>NW_026522030.1:31852500-41852500 GCF_021234435.1 Artibeus jamaicensis | reverse complement strand
TGTGCACTTCCATTTATTACAAAATCTTTATCTGCTTTTATTACATGAAAATAGGAATTTGAAGAACTCAGATATTTGTATAATGTAGCTACTAGCAAAGACTGCTCATTCTTAAATAGTCACCGTTTTAAACCCTGTTAAACAAATCGTCTCTTCTTCTTGGAGCTGTTTCCTCTGTAAATTTTGTGAGTTCACAAATTTTGCAAGAATTTTATAATTCATCCAGTTTTAATATCTTATGAATTCATTATCTTTTTTACTTGTAAAAATATTTTATTTATTTATCTTTAGAGGGAGAGGGAAGGAGAGAGAGAGAGAAATATCAATGTATATTTGCCTCTTGGGCGTTCCATGCTGGGACCTGGCCTGCAACCCAGGCATGTGCCCAGACTGTGAATCGAACTGCGATCCTCTGGTTCGCAGGCCCGCGCTTAATCCACTGAGCTACACCAGCCAGGGTTCTTTTTTTTTGCTCTTAATTCTTGATTTTCTTCACTTGAAAATATGTTAATTAATTGATTCATTTAGTTCTTTTTTTTCTTCACTAGTATGTATTGAGGTGGAAAGTTATCTCATAAATTATAGTAGGTTGCATTTTTTATTTTCATTCAGTTCAAAATACTTTCTAATTTTTCTTAGACCCAAGGGTTATTTAGAAGTATATTATTATTCTGTTTCCAAATATATGGCATTTTTTCTGTTTTTTTTTTATTGTAGTTCAAGTACAATTGTCTGCATTTTCACTGTACTGCTCCCCCTGCCACCAGCTATCTACACCTGATATTTTTCTGTTATTGGTTCTAATTTAATTCTGTTGTGATCAGACAGCTTATTTTATGAGACTTGAATTCTTGAAATTTATTGAGACTTGTTTGTGGTCAGAATATGACCTGTCAAGGTAAATGTTCTATATGTGCCTGAGAAGGATGTGGGTTCTTCTGTTGTTGCGTAGAATGTTCTATAAATGTCAGTGAGCCAAGGTGGTTGATGGTGTTGTTCAAATTTTTTATATCCTTACTGATTTTCTGTCTACTTATTATAACAATTATTGAAAGATGAGGGTTAAAATCTCCATTTGTGATAGTGAATTTTATTCTTTTTTCAATTCAGTCAGGTTTTACTTTATGTATTTTGAAGTTCTGATAATAGGTACATAAATATTTAGGATTGTATAGTCTCTCATGAATTGATTCCTATTATTCCCTTATTCCTGCTGATATTTTTTTCTGTTTGGTCTGGTATTATTAGAGTATGACGTATCTCCTTCAGTCCTTTTACTTTTAATTTGTCTCTGACATTATGTCCAAAATGGATTTCTATAAACAACATTTAGCTTGGTCTTGGTCTTTTTATATGATACAACAATTTCTTCCTTTTCATTTGTGTGTTTAAATTATATTTTATGTCATTATTGACATAGTTGTATTTAAATCTATCATGTTGCTCTTTGTTTTCTGTTTATCCTATCTGTGCTTTGATTCCTTTTTCCTTTTTTCATGTTTGTTTCAAATGACTTGAATAATTTTATGACTCTTTCTTACCTCTTTTGTTGCTGTATTTGTATCTATTTACTTGTTTAGTGGTTACTATATTGTTTACAGTATGCTGCTTAAACTTAGTGCAGAATACCTTTGTTATTATTATACCACTTCACTTATAGTATAAGAAAAGCCAGTGACCCAAACAGCAAGCAGTTGGGGCAATGGGGTGGGGGAACATACTGCATTAGGCTGGGCTTCTGTGTGGGAACTTTGAAAAATGCCTCACTTTAGATGCCCTTATACTGGCTTCTTGTTCTGTTAGGAACACTGATAATGCACTTTCTTTTTCGGATTGAGAATACTGAGGCTCTACTTAAAGTGATTTTAGTAGATGGCAGAAGCAGATACAACATAGCATAATGTAAGGAACACTGGCCTTAACGTCAGCTAGACCTAGATTCGAATTCTAGCACAATTGTTTGCTACCTGTGTGATCCTGGACAAGTTATTTAACCACTCCAGGCCTAAAATGTGGATAATAATCACCTCATCGGGTTGTTGTCCTATGTAGTCATATAGTATTTGTTTTCTATTTTGGTTGTCAATGAAATGGAATTGTGTTTATAAATCGTATAGTTAACCTGGTTGGCCTCTTATGGAACTTCAAAAGCCTTGCCATGTAAGGATTATGGAACTTACTACCTGACTACCAAGTAAGTACTTTTAGTTTACCTTCACAGTCAATATCTTCTCAAACTTTATTCTGTTCTTTAGACCTAGAAACATTTGTATATGGCTCAAAGAAGAAATAGGTGAGGTTACCAAGAGTGGGTATGATAACTAAACCAAATAGGTTCAGAGTTTGGGGTAGAGCTGGGCAGTGAATAAAGCTCTGGGAAGATAAGAGGCATGGACAGTCAGGGACATCACCCCTATCTTTTGGAAATTGATAGGTTAAGGGGTCAGCACTGATGGGGTGTGAGGGAGAATATCATCTTGGATCCCACTGTGTTGCATTTGGAAGGAGGCAGCTTGTTATTACAGGAATAGAATTTAGGTATATGAGGAGGAAGAGGAGCTGGGACAATATATTTGAAAGTCATTATACAGTAAGTGAATGTCGACGCAGCAAAATATTTGAGGAACAGTGGGTGCAGAGTGGAACACAGAAGGACAGGGATGTAGCCATTGTCAGGGGGAGAAAAAAGATGAGGTTAACACTCTCTTCACCTTGCCATCTTCTCCCAGTATCTAATGACAGTGACCTGCATTCAGTGAGTGAATGTTTATTGAATTTATGGTGGATGTAGGTGATGAGCATAATGTATTAGCTTTATTCTTAAATAGATAAGGAACTATTATTATACCTATTAAAATGTTATCTAATGCAATGTGCTCTTTCAGTAAGACAGCAAATATGTATTTGGGTGTTTCAAACTAGTATGTAAAATGAACACTTAAAGAAGTCCGTGGTGTTTTTAAATTTCTCACTGACTTTGCAGAATGGTTTTACTCTTAGAATGCCATTCTCATACTAGTTGAAAATTTCAAATGTAAAACCCAAACTCTGTTTTTATGAACTTGAAAATATGAAAAAACATCAAAAAAAAGTCTAAGCAGACTGGAGTATGGCAGGAACATAGATTTTATAGTTAGGTGAAGTTCATTTTGGGTCCCGGTATTGTCTTCTATTAGTGGTGAAATTTGGTAAAATATTTGAGTCTTTCTAGACCTTAGTGTCCATTTTATAAAGTAGAGAGAAACACATTTTATAAGTTTGTGTGTGTTTGTGGTGGAGGGTATCTTTTTTCCCCCTGTTTCTCGGTTTATTTCTTAGTATTCATCCTCCCACACTGAGATACATACCAAAAAAAAGCATAGAAGGTTTTTCATGTGCAGCCTTACTCACAGTTGCCAAGAGAACTTTTGTACTATAGAACTTAGCTCATATTTGCTCCAGCTAGCTTGACTGTGAAGGCATTAAAGCAGTGAACTGCTTAGGTTGAATTCCACACTCAGGAGCACTTGTTCTTGTCTTCAAAGCAAAAAGAAAAGGAAGCAGCGATGAATCCTTTGAAGAAACTGTGTCTAGGGTCTACAGTAGTTTTAGATAATATTTTCTATTAAGGTTCTTTTCCTCTCATGTTAAACGTATACATGAAGAAGAGCATAATTAAATGCTGAAGGTGGACCATTTAAAAATAAGATAAAAGGAAAATAGTTTACGCCTAAGCAACTCAAAAATATCACAAAACTATAATATGTTATTTCTAAAATATTGATTTAACTCCCATGTAAAAAATAATTTGTATAGTCTTTGGAAGGAACATAAATCACTTAAGTTATGATTTGTTAATTATTCCTGAGTTTTTGTAATATTTAATAAAAATAATTTATTGTTAAGAAAAAAGCACACTTACAAAGTGCTACTTGTTATGTACTATGTTATGCTTAAAATAAATATTTCAGTAATGTTCTCCCAACAAGATGTAGATGTTTCTGTTTTGGGCAAGTTCTCTTGAGGAGAAAAGGTGGTAACTAAAAAAAAAAATTTAGATGTTGCTATAAAGTGAACAAATTTTGTAGAAATATATGCATTTTATGTATTTCCCAAGGGAAGAGGTTTTTTTCTTATAAAACTGAAATAAATGTTTATATATATAAAGCCTTTGCCTTAAGAACCAACTTAAATGTGGTTTTTAGATTCATCAATACAAAAAATTATTTTTTTAAATTGCCCTATTTATTGGTTTTTATTCAGGTCACATTTAACAATAAAAATAGATTTTCAGCATTGGTAGTAGCTTTATTAATATATAGTTTGGAAGAAAAATGATATAACAGAATTACCAGCAACAGTAATAAAAGAGTAAGAAATTTAAAAATTTTTCTGGAAGTTCAAAGATACTCAAAGTTTTCTCTTTCTAAAAATAACTTTGTAATCAGGTTGACATGTCTTTTGGACTCTTTAGTCAACACATTTACATTAGGAAAAAAGAAACGATGGTAAAAATGAACTAATCTTTCCTCATTAAGTTGTTTGAAGCCTTTGCCTCTTTTACCTTTATAGTCTAATTATGATTTCTGCACTTACAAACAAACAAACAAAAAAGTGGAGTTACCTTGGAGTCAAGAGCTAAATTCTATAATTTACAATATCTCTTGTAAAGTGGTAGGTAAAATTCCTTTTTTTTAAAGTACATTTTATAGATTATGCTATTCCTTGTCCCAATTTTCCCCCCTTGCTCCACTCCACCTCGTATCCCCCATTCCCTCCATCAGTTCTCCCCCTTAATTCATGTTCATGGGTTGTGCATGTAAGTTCTTTGGCTTCTCAATTTTCTATACTATTCCTAACCTCCCCTGTCTATTTTGTACCTGCCATTTATGCTTCTTAATCCCTGTACCATTGTTCCCATTCTCGCTCTTCCCCCTCCCTGCTGAAAGTCCACCAAGTGATCTCCATGTCTACGATTCCGTTCCTGTTCTGGTTGTTTGCTTCATTTGTTTTTGTTTTTGTTTTTGATTTTTAGGTTCAGTTGGTAGTTGTTTGTTGTCATTTTAATATTCATAGTTTTGACCTTTTTCTTAATTAAGTCCCTTTAACATTTTATATAATAAGGGTTTGGTGATGATGAACTTTTGCTTTACCTGGTCTGGGAAACACTTTCGTTGCCCTTTAATTCTCAATGATAGCTTTGCTGGATAGAGTAATCTTGGTTGTAGGTCCTATCTCCCCATAACTTTAAATACTTCTTTCTAGCCCCTTCTTGCCTGCAAAGTTTTATTTTACAAATCAGCTAATAGTCTTATGGGCACTCCTTTGTGGGTAACTCACTCCTTTTCTTTTGCTGCTTTTAAGGTTCTTTATCTTTAACCTTCAGCATTTTAATTATGATGTGTCTTGGTGTGATCTTCTTTGGGTCGAACTTATTTGGGACTCTCTGTGCTTACTGGACTTGTATGTGTATTTCCTTCATCAAATTAGGCATGTTTTCTTTCATTATTTTTTCAAATAAGTTTTCAATTTCTTGTTCTTCCTCCTCTCCTTCTGGCATCTCTGTGTTCAGATATTGGCACTTTTCAAGATATCCCAGAGTCTTCTTATTCTTTTCTCTCTCTCTCTCTTTTTTTTTTGAATTCTTGTTTCTTCGTCCTGTTCTGGTTGATTGTTTCTTCCTTCTATTCCAAATTGTTGATTTGAACTCTGGCTTTCTTCTCTTCACTGTTGTTTTCCTGTGGATTTTTCTTTATTTTATTTGGTGTAGCCTTCGTTTTTTTCTCTTATACTTTTGTCATACTTATTGAGTTCTCTGAGTGTCTTTATCGCCAGTGTTTTAAACTCTGCATGTAATAGGTTGGCTATCTCCATTTTGCTTAGTTCTTTTTTCGGGTTTTGTTCTGTTCTTTCACTTTGGCCATATTTCTTTGTCTCCTCTATTTGGCAGCCTCTCTGTGTTTCTTTCTATTTATTAGGTAGAGCTACTTTGACTCCCCATATCTAAACAGTGTACCTGTTTAGTAGAATTTCTTTATGGAAATTCAAACAGATAGCTCCTGGCCCAAACCATGAGCCAAGGTCATTACCTTAAAGGTCCTATCCAACCTTAAAGTTGGATTATATTGCTCTGAACATATAGCTACATGAAGTGAAGTAATACAACATGACTAGCATTGACCTTAGTGATCTTATTATAAAATGATTCTACTGTAGTCTGGAAAGTATAAGCCAGGCATATTTAGCACTGGTTATCTGATTTCACAGTAAGCTGTGTTTTGAGACACCAAACAGTTTGATCATGTGGCTTATATAAAAGTATTGAAAGTAATTTAGATTTTATTTTGATGTATATATATATGATTGGAATGATGTGACTGTAATTCAAGCCTATGATTATGTCAGAATTAGTTGTTAAGATGTACAAAGACAATCTGAAAGAAAAAAATTATTGCTGTAATTAACTACACTGCTGACTCAGTTTATATAATCAGAGCAGTTCGAAAAGGCTGTTGTGTAGCTACTATTCAATTATGGGCCTTAACTAGGTACTTATATTTGGCAAGGTACAGCACAGGTGGGGTGTTGAGTAAAAGGCAAGAGACCAGGGATAGAGGACATTGAGAAAAGGACAGGGAGCAGGGGGCAGGAAGAGAGGGTAGGGACAAATGATTCTTTAGCCTAGTTTAAAAAAATTCTAGTGTCGTCTTAATCTAAAAGAATATATCATTAAATGTTGAGTAAATGTTATACAGAAATTGAATGGATTTTCATATATAAATAACCTTTCAGTTGCATTTAAAAAAACACTAGTCTTGTAAATCTGTTTTGTGTGAAAAATGACTCCATGGAACCATGAGAAGTAATAAGCCCATATTTACATATAGCTTTGAATATAATGTGTAAATGTTAGCTTACTATTTTGTTATAACAAGAAAGTCACTTATGTCACCTTCATAAGAAAGGTTATTTAAAAATATAATTTTTGATAGGTCATATTGGCAGGTCTTTACTGCTGTATGGCTTTAATATCTTTCAATTACCCTAGCAGAAGTACCACTAAGTAAATTAGGTGTGGGCAACTTGTAAGCTAACAAGAACCAACAGTATGCATTAGGTAATTGAGGAAATCAGGCAATATGGTTGGTTTCAGAGTTACATTTGTACAAAACAAGTTTAAAATCTTTTAAAAAGAAGGCATGAACGTAATATGTAAGAGGTAATTGCAAAACATTTTAACGTGGATAAATAGTACAAGTTGCAGAAAGCTTGTAAACCTGCCATCTAAAACTGATTACCCTTTTGAGCATTTCATTCTGTTTGACAGTAAAAAGTGCACCTTACAAAAGCTGTTACACAAACCATTACATTTAAAATGTTTCTGTCTCACACCTCAAAATTATACTTATTTGATGCAAGTGAAAATTGAAATTTTGTTATTTTGGTGGCAATTACTATGGTGTTGAATTTTGCTTCCCCTCCCCCTCTTTCTGGCAAACTAGAAATTAGTCTTGTTGGTTTCTTTATTTCACTGTAAACACAGTTAATCAGTTTGTTTATTATAGGTTACATATGAACATGGTGCAATAAAAAATTTCTGAACCTGAACCACTCAGATACTTACTCTATTCGATATAAAAATACTGAACCTAGAGCACCATAATGCTTCATTTATCTGAGAAAAAAGCAATTTTGTAAAATGATCCAGAATCCCCACAGAACATAAAATCCAGTGAACCACTTTAGTTGATGTCCACACACACACACACACACACACACACACACACACGAAGATTGCCTTACTTGCAGTCTTTTTAAACACTCTGAAAGTGTCTTATTCATTTATGTGAGAAGGAAACTTAGAAACATTTAAGACACCCTCTTACTTTAGACTTGCACTCTCCATATTGTGAGTATTTCTTTCATTGTGTAATGAGCACTTTGAGCTTCTGTCAGGCCTTCTTCTTTTTGAGTGTCTTCTTTCTTGTTTTATTTATAAATTATAGTCTATTAGAAAGAGCTATTGATGGGCAATTGGGAGATCTGAGTTCTAATGCCAGTGATGATACTAACTAATGGATCCGTTTGGTTTCTAGGTCTCAGATTCTCTGTGAAATGAGGGCCTGCACTATATGATCTCCTGATACTTTTTAACTTTAAAATGCTGTGATATTGGGAAATAGGCCAATTATCTGAAAACCTATTATAACACCTCCTTACTCCCAATTTTTTGAGTGGTCAATTTACTGAATTGATAGCGTACTTAAAAGCTGTCTGCTGAAATAGAAATTTAGTGAATAGTTGTTTTGTTAAATTTGCCAAGAACCAGTTTTCTAAATTATCAACTGCCCAAAATATGTTTCTATTAATTACATATAGAGTTCATCATAAATCATACTGCATAAAATAATTGTAGAAGCCTTTGAAATTTTTGGTGGAAAGTATTAATCAATTTTAACTTAGTTTTAATTTTTTAGCAATTTCCCTACAGACACATTTGTAACAGAAATAATTATCAGTACTAGTACTGTGAGCTGAGTGCCAAATTTATCTTTGATATTTCATGTACTGATGGTCTTTTAATTGCTTATGGCAGAAGCAGCATATTCATTTAGTGGACTTGTTGACAAATTTGTGAATTAAGAGAAGTATAGTGGCCCTGGCTGGGTACCTCAGTTGGTTAGAATGTCATCCTGAGTATAGAATTCTTTTAATGTGTGAAAATATGTTGAAAGAAATAAACCTTCCCTATTATCATTGATAAACTCCATGGCATTCAAGACATGCACAGCCCTTTGAAGTAAACAAATTCTCATTTTCAAGTTTCTGACCCAGAAAAAGGTAGAATTCCAGAATATAGTTATAGAACTATGATGTTATAAAGTAGGCTACAGTGCTGACTTGCAGTAACATTTCAGGTGAATTAAAACCTTAAACTCATCAACATAAGCATCAAAGATTTTAAAAGGCCCTTTAAAATTTTCATTCAATATACATTATGTCATCAGTACACGTGGCTAAATAAAAGTTTTCAGTGATTTGTTCAGTTTATCAAATGGCCATGTGGCAACATGATCCTTAGCAAGTTGATTTTTGGCAGAGTAGACCTGGTATTATTGTATCCTCATCACCATCTGCCAGGGTCGGGGGACAGTGAAGCTGTGATCCCGAGACAGTTCTACTGTCTTTGGGATTAGAGTGTTTTTTTCTCATCCATGCCTTGTAGCCACAGTTTGGAAAGTCTTCTGCTTCCTTCGTGTTTGCATGTGTGTGTGTGTGATATGGCTACCACAACATAGACTGAAATGTGGAAGAACTGCAATAAAAGGTCTGGATGAGAATTGAGGGATTTTACATTTTTCTGCTATTACAGTCACTATAGCAAAATAGTCTCATATGAGTATTTGACTGAAGGAACAAAATGAATAGGTCAAGGTATATGATGAAGTACTTGACATTTATAAAGGAAAGATGGTCCTGTGCTCAAGCAGGAATAAATATGGTAGTTGGACTGGAAGGCATTTCTACAGTGTTGCTGTGGTGTCCCTCAACACTATCTTTGGCTGTAACCTTCCTTAAAGCTCTACTTCTCAATTAATGTGCTTCATTGCGCTGTCATTAGATAGTAGAGTTAAATATGTTTTTCTTGGAGTCACTGCAGGCAGTTTGTGACTGTATATGAAGGTCAGGGAACAGCAACCAGTGGCACTTATGCCAAAGACCCCAAACCCATTTTTCTGAGAATTAACTGGATGAAATGGTCCCTTCTGAGAGGCTGCAGCCAGTCAGAGGAGTGGAATTGATGGTGGGCACCTGAGAGCTCAACCCCAAGATTTAAGGGAAAAAAAGCCATTATAATTTTTAAACATTTTCTTAATCCTGAATCAAATTCCAACAAGCCTATCCATGTTGATGTCTCAGTAAAAGGTAGAATAGAACCCACAAAATTCAGAAATTTTATTAGTCTTTGCTGAGATCTACAGAATAGAATAGACAGCCATCTTGTCAGGTACTCTGAATTGTTGGAAATGAAATGAAGATTTTTTTGAAGATAACTACATATGGAAAATTAGTAAGTTGGTTAAAAAATTACAGCAT
The DNA here is from genome assembly GCF_021234435.1 of Artibeus jamaicensis. Taxonomy (NCBI): domain Eukaryota; kingdom Metazoa; phylum Chordata; class Mammalia; order Chiroptera; family Phyllostomidae; genus Artibeus; species Artibeus jamaicensis. Next base: position 41,842,423 of record NW_026522030.1, on the reverse strand, counting down.
GTCTAATTCCTATGACATAGATTAAAATGTAGAAAAGACTGTTACTTTTGACAGGACAACATAATGTTTGGTCTGAAAAACATTTAAATTGTCACAAGCCTAATTCAGCATATGGCTACATTGAAAAATGAAAGAAGAAAACAAATTTTTGCTTCTAGAACCTAATAGATGATATAGTATGTTCAAGTCCTCACTGAACATTTCTAGCTGTGTGACCTTGGGCTATTTTTGTTAAGCTTAGGGCCTAAGTTTTCTCACTTATAAAAAATGGAATAATAATAGTACATACTTCACAGAATTTCTGGACAAGTAAAATAATATATGTAAAATCTTTACGTAGATGTGTTACCTAATTTGTAACTGGAGGCTTCTACCCTTGTGTGTGTGTGTGTGTGTGTGTGTGTGTGTGCGCGTGCGCGCACGGGCAAAGTTTGAATGATTGTTAAGAGAAATAAAAGAATGTCAGTTGAATATGGCCAAGCTCAACTAAATTTCAAGTGGTTAATTAATGAAGTTAGAACAATTACTATTAGACTAATGACTTGTTCTTAGCATTTTGGCCAGGAAAATTAAAGGTCTCTGAGTGCTTCTGTCTCATAAAAACAAAGGAACCCTACTAGCCCACCTTTTCTAAAATGATATGATTAAAGCATTGGATCTGAATCCATAATTTAGTGAATCAGGTGTACTTATTAAAATGTAATAAAGTGTGTGTCAGGAGGTAAGAGCAATAGCCGAAGACTTAATTTGCTCGTTTGGGCTTATTTAATCCTTATTTCTTTATAAAAAATTATGCACAAATCTGTTGAGACTTAAAAATCTTGTAATATGGGAATTGTACAAAATCCTGCCATAATTGGAATTGACAGTGAAATTATATTAGAAAATTAAGAGAAAATATTCATAATGAGTAATTTGATTGGAAATGGCTGTACTAGAAAACTTTATTTATGTGTAATTTTAAAGTGTTAGATGCCTCTGATACAGCATACTCTAATAGTAATGTTTTAGCAGGGTCTTAAACTTATCTACTTATAGATTTATTTGTTCATACAATGTATTGAAGATCCTCTGTGCATTAGCCATTGTTGCCTGTCTGTAAGTGAAAAAGATAGTTCATGTGCTTGTAGTGTTTATAGTCTGGTAGGAGAGATGGTTATAGTACAGAATAATTGTCGTGCACTGAATAACGGCAGGACACCAGACCCAGGTTTGTTAAGAAGTGTGGGTAGCCTCTGAGAAGTAGAATTTATTCTGAGAGCTGAAAGAGGAAGATGAGAGGAAATGGGAAGGAAGAATAATTTTAATCAAAAGGGACTTATTCAAAAGTCCCAACTTTGGAGAACCTGAAGGGCAGTTCCATATGGCTGGGTTGTATATACTCTTTGGAAGTAGAAGGTAGGCAGGAGCTATACTCTTCAGAGCCTGATAAGCTCTCTTAAAGGATTTGCAGTTTACCTTGAGGGTATTGGGACCTAAAGAAAGGAGTAGCCTGAACTCTAAGGAGCTGAAGAGATAAAAATATGTGAGTAGATTTTTGAGAGATATTAAGGAGCAGAATCATTGGACTCAGTGATTGATTAGATTTGGGAAAGGAAAAAGTTTGGTGGTGAAAGGTATAATTGGGATAAGGCAGTCACTGTTTACATATTTTCAGAGGTAAAGGAAGAGTTCTGTCCTCTTTTAGCACCCTGTGAAGACCATCAAAATGTAAGAGGAGCGATGGTGGAAAATAAACTCATTATGTGAAATTTCACACTTTTTATAAAATATTACATAATTATAATTGCTTTTAGTCATGAAGAACTTATAGTTGATTTTAAGCATATTACTAACCACAGTTAGGGGTATTATTAACCATAGATTTATGAAATGCTCTAAAGTAAGTAACTCACTTTAGAAGCAACCATTGTTTTGGAGCTGAGCAGATGGGTTGGAAGGACAGTGATACATAGAGTATGGAAATTGGTGAAGAAGTGTGGTGGTTTGAGAGGCTATCTGGGAAAGTGGAATTTATTCCCGTAAAATAAGCTCCAAAGGATCAGTGTCTTTAGTTCACTATAAGTTTTCAGTTAAATTTGTGAAGTACAAACTTGGCTAAAATCTTGAATCTGTTTTAACTTTCGTTCTTTGGCCAAGTCATTATCCCAAGTCCATTTCTATGCATTTAGAATGAAAGTCAGTATAAAAATTTCATTTGATTAATAGGATTGTTTTACAGCAAGTGTTTCCAGAGTGTATGTGTATGAATAGATTTTTTTTCAAGTTTACACACACCCACATTCACTATGTTTAGTAAAAAATGGCAGTAATGAGAATTCAGTTCTTTAAGATACTGTATATTTAATGTGGGGTACATTATATCTATTATTAGCAATGTTATTATACGGTATTATTTTCCGTTTTTAGATGTGTTGATCTCTTTGAGCCTGTCATAGAATAGTTAGAAACTGTAAAAGGCTTTATTCTCCACTTTTATAAAAAGAGAGGGAAATGAAGCATAGAGAAAAAGTTAAAAAATATATTGTATGGGCAAGAGAATATGTATTCACTTTACTGGGCCTTTTCTTGATTTATTCTTATGGGGAAAATTTAATGTTTGAAAGCAAATAAGTCTTTATTATTTCCTTTTTCATCTATAAGATATTTTGTGAATACAAGCTTAGTGAAGGTGTCTTTTAACCAGTGATATACTTTTCCGTACCATAAAAATTATAGATTTGATGACTTTAGAAAAGAGTATATTGATTACATATTGGGTATAGTACAGTACATGTTTGCAAGATATGTATCTACTTGTTCAAATTTTAAATTCTTTCTTAGTGCCCCATGTCTCCATAGACTTCTTTATCTCTTTTAAGTTGATTTAGTTAAAATAGCCTCACTGCTGCTGTCTGTGTAGCCAGCCGACTAAGGGCCTATGACAGGATACCATTATTGGAGTTAGATAGACCTAGGCTTGAATCCTGGCTTTATATCTTAATAACTCTCTAGCCCTGGGCAAGTTAGTTAACCTCTAAACCTTGTTCTTCTCTACTATAAAATGGGAATATCTACTTCCTGGGTGAAATTAGGGTTAAATGTATACATAACATTTATCACATAGTAAATGCTCAGCAGGTGGTAGCCATTATTATTATTTCTAATAATTAAGATGATGATAGGTTTATGATAAAATTTTTATTGTTCATCATTTTTCAATTCTAAGTGTTATTAAATGCCCCATCCCATAGTTTCTAGTCACGGTCAGGAGTGGGTTAACCAATAAGAAGAAATGTTTATAGCTTTATTTCATACATTTTGTTTAAGAATCTTTCTGTACATTTTATCATTTTGTTCTCAGACCCTCCTTCCACTAGGAAGGAGTGTAGAATACTTATAAGCTTTTGTTCGGTTTTATTTTTCTTATGTCTCAGCTATTAGCTGAGTACTGCCCATTTTTAACATATGTTATCTAGGTAAGACTGATTTGCCTACTAATTCATATACACGAGTGAGAGAAAATGCTGGATGGCACCAGCAGTAGACTGGGCAAGCACTTGGTTCTCTTTTCCCCAAAATTACCTCTGTGAGTTATAACACCTTCTCTTGAGAACTAGAAAAAAATAAAATAAGTGCTACATCACTCTAGCAGTTCGGCTTCAATAATACGTACATAGATGAAAGTAATTTGATTTTATTTTTCTTCTCCAAAGAAATAGATTTTTTTAATATATTCTGAGTCAAGGTAAGATTTAGTTAAGAGAAAATCTTTGTTTGAAAGGTGAAAAAAATTTCCCAGGCAACCTGTATATGTTACCACTGTGCTGATTAATCATCGCCAGCATTAATCACTGTCACAGGAAGATGACTGCTGAACACTCTATCATTCCATCATTTTTCTACCAATCAATTTACTACAAAAGATCAACTATACACAATTATGAGGATTACAACATCATACTTAAATAAAGGAGCAGAGCTTTTATAGTATAGAAAATCATGCATTTTCTTTTCACATCCCTTTAGTTACTTGGTTTATTGTTTTGATAATGCCCTGCGTTTTGCCGTGAATGAACTTTTCATAGAAGTGTATTTTAAGTAAAAAAAGTTCAACTGCAATCTATAGTTTAATCAGTTTCTTTCATTTGTATGAGGTGAAATTGGGGGAAAAAACAAGCGATCATGTTTTACATTTGTAGGTAAATTAATCAGCTCAATATATTTTTAAGCTTTAAAAAATTAAATTTTCACATGATTATTTAACTATATATATGAAATTTCTGTAATGTCCCATTATTTTACATTATATCACCTTTAAAAGTTGCTTAATATTTTTAGTTTTTTTTAAGAATTGGAATAATCTTATTATTTTTTAATCATCTACTCTAGAGTAGTCAGAAATGCATATATTTTATATTACTTTTATGTTCAGGAATGTATATATTGGCAACTTCACCTTTCCACGCCCAAAAACATGGCTTATTTTAGTTGTCTAGTTTTAATAGTGATTTCAATTGCTATGGGCATTATGTATATTAATATTTTCTAATATTTATTCAAGAAAGGTGATGCTTAAACAGAGTTTCAGTACTAAAATTATTATGCTGCCAAACTTCAGTTATGGTTTGGGATCTTTCTCTGTGTAACAGCACATTAGTGTTCAACTCCTTGTTCTTATTTCAAAAGTACTAATTTTAAATTATGGCAAAATTTTTCTCCTATAAATAACATTTCTTTGCTCTTATGTTGAAACAGATTTCTAAGTAAATAACTTATTCTTGAATATCTCATTTTAGATGTGATTTATTTTTACTACATCTATTAAGTGACTGTCATCATAGTTTTGTTTAATTTGTTTCAAGTACAAATTGAAATTAGCATATTTATTTTTCTTTACTAAGAAAAAAGAAAGTCTTTGTTGTGCCTGCAAATTAAATTACATGTCTTTATTTTCTATACGGAATTAAACCTATTACATTCCTCAGTGCAAAAAAAAAAAAGATAGTTGGTGTGGTAGAACTAAACTTTGCAGACTTTGCTGTGTTTTGGAGAGCAAATTATTTCAGTATGAAAAACCTCAATAAAAATAGGTGGATACTCCCTATTTTTAAACTAAGCAGCAATATAGTTCTGTTTGATAAGTAATTGATTAGGTCAGACTATTAAGCCATTTAATCTGGCATGTACATTGTGAGTGATAAAAGGAATCCAACTGTGAATTTGAGTGTATTAAATAATCTTCAGGAAGTTCCACAAAGAACATTTGAATGCCTTGAAACTTTCGATAATGCATGTTTGTTCCAAACACATTTGCTTTGCTTAGGGTTTTGCCCATCAGGTTGAAGAAATGCTAATCTTGTCACATTCAGCAGCTGGGTTTTTTCAATATTCTTTTCCTTCTCCTAGGGGTTAATTAGCCTTCTTTCAAAATGTGGCCTATTTAGCTGTAGATTCACATGATTCAGCCAGAGCTAGCTGTACAAAGCAGAACCGTTAACAGGCGGGTGTGTCCAACTGCTTAATTAGCCAGAATAAAAAGGTCCTTTGTCAAACAAGCATCTGTTGCTCTTGACACACCTGACAGCCACATTAGGCAAGGATGACTAGACTGAGATTGTACATGTCTCTCCTGCAAGAATATATAACTCATTTACATATGGGCTACATCATGGACAAACTACAGGGGTTTATTTAGCTTATCAAAATGGATTAATGTGACTGCATTTGTGGCTGATAAACAAATATCACTTGAAAGGAAGCTGTAAAGGAACTAAACTAACCAAATTACTCCCAAACACAAACAAAGCACCAGAAACCCCTGGTAGATGAATGGTTACGCCTCACCAAACCTTTATAGTGAGTCTAAAACAAAACCTCCAAGTAAAGTATGTTAAGATGCTACCCTCATGTGATGATCTTTGCTCTGCAGAAATGAGCTACCAGAATGTGTAGCTCTGAATGTGTCAGTAGATTTCAATGATTTGTTGAGTAAAATTTGGCTGGAGGGTTATATTCCTCAAACATGCTTTAACATTCTAATTGATCTTCAGTTAAATCAGGTCTCCAGAATTAATCAGTTAGAATGCCCCTGGAAAAATTCTTAGTTGGGTTTTGTCATGGCCTCAATAGAAAGAGAGAGGATATTTCCTAATTTAAATGTCAGAGATGAAAGAGATGTCTGTCCTTTGTTATTGGAAGTATAGATCAAATACAATTGATTGTAAGTCCCAAAGACTTTGCTGTTCAGACCAATAGTGTCTAGCTTTTCATTTGGAACCCCTGTCATCATGATATTGCAAAATGAATATATGTAGTGGTGACATGGTAGACTTTGGAGTTCTACAAACCTAGGTTTGACTTCAGGCGCTTCCTGTACTAAGCTTTGTGTGTGGCTTTTAGCAAGATATTTAGTCTATTTGTGCCTCAGTTTCCTCATTTGTTAAGTGGAAATAATAACACTCCCACTGCCCTGGCTGGTGTGGCTCAGTGGATTGAGGACTGGCCCACGAACCAAACTTTTTGTCGGGGCACATGCCTGGGTTGCAGGCCATGTCCCTAGTGTGGGGTGTGCAAGAGGCAACCACACATTGATGTTTCTCACCTTCTCCTCCTCCCTCTATTCCTCTCTCTAAAAGTAAATAAAATCTTTTAAAAATATAACACTTCCAAAATGGGGGTCTTCTGAGGATTAAATAATATGTACTGCCAGCACTTAACACATTGTGTGCTACCTGGGAAAGACTTGTTAAGTGAGAGAATTAATTATGGTGATGACTTTTTTGAGACAGTCTCTGGAAGGGATGTGGTTGAGACTCTCCTTGGCAAAAAGAGCCTCTTATCATTGAGGACAACAATGAAATAAGAGGAGAATGAAGTTGTGTCTACTGAGTAAAAAGGGACACAGGTCTAAGTGACTTAAGTTCTTATCAATTGTCATGACTCTATAATTAAGGAGCCAAGGGAATTAGATGATGAAGAGTAACCTGAGAGTAAACAGAAAATGTTCTGGGACAATTACTTGGTTGTCCTGGATTGGTCTTTATGTGCCAGTTTGTTTGGTAAATTATGGGTCATAGATCATAAACAGCTCTGTAGACTGGTATGCAATACAATGTACAGATACATATGTGAGCCTAGATAAAGCTCCCAGCCAGCATTTGGATAAATAGGAGGAAGTTTGAGTGTGAGTTACTTTACTGCAAGAAACTCATCTACCCCTGATTAAGTAGTTTAATGAAGAAGCCATAATTGACAACCTCAGTCTTCCTCACTGGTATACTATGCTGATGAAGGCCACCACCTATCTTACATTTGGGAAGAGGGGCTAAGAAAGCCTCACTGAAGATAATATCTAACATCTCGTTCATTCCTCATTCCCTATAAAAAGGCATCACCTTACTCTCACTAATAGCTGCTCAGCTGTAGCAGAAATGGCATCAATAGTCTATGGTATGTAATGAATCAAAGGATGCTGGCTTTTGCTTTTTTGAGAGGGGGTATTCTTTTCCTCTCTGTGATGGAATAAAGAAAAAGAAGAAGTACGGATAGGGTTCCTAATATGTGTATCCCTTCCCCAATTTTTGAGAACCATGGTCTTTCCGTAATCTTAATTAGGCAAGAGTTTTATTTAATAAATACTGTCATTCTCAAACGTTTTTGGGCATTTTGTGATCTTAACACTCTACAGAGTGGTATGTGTTTACGTGCATTTGCATGGAGAGCAATGCTATGGCTTTTTAAAAATATATATTTATTATTTTTTTTAGAGAGCAGGGAAGGGAGGGAGAAAGAGGGGGAGAGAAACATCAATGTGTGGTTGCCTCTTATGTGGCCCCCACTGGAGAGCTGGCCTGCAACCCAGGCATGTGCCCTGACTGGGAATCAAACCAGTAACCCTTTCGGTTGCAGCCCATGCTCAGTCCACTGAGCTACACCAGCCAGTTGTTTTCGTTTTTTAAATGAGCCACCATTTGAGATTTTTCAAGTAAAAATTTGAAATTTTAGCTTCTTTCAGAAAATTGGAAGAACTGGCAGCTATGGCTTAGCCTACAATTTTTGTAGGAAATTGTGAATTTCCTACAAATTCACAATTTTTTGCAGCTGAACACTAGCTGACCCAGATAAATGGGGTGGTAGCCATAGTCCCCATTACATTCCTTTTGTTGAAAACCCCTGGGCCCATCTTCACTCTTGTACCTGAGGTTTCTCCTCTATAAAAGGAGTTTCTAATCATACCAGCAATATTGGATTGCTGTATAGGCTAATTCATTTATGAATTGACATGTAAAACATTTAGAAGGGTCTTTAGCATATGTTAAACACTCTGTCAATGTTAGCTGTTACCACTATATCTTTTGTATTTGCTAAGATTTATTGTGCTGCTTTAGGGTTGTGACTAACAAAAGAATAGGAATAATCACCTAAAGTGATGCCAGTGTCAAGGCCTAGAAAGAAAAATAAGCACAGATGCAAAGTGAAGAGGCCTAATCCCATGTCTACTGCTTTCACCTTGAGTGAGTCCCTTAACCACTTTGGGCTTTAGTAGCCTTATTTATAAAATAGAAGAGTAGATTAGATGTCTTCAGAGGTCCATTTGTAAAATTGATTGAGATGATAGAAAAGGTTTGGGTAACAAAAGATTCTAAGAGGGGTTAATTTTCTACTTGAAAGAACTGAATATGCTTTCATAATTTTCATAGGGAAAATTAATGTTTACAATATTATCCACAGATTTAAACCATAGTGCAGTACTTTTCTTAGGCTCCAATTAAATATCGTTTATCCCCAGGAAAGAAAATGAGAATTCTTGTCCCTGCCCATGAGTAAAAAATTAATGTTTGTTCTATTGATTATATAAGTAGCACAGGGAATGTCAAGGCCAGGAGGTCTGAGAAACCACACTTTAGTTAGAGTACATGCTGCAAAATTTGATCCTGTGTTAGTAGGTTGGCACATGAGAACTGAAAATGGTACCATTTTGAATTGTGAATGACGAGAAAATATTTCATGTCTTTGTTCACAAATCTCATTTGTATAATAGTGGTCTTTACCCATCTTTCAAAGTATTACACATTATTGATATTAGCTATTTTTGTGTAAGAGTATAATTCAACTTTGATTTTAGTACCATATCATATCACAGAAAATTAGTGTACTTGATCCTTTGGCTAAGTTTAGGGTATATCAATTCTTTTTTGGATATATATACTAATCTTTTTAGATCAGTGAGTAGCAAGTTTGAAAGTTGGGAAGACCTTAGCAATAGTTTTCCCTAAATTGTACACCTCTGGTGACATCCTAATAGTCTATGATAGGGTCTAGAATGTATAGTTTATTACATACTTGTATACAGTTAAAGTTTGTGTTCTGAGAATTGAATAGCTTGACATAATTTTGGGCTATAGTTTATAAATTAGTTGAAACAATTTATAACAGATAAGACCTAACTAAGGAAGGTAGATTTCAATGAATTTCATCCTTTATAACCGAAGGATAATGAGGTGCTAATAGGATTTAAAAATCTGGATTAGTAATTTTCTATATTTAAAAAGTGATGAAAATAACTATAAATATGCATGGAACATAATGACAATATGTTGGAGTACAAGTATTCCAAGAGTTGAAAGTGTCAGTTACAGGATATCGAGAACAAATGTAATGCCACTAGTCATGCAAAGGGAGCATTTTGAACTTTTTCTGTTTTAATATTTCAGAGACCATCATGCAGACATCAGAGACTGGGTCTGACACAGGTTCGACAGTGACCTTACAGACATCTGTGGCTAGTCAAGCAGCAGTGCCTACACAGGTGGTACAGCAAGTACCAGTACAACAACAGGTAAGGAGCTGCTGTTCTCAGAGAAGACGCCATGCCTCTCATTGTGCAGACACGACTGTGTTCAGCTGTGATTTGGATTATGTTTCTGGCACAATGGGTGCTAAGATAGGCCTAGTTCACTCTGTAGGTTAATTCAGCAAATGTTTCTTGAGCATTTCTAATTCTCAGTTCTTTTTGTGCTGGACTGTAGGGAATACAAAGGTAAATATTCAAACCATGATTCCTATTCTAAAAGAGCCTGTTAACTCTTAAAGAGAACATTTGTTTTCGACTAGACCACCCTAAGGTTTTAGCTTCCTCTTCACCTTTCTCTATTCTTTATCTTAACTTCTTATTTTTTTCATATTGAAATGTCAGCAGTAATATTTTTATATAATTGCCTCACAGTACTTCTTAATAAAGGAGAAACTGACTGTAACTTATTGGGCAGAGATTTTGCCTTTGTGATATTTTAGAAAGTGCCTGACTGATAAATACTGTTTAATGAAAATTAAATGATCTTACAGGTCTAGAAATCTGATTTATTTCATTCCAAAAATTGAGAATGAATTCCTCATCACATGTTTACTACAGGGTTTATTCATATTCACCACTTGGCTTTGGGGGGGAGATACTGACAAAATAATGCTATTCATGCCAGCTGATAGTTCTGCATGTGGGTTGTGAACACATTGGTCTGTCATTTCTTCTAAAGAGTGGTGAGAAAATAAGTGAAAAATATCATGTAATGAAGTATTTTGAAATTTGAGATTTGCCTGTAATTTCTTAGTATCAAGAAGAATCTTTAGCAAATGCTGCTCTTACAATTATAAATAGGCTGTCAGGGAGAGGAATATCTTTTCCTAACTGATCGGCAGAGGGATTCAAGGTTTTATTCTTTCCCGGAGATAGAGGTGGGCTTGGCAGGGGAAGTGCTAAGAATCATGAAGGGTCTTTGAGTCTCAGGGTAAATAGACATCTGAAGTCTTTTTTTTTTTTTTTTAAATTGTAGCACATACTTTTTTCTGGTGTCTACTCCCCGCCACACACACCCAGACACACAAAACACTTACACGTTTGTATACTGGCAGGTTATTAGGTGGAACTGTATGTAGTTGTGTCACAGTTGGGCACAGGTAACCAGGTGATTGGGGCAAAGAATTGAACCAAACACCCAGAGTTTATAGCAGAGAACATGGGAGCAGGCCAGCTCCAAGCAGAGATTGACCTCATGGGCTGGCGGGACTCTATTCATATGGGGCAGATCCTTCCTGGCTAGTTTTGGCAGGCTTTTACTGCGCATGTACAAGTAGTTGTATTACTTTAAAGCTACCGCACAAGTGGTCTCCAATGATTTTCCCTGCTTGGCCGCCAGAGAAGGGGGTCCCACAATGTTACCTCGTTGACCCCTCCTTCACCTGGGGTCCCGCTGTACTACATTTGCCTTTCCCTTCACCAGAAAATTATACCTCTCCATGTTAGAGATTGGTGCGTAGGAAAGGAATTATTTATTCAAGTTATATAGACTTAAGAGTAATGATTTAATGTCTTCATCAAAATCCCAAAGTCCCTTAAAACACCCGCAAACACACACACAGTCCTTCCCCACTTTCCCTGGTCTGGGGTACCATATCTCAGGAAGAGAAACAGAAGTCTGCGGTGCGGGCAGCCCCTGGTTTCTCCCGGTAATCAGTGCTCAGCTGGTAGGCCTCCCTTGGTTCCCAGCACCATGGCTGTGTCGCCAGGATCTCCAGTTCTTATTCCAAAATCACATGGCACCTTCTCCTGGCCCACCAGCAAGAATCCTTTTGTTACTGAACAGAGTTCCGGGGGGGGGGGGCAATAATTGGCCCACCGAGGGATGCCAAAAACTGCTACAGAAAACAGGGGCCCCTCCCAAGGACGGTATACTAATACCTACTGGGCTCGTCTGTCTGCTGGCAGAGGAAAGACATCTCTCAATGCCATAGATTTGTGAAAAGGAAAGGAAAGGTTTATTTAAAGCTGTACAGACTTAAAGTGGTCACCCAATGTCCCCATTAAAATATCAAAGTCCTTTAGGATAACCACAGACGCCCACAGCGCTTCCTTCCCCCCTGCCCTAATTCGGGGTACCATATCTCAGGAAAAGAAGCACATGTCCGTGTTTCTAGGCCACTGGCACTGTCAGCTGTGTCGCCATCCAGGCAGGATCTCCAATTAATCCAAAGTCACGTGGCACCATCTCACGGTCCACTGGCAAGAGTTCTTTGTACTCATTTTTCCAGTCAAAATCTCTCCTGCTTCCCAGGCCACGCGGCCAAAGGGACCATCCTAAAGCCGCGTGGGCCTCTTCTACCAAAGCTGCAGGAGTCAGCACTCTGACCAAAAGCATGTGGCTTTCTTCACCTGGCTGCAGAGGTCCCCATTCTGGCAAAGCGTGTGGTTCTCTTTCACCTCGCCAAGAGGGGGTCTGCACTCTGCCAAAACCGTGTGGCTCTCTCCTCCTGGCTGCAGGGGTCTACATTCTTCCAAAATGCATGGCTCTCCCTTACATGACTACAGGGGTCCTCACTTTGCCTCAAACTGCATGGCTCTCTCCCTTTCACCAGGGCAAGAGGGGGTCCTCACTCTTCCCAAAACAGCATGGCTCTCTTCCCAATGGCTGCCGTGTCTCGGTTTTAGATCCCTGCACCAGTCCTCCTTTGCAGCTCCATTTCAGAGTTCTCCTACAATCAGTTACACCTGCCAGGACTCCCATACCCTCCCAGCTTTACTGGGCTGCCATCGTGAGTCTGGTCAGGTGCAGCCCCATGTCATGGAGCCAATCTTCTTCAAGCTCTCACGCAGGCACTGTAACTCTGGGGACCAGCCTCCCAGTCACATCCTGGATAGAAACCACTCCCTTCTCCCTAGTTCAGAGCATGGCCACAGCTATTTAACATATGTATGAAACCAGTTAAGGTTATAGATATGTTAAATGACCATTCTAGATGTTAGCTGCTAAAGAGTTGCTATGCTAAACATCTCTCAATGGCCCTGCTCCATTTGTCCCTTCCCCAACTAAGGGGGGGAGGGGGATGAGGACATCTTAATATTTCCTGGGCACCCTAAGCTCTCGACCTCATTCCAAATTCTTTTTCTCCCCCCCTCCCCCCCGCTGCGCCCTGTTACACTTTCACCCCTTCCTTCCTGCTGCATCTCTCCTGCATTCTTCCAAACTGCTAAGAGAGAGCTCTGCATCACTGCTACATCTTGCTTTCTAGCTTCCTAAGCTGAGTGGCAAAGAGAGACCCCAAGCCGCATGGTGATTCTCTGCCCAAGCCATGTAGTAATTCTCTGGTAAAGGTGTGTGGTTCTCCTTCACTAAGGCTGCAGGGTTCCCACTCTGCCAAAAGCATGGGGTTCTCCCCTCAATGGCTGCCATGTCTGCATTTAAATCCTGGTGCCAGTCTTCCTTTGCAACCCCATTTCCCACTCCTTCCACAATTGGCTATACTTGCCAGCACTCCCATATCCTTCCAGCTTTCCTGGGCTGCCGTAATGAGTCTGTGCAGGTGTGGCCCCATGGCATGGAGCCAATCATCTCCAAGCTCTCACTCAGGTGCTGTAACCAGGGGGAGTTGCTTTCCAGTTACATCTTGGGTAGAAGTCACTCCCTTCTCCCTGGCTCAAAGCATGGCCACAGCTATTTAACATATCTGTGAAAACAGTTAAAGGTTATAGATATGTTAAATGACTGTTGTAGAGGTTATCTGCAAAACTGTTGCTGTTCAAAACGACTCAATGGCCCTGTTCCGAGTATCCCACTCCTCAGCTCAGACTTGTGGGGGTGAGGGCATCCCATATTTTTAGTATTTCCTGGACACCCTGAGTTCTGGACCCCATTGCAAATCCTTTCGGGGCCCACCTGGCTGCACCCTCTTACAGTTGTGATCTATAAAAGCAACAGTTTCATATGTTTCAGTCTACTAATTGTGTTTCTTATACCTTTTACCTTTCTTTTTCATTATTAAAAATTAATCTCCCAAAATGGTGTTTTAAAAACCTCTGCTACTATTGATGTCATCTCTGTTTCAAGACTCTATAAACATTATTCAGAAAAGGGTAGCTTATGACATATCCAAAGACCAAGTGGAGAATGGTGCGGGTCATCGTGGGTGAAGACTGGCCTCGGAAGTGTCTGTCTCTACCAGCAGTGTGGGGCACATCATGTTCTAGTTCCAAAAAGTGCCCTCTTGTGACATTAAAATGGCCCTCTCTCCTGGACCCTTTTCTTCTTCCCTCCATTTGTTTTGTGCATTTTTAGAAAACTTTTTATTGAGTTTAGATATCATAAGATGATTACTACAAGTCTTATATGGTAGTGTAGAAAGCAGTTTGGCAAGTATGTTATTAAAAGCAAAACAGCCCTCAACTTCCCTCTAATCCCATGAACCTCTCTGCAATGACTTTTGTCTCTTTTTTCCAATTATTTTGATAATGACTTCCATGTCTTTGAAAATACTACTGTCTTAAAATACTTTAATATTTTAATGTTTTTTGATTATTTTAGTTTTAAGAATTGTCTTACCATGGCCCACTTTCTGGTCTCTATGACACACACACACACACACACACACACACACACACACACAAAACACACACACACACACACATTACATCCCCTTTGCTCCTGGTGTACTAGATTGGACTGTATGCATGTTTTATCAACAAAAACAGTTTCATAGGTTTCAGCCACACATACACACACACACACACACACACACACACACACACACATTTTTAATCCTCGCCCAAGGATATGTATTGATTTTTAGAGAGAGAGGGAGGGGGAGAGGGAGAAAGAAAAGAAATATCAATGTGAGAGAAATATTGGTCCCAACTGGGGATTGAACCTGCAACCTGGGTAATTGCCCTGACAGGAATCGAACCTGCAACCTTTGGTGTATGGAACAATGCTCCAACCACCTGAACCACTCAGAGCAACCTGATAGTTATATTTTAATTTTGGTAGACCATTTACTCAATGCGTGTGAGTGTGTGTGTGTGTGTGTGTGTGTACACACATACTATTCAAATCTAGCCATGTAGTAAGTGGTGATTATCTCTCTTACCTACAAAACTTATTGGATTTAAAGATCAGATATTTTCTTAGGGAAATCTCTCAGCACACTCTGACCTCTCCAGTCTGGATTCCATTTGCTGTGGTCAGTTCCTACCTTGGGATCTCCTTTTGCTGTCATTCTGGGGTTTTCTTATATTAGCTTTCCTTAAGACCCTGGATCAGTGTCTTAAATTCTTGATTTGCTTGAGCACAGCTTCCAGTAACTTCCTAACAAATGGTAAATGTTTGAGCTCTTACGTGTCTGAGAAATAATTTAATTATCAGTTGTCTATGGTAGTTGGATAGGTACAAACTTTTGGTTTGGAAATAATTTTATTTAGAATTTTGAAAGGCTTACTTCAGTATGCTCTGGTTTGCAGGATTACTATGGAAAAGTCAAACACCATTCTGATTGCTAATCCTTTGTATGTGTACTATGTGATTTATTTTTCTCCCTGAAAGTTTACAAAATGATTTAAATTCCTGTTTCTTGAAATTTATGTTGTTGTGCCTTAATGTGGGTCTATTTTTGTACATTGTGACAGAAACTTGGTTGTCCTTTTCAATCTGAACATTCATGTTATTCAGTTCTGACAAAATTTTTTCAATTTCTTCATTTATGATTACCTCCTCTCTTCTTTCTCCTTTTTTATATTTTGGATGTTTTTGTTTTACTTTGAATTTTTATCTTTCAGTTTATCTGTTACTTTTCACTTCTGCTATTTTAGTTGTAATTTTCAAGAACTTTAAAAAAATTTCCTATACCTTTTCATAATATTTTATTTCTTGATTATACCTTTTTATCTTTCTGAAGATACTAATTTTTTAAACATTAGTCTCTGTTTATTTTTTAAATATTTTATTTATTTTTAGAGAGGTAAAGGGAGGAAGAAAGAGAGGGAAAGAAATATCAATGTGCAGTTGCCTCATGTGCCCCCTACGGGGGACCTGGCTTGCAACCCAGGCATGTGCCCTGTGTGCGAAATGAACCAGAGACATGTTGGTTCATATGTAGGCTGGCGCTCAATCCATTGCTCCACACCAGCCAGGGCCTGTCTCTGTTTATTTAGCCAGTTTTTTTAAGCTACTTTTCTTTGTCTCTGTCATTCATTTTAGAAGCTGTTCTCAATGTCTGATAATCTTTGGGTGTTTATTTATATTTAAAATTCTGTGGATAAAAAGCTGGTTTGAATACATGAGTAGGTCTCATTGACTTCAATATAGAGTCATCTTCTGGGCTTTTTACTTGGAGACCCTCTGATGTTTAGTATCTTTGTTTTTCCCCTTGGGCTGGTCATATTTTTAAAGAAGAGTTGTCTAGCTTCCTGCCCAGCAGATGAATGTCTCTTAGGGGATGAGTAGGGGGAGACAACTGGGCATTTCTTATACTGACTCAATTAATCCTTCTCTTTTTTTATACGGTATCATCATTACTTATACTCGGTCTTCCTCATGCAGAGGTTAAATCAAAACATAAACCTCCAACCTTTGACCAAAGTTGTGGAGGCCAGTCACCTCATGGCATGGGATTGATGGAGGGAATCTACTTGCTTCTTAAATAGAGTCACTTTTTAATTAGATCCATCTTTTAAAAACCCAAAATTAAATTGCTACTAGAAGAGAAAAATCAGTATCACCAGCCATAAATAGAAGATTACACACTTTGTTCATCTCCTCATAAAAAATAATCTCATGTACACATGGACCACACTTTGAAAAACATTGTAGTATGCCATATGGCTTAATCCCAAAAGCATATTTTTTAATTCCTCAATTTCTTTCTTTCTTCTTGAACATTCAAGGCAGGTGATACCTTATATCCCCTTAATCCCAAGAACTCTCATTTTCTTTTCGTTGGCAAAGTATTTTATTTCACATATTTATCTGCAGATGCCTGTTTAGTTGACCTTCCAGGCTTATTTAGAAAGATTGTTTTCTCCTCTGTAATTTTTTTTTCACTAGAGCAGTGTTAACTTTGAATCTCCCTGGTGCATTATGACAGTGTCCCTGTAGATGTAAATTGTCTATAACTAATGAGATTTGTGCTACAGTAATTTCTTATTGCTCTGACTTGTCTATAATCTTTGTATTATTAATGTGCTAATGTCATTGCGAGTTTTTAAACTATAGTAGAATACTTTTTAAAGTCTTTAGCTTTTGTCACTGACCCAAGATAGATATTGAAATCATGGCATTGATGTCAAGAGTAGTTACTGCTATTGATTAAACTTTTCATTGTGTCCTTCCTTTGACCAATTTGATGTAAAGAGAAAGCCTATAGTGAATTTTTTAAAATGTTGTTATGTAAAATTATATATATTGGAATATTGATATATAAGTGAAAGTTTTAAGATAATATGATCTTAATATATGTATTTCCAATATATATATGTAAATTTATATATATTTATGTGTATTCATATGTGAAAATTTTAAGATCATAATATATAGTTCTATTTCTTTAAATTCTTAAGTGCTCTAATTTTATTTTATCACTACCAAATAAAATGTTGATTCTATAATTACTTCTATGGTTTTTTATTTAGTCTAAGTGTTCTCAGAGTCAACTTACCACCTTTCCTTAGACAATGGGCAGGAATGGGGAATTCTGAGCAAAGATTGCAAAGTCTTGTTATTTAATACCTCATCAAAATTTTTATCTTTTACAGTATTTCATAAAACACTGTAAATCTCAGCTTCCAAATATAGGCATTGTTGCCCAAGTCACTGAAACTTGTAAAAATATTCAAGTTCTGTATCTTGATTAGAAACTAAAATTTTGATGTTACCTATCCTATCATCTTTATAAGAAGACCTTTGGCTTGATGAATATCTGGTGACTATGACTAGAAATGAGTCCTTCCCCTTCCCCTACCTTCACTGATTATTTTAGAGTTCCTCAGACATTAGCCTTCCAATTGGTCATTTTATCTGTAAATATGAGAGGTGTTCTGATCCTGATTGCCCTAGAACTGAATTAAAAATCTGGAAGAGGAAAAAAGAGAGATGAGTTCCTATTATTCCATTCTTTCCCATAGCTGGCAGTTTAGAGTCTTTGTAAAATAGAACCTAGACTTTCATTTTTTTTTGTTTTAATCTTGGGCTTCAGTTGTTTTACAAATGATACTGACATTGAGAATAATTCCTAAACCATCTCTAACCAAAGTTCCAAGACTTTTCTCCCTTTCACGTTTCTCATTTTTCAGACCTCTAGGTTATGGTTCCTTCTCTCTCTACCTATCTGCCTGTTTTTCCTTGGAATAGGCGCATATTATTTCTTTCAGAGTGGGCAAGTGTATTGTCTGTGTACTGCTTCTTCTAAACATAACACCCAAGGAACAGTGGAACCCCGGGGTTAAGGAGATTTTATGAGTCCAAAGAAAGATTCTTTCCCCCCTGCCCCCCTCCCAGAATCTGCTGACTTTGTTCTAATTCTTTTTTTAAATATATTTTATTGATTATGCCATTACAGTTGTCCCATTTCCCCCCTTTCATTCCCCTACATTCTGCACACCCCCTCCCCCACCATTCACCCCCTTTAGTTTATGTCCATGTGTCACAAGTTCTTTAGATTCTATATTTCCCATACTACCCTTGCCCTCCCCATGTCTATTTTTTCCCCACCATCTATGCTACTTATTTTCTGTACCTTCTCCCCCCTTCTCCTTCTCCCACTCCCCTGTTGTTACCTTCCATATGATCTCCATTTCTATGGTTCCACTCCTGATCCAGCTGTCCTCTTAGTTTGCTTTTGTTTTAGGTGTGGTTGTGAATAACTGTGAGTTTGCTGTCCTTTCACTGTTCATCTTTTTTATCTTCTTTTTCTTAGATAAGTTCCTTTAACATTTCATATAATAAGGGCTTGGTGATGATGAACTCCTTAAACTTGACCTTATCTGAGAAGCACTTTATCTGTCCTTCCATTCTAAATGAAAGCTTTGCTGGATAGAGCAATCTTGGTTGTAGGTCTTTGGATTTCATGACTTGGAACACTTCTTTCTAGCCCCTTCTTGCCTGTAAGGTCACTTTTGAGAAATCAGCTGACAGTCTGATGGGAAGTCCTTTGTAGGTGACTGTCCCCTTATCTCTTTCTGCTTCTAGGATTCTCTCCTTCATTTTAATCTTGGGTAATATGATTATGATGTGCCTTGGTGTGTTCCTCCTTGGGTCCACCTTCTTTGGGTCTCTCTGAGCTTCCTGGATTTCCGGGAAGTCTATTTCCTTTGCCAGATTGAGAAAGTTCTCCTTTATTATTTGTTCACATAAGATTTCCACTTGTTGCTTTTCCTCTTCCCTTTCTGGTACCCCTATAATTCAGATGTTGGAATGTTTCAAGATGTCCTATTTCCTAAGCCTCTTCTTATTTTTTTGAATTCTTGTTTCTTCATTCTTTTCTGTTTGGTTGTTTTCTTCTTCCTTCTGGTCCACTCCCTTGATTTGAGTGGACATACTGATCTACAACTGAAATGCAGTTTTCTTTCCATTACTATTGCTTTTCTGTGCATTTCCTTTCATTTCAATTAGTTTAGCCTTCCTTCGTTCCTCTAATTTGTGACTAAAATCAACCAGTTCTGTGAGTATCCTGATCACCAGTGTTTTGAAGTGTGCATCTGATAGGTTGGCGATCTCTTTGTCACTTAGAAGTATTGGCTCTGGGGCTTTGAGCTGTTCTTCTTGAGCCATATGTTTTGGTCTGTCTCTGCCTGTTAGGTATGAGGGCGGAGCCTTAAGTGTTCCCGAAGGTGGGGTGACCTAGTTGCTGGGTTGTGATGTTGTATGTGGGCGCAGGGTCAGAGAGGGGCAATGGCACCTGTTCTGCTCTCTCTCAGATTTCGATTCGGTCTGCTGCTTCCCGCAAGCAAACTGGGCCTTTCTGGTGCTGGTTCCCGGGTGTGTGGGCTTGTGCACCCTCCTGGACCCTGCGGGTCTCTTGAACGAACTCTTCATGAGCCTGGGAGCCTCTCCTGGCACCTTGACCCCGAAAGTTTTTCCAATTGGCACTTTTAGGCTTTAATTCCTGTCACTGGGGCCCTAGCCGGCACAGTCTGCCCCACTGCTCGCTCCTTTGCCTGGTTTATCTGAGTGTGAATGTGTAACCGCGGTTGCTGGCTGCCCTGCGCCACCACTGGGTCTGCCCATTGCCACCCCACACCTGGGATCTGCCAACCGCTGTCTGCGCACCTGGGTCGGTCCAGCCTCTATTTCCTGTGTGACCCACTCCGCCAGCCACTGACTCTGCCTCTCTTACCTGTCTGGCTGAATGGTTCATTGTTGTCGGACTTCCATACAGTTCAATTTTCTGTGTTTTGGTTGCATTTGGTTACAAAAATTTTGTTGTCTTTAAACTCGGTTGTGAGAGGAGGTACAGTGTTTCCACCTATGCCTCCATCTTGGCCGGAAGTCTCTCTAATTCTTTTATCATCACAAATTGCAGTCTTTACATTTTCCTTCCCAGGGACTCACTCAGTCTGTTTCTAGAGGGTCTTTGACATGTAACCAGGACATTGGTATTTCTTTAAATATGATAAAAGCTCATTTCAAGATTGTATTTAAATAAGAATCTTTGTTTTTATATAAATCCCCTATTTAGGCAGTGACTTTTTGTCTATAATTTGAATTATCAAAGAATAGAATAGCTATTTGGCTGTAAAATTTTTTTGGTTCTAGCAGTCTGCTCATATTTACCATTCCACATGAGTTATGGTATATCCTGGGGAGTGAGTCCATTATTCCTGTGGTCAGCAGGGTAAGTGACATTTTGTTTGGGAAACAGATCTGATCAAAATTGTCAATTAGGTTCGACACAAAGGAAAAGTCTTCCAGAAGGATAAATTTTAAATTAATCTTCTCTAATAGATCCTGGAGTGTCTTTAAAATGATGCCACAACCTTTAAGAAGTAGATTTTAGGAGTTAATGTTTGATATGAATACTCCTGAGATCCTTATTTCAGACCACAGCTTCGAAAGTGGATCATTTCTGTTTGCCACATTCCTGTATTGTAGTATATCATCATAACCAGAAAGAAACCATGATGATTTGTAATATACCCAGGAAAAATTCTTTTTGTGGAAGCAATGATTAAAGCAAAAAATAGATTGCCTATGCTGTGTTAAATCCATAATAGAATGTTATTGGATCAAAATTTGATCAATAGTATCTTAAGTGGGTCTTTACAGTAGTTTGGAGAGTGAAACCTGAGGTAGTTCACTCCATCATTCTTGTATTTATCTTGTTTTTCTGTTCAGGGTCAAGAGGTTTGCTTTCTGAGTATCCTAGCTTTGATGGACATGAATAGAATTCTTTTCATTTGAGACTATTATCTCATATAATCAATAGACACAAAGATATTTTACTCTGATTTGCTCTTACTTGCGATTTGATTCCCATTGGCTTGGTTCCCTAAAGGGACAGTGTTCTCATAATTAAGACTGTGGCAGACATGCTAAAAGATGGGGTTACATTTTTAAATGAATTCCAGTTGAGTGTCTTTTTGTAAAAAAACAAAAGGCAATGATTTTAGCTCTTGAAGAGCTTATTTATTTTTAGAACCAGAACTGCTAGTTTTTAGTATTCAATATAAAATGTAAGGTATTTTGAAAGAACATACTGATCTACAACTGAAATAAATTTTGCTGTACCAATCCAATATGAAGTCCCTATAATAGTCTCTCTCTACTAAATATTTGTAAAATAATATCTCCACTATTTAAATAGTTCAGTAATATTTTTTTACTCTGTTAAGTGATTTTAAAAGTGTTTTCTCATCTGGTATTAGATCATTGTTATCATAGTTTGGGATGCCATATTTTAAGAGGAATATTCCAGGCACCATGTTAAATGCTGGGGTTTGAAACATAATTTGCCATGATACATGACTATAGGAAGTGAAGTTTTGAGGGAGATAGATATTGTTATAGAATTGGATTCAAAGTGCATCAGGAGTAAAGATGGAAATTGTTCTTGGGAATAAAAGACAGTAATATCTCTACCAAGGTATGACCTCTGAGCTGTGTGGTGAAGGAAAAATTGGAGTTGACAAGAAAAACAAACTGGAGGAGGGTATTTCTGAGAGAGAAAAGCATGGGAGAGCTCAAGGAAAATCAAGGCATCTACATAGGGAGGTGAGGGTTCTAGGAAGTGAAGGATGTAGAACAATGTTGCACAAGAACCTTTTGTGGGAGGTTGAGTCAGTTGACCAACTGTGGTGTCTTTACATCTGTTTTTTCCCAAGTATATTCATTCTGTTCCCTGTTCAGTTGACATATTTCCTTAAGTATTATTCCACTGCCAACTTTCTTGATAAAAGAAATCTATACTCATCTGCATTAATGACTAATATTTTTTAATTCCCTTTTATATAAGATTTGGTCTGTGGCCTTCTGTTTCCCAGCACTCTCAAGTAACTCATCCTCTGTATCTGTTTTAGTCTTAAATCAAGTTGCTTCCATTTGCTTTGCTAAGCATTGGAAGGACCTCTGGTCCTTCCTCTATGTCTCTGGATTTGTGTGGTTAGGGATGCTCAGGCTCAAGGTCAGAACAGACCCCAAGTTGGTGTGGTGTGACCATCAGGGGCAGTATTGGTCTTCTCTACCCTGAGTGGAAACCCAGTGCAGTTACCATGGTGATTGCAGAAAATGCCAGAGTATTTCTTACTAAAGATCAGGAATATCTCCATTATTTTATTCAGCTCCAGAAATATAATAATTTTTTATCATGTTGTGGCAAATTAGAGAATAGTATCTTTACTAGCCCTGGCCAGTGTAGCTCAGTGGATCGAGCGTGGGCCTGTGAACCACACGATCGAGGTTCAATTCCCAATCAGGGCACATGCCTGGGTTGCAGGCCAGTTCCCATCAGGGGACTCATGAGAGGCAACCATACATTGATATTTCTCTCCTTCTCTCCTTCCCTTCCCCTCTAAAGATAAATAAATAAAATCTTAAAAAAAAAGAATAATATCTTTACTAGTCTGATTGGAATTTGGCTTTCTAGTTAGGAGAAACTTAAAACTATTCATTTTGTTCAGCTATTCTGTAGGACTTTCCACAGCTGAACTTTCTTCTTCAACAAATCACTTATTTTAGTTGACTTTGGCATTTTGTTCTTAGAATATATGAGGTCTGTCTGCAAAAAAAGACCAGTCATCCTTAATATGAGAACAGTTTGTGCAACATTGATGTAATGTGACAGCCAAGGAGAGTGGACTGGAATGCACATGCGTAAACAGTGACAACTTCACTGTACTAGTCAGTGGTGGTGGTGGATGTTGTTGAGTGAGCATTTGTACTGTGTGGCTGTGACATTCAAAGTGACTGAGCAAGTAAAGCAATGAATCTGCATCAAATATTACCTTAAGCTTGAACATTCCTTTGTGGAAACTATTCCAATGTTTCACAAGGCTGCAGCTATAGGCAGCTGGTGATTGACACCTTTATTGTGACAATGCACCAGCTCATGCATTATGTCTTGTGCAGTTTTTTGGTGAAACATGAAATCACCCAGGTGAATCAGTCCCACTACAGCCCAGATTTGGTGCCCCGTGACTTCTAGCCTTTCCCAAAACTAAAATCACCTTTGAAAGGGAAGAGATTTCAGACCATTGATGAGATTCAGGAAAATACAGTGGGGCAGCTGATGGTGATTGGAAGCACTGTGTGAGGTCCCAAGGTGCCTACTTTGAAGGGGAGTGAGTCCTTGTTGTTCGGCGTATAATGTTTCTTGTATCGTCTTAAAAAAATGTCTCTATTTTTCATATTACATGGCTGGATACCTTCTAGACAGACCTCATTGTATGTTTCCTATGAATATCCAATTTTCTTATCCAACTGTCAGTTCCAATATTTTACTTGTCATAAATCGAATTGAAGCAACGAATCATAATAATAGTAGCTGCCATGAACTGAGCACCGATTGCCATTTCCTGTGTTGATGTTTGGCTCTTTACTTCTAAAGCATATAACAACCTGCAAAGTAAATGGCAATATACCCCTTTTATGGATGAGAAAAATTAGGCTCAAAGAATTTAAATTATGTACTTTGGATAATTGTCATTTGGCCTTGACAGCCTCTGCTTACAGTTGAGAAGTATACTCTAAGGCAGTAATTACAAAATGTCTGTGTGGGGGGGGTGGGCTGATGTATTTCTTTTGGGAGTAGGACTTATTTGTACTATTTATTTAATAATTCTTTTTTACAAAATCTTCTCATAGAGTATACTAAGTAATACAAACACTGAACTCTTCTAACTGATTCATTGTGTGTGTGGAGGGGAGAGGACATGAGCTTCATCCACTTAGCTTTCTCCTGCTCCTGACAGCAGTCCTCAGATGCTTTTGTGGAACCTCTAGGGCTCTATAGAGCAAAGTTTGAAAATCATCTCTCCTGGACTCTTTTGTAGTAGAAAAAATTGTTCTAGCTCAATCCCTGCATCAAAACTACACATCAGAGCATCAATTCCATGCACACTTAACACATATCTTTTCCTATTCATGAAAAATTATCATTTTGCCTTTCCTTTTTTCTAGGGCTGGTTTTAGAAATAGACACACATGTAATACCTGTTTATTTTCTTTCAAGACTTGTGTTGACATCAGTCAGAGCCATTTCTGTAGAGACTATGATGGCTTATTTTTCTTATATACAGCCCTTAGAAGCTGATAAACTTCTATGTAGAGCAAACAGAGCTACCCTCTTTGTCTTGGCTAACTAGTAGCTCTGTGCTAAATCCTAAACCTGACATTTAAACTAAAATATTATCTTTCCTCAGCCATGATTTTTTTTAAAGCTAGGAGTCAAAATCATCTAACTTCAGATCCTGAACTCCTAAGTTATACCGTACGTAGATAAAGCAGTCAGGTGAGCTATGACAAGAAAAACTGTTAAGTGGTTTAAGTGTATCGACATAGTACTAAACATGGCAGTCCCATGGCAAAGAACATAATATACTTTATGTCAAGAAGTATTTGCCCTGGCCGGTGTAGCTCAGTGGATTGAGCACTGGCCTTGGAATGAAAAGGTCACTAGTTTGATTCCCCATCAGGTCATGTGCCTGGGGTGCAAGCCAGGTAGGTCCCCAGTAGGGGGTGTGTGAGAGGCAACCACACATTCATGATTCTCTCCTTCTCTTTCTCCCTCTCTTCCCCTCTGTCTAAATAAATAAAATTAGTAACAAAAGGATTGATTTTAGCTTTATGAATCATAATGCATTTTTGAGAAATCCCACAAGCAAAAGTAGTGAAGCAAATGAGCATCTAGAGTGTAAAGAGCTATTTGAGTAAAATGACTAGCAAATAATACAGTTATGAACCTTGAACTTCTTAAAGCTTTTTCTAAATGCATACCCTAAGTATCAGCATCAGTAAATACAGAGCCTGAAAAAACTAAGAGGGAAAAATAATAAAATCAATGTACTAAAATGTCATTCAGATAATTTGGGGAAAGGATACCTGAGAATAGTTTTGTAACTTGCAATTTTTCTAGAAGTCTGAAATTATATAAAAAGAAAAACACTTAAAAATAACCTTACCAATCTAAGTTTGTTAATTTGAGCTAATAACCATAGTATTGTGTTCAATAGACACAAGTGTTTACTTGTATATTTTAAATAAATAAAACCTGAAAGTTGCCTTATACTTAACACTCATACTTGCTAAGCCTCAGAGATCTTCAAAGAAGTATTCCAAATTTAAACTTTGTCTCACCTCAGACAAAAAAAATATATACACAAAATCAGTTTTGAGATTTTTGCCAAATTCTCTATTTTCCATCAACTCTCTAGTCTTGAATAGTTATTATCAAGATAATAAATAAATACATAAATAAGTATAAATAATACATAAAGCAAACAATCAATAAAAAATTGGTGATACTTTTAAGATTCTATTAAGAATCTAGGTATGTAAAGAATTGGTGAACTACTTTAAAAACTTCATTGCTAGAAAATGCAAACTAAACTATTCTTAAGGAAAAAAGACAAAAGTATTAGAAATTAGGTACTAAACTCAAGTGAATAATTAGTTTGTGGCTTAGATTTTTGTTTTAATTAATAGCAATATATATCCCAATAGCATGAAGACCCAGGTAGCTTTAAAAAGTTAAATTCACCCAAATTTATGTTATAATTGACATACTAATTATTAAATGAGGAGGAGGTAGAGTCAGTTTTTTATTTAATTAAGAAGGCATAATATTTTAATGATTGATTTAAAATATTTCCTTTCATTTCTATAGTATATTATTTTAATGGGTAATAAAAAGGTAGGCCTCAAAACAAATTAATATACAGAATTTTTCATTTCTTGTTTATAAGTGATCAAGGGATTTCTTGTAAATCTACATAACTAACCAAAGCCATGTTTTGTTTTTTTCTTTTTCTGTCTCTTTTTACTACTTGGTGTTGGGTTATTTAAGATTGGGTTAACAATAGCTTTGGATCCTATAAAATCTGTGCTTTCTTATTATTAGCAATTTCAGCTTTTAAAAAATAGTAGGATTGAAAAAGAAATGAAGTAAAAACTTCTACATAAGAAAAGTACTTGAAATATAAGGGGAAGAATAAATCTTGAATAAAGATGCCTATAAAATAATTATGCTTAAAGAGGTATTTTCTGGCCTGGCTGGTGTGGCTCAGTGGATTGATGCTGGCCTGTGAACGAAAGGGTTGCCAGTTTGATTCCCAGTCAGGGCACATGCCTGAGTTGCGGTCCAGGTCCTTGGTAGGGGGCACATGAGAAGCAGCCACACATTTCTCCTTCTCTTTCTCCCTCCCTTCCCCCCGCTCTTAAAAAAAAAAAAGAGGTATTTTGCCATTTGTGAATCTCAGGTTAACTTTGTATGTTGTCACTAACTGAAATAAAGTACAATACAAACAAATATGAGTTTTTTCCCCTCCAGATGACAGTATCTGTAGGTTGAAATAAACAAGCAAAATTATTTCTGAGGTTTTTGGAAAGTAATAGTAAATAAGTTGATTTTACTTTGAATGAACCTAATTTTAGTTCCTATATTAATCATTTTTCTGCATTTTTATGAGATTGACCAGACTGTAGATTACAGTCATGTTTATGGCCCATGATAATAATTATTCTAAACAAAGCATTTTTACAAATAATTTTTTTGTTATTATGTTTATTTTCAAGGCTTTGCCTTGACGTTGAAGTTCACTAAAGTTGTTACCTGTGGTTCATTGATATGTTTACACAGTTATAAATTTTAAAGTCATTATTCTTAAATTTTTCCTAGAAATTTCATAAATATATTTCACAAAAACATATTGTTTCTTTAGTTATTTATATTAAATAATATTTAAAACATTAAAATAATAGAGCCTCAGAGAAGTTAAGGAACTCTAAGAAAAAATATGACATAGAGAAGCTAGTATAATAAACAAAATCCATACTCCTTAAATACTCAGTATAAAAGTTGATTACTAACAATGTAGATAATTTATTTCACTTACAGAAAATGTTTTTAATATTTAGGTTATATTCTTACCTATATTTGGTAGATGATACTTTAAGTTAGTTTTAAAAGAAAGTGATTTTTGTTCTTCTGCTTCCTATGAAGCAGTGATAATACTTCCCGAAAATACTTTCCTATGAGGTGGGCTAAAGGAATGGTGACTTAAATTCGATTTAAGGAAATGAGAGTTGGAATGCCAGGTCTACCATGTACAGGCTTTGTGGTATTGACTGAGTTACTTTAACCTCCCTGTCTTTGACTTGCCATAACTACCTTGTGGGAGCTAATTTGGCAAACATTAATTGAGCCTCAGTTATGTGCCAGGAACTGTGCTTGCTACTGGGATGTAAAGAACTTTAAAGTTAGGCCAAAAAGACTGACAGGAAAATAGAAGATGACACAGAATCATAATACCTGAAGAGTATATATGAAGCAGCTGTAGGAGAGGGTAATTGTGGGAAACTTCCTGGAGGGGTATCACCCAGCCTTAGTTTCCTTATCTTTAAAATAGATAATTTACCTAGAATTATTATTAGGATCAAATGAGAAAATGTTGCTTGGTAGACTGCAAAGCATTTTGCAAATATGAGGACAATTATTGATTCAGATATCAGACTGGGACTGGAGGTAGGAAAATTATCGCAAAGAGTAGTGTTTTTCAAAGTTTGATACAGTGTATGATGTTTTCTCAGGAATCCAGTGTGTGTGTTTGTGTGTGTATGTGTTTAGATAAATTTTATATTGAAACTATGCATATATCCCATATTATCTGAATTACATATTATGACTGAGATTACCATTCAGTTTCAGTGTGTTTTCATATATGTCTATGATCTTTTTGGTGCTCAGTTGAACTACTATAATTGTCTTGGACTAATGCAGAGGAATAGAGCCTGCCTTACTATGAAAATAATCAAGGCTAAATGATAACACAGATGGACTAAATACAAAAGAAGTTTTATCATACTAGTTGGCCCCACAACTCTGTTTATACCTTGCTTTGCATTTGTGTACGTTTTAATAATGTAATTGAACACTAGAGGTCACCAGTCATGGTCCTGGGAGGTGGAGGTGATCCCCAAACTG
This sequence comes from Artibeus jamaicensis, assembly GCF_021234435.1. Taxonomy (NCBI): domain Eukaryota; kingdom Metazoa; phylum Chordata; class Mammalia; order Chiroptera; family Phyllostomidae; genus Artibeus; species Artibeus jamaicensis. The sequence goes on along the minus strand of NW_026522030.1, from coordinate 41,813,992 downwards.
GATTGTCTTTCTATTATGCACTCTCCTAGCCCTGTGCACCTTCCCCTCACAGACTGTTTAGAAACTATTGAAGTAAATATTGCAAACCATATGCAGGACAGTGTCATTTATATATAATAAAAGTTACAATTTACTGGCTGACGTAGCTCAGTGGATTGAGTGCGGGCCTGCGAACCAGACAATCGTGGTTTAATTCCCAGCCAGGGCACATTCCTGGCTTGCAGGCCAGTTCCCTGCAGGCCAGTTCCCAGCAGGGGACGCACGAAAGGCAACCATACATTGATGTTTCTCTCCCTCTCTCCTTCCCTTCCCCTCTAAAGATAAATAAATAAATTTTTTTAAAAAGTTACCATTTAAGCATACAGTTTGAGTTTTGACATATATATTCTTGTTATAAACTCCATCACAATCAAAATAGACAGTATTTTCATCATCCCAGCTAGTTCCCATACGCCTCTTTGCTCCCAGTGCTGCTCTGCCCCATTCCCAGCTGTAGGAGAATACTGGTGTGCTGTTATTTAGATAGTTTTGTCTTTTCTAAAATTTGAAATAAAGAAAATTAACACAACATCTGCTCTTTTGTGTCTGGTTTCTTTCACTCGCTGTAGTATTTTGGAGATTCTTCCATATTTCCATGCCTACCAGTGTGGTTCATTCCTTTTCATTGATGAATTGTGATTCATCATATTCCATTAGAACGATATATCACAATTTGCTTTTCTATTCACCTGTTGTTGAGAATTTGGTTTGTTTTTGCTTTTTAACTGGAAAATGTTACGAGCATTTATATACAAGTCTTTGTGTGGACATGTTTTCATTTGTATCTAAGATTAGACTTGCTGGGTCACATGGTAAAAGTTTGTTTAACCTTACTGTTTTTCAGAGTGGTTAAACCATTTTATATTCCCATCAGCTGTGTATGAGAGTTCTAGTTGCTTGATATGGTTACCAAACTTAGAATTGTCACTGTTTTTAATGTTAGCTATTATAGTGAATTATGTATTGGTATCTCATTGTGGTTTAAATTTGCATTTCTCTGGTGACTAATGGTGTTGAACATGTTTTATGTGCTTATTGGCCAACAGTGCTTTTGCCTACTAATAGTAGTGGGCAAAAATCTATGGAAAAATATAGAAGGAAAAAGCCTTCCATATCTATGTTTATTTAAACCAGTAAGTATCTAATTTGTGTCTAATTATATTTCTAAAATACAGTTAGATGAGTTCAAATATTTTTTTAAAATTTAAGTTAAAACTAAGGAAAATAAGAAAAGAGAACATTTAATGATGATAAATTAACTTGAGTCAGGTTTTATCTTTTCGCTAAGAAATAAATAGAATTGTAAAATAAAATGACATGAAATGATTAATTTAATTTTAGAAATCCTCCTTTCAGTTCGTGTTGAGAAAACTGAGAATTTATGAGTACATGATATGCTAATTCAAATCAATTTTATAAGGACAGAGTGGTTACAGTGTATTAGGGGCTGAGTTAAACAAGAGGAATAAGCTACAGCATGGTGAGGACTTACTCACTAGGACTCAGAATCAAGGTAGAGCGGCAGGTATGTACAGCTCATCCTGACTTAGGTTTGACCATGAGAATGTTAGAAATGTTATATTCCGGAAACACAGAATAAACTGCCCTTCATTCTGACTGGGAATTAATAGCTTTCATGTTGGAAGTGACAGCTTAGCAGAGAGATTAGTAGTAATTTTACATTTGCAGAGCTTTCTATTTGGCCATAAGATCTCCAACATTTAGGTATTAGTGAATCTATGTAGAGAACATGAATAAGTATTTAGCCACTGAAGCTCATTCCTTGGAAAATAGATATTGTTAAGATACACATACTGGAAATACTGTGAATAATATTTATGATATAAATAAATTTTCTAATTTTGTTCATGATAAGTTACATAATTGTTGTCAATGCTAATTCAAAGACTGTGGAGCTGAAAAAGATCTTAAATGTCATCTGATCCCGTGGTTGTATTTCTTCTAACCTTTATTTTTACTGAGTGGCTTTCACCTTTTGACTCTTGTGAACAGTGCGGATATGAACATGGGTGTACGGGCATCTCTTTGAGATCCTGTTTTCATTTCTTTTGGGTATATACCCAGAATTGGAATTGCTGGATCATATGGTATATTGTATTTTTAATTTTTTAAGAAACTGCCACTCTGTTTTCCATAGAAGCTTTACCGCTTTATGTTTCTAACAACAGTGTATAAGACTTCCAATTTCTCCACAACCTTATCACAACATATCATCACAACCTTAACAATATCATTGTTATTCTCTCTCTCTTTTCTTTTCTATTTTGTTAGTAGCCATCCAAGCAAGTGTAATGTGGTACTTTTACTTTTTAAGTCAGTTTCTTTTCTTTTTCTTTTTCTTCTCTTAATCTTTTTCCTTCCCTTTCTCTCTCCCCCTCTCTCCTTACCTTTCTCCCTTCGTTCTCCTCCTTCCAGTAAACAGATTTATATGTAAAACTGTTATTCTAGAACTGTTTTGAAGAAAATGGGTCTGGGAAGCTATAGTTTCACTCCCACCCTCCTTTATTCCTGAAGTGGTGAGGAGAAGAGAAGAGAAAACATGGATCTATTTTGACACTCTTATTTTAAGTTTAAGGAAACTGAGACACAGAAAATGAAGTGAGTTGGCCACAGCCACACAGTATATTAAGATCAGAATTCTCAACCTATTACTTAATAGTTTTGGAAGCTGTAGGGGCCAAAGAAATCTTGAGAAACCTGTAATAATTTTTTTCTAAGAAAGATTATGAATTAGCTTTCTTGGGGTTATCTCTTCTACAGCTTAATATTTTCTGAAGTATGGCTGTGAATGTGGGGTGTGAAATGATTTTGAGTATCTAAGATAATACCATGGACTTCAGGTGGTTTTGGGAAAGAGCTTTAAGAAAACATCAGATCACAGAACGAGGAAATTATTTCCTCTTCCATTCTCTGCCACTCACTTGAAGTAATCAGCAAGGTCAGTTTGGTGTAGCATATGTATAATATACCTCACAAGTATTTGCTGATCTTCCCTGCTCCCACATACACTCTAAAATCAAAGGAGCAGGATTCAGACTCAGAGATAACAGGCAACAATAGCTGGCTAATATTAAGTAACTATTACGACATTACTTATTTTTAGTATATTGTAATAATGAAAGGTGTAAGATACTAGTTATTCATTCCTTGTGTTACAAAATTTTTTCAAGAAATTTAGAAACTGGGAGAACATGTAAAGAAATTATTGAATGTATTAAAAGACCGGCGGTACACTGAAATGGCACATTGTGGCTTTAGTTTCGGTACTAAAGAAGCAAACTCTGGATACAAAAATTTTCATTCAAGTATTTGTTTGAGAAATGATCCCTGTAAAGGGCAATAAGATATTGGGAAGTTTTTATTGTTATGAAACTACAACTGGGTATAATTGGAGCTGGATCACATTGGGGTAACCTAGGAGCTAGTGTTATGCTGCATCTCAGAGTTATCCCACCACAGGGTAAATACCGAGGGTATTTACCTGGACTCTATCAGTCACTGGCAGAAGGAGCCTTCTGCCAGTGACTGATAGGATGCTAAGTACGTAAGAAATCTCTTAGGAAAAGAAATACTGTAGTTTGAAGCTAGACCAGTGTCCAATGAAGTGGTAAGAGTGAGCATCTGTGGGCATGCCACATACAGTGTTTGCTGCATGTGCTATATATGTGTGAGAAGAATGACTGCTTTTGGTAATTTCTGTTGCAGCTAGATTTTTCAGAGATAAGGACTTTATACCCGTCTTTGATATTAGGCTCTAAAGTCCTGAAATAACAAAGGAAATTTTTCTTGATACTTAAATACAACTCTTCTTTTTGCTGCTTGAGTTTATCTTTTTAGATTCTTTTCTCAATAGGCAGAGTACTGAAGGTCTGTTTGTATAACATTACTTCATCTAGTTGAATGAATGCTGTTAGCTATTCACCCCAGCCTTCTGTTCCCTATTAACCCACATGATTGTAAGCTTTCTTTGCTAAGTCATTTCTCGATCATTTAGTAATTTACATTACTTATTCCTGGACTTTCTCCAACTTTTCATGTTACTTAAGTTGATGGGTCTATTTTCCATTACTGCTTTTTCAAGATAATACATTTATTGAAGTCTTATATAATTTAAATTTCTGGCCACATGTAAAAATTCATACTTTATTAATAATTTATCATTATTTGAATAGTGATTTAAGTTATTTTAATTAGATTACTGAAATTATCCCCGAGTCACAGCAAATCTATATCAGTTATTCAGTAGTTATTATATTGTATTTTGGAGTGGTATAAGTGGAAACACTGATTTAATCCTAAGTACTTTGCTCTAATGTATACTTGAAATTAAACAATAGTAACTAACTATGCCACTAAACACATTGAATTTGTTACATTATTTTGTAAGTATCTAAATTTATTTGCTTTATTTCATTAACTCCTGGCAAAAAGAAAAAGTACTGTCTTGTTGGCATTGTAAACAGACAACTGCTGTTTAGGTAACTCACCCTTGAAAGCTACTGGTAATAGCCCATTTCAGTGATATGTGTATGTGTGTGTAGATATGTGTGTACATACATACACACACGTATATATGTATGTGTACACACATAATAGCAAATAAATCAAATGACTTTGCCTCTAACCAGCTTTTCCCTTAAACAGAGTGAAATAATTCAGTAATTGTTTGGCCTCATTACAAAAGGACTCGTTTTGTTGTTAAAACATAATAATCTGAAGAATTTTTTTATTTTAGATTTTTATTTATCTTTAGAGGGGAAGGGAAGGAGAGAGGGAGAGAAATATCAATGTATGGTTGCCTCTCATGTGTCCCCTGCTGGGAACTGGCCTGCAACCCAGGCATGTGCCCTGACTGGGAATCGAACCGCAATTGTCTGGTTTGCAGGCCCGTGCTCAATCCACTGAGCTACCAGCCAGGGCTGAAGAAGTTTTGTTAATTATGTTCTTTGCCATTTTTACTGCAGATGTTGTATTATACTACTGTGGCCACACATCATTATGGGAAACTTAATAAATTACTGCTTCACTTTTCTGGAGGAAAAATTTATCCCTCCCCCTAAAATACACACACACACCCAGTTGCTTATCTGGACATTGTAAAATAAAGCATCAATTCTCAGTTTGCAATGAAGTGTATTCTATGTGTGTATATTTTATAAGCGTAGAGAAAAGCAGAAATATTTTGTATATAAAGGACATGTGGACAACAACTAAGGGGGATGGCAATGGGAGGGAGGTGGGGAGTACTGAGGGGGGTGGGCTGGGATGGGAGGAAAAGACCAAAACTATACTTGAACAACAATTAAATTTAAAAAATTTAAAGGAAAAAGAAATATTTCATACAGTTTTTTGCCTTCTTTTATATAGTTTCAGGAAGCCACAATTTATTTATAGTGCAATATACAGATCTTAAGTGGCCAGTGTGCTGCGAGAAGTGATTCTGTCTGTGTAACCTACACTTGGATCAAGATGTAGGATGCTTTTATCACCCTAGAAAGTTTTCTGTGCCTCTTCCCAGTCTGTCTCTACCCTCTTCTCTCCCCACCCCCATCCTAGAAGCAAGCACTGTTCTAACTCACATCAATATGTGTTGTTTCTCATACCTCATAGAATAATTTATAGTGAAAGAGTTGATAATTTATTGTAGTTAGTTTTGGATGACTGATTAAGACTGAATATTGATACTATGATTCTAAAAAGCAATGATTAAAGATATATAATGAGTAATTTTAATATTCTTTTGGACTTTATAAATATTTCGTAATTGGGATTTATATTGAATTGAACCCTACATATAGCCTGCATGTGCTCATTGAATAACTTTCTAGAGATCACTTAAAATGTTTTTGGCCATTTAAAAAAAACTTGTGTGTAAACCTAATTGGTTATTAATTCAGGCCCAAGTTAGCCATTAGCCATTTTTGTGATCCCTGTCTGTAGTCTTTTGTCTCTGGCTTGAATACATTTTTGCTTGTACTAGTGCATAAGTATTTTTCATCCAAATAGTTATCTAGTATATTGTCAGTGCTTACAGGGCCCCATCTTTTTAATTTTATGGAAACAGCCCTTTCATGGTAGAATTTTTTCTATTATTCCAGTGAATTTTATTTAAAATAACATTTATGGGTAGAGATATTAAATATGAAATATATGAAGTAAAGAAAAATAAAACTGCTTTATTTAGGAATAGTACTGGAGCTGAATTTTCCCTGTTTCCTTCACTGTCATCCTCTCTTTATTTTTCCTTCACCTGGTGTATGCTTTGCCTGGGTGATTTTTTTGTTCACATTGTTCCTTGGCAGCACAGAGCTATTTGTTAAATTTCAGTTTGTGCCTGCCTCCTTTCCTTCATCAAATCCTTATTGAAGATTTACTGTGTACCAGGCATTGTTATAGGCGATAAAGAAAAAAATAGACATTGTTTCTGCCCTTCATGGGGTTTACTTATGAAACAAACTTTTTCTTCTCCTTATTAGCATTGTTTCTGCAGGTAAGTTAGTTACACAAAATGTAAATGGATGACAAAGTATAAGATTTCAATGATCAACTACAGTGCTTAGGACAGGTCAAGGTAATTAGCTTGAAGGAATCATTCTCCTTTGTGAGGTTCCAGGCATTTTGGTAGCCAGGCGGGAAAAAGATTTTAGGTGGCCGAACTTTCCCCAAATTGTCAGGGACACCTTGATAGTTGGATTAGTAATACCTTTTGTTTGTTTACTGAGTTGAAAACCCTGGATACAATAAAATATATTAATTAAGAAAGTAAGTTCCCTATCTATAATCCTGATAGGACTGTCTGTCAATGCTTTAAACATTGTACTCACTGCATATATGTAGATAAAATACTGAAGGAACTCTGTATTCCTTCAGTGATTTTATCACTGAAGGGTGATTATATATATCCTGCCATCTCGTGAAGTAGATTTTGTGTTCTAAGGTCTGATAATAATTATTATACTCCTAAATTTCCAGTAGGTGCTTTACACAATAACTTTGAGGGTTTTTTGTCTTTTGATTCTTTTTTTACTTTGTACCTTAAATATTTTAAAAAATCTGAAAAATAATTAGCTTTTTATTTCCCTAAAATTTTTAAATGTAGCAGGAAATTAAAGATTATGTTGGTATATATGTCAGTTTTAATTAAGGAATATCAGCGAGAGTACAAGCAAGGAAAAGGAAGTGTTTCTGAGTATATTTGCTTCTCCCTGGAATCCTGAAAATCCATGGTAGTGGAAAATGGTAGTAAGTATTGCTTTGGGGTCTGTGGGGACTAGTTTTCTATTACTGTGTAACAAATCACAACGAGTTGGGTGGCTTAAAACAATATCTGTTTATTATCTCCCAATTCCTATAGGTCAGAAGTCTGTGTGGGCTCCACTGGGGTCTCTGCTTTAGGTCTCACAAAACTAACATTAAGTTGTCCGAAACCTTGGACTTTTATCTAGAGGTCCTGGGCAGGAATTCATTTCCAGCCTCATTCAGGTTGTTGGTAAACTTCATTTTCTTCTCTTAGCTGTAGGACTTGAGGTCTCTATTTCCTCACTGACTGACTTGTCAGCTGGGGTCTGCTCTCTGCTTCTAGTTACTATTCCACTTGCAAAACAACAATGACATGTTGAGGTCTTTGACTCTCTGACTTCCTCTTCTGCCACCAGCTGGAGAAGCATACTACTTTTAAGGGCTCATGAGGCTAGCTCACTTCTACCGTATTTTGAACTCCACTGTGCCATATAACGTGATGTAACTACAGACATAATACCCGCAAGTTATACAGATGAGGGTCTGGAATCTGGGGGCAGGGGAATTTTTTAAATTCTTTCTACCACATTACTCTGATATCTAGTATCAAACTTTATTAAACCTCGTGCATACAAGTGAATTAGGGTGAAGCAAATAACTCACATAGAAAAAGGCCATTAAAAAGGCCTAAATTTTAAAATGAGATTTTTTCCTATAAAGGCTATATGGTAAGACTACTATGTTGATGGATGGGAAGACTCAGTATCATACAGAAGTGATTTCTTTTTTCAAACAAATGGATAATCTCTATATAATCTGACTAAAATATCTAGCAGAGTTTTCTTACAAGTTGAAAAGTTGATTCTAAAGTTCATGGAAAAGAATATACAAAAAAATGACCAAGAAAATTAAGCAAAAAAGAATAGCAATGGAGGAAGAAATTGCTCTGCCTAATACCAGAAGATAATATAAAGCTATAGTAATAAAAACTGAGTGATTACAGACCAGGAGGAAATAAGCAGATGTACATATAAAAGAGAGCAAAGTTCATGATTAACATATTACTTCAACTTTTTAAAAATGCATTGTGTAACTAGTGGTATTGAGGAAAATTTGCTATCTCTTTAGAAAAAAACTGAAAATATGCCTTTATCTTATTATCCAAAATAGGTTACAGGGATAATCAGTTTTAAAACTACAAAAACAATACAATTAGAAACAGGACACTATTTTTTCATAATCTTAGGAAAGAGAAGATCATCTTATGTAGACAAACATCACAAGGCTTATAGAAAAGAAGTTGCTATGTTTTGCTAAGTACTAATTAATAAAATCATAAACAGATAAAGAAAAGCTGCATGAAATACATAGGAATAAACATTTTATCATATTTAACAAGATCCTGTAATTCATTAAGGGAAGACAAACAGTGTAATAATTAAATGGGCAAAGAATAAGAATAGGCTATTCACAAAACATGAAAAAGAAATGGCCAGTAAACATATGGAGATTAACCCCATAAAATGTTTGATGAAAACCAAATGTATTCCTTTTTTACAGAAATTTTTAATAATAGAAAAAAGTAGCCTGAATGTCCATCAATAGTGGAATAGTTAAATATTTCGTCTGTACTATGACATACTGTGAAACCAAAAAAAATAGTTGAGCAGGCATGTATATGCAGACAGCCGTGCATATACTTGGAAAGAGCTCCAAGATGTGCCCTGGCTGGTGTGTCTCAGTGTATTGAGCACTGGACTATGAAGCAGAAGGTCACTGGTTCGATTTCTAGTCAGGGTACATGCTTGAGTAGCAGGCCAGGTTTTCTTGGTGTGGGGAGCATGACAGGCAACCACGCATTGATGTTTCTTTCCCTGTCTTGCTCCCTTCCTATCTGTCTAAAAATAAATAAGTAAAGTGTTTTAAAAAATAAAAGAGTTCCAAGATGTATTGTTAAGTGAAGAAAAGCAAGTAGTAGGGAAACATTATATCTCACCTGGTTCATGGTTCATATATGTATTCTTCAACTGAAAGATATTGTATCAGAAACATACAGTGTTCACCTATATATTTCCCCGATATTTAGGTTGGGCTCTGTGGCATATTTTGAGTAGTAAATTGTGAGCAGAATTGGCATGTATTATTTATGAGTCAAGGCTTTTAGGAGCTATTATGCCACCTCTAGAATCTGTCAGCTCCTACAAGGCTGTATCAATAATGATACAACTATGAAATGTTAGAGCCTTTGTTAACCAGGGTCTCTAAGTGACCATGTGAAACAGGACCTTCTGCTGCCCCTTTGTTAGGTAGCTTAGGAGTTAAAGCACTGAATTTTGATTAAATTCCACTTATAGGGGAGATCATATGGTAAGCAAGATATAACCAGAGACATGGAAGTAAAGAACAGACTGTCACTAACCAGAGGAGAGGGGAGGGAAGAGGGGGAAAGAAAGGGAATGCTATCAAGGGCATGGATAAAGGACCATGGACAGAGCCAAAGTGGGGAAGGATTGAGGGTGGGAGGTGGATGTGCGTGGGGCGTGGGAAGTGGTGGCAGGAAAAACTGTATTCGAACAACAATAAAAAAATAAAAATACATATAAGTAAATTAAAATATATATTTATAAAAAGGGTGTGTTGTTCAATTTCCATATATTTGTGAATTTCCCAAATTTTCTCCCTTAAAATTTCTATTTGAGAAAACAAAATATATTTTAAATATTTTGAGACTTGTTTTATGGCCTAACGTGCTCTATCCTAGAGATTGTTCCGTGTGCTCCTGAGAATAATTTATATCCTGCTGTTGTTGGATAGAGTGCTCTATTATGTCTGTTAGTATTAGTTGATTTATAATATTGTTCAAGTCTTTTGTTTCCTTGTTGTATTTATGCCTAGTTATTCTATCCTTTAAGAAAAATGGTATATTGAAGTCTCCAACTATTACTGTTGAATTGTCTATTTCTCCTTTTTAAAAAATATATTTTATTGATTATGCTATTACAGTTGTCCTATTTCCCCCTTCACTCCCCTCCACCCTGCACACCCTCTCCCACCCACATTCCCCCCTTTAATTCATGTCCATGTGTCATAAATATAACTTCTTCAGCTTCTACATTTTCCATACTATTCTTACCCTCCCCCTATATATTTTCTACCTATCATCTATGCTACTTACTCTCTTTACCTTTTAATTTTACTGAAAAACAAAACAAAGAACTGAGTTTGAAGAAAACATTTTTGAAACATTAAAATTGTCAATAAATATTTACAGATTAAAAAAAACACTGAATTTTGGAAGTTGTTTCTTATTTCAGTCACTGTTAACTCTCCTGGTTAGTACAGAGACATATGTGCACATGAAGGTGAATTTCTTGGTAGGGGATAGTCATTGTCTCCTGGAAGGAGAAGAGGAGGAAGTGAGTGTGTATATAAAGCAGGAGGCAATCTCATTTCATTCTGATTATTTCTTCATTTGTTTGAACTTTGTGAAACTATATTTATGTCTAACATAAAATATTGGGATAAGTAAATTGTGATATTGCTAAAAAAGTAGTGATATACCAACAGTTTGCTTAAATTAACTTGACCCTTGCTATGGTAGTAGTATGACCACTGCTCATTTTTTTAAGGATGCAGGTGACTAATAAGTTAAGTAACTATTTTTGTTTTAATTCACATATGAAATGTAAAGCTCTCTAAAGTAGAAAGTCTTTCAGTGAGAATTTGTCTTTATTAAGAATATGATTTATAGTATATGATATGTAGCACAGTATTTGCTAATGTTCACCAAACTGCCTTATTTTACCTACTAGTTATCTATAAAGTTACTTAAATGAATTACTTTAAAAAGAAAATCTTAAGTTTATACCAAAAATTAGAAGCTAATCTCCCTTGACATAAACAGAAGGTAAATATAAAACAATTAAATACTTAAGAGTAAGATATTAAATGGTTTGCTGGCTGCTCTTGCTTGACAGCACTCAGCACAGAGGCCTGCTTTCCTGTAAAAGGGAGATTATTAACTGTCTCAGGTGGTAAAGACTGAGACCTTTTCTTGACATAGTGGAGTGATTTAAATAAAGAGAACCGAACATGGAATAAGTTCAGAGCATGTGGTTCCTAGCTGTTTAATTCCTTGCCTCTGAACCACCAGTGTCACTAATCCCACATTTGGGGAAACACTAGTATCGTGGAAAGAATTCTATCATTGGAGACAGAGGCCTGGGAATCACCCTTAGCTGTCATTGACTGTGTCTTTAGGTTGTCACTTTGTCTTTGTACTTAGGTCACCATATAGAAAATTGGGGTTAAAATGCCAGCTATCTTTACTTCACCTCAGGATTTTTGTGAGGGACAAATGAAATAATATTGTATATCACTATTAATAATAGTATTAGCAGTAGTTTGATAATATATGTAACTAAGAGGTTCTGTTGTTTAGGTTACAGTGCTTTGACTACCAACATGTAAGTTTAATAATTCATTCTCTTTTTTAAATAGGTTTTATTTATTTCTATAGACAGGGCAAGAGAGGGAGAAAGAGAGGGAGAGAAACATCAATGTGTTTCCTGCCTCTTGCACACCCCCTACTGGGAACCTGGCCTGCAACCCAGGCATTTGCTCTGACTAAGAATTGAACCAGCAACCCTTTCGTTCACAGGCTGGCACTCAGGCCACTGAACCACACCAGCCAGGGCTTAATAATTCATTCTCTTAATTCCCAGCACTCCTCCCCAAGGAAGCCAGCCTCTCTAACTCTCTTGCTCCATTACCATGACACTGAGAGTATCAATCTGTATCTATGTATTCTAACCAGGAAATATGTTTAGAGTCCATATTCTAATGGTCAGTTTGGAGTTGCATCACTTTGTTCTTTGCAGAGTTAGATTTTCTGGTGTGCTGCTTACATTTAGTGATACTTTATATTTCCATGGTTTCATTCATTACTAGAAAGACTAAAGGACTCTCTTGTTCCATTTGGAGCCTCTACAAATACTGCAGTGGGGCTGATATACTGAGCTCAGTGGCTCTTTCTGGTCACCAGAGAGTTAGTAAATTCCTTCCAGAAATCATTACTTAGTTTAGTAAAATCTTGGTATTGCTTGGTCGTGTTGGGCCCCAAGGGAAATAATGTTTAAGACAGTGGGAATCAGGATAAAAAATGTTTTTCACTTATAGAAGTTAGTTGTTACTTTGTTCCTTCTGACTTACACAAATAGGTATGTGTATCTTATGTAATATCCTTTGAACCTGTCATTGAGAAATTATTCTAAACTAAGTCGTTGTCAGTTACTTCCCTGCTCCCAGAAACACTTCCCCTCTTACCTTTGGAAACATGCTTTACCCTTTTCAAGTAGCTTCTGCTCTCTGATGCTAATCAGTTATTTTGAGGAGATAGATAATAGGCAGTAAAGGGTGATTTATTGAACTAATTCACTCCCGATTGATTTCCTCACTTTCAAATGGTCAGAAGTGGAAGAGAGTGAGCCAGAACCTTACTTTCCACTACATTAGCTTTCATATTATTTTACCTGAGGTCTGAGTATTAAAATAATAGTTACACTTTTCTAACAACTTTTAGTTGCTCATAGCAATCACATAGTTTTAGTAAATAATTCTTATGAAGCTTAGGTGTCACGTTTAACTCCAGCCCTGCTGAACCATCATTGGGCTTTGTGATATTTATTGGATTTGAATGTGATAGAAGCATCATTTATTTTACTTAAAGTTACTAGGAGAAAAGCATATCCAAAATTCTGAGTGTTTCTGAAAAACGAAAGAAGCTGCCTAGTTTATAAATGAGAGAATCAACTAACACAGAGCCAGTGTGAGTAAATCTACAATGTAAGCGAACAAATTGTGTTTTCTACATAAAGTGAATTCTGTCATATAAATGAGCAATACCCTGTTTTCCAACAGTTCACATTTATCACATTTTTTGAAGTGGAAGGACTATTATTCCTATAAGATTAAACAGGAATTTTGTAGTTAATAAATATCCTAGGAAGAACTTTGTAAATTAATGTTCAAAATATAGGGAAACTTGTGCTTTCCCAAAAAGCCAGCCCACTGAGAGAGAATTTAAATAGCACTTTTTCCAACCTGCCCTGCCACTTAACCATACTATTTGTTCACTGTGATTTTTTAGTCATTAAGTATAAACATATTTTACCAGCAAATTGCTTTGAGCATTCAAAATATTTGTAGGATTTCTCCTTGACAAGATATATTAAATAACCTTATGACATATGATCTATTTTACTTTTTTTTAAAAAATATTTTATTTATTCAATTTCAGAGAGAGGGGAAGGGAAAGCAAATGAGAGGGAAAGAAACATCCATGTGTGAGAGACGTTGATTGGTTGCCTCTTGCCCACCCTCAACGAGGGACTGGCCTGTAACCCAGGCATGTGCTTGACTGGAAATTGAACCAGTGACCTTTAGATTTGCAGGCTGGCGCTCAGTCCACTGAGCCACACCAGCCAGGGCTAATCTGATGCAGTCACCAGCAAGCAGTGTCTGCAGCATGGTGGCTGAGATGAGACAAATTCACACAGACTACCTAGTCCTGTGGAGGTAAAGGGACCACACAGATACTCTCTCAAGAAGTGAGAGCCCTGACCCTTGCCTCTTAAGGTTTTTATTGCTTTTCTGGGCACATTACATTGAGGATGGTCATCATTTACTATGCACAGGTCACTTTAGGTGGTTACCTTTCACAGAAAACAAAGAAGATGTTGCTAATTACATCAAAAAGAAGGATATTTGCAAAAGTAAAGGGAAAAGTGGTTGAACTGGTTACATTTGTCCTTGGAAGGTTTAGCATAGATTTTAGGAAAGTCACTTTAAAAGTATGCAGTAAACATTTTCTGCCTCAATTCAGGGTGAGGGAGTTTTGGCAAAACACAAGTCTCAAAGTGGCCTAGGTGCAATGCAGGCCTGCTTCCCCACAGGAGAATCTGTCTGTGGGTGCGGGTCCTGTGTATCCGACCACACTTTCCACTGGCCTTTCCAAGTAGGAGCTGGGCCACGCCACACAGAATGGTCTCCTATACTAATCTGTTTTACTTTTAACCAAGACTGAAGATCATGGCTTTAGGTGTATGATTTCTATTTCCATTATGCATGCCTGTGGAGGAAATTAGTTTTTTCTTTATGCTTTTTCTTTTCTTGCATCTTCCCTTCTAGCATACTCACACTGTACTTTCTCAAGTTTTTGACTTATCTTTCTTGAATCTCTTCAATTCCCTACAGTTTGACTGGATCAGAAATACTGAATGAGTTGATTTTCTGGTTGTTTTACTTCTCTGCTGACATTTTATTAATAGCCATTCCAGTGAAATCCTTTTCCTCTTGTTTCACTTTTGGTCAGTAGCATAATGGCCTATAATATTTCCCATGTTAGAAGATAATCTTAACAGCCCATCTTTTTAATATGTTAAGAGGTCTCTTATATCTCCTGTGGATCTTTTAAAGCTATCTTGAAGTAATTTTTGACAGTTTTTGGTACTAAGATTTGAAATGTTTGATGCCTTACCCAATGTGTTAGGAAAGAATGCTCTTACATGAGAAAGGCAAGAAGATCTTGACATAATGAAGACATTTTTATAAAGAGACTAGTATTGTTCTTAGCTGACTAATGAGCTTAACAATGATAAATGATTTCCTTTACTATTGAAAAGGTTTCTGTTTTGAAGTGTGATTCATTTTATTTTTCTTAAAGCACATTCAAAACAACATATTGCATAAATTTATTCTCAAAATATACTAATTGATTCTGTTGAGCTAGCACATTTTCCTGTGGTATATAATTTGTTTTGGTGTTCATTTCATTTAAAAATAATAATTATTAAAATGTACAAAAATAAGTAAATTTGTAATACTATATTTGAATAGTAATAAGAGGTGTTTGCATTTAAATATATATGTAAGTGTTGCATCGCTTAATTCATCTAGTATCTATGAATGTAAATACATTGTTATATATATTTATATTTTGGGAATATTTTTTCCCTCAGCTGACAGAGAATGGATAAATTTCTGGAACAGAATGTTATTATGGTTAGAGTTCCTTACCAACACTCTGATGGACTAAAGAACCTTTCAGAAATAATTAGCTCAAGGTCATTTTTATTCATTGGACAGTTAATTATAGGAATTGTTGATTAATTCAGCTAATTCTATCTCTGTTCATCTCTTTTCAGATAACATTTTCACCATTTGTTTATTAAAATTCAAAAAATTATGAATAATATTTGTTTATTCTCTTTGGAAACACATCTGAAAATTTATTTTGCTAAAGACAGTGAAATTAAGTAATTAATTTCTTATAGAATTTACTTAATCATTTTCTTCCTCTCCCCAAAGGGCTTGGAAGTTGTGATAGTTTATAAATTTCACAAAGATGGATGGAAAATACAGTCACTGGGAATGATAATAAAATGCCTAGAGAATGCTGGTTTCTTCTTTTTTTCAGCAAGATGACCTGAGTAGTTCCTGCACTAAAGTATGGCAAATAAAAAATAAACTTGTTAATAATTTAGTGAACAGAAATTATGTTCAACATAAGAAGAGTATCACATAATAATTGAACAAATCGAATCACAATTATTTGAAGCAAGAAAATAGTGTGCAACTTTATTTTAAAAATTTACTTTTGGTCATTAATGATGCATTAGATGGCATTAAACATGATCATATTAGTTCATTTTGAAATAATAAGCACTCCATGGTAGTTTCATTATATTTTTGAAAGACTAATACACTTACCCACATTAAGAAGATATTGATAAATTTATGGATCTTCACTGGGCATTTCCTTTGCTAGGTAAAGGCAGTATTTAATTATTGAGTAATTATTAAATATTTACAATGTGTTTACTCTGTGTTAGGTCTTTGGGAATATACTAACAATATAAATGTTGCTTCTCTATGTGTGAACTTGGGCCAGGGGTAGGGATAAACTGGAGTTCTGCCATTCTCATTTTCCATCCTGCAGCTGGGTTTGTTAATCTTGACATACTGGTTCTGTAGACACACATCTCTTCCTGGATCTGACTTAAGATAAAAGGGAGCATTTCTGTGACTCTCCAACTAATAACAGAGTCCCACTTGGAAGGGGGGGAGGGAGGGAGGGAGGGAGGGAGGGAGGGAGGGAGGGAGGGAATTAAATAAGAAATGTTCAACTAAAATCTGAAAGACTTCACAAGGATTTAAAGTTCATTGATGAAATGAGACATGTGTACATAAGGTTGTTTTTTCCTTTTCTGTTTTTTCTTTTTCTGTCCCTTTCACTCCTCTTTTTTTTTTCCTCCACTGCCATTATACCCTTGAAGGAATACCTTTTCAAACCACAGGCACAGTGTGCAGTTCTCCATCTCACTGTCACTGAATTGCTCCAAGGGCATCTTCAGCCCAGTTTGTAAAGGGTGGTAGAAAAACAACTAATAATGAAAATTGTATTACCTCCAGAATATGCTGAAATTCAGTATTTTCACTCTTGAGTTTATTTTTCATTTATTTTGTCAGTTCATTAACTTGGTAGATAATGTAAAGAATTGTGCCCTATTTTTGCATTGTACTAAAAATGTCGATGTGGTCAAAGGGACATATTTATATATTGCCATCCTAGATGAGTTAGCCAGTTATCTCTCCAGACTCCTTTGCCAAGGTTCTTGACACTTTTCATTTCTACTTTAATTACAGAATTTCATGATTTGAAATAACCCTTGGTGAACATACATTGTGCATACTTATGACTGAAACCAAATGGGACATAACGATGAAATTTACACCTATGTGGAAGACAAACTCTTAGTTTTGAAGTATTTAATAATTTCACTAACTTTCAAATAGGTTGTAATTATTATATATGCACATACTGTGTTTTGTATCTTTATTTAATAGTTTTGGATCCTCACAAAAATCCTTTATGATAGAATAGGTATAGTTTCTATTTTGCACAGAAGGAAATTATTATTTAAAGAAATACATGGGCTATCCAAATATAAAAACAGCAACTAACAGCACAAGGACTTAATATTAGTTCTCCTACTTAAAAAGTAATGGATTTTCCACCTCACCATATTGTCTACATAAAGTGTGACCAGTTAGGAACATAAATGAGTACTAAGCCATGTGCTACCGACCACCTGTATGAATGAGTTCTAAGAGATTGAAAAGATAGGAATAGTCGGTCTCTTGTGGGATAAATTAAGTTATAGAAGGGTTTTTAGAGAAACCAAATTTTTAATCAGGCCTGGAAGGAAAATGTTGTATTTCTGTTGTTTGATGAGATAATTTATGTAGAAAAAGATAATATGAGGTATGAGAAAATAGAAAGGATGTACAAAAAAAACTTTTACCCTCACCCAATTATTGATTTTAGAGAGCAAGGAAGGGGAAGAGCAAGAGGAGGGGGGGGGAGAGAGAGAGAGAGAGAGAGAGAGAGAGAGAGAGAGAGATCAATCTGTTGCCTTCTACGGTCTCTCTGACCAGGGATGGAGCCCACAACCTTTTTGTGTATGGGTCAGTGCTCCAACCAACTGAGCCACCCAGCCAGGGCAAGAATATGCAAAATTTGAATATATAATTATAAAAGAGCAGGGAAGCTGTGTTTAAAAATACCCATCAATGTTTATATAGCATTAATAGGATTTTTGTGTCCCAGTCTTTTTGATTATTTTTCATCACTGAAGAATTTAAGCAGAGGAGTTTATGAAAAAACAATGGCTATTGTTTAAGTGTTAAAGATCAGACTTCCACCATTTAATTTGTATGATATCTGTATTTTTCACAGCTGGCTTTTGTCAAATTGAGAGGTCCCGTCTATCTTTTGCTTACTGAGATGTTTGTTATTTTGTTTTTTATCATGAGTGGATTTTAATTTTGTCAAATGCTTTAATAGCATGTGTTGAGGTGGTCATACCATTTTTCTTACTGTTAATTTGGTAGGCTACATTTATAGGTTTTATAATGCTAAACATGACATTGCCATATTGGCTAAACCCTACCTGATGGTAATGTATTGTTCCATAAATATGTTGCTGAAGTAGATATATAGTTAACCCTTGAACATCACAGGTTTGAACTGTGCAGGTCCACTTATATGTGGAGTTTTTCAATAAAATACAGTTATCCCTCTGTATCCCTGGGTTTTGCAGCCACGGATTCAACCAACCACATATAAAAAAGTATTTTCTGTCTGTGGTTTGGAATTCTCCATATAGAGGGCTGATTGTATGCATTGTTTCACTCCATATATAAGGGACTTGAGCATCTTGGATTTTGGTACCTGCAGGGGTTCCTGAATCCAATCCCCCTATAATACCTAGGGAGGATTGTATTTTGGTAAGATATTTGCTTTTATGTTCAGGAGAGAAATTACTCTATAGTCATCTTTTCTTGTAATGTCTTTCTGGTTTTAGTCTCAGGGTAAGGCTAGCCTCAAAAACAGTTCAGAGATATTCCCTTATTTATTTTGTAAAATATATATGTTAGGTTGAATTATTTTTTACTTCCTGAAATGTCTAATAGAATCCCTTATTGATCTAGAATTTGTTGCCTCTGTAGGAAGGTATTCAATTTCATAATTCACTTTTCTTTGAAGGCCTTCATTCATTTAATCTAAGTAATTGAATTGCTTGGCATTAATTTGTCTTTATTACATATTTTTTTTGTCTTTAAAATGTTTCACCTTTCCTCCTTGGTATTCATAATTTTGTCCTTTTTTTTTCCTCCTGAAAAGTAAGAAGGTTGGGAAACTATTAGAGATTAAAAGAAAAGTCCGCCTTATTTTTTATCATTTTATTGGTTTTTTTCAGATGTCTATTTTATTGATTCTTTTTGCTCTTCATTTCTTTTTTCCTACTTTAGGTTTAATTTTTTCTTCTTTTTTTCTTTTAGCTGCTTAATGTTGAAACTTTAGATTTATTGCATTGGGGGTTTTCCCCCCTATAAAAATATTTAAAACTATAAATTTCCTTCTGTGCACAGCTCTCACTGTACTCTGCACATTTTGATGTATTGTATTTCAGTGTGATTTAATTTAAAATACTTTCTAATTCCCCTCGTGATATTTGTCTATGAATCTTAGATAATATTAAAGTGTATTGTTCATTACATAAGTATTTGAGGATTTTTCAGATGTCTTTTTATCTTTGATTTGAATTATTTTTAGTCAGAGAACATACTCTGTGTTGTTTTAATCCTCTAAAATTTGTTAGGACTTGTTTTATTGCTCAGCGTATGAGTTTTCATGCTGCATGTTCAGGTGTATTAGAAAGCATGTGTTGTGCTGTTATGGGGATTACCAAATATAGACTACATTATTTAGTAATATTTTACAGCTACTCCTTGGATGTTAAATCTTTCTATAGAGGAAATCACAAAGTGGTTAGATAGTATGACTCTTTAGAAATTGCTTTCCTAAACGGCTTTCATCTTCATGTTACTCCTTACTGATAGGAGCCAGGTTTTGAAGATATTGTTGATTCCAGATCTAGGACAGGGAATATAAAAGATAAATCTGGGATATTTTATGGCAGAAAGTAGGGGGGTTAAAGATGACTGTGGTCATATCAGAAGACACAGGATACAGAAGATACACTTTGAAGGAACTGCTGTTTATCAAAGATGGCACATTTTTGGAAGAAAAGACTTTTATGATTGAAAACATTAAATATATTTAAAAGTCAAGAATCATAAGAATACAAACTAACCCAAACCAAAATGAAAACTACCTGGCAAAACTACATGGGAAGTGAGCTAGGGGATAAAGTCATTATTCTTTATACTAGGTAAAGAAAAGAATCAAGCTTTTTATTATTTTTTTCCTTTTTTACTTTTTTTAGTGATGTATTTATCTTATTCTTCCTGTACAAACCCAATTTCAAAGTAACCAAATAATTGAGAAGAATTTTTAATAGATGTCTACTAATAAATGAACATGTATAACAGAACTAGACTACCAAAGTTTGCAACTTTATTAATTTGAAATACTGTCTCTGGAAAAATAGTTATCATTGGCTACTGTTATCCCCAGGTAGAAACAGGGACAGGGAGTATTATAATAAACTGATCCAGCTGACGACACCTGACCCCACTGCTTATCATTGCAGAGAGACAGCCAGTTGTTATACGCCAGCTGATAATAATGCGATGGGAAGTACACAGCTTTTCAAAATTTGAACTTGGTTAAGGCCCATGGTCTAACTACTAGAGTATATGATATACAGGAGGTGCACGAACTTGTTAAAGTACATCTCAGGGATGCTATCAGCCAAATCTAGAATTCCAGGAATTCTACCCTATAAATGATCTAGTTTCTTTAATAAGTAATGGTCAAAAAGTAAGAAGGTTAGGAAACTATTAGAGATTAAAAGAAAAAGATAGGAAAGATACAAATGTAATGTGTAGAACTTGTTTGGATCCTAATATAAATAAACCAACAATAAGAAGACATTGGAATAATCATAGAAATTTGAACAATGTCTGGATTTTAGATTATATTAAGGAATTCTTATTTCATATGTGATATTAGCATTGTGTTCATGTTAAAAATAGTTCTTATCTTTTGGAAACCAAGTGAAATACTTACCAGTGAAATGATATAATCTGTACCTCCTTTTAAATAATCCTGTAAGGGGTTGAAAGGAGACAAATATTATCTTGGATGATGAATGCATGAGGTTTATTATAATCTGTATTCTACATGTAAGTGATTGAACTTTTTCATCATGATCTTAAGGATCTTAAGGATCATATCATAAGCCACTCTCTCGTTCATCAACACCCTTTGAGGTAAATCTAATGCTGTGTATTTTTTCATATCTATCTCTCATCAAAGTCCTAATATTTGTTTTTCAGGTACAGCAGGTACAGACTGTGCAGCAGGTACAACATGTCTATCCAGCTCAGGTGCAGTATGTGGAAGGAAGTGATACTGTCTATACCAATGGAGCAATGTAAGTACGTGTGTGGGAATCTTTTTATTTCTGCAGCATGAGGCCAGAGATCTTATACTGGAGCAATTTCCAATAGAAGATATATCCAGTAAGGCTTATTTTACATTTGCACCACATAGTGCTTAAGATTTTCACAATGTAGAATGGGATTATGCATATATATATATATATATATATATATATATATATATATATATATATATAATATAGTTGTGAATAATTGGACTATATATATACTTGTATATACACACAAAATCCAAATATAATGAAATGCATGTGGAAATTCTTGAGTAACTTAGGAAACACTTTAGTCGTCTTTTGCATAGTTCAAAAGGGAATATTTCCAGGATTTTTTTAATGCCTTTTTTTTCAAAAGAGGAAAACGTATATTTGAAATGTGATTAATTTCTACAACACTGGACTACTAGGAGTAACTTTTAAAAAAATTACTGTTCTGTAAAGATAAACTATTTGAAATTGAAGTACAGAAAAATCTGAAATAAAAAAGCATTGTTACCCTGACCATTGTGGCTCAGTTGGTTGAGTGTACTCCTGCAGAGCAAAGGGTCACAGGTTCAATTCCTGGTTGGGGCACATGCCTGCGTTGCGGGTTCGGTTCCCAGTCTAAGGATATACAAGAGGCAACCAATGGATGTTTCTCTCCCACTCTTTCTTCCTCCCTTCCCCTCTCTCTAAAAACAAATAAATAAAATCTTGTTTTTTAAAGGCATTGTCTTGTGGCCATGAGACAAGTGCACTGTGTCAGTATCCTTTGGTCAGGAGTCAAGTGCAGCCCTTCTGTATGGGTACTGCTCCCTGAGATCTTTTGCCATTATACATACAGACCTGCCTGTCTGGTCCATAGAAAAACTAGGCTTCTAAAACACTGTTGAATACCAAGGACTACATTGTTAATGTGGATGTTCGACTCATATTTTTTTTTAATTTTTTTTATTGATTATGCTGTTACAGTTGTTCTATCCCCCCCTTCATTCCCCTCCACCCTACCCCCCATCCCCACCGTTACCCCCCCTTTAGTTTATGACCATGTGTCTCAAGTCCTTTAGATTCTGTATTTCCCATGCTATTCTTGTCCCCCCATCTTCGACTCGTATTTTAAATATCAAGGATTATTAAATAAAGATAATATGTGCTTTATAAAAAAAACCTTTTTACACCATTCCTCTTGCTGTCCAGGGTAGGCATACGTTATATAATAATATATCTCTCACACACACACAGAGCGAGAGAGAGATTTTCTCAGAGACGTCTAGCTCCATTTTGCTTTCATTTCACTGGCCATATTCGCATCACCTAGGAATCGTTAGCAGCCCAGGAATCTGGGAATGAGAGTTTGTAGCTTTCATGTCTGTGTGCTAGAAGGCAGCAAGGGAAAAGGGCAGTTGGGCTGGGCGTTGAGCGAGTTAACTACAGTATCTATCTCAGTCATTTATCATTGGTCCAAGGTAGGGGGAGAGATTACTGTTGTGTGACTTAGTGAAAGTTACACTATCTTCTTCACTTTTTTTAATCCATGAAACAGATATGGTTAGTTTATAAAAACTTTTGTGTAATATCTGAGAAATAACACTCAAACATTAGTTATTACTATAAAATTATATACTATAGTTAAGGTTTTTTTACATTTTTTCTCTTATTTATATTCTAAATTCTGCATATTGCCTTGTGCAATTTTAAACTACTGCACCACTGACTTTAGGGTTTTCCACATAATAGGTAAATGTGTGATCAGTGAGTCAGTTCATTCACAAAACCTTGGAAGAACAACATCTCTAAAGTTGACTCTTTAAAATTATATGGCCTATTTAAGTGCAGAAATAATTCAAAGTAAACATCTCATGCTAACAGGTATTTTCTGTGGCCTATTAGCTCAGTTGGTTAGATCATGAGTAATGAGGTCTAGGTCGTGAGTTCATTTTCCATAAAGTCCAGTTAGCTTTGATTCAGTCCGTATGGGCCCAGGGTGTATCTCAGCTCTAGCCAGTCATGTCATAAATGTGCACTCTTGGTCAAGGGAAAGAAGATGCATCTTTAAAAACCTTTAATTACTATCAATACTTTCATTACTATTAATTTTTGACTAAAGATTCTGCAGCATCATTTTCAGATTTACTGAAGAAACATTGTGTTGCCATGAGTTATATTCAAAATTTTAGTAGCTAGGGGGACTATGAATGTTTTTTCTCATATACAACAAAAATTTCTTTAGCATTCATTAGTCATTTCAATTTTTTTTCATTTTGTAGTGCTGACTGACATTTTAGTATATATACAGTTTTTGTCTCTGGTGTTCATTTTAGGTTCTTTGTACTTCCTCTTTTATTTGATATCTTTTCAGGTGTGTTAGGAAAGACTGTTCCATATTCTGCCACCACTTTGAAATAATAGCCAGTTAGTGTTTGATCCCTGACTTGGGTCATAGCCCAATTCATACTTCTGTGTGATAATAAATGGTTTTTGCTGATGATACTCCCAGAAGCTGGGCATACCCAGCTTTACTATGAACTCTCAAGCACTTTCCACATGGGCTTCCAGCCAGTGCGCGCTTCGTCAGGACTGGTTTACCGATGTTCCAGTCACCAGCATCCCCCTCCCGAGTGGCCGTAATGCACGGGTCTTACTTAAGAGGTGATGATAGCCCTCACAGAGGTTTTCGTTGTCATCACTTAACAAAA
This sequence comes from Artibeus jamaicensis, assembly GCF_021234435.1. Classification (NCBI taxonomy): domain Eukaryota; kingdom Metazoa; phylum Chordata; class Mammalia; order Chiroptera; family Phyllostomidae; genus Artibeus; species Artibeus jamaicensis. The sequence goes on along the minus strand of NW_026522030.1, from coordinate 41,790,033 downwards.
ATGTGTGATCATTTTGATTTGGAGACACTAACATGTTTACCTGGTTTTCACTATGAATATGGACATTTACTTGCCAGCACGACAGGCTTACACCAGTATGAGTTAGTGAGTGAGCACATGTTTAAACTGAACAATTGAGACTGCTTTACAGTGCTGGGAGTTGGAATAGAATAACTCTTTACTCAGGGGAGAAGGTAACTTAATTCCCTTTTGCTCATGTTTATTTTATTATTGTGTCCATAGTCACCCAGGCTCCACCATCTTTATATTTTTTTACAGTAGTTTTCCCAAGAAGATTTTTCAAAGAATGAATTAGTCTTTTTCACTTCTACAGATTCTGCAATTTATGATGTGTAGTCGTTTCGAATACTGTAATTAAACCTGCTGAGAAACATTTCATATCATGTAGAGAGAGTCCAATTCAAATGAAATGTCTAGCTGTAGCTAAGAAATGATTATTTTCTTTTCCCCACTCCTTTATGACTCATACTTCCCCACTCACTCTTCTGTCATGTTAGTCAGAGTAGAAATAAAGATACCATAGTATTTCATGGCCAAACTAAGAAACGTTTTTTAAAAACTTTTTTGTTTTAAAGGATTTTCTCCTATCAACCACTGTTCGAAGCTTATCCACTGTTTAGAACTGATCTGTTTTAAAATGTTCAAATGTTCATGGTGTGGGTATCTGTTACTATAAAATTTGACCCATAGAAAGCCATCTCATGTCTTCCTATATATTGATTTCTCAGCAACTCCAGTATTGAATTTATCAAACTGTGTTTCACAAAATGTTAGTCCATTTTATGGTTACACAAGCAGGGAAATACTGCATGAAGGCCTTTCTTTCTGTAGTAAATTCCTTCTGCAAAGTGCTCTAAATTCCTGTTACTAGTCTTTGGAAGGCTGTGAGTTGTCCTGTAGGAAGGAAATGCAATGTTTTAAAAACTAAACCACAGAACACTTTTATGTGAGTAATATCTGAGAACAGCACATGACATACTTTGGGTGGTGTTATTATTAGTAGTATATTGACATTGAATGGATTTATTCAAAATCCATAAGTATGTGTACTGGAGTCTCATTTTTAAAATAATCATTGCTTGAAAATCATGTGGTTAGTACATTTTTTGAAGCCATCATATTTTTTCTATGCACTTTAAAAATTATTAATAAGGAACTTTAAAAGCGATATTCTTCAAGTTCCTTTTCTTTTTGTCTTTTAGTGCAATAGTTAATTTCCAGATTTGAGGGTAAAACTTTTCTTATTTTTTATTAAACTCCTTTCAGCTTGAAGAAATGGTTATATGGAATTTCTGTAATTGATATGGAGAGGATGCTTTCTTTATTTGTTCTTCTGCTGGTATACATATGCACACTAGTGTAGGTACAGGGGTCTCTAAGCTTATGGCATCCCTGGGCCACACTGGAAGAAGAGCTTTCTTGGGCCACACATTAAATGCATAAAACTAATGAAAACTAATGAGCCAAAAAAAAGTTTTTAAGTAAATTTACAATTTTGTGTTGGGCCACATTCATAGCCAGCCTGGACCACATGCCGCCTGTGGGCCGTGGGTTGGGCACCCCTGGTAGGATCTGGTTTATTTATGGATTTTAGGAAATATATAGGTGGTTACTTAGGAAGTTGCCCGAGAAAGAACTGCCCTTGTGTAGAAAAGAATACCAAGATCTGTCTACAATTAGAAGGGGCCTGTTTCCTAAATCCCATAACCATTCCACTACTCTCTCAAAATGGATGGCTTTCAAATGTCAGAGTTAGGAAAGTCATGGAGATCATTTATCTCAACTCTGCCACTTCATGGATGAGTAAACGGAGGCTCAGAGAGGTAAATGAATTTTCCTGGCTAGTTAGTGTATAGAGTTCCTATTTTCTGACCCTCGGTCATGATTCTTTTCAGTGATCTGCAGGTGATGGTCTTTTGGTCTTGAATTATTTGGGCTGTTAGTGAAGAAGGGTTGACCAGTTTTAAAAAGTAGTAAATTTTATCCATTTTACTATTGTATTATTATATATTATATCGTAGATCCTAATTGAACTTGTGACTTTTTAAGACTAAGTTTTTTGTTATTCATATAAATAACAAACCCATCTTATACCTTTATGGTTAAATTTATTTTATGAATATAGAATGTTCTTTCGGTATTCATAAAATACATGGAAAAGTATGTATGCACTAGGTTTTAATATCAAATATTTTAGTCAAATGTCTTTCTTTTAAGAGAAAAGTCTATTCTTTGTACAGTGTATATGGTATACCTTTTTATTATTTTCCATTAATAAATTAAGTGATGCATATTAAGGGTGATCTGTTCTTTAATATTTCCATATTCTATACCTGACGTGCAGAATAGTTGGTTCCACATGATAACACTTGGAAGACTTCAGATGCTTACTTTTTTCCTCTTTTCCTCCCTCCTCCTTTTTCTTAAGAAAGGAGAAAAATGAAAGAAATCCACATATGCTTTTTTAGGTTTGGAACCAAGTTCAGTTATTAATTTTCTTACATGAACTTCAGAGACCCATGTTCAAGCATCATTTCTCCTGCTGCCTGTAATATAAACTCAGAAAAATAACATTTTTGCACCAGATTTCCTAATCTGGAAAATAGAGATTAAGAGTTAAAAGCATTACTTAACTAACCAGGTCTTAGATTGTCTGAAAAAGTATATTCATTTTTAGTGCATTTATTCTTCTTAAAAAAGTAACTGCAAAAGTAAAACATGTTAAAAATTTCTGATTGAACAAAAATTTGGAAACTAAAATTAGACATCTTAGTTGGGGAGTATGTATTTGAAATGGTTGGTAATCACGATATTGTGCCTAACAGAGACTAAAGTCTTTTAGGGTGTGATTATAGTCCCCCAGCTATATAAAGTCTAAGGCTGACTTGTGAAGGCTGAGTTTTATAAAGACCAGAAGGTTCTAGAAAGGACAGTGCCAACAAATCCTCGTCTGGAGCTTAGAAATAGTCAGACTAACAGAGTTGCCTCTCAGGGAATACTCTGGGGCCCAGAACTGCTTTTAGTTCAGCAGTGTACCTGACTTTGGGTATTGGGTGTACCACCTGTTTTTTCAGATTAATACTGTATTTGGCATCAGCAGCATACATGTATGTTTTAGCCGCATCCATTTTTCAGCATTTTATTGGACTATATATCCATCTTGTTTACAAGTCCCTGATTTTTGTATTCTTTATGGTAAAAACCTTTCAGGATTGATTTCATATTCTTCAGCCTCTTCCTACCTGGCTTGCTTCTTTGCATTACAGTGAAACTACTCTTATAAGGGTCATTGGTGACCTCTAGTTTTTAAATATAATAGACATTCTTCTAGATTAAATTTTCACAATCTCTAACAGTCAACCAGCCAGCTATTCCATACTTAAATCACTACCTTCTTTTGGCTTTTTCTGGTTATATTCTTTTATTTTCTTCATATTGTATCTTCCTCTGTCATATCATTGGCCATGTAATTTTTTCTGTGGTCTAAGCTCTGTGTATATTCTCCTACTGTTCTCTAACAGAAACCACATTTCTTCCACAACAGGTCTGTTATTCTCATGACTATTTTAAATTTATCCAACATTTGTCTTTCCTTCACTAGAATGTAAGTTTCAAGTAGGCAGGTACCTTGGTTGTTTGTTACCTATTATACCTCTCATACCCAAAAGAGTTATATATGGTTAAGTCCTTAATTTATATTTGTTGAGTGAGTTAAATAAAAAATATTATTGATAGGTGAAACAGGAGCAGACTACTTGGTGGTTTTAAATACGCATGGGGAAATGAACAGAACCAAATTTAGATGCTGTCAACCATAGTATTAACATCGCTTTTTAAAATGTATTTTATTGATCATGCTATTATAGTTGTCCCGATTTTTTGCCCTTTGCTCTCCTCCACCCAGCACTCCCCACCCCTTCAGATAGTCCTCCCACCATTATTCATGTTCATGGGTCATGTGTATAAGTTCTTTGGCTGCTCTGTTTCCTATACTATACTTTATATCCCCGTGGCTATTCTGTAACTACTTATTTGTATTTAATCCCCTCACCTCTTCACCCATTCTCCCTTTCCTTTCTCCCATCTGGAAACTTTCTGGTAACTAACTTCTTTTCTCTTGCTTTTAAGAGTCTCTCTTTATCTTTAACCTTTGGCCCTTAATAATGATGTGTCTTGGAGTGGGCCTCTTTACCTCTGTCATAATTGGGACTCTCTGCGCTTCCTGGACTTGCATGTATATTTTCTTCACCAAATTATGGAACTTTTCTTTTACTATTTTTTTCAGATAGATTTCTAATTTCTTGCTCTTTCTCTTCTCTTTGTGGCACTCCATGGGGGCAAATGTTGGACCTTTTAAAGTTGTCCCAGAGGCTGTTTTTTATACTATCCTCATTTTTTATTCTTTTTTCTTCTTGTTGTCCTGCATGGTTGTATTTTGCTTCTGTAGGTTCCAAATCATTGATTTGATTCTCAGCTTCATCCTTTTTACTGTTGTTTCCCTATAAATTGTTCTTTATTTCAGTTAGTGTATCCTCATTTCTGACTGGGTCTTTTTTATCCTGCTAGCATCCTCACAAAGTTCCTTGAGCGTCCCTATAAGCAGTGTTTTGAACATTTCATCTGATAGATCGCTTATCTTCGTTTCATTTAGCTCTTTTTCTGGAGTTTTGATCTATTCTTTTATTTGGGATATGTTTCTTTATCTCCTTGTTTTGTCAGCCTCCCCGTGTTTCTTTCTATATGTATTAATTAGGTAGAGCTGCTTTGACTCCATGTCTTGGTAGCATGGCCTAATGTGTAGTAGGTGTCTCATAGGGTCCAGTGACAGAGCCTCCCCATTTGAGCAAGCTGGGTACTTGAGGTGTGCCCTTTGTGTGGGCTGAGTATACCCCCCTGTTGTAACTGGGCCTTGGTTGCTGTTAGCAGATCAATGGGAGAGATTTACCCAGGCCAGTCATCTGTAAGGACTGGTTGTGACCGCTGACCACCAACTTCTGCTTTCCTTGGAGGATCAGCTGTGTGGGGACAGGGTGGTGGCACTCCACTGTCATCTGTAGCTGTGAACTGAGTGTGTTGGCCCTGAGGTTTCCTAAATGGTGAAGACTAAGGTCAGCCCAAGGTCAACCCAAGTAAACCTGTGTTTCGTATGGGGTACCCTGTCTGAGCTGTAAGACAGTCTGAGATCACTGCTGCTTATACTTGGCTTGGAGATTCCCAGGTGAAGCCAAGCTGTGATTGTAATCTGGCTGCCACTAAGGCTCACAGAAGCCAGCTATTGCTTCTTTGATAAAATTTGGGAGCGAAGAAGACCCGTTCTTGTAGAAAAGCAGCTTGGTTGGGCCCATAAGTTGGGTGGGGTAGAGCCTCTGTGGATCTCCAACATGGAGTTACACTGTGTTAACCAGGTCAGAGTCTCAGATATGGTACCCGCTTTGTGGTGGGGAGGGCTCAGCAAAGGGGCAATGCCCTCTGCTCATTGAGATGCTGGACCCTTTAGTTGCCCCCTGTATACCACTGATGCCCTTTAAGCTGCCACCCCAGTGCTGGAGCTCAGAGGAAGTGAGTCTGAGTAGGTGAGTCTATGTGTGGGTTCCCCAAGAAGAACTGTTTAGGGCTCTAGCAGCCTCCTGCACCGTCTCAATCCCCACTGGTTTCCACAGCCAGAAATTGTAGAGACTTATTTTCCTGGCACTGGAACTGTGGGCTGGGGAGCTTAGTGTGGGTCTGGGATTCCTCACTCCTGATATGTCCCCTCCAAACTTTTATCCACCACACATGGGTGTGGAATCAGCCCATTACGTGTCCACACCCCTCCTACTAGTCTGGATGGATGTGGTTTCTTCGATTCTGTAGCTGAAGAAACTACGCAAGTCAGACTTCCATTCAACTGGATTTCTGATGTTCCTAAGTGATGGTTGTTCTACATTTTAGTTATAATTTTGATGTGGTTGAGTGAAGAGGTAGTCATATTTGTCTATATTGCCATCTTGACCAAAAACCTAATGTCATTTTTCTCTTTTCTTTTTCATATTTAAACATAATTTTCAGTACAAAACTCTCTTGAGCATATGCACATAAACTAGTTGCTCAGTTTTTTATTTTCATTTTTTCAAGTATATATATAGTACTGTAATATTAACTATAGTCGCTATGCTGTATATTAGATCCCCAGAATTTACTTATCTTACAATTCAAAGATTGTATATTTGCCAACATCCACCATTATTCCTATCCTCAGCCCCTGGAAACCACCATTCTACTCTCTGTTTCCATAAGTTAGATTTTTTAAGTATAACATATGAGATCATACTGTACTTGATTTTTGCTGTCTTATTTCACGTAGCACAGTGCCCTCAAAGTTCATTCATTGTTATGAATGGCTGAATAATATTTCATTGCATATGTATGCCACACTTTCTTTATCCATTCATTTTTCTGGACCTTTAAGTTATTTCCATCCCTCGGCTATTGTGAATAATAATGCAGTGAACATGGGAGTGCAGATATCTCTTTGAAATATTCATTTCATTTCCCTCAGAGATATACTCAGAATTGGCATTCATGGATTATATGGTAGTTCTAAAACAAACATGGAGACTAATGAACAGAGTAGACAGCTCAGAAATAAACTCTTGTATGTCTTTGCATATATGGTAAAATGATCTTTAACAAGAGCACAAAGAATACATAAAGGGGAAAAGATGGTCTCTTCAATAAAGGATGATTGAAAAACTGGATATCAACATGAAAAAGAATGGAATTGAACACCTATCTCATACTGCACCAAAAACTAACTAAATATAGATAAAGACTTAAATGTGAGATCTGAAATTGTAAAACTCCTTGTGGAAAATGTAGAGGGTAAGCTACTTGACATTAGTATTGGCAATGATATTTTTTATATGACACCAAAAATGCAGGCAACAGAATTAAAAATAAGGAAGCAGGGCTACATGAAGCAATCAAGCTTGTACACAGCAATGGAAACCATCAACAAAATGTAAATGCAACCCATAAAATGAGAGAAAAAAATTGCCAATCACATATCTGATAAGGAGCAGTATCCAGAATATATAAGAAACTACCATATGACCTCACCTATAAGTGGAACCTAATCAACAAAACAAACAAGCAAGCAAAATAGAACCAGAGACATGGAAATAAAGAACAAACTGACAGTAACCAGAGAGGAGCGGGGAGGAAGACAGCAGGGGAAAGAAGAGAAAGGGTTGTCAAGGAACATGTATAAAGGACCCATGGACAAAGCCAAAGAGGAAAAAGATTGAGGGTGGGGTGGGGGAAAGTGGTGGCAGGAAAATGGAGACAACTGTATTTGAACAACAATAAAAAATGCTGTATGTATATATAAATGGAACTCATACAGCTCAATAGCAAGAAATCAACTAATCTGATTTAAAAATGGGCAAAAAGGATCTGAATAGATATTTTTCAAAAAGACATACAAATGGCTCACATGTACAGAAGAAGGTGCTCATCATCACTAATCACTAGGAAAATGCAAAACTTACCTACCTTACATCTGTTAGGATGGCAGTTATTAAAAAGACAAGGAAAAAAGATAACAGGAGTTGATGAGGATGCAAAGAAAAAGGAACCCTTGTAAACTGCTGGTGGAAATGTGAATTGGTATAGCCACTATGGAAAACAGTATGGAGGTTCCTCAAAAATTTAAAAACAGCCCTGGCTGGTGTAGCTCAGTGGATTGAGCACGGGCCTGCGAACCAGAGTATTGCGGTTCAATTCCCAGTCAGGGCACATGCCTGGGTTGCAGGCCAGTTCCCAGCAGGGGACGCACGAGAGGCAACCATACATTGATATTTCTCTCCCTCTCTCCTTCCCTTCCCCTCTAAAGATAAATAAATAAAACCTTTAAAAAATTAAAAACAGAACCACCATATGTTCCAGCTCAGATTTTCTTAATTGCAAATTTAGACCAGTAAATCTGGATTAAATTTTTATGATCTATTTTTGCCAAAGTTGATTTAAGTTCATAAATCCTCTTCCCTCACTTCTGTTGTCTCAAATGATCTGTATATATACTTACTATGTGTACCTTTTTTGGTATGCTTCAAGAACACTTTTTATTATTTTTTTAGTGTTGTACAAGTACAGTTTTCCGACTTTTCCCCCCAACCCCCAACCCCTCACCACCCCAGCCCTCCCCATCTCCTTCCCTCATTTCCACCCCCCCCTTGTTATTGTCCATGTGTCCTTTATAATTGTTCCTGTAAACCCTTCACCCTTTTCCCCTATTAGCTCTGCCCCTCTCCCCTCTGGTCACTGTCAGGCCGTTATCAGTTTCAATGTCTTTGGCTATACTTTGCTTGCTTGTTCATTTTGTTGATTAGGTTCCTATTAATGGTGAGATCATATGGTATTTGTCTTTCATCTCCTGGCTTATTTCACTTAGCATAATGCCCTCCAGTTCCATCCATGCTGTTGCAAAGGGTAAGAGCTCCTTCCCTCCTTCTGTTGCATAGAATTCCACTGGATAAATATACAATAATTTTTTGATCCATTCATTTACTGATGGGCACTTGGGCTGCTTCCAGCACTTGGCTATTGTAAATTGTGCTTCTATGAACATTGGGGTGTATAGGTTCTTTTGAATTGGTGGTTCAGGGTTCTTAGGGTATAATCCTAGCAGTGGAATTGCCAGGTCAAAGGGCAGTGCCATTGTTAGTTTTCTGAGGAAATTCCACACTGTTTTCTATAGTAGTTGCACCAGTCTGCAATCCCACCAACAGTGCTCTAGGGTTCCCTTTTCTCCACACCCTCTCCAACATTTATTGTTTGTGCTTTGTTTATGATGGCCTTTCTGACCGGTGTGAAGTGGTATCTCATTGTGGTTTTAATTTGTGCATCTCTGATGGCTAGCAATACTGAACGTCCTTTCATATGTCTCTGGACCCCCTGTATGTCCTCCTCAGAGAAGTGTTTATTCAAGTCCTCTGCACAGCTAAAGAAGATAAGCAACCCAATCAAAAACTCTTAAAAGCAAAGGAAGTTTTGGTAGTGCTCTCAGTGGATAGCTGTGCCAGAATATAAAACTCCTTTATATCAGTAGCTTTTGACTTAAAAAAAAATAAACAAAGCTGAAATAGACTTAAAAAATAGTTGTGAAATGACAATTTTTCCTTCATACCTGTGAGAGCTGAGCGTCACATTTTTAGTGTCCTCCAGTGCAGTGGTTCTCAGAGTATGTTTAGGCCAGTGGCATTGACATCACCTGAGAATGTGTTAGAAATGCCCTCTTTGGGCCCTACAGATGCCAGTTCTACAGAATCAGGAACTTTACGGTGAGGTCCAGCAGTCTGTGTTTTAAAAAAGCCCTCCAGGTAATTCTGTTGCACACTAAAGTGTGCGAACCATATTTCTTTATTATAGGAATAAAAAATTCAAATACAGAGTCAAGTGTAAATGTCTAGGTATCTTTTGGTAATGATAATAGGATATGTATATAAAGTTATGATTCCAATGCTCTGTATATTATTAACATATGTGGTAATAAAATACTGTATATGATGACAAAGCTCAATTAGTTATTACAAGCATTTTTATTATTGACCTAAACATTTATTCTTACATTTCCTCCCTAGTTGGGGCAATAGCTCAATAAATACTTCTATTTTTTACTTATTGTTAATAGCAGTTGAAATTAGCAGAAATAAGGATGTCTCCTGAATTTAAATCAAAGCAAATGTTTTATTAGTCTTATTCAGTACTACTTGTTACTTTACATATAATCTATTGTTTTTATTCTTAGGTAGTAATAAGAGTTTAAATATCAGGTCATTTAAATTCCTTTCTAAATTACTGTTTTCTCTTTGGTGTCTTTCACAAAATGGACATGTCACCTCTTCAGTATATCTTCTGCCTTCAGTCTGACGTAGAGCATTCAAGAAAAGATCTACTTAGAAACTCAAATAAATAGTGGATTCTGGCCAGCCAGATACTTTGTATTACATGATAATTTATTGAAGATTCCAAATAATACAGCTACTTCTATGTAGAGCATTGGTGATTCACATAAAAACTTCACAGTGGGAAATTGTTTAAGACAGGGTTCTTGGTATCAAGCAACAGAAACCAGTTCCAGGTTTATTTAAGAAAAACAAAGAATTCATTGAAAGATATTTGTGATTCAGGGAATTACAAGTAAAGTAAGTCTGGAGAACAGGCTGAAAAAAGACAAGTACAAGCAACACTGGCAGCCAGATCATAGACAAAAACCACACCACAGAAATAGTCCAGTTAGGACAGCACCCCACTGCACCTGTCCCCACCACTGTCCACCGTTACTAGCATTGGATTCTCATCATAGCTCTACAAGAGGGGTAGTAATCCCTGACCTGTCTGGTTCTTTTAGTGAAAGTTAAGTGAGAAAATGTATCCCCCATCCCCCCCCCAATTCTCCCTAGCTCCCCAGTTCTCTTGGGTTCCTTCATGTCCACTCAGACTTTTCAAAAATACCTAAAAACTTGTTCGTTCTGGCTGCCTTTACTTACTTACTTCGTCAATATAGTTCAATCACATATATATTGCTATCACTACATGGAAACACTTTCCGATAAGATCACCTCCTATCATTATATCTAATGAATGTGTTCCAGAATCACCTCACGTGACCCATCTGCAGTATTGTACCCTGTTTGCTACATACTTTCCCCTTGATCTCCCCTTGTCTCTCTGGCCTCAAGCCTTTGTTAAGGTGGTTTCTCTGACTAGAACTTTCCATTACCTCCCCCTTATCATGCCTATCCTAGCTGAAACCAAAGCCCAAACCTCTTGCCATAGTCTATAGTAATGTGTTTCAAGCTTTTTAAACTACCATCCACAGTGAGAAAATTAGATGTTCATATTGTAATCAGGTAAATGCACACATGCACATATGAGTATGTACACATATACCAAATATGTATATGAAAGACAAAAGTTCGTGAAAGTAGTTTCTATACTTACTAGGCGGAATACGCTCTAACTTTGTCTAGTCTCTTCTTTTAATGCTGTTATGACCAATTAAAATTATTGATCATGATCCACATACCAACAAATTTTGTTTACATGACTTGAATATTTAGTTTTTGCCTTTTATTTTTAAAATATATTTTATTGATTATGCTATTACAGTTGTCCCAATTTTTTTTCTCCCCTTTATCCTCCTCTGCCCTGTAACTCCCACCCTCCAGCATTTAGCCTCCCCTTAGTTCATGTCCATGGGTTGTACGTTTAAGTTCCTTGGCTTCTTTATATTCTATACTATTCTTACCCTCCCCCTGTTTATTTTATGCCTGCCAATTTTGTTTCTTATTCCCTGTACCTTTCCCCCCATTCTCCACCTCCCCACTGATAACCTTCCAAGTGATTTCCATTTCTGAGGTTCTGTTCCTGTTCTAGTTGTTTGTGTAGTTTTTGTTTTTGTTTTTGAGGTTCAATCATTGATAGTTGTGAGTGTGTTGTCATTTTACTATTCATAGTTTTTTTATCTTCTTCTATTTCTTAAATAAGTCCATTTAACATTTCATATAATAAGGCCTTGGCAATGATGAACTTCTTTAACTTGACCTTATCTGGGAAGCACTCTATCTGTCCTTCCATTCTAAATGATAGCTTTGCTGAATAGATTGATTTTACATGTAGGTCCTTGCCCTTTCATGACTTCGAATACTTCTTTCCAGCCCCCGTTTACCCTCAAGCTTTGAGAAATCAGCTGTTAGTCTTATGGGCACTCCTTTGTAGGTAACCGTCTCCTTTTCTCTTGCTGCTTTTAAGATTCTTTCCTTATCTTCAATCTTGGGTAACTTAATTATGATGTGCCTTGGTGTGTTCCTCCTTGGATCCAATTTCTTTGGGACTCTCTGAGGTTCCTGGAATTCCTGGAAGTCTATATTTCCTTTGCCAAATCAGGGAAGTTTTCCTTCATTATGTTTTCAAATGAGTTTTCAATATCTTGTTCTTTTTCTTCTCCTTCTGGCACCCCTATGATTTGGGTGTTGGAGCACAAGTTGTCTCTGAGGTTCCTAAGCTTCTCATATTTTTGAATTCTTGTTTCTTCATTCAGTTCTGGTTGGATGTTTATTTCTTCCTTTTGTTCCAAATCATTGATTTGAGTCTTGATTTCCTTCCCTTCACTGTTGGTTCCCTGTATTTTTCTTTATTTCACTTTGTGAAATCTTCCTCCACATCTTCCTTTCTTTTGCAGCTGTACTCAGTCATTTTTGTGAGCATCCTGATTACTAGCGTTATGAACTCTGCATTTGATAGGTGTCTGTCTCCTCATTGTTTAGTTCTTTTTCTGGAGTTTTGATCTGTTCTTTCATTCGGGCCATATTTTTTTTTGTCTCAGTACACTTGTTATGTTATAAGGGGTGGAGCCTTAGGTATTTGTCAGGGCAGGGCAACCTCTTTACTGAATTGTGGTGCTGTCTGTGGGAGAGGGGTCAGAGAGGGAACAATGCCATTTGCTCTACTTTCGTCCCATTTTTTGTTACTTACCTCACTTCCCACAGTGGATTGTGCCCTTTCAGGTGCTGATTCACAGGTGGGTAGGTTTGTGTACATTCTAGGATCCTGTGGGCCTCTCCAGCGAACTCTCCTGTGAGACTGGGAGTTTCTCCTGCCTTTGCAACACCCATAGAATTTTACAGCCAGAGGTTTTGAGTCTTTAATTTCACATCAGCCATACCAGCCTTGCCCCATAGTCCAACAGACCTTTCTGTGCATCCTCTCTGCCCAGCTGTCTGTCTCTGTCCCTCCTGCTGGTCTGGATGAATGTTTCTTTAACTCCTTGGTTGTTGGAGTTCTATGAAGTTCGATTTTTCTGGCAGTTCTGGTTGCTTTTTGTTTTTAAATTAGTTGTTAATCCTTGTTTTGGTTTTTCAAGGAAGCGAAGCATTTCTACATACCCCTCCATCTTGGCCTGAACTCCTTGTTTTTATCTTTTAAAACCTCATTGCTTCCTACTGTCCTTCTCATTTGTTACACCCAACCATTCTGGACTTGTAATTTCTTCCTAAATATTAGGATATTTCCAGTGTTGTGGTTTTTGTACATGCTATACTCTCTTCCTGATATATTTTCCTCACAATTTCCATAGGACTGATTGCTTTTCATCGTTTACTTTCGACCTAAATCTCTTATTTAGGGGTAACATTCTTGACTAACCCATTGACTATACCCCTCCCATTTATTACACTTTCATAGTCTATTTTTCTGTGTCATAGACATAAGAAAATTTCTCATCTTATTTCCATTTCTCTTTTGACCAGTTACTCTTTAAGTTAGGTAGCCTTTTTGATAGTAGAGGTTATATCTATTTTGTTTCTGTTATTCTAGGAGCCAAAATAAATGCTCAGTAAATATTTGTTAAAAGAATGAGTTACAAAGTAGCTGAAAATATAAAACATTATAACAGTGTAAGATATTATAATGATCAACATTACTATATTCTGTCTTCACAATAAATTTTATAGTATAAACTTTGGAAGATACTCTGTTTCCTTAATTTGACATTTTTATACGATTGCTTGATTTTTTTCATTGACTACATTATTAGCGGGAGAGGATATTCAAGACCTGGGGAAAATACAAAACACATAATTTAGAGATATTATATATCTGGAATTGTGGATAAGACACATGAAGTTAAAGAGAACAGAAAAATTGGTTATAGCTGAGGTAAACTGACATAATTATCCCAGTAAATAAGCAAGCAGGGAATATTCAGTCATGCTTAGCCAAGGTATATGCTGAGGCATGATGGGATGCAAACAGCAATAATTTACTGAATTCAATAGATCAGAGTCCTGACATTTACATAGAACCTTATAATAGAGTCAGCTATGAAGAAGCTCCTGTCAGCAAGTATGCACATATCTATGACTTTGCATATATTATTGGATACATATGCAGAACAATGGAAAGATTCTTTTCTGCTATAGAATATGACATTTTCATAACAGTCTGTGGCAATCAATAAATAACAAAGAAAAGAAACAGAGCAGCATCTTTCAAATGTGAACAGAATTGCTTGGAAATTTAGCTGTTTTGGGAATGTACAGTCCAGAAATAGTTGCTGCTTTCAATCAGATATGCCAAATATTGAGTTATTTTCTCAAACATATAGCAAATGGGACAAAAGTAGATTTACAGTAGTGAATATGTGAAATAGAGTTTATGGTTCTATTAATATTTGTTAATTATTATATTATTTTTCATATGAACACTGTAAAGCTGCTTTTGCCTCACCCTGTATTTTGGTAATTTCTGGGATAAATAATGTGCAAGCAATAACTCATATGTATTCATTATGCAATGTGAAAGATAAGTTAATCTTAGGTATCAGAATTAAATAGTCATTATTTCTAGTACCTTAGAAAGAACTGCTTGTTTTTGCTGTTGGTACTTCTTTTTTTCACATAAATTCTTCCATATTAATTAAAGGGTTTTTAAAGTATTTAGACCATGGAAAGACCTTTAGGAGTTATTTGTGCATAATTCTGGCTCTTGTTCCAGATAGTACTCCAACAAATAGGTCAATGCTTATCTTCTTACCTTTAAAGAATAATGACTAAAGATAGTGTGATCTGCCTCTATTATCCAATCCAGTGTTTAAAATCTCCTCTAGTTCTCATTGCAAGTGTACATTATTTGTCAGAGACAAATTCATTTCCTAATACAATTGTCCTTTTTCCCTCGCCCTAGAAATTGCCAGTGTTTACCCCAGGGCATGATTATGCAGTAGCCAAGCCTTCTCAGTCCCATGGGTCATGACTCAGTAATGAGGATAGTTGATGGATCAGACATACTCTTCAGTGACTTTTACCCTTGTCTTGTTCTTTGCTCATTTTTTTAGCTTTTGAATCATCTCCAATGAGAGAGAAGTATGAAAATTAAAGCAGGTTGCATTTTGCTGCTCTATTTTTATACTGCTTTGAGGGCTGCAGACATAGATTTTATATATCTATGATGCATTTGTTTGCATTACTAATGTTCACTGAGAACTAATTATATAAAGGAGGCATGCCCAAAAGATAGAGTGATGTAAATTCTTTGAAATGTTTCCTTTGTGATAAGAGAAGCAACTTCCATGATCATAGAACTTAAAAATTCCAGGTATGTGGTAGTATAAATATCCTCTAAAGTAGTTTCACCTTCTCTACCTCTTTACTATTGTGGGTACATCTGCAGATCTTATTCTGGGTAACAGAGGAGAGTGATGCCGGGCCAATAAACAGTAAGGAGATCTGAAGTAGTAACAGGAAGTTCATATGGCCTCTTGTACCACCTGTTACGGCTGTTCCCCAATAGTCATTCACAAATATGTTTGACATATACTATAAAAAGTTAAGTTCTTTTTATGTGATGAAATGGTTGAAAGCATGGGCTCACTGCAGGTTCCACATCCATTTTTTACCAGCTTTTTGCTTTGGGCAAAGCTGCTCAACCTTTTCACCTTGTCTGTGAAATAGGAATTATAATAGTACCTATCTCATAGAGTTGACATGAAGATTAAAAGAGTTAATACCTGAGCACATAGAAGAGTGCCTATTGGATAGTAAATGGTCAGTACATTAATTATCATTTGTTATTGTTATATGTTTTGTTTGTGAAATCAACTTAGTGCTAGGGAGCATGCTTAAGCATTTTGCTAAGTCTATGAAAATGAAAGCTGGCACCATGTCTTACATCTGTCAAAGTATTTATTGTCCTATATCTATTTGTATACCTTATTTGGCTATACTTAAATATCAACATCAGATTGTGTTATTTTAAGTACAGTCAAATAGGATCACTGTCATATTCAGTGTATGTAAATTAAAATGACCTCTTTTTTTCTTTTCTTTTTGCCTAAATTTGAAATCATTATGACTCTTATTTTATCAAAATATAATGAAAGAGATATGTGGGTGAGACTTCCAAGTAGAAAATAGAGCAATGATGAGAGAAAAACTGTATATGTATAGAAAATGGCATTTTTTTCTCTCTTTAAAAGATGTTCTTGGGTTGTTTCTGTCATCACCTCAGCTAAAATTTGCATGTAGTTCTGCTGCAGTGGCTCTTTCTGGAATGCATTACAGTGTGGAATACTTTCAAAGCACTATTATTGTACTAAAATTTACATTATAAATTTAACAAGTGTAATTTATAATGGGTTCAAACGACCTGTTTTAAATGATACAAATCTTTGAATAGTTTAGCATAACTTCTCATGTTTTAACAAAATAAAAAACTTATGTTTTATAAATTAATGAAACCCCCTATTATATCAGATTATATTTTTATCTGTTGATTAGTGTACCTACAGTGTACCAGCAACTGTGTTAAGTATTGGAGGTACAGGTGGGAATAAAACATAATTTCATGGCAGTATGAAGACACGAGGAATTTAACAATAAGTATGTTGAGAGTTAGAGGTCTGCATAGGGTATGCATTAGGAAAATACAGAGAACAAAGCAAAACAGCCCTGAGAAAAGTGAGCACAGAGGGTGAGGGGCTGCAGAAGAATAATTTGGAGATAAGGTGATGCTTGAGCTGAGGGTCTATAAATGATGAGAACAAAGGAAAGGAGTAAAAGAAAGATGTAGAGGCCTTCCAGGCAAAAGAAACCATGTGCTACACAGCAGGAAGGCAAGAGAAAATGGCATTTTGAGGGACCAGCATGAAGGTCAGTATGGTGTGAGTAAAAAAAAGCACTTGAGGACACTGCTAGTACCGAGATGGAAGATTACCTAGGCACCAGCCCTGCTGGCTCCTATAAGGTCAGCCAGCGGTTTTGAATTTCTCCTGCAGGCAAGAGAGAATCATGGAAATGGTTTTAAGACAAGTTTTATGTTCATATTTGCACTTTAGAAAAATTCCCCCTGGCAGAACAGTTGTAGATTGGAAGAGAGCCAATTAGAGGAAGGGAAATCAATTAGAAAGCAATTATAATTCACAATATTATTAGTTAATGCATTGAGTATGAGAATGGAAAGGAGAACCGGAAAATTATTTAGAAGGTAAAATTAGTAGGACTTAGTGACTGATGTCATTCTGAGTGAGGAAAAAGGAATGATTCTGAAGCTGAGGATGGTGGTGCTCCTCTCTGTTCAGAAGGATATTACAAGAAAAAAGAACAAGAGAGGTAAGGAACTGCTTGTTAAGTTTTATATATGGGACTTCCTCATAGGATTTCCTCATAGAGATAACCAGGTGGCTGTTAGAAATCCAGATTTAAAATTCTTAAAGTATAGCTAGAAAGTAAAGAGTGGAGATGTCCACTTATGCAAAGTTCACTATGAGCATCTATATGATCATATAGTATATGGTGAAGGCACGTGGTCTGAATAATATGAGAAAAAAATCTAAACACAGAGACCTCAGAAAAATATCAGTGTTTAAAGTGCCAGGAAAATGGAGCTTTGAAATGTTCTTGAAAGGCAGTGATAGAAAAAATAAAAAGTGGAAAAGAAATGCCATAGAAACTAAGGAACCAGAGAGGTTAAGAATGAGACCTTGTGTATATGTAAAAAATGCTTGAAAACATACACATTAAATTGTCAGTAGTGGCTAGCTCTGAGATGTGAGTTGAAGAAAATGACAAAAAAACCTGGGAGTTTTAACTTAATATTTAAATATTTACTGAATTTATTGGGGTGGATTTTGTTTGCAAAATCATAAAGGTTTCAAGTATACAAGTTAATAAAACATAATCTGCATCACACACCCATTGCCCTAAGCAAAGTCTCTTTCCATCCCATTTCCCCGCTTTGTTCACCTCCACCAACCACCCACTCCCTTTCCCTCTGGCTGTCACCATACTGTTATCTGTGTCTATGTTATGTATACATATATGTTTCTTTGCTTAATCACTTCACCTTCTTTCATCCAGTGCCCTAACCTTCTTCCCCTGTGACAGCTGTCAGTCAGTTCCATGTGTCCATGCCTCTGTTTCCATTTTGTCAGTTTATTTTGTTCATTAGATTCCACATATAAGTGAAATCATATGGTATTTGTCTTTCTCTGACTGGCTTATTTCATTTAGCATAATAATCTCCAGGTCCATCCATAAAAGTATTTTATACTGTTCAGTATTATTTTTGCAACTTCTTATGAGCATATAATTATCTTAAATTAAAAAGTGAAAACAGCCCTGGCCAGTATGGCTCAGTAGATTGAGTGCTGGCCTGGGAATGAAAGGGTTTGCAGTTCGATTCCCAGTCAGGGCACATGCCTGAGTTGTGGGCCAGGTTCCCAGTAGGGGGTGTGCAAGAGGCAACCACACACTGATGTTTCTCTCCCTCTCTTTCTCCCTCCTTTCCCCTCTCTAAAGCGAAATAAATAAAATCTTTAAAAAATAAAGCAGATTTTAAAAAGTAAAAACAGAGGTCATGTTAAAATATGTTAAATCAGTTGAAAATGAAAAATAAATAATTTAGACATGCTTAATCAGAATAGAAGGAGGGAAAGGGCAACATGGAGCGGTCAACAACAGTATATTGCAAATAGGTCAAAAAAGATGAGGACTGACAAGTCTTATATCTTGGTATTTAGACTTAGCCACGGTGACCTTATTAAAAGCAGTTTCAGTGAAAGGCTGGGGGCAGAAGGTTTACTGCAGTTGTTGGGAAGTGGAAAGGGAGCGCATGGAGAGCTCTCATAGTCATCCCTCCAGGAGAATCTTGAGTGTAGAGGAAGAGAGAGATACAGATAGGGATTTAGGGTAAAAGGTGACTAAACTGCTCAAGATCCTTGTGGTGGCAAGAGAGACATCTATGCAAGCTTCCTTAACCACAGAGTTTTATTGCAAGTCATCTGGAAAGGTGAAGTAGCGTGGGGAGTTGACTTATTAACCCCTGCATGTGCCAGAACCCAGCTTTTCTAAAACTGGGGTTTGAAGGAGTTTTGTAAGGAGTTGAAGAAGTCACTCAACAAGACTTTTTGGAGGCAAGAGACCTGAACTTATTTATATGCTGGAGGTAGACAACAGTAGAGGGCAAGCGCTCTCAAGTACAGAGAAGTGTTGAGGTACTTACTTAATAAAGGAATGTCTTTTCACATTGGAAAGTAAACATAAGTACTTCTGGAAATGAAGTTTCATACAAACTACAAAACTTAACCATGTTTCAGAGGCTAAACTAACTGATATATTTTAGATATATATACACACTAGAAAAAATTTAGTAAGGTAGTATAAATAAGCTAGTAAATTTCTTTTTTCTTCTTCTTCTAAAGCCGAACAACAACTTATCCTTACACAGAAACACAGATGTACAGCCAAAACACTGGAGGGAATTACTTTGATACTCAAGGGAGTTCGGCACAGGTGACGACTGTGGTCTCATCCCACAGTATGGTGGGCACTGGAGGGATTCAGATGGGCGTCACGGGAGGACAACTCATCAGCAGCTCTGGAGGAACCTATCTGATTGGCAATTCAATGGAGAATTCTGGTCACTCAGTGACACACACCACTCGGGCCTCCCCAGCGACAGTAAGTATTTGAGTTTTTGTCAAATTTAGCTTCTTGGTAGCTGTGACTGTACATTTCCCAATATAGGAAGAAAAAACACAGCCTGGGCTCAGGCAAGAAAGTGTTGATCACCAGTAATATTTATGCTAGCTTATTGCCAGAGCAGTTACTTTATGTAGCACAGCATTTCCCACACCTTCCAGGGGTGTCCAACCTGTGGCCCACTGGCCACATATGGCCCGGGATAGCTATGAATGCTTCCCAACACAAAATTGTAAATTTACTTAAAACACTGTAAGATTTTTTTTTGGTGTGTGTGATTATGTGTTGCAATGTAATTTATGGGTGGCCCAAGACAACTCTTCTTCTGGTGTGGCTAGAGGTGCCAAAAGGTTGGATATCTCTGCTGGGTTTTAGACTTTAAATTTGGTCATATTCACATGACACCGATACTATTATTTACTGAATGTATATTTTAAATACTTACTTTTAAAGTAGAAAACAACATATGTTTTTCTAATGTATATTAAAAGCCATTCTTTAAAAGTAAATTTAAAATGTTTACCCATGTGCCATATGTAAAGCCATTTTGCTTTCTGGCAGGGAGATACTTTGGGAAGCAATGATCTAGGTGATTTCAGTGGAAAAACATCTATATTGACTCTGATCATTGCAATGACCAAACGGTATCTTAGGAACAAACATATTTGACTTTTCAAGTTTTTAAAATTTAATAAATACATTTATTTTGAAACAAGTTATTTCAATGTATTGAAATGATGCCACAGAAATAAAGAGTCATAGAAAGCTGTGTAGAATTCAGTATCATCAAACTCTGCAACCTGAGCTCTCTGTTTTCATTCACCTCAGCTGAGCATATAAAAGATCACAGTCACTTAGAACTACCCTTCTAAAGCAGCAGTGGGATTGATTTTCCAGATGTGCTGTGTAAAAGGAGCCTGGGGATTTGAAATAAGCACAAGCACCCCCTTTTTATCATCGTATTATATACTTTGTCCTTATAATATAGAGGTAGAAATCAATTTGTTAGAAAATAATATGAGAAGCTTTACATTTTTAATTTTAATGGATTTTTGAGATATAACATGTACATGCTAAGTACTTTGTATACGCTTTTCTGTTTATAACGATTACTTATTTACACTGTCAGCATTTAGTGCCTTTTCCCTCTTCCAGTCTTGGAATCCCTTCAACTGTTCTGTGCAGTATTTCTTAACAACACCAGAACAGGTCTTTATAGCAGGTCTCAGTGGAGAGTTTTTGTAACCTTTTCTTCAAATTTTTAAAGCAATTCTTATGTATGTTTGTTTCTTGCTTTTCATAACAATAGGTACAGTATGTCTAAACCTTTTAGTCACAATATATTTATGTAAATTAGAAACTAAATCATAGCCTCTCTTGACCTCAGGTCCCCCATCAACAAAATTAGTGGTTAGTTAAAGTGGTTGGTTTTCTAATTTCCTCCCAGCTTTAAAATCATAATATTTACAAAAGAATTGTAAAGTGTTGTAGATGCAAAAATAACTGTATGTTTACCATAAAATAAAAAGCAGTAAAATAGGTGTCAGTACTTTATAGTGCTCCTGAGAAGAGCCATCCAGAATGTCATTGTCCGCGGAAAGGGAAGTACTTGCCACTTATCAAGCCCTTAGGAAAACTGAAAAATGGGGAGAAATAGTATTTTCCCATTTTCATTGCACCCAGCCTTTCTCATGATAGCACAACCATCTCTTTGGCCCCCATCCCCCTACTTTATTTTCTCTAGGGTTTTCTATTTACCTTCACACTGGTTTCTGGCTACTTGTTAAACATCCGTATCAACTGGATATGTGTTTAGTAGATTTATTAGTGCTGTCAGTGAACTAAATCCATTATTCCAGGTCATGCAAATACAGGAGCAACCATTAACAGGGTAAATTTTGTAGTTTGATAATTTTTCTGTATTCAGTATGAAAAAGTAGCATGACTCCTAAAGTCACCCATTTCACAAATTTGCAGTATGATTTCTATTATATTAATTAGTAAATAAAAGTAACACTTAAAATAACTGAATTATAACAACTGGGAATAGTGGGAAACTACTAAAAAAATCAATTCATAGTATCAATTGTACATGTTAATTTATACTTTTTAAAATGCATTCATATTTAAGATTTTGTTAAGAATGTTTTTTTTTCTTTTCTACAAGAAAGTTTTCTTTTTAGTAAAAGTCGTGTAAGATTTAAATAAAAAATAACGTTGCCTGGAACAGTCATAGGTATCCTCATCAAAGCACATCTGATAGTGCCATATGATAGATTTGTATTTTCTAAATATACATCTGCTATTGTTACTTCGTGTGTGTGTGTGTGTGTGTGTGTGTGTGTGTCCTTTCTTGGGATTGAACCCGCAACCCTTTGGTGCACTGGACAATGCTCCAACCAACTGAGCCACTTGGCCAGCACAATTGTTACTTTGTATTTCTTACTAAAATTTATCTTTGATGGTTTAGATTCCCCTCTCAGTCGGGCTGCAGATCATCATCTGCTTCATTCAGTGAGGTGATGATTCTGTTTACAAATTCACAACTATTACGATAGTCAAGTTAACAAAGTTCAAGTGCCATGAAACCTATTTAAGATTTCCTACCATCCCCCTCTTGCCAAGTGTTAGAATATTTGTAGCTCTTTGATTGTTTAGACTGCTAAAACTCAAGACGTTTTGGTAGGTGCCTTGTCATTAAAGTGAATTTACTTATTTTTATATATCGGTTTCATTCACTATAGAATCATAAAGAGTTTATATAAAAACAATCTTTTCTTTTTAAAAAATTCTTTTTTTATTTAGTTATTTTTCAAGTACAGTTTTCTGTTTATTTCTTCTATCCCAGCCCACCCCCCCATGCACCCCACCTCCCTCCCATTTCCACCCCCCTTAGTTATTGTCCCTCTGTCCTTTATACTTGTTCCTCTAAATCCCTCCCATTTTTTCCCCTTAAATTCCCTCCCCTCTTCCCTCTGGTCGCTGTCCCCCTGTTCTCTATTTCAATGTCTTTGTTTGTATTTTGCTTGCTTATCTGTTTTGTTTAGCTTCCTGTTAAAGGTGAGATCATATGATATTTGTCTTTCAACCCCTGGCTTATTTCACTCAGCATAATGCTTTCCAGTTCCATCCATGTTGCAAGGGTAGGAGCTCCTTCTTTTTCTCTGCTGCATAGAATTCCATTGTGTATATGTACCACAATTTTTTGATCCATTCATTTACTGACGGGCACCTAGGTTGCTTCCAGCTCTTAGCTATTGTAAATTGTGCTGCTATGAACATTGTGGTGCATAGGTTCTTTGAAATTGATGTTTTGGGGTTCTTAGGATATAATCCTAGCAGTGGAATTGCTGGATCAAAAGGCAGGTCGATTTTTATTTTTCTGAGAAAATTCCATACTGTTTTCCATAATGGTTGTACCAGTCTGCAATCCCACCAACAGTGAACTAAGGTCTCCTTATTAAATTTATTGGGGAGACACAGGTTAATAAAATTATATAGGTTTCAAGTGTACAATTCTATAATACAATCTATATATTGTATTGTGTGTTTATTACCCCAAGTCAAGTCTTCTTCCATCACCACTTATCTCCCTTTACCCTTTTCCTTCCCCCCATCCCCCTCTTCTTTCTGAGAATCACTGTAGTGTTGTCTGTGTCTATGAGCACAATCTTTAACAACTCATTAGTCAACACTCAAGCCATTTTTCCCCCAATGTTGGGCAAATTGTGCCATATAAATTTAGTTCTTCTACCTGTTTAATAGCCAAGTTATCATCACCTATATAGAGCATTCCTGATGCAACTGACTGTGTAGAAGTAGCCTATACGGTGGACAAAATTCCTGACTGAAATCTGCCCATTCCATAAATCCTATAATAATTGCAATGTATGGTCAGTTAGTTTAGTTGATGTCAAACTAGTTAAGTATGAGTACTTAGAAGTAACACAGACCTGACACCTTCATTCATTTCCTGAGTAGCAGGGTTTCTTTGTCTGGTCCTCTGAATAATTGCCTTGACTCTCTCTTACATTTGACTTATGTCTGTTACTGAAATTCTTTCATTTGAAGTTATTAGGAAGAACTTCCCACCACAAAGAAAAGATTACTTTACTAGTCAAACCAGTTTTTCAAGATATGCCAATGAAAAAAAGATAATGATTTGAAATTGAAACCACTGCTAAGAAAAATAGATGATTAGCTCTCTAATATCTTCCTACCTTACCTAATAGTTGATATAAAACCATTTTTCTCATACTTGAAGGATCTCTGAAGCATTTATGGAGAATTTTTATTTGAGCATATGATTTACTTCAGTTTTATAACCTTAAATGAAAAAAATAATTAACATAAACATGTTTTATAGTTTAAGTTCTACTTATGCATTATAAAAATTATCAGTTTTCAAATATCGGAGTTTTAAAAAAATTATGGTGGTAACAAATTTTATTTTATGAATATGTTATGCTACAAACTACCAGTTTTAAACTACTAGTGTGCCATTTATTTTGTCATTGGAGTCCATGTATATATAAATTATGTATGTGTATGTTTTACATATATGAACACATACACACATTTAAAAGGCACTTCCTGCTGATAGTATTAAATAAGAATTTTCAAAAACATTTTGTAACTTTTTTGTTGGAACATCTCAGTATATGAGTTCAGCTGAGTTACCACTTCAGTCAATCAGTGTCTTACACATCATTACATTAATTCTCAGGATTTGATTATTGTTGTTTGAGTAGTATATGGACATTCAGGTAAAAGAATTGGCTCCAGTCATAATTCTGAACTCACTATACTCTGATCTTGTAACTGCATCACCAGATTTCCTTGTATGTTTTTATTCATTTGAAACTCTAATTTATTTTTCTTCATTATTTATTTGTATAACAATATCATTTACAGAATTTTAGAATTTTGAAACTTGAACACAGTTTGCACTTGAGTATTAAAATTTTGTGATTATAGTTGGTGATATTTTGTGCTGATCACAACACAGTTTATCTTACACCACAGTATACAATAATTAAGTCTGATCTAACAAGCTTTATTTAGTCACTACCCCAGAAAATGGTATTTGTATGCTTATAATTGGATGCTTATTTATGGGGGATTTTTTCTTTTTGTTGGCTAAATAAGATTACATTAATCACTGTTGAGACTGGGATATGAAAGATAATTTTTACATCTTTCTGTATATATATTTAGTAATTAAATGTTAGGTTTTTGCTAAAATTAGATCCCACCAAAGGGTACAAGGAAAATACTGAAACTAAATTGTTCATGTCTCTCCTTCTGATTAATGTAAAATATTGTAATTTCTTTCAGTTACTTGGTGGAAATTCTGAATGTCCGTCTGCTGCTATATAAGTAAAAGTTTGACCTAGCCTGTACAATTTATAGAAAGTTAAGAATTCACTTAAGAATTATAGATACTTTTATTTCTTTATCCTTGGGTTTATGTATTTATGGATTTGGTGTAGGAAATGGGTTTTCCTAAGAACGAATATGTATAATTAACAACCCAGAAAATGATTTTACCATCTTATTCCTTCGGTGGAGTGGTGCCAATGCCCATTTGTTTTGTTTTAAAATTTTGTTAATTTATTTATATGAATTAGTTATGCATTCTTGAATTGCACAATTCAAAGAGTAAAAGAAAGTACATAATACAGTCTCCTTCTCACCCTGGTCTTCAGTTCTTTTCCTTAAAAGCAACCACTGTTGTCAAATGCTTTCGAGTGTTGTTCTAGGGATATTCTGTGAATATACAAGCAGAATGTCTCTCCTGTGTCTCATTACCACTTTTTATTGTATTTTTAATCATTTTAAAAATCCAAATGATAATAAAAATACTGCATCTTACTTTTTTTCACCTAGCAGTATAGCTCAGAAATTTTCTTTCATGTCTACTTGAAGGGCTTCCTTATATTTATGGAAAACGACTATATTAGAGGGAGCTGAGCTGCCTATATCTTAGCAGAGGGGAAAAAAGTTAGAATTATGTTGGATTATTGACTGTTGCTATATAGAGATAGAAAAGCAGTATAGTCACTTAAAGGTGAAAACTTTTATTTTTTATTATTATATGTAAAGATAAATTGAGAAGAAAAATTTTAATGTAGAGGAGTGAATAAATTATGCATAAATCAGTTATATTTTATATATTACAATGTAATTTCTATTTAAAATAATTTTCTTAGTCTTTCAATTAGCCTCAATGATAAAAATACTTCCTTACTTATTTTGGCAGAATCGTACGTGTTCATTATGATCTTAGCATTTTCTTTTTCCCTGCTTCCTGTTTTCCCTTGGCCACTGTGAGCCCTCAAATGAAACTCCTCAGAGAGAGTCTCACAAACCTACCCCTTCCTGCACTAAATCCTAAATTGACTGAAGGTTCTGGGACCTCATTTTTAAAGCATTTAATAAAATCGGACTTTGAGTGACTCATGATCTCAATCACTTCATCTATATTCCGTTCACCTGTCAGTCAGTCCCACACTGCTCCGGCCTTGAAGCTGATAAGATCTAGAGGCAGTAATTTTACCCTTAAGGCTGTAAGACATTCCACTCCTAGAAGTCTTGATCAGCTAGAAGGTTAAGACAACAGAGTGACAGGGGCCTCAGCCTGTCTTGAGCATAACTGATGTGTTCCCTTGTGTTGCTAAAGCAAAGTACTCGTATAATGAGTTATTTTAGTATTCAGCTATTTCTTACTGAAACAACATTTCAGAACACAGTTGTGTTGTAACACCAGAAATGGCTAGATTCCACTTCATGCGAAATTTATACTAGGAAAGTTTAATGATGTTTGTAAATTCTACTTGTAAATATGGCAGTAAGCTGTATTCTAGGTGACCTTTAGTATAACTTTTGCTTGATTCTTATACTTGTAAGTCAAATTTCAAATTAATTTACCAGCTTGAAATCATTATATATTTTAAAGGAAAAGAATCACTAATATTTCAGTCATGGAGACCAGGTAATCCAGATAAAATATGAAATGTATTGGTGGCAAATTAAAATACACTGTAGTCTGTGAAATACATGAGTTAATTTTAGACCCATAAAATTAATACTGACTCTCCCACTCGCCCATGTCTTTTAATTGAATGAGATACAAACAACACAATGCCTGTGTCCAGTTCTCAGTTCTCAGATGGGAGGGGTTTCTGTATGTCCCCATGTTATTGGTTCATACCCCAAAAGCATGTGATTTGATTACCACTTTCTCAGCATGCATAACTGCGGTTGTGTTTATTGGTCACAGAATTTTCTGATCTCTTTTAAAATTTAGCTATTGTGTTTGATCATAACTGTTGATGTCTATAAATTTCATAGGCTAGGAGTTTTGCAATCTATCTTCATTCAGACTATTAGGAATAATAATATTATACATTTACTTTAAATTTACTTACTATAAGTTTTAGTGACTTTCCCACTTGCCTTATAAGAAAGAAACTGTATTTTTAAAATTATAGGAAAGATTCATTAAACAAGAGAAAGAAGTAAAATATAAAAATAGAAAGGGGGTAAAGAGGTCAGATTTTCTGATAACATGATTGTATACCTGATAAAAATCATGGAGAATCCAGTGAAAAACTAAAACAAATAATAAGAGAACTTATAAGATAACTGAGTATAAGATTAATGTACCAAGAAATCAGTAGCTTTTCCAGATACAAACAGCAGTAGTTAGAAAATATAATAGAAGCAAAAATTTCATTTATAAAAACTTCAAAATATGCCAGACAATAAACTAACCAACAACATATGTGTAAGATTCAAGTGCTGAATAAAACTTTTAAAGTTTTTAAGGCACAGGTGGCAAACACAAGGCCTGTGGGCAGAGTCCGGCCCTCCGCCTTGTTTTATCCAGCCCGGCACCTTGTTTCTACCCGGTGGCAGCACCAAGCTCTTTATTAACTGTTAAGGAGTAGTTACATTTATACAGTCCTAAAATTACGTTCGGCCCTTTTAAGGTGACCGTGAAGCTGATGTGGCCCCTGGTGAAAATGAGTTAGACACCCCTGTCCTAAGGGACACAGAAAGAAGCTTTTATAATTGAAAGAGAAGTTTTAGCAGTAATTTACAATAAAAATTTTTTTGGAAAAAGCTTAATTGTCCATCATCGGGGAACTAGTTAAATAAATTTTGGTGCATTTGTCCATTCAGTAGAATTTTATATATATATATATATATAACCATTAAAAAAGTGGGGCCATGTATACAAATACTGATATAGATACAGAGATAGGTGTAAATATAGATATAGGTTAGATTGATACAATCTCCAAACATATGAAAAAGCAAGGGGTTTTGTGTTTGTGTCTTTAAATAGAAACATGCATTTGTATATGCTTATATAAGCACAAAGATTTTGCTAGGGAAATGCATGAAGTAAAAAAAGGTGGAAAGCGTGTGAATATATTATTTATTCAAAAAAGTGATTTACTAACCCTGGCTGTTGTAGTTCAGGCCAGGATTGAGTGCGGGCCTACAAACCACACGATCGCAGTTTGATTCCCAGTCTGATTCCCAGTCAGGGCACATGCCTGGGTTGCAGGCCAGTTCCCAGCAGGGAATGCACAAGAGGCAACCATACATTGATATTTCTCTCCTTCCCTCCTTCCCTTCCTCTCTAAAGATAAAGAAATAAAATCTTTTTTAAAAAAGTGATTTACTGTTTTCAAAAATCTGAGGTCAGCTCTTGATTACAGAGTACATCTATTTGGTCGTGTTCCTCAAATGCATGTTGCAGAAAAAACTCTTTATTTTTTCAATATAGGCTCTCTAAGACATGTAGCTATTCAAATTAAACCTTGATACTAGGTTTCAGAAAAAGTCCTCCCTGTATTAGACAGTTGAAAGTTTAAAGAATGAAAATTGCCATTACACTCAGTAAAATTTTTTAGAGCCATTCTTACTCAATATTTTGGAGTGAAAGTGAATGTTTTGTATTTGTATTGATGTACTTAGAGCCTGGATTATTTTTTTTTAGTTATTCACTCTCAAACATTTACTAAGCAATCACTATGGACCAGGCACTGTGCTTCAGAGAATGTAATGGTTTACAGTATGAGTAATGGAGCTAATTTCAGCAACTACTGATCCTTCCAGGCAAAACTGCAAATTCACAAGTAGCCCCTAAACTTCTTTTAAGTGGTTAATTTCATCCTTTTTCACCACATTATTTTTTAAATCACAAATATCAGTGTATTGTAAATTGATTAATTTTAGATTCACCAAAATTGTGCTTATACTCTTTTTTTTTGTTGCTGAAATAAATTGGAAAATTGCCTAAAGGTTGGGTAAGATTGAGGAGCAAGAGAATGAAAGAAAAGCAAAAATTCAAGTAATACATGGATTTCAAAATCATCCTTTGAATAAATTTAGCTAGCACCATGTAGGAGTACCCTATATCTCCCTACTTATTTCCCCTGAAGTAGGAATTGCATTCGGATCCTGGCAAAGAAAAATATTTTTATCATGTTTTATTGCAATGGTCCTTGCACTTGAGTATGCCTTCTCTGGAACACTGATGGAACACATGCCTGGAACTCAGCTTAGGGGCTTTTTTCTTTATTCAATATGGGGGAGAGCCCAAGATTTGCATTTCTTACAACCACCCAGGTGATTCTGCTAATGCTGATCCAGGATCACACTGTTAAAACCTTTGTCTTAATAATTATATATAGATTTAAGAACAGAGGGAAATGTTATTAGTACTTAGAATAATCTGCAAAAAGCAGATTTGAAATCATACATTTAAAATATAAGCTTGGCATTGAACCTCGTCATTTAATCCTAACCCAGCTGATTTCTGAATGATAATTCTAGCCCTGAGTGCTGATACAGTTGATGTGTCAGAAGATAGTTTTGTTGTCACTCATTAATAACTCCAGTCTCATAGGGCACTGGGGAGGGTTGAGGGACCCAGGCTTTTACTGGATGATCAGAGGAAGCCCAAAACAGTGGCCTTGTTTACAGTACTCTGATTAGACAAATGTTCTCAGAACATGTTCAGTTTATGCTAGTTTCTCACCCAAATGTTTTTTCCTGCAAATATTTTAGGATTGTTTCAGGTGGTATAAAATTGCTAAAACTTCAGGTTGAAAGCATAATAATTTAATTTTTTTCTCTAGATGTCATAAAATTGTCAGTGAATAAAAAGATTTCATATAATTAAACATTTGCAAGTTCTAAAACTTCAAATGCTCAGTAAGATTAAAATTTTGTCTTTGGCTAATTTCTGGTTCAAGCTGAGATGAAAAGCAAAGCTGGCTAAGTGTGTTTTCTGCGCATTTTAAATCTTTTTGAGTTAAAAAAAATCTATCCTGAATCTCTCACAGTTAAGTCTTTTTTCAACATTGCTGAGGAGTAATGCATTTTATATGTTGATTTCTATATTATTTCGATATACAAGAAAAAGAACAGAATCATATTCAGAGCCTTAGCTTCAGTGGGGACGTGTCTGTCTGCACTACTGGGCCTCCTGTGCCCAACAGACGCCTGTAGATCCTTAGAAGAAGGGTTCCAATGGCTAGAAGGGAACTAATTTAACTCCTTAGTGCAGAGCATTCAAAGTTTTGGGGCCATAACCTACAATGCCCAGTACTCATACACATACAGGCATATATAACATTCATGAGTACACATTTATATATGCACTCATATATGACTATGTATATAAATATGTACATTCACATACAGATGACTGAAATCAAAGTTCCACAAAACAAAACTTATCCATATTGTGTGCAAGGACATCTGATTATTTTCTGCTCCGTTTGATGTCTTTAATTTTTAAAACATGCTTTTCAGGACCCACGTAATTGATTTCATAACTCACTAATGTGTTTGCACCTTACATTCTGAAAAGGAATGCTTTAGGTAAATTGATGAGATCAAAGCATTAGCAACACACATAGGAAAGACCAAAACGCAGACTCCCCCTTGTCGTTGCTGTTAGTTATTGTTTTGCATTTATAACAAGTGCCCAGATGATTCTTACAACTTTCTAGGACCACACTTCGAAAAAACCTGTGTGATGGCAAATATAGAGACCAAATGCAAAGTGAAAGTGTTCCTTGCTTTGGCGCTGCTGGTTGAAGTGCTGCCTGTAGAAAGTGCCCCCACTACACATACACATACACCAAGAGGCTGTCATTTGTAACAGGAGGAAAGGCAGTGCCTACATGCTCACATCAGCAATCACAGATACCTTTTCTGCATGAAAGCCACCAAGTAGAAATATTTCTATTTTGATCTCAAATACAAACTAGATGTAAAGTTGTAGAGCTCCCATAGATTCTTGCCTGATTATGAGGCAGTAGTCCAGGATCACCATGAACCAGTTTAAACTCCCAAGCACCAGTTATCCCAACATTGGGTAATCGTGGAGAAGATGTGTACACTTTTGGCAACTTAGTCTTAGGATGATTATTTAGAAAGACATACAAATGTATGCTATACCGTAGTTCAGAGAATTGAGGGTTTGGGTTTTTTTTTAGGTGTAGTCATGGTCTACAGTCATTTTCTACATTAAGTAGAAAATTAACAGTGTTTATTTAACATGCCAACTTCTTAATATAAAAAAATCCATAAATCATTTAGTCATTAAAAATTTGGCTCTGTACTATTACATAGAAAAAGACAAAAGGACTTTTTATTAAAAAATGAAAAAACTAAGGAAAAGATTAGGAAAGGGAAGGAAGGAAGGAAAAGGGAGGAAAGGGAGGGAGTGAGGGAGGGAGGGAAAGACATCACTGGGGCCTCAAATTAGTCTTTCAGGTTGTCACACGGCCTCTTGCTAATCTGATTATAATAGTTTGCAGTAGAGTTGAAATTTCAATAACAAAATGATCAGAAGTCTTAGAATAAAGATTATGCAGCAGAGAAATGAGCAGGAAAACATTTTAGAATCTATTCCTGTCAGTGTGTTTGATATGTGTATTTGACGTGTTCTAATGGCACAGTGATGGTATAAAGACTGTTGTGTTCATTTCAAGTAAAAATAAGGCACTGCCAAGCTTTCTGCCTCAGATTTCCCACCTTTAGATCTGTAATTCAAAAGTATCTTTATATTCATTCCTTCCATTCTCACTGCTACCTTATTACCATAGCTTCCAAAGTGGCTTTCCTGTCTTTAGATCCTTTCCTTTCCTACATTATATCCTAGGTTGAAATATAAAGTGCTGTCATATTACATCAATTCCTTAACAGCTTTTCAACGTTTCATTCCCTTTTTTATTTGAAGATCCCAGCCAATAAATTGCAGTCTAACTTTACCTATCTGTAAAGGAATATATATCCTTTGCCAATCTTACTCTTCCTTGAATTTACATTCTGTTGTCTTATCTGTGCCTTTATTCATTCTGTTTGCTCTTCCTAAAATGTTCACTTGCCTGCTCCTATTGACCTGCCAGGCATTATTTGTCAATCCTTTGCTAAAGAACCACTTTACCCATGTTCTCTCTCTAACTTTATCAGCAAGTAGTAACTCTCCTCTACTTCCCTCCTTCTGTTTTGTAGTAATATTTATCTAATTCATTCTGGTTTCCCTTAATCATTTAGAGGGAGAGTGGGGGAAAGAGAAAGAGAAATTTCTTATACATGAATAGATACTGTGTCACTCTAGTGACACAGTCACTAAAAGTGACTAATGGTCCAGATTAGTCAAGACCATTGTGATCTGGTTGACATGGCTGTGTTTTGAATGTCTTTGCAAACATTTGTCTCCCTCTCTCTATTTTTCTATCTCTCTCTCTCCATGTACACACTTACACACAGAACTAACACTGCGCCTTACATACAGTGGGGCTCTATGTTCATCATTATGAAAGGAAATCTCGTGAAAATCCACTAGTCTAATGATTCCCATTATTGTAGCAAGCACCATAGTTGTTTTATACAGGGGGCGGGGGAGGGTTGTTTTATTTATATTTTTATTGGGGGGAAAACCCTACATATTTTTTGATTTTTGAAATACTTTTAAATTCTAACTAGCTGATATTCTAGCCATTTAATCAGTTTTATTGTATGAATACTACAGTGACACAATATCTTTGTTGAGATTAGAAACATTTTTTTAGAGGATATATGAGAAGATTATGTTGAACATTTGGGCCAACGATCTTCTGGGATAAATGAACCTACTTTTTAAGCAAATTTCCATCAATCTTACTTCATTATCATTTCCTATCTTAAATATGCCAGTTATGGGTACTGTAGAATATCGTTTAGTACAATAAATACTAAGTATATTTCTAGCCAGGAGAAAAGACTGACTTTAAGATTTGAATGATGTACAGTAAATTGGAAGCATATGATCTTACCAGTTCACTTTGGGCCCAGAATTTTGGGTGTGAAATTCTGAAGTATGCTTTTTCTTTAGATTAGTTAAACCCCAGAATCTTGAACCCCAGATATTAGGTTGCCCCAAACATTCATTTGTTTTTTTTTCCATAAGGTGGCTCTAGTAAGTGCTTAGTTGTCTTTGACTTCATTCAAAACAATTTTGTTAGATGGTATTGTGCCTGCTGTCATATCAGCGTGAATTTTTAAAAAATAATATCAAAATTGGTGAATTTTTTTATAGCCATTGTAATATTGGAGATGGGAGAAAATATGCAACATTTTGGGCATATTGTGTTTTATTAAGAAAGGTAAAAATGCAACTGAAATGCAAAAGTTTGTGCAGTGTTTGGAGAAGGTGCTATAAGTGATCAGACTTGTTAAAGGCAGTTTGCAAAGTTTTGTGCTGAAGATTTCTCACTAGATGAATCTCCATAGCTGGGAAGACCAGTTGAAGTTGATAGTGATCAGATTGAGACATTAAGTGAGAACAATCAATATTCTGCCATGCAGGAATAGCCGACATACTCAAAAGTATCCAAACCTATAAACTTATTGGTGAAAATGAAAAATGTGACTTATTTTACAGAAAATTTCATACCATCTTTTTGGCCAACCCAATATTTACTCATATATCTGATCCATTATAATGGAAAAGTTAACAAAATAATTTCATCCTCAGTGGGCCTAGTAGAAATTTATCCTAATTCACTGTCATATTTTATTTAATTAGTTTGCTGTCCCTCTATCCATACCTAAGCCACTAACATAGATATGTATAGCCCCCATCAAACTAGGATAAGAGCAAATCATGGGCTAATTGGTACAATTGACTTCAGTGATCCATTTGGAATATTACAGCTGATTAATCCTCCATAATTGTAATATCAAATTTTGCCTCATTTTTACTCTTATTTCTTGTTTTTTCTAACTCCTCCTTCACCCTCACTTTCCGTAACACATTCCTGTGGGTGTTAATCTCTCATACTCTTGTTTCCTGAAAGGCTCTATTCAACAAACATGTATTAGGTACACTTCAGCCCTTACATATTTAACCTTTCAACTAGCAGGGCATAATCTATTATACCTATTAAAACCTTCCGGTTTATTTGAAAGCTGGCATTTTTTAAAACTCATCTCTCAAGAAATGGCTGTGATCCTTTCATGAAGTAAAAATTCCCTTCAATGCTTTTTCTTGTTGTTGTTGACACTATAAATATGGTAAAGACATGTTAAGTTTTTGTATGTTTTTCAGAAATTCTTATTATTTAGCTGGTTACCAGATATTCTTGCTTCTCTTCTAACTAATTAATGAGCCTCAGAGAATTAATGGGTACTTAGAATCCTGTGAGTTTCCAAGTAGGCTACAATGTGCTTGCTTAGAAGGTGGTCATCATCTTCATTCAAAGTTTAATTCTTGCTTGTCCTTTCTTTTCATGTTTCTTCTTTCTGCTCCTTGGCCTCTATAAATTCAGCACTGCCTAAGTCGATTAGGGCAGAATATTCCTACAGCCAAAAGAAATACTCCATTTTAAAAATCTCTATTATACAATGACGTGAATAAACTAAATTCTCAAGGTCCAAAGAATACTAGAAAGTCAGCATATCTCTAGGAAATCCAGTTTGAACCAAGATATTTGCTGGCCCCAATGCCTCCCTCAAGTTCTTCAAAAGCTATCCAGAAATGAGAAGGATGTTTTCTGATCATCTGGCCCTCCAGGTAGTTGTCTCAGGCCACCATAAGAGTAGCAATTTAGTGATGGAATTAGATTGTGTAACCCTTTTTTTTTCTTCAGAGAAAGAAATGCTGCTTCATCCAGTTTGAGGTTGCTGATTAACAAACCCAGACATGTATTTCTCCCTCAGTGTTGCTCAGCTATTATATTTCTGATAGCTTTTACCTTTCATCTAAGTGTATAAAATTACAAGAAGCAGAATATTTTATTTTTATTTGGTAGACTGAAATCTAACTCCCACTTTTTCACTCTCAAACTTTAGTGAAAATATAGGCATTTTTTTTAAATCTTTTTTTAAAAATTTTATTTAGTTATTTTTCAAGTACAGTTTTTTGTCTATTTTTCTTGCTAGTAGTATATGAAAGTTATTTCAGCTTTTAAATACAGGGTCTGGCACAAATAGCACCATAAGCATGTAATTCTGTAATATAACAATCTCACACTCAAGCACTCCATATAACATGTTAGGTGAAATGATCAAATTAAAACTATAAATTATTACACCCATATTATTACCCTACCAACCACACTCAAGCAGGTCTTACTTCTGCTGGACCCTAACCAAACAAAAACAACAAAAAAAAGAAAGAAAGTAGTAAAACCTTAAGTATGTATTTAAATATTAGGTTTGAAAATACCTTGCCCATCCTGTTTCATAAATGTTGTGAAATAATTTTCTAATGTCATTTCAAACATAGGTTATTAAAGATCTAGTAATCTTAAAAAAGAACACTTGTTTTTTAAATTTTTATTGTATTTTTTATGACCATTTAACCCCCTTTATACTTCCCCCTGCAATCACCACACTTGTCCATGTGTCCTTTTTCATTTTTGTTCATTCCCTCCATTCCCTAAAAGACCCCTCCATGAGTTTGTCTCTATATTTGCTTGTTAGTTCAGTTTGATCACTTATTGATGCCTTTTTAAGAGATGTAATACTGAGGTCCTTCAAAGTTTTAATTTAAGTTTGGTGACATATTTGTATACTCATTATATTTATATTATTTAATGTATCTTGTTTCACTTGTGCAGTATCACTATATTCAGTTTATTTTCAATTATAATGATAAACTGCATTAATATCCCATTTGGCATAGAGAATGTTTTAGAAGCCAGTTTACTTAATTTAGTGATCTGAGATCTGAAAAAAAGTAAACAGTAGAATAAAATGCAGTATATGTTATGAATTAATATGTATTTTAAGAATGTTTTTTCTATAATTTCTAACATAACATTCTCCTTAGTATTACATTTTATTAACTCCAGGAAAGAAGAAGAATCAGTAACTTTGGGAAAGGATATAAAATAAAATGAAAACTATTAATTCTTCATTGTTTGAAGAAAATTAAGTATAATCGGGACTCAGTGTTTGTGTATAAAGTATTATACCATGAAAAATTGGTAATTTGATAGTAAAAAAAAGACTTTTCTTTGGCTATTGCCATCCTTTCTTTTCTTGTGGTGGGAGGTGTCAGTTAAAATTTTAAGGAATTGTTCATTTCCATAGCCAATGTAAAGTATTGGGTTGGCCAAAAAGTCTGTTACATTTTTTCCATACGATGGCTATAGTAGCACTTAGTTGTCTTTAACTTCATTTGAAACAATTTTGTTAGGTTCTGTTGTGGTAGCTGTCATATCAGTGTGAATTTAAAAAAAAACATAAAAATTGAAATTTTATATAGCTCTTTTAATATTGAAGATGGAAAAAGGTACACAACATTTTTGGTATATTATACTTTCTAATTTCAAGAAAGGTAAAAATGCAACTGAAATGCAAAAAAAAGATTTGTGCAGTGTATGCAGAAGGTGCCGTGACTGATCAAATGTATCAAAAGTAGTTTGTGAAGTTTCTTGGTACTATTGACATTTTGGCCAAGTGATTCTTTGCTGTGGGGCTGTCTTATGCATTGGAGGATGTTTAGCAGCACCCCTGGCCTCTACCCACTCACCAGAAGCCAATAGTGGGAGATAGCTAACATACTCCAAAATATGCAAATCAATAAAGTTACTGGTGAAAATGAAAAATGCGACTTTTATTTTACAGAAAAAAACTAAATGGACTTTTTGGCGAACCCAATATAATGGTTAACTTTGCTTTAAAACATTAAATATTTTTATGACTTCTTGTACTGAATTGTTGATTTGATCAGATGATAAAAATAAAAATAATAATATGGATTTTCTCTCTTAAATTACATAATGTGATTTTTATTTAGCTGCAGTTAATAGTGTTAATAGTACCTAGTAACCAAATACAGGGTGTTCAGAACCTGTCTTTATAATACATGTGATAGTAGGAGCAGATGGATAGATGTCTTTTAAATATGAGGTTATCAAGAACGCATCTCATATATTATTAGTACGTGCTACTTAATTAAGGTGTTAGATTCTGTTTAGTGTGCTGAGATGACCTGGAATAAAACTTTCTGTAGTTGCCCCTTTTCTTTGTTGGCTCTGAATTATTTTCTCTTTTACATTCCATTTCTGCTGTCATTTCTAATAGCTCTTCCACACCACCATATCTTAAAACATAATGTAGAGGCCATGATTACATGTTATAATGTTTGTTCATATTCATAGACCCTTCACTTACAGATTTTAATGTAAGGAAGGTTAAGAGAGGGATGGATAGATTTAGTACCTTTTTAACATTATTGAAGGTGTCTTTGTACACTTGCATTAAAATATTAATTCATTTTAAGCAAAATCTGCACTATACTTTTATGACAGAATAGAAAAGATATTAAATACTTTTTATGCTTGAGACTATTTAGAAAGAGTAGTTACTGTCCCACATCTTGAATTATGAAGTCATATCATATTATGAATTATAAAAGTGAAGAATTTTTTCTCATAACTAAAAAAATCTGCTGGGGTTCCTGCTCCTCTGGTCTCCATTCTGATTTTAATTAGAGAATGTCTTTTTAAAAGTTTTACTTTTGTGATTGGGCTTATTTTTATTTTATTCTCTGGGGGTGGGGAAGATGGCAGACACACGTTTAGTAAGAGCTGTTCATTTGCCACCATTCAGGAAGAAATTGAACTTTAAAAAATCTATCAAAAAGTCTCTAGTGAGCCTTTTATTACTATCTTGTCTTGAGCCCTCTTTTTAATGACATCTATTATCAGATTGAAATGGCGATTGAGACGCTGCAAAAGTCTGACGGTCTGTCCACTCACAGGAGCTCTCTTCTCAACAGCCATGTAAGTTGCCTCTTCATGTAAACTAATCTCTTGCTTGTTCTGCATGTGTTGCTTGCTTCTAAATGCTTGTTTTATTTATTTACTTATTTATTTTGCTTCTTAACCTTCCTTTCTCAGCCCCTTATAATCTCTGTATCACTTAATGGCTATTTTGTACAGTGGAGTATCTAAAAATAGAGTCCCCAGTATTCTGCTTTACTAGGTTTTTATACTGTTTTGGTACAACTATAACATTTCCAAGTTAATAACAAGCTGCTATTTATTTGTAAAGTGTAATTGATGGGAATTTTCAACATTTAAAGTTTTCTGTCTGTTATTTATTTACATGAAGCCAATGCTTATTACTGCATCTCTACATCTTTTTGAGACAGAGATTATTGTATCTCTTCTATGTCCAGTAATATTCTTTAAGTGAAAAGTAGGATTGTTAATCCAAACCCAATTATAAACTGTTTGAAAATTATTTATTCATGTCATATAAAATGGACAGTAAACAGCTGCTTAGAGAAGCCCAGGGCCTAAGACCTAAAGAAAAATGAAACTGGGCCAAAAGAAGTGAGGCTATAGATAAGGCATAAATTACTAATAGTTGAGACAAAACAGGAATAGTGTTACTACTTCTTGAAGCTTTTAATGGTTACCTGATGCAGCATCACTAGAACACTGGTAAGTGTAAGAAGACTGATGACAGTTTGCTAGAACTAGAAATATGTTCAGCAAATGTTCAAATTTGGGGGAACCAATGAAAATAGTGATTAAAAATTGTTTTGTTTCCATGATTCCTGATTATATGGGAAAAAGGTAAATAGACCCTTGAATTAGATCTTCTAAATTAATGATAATGACAATAAAGTAAGAATTAGTTTTCCCTCCCAAATCCAAAGTGTGTATATATTAAATTTAGAGATGTTATTATGATTTTTTAAGTTCTTCATATTTTGTGACTGAAAAGTCCAGAATTGGATTATCCAAATGCAATTTAAGAAATACTGTTCTTCTTTCAGTATACCTATAACCTTTGGCTGATAGAAAATGTTTTCACTGTGCTTTTTAAAGATTTGTATTTTCAAACATTTAAATTCCAACACAACACTAAATACTATGTTCTTACACATTTGTTTTTAGATGAAGTATTTTATCTTGTTTCTTTTTCAAGAGGAATTATCCTGTCAAATAAAAACAAGTTAGCCAACTTGGATAATGCCCACAATTTTGGTGAAATTTATAAATACAAATTTTAAAAGAACATTTGTTTTGGCCCTTGTTTCTGAAGCACTTTAAGAAATATAAATTTTTTTTCATTTTCTGAAAATTTGTATGCAATGTGTCACTCTTATATGTTTCAGAAGTATATAGCTTTTGTGTTGCCATGAGTCTTCAGTTGTGTGTAAAGGCTGATTTACTGTGTGTTTGTTATTAGGGTATATGTTTGGGGGAAGGAGGTAATACTCATTGGTGTTTGTGTTTTGAGAATGGCAAGCAAAACTGTTGTTATTCACTTTTCATCAAAATATCCAGGGACTTATGAAAAAACCCCTGAAGTTTCCAGTTACCTTTTTTGAACTTTCAGGAATCTAAGAAGTTGTACTTTGATATTCAGTTCGCATTTCATTTTCATTTGAGATACATACTTTAGTAAAATTTATATGTTGAATTCTAACTTGAATTATTTATCTTCATTAGTATTTTCATGAATAATATGTGTGAGAATTTTTGTATGCTTTTATTTGTTGATTTGTTCAAAATTTTCCAAATATGTTGGGCTTTTTGAAATTACCATTTTCTTCTAGAATTCATAAAGTAGTAGTGTTAATGTGTGAGTTAAGCTGCATAAGCAACACTTAAGTGAGTGTTACTTCATGGCCTCATATTTCTATCATGTGGCGTGACGGGTCTTTCACACTGCCAGAGGCATCTCAGTATACAGAAAGAGTGGGTGTAAATGCTACTAATGCAGTGATCATCTTTTTCTAGACTCGTTGTTATACCTCTGAGACACAGTTAAATTCATTTAAAAACACTTTTATAGGCAAGTCTTTAGAAACACAAATTATTTTTACAGATAGCATGTTAGGGGTGGAGAAGGGATCAGTGTTTCTGCTGACCAGTCAGCTTTCCTTTCTCCCTGAGCACAGAAGATCCTGTTGCCTTTCTGTTCTTGCAAAGTTAGTGACACTCCTCATTCCTATTAGATTTATCTAAGCAACTACAATAAACTACTGCAGGCTTTCTAGTTGAAAACCACCTACTAAGGGTATTTTAAATTCTATTAACCTAGTTGGTGATTTTCAGTTGTATAGAAAAATTTTGGTAGAGGTTTTTAATGAAATATAGTTAATATTTTAACTGTATTTAACTATATTTGATACTTTAAATATCAATAAACTATAAGTTGCCTTTACCCCCTCACTGTATAGGACCGATAAAAAAATTATTTGATGTTCATGGGATTCTTTAAAGAGGACATGAATTCAACTTTATAGTAGTTCTCTGGCTTACCTGTTTCTACAGAGGGTTAATTTTATTAGAAAGTTCAGAGAAATTGTCGATAATTTGCACCCCATATTTATCTGTTTATAAAGAAGGATCTTAATCATGATTTTTTAGTTCAAATCTATTGTCATTCTATTTTGGAATAGGGACTAGAACAGATTTCCTATTTTTTCTTTATGCATTTGATTATTCATAGCAATTCAGAAAATTCTCATTAGGGTCAAATCACAGAAATCATCCCCTCTCAGTGGAATCCAATGTGATTGCTTTGTTTTTCATCTTTTTTTCTGCACACTAGTCAATGGAGCGGGGCATTAAATTCCATGTCCCTTTTTCAGCATATTCTTAAGAGTCTTTAGTACTGCTGCTCTGCCCTTATAATTATTGTGTCATTATCATCCAGGCTGAAATGCACATCTAACTTGTTGGTTTCATAATCTTTATAGTGTCCCCACCTGTGATTAAGTAGAGTGACACCAAATGCCATGTTTTATGTTATTAACAACATAATGGCAATTATGTTAGTAGTAGTGTTTGACAAGTGAAAGTTCCAAGAATGTAAGGATTTTACATATTTTATGCATCGATGCATCGTTTTGTCTAGAATAGTGCCTGACACATAGCAGATGCTCACTAAATATATTTTAAATGAATGAATGTAAGAAACAAGTAATATAAGGGAACAGTCCTTATCTTACCTCTAGTCTTCTAAGTAACTTTCCCAATCATGTGTACATTTATTTGATATGCATTGTTTTCTTACCCAGTATGTTTCTGTGGGCATGTGTGTGAATACTGTTGGTAGAGAGTGGTCTTCTGTCACAACCAATTGAGTGAAAGAATATATGCTCACTCTGTCTGTCCATTTGCTGCCATCAGTTTAAAAGTAGACCCTGTTCCTTTTTTCTCCAAAAATCTAATCCTTTGAAAAACAATAGCCAAGGGTGATATTATTCATCTCCATGTTTTAGAATGATACTTATGATTTAACTTTATATCAACCTATTATTATAATTTTTTTCTAAATATTTTGTATGTGAAGATGCTACAGGTGAATGATAGTCTGCCTAAATCAAATTAGAATATTGTAATTCTCTTCATTGAAGACTTTATTTTAAATTTCTTCTGTGATATAATTAATATAAATTAATATTTAATGGCTTCTATTGTATCCAAGTTGTGATATTTTAGATCATAAGTTTGAATGTAGAAATGTTCTTAATTGTTCCCAATTTTCATATAATCTTCTTTAGCTTGTGCATTTAAAAAAAATTCCATTTAAAGTATATAAAAAGCTTTAAGCATTTTCTTTTATAGACTTTTCACAATCTAGCAAATAATTGTTTCATGAATTTTACTGGTTTTAGCTACTGAAATATATTGAGGTCAAAGCAAAACCTTGCTTTATACTCACTTTCACTTGCCATTGCTGTGTTGTAAATACAAGTTATGACAGAATAAGACTTGTCAAAATGCATATCATCAGTGAACTGAATTTAAAATGAATCCTAATGGATAATAATCCATCTGGGAAAAGTGAGAAATGTTACATTTAGATGTTAATTGGAGAATGTAAGATGTGTTTTTTTTATTTGTCAATCAGTATTTTCCTTTGGGAAAAATAGGACCTATTCATCTTCCTTAATCTATCCTGATTAATGTAAGTTAAATGCAAAGCTTGAAAGATGAAATTGTCTTGGTTTCCAACCTTAAAGGAATTTCTGTTAGTTCATTAGTAGAATAATCAGCTTTAAAAGATAAAGGTTAAAAGTTCCTGTGGCATTTTATGGGCTTTTAAAGTCACAAGTATATACAAATATTTTATAAGACATCTTATAAAAGAATAGAAGAAATACTTATAGTTTAGTTCTAAATTACTTAATGTTAAAGGTGTTGAATGCTAGTGTCAAAATACATTTTATTAAAGGCAATACCCAAGAAAAAGAACACATAATAGGCATCAACTTTTCTTGGGCAATACATGGAGTGTATTTATGCCTTTAAATTATACTTAACTGCCAAGTTTCTCTTCAATAAAATTCATCCTTATACTGTGTTTTAGACTCAAATGTCTGATTTAGAATTTTATCACCGTCAAAACTTGAAGGTTTAATACAAACATGTAGAATGCAGATTTTAATTCCCAGCTAAAACTCAAAATGTTATCTGGTAGGTCCTGAACCAATTTCCAGATACACAGTGAGTTTTGGAGCACCACCCCTAGGTGATACAGTTCAGCTGTTGGCAGTCTTCCTCGCTGAAGACAGTCCTGGCTGCAGCAGAGCCACCTCCACCCTTTGGGACTTTTACTTCTACTGGATTTCTTTCTGCTTTTCCAAAGAGACCTCTGGACTTCCGTCAAGGAATATAAGCTCTCCTACAGACAAGGGGCAGGGGACAAAAAGTAACTTTGCTATTGTCAAAGTTATAGTTACTAGAATACTCACACTTGTGGAATTTTTTAACCAACTAACCACATGGGTGCACACACGTACACATATGCACACACAACATGAACATGCATGTAAATGTGTACGCACATGTTTGTGTGTGTGCACACATATAACAAATAAACACAGATTTTTTTAATTGGTTTAGAAATGAAGAATCTTTAAAAATGTAAATCATTATAATAAGAACAGTTTACAAAACAGTCCAGATTATTTGACTTGCTTAGTCATTTCAGAGGACCACATAACCAATCTAATAAAAGCTTTATTTTCTTAAAGTTATTGATTGAATTTTACTAATATTATTTAGACTGAGTTCTTTTAAAGCCAACTTTTGCTGTCATTTTCTCATTCTGTGAAAAAAATCTTAAATTAAAAATGGTTCGATTAACTCATATGTATCAACATACTATTGAGCTAAAAAATATTCTGTATTGAACTTAAATATTTGCATAATTTTTTACTTTTATAACAGATAATTTATGATAAAGTTATCAAATATTTTATTGGATTTGCCTTTTCAAATTCTTTTATAATTTTTGTATAATTTTCTTGACAATGAGATATTAGTAAAATCTCATTTTTAGATATTAGTCTTTAATTTTTACATAATAAAATATGAGAAGAAGACTAGTAAACAATTAAAACAGTTTACAGAAATGGCCCATTTATATCTTGTTAATTATTTTTATTTGCTTTGTATCTTACTCAAAGTATTGTACATTGAATATATTTATTATTGTTCAAGTACAATACATCAGATATATTTTATTATTACATCTGTTTATAAAGTTTATTACAAAATTGATTATTAACCATTTCTGAAAAAATTCTTAAATTTACCTTTTGTGTATAGATATATGTTTTCATTAACAAGGAAAAATTATTTTATTTTTTCTTAATTTCTTTTAAAAGAAATCATATAATTTGGGCTTTGGCAATATGCATTATTTTACCAGGATACACAGATATAAATACAAATATGCCTTTGAAATTTTAATTTATGTGTTCTATGCTTATGGATGTGAGCATTTCACTAGTTATAAAATATTACTGCTTTTCAAGAAATATTTCCAGTTTTTATATTTGCCTTTCTGGGAATGGCTTTTCCTTAATGTTCCCTAAGATTTCTTGATCTCAAGAACCTGAATTTCTCAAAGAATATTACTGTATTCTGTATTTCTATATTCTGTATTTCTCTATTCTTAGTATGATAAGAGTAACAATGGAAGGCTCAGTCCAGTCTCTGCGCACAAAAGAGCCAGCACACTGTGCAGTGTGGGTCACGAGAGCTGCTCCAGCACTGTTCAGACGAGGAAACTGTGCTTTCAGATACCAGCCCTGTCATTGAGGGGCATGGTAGAAGTATGAGAGGCAGGTTTGATTGCC
This sequence comes from Artibeus jamaicensis, assembly GCF_021234435.1. Lineage (NCBI taxonomy): Eukaryota > Metazoa > Chordata > Mammalia > Chiroptera > Phyllostomidae > Artibeus > Artibeus jamaicensis. Next base: position 41,745,855 of record NW_026522030.1, on the reverse strand, counting down.
ACATTTTGTGTGTGATCTCCGTCAGTTGCATTTATAATCATCCAAGTCTTAAAATTTAAAAAGAAATGTTAAAGAGACATTCTGACCCACTGTTGGAGGCAAAATACTAGTCTGACCCATAAGAGCTTCATTTCCCAGTTCACTGCCTCACTTTCACAGTACCGATCATGTTATCCGTGTGTCATTTAGAATACTCAGAAATCATATTTCAGTGCCTCTAAATATGTTTAGCAACAGGTAGTAGATGATTCATATGAAAAGAATTATTTGACCTGTAATTTATTTTGTCATAATAAAATGAATATTTATTTTGTGTAATTCTAAAAAATGTTTATAGAGACTGTTGTATATGTACTAGAGGCAATAGGCATGTTTAAATGTGTATATTCATATGCAGATGCAAGTAGCTGAAAAGAACTTCAGCTTCCTGACCAGAACATGATTTTTCCTTTTAGTATTCTGTTCTGTCTTATAATTTTGATAGCTATAATTTCTAAACCAACATCAGTATGGGTTTAATGTAGGAATATTTGAAATTATAATGGTTATGGAAAGCACAATTATTGTGGTTAATTAAAGGTAAATATGCAAATGTTTTTAGTGAATTTTATTGAGTCTGAAAGTTCAGGTTCTGAGTTAGATTACAAATCTTAAAATATGTAAGCAAAATGGAGAAACATTTTTATTTGTGTCCATAATATCATTTTAAGGATATGATTGTAAATTCCTAGAGGACAGGGGTGAATCACGTTTATTTTTATATCACTAGATGTTACCACATTGCCTGGCATATTGTTAATGCTTAATAAAGGAATTCTTTGGCTTCCATAACTTGACTAGAATTGCATGTAAAATATCAGCTCTTTATCATACCATTTATATATGGCATGGGAATTTTGTTGAGTCAAGTAATGTGAAAATTTTTCTGCTTTTGTGGAAATAACAACTGGTATGTGAGTAATTAGACAACGTGTGTTGGAAACCAGACTTGAGCACTGGGATCATATGCAACTTTAAGAAAGTAATTTAAGTGTGTTTTAGTTCTTTTGTAAATAAGTAAATGAACAAATTAATAATTTATTTTTACTAATATTAAAACTCAATAATGTATACCTATGTTAGATTTTCTAAAAATGTCTTGCTCATTCTATACTTTAAAGGTAATTTTTTTAAAATACACATGGGACAACATAAAACTTTAAAATGTGAACTATAGACTGAGAAAATATTGCTTTACCAATTGCAGTTGTAGTGTGTCTTCCAAAGTTATGAAAAAACACATAGTTTTGAGGTAGAAAAATTCAAATAATTGTAATGATTCCTTTTCATACATTTTTTTTAAACTGAAATGTATTAAGTTTCTTTCCTTCTGGGGAAGAAATGACTGACTCTTTTTCTTTCTGCTTGCAGAATTCTCTCCCAGTAGTTAACATTATTATTGTATTTTTTGTGTAAGTGAATTAGAATTTTATAGAAATGAATAGAACCTTAATATAAAAACTCATACAAGGAAGCCCGCTGTTGATGTGTTATAATGAGCCAATACTAAAGACATATTACGTGTCATGCTGCTAGGTTTGGTAACATATTTTGTTCTGTAATAATTATCAATTCTTTTTATGACCAGCTAATGGGATTATTTGAATTTCCTAAAGAGGTGTTTGTCTCTAAAATAGCAGCCAATACGAGGAAAATTATTTTGTCTCTACATGTGTTTGAATGTTTGCAGGAATGGAGGTTGTCTGAGATCATAAGGGATGCACAACCATTCACGTTTTGAGAGTTTCAGTTTACACTGGCCTCCGCGTTAAAACAGCTTACCCTCTTACAAGGCTTGACAGGGATCTAAGCATTTCTGTACACTGCACTTGCAGATACTGTGTTTTTTATTCCTGTAAATTGCATGGTTTCTCTGTGTTTACTCTGTCTTATTTATACTAGCTCCAGTGGCTGTTGGACAATTACGAGACAGCAGAAGGAGTGAGCCTTCCCAGAAGCACTCTCTACAACCACTACCTACGACACTGTCAGGAACACAAACTGGACCCAGTCAATGCTGCTTCTTTTGGAAAACTAATAAGGTCAATTTTTATGGGGCTACGAACCAGGAGATTGGGAACTAGGTTAGTATCGAAAAATCAGTTCATAAATTAATCTTTTTCAAACTATAACAGTTCAGTATATTGTTTGAGCAAAAGTACTTGATTAAAGGTAACATGTAAAGAAGAAATACAGAATTATCTCAGTTTAAAAACTGTTCCTGCTCCCAGGAAAAGGAAAACTCAGTTCTCAATGAATACTACCAAATCAGACTGATACACTATCTTAAACATCAACTGAGCAAAGCTTTGAGAACTGATTCTCAAATTACATAGGAAGTAGCAGACAAACCTGTTAATGCAAGATCTACATATGATGCTTTAAAAATTAATATATATATCACTGTCTTCTCTTTTTGAAAATAACCATACTAAAGATGATGAGTAAATAACATAGTACGTGGAAAACTGTGTATCTCTTGAAAAAGTATATTGGAATATCTATAAATAACTCTTGTATTTGAATGGAGTAAGAGATTAAAGCTAAGGGTTTTTTTTTTTTCCATTTCATTTCTTTAGACCAATTAAGAATCATTTGGTGAACTTGAAAAATATGGCTGTTTGTAGCCCTCAGTAATGAGATGGCCCTATTTACTCTTTTTACCCTTTTAAATTTCTTGAATGTGAAACCATACAAGAATGGAAGAAAAAATATAGTATAGTTTTATTGCATGGGCGCCAGTAAAGACAATGTGATAGAAATAACACTTAGAACTGTTGGAGCTTCAGTTTTACTTTCCTATAATTTTTACAAATTATCTTAACACACATTTTCAGTAGCTTTTATTTCCTAAATCTTACAGAAATCCGTATTAAGTAGTATAAAAATAAAGATCGTCCCCTGTAACATTAGATGATCTACCTTTAATTAGTTGCAAGTCATAGTGTCATTTTATTCTAAGTAATTGACCTCATAAATTTATACTGAAAAAAGATGTGTGTCCATTTTATGAAGTTTATAAGGTCTGTATGTATTCAGAATGTGAATTCTTTCTATTGCATTTCAAGTGATTATACAACTTGCAGATTGCTAGAGGTTTATTTTTCTCATAAGTGTATTTTCTTGTACCTGTCTTTCAGTCCCGTGGGGGAAAAATAAGCTTATTGTTTCTTAAGTATTTTTCCCCAGAACCACAAAAATCACTGTTTGGTTCCTAACCTACTATCTCCTAGCTGATGGCTCAGTAGTTATGCATACTGTGCCTATATTTTAAAACTTCTGGGCTTTATTCAACATTCTAATAGCTGTATTGTTGTGCTTCTTTTGTTACTGAAAGGGATTTCAATGGATCCTATTTTGAGGCTCCATTCAAACCTTGAAACACATCTTTAAAATAGAAAGTGACAAAATTAGGGTTGTTTGGGTTTGTGAATGAGTAGAATCCATACTCTGTAAGTACATATTGCAATACTACAGCATTTATTTTCTGGTGTTCTCCCCCCCACTCCCCGCTATGTAACAATATGTCTTCTGTTCCTTTTAAAATTGTTGTATAGTATTTGTAATTAGGATGGAAAGCACAGCCGAGAAGAATAAGGAGAAAAGAAAGCCTTTGGGGAAAGTTTAAACAAATGCTGTGTTATGAGGGTAGCAGACCTCTCATGCAGAAAAACTGACAATGGTAGGGGTCAAAGTGCTGAGTCTTTCTACCATGGAAACTGAATCAGCATCCACTTTCTACCTTTAACACAGGGAACAGAAAGTAAATCAGTATAAATCATGAGACCACTTAACTCAGATACTTTTTTTAAAGCAAATTGTATGCAGAACTTGTATTTTATCCATTAATAAAACTGAGTAGTGAATTCATTCAAACCAAAACCAGACCTTTTATCAAGTTTTGGAACTATAAAGTAAATAAAATCACCATGTTTGTAAACAAAAACAAATGAAAATCTATCTTTTATAGATTGCATTTCCAAATTAAGTTTAAACCAAGACCATGGGCCAGCTAACCTCCCCCATTATCCACAGAATAGAGAAAACCACTTCCCCTGCCCCCACCCAAACAAATGTTGATTCGTAGGAAATTGAAAAGAAAGTAGACACTTCATTTGTTTTGTGGTCTGAAGAGAGAGACACCATTTCACTCTGTAGTCCTGTCATTGGCTGTGTTCCCAGGTTAATGTCTTCTGCTTCCTACCTCATCATGACTCCCTATCATTCTCCACTTTGTACAAGAGAACACTACTGATTGGGTTTGTAGTATTTTTCAGTTTTGTTTTTTATTCTCTTCTGTAGTAGATTTTAGAAAGAAGATTTAATCTCTGCAAGTGGAAGGCTTTTCTTTAGAAGCATTAGGTTTTCGTAACTGGTTTATTTTGCTAAAACTACATAGGTATTCAGATGCTCTACATTTGTTTAAAACTAACAGTACTATATATAAAACAAAATTTTAATGACTTTTCAAATTTATAGGGCTCATTTATGTTCTTTAATCTTAGAAATAAAATTCTGTTCTATTTTTATCATATTCATTTTGAACCTAAGAAAATTAACTATAATTCATTGTCATATATATTTCATATTGAGATTATCCCACAAATTTTATTTATTTATTTTTATATTGTATTTTTTATTGAATTTATTGGGGTAAAATTAGTTAATAAAATTATACAGATTTCAGGTATACAATTCTATAATCCATCAATTGTATATTATATTGTGTTCTATTTTTATATAAATGCTTAGTCTATACTTCCCTTGCATTTCTTTTTGTAAATGAAAGAAAAAAATTGAAGAGTCCTGATATCTTGCTATATATAGTCTTGTGAAAAACTATTTTTCTTTGCAAAAATTTACATATTTAAAATGTTATTTTTGCAACAGTTTCAAGTTTCATTCAGAGCTAAACTTTGTCATTTTTAATAACAAACACAGTATTTCTCCTGAACAAGAGAAAATTCTGATGTTTTTATTCCAGGTGGAAATTTGCCATTTTCACAGAAAATTTCCTCATGTCTGTTGTGATGCATCTTATTCAGCCTGCAAAAGTAATATGAATCCATAAAAACAGATGAATAAAATATGTTTCAAAATGAGTAAATGCATGCTTCTTTTTAGGTTTCAAAATATTAAATATAATAGACTTCATCACAACATCTTGCATCAGTGAAGTTATCTTCATCATCCCTGCAGTAATAGAACTTGAAAAATATAGAACTTACCTAAGAAAGGTAGAATTAAGATTTTTTTTCTGTTGGTTCTGTATAACCTCTTTATTATAAATTCTTCTTTAGTGTGCAACCCTTTATCCTGTTAATGAATTTTTGTTGGCCAGAATTTTTTTCTATTACTCCTTCCAGTTAAAATCAAAACATAAATTTGAAAGTAAAATGTAACTTAAATGGAATAAATGGACTGTTCGACAATATTTAAGAGAAAGTTTATAAGGAAAGTTTTTTTTAGGGCCTTGAGCTGATAGATTCACAACCTTATTTTGATTCCTCAAATGTAGCCACTGTCACAATATATAAGTATGCAGAACACATCACAAATATAAAACATATGCAGCTTGTATATATTTCCCCAAATGTGAAGTTGTATGGACATCCTATATGATTAATACTGGTTTGATTAATGTTTTATGTCTCTAATGTTTGTTGTTCTTTTATGAAGAGGAAACTCCAAGTACCATTACTATGGGATTCGTGTCAAGCCAGATTCCCCTCTTAATCGTCTGCAAGAAGACATGCAGTATATGGCAATGAGGCAACAGCCCATGCAGCAGAAACAAAGGTAGACTCTGGAGTTATCACTGACGTGTCAAAGCTATGTATTTCTTTAAATGTTTGGTCTCCTTTTTTTTTTCTGAACAAATAGAACAAATACCTAAGTTGTTTGCATGTTTTCACTACAGACGGTTCTCAAATATGATTTAGAATTATATTCATCCTATTTTCCAGTTCTTTTAAACTTCCTTATCAGGCAGGCTGTTTAGTCCCTTTTAAGTTGAATGTGACATCCCAAGCTATTCAGACAGGGAAACTAAATACAAAGCATAAAGAGTACACTCAAGCAAACACCAGCTGGAGAAATGTGTTCTAGTATTTACAAGCTTTTTAACTGCTGTTTTGCACATCTCTCAAGTCATTCTTTTTGACACAGTATATATTCTTGCAGAATGTTTGGGATTTCTTACACTTTCGTAGAATCCAGCCTTCATAGATGTGAATGGTAGATGTTAGAGCCGTAAGAGATCTCAAGCATTCATGGATGGATGGATGGATGGATGGATGGATGGATGGACGGATGGAACGAAAGAAGGAATCGTGTATCGTAAAACTGAAAAATACCTCAATCTAGTCTGGCCCCACAGCCTTGGAACAGAGTACTAATATTGCTATTTTTGAGTTAAGTCCCAGAGAAATCAAATGATTTACACAAGCCCATGATGCTATTATATAGCCAAGCTGTTATATAGCTGAGTGCCTAGATAGCTGTTATATAGTTAAGGAATTAGAATAGGAGGTGCATGGCTTGTTGTTTTTTTTTGTTTGTTTCTTTGTTTTAAGTACTACAATGTGAGAAATATTAAAATAAAGCTTTGGTCAAGGACCTATTGGAAGAGAGAGGAATTTTTTATAAAATTCTGGGAGGATTGGGAAATTTCAAAGAGAAATTGCTATTTGAGTAGGGACTTGAGGGATCAGAAAAAGAGGGACAGTCAGGCAGAGGCAGTAATGTAAACAAAAGTATAGAGGGGTAAAAAGTTCAAGATGTCTTCGGTAAATGCTCTGATTTGGTGAGGTTGGCATTACAGTAGAAGAATTGAGAAGGTTTAGTATTTTAGTGGCAGATGAGATTTAAAAAGTAGTTTGGATCATGATTAAGGGATTTAGTTATATATGAAGTTGTTTTTTGTGCAGAACATAGCTTTGAAGGCTTTGAAGTGAAACCATGAAATTTTCTAATTTTTTTTTAGAGAGACGGCTTTTTGATTTTGGGCAAGACATATTTAATGGGAAGAGATGAGAGGTAAAGACACATGTTAAATGGTTTTAACACAGTCATAATTTCTAGTGCAAGTGTCCCCAACTGAAGAGTCAGAACAAGATTGTATAATTAAATAAAGGTCTCTCAAGGGTTTTAGATTTTTAATTCAGAGATTCACAACCTTATTTTTTAAATTGTTAATCCCTATTTTTTGAGATATAGTTTGTGGAAGATAGTAAGAAGGGCTCTAAAAATATAGTACATCATAGAACAGTCCCTAATATGTTTGAAGATAAAGTTTGTGAGTTGTAATAAACTGTTATTGTCTTGGGTTATGATTCTTTTTTCACCTGTTGGGCGACACTTATAGCTTTTACTTTACGAGCTCTCGTCATGCACGTGTCACAGCACTGCACAGGAGAGGCGATGTGAGAGCAAGAAAAGAAATTTGATTAAAAAATAGTATGTACTCAAACTTACACATGAAAAAACTTAGTGAATTTTGCCTAAGACGGCTGAAGCCTACTTCTTCCTGTGATATATCTGCAAAGAATCCTACCTAGGAAGTTTTCGTGGAAATGAAGCCTTCAAGAGACATTCTTTATTTAAAAAAACCTGGGTTAGGTAAGCAAGATCCAGGACTTAACAAAGGTCTCCTAATTAAAAGATTCCAGAGCTATGAAAGTTACCAAGCCATGAAAGCCCTGTGATCTCAGTATAATAGTAAATGCTTTTAGAATTAGATATAGTATAGAGGTGTTTAAGAAGTGATGTAAAATTCTCAGTAATATTAATTGTTCCAACTTAGTTAATGTTTGCTTTCTCATGAAAGAAAAATGTTAGAGAACCAAAGTAGTACTGAAATTTTGTTGTTTTTTTTTAATTACGAAAGTTTTGGATTATAGACAGTTGTTGAGGGAATGATGTCTTGCTCCCTGGTTGCAGTGGTGGTGTTACCAACCTCAGGGACCCTCATTGGCATTAGCAGGGCAGAGGGAGGTTTCTGTTGTCACTGCAGGGCCCTATCAGCTGGCAACATCAATAGGCCTGAAGCAAAGCCAGACTTCCCCATTGTGCAGAAACACTTGGATAGGAGAGGAAGAGTTTCTCTCCTAACTCTCAGTGTAAGACATAAGAATATTTGTTGAAAACAATGGAAAAGGAGCTATATCATTTGCGTTATGGCTTATAAGATAATTCCAAAACTCAAATGATTCCATTGGGTATATTAAAATTCACACAAGAAGAGATTGACATTCTCCTGTTAAAATACAAGTGACACATGAAAGGTTTAAAATATTTTATAAGTGGTACCAGTTTTTAATATTTTAGAATATTCAAATTGTTTAAATGCTTTGAGGTTTATTGTATTCATCTAAATGTGTACATCTTCCATAGTATAAATTTACATGTTTCACATATTCTTAGATTAACAACATCAAGTATATGCAATGATTATTTCATCAAATAAAAGAGGTTTTAAATCTCAATTTGTACATTTTCTGATTGTTTGGAATCATAGTACTTGTAGCAGTAATAATGATTATTGTTTTGTATATCTTTATATTTGTTAGATCTCCTTTACAGGTGGTATCCCACTTGAAGATTTGATGGGGTATTAAAGGAAATTTTCACTTATCTACAAATCAGATTTGCGGCAACACCACCATATGGAACATAGCCATGAGTCTGGAAATAAATGGAAACAGCTTCTAATTGAAAAACAGATGTCATGGAGCCTGTAGTTTAGCTTAATTGAAAAGATGAAGCCATCCTCAAGCCATTTACCTAACATACAGATGCAGATCAGAGCACACTTGATTCACAGGAAATCATTAGATGTAACAGCTGGCAAGAGGAAATATAAGTAGACAAAGGTCTTTTATTTGCTTTGGGTTATTCAACACAGCAGTCTGTGCACATTCATCGGAGGGAGAAATGGATGCAGGCACTCCCTGGGGCCCTTCGAGTATCACTCTAGTGACTAGAATCAAGTCTGACACAGTTTGATAACTGTTTGCTAATTGATAGAATTATAGGTCTTCGAGAAGAGGTAAATACTCTGGTTAAGGAAGCAGAAGAATGTGTTATAGTTGATTTTTAATATCTTCTGTAGAAAGTACCTCATATGAAAATAACATATGCACTTACATGTGGTAATCTTCAGTTTTCAAGGAAATTCACTCATGAACTAATTTATTAACTATAATTTAGAGAACAAATAAACTTAGTTATTATAGAGCAAAATGGAAACCAGTAATTTTCATATCTACATACTAATTTAAAATTTTTGCTGCAGTTTATTTTTAATATTTAAGAGAAGCACAGAGAAGCTGTTGACACATACATTTTAGGTATTCTTCCAAATCCTAGTAGCAAAAGTGGTGGAATGGAGCCAAGTGCATCAACAGTGTGCTGGGCTATGTTCAATCTCAGCAGCCATTCTCACAATTAAACTGCATTTATCATTCCTTCAAACAAATACTTGAAACCAACAGTTGCGTACCAAACATGCCCATCACATCACAGAATCATAGACTGTTAGAGCTGGAAGAGATCACCTAACCCAACCCATCCTCTTGAGAAAATTGGAGTCTATGAAGGGTAGATACTTATCCAAGATCATAGAGCAATTAGGACTAGACCCCAGTCCTCTAGTCTTTATTGTTATAAGAATTCCACCCTTAAAGAGGCAAGATAACCCAAACAGCAATTAATACACTAATAAAATTTTTGCATAGGAAATAAAGTAAAAAGTCATATTTTAGTATGTCCTAAATAAGTGAGGAAGTGTGCCCGGACCTGCCTCTTTAAATGGTCTCTTCACAGAAATCGGATTCTGTGAAAAATGGCACCTTTGTGGCACTGAGGGGAAGGAAATAGAGGCCAATTTGAAAGATGGTACAACAAGGCTACTTTCGCTTTGGCAGTAGACAGCTGTGAAAGCACACATGGTCCTAAGGAGTGAGGGAGGACTAGAACCTGAGTTATTAGAGGGCCTTTCTTAATACAAGTGAAAGAACTCTATACTTAAAATTGGAAGCATGGATTTGAGTACAGGTTGCTTTGGCACTTCTGCAGAGTGTGTGACTGAACTTCATTGAACCTCAATTTTTTTATCTGCTAAATGGAAATTAATAATAAACTACCTTATGGATTATTTTGAAGTTCAAGTGGAAAAAGTATGTAGTTTTCTTAAAACTGGAAATATGCAAGTGTTAGATAAGTAATAATTATTATCACTATAAAACTTGTGCACTAGAGAAAAATATTTCTTTATTTCTTTAGAAATAAAGTTGTTTTGGGTATCGGTGAAGCCTGGCCATTGGACGGACACACATGGCTTCCATTTCTTTGTACCTCTAGGCCAGTGGTTTTCAACTCTGATTGATGTTAATAGTTTAGCATTCCTTTCCTGGACCATGAATTCCCTGGAGTCACTTCAGAGCTAAGCACCTAGTGTTGGTAAGTTGCTCTGAGGCAGCTGAGGGTGGCAGGAGTTTTTAGTGGCAAGATGATCAGTGCCTGTGCATTTGGCTTTTGGAGGCAGATAAGAAATCTTGGCTCTCAGGTATTTAATGTTCATTGTGCCACTGCAGCAGCCCCTGATGTGAGGATAGTTTTCATTGAAGGTAGAGAATCACAATTCAGTAATTATTAACTGCAATAATTAATGGAAACTTTGATAATACTAACAGTTATCACTTACCCTTCCGATGAGCATTTATGGAACATTTAAGATGTTCTCCAGTAAGCACTTAATACGCATGATCTTTTTTGGCAATTATAGTGTTATTTACTGAGAAGGAAATTGATCCCCACTTAATTTTGTTGTATGCAAGAACCTTACGAGTTTATTTTTTCTAGATAGAGCCTCAGATACCTTTTTGTTGTTGTTGTTCCTGTTTTGGCATCAGGTGGTTATTCTCCAAATAAAAGGAGGAGAGGTGGGCATCCCTCTAGAATCAGTTTAAGGGTCAGCTGTAGATAAAAGAACTACGGGTAAAGTACAATGCATATCTGTAACAAGACTATATCATTTCTATACAGTTGACCCTAAGTTACCCATGCTGAGGAGTCAGTGAAGAAACTCACGCAATAAGGGAATCCTGTCTACCTCTTTCAACATTGTGCACTGAGCATCTAGAAGAGCACTAAGCACATTGCCAGTGTTAAATGAGTGAATGACCCACAGCTTTAATTTAGCCAGTAGCTTCAACCTTATCTTCTCCCTGCCTCTCCTAAATTTTCTACTGTAGCTGCAGTTAATATAACCACCCCATTTAAATTTAATTTTTTCCCTACCCTTGCCCAATTATAGATGTAGAACTAATGAAGAGACAAACACTCTAAGGGCTACTAAAGAATTGAGGAGATGGAATAGCTATCATTAACCAGCAGGGTTGATGTTAGAAGTCATTTAGAAACAGACATTCACTGTGACGTCAAGGAGTCAGTTACTAGTTTGAAAAAATGCTACTCTTAACATTCACTGTTTTCTCTGATCTGTTCATGTTTATATCATTTGGTTTCAGACCTCAAGTCACAGAAAGATTTTCTGGTCCGATTTTTCCAAAGGGAATCTCAAGATTCCAAGAAAATTTTAGCCTCTTTCCCTGATAATGAGCTCAACATAGAGATTTGTTCTGCACATTAAATGATTAGATACTTTCTAGAGTTATATACCTAATAATGACTCTTCAACTGTATAATTCAGATTTTGCATGTACATTTTTTACTTACTGCCAAGGAGCTTTTCCAAATGTTTCATTTAGTCTGTTGAAAATTATTCCACCTGGTACTGTTGGTTGAATGTGGTGGGAAATACATACCATTCTTTGGCTTCCATCTGACTCCTTCAAGGTCCTTTTGTGTGAGATGGACAAAATTAGATACCATTTTACAGTCGAGTTACAACTGTCCAAGTTCTAAATATTAGCTGTGACTAGCCCTTGGGGGAAGATTCTTAATAATTTTCCAAGTTTTCTGCAGTAGTGACAGGTTTCATGCATACACTCAGCATTAAAGCATTAGAGTTTCTTTGATTTCCTAATCATTAACAACTTCAGTTCTGATTGCCCATGGAGTTGCAAGCTGTTAAAATTATTATTTGCCTCTTACTAATTTTGAAACCAAGAGCTGTTTCTTCATTAGATGCAGCACAGATCTTTCTCTGAGCATACACAACTCAGGAGCACTAAGGATCTGCTGTAAGAAAGCCTAATTTAAAAATAACTCATTTATAAAGTAAATGGGGGGAAAGGGAACAAGTTGAGTTGTTTAAAGAATTACCACAGAGTTCCCTTTTTTAAAGAATTCAGTGATTTTTTTTCAGTTGAAAGTACCTCTGGTTTTTACAATTTGGTATTTAAATGGTAATTATTTTATGAAGAAGGTAAAGACGCAGGAAATCTGAAAAATCTGAGATGCCAGTTGCAATTCAGCTAGAGTTAAGAGAATATAATATTATCATGTAAGTCAATAGAATATTAAAAACCATGCTGGAAAAATTTTATTCCTACACAGCCTTTTCAAATCCATGTCCCTAACTGATTTGCCTATAGTAAGTGCTCAATAAATGCTTGTTACATTGGTTTGATATATGTTAAGATCAATTAATAGTATGATAAAATGAAATATATTACTCTGAGCATTCACTCATTCATTATATATTCTGAGACACTGACTTACATTCCCAATGTAATTAATTGAGAAAAAGAAAATTGGTGACATTTTATTAAAAATAACTTGTCACTAATGTTAGGGATGTCCTACAACAGTGGGCTGAAGGAATTTCTATCAGTCCAAGAAGCTCTTGTGGACAAGTGTTGTGCAGGCTCCTTAAGTAATATCTTAGAACTAGTTAAATAATCAATTTCTAAGCACCATTCTCAAAGATTTTGTGAAATATTTCTAGGGCGAGTCTGTCTTTTGAAATTTTTTGAAAGCTACCCAGATACTGACATGCAACTACCTAACACAGTATAATATTCATAACTGTTTCTTCCAAGCAGAATCAGTTACCACAGATATTTGTTGAGACTTATTCTTGACTTCTGTTAAACTACATTCTTCTCCCAGAAGACTTAACCCCCTGAGGTGATGGCAGGGATAGGGTGTTTTTCCTAGAGCATTAGGAAATTGAACATCTAATTTTCCTTAGTCCAGTGTTTGTGATTTCAGGGGATTCCTTCTAAGTACCAGTGCAGTGCCAGACTATACACTGTGTTACCATGTGATTTAGTATTTAAAATATAGCAGGAAAAAGCAAAAGTCAGCACTACCTGGAAGCTCCCTCATATTTAGCTTTCATTAATAGTGTTCTTATACATGAACCATATTCCTGCCACTAATGATGTAATCTTTAATGGCACAGGCCCCTCCCAAACTTGCCCCCACACCTTTCTCGGAGAAGGTACAACAAAGTTCTGGCTTATAAAGCTCCTGTTGACACAGCAACCAAGAATAGATTCACTAGTTCATCTTTGCCTGATCCATTTAATCCACTATTTAGCTTTCTACCCTTAATTTTATGGTTAGAATAAAAACTTTCAGTTCTCAATTGTATTTTTGTGACCTCTTTTATATAATATTTGTGTTTAAGTACTGACCTGCACCATTTCTCCAGCATTTACCAACTAATTTTCTTTTTTTTCCTATAAACTAATATTGATGCATTTTCTGTCTCCTATGTAATAATATGGTGTACCTATAATCAGTGCTCCCCACTCAATATAATTATTAAATCATTTATTAATTATAATATATTATGGTTTTGAGTGCTTATCACATAGAATATCTCTTTCCCTTAAGAATGTCCATTGTCTAAATCTTTCTAAGGAAGCAGATGATTTTGCTTACAGGCTACAGGTTTGCTAAGCACTGTGTGCAGTAGTTTGTGACATAGCATCCATCTGCTGAAAACGTACAGTCTGAGAGAAAAAGGTCATTTGCTTTTAGGTAAAATGGCACTTGTCCTTGATATTTGCTGTGCCCATTAAGCATCCATAGTACACTAGATGCTGTGAAGGACAAAGGAAACGTATAAAGCATAGCTTGGCAAAGTCTCATAATTACTCTCGAATCCTATATTAAAAATTAATATAATTGAATTCTATATGAAATATTTTAATTTTCTCTTCTCCAGGGTAAATAATTCAAATTCCTCTTACCACTTTTGTTTATTAACTCTATGAATGCCATACTTCATTAACTTAAATGAAGAAACATGGTTAAACAATTTTAGCTTATTTTATTAGTGATATAAAATTTCATAGCTGAAAAAGGGAAGCTAAAATCAAATGAAACCTAGAATGGACCAATGAGAAGAAACTTTCCTAAATAAATATAAAATTATTCAAATTTTCTGTGACAGAATTACTAAATTCCCCTACACAAGAACTCAAAGTACTTGCCTCACAAAATTTTTTTGCCTTGGTAAGATCATTTTTTAAGGAAAAAGTGATAAAAATTCAGTTTTTCATAAAGAGTACTTCTAGAACATCACAACACTAACCCTTCTGCCATCTCTTGGTATGACCCAGTTGAAAGGTACTTTCAGGTGGCTTTTCCATTAAGGAGAAGAAAACATTTGAGTTCTCATATGTCCTTAGAAAGTAGCGACCACCATCTCGTGGTGGAGGGTCGTCACTAACATGATAATAAGAATGATGTATGCTGTACCCTTTTTTCACCCTGTTCATGTCCTGACTTTTTTTTTTCATAGTTTTTTCATGAGATACTGGCATATAAGAAATAAATGTAAATGTTATTAGAAGTGACTTTGCAATTTTTCTGTGAAGTTTCATTTACCTAAATTGTAATTAATAACATTTAAGATTGAATCATTCCTTAAGGCAGCCAGAGCATTAGTTTGTACAGTGTCTCACCAGGTCCGTCCATTCTATACCTGTTACCAGAGTGCAGGCATTTTTAAGTATATACTGTTCATGTATTAGGGACATTGTTATTCACAGCAATTCATATTAATGACTCTGTTCCCCTATGGTATTAATGTAAGAGGCAAGTGTCTGGGTGGTGAGAATATTAGGCTGGTTTTATTTACAAATATAATTAGAAATAGGGTAAAAAAGAATGGAAGAATAAACATCATAAGGTGAATGATGGTATCTGTAGGACAAGCTCATTGATTTTAATTTTTTCATAGTTTTTCTTAATTTATAAAATAAAGAAAATCTTAAAGAAAAATCTGAGAAAGAGAAAAACTTATGGTTACTGCTTATTTCTTACTTTGTAGTTGTTTATCCTAGGAGGGTTGCCCAGTTTTTTTTTGTTTTTATGTCTATTTGTTTTTGTATTTTCTATTTCTCCTTCAAGCAGGCTTTCCTTATTGTCCATGCTGCTAAATATATTTCCTCTTTCTT
Source organism: Artibeus jamaicensis (assembly GCF_021234435.1). Classification (NCBI taxonomy): domain Eukaryota; kingdom Metazoa; phylum Chordata; class Mammalia; order Chiroptera; family Phyllostomidae; genus Artibeus; species Artibeus jamaicensis. Next base: position 41,730,436 of record NW_026522030.1, on the reverse strand, counting down.
AGCAGTATGGAAAGTTCATGAGTTGGGATGACTAGGACCTAAAGATAAATATGTAACTATAGGTGACTTTGCTTATTTTTTAATTTGGTAAACTCAATTTATAGATGGATTCTTGCATGTATTTCGCTACAAGTTGATGCTTAGGGGCTTTCTTTCTGTTTGCAGATGTGGAGAGGAGTCAAGGCAGATGAAGTGTTGAGATGCATGGGAGATTTTAGGAGATATGAAAGCAAGATGGTAGATAGAGTTTGTAGGCTGATTCATATTTTAGAGATATTCATTGGAAGCCATTCATCAGCATTTCTCAGACTCTAGTTCCTAGGTCTTAACTCAGATTAAAATTCAGATCTATTTAAAGTGTCTTTCCTTTGGTCCATTGGCCATTAAAAGTTATGTTCAAACCATGTATTAAAACTATAATCATAAATATTTTTGCTGCTGGTATCTAAGGAAATATTTCCTGACTCTCATTCTTAGGTAAATTTCTGAATTTTCAAAAATGGGTCTTCTTCCTAGTTTCTCTCCATTTTTCTTTTCACAATTGAGAACATTTCTTCATTTTAGCTCTGTGATACTATAAAGGAAAAAAAAATTTTACCACTATTGTGGGACATTAAAGGAGATAGAATAAAATTGAATGTCTAGGGAGTTTTGTGTAATACAAAAACAGCAAGGAATAATTTGGTTTACTTGTGTTTTTTCCCATCTAATATTTTTAGGTACAAGCCTATGCAGAAAGTGGATGGGGTTGCAGATGGTTTCACAGGAAGTGGTCAACAGACAGGCACATCTGTTGAGCAAACTGTAATTGCCCAAAGTCAACATCATCAACAGTTTTTAGGTATGTTAAGGTGTAATGCATATTAGTTGCTTTTAGGATTGTGAAACAAAAGAACAATAGTGTTTTGTCCAAGTGCAATTTCTATTATAGATGTTAATTACATAAAAAGACATTTTTGTGCTGAAACTATGTACATCATATGATATTTCTAGTTCATTTATATTTTCTCACATTCACTGTAGCTTATTTTTAACTCTTGAGCTATGTAGGACTTTTAAGTGGATACAAATTAACGGCTCATTACTGTGAAATTGTTTTTGCAGAATTTTTATTAACTGGGTTTTTGTGATCAAAACTATATTGTAGCCCTGGCTGGTGTAGCTCAGTGGATTGAGCACGGGCCTGGGAATCAAGTAACCACGGTTCGATTCCCAGTCAGGGCACATGCCTAGGTTCCAGGCCAGTTCCCAGCAGGGGACACACAAGAGGCAACCATACATTGATATTTCTCTCCCTCTTCCCTTCCCTTCCCCTCTAAAGATAAATAAATAAATAAATAAATCTTTAAAAAAAAAACTATATTGTATTTACTCTCAGTAGTAACTTAAGTGCCAAAAATAATTATTTTCTATATATGAAGTTATATATGCACACAGCCTCAGATTAGAAAAAATTATTAAAACTTTTAAAAAGTAATTCTTTTAACTTGATTACTGCACCTTCTATTTGTAAAAAATATATAGATTTTATTTAAAGAGTTACGAAGTGGAAGTTGAACATTCTGCATATTCCTGTCATAGCCAAAGGTGCAAAAATGGCACTTTAATTGATAACTCTGCTAGAAATGAACATGCATAGTTTCTGTACAACAGAGCAAACAGGTGGAAAGCTGTCAGAGAGAGAAAGAGAGAGAGAGAGTGTGTGTGTTTTGTGCACTTCATGAGAAGGACAAGTAAAGTGGATTCTCAGTCAGAGAAGTTGAAAATATGGTAACATTTCCCAAACTAAAGTCCTCAGGTATATTTCTGTGGACCTTTGAACTCTCAAGATGAATATTTTTTATGACATGCTTTTATTTCAGTTATAATCTTAAAAAATAAAAGCATATTCTGTATTACCTAGAAGGCTAGGTGGAATATTGTTCTGCAACTTTATTTTCCACATCTGTTTTTGAATTTATGTTAAGGCAGGCACCAAAGTATGTTGCATTAATTGTTCATAATCAATGAGAAAAGAACACAGAGAAACTTACTCTGTAAATTACGCCTTCATCCCAAGGGAAGGCTAAATGATGTCCCAGTGCTCTCTCTGTGTGGAGGAAAGCTTTACAACTTATTTGAATGTAGAAGAGTAATGGGAGAACCAGCGACCATGAAGTACGTGTTGGTACAGGCCTGTCAAACTCAAAAGATGCCATTGCCACAGCAGTCAGTATTGTATTCATGTTGCAAGAGGTAATTTATGTGCAGGACAACAGCATCATCCATCATATCAAATTAATGTTCTTAAGTTTAATGTTATTTTTGTAGTTTTCTTTGTATTTATTTTATAGCTTTGTGGTTTATAATTATGTAAGAGTTTTGAGCATAATGAGTTTAGAGCTAGATCTATTTTTTTTACATAATTTAAATGGCATAATAGTAAAAGTAACCAAAACTGATACTGGCAGCTCAAGATATATTTTTATTTTTATTTTATATTTATTTATTTATTTGAATGTATTGGGGTGATACTGGTTAATAAAATTACATAGGTTTCAGGTGTACAGTTCTATGTACACCATCTGTATGTTGTATTGTGTGTTCATCACCCAAAGTCAAGCCTCCTTCTATCATAATTTATTCCCCTTTAGGGGCCATATATTAAGAGACACTGCTTTTTTATTTCTAGTATAGCCATAGTAAACATGTAGTTTCTTCAAAATTTGTATGTTTCCTCTATTCTTTTGTGCTGATGATATTGCCAAGTTCTGCTTGCAAAGCCTAATATCAAAAATCCTTGTTCTTTGGACCGCCAACCTTTCATTGTCTTTTCTTTTTAATCTTCTTAATTTTTCCTTCATTAATCTGTAATTGGCACCACCACAAAGCTTTTTTCTCTTGTGTTGTCATGGTAACAGATGCATCTCGAGCACTTCCAGAGTTTGGAGAAGTTGAAATCTCTTCTCTGCCAGATGGTACTACCTTTGAGGATATCAAGTCACTACAGAGTCTTTATCGAGAGCACTGTGAGGTAAGTCTTTTCAAACATAGTACAATCATATGCTGTTTTACTAGACAACTTGCTAATAAACAAAATGTACTTATTCTTCAGGGACCTATGAAGTCAGTGCATATTTCTTTGAGCACTAATAAGTTAATTTTTCTTCTTGTCTCAGAGTGGACAAGTGAAAAATACAGAAAATAAATTTTACTGTCCATTTTCTTAGCCTATCCTACATGATTCCTCTGGTGCAGAAATTCCAGTTCTAGGTTTTTATCCGAAAAAATGTTTATATATATATATATATATATATGTAAAGAGATAAGTATACAAGGGAACTTGTTGCATTATTGTTTTTAATGCAAAAGATTGGTTGTAACTTCAGTATCTAGTAGGGAACTGAATAAATAAAATATGGTGCAGTCTATAAAGTGCAATATTATGCAGCCATTAAAGAATAGACAACTCTAAATGTACTAATATGGAACAGTCTTAGGATTTATTTTTAAAGGAAAAAAACAAAATGCAGAACAGTGTATATAGTATATTATCATTGGAATGAAAAAGAACATGTACGTACATCTCTCCAGAAGAAAAACATGAAAATATTAATGGTGGTTGCCTTTGTAAAGGAAACTGGTGACTGAGAATCAGGAGACAGAGCCCTAATTTTTTAATACACCATTTGTATCTTTTAAATTTTATACCATCAGTGTGTATTTCTATCAAAAATATTTTCTACACCTGTTTGATAAAGCACATTAGGTGTTCCTTCCAGGGACCAATGAGGCTTCAGCTTTGTTTATTTTTATGCCAATGAAGGTTTCCCGCGGTATTTTCCATCCCTGCCTCCTACTCCCTTTCTGCGTGTCCCACGTCAGAACAGGCTACAGGTCTCCAGGAGGGGCACTCTCTCCACGCCAGCGTGCTAAGACCCCTGCCGCTCACTTGGTGCTGAGGGGATGATAGATTGCAGCAAGAGTTTTATAAGTGCCTTTCTTTTTGAAAAAGGAGTACCTTTAGAATTTAAGTAGCTTTATTTCAGGGTTATTTGTGATCTACTTAGAAGTAAAAGATAATCCCTTGGGTTTCACAGTCTGCCCTCCTGACTGCTGACAGTGCAGTATATAATAAGAAATCTCAGCTCATAGCATTCACAGACCTCTCCCCACTCCAGAAATAAGAACTGCTTGAGTAAATCCGAGTGCTTGTCAAGGGTGCTAGATTATTAACAACCGAGGCTGAGCTCCGTCTTTGTTAGCGACCCGTGTGCCAGAGTGTTCTTCAACACGTCCTGCCAGCCTGTCTCCAGTGTTTGGGATGAGGACAGACACTGCATATCCACCTCTCTCTGACTGCACTTTTCCAAATATTGGAGAATTTCTGGATTATACTTACACATCTAGAAAATACTTCTTTTTTTCTACACAGATATCATGTATATAGGTATTCAGTGAAGATTCATACAAAGATTATCTAAGCAATTTCTTATTTCTCTGTGTTCTCTGAACCTTGCTTTAAGCAAACCAGTTTACAGAAATATAATTTGGATATTTTTAAAGTTTCTCATATTCAAAATATAAGTTGGAACATGATTATTTACATCACTAAAGAATATACAGTAAGATTATTCTTAGTGAAAAACTCCCCCATGAAGATGAAAATACCCTTTGGATTACAAATTTTCATTACCATTCTAGTTTTCAGGATTGCCCCAGATGAAGAGAGACAGACATGTGAAATAATCAGTCTTAGTAGGAATGGCAGTCCGTGGATGAGTCCCATGTCCTTCAGGGGTAACTGGAATCTGTGCCACCTCTTATGGCACATAGGAGCAAATATGAGAAACAAGAATTCCGGGGTTTTTTTTTCTGTGAAATTTCCAAACTTATAAAGTACAGGCACATGAGTTTCAATTCCAGTCCTGTAAATAGTCATTTGCTCTAAGACCATAGAATGTGGATTGTTGAAATATATGTTCATATTTTAAATATGACCACACTTGAAAGTGGGTGAATGGACAAATGATAAATGTTTTATTCATGTGTAAAACTGCCTCAAGAGGCTGTTGTGAAGAATGTCCTCTTTGAAAGAATTAGAGATTATTTAATTTGAAGAGTTACTAAACATAAAATGTGCTGAATTACTTTATTTTATATCATGTTTCCATTGATTTATGTTTTTTTTTAATTTTTTACTTATTGGTTAGTGAGGGTAGGGGGAGAGAGAGAGAAAGAGACATTTGTTGTTTTTATTCGTGCATTCACTGGTTGATTCTTGTATGTGTTCTGACTGGAGATTGAACTCACAACCTTGGCATATTGGGACAACACTCTAACCGGCTGAGCTACCCATCTGGGGCTCCCACAGTTTATATTTTAAAGAAAGATTAATATATCTGTTTTTCCCGTTATTTGAAATTCTCACAATTTTTAATCAAAGATATTTTGTAACTATCACTAGTGTTAGGTAAAGAACAAGTATAATTTTCTGTGAACGATGCTGCAGCACTAATTTTTTTCTTCTAACATATACATACATAGTGTTCTTGCAGCAATATCATAGAAGTATATAAGATTATTATGTAGGATATTAATAGTTACTTCATTTGTAGCTGTCTCTTGGAATGTGCCTAAGCTACATTTGAGAAAGCAGCTATAATAATTTGCCCCTCGAGAAGGTTTTAGTGTTTGCCTGGGAGGAGGGGCACCTATATGCCCTTTACTTTCAGGGCTTGCCCTTGCATTTTTATTGTTGCTGATATAAAAGATTGAAAAGTATGTTCCCCCTTCCCTCCATTTTCATTATTAACTACTTGCAAGTTTTTCTACTAATGCCCGGAATATGTCTCAAACAGATTTAGCTTAATATTTGAATTGTTAGAGTTTTTGTGTACATCATCACTTATTCTCTGCATTATGCATAAGGCCAATCTACTCAGGCAGCACAGACCCCAGAATTATGATATTGTATTTTCCCCTTTTTGCCTAAAATCCTAACATTGACTCTCTCGATTGTCCCCTGTTGTCTCTTAGCTCCTGTGATTTTTGTAGATTTCAACAGGGTCGTTTTGCCTGTTCCCACTCTCAATGCTGAGGATAGCAAACATATACTGACAACTTCTGTCTTTTTTGCTCATAATAATCAGTCACATGTTCATTGCACAAACAAGTTATTTTTTGGTTTTATGACTGCGTTTATTTAAAGGTGAATTTACAAACTAATTGCAAGGGCAGGGTGAAACTATATATGGTCATCAAAAGTTAATGAAAGTGGCAAATGTTAGCATCTTCAAAAGTCAGTCAGTCCTTGATGCAGCTAGAGGAAAAAGTGAAGTCCCGGACCCAAGATTACAAAGGGGGATATTCTTAAAACTGCTCTCTAAAGAGAATGTGCAGAGGTAGGATTGAGTAGGAGGCACTGTGTGACCAATGAGAGGAACTGCTATGCAGTGTTTCTGCCCAGACAGGTGCTATCATCTCTGGACAGCATCTCTGAGCCAGCCTCTCTGGAACCGTGTCGGCAGCCTTAGACAGGTCACATTTAGTCCTAACTCTGTCTGCCACACACGAGCACCTCCACACCCTTCACTCTGGCCTCTTCGATGTCTAGTGGACACACCTAGCCCAATGAGGACTGATGTGAATTCAATCTATGTTCTGTGCCCTGGGGTCTGAGAATAAGAGTGGCAGCAACCCTGGAGGCAGAGGAAAGCAGTGGGTAAAAGCATGGAAGAAAAGTAAGAGGAAAAAGTAGAGAGGAAAGGAAGCAAGCACTACAATGGTGGTGGGGAAAGAGGTGAAAGTGAGGGTGAGAGGTATGGAGCTGTTAGGGGAGAGATAAGTCATCCTGCTTAATCTTTCAAGAGTTGTTTTTACCTTTTCTTCCTAGCTAATCTCTTCTATTTTCCTAATCTCTTCTATTTTCCCATAATAATCACAGTCACATGTTCATTGCACAAACAAGTTATTTTTTGACGAACCCACAGGTATCTTTAACATCTAAGTCCCATTACATTATGTGGTCCTCACACCTCCACATAAGAAATATTGTAAGGTAATACCAATAACCATCCTGTCTTTTAGGCAATATTGGATGTTGTTGTGAATCTTCAGTTTAGCCTGATAGAAAAACTGTGGCAAACATTCTGGCGCTATTCTCCCTCTACTCCAGCTGACGGCACTACCATTACTGAATCAAGGTCAGAATCAATGTGCTTTTCCACTTCATTTTCATGGCTGAGTAGATGTCACAGCTAATAAATTAGAGATATGTATACCAGTTGTGAACCCTACCTGATAACATTAAATGAGTAGATTGAAATAAACCACAAACTGCTCTCTAGAGGTTTCAGTGTGTGTGTTATAGCTCCCATTTTATTGAATTGGGGGACTGCGGTAGAGCTATTTCATCCTCATGGAGTTAGCATCGTATCTGCCTTTCATACCGTCAGAAAGTATTAACGTGCATAGGCAGCTCTGGGGGTGTGTTATGTATATCCAGCCGTATGACACCAGTGCAATGGTGGTATAGTTCTAACCTCAGTAATATTTGATAAACTAAAACGATTTTTAAAGTCCATTTTCTTTTTTATCCTCATTTGCCATCTATTCATTTGCTACATTTATTCACACCAGCAATCTGAGTGAAATAGAAAGTCGACTTCCGAAAGCAAAGCTGATAACTCTGTGCAAACATGAGTCTATCCTGAAATGGATGTGTAACTGTGACCATGGGATGTACCAGGCTCTGGTGGAGATTCTCATCCCCGACGTCCTTAGACCTATTCCTAGTAAGTTAAATGCAGACAAGTACGGATGCTTTTGTTCTCATACATTCCACCTAGGAAGTTTGGGGAAGTGACATTGCTATCTAGAGTGATTCTGATCTCATTTAGGTTTGCCACATAGAAAGTATGCAACGCAGGGTATTGCCTAAAAGCAGCCTAGAGCAGAACTGTAGTAAAAGGGGAACAGATGATCTGTTTTTTTCAAACCTTAGTAGTTTTCTTTTTGAAATAAAAGCTAACCTCTGGATGTGACAGCAAGAACACTGGCAAGCCAGTCAGTCAATCATGTAAAAATTACTCTGTACGAGGATACAGTTTCTTTCGTGAAGCTAAAACTTTTTTGGAATCTCTAATTGCTAGGCCAACCCCTTTCATGGTTGCTTTTTATTTTTAATGAATTTATCTTGGTTTCTACTGAAGTTGAATTCCTCTGTATTGTAAAAGCATTCACTTTGTCACCTTCATCCTGTTAAGAACACAAATACAGTTTCCATTTATTAACAGCAATGATTAACTGGCATTTTGAGAGAAAAAAATCTGTGTTACTACACAAGCACTGCATTTCCATCATGAAGCAAATACGAAATACATAGAGAAGTTAGATTACTTTTTGAAGTTATGGTTGCTTTTTACACAGAACAAACAAAGCTGTTTTCTGCAAGTGTCAATGTAAATGCTACTCTGGACACTTGTGTAGAGTACTTGGAATGATTTCATGCTTACGTCTTTATGAGCACATACCAGTGACCTTAACTTTTAAAGACTGAGGACAGATTTCCTCTCTAACGTGGCACCAATAAAGTAAAAGCAGTCTTTCAGCTTATGAAATTGGTGACCATGTACTTTAAGTACACCATTCACGGGTGATTTGTATTAAATTATTCAGACAATATTTAAATAGGGATTTAATAGAACAAATAGTGAAGAAACTAACATTTTTATGTTTATATACTTTTTTCTAAATATGATAACAGTGGAAGATGTTATTTCATATGTTCTTCACCTCTTTAAAATATATGCTTAACCACACATTTACATATAATATCAATGAACACACATACATTTGTATAGGAATTTGTTTTAAAAAGTCCAGCTGCCATTGTCTCACATTTTTTTCAATTGTGAATGTTTTCTACTCTATCTACACCACATTCCTGACTAAGGTTTGATTAAAAGTGATGTTGTTATGAAAATTTTGATGTGAAAATAAATTCCCTATTGATTTATGTTTCAGAATCTGATTTTTTCTGATTTCATCGTGCTCCCTGTGCTCTGAGTCATAATCTCTAGAGATGTTTCAGAGAAGTTGCATAGGCTAGCTCATTAGCCTATGACATCTTCCCACCAATTTCTCTTACAAGATACAAGAAGAAATGTCAGTGAGCACTTTCTTAATTGAGGCAATTCAACAACATCAATATTCATTAACTAACTCTAAAATATTAAGCTTCCGTGTTAGCCTCACAAGACTATAACTTATAAATTCAAGTTTCAAGTTTTCTAACTTAAATCATGTGTCAGTTTTAAGTTAACTTTAAGCCCCACAATTTAAATACATAATACATTTCACATTTGTTTTTTGTAAGTCATGATTTAAAAAACAATTTACTTGGTCAAATACTTTGTTTCTACATTCAGCAGATAGCTCATCTTCAGGAATTTTTAAGTAAATATAGTTTTATTGTTTCTCTGAAATTACAAGGCTATTAATATGCCAAGTAAATTTGGGAATTTAATTCCTAATCTACAAAAAGACTTAGCAAAATGAAGCATCAAATACAGTTTAGATAGCTAGCTTTTTGTTGTGTGCATTTTAATATTAATCATGAGCAGGTTGAAACAAATTAGCTTTGCAATAGATGTTCCATTTCAAACATCCATTCATGAGAAAGATTGTCAAAGTTAATGTGCACAGTTTGATCTGATGTGAACCTATAGAGAGAGCAAACATGAGTTTATTTTAAAAATTGTTATTTTGTGGCTACTAGTTCTTCACTCTATCATTTACTGTCCAGATGGGATTTCTTTTTTTAGCCAAAAAAATGTCTGCATCTCACACTAATTTAAAGTCAGCTTGAAGCTACTATATTCTAAAATATATTTATCTGAAAATGAAAATAAAGTTAAGTGCAAAGAATTGTATAAGAACTCAACTGTTAACACTGAAATGTACAACTATGAGGTATACTTAAAGACTTAAAGGTGGCTCAAAATTTTGCTTAGTACAAAAAAGTAAAATTTTAAAATCTGTAATATCTATTTTAAACATGTCTATATTTTATGATCTCTGTAGCATCAAATTTGTCTAGATAACACAAGACTCAATTTTTTTAGGTAACCTTTCCTAGTTCTTGTTTTTTATGTTAATTATTATATATTAATTATAGGAAATGCAAAATACAGATAGTCAAATTGAATCTTACAAAAAAATTTTCTGAGTTTCAAAAAACGTTAATTTTTTTCACTCCTTTTCATTTCCATTCATGCCTGCCCTCCATGATTCTAGTACATAATGCAGCAGCAGAAAAATATTTTTCTTTCTTTTTTCTTTTTTGGCTAAAGTAGGAAGTTTTGGAAATTTCAAAAGATTAGTTCTCAAGAAATTTCCAAGTCAGTGTTTTTAATAGATGATTCTCATGGTTAATAGTCTGCACTTCTCAAGTGTTTTTCCTAATCAAAATTTAGCCATTTCAATTTCCCTTTTGTCATTTGACCAGTTAAATAAGTCATTGTTTAAAAAATAGTTGTTTTTATTATTGGATTAGTAATATTTGTATCATTTTGCAAGTAACTCAAGCAAATTAAGTTGTCTAATCTGAGTAACAAAAGTAATAGAGAAGCATGTTAGATTATTTGAGCACAGAAAGAAAAGCCAAGAAATTTAATCCTATCATTAACATTAATATTCTTGGGGGCCTTGGATGAAAATGTAACTTCTGTTTTTTTGTAGTGGAATACCAATTGTAATACCTACCTTTATTATAGGGAACCCACAAAGATTTATTTTAGGAATGCCTCAAATATTTATTAAGTGTCTAAAACTGCTTCCACACTTGGGCACAGATGAAGTAGATGCTAATGACTGAATTACTTGTTGCATAAGAGATTGTGTCTTATATTGTACAGCAATCTCAGTAAACAGACCCCTTCTTACAAAACAGTCACCCCTGACAACTGAAGGTGCTGCTGATCGTTTTATGGCCACACAGAAAGCTACTCCCATGGAACCTATCCCCATTTCAGGTTTTTACACAGATACGTGAAGAATATGGAATGGACTGTTTTAGGAATATCTTAAGAATATTGGTCTCTGCGACAGCAATTTTATCACACTGATCTTTTAGCTCTACCTGCCAAGTGAAATAGAGAATAGTTATTCAAAATTTCAAGTTAGGCAATTTTAATTGTTACCTTACTTTTTTCTGTAAGATTGAGAAATAACTACTCTGTTATGTTCTGATGTAAACAGAGGCTTAGAGAAAGAGAAGAAGCTTTACATTATCCTCTTTTGAACTAAAAGAAAATAGATTAAGAGCTTGCAAATCAAGATGAAGAACTTACAAGAACTTATAAGAACTCAAATAGCCTTTGAGCACAGAGCAAATGAAAAGTGTTTTGTCTGAGATAGAAAATTCCATAAGTATATTCACAACTGGTATATGTTGCTATAAGCAAAAATGTTTGAATATTTCTATTTCCCAACCAAGTATACTAAATATCTGGAGCAACATTAGCTTTAAAAGAAAAAAAAGCCCAATATAGAATTCTTGAATGCTTTCAAGGTTAGGAATAATGTTAAATAAAGTCTCATCAGTGAGGACAATATAAGTTCTGTGCTACTTCAGATGTCATTATATGCATGTTTTCCCTTATTCTAGCATAAAGATTAATGTTCTTTTGCATCTTTTTCGTTCTACTTTTATTCTTTAACATTTAGGTGCCTTGACCCAAGCCATTCGAAATTTTGCAAAAAGCCTTGAAGGTTGGCTTTCTAATGCCATGAACAATATTCCACAGAGAATGATACAAACCAAGGTACACTTTTATATCTTTGCTTTTTATTTTGTGTTTAGAAAATTATTCTGGACTATGAATTTTATGTGTCCTATGGAATGACATTATTTAAAATGTTGCTGTTATAACATATATAATTTTTAAAACTGATTTTTACATTTGTATTTTATAACCATGTAATAAGAACTTACATAGAGATGTTTGATAATACAACTTTCCAAAAGACTAGAGAAGCATTTTAACTGTGGTGCATTTATACACCTTATATAAAGTATATATTTCAGATTGCTTAATTTCAGATATTAAAAAGAATAGCCTAGAATGTTCATATAGTTCTCAGTTTAATGAGTTTTAGATGTTTTAAAGTCCCCGGCTATGCTCATCATGCTGGGAAAAGTCCATGGAAATTGATATTCCTTTACTTTCAGGATTTTTTTTAATACTGAAGAATGCTTTTGTGAATCAAGTAATCATTTCTTAAAGTGAACAGTTACCTCATAATTAATCAATGTACATCAGGAATGTGGACTATTTAACCAGAAATATGAATTCCAGTCTCCATTCACCTACTACAGACCATGTCACTTTAGGTTAATCTGTAAACATGCCCCACGGCAGGATTGAACTCATTTTGCCTAAACTTTCATACCAAAAATTACATTTATGGGTTTTTGTCAATGAGTATATCCACCATCAGACTCCAACAATATCCATTATCTTTGAATCTGGGGGTCTAGTTGAGAGAGTGATGCTCTTGTAGTTGATAAGTCTGTTTGCAAACACAAGCAGCTCCCAGATTTCCTGCTTGGACTAAAGTTCTGCAGTAACACTATTTATTTCCAAACATACAGAAAAGACATTTTATTGATTTCCAGCTTATATTTTTGCTTTAGAACTATGCTGTTAATACAGTAGGGATAGCCACATGTGGCTATTTAAATTTGAATTTTAATTTAAGTTAATTTAAAATTTAGTTCCTCAGTCATGCTGACTACATTTCAAGTGCTCCATAGTACCATATGGATAGTGGGTACCATGTTTGGCAACACCTGTGCATTGCATTTCCATCATTATAGAAAGTTCTCCATGGCAGTGCTATTCTGGAGTGCCACACTGAGGCAGGCAAATAAAGGAGGTGTTATTTGATTACGATGGAATGCTTTCCAACTTGGCAAGGTCAGTCATATTTTTAGTAGTACATGGAACAGTTGAAAGCAACTCCCTTCCCATGTCATCAGAGTGGATATGGTAGTAATCCAGCTGCAATATTGGCCATCTCACTGATTTCCAGATTGTGTTTGATTTACCTTGGTGGAAGGTACTTTCTGTGATTCCTCTCTCACTGGTGTACAGTATTTTTTCAGCTGAATACTCAATTATTGAAGATAGTCTACTCTGACAGAGTAAATAGAATAATGAGATTATGACTGGGTATTGTTATTGTAATACCCGGGTCCATATCCCCTCACTGTAATATAGTCTCTGTGTAACCTTGAGCAAGCTACTTATCCTCTTTAAGTCATAATATGTGTCTAGTAGAATGGTTATGAGAATTGAACAAATAATAACATGAGGCACTGAACACAGTGCCCGACACATAGTATGTACTAGATTAATATAAACCACAGCAATGAGGAAAAGTGTAAGACTCTGTTTAGAGGGTATGCGAAGTTCCCCCAAGATCCACATAGTCCTAAAACATTTCACTATGACAGTAGAGCATCCTTCGACCTGTGAATGCATTCTGCCACTCACCATCTTACTATTCAATCAATTGCTTCTTCTGTACCAGTAGTGATTTAATGGCATGCCGTACATGCCTATAAATATATTTAAATGCTCATTAGATCTGCTGTGCATGTAACAAGTTTCCATAAGATCATGAGACTTACATGTTTACCTAGACCTTTTTTTGGCATTATCTTTAATATTTTTCATTGTAACCTGGTTCATTCAGGCCTGCAGCAGGAAACAAATGGTATATCCAAAAGCTAAAATAATTGAAGGGTGTTTAAGAAGGTTTTATTTCCGAAGGTGTAAACAGAGTTAGGAAAAGGAATGCTAAAATACCTCAAGAGTAGCAATAGTGAGAAGTCCTGACTATCCCTGGACCTGAAGGGGAAGGAGGTGAAAGTTGTGGCATTAAGAGAACCTCTTCTTGCCATAGGAAGTGGTCTTGGAACTAGAAAGGAGGCTCTGCCAGAACAGAGAGGAAATGGTCGTTGTGGGGGAATAAATACTTGACCAGGCTTTATTCCCATCCTTCAGTGTTTCTCCAGCGCCCATCATTGGAAGCCACCTGGAAGTTAGAGTGTAAGGAGGGCGGTTACTGTAGTACTTTACATTCAGGCTGATCTTTCTGGCACAGAGCAGAATAGAGAAGGGTGGAAAGTAGACTATGAAGGGCTAAGGGCAAATGAAGGTTTTCTGACTAGCCCTTTTATAGAAATTTACGTTCTGAAAGAGTTCTTGTTGCTTGTATCTGATAAGTTTACCAGCTATATATATGTTGTTCAGAAGGCTGTTGAGACTTTTTTCACATCAGAATTACCCAGATTTCTGTAACATAAAGGTAGTAAATGAATTTGAATGACAGCGCTATGGAAAGTATATACTTTTATCTATTTAAAAAAGTAAAGCTCTAAAGTTTGGTTTTCCAAGTAAAAAGAAAAAAATATTTGCTAAGTTTGTAGTTGACTATTCTATAGAGAGTAGAAAAATAAGGAAAACCAACATTTTTCCTGCCTCCCTAGAGAAAGTCATTTTTTACTGTGGATGAGTAGTTACTTGTAAAATTGGTTTAATTAATGCTGCACTCAGATGTTGAAGAATGTGGGAGTTTGTTTTAGTCTTGACCTCAGCCTACTTAAAAAGAAAATAATACTTCGTTTAGAGAGTAAAATGACATAATTTACAAGTTAGCTCTCTCACCAGATGAATTTGCAATAAGTTTCAGAGGGAAGCATTTAAAATTTGGCAAGGGAATAAAGGTTTGAACATTTGCAGTAGTTTCTTTTACTGGAGGGGGGAAAAAAACCATTTTAATTTGGTTTCTTTGCAGGTTGCCGCTGTAAGTGCCTTTGCCCAGACTCTGCGAAGATACACGTCGCTCAATCACCTGGCCCAGGCAGCTCGTGCAGTGCTTCAGAATACTTCTCAGATCAACCAGATGCTCAATGACCTCAACCGTGTTGACTTTGCCAATGTCCAGGTACTCTGTTACCTTTCAAAACATGTCTTTTAAGGGAAGACAATTTTTTCATCTTAGTTAGGATAATCATATTTTTTTTTTTGCAAAGTTTTATCAATACACAGGCAACATCACTCACTATTCACAATTTCCGGAAAGAGGAGAGTTTCACTCAGCTATGACTTTACGACTCCCCTGTTTTGTGATTAAAATCTGCTAAGGTTTATTGTACTAGAAGAAAACACATGTTACCAGAATTTGCTGAATAGTTAATGGACTAAGGACACTCACAGTCATTGACGTTAGATAATCAGGAGGTTAAATTCTTTCGTCTTCTAACTGCGGGATCTTGGGCAAGTTACTTAACTGCTCTGGCCTTTACTTTCTGTACTTTATGACACCCGTCTTAGATTATTGTTCACATATTTAGTAAGCCCTTCACATTGTAACACATAAGAAGTATTTGTTCATAATAGTGCCTCATCTAGAAAGAACTAAGAATGACTCTATTTCTGAGTTTCCTATAGGTGCCTAATATTTGTTCATTTGAAAAGAATTAGGTGCAATATGTTTGGCTATTTTGATCATCCAAATGAAAAAAATATATTTGAAACTTGTGATCAGACTATTCACTTGTACTTTAAAGTACACTTAAAAAGAGCTAATTTAGGAATATTATTTGGAATCCCAACAAATAGTTTATTTTATATATTAAAGTAATAAAGCTAATTGTTACCATATAAAACAGTGCCATTGCTCACTAAAAATAGAAACAATAATAAAAGAAAAAATAAAATAAACATAAAAGTTAACAACTTTTGTGCTTCAGAAGAGATTATAAAAAACATGAAACAATACCTTGGCTGGTGTTGCTCAGTGGATTGAGTGCCGGCTTGCAAAGGGTCACAGGTTTGATTGAGTTCAGTCACAGAAAATAAATTAATGATTCCTAATAATAGCTGAGATTTTAAATTTTCTGCGAACATTATTTTTATTTATATATTTGTATGTCTGCAACCCTAAGAAGTATTTACAGGAAGGAATTTTTCCAGGTTATAAACATCAACCTTCATAACATCTTTGCATGTAAATGGTCAATTATTTGTCTACTCTACTACTACTCACTCTGCACCCACTTACCTTCTCCCTCCCTCTGTTCTCAGCTACCAAGTTTTCCTGGGTCCACACAATGTGATTAAACATCTACCCTCCAAATCCTCTTGCCTTTCCTCAGAAGACCATGGAAACAGTGCTGTACCCTTTCTTTCCCCCTACGTTTTACTTCTCATGTCACTTTTCATTTCAATGAGTAATCTTTCTCAGAGTAGCATATTCCATCTTTCACTCCCTTCATTCTTTCCCTTTTCCATTCCCACTTTTGCCTGGTTTTCTGATCCTCTAGTTTTCTCAGTCTACTGCCTAGTATTCTACCTTTATCACCCTTTTCACCTATCCCTTGATCACTTGGAAGTTGCCCCTGTCCCTACAAGATTAACCTCAGTGAGACTGACACATATACGAGTGATGCTCTTTTAATGAGGAAACTTCAATTTAAAATAGTGAAATTACATGTAAGGGTCAATATTATCATACTCTAGGAGCCTGAACATACTAAAAAGTTTCTTTCTGATATCCACCTATCTTTCACTGCTTCAGTCTTCTCTGATTGTATCTTCTTTTCTTCGTGCATTCAGGATAATTTTTTTGTTGCAGTACAATTGGTTTTTTTAATTGATAGCATTACAGTAGTATTATTTTCTAATTTTTTTGTGTGTGAATGGATAGTTTTTCATTTACATTATGGGCAAAAATGGGTTTTGATGGGTTTTCCTAATAACCTAACTATTGTATGTGCTCGTGTTTCTGTATTTTAAAAAAATCCGATTTTAAAGCTACTAACTCTATCATCTTGGGTGTAATTTATTTTTAAGAACATCTTTAATGTTCATCTTTAGCTTTTTCCATTATAAAATTTAAATGTTCGGATTCTTTTTACAAGGGAATATTTACAATATATTCTGCTGTTAGTATATTTTCAGTCTTGAGAGCAGCAAAATGAAGTATAATATAAAGCCAAACTTGAAAAGCCAGAATAATATCCTGTGACTTTTATTTCTCTAAGTTTGGTTTTAGATTATTATTTTTCTTGGCCAAAGCTAACTTGTAAGGAGATAGTGAGTTTGAGAAATGAAGTTTAATTCTTTGAGGGTACCAGTAAGTTTCTCATCCTAGTTATCCATGCACAGACAAAAACAGTATCCCCTATAGTGGATATAAAGTTTCATTTTTGCAAAATGAAAAAATTTTAGAGCTGTACTGCACAATAAGGACATGTAGTTAATACTCCTGTATTGTACACTTAACAATGTTAAGGTGATAAATTTTATGTGTTTTTTTACCACAACAAAAAAATGGTTAGATGTTCATGAAATAACCAAAAACAGCCTTCCCTGTGTTTTTTTAAGTCCTCAGTTCTTCTGTGGGTACTCTTAAATTGATATAAAATTTCTGGGAGTTATTTCACAGTGAATTTTAAAAGATCATAACTATTCTTATACTATCCTGTCATATAGGCAGAAAGAAGTGCAAAAGAAAGCAAAGATCTAATTACAAGATTGCTAATTCTGGCATTATTCCTAGTAGTAAAAAATTGGAATGAATAGAAATGTCTAATTGTATGGAATTGGTTATGTAACTAGTGCCATATTTATACACTGAAGCAATTCAATCACTGAACATTAAACATATCTCTATATTTGCCTAAATGGAAAGATAGTTATTATATATAGTTAACTGAAACTAATCAGAATATCTAGTAGGATGCATAATCTGATCCTCTTTTCTTTTAAATACTTAATTTGTTTATGCATACATGCATATTCATACGTGAAAAGATTGAAAGGTATATACAGTAGCTTGTTGTGGTCATCCCTTTATTGTTAGCATTTAGATATTCTTCATATTTTGTTCCTTTTGCTTACTTGTATTTTCAGTTTTTCTATAGTCACATTTTAATGTATTTAAAATGTTTACAAGTGGTGTTTAGGAGGTAAAATCTGGAAGTGTTTATGACTAATTAGATAGGAGAAAGGATAGTAGATAGTATCATCAGCTGGGAATATAGAAGAAACCATAGATTTCCCTATAATGGTGTCATCATCCGGGGAAGTGACTGAAGTTTGGCATTTGGTATCCAGAGTATCTCCCTGTTGAAATGTCTCTTAAATAGGTAAAGTTTATAGGATCAGGAGAGATAGTGGAACCAGAGAGTGGAGATTAGGGGTTTATTCAGTTGAAATTGTTGATTTGAATGAACTTGTTCTTTGAGAGTAGATAGAATAAAAGATATAGACAAACACTCTTTACAGGAATATACATACACATTCACCTTGTTTTAAGTGTAGAATTAGGACTTTCGCAGACACCCCTCCACTGAAACCTATCTTGAAAATATTATCTGGATACAATGAGCCCTGCTTAAAAACTATTGTCAGATTTCATTTCTCTAATTTAATGTTGAGGGAAAATGAGTCCATTGAAATGAAATGAGTTGCTGGAAGTCAAATTAGTTGATTCAGACCCTGTATTAAAATTCGTGTCATCTGACTCTCAGTCAAATATTGTATTATGAAATGGTTATATTCTGTCCTTGAGAGTGTAGTTATTTAATCTTAAAAGACAATGTAGCACTGGAAACATAAAACTTATGGCAACCACTGAAAAATAGCCTTAAAAGTTCCTATTGTCATTGCTATCACCAAACGTGAAACTTCCCAATCAGTACCAGAAGGAAAACTGTAGGAATTTAGTTTCTTGGCAGGTAGCATATCTTCACTTTCTCAAATGTATTTTTGTTGTTGTTATTGTTGTTTGCAGTTCTGTAAATTAATTTGCATTCATACTCTGGCCCTGACAGCCCTTGAGATTTGTTTCCAATTTATAAAATGCATACGGCATAAGCTTCTACCTGGTACTGTTCAGTGTTTGTTTCTCTTTTAATCCTGAAGGACTACTTTTGGTCAATCATATCTGTTTATTTATCTGACTTACCCTAAATCCTCTCAAATGAATTGGGTTTTTAATGTTTTGTCTGATTGGAAGGAAACAAAAAGAACTTGTTGCATGCAGCATAAAAACCAAATAGAATGGAAGGTCTCGTGTACTGTAGGTTCAGGGTTTTATTTTTCTTCAGTAAACAGGTGTTTCAGTCTTCCCTACAGACCAGCTCATGTGTTAGGTTGGCCAAAAAGTCCATTTAGTTTTTTTGTAAAATGAAAGATACATTTTTCATTTTCACCAATAACTGTATTGGTTTGGATATTTTGAGTATCTTGGCTCTCTCCTACCATTTGCTTCTAGTGAGTAGAGACCAAAGGTGCTGCTAAACAGCTTCCAATGCATAAGACAGCTCCACAGTGAAGAATTATTTGGCCAAAATGTCAATAGTACAAGAAACTTTACAAACCACTTTTGACGCATTTGATCATTTACAGTACCTTCTCCAGATACTGCACAAATCTTTTTTTTATTCTTGTTTACTCTATTACAGTCGTTCGAATTTTTCCCCCTTGGTGCCCCTCCATCCAACCCACCCCCCGCTCCCATAGTCCATCCCCACACCATTGTTCATGTCCATGGGTCATTCATACATGTTCTTTGACTAATCTCTTCCCCTTTTTTCCACCATCCCTTCCTCTCTTTATCCTGGTAGCTGTCAGTCTGTTCCCAGAGCCAACAAGCAAAACAGAACCAGGCACAAATTTTTTATTGCATTTCATTTGCATTTTTACTTTTCTTAAAATAATAAAGCATAATATGTCAACAATCTTGTGCATTTACTGCTATCTTCCAATATTAAAATGGCTGCGCAAAAATTCACCAATTTTTATGTTTTTTTAAATACAAGCTGATATGATAGCTATCACAATACAACCTAACAAAATTGTTTTGAATCACGTTAAAGATAACTAAGCACTACTAGTACCATCATATGGAAAAAACTCAACAAATTTTTTGGCCAACCCAGTAGAAAAACCAAGCCACGCTCTTATGTCACATCACTTTTTTCATGCACAAAGGCAATGGTATTTTCCTTAACAACTAATTAGTTCTTCATTTAAGTTATTTGAAGCTTTCATTATAATTTCCCATTCATGCATAAGGTTTGAATGCTGACATTCAATGAAAAGATGCTGAGTCGAACTTTTCCTTTGCTTTCTGTGTACTGTCATCCCAGGAGCAGGCTTCCTGGGTGTGCCAGTGTGATGACAACATGGTTCAGAGACTAGAAACGGACTTCAAGATGACTCTCCAGCAGCAGAGCACCCTGGAGCAATGGGCTGCGTGGCTTGACAACGTGATGATGCAAGCCCTGAAGCCCTATGAAGGAAGACCCAGTTTTCCTAAAGCTGCCAGGCAATTTCTGCTAAAATGGTCTTTCTACAGGTATGATCTCATTTTTTACTATGCTGTATTTTTGTTGTCTTCAGATGTGTGTATATATGCATGCTTCTCAGACAAAAGAAAATAAATGAGTTGCAGACTTCAATTTGCAGAAACTTCCTGCTGTGAGTATCTTCACCCCAGCTCACTGATTACAGCATTATGGATTTGTACCAAGAAACATGAACATCATCAGCCTTCTGCTAGGAAAAGAAAGCCTCTCTCAAAGCACAAGAGTTCTCCAATGGGAACATCTAAGATTTCGCTCTAGATAACATGTTCGGCAACAGTCTGAAAAGGGCTACAGTCCCTCCACTGTCAAACATACATTATTTAGGCTTCTTTCTTGAGGACTTAGCACCAGTCTTCTTTTTATGCTCTGGTCCAGTGATTCTCGGAGACCAGCATCACTGTCACTCGGAAACATGTTAGAAATACAAATTTTCAGGTCCCTCCACTGAATCTACTTAACTCAGAAACAGCAGAGGTGAGGCCCCATGATGTGTGCATTTTCAAACGTTGTCCAGGTGATTCTAGTTCATTTCTTAATTTGATCAGTTATAACTGTTTGAAACCTAGCTGCACATCAGAATTAGTGTAAAAAAAAAATCCTAGGTATCTCCCAAAACTTGCTGGATCAAAATCTTGATGGTTAGGGAGTACCAATGAGGAATAAATCAGAAATTCTTTCTTCAAAAACTTATTTGGGCTGATTCGAATGCATAGCTAGTTTAATATCCAATAATCTGATAGTATGAAATGAATCACTTTTTGACTAAAATAACGTAGATAGAAATTTTTGCGGACATAGAAGAACCCTGGAAGGCCTTCAGATTACTTGGACCCAGAGAGCTTTCAATTAGGGTGGTAGTTGCTTTGGTTTTCATTGTGACTTCTTTTTCTTAACTAACATGGTCCAATTCTTATTTCTTAAACCAAAGTAGAGCTGCAGATCTACTATATATGTTTAATTAAGAGTTAAATTATCCTTACATCCTAAAAATAGTTTTCTAGTGTCTAGCACAGATTCAAGTGCAATAAAAGAAAGCCTGCCAGTTTTGTGTTGTTGTTTTGTTTCTGGAATTAAATCATTCCAAAGTTCTGTCTGACATATACATATTTAAAACCCGTAGCCCACACGATTTGAGAAGTACCTTATTAAGGTGCTGTCTGACCCTATGACCTACTAGTATGCTTTAGTAAAACCAATGCTAGGTTTAGATCTGGGTGTTAATGAGAAGTATGTTTCCCCTGGATACATGGGGAAGATTTAGAGGACATTGTCACAGTGTTCTCAGAGTAACAGTAATAATAGAAGTCAAACATTTAATTTGGGAATATTTCTTAAGAAAATGTCATTTATTTTCCTGTTTGCATGCAAGTCAACTTTTTATTCATCCACTTTTTTCTAGAAAATTATATAGATGATATATGTGCTTCATGAATGATGATGAAACAGAAGTTACACTAGCCAGTTGTTCTAAAACCTAAATGGCCAGAAGCAGAGTGCATTCTCTATATCAGAAAAAGCAAGGGATTTTCCCCATGCTTACTGTTTCATTATGTTGTTATGTTAGAACTGCCCTTACTTCTTCCTGTGGATTTTTATTTTTACTATATTTAGTTGATAACATTTTAGAAATACACCCCTGGAGCCTTTGTCTCCCCAGAGATCTGTTACAGGTATATTGAAAAGAGAAAATTACTTACTTGTATTTCTTGTTCTTGCAGATATACAAACCTAGATCATCACTTGCCTGCCCTTTGTCAGCCCTGAGCTGGGGATAATTGGCTTGTTATTATTAGACACTATTATGGTTATTATTTTCATTTCAAAAAGACTTGAAGGCATACAGTTCAGGGCCACAGAAGGAAAGGCATATTCAGACAGATGCATACCTCCTGCTGGTAGGCAAAGTCAATAGCTTAAAAACTTAAGAGCCTTTAAAATCTGAACTGTTTTTTACTAAGGCATAAGAACATGTTGAGTAATAAAAACTGCATTCACAAACTATCAGAGACACAGAATTGCAGAGTATTTTTAAATGTTTTGGCATTGTAATAAGAATTTGGCAGTCACTTCTACAGACTATTCATTTCTGAAGTCAGTTAATCTGACAGTATCTAAAATCCTGTGTGTCTGTTTACATGCATACAAATACAGAAATGGACTGGCAGAGAATCATGATATCAACTAGCAGTTGATGTATCACTGCAAACACCCATTTTCCCAATGGGGGCTTCTCCTTGCCTAACCTGGCTTTAAATGGCTACTGTTAGCTCCCAGCGAGGTGGTAAAAAATAATCACCATCTTTGTTGAGCAGAAGTGGAGAAGTTATATGGGCCATTTCTCAGCTTGTACATTTTGTGCATAACAGAACAAACACAGCATTACTTAGGGCCACCCTGAGGGTTACCAAATATCCCATTTTTAAGGAACAAAATTTATAGCTCTGATAGTGATTTGAAGGGGAGAAGAGGGAGCCTAGTTTGTGTACAGCTAGGCAATGCATAAACCTTCCAAAAAGTAATAGTTTTAGAATCAACTGTAAGCCCTATTCGAAATGAGATTTCACAGCCTGGTCACAGGTGTGATGTTTCTCCCTGCTTCTTAGAATAGTGTGATACATCCCCCAAATACACAAGGAGGTGGATCGAGTATCATGTGTCAGAGTAAATGTTTCAGTTTCCACACCATGCATTATAAGATAAATACAAAAGGGTGTTCCTCATCCATTATAAAATAATTAACATTTATAACTGATTTGGAAAGGAGTTGAATTCATAGTAACTTAGCAACATGAAATTCGATGAAGTCAATTTTGTGACATATCTTACAGAAGTCTGAATTGGACAATAGGTTTCCGATTAAACTGTTAATTGTGTCACTTAATACTTTGCTTGTAGAGCTAATAAAGTAGACATAGCATTAATAGTATAATTCAACTGATTCTCTTCTAAACATGTGACAGTAATTTCGCCGCATGTATGCTTATCAGTATTTTTAAAAGATAATTAGGTATTACAACTGAAGGTCAGCAGATGTTTTTCCCATTTTCCAATAGAAGTTGGTGTTAGTGAGAGCTACTAGCAACCCCTAGACCCCATCTCGTATTCCTCTTCTCTTTGCTACTGTGCTGTAACCAGTCTTGCCTTTCCTTGCTGTTCTTATAGCACATCAGACAGTTCTGCCTTGAAGCCTGCATTTGCTCTCAGTTCCTTCGAAGCTCACGTATTCAAATGCTCAGTCCATCACTTCACTCCAGTTTCTGCTTAAATATCACCTCTTGAGAAAGAATTTTCCCAATTCCCTATCTTAAAATGCCTGCCCCCATCACTCTCCAACCTCTTATCCTGATTGAAATTTTTCTTAGAATTTATCAGTACCTAACTTTATATTTTATATCTACTGGTGTTTTTATTCACTGTCTGTCCTACTAGAATGTGAGCTCTTTTGAAACCAAGTTTTTTTCTCTCTTGTTATAGAACAAGAGCTTGGCATAGAGAAACACAATAAATATCTATTGAATAAATGAATGTGAATTCTCTTGGAAAAAATAATTGACTTTGCATTTCCAAATAATATTAAGAAGCTAATCAGTATGAATATTCTCCTTAGTCATTTACATGATTTCAGGGTTATTATATTTTAAGGAAACTATAAAAGCCTACAATAACTTAAATCATTCACAATTTTACTACCCAAAAATAACCACTGGTAAAGTGTTTTCTTTTAGCGTTATATAAAATTGGGATCTAGTTGTTTACCAGTTTGTTACCTGTATCTTTCCTTAATATTTTTCATTTAACATTATATCTTAAGCATTTCTTGTCACCAAATATCTTTAGAAACATAATGTTAATGTCTTCACAATATTCCATTACACGTATATCTCATAAATTATTTAAATATTCCCTTTTACTTTATTTTTGTGCCCTGGCTGGTGTAGCTCAGTGGATTGAGCGCAGGCCTACCAACCAGACAATCACAGTTCGATTCCCAGTCAGGGCACATACCGGGGTTGCAGGCCGGTTCCCTGCAGGCCAGTTCCCAGCAGGGGGCGCACGAAAGGCAACCACACATTGATGTTTCTCTCCCTCTCTCCTTCCTTTCCCCTCTAAAGATAAATAAATAAAATCTTTAAAAATATATATTCCCTTTTACTTTATTTTTGAACATTTACATAGTTTTTGGTATGATACAATTATAAAAATACTTCAATGATAATATATAAAATTGTATATATATTCTGAAATAAATTCTGGTAGAAGAGTTTGAACTTTTTAAAGTGACTAACACTATTTTACTCTATTGTACCATCCCAGCGCTAATAAAGTATTAAACATTCCTATTTAAGGGTAGGGTTTTTTAAAAAAAAAAACTATATGGATATATTTTATTGTTAATTGAGTTCTTATTATGTATTTTTTCTTTAACTTAATATTATATTATAGGCATTTTCCATGTTATTACCTTTATGTCTACTTACCTCATTTCTTTAAACTACTGCATAAAATTCCAAATATGAACAAACCATAATTTGTTTAATCAGCATCCTACTGATGGACACTTGGTTTTTCACAGTAGTTTCCTACAAGTACAAATACTGCTGCGATTAAAACTATCCTTGCTCATTTGTATAACTTTCTAGAATTGGAATTGCTAGGTCAAAGGATTCATGCATTTTAAATTTCCACAAATATTACCAAATTTCCTTCTATAGACCTCCATGAAGTTACACTTGCAGAAACAGTACATGAGAGTTCTTTCGCCATACCCTCTGCAACCTGGATCTTTCAATTTCTTACAGTAAAATAGATTATTATCTTAATTGGAATTTCTTTTAATTTTGAATAACAATAGTCATTTAAAAAATTATATATTGAATTTATTGGGGTGACATTGATTAACAAATTACATAGCTTTCAGTTGTACAATTCTGTATCATCTGTATATTAAGAATATAGTGGCTCCCTGACTGGTGTGGCTCAGTGGACTTAAAGGTTGCCAGTTCAATTTCCAGTCAAGACATATGCCTG
The DNA here is from genome assembly GCF_021234435.1 of Artibeus jamaicensis. Classification (NCBI taxonomy): domain Eukaryota; kingdom Metazoa; phylum Chordata; class Mammalia; order Chiroptera; family Phyllostomidae; genus Artibeus; species Artibeus jamaicensis. Next base: position 41,704,977 of record NW_026522030.1, on the reverse strand, counting down.
GATTTCGGGCTAGATCCCCAATTGGGGGTATGCAAGAGGCATCTTCTTGATGTATCTCTCACACATTGATGTGTGTGAGATTGATGTTCCTCCCTTCTCCTCTCTCTAAAAATAAATAAGTAAATAAATAAAATTTAAGAACTATGTATTTATCTTATTTAAAAAAAGAATATAATGGCTGTTTAGTTTTTCTAGGCCAAAAATCTCTAGAAAAGATCACTGAATAGAAGCAGTGCACCAATACACCCTGTATACACCCTACTCTGATTCTAAGTTGGATATATTGAAGAGGTTTGACGTGTACAGACAAGCTAATGATTGGCTCACCTCAGCAAAGCCAAAATTTTATTTTGGACTCATTTACTTTTTAAATATAATTGAGTTTATTGTTAGCATTTTCTGAATAATATTGTTTGTATTTTGGAATTTTATAAATTCAGTCTTCACATTTTCCAAACATATGCATTTCTTCATTGGTTTTATTACGCTTGCCATGGAAGATCACCTTAATATAAGTAGAAATCAGTAAGAAACTGTGATCACAATAAATTTGCCTTCCAACCAAACTTGCACGGGTCCTTGAACATCCTCACCTACATTGTACATTGCCACATCTAGGACATTGCTTGGTACGTTCTGTAACCTTTGTATGGCGCATATACATAGTTTTTCAAAAGTACACAGCAATGTCACTATCATGCAAAGGGGGTAACTACAGTGTTTACCCCTCAAGTAAATTTTCACTTTGAGCTGCTTTTTTCTTATGGTAGTGTTGAGTTATCAACCTTTCAAAAATTTATATTCAATTCTGATCCATGTGGGAGTTTAATGGAATCAGCAGACTTGACTATGCTACTACAATAGTCCTTTAACCCCCCTCTTTCAAAGAGTTGAGCCAACTGCTTTCAACCAGTGCAATTACTGCATGGTGGGTTGTGTGCCACACTACCCTTTCAGACCTCAGCTTGACTTCTTTTAAGAGGAAAAGTACCTTGAACTCAAATCCTGGTCACTAATATTGGCTGCATATGTCTTTTCTCTTGAAACAGCTCAATGGTTATTCGGGACTTAACCTTACGCAGTGCTGCTAGCTTTGGCTCCTTCCACCTGATCCGTCTACTCTACGATGAGTATATGTTCTACTTAGTAGAACATCGTGTTGCTCAGGCAACAGGAGAAACACCCATAGCAGTCATGGGCGAGGTAAGAGAAGCTGAGAGAGCTTTGACCCACAAGGTTTTTTAAAAAAGGAACCGAATTACATTTTAAACTAAATATATTATTTATTAAAGCAATGGTTCCTAACCAATAAGCTTTAGACCCTGGAGGGGCTATGGATTCATTTCAGGGGGTTCTTTAATCCCTTGGTTCATAGTATTTTCTTAATCAAAGGATTCTAAAATTATAGGTTATATCATGTGAAAGTTCATGTTCAAATACGTTATAAAGGTAGTTATGTAAAAGAAAAGTTTGAGAGTCACTGGACTAAAGAAGACAAGCTAAAAGAATGGAAAATAAGATTGATGCTTCTGATAACACTAAGGGTTGAGAATACAGAGGAAAAAATTAAGTGTGTATTTTGTAGCCTCTTTTGCTCAGTGACTAAAAATCAAAATGAAGAAGGCAGTGATGATAATGATAGCTAACATTCTGGGGGCACTGGTATGTACCTGGCACAGTTCTAAGTTCTGTAATGTAACAGCGTTTAACACTCAACAGCTCTTCGAGATGGGTGCTCCTTTACCCTATTTTACAGATGAGCATCTGAGATGCAAGGTGAAAGCTAAGACATGGAGAGATTAGATGGTTACATGACTAGCAAGAAAGGGAGCTATGGTTTGAATACTCTTGTCATTTTTTCAAAGCCATGCTCTAATTACTAAAGATGTGAAGAAAAAAACTCTCCTCTTCAGAATTCTTAGATAGTAAGCAAGGTGTCTAATTTTCAACATACATCAAAAGTTAAAACTCTGAAGTTAATATAAGCAAGAATTTGTTCATATAATTAGAGTAGATGCAAGTGCTCAAATGATTCAGCACTGGCTCATTTTGTTGTATTGAATGGGGTGCTTGAGATTTTGCTGGGATTATACCAGGTTAGGCATTATTATGAATGACCCACAGCACTAAAGAAGATGTGCATTTTTAAGCTCTGTGTATATGGTAATTTAAATAGAAAAAGTATATATGTGAGATACTTTTTTCTAGCTTAAGAAATATGATATAAAGGTACAAGTGTAAAAATGCATTAAAATACTCTAAGCACCCTGAGTGGTGTGGCTCAGTCGGTTGGGCATCACTCCACAAAGCGAAGGGTTGCCCGTTGGGGCCCCAGTCAGGGCACATGGGAGAGGCATCTGACGTTTCTCTCCCTCTCATTCTCCCTCCCTTCCCCTCTCTGTAAAAGTAAATAAGTAAAATTTTTTAAAAACTTTATAAAAATAAAAAAATAAAATGAAATACCTCGAGGACCTCTATAAGCATTCTAATATAAATAAAATACATATTAAACCTATTCAGAATATAAGTTAAAATATCCCTCTTTCTTTTTCAGAATCTCTTGTATGCTGATCTATATGTGTTTGTTTAATGTTTCTTAATGGTGATTGTGTGAGATTGAGCACCTCTTCGATTTTAATCAGGACCTCATGTGACCAAAACAATTGGGGCTTGTCTTAGACTTGACTTGCCCTTAATGCCTCTCTCCTTATACGTACCTGGTTTCAAAATGCCTGGTTGGCATGTAGATTAACTACTGAAAAAACTCTCAACCCTGAGCTGAAAACTTACGAATTAACATGCCTTTGGTATATTTAACACATTTTGCCATTCACCTCAAATGCTTCAGAACTTCGTTTATACAGTGATCAGGATCATGATAACAAGGATTCTCCTTAGCACCATGTGGCTACTTCTGATGCATGGTCTTTGCTTTCCTGGCATCTCTATGGAGCAAGGCAGGGGTCATGTGCCAGTGTGAAGGCCAAGCAGCCACCCGCTGTGCTTGTACAGGTGGTACTGGCTCACGGGAATGGAAATTAAAATGGCCTTACATAGTCAATACTGCCAACTCACTATCTAACAGGCATTCCTTTTTTTTACTATTATGAATAGTAAATATAAATATAACAAATTGTTAAATGAGGCAAAAATATGATATAAATAAAATCTAGATCAAAATGGGGAGGGATTTTGAGGAACAAGTATGAAAGACACAGGGATGAGGACTGGGGGGGATGGGAAGGAGGTGGGGAGACGGGGCAGGGGGGGCTGGGATGGGAGAAATAGACAAAAAACTGTACTTGAAAAGTAACTAAATAAAATTTTAAAAAATCTAGATCATAAAATAAGGAATAAAATACTTTATGTAAGGTCAAAGAGCTAAGCACACCTCTTGATTTCTTTGCTTACTCTGTCCCCATACCCAGTTTGTAGGAAAATCCTTTGATCTGTCTATGCTCATCCATTATTTAGCCCAAGCCAATTAAGATTAATTTTGCAGGTTTATTTCCCCATAAACATTGATATCTCAGACATGAGTTAGCCCCAGTAGACTAGTTGGCCATGGTCACGTTATCACATCTAAACTTTGATCCTTGGGAAATAAAGAAAATTCAAGAAATAGGAATGCTGTTTATTTATGTGTCTCTCACATGTATATTAAGTCTACTCTAGAAATCAGATTGAAGGGAAAGGGTTTTTCATGTTGAGGCTCCTTAGGTGACTTTCCTTTCCAAACACCAAGTGTTCTTCTGTGCAGAAGTACCTATGCACAGAATGGGGGCAACACCTAAAAATCACCACAAAAACAGTAATTGCCACTATTTATTGAGAGCTATTATACACTCAATAAGGTTAAACTCTTGATCTATTTACTAATGGCCTTTCTCTAGAAACGACACTACAGTGCTCCCTGGTGATGGTGCTGGATACCTGAATGTCAGTCTTACATTTCTTTCTCTCTGGACCCCACATCCAACCAATCACTAAGTCTGCTCTGTACCTGCCCCACGGACCAGGCAGTATCATCTTACAAAACACACAAAGCTGATTGTGTCACCCCCACTGAAATCCTTCAGTGTCTTTCTCTTCTGTTCTTTAAGAAACAAAATTCTTTCCTTGGTGCAGAAGGTCTGGCCCTGCCTTTTTGATTAAACCTCAGCCTGCCTCTTACTCCTGTTGTGTTCTCAGTGATCTTTTTTATGTTCTTATTCCTCAAGCTTTTCTCATCATTAGACCACTGTGTAAATGGTTCTTTCTACCTGGAACTAACTCTTCCTTGCCACAACCCTAACTCCTACTTCATATCTTAAACAGCAGTTGCTTAGGGAGGCCCAGTTCTATACTTTCTAATTTCTACTTTTACTGTAGAACTTACACAATAGGAATTGCATAGTTCATTGTATGATTTGTGTAATCGAAGATTTAATGCCTGGAAATAAGGGAGGACTTGGAGTCAGAAAAACTGAGTTCTACTTAGAGTTATTTCATTTTTAGCAGCATAATATTGGGCAAATCATGTTTACTTATATTGAACCCTAAGGATTATCTCTGAATATAATTTATTCATTTCTTTAACAAACACTTCTTACCTACTCCAGGCCAAACACTGTAACAATTAGGATATAATGATGAACAAGATAGATTTGTACCCTGCATTCGAGCAGCTTGAGTACAGGATACACATTTTTATTTATTAAATATTCACATAGCTACACAGCTATAAAGTCTGGTGATTGCTGTAAAAGAAAATTAGAGGGATCAAGGAATACTTAAATCACAAGGCACTTTTTCTAGCCTGAGAGCCAGGAAAGGATTCCCCCAAACACAGCTGTTTAAAGTGAAATCTACAAGACAAAGGAAGTTAACTATGTGAAGACGGTGAGAATGTGGGGGTGAGGGCTGAAGACCCCTGTAGGTACAGGGAAGTGTGTGCAAGGGTCCTGCCTAAAATGGACAGGAGCATGGCCAGGGTGGCATTTTCATGAGAAATCTGAGGTTCAAGCACCAGAGAAACCAAAGGTACAACATCAAAATCGGCGCACAAAAGGTAGCATTGGATCAGGATGGAAAACCAAAAAGTTAGGTGCCAGGTACTCTTCTGACTGCTTTACATACATTTAGCATAGCAACTCACAACAGTAGTATGAGCAAGTATTATTAGTAAGTTATTTTACAGATGATGAAATGAGCCATAGAGCCATCAAGTAACTTGCCCGAAGTCACACAGCTTCTAAGTTATGAAATCAGGTTAAGAAATCAAGCAGTTTGATACTAGAGTCATCCTTGCTTTTAATTACTGTGTTTATTATCTGCTACAGGATGGGGTGGAAATGAACAAGAACAGTTCAGAAATCAGTGTGGGGAAACCTAGAAAATAGAAGCTTTTGCTTTAATGGGTGCTTTATTTGAGGTGTCAGACAGCTAAATAGATTCAGAAGCAAAGGAAAAGGCTTTCCCTTTAATGTAACTTAAGGACAATTAATGTATTGTTTCATTACTATGAATAAATGAGTTTTAAAATGAACATTATTTCCATTAGTTGAACAGGCCAGAGAGACCACTACATGTTTTACATACAAATACAGCACACAGTCGTACACTATATTACTTTTGTGCTTGTTACCGAACAAGAGGTCCAAGGGAGGGGCAATACAATATTTGGTTCACCTAGGGATGCCCAAAACTGCTATACAACAGGGGCCCCTCCCAAGGACAAAATACTAATATCTATTGGGCTCTTCTGTCCGCCGCCAATTGGAAAGACATCTCTCAATGCCAGAGATTTGTGAAAAGGAAACAAAATGTTTATTTAATGCTATTCAGGCCTAACGCCACCACTAAAATATCAAAGTCCTTTAGGGTATACACCTACACCCACACAGCGCTCCCTTCTCCCACTGTCCCAACTCTGAGTACCGTAAATCAGGAAAAGAGCACACGTCTGTGTTGCAGGCCACTGGCACTGTCAGCTGTGTCACCGTGCAGGCAGGATCTCTCTCTAGTTAATCCAAAGTACTGTGGTACCCTCTCATGGTCCACTGGCAAGAGTTCTTTGTACCCAGTTGCAGTCAAAGTCTCTCTTGCTTTCCAGGCCACTCGGCCAAAGGGAGCACCCCAAAGCCACGTGGGCCTCTTCTACCAAAGCTGCAGGAGTTTGTACTCCACCAAAAGCATGTGGCTTTCTTCTTCACCTGGCTGCAGGGATCTCCATTCTGGCAAAGCTGCGTGGTTTTCCCTTTCACCTGGGCAGTTATCCCCTCATGTCCCGGAGCCAGTCTTTTCCAAGCTCCCACACACACCGGCACTTCACTCAGGAGTGCAGCCCCTCGTTACCATCCTCAGTCCCAGCCACTCCCTTCTCCCTGGCTCCAAACTTGGCCACAGCTATTTAACATATCTATGAAACCAGTTAAAGGTTATAGATATGTTAAATAATCATTCCAGAGGTTAGCTGCAAAACTATTGCTATGCAAAACAGCTCTCAATGGCCCTTGTTGTATTGGTCCCTTCCCCCTGGGTGGGGGGGAATGAGGACATCTTATATGTCTCTCCAATATTCCTATACACCTTGAATTCTGCACACCATTCCAAATCCTTTCTTGGCCCCCCCCCCCCAGAGCTGCACCCTGTATCATGTTCACTGTAACATTTCAGTTTCGAAGTGAAGACGACTGGGTACAGGAGCCCCAAATGAGACAGCGTCCCAGCTCCGAGTCTTGACGTTCCATGTCAGGATGCTACTATGTTAATACTGACTAGTAAGTTACTTAAAGCATTTGCCATTCCAGAGTTTCATTGGTATTAGTTTTACCCAGATTATTAAAAGGAAAAATATTATATTTACTGCTAAAATTTATGTATTTTTTGAATTATTTAAATATTACAAATGTGTCCCCATGTCCTGTGATGGCGATAAAATGTTCAGAGTAGGAACAAAATAAAATAAACAAGTTGCATCTCTTTATACACCTGTTAAAAATATAATAATAATAATAATAATAATAAGGCTTTCTATGCTGCTCTTGTTACCGAACAAGAGGAGGTCCGAGGGAGGGGCAGTACAATATTTGGCCCACCTAGGGATGCCCAAAACTGCTGTACAACAGGGGCCCCTCCCAAAAACCAAAATACTAAAATCTACTGGGCCCTTCTGTCCGCCGCCAATTGGAAACACATCTCTTAATGCCAGAGATTTGTGAAAAGGAAACAAAATATTTATTTAATGCTATTCAGGCCTAATGCCACCACTAAAATATCAAAGTCCTTTAGGTTGTACACCTACACCCACACAGCGCTCCCTTCTCCCACTGTCCCAACTCCGGGTACCGTAAAACAGGAAAAGAGCACACGTCTGTGTTGCAGGTCGCTGGCACCGTCAGCTGTAGCACTGTGCAGGATCTCGAGTTAATCCAAAGTACTGTGGTACCCTCTCATGGTCCACTGGCAAGAGTCCTTTGTACCCAGTTCCAGTCAAAGTCTCTGCTGCTTTTCAGGCCCCGCAGCCAAAGGGGGCACCCCAAAGCCGCGTGGGCCTCTTCTACCAAAGCTGCAGGAGTCCGCACTCCACCAAAAGCATGTGGCTGTCTTCTTCACCTGGCTGCAGGGATCTCCATTCTGGCAAAGCTGCGTGGTTCTTCCCTTTCACCTGGGAAAGAGGGGGTCCACACCCTGCCAATACCGCGTGGCTCCCTCTTTCACCTCACCAACAGGGGGTCCTCACTCTGCTGAAACCGCGTGGCTCTCTCCCCATCTGGCCAAGCGGGGACCCTTCATGTCTCGGAGCCAGTCTTTTCCAAGCTCCCACACAGCGGCCCTTCCACTCAGGGGCGCAGCCCTTAGTTACATCCTGAGTCCAAGCCCTCCTCACTCAGGAGAGCAGCCTCTCAGTTCCCATCTTGAGTCCTCCTAGTTCCATCCTCAGTCCCTGCTAGTTCCATCTTGAGTTCCCAAGCTCCTACCTTCTCCCCGGCTCCAAACTTTGCCACTGCTATTTAACATATCTATGAAACCAGTTAAAGGTTATAGATATGTTAAATAACCATTCCTCCGGAGGTTAGCTCCAAAACTGTTGCTATGCAAAATAGCTCTCAATGGCCTGGCTCCATTCTTTCTTCCCCCTGTGGGGGGGGGGGGGGGTGGTGAGGACATCTTATATGTCTCTCCAATATTCCTATACACTTTGAATTCTGGACACTTTTCTAAATCTTTTTGGGGGGCCCCCCTGTCTGCACCCTGTATCACTCTGACAAGAAAAATTGAGTAGAAAAATATTCTTTTTACTTGAATTTTATGACTAGAATCTGTTTGGAAGTTTATGGAATGTATGCTTTATTTTTTTAAAAATATTCATAGTCTATTAATATATTTACCAAATCTATAAATTTTGAATGCTTCATAAAAGGATTCTCTGATAAACATTTTTGTGTTTAATTTATTTTATTTAAGTTCTCTTTATCAAAATAAATTATGCTTATTTAATATTATATCTAAGCCACCTATATAACCGACTTTGTGAAATAAAAGTAGAAACCAAAATATGGTTTTAATTATGAATATAAGTATAAAAAGATAATATTTTTAAGGAAAAACTTGAAGAATTTGTAAGGATTTGCCATTAAACAATAAATGGCATGGATTCATCCACATTGAGATACTTGGAGTAGAAGGGAAAAATCTTCAAAACCTAAAAACTGAAGAACAGGGTTATGAAGAGCAACAATTCAAGGACTTCTTGGTTTGACCTAATGGTGGTATTAAGTCAGTCTTTTAGGATAAAATTTGAGTGAAAAGGTCCAATTTAATAGACATACAATCGTGGTAAATAAGCATGGATGCTTAGTAGTAAAACCAAATTAGTGAAAATTAATTTCAGTGAACATTATTCTAGTGTAGCTAGGAAATAGATAGTGTACCTGTGGAATAGTAGACTTGTTACAGAATATTTTAAAAGGAATGAATCATATTTTAATTAAGGATTGACCTGTTTCAGTCACTGGACTAGGCGTTTTACATTCTCATCTGATATTCACCATAACCTTGCAAGAGATGTACTAGTGTCCCTACTTCACCCATGAGGAAAACAGTTGGAAAGCTGCCCAGAATCAGAACTGTCAAGTGCTACAGCTAAGTCCAGGAAGTAGGACTCACTATAGATAGTCAAACGGGCTCAATCAACACTTTAATTTTTTACCATATGAACTTCTTGGGGACAGTTTCAGAACAGGGACTAATTTTTATCTTTACAGTATAGCTTCCCCCAAAACACACACACCCAAACACAAACCAGATGCTCAGCATGTGAGCTGTCATTATTTTGTTCCAGGTTTCTTTTCACTACTTGACACGATGCATCTTGGTAGCTCTTACTCCCTTCCCCTTTCTACTTTTTTGTTAGCAAACATTCAAAACATTGCTAGTTATAAAGGTTCTCTTGTTAAAAAGGAAACACATTTTCACACCCTAGCCTCCATTGTCTCTAGTTAATAATTTGCAAAAAAAATAAAGGTGGTATAATAAAAATTAAGAAGTATTTGTGTGATGTAATAAACTAATGCCATGGTTTCCTGTTGAAAGTGGCTTTAAGGGGGAGGCTATCTTAGTTTAGGAGCACCAAGGCTTTTTATTTTCAACCCAGCTTTATTTACATAAGAGATACACTGACATTTGCAGGGCCTAGGGTACCTTATGTCTAAATATTTTAAAAGTTATGAATCAAACTATAAGTGAAGTCTATTCTGTCCACCTAAGCTGATAAGTATATCTTAAGAACAACTTGGGAAGGCTGGGTTTAAATTTCACATTCTCAGGATCCTCCTAGATCCATTCCACAAAATAGTGACATGGACAGAGCCTGCCCCTGGCCCTGCCTCTGGCCTCTGGACCACTTATCTTCTCTTCATGTGTTGCTCCACAGCCTGTAGAATGAATAGCTTTCTGCTCATGCTTGTGGACTCCTCAGCCCAATGTTCAGATTTTGTCCACCCTTTGCAAACAGCTGCCCCTCTTTGGCTATTCCTTCTTTCTTGGAAGGGTAGACTTCGAGAAGAGACTTACATAGTAAGGAGCTCAGGGTTATTAGGCAGGGAATTCTAGGGTCAAAGATAACAGGATTATGGTCTAGGGAGTAGGAGGGAAACCCAGGCTCCAGGAGGGCACATCCTCTTGGCCCTGTCGATTCCTTGCACTATAAGGAGGGCACAGCCACAGGAAAGCCAGAGCAGGACTGTATGTAGTGTGGAGCTCAGGACAGAGGACTTACTGTTTTGACCAAGTGTTTTGTTTCTGAGACTGCTTCTCTCCTCCAAAGGCCTATATTCTTCACAACCTGCATGTTCTCTCATGAGGGCTCTTAGAGATTTGAAATGATATAAAGGTACATCCACTGCTCTGTTCTGAGGGGGCAGAGAGGTATAAAAACAAAGCCTCAACAGTTGGAATCATGATGAAATTATGCTACCTCTGAACACAGTGGCCAAAAGCACTTGTCAGGATAGCCAGCTCTCCTGAAGGGCGGGATTAACAGCGGTCATAGGGCAGAATTCTTTTCTGTGTGAAGCGAACTGGCAGAAATCATGGCCTTCTTAGCAGTCAATAAAACTATTTGGAAATACATAGAAAGGTACACTTACAGGAAAGAGGTAGCCAAGAAACACAAGACTTTACCAAATGGAACATTAACATTCCTTGAAAATTTTTATAAGATTGAAAATTGATTTAAAGTCTGCAACTGTTTTTTCTTCGTTGTGAAACACTGTACCAAAGCTACTGTAAAATACTTTAATTAATTTGGCTCTGTTTGGAAGACTTGAAGAAAATAACAATACTCTGAAATCCCTTGCAATTGAAATTTCAAGCTGTTTCTCTCCACCATCAAAAACATCCAAAATAGTTGCAGTACCCAATCCTTTTGTCATTGGTTCTACTAACTTTGGTTAATAGAACTGAAATTATAGGAGAATGCTCAGATATGTAAGATTTGTAGAATTTAGAACATTACAAAGTTAAGCTAATGTTCAGAGATTAGAATTGGGTGAGGAAGTGTCAAGTCTACACGTGAGCCATCTGCTGCTCCAGGGAAAGCTTTGAAGGGCCTACTCCTTCACTGACTTCTCAGAAGAGCAGAGAAGGCAGCAGCTGCTTAGGCTGGGGTTTACATGATGATAGTCATCTAAGCTTGTCATCTTTTTCTGGTTGTGTGATCACCTCAGTTCCATCAAGCATGCATGTGTGTGCATGTGCACACACCCCGTTCATGCCATAAATGGCTTGGTCAACATGAATAAACTGACTTCAACTTGAGCCCTAGACTGAGTTTATAATGTCCATAGCCTTAAGTCAGATCCCAAGGAACATTTTCATTCTCAGGCAGAGAACTCCTTATGGCCTTATAGTTGAATGGAATTGTAGGACTTTAAAAACTATCTGACCGTTAAGTTTTGAATACAGTAGACCCTGTGTATTTCATGTATCAGGAGAACCCAGGCTCAAAGGATCACTTGTTGGTAGAGCTGTGGTTCAAACCCAGGTCAGGCTGGCTCTACACCCTAGTGTTCCTCCCGTATATGTTCCACACCCAGATTTAAATTTAATTTATATTTCCCATTTAATACCTTTGGAACCTGGGCGAGTCAGATACACACACACACACACACACACACACACACACACACACACCATGTATATCTGTATATATATGAGTGTTAATTTTCTCATCAACAAAATAAGCATACGGATCATTGCTTCACACAGCTATTTTGAGGATTAAATTTAGTACGTAGGTAGGTAGATAGGTATAGGTAAGTAGATGGGGGTGGATAGGCAGATAAGCACATAGTGGGGACAAAATCTCTGATTTAGTTAGCTTCGTTTCCTTTCCCTTTTCCATAAGTCTATAAATATCTGAAGCTGTGAGTATTACTCAGGAAGGACTGTATTTGATTGCCTTAGACTCCAGATTAGATTTCTAAATATTGCTTCTGCACTGACAGTGCAAGTAATAATGTGTACAACAAAACCATCACTTTTTATACTGCAAAGATAAGTTTAGAACTTGAAGTTAATAAAACAGTAACACAGAGGCATGGGAAGGCTTCAATAATACTGCATTGCAAGCGGAAAAACAGCCTGTAGACAGTTTGTGAATGTTGAGTCCAGTGCTTCATGGAATTACAGAGAATCCAACAGCATTGTTTGGGAGTTGGCCCAAGTGGTAATCAGAGGTGATAATCCAGTGCTTTGTAGAGCACAGCCAACACAATACAATAAGAAAATAAGTCAATTAGAAAAGAAGGTGGCAACACGAGAAAGAAGCATAAACATAACTAGCTCTAACTTGTAATAAATCTTAACTAGATGGAATGAATACTTGTGAAATGGGGAGAAAGGGTTACATACAGGGGTGGGCAAAAGTAGGCCCACAGTTGTGCATCTGTGAAACAGTGTATTCCCATATTCTGATTTATTAATTATTGCACTCTTTTCCACACAAACAACTGTAAACCTACTTCTGCCCACCACCTATGTAATTATAATAAGTAATTATATAGTATATAAATAAAATTTATGCAAGTTAGATTAAGGTAAAAGTAAGTCCTAGAGAGACATCTTAGTCCAACCATGAGGTAGAAACCACTTCAGCAATGTGATAGCCTTCTGTTATTAGTGCCAGTGACAGCTTAACAATCTTCTTTCCAGAGCAAATGATTCATGGGCAAACACTGGAAAAAATGTACAGATGTACATGTGCATACATGTTTCCCTATGTACACATTTACAGGTACCACTGTTGGCAGAGCTGGTCTCCAGCATCAGACTAGAGTGTGACTTTGTTCTGAATCTAGGTAAAGCCATTCCTAAAGAGTAGCTGAAGCCCACACACTAGTCTTTTCTAGTTCAGACTTTCAGCTGTGCAGCCTGTCGGCTGTTGACCTTGGTCCCAGGTCCGCAGGGAAGCCTAAGCTCACACAGTGAAGTTTGCTTTGTGGATTCTGCTGCATGTGCCGCCTGTGGTCATTTTGTTCAGCTACTGGCCGAGCACATTGGCTTCTGGTTGCTGGCCTCTGTGGAGCCTGAACCCTTATAGAACATTGAGTAGTGCCACTGAACTTTTGCTGAGCTTTCTGAGGCCTTGAGCTGCTTGTGGTTCAACAAACTTGTGGTTTGTTGGAATGGGTTGAACCCATAAAACTGTCCAAAGACTGGGTTGTATCCTGTTCCATTGTGTATAATTTTAACATTAGAGTTACTCCATGGGCTTCTGTTAAGATGTGACACTTTGGGACTTTTTGGTCCCACTACAAAAAGCTATTTGAGGAAATCGAATAGCTTTTGATTTCCTCAAATTTGTTTTTTACTCTTTTGTCTAGAACGACTTCCCTACGTATAAGAACTTTTACCTCTGGAAGCTTAGTCAACTGTGACTAAGTCAACTGTGGCTGTGACTATAATGGGTTACAGATGAAATTAAAGTTACTGATCAGTGGACCTTGAAGTGAAGAGATTTTCCTAGATTATCTGGATGGGCTCACTGTGATCACAAGGGTCTTCAGTCGTGCAAGAGAAAGGCATAAGGGAAGTGTCAAAGTGGTGTAGCAGGAGAAAGGCCCGAGCTGACATTTCTGGCCCTGAAGGGGCCACACCAAGGACTGTGGGCAGCCTCCTCAAACTGGACAAGGAAAAAAAGAAATTTTACCTTAGAATCTTCAGAAAGGAATGCAACACCTTGACGTTGGCTTAGTGAGACCCATTTTTAGAATTCTAACATTCAGAATTTTTAAATAGTATGTTTATATTATTTTTAACCACTAAATTTGTGGTAATTTGTTACAGCAGCAATAGGAAACAAAACTAAAGTAAGAAAGTGATATTGCTCTGACTGAAGTCATTTATTACTTGTGGGTCGTAGGCTCTTCTCCAGTATTTTTTCTTACTTCCTTCTCTTCTCAACATACATTTCACCATCATTTGTCCCTTGATAACTCCACCCTGAAGAGCTTTCTCACCTGTAACTACTCCCCCTTTGCTCTAACCAGTGAAGAATGTATACCGTTGGGCTACCTCCTCACAACCTCACCTACTATCCAAATTTGAACGTGCCTCCCCCTAGGGAGGCTTGCCCCATCTGAGTTACTATGACACATGTGACCTTTTTCCTGATCTCTTTTCTTTTCAACCTTCAGTGCAATCTCTTCTTTCATCCTAAACTTCTTCACTGTTCGCTCACTAATTCACACAATTAAACACCAACCATGATTGTTGGGGCATCTTTGCCTGCAAAGTCCCCCTATCCACCAGGGATGAAAATGAAGCTACCAAGACATGATCTGCTTGGGGAAGAGAGGTGGTCAGTCTCTCAGAGGAGAAAGGCCAAGAGCCCCTTCCTCAACAGCTTTTATTGGGTTGTAATACACAAGAATACAGGTGGCAAGGATCAAACAGTAGATAACATTTCAGAGAAATCTGAAGGCTTAGTCAGAGTCAGTGTCTGTCAGGTAAGGAGGATGCAAAAACTTTGGGAGAGATACTCATTTCCTGCTTGGACCCTTATCATATGAATGAAAGCACTCTTAGCAAAGCAGGCTTCACAGGACTTTGTGAATTCTTTCTTATGCCCAATCACCCCGGATCCTGCTATAGCCGGCAAGGGGCTTCACCACCTCCCCCATCACAGGTTTTCAGGCTTAAGTGGATTAGAGCCAGGAAGCACTTCTCCAAGATGAAAATGGGGACTCAGACTGTGTCAGAATAGCCAGGGGGTGAGGGTCCATCACTCCCTCTTTGCTGCAGCCCCCCAAGTCCTTCCTTGAGGACCTCTCAAGTGATCGTGTCTGGCTTAGGTTGTCCCCACTCTGAGTGGTCTTACCCATCTCTGACCAACCAACCAAGCGTTGGGGGCAGGGGATGAAGCAGAAGCAGCTTTGCTGCCAGAGACAAGCTTTGTCTCCTTAGTGGCTCGCAGTCCAGAGGTCGCTCACTCAGCCTTAGCCATGGGGGGCAGTTACAACTCCTGAAACCAGGCAGAGCAGTTCCCAACACATGATCCGTTACTGTCTATATGTGCAGGCCTCTATTGAAAAAAAGAAAGATTAGTCTTCCAAATGGCTTCCCATCTTTAAGAGTCGACCCATTTCCTTTTCTTGTGACCTTCCTCAGCCGTTGCCCATGAGTTCCACTAGCTCTTAAAGCCTCCAGTTCCATATCCTTCCTGTCACCAAAGTCTTTACATCTTAAAGGCAAAATCTTCCATTCCTGTCACTGTTTGTGAACTGTAACAAATCTCTTAGGGTTTATAAACTCTTCTCCTAGTCAGGGGTCGGCCCATCAGCTGTTTTGTAAATAAAATTTGTTGGAGCCCAGCCCCACACATTCATTTACTTATTGCCTGTGGGGATTTTGGCACTTAGGTGGTGGTTGAATAATTGTACCAGGACCATAGAGACTAAAATACTTACTGTCTGCCCCTTTACTGAAAAAAAGTTTGCTAACCCCTGCTCATGACAATATGTTTTGAGAGAGAGAGGGAGAGATTGTATCTGTACCTGTAAATCTACAAATTGGGATATACTAACAGGTGTTCTAGTAAAATGTAGTTGCTACAGGGAACGTTTACCTGGCCACCTGAGATGATGTGGCTATGATTACTCGCTAATCTTTTTGTCCTAAACTCTTCCACAGGAAAAGTGCCCCCCTGAGTAAGGTTTTCACACCAGTCCCTGAACTCTCCCACTTTTCCCCTCGTCTGTACTCAGTCTCCATGTGTGGACCTCCTGTGAACCCTCTCCTGTTGCCGTCAGGGCTCCGTAAATCTGTCTGCACTGTTTCACTTTCCAAGTGTTGTAGCACGAGGCTCACCTCCCTCGCCATACAGAGTTCCTGCTGCTGGATCTCATGTACCGTGGTCTCGCAGTGCACCCTCAGGCTGCATTTGCCCTTTCTGAGCTCGACTCTCTCATGGTGCCTGTGCTTAAAAACAGGTATTAGGCCTCACAGTCCTATAATGAACCTTCTCAGCTGCTCAGCCACAGGTCAGAGTCACTATCAGGATGTCTCCCAACTATTCTGTCTGTAGTTGCATTGGCTGTGCTGACCAGGTGCCCATTTATACCTCATGGCCATTACTAGTCTTATCATGAGTTTATGGTCTAGTCTCTCACTGGCTGACTTGACCGTCTCATTTTTAATCTGCTGTTATCTAGAAGGGTGCTCAGTGTTCTGACCCCTTGTCAGGACGTGGAGGAAATGGTTTCTAGGATAGCATCTTTTTCCCTGAAAACAATAGATATGCTTTCTCTGTGTTCCATTCTATTTCCACTTTTATAGCATTCCCTATTTTTCTGTCTAGCTGACAGAATTTTAATTCCTACATACATCAAAGGCCATATGCTTTCTAACCCCAGAACACATTTTAAATCTTTTAATTTATAGTCCTTCCTCCATGTATGAAACGTACATTCTCTCTCTCATTCTCCCCCTCTCTCTTTCTCCCCCCCTTCTCTTTCCTTCCCTCCTTCCCACCCTTCTCTAGTTTCTAAACTCAAGATCAGAGTATCTGGTCTCAAATCTAACACTATTGTATTTCTGACATAATATTAGACAAATCAATTCATCGTTTTCAATAGCTGTAAGATTAAACCTAAGCTCTCTACCCTGCCAAATACATGTTTTCTTTTTTGTGAGGCTTCAATGAGGAAACATTCATTTGTTTAGTATTTATTCAGCCTTTTTAATGCAAAATCTTCTTTATCAGGTCATGTTTATAGATTTGGGGATATAGTTATGAAGAAGACAGATAGGGTCTGTCCCTACCCTCACTGCACTGACATTAGGGCTACGAAGACAGATATTAGATGAGGAAGCAAAGTGAGTGTCAGGTTTTGTGGTAGGGGCTTTGAAGAAAATGATGGAGCATGACAGGAAAGGCGAGACTTAGGCTGCAGGGAAAAGCCTCTCTGAGGATGCCATATTGAGAAAGTGATACTCAAGGGCCTAATATCTGACAGCGAGCCCGTCATACACTGAACCACGAAAGTACTCTATCAGCTCAAGCTGCAAGGTTTCACCTCAGCGAGTGGTACCCATGCTGATCCCCTGGGCAGTGGGGAAGTTAGAAAGCAACAACAGGTTTTCCCTTTCTGGAGCTATAACTTTACAGTGATCTCTGTACTTTCTTATAAACCTCCAGTTTCGCGTCCAGATTCTGTCTTTCCTCCTCTTCTGTTTCTGGCTTGGGCTGGCCTAACCGAAGTACCTGTCCGTGACGCCGTCTTGCTCAGGCCTGCTCCCAGTCCTCCCTGCCACCAGTGATGTTTTTCTTCCCACTCACTCCAAAACTCCTGCGACTTATTTCCCTTTCTAATAACCCTATACTTCTGAAACTTCTCAAAGTTTTCCAGGTTGCCTCATTTTTGGTAAAACTACCTATCTCCATAATATAAGCAACTTCTGGTATCCACTTCCAGAAAGAGGGATTATTTTCAGATTGAGCTGACTGGAACTGGCTGGCACATAGTGAGTTCTCAGTAAATATTTATTGAATAATGAATGAAAGTAGATGAGCTGATTCTCCTAATCTTACTCAAACTACCTAGAGGATTATTGTGGGGGTTTTTTCTTAATCATATGTATATTCTTTACTCACGTAAAATGCATATAAAAATCTTTATCTTTAGCTATATAGGATATCAAAATCTTACCCCTTATTTACAAGATATTTTAATTTTAAATCTACTCTCTCCATTTGCTGTTCAGGTGAAATTTTATCATTGATCCTAGAGATGCCTAGAGGCGTTGGCAATGTCTCTACGACTTGTAATGGTGTTCAGAACAGTGTGTAGCCACAGGGAACAGAATTTAGTGTGCAAATATATTTTTCCTAATGATAATAACAATTGCTGAGATTTTGATTGTTTGGGTCTTTATTTTTGGCATCCTAAATCATCAGATATACCCATTTAGGTTAAGCAGAAGCTTTCTAAGGAAAACCTTTGTGTTGAGGAATTTGTCATATTTTCAGTTAAGCAGCAACTAAAAGCTGTGTTTCTTTTAAAGAAATTTTCCAAATATGTCTAGAGTATGGTTTTTCACTCTGTGTGGTATTATTATTCATCAATGGCAATAAAAATTTACTCTCACCTGGCTGGCGTAGCTCAGTGGATTGAGCGCGGGCCTGCGAACCAGAGTATCGCGGTTCGATTCCCAGTCAGGGCACATGCCTGGGTTGCAGGCCAGTTCCCAGCAGGGGACTCACGAGAGGCAACCACACATTGATGTTTCTCTCCCACTCTTTCTCCTTCCCTTCCCCTCTCTCTAAAAATAAATTAAAATAAAATAAAATAAATAAAAATTTACTCTCAGATTATTAGTGGAATATTTATTTTTATAAATGTGGAGGTATGTTTAGAATTATCACTGGCAACTTGTTTCCAGAGCCGGATCTTAATTGTTTTTATTTAAAAGAAACAAAAATCTTCTTGAGTTACATCGTTAGAAATAACTTATAAATGATCCCTTAGCTTTAGAAATGCTCTGTTTGTAGTTCTGCAATATTTAAATAATACTAAAAATAAAGAGTCTCATTGATTTTTTTTGTTATTTGTATTATATTCTTTAATTCAAGAAATGTTATGTAATTTGAACTCTGAATTTTTTATTTTGACCCATATGATGAGGACCAACTTTAAAACGACAGTTCAGGGTTCCTGATTTCATAATTTGTCTCCCTAAGGGATGCACCTATAAAGCAATGGGACGGTCTTCCAAACATACTAGGAGTTTTGTGTCAGGGCGGCCCTCGTCCCCTTCAAAGCAGTCACCTAGGAAGTCCACACATTTGTTCTGGTGATGCTGTTATGGCTTCACATGTTGTGGAATGCCTCTTCTTAAACTGCCTCTGAACTACTAAGAAATAATAAAGGGTATAATGACATTATTTTGAATGCCCTAAATTGTGACATGAATTTGATCTTGGTGAGTCGTCAGAAATCATCTGAGGACCAACTACAGTGAATAAAATTTGGAGTGTCATTTGGAGTCACAATTGATATAGGATAATAAGGTGGGCTTTCTTGAATAACATGGTAACTGACTCCTGAAATTGTCAAAGAGGAATTCCAGAACCTTGGACCTTGGGATAAATGTATCAGCTCCCAAGGTAGCTACTATGAAGAACAGTACATGTTTAGATTTTTTTAAATGTGTATGTTTGCAAAATAAGATCAGTTTTATTACTTTATAGACATACCTTGTAGATGAAAAAAATACTCCTATCATGGAACTCTTTATAAGCAAACTTCTGAATGTAAGTAGAATTTCTGTCTCACCTTTTTAAGTCTCTTGAGAAATCTGAATTTCTAATAATGACTTATTCTGATCTTCAGCTTAAAAAAATGTAATGTTTGCCATTTAAAAAGTGGATGAGTTTAGGTTTCACTTCACCATTTTCTTATTTATTTTGTTATCTCTGCTCTTCAATTTTTTAATTTAGTGTACTCATCTATGTAAACCTTGAGACTCACAATGTATTTTCTCATTTTAAAATTATCATCAACTTCTTGAACCAAGGTAGAAGATCAAGTCTAGGCTGAAGGTTATTAATTGTTTCATATTATTTTAAGCTTTTTTTTTGGCATTAGTAATGACCAGATGGTTTCCTTTTTCAAAGTGGAACCCCATCATCCTATTAAATAAGAACATCAAATTACACATAGAAAAGTATTTTTATAAAAGTAAATACTCTCAACTTTGGGGTTCCTATTATGTTTTTCACTTCAACTAATAAAGGTGTAAAAAACAGAATTCTGCCAAACAGCGGGACCATGTTTTCTAGTGTAGACTGCAGGTGGAAGCACGGACTGGGCATGGGGGTTGAGCTGACGGTCCCGCTTCGTCGGCGCTTTCACAGTTACTCCACCACCTCCCGTTCGTCCCGGCTGCCAGGCCCTGTTTCCGCACTGCCAAGTGGAAATGTTAAAAGTAAAATGGAACGTGGAAGGCAGAGAAAATTGTTACCCTTTGGCAAAGTGGCTAAGACAGCTAAATTGTGAAACAATTTAAACTGTTCAAATTTGGCAAGTTTGATTGAAAAATTACATGACCTGTGTAGTTAGAGAGCAAAAATGGTCACTAGTTCATAGTTTTAAAAAGTCATAGTGTGGTGTCTTTTTTTTACCACAGACTGAGAATATTATTTTATTCTGCCTGGCAATAACTTTTGCACAAATGACTGTTGTTTTGCAGTTTGGTGATTTAAATGCCGTGTCTCCTGGAAATCTGGATAAAGGTAAGAATTAAAAATAATATACATTGTCAAGGTCTTTCTTTAACTAGGAAATTCTCATAGGAGACAATGAGACGTATGTTTGTGGCCCTATTATGCTGTGAAAATGGCATACAGTCCTAGATGAATATCACCGTGTCTTTGGGATGCTTCACTAATTCTCCATTTCTATGCTTTATATGAGGTGCCTTACATGCAAAAATTAAATTTAAATGCTGTTAGAAGCTCATTTTGACTTTTTGCCTGAAATTCATTGTAAGTGACAAATTATTTCTGACTATCTCCAGAGTCCTAGAGAAAAGTGATAAAATTGGTCAAAATATTTTTATTCAAGGCCTACCTGGCAAGAAAAAGATTCCTCAGCCTTCCCGTCACCACTTCACACTTTTCAGTGGAAAAATAACTCAAAAAGAGCAATGATGTTTACTGTAAAAGCAAGATCAGTAGCAGTATAGATGAAAAAGATAACATATGTCTGTAAATTTTAAATACTTCGTTTACACTATTACAGTTGTCCCTGTGTTCTATTAAATTTTACCACCAGCATCGCCACTCTGGTGTGACAATAGGATATAGATTCCTGAGGAAGCTTTTGCTCTACACAACCACAGAGTAAAAGGAACAGGGTTTAGGGGAAAATAAGGTTGGAGCAGAGCAAATACAAGCAAAAAAATTGCTATAAAAAATGCCAGCCTAGTTTTTATAAAAATGTAAAATTTCTGGTAAACAAACACTGTAGAAAATGTAGGCCTCTCTTCAAAAACAAACAAAAAAAGGTTTTAAGCAATTGAGTTTTATAGTCAGGGACCGTATGCACAAAGACTGGTGAGAACAACACAGTCAGCCCTTCCAGGACACAGCCAGAGCCAATGGGCACCTGAGGCGAAGGGAAGGACTTGGGGAATCTGCACATGAGTGCAGTGCTGTTTTCTGGAGCGTCCTGTACAGGGTATTGGGTCCAGCGTCTGTGCCTCCTTGGTGGTAGAAAACATTAATGAGCCAGGGAACGTCACCTGTGAACCCACAGCACTGTGGTGTTGAACTCCTCTCGGTCCGTACCAGTAGTGGATGCATTCATTCCTGATAGAGTGACCTACGTAGTAGCAGAGCAGGAAAAGCAGAAAATGATAGCCCAGATGGTATTGTTGCTGCAAGTGCATACTCTATATGAGTAACCAGATAACCCTCAGAAAAGTATGTCAGTTTTGAGATGATGGTTATGTGTCATTTTAGTGCGAGAATGGTGGCAGTTGAAACCCATGTCCAACGTCAGGCAACCCTGATGGCGCATTGACCCCAAAGCCTCATAACCCAAATTTGGGGTGTTGTCCCTGGATGCCCAGAGGTGCAGTAGGAATGTTGCTATGTGGCCAATCACTGCATGGCAGCCAGTCTTCTTTGTAAAGTGCTGAGCCAAAACAAAGTCTTCAGTACACTCCAGCAGCACCGAATTTTAATTTTTGTACACCAACTGTTGATAATCACAAGCAGGTTGTCCAGAAATGTCTTTGAGTCTTTATAGGTCCACAAAACATCTGCAGAATTGTTGGCCCTCGGGAACTGGACAAAGGGCTAGCTTTTGTGGACTGCTCTGTAGCCTACCCAGTGGCATTGTGTCGCCCCCATGTGGACCTACACAGACATGGCCTGGGACACTGGCATTTGTTCAGCCCACCCTGCCATTGCCACCCTTCCCACCTGCAGTGGGCAGAGGAAAGGGCTTTCCTCACATTCTCTTCACTGGCCCACCATCTTGAAATGATTTTTTTCCTTTCAGTGCTGTTTTTTACTTTGTTTTGTTTTGCTTATTACTATTATTATTTTGACACTGTTTCTCGGGCACAGGGAAGTAGTTAGAGAAAGAGCTGAGAAGCAACAGGATTTACCTCACATTCTTGGTGTGGCCCTGCCTGTCCCATCCACACCGGGCCCTGAGGCTGCTAGAGTGACACAGCCAAAGGGTGTGATCAGAGCCTATGGCTGGAATGTGAAAACCTCAAGACTTTTGGTGGACTCTTTCTACAAAATGGGAATGTTAATGTTTTTTTCAATAATAAAAGTAATGATTGCTTTGTATAAAAACTTCAAGTAATCCAGAGAACTGGAAACTGTAGAAAGTGAAGCTTCATAGTCACAACTCTTAAGAGACCGCCAGCATTAAGAATTTTGTGTGAAGATCCTTTTTTTGTTTATGTGTATACACAAATGCATTAACAAGAGAAAGTATCACACAGATGTTTCAATTACATCTTCTTCATGAAGTAAGTGTCTGACAGTCTGTCCTCCCTGCAGCCCACCAGCCCTTCCAGTGTGCGTGTTCTAACAAATCTGATACTATCAAGTCCATTTTCCATATAAAATATATGGACAAGATATCTTTTGCCTCATCTAAGAGTTCTTCTGTGTTTATCACTTAATGATGCTCTACAGACATCATTTATAGTCACTGCATCTGAACTCTACCTTTTAATTACATATACCATTTCTCAGGAGATTTTGCTCCTGGCAACTGCATGTGGTACAACTGTACGTGGAAGTCCCTGTTACTCCTAACCAGTGTTTTCTGGAACCATCTTTGCCCCAGTTGATAATAAGAAAAGTCAAGGGGCGCATTACTATTAAGAGCTGCCCTGGCAGGGACTTCTGTGGTAGGTGTGGCCCAGGCGGTAAAACTAGACTCAACCGTAGAAAGAGTCCAACTTTGTGTGACTGAAGAGCTACTCGTACATGATGTGCCGTAGGAGAGAATGTCATGGAGATTCAATTGTGCTTCTACAAGTCACTGTAAGTCAGAGCATAACAATAAGTATAGGTATACGAGCATTTTAACTATAGATGAGGTATTTGATGTGCTTATACATTTGTCTTTTTTGGTAAACAGTAAGTAAAACATGTTGAAAGTGAAGTAGAAAGATTTTTAAGGCAAAGATGTATTTTTCACTGTTTAAAAATGATCACTCATGAAGAGGTGTTCTCTATACTCTTCTGAAGAGAATCTTACACAATAGCAAAGCTGTGTGAGCAGTTCTCTCTACTTTTGAATAGTAACTGTGCGGCTGGAAAAAATTAAATGGAATTTTTTTATAATTATGTTTTAGTTAATATAAAATGTATTAAAATTTAGAGGTAACAGTTACTATATTTAATACATTTAATTTCCAGAAATGAATACCAGCTATTAACAGTGAGTATCAGTGTTGCCAGGAATGGAAATTCATTGTGCATTTTTAATCTGATACTACTGCCTCTGTCTTTATCATTTTTTATAATAAAAATTAAAGGCCTATTTAACATTGTGATCTAACACATTCGTGTGCACCAAAAACTCTTTATAGTAACCCATGCTTATACATGATATCATATCATTATAGGTCTCACCTGTTGAAGCATATCTAAAGCATGTGTTGATTGCCATTTTTCAATTTGCCGTTTGGTATTGGTCTTGGTATCATTTGTTTGTGCAGATGAAGGCAGTGAAGTGGAAAGTGAAATGGATGAAGAACTAGATGACTCTTCAGAACCTCAAGCCAAAAGAGAGAAAACTGAGCTGAACCAGGCGTTTCCAGTGGGCTGCCTGCAGCCTGTCCTCGAGAGCAGTGTGCAGCCGAGCCTCCTGAGTCCAATGCACAGCGAGCACATCGTCACAAGCACTCAGACTATCCGGCAGTGCAGCGCTACAGGGAACACCTACACTGCGGTCTAAGGAATATTAAAGTGTGTTTTTCCAGCTAACTTTAACCCTGTTGATATTGGGCTTAAGTTGAAAATTGAATAAGCCTGAAGGTCAACTGTTGTCAAATTCTGTCTGTGCTGAACATTACCTTTCTGGAGTTGTGAAATGGAATGGGTGTATGTATTTTGCCAGGTCTTTTTTTTTTTTTAATGTAAACAAATGATTTGCCTCTTAATAATAAGAGTTTTTTTTTTCTTAGTTTCTGGTGTCAAGAAGGATTTTTACAACACTTAATATTTTTGTTTTCTTATAATTAAAAATAATTTACATTTTTGTAGTTTAAAATATTTTATTGTTGATTGTTAGTCTTGGTGTATTTCATGTGTAAGTTTTTAATTAGATGCACTTCTGTGAAATATCAAAAGAAAGACTTTCTTTGATTTACACTGGAGGCATGCCCATTTGGCAGCAGATGCATCAAATTTGCTTTTGAAAGGTGCTTCTCATTGGACAGAACTGCAAAACACTATTTTGATAACGTTTTGGAGTATGGAGAAAGGATACAGAGCATTTTTATTATAGCGCTAGAGGGTTGGGAAGGTCATCTATTTTTTCTCTGAAGAAAAATTGAGCTGTGCATTTATCAGTTCAGAGTAAATGACAGAAATGCAAGAGATTATGCTAATATG
The DNA here is from genome assembly GCF_021234435.1 of Artibeus jamaicensis. Classification (NCBI taxonomy): domain Eukaryota; kingdom Metazoa; phylum Chordata; class Mammalia; order Chiroptera; family Phyllostomidae; genus Artibeus; species Artibeus jamaicensis. Next base: position 41,680,340 of record NW_026522030.1, on the reverse strand, counting down.
TACATAATTTGTGTACATAATTATTAAATCATGTTAATGCAAGCTTCCGTTAAACATTGAATTTTAACTGCTATCTGCATACCAATTCCTCTGTGTAATGACTACTGATTCTGTATTTGGGACCACTGTACAGATGCATTCTGCTGTCGAGTGGGGCTGTTATAGTTAGATACTGAAACTGAAAAAAATGACTTGACTTTTTTTTTTAAGTGTATGCTACTTATGCTGAGCTGGACGTACAGGAAACCATTCCATTTGGATGACTTTCTTTTATTCCAGGTCTTTTTCCTAATAGTAGTTCAATATGCTGCTATTATAAAAGAAAATTTATAGAATGCAAGGAATGTAGCAACCTGCATATCATTTTTTCCTTCAAAAATATTTCCTGGTTTCTAAAGTATGTGGATTTAAATTTTAAACAGAACCTGAAGGCAGTGTAACTGGCACACCGTACTGTTGCTTATCTCCAATTCTGTAGGATTTGGGTAGGTGGCCGGATGGACCAGTGCCATCGAAGAATGTACATCAGGGATCATCGTACCTCGGCTATAACATGGTGCCTTAAAACAGAACTGAAGCTAAGGTTTAGTAAGGCTTATTTTGGTCATGTCAATTCTTCTTCAGTCAATCCACTTGACAAGTTGTGCCTGTCATTTTCAGATTTTCAAAGTAAGGACAGGTGACATGTTCTTCAAAGGAAATGGAGGGCAAATAAAGCAAAACAGACAAAAAATCATTTTCCCTCTTTGAGTGACCGTGAACCTATGTTTTGTTCTTAGAGCCGAATATTACTTGATTATATAATCAAATTGTTTAAGAATGTGGAATAGCAGGCTAGTTTTAATTACCAGCTTGTTACATAAAATCATATATATTTAGGTCATTCTTTTCTAGTTATGATTTAAGACAGTTAAAATAAGTAGGTACTTATCGAAGTGCATCTTTTCAGTCTAAATGTCTGTCTGTGTGTCGTGGTGTCTGTGCCCATGTGCACACGGGTGCCCCTGGGCAGGAGTCGGCCGCAGAGTCGGAAGGTGTGATCCTGGAGTGGATACGCCCCTCCCCATTTTAATTTACATGAAGAGCCAAGGTTCTTTTAAGCACTCAATTATTAAAAACAACAAAAAAAAGCAGGCACATCCATTAATTTAAATAGTTCTTAAAAAGCTAATCAAGAAGAATAAATACATAAAGCCAAAAAAAGGGAAAGCACAAAATAATTCACAGATTATCTAACGGGGCCTATATTAAACTCAAGATGTTTATCTTTCCTGTTTTACTGGGGTGGAGGGTGGGGTGGAAAGAAGAGGGTGAGCCAATCTGTAAAGTTAAAAATACCAAATGGCTTATTGGGTGATGTGCAGGCTTTTTCAGCTGCTGTTGCTCGATTGCCTTAGACCTACTCAGATAGCTAAGATCAACATGCTTCTTAGGTAAACTTTAAATGTTTTAGATGCAATTTTTTTAATTGATTCAAATTTTGTATTATACAACTCATATATTTGAAAGCCTTTACTAGCTCATCACTTTTATCTAAATATCTTTTCAATGATCATCCCCCTTTTTTCTCCCAAAAAGGCAATGAATTTGTACCATCACATGCACAAAACAAGGAAGCAAGACACCTTAAGCTGCAAAGACTGTGTACCTATTTTATGGTGCATTAGGAAATATTTACAGGTAAATTTAAATCAAAAAAATGAAAGAAACACTCTTCCTCTGACTCTCCTTTCTTAATTTTTCCACCTTCCTCACCCTGTCCACCACCCCAAGAACTATACTGTATCTGTATTGGACCAAATGTATTTACGATATCATTTTGTTTATTGAACAGTTTTTAATGTACTTATGATCATTGTTTCCTTTAATTTAATGTTGGATATATTTGTTAGAGGAATCTGATAGTGGAATATTAGATTAGTTAAAGTTAGGGATTGGGGATCCTCCAGGATTCAACATTTCTTTCAATTGTTCATGGTTTGGTCTAAAATTTGGACAGATTGGGAATTTATAAATATTACTACATTTCAACTCGACTAAAAATATTCTGATCTGCATTATGAATACAGTTAGAAACATTAATCTTTGTTATTAGTGCAGACAGTTCTGACCAGTAGACAAATAATTTCTGTGATCTGTGCTACTTCCTGTTATTTCTAGTCCACAATGACATGCGCACATTTACAATCACAAAGATCTCAACAGTTTTGATTGAACTTGAATTGTGAAATACATTAGAAAATGCAAACATAATTTATACATTTGAGCAAATTGAAGCCACTGCAATTAACTGCATTTATCAGACCTTTTAGTTCCATTTTTTCACTCATTGGAAACTGTGACTTTTCTAAGTAATATTAGACACTAATACTCTCAGCAGGTTTATTGACAAGTGACAAGGACACATGTTAAGAACTTCGGAATGTTTCTTGGCATTGTCATCAAACACTAGTCATGAAAAGTATCTACATAGACCAAGCGATGCACTTTCAGTGAGGAAAAATGTAAGGAAAGTGTGTTGGCTGTTTTTAAGTTACAGAAAAGGTTTTTTCACTTAATAGGATTGAGTATCATGAGTAGTTTGATCTTCACATATGCTTTGAGAATCATACCCAAAAGATTTGCATTCATAAAGCCAGTGAACAAGAGGGTGAAATGGGAGAACCATTGCCTTGGAACACAGGATCCAACTTAAACCATTTTTTTTTGGATAGTAAGTAGCTGGTCACTTTTTCAGGATTTTCTTCCAAACTATGTTTGGACTGACTGTATAAGTCTTACTGCCTTTTCAGAAATCTGCTTTCCTTTGTGTGCTTTTTCTTGTACTGTATAGCACGGTTCATGCACCTCTCTTTAGATGGTGTACTTTAAAAACAAAAGTAAAATTCAGAGAACGGTTTTAACACTGCATAAGTGAAATTAATAGTGTTCGACATTGACTGCCTTTGATTTGTAGTAGACAAGTGAAAATGAACACGTTCTTGTAGAATGCCGTTGAAGTCGTTCAGGAATGAATACGGTTTCATTACTGTAATCATGAACCTTTTTACATGGCTGCACTCTCTAGAAGTTCTAAATGTGATGCATTTTCGAATTTTAAAAATTCCTCAGATGATATATTTGAGATGTCTAAAATAATGCTGTGCTTGAAACATTAGTGTAAAAGAAAAAAAAATGTGTGTCACTGTGATGTTGGTCCTCCCCGTGTGGACACAGAAAGTGAAAACACTTTGGCAAGTCACCTTTGTGTACTTGAGGCAGTGGTTGTATACAGCAGATGGACCTTTGCTATAGCCTCCCCTCCCCCTCGTACTTGGTGAGGCAACAGTAGCTGTCAGAAAATCACACCAGCCCTTGGTATTGGTGTGAATTGCACCGGAACCTGGGGAGAGGTGGTCATGCAGTGCTATTGAAAACTGGGCTTGTCACTAGATCAGATCAACCTCCATGTACATGGTTAGAAGAAATCAATTAATGGAATCCTAGTATTTCTGCAAGTTTGATGATTTAAAAAAAAAAAAACTGGAATAGAAGCATTAATTCAGTGCTTAGTTCCAGTGTCAGAAGACCCCTTTGATGTAATGCCTTGTATTAACCCTTTGAGCATTGTAAGATAGACAGCGGGGGACAAAAGCCTTTCGGATCCTTTATTTAGACTTAGACTGGTAAAATATACTCTATATCCAAATGTCTAATTATGCTGTTTTTTTAAAGGGGGGGTAGGAAGAGAAAGTGTTTTCATGCTGAACACTTGCATTTTATATACAACTCTTAATTTTCTTCAAGAGGGCTTGATATATTTATTCCCAAATATTCACTGCCATCTAAGTAAGTGTACTGTTTACAGAAACAAAATCGACTTTTCTAGCATCACAGCACGACTCTAGGAAAGGAGGTCAGTGCATGGGCCTGTGGACCCGTGTCCCAGTCGGTCTCTGCACATGGGAAGTACCTAGATTGCCTTTACAAGGTATGAGAAAGGAAGGGTTACTTTTTTTTCCAAAATGCAACAAAACAAAACAAAAGATCTCATTTATTTAGCTTTAGAAAGTACAATTGTTAAGTGAAGCCTTAGGAAGAAATGAGTTTGAGCACCTAAAGAAAAGCTGAACTCTTTGGGGGCAGGTAATCTATCTGGAATTAGATCTCTCATAACATATTGTTTGGGAATTTCATACAGGGCATAATTTTATTTATGCTCCAAAAGTTTAATACTTTGTCAAAAAATTATATATAGATAGAATGGAGAGCAAAGCACTTGATCTTAAGCTCATCTGTCAGGAGATGCCCTAACTACTGCTTCTGGTGTCTGTAAATGCCAGTCTGCTCACACAGTTGCCGACTCTGTCCAAGGGGCGCTCTGCGTGCCCTGGACTCCTATGTCCCTGTGCGATGGAGCAGGAGAGCAGCGCCGTCTGCACCTGTGCTCGCGCTGCCCCAGCCAGGTGCACCCGAGAGCGTGACCTACTGCGATGTCTGGTGAAAGGACATCCGTACTCTAGTGCAAGTCTGCCGTAAACATGGCTTTCAGGCAGTTGAGGAGGTCAAACCATGCAAATTACTCGTGTGTTAACATGCAATACTCAAAGGGTTTTGATTTAACTCTTCTTTTGAATTCTTCATGATGATTTACTGTAAATGCTTCTCAGTTTGCATGCTCTGATCATTGCTGCTAGTGATTTTATGTGCCAGTAGACCTGAGTTTAGTTTACCAATTTTACTTAAATAGTAAAAGCCACTTACAAAGTGACTGCCTAGGATTCTTCCCTTTTGTTTGAAGTAATTGGTAATATGTTATTTTCAAAAATGTGTTTTGTCTCTTATTGGTTCTGATATTTGATTCTTTCTTTCCCTCTTTCCTTTGTTCTTTAAATAAATTACGATGTTGGGATTGGAAGCCCTGAGTAATGAAATCTTTGGTAAGAATTGTGTATGTAGCTCAATAATGAGGACAACAAATCATTGTTAGAGGAATTTTGATTCTGGGGAGGAAAGAGAAAATAAAAATTCCCATTGACTGTTGCTGACCAAGTAAATTGTTCCTTCAATGAATTAATAGTTTTGAACAAATGATTGCCTTGTTTAAACCTGCTAACCACAATTTTAAATAACCCAATAAAGGAGGTATTGAATTTTATTCGTTTAAAATGCATCTTTTGTACCAAAGCAAATTTTTTTCTCTACTCATCTCCATCATCAATTGGGACCTATGGTGGTGGCCAATGTGTTGGTTACAGAAACTTTAAGTGAGTGCCTTGAGAAAACTTGGAAATTTGTGCCTGGGGTGGTAAACTTTTAATTAGGTTAATTGTAGTGCTTACCAATCAGTAATTCTACTATCACTCAGGGCTTTCGTACCTTCTAGGTAAAACTTCTTTCATTGTGTTTTTTTTTTAAATACTGTATTTTTTTTGTGCCATCATTTAAATTTCACTTAGTAAGTGGCAGATGTCATTATTCAGTCCCACAAGCACAGAAACATAGTAACACTAGGAGATGTTTGAACATTTATTTCACAGTCGACTGAATATATTATGTAAATGAGGTAAGCAACTTTTGTAGAGAGTGTGTGTGTGAGATAATGTAATGTTCTTTTCCAGTTTTTGGACTACAGTTGAATAAACTTTTTAATTATTTAAAAACATCTTTACCGAATAACATGTGATGGTTTTTTTGTATAATGTATTTGATTTTGTAAATACGTATTTCCTGATGTGATTTTTGTGAGAAATGCTAAATCTTTTAGTATATCACGTCCTCTCAAAATTGGCAGGAGCTGAATAATAGTTTGTGGGCGATTTGTATTGTGTACTGTACAATAACTGGGGAACTTTTATAATTATAAAAATATATATTAACTTTTAGTGTGTTGTTTAAACAAATGACTGGAACATACTAAAGATATTAGTAGGATTTTTCTGAATATTTCAGACTTGAACTCAGGCTAGCTTTCTTGTGTTTTTCAAAACAAAATGGTGTCTTGTCTTTTAAAATCAATAAATTTGTTTCCTTGTTACAAATACATTTGAAATGGCTTGATTTTTCCCCCCTCAGATCGTTGCCAGGAAGTGAATAGTGCACTACCTCATGAGGGGATAGGCACTGTGTCGTTCACTAGCTTAGAAACAAAATTAAGTTGTTTTCCTTTTTTGTGTGTCAAATGAAATTGGCAATATTTACACATGAACAGCACAGAAAGAGAAAACAAAATTATAAGCTCAGCAGGATACAAATCTTACCCTCAAAGAAAATTAGTGATTTTGAGTGCTGTTTAATTTCAGAAGCTGTCATTTCTATTGTAAACCCAGATTTTTGGATGTTCATAATGTGTTTGTTTAATGTCACTTCACATTGATATTTGGCACCCAAGCTGCTTGCGTTTTAATGCACTTAAGAAGATTCTCTGCCCCGATGTTTTTCGTCTTTGAAATACATAGTTCCACAGAGGAAAATTCTCCATGTTTAGTGTCCATTTCTGAGTTTCGACAAATGACACAGTATATAAGCCCTCCTCCTAGAACATGGAATAGCCAGTTCATTTGGGTTTATTTTAAAGATAAAAATTCAAGACAGAAAATATCCTCAAAGGGAATATAGGCAGAATTGTAGCCTTTGCCATTTGTGAGATATTTGGAAATTTTTATACCCCAAAAAAGAGTTACTAGTTTCTAACCTGATCTTTATATTTGGTTTCTCCTGGAAATAGGAGGTATTTTAAATAGTTTATGATTAGTGTGTTTACTTATTGGTTACAATATTCTAACTATCGTGGATTCTTAATATTAGTTTCTTCTCCCTTAGAACTTGTACATTTTAAGACTTGAACTCAGCCTGGGAAATGTAGCTGCTTTTCATTAACTGATTCATTTCAATCCACCAACTATTTTTTCTTTGTTATAGTCTAAAGGTAAGTAATGCATGAAGAAACTTGTCTTTGGGCTAAGGCCCAGATTAAGTGTGTGTGTCACCATAATCAGTAGTGTGGCTGCCACATTGCTGAGGTTAATGTCCTTTACAATCAAGGGAAGGGAGCAGGAAAGCTCTCTGGTCTTACTTAGGTCTGCTGGAACATCTGGGCCAGGAGAAGGGGTCTGCTCACCCTGACACGGCTGGGTGGCCAGCAGAGTATTGGGGCTGAGCACCCCCAGACCTAGTAACTTCCCATGCTGATGAGACCTGTTTTGCACCAGTTTATTGCGAGTTCGGAGACTGGAAATATCTCAGGCATGACTGGATACATGGGAAGGTGTGTCTGAACACATATATATATCAATAATTGAAGTAAACATAAGTGCATGTGTCAAATGCCTGCCTCTCAGGCCAGTGCTTCAATATAAGCAAATGAGCAAAGTCTGGGCGCAATCTGCTCCCTCTGTACCAGCTGGGGGCCTGGTGAGTCCCAGTGTGTGAGCCCTGTAAGGCCATTTCAGTTTTGCTATAGGCTTGTTCTTGAGAACGAGAGCCTTGTTGGTTTTCAAATGTTTTCAATGTTTCGGAAGCTCGTCTCTCAGGTGAAGGTCTTAAAAACTGGGTGCTGGTTGTGGGGTGAGACCCTTGCTCCTCGGGGAGAAGCTCCAGGTTTTAAGCTCCCCAGCCCCTGATCGTAGGTTGCTGCGCCTGGGTTGAAGTTTATGGTGAGACTGCGTCCCAACCTTTCCTTTGTACTTAGATGTGGTTTTTTTCTTGTTTGCCTCATGTGTTGGAGTTGCTCAGCCAGCCTTTAGGGTTTATTGCAGAGGGAATTTTTCCTTATGTAGCTTTAGATTCGGAGTGACTGTAGGTGGAGGTGAGTTTGGGAGAACCCCAGGGCTCTGTCTTAATCACTATGGAATACACAGTGCACTTAGTATATAACTTATTGAACAAATATTTGTTATATGAGTTAAGGAACCAGTTTCCTTATAATTAATTATACCTATAGATTTTACTATGTAAGGTTGGTTATTTCTGCTATTACTAATAATTCTTAATGACTCCTCTTAAACGTTTTATCTGTGCATTTATCCTATTTTTCTCATACATTTCTAGAAGCCAAATTTAGGGGCCATTACATTACAGATATTTTTGGAGGGGGGTTTATATTGCTGAACTCTGCTGTGAAATCTTGGGCCAATTTGTAATTCCTTCAATAGCTCTAATCAAACCACTAGAAGCCAATTAACTGAAAAAAGATTTTGAAAAAGTTTTATACTTGATCTAGGACTATTTGCCATTTTACAGGCAGAAAAATCAAGACTTCAAAGAATCCTAAATGATGTGGCAAATTGATTTCTTAGCAAAATGATATTTGATTATTTGGAAACCCTCCCTTAGCAACTGCCATGTAATTATAGGTGCACTTTGGGCAAATAAATATTTTGCACCGCAAGGAATCATCCTGAAGTTAAACTTGGAATGCGAGTTACAAATACAACACTAAGCACTTATGTTAACGTATCATTACATCTCTGTCATTTTAATTGTTGCCCATGAATATTGGCTGAAAAGTTTGTTCAGCTTTTTTTCTGTAGGATAGTTCTAGTAGTGCTTAGTCGTCTTCAACTTCATTCGAAACAGTTTTGTTAGATTGTATTGTGACAGCTGTCATATCACTGTGCATTTAAAAAACTTATCAAAATTGGTGCAGCCATTTTAATATTGAAGATGGAAGAAGATACACATTTTCAGCATATTATGCTTTATTATTTCAAGAAACATAAAAACGCAACTGAAATGCAAAAAAAGATTTGAGCATTGTGTGGAGAAGGTGCTGCAACTGATCGAACGTATCAAAAGTAGTTTGTGAGGTTTCTTGGTACTGTTGACATTTTGGCCAAATGATTCTTTGCTGTGGGGCTGTCTTATGCATTGGAAGATTTTTAGCAGCACCCCTGGCCTCTACCCACCAGAAGCCAATAGTGGGAGATAGCTGACATACTCAAAATATCCAAATTAATAAAGTTATTGGCAAAAATGAAAATGTGTCTTTTGCAGGAAAAACTAAATGGACTTTTTGACCAACCCAATATATCTACCTATTCTCAGAATACTTCATTAGGCATATTAAGTAGGGGAATTGTTATTTAAATTATGGGGGGGTATGTAAGAACCTTCTTATCTAAAAAAAGAAAACCTCATAATCCCACCAAACTGAAAACAGCTAATTTCCTTCAAATGTGGAATGGATCAAGAAATTAGGAGTTATTCATATAATGAAATACCACACAGCGAATTAGACCAAGTACAAGTAACATACATGATAAGTCTCACAAACATTACATGGAAAAACAGCCAAACAGGAAGGAATACATGTTATATTATTCCATTTATAAAGTTTAAAAACAGGAAGAAGCCTACTGTAATATATCGTTTACCTTTGAAAAGGAGAAAACATTGGGAGTTAGGAAAGAGCGGGAGGCTTTTGGGTCCTAGCAACATTCTGTTTCTTGATTTTTGTAGTAGTTAGCCATATATTTGCTCTGAGATCACTTATTATAATGCTGATAAAAGTTAAAGACTAGTCTGGGTCCAGACTCACCTTTCTATCAGAGCTTAATGGCTTAAAATCCCAAATCTACCCAACAGTTTCCTAAAGCCGGGAGGTATTTAAATTACACATTTCTACTGAAAGGTGCCCCAAATACTGTGCTCCAGCTTCACTTCGGGCATGTGAATGAATGGTGTCCTGAACCAGAAAGAGCCCTGAGGTGTTTCTACTTCAATCACTGCAAATGAGCGCTGCTTACTGGATTTCTTACATCTTATTACAAAGGTGTGTGTCTGGTGAAACTGATTTGAGTTAAATACTAAGAATATTCCTTAAAAAAAAAAAAAAAAAAACCTCCGGGTGCTTGATAAGAGTAAAGGATACAATCTATAACAGGAACTTCCAGAAAGTTTCCCAAATTCACAGGCTGTAGCAGCTGTCCCTGTTCTGCAGAAATACTTCTCAGTGGTCCAGAGTGCCTAGGGTGTTTTTAGTTTGTTTGTTTCTTCATTTGCTTTGCCCAAAGGGTTATTCAGATGATTGATACCAGCAGGCTCTGTACATTAGAGTCATCCTGTGATCTTTAGAATGCAGAGGCCTCAGTGTGCAGTTGGCAGCAAACCAAGACCACGGTACGTCTAAGGGGGAACCTTAAGAAACAGCAGATCCTGGGGGCAGGAAATCACACTGTTTGTATTGCAGAGACAGGATGGTTTATTTGCTTGATAGGTGTGCTACCACTGCGATAAGCCCAACCCCTGGCAATTAAACTGAGGATGACATACGGCCATCCTGAATGATTTGTAGAATCCAAAACGCCACACAGGTTAGGGGCAGTGAAACAGCAAGTCATGCTCATGCATAGAATGCTTTTGCTATGCAGTGCCATGAAAATGAAGGAGCCAGAGAGGGGACACTCCCAGGGCTTTTCCACGTGACTCCTCTGGCTGGCCCCGTCCTTGCTGTTCCTTGATTTTGGGCCACTGGAGAGGTCCACCTCACCTCTGCTGAGGGAAGGGCTGCCCCTCCTCTACTCCCATCGCTATTGAAACTTACACTGAATTCTACTTAATGGCACTAGAACTTTACCTTATTAGAGGCCTGATTTCTTCACCATAGTCTGTAGATGATTGGGTCACCATCTGATTTTACAAGGTGAAAACACAGTATTGCCACGTTCTGCTGGGAGAGCCTAGAATATCCTGAAAATCATTATCAACCAGCTGCTTTTCCATAAATAACAGAATTTATCTGGAGCTGGTCCAAAGAGGATTCAGTAGGAGTTAGAAAGACTGGACCCTTTTTCGTAAAACAATAAAGTAAAATCATATAGAAGTATATAAAGTAAAAATAAAAATTCCTCCTCCCAATCCAGTGCTATTTCACCCAGGTAATAGCGATTCAATTTTCTGCTCACCAGGCAAATGGGAGCTGCAAATAGAGATTTAAAAAATACTTTTCTAACAGAATTGAGTTTATGAGTTATGAAATTTATACCTAAGAGACTAAAATTACTAGGTCAGAGTAATGACCTCCTGTAACTGGCACCCCTCTCTAAAATTCAGCACATTTCAAAGTTTCATGTTTTTGTTTATATTTGTATGCCAGATTTATTCGGAAGCACGAATGCATTTGTTTATTGTGTCTGTGGCATCAAGATGTGCTGGGGACACTGGTCCTCTGGCCTGCTCGCTCAGGACTAGAGAAGCAGCAGCAGGTGCCAACAGGAAAGCAGCCACCGCAGCTCTGCCACCCTGGTGACCTGCTGTGGGGCTTCTGTCTCTGCCTGTCAAGAGCATGGGTGTATGAAGTCTGTCCTTCAAATTTGACTTTATAGTTTTTCAACCAATGAGTTTGAAAGCAAAGTTTTAAGAAGGCCAAGATCTATTTTAAAAACCCACAACACGCACTACCAAAGATAAAATCAGGAAATGAAAGTAATGCATGACTCATGATTCCTTAGACTTAGTTGCACACTGGACTGATTCACCTAACAAAATCTCTGAGAAATTAAAGTACTGAACCTGCTACAGCTATACGAGGAGTGAGAGTGATGTGTGTACATGGACAATGTATTACAGAATGGAGACAGCAACTCACCTCATTGTTTAATGTTCATAGATGCTCATCAGAATGGAATTCAGTTGGGGCTGGTTGGACAGAGCATCTAAAATGTGGGGGAGCTCTGCCCCCACAGAGACCCCCATCTCGCACGGATGAAAATAAGTCTACCAAGACGTGATCTGCTTGGGGAGGAAAGGTGGCTGAGCTCTCCAAGGAGAAGGGCCAGGACCTGTTCCTCAATGGGCTTTTATTGGGTTTAATTTGCACAGGAATACAGGTAAATCTCATCAATCATTGTCAGGCAGTAAAGATCAAACAATAGATAACGCAAAACTCTGAGGGCTTATTCTGAGACAGGGCCAGATAGCTAAAGGGCTATAAAGCTTTGGGGAATCAAACTCATTCAATGCTTGGACCTTATCATTTAAATTGCGGGTATTCTTAGCAAAGCAGGTCTCACAGGATTTTATGCATTCTTTGTTAGGCCTGATCACCTGGGCATCCTGCCCTTTCCAGCACAGGGCTACACTATCATCTGTCATTGTTTCAGGCTTAAGTCAGGCAGGGGAAGTAAGGCAGCCAAGAGATTAGGAAACTTCTTGCAGACAGAATGAGGACTCAGGCTATGTCAAAGCTGAGAGGTGAGGGTCCATCATCCCCTTTTTCTATAGCTCTCCAAGTCCTTCCCTGAGAGCCCCTTCATGACCATGCCTGTCTTAGTTTGCCCCTCTCTTGAGGAATCTTATCAGTCATCTGCCTGGGGCCAAGAGGGGTAAAGTGGAAGGGGGCAGAGGTGCCCCCTTCTTCCGACCCTGCCAGGAAGATAAGCTTTGTCTCCTTAGTGGCTTATGGTCCCAAGATCCTTTACTCAGCCTTAGCCACAGGGGTTACAGCTTCTGAAACCAGGCAGGGCAGTTCCCAACACTAAAAGAAGAAATGGCTTGGTTGGCCGTGATGGGAGGTTGAAAGGTGTTTTGTGGTGATGCCTTCTGGCTGCTGGTTTCTTGATGGGCTACATGGAGAACTTACCTATTAACTCACTTTCCAAAACTCCATGGGAGAGTTTCTAAATACCTGATAAGGGTGATTGCCTGATTTACACAGCGGCACAAACATCATAATGTGGGCATTATGTAAATAGCTATTCAAAGGCTAATCCCTGGCACCATGTGCTTGTTGAAATAGTTGGCGCTGGTTTACCTTTGCCAAGGAAGGGTTGTGTTGTGGTGGGAAAGTAAATATTCCTTATTGATAGCACTGGGAGGCTTGATGGTACCACTCATGACATAGTTATGGAGGCGAGGCGAAAGGTATGTATCTTTCAGTCACTTAGCCAGGCCACCTGCTGGTTATGTGGCTGTGAAAACCACTTTTATAAAGTTCTGTTTTGTTAGCTCTAACATCAAGGTAAGACTAGGACCCTCGACATAGGGGAAGGGTGGGGATTAAATGAGATAATGCTTGAATTTAGCTGGGGACCAGGTGAGCTCAGCGGCAGGGCCAAGGGCAGGGCCAAGGGCAGGCTTGTGGGAGTGGCTGCCCCCTCCTCCACCCACATTCCCCTGGTGGTGCAGGAGGAAGGGCTCTGTTAGTTAGAGCTATGATCACGTGAGAGGGGTTTCTGTCTTTCCTTTTTGACTCTGCTAATAAGCTAATAACCAATTCTTTTGGAGAGCTTATTATTATGTGTGGTAACAAAGACTTACAAGTGAAGTTAATGTTTTTCCCACTGGGTATTTCTCCGATATGCTTTCTTTTAATAATGCTTCTGTGCCATCCCCTCTATCTTGTTTTGGTTTTTTACTCATTTCTTGAATATTTGGTGGACTTCATCAGTGAAGCAACTTGGACCTAGGGTTGCCTTTTTAGGAGGATTTTAAATGACTAGTTCATGGTTATGTTATCATACAGGTTTTAACTCAGTCAATTTGGGGAAATTATATACTTTAGAAAATTTTTCATTTTCTCTAAGTCTCTCAATCTATTGGCATAAAGATGTTCAGGGATATTTTGATATTTGTTTGTAGTTGCTACTTTCTAGACATCATCTAATTCTCATTTCCTCTTTAACCTGTGGACAACTTGGAAGTCCGTGTCTCACTTTCCTCTCTGTGAGGACTTTCTAGTTATCTTGTGACTGATTCGTCAGTTGATTACATTGCTATCAGAGAATGACTTCTGAATAATCTCAATCTTTTGAGACTTGTGTAGGTTTACTTTATGACTTAGTGTATAGTCCGTGTGCTTGTGTAGTGCGTGTACTGTAAAAGAATGTTTTATCTAGTACCATGTGCAGATTTTTGTGTGTGTCCCTTTACTCGAGTTTGTCATTGTGCTGTTCATATTTTCAGTATTCGTGCTGGTATATTTTATCTGCCTGTTCTATAGTCACCTCGGAGAGGTGAGTTTTAATCATGGACTCTGATTGTGGATTTGTCTGTTTCCTTTTGTAATTCCTTGATTATTTATATACTTATTTATTGGTGATGTTGTTGGGAGTATGGCAACTTAAAATCATTTTATCTTCCTGGGAGAATGGTCTTTTACCATCACCGCCACCACCACCAACAACAACAAATTTCCATCACTGGGCACCCCGCCCCAGAAGAGGTTTGTGATGAGATAGCTAAAACCTTGTCACTTCCAGCAGGATGACGTGGTGAAGAGTGAAAATGGATAAACCCGATGCCAACATGCATTGAAATCCATACAATGGAGAATGCTTTGCAATAATTAAAAGTTATGAAATAAATTTAATATTTATCGTATGTTGTTGAATTCCAATGCAGATTGAAAACAGTGTGAAACATCTGTGTGCAGAGAACATCTGGAGGATCTGCATCAAGATGTTAACTGTCCCTGGACACACAAACTGTAGCTTGTATTTGCTTCATTTTACTTGTATGCAGTTTGTACTTTTTACAATGCCCATGGAGTAGCAATGTCATTGCTGACAGTTAAGTAAAAATGAATAAATCTACCTACTTAATCCACCTTGCTACACCCAAGAGGACATTCAGGGGTGTGGATGTTTTGTTCTCAGAACTCCTTCAGCTGTCTGACCGTGGTTGGTCCTCAGCTCAGGTTATCACTCTGTTCTGCTGACAGTTTGCATCCCCTCTCGTTGCTCCTGCCGCCCATCACCAAGTGCCGACTGAGCAGCCGTGGAAAATTCAGTCGCTGTGACAGGGCTTTTTTCCTGCTCCATCCACTTTATTTTGCATTAACGAGTTCTCTTCTCGTTGTAGTAGTACTCGAGGTGGAGCTCTCCAGAGACCACACCACGGGCTGGGTTCAGTTCTGAGCCTCCCAGCAGCATGCAGGAGGCTGCAAAGATCTGAGAGGAGATTGCTGAAAGTACTTCAGGGGTCCTGGAGGCACTGATTTAGGAGGTGGTTGAAAGACATAACGTGAATCTGTCAGCTCTGCACTGACTACATCGGGAATGTGGAGAAAACAGCCTCTGGTTCACGAAGAATGTAAACACCAGGAGCATTCCATAAGGGTAGGTGAGACCCCCTTGGGAGGTACAGAGCAGGGGGTGGGCTGGGAAAACTACGGTACAGGGCTCTGTAGGACAACGGGCCTCTGGAGAGTCTCTAAAAAGGGTGTTCACCAGGTCTGCCAAATACTGAGAAAACATTCAACAAAGCAGACGGGGATGAAAGAGAAGAGTGGGATTTTAGCTAATGGTGCCATGTGGTAAGTTTTTAAAGGCCACTTCATGGAGCATGTCAGAGGTGCTCTCATGCAAAGCTGTCTGGAAACTTGACCTGAAAAAAAAATAAAGGAGGAGTTTGTCAGGGAAATAGGGAACCAGAATGGCACTCAGAGTCCAAGATCTCTGGTTTTGAAATGCTGACTTTCTGCTGAAAGGTTCTTCTCCACTCTCCCCACCAAAAGGCTCCCAGTTCCTCTCTCTTGAGGTAATTTCTTTTTATCCATTCCTTTTTGTATCCTTCCAGAAAGTTCTGTTATAGATAAGAACTTGTTCTGTACCTTGGGTTTTTTTGACTCACCATCACTTCATGGAAATTGTTCTCTATCAGCACATCTAGTTCCCTTTCTTAAAAAAAAACACACACACACACACACACACAACTTTTATTCTGTTCCATAGGGCAAAGGTACTGAATTATTTCAACACCTTATTTTTAAAATTCTTTGCTGTCTCTTTTGGAAGTGAATTTCCTTGTCTACACACAAGAATGAAAAAGTTCCCACAAATTTCAGAAATGATGGGTTGTTCTATAGCCATGGTAACAATGAACCTCCAGAATGCCTTATAATCCAATGAATCAACAGGTTCGTTAACCAGACAATCAATTAATGTCAACCCTACCCTTCTAAAAACCAACCAATCAGAGATGGGATTCACTCCATATGAAGATACTAAATTCCAACCAACCAATAGTCTCACCCAAGCTATCAGGTCCCTGCAGCTGATGTCAATCTACTTATACCTCCAAACAGCTGCAACCCCTTGGTTCATGCTTTAAAAAACCAGCCCAGCCCATGGAAGTTCAGCAATCTGATCTATGCACAGGCAATGTGCCTAAGCACAATTCCCCTTTCCTATAATCATCAACACATTTAGCTTTGTCTTTTTATTTCAGGTACTGAGTGGTGGTCTGATCATCCTTTGTTGTTAGAAGTACTGTAAAATTATACTTTGCAAATGTGTCTCTACACATTTATACATTTTTTACATGTAGACTACATTGCAACTCTATGGGGTATGTTGTACTTTGAGGTGAATTATAGGGATTTCATGATAAATTTGTGACTTTTGCTTATATTTTGACCTTGAAAACTGGCCTCCTCATAAGATTTGACTCCAGTCTATTTGTGGTCCATTATTAGAAGTGAAATTGCTGAGTAAAAAGAGATGGATATTTTGAAATTTGATAGATGCTATCCTGCAGAGATTTACCAATTTATATAACCATCGTCAACAAGTAGGATGCTTGTCTCTTAACCAATACAATTTTTAAATCTTTTTTGACTTTTCAAAGTAATACAGAAATAGATCTTCTTTAGATTTTTATTTCACATTTCCAAACTAAATGGTCTTATATATATACACACATACACACACATGTATTTCCTTCTATGTGGTGGTTTATAGTCTACGGACTAAATGATTTTTGAAAGTTATCCACAAGGCTGATTGTTTATGTCAATTGTAGTAATATGCATAAAGAAAGGAGGAAAGTTGTAGTCAGTCATTTTTGTGTGTAGTTAGTTAACCAATAAATATCCTATTTGACCAATTCATTTCTAATTTGAAGAAAAGCAATTTATTATTTGAAGAAAAACAGTGTTCTTAAGAAATAGAGGAGAAAATGTTGAGTGAACAAAGGTTGAGGTAGTTCTCTGCTTCCACTTGTGTTAAGCCTACACAGGTTAAAGTGGTTTCTATTTTTAAAGAGCAGAAATTGCAGCTGTTGTGAGTACAGCCCCGCTTAGCAGTTACCTGGGGAAGATAATTGGCAGCTACCACTGAAGGTCGATGCAAAGTACTCAGCGCTGTCCACTCTGAAAGACCTAGGGAGGCCTGGGTTCAGTAAAACTGCAGAGGCTTAGCTCACCAGTGACCACTGGGTTTGTTCCTACCAATGGCCAGCAGCTGTGTTCCTTTCTTATCTGAGAAGCTATAAAAAATAACATTAATAAAATTCTTTGTGTGGGTCTTCATATTACTAAGCACTTTTGTATGTATTATTCCTGTCGCCATACTTTACACTAGAGAACAAGGCCTGTTTGGGGAATGGAAACGAATTCTAAAGTAACCCAAGTAGATGAACATTAAGGAGATAATGCTGGCCACTGTTTTGTGTGTTAGCTTCTGTATTACCCGCCTTGTACAAAGGGGGTCGAGGGACCGAGGCACACCAGGACAAAGGAAGTGTGCCCACTGTGAGAGACATGGAAGTCTCTGTGCCAGACTAAACTGAAAACGACATAAATGCCCCAAATACTGTCTCATCAGCATGCACATACCAGGAATCCTTTCTTTAATGGTGACTGAAGTGTAAAAATTAGTGGAGGAAGAAAGAGAATAATGTAGAAGTGCGGAAGATTTGAATTCATGTTGAAAGCTTTCCAAACTAATGCTGTATTTGGACAAACAGCACAAGTTCTGGTTTCAAAGTGCAGGAAATGAAGCTTAGGAAGCTCAGACCATAGGCTGTCTGACGTGGCCTGCTTGGCATTTATGCATATAGAAAAATTGCTATACGATTCAGTGTTATTGTCTGCAATTAATTTGTATATGCTGTCTCCTCGGGCAACTTCCGCCTCAGGAACTGAGGTGTTTGTTTTTCCTTCTCAGAAAACACCAGCGGTAGGGCACCTCGACTCAGAGCTCGGTGATGCAGTGTCTCCGTCCTGCTGTGCATCTGCTATTTTTAATGTGTACAGTAAAAATGTCACGCTAATAATGTCCTCAGACCAAAAATTAATTTTGATCGTTGAAAGGTAAAAATTTATGTGCTGTGTGTGTGTCAGTGTTCTTGGCAATTTAATTGAGCAATTTTTCCCCCAGACCATCATTATCAACTTGACAAATCTGGCAGACCTATGGGCACTGTTGAGCTGAAAATCTGCCTTGTGCTTCCAAAGTCTAAGATTCTTTGCTTATTGCTGATTTAAAATGTCCATTAAGAAGGAGAAGCCAGAAAGAAAAACAATACATTGGTAGAAATCAGAGACAATACCAGATTCTTGAACAGCAACAAAAAAAGGCCCCACGTGATCAGCCACTCAGCCTTTTCTTTCCTGAAGTGGGCAGTGACCCAGCCCTTAAACGCTCGGGGGCGGCCCGGCTGCGCAGTCTGCAGCTGGAACCTCAGCGGTCCCCTCCTGCAGGTGGGGTGTCAGCCTGGCAGCCCCTTCTGGTGTCGGATTCATGTCCTTAATTATTAAGAATGCCTCACTTCTTTAAATTTCTCATTTCAATCGCACCTAACATTTGTATTTATCCATTTTTTAAATTGACACTGAGTTTCTACCATGGGCCAAATATCATCTTTCATTCAATAAATACTTTTGATTCATTGCTGTGTAACCAGGCACTGGATTCAGCATTGTGGAGCATCAACAGTGATGCTCATGGGGTTTACAATAGTGTGGGGGAGAGAAAAAAAAATATATATATAGCACACACACCCTACCTATATAGTCATAATCTATGATGAGTACTCTGAAAGAAAAGAATGAGGTGCCTGAGAGAATGGGGAATCGAGGACCTTTAATCAGTGTCGTTGCTATCATATGCATTACTCATTTAATCTTCACATCCAGTCTTTGATGTCAGACTAGTTACCACCCTCACTTTGCAGTTGAAAACATGAAAGACGTTAAAGTGCTCATTGTACTACACCCCAGATGCTCACGATCAGTTAAATACAAATGCAAGGGCAGAGCTGATGGGTTGGTTTATGAGCTCTTTAAAATCACCCTACTGTCCTGTATTTGCCCCTTCTGGAAATTTTGTGTCAACATGTCCCTGAAAAGATAAATACGCTATTATTATAAGTTTGAAATGATGTGGAAATTGTTCAAAATGTCTGTGGCAAAACCAACCACTGGCGAATACCACACACGTGTAAGTGAAGGACGCAGTTACCCCCCATTTCCTGCGTGCAGTTCGCCAGCTGCCCAGAGGAGCCGCTGTGTGCTTTGACTCGCAGCGAGGCTTCAGCCGCAACTCCTCCCGAGGTCAGCGCAGAGCTACTTTAAGTGCGGCCCATAGGAGGCAGACCAGCAGCACTGGCAACACCCGAGATCTTGTTAGAAATAGAATTAGAAATAAAAGTTCTTGGGCACGAACTAAGTCTGCTAAATCAGACTCAGGAGCGGCACGCAGCAATCTGTGTTTTTAACCATCTCTTCAGGAGATTCTTATGCGTGATAAATTTGACCTCCATTGCCCTTTAAAATGTAGGCTAGCCCTCATACTTGCCTAAAGGTAAATCTGCAGCCATTTGATACTTCGAAATGAGAGTGAATGTAGACCAATGAATAAATATCAGCTATTTCTCTACATATATAGCATATTAGAACTGGCAGGAAGCATTAACCAGAAGAAGTTGAAAACGGTAGGGGTGCATGTAGGGTAAGTGGAGGCAGTCCGGCTTCCTTGCCCAGGTGTCTGGGTAACTACGGGAAGCAGTGTTCCCATAGCCTCGGAGGGGCCTGATACCCAGTGATCTCATAGCCTGGAGACTGGGTCCGATAAAGTGTTCCCATAACATGAAGTGAGCTTGCATGTGCAGAATTATGTTATATTACCTAATGCTCTGGCAGTTTTCCAGCTTTGTTCCCCTCTAGTACTTAAACAGGTAGGGACTCCCTGCTGGGGGCAGTGATGCTGAGAGACACCTAAGGGGGCAGGTGCCACGATGAGTGCCATGCTGGGAGCAAGGGCCATGACATGAGACACGCAGATAGACATGCAGCTTGCAGCATGCATGGTGCGCCCACCCGTGAATAAAGGCATGCCAGACATCCCAACGGCTCCGCGAATATTTTTCCATCTGCACAAATACCGTGAACCTGCCTGGCCTTGAAGGGTGGCAACACAGTGCATTGGTAAAATATATGCTGATGCATATTTTTGGTATCATCCATTTTATTCTTTCTACTATGTTCTCTATTAAATCTGATAATCCAGTGCGATACGGTTGGTGATAAGTTGCTGAGAGCATTAGAGGCGGTCAGTAAGCTCGCTACGTCAGTCTTGTAATTCCCGCTTGGAGGTCAAGAGCCTCCTGAGAACTCATGCCTAGATCTCATACAAGCACACCTTCTCTCTGGGTGAAACTCCAGGCAGATGATCAGCAAAGTTGTTGCTTTGCAACTGATATTACAAGGGGTCTGACCCCGGATTTGCACAAGGATTGGCAGATTAATAACAATCACGTTCGTCCTCAAAGCGCCTCTCCTACCCTCCAACCCTCTTCTCAGTTTTCTCCAAACTGTGTTTTATGTTGGCTTTCACCTTCATACAAAAGAATCTGAAATCCACGGTTGTTCATTTGGTAGTTTATAAAATATGCCAATGTGCCTGCGGACATGAGTACAGTATAAATCATAAGCCATAAATAAATGACAACAACAAAAACAAAACTAAGTAAAAGCTGAAACTCACATGCCTTTGTAACTAGTAAGTCTTTATTCTCTTACCGGGGGGAAATGGAGTCAGTTCTACACACATCTCTCATAGCTGTATTTTCCTTCAATAAAAAGCTCACTGAAAGCTAAGATTAGCTGGCTAAAGAAAAAATGTTAGAAATAATGCTTCTAAAATAATTCTAATGGTTGCTTTCAGGTAAGGAGATGTGGTTGATTTAAACTTTTTCTTTTTACTTTTTCATATTTTCTTTATTGAGTAATACTACTAACAATAGCCACTATAAATTTAGTGCTTGCTAAACAGTGCCATGTAGTTTTCACAATCAGCTCACAGGGTTGTTGTGGGTTTACAGGGGTGTCCAACCTTTTGGCGTCTCTGCACCACACTGGAAGAAGAGTTGTCTTGCGCCACACATTAAATACAGTGACACGTGATCACAAAAACATCTCATAATGCTTTAAGTAAGTTTACGATTTTGTGTTGGGCCACATTCATAGCCATCCTGAGCTGCATGCAGCCCACCAGCTATGGGTTGGACACCCCTTCAAGCTTCCATAAATTCAAAGCATCTGACTAACAATTTACCTGGGTTACCCAGGTGATACGGAGCAGGGCTGACATTGGACCCCAAATCTGCTTCCTCCCAAGCCTCCCAGTGTACTCAGCAAGGCTTGTGTGCTGTCCTTGGACTCCCGACCCTGTGGGGCTCCCTTTCACCTCTTGCTAATATAACAGCTGAAACTAGAAGGTGGAGCATCCCTTTGTTCAGCGTCAGCTGGGAATGTGCATGCACGACATACTCTTTCTGGAGGATATGAAAGAGGAGGAATCTGGAGCATGGCTCGATTTCCTTAGTTAGATCCCCTGACTTCCATTCGATCCCTGCACATAGCTAGTGAGGCACAGCCTCCCTGGGCACGCGCCTTGGCTGGCAGAGCAGAGACCAGAGCTCCGCAGATAAGCCTGCCCATACGCTCTCATCAGCGTCCGTCTGACTGTGGTCAGGAGAGCCTCCCCCTCCTCAGGAACTCTGGAATTAGTTTTAGAAAGTTGGGGAAGCCTGAAAAGAAGGTGCTGATGACAGAAATGAAGAGGCAGAGGAGAGTGATGGTTGCTAGAAAACAAGTTTCGAATAAGTTAAAGATACAGAGTCAAAGTCAGTGGTGGTTCAAATAGATGATGTGATTGAATCTACTTTACACTCAATAAAGACGTAAGAAAATATGATTTGTTGACTTTCTGCTGCTCATGCTCACATGGGGCGAAAACGTCTCAGGTGCAAAAGAACTACTGGGAGGTGAAACACTTACTACTGGGAGGTAATTCTTAACAGTCCATGGGAGCCTGGCAGGATGAGAGGAAGGGAAATGAGAACCTTTAAAACATTTCTGGGGGCTCATAGTTCTTGGGAGCTCAAAGGTCTTGAGCTGTATGCATTTGGAATACTGAGAATTGAGTCCACCGCTCCTAACTTTGAGAAGTGACATAGGGGCTATCCATGGTCTTACTTTTCCATCTGCTCTATTGTACAGGACTTATGCCTCTTGTAAATCGTGGCTTTGGGGGAGTTAGTCTTTGTGCCTTAGTTTCCTTACTAATGAAAATTAGGGTAATAATAGTGAGTTTCTCACAGGAAAGGAGAAGAGTAAATAAATTAATGTATGTAGTGTGTTTAGAACAGTGCCAGGCATGGAGTGAGCACTCCGTGTGACAGACTTTGTCCCCCCAGCCGCCACTGCCCTTCGGATATCTGCTCACCCCTCAGTTGGCCGATGGGAGTTTGGGGGGGCTTCCAGTATCCCTGATGCAAGTCACAAGTGGGGTAGACCTGTCACAGCAAGCCCGTCATTTTCAAATGCCCCGAGGCAAGAAGGAGACTTGCCTTTGCCGCAAGTTTGAATATCCGATATTGCTTCCAGCACATGACTAAGGCCTGTCTGTAAGTTGGAGACAAAACCATCTGGTCACCTTGAATTGAGTCCCTAAATATAGGCCTGAACAATGCTTAGACTTCCCAGTGTTTTAGTGAATCATGATATTTTGAGTTTTTCCTCAGGTTAGTCTAACTTGAGTTTCTTTCTGTTCTATGCATTAATGTTGGGGGTGGGGGAAGACTGCCATTATTTTTGTTTAAGTAACGGAACTTCACATTTGTTGAGATGAGAGTATGGTGGGAACATGATATATATTGCCCTTTCATATATCTATATGTATCTATATACAATGGAATATTACTCGGCCATAAAAAAATGAAATAATATCATTTGCAACAACATGGAAGACTAACAAGGTGTGACTTGGTTCCCCAGGGTGTCCAGCCTTCATCCTTGGACGCTGGAGCCGACTGCCTGGAATAGGTAGCTGCGCGGCAACAGGAGTCAGCCTGAGGACAAGAGTCCCCAGCCCCCCAACCCTCTTCTAGGGAAATGCTCACAATCCAACAGCAAGTTTTCAATTCCAAGTTAAGCGAGGGGAGATGAAAACGATCATTCGTCACTCGTACCCAATGAGTTGCCCGAACCCCCGGGGAATCCCCATCACCTCCCTGCTGCTGTCGGGACCCTGTCAATGAGGAAAGGACAGGGCACTTGGGCCCGTTGCTCCTAAGCGGGCTCCAGTAGCCCCCAAACCTCCACAGGAGCGAGGCCCGTTGGAGAGCCCGGGCCAAGGCCCGCTCCAAACAGACGCCCAGGCCCGCTGAGCCATCCCCGCGAACAGCAGGTGTCACCCTTCTGCTTCCAAACCCTAACAGCCTCCAGGTGCGGTTTACGCGCTCCAAACTTGAGTGTTCTCAGCTGCGGCCCGGCCGCTGCGTCCACGTGCGCGTCCGCCGCGCGCTCCCGCGCCGGGGGTGGGGTGCGGGCGTGGGACGGGGCGGGCGGGGGGAGGGGTGGAGTGCGGCAGGTGTCCGAGAGCCGCGGGCGTCTCCGAGGGCGAACTCGCGGCGGAGGTGAGGAAGGCGGCCAGCCCCGCCGCGTCCTTCCCCCTCCGCGGCGGTTTCCCTGCGCGTCTGGGGCGCGGACCGAGCGCTGCCCGGGCTCCGGGCCGAGGCGCGCGCACCATGGCCGCGGCCCCCGCCCTGGCCCCGGCCCGCCGGCACTACCGCGTGCAGCTGCGCGTCCTGACGGAGGAGCAGCTCTTCGCCCCTGGGCCGCTCTTGCCCCCCAACCCGAAGTCTCTGCAGCTGGAGGTGCAACCAGCAGGGGAGGAGGCGGACGCTACGGTGACTGACGGTGAAGTACTGGGAGCCACCCACCCGCGCGAGTCCCGCTCCCAAGATAGAGGGTGCGGCGGGGCGGAAGGGAAGTGCGTGGGCGCGGGGAGTGAGCTCGGGTCGCGCGTGGAGGGGCGTGCACTCTCGGGGCTCTGCGCAGGTGTGCGCTCGGACAGCTGGCTCGGGGAACCGCGGGGCGACCACCCAGTCCCGGAAAGGCCCGTTGATAAAGTTGAGTCTTTATTACTCAGAGAATTTGGGCGCCGCGGGGAGAGGGCCCTTGAGAGCTAGGCTTGGCCGTAAGTTAGAGATGTCAGAAGTTGGGTCCCAAGAAGGGAGGCCGGGGTTGCTCTCTCTGGGAAGTACTTCGAGGGCAGAGTGGGACAGGAACAGATGTCCCCTCACCTCCAGGCCTGCAGCACCTGGAGTTTCTGAGAGCAAAGTCGGAAATGTGGAGCTCGGCCGGGGGCGGGGCGGGGGGGGGGCGTGTAACTGAGCCGCCGTCGCAGCCACTGTTGGAATCTACTAGGCATTACTTTGGTTCAAACACAGCTCTTCACCAAGGACGTGCACGTGCAATCACCTGGGTTCCTCCAGCTGTGGGCACGTTAAAGGACTGCTTCTGGTGTTTGTAGGGTCTCAGACCTTTCTGAGAATTCAAGGAAATGACAGAAACCGCCTCAGAAAATGCACTTACGTGTGCACCGACCCTGCATACAAATATGAGGGCTTCACTCCTCCTCCGCGCAGCTTCTAACCCGGTTGTAGTTAAGTGTAGGCACCAGAGCTAGAGGCAGCTCCAAAGACTCCTGGGGTTTCTTCTCGCCCCAAATTATAAGGTGTCAAGTTCAAAGTCCTCTGCACTGTGGTGTGGTTCCACTGGGAATTTCAAATAACTCACAAGTACTGTCTAAGGCCCCTCAGTGACTAGTAGAATACAGATTCGCTGCTGCATCTCCGAGGCCTTAGAAGAGAGGCACACAGTAGGCCCTCAATAAATGCTGTGGAATGAAAGAAATCCTCGGGATGAGTCTTCTCTCTTTATGT
Organism: Artibeus jamaicensis; assembly: GCF_021234435.1. Taxonomy (NCBI): domain Eukaryota; kingdom Metazoa; phylum Chordata; class Mammalia; order Chiroptera; family Phyllostomidae; genus Artibeus; species Artibeus jamaicensis. The sequence continues at coordinate 41,655,410 of NW_026522030.1, read as the reverse complement.
TAATCTGGGATGGGGAGGTTTGGGTATTTAAAAAAGAAGTATTAAATACCATTTGACTAATGTCTTAGGAAGCTTGAGGCTTGGCGAGGGATCAGAAGGCTGACTCAGCAACTCATTGACTTCTCTTTTAAGTGAAGAAAGAAAAAGGAGTAGCTTTCAGTGTTTCTCCTGGGAATTCTAAAACACAGGCTGCCAAAAAAAGAGTTCAGTTTGCCTCTTATGGTAATTTTGTTTAATCTGTAGCCAGGCATAGAGAGAAACGAAAGTGCAGATTTGAGATTTACACGTTACTTGGTATCCTATGAATTTCTTTCCTGCAAATGTGTGTTAAGAAATACCCTAGGTTCAAGGTAACTGAAGATGCAGACTCTCCAATGCATTGCCCATTGGCTGGCCTGTGAGGATGTATTTATCTTACAGAGAAGAATAAGCTTCCCCTCAATGCAGTAAATTGAGTCTACAGATGACCTCTGTGGTATGTGTTAAGCCCGACTAAGGGAAATGGAAAGAATAATTAAAGCTTAGGTAGGCAGTCATCGTCACCAGGTTTTAACTAAATTCCTTGGAAAATTCACTAATAAGGAAGCAGACACCTCACTCCCTTAACAGATTGGGCCCTAAAATGTGTTCTATATACCATCACAGTTATTGGCGCTTGCCACTCTTCTATGGAGAGTTTTTGGAGGGAGATTATTCTGGAGTTTGTTTTTGTATTCTTTTAGTAGTTCATTGTATCCTGCAGACGGTGGCCAGACAGACCAAGCTTACAAAAAAATTCTAATAAACCAGTAGAAGAAAGATTCTGCTATACACAAATATTGTACATTTAGTAGCAGAATTTTGAATGAGTAGAATGTTGAATGAGTGGGATGAAGATTGGCCCACGTTCCTTAACGGGCTTTAAGAATGGGTCTGGCAGTGTACCTGGAGCAAGTTGGTTTCTTAGCTCACATCTGGAATCAGTTGGTAAATGAGTGTGTGTGGAGTGACACCACCTGGGTCAAGTCCTGGCCCTGTGTTTTATTAGCTGTGCTGCGCTTAGCCAATTACTCACCCTGTATAAGCTTTGGCTTTTTTTCATAACAATATGCCATGTATTTTCATCATAAGGATGATAATACATGGCATATGGTTAAATAAAATAATGCATACATCATGCTTGGTACAATGCTGGGCATATATTAAAAGCCTAAGTATTCAATATTATTCTTAATATTATATTTATGTTCTTCCCCCCAAAAAACATTTTTCTCAGGCTGTTTTGAGGAATAGCTCAGCTGTAGTTTTGTGAAGATATTGCAAAGAAGACAAATTAAATCTTGGAGAAATTGAATAATCTTGCAGATTTCCAATCTCAATAGCTTGTGTAAAGAATGGAGCAGAACCAGACAAATCAATTTATTTTCTTTTCGAACCTCCAATGTTGACAGTGATTTTATGAATGGAACACACCAGGCTATCCAACAAGCAGTGCACTCTAGCCGGTGAACTTGGGGAAGGCATTCATTTATTCATTCATTCCTTTTCTTAAATATTTCTTGAGTCCTACCAGGAGCCTGCCTGAGAGAATGTTTAATTCATCCTTCTGTCCCAGAGCTTGCCATAATATCTCATCACACAAGGCATTGATAAGTATTTCCTGAGTGAATCTGTGATCTAAATCAAGAATGTTTAAATCTTGCTAAAGTCCCACTTAAAATACTGAGTCACCCCCAAATGATAGAGACACTGATGTGCCTTACATTCTAGAGCGATGCCTTACATACAGCATATTAATTGAAAATTTGAGGTATAGTGTGGTCAGCAGGTCAGGAGATGACTGCTGTTGGCCAGCTAGCGTGTTCCTCACAGTTCTGAGAGGAGGGGGCATGCCACACTGCGGGTGGGGGCACCAGGAGAAGCTCCTGAGCTGCTCAGGAGGCAGACAGAGCAAGCGGGACTGGAGGCAGGAATGGGCGTGGCCAGGTAAGCAGGTATAGATGGGCCAGTGTGGATAATTCCTGTTGGCTCTGGGGTGTAGGGGCCTTGCCTCCTTGTTTGGTGCCTGGTCACGTGGTGACTAGGGCAGTGGATAGTAAGCAGCCCTGGAGCGTGAGCCCCACGAAGCTGGTGGTTGAGTGCGAGCTCTGGATTGGTTGGTATTTAAAAAGTGTGCTTGCAGGTGAGTTGTTTACTGTCTCTAAGAATTGGCTCCCCTGGGAGGGTCAGTCACTCTAGGGGCAGCCAGGCCCCAAATGGCAAAGCTTCAGAATACAGAAAATAAAAGACGTGGTTAGTTAGTACAAGGGAGAATTAGAACACAGGGGATTAGTAAGCAGATAGGGTGGGTGGGAGTGGATGTTGGCCTGGCTCGGAGAGTGGCTGCAGGTGGGAAGGGCTTGCAGATAAGGACTTGAGTTCAGGTGATAGGAAAATATATGTATTGTTTTCATGCCTGAAGTGTGTGAAAGAACTGGGAAATGAAGGGGAAACCCAAAATGGGTGGGGGGTGGGTGTGCTTTTCACCTCTTTCTCCAGCTCTGTGTCGGCCCTGTGCTGGGGGAATCGAGCTGAGACTGTACCACACAAAGGCTAAGGTGCGAGTGGATCTCTGAGAGAGAAGAAGACATTTGTTTCCCTTTTGCAGTTTAGAATTGTCTTTTAATTCTTCTATAAGAGGAAAATGTATAAATAAGCCACATAGATAATCAAGTAAAAAAATGCAGTGGTTTTGTCTCTGAGATCGTAAAAGGATTCTAGGTTGGTTTTTTGTTGTTACTGTTGTTCCCTAGTAGTTGCTCATCTCATTAGAGGTGGAAAAAAAGAACAGAGGAAAAGGCAGAGAAAAACATCCTTTGTATCACATGGGAGTTTCAACCCTCATTGATTAAATTCTGTGAAAACAATGATTAAGTTGAGGGCCGTGGACAGAATCCTGAAGTCAGTCACCTATATACCACATAAGCATTCATTACTTTCTACTCCACAAATCTTTATTGAACATGTATCTGTGCTATCTAATCACTGTGCAAACAATGAATCAGTTGGGCAAAGACCTATCTTTATGGCCCTAATACTTTCATTGGGGGAAGACAATAGCCAAAGACACAGCAAGATAATTAATTTCAGATCGAGATAAATATTTTGAAGAAAACGGAGAGAAGGAAAGAAATTGAGACAGAGAGACAGGGAAGCCAATTTAGATAGTGTGGCAGTGAAGGTCTCTCCGAGGAAGTAATAGTTGATCTGAGGCAGGAAGAAGGAAAGGAGCCGGCTCAGCAAAGAGCTGCGGTGGGGGGGGGGGGAGGAGTGTCACTGGCAGGAAGAATGGCGGTGAGCAGGCGCTGAGGCCAGGCGGAGGGAGGCGGTGTGTTCGGGATGGCCAGTGTAGCTGATGCTTGTTAAGGGAGATGGGGAGTAATGTGAGTTAAAGTTAGCGTCCCAGTTAGTGGAACTTAACAAGCTACCTCTAAACCTGGTGGCTTAAAATAACTCGTGTGCAGTGCTCCCAGGCCCTGTGGGTTAGGAGCCAGGCCGGGCTTGGTGAGGTGATTCTTTCACTCCTTGTAGCGTCGACTGAGGGTTCTCATCGGCACTCAGCTGGTGGCCAGCTTGGTCTGGGACAGCCAGGAAGGCTTCATTCACCTGAGCTGGTCTCTGGGCAGGTGTGATGGCTAATTTTGTGTATCAATTGGGTGGGCCATGTGCCCAGATATTTGTTCAAATATTATCATGGATGTTTCTGTGAAGGTATTTTGGGGCGAGATTATTTAAATTGCTGACTGTGAGGAAAGCAGGTTACCCTCCAGAATGTGGGTGGGCCTCAGCTAATTAGTTGAAGGTGCTAATAGAACCAAGACTGATCTCTGAGCAAGAATTCCGCCAGCAGGACAGTAACTGCAGCACTGGCTCTGGCTCTTCCCCGCTCTTCCCCGCTCTTCCCCCTGCCAGCCTAGCCTGCAGATTCTGACCTTGCCAGCCTCCATAGGTGTGGGAGTCCATTCCTTGAAATCAATCACTTCCTTTCTGTATGCACACATCCTACGGGTTCTGTCTCTCTGAAGAGCCTCTGAGAATACAATGGAGTGACTTGCCGTGGAGCTGGCGTGTAGTCTCTTCGTGTGACTGGGCTTCCGCCTGCACGGTTTCCTTGCCCCATACACTGCTTCCCTGAAGACTCATGCTTCCAAGTGGGAGTCGTCTGGCAGGTAAAGCAGAAGCCGCATTACTTTTAGTGACCCATTTTTGGGAATCAGTTGGTATCACCTGTGTCGTACTCTTGGTCAAAGCGGTCACAAGCTTGCCCAGGTTCAAGGGGGGAGGCTGTGGACTTCACCTCTACATGGAAGGAGTGTCAAAGTAATTGGGGACAATGTATTAAAATGAGATGAACCAGGTCATGTGGGATGTAATGTTCTATCTCTTTCTCCCTCTCTCCCTCCTCATCCCTTGGCTGCCTTTCTCGCCCTCTGGTTTTGGAGGGGCTGTACTAACAGTCCTCTTCATCATAATCACTGAAAAAGCTGGCCAGAGAGCATGAACCTTCACATTATACCACAGTAAACTCCCTAATTCTTTCCTCCTAAATGAACTTGTCCCCACTGCAAAAGGGAAGGAAAAAAACGCACACACGTCTCAACCTGCCACTTTGGCAGAGCAGCCCAGAAAACACCGTCTCGGCAGGCGGGCGGCACACCAGGAGGCAAGAGGGCAGGTGGCTGGGCTGGGCAGGCTCCCGTCTTTCTCCCAAAAGCCTCAGTCAGAGAACCTTGGATGGGGGAGTGAGGTGAGGAGAGGGGCTGGAATTGTCCTGGGACACAGAATTTCTCACGTGGCAGGGATGACTTTGTGCTGGGACATTCTTCATTGAGAGAGAAGTTGCAGAGTGGTTAGCACCCTAGTCCCGCCCCAGTAAATGCCAGCAACCCCTACCTCGTGCCCCAGTTTCTGTGACAATGAAGAACAACTTTCATGCATGCTAGCAAAACTCCTTTCATATGGACACAGGAGGGAGGAAAAATCAGAACCTTTCCCCTGATGCCCCCCGGGCCCCGCCACTGTGGCCCAATCACAAACTTGGAATACTCTCACACTTGTCCATCTAAACTATCTGAAAATCACTGCAAGGGTCTTTGGCACAGGTCTTTGGCACGGTGGTCCCTCCCCACAGCTGCAGACTACTGCTTCCATTCACAGCCCAAGCCCACCTTGCTACCATTTAATCCCAGCAACTACTTAGATATTGTTCCACTGAAGAGTTGTTGAAGCATGTGCGATACAGTCAAAATCCTGCCAATTAACTTCTTTCTTTCATTGTTATTTTACCAGGAGCAACATTTTCATGATTTCATTATAGCTTTCCAAGAAATATATTTAATGCAGCTAAACTGAGACCGTTTGGGGTCCTGGTGTGCTGGGGCACGTCCGTGAGGAGAAAGCGGTCCCTTCTCTGTCAGGCAGTAATGGCACCGTGAATAGGTGACAAGGGGAAGACCGTCCAAGGCCCTTGCACATCTGAGTCTAAAGACACCAGAAGTGAAGATATATTGGAAGATTTATCTTCCTGGTCAAATAAAGACCCTTTATGACCCCTTTCTCCCCCATTTTCAATAGTGGCACTAAGATGTAGTCAACTGATGAAGGTGGCACTTTATGTTGTGACTGGCTATTGGATATTCGAAATAATTACTTTAAAAGCTAAGGCTTGTGAGGATGTACCTGACTAGAACCTCCCGATGGCGAAATCCCTCTCCACTCCTTCCTGCCTCCCCTGGGGTCACAGACAGTGAGCACGTTCACCCCTGGCGGTTTGGGGTGGAGTTGTGGAGTGAGTGCATTCTGTCCTGTCTTCCGGGGATTTTCCTCCCCTGTAAATTCCTAGTATTGGGGGCTGTCTTCACACTCCAAAATCCCTTTTCTTTCTAGCCAGTGTTGCAACCTGAAGAATTTCTAATAAAAGCCTTTTCCCAGTGCATTACTATTTTTTTTAAATATTTTATTTATTTATCTTTAGAGGGGAAGGGAAGGAGAGAGGGAGAGACACATCAATGTATGGTTGCCTTTTGTGCATCCCCTGCTGGGAACTGGCCTGCAGGGAACTGGTCTGCAACCCAGGCATGTGCCCTGACTGGGAATCGAACCTCGATTGTCTGGTTCGCAGGCCCGCGCTCAATCCACTGAGCTACACCAGCCAGGGTGCATTACTATTTTAATAAGAGACAAATCCTTGTCTCAGAGGGAATCCATTTAGATTCTTGAATAAGGTCTTTTTATTTTCAGGTCTGAGAGATCACAGGGTATCCCAGGTCACTTTCTGATGATTATTTTTACCTCTTTTTTTTTTTAACTTAAGCTACTCATTCTTTGTAGGTGCTAGATACATTATCTTTAGCCTCACAGAGATATCAGCAATGTCAAAGTTAGTTTATTGCTTCATTTTGTCTCAGATATATTGTCCTCAAAACTCCCACTTTCCATGATACCCATCTAGTGTTTAGCTATCCAGTCTTTAACCCTGCTAAAGCTGGACTTTTACCCACAGATCCAGAGTTGCGTTTGCTTATAGAATAAGGGAACATTGCTTATTGTTTGGAGAGAGCTGGGTCCTTCAGGGAGCTAGAAACCTTAGTGAGAAGCTAGAGGGACTGACAGTGTGGCTTTTGGCATATTTTAGACAGATTCGAGGTTTTCTAAATTCCAGGCCAGCCATCCATATAAAATTGTGTGATTTTTTTTTGGTGGTGGTTATTTGCTTCTCACAGTTTTAATCTGCTTTATGATTAGGCAGTAAGGTGAGTGGATCAACCAGATCAGTTCCCCCGTTTATTAGCTTTGTGACCTTGGGCAAGTTTACTCAATCTGCCTGAACCTGAGTTTTCTCTCCTGGAGGTTAAAGTAATTTATACCTCATAAAACTGTGGAAAAAATAAACATAATGATGAGACATTAAAAACCTCAAAATGACTTCTGTTCGTTTTCAAAGGATATAAAGTCAGAGTCATCAAATAAAACCAATGCAAAAACATTTTACAAACAATTGTAAAGCAAAACCGCCGCTTTTATGGAGCCGCATTCTAGTGCCACGCAGAAAGCATCCGAAGACTTTGTCCATGCTGGGCTTGCCACGGGCCTGGATGTGAAGAGTGTATTATATGATTCTAACAGGTTCACATTTGCAGTAGGACGTCAGGTCCTGGCTGCGGGTTTGTCGTGGTCACGTGAGGCTTCTCAGCACCTCGGCTTCTCCAGCGTGTTTCGTCAAAACCAGCAAGAGAGTCCGATAGCAGAGCGAGAGGCTCCGTCTCCTGTAGTGCGTCTTCATTATAGTCCTCAGTCACTGGGCTAGGCCACACCCGCGGGGACACTCGGCTCGCTGAGGGTGGTCTTAGAGGCTGCCGGCCACGGACCGAGCACAGCAAAGTCACCACGTTTAAAGGGCATACCTTACAGTGCCACCGAGAAAGCATCAGCATTTCCGTCTGTGCTGGGTTTCCCTGAGGCCTGCTGAGGAAAAAATACATCTGTGCTTCTAACACAAATCGCTAAACACCACGTGAGGAATTCTTTTTTCTCAGACTAGTCATCAGAAGCAGTCCTGTCCCGAAACTCTGAGGGAGCCTGCGGTTAAACTGCAGAACTAAAACTGGATGTAAAAGTATGTGGCCTCTCTCAGCAGCCCTGCACTGATCACTGAAACAGAAAGTAAGCTTCAGTGAGCTTTGGGCCTCCAGAGCCTTTGCTCTGCTTTGGGCAACCGGATGGGAGAGGCCCCTGTTTACGTAGAAGGCCAATCCCATGGCATCAAGTTCTGTTTCATTTTAAGGCAGCTTTACTTAATCACAACTTCATTCCTTTGTCTTTGGGGCTTAGCTAGCTTTTCTTCTTTGCAGGCAGGAGATGCACTGGAGATAGATTTTGCCTTGTGTTTATGTTCTTACACTGAAGTGCTTTTATTAAGTTGCTAACGGGAGCCAGAGTGACCTGTTGTTTCAAGTACTAGAAATTAAAGTGACATTTGATAGAGTGAAACAAAGAACTTAGTACAAGATGGGAAAGGAAAAAGAAGGAAGGAAGGAAGGGAAGAGGAAAGGAAGTTGGACTCTTGCTGTGGATTTGTAGCGTCTTACCTGATAAGCAATGGGCAATGCTCCATGGTCATTGTTGTGTTTGGTGCAGGCCATGTTTTAGGGCTTTAATTCAGTGTCTAAAGCATGGTTTACGAGCTTTGACAATGACCCAGTCATATTGCCTTATATAGTTAGGTGCTCCTAGGTTGGGCTCATAAATGGATACAAGACTTACATCCTCTTGTCGGATTGATCCCTTTACCATTATGCCATGGCCTACTTTGTCTCTCACTGTATAGCCTCCATGTGAAAGTTCGTTTTGTCTGATGTAAGACTTGCTACCCACATTCGCAGTATGGCTGACTCGGTGCCACCAACCCCTCTGCTGAGGAACCTTTCCTTGGCACTGTTACTGTGCTCTTCCTTCTTCTGGAAATGCTGCTCCATGCCCGCATCCTCATCTTAGCCTTGGTACACTTGGGTCCTTCACACCCTCTGTAAAGTTCTGAGTTTGAAAGTCGTGTTTCAGAAAGGACAGTTCATCATGGAAGCACAGCCTGTCTCCCAGCACCCACGGGTGTCGGCCCTCACCCCTCGCCCCTTCAGAGCAGTGATCACAGCCTGTGGTGAGAAAGTTTTGAAAAATTATTTACTCTTGGTGAAGGTTGAAGTTGGGATCACAGGCTAGAAATCACAAGAGTATTTTATGAGAAACCTTCAGCGGAAGGGAAGAGGTTGAACCAAATTCACTTTCAATCTCTGTGTGTCCTTTATTCTGTCCTTTATGCTGTGTGGGTCTCCTGTATGGAGCATATATGTGGGTCTTGTTTTCTTATCCATTCAGCGACCCTCTGTCTGGAAATACCATTTTATTTTATTTTCTATGAATTGTCTCTTAATGTCTTTTGCACATTTTTATTGAATATTAGTTTTTAACCCTCATTTTTAAGATGCCTTTATATATTAAGGATACTAACATTTTGTGAATACATGGCAAAATTTTCCATTTGTCAGTTATGTTTTGAACTGTAAATGTTTTTTTTCTGCATTATATTTTATTAATTTTTTAAAAGTTGCATCAGTATTTTGAGTTCCAAGTATGTTTTTCTCCATACCAGTAAGAGAAGAATCATGTATGTTATCTTCTGGTGCTCATATGGTTTTATTTTTTATATTTAGGTTTATGATCCATCTGGATTTTATTCTTGTGTATGATGTATATGATCTAGTTGTATCTTTTCCAAATGGCTAACCAGTTGTCCCAGAGTCACTCATCAAAAATTCATCTTTGCTCTGATGATTCGAGATGACATCTTTATGCTATAGTTCCAGATACTCTTGGGTCTATTTCTAGACTTTTATTCTGTTTCATTGATTTGTCATTATCTTCATGTTCTTTTTTTCTTTTAATCCTCATGTGAGGATATGATTATTGATTTTAGAGGGAGAAAAAGGGGGAGAGAGAGAGAAATATCACATCAATGTGAGCAGGAAACATCAGTCAGTTGTTTCCTATAAGTGGCCCAATTGAGGATCAAACCTGCAACCTAGCCGTGTGTCCTGACTGGGAATTGAGCCTGCCACCATTTAGCACATAGGACTGTGCTCCAACTACTGACCCACCTGGCCAGGGCTCTTCATGTTTTAATTACTGAGACTTGGTGGTGTTTTTCAATGGATGCTTAGGGGTGCTGTTCCTGCAAACCTTTCTTTTTCGTGGTGCTCTGGCTATGTATTGTCCTCACATGAACTCTCATAGTAAGTTGTCCAATTCCACGTAAACAAAAAGTTGGTTGATACTTTTGGGGATTGTGTTAACATGTTATAATAATTTAGAGTGACAACATTATGATGTGAATAATCTTTTCCAAGAACAGAGGAGGCAGTATTTAATGTATTCACATATTTTTGTGTCTTTCAGGAGTGTTTTAAAGATTGCCTTATTTAGTTTTTGCAAATTTAATGTTGAATTTAAGTTGAATTTAACAACTTACCGTTGTTGTATTTAAGTGGGGTTTCTCCCATCGCAGCCACAGCCTGGTCGTTGTCTCCGCATCTACACGCTAGCGATTCAATGTCGTCGTGTTAGTTTTACGTTCTGCTACTGTAATGGATTCTTTTTTATTATTGGAGAACGTGTTACTATTGTTTCCCTATAGTTTTCAAGGTACATGATCATATTATCTGCAAGCAGAAACTGGTTTCTTTTGCCAGTTGTCTTGGTTAATATTTCCAGGACGAGGCTGAATCATAATGGAGATAGAAGGCATATTTTCTTCTTAATCTTAGTGGAAGTGCTTCTAGTATTGTCCCATTGAGTTGAATGCTTGCTTTAAGAATGAGTTACATATTTTGTATTAAGTTGAATTTTATCCAAAGATTTTTTTAACACCTCTGGAGATATTCCTATAATGTTTTTCTCATTAGATCTGTTAATATAATGTATTATTTTTCTGAATTTCCTAATAGAAAAATAAACTTGCACTCCTTAAAAAATGCTTATTCATGGTTTTTTAGATTTTATTGTGATGTTGGATTTTGTTTACTAATGTTTTATTAAGTACTTTTGCATTAATATTTATAAGTAGTATTGGTAATGATTTTATAATTATGCCATCATTAACTTATTTCCTTAAAAGAATGATGATCTGGAGTAAGTTATAGAGCATTGGGTCTGTCTGGCCATTGAATGTGTAAGAAATTCTCCTGTGAACCATCCAGGTCTGTGCTTCCACGTGGGGTAGCTCCCTCATAACCTTCTCAATTTCCTTGGTGGAAATTGGCCCATTTAACTTTCTCTTCCAGTGAAGGATTTTTTAAAGTCATAATTTAAAGTATTAATTCTGTTCCTTGTTTTGTATAATGGTTCAGGGATGCCATTTATATCTATTTGGATTATCTTTGCATATATTTCATTTAAAACACTTTCTCTTTTATCTTTTATATTTCTTTTTTAAAGCATTTATGCTCTTTGTATTCTGATTCCCTTCAATGCTCTTATCAACTTTTTGTTTGAATATTTTATTCCTTAGGGAGTTCTTATATTACTCTTCACTTCTTATATAATTTAAACTATTCCTTCTATGTTTTTCCTGAATTTAATCAACGCTTGTTTTAGTCTGTTATTTTGTGTCCATTTCTGTTTTGGGTTTTAAAATTTCTGTTGCAAAGTGGTTTGGTTTGCTTTTCGAATCCCCAAATGCTCACTTGAGACTATTTCATTCCTTTTCAGTTAGTGGAATTTTCATCAGCTGAATTAATTTGATTCTCATTTCCAGCTATATTTTTGTGGTAGTTATATATAAATGAAAACTTTCTCTGCCTCTGCATGTCTGTGCACAGTCCTGTGGTCAGCGGCGGTTTGAAAGGTGCCTTGGTCAAGAGTGCTCTGTGCTACCTGCGCCGTGACCTGTGGGCAGCTTACTGGATGGCCCCTTTTAGTGAGGAACCAGGGCCCTGGGGGCAGGACTGTTTGTCCCTCGTTTTGTTCCTTCTTTTTCTTTTTTAATTTTGCCTTGTACGACCACAAATGTGCTTTTTAAAATTCTTCTTCAGCATGTGGTTTGAAAGGGTGCCTCCTTATTTTAAACTCCTTGTCTTCTTAAGTGCTGTTACTTGTCCAAAACTGCCCCTTGACACACTGTGGGCAGTAAGGGTCTTCCCTGTTGTGAGTTTCCTGATCTACAGGATCACTTTTTATCCCCCAGAATTTTCACCCTATGGTGATCTTTCTCTTTATCGTGATAGTTCAGGTCAGTACCATGCCTGCTGCTAGTTCTTTCTTTTCTATGCAGTTTCTCAGGGGTTTGCCCATGTAATCCACAAGGGTTTACAGCAGGAGGATGGAGATAACTCGTGGGTATTTGGTATTTATTTTTGCAGGTATTTTGAAATTTAGGCAGTATTCTTCTTATGCTGAAAGCATGAGTTTAAGTTCTTCTTGCTATTTTTGTTTGGGGGTGGTATTTTCTGGGTAGTTGAGGAAGCCCCTCAACTACCCAGAAAATTAAATGTTGAATAATATTGTGCTACCACATAAAACATTTCTAATGATGACCAGCTGTGAGGGCCTCAGTTTTCCACTCTCGTCATTCTCTAGTACAAGGGCGTCAAACTCATTTTCACAGGGGGCCACCTCAGCCTCGCAGTTGCCTTCAAAGGACCAAGTGTAATTTTAGGACTAGATAAATGTGACTACTGCCTAACAGTTAAGTGAGAGCTCAGTGCTGGCGCCGGGTAGAAACAAGGTGCTGGGTTCCACGAAACACGGCAGAGGGCCATGTGTTTGCTGCTTGTGCTTCGGCACATGGTCAGTGTGTACTGTTACACCTGAAACAACACAGAAGACTGAGAATGTCAGAATCATAGAAGATGCAGGTGTGGTTGGAGGTGTGTCCACCACCACACATCCCAGTAGGTAACTAGTGAGAGAGGGGAAAATGTGAGACATAAAGGCAAAGTGGAATGTGGGGCAGCAGTTACATGTGTGGCGTCCAGTAAAGACGTGTGCTGACGGCTGTTACAAAGAGGTGGACGTGGGTTCATGGTCCTGTCCGGCCTTTGCTGCTCCACCTCTCAGGCCTCAGCCCCTCTGTGTTCTGTTCTTGTCTCTTGTTCTGTGTTACTGGTTCCTTTAACAGAAATTTTACTTTATGCATTTAAGAGCTAGTGATAATCGGGAGGAACAAGTTAAGAAGTGTAAGGGGCAAGAATGTACCTTTTCCTGTGTCGTGAGCTCTAGGTCCACCAACTTCTGGCAAGTCTCTGTTTCTCTGAGGTCAAATCATCAAGAGCAGGAATCATATAAGATAATTGGTTATTTTTGATCTCGATGAGGTGGTAAAATGGCACAGGCACAGAAAGGTACTCAATAAACAATTATGAGTAAATGAAAAACTATCAGAAGTAGTGAAAATGACCATGACTTATCACAGTTTTGTCACTTGCCAATGACAAAACGTGCGGCTTTGGGAAAGGTTTATGCCAAGGCTACTGTCTTGCTTCACGTGGCACGAAGTCCTAATGTTTTGGGATCTGAGCTGCGTGGAGAAAACTTCCTTCTCTAGCTTTCCAGGGAACTTCATGAGTCAGAAACTCCAGGACTGTGTGAAAGTTGGGTGCTGTGCAAAGATCGCAAATGCATGTGGCCCCATGTAAACTATGCTAACCAACAGCATAACAACACCTTTAAGAAAGAAATTGGGAAAAAAGAGTGAAAACTTAGAGGTGATCACGTTAAATGATGCTTTGTTAGGGTACACATCGCACATTAGCTCATCTACTTCCTTCACTCGTCATATTTTTCTCTTTTAGAGTTCAGGTTCATGCTCTTATTAGGAAGAATTCACTCCAAATGGAGTAAAATTAGCTCATAATAGCCAGGATAAACGTGATTAAGTTTTTAGAAAGTTTACAGAAATTCTCTCACTGTAATAATAGTTGAGTGAAGCTGATGTGGCTTCTAGGTCCCTATTTTCCTTGGCAAAATTACACTTTCTGCCCCAGAAGCTGCGTGACTATACCCACTAGAACTAGAAATACAGAAATGATTAAGACACAAGCCCTGACCTAACAAAGCTGTAAGTAAAGGGCCACATCACAGTATAGGGAATGCAGGAAAGTAGAACTACTGAAATGCTTTCACACAAGGGAATGCACTACCATTCTACACAGAACATCAAGGAATCAAATGGGTTGTGAAACAAACAGGTGAAGGTCTCTTGTCAATGAAAAAAGGAAAATCACAACTATTCCTGGGATTCAAGAGACAAAAATTGTATGTTAGCTAAGAGAGTGCATTCTATGCATCCTTTAAAGAGAACGCAGCTGAGCACTGAACTGGGCGCTGAGGAGCCAAGCTCTGGCCTGGCTCTAGTTAAGTACTAGCTAGGTAAGCCTGTGGATTCATTCCCCACTCTGAACCATAGTCTCTTCTAATGTGCTTATTATTCTATAGAGTAGATAGTTAATATTTATTGTTGATAGTTGGCATTTCTCTGCTCTTCTCACAGTGATATTCCTAAAAACCTAAAGAAAAAGAATTCATATTCTGAAGGACTTGTCATCTGTGGAAACAGGATAAGGAATTTCCTTGTCTGAGGAAGAAAAAATATGAAATCAGAAATGAGTCTCCCCATGAGGAAAAAATGGCATTATCCAAAGAATACTCATGAAGTAATTACACAGAACTTTCCCCCTCAGAATGGAGAAGCGTTGTGGAGGTTCAGACACTAGCTGCCCCCCACCCCCATCACTGGGTTTGCATCTCCGCTCTGCTGTTTCCTCTGATGTGTTGGGCCAGTTTCTAAACTGCCTCAGTCTTTTTCCCAGTACTTTAGAGCATCTCACAATAATTTGAAATATTTACAGATATCTTAGGATCTACAGTATCATTAGCTGGACTTAGACTCAGAGCACTACACACAGTTCAGATTCACTTTCCTCTTCTCTTTCTAAATACAAGTTTTCATTAACCTTTGATTTTTCTGATACCTGAAATTGAAGGAATAGGTGTTCTCTCAAGCCCATCAGGACTGTATCTTCATGTCACAGGGGGACTTTAACGCCCAACTGACATCAGCAGATGGACCTTCAGATAGAAAATCAACAAGGAAACAGCAGCCTTAAATGACACATTATACCAGATGGATTTAATTAATATTTTTAGAACATTTTATTTCCAAAGCAGCAAAATATAGATTCTTTTTAAGTGAACACATGAAACATTTTCCAGGATAGACCACATGTTAAACCACAAAACAACTCTCAGTAAATTCTAGGAGAGTGAACTCATCTAGCACCTTCTCTACCACAGAGGTACAAAACTAAAATTCAATGACAAGACAACAAACTGAAAAACCCACAGGTGTGGGAAGCTCAATAACATGTTACAGAACAATGAATGGGTTAACAATGAGATCAAGGAAGAAATCAAAAGGTATACATAGGGAGGTAAATGAAAATAAAACCACAACAACCCCAAATCAAAGGGACACAGCAAAAGTAGTCCTAAGAGGAAAATTCACAGCAGCACAGTCCTACATCAAGAAAAAAGGAAATTCTCAAACAATCTAACCCTATACCTAAAGGAACTAGGAAAAAAAACAGTAAAGCCCAAAGTGAGTAGAAGACGAAAATAATAAGGATCAAGAGGATCAAACTCTATAAAATAGAGTTTGAGAAAGACAAAAACTCAACAAAGTCAAGAACTTGTTCTTCAAAGAGATAAGCAAGCTAAATTAATCTATAACCAGACTCATCAAGAAAAAAAAAAGAGGACCCAAATAAAATCAGATGAAGGGAACTGACACTATAGAAATAGAAAAGATTATAAGAAAATACTATGAACAATTATGTGCTAAGAAATTGGACAATCTGGACTAAATGGTTGAATTCTCAGAAACATACAATTTTCCAAAATGAGTCAAGAAAAAACAAAAAATCTGAACAGACTGATTACAAACAATGAAATCAACACAGTAATAATAAAAAAATCCAACAGACAAAAGATCTGGTCCAGATGACTCCACAGGTGGAATTTACCAAACATTCAAGGAACTAATACTTCTCCTTCTCAAACTATTCCAAAAAATTCAAGAGTAGGGAAGACTCCAAGTTCATTTTATGAGGCCAACATTATCCTGCTCCAAAACCAGATAAAGACTAAGGAAGAAAATTATTATAGGCAAATATTCCTTATAAACATAGAGTAAAAAATCCTCAAAATATTAGTAAACCAAATTCGGCAATGAATTAAAAAGATCATACACCATGACCAAGTGGGATTTATTCCTGGGATAAAAATTTGATTTAATATCTACAAATCGATTATTGTGAAATACCACATAAACAAAATGAAAAGTAAAAATTGCTTGCTTATATCAGTAGATGCAGAGAAAGCTTTTGACAACATCCATCACCCCTTTATGATAAAAATTCTCAGCAAAGTAAGAATAGTGGGAACATTCCTCAACATTCATGGCAAACCCATAGCTAAAATTATACTCAATGGGGAAGAACTAAAAGCATTTTCCTTAAGGTTAGAAACAAGGTGGAAATGTCCACTTTCACCACTCTTACTCACTATATATATATATATATATATATATATATATATATATATATATATATATAGTGAGCCCTAAAGATTCCACTAAAAAATGCTAGAACCAATCAATTAATTCAGCAAAATATCAGGATACAAAATAAATATTCAGAAACCAGTTGCATTTTTATGTACTGATAATTCACTATCAGAAAGAGAAATTTAAAAAAATTCTATTTACAATTACATCAAGAAAAGGCCTAAAAATGAATTTAACCAAAGAGGTAAAGACCTGCACTTGGAAAATTATAAGACACTGAAAAAAGAAATTGAAGAAGATAACAGATGAATGGAAGCATATACCATGTTCATGGGTAGGAAGTATTAACATCATTACAATGTCCGTAGTACTCAAAGCAGTCTATTTGTTTATCACAATCCCTGTCAAAATACCAATGCCATTTTTCACAGAACTGGAACAAATAATCCAAAAATTTAGATGAAACCACAAAGGATCCCAAATAGCCACAGCAATCTTGAGAAAGAAGAACAAAGTTGGAGGTATCACACTACTTTACAAACTATATTATAAGGCTATAGTAATTTGACCAATACGGCACTGGTATAAAAACAGGCACATAGATCAAGAGAATAGAGAGCCCAGAGATAAACTCATGCCTATATCACTAATTAATGTATGACACAGGAGGCAAGAATATACTACGGGTTAAAGACAGTGTGTGCACTAAGTGGCTCTGGGAATATTGGACAGTTACACGCAAAAGAATGAAATTGGACCACCTTCCCAAACCATATATAGGAATAAACTTAACATGAATTAAAAACTTAAGTGTTAGTCCTGAAACTATGAAGCTCCTAGAAGAAAACATAAGCAGTAAATTTTGACATTTCTCTTTTTTTAAATTTAATTGTTTTTCAAGTACAGTTTTTTTGTCTATTTCTCCCAGCCCCTCCCCCCCGCCCTGTGCTTCCCACCTCCCTCCCATTTTCACCCCCTTAGTTCTCGTCCTTGTGTCCTTCCTATTTGTTCCTCCAAATCCCTCCCCTTTTTTCCCCTTAAATTCCCTCCCCTCTGGTCACTGTCTCCTTGTCCTCTATTTCAGTGTCTTTGTTTTTATTCTGCTTGCTTGTTTGTTTTGTTGTTTAGCTTCCTGTTAAAGGTGAGATCATATGGTATTTGTCTTTCAACACCTGGCCTATTTCACTCAGCATAATGCTTTCCAGGCATTTCTCCTAACAATATTCTTTTCTAATCTTCTCAGGCAAGGAAAACAAAAAGAAAAATTAACAAATGGGACTGCATCAAACTAAAAAGCTTTTGCATAGCAAAGGAGACTATTAAAAAATGAAAAAACAGCCTAAGGAATGGAAGAAGAAATCTGACAATCATATATCTGATAAAGGGTTAATATCTAAAGTTTGTAAAGAACTCATAGTACTCAACACCAAAAACCCCCCAAACAATCCAGTTTAAAAAATGGGCTGGGACCTGAATAGACAATTCTCCAAAGAGGACGTACAGGTGACCAGTAGACATATGAAAAGATGCACCATGTCACTATTTATTACAGAAATGTAAATTAAAACCACAATGAGATATCAGCTCATACCAGTCAGAATGGTCATCATCAATAAATCCACAAACAACATGACACCAATGATATGGAGTAAAAGCAATGCTCATGCCCTGTTGGTAAACATGTAAATGGATGTAGCAACTCTAGAAAACAGTATGGGATTCCTCAAAATATTACAAATGGAGCTGCCTTATGACCCAGCAATTCCACCTCTGATTATACAAAGAAACTCAAAACAATAATTCAAAATGATATATACACTTCTATATTCATTGCAGCATTATTTATCATAGTCAAGATATGGTAGCAACCAAGGTGCCCATCAATAGACAAGTGGATAAAAAATCAGTGGTGCCTATGTACAGTGGAATGATACTTGGTCATGAAAAATAATACCAGTATGATGATTGCTGGGGAGAAGGGAATATAAGGGGACTAAATGACAATGGAAAATATGTAATAAAGAGTAAATAAAAATGCTGAAGCAAAACACAAAAAGTAATATCATTAATTTTTTAAAGAGAATAAAATCTTAGCGTGTGTGACAGCATAGATGGACTTAGAGGATATTGTGCTAAATGAAATAAGCCAGTCAGAGAAAGATAAATACCATATAATTTCACTCATATGTGGAATCTAAAGAAAGAAATAAATGAACAAATACAGTATAAACAGACTGTAAGGTACAGAAAACAAACTGATAGATGCCAAATGGGGGAGGGCCTGGGGGCAGGGTGAAAGAGGCGAGGGGATTAAGATGTACAAATTGACAGTTACAGAATAGTCCCAAGGATGTGAAGTACGGCACAGGGAATATAGTCACTTGTACCGTGATAACTGTGTGTGGTGCCAGGTGGGCACTGGACTTATTGGGGGATCATTTTATAAATTATATACATGTCTAACCACTACGCTTTACACTCGAAACTGATATAGTATTAAAATGCCAATTATAATTGAAAAATAAAATCAAAAGTGGAACTTATGAAAAATCATGACACTACTTTGTGCTACTTTGTGAAAAAGAAAAACAGAAAGAGTAACTAGCATGAATAATTTGTTTTAAATGCAGCTTTAAAAGTTGACCTAATTAGAAGCAGAAACTCTAAACAAAACAATTATCACAGAAGAAAATGGGGCAAATATTTAAAGAGTTCCCCCAATAAAAGCAGCAGACCTTGGAAGTTTCATGAGTTGTCTGCTAAAATTCCTGTAGGTCAAAACATTATGAATACTTAAGCTATTCCAAAGCAGAACAGTTGGCATCTTTCAAATTTGTATTACAAAACATTATTGTTGATCCCCAAACTGATGATTTCATAGAAGTGTATTAGTTATAAAAATTGCTAACCAATCTAGTTATGACTATTGATACAAAAATTTAAGATACAAGTTATTTAACAGATTCCAACAGAGTATTTTAAAAACAACCAATTAGGTTTCATTCTTAGACTGTTGAGAAACCATTAATTTATTGTATTCATTGAGCTAAGGAGAAAACTAGTAGTGTGAGTTGCGTAGATGTGGTGAAGACCCTTGCCTGCTCCAGGTTATCTTGCTGGGCTGTCAGACTCAGTTGGGAGGTGGGAGGTGGCGCCCCCAGGTGGCCTGCCCTGCTGTCAGCCTTGCTCCTTGCTCCTGTGCACCCAGAGGAAGCCCATAGGAAAGAAAGAGTTGAGGAGTGCATAAGGACTCCATTTGTGTCTGGGGCTTCCACAGATTCTAACCTCTCAAGTGAGTTCACCTTTAGTCTTTGAAAACCCATTACTCTTTCAGGTGGTTGTATTTCCTGCTTTTAGCATTCCCCTAGTCTGCCAGGAGTAAAACTATTTCTCTCTCCCATCTCTCCTGAGAGGGATTTGTCAGCTTTTTCATTTCAGTTTGCATGGTTGCTGTGTAACCTCAACCTTAGGTTTTATAGAGAGAAATAGAATATTATAATGTTATGTGTACATATACACACACATGCATATGTGCACATATATAATTGGCTTGTGCATTTATGGAGGCTAAGAAGCCCCGTTTTCCTCTAACTTCAAGCGGAGACCCAGGAGAGCCAGTGTTGTGATTCAGTGTGCGTGAATGTCCGAAACCCGGGAGAGCAAAGGACAGGAGAGGATCAATGTCCCAGATCAAGTAACCAGTCAGGAAGGGCTGAATTCTTCCTTCCACTACCTTTTTATTTTATCTGGGTCCTCAAAGGATCGGGTGGTGCACACCACAGGGGGAGGGCAAACCGCTTCACTGAGTCCACCAACCCCAGGGCTAATTTCATCCAGACTCACCCAGAAATAATGCTTAGCCGACTGTCTGGACCCCTAGTCAAGCTGACACGAAAACTTAACCATCGCGCACACACATGCATGATATACATAAATAGTGAGGGTCAGAGTGATGAGCTTTACCCTGAACTCAGGAGCTGTGGTTTATGCACCAGTGTAACAACAAGTAATCGCATATAACTCTCCTATTAACACACTCGTTATTGGCTTCAACTAGACATATCAAGTTACATTAATTGGAAGATTTTCTATTTTTTTTGTCTTCCACGTAAAGAATTTAAATATTTATTCTTGATTACTCCCTAGTGGTAGCATTTTGAAAACAACTGAGAGTATTTATTAGAAAATTATTTGACAGTATTTCAGGTCTGAAAGAGAAGCTCTAATTAATAAGCCAGTACACAGAACAGAAACAAATCCTTTGAAGACAAATACATCTTGCTGTACTAAAGACATATGAAGGAAAAATCATCAAGCTTTTTGTAAACAGAATAGGTTTCTGAGAATAGTTACTAACCTGAGTTCTCAACCTCAGAGACTTTCTAAGGATAGTGAGGGCTTTGTTTTGTGTTACGAGAGTTCCTGCCCCACGTGAATATTGGATTTAGGGAGAAGAACACAACACAAACCAAGCAGATGCAAAGTTAAACGCCAAGCTGCAGAATTGAAAAGTCCAGTCTATTGGAAGTGCATATAGCCACAAGACTGTTGAAATTCATGGTGCATTTTCTTACTCTTGTCTCTCCCAGCTTCTGTAATTGTTTCTCTGGATTTCTGATTTATCTATCTATCTATCTATCTATCTATCTATCTATCTATCTATCTCTTATTATTAAAAACTTTGCTTCTGATTTTGGTTCTTCTCAGCCATTGTTCTTATGTCTAGTTTTGGCCTCATGGTCACCACTTCCTGCAGTTCTTGTTTCTCTGAGTGGGTCCCACAGTCGATTGCTTCTGTGGGTCAATACCCCTCTTACAATCAAACCCCATTCCACGGCCAATGTTCCAAATCAGATCAGGACCTCCACACTTCTGCCTTTTCCTCTGATAGTTCATATCTCCATTTCACGGCGGCTTTTTCTGGGTTAGTTTACGTTCACCTAGATCAATTTTATACTCCCTCAGTCACTCAGCCTGATTTGTGTGTTGATTATCTAAACTGTGTATGTATATTAGTATTACCCTCACGTCGACGGAATCTGCGTTTGTCTCTGGGGAGGCGTTAGTGTGTTATCTGTGGCATTGCTCTCTGTCCAGTCCATTTCCTCAGCGGATTGTAAATCCAGCACAGGCAAGACCGAAAGTTCGCCCATTGCTTAACTTGAGAACAAAGCTCAATTTCACGCTCCTTGGGAGGAGGCTGTGAGGCCTTGTATGATTCCGGCGCCCTCCCTGTGAGCTATAATTAAGGTATACCCTTTAGTAGTTGTCTGGAAATGCTTGAGTCTGGACATACTAGGGATGATAACGAGTTGGATAAAAAGTGATTTTACTGAGTTTTTGAAAGACAATACACAGAGCAAGTATCAATATTAACTATTCTTATTATCTTTTCTATTGGGACTAAAAAAATATGTCCATAAGTCTTTAACCACTGGGGGTTCTTTGATCATCCACACTCATCACTGATGACATGGGTGACTGACACTTCTTTTAAGTAGAACAAATTAACAGCGACACTTGACACACTTTCAAAATGCTACCTCCTTCCTCGCTCTCAAGTCTGTTAGGTCGTGCAGGCTGTCTTCTGAGTGGATAATATCTAACCAAACGTAGGTACCGCCTCCATTTTACTTCTTCCTCTTTTTCTTCCCAAGGTAAACTTACCCACCACCTTGATTTTTCACATTTTTTTTTCTCTTTTCCTCTCAGTTGATGAGGGTCTTAGTTTTTGGTGGGTAAGATTAGTGGCATAGACACAATAGAAATGTATTTCTCACACTTCTGGAGGCTGGGAGGAGATGAGGTACCAGCATGGTCAGGGTCTGGTGAGAGCCCTCCTCTGGGTTGCAGAGGGCTGGTGTCTGATTGTATCCTCACGTGGCAGAGGGAAGGAGGTCTCAATGATAAGCCCCCAGTCCCATTCACGAGGGCTCTACCCTCCTGTCCTCAGCACCTCCGAAAGGCCCTGCCTTCTCATTCCATCACGTGGGCGTTTGAATTTCAACATGTGGATTTTGGGGAGACACAAACATTTATAAATGGCAATGTTACATTTTTGAAACGACTAGATCTTAGGGTATGTGAAAATTTTGGCTGTATATAACACATTAAACTTCAACTATTTTTGAAAAAAAATTGCCTTAAAAATCAGTTTAGGTCAGCAATACCAGGTCAGTTTTCATTGGATAATCTAATTTTTTAAAATCCTGCTGTTTTGTTTCTCTTAATCATGTCATACCAATTTGTACTTTAAAAGTTTTCTGTGTGAATGAAGAAGTGTTATTTAGCAAAGTTAATTATTTGATTACCTCCCCGGTGCTAGTCACAGCCTGGCATTTAATCTGGCTGAGGTCCGCAGACCGCAATTTGAACAATCAGGGTAGTTTTCTGTAATTGCAATAAATCATATCATTAACCATGGCAGACTTTCCCTCCCACAGATTTTTTTTTTCCAGTAACAGTTAACTCCTGAACTTCGTGTGAAAGCCAGATTTCACTGTGGTCGAGTGAATTTCGTAGTCAGCCGGCAGAATATAAAGACAGTGTCTGTGCTGGAAAAACACGTATGTCCCAAGAGCGAATCCTAAAGGGGTCACTTTTACTTTAAGAGATGAAAGGTTCGAATGAATATGCCACACACAGAGACTATCTGAAAGAATAGTTGTGAAAGGACTACCTGCTGCAAGGCTGTGGATTTCCTAATGGAGAAACATACAGACAGCAAGATGCGAAGCCTACTTATATTTACATTTTGGTCGTTTATGTAAAACATACCTGCTACTCTGTATTAAGGCTTCCTGTGATAAAAAAAATATGGAAAGAGGAAATATTTTATTTTCTTTAGTTTTTATTTGTTAATTTGAGAGAGACAGAGACCTGTTGTCCTACTTTTGTGCGTATTCATTGGTTGATTCTTGTGTGAGCCCTGACGGAGGGTCAGACATGCAACCTTGCTGTGTCGGGACGATGCTCTGACCATCTGAGCTACCAGGCCAGGACCAGAGAAAATATTTTAAAAGGAACGTATATTGTCATTTGATGTAAGCTCTTTTTACAATATGTCCCTTCTATATTTAAAAAATTAACAGTGTTCAAGGCCCTCCTATCGTAACACTTTTATCTTAATATTGCCCTGCCCAGTGCCTCACGTTCAGCCGCGTCTCCTAGTTTGTGCTTTCAGTGACACATTTTTCTCCAATGCGCAGTTGGCGGTCAGGCTGTTGGCTTTCACTGCGGAAGATGAGAGAGTTGGTGTGTTTTTACTCTAACCTTATCAGTGTCGTTAAGCATGTGTTTTTCTCATTATTATCCTTTTGACCATTTATATTTTGTTCTGTCATCTAAGTCTCTTTTGCTTTGTCTATAAATTCAATACAATAGCATAGTACTATAATTATATAAATTATACTTAAAATGGTACCAAATACTAATTAGGACTCATATTAATTTCATGTCTCTAAACCCTCGATCATCAAAGAATGTCCCCATTTCAAGGACTTGTTGCTTCTTTTGAATTTCTTCTGAGCTTTCTTTCCATTGCTAAGTTATTCGTGGCTCCACTGCATGCTGTACTGGGCACGTGGGAGGTAAACCCTCTGAGTCTCGCGTGACTCAGACCGTCTTTATTTTGTCCCCAGATTAGTTTCTGACTACAGGCTTTACAGTCCTAGCTTCGTGATTCCTGTCCATCAGACATTCGGATGCATTCTGCAGTCCTCTAGTATTTGGTATTGTGTCGAGAAATCTGTTCTCAGTTCAACCTAGTTTTTTATGGGTAATCTACCTTTGTTTTCTCTGTAGTAGTTTTTCTTTCTATACTTGGTATTCTGAAACATTATGAATCTTTAAAAAATTCTTTTAAAATTTAACTTCTTTACCATTTGGTAGCAGTTTGCCTTTTTGGTTTTTATACCATTTTCACAATCACCTCATTCCATTTCAGACATCTTTTTTATATTTCATTCCTCAGTGACTTTCCATATTATATAAATACAATATCTTTTTTCCTGTTAACTTTTTAAAAAGTTTCTGAGCACAAAGATATTTTGAAAATAGGTTTCATGAATAGCTACACTAACACCCCCAACTAGATTCAACCATTGCCAACAGTGGTGCAATATCCTTCAGAATCTCTACGTGTACATCAAACCCCATAAAATATCCTCCTGTTTTTAGTAAATTTTTTCTCTTTCCTCTGGTGTCAGTTCTGATTATTTCTCTCGGACATTCTCTTTTATGCCATTAGTTTTCCTTAGTTGTTTATATTTTGTATTAGTTGTTTATATTAGTTTAAGTTTTTTGAAAAAACACAAGATTGCTTGGTGGGAAAGCTGGTACGAGTTTCGCTGGCAAGCATTTGTGTTTCTTCCCATTTTGCTCAGTGAGTGGCCTAGTCACCAGCTCTGGGCAAGAGGGCGGGTGTGTTGGTCCGCAGGCTTCACCTTCAGTGCTGATTGCCAGACGTGCAGATGACTTCAGGACTTCAGTGTGGTTATTACTAGTCAGAGTGATCTTTCCTTTTCCCCTCCTACATGTCCGTTGTGTGATTCCAGAGTTATCTTCAGATTTGTTTGCTTGTCTGATACACTTCTACATATAGAAACATTGTGGAGTTAGAAGAAGGGATTTTACTCTGCACAGATAAGTAGATATATTTAACAAGAGCATGGCCTGGGTTTCAGCCCCAGGTAAATATTTTGCAGGGAACCTGTGTGCAGCACAGAGCCCACACACCTGTATATGGTGACCTTACCTATATCCAAGACCTAAGAGCCTCCCCAGAGTGGAGTTCACTTTTCAAAGCTCTGTAGGGGTGAAGGGAAATAGATGGAAGGCTATAGTAGCCTTTCTGGTACCCACACCAGTTCCCACCTGTATACAATTTCTCCATTGCTGCCAGCAAACTTTTCCTAGTATTTATACACATAACGTTTTCTCTTGTCCAGTAGCAGGGGAGGTGTGAGTGTGAGGCTTCAATACTGAGAGAAATTACATGAATAGATCATGGAAGCCATGGGGGCAGCTACTGGAGGGGAGGAACAAGGAAGAGCTAAAACAGAGATTAAGTGCCCATGTGTGAGGTAAGGGGTGCGAGGGTAAAAGTCAGGAAAGGGTACAGGGTTCGAGATGGTGTCTGCAGATTGGAGGTGAACCCTGAAGCCATGTTGTTAGTGAACTCCATAGGTTTGCCACTTGGGATGTCCTGTTCAAGAACGAGATGTGTTTGCCATTAGGTAGTTTTATTTACTTGCAGCAAGTGAAGGAGGGTGTTCATATCCAGAGTTCCATCTCCCTGAAGGGAGGCTTAGCCATTGCTCATATACACTATTTAGTTAATTCCCTCTTGATTTCCTCTCCATAGTTGACTACACTTACCTGGTTGTGTTCCTGTTGAGCTCATCTTATTGGCAACTGCATCTGCAAAACACTGTGCTGCGTTCAAACACTGAGCAAGAGTAGCAGTTAGTAAGAACTGCCCAGACCTCAAGACCCTTGTCCTGCCCAACAGTGAGGGTGAAAGAAGCTGAGGGGGTGGATGCAGGGAGTACACCCTTGACCAAGGTGGGAAAGGCAAGAAGAATTTATGAAGTTAAGGGAAGAAAACAATATAATTTAGGTGGGAATTGTTGTTACTGTTGTTACAGTAGGTAGTTGGGAAGTAGGTGTGCCATTTTATGTGACGTTCGTCCTCCATTTGTAGCTTCAAAGCTTCTCCATTCACCACAGGACGGAGTGAGAACTGCCGTATATGACGTGCACTGGCCTCCAGGGTCTGGCCGCTGCTTGGCCTCTAGCTCCCCCACCAACCCCAGCATTTCTGTGCGCTCCTGCATTTGCAACCTTGAACACCGTTTTCTCTCATGTGCCTATAACTGTAAACATAAGATTTTATCTGTTTTTCATCAACATGAAAAATATGTTTGCCTCCTCTTACCCTTAGCTAGAGATCTCTTTGCCACTCAACCGATTCCCCTGGTGAGGTGATTTGTTCCTCCATCGTCCTCCCCCTGTATGTTGCCCTTAAATTGTACTGCATTTGTTTAATTGCTCTTAGCTATTTCCTTCCAGAATTGTCCTCATCATGACATCCACATGACTCGATACTTTACAGGAAGGTGCTCAGTGATTGTCGGGGAAATGGATAGATGAGGTCCACGCCCCACCCATCTCTAACCCTCATTCTCTGACACACCCTCCTCCCTTTTGGCCTTCTTTTATATGAACAACTTTAATTCTTCAAACCCAGAAACACCCATCTGAAGGTAAGTCAATCAGGTTGAAAGACTTACCTTCTCAGAGGATACAATAGCAGTCTATTTATTCCTTTGTCCATTCAATACACACTGTGTTCCAGGTACTGGCAGAAACACTGGGAGTGAACAAAAGCAGACCCAATTCCCACCTTCTTAGAGCTCACTGTTTAGAGAGAGAAACTGACACTAATCACATGATTGTACAGACAAGTGTGATCTTGTTCTCCAAAGGAAAAGTCCGTGGTGCTAAGGGAACCTCTGATGGGGCAGTAGGTAGTTGGGAAAGTCATGGAATATTGCTCCTGGGAAAGTAACTCCTGAGCTGAGATTGAAGAGGAGAAGAGAGAAGAGTGATCCAGCAGGAGGAAACAGCACATGCAAAGACCCTGAGGCTGGCACAGGAACTAGAATGCATTAAAAGAGGCCAGCAGCCCTAGCTGGATGCTCAGGTGGTTGGAGCCTTGTCCCATACACAAAAAGACTGCAGGTTCTATCCCTGGTCAGGGCACATACCAGGGTTGTGGATTCAATCTCCGATCAAGGTGCATACAGGAGGTGGCCAATTGATGTTTCTCTCTCAGAATGATGTTTCTCTCTCACTCTCCCTTCCTCTCTCTTTAAAATTGATAGCTGTATCCTCAAGTGAGGATTAAAAAGAAAAAAGAGGTCTTCAGGGCTAATAGGAGCAAAGGCGAGCATACTGAAGAAGGTGGCGAGCAGTCGGCATCGGATGCCTGTCCTCCGGGCCCTGCTCAGCGGCCGCTCCCTGGGACCAGGCCGCCTGAGTCTGCATCCTGCTCTAGCGCTCACCTCCTGGTTGGCTTTAGAAAGTCTCTCTGTCCTGTTTTTCTGTGCACACGAAGATTATATTAGTACCTGTCTCAGGATTAAATGCGTTAGTATGAAGAGTGTTAGAGCAGTGCTTAGCACCTCGCACTGGGATAGCTGTCGGCTATTGTTATCTCTCTCCTGGGCATGTTGCCAAGGTTAGATGCGCTGAAGTATTTATTAAGTCATGGGTATCGTGTATATATGAAATATAGATATGCCTCTGATGATATATATATATATACATCTACATATATAAAATGTATAGGTGGTCTATATATACATACATTTTATATGTGTTATGTGTGTATACATACCTATTATCAGTATATATTTTATACATGTATATATCTATATAATCATTGGCATATATTTTATTTACATGCATATATATATTTTTTATCATTGTAGGTATTTAAATGAATGTATACACATATATATGTATATGATTTCCATGACTTTGTGTAAACACTTGTATCTAATCTTACCCATTTTTATTTTGGTAATGGCCCTGTGAAAGATATTTTATATTGAAAACTAGAAAGAGAAGGGAAATTAAAGGATTGTTTCTCTAATTTTCCCTTTAAAAACTGTAATTTTCAGACTCATGAAGATTTCGATACAGTTAAAACCTCTGCGTAAAAGGATTATTTATTCCTTTCCATTTTTCACTCCTATTAAGAGCAGGGAGACCCTGTAGGTGGCATTTTTCTGGGTGCTAAGCGGCGAGTGCTCCAAGCACCTGCATACATCGATCCAGCACGTCTTGACCCCTTAAGTCGAGGTAAACGTGCAGTAGCAGAAATCTCTCTGATAAAAACGCCCTTTTTCAAGTCACTAACTGCTGCTAAGACACACTTGCATAAAGGGTATAAAGGGATTTCATTTCAAGCATCATTGAGTTGTGAAGGTAAGAATTATACATAATTTGTTTCATTGGAAGTGTTATTTAAGTGGCCTTATTGATTTTCATTGGTGACCACATATAACTTGTAACATTACTTTCAATGATCATTTTGAATGCAATTGTGTTAAAATAGCATCCAAAGCACAAATAGGAAAAAAGAGAGACTTCATTTAGAATTCTTTTTTTGCTGAGTTTTGTGCTATTTGGTGAACATGGAGCCTGGAGTGAATGTGTGTGTGTGTGTGTGTGTGTGTGTGTGTGTGTGTGTGTGTGTGTGTTTTCTACAAGGATCACCAATTGTAATGTCTTTTAGAAGGATATTAGCTTCGGAATACATTTGGACCATGAAATAATATTACTCTTTGTCTCCCTTTGTCATTGTTAATTAGGGAAAATTGCCAGCCTCCCCAGTGGCAGCATGTCTAATTTAATAACCTGAGAATCTGATGCTTGAAAATATAATGAAGTGTACTAAATACCGTGGCCGTTTTATAATCACTGATACAAAACATATTGTAGCTAATATTTACTGATTAGAAAAGACTTTTATAAAGCACAAAATAGAGTCAGATGAGAACTACAGCTCTATCTGCATAATTTAATATAATTATCCATCAGGAAATTGTTTTTGAGGATGGGCCGGCTAACAGGCTAGATTTTGAAGATGAAGAAGATCAGTCAACAATACCATGCTTGATTTTTTTCTTAGTTATGTAAAACACCCCCCCACACACACACAAATTTAGTGGAAGTTTTTTTCTTTGAGAAAGTTTGTACCATTTGGTTCTCTTTGGCAGCCTAAACGATCATCCTAACAGAACAGGCCATTTTCTTTGGTGTTTTGGTATCTTGTGTATACTGCCTGAACCAATCAGTGTTCCTCCTTACTTTAGAAAAGCCAGTCTCCCCCAGTATTTTCTCTATTTTAAAGTATTACATAGGTGGCATTGTGTAATAGGAGGACTTATTGGCACTGAATCCCCAGTTTAGTCTTACCTCGTTGTGTGACCTCAGAGAAAGGTGGAATTTGGCAGGTGACTTGACCAGGGAATCTCAGTTTCCTCATCTGAAAACACAGGTACATTTATTATGGGGATTAAGTGAGATTTCACTGTAGTGCACTTTACCTGACACATCAGAGGGAATCAGATAATGGTTTTTTCTCTTCTGTGTTTCCTCCTGAGGAAGTAACCATGATGCAGGAGCAGTGACACATGAAGACTGGGCATAACCCATGACGCTGAAGCAAAGACACCATTTATTTATGTGTATGTGCCCTGTGTGCGTGGGAGATGGTTGAGAGTGGTGGTTCAGAACTTGCAGGTGAATGAATTCAAGCTTGGATGAGCTTCAATGCTGTCTCTCTTCCTTATGGGTTTTGTGATTCTGGGGAGATTTCTTAATCTCTGGGAACTTTATTTTCCTGATCTGTAAAATGGGGATAGTAATAGTACCTAAAGGGTTAAACAGTGAAGGCTGAATAAATTGAAGCACAGAGAAACTTCACACAGTCGGGGACGCCTGGCGGTTTTCCCACGCCCTTGTATTTCAGGCGTTTCTCTCTCAGTCTGAACAGGCTTGTGGAGCTGTTTGCTTCACTGTTCTGCCCCTTATTTGTGATGTCGACATACATCATCTAAAGTTTCCTCATGGTAAAACATGGATTTTTATTCCCCATTTAGCAACGGATTTGACTGTGCAAATATTGCAAGGATAGTTTTACTAGTTTGAATGGATTTGTGGTTGGTAGTGGAATCAGATTTTCTTCCTGTTAGTAGTAAATGGGTTTGAGAGAAGGCAGAAACTAAAGTAATAACACAGATCACTCCAAAGAATGAACATGCATCTTCATAGTCTCTCCCACATTACAAATTTTGGGGTAGTTCCAGAAAGTTGAAGAGATAGAGGCTCCAACATTTTGCATGTTTCAAAACACGTTCACATTTTTTCCTTAGCATAGACCAAAGTCTCTGCGTATGCCATTTGTTTATTCCATACACTTTTCTCAATGAACATTCATTGAACACTTAATAGGATACAAACGTTTGGGTGTGATTCCCACCCTCATGTGTTCAAAGTTGGGGGCGGAGAGCAGTGGGGACAGTCACAAGTCATGCTGCAATTCCCTGTATTAGGACAGTGTTAGAGAAGTGCAGAAGTGTTATGGGGACCGGAAGAAGGGTTCCCCTGGCCAAGCCTGGGGAAAGAAGGGAAAATTAGAGGTAATGAATAGGGGTTGGGTCTCAGTGAGAGATGGTTCCACACTTTTAGGAGGTATTTAGAAAATATAAAGCAGGAATGTCAAACTTATTTTCACCAGGGGCCACGTCAGCCACATGGTTGCCTTTAAAGGGCCCGATGTATTTTTAGGACTGTATAAATGTAACTACTCCTTATTTAGGGGCAAGGAGCTCGGCACTGCTGCCAGGTAGAAATGAGGTGCCAGGCCGGATAAAACTAAGAGGAGGGCCGGACTGGCCCACAGGCCTTGCGCTTGCCACCTGTGATGTAGAGGCATTTTTGGTTGCCACAGTGGCATTAGGGAGTGGCATTACTGGCCTTAAGTGAGTGAGAACAGTAATGCTAAATGTACTTCAATATACAGGACAGTCCCACACAGCAAAAATATTCCTTTCCAATGTCCGTGGTGTCCTGGTTGGGAAACATTGAGGGCTGAGGGGAAACAAAGGGAGTGGTAGTTTTTATGTCCCGTGTATTCTATAGGGTGGGGGAAAGATTTGCTTTGAACTCGTAGCAGTTGTGAAAGTAAAGGCAGTTGGAAAGTGAGAATAATTTTTTTCCTGTTTGTTGCTTCTGTTGGAATGCCTTGAATTATTTTTTAATTGTGTTGGCTTGAATATGCTCTTGGAGAATTAGTCCACTCACAACACTATCAGAAGGATGAAAACCCCAGGAAAGAACATTTCCTGTTTTTATTTTTCTTTCCACAAACTGCCAAGTTAAGAAGGGGCCAACTATAAAACAGTAGTGACATTCTGAACCAGAAAATCTGTTTTTCTTTGCTTTGATACATTTTAAAATAAAATAGACTTGCTCAGACAGCTAGAGCCATTAATAGAGTTGTCCATGGCTGCGGCCTAAAGGAGGGAAGACACCAGAGAAATAATCGAGTTGTGTACAAGCAGGAGGAGGAGGAAAGGAGGTAGAGGATTAGGAGTCTGGGAGCCCCTGGCCCCATGGTCCAGCCTGTGCTCATGGAAGGTACAGCCCAATAGTGAGGGAGCAGACAAGGTGCCACAGTATTTCAGCAGAAGCGGAAGTCCCATGGTAACACATGCAAAGGTTCACACTCGGCTCTACTCAGTCCCAGCGGTCTGCAGAGGTGTGCGGGTCAGAGTTGGGGACAGGGTGGGGGAGGCAGACAAGTGGGAAGGGGAGGAGGGACAGGCGGGGTCAGCCACTCCCTCCCGTGGCCTTTCTGTGCCTGGCATCTCTGACTATTACGGAAATAGGAGTTCTGAGTAAGATTTCCTTTTAAAGTAAGAGTTATCCTTTTAAAAGTATTTGATAACCGTGAGTATTGAAAGGACCACTGGAATGCTCATTCCCATGTTGGCTAATCATGTAGAAATGAGCCTGCTGTGCAAGTTCGGTCAAATGCCTGGGCCTCTCTGTGCTTCTTTGTTTCCCCCCTTCTCATCTGGGAAATGAGGGGGGAAGAATTTCTGCATTTCTTCCAGCTCTAACAGTCTGTGAATTTTTGAATATATTGATCAGTTTACTATGCTGTATGAAGGAGAATGATCTGGTAGCCTAAGTAAGGGCTTAGTCATAACTACTGAATTGCACAGAACACCTAGGAGAGTGTAGGCTTCTGATCTGAGAGTTACAAGAGGCGTGAAATGAAAATGAGGTTATTTCTGGAAATTACGTTTCTTGCATTCACAGGTCCCAGTGGTTATATTAAGGTAGAACATCTTGACAAAGAACAGGAGCCCTAACTCATCAATTTACCCAGAGTTCTAGTTCTGGCCCTTACCTGGGACAATGAGTGGGCCAGCCTTCTTCTGGGTAGATGAGTTGGCTTTTCTGGATGGAGTAACTAAATTTTTTCAATGGGATGGTCAGAAAAAGAGTCCAATCAATTCATGATAAATGCTTTTAGTTAGTTAGATGGAATATGGAATTTACATTTACTTTTTGAAGAATCCTCTCTTTATGGCTGTGCTTCCCATGCAGGGGTCTGGACACATTGTTCAGCCTGTGTGTTCTGACGGTCTGTTCCCTACATTTGTTTCCCCCTTTCCCACTAGCATTTTTAAAAATCGTGTTACTTATCTGACCTCCGTTCATTTTAGGCACAATACCTCAGGTTCAGGTTCAAGCTGCGTGTTAAGGAGCAGTGTCTCTGGTTTTTGCTGTCATCTCTATTTGCTGGGGCAGGTCCCTTGGCCGTTGCCCAGTAATTTGAAATGGTTTTGCAGGATTTTTGGGTTTGGGCTGGCTCTCTGCTTCTTTTGAAATGTACTGGCTGGCATTGTACAAGTTTGTTCGAGATGATCTCTTCATTAAACAGAGAAATGAAATGTCCAAGGAGAAAAGCAGAGCCTAGCACACCTTTATGCTGTGACTTCAAGCCCACACATTGACCTTTGATTTAAGCCTCGCAACAACCCCATGAGGAGGGTATTATTGTTATTATCACTGTCTTTCTCATTGTTATCTCATAATTATAGCTGAGAAAATTGAGGCATAGAGAGGTGAAATAACTTACCCCAAGTCTTATAAGCCAATTTCTATTGCAGTCAGCTTTCTTACCTAACGTCTATTTAGTGTTTGTCTGTAGCAATTATAAAGGTATATGGAATATATTCTTCAGCCACACATGCACTTCTGTGGTCTAACATCCCAGAGATCTGCACTACTATAAATTGCAAGGAGAGTGCATAGCTTTTATTAGATTAATTCACAGCAAGGCCTGATGAAATGTCTTAGACACCAGATGAAGTTTGACTATTACTGTATCACAGCTTTGGGTTTGGGCAAAGTAAGCGCAGCCTGAGTCATAGCCCCTTAACTACCGAGTGCACAGCCACCGAGGCCCCTCAGTTGTGTTTTGTGATTCTGTGGTCAAGGACACTCCATCCAGTTCCCTTCTTTTGTTACACCTAAAAACAGCCCAGAAACCTGAAGTTGTTATTTCTTTCAGTGAGTGCTTACAGACCAACAGTGAGAGAAAAGGATTCATCAGATGTTGCTTTTCAGCCTTTCTATCAGGGAAGTGAAGTGGGTAGGTGGGTTCAAGTGCTGGTTACCGGTACTGGTTGGTTTCCGTGGCCCAGCACAACTGCTCCCTTCGGAATGTTGTCAGTATTTAACATTGCCCGATGCGGAACCCTGCACTGCTCAGGGCTGCCAGTATTCACAGGGACCCAGTAAAATAGGACATCGTGAAGGCTCTGTGGCTGGTGTGTGCCAAGTCCATCTGGACTCTCCGAGGAGGTTTGCCACAAGTTTTCCCCTCTTTTGACATGATCAAATCTTCTAAACAACCTAAAATTCTTATCAGAAGTAGGTAAGATAAATCGTAAGTGAATAATTTCCACAAACTCTGTGCGGTGCCCAATACCTCCCTTCTAGTGCATGCCTCTACTTCAGTTTATGCCAGCTTTTTGCATTTTTAACATATTGCTCAGTTATTTTTAAAAAGATTTTATTTATTTACTTTTAGACAGGAAGGGAGGGAGACAGGGAGGGAGAGACACATCGATGTGTGGTTGCTTCTCACATGCCCCCCACTAGGGACCTGGCCTGCAACCCAGGCATGTGCCCTGACTGGGAATCAAACCAGCAACACTTTGGTTCACAGGTCAGCACTCAGTCTACCGAGCCACACCAGCCAGGGTCATCAGTCATATTGTTTTTAGTTTAAGTTTATGTATGTGCAAATTGTCTCTTAAAAGTTTTTTAAAGCACTGAATTATGTTCATTTTCCAGTGTAAAGTATTGATATTTTTTGTCTCAGTGTTGAAGTATGACAAACTCATTATGTAAGGAAAAGAGGAAACTTTAAAGGTGGAAGGTGGACAAAACCAAAATATTCCATAAGACAATCATCACTAAAACTTTGTGTTTCAATGTGTCTACATATTTTTATACATACTTGTTTTTACAATGTACATAAAATTGGTGCTCTGGTTTTTCATAACAGTAATTTTCCATGCTGAAAAATGAAAACCTTTCTAAATGCCATTCTAAATGCAGGAAATCTATGGTTTTGCACTAGGAACTATCCAACATAATTTTCAGCTGTTAAATTAAGAGAAGGGTTCTAACTATTTTTAAGGCCATAGAGTTTCAGCCAGTAGCCTATTTCATAATGATGAGACATGAGGAGCTTTAACTACGGGTAAGCACAGTACAGGCCGCTCCAGACACGGTGGCCAGGAGCCTGTGAGCTGCACCAGGCCCGCTGTGGCCCTGCTGTGTGAGGCATTAACCTCTCTGAGTAGGAGACTGAGAGTGTCCTGGTGGTGTTGGGACAGCAGCTCCTTACCAGCCCGGAAGGCCTTACCCATAGACTGGCGGGAAGTTCCTTCTGCCTTTCCTTCTAGAGTCAGGACCAGGACAAGGACACCTGCTATAACAATGATTATTCTGGGGAATTCTGACAAATTCAGTGAAAAGTGCCAAAAGTAAAAGGAAAAAAATAAAATTTATGGATGATTTAGTTGTCTACAACAACTCAGGAGAATCAACAGACAACTTAATGTTATTAAGAGTCAAATGACCAGATTAAAAATGAATATAAAAAAATTAGCATTAGCACAAATCCTCAATTTTTTAACATAATGCTGCTTTCAAATATTTTCAACTGAATATCTGTCTATAAGTACAATGAAATTTCATTTGTCCCTGGTTATTCAGATATGAAAATTTTATATTGCGAGTGAACATCCATAAACCTCAAACCTAGATTTTATCAGTAGCGTTTGCCTAAACTTGCTTTATCTCACATCTAGTCATTAATCTCTCCATTTATGAATCCACCTTTGTGTTTTTGACATGTTTCAAAATCATCTGTAGATGTCAGTATATTTCACCCTGAATACTTCAGTGTGTATACTATAAAGTTTAATATTTGTTTACTCTTTTTTCTCTTTGTAAGTAAATTTTACATAAAATTCAGCATGCCTATTATCAAGTTTGATATTTCTTTACTATTTGTTGGTAAAATTTACATAGAATAAAATGTATGAACTTTACATGTACCATTTGAGTTTTGACAAAATCTTCCATCCATGGAGCCCAATCCCTATAAACCTAGAGAGCATTACCATCACTCCAGAAAGCTGCCCAGCCTGTCTCTCCTCCCAGAGGCGACCACTATTCTGATGTATTTCCCCGTGAAGTTAGTTTTGCCTGCCTTCTATGTGCAATTGTGCTGTATGTACTCTTGTGTAAAGCTTCTTTTACTCGACATACTATTTTTGAGATTTATCCATACCATTTTGAGTATCAGTACTTTGTTCCTTTTTGTTGTTGGATTGTATTCCATTACAATTGTATTGAATCTTCATATACCTCAGTTTGTTTATACATTTTTATTGATTTCCACTTTCTGGCTATAAATAAATAAAGCTGCTATAAATATTCTTATACATAAAATGGCTTTTGATGGCCATATATTTACCATGCAGAAATATGTAGAATTAGGAATTCTGGGTCATAGAGTGGGTATTTGTTGAGTGTTACAAGAAGACACTCTCAGGCTTGTTCTAAAGGGATTATACCACTTTGCATTCCCACCAGTGATGCTTGAGAGTTCTGGATGCATCACCTGTTCACGGATAGTGCCTCAGTCTTCTTAATTTCAGGCACTCTGACTGTTTTAGTAGTGTCTCCATGTGGTTTCGATTCAATTCTTCTGGTGACTACTGACGTTGAGAACTTTTTCAGGCACTTTTTGCTATACATATTTTCATTTCAGGATTATCTTTGTAAGTTTTTTGCCTGTTTTGGAGGGAGTTGGTTTTTTTTTTTTATGATTGAGTTGTGGGAGTACTTTTTAAATCCTGGGTACTAGTATATTGCCAATTGTAGGTTTTGAGGATGTTTTCTTCTAGTCTGTGCTTTGCCTACTCACCCTTTAGACCATTAAGTGTGATGCTTGTTGAGGTTGTTTTGTAGATGCACTTTATCTGATTTAGAAGTTTTTTCCTATTCCTAGTTTGCTGAGAGTTTTTCTAGTCAGTGATTATTGGATCATTCCAATTTCTATTGTTGTTCATTGAAACGTTGCCGTGTTAATGTGGTGAATTACAGAGATCGATTTTTCAGCAATAACCCAGCCTGATATTCCTGGAAACCTGACTTGGTCATGATACCTGTCCATTCTTCATACTCTTGTTTCAGTTTGCTTTTATTTAGTTAACGAAATTTGTATCTGTGTTCATAAGGGAAATTGATCCATAATTTTCTGTATCTTTTCTTCTTTGTCTGAGTTATTCTAAATAAGCCTGACAGTTATGTTGGCCTCAAAAATTACATAAGAGGAATTCCTATTTCCTCTATATTGTGAAAGAGTTTTGTGAGTTCGATGCTACTTTTTCCTTGAAATGTTTGGCATCAAATTCAGTGAGAAGACCATCTCGAGCCTGTGAGGATAAAGCGTCCTTTCAGGTTTTTAATAACAAATAAAAGTTCTTTATTGTGTGTAGGCATTCAGATTTTTTATTTCTTCTTGTGTTAGATTTGGTTAGTTGGATTTTCCAACATATTTATTTAATCTAAATGTTGAATTTGGGATATTTGAAAATAGATAGTAATTGTAATTTTCATTTTACTTCATTGTGGTAAGATAACATAGTCAATATAATTTATGCCTTTCAGAATTTTCTAGACTTCATTTATGGTCCATGATATGGTTATATTGGTGACAGTACTTTGTATACCTGGAAAGAATGCATGTTCAGCAGTTTGGGGGCCTGGGTTCTGTAAATACCAGTTATGTCATGGTGGTTGATAGTGTTGTTCATACCACCTATGCCTTTCTGATTTTTTGTCTATTCTGTCAATTTTTGCTTCATGTATTTTGAAACTGTTACTAGGCACATACACTTTTATGATTATTTGCCTTCCTGATGATATGACCCTATTATATTATGAAATTATTCTATTTCTAGTAATATCTTTTTGTTGAACCATACTTTATCTATTGGTATACCTTATCCACACACTTCCTGATTGCATGTATATGTATGAATTTTTATTCCTATTTATTTATTTTAAAGATCCATTTATCCCAACATATCTGTATCTTTATATTTAAAGTGTTCAATTAGGATAATCTCTGTCTCTTAGGGTGTTTAGTCCATTAACATTTAATGTAATTGTTGATATGATTGGATAGACGTCTGTCGTTTCATTGTTTCTTTGTCCCCTCTGTAGTTTGTGCCTCTGTTCCTTCTTTCTTGCCTTCTTTTAGATTATGTAAATATTTTTGAGAAATCTATTTAAATTTATCTATTGATTATTTAGAACTACCTGTCTGCAGTTTTAGGGGTAGCTTTAGGAATTATAATATACATTTTAAGTTTTCACAGTCTACTTAGAATTATTGTTGTACCATTTATATAAAATGTAGAAAATTTGCAACCATACCATTTAATTTTCCTTTGTATTGTTTATGTTCTATTTATCATATGTATCACATATTCATATGTTAAAAACCTTAGAGCACAATACTATAAATATTATTTTAAATTATCATGGCTATCTTAAGCAATTAAGAGAGAAATGATATTTTTATTAAAACATATACTTACCGTTTCTGAGTTTTAGCCCATTTTATAATGAAAGTCTTCTAACAACAAAGTCTTATAGTTTTCCATTGTCTGACAATATCTTAATTTTCCTTTCTTTTTTGGAGGATATTTTCTCTAGATATAGAATTTTAAGTTAGTGGTTATTTTTTTCCTTTCAGTATATTAAAGATGTCCTGCTCTGTTTGCATTTTGTTTTTATAGACAGAAGTCACTGATAATTCAAACTTCTGTTCCCCTGAATGTTATGTGTCATTTTTCTCTGGCTTGAAATTTTTTCAAGATTTTATTTCTATATTTGCTTTTCAAAAGGTTAACTAGGCCATTTTTGATATTTATTTTGTATTTGCTAAACTTTTTATATCTAGAACATTGTCTGCTGCCAGATTTGGGAAACATTCCTTCATTGTTTTTAAAAATATCTGCTCTATTCTCTCTCTCTTCTCCTTCTGATACTTAAACGGCATGTATGCTAGATCTTTTAATATTTGCACACAGTTTATGAAGAATTTTTTCATAATTTGTAAAATAGTTTTCTCCATATTGGATCATTTTTATCCATTTACAAATTTGCGGATTATTTTTCTTATCCTATTATCTGTAAGATTTTAATTTTAAATGTTTTATTTTTTAGTTTTAAAATTTTCTTTGCTGTTTTTATAGTTTTATTTATCTGATTTTTTTCCCATCTTTTAACCCATTATAAGTATATAGTCTGTTATTTTCTTGAGCATATATAAGTAGCTGCTTTAAAATTTTTCCACTCTGAAAGCAGGGCTAGAGCTGAGCAAACAGCATTGTTCCCTCTCTGACCCCTCCCCCACATACAGCACCACAACACAAGGAAATGGGTTGCCCCACCCTGGTGAATACCTAAGTCTCCACCCCTTACAACATAACATGTGCACTGTAACAAAGAAATATGGCCCAAATAAAAGAACAGATCAAAACTCCAAAAATAGAACTAAGCAACAAACAGATAGCCAACCTATCAGATGCACAGTTCAAAACACTGGTAATCAGGATGCTCACAGAAATGGTTGAGTATGGTAGCAAAATAGAGGAAAAAGTGAAGGCTATACAAAGTGAAATAAGGAAAAATATATAGGGAACCAACAGTTAAGGGAAGGAAACCAGGACTCAGATCAATGGTTTGTAGCAGGAGGAAAAAATAAACATTCAGCTAGAACAGAGTGAAGAATCAAGAATTGAAAAATAGGAGGAGAGGCTTAGGAACCTCTGGGACAACTTTAAAGATTCTAACATCCAAATCATAGAGGTGCCAGAAGGAGAAGAGGAAGACCAAGAAATGGAAACCTTATTTGAAAACATAATGAAGGAGAACTTCCCTAATCTGGCAAAGGAAATTATCTGAACCGTCAGTAAGTTCAGGAAGCTCAGAGAGTCCCAAAGAAGTTACACCCAAGGGAGCACACACCAAGGCACATCGTGATTACATTACCCAAGATAAAAGATAAGGAACGAATCTTAAAAGGAGCAAGAGAGAAGGAGACAGTTACCTACAAAGGAGTTCCCATAAGATTAACAGCTGATTTCTCAAAAGAAACCTTGCAGGCCAGAAAGGGCTGGAAAGAAGTATTTGAAGTCATGAAAGGCAAGGATCTACAACCATGACCACTCTATCCAGCAAAGCTATCATTTAGAAATGGAAGGGCAGATAAAGTGCTCCCCAGATAAGGTCAGATTAAAGGAGTTCATCACCACCAAACCCCTATTATATGAAATGTTAGAGGGACTTATCTAAGAAAAAGAAGATGATAAAAAATATGAACAGTAAAATGGCAACAAACTCACAACTATCAACAGCTGAACCCGAAAGTCAAACTAAGCAGATAACTAGAACAGGACCAAAATCACAGAAATGGAGATCACATGGAGGGTTATCATCAGGGATGGGGAGGAGGGAGAATGGGGGAAAAGGTACAGGGAATAAAGAAGCATAAGTGGTAGGTTCAAAATAGGCAGGAGGAGGTTAGAAACAGTATGGGAAATGGAGAAGCCAAAGAACTTACATCTACCACCCAGGGACATCAACTGGGTGGTGGGGGGGATGCTGGTGGGTGGGGCAGTGCAAGGTGAAGGGGATTAAAGGGGAGAAAAAAATGGGACAACTGTAATAGCATAATCAATAAAATATGCTTTTTAAAAAAATAAATAAAATTTGATCTGCTAATTCCTCATCTAGGTCATCTTGGGAGTATTTGTGGTTGAGTGTTTTGTCTTGGTGAGCAGATTACTTTTTTATGTAAATTAATAACTTTGTATCGTGTACATTGTGAGTATTATATTGTGGAGCTTCTGAGTTTTGTAGTATTGTTTCAAAAAAAAGTTTTTTCTTAAGGAGGTATCTTGGTTGGACCCACATTTCTGATTTTTGTTTGGAAGCCTAAATCTCAGTTTAGTTGATTTTGCTTTAGCTAAACTCTTTAGTGCTTATCGTGTGTGTGTGTGTGTGTGTGTGTGTGTGTGTGAGATTTAGCTTTTAGCAGGTATTTGTACAGTCTATCCACAGAGTTGGTTCTCGTTCTCGGGCTGTCTTCTTTCTGGGATTATCCCCTCACTATGTAGCAGCTGTGGTTAGCCTAAATTGTGTTCTCTTTTTATTCAATCCAGAGAGACTACTTTTTTGTGCTTTCAAAGTTTTGCTCACCCTGCATGGCACACATTGGGGTTTTCTCTCAGGCTTGAAACTTTGAAAAGTAGAGAAGGAACACAACACCATTCCTTTCTTCCAAGGGTCAACTCCTGTCTGGTTTTTGCCTTCTTTTGATAGATTTTTTATATTGAATTTATCTGGGTGACATTTGTTCACAAAACCACACAGATTTCAAGTGTACAACTCAGTAAAGTATCACCTGCATGCTACGTCATTTGCTCATAACCCCAAGCAAAGTCCCTTTCTGTTCCCATTCTCCCTGCCCTTTGCCCACCTCCACCATCTCCCAGCTCTCTTTTCCCTCTGGCTATCACTACACTGTTGTCTGTGTCTATGTGTTATGTATATATGGTTTTTACAGCTATCATTTAGAATCAAAGGGCAGATAAAGTGATTCCCAGACAAAATAAAACTAAAGTAGCTAATCATCACCAAGCCACTATTATATGAAATGTTAAAGGGAACTATATCAGAAAAAGAAAAAGAACAAAACTATGAACATTAAAATGGTAATAAATTCACAACTATCAACAACTAAATCTGAAAAAACAAACTAAAGTAAATAATCAGAACAGGAACAGAATCATAGACATGGAGATTGTTTGGAGAGTTGTCAGCTGGTATGGGAAGAGGGAGAATGGGGGAAAAGGTGCAGGGATTAAGAAGTACAAATTAGTAGGTACAGAATAGACTTGGAGATGTTAAGAACAGTATAGGAAATAGAGAGGCCAAAGAACTTACATGTATGACCCATTGGATATGAACTAAGAGGGGATTGCTGGAGGGAATGGGGGTACCAGGTGGAGGGAGATAAAGGGGGAACAATTGGCACAACTGTAATAGCATAATCAATAAAATATATTTTAAAATAGTAATAAATATTTTTAAAAGACTGGTATACATAATTCAATGGATACAGTATGGGACCTGTACACCGTGGTGATATTGTCCCATCAACACTACAACCTAAGAAAAGATGGAGTT
This sequence comes from Artibeus jamaicensis, assembly GCF_021234435.1. NCBI lineage: Eukaryota > Metazoa > Chordata > Mammalia > Chiroptera > Phyllostomidae > Artibeus > Artibeus jamaicensis. The sequence goes on along the minus strand of NW_026522030.1, from coordinate 41,613,844 downwards.
CTGTACTCCTGATAGTAGTTGATTAAGCTCCTGTGGAACTGGCCCTGTCCCTCTGGATGAATGTGGCTTCTTTAAATCCTTGGTTGTCAGACTTCCATACAGCTCAGTTTTCTGATGATTCTGGGTGGTATTTGTTTTGAGATTTAGTAATTTTTTTCCATAGTTACACAAGGAGGTGAGGCATGTTTACCTATGCCTCCATCTTGACCGGAAGTCTGTACCAGTCTTTATAATTTCAATTTAATTTATTCAATGCTCCTTAAACATGGAAAACTAAACAGAAGTGTCCTAGGAGTGGTGGAAAAGAATGATGCTTACTTCCTGGACCTTCATTGTCATGCTTCTTTTAGTGATATGTTAATCCTAATGTATGTCTCATGTTTGGTAGGCCTTGGTCCTAGACTTCTTCCTGCAGTACACAGATGTATTTTTCATATTTTGTTTGCTCTTAATTATACAGTTTCTTGTGAACAGTTATATGCATTGATTTGGCAAGAATTAAATCCTGTGACAGTGAAAAGGAATGCAAAGCCATTAGCTTGTTGAGGGGTCAAATATATGACGTGGGTCTCAGTAATATCATGGTGTAACTAACTGAGATTTTTTTACCATGGAAATCCCACTCTCATTCTAATTTTCATCTGCAGCATAGCACTCATAATAAACATAATCATAATTGTAACATTTGTTGAGTGCTTACAAAATACCATGCCTTATGCAAGGGCTTTGTAACTATGCTATTCTCAGAGCGGTTGAGTAATGTACCAAGTGATCCTCAGAGGGGGTGGAACTGAGATTTGAACTCACAAAGTTCACCTTTAAAGCCTATGATCTTAATTGTTTACTAGTCATAGTCAACACCTGTTCTGCAACTCTAATTCCTCTCGCATGTATCATCTGACTGTATGGTTCATTATGTATCTTACGAGAGGGCAACATTTTTGTCTTTTCCGTCCTTATCTTCTGTTTAGGGTAGGTAGCAGTGTCTTGCACATAGCAGGTGGTCAGTAAATGTGTGCTGACTTCAGTTGCTCATGTTCTATTATTGCAGTCCATCCGGTCTGCTGTGGTAATCTCTCACTGCACTTACATTTTCCCTTTGTAATGTTTTCTATATCATGATGTATTATACTCATGATATATATAAGATTAGCTTTCCAACTGTGTCATATGTATTTTGTAAATACATATTAGATAAGTAGATTCCAGGAATTTAACATATTTAATGTGTTGTATTACATACTTGTATAACAATATTTGTTATTTATTCATTATACTTTTTAGTTCTGTCATATTGAAGGCCTGTTCTAGACTCTGGGGATACAAATATGAAAAAAAGGCAAATTCTCAAACTAGAATTAATAACTATGCCTCTACTCACTATCTTTCTAATACATCCTTTCTCTAATTTTGTCTTTCATCTTGAATTCAGGATCCTTTGTCTAGATTATATTTAGCCTATATAAATCTAATCTGAAAAAAACTGCCATACTACTATTTTAACTCAAGCACTGTTCTCAGTGAATTCTGGTGAATACAGTTGCAGTGTCCAGCTGGTGGTCACTGGCACCTATCACTGAGCATCAGGAAACACATCAGAACTTTACATTTAATGCTCCGACTTCAGGACAGCCCTGCCGATTCTTTAGATGACAGCTGATTGTCCCTTCATTGGATGGACTCTAACAGGACACAGTGCTCTAGCTGGCTGTTTGTTATGTGCTCACACACCTGGAACGACGGATAATATCTGCATGAAGCCTGTGATGGGGTTTACAGAGGGAAGAATGAAAGACCTTGATAGTGAGCACGAGGCTGTCTGTAACTGTGTTTGCTTGGCACAAACATGTCACACTGCTTACTCCCAATGCGCCACCCTGCATTTTTGCTGGCAAGTGTTGGCTTTTTTTGTTTGAAAGTATTGGTGGGTCTTCACTCTGGGGAGTACTGGTCCTAAGGGCATGAACTCCCTGACTCTCCTAACCTACTCGGAGCGTGAGCTGAGCATATATCTGAGCCACAAGCTTTCAGGTGAAGAGACACAGAAGCTTGTGGTACAAAGTCATTGGCATCAAGGGGAGATGTTCTCTGGGGTGCAGGTGATTGTGCACATGTGACAGGGTGTGGACAGCATGTAGCACAGAATGTATTTGATGTATACATCCAGTAAAGGTGTCTTATCTGGGAGATGTAAAGAACTGCTACAAGTCAATGGGAAAAAGACAAACATATCAATAGACAAATGGGCAAAAGCTTAAATAGGAAATGGGAGGGAGGTGGGGAGCATGGGGTGGGGGGGCTGGGATGGAGGAAATAGACAAAAAACTGTACTTGAAAAATAATATTATTTTAAAAAAATTTTTAAAAATGTTCAAGTACAAAAAGATAAATAGGTTTTTCACAAAAGAAGATATCCAAATGACTAATAAATATTTTAAAAAGCCCTTATCCCTTAGGAGCAGACCCTTACCCAACTTGGGAAGGGTCCTTATTCAAAAGGAAAGGACCTTCCCTTCTCTTCCCTTCTCTTTCCTCCTCTTTCCTCCCTCCCTCCCTCCCTTCTTCTCTTCTGTTCTTCAGAGTTTAGATACTTGGACTGGGTCGAGCAAAAGAGAAGTACTAGAATAGGTGGGCAAAGAATAGGGACATAACATAGACTGTGGAAATTATTGAATGCAGAGGGAGCTGTAACTAACTCTAAGTAGTTTGTTATGAACAGAACAGACCATAGTTAATGAAGGAGGTAAAGACTAATAACAATAGCTAATATGATTTAAGCACTAAGTCTCAGAAACTGATCATAATGTTGCATATATAACAACTCTTATCATCTTCCCAACAACCTGCATGTAGTTACTCTTATCACCTTTAGACCGACGAGAAAACTGAGGCCAGAGGGGTTACATAATTTGTCCAGCTACCAGTATATGGTAATTGGTACAGCCAAGATAGGAACTCTTAACTCCTGTAGTTCATAAATAAGAAATAAGAATTTAGAGAAAGAAACCTTGGAGGCCCCATACAAATGAATTTGAAATCAGTTCTATATAGAGGGTGGGCAAAAGTAGGGTGAGGGTTGTTCATATGGAAAATAATACAATAATCAATAAATAATTCTTATTTATTAATACAAGATACAGCAGTATCTTGTATTAATACATAAGATACATAAGTACCTTGTATTTTGTGTTTCGTGTACTCTAAACTATGAACCTGCTTTTGCCCTGCCCTGTATTTCGGAGGTCCTTCAGAAAGTTTCAAGGGTCGGGGGTAGTGGGATGACAAAAAATGTATGTTTGAAAATTCACTCAGTATCCATGGGGAGAATAAATGCTACCAAGGCAATTTCAGAGGCAGGCATATCAGTGATTTATCTGTTCCCTATTTAATTAAAAATAGGAAATGAAGGAGAAAAGGGTAAGAATATGAACTTGCCAACATTAAGGCAAGGGCAGCAAACATAGGGTGCTGTGCTGTGTACCCACAAAGGCTGTGCCACAGGCTTGGTTCTAAGCCACCAGCATGAACATGGAAATACAATCAAGCCACAGTCTCCATAAAATACCAGATGAAGACAGTGAGGGGAAGAGGAGAAGGGACAGAAGAAAGGATGAATATGTCATATACATCTTTCTGGTGTTTTGGCTTAAGATATAGAGGAAGACTTCAAAATGTCAAGTTCAGAAGATAACATTTTAAAAATATTACTCTTAACCCATATTTTCATAGGTATTGGGGAATACAGAGTTCAAAATTGTTTCTGAATAAGCTCCTTTTACGCAGCCACTGATGTAGCCAGTTGAGTGAAGTCATATGCTTTAACTATCAGCTGAGCAATGCGTGCAGTTGACATTCTCTTAAAGTGTTGCCTGCCTGGGTAGAACTGGCCTGTGTCCTCAGCCTGTTCCACTGCTCACCCATGCAGTCATGCACACATGCTCTGCTTGGGAGTGACCTGCAGGGCAAGGGTGGAGAGTAGGGACCCAGAGGCAGGATCGATGTTATTGTAAGGAAAAAATGTCCACCTGTGCTAACAGAGGCAATACGTTCAGACCAAGCAAGGTCTACTCCATGTAGCATGACCGTGTGGAGTTTAGTCTGGGAAAATTATTAAAGCAGGTGCAACCAAATACCCACAACAGCCATAACTCATTAAAACGCCCAAAAGGCTAGGTTTGAGCAGGACAACCTCCTGGCATGTCTCTAAGATTAATTGTTTGTAAAATGTAAACCAAAGTAACTGAAGTGATGTATTAGATGGAGTTACCCAACAAAAATCAAGTGATCGTTTATCTGAAGCTTTCTGTGGTGACACTGTAGACGGCAGGATCGATCTCTTCTGAAGGCTTACCTCGCTTATAATTAGAAAAGAAACCACAATACAATATGCCCATCTACTTCAAAAGGATTATCTGATTATTAAAGGACAAGTGCAAAAGAGCGTGATTTAAAGCTTTGAAAAGAAATAGGTTAAGAGAAACTTGATTTATGAAAAAGTGTTCATGGAGATAATTCCTCAGATCCCTTATTCTCTCTGTAGCTGAATGATGGGAGTCTGACAGACATCAGAATTCAGGGTCTGCACTGAGAGTCAGTAGCTTTTCATCATAAAGACTCCCTGCCTCTAGAGGCAAAGAACAAGGACAGGGGACAGTAGAAGTCACAGACAATCTTGCACATACCCTTTCAGACTTCTCCAGATGTGACAAAGAGTATAACATAGTCTGAAGTGGAATGACTGAGTACTTGCCTTCTCACCCGCCCTTCTACTCTCTTTCTTGTTTGGGGGTAAATCAACCTAAGAAACCCCGGTGTGCAGTTTTATCAGCAAGAAACCAATATATGGTTTGGAGAACATTTCCAAAAGTAAGAAAGGTTATACTTTCGGAGAAAAAAATTTTAAATACGACTTTTGGGGGGCTGGACTCTGTTAGTTGGGACACTTTTGTCAAATGCTTAGGAAACAAATAATTCCAATGTTATGAAAACTGATCCAGAGTTAGAGTATTTTGGTCAATTTCTTAAGGCACAGTGTTTCTTTTCAGGAGGTTGGCATGCCTCTGATAGTGAAGTACGGCCAAAAGGGCAAAGCAGCCAGAGGTGCATCTTCTGAAGGAGAAAAATGTGAGAATACACTAAATTCTTAACAAATTAAGTACACTAACTTATTAGAACATAATTAACAATATCCAAGCCAGGTTATCAATGAAATTTAGGAATAGTTTAACAGTATATATGAATAGATTTTTTCACTTAGCATTTTAATAGAATAAAGGAGAGTAAAATATAAATAGATGCTAAAAATTAATTTAATAAATTTAAGCTTTATCTGTGATACATTATTAGTGAACTTAGTAATGTTAGTAAAAATATTAGTTTTTAAAACTTTCTTCTTTTTTTTTTAAAGATTTTATTTATTTTTCAGAGAAGAAGGAAGGGAGAGAGGGAGAGAAACATGAATGTTTGGTTGCCTCTCACACACTCCGTACTCCAGACGTGGCCCGCAACCCAGGTATGTGCCCTGACTGGGAGTCAAACCAGCAACACTTCGGTTTGCAGGCCAGTGCTCAATCCACTGAGCTATACCAGCCAGGGCAAAATTTTCTTAATATACTGAAGAATTTACATAATAAATCTATAACAAATTTCTTATGCAATAGTCATGCTTTTCTGGACAGTTTGGCTCAGTTGGTTGGGTATCATCCTCCAAAAGGTCGCTGGTTCAATTCTTGGTCTGGGGACATGCCTGGGTTGTGGGTTCGGTCCCTGGTCAGGATGTGTGTGGAAGGCAGCCAATCAATGTTTCTCTCTCCCATAGATGCTTCTCTACCTTCCTTCCCCTCTAAGAAAGTAAGTAAAGTAAGTAAATAGTTATGCTATAAAGATATTAATCTAATATTTAAAAATGTGACATAGTTGCTTACTCCCACTGCTGTTTAGTCCATTGTATCAATGTTGTTTTGGTCAATAAAATAAGGGTGTTTTCTTTAAAGGAAATTACAAAGTTATCATTGTTTTGAAATGCTAGATTATTTACCTAGAATCAGCTGAAAATGCTAAAGTTTGCTAACTTCATCAAACTAATGCTATTAGTTTGGTAAAGTTACCAGATATAGGGGGAAAATGCTCCTAATAAATATTTTAATGGAGTGCTTATAATATTCTAGGACATAAATAATAAATAAAACATTAGGCAGTATAAAGCTATGTGGAGAATTAAAATAGGGTTATGTGATAGCGAATCATTGAAAGACTAAGGATGAATGGTGGGGAGGTGTTATTGGAAGGTGCATTATTAGGAAGTGATGTTTAAACTGATACTTGAATGAGGAAAAGGAGCCAGTCATGAAGAAAAGGACTTCTTACCTATCAAACTGAGCTAATAAATTCCCGTTGATTTAAACTGCTAAGGCTGTGGTCATGTGCTTACCAGCAGTAGATAAGTAACACATAAGGGGTGTCTGAGGCCTGCAAGAGAAGTGGAGCCATTAATGATCTGCTGGTTTTCTGTCATAAAAGATGAGGGGAACTTCAGATCCAAGATTAAGGTTATGGAGTAAAAGACCAGGGGTCCAATATAGGGGGTTTGGAGGCCAGGGAATTGTGGGATAGTGGGTCAGATAAATGAATGACTTCAGAGGCTTAAAATTATAGTATTATATGAGGTTAATGAAAGTGTGAGGCATAGTGGAATAAGTCTGAATGTGAGGGAAGTTGGCAACCAGCTGGAAGGTCAGGGGCCACTGGGTCATTATTCTCTTCTGCAGTTCCAGGCAGGTGGCAGCAAAGAGGTGGGTAAAGTCTTCTTGGAGAACTGTTCTCTTAGTGACTGGACCTATGAGGTGTAGTGTCTTAGTCTTTCTGGAAAGTTTGATGTAGGGGGTTGGGAGAGAAGTGATCTTATTGGAAACAGGAGACTAGGAACAGCCTCTTCCTTGTAGAGAGTGTATGGAAAGACACAATAGACTGAAAACTTAGCCAGCAGTATAATGATAATGTATGTACTTGGCCTTAGTTTATAAAGCAGAGAAAGTAAGTCTTGTAGGTAGTAACCGGAATCTCTGTGCTTTCGATATTATAACTCTTCAGTGTACTGTTTAAAATCCTTGGTGACCATAACTAACATCATACTTCATGGTGAAATACTGAAAACTTTGTCCCTAAGAACAAGACAGGGATGTTCACTCTCACCGGTTCTGTACAACATAGTACTGTAGCTTCTATTCAGGGAATTTAGATAAAAAATGAAATCAAGGGCTCTAGATGGAAAAGAAAGAAGTGAAAATATTTCTGTATGTATATTAAAAATTTGAAGGAACACACACATTAAAAACTGTTAGAGCTATAGGTAGTTCAAGGTTGCAGTGTACAAGATCAGTATAGCCAAGTCAATTGTATTTCTGTGTACTAAACAATTTGAAAATAACATTTTAAAATTCCAAATTGTTTGAATAAAATACTTAGGAACAAATTTAACAAAGGAAATGTGAGACTTGTACACTGAAAACTAAAAAACATTGTCGAAAGAAATTAAATAAGACAAATTGAGAGCTATCCTCTGTTCATAGATTGGAAGACTTAATATTATTAGGATGATATTGGAAGACTAAATATTACTTAGATGACAAAACTTGGCAATTTTATTAACAGAGTCAGTGAAATATCTATCAAAAATCCAACTGCCTTCATTGCAGAAATGGACAAGCTGTTCCTAAAATACGTATGGGAATGCAGAACACCCAGAATAGACAAAAACAATTTTGCAGAAAAAGAACAAAGTTGAATGACTCACAGTTCTCAATTTCAAAACTTAGTGTAAACCAATAGTAATCAAGACAGAATGGTACTGGCATAAAAACAGACATTTAGATCAATGGACCTAGAATTAAGAGTTCAGAAATAAATCACATACATTTATGGTAATTGATTTTTGGCAAGGGTGTCAAGTCAATTAGATGAGGAAAAATACATTTTTCAGCAAATAGTGCTAGGACAACTGGATATCTACATGTAAAGAAAAAAAAGAATTTGGATCCTTTCACCATGTACAAAAATTAACTCAAAATATATAACAGTATAAGACTGAAAGCTATAAAACTCTTAGAAGAAAACATAGGCTTACATCATAAATTAGGCAATGGTTTCTGAGATGTGATACTTTAAAGTAGTAAGTACAAGTTGCTATAGAAAAAACATGTAAAAATGACTTGATCAAAAACTAAAAACTTTTTATGCATCAAAGAATATTATTTTAAAAAGTGAAAAGGACAGAGAGAGTGGGAGAAAATACAAGCGAAAGATTTGCATGGACATTTCTCTAAGGAAGATATAAGATAGCCAATAAGGACATGAAAAGATATTAGTCATAACAATCCTTAGTCATAAGGGAAATACAGATCAAAAGCACAAGATACCACTTCAGACTTCCGGCCGAGATGGAGGCGTAGGTAGACACACTGTGCCTCCTTGCATGACCAAAAGAAGGACAACAAAAAATTAGAAACAAAAAACAACCAGAACTGACAGAAAATTGAACTGTATGGAAGTTTGACAACCAAGGAATTAAAGTAGACACATTCATCCAGACCAGTAGGAGGGGCAGAGTCTGGTGGTCGGGTGGAGAGGGATTGTGGCAAAAAAAGCAGTGGCTGGTGGACCCGGGCACACAAGGCCACAGCAGGTGGACCCAGTGAGGCGGCAGATTGTGGAGAGGCACCAGTGCTCAAGGTGGCTGGTGGACCAGGTGGTCCCACATTCTCATGCAGATAAACCAGGTGAAACTGGGGAGCGAGACAGACCACACAACTTATGGTCCCAGTGCAGGTAAATAAAGCCTCAGAACATTGATTGAAAACACTTGTGGAAGTTGGGGTGCTGGGAGAGACTCCCAGCCTCACAGGAGAGTTTGTTAGAGAGATCCACAGGGTCTTAGAATGTAAACAAGACACTCATGTGGGAATCAGCACCAGAAAGGCCCAGTTTGCTTGTGGGAAATGACAGAAGTGAGTGTGACCCGGCAGAGAGCAGAGCAAGCTCTGTTGTTCCCTCTTGGACTCCTCCCCCACAAACAGCGTCACAACCCAGCAACCGGCTTACCCCACCTGGGTGAATACCTAAGGCTATGCCCCTCACTAGGTAACAGGCACATTAAGATTAAAAAAAATGGCCCAAATGAAAGAACAGATCAAAGCTCCAGAAAAAATACAACTAAGCAACAAAGAGATAGCCAACCTATCAGATGCATAGTTCAAAGCACTGGTAATCAGGATGCTCACAGAATTGGTTGAATTTGGTCACAAATTAAATTAAAAAATGAAGGCTATGGTAAGTGAAATAAAGGAAAATGTACAGGGAACCGATAGTGATGGGAAGAAAACTGGGTCTCAAATCAATGGAGTGGACCAGAAGGAAGAAGGAAACAACCAAACAGACAAGAATGAAGAAACAAGAATTTTAAAAATTGAGAAGAGGCTTAGGAACCTCTAGGACATCTTTAAACATTCCAACATCTGAATTATAGGGGTACCAGAAGGGGAAGAGAAAGAGCAATAAGTGGAAAAGTTATTTGAATAAATAATAAAGGAGAACTTCCCCAATCTGGCAAAGGAAATAGACTTCCAGGAAATCCAGGAATCTCAGAGAGTCCCAAAGAAGTTGGACCCAAGAAGGAACACACCAAGGCACATCATAATTACATTAGCCAAGATTCAAATGAAGGAGAGAATCCTAGAAGCAGCAAGAGATAAGGAGGTAGTTACCTACAAAGAACTTCCCATCAGACTGTCAGCAGATTTCTCAGAGGAGACCTTGCAGTCAAGAGGGACTGGAAAGAAGTATTCCAAGTCATGAAAGGCAAGGACCTACATTCAAGATTGGTCTATCCAGCAAAGCTTTCATTTAGAATGGAAGGGCAAATAAAGTGCTTCTCAGATAAGGTCAAGTTCAAGGGGTTCATCATCATTGATCCCTTATATGAAATGTTAAAGGGAGTTATCTAAGAAAAAGAAGATAAAAAACATGTACAGTAAAATGACAGCAAATTCACAGTTATTAACAACCACACCTAAAACAAAAAGAAAAACAAACTAAGCAAACAACTAGAACAGAAACAGAATCACAGAATTGGAGATCACATGGAGGGTTAGGAACAGGGTAGTAGGAGGGGGAGAGAGGAGAAAAAGTTACAAAGAATAAGTAGCATAGATGGTAGGTAGAAAATAGGGGGAGCGTAAGAATGGTATGGAAAATGTAGAAGCTAAAGAACTTATAAGTATGACACATGGACATGAACTAAAGGGGGGAATGTGGGTGGGAGAGAGAGTGCAAGGTGGAAGGGAGTGAAGGGGGGAAAATGGGACAACTGTAATAACATAATCAATAAAATATATTTAAAAAATACCATTAGGATGGCAAAATGATAATAGAATAAAACAGATAATAACTATTATTATAGAAGATGTGGATAAATTGGAAACCTTATGCATTTATGGTGGGAATGTAACATGGTGCACCTGTGGTAGAAAACAGTTTCTCAAAAAGTTAAACATAGAGTTACTAGATGACCTAACAATTCTACTCCTAGGTATATCCCAAGAAAATTAAAAGAATATTTAAAAACAAAAATGTAGTAGACCACTCTGCCTAGTTTTAGGAATTGTATCTCTACCCCTTGTGGCTAAGGGCGAGAGACGACCTCTGGAATGTCAGCCGCAGGAGACAAAGCCTGTCTCTGGTAGCAAACGCTGCCTCAGTTCCTCTCCCTGCCCCCAGAGCTTGGTTGGAAGTCAATGACGGGTAAGACCCCTCACAGCGGGGGGCAACCTAAGATCACTTGGGAGGCCTTCACGGAAGGACTCGAGGGGCTGCAACAAAGAGCAATGGACTCTCACCACCCCCCCCCCGCCCCGGCTTTGTCAAAGCCCGAGTTCCCATGTTCTCTGGGAGAAGTGCTTCCTGGCTCTAATCCCCTTAAGCCTGAATACCTGTTGGGGAGAGGTGCAGCTCCTTGCCTTGCCAGAATGTGTCCCGGGGAAAAAATCTGGCATCACAAAGACTTGCTGACAAATCTGTGAAATCTGCTCTGCTAAGAGTACTTTCATTCATATGATAAGGGTCCAAGAGGAAATGGGTATGTCTCCCAAAGTTTCTGCAACTCTCTTCCTGACAGACACTGACTCAGACTCTGAAGCCCTCAGATTTCTTTGAAATGTTATCTACTGTTTGATCCTTGCCACCCTGTATCCCTGTGTATGACAACCCAATAAAAGGTTATGGAAGAGGGCACCCGGGGCCTTTTTCTCCTCGGAGAAACTGGCCACTGCTGGCCTTTGTCTTTCCTGAGAAACTGGCCACAGCCCACTCATCATCCCCCAAACAGATCCAGCATGTCTTGGCCATATTTATTCATTTACGTGTGTCCATGGCACCGGGGGGACTCAGGAGAGAAGTCGCCCCCACACAAAAACTTGTATAAGAATGTCTGTAGCAGCATTATTCATGATAGCAAAACAATGAGAATAACCCAGTGGATGAACAGATGTGCTGATGAATGGATAAGTTGTGGTATGTCCATGCGTTGGAATATTATTCAGTCATAAAAGGAATGAAGTACCAATACTAGGATGGATGCACCTTGAACATATTACATGATTCCTTTTATGTGAAATGCCGGGAATAGGCAAACACATAGAGACAGAAAGTAAATTAATGGTTAGCAGGGGCTACAAGGAAGGATTGGGGAGTGACTGGTGATGGGTATAGGCTTTCTTTTGAGGACAACAAAATGTTCTGGATTTAGTGACAATGTACAACCTTATGAAGTAAAAATACCACTGAACCGTACATTCTAAATGGTAAATTTTATGGCGTGTAAATTACGTCTCAAAAAATTCCAGGCTTATTATCATGATGTGCTGAAGATTATAGTTTTGATGACTTAGATGCGCATCAACTCCCTTCTAGCAAGCTTAAAAACCACCAGCAGGTTTTCCTCAAGCTGGTGGACCTGGGAGGACTTTCAAAACCCAGAAGTGATGCAGAGGCATGACTTCTGATCATTCTGCTATGAACCCACTTAGCTTTTTTAATTTGTTATGGTTTTTAGTGGCAGTGGCAGCAGAGTGCCGAGGGTCTGTTCCTTAGTCTCATGGGTGCTGGGAGGCAGGGCTGAAACACCTATTTGTGGACATCAGTTGTGGTGGAAGGTGTGTGGTCCTGGAGCCAGCAGCCGCTGCAGTAGCTTTACATTCCCTGGTTTCTGAGCCTGGCAGAGATGGCAGCTGGGAGGATCATTCTTTAGAGATCAACCTAGAAGCTTCATGCAAAGCCCTTCCAATGCTTTCCTAATCCCCTGTGTCTTTGAATCAATATCTTTTTGTTTAATATAGCCAGAATAATTTCTCTTCCTTCAGTTCTAGCCTGATGGCTACCCATGGAGTATGCGGATCCTGCCAACCTCTTACCCTGCTTTTTCATGCCTCTGAGCCTCTGTACCTGCTGTCACTTCTGCCTGGGCTGTGCCATTTTCACTTCTCTGCCTAGTCATCTCCAAAGCCTCAAACACTACTGGGAATTGTCATCGTATGGAAGAATCATCTCCGGAGGTCTCTTGGAACTCACCTCCCCGCCCCTTCACGTCTAACACCGTGCTCCACCGCAACACTCTGCTTATAAGTTTGGGACTGTGAGCGCCTGGACCTCGTCACACTCTCTCTTACCCTTTCACTCAGCACCAGTCCTTACTTTTCAGAATTCAATGTATGCCTTTGAACATTCCTAGTATCTGTGTGTGTGTATGTATTTGTAACAAACAAGGACTAAAGACCAGCTTGAGAAAGAAGAATTATACATAAGGGAAAAGATAACAAATTGGGGCTCTATTTGTAGGTCCATGATGGAGTACAGTTATTCTTTAAGTTACGTCTTCAGGGTAATTTAAGGGCTCATTAAATAAATATTTGTCATATAACTCTGAATGTAGCAAAATTAGGGCATACTTTAGTCTACTTATATAAGTGGTAGGGTCTACCACCTAAGTTAAAAAGTTTGATATGATCATTGAGTGGTAAACACATTCCAAGTTACCACAGATATATAGTATATTTTATAAATGTGTGTACATATCCTTTGGGGAAAATATTTTAGGTGTTGCAGATCTGTGGTCTGAAGGCTTGTCCTCATCCATGTCGCAATGATGGAAACTTTAGATTGGAAAAACGGCACAGGGCCCTGGCCGGGTGGCTCAGTTGTTGGAGTGTTATCGTCCTATACACCAGAAGGTTGTGGGTTCGATCCCTAGTCAGGGCACATGCCTAGGCTGTGAGTTCCATCCTTCATTGGGATGCATATAGGGAGCAACTGATCAATGTTTCTCTCTCTCTGTTAAGTCAATAAATATATCCTTGAGTAGGATTAAAAAAATAAATATGGAGAAGAAAATTAGAGGGAAATTTTTTGCCTATTGTGTTTGAGAGGGCGGTCTTAGTCTGTGAGTGGCTGGTCACTCAGAGTCCGGCATCTATACACACGCATCAAGTTCTGGATTTATCAAAGAATGAAATAAAGATTGAGTTGTTTTTTTTTTTTAAAGGCAGATGCACAGACAACAGTGAAGTGAGAGCCAGAGGGACAGGAGGGTGGGGAGAGAGTGGAGGTGAGAAAAATGGGGGGAAATGGGGGCAGCAAGAGAGTAAGAAAGGCAGATGGCAAAGTTTAGAAAGCCAGGTATTCAAAGTACAGCATGGTATTTTAAAATAATAGTGAGTCGGGAAGATATGCATAAATACCATACTATTTATGAAATTACACTCATTTCTTTGGGATCCTATGTAAAATTTTAAGGAAATGTGGAAAGACAGGCACACTCTTCACTCTTTGTGCTACACTTCCTGAGTTCATTGTCAAATGCACTCCAGTAATTCCCGAGACTGCAACTTCAGTGTAGTCTTATACATGAATCAGATTCATTTTGTGTGCCTTTCAATTCAATAAAATACTAAGTAATTATTACCACTTAAAGGCATATGATATATATATGCTATGCTTCTTTTTTTGTAAAAATAATTCTATTATTAAAAAGCATAGCTTTTTATTAATAGATATTAATTACTGGGAAATCAAAAAATGGAGATAAGCAAGAAGATAACCTGTAATTCTGCCTACCAGAAAAAAATACTGTTATAGCTTTTAGACACTTTTCTAAGTGTATAATTTTTCCTTATAAAATTAGAATTGTACAAAACATTTTATTCTTTTAGAATACAAGAGGAATAGCTATCCGTGTTAACATTATTTTTGGCAGTTTCACGATGTCTCTTTATGTGGATTACCGTGACCTATTTAACTAATCCCCTATTGCTTGACATTTAAAATTTTCCAATTTTTCAAAAGTACAAGCAGTACTGTGATGAATAGAAATGTAATTAAATCTCTTCACACAACCTTTATTATATTCTAAGGATAAACTCACCAAACTGAAATTACTGGGTCAGAGGGCATGATAATTTTAAAAGCTTTTGATATATCGGGTTGGCCAAAAAGTCTGTTTAGTTTTTTATGTAACATAAAAGACACATTTTTCATTTTCCCCAATAACTTCATTGATTTAGATATTTTGAGTATGTCACCTATCTCCTGCTATTGACCTCTGGTGGGTAAAGGCTGCTAAACATCTTCCAATGCATGAGACAGTCCCCACAGCAAAGAATTATTTGGCCAAAATGTCAACAGTACCAAGAAACTTCACAAACTACTTTTGACACGTTCAATCAGTCACAGCACCTTCTCCATACACTGCACAAATCTTTCTTTTTTTGCATTTTGGTTGCATTTTTACTTTTCTTGAAACAATAAAGCATAATATACCAAAAATGCTGTCTATCTTCTTCTATCCTTAAAATGACTGCACAAAGATTCACCAATTCTGATATTGTTTTTAAATGCATGCTGATATAGCAGCTGCCACAATGCAGTCTAACAAAATTGTTTTGAATGATGTTAAAAGACAACTAAACAATATTAGAGCCATCGTTGGAAAAAACTAAACAAACTTTCTGGCCAACCCAATGTATTATCAAATTGCCCTTCCAAAATATACTATCATTTATATTTTCATCATACAAGTGTTATTTCTCTGTATTTTAACCCACATTCACTAAAAACATTGAAAAATATCTTCGCAAATTTGATAGATAAAAGTTTGCTTAATCTGTTGTTATGTATCACAGCATATTTTCAGTTTGTAATTTGCCATAAATTTGTGAGCTTTAAACAACAGGTTTTCAGATGGATGTGGTTTTTGCCCTTATGGCTGCTGTCTGTGGGATCATGATTGGGAAAACAACTGTTCTGCAGCCCAAGTTTCTGTAGCAGTTTACCTATATTTTATTCTATTATTTTACTGTTTTGCTTTTTAACAAGAAAATGTTTAACCTACTAATCATTTTGGGGGGAAGAGTAAGACATAGATATATAACTGTTTTTATTCCTCAAGTGTTGATCCAATTATCTCAACACCTTCATTGCACAAACCATTCTGTCCCCACTTGTGCTTTCTAAAGTTAAAAACTAATTCAGTTGTTTAAAAATCTGCATTGTGTTCTATCAAAAACATGCTGGTCTAAACATTTAAGAATCTATGACTGCAGTAAAAATGCAAGCTCTGTGTCGTATAGAGTCCTTTAATGTCTTTTAGAAAAGACTTCCTTTATCTAGTGAAGGAGCGGGGCAGAATTATTAAATAACTACCAGTAAGGGCTTCTTAGTGACCTTGTTACCCTTTCCTTAAACCTAAATTTCTTGGAAAATTCCAAGGTGAGATCCGGTGCATTAAACAGCATTAGAAAAATATTTTCTTTATTAAAACAGAATTTATTGTATTTTTTCCATTAGTATTTAACCTCCTTATACCCACCTCCTCCCTGCAATAACCACACCATTCGTTGTCCATGTCCCTGAGTCCTTGTTCCTTTCTGCTCAGTCCCTCCCCACCAGCTTCCCCCCACCCAGTAGCTGTCATCTGTTCTCCATCTATGAGTGTCTCTGTTCTGCTTGTTAGTTCAGTTTATTCATTATATTCCATATATGAGTGAGATCATATGATAGTTGACTTCCTCTGACTGGCTTATTTCACTTAGCATAATGTTATTTTAAATATATATTTTATTGATTATGCCATTACAGTTGTCCTTTTCCCCCCCTTCATTCCCCTCCACCTGCATACCCCCTTCCCCTTTCATTTATGTCCATGTGTCACAGGTTCTTTAGATTCTATATTTCCCATACTATTCTTGCCCTTCCCCCTATTTTCTACCTACCGTCTATGCTACTTATTTTCTGTACCTTCTCCCCCCTTCTCCTCCTCCTATTCCCCTGTTGCTAACCCTCCATGTGATCTCCATTTCTATGGTTCCATTCCTGATCTAGCTGTACTGTTAGTTTGCTTTTGTTTTAGGTGTGGTTGTAAATAACTGTGAGTTTGCTGTCCTTTCACTGTTTATATTTTTTATCTTCTTTTTCTTAGATAAGTTCCTTTAACATTTCATATAATACGGGCTTGATGATGATGAACTCCTTGAACATGACCTTATCTGAGAAGCACTTTATCTGCCCTTCCATTCTAAATGAAAGCTTTCCTGGATAGAGCAGTCTTGGATGTAGGTCTTTGCCTTTCATGACTTGGAATACTTCTTTCCAGCCCCTTCTTGCCTGTAAGGTCTCTTTTGAGAAATCAGCTGACAGTGCGATGGGAACTCCTTTGTAGGTGACTGTCCTCTTATTTCTTGCTGCTTCTAGGATTCTCTCCTTCATTTTAATCTTGGCTAATGTAGTGATGATGTGCCTTGGTGTGTTCCTTCTTGGGTCCAACTTCTTTGGGACTCTCTGAGCTTCCTGGATTTCCTGGAAGTCTATTTGCTTTGCCAGATTGGGGAAGTTCTCACTTAGCATAATGTTTTCCAGGTCCATCCATGCTGTCACAAAGGGTAAAATTTTCTTTTTTATGGCTGAGTAGTGTTCCATTATGTAAGTGTTTCAGTTGTTTACTCATCTACTGATGGACACTTGGGCTGTTTCCATATCTTGGTGATTATAAATCAACAATATGATTTGAACATGGGAGTGCTTATGTTCTTTTGAATTACTGTTTTGGGTTCCTTCTGATATATTCCCAGAAGTGGGATTGCTGGGTCAAAATGCAGATCCAGTTTTAATTCTTTGAGGTATCTCCATACTTCTTTCCACAGTGACTGCACCAAGGCTGCATTCCCATCAACAATGTGCAAGGGCTCCCCTTTCTCTACATCCTCGCCAGCACTTGTTTGTTGACTTATTAATGATGGCCGTTCTGACAGGTGTGAGGTGATATCTCATTCTGGTTTTAACTTAATCTAGGACATTGCTGGTAGCAATATTTTATGTGATATATTTCCCCAGGCAAGGGAAACGAAAGAAAGAAGTAAACAAATGAGATTACATCAAACTAAAAAGATTTTGCACAGCAAAGGATACCATCAACAAAATAAAAAGACAGCCTGTGGAATGGGAGGACATACTCACCAATACCTCTGACAAGGGGTTAACATCCAAAATCTATAAAGAACTTATAAAACTCAACAGCAAAAGCAAACAAACAAATAATCAAATTTAAAAAAATGGTCAAAGGACCTGAATACACTCTTCTCCAAATAGGACGTACAGATGGCCAATAGATATATGAAAAGATACTCAGCATCACTAATCATCAGAGAAAAATATTTTCTAGTTACTCCCTAATTATAAAAGAATACTTAAAATATTCTACATTTTAAAATTCTAGATGGCTTATCTGTCTACTTAGTAACAATTTTGGGGAGTAGGAGAAGGAGAAGGGGGGAGAAGGTACAGAAAATAAGTAGCATAGATGGTAGGTAGAAAATAGATGGGGGAGGGCAAGAATAGTAGGGGAAATATAGAATCTAAAGAACTTGAGACACATGGACATAAACTAAAGGGGGGATATGGGGGAGAGGTGTGCAGGGTGGAGGGGAATGAAGGGGGGAAATAGAACAACTGTAATGGCATAATTAATAAAATATATTTTTTAAAAATCAAAAAAATTAATACTGCTAAAACTGGAAATGTCTCCTAAAGTCATTGATTATGATGAAAACTGGAGGAACAGCTGAATTCACTCAATAAGTGACTAGATTTTTGTCTCATTTTTACCTTTGCAATATTGTAATCTATAAGAAATATGTATTTGTGGCATCACCAAACACAGCATGCAAACATCTTCAACTTGACTAAACAACGTGCAATATTTCCCAAAGATTTTTCTACTTATTCTCTTTACTAACATTTGAAATTGTCAGTATTTTAAGTTTAGGCCAATCTGGTAGATGAATATGAAATGGAATCTCATTTTGCTTTTAATTATATTTCCCTAATTAAGGTTGAGCTGTAAAAAAATGTTTATTGGTCATTCCTCTTGTGTAAAATGCCAATTAAAGTTCTGTGCTGGTTTTTAAAAAAAAGAATTATGTATTTGGTCATTCAGAAGACCAACATTTAGTTCCCTCAAATATTTGGTCTTTATCCACAGTGTCTGGCTGACAGCTCCCCAAATCCTTAGACTGTCCTAAATATTGAGAGCGAAAGTATCTTTCATGATATTAGTGAGGTGACTGTGGAACGCACTTAAGGATGGAGGCTGGTTGCCACCTAGAGGACTGGAACTTTCAGTCTCACCCCTTAACCTCTGGGGAGGGGGGAGGGGCTGAAGGTTAAATTAATCACCAATGGCCCAGGACAATTAATCATGCCTATGTAGTGAATCCTCCATAAACCCCCCAAAAGACAAGGTTTGGGGGACTTCTGGTTGGGTGAACACATGAAGGTGTCGGGAGAGTGGTGTGCCTGCAGAGGGTGTGGGAGCTCCTTGCCACTTTTCCATGCCTGCCCTTGTAGCTCCTCCGTCGGCTGTCCCTGAGTTATATTCTTTTACAGTGAACTCGTAATCTAGGAAGAAAAATGCTTCTCTGAGTTCTGTGAGCTGCTCTAGTAAATTAATAAAACCCGAGGCAAGGGTCGTGGGAACCTCAAGGACAACCTAGACTTGTTTCTAGCATCTGAGGTGGGGGCTGCGGGCAGTCTGGACTGAACCCAAACCTGTGGGATCTAATGCTATCTCCAGGTAAACAAACGGTGGCAGGACTGAGCACAACTGCGAACAACCTACTGATGTCTAGAGAATTGCTTGCAGGTGTGGAGACCTCTCCCCTCCCCACCCCCGCCACACACACAGGTTGGAACTGGTACCAGAAATTTAGTTTAACCTCTATGGATGCCAAAGAGCAAATATATTAAATCATCTATTTCTCAAGGATAACTGAAGCAATGTTAAATTAAGCGTATTTTAGTAGTGTTAGAAAATTCCTTTGGAATGGGACAGAGATTTAGTCAATAATCTGATGGTTCTAATAGTATTTTGAGGTCTCATGTTCAGATTTAGGGATTAAACATTTTTTTTATTATTGTTCAAGTACAGTTGCCTCCATTTCCACCCTCAATCCTACCCCCTTTGACTTTGCCCATCTCTCCTTTCTTCATGTTCCTTGACCACCCTTCCCCCATTTTCTCCCATTACTCCTCTCCCTGCTCCCTTAGTTTTCAAATAGCAAAGGTGCTGAAAATAGAGGCATGTGTGCAAAAAGGGACGGCTGAACAGAGAGAAGTATGAGAAGGGAATATGCACTATGACACAAAAAATGGGATGGACATCTCCGCTTTTGGAAGGTTAGAGCGGTCCTTCTCAAACTTTGTGTGAGTCGTCCTGGGGTCTTGATCAGACATACGGGTGCACACACTCTGATTCAGCATCAGGTAGGTCTGGGTCAACATTGCTGACAAGCCTCAGGCGACGCCAAGGCTGCTGGTCCGTGAGGCACACACACGTTGAACAGAAATAATTTAGAGGAATTTGACCTCGACTTCTTTTCAGGCTCTACAATTCTAGGCTTAACTAAGTATGGGATTCCTCATTTACTTGGTAAAGAGACACTTTAGGCTTCATTTTTTATGTGTATTTCTATTTTAGTATGTGAATTATCCACACTAACAACCAGAATCTTGACCTCGAGTAAATGAGTTACCCTTGAAGGTAATAAGGATGGGGATAGCATGTTCTCAGATTTCTGCAGGCCGAAATAGTAGAACTACAGCACAGCCAGCGGGACTTTGCTAATAATGCTGGGCAGTGAGGACATTACTACAGGGCGTGCAGGAGAGACTTGTGCAAGCTCTTCCACTGGGTACAGAGGCCAGTCACCATGGAGCCTCTGCAGTAACTCGTCCAAACCACACAAGAGCTGCTTCTGATTTGCAGAGTTTCTGATTTGCCTGCCCATCTTTTGGTCTGTTCTAGGCACAAGAGTCTATATAAGTGTGAATGTGTGTGTGTAAATTGGCAGATTATCTAAGGTTTTTAAATGCGTTTTAACGCAAATATACTCAGCTATGAAGAAAATTCCAACTTTCAGATTTCTACTTGCAAGGAGGTTAATGGAAGATGTTGAAGCCTAGGCTCAGATCTACTGATTACCGTATTTTTCAGACTATACGATGCACTCCCCCCGCCCCACCTCCAATTTGGGAGGAATAATGGTTGTCAATGCTGCTGTTGAGTTCTGTTTACATTTACATTGGTGAAATATTATGTTATTTGTGTTATTAAATATTTTACCACATTTTTTGCTCAAAAATTTTTTTCCTTTTTTCCTCCTCTAAAACCTGGGTGCGTCTTACTGTCTGAATAATGTAGACAACTAATCATATGGTCTTGAGCAAATCACTTTTCAGCCTGGGGCAGGTACCCATTTCTGAAATGAGTGAGCTTCGCAAGACGCCCTCTAGTGTCTTTCAGGTCACCGGTGTCTCCAAAGAGCTTGGTATAAAAAGTAAACTTGGGCTTTGAACCTTTTATTTTCATGAGGAATTAATACATTTCACATGTTAGGCCCAGAGGGTCAGCCTTCTGAATAAAAAATACTTGCTTTATTGCTGATTTTGAAAAGTGTTTATAACAGGGACAACCTCCTTGCTTTTGGCAGTTGTCAGTGTAGTAACCATTCCTATCGGGTTGATTTGATTTTTCACTGTCTGGCTGCTTCAGTGATTTTCTCTTTGATTTGGTATACTGAAGTTTCACCACAATATCTCAATATAAAATGCCTTTTTCTTTATCCTGAGGGTAACTCATGCTTCTAGTATATGAGGATTCATATTTTATGTGAGTTTTAGCGTATTCTCGTCCATTGTATTTTCAAGTATTGTTTGCCCCTAGTCTCTCTCTCCTCATAGAACTCCTATTAGATGTATATGAGTTCTTCTTGTTATATTCTCTGTCTCGGGACAGATTCCATGTTTTCTGCCTCTGTGTCTTTCTTTTCCTGGGGCACTTGATAAGATTGCCTGTGGTGTATTTTCTTTTCACTAAATCTTGATTCAGCTGTTTTTAAACTCATCTATTATTTTAGTTTTCTTAATTTCTAAAATTTCTGTTGGGTTCTGTTGCAAACCCACTCATGCTTTCTTCATCTTTATTGTTCTTATCATGTCCACTTCTCCATGCATCTGTCATTATTTAAAAGACGCACCACACTAGCAACAAATGATCTGAACAGGAAATAAATGCTCCCATTTAAAAATGTTTAATTTGTACCTATTTTTCTTTGGATGTACACTTAAACCTTCTCTATTCTAATATTTGAGAAATACTTTCTTATACCCTGCCTTATTTTGAAAATTGCTATTTATTTTTTTAAAAGTTTTTATTTGGGTATGAAATGTTACGTAGGGATCTGTATTAGTTAGGATTCAATTCAGCTGCACACCACAGGAAACTTCCAAATAACCCTGTCTTTAAAAAATGGAAGTATACTTTGCCTTCACATAAAAGACATCCAGCAGTTACCAGTCCAGAGTTGGCTCCAGGAGATTTTCAGGAACATACCTTCAGTTCAGCTCACTACTCTGTCACCTGATTTCACTCATATAAATCGTTACAAAATGGCCCAGGCATCACATCTGTAGAAAAAGGGTAAACTAAATTTTTTCAAGTTCTTCTTTTGCATCACTTGTTTAAAAAGCAATCCTTTGCATATTGACTTGAAATGCTATGTTTGGCAAATATTAAATACTTAGATAACTTTATTTCTGAGGTTTTTCCTCCTGTAAATTCATCCATTTGTTTATCACTATACAGCTTTCATTTTGAACCTTTAATTTCTGATAATACTGTTTCTGGCTGGACTAATACAGTATAGACTATTCTCCACCCCCACTATAGAAAAGGAGACTAATGGCTGTTTTCACTTATTTACTTTTCTTGGAAAGAATTTAGGATCATGGGTTAATTCCCACTCCACATATGCATACACAACACTGAAAATCTTGGAATTACAGGCAACTTCTAGACTTTGCATTTATTTGTCTTTTACACACTCCAGCTTTTGTACTTCTGTTCAAATGGTCTGGTCCTTCACATTTCTTGCTAAATTAATTTCTAATCGTTTTACACTTTTGTTGCTATTTAAAATAGAATTACACATTTAACAATTGGGGGGGGGCTGCTACACAGAACAACTAACTATTTGGTCATTTTATTTTGTAACCACTTTCCTTTCTCAACTCTCTAATTAGTGTGAGTTTTAAGTTAATTCTCTTGATTCTTTCAAATGCACAATCAAACCACCTCCTTTCTAATATTTATTTTCATGCTTGACCACATTGGCTAGAAATCTGAGAACAATGTCAATTAATAGAGATTTGTGCAAACTCTTTGGTCTTATTTGTGACTTTAAATTAATTTCAGACCGAAGTCCAATATTGACTTTTTGTTCAATGCAAATATTCCTTATGGTAATAAAGATTTACCCCAGATTGCTAAAAGTATTTTAGTGAAAGCTTTTCTTTTCCCCGCTGCTCTTTTTTTCTGCCTTAATAAAATGTATTACATATTTTCCTTCAACATGTTAATATGATATGAATACTGATGACTAGAGGACATTAATATTAATTGCTGTGTGGGACCTAGAGTCAGACTGCGTGGGTTCCAATCTTATTTCTACCTCATATGAGCTTCGTAACTGTGGTGCTTTTCTGCTTGCTATCTCAGTCACCCACCTGGAAAGTGCAGGTTAGAGTAATACCTCAGGGTTGGTGCGAAGATTGGATCTCAGTGCATATCAGTTCTCAGAACAGTGCCAGGTAAAGGGTTAGTGTGAGCAACAGCATCATTATTTTTGTAGGGTTTGGACTAACCTGATATTATGATATTATTTTATTTATTATAATATGAATAAAATCATAGTTGTAGAAAGAAAAAATAATATTCCTAAGGAGATAGAGCTAGTAAATGTTCTAACCAAGATTTCAACCTAGTTCACCTCCATCTTCCTTCCCTACTCATAGCGGAAATCAGTATTCATTTTGGGAGTGGCATTGCCAAGTTTATTATTGTATTACATTGTCTTTGTGAATGATTTAGTGTTCCATCATTTCCTCGGTTCTGGACCAGTGTTCAGTAGCATAGAAACTACCTCTTCCTCAAATGTTTGATGAAATTTTGCCTGGAGGCCATCTGAGCTCCATAATTCTTTTGGAAGAAATTCTATAGTGCTTCAAAATTATTCTCAGAGCCAAGTCAAAGAGTCTTGATCTATACTTAGGAGATATTTAGTGAATATGTATTTTGTGAATATAAATTTAGTGAATATGTACTTAGAGATATGTATTTAGAGAATATGTATTGTGTATAAGGGATTTAGTGAGTATGTGTGGTGTGTGAGGGATTATGCTGGAGAGTACTGGGTAAAAAGACAGGAATAAGGCACCTGAAGGAGTTTACAGGCTGGTTAAGAGGTAGATAGAGGTTCAAAAAGAGCACATCAACAATGTATGACATGAAATTAAGATAAAGAAAAATGTGAAAAATAAATAAAAACAAAAAACTAAACAAAAGTGAAAAAAAGAAATTAAGGTAATGAAAGAAGGCTACGCTTAATCAATTCTTGGAAAGGGTAATTCTTGAGGGCTAGAGTGATCCCACACTCCTTATGCAGCGGGTGTGGTTTGAAGCAGGCTAAGTGTAGCTAAGTAGTAAGAGAAGGGGAGATGTATACCTGATCACTTTGAAAGCAGGACTTCAAAGCTCATACATTGAGAACTTTTGAAATGCTTTTGCCCTTTTCTCCATCCCTGGTACTTGTCATAGGGAGCAACATAATGCAGAGCAATGAGATAGACTTTGGAGCAGTCCAGCTGGAGGTGGACTTAAGCAAATCTCCCAGTGACTCTGAGCCTCAGCTTTCCTGTTGACAGGATGAGCCCGAGGAACCCCGCCCACCTCATGCTATGGCAGTGTGGAACAAATGAGATAAAAATGTGAAAAACGCTCAACAAAGGTAGCTGGCTGGTCAGTTGCCCCATTTTTCTTTCTGTTACAGGCCACTGTTGATAGTCAGAATGGCAATATGCATTGCAGCAAATGAAAACCTATTTAAAATCCCTACTCTAATCGCCCAATGCAGATTAGTGTGTTAACACTCATTATTCTACCTACAAACCGTGTGGGACAACTTACTCCTTATTTCCAGATCTACCATATTCATTCATGACATGTTCATTCACTAGCCTTTTACATACGCTGTTCCTATTGCTTGGAATGACCTCTTCCCCTTATTTCCTTTCTACGCAGAAAGTTCTTATTTTTCTTACAAGGCTCAAGTCCAGTGTAATGCCTCCTATGAGGGATGTCCCAGGCAGACTGAGTTGCTTGTTTCTCTAGGGTACCACTGCATTTCAACAGATCTCTTTTCCTTGCACTGCAAACTCTCTGAGGGCTGTGACTACAGTTTCTTTTTGCATCTTTTTCTGTTGCCAATCAACAGTGACTGGCTTATAGCAGATGCTCATAAATGTTAGCTGCATGTGCACATATGAGTGAATCCCCAAACCGAGGCTTGCAGACATCTGGCTCCACCATATCAGCTGCAGGGTAAAAAACACAAATGAATCTCTAGAACAGCTCTTGACAGCCAAGTTGTTATTTTATAGTCTTTCATTGGAAGCTCACGCTTTTTTTGTTGTTATAGCTGGTGAAACCACATCAGAACAATTATCTCCAACTGAGTGAATTCAAGAAGATAGTTTATAATCTTTAGAAACCAGAAGGAGAAAGCTGGTGGTCTGAGAAAACTCTACGCAGAAAGAATGTAGACACCACAATATTTTGTTTCCCTAAAGAAACATTCACAATGAAATTAAGTTTAAATCTGAGAGGAGAAGCTTATTTAGGAAAAGTGTGAAGAACTTTACATTCTTATGGAAAAATAAAAAAGTGAACTTTTTCTTAACCTCACATCATATTTATAAAAGCATTTTAAAAACCAGAAGATCTAAACACCATTTGTCAGAGTTGAAAAAAAATCAGCTAAAAATACCAAGTGTTTGATTGTCACTTTGACATTTGTAATGCTCTGAGATTTCATTCTCTTTGTTTTGTGTGGTTTAGGAAGTGATCAAGACTTTAATGATGGTATTAACTCAGTTTAATTCAGTAAGCATTATCAGTCATAATCTATCTGCTGAGTGCTGTGCTGGAAGCAGTAGACATACATTCAACAGAAAGAGTCAAGACTTAAAAAGAAAAAGATCTCCTTTTTCTAGAATTCCTAGTAACCATGGGCTGTCTAGCTCCTGGTCACTTTCCTATCTTGAGAAATTCCCAGGGGAGCTGAAGCATTACTCAGACAAGCACTGCAAATAAATTTGAGAGAACAGTATGTTCCTAGAAAAGCTGTTAGGGAAGTGACATACTCTTTCATTAAAGGCAGAATGAAATGTTACTACTTCCTTCTGATTTGAGAATATTGGTCGCAGAGGTGTTTAAAATTTCATTATGGACTTGGTTTTCAGGGTTTATTTGTTCTTTCTGCTATGATCATGTGTAGATAGAAGAATGTGGAGTAAAAGAGAGAATGTTAAAAATTTCTAAACTGATTCAGAGGCTAGAAAGATGAGCAAAATTTGTCCTTTTCATTTTTAACAGTGAATGTGGTGTATGGGCCTTATGTGTAAGTGTTGGAATGATGCCGATGGTGGTTTCAGTCAGTTTGACTCTTCATGGTCCCTGCTGTGCATTGGGGTCTCCAGTGGAATCAAAGGAAAGAAGGACACACTGTCCATGGACAGTCTGACAGCTTCCCAAATGCATAAGAATGGGGTACGAATGAGAAAACAAGCTAAGTACTATGAGGGAGGTATGAAGGCTGGGGGTTAGTGAAGTGAGGGAGACGACATGTGCCAGCTGTAGGGCAATCAGGAAGGGTGCCATTTGGAAGGCACATTAATAAATTAGGTAATTTTGGTGGCAGAAGGGGAGCTCTATCACTTCAGAAGTCTTGATCTTTTATTTCACATCTCTACTGATACCATAATTCTGTCCTTTTTGGAGAGCAGCCGGTAGCCAGTTTGGCTGGAGTTTGGTATATGTTTAGGGAGTTAGGGGTTAGCTGGCCAGAAGCTGGAATGGTGCCTAAGGGGTTTCCAGTTTCGTGCAGGGGAGTCTGTACTTTAATATTCAGGGGAGGAATCTTTGAAGGTTTGAGCAGAGCGTAGCAACCACTGCACATGTGCTTCATTAATTGAAATCTGGTGGCTTGGAATAGTGCGAACTCGTTTTCAATTGCAGGAGCAGATAGCAGTGGAGAGATTGTCACAGTTGTCTAGTTAAGATGTAATGAAAGCATAGAATGAGCAAGGTCAAGAGATTCAGGTGAAGTGTTCTTAGACTCGAAAACAAAAAATGATTCATAAAAAAAGAAAGTGATAGATTGGATGTCATCAAAATTTAGAACTTTTGCTCCATAAATTTCTTATGAGAAAAAGGAAGACAAACTACAGAATGGGAGAAAATATTTACAAACCACGTATCTAACAAAATACCAGTATCTACAATACGTGAAGAACTCTCAAAGCTCAATAGTAAAAAAAAAACCAAAACAGGAACAGTCCAATTTGAAAATGAGTAAAAGACATAACAGTCACTGAGGAGGACATACAGATGGTAAATAAGCACATAAAAAGATGCTCAGCATCATTAGCCATCAGGGAAGTGCAAATTAAAGCCACAATGAGATATCACTGCACAAGTATAAGAATGTCTAGAGGAGAAAATGGTGACAGCCCCAATGTTGTCAAAGATCTTGGGGAAAAATGACTTATTTTTCCATTGTTGATGGGAATGTTAGATGGAACAGAAATGGGTAGTTTCTTATAAAATGATACAAGGTCCATCTGGAAAAAGTCCAGCCATTGTTAATATAGTGAAAACTGTGTGCAACATTGATGTAACCTGACAGCCAAAACTTCAGCTTTTCTGAAGTTTCGATCTGTTCTTTCATTTGAGCCATGTTTCTTTGCTCATTTTGGCAGCCCCCCTGTATTTGTTTCTATGTATTTGGGAGAGCTGCTATGACTCCCTGTTTCAGTAGCATGGCCTAATGTAGTAGGTGTCCTGTAGGTCCCAGTGCCATAGCCACCCTCATCATCCAAGCTTGGTACTCAAAGTGTGCCATTTGAGGCACAGTGTGCAACACAGTGTGCAACATGGGGTGAGGCTGAGTGTGCTTGAGGCTGAGTACACCCTGCTCTTATAGTTGAGCTGTGGTTGCTGTTGGCAGGTCAATGGGAAGGATTTACCCAGGCCAGTCAGCTGCAAGGGTTGGCTGTAACCACTGATCACCAACCTCTACCCTCTGTGGAGGATCAGCTATGCAGGGGCAGGGTGGTAGTGCTCTGACATGGTCTGTGGCTGTCCACTGGGTGCACTGGCTCTGGGGTTTCCTGGGTGGTGTAGGCAAAGTTCAGCCCCCCACCTGGGTTCTGCCTGGGGCCACCCTGCCTGAGCTATAGAGCAATCTGAGATGATTGCTACTTATACTGGGCTTGGAGATTCCCAGGCGAAGCCAACCTGTGAATCTAGGCTGGCTGCTGTTAATGCTGGACCTGGAGCCACTTAGCAAGAGGAATGAGGGTTGGGGACCCACTGAGATTGGCTGTTGCTTATTTGAGAGGATTTAGGAAGTTGTGAAGCATCAGCCAAGACTAGCCATTCATATGGAAGAGCCACTATTAACAGCTATAAATTGGGTGGGATGGATCCATGGTGGGGCAAACAGTGTGAGCCAGGTTGATGGAGTCTCAGATATGTCGCCTACCTGCTGGCTCTGTGGCTCTGTTGGGGGAGAGGTCAGAAAAGGGACAGTGGCCTCTGCCAGCCTTTTGGTCTGGTAGAGAGCTGCCCCCCAGCTCTTGTCTTGATGTCAGACACTTCGGTTCCTCCCTGTATGTCACTGGTGCCTTTCAAGCTGCTACCCTGGTGCTGGAGCTTAGAGGGAGTAAGTCTGAGTAAGTCCTTGAGGGAGTTCTTTAAGAGCAGCTGCTTGGGACTCTTGAAGTTTCTTGTACCAACTCAATCCCCACTGGTTTTTGCAGCCAGAGAGTGTGGGGATACATCTTCCTGGCATTGGAACCTTGGGCTGGGGGTCCTAGTGTGGGGCTGGGACTCCTTGCTCCTGAGATACCCCTCCCAAATTTTTGTCCACCACATGCAGATGTGGGATCGGCCCATTCCATATCTCTACTCCTCCTACCAGTTTGGATGAATGTGGTTTCTTTAATTCCATAATTGTCAGACTTCTATGCAACTTCATTTCTGACAATTCTGAGTAATGGTTCTATAATTTAGTTCTAATTTTAATGGGGTTGTGTGAGGAGGCAAGCCATGTTTATCTATGCTGCCATCTTGGTGTATATCTTTTTAAACAGCTTTCTACAAAGAGAAACACAGTATTAAATTGCTACAGTGATGTTATACATGCTGCTCTGCAACCTGAACATAGAGGTACCATGTTTAATTTAACTGGCCATGTAAGCGATGGACATTTTCTAGCTATAGTAAATCCCACTAAGATGCACGTCCTTGAATATACATGCTTTCACACTTTATCAATAAAGTGTATCCTACAAGAATTTGTTATGAGTAGAATGTCTAGCAAAGACACATAGATTTAAAATTTTAAGCCTTATGAACAGAATACATTTCAAGAATATACAAATTTACTTTCCAGTAATGACCATTCATTGTTTTCTTACAGCCTTTCCAATATTTGATATTGTCTACATATATTTTTTTAATTTGCTGTTGGCATTTTCTAGTTGTCAATTGCCTAATGACCCCTCTTATTAAGTTGTTAACAGAAATGCTTATTCTTTTTATCTTTTAGAGCTAATTATATATTGGGGATATTAAGTTGTTATATATGTTGAGAACCTTTTCCTAGTTTATCATTGCTTTTTAATATTATTTCAAATATTAAATTTTTTTGCCATAGGTATATACTAATATTTGAAGTAGTTACCAGTGCTTTCTGGAAATTGTGGCATACTTAAAAAGACTTTCCCCATTATATTTAAGCAGGATAGGGACAGGATAAACAAAAGAGGAGGCAAGGGGAGGCCTTTTGCAGTTTATCAAAGTGGAAAAAACAGCAACTCAATTTATACCCACAATTAAATCACAACCAAACAATAACAAAAGAAAAAGTCCAAACCTGTCTGGTTAAGGAGAATGGAGTCATATAAATTTTGAAACTTTTAATCTACTCTGGGGTGGGACACCACCCATACAGGGTCCTCTCACTGTTTCAAAAATATTTAAGTTCTAGGGATTGTGCTAGGTTTTGGCCCAGGGAAAAAAAGACAATGAACCCCAAATAAAGCAAAGTTGCCCCTGCTCACAAAGAGCTTCCAGACTATAATAGTCGTGTTTGTACAAGGGACTTAGGAAGACCAGTCCTCCTTCCTTCTTCATCCCATCTTATCCTACTTCAAAAACATAAGAAAAACAATTGGTAAATGCTAAAAACCCCAATTTCTTGAAGAAATATTTCTTGTGATTTTAAGAAAACACTGTAAGATAGCCCCCATTTCCCTTCTGCTGCATCTGTGTTCATGCCTGCCGCCCTGCAAGGAGGCACCGATGCCTTCAAGGCACTGACTGGCTGCAATAACAACCTGTAGTCATGTTTTATGCCAGGAAAGTGCTTTCAGAACATCTGCACTATTTAACCAGCCAAGACATTTCGTGAAAAGTGTCTGTGAATGCCTCCATCGGGAAGTACTCATTCATTTGAAGCAATGGTTGAAAATATTTAAAAATATTTGATCATCTTAACTCTCTATGTGTGTTTTGAATGTGTATGCACAAATGTGCATATGCTTACATGTAACACTGGGACTTTATATACAGTAATGTTTTAAATTATAATTTAATCCATTTACTGCCATTGATTTTGTAAGGGAGAATGGAAGACAGAGGTAGGAGCTAAGCTCTGCTTTTTAATGAGAAATGATAATTTACTTCTTTTATTAAGTCTCTTATTATTTTAATAAGATTTTTTTAATTACCTAAATTTTATTTTTGAGTTTTAACAAAAGCCTATGAAATTAGCATCAATATTTCCATTTTACATAATAAAAAAATGTGACTGTGTGATTAGGTGATTAAAGATCCTCAGTTTGTAAATATCAAAGATGAAAAGATTAAAGCAAAATTCAAGGTCATTGCTTTTTGCACCACACTGCAGCACCCCCAGTGCTAACAGCATTCATGAGTTAGTATCCAAATATCTATGGATGAATCTAATGAGACCCTAGCAAATCACCATGGGCTCTTCTTGCAGACTCCAGACTCCCTTTTTAATCACACTTGCGGTAGGAGCACATGTGCTGATGTGTGCGGTTGCTCACACCAGCACATGTGGTAGGAGCAACATGGGGTTTGGAGTCAAATTCAACCCTGGGTTTGAATTCCAGCTCGGCCCCTTATTAGCTGTGCATATTTGGATCAAACTCTGCCTTGTCTTCACCTAGGAACACTGGCAGTGATAATGTTTAGAACTGAGATTTTTATGATATCTCTGGCACATAGTAAATGCTCAAGAATCACTCCCAATGGCATTACCTGGATTCTCCTAGGGTGGTGTCAAGAGATACAAAGTGATTTGTATCTCTTGTAGGGTTATGTAGGGTTATGTAGGGTTATGGGTAATGGAGCCCTGGACATAAAGGCATAAGCCAACATGTGCTCTTTTTGAGAGGTGTTAGCCCACCTGCAAAAAAATTGGTATTCAGCTATAGTTAGATTCATCTCTTTTTATCTCTGATCCTCATATTACCATATGTCCCAGAAGGGGTTGTATTAAGAAAGGAGAAATTGGGGGGCCTGAGAACATGAGAGAAATGTAGGAGTGGCATTGATGAACTTTTCTGCAATGCTGAAAATGGATTTTCCTAATTCTTTTTTTCCCATCTTTTATAGCTGATGGCGTCTGTGTCTTCAAATGCTTACTCAACAGAGACACCGAATGCTGCCGTGTGGGGAAGGAGTCCATCTTGATCACTCTGGGGTACAACAGTGCTCTGCTAAAGTTTGAGTCTCATGCTGGTAAGTTTTGTCACGATCCCTGTCTTCTCTGAAAATGAGTCTCCTGATTCATTGACTTCTCACTGTTACTGACTGGTTGGCTTTCAGCAGCATGTTTCCTGATGTGAATTGTCATGATTGAAATGATGATTTAAAACTGATTCTGGTGCTTACCCGATATCAAGGCTAGAGAACACTCAGCCTTTTAAAAACCTAGACTATGAGAACATCCTTATCCTTAGCCCCCCTTTTAGTCCTCCATCCAGAGCCACAGGAGAGGCCACCAAGGATTGTCCAGGTCTTCACCACTGTTGTCGACTCTCCTTGGAGATGAGGTTGTTTGCGGAACTGTGAATTTCAGTTTTAGTGTCAATCAGAATGACTTCATCCTTGTCTTTGGGTCTTTGAGTCACTCATTGAACATTTTTATGTTCTGGACAACAAATGCAGAGCAATAGGGAGGTAGACTAGAGTATAACTAGAACCACTGTAAGAAAGGACTACAAGGCCCTCAGGAAGGTTTCCAGCCTGGTAACGATAATGAGGACTAATGATGCCGTGGGTCTGCCTTCGATGCTCAGTTGTCATTTCTTTAACTTAGATAGAAGTTGTTCCATCTTACGGTGTTAATGCGGTCAATGAAAAGTAGTAGCAGTGGTACCTGTTCTCCTCTGGGTAGTTAGGATGTCCAAAGTTGTTTCATTATGGTAACTACTTAAGGTAAAAGAAGTTAGCCTGGTTTCTTGTTTCTAAACTGATGCAGAGGCAGCCAGAATGTGGAAGTTGTTTTACCATATACCTATTCATCCATCAATCCATCTTATTTTTATGGTGCATTTCAGAGTAAATTATAATATCCAGCACACTTCACCCCCTTATGTAATACTTCAAACTACATATAATTAACTAGACCTCATATTATGTTTACGCTTCTCAGTTTTTCTACTGTGGTTAAATTTATGTGCATTAACATACATAAACCCTAGAGAATGCCAGCATTCCTAAAAGTTACCTAGTTATTACTTATTCTCATCCTTTCAGAAATAATCACTGTTTTTATTTTTTTCCCTTTTATAAATTAGCTTTGTATTTTCTAGACCTTTCTATAAATGAAATTATTCAGTATTTACTCCAATCCATGTTGTTGCAGGTAGCAGTAGTTCTTCTTTATTGCTAAGCAATAGTCACAGTTTGTCCATTCTCATTTTGATAAACATTGAAATTCTTCCCACATTTGGGCTATGAGCAATAAAGCTGCCATAAATATTCTCGTACCAATCTTTTTTTCCAAAGTGATTGTACCATTTTACACTCCCATCAATAATGGGACAAGAGTTCTGGTTGTACCACATCTTTGCCAACATTTGGTCTTTTAGTCTTCAATTTCTGCCACGCTGATGGTTTCGTCCTATCTCATAGTGGTTTTAATTTAAATTTTGCTGATGACTAATGATGTTAAGCCCTTTTTCATGTGCTTAGGAATTAAAATTGGTTGGCTGTTACTAATTGGTTGTTTATCTACAGAGTTGTTATTTTCTATATATGAGACCAGTTGTGTATCAGATAAATAATTTATGGATGTTACTGTCTAGTTTGTAGCTTTCTTATTTATTTCCACAATGATATCTTATGTTAAGCAGTTTTAAAATTGAATGAAGTCCAGTTTACCATTTTTTTCCTTTTCATTTATTGCATTGTGTCCTGGGAGCACTTTGCCTACCCTCAAATAGCAAGTTATTTTTTTCTATATTTCCTTCTAGAAGTTTTATAGCTTTATATTTTTGGAATATAATCCATCTTATTTTTATATGGTATGAGGTGTGGGGCTAGAGGATATTTTTAGACCATATGAATAAGCAGTTATTCTAGCAGCGTGTGTTGGAAAGACTTTTGCAAGTCAAATGTCTGTCTATAGACTCAGTCTATGTTGGAGCTCTCTACTCTGTTCATTGATTATCCTTGTGCCAATCACATGGTCTGAATTACCTTTAAAATAATAATTGGTATCTTCCAACTTTGTTCTTCTTTGTCAAGATTGTTCTGGGTATTTTTGATACTCTACATTTCCATATAACTTTTAAAATTAAGTTGTCACTTTCTACAAAAGTGCTTGGTCTATTTATGCTTGAGATTGATCAACATGGTGAGAATTGTCATTGTAACAATATTAAGACTTCCAGTCATTGGTAAGCTGAAGACAGTGCATACTAAATTATAAGAGGCCCTTATTAAAGTTTCAGGAATTTGGTAGTTTGAAATTAGTGAGCTTGATAATTTATACCACAGAATTTGCAAACTTCATAAACAGGGATCTCCCTTGTTTTGTGGAGGCAACCAATTGTTAAATTTTTACCAACTTCCCATTGCTTCCAGTTCAGGAATAGAGTGTTTCTCTTCATTTATTTAGGTCTTTGATTTTTCCACAGAAGTTTTTTATAGTATTCGGTGTGGAAGTCATACACAGTTTTTGACAAATTTATCTCTTAATGTTTTGTTATTGAATCTATTATAAATAAAATTTTGAAAACACACAATTGCCTGCCACAAGTATATAATAAATTAATTTTCAATATTAATCTTGGATACTATAGTCCTTTAAATTCACTCACTAGTTCAGTAGTTATAGTTTAGATTCCTCAATGTTTTCTACACTTTAAAAAAGGTATCACCTATAAACAGAGACAGCTTTAATTCTTATCTTTATATTCCTTTTTTGTTTTTTCTTGACTTTTTGAAGTTCTTATGACCGTTCTCTCGACTGTATGAAGTACAATGTTGACTAGACCTGAGAAAGCAGTTGTTTTTGACATTCTCCTGATTATAGGGGAGAGTCACCATTAAGTGTGGCGCTTGTTGTATGTTTTTGTGGGTGCCCTTTATCAGACTGGGGAAGTTTACCTCTTAGATTTCTGGGTGTGTTTTATCATAATTGGGCATTAAATTTTCTTATTTTTCTGGCTTTATTGAAATCACATTCTATGAATTTGGTGAAATGCTTATTATAAAATAATTTGTGTAGAACTGGTATTATTTCTCCACTAAATGTTTGATGGAATTCACCCATGAATGATTAAAGCTTGAAGTTTTATCAATGGGAATAATAAAACAGACATAGGCATCTTCAGATTTTCTTTCTTGTGTCAATCTTATATTTTATATTCTTTCACAAAATTTTTTCATTTCATCTAAGATGTCAGATTTAGTGGCATTTTTTTCATACTTTGCATATTTCTTTAAAGTTTGCAGTTCCATAATAATATCTCCTGTTTCTTTTTTAATATTATTTTTGATGTCTTTCTTGATCAGCCTAGTCAAAGGTTTATCAGTTTTATCAGTCTTTTCAACTCTTGGTTGCATGATTTTCTCTATTATTTATCTAGTTTCCATTTCACTGATTTCTTTAAGAAATGGAAAATTGTGTGGGGGGGGGACTATGTAATGGGACATAACTAAGCTAAGAGCAAAATGCTATTTTTACTTTTTATTGTAATCATTTAACCTATTGTCTCATCTAACACGCCATCCACTTGACGAAGAATTTAATTGGATCATCTTACCAATGAGAAAACTGAGATTTCAAGAAAATCAGTTACTGTTTTAAGGAACTGTGACTGATACTAATTGACGAAGGATTCAAGTCCACAGCTAACCGGCTCTTCCCAAGCCACCACACATCCTCCTGGGTGAGACACGTTCAGTTTTAAGAAAGAAATAGGAAATAGCCAGTGAAAGAACAAGGAGTGGCTGTGTAGTATAAAGATGAATAGAAAACCTTCCCTCTAACATGGAACACTTAGTGCTCAAGGAAGTCACGATGATCAACTCTAAATAGAATGCATATTTCCACAGCATCCATGTTTCAAGCCTAGGGTATTGTTCAGAGTTGGTAGCTAGAGATTAAACAGACCTGAGAATTTTACTTTTTAGGGATGTTCAAATTGGACTGCCTTCTTTTTCTGAACAAAAGCCTTTCTTTGAGTCTTTAAATTGCAGTGCAGTAGACAAAGTCCAAAGGTAATGGGATACGTTTCACTCCTATCACAACCAGTAGCCTCACACTCACTGCCTGTACTGCTTCCAGCCCTCTACTTAAGAGAATCTTAAATAGCCTGGATGGTCATGAGGCCCAGAACCAACATGGCTCTCTCAGTGCCAGGGTCAGTGACAGCAGACTATTGATCTGGCACGAAAGCCCTGTAAGTAATATCTGATGCCTTCTCTGACAAGGGGAGTGGCTGACCCTTTTCATTACATTCCTTGATGCAGAGATGTTGCCCACAATAATGAAATGTGGATTCAAATGACTACAGTTCTACTTAATTGTTCATACTGATCAAAAAAGCAAGAAGGAAAATTTCTAAGTAGAGAGCTTATAGGTGGACTAATTCTGATATAATTCTTTAATGGTTCAGTGTGTAACCTGTGTTGCAGGAATATACACAAACACTTAGGCCCATCTTGCTTTAGAACCCTGACTATAATTGATTAGTTTCATTTGTTCTGTAGGAAGAAAAAATAATCAATACCGAGAATTTCAGTCTTAAGAATTTTCCCAAGAGTGCCTTAAAACTCCTTCCTGTTCTGGAGTTTGTGTGTCTCTTGGTTTCTGCTAAGAGTAAATCCCAGCACCAAATGGATTAGAAGTACAGATTTTTGCAAATTAATGGTCCTCCTCAGTTGACTTTAATAATAGCTTTCAAAATCAATGACTACCCCTGGGGACTCAGGGTAGTCCGATGGCCTGTCTGATTTTCCAGGCCCTAGACACTGAACAAGCCAGCCATTCTGGATCTGTCCAGGCAGGTTGGGATGCAAAGGACTGGAGTCCACAGCTGTAGGCAAGTAGTGTGGCAGGTGGGGAACGAGCTGGCTGTGACTCAGTGGGTCCCAGACGGCCCAGTTCCCCGGTGGCAATGGGATCTTAATTGTCCTTTGTCAGCCTGGGTGTTGACAGAAAGCTGTCCAGTGATGTAACTGTCCATCAGACATGATTGTGAAATTTTTGAGATGTGCTCTGCTTGGGTAAGAGGATTCGGCACTTGAAATGTGAGTCTGCTATTTTATATTTAGAAGTGAACAGCTGCCAATTATCTGTAACTTGGGTAAGAAAGAAAACCCAACTTTATTGGGAAGTTGACCTGTAGTGATAATTAGGCATCCCTAGGAAAGGAATGACCAAATACCCAAATATACCTGTGAGGAGTATTTCTTTCCTACTTTCCTTTTTCAGAATTATGACTCAGTGCTTTCCAAGCCTCATTTGGTTACCAGTCAGATAATCTCCAGTAATCTCAAAGACCACTGTGAAATCCAGTACATTAAAATTCATTGTGTTTTAGGAGCAGTGGGGATATTTCATAATGACAGATGTCAACAGAGAAAAAAGTTTTAACTAAATGAACTTCATATCTATGACATACTCACCATTCATTCATTCATTCATTCATTCATTCATTCTTCAAATATTTATTGAGAGTCTGTTATGTGCCATGCACTTATTTATGTGGTGAAAATATAGTACTGAATAAATAGAAGTCTTTACAAATATGTAGTAAACATTTTAACAGGACACAGAAAATTAATAAATGAGCACAATAAGTGAGTTGTGTATGATAAGTGCTGAAAAGAAAAATACACCAGGGAAAGAGGCAGAGAATGACAGGGGGTTATGTGTATACTCTTTGTAGGCACTTTCTGAGGGAAAGCCTCACTGGTTCAACATTTGACTGTAAAATAGAAGTGGAGAAGGGGAAGAACCGTGTGTGTCAAGGCTAGGGTGGTCCAGGCAGTGGAACGGAACCACAAAGGCCCTAAGGCAGAATGTGTTTGAAGAATGGCACTGAAAACAGAGGGCCTAGATGAAGTGCATTCAGGGGAAGGGCAACGATGAGATTGGAGACCTGGAGGGCCCAATCGGGTGAGACCATGGTTAACATCTTGCTTTATTTGGAGGGAGAATGAAAGCATCGAGCAGAGGCCTAGCATTGTCTGAGCATATTGAATTCTTATATATTTTTAAAGGTATGTATTTATACCTTCTCTAGTAATTCTCACAGCAGCCCTGTGAGTTTGGTGTATCATTACTGTTTATTCCTATTTTTAAGCAAAGACACTAAGGCTCATAGATTTGAAGGAAATTGCCCCAGTGACAAAAAAGGAAATGTAAGGCCCATTTTTTTCAACAGCTTCTAAACTGCCCCTTCACTCTTTATTGGTTTACATAGAATCTAAAAAACTCAGCTCATGTCATTAATTGAGATGATAGCACAGCCATGGAAAGCCAACTTTTATCAACATTTTACTAATGGGAAAAAAGACATAAAGATACTTCCATTTTCTGGAAGTTTATGAAGCATGGGAAAATTGTTTATATTTTCTTTTTTTTAAATAATATATTTTATTGATTATGCCGTTACAGTTGTCCCATTTCCCTCCTTCATTCCCCTCCACCCTGCACACCCCTCCCACCCACATCCCCCCCTTTAGTTCATGTCCATGGGTCACAAGTTCTTTAGCTTCTACATTTCCCTCACTACTCTTGCCCTCCCCCTGTCTATTTTCTCCTCACCGTCTATGCTACTTATTCTCTATACCTTCTCCCTCCTCCTTCTCCTCCCACTCCCTTGTTGCTAACCCTCCATGTGATCTCCATTTCTGTGGCTACACTCCTGTTTTAGCTGTCTGCTTAGTTTGCTTTTGTTTTAGGTGTGGTTGTTAGCAACTGCGAGTTTGCTGTCCTTTCACTGTTTATATTTTTTATCTTCTTTTTCTTAGATAAGTTCCTTTAACATTTCATATAATAATGGCTTGGTGATGATGAACTCCTTGAATTTGACCTTATCTGAGAGGCTGCTCTTTATCTGCCCTTCCATTCTAAATAAAAGCTTTGCTGGATAGACCAATCTTGGATGTAGGTCCTTGCCTTTCATGACTTGAAATACTTCTTTCCAGCCCCTTCTTGCCTGTAAGGTCTCTTTTGAGAAATCAGCTGACAGTCTGATGGGAACTCCTTTGTAGGTGACTGTCCCCTTATCTCTTGCTGCTTCTAGGATTCTCTCCTTCATTTTAATCTTGGCTAATGTAATTATGATATGCCCTGGTGTGTTCCTCCTTGGGTCCACATTCTCTGGGACTCTCTGAGCTTCCTGGATTTCTTGGAAGTCTATTTGCTTTGCCAGATTGGGGAAGTTCTCCTTTATTATGTGTTTAAATAAGTTTTCCACTTGTTGCTCTTCCTCTTCCCCTTCTGGTATCCCTATAATTCGGATGTTGGAACATTTAAAGATGTCCTGGAGGTTCCTAAGCCTCTCCTCATCTTTTTGAATTCTTGTTTCTTCATTCTTTTCTGTTAGGTTGTTTCTTTCTTCCTTCTGGTCCACTCCATTGATTTGAGTCCCAGCTTTCTTTCCATCACTATGGGTTCCCTGTACATTTTCCTTCATTTCACTTAGTTTAGCCTTCATTTTTTTCATCTAATTTGCAACCAAAATCAACCAGTTCTGTGAGCATCCTGATCACCAGTGTTTTGAACTGTGCATCTGATAGGTTGGCTATCTCTTGGTCACTTAAAAGTATTGGCTCTGAGGCTTTGATCTATTCTGTTTGAGCCATAATGTTTTGGTCTGTTCGCACCTCTTATGTAGTGAGGGGCAGAGCCTTAGGTGTTTACCAGGGTGGGTCAACCCAGTCTCTGGGTTGTGATGCTGTATATGGGGGTGGGTCAGAGAGGGAACAGTGGCCCTTGCTCCACTCTCTCTCGGATTTCAGTCCCCTCTGCCACTTCCCACAAGCAAATTGGGCTCTTCTGGTGCTGGTGCCCTGGTGGGTGGGTGGCCTTGTGCACGTTCTAGGACCCTGTGGGTATTTCCAATGAATTCTCCTGTGAGGCTGGGAGTTTCTCCCAGCATCTTTTCAAGTGGTGCTTTTAGGCTTTATGTCCCCATGTTGGGGCCCTGGATTGTGCGGTCTGTCTTGCTGCCCATTTTGCCTAGTTTACCTGTGAGCAAATGTGTGACCATGGTCAGCCAGCCATGGCTGGGTCTGCTCGTTTTCTCCCCACACCCGGGGTCTGCTAGCCCCATACCACTGCCTGCGTGCCTGGGTCTGCCAACCACTGCCTTTTCCTGCTGCAACCCCTCTCTGCTGGCTGCCAACTCCACCCTTCTTACTGGTCTAAATGAATGGTTGTTGGACTTCAGTACCGTTCAATTTTCTGTCCTGGTTGTGTTTTTGTTTCTAAATCTTTGTTGTTCTTAATTTTGGTTGTGCGAGGAGGCACAGTATGTCTTCCTACGCCTCCGTCTTGGTTGGAAGAGCTGTTTATTCTTTTTTATTTTAAAAAACACTTCCAACTTAGAAATTTTATAAACATAATTGGGAACTTCTGGATACCCTTTAAACAGATTCATTAATGTACAATATTTAGTCACATCCAATGTGTCTATCTGTACATGCGTGTACACATGTAAACACACTTTCACTTTACATTTGAAACCATCTGGGAATAATCTGCATATATCATACTCCTTTACTCCTTAGTACTTCACAGGTATAGGCCATAAACAAGAATATTCTATTTGTAATTGTGGTAGGTTGACCAAATTCAGGAATTTAACATCTATACACTATTTACATCATCCCAGTGATGTCTCTTATAGCATCTTTCTTCTCTCATACCACATCTGTCTGCCATGTGTTTAGTTGTCATGTCTGTTAGACTCCTTTAGTTTGGAAGAGTTCCTCACCCCTTTTCTTCCTTTGATGATACGGGGGTATTTGGAGGATGGAGATCAGTTATTTTATAGAAAAACCCCAACTCGCGAGTTGGGGTTTTTCTTATGTTTCCTTATGAAAAGATTCAGGTTGTGCACCTGCCTGGTGTTCTGTCCTTCTCAAGATATCACCTCAGGAAGCGATGAGGTCTCTCTACCCCTTGTCGGCAGCATCAATTTTGAATACCAGGCCAAGATACTTTCTGTTTTTTCCACTGTGAAGTTCCTATGCTTTCCCCATTAGATATAGATAATAAGGAATCTGGGTGAAGGCATTTCGGTATCATGCACACCTCCCATTTTTTAATCACACAGCCCAAATTTAGTGTATATTTGTTACCTATTGCTTTGGATATGAAGTTGATTTTTTTTAATCCTGTACTCTTACTAAGTCACTTAGTCGGTGTAGGTTTCTTTTATAGATCCCTAGGGTTTTCTACATAAATGCCCATATCATCCGTGACTTGAGATAGTTTTACCTTTTCCTTCATTACCTGCCTGTTTTTGTTTTCTGCTGATTGCACCGCTGGGCCCTCTAGTACAATGATGCAGAGAAGAAGTGGGATCCTCACCTCCTCATGATCTCAGGAAAAGCGTTCAGTTTTCACCATTGGTTTTAGGTATTTTTATTGACGTTCTTTATTGGGTTGAGGAAAGTCTATTATATTCCTAATTTGCTAATAGTTTCTACCTTAAATTATGTTTCAATCCAAGGTAGAAACTATATATATTATAAATCAATGAAAATGATTGTCACTTTTATTTTTAGTCTGTTAATATGATAAATTAAACTGATCGATTTTCGAATGTCAAAACAACCTTGAATTTCTGAGTTAAACCTTTTTGTCATGATGTATGACCCTTTTTGTATAGTGCTAAATTAGATTTGCTAGCATTTTATAAAGAATTTTGTGTCCCTGTTTCTTAGAGTTTGCTTTATAGTTTTCTTAATATCTTTGTCTGATTTGGGCATGAGAGTAATATTGGTCTTATAGAATCAGAGCATGTTCCCTAACCTTTTGCTTTTGTGAATTCTTTGTATAGAATTTGGCGTCATTTCTTCTTTAATCATTTGTTAAAATTAAAAATCAAATGCAAATAGACCTTGAGTATTTTTGTGGGGAGATTTTAAGTACTAAGTCAATTTATTTAATACATGTCGATCTATTTAATGTATCTTCTGTTTATTGAATGAGCTTGATTGTTTGCCTTTTATGAAATTTATCCATTCATCTAGGTTGTCAAACTTGTGTCTATTAAGTCGCTCATAGCATTCCTTTATATCAGTATGATCTGTAATATGTTTTTTCCTCTCATTTCTTATATTGATAATATCTATTTTTTATTAATCTACCTAGAGGCTTATTAACTTTATTGATCCTCTCAATGAGACAGCTTTTGGATCATTCGTTTTTCTCTATTTTGTCCATTTTTTGTCTCACTGATTCTTGCTTTTGTCTTTATTTTCTTCCTTCTTATTACTTTGATTCTCTGATCACTCTTTTCTCTTTAACTTCTTAAGGTACACACTTAAATCATTATTTTGAGTCATTTCTTTTTCCAATATATGCATTTACTGCTGTATATTTCTTTCTGTGTGCTCTTCTAGCTGCATCTCATAAATTTGGTATGTTGTATTTTCCTTGTCCTACAATTCAAAATAATTTGTATTGTTATTTGTTTTTTGGCCTATGAATTGTTTTGATCCATGTATTGGAATTATATTGCTTGATTTTCAACATTTGGAGATTTTCCAGGTCGCTTTCTATATTTTTGTTGAACTCTTCTGTGATGTGAATGAAAATATGGTTTCTACAATATCAGTGGTTTCAAGTTTGTTGCAGTTTGTTTCCTGGCTCACAGCATGGCATACTTCGCTGAACGTTGCATGTGCCCTTAAAAAGAGTATGTCTTCTGTCATTATAGAGTGGACTGTTCTGTAAATATCAGTTAGGTCAAGTTGATTGATCTTTAATGATTCTTGGTCTACTTATTTATCAGTTATTGAGAGAAGAGATTTGGAGTTACCAACTATAACCAACTGTTTGTTATAATTGTTTATGACCCTTTGCAATATAAAAGTTGATATTCTATGGAGTATATGTGAGGTTATGCTTCAGATAATGACTCAAGAAAGCAAAAAGTAAAAATCCAAGTTTCTAGTAGCTGTTTTTCAATTCTTTTCTTTTATGAGGAAAACTCATACTTCATTTAAACCCAGCTGGAGCGTGCCTGCCCCAGGCCTCCCTACGCTCAGTATTTATTACAGTAACCATATTCTCAGGTCCCTGTTTCCCGCTGAACACGTGCACAGTGTATCGGCATAATACTGAAATATTGATGGTTGAAATGACATTATGTCTAGGATTTGCCTTGGAATGTCTAGCCAAGGAAACAAAATATACTTGGCAGTAGAAATGAATTAAGATTGACAAAAATCTTAGTAAGTTTTGAATCTTAATGATAAAAATCTTTATATCAATCTATGTACTTTATGTACATTTGAAAATCTTCATAATAAAAGCTATTTAAAAAAATAGGTAGAAAAGTCTATACAATATCAAGAGCTACAAACATTTCTCCAGGAAACAAATCTCATTTACCTGTAAGTTAATCTGCCTGCTGGTCATCTGAGGTGCGTTGATCAAGAATTGCGAAGCTGCAAGGAAATCCTCCTAAAATACAGTGCAATGGCAGGAAGCGGAGGTGACCGAACAACAGAACTGCAGAATTTCTATAATTGGGTTTTACTGAGTTTGGCTGATAGTTCTTGGAAAAGCAGAACAAGAGAATTTCATATAGGACAGTGAGAACTCCACATCACTGTTTACATTCTCCCCTTCACCCCCTCGTTCTTCTTTAAAGTGCTTTCCAATGCTTTATCTCACTGGGGAGTGTTGGAGGAACCTATCATATAATAGGTGAACGCAAAAGAAAATATTTAAAAAATATTTAAACTTACTTATTCATAGAAGTTGTTAATGCACTGTGTTGGTGATGCTGTAGGGAAGTACGTGGGCACTATTATGGGCCCCTGCAGAGTATAGGTTTTAACCCCTATGGTGGGCAGTTTGGGCAAAACATTTAAAAATTAAAATGGGCCCATTATTTGATCTCATTTCTAGTAACTTAACCTACAAACATCCGCATAAATAGGAGAAATGAATTTCAATAAAATATTAACACAGACTCATTGTTTGTAACAGCAAAATACCGAAAACAACCAAAATGGTGATTTGGAATACCATGCAGATGTTTAAAAAAAAAAATCTCTGCTTATTTTTGAAAAGTGCTTCTAGATGTACCATTCAATTAAAAGTTTTAAAATGTTAGGCATTATTTGTACCATCTGTCATTCAGTTAAAAGTATTTATTTGGTGTTCAGAACCCTCAACACTTAAGGCGCTGGGCTGGGTGCTAGGTCTACATTTCCTTTCACTGATTTTCTATTTTTTGACCACTTTGTTAACAGGCAGGAGCCTCCCTCCCCCAACCTGGGCACCTTTTCTCCACAAGAGAAGAGTCCCTGTGGTTCCCAAGTAACCACAGGTAGTGATATCCCCAAACTGGTTTGGTTCATGTCATCTTAGGGTATTTTAGTGTATCCTTATGGAGTTGGGGACAATATAGGAAGAGGCAATCTGCTATATTAAACCCATCTTGGGGACGAGAACTCTCTGCAAAGAATTTATTGATGAGACAGCATGTTGGTTTGCCCGTTTAAAAAAACTGCCAGATCTACTGAGATGTGTTGTCAATGGCAATCTTACATCAAAATTGAGTTAAAATCTCTTCTAAGTGGCATGAAATTCAGAAACCACTCTACTGAAGTAATGTGCAGGAGGCATGTGTTCAGACCAGTTTTCAGATTTTACAATATAGCTGAAGGGTAATACTCAACCTCTTTATAAACAAGTAGTGTTACAGAGTATAACACCCATATTCAGCAGCGAGAATAGTAACGTGGGGAGAGATTTCTCTGAGGAAAAAATGTAAGATGTCAAAACATTTTCTCCCAATAGTTTGTGTGCTAATGAGACATATTCCCAGCAACTCGCAGCTACAGTAGTGGCGCCTGCCATGTGTGCAGGAC
Source organism: Artibeus jamaicensis (assembly GCF_021234435.1). Classification (NCBI taxonomy): domain Eukaryota; kingdom Metazoa; phylum Chordata; class Mammalia; order Chiroptera; family Phyllostomidae; genus Artibeus; species Artibeus jamaicensis. Next base: position 41,569,458 of record NW_026522030.1, on the reverse strand, counting down.
ACTGCCTATCACACGGATGTGTGGGTGGGGACGGAGGGGCAGGGCGCGGTGGTGCCTCCGGAGTCCCCAGAGTGAGGAACTGAAGCAATATTTGCCTGGTAATGCCTATAGTTTTTCTAATATCTTGGACATCCTTTCACTGTGCAGGGGCCAGAAATTTGTTAAACCCTTTTGCATTTCTATGACCCACACCTATATATAGGTACTGCTTAGTGTTTAAGGATTCTCTTCACATCGAGCTGAGTCTCCTTTTTCTGTCGTTTACATTCTCACACAACTACTTAGGCCAGGGTTTTCCAACAATGACACCACTGACATTTTAGGCTGGGTGATTCTCTGTTGGGGGGAGCTCTCCTAGGCATGCTGCAGGGTGCTTAGCAGCCTCCCTGGCCCCCACTCACCGGATGCCAACAGCACGCCCTTCCCCAGTTGTGACCACCAGGTGTCTTTAGACAACGCCAAACCTTCCTTGGGGGAGCAAAATCACCCCTGGTTGAGAACACCGACTTGCAAATCTTTTGAGGTTTCTATGGATTCGGCTCTGGAAATAAGGATGGAGATTAAAGTTCAACAAATAAGCTGCATTCTGTTGTTCTTCATCTATTTTTTTAAATTTCCATCATTTATTTGACCGAGAACCACAGTGTGCAAACTTATGACCAGAGGAATTAATTTATCAGAAGGTAAATTACAGTTAGCTTACAGAGCAGTTCTGTTTTTAAATTAAGTTTGAAGGCTTTTAGATTAGGTCTGTACTCTCCACTTTAGGTTCTTACCCATCCCCTCTGCTTTCTAAAGACTCACACACTTGGCTCCTGCTTCCCCTGTTTATGTAGCCTGTCTGACCCATGAAGTGCTCAAGTGTGCCAACTCTTTCCAGGGTAGACCTTGGAGGAAGGGCAAGGACTAATGTCGGCTCGTGGGGCACACTCCAGAGCCACCGAAGACCACGTAACACGTTGCCCAAACTAGGAAAAGCAAAAACAAAAATCTTCCTTAAGACAGGAAGTTATGATATACTGATTCTGTTAGAAGCTAAGACAATTTACGGCCATTTGCTAAAGAATTGTAGTAAATAAGTCTCTGGTGCTTCTGATGAGTAATGTAGCTCCGGGGTTGTGCAGCGTGTGTTCCACACAAACATCCGTGGCAGTCTTACATGTTCACATTAAGGAAGGTCTGTATTTCATGGGAAAACCTAGACTTAGCCTTCACTGGGAGTTTCATTAAATTGGATTAAACTTCCTAGGTCATTGAGAGAACGAGGAGGATCACAGTGAGAGGAAGATCACTCTTATCTTCTGTTCCCTGTGGTCCAAGGAAAATAACCTGCTCCTTCCAATAGGCGTGTTCCAACTCAGACCCTGTCCTGGACTGGTCCTGGGGACGGGAAGGGCAGAACTAAAGAAGGGGCGGTGGAGAGGGAGAAGGCAGTGAAGGCAGAAGAGACTGTTGTGGTGGTGACAGCGAGGAAGAAACGGGAGTTTCTGCGGCTGCTAGGACGGTCCTGCCCACGCAGAACTGATCCTGGGACTGTTCTTTCTAGGCCTGAAAACTATTTCTCTCCTTACTGATTAATGGTACTTAGCCAGGGTTCTTAAGAGAGATGATCCCTTCATTTTATATTCTTAATTCGACATTCATTTATTGCTATTTATCTTTTCTTCATTTATCTTTTAAAATTTATTTATACAATAAATGTTTTTTTGAGTACATAGTATGAGCTTGCACTATTAAAACACACCTCCTCTCATGGAGACACCATCTTCTAAATGTAATAACTGTGGACAAAGTCTTTCCAGAAAGTATTCAGCCATGTAATAGGGGAAATAGGCATTTATTGAAGAAGATACAGGATACATAAAACATTCTGCACAGGACAATGATGCCTCAGTCCCCTTCAAAGTTACGCCCTCCTTGAGGAAATCTGGTTCATGGGTAGCAGTGTGAATCAAGTCATCAGCAACTGCAGGATGATGTTCCTTCTGCTCTGGTAGCAGAAGCTGCAGAATGAATTTTATGACAACACATTTTATGCCAAGATCCTGTGTCAAAATCTCAGACACAGTAGTTTTTGGAATCCCCAGATGAGCTTCTAGTTCTTGCACTGTCAGTCACTGATCTTTGTTCATTGCAGCCCCTACACATTCAACACTCTCAGGTGTCCTGCTTGTTGCAGGCCTTCCGGGTCACTTTGAACAGATTCTCAACCATCTTTGAAGTATTTGTGCCACAATTTCATTTTCACTGCACTCATTGCATCATCCCCCAAAGTCTTCCGAATCATCCAAATAGTTTGCACAGAGGAATGTTCAGGCTTAACACAAAACTTGATGCAGATTTATTGCTCTGCTTGCTCAGTCATTTTGAATGTGATGGTCACACAGTACACATGCTCAGTCAATGGCATCTACTGCCCCCACTGACTAGTACAATGAAGTCGTCATTGTTCACAAATGCGCATTACAGTCCACTTCCGTTGGCTGCCAGGTTACGTCAATGTTGTACAAGCCATTCTTGTTATATTAACAATGGCTGAACTTTTTCGGGACAGGACTCAGTAGAATGCCAAATGGGTGCTCAACTTATCATGGGGATCATTTCAAAAGGCTTATAAATTGTTTAATCAGTATGTTGCACGCCTGAACAAAGTGTCATTTAAAAAAAACCGTATGTTCTAATTTTTGATGATTCCAGCAGTGTTAAGAGTATATCATTTTACTAAGCCCTTAACAAAATTGGATATTGTAGGTTTTACTAATTCAGTTGTTTAAAAAAAAGACAGCGAATCATTTCTATTTGCATTTCTCTGCTTTCCATGCATGTGAAATCAAGGGGGATTTTGTCAGCATCCCAGAGTTTGATCTCGGGACATTGAGTGGCATCATATCTCTGCCAGTAGATGTGAGAACATCTACTCTGGCCGTGGCTCTCTTCAGAGCTGCTCACGGATATTACTTCTGCTTTTCCGTCCAGCCGTATGATGGGATTCCACTCCCCTACTCCGTTGGAGTTAGGTGTGGGCACACAACTTGCTTTAGGCAATGAATGTGAGAGAGAACCATGTGTCATTTCAGCCCGAAGGTTCCACAAGCCAGCGTGGGACTCACCATGTTGCTGTTTTGTTGCAGCCACCACCCTGGGCACTTTCTAGCCAGGACCCTTTGGTGAGAACAACATGAAGCAAAGCCCTTCACTGAGCTATGGTGAACATGTAGCAAAAATGAGAAGCCCTGTGGTTCCAAGCTATTGAGACTTGGTGATTGGGTTTGGGAAGCATGACCTGCCTGTCCCTTCTGATTCCGCATGTGGCCCGTCTGCCGGACCACGCTGCTGCACCATCGGACCAGCGCGGGGCCTCCCAGCACCATGGAACGTGCAGCAGACCTTCCAGTCCACTGCTTTTCCAAACAAGGAAGGAGTGTGGTCGTATTTATGTATAATCCATTCAATTCCAGGCAACAAAGTGGATGACAACACTGTGCCATCTGCCAGCCCAAATTATTTTTGTCGTCTCAGATTAAAAATTGTTCTAATATTTAGCAGGGAAATGACTTAATGCAGGTAGGCTTTGGGCAACATTTTAAAGATTGCTTTTTCTCCATGGCAGGCCCATAAAAGCTAATAACCCACCCCCCCCAACACTTGTTGATTGTTCAGTATGCTTCCAGGATTGTGCCAAGACAATTTCCTTTATTTCTCCTTGCCACATGATGAGGTCAGTGAGGCTCAGGGTGAATGACACTTGTCAAGGCCGTTCACTAGTTAGTAGCAGCACTGGGATTTGAACCAGGTTCTGCAGGGCTGTGCTGCAGCCACTGCACAAGGGAGGCCACGTTATTTCGTCCAAGACTTTCTCAGTGCTCTCAAGTGGCTATGGTGTGATTCTGCTGTCCCTCATCCTTCACTGCCATCACCTTTTCCTCTCACCTGCTTTTTTTGCCTTATTCTGATCAAAGATCTTTTCCCTACGCACGGCACTCAGCAAACAGTCACTGCAGGCTCGGGACGCAGAAATCAGCGACACACAGTTGCTTCCCTCCAGGAGTTTATACTCTAGAATGGTCATTTTCAACCCGCATTTTTTTATCTCGTGAAACACATAAACCAGTTACTAAAATCCTTTGGCATACCCCCAACTATATTTTTTGCCAGTCTGACCCCCAAAAAGGTATAGTTTTGATTCCTTCACAGCAGATAACTGTTGTTATGTTGGCTGTTGTCATTTTTATCTGACAGTCTGAGGGACAAGAGGTCAGTGCCCTGACTAAATAGTCACGTATTGCCTACTTTAAAAGTTCCTGTGGCTCCCAGTTCAAAATTGCTGCTTAGAACAGGACCCACCGATAGAAGTACAATGTGAGTCACAAAGCAGACCCCAGATGGTAACTTAAAAATATATGTCTGTTTTCTATTTTTTAATTATAAGTACATGTAACGTAAAATTCCGCATCTCAGTCATGATTTAGTTTACAGTCTGATGGTATGAAGTGTGTTTGTATTGTTGTGCAGTCATCACCAGTACCCATCTCCAGAACTCTTTCCGCCTATGGAATGGTGAGCGGTCTAATAAACACATTTTTTTTCTTTTTGTTTTTTTAAATTTTTTATTTAGTTATTTTTCAAGTACAGTTTTCTGTTTATTTCTCCCATCCCAGCCCACCCCTCCCCCATGCACCCCACCTCCCTCCCATTTCCACTCTCCTTAGTTATTGTCCCTGTGTCCTTTATACTTGTTCCGCTAAATCCCTCCCATTTTTTTCCCCTTAAATTCCCTCCCCTCTCCCCTCTGGTCTCTGTTTTAAAGACAAAATAAACAGGTTAAATTAATTTTAATAGTATAGTTTAACCCAGTAAATCCAAAATGTTATCACTTCAAGATGAAACAGTGTAGAAAATTATTGAGCTATTTTACATTCTTTCTTGCACTGTGTTTTTGAAACATCTAGCTATGGACTCGCCACATGTCAAGGGCTCCTCTGCCGTACGTGGCTAGCAGCTATCGTGCCGCACAGAGCAGGTCTGTGGGGAAAGGTAAGGCCATAGACTGATTGTTTCAAGGCTGTAAGGACAAGATGGGATGTAATGTCCCCGGGACACTGTGGAAAAACAGCCAAGGAACACTTAGCTTAACCTGGAGTTCTGGAGAGGCTTTCAGAAGAAGACACCTGGGTTGTGCAGAGAAGAGTAAAAAAGACTAGATCCAAGGTACAGAGGTGGGCCATGCAAGGAACTGCCTCTGGTTTGCTGTGTCGAGTGCAAAGGGCAAGGCAGTGGAAGGTGGAAGGAGATGTAGCTTGTCAGGCACAGTGGAGCCCAGTCATGATGAGCCTCGTATGGGAAGCCAAGGAGTGTGGATCTTATTTGCATGACTCTCAGCAGTTTTACAATGTCCCTTCATATACATTGGGATATCACTCGGGAACAACATCATCAGCCCTTGAGGCTAGCACTTATGTCCAAGACTGCTAATTGCTTCCTCGTTCTATAATCTCCTTGTTCCATGTTATCAGAAGTCCTCTATTATTAGGGGTGGCAATAAGGGTAGCTAAAATGTGCATCTCTCAGGCGGTTCTGCTAATAAAGATGACAGCTGAAGTTGTTGCATAGGATTTCTGGAAAATCTCCTTAACTGGCTGATTCAGAAAAGTATGCCATTTATCCATTGCCCCTTTCAGCTTCTTGCTGCTTGGAGTATAGAAATAATTGCTGGATCTCTGGCAGTCTTTTTTGTGGCTATGAGGTACCCTGAGGATGCCAAGTGTGCTCTGAGCACATCAGAGGAGAAGGATACATGGTTCCTGTGTCCATACGATTGTGGAACTGCTGTGCCAGCCCTGGTCTGGCCAGTTCAGGACTTGTTTTATGTGAAAGAAAATAAGTCACACTCATTTAAGTCACTATTATTTGGGGTTGTTTTGTTATATGCAAATAAACCTAATGTTGACTCATACAGGATACATAACCCACCAATTAACTCTAAGTTATTTTGCAAAGGAGTTTACCAAGGATCTGACGAATTAAGTTACCTGATAAGGTTCATGCAGGGAGTAGTGGTGTCAGAGACAAAACTCAAGCTGGAGGATTCTGGCCCCAAGACCTGTGATTGATTTATTTTATCACTGTTTTTCAAGGGTGTGGTTTCTGCTGCCTCCCCCTTTCTGATGCTGCACATTCCAGTGTATCCATCATGCCACAGTGACTGTGGAGTCCAGGTTACAGTTACTGACAGCCTGTATGGAATATCTGGTAACGACTGATGTGGTGACCACTTTGCCCCATACTCTGTGTGGGCACTGGTGTCCTTTGCCTTGACCATCTGGCAGGAGGCCCAGAAAACATAGGGGCAAGCATTTATTATCTCCTCCCCTCCTTTGAGTGCACCGCTGCCCCGGGCTAGTTTCTTGCCTTTAGGGCTCCCTCTGGCTGCTTCCACTGGGTGGTTCTGGCTATGCTAAGAGAAAGCTCAATCAGGCCCCTCTCAGCCTGTGCTTACAGGATTGTGCAGGCAGGCATCTGGTTGCCCCCTCCCTCTCTGCTCTGTGCCTCTTGGCTGTGTCACTGTTCAATTAGCATCCCTAGCACAGGGTGGTGATACTCAAATCTGTCAATTCTGCAACTTGTTGGCTTCTCCACAGAGAGCTCAGCAGGAGAGGAGGTTGCTGACTCAAGGCTTAATGGGATTTTCATATCATCTGCAGAGCTCAGTCGTCCATAAGATCCTTATTACTTACAGGTTGGCCAACTCAATCAATGGTTTATTGAGCATTGACCTTCAGCTCTACCTCCTCTGCCAGCAAATGGACCTGAGCCAAGTGTCTTGTGCCCGCCTCCGTGGTCCCAGGTATGGCCAGGTTGTGGCCAGGGCCTTCAGGTGGAGGTGCTCTCCAGCTGACATGATCCTCGTCACGCCACGAGTTCTCTCACCTAGGGTGCCAGTCTGCCTGCAGAGCTGGTGCAGAAACATCTGCTTCCTGGCTGTGTATCTGGAGATGGGGTGAATAACTTTTCTTTTAAAGGGCAGCTAGTAAATATGTTCAGTTTTATGAGCTGTATGGCCTTTGTCCCGACTACTCAGCTCTGCCACTGTGGCAGGCAGGCGGGCAGACACAACAGGTGAAAGCCTGAGTTTTTGGGCACTGAAGTTAGAATGTCATATAATTTTCATTTGTTGAAATATTATTCTTGCTTTGATTTTTAAAAACGGTGAAAACGTAAAAACTGCTCTTAGCTTATAGACCAAGCAAAAATAGTTTGCCAGCCCCTGATCCAGAGTTAAGGTTATATGGTAGTTAAAAAACCGAGGAGTTTTGCAGGTGGTGGGGGAGGGGATAAATCCCGGTGCTGTCACCAGTCAGCTGTGTAACTTAACAGTAATTACTTCATCTTTCTAAGGTTCCATTTCCTTGTTGTGAGTTGGAGATAATTCCAGTATATACCACAGAGAACTGTGACTGGATTAATGGAGATACTGGATGTGCTGTAGGTAGTAGCCCGGCACTCTGTTCGGTGTCCACGGTGTGCTCAGTGCTGGGCTGGCCACCCACAGATGAACAGGTCACAGCCGCACTCTCCAGGAGCACGGAGTCCAGCAGGGAGATGCTGTGTGCCCAGTGACTGTCACACACACGGCGCAGTGATCAGAGCTGTGGGGGCGGCACAGCAGGGACAGCTTGTCGTAGTGACGTTTGCAGTGCTGCTTCTGGGGTTTTGGAATGCTCAGGGCGTTGGCTCGAAGGAAGAGCAGCGCCCCCAGGGACTGCCAAGGTGAGGCCAGTCGGGGCACCTCGCGAGTCTCCCGCCACCCACAGAGGCTCCGCGGCACTGGGTGTCCTGCTTCCCTATCACCCTTGCAGGCACCTCTGCTCTTGTCTCTTCTCGAGGCCTCAGCAGCCACAGAGGCAGAGTTTCCACTTTTTATCTTTGTAATGTAACCCGGTTGAGCTACAGCCAATATCACCTTGTCGTTGGTGACTTTCTATTAAATGGTTTCTGTCATTCCAATTCAGTATGCACAATTTAGCAATAAGTCATTTGCAAGCAAGGTAGGATACATAGTAATTGACACTTTCTTGTGTTTGTATTACTCTACCTTCCACTTAAAAACCAGTCTTATCCTTACCTCTTTGTACGATTACTTGTTCTGCCCAATCCGGCCACCAACTCGAATCTTAACTGAGCTTATCACCTGGGCACCAGCTAGGCTATATTCCTTTCCTTAGTTATAGAATTTCTTTAACTAAGACCTTGAAGACAGAAGATAACAAAGCAACTCATCGTGCATAACTAGAGCCTCCATATGGTTTTAGGGGCATACAGTTTTCTAAATTGTTTTCTTTTCTGTAATGTAGAAATCACAGACACACATCTGAAACTATAATAATAAATAGTGATATTTAGCTGATCAGCCCTCCAGAAAGAGGAGGTAGATTCCTCAGCAATAGTGGTGATGCTTTTCAGTTTGTTTCCTGAAGACTTTCAGAATCGACCTCACCCACAAATCCTGCCCCGTCCCACGTTGCTCGTATCCTGTGCTGTTCTGTGCCAAGTTGATTTTTCATGGTCTTGAACCAGGTATTTTATGCCAGTTGCAGAGCTTTCTTTGTGATTTGACTGCAGTTACTCAATTTCAAGTTTTTGAAGTAGTGATCTTCCCATTCTTCCTTTTTGCAAACCCTTTAGGAGGATCCTTCCAATACGCTTCAAAACACCTGCTGCAGCGGTCGGTTACTTTGGGAATTATTGTGTTCCTCTCATTTTTGCACAACTATTACTCTTTCTTTCCGCTCTGTCCACTCCTTGATTTGCCTTCTGCTCTGATAGCAGGAAGGGTTTTCGAGGTTATTCTAGAATTCTGAAGCATGAAAAGAAGTTGGGTATGGGACGGAGGGCTTGCCTGTGCAGGGCTACTGTGCAAAACAGTTCCAGACAGCACCGTTCTCTTCAGAGTCCACATGTCGTGTGCAGCATGCAGCCTCATGGTGGTACTCAGCTACCCTGGCTCCATGGACAGAGCCCACTGACCTGTATGCATACTTTGTCTGACACTGCCTTTTTTAGGGAGGGCTGGGCAGGTGCAGGCAAAGGAGGAGGAGAAAGAGAGTAACAGCACTTTTGTAGAGCTGCTTTTGTGCTAGGCACTCTTCTAAGCACTTTACATGTATTAATCCCTAAATAGGAGATTTTTCCTTACTCACTGGAATTGAGATTGGCTCCTATGGCGCTTCAGACCCTGCCCTGGACAATGCAGAACAGGCCAGAAACAGGCTTCCTTCCCTCATACGGGTTGCAACCTAATAGATTTTGGCAGAGCTGATTAAAAAAAAAAAAGAGTCAACTATGATATCCATGGTGGGGCCAAAGCAAAGAAAATTGCTAAAATTGTCATCGGGCCCTGGCTGGTGTAGCTCAGTGGATTGAGCACGGGACTGCGAACCAGACAATCGAGGTTCCATTCCCAGTCAGGGCACATACTGGGGTTGCAGGCCGGTTCCCTGCAGGCCAGTACCCAGCCGGAGATGCATGAAAGGCAACCATACATTGACGTTTCTCTCCCTCTCTCCTTCCCTTCCCCTCTAAAGATAAATAAATAAAATCTTTAAAAAATAAATAAAATAAAATAAAATTGTCATCAGACCCTCCTCAGAAAGTCTGCGCAGACTGCCTGTTTCATGAGATGCAAATCCAAGTTCACATTTAACATTACATCACCAAATGGCCTTTCTAATGAGCTCTCATTTTTCTCTATAAGGCCTTATCTCCGCCCCTCACACTGGGAAACCAGGCCCCTTCCGGTTCTGCACAGACTCAAAAACCTCCCTGCTGGGAGCTTTGCTTCAGACCATGACCCTCCTCCCTCCCTGCCTGTCCAGATTCCTCCGACCTCTGGCCTGCCTTTCACATCTTCTGAGCAGAGGCTCCTGGGATGAGGGAGTACACACCACTCTGTCTCCTTGGGCTTTGGATGCAAGTTGTCCTCCATCAGTTTGTGTGTAACAGCACGTTGCCTTGTGGGTGTGTGTGTGTGTGTGTGTGGCCACACAGTCAGTCCCTGAGGGTGGGAGTGTGACTTCTCCTGTAATCCCCGCCACAGCCCCGTGCTGTGTGTGTGAGACCACAAGTGACCAATAGGTGCTTTTCACTGATTTTCTCAAAGAAACACAGATTCAGAATCCATTTATTTGTAAATTTACACAAATATAGCAGTAAATAATATCATAAAAGTGCAAACCTCCTATATTTGATACAGCACTTTCCTGTAATGTTTTTTACATTTTACATTTTTTACATTTTGTTTTTGATATAATTATTTTAAATGTTAGCATGTTTGTTTCTTTCTCTTAAAATTATAGAATTCCTCATTAACATTTTTGCCAGAGTTGAATCATCAGGTTAACAATCTATATTTCAAAAGAAAAGTACTTTCAGATAATTTTCCCATAAATACCCATATTTTGCTGTGTATAATGTGCACCCACATTTTTGGCCCAGACTTCCAGGACAAATCTTTTGTTTTAATTTTCTAGTTCGACTTTTATTTATTTACAATTAGCTTTTTTTGTATTATAAGGGAATTTTAGCTTTCATTTTTGAACGTATTATGGTACAAGAAATTTTATGTAACAAATAATTACAAGACACAAGAACAGATGCAAGGTATTTCAAATACTACCCACATATAATGTGCATCCTTCCTTTCCCTCAAAAATTTGGGTGAAAAACTGTGCATTGTACACGACAAAATACTGTAAGTTGTGGTGAACTCTGTTGTTACTTTACTGGTGTTCTGTCTGGTGTCCTATCATTCAGCCTGAAGAATTCCCTTTAGCATGTCTTATGGGACAAGTCCGCTAGCTATAAAGTCCCTGAGCTTTGTTTATCTGGAACTGTCTTAATCCTACTTTAAGTTTTTTCTTTCTTTTTAAAAATTTCTGGACTCTTATTTTATTTTTTTAATCTGTATTTTTTATTGTTGTTCAAGTACAGTTGTCTCCATTCCCCACCCCCTGCCACTGCCGCCCCCATCCCAGCCATCCCCACCTCCTACCCTCAGTCCAAAGCCAAATAGATGCTTTTTAATGCGGAGCTGACTCACCGCCAGCACCCTGGTGCCCTTGGCTCAGGTCGTTCTGAGTCATGCAGCCTTCCAAGAAAAGCTGGCTTTCCTGTCTTCCTTCCATAGTGCTGGTGTGAATTTCAATGCCAGACCTTCAAAGAAAAACCCGGAAAGGGCCATCCTACCCTTCTCTAATTGTGAAAAAACAGATCCCCAGTGGAGGGGAGCCCTAGGTGCCACTTAGATGAAATTCACACTGATATCTACGCATTTTCCTTTAGCAAAATAAGTTTCCAACCTGAGCTAACAATGGGTACTTACCATATTTTATATATGGGGGTAGGTAAAAGCAGGTGAATAGTTGTTCATATGGAAAAAAAACATTCAGGTTATGATTATTGCAATTGCTTTATAAATTTCGTTTCACATATTCACAACTGTAACCTTGCTTTTGCCCATCCCGTATGTGTATATTTATTTATTCAGCAATCCTAGGGAATAGACTTTATCATTTTTATTTTTACAAAGGACAAAACAGAGACAAAGAGAGGTTAAGTAACTTGTCCAGGGTCACAGAAAATAGTAGAAAATGGTAGAGCCAGAAATCAAAGCCAGATAGGCTACTTAGAGTCTGAGCTGTTGACCTCTGCACAATATACTTTTACACCAGAGATTTTCAACCTGTATGCTGCCTAGGACAGAAGGGACTCTGTGGCCCAAGGCAGGGGCTCTGCCCTCCACTGGGAGATGCTGGTGTCAGCAGTCCATCTACTGCGGCTGCAGCTGCAGTGGCGGGGGAGGAAGCTGTATGGCCTCGTAGATGGTGGGGGTGTTGCACGGGAGGCCACTCAGAGTTGGGACCATGGAGGGGCAGAGCAGCATTATGGTGATAATGTTTGGTCCCTGGTCTGTCCTGATTCAGATGCTGTATTCATCTGCTTTGACCTTTGCCAACCAGAAACACTGTACAATGTCCTCAAGAAGTGGCAAGGTGAAACTCCGAAGTTTTACCCCAGTGCCAAGGTTGTGCTGGTTGTCTGTAAACCAGACCTGTGGACTAAACCTGGCCCTACTGAGGGAGCTGTCCAAGCAGCAGCTTATCCCTGTTACACATGAGCAGGGCACTGTGCTGGCCAAGCAGGCGTGGCTGTGTTCTACGTGGAATGCTCTCCCTGCCTGTCTGGATGCAGCGTCAGGGATGTCTTCCAGGAGGCCACAGCAGACTCCCTTGGCCATGGACATAGGTAGCTGTTCCATACTGACTCATGCCAGGAACTGTGACAATCCACTCAGCTGGCAGGATGGCCAGACTGGGGGATCAGAACGAAGGTGAGATACACAACAATGGAGCCAGGAGTTGCAACCTCCTGTGAGGAGCCTGGGAGGGACAGAGTACGGGGGAGGGGGGTGATAAAGAGTACAATTGTTCCTCTGCCTGTGCCCTGGCTTCCTGAGCTGACTCTGGCTGGGACTTCAGGGCAGGCTGAGCGAGCACTTCTAGGCAGGGCACCCAGAAACAGTGCCACTATTCCCTGCATCTTCATCCCTCCTCTCCATCGGGGAGCTAGCATCTGGGCCAGGAGCTGGGAGAGAGCAGAGGGGTTGGGGAACCTGGCATGGACCAGTGACCTGGATTCAGTATATGTATATGAAGGCTGCCTTCTCTCCCTGCTCTAGTCCCCATATCCTGGTGCTGGCTTCCTTCCCTAAGGAAAATATCCATCCTATGACCTTCTCTTTTCCTCTCCTCTCACTTCTACAGCTATTCTCACTTATCCTAATCTCTAGATAACACACATTAAATTAAACACTAACTTGAGAAGCCCCTCCCCCCTTATACTCACCAGTCTGAGCCCCTCCCTCTCTTTCCCCAGCACCCCCAAATAAAGTCCATGTTCATGGAAAACAAATGCAGAACATGCAATAGCTGACTATTTGGTCAGGGTCACTGACTCCTGACCCTCAGATTGACAAATAAAAACATGACAACAGCCAACACAATAATAACCATATGGTGTGAATGAATCAAAATTATACCTATTTTTAGTCAGATCAGCAAAAATATATATTTTTTGGTGTGCTACAGAATTTTAGTAGTTACCGTATGTGTGCCCTGAGATAACACAGGTTGAAAGTCACTGATACAATGTATAGTTCAAGTCCTGTTTTTGTATTGGTTGTCTGGGTGACCTGTCCGTTGTTGATGGTGGAGTATCGAGTCCACTACTGTTGTTGTATTGTTGTCTATTTCTCTGCAGATTCCTTATTATTTGCTTAATATGTTTAGACGCTACAGTGTTGGGTGCATGCAATGACATTCTTTGCCTGTGTTTACAGATTTTGACTTAAAGCCTTTTTTTTTCTTATGTAAGTACAGCTGCTTCTGCTCTCTCTTGGTTTCCCCCTGAACAGCTATCTCATTACTTTGAGCCTATGTGTGTCCTTGAAGGTGAAGCCAGTCCCTTGCAAGTAGCATCACACTCAGGTTTTGTTTTTGTTATTCACCCATCCACTCCTTGCCGACTGGTTGGAGAATTTAGTCCATTTACATTTAGAGTAGTTATCGATAAGCAGGAACTTACTGATGCCCTCTTATTAATTGTCTTATGGCTTGTCCTGTAGTTCCATTCTTCTTTCTTCTCTTGATGTTCTCCTTTGTGAATTGATGGTGTTCCATAGTAGAATACTTTACCTTCTCCTTATCTTTCGTGAATATTCTGTAGGTTTTTGCTTCAGAGTTACCATGAGGCCTACATAAAACAGCTTATAACATTGTTTTACACTGATAAAAGCTTAATTTCAGTCACAAAAAAACTGCACCTTTGTTCTCCTCCCCGGTATTCAGCTTCAGTTTCCTGTCTTCATTTACTTCTTCTTATGTTGTGTGCTTATTAACAAATGATTGTAACTATAGTTCATTTTAATGCTCTTGTCCTTCGATCCTTAGAGTTAATGGTTAAAATACCACCATATTACAGTGTGAGAGAATTCTGAATTTAACTGTGTACTTATCTTCACCAGCGTGTTGTCTTTTTTAAAACATATTTTATGTTACTAAGTAGTGTTCTTTCATTTTATCCTGATGAATTCCTTTCAGCATTTCTTGAAAGGCATGTTTAGTGGGGATAAACTTCCCAAGCTTTTGTTTGCCTGGATGTGGTGGTGGTGGGGGGCTCCTCCCCCCAGGGCCACCCCAGCTGCCACAGATGAGAGTAAGTCTACCAAGACATGATCTACTTGGGGAGGAAGGGTGGCCTAATTCTCAGAGGAGAAGGACCAGGAGCCTGTTCCTCAGTGGGCTTTTATTGGGTTCATTTTGCACAGGAATGCAGGTAAAGCTCATCAATCATTGTTAGGCAGTAAGGATCAAACAATAGATAACATTCAAAGAACTCTTGAGGGCCTATTTTGAGTCAGGGTCAGATAGCTAAAGAGCCATAAAACTTTGAGGAACAAACTCACTTCCTGCTTGGACCCTTATAATTTAATTGAGAGCATCCTAAACAAAGCAGGTTTCACAGGATTTTATGCATTCTTTTTTAGGGCTGATCACCTGGGCAACCCGCCCTTTCCAGCACAGGGCTACACCGCCATCTGTCATTGTTTCAGGCTTAAGTCAGGCAGGGGAAGTAAGGCAGCCAAGAGATTAGGAGACTTCTTGCAGACAGAATGATGACTCAGGCGATGTCAAAGCTGAGGGGTGAGGGTCCATCACCCCCTTTTGCTATAGCTCCTCAAGTCCTTCCCTGGTGCCTCTTAGGTCATTCCCCCCTTGGGGAATCTTACGCATCATTGGCTAACCGATCAAGCACTGGTTGCCAGGCAGGGTGAAGAAAAAGCAGAAGCAGTGCCCCTGCCAGAGAAATAAGCTTTGTCTCCTTAGTGGCTTATGGTCCAAAGGTCATTCACTCAGCCTTAGCTGGGGGGGGGGGGGGGGGGGTCAGCTTCTGAAACCAGGCAGGGCGGTTCCCAACATCTGGGAAAGTCTTTCTCTTGTCTTCATTTCTGGAGTATGACTTTGCCAGACAGTGAACTCTTGGCTGGTAGCAGTATTTTTCTATCAGCCCATTGACAATATTGTCCCACTCTCTGCGGCCTATAAGGTTTCTGCTGAGAAATCTGTGGATGCTGTAATGGGGGTTTTCTTTCACGTTGTAAGTTGCTTTTAAAATTCTCTGTATTTGATTTTTTTTTTTTTACAATGTGTCTTGGACAGAATTTCTTTAAGTCGAGATTATTCAGTAACCTATGAATTTCATGAACTTGATTTCTGTCCACATGTGGGAAATCTCATCCATTATTTCTTTAAATAAGCTTTCTGCACTCCCTTTTTCTCTTCTGGAATTGCAATAACTTGCAAAATTTTTTAATGTAATCCCATAATTCAGATATGCTTAGTTTATTCTTTTCCCTTTGTTTCTGAACTCACATATTCTTTCTTCTGCTTCATCTGTTCTGCTGTTGGTGGTCTCCATTGCATTTTTTCATTTCATTCATTTTTTAGCTCCAGATTTTCTGTGTGATTGTTTTTATAATTTCCATCTCTGACAATCTGCTTATTTTGTTCATGTATTGTTTTCTTTATTTTAGTCAATTGTTTTTGTGTTTTCTTATACCTCATCAAGTTTCCTTAAAACAGCTATTTTGAATTGTGCACTGGGTAAGTAACAGACCTCCATGTCCTTGTGACTGGTCGCTAGAAGATTATTGTAATTCTTTGGTGGTGTCCTGTTTTCTTGACTCTTCATGTTCCTGGATATTATGTGTTGCTGTCTTCCATTTGAAGTAGCATTACTTTCTATAGTCCTTACTAATTGGGAGTGCTCTGCCTTCCATCAGCCTTGCTAATGATTCTGAGGCTCAGACCTTCTGTGAATACACCTGACCATGTTTCTTGCCCCACCCTTTTGGCAAAATTCTTAAGCTTAAACACCCCCCCCCTTTTTTTTTAATTCTGCCATGCAACAAGCTGAGTGCTTACAGACTTCCTTTGTTTTCCTAAAGGTGGTGCTAAAGCTTAACCTTGTGGTTTCTCCTTGGCCCACAAATTTGGGCCAGCTCTCTGGATATGCTCACTAGCTGCCTGTTGTCACTGCTTTTTTAGGAACTTGCACAGAGAGCTGGCCACAGGGTGGAGATGTGTATGGGAGTGGTGCATGAAGCACTAGGGATGTCTATAGGTTATTTGGAGAGATCAGTGGACAAAGGTATTACCAGTGGCTTATGGACAGACTTCTTGGAGTCCATGAAGCAATTAGAAAGATCTGTGTTCCTTTAATGTCCTCTAAGAGTCCTATTTGCCACTCTCCCCATCTTTTCCCATCTCCCCAGTCCTGCTCCTGATTCACTACTCCGAATGTGGTGAGAGAGAAATGAACCTCTTTGGCAGGGTCCTGGATAGCTGGGGAAGCCAGGTGCTCACTCACCTGCTCTCACCTTTTCCATGGTAGCAATCAAAGGCTTAGAAGACTTCCCTTGTCCTGAAACTGTGTTGGCTGAGGGGAGGAGTGATGCAGGTAAAGTCAGACTGTTCTCATTATCCTCTCTGATGCGTCCAAAGCTGTACCTTTTTGCTCCAGCCACATGCTGGCACTTCTGTGCTGGAAACCTGGACTTTCACAAAGACTCTCTCATCCGTGGGTGACTTCTAAAACAGAGTTTCCCAGGGGTTCCTGGGCCATGGCTAAGAGGGGCTGGATCCGGGTCATGGGCCACTGCAGGGCACACAGCTGTGACCAAGACCTGTATGTCCACTACCCTCCTGGGTCACTTGATGTATGATGCTGGTCCCACAGCTCTCACAAAGGCACTGTTGTCCGTGGATGGACACCAAATGGTTATTACCAGTGTGGTGGTGGGGGGCAGATTCACTAATGAGCGATGTCTTATTCAGCTGTGATGTTCACGTCACTCCGAACTTGATGTTTTTATTGTTTTACTGTGATAAGTCACAGTATAAAATAGACAGTTACTTGGTTCATAAGAATAGTGAGGAGTCAGCTAGAGCAATTTTTTTTATAATTTGGCTAAATTTCACCAACCTAGAATAATAACTAGTGTTAAAAGAAACATTTCCAAAGAAAATTTCTGTAGTTATACCCACAGAATCCATTTCTGTCATGATTTTATAACATTTGGAATCAAAACCATATCCTTGTCTAGCCAATCTTTCTGGTTTTTGCTAAGTCATTTCTCTGTTACTTGTGTTACATTGATGTGTTAGATGTCAATTTTATTTCTGTTCCTTTTCTTCCCTGCCATCCTTGATTAGTATAGACAGCATCTTCCAAAGTAGAACATGCCACTCAAAGACTTCCTATGTTTTAGAATTCCCCACTTTCTGGACTATAGATGCTGGTATTGGAATGAATACTGGTCTTGCTAATTTGACTTGGAGAAAACTATGTCTGTAGCTCTTCTTCATGTGTACAGTGGAGATCATCACACCTCTTGGCAGTGAGGATTGAATTTAATGAGACCATAAATGTGAAAGTACTATCAAATGGAGCAGTTTGTCAATGTGTGCTTGCTTTTTAACCAAGGCTGAGACTGGTAGCAGGAAGCATTCCTCTTCTCGGCTCCTGATTGCTCTCTTGTGTTTCTCTCCCCTCATGCTCTGTCCCCAGCCGCCTCCTCTTCACTTTGGTTCCTGGGCAGCTGCTACTGTGAAGACAGTGCAGCTCCCATCTGCTTTCAGCATATGGGACCAACACTGTTGCTTCCAAAGTTCTTGTATTTGCTGTTCAGAGCAGGGCTGGTTATTGTGTAGAAAGTGAGGCAGAAAATTGCAGAATGATTTAACCAGTGTCTGTCTTTCTATAAACATGATGGAATTAATAGATCGATCTTTTTATCTATCATTCATCTATGCATGCTTGTGCCAACATTTTCCACTGAGAATTTTAGTTTCCACACCCATTTATGCAAGTCCAGGGGAAATACAGAAAGCACAGAAGACCGAGGCCAAGAGGAAATTAAAACACAAATCTGCATATTATAAGACCCACACATGTTACTTCCAACCCATAATTTTGGCTTTGAGAATCTTGGCACCCAAGCAAAGGAGGAAACACTATTGATCTACAGATTTCCCAGTGTCCGTAAGGGAACAGTGGCAAGTAAGCAGAATATGTCAAGCAAAGCTTCTTTTGGCATTTAGATCTAAAGAAAAATTTTCGAGTGGCTTCCGAACAATATTTGGAATATCCTTCATACCAGAGTATCAGGGTTCTAAACTCAACACTCATGCTAGAGCTGGGTGCAGTTAAAGCTTCAGGTAAGCCACACATATAAAATGAACTGCTGGTTATAGATATGAAAACACTGGTTATTTTGATAACCAGTATCTCTGGATTTAATTGCCCCGATTTTAGGTCCCTGTTATCCACCATCCCATATGAGACTAGTGGAGATGGATGTCAGCCAGGAAGCATTCGCTCAATTACTGCTAAATCCATTGGTTGCTTGTAATTGAAATGGATGGTTGGGTCCTTTTGTTAGGGGATGATGATAATGCAGTGCAGTGCAGTTCTGTGGACATGCTTCCTAATTGGAATTGGTCTTCAACTGCTGATGTCACACTCCTGAGTCCCCTAGGTCATCCACAATCACAGGGAAAGGTGAGGGGCATGGGTGGTCTAGTAAAAACTCACCTTCACAGCTGAAATCACACTGTAGGTCAATCCACTGTAACCTTATCCATATGAAAAGAGGTTGTTTGGGAATGGCAGTTGACTAATCCATAGGATTTTATCTAACAGCTCTAGAATCTGAATCTTCCCTGATGAGTGTCTGCACAAAATAGACAAATAAAAGGAGTACCATGAAACTCCATAACTACTCCCATGAGATTAAGATGAAACAATTGATGAAAAAGATAGCATGGTAAGTGTGTTCGACTGTCATTTAGCTTTAATGATTTCATGATGCTTACAAATAGAAGGGAAGTAATGGATATTTTACATTGCAGACTTGCTGTCCACTGAGTTTTGTAATTGATCCTTGGGGATATGGGCACGCAGACTCAAATGCCTGCGGTGTCCAGGCAGGTCATGAAAATGCATGAAGTGAGCTGATCACAAATGAAAGGAGAGGGCAGCTGTGGGGAACTGGGGGTGTGGTATTCATTCAAAAGGTGGCATTGGCCACTGGCCCCGCGCCGATGATTGCCCCGGAGAAATTCAGACCCAGGGAGATGGCTGCACAATTTTAGCCAGAAACTCACATTTCCTATGAGTTATTTCTGATTTTTAAGACACACAATGGTCAAATTTTAAAATGCCCAGGCTGGATGTAGTCTCTGCTCAGTCATTTTGCACCTAGCAGACCAGCTGTGAAAACGTGAGAGAGAAAACGAGAGAAAAACAAAGAGATTGAGCTAAGAAGACACATGCACATCTATGTCCTCAGACGGTTGTAGATTCATGTTGTTGAACGAACTACAGTAGGTATATTTTGATTTCTTAAAAATTAAGACAAGATTATTAGTTTCTTGTAAGACAGCAAAACTGTGTAGCTCTTATTGTTAAGTCCATGCTTGAGCAGGAAGAGAGCTAGATCTTAAAAGTGCATTGTAAAACAAAAAGCACCTACTTGTCCTCTGAACTGAAATTTTTGGTGTGACTTGAAATCTCAAGTCTGCCAGGTACAAAGTTCTGTCTGTCTCTTGCCTTGCATCAGGTCCAGAAATTCACAACTGAATTTATGGGTAATTTTGTCTTACTTGTCTTCAGTTAATATATAAAGAGAAAGCCCAGAGAGATTTCTATGTCTACGTGTTATGCTAAATTTTCACTTGGCAAAATGAAGTGCCCAAACATTATGTACTCAAGCTACAGGCTGTTACTTCGGTTTTTTAAAATTTTATGTTATGTTATACTAATGCTTACCGAAAGTCAGGGTATGTTTCGAGAATGTATGGGGTAAGGCATAGATAGCCATAAAAATGTTGATTTAAGTTATTAAACATCATTTTAAAAACTGTAAATCTAATCAGACTGGGAATGTGCCACCTGTTCCGTGTTCACCTGTGCTGCTTTGCTTGCTGGGAGGCGTGCTGAGGCCTTGGAAGCCATGGAAACTAATTGAATAATGGCTTATGCTGCCACATAAATAAATTAATCCCTCTGTGAATATATGTTAAATGCTCCAGAAGGTGCATTCTGACCTCACTTAGTGAACTGAGATACCATTTGTCTTTCTCCAAGCCTGGTGACCTTCAAGTGATTAGGTGGCTTTGTAGAATTCAATTTTGATCCTAAGTAATGTAAATATAAGAGGGTCTTCACTGTAATAGGATTAAAACACAACCATTGAAATGAGCCAAATGGCAAATTGGCAGATTCACTCCCAGAATAAAGTATGACGTGGGTTAAAACACACATATACACTTGAAATGAGTACAACATAGAAATTGTTAGTAAAACCAAAAATCAAACCAAATCAAAACAAAAAACTAACTTCTCAGTAAACTGGCAATGACTCAGGAAAACAATTGTGGCAAAGTGAGTGGGGGGATTTCTGTTCTAGTCAAGGCCATCTACATACAAAAAAATATGTAGCTCAAGTCCAAAAGGGAAAGTTACTGCAAGGGAATGTCTTGTGGCATTTGAGGCAGAAGAGCAGAGTCCTGAATGATTGAGGGGAAGCGGGTATCCCTTGCATGGTCTCCCTCACCTGCATCCTGTCTCGTCATCTCTCTCAGGTCCCTCTTCCCCATGTATTTAACCCAACATGGCCACCTCCCCCAAGACTGCATTTCCTATAGCTAGGATGATTCAATTATTAATCATCCAAGACAAGACTCTTTTGAGTGTGAAATGGAATATGATCAATAATTTCTCCAAGATACAGGCATAAATTAGGCAAAACAAGTTGTAGATTCACATTTTCCCCACCCTGCCCACTTTTTGAGCCCTAGAGCTGGTGTCTGTTTATTAGTGTCTGGGTTTCCTGCTTCAGGCTGAGCTATCTCCTCTGATCAGTAGCTCACCCTTAACCAATCTCTTGGGTGGAATATGGGATCCCGTAGTGAAAACAGCGTCAGGAGCTGTGAGCAAGACTCAGGGAGTGTGGACAGGAAAATGAAGCTGGTGACTCTGGCAATGTCACATATTCAACGTGGTATAGAACCAGAAATGTTTGGTCAGTTGCTTTGTAGTGATCCTCCACAATAGCAGTCTGCCGCTGGGAGCAAAACCGGTATTTAGGCTAGCCCAAGCTCAGAGATTGCAGAAGCCAAGAATCTAAATGTCTGTTGTCCCCGAAGCACAGATTTTCTAACTCCTACTTTCCCTGTTTCACCTTAGTCCACTACCTCTCTTTCAGTAGTGGTCTCCTGTGGTTTGGCCTGTCTTTAATCTACTTCCCTTGCTTCAGATAACAGGAGCTCAATTTATCTTTGGGTTTAGATAGGGCCAACTCAACTCTTGTCAATTGGCATTGATCTCTGGCTATAGCAACTGATTGGGAGATGGGCCTGTGGGCCTTTAATTTAACCTAGTTCCATGAGACTCAATCTGGCGCTTTTGTTGGAATATTTTGGAAGTCCTGAGCTTGCTGAGCCAATAGAAAGGTAGTTCTGGAGATGCTGAAGGTCATCTATTCCTGTGAGGTGGGTGCCTGCTTGAACGTGAAGCTAAAACAGAGAAATAGGGAGTAAGAAAGAAGGACATAGAGAGATAGAAATAGTAATAATGAAAAAGAGAAGCAGGGAGAGAAGGAAGGGGAAGGAAAGGAAGGGAAAAGAGAAGGGGAGCGGGGAGAGATGAAAGGAAAGAAGAAAATATTTACAATATCATTTGAACTCCTGGACACAAGCATTCTTGAAAATAATATTTTAATTCTGGATTTTTCAGTTTTGTGAGCCATAAAGTTCATATCTCAGTTGCATTTCCACCACTTGCCAACAACAGTTTTCACTGATATCCTTTCTTTAGAATCTTGTTTCAGCTCTAGCTCAGTCAGTTATTCCTCTGGCCAAGGCTGACCCCTGATGCTTCTGCTTATTGGAGACTACACAGTTTTTAGACTGTGCGTTTCCTCGTTGATGGGCGATGTGTCAGGGCAAGTGCACTAAGATCCCACAGGGATCAGAGACCTGGCTCAGCATCCAAACATACGAACAATCTGTCCTTTCATGAATGGTGGAGCTCACTCTTTTATTAATGTTTAGGCCACTGCTGCTCATCTCAGTAAGTGTGTAATTGGTTTTGAAGACATGCATAAAAATTGCCTTTGAAATTTGACAAGATCCCCGGCCTACTTGTTTTGCATAAAATTTTTGACATTTAGAGATGTGACAAATACACAAAATACTTCCCCGTAGTCTTTCCCAGTGCTTTGTACTAATGCAGTGATGTTCAGCCAGTGTGCTGTGCCAGGCACACCGGTGCACCACAAGAACTTTGAAAACATGAAGTACCTGACTAGTTAGTTAGGGGCACTGACCTCTTTCCCCTTAGGTTTTCATACAGAGAAATGACAACAGCCAACCCAACAATAGCTATCTTGTGTGAATGAATCAAAATTACACCTATTTTTTGGTCAGATCAGCAAAAATACTTTTTGGTATGCTGCAAAATTTTAGTCATTAGTTTATGTGTGCCATGACAGGAAAAAGGTTGCAAATTGCTGTACTAATGTTTTGGTTGCACAAAAGTAGTGTTAGGTAAGTGTTAATACAGATTGCAAATTGTAGGTTTGGTTGCTAATTGTAAGGCTTCGAGAGAAAAGAAAAGCCAGATAATACATTAAATTTCTTAGAGCTTATATGTACCTTTGTTTTAAGAGAGATTGATTTGGCAATTGCTTATAAGGAATGAGGACAAATTCTTTTTTTTTAAAAAAAGGATCTAAAAGCAATAAAGGAGACATTAGCTTGCAGTCTGGAGAAGCAGTTCATTTTTCTAGTTTTCTCACATATGCAATAGAAATATATAGTGTCTCATAATAATGCTATCTATTTATGGTGGGCGCTCAAAGAATCTACCTCATTTCTAAATCCTTTTACTACTTCCCTAAGTAAATCTGCTTATACGAGGCTCTTCTTAGGATCACCCTTATGTTTAATTTTAGTCAGCAGCAGAGTTCTCTGTAAGTATTCACAGTTAGAATGTATTCATTTTTCTCTCCTGCTTCACCTCCCACCACTTGAAACTGCGATGCTTTTCTCTGGGAATATGGGCACCTATACACACTCCCACACACATGCACCTTATATCCGTACAGAAAATTTCCTAAAATCCAGTTTGCAGTTGCCTCAACTTGGGAGTTGGGATGAAGAAGCTATGGAAACTACCTTATGCAAATATTATGTTGCTCTTTGTTAAGGGATACAGAAGCATAGTAGTATTGTGATTTAGGAGTTCAGATGGTGAATACATTTTGACTTAACATGGATCGTAGACAGAAGATAATTTGGTTCTGCCAGTGATACCTAACTAGAAGAAATTTTTAATTAATTAAATGTTGCTGAAAGATAGAGCAACTGAGACCATAAAGTTAAGTTCACCTCTGGTTAGGGAATAAATGAGTCCGTGAGAAAAATAAACCATCAATTCTAAGGTAATTACTTTGGGAGAACTGGACCAGCCAGGAGGTGAGATTGGAAAGGGATACCAAAATAATAACAATAGTAGTAGTAGCAGCAGCAGCAGCAGCAGCAGTAGTAGTAGTAGTAGTAATAGGAAGACAGGAAAGGGGAAAGAGAAAGAGTGTTTTTATCCACTCATTCATTCAATGATATTTATTGGATACTTACTATGTGCCAAGTATCATATTAAGCACCAAGATTTAATGGTGAATAGATCTTTTGACCTTCATAGACTCTACATTTTACTGGGTAAGCTAGAAAAAAATAAACATTTAGACAAATTTAGACAAAATAAGCATTTAGACATTTAGCCACATGATGTGCAGAAAGCTCCTAAACAGTGATGGAGACAAGGCCACTGCAGCTGTTGGCACAACATTTATCCTGCCAGAAAGATGCCCTAGGGTGCCGTCCTGTGCCTCCAGCCTTGACTGGGTAGGAGACGGGAAAAAATGCAGTCTGTCCTAAGCTACGTCCATTCCCAGGGGAAAGCACCACAAAGCCAAGGGAAGGAGAACTGAATGGGGCATGTGGTCTGCAGGAGAATAGATCGCTTCCTTAGGTGCCCAGTGAAGAGAGCTTTGGCACACTTGAGCTGATAGACTGGAGAGAATGAAAATAGGCTGTCTGTAAGTGATTCAAGACAGCCTAAAAGCAGTTCTGCAACAATGTCTAGAGTTTGTTTGTTTATTTGTTTATTTATTTATTTATATTCAGTATAATTCTGTATTAGTTTCAGATGTACAGCATAGTAGTTAGGCAATCATATGAAACACTAATCAGAAACAACCTATACACCCCTATGTTTATAGCAGCATTATTTACAATAGCCAAAGTCTGGAAGCAGCCTAAGTGCCCACAACAGATGAGTGGATAAAAAAGATGCAATACATTTACACAATAGACTACTACTCAGCTTTAAAAAAAAAAAAAAGGAACTCTTACCCTTTTGCAACAGCATGGATGGACCTAGAGAATATTATGCTAAGTGAAATAAGCCAGTAAGAGAAAGAGAAGTACCATATGATTTCACTTATATGTACAATATATTGAATAAAGTAAACTAACAAACAAATAAAACCAGATTCACGGATGCATGGAACAAACTGGCAGATCTTGAGGGGGGAACAGATTGGAAGAGATCAGCCAAAGAATATATATCCATAGCCCATGGACTCAGGCAACAGTGTGATGTATTATTATTTTTTTAAAAACCTACACCATGAGTATCATATTGTCAGTTGTGGATTTTCTGGTCTAATATGGGACATGTGGCCAGAACAGCTGAGGCAGGCAGGCAGGCAGGCAGGTATTACCCTTCCTTGGCACAGAAAGGTGCTAGTATCTAGGTAAATAATTTTTTCTTGTAAAGCACCACAGACTGTATCACTTGTAAATAGAAGCTATTTAAGAGAAGCAAGCAAACAAAAACATCCCTTCAATATGGTCTTTTAAGAAAAACAAATGGTATGTCTCAAGAGTCTTTATTGATCCCTAAATATAACTACATGGTAAAACTGAGAAGTAATGGTTTGTCAAGAAGAAACCTAAACCAACGCTGAGAATCAAAAGGAGTAATTATGGCCTTGGCGTGGAATTGCCTTGAGCTTGGTTAGTATCTGTGTGGCAGAGAAGATTGTATCTGTGTATTTATGGAGAACATTCAAAAGACTTTTTCTTCTAGGATTTTTATGCTTTCAAGTCTCACATTTAAGTCTTTCATCCATTTTGAGTTTATTCTTGTATATGGTGTAAGAAGAGTATTTAGTTTCATTTTTTTGCGCATATCTGTCCAATTTTCCCAACACCATTTATTGAATAGACTGTCTTTTTAAAAAGATTTTATTTATTTTATTTTTAGACAGAAGGGAAGGGAGGGAGAAAAAGAGGGAAACATCAATGTGTGGTTGCCCCCCCCCCCCAACCAACTAGTGACTTGGCCTGCAACCCAGATATATGCCCTGACTGGGAATCAAACCTGTGACCCTTTGGTTCTCAGTCCAGTGCTCAATCCACTGAGCCATACCAGCCAGGGCTGAATAGACTATCTTTACCCCTTTGCATATTCTTGCCTCCTTTGTGAAATATTAACCACAAAAATCTTAGAAGAAAACATAGGAGTAAAATCTTGGACATTTCTTGCAGCAATATTTTTTTCTGATATATCTCCTTGGGCAAGGGAAACAAAAGAAAAAATAAACAAATGGGACTACATCAAACTAAAATGTTTTTGCACGGCAAAGGATACCATTAACAATGAAAAGATACCCCACTTAATGGGAGAATATATTCATCAGTGATATATCTGATAAGTGGTTAATATTCAAAATTCATAAAGAACTTATAAAACTCAACACCAAAAATGCAATCCAATAAAAAATTGGGCAAAGGATCTGAGTAGACACTTCACCAGAGAGGATATACAGATGGCCAATAGATATATGAAAAGATACTTAACATCACAAATCATTAGAGAAATGCATATTAAAACCACAGTGAAACATCACCTCACACCTGTCAGAATGGCCAACATCAATAAATAACAAACAAGTGTTGGTGAGGATGTAGAGAAAAGGGAACCCTCATGCACTGCTGGTGGGAATGCAAATTGGTTTAGATATTATGGAAAGCAGTATGGAGCTTCCTTTTGACCAGGCAATTTCACTTCTGAGAATATATCCAAAGAAACTCAAAACACTAATGTGAAAGACTGTGCGCATCTCTATGCTCATTGTAGCATTAATTACAATAGCCAAGATTTAGAAGCAGCTCAAGTTCCCATCAGTAGATGAGTAGATAAAACAGCGGTGGTACATTTACACAGTGGAATACTACTCAGCTGTAAAAAAGGGAAATCTTACCTTTTGTGACAGCATGGATGGATGTAGAAAGTATTATGCTAAGTGAAACAAGCCAGTCAGAGAAATACAAGGGCCATGTGATTTCAGTTATATGTGGAATCTAGTGAACAAAATAAACTAAAAAGCAAAACACAAACAGACTCATAGATACAGAGAACAGACTGTCAGAGGAGAGAGGGGTTGGGGGCTGGGTGAAAAAGGTGAAGGGAATAAGCAAAAACAAAACCCATCTCACAGACGCAGACATAGACACTTTCCTTATTGTGATTTCCAGAAGGAAAGAGGGGTGGGAGGAGGTAGGAGAGGATAAAGGGGGAGATAAATGGTGATGGCAGGAGACTTGACTTGGGGTGGTGAACACACAGTACAGTATACAGATGAAGTATCATAGAATTGTACACCTCAAACCTATATAATTTTATTAGGCAATGTCACCCCAATAAATCCAGTAAGAAAAAAGGACTATTTGTTGAACGAGTGACTTTACTACAGGCTTAGAAAACCCAGACAGTGAGCCGAAGGGCTCCCCGAGGGGAGGCAGATCCCTGCTGGCGGCCTCCTGGAGCGCAGAGGGAGTGGCAGAGGGAGTGGCAGAGGTGTCAGGGCACTAGAGCTGGTTAATGTTAACCAGTGTTTTATTCATAGTATGTCTGAGAATTTTATTTTATTTAACTTTATTTCATTTTGTTTTTTGGTGAAAACATTGACGTTCTCTCTTATCAAACATCAGTTACAATGCAGTATAGCAACTACAGTCATCATGTTATGTGCTAGCATCTCAGACAGACCTCATTCGTCTTACAGCTGAATGTGTGCACACCTTTGCCGCGTCTGCCTGCTTCCCCCAGCCCAGCTCCTGGCAACCGCTCTTCTGTTCTCTGTTCCTGTGAGTTTGGCATTAAAACACACATCTGTTAACAATGAGGTCAAGGAGAGACAACTCAATGACTTGGAAAGTTATTCATAGAATTTTAAATGAAAAGATATGGTTATAAAATAATATGCAGTTTTGTAAAGAAGAGAAATGTTTATGCACACACACATCACATACTCCTCAAAAGAACATACCCAAATGTTGATAATAATTAGTAGCTTGTGTAATAGGATTTTTCTTTTCTGTTTTTAATTTGTTGAATTTTGTAGCTTTTTAATATTTTTCATGTGTTGGTTTTATAATTGTTTTTAAATCATTGTTTACATTCTTTCCTTTATAAGGGCATGATTGCAAAAGGTAAAGAATTGACAGAAAGTTTCATAATAGAGATAAATATAAAGAACCATTCTATTTTCATAAAAGAGAGACCCATCCATATGGGAACACTAGCTAAATAAGGGTTTATAAATTGGAATGAGCTGTATAATGTAGTGAAACATTGATTGTTCAGAATACATTTTGTCTAATCTTGATTTATATTTCCAGCAAGATTCCCTCCCTTTATCCATCTCCAAGTTTCTTTAGCATAGACGGCATTCCTTTGAGCAAAAGGAGCTGTGTTAGATATGTTTTCTTCTTTATTCTCCAAAAAAAAAAAGTTTTAACTGCCCCCACAAGGAATAACCCCAGGGCCTCACAGGGCTGCCTCACCAATTGAACAGTTTCACCAAATTCATTAGTCATTTCTCCAAATTTACATTTTAGAGCTTTTATTGGGGGGCTGCTCTGTAAGCACCATGTTTTGAAGAGGTAAATGAGATAAATAAGTCTGGAACACCTAAGTGATGCCCTAGAAGTGTGATACAGGTAGATGGGCATTTTTAAGATGGATAAATTCAGTAAAAGATGAAAGACAGTGGTAAGCCGAGGGAATGAGATTAGAGCAAAGGCTGTCATCCCTAGCTACACATGGAGACTAACTCCGGAGGCTTTTGATGAAAAGTGGACGTGCCTTGTTCCACCACCACAGCATCGAATTAGCAGATGTGGGATGAGGGTTCAGCATCCAGACTTCAAAAATACTTCCCAGGTGATTCTGATAGCCAAGTATCAAGGCCCACGGTTTTACAGCAACTAGTTCTGCACATGGAACAAGGAAATGCTGGTTGAACTGCAACTGGAGGATGAATAGGAGTTTGATGTCAAAAGATAATCTAAACAGATTCAAAGTCCAGAAGCCGGGCCAAGACCAAGCTGACATGGGACTTTGTCAGTGTCTCAGGATGACAGACACGTGGAGGACGCAGCGCAGGTCGTGTGTGTGAAAGGAGACAGGGTGCAGATACCCACACGGGCAGAGAGACTGCGCGGGGCTGGAGCTCGTGGTGAGCAGAGCGCTGGGCATAGGGACCCCGCGTGGGCTGAGAGACCTGGTCCCAGCTCCGGGTGGAGATCGAAGAGGCCACAGGCAGCAAGTGCCACAGGGCAGGATTTGAGAGACGTTTTTAAGGCAGAAGTCACTAAATTTGACAACTGTACATGCTGTGTTATCTATTAGTAACATCACTTACGAGTTTTTTTGAGCCTTCACTTTTACATTTTTTCTTGAAATAGAAAACATGCCCTTATAGTCACATATCTCAGCTGTTTTAACTCTCCTCTATATGCCTAGAGAATACTGTGGGACAAACCAACCCTGTCACTATGTAATGGAATGACATTTCATATATATGTTCATTTGCATTCACATATATTCTGTATTCACATATACACCCTCTTTTGTATTATCAGCAATCACCGTCCCCGGGGCACATACTGAGAATAAGCCCGGAAGCTCTGTGAGCACAGTGGCAGGGAGAATTCTACGAGCCTGTCGCTGTCTGTGTTCCATTATGCTCTCTCACTTGACATTTGTGAATGGAAATATGTCTGACAAGTGTAAATAAGGGTGTCACACCTCGGAGTAGTACCCATTTCCACCTTGCCATTCCTTATCATGCGTGTGTTCAGAGATGAACATGCTGTGATAACCTTCCGATATTTTCTCAGTTGGAATTTCATAGTGTGCAGTGGTGAGTTCTGTGGTTTCCAGGGTGTAGACACGTATTTCCTTCTCTCTCCTTGCAGAATTCAGCGCATTTTCAAAAACCTTGAAAAGATGCCGGGATGAAAAAAAGAAATACTCAGTGTTTAGCCAGCGGACAGAAGAGGCGTCTGCCACACAATACTTCCAGGTCAGGGAAGTTGCCCTGGGTGGAACTGACTTGTTCAGGGTGATGCACACCTGTGAATACACCAGAGCGGGGCAGTGGGTGAGAGGAGACAACTGATATTGCACTGCCGTGTTTCTGAGAGTGTGGCCCCTGGGCAGCAACAGTACTATCCCCTGGATTAGAAGCCCCATTCTGTCGCTTACCAAGTTGTCAGGACTTGGGCAAGTTTTGGTATGTTTCTGAGCTCCAGTTTCTTCAGCCAAGGAACATAACTCATCTTATTGTGGTGATTTAATTCGAGGTTAGCATATTTGTGAAGCACCTTTAATGATGCCTGGCAGTAGAAAACTAACAAATTATGGCAGTTACAAAGATGATACCCATCACTGTCAGTGCTCATGGACTTGTGTGCCCCGTTTCCCCAACCCGGCCAGCCTTGCAGGGTTATCACCATCTCCACCTTGGGCCTCACTCCCACCCTCACCCTCAACTAGGAGTTCTTTCCAAGAGCTGTTTTTCTCTCCAGGCTGATGGGGCTCATTGACACCATCCATTTTGGCCCTAGCCCCTGTCTCTAATCTGTTTTTGATCTGTGCTCTTTTATACCAGTGGTGTTGGGAAGGGCATGCATGCACTTACCTGGCCAAGATCTAGGCCTGAGACTGTTGTCTGGAGTAGCAGTCAGAAGCCTGGAATCTACTTAGAGTTCTAAGCCTCATGAATAGGGCCAGCGTGGACCATCACTGCCTCTGTCACAGCCCCATCTTACCTGGCTGTTAGGCTAAGCCTGCCAGGCCCGGGGTGGCTATAAGAACCAGATGCTCTTGAAGGTGCTGCCCTGTGGGTTGTTCACTCTCTCTCTGTTCTCTTTTCCTTACAGTTTTATGGCTGCATTTCCCAGCAGCAGAACATGATGCAAGACTTTGTGAGGACAGCCACCTACCACAGAGCCATCCTCCAGAACCACACTGACTTTAGAGATAAGGTAATAATGACAGCAAGCAGGTGGTTAATCTCTTATTAGTACTTATTAACTGTCAAAACCTAGAATCAAAACTAAGCTTTAATAGAATTCCCATATGACCCATAAATTCCACTCCTAACTATATACCCCCTCAAAATGGAAGGCAGGTATTCAAACAACTGTTTGTACATGAATGTTAAGCAACACTACTCACAGTAGCCCCAAAGTAGAAACCGTCCAAATGCTCATCAACTTATAAATAGAGAAATTAAATGTGGCATAGCCATACAACAGAGTATTAGGAATGCTACTTATATTCCTGTTGTCCATAAAAAGGAACATAATGCTGATACGTGCTTCAATGCGGATGAACCATGAAAACATGCTGAGTGAAGAAGCCAGTTACAAAACCTCAGATGATTTTGGTTAAAAGAAACATCCAGAATAAGCAAATCCATAGAGAGCAGACTGGTGGCTCTCAGAGGTTTGGGGATGGAGACATTGGGAGTGGCTACAGAGTGGGCACAGGGGTTACCTTCTGGGGTGATGAAAATGTCTTGGAACTTGATAGAAATGATGGATGCACAACACAGGGAATGTGCCAAACACCACTGAACTGTGCCCTTTAAAATGGCTCGTGGCTAATTTCATATTATGTGAATTGTACCTCAATCAAGATATTAAGCTTTGAGTGAAACTCTGGAGACTGTACGCACTGTGCTTTGGCGCACAGAACAGGTTAAGAGCTTTATTGCTACATAAGGACTAGCTCTTATTTTATCACTTTACTTCATTTTTTCCATAGACTTCACAAGTGCCTGCATTTATTTCCTTCATAAAATGGATCTGAATGAAAAATGATTGTGAATATGTCATATAAGTGTTGTTCATTATTCTCCTATGTGTTAAACCGACTAAGTGTTCAAAATACTATACAGTTCATCTCAAAGATAAGAGTACTGTTCAGTGGAATCAGCAGTCATGGGATTTAGTTTCATACTTTCCCCATGTGTGGTTTTAGGCAAAACAGTACCTTTCTCTGAGCCTCTCACTCTATTCCACTACCATAGTAATTGTAGATCCGTGGCCTTTGGGACTGCACTATTAATTCCCCAGGGAGGGTGTGGTGGAGCATTGAAATACTGACCCAAATGACTCATGCCTCCCTGTGTCCACATCCATTTGCAAAGTTGTGTAGCTGCTGCTTTCATCAAGAACTAGTCTAATTTCCCCCCATCTCTGTGTTGTCCTTATGATGTACTTTAATCAGTAGAATATGACAAAGGTGACAGTGGGTGAATTTCAGCCTAGGCCTTAATGAGCCTTGTGGCTTCCAGTCTCACCCGCTTGGAATGCTGAGACCGCCCTTCTGTGAGGAAGCGCCGGCGGCTGGCCTCCCAAGGCTGGGGGGGCACAAGGAGGACTGTGGCCATCCAGGCAACGCTGGCACCAGTGCCAGATCTATGAGCCAGGCCACCTTGGGCCTCCCAGCCCAACCACCCCTCCAGCCGAATGCAGAAGCACGAGTGGGTCCAAGCAAGACCAGAATGGGAGAAATAATAAATTGTTTCCAGTTCAAGCCACTTCATTGTGATGGGTTTGTTATGTTGCACTAGCTAAGTAAAGCAGAGAGATGATGAGTGAAAAAGTTGTGACAAATGGGCTTCCAGCTGATTTGCCCGTGCCCTGCTTCCCTCTGCCATCTTTATTCTGTTATTAAGCCCATCAGAAATGTTTTAATTTTGATTATTGTATTTTTCAGTTCCAAGTTTCCATTTGGCTCTTCTTTGTGTCATGTATTTCTTGACTGATACTTTTCTACTTTTCCATTGATTTCAGCAGTGTTCATGATTACTGGTTGGAGCTTTTTTTTTTAAATAATAGCTGCTTAAATGTTTTTGTCAGATAATTCTAATGTCTGTGCCACTGCTTTGTTGGTTTCAGTTGATGATCTTTACCAGGGAATTGAGATTGTCCTGATTATTAACATGCCAAAAAATTTTAGATTGCATTCTGCAGATTTTCAGTATTATGTTGTGGGACTCTAGGTCTTGATTAAGGCCTATGGATAATGTTGATATTTTTCTTTAAGTACTTATTCAACCCGATTTGGTTCAGGCCATGAGTTCCCTGCCACTTGGTCTTCTGAGGCCCCTGGTTCCTACCTCAGACCAGTTTTCAAAGCCTTAGCAGTGCCATTTTCCTCTGTCCCATGTGCGAGTCATCCAGTGGTCAGTCTGGCACCTGGGCAGAGTTCTCAGTCCTGGTTTGCTAATTGTGCTCAAATCCATGCATATATAAGTTGAGGATAACCAAGGGATTTCTGGATACAAAAAAACCCAAAACCTTTTATGGGGTGGCTTTGCCAACTGCCTTCCCCTCCATGATTTCCCTGGTACTTTTTGGTCCTGTGGGGACACTTTTCGGTCTCTAGGCCAAAAAGGTTACTCTGCCATGCACTTCTGTGAGTTTGCCTACATATTTGCCAGAGAGAGAGAGAGAGGGGACAAAGAGAGAATAAAAGCAATGGGGGTTAGTCCCAGCCTTTGAGAATGACAGCAGTAGTGATTGCAGACAAAAGTTGGCCTCTCTTGTCCAAGTTTTGACTCCTGAAGACTGATATGACTACTACAGTATTGTTGGGGGCTGGAACATTGAGGAGGAAAGGGAGGAAAGCAGGGATGGGGAGGAAAAAAACCGAGGGTTTCCACATGCTCTCTGAGCATTAGGATTTGCCTTTCTGGATGTTGGAGCCAGAACTACAAGGCATCTCCAGGAGCTCTCCTGTGTGCATGCTGGTGCCCATTTTTGGTGTGTGGCATCCAGGCTGTGAGCCGGGTGTCAGGGGGTGTGATTCAGTAGTATTTCGTATTCTGGTCTTCTTTCCCAATCTACCTGCTACTGTTCACTTTGCAGTCTTTAAGTAGCAGCTTCATGTGTTCGGACCAGGTTTTGCAGCTGTACTCGGTGGGAAAGACGGAGTGAAGTGGCTCTCTACAACCTACCCAGGATGGGACATTTCCTAGAAGACAAATCTAGATACTTAGGTGGGGTGAGGGTGGCAGTAAGAGACAAAGGTAAGACATGGCCGGGAGACTTCTGCCAAGATGGAGGCATAGGTGGAAGCACTGCGCCTTCTCGCACATCTAAATTTAAAAACAACAAAGTTCTAGCCACAAAAATGCAGCCAAACCACAAAAAAATTGAACTACATGGAAGTCTGACAACAACGAACCCTTCAGCCAAACCAGTAAGAGGGGCAGAGCCAGCAGCACAGTGGGGTTGGGCAGGAAAGATCCACCGGACCAACCAGGGCGCGCAACCTAGGTGCGCCAGCAGCCGTGGGCAGATCCCAGGTGTGGAGTAGCAACGGGCGGACCCACTGAGGGCTGATCGCGGTCACACATTCTTGTGCAGATAAACCAGTGAAGGAGCTAGCAGTGACACAGGCCGCGCAGGCCCCAGCAGCAGGAAGCGGCAGAGGGAACCGACATTGTCCCTCTCTGACCCCGTCCCCACATACAGCGTCATAACCCAGCGATTCTGAGTGGCCCGGCCCCAGTGAACCACCTAAGGCTCTGCTCCTACCCAGCAGTGCAAAACAGCAGAGGGTGCTGCCATTTCCCTGCTCTGACCACGCCCCCACATACAGTGTCACAACCCAGCGACCTGGGAGTCCAAGGCTCCGTTCCTCACACCCTCACACTTAAAGGGCACGAACAGACCAAAAATGGCTCAAGAAGAGCTCAAAGCCCCAGAACCTATAAATCTAAGCGATGAAGAAATAGCAAAACTCTCAGACGCACAGTTTAAAACACTGGTGATCAGGATCCTCACAGAACTGGTTGATTATAGCTACAAATTAGACAAATATATGAAGGCGAAACTAATTGAAATGAATGGAATTGCACAGGAAACCAATAGCAATGAAAAGGAAACTGGGACTCAAATCAATGGAGTGGACCAGAAGAAAGCAAATAATGGCCAAATAGAAAAGAGTGAAGAAGCAAGAATTCAAAGAAATGAGGAGAGTCTTAGGAACCTCCAGGACATCTTTAAACGCTCCAACATCCGAATTATAGGGGTACCAGAAGGGGGAAAGGCACAGCCACCAGTGGAAAACTTACTTGAAAAAATAATAAAGGAGAATTTCCCCAATCTGGCAAAGGAAATAGACTTCCAGGAAATCCAGGAAGCTCAGAGAATCCCAAAGAAGTTAGACCCAAGAAGGAACACACCAAGGCACATCAGAATACATTAGCCAAGATTAAAATAAAGGAGAGAATCCTAGAAGCAGCAAGAGATAAGGGGACAGTCACCTACAAAGGAGTTCCCATCAGACTGTCAGCTGATTTCTCAAAAGACACCTTACAGGCAAGAAGGGGCTGGAAAGAAGTATTCCAAGTCATGAAATCCAAAGACCTACAACCAAGATTGCTCTACCCAGCAAAGCTTTCATTTAGAATGGAAGGGCAGATAAAGTGTGTCCCATATAAGGTCAAGTTCAAGGAGTTCATCATCACCAAGCCCTTATTATATGAAATGTTAAAGGGACTTACCTAAGAAAAAGAAGATAAAGAAAGATGAACAGTGAAAGGACAGCAAACTCACAGTTATTAACAACCACACCTAAAACAAAAGCAAACTAAGAGGACAGCTAGATCAGGAGTGGAAACATAGAAATGAAGATCTCAAGGAGGGTTAGCAACAGGGGAGTGGGAGGAGGAGAAGGGGGGAGAAGGTACAGAAAATAAGTAGCATAGACAGTAGATAGAAAATAGATGGGGGGCAAGAATAGCATGGGAAATATAGAATGTAAAGAACTTGAGACACATGGTCATAGACTAAAGGGGGGGTAATGGTGGGGACGGGGGGGCAGGGTGGAGGGGAATGAAGGGGGGAATAGAACAACTGTAACAGCATAATCAATAAAAAAATTTAAAAAAAAAAGAAACAAGAATTCAAAAAAAATGAGGAGAGGCTTAGGAACCTTCAGGACATCTTTAAATGTTCCAACATCCAAATTATAGGAGTACCAGAAGGGGAAGAGGAACAGCCATGAGTGGAAAACTTACTTGAACAAATAATAAAGGAGAA
Organism: Artibeus jamaicensis; assembly: GCF_021234435.1. Taxonomy (NCBI): domain Eukaryota; kingdom Metazoa; phylum Chordata; class Mammalia; order Chiroptera; family Phyllostomidae; genus Artibeus; species Artibeus jamaicensis. The sequence continues at coordinate 41,533,801 of NW_026522030.1, read as the reverse complement.
CTTCCCCAATCTGGCAAAGGAAATAGACTTCCAGGAAATCCAGGAAGCTCAGAGTCCCAAAGAAGTTAGACCCAAGAAGGAACACACCAAGGCACATCATCATTACATTAGCCAAGATTAAAATGAAGGAGAGAATTCTAGAAGCAGCAAGAGATAAGGGGACAGTCACCTACAAAGGAGTTCCCATCAGATTGTCAGCTGATTTCTCAAAAGAGACCTTACAGGCAAGAAGGGGCTGGGAAGTATTCCAAGTCATGAAAGGCAAGGACCTACATCCAAAATTGATCTATCCAGCAAAGCTGTCATTTAGAATGGAAGGGCAGATAAAGTGCTTCTCAGATAAGATCAAATTCAAGGAGTTCATCATCACCAAGCCCTTATTATATGAAATGTTAAAGGGACTTACCTAAGAAAAAGAAGATAAAAAAGATGAATAGTGAAAGGACAGCAAACTCACAGTTATTAACAACCACACCTAAAACAAAAGCAAACTAAGAGGACAGCTAGATCAGGAGCAGAACCATAGAAATGAAGATCACATGGAGGGTTAGCAACAGGGGAGTGGATGGGAGAAGGAGAAGGGGGGAGAAGGTACAGAAATAAGTAGCATAGACAGTAGATAGAAAATAGATGGGGGGGAGGGCAAGAATAGTAGGGGAAATATAGAATCTAAAGAACTTGAGACACGTGGTCATAAACTAAAGGGGGGGAATGGTGGGAGAGGGGGTGTGTAGGGTGGAGGGGAATGAAGGGGGAAATAGAACAGCTGTAATGGCATAATTAATAAAATATATTAAAAAAAAAGAAATGGCCATATTTGGTTGCAGGGTCTCATATGTCTTGTCATTTTTCTTGAGGTTCCAGGACCCTTGCTTTGCCAGGGGGCTTGTGTCTGTTGAACAGTTATGAAGCTAACATTCCTGATGAGCAGACAGGAGAAAAGCTTGTTTCTTTTGACACTTCACCTGTTACTCAAGATTGTTGGTAAGCAGTCTAATCGACCTCAGATAGGTTTCTTGCCAATTGAAAAATAAAAACTCAACCTGAGCTATTAATCCATGGCTTGAGGATGATTTCAGGAGGTAATATTTTTATTTATGGAAACTCCCCTCCTTCTGAATTTGTTTAGGTTGAACCTGTAATCAATCTTCTATTATCTATAATATATTTTTTATATTATTTATAATCTAATTTTAACTTTGGTTATAGCTTTTATAGACCACTCCCCAAACTACTGATCATACTAATTTGCATTATGTGGCTCTTTCTCAGAATTTCACATGGACTATGTTACTTGACCACTTTATTTGTATATCTTTTCATCTCTGTAAATGAAGATATTGGATCAGGTCTTCTTTAAAGTCACTTCCAACTCTAACCTTGTTTGAGTCTCTAAGATACCCCTGTTCTGCCAGTCTGAAATGGGTTTATCTGCCTGCGAAATAAAACAGGCACCCATCTGCTGGGGTTTATGAAGGTGATGATTAATCACATGGTTGATAATTAATTATATCCCTTTCTCCCTCTGAGTTCTGAACTGATTTAGAAGTAGACACAGATGTCAGGTAGAAATCAAAATGCCAGCTTTATCGTTGGAAATGCTGTTTGGAGTACAGTGTTTGGACCTGTGTCCAAATAGAGATCCCTACTTTGTTTTTCCTCCAAAATAAAATTTTCTACCCACTAAACAGCTGGTCTCCCCAGACTGGTCCAGACCCTGCCCAGCAAGCTTCCACATGGGGGACTCCAGAGCGTATGCCTGAGTAGGGAGTGAGCAGACTGGCCGCTACCAAGCACCGGGCTGGACAGGCTTAGCCCTGTGTCTCAGTCAGATGGGTCACCTCTACCATGCGGAAAGAAGGAAGAGGCGATGGCTATTCTTCCTTCTGGTACTTCCCACCCCTGGGTGTCAATATCCCCTCTCCTCTGAAAACCGGAAAGGCAACTTGTGCCTGTTTTAGTGTCTCTGGAACCCCCTCAGTCCCAGACAAACCAGGATGGCTGGTCACCCTAACTCCAAAATTACCACGGATCCGGGTCCTCAAAAGTCCTTTTTTGTTAGCTTTATTATCCTGAAGACCATTCCAAATAACCAGTGTCCATGGATAGTGTCCACGGAGGACACTGTCTTTTCACTAAACCCCTGTATTCTTTCCCATTGAAACTACTGACCTAAAAGGGAATGATCAATACCAGTGGCTATTATTTATTGAGGAACTCAGTATATGCAAGCACTATGCTAAGAGCTTTTCATAGGTTGTTTCTGTCTTAGTCAATTCAGGCTGAACAACGAAAATAGTACAGAGTGGGTGCTTTAAACAGCATTTGTTTCTCATAGTCCACGGTCAGTGTGCCTGTGGAACGGGTGTCTGTTTCCCAGCTTGTCCGTCACACCCTCCTCCCTGTATCTTCACATGGCCGAGGGGTAGGGGAAGCGAGCCCTCTCCTGTCCCTTTTTGTAAGGGCACTAATCCCATCACAAGGGCTCCACTCCTGAGACTGAATTAGCTCCCAAAGGTCACATCTTCAAATACCATCACATTGGGGATTAGAATTTTGGAGGGCACCAACATTCAGCCAGTACCAGTTTCATTTCATCTTTACTACAGCTTCATTACTAATATTTTTACTGTTTTAAAGATGAGGGAACTGTGGCCTGGGGATGTTTATAACTTAGGTACTTGATTTAGTACAACTAGTAAGTGAAAGGCCAGGATTTGAGTCCAGTTAGTCTTACTTTAGAGCCCACATACATGACTTCTGGATGGTACGGCCTGTGGGAAAGCTGGCTGAAATTGCCAAGGGAGGCTTTTGTTTCTTTGGATATAAGGATGGGGTGAAAACATTGTGGTTTCTTAAACCTCCTCATGTATGCACGAGGCAGCGTTGCCCAATGGTTAAGTTCATCATTTCCGGAGCTGGGATGCTGAGTCGAAGCTCCAGCTTGGCCACTTCCCATGCACTTGCTTTAGACCTTTATCCTGTTTGCCTTGTGATCTTGTGCAGGTTGTCTACCATCTCTGGGCTTCAATTTCCTTGTCTATAAGAGTAGCAGCTACTTCCTAGAGTCCTTGTAAGGTCAAGATGATACCTTGCATATGCAGTGCTCAGTACAGGACTCAAATAGGAGTTCAGTACATAGTAGCAAGTATTATTATTGCTGATTTGAACATGGTGCTATAGTTTCCACCCCTGCTACAATTTTAAATCTTTCAAGATTTGATTTTTTTCATTATACCTTTTTTGTGCAGTTTTAATGAAAACCCTCCCTTGGCCAGAGCACTGCTGGCTGAGAACTCCATTTGGAATCCATTCAAGAAACTGACCCTGCTGGAACCCACCCCAGCCCCTCCTTAGAGTTTCTGTTAATTGCCATCTGGCTATTTTTAGTTTCTCCAAGTGTGTGCTGGTACAAGCAAGGGAAGTCCATTCTGCTGAGGGTGTGGGGCTGTGTAAGCTGTAGGCCTTTAATCTGGAAATGTTTTGACACTTCATTTGTCAGGGCACCAGTTGCTGGAAACTTGTGAAAATGAGCAGGAGCTGGGAGTTAGTTTTTGGATTTGCTTTATTATTTTTTTTAAGTCAGTGTTTTCGGGGGAGAGAATCCCCAGTCGCAACAGCTGCTTAGTGCATCCAAATGTTGACTTAGGCAGGAGGGGTTCAGGGATTTGAAGCCTTCAAATAAAACAAATAACAGCCACAAACATGCAAGGCAACCTGTTCAGATTGTCAGCTGACATTCAGAGTTGCAGAGCCTGGGCTTTAAGGCTCTCCCAGTGTGAGCTTCCTTTGGACTTCCTGCCATTGGTTTGGCCAAAGGAGTTCATTCTAATCCTGTTGTGAAATTCTCCTCCCACTTTAAAACACTGCACACTTTGGGTTAACCTGGCACACTAATGGGGCCCGACCTTAATCATCGGTGGGAATAAAGGCTGCAGCACAGACCTTCCACAGACCTTCAAAAAGCTCTACATATTTAATATACACAACTCAATGAGTTTGGAGATAAGTATGCATCTGTGAAATCATCACCAGGATCTTACCTATCACCCCAAAAGTTTCCTCCTGCCATTATTGTTATTATTATTACATGATAAGAACTTAACTAAGATCTACCTCCTTAGGAGATTTTTAAGTATGCAACACAGTATTGTTAACTCTAGGAACTATGCTTTGCCATAAATATCTAGAAATTAAGAATTATGTTATTCATCTTGCCTGACCAAATGTGTGTTCCATGACTGATACTTTCCTGTCTCCCCCTTCCCCAAGTCTCTAGAAACCACTGTTCTACTCTCTGCTTCTACGAGTTTGACTGTTGTAAATACCTCATCTAAGTGGAATCATGTTGTATTTGTCCTTTGCATCTGGCTTATTTTGCTTCGATATTGTCCTCCAGTCTCATCTATGTTGTCACAAATGGCAGGATCTCCTTTGTTTTTAAGGCAGAATAACATTCGGTGGTGTGTATATACCACATTCTCTGTATCCATTCTTTGAATTCTCCACTTCTCACTTCTCAGCATCATTGTTAACCTGGCAACAAAACCTTTGTTCAGAGCTGTGTAGGGAACTGGGAAGAAAGGAAGCTACTCACCATTCCTGCTTAGGTCCTTTGCATTTCCTCTCTGTGAATCTTACTTAATCTTTGCCTGTTAGACAGCTGATTTAGAAACCAACTTTGCTAATTTGATTTTTTTTTTAAGATTTAAAAGGAAAGAAAAAGAATTTCCTAAAATGATAGAGGAACACTGAGGAACTAGGCTTAGAGGCTACCTAAGCAATCTCTGAGCTCGTGCTGCAGAATTGACCTCAGTAAGGCAGCAGTGTTGCAGGCCGTGGACACTGCCGTCCACATGCACCGCCGTAGGGTGCTGCCTCCAGCTGTATCCTCAGCGCCTCCCTCTGAGGTGCTGGAAGCTGGAGGTAGCTGTGACCTCATCCCAGTGAATTCTACACTACCCCAGTCCTCACACTCTCAGTTTCTCATGCAATGTATGTCTTGCTGGCAGAACCTCAGCCCTGCCTGTGCTTGAGCTGTGAGGGTGCTGGGACGAAGCATCAGGCACCTCAGCTTCCCCAGCTGGAGTCTGCTGCTGCTTCACAGGCAGACGTTGCCCAGACATAGGGAGGGATCAAATGCAGAGCGGTACAAACAATTACATGTATTTGATAGTCTAGCATTATTGGTAAAGGGACCAGATCTACATCCTTTTAATTAATTTGCTTTACTGTTCACATCTGCTGAGTGGTAGATCTATATGCAAACTTAGGTCTATTTGTGTCAAAGCCTATAATGCAGGATGATTTTGGAGCAACAGAGAACCATTCTTTAGATGATAATCAAACTGATATTTTATTTATCTGTGTGATTTTTGGCATGTGTGTGGGGGTGGGATTTGTGATAATGAAAAACAGTCTCCTGTAGAAATATGTATGTATATAGTTAACTCTTGAGCAGCCCAAATTTGCATTGCCAGGTCCCCTTATATGCAGATTTTATGTAGTCAGCCATCTGTATCACTGGGTTTTGCATCCATAGTTGGGAGTTTTTGCATGCAGAGGGCCAACTGTATGCATTGTTCTGTGTCATTTTATGTAAGGGACTTGAGCATTCATGGATTTTGGTATGTGCAGGTGGTCCTGGAACCAATCCCCCACAGATACTGAGGGAGGACTATTTACTTATTGAAAAAAATGAGTACATCAGTGTGCATATTATTTTTATGGTTTTATTTTTCATGTGACTTGAGTTTTGGAAGCTGTTTAGTTTCACAGGACTGCCGTAACAAATTAACGCAAACTGCGTAGTGTAGAACTGAAATGTGTTGTCTCACAGGCCTGGAGGCCAGAAGGCAGAAATCAAGCCTCTGAAGGCTCTAGGGAAGGTCCTTTCTTGTCTCTCTTACCATCTTTGGTTGCTGGGAGTCCTTGGTGTCCTTGACTTGTAGATGCATCACTTCAATCTCTGCATCCATTGTCACATGGCGTCCGTTTGTCCCATGTATCCATGTCTCTGTGTATGAATTTCTCTCTCCTTATGATGACTCTAGTCATGTTGGATTTGGGGTCCACCACAATCCAGTAGGATATCCTAACTTGATATATCCGTAAAAGACCCTATTTCCAAAGAGGTTCATATTCACAGGTTCTGGGTAGACATGAATTTGGGGGCACAGTTATACCCAGGACAGAGGACAAGGTTAATGTTAGGTCCTGTATCGTAAGATCTCACCCATGGAATTAACTCTGTGTAATAGAGGTTGAAGAGAGGGTGTGGGGGGGGTAAATTTGTTTTAACTGATCTCTTTGGCTTCTCAGCCCTAAGAGGGCCTCTACATGTATTTCCTGATTGTGAATATGAAGCTGATGGTGTGTCTGTGCCAGGGTTCTCCTGAACTGGAATAGGCTCTTCTCCTGAAAGTGTACTGGAGGAAGATACCAGAGTTGGCAGAGGAAAATGCTTTCATTCGGTATGAAAACACAGTGCAGCCTTTAAGAAGACTGAGTAAACAATGCCCATAGACTGCTTTTAGGGTATTTGGGAGAGAGCTGAGACTTTAATGCAATGGATGAATTTCTAGTCAAGATATCTGTACTGAAAGCCAAACTCTGCAGCTTTCAGGTTGGTGACATGTGACCTTAATCTTTTTGAAGTGATTTTTAAGTTGGGATAAGAACACTTAACACATGGTGGCTGGAAGAGTTTAGTGTCAGGACAGCATCAGGATGCTGTGGGCATAGCTGGGGAATCTGACTCGGAAGTCAGTGGTGCTGCATGGATATGGCTGAGCTGGGCATGTTGGGATAAACTATGTTATACTGCTGTAACAATCAGCCCTCAGACTGCAGTGGTCTAAACCAGCAGATCTTCATTCCTTGCTTACGATCCACATCTCTTGTGTGTTAGTAAAGGGCTGTGCTCTTGTTCTCGGTCCAGGATCCAGGCTGAAGAAACAGTGTGACACAGACTAGTTCCTGTTGCAGAGACAAGGAGAAAGGGGCAAGTCCTCCTGAAAGTGACCCATGTCACTAACAACCGTATTTCATGGGCTAAAACAATACATGTGACCACTGCTAATTTCCAAAGGGCAAGGGAGTGCAATTCTACTCTGTACGCGTAAGGAGAACCAGAAGTATTTGTTAAATGGCACTAATGACTATCATAACAGATGGCACTTTTGCAAAATCATTAAAGAAGGGACAGATTGCTAAGGTGATATTCTCAGCTCATCATCTGTGCATGGGAGAGAACTAGGAACATGAGAGGGGGTTGAAGGATTAATATTTTACTGGCAGGGTTTACTGGTTAGCTTACTGGTAACTTCTGCCTGGTGCATTGCCCACCCACTGAATGCAAGGCATTTTAGAAACATCCTAGGCTTGTATTTCTAAACCTTTCACATTGCTTCTAAGACAGCACTGTGAAGGGTCAACTACTGACTTTGCAAAGGCTTATAAAGAAGACTATACAACAGTAACTTTTAAAGTAGGTGACTTTTATAATAGTGCTTGCCAGGATAGGAATGTATGTAGATAAAGAAGATAAAGTCAGTGAGAACAGTTAAATTGGACAAAACAATCAAAGAATAGGCAGTTTAAAGTACAATACTAAAGCCTAGTCTCTTCTGGCAATGAACCAGGAATTGGGTGCCACGGAACTTAGTTCCAGGGAACTCTTGCACCCAAATCCTCTTTTCATTTACTTTCCTCAGTCCGAGGTATCAGCACCATTACTCAGCTACAGAGTGGTGGGTTAGAAGTTCCAGAAACCCAGAAAAGACAGAATCTCAGAAAGCAGTCAATCAATATGGTGAGTTGTATGTAGCTACCAGCATTTCTAGGTTCCCTAGACCACAGACAAAAGCAGGAGTAAGGGAAAAGGGCAAGAGGCAGGGAAGGAAGGGAGAGTAAGTGTAAGCACACCTCACTGAGCCGGCCGCACTTGTGAAAAACTGTTCCGTGTCACAGGATGTCTACAAAAAGGCCATATGAAGCCACTCCATCTTCAGATAGTTCATCCAGGGGGAAAAGGAGAATGATTCATCCTTTGGCTGCCCTCTCCCCTTGGTCCAAGGTGTTAGTTCCCTTGCTGCTCCAGGTGCACACGCATGAGTGCCACACGGGTCCCGGAGTATGGCCTCAGCAGCGCCAGGGAACTCTGTGGTAGGGGGCAAGGGACGAAATGAGCATGGCATGGGTGAGGTGAGCACTGGTTTTTTTTTTGTTTTTTTTTGTGCCATGAGGAATTAGGAGAAGCCCCTGCAACAGACTCCTTGGGTGGTAGTGGCTGTAGCAGCAGCGGGGGCAGCAATGAAACTCAGCTTGTTTTCAAAGGTCAGCACAGGCAATTTCTGGAGACACTCTGGCCAGAGAGCAAGGCAAGTAAGTGTTCCTTGGTGGCGTGTTACAAAAACTGAATGTATGTACAGTAGTTGCCCCTTCTCCGTGGTTTTCCTTTCTGAGGCTTCAGTTACATACAGTCAACTGGGGTCCAAAAACATTCATGGAAAATTCCAGAAATAAACAGTTCATGCATTTTAAATTGCACTCTGTTCTGAATAGCATGATAAAATCTCCTGCCACTCTGCTCCGTCCTGCCCAGGATTTGACTCATCCCTTTGTCCAGCGTATCCCCACAGTGCACATTCCTGCCTGTTAGTCACTCAGTAACCGTGCAGGTTATCCGAGTGCCACCATGTCACGGTGCTTGTGTTCAAGTCATCCTTGTTTTACTTAACAATGGCCCCAGGTTAATTCACATGTTTTATTACAGTATATTATTATAACTGGTCTATTTTGGTTTTGTTAATCACTTACCATGCCTAATATGTAGATTAAATTTTATCATAAGTATGTATGTATAGGAAACACACACACACATGGTTCAGTATTATTAGAGGCGTCCATACATTCAGTGGGTCCTAGAACATATCCCCTGCAGGCAAGGGGCTACTACTGTATTATAAACATCATCCAAGCCACGGCCCTGGGGGAGGGGGTCAGTCTAGACTTTCTTTCCTTTCCAGTCTCCAAATTCTTTAGCATCTGCTAACTCAGCATCTTTACAACTCTTCCATTTCCTTCTGTTCCAAACTAATTCTTAGTTCTCATTCTTATTGTATCTTTCCTGGGACACTGCAAAAAGTTTTCCAATTAGTTTCTCCACTTACACCACCAGTTAAAATATCTTTGGCTTCAAGTAGGAGAAAATTCCCACTCAAATTAGCTAACACAGTTGGAGATAGTGTGACAAGGAGGTGTTATAATCCAATTACTCTGAGCATCGAATCCAAATTTAACCATGTTCAGGAAAGAAAAGGCGTCTTCTCTCTGTCTCTGTATCAGAAGGGAGGAAATCTTTGCCAGTAGCCCACCTGCAGACTTCCTTCCCTTCAGGTCTCATCAACAACACTGTGTCACACACCCAAGCCTAAAGCCATCACTGGCAAGAAGAATGGAACCATCCATGATTGCCCTAGACCAACCCGATCCCTTCCTTGGGACTGGGGGTGGATAACCACATGGAGGAGGGTAAATTCTCAATAAAATTGAGGTTCTGATAGGAACAAGGAAGGGTCTGATGTTGGCTGGGAACCACCCGTGTCTGCTCTGTTACCTCTGATCTTGTGTCCTCTGACCCAGGGTCCATCATCAGGGTGCTGCTGCTGAAATATGACCATGCAACAATTACACTGTTTAAAACTTTTTCGTGGTCCCTGCGTGCTTAAAAATCAAGTCTAAGTAGTTCTTAGCCTTGTGTACAAGACCATCTATGATCAAGCATCTGCCCCTTTCTCCAGTTTTTGCTCTTGCCATGTTCATGTCCCAACCACACTCCCACCTCCACCCTTAAGGCACACATCATGCTCCTACAGAGATTTACTGTCTTCCTACGGGGACTGGCTCTATCCTTCTTGGCTGCCTTTTTTCACATGAACCCTTCTTCCTGGACCTTCCATCATCCAGATGGTACCTCATTGATTCACCTTTCAGTTTTCACTACCAGGCCACCTCAGATCTTTCCAGAACTGTCAGTAGAGTAGAGCGTTCCTCCTTCGTACTCTAAATGTGTGCTCTGTATAACACTAATGTTGCCTCTGCACAGGTCATTGTACTGCTTTCTCATGTATGTCTTTCTCCTACCAGACAGTTGTGCTGCATTCATCTTTGCTTTCCTAGAACCTAGCAGTGCTTGGTAAAATGGGTAAACAGTAGATGCTCAGTAGATGTCTGATGAATGAATGATGAGCCTATGGGTTTACAGCTGAGTGACCCAGAGTCTGTTGGCAGCCTTTGAAGGTGAGATAAGCTCAGAGTCATCAACACACATTGTATTTTCCATAATACTAGAAGATGATAGTTGGAGAACTGGGAGAAGGGTGGTTCAGAGATTGGTGATGGGCTTACTTGTCCTTTGCCAGAAGACCAGGCAGGGTGAAACAGGGGTGCTTATAAGCATGAATTCTGATTACTGAAATACAGGCAGCACTTCAGTCGAAAGCAAGTTTCACTGCACAGCAGATGTAAAGTTCTGTCTTATGTGGAGCTGTCTCTGCAGAATTTTTCTGCCATAATTAAAGTACTAATTATCTGAATAAGATGTGAATCTAAGCTACAAAATCCACAAAGAGATCACTTCTGCAGCCCTTGAGATGATTTGGAATTTTTCTTCTCCAAGAAAATCCAGAGTAGGAGTTGAGATGGGCTGCAAAGGCTGTGTGCTCCGTGCTTATTCTGTTACTGCCTAGGAGTTGTTCAGGCAATGGTTTGAGCATTGGAAGAGTTGGGTGTGGTCCATGGAAATAGGCAGACCCTGCCAGGTGACAGTGATTGTGAAAGGGCATGGCACTGTGCTGGGGTGGGGTGCATGTAACTTTGGGTACGTCTAAACCCTCTGCACGTCTACAGGTGTAATCAAATGATGGCTGGCAGAAGTGGTGATGGCAGTGGAAGTGCCCAGGTGGGCACTTCTAAACACAGAATTTAGGAGTATAAAGCACACGAAAATGGCAGTGGGGGTATTGCAATTCAGAGCAGCCATTGATATATGCTCAGGAAAATATAGAAAAAATAATAAATAATAACTGGCATAACCAGAGGAATTGATTATGAGATAATCAGGACCTCAATATTGGAAGAAAATTATGAAAATGCTGGAGTGAAAAAGCTGTTATGACCACTATTACTATATAGCATGAATAGTACAAAGAATAACTTAGAACTGAAATGAGGAGAGTGGCTAAGAGCATAGGTTTGAAATAGATACATTTGTTTTTATCTCGTCTCTGCAATTTATTAAGTAGAGGACTTTAACTCCATCTTATTCTCAGCCTCTTTATCTACAATGTGGAGGACGTGTTCCTGCCCACATTATAGACTCATCACCTTAAGTGAATAAGTTAATGCCTATGAACTACTAAACAGGCGTAGCACACAATACATATAAAACAAATGGTACCCAATTACTTTATTTTACTCTATTATCCAAGGATTGTTTTGTTCCACACTTTCATAAGGATCTGGATATTCCTCATTAGTTTTAAGCTGGTAAACCCAATTAAATAGCTTTAAACCCACTTGAAACCTTTTTAGCCCTGTCCAAACGTTTTGCAGGATTTCTTTGCCCAGGAAACAACAAGAGCATGTAATTAAAATCATCTGCACAAGTGAAATGATGATCCTAACATTAAAAATTTTTAAACTTCACTTACAAATAAATTCATTTTGGCCACTGATTCATGGACCAGTTGTTGACTTTTCCCTATTAGTCCTGGCATGGATTTCGCACCATTTTCTGGCGTTCCCCCATGTAAGCCCCAAATTAATCACGTCTGCAGTTACTGCCTGTGCATCCAGGGGCAGCGGAGGATGAATTCTCTCTCTAGAGGAACATTGTGCACAGAACTCACTGGATTGTAATATGATAAATGGCAATGTCAAAAGTAAGTTATACTTTGAAGGATGTTTAAGATCCCTAAATTGGCATCGATGTGCTATGCTGGTGGAAGGTGCTTTCTCAGGGAGGGGACAGATTTGCACCATATTTTCTAGACCATGACTCTGTTCCCCATTTGGGGAACTGAAACACATTATTGTTTATTAGTTCATTCAACAAAGATTTAGTGGGTATCTCTACTGTGTGTCAGACCCCACATTATGTCATAGATTCAATAGTGAGAAACAGATGGTGGTCTGTCCCTTAATAAAACTCACAATCCAGGGGAGGACGCTGATATTAATCAAGTAATCAGTCACTGAATGAAGAAGTATGACTGTGGTGAGTGTTATGAAGGAAGAGGATAAGGAAGTAATGATAAGGAAGCACCAACAGGAGGATTTACCCTGGGAGGGGAGCAAAGATTAGGAAAGTCTTCCCTGATGAGGAACTGTCTGGGGTCTGAAGGATGAGTTGCTATACCAGCCAGGGGGCCTGCAAGGAGGGAGGTGGTACCTGACATGGTGGTTTAGAAAAGTTAAATAATGGGACTATTCACACAGATGTGGGCAGAGGTAAGGGAATGAACATAGGGTGGCGAGACACCCTGGCACTAGCAGGAGTGGGTATCCATTACCACCATTAGGCCTAAAGGGGCAAAGGGTAGGGGTGGTTACTGGAAGCCTGAGAGAATGGTCGTAGCTCTAAGAGATGGAGGCCCAAAAAGAGCTGTGGCTTCTGTGGGGCACAACCAATCTGTGGAGATCCAGGAAGGAAGAAGCCAGGAGAATAAATCATCTGACCTCATTGTCCTCCCAGCTTCTGACCTCCTGTTGTCTTTTCTCTGGACTGATCCCAACTGGAGTCCAATGGCAGGGAAGTCCAGTGGTGCAGTCTATGTAGGTCAGACTCTTGATGAAGAGCAGGATGGAGAAGAGTAGAGAAGAGGTTTGGTGGAATGAATTGAAGAAATCTAGACAATGGGCATTGAGTAGGTAAAAAAAATTTTAAATCACCATAGTCTGATATCACAGTATAGTGGGGAGCACCCCAGGCAAAGGGAATACCCTGTAGTAGGGTCCTGTGTCAGGAAGGAGCACAGAACCTTCCCAGATGGCCACTGTCAGGGCAGAAGGCTGCTTTGCGGATCATTAGAGGAGGAACCCAAGGGTCATGCTTGGATTAGAGTCAAGGAGGAAGGGCAGAGATCAGAAAGAGAGCCAGGGTAGAAAGTGTTAGGTCGGTGAAGGGACTTGAAGGCCAAGAAATAAGAAATAGGCCAGGAAGCAGAAGAGAAGGTTGGGTGAAACCGTTCATGATATAAGACAAGGACATCCCAAGTACATCCTCTTTGAGTGCTAGCTTTGAATGCAAGAACACCCCCAGAGTCCAAATGGCTGGCAAAAGTTATAAGCCTTTTCCAAGGCATTTCAAGGTAATCTTGGAAGTAGGAAACTGCCATATTGAGCCATCCCATTCAGTCATTTAGTCAACAGATACTTACTAATGTTTTTTATGTTTCCCAGTGTACTGGGTGTTGAAGAGAGCAATGATGTGATTCTTGTCTTTGAAGAGCTCAAAGGCTAAGTGGGGAAGATAAACATGTAAAGAAATACTTGCCATATCCTATCATAAGTGCTACTGAAGAGCTACATCCCAGGTGCAAGAGACCACAGCGTAGACTGACTGAGGACATGAGGTAAAGCACCTCTGAGATGTGATGTCTGAGCTGGGTCTTCAGTTCTCCAGGTAGAAAAATGAGAAGAAGTATTTACCCAAGGGGAATGTATTTGTCAGTATATGCCAGCTACTAAAACAAATGATTCCTAAATCTCAGTGGTTTAACATAATAACGTTTAAGTCTTGCTCACTCCAAGTGATGTCCAGTGCATTCTGAGTAGCTCTTCCCAAAGTGTTGATGCAGGGATTCAGGCATTTTTCAGATCCAACATGGGATTTCCAATGCCCAGCAGAGAGCATGGGGAAGGTTCCCAAAACCCTTAACCACCTTGGCCCAGATTTGACTCTCATCAGTTCCCCTCACATTCCATTGGCCAGAACTAGTCACATGGCCATATGTAGATACAGGGGGGTGGGGCATGTAGTCCCAGCTGGGCAACTACATCCCCAAAGCTCTAAGAGAGCATGAAGCTGTTAGTAGGCTGTAGCTGCCTTTACCATGGGGGATTGCAGATATGGAAGCCTAGAATCTGCAAAAGGGACTCACTTGCTGAGCCTAGAGAGCATGGGGAGGAAGGAAAAAGAGAATTACAGAAAAAGAGGCCAAAAAAGTCAGTCATCGCTGGATTGCTCAGGCCCAAGGATGACACACCAAAGAAACCTGGGCCTTCTCCAACTGCATGGAACCATTGGAGGTGGTTACCCAGGGCGCGATATGATTAGATTTACGGATCTTCACAGTTTACCCATCTCTCTCTCTCAATCTCTCTCTCTCTGTCTGTGTGTCTGTCTGTCTGTCTGTCTCTCCCCTACACAAAAAACGAGCCATGAAGGTGCAGATTGTTGAGCACTGGTTTCTCATTCCATCTCTGCCACTTACCAGCCTTGTCACCTTGGGCTGAAAACAGTATCTCTAAGGTTCAGTTTCCTTATCAACAAATGAGGACTCAACTGTGTGCTCTCTATCCCAGGAGGCATGAAGATCAAACAGATAGTGTCAGTGGAATGTCCTTTGGAAACGGTAAACTGCTTTACAGTTTCAAGGGGATTTTATTACTCTCTTTCACCTCTGCCAGAGGGGAGATATTTTTCCCTAAGGCGAGAATGTATAACATCATGTCTGCCAAGGTCCTCACACATACCCAGTTCTGTGATGGTCTACAAATGGTACAATAAAAAATGGGCTCAATATCATCTTCTGTGAGGACAAGGAAATATGACTAGAGGTAGCTCCAAGGCTTCCTTTGATGTCATGGAAGAAAGTGTAACACAATTTTCAGTGCTAATATTCCCTTACCTCCCAGTCTTAGAAACGCCAGCTGAAAAGGGCTGAGGTAGTATATTTCCATTAAAGCCTGAATGCCTGCTTTGGTCATTGGTTTTTCACCAGAGAATTTATTCTCAGCCCTCCACAGCTTTGCTTTTGTTACTGCATGGCTTACATAGAGAAGGCAAAATGTCCCTCCCCCTAGACTGAACATTCATGTATTAACTTTTTGAATATACACACTTTTTGAATATATACAGGTTGGAAGTAGCTGGCCTCATCTGGTTAATACTAGCAAAAGATCAGATTCTTTTTCAGGCCTTATGCCTTGAAAAAGGTTCTGAAAAAGACAAACAAATAAGGTTAATTTGGCTTGAAATTAGATACATGTAAGGTATTTGGAAATTGCCTCAGTTTATAATTTTTCACCTGTAGAAAATGTCTATATTAAGTCTATCAAAGCATCTTTCTACCTAATGAACTAATTTGCCAAAAGCTGAACCATATCAGGGTCCCTCCCATGTCTGTCCCTTTTCTCTTTTACCCCATTCCATTTCTCCTATGTCTCTGGCCTGGTGGTAAAAATTTTCTTTGGTTTTTAGTCTGTGGGATCAAGAGAACTGAAAAACAGCTGCTCTAAGATGTGCCTCATGATACCCAAATGAAAGGGACCAAGAGCCCCGTTCGCTCATTCTAGGGCATCGTTGCCAGACCGAGCAGGTGCAATATCTGCCATTTCTTAATTTTATATCCATGTTTTGTATTGAACGTGGAATCTGAGGTGTTATATTTTTAATTAAAGAAGGCTCTGGAAAGGTTTTTCTGGATGCATCTTTTTTGATGATCATGGATTATGACCTCCAACTTAACAGCTTCCACTCCCTAAACAGCACTCACAGGTGTTCTTGCAGCGGACCAGGGTCATGTGGAGATGGTGCATTTCCTAGGGAGGATGAGGAGACATGAATATTGGTATTGCTAAAAGTATAGGAAGCCTGAGAGCAAATTCCAGAGACTGGGTGACATTTAAATTGGTAATGCTCATTATTACCCAAACCCTAGGAAACCATATGGAATACAGTCACAGCTCTAGAATTAATATAAGCGAGTACTGTGAACCCATTACTAACAGCATGTTCTCTTAAAATAATGGCACAGGATCTGTGTCAGCACACTGTGGTGTTGCAGTTAACACACACACACGTACACACACCCTCTTGAGATTTCCTAATTTCTGGAAAATTTTTCCTGCTATCAAAATTTTGTAAAAAACAACTTAAGTTTTCCTACAAAAAGTAGTATTTTGTCTCATTGTCAAACATTGCCTAATGGTATTCTGTGTTAAAATGTCATATTTACATTTTTAATATTGGTAAAACAATTCCTGCATTGAAATCCTTAACATCAAATCCTTATTAAGCTAATTAGTGATGCTCTTTAGCAAATAGATTCTTTTTGCAAAATGTAGAAGGCTTAAGGGAAGTAAGTATAAAGAGCCTCATATGTCACTAAAGCTAGTCCTTTGAACTATCAAACCTCAGGGGGACCACTTTTGTGCTGGTCTTCTTGGTTATCCTCACCATTTGGGTTCCCAACCTTACAAACAGTTTGGAGAAAAACAAATGAGGTAACTAAACTGCTCAGAAGATTAGGTCATTCATTACTTCTACTGTGAAATACATTGTAAGCTAATTATTTTATGCTAGCATAAGTATCTCCATTCATTACGAAGTGCCAATCAATAAACAAGCTAAAAAAGAAAAGCATGTCATATTTATACAGATGAATTTAAGTAAGCAGTGTATGATTTTATGGAACATGAGCTTGGAAGGCATAAATATCCGGATTCAACTCCTAACTATTGAACTTACCCGCTAGGTGACCTTGGGCTGGTTATTCGGTGTCTCCGATTTTCAGTTTCATTTGTCTATAAAGTGGACATCATAATGCTATCTACTCCTATGTTTAATGCAAGGAATTACAACCAAACTAAATGGCTTGCTCAAAGCTAGTTGTAAAAGATGCTAAGAATAGCAGTTGCTGATGAGACAGAAGTGCACTAACCTGAAATTTCGATGGTCGGACAAGGCCATGCCTTCAGCAGTGTTTGGAGGTAGGGCCCACTGTGTACTCTGCACCTCTTGCCTGTCAGCATGTAGGTCCAAGTGTTGGACCTTTTGTGCCAGCGAATCGTGATTTTCTTGACTTTAGTCCTAGGTCTGAACGCAGAGAATAAGGGGAAAGTCTCCGTAGATTTCATATGTCCACCGCCTTGATGGCCTCCACGTAAATCTCCCCAACTTTGTGGAGGGGGCCTGGGAAAAAAACAGACACCTCACTTTAGGATTTTTAAAGATGTTATTTTCAGTTATTTCTGAAAATTTTATATATATGTGTAAATTTTAATATATAATATATATAATTCTAAAAATTATTGAAATGGCGTTTGCTTTGTTCATGGACTGATTTGGCAAGCAGGCCCATTCACATCACTCTGCTTTCCTTGGCTCTAACCACCCTGAAAGCAATCCATGCTACAAGAAAACTATAATAATAATAGCAACGATTTGAAAGACACCAATTATGTGCCACATGCTTTGTATAAACTTCATATTACTTAATCCCTGCAGCAAACCTTAAGAAGTGGTTATTAATAACTCTGTTTAACATGAGAGAAAGAGGAGTCTCTCAGAGATTCCTAACTTGGCTGAGGTAAGACCACTTGTTAGTATCAAAGCTGGCATGAAGTCTGAGCCCAGTGCTCAAGTTTGGCGTGGTGCCCACAGCCAAGCGCCTGTCTGTGTTTTCACCTTGTTTTGCATTCTCCTTTCCTTCCAGGTTGTTCTAGATGTTGGCTGTGGATCAGGAATTTTGTCATTCTTTGCTGTACAGGCTGGAGCTAGGAGAGTCTACGCAGTTGAAGCCAGCTCCGTGGCCCAATATGCCGAGGTAAGTGGAGTTTTTATAGCAGCTCCTCACTAGGTCTTCAGTAAGCTTCAGGGGATTTTGTGGTAGACTCTTCCAAGTTACATAGTTTAGAAGACAATTTTTTATACCAGTTAGAATTTTTTTCTGTTAGGATGTTACTGATGAAAGAGTCCAACCTCATTGTAGTAATTAGTAGGAAAACAATTATTTAAAAAATTTCACAAATTTGAAACTAGGACAATGCTTTCTTTCTCCCCATTGACCAGGTTACAGGTGGGCCTGAGGGAGATGAATGTTCTCTTACTTTTAATGACCTACTAAAAGGAGCAGCCAGACCTCCCTGGAGCTAGGTTAATTTTTTTTTCTTAAGTGCTGTTCGGACAATAGCTGCACCGCTCACTTTAAATTGTACTCTTGCTTTCAGGGGCTATTGCCACATGGTTGAGCACAGACACCTGTCTGTGCTTTGAGGAGCTATTTTGGATTTTCGGTTCTAACTGGAGGACAGGGAGATGCTTTGTTTTAAACATAGTGCTCTATTATCATTACAAAATATGTACTAAGAGAGAATAAGTCCAAGTCAAGCGTCAGGTAATGGATTTTGGTAGTATTTGGATACAATAGTAACCCAACCAAACTGTCTCATTTGGATGTGTATATACTCAGGTGAACAGGGTGATGGGTTTGTCGTTCACATGTGAAGGAGGCTTGGGTTTTAATGAGGGTTAGTATGACAGAGAGAGGAAAGCTGGGCGTCTGCTTCTGTTGAACCGCTGGTAGCTCTGAGTGATGTTTGGTTTGGACTGAGGAAGCAGCGGGAGACTGAGGCTCGTAGCCCAGTAGGCATGCTGGAAGGAAGGACCGCCTGGGCCTCGCAGCTCGTGTGTCATTACGCTCATTTTCCTTCTTCCAACAAGTCTTGGGTTGAAGTTTTTTTGGTCACTTGCTTCTTCAACAATTTTTAAAAGCCATTTTTATTAAATAGTGGGCGTACACTAAAGAATATTTGTTAAATGTGTGCTGTGTAAGGAATAACAATACAATAAATGTGTGCACACACTTTTCTTAAGAAACAGGCCGTTGGTACTTCCAGGAAAGGTCCATGTGTCTCTTCCTGATCAGTTCTCCTTTCAGTCCTAAAGAGAGGCGACTCCTATTTTGAATTTATGTTTATCATTTTTTTGTTCCTTATAGTTTTACCATATATGTTTCTGTCCCTAAAAACAAACCCTTATGAACATTCTGAAAATGGAATCATAATATATGTGTTCTTCTGCAGTTGGCTTTTTTTAAACCCAACATTATGTTCTTGAGGTTCATTTTGTTGATGCATACAGCTGTTCTTCATTGATCTCAGATGCGGGACAGCATTATGTTGTATGAAGTGCTGCAAGCGGTTGGTTCCCTGTGCTGCCGGCAGACTTTAGATGGCTTCCATGTACTCCCCACTGTCTGTTTGCTGGAATTTCTCAGCATACACAGAATGGCACAATTGTTGGATCACAGGGAGGGCTTGCCTTCAGATCTGCTCTATTATGCGGAATTGGTTTCCAGAGTGGTTGTACCAGTTTTCCCTCCCTCTAGAAGTAAATGAGAATGCCATTGTCATGCAACTTTGCTAGCACTTGATATTGTCAGGCTTCGGGTTTTGCCGATCTGTATTTGTGACAGGATATTGGTGGTTTTAGTTTGTACTCCTGCTTACTGATGACCGAGCATCTTTGCAAAGTGTTTTGCCCATTTCTCCTGGAAGTGCCTGTTCAAGTTTTTTTTTTTTACAACTTTTCTTTTGAATTGTTTTCCTAATCTGAATTTATTTGTAGGAATGATTTCTATATTTGGATATTAATCCTGTTTAGTTTTACATGTGGAAAATACCCTCTCCCAGTTTGTACCTCTTTTCTCTTTCTCTGTGGTCCTAGGAAACTGTAAATATGGAATTCTAAATAAAAGAGAAGAGGAGAATATAAACTTATATAGAAATATCCCCACAGATAAAAATGCCTCCTAGGTCTTAATGGATCTTAAAATGCATTCTTAAAGACGAGGAGTTGAGTGAGGAACTTTGTCTCAGGTGCTCCTTATTCTTTAATCATGCCTGCATTCTGTTTGCTGGGGAATAGAGGAGAAACGCTATTATTAAGGTCAGTTCTGTATTCAGAGAGCTTCTCTTCTAGTAAGTATCTGATCTGATTGTCTCATATCAGACACTTCCTGCTTCCTACCCCCCAAAAGAGTGGCATAATTTAGGGATTTTCTTTTTCTCATACAGTTTGTTTTCTCATACAAATTAATGTGGTTTGTGACACATTAGATATTTGTTTTAAAACTGTAAAAATCTAATACTCTTGACTGTAGTATTTTAAGGGAAGAGAAGAAGAAGTTAACCAGAGATGTTATTGCATTCCCTAGCCATTATCCTGTCTCCATCCCCAGCAAAAACTCTCAGTCATCACCAGCACACCATGGGAGGAGCTGTGCTGGAACTGTCAGTGTGATTGGTTTTCCCTAGAGCATCCACATTCTGATTAAACACATCGGCAGGACCGTGCAGAGGGGGGCTCTCCTCAGTGTGGCCGCTGTGTAATTGTAAAGCCCTCTAGCAGGAAGCCAATACAGAGGAAAAAAAGAGAACTAACATACATTTAAGACTTAAAAGTATTTAAAACTTCTTAAACTATTAAACTACCTAAAACTTGGATATAATTTCAAACTTACAGATAAGTTATAAAAATAAAAAATATTTCAGAGGCTGCCCAAATTCTCTTCATCTGTTTCCACCTGTTGTTCACATGTTACCCCATTTGCTTTATCATTCACTCTTGCTCCCCTATCACCACATACACGTACACATGTATTTACATATGTGTGAGTAGTGACAGAGGCACACAAACATTTTTTTCTGAGTCAGTTATATACAGGGTAACCCTTTATTCCTAAACAGTCCTGAGAATGAGGCTATTCTCTTATGTAACCAAAAAAGAACCTATTTTAAGGTGAAAAAGAAGCTGTACAACGACTTGTCCACCAATCAAAAGGTGTTGGGAAGACCCCAGCGTGAGCAGAGAGACTGTTGCTGCAGGTGCGGAGGCGAGAAGACCCGATACCTAACTGCTTGTGTAGTATTTCCAGAAAGACTTGGTTTTTTAAAGCTTTAAAATTCAATGTCCTGATGAATTCCGAAGCACCACAGTGTGGTTTTGTCTTTGGTTGTAGCTTCTGTAGAGGATGTTTGTGTTGCTGTGTCTTTTCTGTGTACAGATGGGGGCGGGTTGGGGGCAGGGCAGCTTTCCAAATGCTGTGGGGACTGCAAGGCGTCCTTGAAATTCTGGCTGGTAAGTTTCTTTTGCCCGGGGGGCCTTGCCTGAATGTAGCCCCAAGGACAGGCTAGTTAAAAATACATTCAGAACCAAGGATGATTACAGTCTTTGCAAAGTGTGGATTTAATGACAGCCTGGCCCCTCCCGATGAAAACTGTGGCCTGCGCTATGCCCCTTGCTGCTGCCGTGGGCATCGTGAGATGCCCCCTGAGGGCTAAGGCCCTTCCACACCCGCTGCCGACGATCTGTGCCAGCTCTTGGTTTCTGCTTCTCACACTGACACTCGTCTGTACAATTTGTGGGTGGCAAAGTGTGAGTGTGAACAGCCCACAAAAGAGATTCACTCTAAGAATAGGCTTTTACAGCAGCTCAGCTTACAGTGCATGGTGCTCCTTTCGACCTTTTCATTATTTAGTAATTGAAGCAGCAGACATTTAATTCTTCCCTCTGGAGTCTTCATTAAATTGTTCGGAAAAGATAAAATTGCAACAAGAAAGAAAAATTTAACTACCATCGCCTGTCCCTGGATTGTTCTTCTCACGGGAGGCTTCTGGGCTTTACGTAAACAGAATCGTTTCACATTGTGTTGAATTCAATTTCAGTTGCATTTGGTGGCCCAGCCGGATTTGGGAAGGGCCAGCCCTCAGATGACAAGATGGTGTGAACGAGTCTTTGTCTGGAGGGCATGCACATTCAGTCATTTTTTGCAAAATGATCATGAACTTGCCCAGCTACAGCCATGTGCTCTCACCCATGGCCCCATCTGACATTTCTGAGTCAGTAATAAGAGATCATCCTCGTCCAAGGAACAGGGCAGAACAAAAGGTCTTCCATGGGCCTCAGCTGGGAGCCTGCCAGTGTCAAAATGGCAGCTCTCTCCTGCTCTTTTTCTCTTTTTCCTGTATGTGAAGAATAGAGCTAAAGTCCCAGAGCACAGAGACCAAATGGTGGGGGTGAGGGGGTATTAATGAAGCTTATATGCACATACAGGCACGGAGAGGGTGCTCCTCAATTTATAATCGTACCTGAATGCATGTTGCATCTCCCCATCTAGAAGATAAACTCCTCAGAGAGCCAGGAAAATGAAAGAGTAGGAGGGTGAGCAATCATGAGTAGCTTTATGCGTTGTAATCAGCTTAAACTGACAGCAAAACTCTCTGGCACTTAGATTTAACAATGTTCATAATCATTTTGGGGCTAATTAGGCTGTACTCATACACAGCTCCTATATATGCCTCATTAGGATGATTTTTGAGGAGTCAGGCCAAGTACTTCTGGGTCGTGGGAGAAGTAGAGGCAAGTGGAATTGGGTCTAATGTGACACTGCCTTTCTGGACCTGCTGGGTGCGTAATAGAGGGATGACTGTCCACTGTAAGAGCCAGTGGACACAGGTGGCTATTTATATGTGTGTGTGTGTGTGTGTACATATACATATACATATACATATACATATACATATACATATTAATTTTAAAAGCAGTAAATTCCTTAGACCCACTGGCCATATGTCAAGTTCTCAGTGCCCACAAATAGTTAATTGCTACCAGCCAAGGCAGTGCAGGTATGGAACACAGAACACGTCCCTCATTGCAGAACGTTCTTGTGAGCGGCACCAACAGAGAGAACGCAGATGGCCAAACTTCACTTTGCTTGACATACAATGTCCAGGCTGATGGCTGTGTTCACAGCCAGGTGCTGGCAGCCACGGCCAGGTCGGGTCTGGCTTGACGGTAGGTGAGGCTGCACTCCCAGCTCCTCTTGCTGTGGGCATTGTTTATCCTTTCCTTATTGATGTGTAAGATCCAAGATCTGTCATAGAGCAGGTTCCCCAGGAAACAGACTCCAATACAGAGCTTTGCATGCAGGAAGTTTAATGCAGAGGGCTCTCAGAAACCCGCCCTGGGGGGAAGTGAAGGAGCAAGACAGGACTGGGCAGAGGAAGCAGCTGAGCCACAATATAGTAGTAACAAAGGGCTCAGCCCACCCCACAGGGAGTTCTTGAGCTGGGGGAACCCTTCTGAGTTGAGCCACTTTAAGGCAAGTGTCTATATGTTTTATATTTTTTGACATGTGCTCCCTCAGGAAGGGATGTGACTTTGGTAAGGTGGCACTCTTGGGCTGAGGGGAGTTTCTAGAACAAGACTTGGCTGAGAACCATCATCTGCCAACATTCCCAGGAGCTGGGAGAATAAGTGCCTCGGTCCTGAGGGAAGTGTGTTACTGGCTGATTTTTCCAGTGAAGGAAGGTTTGGTATGGTGTGCCACTGCAAGTTCAAGACTTAGGACTCTAACCTTGGGCTACTGACAGGAGACTGGTGGAGAATAAAGGTAAAGATAATTATAGTAAGTCAGGAGAGAGAGTTGAAGTGATGGAACACAGGCGATGATACTGAAAGCTTAGGCGAAGCCAAAGGGTGATTGTTATGTGTGTTTTCGGTTGAGCAGAAACTTCCTAGAAACTAAGTACATCGATGTTATAATTCTAAGCCTGAGAGGACACAGGGCACATACAAGACATCTCTTCCCTCAAGTACTTTAGAACCCAGTTGGGTTTCAAACAAGTGAAATCCTTGACATAAGACAGTGAGTGCCAAGTGCAGGTGAAAGGCAGAGATAAGCAGGGTCTCGGCAAGGAGCAGTTGCCGTTGGCTGGGTGGGTTTGGGAAGCCTCAGAGAAGCCGTGGGACTTGACCTGAATGCTGAAGGATGAGAAGAAGTGGGATGCTCTTTTCATTTTTCACGTCTTCCAACAATGAGATTTTTGAAAACCCCAGGGTCCTCGTGGGGTTTCTCACCTTAAATGTGTTGACAGTCTCTGCACAGATGCTTTGAAGGCCAGTGTTTAGAAAGGCATGTCTAATTTTTCATCTTGAATGCTAGAAAGAGCATAACCATTCAAGTTTTCTAATATCAGTTTGTTCTGATTTCCACGCTTTGAGCTGGGGTTTTCCTTCAGTCTCTTTAGTGTCTGCAGTAGCTAACTTCCACTTCCTTCTCTCTCAATCATAGACACCAAATGCCTGAGTCAGAAAAGTCCACCCAGCTCATCAGTACCTTTTATATTGACACTGACAATGAAGTTCAGAGGTGGCAATGAGTACTCTGTTCAGGGAATAATAATATTCATTGTTTCATAACTGAAGTTATGGATGCATTTCCACATCTGTAAACACATAGATCTTAAGGAAGCATCTGTGAGGTACTTGGAGCAGATGATATTGTTCCCGTATTGCAGACAAGGGGGAACTTTAGAGCAGTTAAATCACAAAGAGGGGACATGGCCTGTGAGATACAAGGCCTCACTGCCACTGCCTCTGGAACATGCAGGTGAGTAGGGACTAGTGGTTCCTTTGGAGGCGAGGATGACAATGTTTGAATACAAGCTGAAGCATTTACCCCTGTAGATACACCATCTAGGATCCAGGAGAAAAACAATTTTACTCTTAAGAAACCTACTGTGAAATATGTTAACAGGCAGACAGATCTGCCATATGAGAAGTAATTCCCCTTCTTTGGAAAAGTCAGCTAGTAACACATGTAATAACAGAGAAGCAGTTTAAAATAGTCCACATGAAATACCCTAAAACCCCACCCAAGAAATAAGAACCATTTCTATAGCCGGATAGGTGACTGACAAGGATGGAAGACAACTTGGGAGAGAATACCCATGCCTCTTCTCACTCAACACTCACTTTCTATAGGGTAGGCCCTAAATATCTTTGCAAGGATTAGAATTGAGGATGCAAGTTCAGGCACCGTGCAGTTGTATTGATTCACAGCATAATGGCCTTGACAAAGTGTATTAGTTTCCTACCGATGCTGTAACAAAGTAACACATACCTAGTGACTTAATACAAATTCGTTACCTTACAGTTGGGAGGTAAGAAATCTGAAATTGGTCTAGTAAAATTAAATCATGGTGTCAAAAAACTGTGTTCTTTCTGGAGGCTCTAGGGGAGAATTTGTTCCTTTCCTTTATTCGCCTTTAGGGGATGCCCAGATTTCTTGGCTAGTGATTATATCACTCTGACTTCTGTTTCCATCATCACATTTTTTTATTACTCTTACCATCTGCCTCCCTCTCATAAGATCCATGTGATTATACTGGGCCCACCAGGATAATCCAGGATGATTCCAGCATCCTTAATTTCATCACACCTTCAAAATCCTTTTGCTGTACAAGATAACATATTCACAGTCTCCAGGGATGAGGATGTGGAGGTCTTTGGGGGTTCATCCTTCTGTCTACATTGTAGATTATTACAGTCCCTCATGAACATAGTCTGAGGATTAAATAAGAAAATCCATAAAAAATTGACACAGTGCCTGACACTCTACCTAGTGTTATTATTGTCATTGAGGTTATCATCAGTATAATTCTGGGGCCTCATTTTACCTCCGTGTGAATCTGCTGAACAGATATCAGGGAAGTGGAGGTCACGGGTGACAGTGGAAACATGGGGCCAGTCATAGTGCATTTTTTCAAGAGCATGTTGTTTAGATTGCATTTTATATTGTTCTTTATTGCTTTTTTTTAATGAAACAAAACATTACAAGATGCAGAGGTTCTGCACAGGTGTCAACTCTTCTCAAGGGTCCTGCAGACTGGGCAGGGCAGTGTGTCGAGCAGCCTCTGATACTCAATTTGCAGGAGAAGTTCATAGCTATTCTTAAGTCCTTTCCCTAGTAGGTTCTTCCCTTGCTCACCTAAATCTACCAAGTTGTCCTCAGATGGCCTCGGTATTGGTGACCCTTTGGGGAGAACATAACTTTGTCCTCAGAGAATAACACAGCAGCTCTCAAACAAGGAGGCATCAGGACCCCTTTCTGGGCTTCCGTAACACAGTTTCTGATTCCGTAGCATTGGGATATGGACTGAGGATTTGCATTTCTAATAAGTTTGGATGATGCTGATGCTTTTGATTAGGGGACAGCACTCTGAGGACCACTGGAATTATATAACATCAAAAATGAGGGTTCCGGCCAAGATGGTGGCATAGGTGGAAATACTGTGCCTCCTCCCACAACCAAACTTAAGGACAACAAAGATTTAGAAACAAAAACACAACCAGAACACACAGAAAATTGAACTGCACCGAAGTCCGACAACAACAAACCATTAATCCAGATCAGTAAGGGAGATGGAGTTGGTGGCCGGTGGAGAGGGGTCGCAGCAGGAAAAGAGGTGGCTGGCAGACCTGGGCACAAGGAGGAAACCAGCAAACCCAGTGAGGCCCACAAGGAGGTTGGCTGACTTCGGACACACATTCACATGCAGATAAACCAGGCAAAAATGGTCAGTGAGACAGACCACACAACCCAGGGCCCCAGCGCTGGGAAATAAGGCCTAAAAGCACTGACTGGAAAAACTTGCAGAGGTTGAGGAGCTGGGAGAGGCTCCCAGCCTCACAGGAGAGTTTGTTGGAGAGACCCACTGGG
Organism: Artibeus jamaicensis; assembly: GCF_021234435.1. Taxonomy (NCBI): domain Eukaryota; kingdom Metazoa; phylum Chordata; class Mammalia; order Chiroptera; family Phyllostomidae; genus Artibeus; species Artibeus jamaicensis. The sequence goes on along the minus strand of NW_026522030.1, from coordinate 41,507,228 downwards.
TCCTAGAATGTACACAAGCTCACCCACCTGGGAACCAGCACCAGAAGGGCCCGATTTGCTTATGGGAAGTGGCAGAGGGGACCAAAATCTGAGAGAGAGTGGAGCAAGTGCCATTGTTCCCTCTCTCACCCCACCCCCACATACAGTGTCACAACCCAGAGACTGGGTCACCCCCCCCCCCCGCTGGTGAACATCTAAGGCTTCACCCCTCACTACATAACAGGCACAACCAGACCAAAAAATTAATTCTCAAACAGAAGAACAAATCAAAGCCCTAGAGCCAATACTTTTAAGTAACCAAGAGATAGCCAACCTATCAGATGCATAGTTCAAAACACTGGTGTGATCAGGATGCTCACAGAACTGGTTGATTTGGGTTGCAAATTAAATGAAAAAATGAAGGCTACACTAAGTGAAATGAAGGAAAATGTACAGGGAACCCATAGTGATGGAAAGAAAGCTGGTATTCCATTGATTAATGGAATGGACCAGAAGGAAGAAAGAAACAACCAAACAGAAAAGAAGGAAGAAACAAGAATTCAAAAAAAATGAGGAGAGGCTTAGGAACCTGCAGGACATCTTTAAATGTTCTAACATCCAAATTATAGGGGTACCAGAAGGGGAAGGTGAACAGCAACAAGTGGAAAACTTATTTGAACAAATAATAAAGGAGAACTCCACCCATTCTGGCAAAGCAAATAGACTTCCAGGAAGTCCAGTAAGCTCAGAGAGTCCCAGAGGAGGTGGACCCAAGAAGGAACACACCAAGGCACATCATAATTATATTAGCCAAGATTAAAATGAAGGAGAGAATCCTAGAAGCAGCAAGAGATAAGGTGATAGTCACCTACAAAGAACTTCCCATCAGACTGTCAGCTGATTTCTCAAAAGAGACCTTACAGGCAAGAAGGGGCTGGGAAGTATTCCAAGTCATGAAAGGCAAGGACCTACATCCAAGATTGGTCTATTTTATTTAGAGTGGAAGGGCAGATAAAGTGCTTCTCAGATAAGATCAAATTCAAGGAGTTCATCATCACCAAGCCATTATTATATGAAATGTTAAAGGGGCTTATCTAAGAAAAAGAAGATAAAAATATAAACAGTGAAAGGACAGCAAACTCACAGTTATTAACAACCACACCTAAAACAAAAGCAAACTAAGCAGACAGCTAAAACAGGAGTGGAGCCACAAAAATGGAGATCACATACATGGAGGGTTAGCAACAGGGGAGTGGAAGGAGGGGTGAGGGGAGAAAGTACAGAGAATGAGTAGCATAGACAGTGGGGAGAAAATAGGCAGGGGAGGGCAAGAGTAGTGTGGGAAATGTAGAAGCTAAAGAACTTATGACACATGGACATGAACTAAAGGGGGGGAATGTGGATGGAAGGGGGTGTGCAGGGTGGAGGGGAGTGAAGGGGGGGAATGGGACAACTGTAATGGCGTAATCAATAAAATATAGTTTTTTAAAAAAGAAATAAAACAGCCCTGAAAGGAAGTATCCACAGTGTTTTTGGAAGATGCACCAAAAAAACCTTTAGGGACTGAAGGAGAGAAAGGAGTTTGCACAGCAGCATTGAGCCTGCCCACCCCAAGCCCCTGAAAGTGAGAGCAGTATCACCTTTTTAAAGTTTGATTGAGGTATAATTTATATTTAATACTTGTGAATAATTAATGTATATATATTGAAGAGTTTGGATGTATAGATACGCCATGAAACTATCACTACAACCAAGGTACTAACTGTATCTATCACCTCCCAAAATTCCCTTGTCTTTTTATGCTTTTGTTTGCATGTTTGTTTGTTTGTTAATAAGAACTCTCCTAACATGTTTTAAAGTATAAAATACTGCATCGTTTATTACAGATGCTATGTTGTACAGACGACCTCTAGGACTCATTTCTCTTGCATAACGAAAGTGTTATGCCTGTGACAAAGTTCTCCACTCCCCACTCTCCTGGCCCCTCCCACCCAACATTCTGTGCTGTCTCTATGAGTTTGACTGTTGTAGATACTTCACGTAAAAGGAATCGTGCAGTATTTATTCTTCTGTGATTGGCTTACTTCATTGAGCATTATGTCTACATTCATGTCACGAAGGCTGATAATATTCTGTTGTGTTTATATGCTATATTTTCTGTATCAACATTTTGGCTGTTATGAATAATGCTGCAATGAACATAGGGGTACAGTTATTTCTTCAAAATTCTGATTTCACTTCTTTTAGATATATACTCGGAAGTGGAATTGCTGGTTCTTGTGGTAGTTCTATTTTTAATTTTTGTGGGAAATTCATGCTGTTTTCCACAGTGGATGCACCATTCTCTGTATCTACCAGCAGTTTATAAAGGGCTTCAATTACTCCAAATCCTCGCCAACACTTATCTTTCTGCTATTTTCTTTTTGGAAATAGCGATCCTAACAAGTGTGAGGTGATATCTCATTCTGGTTTTGATCTAAAATGTTTTCCTGATGGTTAGAAGAGCAACACCCTTTTTATCTGTTTCACTTATTGGGCTTCTGAATCAACTTTTCTTTGAAGAAGGATCTGGAAGCCAAAACAACAATAACAGCAGCAACAATAAAACCCTTTCTGAAACTGATGTCCAGTCTCGTCAGTTTACAGAGGTGACTTAGAGGAGGAAAGGGATTTGCCCAAATCCACAGTTGTCTTTCACTTGAGGGATGTTGTCCTCACTTCCAACATTGATGTGTACGTCATCTCGATATTTAAATCATAATTCAAGCAACTCCTTAGCTCACTCTGCAGCTTCCAAAATCTGCTCTCCTTAACTGAAAACCCTAACTCCCAGCCACTCACCTGTCTGCTCCTCTCCTCTCTGCAGCAGCCACATTGTGCACAGCAGTTTTGGGCACCTACTTAAGGGCCAATTTTATTCTGGGAATTAAGAGAGAAAAGCAGCGTGTTTGCAGAAAGTGCTTATTGACCTAAAGCATTTTTCTGCCTTGGAAGCTACACATTTTAGAGGAATTGTGATTAGGCCACACATTTTCCTGGCAAGCAGAGCGGGGAAGTTGACACAGTCTGTAATTTAAATCCACCTAAATAAGAAAGCCATCGTGTGAACTCTCCCAGGGAATGAAGCAGAAAAGCATTCAGATGCTTGATTACTAATCATTGCTAACAGTGTCTTGATGCCTTAGAACTCAATAAATTTGCTTCACACGCACCGCCCCCCCACAACCCCCCTTCACTTTTCTTAGCCAGTTCCAGGTAGCTCAAACGTCTGGCCCTGTAGGAGGCCCCAACGAGAGCGAAAAGAAACAAGATCAGTGTTTGGCCGTGTGAGATTCTTCAAGACCAGACCAACGGCTGAAGAGCAAAAAATTCACTCCAGTCAAGAGGTTGGCTTCCCCACACACTGCTTAGTAATCACTTTGGCTCCTTATTTTCCACAGAATTGATGAATCCACTTTCGCTCTGGGCAAATGATACAGCTGTCGTGTGACCTCAGATTGGTGTCCAATCTTACTCTTTTCATCTACTGTCGCTGAGGAAATGACAACTGGTTCCGCCACCCGGGTTACTTTTTAATGATCTGAAAGACTGCAAGGAGCCAGCATTTCTTTTGTGCGTTTCCTCATTCAACAACCTAATAGCTATCTGAAAAGAGCTTGCTTGAAAAGCAAGGAAAGTTTGCTCCTCTCAGGCAGAAGCAGTAATCCCGCACGATTCTCTGATTAAACTCTCACACTGTGCATATTACTGGGCATCTGACCTGCTGGAAATGGACTTACTGCTGAGGTTCCTCCGTATCTGCACTGCTGCTTTCCTGCCAACACACCACAAAATGACAGATGAGTATCCCACACTTCAGAGTGAATGGCAAGCAAAGTGCCCAAGAAACTGCTGGCGCCTAGCCACCTCCTGCGGCAATGCTGGAAGGGGGAGTGCGATTTTCTCTAGGGTCACCCTCTGTGCAAATGAACTTTAATCACAGGTGAAACCAAAGCTAGCGCCATGGGTGATCCCGTGCTGGAGCAAAAACATGCAGCACAGTCTCCCCTCCACACCAGCAGACCGGCAGCCTTTGCTACCAGGTACCGAACTTAGAGGTGAAAGCAGGAAATGCTTCTCTTCCCTTTCTGAATTCTTATTAAAAAACAGAACATTTTAAACCTCAAAACCTCCATAATGTATCTAAGAAAGCAACTTCCTAGACTTTGGAGTGGCCAGTGCACATGACAGGGACTGGGTCATTACTGTATGTAGGTATCTGCAAGGGTCTGGTTGTATATCGTGACTGGTGAACATTTTTAGCAATCCTGTCAACATACACATATGAATTTGTTTTGAAAATGATTGTATATACTACTGCACTCACACATTATGTATATTATAAACATACTCCAAAGTGAATATGATGAAATACTGCAATACGAGGTCTGTCCAGAAAAAGTCAAGCCATTGTTACTGTAATGAGAACAGGTTGTGCAACATCGATGTGACCCGGCAGACAAGGAGAGTGGACTGGAATGGGCATGTGTAAACAATGACGACTTCACTGTACCTAGTCACTGGGGGTTGGGTGAGTGCATACTATGTGGTTGTCGTGTTCAAAATGATTAAACAAGTAGAACAATGAATCTGCATCAAATTTTGTGGTAAGCTTGACCATTCCTCTGCAGAAACTATTTGGAGGATTCAGAAGGGACAATGTAATGAGAGCAGCACAAGTAACAGTGTGGTACAAATGCTTCAAAAGATGGTCAGGAATCCATCAAAAGTGATCTGGGTTCTGGAAGGCCTGCAACCAGCAGAACACCTGAGAATGTCGAATGTGTACAGGCCACAATCAACAAAGACTGGTGACTGACAGTGGGAGAACTAGAATCTGATCTGGGGATTCCAAAATCTACTGTGTCCGAGATTTTGACTCAGGATCTTCGCATTAAATGTGTCATGGCAAAATTTGTTCCATGGCTTCTGCTACCAGAGCAGAAGGAACGTCGTGCTGCAGTTGCTTAATGACCTGATTCAAACCGCTACCAATGAACCAGATTTTCTCAAGAAGCTCATAACCAGAGATGTTTTGTGGGTCTATTTGTATGGCTATGATCTGGAAATGAAGGCCCAGCCATCCCAGTGGAAGTCACCTGTTCTCCATGCCTGAAAAAGTCACGGCAAAGTCACAGCAAGATTAAGACCATGTTAACTGCATTTTTTGATTGAGAAGGTGTTGTCCATCATGAATACATCACTCCAGACCAACAACTAAGGAGTACTACCTCAGCATTCTTCATCAGTTGAGAGATGTAATTCTGATTAAAATGGCCATAGCTACAGGTAACTGGTAATTGGCAGCTACATCACAACAGTGTGCCTGCTCATGCATCACATTTTGTGCAGAGATTTTTGGCAAAACATCCAATCACCCAGGTGACTCAGCCCCCCTACAGCCCAGATTTGGTGCCCTGCAACTGGTGTCCTTTGGCTTTTCCCAGAACTAAAATCACCTTTGAAAGGAAGGGAATTTCAGAATGTTGATGAGATTCAGGAAAATATGATGTGGCAGCCGATGACGATTCCAACAAAGGATTTTGCAGAGTGTTTTGTGCAGTGGAAAGATGCTGGGAGAACTGTGTGAGGTCCCCTGGTGCCTGCTTTGAAAGGGACAGTGGCATCATTGTCCTATGTACAGTGTTTCTTACATGTTGTATCTGCTTCAGTAAATGTCTCTTTTTCATATTTCATGGCTGGATATTTTATAGACAGACCTCATACACCCAAAATAACTAAAACTTAAAAGGCTGACAAAAAAGCCTCATACATTGTTGGCCAGAATAAAATATGACACATGGAGTTTTGAACAGTTGGGCCCTTTCTCACAACAGTCAACATGCACTTTGCTATGACCCAACAATATTCCACTCCTTGGCATTTACCTAAGGGAAATGAAAATACTAGTTTGCCCGCCATCCAGAAGATAGATCTCTACCTGATCTCTACATGCAACCCAAATGGCCATCAACAGGTGAAAGGACAAACCAATTGTATATCCAAACAGTAGAATACTATTATGCAATAAAAATGAATAAACTACATATGCACATAACTGTGGATGGATCACAAAGACATTATGTTAAGTAAAACCTAGATACAAAAGAGCATATAAATTTATTTATATGAAATTCTAAAATAGGAAAAACTAATCCATATTGACAGAAAGTCGATCAGTGGTTGTCTGAGGCTGGGTGGTAGTAAGTGGGGTACAGGGGTCAGGACTGTAAAAAGGCATGAAGGAAATTTGGGGGTCATAGATATTTTCTGTATCTTGATTATGGTGGTGGTTATATGGGTATATGTATTTATTAAAATACACTAAACAGTTAAAATGAGTGGATTTCATTACATATAAATTATTCAACAAATATTGAGTAAACATGCTTTTTATTTCTTTATTTTTTTAATCCTCACCCAAGGACATACTTATTGATCTTAGAGAGGAAGGGAGGGAGAGAGAGAAGGAGAGAAACATCAATGCCAAAAACATGGATCAGTTGCCTCATTGTAGGTGCCACAACCAGGGATCAAACCCATAACCTAGACGTGCCCTGACTGGGCATCGAATCAGCAACCTTTTGGTTTACAGGATGACCCTCCAACCAACTGGGCCACACCGATCAGGGCTAAAGATGCTTCTTATTAAAACAAAACTCAACTTCTGTTCATTTTTGTAGTCTTGTCTGTGCAAGAAGGGGCACCCAGAAAAAAAACTGAAATTATCTTCTGGAGGGCAGGCCCCTTTTAATACAGGCCTCCCTTGCTAGCTCGGTGTTCTAGGAACCCATCTGTGTCAGTGCAACAGCTGGTATTGTTGTGAGAGGCTGTGTTTGGCTTCAGTGAAGTTTCTTTTGAAGATTCTTTCGACTCATTTGCCCAATTCCTGGTGGCTGATTTATGAGCACACCTGCCTACACCACACTGAGTGTTCAGCAGTTTTTGACCAAAAACAGCCTGACCTCTGTGCCCCACCCTCCCTGTTCACCTGATCTCACTCCAAGTGATTTGTTTTTCCGGATGGGAAAGGTCCTCAAAGGGAAGATGTTTTGCTGATGTGGAGAGGTGAAACAAAAACGGCAGAAGCACTAAAAGGCACCAAAATCGATTAGTTCAAAAACTGTTTTGAGCAGTGGAAGAAAGTCTCGATAGGTGTATTGCATCAAATAGAAAGTGCTGTGAAGGGGACTGAAGTTTAAACATGTAAGAGTAAATACATAGTTTTTAAATAAATAATTTCCAGGCTTTTTTCGGTTACCCCTCATATAGGAAGCAGAAATAAAATTATTAAAAAGGGAGGAAAGGATGAGATAAATATGAAAATAATATTTTAAAGTATATATATTTCATTAATGGCACACAAAACCTTATAGAATTATGTAATTTAAAATATTTAGTATTTGGAGATGATGTGATTTAACAGTCTGGTTCTGTGTTAAATTTATTCTGATATTTGGTTATAAGGGATTTTGCCACTGGAGTGAAGACATTAAAAAATATGTAAATTCAAATGGAAGAAAGGCAAAATGGGTTGAGCTAAATAAATCACAATACTCATTTTTTAACCAATCTATGAAATCAGTTAATACATTTCTCTTTTTTTCTCATGTCAATCAGAAGGTCTTACAAACTAATTAGAAGGTGTTGCATGTTTACAATTTTAAGAATGGGTTTTTAATTACTGAAATTCTTCATTTGGAAAAATTAGAAAGTTATGTTTCCAAGTTTTTGAAATTTTGCAGATATGAGACACTTTATGTCATTTTCAGAAATAAAATCATGTATCAATGAAATATCCCAAACAACCATTTCACAATGTTCTTTCCATAGCAAGAGTTAAAAAAAAAAAAACCAACACTTCTCAAACTGTTTTACTTACAATCTTATCTGCATAAGATTATCCTGCCTCTGATCTTAAAAATGTTGTATTTAAAATTCTGAGACAGTAATCTCCATAAATTACCTGTCACTGTGAGGAACACGGGGATGGGAGACTCAGCCTAGCCTGTTGAGCTGCAAACTTGTTTTTCCAGGCAAATCAGATCTGAATTTAACAATGATTCACATGACTGTATGGGAGCAGCCAAAAGTCATTTCTATTTTAATGCAGAAGGCATTAGATAATTTGTGAAGTAAATTCATCTCCTTAATTATGTTTGTTTACACTGACTATAACATGAGTGTGGCTTGCGTCTCTGGGCATTTAATGCATTGACCTTCAGAGAAGGTGCTCAGAAGGGAGACAGCAATATGCATGGTTTTAATAATGGCTATGGATCCCCTAGAAAGTGTATAATTCATGTAAGGATAATGAAAGACCTTTCAGTTCAAAAAAAAAAAAAAGAAAACTGGTATGTCTCTCATTCATTACTAAAAGTCATCTTTACTTTGGAAGGGCAAATTGAGTTTAATGTTTTCAAAGTGCTTGCTAGATAGAGTAATTCTGACAACTACTTGTCATCACAGAAAATTTTATCAAATTACAACTCTTGTCTTTAACAGGAAAATTTCATGATTCATCTGTAAGTGAGCCAACTCCTCCAAATACCTTGCTATGAAATAACCAGTGAAAGCTCATTGCTGTAAAGATTTTTGAGGACATTCCCATGTTATTACAAATTTGTAAACAGTCTATTGCTTCTTAGAGGCCTTTTTAAAACATATAAAGTGTTCATATTGATGACATCCCATAGCGCCATTTTAAGGCCAACTGCTTGTCTGTAATACCTTGCTGATGTGTGATGCTGGGAGTAAATTTCATGTGTGGGACTGAAATGTTCCGAAATGTTCTCTTTGTATGCATTTTAGAAATTCCCACCAAAGTAACTTCCATGGGTGGCACACAGCTTCCCATGAAACACTGATATTGTCAGAGATCACGAATCTTCTCCAGTGTCTTGCTTCAGCTGGCCCTGGGAAAATCAGTTGTTCTGGTATCTATCATTCAAACAGAATCTGAAATGCAGCATCTCATACTAGGAACATTTGCATGTGATACAAAATGGAGGTATCAAACCTCCTATCTAGTGTGTTGTTTTTTCTGAATAGTCTCTTAAAATTACCAATAATGTTTTCTCTGCATCATCAATAATATTTACTAGTAGATGCATGCATATTAGTGTTTTGCTATACTATTTCCATGTATTATTTCATTCATTTCTACCACAACAGAAAGAACAAGTCTTTCTCATTGACAAATGGCTTTTATCCTTCGTTATTATGCAAGGAACCTCAAAAGTGGCTTATAAAGAGAAATTTGGGGAAACTTTATGCAGAACTAGGTGGAATAATGCATACCTTTAGCCAGGGCTCAAAATTTGTTTTTTAAAGTTTGGCTTCCTATCTCAGATGATACTCTGTTTAAATGTGTAACCAGTCTGCATCCTTTGCACTAGCACTGTATATAACCTTGAGCTGAGCTTTGTGGTGAATGATGTGTGGTGTAAATATATATTTCAATAACTTTTCTTAGTAATTTTGAATTTTGAAAGGTGCCTTATGTGAATTAAATACCTGTGCTTTTTGTATCAAAATGAATGTGACAAGAGCTAATAGCCAGAGGGTCAGGTCTGCATTTCCTTGTTTTCTTGGGGGTTTTTTTTTGTGTGTGTGTTAGGACTATATGGATGTCTCTTGAATGCCTTGGAACCTGAAAGAGGACGATAGGGTGCTAAGTAAGAAGAAAATGGGTGACTGGAGCTTCTCAATTTGCTCCCCTCCCTCACACCTTTGCTGCCAGGCATGTGACTGGCAATAGCACGTGGATGCTAAGAGTGTAGGCTCTGGAATCCGTGTCTGGGTGAAAGCCTGGCAGGTCCCTTTTACGAGGTGTATGGTCTTGCACAGGCAACTTGTACTTTCTGCACTTTGGTTTCGTCATCTGTAAAATAGGGATATTAATAGTACAGCTGATTACTGACTCCTTTCCCTCTGTCTATATATTGGGTTGGCTAAGAAGTTCATTTGGTTTTTATTCTGTAAGATGGCTCTGATAGCACTTAGTTGTCTTTAATTTCATTTGAAACAATGTTCTTAGATTGTATTGTGACAGCTGTCATATCAGCATGCATTTAAGAGAAGCTTATCAAAGTTAGTGAACTTCTGTTCTGCAGAAGTGGCCGTTTTAATGTTAAAGATGAAAGAAAATACACAACATTTTCAGCATATTATGCTTTATTATTTTAAGAAAGGTAAAAATGCAACTGAGAGACACAAAAAAAGATTTGTACAGTGTATGGAGAAGGTGCTGGGACTGACTGAATATGTCAAAAGTGGTTTGCGAAGTTTTGTGGTAGAGATTTCTTGCTGGGTGAGGCTCCATGGTCAGGTACACCAGTTGATAGGGATCAAATCAAGACATTAATTGAGAATAATCATCTTCAAAATATCCAAATCAGTGAAGTTACTGGTAAAAATGAAAAAAAAAAAGGTGTCTTTTATGGAAAAAGCACACAAGCTTTTTGGCCAACCCAAAATAACACATCTACCTTCAATATCTAGGATCCATCCACCCTTCCAGGCAAAGCTATCTTTTACCAAGAATAGCAGAGTAGCCTCCTAATTCACCTTCTTGCTTCTACCCTTGTCGCTCCTATTCTGAGCAGCCAGAGGAATTCTTTAAAGGTATAATTCAGAACCTGGCACTTGTCCACCGAAACTTCCCAGTAGCTTCCCACTCCACTCAGAGTTAAATCCACAGCCTGTGACGTGCCCTGCAAGACCATTCACCCTGGCCTCCCACTCCCTCTGTGACCACATTTCCCTCGGGGCTTCTCCCTCACTCTGCTCAAGCCTCTCCAGCCTTGTCCCTTTTCTCAAAAACAGAAGGCGCACTTCTGCCTCATGGCCTTGGCTCTAAAGGCCTTGGTCCCCAGGCAGTTACGGGGCTTGCACTCACTCCACTGGGTTCTCTTGAATGTTACCTTAGAACAGAGGTCTTCCCTGATCACTCAGTCTGAAGTAGCACCCCGCTTTGGGTCATTTTCTGTTATTTCACCCTGCTTTATGCTTACCGATGGCACTTTGGTAATTATAACATATTTCAAATCAATAAGCTGTTTGTCTGCTACCACTAGTCCCATGGCTCTCAGCCTGGGGTGATTTTACCTTCGGGGGGACATCTGGCAATGTCCGGAGACCTTTTTCATTGTCACACTGGTGGTAAGGGGTGTACGTCAGAAATGCTGCTAAGCACCTGAAATATCCAGGACAGACCCTGGCCCGACAAAAAATGATCTGGCCCGCAGTGTCAGTATGTGTTGCTGAGGTAAGAAACCTTGCTGTAGACTGTGTAGGGCATGAGTACAGGGACCTTGTCTATTGTCCCCATGGTCCCCAGGGTTTACAACCAGCCTGGCCCATAGGAGGTACGTAACCCGTGTCTAATGAGTAAATGAACACAGTGCGGTAGAGCATTTCAGCATAGTGTCTGCAGTAGGAGCCATTCCCTTCAACAATGGGCAGGTGTCCATTGAGCCGGACAGTTTGCCAGGCACTGTGCTGACTTCTGACAGTGTCACAGTGGGCAGTGTAGCAGGGAGCAAGACATCCTGGGGCCCTGCTCTCTTTAAGGTGGCCTTTATGTGGACACGGATGTTAGCTGTTCTTGTTGTTATGATCGTCATTGTTTGTTTTTAAATTTAATTTAAGTGTTTTAGAGGAAGGGAGAGAGGGAGGGAAACATCAGTGCAGAAGAAACATCAATCGGTTGCCTCCCAAATGCACCCCGTCAGGGGACTGAACCTGCAGTCAAGGCACGTGTCCTGACTGGGAATTGAACCCATAGCCTTTTGGTTTATGTGACAATGCTCCAACCAACGGAGCCACACCAGCCAGGGCGATTGTCATTGTTTATTATCAGTCATCCTGGCACTTGCTGTGAGACCATGGTTTCTTGTTTGTTTGGGTTTTTAACGATGTGGTATTGATTTTTCAGAGATGCTCTGGAAAACTTGGAAATTTTAAGTTAGCTAGAAGCAGCCTGGCAGAGTGTAAATAAGAGCTACACAATTGGGAACCAAACAGCCTACATTGCTATTTGGGCCGTAGCACTTGTGCAGGTGTCTGTCAGGATGGGCAAGGTTTTTAGCAAGGCTGCGGGAACAACGACTCCGACTTCCCAGGGCTAACGACCACACCCGGCCTGTTCTTTTGCTCACATACGTGTCCATGGCTATGACTTATTTTATTGACTAAAGCAAGTCCCAGGGCCAAGCCTGATATGAATGAAATGCAGTGGGAGGGAAGAGAATACGTATGGGCGATAGGGAGCCAGATGGGTTTCTCCAACTTCAAAAATCAGGCCAACTTTGTAAATGTATTGGTCAGGCTTTGGGTTGTAAATCACAGTAGGATAACTCACATTGGCTTAAGAGAAAGAGACTTTGTCTCATGTGACCAGGTAGCCAAGAGGAGCGACTAGTGATCCAAATGAGGTGCCCTCGCTTGTTCTCGCCCTCCCCCTCCTTCCGTCCCTCTCTCCCTTCTCATCTCTTTGCCCACCCTGCCCAGGCCCACCTCTCTCTGTGTTGGCTTTCTTTTCCTACTGTAGACAGCCCATCCCCATGTGGAAGGAGTGACCACTGAGGGCCTCCGAGTAACATCCTTTCACATCCATGACTAAGAAAACAGGTGACCTTCTCCCAGTCTAGAGGAAAGGGAGTGTGATGATGGCCTCAACGTGGATCATGCCCCACGTCTGTGGCCGGGATGGGGCAGCTGGCTGTACCTGGCAGCCTCTCAGCAGCCCCACCTGATCAGAATAGGGGAGTAAGAACTCCCAGAATTACCCAGGAAGAGCAGGTCCTGTGCAGGTGACATCAATCCTGGGCTCCAGCACATACCTGCCTGGCTCTAAATGCCATCAAGTATGCGAAAGCCTTTTGTAAACTGTAGAGCATTGCCCAAATGCTAATTGCTGTTATTATTCCTTTCAAGTTGAATAAAAGCCCCATTATTTACTAGGGTACATCAATGCTGGTGGCAGGCCAGTATTGTTCCGTACACTTACTTGAGTGAAAGTAAAGTTGCAATAAATAGATGAGAGGTTACCAGCAAATTGAGTGAGTCAGTGACAAAAACTGGTTAGTATTAAACCTCAAAATGATGCTTGTTACTTTGGAATGAGGTTGCACCTGCAGGTCAGCTGTAGCATGATAATGTGTTTTCTGAGTGCTGCTATGTCCCTGGCTTGATGCTAGGGAGTATTCTAGGAGAATAAGGAACAGCCCCTCTCTTGAAGAAGTGTTTCGCTGTGACCAGATTCCAATAGCTCAAAATATGCAGATTATGTCAAGGAAGGATCAGGGCAAATTGACTGAATTTTTCACTTTTCCTCCTGATGCCTTGACAGCCTGCTTCTCAGACGTACTGAATGATGTTTAATTTAATTCATGTGCTCGAGGCAGCGCGCTCTGCGCTGCAGCTGTGCACAGTTTGTTTGAAAGGGCTTTTGCACCAAGGCCAAAGGCAGGCAGCACATTGCCGTGACACCTGGATGAATGCATCCCATAGGAAGGAAGCACCCTTACAATGAAGTCAGAAAAGAAATCTTCATACATACTTCCTTGGAAGCCCGTCAGCGTGCATGGGCGAGTGCAGCAAAATACTTCCGAATGACCCTGGTGAAGGTAAATAAGGCTAATACTAGGCAGAGTTTTAAAGTCTGACTGCTGCGTCTCCAAGCAGCATTCCTATAGCCATCTCCTGGTACACACATACATGTGCATGCATACGTATAGGCATGCACACACATGTGCACACTGTATCCATCTCTGTTGTGAATCCTACTCCTGCTTCCAGCACCCAGTGCCTCCTACTTTTCTAATCAAAACAGGAAACGTACGTGTCACTCTCCCTTGTTGCATCAGCTGGGTTACTTTTGCATTATGGATTTTACCTTCTCAATAGCACTGCATTTTAGGCCTTGAACTCTAACTGTGGTGAATGACAACTGAGAAAATGAGTGCCTACTGGGGGGAAGGGTGAGGTGTCAGGGATCACACTTAACGTTATTGTGACATCAATCCTGATGGAGAAAGTCTGATTCAGTCTTTATAGCGAGACTAGGGGGCAGTGATATGGGATTCATGTCTTCACAAGCCTCCCACTTCCCGAAACCTTAAGTGGCTGGGGAATTTCTCCCAGAGCTGGTATCACAAGGCCCTGGTCTAGACTCCATTCTGAGAACCAGAGCGGCATCAGAGACAGTGAGGCTTCACCAACAGTGTCTTTCCTTTTTCTTTTATCAACCTTGTATCAGTTTGCCAGGGCTGCCGTAGCAAAGTACCACAGTTGGTTGGTCTAAGCAATAGAAACTTACTTTCTCAGAGTTCTGGAGGCCAGCCATCCAAGATCAAGTTGCCAGCAGGGTCGGGTTCTTCCCAGGCCTCTCTCCTTGGCTTGCAGATGGCCGTCTTCTCCCTCTGCCTCTGCGTGGTCTTCGCTCTGGGTGTGTCCGTGTCAGGAATGGGGTCTGTGTGTGTGTGGTTTAGGGCCCAGCCTAGGGATCACATTTTAATTTAATTACCTCTTTAAAGATCTCATCTCCACATTCTGAGGTACTGAGGGATTGGGACTCCTTTTGGGGTTGGCCGAAAAGTTTGTTTGGTTTTTTCCCATATGATGGTACTAGTAGTGCTTAGTTGTCTTTAACTTCATTCAAAACAATTTTGCTAGATTGTATTGTGACAGCTATCATATCAGCATGCATTTAAAAAAGTCACAATTCATGAATATTTCTGCAGCCATTTTAATTTTGAAGATGGAACAAAATATGCAATATTTTCAACATATTATGCTTTATTACTTCAAGAAAGGTAAAAACGCAACTAAAACACAAAAAAGATTTGCTCAGTTTATAGAGAGGGTGCCGTGACTGATCTGGTTTGCAAAGTTTCATGCTAGAGATTCCTTGCTGGATGAGGCTCCACAGTGGGGTAGACCAGTTGGGGTTGATAGTGATCAAATTGAGACATTAATTGAGAACAGTCAACATTATGCCAGGTGGAAGGTAGTCAACCTATACTTAGAATTTCCAAATCAATAAAATTATTGGTGAAAAATGAAAAATGTGGTTTTTATTTTACAGAAAAAAACTAAGTGGACCTTTTGGCCATGCCAACATGAATTTTGAAGGCAAAAAACCAGCCCATAACAACATACCCCCTTTCCGCTGTCCGGACTGATGGCCTGGCCACTCCACTTCCCTTAACTGCCTAATCCAGGGCAGGCCTGGCTGACCCAGGTCCCTGTTAGCCAGATGGGTGGAGCCAGAGAAAACTAAATGGTTTCCCTCCCCCAAAGCCAGAGAGACAAAGCCAAGAAGCCCTTGGAGCAGGGGCTGAGAAGCTGGGTGGGTTTGAGGTGGTCATCAGAAGCTGAGGTTTAGATCTGAGGAGTCCGGCAACCAAGGAGGGCACAAATGAGGAACAATGAATCACAATGGTGACAAGGGGCCCTCTGGGCCAGCACAGACTTAGTAGGCTCTCACCCATGGCTGTTTACAAGAAGCCTGTGGCATAAGAACCTGAGACAGAATGGGCATTGACCCAGCCTTGCATAGAGCTTTCTCTTCCTTACCTTGTTGATTCATAATTCTTGGACATTATACACATTGCTTTTTCTACTCAAAATCTTCTCTGCCACAGTGTTAACCTGGTAGCTCCTGCATGACCATCTAGATTTTACTAACGTGTCACTTCTGATGAAAAGTCTCCCCAACTCAGTACATTTTAATTTAGCTGTTCAGAGATCCAGCTAGATTATTAAATTCCATGAGAACAATGATACACCTTGTACTTTTAAGTGTCCCTGCAGTTGCAAATTCTCAGCAAATGCTTACTCAGTGAATGTTTTGAATCAGGCTGCTCACAATCTTTCTTCGAACTCTCTTGGCTTATGTATCCCTTCTGTGTCTCTCATTCTGTCTGACACATAGGGAAGTCTACAGGGCGCTCAGCGCTTTAAGAAGTCTAAGCAGGTTAATGAAATGGTTAAGAATGCAGACTCCAGTGCCAGGCTGCTTGGGTTTGAAGTCCTGGTTCATTGGCAAGGTGGCCATGTTAGTTTGCTAGGGCTCCCGAGACGCAGCACCACAAACTGGGCGGCTTAACAAATGTGTCATTTCCTAGTTCAGGAGGCTAGAAACCTGAGATCGGGGGTTGGCAGGGTTGGTTTGTCCTGAGGGCAGTGAGGAAGGGTCCTAGCTTCCTGTGGTTTGCAGGAATCCTTGTCATTCCTTGGCTTCTGTTGCATCACCTTGGT
This sequence comes from Artibeus jamaicensis, assembly GCF_021234435.1. Taxonomy (NCBI): domain Eukaryota; kingdom Metazoa; phylum Chordata; class Mammalia; order Chiroptera; family Phyllostomidae; genus Artibeus; species Artibeus jamaicensis. The sequence goes on along the minus strand of NW_026522030.1, from coordinate 41,490,944 downwards.
CTCTGCCTCCATTTCCACCTGGTGTTCTTTCTGTGCACATCTCCGTGTCCAACTTCCCATTTTTACAGGGAGACCAGTCAGATTAGGGGCCCGCTCTACTGCAATATGACATCAACCTGACTAGTTTCGTCTGCAGTGACTCTATTTCCAGAGAAGGTCGCATTCGGAGCTACTGCGGATTGGCGCTTCAGCCATATTAACTGTGTGTGTGTGTGTGTGTGTGTGTGTGTAGGGGCATATTCAACCTGTAACAGTGACCCTTGGCTAATCACCTGGTTTCAGTTTCCAAGTCAGTAAAATAGAATAAAAATATATCGTCTACCTTGTAGGGATGTTGTATGATTAAGTGAATTAACATTTATAAAACACTTCAAACAGTGCATGGCACATGGAAGCCCTGCCTCAGTTCTGGCTGCATGTGTCTATCTCCTTCCCTAACCTGGTTGGTGGGGACTCTGCTTCGTCACAGTTCTGATGGTCTCCCATCCTGTATAGTACAACATACAGTAGTGCACTTTGTACCTGATATGGAATCTTCAAACTGAATTTATTAAGCCAAATGTAAGTCAGGGTGATCCTGGGCTGGAGCTAAAAGTCTGTCTGGACTTGTGTGATTTGGTACATTTGGTAGATGACACTTTATCATGCCATTGGTGTAGTTGGTCCCAAAGGCTTGTGCTAGGAGGGATTAGAAAACCCTGCTCTTTCTTGGTCTGTTCCTGAGGTTTCCTGCTTTCTTAGAAATGCTTAAGGCATTCAGTATTACACATACAAATGCCATCTCATCTCCAGGTATAGAGAGACCGTTTAACCCAAGCGTCTTACCTTTAGTTATCGGCATAATTGAATGCTGCAGTTCTGTGTTTCTCCGCTCGGTTGTGATATCATCAGTGCAAGGCAGGAAAAAGAAGGGAAGAGCTGTGTGATATTTCTTCCTCAGAGTCCTGGGTGGGCCATCTGGCAATCTTTAAGTCTTGGTGCCAGATTGAATAACATGCTTTGGGTGGCTTTATAAATGTATTATTCAGGGGAGATGTTGTTTTAACCTCTGTGCTTCATGCCACTTCCTAGCTGGTGGAAATCTTTTCTCTCCTTCACTTGAAAATTGTGTGGAACACAGCCCAGTAGAGACTAATAAATCAGCACGAGGGTTTCTCAGCTGGTCTGAATAGCACTTAATGATGGAAAAGGTGGACCAATCATCCTGCATGAAGCCAGGATGAGAAAAACGATGTGCAAGTGTTGTTCAGCACACATGAGGCACAGGCTGGGGTCTAACCGAGACAGCAACTCAGATCTTCGCCTTATTCCAGCAACAGGGTGGTCATATCCATGTGGGAGTCCCAGTGCTGGGGTGAGAAAATGCTTATGTGGAGGACAGTGAGTTCAGCTTCTAACCTCTACTGGGTTGCTTATTAGTTTCTTGAAATTGACAAATCGCATTACTTTTGGGGTCTCAGTTCCCTCCATTGCACAATGAGGTTGTTGAACTGTGACTGTAATCCTTGAGGTCCTTTCTCTGCGTTCGCTCCCTCCATCACATGTTATAAACCTGTAGACCCAGAGTCTTCTCACTCCAGGCTAAGTGGTAACAATCACTTTAGTTTCTGACAACTAACCCTTTAATTACTCTCCTGGAGCTCAGAGCCAATATTTATGTATTCTACGTTGCATTGTCTCAAACAAGTTCAAGGCTTGAATAAGAGCCTGAGCCTATGTTATAAGTGAATCAAAGGGGGGAAAAACCACGTGAGGTCAACTTTTAACACTGAGAAATTACTGAGTGGCTCAGCAAAGAAGGGGCCCCATGTGTAAGATGGGTGACTGTTCATCATCACTGTGCATGTATGTTAAAGGAAAACTGTGTCCCTACTCACTTCCAATGCCAAATGTGTGGGCTTCTATTTCCTCCTGTACCAACCAGTTTTCCAATTCTCTGGGTCCCAACTGGGAATCATATAATTTTTCTCAATTCTGCCACTAATTACCTGAAATCAATGCCAAATTCCACAGGCTTAAGGGCTCAGTCCCATAAGAAATGCCCTTAGCTGCAGACACCAGTCACATGTGATGGGTCCCCAGGGCACTCACGCTTCTATCCATCTTGGCTACTAAGTTGAGGATTCCCACAAACCCAGTCAGTTTCAGTCATTTACTAGAGGAGCTCACAAAACTCAGGGAAACATCTCCCTATGTTTATTGACTCATCGTAAAGGATATTGTAAAGGATGCAGATGAACAGCCAGATGAAGAGGTAAATAGGGAAATGGGCAGAAGGGCCCCCACACAGGAGCTTCTCTCGCTGTGGAGTCCGTGCGTGCTACCCTCCCAGCACCAACCCACCAGCTCTCTGAACCCCATTTGGGGGTTTTTATGAAGGCCTCATTGTGTAGATATGAGGGGTTATTAACTCAATCTCCAGCCCCTCTCCCCTCCCCAGCAAATACAAGCGGGGCCAAAAGTTCCCAGTTTCTAATCCTGGCTGATCTCCCTGCTGACCAGCTCCCATTCTGTGACCATCCAGGAGCCAACAGGGAGTCATCTCATTAGACAAAAAATGCTCTGTCACTCAGGAAATTGAAAGGGATTCAGGAGCAGTGTAGATGATGCTCCTATCACCTCTGTCATTCAGGAAATTACAAGGGTTTTAGGAACTCTATCAGAAACAGGGGCAGAGACGAAATATACGTATTTCTTATTATGTCACAGTGTCTTTGTGAAGTCTTAGAGTAAAACAGAAATAGAGAGAAGGAAATATAAAGAGTGGAAAGCATCTTTGAACCTGACCTTTAACTCAGTGCTTCTCAGCAGGGGGATAGAGGCTATTGATAATTGACAGAAACAGATGAAGGGTCTCTCAGAAATATGTCAGTGGGTCCCTACCTGAAAGAGCTTGCTGGAACATTCTGAAGGGGTAACAACTCAGTTAAGACACCAACTGGCTGGGGATGATTTTTTTTTTGTGGGGAGGGGGGCAAGCTTAACTTAAGTAATGTGTGGTTTGGGATCATCTTGGAAGAAAGACGCTTTGTACCGGTAGCATGAACTGATTCACTCTGCCCAGATTGTGAGTGGATATTTCTCTGAAGCAAGAGGGAATGTGGATGTGGAAGAAGTTCTGAAACCTCCCATCTTCCTAAACAGTCCCTGTAAGAAGAGAGGTGGGGTGCAGAAGGAGGAACACACATCAAGATCCGGATTCTAAGAGTCTAATCTCAGGTTTTCAAGAATAGAGTAAATGTGCTTTCATTCAGACTTAGGTTCTCATGAGAATCCCGCATGTTTTCATTCTCTAAGTTCCTAATTACATTCATTTGATAATGAAGGTCTGCATGAGCTCAAACTTTTTGTTAGATCAGCTTTGGTTGTCGTTAGTATTTCCATCTGTGCACAGTGCTGCTGACTTGACCTTTCAGAGCAGCTTTCTTAGACTAGGTACGGTTGTCCTTAAGAAGGGACTGGAAGAAAATTGTCAGAATGCCTTGGCTACATTTTTATGACAAATGCATTTTATCAGCCCTCCCTAAAGAGGAGTGATTCTATTTACTCATCTGCTGTCTCTTAAGAGCTCTGCCGAATGGGCTGCAGACCAGGCCACTAGATATTCCCAAGTCACTGGCTGCTCTCAAAGCCAAGGATGGGCTAATTAGCTGAATTTCACATTTGAGGGAAAACCATCTGAGAATATGAAACATTTGGGTTGGTAAAACCGAGACAGTTTTTATCTCACATAACATTTGGTGGAAAATAAATCCAAATAACCCTAATTCCTTCATATTTAAATGGTTAAAATATCACTGTCTGAATTATTTTATAGATACGCAAATTTTTGTCAACAAAGCTCCTCACTTTGATGTGGCCTACTTTATTATTTGCTTGTTTACTTGTATTATTTTTCTCACTTCAAAATCAACAAAATCAAGCATATACTTTGTCAGTCATTTATATATATTGAAAACTTTAAATTCAGATAATCCTTTGGTATAAGTTTTGAAATCACTTTTGCTATTGAAAAACTTCAATTTACACAGTAGTTTCTTTGGTGACCAATTGCTCTAAAGAAACAATAAGCTTGATAGAATTATTTAATCATTTTGAATTTTATTTTTATATCAACAAAGTTGAAATAAAAATGTCTCTCTTACAGCGCTGCGGAGTAGATACGAGATAAAGGGGACACAGTTTGTGAAGGTTAAGGTCTATATTATCGGTTTTACTAAAAGCAAAGCAACCGAATTATAGTCACATAAACATGTAATTATATAACCTAACTTTAACCGTAGCTATGTAGGCATATAACTGCATACTGTTGATATATCTACCCAGAGGAGGCAATTCAAAATTAAATTTTTATTGATATACTAATATTTAGCATTCCTATACAGCCCATAATTATACTGGACACTCGTAGCCTTCCACACCCTGAAGACTGCTTGCAAGTAGAAAAAAATTCTTCAATGGAAAATTGCTCATTCGTATAAAGGGAGGTGTAGACAGAAGAGGAGACTGTGTGTCCTTCCACACAGTCCTCTGCTGTGCATGCTCCCTTGGAGCCCACGGTAACCCGAGTGTAAATAGCAGCTGAGTTCTCACACTACGTGGTTCTGTTATGACTGTTATGGTTGAGAGGCCCTATGAGCTTAACAAGACCCCCAGTGAATTTTAATTTAAATTTTTTTCAATTACACTTAACAGTCAATATTATTTTACTGAGTTTTAGGTGCATACCACAGTGGTTAGACATTTATATAATTTATGATGTAATCCCCCCGATAAGTCTAGTACCCACCTGGCACCACACGTAGTTACTGTAGTATTATCGGCGCTACTCCCTCTGCTGTACTTTACAACCCTGTGATTGTTTCACAACTGCCAGTTTGTACTTCTTCATCCCGTCACCCTTTTCACTCAGTTCTCCAACCCCCACCCCATCTGGCAACCATCAGGTTGTTCGCTGTATCTGTCAGTCTGTTTCTGTTTTATTCATTTATTTTGTTCTTTAGATTCCACAGATAAGTGGAATTGTATGGTATTAAGAAACCCACATTTATCTGCTCATTCACCTCCACATACCAGAAAACCCGAATCGATACTGATTTAAACACACAAGAGCTTTCCCACCTCGTGTAAAAGAAATCTGTTGGGTGGCAACTCCACGAAAGTTGTAGAGCCCCGACTCTTTGCATCTTCCTACTGCACTGTCCTGTATCTCCGGAAGGTCACCCCAGTATCCAGGGTGTTTGCTGTAGCTTCAATCACAGATCCATGTTCTAGGCAATCAGATGAAGAAAGAAAGGACTAAAAATACCTTTCCCTAGCTGTGACCGGTGTGGCTTTGTTGGTTATACATCATCCCACAAAGTGAAAGGTCACCAGTTTGATTTCCAGTCAGGGCACATGCCTGTGTTGAGTGAGGGTTTGTATGAGAGGCAACCAATAGTTATTTCTCTTTTTCTTTTCCCCTCTCTCTAAAAATAAATTTACAAAATATTTTTTAAAAAATGTCTTTCCCATCACCAAGTCCTTATTATATGAAATATTAAAGGGACTTATCTAAGAAAAAAAGATAAAAAAATATGAACAGTGAAAGGACAGCAAACTCACAGTTATTAACAACCACATCTAAAACAAAAGCAAGCTAAAAGTACAGCTAGATCAGGAGAAGAACTATAGAAATGAAGATCTCATGGAGGGTTAGCACCAGGGGAATGGGAGGAGAAGGGGGGAGAAGGTACAGACAATAAGTAGCATAGACGGTAGGTAGAAAATAGGGGGAGGGCAAGAATAGTATGGGAAATATAGAATCTAAAGAACTTGAGACACATGTTCATAAACTAAAAGGGGAATGGTAGGGGTGGGAGGGTGCAGGGTGGAGGGGAATGAAGGGGGGAAATAGAACAACTGTAATGGCATAATCAATAAAATAAAAAATAAAAATTAAAAAAAATGTCTTTCCCTAGCCTTTTCTCCTTATTTTAAGGAACCTTCCTGGAAGTCCCTTCCTGGCAATTCACGCTTACATTTCATAGGCCAAACTTAGCCACACTTAGCTGCAAGAGAGGCTGGCAAATATAGTATTTTAGTTTGTGCATTGTTGCCCTCAGTAATTGAGGTATTTTATTAGTAAGAAAAAGGTAAAAGTGGATTTGTTTAAGCAATTAGCAGTTGCCACACAAAGTTTAAATTTTGGGGGGCTTTCTGGAAAAAAAAGGAGAAAGAAAACCTTTGGTTAAGGAGAATTGCTGCCTGGTGACCTGACCAACTGTCTGCATCCACACTCTCCCTCTTACTAGAAACTGATCGCTGATAGCCAGGATCTCTGACCATTGGGGAAAAAGAAAAAAGCAATAATAGTTAGCATCTATTACGCACTTGCTACTTGCCAAGCCATGTATAATCACATTATATGCATGATCTCATTAAGTTTCAGAGCAACCCTGGAAGTGCTAGCATTATTCTTATTTTACCTATATGGAAACTAAAGCTTGAGATTAGTTTCACAAAGATTACCAAGAAGCAGAAAAGCAGAGATTTGAACTAAAATCTGTTATATCAGAAGCAAATACTCATAATGACCATGCTATATGGTAGTCCCTAATCTTTTTGGCACCAGAGACCAGTTTCCTGGAAAATGGGGGGACTGAGGGGTACTGAGTGGACAGGAGGTGTAGCTCCCCGGGGCTTTTCTCACCCTCTGTGGATGAGGGGCAGTGTTTTGCTGGCTGGACCACTGTGAAGGGGGGTGCAGGGAGATCACAGGCGGAGCTCAGGAGAGCTTCACTTGTGGCCAGGTTCCTGACAGGCCACAGACCCTATTGGTCTACAGCCCTGGGGTTGGGGACCCCAGTTATACCTCATCACACCTAGAAGAGAAGGAACAAGGAAGAGGAGAGGTCAGGAAAATGTTACAGAATAAATTGTGTCTCAGAACTAAAGTGAACAAATGATATATTAAAATATTTATATGACTCATACAAATATGACTCATTTAATGTGACTCATATTAAATAAACGTGTGACTAATACTTTAATTTATCAGTGCATGAACTAGGAAGATGTTGAACCTCGTCAAAGGAGAATTCAGAGAACCATATTTATATAGGCAAGGAAAAAAATTACGAATAGATGCAAGACTGGCCTGTCCACGGGACAGTCATCAACTGCATTACACCAGATGCAGTTTCTTCCTATTTCTAAAAACAAGAATTACTTGTGCCATTATTTGTTTTTTTACAGAGTTGTAAAATAGCTCCAACACACTGAAAGGCAAAGATAACCTGGAAGGGAATGCTAGACAGGACATTCAGTAACCTTTTTGTCCATTTTAAAGTGTCATAATTTAAAGTGTTTCTCTGACACACCAAAATTACCCTTTCCCCATTGCCAGAAACTCCAGTATTTGGACAAACATAAAAAATATCCCCCAAATTCCTTTTAACCTATTCCCTTTTATTTACCTGCTATCGGAGGACCAGCAAAGAGTTTGGAAAGACAAAGAATGATCTTTTCTCATTAAACTACCCCTGCGTGTTGGTAATAACTTTCCAAACTAAGACGGAAATGGAACCAAGGGCTGCCACGTCACCATTGGTGAGGTAATTAACAAAGACTTACTGGATGCCTTCAGCGTGCCGGATACTCTGCTGGCCGAGCATAGTGGACATGGCATCTGCTGTCAGATACAGTTCAAAAGAGAAAACTTACCTACCAATAGAGGGTAAATGCACTGGCTGACAGGATGTACAAAGGTGCAACCCTGCTGCCACCCTCCCCCCCCACACACACACAGTAGTGAATCGCTTCTGTAGACATTACAATATTTCTTAGTGCCTGCTGTATAACTTGGTCAAAGCATCCTTTCTAAGCCTAGACAGCTTGTCTGCTTCCTTGATGCTCTTCCCCAGTTTTTTAGCATTCTGGAATATCTTCAGAAGGAAACAGCTTTGTCTATTAAAGTTGTCAGGATGGTTTTTGTTGTTGTTATTTGTTTTTTGTTTTTTTTGGTTTTTTGCTGGCATCCAAACCATAGGATTGGCAGCATTTCCCTCACAAAAGCTTCACATGACTTCCTTCTGTCATCTTTGGAGATTCTGCAAGTGATAAAGGGGCGTATAATTACTTGGTACAAAGAAGCTCCTGGCCTCCTCCAACTCTGTCCTTAAGTCATCCCACAGAGAAACAAGGAGATAAGTCCCTTTTGAGTCTGTCCCTTCCTTCTGAATCTGTCTCCCTTGTCTGTCATTCTCTTTTTCACTCTGTGTGTTGTCTCGTTGCCCTGCCAAATGGTTCTTATTTGCACATGTTTTTTTGTGCTGACTTCTCCGGCAGGTTCCTCCAGGGACCTATTTGCTCTTTCAGAGCAGCAGCTTTCAGAAGGCCCTGTTTTCTGCACACTGATAATTAAGCACCGGCGGCCCAAGAGGGGTCCTGTGTGCTGTTCAGTGTGTGATCACCTTGATTACAGGTAGGGGCAGCTGTGAACTGAGGGGAGGGACAGTGGGAGAGAGACAGTCACTGGGTACTTCCTCTTTAGATCCTTCTCAGAAAGGAACCAAGCCATAATGCTGCTATCGCCAGTGATAGTTATGACCTAAACTTACTGAGACACATTCACAAATGCAGTTGCTTTTGTCTACGTCTGTCCCCGTTTAGCGGCATGTCCTTTAGTTGGGCGCTGACCTTACTAGGACTGTTTTCTGAATTATAAAATGATGGGTTCAGAACAGGTAGTGAGCAAAGAACTTTAGTTTAAATGTTCTGTTTAAGGAAATTAAAGCCAATGAACTTTTTAACAGTAAGCTTAATATCGCTTTTCTAAATATTGAGCAGATGTTCAGAATTGCCGATTCAGTAATGGGGCAGAAGAGATATATAAAAGAAAGACTGGTAAGGTTTGAATGGAACTAGTAGCTTTGTAATAGTATTGTAATTATAACAATAAAACCTTCCCGTTATATAGGAATGATGTATCCTTCCACTTTTTGTGTGTTCTTTTCACTTTCTGTCTTCATTGTCCTATAATTTTGAGAGTACAGGTCTTTCACAACTTTATTCCAGTTCACAGGCACTTATTTCTTTTCCATGCAATTGTAAATGGGATTGCTTTCTTTAGTTCTTTTTCATTGTTTATTAGTGTTATGACTATGACAGATTTCTGTATATTCAATTTGTATTTTGTTTTGTAATGAATTATGCTATTCTATTAATTTTGTTGAATTCTTTTGGGGGGGTTCTTTTTTTCATTTTTAAAAATTTTATTGTTGTTCAAGCACAGTTTTCTGACTTTTACTCCCACCTTTTCCCCCAACCCCAGCCCTCCCCACCTCCCTCTCCTGATTCCATCCTTGGATGTGAGGAAGCAGAATTCAGCAGTGTAGGTAGGTCTAAAGTAAAATGTGATCATGTCCAGTTCAGGCCCTATCACATTTCACAGAGTGAACCTCTCAGAACTTTTGTTTTTTAAGTTCTTCCACTGATTGCCATCATAAGTTTATATCATCACACACATATTTCTGTTTCCTGAATTAGTTACTGTGGGTGTACTGTTTACTCTCAGTAAAATTAATAAAGGAGGAACTATCCTCCTCAGATGCACCTCCCAATTTTGTTTGGTTACATTATTCCTAGATTGACAAGGTTTAGAATACTATGTCTTTAATGGTTTGTCTGTAGCTCCATTCTGAAAATTTAACCTCCCCCCAAAGCAAATTAAGTATGATGACCATATAAATATCTTTGCCTATTGAACCAAGTAGTTTCGCTGGACCCATAGAAAAGGAAATGTCATCCTATGTCACTAAACTCTTACTACTCCAAGAAGAATGTTCTTTATAGCAAAAGTGAATAAACTTTTCATTTCTTTTCAAATTTATGCACTTCTAATTTATATTCAGCCTGCTACCCTTTCTTCTACTCATGTTATGCTTTTTGTTATATATTTTCCTCTTGACTGATCCCTTGTATTTTTTTCATTTGTGACACAATTGAAAAACCTTTGAGGCTCTCTGTGTCTGAAAATGTTTTCTGTTCCCTCACACTTTTTGGGTTTGGGCCTGGGTATAAAATTATGGGCTGAAAGTCATTTTCCCTCTGAACTTACTTTATAATCTGCCAATGTCCCATGTTGCTCATGAAAATTCAGTATTAGTATCATTCTTGTTAATCTGAAACAAATGATGATTCTTTTAACTTTGAGAACTTTGGGTATTTCTCTCTTTATTCCCTGGGTTGTCAAATGTGGCCATTCTGTATCTAGATTTGGATGAGTTTTTTTCATCTGTTCACTCCACTTGATGCTCAGTAGGCTCTTTCAGTCAAAAGACTAGTCTCTTTCTTGAGTTCTGGAATTTTTTTCTACTATTTAACTATTACGTTCATATCCACTTGATTATTATTTTGTTCTTTCAGTTGCTCTGTTTTGTCTTCAGGGTTGCTCTCTGTTCTTAGATTTCCTAAAATTTATCTTAGAGATCACTATCTTTGTTTTAAGTTTTGGCAATTCATCTGAATTATTTTCAGATAATTTTATTTTTAATTTTATAGCAGCCTATTCTTGTTTTATGGACAAAAAAAATCTCTCCTACTCTCTTAAGGACAGTATTTAAAAAACAGTTTTCTCCTGAGGTTATTGATTAATATTATATTTGTTAATCATCAGTTTTTTTCTTTTATGCTATTTCTTCCCTCCAATGTATGGTGATCCTTGTTTACTCATTCTTAGCTGATGAATAGAGAACTAGGTTGCTTAGTATGGGTAGTCGGTGGGTCTGTGTTCCCCACAGGCCTCTCTTCTGAGAGAGACAGCAGACCAAAGCTTCTGCCCTGATGGGGAGGGTGTGTTGACAGGTAAGCTTCCTGTAAAATACAAGGACGTGGGACTCACTGGCAGCCTGGGAACATGACTGCTGCCAAAATAAAAAATTTAATCCTAGGAATGGCACTTGGGATGGCATTGCCTCATAACTTTCTTTCCTCAGAGTCTGCAATTGGGATCCAGTTAGCCCACTTGTTCTTTGTTTCCCTTTCTGTCTTCAGTATCCATACTAGAGTCCCTACTAAGGTGTATCACAGAAGGCAATGCTAGGAACTTCAGCCAGGTACAGATCCACAAGATAGTACCGGAGGCTACTGCTGCCCTTGGCATTTCCTCCCAAACAGCCTTACAGGAAACCTGCTTTAGCTCTGATACATAGGGGTTCAGAATACTGTGTTCTGTTTTCTCCATTAATCCAATTCAATCTACTTCCTGTCTTCTAAAATTTCCTCAGAATTTCTGCTCACTGCTACCTCTTTTTTAATTAAATTTGTTGGGGTGACATTGGTTAATAAATATTATATAAGTTTCAAGTATACAGTTCTACAATACACCATCTGTATATTGCATTGTGTGCTTACCACCCCAAGTCTTCTGTCAATACATGTTTGACCTCCTTTACCCAGCACTAACCATCCACCACTCTTTCCCTCTGGTAACCACCACACTGTGGTCTGTGTCTGAGTTTTTGTTCGTTTATCTTTTTTGTTCATTTTTTGCTTTCAGTTTTATATCCCACATATGAGTGAAATCATATGGTTCTCGACTTTTTCTCTCTGACTTATTTTACTTAGAATGATATTCTCAAGATCCATCTATGTTGGCACAAATGGCAGTATTTCATCTTTTTTATGGCCTAGTGTTCCATTGTATTTATGTACCACATCTTCTTGAGCCAATCATCTATCAAAGAACACTTTGTTTCCGTGTCTTGGCCCCATGAATAATGCTGCAGCGAACATAGGGACACATATATTTTTGCGAATAAGTATTTTCAAAATTTCCAGGTAGATACCCAGAACAGGGGTTGCTGGGTCAAATGGTAACTCTATTATTTTTTGAGGAACCTTCATTACCGTTTTCCATAGAGGCTGCACCAGTTTACATTTCTACCAGCAGAGTGTAGGAATTCCTTTTTCTCTAACCTCTCCACCTCTTATTCCTTGTCTTGTAGATAATACCATCCTAATAGGTGTGAGGTAGTATCTCATTGTATTTTTTAAAATGTATCTTTATTGTATTTTTTCTACTATCATTTATTTGCCTATACCCCTCCCCTCCACAATCACCACACTGTTGTTCCATGAGTCCTTTTCCTTTTTTGCTCAGTCCCTCCATCCCCTAACCACTCCCCACAAAAGCTGTTTGTGAGCCTGCTGTTTATGAGCCTGTCTCTCTTTTTCTTGTTAGTTCAGTTGTTCATTAGATTCCACATGTGATTGAACTCATATAGTATTTGTCTTTCTCTGACTGGCTTATTTCACTTATTATAATGTTTATAGGACTATCCATGCTGTCTCAGAGGGTAAAAAAAATTTTTTATGGCCAAGTAATGTTCCATTGTATAAATGTCCTATAGTTGTTTTGTCCACTCATCTACTGATGGACATTTTGACTGCTTCCATATTTTGGTGATTGTAAATAACACTGCAAAGAACATAGGGTTGTTTATATTTTTTCAAATTAGTGTTTCTAGTGTCTTCAGATAATTTCCTAGAAGTGGAATCAGTGGGTGAAACTCACTGGCAGCATTGTACTCAATGGGCAATAAATACAAGTGTTTCCCTTAAGATCAGTGACAAAACAGGGGTGTCTGCTTTCACCTGGCTTATTCAACATAGTATTGGAAGTTCTAGCCACAGCAATTAGACGAGATTAAGCAAAAGGCATCCAAACTGCGAAGGAAGAAGTAAAACTGTGTTTATTTGTAGATGCCATGATACTGTATATAGAGAACCCTAAAGATTCCACCAAGAAACTACTAGAACAAATAAATGACTTCAGTCAAATAGCAAGATACAAAACATCCAGAAATCAGTTGCATTTTTATATGCCAATAATAAACTGTCAGAAAGGGAAATTAAGAAAACAATCCTATTCATAACTGTTTCAAAAGAATAAAATATCTAGGAATAATATTGTCTAAGGATATGAAAGATCTGAACTCAGATAATTATAAGATACTGAGCAAATAAATTGAAGAAATCTCAGTTTTATTGTTTTATTACCTTTAAATTCTTCTACTTAATCAATGTTCTCTTTGATTTATATATTCCTTTGTACTATCTCATTTGGTTTGATCCTTGAAATAACACTATGGAATAGGTACTATTATTATTCTCATTTTATAAGTGAAAAAATGGACTTCCAAGAAATCATGAGACTTAGCCACAGTCTTACAGCTAATAAGTAGAGGACTCATGACCAGCACCTAAGTCTTTTTTTTATTTTAAAGACTTTATTTATCTATTTTTTAAATTACTTTATTATTATTCAGTCACAGTTGTCTGAATTTTTCCTCCACTACTCCCCTGCACCCCAGCCAATCCCACTTACCCCACTTGCTTTCACCCTCCTCCTTGGTTTTGTAAATGTGTCCTTCATAGTGGTTCTAGAAAACCCTTCTCTCCATTGTCCTTTTCCCTCTCCTCTTTCCCCTCTCCCCTCTGGCTATTGTTACAGCGTTCTTAATTTCAATGTCTCTGGTTATATTTTTTCTATATATTTGCTTTTTTCTTTTGTTGAGTATGTTCCAGTTAAAAGTGTGATCATATGGTATTTGTCCCTCACTGCCTGGCTTATTTCGCTTAGCATAATGTTCTCCAGTTCCATCCATGCTGTCGCAAAGGGTAGGAGCTCCTTCATTCTCTTTGCTGCTTAGAATTCCATTGTACAAATGTACCACAGTTTTTGATCCACTCCTTTACCAGTGGGTGCTTAGGTTGGTTCCAGCACTTGGCTATTGTAAATTGTGCTGCTATGAACACAATTGGGGTGCATAGGTTCTTTTGGATTGGTGTTTCAGGCCAAGTCTTTTACCTCCAAACAATTGCTCTTTTCACTGTTTTGAGATAAAATATAATTAAATGCTATATTGTCTAGTACAGCCTCTAAAACTGATTGAGCTTCCATACAGAACAGGTATAAATAAACAACATGTATTTAATGCACATAACTCATTGAAAAAACCTTCAAAATGAGATGAAGATGGCAGGGTACCAGGTGAAATTACACTGATCTGTGTTGGAAGTTACTGTGTTAGTAAAAGGATGACTTCTACTGCTGCTGCTACCACCTAAAGTGTGTGCATGCATGGGTGTTTGTGTATATTTTAAGCAACCGATGACAAGTGACAGGACTATTAAAACAGGCTTTTGAAACCCAGTGTAATAATAAGAAAGCAGAATGGAAACAAGAATAGCTGTGATAGTTTACCTGTACCGTGATGGTATCTGGAAAGAAGAGACTTTATTTGGAATCTCTCTCTATCCTCAATTCCCTCTGTCCTGAAAGACTAGGCCACACAGTAAAAATCTGTGTAACAGTGAATATGGTGGGCACTGAAGCCTTCTGCAGGAAGGGCCTTTTATAGCACCTGGAGGGACATACTGAAGTTCATGTTGTCCTGGAAAGGAGAGTTCTACTGCGTTTCAGTTTTGGAAGAAAGGTGTATGAAGTGACATAAATGATCTGAACTGAGAATGTTATAAACCAAAGATGAAGAGAGGCAGCAAGGCTAACTCAAAAAATATTATATGTTGATATCTGGAATTAGCTGCTCTTGTGTCTTCAAGCTCTTCTTGGTTGAGTTTATATTCTATTTTCAACTATCTTTGTCAAGAAATTGTATTCAAACCTAGGATTGCCAAATTGCTTTATGGCTCTATTTTAATGCTTCCTCCAGGTTGATCTGTAGGAGATAAATAAATGCTCAATTTTAAAAAGCCCTGCAAAGTATTCAAATAAGTTTGGAAGTGTTTGATTTAACCATGCCAACTGGTCTAAAACATATTACAGAGAAAAATATTATTCTATATTAATATATAGTTACAAAGTATTATATATTTTTTAAACAGGGATACACGAAAATGTCTGCTAGAAAATATACCTTGTCTTCATCTGAATTATGAGAATACAAGTGATTTTTATTTTCATATTTTTTCTCATCTATATATTTTTTTAGTAATATTTTTAAGAAAAATAACATGACAACAATTATAATGTTAATACTTAGCCCTTAGTAATCTTTATCTTGTGTTAGCTGCACACAAGCCTATGAAGTAGGCACTACTGTTATTATTTTTATTATGTAAATGCTATTTTTAAATTCTTAATTTGAAGCGATTAGGAACCAGACAAGTTGGTGCAGGCAGAGAGGAAAAAGTGGAAATGAGTCATATCTGAAAGGCAGAAATAAGAAAACATAGTAACTAATTGTCTATAGGAAACAACAATGTGTGCCTCCAGGATATTGAGGATTATAGTATTAGTGACAAAAACAGAATCAAGGAAGTCTAAGTTTATATAAAAATTCAAATGACATTTAGAGAAATGGTTTGTTTTCAAGAACCTGAGTTTGGCTCTTTACTTGTCCATATTGAGGAGATGAGAAAGCACATTGGTAAAAATGTTTAGCCTCAGCTCAGGTGAGAAAAGAACCTAAAGACGTCATGTGGACAGTCATCCACATGCAGCTGTAGTCTGAACCACAGAGGTGAATGGACTCTCTTGAGAAGAGGATGTACAGAGAAAAGCAGGACACTAAAACTTTGACCTTCAGGTCTTGTCTCTATACAACCCCATGAACTTGACTAACGTGTGGAGTGACGATAGAATGGAATTCTGAGTCCTTGTGCAAGGATGACATTTTTGAATAGTTTCCTTAGAGACTACTAGATTTCTTGTTTTAAAAGTAAAAGCAGAAAAGACATTTAAGAAGCATATAAGGTAAAACACCAATCCAAAAGAACCTATGTACTCCACAATGTTCATAGCAGCACAAATTACAATAGCCAAGTGCTGGAAGCAACCTATTTGCCCATCAGTAAATGAATAGATCCAAAAACTATGTACATTTACACAATGGAATTCTATGCAGCAGAAAGAAAGAAGGAGCCCCTACCTTTTACGACAGCATGGATGGAACTGGAAAGCATTATGCTGAGTGAAATAGGCCAGGCAGTGAGAAGACAAATACCATATGATCTCACCTTTAACAGGAACCTAAACTGTAAAACAAACAAGCCAGCAAAATATAACCAAAGACACTGAAATAGAGAACGGGTTGACAGGGACCAGAAGGGAGAAGGGAGGGAATTTCAGGGGAAAAGGGGAAAAACGGTTTACAGGGACAAATATAAAGGACACATGGACAAAAACTAAGAGGGGTAGAAATGAAAGGGAGGTGGGAGCACTGGAAGGGCGGGCTGCGATGGGAGTAAAAAACAGAAAGCTGTACTTGAACAATTAAAATAAATAAGTTTTTTAAAAAGTTAAAAAAAAAGCGTATAGGGCACATGGTGGTGAGCAGCACCCTAGAAGATAGAATTTGAGGTGAAAGATACTCTAGCTATGTGAAGAAATGATCAGAAATTGACAATGGAATCATGATAAGTTTGTGGTACACTGCATTTAGGTTGAGGGAAGGGATCAAGTTAGGAAAATACAAAATGGAAGGTCTCAGGCTATGTATAAATACAATGAGTAAAGATGTAAGAGTCTTAGGGTCTCAGAGAACCCCAGTTTAACAAGGAATGTGCTGTATATTATGCTGGTATATGTGGGATGTTTACATGGAAACATATCTTTCACACACTAGAAAGACATAAACATCATAATGCAATTACCTTGTCATATTTTGCACTAAGAAGACCTATATTAGAAAATAATAAATACATTTTTCTTCAAGGCCCCTCTTTTAAGTGAGTTCAAAGTTATTCAATAAAACAGAGGACATCAAAGAAAAATGACTGCATAACTGTAAAATGTACTTCTAAAGACAGGTCAATGCACATGGTATTATTTTTGGAATGAAAAGATTAAGGGATAATTTAATGAGGATCAAGATCATTAATTAGGGCAAGGTTATTGTACAGAACTTTTTGGCATCTTTATTGCAGGCAGAAAAATGAAAAATAAGCTGAAACCATCAGTAAAGAGCAATCTCCAAAAAAGTACCTGTAGGTATACAAGGTGGGCAAAACAGGTTTACAGGCATGAGTATAAAAACACAGTTTATTCCTGTATTATTATTTATTAATTATTATTTATTTGTCTTACAACTATAAACCTACTTTTGCCCCTGGTGTGTATATGCAGACACAGATCACACATACACATATAAACATACAGTATTTGTATGAAAGTGCGGAAGGGTATATATCAAATTATTAATAGTTATTATTTGTATCAGGGTCTCTACAATTACAGCTTCTTTCACTTGTCCCATATCTGAATCTTCTAACTTATCTATATTAAACACGAAATATTTGTGCAGTAAGAAGAAAACTGTTCACAGTGTTTATAGAAACATATGCATCACTTCCCTCTCATCCCTAGGACATGTCAACCCCTAACCTACAGAACTCACAGATTCTATATGATAAGAATAGCAGTACTCTCTTTTATCTTTTTCAGATGTTAGTGAAAAATAATCACCTTTCAGACAAGATCATTGTTCTGCCAGGGAAAATTGAAGAAATCTCGCTTCCTGAGACTGTAGATGTGATTATTTCTGAACCAATGGGATACATGCTGTTCAATGAAAGGATGCTGGAGAGTTACCTTCATTCCAAAAAATGGCTGAAAGCGAATGGTGAGTTGTCCAATGCTGGTGTAGAAAACAAGCTAATGTTTTAACATTTGCAATCTTTTCCCTTTATGTTTAATTATTGACAGAAAGGGAGAAAGAACATTTCTGTTATACCAATTCTTTGAATTTCTCATCTTATTCCATAGTGAATGAGACAGTCTCCAACCATAAAGAGATGATGGTGCTCTGACCAGTGTGACTTAGCTTGTTGGGCAGCATCCCACAGAGTGAAAGGTTGCTAGTTCGATTCCTGGTCAGGGCACGGGCCCAGGTTGCAGGGTCAGGCCCTGGCTGGGGCATGTACGATCAGCGTTTGTCTCTCACATCGATGTTTCTCTCCATCTCTTTCTCCGTCCCTTCCCCTCTCTCTAAAAGTGAATAAAGTAAAATCTTAAAAGACATGGTGGCAGTGTGCGGCACAGTGTTCAGTGTTGTACGAGCAGCAGTTCAGAGTTAGGTATTTTTGTCCTGGTTCTATTATTCTCCTCCATAAGGAACTTGGCCTAATATTTGACCTTTTGACTTTGATTTTCTCATCTATAATATTAAAAATAATCTCTAAATTCCTCTCACATGTTGGCCTTCTACAGTGTAATAAACTCTCTGGGGTTTGGTAGTTATTTCTGACTTACCCTTTTTCTACTTTTTATCTTTTTCCCTATGATCACTGAATATAATCAAGATAAAAATATGAAGTCTAATAATTTTTGTGCTTACCAATTGTCTGCATGTGCTAGGCAATTTGCATGAATTATTTTATGAAAAACCATACAAAGCATGAATGATGAAGCTTTTTAACTTACTGGAAGAGTTATTGCTGAGGTTCTACATGATTTTACATTCCTTCCCTAGGGGACATTTGACAACATCTGGAGACATTTTGGGTTTCACAACTGGGGGAGGGGGTTCTGCCAGCACCTAGCGGGAAAAGCCAGGGGGATGCTACTAAACATCCTTCAATGCACAAAACAGCCTCTATGCTTCAAAGAGGTATCCAGTCTAAACTGTGAGTAGTGCCAAGACTGAGACCTGAAAAGACCTGGCACAATGAGGAAAGCAAGTTAGCAAGGACACACCTTTAATAAGTGAAATAAAGACCCATATGTATGCTGTCTGCAAAAGACTCACTTCAGATCAAAAGACACACACAGACAATATAAAGGATGGGAGATAGTTCATGAAAATGGAAACAAACAAACAAAACCTGGAGTAGCAATGCTTATACCAGACAAAACAGACTTTAAAAGAAAAACCATATTACAAGAGACAAAGAAGGACCCAGCAATTCTATTTTTGGGAATTTACCCAAAGAAACCCAAACTACTAAATTAAAAAGACGGGTATATCCTTATGTTCATTGCAGTGTCATTTACTACAGCCAAGGTATGGAAACAATCTAAGTGCCCGCCAGGAGATGAGTGGATAAAGAAATGGTGCATATATACAATGGAATATGACTCGGCCCTAGGAAAAAAATGGTGAAGTCTTGCCATCTGCAAAAACACAGAGGGACCCAGAGGGTACTGTGCTGAGTGAATAAGTCAGACAAAGGAAGACAAATGCCATATGATTTCACTTATATGTGGAATCTATAAAGCAAAATAAATGAACAAGCATAACAGAAGCAGACTCATAGGCACAGAGAACATTTTGACATTGCCAGATGGGAGGGTGGTTAAAGGATGGGTGAAAAAGATAAAGTACAAATTGTACTTACAGAATAGTCTATGGGGGTGTAGAGCACAGCATGGGGAATATAGTCAGTAATATAGTGCAAACTCCATTCTCGAACTTAACTCATTCCAGAAAATTGTTTGAGAAGTGATTCATTTGAAAACTGAATCACCATTGTCTGTCGCCTGGGAGACCTGTGACTGATCACACAGGTATCAGCATGAAAGGGTTTTTGGGTAGAGAATTGAGAACTGAAGTGAACTAGTTGGTGGAGACCCCAACTGTTTGAGAACCAAGACATTCAAGAACTGAGGTTTAAGAACTAGATTTATTGAGGTGGTAACTTAGTAAGTTATATAATGTCTAATCACTGAGTTGCATACCTGAAAGTAATGTAATATTGTATGTCAACTGTAACTGAAAAAAATTTATTTAAAATCAAAAAGCGACAGAGCAGCAGTTTGCCCCGGGTCAGTCTGGCCCACATCCCACACTCACAGCTCCTGGGTGTGCACTGACTTCCCGCTCTTCACCGGAGAGAGTGGGCACGTTCTAACGGCTCGTGGTTTTTAGTTAGGGTGTAGAAGGTAGCTGGCCAATCTTAACAGGTTTATCTCTCATGAGAATCACAGCTTCTTACCATATTGTATTGACTTTAAATCACCAGTGTTGTGGCACCCTACCTGGGCATCCAATGAAGATAAAAGAAATAAAAGTGCAGCTCATACTCAACCAAGCGACACAATATATGAGTATCAATAAACCTCGAGACTCATCTGTAATTTCATACATGTTTTCAAAGTTTAAGGATTCAGAAATATGCGCTGAAAAACCTCATGTCAACAATAAGCGAACAAACTTAGGCAAAGTACACCAAATGGCAAGAACTTCACTGGTGCCCCTGTTGCAGAGCAGTCCGGGACGCCCCTGGAAGCCTTGTGTTCAAGCAATAAAACTGAACTGCGGGAAATGAAGGGAAGGAGCAAGGCTGCTTAGATTCCCTTCTCAGTGCCCCCCAGGAAGAATTTTTATACTTTTCCTGGAATTTTGCTAATGGTGAGGTGCCCACGTGGTGAGATTTTGCACCTCGTTAATTAACGTACATCTGGTTGAGCCTCTCTAAGTGGCATATTTCCCCAGATGGGGATATGGATATGAAATAAATGTATCCATTTCAGCTCCCCCGGACTGAAGTGGATATGAAAGTTTATATTGGGCTGTGTATCTTTAACTAGACAAGTAGAAATAAATGCTGATTTTATCAGCTTTCTACCCTGTGTGCTCCTGAGGGAAGGATGATTGATTTTCCTTCTAATTATTTTTATTTTCCATTGAAAGAAGACATAGTTTACAATATCCAATGGTAATAAAAGGCTTATAATGAAAAAACAGGAACCCTCTGTCTCATCTCCTCCTATCCTGAGACTGCTCCCCGAAGGCTATCCCTTTGAACTCGATTCTGTTTTTTCTATTATTTACCTGCATGTTTCCATATAAAGTTATCCTATTGCTATTCTCGTCATTCTGTGGTCGAGGAGTTAGCTTTCCTACATAGTGGCTCTCTCCCTTCTTGACACACCCTCCCTACCCCCAATCCTCTCAATAAATTTATACAGGTCCTCAAATCCCTTATCCTAACCCTTGAGGCCAAATATGTTTCAGAATTCAGGAGCTGGAGGACTTCAGAAAGGCAACACACTCATATACCATGTATTATGTAAAATCTCCAGTTACATGCAAGGCAACACTTCATAATGAACCACATTATATGTATTCCTGCAACAAAAATATGATTATGGACATCAGGTAAGATAAATAGGAAGTATAAATAGACTAGTACCAGTTCAGGTCAGGTTTTTCATCAGACGATGTTGCAAACTTTAAAAAATCTGTTGCTTTACAGAGCAGAGCTTTTTAGATTTCAGAATTTCAGAATTTAAAGAAATACGGACCTAGATGATTATTTGGTTAAATCAATAATCAATGTTTATTATGAAAATATAAATATTGTTCAGTGCTGAATCAGGTGGTATAATATGTACATATTAGTATATATTTTCTCATGAACTCTTTTGCTTTTCCTGGAGTTCATTGTCTTGTTTTTTCATTAGCTTGGTTTTCTATATCCTCATGACTAATTTTTTCTGTGTTCCAACGGGTTGCACAGGTCCTATCAGTATTGAGTCCGTGGTAGCCTTCCTCCTCCGATCCTCTCTTCTCCACTACTCCTGTTGCGTGGCTACCGCAGTGTGCCTCTCTCTCCATTCCTGTGTCTCCCTCTTTCTTGGTTCACACCATCACTTCAGTGAAGAATATTCCCCAACAGGTGCTGGAGAAAGGAAGCTTGAGAAGTTACTTTTGATTGAGTCCATGGATTATCATATTGCTGGGTAGAGTATTTTAAATAAAACACAATTTTTTACTCAGTATTTTTAAGACATCTTTTTTCTGGTTTTTGGTTTCTAATATTGCTGTTGAGAAGTCCAGTGCCATCCTGACTCCTGATGCTTTAAAATGACATGGTTTTCCCCGGTGGACCTTTTTAGTATCTTGTCTTCATTTCTAATCTCCTTCGTGTAAAACTTTGTAAATTCTTATGATGGCCATGTAGTGAGTATGTTGAATCAAAAGACATTTTCTTTAACTTTTGGAATATTGTTTTATATTTTACCTTTGATGATTTCCTCTTCTCCATTTTACTTGATGTCTTTGAATCCCTATGAGGCTTAGGCTCAGAACATCCTTCTCTGAAGCTTCCCAAGTTTACGCGAATAGTGACACGTACTACTTTTCAGAGGTTTTTTAATATCCTTCCATCCTGAGTTTGAAAAATCACCAAGCAGTCATTATTGTTTCAACACTGATGTATGAGATTTAGATTGTGACATATGAATGATCTTACAATCATGCTTTCTCTGTGACTACTGCTGAAAATACCCTAAATAAAACAATCGGTCCTATTTTAATAGGCTTTGAGTTAAAGTACAGGGCCGCTGGCTATTGAATGAGATTCCACGCCTGCATTTTGTCCTTTCACTGTTTAGCTCTGAGATCATGGCTGAGACACTCAAGTTTCCCTGCTCCTTATTTTTTTCATTTACAAAGTAGATGTAAATAATAGAACCCACTTTATATTGTTATGAGAACTAAATGAATTAGTACATAGAAAACTCAGGAAAAAAGCTCATGGCAAAGTTAACAAAATATAGAAATTTTTGGAATTATTACTCTTTAATCAGTTTCTTAGGCAATCCTCATTTCTGAAGTAGGGTTAGTTTATCTGTCTTTTATTTATAGTTTAATAATGACAATGAAATGACAAGAATAATAACGTGGATCACCCAGCCGGCGAAAGAATTTGCCTTTGCCCCGGTGACTGGAGATGTCAGGAACAAAACACAGGTGTGGGTGTACCAGCGTGGAGGGTGTCAGGCCTGTGTAAGCACAGATTCTAATAGTGCTTGAAAAGAGAGGCAGTGTGATTATACCTGGACAAGTCTGAGAAGGAAAATAATAATGTGATAGAATGGTAAAATGTTGATTATTTTCAAAGCCAAGTTGTTTTTACAATAAATGAGAAAAAAAAGAAACAGATAAAGGAAGTGCCCAGGAGTTCAAGCAGAGGACATACAGGAAAGAAAAAAGCCAATAGCTGGGAGGGCGCATATGCCAGGTCGAATCTCACCTGGGACTCCCTGAGCTTTTATCATCACAAAGTTTTGGGACTTGCTTTGGTGTTCTATATCCCCTCTTCTCTCCTGCCTAATTTTTGTATCCCTGCTGTGAGGAAAAATTGTATTTCAGCCTGTTGTGTGATCACTGAAATAGGTGAAAGAATGGAACTGGTCAAGTGGTGGGTAAGTGGGCCGCTGAATCAGAAGGCGGTGGGAGTCACCCTTTGGGTCTGTTGTCTTTTGCTCATCAGGAATGATGTTCCCGACATTCAGCGACATCCACTTGGCCCCCTTTTCTGATGACCAGCTCTACATGGAACACTACTCCAGAGCCAACTTTTGGTAATACTCTTTCTTATTTTCCTTTTCCTTCAGAGTAAAACAGAGTTCCTAAAATGACTGACATTTGAGATGGTATTTTGGGGTGGGGGTCAAGGGCTGTTCTCTGTACTGTAGAATGTTTAGCAGCATCTGTGGTCTGTACCATCAGCACCTTCCCCACAGCGTGACAACCAAAATGCGCCCAGACATTGCCAAATGTCCCCTTAGGGGCAAAATCCCTCCCCACTGAGAACTAGAATGGACAAACCAGGGAACTGCTTAGGCAGCATCAAATGCCCGAAGACTGCCCTGAGGCTAACGTAACAGCACCTTCCCCTGTTCGCTGTACCTTCGTTTCCACTTCTCCGCGTCCAGTTCTTTGCTCAGGGCGATGGCTTCTGTTAGAACTTGCCTTTGTCAGAGAACATATCAGTCAATATACCTCAGTGTAAATGAGCTGATCAAAAAATGTCTGGGAGTTTTTCTAACCGACTGTCGGCTTTTGGGCAGTTCTCTTCACCCCCTGAGACTTAGTTTTTCATTTGTAAAATGAGAACTAACACAAAACCCTGCCTATTCTAAATGGCATTCCTTCTGGAATTCTTTTTCTTTCTTTTGGCTCTTAATTTTTTTAATTTTTAATTTTTTATTGTTTTCCATGTAAGGTTACCTCCATTTTCCCCCATCCCCTACCCATCCCCTGCCACTTCCCCCACCTCCCACCCTCAATCCTTTGGCTCAAATCCACTTTTGGTTTTGTCCATGGGTTCTTTATACATGTTCCTTGATGGCCCTTCCCCTACTTTACCCCATTTTCCCCCTTCCTCATCCCCTCTGGTTACCATCAGTGTGTTCTTTATCCCAATGTCTCTTTTTTATTTCATTTGCTTGTTTGTTTTGTTATCAGGTTCTGCTTATAGGTGAGATCATATGGTATTTTTCTTTCACCGCCTGGCTTATTTTACTCAGCATGATGCTCTCCTGTTCCATCCATGCTGTTGTGAAGGATAGGAGTTCCTTCTTTCCACTGAGTAGTATTCCATTGTGTAAATGTACCATAGTTTTTTGATCCACTCATTTACTAATGGGTACTTAGGTTGTTTCCAGCATTTGGCTACTATAAATTGTGCTGCTATGAACATTGGAGTGCATGGATTCTATTAAATTGGTGTTTCACGATTTTTAGGGTATAATCCCAGCAATGGAGTTGCTGGGTCAAAAGGCATTCTTCTGAGAACTGTTTTTTTTATAAGGAGAAGGAAGAAGAATGATGATATTGGACCCATGGGAGGTAGAAACAGAACAGATATCATCCTTGGAGGAATGATGTGTATGAAGGAGGGAGCACAGATCTCTGCAGGCAGATGGATGAGGATGGGTGCTGAAATGTATGCTCTGAGCTCTAGCTGAGGTATGCAGAACCCCTCCCACAGAGATAGCCAAGGTTCATTTCCCGCATTTTCTCTTTGTAATTCTATCTTTTGGTGAAGGGGAAGCAAACAGGAGGTGCTTTGATTTCCTGGATTACAGAATTCTATGAGGGTCAAAGGGCTAAGATTTTTGTTTTTCTTATATCATTCTATGGCTCTGCTCAATCTGTAATTCTGAAACTTTACGCCAGAGACTTTCCAGTGGGGGTGAATGGCCTGTTGGTGTGTGAAGGCCATTCACACACCAACTGTGGCACTGAGGTCGGGGAGACCTTAGTTATGATTATTGTCCTGTAAGGTCATGCCTGCCCTGAATCAGGAGGTCTTAAATGTGACCTCCTGATTCAGTGGAGAAGTTGGAGACTTAGGGATTCAGATAAAAGAGTGGACTGGACTAGTGGGGGCTGGGGGGTTGCCTGGGCATCGATTGCCTGTGTGGCCTTCCAGCCATGCCACCTGTGGGCAGCTTACTACCTTGAGACTATTAATGATCACTGTGGACTGGCTAGGCTCCCTGTCAGCATGCAAACATGCTGCTATTTATTCTATCTAAAAATAAAATAAAAACAAAGCTATTTTTGTATCTCACTCCCCCAGTCAGCCCCCACCCATCTCTCTAAATCACTTTGCAGCAAAATTCCTCAAAGGGGTTGTCTGTACTCAAACACCTCCAAATGCCACCTTCAGTGTCTCTCAAGACATTCCACAAAAATCATTCTTATCAAGGGCACCAGTGCCCTGACCTCCACCCTGCTCAATCCAGTCATCAACATTCACTTCTCAACCTATGTAGCCTCTCAGCATTTGAGCAGCACTTGAGCAGAATTTGAAACAGTATTTTCCCCACATTCTTTGACTTATCTTCTGCCTCACTGGTCACTTTCTCAACCCTCCTGTGGTTGTTACTTGTCTCCCTAACCTCTGGTGTTGGAGTTCCCCAAACACAGTGTCTGGACCTCTTCTCTGTCCGTGGTTACTCCCTGGTGAGTTCACTCATCCCCAAAGTTCACATACCATCTATATACTGATGATGCCCAAGTGTATCTCTCTAGCTCAGACATGTCCAGAGAACTCCAAATTTTCCTGTGGCCAACTTCCTTCTGGAAATTCCCCTTGGAGAGACTTAACAACGGTCAAAACTAAACTCCCAACCTCCTCCACACCCACCCCAAACCTCCTCTATTCACAGTCTCTCCACCTCAGTTGCTGACAAGTTTATTTTCCCAGGCACCAGGGCCCCAAACCTGGAAGGCCTCTCTTCTGTACCTGATACATCAAGAAATTGTTTGTCCTACTTTCAAAATATATCCAGAGACTGACTAATTCTCAAAATATTCACTCTTCTCCCTTGACCCCAACACTATTATCTAATCTCAGTTATTGCAACAGCTCCTTAACACATCTTCCCCATCATTTCCAAAACCTTCTAGCAGGTTTGACCCAGTCTGCCTCTTCCTTTCTTGCTACCATGTTCAATCAGCTCCATCCATACAGGTTTCCTGCTGCCCCCCAGACATGCTCCCACCTAATGGCCTTTGCATTTGCTGACCTTTCCATTTGGAATACTTTTCCCTCAGTATTCACATGGCTAATTCCTTCACCTCCATAAAGTCTTTGTTAAATGCCACCTTCTTAATAACACTTACCCTGACCACCTGATTCAAAATGCCAACCATCCCACTTCCAATCTCACATTTTCTGTTTTTTTCCCCTCTAGCACTTATCACCTCCTAAGAGATATGTAATTTCTTTATTTATCATTGTTTCTTTTTGTATCCCTCCTGATGGAATGTCAGCAGCTACAAGGGCCAGAATTCTATCAGTTTTCACTGCCTCCTCAGACCCAGAACAGGGCCTCCCACATGGTCAGCTTTCAATAAATGTTCAT
Source organism: Artibeus jamaicensis (assembly GCF_021234435.1). Lineage (NCBI taxonomy): Eukaryota > Metazoa > Chordata > Mammalia > Chiroptera > Phyllostomidae > Artibeus > Artibeus jamaicensis. The sequence goes on along the minus strand of NW_026522030.1, from coordinate 41,464,333 downwards.
TTGTTGAATGAGTAAAATTTCAGTAATCTCAAGCAAGTACAGAAATAATTACTATTAAAATTTTAACTGATATCTTTTGAATTTTTCTGTTTTTTTAATACCATACATTAGGATCATACCATACAAAAATTAGAATCATACCATAAATACCATTTTAGAGCTTTTCTTTTTTTTTCTTATTTTGACAATACCTTGTTGACACTTTCTCATATCTTTTAGATATTCTTTTGTCGAGGAGCATATTTTATGCCTCTCTCATAATTTACTGACTCAAGCTCCAGTATTGGATATTAAATTACTTAATTACTATTTTAATCCCATAAATTCTATAAGAAACAACACTAAGGTATTGTTTCTACATTCTACAAGAATATAGAACTTTATAGAACTCTATATCCTAAATTTTGTAAGAAACAATGCTATAAAGTAAGTTTCTCATTATGGAAATCTTTGTGTGCATTCTGATTATTTCCTTACAATAAATTGCTAGACGCAGAATCACTGGACCAAAAGGTGTGAAGAAGGAACTTTAAAAAATTGTTCTTATATATTGCCAAATTGCCCTGTGGAAAAGTTTTACCAATTAACACTTCTACCAGTGGTATATGAGAATGTCTGCTGAGTCTTGCCCATACGGGATATGTTTTATTTTTTTTAAATGCCAGTTTGATTTGCAGAAAAATGGTGGCCAGTTTATTTTTAATCTGCACTTCTTTGATAGCTGGTGCATTTGAATTATTTTATTTTTAGTCAATAAACACAAAAATATTTTAAAAAACATATCGTTATCAAAATTGACAGCCTTTGCTTTCTTCCTAATTTGCTCGCCTCTCTAGAGCAGCTTTTGCATTAGACTCCTAGCATGTGGACCTTTTGTTGCATTGATCCAGGGAACAGGTGGTGAAAGCTTGCACGATTTCTGTTAGAAGAAGCAAAGAAGTAGAAATGCTGGCTGAGAGGAAGGAGGGGGATAAAAAAAAAAGAAAAGAAATGAGTTTGGGTATATTCTGAGGGAGTGAGCTGAGAGACTGAAGAACAATTAACAGGCTACATAAATAAGATCCTCAGATATTCGGGTGTAATCAATTTTCAGTCCTCACCTGCCTTTCCTACCATCAACACTGGACACCATTGGCTCTTCTCTCCTGGAGCCTAAACCTGGTTGTCCTTCTTCCATCCTGGCCCCACCTTCTGAGTCTCCTCCCCCCACGGTCCAGATCTCTAACATTGGACTGACTCCATGTTAGTTCTCTGATGGCTTCCTCTTTCTGTCTACACTCACTTCCTGACTGATCTCATTCAGTCTCCTGGCTGTCAATATTGTCTCTAGGCTGACAACTCCCAGAGTTAGAACTCCAGCCCAGATCTCTCCCTGGAAACATGCACTGTAGATGTCCATCTGGCTGTTAACAAGTCTGCTTGGATGTCTGTCGGATATTTTAAATTTAACATGTCCAAAGGCAATCTGCTGATCTTCATCACCACCCCCTGCCCACCCCTGCAAAATAAAACAAGCAAAACTAAAAACACTGCTTCTGCGACAGTCTTGCAGTAGTCTCCCAGCTCATTTCTTCTTTTCATACAACTGAAATGATCTTAATGATACATAGTTCAGGCCATATTCTTCTTCAGCTCAAAACCCTCCAGCGACTTCCCATTACTGTATATGCATAGTGAAAGCCGAAGTTCTCAGAATGGATGCTAAGGCTCTGCGTGGTCTAGTCCCCCAGTGACCCCTCTGACATCATCTCCTGCTACTTGCTCTCCACTTGGCCTGGGTGGCTGGTCTCCTTGCCTCCTCTTGAACAGGCCTGGTCTGCTCCCACCTCAGTGCCACTCCCCGGGCCCGACGGCCATGTGGCTGCTCTCTCCTCCTTCAGGTCTTAGTGCACATCTCATCTTCCCAGGGAGACTGTCTAGCAATTAAAAATTGTCATCTCTTCCCTCCTGCAAACTCTCATCCCACTTCTCACTTCATTCCCCTCTATAGCACTTGTTATAATCTTACATGTTATATGTTTTTACTTATTTTATTTATTTTCTGTGTCCCCCAAGAGATGACATGTTCCCAAAAAGTGGCTGTTTAGTTTACTGCTCTGCCCCCACTATCTAACACAGCTAATAGCAGTTGTTCAATACATTATTGTTAACTAGAAGGTAAATATATTGATTTATAAGAATTCTATATATATTCAGGATATTAAGACTTGTATTTTCTTGAAAACTTTGAATTTGCCTTGTAATATTCTTTGTAATGGTTTTTGCCACAAAAGAAGTGACAGTTTTCTATGTATCTAGATCTCCCTATATTTTCTTCTATACTCTCTTTTTTACCCCTTTATTTGGGAAAGGGCTTCCGTACTCTGAGTCTGGTATTAAGTTCCTTCTGCTTCTTTCATGTTTCACTTTTTCCATTTAACATTTTAAAATTTACATTTAACTTTAAAGTTCATTTTATTTTAAGTGTGTGGTAAGCATATAACTTTATCCTCTCTAAACAACCAATGATGGGGTTCTCTCTTAGTGGAGAAGATTACTACATTCTGATGCTAGTAGTAGCCACTTACAAAAATAATTTTCTTACCTGATTAAGATTTCCTGGCCCTTATTAATTAAGATTCTGAAAAGTATCTCCTGAGAGTCAGGCTCAGTCACAAAGAATTACCATTCTGAGCTGTAAAACTTCTTTATGTGATCAGTACTACTGGCATTATTGAAAATAATTGGTTCAGGGGTTTTAAGCAAAGCCTTTAAATAAAATTTTAAATGGATTCTCATATGAAAGAATATATATTCATAGGATCAATTAAGAGGAATAACCAAATATTCTCAAGTAGTTTGAGAATATTTATTACATTTATTACAGTTAGAGAACATAAAAGCTTGGGCAAACAATCAGACTGGAGCCAGACTGAACTGTGTTTAATTTCTGGTTCTGTCAGTTACTAACTATAAACCCTTAGCCAATTCAATTCAATTCAATATCTCTGAGACACGGTTTCCTTATTTATAAATTAAAGGTAACAGCATTACCTACCTGCTGGTGGGGAGTCTCAGCCTCAGGGCAGTGTGCAGGTTCTGCCAGATGCGGCAGGTATCTACCCCACCTGTACAGCCAGGGGCTTCTGCGATAACCACATGGTGGGCATTCCAAACGTTCATTTGCTGCCTGTCCTCCACCAGCCCTCACTAGCCAGAGGCACCCTACATTCCCCAGTATCAGCATCAGTTCCCCCTTTTTATCTAACGTTTTAAAAAGTGAGATACTCTCCTTTCTTCAGCGTAGTTGCTTTGTCACAGAAACCCAGGTCCCCGTGGAAAAGGATTGGGGCGTATCGGCCACAGGTGCTGGTGCTGGTGCAGCAGGGTCCTGCCAGGGATGGGGCCTCGGCTCCACCCCTGGACCAGTGGTCTCTGGAGCCAGAAGCCAGATCTGGAGATGAGATCTGCACATTGGGTGAGGGACCCACTCTTTCCGCTGTGACAGCTGATTATCAGCCTGTTCGCCAGCTGGAAGGTTGTTGTTTGTTGTTGTTGTTGTACAAATTGAGTACTATCTTACAGACTGTACATTTTCTTCACCTTAAAAGACATATTTTTCATTTTCACCAAAAACTTTATTGATTTGGATATTTTGAGTATGTCGGCTCTCTCCTGCTATTGGCTTCTAGTGGGTAGAGGCCGGGGGGCTGCTAGACATCTTCCAATGCACAAGACAGCCCCACGGCAAAGGATTATTTGGTCAAAATGTCAATAGTACCAGGAAACTTCACAAACCACTTTTGACATGTTTGATCAGTCACAGCACTTTCTCCATACACTCCACAAATCTTTTTTGTGTTTCAGTTGTAGTTTCACCTTTTTTTAAAAATAATAAGGCACGGTATGCTGGAAATGTTGTGTATTTTCTTCCATATTCAGTATTAAAATGGCCGCACAAAAATTCACCAATTTTGAGAAGACTTTTTAAAACGAAGGCTGATATGACAGCTGTCACAATATACAAACTAACAAAATTGTTTCAAATGAAGTTAAAGACAACTAGGCACTGCGAGAGCCATCCTACAGAAAAAAACTAAGCAAACTTTTTGGCCAACTCGATATTAGCAACCAGCGCCCATCCCTGTGGGTCAAGGTGCCTGATTGCCACTCCAGCCTTGCTGTCCAACACAGTAATCGTGACATGCTTGCCTATGACAGTTCATTCCTGCTTTATGGCTTCTGACATTCTGAAATTCCATTCAAATAGTGCTCACTGGGAGCACAACTTAATGGCGACACCACCTATTATTGGTCTCCTGAGGACAACCACCCCAAGCATCTCAAAAATGCCACTGCTCTCTCACTGGTGTGTTCCTGGCTACCTTTATCAAAGGAGGGTTTCCTGGGCTTTGCCTGAGAACATAGTCAGATGGGATGTTTTTGAGTGTTGTAGAGTAAATTCCTCCCTGTTTTCACCTCTCCAAGCCTCCCGATCCTTTCCTCAGTGCTGCGCTGCAGACATTCTGGAGTCTGCATCTCAGGGACAGGCTGTAGTGATGACCACTCTTCAAAGCGGCTTCCTGGCAGACCGTTAGGGCAGGTGTTTTGCTAGAGAACATTGAGCCCTGTGAGTGCCCCATGTGCCTAACCTGACTTACACTCTGCCTTAGTCCATTCCCATATATGTTTTCCTGGTTCTCAGTGGGAAATATGAGCCAGCTTCTGCAGTTTCTCAGGTGTGTAAGTTATCTTCTCTTGGAATAGGAACTACTGCTCAGGCTGTGCTGGAGTTATAAGCCTGACAACAGTGAGGGACCATTAGCCTGGAGGCCACGGTCAGTAGTGAGGCAGATCCTGAGGGGAACGAAATTATCTTGCAAGGCACAAACTTCAGAAGGAGTTGTGCAGTCTTCGGGCAAAGGGAAACCATCCTCTGCTGCTGACAGGTCAGGGATTCTGCTCCTACTGGCCTGAAGGAGTCAAGGGAGTTGGGGATGTGTCCTCAGGGTTCTCTGCCTTGGCCCCTCCCCTGTCTCAGCCCCAGGTCTCAGAGCCCTACTCCTTCCCTCAGGGCCCCAACTATGATACGGAGACCTGCTAAGGTTGCACATCCAATCGCCTTCATGGCTTTTCCACAATTACTCTTTTATTATCTCATTTTGGGATGGGGAAGTGGCACAATTCTAGTTTCAGCAACTGTCAAATTCTGTACCTGATCTTCAGCTCAGCAGGCCTGGAGATAGGAATTCCCTTAAATTCTGCTAAGGAAGCTGTTTGGATTTCACAGTGCGTCTTAAGTTGGGAGTTGGCTGGCCTGAGAATGTAACTTTGTTTTTGCAACACTTCCAGCCCTGTTAACCAAGACTTGCCTACTCCTGAATCCATGTAATTATTATCCTCTCCAAGTCCAAAACTTCAAGCACACAGTTATCGTATAGCCCAATGCTTTACCTTCTACTTTCACTGCCTCCTAATTAACCACCGGTGGGGACCATTAGCAACTGTGAGGAGACCACATGCCAAGCTTGGGTTATCACTCCCCACTAGCAGTGAGGGTTCTGTTGTCATCCAACTGGTGAGTAATTCCATCCTGAGGGTCTACATTCTAGTGCCACACCTCATAGTAATTGTCTTTGCTTGGGGTCCCCAGGAATCAGGGTCTTAGACAAAGTTTATAAGCTACCACTCCACTGCAATCCCAGTGAAACAAGAATGAGAGAAACCAGAGTGAGACAGGCAAGGAGAGAGCAAATACAAAATACATTACTCAGCTGACCACCATGTGGTGTCAAACACCAAGAAATTGCCTTAAATTTTTAGGACCATCTTCAAGAGGTCAGTTGAATCACATCTGAGGTCAGTTTATACAGAGGGAGGGAGAGAAGCGATTGTATCCACTGGCTCTTCTCTTTCCACTGGTCAGCTGTTCACACTTCTGGGTTGAGCATGTGTAGGCACCAGATGGGTGTCGAGGCATCTCCTGACCCAAACAGGGACGCCCTGGGGAAGGAGGGGCGAGACACATGGTGCAGGTCTGAGGGGAAGCAGTGTTGGGTTGTGCTCATGTGTGGCCAGATGAGTGCACACCTCAACACAGCCGAGGCAGGACATATAGCTGAGGATTCCAGAGACAGGTAAGACTGAGTGGACCGGACAGTTAAAAGGCCATATGCCCCTTAAGGAACACAAGGAAAAGAAATCAGCTCCCTTATAAGAGAATTGTGAGTGGATGGTACGCATCCATCATGCACAACAAGGGCAGATCCAACTGAGTGATACGGGCGACGGCAGTGGTGGAAGGCTGCAGCAGTTGTTCCACTCTCAATCTGCCAGATGCCTTGGTGACCATAGTCCTGCTGAGAAACACATTATTTTCAAGGAAATCCATTCAACGGAGTGGATAAGCTGCTAAATTCTGCTGTGAAAATAATGGACAGCTTGTTCCTAGGCTGATTCTTCCCCCAGACTGGAATTTCTACTAAAGATTCTTTTGGTGTAGGTAGAGTTTTAGGCCTTTTGGCCTTTCCTGAAAACGTATTTGGCCCAGAGAATCACTGGTTGATAGAAATACCATGTGGACCAAATAAGAACCTTTCAAGTGACCATGTGGTACAGCCGTATTTTTGTCAGAAGATAAGGATAGGCACCAGGTATCACAGAGAAAGAACTGTTGCAAAAATACCATCATGACCAACACAATCATGTTGGCATTCTCTTTTTTTTCACATTCTTTAAAGATATTTATTGACATCCTTTGTGTATACCTTACTGGTGCATTATATTATCACAGCCTTAACAACTGTTATGTTGACATATTTCTTTTCTTTTTTTAATTTATTGGGGAGACACTGGTTCACAAAACCACACAGGTTTCGGGTGCACAACTCTTCATCACATCATCTGTACGCTGTTTCCTGTGTTCACACCCTATAGCAATATTTTTTCTGGTATATTGTTTCTGATATATTTTGTTTCCCTTAGGCAAGGGAAACAAAAGAAAATAAACAAATGGGACTACATCAAACTAAAAGGGTTTTCACAGCAAAGGAAACCATCAACAAAGTGAAAAGAGAACCCACTGAATGGGAGAACATATTTGCTGATACCTCTTATAAGGGGTTAACATCCAAAATTTATAAAGAACTTATAAAACACAACAAACAAAAAAAGCAAACAGTCCCAATTACAAAATGAGCAAAGGACCCGAATAGACACTTCTCCAAAGAGTACATACAGATGGCCAGTAGACATATGAAAAATGCTCAGTGTCACTAATCATCAGGAAATGTTTGGACTTTCATAGGCCACTGTCCTTGTTTCATTATATGTCAGTGATTCCTGAAACCCTAATTTTCTTTGAACTACCCAGTATTTTTTCTTGATTTCCTTTGCCTCTCTGTTTGTATCTGCAACTCTTGAATTCATCTGGCTTTTGTTTATACATCAAGCCTCAATTTCTATATTCATCTTCTTTTTTTGTAACCCCCACCAAATTCATAGGTCTTCCATGATATTCTGCCACCGGCCCATGCACATCCAGCCCTGTGTAGTCAGGGTTGGAGTATTTCAGTTTCTGGACCCTCTGGAATCAGAGATGCACACTTCCAGACAGGACTGCCATGCCCCGCAGACGTCCGTCTGACCATGCCCCGGCCTGGTTCCAGTTGCTAAGACAATCTAGTTCAGTACTCACAGAATTAGGAGTCTACTGAATTAGGTAAACCTATTCATTAGAATTATGTTCATAACATATACCGGCAGACTTGTATTAACTATTTTCACTTTGGGTTTTAAGAAACCAAAAACCCAATGAAAAATAGCTTAAGAGAAAAAATATTTCTGACTAATGTATCTGAAAAGCCGAAGAGCAGATTTACCTTCTCAGATACAAATGGACTCAGGGCACAGGTCCTCTCATTGGGTCAGGTTGGTCTCCCTCTCCCCCTCTCCCAGTCCCTCTGATTTCTCTGTCAGCTGGGCTTCATTCTCAGATAGACATTTTCCTTACGGCAGCAAACGTGTTTTCCAGCAAATCCAGATTTACAGACTCATAGCTCCATGTCTACTTCTCCTTTGTAACAGTATGAACAAATGACTTAGACTTGACTTTCACTGAGTCAGATGTTTAACTCTGGGTCCACTGCCAAGGCCAGAGAGAAAAGATGCTCTGATTGGCTGCAACTGAGCCACATGCCAATCTTCAGAGCTAAGGGCAGCATTGAGACCAGCCAAACCAGAAGAACTAAGAGTGGGGAAGAGGTACCTCCCAGAAGATCTGGTGCCATTGCCAGAAGAAGAGCAACTATTTGCTGGTAGAGCAAACAAAAGACATCCACTTCAGTTGTCTTGACTGTTTCACTCTCCCTTTTGGTACAGGCTTCCATAGGTCCAGTTCCTGTGCAAGGAATGTCTAGACTCACGTTGGCTTACCTAGGAAATACTCCACAGATTCCTTTGCAGAATCACAGGCTTTCTCTCACTTCTTACAAAAGAGGCACAGGCTGAAGTTTGGTTTCTTTTAAGCCTGTGCATTCATTTCCTCCTCTCCTTTATACTAAAAAACATATTTTTACAAATACAAAATGTATACAAATATAGCACATGTAAAATATAAGCTGCATAATGAGCTAGGCATCTTTATAAATACCACTTTACACAGTGATATATCTGCATTCTGTCGATGCAGAAAAGTTTCAGAAACAATCAAGCCTTAAGTCCTATGTAAAAAATTGAATAAAGATGCAACTTGTTCCTAGACATATATCCTTCTATCAGGAACTCCCACAAGGCCATTCCAACCACCCTCTTACGCTGTATTCTAAGTCACCCTCATGTTTGACTTAGTCGACAATTCTTGGACCCTTGTTTTTGGTTTCTAGCTCTTAGGTAACATGCATCTCTCCTCAGTTTGGCATACCCTTGCTTGTTGATTTTGGTGGAGCGTAGTTACATGTAGGTGCCCAAAAGTTGTTTAATTGTCAAACAGAAGCATAGGGTTTCCCTCCCTCTTATTTCCTCCCTTCCTTTTCTTTCTTTTTTTGGTCTTTTTAAAGGAAGAAAGCTTATAACTTCCCTCTTATAACTTCACAGAAGGAAGCTTATAACTTCCTTCCTTTAAAAGGGATGAAGTAAATAAGGGATGAGTGAATTTTTTTTGTTAGAATGAAGAAGCAAAGATTTTTATTAAAGTAAAATGTCTGAGTTATACTGTGAGAGAGTGTGTTCATATCAGCAAAAGAAACAAGCGTGTGTGTAGAGAAGCTCTCTTCTGTTGCATCTGGAAGAGCAGTGCTAGCTTCTGCAAGAGAACCTGAGGCTCTACCACCCTCCACCTAAGACAGACTTGGGACACTGGTGGGGAGAGGAGATGTGTGTGGGGGGACGGGGAACAAAAGACCAAGGTGAGCTAGAGGAGAGACGACAAAAACAAAAGAGACTGGGGGGGTTCTCCTGGATGCTTCCCCACGTGAGGCTGTATGTGGAGAATGTGCAGAAGTTACGGTCACGGAAGTGGATTGCCTCTTTTTCTGCACTCTGGGTATGTTTAGGCATAGCCAGTAGTACCATGGTTTTCTTCCAGACTGTATTTGTAGGACTTGTATTTCCAGATGTTGCATGTATTGTGGAGAAGAAGGAGGGGAAGGGAGGGGGAGTGCACTTGCAGTGTGGAAGTCAGAACAAAAAAACCCACATCGATTCTGCCGTATGCACTCATAAAGGAGTCATAAGTTAACTCAGAAAATAAAACCCACAGACAATGAAAACAGTGGAACTGATCCCCAGCTTGCAAGTCAACAGATTCATTTCCTAATCCACCCCCCTCCCCCAGCGCATCTTAGGAGACCCAGAGAGATGCCAGCTCCCGTCTGCTTTAATTATTTTATGATGAATTTCAGAAGAAGATTCGAGATTTCTAAGAACTAGAAAAATGGTCCAGCCAGGAAGTTTTTAAAACCCAGGCAGTGGGCTCTGTGCCCACAACTCTCCGTCTGCCCAAGGAATGGTGCCCATTTGCACCACACTGGTCATAGCTCCTGGGTTTTAATCGGCACTGAACACAGAAAGCAAATGGCACAGCCTGGCCCTGCCCTGAGAGCTGCGGTTGTATGCAAAGGATAGAAAGCCATTCTCAACCTCAGCCATAGCCAGGCGGAGGGCTGTCTTTGCTCTTGGGTTTTCTCTTTCACCTACTTGGCCAGGATTCTAGAACAGCTAAGTTAGTAGTATTCAACCTGATTGCACGTTAGAATCACCTGTTGAACTTGGCAAAGAAACAAGCAACCAGGACTGTACCCCCAGATCAATTAATTCACCACTTGGTGGGGGACAAGGGGTGGATAGGATGTGGTCCAGGCACCAGCACTTGCAAAAAACCTTTGCAGGGGATTCTAAAGGAAAGACAAGGTTGTGTCCTTCCTTCTGGACTCTCTGGGGAATTGTCTTATCTATCTTCCTCTGTCTCTGTCTGACCTTCCCCTCTTTCTCTTTTATCTCTCCTCTTCTCACTCCTCTCTTCCCCATTTCCCTCTCTCTCCATCCCTCTCCTCTTTCCCTCCAATAAAAATTTTGTGGTAATAACTTATTTCCCCTAAGAACATGTCCATCGCCTTCAAAATACTGAAAAGATTGTTTAATTGTAGTGTTCTGTTTCCAAGCATTGTCTAAGATTATCAGAACTTGTTTTCAGTGTGTGTTTATATAATGATATGCAGCACTGTTCTTCAGCCTTACCTGTGGGCCAGCCTGGCTCTAGCCCCTGGTGGAAGGAAAACATTAAGAAACAAGTAATGAATCTGAAGAAACTTGGGTGAATAATTTTCCATTTCTCCATTATTCTTATTGGCACCTGTGCCCACATATAGGGCCATAAAGGACACCGATTTCTGAATTCATTCATTAAAGATGATGGATGGATGGATGGATGGATAGATAGATAGATAGATAGATAGATAGATAGATATTTTCAGTCATAACAACATATATGTCCCCATTCTAAGTGCTAAATAGACACTGATGAGAAAGAAAATACTTCTGAGATCCATACTGGTGACAGAGTAGCTGGCAGCTTTGTCCACTTGTTCCCAGACACCGACAGGACTAGCAGTCAAAACACAGAGTAGGGAGTGAATGAGAGCATCTGTGAGTAAGCTCGTATGCGGATGGGAATGCCTAGCCCAGCCCAGCACTCCGGGTTTCACAGAGTCCAGGTGGTGGCAGACCAGCTCAGTAGCTCCGAGCTACCAGAAGGGAGAGAGAGGGCCTGGGAGGTGTGGGCCTCAGAAACAGCCCTGAGGGAGCAGGCCTACCTGGGGCTGACAAGCTCTGGAGGTAGTGGGGTTACCATGCCACCTCTGCTCTGTGTAATACTATAGCTGCGGGGATTTTCCCAATGCCATCTGGGAAAGTTCCAGAGAGAAACTATCTAAAACTGTCTGAGACTCTGAAAGGCGGTGGCCAGCCCTGACCATGAGAGGCTGTGTGATTTGGGGGGATGGGGAGTGCATGGAGAACATGCTCCCCAGGGAGTGGTGCTACAGCATGGAGACCACACAGAAACTTTTGACAGGGGAGCCGAGGTGTGACCCAGACTTGGCAGGGACCCGGGCTCATACACCTGTGTGCTGGCATAGCAGCTTTGCTAACCAAAAACTCAAACAGATGGAGTACACTGAAGGAACAGTAGGGCCGACCCAGCACAGCTCATGAGGAGAAGGCTGTCCAGAGTGGAGAATTTGGGCCTGAACCTGCTATGAGAGAATGGCAGGCTTGGGACTGGAACTCGGGAGCTGAATGCCTCAGATTTGCTGAGACCAGCCAGCTCCCCTCACAGATAGGTAAGCCCAACCCCACCGGATTACAGGCTGTGCAGGTCAGCAAGTCCAGCCTCAGGAGTATCCTGCTGTGTACATTTCCACAGGGGAAAGAAGAAAAAGCTCTACCAGACACTACATGCTACACAGTTCCTCTGGCCCTGATCTATAAAACCCAGAAGAGCAGAGAGAATAGAAACAGGTGCAACAAGGTGCTATCTTCTCTCCTGCATAGCTTCTTAACATTCATTTCATATCATATCCTTCAGGTTGGAGCCTAGTATGTCACCAGGTTTTATATTACAGTATATTTCAAGTCTCATATTTTGCTCTTTCTCCTCCATTTTACCTTCTTCCTTCCTCTTCTTAGTTTGGTCATAAATTCTGTTTTTCTCTCTTGCTACAACTTGTTTCTGTTCTGCACTCATACTATTAGTCCCCCCTTCACCCTCTCAGAACCATTTGTAATTGTTGTTAGTAATCTCAATTCTTTTTCCCAATCTTAAAATATATTGTCTCCACCATTAGCAATCTTTGGTCGTTGGTTGTGGATAAGGTGGTGGTTGTTATATTTCTTCAATTTTATTTCTAGATAGTCACTATTTTTGTATTTCAAATCTCTAATTTTACTGTTTCCCTCTCCTAGTCCATTTTGTATTCCTTCTGCCCTTTCTTATTTTTCACTTTAAATATTAATTTTTCACTGCCTCAGCCTGATTTTAGTTCCTCACTCAGTATTCCTTCTCCCTCTATCCTTTCAAAATAACTTTGCTTTCCTTTAGACATCTCTTTTATTCCCATTCCACCTATATAAATCTTAGCTCATCTGTTGTTGCTATTGCTGTGGTGGATCGTTTTCTCCAATTTGGTTTCTGTTATTTATATATATATTCTTGTTGGTGATGGTGGTTTTTTTCTCTCACCATATACATATATATATATATATATATATATATATATATATATATATATGTGTGTGTGTGTGTGTGTGTGTGTATGTGTGTGTGTATTTTAAATTTCAGTTTAAATCTAATACTGTACACTTCCCTTCTCTTACTACATTCCACCTTCCCTCCTGCCTTTTTAATTTACAATGTAAATTATAAATCTTATTTTCTTCCTCTCTTCACCTTATTTCTATTCCCTACTCTTATTATTGCTCCTCTCTCTACCCTTGCAAAATCACTTTTCTTGAAGTTAATAACCTCATATTCATTTTTCCTTTCTTATAATAGTCTTAATCTTTTTACAGCTTTACTAATATTGGCTCTTGATACTGTGGTTGTGGGTGGGGGCTATTTTGCAGGTGTGGGTTTGTTTCCTGGGCTGTTTGGTTCTGTTCTGGCAGCACCTGCACAACAGTATACAAGACATGGTGGGTGAAGTGACTCTAAGTCAGCCAGGTGGGGGGAAGGACCCACCAAAGAATGACCCAGCAACCAAAACCCAATTACAACCAGAGAGCCCACATAAACTGTGTAAAGGGAAGCTCAAGAGCATTAAGCTCAGGAGATCAAGGAGACTGCACCACTGAGTCCCACAGGTCCCCTGCCACAGAAGACAAAGAGTCAAAGCAAATCAAACTATTGCACAGAAACAAACAAAAAGAATCACTGAAAATGGGGAAACAAACAACTCCCAATGGAAAAGAAAGGAGAAATCCTGAGAAAGACTGCTAAACAAAATTGAGGCAACCAGACTATTAGGCATAGATTTCAAAATAATGGTTATAAAAATGTTCAAGGAGCTCAGTGAGAACTATAAAAAAACTCCAAGAAAGCTACAAGGAACTTACTGCAAACTATACCAGGATGAAAAAGGACATAGAAACTATTAAAAAGAGGAAGAAATGAAAAGTACAATATCTAAAATGAGGAACACAGTAGAAGGAATTAAAAACGGGTTAGATAAAGCAGAAGATCGAATCAGTGACCTGAAGAGCAAGGTAGAAAAAAATTCCCAGACAGAGCAACAAAATGAAAAAAAGACTCAAAAAGAATAAAGAGGGTTTAAAGGAACTGAAGGACAACATGAAACATAATAATATACATATAATAGGGATACCAGAAGAAGAAGAGGAACAAGGAATAGAAAACCTGTTTGAAAAGTAATGACAGAAAGCCTCCTTAAATTGATGAGAGAAAAAGTCATCGAGTCCAGGAAGCACAGATGGTCTCAATCAAGATGAACCCAAAGAGGCCTACTCCAAGACACATCATAATTAAAATGATAAAATTCAAAGACAAAGACAGAATCTTAAAGGCAGTAAGGGAGAAATAGATAGTAACATATAATAGATGGTAACATATAAGGGAGCTCTGATAAGGTTATTTGCTGACTTCTCAACAAAAACACTAAGGCAGAAGGAAATGGCAAGAAATATTTCAAGTAATGAAAAGCAAAGGCCTGAAACCAAGACTACCACACCCAACAAAGCTCTCATTTAAAATGGGGGATAAAGCCTGGCTGGTGTAGCTCAGTGGTTTGAGCACAGGCCTGTGAACCAAAGGGTTGCCAGTTCAATTCCCTATCCAGGGTACATGCCTGGGTTTCAGGCCAGGTCCCCAGTAGGAGGTTTGTGAGAGGTTACCACACATTGAGTATCTCTCCCTTTCCTTCTCCTTCCCTTCCCCTCTCTCTAAAAATAAATAAATAAATAAAATCTTTTAAAAATTACATAAAATGGAGGACTAAATAAAGAGTTTACCAGACAAAAGAGGCTGAAAGAATACATCTCCACCAAACCAGCATTGTAAGACATATTAAAGGGACTGCTTTAAGAAAATGAAGAAAAAAGAGAGGAACAGAGGACAAAGGGAAAAATGGCAATGAATAAGTACCTATCAATAATAACCTTAAATGTAATTGGATTAAATGCTCCAATCAAAAGATAAGAATGGAAAAGAAAGCATAACCTGCATATTTGCTGTCTACCAGAGACCCACCTCAGAACAAAAGATCTACACCACTGAAAGTGAAAGGGATGGGAAAAAAATTCCAAGCAAATGGACATAAAAGGCCAGGGTACCAATACAATCAGACAAAATAGAGTTCAAAACACAGTTTATAAAGAGAGACAGAGAAGGACACTTCATAATACTAAAAGAAGAATCCATCAAGAAGACAAAACCGTTGTAAACATATATGCACATAACATAGGAGCACTCAAATATGTGAGGAAAGTCTGGAGACTTCAAGAAAGATATAGACTGCTAGCAACACATTTATAGTAGGGGATTTTAAGACCCCTTGTCAGCTGGATAGATCTTCCAAACAAGGAATCAACAAGAATATGTGGCACTGAACAAATCTCTAGATCAAATGGACTTAATTGATATATACATAATTTTTCATCTCAAAGAGGCAAAATATACATTTTTTTCAAATGCACATGGAACATTTTCAAAGATAGACCACATGGTAGGACACAAAAAAAGCCTCAACAAATTCAAGAAAACTGAAACTGTATGAAGCATTTGCTTGGTTCTCAATGGCCTGAAACTAGAAACCAGTCTCAAGGAAAAAACTGGAAAACATTCAAATTCATGGACACTGAATAACATACTGTTAAACAATGGATGGGTCAACAATGAGATCAAAGAAGAAATCAAAAAGTTTCTGGAAACATGAAAATGAACACATAGCAGCAAAGGCAGTCCTTAGAGGAAAGTTTATAGGCCTATCTAAAAAAAAAAATTCTAATAAGCAACATAACCCTACATTTACAAGAACTAGATGAACAACAACAAAGCCCAGAGCAAGTGGGAGCAAATAACCAAGATCAGAGCAGATTTAAATTATACAGAGACTAAAAAAAACAATTCAAAGGATCAATAAATCCAGGGAGCTGCTTCTTTTAAAAGACAAAATTGACAAGACTTTAACCAGAGACTCATCAGTAAAAAATGAAAGAGGACCCAAATAAATAAAATCAGAAATGGAAGAGGAGAAATTACAAGCAATACCACAGAAATACAACAGAATGTCAGAAAGTGCTATAAACAACTATATATCAAGAAATTTGACAACCTGGGTAAACTGGAAAAGTTTCTATGAACAAATAATCTTCCAAAATTGATTCAAGAAGAAGCAGAAAGCCCGAATAGATTAGTAACAGGTAGTGAAATTGAAGCAGTAATAAAAACTCCCAGTGCACAAAAGCCCTGGACCAGATGGCTTCACAGGTGAATTTACCAAACATTTAGGGGAAAGCTAACTCCTATCCTTCTCAAACTCTTCCAGAAAATTCAAGAGAAGGAAAGACTCTCAAACTCTTTTTAAGAGGCCAGGATTATCTTAATTCCAAAAACAGGTAAAAACAAAACAAAGAAAGAAAACCACAGGCCAATATTGGTGATGAATATTGGCCAGAATTTTAGATGCTAAAATCCTCAATAAAATATTGGCAAACCTAATCCAGCAATACATTAAAAAGATCATACACCACAATCAAGTGTGATTCATCACTGTTCATAGCAACATTATTTAAGACAGCCAAATGCTGGAAGCAACCTAAATGCCCATCAGTAAATAGGTAGATTAAAAAACTGTGGTACATTTACACAATGGAATATTATGCAGCAGAAAGAAAGCACTTCCACCCTTTGTGACAGCATGGAAGGAACTGGAAAGTATTATGCTAAGTGAAATAAGCAAGGTGGAAAAAGACAGATACCATATGATCTCACCTATAAGTAGGACCCAATGAACAAAACGAACAAGTGAGCAAAATAGAACCAGAAATGTGAAATAAGGGACAAACTGACAGTGAGCAGAGGGGAGGGGGGAGAAGGATAACAGGAGAAAGAAGGGGAAGAGTCTAGTCAAGGAACATGTTTAAAGGACCCATGGACAAGGACAATGGAGTTGGGGTTGACTGTGGGAATGGACGGGTGGGCAGGGCAGGGGAAAGTAATGGGGAGAAAATTGGGACAACTGTAATTGAACAGCAATAAAAAAAAAACTACTACTGCTTTTAATTGGGTAACACTTGAATATTTTAACACAGGGGTTTACATTTTAAGTGGAAATATTTGACCTGATTCATAAAGATTGCATAGGAATTAACATGGTAAGAAAAGGAAAGGGGCATTCTAGGTAGAAGGGGAAACAAGCAAAGGCTCAGAGGTGAGAAATAGGACAAGCCCTTCAGGTTCTGTGAGTGGCCCAGTGGGGCTTGCATTTCACTTGGAGGTTGAGGACTGACTGTCAACTTCACATTATTATGCTTCCCTGACTCTTGTGGGGTATCTGAGACTGTGCCTCCTGATTTAAAGCCTTACTTTGGCTGGTACTTATATAAAAATCTAACCACAATTTTGTAATGTTAATTTGTGTTTTGTTTGTTTTTGTCTCTTTTCTTCGTGTTCGTGGGCATGGGATTAGGGGAGGATGGAGACTGATGAATTAAATTCCCATCTGACTCACAGACTATATAATACAAACCCTTAGATGCACATCTTTTCAATCTTAGGGTAAAGGCCTTCAATCTTTACTGGTGAGGCCCCAAGCCCTTCTGAAGTTGGGCCTGGGAATTTGAATTTTTAACAAGCTCCTCCAAGTAATCCTGTGGTACAGTCAGGTTGGGAGCCATGGCCCTGGTGCCCAGTTCTGATCCGAAGTGAAGTTCAGAGAATGATAGTCAACATGTACACAGCAGTAACAAAATGCCAAGCACTGCTCACAGTGCTTTACTCGTAGTAACTCATTTAACCCTTCCAGAGACCCGACAAAGTGAGCATTTCATTATTTGCATTTTAGAAATAAGGAAACTAAGACAGAGTCCACGTGCCTTGCCCAAGGCACACAGCTACTCAGCATCAGAGTTTGGACAAAGCTAGTCTTAATCTAGGTGCTCGATCTCTTCCCTAAAGAGCCAAGACCATTCGGCAACGTGACAAAGAGTGCCTGCTGTGCTCCCGTACCAGGGGTGTGCTGGTGAATGCTTTACAGCTGGCTCACTGAAGGCAGGAGGCAGGATTTTTAGCCCTTGCTGGTTTCTATGAGCCAGCTGTCACCACAGAACTGAGAAGAAATGTGCACAATGGGCTGTGACAATCCAGCTGCAGTTCACCACCAGACATAGCCATCCCTCACTCGTGACTGCCAGTGTCTGCCATGACAGCAAATGCCATCATGCAGATGCAGACCAGTGGCTGCAGAAGAACAGAGAAGGGAAATCTATTCTCTGAAACAACAGGAGTGTCTGGAGGCTTTGGAGATCTAAAAGTATGCTCTGGGTTAGGATCACAAGAGGGCCCAAGACTTGTGTTTTGGGACTTGGACAACATGTCACAGATCCAGCAGCCACCTTGGGACATGAAGTCAAGGGTAGGAGCCCAAAGGCCTTCCTACCCCCAAATATCTTTCTCAGTGGTTTCCCCAAAAGTAATGTCCTTTACCTCAGCTACCTCTTCCCTGCTCTCTTCTCCCACTACAGGTCAAATACAGGTCTGCAGATTTTTCTAAAGCATTTTCTTCTCTGCCACTTCCCACTGACCAGTTGGAATCCAGTCAATAGGAAGACCTTCACATGGTCTTGTACTTGTCCCAGGGCTAACTGAGAGGACCTGTGGAGAGCTTTGCACATCACCTCTGTGCTGGGCTTGGGAGCTCGGGCAAGGGACGAGATGCATGGTGACTCTTTATGCTGCCTATTTCAGGAACCAGCAGTGCTTCTATGGGGTCAACCTGTCCAGCCTCCGGGGTGCTGCAGTGGATGAATACTTCAGACAGCCAATAGTGGTAAGTGCGTCCTCTGCAGGCTTTCTCCCCATGTGTTTACCTGTTGATTTACTCACTCACTCATGAGTATGGAATACACTGTGCTCCTGGGCTCTGTGCTAAGCCATCGCAGAAGAGAGCTCTGTGTTTTCAAGTCTAAAAGTCTCAGACTGATACTGTTGAAAGCGAGGAGGTTTGAGGACTGCCTTCTAATAAGTAACTTCTAATTCTCCTCCTGCTCAGCCCCACCCACCCCCTGCACACACTCAGCCCTCATACTTGTTTAATACTTTACATCCTTTCATTGATTCTAGTGGTCCAAGGTGTAATTGAAGAGGAAGCATTGTAAATAAATAGCTTAGAACAAAAGCTTTGCTGTTGACCAGATTAGGGTTTCAGTTGTGGCCCCATCTAGCTGTGTAACCTAGGACAACTTTAAGTTTGGATCATCTGAAACTCAGTTGTAAGTGGAAGGAAAGCCAACTCTAATGGTTTAAGCTAAAATGGAATTACTGGCCCTCAGGAATGCAAAGCTTAGAAATAGCACTTCAGGGACCTGCTGTAGAAGTTCAGATGGTGTCACTGGAATCTGATTTTTCTATCCTCATCACTTATCTCCATTTCCTCTGATTGGAGTCTGTTCCTAGGGAAGATCCCCTCTCAGGGCAGTAGGAAGGCTGCAGAAACTCCAGGCTTAGGTTTTTACATCTCTAAGGAAGAGCCTGCCTTTTTCTGATAACTTGGGCAAAAGCCCCAGAATGAGTTTAGATAAAAACTTGATTGTCCAGTTTATCTGGACTTGATTGTCCAGATAAAAACTTAGTTCCTATAGAACTTCTTGGAATATGGAGAAGAGGTGAATTCTGGATGGTCAAAAACCACCAAATGCCTGCTCCAGAGAACCTGTGAAGATTGATATAACCTAGTGAACCACAAACTATTTACTTACATTAAACACTAAGTAAATGTTAACTTGCATTATTAATATTATTCTCATTGAGCTCATACCTCCTACATTCATACTCTTACTGACTTAAAATTTTAGAGAGAAATCCAGACCACAGTCTTGCTTGAGTTCAGTCTGTTCTGACAGAAAGATAATATCTTTGTTTTTTTTCCCCAAGGACACTTTTGACCTTAGGATTTTGATGGCTCGATCAGTCAAGTACACAGTAAATTTTATGGATGCAGAAGAGGCCGATCTCCACAGGTTTGTACCACTCACTGTTGCTCCAGATTTTTAAATCTCCCTGCCTCTCCCATCCCCAACACTGTAGTGCAGAGATTTGCTGCTCACACAGGCAAGAGACTTAAGGTGTGAGTCACACACAGTAATGGTACATTAGCACTAGTTTCAGTTATTGCAAAATAAGGATAATGATGCTGCCTTCATAGGATTGTTCTAAGAATTGAATGAGAAAAATTAAACAGTTATGGCTTGTACTTATGCAACTAGACACTGTTCTGAGCCCTCAATATATGACTCACTTAATTTCCACAGCAATCCTATGCAAATGGCACTATTGTTATGTCCATTTTACCAAGGACAGATATGAGGCAGAGTGGAACAATAAACTGTGTAAGGCCACAGAATTAATGTGTCATTAGAGCTAGGATTGGAACTGTTCAGAAAGCTCCAGAGTCTGGGCTCTTTAAGCACTCACTCGGGGCCCAGCCTGTGATAGCAACAAGAAGAGCTGCAGTTGGTTGAGTGCCTATGACATGCTAGGTACTGTGCTAAATCTTTTCTGGGCACTGGCTCATTTTGCTCAATAAATGTTAGTTTTTGCCCTCTTTCCTTCCACTTAAAGAGGCTGTGCCCTGAAAACTCATTTCTCAGATGGTGATGTGAATCCTCTTTAAGCAATCTCTCCCTAGTGTTTTGTCCTTTTCTTCCTGAGTAGATTGATATTCTTATCTTTTCTTCTGGGTAAGAAATTTAAGACTCATCCAGGTAACAATTTGTTTAGACTAATGAGGAAGCAGGGTCAGATTTTATAAAACACAGCTGGCTGACTCAAAGCATCATCTATCTTGAAATCACACGAGACAAAGGGAGGTCAGTTGGGATGGGCCAGAACATGCTGCAGTAACAAAAAAATCCTTTAGTGGCTTGTAATAGCTTAGGTGTCTTTCTCCCCTACATTGTTTACCCATCGTGCACCAGCTTGAGCTCTGCCAGCATCCCCCACCCTATCGGCCGAGCTGGTGCCACCCTGTGTTTGCAATGATGCCAGTTACTGAGGAAAAGGAAGGAGTGTGGCAAAGTATGTCCTGGAAATGAAAGTTTGTGCCTGGAAACAACACATCTCACTTCTGTTCACATTTAATTGGTCAAAGTAAATCACATGGCCATACCTGAAGTCAAGTGAGTAGATAAATGCAACCCTACTGTGTGCTTGGAGCAAGAGAACTAGTGTGCAGGAATAACTATAATAAATCCCACAGGTCCAGACAAAAGTGGGCTTCAGTGGGCTTTGTTTACTGCTCTGGGCTACTCCGTGTCCCAAGGACTTTTTTGAAAACTCTGTGTTGGTTTTCCAGACATGTCATCTATTCCTTTATGCACCGATTCAACAAATGTGTATTGAGATCCTATCACATACCTGCTGCTGTGCTGATGAACGCACAGATACAAAAGGTAATTTTTTAAAGTCTGCTCTTGAGGAGCTCATCATTCATGTAGAGGAATGACAAAAATGGGAGGTAGTAATTAAATGCAATATCAATAAATTCAATGTGACAAGTACAATGGAAACCTCTAGAAATGTGCTGACTGGTGCAGAGTAGAAGAAGTTAGTCCTTTGGGGACAGCATAAATGCAGATAATGTACAACTTCCTTTGAAAATTTCTAGAGCACTCAGTAAAATAAGTTTCCTTGGAGTGAGTGATACAGCCCAGCAATGGGCCCATAATATCACCTTTTAATTGCAAAACATTTTAAAGTTTGCAAAACACTTTACAGCACTCGTGTACATCTTTTTTCTCACTTGACATTCACAAGGACTTTGTGAGGAGAGTAAGCGAGATATTCTGTCACCCTTCAGCAAATGAAAACACTGAGGCTCCAAGAATTTAAGTGGCTTTCACAAGGTTCCACAGCTAAAGCAGATCCAGCATCTAGATTTTGTTGTATCTTTTCCAATATTCTTTCTATTCCCATTAATTCTACATTTGGCATAAACCAGGGCCACTTCTGCATGAATCTTGCTGTAGCCTGCTGGGAAGTTAAATTGCCTCCCTGAAAAAATAAATGAACGATGGCAATGGCCTTCTGAGCTGGATGTTTCCCCCCTGTGATCCACTTCATTTTCTGGAGGCCTGAACAGCCTTTCCATTTGAAGAGCTGCATAGGGGAGCTGCCACAGCCCATGTTTTGGCCTCCTGAAGGATGGTTGTCACCTGTGTCCTGGATTGTCCCCCTCTCCAGTAGTCAGGCCCGGCTCCCGATGCTCCGCTCGGCCAGTGGTGTTCTGGGTCATTGCAGCACAGTGATGTGTTGCTTGCAGAATTTTGTCAAAAAGCAACGATCTCAAATGTGCAGCATCGTCCAAGCATTAATCACACTGAGAGAATCTTGCTGCCAAAGCAAAAGCACTTAAGAGGAAAAGAAAGTATTCTGTGAATGTTCCCACTCATCTCACAAGCATATCTAGGATGTGTGTCAACAAGAAAATCTTCCTTCTTTCTTTTTTGTTTCTTTGCAGAGTAGAAATCCCCTTTGTGTTTCAGATGACACAGTCGGGCCTCATCCACGGCCTGGCGTTCTGGTTTGACGTGGCCTTTGTCGGATCTGTGTATGTATCACCCCCTCCTGCACCTTCTTTGTCCCATGCTGTCCTCTGCTGTTGTAATGATAACTTTAATGTTTTTAAAATTTAATTTCAACAGTAATAATACTGGTTTCTATGCCTTTCAAGAAAATAAGCACTGATATTAACGTGGCTTTTAGATTTCATGGTGACATGACAATGCCACTGTTTTTCATGGTGTCATACCAACTCTGGCTAAAATAAAGGAGTGAGAGAGGGTCTGTGCTTTTTCAACCCTCTGGCTATTTTCCAGAATTGATGGGGAGGGGCAACCCCTGCCTTGACACCCATCACACCTGCCTATAGAACCTCTGGTGCCTGGGTTAATACCTGGGGTCATACTTTCGCCCATCCACAGCCTTCAGTTTCACAGCCTGGAATCCTTTTTTCGTGATCAGGCAGGCTGGTGTACGAATGCTAATTGCAACATTAGGTAACTTGTCCATTCCTGCATTCCTTTTCCCTCTTGCAAACATTTGAAAGTTGCAGGGCTTTCAAAGAAGAGAAAGACTACCTACAAGTTGACTGGTAAGGTTTGGGGTTCCTTGTAAAGGCTTTGCCATTCCCATGTCCCCAAATCTTTGCTCTCCTGACCTCCCTGCTTTCTTCCCGGCTTAGCAAAGAGGTTTGCTCTGAGTCACATGACCAGGCGAAGGGAAAATTTTGCACTACGCTCTCCTCCACCTTTTATACAGACATCCAGGCTTGTCTCTGCACCTGCTGAGAAAGAAGTGCCCACAGGCTGGTAATTGAGCTCAGTGTTGCGGAGGCTCGGGGGAAGCGGGGGTCCCTGGAAGCCTTGTCTGGGCTGACAGAGAGAAAGAAAATGATATGCAAGTCATTCGTACACCACATAAGCATGTTTGTGCAAAGAATACATATGTTTTTCCCCTCAGGCTTTCCCCTAGTATATCCCGAAGAAATGAATTTGTTCCTGCAAAAGGTCAAAGAGATAAGTGTCAAGTGGCCTGCTTCCAGTGAGAACTTTCTTTGAAGCTAAATGTGTTTTCTTAAAAAGCTGCAGAAAATTTGCATTGTACTCCATAATGTAGATGAATATATTTTGATGTAAAAGTGGTTTCCATTACTTAGTAAACTATATAAAGATTTCCCCCCAAATCTTCAGGCTTACTGTACACATTTCTCCCTGAAGCCGACAACCACTGCCTCACTGCGGGGCAGGTGAGCTCAGTGTTCAAGCACAGTAAGATGTTCTCACTTCTCCCCTGAAATGAAGAACCTCCATCTAAACATGCCTGCGTGCACAGACATGCGCAGAGCATCTGAGCTGGCAGGAGAGTGGAGGCTGTGGGCCCCGGTAGTTTTTCTTGCTTCTGGAAGCTTCATCAGGACCCCCAAACAAGTTGGCCTGAGACAATCGGAGGCCAGACTTCAAACTTCTCAAACAAATCAATCCCACCTTAACTCTGTCACTGGGCTTCTCACGAACTTTGATTCAGAAAGACAGGTTGACAGCGTGACCAAGCCAGTGGGTGGGGAGCCTGGCTCTCCAGTTGCCCTCTGTGTGACGCTGGCAAGTCCTTTAACCTCTCTGGGCTTACTCCGTAGGGTTGTATGTAGATTTAATGATCTAATATACATAAAGTTCTTGGTACAGTACCCAGCACTTAATAACTGCTCAATAAATTGAACTGTCATTATTTTAAAAGGGTTCCATGAGTCAAAACCAATGAAAATTATTTATCAACCTAAGTTTCCAGTCCACAACATTAGCACAGGTCTGGCACGTAATTGGATCTCAACTCTTTTTCTTGCCCTGCAGGGTCACGGTTTGGCTGTCAACAGCGCCCACTGAGCCTCTGACCCACTGGTACCAGGTGCGGTGCCTTCTTCAGACTCCTCTCTTTGCCAAGGAAGGCGAAACCCTCTCAGGGAAAGTGCTGTTTGTGGCCAATAAACGGTAAGCAGGAGAGTCCAGCCACGACCCCGCCTCTGCTTTTCTCGCACTGCTGTGTTGGGGCAGGAGGAAGCTGGCAGGCCCCTGAGGCCCCAGCCCCAGGAGACAGACAGCACACTTTCCAAAGGCCTGGCTGAGCTTGCTCAGGTACCCTCGGCCTCAGAGCTGGCAGGACAGGTGTCACCTTAGCACTGAGTGTGTCAAGGAAGAGGAGTTTCAGGTAACTCAAGGACAGTGTTGTCCACCTGATCGAGGAGGAAAGAAGGAAATCCATCAGCTCATGGGAGCTCTTGCCAAAGGCTTGAATTACCAGGCACTTTATATCCCCCGTCAGCTTCCTGGCCTTACAGCTGTCCAGCCACTCACCCCGAAATTTGGTCCAATGAAATCAATCTGCGTTGCAGGGGCGGTGTATGGTGTGTGTCAGGCAGGACTGGCTGCCTCCCTCTGCTAATGGATTTCATGATGTCTCTGCAGCCAATTACTTTGATTGATCTCATATTTAAAATGCTCTATTTTCTTTTGCCTCGTTGGAGCTTTTCCTGGGTACATTAGAGGAGGGAGGGATAGCACAGTGGGTCAAGGACTTAGGATAGTAAGGGTACTCAGAGGTCATCTCATTCAACTTTCTTCCTTTCATCTCATTTCAACTTTCTCTACCTCCCACTCTTCCTTGGCCCTGTGCTTCCTTGGCCATGCACACTCCAGTGACAGAAAGCTCACCACCTCACAAATCAACACTTCCTTTTTTTTGGAGTCTTTATTTCTTTAATTACAAAAACCTTACATGCTCCTATGTAAATCAAAACTACGAAAGTATCTAGAGTCCACCTATACTCTCATCCTTCACCCCACTCCCCAGAGGTGGCCCCTTGTCCATGTTCTCTCAGGTGGTTTTCTGTGCATTTGCCAACAAATAACATTGTTGTAGGCTTGTTGTTGTTTTATGGGGGTCTGAAGCTGAAGTTTTCACTTAGTAGCAAGTCCTGAATCTATACAGACAGATTTATTTTGTTGTTTTAGTAGATGCATAATCATCTAGTGAATGGATATACCATGATATTTTTAGGACTTCCTGATCTAGGTTGCTTTTTTTTTTTTTGCTGTTGCAAAAAATGTCTGCACTAAACATCCTTGAACATGTAGCTTGCACAGTGACAGGAATATTTCTAAATGAGATGTCTAGAAATGTGGAAGTAGAAATACTGGATCAAAGAGTATGTACATGTTACAGTCTGGTAAATACTACCTTTCAAAATCTACTTCGAAATATTTCACTAAAACTAAATATAGGACAACATACGTGTTCTGATAAGTGCTGGGTGCAGAGTGACAGTGACTGCTGAAGTTTTGAGTATATACTTATAATAATGTAAATAAAGTTTAAATTAAGTCTAGGGGCCATTTTACTTGACTGTTTAGTCAATTAAAGATAAAAATGTGTATCTTTCTATGATCTAGCTTTAAGTTAGATTAGTGTACAAGTGATTTTTGTCAGCTTTCGTTCAAGTTTTTGTGTTTATTCCACCCATGCATTTATCATGCTGTTTTTAGATCCTTACTAGAGCCAATGGATTATTTCATTTATTTGTAAAATTTCTGTTGTGTGTCATATTAATGAGTCCTACCATTTTGTATCATTTGCAAATTGAGTAGGTGAATTTTTATTCAAAACTTATTAAGCAGAAAGAGGCCAAGGGGGTACTCCTTTGACACTTGCATAGCCTAATCTATACCCCCTGGATCTGGTCGTTGAAGGAGCTCTGAATCTCCCCTCCTGCACTTACATCCAGCCACATGCTTCTATCCAGTCCAGAAATAAATATGATACAACCTTTGTTGAATGGGATCTCAAGATAAGGTGAACACCTGGTTTCACTCTCATGGCAAAGTCCAGTAACCTTGTCAAAAAGGGAAACAAAGCTAACTGAACAGAGTTCTTGTTAGTTTTTAGTGAAACTTATTTGTCCCCGCTTTTATACCTAAATGGCAACATTCTACATCTGTATTCTGCATCTTAATTTTCTCACTTAATAATACATCTCCAAGATATTTCCATATGAGCACAGCGAAATGTTTCCTTCTCTTTCTTGACTTTTACGTGTACCAAGGCATCATTTATCTGATGTGTGTTTGACATCTGTTGGTATGTTTTGCTACTCTGTTTCTACCGTTTTCAACAGTATCTTTGCATTAGTGTTGTGGTTGTTCATCATGCAATGAAAAGGACACTTCTGGACAGCAGTTTGCAAGAAAGACGTTCCTGGGGTAGGGAAAGATGTGGTCGTCTGCGTGCTGTGTGTTTTTCTCACCCGCACTCTCCTCCTGTGCTGCTACAGAGCCATTCTGCTTCCTGCAAATACGGCTCCTCGGTGCGTTCTTAGGTAGTTCCACGTGATCCTGTTCCAAAAGCTTTTCTGCTTGAGTCGTACTCCCCCCACTTCCTGCACAAGATGTTAAAAACAAGGAATAAAGCTTTTCCTTTTTGGTTTCCAAGTTTTGTTCAAGGACGCATACAAAATGTGCCATGTAAGTGAGTTTTTATCCTCATCTTCCTTCTCTTCTTCATCCCGATTAATCTGGAAGTCACACAGTTTGCGACTCTCTTCGCTGTTAGCAACTATGCGCAACCGATCACAAAGATTATTCTTCTTCAGATATTTTTGGTGAGATATTTCATATACAGTACCTTTTGGGAACAGACACCTCAGAAGTTACAGTGCTCTCACTCTTGCTTCTTTCAGTGGTTAAACCCTTCTACCAAGATTCTCAGCTTTTCCATTCACACTGATGCTCCCCTGAAGAAACAGCTTAAAATTGGCAGCATCCCTGACTCTATCTTCCACAGGGTGGGTGCAGTCAAGGGGAAGCTTCAGAACCTGCTTTTTGTTCGCCCCTTTTTGCCACAAGCTTTTTCACAAGCGCCATGGCGGCAGCGGAGGCAGAAAAAGAGGAATGAAGCTTTTGCGTTTCAGAAAATGCCCTTTGCTTTTGGGTAGTTTGTTATTGCATTTTCTGGGACGTTGTGTCCCCATCTCCTGTGCCTCTTTGCACGTGTGTATTTTTTTCACAGGGCTTACAACCAGCCGCTCGTGCTCCTGCAGCACTTGCACACGAGGTGGGGACAGCAGATTCCATCTTCCTCCCGACTGTACAGAAAAGGAGGCCTGCAGTCCACAGGATTTTTCTCTTCTCCTTGCTTTCTGGATGGATTCCAGGGAGAAAAGTGGAAAATGCTGATTTATGCCATGTTCTTCATGGGAGTTACCACTTTCTTCTAAAATTCTTATAAGCCATCTGCTTAATGACCAGTTCTAAAAAAAAAAAAAAATGTGTTCAGTAGCAGTACCCAACATCTGCCTGGAGTTTTGGATTTTGTCGTTTCTGCTTTGTGCAAAGCAGTATAACAATCTATTGCTTTCAAATGTTTATATTTTAAAGTACCTTAGGGTGTAATTAGGTAAATAAATTTAAATCACCTCATTCTTTCATTACGTTTTTGTAACATACCTTGGGTTGCATTGTTAGCAATCCACCCTTTTCACCTCTGTTCCCCGAACAGACGAGAAGGGAGCAAACCATTGACCCACCGCACAGGCCCGTGACTCCCGGGGCTCCTGCAGCCCTCCAGGCGTTGCACTGAGGTCGTGTTGCCGTTGTTTGCCTGTACCTGAGCTTCCCAAAAGAGGGCCTGAGTCTTATTCTGTAGTGTATCCCTCCTTCCTTCATACAACACATTCCAGAGACTTCGCAGGGTCGTGGAATGACCTCCTGAGTGAAGGACTCATAAGCTCATGATCTCTCTCTTATTAAGAATTTAGTGCGGTGCAATTGAAAGAAGACCCTAAAATCTCATGGGTGTGCACTACTTTGCAGGAGGAAGAAAGCGACGGAGGAAGGAAGGGAGGGAGGAAGTTCTTTATCTTACTAGAGAAAATGAGGCCAGGTTTTGGAGTCTCTCATGTACCCGGTTCTGTATAGTCTCTAGGACAACCTCCCCACCCCCCAGTTTCCTGTCCTCATCATCTGCAAAGTAGAATTTATAATAATTATCTCAGGAGGCTTTTGCAAATATTACAGAAGAGAAAATAGTGTAGTAAGTAATACATAGTAGGTCCACAATAAACCTTAGTTCCATTTATCTCCTCTTCCCTTATTGTCCTTTTTGTTCTCATTCTAACTCATCAGATTTTTTTGTTTTATAGTTACTGTTTTCCTTGATATTTTCTACAGACCTCAGCACTTTCTGAATGTCAGGGCTTTCACACTATTTTTTTCAGTGAGGTGCTATGTCTTTGTTCAGTCCTGGATAGAATCTGCCTTCCCTTACTGTCAAATAATCTTCTAAACTCTGACCTCCCGGGAGAACTCTCAGTGCAGCCACACAGGTGTGACCTTTTCTTCCCCGCCAGGCCCATTTATGATTGTATTGTTAGCATTTTATTTTTGACAGCCTCCCCTCATTCTTGAGCTGTCACTCATTTTATTGCTGTGGACTATAAAAAGGAACCTATCTTTTTTACGAACTTTATGAAATTTATATCTTTAAAGGTCACAGATATGGCCTCCAAAGCTTTTTGATCAGGTGCACCTATGAGTCAGAACACTTCATGTATGTGCCTCCCAAGTATATGAATATTTCTCTTCTAATATTTGTATATTCTACAATAATAATAATAACCAGCACCAAACTAAGCTCTCTCTATATACAGATAAATAGGTATACAAGGTCTGTCCAAAAGGTATCCCACCATATAATGTGAAAAATGAAGACATTCACTGAAGAAGATACAAGATACAAAAAACATTGTCCATAGGACAATGACGCCTCAGTCCCCTTCAAAGCAGGCACATTGGGACCTCACGTAGTTCTCCCAACCACCATCAGCTGCCCTGTCGTATTTTCCTGAATCTCATTGATAGTCTGAAATCTCTTCCCTTTCAGAGGTGGTTTTAGTTCTGGAAAAAGCTAGAAGTCACAGGGCACCAAATCTGGGCTGTAGGGGACCTGAGGCACCTGGGTGATTTGATGTTTTGCAAAAAACTCTGCATGAGATGTGATGCATGAGTGGGTGCATTGTTGTGATGAAGCTGCCCTCAACAGTTGCCCGTAGCTGCAGCCTTCTGAATCATCCCAATAGTTTCTGCAGAGGAATGTTCAAGCTTAACGCAAAATTGGATACAGATTTATTGCTGTACTTGCTCAGTCATTTTGATTGTGATGGCCACACAGTGCACATGCTCACTCAATGGCATCTACCACCCCCACTGGCTAGCACAGTGAAGTCGTCATTGTGCGTGCATGAGCATCACTCTCTTTGGCTGCCAAGTTATATCAGTGCTGTGCAAACCATTCTCATTACATTAACAATAGCTGGACTTCTTCTGGACAGACCTCATCATATATACATATATAATATAAATATATACACACACATACATACATAGATATGTCTATATATGCATATAGAAACTCATATAATGTATACAAGAAATACAAAAATAGAAATAAAAAAGAATGAATTGAAAATTAAACATAAGCTGAGCCACTCGTCCTGTGCCAAACTGTTTTGAAACATAATTTATGGTTTTTGGATCCCTATGAGGGACTGCTATACCCAGGTTTGCCAGAGGATTTGTTTTGTAGAATTTGATGAGCTTTGTGGTTTATAGAACTGGAAGAAGTACTAATGAAAGAATGAAAGCTGTTAGCCCTGACTGATGCGGTGCAGTGGCTTGGGCGTTGCTCCGCAGACTAAAAGGTCACTGGTTTGATTCTGGGTCAGGGCACATGCCTGGGTTGAGGGCCAGGTCTCCGGTTGGGGGCGTGTGAGAGGCAACTGATTGATTTCACACATCCGTGTTTCTCTCTCACTCTTTTTCCCTTTCTATTTAAAAATAAATAAATAATCTTAAAAAATTATTAAAGCTTTTGGAAGCTTCAAGTGCTGCTCCTAATGGTCATCCTGAACGTTGGACCTCACCTAGGGTAGCTATGTGTTTGGATGGCTGCTTCAGAAGGAACGATTGTGCACAGCAAGGCACAGTGAAGCAACAGTCTGTGTTGGTGTGGTTCTAAGTGACATTTCTTTATTCTGCAATGTTATGAGAATCTCCTAGCTCTGACGCATGTGCCCATCACATGATTAGTATTACTCAGAAATGTTATGCCACATTATTTAAGATACAAACAGAATCTTTTCTTTGCAAAACCTGAGAAACCGTGTGAACACAGCAATCTTAACTCTTAGCTGGCGATTAGAATCCAGCATCTACCTAGTAAATTCACTAGTGTTCAACACATACCTGGTAAACAACTGTATCAGTTTCCTAGGGGTGATAGAACAAATTGCCACAAACCAGGTGGCTTAAAACAACAGAAATTTATTTTCTTATACTTCTAGAGCCTGGTAGTGGGCAACCAAAGTGTCAACAGGGCCATGTCCCCTCTGCAGGCTCCGGGGAAGAAGCCTTGCTGTGATTTTCAGCTTCTGATGGTGCCCGGCAACCCTCGCTGTTCCTTACAGCTGCGCCATTCCAGTCTCTGCCTGTCTTCACTCAGCCTTCTTTCCTGTGTGGACCTTCATGTGTTCTTTTGTGGGGGCACCGATTATTCATTTGGGGCCCACCCTCATCCAGCAGGGCCTCCTTTACACTCATTACACATACAAAGACCTTATTTCCAAATTAGACCATGACAAACAACAGGGATTAAGACACGAACACGTATTTCGGCAGGACATAATTCAATCCATGTTAACAACTAATTGAAAAAAATGAAAGTGACTGTTCGATATTTTCTTTTACACCCCAGCATATTGTCCTAACATTCTCTCTGGGGCACACTCAGACCTCCTTGAAGATTACCAGCCTAGAGTCTGTGCTTGCCTCTGAGAGTCTCAGCCTTTCCTTTATCTATCAGTACATCCCCAAGTGACTTGGGCTCTTATATTCCCCACACTTCCTGCCACTTCCGTCTTTCCATCCCACGCTGCTCTGATGGGCAGCCCCAGGCTGTCTCACTATTGCACCCCCTGTTTTCTCTTAGATGAAATGATCATGAATTAATACATTGTCCAGAAAAGACATGTCCCGTGTATGTTGTTCTCAGCTTTTTGGTTCTTCTTAAATATTACAAAAGACATGTTGGTATACGAAGGAATGATTCTGTGTTCAGACATTGAAATAAGTTATATCTCCACTTATGCTACCTACTCTGTCTCCATAAGATTTAAAATGGAAAAGAATGGGGGGGTTTCACTTGTTTTTAATACACATTGGCAAATAACAGCTTCAAAAGAATTGATAGTTATTGAAGGTCCTGTAGTTAGTCTTAGAAGAGTATCCATTATTAGTTGTTTATTACTACACATTAGATTTGGGGTTTGCAGTTGGCCTCCTAATATCTTTGCACTAGCTTAATGCTGCTTCTGGGATAGAAAAGTGCATTATTTTCCTAAAATTTTAGGTGAGGGCACATTTTCACTTGTTTCGTGAATCATAACAAGTCAGTGAACCTAACTATCCCCTGTTCCACTCTCTGACCACCGCCAGCCCCCCCGCCCCTGCTGCCATGGAAGGGCTTTGAGGACAAATCTGAGCTTTTCACTGAGCCATGACATGCCATGAGGTGACTTGAAGTTCTTTTTCCCTCCCATCAGGGAAGATGGGACTCGGATCATGGGAAAAGGAGAGGAGTGGGTTGTGAAAAGTGACTGTAAAGTGACAATGTCATCGTGCCCAGTATTCTGAAAAAGAGCCTTACTAAAGACCCCGTGGCAGGAATTCACTGACAGTTTCCCCTGCCAGCACAGGAGCCATTCAGGTCTTGGTCCCGATGGGTCTGATTTACATGGGCATCCATAAACACACACATTTGCATCTCTCTCGGAGTACTCAGTGTCTGCTCTAGGTTATACAGTGATTGCTTCAAATATTGTTAAGGCATCTTTCATTTGGCAAAATGTATACAAGGTCTGTCCAGAAAAAGCACTGTTAATATAATGAGAATGGTTTGTGCAACATTGACATAACCTGGCAGCCAAGGACAGTGGACTGGAATGCTCATGTGTGAACAATGATGACTTCACTGTGCTAGTGAGTGACTGGGGTGGTAGATGCCATTGAGTGAGCATGTGCACTGTGTGGCCATCTCATTCAAAATGAGTGAGTAGAGCAATGAATCCATCCAATTTTTCATTAAGCTGAACGTTCCTCCTCGGAAACTATTCGGATGACTCAGAAGGCCACAGCTAAGGTGATTTGCGATTGGCAGCTTCATCACAGTGCACTTGCTCATGTATCATGTGTTCAGCAGAGTTTTTTGGCAAAACGTCAAATCACCCAGGTGACTTAGTCCCCCACCACCCACAGCCCAGATGTAGAGGCCTGTGACTTTCTCAAAAACTAAAATCACCCTGGGAAGGGAAGAGATTTCAGACTATTGATAAGATTTAGGCAAATATGACAGGGCTGTTGCTGGTGGCAATTGGGAGAACCATGTGAGGTCCCAAGGTGCCTAGTTTGAAGAGGACTGAGGCGTCATTGTCCTATGTACAATGTTTCTTGTATCTTCTTCAGTAAATGTCTCTGTTTTTCATAGTTCATGGCTGGAAACCTTCTGGACAGACCTTGTAGGCGTTCCTCTCCCTGACTTCTTTACCAGGCTGATCTCAGCCTGTCTGTGTTTCCTCAGGAGCTCCTTGTCTCAAGGCCCAGTTCACCTCAAATCTGCCATCAAGTATCACATCAGGAGCTACTAAATGTAGGCCTCCTGCCAGAAACATTTTAAAAGAAGTGCCAATTCAGTTAGATGAATTGAAATAGGATTGTTTGTTTTGTTTTGTTTCTTTATGTATGATTGTGTTTCCCTTATTTTGTTTAGCCCCAATAAAATCTAAAACTTGAGTTACTGGTTACACAGGATCTGACATTATATTTAAGCCTCCTCATGCCACTACTGGCAATGACAAAGTGGAAGTGGAGATGGAGAATTTTATATCAGTCACTAATTTCTGGAGTTTGAAAAAGAAGCCAAGTAATTAAGGAAATTTAAATGAAAATAATGGATAATATTTTTAACCCCAAGCATTAAGAATTATAAAAGGTGTAATGAAATTAACACTGTCATACTTTGTCAGTAAGGAAGTAATTGAAAACATCCTAACAGCAGGTGTTGGAAACCTCCAATACATCTATGTGCTCTGTGTGGGTCTGAGAATTACTTTCAAGTCAGTGGTCATGGATAGGACACAGAGATGTATTACAAGAATGTCCTGTACAGCAGAATTTCTGTCCTAAAACTAGATCTGTGTTACTATAAGTAATATTTTGTTATAAAAATATAAACATTTAGCAATAGGAAGTTACTAAATAAATCAGGCTATATTCATATAAAGCTATTGAAAAACATACTTTCAAGAATTACAGAATAACTGCTTGCTAATGTGATATAAAATAAGGAGATATTAAGGTATTTTTAAGCATCATTTTTAGTAAAAAAAAGTTGTAAGTACATAGAAGGGAAGTACTCTATAATGCTAGTTGAATCTTTGTCTAGTGGCATTATGGATTATTTTTATTTCTTTTTTCTCATTTTTTTCTACAGTGAACATGTAACACATAATCAGAATAAATACATTTATTCTTGAGAATGACTAATAAAAATCCCACAGATGTGTTCCTTGGAGATTAATCACCAAGCACGTCACATTATTTGTTCTTAGCCAGTTCCTCTTTCTGCATTGCATGAGCCCTCGTCTGGGGCCTCTTAAAATCAATCCCGTTTGTCAGCTGGTCCACATCAGTTTGCTGTTTTAACTTAAGCCATCCTTTCATGATTCAGATTGTTTTGGTACATCAGTGGTGACCCATAAAGTGTATCTGATACTTATAGCCATTCCTGTCATTGATATTGGTAAAGCTTTTTTTGCCCCCCCAAAAGTCGCTTTGACCATTGAGAGGTACCATTATGTATGTAATTGTTAGATCAAGTAATGACAGCTATTAAACTCCCCTAACAATAACCAAGGCCTGTAATTGCATCTACGAATATCAACAGCTTCTGAATCAACACACTCAACATGTAGAAGATAAATAAGTACTCTTAAAACCCTCATGAAGTAGGTATGTGCAGGAGGTGCCCTGAGTGTGTGTGAATAGCCAACCAGCTCTGTGAGAAGATGTGTCAGCTCTGTGCCTTCGCCCTACAGACAGAGCTATGACATCCAGATCGCGGCGCTGGTAAACCAGACGGGCTTCAGATCTGGGAACATCCTGGACTTGAAGAACCCTTTCTTTAGGTAAGAACGTTTTCATCCATTTACATATGACCAGGTAAAGAGGTTCAGAGTCATTCTGTCTTCCTAAGAGGGGGAAAAACATCTACTCTTCCTCTTCGAGGAGACTCGGATCCTGAGTTGAATACGTTATGTAGTATTAAACACAATTCAATATATAACAATCTGGTCCTGAAACAAAGGACCCTGGAGAGTCCCATAGAGTGAAATCCTGTTCAGCTGAGCAGTGGGTGACAAGCTGTGGGACCTCCAGCAAAGTCACTTTTCTGCATTTGGTTTTCTCACCTGAAGGATGATCTCCTTCGACCTTCGTTCACTAAGGGATGACTTTTACATAGTAGTATTCCAGTGCACATCTAAAACATGAGTCCATTTCAAGCACATATTTGAGACTCTTTTTGAGGTCATGTGAGTCAGGACCGACTTCTCCAGAAGGTGCACAGACTGTGTCTGGTACAGAGAACTTGCCACAATGAGATGCATACCACAAATGTTTCCGGAAACATGCCCAGTCTTTCTACCTATTCAGTATGAGGTAATTAAAATCCACACACGAAATGAGCCACACAAAGAAAACCACTGGATGCTGTTACTCTTCACCTCCTTACAGAAAAGAGGCTTTTCCCTCACATCATAATGTTTCCCTAAGGCTTTTATTCAAAGCTTTATGTCTCTATAGCCTTGAAAAGCCTGAAAAGAAAACTCTGGAAACCGAACCAAGAATTCTTTGGCAGAGATGGGAGGATGAAATTTTGACCTTGAAGCCGGGGAGGGAAAAAACAGGCCAAGCCGCAGTTTTGTGTGGTGTGTGCCAGTTGTTACACATGGTACAAAACTTTGAAATTCATTGCCAATTAGGGATGTGGAGCTCATATCTAATTCTGAGGGCAGGGAGGAGCCCTCGTGCCCACCCCTGCTCTGCACAGTCCTGCCATGTAAAGCAAGGGACACAGGTTTGGGTCTGACTACTTGCTAGTACCAGTTAACCTGCTGAGGCCTCAGTTTTCTCATCTGTAAAATGGGATAGACAACATGATGTTGTGGGGAGACTGCAAGAATCTCTATACTGTGTCCCAGTGCTTGACAGTTCATTTAAGTAGTGCTCAATAAATGGGAGTTTCCTCCTTTCTTTCACCCTTTTTTTCCCTTCCCTCTGCTCTCCAACTCTCTCAGTGAGGTAAATAATGATTTATAGTTCACCCCAAACAGAATCATTTGGATTTTGGAAAAGAAAGTAGATTTTTGGAGGGCTTTGGAAAACTGACTTTTTGAATGCAAGAACCATGTAAACTAGCAACACTCGAATCCCTCTTCCAGTTCATCTTATAAGAACAAGGTTTTTACTCATAAACCGCCCAGAGAAGGCTCAGTGCTGGGCCGTGGCCAGCCCCTGCTTTGGATGACGGCAGGAACACTGTGGCAACAAGTGCAAAGTAGAGCTCGTCAGAGCCAGACCGAGATACCCAGATGGCCGTGGCCCTGCCCAAACAGGTGGACTACTCTTGTTGAAGGAAGGGCAGGTGCTTTTCTCTTTCCCTTTTCCTTTCACTCAGCAGCAAGTCTGACTGACATTTAATTAAGCAGATGAGGGTGTTATAAAATGTGACTCCCCTGAGAAAGATAAACAGAGATATATCAACCTGATTTCAAGACTTAATATACAGCTGCTGTAATCAAGGACGGGCGCGGATTGATGAAAAGGTGACGTGTAGACAAATGGGTTGGAATATAGGTCACAAATAGACTTAAATGTCTATGCCGATTGATTTTTCAATGAAGTTGAAAAGGCAGTTCACTGGAGAAGTGAAAGCCTTTCAAATTGGTGCTGGAATGATTAGATATCAGTGTACAATAAAACGTGAACTTTCATCCACATTTCACACCGTCTATAAAAATTAGCTCAACAGAGATCACAGATTGAAATATAAAACCTAAAAAATGTCATACTTTTAGGGAGAAAACAAAAAAATCTTTGTGACCTTGACATGACAAAGATTTTTCAAATATGACACCAAAAACACAATTTATGCAAAGAGAAAAATGATAAATTATACTTTATCAAAACCAAAAACTTGCAGTCTTTGAGAGGCACATTTTAAGAAAGTGAAAAGATAAGTTACAAACTGGGCGAAAATATGTAGAAATCACATATGTGAAAAAAAAGGAAACTAGTATCCAGAATATAAAAAGAATTAGTGATATAATACTAAAAAAAAAGCCCAATAATACAAAAATAATTTTAAAGGGCAAAAGATTTATCAACAAAATATAATAGTAAATAAGTACACGAGAAGATGTTCAACGTCATCAGTCATTAAGGAAACCCAGGCTGAAACCTTAACGACCTACTGCTGCCTGCCTAGCCGAGCGGCTAAAGTAAAAGTTCCGACAAGTCCAAGAGTTGGGGCGCTGAGGTGCAGCTGCTGGGCCTCTCGGTCACTGCCGTGGGGAATGGGATGTGGCACTGCCGCTTGGGAGAGCATGTTGACCGTTTCTGCCACAGTTAGGTGTTCACCTTCTGTATGGCCCAGCCATCCCACGCCCAGGTATTTATACAAATGACACGAAAACTACACTTGAATGTTTGTCGCAGCTTTCTTTGTAACTACGAAAAACACGGAATCGACTAGAATGTCTTTCACCTGGAGAATGAATAAACAAAGTGCGGTCCATCTATATAGTTGAATAATTTTCAGTAATAAGAAGGAATGAAACATGTAATAGTACAGATGAGTCTCAACTACATGATGCGGAGTGAAAGAAACCAAACTCAAAAAAGGCTACAGACTATATGATTCCATTTATTTGCCATTCGGAAAAGGCAACACTGTTGATACAGAAAACAGATCAGAGCTGGGGTTGGGAGAAAGGTTAACTATTGCATAAAGGAGAGCAGGACATTTTTCACACGATGAAATTTCTCTAAATTTGATTGTAATGGTTCCGGTATATGGCTTCATGCGTTTGTCAAAACTCTTGGAACTGTACACTGAAAAAGGTTAAATTTACTGTATGTAAAAAACATTTTCAGTAATATAAAACTTACCCCCCAGAAGGACTACATAAAGGGATAACAGAAAACTGACAGAGTGATTATGCCAGCCTGCGGCAAGGCCAGAGATGGGAGGTGGGGGTCATTTGTGGCAGGAGGGCTGGGCGGCCTCTCCACAGAGGGCTTAGCTGAGCGGAGACGAGACGGAGACGGAGACGGCAGGAAGAGCCTCCTGGGAGGGAACGGTGAGGGCCAGGTGAGCCTGTGGAAGAGCAAGAAGAGAGAGGAGTCTGCGTATTAGCCTCTGCTATAAACCTGGAAAAAGAAAAAGTTCTTTCAGGGAACAGAAATCTAGATCATCATCTCAGATCTGAATTTAGGCTATGCATAATCAAACTTACTAAATATAGTGGGTAAATATAGATCTAAGGCTGCCCATAAAAACTTCAGGGAAGGGGATGGAAGCAGGGAGCGGGAAGGGGGAGGGGAGGGGAGGGGAGGCAGGAGCATGAACATACGGCCTGCCTGTAGCTTTGGATCTGGGTGGAACTTCATTGCTTTTGGTGTCATGGAATCACCTTCTCTGTTTTAGGTTTGCATAGAAGACTGATAAGTAAAAGAAGGCCTGAGAAGTCCCTCAACATTCAAGTTCATGGTTCATGTTTCAAACATGCCTTCTGAATATTACAAGAATATTAGGTTTATTTAAATTTCTTTTTCTTACTCTAAAATGCGCATCCTAAAATTGTTGACAAGTCTATTACTTGGAGCTTCTTAGACTGGCTTTTTATAGCTTTTTGCATGTTGTTGGGGAACAATTTTTTTTTAATTTGTGGTTTCCCTATTTTTATTTTAATAAAGCCATCAGCATTACTTCCATTTCTGAAGTATTTAAAAAAGAAAGGTAACGCTACCTCATGTTTATATGTATGCATATGTACGACATGACATAGACTGTGTTAGAAGTGATCTTCTATTTGCAATTTTAATCTATTTTTGCAAATCTTTTCAACAAATCAATGGCTAGTTCCTAGCTCAACAATGTGTTAAAGAATCTTTGCCTTATTCATGCAATGGAATAATATGATGTCAGGAATGCTCTTCTCTGGCAATATTTGATGACTCTGTACATAGTTAAGGAAGTACAGATGGAACCTTTGTCAGTTCCCTTAGGTTTACAATAAAGTGTTCAGCGCGAGGGACCAGTGGGGCCTCTCCTTTACTTTAAGACATTTGTTATATGTCACATGTCAAATGGTGATGAAAGATGATCTTTCCAAAGAGCAAGTGTTCCCCTGGCCCCAAACACCCGTATAAAAATGGAATGTCACATCAGCACGACAACCTAACGAAGCCCAACAGGCAACCCACTCACTCTGTCGGGGAAGTGGAATAGACAGCAACCATGTGTCCTCATCAGTCAGTCAGTCAGTCAGTCTCCCATGGCGCCAGCTTTCCACTCTGGCGCTCTCCCTCATTCCGGCCTCTCAGTTTGAGACTGTCTCCGTCTGTCCATCCCAACAGTCCCCCAGCGCTGCAAAGCTCTGTCCAGTCCGCCCTCACCAGCATGCTCGCCGACCAACTTCCCTACTCACACACCCTACTTTGGACGGATCTCCTGTCCCTCCCTTTATCTAAGCCTTTCTTGATACAGAAAGGCTTGATTGCAGCATTTATCACTTCATACCCTAAATGTACATATCTTTCTCAACTAAATTTTTTGTGGGTTTCATCTAAGTCCAATTCATTTTGTAATTTCCCACAGTGCCTAAGAGTTTGCCTAAGGCATCAAAAGTGCTCAATAAATGTATACTGATTAAATAAATTTATCCTGAAGTTAAGAGCAATTAGAATTTTGGAGTCAGGTTTGACAGTGTTTTAATTGCCTTTCAAGCTTGGTAGGCAGAAACTGCAAACCTTGGATTGCAGAAACACAATTTGGATCTTACCACGGTCTCCACCTGCACCCAGGGCAGACATTCATAATCGATCCCAGCACTCTTTCCTGCTGAACCCTGACTTGGCTTCACTGTCCTTCTCCACCCAGTGCCCTGGGAAGCCATTATCAGTCTATGGAAGTGGGAATAAGAAATGAAACCTATGACTCATAAGGAGTCAAAAAATTGATATTATTTCCCAGTCTTTGAGCAGTCCCAAAGATCTGGAATATTTATTAATTTGTAATTAGCCCCATGACTTTGGTGGTGGTTCAGAGATCAGGAAAAGAGCTTGGCTGAGCTCTAGAAAGAGTATTGAATAACCGCCCTGCCCCCTGCTTTGTGGAAGAAAGGGGTCAGGGTGGGCTTCTTCAACCAGCTCCTCTATGTCTTCCCCAAACTCACACAGTTAACATTATTTTCAATCCAAGGCCAGGAGAGAAGAATTCAAAAAGCAGTATTTTCATCACATGCCAAAATCTGAGGACAGAGAAGAGTGGCAGACTAAGGCCCCTCCAATTGTCTGTTGGGGGTTACCCCTCAGCTGCCTCAGTGTGATGCTGGGTCCCCTGTGTGGAGGGCACACCTGGGTTCTAACCTCTGAGTAGGGGAGACCTCAGCCTCTAGACAAAGGCTCTCTAAGTCTTTTGTTGTAATTAGCCATTTTAAACAAACAAGGAATAAAAGATCCCAATGTAACCAGTGTAAAGAAAAGAACATGAAGAACAAACTTGGTTCCCATACACACTACCTGGTGGGTGTGGGCACTGGGTATCTTTTTGTCATCACTCAGAGGATGTGTTCCATAAAACTTATTTTTCTTCTTCTTCACCTTTTCTTTTGGAGATTTGTATGTTCTCAGTAAATGTTGCTAAAAGTGATCTAAGATAATGTAGGGTAGGTTTTGTTTTCATGCAGGAATTTCATGACTTATTCCAGCACTATATCTCTAGACTTACTGAGAATCAAAAGGAATTCCTTACTAAGTGCAAGTCAACTGTGTGTCTGTGAGGGGAGGTGACCATATTACCATTTATCTTCACATTTGAAAGTTACTTGAGAAGGTAATGCCCTGAGAAAGCAAATGCCCTGAGAAGATTTTTTTTTGAAGAGGAGATTCCGAATTTAGGGAAATCTT
Source organism: Artibeus jamaicensis (assembly GCF_021234435.1). Classification (NCBI taxonomy): domain Eukaryota; kingdom Metazoa; phylum Chordata; class Mammalia; order Chiroptera; family Phyllostomidae; genus Artibeus; species Artibeus jamaicensis. The sequence continues at coordinate 41,423,722 of NW_026522030.1, read as the reverse complement.
GGAAACCTCCATTTTCATAAAACCATCTCGCAGTTATTAAGACCAGCACCCAAGAGAGTGGCAGCAAGTTGATCGGGAGCTGGTGGCAGGGGCTGCGGTGAGGTGCCCTGCCTCTTGGGACATGCAACCAGGACACCCAGGCACTGGGACATCACGCAGGTTAAGGAGGAACAGGACATACACTGGGAAGATTCTGCAGAGTTTAAATTGTGCCTTTGACTGCCAGTAACCTGAGACCATGACTGGAAATACTTTAAACAAAATGAAGAGGCATTATGTCACAGAACGAGATGTCCAGAGGTAGAGTGGAAGCCTGGACTGATGAGTCAGCAGCTCGGGGATGTCCTTAGGACAATGTTCTCTCCTTTGGCTCTGCCATCCTCCCTCAGAGCCCAGCCCCTGTGGAAGCCACAAGGCTCTCATGCAGACACACCAATGTCCAGAGTCATAAAAATAGGCTATCATTCCTGGTGTCTCTTTACAAATTAGGACGAGGATAGTTGAACTTATATAACACTTATTACATGCCAGGCACTGTTTTAAGTGCTTTACAAATACAGTAAGTCCTCACTGACTATTATCTATAGTTCCTTAGAACTGCAACCAACCAACATCTAAGGAAACCAATTTTACTATCAGCTAATTGACATAAACAGGAGTTAAGGTTTTTAAGGACAATGCAGTTGTAGCTGCAGCTAAGGGCTGTCCAGCGGGCTCCTGCTCCTGACTCACCGCTGTGCGCCCTCACCAAGGAACACGTCATGGAAGCCACACTGCAGCAATGGCTTTTAAAGATAGACACCTGTGGAACCAGAGGTGGTGACTCACCGAATTAGAATCACTCTAACCAGCTACAATGTAAAAAGTCTTTGGAGAAGGTGTAAGCTGATTTGATTAGAGGCACAGAGGAGGAAAATCTTGCAGTGAAAGGAACATTTCAGGTGCCTTACCAAGACTCTGAGAATCACTAGAAGAAAAACTCCCTGTGGGGAGGATTCTAAGACTTGGGATCTCTTACAGATGAGGATTTACAAGCAGCTCAGCCCTGTCTGAGCTGCACAGCCCTGTCTGAGATTGTTAAACAGATGACTTCCATCAGTAGTACTGAGCCAGGAGGAGCCAAGTTTGCAGATGCTTAAATCATCCTTTTTAATAAATTGACTATCAGTTCTTAAAAAAGAAAAGTGAAGTGCATACATCTCATCAGTGTTGTACTAAAACGACATTGAATTCAAGGATGTTATTTGAGGACCTGCTATATTAACTAATGTTGATCCTTTCAGTAACCCTCTTAGGTATGTATCATTTCTGACCCCATTTAACAGTTGAGGAAATTGGGGCAGAAACGGTTAGCAACTTTCCTAATGACACACAGCTAACGAGTGGTAAGGCCGGGGTGTCAAACCAGGCAGTCCACTCCAGAGTCTGTGCCCATGGCCACAAAGCTCGCTCTACCTCCCAAAGCACCCAGAGACTTGCCTTGCTTCCTTGGCCAAAACTAGTCACATTTTCCTCTAACCACTGACAAGAGACATGAAATTATCATGAAGAAACTGAACCAGACAAACTTTATGACTGAACTGGATGTCAACCCATGTTTGCAAATGATAAAAAGTAGTTCTATTCCCAAAGAAGAGAAATGGACATAAGGCCAGGAACCAGCAATCCCTGCTCTGAAGAACCTTGTGCTAATTACTTCCATCTCTTCTGCCTTCATAAGGTAAGAGAACATGCTGCCCCATAGTCCTCCATGCATGTATTTCTGCCTCCCCCCACTTGCTTGCAAGCACTCCAAAGACAGAAGCAAGTTTGCATGCTCCCCGTAGGGCTTGGCATAGGGCCTTGCAAGTAGAAATTGTTCAAGAAAAGTGTTCATTGTAATTGAATTTCCATTCTCAACTCTACTTAATTGGAGAGGTCAACAGTTGGCCATGCTCAAGACAGGCAGATAATGCATTTTCACATTGATCTAGCAATCAAATGAAGTTGAGGAACTTCCTTGCCACGCAAAATAGCATGAAATCATACATTAACATAGGTCAATGCAAAAGCCCGAACTTATTAAATTGTTAGTGTCTTGCACTCAGCACCTTTGTGGGTAACATTAATGTCACATTTTTATTATGACTTGACATTTCCACTACATTTAAAGAAACACATCAGACAGCCATAAGACAAAGCAGACTACATATTTCAAACCACTCTGTGCAAAAATCCACTCAATTCTAAATCAGCTGTTACTGAAAGTGATATTATAGCACAGCGGTTAGGGTATGGGCTCTTCAGACACGTGTGGGTTCAAATCCTGGTTCTGTTAGTTAACAAGCTAGTATGGATTTGGGCCAATCATACACTTCTCCTAAGCTCCAGTTTCTTTATCAGCTAAAGGAAGTAATAATAAGTATATTTGTGAGGGTTGAATGAACTCCTACATATGAGGCACTTAACACAATGCCTGGGTCGTTAAATGTAGCTGTTACTGCATTACCTTATCATAGAAGATGGGTTCTTAGCTCCTCCTCCCAGCTCCCTGTTTACGTCCTTTTAAAAATTGCTGTGCTCCCAGTTGTAAGAGGGAGAGAGGCACATGCCTGATAACCCCATCTACCAGTCTCTTTTCCCTGCGCAACCCGTAATTCTTTGGGGAGGAAGGGGTGACATTTTTTATTCCTTTTTCTACTGCATAGCCCTGGCCTCTGCCTTTGGGCAGCAGCCTCAATATCTAGCTGCCCAGTAGGGAGCAGTATCTTATCTACAGACGGGACACTTGGCTAGACTCTTATGTATGAAAGGAATTTAGAAAAACCCATGTTCTGTTCATAGCCTAATTTTAGACACATCGTCTCACTAGAGAAGTCACCTCGTTCATTTATTTGTTCCCTCATTCATTTACCTCCTCTTACCCCACATCAAAAAGCCTACACAAAGGAAGATTTAAAGAATGATGAAGGAAAGGAAGAAAGTACAGGAAATAAACAAAAAAAATAGTTTAATACTTCTAGTGTATTGTCTTCATTGAAAACAGAATTTATCATTGTTATAATCATGTAATGAGTAATTTATAAAAATTCCTCTTATCTGTCACTTGTCAAAAACATGTAATTTGAGGAACACAACAAAAGTTATACATCAGCAGCCCCAGAGGCCGCTGGCACTGTTCCCCGGGTATTAGGGAAAACCTCAAAACTGGAGTAGAAGAGTTCATTCATCAAAACAAAAACTCTAGGGCCCCACGCTCTCAAAAATGGAGGGGCTAGTATCGTGAGCTTTAGAATCGGGCACATTGGGTTTGCGTGTTTGTGGATATGAGTGCTGCCTGCCGATGTTGCCAGGTCCCTTCTCCTTCCAGGAGAAAAAGGATCACTTTCCTAGACCCCTTGAAGTTAGGCAAGGCCTGGGGGCTTTCTTGGCCTGTGAGCAGAAGCAAGGCATGTAGAAGCATTTAAGAGATTATGTGAGACTCTTCATGTCTGTTCTTCCTCCCTCCCTCCCTCCATCGCTGCAGAAGTCCTGTAAAGATGATGTGGTGTTACACAGTGAGGTTGCCTTCAGTCCAAATCAGTCTGCCAGTCTCTGAATATCTCAGAACTCCCAGGTTGACCTCCATTATACGTGCAGTTTGAGCAAAAACCATCCTTTGTTGTTTTACCACTGGGCTTTGGGAGTATTTCTCATTGTGGAATTCCTGAGCCTGTTCTAACTAGTAACAGCATCATCCTCATCCTAGGCACTGAGGCTGTGGGAATAAACAAGCTGGACAGAGTTCTCCTTTTTTATATTATAGCAGAAGGGATACAAACAGTAAACATGTGAGCAAATAAGTATCTAAAATATTCAAATATGCAGAGAGTCTGAAGAATGTAATACTGGGGCATGGTACCCTGGAGGTTGCCACTTAGGCAGCGGTGCTCAGAGAAGCCCCACTGCAGACCCAGGGAAAAGGGCTGAGACCCACACAAGCACAGTTTGAAGGGGTGAAGCAGAGAGGTGATGTGGCTGGATTTATCCTGTGCACTGGTTTATTCTGGTTGCTTTTGATATGCAGACTGTGTGTGGGCAAGAATGGAAAGAGAAAAATCCTGATATAATAGAACAAATGACAGATGGGATGTCAGGGTGAGACTTCAGTACTGAAGATGCTGAGAAGGGACCAGATTCAGGGCCTGTTTTGGAGAGTAGTGACAGAACTTGCTCTTAGATTGGCTGTCAAGAGAAGAGCAAACAATCAAGGCCCACTCCCAGGTTTTTGGTCTGAGCAACTCAGTAGTTTTAGTAAGCTGGAGAAGACACAGAAAGGAACAGGTCTAGGGGGAGGTGGGAACATCAAGAGTTCTGTTCTGAACAGGTTGGGTTTGAGATGGCCACTGGATGTCAAAGTGGAGCTATCTAGCAGGCAGATGGGTGCATCTGGAACCTGGAAGAGCTGTGTCTGGAGACAGGGGTTGGAGACTCACAGAGATACAGATGGCAGTCAAAGCACAAACCTGGATGTGGTCCCTTAGTGGAGGGTATAGAGAAGAGAGCCAAGAGCAGAGAATGCAAACGGGTAGAAGTTGGAGAGAGTAGAAGGGATGGGCAGGAGAGACTGAGCAGTCTGCCCGGTAAGGTCAGAGGAATGTGGTGATGTGGAACCAGAGAAGACTTTGCTTCGGGGGGAGGGACATGTCTCAAACGTGTCTAGGAGGTCAGATATGATGGAACAGAGATTTGACCACTAATGTAAGTAACATGGAAGTTATTGATGTCTTGGGTGAGAGCCATTGTAGGGGGAAGAGTGAAGGCGACAACAACAGAATGGAGGAGATCTATCCAGACAGCTCCTCCCAGGGTTTTGATGTGAACAATGGCAGAAACACAGGGCACGAGCTGGGCCCCTGGCCCTGAATCTCTGCCTCGACCACACGTCATTGCACCTCGTACCCTCCAGCTGTGTGTGGGCACCAGCCTTTTCCCGAGTCGCAGCCCCTCATCTGGGAAAGTACAACCGTCTGCCCCACTACCCTGAGGGCGGATCTCTGCCTACCAGAATCTCCATTTCAAGCAAGAGTAAACCACATGCCCAAGAGAGACATGGACAAAAATGGAAAGAAAAGAAGTCTTCACAAAACCACAAATGATCCGTGTACTTGACGGCAGTCACTGCCAATGATCAGCCCCCAGAACCACAGTCATCGGTGGAATGAGTGGTGTAAGAAAGTCAGACTGCACGGTATCAGCAATTATAAGCTGGGTGACAGATGGTCACAGTGCTGGGGATCAATCAAATTTAATCTTTGAATTCTCAGTAAATTTGCCTGAGGAGATATTTATTGATTTTAGAGAGAGGGGAAGGGGTGTGGAGAGAGAGAGATCGAAGTGAGAAAGAAACATTGATTGGTTTCCTCCCCTATGGGCCTTGACCAAGGATCAAACCCACAACCTAGGTATGTGCCCTGACTGAGGATTGAATTCACAGCACTTTGGGGCAGAGGGTGATGCTGCAACCAATTGAGCCACCCAGCCAGGGGACATGGTTCAAAATTTTTTAAGTATACAGGATGTACAATGAAGTCTCTACCTGGACCCTGTCCCGAGCCTTTCAGTTCATGTCCTCAAAGTAAACTAATGTTTCTTGTTCATTCTTCCATACTCACATGCACATGCACGTGCATTCTTTTCTCTCCACCTGTTGGAGCAAGCAGTCTTATACCCCACATGCTATTCTGCATCGTGAAGCTGGGGCATTGTGGAGAGAAGTAGATTTTTGCAACTTCACTTAAATGAATTTATCGTGAATTCACAATAAATATTGTTAGGAAAGCAGTTCTTATTAGGTGGTAGGCATGATAAATGGAGTCTAAATTGGGTTCTCATGTATCTGGGGCAGGGTCTGTTGAGTGGGGTGGACCTGTGAAGGGGTGGAAGATGCCTAAGAGAACAGAAGTAGGAAATGTGACATGTGAGCTTTCTTATGCAGATTCCCAAGGACTGTCATGGAGTTTCGCCCTCGCTGATGGGTTTGCTCACCGTTGCCCTGTGCCTTTCATCACTTTTGGGAAGGTTCTGCCTTCCTGCCAGCACACCCACAGGGGTTCTTGGCTGGCTCTCTCTGAAGTCATTTAGCCGCCAAGATCACCACCTGTCCCCTGTCAAAACTGGCCTAGTCCTGCAAACGCATCCCTCTTAGCTGACCATCCTTGCGGTGCCTCCATCCGGATTTATTGTGTGACCCGGTCCCTGTGCTCCTGGTTTGATGTCCCATCAGCAGCCGCATGTGTGAACCACTCTCCTAGCAGGGGGCCTGTGCTTCTTGAATGTGAACCGATTTTGATGTAAAAAAATAGGACCTAGTTTTTTAATTTGCCATCTGACATGCCAAGTGAAGTGCAGCTCATTTTCGGATGATTCCCAGCTGTCATAATAGCGTTGTGCCGGAATGGCTCCATCATCACAGAAGCAAGGAGGGCAATTTGATCTCATATTTGACCTGATAACAGGAATTGTGATTAGAAATCAACTCGAGATACTTAGAACAGCTACTTATAATCACATCAATTAACATTTGTACATTGCTTTACTATTTTTAAAGCACTTTCATGTGCACTGTCATAATACGGCAGTGATGGCGGCTCAGAGGAGAGAGTGGGATGGAATTCTCCTGCCTAAGCTGAGAAACAGGAAGGAAACAGGCAGGTTCTCACAAAGGGGACACCAAAAGAAGACCCCAGAGGTAAGCACAAAAGAACGGGCACTAGCAGTGCCAGACTAGAGATGCTGAAAGGAAAATGTTGCCAGTTCAAGAGAGACTGGTCATGGAGGGAGGGTCAAGGCCAACGGGGGGTCCCACCATAAGGTGTTCAAGAGCAGGGGCGGTGGAACAGCAGTGCGATCAGGCCAGGTTGTTTGTTCTTTCATTTATTACACAGGTAATACATAGCTTTGTATTCAGACATCACAACAGCAGATAAACCGGAAGAAAGGAACGAACAACAGATGTTAGGCTTCTCTGTCTACTCTCTCTTCTGGCCACGTTCTTGGAGAGGGTTGCCTGACACTCATCTCCATTGATACCCCAAATCTGCTGCTGCTTTCTTCCCCTTTCCCCTGAAAAGGACTTACCAGTTCCCTGTGCAATCTGCTCCCTCTCTAGGGGTCTCAGAATGGACATTTCTTCCTGTTGATGACTCAGTAAGGACTTAATTAATGATAACTGCATCTCCTGAAGGGCTGGTACTCAGAGTTATGTTTTGTCTCAGAGGCCACAGTGTAGAATGTATCCACATACATTCAGGAAAAATTTGGCTTGATGACGGTCCCAGCAGTGAAGGCTAAGCAAAGTCATGATCGGCCACGTCCAGCGATTATGATTTGGACTAGGACAGATCTCTGTGTTTCCACTCCCCACCCTCCCTCCATTGGCTTATTGGGTTCCCTTGCATACAGTAGGTACTCAATGCATGTTTACTGCATGAAAGTTCTCTTCCTTAGAGTGTGGGGAGGTTCTGCTGCTGAACTGATTCAATAGGCTTTGGTCACATGAACTTTGGGAAGCCATTGTCCTGGTGAGAAAGGGAGAGCTAAACCGCTGAAAGGACCGATGCCCCCCTTGGGCATAAATGTGTAGGAGTGTGTGAGGGTGAATGGCATGAGTGAAATGCGAAGAGTCTGGCTGTGAGTGCAACACGTAGGCATTATTACTTTATTCCCAGACTGTGGGTTTTCCAGCAGGTGACCCTTCTCGGTGGAAGCTGGCACTTAAAATTCTTTCCTCTCTGACAGTTCTCTTCTCAGGACTCCCCTCTCTCCAAAAGTCTTCTCCACCTCATCACAGTTGTACCCACATGCCGCAAGTAGAACTTGACCTAAGTCCTTGAAGAAAACCAGACTCAGGCCATCCCAGCAGGGCACAGTGGAGGTGAGCTCTCCAGAATGACCACCAGGGCGGGACGAGAGAAGGAAACAAGCACGGGGAAGTTGCCGCTGAGGTGAATACTGGGCTAGCATTTCTGGAAACATACTTGAGGGGCTTTTTCCCTTTAAAGTTCTAACAGTGCCAAGCCTACAGTTCCCCCAGACCCTGTCCTTGCCCAGAGGTGAAGAGAGGAGCAGCTGTGGGACGCAGAGGGTAGCAGAGGTGAATGCGTGCAAAGAAAATTTGTTAGGAGATAAGAAGACGGGGAACTTGTCCATGGAAACAGGTGGGAGTTACAGAATACCTGTGCACCGTCTGTCCATCCATCCATTCACGCACTCACCTGTCCATCCACTCATCTGCTCATCCATTTTGCCTTCCAAAGGGATTTAAGTTAGTTTCCAAGGATAAATAGTATATGATGATATAGTATAAACTATAATTAGGTAGAATAATGGAGAAATACAAGGATGGGGATAAAATGGAGCCAAGAGTGGGGCTGAGCACACACACTTGCTGGTCCGTGTCACTGTGCCTCACTAAGGGACTGTCTCTGATACTGAGGGGCAGTGTGGCACACATAACCGAGGTGAGCATCCTGCCACCACTTGAATCTCTGGCCTGTGTCTTCCTCTCCAGTTATGCATCTCGGTTGTGTCCTGCTTGTACTCTGCAGGCCGGTTGGACTTTGAGGGTAGCCCTGATATGTGGGGTGGGGGAAGCAGACCTGAATCTATGTGTTTGTGAGGACAGTATATGCTAAAACCCAAATGCAAATTGCTTCACTTGCATAAGGCAAAATAGCAAAATCTGCCCAACTATGGAACATATCTTGTCAGAAGTTATAAAACAACATTAATTTTTCAGAGCTCAAAAAAACCAGCAAATTTTAAAATCATTTTTTTGACTTAAGGGGAAAAAATAGGGTTTTAAAACGTGTTGATAGGACCTATCAGATTCTTTTCTTATCTGACATCTCCCTCTACTGACAGTGCCTTCTCTCACTTTTCCCTTAGAACCCAGCAGGGAAGTCCTTTGAAAGTGACAGGCCTATGAAATGCCTTTGAGTCTGTGCTCACAGATTGGAGAAGGACCAGGGGGAAGATCAGAGGTTCTGTTTGGGACTTGGGGAATTGGAGCCTTCCAAGTTCAGTCCACAGTGGGAGGCACGTGTCTGGAGCTCAGAAGAGACATCTCAAAGAGAGAAGAGGCAGCATTGTCAGGGGGAGTGGAAGAAAGCAGAGAGGAGGAGGGGAAAGCCCTAACCTTGAGTCTCTCAAACATAAAGGTCAGGCAGATGGGTAGGAGCAGAGCCACCTAAATTCAGTTGTTCATTTCTCTGCAGGCCTTTTGACAGCACTTCCTACTGGGGGCCACCCATCCTTAGCTTGTGGAATCCAATGTTGGCAAACTCCTTCATAGTCAAGGATTGTTTGGCAGCGTTTAGCATTAGAAAGTTCATTTTTATGATGAGCTAGAATCTACTTTAGACAGTTTCCATTTTTTAAAAATCATTCTGCTTTTCTATGTGATATAGACTCTGTCATCTCGCATGTTTACCCAAGAAGTGCTTCCTCGTGAGAATCCCATTCAACAAATATGGCTAAATGGGTGAGTGACCTGATTCCAGACCTATTCCTTCCTCCCCCTCCCCCATCCCACTGTGATCCCTTGAGGGCAAAGACTCTGTCTTATGCTATAGCCTCCCTCCCCAACCTCCAGCCTCTTAAACATTTCAGGGAGGCTTTCTATGTAGCAAGTGCCTCCTGTGCATGATCTCTTTAGACACCGCATCAAATGAATGAGCTGGGCATTATTATTACCTCCACTTACAGATGGGGAAACGGGGGGTCAGGGAGACATGTGGCTCTCACAGAGCCACACAGCAAGTGTGTGGTGGAGTCTGGCTTGGAATGCATGTCTCTCTGCTGTCAAAGTTTGGGCATGTGAATCAATCTGATTCTACCCGTTTTCTCCCCAGACAGCATCCGGCACAGAGAAAGACCACAGCGGGGTCCACTGACTGAATCAAATTGTTGTAATACCTAATTGAAAATTGGGAATTGTGGGGTCGTGGAGCTTAGAGATAAAACTGCACGGCTTTGTCTCTGGACTTCTTGTTTTCCCAGTGGACACTGCGGACTCCTTCGTATCTCAACATCAGTTTCTATGAAGCAGCTTTTCCTCCCAGCTTTATTCCATCAGCTCACAGTCCCAAAAGTGAGTCCTGTCTGACTCCACCTGAGGCACAGGCTCCCTCCAGCCCCCTCCACTAAGCACTCCAGCCACAGGGCTCCTGCCGTCCCAAAGGTTTGGTCAGTGCTTCCAGCTCCCAGGCTCCTGCTGGCCATATTTGGGCTGTCATTGGCTCCCCACTAACCAGGTCTGTAACCTTAGGCAAGTTACTTAACCTCTTTGAGTCTCAAATTTCTTATCTTTAAAAACAGAATGAGTACTTCAGTGTATGTTGTGAGTTTAACATAAAAAGTGAATTAAATGTCAAGTACAGTGCCTGCCCTCACACAGTATGTACTCAAAAGTAGTAGCTATTATCAGTCTGTGGTGGGAGATTGAAAAATCTGTGTTCATGTGGAAAAGATGGATGATTAGGGGCAACAGAGGCAGCAAACGGAAAGAGGAGTTATATAGGTAAGAGTGCAAATCAAATGCAATGTCATGGAAGCCTGGGAAAGAGAGTGTTATCCTCCATTCCTAGTTCCTTGTGGACATTCTAGAGTTTCTGTCTTGCATTTGGCAAAGAGATAAGGGACTTTCAAGACTTGTTTCTACAAAGAAATGAGGGCAGATACAGATGGCAGAGAAACGGAGCAATGTCTTAAGGAAATTATGGATGACTAATTGACGCTTGGCAGGAAAAGAAAGGAGAGGAGAGGGACAGCAATGAGTTTTTGTCAAAGAGATGATTGATAAATGCCCACTGAATCAGTGACTGAGTGAGTAAAGACACTTTGAGTTTCATTAAATGATTTTGATAATGTTGACATTGTTGGGTTTGTGGCATCTACACACCTTTTTTGTAATGGTGGGAGATAAACTGGGATGATTAGACATTTTCAGCAACCTCCCCCCACCGCCAAATCCCACATTTTTACCTAGAGCATTAGATAAAAACCCTTTTACCTGCTATGGTCTGTGACTCATGACTCGTTAAACAGCCATACTCTGATTGTCCTCCAGTTGTCCCAGATTTGAAATAAGGTATCAGTCCAAGAAGACCCAGGAACATCAGTCGTGTTTGGAAGCTGATCGTCAAGGACTTGAAGTTGTATGAATGTGAGTCTGAGAATTTAAATCCATTCAGAAGCATCTCCTGATGTAGGGGAGCTTTGCCCACAGAGCTCCCCATCCACCGAAGATGAGAGTAAGTCTACCAAGACATGATCTGCTTGGGGAGGAAAGGTGGCCTAATTCTCAAAGGAGTAGGGCCAGGAGCCTGTTCCTCTGTGGGCTTTTATTGGGTTCATTTTGCACAGGAATACAGGTAAAGCCCATCAATCATTGTCAAGCAGTAAGGATCAAACAATAGATGACATACAAAGAGCTAGGAGGGCTTCTTCTGAGTCAGGGCCAGATAGCTAAAGGGCCATAAAACTTTGGGGAACAAACTCATTTTATGCTTGGACCCTTATCAGAAAACTGAGGACATTCTTAGCAAAGCAGGTTTCACAGGATTTAATGCATTCTTTCTTAGGCTTGATCTCCCTAGGGAACCTGCCCTTTCCAGCACAGGGCTGTACCCAACTCTGGCATTGTTTAAGGCTTAAGTCAGGCAGGGGAAGTAAGGCAGTCAGGAGATTAGGAGACTTCTCACGGTCTTCTCATTAGGAGAATGAGGACTCAGGCTTTGTCAAAGAGGGGTGAGGGTCCGTCACCCCCTTTTCTGTAGCCCCTCAAGTCCTTCCCTGAGGGTCCCTTCATGACCGTGCCTGTCTTAGGTCGTCCCTCCCTTGAGGAATCTCACTTGTCTTTGGCTAACCAATCAAGCATCAGGGGCCAGGCAGTGGCCTTCACCTTTACCAGGTGAAGTAAAAGGGGGCAGAGGCAATGCTCCTACCAGGGAGATAAGCTTTGTCTTCTTAGTTGCTTATAGTCCCAAGGTCTCTTTACTCAGCCTTAGCCATGGGGGAGTTATAGCTTCTGAAACCAGGCAGGGCGGTTCCCAACATCCTGAGATTCTTATGCTTAGATTGACTAAGGCTGGTATCTGTTCCCTTCAGCCTATGACTTGGTTCAAGCTCCCCCCATCCCCCCCCACTCTGTGGGTGCTTTTGGCCAGTCAGAAATAACCTAAACTGTGTGAGGGCAAAGGTAGATGGCGAGTGCCAGATGGGCCATTTACTTACACTTTAACATGCCTGAGAATCCCCTGGGGAGCTTGCCAAAATGCAGATTCTGCTGAAATTAATCTGGGCGAACCTGAGATTAATCTGAGATCTTCTATTTCCAATGAGCCCCCAGTGGTGCTAACGATTACCCTGTGGAGCACCAGGGTGAGGGCCCTTCCTTCGAGTGGCAGGGCTCTAGCGTGTCTGACACTGGTTTGCCCACACTCACCACTGTGACATGGTGGGCATCTGACACTCTTGGTGTCCATTCAGTTCTAGGGCCGGCTGCCTCCTCTTCCTAACCCAGCCACCTCTAGCCCCTGCCAGGACAATGCAATAAAGAGAAATTCAGTAACAACAGTTGCTTGGAATCCTGAATTCACAGTTTAAAGGTATTTGTTCTCTGCTTTTGGGGGGAAATATTCTTTCTTCATTATGGATTCCATAATTCTTAATTTCTTTGACCTTAATGGTTTGGCACAAACCCACTCTTGTTGATTTGGTATTTCCTCTGTGGATAAACTTTCTGGCTTTGGAGAAAGCCTCCTTTTGTGAGGCACTTTTAACCTGCAGGATTTCCATTTAGCTTAATTGTTATATTTACGAGTTGAGATGGGAGCCTAGAGGGCTTGGGCCACAGCATCTTGTATAAATTGAAAAAAATGAAATGAGCTGTTTTCACAGTTATGCACCCTTCAGTCATGGGGTGCAATAAAAAGGCTCATCATTTACAGGTGGCAACAGCTCAGGAAGATCAACGGGTATAATGCAACCCCGAGCCATTCTGAAAAACAAAACTTGGGATTTTCAAAGCCCAATTATTCAGGAGCTTGGCTGTTTCTGATTCTTGTTTAACCCTTCCTGGGCCTTCACGCCCTCTCTGTGTTAAGAAATAGCTTCTCAGCGCCTCCTGAATCACCTCCTAAGGTTAAGCTTGGGAGCCTTCTCCTCAGGGTAGGTCAACTGGTGAACTCTGAGGCACTGGGTCTTCCTGGCCAGCCACCTCCAACCAGAAGCCCAGCTGCAGACTGTCACTTTAGGTCACTTCTGAAGCCTAGCGTGCTTTGAAGTCAAGTGTGGAAATTGATTCTTATTGGTTTTATATATCTGTGGTTAATGGCTTACAGGTTTTTACATAGTCTGGTCCTCTGAGGCATGTCTGTTAGGCCTCTATTAGGGTTAAGAAAGGTCAGAGGAGGTCAAAGGGCCTGGGACAGATGCCTATGGCTTTCCTCCAAGCCAGACTGAGATGTGTCTCCTTAATGAGAATTCTTCTGATGTCCTGAAGACTTGAGAGACAAAGAGGGACCTTTTGGTGGATTTGGGAGGCCTTTGGCCTCTAAGCTCAGGATGCATGTTTCACAGGAGGGGCAGGTGAAATCAGAGTAACACAAATGCCCTGCTGGAAGGAGTTGGTGAACATTAGGTACAGGTGAACGAGCTGCCCTTGGAGTTTTAGCTCCTGCCAAGGGGGTTATTGTGGGTTGAATGGTGATCCTGTGACCTTATTTGGAAAAAGGATCTTTGCAGACATAATTAAGTTAAGGATCTCTAGATGATATCTTCCTGGGTTAGGAGTGAACCCTAAATCCGATGACAAGTGTCCTTATAAGAAGAGAGAGAACATACACAGGGGAAAGGCAATGTGAATGTGTAGGCAGAGATGGGATGGTGCAAGCCAAGGAGAGCTGACAGTTGCCGGAAGTCACCAGAAACTCGGGGGAGGCACAGAGCGGATTCTCCTTCAGAGCCTCCAAAAGGAACCGGTCTGGCTGACAGCTTTATTTTGAACCTTTTCCCTCTAGCACTGTGAGAAAACACATTTCTGTTGTTTTAAGCTGCCAAGTGAGTAATATTTTTTTAAGACAGCCTTAGGAAATGAATATAATGACCAACTACACAGCCTACTGACTTCTTCCTCCTAAACCAATCCTGGAGAAATTCTAGAACCAAGAAGGAACATGGATTCTAGAAACAAGAGATGAAAAAAAATTGTGAGCTATCTGTGAGGAGGCTGAAGGTTGTCTTGTTCAGCAAGAGGACAGGAGGACAACTACAAATTCTGCACTTGCCTCTCCTCCAGGTGACTTACAGAGAAATCTTTGCCTGGCCCTTCAGGTTTGCTCTGCAGGTGTCGCACGAACTCGGGCACCAAGGGCTTGGGGGTAGGGCATTGAATGAGAGGAGTGCAGGTTGGGCAGGCTTCAGGATTCACTCCTCTCCTCCTCCAACCCCAGAGCTACATGCCCACAACCCAAGGAGAAGACTCCTCCTCCCAGTGCCGCGTCTCCCCAAGTTTTTAAAGATGCCCTCCTGACCTGGGGAGTTGCCTAGTAAGATGGAAGCAAATTGTGGTGCTGTGGTGCCCGGAACTCCACTGTGGGCTGATCCTTCTCCTCTCCTTTGACTCGTCTGAACTCATACTGGTGAGCCCCACAGATCCCATCGGCAGTGGGACTACTGGAACAGCGATCTAAAATGAACACGAAAGTGCCTGTGATGAGGGGCATTAGATACAGGAAACAAGAAATTGAAAAAGAATGAAATGAAAACTAGGACATTCTAAAGAGGGACTCTAACAGATGGAATAAATAATAGGGCAGGTATAGCTGAAGAATGAAGCAGTGAATTAGAAGATCATCTTGTAACAACCATAGAAAATGGGCTGGTGAATTTAATGTATGAAGAACCTGTGTAAATTGAACATAAAACTCCTTAACACTCCAACTTGTTAACATGCAAAGGACATGAGTAGAAATTATCAATAGAAATAGAAAAGGCCAATAAATATGAAAAAAATACCCAAACCCACTAGAGATAAAATAAATGTAAAAGAAAGCAATGAAATACTGTGGTAATCCCAAATTGGAAAAGATGTAAAGCCACTACAGCAATCCATTTGGGTGTTTAAATAGAAATATCATTGGGAAAGTTGTGGGCTTTGTCACTGACACAGGTTTTAGTCCCAATGAATCTGGGGTCTAATAGAAAACTTTGAAGAGAGACTGTGAGTACACTTGGTACCTAGAGAGACGAGGACAGGTATGGCCAAGGAGGGGCAGGGTGGTCAGCACACCCATAGATTGCTGGCTCACAGCTTCTCTAGAGAACAAATGTAAAACAAGAATCAAGATACTTTGACCCCCTAGTAATCCAGAGATCTATACGGGGATGTGGGCAAACATTTGTGACACCCACTGACTTGCAGCCTCTGCTCTGTCAGGAGAAATTTCCTTCACCTCCTCTCCTCTCTTCTTGCTCTCGAAGGCAAAGCCTCTCCCTCCTCTCATTCTGGGACTTACAGTGACCAGTTCCCATCATTCAGACTTTGCTAAAACACAGGAAGAGTGGTTGCCTTGTGGAAGCCCCCTTGGATGATAAAGTACCAACCTTGAGGGTACAAGCCATGACCCAGGTGGTGAGGCACAAAGAAGGAGCGTGCCTGCACTCCTGGTGGCAGTGAGTTGCCATACCAGCCTCGTACTGCCTAGGTCTGGATCTTTTTTATATCAAAAAACATTCCCTTCATCATTTAAGCCATTCAGATCAAGTCTCTGATCACCAGCAGTAGAATGTGATTTAAAGCTAAAGGCTTTGAGCTTAGTTAGCTGTATTCACTAGCACACTTGCCATTAATTTCTCTTTGGTTGCAAGCATTTGTGTGAGACTAATATCCATTTCCTGAATACTATGCAACTTCTATTAATCATTGAATAGTTTATTTTCTAGTTAAATTTTTCAAATCTAGTTTTTCAGTGGCAACTCTGGAACAGGTGGTTGATGACCCATGAAGAGTTCTTGTTCAAGTAATTCACAAGAGTGAGCAGATGTTAAAAGGGCTTTAGCTGTTAAAATGGAAAGAACATCTGTAAAATATATGTTACAGATAGATGAGGCCAAACATTCCGAGGGGTGACGAAGGGTTGGGAGAAGAGAAGGAGGCGAAGGGATCAACCAAATGGCTGGCGTGCTGTGATGAGGGGGAAGGCATGCTGGCAGTCTGGCATTCTGCTGTTTCATATCTTCATGCTTAAAATCAAACAAAGTTTAAAGTTAGTGTGAGTGATTGATTGGGGTCATTTGTAAATGAGATGTTAAAACATTAAGGAGAATTTGTCGCTAGTCTCTTTCCCGCCCTATTAATGTAGAAAAAATATTTTTTTTTACTGAAAAAAATACAAGACAGGGTAATTCTTTTATAATTCAAATTCCAGACTACGAGAAAGTAAGAATTACATGAGCAGTATGTTGTTATAAAACAGATTTGGATGAAAAGACTTCCTAGGAGCAAGCAATAGAAAGAGGGCAGAGAGGAAGACATGAAGCTCATGTGCAAAGCAAAGGGCAAAGCAAAGGACAAAGATTAGTGCAAAGCAAAGGGCAGAGATTAGGCAGGATACACTTGAAGAAGAAGATTTGAGGACTTATTGTATAGCAAGCTAATTATAGTGCTATGGACATTAAGGCAGTGAGGTGGTGGTACAAGGGTAGACAAGTGGACACTGGTGGAAAAGTGAAAACCCAGATACAGATTCACACATAAGTGATCACTAAAAACATTCACTAAAGAACCACTGAAGTCATAGAGAAGGATATCCTTCTTAATAAATGGTGCTAACAATTTATGCCCTTAAGTGAAGAAGGAAGGAAGGAGGGGTAGGTTTTGATTCCTACTTCCAACCATACACAAAAGTTATCTCTAGGGGATTGAAGATCTATATGTAAAAGGCAAAACTCTAAGTCTTTTAGAAGGCAATGTAGTAGAATGTCTTCATAATCTCAGAGTATAAAAACAGAAAACAGAACACAGAAACCACTATTGAAGGGACATATTAATAAATTGTACTATGTTGAATTAAAGCTTTTTATCAAAGGATACCATTAAAAAATGAAAATGCAAACCATAGAGTGAAAAAAGATAATGTGCAACACATGTAAGTAACGAAGGGCATTTATCCAAGATATGTGAAATATTCCTACCTAGAATAAGAGAAAACAATTCTGTACAAAACATGAGTGAAAGACATGGGCACTGAACAAATGAGGGAATCCAAGTAAAAATGTGCTTACCGATCAACTTCCAGTCGGGATGGCAGCACAGGTAGAAATGGCTCGCCTCTTTGCACAACCTTATCAGAATTACAACTAAAATATAGAACAGCCATCACTCAGAACTGTCAGAAATCAAGCTGAATGGAAGTCTGACAGCTACGGAATTAAAGAAACCACATCCATCCAGACTGAGCCAGCAAGGTGGTGCCATATCTGAGACTCCATGAAGCTGGCTAACACTGTTTGACCTGCCTTGGAGATCCCTAGAGACTCCACCCCACCCAAATTATAGGCCCACCCAAGCTCCTTTTCCATATGAAAGGCTGATCATGGCTCACACTGCATAACTTCCTAAGTCCTCTCAAGTAAGCAAGAGCTGGCCTTAGTGAGACCCAGGGCTGGCACTAGCAGCCTAGATTCACAGGTTGGCTTTCCCTGGAACCTCCAAGCCCAGAACAAGGAGCAGCCATCTCAGATTGCTTTATAGCTCAGACAGGGTGGCCCACAGGGCAAAACACAGGTAGGGGCTGACCTTAGCCTGCATCACCTGGGAAGCCCAAGGGCCAGTACATCCAGTGGACATCTACGGACCATGCTGGAGCACCACTACCGTGCCCCTGCACAGCTGATCCTTCACTGAAGGTGGAGATTTGTGGTCAGTGGTCACAGCCAATCTTTACAGCTCAGTGGTCTAGGTAAATCCCTCCCACTGATATGCCAATAGCAACCACAGCTCAACTACAACAGGACGTACCTTCAGCCCATACACAGGACGTACCTTGAGTACTCAGCTTGGGTTTAGGGGAGGCTGTGTCACTGGACCCTACAGGACACCTACTACATTAGGCAACACTACCAAGACACAGAGTCAGAGCAGCTCTACCTAATACATAGAAACAAACTAAGGAAGGCTGTCTACATGAGGAGACAAAGAAAGATGGCACAAATGAAAGAACAGTTTTGAACTCCAGAAAAAAGCTAAATGAAATGGAGATAAGCAATCCGTCAGATGCGGAATTGAAAACACTGGTTATAAGGATGCTCAAAGATCTTAGTAAGGCCCTGGCTGGTGTAGCTCAGTGGATTGAGCACGGGCCTGTGAACCAGAGGATTGTGGTTCGATTCCCAGTCAGGGCACATGCCTGGGTTGCAGGCCAGTTCCCAGCAGGGGACACACGAGGGGCTGATGTTTCTCTCCCTCTCTCCTTCCCTTCCCCTCTAAAGATAAATAAATAAAATCTTTAAAAAAAAAGATCTTAGTAAAGACCTCAACAGCATAAAAGAGATCCAGTCAAAAATGAAGGGTGCATAAATTGAAATAAAGAACAATTTACAGGGAAACAACAGTAGAGTGAATGAAGTCAAGGAACATATCAATGATTTGGAACATAAGGAAGCAAAAAAAAAAAAATCAATCAAGACAACAAGAAGAAAAATCAACCCCCCCCCAAAAATGAGAGTATAAGCAGCCTCTGGGACAACTTCAAGCATTCCAACATTTGCATCAGAGGGGTTCCAGAAGAAGAAGAGAAAGAGCAAGAAATTGGACATCTATTTGAAAAAATTATGAAAGAATATTTCCCTGATTTAGAGAAGGAAATAGACATGTATATCCAGGAAGGACAGAGAGTCCCAAACAAGAAGGATGCAAAGAGGCCCACTCTAGGACACATCATAATTAAAATGCAAAAGGTTAAAGATAAAGAGATACTCTTGAAAGCAAGAAGAGGAAAAAAGTTAGTTACAGGGGAGTTCCCATAAAACTGTCAGCTGATTTCTCAAAAGAAACCTTGCAGACTAGAAGGGATTAGAAAGAAACATTAAAAGTTGTATAAAACTTTTAATGGGACCTACATCCAAGAGTGCTCTACCCAGCAAAGTTATCATTTAGAATTGAAGGGCAGATAAAGAGCTTCCCAGACAAGAAAAAACTAAAGGAGTTCATCACCACCAAGACATTATGATATGAAATGTTAAAGGGACATATTTAAGAAAAAGAAGATCAAAACTATGAACAATAAGATGGCAAAAAATACATATCTATCAACAATTGAATCTAAAAAACAAACTAAGAAAAGAACAGAGACAGAATCATGGATACACAGAGAGCATTTTGATGGTTGCCAGGTGGGAAGGGGGTGTGGGGGAATGGGTGAAGGGATTAAGAAGTACAAGTAGGTAGTTACAGAATAGCCATGGGGCTGTAAAATACAGTATAGGGAATGGAGTAGCCAAAGAACTCATACGCATGATCCATGGACATGACAATGGTGTGGGGATTTCCTGAGAGTGTGGACGGTGCTGGATGGAGAGGGCAAAGGTGGAAAAATCAGGGCAACTCTAATAGCATAGTCAATAAAATATAATTTTTTAAAAATGTACTCATCTTCAGTAATACAAAGGGGAGTAAAAATCAAAGCCACAGTGAGATGTCACTGCACATTCTCTAGCTGGGCTACATTGAAAAGGTCTAGCAGTGTCAAATGTTGGTAACATGTGAAGCACTGGGATCTCACATGCATCGGTGGGGATATAACTGTATTTGCATAGGAAAGGAGTGTGGCACTGTCTGGTAAAGCTTTAGCTACGCATTCCTCCTCATCCAGCAAACTGACTCCTAGACAGGTTCCCTATAACACATCTGAACAGGCACATCACGAGACACGTAAAGAATATCAGAGCAACATTATTCACAGGGGCAAAAGATGAGAAAAAGTGACCTTCAAAGTACAATTGATAGATAAACTGAAATTTCTGTGTAATGGCATTTCATATAGGAACAAAACTAATGAACAACAGCTACAAACAACAATATGGATAAATGTTTTTTTTAATGTTGGACAAAGGAAGGTCTTTGTCTGGGCTGCTATTGCAAAATGTCATGAGACTAGGGGGCTCATAAACAACAGAAATGTATTTCTCACAGTCTTGGAAGCTGGAAGTCCAAGGGTGCCAGCACAGAAGAGTTGGGTTGGCACCTCCCTTCTGGGCTTCTTCTCATGTCCTCACGTGGTAGAGAACAGAGGACAGAGGAAGGAAACTCTGTCTGACTTCATAAGGGCACTAATCCCGCTCGGGAGGGCTCCGCTCTGACGGACCTCATCTAACGCTCATTATCTCCCAAAGGCCCCACCTTTTTACACCACAGCCTGGCAGCGGGGTTTCAACATATGAGTCTTAGGGGGACACACTTCAGTCTAAAACAATTCCATATGATTTCATTTTTATAAGGTCAAAATGGCGAGAATTAGGACATAATATTGAGAGATGCACACTTAGGTGGTAGATGTAAAGAAAACCAAGGAAGCGATTAATGTAAAAAGAGTGAGAAAGAAAATGTGATCAGGACGTTTAGGGAGCAGGAAATGCATTTCTTGACACAAATGGTAGTTACTTGGAGATGGCCACTTTACACTAATTCATTAAGCTGCATGTTTATGTTTCTGCATGTTTGTACATGTGTAATTTTTTTTCCAAGTGAGGTTTAAAAGACAGGGAAAAGAAAACCTGAAGAGACTCGATTAAGACAGATACCCGAAATGGGAGAAATTGGCAAGTGGGTAAGTGGCCTCTCCAGCAATGTTCATGACACTTTTTGAATATTTGTGTCCTGGTTTTGTAAACACATTGTAGTTTCATCATGAGTTTCTCCTGGGCAATAATGAGTCAGTCAGTCAGTGATTATGCATGGGAAGAATATTTGATTTTCACAAAAATTGTATTTTGTACAAAAATATTCAATTTACGTCAATTTTTCTTTGCATGAGGAAACACGAATAAGAATGTTCAGAACAGCACTATTCAAAAAAGCCAAAAAAAACCCAAAACAAAAAAACAAAACAAAACTGCAAAAGGTGTCCATCAAAGTGAAATTGATAAATTGTGCTATATTCTAGCGATATTCAGCCACAAAAGAAAAGCTACAGATAGCAATCTGAATCACTTGCTCTTTTTTTTTCTTTAATGTTGATCAAAAAGAAGATGAATAATAAAGGACATGTTTTCTATTAACTCATTTTGGAAGTTGGAAGGCATGTGAAATCCAAACTATAGTGCTTAGAAGCACACACAGGTACATGGTAAGTCAGTGAAGAGAAGCCGGACATGATGAGCATAAAAGACACGGGCCAGGTAAGGGGTAGGGGTGGGGCTGGGTCGGGGTGGAACCCAAGGCCCTAACACCATTCCAGACTCACTGGAGAGATAAATCAAGTCTCAAAGAATCTCACTGCCTAAAGATGCTGCGTAATTACTTTATAGAATCATAACATCCCAGGATTGGAAAGAACCTTAAAGATCACTAAGATAAGTAGATCTCTGAGTTTTTAAAATTTCAATTGTTATCATTTCAAGACACTTAGAGATTTTAACAAAGGGTTGTCAAACTTTTTACTTTGCCAAGTAAGGTATATTTAAAAACCTATTATTACCTCTCATTATCATTAAGCCATAAAAGAAATGGCATTTCACCCTTACCATGTAAGAAGTAAAAAGGATATCAGCAGAATAAACAATAGTCCTTTAAATGGAATAAATGAAGATCTGGGAACCATGTTGCTCATCCCTTTCTAGGAACTTAGTAAAAAACAAAAACTCGTAACGGACCCACCACCAGTCGCTGGACTAGTGCGCAGTAACCCCTGACCTCATCTACCATCCATCTAATGTTGTAGCCATTTCCCCCAAATCTGTGGAAATTGTTGCTAGAGCCTAGTTTCTGGGGACTGAGAACTCCCTCCTAGTGACATCTTTGCCTTATTTAACATCTGGCACTGTTCGGACGTTCTGTGTGTTGAACCTAATTCCAGTTCTTCGACTTTCACTTGCTGGTTGCAGACCACTGAATGCACATACTGTGTAGGCCATGCAGTCTTCTACTTGTCAGCCTCAAGGTTTCAGCAGCATACTGTTCCCCCCCACACACTCCATTACTCCTGCTCTTCCTCATGTTTAAACATCCCAGGTCTTTTGTATATATATATGAAGTTCTGTCCGGAAAAAGTCCAATATTGTTAACATAACGAGAATGGTTTGTGCAACACCGATGTAACCTGGCAGCCAAGGAGAGTGGACTGGAAGGCACACATGTGAACAATGACGACTTCACTGTACTAGTCTGTGAGGGTGGTAGATGCTGTTGAGTGAGCATGTGTACTGTGTGGCTGTCACATTCAAAATGAGTGAGCAAGTAGAGCAACAAATCTGCATCCAATTTTGTGTGAAGCTTGAACATTCCTTCACAGAAACTATCTGAGTGATTCAGAAGGCCGCAGCTGTGGGCAGAGGTGATTGGCAGCTTCATCACGATAACATGCGTGCTCCTGCATCATATCTGCAGAGTTTTCTTGTGAAACATCAAATCACTCAGGTGACTCAACCCCCCTACAGCCCAGATTTGGTGCCTGTGATGTCTGGCTTTTCCCAAAACTAAAATCACCTTTGAAAGGGAAGAGATTTTAGACTGTTGATGAGATTCAAGAAAATATGATGGGGCAGCTGATGGTGGTTGGGGGAACTGTGTAAAGTCCCAAGGTGCCTACTTTGAAGGGGACTGAGGCGTCATTGTCCTCTGTACAGTGTTTCTTGTATCTTCTACAGTGTTGTCTCTGTTTTTCATAGTACAGGACTATATACTTTCTGGACAGACCTTGTCACTCTGCATATAGTGTTCCAATTTGTCTACATCCACTTAAAAATACATGATATTCCAAACTGAGTACAAGTTTCTGTCAGCCCAGTGGAGAGCAGACCCATCATCTCTCTTATTCTAAACATATTTCTTCACTCAATACAGCCTAAAATTTCCTAGACCAACTCTCTGATTCTTATTAACTTATCTGATGAACACAAGTTCAAATTCCAGTGCGACCATAGAAACTAGTTGGTCACAGAAAGCTAGGTTAGCAAAGCTTATGATTTGACAAAATATGAGAGCGGCCGATTTATTTTTTTAAATGCTCAAAATTTACCTAATTTGTGGTTAGTCTGCATATCTCCACATGTCAAAAAAATATACCACCAGCGAGGACCCATTTCTCAGAGGAGTCTTGGCGTGCTCATCTAGGGAAGAAACTACGCCATTGGTCCTTGCTGCCTGCTCATTGGCTCCACCTACTGGCGATAGGGTCTCTTACGTCATTCTCTGGAACTGAGACTCAGCTCTTCCACATGCAGTTTACAGGACTTTTCTCCCTTCTTAGAAAATCTAAATGATGTGAACTTCCTACTTACAGTCTTTTGTCACCTATGCAATGCATGAAGTTACAAAAGTCCCA
Organism: Artibeus jamaicensis; assembly: GCF_021234435.1. Taxonomy (NCBI): domain Eukaryota; kingdom Metazoa; phylum Chordata; class Mammalia; order Chiroptera; family Phyllostomidae; genus Artibeus; species Artibeus jamaicensis. The sequence continues at coordinate 41,400,158 of NW_026522030.1, read as the reverse complement.
CCAGCAGTAGCTTGGTGTATCTGTAGACAATACCTTGATTTGCCTGGGCCAAGATACACAAAGATAAAATGATTAAATATCCTTACCCATTTGTGCATAATGAGACAGTCAAACAATTTACAAAGAAATTAAATTATTAATAAAATTACCAACTTTAATTTGTACTATTAAAAGATTGTGTACACACACACAAACATACACACACAAGGTCTGCCCAGAAAGTATCCAGTCATGACTGAAAAATAGAGACACTTAATGAAGTAGACACAAGATATAAGAAACATCGTACATAGAGATAATGACACCTCAGTCCCCTTCAAACTAGGCACCTCGGGACCTCACACAGTTCTCCCAACATCATTAGCAACTGCAGCACGATGCTCCTTCTGCTCTGGTAGCAGAAGCCACAGAACAAATTTTGCCACAACACCTTTCATGCCAAGATCCTGTGTCAAAATCTCAGACACAGTAGTTTTTGGAATCCCCAGATCAGCTTCTAGTTCTCACACTGTCAGTCACTGATCTTTGTTAATCGCAATCCGTACATATTCAGTATTCTCAGGTGTTCTGCTTGTTGCAGGCCTTCCAGAATGTGGATCACTTTCAAAGAAATCTTGACCACCTTTGAAGCATTTGTACCACACTTGTATTTGTACTGCACTCATTGCATCATCCCCAAAATCCTTCAGAATCATCCCAATAGTTTCCACGAAGGAATGTTCAAACTTCACACAAAACCTGATGCAGATTTGTTGCTCTGCTTGCTCAGTCATTTTAAATGTCACAGCCACACAGTGCACAGGCTCACTCAACAAAGTCTACAGCCCCCACTTGACTGGTACAATGAAGTCCTTGTTCACACATGCGCATTCCAGTCCACTCTCCTTGGCTGCCAGGTTCCACTGATGTTGTGCAAACTGTTCTCATTATATTAACAATGGGTGGACTTTCTCCAGACAGAGTCTATACAAAAATTATCATTTATCCAAGCCCCTAGTATTTAGCAATATATTGTTAAATGTATTCTTATTATATATATATTATTCAATATATGTATTCTACTTTATATTTAATAGTCACTCATGACCCAAACTAAGCATTTTGTGGAGAGATAGTATAAAATACAGAGGGGGTTCCTTGTCCATAATTCAAAAAGAGAGAAGAAAGTATTTGTTTTCATTAAATATTCTCTAGTCTATATGTAAAGTCAAAAGTGTATTGGCACTGCACAAAATTAAGATATTCATGCATATTATATTATTTATAACCACCAAGCCGAAGCTTACTCTCTGTTGCACTCCTCCAACTCCTGAGAAGTCTCCTTCTCTACAGACCATCTTTCCCTCTGAACGAGCTCTCCAAGGAGCTCACTCAGCGTGTTGTTGTACCTGTAGAGTCACTCGAATACAATGGTTGAAAAAAGGTGAATTTGAGCCATCAAGAATTATATGCACCTCCACCCCCTGTAGTCTGGTTCGTCCCTCTAACACTTACCATCTGGGCATCTCCCACAGGCACAGCCGTCAGGGGCACCAGGGAGGCCGAAGTGTGAAGGACAGATCACCCTGCCCTCACGAATAGTTGTATTTTAGCTGAGAAATGGACAGTCATAAAGTAACATAAATAACCATTTCAGGTAAGGATACGAATGATACAGACATTTAAAAAAATCTTTTAAAGATTTTATTTATTTATGTTTAGAGGGGAAGGGAAGGAGAGAGGGAGAGAAATATCAATGTATGGTTGCCTCTTGTGCATCCCCTGCTGGGAACTGGCCTGCAACCCAGGCATGTGCCCTGACTGGGAATCAAACTATGATCCTTTGGTTTGCAGGTTCGCACTTAATCCACTGAGCTACACCAGTCAGGGCCATACAGACAATTTTTAAGAAGTAGGGTGGAGGAGAGTGCTGGGCAGGGACAAAGGGAAGGAAGTATTTTAGGTAGAGTGAGATGCAGATGTAAAAGCCGCCCTATTTTCCACTGCTCTAACATTGGCCTTGGCTGGCTTTCATCCATGCCTCCATCCTCCCTCCTCCTCCTCCACCCCTGGAGGAAGAAGAAAGGGAAGGGAGATGAAAGGACACAGGACTGAGTGGTATTCCTGGGACTGAGTGAGACTAATCCCGACTTCAGTTAAAGAAAGAGGAGGAACGAAGAGCTACCAGGAAATGGCTTTGGCTTCAGCTGCCAGAGAAGAGAGGGTAGGCCCCAGGAAGAGAAGGTGGCACAGAGGAAACCTTAGTGCTCCAGGGGGAGGCCTGGGAGAGGAGGAGCTGTGGGTCAGGTTGGGTAACAGCAGGGAGGGCTGTGGAGGAAAGGGGGACGTGAGAGCTCTGTGATGCACTCATTCCCTCTCTACTGTGCGCCTGGCTACTGTGAGGATTCACTTCCTTTACTTGGCAAAACGCATGACAGACTGATTAAAGAGGCATTGAACCAAGGACTATTAACCTGGGGTCTTCTGATCTCCAAGAGATGGTCTTCGAAAGAGAACAAGAGGTTCAAGAATTTAAACATTAAAAAAAAAAAAAAAGGTGAGGAGGGAAGAGAGGGAGGGAAGGAACAAGGAAAGAAAAGAACCACTTGGGGAGCAAGGGGCGGGGGAGGCTGGGATGGGAGAAATAGACAAAAAAAACTGTACTTGAAAAATAACTAAATAAAATTAATTTAAAAAAAAAGATAACCACAAAATACTGAGAGCGGCCCTGGCTGGAGTGGCTCAGTGGATTGTCTGCCAGCCTGCAAACCAAAGGGTCACTGGTTCAGCTCCCAGTCAGGGCGCGTGCCTGGTTGTGGGCCAGGTCCCCAGCAGGGGGCTCGTGAGAGGCAACCACACATTGAAGTTTCTCTCCTTCTCTTTCTCCTTCCCCTCACCTCTCGAAAAATAAGTGGATAAAATCTTTAAAAAACATTGAGAGCATAAAGTACATCTTTATTTTTACTGACTTCTAACTAAAATTAAGTAGTCTCATTGAATATGATTGCAGGCCACAAGCACATTACAATTGTTGCAGACATCAGATGCTTCGAAATATCATTTTGCTCATTACTATTCCAAAATGATAATGGTCAGGAGGCCTACCTGTGCTTCTCGTGTTACTGCATTAATAAAGAAGCACATACATTACCACATCTCACATTTTCATAAATATTCTAATGACTGCATTTCAATATAATTGGATTACGTTGTTATCCTATGCATTACAGTCTATGCATTTAAATATATGATGCTGATTAGGGATTCAAAAGCCTTCACAGACTCCAGAGTGGCTAAGAACCCCTATATTAAATTCTGCCAAGATCTTGATTGGGAAGAGTAGAATCTTTCAAGTCATTTGTGCCAGGGGAGCCTGCAGAACTGCCTAGGAACAGACAGGACCACATTCAGCCCTGGCCTCTGTGGCTCCAGACCCTCAATTTAGGGGCAATTAATAATGATCACTACTCTCCTTTCTAGTTCACTTGGGAGTATATCATCCTGAGGGTTTGGGCACTGTCGGACATTTCAGGGGAAATAGTGCCACCTGGTGGCCGATGTTCTCCCTCTGCTGCATGCTTCCATTTGTCTTGTGGTCGGCAACATTCACAGCAAAACACGTTGACATTTAGAACGATCGGTGTGTATAGCTAGCACTACCCAGCTTCTTTCCACTCGTTGCATGTGTCCAGTCTTGCCAATTTCCCGTCTCACAGATCTCAGGCAAGGTTCTGCAGAATCATGTTTTATGTCTCCTCTATAGAAATGTTCAGCAGGGGGCAGCGATTGGCAGTGTTTGAATTTCAATTCTCACAAGCCTTCAATAATGGTGAAGGTCTCTCTCCCTCACAAAAATTTCATTTGTGATAGATAGTGCTTGGAGCGTTTCCAATGCAAGGTGCACGCAGGCACAGGAGGCTGTGGGAAGAGTCCATTTCCGTCTGTGCTGTGGCATTGATGTTGGGGGACTCCAGGTTTCTGACACACTGATCCTGGGTTTGCTTCCAGGTTTTGTTCAGCTTGTCCTTGACTCATCAGTTGCGGGACTGGCTCCTCGCTGAGCTCTGCTACCTCTCCTCCCCTCCCCAACCACTTCTCGTGACCTCCGCTGCTCCTGTCTGGCCTTTCGTCTCAGATTATAGCAGAAGCCTCCTAACTGGTCTCCTGTTCCCCACCCGTGTCCCCCTGGGCTCATTCTCCACATGCAGGAAGAGCAATCCTTAACGACACAGGGCACATCGCACCACTCCTCTGTTTAAAATCCTCCTCACCCAGAGTAAAATAAAAGTCTTCCCAGTGTCCTCTAAGGCCCTGTATTCAGGCCCGCAGATAATTCTCTGATTTCATTTCCTACTTCCTTCACCTTCACTGACAATATAGGCATCTTTGCTGGTCCTCAAACAAACTAGGCATGTCTCTGTCTCGGAACATTTGCACTTGCTGTTCCCTCTGCCTGAAACACTGTTCCTCCAGGTAACAACATGGCTCATTCTCTCACTTTCACAGAACCAGAGACCTGCACCCCTACCTTATTTTATTTTTTCTCCATAGTACTTATCACCCCTAACATTGTTTTGTAAATACTGATTATTGTCTTCCTCTTCCTGCTAGAATATGATTCCCGTGAAAATAGTGATTGTCTCTTCAGTTAATTATAGCATCCCTAATGTCTAAAAATGTGCCAGTCACAGAGCAAAAATTGCAGTGATTGCTGTATGAAAGACTCCTATTTCCTGCCACCGGGCCATCCCATTCTACCTGGTGGGTGGATCTTCCTTCACTGCAGTGAGATCTGTTCCACCCCACCCTCGACCCTCCAGGCCCGTGAGGTCTCAGGATGATTCTCTCATGTTCTGAGCAATAGCACATTTCTCTGCTGCGTACAGTGGCCCAAATCTACTTTCATGTCAAATTTGGACCAACCTTGGGACACAGGGATCACTAAATTGGAAGACTTGACCGTGATTACTTTGGGGAAGTAACAATATGCAAATTGTCAAATGCTTGCATAGGGTGCCTATGCTTATGTTTCTCCTTGAGAGCTGTTTGAAAATACCAGTGCTTAGACCTTTCCACTAAAGATTGCTGGCCCACTTAGTCTGAGCTGGAGGGTCAGGCATCCGTGTTAAGAGCTACCAGGTGATGACTTTACAAGCGACAAAGCACTTTCATGCATTTTTCACACGCTTCTCACAGTACCTCCATGTGACTGTTGGGGTGGTTGATGTTTTTGTCCCCGTTTTGCAGGAGATCCAAGAGGATAACTTACTTGGCAGCCAGGAAGTCTAAGAGCTAAGCTCCAAATCCAGGTCTGGCTCCAAATCCACCACATACTCTGGTGGGCTTTTCCCCACCAGAGTATAGCAAATATCATCCCTACACAAGGCTACACACCCATGCATAACAACTTCTGTTCCTCCTTAATAACACACTGCTTCTCGCATGTTATTGTCAGTCTTCTCCGTTAGATGCAAACCTTAAGAACAGAGGCTAGGTCACCTTATTTGCTCAGAGCCTAGCACATTTTAGGCCCTCCACAAGTTATTTATTGAATGAATGAATGAATGAATGAATGAATGAATGAATGAACGAATGAACAGAGCCACTGTGCCATTGGCCCATCTGTTCTATTGTTCTCAGCAAGTTCATTGTCACTTTGGTTGTTCTTGTCTTGCCTCAGTGGCTGCACTGCTCAGAGAAAGTTACACCCACACGCTGCCTTTACTCCAGGGACATCTGAGCTCATCTTTTTCCCAGTTCAGAGGAGCTTCCAGGAGCCTTCTTTCTTTCCTTTCCCTCAGAACATTTCTGCAACTGAAAGATTGACTGAGCCATTGGCATGAAGAAATTAAATTCATGTCTGTTCAGAAATCCCCAGCCAGCAGCAGCTTTGTCATAAGTAGATCTCAGCGGAATAATTCTCTTTCCCAGCAAGTCAAAGAGAAGGGAAGAATGATTTTCATTAAGTTGTTTCACCAATCGATGTCTTTCCAGATGAAGCTAATGGCTCCCCAAACACGGGAACATCCCGACACCTCCCGTCAGTGCTGTGATAGTCACGTTCCCGAGTCTGGGACCAGAGCCTGTGGACCTGCGTTTCTCCCCCTCGGCACTGCTGACTTCAGGGCTGGGTAGTTCTGCATCACAGAGGGCTGTCCCATGCCATGTAGGACTGTAGCAGTATCCGTTGTCTCTACCCACAGACGCCAGTCACGAGTACACCCCCCCCCACCACCCATGACATGATGGTGTCAGCCGGCCTGGACCACAGTGCCTGGCTGTGTTGTCAAACACTGTGCTGAATGTCCCTGGAAGGGTGTTTTGGATGAGACTGACATTTCAGTTGGTGGACTTCGAGTAAAGCAGATTGCCCCCTACAACGTGGGTAGGCCTCATCTAACCAGTAAAGGCCTAAATAGAGCAAATGGCTGCCCCCTGACCCCAAAGCAGGAAGGAATTCTGCTAGCAGACAGCCTTCAGACTTGAACTGCAACATCAGCTCTTCCTGGGTCTCCAGCCTGATGGCCTTGACCTTGAACTGCAGATGTTGGACTTGCCGGCCTCCACAAACATGTGAGTCAATTCTTTAAACTCTGCCTTTCTCTTTGTATGTATAAAGATCTCATTGGTTCTGTTTCTCTAGAGAATTGTGACCAATCCCCCCAGTACTGAGACTCGTCACCCCCAGAGTGTCCCCAGGCATTGCTGAAGGACGCCTGGGGAGCAAAACAGGCTCAGCTTGATCCACAGCTGTGCGCAGATGAGGCTGGAACTCTCGGGGCACAGTTCCTAGAGAGGCTGACCCGACTAGAATAGTCTGGAACCTAGAGGAAGCTAAACTACATCCTGGGACGTGTTTTCTACCTGTGATTTGGTTAGAGTTTGTCCCAAGCCTGACCTAAAAGCCGAGGTCTCAGGAATCTCTGGAATAGCTTAAGCTAAAACTAATCGGCCCTCACCTTGAGCCATAAAATCCTCTCTTCTAGAAAAACTGTATTATATGTGCCTGAATTTTACTTCAAAGAGAAATGTAAGTGATCTACATTTGAGTCCAGTCCTTACAAGCCCTCTCATTTACAGGGCTCTCTCTCTCAATTATGTCAAAAAATAAAGTATTACTTGGAGAAGATGAGCCATAAAGTAGCTAAATCAAGGTAGATTTTGGATGCTTATAGAGGGCACTTGAGAATCGGTTACCAAAAAAAAAGCAGAGGCAAATAATACAGTCGCTGTTCCTGAGATGTGGACCTTCTCGGCCTGAGTCCTTCCTGAACGGGGTGTTGGCGGCTCCGAAAGCGCCTGTGCTGACGGCAAAGCCGCTCCCTTCAGAAGTGACGTGAAGGGTTCATTAAATGAAATGTGAGCGTGAGAACAGGCAATATTTCTGATTTTGTATATTATTTCAGATGTGGCTTGAAATATGTTCCTATCATTAAATAAATATCACAAGGAGACATTTGGCGACTTTGCCTATATCTATAAATATTTAAGCAACCCAGCAGGCCCGAAGGCTCTCTGGGGGACTCTCTCGCTGGCAGAGGGACGAGCCCCATGGATTCAAGCATGTCCAGCGGGTGTCAGGGCCGAAGGGCCCCGAGGGCAACGGCCCTCTCGGCCTTTCTCCTCTTCACTTTTTTCTCCATGTCCCCTTTCCCATTTTTTTCATCCTCTTCTTTGGTTTCATTCTCTTACTTTGCCTTCTTTTTTTTTCTTAATTCTGTATTCTTTTTTTAAAAGATTTTATTTATTTATGTTTAGAGGGAAAGGGAAAGAGATAGGAAGAGAAATATCAATGTATGGTTGCCTCTCATCCGTCCCCTGCTGGGAACTGGCCTGCAACCCAGGCATGTGCCCTGACTGGGAATCGAACTGTGATCCTTTGGTCCTGTGCTGAACCCACTCAGCTACACCAGCCAGGGCTTACTTTGCCTTTTTGTTCTCCTGGCTTTGTTCGCTCTCCTTTCTCCCTTCGTGGTCCTTTCAAGCACGTGCTGTTCAAACAGCTCCAGCCCCCTGGTCGCACGCCCCCATTCTTGTTCACATGTCAAATTCTGGTGGGAGGATGGGAAGAAACATGGAGGAGGAGGTAGAAAAAGTCGGTTCTCGTTAGGTCGCTGAGAAGGTCAGCGTGTGGGACTGTACACAGGGATGGCCAAGGTGTGGGGAAAGTGCAGAGGGTGGTCCCCACCGTGAACTTGGCAAATACTGTTTATTGCCCCCCAGGTGTATCTCAAAACTGGGCTCCCCACCACAGAATTTCAAAAAGCAAACAGAGAAACCAAAGTAAAGATTATACCTTAGCTATTCCTTCTGCTGCAGGTATGAATTTGTTGCAAGAATCAACATTTTTTCTTTTTAAATCAGATGAATCTGGCTAAGGTCCCCACCACCAGGAATAGTGAATATTTTCTACTGGGTTTGTGGAAACCACTTTCTCACTCGTGGGTCGTAAAGAGTTCTACAGAAGTCCAGCTGTCCATCAAGTGGAGGTGCTGGGGCCCTTAACTTTTACTACAGACGGTTGCCAAGACAATACCCATCCCCAAGCCCCACGACCTTATGAGGCAGGTGCTTCCCCTTCACCTCATAACCCCCACATTTCAGGAGCCCCGCCCTCCCACCCCTGCCTGCACTCCACTCCCCACCCTGACTTTGCCCTCCTAACACCTGCCGTGTTTTCCCTCGGAGACTCCAGCTCCACTCTTCCAGGAGCCAAGGCTCTTTGGCCTCCTTCTGTCCCTCCTCTCCTCCTCTTCCTCTTTTCTCCCCCTCCTTGTCTTGGTGAGGAGCTGGGGTGTGAGGAAAGGGGAAACAGCTGTGACAAGGAGATGAAAGTAATGCCTCAGTAAGTTCTTCTCCCATACTTCTATTTCCTGATTTTCAGACTTTGGAGAGTTTTCTCCAAAGCTCCTGCTTGAAATACTTGAACAAACTGTTAGGTTATTTTTACTTTATTTTTTAAATCTCTGTTATTTTTTGGTATTGTTTCTGGGTTTGCATAATTTCTTTTTTTTAAGGTTATACACTTATAGCTATTCTCTTTTAGAAAGATTTTATTTCCATTTAGCAAGGGGAAGAGAGGGACAGAATCATCAATGTGTGGTTGCCTCTCCTGGGCCCCCTACTGGGGACGTGGCCCATAACCCAGGCATGTGCCCTGACTGGGAATTGAACCAGGGACCCTTTGGTTCATAGGCCTGCACTCAATCCACTGAGCCACACCAGCCAGGACACATTATTTCTGTATTATTTTTTAAATTTGTTCCCATGAAAAAAAGGTGCTCAAAACGAGCAGGTCTGGAATTTGGGTGAATGTTGCACTGCTCTCCTCTGGGTGTGTTTATACATTTTGCCTACCTTTCCCCGGGTCCTCCCTAATGTGTGTGATGTATAGGCATTATAAAAGACCAGTCTTATGAATACTTATTTTCCTTAGTGTATTTAAAAGAATGCACGTGGGATCAAGGCAACATCTTCCTGAGGTTAACTCCAAAGTCATTAAATGGCCAGAGCCACTTGCTGCCTTATAAGGCAAGAGACTGTAAGACCAGTCCTGGCAGTTTTTCCTTTAAAAACTCAGTCCGACCTTCCTTTCACTCCCGCTGTCAGCGCATTGGTCTGGACTCGTGTGGCTCTCCGTCTGGGGACTGAGACAGGCCCCTGCCATTCCTGCCTGTAGCCGACCTGCCAGTGGCCCGCCCGCACCCCGCACCCTCACTTCACACCGCACACTCTCCGCCCCCTTACCCGCAGGTGCGCCTGTCTGAGGGTTTCCTCCAGTGTCACCAAAGCCTCGCTGGTGCCCACGTGTTAGGCTGGGAGTTCTGGGGAACTCAAGCCCCTGCCCCCACGGACAGCCCTGGACCCCTGACTGCTGGGAGTTCACGCATAGAGAGCCCGGCTCCCGGAGCCCTGGGCTGGGCGGCCTCCCAGACGTGTGTTCTGCACAGGCTCCCCAGGCCCCACGGGGAGAGGAATCTCCAGTGGTCCACAAAGATGAGCAGCCTGATGGCCAACCTGGCTGCCTGCCCTTCCTGGCCTTCTCCCTCAGTCCCGTACCAGTATTCCCTGCCTTCACCCTCAAATCAGTCATGTTTACTTGAACCTTTGTTTTAGGGTTGACTTCGGAAGGAACTCACTCTGACACTGCTCCTCATGTTCACCCCCACAAAACCACTGAGGTACCATCTTCTCACCCTGAACTTTCTTTAAAACTTCAAAGACATTTTGTTTTTTAAGCTTTGGAAACATCACCACCTCCACTTAGAAATCTTTGGCAACTTCCAGCAGATAAACAAATGGTCCTGGTGTACGGCTGAGAATCTCCCGTGTGGACTTTCTCTACACGCTACAATCCTGCCGCCTACAACTCCCGCTTACGATGGAGGTTTCCGCCCTCTGGGGCCACTCACCCATCCCCGAGGGGCGCAGTGCTCGTCTTGACCCCCGAGCATCTGCTGGCGCTGCTCCCCCGACACGAATGCCCCTCCCCCACTTCAGTGTCTCTAAAGCTGCCGCCCTCATAACCGTCATCCCTTCTCTGAACCGATTTGCTGAGCACACTGTGACTTGGGCACTTTGCCTCAACTTCTTAATTCTGATATTTACCATATTTTGTTTACTCCCATCCTGGCCTTCCCGTCTGGACTGTGAAATGCTCCTAGGGAAGTTGAACCACTCTCTGTAATACCCGTATTCAGCTCCACACACAGTAGATAATGAGGAAGATTTGAACTCTGCCATTTATTAACTGTGTGGACTGCGCGTGATATATATACCATCTCTCTGAGCTTGCTCCCTTATTTGTGATATATTTGTGATAGATATAATACTTCCTACACAGAGTTGTGGTAATGATTTGAATGACATAATACATATGAAAAATTCTCTAACATCTATCAGTACTGCACAAAATTAGTCATGTTAAGTGGTTGGCAAATACCTGCTGCTGGAAATGGGAATCAGAGAGTGACAAGACTAGCTGTTCCCTGGAGATAAAGAATGTGAGTATCAGGAAAAAATCATCAAATGCATACGCTTGTGTATGTATGTGTGTGTATATATAACATTGAGTTTCATAGAACCAACTCCTTAGCAATAGATAGCATAATCATACCTACTCGTATATTCATGAATTCTACTAAAGGTTTTACTTTTGATGTCAGATCATTTTTCATTCCTGCTCAGAACCCTGAGGTGTCTCGTCTTTTCGTTCATAGTAAAAACTAAAATCCTTAAAATGGCCTAAAAACCCTTCCCACTATCTACTGACCACTCCTTCCCTCCTTCCAGCCTGGCTCCTGTGGCTCTCCTCCCACAGCTGACTCCAGCCACGCTGGCCCCTCCCTCTTCCTCAAAGACCCCAGGCGTGTGGGGTGCTGATTCCTGGCTCGGGTCCTTCACACCAGTTCCGTCCTCTGCCTGGACGGCTCCTCTCCCAGACACACTTGGCAGACTCCCAGACCTCTCCTCTTTCCTCACATCTCTCCTCAGCAAGACCTACTCTGACCGCCTTGTTTAATATTGTACCTTGCCCGCCCACCCTGATTCTCTCTTTACCCAGCTCTTTTTTTTTTTTTTACTGCAGTACTTCTAACATATTGTACCATGAATGTATCTGTTGGGTTTTTTTTGATATTTATTGGTGAGGGGTCTTAGTTTTGTTGACTAATACATCTCAAGTGCCTAGAACAGTGCCTGAGACAGAGGAACCTCTGAATATAGTTGCCAAATTTGTTGACTAAGTTCTTACTGTATGCCAGTGAATAAAATGGCTGTGCTCCCTACACTTGTGGAATTACAGTTTAGCGATGACGCTCATTTAACAACTATTACCAACAACCAATTATGTGCCAGGCAATCTGTCAGGCCTTGGAGATGCTGCAGCAAACAAACAACAGTTCCCCACTCTCATACAGCTCATGCTTGTGAAATGATTTGATGATGTTATAAAAAGATGTGTATTAATGCACATGAAGTTATCAGCCACCAAACTGGAAACTCTCGATTGTTATTTTAGTGGCCTGTCTTGTGAACAGGCACTAAGAGCTCCCTGTCTTGCACACAGTAACTCTCAGCAGCGCGGTGGGTGGGGACAGACTCTGGGGTGTGTAGCTCCCCAAAGCCTCGCTTCTACTTCCAATGCTATGCCATGTTTTGATTCAGTAGCTTATATAATTTATGGTCCAAGGAGTGGGTTTGAGGCCTTATTGCTTAATAGTAGATAGTACATCAGAGACTAATGGCAGAAATTAATCTTGTTGCCCAAAATAAAAAAAGGGCAGAGGATTAGGCTTCTAAAACCCTGATCATAGTTCTGGTTTCTGTCCTGGTCCTTGCCGCTGAACTAGTCATGTGACTGTGGCAGGTGGAATGCTCTCGGGTCCCCTTCAGACAGGGAACCTACTGGGTACCTGAGAGTGTGGTTGGCTGCAAGCCTCCGGCTCTCACATCTCAGGATTCACCAGAGCATTCAAAGGAAGTCACAGCCCTGACCTGTGTGCCTCCGTTGGTTAGGGTGTCATCCCGTGGACCAAAAGCTTGCAGGTTCAGTTTCCAGTCAGGCTCATATCCAGGTTGCAGGTTTGGTCCCTGATCGGGGTGCATATGAGAAAGCAACCACTTGCATCAATTTTTTTTCTCTCTCTCCCTCTCTGCCTTCCTTTCTCTCTAACACCAATGGGGGAAAATGTCCTTGGGTGAGGATGAAAAAAAAAAAGGTAAAAAAACAGTCTCCTGGGGCTTTTCCAAACCAACAACAGAATGTGGGGTATAAGAGCCAGGACTTTCCTTCCCAACTTGGGACTCTTCTAAGGGTCAGTCTTTGCCCTGAGGCTCCTACCAGCCTGCCCAGTCTTCCTCAGAGCCTTTCTCTAGGTCTCTTCCTGGACAACCCTTCCCTCCTACACTGGGGGCAGAGCTTCTCCCACTGACTCCTTTCCCTCTTTCCTTTATCACTCACAGGCAAGTCCCTGCATAAATCTCTTACATTTCTAACTCTGTCTTTGCTTTTTCTTCCCAGAAAACTTGAGATAGCACAATTGGCCCCTGTAGTGGTTCCAGAAAGCTGGTAATGAGATGGGATTTTGAGATGGATCACTCACCACGGGCTGGCAAGGAGGATCACCAACCAAGTGGTATGTGGGGCACAGCTAGTCCTTGCCACAAGGCGGTTGCTCAACTACTACTGGAAAACAGTCATCACTGATGACCAGGAGGATGTCTACTGAAGAAGAATGCCTTTACCTGTGCAATGGTTCAGGCATTTGGAAGTTATGTTGTGGGTTGGGGGGGCATTGTGATGTCTATAAGGGTGGTGAAGTTGGGGCTTCCTGCAGTGGTAATGAAACTGGAAGCAGTTAGTCAAAGGCAAGTGGTAGACCCAGAAGCATGTTTGGGAGCTTACAAAGAGGACAACTTGAGGAGCAACTCATGAATCTCCTGAATCTTTTACATGCTCAGCCAAGCTAGTCTGTTATACAGAAACCAGTAACCTGATGGAGAAAACCTGAGACCCTGAGATGTGGGTGAAGATTTTTGGCTCTGCTGACCGCCCTGGCCCTGCAGAGCTTGCAGAAATGGCCCACATGCCCTTAGTAAGAGTCGGACTTCCCTGTGCAGGAAGACACTGCACAGGCTTCTCCCTGCAAGACAACAGCTTCCCCCAGCCCCTGCCTTCAGGAGCTGCCCCCTGGCCTCTCCTGGTGGCCAGGCCAAGAACTGGGGTTAAATCCAGCATAAGCCAGCTGAGACATGCTGGTCCTGCTGAGTGAGAAAGTGACTATACCCCAGAGGACCTGCAAAAATTGGCCAGCATATACACCATCAAGAGCAGAAGAGCACCTAGGTACTGGGTTATGAAGTTGCTTGACCAAGGGACCCAAAGGTAAAAGTAAACAAACAGAAAAGCATTGACTTGGGGTCAATGTTTTGAGACTTAGTATTTAACACCATAGCAAGAACCCTGGGAGATGGGACAAACACATTCCTACGTGCCTTTCCTAAGCCCGAAGAGCAAAAGTGAAATGCCTAGGTTGTCATAGCAGATGGTAAACATAGGATAAAAAATAGACACAAAATAGGATCGGAAAAGTTCATATTCCTTGGAATGAATAATACTATTTATTTACACTTTTGTACCAGGGCTATGTTAGCTCACCCACCTCCTTTCTTAATATCAGTCAAAGAGATCTGGACTATTCGGACATTCCACAGAACTTCGACCCATTACATCAATAAAATAAAGACACGGCTTGTATGCTAGAGACCTTGGTAAGAAATATGTATTCAAGAAGGTGGGGGACAAACTACAGAAATTCAGGAATGGGCCACTTCACTGAAGCTTTCATAAAACCTAAAAGCTGGGACTAAAAAATGAGGTGCAGATTCTTAGGGTCATGTCATGACATCCCCTCTAAAGTAAAGGCACATTGCCTCATCTCGATTCCTAACACAGAGAAGGAGGTACAGTGTCTGGTGGGCCTCTTCGGCTTCTAGAGGCCGCGTATTGCACATCTAGGAATTCTGCTGCCAGCCATACACGAAAGGACATGGGAGGCTGCCGGCTTTAAGTGGGGCCTGACTCGGGGGCACTGTAGAGCAGGCCCAGGTGGTCGTGAAAGCAGCCTGCTCACTTAGACCAGGACGTCTGGAAGGCACTGTGGGGTGGGAGGTGGCGGTGGTGGGAAGAGATGCAGTTCAGCCCAACCAGGGGAATCACAGCCCAGGGCCTTGGGGTTCCAGAGCCGGGTCATGCCATCTGGACTAAAGAATTACACACATCTCAAGAAACATGGCATGTTACTGAGCCCTGACAGCGAATGCTTGACTATAAACTGCCAAGGGCCATCCATCTGTAAGTGCCTATGTGAGTTGGGTTACGTTTTCCCGTCAATTCAGGAAGCCAGATGGACCCAGCCACAATCCACTGTAAAATACAAGTGGTGTATCAGGGACTGAGCCCCAGTAAGACAGCAGGGCATGAGTTAGCTGCATGAGAAGGGAGCACAGACCTCCATGCGGCCCACGGGATGGCACAGCCCCCCTGCCTCTGCCCCCATCCTGGCCTTGGAGCAGGGCACCGCACAAATAGCTGAGGGAGGAAGAAAAAGCCCAAGCCTAGAATTCAGATGAGTTGGCTTGGTTTGCGGGTGCAGATGAAACTAGACCGCATCGGTTCAGCCTCGGTCAGGCTGAAAGACAGTGAAGAGAGAAAATTTCCCTGACAGGCAGGCGGTGTGCATGACCGTCCACTTATGTGGAAGGAGAAGTGGTGTAGTATGGGATATGACTTGTGGATCACATGACCTCCTTTGCTGTGTAGTGTGTCCCCTGTTCGGATGCTATGTTATGTGGCATCCATGCCTAAGCATGAGGTACTTCATGCACTTCTAGGCAGTGGTGCTGGCTCAGGCTCTGTGGGCAGAAGCGCACAGAACAGGACTCTCCCTCGGAGGAGAAACTGCTGGCTCTTCCTGAATGAAAGGAGCCCAATGTCATCAACTTACCAGCAGGTGGCGTGTTGGTCCCTTTGGGAAGTAGTGTCAAATCAGGGTCTCAGCAATGGTTTCCGTTGCTGGCAGGTTCTACTTCAGAGGAGGCAGTAGTTAGATCAGTAAGTGGAAGTTCATGCTGTTGGGCCCATGTGTAGCCTCCATCCCTGCCATTCCATTCATGTGCCCATCGTGCCAGTTTTAGAGTGCCCTGTGCTGAAAGCTGACTCACGTCAGGGGGCCGAGCCATTTGGTCTACTTGGTTGTTCAGTGTTCAGGACAAATGCCTTTCAAAGGGTATTACCATGTGAAAATGTTCACAGTTCATATCCACTCCCATGTGTCCACCCACATGCCTTTAGCTTGGACCTCCTTGTCCCCATTGTCCTTTTCCTTCCAGGCCCCTGACAGCTGTGTGAGCCACTGGCCAATGATCGAAGGACTGGTTTCCGGGACTCCCTGTGGATACCAGAATCCAGGATGCTCCCGTCCCATGTGTAAAATGGTGTAGAACAATGCATAAGTACCTCAGATCAAGCCTAAAGACCACATTTAAACAGAAACTTAAACCTCCCCCCTAAAACACACTGTTTTCATCCTAGATAAAAGCCAGAGCTGGTCCATGTTGCTTGAGGAGTTACATTTTTACAAAATCATAGGACAATTTAAGTGCTGTATGTATACATGATAATCTGTGGGCTCTGAGTAATATTAACTAATCATTTTTATTTCTCCATCACATGCTGACATGCTATTTCAGTAAACGTGGTACTTTGTGCTACGATCAGATAAACTTTCATTTTGAGCATATGATTTTTCTGCTGCTCCTAAGCATTTCACCAAAGAAAGTAGATTAAAGCAAGGTCAGTTTTGTGTTTACGAGACAGCAACCAGAATATTATGAATACACAGTTAATGTTTAGGCTATAATAGTACACTTTTCAGCAAATTTATGGTATTGAAAAACATAACCCTCTCTCCTCCAAAGCAATTCTTTTTTACTGAAGAAAAAATGTTGGCAATTGCTCTATTTTCATGGATTTATAATTCTAATAGGTCCTGAAAATCAAATCCAATCTTTGCAAATCTCACTTATGCTTTATATCAACAACACACCCTTTATCCCTGCTTATGCATTTTGGAAGCACAGAAATAATGCCAATTCGTTAAAAATCCATTAATTAGAACTCTAAAGAACCAATTTGGGGGAAGGGAGATGTGTGGAATCTGACACCTAACACACTTTTTTTATGGAAAAGGGAAAATTACACAAAATCATAAAGAATTGAACAATGCAAATATTTTCCAGAATACATCGAGGAGTGTATAGATCAAATTTAAACCATTTTCAGTATCCAGTGATATTAAATCACTACAGGAGGCCTCAAAGAACAAGAGAGATTACAGTTATGTCCAAAACATTCTACTTACAGAAACAAGTATATTCTGCATTTAATTCTTTGATTCCGGTGACTGCAGAAGAGGGAACACAAGGTTGCAGGGTTTAATCCTCACTTAACTAGAAAATCAAGTCAACAACTTGAACTCCATGCTTTAAACAAGTAGCTCTTAATTTCAGCTGCACATTAGCACGGTCTGGGGAACTTTCCAAATTTTCAATGCCCAGGCCCCACTCAGACTAATTAAATCAGAATTACTGGTTTGGTTGTTTGCTTTTTAAACTCCCCAGGTGGTTCTCATATGTGGCCAAGATTGAGATTCACCACCATGGATACTGCAATTATTTTAAGTTTTAGCTTATTATTATTAAATTTTAAGTTTTAAGCCAGATTAGTTTTAAGTTACAAATTAAATCTCTACCACTAGATGGAGGTATATTTGCCAAGTGACCTTTAATTTTCCTAGAGTGCTGGAAAAAGTGAAATCTACATGAAATATAAGTGATACTTTTTTCTTCTCAGTGTAAAGGCACACGAGTAGGCTTTTGAAAGGTTAACATTCTGTCAGATGGACCTCCAACCCTGGGGGTGGTCCTGTGAAACAGTTTTAGGCACTGAAATTGAAGGGAAACCTTGCTGGTTCTTTTACTTCTGAGATAAGAGGATAGCAGCCTACTGGGGAAAAAGTGAATTTCATTCTTTTCTCCATTCTTCTAGCCCTGAACTCTGATATAAATCCTGAAACCGAGAAGCACATCTTGCAATCAGAAAGCAACAATGAAATAAGCCAAAGACAAATACTGTATAATCTCACTTAGATGTGGAATCTACAAAACCAGAACTCGCTGAAGCAAAACAGAGTGGTGTTGCCAGAGGTAGAGTGGAGAGAGATTGTGGGGTGCGCAGGGAGGATGGATGAAGGTGGTCAAAACGTCCGAACTGGAGGGAAAGCAGCAACTGTGAAAATGAAGTTAAGCTGAGCACGGTGGAGCATGGATTCTGTGGAAGAACATGAGTCTCTGATGACATTATGGAGTCTTTGAACTAGACCAGGGAATGTTAACTGTTACACCACAGGAGGCACTCTGGTATGCTGCAAGCATTTTAAAAACATGCAGAACCTGACTGTTTAGCCAGGGGCACTGACCTCTTTTATCTTAGATAGTCAAATCAAAAAAATGACAACAGCCAATACAATAATAGCCACCTGGTGTGAATGAATCAAAATTATGCCTATTTTATCAGATTGTTAAAAAATATATGTTTTGCTGTGCCAAAGAATTTGCTCAATTCTCATTAGTTGCAGCCAAAAGCATCTCTAATAGACACAAGTTGGTTCTATCTCTGTCAGGCTATGAATCACTTGACATTTACTACCAGCTATTAACATTACAGTTATTCTTACTCTTGAGCCACAGAGCAACCCTAAAAGATAAGTGTTGTTGTTCCCATGTTACATATTCAGAAACTGAGGCCCACACAAATGAACTATCTTGTCCATGGTCATAAAGACCTTGGACTCGAAGTTGGATTCACTTCATTCAAATCCTCTTAATTACATTGATGCAAACCTTTTGAATATGTAGGAGGGGAGATCCCAGAAAAATGGAAAATATTTATAAAAATATTGTGTGTTTATTCTTACATGTTTAAACTTCAGTCGCCTTACAACATACAGTGTTTAGATGGTTAGATACTTGAAGAATTGATGGGTTAACTTGGTTAACTGCAAAACTACAGGAGAAGCTCTGTTGCTGTTCTACAAAACTACAAGACACTTTCAGTTCACTACAAATAAAACACTCAAGTGAACCTACTTTTTCACAGCATAAAAGACTTGAAAAATAACATTATGAATATTAATCTAGGACTTTGGTATGTGATACTTTTTTTCTTCTCAGTGTAAAGGCACATGAATAGGGTTTGATGTGTAAGACAGATATGTTGATGTGTCTGAGAGGATGTGAGGTGCTTCTTCTGCAGCCCTGAAAATACAAATGTGTCCCTTCCAGGTATTGTGTGGTAGGGTATATTGGTGAAGTATTTTTGGGTGGGGGTGGCGGCTAGCATATACCATACTATTTCCCTCATAGGCACTGCTAAGAGACCTGCAGTTCTTCTACTGTATTTGCTTCTTTTGAGCATTTACTAGAGAATTCATGGATTCAGGGAAGCAATACAGTGTTTGGAGTCAGGCTCACCAGATCAAAATTACTTTATTTCCTTTTTTATATAAGATGAGGGGAAAAGACCTACCGGTAATTAAACTTTTCTAATGAGACTTAAATGAGCTGAAATGCAAACATAATGGCTGAAGCAGACAATAGGTACTTACCAAACATCTGTGTGTTGAGTAGTGGGATAGACATGTTTAAAGTAACTGTGACACTACCCTCAGGAAACCCAGAGAATTACCAGGTCTTGAAGGGGCAGTAAACTGAGTCATTTGGAAAACAGTAAAACCTGAGCTTGACATATCTGGTATCAAGTTCCAATTCTTTAACTTTCCAGGTGGCCCTGCAGAAGGTATGTGTGTCCTAGTACCAAAACCTGTGAAAGTGACCTTACTTGAGAAAAGGGTCTTTGCAGATGCAATTAAGTGAGGACCTCCAGATAAGTTCATCCGGGGTTATTCCAAAGGGCCCTAAACCCCATGACCAGTGTCCTTATTACAAATAGAAGACACAGAAAAGAAAGCCATATGAATACAGGGGAGGGAACTTGAATCATGCAGCCACAAGCCAAAAGATGCCTGGAATTACCAGGAGCTGCAAGGGGCAAAGGTTTCTCCCCTAAGCCTTGGGAAGGTGCATAATCTTGCCAGCGACTTGATTTTGGTCTTCTGGCCTGCGGAACTGTTAAAAGAACAAATTGTGTTGTTTGACACGAGTTTGCGGTGTCAGTTTCCTTATCTGTAAAATGTGGACACTATCCTAATCAGTCTCATTTTCTGAAGTGGAAAATTGGATAAATGTAGTCGGGCAGAGGTTTAAAAAGGCAACATTTATTGAGCGCTTTCACGCTCAATCAGTCATGACCATTCACTCTGCTGAGCGCTTTCCATGGATGACTTAGCTGTCTCTGTTTTATTAATCAGGTAATCAAGACTCAGAAAATTTAGTAATTTGCTCAAAACCACACAGCTAGCATGCGAAAAAAAACAAATAACAGGATTACAATTCAAACCGACTCCGGAGGTATCCCTTTTAGCGTTTGCACTAGACTGCCAGAGAAGGTACCAATTAACGCACTGTAAAAACGTTAACTATTGCAGTATTGGTTTAGGTTAAAGGATTAACCGAGCCAACCCAGCCGGTTTCAAAAATGTCCTCAGCCTTTGGGAGAAGGCGCTGTCTTCCAGGGCGCGGGAGCGACAGGGTTAATTACGTCACTTTCAGGAGCCGCAAACGCTGTCCTCGCCGACGGATCTTTCCAAGGGCCAAAACGCCCGAGTGGTACGGCTTTCGTTCTTCTAGACAAAGTTAAAAAGAGCGGACCAATAGAAATGCCAAATTCCTGTCTTTCCGGTTAATCTCCACCCTTTAATCCAATCTCCCCTGCGGAAGAAGAAAGAGTGGGCACGGGGGCGGGGCAAGTCCAGGAAGCGGAAGTGGTGTTGTGAGCAGGAAGCATCTGACCGAAGCACACGTGTGCGGTGAGTGTGGCGTGCCTGGCCGCTGTTCCTGGTGGGGATTTGCCCTGTTCCCGGCGCTGGAGTGGGAAGGTCTCGGGGCAGCTAGCAAGGCTAGAGGTGTTCACACCTGTCGCTCTCTGAGCAGTTTTTTCTATTCTGGGAGTTTGGAGGTTGATGGGAGCTTGGCGACCGAGGCGGGTTCACGACTCCTACCACCTTATTCTGAGAGGACAGGACTATCCTGATTACCTTCGCGCTCCAAACTGGCCCGCGTTAGTTGCATTTACGAGAGGCAACTACTGCAAGCAGAAGTAGTCTGGGGCTGAGTCCCTGAGGTGGGAGCTATAGAAAAGGAACCAATGTAGTGAGCTGGAGGTACAGCGGTGCAAGATAAAATTAGAGGGATGGGGCCGTGGTAGGGGAGTTTAGATATTCTCTACAATGGGAATACATTCTCATTTGTAGAAAACAGCAAAGGCTTATAAGCAAGGGAGTCACATGATAGACCCTGGTTATTTTTAGAAAAATGTATGTAATTTGTATTATTGTTGGTTATATAATTGGAGATTACTGATGATGGTTTCAATTAAGGTGGTGGTAGTGGAGACCAAAGTTGGAAACTTAGGGGTATTAGGGGGATTGAAGAAGACTTACTGAAGGACAATGTAGCAGACAAGGGAGAAGGAAATGTCAAAAGTAAACATGGGATTTTTTCCTTGAGCAGTGGAGTGGATGATGTGTCATTGGCTGAGTGGAGAAGAAGGGGGTGGGGTTATTGTTTGGGTGTTGTTGGCAGTGGAGATGAAGAGTTATGTTTTGGACTTCGTATTTGCAGAGAAGATAAAGTTAAAGAATTAAGTTTTGGACTTAGTGTAGGGAACATAAATGGGGGTATCAGGTAGGCAGTTAGATGCCCAAGGAGATGTTCCGAATGGAGAATCCTCAGCATAGAGAACCATGGGATTGGATGAAGTGTGGCAAGAGAGAGGGGAAGACTTGAGGAATGTCACCATTTTGAGGTTTCATATTGAATGTTTACTACCTTGAAACTACAATGCTAAGTAAGTCTGCTGAAAGGAGTTAAAGAAAGATTAGTCAGATGTCCCTCCATTTCTGAGAAATCTCTTCCATTTCTCCTCACAAGGCACAATCTGGCTTTCAGCTGTGTGGCTCTCTGAACACTTCATATATACTTCAGTTATGCTTATAAACACTGTACTATAGTTGGTAAATTTGTATCTTATAGGGCTGGAGGGTTAGCAGTTCTGAAGCTACATGTGTGTTAGTATTGAACAATACACAAATTGCAGATACTAGAGCCAAGTGTCTCACTGTCAGAGAAGTTGCAAATAATTAAGAGAGGAAGGGTAGAGAACCCTGTAGCACTTGATTAGAATTGGAGACATCAGTATGAGCTTATTTAATAGTTACAGAAATAGAGGTTCTGTACAGGATCTCTATTTGTTTGCACGCAGGTTAGTTTTCATACACATGTATACTAGTCCTGTCTAGTTAAAAGACCTGGAAGCGGTGTCACTGCCCCCTGCCCTGCCACTACAGTAAGCACACCTAGCATTCATATCCTGGTTTTTAAATATCATCCTCAGTAAAAGGAACGAGGGTGTCTTGGAGAAATGGCTGATTTCATGGCTGTCACAAAGAAAGTACAAGGGGAATTTAGAACAAGTACCAGGAAGTAAGGACATGCTTTAAAAAAAAAAAAAAAGATGGGGCTTGTCGAACTGTCGCAGCAACCTGAAAGATTTTCCACTAGCCAATGTTGGAACAATTTGAGCAGCAAATTACCATTAGGTTATAACCCAAGTAATAAAATATCTATGAGACCACTCATGTAAATAAATTATCAAATAAATTAGGAAGAAGAAACACATTTTCTCCACAGAAGTATTCACAATAATAATGAATTGTGAGCTGGTAGAGCTCAACAGGTAGAGCTGTTGAGGGAAATAAAGAGTCAACACTAAAACACCATAGTAATTGGTGCAGGCAGGATTCATTGGAGAATGCTAAAATTATCAGGAGAAATATAGAATATTGCATAATTGCGAAATATATCACCCAAAACACTAGTTGCTATGCTAATTTTAATATATATATTTTAACATTCATTCATATTTGTTCATTGAGGAAGTAGAACTTAATTTTTCTCCCCTTCATTTTGGGTGAACACAATAACTTAATTCTAATAAACAGACTATAGAAAGAGGTGCATGGTAACTTGGTGGTAGAGAAACCTGGCACACAGCACCTTAACCAGGTGATCAAGGTTAGCATTGCCCGTCATGTTGATACGATGTTCCTTGTAATGTGATGTGATGTGAGGGCCACTTTACCTCTGTGGTACTCTTCCCCCCAAAATCCATAAAGCCAGTCTAATAGTGAGAATATACCCGACAAACCCCAGTGAAGGATATTCTACAAAGTTGGTAGTTTTCAAGTATCTCAGTCTTGAGAAACAAGCAAAGACTGACAAACTCACAGAAATATGGTATTGTGTGGAGATCCTGAACATGTGGTAGAAGGTCAACTTTAGAAATTTAGAAATGAATTGAATGTACAACTTTGGAAGACAGAGAAATAGCCAAATGACTTTTGCTCTTGACATACTCTGCATTCAGGAGCCTTGGGTAATTGAGGGGTTATCTGTTACCTGCTGTGTGTACCATGGGGTTTCTGTACCCGGAAGTAACCTGTTAGGCAGATGCCTCAAAATATTCAATGTTTCAACGTAGTCCTATGTTGGAGATCACTGAAAATCACTAAAATAATAACATTTGAAGTTAGGCATTGTTTTAGCTGCATTCCGCTACATAAGGAACTTTTAGATAATCTTTTATTTTCATTCATTACATTTGGTAAATGCAACCTATTGTTTGTTTCTGACTTTTTAGGGTAGAGACCCAAGAAAACAAATGGTAATGTCAGTTTCTCATCACAAAGTCTTCCCAGGTTATAAGAAACACAAACACAAATAATGGTCTCCGTTTAGCCAGTACTATTGCTGAAGTATTGCCTCCAAACATATCACGCATTAGTTGAGGTATGCATTGTGTGTGTGTGTTCTTATTTTTCGTGTTTATTTTCAGTTGTAAAATCTTAAAAGCAGTAATTGTTTACTTCCTGAACATGTGTGAGTGCCCACGTGAGTTGTCCTGCATCTGTGAACTCCAGGACTAAATGTGACTCTTAGATGAGAGCAATTCAGTGATCCTTTGGGGTTTTTTGTTTTCCAGAGTTGCCATGATGGAAGTCAAACAAAAAAAAAAGTTCACAGGAAAAGGTACAAAGACATCCCAAGAAAAAAACAGATTTTATAAAAATAAAGGTAAGATAGCCTTACCAAAATATGCTTTCCATGTGGCTTGCTCAGCTGTTATAATTGAAGGATGGGGTCTGTGGGATGGAGGGGTATGTAGCTGATTGCAGTCTGCGTTTGTGGGTTAGGGTTGGGATTAAAATAGTGGAAACAGTCGGCGTTACTGTGTAGGAGGGCGCATGTTCCCTGTGAAACCAGGCATTTAAGAAATTGCCAGCGTGACTGGAGGATGCTATACTCATAAAAAGACTCTTCATGTCATCTACTGATGCTGTCACGTCATTAGTCACACTGATTCACCACATTTTATTTTAATGTTTGATAAATTGTGGCTGACAAGTATGTACTTCTGGTAAACCATATACTTTTACCTTCAAGATTTCTAATTGTGGTGTCTTTATTATTCCATCAGGTGTCAGTATTGCAAAACAGAAGAGTCAGAGTCTGTGTAAATGATTAAATGTTTCCTAAGCAATCTTTTTTTTTCTCCTTAACAACAGTCTTAGGGCATAGTTGTTACCATTCTAATTTCATTTGTTAAGTGTTTAATTTGCAGGCTTTTTTAACCAAAGAAGATTTTTGAAATTATCTTTGAAAATTATTTTCAAAATTAGAAATTTTGAAAATTAACATCTTTAATTTGACAGTATGGTATATCTCCTAAATTCTAAGTGTTTATTTTATTTTTAGTTTCCTGTGATATTATTGAGATGAGTGAAATTATATGTAAAGTCTTTAATGACATAGTTTTTAAAGTAGAACACAAAGGTATATAAATACTACCTCCTTTCTATTCTATGCTTAAAATAGAGAAATACACCAAACTATCTTTAGAATTATAGTTCTTTTTTAAAGATTTTATTTATTTACTTTTAGAGAGTGGAAGGAAGGAAGAGAGGGAGGGAAACATCAATGTGTGTTTGCCTCTCACGTGCTCCCTACTGGGGACCTGGCCCGCAACACAGACATGTACCCTGACTGGGAATCCAACCAGTGGCTCTTTGGTTTGCTGGATATAGATGGTTTTTATTATGCATTTCTCTATAGGTTTTCTATAATGAATCTGTATTATTATAATTCTATAATCAGAGGAAGTTTTTACATTTTGTTTTGGTATTTAAAATCTTACTCTGCTCCATATTTGAGAGTAAGAGAAAGTATGTTTTAATAAGGAGGATAAAATTTTCTATAACAAATATATCTCGGTAGATAAGAGAGTTCTAGGCTCAGGATCATTGAACTAATAATTATTTATTGTTTTCACTAGACTCTGGTTCTTCAAAGACATTCCCAAGAAAAGTTGTTAAGGAAGGTGGGCCTAAAATCACATCAAAGAACTTTCAGAAAAGTGCCACAAAACCAGGGAAAAAGGGTGTGAAGCAATTCAAGAACAAGCAGCCAGGGGATAAAATACCAAAGAACAAATTTCAGCAGGCGAATAACATCAACAAGAAAAGAAAATTCCAGCCGGACGGTAAAAGTGATGGTAAGATCTTATTCCTTCAGGGTAGTTTTGGGGACCCCCCCCCACCTGAGCTATTGCCAGAATCGACGCACTCAGGGACTCTGGGAGTCTGTGAGAGACCTCCCGTTCTGGTTCCCTGACAGGCAACGTTTGGGCTGGGGGTGAAGAATAGATGGTATTAAATAGACAACGGAAAGCATCTTCCTTGGTCGTAAATGTCCTCTGGTGCTTAGGGTCCCTTATGTCCTAGTCCCTGGCTAAATTATTACCCTAGCTTTGGGGTTGTAGTGGCTTTGTACAGAGGAATCTTGATTAAACTCTTCTTTTTGTAGGCTAAAATTTATTTATTGATACAGTCATTTATTAAACAAATATTTGTGTTTTCTTTGCACTGGCCTGGGAGATGGGGGCAATTAACAACCAGCAAGTGTACAAGCCCTGTCTGATCAGCATAGAAGCCGGCCTTGAGTAGTTAGTGTGTCCACCTTAATATATAACTGCCTTGGCTAAGGAGGCCTTGGTGAACAAGAGACATATAGACCCTGTTTTCACAGGGCTTAGGCCACGTTAATATATTAGCCCATCAGGCTATTCCAAGGAAGGCGTAGTGGACACATGGCATATTTGACTTTCATTGGTTCAGGATAAGTTGCTAACTGATGGGATATAGTAGCAGGGTTCCTATTTATGTATCGAAACAAACTGCTAATCTCTTCGCCATGATAACCCCAGGGGTCATTTCTAACCCAGAGCTCTGCTGTCTGTTGTACAGTGGCCCCTCTTGTGTGTTATCTTGGATTTGTTTCCAGGTTTCATGTGCTGCCATACATACAACTTGCCTGCAGTATCATGGGAATCTCCGGCATCTTTCATTCTCTTTTTCTCCAACATGGCATATCCTACCCCAGCTCCTTTGCTGTCAGCTGAGACCACTGCCATCTGGCCTTCTCACTCCAGTTTCCCAGCCCTGGTCCCTCCTCTGTGCTCTATTGGGGGCCGTTCACTAGAGGGACAGTAGCTTTAAGACAGGGAGGTTGAGGGAGAGGAAGGAAGGGAAATGTGTCATTGTTTCCCATGAGACCTGCGGCTCCATTTCTGGTGTTGTCTCTTGATCCCTTTCTCTTCCTCTTCTTTCCACTCCCACACCCCATAGTTTCTCTTTCAGGTCCCCCTTTTTATCTCCTCTTTGCTACCTTCTCCAATAGCTCCTAAATCTTCCCTTTCCTACTGGAATTCTTGGCACCTGCATTTTAAACACTTACATTCTCACATTAAGATCCTGTCATGCTGTAGTCTGGCTCCTTTTGCTATGGGAGGTATGTTCCTGGCATCTCAAAATGGAACTCTGATCTTATTTTCTCACATTTTTATACTAGCAACTGAGGGGGATTGGCTACTAGACATCCTCAGAATTGGTATTTATACTACTGCAGCCTAGCCTGACATACGTCAAGGGTCCCCAAATGTCTGTAGAGTTGTGAGCTCCAAGTTAGTTAGTGACATTTGCTGTATAATATGTGACGGCCTAACATGAGTAGTAAATATGCCCTCTGTTACCTACAACTCTCTGTTACCAGGCCAGGAATAAATAAACAGTAAGGGGGATAAATATGTTGTATATTGTATAGACATTAAAAATTAAGCTTTTGAGGAATGTTTATTTCCACGGAGGCACATTTAAAATATAGTTATTGAGTTTAAGTGAGACAGTAAATTCTGAATTTTTAGGGACAGTAATATAAAACATGTATAGGAAAAAGACAAGGGAATAAAATGTAAATGTTATATTTAAGTTTCGGGACTATAGGAAGATTTTGTTTTTGCAGTTTCTAAGTTATTAATAATTAGTGTATTTTCTAATCAGAGAAAGGAAGATATATATTAAAATGTTTTTGAAATATTAGTAATATTATTTTAGCTTTTCCTGTAGCTTTTTTTTGCCCATTTATTTTTTTTATGATTTTATTTATTCATTTTTAGAGAGAGGGGAAGGGAAGGAAAAAGAGAGGGAGAGAAACATCAATGTGTAGTTGTCTCTCACCCAACCCAGGCATGTGCGCTGCCTGGGAATCAAACCAGCGACCCTTTCGTTTGCAGGCCAGCACTCAGTCTGTTGAACTACACCAGCCAGGGCTTTTATTTTTATTTTTAATTGTTGTTTTATTAGAGTTGTCCCAATTTCTCCCCCTTTGCCCTCCTCTTTCCATCACATCCTCATTCACAAAGTCAATTCCCACACTGTTTATTGTCCATGTCCATGGGTAATTCATACCTGCTCTTTAACTAGTCCCTTACCCTTCTTTTCACTATTATCCCCCTTCCACCTCCCCTTTGGTCACTGTCAGTCTATTCTATGTTTCCACGACTGTGGTTCTATTTTACTATTACTTTATTTTGTTCGTTAGATTCCTCTTATAAGTGAGATCATAGGGTATTTGTCATTTACCAACTGGCTTATTTCACTTAGCATAATATTCTTTAGTTCTATCAATGCTATTCCCAAAGGTAGGAATTTCTCCTTTCTTTCTGCTGCATAGTATTTTATTGTGTAAATGTACCGTAGTTTTTTGACCCACTCATTTACTGATGGGCACTTAGGCTGTTTCTAATACTTGGATATTGTAAATAGCCCTGCTATAAACCTAGGGGGTACATGGATGATCCGGGATTCTTAGGGTATATTCCCAGCAGCAAAATTGCTGGGTCAAAAGATAGTTCTCTTTTTAGTTTTTTGAGGAAATTCCATACTGTTTTCCGCAGTGGCTGCACCAATCTGCATTACCACCGACAGCGCACTAGGGTTCCCTTTTCTCTACATCCTTTGCCAGCACTTGCTGTTTGTTGATTTGTTTATGATGGCCACTCTGACTGGTGTGAAGTGGTATCTCACTGTGGTTTTAATTTGCCTCTTTCTGATGGCTAGTGATGCTGAGCATTGATGTGGACCCTGGCTCATGGGGTCTGTGACATCGTGGATGAGATGAGACAAATTCACATGGACTACTGAGTCCTGTGGAGGAAAGGGATGGTGCGGCTTCTCTTTCAAGAGGAGAAAAAGCCTCGGCGCACCTCGGCCACTCTCTCAAGAGGGGAGTGCTCCGACCCTTGCCTTGACAAGCTTTTAGTGCTTTTCTGGGCACATTACACCATGGTCCTCATTTTCTATTTAGAGGTTCACTTTAGGTGGTTACCTTTTACAGGAAACAAAGGAGTTGATGCCTCTAATCACATCACGGAAGAAGGATATTTGCAAATGCAAAGGGAAAAGTGGTTGAACTGGTTAAATTCATCCTTGGAAGGTTCAGCATGGATTTTAGGAAGTTACTTTAAAGATATGCAGTAAATGTTTGTGGCCTCAATTCAGGGTGAGGAAGTTTTAGCAAAAGCAAATCTCAAAGCGGCCTAGGTACAATGCAGGCCTGATTCCCCATGGGAGAACGTGTCCGTGGGCATGGGTCCTGTCTGGGCCCATGTCACGCAGAAAGGTCTCCTGTAGAGCATCTTTTCATATGTCTATGGGCCATCTGTATGTCCTCCTTGGAAAAGTGTCTTGGAAATGGGCAAAGGTCCTTGGCCCATTTTTTTAATTGGATAGTTTGTCTTTTTTGTATTAAGTTGTGTGAGTTAAAATTAATTCTCCAAAAAGTTCTTTGCAGGATACTCATATTAACAATATGCATTTTATTTAGTTGTTCTTTGACCACCTTCAGGCTTTTTGATTCAATTGGTAAGTTTCTTAGATTTTGAGGGCAAAAAAATTTAATAGAGAGACACCTGACTTTTACAGAAATATTCTGCTTGTAGAGGGCTCAGGAATTTTGATTGTGCATAAGTGAGAGGCAGCAGAGCGGGAAGTTTCAGAGTTGCCTCTGGATTTGAGTCCTGGCTCTGCCACTGAACAAGTTGTGTGACCTTGGAGCTTAACTGCTTGATGCCTTTGTTTCCCCCATGTGAGAGGGAGGCTAATAATAGTACCTACCCCTCAGCAAATTTCTAGGAAGTTTTCTTTTTATTCTCACCCAAGGGCATGCTAGTTGATTTAGAGAGAGGGCAAGGGAGGGAGGGAAAAGGAGAAGAGAAACATCAGTGGGTTGCCTCCATATGTGCCCCAGTGGGGTCACCAAATGCACCGTCCCAGTTTATGGGACGACACTCCAGCCAACTGAGCCACGCAGGCTGGGGCACAGATTTCCAGTGTTCCATACAGTATTTAGGTTAGCCATCTTGGTATACACCTTGCTATCTCTAGACTTACTCATCGTGTGTAGCTGCAACTCTGTACCCTGTGATTGGCATCTTTCCATTTTCCCTACCTCCTTGTACCCAGTAACTACTGTTCTACTCTCTGTTTCAATGTATTTGACGTTTTTAGGTTCTACATATAAGATTTTACATTATTCTTTCCTATGTCTACCCCAGAACTCATCTTGTTAAAAAAAATAGCGCTCACCTTACAGTAGAGTTGTTGTAAGAATTAAATGACTTAATGCATAACAGCACACAGAATAATGAATTTTTTGTTACATTGTTTTTCCTGTTCTTATTTGGACTAATTTAGACTAATTTTTGTTTGCCTTAAGAACTGGTTATAACTAAAGTCTTAAGTACTAACGAACTTAAAAAGATACTTATAAGTTTTTAATTGCTTTTACCATCTTTTGGGTTTCCTTTTTTTTAGTAGGTGTCCTCCTAAGAATCAATAAATAGCTGTTGGATGAATGGATGGCTGGTTTCAACCAAATTTAAAGTGTATAAACTGCTCAGAAAATGAAATAAAGTATAAGTTTATAGAGCATATTTTCCCCTGGGTAGTTTCCTCATTGATTAAAGCCCTGATCAGTGATCACTCTGTGTACCTGATTGGTATTTGTGGCACTCAGAATGGTAAATGTAATCGCAAATAATTTTTTATAATGACTAGAATCAGCAGCCAAGAAACCCAAATGGGATGATTTCAAAAAGAAGAAGAAAGAACTGAAGCAAAGCAGACAACTCAGCGATAGAACCAACTATGACATTGTTGTTCGGGCAAAGCAGATTTGGGAGATCATAAGAAGGTAATGCTAGGAGATGGCATCTTTGTTGCTTTGTACAGAGTGAGATGTCCTAAAGCGAATGATATGGCACCTGGATAATTGAGGGAGCAATGCTCACAGTGCTCCAGTGGAGGCTTCTCTGTTCGGAGGTCTGCTTGCTGCACAGCTGTGGGGAATCGTCAGGGTGGCGTCAGATGTGTTCATGAAAATGTATGAGAGTTAAATTGGATTTGACATTCTTCCTGAAAGATTTCTGAGAAAACGAAGGGCAATTTCTTATTGTAGTTTTGAGATACTTAAGTATTTTGGTGTCTTGTACTTGTTTCATTATTTTTTTACTTTTGAAGTTCTAGCTGTTAAGGTTTAGATTGAGGCATGAAATAATACTTTGTGAGATGAGTTTCTGCCTTTGAGAAAATTACCTTTCTCTGGCTGCTCTGGAATAGTAATTTTAATGTCAAAGGGCGGCTGCCTCCAAAGAGAAAAGCACACTTAACCGGGTGAACATAGACTGAAACAGGTTTTAGTTTTGCATGCTTAAAATAATGTCTTTACTTAAGCTATGTTTCCTCCTCCTTTTATTCTCTTTTATAGAAAAGACTGTGACAAAGGAAAAAGAATGAAGTTGATAAATGATTTGCAGAAGTTGATTCAAGGAAAAATTAAAACTGTAAGTAGGGCATATGTACAGTTGCAATTTTAACAATTAAATTGGACTTACTCACAAGTGAAGTGTAACTGACCATTTGTGACAGGGGAAATTGTTGTTATTTTAAATGTATTTGGCCCAAAATTTCAAATGCTGACTAAAAGTTTAATAATGGCAGAATTTATGGCTGGAAAATTATAAAAAGACTCTCGAGTATTTGGCTGTGTAATTTTAAATAACTTACTTAAAATAAATCAGTGTTCTTTAAGTTATCTTGAGTAGTATGTGTTAGAATGTCTTGCTCTGAACTTACCATTTATTCCCCCTGCTCACTTCCTCCTCTATTAACTGCCCCAACCTGCTGCCTCAATCACTGCATTGTTGTCTGTGGCCATGAGTTCTTTCTCTTTTTTTCTTGTTTGCTCAATCCTTCCACCCAGCCTGAACTCTTGTGAGTCTGTCTCTGTTTTGCTTGTTAGTTCAGTTTGTTTATTAGATCCCACATACCAGTGAAATCATGTGGTATTTGTCTTTCTCTGACTGGCTTTTTTACTTAGCACAGTGTTCTCCAGATACATCCTCCATGCTCTTGCAAAGGGTAAAGTGTTCTTTTCTCACAGCCTACTAGTATTTTGTTGTGTGAATGTACCATAACCGTTCTAGCCATTCTTCTGCTGGTGGACACTTGGACTGCTTTGAAATCTTGGCCATTGTAAATAACACTGCAACGAATATAGGGGTGCACATATTTTTTCAAATTAATGTATGGTGAACTTTTTAGGATAAATTCCCAGAAGTGAAATCATTGGGTCATAACTACATGTACTTTAGTATGTTCACAGTTGCTGGCTTTTGTGTATGTGTGTGTGAGAGATGCAAACACAATTAGATTACTTCTTTTTTTCCATACTTTTATAAACATGCAAAGCTCTTTAAAATGTAATCGATTTGGGAGTTCTCAAGTTATTTTCATTGTTACTGTTTAGTCCTGCTTTATAATAAACTTCTGTTGACTTGTGTGTATTTGGATCAATGCTTACAAGTGACCGTTCACTTGGAAGACAGGCTCTGGGGACTCTGGGGTGGCAGCGTGTGCCAGACTGCACACTCAGGTCTGACAGGGGCTGCATTGCAGCTCAGAGGAATGTCTTGAAATGGCAAGTTCCCAGCTGCTGCTTCCTTATAATTCCAGCAAAGTCTATTTTTTAAAAAAATGTTTAAGTTGATTTTAATGAGAGAGAGGACAGGAGAGAGGGAGAGATAGAAAGTATCAGTTTTTGTTGACCACTTAGGCATTCATTAGATGATTCTCATATGTGCCCCAACTAGGGATTGAACCCACAGCCTTGGTGTATTAGGATGACGCTCTAAGCAACTGAGCTACCCTCCCAGGGCTCCAGCAAGATCTTTTTACAATAGAACTGTTCCTCTGCTCCAGCAGTCT
The DNA here is from genome assembly GCF_021234435.1 of Artibeus jamaicensis. Lineage (NCBI taxonomy): Eukaryota > Metazoa > Chordata > Mammalia > Chiroptera > Phyllostomidae > Artibeus > Artibeus jamaicensis. The sequence continues at coordinate 41,367,723 of NW_026522030.1, read as the reverse complement.
GTTACTTTCTACTTATAAATATTTTACACTCAAGATCCTTTTCCAGTTACTCTGAGGTTATTACTACATGCCCTTAGATGTGAGAGTTAGTCTGGTGTTTAGGTCTGGTGTTCAGATCACTTTGCTGCTCAACATGTGTGCACTTTACATGATGACAGCCTCTATTATTTACCGTGTGCTGGGAGTTGTGCCAGCCAAGGCGTATGTTCCCTTCTTTACCTTAAAGGTCACGATCACTGTTGCACATATCATATATCTGGGACTCGGACAAGTTGACTGTCATCTCCAGGGTCACAGAGATAGCAGATGCCTAAACTTCTCATAAACTTACTTTGCTCACCTGTAAAATGGGAATAACAATAGCCCACTCTCTAAGTTGCTCTGAGGTCTAAATGAGAAAAATATACTTATAATACATATATTGGTTATATAGTAAGTAATCAATATATGCACAGAAACAGCTTATTTTTAAAAGATATTTTTTAGTTTATCCCTTAAGGAAATTCTTCTGAAATCTATGGCTTTGGTGGGTGTGTGCTTTCACATTCCAATTTTACAGATGGACTGAGCAACAAATAATAAGCACTATTGAAGTAGATTGTACTGTAGTATACTAAAACATCAGTTTGTATTATTGCTTGTTTATAGTTATTGCTACAGAAAATTGATCAGTAAGTCCTTCACTGAGGACCTCGTACATCCAGTAGTTGTGGGTGGGGGTTGGGGGATGGATTGGGAAATCAGATATGCAATATAACAAATTTCTAGGAATATAACTGGGTATATGTTCAGGGAATCATAATGAAATGTGGAAAGTGGAGGGATTAATTTACAATCCTGTGTGTGTATACATTTATTTGCTTGTGTGGCAAAACTTTTTTCGATCTATGTTATATCTTTCTCTTTGGCTGCCAAAGCCAGAATTCTTAGATTTAAAAATCATACAATAATAGGATTTTCGAATTGGAAAATTCCCCTTGTAAGGAAAGTAACTTACAGAGAAATGAGAAATACAGTGTGTGTAATCATTAGATAAGTTTGGTTTGATTTTTGGTTTGCATTAATAATGACAGGAATCTTGCAAAATGATAACGTCTGTCCCTGTCTCAATGCCATATGTTGGCAGCAAAACCAAAGAATGCCATTTGTACAATTAACATGAATATATCTGCTCCCTAGTAACCTAGATTTAATTTTATCCCTGAAGACCCTACCTGGTTCTAACAAGGAGTTCTGAAAGAGGTCACAATAAATAATATAATAGACACATAGATCTCAGGAAGAATTAGTCTCAGGGCCCAAACTGTCTTCCCCACAGATTGCATTCGCACACGATTCAACTCGGGTGATCCAGTGTTACATTCAGTATGGCAACGAAGAACAGAGAAAGCAGGCTTTTGAAGAACTGCGAGGTATTCCTTATATTTTGAAGGTTAATTGTAACCATTCGTAATGAGTCACTTGTTTTCTCTTGAAATGCCCAAGATTATCCTGGGAGGTAATTCTGTTGTAGGAAAGCAGTGTGTCCTCTGTAGACCTTTTTTGTTTTTGTTTTTGTTTTTGTTTTTGTTTTGCCTCAGACAGAGTTGTTTGTATTCCCGGGATTATGCATTTATTTAGTTCTTTCCTTTGTTTCTAAGGATTATTCATTGTAATGTATTTTGTTTTTCAGATGATTTGGTTGAATTAAGTAAAGCTAAATATTCCAGAAATGTTGTTAAGAAATTTCTCATGTATGGGTGAGTTGTTTTATTTATAGGATATTTTTATCAGTTCTTTAAAGGTATGGATACTGCTTGTCTGTAAATGTTACTTAAAAGTCTGTTGGCATAATAATGATCCTCAACAGATGCTTATAATGTTTCCAGGGAGTGTAGTCTTAAAAACAGTTATGGAAGTTAATGTAAAATGTTGGTACCGCCTTCACCATTCTTAGGAATATATCTTGAAGCCCTGGAAGAAGAGAAGTAGGATGATTAACTTGTAGTTTGTTGCCAGTATTTAGAGGGTAGTTGGTTGGGAGGGGTTGGTGAGTAGACACAGGCAGAGTCATTGGGTCAGGAAGTGTTGAGATGGGAGGATTTTTTGAATTAGGTGGAATCGATACTTTTGTGATTTCTCCTTTTGACTGTAATAATGTGCCAAAGGATGCTGATGAACAATAACAAAAAAACACAATTGACAAAATTTTCAAAAACTATTCCTGACTATAATTATCAGCTGCTTGATTTTAGTTTGTAATATAAATACTCGTGATTAAATTCTGTTTTAAAAGAGCACCCTTTGAATATGTTTTATTCATATTTCCATGCATCTTTGACTTTTACCTTCTTCTTTCTCCTTCCCTCTTTTTTTTTTCAAGCTGAATAATTTAATAGGAACTGACATTTATTGAGCATTTACAGGGTCCAACAGAATTAAGGCCCGCTTGAGTGTGGTTGATAGGGTAATAATATGGGTGTACTAATTTATAGTTTTAATTTGAACATTTCACCTATAACGTCATACAGTGTGCTTGAGTGTGATATTGTTATGTTAAAGAATTACGTGCTTATGGTTTTATAATAAAAGATTTTGTAATAAAAAGGGGCTGTTATTTGTGCCAGACCCTGAATTACAGGTTGGTCACAGTTCTTGGTACATAACTCATTTAATCCTTATATCAATCTTATTCTCTCTATTTTATGAATGAAGCAGCTGAAGTACAGAGAGGTTAAATAACTTGTTGAAGGTCTTGCAGCTGGTAAGCAGAGCCAGGATTAGGCTACTGAGTAACTTACAAAACTTGAGGTAGAAAATGCAGGGCAGTTCGATTTTCTTATGAGCATTTCTCTGTGGTAGACCCCGCTACTGCCCAATGATGAGTTGGTCTCAGGAGTTATGTTGGGGTCCATTTAGGTTTTGTTGTCTCCCAGCTTTCTCCTTGCATCACTTTCCCCCCATCACTGCATTGGGTTTAGGAGTAAACCACAGATTGCAGAGATAATCAGAAGTTTTAAAGGCCACGTGAGGAAGTTGCTCCGACATGCGGAGGCGTCGGCCATCGTGGAGTACGCCTACAATGACAAAGCCGTTTTGGAGCAGAGGAACATGTTGGCAGAGGAGCTCTATGGGAACACGTTCCAGCTTTACAAGGTAACATTTTAGGCTTTTTCTCCCCAGCATTTTTACTTTCTCCATGGGCTCTTACTTACCTTTTGATACCCTTGTTTTCAGAATGTCTTTTTACTTTGGCTGGTCCTTTAATCTTGAAGGACCCTTTTTTTCTCATGGATTATTTTTTTCTCCAGTGTAGTGAGCAAGTGATGGATTATACTGTCTCTTTTTACCCGGAGCACTATTTTAAAATCTGCTTTAAAGTGAACTACTTTTGTGACCCCTTCTCAAGTGCTGTGTGTAAGGCTTCGGAGCTCCATTTCTGTAGTCAGACTGAGGTAGGAGACTCTTTACCGGTTCGTGTTGCTCCGTAAGCACCCCGACAGCTCTGACAGAAGTGCCTCGGGCTCCCTGTTGCTGCTTTTTCCTGCCTTCCTTCACCTGTGTGGATTATCCTTCTCCAGGTCATATCTAGAGAGGAAGGGGAGTAGAGAGAACCAACCTTGGATATAGTACAGGGACCGAATCTGGAAAAGGCCGACAAAGGACTATGACATGTGAAGGATCTATGTCAGACCTTGGGACATAAATGCCCACACTTATCCCCAGAGCTATGGGTTAATAACGGGGTTGCCTCTACTAGTCAGATTCAGTTCCTGGGTTGAATTTAGTGCCTTATTTCTTTTGTAACAGTCACTATGTGAATTTGTGCATAAGTACGAAACACATGGTGGCAAGGATTTGCAAACTGATTACTTGATCTTGTGGTTAGGCATATGCTAGGCACTTGATGAGTACCTGTTGGCTGTTTGAGTTGGTTGTTTGCTTAGTCTGGCTCTTCAAGTGCATTGGTCTGAGTATACATCAGATGATCAGGAATTACTCCCTGAGTGAGTGTATCTGCAGGTGGGCTTTTGTTATAGGAATATGGAAATCTGAAACTCAAGTTTGTCTGTGGTTGATTTTCTTCGTTACGATGCTGAAGAAACTTGGTGAAATTTAGTATTTGATTTTTCTTTTGCAGTCAGCAGATCACCCAACTCTGGACAAAGTACTGGAGGTACAGCCAGAAAAACTAGAGCTTATCATGGATGAAATGAAACAGATTCTAACTCCAATGGCTCAAAAGTAAGAAAGCCCCCTTTTTCTTTTCTTAACAAATGGCATTTGAAGGGGGAAAGTTTTATATAGACCTTGTATAGAAAGGGTGGATGGTTTTCCAAATATAATGTGTTATTTCATTTGGACTGTTAGACTTACTTACAAATAGGGCATGTGATCTTCTTGGCACTGGGCCACAGTGGAGTGGTTAAGGTGAAGCCTGAGACCAGATGGCCTGGCCGTGAACCCTGGTGTCCCTCAATCATTAACTATGTGACCTTGGGTAACTTAACTGCTTGGTGCCTCAGTTTCCATATCTGTAAAATTGGGTTGATAATAGTACATATTTCATAGAATTTTATGAAGATTCAATGGGTTGATGTTTCCAAAACACTCAGAATAGTGCTTTGCCCATAAAGGCAACATGTGTCTGCCATCTACACAGACCCCCGGGGTGAACTGGAAGTCTTTGGTGCCTGAGCACCAGCCTCCACTGTACATCTGAATTCACCAAGTGTCACACCAGGAAGCTTGGGTCAATTAGGTGTTGCAGTTGCTGATTCTATTTTGATCTACTCAGGTCTTAACTTTGCTAAAATTATTTTATGAAACTGATGCATTGTGAAGGATGCTTGACAGAAGGAAAATAGCTATAAAAAAAGGTCCACATATAGATTTCTAATCGTGTGTTCATTGTTTGGGTAACAGAATGTAATGTCCTTATTTAAGAGAGTATATTTTGAATGATTTCATCTTTGTTGATTAAACACTAGAAATTTGTACCCTGGTTTTGGTCATAGATGGCAGGCACTAAAATATTTTTACAGTCTAAAAGGTTTTTTAAATCTTAATGTTGCTGAAAGATACGGTCTGTCATCTCATGAATTACATTTGCTAAAGCCATTTCACTTGGTTTGATTATTTTAGGACAGTTGGGGTTACCCAAATCTGCGGTACTGTAGCACCAGGTCTGAAATTCTCTCTTTTCCTTTTTTTGTTTTCAGGGAAGCTGTGATTAAACACTCATTGGTACATAAAGTATTCTTGGACTTTTTCACCTATGCACCCCCAAAGCTAAGATCAGTAAGTTCTTGGTTTTAGTTTTTAAACCAAAAGAAAAGTGCCATGTTAATATGTAAAAACACTTGCTTTGAAATACCTTGTCTTTTGGAAATTTTGCTTGGAAATACCTTGTCTTTTAGAAATTTTAAAACTTTATTTATTTAAAGAACATAATACACTGAACTTCCTTTTGAGCAAGTCTGTTCATTGCCTTACATTTTTCCTAGAAGACAACAGAATTGATCATAGTTTTATCAACTCCATTGAATTTTTATATTTTAATTATAAGTCAGAGTATCCTCTAGCTAACCTAATCTAAAAATTAACCAACAAATAGAGGGTATTCAGCATCTAGGTAGTTTGAAATTCACTGGTGCCAATAGAAAAAGATTCTGTTGGTATTGAAAGATTAGAAGACACTTGGATAAAAGTAAATGAACCATGAAAAAATGGACCTTAGCCCTGGCAGGTGTAGCTCAGTGCATTGAGCTCGGGCTGCAGACCAAAGTGTCACTGGTTCGATTCCAGGTCAGGGTGTGTGTCTGGGTTGCGGGCCAGGTCTCCAGTGGGAGCCACGTGAGAGGCAACCACACACTGATGTGTCTCTCCCTCTCTTCCTCCCTCCCTTCCCCTTTCTCTGAAAGTAAATAAATGAAACCTTAAAAAAAATTGGACCTTATACGATAGAGGGAAAAGAAACAGATTGAGGTAAATAGCATTGGTTTTCAAGTCAGTGATGGGAATACCAATGAGAATTCATAGTTTAATCCTCTGAAAGTAGCCTGCCTTATTCAGTGAACTCATTGTCCTTTTGTCTTCATTCTAATACTAAGGGATAATTAAACTAATGACACTGGAGTTTTTTTTTCTTTTTCGATTTAATCTTTTAAAAAATATTTTATTTATTTATTTCTAGAGAGAGGGGAAGGGAAGGAGCAAGGATGGGAGAGAAACATCAGTGTGTGGTTGCCTCTCATGTGTCCCCTACTAGGGACCTGGCCTGCAACCCAGGCATGTGCCCTGACTGGGAATGGAACCTGCAACCCTTTGCTTCACAGGCCCGTGCTCAATCCACTGAGCTACACCAGCGAGGGCTCGATTTAATCTTCATTGGATTTTTTTCCATTACCACTTAATCCCCTTATATCACCCCACCCCCCAGACACTTCTGAACAAATATACCAGACTAAACATTCACAGGAATTTTGACCCTCCCAAAATGGACATAAAAATAATTTTCCATGAATAGCTACCTACCTAAACTTGTGGTTCAGTGACTAGCAGCTGCTGCCTCTCTTTTGGGAAATTCTCTCTTTCCTACAGAGCGCAGTATCTCACAGTTCTAGGTTTACTGAGGCGGGACTATATTTTCAGGATTGAAAAAATGATTATTTGAATATATTCCGTGGTGGGAAATCTTCCTCTTTGGTGTTAAATGTGTCGTAGTAATAGCAAAAAAAAAAAAAAAAAAGTCATTGGGAACCTAGTGTGAATACAAAGTGATGAGGCAAATCTGTTCTGGCCATGGGGTGTTTTCAAACTCGAGACTTAGAACAAACCTTTGGGGACTGTGGAAGCGCATTTGGAAACAGACTCAAGTTTATGTATCTAAGTTGAAAGCTGTGTTGTTGAGATCATCCTGGGTAAGGATCGTAAGATAGATAAGGGTGAAATTGCTTGCTCCTTATTGATGAGAATAGGCACCTTCCCTCTTCTGTCCTGGCAGGGGGCCTTGTACTTATTTATTTATTTAATATATATTTTAAAATTGGGAATGGACTAGAATGGGCCCCTGCAGTTGTTAACTGCCAGAACTCATGCTAGACTTCCAAAATATAATTTAGAAATTATATGCATTGACAGTGAAGAATAAAGATGAAAAGTAAGCTAAACTAGGTGGTGAGAAATTAATGATTGGGTTTTTATTAAGGGTCATCGATGGAGTGGGCCTGATCTACTGTAGAGGTTAATTTTTTACAGAAATGCTATTCACTGTTTTTACAGTGAGTTATTAATTTGATTTCTGGAAGTAATCTAGTGATAAACTAAAAAGAGAAACTTTTTCAGCCAAAATGAGTGTTTTGTTTCCCTATTTTTATGTACATGTCTCTTTCAGGAAACACTATTTTTTTAAAAAATTTTATCTGGCTTTTCTGTTACCTTCTTATCACAGCCACATCCTAGCCTTTAAAATAAATCTTTTACAATACACTATACATGTACATCCTTTGAATAAGCATTGTATTTTAATATAGACATATTTTGTAAAATAGACAAGCAGTTTAATAGAAATCTCTTGCCGGCTGTATTTTCCACTCTCGATAGAAAAGAATGTTCCTAGAAAGATGTATCTTTGTGCTTATCTACAAAATGAAAAATTAAATTGTCCGCTACCTATAGTGTTTTTCATTGTCTGAGCTTAACTGCTTCTAGTAAACAGATTTTTTTAAGGGAAAAATTAAAAATAAACCAAAGCCTCGGTCCCGTTCATTCCCCAGGAAGTGATTGAAGCCATCCGTGAAGCGGTGGTGTACCTGGCGCACACGCACGATGGCGCCAGAGTGGCCATGCACTGCCTGTGGCACGGCACGCCCAAGGTAGGTGTCAGGGCTTGGCTCTCCTTAGACTGGCCGCCTCCCTTGGTCTCAGCCCTGTTGTGTGTAAACAGCTTTATCTCTGCAAAGCTCTGTCTCGGGGTCTCACAGGAACTGGCCTTCTTTGGGCCTAGTGTTTCTTCTCTGCTGGAGTTTTCAATCAACTATGAAAACCTTGAGCTGCCATTGTTTGGAAAGGGACCTGTGAAGCAAATAAATACAATATTTATGTTAGGCTCACATTTATGGAAGTTTTGGTACCTGTCAGGCTCTTTAATTCCTTATTTAATGATCTTAATTGGGGAGAGAAAGGAGAGAAAAGATGGTGAACAGTTACACATTTGCTCATATGGGCGTTAGTACTTTGCAGGGAAAAGGTAGACGTCTATGTTAATTATAGACGTTTAACAACTGATTCTCATTTCTTTGATCAGTATAATTCTGCCTTGAGAGGACAGTTGTACTTTGTCCACTTTTTAAAATTAGTGCGAATTTAATTTCTATTCAACAAACATGTACTGAATGCCATAGACTTTATATATTTGAAGACCATTCTGACACTGGAAGGGGATTTCTCAGTTCTCACTGTACAAGGAAGTACAAGCCTAAGATTCTAAGAGCTCCAAAAGGGCTAATAGTATATTGCAGGGTTTTTCTGTTTGGGCTGCATGTTCTGGAACTATTTCACCAAAGAAAAGTATTCCATTCCAGTGACAATTTAAAATTATATAAAATTTTTGCCTATGAATACCTTTAATCTGTAATTAAAAGTTGAGATAATTTTTCTTTTTTAAGGACAGAAAAGTGATTGTGAAAACAATGAAGACCTATGTTGAAAAAGTTGCTAATGTAAGTATAAAAAACTACATATTTAAAAATATTTTTAATAAAATTAAATCATGTCCATTATAGAAAATTTGAAAAATTCAGAAAATTACCAAGGAATTTATTCATTGTTCTATTACAGTCTTTTTCTATGCATATGGATGCATTTTTATATATTTACACAAAATGAGATTTCTCCTTTATTCATTTAACACTGTATAGTGACAAAAATTTCCATTTTTATTAGATATTTTTGAAGACCTGATATTTACAACCTTGTTTAAATAAGCTTGTTAATCATGTTATTAAACATGGAAATTACTGCTTGGAATAAATTCTAGTTTAGTTTTGTTAATTCTTTGGAATCCTTTGGAGATGCTATAGCAGCTTTTCTGATGAGATATGAAGATACACAGAGTTTTTCTGAGGCATTAAATGACCTCAAAAAATAGTATTTCCATGTACTTAAATACTAAATAGTTTTCCATAGTATTTCTAGGATGCAGAGTAGGGCAAAAATAGGTTTATAGTTGTTTGTATGGAAAATAATATAATAATGAGTAATAATACGAGAATAAACTGTTACAGGCACTCACAACTGCAAACCTATTTTTCCCCACCCTGTATATGTAGTAGCAAACAATGTAAAAATTTTCTAGTTATTTTATATGTTTTATAGTTTCTCATTAACTGGTGAACTATAATTATTGTTATCAACAACTTTTCCTGTAAAAATCTAATGAGAACTACCAATCTGGTAAGTACTTCATATAGTAAATGCTAATTTAAACACATGCTGCTGTGTGATCATATACATACAAGGTCTGTCTAGAAAGTATCCAGTCATGTAATACAAAAAATAGAGACATTTGTTGAAGAAGATACAGGCCATCAGCTGCCCCATTGTATTTTCCTGCATCTCATCAACAGTCTGAGATTTCTCCCCTTTCAAAGGTGATTTTAATTTTGGGAAAAGGCAGAAGTCGCAGGGCACCAAATCTGGGCTGTAGTGGGGGCTGAATCATCTGGGTGACTTGATGTTTTGCCAAAAAACTACATGAGATGTGATGCATGAGTGTGCGCTATTGAGGAAGCTGCCAATCACCAGTTGCCCATAGCTGCGGCCTTCTTAATCATCCAAATAGTGTCCATGGAGGAATGTTTCAGCTTAATGCAAAATTTGATACAGATTCATTACTCTGCCTATGCAGTCATTTTGAATGTGGCAGCCACACAGTACACATGGTCACTCCATTGGTGTCTAGTGCCCCCACTGTGAAGTCATTGTTGTTCATGCATGTGCATTCCAGTCCACTCTCCTGGCTGCCATGTTACATCGATGTTGTGCAAACTGTTCCATTTTATTAACAGTGGCTGGACTTTTTCCAGACAGATCTCCTACATACTATCTTCTGTTGGGTTGGAGACCAGGAAGAGAGTATAAAGTCGCTTAAAAGGCAGCTAGCTTTTCTGTAACAAAATGAAATAAGATTCTCTAGTGAGTTGTTTCCAGGGTTTGAGAATATTTTATGATTTATTATTCATCATTAATTATTTTTATGATATTTTAATTTGACTATTTTAACTAGAAATGTTAAAAATAGAATGTTAGAAAGTTCTAAAACGTTCAGGAGTAAAAGATATTTTTAATAAAATTAAGTTTTAATTTTATAGTTTAGTTGTAACATTTTGGGGGGGAACTAATCTCTGCAAAGCATTGTGATGGTAACAAGAAATTAACAATGCAATATATTTTTATTAAAAGGAGTCGCTTCCACTGGGGGAAGATAAATTAGTACAACCCATAGATTTGATTTATGGGTTATTTAGGAGTGTTTAATTTCCACATATTGGGGGTTTCTTGACATGCTTTTGTTATTGCAGTCCTTTTCGATTTATGAGGACTTATTTTATGGCCTAATGTGATCTATCTTAGTATGCTGAAAAGAATGGGTTTCGTGTAGTTATACAGTGTAGTACTCTGTGAACATCAGATTAAGGTGGTTGATGATGTTCAAATCATCAGTCTTCACTGATTTATATATCATTGCTTAGTTATATCAGTTGCTGAGAGAAGCCTGTTAAAATATCTAGCTGTAGTTGTAGAATTGTCTATTGCTCTTTTAAATTCTGTTCCAACTGCTTTTGTATTCATCCGGAGATGTTTCGTCTGTAGGACTTGAGAAATCAGGAACCAGGGCTTGTGCTCTGTGCGCACATTGTTCTCAGTTTGTTTCCTCCACCTGATTTACCTCAGGGGCTATTTTATTTCCATCTGTATACATCTGTCTACCTCTCTTTTTTTCATGACTTCATAATATTTTTATACAACTGATATAATTCATTTAACCAGTCCCCACTGTTGGACACTTGAGTGGCTTCTAGTTTCTTTACTACTTCAAATAATATTCTAGTACATGACCTTTGCACACATCCAGGAGCGTGTCTAGATGAATCCAGAACTGTAATTGGTGATCAGGAGGTGCATGCATTTTGTGTTTTAGATGTCGGTTGCCCTTCAAAAAAGTTAAACTACTTTACATTCTCACCAGTGATATGAATGTGTCTGCTTTTCTCTAGACCATTGCTAAATTAGTATATTATCAAAGGTTTTCGTTTCTGCCTATAGAATAGGTAGAAAGTGGTATTTTACTGTTTTAATTATTGCCCTTATGAGCATTAGTTCATGTGGTTGAAGCCACTCGTACTTCTCTTTTTCTGTGAACTGATTCCATATTCTTGGCTCATTTTTAGTAGATTACTGGTCTTTATATAGTAAAGATGATAGTCTTTTGTTTTTTTTCTCTACTTTGTTTCTAATTGAAATGTAATTACCTGCCATATTCATTAGACCTGACTCCGAATGAGGGTTATCAAAATCCAAATCCCCCTCAAAGTAAAAAAAGATTCATATTATCTAGGTTACAAAAAGAATATGCCACAGACTCTGAAAGCACTTGTTCTTTATTCTTTTCCTTTGTTTTCTTTGTACATAAAGGAGTTCTTAAACTCTGGAACAATATTGGCATCATGAGATAATTCTATCATTTCAAGTGCTGACCCGACCATTGGGAAAGTCAGTGTATGTTTGTATGATGTCTTGCTTTTATACTTTCTAAAAGTAATTATTTTAATTTTATTCCCATTCAGTATATAAGTATATTCTTTTAGTATATTTTCAGAATTCTCTTCTGATCATATAGGATTATTTTTAAGAAATGGATAATATACAAAAGAAAATGTAAAATTATTTTTATCCTTCAACTCAGAAGTGACTATTACATTCTAATATTCTTCAAGGATTTTCTGTATACATTTATTATGTATATTTTATGTATGTATAATTTTATCTGGGTTTATATGTTTTATATGATTGGATTTCTATATAATAGTTTTATATTCTTGTTTTTCTTTTTTAACCAATTGAAATTTTGTTTGAGTTTGATTTTTTAGTAGGTATTCTTTAACAGAGATACCTGTTTTTGAAAAGTATTATATCCTCATTAGTTAAAAAAATGAGTCTGGGCTATTGGAAATTGAAGAATGTGTTTTTCTGTTTGTGTGTCTTTTTTCCTTTAATCAACCTAGAATATAATTTACTAGGTCCTGATAAGAATTTCTTTGAATGGTTTTTGTCCCTCTTACTTATGTTGGGCAGGTTGTCAGATTAGTAACCTTTATACAGTGGATCCCTGGGTGAAATTAAAGGGAGAAATAATGCATTTCTTTAACTTTCCTGGATTTTGATTCTTACAGGGCCAGTACTCCCATTTGGTTTTATTGGCGGCATTTGATTGTATTGATGATACTAAGCTTGTGAAGCAGATAATCATATCGGTAAGTAATTCTCATAGTCTTGAATTTAAGTTAAATTGATACATCATTTGTGTGTTTGTGTTTTTTCACACTTGTATGTCAGTACTTTGAATTATGCACTTTGATAGAATTTTGTTATTAGTTTACTCAGTTAAGTCTGTTTTAGGGAAATGCTTTATTCCTATATAAGCTATAATCTTAAAACTTGATACTAATACTAATATTGTTTAAAATATGTAAAAGATTAAATTAGGATAAATTAGACCATATGACATACCAAATGAAAAATTAGCAAATACTAGCTTCCTTTTTCTATTTCAGCAATTCCTCCTAGCCTGTTTTACTGACCATAAAGTGGTAATAATTGAATGTAACTTTTAACCCTAAATTTACCTTTAGAAAAAGTGAGCTGTCCTCTTGAAAGATAACCCCAAAGTAAAAACTGCATTCTGAAACAATTTCCTTTGTTCCACAATGATTGACTTCTGAATCTGATTTTCTCTTCCCTCCCTTTATTTCTAGTGTATGGGTAGTGCGGGGTATGCAATAGAGGTTGCAGGGGTAGGGCTGAGAAGTTGCAACATTGGCTGCAGTGACCACACTTGGAAACGTTTTGAAAAAAAAAAAAAAAACAAACCCCACGTAATCTGTATTTTCTGTAAACTGCACAAGCATTTCTGTTTGATACACATGGATGGGGCCCTTGGGGAAACTTAGTGACAAGCGCTAATACTTCTACAACATCTGAAGGGGGGAAGCAGATGGATGCTCAGAAAGTCTTTACCCATTGACACGTGGTGGTGCTGTGGCCTCTCCCTGTCTGGACCATTAGAGCTGAGTTGCAGGAGAAAAAAATGTATCAGCTGATGGAGGGGAAGGAGATTTTTCTTAGATGCCAACTGTCGGTCTCAGTGTGTGTGAATTTCTCATGCCCTTACTGCCATTTTCCAGCTTTCCCCTTGACTATTTTAAGATTGTGATGACTTTTTTTGGGATAAGATTGTGGGAAGAAAAAATCTGGCAAGACTTTCTTGTCATAAACTGAGTATTTTGACATGTTCCTTGTGACTTTATTACCGTTTGACTCCAATCAATAATGATTGTTTTTCATTCTGGTGACACTGGTGTCAGGCCGTAGATTTGCTAATGAATAAAGTTGTTTCATGGAAATGGAAACAGGCTGGGCTTTTCAAAGTTTGCTTTTGTTTAATATTTTCAAGACAAGTAAAATTTGCATTACTGTTCCAAATAGATTTCAAGAGAAACCATTACTTCTGCAGGGTTTGCCACAATTTGTCTGCTAATGTTTTTCTAAAGATTTATCCCACTTAAACTTGTTGTTGAAACAATTTTAATTTCTTGTACTTATCAGTTTGATTCCCACCACTACTTACCCCACATTCCTAATGAGTTTCTCATACTTAGGGCAGCTTTCCGAGAAGGGCCCGATTTACTGATCTCTTGCCTCTGAAGGACAAATGCTCCACAGGTTCTGGGTATCATTAAACTCTGTAGCTAGTGATAGAATTCTGGAATGCTAACTGCCCTTGCATTTTCCCAGCCCCTCCCAGAAAACCTGTTGCAGTATGCAGTTCTTTTAAAAAATTCCCAAGAAAGCTTAGTGTTGCTAAGAATTCTCTTCAGGGTAACCAGGCTTCCCGAAATACCAGGTCGAAATCACAGCCTGCCTGGTCAGCTGAGCCCTCAACTTGCAGAAAGGATACACAGTCCTTTCATCTACTTTACTTTCCAAAATAAACATGCTTATAAAATTTAATCCATTTTACCCTGAAATTGTCGGTATAATGTAGCTTGCTTTGAAATGTATAGCTGCTGTTTGAGAGTGACTAAAGATTGATGCATGCTTTAAAATATATTATCTTTAAAATATAAGGAAAGGTATAAAGATAGTCCAGTAGATAGCCAGCCTCCTACTATCTGATAAATAATTCAAACTCGGACAGATAGAGTTAAAGCTGAAGCCCTTTGTGGACCTGGCCCTGACTGCATGTCCAGCCCCACCCATACCCCTGGTGATGAATTTTGTATTTATTTTTCACATGCATTTTCTATTCTTTGGCTATATGTAAAGGTATATGATGCTGTTTTTCATGTTTACAAATTCTATGCGAATGATATCTTGTATGTTTATTCATGCAACTTGATTTTTTTTTCTTGGTATTATTTTTGTGAAATTCATCACCAGGGTTTGGCAAGCCCCCTTTTTAAAAGGGCCAGATAGTATTTTAGGGTTTGTGGGCTCTATATGATCTTTGCTGCCTGGTCTTGGTTTGTTTTTTCCCTATTCTTTAACGGCCCTTTAAAATGTAAAGACCGTTCTCACCTTGTGGGGCGTCCAGACACAGGCTGCAGGTTGACCCATGAGCCTTCCTTTGCCCACTCCTGTTCTAAATTATTTATTTTTCAATGCCAAATAGTGTTTTACTGTATGCTGCAGTTTATTTTTCCATTTTCTGTAATGGACATTTAGCTTGTTTATCATTTTAAAAACATTTAAAACTTTGTTTTTCTATTCCAAATAATTCCGTGAGCATTCTTGTTTGTCTCCTTGTTTCTCTGAAGCATTTACTTAGCAAAAGCACTGGGTTGCCAAATGTGCTGCACATATGTTTACATAGAGTCACATGTCCGCCCCACCCAGCCACTACAAAACCTATTGCATTATGCAGGGCTTTTAAAAATAGCCAAGAAAGCTTACGGTTGCTAAGCATTCTGTTCAGAGTAACTGGAGTTCCTGAAACGTCGAGGCAAAATCATGAGCCCACTGAACACGTCTCCTTTTCTCTTTTGAGACCAAGCTCCAGTTTAATCTCCAGATAGTATTCTCTGATCTCCCAGCCTTGCCTGGTCTCCCCATCCTCTCGATGCCTATAGTTTATCTTTGCCATCCTGTCATTGAACAGTAATCGGGATCTGACCAGGGCTCACAAATCAGAAACATTAATTGACCAGACAAATAAGTAAGGCAGGCCAGGTGTAGGGAGTGGACCAAGGGGAAAGGAGAGAGCGCATCTCCTGCCCAGAGTCATAGCCCTCAGCCTGTAGCCATGTGAGCTCCACGGTGATAGACCTCTCAGGTTTTTTACCTTTTCCATTGTGGTAAAATACACATAACATAAAATTTACCATCTTAACAATTTTTATCTACAGTTTAGTATTCAGTATATTCACTTATACTTAATACTCTCTAGAACTTTTTTATCTTGCAAAATCAAAATCATGTTCATTAAACTACATATTCCAGGTTTTTTGAGTGCAGCAAAAAGGTAGACTTTAGATTTTTTTTTTAATTATATTTTTAAAACTAAACCCTCAGGAGGCTTCAATCACTGCCTAGTGATCTAACCTCCTTCTCTACTTCTGTTCTTATGCAGTATTTGCATTTCTTACTTGCCGTATTTTTTGGACTATAAGATGCACCCCCGCCCGGCAAATTTGGGAGGAATAATGGTTGTTAATGCTGCTGTTCAGTTCTGTTTACATTTACATTGGTGAAATATTGTGTTATTTATGGTATTAAATATTTTACCACATTTTTTTGCTTCAAAAATTTTTTCCCTATTTTCCTCTAAAACCTAGGTGTGTCTTATGGTCTGAAAAATATGGGTAAGTTTTTCTTACCCCTTACACTGCATCTAGCTTTTTTGGCTTTAGGCCAGTCTGTGTTTTTTTCTTTTGTCCCCCCACACAGCCTGCCGTAACAGTGTACGTACCGTTGGCCCAGTTCTCAGGAACGGGTATTGCTTTTGGCATTCCTTCCCTCTGCTGAAAATGCACTTGCACCCTAACTCTACGTTCAGGGTGCACCCTTCATTTTGACCTTTGCCTTCCCTTTTATAAGAGGTTTGGCAAAATGAGGGTCAAAGACTTTGACAAGGGTCCAACTCAAGGAGGTCAGACTGGCCAGATGTGTCTTAAGAAGGGAAGTCTTATTCTTTTGTTCTTCTGGCACTTTCTGTTCACATGCCTGCTTTAGAACAAAGCATATGAAAAAGAAATTATAGCAAAAGGGCCTGGTGATTTTTCTGTAAATTAATTCTTATAAATGGAAAGCTAAGTGGAAAACCTGTAAAATTGAACTTTTGTTGTTGAGAATGCCAAACTCATGACTCTACCAGCTGTATTTAGTCTCCATAAAGATGCTATAGATTGAGAGGTGTGTTTGAATAGGAAAATAAAAGTAATTACTTCACAGCAGATTTCAGTTTGCGGTGTGAATTTTCTGATTTGCTCCTGGTCATGGCCCACAAGTCAGGTGGGTGTATCATTTTTTTTTTTTGTAGAGAATGGAACTGATTTGGAGAGTGGGTAGAAGATTTGCCCAAGAAGACACTACTTGAGCTTAAAGACTGAATGCAGCAAAAAAATCAACTACACCAATAGTTAATTGGTCTTTTACCTATTTCTACATGTTTCTATATTCATTCATAGTCTCCTGTGTAGGAGCCTCTCTCCTCTTTGTGTATAACCCAGGTTAAAGAGAAATGAATTAGTACTTGCGTGTTATAGCACCCATACTGGTTCCTTTTAGAGACCCATTTTTGATGGTGGGGAAGCTGGAATAAGGGTGACGTGACGTGGGGAGAATTAAGTGATATTACACTCAAACAAATGTAACTTTAGATTCTCAATTCCTTAATTACAAACTGAAAGGTGGTCAAATTCAGTGAATTTGGGCACTAATCATTTCGTATTATTTGTGCATGGAACTACGCTTCTCGCGTGAAGGTGAAACCTTTCCCGCCCGAGTCACCTGTGGGCCGCCCCAGCCCTTCGGTGCGGAGCCCACAGAGCAAGTGAGTGCACTGAGGACTGGTGGCTGCCGCCCCTGTTCCTCCTGCAGCGAGAAAAAGAGGTCAACATAAGTAGCCTTTGCATTTCTTCACTGAATACTGCCCCTGTTTCGAGTTTTCTTGTTGTTTAATTGTACTTATTTTTTTAATTACCAATTTGAGAGAGAAAGAGAAACATTGACCTGTTATTCCACTGGTTTATGCATTCATTGGTTGATTCTTGTACATGCCCTGACCAGGGATTGAACCCATAACCTTGGCATATTGGAATGACGCTCTAACCAACTGAACAATTCAATCAATCGGGGCCTGTTTATTTATTTTTTTAAAGCAACTGTTTTAAAGGTATTATAGCCAAGAGTGGTATTTTAATGACAACAAAGTTGTGGGTTTTTTTTTTTCAGTGATATAGAAATTGGCCTAAGCTATGTACTTTTCTTACTGTCTTCTTTCCACAAATTAAAGCATCTGCCTTCCTTTGCAAGTTGGTTAAAGCTTAAAGAGGACAAGCTGTACTTATAAAGGTAGCCCACATACGTGGCACTGAATGCTGCGTTATCAGTGTGCACTAGTTGAGTCTACTTTGGGACATGTTTTCCTTGAAATTACAGAAGAGCTTACTCTTCTGTGATATGTCCATTTTTGTTTTGTCTTGCCTTTTTTACTGAAATTTTAAGTTTATTTTTCTTGGATGGTTGTAATTTATATCCATTTCGAGGTGGTTAGATTTATTGCACTTAATCTCTGGAAACCTTTATGTTGTATGGGGAAATCTTTATACATGGCCTTAAACTTCTTCAAAAGTAGAAGAGTACAGTGGAGTTTAGAGTCATGGAAAGAAGCAGTCATGTCCTGGATGAGTGGCCTTTATTTATCTATTTGAAGTCATTTTCCTTGGGCTTCTTACCTGTAAAATGAGGGTCAGCTGTAGAACCCTCGTCATCATGATGTGGAATGTTCAAGATGATGGACACTGCTCTCAGCAGAGGGTCTGGTTCCTCGTAAGCCCTTAAGTGTTAGCTGCTGTTATTAATTACAGGAAGTACAATATGTTTTTGTGCAGAAAGGTAGTGAAGTTTGGGATTTTAGAAAGAGAAATGTGTCGAATCGGGGGCTGTGTCATCAGCCTTGGGGCTGTGAATTTTGCTGTAGCATGATCCCATGATTGATCACTGACGAAATTCTTTTCTCTTTTTATTATTTTATTTTTTCATTAAATTTATTGGGGTGACATTGGTTAATGTAATTATATTGGTTTCAAGTATGCCATTCTGTAATACATCATCTGCATATAGAATTGTGTGCTCACCACCCACAGTCAGATCTCCTCTCGTCACCCTATGTTCGACCCTTTTTACCCTTTATTGCCCCCCACCCTTCTTTCTCTCTGGTACCACCACACTGTTGTCTGTGTGTGTCTGTGAGTTTTTGCTTCTTTGTCTTGTTCATTCATTTGTTGCTTTTTTAAATATACCATGTGTGAGTAAAATTGTATGGTTCTTGCCTTTTTCCATCTGACCTGCTTTGCTAGCATGATATTCTCAAGCACCATCCACGTTGTTGCAAGTGGCGGTGTTTCATCTTACGGCGGAGTGGCGCTCCCCGGTGTACGAGCACCACCCCTTCTCTATCCAGCCGTCTGCCGAAGGGCACTTTGGTCGTTTCCTTCTCTGGGCCACCATGAATAATGCCGCGGTGAGCATAGCGGTGCATGTGTCTTTACAAACAAATGTTTTCAGATTTTACAGGGACGTACCTAGAAGAGGGCCTGCTGGGTCACGTGGTAACTCTGTTAATTGTTTGAGGAGCCTCCATACTGTTTTCCATGGTGGCCGTTCCAGTTTACAGTCCCACCAGCGGTGTATGAGGGTCCCTTTTTCTCCACAGACTTTCCAGCACTTGTTATTACTTGTCTTGTTGATAACAGCCACTCTAACAGGTGTGGGGTGGTATCTCATTGTAGTTTTGATTTGCATTTCCCTTTTTTATATCTGTTGGTCAGTTTTATGTCTTCTTGAGAGAGGTGATGACTTAATATTTAGCTTGGCTCCTTGCATTAAAATTACTAATCTCATTGTAATAAATAGGCACTTAAGGGAATAGCAGATTCGAGTATATCATCTCATGGAGAATTACTTTCCTTAATAGAGATTGTCTGTTGTTGTTGGAATCAGGGACCAGAACCAGTCAGAGTCCTGCCACTGACACTCTGTTCTCTGGCAAAGTCACCTCTCCTCTGTCTCAGTTCCTCATCTGTACACCTGGGTGATGGCATTGAGTTCTTTCTATTGCCCCAGACAGTTCTGAAGAATCTCTAGTGCTCACACATGGCTTTGAGTATCTGTTAGGTTTGTTGTATGAAGTAGGAATGTTGGGGGGGGATAACTCATGATCTTTCTGTTGTGTATTTTCTGTTAAGATTAAAGGAGAAAAAGGACTCATGGACATGAACTACAGCGTGGTGATTGCAGGGGGGTAGGGGTGGAGGGATAAATGGTAATGGAATAAAAATACAATAAAAATGAATGATTAAAGCCCTGGCTGGTGTAGCTCAGTGGATTGAGCACAGGCCTGTGAACCAAAAGACTGCGGTTCGATTCCCAGCCAGGGCACATGCCTGGGTTGCAATCCAGTTCCCAGTAGGGGCCAGTTCCCAGCAGGGGACGCACACGAAGCAACCATACATTGATATTTCTCTCCCTTTCTCCTTCCCTTCCCTTCTAAAGATAAGTAAATAAAATAAAATTAAAAAGAATGATTAAAAAGATTAAAGGAATTTTTCAACAGTGAATTTCCTATGGAAACATCAGCCAATTTACACAGGAGCTTAGTCGGGGTAGGGATGTTGGCCTTGTTCCTTAAATTCATACACCTAAAAATGGAGGTTACTGGTCTTGCTTAAGTTGATTGAAATCGTCAGAGTGTAGGTATTTTTAACTGCTTCGTGGAATCTTTCTACATTTGTTTCCCTTCTCCCTCTTTTTGTTTTTAGTGGAATATTTAAATAGCCTTCATTTGCCATGAATAAGCAGCCTAACTTTAAAAGCCTTTATGCACCTGTTACGTTTAACAGTTTCTTTATCTGCCTTCACATACATCTCAATGAGGAAATTGTAATAAGAATGTTCTTCATCGATGCTGGTGCTGCACTTAAGTGCAGCTGCAAATTAACTGATCTGTGCTCAGTGACCCTAGCAAGCCATGTCCCTAGTAATGTGGCCTATGAAATATCAGTTATATAGTGAATAAAGTTGACTGCTTTAAATATTTTTAAAGTCTCCTCGAGCTTTGTCAGTTATATAAATGGATTTTTCAGTAATGCTAGTCATAGTAGAGAATCTGTTGTGTTCTGAATATAAATTTCTTTGTACTTTAATGAGACGATTTCACAACTCACTCCACATTTTCCATTAAGTATGTTGGGTAAAATAGTTAAGTATGTATTCTTCTTTGCCATTCAGACGCCAAGTATCCTTTAAGCATACACATTCATTTTGTGTTTCTATAATTTTACAGGAAATTATTAGTTCCTTGCATAACATAGTAAATGACAAATATGGAAGGAAGGTCTTGTTGTACCTACTAAGCCCCAGAGATCCTGCACATACAGTGCGAGAAATCATTGAGGTTCTGCAGAAAGGAGATGGAAATGCACACAGGTACGAACAAGTAGAACGGCGTGTGCCCTCTGTCCTTTGATTTGTTAACTTTCAGTAGTTCGTGCTTCCAGAAATCCACTCACTCATGCACACCCATTCTCTCTCTAAAACTCAACAAGGGAATTCCATTTTTAAACCTGTAGTTGTTTTTATCTTAAATACCTGTGAGCACCTTGCACATAGTAGGCACTTAGGTGTGTGATTTGTTTTGGTTTTGCTTTATTTTTAAAGCTACTGGTCCTACATAATTAAGGACTCTGGAGAGTAGAGTCCACAAAACAGTTCTAGTGCAGGAGCCCCAAACCAGGGAGCTGCTTAAGTGTTCATGATATTCCGGAAAAAACCAGCTGGTGGGCCAGCCGGTGTGGACCTGCCGTTTATTATCACATTGCAGGGGAGCGCGCCGACCGCAGTGGGTGGGTGTGAGAGAGACCGCGCCTCCTCCCGTCTGAGGTTCGTTATGAGGGGCCCAGACAAAGGAGGCACGCGTCCTACCTGTGACTCTGAACTACACGACCTCAATGTGTGTGTGCAGCAAGAAGCAGTCACAGGAGGAGAAGCCGCTCCCAAAAGGTGATAAGGAGGGAGTTACACTCCATTCCTAAAACAATACACATTGCTTCTGGCCGGTGGTCCTTAGACCAGCTCTCAGTCATGGGAGGGGGTTCGGGCCATGTCCTTTTGACCCCACAAGAGTGAAAACGTATGTTGTCTTCTAAGATATTTTGTTGTTTGTCTTTGGATTGGTTTGCGGATTTTTGTTACATAACACAAGCTCTGCTTATTGAGTGCTTGTTCTGTGCCAGGCACTGGTCACATCTTGGGGGCACAAACATGAAAGCCATATCCCACCCTCAAATCACTTATGTACATGCATATCAAAGATATAGGCAATTAATAGTAGCATGTGACAGACTGTTATAAGCCCTAGAGGTTTTTTGAAAATACAATCACCATATTTCCTTTGCCATTTATCTTACCTTAATACTCATTCAACCTATTCCAACAGTAAGAAGGATCCAGAGATCCGACGCCAAGAGCTCCTAGAATCCATCTCTCCAGCCTTGTTAAGCTACCTGCAAGGTCACGCCCAAGAAGTGGTGCTAGATAAGTCTGCTTGTGTGTTGGTGTCTGACATTCTGGGAGCTGCTGTTGGAGACGTTCAGCCTGCCATGAATGCCATTGCCAGCTTGGCAGCAGCAGAACTGCATCCTGGTGGCAAGGATGGAGAGGTAACATGCTATCATACGATAGGCGGGAGAGCTGCAGTGGCCACAAAAACTCCAATCATTGAGAACATTGCCATAAAGAGGATTTCAGTGATAAGTATCTTAACTCACCGCATACCAACAGCATATTTGAAAACTGAATTCAAAACACAGTGCTGTGGCAAAAATGGCTTGCAGTGACTCCAAGAGTAGAAATAAAATCCTCTTCTTGTCTCTCTGTTGTCCATGATTGGCCCCAAGCTGTCTTTCTAGTATATTCTGTGCAGTTCTGTTTTGTACACACATCATCCCTAATTCTCAGGTGTTTCCCACATCTCTGTGTCCCTTCGATTTCTGTGTAGAAAGCCTTCCTGGCAAACAGATGTGTATGGGGAGCCTACTATTTTTTGACCTACAAGATAAGGGGAGAGAAATGGGCTGTGGATCCGAGAAGCTCTGGCCTCTGTCCTTATAAAGCCAATTGCATTAGCAGCTTGGGAAGATGCATGCATAATGAAAGTTTCTTTGTAAAGTAATTGTGCCCCTAGTCTTCACACTCGATAAGAAGAGATCCTGGGTTCAATGGGAACAATGATACGGTCTTTAAAAAGGAGTAAGATTGAGCTAAAAAGACACTTTCTTGGCCTGCCTATCAAAGAATACCCATATGTAGTCACATGTACTGAACCGTTCAGCATTAGGTTTTAATGTTTCTGCCGTAGCCATCTGTCCCACGGGTGTATTTGTACTGCAGAACTGCATGTTGGCGATCTGAAACGTGGTGAGCATGACCTTCAGATGGACATCGTGGTGGTGCTTTTGAACTGGAACTCATGAGGCCGAGCCTGAACTAGTCCTCAGTGGCTGTGCGATCTTGAATAACTGTCTTCACTTTAGACTAGAATAGACCTTTGGTCCCTCCAGGTGTAAGGGTCATTCTAGATAAAGATCCCATAAGCCTTATGGAACTTTCAGCTTGACTGAGTCCTTGTCTATGTGTGGTGTGATACGGAGTGGATTGTTGGCCAAGGCATGGGTGAAAACAGTTTGTAAATTAATGTGTTCTTGACCCCTCATAGCTGCACATTGCAGAACATCCTGCAGGACATCTTGTTCTGAAGTGGCTGATAGAGCAAGATAAAAAGATGAAAGAGAATGGAAGAGAAGGTAGGTTGTTAAAGTTGACCCTTTGTTGTAGCCTATGTGAAATTTCAGTAATTCCTGGCGTCCCTGAACTTCATGTCAGCCATGCAAGTTCAGACTAGTTTGTTGAGTGTTCAGAAATGTCTGCGAATAAGAAATGATTTAGTGATTGCAAGTATTACTTTAATAAATGCTAGAAATTTTGTGTCCTAGAATCCTGTAATTTTTTTCTCTTTCCTACCCCCCCCCCACCTCTTACTGTTCTTTTCTCTGCTGCTTCGGAATTCTGACTGGGTTTAGCCAGTTTTCTAAGACGCCATATTCTGTTCCCTGAGTCTGGTAATAGCAGTGCAGTGTGGGAGGCCCATCTGGGAGCGTCATCACCCCGATTGAAGGGCATGGTGTTCATCACTAGTGTTGGGGAAGGGATAAGTAGAAGAACACTGCCACCAGAGAATTTTGAACTGGTGCCTATTTGACACTGAAATACCTGTGACCAAAGGGCAAGCCAGTCCTTGGCGTTTATTGGCTTTTCCTGAACCCCACAGCTGCCCTGTAGAAACTCAGCTCTCAGGAGAGGGACAGCATCTTTCATCCGACTGCAAAGCTGCGTACCATTCCCCTCTCAGTCCTGTATTTGACCAGACCTTCTCTCACTAAATTCACTTTCATCTGGTATTTCAGCCACCATAGAGATTTTCTGCCCCGAGTAGTTTGGGT
Organism: Artibeus jamaicensis; assembly: GCF_021234435.1. Taxonomy (NCBI): domain Eukaryota; kingdom Metazoa; phylum Chordata; class Mammalia; order Chiroptera; family Phyllostomidae; genus Artibeus; species Artibeus jamaicensis. Next base: position 41,343,685 of record NW_026522030.1, on the reverse strand, counting down.
TTACTATTACTGTATCCGAAAAAAAGTGACAGTTACGAATTTATGTCTTTGGGTAGTTGCAGTTCTGATGGCGAGTGGGGCAGTCAGTGTGGCGGCTGAGCTGTCATTTCTCACTCTGCCTTTAGAATGGAGACTTGGAGCTCTCTCTCACTGAATTTTGTGTAGAAGAGAAAGCTTCTTATAATTTTTGAAGAAAACCAATGTATCAAATTGTTTTTTCATTATTAAAAAACTTGGTGCACATTTGAGCAGTTTATATCAGAAAAGTTGTTTGACTTATAAAAGTCCAGGAATTTTCTAGTGATTTTTCTTCCTCCTAATGAAAATGCACCAGCAGCCCTAAAACATACCTGCACGGGCCTGAGGTGTTTGTCATTTTCACGTAGCACCAAATGGGTGTGGCTAGCCGTCTGTTGCTGTATAACAAGTTACCTCAAAACACTAGCTTTCAAAACAGTGATCATTTGGTCAGGGTTGGGTGGAGCTTGGTTCTTCCTGCTCAGGGAGCTGCTCAGCTCGGGTTCGGAGCGTCCCCTTTCACAGTGGCTGGTGGTGGCTGAGGCCAACAGCCGCAGCTCCTCCCCCGGGGCTGCTGGGGCCTCCTTACAACGTGGTGGGTTCAGTTTTCAGAGAAGAGGTAGGTGTGTGGTTCTTGCATGATTTAGTCTCAGAATTATTTAACATCACTTTTATCATACTCCCTTGGTTAAGTGAGTCACAAAGACCCACCAAGATGCAAAAGTAGAAGGCTTCGATTCCATTGCTAGATTGGGGGCTGGGGGGGAGCATTCTAGAGGAGCACGCAGGAGGTGCTGTGTCCACCTTTGGAAAGCATCAGCTGTCTCACCAGCTTATTCTGTGTCCTTACATGTGCCACGAAAACTGTGTATAGACATACATGCCTCTCGGCTTTTGAAAGACTCCTTACATCTGAGTATGTTTCAAGAAATGATACATGCTCCCCGAGATGTTTGCTTTCAAGATAGGTCGTCTCTCTCTCTCCATGTGCAGTAAATCCTGGCCTTCAGGTTTTCTCCTTTACCCAAGAATTGGTTACACTTAGATGGCACACTGAATAGGATAATGTACTATATCAAAAAGGTGGATGGTATTTTTGATGGGTGAACATCTAAGAATGTGGCTAGTAATTGCCGGGTGTAAGCACCACTAGCCATGTCCATGGAACCTTCTGAGTGAGGATGTTCTGTGAGGGGAAGCTTTATTTCGATCAAACCCAAGGTGCTGCTGTCAACGTTTGCTCCCTGAACACCTTTCACGTCAGGGTGGAATCGTTCAGCAGTGCAAAGAAATGCAAACATGACCGAGTGAGCGGTTTGTAAGAATTCATTGTTTCCCTTGAGTAATTACTGCTAAACATAGCTTAGGGTTTGGATCAGATTGGAAAGAAATGGCTCTACTAAAAATGCATTATATAAACCTGAACTGGAATTTTTACTGGTATGGGAGTTTGGGTGAGAATTCTTATTAGCTTTTTAATTAAAACATTCACAGATTTAAGAGCCTTAGAGAGGGAGATGGGGAGTTTAAATCTCTGCATGTGATGTGCACTAAGTCTCAGTATACTTTACAGGTTGTTTTGCAAAAACGCTTGTAGAGCATGTTGGTGTGAAGAACCTGAAGTCCTGGGCGAGTGTGAACCGAGGTGCCATTATTCTTTCCAGGTTTGTACAAAGTGTTCCTTTCCCTGTGCAGCGAAGCGTCCCCATGCTGAGCACTCGTTCATTTGTTTCTCACGTCTGTGTCTCCGCTCTAATGTTTGTTCCCCGCAGCCCAGTATCACTCTGTCACTCATTGTCTAGACAGATATAACAAATACTAGAAAGCAAATGTAACTCTTTCAATTCTTACAGTTTTTTTTAATCTGCCCTCTTTTGGGTGTCAAGGATCATAAAATCATGCCATTAAAAGGAATCATTTGATTGTCTCGCCACATTTATGGTTTTGACTCAAATGTATTTATATTCTCTTTGTCTCCATTTTCCCCTGAACCCAGCCATCCCCCCTTCCCACCCTTGATCCGTCCCCTCTTTGGTTTTGTCCATGTGTCCTTTATAGATGTTCCTGGAAACCCTTCCCCGGTTTCCTTAATTATCCCTTCCCAACCTCCCCTCCGGATGCTGTAAGTTTGTTCCTAATTTCTATGTCTCTGGTTATGTTTTGCTTTGTTTTGTTGATTAGGTTCCACTTACAGGTTAGATCCTATGGTATGTGCCTTTCACTGCCTGGCTTATTTTCCTTAGTGTAATGCTCTCCAGTTCCATCTGTGCTGTTGCGAAGGGTAGGAGCTCCTTCTGTCTTCCTGCTATGTAATATTCCATTGCATAAATGTACCATAGTTTTTTTATCTGCTCATTTGCGAGGGGTACTTAAGTTGCTTCCAGCATTTGGCTATTGTCAATTGTGCTGCTGTGAACATTGGGGTGCATAGGTTCTTTTGGATTGGTGTTTTAGGGTTCTTAGGGTAAAATCCCAGGAGTGGAATTGCTGGGTCAAAAGGCAGTTCCATTTTTTTAGGTTTTTTTTGGGAAATTCCATACTGTTTCCCACAGTGGCTGCACCAGTCTGCATTCCTACCAACAGTGCACTAGGGGTCCCTTTTCTCTACATCCTTACTAGCCCTTGCCGTTTGTTGATTTGTTTATGATGGCCATTCTGACTGGTATGAAGTGGTATCTCACTGTGGTTTTAGTTTGCATCTCTCTGATGGTAGTGGTGCTGAGCATCCTTTCATATGTCTCTGGTCCCTCTGCATGTCCTCCTTGGAGATGTGTCTAAGTCCTTTGCCCATTTTTTAATTTGGTTGTTTGTCTTCATGGAGTGATATGAGTTCTTTATATATTTTGGAGTATATTCTTTTTAATGAATTAGTCTTGTCCCTATGAAAACTGTGACAGTTACTTTTTAATTTTTTTTAAAGATTTTATTTATTTTTAGAGAGGAAAAGTGTGGGAGAAAGAGAGGGAGAAAAACAACAACATGTGAGAAGTACATTGAGCGCTTGTGCCCCTGGCTCAATCCCAACTGGGACCTGCCCCAAAACTCAGGCAGGTGCGCTGACTGGGACTCAGCTGGCAGCCTTTTGGTTCTCAGGCCAGCGCTCAATCCACTGCACTACACGAGTCAGGATGACAGTTATTTTTTTAATTGTGACTTTACATGTAATTTTTCATTTATTGTTTTCAACTATTCTAAAAGGATTTGAGAACATTGGCTTCTGAAGTCTGCACATGATTGTTTATTTCTAATTAAAATTGATAGGAAACTGATGATTTGTGAATTGAGGCATATACTTAACTTGCATGTTGTTCTCTGGACAAAGTATGCTGAGTTTATAATTTACAGCTTATCATAATTTCAGTGCTTTCTGTTCCCAGATGGAACTTTAAGGACATTTAAAAATAGGTTTGTGAGTTGCTTTGAAGCAGTCATTGTTGATCCTTTTCCTTGCTGTGTCACTGAGATTTCCTTATTGGTTACTGCAAAACAGACACCAGTCTTAGTCTGAATTTCCCTCAATGTTTCCCATGCAAATGCTGTGCAGTTTAATTTGTATTGTTTGTAAATGCTGAGTTTGTTTAATATATAACTTGGTTTGGTATACATATATGTAGAAACATCACATTTCATATGAACATTCATTTTTTTCAGGAATATCAATATCTCCAAACATAGGGATGCAGATCATTTTGTTCATTTCCCATTAAAATTAGTTAATTTTCTAGTTGATGTTTAACACTCAGAATCCATTAGCTGAAACATGAACTCCTTTGATACAAATTTCTTGACCAGGCATTTGGAATGTTAGCACCCACTGACACATTCTTTCATTACACTTAATAATTAACTAAAAATTCCTGTAGTGTCATAAAATTAATTTATAGAGATTGCTCATCAATCAGGGCTGCCCTTGGGTGGATTTCAGAGGCAGGACACTGTGGGTTTATTATGGAACACTACTTAGAATTGGAACAGGAGCACATGAAGTATCTGGAGTTCTGAAGGGAACTATAGATAACCTGATAATTGATGAATACAGTCATATTTGTTTAGTTCTTAGAATATTGTCATGTGCTTGACTTATTTAGTAAAATTCTCCGCTTGTGTATTTTTACTTCACACCCTTGCAATGTTTTCTGTCTTTTTTACAGTAAGTAAGAAGGCATTCTGGGTGAAAAAACTCAGCCTTGTGAGCAGCCTGACTGATAGACAGCTCAGGGAAGCAGAATTGTCTAGTTTTAAAAGCATGGGCCCTGAACAAACTGCCTGGGCTCCAGTCCCAGCTCACTGTGTAGCCTTGGGTAAATTGTTCAGCTTTTCTGAGTCTTAATTTTCTTGGTTGTAAAATGAAATAATTTTGTTATGAAAAACCTAAATGAGATGACACATAAATTACTTAGTATAAAAAATTACTTAGTATATGTCTAATATACATATGCAATAAATATCAACTTTTATTACTGTTATGTATTATATGACTATGTGCTTAGCTAAGGTTTATAAAATAAAAATGCCTAGTGAGTCACCGATCTGTTAAAAGGGTACCCTGCTTTTTGACTGTATAGGTGGTAAGCGGTACTTGCTACTTGTGTCCCGTGACTGGGGCAGTGCTGCCTGGGGCTGCTCACTGACTTTCTTCCTTCTGGATGTGATGAAAGGTATTCAGATCAGGCAGTTAAAAAATTGCCAGGGATGTGTTTTAGAAGTCCACATTTAAATGTCCTGAAGACGTGGGGGAAGAACAGGAAGTTCAGCCCCGGTGTCCTACGGTCAAGTGCCTGCGTTGCAGTCCCTGTGTAAAGAGAAAGGGCCTGCTGGTAGCCGGCGTCCAGGGCTCCCGGCACTGGTCGTGGCACTCCAGCCAGGCCTCAGAAAGCAGACCCGACGTTTTTCTGCCTAATGGCTCACACTAGTTGAGAGCCAGGCTCTGGCTGGGTGCCTTACATGCACGATCATTCGAGCCCCCACCCAGCCCCGTGAGGGAGAAGGTGGATTCTGTTGTCGATCCCACTTAACAGATCAAGGGTGTTAGAAAATTTAAATAGCTTCTTCTTGGTTGTGCAGTTACCAAGTGGCAGAGGCAGGTTTCAGACACAGGCAGTGAAGCTCGGAGGTGAAGCTCTTCACCCCTTTCACTAAATGTCACTGCTTTCAGTAAGAAGGCCATTAACTGCCTCCCTTTCACAGCCCCACCTTTCCTCTCTGTGCACCTGTTTATGTTAATTCAGACGCTCAGTGAGATTTCTTGGCCATCTGTTCTGTACATGTGGCGTGGTGGAGAAAGACACTAGTTTCTGCCCTTAGGTTTAGGCGGAGAGGGGAATAGTGCAGTAAATCATTTTACGGCAGGGTGTTGGTCCTAAGTGAAAGTAGGACCAATTCTGTATGGAACAGAGTTGCTCCTGCATTTGCGAGTGACTCCACCGGCAAGATTATGAAATGTTTTTACCTGTGGTTTTTAGAATTTAGGATACTGGCCCTTATCATTTATCTGAAGAACGAAATGTATTTCTAGTTACAAGACATGTTTCACAAGTCAATGAATTGTGTATAATGTGGATGGAGGTAGCACTTGTAAATGACCTAGATTTCTATGAAAGTTAGTTTTCATTTTCTCTCTTCAGCCTTGTCCAGAGTCCTGATCAAGAAGTTGCAGACAAAGTCAAAGCCGGACTGAAAAGCCTGATTCCCGCACTGGAGAAAACCAGGAACACCAGCAAAGGAGTAGAAATGCTACTGGAAAAACTGTCAGTGTAGATGGAAGCAATTTCAAGACGGATTTATTTTTTCTCTTCTGATCTGTTTCCCCACTGTGGGAAAGAAGGGCTGGGGGTCCACCTGACTGTAATTTGTGTTTCTTTTTTGTACAAGAACCTATTTATAAAATGCTTTCTAAAAATGCTCCTTTTAAAAAATTCCAGCGGTCTTTCCTGTAATCTTGAGTAGTAAGTAAGTCACAGTGTGAGACAGCAGTGTAAAAGGTTTAATAGTCATATGGTGGGACCGACCAAATGCATAGAAAGTGTGTGTGTGAGTGGACTCAGGGGAAGGCACCCTCTGTGAGCCGTGGTCTGCGAAGGCTGCACGGAGGCGGTGGGGCTTGAGAGAAGCTCAGAGGAAAGCAGGTGTGGAAAGAGCGGATGGGAGTATTTGTTGGGAGCAGCGACGTGGAACTTAATGGTTTTGAGCTGAACTTCAGGAGGCCTTGCGTTCTGGGTGGGTGCAGGGAGGGGACTATACCTTGCACCCAGGGCAGCCACGTTCCTAGCTGCCTTGTGGATTGGGCTCTACGTTAGGTTCTGTTTGAAAGCTACTGGAGTGAATTAAGGCTAGAAGGGAGAAATGTACCAGACCAATTAGGGGGCCGAATGGGTAGCGGTGTTAGGGGCAGGGTCGCCAGGAAAATCTGCCTATCTTTGCATCAGGGCCTCCAAGTAAATAGCTCCTTTGGATGAGATTTTCTTCATTGGGACCGCCCCTAAAGTGGTTGGAGAGTATAGGGTTTGAGTTTGGAAGGAGATGCTAACTTGTTAACAGTACAGAAGTCTGAGTTTAAATCCAGGTAGGATGTTTGAATGTTATAACTACTCTTGGTTTTTAGTAGCTAGGCTTAGGGTAGTTGGGTGGATCACACAGACTCCATGTAGCCCTGCCCTGACGGCTTTAGATCTCAGGTCTCGGTGCTTTCTCTGACCAGCCTGCTGTAACACGACCCCCTCTGGGGTCTGTCACTGTAATTACATTTGCTGGGGGCTGGAGACTTGCTGTGTCTTTCCTGACCAGGCTGCAGGGTCCAGGACTGCTGCCAGCATACGAGCCACTACCTGCTTCTGCCCGGAACCTTGAACCCTGCCTGAAGAGTAAAAGAGCATTGGCACCATCACCCAGACCCCTGCCAACCAGCCGGGTCTAAGGTGGGGGCAGGATGCCTGGGGAACAGCCGGGTGACTGGAGAGAGGGCAACATTAGAGCCACACGTTGTGAGTTTGCATTTTCCATGTAAACGGCCCCTTCAGAAGGCGGGTGGAGAGGGACCCTCCTGTTCGTTCCACCCATGAGACAAATAGTAAAATATAGCATGCAGAATTTTAAAAGTTAGAGTTCTATAAAGCATATAACAAAAGTTTCCCCTCTCCCCACCCCTGCGTGGCCCCTCCCCAGAAGCAACTACTTCTGCTTCTTTTAGCTCTGGTAATTTTTTTAAGATAAAGTTTTTGGGTTTTTTAAAAAATTTAATCTAGCAGGTTAAGTGTTTTCTTTTGACTTCCTATTATGGGAAAATATAGATTAAGACTTTGCCACCACTGTTCCCCCACTTTGTTTCTCTCCGTGTTTCCAATAGAATTGCATCATTTTTGATAAATCAGTGTTTGGAGTTTATATGGCTATACCGACATAAATTGTTACATACTGAAATAGCAAAGTGTCCTATTTCTTAAATCATTTTAATTTCTCTGGAATGAATAATTGCCTCATTTATTTTCATTTGCTTTTTTACATTCTTATAAATTTTTCCCCAACTCTTTTTTTTTTTTTTATCCCTCCCCCGAGGACATGTTTCCTTCACTGTTTTTAGAGAGAGGAAGGGAGACAAACACTGGTGCGGGAGGGAGAAGCACCGCCGGCGGCCCCTGCACATGCGTGGACTGGGAGGTGAACCCACAGCCTCTTGGCCACGCAGCAGTGCTCCAGCCAGCCAAGCCGCGCTGGCCAGGGCTTTCCCAAACATTTTATCAGAATTGCTTAAATTCTTTTCTGGCGGATAACATTTTCTTCTTTTTTTCCCCAGCCTGTGAGGCTCCCATGTTATTCTGATGTCACACTCAGTTGTGTGTGCTGAGATTTTCACCGCCTCCTCTGTTACTCCGTCGGGGTGTACAAGCATCTCCCGTGTGTGTCCAGTGGAAGAGAGCAGGGGTGTGAACTCACCCTGGGGCCACCCCTGCAGTCAGTGACGGATTAGGAAGGAGCCTGGCCCGTGAGCCTTAGAAGAGAAGTGGTATTCCTAGGGCAGGTTTCTTAAGTTACAGGCCACGAGGAAGGAAGAGGTTCCCTCTGCTGTGGCCGACCTGGGCATGTGCCCATCAGGTGCTTAGAGGTGTTGCATGCAATATCTTGGAGCCGTGAGAAGATAAAAAGCGTGACGAGCACAGCCAAGCAACGACAGGTGGGAAGAATCTGGAACTTGGTGATGCTGAGCCGCTGAACAAAGCACCTCCTGAAGTGTTGCTCAGCCACCACTTGGTCATCCCGGGCCTTCCCCTCATTTCTGCTGTGGACGGCCGTTCCAGGACCCCGGCGTTTCTTTTTCTTGCTGTTGCTGTTGAATGGATCAGTTGTTTAATTACATTAACACCTCTTTTCACTCTAGTAGCTTCCTGAGAAAGCATGCACGTGAGGTAGAAAGTTATATTAAGACCTTGGAAGTCAGAATGTCTTTACTCTCCCCTTTCATACCTGGGTACCCAGTGTAGCTCCATATAGAATTCTAGTTTGAAATTAACTTGGCCTCAATATTTTGAAGGCATTGCTCAGTATTTTCTTGGCTAAGTCCAGTGCCATCCTAATCCTGAGTCTCTGGTTTGTGGCCCTGGGGTCGGGAGGCTTCTGAAAGGTCCCCCGATTTCAGGGGCATGTGAACCGGTGTGTGTCCGTCATTCTTAGTGCCGGCCCTTGGTGAGCTGCTTTAGTGAGGACAGCAAAGCCTGTCCGTTCCAGGAGCTGCGTTTGTGTTGTTTCTCTGGTCGCTCCCCCACCCCCGTCTTCTCGATTCTTTCTCTTTGGAACTCCTGTGGTGGAGATTTTGAGTTTCTGGGGTGAAATGTCTCTGTCTCGGGATGTTACATTTCGTGTTTATTTGTTTTGTTTAACTTGCTTTGTCTCTTTTCTGTTGTCTGCTCTTTTTGTTTATTTGTTCTCTTTTTTACCTTTGAGCTTTTCTTGGAGATCTTTGACTCTCCTAATATCTAAAAATTGACCAGAAGAGGGGCAGGCCCAGCCAGTTCTCTGCAGGTGACTTGTTCATTGCCCGGTGACCAGGTGGGGACGCTGCTGTTTCACCGGAGCCCTCCAGGTGTGGGGCTCCATGAGCCTTTTCCCTGGGCCCCTTCCTCACTGCCAGACAGAAGCCTACCTGGCAGCCCCTGTTCTGTTTGCTCAGTACTCAGTGTGCAGATTTTAATGAACCCACCTCCTCTCAGTTTAGTGCCTCCTTTATGCTCCTTTGTACCTAAATCCCCCTAGTCTGGTGAAACTAAACCAACCTAAGTCCACAGAATAAACTGTTGGCTTCCTGCCAAGGTTTGGAGTGGTGGTCACCAGTTTTAGCCACTGCCCCTGTTTCCATTACAGACCTTACCCAGTTTTTCCCAGTGTCTGGCACCTCTGATTGCTGGTATTTGCTATATACATCCTGGTGAGAGTTAACTTTCCCTTCTGCACTCACTGGGTAGTCAGTCAGCCTTCTCAGCCCTGCTACTTTCTGCACAGCCTCCTTGGTTGCTGTTGGCTCACCCAGATCACTTTGTTCCTGTGAGTTTATCCCATTCTAAGCAGAAATCTACATACAAATGGTTTGAACCAAACCGAAAACAACACACCTGGCTGAATGGAGGTTTTATTTTTCCCCTAAGAGCTTGCTGGGTTTGGGATTGTCTTCACATTTTTAAATAGAGGTTTTTTTAGTTTTCGGACTGCATCAACCCTGTGCTTTTTCCAGGGATCAGATATTGCAGAAGAACTCCTTTTTTCCTGTAAGCCTGGGATAATGTTAGTTTGCGAACCGAGTAAGGGCCTCTTAAGGGATTGGCTTCCTGCGGGCCCAACTCAAAGCTCTTTAATATGTGAGATGGCACTTCGGTCTGTTTCCAGTGAAAATTTGAAAAGGTTACATCTTAATTATAGCAGTTAATCACTCCTAAGACATATGTATATTTAGAATAATGGTTACAAGAGCACAGAAGCTAAAAAAGTGGAGCAGTTAATACTGAGTTACTAATCATAACCTATTTCTATACTAAAACTGAAGAACTAAATAAAGATCTGCCTTGCATGCTCTTTTCTCACCAAGGAAACCAAGTTTCTAATCACCTCCAGCTGCTGTGGGCTGAATCACATCCCCCTCATATTCGCATGTTGAAATCCTCTCCCCTCAGAACCTCCGAATGTGAGTATATTTGGAGAGAGGGCTTTAAAGTAACTAAGGTGAAATGAACTCATGGTTTGGCCCTCATCCGATATGTCCAGTGTCCTTATAAGAGATTCAGACAGATACATATGTACAAGACCATGTGAAGACAGAAGGTGACCAGCTACAAGCCAAGGACCGAGGCCTCCAAATGAAGTCAACCCTGCCAGCACCTCCATCTTGGACTTCCAGCCTCCAGAAACCGAGGAGAAAAGTTTCTGTTGTTGAAGCCACCCGGTCCGTGGTGTTTGTGAGGCAGTCCTAGCAAACTACTCCATCTTTCCTTTTCTAAACTTAAAGACACCAAGCACCAACACTCCCTAGATGAACAGTTTATTTTTTTTTTGGGGGGGGGGGGGATATCCAGAATGAACATTCTTAACCAGGGGATATGTTTTGTTCTGTCCTTGGCATATCTTTATGGACAGTGACTGCATGGCTACTCTGCCCTGCATTCCAAAGTGTACAGACAGACGCTGACTGCTGTATACATGTTTGTACCCAAAATGGGACCTTGGAAGATGGTACCCATATTTCTCTTCCCATCCCTGTGAAGGAATGGTGTTTGGAATCCTTCGTCAAAATGTCCTGTCCAGTTTTAATTATGGACTCACGCCCAATACTGAGTGGACAGAGCAAGCTGCGAAAACGTGGTGGGGAGAAACGCTGGTCCACGCTGTCCCATTCTCAGGGGCGTTGTGTGCTGGGGAGCAGTGATCAGCTCAGTGCTGCCTGCCGTGTGATGACTATTCGAGTGCAAGGTGATAGGAATCTGGTAGGGTTATGGGAATCATTTCGCTCTGTGCTCTCGGTGACTATAAATAAGCATTTAAAATGAATAATTTAGATGTTTTAAATGACTTCCAGATGCTTGAAAACAGACTTTCCTTTTAAATAGAATTCTCTTGCATTTTTAAAACTCACTGATTTGCCTACCAGTAAAGACATTGGTTTGCTGCTATTACATTCAACAGTGGGCAGTGCTGGAAGGAATACAGATGACTTTTTTAAGACCTGTGGATGAGCAAAAAAAGTGCCTTTGAGGAGATGGATAAGTCTTGGGTTCTAATTTTCTCGCCAAAGCAACTATCCTGCCCCATCTCTATTGCTTAATATTAAGGCCTAGTTCTAAATACAGATCTGTTGGACTTGTAATAAGCTGGGGGACATATGTTGTGGTCTGGCTCCCACATTTTGCCGTCAAATGTTTGGGCGAGGTGAAGTTACCGCAACCTGCTTCCGCCTGTGTGCACGTGACCTGGTCTCCCAAATCAGCACTATTCCCTTGGCACAAGGGTTACTTTATGGGTGAAGTATATTCTTATTAGTAAGCAACATCAAAGCCAAATCTGGCATGGGGCCACACCCCAGGGCATTGGGAGTTCTGGGAGGTCTATCAGGAGAGATGCTCCCCTTCGCCTGCTGCCTGGTGCTGCCTGCCGGATATCACGGTATTCCATCAGTTGTACAAGTGTACTTTTGGCCATATTTTAGCAAACCTGAAAAGATGCATCTTACAGTGGTTGGCGTCAGCATGGCCATTTTTAACAGGCAGTTTTTCTTCTTAGTGACATGAAATAATGGGTCTTACAGTCAGGTCGTGTTATAGTTGATAGAATACAGTATCCTATCCTGTCTACACAGGCTGCTTGGTCTTCTGTAGTAGATTTTACTCCTCACAACTTTTCTTCGTTGCTAGATTCCTATGTGTCTCCTATATATTTGCATATAAGTCACACCACTTTGGATATTAAAAATCGGGTAAAATTAGGGACAGTGTAGGATAGTGACTTGGAATGCTTGCTCAGAACCACATTGTGATTTTTGAGCAAGATACATAGCCCCTCTGCTCCTGTTCCCTCATTTATAAAAAGCAGATGATGCACATTTCACTGGGTCGCTGTATGAAGTGAGCTTATAAAGGACAGATGGGACCCGCTCAGGGCCAGGCTTACGCTTGTGCAGGTGAAATCATGGCAGATTTGGGGACTGCTGTAAAGGCCTCTGAAAGGTTTTCTTAGACTCCACCGAGGAAGAAATGCCGATCAGCCACAAAGTCAGGCAGTATAGAGCTTTACTGGGGTTTGCGCACGTGGGCGAGGTCCTACAGTCCACAAAGTGCGGGGCCAAAGAAGCTGCCGCCCAGCGGGGACTGTGATGGGGTTTTATTTTCGTTGGCTCTCCATGGGGGCTGGGGATTGGTCCCCTTTGAACAAAACGGCAATATATCATTGGTGGTTTTCCTCCAGCTCAGGTTGCTATGTGGATATCCATTTTGGCAAAGCCCATCGCTCTGGCTTCCTGGTTTGACGTCAGCCGCCGTTTTGTCCTACCCCGCCCATCCTGACAGCCTCTGACAACCTTGAAAGCGTGCGACTTGGAAGTCGAATAAAATCCCCATCTTCGAGATTTTTAACATCAAATATTTCAGCATCCCTTGCCATCAAATGTAAAATTACGCTTGTACTTTTGAACATATTACTGGCCAGGAAATCACATAGAAACTGGTGGATTCATTACCATTTTCAGATATGTAGTTCACAATTTGAAACAGCTGTGCTCATTTGCATAGTACTTAACCTGCGAGCTGTCATTCCGTTTGCAGCTGGTACCTGGGTGAGGGTAGGGTTTGCAGGCTCCTTGCATAATTTCTGACTGCAGGTTCTCAAGCACAGGGCTTGAGGAAGAGACTTGAGTCCAAATTGACTTTTTTAAAATGCAAGCAATCCTTGTAGGAACAGCGCCTTGAGCTGTTGTTACCTGTGATTAACATCTTCCTTTGAGGTCTATCAGCTTGTTCAAGTAGAATGTTGGGGGCTGGGCAAGTTGGAAAGGGAGTTTGTGTCCTTGGGGAAGAAGTAAGGGGTCATTTGAGGTCATTTCATCTGGGCCAGGAGGTTTAGGTACTCAGAGACGTGGGGGTTTCACTTTATGTAGTGGTCTCGGCATCCAGAGAGACTATGGGTCAGCACCAGGAGACACTGGGCTAACTCCAGGTGATAGTTCTGCAGAGGGAAGAGCCTTAGAGTTGTTTGGGAATCTTGGATCTTGTGCGAGTTTGGCCACTTGCCAGGCAGGTTGTGTTGGTTCTCAGTTTTTTCATCTGAAACGAGACACCTGCTCTTCCCGTTCCCTCAATTTACAAAGACTTTTTACACAGATTCTCTACATGTGTGGAGAGCAGTACCTCAGTGAAAAGTGCTTGGAATTTGTTTTCAGAAGGTCAGATTTGAGGCTCGACCCTGGCTCTGACCAAGAATGTGGGTAAGTCACGATCTTTATGGACTTCTGTTTTTTCAACCTGTAAAAATAGAGATAATACCTGAAAGTCCCAGGGTTGGAGTCGGAGGCAGTGAGATTGTGTAGGAAAAGGTGCCTTGCAAACTTTGCCAGTGTTTGTAATTCCCCAGATTAGATATTTCATGCTCTGATTCCCACATCACAGGGTTGCAGTGCACAGATAAAAATTTTTAAAAATACTTTTAAGTAAAATTACTCAAAGCCTAGAACTAAGGCAAAAAATTTTCTCCATTCAGAGACATCCTAGAGCATTATCTGCAAAACCGCAGGCTCTTTGACTTTTCTGGGGGCTATAACTTTGACACATTGTCTATTAATTAGGGCCCATACTCTGGAATGGTGGGTCATAATATGTAGAATATCAGTAAATCGCAAACTTTCTGGTTAAAGTAGAGACATCTCCAAAGATTACAGTTCTGTTGCCTTGTAGAACATTAACCAGTGTTGGTCTAAACTTGCAATCTTGTTTTAGTAGTCTTTCATTGAATATATATGTATGTGTACGTATGTTTATGTATTAGAGGAATAAAGAACTTTACTGTTCTAAGATGGAAAAAAAGGTATCTGTGGTGCCTACATGTGATATGTCTTTAAATCTCTGTGTTTTCTCTTTCATGCTATTAAGATAGCTTCTATCTATGCTCCGTTTTTAAACGTATTTCATGACTCTGTAACTCCAGGGGCTCCCAGTCTTTCCCTCTCAGAGGTACAAACACTGCCCACCTGTTCCATTCCCAGCCTCTCACCTCGCCCAGGGACTTGGCCAGAGATGCAGGGTGAACCAAAGGGAGAAAGGACCAGCAGTTCAGGGAAACAACCTCTAGTGAATTAAGTGGAAGGAGTACCCAGCTATTCTACCAGGGCTGACGTGGGAAGGGATATTCTAACTGGCCACAGAAGCAGGTAATGCCTGTGCTTTGATTCTATAGTATTGGGTTAGTCAAAAAGTCGGTATGGTTTCTTCCATAAGATAAAAGACACATTTTTTGTTTTCACCAGTAACTTTATTGATTTGGATATTTGGAGTATATCAGCTATCTCGCACGTAATACAACATTGATTGTTCTCAGTTCATGTCTCGATTTGATCGCTGTCAACTTTAAACTGGTCTACCCGACCATGGAGCATGGTCCAGCAAGAAATCTCCAGCACGATGCTTCGCAAACCACTTTTGACACGTTTGATCAGTCACACCACCTTCTCCATACGCTGCACAAATCTTTTCTTGCATTTCGGTTGTGTTTTCGCCTTTCTTGAAATAATAGAGCATAATGAGCCAAAAATGTTGCATATTTTCTTCCATCTTCAATAATAGCTGCACAATAATTCATCGTTTTGGTGGTCTTTTTAATTTTTTCAAATGAAGTTAGAGACAACTAAGCATTACCACAGCCATCATACCAAAAAAAAAACAACCCCTAAACCTTTCGGCCAACCCAGTGTAACAAGCACTGCATTTGGGGTAAGTGGGAGAAACAGTTTGGCAATAGGCATCTGAGGGCTGTCCTGGGAATTGAAGGATTTCTATGGTAGAGTGAAAAGACCTGTGTGCTAGTAGCCAGGTGTGTGAGATAAGCTGAGCTATTTAATTTTTCTGGGTCTTAGTTCTGTCCTCTATAAGAAAAGGGGCTTGAAATAGATCAGGTGGTCTTCTACGAGATCCTGGAAGACCCAGCGTGCCCCGAGTTGCTGTGGGGGCTGTGCTGTGGTGGGAGGTAGGAACAGAGTGGATGGGAGTTGACCCACTGCCTGGGACCCCATCGGAGCAGCCCCACTTATGTGTGTTTAACACGAGCAGACTTTGAGTAAGATTTCCTTTCCTAACAGGGTTCTGATGTTAAAAACAAAAAGTTAGAAATCTGCTCTTCAACACCATCTCCTGTGTCTCTTCTGTGAGTGTCTGATTGCAATCACCTGCATGTGTTCGATGCCACTCACGATCAGCAGACAGTAAACACTGACGGAACTGGAAGCAAATTTCCTTGGAGGCCAAGTTTTAAGCATCGGGCCCCTTGTTGGGCTTTCTAAAGCCTGCTGCCTAATATTGCTACCTAATATTTTATTCATAATTTAATTTTTTTCTTAGGGGGAGGTCCTAAATTGCACAAACTTCAGGCCCCAGAAACCCTCCATCCTCCCTGCATCAGGGCCGAGCTTCTTCATGTTCAGACACCACTGCAGACCTGTCCTAGTGAACTGGAAGTTGGCCTTAGAAAGAACAGACATTTGGAGTGGAGAGGAGTGGGGGCTGAGACTTACTAAGTAATGGCAAAACCAATGTTAAGAGTATTCTTACTAATGAGGGATAGATGTAAAATATCTGTCATTACTCATCTTTCATTTCCTCCACCAACACTTTTCTAAGAGAAGCATAGTTGCACTGCCTCGGTTGAAATCCTGCTCCGTAACTTTCTAGTTATGTGACATCAGGCACATTAACCGACTTCTGCAAGGCCCAGTCCACTTCCCCTACCCCCTCTTAGAAAAATAACAATTCTGAGTAGAGCTGTGACAGTTAAACAAGACACTGTTGTGATGTCTTTTCTAAAAAATATTTTTTATTGATTATGCTATTCAATTGTCCCATTTTCCCCCTTCATTGCCCTCCACCTTGCACACCCCCCCCTTTAGTTCATGTCCATGTGTCATAAGTTCTTTAGCTTCTACGTTTCCCATACTATTCTTGCCCTCCCCCTGTCTATTTTCTACCTACCATCTATGCTACTTATTCTCTGTACCTTCTCCCCACCTCTCCTCCTCCTACTCTCCTGTTGCTAACCCTCCATGTGATCTTCATTTCTGTGGTTCTGTTCCTGTTCTAGTTGTTTGCTTAGTTTGATTTTGTTTTAGGTGTGGTTGTTGATAACTGTAAGTTTGCTGTCTTTTTACTGTTCATATTTTTTATCTTTGGCTTGGTGATGATGAACTCCTGGAATTTGATCTTATCTGAGAAGCACTTTATCTGTCCTTCCATTCTAAATGAAAGCTTTGCTGGATAGAGCAATCTTGGATGTAGGTCTTAGGATTTCATGACTTGGAATGCTTCTTTCCAGCTCCTTCTTGCCTGTAAGGTGTCTTTTGAGATACCAGCTGACAGTCTGATGGGAACTCCTTTGTAGGTGACTGTCCTCTTATCTCTTGCTGATTCTAGGATTTTCTCCATTTTAATATTGGGTAATGTAATGATGATGTGCCTTGGTGTGTTCCTCCTTGGGTCCACATTCTTTGGGACTGTCTGAGCTTCCTGGACTTCCTGGAAGTCTATTTGCTTTGCCAGATTGGGGAAGTTCTCCTTTATTATTTGTTTAAATAAGTTTTCCACTTGTTGCTCTTTCTCTTCCCCGCTGGTACCCCCATAATTTGGATGTTGGAATGTTTAAAGATGTCCTGGAGGTTCCTAAGCCTCTTCTCATTTTTTTGAATTCTTGTTTCTTCATTCTTTTCTGTTTGGTTGTTTTCTACTTCCTTCTGGTCCACTCCATTGATTTGAGTCCCAGTTTCCTTCCCATCACTATTGGTTCCCTGTGCATTTTTCCTTCATTTCACTTAGTGTAGCCTTCATTTTTTCATCTAATTTTCAACCAAAGTCAACCAATTCTGTGAGCATACTGATCACCAGTCTTTTGAACTGTGCATCTGATAGGTTGGCTATCTCTTGGTTGCTTAGATGTATTGGCTCTGGGGCTCTGATCTGTTCTTCTGTTTGAGCCTTTTGTTTGTTTGTTTTTGTTTTCTTTTTTGGTCAGGTTGTGCCTGTTACGAAGTGAGGGGTTGAGCCTTATGTGTTCTCCAGGATGGGGCAACCCACATCGCTGGGTTGTGATGCTGTATGTGGGGGTGGGGTCAGAGAGGGAACAATGGCTCTTGCCCCACTCTCTCTTGGATTCGCTTCCCACAAGCAAATTGGGCGCTTCTGGTGCTGGTTCCCGGGTGGGTGGGCTTGTTTGTGTTCTAGGATCCTGTGGGTCTTTCCAGTGAACTCTTGTGTGAGGCTGGGAGTCTCTCCCAGCACCTCAACCCCCACAAGTGTTTTCAATCAGTGCTTTTAGTCTTCATTTCTTGGTGTGGGGGCCCTGGGTTGTGCACTATGTCTCGCTGCTCATTTTCATCTGGTTTATCTGCACCTGAAGGTGTGACCGTGGTCAGCCAGCCACCTTGTGCACCTTACTGTGTCTGCTCATGATCAACCTGTGCCTGGAGTCTGCCAGCCACTGGCTGGGCACCTGGAGTCTGCCAGCCACCGCTTTTTTCTGCCATGACCCCTCTCCACCAGCCTCTGACTTTGCCCCTCTTACCAGTCTGGATAAATGGGGCTTCTATACAGTTCAGTTTTCTCTCAGTTCTGGTTGTTTCTTTGTTTCTGTATTTTTATTGTCCTTAATTTTGGTTGTGCAAGGAGGCACAGTGTGTCTACCTATGCCTCCATCTTGGCCAGAAGTCTAGCGCGATATCGAACACAGTGCCTGGGCACACAGAAAGCACCCACAGGTGTGAGTTCTCATTATTGCCATCGATGAGTAATTATTCAGGCAGAAACAACCCCAACTTGTAGCTGGGGGCCTGTGTCCTACTTGGACATATCCAGCCTTCACAGAAAAGTTTTTTTGTCAGTGAGGTGTAAGACCAAGTGTTGTATTCAATATGAAGTCACATTCTGGTCTTTTCTCTCCATCCTGCTTTGAACTTAGATGTGTTCAAAGAACACATGAACTTAGATGACTGAGCTCTAGCAGCTGTACTAGATCCTGGAGACAGGATTTTACCCCAGGGTTGGAGTGTGAGCAAAAGGGAGTCCCTGACAACTTCATGGAGTTTCTATGCTACTCTCAGAATGCCCGCTCTTAAGTTCTCTTATAAAGGTACAGTTCTCAAATTACTTGAAAGGCTTATTAAAACAAATTTTTACCCTGGCCAGTGTGGCTCAGTTGGTTGGAATATTGTCCTGTAAGTCAAAGGGTCACAGGTTTGATTCCCAGTACATGCCTTGATTCTGGGTTTGAAGCACTTACTGGAGGTGCCCTATTGATGTTTTTCATGTTGACATTTCTCTCCCTTCCTTCCTCCTGTCCTGTCCCATCCCTAAGCATTTTCTCAGTCACAGTTCAACAACAAAAAACAGATTTTCGAGTCCTGCCCCCAAAGTTTCTGACTCACTGGTACAGTTTGGAGCCTAAGACTCTGCATTTTTTAGAAATATTTTAATTTTTTAAAATTTTTAGAGGGAGGGGAAGGGAAGGAGAAAGAGAGGGAGAGAAACATCAATGTATGGTTGCCTCTCACATGGCCCCCACTGGGGACCAGGCCCGCAACCCAGGCACGTGCCCTGAATGGGAATCGAATTGTGACCCTTTGGTTTGCAGCCTGCACTCAGTCCACTGAGCTACACCAGCCAGGGCAGAGTCTGCATTTTTAATGGGTGATATGGATGGTGTACTGGTCCCATGACTATGTTTGAAGGCCAGGATTTTATATGTTAGGGAAATGAACATTTATCTTGTTTAAGCCACTCCTAGTTTGGGGCTATTCTGTTATTTAAAATGAGTCTAATACATTATTTAACTTTAGTAACTACTTGCTCTGCTATGTGGTAAAAAGCAAAATTATTAAAATGCCATTCAAAGTAACACGGAAAGGGTGAATTGCAAATTGACTTTTTAGCCTCTGCACCATTCATTCGTCAAATGAGTAGTGAGCACCTAATATGCTCCAGGCATATACAGAATAAGATGTGGACCATGATTTAACAGCAGTTACCTCCTCGCTGATACTCTCAAGGAATTTCCTTGAGACAGACTCTGTAACTAGTTGTCTGCAGGAGAGCGATGGACTTAGCCAATGATTTCCTGTCACTCAAGTAGTGTGGAAATGGGGATGGACTCAGGGCTGGAGGGGTCCTCAGAGACTGTCAAATGCTGCGGTAATTGACCTCACCTGCACCTTGGAATCACCTGAGGAGCTTTCAACTATGGATGCTTGGGCCTGTCTCAGGACTTAAACTGGTCTGGGGTGGGGCCAGGGTGTGGACCGGGGTGGCACCCTGGGTTGAAATGCACTGACCTAAACCAACCCAGAGAGATGAGGTGGCTGCCCCAAGATGATATAGAGGGTCAGAGGCAGCTCTGCTGCCCTCCTGCCTAGTGCCCTTCAGGTGCCTGGCCGGCTCTCAAAACCTGCCCGAGGCTGGGTACACTGCGGGGCGATTCTCCCTCACCCTTAATTGCCCATGACAGGACGTGTGTTGCTCCAAGCAGCTTCTGCTCCCAGCGCGGTGGCAGAACTCGCTGCAGCTCATCAGTTTCCCTAACAGGATTTTCCTTGGCGACAGGGAAACAGATCATTTTAATTAGCATTAGATAATGAATTTAAACATCATCGAAGTAATTTCAAAATCTCCCTTAACTGCCCTAAATAACATCACGCAGGATTTATTGTTGAGAAATGTCTGTAAGGACACAGCTGGAAGTCTCCGGACCAGGGGTTATTTTCCTGGCTGTGCTAGGAACACACAGTTGTGTTAGAACCAGAGGCTGCCAGACCTGCGGGGACTCAGGTGTCGGCTGGTATCCTCGCCCCTTCTCAGGTGTGCCCATCCCCCTGTCTGCGTGTCCCCGTGATGTGGAGGTGTGACACTCAGCTTATATCCTGCTGGTAACAGGGAGTTCATTCTCAATCTCCTGAGACGCCCCCTCCACTCAGGAAGTTCTTCCTTTCACCCAGAAGGTCCCCCTGCCACTTCCCCCCTTTGCTCCCAGTTCTGCTCGCAGGAATTCATTGGACCCTTAACTCCTGAGGGAGCAGGCGGCACCTGAGGGCGCGCTAAGGGATTTGAATAGATGTGTTTGGGGTGATAAGGGAGCAGGCGGCACCTGAGGGCGCGCTAAGGGATTTGAATAGATGTGTTTGGGGTGAACGCCGCTGCCGTTGGCCTCTGACTGAAGGGATGGGACGGTAATGTCATCCTGTGGCCCTGGGGCAGCCCCAGGTGGATTTCCCCTCCCCCTAGGTTTCTGTGAAATTGGCCGTGGACAGCTGTGGTTCATCCTGCTCTGAAAGAAAAAGGGAAAAGAAAGAGCTAGCCAACCTTTAAGGCAGGAGGCTGTGGACACGCTCACCATGTCATTATGGGGTCGGGGTCTCCCAGGGCACATTCTGACGTACAAAGGGGGGTCCCGCCCTCTCCGCAACCTCACAAGTTGTCCCATCACCAGACCTTGGTGACATGAGTCAGTCATGTTACCAATGTGAAATCACAGGGGCTAAGTTATAGACTCTTAGGTTCCAGTTTTCTTGCATCTTTTGAACATAAATTTCATAAAGAGACAGTAAGAGATTATTACCTAATAATGGCTTTTCTGTAGACAAAGATAAAAGTTAATTTTGTTTGGTCTTTGCTTTAAAAAAAAGTTCTTGGAGTTAAAATACTCATGAGAGGTTCTGTACAATTATATCCCTTGTTTCTTTAAGCTACAGTCGTGCTGACAAGCACTGGTGTCCTGATGCACAATTTTGATACTAATCACCTAGAGTTGGTGTCAGACTCCACAGGTTTAAGGGTTCGATTCCCAGCAAGACTGTTTTTTCTTTAG
This sequence comes from Artibeus jamaicensis, assembly GCF_021234435.1. NCBI lineage: Eukaryota > Metazoa > Chordata > Mammalia > Chiroptera > Phyllostomidae > Artibeus > Artibeus jamaicensis. Next base: position 41,322,595 of record NW_026522030.1, on the reverse strand, counting down.
TTGGGAGTCATCAGGCTGTCTGCACTCCTGACCACTGAGTACAAATTCACAGGTCCCCACAATACCCTTGGGTTCAATAATTCACTAGAATGACTCACAAAACTCAGGAAAGCACGATGCTCAAGACTACAGTTTTATTGCAAAGTATACAAATCAGGACTCTGGCTGGGCCCCTAATCAGAGGCATTGGCTGAGGTGTGGAAGAGTCCCCAGTATAGAGCCCAGCGGAATTGGGGCCCATTGCCCTCTCTGTATATCTCTGTTCACCAATCAGGAAGCTCCATGAAGCTCAACATCTAGAATTTGTGCCGGGGTTTTGTTATGTGAGCATGAGTGATGGAACCATTGGCCATGCAACTGGACTTAATCTGCAGCCTCTCTCTCTCTCTCTCTCTCTCTCTCTCTCTGGAAGTGGAGCTGGCGCAAACCTTCAACCCTCTGGTCAGTAGTCTTTCTGGTGACCAGTCCAGCCCCCCATCCTGAATCATGTCATCTCTCAGCATAAACTCAGGTGTGATTCCAAAACTCACCAATAACAAAACACTCCAATTACCTGGGAAATTACAAGGGTTTAGATTCTCTTTCCTAGGAACCAGGGGCAAAGGCCAGTCAAACTTAGTATACAATGGGATGATTCAACCAAATGTGCTTGTAGAGTAGTGGGAGGGAAGGGTGAAGTTCTGTCCACAGTGTGCCCACTATTCCACTCAGTCAATATGTGCCCCGAAGTGAGTGTGAAATAGACTTGAATCAGCAGTTGCTTTATTTGGTCCCCACATACTTGTCACGGGACTGACCCCTGCGTTTAAAAGATCCCACTCTGTTATTCTGTGCATTATTAAGTGCAGTATGCATCTGTACATATATGTCACACGTACAAACTCATGAGCTATAATTACCATACTTCATAGGTAGTGATTTTCTGTTTTTCCTTTATTGTTGACACTATTACAGATGTCCCCATTTCCCGCCCCACCCCCCTTTCCTCTGGCTGTCACCACACTATCTGTGTCTCTGAGTTACACCTGTACATTCTCTGGCTCATCCCTGCATCTTCTTTCATCCAGTGCCCCCCTTCCCTCTGAGAGCTGTCAGTCTGTCCCACTTGTCCATGCCTCTGTTTCTGTATTGTTCATCACTTTGTTTTGTTCATTAGATCCCACATGTAAGTGAAACTCTGTGCTATTTGTCTTTGCCTGACCGGCTTACAGGTAGTGATTTTCAAGGTGGCTTTGGCTATCCATGATTTTTGCTATACAGACTTTATAGCCCACACTCCAAGTAAAGGCTATTCTGCTCTGCAATATCCCAAGCAGACTCTTCTGTAGCTTTCCAGAAGTTTGCTCCTCTAAACTTGGCATTTCTGGTGACGAAGAGCTCCCTGATGTAAGAGTCAGTCCACTCGCTAGTCAGGCAGCACTCAGGGTTACAGAGCAGCTTCTCAGGCTGAGCCAAGTCTGTCCCCTGGTCCTGTGACTCCACCGTCTGGAGGTGCCCAGAAGACACCTCTGTTAGAAGGGGACTCGCAGTGCTCAAAGACAGGGATCCGGTGTGCTGTGTGTCACATTCTTTTTGAAGCAAACATCCCTGGTTTCCCCAAGCCTTTTTTCATACATTCATTCACGTATGCACTTTTGGGCACCCTCATTAGCCTCCTCGCGATGTGTCACACCCCTCAGTGTGGCGCAGCGCCGGGAACAGAATGCAGTGCTCCGAACGTGGTCGTGCAATCACGGCATCGTTCTCACGTGGATTTGACATCTGTGCCCATTAATCCGGTCATTCTCTGATTACACTTCTTAAGATTAATTGTAATTCCCCCACCATTTTATTTAAAATGTCTCCACCATTTTACAGATTAAGCAATGCGCTCGGTGGACATGTGTTCCTCACGTGCCTAGCATCCATCTCCCTTTCTCCTGGTACCTTGATGAGAAAACATTCAGGTTTCTCCCTGGCCAGCCTTCTCTCCTCGTCACTCTGTACAGAGGCACGGGGGCTGAGGGGGGCGGTTTAATCCAGGACTAAATAATCAGCATTCTGTTCACCTTATCAAAGTGGATCTTTTGCTTCCATTATTGGGAAAGAGGGGTTCTCTTTTCACTGGAGTTCAATGCTGACATGATAAAAAAAACAAGGGGACAGTGACCAGAGGGGAGAAAGAAGGGAATTTAAGGGGGAAAAAGGGGAGGGATTTGGAGGAACAAATAGGAAGGACACAGGGATGAGAACTTAGGGGGGTGGAAATGGGAGGGAGGTGGGGAGCACAGGGCGGGGGAGGGGGCTGGGATGGGAGAAATAGACAAAAAACTGTACTTGAAAAATAATTAAATTAAAAAAAAAAAGACATTCGTTTCCTATTGAATGAAGCCAACTTCGGAGAAAGGTGAGGAGAGGGACAGAGGCCAAGTCTTTGTTACATCATTTGTGCTCAGCTTCCAACTCTGCCTGTAGCAGATTTAACTCGTACTTTTCAATTCCTTGAAACTGCTGGGTTTTGTTTGTTCACGTAAACCAATTTTAGCTTTTGTTAAAAGAGTCCTGACTAGCATACTTATTTTCTATTAAGTGGTATGGTGGTAAATATCTACCAAGCTTCTCTTGTGAAGAGAGGAAAGGAAAGGCACTGGTTTGTAACTCACTATTTTCCGTGGTTTCAGTACCCCACCACCACCAATTACACTCTAACCTGTGGTGTCAACCTGCTCATATATTTTCTGAAAATTTAAGGATCTGCTCTCACAGACCAGCTTCAGCACACTGCAGCTTTTATGTTTTTACTCAAGTTATCAGTAAAAATTTTGATCAAAATTGAGCCAAAGATCAAACTCGGGCCAACTAGAGAACTTTCCTTGGCTACCCAAGTTGTCGTGAGCACACCAGTCAACACACTTGGGGCAAGTGCAACAAGCTCCAAGTCGAACTCTTTACTAACATTCCAACTCATGTCTCTACTTCGTCCAGTATCATGAGAGAATGCCAGAAATTTTGCTAATGGCAAGTCTATATCCTTGTACCCTTTTGCTTTGTCAGTCCAGTCACCATGAGAAATGAAGTCACCTTGTCCAGGCTTGCTGTGGTGACTCATTTTGCCCCACTGAAGATCACTGCTTTCCACTCTAAATGGCGAACCCTAAGCTAAAGAGTCGGGGCTTGGATTTTAGTTGCTTGCCAATGGTCTATTGTTCCTGGAATCTGTCCTTCTCCCCACTTGGCAAATTTGGACATTGCCTGTGTCCAGTCTTTCTTCACTTTCATAGATTATTTTGGGTGTGTGTCATGGGAGAAATCAGAAATGATTGGAGTTGGAATTTTGTCTAATGGTTGTCATTTTTTTTATTTTGCAATTTTGCCAACGTCTATTTTTCCTCCAACAGAGCTGCAAGTTTTTATGGGTCTAGGGGGCTACCTTACAAAAAAGAACGGGAGTTCTTTTTAATCTGTTCAATCTTGAAATCTGTGCCTTTCTTAATGCTTGCTGTAGCCTTTGGGATAGGAACACACTGCACTGTTAGAATTTCTCTCTTTGCTTCACTTAAATGCCCTTTTCTGTGTCTACTTCAGATCTATGGATTTCCAATTAAGACTGTACCCTCTTGACATTTCATGGGACTTTGCTTTCCCTACTATTAGATATTTCTATTGAATGATTCGACTTTCCACTGGGTCACGCTTTAAGTGAGATCCTTAACCACCAAATTTTCTTGATGTCTGTAGGACTGTTAGTTGCCTTGGGTAAAAATTCCCTGTTTACTGTGACCATTCCTAATCTTTTTTGCATCTGTGTAAAGACATCTTAGCCCATAGCACTTTCTCCATGGTTTCCTTGTGGGGATTACTGCCATTTTACCTTTGTCATTTTCCTTCTTCACGGAGTCAATTCCCAAACCCCTGACTCCCGCTCTCCTTGGGGGAAAGAACATGAAAGTAAGACCCATACAACCAAGTCCCTCAGCAGCCAAACCAGGAAGCGGAAGGGCACAATGGCTATAGCAGTCAAAAGGGAGTCATTATTCTTGGCTTCTAGTCCTGCCTTGGCTACTTGCTGACTGTGACCTTGGACAAGCAGCTTTAATTCTCTAAACTCTGCTTCTCTCACTTGATAGGTAAAAGCAGTCATGCCTGCCCTGCCTATATCACAGCTGTGTTTGGAGTGAAGTGAGGTGTTCGTGTGGAAGTGTTTGTGGGCAGAGCGGTACGCACAGGTGAGCTTGTCAGTGGTGTTACCAAAGCTGCTTGTGAAATTAAGCTAGATTTGTGGAATTTCAACATATCATTATGTGCTCATGATCAGAAGTTCTTATTTTACTGATACAATGCCACAGTGGAAAAAATGACTGATCAGTTCACTGAGTTTATTAATCTTCATTTCATCCTTAGTTGACGTTTCTATGACCAAAGTCACTCAAGGAGACACAGAGAAAGGAGCTCTTGGATCAGTGGAACTGTTTTTAGTCTTAGACAAACCTCGGCGAAGCAGCAGTACCCACTGATAAACACAACCATTAACTGCTTTGCTATCATTTTTAAACAAATGTTTCTCTCCATTCCTGGCTCCTGGGAAGAGAAGGAAGAAGGGGAGAGATAAAAATATTGGCTTGTTTTCATGTCAGTAATTTAATGATGGTAATTTACAACTGATAAAATTAATTTCTTTCCTTATCAATGGGTTGTCTAGAAGGTTTCTTTAGAATCCACTGGTTACTCATAAAGTCTCAGGAAAGGCAAAGGTGGCAGATTTGGGCTGGGCCTGTGCAACAATTCCTTACCAACTTGAAATAAACACAGTGGGAAACAGGCTTTTACAGGAGATTTACAAGTTAAAGCAAAGTAATTTAAAAGTCATTGGTTACATGTGAATATTATTTTGTGAATAATGTTAGTCAGGAAGAAAAATGATTATAAAAACACAGGGTATGGAATGAGTAATATTAAAACAAGTCTGGAAAGGGGGAAACCATCTACAGTCATAACAAATGAACAGCCCCTTCCAGCTCTTGTTCACATCCATAGATATTTCCCGCAAGGTGGAAATAAATTTGAGCAGCATTTTAAGAAAAATGTTTTCCTAGACGAATTAAACCTGTCATCAGAGTAAGTAAGAAGTCAGTTTTCAGTCATTAGTAGGGCCCTGTGGCCTCCAACCCGTGCATTCACATAAGAGTCCTTGACAAACCTGGTGCTAGACTGTAAGCAGAGCCTGGTCCCAGGCCTGTGGAGTCACCATCATTGCCAGTGGTGCTGTAGAACTGGCCTTCTGCCACCCAGTGGGCTCTCCTCTCCCCCAGGGCCCCTCTAAGCAGTCTTCCCCTCTGACCTTGAATGCTGCTTCCCAGCTGCAGCACTTAGAGCCCACATGCCGTGGTCTCCCACAGACATCCTCCCCCAGGGACTCAGCACAGGCGGTGACTTTTGGAAACAGCATTCTTACTCTCTTCCCAGGCTCAGGAAGTTATCACCCCACCAGACTAAGCCAGTGTCACCTGTTTACTCAGAACACCAACTTCAGCCTCTTCCTCTTTGGTTCTCAATGTAATCCCACCCTGATGGCTTAAAAAAAAAACCAGCACTATACAATGGAGTCTGGTAATTCTTGATTTTGACTGTAAATTACCAAAGTCATAAGTCACCTGTTGAGTCAAGAGAATCAAAACTACCAAAACCAAAAAGCAGCAACAAGAAACAAATACATGGTTATCCTACTACTGAAGGAGGAAGGAACTGTACAAACTATCTTTTCATTCTAAGAGTCTCCTACATTAACAAAAATAAGTCTTAGCAGAAAAAATATAAATAAGTGCAGAAATGTAGACCTAACATTTGGTACTCTGATAGTTAGCAGTTTGAGAAATGAGGCAAGACAGAAGAGCTGTAGGGGAGGGTCAGCTTGTAGCCCAGTGTGGGCCCTGGGGAGTCATGACCTTGGTGATGTCATGAAAATTTATTGATTGTCAGCTTTGTAAATTTTGAGTCATAATTCTGTCTTCATCCAGAGGATAGTTGATCTCTCTCAGCCCAGTGCATAGCCCGGAAAATCAATGTACTGATCCATATCATGAATGTGTAACTGTCAAGCAGCTCAAATCTTGTGTTTGGTCACTTGATGAAGCTTTGCACCAGGAACTGTGAATACAAGAGAGAACAAGAACAAGACAAAGAGGTTAGTTTCTGTTGGTCTGTTCATTCTCTCTCTAGGAAAACCACACAAAAAGCCAATTTGTGATTTAAAAAAAAAGGAAAAAACAACTACTTTGTGAGAAATCAAACCAAAGATGGTCAGGTATGAGACCTTAAATGGCTAGTAGTGTCCTACCCTGACAATCCAGGGGGCTACCCCTGTCCACCCCCATGTGGGTCTGCATCCCTTACCTCATTCATCTTTAGATGAGGAAACTCGAGAACAATGAACACAACTCACTCTGGGAGCTTCTGCATGAGCTAGAAAAGCGGACGGCCACTTGGAGATGAGGGCCATGCTGGACGTGCACATAGCAGAATTCCAATAGGTGAATGGGAACACCCAGACTTCTCCATTTCTGCAGGCTGTCCTGGAATCCTAGGACCTTAGGGGCCTACTTCACTTTTATGCATATGTTTAACAAAATTAGAGGTCTACAGAGAGAATGTGTCTAGGCCAAGGTATTCCAACAATTCCTGGTTGAATGTTAGAGCAGAGAGTAAGGGAAGTGAAAGATGTAGAAATAGTTCCTTATGCTGGTGGTGGTGGGGGAATAATATAACTTCAAACTGAAAGGAAAATTGCAAGAATCACACACAATACTCTTCACCCAGATTCACCAATTGTTTGTATTTGCCTCCTATATTCATTCTTTTGTTCTCTAAATATAGTTATGCCTGCATATTTTTTAACCTTTTGAGGGTAAGTTGGTGATATGTCCCTTTATCCCTAAGTACTTCTGAGCATCTTTCCTTAGACAAGGCCATCTTCTCACATAATCATAGTACAATTCCCAAAATCAGAAAACTTAACATGGATATGATATTATTTTCTTATCTATAGTCCATATTTCAATTTTGCAAATTGTCTCAGTAATGTCCCTATGGCTGCGGCTGCTGCTTCTTCTCCTTCCTTTTTTTTGTTAAAGGATCTAGTCCAGAATCACTTTGAGCTGCCTCCAGTCTAGAGGCATAGTTGCTACGCCTCTTTAGTCTCCTTTAATCTGAAATAGTTCTTCTGTTGATCTTTGCCATTCTTGACCTCAGCATTTAGAAGAGCACTGAAGAGTTGCCTAGCATGGCCCTCAACTTAGATTTGTCTAGTTAAGTCCAGAGTTTGCATTTTTGGAAGAAAATCACAGAACTATTGTTGTAGCCCAGGTGCACCTGCCTTCAGCTTGTCCTATTATCGGCAATGTTAACTTTGAGCAATTTAAAGCAACTCAATTTTCAAGCTGCTTCTTTTACTTTATAAATTAAAGTAGTTTATAGGGATGTATGCCAAGACTGTGTAAATAATTGTGCTTCTTATCCAACCTTTTCCCACTGGTTTTAACATTCATTGATGGTTTTCTAACTCTACCATTTAAAAAGATTGCTATCTAATTATAGCTGGAGATAATACTTGAAATAGTCCCTCGTGTATTTTTCCTTCTCCACAATTCCCCTTTATTCTATAATCTTTCCACTGCTGGGACTCAGGCCAGGTCTCATTGCCCCCAGGGTGGGGGTGGATGCTCAAGACCTTTAAGAAAAGAGTAAAATTCTGAATGTGCTATTCCCAAGTAAGATATTGAAAGCCACAGCTATTGATTTTAAGAGGCTGGCATTTAAAAAAAGATTTTACTTATTTATTTTAGAGAGAGGGGAAGGGAGGGAGAAAGAGAGGGAGAGGGAAACATGTGGTTCCCTCTCATGCCCCCTGTACTGGGGACCTGGCCCACAACCCAGGCATGTGCCCTGACTGTGAATCAAACTGGTGACCCTTTAGTTCAGAGGTTGACACTCAGTCTACTGTGCGACACCAGCCAGGGCAAGAGACACATTTTTACAGGAAGAGAGACTTGTTACTTCTTCCCTCCTTTTCATTCTCCCTTAAAAAAATAAATGTTAAAAGCTTGACTTTTGTGATAAAGAGCAAAGCCTAACCCCTGTGTAATAATTAATTCAGGAAAGAATCATCAATGAACGGTAAAACCTGTTGGAGAATAAGCTATTTACTTGATGCCGAAAGGATTACACCTCGAATTTCTAACAAATTAAAAAAAAAAAAGTGGTACCTTTGAAGGAGAGATCTTGCAGTTGTCATCTTATTCAAGTAATCAAACTTTATAGCACTAGTAGCAAAAAACCCTGACATTAACCGAACTCTTACTGTATTTTTTTTTAAATCGCCTATTAGGTATTTTCACTGAAATGACTTAATTTGAATCTGATATAGTCTTTAGACACAATTTCCAATTTGTCAGAAAATATGGGAAAGAGGAACAGGTTAAATTATATCAGAGGAAAGCTCTCAGACAAAGTCAGAATATGGGACTTCCCCCTTCCCTGGGAAAAATAATGGGAAAGGAGCAGTATTAGACGAAAAGATAGTAAAGAGACAACCAAATGTAAAGGTTGACCTTGATAGAATTCTATTTTGGTGGTTTTTAAAGCAATAAAATAGGTTATTGGGATAATAGCAATTTTAATATGGATCAGACATTAATGAATTGTGGGAATTGTGATATTATGAAATCATTGTCAAATTTCTATTTGTGATGGTGATATGGTAACTATGCAAGAGAACTTCTTTATTTTTAGGGTGTACATGCTGAAGTATTTAAAGGTGATGTGTTATCTTTGTGGGAGACAACCTTCATGCTTGTATTTTTGTACAAGACACTAGCAGTTTTTGTTCCAAAAAATATTTTTAAGGCACACAGCCTTCAAAGATAGACTATCTCTTTTTGAGTCAAAGAAAAAATACTTTTATAAGTGTAACATAATAAAAATAATGTCCCCCTGGACTTCCAGCCATGATGGAGGTACATGTAGACACTCTTTATCTCCTCACACAACCATAAGAAGGATCACAACTAACCTCAAAACAAAAAAAACAACCCAAGCTGCCAGAACATTAAACTAGGTAGAAGTCCAACAACTAAGGATTTAAAGAAGAAATATTCATCCAGATGGGTAGATGGGGCGGAGATAGGGAGCTGGGATGGACAGGACATGGTGTGGTGGTGGCGAGGCAGTGGTGGCGCTGGACAGCAGAATGGGCAGTTCCACTTTCATGTGTGGCAGATAAGTGCCGGGAGGGATATGGGGGAGTGAGCAATCCCAGCCCCGGGCCAGACAGCATAGCCCAGGGGTCCAGTGATGGGAAAATAAATAAAGCCTTATACCTTCTGGCTGTAAAGACAGTAGGGATTGGGGTAGCGGAAGAAACTGCTGGCCTCTCAGGAGACTCTTTAAAAGGCCCCCAATGGTCCTAGAATACACACAAACCCACCCACTCTGGAAACCACCACCAGGGCAAAAGCTAGAGGGTGTCAGTCGCCCCCCTCTAGCAGGAATGGGAGAAATGACTGGAAACAGGGTGAGGGCCAAGCAAGTGGCATTGTTTCCTTTCTAACCCCTCCCCTACACACAGCGCCATAAAGTAGCAGAGTGGGTTGACCCACCGTGGTGAATACCTAAGGTTCAACCCCTTACAATGTAACAGGTACATCAAGCCAGGGAATCAAAGCAGCTCTACCTAATACATGGAAACAAACACAGGGAGGCTGCAATTAAGGTGACAAATAGATATGGCCCAAACTCCAGAGATAGAACTAAACAGAATGGAGATGGCCAACCTATTAGATGCAAAGTTCAAAACTGGTGACAAGGGTGCTCATAGAACCCACTGAGTATGGCAAATGCATAAGGGAAGCAATGAAGGCTACACTAAGTGACATAAAGAAAAATCCACAGGGAACCAACAGTGAAGGGAAGAAAGCCAGGGTTAAAAATCAATGATTTGGAACATAAGGAAGAAATAAATAGTCAATCAGTACAGAATGAAGAAAGAAAAATTCAAAAAATGAGAGAATAAGCCTCTGGGACATCTCCAAGCGTGCCAACATTTGAATCACGGGGTGCCAGAAGAAGAAGAAGAAGAGCAAGAAATTGAAAACTTACTGGAAAAATAATGAAAGAAAACTTCCCTAATTTGGTGAAGGACATAAACATACAAGTCCAAGAAGTACATAGAGTCCCAAACAAGTTGGAACCAAAGAGGACCACACCAAGACACATCATAATTAAATTGCCAAAGGTTGAAGATAAAGAGAGAATCTTAAAAGCAGCAAGAGAAAAGCAGAGAGTTACCTACAAAGGAGTTACCATAAGATTAATAGCTGATTTCTCAAAAGAAACTTTGCAAACAAGAAGGGACTGGAAAGAAATATTTAAAGTGATGAAAAGCAAGGACCTACAACCTAGATTACTCTATTCAGCAAAGCTATCATTTAGAATGGAAGCGCAGATAAAGTGCTTCCCAGAGAAGGTAAAGCTAAAGGAGTTCATCATCACCAAGCCCTTATTATATGAAATGTTAAAGGGACTTATTTAAGAAAAAGATTAAAACTAACTTTAAAATGACAACAAACTCACAACTATCAACTGAATCTAAAAATAAAAACAAACTAAGCAAAGAACTAGAACAGGAACAGAATTATAGAAATGGAGATCACATGGAAAGTTATCAGTTGTGGGGTGGAGGGGGAAGGAGAGAATGGGAAGAAAGGTACAGGGATTAAGCAGCATAATTGGTAGGTACAAAATAGAAAGGGGGAGATTAAGAGAGTATAAGAAATGGAAAAGCCAAATAATTTATATGCACAGCCCATGGACATGAGCTAAGGTGGGGGATTGCTGGAGGGAAGGGGGGTACCAGGCTGAAGGGGGAAGGGGGGAAAAATTGGGACAACTGTAACAGCATAATCAATAAAATATACTTAAAAGTAAAAATGAAAGTAATGTGTCCTTCTGGGGCAAAAGTCAAGCGAGTTTCCTTGCAGTCCATTATAAAAGATTTGAGTTTCCTAAGCTTGGGTTTCCTTAAGTGTGGTAGAAACTCACTGTACGTGTAGTAGCCATACAGGTGACATTGTGTTACTCCCATGTGAACTGAGGGCAAGAGAAACCAATGTGAATAAGAAGCTCATGCCACTTGCTGTGCTGTGAGCGATCAAGTCCTTTGTCTCTGACTCATGTCTTTTACCAGAATCCATAAAAGTGTGGCTGTTAGTCTGCAGGTGGGTGAAATCTCAGGCCCCTCAGAGTTCTTTAAAATAAGTCCCCCAATTTAAAAGTTAGAGCTTGAGAGACCATATGCTTTTCCTTTAAGAAATGAAACAAGGTCATTTCCTCTCACTGCACTTATTTAACATTGTACTGGAAGTTGTTGCTAGTGCAATTAGGCGAGAAATGAAAATTAAAATATACAGATCGGAAACATAGAAATAAAACTATCTTTGTTCACATATAACATGATTGTCTAAGTGGAAAATCTTGAAATGTTAATCAACAAAAAGTTCCTGGAACTAAATCGATTATCAGAATTATAGGACACAAGGATAGAAGTCAATTACTTTCTTATATACCAGCAAAGAAAAATTAAAATTGAAATAAAAAAACACCATTCCATCAGCATCCCCCAAATAGAATATGTATAAATATATCAAAGTATGGACAAGAACTATATCAGGAAAACTACAAAACTCTGATGAAAGAAGTAAAGATCTGAAATGGAGAGACACTCTGTGTGTATGGATTGGAATAGTAACATTAAGATACTGTTTTTTTCCAGCTTGATTTATAGATTTAATGCAATCCCAGCAAATAGTCCCAGCAGTTTATTTTATGGACATTGGCAAGCTGAGTTTAGTTTACGTGCAAAGGCAAAATAGCCCACAAAATATTAAGGGAGAACAATAAAATTGGAGGACTGATTCTACCCAGCTTTAAGACTTAGTATAAAGCTGCATTAATTAAAGACAATGTGGTACTGGTGAAAAAACAGACAAATATATTGACGGAATAGGGAACCCAGAAATATATCTACACAAATGCAGTCAATGAATCTTTGACAAAGGAGCGAAGAGTTCATTGGAGAAAGGATAGTCTTTTGAACAAATGGTGCTGGAACAACTGGACATCCACAAGCAAAAACAAAACTGAACCTAGCTAGACACAGACCTTAAACCTTTCACAAAAATAACTCAAAGTGCATCATAAATCAATAAATTATAAAACTCTTACAAGGTAACTGGAGAATACCTAGGTCACCCTGGAGTTGGCAATGAATTATTAGATACAACACCAAAAGCATAATCCATGAAAGAAAAAGTTGTCAAATTGGGCTTCATTAAAAGTAAACCTGCTCTGTGATAGATACTGTTACGTAATCACAAGGCAAGCTATACACTGGGAGAAAATATCTGAAAACATCTTAGCTGATGGACTTGTATCTCAGTGTACAGAGAACTGACTTCTAAAGCAAAATAATAAAACAAACTGTCTAATTAAAAAGTGAGCAAAATATCTGAACAGATAACCTCTCCAAAGAAGGTATAGAGATGACAAGTATACGAAAAAATGTGTCACATCATATATCACTAGGGAATTTCAAATTAAGACATGAATGAGACACCACTGCACCTATTGGAATGGCTAAAATACAACACTGACAATACTAAATGCTGACAAAGATGTGGAGCAATAGGAACTCTCATTCATTGCTGGTGGGAATGAATATGGTACAGCCACTTTGGAAGATAGTTTGGCAGTTTCTTAAAAAACTAAATATGATGTTGCTATACAATTCAGCAATCACACTCCTGTTTACTCAAACTAGTTGCAAACTTATTTCCACGCAAAAACCTACACACAAATATGTAAAGCAGCTTTACTGATAATTATAAAAAACTGGAAGCAATCAAGACATCCTATAATAGGTGAGTAAATGTGCTACATTCATTCAATGGGACATTATCCATCAATAAAAATGAATGAGCTATCAAGACAGAAAAAGACATGCAGGAGTCTTAAATTCATATTCAAGTGAAAGAAGCCAGCCTGAAAAGATTACTATATGATATTTTTGAAAGGCATAACTCTAAAGAAATCAAAAAAGTTTAGTGTTTGTCAGGAGTTTGGTGGGAATGGAGTGATGGCATGATATGGGAGGGGGAAAGGTGATTAAGTGGAGCAGAGGGGATTTTTAGAGCGGCGAATCTATTCTGTGTGGAACTGTAAGGGTGGACACATGACATTTTACATTAGTCACATCCCATAGAACTGCATAACACAAAGAGTGGACCCTAATGTAAACTGTGGATTTTAGTTGATAATAATGTATTGATATCGGTTCATCAGTTGTGACAAATGCACCACACCAGCGTAAGATGTTAATAATAGGAGAAACTGTGAGTGGGAGTGGGATGAGTTCACGAAAACTTTCTATATTGTCTGTTAAATTTTTCTGTAAAGGTAAAGCCTAAATTTTTAAAAATTTAAATTTACTTTTTATAAAAATCATTTTAATTACTGTTAACATACAATATTATATTAGTTTCAGGTGTACAAAATAGTGATTAGACAGTTATATAACTTATGAAGTGATCACACCAATAAGTCTAGTACCCATCTGACACCATACATAGTTATTACAATATTATTGACTATATTTCCTATGCTGTACTTTACATCCCAAGACTATTTTTATAACCAGTAATTTTTACTTCTCAATCCCTTCAACTTTTTCACCCATCCCTCCAACCTTTCTCCTACCTGGCAACCACCGATTTGTTCTCTGTAGCTATGAGTTTATTTCTGTTTTGCTTGTTTGTTTTTCATTTTAGATTCCACATATAAGTAAAAAAACATGACATTTGTGTTTCTCTTTATAACTATTTTACTTAGCATGATCCCCCCTAGATCCATCCATGTTATCACAAATGGCAACATTTTAGTCTTTTTATGGCCAAGTAATACTCTATTTTATATATGTACCACATTTTCTTCATCTATTTGTCTATTGATGGACACTTAGTTTGCTTCCATATTTTTGCTCTGTAAATAATGCTGCTATAAACATAGGGATACATATATCATTTTGAGTTAGAGTTTTGGATTTCTTCAGATAAAATATCCAGAAATATAATTTCTGGGTCATATGTTAATTCTACTTTCAATTTGTTGAGAAACCTCCATTCTGTTTTTCCACAGTGGCAGCACCAATTTACACTCCTACCAACCACACACTTCTGTAGATTCCCTTTTCTCTATGTTGTTGCTAACACTTCATATTTCTTGTCTTTTTGATAGTAGCCACTCTGACAGGTGTGAGGTGATAACTTGATGTGATTTAAATTTGCATTTCCCGGATGATTTGTGACATTGAGCATCTTTTCGTGTCTGTTGGCCTTCTGTGTGTACTCTTTGAAGAAATGTCTCTAGGTCCTGTGCATATTTTTTAATTGGATTGGTTTCTTTGTGGAGGGTTCTTATATGAGTTTTTATATATATTTTGAATATTAAATACTTATTGGATATAAAAGTGATGAACATCTTCTTTTCATTCAGTAGGCTGTCTTTTCATTTTGTTGATGATTTCCTTTGTTGTACAAAAAACTTTTTAGTTTGTTGTAGTCCATGTGTTTATTTTTTCTTTTGTTTCCCTTGTTGGAGGAGATATGTCAAAAAAAATGTTACTAAGAGTCATGTCACAGAGTTTATGCCTATGTTTTCTTCTAGGAGTTTTATGGTTTCAGGTCCTACATTAAAACTTTAAATCCATATGGAGTTTATTCTTCTATATGGTGTAAGAAAGGGATCCAGTTTCATTCTTTTGCATGTATTTATCCAGTTTTGCCACACCATTTATTGAGGGACTGTCTTTATCTCATTGCATATCTTTGATTCTTTGTCTAAATCTTAATTTTTTTCAAAGAGCTACAAAAGGCGTAGAGAGAGAGAGCCTGCTCAGTATAGCACAAGGTTAGCAGGTGCTGAGTCCAGGCGGGGGACATGCAGATTTTCATTTTACTGTTCTTCCTACTTTCCACTCTACTTTTTCTGATAAAAATGAGGTGGGTAAAAGCAAATCTAGAGGACTTGGGACACTGGGTGTGTGTCAGGGAGGACATTTGTGATGATGTAAGACTCAGGCTATGCTGAGGGTGGTAGAAACTCTACCTCATTTAGGGGTAGGGTCGTGGAGGGGTGATGATATTTGAGAGGATTTAATGAGGAGAGTAAAGGTGAGTAACTGTGATAGGCTCTTGAGGAGACTGACATTCTTCCTACCTGCCTGGATTGAAACTCCCAAGTAAGTGTGTTGAAGGAAATTTGTCACAATTCCTAAGGGTATATTTGAGGGAGGCAGCAAGTGTCTTAGAAGAGAGCACTGGTCACAGTGAAATGGAAATAGGGGCATGTGTAGGCAAAAGGGTCTAAGATAGTACCCCAAGTCTGATCCGTGATGGTACAAGGGCACAGATAGCACTGCGGGTTGCCCATGAGGCTTTGTGGTGGGCACAAGGTAGGCACCGAGCAGCCTGTGTTGACCAGCAACAGGATCTCTGAGAACAAGGGCACCTGAACGTGGATTCTTTGGGTTACGAGATGAGCAAAGAACAGATGGGATGAGTTGCTTTAGCGGATGGAGGAGGCCAGCAGAGAACAGCCGTGGCCAGATACTCACCTTACACTCATCCGCCATGTCATGTTGTTCTGAGTTCAGATGCCACTATTAGGATGAGAGAGGAGAGGGGGATAATCCAGATTAATACCTTACCACTTAGGGTACTTCGTTATAAAATCCTGGGCCAGCTTCTTGTTTCTCATTGGATCCACCTTTCTATGGCTCTCCAGTCAACACAATTCTTAAAACAAAACTTCTAAAATTTTAAATGGTAAGTGAATAAAATAAAGTAATACATGCCGTCCCATTGCCTGTGTAACAGTTATGAACTGAATGTTCGTGTCTGCTCATTCTTATGTTGAAGCCCCAACTCCCAGTGTGGCTGTAAGTGGACTGAGGAAGTAAGTAGGGTTAAACTGGGTCATGAGGGTGGGGGCCGAGGGATAGGGTCAGTTTCCTGGTAAGAAGAGCTGCTGTCCCGGAGGGGGACTCTGTGACAGCGGTCTGAGAAGGCTATGCAATAGCCAACGGCAATCAGGAATCTAATTCTACAGGCCACAAAAAACAAAAAAAAGATTTTCTGTAGAGTTTCTTGAGGGACGAGCAAAGGGAAGATAGCATGGCACAACAACCAAACTAAAATTCTTGTCCGTGATTGTTTCTCTTCCCAACTTGCGCATCTCCAAGCGGTGCCCAGATCTGCCTTCTCTGCTTTCTAAACAGCACTCGATACAGCAGCACCTGCAAATGTGGTTATGGGACACTGGCAGTGTGGCAGGGCAGACCGAAAATCTGAGCTTTAATATTTTATTATTTAATTATTTTTATTTAATTTTAATTAATTAAAAAGCCAGAGCAGTGTAAAGTACTTTTCCATTAAGCACAATGTATTTTTTTTAGTAGGACTAAATTTCATTTAAATTACATCAGTATGCTATTGTTGCACTATAGTGTGTGGGCTGGGCATTCTACTTTTCTGGTGTCCCACATTAAATCCATCACTGATGTCATGGATTCAGTGAATCTAAAGGTGTCAGCGAATTGCTTCAGTTCAACTGACTTTGTGCTATGTATTGATAGAGTGTTGTAATTTTCTTGAACATTTTATATAGACAGTATGAGCTACAGTCATACCCATGTATATTGTTATTGATAATTAAGCTGAGGTATTATTTTAGTTATAATTAAATCAGTACTTTAGTTTAACAAATATAAGTGGACATGTTTTTTTAATTTAAAATTAGGGCATAATATTGGTGCAACCTTGAGTGGAGACAGAAGTTAGCACTAGAATGCCTTATTCCGTTTGGGCTGCAGTAATGAAAGTACCGGAGACGGTGGCTTAGACAACAAGCTTTCTCACAGTTCTGGGAGCTGTGAAGTCCAAGATCAGGGCGCTGGCAAATTTGCTGCCTGAGAAGAGCCAGCTTCCTGTTTCCAAAGGGCTGTGTTCTCATCGGGTCCTCGGAGAAACTAGGGAGCCTGCTAAGGCCTATAAGGACGCTAATCTCACCCCCCAGGGCCCCACCCTCATGACCCAATCACCTTCCAAAGGCCTGATCTCCCAGCACTGTCACAGTGAGGAGAGGTTTCAGCATATGAATTTGGAGAGGACACAAACATTTCAGTCTGTAGGATGCAAATAGAACAGTGTTTAAAAGACCAGAAGGAGGTACATTGCAAATTTCACAAAGAATGGCGATTGCAACTTGCTACAGCTGAACAAAATGAAAAGAGGTGTTTGTCACAGAAAAACCCAGACATTTTAAGCCAGTAATAATGAAATTTTCTCTTGCCAATCAAAAAAGAATTGACAGTCACCTGATATCAGAATTAAATCTCCAGCAGAAAAAAATTTAAATGAGTTTCAAATGCCTTGAAACTTTGCTTGAATTTTTACACACAGACACACACAAACACACTGCCCTATTTTTAGATGAAGAGATGGTAAAACAATTTTTTTCAGTTATGGATATTTTGTTAGACATTTAGGAGAAACCTAAAACTATTTTCTAAAGGAAAGAGATCTTGAATTAAGCAAACAAAGAATTTCTCATGGAATACAGACTTTTCTAATAATATCAAAGATCAATTAATTAAAAATGTGCAAAATTGCAAGTATTTTTCTTTAGCTTTATATGAGCCATGACTCATATGGCCCAATGTACCTTGGGTTCATTTTATATCAAAGGACTTACAAGTTTATGGAGAAATGTTGTCAATTTGTGATTTAAAATGTTAAATTCACAGTATGGATATTTTTTAAATCTATTAATTACATCTGTCAAAGAAGAATTCCTCCCCACACAAAGATCAGTTTTCATTCTGATGGACAGTGTTCCAGCTATGTTAGATTGAAATTCTAGATTCATTGTAACTTACTAAGAGAGATGGCCGTTTCCCTTATTGCTTCATTCTGCTGAATGGTACTGACAATGTTAAACTTGATCTGAGCCCTGTGTTCCTGGGGAAGTTTATCTATAAGGGACCACCTGGTTCTTACAGAGTCTTGGATAAGACTCGCCTTCATCCTCCCTCAACAACTAGGACTGTCTTGTTTATCTGGCTGTATATTCCCAGGTCCCCTTTCTTTTCTTTAAAACAAACAAACAAACAAACAAACAAACAAATAAATGTATTTTTTCCCTTTCAAAGAAAAGTGGGTCTTTTTCCCCCTGTAAGGAATAAAATGTTGCAAAAATTTGTGGAAAGATACAAAAATGTTTAATATCCATATGGTAATCCTGGATTGTATCTTTAACAAAATTTTATACTTCTTTTAATATGAACCCTATTAGCTCTCTAGAAGTTAACTTCTATTGCTGCAGAATGGCAAACTTGTCAAAGACAGTTAAGGTACAGACTTTCAGAATCAGATAACCCTGGAGAGTTTCTCTAAATACCCAGCATCCTTTCGAAAGGACATGCAATAATCTTTTTGTCCATTACAAAATTTTTCCTGGCATTTTAAAATTATATGAATTTAAAATCCATAGGCAAAATTGTGTACACCAAGACCTCAGCAAAGACTGTGGTTCTCAACCGTCCACTGTCTATTTGTTGCCAAATGAGAGAGACTTTGCATCTATATACTCTATATATGTGGAAATATATATACCCACACACTATACATGCCTACATATATATACATAGAGTTAGTAGGACAAAGGAGGTCCAATCCATTCATTTCTCTCAGAGCCTAGATCTGAGCTTTGGAAGTTAACAGACACAGCACCCAGAGAGCTGCACGTCTGGAACAGCCTTTACTCACTCGTATCCTCAGCTCACGCCTGGGGACACCAGGAGATGCAAACACATGGAACTGAAATTGAGTTGTGGGGAGGTCTTGTCCTAAAACGCACCCTTGAGTCCAGCTGCCACGGCTGGCAGCCCTAGCCATCCCATCTTTGAAAGACTTAATGCCAACAGAAGACTCCCCCCCTTCATTCATGCCCCCACCGCACGGAAGGGCGTGTCCTCCTTCACCCCTGTGTCTCGTCTTGGAGTTCCTGAGAACCAGAGTCTCTGAGGGGGCCCCCAGCATCGGTTATTTGAAGATTTCAGATATTCCCATCTGCAGTAAGGAATGAATGACTCTGTGCTAAATTTGCAAACCTCAGAGAACAAAGTTTTCTTTTAAACTTGTTACCCTCAAATGAAACACATATCCCAGAAAGTTAAAAAATAAGGCTGATTTTGGAGAGAGTTACAAAAATATTAGAGTTCAAGGAAACGTATGGTCCAAGAGGGAGAAGGGACTTTTCTGAAGTTACTCATCTCCTCAGCGGCAGAGGCAAGGAGAGAACTGGGTGTCATAGAAGAATACGAGAAGGGTGCCTATGACCTTAGCTCCCTGGTGCTCCTTTTGTGCCGAGACACGTGGGATATTGTCCAGGTGGGTTTACTCTAATCTCATGAGCCGAGAAGCAGAGAGTTTTCTCCATCTAGTGGCAGAAGAAGTCAGAGAAGTTCCAAGCATGAGGTGGGTTTGGCACAATGGCTCTGCTGCTGCTCAGCTCTCAGTTCTGTTGAGACAGAGGGGCCATGTGCAAGGATCTTGTGGTATAATAAGAAATATATGTTTGGCCTGGCTCCTGGCACAGAGCTCCTGAAACCATTGTAACTTCCTGGTTTATAGGAGCGAGAAGAGTGTCTTCTGTTAGTCAAGGTAAGCCTCCATCAGCCACACCTGAAGTTGTGCTCTTGGGGTGGCTTTTGGGCCCCTGGATTCGAGGGTTAGAATGAAGGATGGAAACTTCCAGCTCTGTTACTGCAACATCCAAGGAGGAGGGAGGGACTGGAGATTGAGTTAATTATCGATGGCCAATGATTTCATCAACTAGTCCTGTGTAATGAAACTTCCTTAAAACCCAAATTCATGAGGTTCTGAGAGTTTGAGTTTGTGAACACTCCACATGACAGACGGCCGGGGCACTCCGACTCCAGTGGGACAGAAGCTCCTGTGTTCAGGGCTCTCCCCGAGTGTCCCAATATACCTCTTCAACTAGCTGTTTATTTTCATCATTTTAAATATCCTTTATAGTAAACCAGTAAATATAAGGAGTGTTTCCTTGAATTCTGTGAGTTCTAGCAGATTATAAAAACTGAGGAGTGGCTTGTGGGTACCCCTCCCCAACCCCAAACTTATAGTCAATCAGTCAGAAGTGCTAGCTAGTGTCCTGGACTGGTGACTAGTCTGAAGTGGGGGCCTCTTGTGGGACTGAGCCCTTAACCTGTGGAGCCGTGTTTACTCTTGGTAGTTAGTGTCAGAAGCGAAATCGATTGTAGGACCCTCAGTTGGTGTCCACAGAGAAATGGAGAATTGATTGGTGTAGAGAGTCCACACGTTTCATGTCAGAAGTGCTGCCAGGAAAAACAGACCACCGGCCTTGAGCAGCTGAGTACACTCTCTGGCCAACAGCCAGGAGGAGGACAGGAACCTCAGTCCTGAAGATGCCAAGGAACTAAATGTGGCCAATAACTTGAGTGAGCCAGGAAGCAATTGATCCACAGAAGCTCCAGGTAAGAACCCAACCTGGTCAACACCTTAACTTTGGCTTTGTGACAACTAAGCAGAGAATCCAGCCACGTCCCATTGGATGTGGCTCACAGACCTACAGAGCTATGAGATGATAATTGGGTGTTGTTTTAAGCTGCTAAATTTGTGAGAATTTGTTAAGTAGCAACCAAAATTAATACAAAGCCTTGCAGCCTGTTGCCTTCACAGCGCTCAGTGTTTTCATGGACTAGAGGGAAGCTGGTCCTTCTGCTTCCCTTGTGGGGGGTGCGCTGGTTTAGAGCAGCAATTTCAACCTTTTTCTCTCATGGCACACATAAACTAATTACAAAAATTCTGCAACACGCCCAAAAATATGTATTTTGCCAATCTGACAAAAAAAAAAAAACCTTGTATAATTATGATCCATCACACCTGGCAACTATTGTTGTGTTGACTGCTGTCATTTTTTTCATCGGACAGTCTAAGGGAGAAGAGGTCAGTGATCCTGACTGAGTAGTCAGGTGTGGCATGTTTGAGGAATCTTGTAGTGCACCAGCAAGCTTCTGCAGCACACCGGCTGGAAATCGCCGGTTCAGAAAGGGAAAGGAATTTGTGTTGCGCCCTCATCTCTGCCAATGAAACCCCACTGCCACCAGCGAGTGGCCGCCAGGAACCAGCATTGGAGCTGCATGCTTTGCATTCGTTACTTTGCTTAGTTCCCAACAAATACCGTAAAGCACATGGAGCTTGTGGTTTTATAGATGAAGAACCTGAGGCCCAGGAAGGCAGGGAGGTGGCCCAAGGTCATGATGCTGATGAGCGCAGAGCTTCAAATCAGGTCTGTCTGAGTCTGTGGCCTTGTGCTCATGACACCCAGTGACTTTGCATCAGTTTCCTGGGGCTACTTGAACAAAGTGGCTTAAACAGCAGAAATCGTGTTGTTTCCCAGTTTTGCAGGCCAGAAGTCTGAGATCAAGACCAGCAGGCTGGGTTTCCTGAGGGCGGTGAGGGAGGGGTCTGTTCTTGCCCCTCCTTTAGCCTCTGGCGTTTTGCTGGCAGTTGTTGGTGCTCCTTGGCTTCTAGAAACATCCCCCTGGTTTCTGCTGTCACCTCCACATGGTGTTTCACTGTGTGTCTATCTCAGAGTCCAAATATCCCCCTTTATATGGACATCCTGGATCAGGGCCCACCTTAATAACCTCTCAAGGCTTGATCATTGTTGCAAAGACCCTATTTCACATTCACAGACCTCAGGGGAGGGACTTCGATGTCATTGCAGGGGACCCGTGGTTCAGCCTGGAGCAGACCCCAACTGCAGCCCTGGGGGGGGAGTGTGCCTGTGAGCAGAATGTGTTGCCTCATCCCCTTCGTCCTATAGTTGGAGACTGCAGCCAGCACCCAGGCCCCGGGCAAAGGGTCACAAGGAATCTTTGCAGGTTTTTCCTGCCCTTTTAGTCTTTTTGTTCCTTATCGCTCCATTCCCTGTCTTCAGGCCTCCCAGCTTCCTCAGATCCCAGTGAGAGGAAGTTGCTAACCACTCCTGGCTTGTCACCTCCCCTGTGATCTGAACCCTGCTGTCTTCCACTGCACAGGGCTGTTCGGGAGGGGCGGTGGCTGGGGGAGGGTGTTTCAGGACACTGATGGGGCTTCCTGGGACAGCTGATCACAGGCCCAGGTCAGAAAACACCTGCTGCCATCACTTTACTTGCTTCTTTCTCCTTTTACCAGATGGGAGCCTTGCACCAGGAGGAAACCTTATCCTCTGTTAACGCTAAACCCCAAGCCGGGCCCTCTTTTAGGGACTTTGTATGTAAGATCTCACTTTACTTTCATGATCATACTCAGTGTTTTACAGTTTGCAAAGCATCTTTACTGCATCTCTGGAAGGATGGAATAGATTTTATTTTCATTTGGTGGATTGGTAAGTAATGGGACTGAAACCTAGTTCACAAAAGCAGGTGGACTTTTCCAGGGGAGCTGCTAAAGGTCCTAATCTAGAGACACTCTTTCATTCTTGCCTATTTCTTGTTAGGGTCCTTTTAGAATTTGTCTCCTTCTAAGGCCCAGGCAGGAGGCAGCCAGGCCTTAGATCGCTGCCCCACCCTGGCATTCACGTGCACCTTTCTCTCTCACATGCATCCGTTCAGCCACACACAGGAGCCTTGTGAGCTCGCTCTGGGGAAGAAGGCGCAGCTGTGCTTTGATAAGCTCTCTCGAGGGTTCTGCTTCCTCTCGGTGTGTACCATGATCCGCCCCCAAGGGACCACTTCACAGGAAGCCTCAGCCCAATACAGTCGTGATTCCAGCTGGGGTGTCTGTCTTGCCTCGTCGCTGCCTGTTCTATTTTGGGAAGTGCAGGGCTGGCACTTGTGAGGTGCTCTGTGAAGAATGACGGTGGTCTGTGTGTACGTTTCAGCAATCTTTTGCTACTTTGACAGATGACTGCAAATTTAGAAGCTTGAAACAACAGCCTTTGTGGGGCAGGAACCCAGGCAAGATTTAACGTGGTGATTCTGGATTAGGGTCTCTCCTCAGGTGGCCATGTAGTTGTCACCTGAGCCTGTAGTCATCTAGGGCTGGTGGATCCGCTTCCACACTCACTCCCAGGGGTGAAAGTCCTCTCCGGCTGTCAGCTGGAGAGCGCACCACACGGGCCTCTGTGTTGGCTTCCCGGAGGTCCGCAGGCCATGGCAGCCGGCTTCCTCCAGAGCAGGTGATTTGAGGGAGAGCCCGAGACCGCAGCAGCGGTCCCACCACGTCTGCCGTGTTCCGTGATCACGCTGATGTCGGCTCTGGCACAAGGCACGGGGTCGCCGAGGGCCATCCTGCCGGCCAGCGACCGCAGCTTGTCTATTCAAATACTTCACATTTTTCAGAGAGCTTCTCATACACTGTCTCATTTTAAAAAATTCCATAGGCTTATCTTGTTTTTCCAATAAATCAAAAGCTTCTCTAGGGAAAAGAATGTCACATTTCCAGATCCCTCGCCCCTTTGCCCTCTTCCACAACACCCCAACCCACACCAGTGAGCAAAAAAAAATTAAAAAATGAGCTTCTGAGTATTGGGAAAGGAAGCAGCATACATTTATTTGTTGCATGAATGAATCAAGTAAGCTGCTTTACATCCTCAGCCTCCATTTTTGCCTCTATAAAATGGGGTGTAGAGGAGAAATGGTTGGTCCAGATGTTCTCTAAGGACCCTTCTAGCTGCAGACGTTTTTTCCTAAAGTGAATGGGATGATCCCTGCTTGACAGAAATGACGGTGGAGAGCTGGGGGGGTTCGCCCAGCCCGCCTGGGCACCTCTGGCAGAGCTGGGAGCAGACCAGTGCTCTGGAGACTGCTGCCGGGACTGGTTAACTCAGCGCCAGCCAGCCCGTCAGTGGTTGTCTCAGTAGCTGTTGCTGTTACTACCAGTTCCACTAACCATCACCACCTCCGCCATTCCTTTACATCTACTAACTGCCACACCCATTTCAAG
The DNA here is from genome assembly GCF_021234435.1 of Artibeus jamaicensis. Classification (NCBI taxonomy): domain Eukaryota; kingdom Metazoa; phylum Chordata; class Mammalia; order Chiroptera; family Phyllostomidae; genus Artibeus; species Artibeus jamaicensis. The sequence goes on along the minus strand of NW_026522030.1, from coordinate 41,298,479 downwards.
GCTTTATAGCATCTATATGAGTTACAATAATCTTATGCTTTATGAATAGTTCAATTTTACTGGAGAAAAAAACCACCATTAGTGAGTTTTACCTGAATGATTGGCCCTGAAAAAAATGAGAAAGGAGTGGAAAGCAAGAGTTTGAAATTGGGAGGCTGGGTGTAGGGTAACTTGATGCAGGGGGACTTCATCACAGCCACCCACAGTCTCTGGCAAGGCAGCTGCCACCTCCCCCATGCCGAACAGGGGAAGTGACCTCCAGGGACACCTGTGTGGAGGGTGACCTTGACCCCGTAGCCATCTGACTGCATCTCAAGCTAGTGGATTGCTATATTCTGAGCCAAGTACAAGATGGGGAAGGCACAGGGAGGGGAGGTCAGCTGGTAGGTCTGTCCAAGTTTGGGTTCTCTCTCCTTCTCCCTGCATGGCCCGTGTAGTCTAGGGCAATGGGCAGGGCAGGGCAAGCTTGTCACTGACTCCTTGCCTTGTGCTGCTTCTAAAATAGACATAAGTGACAGCCTAGTGAGTTTGAAGACATTTGAAAGAAGAGGTAGGGAGAAACTCTCTTTTGATAGGGCATTTGAAGCAACAGACAAATATAATCCTCTTCCTGAATGGCAAGTTTTTATGTCCATGGGTGAGTGGGCCTCAGGGAGGCCAGTTTCTCTTCCTCCTTAATGAGTCAGGCTACAACAGCTGCATGTAGTAGAATGAGGGGGGCTGATCTGATGGTGGGGCACTGGCCCCCAAAGTAGGAAACAGAGGTGTCGGAGATTGCACCGCAGAATTTGTCAGCCTTCATTGGCCAGGGTGTGCAGCAGTGTAGGAAGAGCATGGACTTTGATTTTAAGCGCGCTTGAATTCAGATCCACGCTGCATTATTTTCTGCCTCCAAAACCTTCTCATATTGCTCAACTGTTTTGTGCCTTAGTTTCCTTGCCTGTCAGATGGCGAATGTAACAGTCCTGTCTCTTTGTGTTGTCATAAGGACTGGAGGTGATACATAATAATGATGACACTGATAATTAGCATGCATTTGGATATATCTCTGCCAGACATTGGGCTAGGTGTGCACACCAGCTCCCATAAAGTGCCCAGAACAAGGCTGGGCTCATAATAGGTATTTGACACATTTTAAGTGACATTGTTATCCAGCACTGCGTTGCAGAATGAAACAATGACTCAGGGACATGAACATTTAACATACAGGAATATTTCAAGTCGCTTCTCTGCTGTGAGATGGAGAATCACCTTTCTCTGGGACCTTGATACAAAACGGAATATTCACCGAGGTGGCTTAGGTTATGGCTGCAGAAGGAACTCCAGAAATTCAGGGTTTTTACTTAACAGTGGTGTGTTTCTCACTTCAACTAAATGCCCAGTGTGGATCAGCCTGGGGTTCTGCTCACTGATGTCATTAAGAGCCATTGGTGAATGGATGTTTCATCTTGACACCTGTTTCCATAATTACGAAAACAGGGAAAAGGGAGGCTGATATAGAGAAGCGGCAATTAAATGATTCTGCCCAAAAGTAATACATGTGTCTTTTGTTCATATTTGTTTTTTTTTTAGTTTGATATAGTCCCATTTGTTTATTTTTTCTTTTTTTAAAATTTATTTAGTTATTTTTCAAGTACAGTTTTCTTTTGTCAATTTCTCCCATCCCAACCCCCCATATTTGTTTGGCCAAGGCAAGCCACTTGGCTATGTATAATTTGAGTGTAGTGGAGAAATGCAATCTGCATCCAGTAGAACGAAAATATTTCTGGACACACCAATAATCGTGGACCCTAGTGAGCACCACAGAAGGGCCTGGTGGACCTCACTGATGTTCATAAAGAATGAATAATAAGAGGTACTATGAACTGAGCATCTATGTGATAGGTACCGTGTCAAGTACTTTGCATTCATATATCAGTTAATCTCCCCAAGGAGGACTTAATAATCTCCATGTTATAATGTAGAAACTGAGGCTCAGGGAAGTTTGATTACAAAGGCTTAATGGTATTAAGGTTAGCATGAGTATAGTCTGCACAGGTGTTCTGGAGTTACAGGGAAATCTTTCAAAAAGAACAGTGTAATAGGAGGCTGTAGAGACTGATACCTAGTTTCACTTCCTTATTTTTAAAGTCTGAGCACATGCCAGGATGGCAGACAGGTCCTGAGTGTCAACTCTGACAGATTTACATTGGCTGCTGGGGAACCGCAAGGAGAAGGCTGTCCAATGGCAGAGGGCGGTGTGATTGATGAAGAATGTCTGCTGTGGGCATAGTAAAGGGGGTGGCAGCATGGGAAACAGATGTTTATCACTTCTGGGCACATTTTTCACTTTTCTGGGTATGTTACATCACTTAAAAAACAAGGTTAATAAAACCTTACCTGAGTGAAGGTAGGAGACTAGCCAAGATGATTTTTGGATGTCCTTAGAGGGCACTTTCTTTCTCTAGGTACATATATTCCAATTCATTTCATGAATAATGTTCTAACATGTAGTCACGAAAATTCATTAATATGTGTGGAAGGGGGCTGTGGAAGGGAACTCAACTGACTGAATCATTGAAAATTGCTCCTAAAAAGAGCAGAGACTTTGACAGAAGTAATGAATCATTTATTGGCACTTAAAGGTGCCAATCATCACTGCCCTACCAATCATCTGTGAGCTGATTGCGCCTCCTGGTCTGTATATCCAAGGCCGGTATTTCTCAGTCTGGGGCGACATGTTGGGGAGGCATGAATCCTCAGATAAGCACGCCTCATCATTTCAGTGGCGATTTGGGGAATATGAGCAATGTATTTTCTTAAGGTAGACAAGATGCATGCAAAATCCCAGGGGGAAATACTCAAAAGGGTTATGTGGAGGGATTTTAATATGTACAGAGGGATGGTCAGGATTAGGGGAACTAATAAGAAGGGTGGGATTATCAGTGACAAGCAATGCAAGGGACCATTACCACTGATAGACCTGAGGGAATGACAGGTGGGACAGGTGTTACTGGAACCTGTGAGTGGCATGGCTGATCAGGAAGGCTACCCAATCTAGCTATGGTCCCAGCAATTTAGCTGCTGCCCAGATTACTGCCGCACGGGGAGAGGGTGGGGGTCAGTCCCCAGAATGGTGTCTTCTCTTTTCTGCTGACAGCCCGTCAGAGGGTAAGGGAGCCTGGGTGGTATAGACATGGAAAACAGACCCCTCGGGCCATGAGCAGGGCAGGGCAGGGCAGGGTGAGTAATGGCTCCAGAAGGACAAACAGAGAAGGCCTAGCACCCACGAGTACACATATAACGCGGAATACACATGTGGAATCACGTGTTTAAAGGTGTCTCATCACAGGTAAACGAGGAAAGAGGGAGCACTGACATGCGGGGTTCACATTCATCTTGATTTGGGGGCCAGGCATCAGCCTGAGAGGAGGGAATTGGAAGCTTTGGAAAACACTTTTTTTGAGTGATAATCTAATGCTTTTCTTTAATTTTAAGATGTCCTGTTGACCACAGAGCAGATGCCTTCATGAGGGCAGAAAAACGTCCTACAGTTGCACTTCTCAGCCTGGCAGCCTACAGCCACATGTGGCCACTTAAACTTTAAGTGAAACTAATTATGCCCTGGCTGGTGTAGCTCTGTAGATTGAGTGCGGGCCTGCGAACCAAACAATCATGGTTCAGTTCCCAGTCAGGGCACATGCCTGGGTTGCAGGCCAGTTCCCAGCAGGGGATGCACAAGAGGCAACCATACATTGATATTTCTCTTCCTCTCTCCTTCCCTTCCCCTCTAAGATAAATAAATTTAAAAATCTTTAAAAAATAAATAAATAAACAAAACTAATTAAAATGAAATAAAATTAAAAAATTTAATTCCTGCCTTGACTGGTGTGGTTCAGTGGATTGAGTTCCGGCCTGAGAAGCAAAAGATCACTGGTTAGATTCCCAGTCAGGGCACATGCCAGGGTTGCAGGCCAGGTCCCCAGTTGGGGGATGTGTGAGAGGCAACAACTGACGTATCTCTTGCACATTGATGTTTCTACCTCCTTTCCTCTTTCTCTAAAAAGTAAATAAATAAATCTTTTTAAAAATGTAATTCCTGAATGTCAGTAGCCAGATTTTAATTGTTTGACTGTCACATATAGTTATGCTGTATTAGTGCGTAACATCTCCATCACCACAGCCAGCTCCATCGAGCAGACTGGCCTGGATCCTTGCGCATGGCCCTGGATGGGCTGGGGGCTGGCAACAGGAGGCAAAGGTTGTCTTCACCACAGAATCCTCTCCTTGATGATGAGTGACTCTCTCTTGGCTTGTATGGTTTTCCTGTGTAGCTAGCAGCGTATTAATGATGATAATGGCAGCCCACAGGTGTTTAGTTCTTAACATGAGCCCTACAGTGCGCTGAGGGTTTTATCTCCATTTTACTGATGCAGAAAGTGAGGCTTAGAGAAATTCAGTGACCACACACCATTAAATTACCCTATATAACATTGCCAATATTCAGCTGTTCTTGATGAAAATGGCAATATCACATGCTTCAACTTCATAGTTCATGACCAAGCCAGGTTTCAAATCCAGATCCAAGGACCATGTCAGGTTCAAGGTGGCTAAGCCTCTGTAAGTGACCACCTTGAAAGCTACTTCAGAGGGCTTTTTAAGGATTGCGTGATGTCGGTTCTGTGCCTGGTACACAATGGGGCTCATGGAATGTCGAGTTTTTGTTTTCACTCCTTTCTGTCTGTCAGTCTCATTCTCTTAGGAGGCAGAGTACAGCTGTTTAAACAGATGTGGCTACTGAGATTGGGAGGAAGAGGCTGCTGTCATTCACCAGATCCCCTCCCAGGGACCTGGAACAGTTCATCTTCCTCACCAAGGCCTCCTGCAGCTGGTCCCCCAGGCTCCACCCTGCTCTCTCTCAGGGAGTCTCTTTTGCTGGGCTGCTCAGGGTCATTCTTTCTGGGTCTCAAGCAGAGGTGGGGGTGATGTGCACTGGCTCTTCCTCCCCCCTGTGTCCTTAACAGCCCCAGCAGATGCACTTCAACTAATCCCTCCCCTAGAGACCTCAGATGGAGCTGGAAGGCCAGAGGTGGACCAGAAGGGGCAGCTGCTGCACTGAGCTGGTCAGGTGGCTATACAAGCTGTGCTCCGACCTCATGCTTGCTGTGACTCTGTTTTCGTGACTCTTGCTGGCAAGGTGCCTGACTCAAAATTCCTCCCTGGTATTTGGCAGGAGGAGGAGAAGTCCCCTTGGTGGAGGGCCCTGCTATTTAGGAGGGGTTTAAGCATTTGAGGATAATTTCCATTCCTATGAGGAATCTTTGTCTCTCCAAAGCAATGGTATAGTGTTGCCAGATCTAGCAAGTAAGAACATAGGATGCCCAGTAAATTGGAATTGCAGAGAAACAATAGACCTTTTTTTAGTGGAAGTATATACCATGCTATAATTGGGACATACTTCTAAAAATTACTTGTTATTTATCTGGAATTTAAATTCACTTGAGCATTCTGTATTTTATCCAGCAATCTTCCAATAATTATAGGGCTTCCGTCCACCCTTCAGATGCTGGTTAAGCTGATGTTATGGCCACTTAGGAGTAAAAGGGAGGGAGATCCAGATCTAGGTTTCCCAGCTGCACCCCAGATTCCCACTCATAGCTCCTCGTGTGAGGGGCAGAGGGAAGTTCACTAGACCCATGGCTCTCAGGATGTGGTCCCTGGACCAGCAGCAGCAGCATCCCCTGGTGCTCCGTAGAAGCACAAATCCTTGTGTATCATGCAGACACACTAAATCAGAGGCTCTGGGGGTGGGCCCAGTAATTCATGTTTCACAAGCCCTCTGGTGAGGTGATGCATTGAGAAAGTAGAGCAAGGGCCTTAGGTGTGTTCTATTTAGTAGTGTCAACTTGGCTGAATAACTTAACCTCTCTGAGCTTCTGTTTCTTTCTAAATTAACAAAAATGTTTCTTTCTAAATAAAAAGGGAAGGTAATACCCAATTTAGGGCTATATCAAGATGAAGTGAAGTTACATGTTATAAAATACACCCCACAATGCCTGTAATTGTAAGAACACTAATAATACTCATTAATAGTAGTCGCTGGACAAACTGATGGTCAGCACAGCAGAAGTTCTAGTTATTGGGGCAATCAACATTTGCTCAGCTCAAAGAAGCCTTTCCTTTCCAGGACTTCAATTTCAAACAGTCTATGGAAAAAGGGAGGAATTTCGGGGAACAGAGGATGGGGCGAGAAAGGACTGGCACCTGTGGGGAATGGCTTTCCGACCCACAGATGGAGCCCGGAGTGGAGGGCCACGTTGACCCCATTCCCTTTGCTCAGTGTTCTGCCCAAAACAGTCCCCCAAAGGCAGGGATTTTTTATTTGGTTTTTTTTTGTGTGGAGTTGTTTTTTTTTTTTTTGAGGAAAGGGAAGGGAAAGGAAGCCTGGAGAGGTGAGGATATGTGGGGGCTCCTATCAAGGGAGGTGGTACCTTCACACTTCACCATGTTTCACAGGTCAGGTCTGGGGCTCTCATGTGAAATCTGGACCAGGGCTTCTCAATGGCTCTGTGGGTGTTTTGGGCCCTGTAATTCCTTGCTGTGGGGCTCTCCTGCACATGTTTAGCAGCATCCCAGGCCTCCACCTACTAGACGCCAAAGCCCCTTCATTTTCCCTCACAACAGTGACCATTAAAAGTATCGCTGGAAGTTGACAAATTTCTGGGGCCTGGGGGTGGACAACAACCAAATCTCCCTGGACTGAGAACCATTGCTCTAGAGAACCTACTAGACAGTACCCACTCAAGCAGTTTTAACAGCTTTCATTTATTGAGCATTTACACGTGTTACCTTCATTCCCCATGCTCATATTACAAGGTAGTTCTTGTTACCTACATTCTACAGTTGAAGAAACTGAGGCTCAGACAGTTGAAGTAACTTGTCCCAAACCCTACAGTGGGTAGGTCTGGGCTTCTGGCTGAGGTCGGTCAGACGCCAAAGCTCATACAGCACCCACTGCAACATGGCTTCCCTCCCTCTGGGAAACTAAGGATTTCTTTTCTTTAACGCAAGGAAGTTCTTCTCTAGTCCACTCAGGTCCAAAAATATTTATTGCGAAGCCATGAGGTGCAATGAGGGAAATCTAAGATGTCGTTCCGCTCAAGGAGCTTTCAATATCAGTGTCTCCAGGAAGGTCAGAGTCCCCCACAGCACAGTGTGTGGCAGTCTGAGTTTGGGTTGAAACGGACATCTGTGAGGTAGAACTCTGTGCACTGAGTAGCCTTTGTGCACGTCTGCCTCACGTGTCCTTGCCCTGGCAATCCTGATGATAAAAAAAGAAAGGAAGGAGGAAGGGAGCCTGGAGGGTCACAGGACCCACCAGCCACCCATCCTATGGAATATTAATTCTCTTGCCTTGCGGTGGGCTGTGAGTTACTTTTAGCCAAACACTCAGCTACCTTCTTTCTGGCTCGCTGCATGAAGTTCACCTTCCCCCTTTCCCTTCGAATGGCGGTGTACTCATAAGCCTTGAGCTTGCTGTAGTAATCGGAGAATTTGTTGTAGAGGATGGAGATTGGCATCCCGTTGAGGATAATCCCAAAAGCAATGCAGAGGAAGGCAAAAAGCCTGCCCAGGTGGGTCTCTGGGTACATGTCTCCGTAGCCCACAGTAGAGATGCTCACCTGTACAAGAAGGAAAAAAGCAGCACAGAATTGTTAGCACCATGAGGGAGGAGAAGAAGGGGAGAGAGAACAGGCAGGGAAGCGGCCTGTCCTCCTGAAGGTGCACGTGGCTTGTGTACAAGAGCTCCCCATGAAGCCACTTTCAGGCACCAGAAAGTTTGCCTGCAGGACCCGTGTCCTGGAAAGAACACAGGCTTTGGAAGTGGAAGACTTGGATTTAAATCCTGACTCTCACTTCTAAATTTTCTTATAAACTACCTACTTGAAACGGCATTGGAAGGAGCATGTAAGGCAACATGTATAAAGTCCCTGGTGTAGAAAGGGCTCGATAAATGTTGGTCTTTGCCTCCCCTCAGCTGGGGCCACCGTTAGGACTGGGAGCCCCAGGTTTGCCTACATAATAGACATGCTGAAAAAAGCTCAGGCTTAGAACCAGTCAGACCCCACTCAAGTCCTGACTCTGACCCTTCCCTCGGAGTGACCTTGGGCAAAACATCCAGGGTCTCTAAGCCTTGGTTCCTTCATCTGAAATAGGAGGGAGAATATTACCTAACTCTCAGGATTCCTTTGAAGACTAAGTAAAAAACTGAAGCACTTAACACAGTGTAACACCCATAAAAGACATTAAACAACCTCCTCTGTTGTCCTTCTCTTATCTTTAAAATGGAGACAATTATAACACTTATCAGAATTATTATGTAGTTCAGAAGAAATATTTTACATAAAGGTGCTTTAATTGCAAGGAAAAACACACTCTTGTTATTTTACAAAGGGACTTGCTTTTTAAAATATCACCAACCAAAGATATGTTCACCCTGCATGAAATTCTTCCCATCACTCTTGTCACAGGGCTTTCGATTCCACTGATTAGAAATTTATTTAGGTTAACAAGCTTCTGCTTTAACATGCAAATACTCACAAAACTAGTTATCAGTCAGGGTAGCTAGAGAAAACTCTGGAAAAACTCTTGGGGGTTGTTTTTTATGCCTCATGTACTAAGACTCCCCTTAGTCCCCAGACTATTGGCAGAATTAGGGCTGTTGCTTACAGCTGAAAAAGCTGTGCATCACACAACTCCAGGGGGCACTGTGTGCTTTGTCAGTTTGTGCTGTGGTTGCCACAACTTTCCAGCACATGGTAGTAAATGTGGGAAGTCATCCCATTGCCCTGCTCCAAAATGGCCTTTAGCTTAGAAATGTAAATTAAAAAAAAAAAGTGTTAGTTAGAACTTAGAATGAGTGTGATTGATTAGTTAGAATGAAATAGAGCCGTGGACCAGCTGGGCAAATGTGGTGGAGTTGATAAGAACAGTAACTGGATCCAGCCCTTTGGGGCGGGTGACCCACTGCTTCTCACTGCTCCCTTATTGCTGAGAGACCCACTGAGGGACGAGCAGTCCTTCCCATGGTGGAAGTATGCAAGCGAGCATCCAAGAGAGGCAGCACGGTGTAGACCAGGGCAAGGAGACGAGTATGGCAGTAGGCTGTGTGGATCTGAATGTACTTCTCAGCTGTGTGACTTGGTCAAATCACCTAAATTTTCTCTGCCTCTGTTTCCACTTTTGAAGTGAGGGGAGAATAGCACTGCCTGCCCCACAGGGCTGTTTTGGGAACTGAGAGTGCCCGGTGCAGGGTGCCAGTTCTCATGCATCTGAGACCAGCAGGCTGTGGAAACAGGCTTCTCCCTGGCTCCTGCTGGCGCTGTCTGAGGGAGGGTGGCAGGGGCACACCAGACCCCAGGACAGACTCCCTTTTTCATGTCTTCTGGATCAGTGATCAAGTGAGGTTGTAGATCAGTCTCCAAGTATGCTTGTGTGTATGTGTGTGTTTCTTGACATTGGCCACACCAAGAGTAAAAGCACTGGAGTCAGATGTCTGTCCAGGGGTGTGAACTGAGCATATGTCACTAACAGCATTGCTCATACCTGTGTATGTTTAGTTTTGGTCCCCTTTCCCCGGAGGAGGCCTAAAGAGAGTTGGATAATAGGGGTAAGTGACAAGAAGGGCAGTTTTAGAACAAGAAGCTTCCATGAAAGGCCAAAGCAGAGTTTTAGATAGAGCAGCCCCTCCGGGGTACAGGATTGGGGAGAGGGAGGCTAGAATGCTGAGGAAGTAAAATAATGGAGATAAAGTGCCTTTTAAAAAATTCTGCTCAATGCTTTTACTGGTCTTGCTTTACTCCCAAACGCCACTCATTTTTTTGGCTGAACTTCGAGTGAAAAGTTAAAAGCAAAGAGAATTGGCTTAAGGAAGATTAAATATTTGATATGCATAATATGGTCTAAATATCTTTATATATCTCGGATCTCTAATTTTAGAGAAAAGATCTCTTCTGCTAGGAGGCCATGTATGCTGGAAGAATTTGTTCAAAATGCATAGCTAATTTATGCATTGTCGGTTCTGTGGGTAATTTAACTCAACTAGTGATTTGCTTGCTCCTTGGCTCTAAGAGGAACCCAGGATTTTGGGTGTTAAAGAACTTTTTCTCCATGTGCCACAGGCCAAACCATTTCTTCCTGGATGAGCATTAAAAGTGGAAGGCCCCAGACTGACCCATCTGAATATGCAGAGCAAGTTCTCACATTAGGATGTGTTCAATTTGGAAATGTGTCCAAAATTTCTACAATTCATCCTAACACCCTGGAAAAAAACCCACAAAAAAACCCCCAACCCCCTTTAAAAAACAACGCCCAGCTGGCTCAGCCATTCTGTACACAGGACATTTACCCTTCCATCAACAACTTACATATTTTCCCTGGGTCCCAACAGCAAGAATGTGACCTTCCTCTAGCAGTTTACCCTCTAATCAGCAAATCGTGGCCTGCTAAACATTACAAGGAGGATAAGCATCCAATTTTTCTCCAAAAAATGTTGAGAATGGTTATACTTGAATTTCTCCCTCAACAAGGAATGCTTGTTTACTTCATGATGAACTAGGCATCTATCACTAGCCAGTAATCCATGCATCTTGGAATTATGATCCCCAGAAATAAAACTGGGTTTTCAAAAATAATTAACCACCCCTTCTAGTTTTTCCAAGGAAAATTTGAGGAGGTAAAGACTAACACTTTCTGGCTAAAATTACTACATACCTCAGTCCTTCAAAGGAGTCAGCTTCAAACACGACACAGCCCGTCCATGCTGCTGTTGCTAAAAATATTTTAGGAACTCCTTCGGATTATAATCCGGACAGATTCAGTGTTATGAACTTGAAACAAGTGGTCTTGTTGGGCACATTGGGACACAATTATCTGATGCCCCTACTAGATATTATTATACCTGGAGGGTTAACTTTAGATGCCAGTCTTAAACTCAAGAGTCTTGATTACTTTATTATTTTATTTTCATCTTTATTGAGTTTATGGAGGTTAACAAACCTCAATATACTGGTTAACAAAATTATACAGGTTTCAGGTGCACGATTTCACAACACATCATCTGTACGCTATTTTGTGTGTTCACTACCCCAAGTCAAGTCTCCGTCCATCACCATTTATCCCCTTATCCCCTCCTCCACCACCCCCACCCTATTCCCTTGGCAATCACCACACTGTTGTCCATGTCCGTGAGTTTTTTCTCTTTTGCTTTTCTTGCTCAATCCCTTCATCCCTCCTCCCTCCTGCTCTCTTATCTATGAGTCTGTTGGGTCTTGACTATTTTAAAATATTGAGTCCACCCTCATAAAGGCAAAGATTGAGCACCATTACAAAGAAGCAAATGAATACATCACCAACTCTGAAGATAATTCCTCAGTGGAATTCAAAGAATGTTTTGATCAGCAAAAGCAATGTTAGAGTCAGGTCATGGGTGGCCACTCTGAGGAGAACAGCCAGCTTACCCATATAGTACCGTTCTTACATCACGTAAATTGTACAACAAGGAGGGGGTGTGCAAAAGCTAAAGCAAGGATGGGACCCAGTCATCTACCCATAGAAAGCTCCAGAACAACACAATGCCCTCTGCATCTTCCACCTACCTAGCACTTCTCCCTGCTCGCCTTCTGCAACTCTATCATGTCCCACTCAAGTCCTAATGGTCAACAGGAGGAGCATACAAAGAAAGAAGGGGACTACCCCAAAATCAGGAGTTGGGGACCAAAAGTCATAAAAGTGCCTAATAGCCTTTGGTTGCCGACAGCTACTGTGCTAGTTTTGAAGAAACTGGAAGAACTGTAATGCCTTCTGGATCAGACATCTGCCTGTTGTCTCTCGGTCCCATGCCTGACACCCTTCTGTACTCTATTTTGTAATTCTGCAACTGGGAGTCTGCAAACTACATTTCCCAAATTCCTTTGCCCACTGTCTTCTGGTGTGTTCTGACCATGAGAGACACTGTTGGAGACTGGAAGGTGTTATGAGGAGATCAGGGTCCTCATCCTCCGTAACAGTAGATAGTTATGGCTCAGGTATCTTTCAGTGCTCAGCACCAGCCTCACCTTAGGGGTCCCTGCCACAGCCACTGGGAGGCTCTGCCTCTTTACTCCTGTGTTGGTACCTCCCCTTTTCTTTCCTGTTCCTCAAGTTCTAGGGCCAGCAGATATTTCCTACATTTACCAATCTTTAGGTTATCTCTGTTTCCCCTTTTTGCTTCTAGCTTTCTTACACCTATGTATCTATTTCCCTATATCAAATCTCCTCTATTTAAAACACCCAAAATGTTTTCTATTTTCCTCAGTGTAACTTGACTGATTCACCTTCTAAATGGGTCTCCTCAAAGCATGCAGTCTATGAGTAAAAATAAAATAATATAAAATGCATCTCAGTGATCTCATAAGTACCACTTATTTGCAAGGAAATGATATCATACTTTAGGAAAACAAGAATAGAAGCAAGGTCTCTGGGGCATAATTATCAAATGCCTCAGCTGGAGATGAATTTTCTTTCTGAAGAGTTTTTGTTGCATTTTGAAGGAGTAAGTTCATGACATCATTTCCTGTTTAGTTTCTACTGCTCTAACTCGCTCTGGAAAGCTCAGAAGGAAATGGTTTGTTGAACAGCCAATTGCCCTTTTCTCCATAAAAACATAGCCACACTGGAGACAATGATCACAGCTTCATCACAGAGTTAATTGTACTTGTCAGGTGATGCCATGCATTTCCCACACCCAGGCAACCCTTGGAGCATGGCTGGGGCCGCTCCAAGCATGGGCCTATTTATTTGGACACTGAGAAGCTTTCCCAAGATAGAACAGCTGACCCTTGTGTATATCCCATAGTCTTTCTCTTTCCCCAGTAGAGAAGGAATCAAGTCTGTTTTATTTTCCCTCAAATGAACCTGGAAGCAAAGGTTATTGCTTCCATGTGATAAAGACCATTAACTAGTCAGATATGGTAGCTTCTATTTACTGTGGGTATACCACAGGCTAGCATTTTACATATGTTTCCTATTATATTAGTGGTCACAAATAACCACCATTTGTCAAACGAGTAGGATGGGTCTATTTTATATCCTAATGCATGAGCATCTGCAGACACAAGTGTCCAGGAGGGAATTCTCCTGCAGCTGTAGGAGAATCACAGTAATGACATTTATAGTATTCCTCTTAAAACCCCAAGTTGAACAGACGACTGTTGCAGGATCCTTGGCATAGAGAGAGGGAAGATTATTAAAAGCAAATCAGATTCAGGGTGATCTGAAAGCACTGAAGACAGGGAGGAATGTATTAGAGAATCTAATGTCAGTGATGCAGCGCTGCAGTGGTGGAACAAATTACCAATTCTATTATTCTTAACCTCATCTTCAGAATTTCAGTGTATGAGTGTATGTTTTCTAATGTGTATAATATATTTGAGGAGTAATTTCTTACTACAATAGAATGATTGTACTACTGTAACTAATTATTTATACCTTCCTGTATCCAAGCTCTTTGCCATATAACTTGACAGTGCTTCCCTGTAGTGGGTGGGCTAACCTGCCCTGCTTGCCCTTTGACTCTGAGTTTGGCCTTGTGACTTGCTTTGGATAATGGGTTGAGCAAATGACATTGAAGGAAAGCTTACAGTGCTTGCATGGTTGGGCTTGCATTCTCTCTTGTCCTTAGCCATGGCCATGGATACATGTCTGCTAGAGAATGAAAGATATGTAGTCTCCTCTTTCATCCCAGCCATCAGCCAGCTGAAATAGTATGAGTCCAAATGAGAACTTCCCCAGCTGAACTTAGAATTTATGAATCACTAAACACATATTGATCATGGATGTGTGCTCAAAATTTTTAAATAAAATCTTGAAGACTATTCTATTTGTTACTTCTAGGATTCTACTTCTCAGATTCTCATTTTTTTTAGTTATGTGTATTTATGAGTTTCTTCTCATAAATTAAAGCAAAAATTGTTCAAATTTTGCTTAAATTTCATCTTCTCCCAGAGGGTAGATTCTGCCACCCAAGTCACTCTCGATCCTATTATCTGATACAAGACACACAAATAGCTGAAAAAATTATCTTTCTCCCTTAGAACATAAACTCCATGGGGGAAAGAAACGTTTTCTTTTTTTCTATCACTCAGTATCTCTAGTGCTTAGAATACTAGGATCCCTGGAGGTACTCAAACAGTTTTTGCTCAGTGAATGAATGGCATGGATTTTTGTGGATAATATGAGGAACTGGCCCTAATATTTTGCATCTTTTTGCTTTATATCTATGTAAGGAAACAAGATGTTTTGTCTGCATCATTTTGACAGTGTTCTTTTTGTTCTACTGAGAATACAAGCCCTTAGTACCCAATATGCAATGTTAGCATAAGTAATAAAAACTGGGTTAATAAAACATCAATCCTGGGGAATAGAGTAGCCCTCAAACACTCAAGAGTAATTGTTCCTATAATTAGAAATAAATACACATTATCAGTCTTTTATCTAAGTCAATGATTTTAATACTATACATAATTCTCAGAGAATAAGATGGACAAAGGTCATTGGTAAAGGTTAACATTAGGAAATGGCAAGGTTGAAATGTACCAATTTTGGTCTAGGAAAATAGTGCCTGATAGAAAGGCCACAAAAGAAAACACATAGTAGTAAAAGTAATAATTGGTAAAATTCATTGCACATCAAACCTGAACATTGGTTACATTTTTGCTGTGAAATTTATGGAAAACACTGGCGTTGAGTAAAATAAATTCAGCTAATATATAAAAGGAATAATTTGTAAGTTAAACATCTTTGTATATATATTAAGCCAATCAAGAAATTAAATGGGATCAATGGGCATTCACTTCAGGAAATTTTTTAAAAAGAAAAATTCAGTATTACAAGCAATTTTTAAATAAAAATCTTTGCATTAATACACAAAAGGTAAAAGAAGTTTAGTGGGTTAAAATTATAGTATTAAAGAGTCCACTAGGTGCAACCCACATGGACTAATCTAAGACATAAAAATAGATGGAAACCTAACTCTCTAAAACTTGAATTATATCATCATCATGTGTATTTGCTCTTTTCGCTTCCTACTTTACTCACTTCTAAAGTAAAGGTCACTTGCTGGGGACAAATTATCCTCCATCCTTCCACCTGTACACACAGTTTATCTACTATGGAGATGACCTTTTGTCATGGAGAATATGATCAGAGGAGTGGCATTTGGCTTGTTTGTTCACAAGAGTCTAATGCCATGCCTTCACTGAGGAAAGCTCACGAACCCTGTAGTGCATGTGAGCACTCACTTTCCAGGGGAGGCAGGCAGCCTCAGTGAACTGCAGAGCCCTCCATCCTCCCCTTTTAGAGATGAGGAAACAGGATGGGGAGGAGGGAGTGAGGTTTCACAGCTCATTATTTAGGGTCACAGTTCATTATGACCACATCTGACACTAGAACTGAAATCCATCCTACCAAACTACATTGTTAGTAGCCCTGGGGTGGTTCAAATGTTTGCCTGAGACTTTGGGCTCTGATCTACCCAGTGTTAATGTTGAAAATATCTACTTTCTGACAAGGAAAAGGCTTGTCATATTTGCTTAATGTCTTTAAAGGCATTACAATAATCTACTTAAGGACATACAGAAACCACACACCTAGTACTTTCCTTTGTGTACATGTCAGCTTATTTGTTGACTTAAGGAGACCCAATCAGCACTTCCAGGGATTCAGGGATTTTCCAAGCATTCAGTTAAGCACCCCGGAAATACATACCCCGGAAGGTATGTGAGTAAATGGTATAAATTGTTATAAAAAGGCAAATACTGAAGAAAACAATGACAACAAATAGCTAGTATATGAACTGTTCAAGGCCTGCAGAAGAGCTAAAGAAGGGAAGAGGAAGTGCTGGGTGTGGAGATGACAGGGACTTTGTACCGGGACAGGCTTGGGCTTCTGTCCTCACTCCTGTGTGTCTGCACTCAAACTCTCTGTGCCTCAGTACCTTTTTCTATAAAATGAGGCAATAACACCAGATCCTGAGAGAACTCCAGTGACATTGGAGCAAGTGTCACTTTTAGATGCTTCTTTACACCCTCAGATTTAGCTCGAACCAGTGGGATTCCAGTTAGAGTTGACAGTGTTCAGCCAGGTCTATTTCTGCTCCTAAACAAATACCCGGTTTCTTTAAAAAAAGAAAGAAAGAAAGAAAAAAGGAAGCCATCTCCAATACGTCCTATTTTAAATAGAAATAGTGATTATAACCACCTTATAGGGTTAAGATAAAGTTATATTAAACTACTTAGGATAATAGATGTTTGATGAATGGCAATTAACAAGAATGATGCTGAGGAAGCTTCCCACATACATCAACCTTGAATCCTCTTTAAAATCTACCTGGTATAGGTTTTAAAACTAAGTCTAGACTTGGAGGTTCCTAAGATAAAGTCAAACCCAGTTACTTCCTGGACTGCAGTGTCCCTGTCTCTGACACTCTACCACCCGCCTCTGTTTCTGTTCTCTGGAGGCAGCAGCGGAGTGGTCCTTGGCCAAGACAAGGGAAAGATCAGGGGATGAAAACAGACAGCTGATAACCCAAGAATGGGAAGGCTGGGGAAGATGTTGGAAAGCCCAAGGTCATGGTACTCACCGCGGCCCACCACCAGGCATGGGGGATGCTGGTGAAGTTGGTGCCGGGCATGTCGTGCTCCACGGAGTGGACGGCAGCGGAGAAGGCAAAGATGCCCATGGTGATAAAGAGTAGCAGGCAACCCACCTGCTGGTAGCACTGGCGCAGTGTGAAGCCAAAGGCGCGCAGCCCAGTGGAGTGGCGCGCCAACTTGAGGATGCGGAAGATGCGCATGAGGCGCATGATGCGCAGCACCTGGCCCACTTTGCCCACGGTCTCGAGGTCATGCTCCTTGGAGGAGCCCTTGCCACGTTGCTGGTCCTCGCCCATGAAGCACTCCAGTAGCAGCTGTAGGTAGAGCGGCAGGATGGCCACTAGGTCTACTAGGTTGAGGGCGCTGCGTGCAAAGCGCCGCAGGTCGGGCGTGGAGGCCAACCGCAGCAGGAACTCGAGCGTGAAGAAGGCGATACACAGCATCTCCACATGCTCCAGGATGGGCCACCGGCCGCCCTGCTCCGCCTGTTGGTGCATCTCCTCCACCGTGTTGAGTGCCAGTGCCACGATGGAGATGAGCACAAAGAGGCTGGAGGCCACCCCGATGGCCTTGGCAGCCACCGATGAGAAGGGCTTCTCCATGAGGTTCCAGAGGCGTTGCCTCTGCGGCCCATAGAAGCGCATGTCTCGGAAGAGCTCCTCTGCCTCTTCGGCCTGCGCCTGGGCACGCAATTCACGCTGGATCTTAAGCTGCTCACTTAGCTCATCACGCCGCTCCTCAAAGCAGATGCGACAGCAGCGGGGTGTGTACTTGAGCCGCACGCCCCAGTAACCCAGCTCCTCCAGGAAACTGCGTGGGCACAGCTCATCACGGACCAGCAGCACCCCAGACATGTAGAAGTTGTAGATAAGCTGGAAGATGGCTGGGTCACGGTCGAAGAAGTATTCGTCTGTCTGCTCCTCGTAGGCATCACAGAGGCCCAGCTGGAGGCTGCGGCTGGTGGAAGTAGCCAGGCGGCCCAGGCGTGTCTTGGGGTAGCAGGCCAGCTCGGTGTAGTGCAGGCGGTAGCTTTGTCCACCCACGTTCACGTTCAGCATGGAGCTCTCCGTAAGGACTTCTGTCTGGGTGGTGGTAGCCTCCTCTGGCTGCTGGTCCTCCTCCACCAGATTGTCCTTCCACTGCTCCTCCTCCTCCCCATCCTCATCCTCTTCAAAGTAGTAGTTATAGTTGCCCTCGGTCCACGGTGGGATGCTGGCCTGGGAGCCTGACCGGGCCCCCAAGGAGCAGATGCTCCTGCGGTGTTGGCTGTTTCCTGAATTGGGTGCCTCTTCACACTCGGGCGTATTCCATGGCCTGTAGCTCCAAGACCGCCTCCTCTCACTCTGTTTCAGCATGGCTGTGGGAAGTGGATCCCTTGCTTTTCTCTCCTGGCAATTGTAGGGCCCCTGGCCTGCTCACTGCTGCTAGGAGGATGGATCGTGTGCCCTGCATTGTCTTACAGAGGACCGCAGACCGAGGGTCCTAGACATGGCCCTCAGAATGTCCTGGCCTCAGGCTCTGGGCCGCCCAGACTAGGCTGCTGGGTCTGAACACAAATGCAGACAGCTGTTGACTGCTCTAATCTTGCTGAGAAGGAAGTAGCAAGTGTTAGAAGGGATTTAGAACCTCTTAGCCTCTTTCTCCCTCTTCTCCCTCCACTAGGTGACATAGAGGATGATTATGTCGTCTTAAATCTGTAGCTAATCAGGAAGTGGCAGATATTATTGCTAATAAAAAATGTGGGCTACCCTTTAGGCCTTCCCCTAAGAAGTGCTCTGTGTACCTATGCTCAGATGAAATCAACTGAATTAGCTATAGAATATAGCTCAGTTTCCATTTTAAACTCTCTTTGTCTCTGTTTCCGTCTGTCTCTCTCACCCTCCCTTCTCTTAAAGGTCGAATCCCAGGATTGGTGGGTAGATGTTCTTAAAGCCTTGCGGCCCTGCTCAGCTGCCCTGTGAGGCCCTGTGTGAAGGTGGCCAGACTTCCTTCCAAGGAAAAGATCTCCACCACCTTTCAAGACATTATGACTTTTTAAAGTTTCTTTTCATATGTAAGGCACTGTGCTAGGTGATGGAGATGGAAACTCAGTGGAGACTCAGTTGCAGACCTCCAGTTGCTCACGGTTTTATAGGGGATATCAATATGCAAGCAAAATGAAAGAGCAAGAAAAAAATACAAGGTATCAGAGAAGAGCAGAGGATTTGCTTTGAGCAGGGAATTTGTTTTAAAATTCAATTTGTTTCGATTAGCTAATACATATTTATGAGATAACATTCAAAGGGTACAAAGGTGCATGGCAGTAGAAAGTTTCTCTCTCTCTCAACTCAAACTTACAGCTATCAAGTGTGCCTCTGAGGAGTACTATTAGTACTTTATGGTTAGCCTTCAAGAAATGTTCTAAACACACGCAAGCAAAAACCTATCCACATGTATCATCTGAATAGTTTGCTATTATTAACACAAATCATAGAATGCTATACACTTTGCTTTTTCCAATTAACCATATGTCCTGGAGATGTTTTATATCTTAACATAAATATCTGCCTCAGTTAAAAAATATCTACTTAGTCTGATAGTGACAGACATTCTGTCTTTGCTCTCATAAACAATGATACAATGAAAAACCTTATAAATAGATTACTTTATACACATTAAAATATATGAAGGAGAAATTGTTAGAGGTAGCATTTCTAGATTAAAGACCTCATATTTGTAATTTTGATTGATGATAGCAAATTTTCCTCATAAAAGTTTCCCAATTTTCAACTCACCATCAATGTGTGTTATCACATTTCATGGATTCTTTCCATTGTATAGGTGAAAATTTATGGGTTAATTTCATGTTTCTGTTATGAATGAATTTAAACATCTTTTCATGTGATTGAGTTGTATTTTTTCATTGAAAAAAATAGAAAAATTGGCATTTTCTTACTGATGTGTAGGAGAGCTTTATATATCACAAAAACAGATTTTTTTGCCTGTGATATGGACTACAAATATTTTTTCTGAGTTTATTTTATGACTTCTGGATATATGTCATATTAGAGGAGCCTTCACCTCTCTATAATTCTTGAGTCCTACCTTCCTATATGCTGGGTCCCTGTTGGCTGTCTGCTGCGCTCCTCCGCAGATCAGCCCGGTTTTTTTCCAGTGCGTGGGGGGAAGTGAAATCCTTTGCCTTTCTCCGCATCCATCTTCCCAAGAACCCCTCTATAATTCTTTTAAAAATTTCTTCTTATGGTTTCATTTTCATATTTAAGAATTTGATCTACAGGAATTAATTTTGATGTAAAGAGTGAAGCAGACACCCAGCTTTAGTTTCCAGCTTTTTATCTGGAGTCCCCAACACAGTAACTGAATAATCTGTTTTCTCTGAGAGCTATCTTTCTCTGTAGAGCTATCTTTATCATGTAGTTCAGTTTTAACTATACTTCAAAGGTGTCGGGAGGGAACAGCTGTGGTATAGAGGGTCTGTACCCGTCAGTATTGCTGATGTTGTTTGGCTTCCAGTAGGGCTCAGACCTACAAACTTCAAATAAAACCTCTCACCAGGATTCGTCTTTAAGTTCCTCAGTATTTTTGGTATTGTCCTGTTGGCATACAGTAGTGATGTTGTTTCTGTAGCCACGTACTTAACAGTTCTTCCACATTTAATGTCTTCTTTATATTGTGCCCACTTCTTGTAACAATTGTTTTTATATGTTACATAAATTCACCTTTTTCTTCAGGATCAATTATGGTATTATCAAGAGCAAAGGTAGTATTATTTTCACATTTTTAATTTTAGCTCCAGACTAACCATCATGCTATAAGATAGCATGTACATAAAAACCCCTAATCTCACTACCCAAAGACATGCCTATATTATTACTATTTTAACCCATCTCTTTCCATTTAGCTACACACATATTTAACATGTTTGAGGTCATGTAGGACATGTAATTATATATCCTGCCTTTCTCATTTAACATTTTAACACAACCATGTTTAATATTTAAAAAATACTTTGTATAATGTTCTCCAGTTCCATCCATGCTGTTGCAAAGGGTAGAAGCTCCTTTCTTCTTTCTGCTGTGTAGTATTCCATTGTGTAAATGTACGATAGTTTTTTGATCCATTTATTTACTGATGGGCACTTAGGTTGCTTCTAGCATTTGGTTATTGTATATTGTGCTGCTATGAACACTGGGGTGCATAGGTTCTTTTGGATTGGTGTTTCAGGGCTCTTAGGAGGATATAATCCCAGCAGTGGAATTGCCAGGTCAAAAGGTAATTTCATTGTTAGTTTTCTGAGGAAATTCCACACTGTTTTCCACAGTGGCTGCACCAGTTTGCATTCCCACCAACAGCGTACTAGGTTTCCCTTTTTTCCACATCCTCTCCAACACTTTATGCTGAGTGAAATAAGCCAGGTGGTGAAAGACAAATACCATATGATCTCACCTATAAGTGGAGCCTAATCAACAAAACAAACAAGCAAGCAAAATATAACCAGAGACTTTGAAATTAAGAACAAACAGACAGTAACCAGAGGGGAGCTGGGAGGGGATAGTGAGGGGGGAAAGGGGGAAATGTTTTCAGGAACAGCTGTAAAGGACATATGAACAAAAGCAAAGGAGATGGGATCGGAGGTGGGAGGTGGGATGGCTGAGGTGGGGAGGAACGGGGGGTGGGAAATGGAGACAGCTGTACTTGAACATCAATAAAAAAAAGAACAAAAAATGCTTTGGAAGAACTATTTTAAATGGCTATGAAATTCTATATTGTGGATGTACCACATATAATTTAACCAAGTCTCCTTTATTAAAATAGATTCCTTAATATTCCACTATTATGAGTAATGATATAGTGAAAATCTTCATGTTTGAAAGGTTTGGTTTTTGTTGTTGTTATTTTGTATTCCGGGTTGTTCCTTGAGATAGTTTCGCCAGATTTTTTAGGCCATTCTCTTTTGATGTGCATCCTTCCCATGCACTTGCTGTTCATGCTGTTTAGGATGCCTTTTCCACCCGCCCTGAGTCCTCTTCCTCTGGCTGACTCCTGTTCATCATTTAACAGTTGGAAGACTACCTTCTCCGATCCTCTCCTCTGTGATAGCCGTCCCTAATCACCTGAGGCTGAATTCAGCTTCCCTCACAAATGCTTCTCTAACATCTTTACTTTGCCTCTCACAGCCCTTTTCACAGAAGCTTGTCTGCCTGTAAAGAAGACATGGCTGTGTAAGTTTGAGGAGGGCTGGACAGTGTCTGCTTTGGTCAGTGCTTTCCCCATGGATCTAGCCCAGTGCCTGGCATGTAGCAGGACTCAAAAAATATTACCCGAGAGATTAAAATATTCCATGCATATTGCCACCTTGCTTGCTTGCTTCTTCACCTCAATTTACACTTTTATCAATAAAATATGGGAGTGTTTCAGTTGCTTAGCTAGAATACCATTACCATTACTGTTACTTGCTAATCGGTAGTTGAAAATGGCATTGCACTTTTGTTTTAACCAACTGTATATAAATGATTTGTTCCTATGTTCCCCACTGGCCTCCAAAGTCTTCGAGAATAAAGACTATTTTTGTCTTCATAATCCCAACACCACAGAGTGTGAATATGTAACGATTAAAAATATACATATTGAAAGGATACGCAAGATCTCTCTGTATTAGTTCTTCCAACTGCATGTGAATCTATAATTATCTCAAGAGAAAATATTAAAGATTTATTGCTCTGTACTGTATGGCCCCAACCCCCATTTTGAGGGGAGAGAAAACTAATGAGCTTTGAGGAATGGTGGCTGGGAGTCCCACCTGCTTTTCCTTGGTGACACTGATTGGCAGCTTGGCTGATACAACAGAAAGGACATCGGGATTCAGTCTTGATTTTGCATTCTGGTTTCAAAGCTTTGAGTAAATTACTTAACTGCTTTTCAGTTCAGTTTTCTCATCTGTAAAATGGGTTGTTAGAGGATTGCTTGTTAGTATAAAAAGGCCTGACTTTGACTGGCCTGCCTCTGCCCAAACCCTGGCATGCGGTACTCATCAAAGACTCTCCTCTCTCCCTCATCCGGCTACTTCCTACCGCAGCCCTGATTATGTGCCTATAATACACAGATATGTTCATTTTTAGCCCTGGTAAATTTTCTCAGCACAAAAATGATGGCCACATTCACAGTCTAATACTAAAGTTCATGTGCTTTTTGCTGTTGTTGTTAAGGCAGTGTTGACTAATAGAACTTTCTGTGTTGGCAGAAATATTCTAATGGCTTAAAACAGGACTAGTGCCACTGAGCAACAGAATTTTAAATTTTATTTAATTATTTTATATTTAAATTTAGAGAGTCACAGCACTTTAATAGTGGCTACCATGTTGGACAGGACAGTGTAAAGATATCACCCATGTCTGAACCAGGTGGTTGTGAATATGCGGTGCCACAAGAGCAATGAACTTGTGAGACATTAACCCATTAGTCATATGAGTTAGCCAGCATGAACTGACCTACCTCTTCTAAGACTAAAGGGAATGACACAGGGGAAAGTAATCTTAATAGGACAATGAGTGAAGAAATGGGATGGGATTGAGAAGTCTGAGTAGGGGGATTTGGGCTGGAGATGTTTCAGAATGGATTCAGTTTCAGAATGGTTTTTGGAAGAGAGTGGTGATAAAAGGGAGAGACTAAGGCAAATGGTAAGAGCTGCAAGGTTGCTGAATATAAATACTTTTGTAAACATACCCAGACCTAATCCTGAAAGTTAGAGAGAGGGAGGGAGAGAGAGAGAGGTAGGTTTGGCATTTACTTGGAAAGCTTACTTGCATTTCATAAAGGCCTTTGAAGTTTCTGTCAATAAAGTACTAAGATTATAAATGAATATGAAAGCCAAAACAAAGAAATAACAAAAAAAACCCCCAACAATCTCTCCAACTTCCAAAAAAGAGACAAAAAGTGTTTTTCTTTAAAGTCTTTGTTAAGACTGGTGAATATTTCCAGTACTTGAATTATTTAGGTATTTGTTCACCTCCTCTTTAGATTTGCCTCCTGTCCCATTATAGGAGGCAATGGTGAAATGTGCAACAAACAGGAACAGCAATTGATTGCCATGTCTTAGTTAAAGTTCTTGCTGACTAATCCAAGTTGTCTGTGAGTTTGGATAAAGGAAGACGGGTGTGACGGGGAGAAGAGAAATCTGTAACTAAACCTTCTTTTTATCAATGTCTTTTGACAGGCTTAAATCTAGAGGGCCCACACACTTTTCCAAAGTGCATCCATCCTCTTTAATGCTGTCTTTTAAAGATGAAGAACCTCCAACCTGAGAGATGCAGGTTTCTTGCCTGATGTTGCTCAGTGAGTGGCTGGCCCAGCTGGATCCAAATTCTGAGGCGCACCCAGCAGCCACTCTAGGCACTCTCCTCCCCTCCAGGCTCCTTCCTCCCCTCCCTGTGCAGTGCAGAATAGGCAGCCTGTAATAATGAGTGCCTCACTGAGCAAAAACTTCCCCTCATTGATCTTCATTTATTGTTTCTCCTAAACCTACATAGATGGACTTTCAACATGGTTCTTTTTGCCCTAGATGATGCAAAGTTATCTTGACAACTGTTACGCTACTTCAGAAGTAGATTCAACCCAATTCAATAGGAAGTGTAAACATACATACTTTGTATGAGGCACTGTGCTGCTTTCGAGCTGGGGTGATCCAGTCAGTGATTATCTAGTCCCAGTGCTCACTTAAGAGATGAGGGGACTGAGATGTCAGGTAAATCAGGCCACTTGCCCAGGGTAGGTGAGTTAGTACATGCCTGACTCTAGAACCTCGTTCTACACCAGGCTGTGCCCTTTCCCCCAATTTGACATGGTTTCAGCATCACTGCATGCAGTTTTCACTTCGAGGTTGTGTCCATGTGGAACAGTGAGTTGTTGATCTGGAAGAGTGTTTCTGAGTAATTTAAATATCAGATCCTGGCATTTAATAAAGAACTGGGTTCAGTTGTCAAAACTACCGTAATTGTCTCCAGTGGTCTAATTCTGTGGAAAACTTCACGGTCTTCCATTGAGTAGGTAGTCAGAGTTGTATTTCACATAGCTCCCCGAAACAATCTGTTCTCTTTTGCCCAAACCAGAACATTGCTTAATTTCCAGGGTGGAATAGACTCAGCTGATCTTGCAAAAATTTAGCCTCATATAATTCAACATAACTTTGCACCTCACTTTCTTTGGTTTTCCAGTGTTCTCTCTCCCTGTCTCTCTATCTCTTTCTGCTTCCTATATTCTGGGCAGAGAGACTCTGCCCAGAAGAGCAGAAGTGAGGCTACTGAGCACTGCAGTTGATACAGAGAGAAACATTTGCAGGAAATGCTTACATCCAAAGGCTTGTTTTGTTTTGTTTTGTTTTCCATTTCAAAATTTGCATTCCAGAACTACCAGGAGGGGAAACATGCCAGAGAGTGTGGAACATCTGCTGTGACATTGGTATTACTGAGGTGACTGGGAGCTCCCTGGGGTGGCGGTGATGGGAGCCAGATGATGCTCCTAAGGATATTTGCTGGTTAAAAAGTGGCGTCTGTGAAAACCTAGTTAGAATATAATGAAAGTGCTAGAATAGTTGGTATGTGAAGAATATTGGAACAGAATCATTCTCTGAACATCTTTAAGGATTAACAAATGTGGCAAAAGGAAGGGATTACAAGTGATTTATGGTTATATTATATTATTCAAATTGCCTGTGTAGTTTTACTCCAAAAACTGTATTTTTTTGGTATAGGTCAATAGTCATCAATCATGGCAAAATTAAATGATAGAGGTAAATTCTTTCTGTGCAGCTTTGTAAAATATCATGTCTCTGCTTTGCAAAGGTTGCTCATATAATCAGAATGGAAGAGTTAGACCTTAGCTGATGAATGTGTGTGGGAATTAAGCTCACTGAAAAGCATAGCATAAGTAACAGGTATAAATAAATATATTTGTGGTTATTTCGTACCTGTTGATGCGCATTAAACTTTAAAGCAATGCAACTGATTTTAGAGAACTTCATGAGAAAAATCGGTATTCTGGACTAAAGATCAAATTGGAATGGATTAGCAAGATATTGCCAAAAAGAATTATGGAATAGATATAAATTATTATAATCGAATAGCATCTGCTTGTATGTAACCCTGTGTTTGGTGCTGTTAAAAGGCTTGTGATTGATAAGCAGCTTATTCTTTCAAGAGAGATAATGATTTTGCTTGTCCCCATTACTTTACTTTTGATTTGTGTTAAAATTAATTTGGCAGAAGTCCATTTTGGCTCCTGCTATGTAAGACCATCACCAAATATAACTAAGTAGAGTCAATTTGAAGAGGTTTTATTGCAGGCATATCTTAGGATTATATTCAGCAACAGGAAACTGAAAGAACTCTAAGCAAGGGCTTCTGCGTGGAATCATTGTTTTCCCTCTGTGGCAAGATGCTAAAAGACTGGCAGTCCCTGGCCAGTGGAGGCTGATGCAGGCTCCTCCAGATTATTTGTAAACTAGAAAGGCATGGCATTTGGTCCTACATAAAGATTCATTTTCTCACCCCTGTGTCTGGATGAGTAGGTCCCACTGTGATCTCTGTATCCAATATCCATGTTCTAATGTCAGTGCTTCTCCCAACCAGGTTATGTGCCTGGTGCCGGAAGTTATTCAAAGCAATCTATCTTTTAAATGCCATTGCTTTAAAAAAAGATACCACATTAATATAAAATGCTGATAATAGAAAAGTGTACAAAGAAGAAAATCAAATCCACCTTATATTTTATAACCCCAAATAAATTGTTAACATCACAGTGAATGTCCATTCAGAGACTGTTATATCTCTGTATCTCTACATATACACACTATAAGTGTACACATACATATATGTCCACACATATATAATTATATATAACTCTTCATATTGCATAGTTTCACATACCTGTATTCACATATATAATTTTACACATATGGGGTGATAAATGTAATAGTCTATAACTTTATTTACTTAATGACAGGTCATAGTTATTTTACCATATGTAAATCTATTTCCAGATTTGTATAATTTTTAATGACTATGTGGTATTCCCTTGCTCATATATATCCTACTCGTTGTCTAAGAAAATATTAAAAGAATTTGAGAACCATTACAATGCTTCATTTTCCTCATGTCTAATGCCTTGTATGTGTATAATTATACTACAACATCTCTCTAAGCACTAGATTAGGAAGTACTAGAGATCCCATATTTAGAGATTCCATACTTAGAGACTAAGTACTAGATTCCATATACTAAGGAATATGGTCTAAACCCCTCAGACTAATCTGAGAGGCAGAATGGTATATTTAGAAAGTCAAGAGAACTGAGTTCTAGTCCCAGTGTGATGACTTACTAGTCATATAAACTTCAACAAATTGCATCTCCCATCTGGGCCTCAGTTTTGACATCTGTCAGATAATATATGAGTATAGGTGACATTCAATGACTCTTCTACCAACCGTCATGTGTGTTATGATCTTCTAAAACCTTGTCTTCATTATTGTTAAATTAGCTTCATGAGAAGAGGGACTAAATCTGGATTGTTACTCATGTGTAGCTGAGACTGGCACTGAGTAAGTACCCAATGAAATCTGCTGAATGACTGAATGAAAGTGCCAACTTCCCTGCATTCTGAATTATCCTCCTGTGCCCAGCCCATTTCCCCTCCTTGCTTTTAGCCAGGTGGAAGTGTAGAGGAATTGTTCAAAATAGGTAAGATTTTATAGGTTTATAAAAGTTCTAAGCCTGCCATGTTAAATTTCTTCTGAATTATTTTATTCACTTCATCAGCCATTGCAAATGAATTCTCTCTCTCATTTCCATTTTTAGGAGCTTATTATCAGCATGGTGAAAAGTTATTGATCTTTGTATACTTATCTTGTATTGTGGCATCTTATCAAATTATCTTATTCTAGCAATTTTTCTTTTTTAACTAGAGTTTCTAAAGTTTCTGGAAAGAAAACCACATCAATAAACTGAGAGTTGTCTCAGCTTTTAAATGTGTATATGGATTATATTATTTTATTATCTTTGAATTTTCTGATAGCTCCAAGACAATATTGAATAGTAAAGGGAAAAAAGAATATAAATAGGAAATTTACTTAAAAAAAACTCCCACCGGAGGATATGCTTATTGATTTAAGAGGAGGGAAGGGAGGGAGAGAGAGGGGGAAATAAATATCAGTGTGGGAGAGAAACATCAATGTGAGACAGAAACATCAATGGGTTTCTTCTCATAAGTATCCTGGGCATATGCCCTGACCAGGAATAGAACCCATGATCTTTTGGTATATATACCAAAGGAAATACCCAATAAACAAAGGTTGCAGCCATTTCAGTTGAGCCAGGAACAAGAAAATGGTGCCAAATCCCACTTTTATATGACACAACCTACCATAGTAAAAACAAATCAAAGATATTCAATTTCACTGTTAGTCATGTTTCAAAGTGACAAAAGTAAAAACAGCTAGAACATCTATTGCTGGTGGAGATTAGCCCTCAGAACTGCTAACAGGTTCTTCCAATATTCTCTATCAATTTCTATTAAAATGAGCAGTTCAGATATACATTGATACAGTAGTCCTACTCTTGAGAATTCAGAAATACTTTATCTTTTGGATACTAATATTTCTGTTGATTATCTTAAATATATTTTCCCCATGTATGACTTTTCTTTTTCACTTTTTAACTATTTTTTGTTTTATTATTTTAAAATATTTTTTATTTTTTAATTACACTTGACGTACAATATTGTTTTGGGTATGCAAGATTAGATATTTATGTAACTTACAAAGTGATCACCCTTATTAATCAAATACCATATGACCCCATACACAGTTACTACAATATTATTGACTATATTTCCTATGCTGTACTTTACATAACTATAAGAATTCTGTCACTGCCAATTTGTACTTTTTAACTCCTTCACCTTTTTTACCCATTCCCCCAATCACCCTCCCATCTGGTAACCATCAAAATATTCTCTGTATCTATGAGGTTGTTTCTGCTTATTTGTTTATTTTGTTTTTTTTTTAGGTTTCACATATAAGTAGAATCATATGGCATTTGTCTTTGTCTATTTCACTCTGCACAATACCATTCAGGTCCATCCATGTTGTTGCGGATGGCAAGATTTCATTCTATTTTAGGGCCAAGTCATATTCCATTGTATATATGCATCATTTCTTTATCCACTCATCTATAGATGAACACTTAGGTTTTTTCCACATCTTGGCTATTGTAAATAATGCTGCAATGAGCATATATATGCCTATGTCTTCTTCATTTAGTGTTTTGGAATTCTTTGGATAAATACCCAGAAGTACAATTGCTAGGTCTTTCTATATCTCTTTCTACAGTATTTGTTTTAAAGTCTATTTTGTCTAGTGCAAGTGTTACTACTGCAGCTTTTTTATTTCCATTTTTATGAAATATCTTTTTCCATCATTTTACTTTCAGTCTCTGTGTTTTTTGATATGCAGTGAGTCTCATAAACAACAAATGTAAGGGTCTTATTTTCTTATCCATTCAGCCACTGAATGGATATCTTCTGGTTTGAGCACTTAGCCCATTTTCATTTATAGTAATTATTGATAGATATATATTTATTGCCATTTTATTCATATTTTGATTTTTTTTCTTCTTACAGAACTCATTTGACTCTTTCTTGTCTGGAAAGTTCTTTATTTGTCCTTTGACTTTGAAAGCTTTGCTGGGTAGAGTAACTTTGGTTGTAGGTCCTTGATTTTCACCACTTTGAATAATTCAGCCAAACTCTCCAGACCTGCAAAGTTTCTGTTGAGAAATCAGTTGGTAGTCTTATGGGAACTCCTTAGTAGGTAACTAACAGCTTTTCTTGTGCTGCTTTTAAATTCTCTCTTTGCCTTAACCTTTGGCATTTTAACTACCATGCATCTTGATGTGGGCCTCTTTGGGTTCATCTTGCCTGGACCTGTAAGTCTGTTTCCTTCACCAAGTTAGGGAAGTTTTCCATCATTATTCTTCCAAATAGGTTTTCAATTCCTTGTTCTCTCTTCTCCTTCCAGCACATGATGCAAATGTTGATATGCTTGATGTTGTTCCAGAGGTGCCTGAAACTACCCCTCAGCTGTGCACTCCAGGTGTACTCCCTATGTGGGCTGTGTCAATGCTCCTGTTGTAGTTAAGTCTTGATTGTTGTTGGCACATCCATGTGAGGGATTGAACTCCAGGATGTTAGGCTAGGGAGACTGGTCATGACTACAGAAGAGGATCTGCTTTGCAGGGGCCAACCCCAGTGAGCAGGACTCACTTCAGCAGGGCTCTGGTGTCCACCAAACCTGCCCCTTGAGTGTGTTGCTCATGGAGATGGTTGGTTGGTGCTCCAACCTGATCTGAAGCTACTGTCTACTGGGTTCACTGGCTCTGGAGCCTCCTGAGAGTTTCAGGCCAAGGTCAGCCACTTTTGTGTTTTGCCCAGGGCCACCCAGCATGAGCTACAAAGCAATCTGCAGATGGCTACTACTTGTGCTGGACTTGGAGGTATGCAGGAGAGACCAAGCTGCCAACCTAGGCTGACTGTTGCTAGTGCCAGGCCTGGGGACACTTAGCAAGTGGTATGAGGCATGCTGAGGCCAGATGCTGCCTGTTTGAGAGATGTGAGAAAGATCACATGCATGGGCCAAGATGGGTTGTTTGTATAGAAAAATTGCTCTAAGTGGCTTGGGTAGGTGCAAAGGTTTAGTGGGATGGGGGCGTTTCAGGGAATTACCAAGGCTGGGTGAACAATATTAGGTTGAGACTCAGATATGGTGCCTACCTGTGCCTGCAGGGGGAGGTATCTGCAAAGGAACAATGGCCTTTGTCAGCAATACTTTCTGGGAGAAAGCCACCCTCCAGCCCTTGCCTTGATGCCAAGCAATTCCATTCCTCCCTGTATATCCCTTTTGCCTTTTCAGCTGCTGTCCCAGCGCTGGAGCCCAGAGTGAGTATGAGTAGGTCTGTGTGGGCCCTTTAAGAGAAATGTCTGGGACTCCAGAAGCTCTGTCTTAATTAACCACAATCTCCACTGGTTTTCAAAACCAGAAGTTATGGAGACTCCTTCTCTTAGCACTGGAACCCTGAACTGGGGGATCTGGTTTGGAGCTAGAGCCCTGGTTACACAGAGGGGACCTCCCAAACCTGAGATATTCCTCTTGATTTTTAATGGCCACACATGGGTGTGGGACCAACCCATTCCACATCTCTGCCCCTCCTACAAGTCTTAATGTGGCTGCTTCTTTATATCCACAGTTGTAGGACTTCTGTTCAGCTAGATTTCAGGCAGTTCTGAATAATGATTGTTCTGTAGTGTATTTGTAATTTTGATGTGGTCGTGAAAGGTTGCAAGTACTGCATTTACCTACTCTGTTATCTTTACTGAAAGTCTCAATTTCTTTATGGCTGTTTTTTGATGTTCAACTGTATTCATTTTAATGTAGTTAGATAAATCACTTTTATAGTTATCATATGTTTTCTTTTTTATTTATTCTATTACAATTGTCCAATTTTTCTCTTTTGCTCCCCTCCACCCAACTCACCCTTATAGGCCACAGTCAATCCCTTCTCCATTGTCCATGCCCATGTGTCATTCATATGTTCTTTGATTACTTCCTTCCTCTTCCTTCCATCATCCCTCCTTGTACAGCTATCAGTCTGTTCCATGTCTCTATGTCTCTGGTTCTATTTTTCTCATTAGTTTATTTTGTTCATTAGATTCCAGTTGTAAGTGAGGCTACATG
Source organism: Artibeus jamaicensis (assembly GCF_021234435.1). Lineage (NCBI taxonomy): Eukaryota > Metazoa > Chordata > Mammalia > Chiroptera > Phyllostomidae > Artibeus > Artibeus jamaicensis. The sequence goes on along the minus strand of NW_026522030.1, from coordinate 41,267,030 downwards.
ATATTTGTCTTTTGCTTACTGGTTTATTTCACTTAACATAATAGTCTCCAGTTCCATCCATGCTGTCAGAAAAGGTAGAATTCCTTTCTTTCTTTCTGCTGCGTAGTATTCCATTGTATACATGTACCACAGCTTTTAATCCACTCATTTACTAATGGGCACTTGAGCTGTTTCCAACAATTAACTATTGCAAATAGAGCTGCTCTGAACACAGGGGTACATAAGTCTTTTGAATTGGTGTTTCAGATTCTTAGGGCATATTCCCAGCAGTGGAGTTGCTGAGCAACAAGACAGTCCCATTTTTAATTTTTTAAAGATTTTATTTATTTATTTATAGAGGGGAAGGAGAGAGGGAGAGAAACATCAATGTATGGTTGCCTTTTGTGCGTCCCCTGCTGGAAACTGGCCTGCAGGGGAGCAGTCTGCAACCCAGGTATGTGCCCTGACTGGGAATCGAACCGCTATCCTTGGATTCGCGGGCCCGCGCTCTATCCACTGAGCTACACCAGCCAGGGCTCCATTTTAAATTTTTTTAGGAAATTCCATACTGTTTTTCATAGCGGCTGCACCAGTGGACACTCCCACCAATAGTGCACTAGGGTTCCCTTTTCTCCACATCCTCTCCAACACTTGTTGTTTGTTGATTTATTAATAACTGCCATTCTGACTGGTATGAGGTGATATTTTATTGTGGTTTTAATTTGCATCTCTTTGATGGCTAGTGATATTGAGCATTTTTTCATATGTCTATGGGCCATTTGTATGTCCTCTCTGGAGAGGTATCTATTCAGGTCCTTTGCCCATATTTTAATTGGGTTGTTTGTCTTCCTGGTGTGGAGTTGTATGAGTTCTTTATATATTTTGGAGATTGAACCTTTGTCTGATGTATCATTGGCAAATATGTTCTCCCATAGAGTCAGTTCTCTTTTCATTTTGATGGTTTCTTTAGCTTTGCAGAAACTTTTTAATTTGATGTAGTCCTATTTGTTTAATTTTTTCATTTATTTCCCTGGCCCTAGGAGATATATTAGCCAAAATATTGCTACATGGGATGTCTGAAATTTTACCGTTTATGTTTTCCGCTAGGATTTTATGGTTTCATGGCTTACATTTAAGTTCTTTATGCATTTTGAACTTATTCTGGTGTATGGTTAAGTTGGTGGTCTAGTTTCATTGTTTTGCATGTGCCAATCCTGTTCTCCCAACACCACTTATTAAAGAGACTGTTTTTACTCCATTGTATGCTTGTGCCCTCCTTGTCAAACATTAGTTGACCATAGAGACATGGGTTTATTTCTGGGCTCTCAGTTCTGTTCCATTGATCTATGTGTCTGTTCTTTTGCCAGTACCAGACTGTTTTGGTTATAGTGGCCTTGTACTATAGGTTAATATTAGGTATTGTCATTCCTCCAGCTTTGTTTTTCTTTCTAAGGATTGCTGAGGCTATTCGAGGTCTTTCTTGGTTCCATATATATTTTTGGAATTTTTATTCTAGATCTGTGAAATATATCATTGGCATTTTAATCAGAATTTTATTGAATCTATAGACTGCTTTGGGTAGTATGAACATTTTAATGATGTTAATTCTTTCAATCCATGAACATAGTATATAATTCCACTTATTTGTATCTTCTTCAATTTTTCTTCAGTGTTCTATAGTTTTCTGACTCTTTTACATTCTTGGTTAAATTTATTCCTAGGTACTTTATTTTTCTTGTTGCTATAGTAAACAGAATTTTTTCTTAGTTTTTCTTTTTTGATAATTCATTGTTGATGTACAAAGATGCCATTGATTTCTGAGTATTGACTTTGTATCTTGCTACTTTGCCAAATTCACTTATTAGCTCGAGTAGTTTTTTGTGTAGACTATAGGGTTTTCTTTGTACACTCTTATGTCATTTGTGAATCATGACAGTTTTATGTCCTCTTTTCCAACCTGGATGTTTTTTATTTCTTCTTCTCTGATCACTGTGGCTAGAACTTCCACTACTATGTTGAATAAGAGTGGTGAAAGTGGGTACCTGTATCTTGTTCTTGAACTAAAGAGGAACACTTTTAGTTTTTGTACATCAGATATGATGTTGGCAGTAGATTTCTCTTATATGGTCTTTATTATGTTGAGGTATACTCCCTCTATTTCCAATTCACTGAATGTTTTTTACCATAAATGAATGCTGGATTTTGTGAAATGCTTTTCCACACCTATTGATATGTTCGTGTGATTTTTGTCTTTTTTTTGTTTATGTGATGTGTTACATTTATTGATTTATGAATGTTGTGCCATCCTTGCATCCCTGGGATAAATCCAACTTGATCAAGATATATAATCTGTTTAATGTATTGCTGGATCTGAATTGCCAATAGTTTGTTGAGGATTATAGCTATCATTTTTATGTCTACTTAAGAAGCCCTTCCATGCTGTAAAATCACAGACATATTCTTATGTAATTTTTTACTTTCAGAGTTTCATATTTTACACTTAAGTTTTAAATTTACATGGAATACGTTCATTTGGGAATATGACCTGAAGCAGGGATACCTTGTCACTTACCTCCTCCATAGAGAGATAACCTGTTTTCACAGCATTATTTATTAAATAGTAACTTTTTCCTCAAATGCTTTACAGTGTTCCTTTGGGCAAATGTCACATTTGTGTAGTTGTGTAGGTCTTTCTATTGTGACACAGCTTAGTTTGTTCACTTCTGAGACAATCCCATATTGTTTTTAACTGCTGTTGATATCAGGCTTCATTAGACATTTTGATATTTGTAGGGCATGTTCCTCAGTCTTGTAGTTTTTCTTCTTCAAGAATGTATTTGCTGTTCTTGGGTCTTGGAAACCCCATATGAGTTTCAGAATGTGCTTTTCAAATAAAATATTGTTTTTAAAGTTCTGTCTGGGGCTTAGGTTAGAAATTAATTAATTTAATAAGTCAATTTGAGAGAATTGTTGTTGAGACTTTTCCAATGTCTTTAATGTTTTAAAATGTTCTTCTTAATGTTTTGAACATCTTTTATTAGATTTAAGTTATCTATACATATATGTGTTATTTATACACACACACACATAATGACATTTCTGGTGGTTTTAAAGTATTCTCACACATTCTTTGAAATGCTTCCCTTTAAAAATGGAGTTAATTCCAATCTTTTAGGTGTGGGAGGGACTTGGAGATGCCCTACTAAGGAAAAAATAAAACAGAAATAATTCAGAGACTAGATCCTATGACTTCTTCCTTACTCTTTCTCAGATCAGCCTCTGTGTAGGAAGGCAGCTGGCATGTCATGAGGATACCCAAGCAGCCTTATAGAGAGGTCTCCATGGAGAGAACTGAGACCTGCTCATAGCCAGCAAGGATTGAGGCCTGTAGACTCCATGCTCAAGGGTAGATCATCTTGGAAGGGGATCCTCTAGCCTCAGTCATGGATTCAGATGACTACAGCCCTGCCACCATGTGACTGCAGCCTGTAAGAGAGCTTGAGCCACAACCATCCAGCTAAGCCATTCTGAAATTCCTAACCCTCAGATACCTCAAGAGGTAAGAGAAAACATGCTTGTTTTTTAAAGACATTATGTTTCAGGATAATTTGTTACACAAAAATACATATGTAATACATCTCTTTAAAAATTATGTTTTTGGTTTGTTGCTGCTATACATAAATGCAGTTTTTGTATTGTTCTTATATTTACCTACTTTGCTAAGCTCTCTTTTTTTAAATTTATTTTTTAGAGAGGGGGGAGAGAGGGTGGGAGAGAGGGAGAGAAGCACTGATGTGCAAAAGAAACATTGATTGGTTGCCTCTCACGCAGCCTCAACTGGGTACCCGACCTGCAACCCAGGTATGTGCCCTGACCTGTAATTGAACTGGCAACCTTTTGGTTTGTGGAATGATGCCCAACTCACTGAGTCATACCAGTGGGAGCTGCTAAGCCCTCTTATAAATGTCAATATTAATAAATTTCTTATTGATTCTATTGGGTTTTGTGTAGATAATCATCTTGTATATACTTAATGGAAGATATTTTCTTTCCTTCCAATCCTCCTTTATTTTCTTTCTCTTAATGTAAATAGCTTGATCTTCAGTATGATATTGACTAGAAAAATAATAGTGAGTATTTTTATCCCATTCCCGAATTAAAGGGGAATTTTTGATATATTTCCACTTAGGAATGTTGTTGCTTCCTGTTTCTGGTGTCCTTATTGGGTTAAGGCAGTTATTGCTTACATCTTGTTGCTTCCCACAACACACACACACACACACACACACACACACACACGCACGTGCTGGCAGATCTGTAGTTCCCATTTTTTGCATGGAAATTATGAATCAGGGAACACAAACATTTAAAATGATGTTGAATATTGCCAATACACCCTCTAAAAAGACTGCATCAGCATAAAACTGCACCAATAGTACATGTGAATGCATGTCTTTCCATCTTTCACCTAATTCTTTTTGTCCCCAGGACAGCCCCCATTTTCTTAATATTAATAATAAAAACAACCCATTATATGGCCCCTACTCTGGTCCAGGCACCATTCTAAGGCTTCATTTATATTAGCTCATTCAATCCTCACACCCACTCTTTGAGGTAGGTGTTATTGTTATCCCCAGTGTACAGGTGGACAACTATGGTATGGACAGATTAAATAACTTGTCTAAGGTCAGCCACTTGTAATTGACATAGTCAGGACTTTACCACAAACAATCTGGCTCCTAAGTTCATGCTCTTAAACTTTATGCTGGACTGCCCTTTACACCTAGCAGCTATTTTTTAGTGTTTTCCATGTGGCAAGAGCAGCTGTAACTCAATCATCATAATCACCTTATAAGGTTTAGTACTATTATTATTCCCGGTACTTTGCATATTGTAGCACATTACACACTTGTTTGTGAGTGAAAACAATGATTTGATAGTGGCTTGATTGGGTGGTTGACCTTCCTATGCCTTTTAATTTTCCTGTAAGTGGTTCTTACAGGCCATCAGGATTTTCCAGGGGGGATGGGGTTAAGTGAGACAGATTGCATGATTCAAGAAAAGGCATGTGGTTGTTTGAATTAGTATGGTTAGCATTCAGATTCATATTGAACAAAAGCAAGGGCTCAGGAAAGAGAAACACTTGGATTTAATCTCCCCTTCCATTTACCAGCTAGGGTTTTTCAAATCTCTGAGTGAGACTTTCTCATCTGTAAAACACAGATAATAGTAGCAACAGTGCGGAATTGTAAGAATTAAGTGGAATGGCATGTGTGAAGAGTCTGGCCTGCTGTCTGGCATGTGGAAGTACTTGCTCTGCAAGCACGAGTTCCTTTATTCTTTCCCCAAAATGGGTGCGTATCAAGACCACAGATCTCTGTGTGCAAGGGTGTGGTAGGCAGTTAGGTAGACATGAGCAGAGAGAGCAAGGACAATGGGCCAGGTATAGAAGGTCACCAAGGCAGAAAGCCCTGGATGCCTAGCAACTGGCAAAACTGGGGAAACAAGGACTTTTCCTCCCTTAGCATATTGCTGGTCATTTACTGGTCATTCGGCTTAGACTCCCTGACCTTTCATATCACTGGTCATGCAGTTTGGATACAACCCTGATCTTTCCTTCCCTGGCATGTTGCTAGTCATGCAAGTTAGATCCCCCTTAGAGGGGGAATCAACATGGGGGCGGGAGAATAACCCTTAAGCATTAAGTTCCCCAAACAGTGAGGTTCTGACCCTCATCAAAATACACCTAAACCTTATGTTTCAGCTCCAATCTCAGAGAATCAGCAAAACCAAACAAGCAACACCATAGCTGACCACAGGATCAGCTGCATTGATTAATGACCCTCTGCCCTGGCACTGAGCAATCAGTGGAGACTACAACCCTAAGAAGATACACCTGGAAAGCTGATGCGTATTCAATTAGGATCCTTCCCTAGCACCTCCCATAAAATGCCCACCCTTAAAAGCCCTTAGGACAGAGGACTCAGTGCACTTTCTCTTGCCTTCCCCCCCTCTTCTTTCTCCCATGCTCATTACCTTTACCCTTCTCTCCCCTAAGCTCTAAGAGTCCCTTCTTTTGCCTCTGTAACTTGTTTCCCGAGCCCATTTCTTCTACCGCTCACTCATCCTACCTTGGTGAGTTTCTAAACAAACTTCCTTTTATAGTTTGTGTCTCGTCTCTGAATTCTTTCTTGGCCAGAACTCAAGTACTCAGGTTGCTGAACCATGGTCTGGTTTGATTCCACCAGTATAAGACCTGGTGCTGTTATCACCACCAAAAAGGGTACAAAACTAGCCCCAAACTAAAACCTAACATTTAGTGAATAATCCACACATAGACAATTGAGAGTTGATTATGATGAGCAGATGATTTACTAATGTAAAAAATTGCATGATAATTTACTGGGTGCCAGGTGTCATTCAAAATACATTGCATATCTCATAATTTAAAACTTCAACCAACTCTATTAGCTATACATGATTATTATTATTCCCATTTTGTGGACAGAGAAACTGAGGCAGAGTGAGGTTGAGTAACCTGCCCTTGGTCATGCAGCTAGAAAATAGCAGAGCTGGGGTTTGAAAGTCAGCCTCTGATTCCAGTCTTAATCTCATGTTCTTCCTCTGTGAAAACCCAGAAGACAAATTAGTGACAAGTCTGTGACTGAGAAAAGACCATCTGGCAAACTCAGATTAGGTTTCTGTTTGGCAGTCCATTTCTGATGCTGAGTTTTTATTTTGGTTTTGGTGTCTTTGTTCTGTATCCAACAGTATATATTAAAGTTAATTTTAATCTTTACTATTATGTTTGTTTCATAAAAGATCATCCATCCGTACAGCTATCCATCCATCATTTCATTTATTCCTTCAACTATATTTGTTAGACCTTTTAAAGGCAGGGTAAATGCACGAGAAGACTTGAAATCCAAAGACCTGATTCCAAATTGTTGTTTTCTATGTCCTAGCTGTGTGGCCTTGGGTAAGTCATTTCCCTGTTTGAGTATCAGCGTCTTTAGGTTAAATGGAATAAATAGTGCCAGCTTCTCTGGGTTGTTCTAGTGATTAGATGAGACAATAATGAGAGAAAACGTAATCTGCAAACTGTAAATGCTATGCAAATGTTATTTAAGATAACTATTCCACAAAGAGGAGCCAGCCAGAAGCCTTTGCTTACTTAAGCAAAAACCTAGCTTTGGGACTAAGAACTGAATTAAATTGTTCACTCTCCTTTTGTTGCTGATCTCAGCCAGGATTTGAGCTTTAGTTGTGGCATCTGCACCTGAACAAAGAGAGAAGCGTTGATGGAAGCTGGCACAAGGACCCCATTTCCCTTCTCTGAGTGTCTCTTTCCATGGCAGTGTGACAGGTTTATCTGTCAGCAGAGTGTCGCCTCCTTTGTGGTCCCGAATACAAATTGAAATATCATGCTTCCACATTATTAGCAATTTTCTTACACAGAAAAGATGTTAAAAATAAACAAGTTTCACAGACTTGGTAGAAGAGGTGAATTGGACCAAGGAGCTCCTGCTGGCATGCTGTGGAAGATGTGTTCGGACCTCCCGGAGGCATTTCAAATGCCAAGGATCTCTGATTTAAATTACAGAGGACATTTTTTTCTTCCAAAAAATTGTCTTGTGTGCCAATGTCCATTAAAATAGCTAGTTTCTGGAGTGACTGGCTGCATTAGGATTCACTAAAGATAAATAAACTTGAATAAATACCAATTCCTAGTCCCACTCTGCAGGGATCTTTATTCTTCAGATCTGACACCTGAGAAACTGCATTTTTAAAAGCTTCCAAAAAGATGCTAATTCACAGCTGGGTATGAGAACCATGCTTAGAGATAACAATGAGTAAGGCATATAGGACCGAGGAGTTTGGGAACTAAGCTGGTTTTTGGAATGCCTCTGTTTCAGGTCCTATTCCCCCCCATTATTGATGATCTCCCCTTTTTTCACGAAAACCTGTTTTCAGTATAGTTTTCTGGCCAATGGCAGCATGCCAGTTTTAAATCACTTTAATAGCTGCCTTTCTGGTCAATCATTTTGGGAGAATATAGGTGAATGATTTTAGAAGATTATTTGTATTATCCATGTAACATATGCCCCCCAGTCACAGTTATGTGATTGATGTTGGATAACCATTTCCCTGATAAACTCTCAATGCTCAGTTCTCTGCTTGTCTGTTGTCTTTATGCTATGAATGCAAGTACTGCTGGGTCAGGGTGTGTCCCGGGAGGGGAGTCTCTGCCCAGGTCCAAGACAGACAATAAGCAAAAAAATGTTTGAGGTGCCCTGTTCTCAAGAACCTTGGCGGTGGTGGGACCTCAGGAAAGTTGTTCATGAAGGTTTGGAAGTTGTTGTGTTTCCTATGAAGATGGTGACAGATGGGGGCACACAGGAACTGCTGTGACTTAGGGACGCAAGTGGGTTTGTTGGCTGTGTTGCTGTGGGGTGGTCTCTGTCCTCTGATCTTGACAGATGACTTGGGATCAGTCAAACCTCTCGATTTGAATCTGTTTTTGCTCAGGCTGGAGCTCCCTGCCACCTTCTTAGTTTGTACTAGAGTGTGAAGTGGAGGCTGCTGCAAGGCAAGTCAGTCTTCATGGGAAAATCCATTAAGACGAGCCAATGTGTGACAATGCCCCTTTGTGTGAAATGTGATGGGATTCATACCTGTGCATTAACCTCGTAAGGTGCCAATACTTTCAAAGTGGCAACACAGAAAAAAGCAGCGTGGTGACTGCAGAAGGCAACAAAGCAGGCCGTTGAAATCTGTTTGTGGAAGGGGCTGTGAATTCAGGCGGGAGTGTATTTATCCTCCCAGAGCCCCGGCAGCCTCCAGGAGTCCTGGCTCAGATCTGGAGTTCAAGGCTTGGAATCACATTTCCTTTCTCATCTCTGCTTTCCCTCGCCTCAGTCCTAGAAGTTGTTTTCCTTTCTTCTCTTCATATGATGCCCATGGAACCTCGTATAACAGGAGGCATTTCTTGCAGAAGAAAAACACTGTACTCAATTATGTTTATTGTATTTTTCCTACTTGAAGCTTCTACTGGAGACAAAGGAACCTTAGCCAAGACAACTAGGTTTGCCACTGTAAGATCACGATCAGCAATGTAGATGCCAGAGCAGAGGGCAAAGACCTGATAGACAACGATCTTCCTGTCCAGGTGAGAGAGGGCAATGGCCGGGCTAGAGCAGTGCCAGCGGAGATGGAGATGGGTGAATCGACGTCTAACACATGCAGATGCTAAAAACAGCAGAATGTGGGAGAGGGAGGGAGGGCTCCAGGATGCCATTAGGTTTCTGCCTTAAGCATCTGAGCGAATGATGAAATCTTTCTCTGGGGCAGGAACACAGGGACAGAAACCATAGGACTGTGAGCACGGGGGTCATCAAATAATAATGATAGAGGTCAATGGTAACACCAGAGTGTGACACCAGTAGTTGACTCTTTCACTTGCCCTAGAACTAATTGAGAATTTTTTTAAAAATCACCCTGGGTCTTCTACGTATTTTATTCTCTCCCTGTACTTATGTCTCTTCCCTCAGTGGGTTTCTCTCTCTTTTTCTCCTCTGTTTGACCTACCTTGTACTTTCTCTCATGTCTCTCTTTTGCTCTATTATTTCCCTTTCTTCTCCTGCTCCACCTCATCTTCTTCACTTAACCTACCAGAATGTGAAATGAAAGTACCGAATGCTTCTAGAAGTTATATATTTTTGGCACAAATTTTATGCTCCATGCTCTGAATTTAACGGCAGTGTGACTTAAATTACCTAGTTATAATGCTCACTGCTGTATAGACTCCATGCAACCTTAAAAATGAAAGGTGGATCCAGTTAATACCTACTTTCATTTTTCAGTTTTCATTGTACATCCCCAGCTGGGGATTAAATAATATGTGCTCTGTGATTCTGCTTCTTGTACCTATTAATGCCATTTCCTTTATTATAGATGGTCCCCAAAACACCCATTTTCCATTGGCTCCAGTTGTTCAAGATAGTAAAACTGCCCATTAAAAAAGTCAGATTTTTAAAAATAGCCTAAATCTGAAAAGAAATCAAGTGAACCACTGAGTTGCCTCATCAACAACAAATATTCTTTATATTCTCTCTTATTATAAGGCCCTTATACATAGGTCAAGAAATGTCTCAGAATAGGGCAGCAGCATCCTTTTATTGTTCCCCTGTGGTTTATCTGTTCAATCTAATTTAGTTGTACAAACATTTATTAGTTACCTGTTAAGTGCTGGAAATTTGCAATATGCTGCCACTTTTAAACAGCAGACAACCTTTCCAATTAGCTCACACAGGCCCCAACTCCCGAGCTATGCCCAGGGAGTATAAATTAGTGGGGACATTAATGTTGGACAGTGCAAAGGGATTGAACACAGACTGAGCATTGCAGGTGCCACACATGTGGTTGGGTGCATTCCATATGTTACAGAGCAATTACCACAGCAATATTCTATGGTAGCTGTCGTTATTCCCACTTTACTGATAGGGAAACTGAGGCTTGGAAAAATTAAGTGAATCGCAACACTAGTAGCAATCACTTTCTTTCTTAGACTTCCTTTTTTCTTTTCTTATTTTTTTTCATTCATGCATCTTTTTTAAAAACTATTTTTCAAGTACTGTTTTCTGTCTATTACTCCCATTCCAGCCCACCCCACCCCACCCCGTGCGCTCCACTTCCCTTCCATTTCCACCCCCCTTAGTTGTTGTCCATGTGTCCTTTATACTTGTTCCTCTAAATCCCTCCCTTATTTCCCCTGAAATTCTCTCCCCTCTGGTTGCTATCCCCTGCTCTCTATTTCAGTGTCTTTGTTTTTATTCTGCTTGCTTGTTTGTTTTGTTGTTTAGCTTCCTGTTAAAGGTGAGATCATATGGTATTTGTCTTTCAACACCTGGCTTAATTCACTCAGCATAATGCTTTCCAGTTCCATCCATGCTGTTGCAAAGGGTAAGAGATCCTTCTTTTTTTCTGCTACATAGAATTCCATTGTGTATATGTACCAAATTTTTTGATCCATTAATTTACTGATGGGCACCTAGGTTGCTTCCAACTCTTGGCTATTGTAAATTTTGCTGCTATAAACATTGAGGTGCATAGGTTCTTTGGGATTGGTGTTTTAGGGTTCTTAGGATATAATCCCAGCAGTGGAATTGCTGGGTCAAAAGACAAGTCCATTTTTATTTTTCTGAGAAAATTCCATACTGTTTTCCATAATGGCTGTACCAGTCTGCAATCCCACCAACAGTGAAGTAGGGTCCCCTTTTCCCCACAACCTCTCCAACATTTGTTGTTTGTTGCTTTGTTTATGATAGACATTCTGACTGGTGTAAAGTGGTATCTTATTGTGGTTTTAATTTGTATCTCTCTGATAGCTAGCAATATTGAGCATCTTTTCATGTGTCTCTGGATCTTCTGGATGTCCTCCTTGGAGAAGTGTCTGTTCAAGTCCTTTTCCCATTTTTTAATTGGGTTAGATGTCTTCTTAGAGTGATAGACTTCCTCTTTTCATTACAGAAAAATGTGTAATGTAAAACTGACTCTTTTAACAGTCTTTAAGTGAACAATTCATTTTCATTTAGCACATTCACAATATTATGCAACTATTACCGGTATCCACTTCCATGCTTTTTGTTTTGTTTTTATCACAAACTGCAACTCTGTATCCATTAAACAATAGGTTCTCATTCCCTCTTCCCCCAGCCCTGATGACCTCTAATCTGCTTCCCAATCACTATTGTTTCAAGTGATACCTAGCTGGTGTCAGTGGGAAGTGACAGAATGTAGTGGTTTTGAGCAAGGGCCTTGTGTTTTAGAGGGTTATTATTTGTTTTTGTGATTTTAGTACCTAATAGCAGAAAAATTTTTTTTCATTGCAAGCAAAGGAGGCAAAGTTCCATCTGGATTTTGAGGGTCAGGAAAACTGGGTAACTTTATATGTAGAAAATGAATACTTGTCTGCAAAATGTGAAAGGACACAGGAGGAAGTTTCTGATGGAAATTACAAGGACATGTATTAGTTATGCAGAGAAATTATAATGGGCAAGGAGACATTTTTGCCTCAGGAAAGGATCCCAAAATGTAGGTCATGAGACTGGCTGCTGAAAAGAAAAAAAGTTAATCTGCTAGCATTCACACACAGACACAAATACACACAGAACTCTCTCTTGCTCTCTCAATGTGTTGTCTGTAGGAGGACAAATACATAACTTAAAATAGGCACTGACTTTGTGCCAATCCAAGGAGAAGGAGATCAAGTTGTCAGTGAAGCAACTTGAAAGGAGGGTTTGCTTGACAGAATGCACGAGCAGCAGAACATAAAGCAAATGTGCATCAAAGCCCCTCTGAGGGGCAACTGAATGGGTGCAGTGACCTGGACTGTCTCCGAAGTAATAACTCCACAGGACCAGCGAGCTAACAGGGAAGTTGGAAGAGTCTAGGAAAATAAGGATGTTCCTTGCCAAATGCCCTGGTCTGGGCCATTGAACCCTGGCTAAACCTGTCGTCTGCTGGAAGAAGCCTTAGAAAGAATCTGATCTGGGCTGACAGCTGGGGTTACGTAACCCTTAGAGCCAAATGACCTAGAGCAAATAATTGCACCTTTCTGAACCAGGATATTAATACCATTGCATAATGCAGATATGGGGATTAAGTGAGGTAATTTATGTGAAGAGTGCCTGGCACAAAGAATGTGGTCAAGAAATTTCACTTCTCTTAATGACAGCAATGCTTGCCTTAAAAAATAAAAGCATCACCCATACTGTCAGAATAACCATACATTTTTTTTACACCCTGTAGAGGAAGGATTATTATCCTGATTTTTTGCAGATGAGGAAACTGAACCTCCAAGAAGTTAAACAATGACTTTTAGTTCTTACTTCAGACTTTTGGCTATTGTTCATTCCCATCAACAAGGCCAGGAGCACTAAGTCAGTGGCGGCCCATCAGTGGAGGGAGCCAGGTGGTGATGCCCAGAAGCTTCAATGACAATGTATATCAGCCCATCAGTATCACAGCAGGGATAGGCTGGAAAGCCACTTGGGTTAGGGGGCAGATCACGGAGAAATGCTGGGAACAAATAGGTTTGGTCAGGAATGTCTTCTGCTCCATGAGCTCGCTGGTGTGTTTTGATGTGGCATATCCTGGTTTTCTACCAGGGGGTGTAGAAGGGTCTGGGACCAAAGATTTGGGACATTGGGTTTAACTTTGAAGGCCGAGTCCTCATCTAAAATTATCATATTTTGTGGTGCCTAACGAGCATTTTTTGCCCAAATTTTTGAGGGAAAAAATAAGGATGTGTATTATTCATGGGTATAATGATTATATACCATGGTATAATGATCCCATGTATAGTGTGTACAAAACATGAATGTACATTGTACATGACAAAATATGGTACAGCAGTTCAGGTTATACAGTATTAAAGTTTTTTTCTAGCTCAAAACTTTGCTTGTGTCATCTTTTCCCAACAGCCTTTGTCCTACTTTGTTACCTGGCCTATTTTTTTCTTCTCCTTTAACTGTGGCTGGTTCCAGAGCTTCCGCCCCTGTTTCTGCAGTCCTTTATTTCCCCACAGCTTGGGGAAGTTCAAGTACTTGAGCTCTAACCTCAGGCTGGGGCTGCCGTAAATGCCTCACAACCAGCCCTCTTCCTTTTTAGTTCTTTCCTGGGCTTATCTGTCTGGAATGCTATAATCACAATTTTCTTATTCTCAATCTTTTATTCAATAACTTGATTATTCTCTGTTTCTGAAGCTTAAGCTTAAGCTGGATCTGAGGCCCACTTTTATCCATTTAATGTTTTCATCTTAGAAAAAAAATATCCATTTAGAAGAAAAGCTGAGGGCAACTTTAATCAACTGAACTAATATGGGTATAACCTTCAGGGATGGCAGGTTATTCAGGAAATATTGGAAAGATGGGGCAGCACAGAAGGCAAAACCAACCCAAAGTGAGCACAGTAAAGGCAGGGAGAGAATTTACTTGCTAACCTAACAGCCCCAGTATTGAAGTGATTAAATTATAATGTCAGGAGTTATTATCAAGAAGAGAATATTTAGTTGCCAGCGTACATAATTTCATGGGCTCTATGTTTTTTTTTCTAATAAAGGATTAATTTTTCAACAGGACCACACCTGGAAGCAAATTGTCTTTTTAAAAAGGATATGATACTTCCTTCCTATTCATACAGCAGGCAGGAATTTGGTGATTTTACCAGAAATAATATTTCCACAGAGGAAATGCTATTTCTACAAAGAACACACAGCTGCTACAACCAAGCTAAAGCTCAGACTAGAGAAGCAGAGAGGCCTGTGGCACACAGACTAGCCCAAGGTCAACTGGGTTTAAGTGCAAAGCAGCCATGCATCTTTCTGTAGAGAGTCACGGAACTCACCTGATGCCTCCTCAATTAAAGACATTGAAATGGTATGTGAGCAAAATGTACAGACATTTTCCTCGGATGGGTACTTAGAGAAGAGAGACTTAATTCATTGTCTCAGTCAGACGGCGTGGTGTCTGTGGAAGAGAGTGTAGGTAGGGCCAGAAAACGATCAGTCTAGGTCACACTGGTTGCACTCTACCACCTGCTTGGTGATGAGAGCCTTGTCGCAACTAGTCTGAGTCACTGCATGTTCTTTATCTCTCATGGTGTTTAGGAAAGAATCATATATTATCCACGGTCTTCATGATAAGTTATTGTCAGCAAAACTATCATATTGTCTTCATTAAGCCCAGAGTTCACTCTTCCCTATTGATATTGTTGATTAGATGTACTGGGAAAGATGAACCCTACTTGATTTTTTGAGAGCCAAGGTGGGTGGGCAGCACCCGTTCAGAATGGTTACTTGTCCCAGCTTCCTTTCAACAGGGGCAGGGGGCATCTTGCAGAAATAAATTGCACTTTACATGTTGACCCTTGTATTTTGGCTGCCATGTGCTTTGAGCCTTCTTCAGAAGCTACTCTAGGTACCCGTTATGGACTGAATTGTGCCTCCTCCAAACTCATATGTTGAAGTCCTAACCCCCAGTGACTCAGAATGTGAGTGTATTTGGAAACAGGATCTTTTTTTATAGTCCAATCTTTATTATAATGTGTGTGACTATATACAAAATATTTTTGAAAGATGTTGGCTTTTTCTATTTTTTAAGTTTTAATTCTTTTAAAAAATATTTTATTTATTTTTAGAGAGAGGGAGAGAAATATCAATGTGTACTTGTCTTTTGTGCAGCCCCTATTGGGGACCTGGCCCGCAACCCAGGTACGTACCCCGACTGGGAATTGAACCGGAGACCCTTTGGCTCACAGGCCTGTGCTCAACCCACTGAGCTATGCCAGCTGGGGCAGATGCTGGCTTTTTAAAAAGGTTTTTATTTATTTTTAGAGAGAGGGGAAGGGAGGGAGAAAAAGAGAGAAACAGCAACATGAAGGAGAAACATCAATCAGTTACATTTCAAATGGTCTTTAAAGAGGTAATTAAGGTAAAATGAGGTTATCAGGGTGGACCTTAATTCAATATGATTCAGGTCTTTATAAAAAGAGGAGATAAGGACATAGACCAGGCTATGTGTAAGCCAAGGAGAGAGGCCTTGGAAGAAACCCAACCCTCCCAACACCTTGATCTTGGACTTCTGGCCTCTAGAACTGCGAGAAAATACACTTCTGTTGTTTAAACCCTTTAGTCTGTGGTACTTTGCTATGGCAGCCCTTGCAGGCTAACATAGTCCCCTTTCTGTTACCAACATCTCTGACCTTCGAGTGCGGGGACCAGAACAATTGTACTGGTTAGGCACAAAAAGGAAGGACAGATACAGCCTACATTGAGCCTAAACACCTGCTCCTGTTTTTCAAGTTCTCCACAGTCTTCCTCTCCTATTCTGCATCCCAAGGCTTATCTCCCCAGCATGAACTTGACCTGACAGTCAGTCAAGTCTCCTTGCAGTCTCCTTCACCCCACCTCCTGTACACACTCTGTTGGGTTCACCTTTTAGAGAAAGTGTACTTCTCATCCAGCTTGGAATGTGCTCCAGGTTGTCCTCGTGTCCAGCCTTCATGGCCAGTTGCTGACTGCCCCTGCCAGGGGCTCACCTTCTAAATGCCTATCCTGCTTGATCTTTAAGCCATGCCATTTAGGCTTGATTTCCCTATCTCTGTTTTTTATAGCCTGCTCATTTTTTTAAAAATAGTATTTCAGGCAGCTGACACAGGTACATAAAATACAGCAAGATACCAAAAAAACATATATTTGGCATGGGGCAAAAACAAAACAGCAGCAGAGTTATAGATGGGAGCCAGGAATGAGACAAACATCAGAAAACAGACTAGTCTTGCTACAGATTTGGCTCACTTTTCAAGAAACCCACTTGAGAAATGAAAACTTAACAGTTACACAATTCACACTATATGTCAGATGGAAACAAATCAGTTGCTCAGGAGCAGCGAAACTGTTCCTGGTGTTATCAAAAGAAATACATGTCTCCTGAGAGTTGTCAAACTGTTTTATGCAATGAATGGCATCTTGGTTATCTTGACAGTGGCCAAGTGATGAGGTTTTACGAAAGCCCTCACAATGTTACACCAAAGCTGAATTCAGTAACAGCACTTCTACGGATGCCAAGGAGTAGGATTCAGCTATGGAGTTCTTGGCTGGTCTCCTTGAGTTTAGGGGTAGGTTTGAGAGGTCTTAGAGAAAGAGAGGGATTCCATATGCTTCTGGCAGTCCATCATATTGTTTCTCTCAACTGAGCCTTGATGAACGCAGTGAACGGTGAGTTTGGTTTTTGTACAATGGCTCGAACCTCTTCTGGGTTGCCAATGAAATTCCTATTGCTCTCCCTGGAGTTGACCAAAACCAGCAATAAAGATGCTGTTTCATTTGCCTGTGTTGTAAGGCCAGCAACCACCAGGAACACACCTGCAGGTGAACTGAATTGGGTTTCTTGGCTGTTGTATTGATAGAGACCACACACCAACGGGAAGGAACTGTGGGAAGTCTTGGTAAAAAGTTACTAGGAGGTTTATGTTACAGGATTTGAGCTTGTGTTAGGTGATTTTGGGGGAGAGTTCAAGGAAGCAGGAGTTTGCTCTCGATTGGGTGCTATCAGAAACTTGGGGCGATTCTATGATTGGGCATCTTAATTTTTATAGAGTGTAGGGGGGCAGAAGGACAGCTAACACTGTGATTGGTAAGAAGTGGCAATCTTGCCTACACTGAGGGAGAAGGAAAGTGGCATTTACACCTTGTTTTAGTCCATGCCCAGACGTGATTATGGATTGCATTTATTTTTATCTCACTTTATCCCAGTAATAGAGCGACCTTGACTGACGTTGCCTCTTAGCAACACCAAGATCAATTTGCTAGTGCCAGGCTGGCTCCCTGCTGTCAGCGGCTGCTTTTGTCTTTGTCACACTGCAGAGCTGTCAGAGCCTAATTGGGAAGGGACTCTACTAAATCGGGGGCAGGAGGGAATGCCTTCAAAAAGGGTCAAGATGTTTTCCTAAAACTTTGGCTTGAATCTGTTCAAACTCACAGGAAAATGAGAGAATTGGGGACTCTTTTATTCTATGTAAGAATAAAACTATTCTATATAAGAATAATTTTACCGCCCCCCCCAAATGTTTCATGGAAACCCCCTGCCCAGGCAGTATCAACCCTAAAAATTAATATTGGCACATCGATACTGCATCGCTGCATCGTGGTACTCTGGCTGCAAGGCCTCTGCTGTATGTGAAATTTACCATAGCCCCCGCGGATGATAATCATGACTTTTTGTTACTTCTTTCTTTTTAAAAAATAACTCCTATAAAAAACTGAACTTTGTATTTAATGATAAGCTCAGAAATTATTGATATGATATTGCATTATACAAGGTTTATAAAACAAAGAGGGAAGACACTTCAAAGTCCTAATTACCCTGACCCAACTACTGTCATCTTTATTTCTTCTTTTTTAACGTACACTTTAAAACCCATTTAATCATGCTGCACATAGTTTCATAATCAGCTACTTTACTTTATAATGTACAGTCTCACCTTACATTTGTGCTTTTCCATGAAACTACAGAATCATTTTAGTTATTGATTTTAATGGCTGTGTAAAATTTTGCATAAACTTATCATTTTCTTAGTAATATGTCTACTGATAGAAATGTGTAATTTTTCTTTTTCTGTTTTAAATGGCATGAGAATAAAGATTTTTCAAGCTTACAGGTTTTCCTCCTATTTAAGGGAACTGTTCTCTCTAGTTAGGCACTTTTAAGATTTTCTCCTTCCCTTTGGAGATGGAAAATTGTCCAGGACATAGATAAATGCCCCTCTTTTTTGCATTAATTTTCTCTGAAATTCATTAGGCTCCTTCAAGCTCAAACTTGGAATTTTTTTTTTCAGGGATGTTTCAAAAATTTTGTTCCTTCTTCATGTCTTCCCCATTTTCTTCTTTTCTTCCCTAGGGCTCTCACTATCCACATTGTAGTTTCCTGGCTCTGTTATCCATGCGTCTTTTTCTTTCCCTCATGGTCTTTGAATTTTCACCTTGTAGTTTTACTCATCTCAGCCTTATGATTTTCCAGGCCATTGAATTTGAGTATTGCTGTTGATCATCTCTTTACATTCATGTACCGATTTTTTTAAAATGTGTTTTAGAAAGCCTTTTCTTGTGTGTCAAACTGGAATCACTTCAAATGCTCTTATTTTATTATCATCACTACTTTAATTTTTTTAAAGGCTGCCCTTCATCTGCTCTAGTCAGCTTTATTTGATTAGGGACCTGCTCTCATCCGTGTGATCCTTCCTCTCTCTGCCATGCTCCCTTAGGGTCTGCTTGTTTTTCTTTGCTGCTTACTGGGGTTCAGCGGCTGGCATACCTTACCTGGGCAGGAGGGGGGTGGGGCTGACAAACCACGAAGGGTGTCTTGATCTGCCCTGAGGGCTGGCAGAGCTATAGGGATACCATGCTGCTGGGTGAGGGGAGAGAGGTTCTCCCAGGACTGTCCTAGCCTCAAGGATAGGGATCCCTCAGTCCACCCATTCACCCCTCCTCAGCTTTTTGTGGCCTCCAGAGACTGGCCAGTGCCTTGGAACACCCAGGTTGGACAATGTCACCTTTCAGTGTTGGAGTCCATGGGTCCCTGTGGATCAAACTCTCCCCCAAAGCTGACTGCTTCAAATCCTTGCCCTGGAATGCTGTTTGGCTGCCCCCTACCCACCAGGATCCCATCTGGCCCAGAGGTTAAAGTACCCACTACTGTTCAGTTTGCCTGTCTACTGCCCAAACTGATGCAAAGCTCAGGGCAGGTGGGAGAAGCCTGGTGCACATGTGTGTGTGTGGGAAAGGCAAGATGCCTCCAGCCACTGTCTTTCCAGAATCCCCTGCAGCCGTGTTTTCCACAATTATTTTACATATTTTGGCTTAGTTCTTCTTTCCTATAATTTTAGAATCACTTAATCAAGTTTAAAATTTTTATGGGTGTTTTTTGGGGGGGATGAATTGATATCTTTCAAATATTGAATCATGGAATATAGGGCTCTACATTCATTGAAGCCTTCTTTAACTTAGGGTTCATTATTTTCTATGTATAAGGTCACATGCTTCTCTCATTAAGATTATGTTTTGATATTAGTTACAGTCACGAATTTATTTCTTTTATTTTTCTTACATTTTCCTCTAAATTATGGTAATTCAGACTAAGTGTTCTTAGCCCTGGAGGTAGTTTAGAAGCACCCAAGAAGTCGTCTCCAGCAATTCTTATTCAAACTCAAGCCATTATTTTAGAATAGTCTTTTAAAAAAGTACAATGCAAATACAACATAGGACATACACCAGTAACAATTGTCACCATTTTTAAATCAACATTCTGAAGTTGGGACATTCCTGGGGTTTCTTCTCAACCTCCAGGTTGACTTTTGGATCAAGGCCACCTGGATGCTCATTTGCAAGTTCTCCAGTGCCTTCCCTTCTTCCGTAGGAGGAGTCAGGGCATTGATTGACCTCTGTGTGGCTTGTCCATCCAACCATCGGGAAGATGTTAATTTATTTTTCCAGTGTAGCTACAGAGAAGATGATTGTGAAGAGCTGTGATATTGCATGAAACATAAAAACAGCCATACATTTTCATTTCTCTGTGAGAAGAAATGTGGAAATTCATCATCCCCTCCTTTTTCCTCCTTATAACAGAGATGGTTATGTTAAATATAGTGGTAAAATAACACAGGACACATACATACACTCTCAAGGCCCTCCTGAGGGAGATTAGCCAATGACAGATGTTTCTCATTAAGAACACAGTATTTCTTTCTTTTTTTAAAAAAATTAAGCATTTTTTTCAATTACATTTTACATTCAATATTATTTTGTATAGTTTCAGGTGTACAGCCCAGTGGTTAGATAATCATATACTTTACAAAGTGTTTGCCTGATATTTCTAGTACCCACCTGGTATCATACATAGTTTTTACAATATTACTGATTATATTTCCTATGCTATACTTTACATCCCCATGACTATTTTGTAACTACCAATCTATAATTCTCCATCCCTTCACGTTTTTCACCCATTTCCCCAATCCCCCTCCCTTGTGGTGACCATTCATTTGTTCTTTATATCTACGAGTCTGTTTTCGTTTGATGGTTTATATTGTTCCTTACATCACACATATACATGAAATTATATGGTATTTGTCTTTCTGACTGACATATCTCACTTATCATAATGCCCTCTAGACCCATCCATGCTGTTGCAATAGGTAAGATTTCATTCATTTTTTAAGGCTGAATAATATTCCACTGTGTATATGTACCACCACTATTTTATCCCCTTGTGCATTGGTGGGCACTTGTGTGACTTTCATATCTTGGCTGTTGTAAATGACACTGCAGTGAACGTAGGGGTGCATATTTTCTTTTGATTTAGTGTTTTGGGTTTCTTTGGATATATACCCAGAAGTGGAATCCTTGGGTAATAAGGCAGTACCATTTTGAATTTTTCAGGAACCTCCATACGTTTTCCACAGTGGTTGCACCGATCTACCTTCCCACCAACAGTGCACGAAGGTTCCCTTTTCTCCACATCTTTGCCAACACTTGCTGTTTGTAGATTTATTGCTGATAGTCATTCTAACAGGTACGAGGTGATATCTCATTGCAGTTTTAATTTGCATTTCTTTGATTATTAGTTACATTAAGCATCTTTTCATGTTTATTTACCATTTGTATGTCCTTTTTGAAGAAGTGTCTATTGAGGTTCTTTGCCCATCTTTAATTGGATTGATTTTTTTTTGGTGTTTATTTGATGAGCATTTATTCAATTTTGGATATTAACCCCTAATCAGATGTACTGTGTCATTGGCAAATATGTTCCCCCTTTCAGAAGAAGTTATTTTTTCATTTTGTTGATGGTTTCTTTTGCTGTACAAAAACTTTTTAGTTTGATGTAGTCCTATTTATTTTTTGTTTGTTTCCTTAGTGAAGGAGATATATCAAAAAATATTACTAAGAGAAATATCTAAGGTTTTACTGCCTATGTTTTCTTTCAGAATTTATATGGTTTCGAGTCTTGCATTTAAATCTTTAATCCCTTTTGAGTTCATTCTTGTGTATGGTGTAAGAAGGTGGTCTAGTTTCATGTTTTGCATGTAGCTGTCCAATTTTCCCAACACCATTTATTAAATAGACTGTCTTTACCCCATGGTATGTTTTCCCCTCCTTTGTCAAATATTAATTAGAGTATAAAGGCATGGGTTTATTTCTGGGCTCTTCATTCTGTTTCATTGATCTATATGTCTGTTTTTATGCCAGTGCAATACTGTTTGATTACTATGACCTTGTGGTATAGCCTTATATTAGGTGGTTTGATGCCTCCAATTTTGTTCCTTCTCAAGATGGCTGTGGTTATTCAAGGTATTTTGTGCTTTCATATAAATTTTTGGATTATTCCAGTCCTATGAAATACACCATTGGTATTTTGATAGGAATTGCATTGAATCTGTAGATTGCTTTGGGTGGTATGAATATTTTAGTGATGTTATTTATTCCTATCCATGAGCATGGTATGTGCTTTCACTCCTTTGTTTCTTCTTCAGTTTCTTTCGTCAGTGTTTTATAATTTTCTGAGTACAGGTCTTTTACATCTTGGCTAAATTTATTCCTAGGTATTTTTAAATGCAATTGTAAATGGCATTTTTTTTTTTTAGTTTCCCTCTTTGATAGATCATTATTGGTATATAAAAATGCAACAATTTCTAGACATGTATTTATATCCTGCTACTTAAGGACTCAGTATTTCTTATTTAAGAAGACAGTTAAAATTTATTGAAACCATTAATTAAATAATTTAAGAAAGGTATGCATTTATTAACATCACTGTTTATCTTGCCCATTATACTAAATTAAAAAATGTACAAAAGTGTAAAAAGTGAAACAAATCCCTCCCACCCTTGTCTTTATGTTCCAGTATCTTTCCCAAGAATAATCTGTAACCATTAGTTGCTGTAAGTTCCTCCAGAACAGAGGTCACCAGCAAACTTTTTGTTAAAAGTCCAAATAGTAAATATTTTACTCTTTGTGGGCTTTAGTTCCTATCACAACTATTAAACTCTATCATTGTAGCCCAGAGCAGCCATTGACAATACAAAGAGAGTGTCTGTGATCCAAGAAAGCTTTATTTATGGACACTAAAATTTGGATTTCATGTACTTCTTATAAAATTATATTATTCTTCTTTTCACTATTATTCTTCTATTGATTTTTTCTAGGAGTGAAATGTATAAAAACCATTGATAGCCAACAAAGCAGATGGTGAATGGGATTTGGTCCTGAGGCCATAATTTGATAATTCTTTTTCTGAAGGCATTTCATGCATGTTCAATTATCTATTTCTTTTGTTTTTTGTATACTCATTTATAAACAAACTGCATAATATATGTAATATTCTTCACTGAGGTTTTTCTGATAGGTTTCCTGGTGGTTTTTTGATATCAGTTCACAGAGTTACATCTTTTATTTTATTGGTCATATAATGTTCAGGCACATGCTGTGATAAGTTGAGGAACATGAAGATTA
The DNA here is from genome assembly GCF_021234435.1 of Artibeus jamaicensis. Taxonomy (NCBI): domain Eukaryota; kingdom Metazoa; phylum Chordata; class Mammalia; order Chiroptera; family Phyllostomidae; genus Artibeus; species Artibeus jamaicensis. The sequence continues at coordinate 41,243,986 of NW_026522030.1, read as the reverse complement.
TTTCTGAATTTTGTCACCTAAAAGTGATGTTGCAGTGGATATCCTTGTACATGTGTGCACCTCTGTGACTGTGTGCTATAGAATATATTCACAATGGAGTAGTCAGAACTAACAATTCGTCATAAATATCAATAAAGTTTCTGAGGCAAGACTTGGCCACTTTCTTTACAGTTCATTATAGGTTATGTCCAGACCACACCAAAGCCCCGGGTGATTTTGACACTTTTCAGGAGTCACCTGTTAATAGCAATGCCAGAGGGTGTGTTCTACACTTTTAGGTGTGGGTATTATTTAACTACCAATGTGCACAGTAGAAGGGAAAGGAGTACACAGTGGTCCCGTCCCTCAGAGGATTCTGAAGGCTCCAGATGAATCTTAGGGAAACAGATCAGAGGCTCCCTTACCACCCCCAGGGGCTGCTTGGCACTGCACAAAGCTGGAGACTGGAGAAGAATGGGGTTTGGAATGGGGTATGAAAGGAAAAAATTTGAATTTTCATGATTTACAAAGAAATCACCTCCCCAAAATATTATAAACTAATTAGAAATTAAATTATATTTTAATGGCATATAGATGTTACCTAAATGAATCTTGTGGTGGATAATTTCATAGAGTAAATAGTTCCTTGTAGAGTGATTTGTTTTTAATAAATCGTATTTTGGGTTGGTATCTGACAATGTATATTTACACCTATAAAAAGCTTTTGCACCCGGGCATAATTGGTGCCACAAAAAGTACAAACTACAGGTAATCCAAAATCAGGTTTATTCCTGGTCCAGCAAATGGTTTAATCACTCCTAGTTTCTGTTTCCTCGCCTCTAAAATGAGAAGGTTGGGATATTTTCTCTCTATGGTCCCTTCTAGCTTGAGGACTATGCAAAATGTGGACGACAATAAAAAAATGCCCAGTAGATTAGGAGTTATATGAAGGCAGGAACTGTGTCTATTTTTCCTTATTATGGGGTCCTCCTGCTAACTAAAGTTAGAATAGTGTATAGCATATATGGTGGGCGCCCAGGAAACATTTATTGAAGGAGTGAAAAAATGAATGTATCAAATGACTGTATGGCAGAAACTTTTGCTATTGCTGGTGACTCTCTAGTTGTTTAATTCATCATTCCTCCTCCCTTTTTTGTAATAGAATGCTGTCAAGCATTTAAATGTCTGCCCTCCTCCACACTGCGGTAAGTTTTTAAAAACATGGTCTTCAGAACCAGTGCTGGAAAAGGACATCGTACCCAGAATTATAGGTGATCATAGTGATTTATTTCTCTTGTCTGTGATTGGTTTAAGCATGGTCATGTGATGTGATTCTGGCCAATGATATACCAGTGGGAAAGTGCTACAGGGATCTAGGAAAGTTTCTTGACTAATAAGAAGAGACTACTTGAATGAAGCACCCTCCCTGTTGTTGCCATATGTACTTGACTCCTGGAATTATTGCAGCCGTCTTACAGTCATGAGAGCCAGTTGAGGACAGGCTGAGAAGCCCAGGGTGGTAGAGCAGAAATATGAAAGAATCTGAGTCCATGATAATAGTTGTGAAGCTCTGAGGAAGCCAACTCTGGAGCAGCCTTTTCTGGAGATTTCGTATTAAGTAAAATGATCATTTTTTTTAATGATTTAGACAGTCAAGGTTTTCTTTTTGTTGCTTGCAGCCAAAATCATCCTAATAATATTTTACTTTTATAGTTATTATGCAGAAGACTTTGTGAAAATTAAAGTCTTCATTGCTTGTGACTTGGAGCTTAATGGGTAGAAAATAAAGATGAATTTTTCTTGTTCTTTTTTGTGCTATAGAGAAGTCATAAGAAGCACAGATTGCTAAAATAGGAAAGAATCTAATATTAATTTTAAAAAGGCATATTCACTGCAAATTTATAAATCATGTAGAAATATTACAGGTCTGTACACTTAAAAATATGATTTGTGGGAATAGATGTCTACTTTAAAATGTGGTAGCATTTGTAATTGTTTCATAGATTTATTTGGCTTTAGTTTTTTTTCAGGTTGTAGGTGAAAGCAATTTGTTCCACATTTTATGTGAACTTCATGGCAAAAACAAGATGCTGGCATTACTAATTGAATCAATAAAACACAGACAAAGAACACAGAGGTGTGTCAGTATCTTTAAAATACAGACATGTCAGTTCAGTATCCTGGTGTCCCACCTACTGCAGGAAGGTGGATGCTGAGGCAAGCTGGCTAGGAGTTCGGGCCTCTATGTAATTAGCTACAGTATTACAGGAGCAAATTATAGGATTAGCTGAGGATAAGCTATTATTAGACCTGTCGATATTTGTTAATTGTTGGATAATACATACATCTCATCTCCGCTTCAACACAGAAGCTCCCTCTCTCTTTTTTGAGCCCCTCCCCTACACTCCGAACCACAGTCATGGTATGCACTTACCTAAAAAATCCTCCCAACGTAATTTTTGGTGACACTGCATTTTCTCAGGATTCTAGTGACGGGTGTTCAAAAATCCTTCTCTGATGAACTTGTTCCAGAGATAATTTTGGTTGTATATAGAAAGCACCATACAGGTCTAACCATAGTCCCCAAACCACACAAATAAGGTTGCTACAAAAATAAAACAAATGAAACAAGAAAAACAGAGCAACTGGGTTATTGGGCTAGAGGAAAATATTTTTAAAACTTTGACCAATAAGCTCTACCAGTTGGAACGAAGGGACTTTTCCATTAAATTGTGTGATTATTATAACCATTATTATTTGATTTATTTTGCTCTTTCTTCTCACACTCCATATCTTCTCCCCCACACACTTGTCCCCTCTCTTTCTCTTTCTTGTAAGTTTGAGAAAGTGGACATTTCACCTCATAAGATCAGGGGTAGAACTCAGGTTATCTGAATCCAAGGCTGAGATGTTCTCCTGTGGAGCTCATATTTCCTTTGGTATGGGACCTTAACACAATGACCGCAACCTCAGTGCCTGCAGGGGCACTCACAGTGGAATAGTCTGGATCAGAGTGTGAAAAGTGCAGCCTTCGTCTCCCCACAGGGTAGGAAGGCACAGGCAGACCCGCTGAAGTTTGGCTGATGGGTCATTGGCAGGCCTGGGTGAAATAGTTAGCCTATAGCTTTTCAAAAAGTTTTTGCTCTGACTGGCAATCGAACCAGCAACCCTTTGGTTCACAGGCTGGTGCTCAAACCACTTAGCCACACCTGTGAGGGCTTAGACTATGGCTTTTAAAGCAGAGGAAGTCTGAGGTTAGGTGCCCCAAAAGACCAATAAAAGGTGTGAAGCCCATCTAAAAGTGAGAGACTAGGAATAGAGGATGATACCCACAGGTCAAGCAACAGGTAAACCCAGGTACAGAGTAGGAAGATAGGAGTAAAGTTTGCAGAGAAAGAGGAGGATTCAGGACCCTCTTCATAATTAGGGTTACTGAATAAATAACCTAATAAGTAATCTCTGGCTGCAGAGAGTGGGCATGAACTAGTCACCCTCATTAAATGTGCAGAGTTGGCACAAGGAGCAACTTGTAACTGGGCCCATCCACTGTGACTGATGATCACCTTTACAGTACTCTGGTTTCATGCCCATTTGGGAGGTTTTCACTTCCTTCCAGATCTTAGCATGTTTTTACTTCTCATGTCCTAAGGCTCTCCAAAGGGAAGGTACCACTTAAACATCTGTGTTATATTCTTCTGAGGATAACCTGACTTTAAAATTAAAGAGCCATTTGTTGAAAGTAACCTGGCTGAGAACATTAGACTATGTTGGTAGCCTAAAGAACATCATTGTTTCAGAAAAATCAGAATAGAGAGAATTTGCATTTAGGGAAAAATTAGATGGCAGAAGGAAAAAGAGAAAGAAGCCTCGAAAACTGAATTCCAGCTGCTTTCTGGGTTAGAGGGCAAATCCAATGCACACTTTTGACAGTAGCCTGTGTTAACCTGTTTCCATGTGCTATGCTGGGCTTAATTTCCAGGCAAGCTGTTTGGTAGTGGAATGTGGCGCTTCAACGTTGGCAGTCCTGGCTTGCTTTTGGTAGAAGGATTAATGTTGGTAATATTACCAAACAAGGGGGTCTGCCCACTTGACATATAGCAGAGCCAAGCACTGATCATTGACTTTAGCAGTGAAGAAATTTAAAAAATTAATTGGCAGGGTACCAAGCCAGGAAAATGGTGAGCTAGTGCTCAAAATCTAAACTCCCCAACTTTTTTAAAAAATGTTTTAATTGAATTTATTGGGGTGACATTGGTTAATAAAATTATACAGGCTTCAAGTGTAAAATTCTATGATACATCATCTGCATATTGTATTGTGTGTTCACCACCCAAGGTCAAGTCTCCTTCTCTCACCATTTTCCCCCCTTTACCCTCTTCAACCTCCCCATTTCCCTTCCTCTCTGGTAATCACCATGCTGCTATCTATGAGAAGCACACTTCTTTAAGATCATTTTTCAGTGTCAAATGCACCGTTGTCATCTGGATTTTGACCTGGAAATACTAATGTACACTGAATTCTAGCTGGTGCCCTGAAAAGATCAAGGAACCCCTGTGCTGCATTGCCCACCGGCCAGCTGGGGCTGCACTCATCCAAGACTTGCTTTTGGGTTGATGCCCGTGTTACTAAACTGTAACCCATGCATTTGGGGGGAAACCTAATGCTCTAGTTTGCGATGGAACTGGTGCTTTTCAAGTTACTTCAGAGCAAGAAAGGCACGGCTCTTTATATACAAAGTGGTTTGCACATTCAGCAGTGTACTACATATAGTGATGCCAGGATGGTTTTCTTAATTTTATTGCTGTTCAATTATAATTGTCTGCATTTACCCCCACCACTCCCAGAATGTTGTAAAAAATTTAAAAAATAATGTTTGAGGCTGTGCCTACATGGAGCAAAGTTGCAAAAAAACACATATTTTCCTATTTATTAGAGACTGGAAACTTCCTTTAGGATCTCAGTGGACTTCAAGTCCAGCAGAAAATATCACCTGTCATTGACTAAGTGGTTCAGTGAAACTACTTGGGGGATCTAAACTTTCAAACGGCATGACGAAGGGACCCTCATGCCCTCAGAGCTTGCTCTTGGAAAGGCTCTTACCAAGTGAGAGCTGCCAGTGCTGAGAACTAGGGCCCTTGCTTCATCCTCTAGCTTCTTTACCTTCCTGCTTTCTTTCACCTGTTCCTTAGGATGCTGTGTGAGTTTGTGTGTAGTAGTCACTCTCCTCCTTCTGAAGGGGTCCAGATATTTCCAGAAGGACCAGGTCTCCCCTCTATTCACTCATATTTATGAATTGCATTCTTGAGTGATTAACATTCCTTCTCTTCTGCTGTCCTATAAAAATCATTCCTGTGATTTGGAGCTGTTCTGATAAACTTGGGTCAGAAAAAACCAACAGGTAAAATGGAAGCTTAATGATGGAAGGCTTTTTTGTTTTATTAATTGAAGTATCCCAAGCACTTAGAACAATGTCAGGCACAGAACAAGTGCTCAAAATACTTGTTGACTAATAAAAGGATGAATGAATGAAGATGCAAGTGTGTTGGTCATTAATTAAGCAGTTCTGGAGAGTAGAAGGAGCTGTTGAAAAAGAAAGCTTTCCTCTGTTCTACTGTTGCAGGCTGAGAGGTTTGAAGTGTGGAGTGGGGGTGGAAGAATTGGTTGAGAGATTTGAGAACACTTGGAACTTTGAGAGAATAAGGTCAAAAAAGAAGAAAAGGCTTAAAAATAAATAAACAGTATATACCCTAAAGAATTGAAAGCAGGGGCTTGAACAGATACTTGCACACCTGTGTTCATTGTAGCGAATTACAGTAGCCAAAAGATGTAAACAACTCGACCGTCCATTAACAGATGAATGAATAGACAAAAATGTATCTCATACACACACACACACACACGCGCACACACAATGGAAAATTATTTGGCCTTTAAAAGAAATGAATTTCTGATATATGTCATAACATAGATGAACCTTGAAAATGTTGTGTAAGTGAAATATGCTATAAACAAAACAGCATATGGTTCTACTTTTGTGAGGTAGAGCAGACAAATTCATAGAGAGAGAAAGGAAAAACGGAGGTCACTGGGGGCTGGGGGGAGAGAAATGGGGGATTGTTTAATGAGTGCAGTTTCTATATGGGATGTGAAAGTCCTGGAAATGGAGAGTGATGAGGTTTGGATGATATTGTACAATGCACTTAGTGCCACTATCTTGTACATTTAGACATGGTAAACTTTGTGTTATGTTATTTTGTCACAGTGAAAAAAAATAAGCAACCACAAGAACCTGACATTTTAATATGTCCTGGATGCAAAGGAAACTCCTTTTTTCTCTCGTTTCCTATGCTGTGGTACTGAGGACTTCGGCATTGGGCAGAAATGGTTGAATCCAAGCCCCTCCACTCACTAAGGTGCTGGTCTTGGACAAAGTAGTTAACCTCTGAGTTCTGGTTCTCTCTTTAGTAAAATGGAGATAATAGAAATAGCAGGTTATTATGACGTGAGAATAAATATTACTGTTTATGTAAATGCTTTTGCACACTGCCTGATACATGGAAGGCAGGCAGCTAAAAGGTTAATTCACATCTCTCCCACTCTCTTCCTCATTTTTATGTTTTCACTACTTTTTCCAGCATCCTTTTCCATCTCTTTCATTTTCCCCCCATTTTGCAAAATTCCGTTTCCTGATCCAGGGCGTACATCTCTAACAGATGGTCCTCATCCTGGCTGGGCTCGAGGAAGAGTTCCCAAAGAGAAAGCAGTTCCTGGTCCACTCTGTGTTTGGAAAACTTTCTGTGCAGCTCTTTCAACTAAGGATCCCATTCCTTTTGTTGTGCCTCTGGCGTTGCTGATACAACCTATGCATTCCTCAGCAAATCATGGAATTTGGAGTCCAACCAGTTTCTCAGAACATCACCTTATTTTCCTTACACCAGAGCCTGGAGGAATGTCCTCAGCCCTATGAATTCATGCCATTGGATCTCGTGCTTCACCCTATATTTTACAGTTATTTTATTACAAGATTATATAGGCATAGTTAGTTCTAAAAGCAAAAAAGCTCTACAATGATTAGAATGAAAAACAGTGGCTTCCCTCCTCCCCTCTAATCCCAACCACCCAGAGACATGTACCATTAACTGTTACTGCCCTTACTGCTGATCCTTCACTCCACTTTCCAAACGATAAAACTTTATTGCTATAGTTTTTCCTTGAGCTAGATATTATCCATTGACTTATTATAATAAAAGATGAAAATTTTACTCACTTAAAAATCCTTTCCAACTCTGTATCTCCATATTTTCCTCCCCTGCATGCTTTCATTACATGATTTTGGATTCTATTAACTGTTGGTGTTTATATTTTCAGAATGATGTACATTTTGAACTATAGTATCTTTATTATTTTTCTTGAGAACTATTTTTCATTTCCTTGGAAATAATAATCATTTAACCTTTTGTTTGGTAAATCTTTTTTGATTAAAAATTTGTACTAAAATATAGTTGACATATCCTATATTAGTTTCAGGTGTACATCATAGTAATTCTACATCTCTGCAATGTGGTCAGCACAGTATGTCTAATAACCATCTGTCATCATGCACAGTTATTACGATATTATCGACTCCATTCCCTGTGCTGTACATCACACCACCATGACTTAGTTCTATAACTGGAAGTTTGTACCTCTTAGTCCCCTTCACCTTTTCACCCTTCTCTGTACCACATTTCTTCTAGCAACCATCAGTTAGTTCTCCACGAGTCTGTCTCTGGTTTGTTTCATTTATTCATTTGTTTTAGTCATTTATTTTGTTAGATTCCACATGTTAGTGAAACCAGATAGTATTTGTCTTTTTCTATTTAACTAATTTCACCAAGTATAATACTCCCTAGGTTCATCCATGTTCTCAAAGGGGAAGATTTCATTCTTCTTATTGCTGAATAATATTCCACATATTATTAAAGAAGATGTATACCACGTCTTCTTTATCAGTTTATCCTGTTCAATCTTTTTAAGACCTTGTATGCCTGAACATGTGTTCATTTTATTCCTACATTTGATTAATAGCATAAATGTAGGAGTCTAGGGTAAACTAATACTTTTTTTAGAATAGTAAAGCCATTATGACATTTCGTACTACTGTCTGGCATTACTGTCGAGAAGTCCAGTGATACTCTGAGGTCAGATCTTTTATTTGTGGTCTACTTTTTTCTGGAAGTATTTATAATCTTCATTTTGCCCACAGTTTTCTAAAGTGTTGTGGTGTGTGTGTGTGTGTGTGTGTAGACAGGAGAATCATTTTGGGAACTAAACAAGGTCAAGATTCTTAAAATGGACAATGTTGATTCCCAAATTGATTACACTATTTTTATCTAAAGTTTTTCTGGTTTATTCCTTCAAGAGTATAAACTTGCAGATTTTTATCAGGATTAGGGAGAAAGTCATCTGGGATATGAGGACGATCTATGGGTTTCTTATTTGTTGTGTGGGTGGAAGGAGATAGAAATATTCTTTAAAATGCCAAAAATAGAGAAATTGGATGTTAAGTAAATACTCATCAATAGGGACAAGATTAAGTAAATTGTGGCACAGCCCCATCTTAAAATACTATATAGCCTATAAAGTCATGATTTAAACAGGTTTATTACATAGGAAAATGCTCATGGTGATGACTGAGTGAAAAAATGCAGGTTATAAGATAGGTGTGATATGATAGTGTTTTTATTAAGACAAAGCCAGGAACTTCTCCACTATATACTCTCTATCTCTAAATATTTCAGCAGTAAGACAAGGGATGTGTTAAGTTAATCCATGAAATAGAACTCTTTAAAAATAAGACCAAAACATCTTTTCAAGAAGTTTTTGTCCCATCTGCTACAGCTGTAAGGAAATAGTTTTCCCACTCATTTTGGATATTTATTTTCTACTTATACTTCTAATTTTTAAATCTGTATGGCTCATACATGCTTTTGCCTGACTCTGGCCAAATTAGGACGTGGGGTACGTGGGGTACGACCTGTGACACCAGTCATCCGGTGCTCGGTGGCAACTATCTCTGGCATGTGCTCAGCAAACTCAAGGACCCTGGGGCCAGGAGGCATATTAATGAAGGAAGAAGATGAGCAGGCTACAACACATTGGGAAAAAGCAACATTTTTGTTTTATTTTTGACCTCAGAAAGAATGCTTCTCTCATCATGAAGTATAAAAATGGCTATTGGTTCAAGATTGCTAATAATGTATTTTTATTATTTTAAAGAAATACCTTCCTAATTCTGGTTTTCAAAGAATTTTTATTTAAAATAATGTTTAACCAATTTTCTACCAAACTTTTTGAAGTTTATTATTATTTTTTCAAAATTTATTATTAGAGTTTATTATTAGAGTTTATATTTAATATTACTTTGTATTAGTTTGAGGTCTATAGCATAGTGGTGAGACAATTATGTGCTTTACAAAGTAGTTCCATTATGTACCTGGCACCATACATAGTTATTACAGTATTACTGACTATATTTTTTGTGCTGTTCTTTACATCTCCATGACTATTTGGTAGCTACCAAACTGTACTTCTCAATCCCTTCACCCTTTTCACTTAGCGCCTCCAAATACTGTCCCCCCTGGCAGCCATTAGTCTCTTTTCTGCATCTATGAGTCTGTTTCTGGTTTGTTTGTTTGTTTGTTTGTTTATATTTTTTTCAGCTACCACATATAAGTGAAATCATATGGTATTTTCCTTTCTCTGACTGACTTATTTCATTCGGTATAATACCTTCTAGGTCCATCCATACTGTCATGAATGGTAAGATTTTGTTCTTTTTTTATGGCAAAGTAATATTTTGTTGTATAAGTATACGCCTGCTTTTTTAAAAAAGATTTTACTAATTTGTTTTTAGAGAGGGGGGGATGAGGGAGAAAGAGAGGATGAGAAATATCAATGTGAGAGATAGAAAATTGATCGGTTGTCTCTCATACATACCCCAACCAGGGACCAAACCTGCAACCCATGTGCCCTGACTAGGAATTGATGCTGTAACCATTTGCTTTGCAAGATGACACCCAACCAACTGAGCCACGCTGGTCAGGGCTGCTATACCACTGCTTTTTTATGCACTCATCTATGTTAGGCATTGGGGTTGCTTCCATATCTCGGCTATTGTAAATAATGCTGCAATGAATTTGGGCATATATATTCTTTCAAATTAGTGTTTTGAATATATATATATATATATATATATATATATATATATTTTTTTTTTATTTTTCAGAAGTGAGTCACTGGGTCATAAGGCAGCTTTATTTTTAATTTTTTAAGGAACCTCCATACTGATTTTCTTAATGGCTGCTCCAATCTTTATTCCCATCCACACCTTTTCTCCACATCCTTGCCAATACTTATTTGTAGATTTATTGCCGATAGCCATTCTGACAGGTGTGAGGTGATATCTCATTGTGGTTTGAACTTGCATTTCTCTGCTGATTAGTGATGTTGAGCATCTTCTCATATGTCGTAGCCATCTGTATGTGGTCTTTGGAGAAATCCATTCAGGTGCTATGCCCATTTAAACATTTTTTTGGCGTTGAGTTTTATGAGTTCTTTCTAAATTTTGGACATTAACCCCTTATCAAGTGTATCATTGGCAAATAATCTTCTTTCATTCAGTGGGTTGTCTTTTCATTTTGTTGATGGTTTCCTTTGCTGTGCAAAACCTTTTTAGTTTAATGTAGTACTATTTGCTCATTTTTTCTTATGTTTCCCTTGCATAAGGAGGTATAGCAAATATTGCTGGCAGAAATGTCAAGGACTTTAGTGCCAGTGCTTCCTTCTGAGAGTTTTGTAGTTTTGAGTCTAACATTAGTCTTTAATATATTTTGAGTTTATTAAATATGATAAAAGAAGATGGTCCAATTTTATTTATTTATGCTCATATATGTCCAATTAAAAATGCTTAATGAATTTTACAGAACATCTTTTGGACTTTTTTTAAATTATAAGGCTTGTCTTGTTTGATTCATTGATATGCCATATTCAATTACTTGATCTTAAATTATTCTAACATAGCTTGAGAGTTACGACTTGGTCATGGTTGGTTATGTTCTTTATGGAATTGTTGAATTTGATTTACTAATATTTAATGTGGGATTTTTAATTTGCATTCATAAGTGGTGGTGATCTACAGGGGTGTGTGTGATTGTATATTTGTGTGCACGCGTACAAGTCATCATCGTCTATTGTGGAACAAGATTATTCTAACTAAAAGCAGAGCGTCGAATACACGGACAGAAATAGATACAACTATAAGAAGCAATAGACACATCCACATTTATAGCTGTATCTTTCAATACCTCTCTCTCAATCATTAATAAAACAAGGGAACAGAAAAGACTACAAAGATGTAGATAATATGAACAGTACTATCGACCAGCTTGACTTTGCTGACATTATGGAACACTCCACTTAACAGCAGCAGAATACAAATCCTTTTTAAGTGCACATATGACATTTATTGAACTAGACTATGATCTTGTATTTAGGTCTTCCTACCTTTTGTCAGATTTATTCCTTAGTATTTCATATTTTTGATAATGTATAAAGTATTGTTATTTTAAATTTCAATGTTTAATTGTTGCTAGTGTTTAGGAAGATGATATTTGTATATTGTATTGTATCTGTATTCTGCAACCTGCTAACCACACTTACTAATTTTAGTAGGTTTGGGGGGTAGATTTTATAGAATTTTTGACACAGATGATCATGTCATCTGTGAATAAAGTTTACTCCTTTCTTTCCCATACTGATACATTTTATTCATTTTTTTATTGCCTTATTTTACTGGCTAAAGTACCCAAATACAACAGTGAATAGAAATGGTGATAGAAAATACTCTGTTTTGTTCTTGCCTTAGGGGAAGCAGTCTTACATTATTAAGTGTGATGTTAGCTAGAAACATTTTGGAAATGCTCTTTATGAAGTTTAGGAAGTTCTTTTCTTGCTTTGCTGAGAGGTTTTTTTTTTATCAGAAATAGATGTATTTTGTCAAATGCTATTTCAGTATCTATTGAGATGATCATGTGTTTTAAAAAAATCTCTTAATATCATAAATTATATTAATTTATTTTCAAATGGTAAACCAACTCTGCATCTTTAAAATAAATGCCATGCAGTCATGATGTAGTATTCTTTTTATATATCTTTGGGTTTGATTGCCTAATATTTTGTTAAGAGCTTTTGCATCAATGTTCGTGAGGAGGGGTATTGACAGTTCTTGTAATATCTTTGTCTGGTTTTGGTATCAGAGTCTTTAGAAATGATTTGGAAAATATTTCTTCCTTTTTGATTTTCTTGAAGACATTAGGTAAATATGGTATTATTATTTTTTCCTTAAATGTTTAGTAGAATTCACTAGAAAATCTGTCTGGAGGGTGTTGAATGCCAGGCTCAGGAGCTTAGCCTTTGCTCTGAGACCTTCATTGGTTCCCATGGTAGAAATACATCTGCAAAGTGGGTTTGGGACCATGAATCTGGCAGCTGTGGGAGGATACATATGGACAGTGAGGGCTTAGATATAAGCACCAAGAAAAACCCTATTTTCTAATTTCCACGATTTCTACTGAGAGAACCTCATTCAGTCTTTCACAGGCTTGACAGAATTTCCCACACAAAAAGGAAAGGGATCCCATTTGATGAAAACCACACACGTACTGGAAGATGCTTTTTCTCTGTGGAGAGGCTGTGAGCGGACTGCAACTATCGTCATGAAAAACTACTCTTGGTGCCCAGGGTCTCTGGTTCAGCTAAATCAATCCAGCCCGTTTGACACTTGCTTTATGAAGTGCCAAGACCAGAGCTAAATTGCAGCATTTTTAAAGTGACTGGAATTTTATTTAAAGGAAAGTTTATTATTTGAGGTTTTCTTTTCTATACAGGTTGAAGAATCATAAAACAAACACAAATCTTTAGGACTCATTCGTAACATAACTCTGTAAATTCACTGCCTCCCCACAACACTGAAGACTTGTCATTTCTTATAAACACAATCTCCTGTTCTGGACAAGGTATTCTTCATATTTCCATCTACATGGTTTATTATTTTTAGGAACAATATTGCAATTTGATCATCTGATTGCAGCAGCCACTTTGAATGAGTTTCACTTTATTGCGTCAGCTTTCAGAGTAGGGTAGGCCTGTGCCAATCAAAAAGCTTAGTAACTCAAACTGCAAAAATAACAATGTGGATTTGTTTTCAAACTGAAACCACCACATATTACAAGCCCGTTTCAGCTCATGAGTGAAAATATTTCCCAAAATATCAGTTTTATGAGAATATCTTTCAGCATGTTCTGTGCCGCAACTCAATGGCTGCGCATTAGTAAAGCAAGCGCGATGTTCTAATACAATGAAGTGCTGTTGGGAGGGCAGCAGAGTTGACATCAGTGGAAAATACAAAAGAGTAGGGAGTGGCTTTCCCTTGGCACTAGTGTGAATGACTTGGCAATGTCAGTGTGGGTGGTGTTATTTTAAACGCAGAACAACCTGCCCAGTGATTTTCTTTGTCTATGATGTCAAAGTGATCGGGTGATGGTGGCCTTGAGCCAGGGCCTACAGACCTTTGCTTTCCTTCCATGGATGAAAGGAAGTCCCCTCAGAGAGGGAATGACACAGTTACATTTGCACTTTGAAGAAATGATTCTGCCAAAGGTTCAGAAATAGTCAAAGTAAAGTGGATGAATCACTGAAGTAGTAATTGAAAAAAACTTACTGTGCACACACTAAGAAAACTGTTTGCAAACTGGGAGCACTCAAACCACAACATGGAGTGAGGCTCAGGGGTATGCTGTTCTTATAGAGTGAGGAAGCAGTGTCTGCACAGGCACTGGTGACCAAGGTAAATTAATGACTAAACCGATTGTCTGCTCAGGGAAGCTTCCAGGCTGGTCTCTGTTTGCTTTTGATTTCAGCAGTGCCACAGTTTGAAATAGTCCCAGTCCCCAGAGTCCATTGCTATAATAAGTCTGTACACTGACTAGCAAAATGCTGGGTTCGTATCATCTGAAAGCCACCAGATTCTACTTAGTAAGTTTAGTAATTTGTGACATCATCCGGAATCACTCTGTCCGTTAAGATCCAGAGAATAAGGGCTTGAATTTCCAATTCCACAGCAGGTTGAAAGTCCATTGTCAGGCTAAAGAGTTCTGAGTCCCTGGGGTACTTATGCTTTCTGCACCTAAGCTACTGAGTTAGTTCAGTTCAGTCAGTGGATTATTCTGGAGTCCCTTCCCTGTTCTACTGCCATTTCAACCCAGATCTAGGACTGGACTCCTTTCTATGAGTTTCATCAAAGCCACTCACACAGAGTGTCAGTATGTGCCATACAATTTACTGAAGGACTAGGGGTGGGGCATATGTGTGTGGGGGAGGGTTTACAGTGAAGACAATATACACAGTCTGAAGTTGCACATGGGATGGGCCTGCGGTTGTCAGCCTCAAGCTCCACGCACAGCCCCAAATGCCCATGCGCACCACGGTGCTCACCCTCTGCTCCCTCCTGCTGCCTAACAGCCCCCGCCACTCCACACCTGAGCCCTCTCCTCACAGGATGCAGGGGATTTAGCAATCTGTAGCTCACTCCCCAAATCCAGCCCCAGACCTCCTTTGGCAGATCCAAACATTTTTCCTTCTGTTAGTATAAAAATTTCATTTCTCTGGACATTCCCCAGCCCTCCTGCCAAGGCAACAATTTAAAAAAAAAGCCTATGGTTAGTTTTGCTTTTAAATAATCTTTTTGTACCCCAAATCACTGGATTTCTGAGAGAATGTGAGATTCCATACAAACTGGTGTGCCACTCTTGGTGAATTGGCACTATTAATTAGGCTCATTGGAATCTTGTCTGTCTCATAAGGATGATGGGTCACAGACTGGTGGGACACACTGCCTGCTGCCGGGGAGGGGAGGCCAGGGCGAGCAGCACCTGCACAGTCTCTATTCTCAGCCTTGTGCTCTCTGGAGGTAAGGGATCCTGAGACAAAGGAGGTTGGTTTTCTTCCCTGAATGGAACAGGTACTGGGGCTAACACCTGGGAAGAGGCTGTTTTCTATTTCAAAGCTGTTTGTCAGTATTTGGCTTCTGTTCTATGACCTGCATGAATGCCCTCCAGAGACTTACCTCACTTCTTACTGCAGTAGAAAAAACAAAGATGCCCTGGCTGGCATGGTTCAGTGGTTGAGTGCAGGCCTTCAAATCAGGGTTGCTAGTTCAATTCTTAGTCCAGGGCACGTGCCTGGGTTGCGGGCCAGGTCCCCAGTAGGGGGCGCACGAGGGACAACCACACATTGATGTTTCCCTTTCTATCTCCCTCTTCCCCTCTCTGAAAAATAAATAAATAAAATCTTAAAAAGAAATAATCGTTTCCTGAAGTTTTAGGTCCTAGGAGGCTCTTGTTTTCCAAGTGTCCTTTTCTGTTTTTTCTTTTTAAAATTTTGCTTAATCTTTATTGTATTTTTCCATTACCTTTCAGTCCCCTTATTCCCTCCTCCTCCCAGCAATCACCACACTTTTGTCCATGTCCATGGGTCCTTTTCCCTTCTTGCTCAGTCTGTCCACCTCCTCACCTTCCCCCATAGCTGTTTTTCCTTATACTAAAGGCTCATAAGCTGTTGTAGAATTTCTAAGCTTTTTGTGAGAGTAATTGCTATTTTACGGATGACGTAAGGCATTGTCTGGTGAATGGGGTCTTCTTGCTGGGTAACTTCAGGCAGACATTTTTTTGCCTCCCCAACTGGGGCCTGTTATCAACTCTATCAGACAAATACTCAGTGATCTTGAAGTGTGTATTAATTCAGAAATACCAGGATCCTAAAATTTCTTAGATAAAGAACTTTTGATGATTCTCTAATGCCTCTAGGGGACCAGGCAGTTAACAGGGAAAATATACAGAAGTTGGATAAATGGAAAGTACTGGATACCCTCCAAAACCAATATGTTAAAAAAAAAGTGCCACCCACAGAAAATATACTTTTAGGGCACATTACTCAAGAGCTAGCATAGAACTCTGTACCAAAATGACCTTGCCAAGAGGTGTACCTGGAAGGGCTTTACCTCGACAATAGAAAAGGACTTTGTTTGAATGGGTAAAACACTTGCACTTCTGAGGACTGGCTTTACGTTCCAGCCTCTTCTGGATTCAGACTTCCTCTGCTAGGGAGGAGAGTGCTTTCCCTCTGGCTGCTAAGCAGCCTTGTTGAATTTTCCCACTAACACTGGGCTCGTGCCTGTCATCCTGGCCCAGTCAGGGCCCAGCCACACTGATATCCCACAGGCAAAGGGTACAGGTGAGAGAGGAAGCAGCTGGATTCCTCCAGATGAGGGAACAATCTATCATGACACAGCCTGTGCAAGCCCCTTTCCCACGGTGGGCTGGATGTGGAATAGAGCTTCCTTCCATCTCTACCAGTGCAGCCTAAGCCAGGGCCGTCTGTGTGCCCTACTTCTATAGTCTCCTAATATAGCCCCTGTTTTCGCCCTTGCCACCCTGCTGTCTGATCCCAACAAATAAGCCAGCCTGATCCTTTAAAAATGGGATATCACTCTGCTGTCCCCAAACCTTCCCAAGTTATCTGATCACCTAAAACCCTAAATTCTTTTTTTTAAATTATTTTATTGTTGTTCAATTACAGTTGTCTGTATTTTCTCCCCACCTCTCCCCTCCACCTCCTCCCTCCCTCCCTCCCTCCCTCCCTCCCTCCTTTGCTTCCATTCTTCCCCTTGGTTTTGTCCATGTGTCCTTTATAGTAGTTCCTGAAAACCCTTCTCCCCTTTGTCTACTCCCACCTCCCCCTGGCTATTGTTAGATTGTTCTTAATTTCAATGAATCTGGTTATATTTTGTTTGTTTTTTTCTTTTGTTGATTATGTTCCAGTTAAATGTGAGATCATATGGTATTTGTCCCTCACCGCCTGGCTTATTACACTTAGCATAATGCTCTCCAGTTCCATCCATGCTGTCGCAAAGGGTATAAACTCCTTCTTTCTTTCTGCTGTGTAGAATTCCATTGTGTAAATATACCATAGCTTTTTGATCCACTCATTTACTGATGGGCACTTAGGTTGTTTCCAGCACTTGGCTATTGTAAATTGTGCTGCTATAAACATTGGGGTGCATAGGTTTTTTTGGATTGGTGTTTCAGGGTTCTTAGGGTATAATCCCAGCAGTGAAATTGCTGGGTCAAAAGGCAGTTTCATTTTTAGTTTTCTGAGCAAATTTCATACTGTTTTTCACAGTGGCTCCACCAGTCTGCATTCCCACCAACACTGCACTAGGGCTCCCTTTTCTCTGTATCCTCACCAGCACTTGTTTGTTGATTTGTTTATGTTGGCCATTCTGATGGGTGTGAGGTGGTATCTCCTTATGGTTTTAATTTGCATCTTTCTGATGGCTAGTGATGCTGAACATCTTTTCATGAGTCTCTGGACCCTCTGTATGTCCTCCTTGGAGAAGTGTCTGTTCAAGTCTTTTGCCCATTTTTTAATTGTTTTTTTTTTTTTTTTGTCTTCCTGGAGTGGAGTCATGTGAGTTCTTTATATGTTTTGGAGATTAAGCTCTTGTCTGAGGTGTCTTTGGCAAATACCTTTTCCCATAAGGTTGGCTCTCTTTTGATTTTAATGCTATGTTTTTTAGCCAAGCAGAAGCTGTTTAATTTGATGAGGTCCCATTTGTTTATTCTTTCCTTTATATCCTTTGCCTTAGGGGACATATCCGTGAAGATATTGCTGCATGAAATGCCTGAGATTTTCCTGCCAATGTTTTCCTCTAGGACTCTTATGCTGTTATGACTTATATTTAAGTCTTTTATCCACCTTGAATTTATCTTTGTGTATGGTGTAAGTTGGTGATCAAGTTTCATTTATTTTTCATGTTGCTGTCCAGTTCTCCCTTTGCTGAAGAGGCTATTTTTGCTCCATTTTATGCTTCTTCTCCCTTTGTCAAATATTAATTGAATGTAGAGATTTGGGTTTATTTTTGGGCTCTCTGTTCTGTTCCATTGGTCTATGTGCCTAGTTTTATGCCAGTACCAGGCTGTTTTGATTACAGTGGCCTTATAATACAGTTTGATATCAGGTATTGTGATCCCTCCTGCTTTGTTCTTCTTTCTCAAAATTGCTGCAGCTATTCGGGGTCATTTATGGTTCCATGTAGATTTCTGAAATGTTTGTTCTATATCTGTGAAATATGTCATGGATATTTTAATAGGGATTGCATTGAATCTATAAATTGCTTGGGTGGTATGGACATTTTGATAATGTTAATTCTTCCAATCCATGAGCATGGTACATGCTTCCATTTGTTTGTGTCTTCCTTAATTTCTTTCTTCAGTGTTGTATAGTTTTCTGAGTAAAACCCCAAATTCTGAACACATCCCTTGAAGTCCACATTGCTTGGTCTTTGCTGCTCCCTTCTCTCCTCGCTCCTTGCCTTGGCCACCTCCAGCTATGTGGCCGCTTTTTGTTGTTGAATCAGGCAGGCTCCTGTCCTGGGGCTTGTGCCTTTGCTTTGTCCTCAGTAGGCTCACTCCACATGCCCTCAAGTTTCTCTGCTCAAGTCACCTCCTTGGAGGGTACCTTGACTCCTATCTAAAATAACACATTCTATCATTCTCTACCGCCTAATTTGTTTTGTTTTGTTTTGTTGTGGAGAGCTTATCACTACTTGCTTTGCTAAATGTCTTTTTTTGTGCCTGACTCCCAGGTAGAATGAACCCATGAAGGATGGAGCTTTGGTATATCTTGTTCTACATTGTTTTTCCAGAATCCAGAACAAAGCTTGGCCCATAAGAGTGGTTGAACAAATGAATGAAATAAAAACTAAGAGAGAGAGAGAGAGAGAGTGTGTGTGTGTGTGTGTATGAAGAGGTAGCTTCTGCAGGGGCTGATCCATATATATCCTACTTCAATTTCATTAAAACCTCAAAATCTCTTTGCATTTTCCTGAACTGATGATGTTCATGTCAGGATATGCCAATTATAAAACTGTCCTAGAGTGTTTTGGAAACTGCCACTTTAAATCCCCTGAGACCTGAGAAGCAATGCCAACTGTTATCTAAAATCAGCCTCCAGCACTTACAGGCCCTTCTCAGGAAATCACAATGCTGTTTGCTTGGGGTCAAGTAACAAGGCAAATTTGTCTTTAGTTTTAAAGAACTAATCCTCAACAAATTTCTCATGTAAAGAGGCAAATTTAAGGAAATATAAATAACTAGGGACTTAAAACATACTCTCTGTCCCTAATGAACCAATAGGCAAGAAATGCCTCTGAACTAGAGACCCTGGGATTCATGAAATGTTCTGAACCCAAATTTAGCATTCTTCCAACATTTCCTAGGTTACACACCCATCAGTGCGATGAACGCAGTAAATTCAAAGAGAGTGCTAACCTCGCCTGCTTCAGAGGCTTCTTCCCCCACTGATTAAAGAGATCTCTGTGTGTAATTGGGGAACTTAAAGCAGTCACCTGTGCTCTGTCATCAGCACAGGGTCACACACATGAGGCTTTCTTAAACTTAAAGGTGCAGGATGATGAATCTTGATTTCTTGGAGTAAAAAAAAAAATCACCACATGCTAGCATTTCAAGGGGAGACCCAAAAAGGAACACTTATAATTAGGGTTTCAGGAGTACAGACTAAAATCAGATCTCAAAATGGACACAAGAATTTTTACTACTTTTTTAAATGAATCATGATTTTTTGGCCCTAGAGAGGGGAATAGCAGCTATCACTTGAGTAAAATACTTTTTATGTGTTGCTTCTCTCTCTTACAAGACCCCTATACAGGTTGGTGTCATAATTTTTGGAGGAGGACAGAAGTTGAGTGGTTAGCAACTTTTCTCTGGCCACAGTTAGTTAAATGGTACAGGAAACATCCAAACTTATACCCAAGTCACTGCACAGCTGGTTTTCACTCAACATTTTACTCATCAAGTGAATCCTTAAATTCATTAAGGACCATCCAACTATTAAGCTTTTAAAGACTGTTTTTTTGACAGTTTGTCTTGCCTTTGATTTGCTTATTTTTCTCTCACTACTTTTTTTGGATTTGCTGAGTCAATTTCAAGGTTTAGCATCCAAGATAATTCAAATAATTGGGGGCCATTGAATAGAAAAAGTTTCACACGGACTATCTCTAAGGGTCTCAAAAATATAGCCATATTGTAAATGAATTTCAGTACAGACTACTTAAGACTCGATGAGGAGAAAGCATCAGAATGACTTTACTGTTTGGCAAGGCCCGTCTTGTTCTACCACGCAGGGCGTTCTCCCTTCACCGGGCACCACTTGTTCTTGATCACCCAAGGGAGGAAGTTCTGGCCTGAATTCCCTTGGTCATAGTAGCTTTGTTTTTCATTTATATCATGGAAGGAGTGGAGAAGGAGAGCTTGAGAGGGAAATACAGTGGGTGCCTATGGTAAGGCACTAATTGTACTTCCAAGTATGGCAAGAAAGGGGACTTCCGTCATTCTTTCAACTTGATGGGTCCAGAGTTGGGTGGTCCTAGTCCCTGCCCAGAAAGGGGTGACCGAGCCACCTTCAGTGATTCAGTGAGGAGTTTTCTCACCTCCAGTGGGAAAAGGACAAAGATCTAAGCAAACACTTTTTAGAAAAAGCCTTGCAACAATGATCTCAAAAATAAACTTTTATTTAAGTTTAATGCACAGATGCTCAGTTCATTTATAAAAGGGAAATGTTTATCTACAGGTCAGCAGGACTGGATGCGCTCCAACATGTTCCTCCAGAGTTCTGAAGACCCTGGGCATGATAACTTGGCTGTACACACTCGACTTCTCAGGCATTACATACTCTTAAATCACATTCTGGTACTAAGTGGAATTTTTAAAAGTAGAAGATAGTTTTTCCAAAGCCACTCATTTTGTTCAAAGAATTCCTTCCTCCCTGTGTACACTGAAAAATACCAAGGTCCCTGGGGGTAGAGCCCATAATATCTCATATCCAATCCAGGACTTACAGCATCATCACTCAGCTGACAAGTCGCAGTCCTTCCTGTCTTCTTGGGTGAATCTTTCTTTATGAAAGTCTTAAAAATTTAAGATTTACTAATTATGGTCTGTTTTCCCCAATGTCTTTATACACAGGAATGATGTTGCTTGACTATCAATTCCTTTAGGGAGTCTTTCTTTTTCACTTTGCAATCTAGTATTCTACTTCTGCTTCACACAGATGACAGAGGAAAATGACGCTGGAACTTCTATCCTTTTGTGGGCATGGCATGTAACGATCAAAGTTACTCTGTGGCAGCCTGATGTAGCTGGCTGGCCTTGTCCTCTCAGTACACAGCCACTGCGGAAACCAGCCACTATGGGCGCTGAGACCCCTGAGGAACTGCTGAAGCATCCCAGGGTTAGCAGTAAAGGGGACTCAGCAAACAGACAATGTGACAGCCAACCGAACCTTGACATAGCACTGCCCCTTCTTCTGAGATAAGATGGCAGTAAGCACATAGGGTGTTAAATCATGTTATTTGTAGCCTTAGTTTCCACACTGGAGGTAATACTTACCTATGTGGGTTCTTGTGAAGATCAAATAAAATACATGAGAGCATTTATTTAGTACATTAGGAAGCATAATATAAGAAGTCAAGGAAGGCTGTACAGGCCCCTAATCATTCATTTTTATGTCTTAGGCAGTCAAGTCAAAAGGTTGAGGCAGGACCATAGTAGCTATGCCTCTGGGGGTTAAACCATGCAATCCTTTTAGCCTTTTTAACTATTGACAGGTGACAGCACTTGAACTTCAGCCTTAGAGCTCATCAGAGAGGTGTAGTGGAAAAAAACACTTGGGATGAGGTCTAAGGCATGGCACCCACAATAATGAGTCAAGTTACCTGTATGTGTCTCTGGCAAGGTCACTTATCAGTTTCTAGACTATGACACAATACATACAGAGACAGGCATATCATCGAGAGTGACATCTAGCAGT
This sequence comes from Artibeus jamaicensis, assembly GCF_021234435.1. Classification (NCBI taxonomy): domain Eukaryota; kingdom Metazoa; phylum Chordata; class Mammalia; order Chiroptera; family Phyllostomidae; genus Artibeus; species Artibeus jamaicensis. Next base: position 41,222,023 of record NW_026522030.1, on the reverse strand, counting down.
GACATTTGTCTTGCACCTACTATATGCCAGGCTCTGTGCCGAGCACTTCATCCTCACAGTGTCACAGAAGACAGCCCCCATCATCCGCATTCAGACAGAAGATTGGTAACTTGCCAAGGTACCACATGCAAGACTGATGAAGAAGTCAGTGCTGTTAATCTCCTCGCTGCCAACCTCACTTTTTCCTTAAGCACAGTGAACAAAAAACTGTTTATGATATGCCCCAGGGTCACCGGTTGAAGTGGCACCCCTACCCTCAGCCTGTCCTGCTCCTGCCTCAATGAGCATGGGTGGAGACTTACAGGGGGCTGTCAGCTGGTTCGTTCCTATTTCTCTCATGAGCCAGCCTCGAAAATGCTGAACAGATTCAGGACACACAACAGAGAGATGCAACATTACTGCAATGTATCCCTTAGTAGTTTACCTCTGGACCCCCAAATTTCACATACAGAGCCCCACTGCTAACTCACGTTCAGCTTTTCATGTGTGAACGTGCATGGGAATGAGCAATGTACAAAGAAGGCCAGTGACCCTTCCCCGGAAGCTATTTTGAGCAGCAAAGCTTCCATGCCTGATTTGAGAGAAATGAGTCCAAAACATAACCATTGTTTAATCTTCATATTCCTTCCTCTTGTATTTGGAAATAAGATTGGTAGGTGGTATTCTTCATTCTTGGACCTAAGTTACATAACAAAATTATATATATACCATCAAGGATTCTAGTTTCTGTGGGGGTCCAAAATAAATCTCTTCCTTAGGTTATGAATTCTAGGAAATTATTGCAGTTAAACTCCCTGATACAGGACTATACACCACCAGAGGTTTTGGTTGTGAGTGAGGGTAGTTTTAAAAATTAAGCTTTAGTTAAGTTTCACATTTCTAAGTGCTAACTGAAGAGTTAGTCCTATCGTTTTGCTGTTTGAGAAGGGCTATCTGGCTTGGACATAAGGGACAGAGGCAAGAGCCAAAGTGGAAGCCTTAATTTTCTTCTTATTATTTTGCCTTGTGTTCATCAAGAATAGAACACCAAGGCTTGGAAATGATACCAAAACTTTAAAATAGCTACAAGAATGTTTTAAGGGAGCTTGTTGAACAACTGGGACTATTTCTCGCCAAAGAGATAGCTGGCAAAGGCCACTTTAAAATTTGGATTCAGAGGCTTGGCTGGATTTCTTTACTGGAGCCACAAATGTGTTTATTCCTATCGTCAATCTTAGCGATTCCTAGTCTCTGGAGGACTCACTTTCAGTGATTTTGTGTGATAGGAGTTAAATGAACCTTAGTGTTTGATAAGCTTCATACTTTACCTCTTAATTCTCATCTCCTGCAGTAAACTCTAGAGACACAGCAAACTTCCGCTGATACGTTTCACGCAGGATTCTAGAAGTTCTTGTTTGGCTACTGAAGCCCAAGGCTCTAGTCCCTCATGAATTACGACTACATGCTGAATTGACAAGCCATACAACCCTTCTTATTTCAATGGAAATATTTAGTTAATTTATTTCTTCAGATGAGTTTGTTCCTCTTAAGTTAGAGTTTTTGTCCTTGACTATTTACTGGGGAGGCCAAGGTACAAGAATGAGATGGGCTACTAGATTCTTTGAAGGTCGGAAATTGGAACCTAGAACCAGAAGGAACACACTGGGGACTGGAGTCCAAGAGAAGATAATGGAGAATAACCCTTGATTTTGTTCTTTAAAAATGATGACTTTGAACCTTATAGTTGACCAATACTATATAATACTTGTGATACTGGTATTATTAAGCTTCCTAGGAGAGAATTTTGTATTGTTCCAACTAAAAAAATAAACCAATGGGTTTTTAACTACAGCAGGATCAAAATATGTCTACTAAATGGACATCTTCAGAGTTTAGATGTGATGAGCACTAACCTGCTAATCAAATAGGCACTGCAGACACCTCATGTCAACAGGCCACATCATGTGTAGTGTGGTGACTATTTGAAGAAGAAACAGAGGGTGGACAGCACAGAGTCCTACCTTCCCTGACCACAGCATTTTCCTTCTATATGCTTGGCCTCCACACCTCCCACAAAAAAAAAAAGATCCATGCCTATTCTTTCACTTTCATCCATTTGATTAAAAAACACAAGAGATATGTATTAAACAAGATGATAGAAGCAACTTCTTCATCTAGAGTTATTGATCTCTTTGCTTAAGCGTAAGTGAGATCTTGTCTTATTTATATTCCAGATGCAAATGAAATAGGAGTCATCCACCAATCCATTTAGCTACGCAGGGCATCTTCTCTTCATCCCTTTGTTTCTGCATTGGTCATTTCATCCCCAGAGAAATCGCTGCACCAACTGCAGTTGACTCCCCATCTCAGGTGGACTTAGAGCCTCTTCCCAGGGCTTCAAGCCTTGTATCTTCCCTTGCTTGATGATATCCTGAACCTTTAGAGAAAGGAAGTCATGGCCAATCTGATGGAAAACTTACTAAATCCCTGTGCTGCTTTTTCTTCTATTTAAATTCCTGATCTGTTCTTCATACTAAATGTCTTAGAAATTGTCCATAGAAGGAATTCATCCTATATCAGCCAGACTGAAAAATTAGGAGATATTACAGATTCTTTGTGAAAAACATTAAAATAATGGTTTTCAAACATTAGTTTACATCAGAATCACCTGAAGGGCTTATGAAAACACACCTTCCTGGACCATCTGCAGAGTTTCTGATTTAGCATTTTTAACACGTTCCCAGGTGATACAGGTGCCAATCCTAACTCCAGTGAGAATCACTGCTTTGATTGTTCAAGCATGGCATTGCTTGTTACCTTTCTTAGCCCTCTTCATGGTAGACTGTCTAGACTTATACAAGAAGAAAGTCTTTTTGCATGCCTTAGAGGTCACTTGTCCTTGAACTATATATAACTATAGAATATGGAGAACTGAGATTTCATTATGATGAAGCAGAATAGAAATTTTAACATACATTTCTAGATCAGAAAAATTAATGAGAAAAGAAACATTTCTCTGAGCAAGAGGAATTCTAGGTACAGGCTACCCTGTGTTTGTTTTGTTTTATTTTAAGAAAATAAATATTTGGAGAGGAAATGTTAATTGGCACCTTGTCCTTTTGGTTACTTTAACAACTAGCAAAATCATAGGCTTGGTTATACAACATCCAGATCTATAGCTCAAGTATTTACTTAGGATGTTTGATACTACTCAGCTTGTTGACAGTTTTTCCTGGAGGAATAGGCACAAACCATGGTTAAGCTGCTTAGTTTAATTTTTTTAGCACTTGAAAAAAAATGTACAGTAGTTTGAACACTCAGTCTTTGTAAACCTCCATTGAGGTCAAAGATTTCATTCACAGGTAAAAAATTAGTGTACAAATTTTTTGGCAATTTCATCTTAATAACCCGTTTTATCCTATTGCCATTGTCCCAACCATTGAAAAAGTTTACAATAATTTACATAGAAATATTTTCAAAGTGCTTAAGAATAGTGATTGTTCTCTATTTACAGATGGCCTATACAATGTATGTACAGGTGGTATACACTATAGCACAAGGTTCATTGCTGTAATATGGCTTTCTAGGGAAAGTGCATATTTGGCCAGAGGTGGCAATACTGTCTGGAAATTCAAGGGCTACAGGTAACCACATCCAAAGCTGAAGCAGAATGTGGACAGGAATATTTACCAAAGTCACATAAAAACGATCAAGTGCACAAGCTTGACCCACTCAAACTTTTCTTGATATTCTTCCAGGCTGGGGGAAGAACGAGACTTCAGCTGCTGGCTCGGTTACCATTCCGAATTGGGGTTTTATTGGTTTAGACTTCAAAGATAGAGGCTTGTCTCAGAAGTCAAGCTAGATCATCATCTGTGCTTACAATTGATATCTGTGGAAAAGAAAAAACATGGAGTGAGCTGGTGACCACTCATTGGTGGCTGCTGTAGTGTCTAAAATGGACCTTGCTTTTGATTTGGTCACTTAGAAATCAAAGATGCACAGAAGGGAAGTCAGATCCAAAACAGCATTGCGTTGTGTCACTGGTGTATTTTAACTTGAATTTAAATGTCTGTATCTACTTGGTGGAGAGAGAAGAGTGTGACCGATTCTGCCTATTCTACTTAATTAATCTGAGGTCCTGGAGAAAAATATGCAAAGACACATGGGTGCTATGAATTGGCTACCATCCTTTGTTTCACCAGAGAGCTTGAGACAGAGTGCTCAGCACTTGATTTTTTTCAGACCGTTCCCTAAGTGAAGGCCAAATACCCCATGTAGGCTTCAGCTAAAGAACAAGTGACTAACTCTACTGCTTAAGGAAAAGCTAGATATGCTAGGTGGGATCAGACACTTCCAAGCATATGGTAATTCTGGCCCAAAGAATCTTGCTCACTACACTCACTGCCTTTAAGCCAACATCTCTATATATAATATGCTAATTTACTTTTAAGTATCCAGTGGACACCTGATTTAACCATTCAAAAAGGAGCTATTGGTTCATGCAAATATTTGTATGTGGTTCCTATAACCAAAAATATCTCAAATGGAATAGTGATGACCTGAAGTTGACTTTACTTGTCATTCTACACAGGGCAGATGCTTATCAACTGACTGACTTGTGCTCTCACAGGCTGAACTGTCTAATCGCCAGTAGATGAAGTATTTGGTGTGTCCATGATCCACTGGCTCTTCCTAGTGCAGGCAGCCATAGCTTGAGTTTGAAGTCTCCTTTCCAAATAGCCTTCCTGCAAACCACGACATAAAAGACACAAAGCTGACTTACTGCTGGGTACGTGTGTCCAACAGAAGCACTGTGTCTGCCAATGTCTATTGACAGGTCCTCTTCAGTGGTCTTCAGGTACACAGGATTGTCAAAGTTCATGCTTTTCATGTTCTTGTGTTGCCAGTTCCGCCACATCAAGTATCCACCCACTGCTGCCATCGCTAAGAGCACTGAAAGAAGGTAGAAGGTAACTAAGCAAGGTCTACTCTCAAAACACAGAAAAAAGATCATGTTCCTGAGTCCACAATAATTGACGTTCATAAAAGTTTCATGTTTTCTAAAGCTGGGATGACTAGAAGTTGGAATATGAATGAGCCAGGAGCTTGAAACAAGTTCAGACCAGTGACGAAGTGTTGTTCATGAACTGGTGCTGAGCTCTACACACCCATGTGGGTGAGTGCAGTGCTCTGGGCCCCTCCCCACGTTGGCTGAATTAAAACTGCAGATGCTTGTGGAGAGCTCTTCAGGTAGTCCTTCTGGTGTGACAGCCAAGCTCGGAATCCAGTAATTTAGGGTGAAAAGGCCACAATAGCATAATGCCTTAGAATTTACATGCCCAATAGTCGCTTTAGATGCTCTCCTCCCTGGGTTTGAAAATGCCTATTTTTAATTTACCATATTTTCAGACCATAAGACGTGCCTAGGTTTTAGAGAAGGAAAATAGAAAAAATATTTTTGAAGCAAAAAATGTAATTAGATATTTAATAACATAAATAACATAATATTTCACCAATGTAAATGTAAACAGAACTTAACAGCGGCATCAGCAACCATTATTCTTCCCAAATTTGGGGAATAGAATGTGCATCTTATAGTCCAAAAAATACGGTACTCTCTAGAAGTCCCATAAGTCCTCAAGAAAGCATTTAAGCATTGTATATCTCTTCTGTATGAAGCTATACATATTTTAATGGGGACTAGAACAGTGTTCTTCACTGAAAGCAACTTACTGTGAAAGGGGGTAAGCCAGACCAGCCACTTGGAAGTAGAAAGCAATAAGCACCTTTCATGTAATAGCTGGACATTTATCACTGCCAGTCACTGTGCACAGGATACCACCAAAGAGAAAGGTATGGACCCTCACCTCAGTGTGCCCCGTTGGGGAGGGAGCCAGTGTAGCTCAGTGTCCTGAGTGCTGTGAGAATACAAGGGGTCATGGGACCGGCGTCTCTAGATGAACTAGAAATGCCCATCTGGTTTCTAAGAAGTGCGTGGGATCCAGGTATGTGAAGAATTTACTTACAGAGGGGAAGGATGGCCCAGGCAGCAGAAGTCCCTTTGGGGGGAACACTGACTTCAGATATTGCTGTGGTCACATTGATCCCTATCGGGGAACAAAGAGAGTCAGTTTAGAAGGATCCTGAATTCAGACTGAGAAATGTATGCTTCTGGCAGAGAGCCCACTGCCCTTGTATCCACCATTAATGTTCAGTATCTACTGCACTTGTATACCAGCAACGACTGATCTAGAAGTATTTCAGAGTCACATGCTGCAATAGCCATTTCAGTAAAATTCTCTAACACAAACCTTAATAAGTCAGGTCAGGCTAAGATTTGCAGGTTCTTTGTCTTTGGAGCTTAAGTATAGGTTACCAATTGAGGCAGAACTAGTGGTTAAAGGCTGTATTAATTATTTAAGCAATAGATACAAAGAATGTGGCTGTTAGTTGAGATTAACAGTTTGTAGTACTGAACCCAATACCTCCAGGAGCTAGTCCACTAGTTGGTGAAATTTCTGTTGTGTTGGTATCGTTTGTCTCATTGTAAGTCACAGTAGTTGCAGTACCTGAATTATAAAAACCAAGAACCTGGTTAATGCCAAGGTTCCAGAGTGGCTAGCTGTTTAGTCCAGACAGGCCTTGTGATGGGCTATTTTAACACCATGGGAAATAGACAAACCACTGCTACACTACGTTGCATGGTGAATGTATCAAAACGAGGAGAAACAGCAGTCTTCAGACAAAACAAGACACGTGAGACTTTGGACAGAAGAGTGAGCATTTGAACTTTGACAATTCAAAACGATACACAGCCACACTTCATGACCCCTCTAAGCAATGTCCAGGCTCCTGAAAGTTACAAGAAATGCTCTTGAAAACGAATTACCAGGCATGCTACTCTTACTGCCAGATTATCTTGCAACTACTTTCTCAGTCAGCTGAGCTAGTCTCTGCAGGGACTATGTATTAAACTAATAAAAACCACATAATACAAGTTCCTTGCTCACAACATGTGAGTTTAATTTGCAACTTAATCAAAAGCTAAGAACAGAAGACTAAAATGCAGTTTTAAGTGTGAGTTTAAGATAGTGCCACCCACTGGGGCCATGAGGTTTCCTGTAACTGTAACCTTCTTTAAGCATAATTTCAGGCCTCTCCCTTTGGAGCAACATGTTAAGGCTTTGTTCTGCTCTCTGCAAGTTGGCTAGCTCAGTGCTGTTATGGGACTGATGGGCACGAATCAGTATGAGACACATTAATGCTCTGACTAAAGTGTCATCTACAGACTCATCTAATGTTGGAATGAGTTAAAAGTCAATTCTAAAGTAACGACATCAACACTGGTATGCAACAGTCCCAGGTATGTTCTCAAATCTATTCCCAGAGTTAGTTAAAACAGAACTTTTAAAACCAGGCTAGTTTTTATAGTTTGTGTCTTAATTCCATTGCCTGTGCATGTCCTGCCTTTGCTGAAAAGTGGAAATCCTTACTTCGGCATTGCTGGCCATTGCCCTCCAGACTGTACCCGTTGGGACAGGAACAAGTGTATTTTGGAGAGTGATCATTAATCTGTGGTGCTGGCAGGCATAGGTATTCACATCCTCCATTCTCTATGTCTTCTTCACACCAGTTTTTACCTGGTCAGAAACAAAAGCCCTTTATAAGTACACCAGTAGCTGTTACACACATGATGCCCTATTTTATCTGCTGAAGACATGAGTGAGCCCTTGTCCCCAAGGAGCTTAAACTCGTCTACTCTGTTAAACCTTCAAATGAAACCAATACCAATGGGCCCTGGCCAGGTAGCTCAGTAGGTTAGAGCATTATCCTGATATGCCAAGGTTGTGGGTTTGATCCTGGTCAGGGCACATACAAGAATAAATCAGTGAGTGCAGAATAAATGGAACAACAAATGTTTCTCTTTTTCTCTCTCTCTAACAATGAACAAAAAATGATACCAATGAAGAGTAAATATAAGGGTACAGGCAGCATGCTCTAAGGATGCCACAAATCTAGAGAAATTTCTTGGAAGTAGAACAAATGTGATGCTATAAACAGACAGGTGGTGTGGAAGCAGGTAGAGAATGGATGTGAGTGACCGGGGTGGCACTCACTATTGGTCCAAAGCTTAGAGTAAAGGCTCAGAGGAAAGGGATAAGCCTGTTCTCCTGGCTTTGTCTTAACTTGTTCCCACAGAGTGGAAGGAACCCAGGTACATGGAGGTTTAAGGGTTTCATTCACTCGTTCATTTTCATACATTACATGTACTCCCCTTACCTATTACACACACATTTTCCCTTCACCTAGTCAGCCTTCCTCTCTCAAGCCCCTGGTATCCACTGCTCTGTTTACTACTTCTATAATTTTCCCTTTTCCGAGGTGTCATATAAATGTAGCTATACCATATCTGGTCTTTCAAACTCTCTTCTTTCATTTAGCAATATTAAGATTTGTGAAGTGTCCCTCATTGTGGCTTACTCATTTTTTCCTAATGACTAAAGGTTTTGATCACCTTTTCATGTACTTATTGGACATGCACAGTTTCTTTGAAAAATGTCTATTCAAATAATTACTCATGTTAAAATACAATATTTTAAAACATTTTTTAGTTGTAAGAGTCCTTTATATATTCAGGGTAATAGATTCTTTTTGGCTCTATGATTTGCAAATATTTTCTCCCATTCTTGGGTTGCCTTTTTACTTTTTGGATGACATACTTTGAATCACAAAATTAAAAAAAAATTCTGATGAAGTTCTATTTATCTATTTCATCTGTCATTTCTGCTTTTGGTATAATATATTAGAAACCATTAACCCAAGGTCATGGAAACTTACTGCTATGTTCTCTCTCTCTCTCTCTTAAATAAATGTGCTTTAGGGCTCTTGAGAAATTGTGAGCATTCTATTCTATGGATTCTAAAGCATAGTCTTTTACAACCTTGTATCTCCAGGGCCTGAAAGTGTACCTGTCACATAATGGATTTTTAAAAAAATTTTATTCCCATCCCTTATCTCCTCTCTTTTGGCAACCATTTGCTTGTTCTCTTCTATATCTATGGGTCTGTTTCTGTTTATTCATTTACTTTGTTTTTTTTTAGATTCCACATATAAGCAAAATTATATGGTATTTGTCTTTCTCTGACTTATTTTACTTCGCATAATACCCTCTAGATCCATCAATGTCACAAATGGCAAGATTTCATTCTTATTTATTGCTGAATCATATTCCATTGTGTCTGTATGTGTGTGTATATATATCACATCTTCTTTACCCATTCCTCTATTGTTGGACATCTAAGTTACTTCCACATCTGGGCTACTACTAGTAATGTGTATATCCTTTGGAATCAGTGTTTCTGTTTTCTTTCAGTAAATACCCAGAAGTGCAATTGCTGGATCATATGGCAGTTCTATTTTTCATTTTTGAGGAGTCTCTATACTGTTTTTCATATGGCTTTACTAATTTACAACCCCACCAACAGTATGCAGGGGTTCCCTTTTCTTCACATCCTTGCCAACAGTTTGTTGATTTACTGAAGACAGCCTTTCTGGCAGGTGTGAGGTGACATCTCATTGTGGTTTTAACTTGCACTTACTTCCCTAATGATCAGTGATGTTGAGCATTTTTTCATGTCTGTCGGCCATTTGCATGTTGTCCAGGGAGAAGTTTCTATTCAGTTCTTTGCCCATTTTTTAATTGGGGTGCTTGGTTCTTGTGTTAAGATGTATGAGTTCTTTATGTACTTTGGATAGTAACATAAGTACAGTAGGTTGTCTTTTTGTCTTGTTGAGAGTTTCCTTCTCTATGCAAAAACTTTTTAGTTTGATGTTAAGGGTTTTGTTTAGATAGAGCCAGTCAAATATTTTGAGCAGGAGATAATATGAGCACATGTATTTGAGCGTCTACACAGTCCTGTAAAAGATGTATCATGTAGGGTGGAGGAAGGGAGAGTCTGTGGCTACTTTGGAGGCTAGTGCCATAGTCTTAGCAAGAGGAATGAAGGCCACAGGGATAGGGAAAAGACAGAAAGAAAAGACTGAACGTGAAGGGCTGGGAGGGAAGATAAGAGCTGAACTTCTGAAGTTCTTTCATTACGAAGTCAGAAAGAAAATATACTGAACACCAAGTATGAAGTGTTTGGTAGGGCACAGGAGGGACAAGTTCCATTCTTAGAGCAAGTTGAATCTCTAAAGAGCTACTGATACCCAGCAGGTACTAGGTCGTGTTCCTGCCCTTAAAGTAGCCATGAAGGGCCCTGCTTCCCCAGGTTACCTGATGGCTGTACAAGTTCATGATAAATAATGATGTCTTGAGCATCATTAAGGTTGTTAACTAGAGTGGCCAGCTCCGACCCAGTGAATTTATTGGCACCATAGACTGCTTCATTTTCCCCATCTATCCAGTAGACACGATCCTAAAACAGAACCCCCAAATTAGCATGTACATGTAGGATTAACACAAGTCACCATCTAACTAAGGTCATTATTATTTACTGGAAATTTAGTGGGCCAAGTTTATTTAAGGCTGGTCTGTGATACTGGATGTCAAACTGTAAGAGAAGCAAGTTCAGGTTCTCTGAAGTGCTACAAGGAATCAGTCTCCAACTTGGCCCCCAGGTTTTAACTGAAAGCAGCTTCTCAATCCAGGGTCCTCTGCCCCTCCCTCCTTCCCCCAGGCCTGTACTTTCTCCCCAAAGCACCACAGTAACTCAAAGCATGAGTCTTACCTCAAATATCGTTAGGGCGAGAGGATGAGCTAGGAACTCCACAGACTTTAGCACTATCCTACGGTCTTGGCCGTTCAAGTCCACACTGGATAACATGTGCAACTTGGAGTCAAGCCAATAGAGACGGCTCTTTATAAGGTCTAGGCAGGAAAAGAATTTCATTGTATAGTAAGGCAGTATTGCTCTGGCTTCCGTTTAAAATATGTAAGGAATCCAACATCCAACTTTCATGGTTCCTTCTCCAGCAGGGATTCTTAATGGGATCCCACATATCTTGTGCAGCAGCATGCTAAAGCTATACATTCATTTTGGGAAACTAAAGGGGTACCTAAGATTCACAAAGTAACTGACTTGAGAAATGTTACTTCCATGATAGAAGTTTTAAAAGAGGCTAGCATTTTGTGGTTCTCCCCTTGTGAGCCCAAAGAAAACTGTTACAAGCCTGCAATTTAGGAAACGCTCAGGCACCTGGGCCAGGAGGAGTTAGGGTTACAATTCCCAGGGCCTGAGATCCATCGAATTTGTATCACATATTAGGCCCATATGGAAATAAAAGTTAGTAATTATGGAGTAGGTAATTAAAATACACCATTCTGTTTGTAGTGCTTAGTCTTTTTCATCCAAAATCACTGCTATTGAGTTGTCTGTTATAGTCCAGAATTAGCTATGGAGATAAGTTAAAACCGTGAAGACTGCTGAGTCAGTGGTCAGTATGGGAAGAACATACGTACCAAGTGTGATTCCGTTAGGCCATTGGATATCCACTGTCACCAGCGGCCGTCTATCAAATCCATTCATTCCTGCTTTTTCTATTTTAGCTGGTTCACCCCAGTCTGACCAGTAAACAAATCTGGGAAGAATTAAATTAGAAATAAGCCTCAATGGTTTAGAAAAAAACTAAAGGTGTAGCTTAGGAAAAGTGCTTGAATAGTGAATAGAAAACTGTAGGGATTGATTTCGACAAATAGTAACACTTCAGGCTATAAAGTATGTTCTGTGTAAATGAAAGCTAACACTAAGACTCTACAAGCTCATTGACTATATGAATGTATTTAATCAGTCAAAAATCACAGGATATACAATTTTGTTTTCAAAAAGCCAGCTCTTTCAGAGGCGTGAAGATGCTTATTTGCTAAGGGTTATAGTAGGGGTAGCTGATTATGTGCTATCGAGGTGGCACGGGTCTGATTCTGATTATCGCATGCTTAGCATCCTTAGCTGGTATATGTGTGTGTGTGTGTGTGTGTGTGTGTGTGTGTGTGACCTAGTGGCAATTTAGGAAACCTCTCAGTGGAATGTTTCTAGAGGTCTCTTGATTTCAACTGGACTTTGGGACAACTTGCACATTTAGATGAAAGGTGTGAGATAACGTGATTACCAAAATCCTCATGACTCACGCTAACGCTTCGGTTTGATCATCCAGAACTAACCTGACAAAGCATTCAGACAAAAATTAAAAATCAGTTGTGTAGAAGCTGGGTGAACACAAGGGTTCAGATGCACCTTGTGGTGTACGTCAAATCAGAAACATTGTTTCCGTTACGTCAAATCAGAAACATTGTTTCCGTAATGTCAGCCAGCAGTCATACTGCCCTGGGAAGTCCTGTCCTATGGGTGGGACCCTCCTGGGGTCGCAGAGTCGTGGCACCATGATATCTTGAACCAGCCAGTTCTTTCTTGTGGGCAGATGATATGTCTTGGTATTTCAGTTCTACTTCAGGCACGAGGAAAGCTCCTGGCCTGTGCAGACAGCATCCAAAAGGCTATGTGGTGAAAAACACAGAATACGAACCCAGACAAGGGGTCCACAGCTATGGAGGCAGGCTCTCGCAAGTCAGAGTTAAACAGGAACTTCCTCTTGGTTCCATCCAGGGTGGCTACTGAAATAGTCTTAGAAGCCGCATCAGTCCAGTAGATGGTCTTGTACACCCAATCAACAGCAATGGCTGCAGGATTATAGACATTGTCGATCATTTTAACATGTCTACCAACCTTGTCATCAATTGAGGCACTGAAACAGAATAGGTCACAAGAAATTTAAGAGTTTGACACCATCAGAGCCTGGAGAATGGACTTTCTGCTTACAAAATGGGCAACAACTTGGTTCTAAAAGAACTCTAGTAACACCACTCACCGCTCAAATTATTTAACCATGCTGCTCACTGATACTAAATTAACAGTAATGTAGGTTATCTAGTTTCTGTATGTAGTTTATAGGCAAGAATCACACACTTCTGAGTGAAGCTATTAGTTTCGGTGGCCATCTGAGTTTCTATAGTTCCCATTAGTAAAAAGCTGCCCTACCATTTCTTACTATAGAAACCACAACAATTCTCAATTAACTGTAGAGAAAGGGGAGAAAATAGGAGAAATTAAGATGTCATCTTTTATAATCTTATAGCTGTAGCCATCTTTTACTTCATAGGTAAGTGTTAATTTCTAATGAGATACTTATAGTAATTTAAAAGTTAAAGAGTCACTATTTAGACTTACTATTTCTAGCTAATTAAGACACTAGATTGAGACAAGAGAAATTCCTCCAACCCTTCCCAAAGGCCAGGTGACAATGACTTAGGCCAAGATAGAAAGAATGAAACTGAGAGTTACCTGAAGATGGCCTTTTGGCTCAGATCAGCCCAGAACAGTTTCTGAGCAGCAATGTCAGCATCAAGAGCCACTGTGTTTCTCAGCTGTTCAACTAGTTGGATATACTCTTTCCTCTCCAAGCCAATCTTCCTGATGTCCCTTCGATTCGTGAAGATCAGACTTGGCTCTTTGCCTGGAAGATACAAGTCATGTTTATTTAGTTTTGCTGTAAGAAGGCAAGGTCCCACTAACTTACCCCCTCCCAACAGAGGAGCCCTTAAAAAGTGAAGCCACGGCTGAGCACCCCAGGAGCACTTTTGCCCGAGTCCATGCCCCTGGGACCTGCAAAGGCTTCCCACTGTTTAAGAAGGCAGTTCTGAGGTCTCAGCGTTCAACATAGACTGGTGATGAACAAGTTACTTATCTGAATTGCAGTCAAGTTTCAGAAGCAGAAAGTAAGCAAACCTGGTAGGTATTCATGGTATCATGTACAAAAGGAATTGACCAAGGCAGGAGTCTGGGGAAATGATCTGTATTTAACCTATTATACTGCACTGATTGGTAGCATCACTCCCAAGTACCATTTAAATTTCATATTTAGTTTGACTACTGTAGTCATTGGCTGTACCTTTCATAAGCACTTACTCATAGAGGTACCAGAGCAATACCAGTCCAAGTCCATTTACCTACTGCCTTGCACACGCCAGTGGCAAGATCCATTTGATAGCCACGACTACATTCACACTTGTAACCGCCTTTTAAGTTGATACAAATTTGGCTGCAGATTCCCGGATTTTGGCATTCGTCAATATCTAGGAGGGAAATCAGAATTAGTCGTGCTGCTCCTAGACAACCTACTGAGCTATACTGTCCTTCCCCATCCCCCCCCCCCCCCGCCCCCGCCCTGGCTCAGGTTCTCTTCTTTGACTCACCTCCGCAGGTTTTCCTATCTATCAGTTCAAACCCGGCTGCACAGTCACATTCGTAGCCTATTACTAGGTCTCTGCAGATGTGGGAACATCCACCATTATTAACCAAGCATTCATTTACATCTGAAATAAAAATGTAGTTGAGTTGCTTGACAACTTATTCCAAATTGGTATTTGTCCTATTAACATTTAAAATTCAGGCTATCTCTGATAACTTATCTAGTTAGTCTAGTCAAACCTATGATTTCTCCAAGATCTAATAATTTGTCTTATAGATATCATTTTAGAGTGTTCTTGGGGAATAATAGATTCCATCTCCTTGGCCAGTTGGCTAAGCAGGAGTTGGTCAAGTTTCTCTATTACCAATCATTTACCTTTAAGGAGGTAAATCATGAGCTAATTTGTCACTGGTTGGACTTTTAAGTCAAAAATTCACTTGTAAGTCCAACAAGTGAACTTAGTTCATGAAAAGTAGTTTAACCAGACATTGTATGAGGCCCAGACAGCATTAGCCATGCTAGATCTAAGTAACCTTCCCAACTCTGTCCCTAAGCAACCCTTTCACTTACGACATTCTTTCAGGGGCTCGTCACTCCAGTCCCTGCAGTCCTGTTCCTGGTTACATACTTTAGTGATATCTATGCATTCCCCGCTTCTGCACTTGAACTTTCCAGGGCCCAAGCAGTGATTGACTACAAAAAGAAACACAGAAGGGAGATTCCATGAGTGGGTCTGATCAGAGCAGTCCCTTGACAAACCCTCAAGAAGAGGCTCATACCATTTTTGCAGTTGACTTCATCAGAACCATCCACACAGTCTCGGATTCCATTACACTGCCTGCTGCCGTGGATGCAGCTACCATCCTCACACTCAAACTGGTCAGGTCGGCAGGTTCGAGAAGCTGCAAAGGCAGGGAACACTGTGGAACACAGCCAGCCAGCCAGTCCCCAGTGGATACACAGAAGAAAATCGGACAAGTCCCAGTGATAAGAGTGCTACTTACGACAGTTGACCTCGTCGCTGCCATCCTTGCAGTCAGGATCTCCATCACATCGCCACTTCTTGTGGATGCACTCGCCAGAGCCACACTGGATCTCGCTGGCTTGGCACTTGGTGTGGGTTGCTGGCTGGCGGCCACACTGCTCCAGGGACTCATCAGACTGGTCCGAGCAGTCCGCATCATCGTCACACACCCAGCTGATGGGGATGCAGGAGGAGGCGCTGCACTGGAACTCATGGGCGCCACAGGATGGTGGGGCACAGTTGAGCTCATCACTGCCATCGTTACAGTCATCCTGGCCATTGCATACAAAATTCCGGGAGATGCAGCGGCCACTGGAGCACGTGAACTCATCGGAGCTACATGTTATGTTGCCTATTGAGAGAGAGGATGCCATGTTCAAAGTGTATCTGGCTCTTTTAAGACATTTGTCCCAAAATCTAACCAGATCTTTGATCATGAATCCTAACTTTCTAGCTTAACTTAAAAGCTTAAGTGCAATTACATCAATATTCAAATTCCTGTATTAGTAAGAACAGTCTCACCATTTAAAAGATGCAGGAACACTCGAATATGAACAGAAATAAAGGACCAAGAAAAGAGTTGAAGAACAGAAATTAACTTGAAACAAGAGCCACGATAGACTCTTACAGGAAGTGATTAATAACTTAAACAGTGGATTTCATTCTGGAAGGCAGAGACTGAGTTATCTTTTAATGGACATAGTGCTATCAGACCAGGCTGTATCACTAGCTGAGACTATCATGCATCAGGTATTCAGGCAAAGAATATATTCAAAATGAGCACTATGGCACTATCATCAAAAAGAAGCCATTATGTTATATCACCTACTCGGCTCCTTCTCTTTAGATCCTTCCAATGAGGATCAGGAATAACAGGTCTGAAATACTTAGAAGTTTTAGAAAGTCACTTGGAGGGCTAGAATCACAATCTAGCAGTCAGGTATGCTAATAATGATAAGCTAGTCAGAGTCAAAGATAAGCCACTTTGTACTTTGATTCAAATTCTGGCCAAATGAATTAAGGTCACAACTGGGTGGTAATTAGGGTAGAGACTACAACTCTCTTGGGAAGCAAAGTCTAGATTTTAGAGGGAAACACTTGGCAGCTCCAGGGTTTACCAATACATAAAGCTCAATTCTAGGATTAAACATCAAAACTCATTGGACTAGGTGCAGTGGCACTGACGTCAGAAGGTAATTTCTACACGCTAGGCTTGTTTCAGTTCAAATATCCTCAGCTCACTCGTACACCACATCAGGAAGAACGTACCCTGGGAAGGTGGAGTTATAGAGGCCCTATAAAAAGGGCGGCAGCTTGAAAGAGCACTCTAAACAATGTTTGTTCAACCTAGAGATTTTCCCAGGGCCTCACCTTTAACGGGTAGCATTTATTACACATTTCCCAAGAACAAAAGCATGAAAGGGTAGGAAAACAGAGTTGGTTTTTAGAAGCAGAAACTGTGACAGAAGACAAAGGTACCACCGGTTAGGTAGAGTTTTCTTCGGGTATCTGGTAGCAGGATGTTAATTAATACTTCTATGCCAGTTGACTTTCTGAAAGGGTTAAAATAGAATCTGGTTTGGGGGCTAAGAAATGCTTGTATGATATTCAAGTAATTAATTTCAATAAGAAGATCCAATTGAGACCTAGGAATGTGTTTGCTGGCCCTGCTCCCTTTGTGGCATTGTGTGAGGAAGGCCCATGAATTACTGTCTTGACAGAGACAAAAGCCCACACACTGGGTGTTCCAAGGAGCTACAGCTAAATTTACGTGCCTTGAGTGACTTACCTTTTTTATTTCTATTTGTCTAGAGGAAACACCAAGGCAAGTGGTGGTCAATGACCACGTGAACTTCGTTCAGACTTTCAGGGCAGTTAAGGAAGGACAAGTAGCTGAGCAGATAGTGAAGTCACTGAAAAGCGAGTCAACGTAACTGCATCTTCATGCTTAAGTTAGCTTTCCCTGCCCACCCTTCTTTGAGCAAAGGGGTCTTTGGGATAAGCCACTCAACACTGATCTTCTTACCACAGTTTTCTTCATCTTCTCCACTGTCACAATCATTTTCACCATCACATCTCCAGGACTCTGGGATACACTGAGTAGAATGGGCGCCACAGCTGATTTCATTTGTGCGGCATGTTTTCATATCTGTTGATGATATACAGTCTCAAAAGAGCCTCCAGACTCGTCAGTGCAAAGTCGCTGCTCCTGTGCTGCGTGGAAGTGGTACACCTGTAACTCAGTGGCCTGGCACACTGGTGAAATTCGACTTACTACTTGAAGCCTGGGTAGATCCTTTGCCAGTGCCATTGCTTAGAAGCCATGCCAACCTATGCTACCTGGCAGTACACCTGAGAGCCTTGACCATGTTTCTCCTTCAGTGTTCTGTGATGTGCTCAGTTCTGGTTTTTGATTTACCGGGCATAGTCAGGTTTATGGGCTGGTCTCCTCCTTGACCGTTATTTATCTGCCGGATACCAAGTGGCACACCCAGGTATCTAATCCCAACTTGATTAAAGGCCAGATGGTCTAACACCCACGAAGTCTTCCTTCTAGATTCTTTTACAGGCCTTCTTCACAACCTCCTTTAGGTTTACATTTTGTGAAATAGGAACATCCCGTAAGTTTTGACTTTACTGGGTCACCCTCTACTAAAACTTGGGGCCAAATTTTGTGGAACATGTCTTTACCTATGGTAGCTCACCTGCCTCGACCAATATTCTTATTAATGACCCTCACTTCTTGCCTAGGAAATTGATATCACACATTTATTTCCCTTTTTGTTTGATTTCCTTTTGTAACCATTTTTCAGACTGAAAATTTGTTTATTAATACTCTACCCTTAGTGCTTAAACAGGTCTCCACTGCCTAAAAATGAACTCCGAGTCTGTCTTCACCTTGATATTCAGATAATCCCAAATCACCCTCCTCTATATCTCACAGCCTCCTTCCTGAATATCAGCCTAAGAACACAGACATACGTTTGAATAACTGAAATTTCTTATTTAAGAACAAGCCGAGAGCTCCACAATTTAATAACTTAAGGTTTCAGGTTTGTTCAAAATCACTGTATCACCCTATTTCTAGCTACTTTGCCTCTTCAGAAATAGATTTTTTAATAAGATAAGAAGCTGTGCATCCAAAAGCTTGTATTTGGCCTATTAGGGACCCCCACATCTTGACTTGGCTTCCAGGACCAGAGTACCATCTGCTCAGATTCATCGTTCTCAAACATTGGAAATCTGTGCACCTAGTCAAGGAGTTCTTAATGAAATCTGCTGGCTTCAGTCTTAAATATTCAATAGTGAAGCTACCCAAGAGAATGTCAGTCTTGTTAGACCAAGGAGAGCATTCTTTAAAGGACACTGGTCAACTGTCGATGACTTGACTGACTCTGGAATGAGCTAGCCTACACTTTAAGGGAGTCAGAGGAAACTGACACCCAGTATTGGATTCAACAACACAGAACAGCTTGGAAAGGTTCAAGTTTAGAGCAAGTCACACTCACGGCACTGTTCTGGGCTTTCATCAGAACCATCTTCACAGTCAGGATCCCCATCACACTGCCATCGGCTGGGGACGCACTGGCCATTATTGCACACAAAGTCAGACTCGGCACACGTCTTCTTCGCTACAAAAGTATATTTGCCGGGTTAAAGTTAAAGTCATTTACCCAAGAGCCCTATACTCCCGCTGGGGGTAAAACTGTATTTTGATATGTTTGATTTTCAAAATAAAGCTGGGTCAATGAGCACACAACATCCCATCTCGAGCAGAACCTTCAAAAAGTCCCCACTCTTCCCAGAGAAGAAAGCTGCTCATTTGAGAGACCTGCTGGATACTGAACACATGGTAAGACAAAGGTTTCCCACTATGTTACAACCCAGGGATGGCTTACATCTTGTCTGTTTTATAATGTTAAGACTAAGTGATAGTTTCATTCTCTTCCTGCATTTCTTCCAACTCATTCAAGTTTTTTATACCTTTAATAGCCAAACATTCCATCCTATGACTGGGTCACCGTATAACTGCCCTGGGACATATCTTAACATCACATGGGTTTAGTGTAGTGATAGGAGAAGTCCCAGAACTGAATACTGTCACCCCTACAGATCTATTGGTGCAGGGGAACCCACCTCATAAGAAATAAAGGAAGCTTGAATGCAAGTGTAGGACAGGTCATGTTTAGAATCCAGGGCGGGCTAACATCAACCAGCTCACAGTGATTGGCACTGCTATAGAAGCTGACGATATCCAGAACTGACTGCTAGAGTTAAATGAACCTGTAAGGTGTCAATTCTGCTACTAATTCTTACCAGGGCAGGTCTTTACTCCTATAATTAGGGTGACCATACAACTTGTTCAAATTAGAACAATCCCAGGAGAAAGGGACACTGTTAATTGCACCAGGAAGATAAGCAAAAGCCAGGACTGTCCTAAGTAAACAGGCAACTTGGTCACCTACCCAGGAGGAAGTCAGAGGGTTAAGAAGAGTCTTAAAAAGTAGCCACATAGGCTATGCTAGGCTCATTCTTCTCAGACTATATTCTTCCTTATCCATGTACACATATGTTCTATCTGAGTTTCTAGTTTAAAACATCCTTCTCTAACAACTATTCAGTAATGGTAAGTCAACTAAAAGCTGACAATGTGCTGAAAATTTGAAAGGGACCACTTCAAATGAAGGGTTTCAACTAGGTACAACGCTCTGCATCCTGAATGAGGGGGCCCCTCTAGTTGAGCCTCTGATACTGTAAAGGGGAGAGACAGTGATTGGAGTCTATTTCTAAAACTCAGCATGGTGAATTATGATGATCTGAAAAGTCTTATTTTCCTCCTTGAATTGTGTAGCCAAGGAAACAAGAAAGGTCACATTAGCTCTTCAATTCTCCCATTTCTAAAATCATTGAAATACTGAAACCCCAGGGTTAACATTTAAATGACATCCAAGGCCATGTTCCCTTGAGCATGTAGTTGGGGGTGGGAGGTTCTGCAGGGCCAGCTACTGTAATTCAACCTGTGATATTCTTTAGAAGTTGTAAAAGAGGGAGTAAATCATGTTGGTTGTAAAGAAACCACATGATTTTTAAAAGTATAAAATATGGCAGGAATAGGAAAGATGGGCTGTGTTACAAAGTGTTTGAGCAAAAGATAAATAGGTGCAGACACATCGCTTGAGTTCATCTCTCTCCATTCTGAGCATAGACGGGGAGGGTAACTGAAGACTATTTGAACTGGGCCTTGAGATGGATAGAAATGCAGATGTGCCACAGAGGAAGGGAGCTACCAGTTACATGCGTAGGGTGTCTAAGTTACTGATGACTCAGCTCAGCCTAATACAAAAGAATGAGTTACTGGGATCAATAGGAACACATGGCTTGTGGAATCCAAGCTGAAGTTGACTAAATATATTAGTTGACACGTTTGAAAGAAAGAGCCTGGCTGAAACTGTAACCAAGATCAATATCAAGATGTTGGATGTGAAGAATAGAAAAGGGGCATTATAAATTTAAGTACTTGTGTAGCATTTCCCTTCAGAACACCCCAAAATAAGCATTCAGAGTTTCCCTGAGCAATGCTGCCACTTTCCTTCTCTGCTTTCATACCTGAGAGACAGAGATGATGTCTGGTCAAGAAATATTTAATTTTCCCCCTTTTGTGATCTCAATTGTATACACCTGTTTCTCTTTGCCTCTTCCAAACCCTCCTGCCATGTGTCTAGAAGTCATTTATGCAAAGCCTATTTTAGGAAGAGCCAATGATGACCCCTAAGAGGACCCAGGTTAGTTTCTACTAGAAATTGACTCTAATCACTGTCTCCCCTCTTTACAACATCAAAGGCTTAACCAGAGGGGCTGTCTTGTTTAGGACCCTCTGTGAGTTGTATCTAAGTGAAATCCCTGAGTTGAAGTGGTCTCTTTAAAATTTTTAGTACACTGTCAGCCTTTAACTGACTTACCATTACAGAGTTCGTCAGATGGTGAAAGACTTCTCAAACATGAAGAAAATAATTATTTTCTAAGAAAAAACAATGGGTTTTGACAAACCAATAAGCTTACACTAGAGGAAGAATTGCTACCCAAACCAAGAAAATAGTTGACGAGAGTGGAGTCCTGCTGGTGGGACATTTAGTGAGGGAATGCTATTTCCTAGGTAACCCAGATATAGCATGAAACTTCATGTCTCATGGAGTAGATGAAAATCTTAGTGTTATAATGCAAACGACGGAAAAGCATTGTACAGCAGAACTACTTCTGTCTTCAGATGAGAGAGGAGTTTCTTCCCTGAGACTCTAGAAGAGGCATCCTATGCTTCCAGATGAGCTACTGATCCTCACAAGGGCTGAACGCATCCATGGTGTTGCTCCAAGAGCCTGAGCGTGGGACAGAGGGCCTTGGTGTTTACATGGTAGCATTTTAGTAATGGTGCCTGAAGAAGCAGGTACCCGTATTTGACCGAGTATAATGCACATTTTTCCCTTAAATTTTTGAGGGAAAAGCAGGGGTGCGCATTATACATGGGCAGTACTGTACCAGGGGTGCACATTATACAAGTCAAAATATGGTAATGGCATAACAAGATGACAGTGATGAAATCTACATTAAGCTATTCTTCTATGTTTCTAGCTTGTACAGTGAGTGCACAGCTCTACATGACATCTCTTCAAAGGCAGATGACAGTGTTCTCACCAGCATTCACACACAACTTTGTTTCAGGATTTTTACAGCATAGAACCAAGGGGCCATAAAGCAAACTCCAGCATTCATTCACGGTACCTACACAGAACATGCAGTTCTCAGCTATTCTGGCCCGACGAGGGGTTGTACAAACTGCATAAACCTGCATTTCTCACAGTGATCTTGTGATAGATACTGATCAATGGGTGTGATGGTATATCCCCATTATCTTGGGACAGGTGTCTTTCACCTTGTCTAATGTTTACAATTAGCATCTACTGTAGGCAGAGAATTAAAAAAAGAATTCTTATCTGGTCTTTGATCTGTGCTGACTTGCAGTTTCTGTGCCAGGAGTTAATTAACCCCCTGAAACTTTAGGGGACTTTTTCCTGTTCATGGCTTTCTTTTGTGG
This sequence comes from Artibeus jamaicensis, assembly GCF_021234435.1. Lineage (NCBI taxonomy): Eukaryota > Metazoa > Chordata > Mammalia > Chiroptera > Phyllostomidae > Artibeus > Artibeus jamaicensis. The sequence goes on along the minus strand of NW_026522030.1, from coordinate 41,199,683 downwards.
GGGCAGAGGGGGTCAGAGCCATTTGAGAATTGAAGAAAGAAAGTCTATTCTAAGCAGTCTGTTTTATCTCCACTTCTAGTCCTCCCCTCCCTTCTCCTAGCTTCATTTACCAAATATTTGCCTGACCTGAGATAAACCAGGTCCTGTCATTTGAAAGGAACTCCTGTACTCACATCGATAACCCCACATCAACCATTCAATCATATTCCTCTAGACCAGGGAGTACCAAATCTTTGGACTCTGGTTCAAAGAAAGTCTTAGGAGTAGATTCTATTTTCAAACTCTTGACACATTTGTAGAAACTAAGATAACATCAATACTTGTCAATAAAATGCATAGGTCTTAGTGAGGTGACAAGTGAGACTGTCAAACTCTGTACTCACCGCAGTTCTTTTCGTCACTGCCGTCAGCACAGTCTTCGTCCCCATCACATTTCCACAACAGTGTGATACAGCGGCCATTTGTGCACTGGAATTGGGAAGGGTCACATTTGGCTTTTCTTCCTAAAATCAGGAGGGAACACTTAGCTAAGCCTGGGATAGAAGGGCAATAAGTTAGAGATGCACGTTTCCCCAAAACCTTTGAAGGGGGGTCCTCTGAGAGGGACAGCAGGATAACACATTCTAGGGGCAGAGCTGGGTGGGTCTTGGGCTGTGACTGGCCATAATTGAGCTCTTCGCTGGACACACACCGTCTAGGTAAGACTAGATTTCCCAGCCTCTCTCACGGTGAGGAATAGCCATGGAAATAAATCCTGGCTAATGCAATGTAAGCAGGATTGGTAGATACAACTTCTAGGAAATATCCTCAAAGGGACAGGGGATCCATTTTCCTTCCCTTTATTCCTGAACATTTGGCATGGTGGCTGGAGAGCGATCTCAGGCCAACGCAGCCAGAGCACGATAGAAGGAACCTAGGTTGCCCAGGGAACACAGGGGCATTTTCATCTGCCTCCGGACTCATTTCTCTCACTTGTTTAAAAGTCGCTCTTGTTGTTACAATCACACAGCCAAATCCTAGCATTTTAATGGCATTTCTGGTCCATGTTTTATACTATTATTCACAAATAATGCTCCTGTTCCAAGTAGAGTGAAGGAGATTTAGAAGGGGCAGCAAGGAGAGGGGAGGCATAGAGATTTAATACCGTGGTTCCTTGTCTTAGAACTTGAGGTCTGATTTCAAAAAGACATGTTTACAAAACAGTTCCAAGATACGATAAAAAGCATCAAAAAAGTACAGTTAAGAGACAAATGGAGATCACTTTTCATTTAGTGATGGGAAAAGAGCAAAGTAAGGTAGAGTCGCAGACTTGAATTCTATTTCTCTGAATGTCAGTTTTCCCACGCTCAAGGTGCGGATATTTAACTCACACAATCACATGAACAAATTCTTGGGAGTAGGGCACTTAGTTGTTGCTGTTGTTTTTGTTTTTGCCTGGCACAGGACAGCTAACACCCAGGTGTTTCCTATCATTAGAAGGTCTTTCCTCCTGGAGAATATGATCTGAGATAAAAGGAAAAGATCTGATTGCTTAATGCAAATATTCGAGAAGCCCAGAGGAGCCATATAGTTCCTGCAGATGACTTAGCAGGGGCAAATATTCGAGAAGCCCAGAGGAGCCATATAGTTCCTGCAGATGACTTAGCAGGGGAGACCTTCCAAGCAGACAGCCTTCCGATTTCCTGCCACCTTTCAGCATCTGCAGCTGTGATATGCTGTCCAGGGAACAGATGCTACAGTGACAAGCACAGACTGGAACTCTTGTGTTATGTACACAATACGCTAGTTGGCCTCTTGACTCTCAGCTACTCTCTTCTGCCTGGGAGGATTCTATGCTTTGTGGCAAATTCCTGGGGAGATTAAAATTGGGTCTAAGTCAAGTTTACCATCTGGGTGTGGTTATCTTCTTAGGTACTAAATGTATTCGTTTAAAACCTGTATAAAACCTGTATGTATCACTCTGCTCCCAAGAGTCTAGTTAAGCTAGGACCCAGGCGCCAAGCAGTATGATTTGACAGCATTTTCTACATATACGTCCTACTATTCATTCATCCCACAAATAATCAGATACTAGGGATTTAGAAGGAAAAGCAGGAGAGGGCAGAGGTTGCTGTCAGGAGCCCCACCTGCTCGTTTTTATACTGCTAAACCAAACAGGAAGCACTGGGCTGCCACCCACTTCAGTCAAGTTCAGGGGTGTCAAACTCATTTTCACCAGCGGCCACATCTGCCTCGCAATTGCCTTCAAAGGGCCAAATGTAATTTTAGGACTGTATAAATGTAACTACTACTCCTTAACAGTTAAGCGAGAACTCCGTGCTGCCACTGGGTAGAAACGCGATGGAGGGCCTTGTGTTTGTCACCTGTGCTCTATGTATCCTCAGCACGCTGAGAGCTGGCGTACCTGTCCCAGGGGCCATTGGCTGTAGTTCTACATCACCACTACGTTTGAAGGCTGTGGAGTGATAAGAATCTACTTGAGTACTTTTTCTACTTTATTTGAAAAATTGAAAAAGAACAATCCATAGTCAGAGGACACAGATATAAATATATCCCAATACTTGTAAAGAACAGTCAGGTGACAGTTAGAACACTATGCAGACTGAAAGGTCTAAATTTTTTAAAGGTTTTATTTACCAAAGGTTGTTCAGTCAAAATGAGACAAAAACATTGACGTTGATATCACCACTGTCCAAGTGTAGCCATATAATTAGACAGGTGTCAAATGATGGTTTTCCACTTCAAAGTTAGGTACCTGGGAAATGCCCTTAAACATCAGTAACCTGGAAGCTACCTATGTTATAGACGCTCAGACTGTCCTGGGATTAAATAGACACATAACACCCTAGGGCTGATGTCTAGCCCACTGCCTCTGAATGTAGTCATAACATACAAGCCATCAACAATAACAAATGATACTAAAATTCCAGCAATGCTGCTTCAGGTGTCAATGTTGAGCGGACTCAGGGCAGACATAGCATTTTCTTAGTGTTTATTCCAATAGCCTAAGGTGAAAAGGAGTTTAAGTTCTACCTTTTCTTATCTGAGATGTTTTCACTTCACCCCCAGCTTCTGCCTGACTGTCATGAAGCTGTGTTTTACCAAGACTCACACGACTCTCCACTAAGAAGGAGGGACATGGCGTTAGAAGCAGAGTATGCTCCTAAATGTCCCCCTGCTTGTTTAAACACAGAGTGAATGGGGTGTGGCTGGGCAAGGCCAGGGGGCTTTATAAAGGACATTTTAGAGAGTGAGGTCAGGAAAGAGCTTAAGCTTATGGCCATGTCTCTCGGTTCCCTAAGTACTTTGTTTCCAGAGATTGTCACTGGGCAGAAGGTGATCCCTGTTTCTGCCAACCGCCTGCATCATGCAGAGTGGCAGAGCTCAGACACGGAGTCCAACGCTGACCTCGGCCACCCGACTGCAATGCTGTGTGGGTTTACTGTCCAGTGTCAAAGAGATTCCACCCTCACGCCCCTGGTGTTGGACTCTGCTGCACGGGCTTGCGGAGGCCTGAAAGCACCGCACGAGTTAAGAAGCTTTTGGTTTCCAAAGCTTTAGGGATTACAGGCTAGTGGGACTGTAGTCTATTTCCATCCCTGACAGTTAAGTCTCAAGTTCGGTATTGAGCTTGACATCATCTATACCCAAGGTTCTTTTAGCTCTTAGGCTCAGCTACAGCCAATGATGCCTCAGAAAGTGATCTGAGAAGTAGAGGACGCAGGTCCTCTACAGGGCGGGGAAAAGCAGGTTTATAGTTGTGAGTACACAGAATACAGTTTATGCTTGTCTTATTATTTATTAATTATTGGATTATTTTTCATATAAACAATTGTAAACCTCTTTTTGCCCCACCCTGTATAGTCCAGAGCCTACCCTGCCCTGAAAGTTGCAAAGTTGGAGTAACTGTGATTTTTAGTGGGTCAGATAGGGTTTCACGGGAATGCCTTCAGACCAAAGGGGTGGCTGGAGTGGAAGGAAAGGCATGCCGGTGGGAACGTGCTGTTCCACCTCTGTCTGAAGCAGGAAGGCTTTCCTTTGACTTGGAGTTCTGTGTAAGAATATCAAAAGAGTTCTATTGCTTTAGGAAATCGAACGGTTGGACTTGATCTCAGTTTCCTTCTAGCTCTAACACACAGAAGGAATACCCCACCCCTTTGAGTCAGGGGGTGGTACCTCACTTGTACCTAGTCACACATGTGGCTATTTAAATTTGTAATGAATGAAGGCCCAGAAATGCTGAGGATTACTCACTTATATTGTCACTTACACAGGTGGATTTAGAGTATGCAAACTTACTTCAAGGCGCCCATATCCCAGGAGCCTTGCTTACCTAAATAGTTAACGTGGCTACCCAGACATGTTGGCAGGTTGCTGGCTCCAAGAAACTCAGGGTTTTTAATGCAAATAGAAGTCAGCCTGCCGTTGTCTAATTGTCCCTGCAAGGGTTACATGGAAGAACAATATGTGAGCTTTAGTAAAAACTGCATAGACCTTACAATAAATACCAAGCCTTTACTATGGACTACAAATTTCCCTGTAGGGCTCCAAGTGGCACCTTTGCAGGAGTGTGCAATAGGAATGTCTAGACTATAGAGACGTTTTTGAGTATCAGGCTCAGACATGAACTTCAGGCTACTTAGAGGGGTTCATGCTGCCACACTGCTGGAACTGGCAAGGCCATGACTTCAAATCTCTCTCAGCCCTCCTCACAGCTTGGGCACACGGGTCTTATCAGCTACTGCAATTTCTCTAGTCCATTTGTTTTGGCACTTCTGGGGCTGCCAAGGGCATTTATTTTTAGTAGGACTCACTTCTGCTTGGCGCTTTAATGCCAATCTTTCTATTCATAGGTGAAAACTTGCTTTTAGACAAGCAGATATCCTAGTCAGCAAAGTTTCCCACAGGGAAGATTAGTGAGAGGAACTCACTAGCAACAGGGCCTGAAAGTCAGTCTCTGAAGCACAGGTGGGGGGGGGGGCAACTGAAAACTGTTAAATACTAGGTTAATCCTTCTGATTCACTGAAATAGGTGAATCTTACAATTCAATTACCATGGTTTTTCCATTTACATCGAATTGAGATGATCTTAAGAACCACAAAGAACTTAATTTCTTTTATTTGTTAGCCAAACACTGAACCAGGACTTCAGTCTCTTAATTCATTTTCTTGTCAGTCCTACACGGTCAGTGTTACTATTACCCTTTTACATATCAGGAAACCTGTTCGGAAAAGGGAAATAAAGTACTTCCTCAAGATCACTCTGGGAAGAACTAGAATTTCCACCTGAGCAGTCAGGCTCCAAATACTGTGTGTACTAAGTGTGCATAAAAATTAGAACACCTGACTCAGGACTACATCCTTCTAGAATATTCTGTTGATTTATAATTTGGGCAGTAGAGTCAACTTAAATTAATCCATAATTAGGAAGTCTTTTACTTGTCACAATGACACGATCCTAACACAACTTTCTTGTTGAGATAGAGCCTTTTCTCCCATCCCTATTTTGATTTTTTAAAATGCTGTTAGAGTGTTCTCAGTGGGTCTTTTCCTAGAAGGACTGCAGTGTTTGGCATTCTTATCTAGGGCATATTGGTCAAGTCAGAGCAAAGGCCCACTGATATTCTTGAAGTTATTCGATTTTCTGAGGGTAGTTCTCAGCTCTCGTTCACAGCAGAATCCCCTGGAGGACTTACAAAATGCAATGCTGGGCCCCAGCCTCCAGAGACTCTGATCCAATGGGTCGAAGGTGGGGTCCACACTTGCATTTGTAATAAATTCCCAGGCGATGCTGTCACAGATGGTCCCTCACCACACACTGAAACCACTGCAGGAAGAGTAGGAGGCTAAGACTGTACCTACTGCAGAGGTGACTACTTCATTTTCAGGGTTGGGATATACAGTACTCAACCCCATAAGCTCTCATGCCCATTGCTGGATGGATATCGGTGATACAAGCTAGTCTTTCAATGTACCTTAGAGTGACAACTGGATGTAAAGCTTTTGTGCCCACTAGGTGGGACAAATTATTCCTGATGCCTTAACCAGCACGCGCTGTGAAGAGGTTCTTCTAAAATCTGGCTTCCCTCTCCTGTGTCCCATCACTGATTGGCCCCTTCACTGATTGGCCCCTTCACTTGCTCCAAATTAGCAGTCCAAAAATGAGTCCAGATTCTTCTCCCCTGACAGGCTGCCATCAGGCTCTGGCCTGTCCAAACCCTCATCTCTAACTTGATCTAAATTTGTCTCCTGTCTGTCGCCCAAAGGCTGCCACATTCTGCATCCAAATCAAGATGGTGATTCAAGCAACCTAGAATGGCCTGAAATGCCAAGGATGGTATCATGTCCAGGCTTCCCACTGGCTTTAGAACTGAATCCAGTTCACTACCAATTCCTTCTGATTTTTCCCTGTTAGTTACCACCTGCCATCTGCTCAGGCTACACCAAGAAGCCCCACTCGCTTCCCCAGGCCTGGGCCCTCACTGTTGCTTTGTCTTCCTTTGTTTGTGTTACCCCTGTTCCTTACCTACCAGGAGTGGACTCAGAAATCACCCCTCGAATGAGGCCCTCAATTCCTTTCTTAACCAGTTAGGTGTGGTCTGGCTGCTGTCCATCGTCTCCTGTGCCTGTCACACAGCTGCCATGAACTGACATGCTCTCATGTTCCTGTTCCCATCTACAAATGGGGATTTCCTAACGTGGGGCCTGGAATTTATCTTTTCAATTTGGGACCTGGTGTTTGACATCTGAAGATTCCTTTGTCACTAGAGAGCATTCATGGTGCATTGTTGGTTCACCAGTAAGGCTGGTCTATAGACTCTTCCCAAGCATTTTTCCCAGCTCTTCTGAACTTGAAACCAATGTGACCAGTTGTTTCATTAGCTAGAGTTCTTTGATAGAATTTAGGTTACAAAGGCTCCCTGTGCCTATGAGGGTACTTTCCCTTCATCTTTGGACACTTTATCATTTAATAGTGTGCTTTCCCACACTCATCTGTCAGAAGGGTGTGTCACTGTGGGTATATCAGCCCCATTTCCATGTGAGGAGAGAGGCCGACACACAGGAGAAATTAGCAGTGGCTGACTGGTGAAGTTAGAAATTTGAAGCAGGGAACCCAGATTTTACTTTGGACACGTCTGAGCGCTCATAGGTGATGTTGGTGGCGATCCATTGTGCTTGCATCAAATCACCTTCGTAAGATCATCTGCAGAGATGGAAGAGTTTCTGGCTTTGTCACATTAGAGTCTAAGCTCTTGGTGATTTGGGGAGGGGGCTTCGTAAGCTGGAACCAGCTAGCACGTGGGAACGCCAGCAATCCTCAGCAGCTATTGGCCTCTTTCATGATTGAGTCTGAAGCACTGGATCTGCTCATTCCTATCCAGTGCTTCTGTTCCAGACTGTCTTTGGATCACTAATTTCCTGGGTTGACTTCATCACTAGAGTAAATGCCAGGAAGGAAGGGACCAACCACCTGGTCACAGTGTCCCCATGTCTGTGCCATATGCCATATGGTGGGTACTTGATAAATAAAGGTGAAGTGGGTTCAAGCAGACGTACAAAGTAGGTCAGCACCAGTCAACCACCTACTTAGAGATCCTACAGATGGGTTAATGACTCAGATCTTGGGAAGGCTTCTTAGGACAACTAAAGATTAGAAGCAGTTTATAAAATAGAAACCCTATTTACTCATAGTATTTGGAGGAAGTACTAAGTTATATCACATAACGTTACTTTCAAATGTTGGATTTAAGGGGCATAATACGTCAGAACACATGAAGGAACTTGCAGAAGTTGTCTTTTGCCAAGGTTTTGCCAAGGTGTTACCCTTTCTTGACAACTTGCAAGCCCCACTCCATCCGGCGCTGCCCACATCACCTCTAGATACAGAAAGGCTACTAGCCAGCAGGGCCAGCCCAGATGACCCAAGTTGGTGACAAGATTAACCATTCTAGCCAGTGGTCCCATCTTATAGTTATCCAGCTGCAAAGCTCTCTCGTAAATATAAGGCCATGAATACCTCTCCAGCCTCCCCTCCCCCCATCCATGTAGTATCTCTGAGCTAAAAAGTGGCAAAGGATTCCTGAGCAGACATGAAACCATTTTTTAAAGCAGAAACTGTACTAACTCTCTCAACCCCCAGCAGGCATTTTTTTGCTTAATTTAGAGCCAAAAATAGCCACCAGACCCAAGCTTTCCTTCTTGAGATGGGAAAAGTGTGCTAACTTTAAGGTATCACCCGCCATTTCATTTAGCTACTTCAGTGCATCTAGCAGGTCTAAATAGGTGGTATTGGTGACGTCTAGAATTTTATTGCAAGCCAACAGAAGAGCTTAGCAAAGAAATACTCAAATTGAAACATGCACACAGTGAAATTGAGATGACTTTTACTTACAAAGCCAGATTTTCCTAGAGCTCAGTCATAGTCTTCCTTGAAGTCCTCTTAGAGCTATTCTCTAATTTCCTAGTCAAAAACACTTTAGCTGAGCAAAGAAACTGTCCCTGGACCACTTACTTCTGCTCAACAGGTACCTCTGATCCATCACCTCTGCAGAAGGTATTCTTGGACTCTTTGACTTGAATGTAGTCCCCATGCTATGGCTTAAGTACTCTCGTAAGATTAACTTAAAGTAGAAGGGAACACCCTAAGCCATTTCGAGGCTATAAACTAACCATCTGGAGAGCAGCTGTATTAGCCTACCCTAAGGTAGCTCTCCTAAGGCAGGTACGTTTATCATGAGCATCATCACAGACCTTACCATAGCCCTCTGAGGCACGTAACTTCTTATAGGCTAGTATGTGAAAGTGGCTTTCCAAAGGAAGGCCAGCATCCAAAGTAAATTTAATTATGACTCTAAAGTCATATCAGGGCCTGCCTACACTTGATCACCATTCCCTCTATTGAAAAAGACAGCCTTGGTCACATTCTGCGAGAAATAGAAAATAGTCTAGATATGCAATGAGTTATCTCTACACTGTGCTCTGGGTCTTCCGCTCTTTGGATCAAAACCCAAAGCCAATGGCTGGGAGCTATGTGTTCCCTTGATCTTGAGGCCATACTCTACTCTAGGAGTTCTTGTTACATCTTATCAATTTGCTACTCCTCCTGAAACAGAAGGGGCTTGTGACTGTGTTTCATCTTTTCTAGGATTATAAAAACTACTCAAGTGAAACTGAGTTTATGGTTATCCAATTTTATAAAAAGCAGAAACACTTCAAATGGGCCTTCACTTCTTTTGAGCATGGAGGCTGCCATAACTAAAATATAAAGTTTTATTGTACCACAATAAAACTGTACTACTAACTGTACTACTAACATTTGGCAGCTCTACTGAACTTGGCCATTGTATGTGATTTATGTACCTGGGGATTCAAGCAATAAAGCAAAGAATCAAAATGACATAGGACAGGTGCATAGCTAAATGTCACATGAAGTGGCCCATGGGGTGATTTGGAGAACAAAGCTGCTCCAGGCTCTAAGAAGCTGTCACTACCAGTAAGGGCTTGCCTGGTGACCCTCCTTAAAAGATCCCTGCTCACATGCTTATTCTTTAGCCTAGATGAAAATTACAACCATTGCCACACCTTCCCTTGGTGCTACAAGATGAGCCGGGTTTATTTTCCCCTTGCCCTCCAGTCTCCTAGCCCTCCAAGTCTGTTGGTACTGCCATTTCACCAACCCCCCCCCCGCAAAATGAGCAAAGCTCTGCATACTCTTTTGCTAGGTGTTAGCCTTATGGGAGCAGCTCTCACAAAACCTTGGTCCTTCTAGGCTTTGGCTTTAACAAATATGTGGCACCCCAGGTCCTAATCTTGACTACCCAGGCCGGAGGAAAATGCCCTAGAACTCCAGGGATTTTGTAACCAGGTGTACTATACTACTGAATTTTAACTTCTCTTGTTAGTCTGCTTTAAGGTCTTTGCCAGGGTCTTAGTGCATACCCACCCTATTCTAGAATAGTTCAGAATACCACCACAAGTGGAGAAGAACAGGGCCAGAAAGTCAGCCTACATGCCCTGGGCCTTTGAGCTTTGGACAGGAGCCAGTCTGTGTTGCACTGGGGTCAATACCTGCCTCAGCAGACCCCGAGCTCCTTCCTTCAAAGGGGGATGTGCCTCCTTTCCTTCGAAGAGTTTAAGTCTTGCGTGGGCTTCTGTTTCCACTGTTCCTGGCATGTCACATATTTTCCTGTGACTCAGGGGAGCAAAAGGATCCTCACCTACCTAATACAGGGTGAAGATATGACTTCAACTATTTTCAACAGTTTAGGTGCATTCCTGGCATTCTGTAGGATGAAGTTAACTTCCAATGTAAAGCTATGTGTTAAATTAAAAGAATTACATGCAGCAAAGAGAACTGCAGTAAAAGTGAGCAGGACAGTTATCTATATGTGCCAGTATAGTTTAGTCTTTCGAAATGGTGTGAAAAGTACAATGCAAGTCATGGCTCTATTCTGAAAGAATCATTTAGTACGTTGGTGCTGCTCATCCACTAATGGTTAATGTTGGAGTCTGCAAACTCGGACGCAGCGCTTTTCCAGGCCACGGGGTGAGCTATACACAGCAGAGGCCCTCTTCAGGACACTCTGGCGGCTCAGAGGAGTCCCGGCAGGGGGAAAGCATTTGAGAGAGCAGTCGGTCTCAGCCGGTCGGGTCTTTTACATTCCCTTGAAGATAACACTTCTCAGGCTGCTGTGGAGCCATGTGACCAACCTAAACGTGACCCGGCAGCCAGCCAATCGCAGAGGACAGACAAGTCCGTCCAAGCTTCACAAACAGAGCCAAAGGGCAGGGGGCATTCGCGGAGACTTAAAACCACCAAGTATTCCCGGAGAGGCTGCTTGACCACAGACTTTAAAGTTCGCTCTCACTTCAGGAGACACGTGACTGCACACAGGCGGGCCTCCTAAACCACCAGGCGGCCGGGAGCTAGGGACTCTGGAACGGGTACTCAGGACGGGAGCAGCGTTCTGCCCTAACTGCCCTGGAGCTGCTGAGCAAGCCCCGTTGGTGTCAAGTCCAGATCACTTCAGGAACCTGCCTGATTCGGATCGAATTCTCTTAGAGGGGCTTCCTGCCTCTTGCCCAGGAAAGTTGTGCGGCCCCGAGTGGGAGAGCGCCTGCGGGCGGGGGGCTGCCAGGCCCGAAGCGGCAGACCCCGGGGACTCGACAGTAGTCAGCAGCGCCCTCCCACCACACACCAGCTCTCGACTCCCTTTGATCTATTGTTTAAAATAAAGGCTAATTACAATCACCAGATTAGGGCTCAATTCCTCTCGAGGAAATCTCACCGGAGCAAGGATCAGCAAACTAACCTGATTAAGTCTTTGTTCCCCTCCCCTCCCCCGTTCAGCTGTGGGGAAGACCCACGAGGTTTACAAACGCGGCGGGAGAGGTGCAAGGGGCGACAGGAGAGACACTTAGAGAGGAGTCCTATTTCAAGCCTCGCTCGTCCTCCAACCCGAACTCCAGAGAGACAGCCCGGCGGCGCCGAGGGAGTCCCAGGCTGCGCACTGCTCGCCGCTCCGCGGAGACCACGAGCAGCAGCCCGCGGAACCAGCACCCCTCACACCCCTGCTGCCGCCGCTGCAGGGGGCGGGCGGCTCGCAGCACCTGGCGCCCGGCATCCCGCAACCGGCCAGCGTCCCGGCAGACGCCCGGCCTCACCCACGGCCTGTCACCACCCTCCTTGAAGTCCGAGGAACGTGCCCCGGGCTGCCGCGCAAGTCTCCGCCCGGTCCTCTGCCTCCTTCCTAGCACTCCGCCTGGCAGAGGAGACAGAACCATTGTTCAGTGGCTCAGAAGCCCACATTCCCCAGCTTCTGTCACGCGGGGTGAAAAATGAGGCAACGCTGTGGCTCCGGGGGAGGGAGTGTGAGGGAATGAAGACTAGTTCAGGCAAGGTTTTAGGACACCCCAAGCCCCACTGTCCCCCACGTCGGGCTCCCTACAGACCCCACGCTGACAGCTCAGAGGCGCCACCAGGGTGGGGAGGGAAAGAAGGCGAGGAGAGCGGAGAGGCGCCTCCTAGGAGGGGCTGGGCAAAAGGAGACCGTGCCTCGAGGACCCCAGGCGCCGCGGCTGGGTCTGGGGAGCCCGCCGAGGGCCGCGTCCTCACTCACCTGCTCCGGTGGCGTCGCTCTCCCCCCGCGGCCAACACAGCGCGAGCAGCAGCCAGAGCGCCCAGCGCGCGGACGTGCCCATGGTGCCCGGCTGGATGGTGCCGCCGCACAACAAGTTACCAGCCTTTCGGAAAGGAGGAAGGAGGTGGGGGCAGGGGGAGAGGAGGGGGGAGGAGGAGGGGAAGGAAAAGGGGGAAAGGGAGCGGGGAAGTAGAGGACACCCCCCTCCTACAACTTGCACAGTCCCCACCCCACCTACCAGCCCACTCACCCACCCACCCACCCGCCCGCCTCCCCGGGCTGCAGCAGCAGTGCGAGCCGAGCCTGTGGACAGAAAATAATGCAGGCGCTGCAGAAGAGGGAAGGGCAAAAGAGGGGAGGTACGGCAGAGGAGGGGCGGGGAGGGGGTTGAGGAGCCGAGAACCGAGGGGAAGACAGAAGAGATAGGGGCCAGCAGGAAGCACCGACACTGGCCGCGGCTGGAAGAGCGAGCGAGCGAGCAGCGAGGAGGGGTCAGGAGGGGGAGTGGTCAGCGGGCGGCTGGGCGAGGAGAGCAGCTGCTTCAGCCCCCGGTGTCATGGACGCACTCCTCTGACAAGCTCGGGACGGCCAGGTGCCTGCGACGGGGGCGTGAGTGTGTGTGCGAGTGTGAGTGCGGGGGCGTGAGTGGCCGTGGCGCCGCCGCTGCCACCCGGACTGCTCCCGGGGCCCGGCTGCTCGGAGCGTCTGCCGGGTGCTCACGGGGGCCCGGGGCGGCCGCTGGTTGGCTCACGCGCAGCCCTCGCCTCCAATCCTCGGTGCCTGCCCTAATTTCCTGATCCAGGGAACCTGCCGCCGCCGCAGGAGCTGTGCGCTCCCTACAGTCTTTACTGTACCCTCCCGGCAGCCGCCAGCAGTAAATGCAGCAGCGGCGGCAGCAGCAGTTAGCGCTGATGCAACTATCGCTACTATTGCCACCGCCTTCCCACTCACAGAGCTTGCATCCCCGGGAGGGGACTTGCAGCTTCCAGGGGCAACAAGCATCTCTCTACCACCCTCTCCTGCGCCCCACAGAGAGGCTGGTACTGTGAGGCTGGTAGGTAGCATCTTCCTCTGGCCTCCTCTTTCCACGAGATGGTGGTGAAGAGAAGAGGGTCCGACATTTGGGTTGCACTGATGTGGGGTTCGGAATGCCTGTCTGAATTGCACGCTGAGATGCCATTTTTGCTAAAAAATTAAATGTGTCTTTAAGTGTGTGTGAGAGCGCGCGTTGCGGCTTGTCCTCTGTAATAGAACAGGACTAAAATAACTCAGTCTGGGATGAGGAGGAGGAGGGAAATTGCTAGTGCAGCTCCACATTCTCTCTTCAACGATTAGAGTTAATTGCTAATTGCACAAAATGATAGTTTGAGGGCCTGTAATTAAAAGCTTAACCTTTTCTTGTTTGGGGGAGGGGAAAACCAGAGGTTTATTCTTCTTGATATAGTTTGTAATACTTAATTACATGGCTCAAGGGGCAAAAAGAGAGCAAAGGCATGACTTCTATAAAGGATTGACTTTTGTTTTGTGCCTGGCTGGAGAGCCCATAATTTGCTTTTTGTGTACTTCAGTTTTCTTGCACACTTTCCCCTACTATGGTCAGCTAAGCATCTAACAAGACACAGTGGGCACACCGAGCTATTTCACCTTCTTAAAGAAAGGATTTATATGTTTTTAAAAGTTGCTTTTATCACAAATGCTCAGCCTCTGCCCATTTCAGTAGGGCCATGTTCTGGTGCGCTTCTGCTGGTGACAGGGGAGGTGGCGGGCACCCTTAGCTGTGTTCCCCTTGTCCTGGTTCTCTTTGGTGTTTATCAAGGCTAGTTGTTAAGTGGGATGTTTATTAGGAACTTACTGTATCCAGGAGACAAAAGGAGAGGAAAATCCCAGGAGCAGACACTTTGGTGGGACCAGAGACTATCCAGACTGTGTGACTGATAAACACAAAAGGGCACAGCTGTATGTACTGGTGGAGTCTTGCACAGCAGCTCATTTCCAATGCTGTTTTGCCCGCCCTGTGGTTACGTCTGATACCCACCTGCAGCAGCCACACACGTGTTGCATGTGAAACTGATTTAAATTTTGTTTTAGGCCATTTAGTAGTGAAGATGCATGCAAGTGCTGTTCACTTACTAGGCATTAAGGTGTGATGGTAAAACCATAGGGGTGTGGTGTCTTCAATGTTCTTGGGGTTCTGAAAGGCCATCTGAAAATGAGCTGGGTCACTATACAGAAGAGGAAAGCTGGTAGAGGGGACGAATGGCCTTAATATGAACAAATACAACATTGATAAACAGTCATGTGGCTTGCTTTAAATATTTTACTCAGAGACAAGTGTACATTGCAAGTTAAACATTGATATGGTATAATAAGGCTTATCTTTACAAACATGTATTATGCTGTCTATCTCTCCCAGGAATATAAATCCACCGTTGGTGAATTCAGCTGTAGCTCTATGTTCAATCATGTAGCTTTTTTGTTGAATCAAAAGAAAGCATAACTTCTGGCTCCAACTCTGATTAGCTGTGTAACTCGGGAAAATCCCTGTGCCTCCCTCTGCCTGCCTTTGACCTGTAAAGTGAAAACAAAACAAATCCACATCCTATCAAAGTGTTCTGTCACCTAAAGGACCATCTTTCTGTGAAGTATTGGTTCTTAGAAGAGCAGGTTTATTAAGAGAAATGCATTTGATTTAAACACAAAATAACTGAATGACCAAAAAGATACATTTATCATGAGTGGAATCCGGTGTGGCTGAACAAACTGGGCTTAGAGAGGTTTGGCACTGCTGGGTCAATGCACATGCAAGCCCATTCTTCCCATAATCCACCATATTCTAGCATTTGTTGGAGGAACACACAGTAAGCATCCCTGGGTAGCAGGCAGGGCTGCTTATCCCTGGAAGTTCATTCAGGATCTCGCCGGGGAGCCAGAGCAATAGCAATTACAGTACCCTCTGCACAGCACCAGGGATGGTAGCGCTATAAGAGAGTATGGGGGAAAGCAGCTAATCTGGCTGGGGCTAAGGACGTCAGAAAAGGCTTTCTGGAGCAGTTATCTTCAAGCTGAGTACAGTGGTCATTTTTACCAAGCAATTCCAGTTCTCCATTCTGCTGGACACATAGTAGGGTTGCACTTCCTGGCATCTTCATGGTTGGGTTGGACTGAAAGAAGAATTTTGGCCAATTATCTGTGACCAGAAGTTACAGGATGCCACTTGCAAACTGGAGCATTTAATGACTTGTATGAGCCCCTCTCTCAGGGGCGTCCAACCTTTTGGTGTCTCTAGGCCACACTGGAAAAAGAGTTGTCTTGGTCCACACATTAAATACACAAACACTAATGAAAACTGATGAGAAAAAAAAAAGTAAATTTACTTTGTTTAAAAGATTAAGTAAATTTATGATTTTGTGCTGGGCCACATTCGTAGCCATCCTGGGCCGCATGTGGCCCTGGGCCAGGAGTCGGATATGCCCGGATGATGACAGGAAATGTTCAGTGCAGGTGGCTGCTCCATTAGCCCAACGTGGGAATGACTGAAATAGTTCTCTGCTGTCTACCTGTCCCTGGTAATGGTCACATAGAGTAGAGGTCAGCGAATGACCAGTGGCCTGTTTTGTATGGTCTATCAATAAGAGTAACTTTTATAAAAGAGTTGTACCAGAGATGGAGAGAGACAGAGAAGACCTTGCAACAGAAACAGTGTGCTGCTCACAAGGCCTAACATATTTATCGTCTTTGTCTCTAGAGAGAAAACTTGCTGACCCCTAACCTAGAGTGAGTGAGAAATAAGTCTGTGTTTGTCTTACCTACTGAGCTTTTGTCACCTTAGCATGACCTAGCATTAACCTGACTGATACACGGGATGAAGGGAGAAGGAAGGCCGTGGTGAGCAGAAGAAAGAAAGGCAAAAGAGCAACAAGTATTCAAGGGATTCAGGATGGTTCAGGGGTGGGGCCATGTGGGTAGGGGCAGGAAGTAAAGAAGAAGAAGACAGGCAGGGACTGAAGGGTGTGATTTGTATGTCAGGCTAACACTTCGGACTTCATCCTCTAGGCAATGGTGAGCACTTGTTATAATTTTTAAAAATATATTTAAAAGTTATATAATTTATTATAAAGTGATTATAAAATACAGAGAAAAATAAAATAAATTTTAAAAAGCATACTTTGAATATCCAGATCTATTAACATCTTTTATTTCTTTCCATTTAAAAATGTATTTAATTTTGTTCACAAGTCACAGTTGACATTGTTATAATTGGCCCACTTACGGCTTTTGTTGTTTATTTACATACTTATTAATTTAGTAAATTAAAAGCAAACTATCCACGAGCCCACTAACAGAGCCCCAGACATAGAGTGTTCGCATTAATGCACCTCCACAGGTGCTTCCCTGTGTACCAGTCGCCCAGCCTTTGCCCCTGGAGGGAGCCACTGTTGGGATGGCTTTGGACCAGAGGCCAGACCTCCAGTGCGTTTCCTCAAGTTCAGTCTGTCAGTGGTATGAAGGGTGACTTATTTGGGAAGCAGAGTAGGAGAAGACCAGAGAAGGACAGCTGGGGACTCTGCTGGTGAGGGAATACAGAAAGAGAGGAGGGGAAGAAGCCATTATTGGCACTCAGAAATGGTCACATGACTCCTTCATGAGTTTTTCTCCCCAGTCCTCTGCATGTATCTCTTAGCACGGTGTTTTCCAAATAAGCACAATCCATAAGAATCTCTGGTAATGTCTGCTAAGAGTGCAGACTCCCAGGCCCCACCCAGAGGTCCTTGTTCAGGAGGTCTGGGCCAGTGCCCCTGGTGTCCTGTGTGCAGCCTCACGGCAGGGCATCCTTCGGGTTAGCCGTGCTTAAGAAACTTTCTTAGAGAATTTTTCTCGAATACAGTTTTAACTTCTGTGCAGCTTTTCTTCTCTCAAATATGTATAAGTTGATTTTTCCAGTTTCTCCATAGAAAAAGCAAGGTGACTTTGGACATTTAAAAAAAATTCTATAAACTAATACATATGGGCAGGAGAAATAATCTTCAAGTTGCTAGTTTGAAGCACTGATTAACGTGTTCCCTATGCCATGGCCTCGCCGTAGTGAACTGCCCCCTTCTGAAGCAGTTGATGGCAACCTTCCAGGCCTCTTCTGCATCATTTTCTAACCGTGTGATGGCCCAGTGACATGGGTGGGGTTTACCCCACTCTAGAGTCCATGGGTAAAGCCTGATGCCATAAGCTGGTAGGTCCCAAACTTTAGCTTCAGAGAGTCACCTGGAAGGCCTGTAAAAACACAGATTGTTGGACCCCACCCGAAGAGTTTCTGATTCACCAGGCCTGGAGTAGGGCCCAAGAATTTCTGGTTCTAACAAGGTCCCAGGCAATACTGATGCCGTTGGTCAGGAAGACACTTTGAGAAACACTTCCAAACCCGTCAGTGTAATTTCCCCCTTCAGCCTCTGTGATTGATTCAAGGGCCTCAGCCAGTCTGCTTGTGGCCTTCTCCTGGCCACTCTGATGGGGCATTTCAGCCCTTAACACATCATACAAGTCGGTACAGTTATAGTGAAGCTCGGGACTTTTGCTTGATCAGGAAGTCACCTTCTTCTAAGCAACGTGCTCTGCGGATATTAGGCCAGCTCTGTTGTAGCCTCTGTGCCCCCAGGAAGGAAGCCAATTTGAAGACTGACTCCCGGGGAAGAGGAGCTGAGAGAATCAGGGAGGTGGCATCCAAAATTACCTCACACCTGAGCCCAGGTTAGCTCTTCCTGAAAGCTGCCATTCTGTGGTGCTTCTCACTCACCTGAGCCAATAAATTCCTTTTATTGCTTAAGCCAGTTTGTTTTGAGTTTCCTGTTACTTGCTGCCGGACTGACAGAGGGGCCCTCTTGAGGGATACAGTGTGCTTACTGTAAATCATTAGGCAAAACTCCACATGTGGCCGTCCACGGGAAATGACGTGCCTAGGCCCACCTGGAGAGTGCTCTGAAGGGGAAGGCAGGTGTCAGCCGGGATGGTCTTCTGCATCCTGGCAAGGTCAGCTCCCCACTCCCACTTCAGCCCCAACTCAGATGCTCAATGAGGACTCGTTACTAGTGAACCTCTATTGAGGGTTCTGATCTAATAAGGATATGTTTTTTGAAATCCCATGTCCAAAGACCATTTTGCAGACTGCTTTTGAGCAATTTCAGGAAGAAAAATATGGCCAAATATTTGTTAAAGAGTTTATGGCTAGAGTGAAACTGCAAAATGGGTCGAGTGTGAGGTTAGACCAGTGGTTCTCAACTGGGAGCAGTGGTGCCCCTCAGTGGACATTTGGCAATGTCTGGAGGCATTTTTAGTTGTCATGCCTTGGGGAGAGGCATTACTGGCACTTAGCGGGTAGAGGCCAGGGCTGCTGCTGAACATCCTACAGTGCACAGGACAGTCCCCCACAGCCAAGATTTATTTGGTCCAAAAATGTCAGTGCCGCTACAAGCGAGACATCCTGGTGTAGACTTATGAGAAGTCAGATGATTTTTGTAATGTGTGAGCTTTTTTTTTTTTCCTGGAGAAGGGGAGAGGGACTCAGAGGGCCCAGTAAAAAGATGTTCTCTCTCTTAACAAAGAAAGCACAAAGTGCGTTTTGTCCAGGGGATGACAGATGTGAATGAGACATCAGGGCAGTGGGTAGATATACAGACCAGGGAGATGTGAAGCTACCCGCCAGTAGTTTGCATTTAAGTTGAATTAGACCCACATAGGCCATCTACCGTCTGGCTGCCTTGTGAACTCACTGTTGTCCCTGATTTTGCAAAGTGTTGCGTTTTGTTTGGCTTGTTTTACAATGCAGTAATGAGGTGCTGGACCACTTCTCCTTACTTTCCAGAAACTCTAATAATTACTTCCTATGATTTTGGCCCCAAATGTGATTGTTTGCATTTGTCATAATGCAGTTGATGGAAGGTTTTGGAGTGTAGAGGTATAGCATGTAAAACACTCTTATAACATGAGTTTCTATGGAAATGGAGGCTTTGTGGTCCCTGAAGGGCTAGCTAAGTGTAGATGCTTTTTAGGACAAAAGCACTTTAAGTTGCAAGTTACGAGTAATGCAGCATGTTTTAAAGTATGCAACATTTAACCAGGAAAGTTTGATTTTCAAACTTTTAGGGATTTTCTGGGAGTAGATAGTTAGTGTATCTAATGTTTTCTTATTTGTTATGTGGTTTGAGTTTGTATTATGCTATTGCTCACACTCCTGGAAGGGCTGAGTTTCCGAATGGATGTTTCCTTCTAATGTGTCTCTTTGGGGAGGTTTTGTCTTAGCATCTCTATATTGTCACTGGAACATTTATGAGGAGTTGCAAAGCTGATAATGGCCATATCCGGAGTGGGGAGGAGAGTCCTAATTCTCATGCCTACTTTTAGGGTTCTCTGGGGGTTGAAGGAGGCACAAGTAATTCAGAATTGTTGGAGGGTAGAGTGGTGTAAGGTGGGAAGATGAGCAGAAAATATTTGAATGTGGTTTGGACTTTTGTCCCATAAACAGTAAGCCATCAAAAGTTTTTGATTGAGAGACAGTGGAATCAGCTATGTGTATTGATAAGTATGACTATCTGAGAAGGTTATGTTATTTGTACAGGATCCAGAAGGCACCTGTGTGGTACCTGCAAGCCTTCATGCACTGAATGAATGCAGAGAATGTTTAGGAGAGAGGGCATGGCCCCTATGTTTATTGTAGTGTTATTTACAATAGCCAAGATGCGGAAGCAACACAAGAGTTCATCAATAAATGAGTGGATAAAAAAAGCTGTGAGATTATATGCAGATATTGACATATTTCTCAGCCAGAAAAAAAGAATGAAATTTTATCATTTGCAACAGCATGGATGAATCTAGGTGGTATTATATTAAGTGAAATAAAAGTTGGAGTACCATATGATTTCACTTATATGTGGAATCCAAAGAAGATAATAAATGAACAAACAAAATTGAAACAGACTTACAGATACAGAGAACAGACTGACGGTTGCCACAGGGAAGGGGGATGGTGTGACTGAGTGATAAAAAGGTGAAAGGGGAAAGGATAAGAAGCACAAATTGGTGGTTACAAAATAGTCACAGGGATGTAAAGTACAGCATAGGAAATACAGTCAATAATATTGTGATAACCATGTATGGAGTCAGGTGGGTACTGGAAATATCAGGGGAACCACTTTGTAAAGTATATGATTGTCTAACCACTGTGCTGTACACCTGAAGCTAATACAAAATAATATCAAATATAAATTATAATTGAAAAATCAAATTTAAAAAGGAGCGAGAGAGAAGGTGGTGGGGCCATTTGTCCGGGTTGGCTCACTCACTAATTGGGAAAAATTTCGGCACGTCTTTAAAACTTTCTCTATGGCTCAGTTTTTTCACCTGAAAGATCATCAGAAGTGCATGCACTTCTTTTGAGAATTCAATGTATTCATACCAGTAAAAGAGTTAGAACAATTCCTGACATATTATAAATGCTCAAAAATTGTTGACTGCTATTGTTAATAATAATGACATATATTATTGTTGTTTTTATTGTTGTTATCAGCAGGCATCATAGAAAAGACAAGCAACAGGGGCAGAGGTACCAGCTCAGGGTTAGAACAGTGGAGGGCTGTGGTTCTGCACCCTGCTTGCAGATTAAAATTCCCAGGAGAGCTTTTAAGGATATCAATATTGGAGTTCCACTCTGAGCAATTCAGGGACAAAGTCTGAAAATGGGGCTTGGGTGTGAGTACTCTGAAGCTTCCAAGGTGACTGACATTCTAACTGTGACCTACTTGGGGTCAAGCCTGAAGCTCTGGGCCAGAGTAATATAGAAGGAGGGTTGTGTGGTAAAGTTGAAATGGACTTTTCTCGTAGGGAGACAGGGAAGTTGTGGTGGCCGCTGCAGAAGAAGCAAGAACAAATCCCCTGCCAGTGTTCCAGAACTGTCTCCCCTTCCTTACTCTGTGAATACCGCTCCTGGCCTCGCATCTCAAATCCAGCTAGATTTCTCAGCTGTAAGAGAGCCAAGGACTGTGGGTGGTCAAAAGCTTGGCACAGCCAGACTGTTAGGAACCCAGCTGATGTCTACCTATCACTGATGGATTACATATCACCAATCTCATGTCTTTACGAATCTATCCACCAACAAGGACTTGTGGAGTACCTTCTGGTGACTGCAGGGCAGCAACACATACCTGGTGACTGCAGGGCAGCAACTAGATAGCAATGTGGTTGCTGTTGGGCAGTGAGTTGTTATTGCTTTATTTGTTTTTTCTATAGGAGCCAAAATCAGGCTTGTTAAGTGGTAATTGACGGTCCTTTCTTCTAAGGAAGTTTTCTCTCGGATTTGCTGCCAATAGGAAGTGTATTATTCCTCGGAGCACCATAGCATTCATTTATCGAGTGCCCACTCAATTATGAGGCATGACAGAGTTTGCCATCTTAAAGAGGAAAGACCACTTCATGATTCCTAGAGTCAGAAGTCTGGAATAAATGGATAGGCAGATCAAAGGGTTAAGGGGATTTCATTGTAATTGGAGAAGCACTTTTAGCAGGAACTGGGTCTTCCACTGAAACCTTAAAGGAGCCCGTGAATTAAGTTGTGTGGGAGAGAAAGTATATTTTTGAATACAAAGGAATAGTGATTTTAGCTGATCATCTCCTAGAATAACAAAGTGCAGGTTGTGGTTTTGCTGAACCATGGTGGCCATAGACAGCATCTGATGACAACATCTGGTAGACACTGGAATTCTGTTTGGGGATCTTAAAGATTTTTTTTTTTCACCCCAGGAGAAACTGAACTCTCTCAGAGAGTGTGTTTATCACAGCAGCTTTTTAGGTCTGATTGTTTTTTCGGATGGGCAATTCTTGCATGTGAGGGAAATAAAAAGCTTCACCCTTTGTGAGAGATTTCCTTCTAGAGTTGAAGGACGGTTTATGGTTAGTGACCTAAGATGAAGGCTGACTGATGCCTAATGACTTAAATCAGACCTTGTTCCTAAATTGTCCAGGAATTACTTTGGGAACAAGATAATGGAAGGCCATTTTAAAGCATAGATGAGAGGTTTTACATAGTTATATATGGAGAGATGGGGAAGGATTGGGATTAGGATGTGGGAGTTTGATAAATGAGACAGATCTGAGACTTCTACTAAATCTAATAATTGCCTTTTAAAATTTTTGTTAAATTTATTAATTTTAGAGTATGTGTGTGGGGGGAGGAGAGAGAGAGACATCAATTTGTTGTTCCACTTATCCATGTATTCATTGGTTGCTTCTTTATATGTGCCCTGACCAGGGATGGAACCCACAACCTTGGCATATCAAGATAACCCTCTAACCAACTGAGCTATGCAGCCAGGGTTGCCTTTTACCTTCTTATCTGTAACACCCTACATCAATAATATCCTTTGAAATCAAAACTTACTTTTTTTCCTGCTACAAGAAATAAGCACTTTGAGGGCAAAAATGATGTTTTAAATACTTGACGGGCCTGCCATGAGTATAAAATTGAATTGGAATATACAGACAGATATTTTAATCAGGTTCTTTTGGTGAATGCAGGAAGGGCACCCCTCTGGGAATAAGTGACTTTGAGGAGGATGGAACCTTATTTAGTTTTCTCCTTACATTCCTTCATTCCTGTCTTTCTCTCCTTTGCCAGTCACAGCAAGAAAGAACAAAGAGGGGAGGGAGAGAGCACTTGCTGGCACAAAGACGATTCAAATACTCGACAATCTATGAGGGTCACCCACAGAAGACCCCCTCCTCTTTTCTAGGGGTTCCATACAGCTTGTCTGCCAGAGGGGCAGTTTTTAAACTGCGAAACAGAAAATAATGATGGCTATGGCTTACATAGTGCGAGAGGAATGTCTTGGATCTGCACACTGCCTTTCTGCTGAGGAGGTTCAAAGTGCTCTGCAAACATGACACCATTACTCCCTGGGTGGAGACTGTGGACTGACTCTCAGGAAAATAACCCCTCTACGCACAGCAGTTTGGAGGAGCTCAAGCACACATCAGTGTTCTTGCTGAGTCTAAGCCGTGTCCCCAGCTTGTTTGAGTCCTAAGTCTCACGTATGGAATGATGGGTGTTAATACTAAATGTGGCTAGATGAAGTCTCGGTGAGGTCTCTTGATGAATTCTACATTGCATGCTTTAAAAAGGCATACTATAAACCTTTATAGTTTCTTATTCTTTTCTCCCAAATGGCCATGCTTAGAGCTGGCCTCCACCCAGCATCTTTCTTTTGGAGCAAAGTAAAAAATAAAGTCACAGAACAAAACAAGAGACACCAAGTAGTATTTGTGTTGTTATGACAATACCAAGTTGGCTCATCTCAGTTAAAACCTGGAGTCTTAGGCAAGATGCCTTGAAAAAAGAAATGAAAATGTCCTATCGCCCTCAGTTCCGATTGGACCTTGCGGCAGAGTACTATAGTTAGAAATTTCGTTAATAACTTGAAGCGGGGGAGGGATGGTAATTTCTTTTTCTGTCTTTGCAAGGACATTTAAATCACGTCTAACGAAGTGCTTAGTTTTCTTTTCTTCATCCCATCTGCTCCCTCATCCCATATCTGCCTTGCTTTGTTAAGAAATCTCAGGAGCTTCTGCCTGTGGAAAAGAGTTCACAGGATATGAAGAGAAATGGAACTGTGCCTTGTAGATCTAATATCATTTCCTCAAATCAAGTCCACTTCAGGGGAAGATTCACTGGAGAAATTATTGGAAATATTGCAACAAGGGTTATTTGGAAACTGAAGGCAAAAACAGGAACTATTTATTATCAGGTCAGTTCTCTTCCCATTTCCTTTGACTCCGATATGAACTGGCTTCATTTCATTTATTTCTACTAACAGGTCTGATACCCCGATAGACTAGCTGGTCCATTAGAATCTTTATTTTCTTAATCACCAAAGTGTCTCTGGCAGGGCGCATTCCTGGACCTTTAAATCTTGCTCTGCTACAGATGCTTGTTCTGTATCTGGACGTTGACAGTGTGCATGTTCGGTTCGCAGTCACAGCAGCAAGTCGGCTGCCTTGGCACATAGCTGTCTGGGGTGTTTGAGGTCTGTGTCTCTCTCCCAAGATACGCCCTTGTTAATTTTGAAAAATATTTTCTTGGGGATATGGTGGGAGTTTTTTATTTATTTGCATTGAATGAGAAATGGCATTGATTTGTGTCATTTATTTATAAGTGAACTGCCAAATTCATCTTCCCACCTTTCCCTCACCTGTTGTACACATTACTCTTGCTGAGTAGTTTCCAGTGTCTTCCTTTCCAAAGGCTCACCTCACCCCCTCAGTGTGCGGACACGTGGAGCCTTCCGCCACCGCCCATTCTCTGTGAGTTCGTCGCACCCTCTCCCCTCCTAGGACCCCATCTAGAGGGGTCTAGGACCCCCTGCTGTAGTCAGGTATTTCCTCACAGCTTACCTTTGGGCCACTGTCATGTGGGGAAGGGGTCTGTGAAACTTCTGCTGTTATATATACGTGTTGTCATATGCAGTAAGGTTGGGGGTCACATATCATGACTATTTGTTGGCCATGCAACTTGGCCTTCCCTTTGTTATTTTTAGCTTTTTAAGACTCTGCACAGACTTTCAACTGCATTGACGTTCATAATTAGGGGGAACAGCAATTTTGGGAGTCCACATTAGGAGGGCCTAGCATGCACATACTTAAAGGGCCCATTCTGGGATTCATGAGGACAATCTGTCCCCAGCCTGTACTGACAGTACCTTCCATAACTTACTGAAATTCTTACTGGAATCTGAGCTCAGACTCAAAGTGTTAGAAGCCTTCATAAAGTCCTGTTCTTTGGAACACATAGCGTGGATTCTTATAGATATGACACTTTGTACTGGAATCCTTGTGTACCTTGGCAGCATAGAGTCTGGAACTGTACACAAGAGAAAGCCATCTCGTACTAAAGTCGCTTTGTGGAAAGACATTAACAGTGGGATTCCGCTGTGTGTAATTTATCACTGAATGTGATCTTTGGTACTGGTTCCTTGACGCAGACTGTGCGGAACAAGCCCCATTGTTAGGTGTAAACGGTGGTGGGTGGGCATGGGGGGTGCATGCTCTTGTTGGTGGTAGCAAGCTCTGGTTTCCAGGGCCCAGGAGCCCACAGCCTTTCTCACTCTCGGAGCTGAAGGCAGCGCACAGATCCAGGTTAGTTCTCACAGGCACTCAGGAGAGCTACTCCATCGGAACCTGGCATGTTCTCCCACAGTCCAGGGGTGCCTTTGGAGGAGAAATGGTGAGGTGCCCATGTTGCATAAGGAAAAGGCAGAATGGCCTTTGTCCCAAATATGGGATTTCAGAGCAGAGAGAGACCTCAGCTCTCCTGCTGTGTGAGGAACTCCTGCTAAATGTGACAGTCTTGAAACTTCCTGCTCTTCCCCAGGCTCGGCAGGACCTCTGAGTTTAAGAACACAGGGGATAATAAGCAGTGGTGTTTGATTAATGTCAGTAGGAAGTTTGCAGCCCCTGCGACATGATTTTAAATGGCCTGGACGTGTCCCCTTCATGAGCAGCTGAGTAAGTAATGGGTGCAAGACAAGGTGTAACAATGTGTGTTAGAAGGATTTTCTGGTCCCTATTGGTAACCAGAGGTTGATTGTGGTTATTTTGTTCAAAAAATAAAGAATACATTTTCAAAGGGGTCTGGAGAAGGGGCTCGTTTGACTTTGGGATGGCTTTGCAATGCGATGTGACCTGTACTGGCATTGGGACTCAAAAACTGGGCATTGGGTCTAGGCTGTGCTACTCACAGGTCCTGTGTACTGGAGAAAGCGCTGGTCCTCCTCCAATGCCTCGCTTTCTTCTGAGTGAGGAGGGAGTTCTCGTCTGCCTGTCCGTTCCAGTGTTTCATCTGGCACAAAGAGAGAATGTGCATAGACGTGATTGCCAGTGGTTTTCATGGAGTTTCCAGCGAGGTTTCTGCTGTGTCAGTTGGATTGATAGTCAGGATCAAATAATAGGGGAAGGAGAAGGAAGGGTAAGTAAATTTGCATAAAGACTTCAGTGACCCTCCTGGGAAGGAAGGGACCAAAATCTCATTCCCCTCTCCTTGTGATTTCAGGTTACGGAAGCCTTCGGGTGGGCTGGGTGATCCACCACCACAGGAGCATACAAGGCCTCTACAGATGCTCT
This sequence comes from Artibeus jamaicensis, assembly GCF_021234435.1. Taxonomy (NCBI): domain Eukaryota; kingdom Metazoa; phylum Chordata; class Mammalia; order Chiroptera; family Phyllostomidae; genus Artibeus; species Artibeus jamaicensis. The sequence continues at coordinate 41,173,392 of NW_026522030.1, read as the reverse complement.
CAGGATGGGAAGTTGGGCTGGATGTGAACGGTGGTGGATTTCGCCTTATTCCAAAAATGCAAAGGGTTCAGCCTTGAGCAAACGGCACTCCTGAGTGGGTGAATCTAAAGAGAAGGCAGTTGGGAGCCCAAGTGGCTTTTACGTCTCAACTGAGATGACACGGAGCGAGGGACCTTCCTTTTCACTATGCTGCTTAGGCAGGAGGTTGCACTCTGTTTGGTGGGAGAATAGACACTATGAGTTTCCCCCTTCACATAGAAATATCTTGAAGTGCCCCTTCTCTATTCTGAAATGAAAGTCATAGATAATATCATGTACACATATAATGTACAAAAATAGTCAAAACACTTTCCTACATATCCTATAAATGAAAAAGGAAGGGGAACCATGTGTAATAAAGCAGTGTGGCCCAACCTCACCCATGGACACGATGCCACAGTCACATACTGCACATGCAGAAGCTCAGTGAACATGGTGGCCACGAGGGCCGACTGATGCAGGCACAGCGGGTGGCAGGCTCACAGCACAGTGGTGCAGCTGGTAGTGACATGACTTTCTGAAATGATGAGCCACAGTTAGTGATCTTCCAAGCAAAATAAACACCAGTCTTCCCTTTACTGGACACAGTAACTGCATTCCTGGAAAGTTTGGTATATGTTAAAACCATGCAAAGATATTTTGTGCTTATATAGAAAACAGAATTGGAATCTAGGCTCAGATCATTATAAGGAAGGAAGAAACCCTCAACGGTTGGTGGTCCCTGGCCCTGACCAGTAAATGCCAGCAACACACCTGCAGTCATTGTGACAAACAAAATGTGCCCTTCTGCTTCCAAAACACCCTTTGGAGGTGGCACCGTTCTCCCAGAGAAGCACTGGGGTGGAGGCCCAGCCTCTCCTATGCTGCTCTGAACACAGCTGGAAGTGATCATGACTTCCAGTGAGGGCAGTGATAGCCACCTAAGACCTTTCTGAACTTCATGGAACATCAGGTATTTTAGTCACTTTGGGATGCCATAACAAAATACCATAGACAAGGGCACTTAAACAGCAGGAACTTCTGAAGCTGGGAAGCCCAAGATTAAGGTGCCAGCTGATTTGGTTCCTGGAGAGTCGTTCTTCCTGGCTCACAGATATGGCTGCATCTCGCAGTGTCCTCACATGGCAGAAGGAACACTCTGGTTTCTCTTTCTCTTCTGAGGACACTGATGCCGTCATGGAAGCCCCGTCCTCATGTCCTCATCTAAACCTAATTATTTCCCAAGATGTCACCTCCAGGGCTTCAGTATAGAGTTTTTTGGGGGGCAAGTATGGGGCTGGGACACAGACACTCAACCTGTAATGCCAGGTTTCTGGCCTACTTTTGTTTTCTAAGGCAATCATGGTCCATTGGAAACTGTCATGATCTTCTGGGACCCAAGAGGCGCATCTGAGGTCTGGCTCTAGGAGCTAACGGGGAGCAGGACTGACAGATGCTTTGTCCACGAGGAAATACCTGGGGAGTTCTTAGATCTGTTGAGGTGGGAAGACCCCGGAAAGAGAAATTAGATTTTTTGTTCCTCTGGACAATTAGAGTTCCAATGAAGTTGTGTTTAGGAGCATATATCTGGGAGTTGGGCAGATCTGGGTTTGAACACTGTTTCTGTCACCTGGTAACTAGCTCTGTGACACTGGATAAGTTACTCAGTGGTCTGAACAACAGCATGAGAACGGGGATAGACTTACCTTGAAGATTGGTGGTGAGCAGTAATGAGATCTTTTGTCAAGAGCTTTGCAGGGTTCTAGGCACATGACAATCCTGCATTTAACTCACTCCATTTAACTATAGTTGCTTTTGGTAACACAGTCATCCTTTGAGGACTTATTTTTGTGGGAAGTGGCATTATTCACAACTGAGGATTCATAGAACAATGCTGTGACTTGGTACAGCTCTATTTCAGCAAAAAGTGATTTAGGGGGAAACAAACCAGTTCTGAATCATATCCAATGGGGATGTTTTAAACATGAAAGCAAACATCTTCCTTCTGACCCTTAATACTTAAGGGTATTCCCTCTTAATACTGTATTTCATGTGATTATGACAGTCACACAACAATCTGTATGCAACCAAAGGTATATTCAACAGCTGCCATGGAAGCACAGGTTTGCCCTCTTATGTTGGACTGTCCCCCGCCAAACAGAGTTAGCACCTATTACCACTGCTTGCATCCTAAAGCAGAATTCATGTGATTCTTCTTCACCTACGCTCTTTTGCTAACAAGTGAATGTTTATGCGTGCTGATGCTCATGCAAAACAAGCAACCAGGCACCTCTCTGCACACACAATTTCTGGGGGCAAAACACAGAGAACAACTGTTTAAATGTATTTAATGGAAACACTGCCCTAGCTCAGAAATTCTTAATGAGGTCTAGCTTTCTTATGGAAAACAGCCCAGGATTCTTAGAGGAAATTTCGAAGTTTGGAGAAGTATTCTTCTTCCCCTATATCAGTGTCATTTTGCCAGAGATGATGCCGGCTGTATGTTTCACCGAAGAGTGAAAGGAAGTTCTGGTTGTATGCTCACGTCAATCCAGGGTCACTTTTCCAAACTTGTTTTCTTCTACAACATTAACACAGGTGCTTAAAACAACAGCTGTCTTGTTTCAGAAGACTTTAAGAGAATTAAAAAACAAGAATACTAAGGACTTAAAGAGAAAGAACTCAAAGTTGGGCGTAGAAAATATGTGCCTGTAGAACAAAGATTTGGCTTTTGGCTTCCCCATGACCAGGGCAAAGAGGAAAAAACCTCATATGGTTACATAATTAAAAAAAAATGAAGCTTCTTAGGATGAGCTCAGTTGCCCCTGGCACTGAGAACAAAGGTAAGCTTTCTCACGGGCACTCCTAAAGAGGACATTTTTGAGCTCTGATGATTAATTTCCTCAAATGCCCCTCAGTGACTGCTACTGAATTACATGCGACTATGTTAAAGAACATCCCTCATTGTTGGCATTTTGCCAAAGTATAATTCTATAAAGGTAGAGACAGAACCTTCAGGCAATTTTTCATTTATACTACCCATTTTCCACTGAACTTTTGCAAAAAGTTAGAGGTCATCTCTGATAAGTACCTGGAAGGCAGCGCTTTGGAAAAACGGGAAGTGCAGAGACGAGCTGGGGCAGAAATGGCATTCCTTTATAAATATAAAAATGAAAACCAAACGTACGCAAGTTGAGAGACAAGGCAACTCACCTCTGCATGTAGACGGGCAAGTGCATCAAAGAAGATGTAGAAAATTGGGGGGAAAGGGAAGAAAAAAATGAATGATAATTTTATTACTTTAAGGTAACTGCTATTAACCCTTTTGTGTACTTCCTTTCATTTTCTCCTAATAAGTAATGTTAACACCATCATAATGTGCATATAATTTTATATCATTTTTCTTTAAACAAAATAAAATAAGCTAACATATTTTCTATTTTTGGTATGTGGATGCTGTGATAGAATTCCCACCATGGTTGCTGACTTTGAATAAAGTATCATAAAACCTCATGCCATGAATACACAATGTTCTGTGAAAAATAAGAAAAGAAGCTGTTTGAATGGACTGGTGATTAGGAAAGAGAGCAGTGGGGTCGTGGGGGAGGGATGACCCTGAGCATGGGGAGGCGTTTAACAGAAACTAGGAATCCAAGGAAGAAATGGCCGTGAGAACATAAGCTGCTCTCAGGGCTGCCCACTGAGTGTGGGTCTCGGGTTTTCATTTGTGTGTATCTCAAGGTGAAACAAGTGCACCACCAGTAATGTTTTTAAAAATATAAGATTCATTAATAAGATCTGCCCTTTCATAAAAAGAGGTAAAAATAGAACAAATGGATGGGTCAAATAATGAGATAGACTGGTACTATGTTTTTCTCTTGTATAGAAGTTTTCCTAGCAGAGCTTTTTATCATGATCAAGACTTTTTCTTCTTTTGGGGGTACAGAAAGTCACTTTATTATGGAGAAAGGCCCTAGGTTTGCATTCAAACTAGTCCCCAAATGCAAACACTTCTCAATAATCCACTGTTCACTTTGTTCAACTTTGTGTTTTTCCCTCCAAGACATAGAACACAGAAGTACAACCACAAATCCATTGAAGTCATGTCCTGAAAGACCTGTAGGTTGTAATGCTCCATTGTTGACCTTGTACAGGCTTTTTCTCTTCTGATTATCTTGCTTTGAAATGTGTCGCTTTCTTCTTCATTACTTTGAATTGCCTTCTGTTTCAGAAAGGGATGTATGAGTCCATTTTCTTAAATTATGGTCATTTTCTGCTGGCCAGATGCTGTGATAAAATCCTGTTTCTCCCGGGACTTCCTGAAATGTGATTATCAAGCGAAGAGGCTAACCTTTTTTCTTGTCTCCTATGTGGCTTGTGGAAGTCAGTCCCACTGTGATGATCGCTTCATTCTCCGACAGGTTAAAAAGTCAGAGGAGGGGTCCATCTGGAGCTCGTGCCAGGCAAGCCCTTCTGTAATAACATGTTTTTTTCCTGAGGAAATTCAACCAAACGTGACTTTAAATCTCCCTTCCCCAATAAATGAGTGTGAGTATCTGAAGAGACACAGTGAAATTAGAAGTTTTCCACTGATTTAATTAAGCAGCTGGGATTAATGAGAGGATGTATTTTGCCTGCAGTTACAGCTCCTCCATTACCTGAGTTCAGTTAATGAAAGGAAACAATCGATCCATGTTTGGAATTTTATCTTCTCTCCAACACTGAAAATTTTATAAGCTGCTAGTTTTACTACTGGATGTTAAAGGCTTACACAGATAAGAAACTCCAGCTTCCTTTGTTACATCAAAAGGGACTGGCTTTCTGTGCTTCTAGGACACAGGTAGGCATTCATCAGGTGGCGTGCGTACTGGCCAGGCTTCTTCTTCAGAAACGTAAATGCAGTATTAGGTCTGCACCACAGAAAAGGTCGATTTCCTAGCAAACTGGTTCAGAAGTTCACTGTAGGGTACATTCTCATTTCTCACTGCCTTCCGTTGTAAAGCCAGAGAAGCACTGCCGGGCCAGGTTACATGAAGGACTTCACGATGTCTGATGAGATGCTGAGAAAGATCATCAGGTCCCTGAGATTCTGGGAGCATCAGTGGGATTCACCTGTTGACTATAATTCTCTTCTCTCTTTTGGGGTCTTGGGTAGCTCTGTTCCTAGAAGGACTTCTCTGGTCTTACCCTGCATCATAAGAATTTCTGTCTCTATTTGTGGCTTCTAAAACTTCATTCATCCCTTACTTCGGGTACCAGGAAGTACCTCTGTAGATCTGTGTTTTGGTGTCAGTTTCCTCCTTTTCCCCCTCGTACTCTATGGACTCCCCCCTTTTCTCCCATTTCCCCCCTTTAAGCCTGCCCCTCCCTTTCTCTTTTAACCCTCTTTCCTTCCTCTCAGCATGTTTTGTTTTTTTCCTTTTTGCTTTGATACATTAAAAATACAAAAAAACACAGGCAATAATATAACAAAAAACTTTTTTTTCACTGTGCAAAATTCACAATGAACATTTTAAGCTTCAAATTTGGTTTTTAAACATGAAATATTACAGATCAAATTAAAGTCCTTTAATGCACTTGGTCCATATTTTCCCTCGTCCTCCCTAAAGGCAGCCCCACAGGTGCGTGTCTCGTTAGGACTGAGCTCATCTGACGGCCCTTCTTTGTCTGCGTGGCCATGTCAGCCTGCGCCCCACGGGAGGCTGTCCTCTCGCTTTGGGTCATTACTTTATTCCTTGTCAATGGGGGCCATGCACTAGATGGGGACAGTGAGTATTCAGAAGCAAATTTAATGAACATCCACTCTTACCCAAATTATATGGGAAAATAAACAGACTGAGTGGCCTATGGGGTAAACTTGTGAGGAAGGATTATTTGCAGGCGACTTCAGGTGATGGCAGCCAGGTTCTTTGAAGCCACTGGACTGTTCTTGGAGTTCCATCTCCCTTGTCTTCTATTTGTATAGGCAGCTAGGTCCTTTGCAACTGCTCCTCATTTGTCTTCCTCTTCCAGAAAACCTAATTTGGGTATTTAGCACTTCTGACCACATTCTTTATGCTCTCTTGGCTTCTTATAAATTCTGAGTTCACATTTCTAGTCCTACTTAGCCTCATGATTCCTTGGCTATGTAATGGTTTGGTATTGATGCTTTTAAATCTAATACCACTCCCAACCTCTGCCTAATTTAGTTGAAGAAACTCAGCAATGGGGTCAGATAGTCTTTTCATCCTAACCCACCAGAGAGAGGTAAGGGCTAGTAATCTATCTGGCTAAGCTTTGACTTTGTCCCTAGATCTGCACAGCTTTGTCATTTACTGATAGCTCTCAAGTCCTTAGGGGTAAGTGGGGACCCAGAAAGCATGGCACCAAAAGTTAGCAGTGTCATAAAGCCCGGGGCCTGAGCTGTCAACATCCAACCTACTGGGCAGCCTGCAGTCTAGCTAGGCAGATCTCAGAGGCAGGGGAGTGGATGCTGAAACTGGCCATAGTTCTAAGATTCTCTTCTACACCTCCTCTTGGTATTGAATCTGCGACTAAAGCCTCTTCTTTCCCCAGCTCCAGGAATTGTTGACAGCGACATGGAGACCGAGACTGACAGGCTGGGCTACTGGTGGATGTATGTAGGGTAACCTCTTCACCCACCCTGCCACTTTTGTTATATGTGAAGCAGTCAATCCCCAAGTTTCTTTATGAGCTTCTTGTTGTCATAATTCTTCTCACCCTTCTCCCTCCAGCTTCTTTCCATTAATTTTTCCCTTCTCTTTTTGCATTGACTTATGGGTCTGTTTGGCTTTTTTTCCCATGCTGTATCCAGTTAACTTGTCCTCTCAGCTGGTGAATTGTAGTGGCACATAAATGAGAAAATGGAAACTATTGATCAGCCTTGTATAAAGCCTGCCAAATTTTTTATTATCCCTTCTCACTTTCATCAAATATCAGGGAAATAATGTGGTGAATAATAATTTCCAACAATTGCTTAAGATTCAGGACTCACGCTGTTGATTGTATTTGCTCTGGGGGGAAAATTCCATTTAGAGTCTATAAAAGGATAATATTATTCAAGAACAACTATTTATTTTTACATATGACATTTTTAGTGTTCATAGGGCTTACAACCCCCTCCGTGATTAAACTTTCAGTCCACGGGAAGAGTAATTGATCCACTTTCTCTCTGTGCTGTCGCGCCATCTCTCTTCAAGGTTACGGTAAGTTCGAGTGTGTGAGGACCTTCTTACCTGTCCCTTTTTCATGCTTTTTAAAGAAACAAACCAAATAACATAACTAAATAATATAAAACATCAAGCAACACAAAACCAAACTTTCCTAATTTCCTAGATATTAGAATGTGCTCGAGATTTGAATTATCAGCCAGACCTCAGTGAATGCCTCTTCCTGGCCCCTGCGGAAACATTGGGGCCATTGACTCGGGAGCACCTGGCTATCTGGTTTCTAATGCTTGCTCCAGCATTTACCAGCTGGGAGACCATAGACAAATCATCTAACTCCTTTGAACCTCAGTTTTGTCATGTGTCAAAAAGGAGTTGAGGAAACAAGCCTATCTTAGAATGTTGCCATGAGCATAGGTAGAGTGTGAAAGGTGCTTAGCAAAGAGGTGGGCACTGAATCAGCAGTCAGGTGTGGCTGACTCATGCTTACTGTTCTTCCTGTGTCTCCTGCCCTCCCCGCGACCCTGCTGCACATTCTTGTTGTGTTACCTGGACAAAACCTTCTACCTTGTTAAGATTATTTCTGGATCTACAAATGGATGATGATGATGGTGATAAAAATGATGATATACCCAAGTTCATTTCAAGTTTTAACACAGTGCTTTGAGCATAGTAAATGCTCAATAATTGTTTGTTATTATAATATGATTATTAATATTCTCTTAAGGATCAAAATCTTAGATCCCTGATAAATTTCTGGGGTGCTGGCAGAATTGAGGTGGAGGGGTAAACTATTTACAAAGTTCAGATGAGTAGTTGGCAACTTTTCAGAGAAGGCATGCTGTCTGGATTTGTTCATTTACATTCAAGTGAGTCTTAAGTGGTCTCTGAGGTTCCTTTAGTTCTAACACAGTACTCCCCCTTCCACAAGATGATGGCAGAGAAATGGAGCTGCTTTGAGTTCCCTTCCTAGGAACTTCCTTGAGGGGTCAAGTGGAGGGGAGCTTCTGGTCCTGTAAGGCAGCAAATGTGTTTTGTTTTTCGTGACTTTTTCACATTCCCCTCTCCTGTCCTTCCAAAGTGTAAATAGACTCGAGGGGTAGTCAGTCCACCCCTTTGTTGATTCAGACTTAGTGGGAATTAACTGACAATTGTTTGAAAGTAAAGACAGGACCTGGGGTAGGTCCTGGGGAGCAGAGTCAGTGCCGGAGTGTAGAGTATGGGAGAAGGAGCCAACGACCAGCTGCCTGTTTTATAGGCTTTACTGAGCTCATTTACACTCAGCTCCTTTGTTGAATATGCCTAGGATACAATCTATAGCCCATTGTCTTTGCCCTTAACAAATGGAGATACTCTACCAGTATCCAACCTTTGCCAAATAAAGGTGTCCAACTAAAGGTGTCTAACCTTTGGCATTGCTGGGCCACACTGGAAGAAGAAAAGTCTTGGGCCACACATTAAGTACATTGTGACACATAATCACAAAAAAACTCATAATGTTTTAAGTAAATTTATGATTTTGTGTTGGGCCAAATTCATACCCATCCCAAGCCACATACGAGCTTCATATGACCTGTGGCTGCAGGCTGGACACCCCTGCATTTCTTTGTTTTTTAGTTTGGCTTTTCCAAAGCATTGATTGGGCTGAATCTAATCCATATAGGCTGCAATAGTCCTCTGTGTGTCTGGTGGTAACTACACACTTTTTTCCTCTAGCATTGCAAGCCTCATGACTTGAACAGTAACTCAAGTCTGGTCCTCCCAAACCATTAACAAAGAAGTCTTTTCCTCGTCCATGGCTGGTAAGCAAATAGCCAGGAGTCCTCAGCCTAGAGCACTGGAAGCAAGACCAGTTCTACTACCTCCTCAGCCAGAGTGTCTTTCTCTGTGGAGCAGTGACACAGACTGGCCTCTTACCCATCCCCAACGGTGCTGTGCACATTTACTAAAATGGTTTAAATTAGGGGGCTATACAAGTCATTACTACAAGTCATCAAAACAGCAATTAACTCAATAACCATGACATTAAACCAGCTGTTTCCCTAAGGAATGTAAAATTGGAACCAATGCTAGTGTGCTAGTTTCAGCTAAGAGCTTCCACAGGGCAAAACTAAATACTACAGGTGTAAATATTATAGCTTGGATGGTAAACAGACAACCTCTCTTTTTTGGTGAAAGGATCATGGGGACAAAGAAATGTTCAGAAGAAAGGATGAAAAAAAGAGAGTATATAGGTCTGGGGAAATACCTTTAAAAATGAATATCCACAGCTTCCCTATGTTGTGTATTGTATCATACATTATCTAGTTTATTTAACATAGTAAGAAAAAGTTCTGGTTAAATTTCTCCTAGGAGGTTAACAACTTTGGCAACAATGCTGTAAAAAACTGAGCTTATCTCATTGTACATACTCACTATATAGATTTGCCTTAAAATTAAAATTTTAAGATTATACTTTTCATCAAAGAGAAGAGCTAATTTTATAAAAGAGCTATAGAAACTTTCTTTCTAGAAATCCCTATACTCAGTTAATATGTCAGTAATTAGAGGATTTTCCAACCAAGTAAGGGTCCCACAAATATTGCAACCAAAGACTTTGTAAAAAGTCTCTTTTTTTCTGAGTGTAAAATTAACCTGTGTACAGAGCTTATTTGAAAAATACAGAAAAGTATAAAAAGTGAATATTACTAATATAGGTTAACCACAAGAAAATACTTTGCTGTTAAAACTTCAATGTGCTTTCTTTCTTTTTTGTATGTATACATTTTGCACATAATTTGGATCATTCCATAATATGTATACTTTCATCTTTACATATATCTCTTACCTTTGCATATATCTCTTTAGTGTGTTTTGGTTTTGAAGTTTTCTTTTTGAGAATGTTTTAACACCAATGTGTCAGGCTATTTAATTGTATTCATTAATAGATACTGTCAACATTAACTAATGTTGCTAGGAACATTTCAGTATATTAATCTTTGACTCTCTGCCCATTTCTTTAGGATATGTTCTTAGAAAGGGATTCAATTTGTTCAGGGATTTGACATATTGCCAAATTGTATTTTAGGCAGATGAGACTAATTTTCACTAATTAGTATTTATGGGGCTCTGATTTCTCCATACCCTTAATGTCATGGGGTATTATTTTTCTCAACTTTGGCTTCACTTGGGAATCTGTCACTGGAGTTTTAAACAAACAAACTAACCAACAAAACAAATCTATGCCTAAGCTCTGCCCCAAAGCAATTATGTCAGAATTTCTGGGGACTTGGGAGCCCAACATATCTGTAAATTTAAAAGCTCCAAGATGAGTCTAGCTGATAGAAGCACTTTACTAATTGAGTGAATGAAAAATATTCTATTTCAAAGCCCTTTGATATCAAAGTACATTAGAACCTAAGTAGTATATGTTTGCCTCATTAGCTTAAAATACATACTGTGAAATTATGGTCATGGCGAAAATATTTTTCTCCAAGTGGATTTTCACATACTTGGGGAAAAAAATAAGACCATTTCTGCCAAAGCAGCATCCTTACCACCCCACCTCAACCCCCTTTCTCATCTTACATTAGTTTTTAGCAAAGTTTTATAGGGCCTTTTCTATTTTTTCCCATTTCATCTCTACTCTTTATATCTCTGAGACTCTTTTAGAAGTAGCAAACTTAAGTTTTAATAGTTTTAATCTCATTTAAATTAAATCCATCAATTATTTCATGTATTCGGGTAGCATCTTCAACACCAGGCCATGCCCTGCCAATGCAGGGGATTGTTCTGTACCCTAGTATAACATTGTTTCCTCATTTTAGTGGGTTTTTTTAAAGACAAAAATACTAAAGACTATAAGTAGTCCTGTGCCTTGCTTTTGGTGGCATTTGGTCCAGGGAAACCATTTATGTTCACCTTGTTAAAATAAGCTGATATGAAATACTCTGTTCCTTAGTGATATATTCTCCTATGTGTGAGAAATAGGGAATATTTCCTTCCCACTGCTAGTAATCTTTTCTCAAAATCTGATGCCACACATTTATGTCGTCTCCTTAAAAGCTCTTATTTTCCTCTATCTTTCCCCATCACCATCCCTTGCCCTTCCCCTTTCACCCTAGAAGGATGAGCATCCCAAAACGCATTATCTCATACTCTCACTGAAAGTGGCCATTTAACACAGTTTTGTCCAATTGCATGTAAATAAAATGCTGCTGACAGCTTGAGGGGGAAGAGTTTCATTTTTTGAATAAAGGCACATTGAAATTGGAGCCTCTTCCCCTTACTTCTGGCCTTTACTTCTGGTGTGGTGCCTGGATTTCAGTGGCCAGCTTACAACCATGAGGTAGCTGACCTGAGGAAAAGACTATGAGAGGAGCAGAGACAATGGCTCTGCCGTCTTTGAGCTGATGAACGTGTGCCAGCCATTGCTTGTATCCAGACTTCTTTCAAAAGGAAGACACTTTTAGTGGAGTCAGTGTTAGATGGATTTTTCAGTTAGTGTTAGATGAAAGCATTTTCACCTCACCCAAATATTAGTCAATATCACATTTAGCCGCTGATTGTAGCTTACTGTTTCCTGTTTCTGTGATATTAGAGCCGAATTATAAAGTCCAACATCATTCCTAAATGGCCTAGCTATCTTACCTCCCTCATTTTCTTCTCCCTTGGGCAATGGTCAGATTTGGGGCAACTGGTGAGCTAAGCACTGGGGAAAGACACTGCCACTTGTCTGTTTTTGCTTATATTCCTGCCTAGTTTGGGAGGTCAGCTTGCTTCAATCTAAAGCTATTTGGGTTTCACTCAAATGGAAAAAAGGGGAAGATTGTTTATAACAGCTTCTTCAAGATTTCACCTTTGATTTCGGTCCTGTGAACACAATGGGAGAGTTGTTTGCTTCCTATTTGCTAGTGTTTCTTGTGGGTTTTCATCTTTTATAATTCTGGTAGCATGGGTAGGCTGAGATCTAAGACAGGATATCGGTATCTCTTGCTCTAAGATGATCTATACTGCGCTAATGTGGACACAATTTCCCTCACCCTTAATGACTGGTAATGAATGTTATTTGAGATTACATCTGTTTATTGTGCTGCCAAATGTTATGGCAGTGCCTTAATTGGTTTTGTTAGAGTGAGCTTGAAGCCTTGTGTATATAAATTAAAATATTTGGGCATTTTGCATGAATCACTCAAGCATATAATTTTTGATGGGCTACGTGCTGTATACATTTACCGAACATAAGTACATATAATTTATGTGCATGCAACTAGGAGATGGCCAAGAAAAAACAAATATATTTGAGGTTAAAGAGAAATATATCAAATGTTCACTCATTGCTAGAATAGCTAAGTGTTGAATCAAGTGGGAAAATAAAGATGAACTTAATCTCTTTTCTCTATATAATCAACACAAGCTTTACCTGTTTCAAATATTTTTAAATATTTCATTTATTTACTTTTAGAGAGGGGAAGGGAGGGAGAAGGAAAGGGAGGGAAGCATCAGTGTGTGGTTGCTTCTTGCATGCCCCCAGCTGTGGGGACCTGGCCCGCACCCTAGGCATGTGCCCTAGATGGGAACTCAAACCAGCAACTCCGGTTCACAGGCTGAAACTCAATCCTTTGAGCCACACCATCCAGGGCACTTTTCAAATTTTTAGCCAAGAGATTTTTAGATAGGTTTTGCATTGTTTTCTAGCTGTTCACTATTTGTTTCTATTAACCGTGTAGGTGTTTTTAGAACTGGTCAGTGTTTTGCCACTATACTTATGTGAAGTCTGTGAAAGTGTAATAAGTATTTTCAATTCTGGGCTTGAACAAAGAGGCTAAAACAAAGACCCGGTTTATTTTTAACCAAGAATGATCAAGTTCATCTTCTTTTTCAGGTATAACATGTAATGCACCATGCAAGCAGCTATGAAAGCTTATTTTGGAGCCTTTGTCATAATACTTGCTCGTTAGAGCATCCTCTGTACATAGTCTGCTGCCATGGTTCTAACTACATCGGATCAGAACAGAGATTGATTATGGAAGAATGTATGTAGATGTTATTTCCCAGCAGAACTCCCAGGAAAAAGTTGCAGAGAAAACACAGGCAGGTCCTTTGCAGACTGACACATGAGATCATGTCGTGATCTTTCCCAGAGAAGGCTCTTACTAATAAGAATCTTTACTTTTAATCTGCTTAATCAGGTTCAGCCTCCTTCGTGGCCCGATAACTGGGTTCAAACTTCAGCCTGACATCGTAATTTGAAATACATGGAAGTGATTTTTGTGTTCTACGCTGCACCCCAGGCTTATTGGCTTGTCTCACTCATTTCCACGTGTGAGCTGGGTCATTTCTTTGTGAGATCAGATCAGGATGTGGGTGGAGGAGAATATGTCCCTTTTTGAGTCACTATGTCATTCTGGAGATGTCTGACTCCTTCTTAGCATTCAGAAGTGGGAGCAAAAAAACTTCTACTTTATTCTAGTAATTAGCTGCCAAACCTTGATATTCCTCAACCTCAGGCTGGGCAACAGCAAAGGAGCAGTGTTCTTCCCTGCTGGTGCTTTAATCATCAGTGCATCTTCCCCGTATTCATAGGCAACAGACAGAGGTAACTGTTACCTCATTTACACAGAGGGACTGTCAAGGGAATGACACCTCCTAGTTTCAGTGGCTGTCCTTTAGGCCCCGCCCTGAGTTCCCATTCAGCTCCTGGTGTTTGCTCTGTTCTTGGCCGGACTCCATCACCTGGTTGGGCTGTGAGCCCCACCCCTCTTTTCCGGTTGGTCTCCCCTTGTTAAGGATCAGCACAGACAACTCCCAGTGTGATAAGACAATAAAATTCTCACGGCCTCAAGCGATGAGAATAAGAACTAAAAAAATAATCTCTGCCATGGAAACTAATTGTGTATTTTTAATTAATTGCCCTAATTAGTCCCACTCTTTTCAGTTATGACACTCGGTAACTATGCCAGCTGGGATGCTTTTGAGAGTGGAAATTGCTGTAATGGTCAGGTACTCATCAATTAAAACTCTTACTATGTGCAATTAGCTTCCCTTTATGTTTGCGTGGCAACCCTGGGGAGTGTAATAGGCAGCATGAATGCAGCATTACCGCTGCTAGAATGAATGAATCCGTCTATGCCTAGTCCTGTAATTCCGACAGTCTAAATATTTTATTATAGACAAAAGTCCATCATCAAGCGTAGTACAATTAATGAGAGGATAATTTATTTACTTATTTTGTTTTTATTTAATGAGGAGATAGTTTAAAAAGACACATTCTTGCCCCTTTCTTTCTTAAATGTTGTTATTTAGAATTTGACAAACAAATAACAAGAGCAGTAGATGGTGTATAGTTAAGGGTTTGAGGGGAAATGTCTTTTGAAGATTTCAACTAAACACTTTAGAAGCATCTTTAACATATTGTTCATATGAATATTTGTGATTAGCATGTTTATTTGTTCACTATAGCCAGCCTTCTTAGCATCACAAATAAGGAATGAGGTTACACTAGTTTTAGTTATGCACCTGGGACTCATATAATATAAATGAGTCAATTTTCTCAAATATTCAGCCTTTTCTTCTGTAGCCTAACATTTCATCATACAGTGCAGTTCACTTTCAAATAGAGCTAGTTCAGTATGGCAGTTATGATAAGAATATTTAATAATAGCATTTTTTACCAGTCTTTTTTAATCCTCTTTTTAAAATCCTCATCCAAGGGTGTGTTTACTGGAGAGAGAAAGAGAGAGAGAGAGAGAGAGAGAGAGAGAGAGAGAGAGAGAGAAATGTCAATGTAAGAGAGAAATGTTGATCAGCTGCCTCCTTATCCACCCTGACTGGTGATCGAACCTGCAACCCAGGTACATGTCCTGACTGAGAATGGAACCTGCAGCCCTTTGATATATGGGATGATACTCCAACCAACTAAGCCATCTGGCCAGGGCCACAGTCTATTTTTTAAATTTACTGTGAACTCTCACATACAGAAAAGTGCATAAAATGTAACTATATAAGCACACCCAGGTTAAGAAACAAAATACTGACGGCAGCCCAGAAGTCCCCCTCATGTCTCCTCCTGGTCCCTTCTGCACACCCCCACACCCAACCAAAGGCAACCGTTTTGAAGAAATCATTTCGTTTAGCTTTCACTTCTCTGTTTTGAGAGGATGGCTCATTGCTTCTTTGAAAACAGTTTTTTAAAAACTCTAACTGCATTAAAGTTTTTCTCTTTGTATTTGGCTTTCAGTACTTGTACTATGATTGGCCTATGTGAGGATTTCTTTATTTATCCAATTTGAAGTTCATAGGACTTCTGGAACACACAGTTTGTTGTTTTTTGTCATTTTCGGAATAGTCTCAACCCCTCATTTTCATATGTCACTTTGGTCTCCTTCTTTCTCTCCTTCTTCTCCAGGACTCCAGAAGTGTGATAGACCTTTTACTATTTTCTCTACCCTTTCACTGCTTTAAAAATATCTTCCAACTTTTTATCTCTTTCTGCTTCACTCTATGATTTTTTTCTTTCCTTGTCCACTAGTTCTAGTTTATTATTAAGTCTGTCTCCAGCTGTGTATCACTTTTTCTCAACCAATCCACTGAGTCTTAATTTGGGTACTGTATTTTTCGGTTCTATAATTTCTAAGTTATTTTTGATCTGATATGTCCTTTGAAAAATAATTTCTTTTCAGGAACTACTATAAAGGACACATAGACAAAACCAAGGGGGAGGGTCAAGCAAGGGAGGGAGGAAGGGAGGTTTGGAAGGGGTATGGGGAGGGGTGGGAAGAATATACAGACAACTGTAATTGAACAATAATAAAATAATTTCTAAAAAAGATTTTATTTATTTATCTTTAGAGGGGAAGGGAAGGAGAGAGGGAGAGAAACATCAATATATGGTTGTCTCTCATGCATCCCCTGCTGGGAACTGGCCTGCAACCCAGGCGTGTGCCCTGACTGGGAATCGAACCATGATCCTTTGGTTCACAGGTCCACACTCAATCCACTGAGCTACACCAGCCAGGGCTAAAATAATTTTTAAAATATGCACATTATATGGCCTTTACAAATAAAATAAAATAAAATAAAATAAAATAAAATAAAATAAAATAAAATAAAATAAAATAAAATAAAATAAAATAAAATAAAATAAAATAAAATAAAATAAAATGGCATTATTCACAAAAACAATTTCTCTTCTGTGCTGAATTCACGGTTGAGTCTTTTATTTCTTGGACAGAATGGTTTTGCTTTTGTGTTTTCTACGTTTCATTACTTCCCATGACACAGCAGCCTCCGTGAATGTCACAGGTGTGGTGTGGTGTCCCCCACACAGTGGTTCTTGGTGTGCTCCTGACATGGTGGGGGCCAGAGAGCCAGCCCAGGTTCTCTTTGGACAAGTTCACATACTTTTTATTGTAAAAATATATAATAGACACTAAAGTAGAAGGGAAGGTATGAGCCCACAAGAATCTATCACCCACTTATCAACATTTAGCAACCATAGTTATTTTAAGGTAAATATCATGCCTGATAAGTTTAGCATGTGGATCTACTGTGGGTCTATTTCCATTTTATGTTGGTTCTGCTGTTTCCTGTTTTTGTCTTCTTGCTATTATTTTATTGTATTTCAGAAATTGTATTGAAAAGCCATTTGAAATAATTGATGTCTAAGACAATTTCTTTCTGCAGAATATTTTTTTCTACTGGACTGAAGATGCAACTGAAGCTACTAAAAGAGCCAGCCTCCTGTAAATCACCCTGTTTTGGTGGCTTAGTCTCTCTTACCAAGCCCAAGACGACAACAGTTGTGACTGTATGCCCCTGAGACTGCCCAAAGTGCTGCCTAGCACTTTGGTTCACTCTTCCTGAATTGCTTACTTTCCCCAGAGGACAAACCCAAACACTGGACCTTTACTTTCCTGTTAGCTCTCCAGTATGTCAAACAGAATATGTATGTGTATAGGTAGTATATGTATATGAGGTGTCTCTGTGTGTATGTGGACCTTAGTTACCCCAGTAGGATAATTGGTCCAAATCTCCTAGTCTACCATTAGCAGAAGCAATAGCCCATTCTACGTGTCTTTGAAACAATACCTCATCCCGAAGTCCTTGATACTTATTATTTTAAAAGGGAAAGTTGAATGCAAATATACAATGATTGCATATGTATTCATTGATTTCTGTGTCTATCAGTATGAATTTATTGATCACTTTCTATAAATTGCTTATCTACTCTCAGATTCATCTGTTGCTTCTTTTCTTCTACTATGATTTGTATCATAGATACAGGCTCTCTTACCCTTTGGCTTCCAGTAGGTGTGTCCCAAATAAGGCACTGGTAAGAAATTGAGGGGTAGGAATAGGGAGGAAGTCAGCGAATCCTCTCCTCTGTTTGGGCTTTCTCTGTGGTCTCTGACAGTAGCTGAGCCTCCTCCGTGGTTCCAGCTCTTACTGCAGGGCCCTGGCCTCTGGGCTGAACTCACAGCTCTTCCCATCGTCTCCGCTATTCCTGATGGTGGTAGAGGCATCTTACTGTTGCTTACCTGTGGGTCACCTTACTCCATTTGGCTTCTCAAGCCTTCTGCCACTATGCAATCAGTTCCCTCCAAATTTTCACTATGTCATAATTCCTCTCTTTTAAAGACCTGGTACAGTGACTTTCTTTGTCCACAAGGTTTTGTTTTTGTATGAAGGGTATGACATGCAGTTCTTGTTCCCAGGGAAGGTATAATCTTAACAGGAAACCAAGTCATCAGTATATGAAGAAATGACATGACCACACATTAAGAGTCAGCCTTAATGATTTATAGGAGGAAGCCAAAGCAACTCAAAGAAGAGAGAAGGCTCTGGAATCCTCATGATCGATAGGTGGAGCTGAGATGGGCTGGATCATGTGGTAGCATAGAATAAAGGGTGCTCCAGGTGGAAGACAGGGTCAAAGAGTTAGAATAAGATGTTTTTTGGAAAACAGACCCTTGTTCAAAATCTCCACATAAAAATAGCTTTTGAAATTACTTTCCAAAATTAATGATAGATGTGAGCAACTTGGCATTCTTGTGCATACTTTGAAAAATCTTGAAACTGAAAAACATTTAAAGCTGTTTGATGGGATGGCATTTGCAATCTCACTTTACGCATCTGGACTTACTGATCCATAAACTTGAACTTCACCAGAAATTACCCTGTCATTCATGGCAAACAAAAGCTGGCATTTCAGATGCTACCAAGAGACAGCTGATGAATAGCCAAGTAAGGAATGATAGTCAAAAAGCTGTTGAGCAAAGACATATTTATCCAGTGAATAAGGGTTCACGATGGGTGTATGGTGAGATACTGGCCAGGATGTCACTGTCCTTTTAAATGGACTAAGGAATCTGAAATAAGTTACAGTGTGAACATAGAAAATACAGTGTGAAACCAATTTCTTCGATGGGGATTGTTACTCCGTAGCTGATTTTTATTGTGTTGCCAGGCTGTGCTCAGGCCCAGTGCTGGGGAGGAACACGTGTCTCTACTTGGTGTATATTGTCTTCACGTAGTCAGTGGGAGGAACATTGAACTTGGAGTCAGATCTGAGTTAGAGACCCCTCTTTTCTCTCTTTCTTGGCTATTTGGTCATGGGTGATGACTTCAGTTTTTTATTAATTTATTTCCCAATTACAGTTGACATACAATGTTATATTAGTTTCAGGTATAAAACATAGTGATCAGATATTTATATACCTTACAAAGTGATCACCCCGATAAATCTAGTACCCATCTGGCACCTTACATAGCTCCTGCAATATGATTAACTATATTCCCTATGTTGTATTCTACATTTCTATGGCTGATTTTATAACTGGCAATTTGTACTTCTTAATCCCTATGGATTTAACCTCTTGAGTCTGCCTTCCTTATTTGTAAATTAGAAAGAATAATGCAATCTATTAGCAGGATGTTGTAATTATTTAGGTGAAAGTGCTTAGTAAACTGTCTTACAAATGTAGCTATTTCTTGCATAAACATTTGTTAGCTGCCCCGCTATACCTAAGTCCCTATGCTTGGCCAGTTTATAAAGTTTGCTGGGGAGAGAGTTAATCAACAGCTAACTATACTTTCACATAGAGCCTTGTGCTTATAACAGGGAGAACCACCACATTTTCTTGCTTGATTTAAAAAATTTTTTCATTTTTCAATTGCCACTCCTGAAATTCTGGCACCTGGCCCACAGAATATTTGTACTCATTTTACGTATTACCCACGTGATGTACTTGGCTCTGCTCCAAAGGTGCAAGTTGAAGTGAGTAAACGATCTCTTTATTTGCTTTATAACTAAGCTCCATTTCCTTTCTTCTCCTACAACCTGGAGCCTTCAGAATATATACATGACACTAAGTGTACAGGAACTAACACGTCACTACTTGCAAAGTACTTCCCCCTAACTCCCATGATCAGCACCTTGCTAGCAATTAGAAGTCTTAAAATTTTATCTCCTAGGCAGACTCCTCATCAGGTATTCCTTGACTCTGTTCTGTTAAGCCCACTAACACTCATTTTTTAAGCTGTCTTCTAAAAATCATAGACAAAACAGCTCAGGGGCCCCCCTGTGGGCTTCTAGCTTTCTCTACCCATAACAAGTATTCAGCTGGTCAGAGGTCATATTATTTACTGGGAGAATAATAGCCTTTTGCAGTGTATGTTTATCCTGTCACCTCACAACAGTAACAATATGTCTGACTTTCACTGCATACTTACTACTTTTTATTTTTCCAGAGGTTTCATTAGCAGCAGCCCTCCCTTGCCTTTATACTCCCAAACTTCGAAATGTCTAAAAATAGCACACTATATCCCTGAAGACAAAAATCAGTTCTAGCATACACATTTTGTATTTGTTCCTCCATTTCACCCCACCCCTGCCAGATCTCTCAACCAATCACACTGAAAATGCTAAAAGTAAAAGATTGTCATCGTGGTTTCTCAAAGAGAACTCCTCACTTAAATGTAAAGCTTGAAGATCTCTCTCTACTCAGATGGGAGGGACAGTTGAACACTTTTCCCCCTTTCTTTAAAAATGGTCTGCATTTTTAGTTTTCATCACCAGTCTCCAGCTATTTGCAGCCTAGAAAACGTATGTTAATACTAAACTTCCGAATGCCAAAATTTAACTTGGAAATTGAAAGTAGATCATGCAGGCGTCCGAGCTGTCAAACTAAATGAAGTAGCACTTGTCGATCACATTCAAACTTTTATTCTAAAGCTAAATTTGATCAAGCAATTCACAGTGGATTAGAAGCAGCCAATCAGAAATGGAAATGTGGTCACCCTATGTTGTAGTTCTCTTGGGCTGCCATAGCGAAATATCATAGACCGAGGGCCTAATCAAAAAGCATTTACTTCTCTGGAGTCTGGGAAGTCCAAGATCAAGGTGCTAGCCAGTTTGGTTCCAGTAAGGGCCTTCTTCCTGGCTTATAGCTGGGTGCCTTCTCACATGACTTTTCTTCAGTGTATGCATGTAAGAAGAGAAAAAGAGAGCAAGCCCCGTAGTGTCTTTTCTTATAAAGGCACTAATGCTGTCATGAGGATCCCACCCTTAAGACCTCATGTAAACCTAATCACTCCCTCAAATCCCCATCTCCAAATACCATCACTTTGGGGCTTAGGGTTTCAACATAGGAACTTTGGGGGGACAAAATTCTATTCATAGCATCTGGCTGAAGTCAGATACACCAGCAAAAGTCAAAAGAAAAAAATAGTCTTTTGATAGGGAGAGATCAAAGAAAAACTAGTATAACATTTCATTTTTAAGAGGGACCATTTCGTTCAGGGACCTATCACTGTGGAGGACACTGGTTCCTAAGAGCATCTTGATGGCTAATGTTCTGATTCATTAACAACAGGATGAAGTAACTTCAGTGCCCTCTGTCGAACAGGGAAGAGTGTACTCTGCACTCTTTCAGAATTATTTTTGTCAGTGTACTTAAAACGCTACTATGTCTCCAGGTCATAATAAATCATATGAAATATCCATTTATATTGAATGGTTTGTTTTCCTGAAACCTGACCAATCTTATGCATTAATAAACAATAAGTATTTTATAGGATCAGTTAACAGGATACTATTCTCAGAGAACATTTTTTTTTACATTGAATTATGCATGAGCTAACAAAACTTACTGTTGACTCTTCAGACACTGAAAATCATTCATCAGGTTTTTCACTACCTAGCACCAAGGTTGAAAAACTGCATCACAGTGCTTTCTTATCCAAGCATGTCTATGCATGAAAAGTCTTACTGCCATTTAATTTGCAGGTGGTAATACAGACTGGGGGTTGAAAAAAAGAGAGGACTTATGTTTGAACACAATGCTTTCACCTGGGCCAAGGAACAGTGATTTTCTGATTTGTCTGCCCTTTGCTTTAGCTCATTCTCTCCTGTTAGTAGCCATTTGCTGGACTCCTGTGATTGCAGCAGGCAGATGTTCCTTTTCACTTCCTGCCATACTTACTATGCAATCAGCATCCTTCTCCAAAATGAGGCTTGTCTTGCCAAAAAATCTGGGATACCCTAAGTCAGTTGGCTGCAATTCTCTGTATCGGTCCCTATGGTAGAGATGGCCTTGCCAATCGACCATAATAAATGTTATCACTTGGCAAAGGTTCCACACACACTAGATGATGTTTGGAAAGGTACAATATACTTCTGCATCCATAATTTTCTTTTTATGTATGTTTTCACTTCTGAGAAACCCCCATTTGTCTGACGAGTCCCTTCTTTAGCAATATTAAAGTCTTTGTGGTCCAGTCTCATCTGGCTACTGCTACTACTCTGCTGTCTTGGTAAGGCCACACTTCAGATCTTGGATATGAGCCATTATGTCCTAATTTTAGAGCCTATGCCTGGATGTCATCTTACTCTCAGATCTGTGTGCTTGAGGACGATGCCTCTCTGTCATTCTCCCAAATCAACAGGTGCTGAATAATGCCAAGCATCACAAGCTTCATTCATGTCCTCATCTATTAGCAAATCCTAGTGACTCCACCTAAAAATATTTATTTTGATTTAACTGATTTCTCCCACCTCAACTGTTGACTAGCCTGGGCTTCCAACATACCAAGCATGTTCCTGCTGTGGGGCTTGTGCATTTGCCATGTGTTCTGCAGGACAGGGCTGCTCTTTTCCTCTGATATGGGCATGTCTCTGTTCCCCACTTCATTCTGAGCTCTGTACATATGTTCTCTCATTGCAGAAGCCTTCCCTGACTACCTGTCCAAAACAAGAACTTCCTATTCCCATGGCTTATTACTTGGTGTCTCTCCTTGCCCTGCTCATTTATTTGCTCGTAGAGTTTTAAATTCATCTCCCTCTCCTAAACATAAGCCCCACCAGGGCTTGTTCACAGCTATTTTCCAGATCCTAGGACAGTGCCTGACACCTAGCATGCCCTCAGTAGGCATTTGTTGGCTAATTGACAAAATGATTTATTATCAAATCCTCAGAGCACTTCTTTAAGGTGTTAGATGCCAGTATTCCAATTTTGTAAATTAACTGAAAGAGCAGGCTTGGTAACTTGCTTAGATAAAGTAGGTACTATGGAGCTGAGTTTTTAATTTTGATCATTATGACCCTAAGTTCACCATTCAATATCACACTTTTAACCCCATTTAGTGGTGAAGAGCTCTGGTAGTACTAGTGAGTGCTGGGAAGTGGCACTGTGGAACTTGACCTTTGGTGCTCATGGCAGGACAAAATCATGGGCTTACTTGTGATTTTATAGCTGATGATAAAATTTCTCAAGGAGCTCAGTTGTTGACCTGCCACATAACTGTCAATCAAGACTCCTCAGCCTCAATATACAGGATATAGAGTTTAGTTTTCTGCTTTTTTTTTTTGGCATTTTGTACTGAATAAACTGGTAAAAAACCTGATGATTAGTCACTGGGTTGCAACCTACTGATTAGTCATTGCATTGTAGTAATTTTTACTCATTTCCTCCCAGGTAGATAATCATTACCAGAACTGCAGTATATATAGTTTGGGTTGAAAGCCTGGTGACAGGAAATTAATCCTATCAGACTCATTCACTCAGTATTCAGAGTCAAATAACCAGGCACGGGACCAAGATATGAAATGTTAGACATTAAATATTTAGCAACAGGGTCTTCATATCAATGGATTTCAGCCCATTACAAAGATGCCTGGCTGGTGTTAGACAAGGAAGACCCTGGCAACTAACCGAGTGCTCACACTTGACTCTTGATGCTAGCGGCCTCTTGGACCAGAGCAAAGGCAAGGTCAGGAGCCAGACTGACCCTGACGGTGTGCGCCTCTTGAATACACTGCATCAGCTATGGGAAGTCAAGAGGGCTCTGTGGGTGGCTGTTGGTGTATGTATCAGGGGGTGTGTCTCTGAATGGACAGTGCTGATTGATTGCCTTATTAGTTAATGCCATTTGGTGTTTGTATGGGAGTAAATAAATTTTAAATATTTCTAGCTCCTGCTTTAATGTAAATGTCTGCAAACACAAGTCTGTTGAAACTCCAGGAAATAAGTGGTTGTATGTTTTTAAAAACTAAGGGTACGATGCACTCCGTATGAGTCAGCAGACGGGAGTATTGCTCAGGGGGCATCTGTGACTCTGGAACTTGAGAACAGGAACTAGCAGGAGGTTCTTTTTTCTGCATGAGTCATTTTTACCATATATCTTTTAGAAAACCTCTTGTATAGCAGATAATCTGTTATACGTTGGCTATGTACACATATAAGAACCAGCCAGTTCTCAAAGGGCCCAGCATCTAGTGATTTCTCTGAGGGCTTTTTTTTGGATTCTTGTGCTCTTGTGTTGCTATTTCTTTCCACCTTCAAGAATTCAAATAGAAGAAATAAAGATCTGAGATAAATAAAAAAGGAATTGATTAATTAGTCTGAAGGTGATTTAACGCCCATTTAGAAGAAAGATACACTTCACACTTAATGAGGAGGTCTATGCAACCAGAAGATATTAAGATAGAAGAGATATAAATACTTTCCTGCCCTGGCTGGTATGGCTCAGTGGATTAAGTTCTGGCCTATGAACCAAAGGGTCACCGGTTTGATTCCCAGTCAGGGCACATGCCTGGGTGGCAGGCCAGGTTCCCAGTTGGGGGCGCATAACAGGTAACCACATTTGGGTTTCTCTCACTCTCTTTCTTCCTCCCTTCCCTTCTGTCTAAAAATAAATGAATAAAATCTTTTAAAAATAAAATTAAAAAATACTTTTTCCTTTTTTGGCCTTAAAGCAGTGAAAATACTTGCAAAAACTTTCAGGTCCTTGCTTCCAAGATGACCAAGTAAAGAAGGAATAGCTGTCATGCCAAAAAAGGCCATACAGCCATGTTCAGCCTATTTGGTAGACTTATACTATACTCAATGTACACCCAAGGACAAAACCATTGAGAGACATAGTACAGGCCGTAGCACTTAGGGACCTTTCTAAAGCGAGTGTCTTTGATGCCTGTGTGCTTCCCAAGCTTTATGTGAAACCACACAACTGTGTGAGTTGTGCCATTCAGAGCAAGATAGTCAGGAATCCTTCTGGTGAAGGCTGGAAGGATGAAACCCCCCTACCCTGATTTAGACCTTCAGGTGCTGCCCTCCCACCTCTACTAAAACCCAGGTAAGAAGCCAAGTCCTTAAAGACTGAAGTTCTCTGGAAAAAATAAAATGGAAATTATACTTAAAAATATGTGCAAGTATACTAGATATATCTTGTGTGTGTGTGTGTTACCCCCCCCCAAATTTATACATTGAAATCCTAACCCTCAGTACCTCAAAAGCAAAATGTGACTATATTTGGAGATAGGACCTTTAATGTAATAACTAAGTTAAACAAGGTCATTAGGCTGGGCCCTAAAGCAGTATAATTGGTGTCCTTATAAACATAAAAGATTAGGACACAAGTCACACAAAGGACAAACCACATGCAGATACAGAGAGAACTGCCATCTACAAGCCATGGAAAGAAGCCTCAGAGGAAATCAGTCCCGCCAATTCCTTGATATCAGATTCCTAGCCTCTAGGACTATGAAAAAATACTTTTCTGTTGTTTAAGCCACCCAGTCTGGCGTATTCTGTTATGGCAGGGCTAGCAAAGTAATACAAACACATATATGCAAATCAAAGGACTCAAGCGCTAAAAATTTAAGAACTCAAAGAACAGCACATATGTATTAAAGCTACTTTGAGAAGAAATATTTATATGGGCTGGATCATTCTGGGCTTACTAAGCTCAATGGTAGATGAGAAATAATGCTGACTGGATACTTTAGCTCCATGGATGTTAAGTGCTTTATGATTCTTTTTAAAAATTGATTTTATTGGTGTGACATTGGTTAATAAAACTATATGGGTTTCAGGTATACATTTCTATAGTACATCATTTATACATTGTATTGAGTGTTCACAACCCCAAGTCAAGTCTCCTTCTACCCTATTTCTCTCCCCATCTTTACCCTCTAATAATCGCCATACTACTGTCTGTGTGGATGAGATTTTTCTCTTAATCCCTGTATCTTTTTCACCCAGTGCATCACTCCCTCCCCTCTGACAGCTGTCAGTTTGTTCTCTGTATCTATGCATCTGTTGCTATTTTGTTTGCTAGTTTATTTTGTTCATTAGAGTCTACATGTAAGTGAAATCATGTGGTATGTCTTTCTTTGACTGGCTTATTTCACTTAGCATAATGTTGTAGACCGCTTTGCCTGGTTCTAGGAATTGTATCTCGACCCTGTGTGGCTAAGGACGAGGGACGACCTCTGGAATGCAAGCCACAGGAGACAAAGCTTGTCTCTGGTAGCAAACACTGACTCAGTTTCCCCTCCCTGCCCCAAAAAAGCTTGGTTGGAAGTCAATGACTGGTAAGACCCCTCACAGTGGGGAGTAACCTAAGCCAGACTTGATCCTTGGGAGGCCTTCATGGAAGGACTTGGGGGGCTGCAACAAAGAGGGAGCAATGGACTCTTGCCCCCCAGCTTTGACATAGCCCGAGTCCTCATGTTCTCTGGAAGAAGCGCTTCCTGGCTCTAATCCCCTTGAGCCTGAATACCTGTTGGGGAGAGGTGCAACTTCTTGCTTTGCTAGAGCATGGTGTCCTGGGGGAAAATCTGTCATCACAAAGACTTCCTGATAAACCTGTGAAATCTGCTCTAAGAGTGCTTTCATTCATATGTTAAGGGTTTGAGCAGGAAACTCTGAAACTCTGTTCCTGACAGACTCTGACTCAGACTCTGAAGCCCTCAGATTTCTTTGAAATGTTATCTACTGTTTGATCCTTGCTGCCCTGTATTCCTGTGTATTACATCCCAGTAAAAGGCCCTGGAGGAGGGGGCTCGAGGCCTTTTTCTCCTTGCAGAAACTGGCTGCTGCTGGCCTTTTTCCCTGAGAAACTGGCCACTACTCACTTCTTCTCCCCAAGCAGATCCCATCATGTCTCTGTCACATTCACTCTCATCCGTGGCACACTGGGGACTTGCGAGGGAAGTCGCCCCTGCAGCATAATACTCTCCAGGTCCATCCATGCTGTTGCAAAAAGTAAGATTTCCTTATGTTTTACAGCCAAGTAGTGTTCCATTGTGTAAATGTACAACAGCATTTTTTATCCACTCATCTACTAATGGGCACCTGCGCTGCTTCCAGATCTTGGCTATTGTAAATAACACTGTAATGAACATAGAGGTGCATATATTCTTTCAGATTAGTGTTTTGGGTTTCTTCAGATATATTTCCAGAAGTTGAATGGCTAGGTCATAAGGCAGTTTCACTTTTAATTTTTTGCAGTAACTCCATACTGCCTTCCACAGTGGCTGAACCAATCTGCATTCCCACCAACAGTGCACGTAGGCTCCCTTTTCTCTACATCCTCACCAACACTTGTTTTTTGGATTGGTTAGCCTTTCTGAGTGTCAGGTGATATCCCATTGTGGTTTTAATTTGCATTTCTCTGATGATTAGTAATATTGAGCATCTTTTCATATGTCCATCAGCCATCCATGTCCTCTTTGAAGAAGTCTATTCAGATCCTTTGCCCATTTTAAATTTGTTCATTTCTTTCATGTTGAGTTGTATGAATTCTTTATACATTTTTTAAGATTTTATTTATTTATCTTTATTGGGAAAGGGAAGTATAGAGGGAGAGAAATATCGATGTGTGGTTGCCTCTTGTGTGTCTCCCTCTGGGAAATGGCCTGCAACCCAGGCATGTGCCCTGACTGGGAATCGAACCGCGATACTCTGGTTCACAGGCCCGAGCTCAATCCACTGAGCTACACCAGCCAGGGCAATTCTTTATAAATTTTTAATGCTTTTTATTTCTTGTTCTTGTCTAATTGCTGTGGCTAGGACTTCCAGTGCTATGTTGAATAAGAGTGGTGAAAACAGACACTCCTGTCTTGTCCCTGGTATTGAGAGAAACGCTTTCAGTTTTTGCCTGTTGAGCTTGATGTTGGCTGCGAGTTTGTGATATATGGCCTTTGTTATGTTGAGGTGTGTTCCCTCTATTCCCACTTTGCTGAGAGTTTTCATCATAATTGTATGCTAGATTTTATCAAATGCTTTTTTTCCATTAATACTTCCCGAATGACTTTATTAGAATAAATACAAGTTTTTTTTCTTTTAAAATATTTTCAATTGCAGTTTACAGTCAATATTCTTTTGTATTAAAATGGTTAAAAATCATACACTTTTCCAAGTATTCCTCCTGATATCTCCACTACTCATTTGGCACCATACATGGTTATTTTAGTATTATTTACTATATTTCCAACACTGTAAATAAAAGTTTTTCATAGCTACAGACCCCAATCATTATTATTGTTGTTACCATGACTGTAATTCTGCTTTACAAGCTAAAATGAAAAGGTTTACACTTACATGCCCTTCAAGCATAATATGTAAAAGTGCTTTTTCCAAACATCTTGTTTACAATTTCTTTCTTTTTTTAATTTTATTTTTAAATTATTTTTCAGCTACAGTATTCTTTCTTTTACTCCCCTCCCAGCCCACCCCCTGTGCCCCCCACCTCCCGCCCCTTTCCACCCCCCTTAGAAGTTGTCCATGTGTCCTTCATGCTAGTTCCTGTAAATTTTTCCTTTTTTCCCCCTATTCTCAATTTCAGTGTTGTTGTTTTTATTTTGCTTGCTTGTTTGTTTTGTTATTTAGCTTCCTGTTAATGGTGAGATCATATGGTATTCGTCTTTCATCGCCTGGCTTATTTCACTTAGCATAATGCTTTCCAGTTCCATCCAAGCTGTTGCAAAGGGTACGAGCTCCTTCTTTCTTTCTGCTGCATAGAATTCTATTGTGTATATGTACCATAATGTTTTGATCCATTCATTTAATGATGCTCAGACAAGGGTTTAATCTCCAAAATATACAAAGAACTTACACGACTCCACTCTAAGAAGACAAATAACCCAATTAAAAAAATGGGAAAAGGACTTGAACAGACACTTCTCCAAGGAGGACATACAGAGGATCCAGAGACACATGAAGAGATGCTCAATATTACTAGCCATCAGAGAGATGCAAATTAAAACCACAATGAGATACCACTTTACACCGGTCAGAATGGGTGTCATAAACATAGCAGCAAACAACAAATGTTAGAGAGGTTGTGGGGAAAAGGGGTCCCTAGTTCACTGTTGGTGGGAAAGCAGACTGGTACAACCACTATGAAAAACAGTATGGAATTTTCTAAACTAACTAAAAATGGACCTGCCTTATGACCCAGCAATTCCATTGCTGGGACTATATCCTAAGAATCTTAAGATACCAATCCAAAAGAACCTATGCACCCCAATGTTCATAGCAGCACAATTTACAATACCCAAGAGCTGGAATCAAATGCTTTTCATGCCTCCGTTGATATGATCATGTGGTTTTTATCCTTTATTTTGTTCATGTAGTGTATTGTGTTCATTGATTTTTGGATATTGCACTAACCTTACATCCCCAGAATAAATCCCACTCAATCATGCTTTGTGATTTTTTTAAGGTATTGATGGATTTGCTTTGCTAATATTTTTTTGAAGATTTTCACATCCATGTTCATCTTTCTTTGCCCTATAATTTTCTTTGCTCTATTGCCCTATAATTTGCCCTATAATTTTGCCCTATAATTTTCTTTCTTTGTAGTGTCTTTATCTGGTTTTGGAGTTAGAATAATGCTGGTCTCAAAATGAACTTTGGAGTATTCCATCCTCTCAGATTTATTGGAATAGCTGGAGAAGGATAAGTGTCAGTTTTTCTTTGAATGTTTGGTAAAATTAATCAGTGAAGCCATCTGATTCAGGAGTTTTGTTTGTTGGAAGTTTTGTGGTTACTGCTTTAATTTCGTTGGTTGTAATCTGTTTATTCATTTTTTTTTTTTACTTTCCCTGGTTCAATTTTGTAAGATTGAATATTTCTAGGAGTTTATTTTTTTATATTGTTCAATTTGTTGGCATACAGTTGTTCATAATATTATCTTACAACTTTTTGTATTTCTTTGCTATCAGTTGTTACTTCTCCTCTTTAATTTCTGATTTTATTTATTTGGTTCCTTTCTCTTTTTTTCTTTATGAGTCTGATTAAATGTTTGTCAATCTTGTTTATCTTTTCAAAGAACCAGTGCTTGGTTACAGTGATCTTGTGTATTATTTTCGACTCTATTTTGTTTATTTCTGCCCTGATCTTTATTATTTTCTTTTTTCCACTTACTTTGGGCTTTGTTTGTTGTTCTTTTTTAAGTTTCCTTAATTGTAACTTTAGATTGTTTATTCGAGATTTTTCTTGTTTCTTGAGATAGGCCTGTATTGCTATGAATTTCCCTCTTAAGATTGCTTTTGCTATGTTTCATACTTTTGGGGTTGTTTTGTTTTCATTTTCATTTGTTTCAAGGTATCTTTTGATTTATTTCTTGATCTCATTGCTAATCCATTCATTGTTTAGTAAGATGTTACTTAGCCTCCACGCTTTTTTGTGTTTTTCATGTTTTTCTTGTAATTAATTTCTATTTTTATACTATTATGGTCAGAGAAGATGATTTCAATCCCCTTAAGCTTATTGAGATTTGTTTTGTGTCCTAACATGTGGTCTTAGAAAATGTTCCATATTCACTTGAAAAGAATATATATTCTGCTGCTCTGGAATGAAATGCTCTGAAGATATCCATTTGATCTAGTGTGTAATTTAAGGCCACTGTCTTCTTGTTGATTTTCTGTCTGGAAGATCTATCCATTGATGTCAATGGATGTTAAAATCCCAGACTGAATGTATTATTGTCAATCTCTCCCTTCATCTCCATCAAGATTTTCTCTATATATTTAGGTGCTTCTATGTTGGGTGCACAAATTTTTACAAGGGCCATATCCTCTTGTTGGGTTACCCCCTTTATCATTATGTAGGGTCCTTCTTTGTCTCTTACTATAGCCTTGGTTTTAAAGTCAATTTTGTTAAATCTAAGTATTGCTATCCCAGCTTTTTTTCATTTACATGAATATGAAATATCTTTCTCCATACTTTCACTTTTAGTCTGTGTGTATCTTTTGTTCTTAAGTGGGTTTCTTGTAGGCAGCATATATATTGGTCTCATTTTCTTACCCATTAGCTATGCTACATCTTTCGACTGGAGCATTCAAGCCATTTACATTTAAAATGATTATTAATAGGTGTGTATATATTTATTGCCATTTTATTCTCTTAATTATGTTCCTCTGTTTCTCCTCCTCCTCCTTTTCCTCCTCCTTCTCCTATCAGGCCCTTTATCATTTCTTGAAATTAGCTTTTTTGTTTGTCTGGGAAGCTCTTTATTTCTCTTTCAATTTTAAATGGCAACCTTACTAGGTAAAGTAGCATTGTTTGTTGTTCCTTGTTTTTCATCACTTTAAATATATCACTCCAATTCTTTTTGGCTTGAAATGTTTCTGTTGACAAATTAGCTGACAGTCTTATGGGAGCTCCCATGTAGTGAACTAACTTTTTCTCTTGCTGCTTTTAAGATTTTCTCTTTGTTTTTAACCTTTCCCATTTTAATTATGATGTTTCTTGGTGTGAATCTCTTTGGGTTCATCTTTATGGGGCCTCGCAATACTCTCTGTACTTGTGTGTCTTTTTCCTTCACCAGGTTAGGGGACTTTTCAGTTATTATTTCTTCAAATAGGTTCTTGATCCCTTGCTCTCTGCCTTCTCTTTCTGGTACCCCTATGGTGTGGATGTTGTTATGCTTCATGTTGTCCCAGTGGTCCATTAAACTATACTCATTTTTATAAGTCTTTTTTCTTTTTGCTACTGTGATTGGATATTTCCTGCTACCTTTTCTTCCAAATTATTGATTCAGTCCTCTCCTTCATCCAACATACTCTTTATTTCTTCTATTGTATTCTTTATTTCAGATATTGTATTCTTCATTTATAAGTAATTCTATTTTATGGCTTCTATATCCTTTTTCATGCAGTTGTAGTTCTCATTAAGTTTCTTGAGCATCATTATAACCATTTTTTGAACTCTATTATCTGATAAATTGCTTGTCTCCATTTCATTTAGTTCTTTTTATGGAGATTTCTTCTGTTCTTTTATTTGGGGCCTGTTTCTTTGTGCCCCCATTTTGGCTGCCTTTTTATGTTTGTTTGTATTTATTAGGTTGATCTGCTATGACTCCCAGTCTTGGAAGGGTAGCCTTATATAGTACGTGTCCTGTGGGACCCAGTACGATCTATTTGATCACCTGAGCTGGGTGCTCCTGAACGTCCCTTGTGTGAGTTTTGTAGGCCCTCCTCTTGTAATTGAGTCTTGATTGCTATTGGCCCATTCACGTGTGAGGTCAACCCTCAGGCAGGCTGACTGTGAGGGTCAACCCTGACTACAGTATGCAAGCTGCTATGCATGTGCTGACCACAGGAGGCAGAATTCACCTCAGCAGGGCCTGGTACCTGCTGAAATCTCATTTGGACATACCTTTTGTGAGACTAATTGCATCTTGCTCTGATATGTCTGAAGCTGGCCACTGGGTGTGTTGGTTCTGGGGCCTTTTGAAAGGAACTCTGGTGCTGGCCATGCCAGATGCTGCCTGGGCTACCTGTTTGGAGCTACAAAGTGACCCACAGTTTGCAACTGCCTCTGCTGGGCCTGGTTATGCATAGGAAGGACCAAAGAATATACCAAGGCTGGCTTTCACTAGCAGCAGTTTCAGGGACAGGTCAGCTAAAGTTCCAAGGCACCCCAATATCCACCTCTGCCTGACTTACCTGTCAGCTGCCTGTTAGTCTCAGTCACTGAAACAGCTTTTGGCAGTAATCAAGTTCCATGAGGAAAGTTCTCAGTGAGTCACTCTGTAGTAGCCAACAGTGTTCACCAGGTTGATACAGGTTCAAAATTGGTGCCATTTTTGGTTCTAAGGCCACTCAGACAATGTCCCAGTGAACACTAAGTCTAGTTGCCACCCACTGGGGTCCTCACATACTTGTATTTTGTGGCAGAGTCTCAGGAAGTCATCAAGGTGAGGCCAGGAGAGTATATCAGATTCAAATGGATCAAGATTTATCCGTGCGAAGGGAGGGCTCTGCACCAGTCAGGTGTACCAGAGAAAAGTGGCTCCTGTCATAGAGCCACCTGACTCAGTGTGTTCCATATTCTGCCGCGATCCCAAATCTCAGCATGATGTGGCCACCAGGGGTCAGGAAGATGGGGGCTATTGGATCTTCCATGATGGGGAGGTGCCAATCAGGCTTGAGGGATGGTAGGAGAGGTGGCCCCTACTGAGAGCCACACAACTCAGTCTGTCTGAGATTCTGCCCAGGCCTTGGCAGGACAGAGCCACCAGGAATTGGGAGGGTGGTGTTGCCAAGAGTCCAGAACTAGAAAGGTGGGGCTAGTGGATCTCCCACAAGGAGGGAGTACCAGTCAGTTTTGTGAGAACATGGGGGGAATGGCCTCTGTCCCAAAGCCACACCACTCAGTCACTGACACCTCTTAAGTCTGCCCAGGCCTCTACACCCTGGCCTAGGCAGCTGACTCCTCCACAGACTGCAAGCTCCACAGGGTGGGCCACAGGGAGTACAGATGGTGGGGTTATTGCATTCCCCCAGGTGATGCTTCTGTAATGGAGTGCTCCACCTAAGAGAGGTGGTGTCTGCTGTGTGTGAGAGTGACTCACAAAGGGATTCTGGCAGCTGTCCCTTCAGCTTTCTCCCCAGAGCCACAAACTCCATTCTTTCCTCATGTAACTCTGATCTACTCAGCCCTCTCTTCACCAGAGCCCAGTGCATAACATTTTGTGCATTGGCCTTAAGAAGGCACCTGTCTCTCTAGCAGATTGCTGTCTGACCCTGGTGGACAGAATGCCTGCTGATTTTCACAGTCAGATGTTATATGGGCACCTCTTCCTTGCACTGGTGCTCTGGGCTGAGGAGCCTGGCTTAAGGTTGAGAGTTCAATCTTCTCAGCAGGAACTTTTGCAGCTGAAATAACTCTCTTAAATCTCAGCCACAACCCATGGGAGCAGGGCCAACCCTTTTCACATACCCACCCCTTCCTACCAGTCTCCATGTAGCTACTTCTGTAAATCCTTAGTTATAAGACTTCTCTTCAGCTAGTCTTCAGATGGTTGTTCAGGATGATTTTTAGTTGTAATTCCACTTTGGTCCTGAAAGGAGGTGAGTGTAGCTTCCACCTATTCTGCTGCCATCTTGGATTGAAAGACCTTCTTTGTGATTCCACTAGCTCATTCACTCAGTAAATATTTTTAAAAAGTGTTTGCTATGTACCAGCACTGAAACCAGAGGAAATACAAGAATGACTGACAAAACAACCTGTCCTCTAAGAATGGATTATGGATAGCCATTGCAATGGTGCGAGAAGTCTCCTGGTGAATGTATGAAAAGGGTGCCTACCCTAGCAAGGTGGTGGTTCTAGATCATTTCCCACAGTCAGTGGACTTCACTTGGTATTTTGCTTACTTATTTCTTCTAATGTCCCCTTTTTGTAGTGATCTTCTCCAGTTCTTTTTTTTATATGACAGAATATTGGATATTAACCTAGGATCTGTGGTAGTTCATTAAGCTCCCAGGAAGTCATTTAGAGAACACGATGCAGTAAATCCAACTTGTATTAACTCTGACCTGGAGCATTATCATCTATCTGACTCAGTTCCAGAAGAGAAAACCACCTTATATGACCTCTTCCCCAATGTTTCAGACCATAAATAGGTGCTAGGGTCCTGCCAAGTTGGGTCACTGGGCTTCATAAGGAACTGTCAGTGTCTTACGAACATTATACAGCTGCAGAATCACTATGCTACCAAAGGTGGCTCATAAAATCTGCACCTCTTAAAAAGAAAAGATTAAAAGTCTTATCTCCTGGCTGTCACTATAACATAGTTATGAGCTCTAAAGCTCAGTTGTCTGCCCAGAAGACTCCTCAGAGGAACCAAAGGAGAAATCTGGGAAACCTGACACTTCAGTTTGCCCAAGGCCAGTATTAGGGAGCAGTCAAAGTAGAAGTTTTAGATTATATTTTTAATCTAGTGTTGTGATAAAATGTAAATGATGTTTGATGTCTACTAGTATTTGTTACCTACTTGTATTCAGGGTTCTCCAGAGGAAGAGAGAGACAATGGGTGGGGGAGTTATTTAAGGAATTGACTTATGTGATTATGGGGGATGACAAGCGTAAATCTGCAGAATAGGCCAGCAGGCTGGAAACTCAGGCAGGATGTCTATGAACCAGAATCCTCTTCTATGGCAAACTTCAATCTGTCCTCTTAGGGCCATCAGCTGATTGGATAAGACCCACCCAAAGTATGGAGAATAATGTGCTCTGCTAAAAGTCAACTAATTGTAAATATTAATCAATCTACAAAACACCTTCTTAGCAACATCTAGGCTAGTGTTTGACCAAATAACGACACCATAGCCTAGCCAAGTTGACCCAGAAAATTAACCATCACACTATTTTTAACTAAAAGAAGTAATCTGAATTCTTCATCATGTTATTAAATAAGAATCTCAATGAAGGTTACTATTATTCATAAAAAATTCTCTAACTTTTGTATTCATCTCTCTTGGTATGTTTTCAATCTCAGGGTTTTGAGCCACTGCTTGACAAGGCAGGCAAGTTCATCTTTGAAAAACTCTCATAGTTGACAAGCCCTGGCTTGAATTGATTTAGTCCCAGTCCCTCTCCATATAACTGTCATGCTGAAAGTGCAGTTCTGCCCTCTGGAACAACACTGAAGCAGGATGAAGACCAATTTGTCTTAAATAATGTCCAAAGTGTGCTCTATGAGATACTCATTTTGTGTGATGCTTAGTGTGGGGTAGGGGGCTAGACAATGTTCAGTGGTCAGATAAAGTTGGGAAACATCACTAATAAGCTCTTCCTTTGGAAGACTGATATGATTCATATGAAAGGCTTTGAGATTCTGCAGCAAAGAACCTAGCTAAATTAGCATTTCCCAGACATCTGACATTGGAAGATCCCTTTTTCTTTTCAGTACCATTCTATAAAACATAAATCGTCCTGTGAAACTGTCATCATCAATGTCCAGTCTCTGGTTTAGATGCTGTGTTCCCCTGGTTGCTCTGCCCCAAGGTTTCTGTATCAGAGCTGTGCTATAGAGCATACCACCCCAGTCTTAGCAGCTTAAAATAGTAGCCATTTATTATTTCTCCCAAGTCTACAGCTCACTGGGTGATTCTGATGATCTTATGTCTCTGCAGTGATGAGTAGCTGGTCTCGCCTAGCTTTGGCTGGGATGACTCAGCTTTATTCCACCCACCTCTCATATCCTTCCAGCAGTCTCTCCCGGGATATTGTCATTGCAGTGGCAGAGGCGGAAGAGAGGAAACAGAAGCATTCGAGCAAATGCTTTTTCAAGTTTCATCTTGCATCAAGTTTGCTAAAATTGTGCTGGCCAAAATGAGTCCCTTGGGAAAGTTCTGCATGGTAGGACAAACTTAGAGGACAAAAGACAATGATATGGAGTAGCTATTAATTGAGGCCATTGGTTATATTTGTCTAACAAAATTGTCAAATACAAATCTGAGAAATGGTGCCAAGATAGCTGCATCAGAATTGCCAGGGGGAGCATAGTAAAATTGCAGTTTCTCAAATTTCTACCTTCCAGAGATGCTCAGAGTCAGGTTGAGTACCTATAGTTTTAATACCACCTCAGGTAATATTGATGATGAGCCAGGTTTGGAAGTCCCCTAGTCTAGATCCCACTTCTGTTTAACAATATTAAATAAGCTCTGATCATGATAAATACCACAAGGGGTATAGAAACAAGTTTAAAATGAAGATGGTGCTTCTTTCTGAAGAACTTCCAGTCTCAGGCAAATAAAAACAATGTAATAAGTTATATAGCAGCAGGTCAGCTTCCAATCCCATGCTGGCCATGATGCTTTTCTGGCCTAAAATCTGTCCTGGCTCTTGGGATCCCTGCAATTAGATTATTTCATCAGATTAACCAATACATTTCATTCCATGTGTTCCCTGCCTCAGTCAGGGGGAGCTGTGAGAAATTCCCAGACTTAAAAGGGGCTGGAAATAGATCACTTCTTCCCAGAAGACCAAGGATGCCAAGGGGTCAGTGGAGTTACTGTTATAAGGGAGTCAACTGTGAAAATGTATTAACGCTAAGCATTATCTACAGACTTTAACAAAATAATATCCCCCAAATATACATACAAGTGTTTTCCCGAAAGGTATTATATACCCTTATGATTACATTAGTAACATATAGGCATTACTGAAGTCATCGTATACAAATATTTGTGTGTATATATGTACTTATATATAATCCCAGTCAATAGACAGTGAATATACAATTAATTGTATCTTGTGGAAGTTTATATAATTTTTTCCATTCAAAAGTTGGAAACTGTATTAGTCTGCTCTGGCTGCCATAACAAAATACTACAGATTGGGTGGCTTAAACAATGGATATTTATTTCCTCAGGAAGCTGGATGTCCTTTGTCAAGATGCCAGCAGGGCTGATATCTGACGACAGTCCTCTTCCTGGCTTGTCTTTCTCATTGTCCTCACCTGGCCTTTCCTCTGTGTGTGTGCGGACAGAGAGCTCTGGTGACTCTATGCGAATGCCAGGCCATCAGATTAGGGCCCCATACTTTTGACCTTATTTAACCGTAAAAAAAATTTTTTTAGAGAGAGGGAACAAGAGGGAGAAAAATACACATGTATGAGGGAAACATTAATTGGCTGCCTCTTGCATGCCCCCAACTGGGAACCCGGCCTGCAACCCAGGCATGTGCCCTGACAGGGAATTGAACCAGTGACCTTTCAGTTCACAGGCTGGCACTCAGTCCACTGAGCCACACCAGCCAGGGCAACATCCTTTAACCTTAAGTACACCCTCACAGGCCCTATCTCCAAAAACAGTCACATTGAGGGTTCAGGCCCCAACATATGAATTTTAGCAGCATACAACTTTGTCTATAACAGGAGCCATTGTGCTGGACTGTTGTTGAATGTAATAAAATCCCCCTTACTCCTTCCTGCTGCCATTTGGAATCTCCTCCCAGACCTGATTTGGTGCTCAAAAGCTCCCCTAGCTTAGTACTGTAGGATGGTAACTCAAACATTTTTTGAGCTGTAGCCACACTAGGTAGCTGAAAAGATTCATTGGCCTTCCTACTTCGTGTGTTCTGACTAAGCAATGGGACCAAAAATATGTGGATTGTGTGCTTACTTTAAAATCAAACAATAAGCTTATCTGTAGATTTTTACACCTTAGAATATTGCAGCGTGACCTTAAATAATCGAATAATCTATGCTTATCTTGACCACAAGTCACAATTTTTAAAAAGGAAGCAAAATTTTATCAACATCACCAATGGGTATACTTCAGTACACATATATATTTTACATATAATCAATAAAGGCATCAATGATTACTATTTGAATTGAAATGCTTCTGTGTCTCAGTATAGCTATTACAATATTTTAGTCTCCTAATCTGTATGTGTGCTTTATTGGAAGCTATGAAGGCACACGTTAATGGCACAGTGGTCAGGAGGGAGGGCTCTGAAGCAAGGGCCAGCATACTATGCCTGTTGTTATAAATAAAGTTTTGTTGGAGTGCAGCCATGCCCAGTTGTTTATGTACCGTCTATGGCTGCTTTGAGGCTACAACAGCACAGCTGAGTAGAGAACATACGGCCCCAAAAGCCTAAAATTTTTACCATCTGGCCTTTTTTAGAAAAAGTCTGATGACCTCCCAGAATAACAGTCCTTCAGTTCGAATCCTGACTGTAGTTTCCAGCTGTGCGATCTTGGGCAAGTTATCTAGCCTCTCTGTGAAACGAGGAAATAATCTTACCTGCAGCAAAGGAGGGCTAAGAGCCATCAATGAGTTTGGAAAGAACTCAGCATAGGGCCTAGACTGAAAAAACAAAACAAAACAAAAATAAAACAAAATCCATCCTGCCACAAAAACAATAGTAGTTGTTAGTATTAACCAAACATCCCATAAGAAACTACATTTGTGATGATGATGCTAAATTAAGGATAATTGATCATTAAAAAGGAAACTTAACTGTAATTAAAAACATGACCAACCCAAATCAACAGTGGTGAGGCTCCCCCCTTAGTGTCCCTTCTAAAAATGTGCAGGAATCCGTTTCTACCTGGGGCATGACCAGGGGGAGCTTCCGAACCTTGGCAAGTTTTGCCTGGCACTCAGCCATCTTAGGAAGGTGTAGATTAATCTTTAGTAAACTCTGGCAGTCTGCTAGTTTCATTTATTAATAACACACTTAGGAATCCTTAATAATTCACTTAGTATTAATTTACCAATAAATAGTCTCTAGCCCTTCATAACAATACAAGTCAGTGGAATTAGATAGTGATTTTGGTTCTGTTTGTAGCCTCACCAGATCATCCTTCGCAACTGTCTCACCCTCTACTGCTAACGCTTTCCCAGCTGGATGGGCAGCCACTTCATAGAATCAATGAAACTAAGTTGTGGATTCAGTCCTTGGTTATATTGTCAACTTGTTTCTCTCCCTTGGCCACAGGCTATACCTCTCACCATGGTCAGCCGTGGCACATTTGCCCCTGGGGAAGACTGAGGAGTAGTTTGTGTGGTTGAGTAAGCAAAAATACCTTAGCCCTGATGAAAAATATACCCCAATGATGAGTGGTAGGCCAGTAGCATCATGTTTTGTTCAAGGAAGTTCATAGGAGCTCCAGTTGCGCAATTGGTTAGCCTGCGGTACTTATAAGGAAGTTCATAGTCCAAGAGAGAAGGGCAGTGGAAATTTCTCCCAGTTTATCTTGAGGGTTTTGTGAGGTCATTGGCAGTTTCTTCCATGAGAGGTGAGTTTAATAATTGTATGGGTAAACTTAGAATACCAATCATAAAGAATAAACTGGGTGTTTAATTAAGAGGAAGAAGTGTGAATAGAAAGTGCCTTATCTAATCAGTAGGTTGTTTGGATCCTTATCCCTGTCAGAAATCTCTTCACAAAATTTTGAAATGAAATGCAAATAATCATTAACCTGTTAGCTTGACTGGAAAAGAGCCATTATGAATGGTTGGTTACTCAGCAGCATGGCAAGATTTCTTTGCCACAGTCCACTCTAACTGTGTGCTCTTTTTTGGATATACAATAGGTTTTTTTAAACATCCCTATGGATGGTTCGTGCACAAAATGCTCCACACTAAATACCTGGTCTTTTCTTTCTTCTCATGCCGTGTTGGCAGACTCTCTGACCTGTGAGAATTTTGGCAGTCTCCTCTCTTTGTTCTCCCTCTTCTGTCTCCGTTTCTTCAAGTTCTGTGGTATCTGGGGAGATTGCCCTTCTATGCTGACCACCCTCCACCAGCAATTGTCTCCTTTTTCTTTCTTGCCTTGAAGATTCCTTGCAAACCCAGCCCACCTTCAATCAGGCAAAAGTTCATACCCAACTTTTTTGCTGGGTCAGAAATGACTAGACAATGTCTTAATGACAGGAAATAAGGACATACAAGAATGTATTTGTGAATTTCCAGTTCTTGTTCACATTTCTTGTTTTTTAAAATGAGGTGTTTCCTGATTATCAAAAAATACTTATTCATTGTAGGAAGTTTGGCAAAATAATGCTAATGAAGGAAAACACTAAAAAAAACCTAATCACCCATAGTCTACCACAATGCATAACCACCATTAATATTTTACTGTATTTCTTTCCTGTCTTCTTCTCCCATATATTTACACAGATGCCTGTATACATTTCTCTGTTAGAAAGTTAAATTATAATAATAGCTGTTGTTTATAGAGTGCTTATTATGTACTAGGTCCATACCAAGTATTTTATGTATATTATTTCATTTAGTCTTTATTATAACACTATGAAGCATGACTTATATTCTCATCACTACAAAATGAGTAAATAAAGCCCAGAGAATGAAATTGCTTGACTGAAATAAGTTAAGATGAAAATTCAAGCAGATAGGCACTCACAGTATTAACACTATGCTCTTCTCCATGACTACTAGATTTAATTATTTAATTTCTTAGTGGTTAGAGGGTGCAATTTTAGAAACCTGAGTTATTTCATTTGAAAAATAATTTAACATCTATTAATAATGATTCAAAATACATAAATTTAAATTTGCCTTCCATGTGAAATGCCATAAACTGAACTCTATTTCTATCGCTATCCTTTCCTATCACTACCCTTGTTTTTCTCTCCTTCTTTCCTGTTCTAAATGAACTGGTGAATTTGTTTGGTAGGAAAGGGGGAAAGTGAAGTCATCTCATTAATTCATGAAAGATTCACGTTCAACTTCTCCTTCCACTCACTCCTTCCGAGTGAGCATTATGCACTCACAAATCCATTGCTTTCTTTCTCATTACACTCTCATAATATTTCCCCAATGGTTTTAATCATGAAATGGGCAGAGTTGAAGTTCTCAGCCAACTTAACAACATCTAACAAAATTATAATATCCCTAGTAATGGAGTGGATTAAATTTATATAAACATTTTATTGTTTGTCCTGAATGTTGCATTGTATCAGTTTATAATGTGCATTTTCTTCCACTGGAGATTTATGTCTTTTAAAATAATACCCTACCAGAGTGTAATGAGAAGTCCTGCCTTATCTTCATCTAAAAATATTCGCGTGAGGAAATGTTTTCTGAAATCATTATATACCTGCACAACTATAATTTCCTTTTCCACATGACGGGCAAGTGATTTACACATTTTAAAGGGCTGCACCACCCTTGATTCTTTGGCTATATTTATACTGTTTGTGAGCAAATAAAGTGTATTTTATAAATGAGCTTCAGGGGGCACTGCTGCAGAATTTCTTCAGACTTGCCATTTGATTCCTGGATTTCTTGTGAACTGTTAACACTACTGCTTATTATTAAGAAAGCAGAAAAAAACATCCTAAAGGGTCTTCTCCAAGTACCTGATTTCAAATGCAGAATCATAAGGTTAATTTAGAATAATAATATTTTATGCTATAACATATATGAGACATGAGGCATGAGTATTCATTTTAGCCCTTCATTTTATGGGTGAATGAGAAGACTGAGTTTGTGGTTTGCTCAAGTTCACAGCTGGAAGTGAAGTCTCCTGCCCAGGAACAACCAAATCTTCTATACTATCTTAAATTAGAAAACATTTATTTTCTTCACTATTCCCAAAGGTTTTTGGATTTAGGGAAACTACCTGGAAAATTAGTACTTTACCAGAGTGAAACTATGTGGAAAATTGAACACTTCCATATCCTCACAGTCCCAGAAATGGAGTTCACCCCTGCTCTTCCACAACCAGGGGTATGCAATACTATCCAATGGCCAAAAGTTTGATTATTTTCAGACGTACAGAAAAACTGCAAGTATAGTGCAAAGAGTTTCTATATGTTCATGTGGTAGCATACCCCAATTTAGCATCTTATACTGTAATATAATAATCATAACCAAAAATTAACCTTAATATAATACCAAGAACTAAAGCGAAGACTCTTATTTGAACTTCAATTTGAAGTGTTCAACTAATGACTTTTTTGCTGTTGTTCCTAAAATCTAAGTCAGGATTCCTACCTTTAGTTGTTATTTCTCTCTGGTCCCCTGTAATCTGCAACAGTTTTCCAGTCTTCCCTTTTCTTTTGTGCCTTTGACATCCCCACAGGGTATTTTGATGGGCATTACTCAATTCAGGCCTGTCTGGAATCTTGTGATTGGACTGAGGTTATCCAGAGCACCACAGAATGGTCGTCATTCTTCTCAGTACATCAAATAACAGCACTCACAATGTAGACATAGGTATTATTACTGACAATGCTGGTCTTGATCACTTGGTCAAGATGGTGGCCACCAGACATTTCCACTGTAAAGTCACCATCTCAACAGCCAAAGATAGAACGCTTTGGGCAAGAAAATAGATAATGATAGTATTAGAGTGTAACCCATAAAATAATATAAATATCCATGAGTTCATAGTGATATAAATAAGTAATTGGTAAAAGAGATACAGCCAATTCTTGTTTTTCACAATAGTTGTGTTTTGCAAAGTTGTTGTGTGTAAATGCTGAATTAGCTAAGACTGATCCACTGTTCCTAGGAAAATTATAGGCTTAGTTTTCTACAAACCTCTGAAAAAAACCATTTTACCAGTTGATCCATACATAACCTGGTTTTATTTATGTTTTTGTTTAAAGACACCTTATTTAATATTGTTTGTTGGTTTTTTAACATTGAACTTACAGCTTACAGCATTACAACTCATGTGTGAGTGGAGCTTATATAACACACTTATTTTCTCCATAAGGCACATCATAGCCTTCTTGTGCTCAGGAACACAGACCACACTGTAGCACTATTCCTGGGGTACACTTCAAACAGTGAAATGACCAATAAAAAAACCCAAAATCTGAAAAGGTGGCACTAAATAGATTGAGAAAAAGACACCTGTTTAACAGTATGAAAGATGAAATAGAAAGGCAGAGAGTGTCACCTTGTTTTTTTTTTAAAGATTTCATTTATTTATTTTAAGGGAGAGGGAAGGGAGAAAGAAAGAGAGGGAGCGAAACATAGATGTGAGAGAGAGTCATTGATCAGTTGCCTCTCCTATGCACCCTGACCAGGGACTGGCCTGTAACCCAGGTGTGTGGCCTTACCAGGAATTGAACTGGTGACCTTTTGCTTGGCAGAATGAGGCCCAACCAACTGAGCCACTCCAGTCAGGAATGAGAGTCATCTTGTTTGATCTCATCTGGGACTGTGTGCTTTGGGTGACTCACATTCTTCACTACTCTACATGTCCAGGAATGACCAAGAAAGGGCCATAAGTGTTGACTTTGGGGTTGCAAATAACTTTTACCAAGTAGACAAATCCTTAAATATGTAATCTGTGAATAATGAGGATGAGCTGTGTATGGAGAAATGATGGCTCTTCTTGATAGTACAATTCCAAATAGATGCAAAAAGAAGGAAGAACATGGAAAATTGTCACTGTGCAGCCTCCACAGTGATTATTACTGTGGATGGACCCACCAGTGGACACCGGAAAGACTGAACACAGTTCTGAGAACAAAAGGGTTTGTGTAGTCTCGATGTTTGTCCTCTAAAACATTTGTTGACTATGGGAGCAAGTGTAGTGAATTTATTTTTATTTTCAATTTAATATTGCATTATTT
This sequence comes from Artibeus jamaicensis, assembly GCF_021234435.1. Classification (NCBI taxonomy): domain Eukaryota; kingdom Metazoa; phylum Chordata; class Mammalia; order Chiroptera; family Phyllostomidae; genus Artibeus; species Artibeus jamaicensis. The sequence continues at coordinate 41,129,587 of NW_026522030.1, read as the reverse complement.
TTATAATATTTCTAAAACATTAGCAGATGTTGACTGCCAATACATGTATATAGATGGTAGGTGCTCAAATTCTTGATGATAAGGGGGTCTCCTTTTTTAACATTTTCATATCTGGGTAATTAATTAGCTAGTATTCCCTCGAAAATGTTTAGTTATGTATAACTGGTGAAAAGTCAAAGAAGCTGCCTCTTCAAGGGTGGACCTGGGACACGTAAGCATCACTGCCTGTGTGAAATCATCCATGTGAAGGTCTGCACTTGCTCTTCAGTGTTCCTACAGGGTCCTAATGAACAGACTAGGACTATTTTACACTATAGAATTGATTGTATCTGTACTTGTCTCCTGAGGTGGGCATTTCCTGAGGACAGCAGCCGCCTCCTTCATCTTATTTCCAGTGACCAGCGCAGTGACTCGCACATAGTGGACATTCAATAACCCTTAACTGGAAATGGGGATGACGTGGGATGGGACAGGGTAGGATCCGAGAGTAATGCCCTGAGTCCGATAGGTAACCACTGCCCATATTTCTTCACAGACAAGTTTCTGTTCTTGCCATATTTCCAGATGCTAATTTTTAATCTCCTGCCCATGGTGAAAACAACCATGCCCTTTGCTTATAGTATTTAAAGATACATGGAAATGAAGACGGGCCTTGCACATTTGGTTCGAGGGAATTTTCTTATTCCACATAGCTTAGTTCAAATGTGACCTTAGGTGTTTTATCTGCATACCTACTACCTCTTTCCTAATAATGGTGCTACTAGTGTCTCCAGGGGCAAAAGAGACTGATGCCAGCTTGTTAGGGATTTTGTGAAAAAGCTGCTGGTGTCGTGATTGGTTCTAAGAGCTTGGATGATTTCTGATTGAACCAAATGTATTTGTCAGGGTAGCTAACTGACATAACAAACAGCTACCTAAAAATGTAACGGACATTTTCTCTCTCATAAACATCCCAATACAGCAGCGTTCCCAGTCCTCGGCTCTCCCGCAGGCAGTGAGTGCTTCAAGGACTCCCACTTCTTCCACCTGGTGACTCAGCCTGCCTCCAGGTCCTCAGAGTGCTCCTCTCTCAGCTGGTGGGGTTTATGGGTTCTGTCTAGAAGCGGTTTGCTGCCTTCTGCTCCCATTCCCTTGGATGTAAATCAATCATATTCCTACTCCTAAATGCCACACATGCTGTCAAATGTTTAACTTTGTGCGCCCACGAGAACAAGAAAAATTATTTGGTGAACAACTAGCCGGTCTGTCCCACTCACGCAGCCTGGTATCTGTCCTCTGAATTCTCATGCCATTTGCTTTCCTTATTCTTCTTAACATTTTAACACTTTTTATTGTATTCATTCATTAATTATGAAACCCATTGATGATGTAATGGGCTCCCACAATAGCCAGTTGAGGGGGGTTGTAAAGAAGAATCAGGTTCAGGGAACTCAATCTAGTTCAGCCTTATTTAGCAGTCAGACTCTATGGGATTCGTGCAACACTCATAGTTCATTCTGTCACCCAAACAGGAAGTAATGGTTGCATGACTACCTAACTTGAAAATAGTGTGAGTGCTTTAAGGTACTCAGGTATCTGAATTTTGCTCCAAACATTTACTTGATGCTCATTCATTTGTTCATATGTTGTCTGTTTTTTTAAATCTTACAGCACAGGCAGATATCCAAGATTTAAGAAAAATGTAAAGTCAAAACTTTTTTTTCTTTAAATTCAATTATCCTTGAAAATTTGGAAAAGGCTTTTATTCAGTCTTATTAGGGAATTAGAGTTTTGAGGCCCACTGGTATTCTTCTGTTAGTGTGTAAGCAACTTGAACTTGGGGACCTTGTGTGATGCTTTTTTCCCCTGCTTCTTAAACTATCTTTTTCACCTAACTGATCAAATTATCTTTAAAAAAATCACTGCTTGAGTAATTTTTAAGTGAACTTATTGTAGAAAAGGTTGAAAATATAGGTAAGCAGAAAGACAAATATTAGAAATGTTCACTTTCTTACTTCCCATAGTAAGTCTTGTCCCCATTGCTGGTCTGCACGTGTGTGCGGTTGTGTGGGTGACCATGACCACAGTACACATAACCTCTTACAGCAGTGGGACTGTATTAGACATATAGTTATCATTTATTTTTTAAAAAATATTTTATTTATTTACTTTTAGACAGAGGGGAAGGGAAGGAGAAAGAGGGAGAGAAACATCAGTGTGTGGCTGCCTCTCATGTGTCCTCTACTGGGGACCTGGCCTGCAACCCAGGCATGTGCCCTGACTGGGAATTGAACCGGTGACCCTTTGCTTCACAGGCCCGTGCTCAATCCACTGAGCTACACCAGCCAGGGCGACATACAGTTATAATTTAAGAAATTCATTTGTTAACATGTACATTCTTACATGGGACATCTTACTAGAATTTTATTTTAAGTGGATTAAGAGTAAATGAATCAGCAGGTTAAAAGCAGCACCTCCCAGAAACTGACAGCTGCATGTAAAATGGTGTAGTGGAGGGGAAATGCCACAGAATTGAAGAGAGTAGCTGAGGGCATTTTGTTTTTAACCAGACAGTATTGATTGGCAGTCCAGTGCTCAGATATGGTCTAAATTCAAAGTCAGCATGATAATCACAATCATGATATGGATTATTTTGTGTGGACCAATGGTTACGTTTGGGTCAATAGTCCAAGCACTTCTTTGTGATATAAATGCAACACCAGGACCTATCTATCCAGCTCTGCAGTTCACTGACTGCGAACCTTCCCGACTGTGCTTCCTTAGTTGTAAAGTGGACAAGATGCTATGTCAACCCCATAGGCTTGTTGAGAGGTTTAAATGAGTCAGTACACAGAAAGCACCTGGTACACAGTAAATACTTAGTAACTGTTAGCTATCATGACACTATATACCCGGTAGAGATGGGCTTCAAATCGGTGATTCTCAGCCAAGAGTGATTTCCCCCACCCATTCCCCAGGGGACATTTGGCGAGGTACAGTTTTGGTTTCTCATCTGGGGAGAGGCACTGCTGGCATCTAGTGGGGAGTGGCCAGGAATGCTGCTCAACATCCCACGATGCAGAGGACAGCCCCCACAACGGAGAATGTTCCTGCCTCAAACGTTAGTAGTGCTCAGGCTGAGAAACCCAGCTGTAAAGGAATGTGCATGCTATACTGTCACAGATGGACGGGGGATTTGACATTCACATCGCACAGTTAGGAAGTAACCTCTGTGGTCATCAATTTGCTTGTTTGGAAAGGAGGCTAATAGTGCCCAATTCACCTGGTATTTGTGCAGAACAAATGAAAGATTGCATTTAACACTGGTAAAAACTAATGTGCTACATAAGTATAGGTTAGTTCTAAATCATTTTTTTCAATCTTTTAATTTTTGTATTTCCCCATTCAGGTGCCTTTTTAGACCGTTTTTTTTTCCCTAATTGCTTCTTCTCACCATGAAATTTTAATGCCACAGGTATGCTGTATGTCTGTTTATGCAGTCAAAGAAGGCTGTGGTTTGGAAAGTCACAAACCACTGTAATATCTAAGTGTGTTTTATTTCTGCCACAAGAACCAACTTTTACTCACCTGGTTCAGTGTCACCACCATTGAGAACGCTTGTTTGAAATAAAACAGGAATCACTTCTGATGGTTAAAAGTGTTGTTTTTTTCATAATATTTTAGTTACTTGTTTAATTAAAAGTAGCTTAATAGCACCTGTTCTGCATTTTGGATCTACTGAGACAACAGTAGGAAACTAAAATGTAGTACTATCTATTTAAAATGCCTATCGCTTATATAAGGCTAAATGCTCGTAACATTTTAAGTAGACAGCAATGCTCGTATAAATGAATAGGGATCTGGTGAAATCTGAAAATGCAAAGATAACATTTAGTAGAGAAAAAGAATATGAGAAATTTAAGAGAAGATGAAAGCTTTCTAGAGAACCAGCTAACCTGTGTTTAAGCGTATCATAAAGAGGAAACATAAAGGTTTGAGAGTCAATAGGATGCAAGGGAAATTGTGCTAGATAAGGAGGTAGAAGGAAATAATACTAACTTTTCTTTCTGTAGGTGAAACTTTCTGTACAACTAGATAGCTTTTTCCTGCTTTGTTTGCAAAGGAAAGTTAAATCTGCAAAGCAAGAAGCATGTTGGTCTTCGGGGAAATTTGGAAGCTTATAGCCCGTAGTTTTATCCAACTGGCAATCAAGCCATAGGTCTGAGAGGAATCTTGAGATTGCCTGGCCTGTTTTCATCTCTTCCTTTTGTTCCTCATTCCCCCTCCTCCTGCTTATAAATCCTCAGCATCAGGCTCCTTTGCTGAGTTTTCAGCCTTCTCTCTGACCGCAGCAGTGCCACAGCCCCTTGCCTCTTGTCAGCTCAGCCTCCCAATTCCCCGAAGTTCTTGTGGGTTCCCATGCCCTTACTTTTAGGCTTGTAACTGATACTTCTTTTGGGACTGCCTTCTCAGTGCTTTACTTCATGCCTTCACACTCATTATTTCTTTTCATTCCTACTTCCCCACACTGAGATATGTCACTTTACAGGTGAGGCTCTGAGAGGTCTGTGACTTCCTGAGGTCATACTGATACAGGGTGCAGCCAAGGGGGGGGGCAAAAAAAAGGATTTGGAATGGTGTCCAGAATTCAAAGTGTATAGGAATATGGGAGAGACATATAGGATGTCCTTACCCCCCCCCCCCAGGGGGAAGAGATGAATAGAGCCAGGGCCATTGAGAGCTATTTTGCATAGCAACAGTTTTGCAGCTAACCTCTGGAATGATTATTTAACATATCTATAACCTTTAACTGGCTTCATAGATATGTTAAATAGCTGTGGCCAAGTTTGGAGCCAGGGAGAAGGGAGGAGCGGGGACTCAGGAGGTAACTAGGGGCTGCTCTCCTGAGTGAGAAGGCTTGTGGGAGAGCTTGGAAAAGACTGGATCCAGGACGTGAGGGGATAACTGCCCAGGTGAAGGGAGAGCCACGCGGTTTCAGCAGAGTGAGGACCCCCTCTTGGTGAGGTGAAAGAGGGAGCCACGTAGTTTTGGCAGGGTGCGGACCCCCTCTTTCCCAGGTGAAAGGGAAAAACCACGCAGCTTTGCCAGAATGGAGATCCCTGCAGCCAGGTGAAGAAGAAAGCCACATGCTTTTGGTGGAGTGAGGACTCCTGCAGCTTTGGTAGAAGAGGCCCACGCGGCTTTGGGGTGCCCCCTTTGACCGCGGGGCCTGAAAAGCAAGAGAGACTTTGACTGGAACTGGGTACAAAGGACTCTTGCCAGTGGACCATGAGAGGGTACCACAGTACCTTGGATTAACTCGAGATCCTGCACAGTGACACAGCTGACGGTGCCAGCGACCTGCAACACAGACGTGTGCTCTTTTCCTGATTTACGGTACCCGGAGTTGGGACAGTGGGAGAAGGGAGCGCTGTGTGGGTGTAGGTGTATACCCTAAAGGACTTTGCTATTTTAGTAGTGGCGTTAGGCCTGAATAGCATTAAATAAACATTTTGTTTCCTTTTCACAAATCTCTGGCATTGAGAGATGTCTTTCCAAGTGGCGGCGGACAGAAGAGCCCAGTAGATATTAGTATTTTATTTTTGGGAGGGGCCCCTGTTGTATAGCAGTTTTGGGCATCCCTAGGTGGGCCAAATATTGTATTGCCCCTCCCTCGGACCTCTTGTTCGGTAACAATACAGCTAATGTGACTAGAATGCAGGTCTTCTGACTCAGAGTCTGTATACTCTGTACTCCGGTGGTCTGGGCCTACCCCACCACCTGATTGACATGTTAAAATCCACAATTAACATTTTTTCTAGTGACAGATATATAGACAGATAACCATTTTACTTTGAAGATAGATGAATGACAGTAGATAGAAGTACAGTTATTTGCATTATAAATTGTGTATTTTATCCTGCTCATTTGTTAGCACATAAAAACAATAAAACAACTGGAAATAAGACTTTGACCTTTGCCTTTCTGTCTGCCCATTTTGGTATTGTCCTAAAGGAGAGCTAAATGTTGACCCCTCATCATGGGTACCTTATGTGTTGGTTCTGCATAACGCAGTGCGAATTTTTAGGTATGTGCTACAGGCCAGTGAACACATGTAGGGGCCAAAGTGTTCACAGGCAGTGCTGGGTGTTATACTCCCTGGAGGTAGAATTTGCTGCACTTATTTTTGTATCTGTGAGCCTAGCTGGCCTTGAACGGTTGGTGCTTCACACATGTTTATTGAAGCAAAAGAGCTATTGTTTTTCTCCTTCTCCTTACAGAGTGCCTGCCAAGATCACAACAATTCTCCCTTCTCTAGGAACTCAGAATTGCTGTTGGCCATTTCTTCCCTGAACTCTCACACCCACCCCAGCCACAGCTGACTGACCAAGCTCGAACACCTGGCCAGAGCTGGGCCTAATACCCATCCTTGAGATTTGGGATTGAGACCCTGAGGCACTGAGGGTCAGTCTCTGTGGCTGAACCCAGAGCAAATAAAAACACAGGAACGGTACAGACTGTCTTGTGGATTGAAGATCAAAAAAAGCTACACTTCCAAGATAAAACGCCGAATTGATTATATAGAGAAGGACAGAATGCAGAGAGAAGTGCCCGGGGGACTCTAGCCCATGCCTGTCTCGGTTGCATTTCTACATTTGATTTCTCGACACTCTTATATTCTTATAATAAATTCCCTTTTGTGTTAAAGTTGGTTTAGGTTGGTTTTGATTATTTATAACTGAAAATATTTTATGACTATAACAAAATATCAGGTTACTCATTTCAATAAAATTGTTAAGTTAAAAAAAATATATATGGAATAGACCAAGCTTAGTTTAAACATTGTAAACAGAAATCATTTGGGAATGTTATATATTAAAAATACATCTGGGGGCATTGGTGCAATAATGCTGAGGGGCTGTGTGCATTCCTAGCTTTGAAAAATTACTGTAGTGGGTACTATTTCCTTCAGGATGAAGTAGAAACATGGAGAGGGACAAATAGTGCCTAGAAACAATCACTGATAAAGTAAAGGACCAAACAGTTAAAGTAGAATACATAGGGAACCAGAGAGTAGTCCCCGCGTGCTCCCTAAACCTCAGCCCTTAGCCCCAACCCACTGCGAAGTCCTGCCTGCTTTCCCACCTGGTGGTCTCCAAGTCTGTCTCCATCCACTCTAAGTGACCAGTATTTCTCGTAAGGACGCCCGCAGTGGCCACTGTAAGTACACTACGAACAGCCAGTCTTGCCATCAAAGTTCTCCACACTGTGACTAGTGTGCTAAGAAGCCCAGTCGGTCCTGTCACTCCTTCCAGGTCAGACTTTGTAGCAGCATTTGTTTTTTCTTTTCTCCATGAAGGCCTGTAGGGTACAGCCACTGTCCAGCAGTCCAGCTTCATCTGGGCGCCCCCCCAGCCCTGTCTAGGCCCCTGACATAGGCCTACTTTCAGTTTCTTGCCAGGCTCTCTCCACTGCAGGGCTTTTGCCTACATCATTCTCTCTCCTGGAACAACCTTTTCTGCCCAGCTCCCTGTAGCCTCTCTAAGTAGATCCATTATTCCTGGTGGTGTACTGTGTTCTCATCTTCCCTACCATTTGTCACGGCAGCAGTTTTGCTTTTATTTTTTCTTTGTTATTTGGTCATCTGTTTTTTCTATCAGACTGTAAGGTCCACAAGGGGAGGGAGTCTCTGATTTCGTCCTTGCCCCCAACAAGATACCTAACAGGAGATTAAGAAATATTTCTCAAATGAATAAATGTGTGGGAGGGAAGAAGAAACAAAAAGAAACCAAACAAACCAAAAATATCAGCCTCTAACTTTCATACCCTTTTTCAAAGTTTGGGTTTATAAAATTTATTTGTTTGTAACTCACAGTTTCTCTTAGATACTAGGCTATTTATGAACAATATTATTAATAAGGCTAAAATTCTTTTTACAAGTAAAGATAAAAGGTTATCAGTAGATAAGATATAATTAATGTCAGCAGGACTCCGAGACAAGCCCACAAAGGCCTGTGTCACCCACAGTGTCACTAGAACAGTGGGGAAGCCCTGAAATCTAAGCTTCCAGGAGTCTTGAGAAGGACTCTGGGGGGATGGAGGGATAGCAGACCCCATTACTAGCTTCAGCACAGCTCTGTGAAGGGAAAATGCTCTGAGAGGCGAGTCCTCAGTTCTGCTGTTCTGACCGTGAGCCTGGACTGGGCAGGAGGGAACGTAAGGCAGCCTTGGGGAGCATTAGAGGAACGAGTTGTTCATGTGCCAGTTGATACAACTAGATAGAATAGGTTCCTTTTCCTGTGCCTTGGCGTGTGGCCCCTGTGAAACTGTGTGCACTCAAACAGGAGGCACAGGTTACCCTGCTGGAGGGAGATCTTTCATCTAGACTGTATTTTGGGCTAAAACTTCTGCTTAAACTTTCCATCCCAAGAAGAAGAAAGGAAAGGAGGTCCCAGAGATAGAAGGATTGGTACAGAAGCCTCTGAAAGAAGTCAAGTTGTGGAGGTGATGATAGATATTGATTGCTGGAGAGAAGGGGGATGGCACTCAGGGGCTGAGAAGGCAGGAAGAGGGGAAAAAAAGAAAACACGGGTGACTTGCCTAAGAGTGATGGACGAGAACAGGTACATCTGCTAGCGTGACCAGATTTTCTGACAAATATTCCCAGAGCCCATAGGTCAGTAGAAGTGCCAGTAACTTCAGCTAAACTTTTCTACAGAATATCAGTTTCATTTTAGAAACAATAACCTGCCTGCAAAGTTACAATTTAAAGTCCAGAAAAATATAAATTTATATAATCAATTACATTGCAAAAAATTGTTTTCATGAAAAGAAGTAGTACAGAGTGCTCTGCAAAAGTGTTTTTGTTAAAATTCCCACAAAGAGGATTGACTGAAATTAAATCCAGGGCTCTCTCCAAAGAGTTTTACAAATATCGCCATCCATGCAGTAAGAAGCACAGGAATTCTGATGAGAACACATTTTCCCAGAATTCATCGCCCACCTCCCTTTCACTCAGGAGGTGGCCTCTTATTCAGGCTGTTGGATGTAACCAGTGAACTGAATACTCGAAACCAATTTGCTGGTTTGAGAAGAGGCCATTGATTCTCACAGCATGTGTATATTTGGAAAATTTTATTGTTTAACTCTATATGTGGATGAATCTTGCTTCATACTACTTTAAGTAGGTGAGGTGTGTGAATTCTGCTTGTTGTATTGAAGTTTTCAGAAGCGTTTAAAGACGTTTAACAGGTCTGAATGTTGCTTTCGGTTTAAAATGCTGTATGTACTTTTCAGAAGCTGTCTGGTTAGGTGAGGGGTGTTTTTTTGTAAACATGTGCTTTATGTGGAGGGGAGGATGTTGGGAGAGAAATTTCCTGTGCACTCTGCCCAGGACAAAGAAGACAATGGAAGGATTGATAACATACCAAATTAAATAAGTATATTCCCGGATCTTGTTTAAAATGATCACTGCTTTGAGCTATTGGTGAGGTATTGTTTTTAGAATTGCAAAGCCCAATCAATGTATTTGTTATATTATATCAGCGTTTATTTTTCACATGATCGAAATTTGCATTCTTGAAATAAAAGGACCTTCCTCCACCACTGGTGGAAAGCAGGGACAGAGGGACTAGTTGTCAGGCAAACAGGTACTCTGCGAATCACCTTGTGTGTTCGTACTACTTTTTACTAAATAATAAAAGCTTATTAAATAATAGTCAATTCTCTTGGGTAAAAAAGAACAAAAAGTTTTTAAAATTTATTCTTCAATTATCATTGACAGACACTATTGTATTAGTTTTAGGTATACAGCATAGTGATCAGATACTTACACACCTTATGAAGTGATTGACCTGAGAAATCTGGTACCCATCTTAAGCCAGAACATTCAAGGTCATCGTTGCTTCTGGGTGTGTTTAAGAAAGAATACATGTGAGGTGGTAAAGCCAGATGCTGCTGAACATTCCCCTTCAGGTCCTGAAAATGGGGGTCCACCCTATCCCACTACATCCCCCTCCCCGCCACTTTTCCCCTAGAAGTGTTATTATTGGTTCATTCCAGCAGGAAGTCTGTCGTGTTGAACCAATTTGAGCAGCTGTTGTAGGAGAGAGAAATGATTGATTATTCCCAATCATCATTCAGAAGAGAACCATTGGGAGCAGGTTTGTGGATAAATCCACAGCCACAGGGGAGGACTTTAATTTGTAACAAGAAAGATTTCCTTTTGCTTAATGAGGAGAGACGTCTCTGACCCTTTACCTATATGGGTTTACGGTGGAAGGCAGGCCCTAGGGGTATTTATCAATTTGCACTGAGGAGTCTTTCTACTATATGGGTAAAAGAAGTAGAACTCCCTAGGGTCCTCATTTGGAGTGGACAATTGGTGGAGAAAAGAACCAAGTTAATATTTTTTCAAATATCTGCATTTTTGGCTTTGATTTTTTAAAAAAGATTTTATTGTAAAAAAAAAGATTTTATTGTTAGAGACAGGGGAAGGATGGGATAAATACAGGGAAAGAAACATCAACGTGTGAGAGATACTTTGACTGGTTGCCTCTTGCACACTCCCACCTGAAGACCTGGCGGGCAACCCAGGCAGTGAGTGCCCTGACTAGGAATTGAACCAGCGACCTTTCGGTTTGCAGGCTGACACTCAATTGCTGAGCCATACATAGCAGCCAGACTGATTTTTTTTAACTGACAAGTTATTTTTATTTCAGGGCCTGTGGTCGATACAGAAGATTGTTCTATGAAATAGAGTAACTGAAACCGAAGAAAGGACTACAGCGTCTAATCAAAGGCATGCCACAAGGGACCAGACAGAATGGAAGTCTCCGTGAACAAGCAGGGGCAGAGACAAGCTGTGTGTGAACAGGCAGCCGAATGAGGAATATGTAGTTCCTTGTGGGGATTGCCAGTACGTGAGGATCGTGAAGGACAAAGACTCCTCTTAAGGATCTTGTGTTATTTTTTTTCAGAGACTGCACAGTAGGCACACCAGCCATACTGCTAAACAAACTGTTATGTTTCTACACTGTTACACGTTTTGGCGATTAGCCGCTTGGGAACCTGTCTGCCGAATTTCTTGAGAAAATCTCTGAGAGTCTGCAGCTAACTCCTACTGAGGCAGCTTTCTAGATGCGAGATTCATCTTCGTGGGCATTGGGTTTCCTTGGAATTCAGCCATCGGTTCAGTCCAGAGCAGGTTGCCCAAAACTGAAATTCTTCTGAGACACAAAAACAGGAAGGAGTTCTTAATACGAACGAGGATGAGAAGTAAACTTTTCCCTCTTGGCTCAGGGGAGGAAGCAAGTTTGAACTTGGTGAGAACACTGGCAGAATGATATTTGTAATCCATTGGCTGATTTTCCCACTCTGGCAGCTCCTATTGCTCTGCCCCACCCCCGTCCCCCAAACCCATTCAGTCATCGCTTGTATCAGGGGACAAAAGAGTTTCACCAGAGAACAGAAAAAAGATTTTTGGATGTCAAAAGTCAAACCTTTTTGTAGGTTTAGCATAGAAACTGTAAGGTGAGTTGGATGGATCACAGCCTCTAGCCTTTGGTAGAACATGATGTTTTCCAGGTGTGTTGGCAGCGAGAGAAGAGAGGGTATGATCTGGGGGAGGAAAGAGCTCTTGGATGTTAGTGGGAGGTGAGGAGGAGCAGAGAGAAGGTGAGGGTGGAGGGGAAGCAATGAGGGCTCACTTTTAGGCACTGGTGCCTTCTCTCTACTGTTCGAAAGGGGCTCTGTGCCCTGCTCCTCAGAGGGGAAAGGTGATGGATACAGAAGCACCAGATGACTTGGGCTGTCCTCACTTCCCAGAAGAGCCCAGGGAGACTGCAAAACCTTAGCACAGAAATGGCTGAATGGTAGCTAAGGTCCAGAGAATCTGAGCCAGGCACAGGGAGTTGAGTTGATAAAGTACAGTGTGTGAGTGTTAGAACAAGGCTTCTGTGCCCAACATTGCCACCAGAGCAGTAGCAAAGGATCCACAGCTTTCAACTGGCATCTCAAGTGGGGGCAGCCTTGTAGAGCGGAGCCCTTAACCTGTGGGATCTGACTCTACCTCCAGGTAGAGAGTTCCAGAATTGAATGGAATTGTGGGACACCCAGCTGAAGTCAGAGAATTGGTTGGTGTAGAGGGAAGGAAAAATCAAACCCTCACATTTGGGATCAAAATTGTTTTGGGTGAAAACAGTTTAGACCTTTTGATATTTTCTCTATTTTCCAAGGCATCATTCAAATTTTACCTGTTCCCAGACACCTTTCCAGTTATTATTATTTTCTCCATCCTCGTGTTTTGTTAGCGCTTCACACATTCATTATGGCTCATTATCAAGCCTTGTATTGCAAGTTAGTGTCAGTCGCTGGGTGTGCACCCCCAGCAAAAGTGTTCTGTCTTGTGTCCTCTCGGCACCTTCCAGGAATTCATACCTCCTTGGCTGGCAGGTATTTGGGTCCCTGGTATGTAATAAAGCCTCAGTGCCCATTCGTCAACTAAACTGAATTTAACATTTTTGTGAAACATGCATGAGACAGATCCTTCCCTTATTTGTTGTGTGTCCTTTGGAGGTGTTGCTTATTCGCATTCAGCCCTCACTATATAATATGGGGGTGGACAATGAAGCCTACTTCATAGGTCATGCTGAGAATTAAAGAAGAATGGAGATAAAGGGTCTGGGGTGCAGTGTGTGTTCGATACAGGATGGTGAGGGGGGAAGAGGTACAGTATCAGTATCTATTGCAGCCATCAGCACTGATTTGCAGTGATTTGTGGTTCCGGTGTTCTTGCTTCCAGCCTCTGCTTTAGGCCCAGGGGGAACAAATTCACAGAAGATAATGAGTCTCAGACTCTTCCTTGCTTATGAGCAAGAAGTCCCTGGATCTAAGAGGTGAGTAAGAGTCTGAGCTTACTCACTGGCGAGCTGGACTTTGGTGTGGAAACTTCATTCTGAATTCCTGGCACAATGAAAAGGCCGGAGTTAACAGCAGAATCATCAATTATCTACTAGCACCCAGAAAGGAGGGGAGATGTAATGCTTATCTAAAATTCAGAAGACCCTGTGCTAAGAATGGAGGTGATTAGGAGGGGAATTCAGGGCCCTCTTGTGGCCATAAAAACCACTTCCTGAGCCTTTTGGGGCTGGAATTTGCATATTTTCTTAGAACAGTGCCTCATTAATATAACATTCCACTCTAAGACTATAGAATATTGCTAAATCAGGGAACCAGAATCATGCCCAGAGCATCTTGTTCCTGAAATGGGCCTGGAAAGCTGTGGCTGGAGAGTGGAGGACCAGGTCACCTGCCCCATGGCCTCAGACCAGGTGGCCTTTTGGATTGTTGGGAGGTTGGGAAAGAAACTCTCATTGTTTATTTCCTACCTGTGCTCTCACAATGCTCATTTTCATGCCCAGCCATTACAGCATCCTTCATACCCTATAGTTTAATCACATTGAGCACAGGATGGTGTGAATATTATGGCTGGAATTAATAAAATTGTGGTCCATCTATATGAGTTCTTCCTGCTGCACCCTCAGAGTGGGGCCTCTCGATTTCAAACTTGTGTGTGTCCATAGAGTTGTCCCTGCATGAACTGGAAAATGCCTACTGTCTTTCTGCTCCTAATGATTTATAACCTGAATGACATACCACATTAATCTGTGGATCTCTTTTTGAATTAAAAAATTTTTTTATCCTTACCGAACACATTTTTTATTGCCTTTAGAGAAAGAGAGAGGAAGAGAGGAAAGGAGAGAGAGAAACATTGATGTGAGAAACATTGATGTGAGAGAGAAACATTAATGGGTTGCCTTCTGTATGCACCTGGACCTGGGATCACACATGATGGACCAGGGCTTGAACCCACAACCCAGGTATGTGCCCTGACTGGGAATTGAACTCACAACCTTTTGGTTATAGGATGGCAGTCCAACCTATTGAGCCTCAATGGCCAGGACTGTGGATCTCTTTTAAAAATACAAGTGCCTGCTGTGAGTGTGAGTCAGTGGGTCTGGTATAGCCCACTGGAGTCTACATTTTAAAATTCTCTACAAACTACCTTGCTTCACAGCCAGAGCTAGGATCTAATCTGAACTGTAAAACTATATAGTTTTTCTTAATAAGAACAGTGAGAGATGAAACATTCCTTCTTTTGAGATGCAAAGTCTCGGTTGATCTTTTCCTTTTTGCTTTGTTTTCTATCAGTTGATAGGCATAAAACAGGAAACTGGCTGAAATAAAATTGGGAATAATTCTAGAGCAGACAGGCATAAAATAGTAATAAGGACAAGCCAGGAGAACATTTGCAGAACAGTGGCAGTAATGCACAGCTCATGGAGGTTATCACAGCCAATTAGGGATGCAGGCTGGGGAAGATCAAGTAAAGGGTATAACCTGGGACAAATAGGCACATGGCAAGGTTGAATAACTGTATTTTATAAATTCTAAAGCATCCATATTTCACACTTGAACACCCCAGGCATCTATCTGCTGGTCAGAGCCAAGTTGGATGGATTTGTCATTGTCTGTGTAGGACAAATCTTGTCATTCTTCATGGTGACATGACTGGGCAACTTCAACCCTCAAAGTTTACATCAGAAAGCAATTTAAGTGCTATGTGAAGAAAGAATAAAAATCCTCGTTTTTGTCTAAAAACCCACTATTGTCGTTTACAGATTATAGCAAAAAGTAACAACATAGAAGCCTTCAGACCAAACACTACTGGCTTGGAAGAAATCCTGCAGCTAATAGTGAAATGCTTTTTATTTTTAGTTTTTAAGTATATTTTATTGATTATGTTATTATAGTTTTCCCAATTTTCCCCCTTTATTACCCCTCCACCCTGCATCCCCCAACCCTCTAGCATTCCCCCCACTTAGTTCATGTCCATGGGTTTTAAATAGAAGTTCTTTGACTTCTTGTTTCCTATACCATTCTTAACCGCCCCCTGTCTATTTGATGCCTGCTAATTATGCTTCTTCTTCCCTGTACCTTTCCCCCCTATTTCTCCCTTCCTCCTCCCCATTGAAAACCCTCCTCATGATCTCCATTTTTCTGATTCTGTTCCTCTTGTAGTTTGCTTAGTTTTTGCTTTCATTGTTTTTCTTTCTTTTTTTTTTTAAAGATTTATCTGTTGAGAGTTGTGAGTTTGTTGTTATTTTACTGTTATATCTTTTATCTTTTCTTCTAAGATAAGTCCCTTTAACATTTCATGTAATAATAGCTTGGTGATGATGAACTCCTTTACCTTCACCTTATCTGGGAAGCACTCTATCTGCCCTTCCATTCAAATGATAGTTTTACTGGATAGAGTCATCTTGGATGTAGGTCCTTGCCTTTCATGAGTTCAAATACATATTTTCAGCCCCTTCTTGCCTGTAAGGTTTCTTTTAGAAATCAGCTGATAGTCTTATGGGCACTCCTTTGTAGGTAAGTCTCCTTTCATCTCGGGGCTTTTAAGGTTCTCTCTTTGTCTTTAATCTTGGGTAACTTAATGGTGATGTGCCTTGGCATGTTCCTCTTTTGAGTCCAACTTCTTTGAGGCTGTCTGGGCTTCCTGGACTTCCTGGAAGTCTATTTCCTTCACCAGATTGGGGAAGTTTTTCTTCATTATTTGTTCAAATAAGTTTTCAATTTCTTGTTCTCATTCTTCTCCTTCTGGTACCCTATAATCTGGACATTGGAATGTTTCAAGTTGTCCCAGAAATTCAAACGTCTCTCCTCATATTTTTGAATTCTTGTTTCTTCATTCTGATCTGATCGATGTTTATTTCTTCCTTTTATTCCAAATGGTTGCTTTGAGTCTTGGTTTCCGTCCTGTCATTTTTTGGTTCCCTGAATATTTTGCTTTTTCCATTTTGGGTATCTTTCATTTGCTCTTTTATTTTTCAACCAAGCTCAATCAGTTTGGTGAGGATTTTGATTACCAGGGCCTTAAATTCTCCATCAGATAGGTTGGCTATCTCTTCATCACTTAGCTCTCTTTCTAAAGTTTTGCTCTGTTCTTTTATTTTGGCCTGATTTCTTTGTTCCAGGCCCTGTTAAGTTGTAAGTTGTAAGGGGGTGAGGCCTTACATATATATTCACCTGAGCAGGGTGAATGCTCAGCTGCACAGTGCAGCTGCACCCTCTTTGATGCACTGTGGTGCTGCCTGTGGGGGAGGGGCCAGAGAAGAAATAATGCAGCTTGACCGTTCATCTCTAGCGCACTTTCCAATGGACTCTTGAGTGAGACTGGGAGTTTCTCCCACCACAGCAACCACTGTAGTCCACAGTCAGCTCTGAGTCTCAGATTTCCATCAGCCAGCTATGCCTGCAAGGTCTGCCACCTCATCACCACGGTTCTCTCTGGCCCCTGCCTTACCGGTCTGGTTGTTCTGTCTGACTGTTTCTTTAATTCCGTGGTTGTCAGAGTTCCATGCAGTTTGATTTTCTGGCACTTCTGGTTGTTTATTGATTTTAGATTGATTGTTATCCTCCTTTTGCTTGTGCGAGGAAGTGAAGGGTTTTCTACCTATGCTTCCATCTTGGTCAGAACTTGGAATGTTTTTTTAAAGAAGTACTACATTCTCAATGCTCTTGAGGATGCAGGCACTAATATCATGTGGAAAAATGGAACAATATGTGAATTCTGATTTGAAAAGTGACCTAGAAGTGTTGAAATTTAAATGTGAAGACGTTTGGGGTACAGTTTAATTGGCAGCATTTTTTCTCTCCCTTCATGGTGGATAATAGTGATGCATCTTACAACTGGTGGTGTCTTAGCTTTAGTGTAATATGGAATTTGTGTTGGTCTTTACAAAGAAAAATATTAAAGAAAAGTGCAGCTCTTAATAATCTCCTGAAAAAAGCAAATATAGGTTTTTTCTTATTTGTTTTGCTTCATATGTGGGATATAAACCTGAAAACAACAAATGAACAAACAAGACAAACAAAAACCACAGACACAGGCAACAGTATGGTGGTTAACAAAGGGAAAGGGATGTGGGGGGAGATAATAAAGGGTTAAGGGGGTCAAATATATGGTGAAAGGAGATTTGACTTTAGGTGCTGAACACAATGCAATATGCAGATGATATATTATAGAATTGTACACCTAAAACCTATACATAAATTAATTTAAAAAAATTGAAGAATATATAAAACCATATAGGTGGTTTTAGCTCACCCTGACTGGTGTAGCTCAGTTGGTTGGAGTATTGCCCCATAGACTGAAAGGTCACAGGTTCAGTTCCCAGTCAGGGTACATAGTCGGGTTGAGGGTTCGATCCCTGGTTGGGGCACATACCCTGGTTGGGCATGTATGAGAAGACAAATGATTGATGTTTCTTTCTCACATCAATGTTTCTTCCTCTTTCTCTTTCTCCCCACCTCTCTCTTTCTCCCCCTTCCCTCTAGAAGCAATTAAAAAATGTCCTCAAGTGGGAAAAAAAGAAACATGTAGTGGACTCACAGGGAATCACAGACTTGAAAGGAAGTTTTCTCTGAAAAAAAAAAAAGAAAGAGACCACCATACATTAAAACAACAACAAAAAACATTTTTAAAGAAAAACAGCCTCATTTTATTAAGAAGAAATAATTCCCATTTAATGGAATTTTATAAGAGCTAAGTAGACACATGAACAGGAGCTGATGGATGCGCCCAGGTGGGCTCTCAAACAGCCTGTCACCCTGGGAGGTCTGTTCATTTCCCTGTCTCTTGGGCTGGAGTTCCGCTGAGACACAGTCATTTTCTCCACTTTGGATGCCCCGTGGGAGCATCCTCAAGACCCGTGAGCCCAGGTCCCATCCCTCTCCTATAGGCTGCCCTTTGAATAAATCAAAATAGCTTTCATATGAACCTCATGTTGCTTTTCCTCAGGATAAACAATTCTTTTATCAAAAATTTGTCATAATCTACCTTTTTACTTGAACAACAATACATTTTTTTTAATCTATCTTTTTGAGGCCTTCCCATCCTTGGGTCTATCTTCTGAATACCTTCCAACCTGTCTATATCTCTTATAACTGAGTAATATACATCCTAGGTTGTCCAGGAGTCTTAGTTTATGCCTATTTTCCAGGCTTAATTGTTACCCACAAACCCTTTCATCCTAGAGTGTCCTGACTGACCAATATTGTATATGGTTAGCCCACTTTCAACTGAACTGAATGCAGTATTTAAGGGTGGATACAGACAGTGAGAATCAGAGCAGGCTCTCACCACCCAAGTTTTGGTATTTTGCAAGTAACATCAAACAGATGTACCTGTGACTTGGGCCATGCATCACACCACTGCTTCCTGTTAAGCTTTTAGCTGGCTGCTGATCCTCAAGTCTTTCCTACAAAGTCACATCTCCTCTTGAGTAGTGCTGGTTCTGGTGGGTCTTGGCATTGGTTCCCACTAAATTTCATGAGGTTAGAATTCAGCCATTGTTCAGTTTGTCAAGAACTTTGTCATACAAAAGGCTGCCTTATCCCTTCCAACCTCCTGCTATCAGAAGATGTAATCTTGCTTTTCTGTGTTGTTATCCAAGTTCTTGATTTAAAATACCATATGGCATTGTCTTATGGCACATCACCTTTTCTTTCTTTTTAAAGGTCTTTTTAATTTTTAATTTATATTTAGAGAGAGAGGAAGAGAAGGAGAGATACATCAATGTGTGGTTGCCTCTCATGTGCCCCTGGGTGGGTACTTGGTCTGCAACCCAGGCATGTGCCCTGACTGGAAATCGAACCAGCGACACTTTGGTTCGCAGCCCACACTCAATCCACTGAGCTATGCCAGCCAGGGCTACCTTTTCTAATTTGACTTCCATTTGCATCCTGGAGTCATTAACATCACAAACTCACTTAATTGTAGTATCATCCAGATCATGTATTTCTGTGTTTTGTGTGACAATATCTTGGGATACCTTAGCACATGCTTATTGAAAGTAAGATGTCTAACATAGAATATCTTTTCTCTGATTTATAGATCTAGATCTTGGACCAAAAAAGCAGGGGAAGAGAAGTTATGTCTAGTGTGACTCTTTTTTAGCTCCCACAAGGTCTTGGAAATGTAATGACTGACACAGAGAGTAGGTCATGCTCAACTAATGTTTGTTGATAAAAGCATGATTTTTTCATGGAAATGTAAGTAGAAGATCTCACTCACAGCCCTTGCTGTGAAAAAAGTCTATTTCTTTACATTTGCCAAGGGCATCTGCTTTGGGAGGTCCCATACACAACTTAGGTCCACATTAGAGTATGAATTGACTATTTGTTAATCACATAAATATTATTGCTGAAGTGAAAATATGATTGAGGCTAGAAGTGTGAACCAAATGCAGAAAGTGCCAGCTCTTTAATGAAAGCAATTAATTAGGCATCCTCTTTAAGTCTGGTGATGGGTCCCAGGGTGTTAATCAAATCAAATATCACCAGCTGCTGAGAGAACAGGCTTGTTCAGGAAGCACTCCCTGAACCAAAGGGGAGATGAAGTTGGCATTAAAATAGATTTCCTGAGGCTCCAGTAGTTAAGGACACCTAAAGAGGAATTATGCTTCCTCTTTAGAAAGAGGAAGCATATGTCATGGGCATGTGCATAACAGTTTGGACAAACACTATCTTGAGTCACCTGGAGGAGTGAAAATAGCCTAGAGTTTGAAGCCAGACAGAGCTGGGTTCAAGTCTCGGTCTGTCTCTTTCTAGACTTGGAAAATTACCTAATCTGTCTGAACCTTAGTGTCTTCAATATTAAAATGGAGATAAGAAAACCTAACTTTCAGGGCTTTTGTCAGGATAAGAGACTACATAGATGGCACTCAGGGCAATGCCCAGGCAGCAGGGAGGATGATATGGCATCTGGGTGGTAGTGATGATGGTTGTTAATGATAAATGGGTTCTGGTCCTCACTGCACTGCCAGTGTGTCTTCTTTGACTTTGGACATGCACTTTTCTTTTCAGAACTTGCTCTTCCCCATCTCTGGAAAGGGAGGAGTGGACTAGATGGAGTTACAGGGATAAATGCCCATCATTCTTTGACAAGGATGGGAATTAGGGCAATTCCAAAATAAGTGGAATGACACATGGGAAACTGCACTGATATGTAGGAGGGTGGTCTGCTCACTGAGTATGATGTCCCACAGGGAG
Organism: Artibeus jamaicensis; assembly: GCF_021234435.1. Taxonomy (NCBI): domain Eukaryota; kingdom Metazoa; phylum Chordata; class Mammalia; order Chiroptera; family Phyllostomidae; genus Artibeus; species Artibeus jamaicensis. The sequence continues at coordinate 41,109,490 of NW_026522030.1, read as the reverse complement.
TTCACTTTGCCCACTCCCATCCCCCTTCACCCCCAGAACAAGCTGAAGGCCACTGGAAATGAGCCATCACCGTAAGTCCTCACACCCCACCTGCCTGGCTGTCGCCATACGTCGGTGCAGGGCAGGAAGACACTCAGCACCATGACAAGGGCACCATAAAGGAAAAAGCAAATTTTAGAAGGTGGGGTAGGTGTCTCTTGAACTATTGGGATATTTAAAATAATACTTATTTTTAACTTTTATTGCAAATTAGTACATGGTCAATTCAGAGAGCAGTGAACACCAGTGTAAAGCTACCATCATTAATATTTTATGTATGTTCTTCCAGGTTTTTTTGTTTTATATATGAAACAAAAGTGACCTCAAAATATCAACCTGTCTTATAGTATATACTTTCCTGGGGATTTCCCCCCACCCTTTCTTATCTGCTGGTTTAATGATGCTTGTTAATAGTGATGCCATGGTTATTTAGCAGAGGTCTCCAAAACAGGATGTTTCCTCCTAGGGCACATGCAAGGCACTCTCTCCAGGAGCAGGAAGAAAATTTTAGAATTTCTGTTTATATTTTTACCTCTTCTTCTTAAAGTTTTTTTTTGTTTCTGTATGTGTGTTCAGTTCATAACATGTAAAAATATACCTGGAGGTGGGCAGTGCAGAGCTGGGATGGTGGCTCAAGAATCCCTTCAGAAGCTGATGCTGTTTCCAGCCTTCTTCCTTTCCACTGTAAATCCAGGCCTTCCTTCTCACACTTGTGGTTTCATGTTTGCAAGATTGCTGCTGTATACCTGAGGTTTCTATCTATATTCCAGACAGGAATAATGGGAAAGAATAAAGGGCAAAGGATTTTCTCCTAAGGAGGCTTTGCTTTTCATTCTAGAAAGGATGTTTCCCTTCTCATTGGTCAAAACAAGGGAAGTTGGGAAATTGAAAAGTTTAGCTTTTCAGTCTCTGTGGCAAAGGACGTCAATGACATAGGGAACTGGGAATTGTTTGGGGGTAGGCAGTCCGTAGGGTCTGCCACGGTTCTCTCCTCAGAAAAGCGCATGCATGTGTGCATGTATGTGCATATACACAGTTCTGCCAGGTAGTTTCAGTGGTGGGGGGTGTCTCTCCTAAGTGGGGGTGGGACGAGAGTCACTCTACAGAGCTAAAGTGAGAGCCACTGCATGAATGAATGCTCTGCTCGCCCCAAAGCTGGGGGCATTGGAGAAGCAACAGGGGAAGGAGACAGAAGACACAACTGAAAGTGGCAATGTGAATGGGGGTGGCAGATACAGGAAGCAGAGTGGCCGTGCAGATTATAAGTACCAGACATTGTAATTAAAAGTAAAAAAAGAAATACAATGACAAATAAAAAAGGATAAACCAATGCTACAATGGGAAAAATAGTCATTAAGTCAGCTCTCCAGTGAGGGATAGGGGTAATGAAAGTGGTGGGGGAGGGGAGGTAGGGCACCCTTTCATGAAAATTTGGGCCAGGACCTATTAATCTTGGTAGAGTCACAAGACATTCATCAGGAATTCAAAAGGTTCGGTGACTTGGAGATTTGAAATCTAATACAGAACAATTCAGCAAGATAAGCTCATTTCTGTAGAATGCTGCAATACGGTGTCGCATTAGGTATTGTAAATAATTTCCAGTGGAGTTTCTGATGGCAACTTTCAGTTAGTTCCCTACAGATTTGTAGGAGCTGATCATAATGTTTGGGAATACATGAGTTGCTGAGATAATATAATATACACAAAGCAGCAAAATAATTAGCACTATCCTCGAAACCATTCTACAAGATTCATTACAAACTTCCCACAGTCATAAAAATCACAGCTATCCCTCATTTTCTTAGGTTCATTAAAAAATGTAGAAGCCAAAGGATTTTAAGGACAACACAAGTATTTGAGCCACGAGTATTTTCCCCTAGGTGACTTGGTGATATCAGAGGATATCACGTTGGAAAATAATTTTTTTTTAAAAAAAGATCATGAAGTAGGAAAAGAATTCACTGATTTTTCCAAGGGAAGAAATACCTGGTTTCTGGACACAGTCTACACCCTGAACAGTGTCCTAGAAATGACACAATCTCAGTAAAGCACTCCAACTGTAACACAGCAAGGTCTGGTGCTTCCAAGTACCTGAGGAGGTCAGCAACTGAAACGAGTTTGAGATTTTTAGCTGTATCTAAACTCAAAGCCCAACTACAGTAAAACTATGCAAATTTCGGGTGCACATCCCAATCAGACCACCTAGGGTGGGATCCTGGCTCCATCATTTATCAGTTATGTGCCTTGGAACTGAGTTACTTCACATCTCTGCCTTCATTTTCCCATCCATAAAATGGGGATAAGCACTTAGCACTTCATAGGATGGTTTTGAGGATTTAGTGAGATAATCTATGTAAAAATCACCACAGGGCATGACATAATAAACATTCCAAACATCCAGAAATGCGTGGATGGATGAGCAACATTTGTTTTCTGGTTAGTTCCACATTTTCAAAAATTTTCCTATCAGTACTACCAATTTACCTAAGCATAAAGAATCTAATTTATTGTTAGCTCACTCTGAAAAAAAGCATTAGTTCCTAAAAAGGTGTTTATCTTTCTTATAGGCATCAAAAGGATGTAATTTTAAAGACTGAGAAGGATTCTGGGTTTGGATTCTCACTTACTGCCTCCAAGGCTTTGAAAAGTGCATAAGCACGTAGGGCCTCTGTGCCTCATTTATCACTGGGGGATTCTGTGCAGTGTAGATGGGTCAGTAGCTACAAAGCACTCACAGTAGTGCTGGGCACATGAAAGTGCTCAAGGTGGCCATTGTAGCCAACTCAAACTGTTAACTGAGGATTTTTCAGAAAAGAAAATGGACTTAAGAGGTAGTATAAAGCAGTTTTTTTTTATCTTGTAAATAATATACAGAACTTGCAGACCCATAATACTCAAGACAAAATTTTGATAGATTCCTATTTCAGGATTTTATTTTCATAGCCAAACATTAAGAACAAAGTAACAGTCTATTCAGAAAGAGATGGTAGACACATGGTGTACCCACCAGGCACTTCAGTGTGAGCTATCGTGGCACCTACTGAGTTCATATAAATGGGCTCCAAATTTTTCTGAACACAACACTCTCCATAGCCATTGTCACTTTGTTTGGGTTATGTGAAATCAAACATTTCCCATCCTTGCTCCAATATCATGTCTTCACAAGTGTTATTTTTCCTGAAGGAAGAAGAATTTGTGTTTTCAAGAAAACCCCTTCCACTGAAATTCTGATCAAACTCTTAAATGATGAGAGAGAATTCTCTCTCACATCCTTGAATAACCAGGGTGAGTTACAAGAGATGAAAAGGTTGGCTGGCAATTCCCATAATCCATTGTTTGTCCTGCTTTGGAAGATACTGCTAAGACAGATCACATTGACAGCTACAATTTAAAAAGAGAGAGAGATTAGCTAGGGTCTGAGGACATCATCTGGAATGTGGCTACTTTTGCCATTGACTCTAAGTAATTTTCTGGAAAGACATCCAGGAAACATTGTCTAGTACATGATACAGCTGGGCATCTTTCATTTTATGTTAAGTGAAAGATGCAAGTGACTCAATGTAAAGATGTTTCCTTGATATTGATTGTTGTATTAGACTTCTACGATGGCCATAACAAAATACCACAGACTATGAAGAGTTGCCCAATGATATGTCACTTTGCATGTACTAAACTATCAAAATTAGAATAGTGCCAAGAGTTGGCAGAGATGTGGGACCATGGGCATGCTCACAGACTGTTGATGGGGATGTAAACTTGTGTAGAAATTCTGCAGAGGACTCTGGTGGTGATAGCAAATTAGGTTTATGTGTATACTTCCTGACCCAGCAAATCCACTCCTGTGTACACAACCAGAAGGAATTTTCAGATTTTACAAGGGTCCTATATGAGTAAGGTGATAAGGCATTGCAGCTTGCTTTTGACAACTACGGTGTACATCTGCTGTCCTGGTGGAATTTTTAATAACTCCCTTTTCACTCTCAAAAGGATTCACCCTTGCCCTGACTGGGTGGCTCAGCTGGTTGGAGTGTTGTCTCATAAACCGGAAGATTTCAGGTTTGATCCCCAGTTGGGGCACATGCAGAAGGCAACTGATCAATGTTTCTCATACCTCTTTCTCTTTCTTTCTCTCTCCCCCTCTGTCCCTCCCTCTCTCTCCTCTTTCCTCTCTTCCCCCTTCCCTTTCTCCCTTCCTTTCTCTCTAGAATCAATGAATATATCCTTGGGCAAGAATTTTAAAAAAGAGCTAAAAACATTAGCTTTTCTAAAAGTGTTCATCCTGTGTATAAGAACTATCTTCACACCGTATCTGTGGTGGTGGGCCGGGAGAGGGAGGCAGTGTGCAGACTGGAGCAGCAAAATGTGTTGAGATCATGCTATGCAGCAGAGAGAAGTAACAGACTAGATGTACCCATAGCAAAATATATAGGTCTTTCAAACATAGTGCTATGTAAAAAAACAAACAGCTTAAAGTTTATAACAATCAAATATGCATACCATTAACATCTATACATGTAAAACTTTATGTTTTATAAGAACACATACTAACACAAGGGCATGTGTCTAATCACATTGAAATGGTTGCTTTGGGACAAATGAGGAAGAGTGATGTGAAATAAAGGAGAAAAAATAAATAAAATGAGGGGGGTCTTCTTAGACCAAAGATGATAATGGATCACTGAGAGAGATGATTAACTCAGGCTCCAGTGTTAGAAATCAAAAGGGAAGGTTTCCTTCAAAATAGATAAAATTGAAGATTTTTTTAAAGGGTTCAAAAAATTAAACTATAGCTTTCTTGAGATATTTGTTTGCTTATTTATTTTCTGAGGCTCTATAAGGCATTTAATTCTGCTTAAATAATTTAAATAGGACTAAATACACATGAAAATAATTGAATAAGGAAGCAGAACAGGGAGTATGCAGAATTAGGAAAGATAAGGACAAGTCAGGTGTGATGGTGATACCTAAAGTTTACAACAAAAAGTTCTATAGATTTTCCAGAGGTGGGTCTCAGATTTGGCACTCACATGCGTGATCAACAGTATCTGTAGTAACAGCCACCACGAAAGCACTCCACGTCCTAAGAAGCAGCCCAACTATTTCCCATTCCGAGATCAGAGAGAAATTTCTCCCCTGGGCTCTCTCATAAGGAGGGCACTGTGTAATGGAATAGCGACCTAGAAAACTAATTTCTACAAAGAGGCTCATTCCAAAGCCACATTGGATAGCTCAAGGCTACTTTATTCTAACAGGGTTTGATCTCCTCAAATTTCTGCAGAATAACTAGGCTTCAGTTCTGGAACAGTTCAGGAAGTGTTCCTGGGTATGCAATAACCCTGTGGCCCACAGATGTGTGGGTTCTTCCACTTGATTCTGAACCACAGGGCCAGAAATTCCTGGTCATGACAGCAAGGAAAGAAAAAAGAAGATTCTCCTTCCAGATTCCAGAGGCACCTTTGCCTCCCACCCCGTGAGGAAGAGGTGGGAGATAAAGTGAGAATGTTTTTTCTCTCTCTCCTCCTGAAACACCTTTAGCAGCTATTAAAATTTTATTGACTAAAAACCAAACATAGTAATTATTGCAGAGACTACAGAAAGTATATCTGTCCTGTGAAGACAGGTGTCTCCATAAGAATGAAACCAGCAAGAAAGCAGTGTCCACTGGAAGACCTTTCTGACAGGAAGCTGTAGGAAGACCCCCTCTGAGAGCTAATCTGCCAGTGGCTGTTTGCAGGTGTGGGGGTGAGAGGGCAGGAGAGGGTAAGAGACCATCTGGTGTTTTGGATCATTCTGGATTTGGAGCAAGTATAGTTCATCAAGTTCGTTTGAAGACTGGTTGGAATAACCCCTGAGTACTATCCAGTTATATTTGATATTTTATTTATCAGGTCACTTCTGCTTATTAATTCAGTTTCCAAGAGCCTAAGAAAGGGAGGATTCATTCCAACATAGCTGTAATTATTTTTTCCCTGTATCCTGTATATGACTTTGAAACTCATCCCATCAATAGCTGGAGACTATTTCTTCACTCTTTGCACGTGGATGGACTTTGTTACTCGTTTTGGCCAATAGGCTGTGGAAGAACTGATGCTGTGCCAGTTCCAAGCCTCAGTCTCAAGAGGGCTTGAATACCCCCTTCTCTCTTTCTGAACCTTGCACAGCCACTATAGGAACACACCCAGGCCAACTTGCTCAGTGATGAGAAACCAAGCCCATTTACTTAACACTGTTCTGGCTGATTGCCAGACAACCCTAGGCGTGTATGTGAGGCCATCTTAGAGCAGCCACCTGTGGCTCCACCACCAGCTGACCACAAGTGCCTGAGTGGGCCCAGGAGAGATCAGCTGAGCCTGGCCCAGGTCAGCAGAAATTCTCTGCCGACCTTAGATGTGTGAGCAAAACCAAATGCGTATTGCTTTAATTCTCTAAGTTTTGGTGTAGTTGTAACGTAGCAGTGGCTGATTGATACAGGAGGGTCTCTGATGTTAGTATTATAACTAAGAGAAAATTTTGTTCACTGTTATAAGTTTTTAAAACTACAAACAAAAACATTATAAAAGAAAAAACACACAGACGTTGACATTCTGGTTTGTGCTGTAGGATCTTATGAGGCAGCGATCACGGATATCCATAAGCTTCGAATACCTGGACAATACTGAGTTTCTGGACTCGTGTAAGGGAAGATCAGACCCTAGACCTTCAGAACACTCCCTTCTGACATTCTCAGCACAAGTATGGGGAGACAGCCATATTTTTAATAAATAAATTCTCTAAAATGTAACAGTTCCCATTTCCTCATCTCTTCCCAGCTTACAGGATAGGGAATTGTTTTCTCTTAGAGTATCTTTAATTACTCCTAAATTCTTTGCATCTGCTACTGTGAATTCTCTAACAGTTCCTTCTCAGAGCGGTGTTTTCCACTCTGTTGGTTTATGTCTCATCACCTTTCCTCGGGGAAATGAGGGGGGAATGTGGACAAAAGTACCTGTCACAAGTGAAGCTGGAAAATACCAACTTTTAATTGGGTTCTACAGTGGTTTCTGTGACCCCTTCTGACCCTCTGACATTTTCTTTTCTTCGGGTTTTGTCCTCAGTTTTATTTTAAGGAATTTGTTTGGGCAGAATGTTTGCAGTGGGAGAAGAGGCATAGTGAGAACTGGCCCCTGTCTCCAGTGAGTCACCAGCGTCTGTTCCTTGGTGACTGAGTCTCATTATCGCCACTGCTGCTGGGCTGGCACATCTGTTGGAAGCAGGGATAGAGGGCTCTGGGATTCGCTAATGACTCCTGGGGAGATGCAGGAGGAGGGTTGCCGTCTTGGGAGTGGCCGTTGTGAAAACCCACCTGTCCGTGTCCTGTAAGAAGTTAAAGATGTCTTTCCTTTCAGACTGCTAACAGGGGCGGGACCAGAAGTCTTAGAGTGCTCATACAGGAAAGGCACTGAGCTTTGCCAAGACTTCAGTTCTCATCTAATGAGTGAGAATGGTATTAAATTTATCATGAGTATTGATAAATAATTTAAATGTGTAATTCCTAGCATGCCTGGAGCACAAACATGCTTGATAAATGCAGTTTTTTTCCTCTCTTTTCACCTTTTGACTTTTAGTTATAGTGTTGTTTGTTTGCTTGCTTGTAGATGCATCTCTTACTCTGTAGAATAAAGAATGGGTTTTTGGAAAGCAAGAACATATATTCACCAAAATTTTTAAACTGTTTCTACTTTTTACCTATAATCCCACTTATATAAATTTCCACTGAAACAAAAATCCAATTTTAAAATGTAGGAAAATATAATCATAAAAAGATCTGATGTCACTTTAAAAACCATGTTTTTTCTTGTCATTTGCCTTCTACACAGCACTTTTATCATTCTTATTTTTATTTCTTTATCTTTCGTGCTATTTCTTCTTACTCTCATTATTGTTTCCATGCAGTTACTAAACTTTCATTCCTTCCCCAGATCATTAAAAAATAGACAGGTATTAATTGCCCATGAGCTCCACACGAATCACTTGCTTCTAAGAAAGATGGTCAAACAGGCTTATTTCTTTAGTCTAGGCAGCCAGTCTCCAGGGGAAGCAAAACTGAATTATAATCCATCTTACATGCATATGCAGCCATCAGGAGATGTTTCATAATAATAACTACTCCAATACTTCATAATATTTGGAAGAAAATGGTCAAAGAATGCACTAAGGAAACAGTCAAAGAAAATATTCAAAGGCGAGAGAGAGAACTTGACTGGATTGATTGGTTGCTACATGCACATCCCAGTCCCCACATTGCTTTTACAAAAACACAGCCAGTAAGCATTTTAATCTCCCATTTCCTGAATAGGAAAGTGAAGCCCCATGATTTCAAATGCCTTACCTACAGACCAAGGACTTGAACAAAGGGCTGCTATACTTTAATATCCATGTTCTTGCTCCTATTCCCAGCTGCCTCCAAGGCAGTGATTGCTACCTGTGGTTACACATTGGAATCATTGGGGAAGCATTAAAAAAATGGCAATGCCCAACACAACACTGAAAAAGAACCAAGTTGGAGGAGTCACAGTACTCAGTTTCAAGACTTACTATAACGCTTCGGTAATCAAGACTGTTCACTGGTGAAGAAACAGACATGCAGACCAATGGAACAGGATAGAGAACCAAGAAGTAGACCCACACAAATAGCATCAGCTGACCTTTGACAAAGGAGCAAAGCCAATTCCGCGAAGAAAGGATAAGCATTTTAACAAACAACGTGGAACAATTAGAGGTTCATCTGTAAGATAAAAATAAAACCTAGACCCAGACCTTACACTCTATAATAATGAGCTAAAAATAGATCACAGAACTAAATATAATATACAAAACTATAAATCTGTTGGAATAAAACAGTGGAGAAAAGCTATGAAACTTTGGGTTTGACAAGTTTTTAGATATATGAGCCAAAGCATGATTTAGTAAGAAAATGATAAGTTGAACTTTATCTAAATTAAAAACTTCTGTGAAGGATACTGTTGAGAGAATCAAAAGACAAGATACAGATGGCACATACTGTGCTCCAGTTGAAAACTTGTGTGCCATGGAGGTACAGGTTAACAATTCCCACACCACTCTCCATGCATACTGGAATTTAACAAGTATGGATGGACAGTGGTGGGAGCCAGTCTTTCCCTGTTGGAGTGGGAGTTACAGATAAGCAAGAGGAAGAGGCTGGAATCATCAATCTAGTAGTTGGATTAGAGTTGGAGAAACCCATATGGATTCACGTTAGCCTAATATAGATACCTATAATCACATACAGAAATACTTATAGATATGCATTTGAGGGGACCTCCACACAGAATTTATTTATAACAAATTGTGTGTTCTTACATGTTTAAACGTCAGTCACTCTCCATTTGATGCAATTCACCTGTCAAGACGTTTTTTCCACTGCTCAAAATAGTTTTTGAACTCATCAATTTTGATGCCATTTAATGCTTCTGCCATTTTTTGTTTCACCTCTTCCATATCAGCAAAATGTTTTCCTTTGAGGACTTTTTGTCATCTTGGAACCCAAAATGTTTCTAGGGGAAATATCAGGTGAATAGGGAAGGCGGGACAGAGGGGCCGTGCTGTTTGTTTTTTAGTCAAAAACTGCTGAGCACTCAGTATGGTGTGGGCATGTGTGCTTGCAAATTACCCACCACAAAATGGGCAAATGCATTGAAAGGGTCTTCAAAAAAATTCACTGAAGCTGAATGCAGCCTCTCACAACAATACCAGAGGGTACACTGATACAAATGGGTTCCTAGAACACTCACCAAGTGAGCTGGGCCTGCACTACAAGGCCCGCCCCCCCGTCCAGAAGATAATTCCAGGTTTTGGCGTGTCCACCATATATATATCCATGGGTTAATACTTACACACATATATTTCCTTGTTCTGTCAACTGAGAGGGCCTGGGAGCAATGATAGCCCTGTGGCAATGAACATACTCAGCACCAGATCTTGGTTTCTAATATCATTCTTCCACAAAAGGAACCAGAGCTAAGGCAAATGGCTGCTTCTAGGACTAGGGTAGCAAATATGAAAAATGAGCGTGGAGCAGCTTATGTACCAAAAGAGTAAGAAGGTGCATGGAACAACAGCAATGCAGTGAGGAGGTTGTGTCAGTGGGACACGGGGCCACCTGAGAGAGCTCCCAATGCAGTGAGGGGGCGTGTCAGTGGGACACGGGGCCACCTGAGAGAGCTCCCAATGCAGTGAGGAGGCGTGTCAGTGGGACACGGGGCCACCTGAGAGAGCTCCCAATGCCCAAATCTGGGACAACTGAGCCACAAAATAAAGTAGTATTGGAATGAAACCCAAAGTAGGAAATAAATAAATGAGCCCACATGGGTATGAATAAATTATTGAATATATAAATAAGTGGAGGAAAACAAACATTTCTTATACTAAAGAAGTCTAAAAGTTTCATGTAGATACTATGTCCTTAGGGAAATGAAGTATAACCCAAGGAAGTGGGTGGAACAGAGTGGCTTCCTTAAAAAGAGTGCAGAATGAAAAGGGGGGGAGGAGAGTAACTTTGTGCTGGAGAAACTTGACAAACACCTTAGCCAAATGGTTAAGGTTGACATCAATAGGCAAGTCATGTTGATGTATGTACCCCTGATTTGATATGACCAGAATGGCTTTATCTCTGTGGTCTTCCTCCCCAAAGCACATAGCCCCAGTCTAATCAAAGAGAAAACATCAGACAAATCCCAGTTGAGGGACATCCTACAAAGTACCCGACAAGTACTCCTCAAGGCTGACAAGGTCATTAAGAATAGTGGACATCTGTGAAACCATTACAGCCAAGAGAAACCTAAGGAGCCATGGTGACTGCATGTAATTGGGATCCTGATATACAAAAAGGAAATTAAGGGAAAACCAAGGAGATATAAAAAAACATGGACTTCAGTTAATAATATATCAATATTGCTCATTACTTGTGACAAATGTACCATACTGATACAAGATGTCAATAATAGTTAAAACTGAGCATGTGGTACATGGGAAATCTCTGTACTAAATTTGCGATTTTTCCATATACTGAAAACTGTTCTAAAATTACTTAAAATAATTTGCAGTGCCTGTGCACCAGAGAAGGTTTAGTAGCATCCCGGCCTACTAGATACTATACTAGATACTATTCTAGATACTAGATACTATTCTAGATTCTGGTTTAATTTGTTTGCTGTGTGACCTGACTCTTGGGGTGGGGGGGCTTCAGAAGCTACCCAGGTGATTCTAATATCTAGCAAACCACTGCTCTGAGGGAAGGGATGGTTTTTGCAAATACACTGCTTTGTCTTCCTACTCCTTTGTTTGTTTGGTTATAATAAATGCTCTGACATTGCCCGTGGTGAAATCGGGACTTCCTGATCTTGGTTGTTTGAAAACAATAGCTCTTTAAATGTACAGCCAGTAATATGGGGTTTAGAGAGACAGTTTCCATTAAATAAGAAATCCTGTCCAAGAAGCTTAAGTACCGTAAACATTTTAGGTGAACAGACAGTGAAGGGCACACTATGCTAAATGTATCTTTGGTTTAAGTCTGCATGCAGTGGGAATGCCTTTAATTTGAGTGCGCAGTGCTAGGCCATGTGGACACGGAGTAAATCATCCCCGAACTTTTAGGTGCAGTGGTTTGGCTGTAATTAGTAGAGTTGTTCTTCAGGCTTTGATTGTGACAAATGAGATAAAAGCATCACCTGCTGGCAAATGCAGCTTAAAAGGTTCAGGATCTGCAAAGTGAACCGAACAATCTATTTTTCTCCTGCAGTAAAGCTGGCAGCAGGAGTTCCTGGGGTTTGTACCTGGTGCAGGAGGTGACTGGCTCCTTCTGACCCCAGCATTCGGACGGTGAAGAGAGCGAGACCAAGGCCGAGGCCGAGAGAGAGGCTACGGAGCTGTGCTTCTTCACGCGTGGATGGCTGGGTACGTAATTTGGAAATGATGAGGCTATGTTTTCAGACTTACACTGTTTGCTAGAAACCCTAACAGGGCAGGAAATTGTTTCATGCACATGAAGGTATAGAAAAGAGATTTATTTCCCCATGAGTCTGCTTCCTCAGAAGTAGTTATTAGCAGGAATTTCTACTTTTGAAAACCTGTAAGAACATTAATCAACCAGAAAATTTGTTGATTGAGTCTTACACTTTGCTAAACACTGAGGGGGATATTATAAAAGTTAAAATATAATAGTGGCCTTTTATTTATTCACCCAAGCAATGCTTAATTGAGTATATAGCACATACCAGGGATCTGCTAGTACTAGATATTTAAAAACAGTAACAAACACTGAGATAGTCTCTTAAGTATTCCATAGTCCAAGAACTTACACTACACTGACGTTACCCCCCGTGAGATACTTCACAACGTCTGAAGGAATATTTGGTTGGCACCACTGCCGGCGGGGGGGGGGGTCCTGGGGAGCTGCTGGCATCTGTTCTAAGCCAAGTGTGTATTGTTTCAACTGAAGTTGAAACTCTGATAAATATCTTGTATCATGTTATTTATACTTATGTATTAACTGTAAGTTTAAGTGTAAAAAGAGGCCTTACATTCATGCTGTGCAAGGTGGGTGCTAGCCACCTGTGGCTCTTTAATTTAGTTGAAATTAAATAAAATTTAAAATTCATTCTTCAGTCACACCAACCCCTGGTTGAAAACCACTGAAATTTCCCCCCATGAGATACTTCACAACGTCTGGAGGAATATTTGGTTGGCACCACTGCGGGGGGTGGGGCAGTTCTGGGGTGCTGCCGGCATCTGTTCTAAGCCAAGTGTGTATTGTTGATGAGTAGAGGCCGGAATGCTACTAAACCTTCTCTGGTGCCCAGGACCACCCTCTACAACACTGAGATAGTCACAGGGCCCGAAGTGTCGGAATGCTGAGTGTGAGACACCTGCAGACCCACTGGGCCCTTCGGTAAAAAGAGAGCACACTCTCCAGGTGTGACTTAAGGAGGCAAGCGTTAAAGCCACCTCCTACTCTCCCTGTACCTGGTGGGGTTGAATAGGGAGAGTCTGTAGCGGAGGGTCCTACTGAGGTGGAGTATGGTGGCACTGTCAGAGGAAGTTCAGCGCTTCTAACGGTAACATCTGAGGCCAGAGGGCCTATTAAATCAGGCTGTGCCAGAGAGATCACCTGAGCCCTCCCTTTACTGAGAGCAGCCACGGCCTTTTGAATAATATCACTAAAAGCCAATGGCACTCTTACAATATAAACATGGCATTTGCACTGAAGTTGAAACTACTATAAACATCTTGTATCATGCTACTTATATTTATGTATTAACTGTAAGCTTAAGTGTAAAAAGAGGCCTTACATTCATGCTGTGCAAGGTGGGTGCTAGCCACCTGTGGCTCTTTAATTTAGTTGAATTTAAATAAAATTTAAAATTTATTCTTCAGTCACACCATCACATTTAAAGGGATTACTAGCCACATTGACAACTGGGTACCAAATTGGATAGTGTAGAATTAGAACATCTCTATTCTCACAGTTCCAGTGGGTACTACTCTCTCTTTACAAGCCATTCTAAGCAGCCTAACCAGTATGCTGTTATTGCTGTTAAGAACAAACAAACCTGTTTCCTAGCAGCTGAGACACCAGGGCAAATGCTTTGCATTATCTCATTATCATTGTCTATTAAAAAGACACAGACATGTTCTGCTGGGGGGAACCATCTTTTGTCAGACATGGACTTTTGTGAAGGGTAATGGATGTTGGGTAATGTATCAGATGATTGAAATTGATTTTCCAGGAGGTGTAACAATGTAAAATTCAAGTAGATAACCCCTATAAGGCATTTCTGATCTAAGTGTGTATTGTTAAATATTAATTCCACTAAGGTTTGTCAGCAGGGAATTAAGATATGTGACCCAAATACATTTCTTTCTAGTAATTGAGTGTAAGAGATAAGTAGCGTTTGGTGTATCTCAGCTGAGGAAGGGGTGGGATGGAAGGAGGTGGGAGGAGCAGAATGGCCTGGGGGCCCTTGCAAAATGCCTAGGTTGCCCCCCATAATGTATGTCAGAATTGAGGGGTGACTGGGGAAGGTCTTGCACATGTATATTTTGAAAAATTTCCCCGTGTAATTCCATCATAGCCAATCCAAGTGACTATAGTTTAGAGACATGAAAAGGAAAATTAGCACACCTTTTCCACTGTTTAATGGGAGAGGGGGCGAGGCTTAAAGACACCCAAGCCCCTCCTCCAGCTCTGATTCCCTACACCTGCCAGTGGCCCACACCCCCCCCCCTCAGTTCTCTCTCACCACCTCTTGCAAATGACCCACTGGTTGTTGCTAGCTACTTTTCCCCTTAGGTCATTGAGAATGATCCACTGGGTTTAGAGCAACTGCCTCAGGCATTTCCCTTCAATATCAGGTGTCTCTAGCAAACATTGCCAGGGGATCACAGCCTGTTCTTGGGAGTAGTTTCTGATAAGTGCCCCCAAATGATGATGCCATGTACTCGGATCAAAGGGTATGTCACATGCAAAGAGGATGCGCTGGCCAAACAGGTCATCAGCTGGGGAAATTCAGGAGCCTCGGTATGTTTTTTCTTGCTCAGGTTGAGGGGTATCCCACTTCTCCAGAACAGTGTACCAAGGGTATGTGAGCAGGGCTGAAAATAGTCTCTCAGAAGGACCTTAAGAAGCCCTTGGATAATTGATTCAGTAGAGAGTTCAGAGTTTGGCCACAGGGTGTGGCTCTTTTTTTTTTTTTTAATTTTAGAAAGCTGTTACTGTAGAGAAGCCTAAGAGTCCCATCAGATTGACAGCTAGCTCTGCTGATGGACAGACAAGTTCAACACTGTTCCCCCCTCCCCAACGCTCCTTTAAACCATAACTTTAGGCCATGTTTTCAAGGCACTCTAGCCCTGAATGGACCTGCTTGTTTTTCACATTTCTTTTTTCTGTTAATGGATTTAGAATAACCTTACTGTATTCTGCATCTTCTTCACCCTTGGTTTCAAAATTTCTCCTTAGAATTTAGTTTTCCCTATGTTGTATGAAATGCTGGTCACTCAGGATTTCAAAAAAGCGTGAGGTGGGACTCATATCGCTGGGGAACTACCCAGAACATAAAGTCCTTTTGGTGGCACACTGTACAATGCATTAGGTAAGCAAAAGCAGCCCACCGCCCCTGGCAGATGCCCCGCCCTAGCTTCCTACTGCTATTTAGAGCTGCAGAATCAGTTGGTTGTGAAGGAGACAAAAAGGGGTGAAACTATGAGGAGACTAAAGCAGATTCTAAACTAATAGTTTAAATTCCATCTCGAAAAAATTGTTGTGAATGTCTCTCCTGTGAATCTGCCTGGGCTTGGGATGGCAGCGGTGTGAAGCACCCTGTGATTAGGAAAGCCAGTTAGGGTTTGTCTTCTGTAGATTATCCAGCTAGAGGGGAAGGAGAGTCTTAAAGCCATGAATAGTTTTGACTTAAAAAGTCCACTAATCTTTCAAAGGAAGAAGGAAAGATGGAACTCTGGAGTGGCCCACTGGAGCCTGCATCATTCATTAGCAAATACTCAGTGCCTGTTATGTGCCAGAAATGGTGGCACAGTGTGCTGGTGCGGCGTGATAGAAAACTTACGTAGGGATGCTTGAAGTGTATACGTGTACAGGTTTTGTCCCAGTTCCTGGCACACAGCTCCTAAATTCCTTAGAACTTTTAGAGTCATAGGAATGTCCTTTGCATTCTAATGAGGTTATTATATTATAGATGGGGTGCTTGGACAGCTGCAGGATGTGGCGCTGGTCACCAGAGGAACCAATCATGTGATTAGAGAATTGGAACTAACAACTTTACTTCCAACCTCTGGGGAGAAGCAAGGGCCTGGGACATGGAGAGTGAATCGTACTGCATAATGGGGTTTTTATAAAAACTCTGAAACAGGCCGAGGGAGCTTCCAGGTTGGCACACACGCTGACATGCTGGGAAGGGCTGCACTCACAAAGGGCGTGGGAATACCGTGTCCTCCCTGCCCTCCATGCCTTGCTCTAGGCATCACCTTCATTCAGCTCTTTGAGTTGTATCCTTTATAATAAAACTAATAGAAAGGAGAGGGCTTTCCTTAGTTCTAGTCACTGTAGCAAATAATTGCACCTGAGTGGGAGTTACAAGAATCTCCAGATTTGTAGTCAGCCTGGCAGAAGAGTAAGTCCTCTGGAGACCCCATTTGTGGCTGACGTCTAAAGTGAGACCAAGCCCTTAACATGTGGGGTCTGTGCTAACTCTGGGTAGTTAACGTGGCATTCAGTTGAATTATTGGACACCCAGTTTGGTGTCAGAGAATTTGAAAGTTGCTTGTGTTGGAATGACGTGTCTGGGCATAAAATGGTGTATAATAGCAGGGATGTTTCTGTGGTTATAATGTTTATAAATATCTCAGTGAGTTGTCGGGTTATTTGGCACTGTGCTGTATGTCATCCAATTGTCTCTCTAGAGCTACCCACCTTGGATTAGAGGCTGACCCTGATGGACCACATCCATGAGCACACTGCTCTCTTTCTCTGATTGGGTCTGACCAGTGGGATCTCTGGTAGGAAACTGAAGGGTGGGAGGTGAATAAGATCAGGGTATTTATTCACCTCACTCCGTCTTTGTGGGAAAACTGAGTAATGTCTCTAGGTGGAATACCACTACGCCTTTCAAGGCAGTCTTCTCTACATGGCTTTTTCCTTCGTTTCTGCTCACCACTCTTCCTCCTTGTCTCCTTGTGCCAAAGGGTGGTAACAAGGTTGCAGGTTTGATCTCGGGTCAAGGTGTGTACAAGAATCATCCAATGAATGCATAAATAAGTGGACTGACAAACTGATGTTTGTAGCACTGACCAGGTAGCTCAGCTGGTTAGAGACTGTCCTGATTTGTCCACGGTGGTAGTGGTACTTCAGCTCCTAACTTTGGATTATTGCCCTCAGTCCCTGTGGTTTTATCACACCCCGAGTATACTTTTGTAAAACGTTCCCTAGTAAATCTTCTTTGCATTATCCTGGTTTGTGTATTCCATCTTCTTGGGGCCCTGACTAACACAGGCACTGTGCATTTAAATGTTGGATTGATGTGCACCAAGTATGTTGATTTATTTTTATATAGTTGATGTAAAGCTAACCATTTAGCTGCTCATGAAGGTCACCCTATCACTGCTTCTTAGCAATGATAAAATTATACGATAGAATAGAATACTTATCTTTGCATTTCCTTTGGCAGGAGAGTATACATTCAATGAGGTAAAGAGAAGGGGCTAGAACATTGGTTCTGCTTTATAGCACTTAGAATTGCAATTTCAGTTGCCAAAATGCTCATTACCCATTATGATTCTGGCATTAATACTATATTCCAGGCTTTGAAGATGCATTAATAGCCTGGGATTTACACCAAGATGATACAAGCTGAGACGAGGTTGATAAATGTTGCAAAAAGTCGTGGTTATTAACCATTTTATTGGTGAGATGGAACAGGATAGTAGCACTCAGAAGTTCAATGGTAGTGCCTGAAACATATTTCCTTTTATGATAAACATTTAAGTGAGAGAGAGAGAGAGAGACCACTCAAATGGGTTGAGAAGAGAGCACAAAATGTGTGCTTTTGTTTACTTTACAGAGGCTCTGCTATAGGAACACTGCCATGAAATGTACATTTGTTATTGATCTTTTCAACTGCTGAGCCCACCCCGGCACCTCCTTTAGAATCTACGATAAGCCAATTTTTCCAAATGACAAATTTCTTGTAACAAGATATAAATTTATATGGTTGCGACCTTTCTTAGGAGTTTTTTTGAGCCTCCTTTCTTCCTTATTTTGCTTCCCAAAGTCATTATTGAAATATAAATTAGGATGGCCAGACAGGACTATCAAAGATGGCTTTTAATCCATTGATCTGTAGATAAGAGGGAAAGCTTTTCTCAGAAGATGGTGCATGTTTACATCTCAGGAGAATTGGTGAGAGGCTACCTTCATTCTCAATCATTAGCCTTTAGACATAAAAGCAATCTCAAAGGTCATTTCTCTCCTCATGCTATGGACGAGGAGATGGACCTAAAGATACTGGAACACTTATCCAAGAACACAACCCTTTTGTCAGGGCTGCTGTGACAAAGTACCACAGACCGAGTGGCTTAAACAACAGCAATTTATTGTCTCCCTGTTCAAGAGGCTAGAAGTTCAAAGTCAAGATGTTGGCAGGGTTTGGTTCCTTCTGAGGGCTGTGAAGGAAGAATCTGTTCTAGGCCTTGGCTTGTAAATGGCTGTCTTCTCCCTGCATTTATTCAATATATCATCTTCTCTCTATGTATGTCTCTGTCCAAATGTTCTCTTCTTTAAGCACACCTGCCGAATTGGATGGGGGCCCACCCTAATAACGTCATTTTAACTTGATTACATTCTTAAAGACCCTATCTCCAAAGTTAGATTATAAGAAACTGAGGGTTGGAATTACAAAATACGAATTTTGGGGAGGACACAATTCAACTTATAACAACAGCTGTCTAAACACCGATCATAATCTTGGTCTTCTGATTCCCTTGTTAGTTTTTTTTCTATTACACCATGTGGCTTTTAATATTCTCATTTCTATTACTACAAAGAAGACTATTTCCTTTTTCACAGAGGTAGGTTATAGGGGTTTTCTCAGAACATTTCACATGATTGAATTTAGGAGAACATAAGGTCAAAGTAAGTTGAAGGGAATAAGGATCCTTATTTAATATAGACTGAAAATATTCGTCTTGGGGATAAGGAGAAACAAAGTTTTGATTATTAAATGGCTGAAACTTTAGAGTTAGTGATGAAATTCTCCTAGACTTACTCCATTAACTGAAGTTTATATTATTACATTGTGATAATAAATGAGTTTTTCTAGTTATTTTTCTCTTTGACTTGGATCTCTCTGTCCCTGGAAAAAAGGCTTCCAGGGAAGCAAGGTTTACTTCTAGATGTCCCATGAATGAAGCTTTGACAGAACTATTGCCAATCTCGACATTTAATTCTCCTAAAATCATTTCATCAGTGTAGGGATACTTGAAGCATAGAAAGGTTATGAAGCAGCCTACATGGTACCAGATATCTCAGGGGAATGTTTGTACACTGGGAGGCAGGATATTTATGTTATGCTGTACCAAGCGGTCTTTCAGAGAAGATGAATCTAAACAAGACAAATAAGTCTTCATGTATCATGTGACAAAGGTCAATGTGGCTTGCTCACCTCTGTGTGATGAAATTGCTTTGATTAAGGTTGGAACAGAAGAAAAACGATAGGGTGTTCACCCTCCAGCAGTGACCTCATTCTCCTTATTGTCAGATGGTCTATCAAGCTGCTTTGGAAGGAGGGGAACCTGATGATCATAGAAGTAACATGCTCCGCTCGAAACCACAAGTGCGCTCCCTCCTAGCTCGATGTGTGTTTCACCCAGGGCAACAGCTGTGATGTAGAACTCAGGAACAGGGGACTAAGGGATGGCCCTGACCACCTAGTGACATTCAGGAGGGGTATACATGACTTTGGACATGGCCTACTTCACCAAGCCATGGAATGTGCCTCTTGCTGCTTAAAGGAGGTAGTAGTTTCTAGGATTTAACTCCTGCACCCTCCCCTGCTGGCAGTGCTTCCCAAAGCATAGCTCTTAATCACTAGCCTTTCAAATATTAGTGGTTAAACAATTCAGAAAATGCCACACACTAAATCCTTCTCTTAGCTATTCATTATGCATATTGGAATCTTATAGGCTTTGCAATGTTTTGCAATGAAATCATTTAATTTTTTTAAATCAGGTGTTTCTCTTTAAGTCATATGATCGTGGAACCATTTGTTCATGTGAAACATGTAAGTTGCAAGCAACACATTTTGAAAACTCCTGTCTAAAATTTGCATAAATTGAAGAGATACACACATCAAAAAGGAATGTAGATCAAGTTCATAGCTGACAGACTAAGAGATCTGTGGAGTTATCTCCACAGAATACTTGACTGATAACCCTTATTATCTCACAGACTATTCACGGTGGCTACTAGCAGGGATGCAATGCTAAGTTGGGTTGGCCAGGCTTTTCACTCATGAGGATCTTTCTTAATTATAGAGGCATAGAGGGCCATGTGTTTGTGTCCTGAATAGTCATGTGGTTTAAAAAAGAAAAAGGGCTGGGCTGATAAGCAGAAGGCGCAATATATTTTTGTCCTTTGTCATAGAATTGTGATGTGACCTAACAGTTCCACTCCTTCCCTAGTTAGCATGGCTGTTACTGAACAAGCTACATTCTTCTGTCACAAGGCAGAGCTTTAGTACCCAGCAGGCCTCCCTGTGTACTTGGGACCTCAGCAAATACTGTCTGAAGATGAAGAGGAAGAAGAGGTTGTCAGGCTGGTGACATAATGTCTCAGTGTTTGGGTCACCTCGGGAGGAGCAGAGTGCTACAAAAACAATCATTCTTGGGGAGGGGTGGCTGGATGGTCTGATGCACCACAGTGCCCGTGGAGCATAGCCTGGCTATCCGCATCAAATGTTGGTAGGTAGATGCTCTTATAACAAAGACCCTGTAGTTTCAAATAACAGAATCTATCTTGAGCTAGCTTAAGAAAAAAAAAGTTAATATATTGTGAAGATACTTGAGCATATCATGGAATTTAGACAAGTTGCACAACCAAATCTTAAAGTTTAAAAACATGACAGCTCAGGAATCTGCTCTCGGTTCCTGCAAGCCAGTGCTCTACCTTTGGGTCAAATATCTATTTTAGTTCATTGAGTTCTGACACATCTGTTTGTTGAGGAGAGTATGGCAGTACCTTGATCTCAAGATAAATAGATCCTGCTTTGGCTGGTGTGTCTCAGTGGATTGGGCATAGGCCTGCAGACTAAAAGGTCACCGGTTGGATTCCCAGTCAAGGCACATGCCTGAGTTGTGGGCCAGGTCCCTAGTTGGGGGGATGCAAGAGGCAATGAGATGTTTCTCTCCATCTCTTTTTCCCTCCCTTTCCCTCTCTCCAAAAATAGATAAAATCTTTTTTAAAAAATAAAGAAAAATGAGTCCTTTCTCCAGCCCCAGAGAACAAATTGTACAATCTGAAAGTATAGTAATTTCATTTCTCTTTGTCAGTAGTTGGTGTAATGGTGGCCATGTGACCCAGTACTAACATAGGAGGTGTAAACAGAAGGTGGCTGGATATGGGTTCTGGGAAAGCTTTTATTTTACCAATAAAAAAAAAAACATTTATGTGGCACGGCTCTTTCTTCTTTTGCTTTTCCTCCTTTTCTCTGGAATTAAGATGTGATGCCTGGTGGCAGAGCAGCCATAATGTGACCATGCTATGACAAGCACCAGATGGCAGTTGTGTACTAGGAAGAGAGGGCACAAAGGAAAAAGAGCCAAGATCCCTCTACGATTGAGCTGCACACTGACACTGGATTGCATACCTCCTGATTTGTTCTCATTTGAGAAAAAATTATAACCTATTTGTTGAAATCACAGTATACTGTGATAGGTCATTATTATTGTTGTTATTTGAAACCAAATTCATTCCTAAGTGGAAATAGTTATGAAGTATAAATACATGGGGCACTGACAGAGGATGGCTCATGAAATGGTGAGTTATTCAAGGTGTCTATGAAAGCCACCCTGAAGCTTCGAAATCTCACCACTGCTACTACCTACCTGTCCTAAATAAAAATTTATCAACCCATCAACAAATTAATTGAGTTAAATTAAAAATTAAATTAGTGAAATTAAATTTCACTAATTTTTATTGATCCCTCATTATCTGCTAGATATTTTTCTGGTGATGGGGATAGTTTGGAGAAGACAGAGATAATGTTAGCTCTCATTAAGTTAACATTCTAAGGGGAAAGTAGACAATAAACTAGGAAAATAAATGAACACTCATTTCAGATAATAAGTCCCATAGAAAATATAAAATGGAGTGTTGGGATAGAGAGTTATGGGAGGGTATATGCACGGAAGTCTAAGAGAATGATATTTCAGGTGTGCCAAGACCAAGAAATATGGCCCAAATGAAAGAACACAGCAAAACCTCAGAACTAAATGATGAGGAGATTGCCAACCTATCTGATGAAGAATTTAAAGCCTTGGTAATCAAAATACTCACAGAACTAACTGAGCTTGGTTGAAAAATAAAAGAGCAAATGAAAGATGCCCAAAATGAAATAAAGCAAAATATTTAGGAAACCAACAGTAACAAGAAGGAAACCAGGATTCAAAGCAACAATTTTGGACAAAAGGTAGAAATAAACATTCAACTAGATCAGAACAAAGAACAATAATCCCCAAAAATGAAGAGGCTGAGGACTGTCTGGGACAACTTGAAATGTTCCAATATCTGAATTATAGGGGTGCCAGAAGGAGAAGAACAAGAGCAAGAAGTTGAAAACTTACTTGAACAAATAGTGAAGAAAAACGTCCCCAATCTGGCAAAGGAAATAGACTTCCAGGAAGTCCAGGAAGCCCAGAGAGTCCCAAAGAAGCAAGACCCAAAGAGGAACACACCAAGGCACATCACCATCAAGTTACCAAAGATTAAAGATAAGGAGAGACTCTTAAAAGCATCAAAAGAAAAGAAGAGAGTTACCTATAAAGGAGTATCCATAAGATTATCAGCTGATTTTTCAAATGCAACCTTACAGGCAAGAAGGGGCTGGAAAGAAGTATTTGAAGTCATGAAAGGCAAGGACCTACATCCAAGATTACTCTATCCAGCAAGATTATGCTAAACCAGTGGATTACTCTGCGTATCCACTGGTATATTATATTCAGAATGGAAGGGCAGATAAAGTACTTCCCAGATAAGGTCAAGTTAAAGGAGTTCATCACCACCAAGCCCTTATTATATGGAATGTTAAAGGGACTTATCTAAGAAAAAGATAAAAAATATGAACAATAAAATGACAACAAACTCATAACTATTAACAAATGAACCTAAAATAAAAGAAAAACAAAGAAAAAAGAAACTAAGCAAACAACCAGAACAGGAACAGAATCAGAAAAATGGACATCACATGGAGGGTTTTCAGTGGGGAGGGGGAAGGGAGGAATAAGGGCGAAAAGGTACAGGGAAGAAGAAGCATAATTAGTAGGCATAAAATAGATGGGGAAAGATAAAAATGGTATAGGAAGCAGAGGACTCAAAGAACTTATATGTACAACCCATGGACATGAACTAAAGAGGGGATGCTGGAGGGTTGGGGGGCAGGGTGGAGGGGGGATTAAGGTGGAAAATTGGGAAAACTATAATAGCATAATGAATAAGAAATACTTAAAAAGAGTATACATCAGAACATTTCAAAAAAAGAAAATGATGTTTCACATAAAATTTAAATTGCAGAAAGGAGCCAACTCTGTGAGACCTGAGGGCCAAGCTTTTGGGAGAGAGTGGCCAGGGCAGCTGCCTCAGGCAGAAATGAGCATGCTCTGCTCCAGATGCAGAATGAATCATTAATAGGTGTCCACTGCACAGTGATTTGGGAGGCTATCCATGTTTATCTCATTATAACTATTCTGGCCATGGGCAATATGATGGATCTCGAGGCTGCGGACAGGGCTACATGCTGCATAAGTGACTTTTCCTACCACCACTTCAGCCTGTCAGAAAACCAGGGGATGGAATGGCTGGGGGCGAGTCTAGGTAATAGACTGTGATCTGAGTGACTGATCATCTTTCCTTTGAGAATGGACCTGTCATTCTCAGCCACATCCCTAGGCTCCCCAGGGGCTGGCTTCCCATGGAATGAAGTCAGCCCTGTTCTGGAGGGACTGATAAAGCCTTCAGCTGAAACCCAGCTGCTTCAGGACCATGCTCCAGTCCCTCCCTCAAGTTACAGTTGTCACACTTGATGCATCTTTCTGTGGAAAGACCAACGCAGAGAGGCAGGAACCCTGGCTCCTGCTCCCAGCTTGCTCCAGCTGGTCATACCTGAATCATTTTCAAGTGATGCTTATCACTGAAGCAGCAACATGACATCACATAGCTGGAAAACTCCCACACAGTTCATCCTGTCCTGCATTCCTCATGTGTCTGGCATTACCCATGACAAAAGGGTTGGAATACCACCATCCCTGCTTTAAGTAGGTTGTCTGCTAAACCAGATATCTACTGACTTTGATAAAGAATCCAGTTCACTTTTCTCTAACACTTGAACTTGGGGGAAATTAGAGCCACAGTAACTATCTGTGGGCTGCTATGTTTCCTCTGGGGTCCTGTGTGATTGGTGGGGCCCTGGGAATGTGATGATTTTTTACCTTGGAAGAATAAGGTGACTTGGAAGTATAATACCTAAACTACCATTTGGAAACCCCAGTTCAGTTATCCTAGATCTGGGGCAAAACAAATCACAAAATATCAAAGTTAGAAGAGACTTTGGTGATTAATATTCCTCCTCTTAAAGATGAAAATTTTTTAAAAAGAAAAATGATTTGACCAAGGTTAATAATACTAAATGCAAAAGAAGGCTCTTGGAGATCTGCATAGGTCTTGCGTAGATGTTTCCAGTATTTTGTTGTAATGTTCTGCTTTGACTTATGGAACAAAGAAAATAACCCTGGTGTGTCCACAATGTATGCAAAGTTCTCCATGGCCCTACCTGGTTTGACTTTCCATTTTAAGTACTAGGCATCCTTTTTTCTCATGTCACAGAAATGATGTAAAGAAAATGAATTCATTTACTAAGTGGCAATACTGAACTTCAGCTTAAGCATTCTGACTTTTGTCCAATAGGATTTTCAAGTCCATCTCCACTTTTGCTCTCTGAAGAGTTGAGGGACATGGAAGAATTAGCCATACTTAGGTAGGGTAGGATACACAGGAGCCCTGGAACGGATGCTCCTAATTTCTAAGAGCTCTAAGGAAAGGATTCTGATATTTAGTGAACGATCCTCGTTTTCACCAACGTGTGAATACTTCCCTCTTAGAGCTGCTCTATCTGAGGCGGAGGTCCCGTGATTCTAACATAACTTGGTGCTGTCATCACAATAGCTGCCTCCACTTATTTTAAATACCTCCTTCCAGACATAGTGTGGCACGTAAAGTCTGTTAGAAGCAGCCGTCTGACTCAGACTCCTGTCTCTATCACTTCTTCTGGGGGACCCGATGTATATTACGTAGCCTTCCTGTGTCTCAGGTTTGTTTTCTATGAAATGAGGCTGGGAAGAGTTCTTTCCTGAGGAGGTGGATGACACTAAATGAGATAAGGGATTTACAAGAGTATGTGCTCAATCACAGTTAGTGGTTGCTGCATTTGCTCTCAATAAAACGAAAGGAATTCTGTCACAGAGCTGTTTTCTCCAGCAATACAAAAAGAACATGTGCATAGTGCATATCACTGGTAGGCATTTCAGGGTGAGAAGCATCTGAAAGATACAGTAACATACAGTTTGCTGTGCGACTCCAGAGAACGATCTGTCCCAGGCCCTCTACTGTAAGTGTTACCTTGTTTGTGCCAGCGTTACTGCCTCCTACACCAGGAAGCTTTGGCTCGCCCACCTGAGAAGCTAAAGCTGACCCGGAAGTTATGTTTCAAGAAAAAAAAGAAGCATCTCTTATGTAACTTGAAAAGTATAAAAGATGCAGTGCTAAAAGCCACTGTCCTGAATTTTTCTAAAGTGCAATAAATCTCTTAGCACAAGGGTCTCCAGTCATTACCAAAATATCATTTGTCTGGTTGTTTTTTGATGTAAGATACACTAGAAGAAAGTTAATGAACTCCCTCTGTTGGATTGCATGCATTGGCCCTTGAAGGCTATAAAAGTGTTGCTATTTCAAGTTCTACATATCTAAACTACTTCTCGTGTTTGTTTTATGGTTTCTCAGCAATATCCCAACTTTAGTTTGATCACTTCCTGTGAGTTTGTCTATTTCCTCATGCGAAGCTGATTCTCCTTCTCTTTTTTTCTCTCTCTTTCCCCACCCCCCCTTATACTTTTTGCTTGTTTAGATCATTTTTCTCTCTCTCTCTCCAATAATCTGTCAGTGGCTCAGCATTTTGCTGCACTGAGTGAGCGAGGTTGGAAATGGAGCCAAGTGGCAAACTGAAACAAGGGCTCAGCCTCACAGAGAGAGTGTACTTTGTGCTATTTCTGGCCAGAGCAGATGTGGCCTGGTGGTCTTTGGGGAACAATATCTTTCAAGTAAAATTAAATTACTAAGATTAGGACCAAAATGATGCAAATCCTTTCTCTGCAGACAGATCATGAACTGGAGCCATGTGGAGAGGAGACAAGGTTGGAACTCACTCCGGATCCTCTTCTGGGTTTCTTCCAGATGACCCCCAATCACCCATCTGGTCTCAGTGAGTACCTGTGACTTACAAAAAAAATTTAAATCAGCAACAAAAATAAATAGGAAGAGTATAATAACAAAACCATATGTACCATTGAGTTCTCAGCAATGCTAACATTTTGATAAGTTCACTTCAGACCTGGTTGAGTTCTCTATTTCCTCCTTGCTCCCACACCACAGATAAGCACTGAGTTGGATTTGAGTGCTTTCCTGCTTCTGTGTACACATGTATCTTTCACAATAGGTACTGTCATTTTTCATATTTTAAACTTTTAAATAAGTGGAAGCTGGCTGTATATATTTTGCAACAGCCTTTCTCTGAATTTAGCATTAGATTTCAGCCACATAATTGTGGTCCATTCATTTTCACTGCTACATGGTGTAATGTTTCATAAACAGACCACTATTGCTGTGTATTCATTTTTCTGTTGATGATCAATTAGATTGCTTCTTTTAAATTTATTTTATTTTTTTAATATATTTTTTGATTATGCCATTACAGTTGTTCTATTCCGCCCTTCATCCCCCTCCACCCTGCACACCCCCTCCCCACCATTCCCCCCTTTAGTTTATGACCACATGTCTCAAGTTCTTTAGATTCTATATTGCCCCTACTATTCTTACCCTCCCCCTTTTAAATTTATTTTTTATTTTTTAGTTGCAACTGACATATTAGTTTTTGGTATATCACTTCATGATTTCACATTCATATACCAGATGAAGTGATCACCCAGATAAGTCTAGTATCAATCTGACACCATACATACAAATTACAGTATTATTGACTATATATCCTATGCTGTACTTCACATCTCTGTGACTATTTTTATAATTGTCAGTGTGTATTTTTAATTCCTTCATATATTTCAACCCCCCTCCCTCCCCCTACCAACCTTCTCCCATCTGGCAAACATAAATTTGTTTCTGTTTTTTTTTGTTTTTTTAGATTTTGCACACAAGTAAAATCGTATGGTACTTGTCTTTGTCTAACTGATTTCATTTGGCATAATACTCTCTAGGTCCATCCATGTTATCATAAGTGGCAGATTTCATTCTTTTTATGATTGAGTAATATTCCATTGTGTACATGTATGAGATATGTCACAACTTTACCCAAACGTTCATTGGTGGACACCTACATAGCTTCCATGCCTTGGCTATAGTAAATAAAGCTGCCATGAACATAGGAGTGCAAATATCTTTTCAAATGAGTGCTTTAGATTCCTTTGGATAAATAGCCAGAAGTGGAATTGCTGGGTCATATGGTGGTTCTGTTTTTAATATTTTGAGAAACCTCTATATGGTTTTCCAAAGTGGCTGCACCAGTTAACAATCCCTCCAACAGTGCATAAGACTCCCCTTTTTCCACAACCTAACCAGCACTTGTTTGTTGATTTATTGAAAATAGCTATTCTAATAAGTATGAGGTGGTATCTCATTGTGGTTTTTCTTTTCACTTCTCTGATTAGTGATGTTGAGCACCTTTTCTTTGGTCTATTGTCCATTTGCTTGTCCTCTTGGAAGAAATGTTTGTTCAAGTCCTCAGCCTATTTTTTAAAATCAAATTATTTTTTATTTTGATGTTAAGATACATGAGTACCTTAGATATTTTAGATGTTAACCCCACATCAGATGTATCACTGATAAATATTTTCTGCCACTTAGTAGACTATTTGTTTCATCAAAGGATTCCTTAGTTGTGCAAAAACTTTTTAAGATAGTCCCACCTGTTTTTGTTTATTTCCCTTGACTGATGAAACATATCCAAAAAGAAAATATTAACTAAGAGCAATGTCAAAGAATTTACTGCCTATTTTTTCTTCTATGAGTTTTATGGTTTCAGGTCTTACATTTAAGTCTTTAATCCATTTTGACTTTATTCTCGTATATGGTGTGAGAGAGTGAACCAGTTCCATTCTTTTGTAAGTATCTGTCCAGTTTTTCTAACATTATTGAAGAGGCTATCTCTATCCCAATGTATGTTCTCACCTCTAATGTTAATTGACCAAATAGGCATGGTGTTATTTATGAGCTCTCTATTGTGTTCCATTGATCTATGTGTCTGTTTTGATGTCAGTACTATGCTTTTTGATTATGGTGGCCTTGTAGTTTGATATCAGGTAGCAGGATACTTCCAACTTCGTTCTTAAGATTGCTTTGGCTACTTAGGGTCTTGTAGTTCCATACAAATTTCAGGATTATTCTAGTTCTGTGAAAAGTGCCATTGGTATTTTGATAAGGAGTACATAGAGTCTGTAGATTACCTTGGGCAGCATTGATATTTTAATTGTGTTACTTCTATTTATGAGCATTATATATCAATTTATTTATTTATTTAATCTCTGATTTCTTTCAGGGGTGTCCAACCTGCAGCCCATGGGCTGCATGAAACCCATTATGGCTACATATGCAGCCCAACACATAGTTGTAAATTTACTTAAAACATTATGAGATTATCTTTGTGATTACATGTTGCAATGTATTTAATGTATGTGGCCCAAGACAACTGTTCTTCCAGTGTGGCCCAGAGACACCAAAAGGTTGGACACTCCTTATAGTTTTCCAAGTACAGGTTTTTAACCTCCTCAGTTAAATTTATTTTTAGGTATTTTATTCTTTTGATGCAATTTTAAATGGAATTTTCTTAATTCCTCTTTCTGATAGTTTGTTATTGGTGTATAAAATGCAACTGATTTATTAACATTAAATTCATTTATTCTAATAATTTTGATGGAGTCTTTAAGGTTCTTTAGACATAGTATTAGGTCATCTGCAAATAAGTTTTGCTTCTTCCTTTCCAATTCAGATGCCCTTTTTTTTTCCCTCTGATTCTTATGCCACAACTTCCATTACTATTCCGAATAAAAATGGCAAAAGTGGATATTCTTGTCTGCTCCTGATCTCATTGAAAAAACTGTGCTTTCACTGCTGGGTGTGATGTTAGCTGTGGGTTTGTCACAATGGCCTTTATTTTGTTGAGGTGTGCTCCCAATAGCCCAACTTTGCTGAGAGCTTTTTTAAAAATCAAAAATACCTCTTAAATTTTGTCAAATACTTTTTCTGTATCTGTTGACATGATCATATGATTTTTATCTTTCATTTTGTTTACACAGTGTATCACATTAATTGATTTGCAGATATTGAGCCAACCTTGAATCCCAGGAATAAATCTCACCTGATCGTGGTATATGATCCTTTCTTGTAGTGTCTTTGTCTTGTTTTGGTATCAAGGTAATGCTAACTTTAAAAATGAGTTTGGGAGTCTTCCCTCCTCTTCAGTTTTTTTGAATATTCGAGAATAGGTATGTTCTTATTTGAATATTTGGAAAAATTTACGTGTGAAGCCATCTTTTCCAGGGCTTTTGTTTGTTGGGAGTTTTGTTTTGTTTTTTTACTGATTTTATTTTATTAATAGTTATAGATCTGTTCTTCCTAATTAGATTTCTTCCTAATTTAGTCTTGAAAAATTGTATGTGTCTAGGAATTTATCCATTTTTTCTGGCTGTTCAACTTTTAGGCATTTAATTATTTATAGTGTTTTCTCATAATTATTTGTATTTCTGTGGTGTTGGTGGTCAATTCTCCGCTTTCATTTCTGCTTTTATTTATTTGAGTCCTTTTTCTTGATGATTCTAGTTAAAGGTTTATAAATTTTATTTATTTTTTTGAAGAACCAGTGCTTCGTTTCACTGGTGTGTTGTATTCTTTTTAGAGTATATTTTGCTTATTTCTGCTCTGATCTTTGTTATTTTCTTTCTTCTGCTTACTTTGGACTTTTTTCTCTTTCTAGTTCCTTTAGGTATATGGTTTATTTGGGATTTTTTCTTGTTTCATGACATAGACTTGTGTTGCCATAATTTTCCTTTTAGAATGGCTTTGGCTGTGCCCCAAGGATTTGGGGTCATTGTGTTTTTATTTTCATTTGTCTTGAGGTATCTTTTGATTTCTTCCTTTATCTGATTCTTAACCCATTTATTGTTTAGTAGCATGTTATCTAGCCTGCATGGGTTCTTTTTGTTGTTATTGTTTTCTTCTTGTAATTGATTTCTAATTTTATACCATTGTGATCAGAGAAAATGACTGATACGATTTCAGTTTTTTAAACTGTATTGAGACTTGTTTTGTGGCCTAACATGGTCTATTCTAGAAAATGTTCCATATGCACTTGAGGAAAAAATGTATATTCTGTTGCTTTCAGGTGAGATGCTCTAAAATATCAATTAAAGCTATATGGTATAATGTATCATTTAAGGCCACTGTTTTTATGTTGATTTTGTGGATGATCTGTCCATTAATGTCAATGGGGTTTTAAAGTCCTCTACTGTGACTGTGCTGTTGTCAGTCTCTCCCTTTATGTTCATCAGTATTTATACTTAGATGCTGCTATGTTAGGTGTCTCCATGTTTGAGAGTGATGTCCTATTACTGAATTGATCCCTTTATTATTAAGAAATGCCCTTCTTCATCTCTTGTTAGCCCAACTTTTAAAGTCTATCTCGCCTGATATATGTATTTCTACCCCAGCATTTTTGTGTGTATTTCCATTGTATAAAATATCTTTTTCTATCCTTTTATTTTTAGTGTCTGTGTGTCTTTTGAACAGAAGTGGGTCTCTTATAGGCAGCGTATGTATGGATTTTTTTTTTATTCCGCCACTCTGTTTTTAATTGAAGCATTTAGTCC
Organism: Artibeus jamaicensis; assembly: GCF_021234435.1. Taxonomy (NCBI): domain Eukaryota; kingdom Metazoa; phylum Chordata; class Mammalia; order Chiroptera; family Phyllostomidae; genus Artibeus; species Artibeus jamaicensis. The sequence continues at coordinate 41,078,470 of NW_026522030.1, read as the reverse complement.
ATTTACACTGAGGGTGATTATTAATAGGTATATAGTTACTACCATTTTAATTTTTTCTGATCGTTTTCATTATCCTTATCTGTTCCTTTCTTTTTCTCTCACTCTCTTACATGTTTATGACTTTATTTAGTTTATGTTTGGATTCCTTTCTCTTTATTTCTTGTATATCTCTTGTAGATTTTTGGTTTGTGGTTAACTGTGCTTCCTATGTACCAAGTTTTGGTTACAGCAGTGTATTTTAGGTTGGTGGTTACTTAAGTTCAAACACATGTTAAAATCACTGCAATGTTTACTCACCTCCACCAAGTTCATTTTTGTCATTATTTTTTATTTCTTTTGGTACATGTGTGTTTGTATGTATCCCTTAATTTAATGTTATAATCCCATGTGATCCTACTACTTTTGCTCTTTAACCATTCTTTAGCTTTATCATCGGTTCAACCATTGCTTTTAGTGTTTCTTTGTCAGTGAGAATTTTTCCTTTTCAATACTTTCTTATACACGTTTTTTCTTTTTTTAATTTATTTTTTTATTTTTTAAAATTTTTATTTAGTTATTTTTCAAGTACAGTTTTCTGTTTATTTCTCCCATTCCAGCCCACCCCTCCCCCACGCAGCCCACCTCCCTCCCATTTCCACTCCTCTTAGTTATTGTCCCTGTGTCCTTTATACTTGTTCCTCTAAATCTCTCCCATTTTTTCCCCTTAAATTCCCTCCCCTCTCCCTTCTGGTCACTGTCCCCCTGTTCTCTATTTCAGTGTATTTGTTTTTATTTTGCTTACTTGTCTGTTTTGTTGTTTAGCTTCCTGTTAAAGGTGAGATCATATGGTATTTGTCTTTCAACCCCTGGCTTATTTCACTCAGCATAATGCTTTCCAGTTCCATCCATGTTGTTGCAAAGGGGAGTAGTTCCTTCTTTCTCTCGGCTGCATAGAATTCCATTGTGTATATGTACCACCATTTTTTGATTCATTCATTTACTGACAGGCACCTAGGTTGCTTCCAGCTCTTGGCTATTGTAAATTGTGCTGCTGTGAACATTTTCTTCTTAAATAAATAAGTTCCTTTAACATTTCTTATGATAGTGTCTTAGTGGTAATAAACTTCTTTATTTTTTTTCTTGTCTGGGAAATTCTTTATCTGCCTTTGATTCTAAATGATAGCCCTGTGGGGTATAGTAATGTTGGCTGTAAATCATTGCATTTCATCAGTTTGAGTATTTCATGCCAACACCATCTGCCTACAAAGTTTCTGTTGAAAAATCAGCTAACAGTCTTATGGGAGATTCCTTGTATGTAATTAACTGCTTTTCTCTTGCTATTTCTAAGCTCCTCTCTTTGTCTTTAACCTTTAGCATTTTAATTACAATGTTTCTTGGTGTGGGCCTTTTTGGTTTATCTTTTGGGGACTCTCTGCACTTCCTATACTTGTGTGTCTATTTCCTTCACCAGGTTAGATAAGTTTTCCATTATTATTTCCTCCCTCTTTCTCTTCTCCTTTTGGTATCCCTATGATGCAAATGTTGTTATGCTCAGTGTTGTTGTCTAAGAGGTCCTTTAAACTATTCTCAAATTTTTAATCCTTTTTTTTTTTTGGTATTGGTCTTTTAATTGGGTATTTTCTTCTACCTTGTCTCTGCTTCCTCTAATCTGTGATTGATTCCCTTTAGAGTATTCTTCACTTCAGTTACTTCATTCCTCATTTCTGACTGGTTCTTTTCTATGTTTTCTATCTCATTGTAAGGTTCTCATGAAGTTCTTTCCCTAACTTCACTGAGCATCCTAATAACCAGTATTTTGAACTCTTTATCTGGTAGATGGCTTGTATCTATTTTGTTTAGTTCTTTTTCTTGAGTTTTGTCCCGTTCTTTTATTTGATTCATGTCTGCCTCTTTATTTTGGCTGCCTCCCTGTGTTTGTTTCTATGTATTAGGTATCCCTGCTACATCTCCCAGTCTCAGAAGAGTGGCCTTATGTAGTAGGTGTTCTTGAGGCCCAGTAGGCATAGTATCCCTGGTCACCTGAGCTGGGTGATCTCAGGGTGTCTTTTGTGAGGGTTATCTGTGCCCTCCTATTGCAGTTGAATTTGAATAATTGGCACAATTGTAGATGGGATTAACCCTCAGGCTGACTGGCTATGAGGACTAGTTGTGACTACTGCAGGCAAGCTGTTGCGTGGGGGGTGACCCCATTGACCAGGAGTCACTTTATCAAGGTTCTGTTGCCAGCTGGGTCTGCCCTTGGGGAGGGTCATTTATGGAGTTGGTTCGGTTGTGCCCTGGTGTGATGGGAAGCTGACCACTGGGTACATTGGCCAGCTTCTAGTTGTTGGGTTCTAGAGCCTTTTGGGAAGAGCTCCAATGTAGGCCAAAGTCAGCTGCTATTTGTGCTCAGCTTGGAACCACCTGGTGGGAACTACAAAGTGATCTGCTGTTGGTTACCACTTTTTCTGGGTTTGGGCACACTTAGGAGAGACTATGCTGTGACCTAAAGCCAGTTGCCATTAGTGCCACAATGTGAGCTGAGGTCAGCTGCCCCATTGTGCTGGGCTTGTCCTGCTTAACTGAAGCTACATTTCAAACCAAAACTGGTCACAGCTTATACCAGACTTGGGACCACTTGATTAAAGTTACTGTGCAAATTGAGACTGATCACAATCTGTGCTCAACATGGGGCAACTTAGCAAGAGGTAAGGGCATGCAAAGGCCAGCTGCTGCTTGTTTGGAGTTTGTGGAAAAATTTTTGGAAAGTTTGCAGTATGAGACAAGGCAGGCAACTTGTGTAGAAAAGCCACTGGAAGTGGCTTGGGCCTTGAGTTGGAGTTGGGTGGGGTAAGTCCTCAAGGAATCTCCAGGGTGGCGTGAACAGTGTTAGGCTAGTTAATGGAGAATTGAGATTTAGTGTCTACCTTCACCTGCCAGCTGGGTGAGGGTAAAGCTCAACAAAAGAGGAATGGTGTCTACCAGTGCTTCCATCCCAGACAAAGCTGCTCTGACCTCTTCCCCTCCATAATCTGTGCCCTGAAGCCATTCATTTCAGTGTCTCCCTGTGTGCCCTGGGTGCTTTTTGAGGGCTGTGTCTGAGCTATAGCTCATAATGAGTGTGTCTGTGAGTGAGTCAGTGTGCAGGCCCCTCAAGAGAAATACCTGAGACTCCAGCATCCCTCCATTACTTGGATATAATCCTTTCTAATTTTCACAGCCATACGGCATGGGAATGCCTTTTCTTGGCACTGGTGCCCAAGGCTGGAAAGCCTAGTCTGGGACTACTTGCTCCTCGGATGGGACCTCTTCAGCCAAGAGATCTCTCCCAGTTTTTAATTGCCACACTCTGGGTGTGGTACCTGCCCATTCTGCATCTCTAACCCTCCTACCAGTCTCATTGGGGCTTCTTGTTTACATCCTTAGTTATAGGACTTCTGTTTACCTAGTCTTCAGATGGTCCTCAGTGATGACTGCTCTATAATTTCATTGTAATTTTGGTGCGGTTGTGATTGGAGATGAGCACAGCATTTGCCTAGTCCATCGTCTTGACTGCGAATCCTAGATTACTTTAAATTACTTTTAATTTTGTATTATTTAACCAATGTTACCTGTACTAACCAATGTATATTTCCTATGCTAATATACAAAAGCTTCTCTAAATTAGCATTTTTCAGGAAGTTTTATCTACATGAAAAATTAAAGATACATTTTATATGGAAACCCAGCACATGTACTACATTCATCTATGTATATATATACATACATGTAGAATAAAAGTTTCTCAAAATAATACTCAGTACTCAATAAAATAATACTTTAATTTTCTTTTCTGCTATAATTCAGTTTAGTCTGTCAAAAAATATTCTGGTTGCAATTTACTAAAGTGAATCTGTGACCCAATGATGTATCTCCAATAAGAATTTAAAAAAACTATTCTGGGCACATACCTAGACATGAAATTAGAGGGTCATAGGTAACACCAAGTTCAAACTGAGGAGTTTTTGTCCTTGTGAGTTCCTGTTATACATTAAACGGAAATTTGTACTTAGGTAGAATTCTATGTGTTTCTAAAAAAAAAGCTTATATTTTAGGTTATTTAGTATGTCATGTGGTTAGAAATGGAAGTCCTATTAAGCTTTCATGCTTCAATTTTTCCATGCCAAAACAAAACAAAAATGCTAGACTGTTTAGTATTTTTTGCAAACTGCTTTCCTAGGGAGGATTTCGGGTTTGCCACAGTGTCTGTAAGTTTGGGGAATGAGGGTGATGTTGGGGCAAGGAGGGGGAGAGAATGAGTAAAGGGAATTCTGGGCTTTCACCACCATCCTTCCTCTGGGAGTCCATTTTAATAGTTATCCATTGAGTTTCTGTTAGATTTTGTTGTCAAAAGAGGTGTACAGCCTAAAAATATTCCTTTTAAGTATATTTTATTGATTATGCTGTTACAGTTTTCCCAATTTTTCCCCTTTATTGCCCCTCTGCCCTGCAACCCTCAACCTTCCAGGATTCCCCTCCCCACTTAGTTCATGTCTGTGGGTTGTACATGTAAGTTCTTTGACTTCTGTTTCATAGACCATTCCTAACCTCTCCCTATCTATTTTATACCTACTAATTATGCTTTTTATTCCCTGTATATTTCCCCTCCCCCTCCCCACTGAAAACCCTCCACATGATGTCCATTTCTCTGATTCTGTTCTTGTTGTAGTTGTTTGCTTAGTTTCTGTTTTCATCTTTTTTTTTTTAGGTTCAGTTGTTGATAGTTGATAGTTAATAGTTGATAGTTGTGAGTTTGTTGTCATTGTACTATTCATAGTTTTTGAACTTCTACTATTTCTTAGATGAATCCCTTTAACATTTCATGTAGTAAGGGCTTGGTAATGATGAGCTCCTTTAACTTGACCTTATCTGGGAAGCACTTTATCTGCTCTTCCATTCTAAATGAAAGCTTTGCTGGATACAGTAATCTTGGATGTAGGTTTTTGCCTTTCTTGACTTCAAATACTTCTTTTCAGCCCCTTATTGCCTGTAAAGTTTCATTTGAGAAACCAGCTGATAGTCTGATGGGCACTCCTTTGTATGTAACTCTTTTCTTTTCTCTTGTTACTTTTAAGAGTCTCTCATTATCTTTAATCTTCAGTAACTTGATGGTGATGTGCCTTGGTGTGTTCCTCTTTGGGTCCAGCTTCTTTGGGACTCTCTGAGCTTCCTGGACTTCCTGGAAGTCTATTTCCTTCACCATATTGGGGAAGTTTTCCTTCATTATTTGTTCAAATCAGTTTCAAATTCTTGCTCTTGTTCTTCTTCTGGCACCCATGTGATTCTGATGTTAGAGTGTTTAAAGCTTTCCCAGACTTCTCTAAGCCTCTGCTCACTTTTTTCTGAAATCTTGTTTCTTCATTCTGTTCCAGCTGGATGTTTATTTCTTACTATTCTAAATAATTGATTCGAGTCCCAGTTTCCTTCCCTTCACTGTTAGTTCCTTGTATATATTTTTTTATTTCACTTTGGGTAGCCTTCATTTGTTCCTTCATTTTGCAACTGAGCTCAATCAATTCTGTGAGCATTCTGATTACCAGTGTTTTGAAATCTGCACCAGGAAAATTGGCTATCTCCTCATCACTTAGCCTTTTCTAGTGTTTTGATTCGTGCTTTCATTTGAGCCATATTTCTTTGTCTCTGTGCACTTGTTATGTTGTAAGGGGGCGGATCCTTAGTATTCGCCAGGGCGAGGTGACCCTCTTTGCTGCATTGTGGCATTGTCTGTGGGGGAGGGGTCAGAGAGGGAACAATGCAGCTTGCTCACTTTCCAATGAATTCTCTCATGTGAGACTGAGAGTTTCTCCCACTGTGACAACCCCTGCAGTAGTTTACAGCTAGCTTTGAGTCTTAAGTTTCCCATTCAGCCAACTCCTCCTTGCCTGTGTGGTCTGCTTCCTTACCGTGTGTCCTCTCTGCTTGGCTGCCCATCTGCTACAGGTCTGGGTGAATGTTTCTTTAACTCCTTGGTTGTCGGTTCCATGCAGTTTGATTTTTCTGGTACTTCTGGTCATTTATTGTTTTTAGATTGGTTGTTATCCTTCTTTTGGTTGTGTGAGGAAGTGAAGTGTTTCTACTTATATGTCCATCTTGGCCAGAACTCCCAGAATATTCTGAAAACATTCCTAAGCTGTGGGTTTTAATGTTCTCCAAGGCTCTGTCTACATCTAAACTTGAAAGTAAGTAACTTTTACGTCTCTAGACCATTTAAAATTGCAGCCAGACTTAAAGAACATGTTGGCTTAGGCTGCAGGGCTTTGACAAATACTGTTGGCCCAACTGAGAGTTGACCTATACTTCCTGCCATGTGGTAGAACTTGACCTGGCTAGGGTGCTTTTAGAGTCCTGTAGAGCAAAGAGTTAGAGGCACCCTTAGACTTAGGGACAACCATTTCTATTCTGTCATTTGGGCTTCATCCACATGAGGCTGCTTTAAAAACTATTTTTGGTTATGTTTGTTTATTCTGTGAATAAGAGCCTAAAGTACATTTTTCTGTGCTTCATTTCTGCCCCATGAATTGTTCCACATGCTCATGATAAGCTCATTTGCCCAGCAGGGTATGCATATAGTTTAAACCATTACAGTCACAGATGAAATTCCATTATCATTTTAAAGTAAATATTTAGCTCCCATGGGTTTATTTTTGCCTTCCAAAATACAGTAAGAGCATCTAGTAGGAACTTGGTAGTAAAGTGATTTGGGGGTGGGCATATGTTAACTAACTTACATAGAATCGTGGATTCCCTGACCTAATACCTACCTCCACTCTCTCCCTTGCGCTCTCTACCTCTCTGGGTCTGGGTGACTGCCACTTCTCTGATCTTAGCCCGTCCCCTCGATTTGTCCTGCTTGCATTTCATCTTTCTTAATCACTGTTTTCATCACATAACTCCCACGCTCAGAAACCCTCCAGGGATCTTTATTTCCCACCACATCAAATAAAAATGTGGTTGCCTGTTTTCAAGGCTTCTTCTAATCTATTCTTTCCTTAAGACTTCAGCTTTATTCCCTTTGCCAGATGTGGTTCTGGTTCTTAGGGTTTAGAGATAACGGAATTTTTGTACACCAAAAAAACTTTTAAATTGCAATCTGTATTATTTTTCTGAAGCACAATTTAGCCTGGTTCCATTAAACAAAAGCACAAAGCAGCAGTGATTGCTTACCTCCCTCTCCCCACCCCCAGCCATATGAGTGACACTGGGGCCTCGGGGCAGTGGTGGAGGAGAGCCAGCTGCTCATGGCCTGCTCTTCTTCCAGATCCTGGGAGATCAGGCTCTGAGAAATGCGGCTTTATTCACTGAAGTGATTTGTGAAAAGCTCTGTTACTTTGGAAAGACAGGCAGAATGCAAGCAATTTAGAAGGCAAGCATGCAAGACAGTAAGTTCCAGACCAGGAAGGACTGTTTCAAAAACCTGGACAGAGTTACATACTACAGGATGCAGAACTCAGCTGATCACACAGCCCAAGGAAAGATGCCAGTGGCCCTGGCTGGCGTAGCTCAGTGGATTGAGCGCGGGCCTGCGGACCTAAGGATCGCAGTTCAATTCCCAGTCAGGGCACATGCCTGGGTTGCAGGCCAGTTCCCAGCAGGGGACACACGAGGGGCAACTATACATTGATATTTCTCTCCCTCTCTCCTTCCCTTCCCTTCCCCTCTAAAGATAAATAAATAAAATCTTTTAAAAAATGAGATTAAAAAAAAAGATGCCAGCGGGGATCATAGAGGAGATTCAGGAGTATAACATCTGTGGATATAGCTTATTTTCTATCTCGTCTCTTGTGGGATGTAGGTTTGTTGGTCATTCACTTTGTTGTTCTGTAACTATTTCAGCAAGTCCTGGCTCTTCTTCTTAGTAGTTGTATAATTTGGATGCAAGTTTCTTTTCCCATAAAGTGAAGGCAATAATGGTACATAGAATATGGGGTTATTGTGAGGGTTCAATGAGGTAACACATTTAAAAAGCATGGGGCATTATCCAGGAAAAAAACATTAACTATTTTTCCTATCATTATAATTATTACAAGTATGCATAAATGGTTCTTCATTTGAACAGCTGTTAAAATCCCACTTTCTGTCAAAATACTTTCAGGTCAGTTTATTTTGGCCAATTTTTACTAAGTACTCATTAATCACCAGGCACTGGTGTGGCACTGATGATACTACAAGTAAGACATTGACCTTGCCCTTGAGTAGCTTACTTCTAGTGAGGATGGCAAACTCATCAGTAGATCATTTTAGTTTGAGGCTGGTCTGACCAATGTAGTCACCATTAGCCACAGGTGGCAGTTGAGCACTTGAAATGTGGCTAGTTTGAATTGAGATGTGCTCTATATGTAAATAACACAATGGATTTTGAAGACTTGATACTTTAAAACTTATAAAAATATATAAAGTGTAATTTTTAGTATGGTACTGATTTCCTATTAAAATGATAGCATTCTTAATATGCTGGATTAAATAAAACATAATTAAATTTTATTTCACTTGCTTTTAATATTTTAAAAACGGTGCTACTAGGGAATTTAAGTGTATGTGGCTCCTGTTAAGTTTCTGTACGGCAGAACTGGTGTGATGTGATATGGTGACGGTTAAACCAGGGTGCTATGGGAATGGGGACAGGCTCGTGTCATGCAGCCTGGAGGCTGCCTGGAGGAGCAGATACACTCTGAGCTCAGTGTTACAGGATGAGCAGAGGTTATTCAGGCAGCAGCAGATCTAAAGGGCATTCCACACTGAGGTACAGAAAAGGCACAGAAGATGGGGGTATTGAAATCTGTTGGTTGCTGGAGAGCGTGAAGTATTGTGAGTTGGGAAATGGAAGATGAAGCTACCAGAGAAGTGGGGCCTGGATTACTCGTTATTTAATATCCAGTTGTCATTATATACCCATGTTCTTGTTTTATGCATGAGCTCATTTTCTGTTTCCATTGTTTATTTGTTCGGAGTTTTGAACAATCAGCTATGGACAGCTGGGAGTCTGTCTGTACAAGAACAGAACTATCCTGAAGGATAGGACTAATGCAGGGGTCCCCAACCTCTAGGCCATGGACTGGTACTGGTTCAGGCCTGTTAGGAACCAGGCTGCACAACAGGAGGTGAGCTTGAATGTAATGTACTTGAATCATCCAGAAACCATCACCCTCACCCTGGTCTGTGGAAAAATTGTCTTCCATGAAATTGGTCCCTGGTGCCAAAAAGGTTGGGGATCACTGAGTGCATGTGCTACTCAGAAGATAGTATGCAATTTCCTTTCTGCAGATAGTACCAAAGAATGGATAGGCAGCTGAAAATTGCTAACTAGAGTTAAGGACTGATGGATGAGATTCATAGAGTAATGGGAGAGCTTTCGGAATGTTCTGATTCATTGGGTTCAAGAAGAATATAAAATACATGACTATGTCACACCCATTTTTCTGTTATGGATTTCAGTGAAACTCCTACCCCCTCCCCAAATTCAAACTTCTAAGAAGTAGAAGATGGTTACTCATCAGATTATATTAATTTGGAGGTTCATTATACTGATTTGGTTATAAGTCACCCTCAGGTCAACTACCTTTCCTTGGTTATTATTAAATGGATATTTCGTAGGTCATGCAATAGTAGGTGGAGGAGGAAGAATTAAACGAGACTCCAAAAACCTAAGTGGACAGAGAAATGGACAGTTAGAGGGTATCTTTTATGTCTGCTGCTCACTGTTTAATATACATGAGAATCACATGGGGATCCTGTGAAAATACCCATTCTGATTCATGAAATCTAGGATGGAAGCAACAATCTGCATTTTTATCAAGCTCCCGGGTGATGTTCCAGCCTCTGGTCCACGGACCTCACTTTGAGTTGCAAGGTCTTAGGGTCTATTTTTTTTAGTACAGTCCTTTACCATAGGGATGCCTGTGAATTGTCCACAGCTCTCTGCAATGACATTGAACTATCTTCCGTGAAAATGTTTCATACATTTTGTTAGCTACATAATATTTAATCATATCACAATTTTGTAGTTTATTCAAATAGTCCCCAGTTGGACATTCTGGTCATTCTTAATTTTTTGTGTCATTATAATCAATACTTCAATAAACATCCATGAACCTAAGTCTCAGATATATTTTTGCTTAGAATAAATTCCTAGAAGTGAAATTACTGGGCTTAAAAGATGAGATGTTTAAATTAAAAAAATTCATTTTTATGTTACATTATCCCGTGGAAAAGTTTTACTGATGTGTATGTGTTACTACCAAGAGTAAGAGTATCAATTTCTCTACACACTTGCCTCATAATAATATTTAAAAAATCTTTGATGGGCCCTGACCCATGTGGTTCAGTTGGTTTCGGTGTCATCCCACAAAACGAAAGGTCAGATTTCCGGTCAGGGCACACACCTGGGTTGTGGGTTCAATTCCTGGTCAGGATAAGAGGCAACCATTCGATGTTTCTCTCTCACATTGATGTTTCTCTTCCTCTCTTTCTTTCTCTCTTCCCCTTTATCTAAAAATAAATAAAGTTTAAAAAAAAATCTTTGATGGTTTGAAGAATGAAAACAAATGGTGTCACATTGTTTTATTTTGCATTTTAATAACTAGTGAGATTGAACTTTTTCTCATTGTGACTATTGTAATTTTACTATTGTAATTTTAATTACTTTTGGGGAATTAACTTTTCATATCTATTTTTCTATTAAGACAGTTGTATTTTTCTCAATGGCTTCATGGTTTATAGTGGTCGTTTTAGTGCAAAGAATATTTATCCCACATAATTTTCTCATCTTATTTGCTTTTTAGTATTATATTTTATTATAATTATAATGTGTTCTGGATTGTGTCTTCTATCAGATTATTCTTGATCTATGAGAAAGTTATGTTTTTAGCATGTATGTGTTAATTATTGAGTTTGCTAAACATTGAAATTTTTAAATTTTTAAGTTAATTTTGAATCTTATCTCTTATTCTTGTCTTATTGAATTAGCTAAAAATTACAGAACAATGCTAAATAATAGTGGTTATAATGGGCATCATTGTTTTGTTTTTGACTTTAGTAGGAATACCTTAATGTTTTATTATAAAGCATGATACTAGCTTTTGGTTTGAGATATATATAAAACCAAATATATATTTTTAAAGAATATTTATTCAAATATTTTTGAATAAAAAATATTTAAAGATCAACTTTAATTTTTACTATTTAAAGATCAACAGTAATTGGTGAATTATACCAAATTTCTTTCAGCACATGTTTATATAATGTGACCTGTCTGTCTCATTTCAACAATTTTTTATTAATTGAGGTATAATTTACATGGGACATTATGAGTTTCCAGTGTACCATGTTAACAATTTGATGTTGGTATATATTGAGAAATGATTACTAAAGTCAGTCTAGTTAACCTTTGTTACCATCCCTAGAAAAAATGTTTTTTTCCTGTGATGAGAGAATTAACATGTACTGTCCTAGCCATGTTCAAATGTGCAATACAGTATTATTAACTACAGTCACCATGCTGCACGTTACATCCCAGGACTTACTTATTTTATAACTGGAAGTTTGTAGTTTTTGACTCTATTCATCCATTTTGCCCACCCCATCCCCAGAAACTATCAAAATATTCTGAGCTTGTTGTTTTTATTATTTTTTATTTTATTTTATTTATTTTTTAATTTTTAAATATATTTTATTGATTATGCCATTATAGTTGTCCCATTCCCTCCTTCATTCCCCTCCACCTTGAACACCCCCCTCCCCCCACATTTCCCCCTTTAGTTCATGTCCATGTGTTATAAGTTCTTTAGCTTCTACATTTCCCACATTACTCTTGCCCTCTCCCTGTCTAGTTTATCCCCATTGTCTATGCTACTTATTTTCTGTACCTTCTCCCCCCACCTCCTCCTCCCACTCTCCTGTTGCTAACCTTCCATGTGATCTCCATTTCTGTGGCTCAGCTCCTGTTTAGGAGTCCACTTAGTTTGCTTTTGTTTTAGGTGTGGTAGTTAAGAACTGTGAGTTTGCTGTCCTTTCACTGTTCATCTTTTTTATCTTCTTTTTCTTAGATAAGCCCCTTTAACATTTCATATAGTAAGGGCTTGGTGATGATGAACTCCTTAAACTTGATCTTATCTGAGAAGCACTTTATCTGCTTTTCCATTCTAAATGAAAACTTTCCAGATAGAGCAATCTTGAATGTAGGTCCTTGCATTTCATGACTTGGAATACTTCTTTCCAGCTCCTTCTTTCCTATAAGGTCTCTTTTGAGAAATCAGCTGACAGTCTAATGAGAACTCCTTTGTAGGTGATTGTCCCCTTATCTCTTGCTGCTTCTAGAATTCTCTTTCATTTTAATCTTGGGTAATGTAATTATGATGTGCCTTGGTGTGTTCCTCCTTGGGTCCAACTTCTTTGGGACTCTCTGAGCTTCCTGGACTTCCTGGAAGTCTATTTCCTTTGCCAGATTGGGGAAATTCTCCTTTATTGTTTGTTCAAATACATTTTCCACTTGTTGCTCTTCCTCTTCCCTTTCTGGTACCCCTATAATTTGGATGTTGGAATGTTTAAAGATGTCTTGGAGGTTCCTAAGCCTCTCCTCATTTTTTTGAATTCTTGTTTCTTCATCCTTTTCTGTTTGGTCATTTCTTTCTTCCTTCTGGTCCACTCCATTGATTTGAGTCCCAGTTTTTTTCCATCACTATTGGTTCCCTGTGCATTTTGCTTCATTTCACTTAGTGTAGCCCTTATTTTTTCATCTAATTTGCAACCCAAATCAACCAGTTCTGTGAGCATCCTGATCACCAGTGTTTTGAACTGTACATCTGATAGGTTGGCTATCTCTTGGTTGCTTAAAAGTATTGGCTCTGGGGCTTTGATTTGTTCTGATTGAGCCATTTTTGGTCTGGTTGCACCTGTTACATATGAGGGGTGGAGCCTTAAGTGTTCACTAGGGCAGGGCGACCTAGTCACTGGGTTGTGACACTGTATGTGGGGGCAGAGTCAGAGAGGGAATAATGGTGTTTGTTCCATGCTCTCTCGGATTTTGGTTCCCTCTGCCACTTCCCCCAAGCAAATTGGGCCCTTCTGGTGCTGGTTCCCAGGTGGGTGGAGTTGTGTACGTTCTAGGACCCTGTGGGTTTCTCCTACAAACTCTCCTCTAAGGCTAGGAGTCTCTCCTGGCACCTCAACCCCTGTAAGTTTTTTCAATTGGTGCTTTTAGGCTTTATTTCCCAGCACTGGGGCCCCGGGTTGTGTGGTTTGTCTCGCTACCCATTTCTTGCCTGGTTTATCTGTGTGAAAATGTGTGTCCACGGTCAGCCAACCACCTTGCAGGCCTCACTGGGTTTGCTGGTTTCCTCCCTGTGCCCAGGTCACCAACCACCACCTTTACCTGCCAAAAGCCCTCTGCTGGCCGCCAACTTCACCCCTCTTACCAGTCTGGATGAATGGTTCGGTGTTGTCAGACTTTGGTACAATTCAATTTTCTGTCTGTTTTCATTGTGTTTTTGTTTCTAAATCTTTGTTGTCCTTAAATTTGGTTGTGCAAGGAGGTACAGTATTTCCACCTACACCTCCATCTTGGCTGGAAGTATTTTTTAACTATACTTTATTCATGCTATTAGAGTTGTCCCATTTTTTTTTCTTTTTGCCCCCATCCACCCAGTACCCCCCCACCTCAGGCAATTCCCACAATGTTGACCATGTCCATGGGTCATGAGTATTTGTTCTTTGGTGACTCTGTTTCCTATACTGCATTTTACATCCCCATGACTACCAATTTGTACTACTTAATTCTTTACTATTTTTGCCTGTTTTACCCCCGATCCCTTCCCATTTGGCAACCATCAAAATGTTATCTGTATTTTGCTTCCATAAAAAAATAATAAAATAAAACTCAGTTACTTCAAGATAAAAAAATGTTCTTTGTATTTATGATTCTGTTTCTGTTCTGCTTGCTTATTTTTTAGATTCAATTATTGATATGTATTTAATTGTTCACATTTTTTTTCTTCTTTTTAAAGAAGACCCTTTAACATTTTATATAATGCTGGTTTGGTGGTGATACACTACTTTAGCTTTTTATTCTCTGGAAAGCTCTTTATCTGACCTTCAAATTCTAAAGGATAGCTTTGCTGTGTAGAGTAATCTTGGTGTAGTTCCCTGATCTTCATTACTTTGAATGCTTCTTGCCAACCCCTTTAGCCTGCAAAGTTTCATTTGAGAAATCAGCTGACAGACTTATGGGATCTCCCTAGTAGGTAACTAACTGCTTTTCTTCTGCTATTTTAAGCTTTTCTCTTTGTCCTTAATCTGTGGCATTTTAATTATGGTGTGTGTTGGAGAGGGCCTCTTTGGGTACATCTTGTTTGGAACTCTCTGCAATTCATAGACTTGTATGTTTATTTCCTTCACCAGGTTAGGAATTTTCTGTCATCATTTTTTCAATAGGTTTTCAAATATTTTTTCAAGTACATTTCTTGCTCTCTCTCCTCTCCTTCCAGCACCCCCTGATATAAATGTTGGTGTGCTTGAAGTTGTCCCAGAGGCTCCTTACACTATGCTCATTTTTTTGGATTGTTTTTTTCTTCTTGCTGTTTTGACTGTTTCTTGCTTTCTTATATTCCAAATCACTGGTTTGATTCTCAGCTTCATCCACTGTGCTGTTGATTCCCTGTAAATTGTTCTTCATTTCAGTTATTATATATCATTTTTGTCTGGTTCTTTTTTATTGTTCCATAGACCCTTTTTTATGCTGTTGAAGTTCTCAGTAGGTTCACTGAGCATCTTTATAGTGTTTTCAACTGTGCATCTAGTAGATCGCTTGTCCCCATTTGGTTTAGGTTCTTTTTCCGGAGTTTTGTTCTGTTCTTTCATTTGGGACGTGTTTCTTTATCTCCTCATTTTGATAGCCTCCCTGTGCTTGTTTATATGTATTATATAGAACTGCTATATCTCCTAAGCTTGGTAGAGTGGTTCAATGTAGTAGGTGTCCTGTAGACTCCAGTGGCACAGCCTCCCTTACTGTACAAGATGGGTATTCAAAGTGTGCCCACTGTGTGGGCTGTGCACACCCTCCTCTTGCAATTGAGCCTTGATTGATGTTGACACATCCAAGGTCAGCCACCACCTGTGTTCTTTCTATAAGTTACAAAGCGACCTGCAGTTGGCTGCAACTTGTGCTTGGATTGCAAGTGCTCAGGCAAAGCCAAAATATGAACCACAGCTGGCTACTGCTAGTGCCAGGCCTGGGGAAACTTAATGAGAGGTAGGGGGCTCACTGAAGTTAGGCGCTGCTTGTTTGAGAGAATTTAGGCAAATTCGAATCATGGGCCAAGACAAGCCATTTGTGTGGAAAAGCCACTGGAAACAGCATGGGTTGGCCCAAAATTTGGGTGAGTCTGGGCTTCAGGGAATCACCAGGGTGAGGCAAACAGTGTGAGCCATGTCAATGGAGTCTCAGATATGGTGCCTGCCTGCCAGCTCTGAGGCTCTGTGTGGGAAGGGTTCAGAAAAGGAACAGTAACCTTTGCCAGCACTTCTGTCTGGAAGAAAGCTGCCCCCCAGCTCTCGCTCTGATGCTGGACAATTCAGTTCATCCTCCTTTGCCTCTGATGTCTTTCAATCTATCAGTCCTACTCTGGAGCTCAGACGGAGTGAGTCTGAGTAACTGTTTGCAGACCCTTTAAAAGGAACTGCCAGTGTGTCCAGCAGCTTCTGTCTTCTACAGCCTCAATCCATGCTGGTTTCTACAGCCAGAAGTTAGGGTGACTTCTCTTCCTGGAACTGGAACCATGGGCTGGGGGCCTGGTATAGGACTAGGACCCTTCACTCCTTAGATATTCCACCTGATTTTTATCTGCCACATGTCGGTGTTGGACCAGCCTGTGCAGTGTCTCCACACTTCCTGCCAGTCTCATTGTGGTTCTTCTTTAATTCCATAGTTGTAGGACTTCCATTAAGCTCAATTTCTTTTTTAAATTTAATCTTTATTGTATTTTTTCCATTACCATATAGTCCGCTTATACCCTCCTCCCCCCAGCTATCACCACATTGGTCCATGTCAACTTGATTTCTGAAGGTTCTGAGTGATGTTGTTCTGTAGTTTAGTTGTAATTTTGATGTGGTAGTGTGAGGAGGCAAACTGTGTTTACCTATACCACCTTCTTGACCAGTGTTTTTATTTTTTTATATTCCACATGTAAATGAGATCATATGGTATTTCTCTTTCTCTGTCTCATTTCACTTAGCATAATACCCTCTAGGTCCATCCATGTAATGCCAAATGGTAAGACTTCCTTTTTTTATAACGAAATAATATATTCCATATATCTTCACATATATTGCATATATATTTCATATCTCTATTTATTTATTTTAAACTTTTTTATTGATTATGCCATTACATTTGTTCTATTCCCCCCTCCATTCCCCTCCCCCTGCATACCCCTCCCCCACCATTTCCCCCTTTAGTTCATGAACACGTGTCTCAAATTCTTTAGATTCTGTATTTCCCCTACTATTCTTACCCTCCCCCCTATCTATTTTCTATCTACTGTCTATGCTACTTATTTTCTGTACCTTCTCCCCCCTTCTCCTCCTCCCACTCCCCTGTTGCTAACCCTCCATGTGATCTTCATTTCTATGGTTCTGCTCCTGATCTAGCTGTCCTCTTAGTTTGCTTTTTTTTAGGTGTGGTTGTTACTAACTGTGAGTTTGCTGTCCTTTCACTGTTCATCTTTTTTATCTTCTTTTTCTTAGGTAAGTCCCTTTAACATTTCATATAATGAGGGCTTGGTGATGATGAACTCCTTGAACTTGACCTTATCTAAGAAACACTTTATCTGCCCTTCCATTCTAAATGAAAGCTTTGCTGGAGAGAACAATCTTGGATGCAGGTCTTTGGATTTCATGACTTGGAATACTTCTTTCCAGTCCCTTCTTGCCTGTAAGGTCTCTTTTGAGAAATCAGCTGACAGTCTGATGGGAACTCCTTTGTAGGTGACTGTCCCCTTATTTCTTGCTGCTTCTAGAATTCTCTCCTTCATTTTAATCTTGGCTAATGTAATGATGATGTGCCTTGGTGTGTTCCTTCTTGGGTCCAACTTCTTTGGGACTCTCTGAGCTTCCTGGATTTCCTGGAAGTCTATTTCCTTTGCCAGATTGGGGAAGTTCTCCTTTATTATTTGTTCAAATAAGTTTTCCACTGGTGGCTGTGCCTTTCCCCCTTCTGGTACCCCTATAATTCGGATGTTGGAACGTTTAAAGATGTCCTGGAGGTTCCTAAGCTTCTCCTCATTTTTCTGAATTCTTTTTTCTTCATTCTTTTCTGTTTGATCATTTTTTTCTTCCTTCTGGTCCATTCCCTTGGTTTGAGTCCCAATTTTCTTTCCACTACTATTGGTTTCCTTTGTATTACCATTCATTTCAATTAGTTTAGCTTCCATATGTTTCTCTAATTTGTGGCTAAAATCAACCAGTTCTGTAAGGATTCTTATAACCAGTGTTTTGAACTGTGCATCTGAGAGACTGGCTATTTCTTCATCACTTAGATCTATCGGTTCTGGGGCTCTGAGTTGTCCTAGAGCCATTTTTGGTCTATTCGTGCTGTTAAGTGAGCGGAGCGAAGCCTTAGTTGTTTACCAGGACGGGGCGACCCAGGTCGCTGGTTTGTGATGCTGTGTGTGGGGGCGTGGTCAGAGAGGGAGCAATGGCGGTCCTCTTCGCTAGCCCAGTCCTTCCAGTCACGCCACTCGCCCCAGGCCTGTTTATCCGATCGGAATTGTGCGAGCCTACTGCCCCGCGCAGGCTTCCCTTCTCACTGGTTTATCCGCACGCAGATGCGCGACCGACCGCAGACAGCCCGCTGCGCCTCTTCCCTGTGTGTTCCCGTAGGTAGCCCGTGATCAGCACCTTTGGCTGCTGGTGCACCGCACACCACCCATTCGGGGATTTTTTCTTGCCAACCTGCTCCACTGCTGGCTTCACTTCTCTTACCGGTTTAGCTGAGCATTTAGTTGTCTTTGGACTCTGTATTGTCAATTTTCTGTGTGGCTTGGTTATGTTTATTGTTGTTAAAAATAGTTGTTCTTAGATTTGGTTGTGCACAGAGGCAAGGTGGTTCCACCTACATCTCCATCTTGGCGGAAGTCCTCTCATATCTCTATTTATATAAATAGAGATATATCTATTTATATACACCTGGATATACAAGGTCTATCCATAAGGTATCCTGCCACATAATATGAAAAATAGAGACATTTATTGAAGAAGATACAAGAAACATTGTACCATAGGGCAATGATGCCTCAGTCTCCTTCAAAGTAGATAACTTGGGACCTCAAACAGTTCTCCCAATTTCCATCAGCTGCTCCATAGCATTTTTCCTTAATCTCAGGAAATCTTGATGGTCTGAATTCTCTTTCCTTTCAAAGGTGAATTTAGTTTGGGAAAAGCCATAAGTTGCAGAACACCAAATCTGGGCTATAAGGGGCCTGAGTTATCTGGGTGATTTGATGTTTCACCAAAACATTCTGCATGAGACATGACACATGAGCAGGTATATTGTTGTGATGAAGCTGCTGATCACCAGCTGCCCATAGCTGCAGCCTTCTGAATGATCCAAATAGTTTCCATGGAGGAATGAATGTTCAAGCTGAACACAAAATATGATGGAAATTCATTACTCTAGTCAGTTCTTTTGAATGCAGTGGCCACACAGTACACATGCTCAGTCAACAGATTCTATCATTCCTCTAACTAGTACAGTGAAGTTGTCATTGTTCACACATGTGCACTCCAGTCTACTCTCCTTGGCTGCCAGGTTACATCAATATCATGCAATATCAGTTTTTTAAAACTTTTGTTCATTGATGGACACTTAGGTTGTTTCCAGATCTTGGCTATTGTGAATAACATATAATATGAAATATGGGAGTGCATATGTTTTTGAGTTAATGTTCTCATTTTCTTCAGATAATTACTCAGAAGCAGAATTGCTGAATCATATGGCAGTTCTATTTTATTTTAATTGTTGTTCAAGTACAGTTTTCTGTCTTTTACTCCCATCCCAGCACCCCCCCCAGTGCTCCCCACCTCCCTCCCATTTCCACTCCTGTTAGTTGTTGTCCATGTGTCCTTTATATTTGTTCCTATAAATCCTTCCCCTTTTCCCCTGGAATTCTCTCCCCTCTACCCTCTGGTCCCTGCCTGCCTGTTCTGTACTTCAGTGTCTTTGGTTATATTTTTCTTGCTTGTTTGTTTTGTTGTTTAGGTTCCTATTAAAGGTGAGATCATATGGTATTTGTCTTTCACTGCCTGGCTTATTTCACTCAGCATAATGCTTTTTCATTCCATCCATGCTGTTGCAAAGGGTAGTAACTCCTTTCTTTCTGCTGCATAGAATTCCACTGTGTAAATGTACCATAGTTTTTGGATCTATTCATTTACTTATGGGCACCTAGGTTACTTCTAACTCTTGGCTATTGTAAATTGTGCTGCTATGAACATTGGGGTGCATAGGTTCTTTTGGATTGGTGTTTCAGAGTTCTTAGTATATACTCCTAGCAGTGGAATTGCTGACCCGTTTTCTGTCTTTTACTCCCATCCCAACCCACCCACCCATCCCTCCCCACCTCCCTCCTATTTCCAACCCCCGTAGTTTTTGTCCATGTGTCCTTCATACTTGTTCCTATAAACCCTTGCCCTTTTCCCCTGAAATTCCCTCCCTTTTCCCCTCTGGTCATTGTCAGCCTGTTCTCCATTTCAGTGTCTTTGGTTATATTTTGCTCATTTGTTTGTTTCATTGTTTAGGCTCTGTTAAAAGGTGAGATCATATGATATCTATTTTTAATTTGTTGAGGAACCTCCATACTGTTTTCTACAGTGGCTATACCAATTTACATTCTCATCAACAGCATATAAGTGTTCCCTTTTCTTTGCATCATTGCCAACACTTGTTGTTTCTTATGGTTTTGATGCTAGCCATTCTAACAGATGTGAGGTCATATCTCATTGTGGTTTTGATTTGCACTTTCCTTATTAGAGATGTAGAGCATCATTTTGTGTGCCTGTTCACTACCTGTAGAGTTTCTTTGGAAAAATATCTATGCAGGTCTCCTACCCATTTTAAAAATTAAATTGTATGGATTTTTTTTGTTATTGAGTTGAATGAGTTGTTTATGTACTTTGGATATTGATCCCTTATTAGGTATGTAATTAGCAGTAGATTGCTCTTTCATTTTGTTGATGGTTTACTCTATTCTTCAGAGTCTTTTTAGTTTGACATAGTCCAAGTTATTTGTTTTCTTCCTTTGTTGCCTTAGCTTTTTGTGTCAAATCCAAAAAAATCATTACCAAGATTAATGTCAAGGAGCTTACCGCTTATGTTTTCTTCTATAACATTTATCATTTCAGCTCTTATATTAAGATCTTTAATTAATTTTTAGGTTTTTTTGTGTATAATAGACAATAGTGGTCTAATTTCATCTTTTTGTATTTGACCAACCTGTTTTCCCAACACTATTTATTAAAGAGACTGCCCTTTCCCCATTGTATATTCTTGGCTGGTAAATATATTGACTATATATGCATGGAGTTATTTCTGGGCCCTCCACTGTGTTCCATTGATCTGTGTGTCTGTTTTCATGACAATACCATACAGTTTTAGTTACTATAGCTTTATAATATAGTATGAAAACATGGAGTCCTCCAGTTTTGTTTTTCTTAAGAGTTCTTCAGCTATTTGGGGTCTTTTGTGTTTCCATATAAATTTTAGGATTGTTTGTTCTATTTCATGAAAAATGCCATCAAAATTTTAATAGGGATTGCATTTGATTTGTAGATTTCTTTGGGTACTATGGACATTGAAACAATTAACACTGTTTGAGTCTATGAGCACAGAGTATCTTTCCATTTCTTTGTGTTCTTTAATTTTTTCATTAATGTTTTATTATCATTAGGGTATAGATCCTTTGCCTCCTTGGTTAAATGTATTACTTGGTATTCTATCCTTTTTGATGCATTTATAAATGGGGTTGTTTTTCTTAATTTCATTTGGATAGTTTATTATAAATGTATAGAAATTCAACTTTTTGTGGTTTTTTTTTGTCTGCTTCAAATTACAAGAGAATTTATTTAGAAAGTCATAAAGGTAGAAAACATGAGCCAGCTGCACTATGTGTACTCAGGAAATGAGTTACAGAGGCAAAAAAGGGGGAGCCTCTTGGAGCATAGGAAAAAGAAAGGCAGAGAGAAAGTGCCTGGGGGAAGTGGAAGGGGAAAGGTGCTGGCATGCTCCAGAGAGAGGAAGAGTGCCTCAGCAGATTGTATTGTATGTTGATTTTGTATCCTGGAACTGTACTGAATTTATTAGTTTTAACAGTTTATTGGTAGGTCTTTAGGGTTTTCTATATATAGTATAATGTCATCTGCAAATAATAAGTTTTACTTCTTTATCTGATTTGGATGTCTTTTATTTCTTTTTCTTGCCTAATTGCTCTTACTAGAACTTCCAATGCCATGTTAAATAAAAGTGGCAAGAGTAGGCATTCTTGTCTTGTTCCTGATCATACAGAAAAAGCTTTTGACTTTTTACCATTGGGTATGATGTTAGTTCTGGGCTTGGCATACCTACTTGGTAAGTTTTTGTGATAAATGCGTATTAAATTTTCTCAAATGCTTTTCCCCTGCATTTATTGAGATAAGTATGTGATTTTTATTCTTCATTTTGTTTTTATGGTTGATTGATTTGGGGATGTTGAACCATCCTGGCATCCCTGGAATGAATCCCAATTGATCATGGGTATGATCCTATTAACATATCATTGAATTTGGTCTAATATTTTGTAGAGGATTTTTTCATCTGTTCCCAGGGATTTTGCCTGCGATTTTTCTTGTGGCATCTTCTCTAGTTTGGTATCAGGTTTATGTTGGCCTCATAAAATGAATGTGGAAGTCTATCTTTCCCTTGAGACCATTTCAAACTTAGGGAAGAGTTGTTAGTATAGTACGAAGAACTGTTTTTCCTGAATCATTTGAGAGTATGTTGTTGGCATGACGTCTCATCAAACCTGAATTCTGTAACGTATATTTTCTACAAATAAGAAACATTAGACTATCAAAATATAACTGTTGATACCAGGAAATAAATACTGATAGCTATATTACTGTCATCTAAACTTTAGATCCCATTCAAGTTCTACCAAATGTCCCAGCCACATCCTAATAACATTTAGGTCATAATCAGATACTGTTCATAAAAAAAAGTTATACACAGGCCTGGCTGGTATTGCTCAGTGGTTGAGTGCTGGCCTGCAAATCAAAGGGTCACCAGTTCATTTCCCAGTCAGGGCACATGCCTGGGTTGTGGGTAGGGGGTATGCAAGAGGCAACCACACATTGATGTTTCTCTTCCTCTCTTTCTCCCTCCTTTTCCTTCTTTAAAAAATAAATAAATGAAACCTTTTAAAACAAATTGTACATGAATGATAATAGGACTATTTATAATAGTCAAAAATGGAAGCAACCCAAATGTCTATCAACTGATGAATAGGTAAATGAAATATGGCATCTTTTTACAATGGATATTATTCAGCCTAAGAAAAGAATGAAATAATGATACATGTTAAAACATGGATGAACCTTGAAAACATTATGCTAAGTGAAATAAGCTAGTCACAAAAGATGACATTTTGTATGATTCTATATATACTAAAGGCCCAGAATAGACAAATTCATAGACTGAAAGTACCAATAGATTAGTGTTACCTAGGGGTTGGGGGTTGTTGGTAGAGGGAACAGAGAGTGACTGTTACTGGGTACCAGGTTCCTTTTCAGGATGATTAAAGTGTTCTAAATTTTGCATGTGTGTGTGAATATAATTTTATTTGTTTTATTATATTTGTATTGGTGTATGATTGGTTTATAACATGAGTTTCAGATATGCAACATTATTTGGTATCTGCATATACTGCCGCATATATTTGTCTTTTTCTGTCTGACTTATTTCACTTAGCATAATATCATCAAGGTTAATCCATTTTGTTGCAAGTGGCAGGATTTTACCTCTTTATGACTGAGTAATATTCCATTGTGTATATGCTCCAAATTATCTTTATACATCAGTTGATGGACATTCAGGTTGTTTCCATACCTTGGCTACTGTAAATAATGCCACAATGCACATAGGTGTGCATGTGCTTTTCAAATCGTATTTTTGTATTCTTTGAATAAATATACAGAAGTGGAATAGCTAGATGCTATGATAGTTCTATTCTTATTTTTTGAGGGATTTCCATACTGTTTTTCACAGTGGCTGTATTAATTTGCAATTCCACCAAGAGTGTATGGAAGTTCTTTTTTTTCCACATACTCTCCAACACTTGTTATCTCTTGTCTTTTGATGATTGCCATTCTTACAGGCATAGAGTGATAGCTCATTGTGGTTTTAATTTGCATTTCTCTAATAGTGATTTGAACATCTTTTCATGTTTCTGCTTGCCATCTATATGTCTTCTGTGGAAGAATGCCTATTCAATCCTCTTCCTATTTTTTGATTGGGGTTGTTTTTTATTGTTGTTATATATGTTCTTTATATATGTTGAATATTAACTGCTATAAAATGCAGTTGGATGTCTTCTCATCTTTTTAATGGTTTCCTTTGTACAGAGATTTTTAGTTTGATGTAGTTCCATTTATATTTCTTTTGTTTCCCATGCCATTAAAGCTGAATTCACAAAAACATTGCTAAAACCAATGTCCAGAAGCTTAGTAACTATCTTTTTCTTGTAAGTATTTTATGGTTTCAGGTTTTACATTGAAGTCTTTAATCCATTTTGAGTTCATTTTTGTGTATGGTGTAAGATAGTGGTCTACTTCATTCTTTTACACGTGGCTGTCCAGTTTTTCCAACACCACTGAAGAGAATGTCCTTTCTCCACTGTGTGTTCTTCCCTTTTTTTTCTCATTAATCAGTTGTGTATATATGTGTGGATTTGTTTGTGGGCTATCAATTAAGTTTTGCTGATCTAAGTATCTGTTTTTCTCACAGTACCATGCTGTTGGATACTATAGTTTGAGCTCAGAGAATGTGATTCCTCTGACTTTATTTTTCTCAGAACCTCTTTGTCTGGGTCTTTTGTAGTGCCACACAAATTTTAGGACTATTTGTCCTGTTTCTGTGAAAAATGTCTTTGGGATTTTGATAGGTATTGCATTAAATCTGTAGACTGCTTTAGGAAGTATGGACACTTTAATATTTTAATAATACTAAAATAATTTCTCAACCTTTTAGCATGAAATATCTTTCTATTTCTTTGTGTCTTTTGTAACATCTTTCTTTCTATAATTTTCTGTTTTATAACTTTCAGTGTACTGGTGGTCTTTTACAACCTTTGTAAAATTTATTCCCAAGTTAAAAAAATGTGTTAAAATTAGATGGTGATGATAGTTGCACATCCTTGTGAATTTACTAATAACATTGATTTGTATACTTTGAAAGGGTGAAGTTTATGAGATGTGAATTACATCTCAAAGTTGTTATTTTAAAAATTTACCCATCATGTCTCTTTAGTTGCCTTCATTATAGAGCAATTTTGCAGTCTTTTCTTAGCTTTTCTTGACATTTTTGAAAATTACACACCAGTTCTTTTGTAGATAGTTCCTCAGTTTTAGTTTGTCTGATTTTCCTTCATGATTATGCTCAGATTATGCATCTTGGCCAGAAATATCACAGAATGGATACCGTGTTCTTATCATTGTATGTTATCAAGTGGTACATTATTTTCATTTGTCCTATTACTGGTGATGCTCAATTTGATCACTTGATTAAGTTGTTATACCTCAGGTTTATCTCCTATAAAGTATCATTTTTCTTTTAAATAATTTTATTTTGTGATAAGTTACTTTGAAAGGATATAAATATTTCATTCTTTACCAAATATTTATTCATTTATGTGTATCAGTATGAACCATATTTTCATATTTAATTTTTCATGTGACGATTCACTACTAAAATAGTTATTTTGATGTCAAAATCCCAGATTTGACCAATGGGAATACCTAACTGCTTCTGTATTCTTTTGGTATGCCCCCTTCATTTCTTTCCCCCTCTGGTATAAGAAGATCCTCTAGTTTTATCTCTATTCTGCCTTCCTCAGACTTAGAAGCAGCCATTTGACAAAGAAGCCTGATTTTCCTTAGTGAAGAATGATATTTAGAGACCATGGCTTGATCTCTAAGGTAGGCTCACTGCTCTTTGGATGTCATTGCTCCCAAGCCCTTCTTAGTGGAGTGGGTGAGAGAATATATGTATGATTATGTAAATATGCACATGTGTTTATGATTTAATGCATTCTGTTCATCTGTCTATATATCTATCTATTTACCCATTCATCTAATTGAAAATCATGAATTTGTGAGGACATTTTTACTTCAATCCAACTGTGTTGGTTTATTCTAGATTTTTCCCTTTCCACATCTGTAATTCCCTTCTCTGAGATTAAGAAACCTGACTTCCATTATCCTTAAGATAGTACCTACATGGTCAAAGTGTCGTGTGACACCAATCTTCCATCTACAAGCACTGCCCTCTTCCTGTGTATGCTCTTCTCACACCACTCAAGTTCTAACCCCGCCCCCCACCACTTCTTTTCGAACTTAGTTAATGGGCTTGGACTGAATTGTTCATGAAGGGATGGGGGAGTATAGGAGGGGAAGGAGAAGAAAGCTGTTCTTCTCTTGTGACTCATAACTTAGTGAATTATACTAATAGGATTTTTCTAACATTGATTCATCCTTGGACTTTCATAATGTGCCCAGCTTTGATTTTTCTCTTTCATTTAAGATTTCTTGATAAGTTAATTTATTTTGATTACCTGAAAAACCATTAGAATGCTAGAAATTTTCTTAGACATTCTCTTAATTTCGTTCTCTTGATTTCTATGGGTGGAATACAAGGCTTTCTCTCAGCTTCTTTGCAGTCTTTCAGTGCCCTTGATTTTGGACATGTTACCAGCATGACGACTGCATTTTCAGTGGTGGAAAGTTTTGATGTGTCTCAAAAGCAAGGAATCACTTCCCAGTGGTGATATATGAGTCTCACAATAAGCTATACAATCACTTAGAATGCCCTAATAAGTTTTTGTCATAGAAACAGAGCAGAGGTTGCTAACATTTCTTGGAATTTCCAAATGAAAAGGAAAGAAAAATAATTCACCTAAATGCCTATTTGTCAGTCCAGCATGGAAAGGGACAAGCCTTAAAGAATAAATGGTAGGTCAACCAGTACCAATACCATTATCCTTCATCACCAGCCTGACCCAAAAGAACTTCTTGGAGTAACAGAGGTTAATTGAAAAGCATTTGGAAAGCATTTACATTTTAAGCAGAGATGGAATTTGGGGAAGTGCCATGTAGATATCCATCATTCTACAAATCATAGTTATTGTTAGTGACCTGAAACCCCGAGCTGGTATTAATGGTTAAATAATGTCCATAATTTTGTTTTCCAGGACTTCCTTTGTCTTCCACCCAATTATTGCCAGTACCTTGGCTTTTTTAGGCCTAAAGTGCATAAGTTGCTTATATTTATTTGGGTAGTGTTTAAATTTGGAGGCAACCATCTTACAGGTATGATTTTTCTTCCTCTGACAGAAAACAAATCCTTAATTCTTTATGTATTATTCACACTTTTTTCCCTAAATACCACCAACCCTCCCAACTTTACCATTTAAAAAAGATATTTATTATGTATGTATATTCCTCCAAAAAGATCTATATATGCCCATGTGTACTCATGCACATGTGCACACACACATATAACCACATGCACTTCCATATACATTCTTTCTTGATTCAGTCCCTCATGAAAAATCACTTAAGTATGGCAACAACTAATACAAAAGATAATACTTTTTGGTAAGGAGGTTTAAATTTATTTGAACATAACCACTTGACCCTAGGGGAACCTTGCCCTTGTGTGAATTGTACACTTTAGCTATGTCATTGTCTTGATAACCCACACAGAGGGTAATTTAATTACCTAAACAAATGTCTGAAAACAGAATAAATGGAATTTGCATTTTGGAAGCATTCACACACTGATCGGTCCCAGCCATTTCAGAAGTAAATCAACTGGGGTATTGTTTGAGCCTGTGATTAGAACACTTATTCATTCATTCAACAAATATTTATTTATTGAGAGCCTTCCATGTCTGGACACTGTGCCGTATGTATCAGTCAGCAAATACAGATATGATTCTTGCTAGTAAATTTAACAACTAATTTCCCATAAACAATAGCCTTAATGTTTTAGTATCTTCTGTTTTCTCTAGCAAATTTTAAGCTATCTGTGTTCTGCATTGCCTGGTTCATATTAAGAGATTGTTTTTCAGAAGTGGAGGGGGGAGGGAAATAACATGGGAAAGGGTCATAAATGAACATGTATAAGGGACTCACAGACAAAGCCAAAGTGGGGTAGGACTGAAGGTGGGAAGTGGAGGTGAGCAGGGCAGGGGAAAGTGGTGGTGAGAAAATAGAGACAACTGTATTTGAACATTAATTAAAAATATCAAAAAATGAATAAAAATACTTTTTAAAAAGTGCTAAATATAGAGTGAAGGGGGTGAGGGTAAAATTCAACTTGATACCAATTGAATTAGTTATTTTTGAATCTTCAGACTTGCTGTTTTCTATTATTGTAAGAAATTCTTTAATTAAGATATTCTATTCTCAGTTTTTGTACCTTTCCTCTGCAAAACCCATTAATAAACTTGGCAATAAGAATTTTTTTAAAGTGGAAACCATCATCATCATCTTCATATCTTGATGATAATTATTAAGAACATACTGAAAAGAAACTGGTAATATATCATAGATTTGCTTGTGATATGTGCTTCAGGATGTGTGTGTATAAAAGTGTCTGAGATCTGAGATAGGTCTGAACGGGTGTGCTAGGTTTGGTATGGTTACCTTAGAAAGACGGGGAACTAACAAAGTTAGGCAACGAAGTGGTATTTTCCTTTTTCTCTTAATAAAACACTGTAAAGTTTGAATTTTCATGAGTATGTGTTAGTTTTATAATTTTTGAAGAAAGAATTTGCATTGTTCCAGTTGAACAAGCATAGCTCTCACACGATGCTGGTCAGTGACCAAATGCATAGTGGAATAACAAGGCAGTTATTTTGAGAGTCAGACACCAGACTATATAAACCATTGTATATGATTGTAAATGATTGTTAAATTGTTCTCCTGGTGACAAGTGACTTAACCTATTGACAGAAGACAAAACAGAATTACAATACTTGATAAGTATTACAGTAGCTATAGAACAAATCTCAAAACAATAGCTTAAGACAATGACAATGTCTATTTTGCTTACAGTTTTTTTGCAGGGAGTGATGGGGACATTTTTTCTCTCTCAAGTGGCATCAGGTAAGTGGCTAGAAGGCTGAAGAAGAGTGACTGGTAGTGAATACTGTCTGTTGGCTGGGACCAACATGGGACTGTGGCCAGAACACCTACATGTGGCCCTTCTGTGTGGCTGCTTGCCTTGCCCCCATCATGGTACCTGGGTTCCAAAGGCAAATCATACAGCATTACTTTCTCTATATTCTTTTATTCAAGGTCATCAGAACTCATTGTCCAGGTCTAAGAAGAGAAACAGACTCTACCTCATTAGGGGAAAGTAGCAAGTTCTGCAGGAATGTGTGGAACTGGAAATATGAACACAGCCATTTTGGGAAAATATAACCTGGCACAGTAAGGCATCTTGCTTTCGAAGTGCACCGCATGCCTGCAGAGCAAATACAGAAATTTGGCTAGATCCTCTCATCTGCACAGCTGAATGTGAGTATTTCAACTTCACCTTTACTCCAAAATCATATTTGTGCATTGTGAAAGCTGTAATTCTTATGAGCTAAATCCAAAAGAATTGTAATGTAGGATTATATGTTCCATGCTTAGCACAGCCACATTTTTTAAAGTAATGTCCCTGTGTACTGTCAAGTTTATCTTAACCTAACAAGGCAGATTGACAAATTACCTTTGCTTTCTATGACTCAGGACATATTTTTTTTTCCTCTAAGCTTCTCAAATGCAAAAAAAAAAAAAGCACAAAAAGGAGATTAATGAAAATGATTGTTTTGCAATGCAATTTCAAATATTCCTCTTAAATGTACATCGGTACCTCATTTGCTTGGTTGCCCTTCTGTTTTGTTGATGATTTCCTTTGCTGTGCAGTAACTTTTTAGTTTGAGGTACTCCCGATTGTTTATTTTTGTTTTGTTTCATTTCCCTTGCCTTTGGGAACAAATTCACAAAAACACCATTCACTGATGTCCAGAAGCCTTAGTGCCTGTTTTCTTCCATGTATTTTATTGTTTCAGATCTTACATTTAAGCCTTTAATCCATTCATTTAGAGTTAATTTTTGTGTGTGGCATAAAGTAGTGGGCCAGTTTTCCCAGCACTATTTATTAAAGAGACTTTATTTTATTTTATATTCTTGGCTACTTCACTGTAAATTAGTTGTCCATATTTCTGGGCTCTTAATTCTGTTCCATTGGTTTGCCTTTTTTTCCTACCAGTACTGTATTGTTTTGATTACTGTATCTTTGTAATATAGTATGCAATCGGGGAGTGTGTTGCTTTCAGCTTCGTTCCTTTTTCTCTCAATTGCTTTGGCTCTTTAGGATCTTTCACAGTTCCATAAAAATTATAGTATTCTTTTTCTCTGAAAAAAAAAATGCCATTGAGATAAGGATTTCACTGAATCTGCAAAGTGCTTTAGGCAGTATGGACATTTTAACAATATTAATTCTTCCAATTCATAAAAACAGAATGTCTTATTTTCAGAGTACAGGTCTTTTATTTCCTTTGTTAAGTTTATTCATAAGTATTTTATTCTTTTGAGGCAACTGTAAATTAGTTTTCTTCATTTCATTTTCAGATAGTTTGTTACTGATTTGGTATCCTGCAACTTTACCATATTTGTTTACTATTTAACCATATTTGTTTACTATTTAAAGTAGTTTTTGGTGGAGTCTGAAGGGCTTTCTATATATAAAATTATTCAACCTGAGAATAGTCAGTTTTTCTTTCCAGTTGGGGTGCTAGAGAGAATCATTTTCCTTTTACTTAAGAAATTAGCATTATACGGGTACCAGAAGAGGAAGAGGAACAGCCACAAGTGGAAAACTTATCTGAACAAATAATAAAGGAGAATTTCCCCAATCTAGCAAAGGAAATAGACTTCCAGGAAATCCAGGAAGCTCAGAGAATCCCAAAGAAGTTGGACCCAAGAAGGAACACACCAAGGCACATCAGAATTACATTAGCCAAGATTAAAATGAAGGAGAGAATCCTAGAAGCAGCAAGAGATAAGGGGACAGTCACCTACAAAGGAGTTCCCATCAGACTGTCAGCTGATTTCTCAAAAGACACCTTACAGGCAAGAAGGGGCTGGAAAGAGGTATTCTAAGTCATGAAATCCAAAGACCTACATCCAAGATTGATCTATCCAGCAAAGCTTTCATTTAGAATGGAAGGGCAGATAAAGTGCGTCCCATATGAGGTCAAGTTCAAGGAGTTCATCATCACCAAGCCCTTATTATATGAAATGTTAAAGGGACTTACCTAAGAAAAGGAAGATAAAAAAGATGAACAGTGAAAGGATAGCAAACTCACAGTTATTAACAACCACACCTAAAACAAAAGCAAACTAAGAGGACAGCTAGATCAGGAGCAGAACCATAGAAATGAAGATCACATGGAGGGTTAGCAACAGGGGAGTGGGAGAAGGAGAAGGTACAGAAAATAAGTAGCATAGACAGTAGGTAGAAAATAGATGGGGGGGGTAAGAATAGTAGGGGAAATATAGAATCTAAAGAATTTGAGACACATGGTCATAAACTAAAGGGGGAGAATGGTGGGGGAGGGGGGAATAGAACTGTAATGGCATAATCAATAAAATATATTTAAAAATTAGAATGTTAAAATCTAGGGGGTACTTCAAAAATATCCAGCAAAACTTTGGCTGCCCTATACAAACTTTATTCTAGCTTTAGATCTAGAGTTCTGCTTTGTAATCCCTCTGTCTGATGATTATGGGATGTTCTTAGATACTTCCCGCCCCATTACTTTGACCTTAAAACAGTAGCCTTTAAGCCAACTTACATGTTCTTGATGTCATAGATGGATAAGTTGCTCACTGCTCAGCAAAGTATAGGATGATTTGGGGGTCAGGCTGACTGTAGTTCAAGTCTCGGTTCTGCCATTTCTTCAATTTGAGACTGGTCAAGTTACTCCACATCTGTGACCCTTATTTATTCATTCAAGTAGTTCAAAAGATGATCACTGTAAGTAAGGTTTGCATGTATAGAATGAGCTGGCACTGGCCTGGATGCTAAACAAAACAGACCTAGTTCCTGCTCTGAAAGAGCTCAGCTCCGGACATTTCACAAGAATGAGTGAAATCCTGAGGATGAGTTGTCTGATGGGGGTAGCCCAGGCTTGGAAATGGGGTGCCCTGGGCAGGCGGACCTTTTGAACAAGTTACATCAAAGCTGAGATATGAAGAAGGACTAGGAGTATTCAGACAGTTAAGAGTAATCCTGCAGATGTCATGGCTACACACAAACTCTTTTCTTAAATAGTATTACATATATTGGGTACATTGGTTCAAGGTCATGACTAGCTGAGCATTTGTACATGACTAATGTTAAGCTGTAACACTTAAGCTGTCAGTTTGGTTATAACACATGTCTTGTAAGCAACTTTCATACATAGGTACTGTTTGTAAGAATAAACCCCAACTACCTCCTGAATTTGTTTCTTCTAAAAACAGGCCCCAAAAATGCAACTTATTTTCCTTTGGGGCAGATTGTACACTTGCATCTCATCTACCCCCCAAAATTTAAAAAATGTAATTTTAGTTTCAAGTGTGCATTTCAATGGCACTGTAAATTTATATTCACAAAAGCCTGACATAATAGAATATGATAGCCAAAGAAAGTTTGATACTGTGGACTGAATGATAGGTATACATAATGTGGCCAGGAACACCAGAAGATGGCCTGTGGTTATAGTCTACATGATTTTGAATACTGCAGGAGTACATGCTCAGACTATTCATATGCTGAACAGCACTGTGAAAATAAAGTACAGAATGTTTATTAGAAATCTCGTAACACAATTAGTGTCAGAACAAACAAAAAGGTGTTCAGAAATCTCTGCAGGTGTGCATAAGCCTGACACCTGAAACTTCATCAATTTCAAGCATAAATTGAAGAAAATTCTAATGACATAGATATGGCTCCCTCAACGAGCAGAAAAAGGAAAAGATGTGTTAGGTATTATGCATCCAAAATGAGTTGCTTATCAAAATATTTTTGCAAGTATTGTAATTCTGCCTTGAGCACAGCAAGATTGTTTGCAATGACTGTTACAAATGCTTTGCAAAGCCAGCTATTAAAGATTCTGATTAATATTGAAGACATATTTGGGTTGTATTTTTTAGTGATATACATGTTCCCATTATTTGAAAAGAAAAACCTTTATTCTTTGTTTTTATATTTAATAGTTTCTAGATTATAACTGGAACAAAAATCATGTATTTTATTATATAAGTATAATAAATGCCAATTTGCAGTGTTTTTAATTTTTTTCACATTTCAGCACATACTAGTAATGAGTGTATCTCTCAGATACATGCAAACTACACTGTAACTTTTTTGACTGTGATCTCGCAGGGTTAACTACTAGTGCCTTCACTTTCTTCCCAGTGCAATGGGGACACATCTACCTTGTAGAGTTATAGTGATATACAGAGACAATGAATATAACAACACTAGGACTGAACTTCACAGTTCAGTGTTGAGCCAGAAAACATGTATTGAATGGACACCATCCTAGGCAATGGGTATTCAGAAATGAGTAGAATGCCATCCCTATCCTCCTGCGTCTTAGAGGCCAAATGTCTAGCTCTAGCTCTGTCTCCTTAGGTTGCCTCTGTTATTGCTCTTGTCCTGCTGTGTTGCACTTGCCTGTTCACGTCTGAATCTTGAGACCACCAGCTAGTGAGACCAGGAATGCTGCTTTCTCTCTGGTTCATTGTTGTATCTTGAACACTTAGCAGTTCTCTGTGTCTGGAGACCTTTGTCTTTCATCTCATCCCCTGTAGCAGATGCCCTTGATGCCTTGCCATATACTTTATCTCTTATCTTTATCCCTTATCTTTTCAGCTTACAACTGCCCAACTTTCAACCACCAGTTGCCATGTTCATTTCCTCGAAGGTTTGCTTTGGCTACTGAAGCCCGCTCCGCTCACACATGAGGGAGAAAGGCTGGGAGTCGGGAGAATTAAGCCCCACCCCAGCTGCTCTCAGCAGTGGGGGATACAGTGGTGCATATCCCAGCTCCCAGGCCCTGGGTGTGATGACTCTGAGACATGTAGTCTAGTTACCCCATAGCAATAACTCTTTTGATCATTTGTGCTCCATTGTCTGTCTTCCCTTTCTTATCTTACTTCCATCCCCGTGATTTCTGGGAAACTCCCAAATAAACCACATATACTTCTGGTTTATGTGGTTTTGTTACACACAAAACAAAATGTCCACTCAGAATCCAAATCCGTCTCCCATATTTAGGGAATTCTGCTACCTGTAAAGAGTGCGTCTCCCATAATAAGAACTGAAAAAGTCAGATGCAGGTACATCCAGGGGCGGACGCATGACCTTGGCTTTGTCAAACAGATGCACCCATTCTGCTTTCTAAAGTGGAAACTAATGTCATGAAGAAGTCAGAAATGCTCAGAATTGATTTTGTTGACAGATGGTGCAGAAACAACTTGAATGGTAACCGTCGGCATCTAGTGTTGGTAGAACGTGTAGTGCTACTGAAACCCCAAAAGCGTACTTGGGGGGGTTTGAGCCCTGCTCCTTCCCTTGTGGTCTCAGAGCATGCAGTGCTCTCTGGACCTATCAGAGAACCTTTGACTTTCCTAGTATTTTCCTGATAAATTTCTTTCCTGCCAATGCCAAGCTTGGTTTTTGTAGCTTGTAACTAAGAATGCTGTCTGTCTTTGTCGGTCAGGATAGAGCCAGGAAAACAGTCCTCTAGGTTTTTCAGGCAGATGGAATTTAATAGAGATAATGTGTTAAAGGGGCATAGAAAATCAGGACAGGCAAATGGGGAGCAATGAGTTACCCCATGGACCAGTAGCAGCTAGAAGCTGCCACTGCTCCTAGGGCTGGAGGGACAGTGGAGGAGGAGAGTCCACTGTCTTTCAGGAGCTGGAACCACAGTAAGGGCTTCCTGGACCGATGACCACTGGGGTCCAAGACCTGAAAATCCACAAGAAGGATGGGAGGGGGAAGAAAATTAGACCTTCTTCTTTCAACCATGCCTCATTGTTACAACATCTCTCTCATAAACTGTGAGAAACCAGAAGTTACAGGGCGAGGGAGCCTGTATCACAGAGCAGAACAGGGGATGGGCCAGAAATAGGCCTGAAAGCCAACGAGCAGTTGACATGCACAAGTAATAAGAGCTCAAATAATTTTTGGCTGAATGGATGAGGAGAGTAAGCAAGGAGAGGTCTGGGAGGAGAACCTTGTATTATGCCAACTCTTAAAGAAAAGGGGACTAAGAGAAGTCTCCCTAAAGAGAAGTCATCGGAGAGATAGAAAGAATCTGAGGCAAGCGAAGTGTCCAGAATAGCAAAGTTCTCAAGTGATCACATCCACAAGACTCCTCACTGGATTCCGACCAAATAGACCTCTAAATTATTCATCATATCTGGACAGGAGACTCAGTGCTCATCCCCGAGCTCAGAGCATCATAGCCCCTAATCCAGGCTATCCCCGTGGGTAACTTGGGTTTCTAAATTAGGATAATACTGCTTGCTAACTTTCGCTGGGCAAGGTGAGAAGCAGGGAATAATGAAGATTTTAAATCCTTGGCAAAATAGAGAAATGTGTTGCAGCAGAGATCTTAATTGATAAACTAGCAACCACTGCATTCACCCTCACAGTCTGAATTGACGGGACTGCCTTCTGCGACTTCCCTGAGTAAATGGAGTGTGATGGCTTTGTTAGTGGCAGTGCTGCCTTATGTGTAAGAGAAAACGAAGGTCTGTGTTGGGGAGAAAGAACCTGGTAGAGTGGGAAGACCAAAGATCCAGGAGGGCCTTTTTTCCATCTCAGCTCTGCTGCTCATTACCCTTCTGGTTTTAGCCTGAGCTTTAGTTCCTTCCTGTTTAAAATTGGTATCATCATAATTCATGGCTTAGAATTATAATCATTTTTTATAATTATGTGGCCAAAGCTTCTAGCACAATGCCCAGCACAGAATGGGTACTTTTGTTTCCTTCCGTAATCTCCCTTCTTTTTACTACAGCTAACCTGGGGTGGGGTGGGGGGATGGAGTGAGGAAATAAACTAAAATACTTTCTAGAAAAAAAGAGCTATCTAGGATGAACTGGTTTTGTAGAGAAATGCCTAAAGAATTTAAAACCCCAAACTCTAAATTTAAGGCCATTACTCAGGATTTCAGATGTTCTAAAAAAAAATTCATCTGCACTTATTTTGTTTCTTTAAAAATTCTCACTTCCCACAGCTGTCATAAATGCCTATTCATTTATTTTGTGTGGGATTTCATTCCCTGGTGGCATCTTCGTGTTTTTGTGACCCAAGCAAGGAGTCCCTGTGACTCTGTCATACTGTTTTTTCCTGACACAGCCTAAAAATAGTATTGCCTCTGGGCCCATCACAAAGGAGCTGGGCCTCTGTGGGGTCAGCCGCAGCAAGGAGGGTTGCCAAGCTACAAAACAAAACACAAGACCCCTCCTCCCTCCGCGATTCTGGAGCCGCTGTCTCTAGCTCAGCTGTTGGAATTTCAGTTCCTTCACTGAAATCCAAACACATCTGTCCCCCAGACAGGAAGATGCCTAATGAAGTGACTTCCTCCCTGTGGACTAGACTTGTGGTTTTATTCAGCCCTTAAAGACAGTGTGGGGCCTGAGATTGCAAGGGAGCCCATCCAGGGATGGAGGCAAAGCCTGCACTGCGTCACTGAGGTAGAAAAGCACCAGCCGGTGTGACACCTGAGGGCACTGCCAACAGGGTCATCACAGCTTGGCTTGACGTTGAAACATCCTGTGGCGCTCACACAAAATCAGGTCTCATTTAGGCTTTGTTCTCCAACAGCCTTTTTAGCGCCAACACTGTTTCTAACACCTTAAGTGCAGTGCCATGTTTAGTTGTTATGATCATTCTGTAAAGTAAGTACATTATGAGCCACATTTAATTGATGGGAAATGTGAAGCACAGAGAGGCTAAATGACTCAGGTAAGATCTTGGGAGGTGGAACCAGGATTTGAACCCAGGCAGTCTGGCATCCACATTCCTGAGCTCAAGCTATGCAACCTTTAATACAACTTTCTACACATGCAAATCTACCCTAGTCAGGCCCTGTCCCTTGGTTTCACCTGAATTGCTTGTTTCCTACCCAGTTGTCAAACTAACTTATTTTCACTGTTAGCCAGGAAATTTCCTTCATTTCCCTCCTGTATTGATAACTTGGTTTCTGAATATTGGTTTTGCTTTTTTAATTTTTTATTGTTGTTCAAGTACAGTTGTGTTCATTTTGTCATCACTTTCCCTCACCCTATCCACCCCACCTCTCACACTCAGTCCTTCCCCTCCTTGGCTTTGTCCCTGTGTCCTCTATACATGTTCCTTGATGATCCTTCCGCCCCCACTTCCCCTCTGGTTACTGTCAGTTTGTTCTTTATTTCCATGTCTCTGGTTATATTTTGCTTGCTTGTTTTGTTGACTAGGTTCTACTTATAGGTGAGATCATACGGTATTTGTCCTTCACCACCTGGCTTATTTCACTTTACCATAATGCTCTCAAGTTCTATCCATGCTGTCATGAAGGGTAGGAGCTCCTTCTTTCTGTTGCATAGTATTCCATTGTGTAAATGTACCAGAGTTTTTGATCCACTCATTTACTGATCAACACTTAGGCTGCTTCCAGCACTTTGGCCATTTTAAATTGTGCTGCTACAAACATTGGGATGCATAGGTTCTTTTTGTTTGGTGTTTCAGGACTCAGAGTATAATCCCAGCAGTGGAATTGCTGGATCAATAGGCAGTTCAATTATTATTTTTTGAGGAAATTCCATACTGTCTTTCACAGCAGCTGCACCAGTCTGCATTCCCACCAACAATGTACTAGGGTTCCCTTTTCTCCACAACCTCACCAGCACTTATTTTTTGTTGATTTGTTTATGATGGCCATTCTGACTGGTGGGAAGTGGTTTTAATTTGCATGACTAGTGCAAATCACCTCTGATGACTAGTGATGCTGAACATCCTTTTATATGTCTCTGAGCCCTCTGTGTGTCCTCCTTTGAAGAAGTGTCTGTTCAGGCCCTTTGCCCATTTTTTCATTGGATTGTTTGTCTTCATGGAGTGAAGTTGTGTAAGTTCTTTACATATTTTGGAGCTCAAACCCTTGTCCAAGGTACCATTGACAAATATGTTTTCCCATATGGTTGGTTCCCTTTCATTTTGCTGATGTCTTCTTTAGCCATGCAGAAATTTTTTATTTTGATGAGGTCCTATTTGTTCATTCTTTCCTTTATGTCCCTTGCTCTAGGGGACATATTGGTGAAAATACTGCTGCATGGAAATATCTGAGATTTTCCTGCTTATGTTCTCCTCTAGGACTTTTATGGTATCACAACTTATATTTAAGTCTTCTGCCTATCTGGAGTTTATTTTTGTGCACGGTGTAAGTTGGTAATTCAGTTTTGTTTTGTTTTGTTTGCATGTAGCTGCCCAGCTCTCCTAACACCATTTGTTGAAGAGGCTATTTTTATTCCATTTTATGCTTCTATCCCCTTTGTCAAATATTAACTGACCATAGAGACATGGGTTAATTTCTGGGCTATTTTATTCCACTGATCTATGTGTGTGTTTTTATGCTAGCACCAGACTATTTTGATTACCATGGCCTTAAATATAGTTTGATATCAGGTATTGTGATCCTTCCTTAGTTCTTCTTTCTTAAAGTTGCTGTGGCTATTCGGAGTTGTTTATG
The DNA here is from genome assembly GCF_021234435.1 of Artibeus jamaicensis. NCBI lineage: Eukaryota > Metazoa > Chordata > Mammalia > Chiroptera > Phyllostomidae > Artibeus > Artibeus jamaicensis. The sequence continues at coordinate 41,040,377 of NW_026522030.1, read as the reverse complement.
GTTCCATATAAATCTTTGAGATGTTTGTTCTATAACTGTGAAATATGTCATTGGTATTTTAATAGGGATTGCATTGAATCTATAAATTGCTTTGGGTAGTATGGACATTTTGATGATGATAATTCTTTCAGTTCATGAACATATATGCTTCCATTTGTTTGTATTTTCTTTAATTTCTTTCTTCAGTGTTCTGTAATTTTCTGAGTACAGGTCTTTTACCTCCTTGGTTAGGTTTGTTCCTAGGTACTTTATTTTTCTCAGTCCTATAGAAAATAGGATTTTCCCCCTAATTTCTATTTCTGATATTTCACGGTTGATGTACAAAAATTGTTTCAATTTCCGAATATTGACTGTGTTCCACTGCTTCACCAAATTCACTTATTAGATCAAGTAGTTTTCTGGTGGAGTCTGTAGGGTTTTCTATGTACACTATCATGTCATCTGCAAACAATGACAGTTTGCTTCCTCCTTTCCAATTTGGATGCCTCTTCTTTTTGTTGTCTGATTGCTGTGACTAGGACTTCCGATACTATGTTGAACAGAAATGGTGAAAGAGGACATCCTTGTCTTTTTCCTGATCTTAGTGGGAAAGTTTTTAGTTTTTGTCTGTTGAGAATGTTGGCTTTGGATTTTTCATATATGGCCTTTATTATATTGAGATATGCTCCCTCTACTCCCACTTTGCTGAGTGTTTTTTTTTATCATAAATGGGTGCTGTACCTTATCAAATGCTTTTTCTGCATCTATTGATATAATCATGTGGTTTTTGTCTTTCTTTTTGTTTATGGAATATATTGTTATGTTTATTGATTTCCAAATGTTGTACCATCCTTGCATCTCTGGGATGAATCCCACTTCATCATGGTGTATGATCTTTTTAACATATTGCTGGATGCAGTTTGCCAATATTTTATTGGTTTTTCTTTCTTGGTTTGCTTTAGCTGGAGCTAGACTTTAGAAGACTTCTTGAGAAAAAGGTACATAGGAGGCAAATACTTTTTAGATCTCAATTATCAGAATATGTTTGTATCAGAATAGCCCTGGGTATGGTTTTCACTGCCATTGTTATTCTTAACCATTTATATGGGACCTGTTCTTTTTCAACTTTTTTGAAATTTTTACTATCTTTCCATTGTTCTGAAAGTTGACAGCAGTGGTGGGGTTTTTTTGTTTTGGGTTTTTTTTTTTGCATTTGTGCTAGGTTCTCAGTAGGCCATTTCAATCTGGATGCTCATGTTTCTCAGGTGCAGAAAATGTTCTTGTAATACTTCTCTTGACATTTTTTCTCTTTCATATCCTGTTGGTAAGTTGTTGGGCCTCCTTGTTTCATCTCTTTTCTCTCTGAATTTTTTTTATAGAGAATTTAAGATATTTCCTTGGCTTCCCTTTCTAAAATTTTTGCAAATATATAAATTTACAAAATACACATATGTAATAGGTAATAATTTACAATCTATATGTAAATTATAAATATATAATTTTAGCTATCATATTTAAATTTTTGAAAACTGTTTTTTATCCTAACAATAATCTCTGCTTATTCTGTTTTCATTTTCTTAATAGCACTCTGACTTTGTTTTAAGAATAAATAGCTTATCTTATTCTCTCTGTGGTCATTATCTATAGTTTTGTTAAAATGTTCTTTTTAGTGTGTAATCCCTTGAGTTTGTTTTGTTCAATGTCACTTTATGTTAAAGACTTTTTTAAAATGTCAAGTAATTTCTGGCTTTTTATTCATATATTAAAGTTAGGTTAAAAAATACTGATTGGGCCCTAGCTGGTGTAGCTTAGTGGATTGAGCGCTGGTCTGTGAACCAAAGGATCACGATTTGATTCCCAGTCAGGGCACATGCTTGGGTTGCAGGCCAGTTCCCGGTGGGGAATGCAGGAGAGGCAACCACACATTGATATTTTCCCCCTCTCTTCTTCCCTTCCCCTCTAAAGATAAATAAAATCTTTTAAAACATTTTTTTAAATGCTGATTGGAAGCTATATGTACTTGGACTTGGCTTCCCAACTGTAAATTGATTATGCCATTGATTCCCAATTGATTATGCCATTACAGTGGTTCTATTCCCCCATTTAGTTTATGACCATGTGTCTCAAGTTCTTTAGATTTTATATTTCCCATACTATTCTTGCCCCCCCATCTATTTTCTATCTACCATCTGTGCTACTTATTTTCTGTACCTTCTCCTCCTCCCACTCCCCTGTTGCTAACCCTCCTTGAGATCTTCATTTCTATGTTTCCACTCCTGATCTAGCTGTCCTTTTAGTTTACTTTTGTTTTAGGTGTGGTTGTCCAATCTGGCAAATAAAATAGACTTCCAGGAAATCCAGGAAGCTCAGAGTCCCAAAGAAGTTGGACCCAAGAAGAAACACACCAAGGCACATCATAATTACATTAGCCAAGATTAAAATGAAGGAGAGAATTCTAGAAGCAGCAAGAGATAAGGGGACAGTCACCTACAAAGGAGTTCCCATCAGACTGTCAGCGGATTTCTCAAAAGAGACCTTACAGGCAAGAAGGGGCTGGAATGAGTTGGCTTTTTATTGGTAGATTTCTAAATGTCACTACCTACAGGCATATGAGCTACTTACTTGTATATCATCATTTTATTGAAGTTTTGTGAAGGTGAGTTACATTATGACAGCATAAACAACTTAAAATTCAATGTGAGGTATGCGATTCCTAAACCTCTTTCTGCTATTTCGGTGACTTGGGCTCCACCTCTCTGCCATATTGCTGAGCACTGTCTTCTCCCCATTACCTGCTCGCTTTAAGGTAGAGCTGCTTGGTTCACACTAACCCCTGTACTTGAGAAATCTCTCAACCCCTAAGTAGCTCTACAAATTGTTTTCCTAAATGAAGACAGTTCTTTCAAAAAGAATTATTGTTTAGTTTGTGCCATATAACCATGCATCAATTGTTGAGTTAAAAGCTCTAATAGTTATATGATAGCTATTGACTAAGTTGGCTTCTGGATTGGTGCCAGCTTCAGTGTAATTTTCATTTTCTCATAATGTTTAATTTTTACATGTACATGCATTCTACTCCTTAAGATAATTACATGTATCTTGAAGTACATCAATCTCCTTGTTTTAGTGACTCTGCTAAAAAGCACATGTTTGTTTATCTTCTTAATAAGTATTTTTGAAACTGTCTACATATCGGAATAGTCACGCCAGAAAATTCTGTTTATTGACTTTCAGTTTAACTCTCTGGAACCCCTTGGCAAATTTACTTTTAAGGGCTCCTCCCCAGCCCTTAAGTGCTGGAAAAGCACAGTAGTTATAGATATAGCTAGATCCTTAGCAAGATTTCCTTTGTGTGGACCCCAATACTTGATTTGCAGGTCTTATCTTACTAGACCTCCTAACAACATTTGATATACTAGATTGTTCTCTGCATATCACATTGGCCACTCTTTTCACTTTTGTTAGGTCTATCTTTTCAACTTGGCTTCTGATGTGAGAGTGCTTCAGGATCTTGTATATATCTCTTTTCTTCAGGTGATTCTATCCATACACTGATAACTCAGTCTTTAACTGTGTTGTATTCCTGAGACTCCTGATTTCAGTTGTGTACTTGACATCTTCACATAGATGTTCCATAGAGATCTAATGTCTAGCATGACCAGCACAGAACTCCTGAGTCACTGCTGTCTTAACACACCCTAACTACCCCTCACGTAGCTGTTTTTCTCATTTTTTAAAAAAGCACCAACATCCAGTCACTTGCTCAATTCCAAAATAGGACAATTACTCTTGATTCTTCTTGTTTTCACTTAACCCATTTATCTACAAACACTATTGATTCTACCCCAACAAATACTTTGAACCTGTCCAATTTTCTGCATTTCTGTGACTCTTACCTCAGACAAAGTCATTGTAATGTTTCTCCTGGAATACTGCAATAGTTTCTTACCTAGTGTCCTTGCTTCCTTTCTTGTACATAGCAACCAGTTTTAGAAGCACAAATCAGATCATGCCACTGTTTAAAATCCTACAGCATCCTCCCTGATTTACAGAACTATTCATGTTCTCGTACTTGCCTACCAACCCTTCATTTGTTTCCTTACAACACCAAGCTCACTCCCTCCCTGCCCAGAGTTTGTGACCTAGCTCTTCCTCTGCCTATTCTTCCCATTTAAACTGTCACCTCCTCAAAGAGTCCTTCCCTGGGCACCCACCTAGAGTCATCCATCAGCCTATTTTAATTGTAATGGAAACACTTACCACTATCTGACAATTTAACTGTTTAGTTGTTTGTTATTCTCTGTCTACCACCCACCAGAATGTAAACTCCTTGACAGCAGTGACCTTATCAATCTCATCCCAATAGTGTCTTCGATGTCTGGCACTAAAAAAGCACTCAATGCCTGCTTTTTGAATGAATGAATTAATGAATGAAAGGCACTTTAGAAGTCACCTAGTCCATTTTTTTGAGGTGAGAAAATCAAAGAGAAAGGCAATTTGCCAAAGATCATGTAGGTGGCAGGCAATGTGTCCTGTTTTAAATTTGTTCATTGTTATAGTGACCTCAACTACATCCAGTGACAAGGATTTTTAATTATACTATTAGTTCCACCAATCTGATCAACTCATTGACTCATCCTAGGGTCTTATCAGCATTACCCAGCCTGACTGTGCAACTATATGTTTTATTGTGTCAGTTGCCAGTGACTGGTCATCTTTATCTTGGGGCAGTTATATAACCTTTGTTCATAACCTTTGAGAGCTGACTTTCTGGCTATTCTCTCCTGTTAAGCCACAACAAACCCACCTTTTACCAAACTAGAAGCTTGATAGTGTTCATGCATAGGATAGAATTAAAAATCTATTTTTCTATCAATTCAGTGGCCCAGTTTACAGGGTAATTATGGTTTGGTGGAAAGAGAGTTTGCCTTGGGAAACCTGGCTTTTTATCTATTTCCATTACTCAGAAGCTCCCTGATCTTAAGCAAGCTCTTAACATGTTAAGCTTCAATTTTGTTGCCTCCCCAGTTTTTCTCATTTTCTCTTGCTTTTTCTTCTCTAATTAGAATAATAAATATGATATTCACTTTACAGGGATTAAGTGGATTGATAATCCAGTTAGTGGGATTAAATTATGAATATGAAAACATTTGCTAAGTGTAAAGTGCATGACAGACATGAGATTAAATGTAAGAGATGGCTCATATTAATCAGTTTCTAATGTATTAAGTATATAATCATTAGTAATTGTGATTTTTAAAGTCACTGTTATATGTCAGACTTTCAGAACAACTGTCTTCTTATCCAGTATTCTTTTTAATTATTTTTAATAAAATTAGTTTCACTTTAGCCAATACGAATAGGATAAAATGGAAATTGGGGGTCTCTGAGTTCCTGCCAAGATGAAGATATAGCTAAAAACCCTTTACTTCCTCACACAACCAAAAGGAGGATAACGAGCAAAATCGCCAGAAAAATCAAACTGCATGGAACTCTGATAACCAAGGAATTAAAGAAAAAATCAACCAGACCTGTAAGGCGGACCCCATGGGCCGACTCAAAAAAAAACAAGGCCAGGCGGTGCTGACTGCCCTGCTCAGCAGAGCTGCACAGAGGGATTGACTTCAGGGGGAAACTGAGGCTCAAAGCTGATTGTGAGCTAAGGCTGGGGTTGCCATAGTGAGAGATACTTCTAATCTGATAAGAGAGTCTGTGGGAAAGTGCACCAGAGACAAGCAGGCAAGCTGCATTGTTCCCTCTCTGGCCCCTCCCACACAGGCTGAGCAGCAAAGAGGGCTGCCCTGCCCAGGTGAATACCTAAGGTCCTGCCCCCTTACAACCTATCCACTGGGCCAAGACAAACAAATATGGCCCAAATGAACGAATGCAGCAAAACCTTGGAAAGTGAAATAAGCAATGAGGAGATTCCCAACCTATCTGATGAAGAATTTAAAGCCCTGGTAATCAAAATGCTCATAGAACTGATTGATCTTGGTTGAAAATGAAAGAACAAATGAAAGATACCAAAAATAAAATAAAGCAAAATATTCAGGGAACCAACAGTAACAAGAAGGAAATCAAGATTCAAAGCAACCATTTGGATATAAGGAAGAAATAAACATCCAACTGGATCAGAATGAAGAAACAAGAATCCAAAAAAATGAGGAAAGGCTGAGGAGTCTCTTGGACAACCTAAAACATTAAAACATCTGAATTATAGGGGTGCAAGAAGGAGAAGAACAGCAGCAAGAAATTGAAAACTTATTTGAACAAATAATGAAGGATAACTTCCCCAATTTGGCTAAGGAAATAGACTTCTAAGAAGTCCAGGAAGCCCAGAGACTCCCAAAGAAGCTGGACCCAAAGAGGAACACACCAAGGCACATCATCATTAAGTTACCCAAGATCAAAGACAAAGAGAGAATTCTAAAAGCACCCAGAGGAAAGGAGAGAGTTACCTACAGAGGAGTTACCATAAGGCTATCAGTTGATTTCTGAAAAGAAACCTTACAGGCAAGAAGGGGCTGGAAAGAAGTATTTGAAGTCATGAAAGGCAAGGAGCTACATCCAAGATTGCTCTATCCAGCAAAGTTATTATTTAGAATGGAAGGACAGATAAAGTGCTACCCAGATAAGGTCAAGTTAAAGGAGTTCATCATCACCAAGCCCTTATCGTATGATTAGAGGGACTTATCTAAGAAAAAGATACAAAAAATGACAATAAACTCACAACTATCAACAAATGAAACTAAAAGAAAAGAAAAACAATGAAAACAAAAACTAAGCAAACAACCAGAACAGGAACAGAATTAGAGAAATGGACATCACACAGGGGGAAAAGGTACAGGGAAGAAGAAGCATAATTAGTAGGCATAAAATAGATGGGGAAAGATAAAAAATGGTATAGGAAACAGGACTCAAAGAACTTATATGTGTAACACATGGACATGAACTAGGTGGGGGGTGGGAATGCTGGTGGGTTGGGGGATAAGGGGGAAAATTGGGAAAACTGTAATAGCATAATCAATAAAAAAATACTTAAAAAATAAGATGGAAATTAAAAGTATACCCTTTCACCTTGGACACCACAAATGTATCCCCTATACAACATGCGGTGAACAAAAGGCCTGCAATCTGAATCCAGCCTGCAGCTTGTTTCTACCAGGTGGCAGCCCCGAGCTCTTGCTTAACTGTTAAGGAGTAGTTACATTTATACAGTTCGAAAATTACATTTGGTCCTTTGAAGGTAACTGCAAAGCTGGTGTGGCCCCCAGTGAAAATGAGTTTGACACCCTTGCCCTAGACATAAGCAGCTAGCATTAGCTTGCTGTTTTTAGTTATTAATTATAAAAATAGCAAACATAATAGTTTAGTACTTGACTAAGAGTCTGGCATTATTATAAACACTTTATATAAATTCATTTTGATACTCACAGTAACCGTGTTCAAATATTACTATTATCCTAATTTTATATGTGAACAAACTGAGACTCAGGCGGGAAGCTGTTTGCCTGTGTCATGTAGCTAGAAAAGCACATTCGAGCACAGGCAATCTGGACCAAGGTTCACATTCTTAGTCACTGTAAACAACATACTTAGACACCTTTCCTAAGGTGTCTAAGCATGTAGAGATCTGTATAATTTTAGTACCTACAGAATATTTCATTGCATGATGTGTATTTTATCTACTCTCAATTGATGAGAATTTTCATCTCTTCCAGATTTTTCATTACTAAAAAGAAACTGCAAAAAAAAAGAAACTTAAGCTACCATGGACAAGCCTATTGCTTTTGTCTGAGTCTGGCTATCTCATGAATTTCTGGAGGTGGAGAGCTGAAACGAAAGGCCTATGCACTAAACTGCCTTCCACACGAACAGTAAATTTTCACCTGGAGTCTACAAACTGCAAGAATCGCCAAGAACCTGTTATTTCTATGTGCCTCTGTTTTTTTTTTAACTAATTTTAGCACATGGCAAACACCACATTCTAGGTTATTGTCTTCCATTTCAGTGAGGTGAGGAAGGTGTGGGCTGAGAGGATCTGGCAGCCTCTGCTCCTGCCGCCTGCTACCCTGAGGTGCTGGAAGAATTACAGTTAGGCTGTCCCCCTTGCCTCGGACTGAGATATTTATTGGCTCTTAAAGATTAATCCAAGTGCAACCTCTAAACCAGTATATGGTTTCACTCCTTTGTACTCCGGGGAGAGAGAATGATGAGAACTGTGAGAAGTGAAACTCCACAGAATGTAATCACTCCTCACCCCACCCCTGCAAACTTTTTAAGAAATGGAATTTATCCTTTCTTTCCAAATCAGGTCTCTGTTTTTAACCAGTTTTTCTCAGTGCTCTGTCATGTGAAAATACATGATAAATGGAAACTAACAAGATTACTTTATCAACTACTATTTCATTCACTCATTATTATGTTACGGAAGATATTGAATAAGATATTATACCTGCCCCCAAGAAACTTGCAATCTCCTCTAGCTATTGTAAGAATGGAGCATGGAGAAAATGTCTTGCATTTAAAATAGGGAGTTTAAAGCAACAGGAAGAACATACCAGAAAAATCAGTGCTAATATTTCCCTATTTTCTTAATGAGAAAAATCAACCTTAGAGAAAAATCAACCTTAGAGATGTTAAATGACTTAGCTTGTTCAGATAGAGAGTGGTGAAGTCAGAGCTGAAACTTCGATTCTGGTTCCAAAGGTTGTGTATTCTCCATGTGGTTTCCAGACCTGACTGGTGGAAGTTTCTAGTCCCATCTACTTAGCAAATTGACATCTTTTTATGTGCCCCAGGCATATAGAAATGCTAGATAATATATAACAAAACTATTTTATAGACATAGTGAAGGGAGGAACAAAATTCCCACATGCCAAAAACTAAAGAACCCCTCTGCCCCTTGAGCAATGTGGTTCATGCATGAGCTGATGTCAAACAAAGCTGAGGGTATCAGACCTGGCTATAGGACCCAACAGCTGGGGGCTGGAGTTTTTAAGACAGATCTAGAATAAAAGACTTCTCCTTGGGGCTGTTAAAGGTGAAGAGTTGAAACAAATTCATTCATAAAGCTTGAAGCAAGGAAGAGCTGCTCCCTCCATATAAGGGGGACTATAAAACATTACTTACTACAAACCACTGGTGAAATTCTCACCAAATAGGTATCTGGATAGGAAACATCTCCACGATAAATGGAAACTTAAAAATATGTATCATGCATAGATATAGAATCCAAATTTTAGATTATTTTCACAGCATAGGACTCCCAAATACAGATGTTAATATATTTAGATACTGTAAATATTTCAGACCAGTGAAATCCTGGAGTTCCCGGAGGAATCAAAAGTGAGAATCGTTTGAAGGGTTACTAGCCCATCTTAAAGTACACAGGAATTCCACAGGGAAAATGTATCCTAGCTGAAAGTGTGCTCACAATTTAAAAGTACAAGTCAAAGAAATGGTCCACAAAGTGGGAGAGTCCACAGACACACATGAGAGGAATAGCACCCCAACGGCCTGAGATAACATAACAATTGAAAGCTACTTCTACGTTAAGTATATTTACAAACATTAAGGAGTTCAAGAGAGAAATAAAAACTTCATAAAGAGGTACCAGTCAAGATGGAGACGTAGGTAAACATGCCTCGTCTGCCTGCACAACTCTAGCAAAAAATACAGCTATACTACAAAAGAAATGCCACCCAGAATCATCAGAAAATTGAGCTGTGTAGAACCCTGACCACCAGGGAATTAAAAAAGTACTATTTATTCAGACAGGTAAAAGGGGCAGAGGCATGGAGACGTGAAACAGGTAGTACCACACATACATGTGTGGTGGATAAAAATCAGGGAGGGATATCTTGGGAGCAAGATAGCCCCCACCAGACCACCCAGCCCTGGGTTCCAGTGCCAGGAGGACAAGTCCCTATAATTTTGGCTGTAAAAACCAGTGAGGGTTGGGACAGCTGAGGAAATTATGGGATTCTCAGGAGTCTCTTAAAGGGCTTGCAATGGATTTAGGACTTATGCTGACTCACTCTCTCTGGGCTCCAGCACTGGGGCAGCAGCTGGAAGGGCACCAGTGGCATAAGGAGGGAATCTGAAGTGTCTGGCATCAGGGTGAGCCAGGGCACAGTTTCCTTCCAGACAAACTCCAGAGGCCAGGCAGTAACCATTGACTCTTTTCTGAGCCATACCCCACACAGAGACACAGAGCAGAAACACCATATCTAATTCAGACGTCAACCTAATTAACACGGGTTGCCCTACCCTGGCAATTACCTAAGGCTCCACTCCATCCAACTTATGGGTGCACTTTTCTACATTAGGCCACAAAACTAAGGGAGTCAAAGCAGCACTATCTAACACAGAGAAACAAACACAGAAATGCTGCCAAAATGAGGAGACATAGAAATATGGCCCAAATAAAGGAACAAAACAAAACCCCAGGAAAAGAACTAAACAAAATAGAGATAAGCAATCTTTCAGATACAGAGCTCAAAACACTGCATGCTCAAGGCACTCACTGGGTACTTCAACAGCATAAAAAAGTCTTGGGCCAAAATAAAAGTTATACTAAATAAAGAAAAAATTATAGGGAATCAATGGTAAAGTGGATGAAGCCAGGAATCAAATCAATGATACGGAGGAAGAAAAAGAATATTCAATTAGAATAACAAGAAAAAAATGAAAAAAAATAAGGATAGTATAGGCAGCCTCTGGGACAACTTCAAACATACTCATATTTTAATCACAGAGGTGCCTAAAGGAGAAGAGAAAGAGTGAGAAATTGAAAACTTATTTGAAAAAATAATGAAAGAAATCTTCCCTGTTTGATGAAGGAAAATATACATACAAGTCTAGGAAGCAGGAAGAGTCCCAAACAAGATGGACAGAAAGAGCACCACACCAAGGTGCATCATAATTCAAATGCCGAAGGTTAAAGATAAAGACAGAATCTTAAAAGGAGCAAGGGAAAAGCAGAGAGCTACCTAAAAGGATTTCCCATAAGATTGTCAGCTGATTTCTCAAAAGAATCTTTGCAGGCAAGAAGGAACTGTCGAGAAGTATTGAAAATGATGGAAAGCAAGCACCTACAACCTAGATTACTCTATCCAGCAAAGCTGTCATTTAGAATTGAAGGGCAGATAAAGTGCTTCCAACCGAGGTAAAGTTAAAGGAGTTCATCATCATCAAGCCATTATTATATGAAGTGTTAAAGGGACTTATTTAAGAAAAATAAGATCAAAATGACAATAAATTCATAACTATCAACAATTAAATCTAAAAAACAAACTGAGCAAACAAGTAGAATAGAAACAGAATTGTAGATATGGAGATTATTTGGAGGGTTACTACAGTAGGGTGAGAATAGGGGAAAGGTGCAGGGATTAAGAAGTACATATTGGTAGTTTAAAAAATGGTCATGGGGATGTAAAGTACAATATAGGAAATGGAGTAGCCAAAGAACTTATATGCATGACCATAGGCATGGAATAATGGGGGAATTGCTGGAGGGAGTGGGGGTACTGGGTGGATGGGGGGCAAAAGGGGAAACAATCAGGACAAATTTAACAGCATAATCAATAAAATATATTTTTAAAAATTTCATGAAAGAATAGGGTATAAAATAGCATGCAGATATGAAAAAACTCAATAGAACTATTTAAAATAAAAAGTTGTGAATGAAATTAAGCATGATGGCCTGCTTTAAGAGCAGATTGCACAATTAGAAAAATTGATGATATGACAGATAAATCTGAGAAAATTATTTGAAGTGCTGCAGTGCTGCAGAGAGATAAAAAAGACATAAAATCCAGAAGACATTTAAATTAGAAGATTCAGTTTAGGTTTAATGGGAATTTCAGAAGACAATGGGAGAAGGGGCAGTATTTTAAGTGAAAATGGCTGTGAATTTTCCAGAACTAAGAGCAGCAACGAAACCTCACATTGAAGAAAGAGAGTCCTGCACACAGTATACAAATCTACTCCTAGATCCATGATACGAAAAGCAAAACATTGAAAACAAGCAAATGTTAGCTGAAGTAGAGAAAAAAGATAATATAGAAAGGAACAATCATTAGAATAACAGTGGACATCAGCAAAATAAAGATTAGAAGGCAAATCTCTCTAATTATCAGAATTACCTGAGAAGCACATTAAAATACAATATTATGAGGTTTTTCCCCAGATGCTCTGGATAGTATTCAGGAATATGCCTTTTTAAAAAGCTTCTTTGGTCATCAAGTGGGGTTAAAACCCTTTTATTCCTTAGCACCAAATACATAAGCACACACACAAGTTCGTGTACAATCGTCCTTCAGTATCCACCAGGGATTGGTTCCACAACCCTCCACGGATACCAGAATCCATGCATGTTCAAGTCCCTTATATAAATGGCCTAGTATTTGCATAAAACTTACTCGCATACTCCCATATAGTTCAAGTCATCTCTAGATTACTTATAACACTTAACCCAGTGTAAATGCTATTTAAATAGTTGTTAGGCTGCATTGTTTAGGGAATATTGACAAAAAAATGTCTGTGTATGTCCAGTACAGACTCAATCATTGTAGGCCTAACCACATAGTACATGTCAGCAGCAACATCACATTGTCTTGTTGAATATTTCTGTTGAATCTGTGGATGTGGAATCCACACAGATGAAGATACACACTGATCTCAGGAGTATGTTAGTAAAATTACCCCCTACCCCCACCCCCTAAAAAAATGGAGAAGTTGGATCCATAATCGAGGATCATTTCTAAAGTCTTTTTCTTTCCATCTCTGGGGGATTCATGCTACATGGTACCAGAAGATGACACCCAAAGAAAAGCACATGAGTTAGTAGAAGCACCTTCTAGCTCACACTTTCTCTTATATCTCCAGTATAACTATGGTTAGAATCAGAGGATCCATCATCCTGCCCCACACCTCCAGAATCCTCTGTGGGTATTTCATAAGACTCATGAATAGCTCATGTCTGCAGAGTGTTTGGCAAGATATGCTTCCCATCTTACTAGTTATCTCATATTAAATACAAAAAGACATGTTAACCCACCCAAACTAGAAATTTAGTCTGCTTTGCCTTTTATGGACACCTGGTCTCAGATCAATGGTTGTTCAGCTATTATAATAAGGGCTCGTTCTATGTTCAAGTAATACTGGATATAAGTATTTATGATAGCCATTGTTTTTGAACTAATAGTCCTACTTCTAAGAATTTATTCTAAATACCTCCCCCAACACACACACATACAAAACCTTTATACAGGCATACCTGGGACATATGTGGGTATGGTCTCAGACCACCACAATAAAATAATTATCATGATAAAGAGAGTCATAATCTTTTTGCTGGTAGAGGGTCTTGCATTCAATTTGTAAAAAAAATGCAATATCTGTGAAGTACAGGAATGAAGTGTGACTGCACTCAAAGTTGTTCATTCCAGCATTAGATGCTTAAAGGCACAAACACCTGGAAGCCTGAAGAAGTGGTGCAGGGCAGTAAGATGATGGCATGTTGCCCCACACATGTGCTGTAAGAATGCATTTGCTTTTAAAGGACACAGCTCCCCACACACAGGGTGCTTTTCCCCTTACACAATGCATCTCCACATGACAGAACTATGCCGGGTTAAAAATTATGTTTTGAACAAGCAGTTCTCAAAAGAAATTTTAAAAGTACCATAAACACAAAGAAATACTCAACTTCATTGGTAATAAAGGAAATAATAAAATTTCCTTTTTACTAATAGTAAGCTTTAAAGAATAATAATACCCACTGTTGGTGAAAATGTAGAGAAATGGGCAATACTTTGTGTAGGTAGCACAAGTTGATACATAAGATTTTTTTTTTGGTTATCTTTTTCTTTTTATTGTTGTTCAGTTACAGTTGTCCAGCCTTCACTGGTAATATGTAGCCAAAGGCATAAAAATTGATAGATTTTTTTTGCTCAACAAATTTACATAAATGATTTTTTAATTGAACAAGTATAGATAGCACCATTTATATTACTAAAAATTGGAAATAATTTAAACATTCAAAAATAGGAATTATTTAAATAAAATATGGTGCTGCACAATGGAATGTAGTTAAAAAGATATTCATACTATCTGGGTAATGATTTTTAAGTTGTAAAATAGAAGGTGGAATAAAATGATAATTTTATTAAATTACAATTAGAAAAACATAAAATACCAAGAAGGAGATATAATAAGAAATGATCATTATCTCTGGTGGTGGGAATTTATGGATGGCTTTTCTTTTCTGCATGGTACTGTCTATAAATTTTGCAAAGAAATTTTAATTTTTTGAAATAAAAAGTTATTTTCAAAATTTTTAAGCTATATGAGGTAATGTTAATCATGGCAAAATAAAAAAAAGGTTGCCTTGTGACTACAGCTATGTAAAATTGGGTACATTGATAGAAAGAAGGAAAGAAATTAAAAAAGGAAAAGAAGCAGGAAATAATCTCTCCTAAGAGTGCTGTTCTCAGCCAGCGGAATGTGGGGCAGAGGTTTTCTATTGTATGAATTTCTCATGCTTTCTCATATATTACCAGTTTTATATTTAGAAGAATAAGAAATTTCTTTTTAATATAAATTGAACTTAATACAGTAAGTAGGATCTTCCCTTTCTATTTCATTTCATATGCTTCTCTGCTGTATCGAGTATCCATACTGAGTCCTAATGCCAAGTTTCTGGGCTCCAACCATGCCACCATGTTAGGTAATTTCATGTAAAATATTACTACTGAATTCATTATTTCAGTCATGAAAACAGAGGCTTGGAGAGCTCTGTAATCCTCACATGAGTCTAGCAGGGAGCCAGGCAGGATTAGAATATGCTCATCCCCGCTCAGCACTCCATCTCGGTCTCAGAGTGGGGAGAGCACCATGAGATCTTGGCAGCACTGTTCCAGACCCACGTTGCAGTGCATTTGCTTTTTGGCTTGAACTCCTCACACATATGCTTTGCCTTTCCGCTTTCAAGCAGAGGGCTCCTTGCCTGCTCCAGTCTGGATGTCAGCAGGTGGCCTGCTGGCCCCAAAAGCTTTCTGCCTGAATTACTCTGTGTGGTTTCTGCACATTGGAACTTGGCACCCAGGCACAGACACACCTTCCAGCCTCCCTCCCCACACACCACACTGTGTATTCCGTTAGAAGTCATCCAGATTCTCAGCCTGGGTATTGGGCCAAAGCCAGACTTACTTCAAAGAATCACCTCGTTTCCATCTGCTAAGATACTGTTGGGAACTGCTCTGCCTGGTTTCAGGAGTTGTAATTGCCCCCTTTGGCTAAGGTTGAGTGAGTGACCTCTGGAATGCGAGCCACTAAGGAGACAAAGCTTGTCTCTGGCAGCAACGCTGCTTCTGCTTCATCCCCTGACCCCAATGCTTGGTTGGTTAGTCTAAGATGGGTAAAACTCCTCAGAGGAGGGGCAACCTAAGCCAGACATAATCACTTGGGAGGCCATCATGGAAGGACTCAGGGGCTGCAACAAAGAGGGAGTGATGGACACTCACCCCCAGGCTATTCTGACATAGCCCGAGTCCCCATGTCCTCTGGGAGAAGCACTTCCTGGCTCTCATCCATTTAAGCCTAAAAACCTTTGATGGGGAAGGCGGTGCAGCCCCTTGCTGGCTAGAGTGGGATCTGGGGTGATCGGGCATAGGAAAAAATTCACAAAGTCCTGTGAAGCCTGCTTTGCTAAGAGTGCTTTCATTCATATGATAAGGGTCCAAGCAGGACATGAGTATGTCTCCCAAAGTTTTTGCAACCCCCTTACCTGACAGACACTGACTCAGACTAAACCCTCAGATTTCTTTGAAATGTTATCTACTGTTTGATCCTTGATGCCTGTATTCCTGTGTATTACAATCCAATAAAAGCCATTGAGGAAGGGGCTCTTGGTCTTTCTCCTCTGAGAGACTGACCACTTGAGATTGACCCAAGCAGATCATGTCTTGGTAGTTTCACTTTCATCCGTGGCAGACTGGGGGACTTTGTGGCCAAAGTTGCCCCCCCAAAATACCATATCCCCCTTCCCCTTTCCAGGTAGAACATACTCTCTTGTCACTTTCTAGCTTCTGCGCTCTCCCTCTCCAGTCCCCTTGCCACACAGTCACCTGAATGAACTGATCATGTTACTCTATGGCCCTAGAATTTTCTACAGCTTCCTTCACATTCAGTGTAATGTGTATATTTCTTAGAATGCAAATCAAGGTTCTTCATAATGTGCCCCCAACTCAGCTACTCAGCCCCCACGGTCACCACACATTTCCCACCTTCTTCCGCTGCTGTAACACATGCTCCCTGGACCTGACCTACCTTCTCACTTGCTCCTGCTTTTCTCTGTGCTCTTCCCTTGCCTTTTCCACTTTGTCCCCATCAATGCTTCTTCATCCCTCAGAAATGAATCCTAATATCGGCTCCACCGGTAAGTCTTTCCTGACCTCTCTCCTCCCCATCCTGCCCCAAGCGTTCTCACACATGACCTCTACAAATATCTAAGAGTATTTGCCAGCTCAGGTCTGTCCTTCAGTGGATTGTGAGGTCCTTGCAAGCAAGGACTGGATTTTTCTGTGGTTTTAGTCCAGTACCTTGACTATTTTCATAATTTACAGTGAAGAGCAAGCACTCAGAAATGTACCCAGCAGTCCTACTCCTGGGAGTAATCCCAACATATCTAAGGCATATACAAGAAGATTTGCAGCAGCATTATTTTGATTAGTCTCCCAATAACCATTAGTCCCTGGAAATAACCCAAATGTCTATTAACTAGAGAATGGGCAAGTAAATCATGGCTTTTTAAAGAAACAAATCCTATGCAACAATGAGAATGAATGAATAAATGTTGTGAATGGATCTCACAAACATAGTGTTGAGTGAAAGCCAGACACAAAAAGTAAAAGATGTGTAGTTCCATTTACATAAGCTCAGAAGGAGGCAGAAGTCATCTGTGGTGCAAGAAATCGTGAGAAGTTGCCCTCAAAGGTTCAGGGTAATTGATGGGGGCGTGTCTGGGATGCCAGCGAGGTCCTATCACTTGATCTAGGTGCTGGCTACATGGAACGTTTTCACCCTGTGGGGATTCCTCCAGCTTAATACTTATGATCAGTGTACATATCTGTATCTAAAACTTTAATAAAATTTTTAATTCAGTCAAGTTCCTTTGTGAGACATTTTCTCTGGGTGTTGGGGACAGTGACAGAGATGGCAGCGTAGGTGTGCACGCTCAGTCGAGGCCCTTTTCCCGCTCAGAGCTGTGCTGCCTGGCAGAAAGAGGAGTTTTAAAAGACAAAAACTATCCCTGTCCAGAGGTTAGGGTTTGCTTTAAGCAATGTGCTGCTCAGCATTGTCAGCAGGTGTGAATTTGGATAGGTTGACGTGTCTACTTGAATTTCAGCACGCTCAAATAATTTTGGAATCCGTCCGGGTATAAATAAACACATAACTATAATCGGAATTTCACTCTTTGCTGAGTATCGTCATCCTTCTGCTTCTAAGGCTTCTATCACCAGCAGCCATGAGCTTCTTGGCCTACACGCATCAGTCAAGCCTTCCGTGTACTCCACTGGCTCACGTTTCACTGCTGCAAGTTTAAAACGGGGTTTCTTCTTCTTGGGGTAAGGATTGTGCTTAATGATCTAAATTAACATCTTTCAATTGGTGGGTTTTTTTTTTCTCCTCCAGATTTTAAGAGGTCCAGAAACAGCAGACTATGGGATGTATTTAAAAATAGACTTCTTCTTCAAACAAACAGTTAAACGTAGAAACGGAGTCTGGCAATCTTTGCCTTGGAGACTGCGGCAGCCCCTCGCTGCAGCCGGCACTCGGGAGCCCAGCCAGCCCCCGCTGCAGGAGCTCTGCAGTGAAGGCTTCTCCGTGTCTGCGCAGATGGGAATTCTGCTGCCACCTTCTCAGTTCACATTTCCTGCACTTTCCCTCCTAAACAATCTACTGCCAAAAATAGAATCGTGGTGTTTTGAGTCTGCGCAGGAATTTAGTGGGAGGATGGAAGGGGTTTTGGTAGGAAGCTCCCCGTAATTACCACCCCGGGTTAATACTCCTATTGGCTCTGAGGTGGGAAAGTGCTCAGAAATCCTCTCCAGGAACAGCACTGAACTTTCTTCCCAGGGCCAGCTGGGGATGGCCCGTCCCCCATCACGAGGCCGGCATTAGTGCTGACGACACTGTGCAGTGACAGAGGACAGGAGCCTTTGCCAGCCTTGCACAACTTGTCCCCTTCACCAGTCCTCTGCTCCCTGAAGTCTCTTCCTGACAAGATAGTCCCCTCCTCTCTACCTGTTCTTTACTGGGTCCCTGAAAGGATCGGTGCCCCTGCTCCTCTTTGCATAGCTGAATTATGTCCACCCTTCAAGGTCTAGCTCAGATCTCACCTCCTTTGGGCAGCCCTCTTGGGTGACTTCAGCTAGAAGTGATTTCCACTTTGTCTGAATTTTTAGAGCCCCCGATGACTGGACATTCTAAAAATAATTGACAGCGATAACAACATTAACAGTGCTTTTTATATGCCAGGCACTATTCTTGACACTTTACTCATATTGTCAGAATCTTTACAATGAGTCCATAAAAGAGGTTGCGTTATGGTTCCCATTTTATGGATGAGGGTACTGAGGCCTGTCATGTTATCACAGCTCCCTCGTTAGATTAGAAGCTCCATTTACCATCTCTTTGACTTACTGACTTGTCTCACAGCACAAGGCTCAGAGACGTGCACTGCTAACTGTTCAGCTTACATTTGTCCATTTAATTATGTGCTTAGTGAGGCTTAAGACCCTGAAAATAGAATTTGAAAGGCATTTCTGTCAGTCATATATGCTTCCTCTCCATTTCTGTCCTCAAGGGAGACAGTGCAGCGGAGCAGGTGGGACTGATAAAACCCACAATAAAAGCAGGACCTTAGTGGGAATGCATTGTAGGCCAGGGCCTGTGGGAGGTAATATATGCTCATCATTCCTTTTGCTATTTTCCCCCCCGAAGGATGTGAGAGAGGTTGCAAAATGTTTGCAATAGGATCAAATGAGTAGATGAAGGTGTTGTAGCAAAGGGACTACAGATGTGGGAAGTCAAACAAAAGCCTGGGTTCAGTTACTACCCAGGAATGCACGCCCTAAGGACCCTCCTTTGGAAGTGAGCCACAAATTTGCCTCTAGGCTTCCTAGTGCTTATGATTTAGGGGGAAAAGGACACACAATTAGTGACAACACCCATTTGCCTTTAAGGTAAAGACAAACCAGCTGTGTAGATAGAGCACACATAAATGTCATGCCAAACCATTTCTGTTTTACAATTCTCAGCCCGGGCCAACCTCATGGAAAGCACAGAATGGAAAAATCCATTCAGGGAGGAGGCAGACCTGCTGGATTGAGGATGCTGTATAATTTGGTTTAATGTAATCTATCTGAGGGATGGGTGGATGGCACACATTTCAGAAAATGCTCTGGGAATGTTATTTCTCACAACTGGGCTCCATATAATCTGCTCCAGACAATTACCTTTCCACCTCCAACTAAAATTTGAATGGGTGTTTTAGTACGCCACCTACGGACACCCTAAAAAACTAGCGATGTCCAGGAGCAGCCTTTGAAAAATCCAATGTTTTAGGCAGTGCAGAACTTTAAAAAAAATGAATTGGGGAGGGGGCGGGGGGAATGAAATTCAAACTTCTCTGCATGATTTATGATGCTTTTTACAATTCGACCTCAGCCTGCTTCTCCAGGCTTAATTTATTGTCCCCTCCTCCCCAGCATCTTCATGCTTCATCTAAATCAAACTACAAAGAGTTCCGTGAATATACTCAGCGCTCTCCTCAGGACTTCAGCGATCTTTCTCCAGTGCCTCCTTCTCTCTCCCTTCTCCTCCAGCTTCTCTACCCACTGAGTCTTGAAGGATGTCACCTTTTCTCTGAATCCTTCCTGGATTCCACCTAATAATCAATCTCACCCCTTACTAGGTTCACAGCACCTTACTTATATCATACTTTATTATCCCCTGTCTTAGCTTTGCTGGTTTTTCTGCCAAACTGAACTCCTCCAGGGCGAATATGTCTTATTTATCTTTGTAACCCAGCATTGGGGACAGAGCCTGACCTCGATTTATTTCACCAAATATTTATTGAGTGCTTCCTGTACTGACAAAGCAAATTGGGACAATTTCCATCCTGCGATGCTAAGTAAAAAAAGAAGAAAGGAAAAAAAAAAGAGTTACTCCACGGGTGACCGAAATATGTTTCCACTATTCTCTGAAGCTATCCAGTGCAGTGTACATAGATACAGCTTGTTTCAGAAAAGGATGACCCACAGACTGATTCTACGCAACTCTTTTTTCCTAACTCAGTATATCCCAGATTTGAAAAGCTCCAAAGGAAGCTGCACTTCTGTGTTGCCATTTACTCCTAGTATCTTCTCCTGTTTTGTATACCATCTATTATGCTAGAACTTTGCAAAATTATATTCAGCCTGCAGAACAATCACTTCACCCACCAATAAAACATATGCCCCTTACAAAGGGGGAACAAGTAGTCATCACAGGAGACCATGATAATTTTACGGCAGAGCTAAGAAGAGAGTCAGAAAAAAAAAAACTATCTACTTTTCCATGATTTCCTGACATGAATAGGAAGTTCATGAACTAAGCTACAAACTTTCATTATCTTTGAAAGGATCTTTATTTTAGTGGAGGCTACACTTGCATATTGTGCAAACGTGACCTTTTTTCTGGACTTCCAGAGCTCTCAATCAGCCATGCATCACAAAAGCCAAACTGTGGACATTCAGAGTCACATAAACACTGCACAACTATGAGAACATTTCCATTAATGGGCTTCAAAATGTGTTGAGCAATGGATGTGTTTTGGATACAGAAACTGAAACCAGTATTTGAAAAGTTACTTTACATCAACTCGTTTATGATTCTACATTAATTGGCCTAAAAAAGTTTATTTTGCTTTGTTGTCTGTCTATGCAGAGTAGAATGATACTAGCAACATTTGTTAGAAAATTATTTCACTCTTTAGAAAATCTTCTACATAATAGAACATACATAATTTTCAGCAGAAGGTAGATATAGTGGATAAGAAAGATTAGGTGCAGGACTTTGTACATTCTGCATGGTTTTCCTATTTCAGATTCAAAGGATGGGAGCAATGTCCTCAAGCTGATGGGAGGCCAAGAGTACAGGAGGAGGAGTTGACCCTGAGTGAGGGGCGGACCGCTCTTCCTCCGAGACAGCAGGGGAAGGTCTGGGCTGGGAGCCACAGTAGGTGAATTTGTAGGTGGAAGCACCAGGGGCCCATGTAGGTCAATCCAGATGGTTTCAGTTTTTGGTTTCAAGTAGGCGACAAAACCACCTGCCGATATTGGGGTCGTAGGGCTTGGAAAAGGGCTGGAGGAAAATAGTGGTATGGGGACATCAGAGAAAGAAATAGAAAAAAAAAGACTATTACTGAGGACAGGGGAGAACGCTGGGTTTAAGATGACTCTGGTTCACAGGTTGTGGTTTTTTCCACCTGCAAGTAGAAGCCCCAGGATAGAAGCAGAGAAAAATAATAAACATTTATTGAGCATTTGAGAGCATCTTTATATATTGTAGTAGGTGGGATAATAATGACCTCCCAAAAATGTCCTCATCCTAATTCCTGGGGCCTGAGCCCTGTGAATTTGCTGCATTACTGTATATGGTAAATGGAAATTAAGGTCTCAGAGAGGAGTAAGATTGCTGATCAGCTAACCTTAAAAGAGGGAGATTGTCCTAGATTATCTTGGTGGGCCCAAAGTAATAATAAGGGTTCTTATATGTGAAAGGAGAAAAGCATGAGAAAAGATGAGATAGATGTGATGTGAGCAAGACTTGACCTGCCCCTGCAGACTTTGATGATGGAAGACGATGCCGTGAGTCAAGGTGTGTGTGTGTGTGTGTGTGTGTGTGTGTGTGTGTGTGTGTGTGTTGTGGGGCAGGGGGTGGGGGGAGCGGGTCCTCAAAGCTAGAAAAGGCAAGGAAATGGATTCTACCTTAGAGCCTCCAAAAAGAAATGCAGCCCCTAACACCTTGACTTTAATCCAGTGAGACCGTGTCAGACTTCTGATATACAAAAATGTGAAATAACAAATTTATAAATTTGCAATAGTTATAGTTACAAATTTGTCCTAGCTTGTTACAGCAACAATATAAAACTAAAACACATATAAGTTTTCTTTTAATCCTCACAACAGTATTTTACTAGTTGGGCAATTTTTGGAGTCGATCTGGTTTCAGACTGGATATTGTCAGGGAGGTAGAAACAGATCTTGAGGAGGCAACGTAATCATCTTACAAGACATGTACCTCGAGGGATGCCTTTGTCATATTTTTTTTAGGCAAGGAATAAGGCCCACTACTGATGGCCCCAAGGGTTCAAGAGATTTCGAAGATTTAGAGTTCCCAAAGTCTTCCATCTAGGTGTCCCCGTCCCATTTGAGGGTCCCCTTCTTTCCCTATTGAGGCCCTGGCTTGAGCACATGGGATCTGGCAGGGCTGCCTGTTAACGCTTCTCTGCAGTTGGACTCTCCCCGTCGGGTCCTGAGCCTGATTTGCAGCACCATCGCCTCTGGAGCCTTCAGCAGGAGAGAATCTCTTTTTGTCATGAGAGAAACCTTCTGGGTTGCATATTATTGAATTAGTGGTTTGTTAGGCTGAACCTACCAACTCCACAGCCTTTGTAATTACTATTGGTGCCATACCTCTCAAATGTCAGCAAGTCTGTGACTGTCAGGGTTCTATCCCACTCGGCCCCAGGTGAGATCCTTAATCTGTGACACTGTGATAGTGCATGTGGGGCGATAACTCCACTTCCTTCCTGCACTGGGAACCATTTCCAGCAGCATCTGCTACATCTTAGATTAAAAATAATTTTGCTTCAAAGTCAAAACAAAATACCAAGGAATACAGAAGCCAGAACTCCTAGATGCATGTCAATTTGCTTGTGTTTTATAAACGAAATGATACATTTAGTAACTAAAAGATTCCCTACAGTTTCCAGCAGTCAATGAAGTTAAGGAGGTGGACCCAGTATTGTTATTAGAATGTTATGTGCTACCTTTGCCTTCCTTGTAGTGATTTTTAAAAAAAAAATGCTGATCTCCACTTTGGTGTGCCGTCATTTTTTTCCTCGTTTTTATTGTACTAAAACTTTGTCAGTACTCTTAGGCATACATCAGATGATAAGGAATACAGTAAACCTATATGTAGCATTGCTGCAAGTTTCAAGGTGCCAAGCACAATGACGTCTGCATCCTTTGTCCATCTTTTCCCCTCATCTTCCTGTCCGTAGAAGAGCAGAACGGGCTTCGGACTTACACTTAGAAAACCAGGTTTCTCATCTATTTGCTCTGTATGCCTGCCCAAACCGTTACTCTCCGAGCCTCGCTTTCCCCATGTCTTACACCTGGATGATCAGAAAATACACTCGGCGTCATTCTGCTCTCCTTCCTGCTCATGCTTCTTCCGTCGCACCAGGTGGAGTTTCTGCAGCACGCTGCGCTCTTTCCCTTGCAGGGATTCTGTGCTTACTTTTCCTTTGCCTAAAATACCCTTCCTGCTACTCTCCAAATAGCTGGCTTCTCATTCTTTAGGTCTCAGCTTAAATGTCACTTCACTAAATCCAAGTGAGTCCTTGCTTGTCTGTTCTACCTAGAGTAAATCATGTCATGAATTTCACCATCCCCGAACATTCTTCCCTTTGTAATACATGGAACACTCTGTAATTATTATATATGTATGTGTGTGTGTGTATATATATATATAATTTGTTGTCTGTACACCCAGCTCTAATGAGACCTTAAAATGCAGGGCTAGTTTGGGGCTTGGCACAAATAAGCTCTTAATAAATGTTAAAAAGTGTGAATCTACTTCATTGAGCCTGAGTGTACTAATGATGCAGTATATGTGAAAAACATTTTAACTTTAATGTATTTATAGCTGTACCAGACACTAGATGCAAATAACACTTCATAATATTCTAAACTGTTCTATAGTGAATTAATGATTTGGTGCTACACTCAAAACAGCATAATCTCTACTAACTTTATGGATTTTTATTGTATAACAATGTTTCATATGCTCATGGCCATAATTCCTGCAATATTTCCTTGAAATATGTCAGTTATTTTATCCTTAGCAAATAAATTATGTGCAAAATGTGAGTTGTAAAAGAGTGACATTTTTTGAGAACTCGAAGTGTGTCAATTATTAGACATAAAGTGAGGAATTACCTTCCCCCTTCCCCACCAGCCAAACTGTTCAAATTCCTTTGATGTGGGAGCTCAGTGAAAAAGATGGTGCTGGACTGAAATAAATACGTGCCCAAAATGCCAATCACAGGGGCTTCCTCCAGCTTTGAGCATTGGATATGCATGAGAATGGGAGACTTGCCACTGTCACATGATTTTGATCTATAATCAAAAAAATATGAGGCTTAAAGTTCAGGTATAAATTGACATTTTCTAGCATGCTGAGGGAAGTGACTCATGACCTTTCAAAGCCACAGCAATCACTTAGTGTCCATTTCTTCTTAGCCACCTGGAACATCAAATCAAGAAGCATCTTTGGAAGGCTCAGATTTTGAATTGCAAAGTGATACCCAAATCATCTAGTTATTACACGTAGAGTGGAAGCAAGGGGAAGTTAATCAAGCAGTGCATTTTTAAAAGAGAAATTTGGCTGGCATCTTTTATACCTGCAGTAAAGAAAACTCACATTGAAAACCTTTTCCATAAAGGAAATCCTTTGTGACTACAATCCTTTCAACAAGTTGATGGTAATATGTCCTCGGCTCATCATTGGAAACACATAGAATGGACATGTTGATCTCTGATGCACAGGAAATTTCGAGGCTGAATTGCAAGCCCATCTCCATAAACAGTGTGCTGGCTCACACAGGTACAAGGCTTCATTTTTCCCCAACTACACTGCCCTAGATTATTTCCATAGGACTAGAAGTATCAGGAAATATTTCAAGGACTCAATAATTGGCTTGATGCCTTTGAGTTTCATGGTTTTACAGTGCACGTGGGGTTCAGGAAAGAACACTATTGGCTATCACATTTTGAATACCTGCAATAATATACCAGGTGCTACTGCATGTATTATCTCATTCAGCCCTCTCTCTAATACACTGACAAGACTTTGTGTTTTTTTGTTTTCAATGTTGGTGGCAAGGAAACTGAGACAAATCACCAATGGGCACAAGCTAGTAAGTACCAGAGCATGAATAAAAACCCACCTCAAAAAGGCTCCAAGGCTTCTCTGCACCTTCCACTATACTATCCACTTTTCACTTGAAGTCTATGAAATATCAGTCTACTCTCCCCATCCATGTTAAGTCCAATGCTTGCTACCAGGGCAGGTGTGGCTGCTGGCCTCCAAAGGATGCTCCCTATTTTTTTAGCTACATTCAGCTCCCTAGAGAGTTCCTTCTCGGTTGCTCACAGCAGTGTCTCTTGACATCACCAGCCAAGGTAGCAGCACCTTTAGGAAAAGCCCAATTGAGTCAGCTTCTATCAATGTTGGTTCCCACTGAACACTATAACCTAGCGACTCTTATAGCAGGAACTCCCAGCAGCAGCAGTTGCTCACAGAAGTCTGAGAACTACTTCTGAAGTTCCCTGAAGTTCCCACCTTGCCATCCTTGCCTTCCCTCCTTGCCATGAGACTGTTTAGGGCAAATAGTAGGCAAATCATCAGCATAGTCCTTTATGGGCTTTCCAGTCTCATGTAGCTTTGACTGTCTAATAGGTGATTATAAATACAGCCACACAGCCTCTTGGAGGTAGTTGTTGCAATTTCTTTGCAAATTTCTGCTCAGCCATACATTTGGCTGCCCCCTCAGTCCTGTTTTAATTTGCTTTAGGCCAGAAAGTACTCAGCCTTCTCTTAATCTCCAAAGAGGTCTACTCTCCAAGGAGATGGAATTAGGGAACAACTGTCTTCTGAAAGTATCAGATTCACATTACATAAATATGGAATTCTCAACAAATCTTAGACTTCCTCATCTTGGAGCATGGGAGCTCCTACACAAATCAAGATCCCAGGAGAGCCCGATAAATTGTTTAGTACTTCCAAGTAGATTATTCAAATGTGATACCATTAGAAATCCTGTCTAATGCAGGCACATACTGAACTTTTTTCTTTCTCTTTTGTTTCCTATGACAATTTGATCTCTTCTAACTTGAAAGAAACCCTTTATTTGATTGAACCATCTTTCTGGCTACCAACTGATTTTTCTATTGCCTTTTACTGTTTACTTTCTAGATTAGAGATAAGCCTACTTTAACTTCCCCATTTCCTCATCTTTTTGAAATTTGATTGTTCCCCCCCAAATTCTAATGTTCTTGGATATAAGCAATCCCAACAACAGTTTTAAGTCTTCATTTTCCTTGCTCTCTTTCACGAACTTGCCAAGACAGAAACCATCATTTCTTTCTAATGATGGCTCTCAGCCCCAGCAGACCTTCCAGAAAACGCTGGCACCACCTTACCAGTCACACCAGGGAAGCAAACCCTCCAGCCCTCAGCAAGTCACTACAGGCCAGTAGCTGCTCCCCAGCTAACATTGCATGGAGCAGAGACAAGCCTCCTCCACTGAGCACAGCCCGAAGTGAAGAAGACTTAGAAGAAAAAGAAAAAATATATATTGCTATTGTTTTAAGCCACTGTTTTAACTAAAACACATGGCTTCAATCCAAAAGGGCCTGGCCCTCCTCTGCATCCCTCTGAACTATTCTCCGGTCATTGAACTATGCTGTCTTTAATTAGAAGTTATTTTTTTCATGTGCTTAGAGACTGTATTACCAGCTTGATTATTATCTCCTTGGAGACAGGTATCTTGTACAACATTTGCCACTTAGTACATTGAGTTTCTGAGAAATAAATATTCTATAAATACTTCTTTGTTAATTAAATCAGTGACTATGTGTTCTATAAGATAAAATAACTTCTCAGTGTGCCCGTCCTGCAAACATGAGACTGGGTGCAGAGCTGGTGTATTAAAAGCCTATCCAGACTTTCAGTAGATAAGCACAGTGACATTTAAGATACTAAAATATTTGCATTCTGGAAAATGCACATAGTCACCAATTTCTCAATCCTTAAAAGTGGTTATTTAATGCTACACTGGAACTTGATATCTAAATCCTGGAATTTATCTAAAAATTCAAACCACTCTATAGCCTCGTCATTCAACATATTATTTGATTAATAAATTACAACACAAATGAAGCAGGTTTGAAGTTAATGAGCAACAAACTATCCATTCATATATAATAATCAGCGCTATAGCCAGATTAGTTTGACTCAGGTTTTTTTCTAACTTTTTTATATTTATACTAATTTGTTTTCTTTATCCTAATCAGTTCAGTTTCATCTAAAGATACTTAGAGAGGGATAATTTCTAAAATAGCAGTGTAAGGAGTTCTGCAGACCCCTCTTCAACAAAACAGTCTTAACTGGTAAAAACCAACTATGTAAAATCTCTGCAAACTGTCTAAGAGAGTACTGTGAATGAAGAAACATTTATTCAAAAAAATCAACTAAATCTGGATGAGAATCATAAGAGCCTATGTCACTTGAGTCATGCCTACCCCTTCCTTTGCTCCTCCCCCACCCAATCAGCTTGATGGAAGCTTCACTCCAAAGAGGGATCCCTCCCCACAAAGCTACCAGTCAGGTGCTATAGTATCTTCCTGGGGTGAGAGAACACCAACATTGCTCATCCTCCTCTAGAGTCCTGTTGTGGAGGCTAATTTCTAGGCAAGGATAGTCAAGAGGTCAGGGGCTTCCTTCCTCTATCCAGCCCCATTCATAGCCCTTCTGGTTCTATCTAGGGTAAAGAAGTCAGACAATAGTGGGACCAATTACCCTCAACACATTTTGATCATAGAGAGTATATTCTACACTGGGAGACAAGCTAAGAAGATCAGAGGCCCCTGCCCAGTGTCCTGCTCATTAGAGCAGGAACAGTGCTCTAAAGAGGTGGGTCATTGCCCCTGCTCCCAGGTACAAAGCAGAGGATCTGAGATTTTGTCTAGAACGAGAAGCAAGATGAAAGAATGTAAGATGTCAAAGTGAATTTATTTGAAATAAAATGTGAGGAAATTCAATCATGAGGGCATTCTAAAAAATGCTCAAGATTTTGGCTGTAAGCAATTAAGAGGAGGTTGGTTGCTCTGTGAGAGCAAGAAGAAAAACCTATAGGTCAGCTAGGTTTCCAGAGAGAATCTGGTAGAGATAACTGGCAAGATGAGCCTTTCTGGAATTAGAAGAAAACCTCAAAGATTAGCTCTATAAAGTGACTTAAATTTAATTGAACCCAACTGTGGAATAATGTATGTACAAGGACACACATTGAAAACAATAAAGTAATTAGTCAGCAATTAGTGGAACCTAACAGCTGGGTGTGATACCAACAAACAGTTTAACAGAGAAATCAGGGAAATAGTCAAAGAGCCCTGCTGAGACCAGTCTTCCCAGGGTGACTGTGCCCAAGCTCAAGGCCACGCCTTTCCATGAATGATGTCAGAGGCTTCAAACTCCATAAGAAATAGATTTCACTAAAATACTGCAGCCCAATTATTAAGCAAATAAACAAGAAATGGCAGCGACAAGCCTGAAAAAGAGAAACCAGCATCTGGAGTAGCTGCAATATATAATCAAAAATATTTGCTTTTCAACAAAAATATTCTGAAATATGAAAAAAAGCAGAATGTCATGACACATACATGGGGGGAGGAGAGAGAAGAGGCAATAGAAACTTCCTTTAAGAGGATGTAGATGTCAGACTTAAGAGACTTCACAGAAGCCATTATACTATGTTGAAAGAACTAAAGGAAAACATGGTTTAAAAATTAAAGACAGATGTGATGACAATGTCTCATCAGAGAATAATAATAGATGGAAATTATAAAAATAAACCAAACGGAAATTCCACAGTTGCAAATACAGTAACAAAAAACATCCACTGAAGGGACTCAACAGTAGATTTGAATTGGTAGAAGGAAAGTAGCAATGACTATGAAGGTAGGTTGATACAGATTATACAATCCAAATAAAAGACAAAAGAATAAAGAAAAATGAACAGTGCTTCAGAGAAATGTGACATATCATTAAGAGCACCAATGCATGCATAATGGGACTACTAGAATGAAAAAAGAAAGAAAAGATAGACAAAAATTATTCAATAAGATAATAGCTAGAGGGATTTTCAAGATGGCAGCAGAGCTGGTGGAAGCTACACTCACCTCCTCATGACACCAATTGATTTACAGCTAAATTATAGAGTAAGCAACTTGAAAGGCCAACTGAAGGACAGCTGAACGGGAGTATTGTATCCAAGGGTTTATAGAAGAAGCTACATAGAGACTGGTAAAAAGGACTGAGATATGGAGAAGGCTGACTCCTGCACCCATGAGTGGTGGCTGTGAAGCCAGAGGGATATCTCAGCTGCAAAAGTCCTTCCTGAAGAGCACGGGGTCTCAACCCTATATCAGGACCCCCAACCCAGAGCACCAGGACTGGGAAGTGGAGCCTGCATAGCATCTGTCAGTGAAAATCAGCAGGGACTTTGTTTTCTGGGAAGAGGAAACATGCTAGAATCCCAGGTGCACTCCTAGGGCCAACCCACAGGAGGTTACTCTTGGGCACTCACCCATGGCTTGGTAGAAGGAAAGTGACTCAGCATATGAGAGTCATAAAGAGAAGATCTGGGTGGTGTGGCCCCGAAGAAAGATCTGGAGAATCAGCTACTGAGGTCCTGGTCCTAAGTTAATATCCTGCACAACCATCAGGTGCCATCTTCCTAGGTTTAAATACTCCTGTTCTTACAGCATCAGCCTTGGCAGTGCACTAACCTGATCCTCCAAATACTGGTGATACCACCCTGCAAAGCTTCAGTCCAGCAGAAAGGACTATTGAATACACCAAACAGGGACCTAAGGTGCAGTCTTTCTCTGGAGAAACTATAGGCAGACACTCAGACAGACATTGAACTGTGAGGCTGTAAAAGGCAGGCCAGTCATCTTCCTCACTTCTACCCCCATGTGCCAGGTTGGCCAGCATCACCTGCAGTGAGAGACTATTTTGTTCTATCTTCCCAAGTACTGGTGGTTCCACTCTGCTGAGCTCAGTTCCTAGGGGGAAGAAAGAACTGCTACGAGTTGGGATCTGCATGCATCTTTCCCTTAGAGGCTCTAGTTTGGGGCTCAGGTGGACACAATTACACAGCTAAGGAGAAGCATAGGGCTCCTTCACCTCTGGCAGACTTGTGCCACCCCCAGTGGAAGACTGTCTTGATCTGTTTTCCCAAGTCCCAATAGCCCTGCCATGCTGAGCTTGCCTTTGCAGTGAGAGCAGCTGCAGCATCCGACCTGAACTGATGATGCATTCTTCCTCAGGGAGGGAGAGTTGGGGATGCTAGTAGAAACTGAGTGGTATGGCTCTGGAGTTGGGGCTACATTCCTTCCACTGAGTCCTGGCAATGCTGCTCCTAATTAGGGGACACACTGACCCTGTCTTCCCAACCTGGTGGCTCTACCCTACCAAGCTTGTGCCATGTGAAAGGAGCAGTAGGGTGCAGCAAGCTTGGGCCCACCCTAAAGCCTTTCTTTGAAAAGCTCTGGAGGAAGTCCATGCAACTTCAGGAAGTGGTGGAGTAGCCTACAGGTGTACATGGACCTCAGAGAGCCTTGGACATTTTACTGACCTGCCCCCAGTTCAGACCTGCAGGAAGCCAACCCTTGTCCACAGCTTGGTCCCTCCCATGCACACTCAGGCCCAGTAGACAAGCTACAATCAGTGAAGAGCATGTTAGCTCCAGACAAGTAGCCAAGCCCAGTTACATACAGTGTCCGACACTGTCCTACACAGGAACACAAACCAAAAATAATAATAATTAAAGGAGTTTATTACCAGGAATTTATTAATAATAATATTTAAAGGAGTTTATGGTATTGCAAAAAAAAGTTAAAGGACATTCATAAAGAAGAAATAGAAAGAGAAGAACGTAGGTATACAGAACAAAATGGCAATAAATAAATATCTATCAATAGTAACTTTAAATGTGAACATATTAAATATGCCAATCAAAAGACTTGCTGAATGGATGGACAAGAAAGCATGACCCATACATATGCTGCCACAAGAAACCCACCTCACAACAAAAGGTACACATAGACTGAAGTAGAAAGAGTGGAAAAAGATATTTCATTCAAACAGAAATATTAATAGATATTAATATTTCTGGGGTAACAATACTTACATCTGACAAAACACACTTTAAAACAAAAGCAATAGTAAGATCCAAAGGAGGACACTACATAATGCTAAAGTGAGCAATCCACAAGAGGATATGACCCTAGTAAACATTTACACAGCCAACATAGGAGCACCTAAATATGTAAAGCGAGTATGGATGGACATAGAGGGAGAGATCAACAGTAATGAAGTTATAGTAGGACATTTTAAAATTCCATTGGCATCAATGGTAGACCTGCCAGACAAAAAATCAAAAAGTGAACAGCTGTCTTAAATGACAATTGGACCAGATGTATTTAATTGATATCTTCAGAACATTTCACTCCAAAGCAGCAGAATATACATTCTTTTCAAGTGCACATGGAACATTTTCTAAGATAGACCACATGTTAGGGTACAAAACAAGCCTGAGTACATATAAGACTACTGAAATCATGTCAATCATCTTCTCTGACCATAGTGGTATGAAACTAGAAATCAATTACAAGAAAAAAAAGGAACCCCCCCCAAAAAACATGGAGGTTAAATAACATATTAATAAAGAATGAATGGGTTAACAGTGAGATCAAGGAAGAAATCAAAAGATACCTTGAAACAAATGAAAATGAGAACACAACAACCTAAAATTTGTGAGTCACAATGAAAGCATCCTAAGAGGGAAAATCATGGTATTACAGGCCTATGTCAAGAAACAAGAAAAATCTCATATAAACAATCTAAACTTACACTTAAAGGAACTAGACAAAAACAACAAATAAAGCCCAAAATGAGCAAAAGGAAGGAAAAGATAAAGATTGGAGCAGAAATAAATGAAATAGTCTAGAAAACAATACAAAAGATCAATGAAACCAAGAGTTGGCTCTTGGAAAAGATAGACAAGACTGACAAGATTTTAACCAGACTCATTAAGGAAAAAGAGAGAGGACCCAAATAAATAAAACTGAAAATTAAAGAGATATAACACTGTGGCTAGTGTGGTTCAGTGTATTGAGCACCAGCCTGTGAACCAAAGAATCACTGGTTCAATTTCCAGTCAGGACACATGCCTGGCTTGTGGACCAGGTCCCCAGTTGGGGGCATGAGAGACAACCACACACTGATGTTTCTCTCCTTCTATTTTACTCTCCCTTCCCCTCTCTCTAAAAATAAATAAATAAAATCTTTGAAAAAAGAAGTAACAAGTGACATAAAAAATAATTATAAAAATATATTACAAACAACCATATGCCAACAACCTAGACAATCTCAAAGAAATGGATAAATGCCTACAAACATACAATTTTCCAAAACTGAACCAGGAAGAATTAGAAAATCTTAATAGATAGATTACAACTAATGAAATTGATCCGATAATCAAAAAACTCCCAACAAAACAAAGCCCTGGATCAGGTGGCTTCACAGGTGAATTTTACCTAACATTCCAAGTAGAACTAACACCTTTTATTCTCAAACTATTTATAAAAATTCAAGAGGAGGGAAGAATCCTAAGTTCATTTGCAAGGCCAGCATTATCCTAATTTCAAAACCAGATAAAGACACTACAAAGAAAAAACTTGCAGGCCAAATCCACGATGAACACAGATACTAAAATCCTCAACAAAGTTTTAGCAAACTATATCTAGGAATACATTAAAAAGATTATACACCATGACTCAGTGAGATGCAAGTGGATACAAAATTGGTATAATATCTGCAAATTATTATACCATAATTTAAATCATACCAAGTGATTTTTTTCTAAATCATACACTACATACAAAAATTAACTCCAAATGGAGCAATAACCTAAATAAGAACCAAAATTTTAAAAACACTTAATAAAAAATTATAGCCATAAATTTTTACGACCTAAGATTACACAATGGTTTCTTAGATATACTATTAAAAGTATAAGCAACAAAAGAAAAAACAGATACATTAGACTCCACAAAATTTAAAAGCTTTTATGACACAAAGAATGCCTTTAAGAGAGTTAAAAAACAGTATGCAGAATAGAAAAAATATTTGTATATCAAAAATCTGATGAAGGGTATAGAGCTCTTACTATTTGATAATAAAAAAGAACCCAATTAAAAAGTGAGCAAAGAATCTTTGGTATATATTTTTTCTAAGAAGATATACAAATGGCCAATAAGTGCATGAAAATATGCCTGACATCATTGTTTGCCAGGGAAACAGAAATCAAAACTACAGTGAGATGTTACTTCATACCTACTGTAAAGGCAATAATAAAAAAGACAGACAGAAACAACTGTTGATGACATTGGAACCCTCATACACTGATGGGAATTTATCATGGTATGGCCATTTAAAAAAATAATCTGGCAGTTTCTAAAAATGTTAAATACAGATTTATCATATTGCTCATCAATTCAACTCTTAAGTATATATTTAAGAAAAGTACGAACATGTCCACACAATAACTTGCACATGAATGTTCATAGTAGCATTATTCATAATAGCCCAAAAGTAAAAATAACCCAAATGTTCATAAACTAATGAATGAATGAGTAAAATGGACTATATCAATACAATGAAATATTATTCAGCCATAAAAAAATTAAGGATTATGCAAAACAAATAAACTTTGAAACATTATTGTATGATTCCATTTACATGAATGCCCAGATTAGGCAAATCTACGGAGACAAGAAGTTTTGTGGTTGCCTAATGCTATGGGTTTTGGGCAGAAATGGGAACACTGCTTTATGGTGTCTTCCCATTTGACTCCCAGCCATTGATTATAATGATATTCCCAGATTGATTATAATGATGACTGTACAGCTTGGTCTATCCAGAAAATGTCCAGCCATTGTTCATATAACAAGAACAGTTCGCATGACATCAGTGTAACCTGGCAGCCAAGGAACGAAATGTGCATTCATGAACAATGATGACTTCACTGTACCACTCAGTGGGGGTGGTAGATGCCATTGAGTGGGCATGTGTATTGTGTAGCTCACATTCAAAATGACTGAGTGAGTAGAGCAATGAATCTACATCCAATTTTGCAATGAGCTTGAACATTGCTCCACTGAAACTATTCAGTTGATTCAGTAGGCTCTCAGGGACAATGCAATGAATACAGTACAAATAAAAGTGTGGCACAAGCCCTGGCTGGTGTGGCTCAGTGGACTGAGTGCTGTCCTGTGAACCAGAGTCACTGGTAGGGTCCCCAGTCAGGGCACATGCTTGGGTTGTGGGCCAGGTCCCCAGTTGGAGGAACTCTAGAGGCAACCACACATTGATGTTTCTCTCCCTCTCTTTCTCCCTCCCTTCCCATTTTTTAAAATAAATAAATAAAATCATTTTTTAAAGTGTGGCACAAATACTTCAAAGATGGTCAAAAATTTGTTGAAAGTGATCCATGTTCTGAAAGGCCTGCAACAAGCAGAACACCTGAGAATGTTGAAGGTGTATGGGCTGAAATCAACAAAGATCTGCAACTGACAGTGTGAGAACTAGAAGCTAATCTGAGGATTCCAAAAACTACTAGCTTTTCCCAAAAGTAAAATCGCCTTTGAAAAGGAAGAGATTTCAGACTATCAATAATGGAGAAACTATGATGGGGCAGCTGATGGAGATTCCAACAAAGGATTTTGCAGAGAGTTTTGAACAGTGCAAGAGACACTGGGAGAACTATCTGAGGTCCCAAGGTGCCTACTATGAAGGGTACTGAGGCATCATTGTCCTAGGTACAGCGTTTTTTGTATCTTGTATCTTTTTCAACAAATGTCTCTATTTTTCATATTACATGCTTGGATACTTTCTTGACAGACTTCATGTACAAAAATCATTGAATTCTATATCTTAAATTGGTGAATCATACAATATGTGAATTATATCTCAATAAAGTTGTTTAAATCCTTATCCAAATATACGCTTATTGATTTTAGAGCGAGAGGAAGGGGGAGGAGAGAAAGAGAGAATGAGAAACATCAATGTGAGAGAGAAAAATCAATCAGCTGCCTCTGATGCACCCTGACTGGGGACTGAACCCACAATGTAGGCATATGCCCTGACTGGGGATGTAACTCTCAACATTTTGGCATATGGACAATGCTCCAACCAACTGAACTTCTTGGCTAGGACTCATAAAGTTTTCATATATAAAAGTAAAAGTTAATTATAACTTGTTTGATTGTATAAAATATACTCTTTCTTGTTTGAGGTTCACAATTCCTTACTGCTCTGGGTCTTTCTGGAAAAATGGTCCAGAGTTGTACTGACTATTTTTAGCCTTAATAAATTAGACAAAGAGCTAAGGTCAGAAGGTGATAAAACTCCTCTCTATTCCTGGTATAATGGCTCAGGGATTGGCCACTACAAGTGGCCAAATAAGTGAGCATTTAATTTTAGAAAAAAAAAGTGATAACTCTAGAGTTTACATAGTGTCACAGGAAAAGGTGTTTGTACTAGTGTGGATTCCCCCAGGGCAAACTCTGAGATAAGCGGTTGGGTCCAGGTAGTTTCCTGGGTAGTGATTTCAGGCAGAACAAGGAAATATGTGAAGAAAGTAAGACACAGGAAAAGCCAATAAAAGGTGTCAAAAACATTGTTTGCTGAGAGGGCAACTGGAGCTCCATCTTGCTGGGGATGCTCTGAGAAGACAAGTAGACTGTGCCTCAAAATCACCCCATAGTAGTACATGGACCCACCAGCTCCAGTCTCCCCCTTACTAGGGCCTAGTCCAGATGAGTTAACTCTCCCGCACTTCTGGGCGGTGCCTGCCTGCTATGGAACAGTTCCTGCTGAAGAAATCCTTCATACTGAGAAAAAGAGAGATGCAGATGCTTCAGAGGGAGGCTGCCAGCTTTCAGGGACTGGTCCTACTCCTACAAGTGAGCTTAGGTGAGGTCACAGCATAGGAAACCACCTCAACTACCCTCTGTTGTGATTAAGGAAACACGGTAAGGACGGATTCTCCACCACCGCCCTGGCTCAGATGAAATTTCAGATGGTTCTTCTTGCCCCACCTTGATCAAAAGGCAAATTTCCCTTCATTATCGTCACCCCACAGAGTGACAAAGTCCGATTTTGATTTGGGGGGCTTATGAGCACCCAGGATTTTCACTAGTGGCAGGTCTCCAGGAGATGGGCCTGTGTGAGATGCAGGAGGCGTCAGGCAGAGTCTCGGGGCAGCACAACCCTCACTTCCATCCAGATGCTCAGCTGTCCGTGGGTGCTCCCTGGCACTTTGTGGGACTCCCATAATGATCAAAGAAGGGCATTTTGACATGGTGCAGAGTTGACTTCTCACTGCATGGAAGGTACCTTCTTCATTATCGGGGTCCTCTGCTTCGCCCTACCCCTCACCACCCCCCGTCCTTATTGAGTCTTAGCTCACAGTGTTTCCCAAACTTATTTGGCCAGGGCAGAGTTTCTCACAGAGCATCTCATGAAACTAATGTTCTATAAAACACAAGAGGAACACTGGTGCAGCCCAGTCCATTCATTTTACTCATAAGAGAATTAGGGTCCCAGGCGGAGAAGTGGAGGCTTAAGTTATTGATGGAGCCAGAGCTTGAACCCGATCTCCCATACCTCAGGTATGCTTTGATCAATGGCAGTGAAATGCTCATGGGTTTGCCTGTGATGGACAGCTTGTGAATTGTACAAAAATGTGATTTAGACATGCGTCATCCTCCTTCAATGTCTATACCAGAGGAATAAAATGTGTATATCATTCCCATGATCTGGAACTGTCAGCTAGTAGAAGCAGCAGCTAAATAAAAATACTGAAAAAAAATGAGTTAATACCTCAGCCTGCTTGCTGGCTATGTCAGAGGCGACTTGCAGTACAGCGGAACATCGGGCCCCTCCCCCTGTAGGTGTGCACAGATCTAACTATGTAGACAGGAGTGGCCACGTGACAAGTTCTCGCTAACAGGCTCACAAATGCTGTTTTTCTACATTTTTTATTCTGTATAATTTTTATTAAAAATTTCAGGGCAATACTGGTAATAAAATTATATAGGTTGCAAGTATACAATTCTATGATACATCATCCATATATTGTATCATGTGCCTGCCACCCAGTCAAATCTCTTTCTGTCACCATAAACTTGGCCCCCTCTGTCCTTCACTTTCTCTATACCTCTGGCCCCTTCTCCTAGCTGGATACTGAGAACACTGGGGCCCTGGGGATAGCAGAGCCATGAAGCAGAAGGAGGCTTGTTTCTAAACCTGCATGTGGAGGGAAGCTACAGGCTCACCTAGGAAAACTCTTATGTGAGCAACAAATAAGCTGTTACGATGAACCACTGAAAGTTCTGGCTTTGATTCAGCAGCTCCCATCGCCCTAGTTACTATACTGAAACCTGAAAGAATATATGGGGCAAAAGAAGAGATGAAGGTCATCAGAAAGAGTGGGGTAATGGACTTAGAGACTGGGCAACGCAGAGCTATTCCATCTCCTCTGGGAAGAACATGGAACAAACAGATCAGCCCTTATTCTCAGGGACTGAGGAGACTGAAAAAGACACAGCATCTCCGACACCACACTTTTCCCCACCGCATCTTTCTTCAGCCACTGAATCCCACCACCTCACTAAGCATTCTTTGGAGCATCTACTTCTCTCCATCCCACTGCCAGTACCCCATGACGAGTCACCACCTTTTGGCTGGATTACTCCAGAAGCTCTCTAACTAGTTCTATCTTCTATTAGCTGCCCTCCTCTCCTGCCCCTCACAAATCCATCCTCCCTGATGTGTTGAGAATTATCTTCATAATACCCAAGTCGAATTATGAACCACCTTCACCAGACAGATTAAGCCCCTTCAATTAATTCTCACTGTGGTTAAAGTCCAAACTCCTTTGTATGATATGTATGGCCCTAAGTGACACAGCCTTCTTCTTAGCTCTTGCTTCTCCCCGTCTTTGGACTCTGTTCTTTAGCCATTCTGAATGCTGAGCTCCTCCAGCGCTTCTTACCTCTGCCCCATGGCACAGAACACTGCCGCTGCCTGAGACAGCCTGTCTTTCTCTCCTTCCCTCTTCCTCCTTGCCCCTCCCGTCCGACAGTTTCCCTCTCACTCTGCTTAGCTGTCACCTTTTCTGGGAAGGCTTCCCTGATGCACTCAGACTGCATTAGCTTTTTATTTTCAGAAAGTCAAAGGACTTTCATGCTCTAATTGTGTGCCTATTGGTTTTCCCCAGTATAATAATGATCCTTAAGGGCGGGAACACCTCAGTCACCACTGAATCTGAGCATTTCTCAGGTTGGCACAGAGCAGGAGCTGGACAAATATTTCTTGTAAGAATGGACGAGTGGGCAGCATGGATGGGTTGGATGCCCATTCTGTTTAAGCCTAGGAAAAGAAGTTATTTTACATAGGCAGCAAGCAAGGTTGATAAAATATTAGTGAAAATAGGATCTTTTTTTTCCCTCAAAAATTATTTAACTCTGCTCCAGAAATGCCTCTTAAAATGTTAATCCAAAGTTGCTGCATTTGGCTGTTTTAAAAGATTTGATTAATTAATTTTATTTATTTGTTTATTAACGTGAGCAGACAGGTAGCATAGCTCACTCATTCTCTGCAAGCCGGGCTTGAGAGAGCGGGCTGGTCACAGGAGCAAAGCCCACTGGGTTCAGGTCTTGGCTCTGAAGTCAGGAGTGGCTGGGTTGAGTCCTGCTGTAAGATGTACCGGCCATGTGACCCGGGGCAATGAAATAATGTTTCCACAGTCCTTAGCACGGTGTCCAGTACATGATAAAAGCTCTACAACTGGTAACAATAATTATTAATGTTATAGGGTGAGACAAAAGGAGGCTTACAGTAGTGAGTACATGAAACAAGGAGTTTATTCTTGTATAATTATTTACTATTATTTTCTATACAAACAACTATAAACCTACCTTGCCACAAAATTAATATTAATTTTATTATTATCCTGCCCTAAGATTGTCATCGGTTCATGACTAAGGCATCACCGTGGGTTTGTACACTGTGTTCAGGAAAAGTAGCCAGCAGAGGCCAGCCCTAAGAGGTTATCAGGGAAGATCTCATGCTCCTCATTGGACAGACGAGAAAATCCACAGGCAGCAGGGTGAGCAACCTGCTCCTAGTCACGTAGCTAGCAAGGGCAGAGCCAAGTCTCGGACCAGAGCTACTAATGCCAGCTCCTTCTATTATACCATGTGGCCGCTGGGTATTAGCATTTCTAGGTCCCATAGGCTTCCAGGTTTGTAAAATAAAAAAGATTTGAATCCCTAATACACACCTTGGTACTGAATGTTCCCCTCTCTACTTTCATAGGTTTTCGGGATTATAGGCCCCCCGGGGCATCCAGCCCTGGCTACAATGCACACAGATGTGTCTCCTCTCCCCAGCCTGCAGTCTGCCACAGGGACAGATCAGCTCCCAAGGAGAACAAGTATCCTTTTATAGAGTAGCTACTGAAGCTTCTCCGGGAGTGCCAGCTGCCCCCTGAACTCCAGAAGCCAAAGATATTGTAGATACATCCCATGGAAACAATATACTCATTCCTTTAGCAAACAGTGTGTTAAGGCTCTCAGACCTGGTTCTCAGTGCAAATTGCCAAAGGAGATAATACACAAAGCACTCAGAGACTGATAGGCAGTACAAGCTCAGTAGGACCTAAGCCCTTTAGTACCAACTGTTTATTTTGTAGAAGAGAAAATTGGACATAAAAATAGGTAGGAACAAATGTTCAGGCTTTGGCGGTGAGAGTGGGGACTCCAGGGTCCTACTACCCTTTCTATCACATCAATGTACGTTTTTCTGGAGCATCATTATGCCCCAGGTATAGAAACCTGTTTAGGACATTTGTCCTCATCACGGGAGCTCTTGTTGACATAGGCCATCTTCAGTGACTAGAACACCTCCTCAGGATGGGGTGGTTAAAGGGGAGCAGGTAGTTGGGACTTTGTGTAACAGAGGCCATAGAGGTGTGGACAATTCTAGAGCTGTTTCAAGAATGGTGCCAATTTTTTTCCAGTGTATGGAGAAATGAGCCTGGAGGGCTGAGACATTCATTAGGATCTGTGAGGGAAGCTGAAAGGCCAGACCAGAGAAGAGGCCATCAGCCACCCAGTTACAGGGGTAGCTCTTAAGTGAGAGTGTAGAATGAACACTGCCCGAGGCACCTGCCTACTCTATCCTAGTGCCCCTCTGTAGCTGGGAGGGAAATCTTAAGAGACCAAGATGGCTTGACCGGTTCCTAGAAGCTTTGATGTGTTCAAAATCCTACAGGCCTCTCGAAGCCTCTCCGCAGGTCTCTGAAGCAGGATTTGCTCCAATCAGACAGGAAGTGGACATATCACGTGTACTCTGTTCTTCACAGTGTCTCATCTTCTGGACCTCCACTCTCAGGCATAAATCTGGGACAGGCAACTCCCCACAGCGTGGCAGTGCTGTGCCAGAGGACTAAAGGAAGTCTGTCCGCCGCAGGCAACCATCCACAGACAACTGAGAGCTGAGAGTGGGTGCAAAGGAGAATTATGCACGTCCTGTGACCATATTAAATTCCATCCAATTTAAGGCTGTAGACAAAATCTTTTTATATTCTTAAGACTTCATTATCCTTCTTGGTACCCACTATGCAGAAGAGAGTGAATAAACACATGACAAACAACTAGGTAAAGAGATGAATGAATGAAAGAACAAAGTGAGTATGTGAGTTAATGAGTAAATGAATGAACTAGACAGGTAGAGAGTAATTGTGGAGATACACAAGGGAATTATGGAACTTTGATGATGCATGCTTTGATTTGCGTGAATTCTGCGCTGGAGAAAGAAGTTCATTTGTTTATCCAGTTCCTATCAATGCAGCATTTCTTCTTTTGGTCTTTATTCTCCTGAACTTTACAGAACCAGAAATTTTTTAATGAACTATTTTATTCTCAGAACATTTGGGCAGAATTAAAATAGCTTTTTGATGTTATTTCTTTTTTTTTTTTTTAGGCAGTGGAACATTTGTTCTCAATCCAGAACCCAATTGAGCTATTTTTCATTTAAATTCTCTCAGTGTCTTGTCTGTTGCCACCACCTGGTCTTGTCACCACAATCTTCTCTAACACTGCGGCAGGGGAAAGGCAAACCACCAGCAGGGGAGCAGGGTGCGTGTTCTGCAGGCAGACAGCCTGAGCCCTGGAGTCCGACTTCCCCACATGGCTTTGGGT
Source organism: Artibeus jamaicensis (assembly GCF_021234435.1). Lineage (NCBI taxonomy): Eukaryota > Metazoa > Chordata > Mammalia > Chiroptera > Phyllostomidae > Artibeus > Artibeus jamaicensis. The sequence goes on along the minus strand of NW_026522030.1, from coordinate 40,998,942 downwards.
GAGTTACCAACCTCTGGTTAATCACAGAACCTACACTGTGAATGTGATTATAAGTGCTCATGCAGAAAAATGTTTTGCATCCTGTCTATTACACAGTGAATGCCCAGTAAATTTTCATTATTATTATAATGTATGGTTATATTGTATTACATCGTGTTATACTACATCCTGTTGCATATCATGTGACATTGCATCCTGCCCCACTGTGTTCTATGTAGCAGTAGTGCATTGATTGCGGCCTTGTCAAACCAGTGTCTGTCAGTGTGTTCGCCAAAGTCGCCCCTTCCACAGACCTCTCCTCTAATTTCTTTCTTTTTTTTTTAAGGTTCTACTTACTCATTTTTAGAGAGAGGGGAAGAGAAATATCAATTTGTGGTTGCCTCTCATGCGCCCCATGCTGGGGACCTGGCCTACAATCCGGGCGCGTGCCCTCACTGGGAATTGAACCAGCAACCCTTAGTTTTGCAGCCCGCACTCAATCCACTGAGCTATACCATCCAGGCAACCTCTAATTTCTTTCTTAACATTCTTCCATAGACTATTTATTTCTCTCTTATGTACAACCTGAAAGTAGAACCTAGGGCTCTTCAAGGAGAAAAATATACTTGTTCTTCCTTTCAAAAAACGTTTAGCTATCCCTGTGGCTGGACCATGCTGGACTCCCCGAAAAGTATCCTGCTCCTCATTCAGGGGAAGCCGCTGAAGGAGAAATCCACTTCAAGTCTCCTTTGTTGACCTGACTCTCACCTTTCCCTCCAGCATCCCAAACTCTCATTCATGTCGATAAGCTGTGGTTTTTAAAGTTGGTTGGAATTGTGAAAACTTAAGGTTATGAGAACCCAAAGACAGAGCCGGTGCTGCCTGACAGCTTATTTTAGTGTCTGTACTAGGGCAGTCAAGGCCAAAGGAGAGTCAGGGAAAGGCCAGGGCTTTCTAGTAGCCTTGGGCTATTGCCGTTATGCTACAGAGGGATTTGGAGCTGAAGTTATCAAATTAAAGAAAATAGGTACATTGACTGGCACCAGTCCATGCTTAATACAGGCACAAACATGGTTGGTTACCTTCTCATTTTCACATCTTCTTCAGGTTATAGGATCCCCATTTCTAAGGGGTGGCAACATGCTCAAAGAAGATGAACTCTTCCCCCAGCCTGAGAGAATGAAGCATAATTGGCTTTGCCAAGCATGGCAATCCCACACCCCTTTCCACATGATTAACTTTGAAGTAGGCACAGGACCCACTTCTGACCAATGGGAACAAAGGAGCAATCAGTTGATGGGTTCTTTTCAGATGTTTTGTTTCCTGTTGTGGAGAAAAATGGGGTTCAAAGAGATTTTAATGGGTTCTAATGGAAAGGAACCTCACAGGGTGATGTAATCATAGACTTCTTTAGTAAAAGGTTTATCTTTGCCTCAAGCAAGCCCTGTCCATTGTTCTTGTGAACAGAGGTAAACACACCTTTGTCACGCCAGAATAATTCTCTTCTCCAGACCTTTTGAAGGGAGCACGTAATCTTGTTACCTATCCTTAATCCAGTCCCCACCTTGCCTTCTTCCACCTTTATATAATCTTTCATACATTCTCTCCTTACTATGAAATGCATAAAAGAAACTGCAAATCATCATTCTAGGAAGAATTTGTCACAGTCTGTTGAGATTTTGCTTCCAGGTTTATCTTCTATTTGGCTCCAATAAATTTTTAAAAGAATTCTCTACATGGTTGGATGTTCTTATATTGACACTGTTATAGGGTTGGCCAAAAACTTTGGTTTTTCTGTATGATGGCTCTAATAGTGCTTAGTTGTCTTTAACTTTATTTGACACAGTTTTATTATATTGTATTGTGACAGCTGTCATATCAGCATGAATTTAAAAAACACTTCCCAAAATTGGTGAATTTTTGTGTGACCATTTTAATACTGAAGAAAGCAGAAAATATGCAACACTTTGGGCATATTATGCTCTATTATTTGAAGAAACATAAAAACACAACTGAAATGCAAAAAAAGACTTGTGCTGGATAGGGAGAAGGTGCTGTGACTAATCGAACATGTCAAAAGTGGTTTGTAAAGTTTCATGCTGGAGATTTCTTGCTGGACAAACCTCCACAGTCAGATAAGCTAGTAAAAGTTGATAGTGATCAAATGGAGGCATTAATTGAGAACGATCAACATTCTACCATGCAGGAGAGGGCTGACATACTCCAAATATCCAAATCAATAAAGTTATTAGTGAAAATAAAAAATGTGTCCTTTATTTTACAGAAAAAACTAAACAGACCTATTGGCCAACCCAACACAAAAAGAAACAGCAAGCTCTTTTCTGCATGACTTGAATGCAATTGTCTGAGAACATGGTATTTGGAGCTATGGCAACTTTTTGTCACCATGAGGCAACAAACCAGAGGGCAAAGAATAAAATAGTAACAAGAAAGAACATGGCATTTTTTGATAACATCACTGAACTGGTGAACAAATCTGGAACCGTTTTCTTCTAGACTTTCATGATTTATGAGATAATTAAAATTTTCTATTGTTTTAGCCACAGTTTGTGGTTGTTATTGTTGTTATTACTCAAAACCAAAGTTATCTTATGACACGAACTATTCGACTGTTGTAATTTATCTATTTCACGTCTGTGGATCCTGTCTTATTGATTTCTGTGTTCTTAGCATTGAATATAATCTTGGTACATAGTAAGATTTCAATAAATGCCTGTTGAAAAAGGTGTGTAACTGATATAAACTTCTGAGGTTGCTGAAGCATGAAAATCAGGATTGAATTTTAGGTTCTATAACATTCTTGCTTCCCTCACTGCCAGGGACTTCATCATTTCTGTCTGATCCTACTTTTACCCAAACCAAAGAATGATTCAGAAGGACTATGAAAAATGGCTGGTATTGTGGCTATTGCTGAGAAATATATCCTATGAATTCCCAGCAATTCCCATCAGCCACATTTAGACCTAAATTTTTAGTGATCGATGTTTCTGAATTTAAACTGACATACACAATCAATGGAATATTTACATTGGTATTGCCCTAGAAAATGTAGGACATGTGTTTTATACACTTAGTAAGCATTTATTTAATGTTTCTTAGCTACTAGGCACTTTGTGGTGCATCGGAGGTGTAGAGATGAACAACTATCCTTGCAAAGCTTACGGTGACAAAATAGGATGTTCCAACCTGAATAGATTGTTTTTACGAGGTACCATATCCAGTCCTCTTAACACATCACTGAGCATTCATACCACCCTCAGGTCTACGACTGAGTTAACTAGGAAAACCCAGTTCCTGGGTATATGTCTTTGATGAAATGGTGTTCATGAAAATTTCCAAGCTTCATTCTCCCCTGGGAGTTTCAGAGAGGACTTTCTGCTACCATCATCCACGGTCCTCAACATTTACTCCACATTCTCCAGAGGTGCCCCTTGCCCACAGTACACCCTCTTCATTGCTTACCCAGAACAGTTATTTCAAGGGGAAAACAAATTGGTAATTGGGTGAAGATTTTGAGGGTCACTTTTCTAAGCAGATGGGATTACGTTTGTTTCTCTATAAACCATCAAATATAAAGGAGATACAAATTAGATCCCATTCTCTCCTGTGACCCCTGAACAAGGGCAGAAACTTTTGTGCCCAGTACTCCTGGTCCCTCAGCCTCAAGGATACTTTTCAGTTCCACATGGAGCATAAGAGCACAGAGACAGCAAACTTACAGATATTAATTTCCCCACGGGTCTGCCTTTTGTAGAAACTGCCAGAAACTGTGTTTTCCATCTCTCTTTCCTAACACACTAGCTTTCCTGCCCTCCCTGATGCATCTTTTTCTTTTCTCTCAGTGTTCAGTCACCAAGCTCTTAGGGATGCCCAGACCTTCTGCTGGTTATCCCAGATCCAGTGTTTCTTCTTAGTGAGGCATTGATTCCAGAGCTTAACTGCTTGGTAATGAATCTCACTCTCTCCACTTAGTAGCTGTGGGATCCAAGTTACTCTGACTCCCTGTGTCTCAATTATTGCATCTATAAATGGGGATTTACCACCTTTCCTCCCAGAGTTACCATCATGGACCTCTATTTTGCCAGCGTGGACCACTGACCCCTGTTAGCTGACCTCCTACTATAACTGGTCACCATCTAAACTCATGGTTGTGAAACCACAAGCAGAACCACCATGCATTTAAGACTCATTCTGCATATGGGTTTATACAATCTGTGAAAAAGCATCGAACTGTGTACTTATTATTTGTATCTCTTTTTCTGCATGTATGTTATGCTTTAATAAAATATTTACTGGAAAATTTTGCATTTATATTCAATTCACTTAGCAATTCAGGACCTATCTTCTCACTTAGCTCTCTTTTTCCCTCTTCCCTTTTCTCCAACTCAAAATAATTATACAGATATAGTTATTTTAGAAAAATAATACATAACAGAACAGCACAATTTAAAATTTAAAGAATAAAAATTTAAAGCTATCTATTTTCATTCCCAGGAGCCAAAAACAACCACTGCTGATATTTTCAAAGGTGTTTATAATTTTTTAAAAAGTCACATTACTACTGTTTCACTACCTTTTTTCATGTAACCTATCTGTAAATTCCAGGATATTATTTTTAAAGGCTGCATTATATTTACCTAATGGGTGTAACACAACTATTTAACCAATTCCTACTGTTGGAGAGATAGATGGTTCCAGTATTTAGCAGTGTTGCTAGGAGCAGCTCTGAGTCTAAACCTTTACACCACCCAGGGCCTTCATTCAATTTGCATTTCAATTATTCACACCACTCTTTTCAATCCAGTTTCGATTTCTTGGTCTGTGAAGAATTTAGAATTGCTTTATTATATGTTACGTCTTCTGGCCTCTCCTTCTGAAAGATCTACATTTTGCTGAAACGAACATTGGGATTGATGCAGACATTTTCAAAGATATGATGAGAAGGAACAAGGCACTTTGAGTCCTATCTCATTTGCTGAAAAAAACCAAACAAACAAACAGGGGGTCTCATGTTCTAACACCCCTGCCTCTCTCAGAGCTGGCTCTGCTCCTGCTCGGAAGCCCTGTTCCAACTCACAGTGGTATTTGCTTTCTGAGTGTTATTTGCAGTGTTTCTGCGGTGCTAATGACTACAAATTGCTAATGGCTGTGAAAAGCTAATTGTTGTGCAAGGTGTTTCATCTCTCCTTGATTGCCGGGAGAGCTCACAGTCATGGTTAAACAGAGATCTCATTAGTGTCTCTGACAGTCCCAAGGGGAACCAACCCTCCTTGCAGCCTGGCAAATAGCACACTTGGAGCAAGAGGCTCTGCGTCTGGCCAGCAAGAGAAAACAGGGAGGCAAAGACGTAAGAAGCACTCTTGTGAAGAAACAAAGGCAGTGGGGTGGTGTGTGTTGTGCTTTAGGCGGAGAGCAGCAGAGATGAAAAGGCCCAGTTCTATGTAAGCGTCTCCCCAAATAATAACAACGTGGCTGGTGGAGTGTGCCCGGCACCAGCCCTAGGGCCTCCGGGTCTCACTCTGTTAATCGTGCCCAGTTTTCAGAGGAGTACACTAAGTCTCAGAGACCATTTCTCCCAAATCCTTTAACAGCTTATGGATCTGGGACATGACTCTCAGCCTCTTTACCCTAGAGTCTAGGTTCTTAGCCACTGTGTAACGGTACTTCTTGAAAACTAGTGGACCAGCTTCAGGCCATGCTGGAATGTGTGAGTAAGAGAGCACACACATGTGTGCACCTGTACATACATGTGTGCATTGAGAAAGAATTTGAAAGCTAAACTCAATTAAACTTGTTACCCGTGATTATCTCCTGAAAGGTGGGCTAGTTAAAAGACCAGCAGCAAGCTCATGCTGGCTGACAGAGGTTTCTTCCTGTAAGGTAAGGTTTTGGTTTTTCTCTCCTTCCACTGAAGTCCTGAATTCTAGTCTCTCTTTTTAAAAATTCCATTCCGTTGATTACAACTATTTCCCTGTCCTTTGACTTAAGTCTGACAGTTTATCAGAAAGGCCAGCTTTGGCACAGTAATGTTATTTGAATTTAGGTTGCTGCAAGTTTGCAAACCCTTTCCCTTCTTCTCTTGTGGACTCAGTAGTGGTCGCTGGAGATCGGAATTTTAGTTCTGCCCTCCCTCTATCCCCTTTAAAAAATGTTCCCTTCACAGCCACTTTCCTTGTTCTAGGCACCGTATAAACTTGATACTTTGAGCTGGTATTCTCACATGCAAAATTGTGCTTTCAATTCTGTACAACTTTTTTAAACAAAATTAAATTGACAGCAAAGAAAACAACAGAGAAGCCATGTTTGGAGTTGCCTTGATGCCTGTTCAAGTTCACCCTACACACTCTGAGAAAACAGAGAGGAGAGGCCAGTGGGTCTGCTCACACAGGAGCCAGGGAACCAACACTGAAAAGCAAAATCCTGTCATTTATAGTTGGGGGACAAGTTGCCTGGGCAACAGAAATTCAAGAGATGAAGGACTGGCCTCACTGGCCTCCTTCTATTCCTTTTCTTGCTTCATTAGCTTAACAGAGATAGCAGTTGCCTTCATTGCCTTGGCTATTAACAGGGCAAAAAAAAAACCCTGGCATTGAAGATAATGTTAAACTTTGAACCAATTCAATTAAAAAAAAAAAGACTTGGCATGAGCCAAAAAATCAACACCAACAACAGAGGACTCTGCATTTTTTCCGACACCTCAGGAAGTGACATGTGCTGATCACAGCTGACATAATTATTCCAAGTGGATAATTTAGTGCAGGAAGAGAACTGGATGCAAATGATGTGATCTGAAAGTGGAGAAAATAAAGGAGAAGTCTCCCTAAGTGATGAGAAAATGGTCCCTGAGGAGAGTCGGTCCACTCTGACCCAATCAGGTCTCAGTCCAGGAGGGCTTACTTCAACTCAGCTCCAGCACAGAACAGCCCTTGTCATTCTTTGTCGTCATGGCCTGGAGCAAAATGAGGACAGCTCACTTCCAGTATTGCTGAGCTGACAATTACCACCAGCTGTCACTGCTGGTAGAAAGGACAGCACTATCACATGAGAAGGCCCTCCCTTGCTTGTATTAGAGAAACAGGCCTCCCTCCACCAGATGAGCTACTGGCAGCGTAGGAGCGATGGTCTGCAAACAACTTCAGTGATTTGGAGAAATCCTCATGATTTCTTTTTGCTGGAGTTTGAAACAAGGCCAAACACATTCACGGTTCCAGGAAGAATATCCCCCTCCCATCGTGCAAAGGAGAACCATTGAGGAGAGAACCAATAGCAATCTCCTCCCTGAACTAGGTTCTCTTGAATTTTTCTGGGTGAAAGGCTCTACTTGCTATCGTCTGCCCAAGCCAGAAACTCACCAAACATTTTCAATACCTTCATTCTTTCCCCCAGAGCTTTCACTTTCCCTTTCCCAGGCCAGTAGTTCCTATCTACTCAATATTCCTTGCATTTGCTCTTCTCTGTTCTCACGTGTCCTGCCCTGGTTTGGGATGCCACATTTCCTTGCTTGAATTACTCACTACAACAGTCACCCAAAGGTCTCCTTACCCCCAGATTTGTCACCCTCAATGCTATGACCTAAGTTTTTAAATCCAAATCTGATGTTACTTCATTAGTAAAAGTATTTGGCAATGCTCCAATGCTTTAATGCTCCAAATCCATTAGCTTAGCATATGCAAAATGTAAAGAGCAGAAATTTTACCCATTTTGTTTCAGCAGAACATAGACGGCCCTGAACCCCAGGTAAGTTCAGGCACCACCCTGTTGTGGAAGTAGGAGAACAAGGAAGGGCTTAGGTGCTAAGTTCTTAGACATTAAAAATTGAATTCTCCAAAAATAACAACAACAATAATTGGGTCGACAGAGCCAAAGCTACAGTAAGAAGTTTCTGTTCCAGCAGGTTTTCCAAACAAAAGAGAGGATGACCAGATAGATTTGAATTCCATAAAAACCATGAATACTTATTTTTAGTTTAATTATGTTTTATACAATCTTTGTTTAGCTAAAGTTCAAATTTAGCTGGGCATCTTGCATTTTATTTACTGAACATGGCAACCTTGTAGCCCAGCACTGTGTATAGGGTTGAAGGTGAGAGGAGCCTTGGAGACAGCTAGTAGAATTCAGATACAGTCTTAGAAAAAGGACTTTCAATTAAATAAGGCAAATTAAACTTACAAGGCTATCTCAATTCTATCCAGAAAAATCTCCAAAATGATAGTAAGAATAAAAAAGAAGGCCCATACATAATGAAGGAAATAGGGATGGGACATGATAGTAAATAATAATACTTCAAAAAATTTTGAGAGATGCAGAGTGATATATAAGTAGCACAGCATAATTGAAAAAGCTTGTAGAGGGAGAAATAAACTGAGCTGCAAAAAATTTTAAAAGGCTCAGAAAGTAGGGGCACAGAGGACTTCAGAAGACATTGGTGTAGGAAGGGATTAGTCTGCATACAGAATAGGTATCACCAATGTACCTTCTCTGCCCCAGACTCAGAGGGGTGGAGAGATTTACTGGAGAATATGAACATGAGAGGCTCCAGAGTTAAGCGCATCAGGCGCAGAAGAGGAGAATACCGTGCTGAAATAAGAACGATTAACTAAACGTCTACATAGTTAATGGTGAGATCCCCACTTCCTCCCTTCTCCTGCTGGGTTTTCACATTGCTGACATCCCAGCTTAAGGGCAAATACCCACTGGTATTGGCAAACAATTCACTAGGAGAATTACTGGATTCCTAACTGATCACCTTATAATACTGCCCACCCACCAATCAGTACTGTCCATGCACACAGATCGTCCATTCAGCTTCCTAGTGATGCCTTCTTAGCCATGAACAGACAGCCAGGGATGGCTGCTATTTAAGGAAAACCTCTTAAAATGGGAGGGAGCCCAGAAAACAAATAGAAAAAGATACTTGGAGAAAAGAAAGGGTCTATCAGAAAAATTTCGAGAAAATTATTTATAACTATTATTCTTGGAGAAATAAGAGCACATTTTGCATCCATGAAACAATAATGAAATGCCATTGAAAATATTGAAAACAAGAAATAACAAATATAAAATAAAAATATGATAACAGAAAGAAAATAGTAAGTAAAATAATTAGAATACAAAGTTTAAAAAACTCTCAGACAGTAGAACAAATGATCAAAGAGATGGATAATAGGAGAAAAGACATAAAATTAGGGAAGTTGTTCAGAAGATCAGGCCTGCCCGACAGAAATTTCAGAAAAAAAGGAGAAAATGGGGATAGAAATTTTTTTAATCCTTACCCAAAGACATGCTTACTGATTTTAGAAAGAGGGGAAGGAAGGGAAGAAAAGAGAGAAACACTGAAGTGAGAGAAGAACATTGTTCAATTGGTTCCCTCTCATACGTGCTCTAACCAGGGACTGAACCCACCACCCAGGCATGTGCCCTGACCAGGAATCAAACCCACGACCTTTTGGTTTATGGGATGACAGTTCAACCAACTGAGTCACACAGGCCAGGGCAGAGAGACAGAAATTTTTAAAGAAATAAAACAAGAACATGATTCTCCATTTCTAAAGGGCTCATTAAGCACTTTAAAAGTTAAAATTTTTAATTTAATTTAAAGTCAATTAACAATAACAACAAAATATTGCAAGGTGTGTTATCATTGATCCTAGTGAATAGAGAGGATGCTAAAAACTTCTGGGGCCAAAAGAGGATGAGATAAAGATCACACATAGAATATCAAGAATCAGAAATGGCATCTAACTTCAGCCTCACTAAAAGCTAGAAATAATTGGGAAATTCCTTCAGTATTCTGAAGGAACATTACTTCCAGCCAAAGACTCTTATCTCCTGCCAAAGTACCCATCAAATCATCTGCAAGGGTAGAATAACAGTATGTTCAGATATGCAAGGTCACAATGGAATCAGGTCAGGAATGCACAAAGGGGCCATCTTGGGCCAAAGCATGACAAACTAAAACACCCAGCTGGTGTTCAGGGCCCTGCAGCCCCTTTTAAAAACTGGAGTGTGTAGCTGTACTGGGCTGCCTTGAGCTCTGTGGCCTCTCTTTTGCCCACACAGCTTTTTGTCCCTAAAAGGCCACACACCATCCTTCCCTGACACACCAAGACACCTAAAGAGCTCAAGCATCTCTTGCCTCGTGAACTCACACTTCCCCTGTGAGGGAACTGTCAGACTTTGGTACTGACCCTCACAGCTACAAAACTCACAACACTTCATTCTACTTAACCCTTTAAGTGCTGGCCTTCCTATTTTGAGTGTCAGTTCTTGGGGTGCATTTACTTTAATTTCTCTGGCACTAAGTTTCTAGGAAACTCTCAAGTACTTAGTGAGTGGATGAATGTATGGATAGCAATCAGGGGAAAATGCCATTATCCAATTAATAGCCACAGGAAGGGAAGGCTCCCCATATTGAATCTGATGCTAAGGAAAAAGACAATTTTATCCTGAATCTTTCCCAAGGGACAAAATACCTACTTGTCCCATTTACTCATTCAACAAGTATTTGTTGAATACTGTGTCCTATACTAGGAAAGTCTATATGAAATATTAGGTAATGAAGTCTACCATTTAATGCCTTTAACTTTAGTTGATGAGGGGGAAAAGTATGGTATTAAATTAAAATTAGAAGAGTTAAATAACAATATAAGAGATATCACAGTATCAGATAAAATCAAGTATCAAAGTAGAACTCCCAATGAATCCAGAATGGGGAGACCACTGTGGGCTGAAGTAATCAGAGAAGGCAGCATGAGGAGTTACAACTTAAGTTGATCTTTGAAAGAAGATTCAGAGAAGTGGAGCATTTCTGGGGAACAAAGAGGACAAAGCTGGGAACGAAGAGGACAAAACTAGGAACAATGCAAATGGGATGGAGCGGAGAGAGAGCGTCAAGCACGATAGGAGGGAACACTGCACTAGTGGAGACACGTTGCTATAGATCGAATGTATGTGTTCCTTCAACAGTTGTATGTGGAAAACTGAATGCCCAAGGGGATGGCCAATAGATGGTGGGACCTTTGGGAGGTGGTATGTTCATCAGAGCAGAGCCCTCGTGAATGGACAAGAGCATTCTGAAAGAGCTCATGAAGATGTCCTTTGCCCCTTCTGCCTTGTGAAGAGTCAGGGAAAAGGCAGCCATCTAAACGAACCAGGAAGGCCTTGCCAAACACCACATTTGCTGGTGTCATGGTCCTGGACTTTCTAGACTCCAGAACTGTTAGAAATAAATGTTCTCTGGAAGTGACCCAATCTATGGTTATAGCAGTCCCATCTGACAGACACACATATTGGAGACCCCAGGATGCCCTGCCAAAAAAGGCTGAGTGTTATAACAGGGAGCCATATGTAAAGCCCTCCCCAAATTCCAATTCCTCTGCAATTATAACCACGCAGAGTTAGCAACTCCCTTTTCCATATTCCTATGACCTATACACACTTTGCAGAGCACATCTATCAGAATAAATGATGATGTGTTTATGTAGTTGCCTTCCCCACTGGATTGTGAGAGTTTGAGAGCCACGGCTGTCACTTTTATCATTAGTTCCGCACTGCTTAGCACAGTGCCATGAGCTTAGTGGAGCCCCGTGGTACACTTGCTGAAGGAATAGAGTGAGAGGATGGTGGGGGCTGAGGCGGACTCAGCACATGGAGAGATGTATGATGGTCTTTCTGCTCCATCTCCTGCTGCCATTTCCCATGTCAGTGGGACTCCTCCCTGCAACCTAGCGCTTTGAAAACTCTAGCCCTGGGGAGAAACACAGATGTTTCATGTTTCTAACCTACTTGAAATGTCAGCCCAGAATTAGATCCAAAAGTAACCTCTTGAGTCTCTGTGCCCTGTGCTATTTGTCATGGACGGTATTACTTCTGACTCTGAGAACGACCGCCCTGTCCTGCCACATACCTCAGTGAGATCAGCTCCTCACATCCTGCAAAACAGCCCAAGAAGTCAAATGTACATCTCAATACTTTAGGCTCCAGTCGTTACTCCTGGTTTGGAGAATCCTGCTGCTAATTCAACACGTGTCAATTCCCAACCCCTCACCAAAGCCATCTCACCTTAGTAGCCGTGTATTTGCCTTCCATTTCCACAGCAGTGTGCTCTGCTCTGCTAAGAGCTCTGCCCACTTTTGGGAAATGACAGGAGCCACATAAAAATGTGTGCTGTTCTGGGAGGGTGGACCAGATGAGCTCTCCGCATCTCTAATTTCTGTAATTACTGCTTGGGGGATATGATGTACATTGAGTTTCATTCCTAGAAGCTGTACCACAAAAGTCTTTTAAAAATCCCTTAAAGATTACTATATTACTTTGTTTTCCCTTAAGTAATAAACACAGTTTCTAGCGGTTACAGTTTTGTGAGCTCTATCCAGAAATGGCACCACAGCCAAATGTAATTAAAGTAAAGGAATTGTGTTTTATTTTCCCCTTGCCCCTGCCTCAGATTCACTCTAGATTTCTCACCTTATGAAACAGCTGGTAGACTAGCTCATTTTTTTCTTGTATCTCATGTTCAAGCAGGGAAAGAATACACCTTATAAATGTAATCTTTTTCTAAATAAGTACTTGTCTGGCTTCATTCTCTCAATAATTTACTGAGCAGTTACTTTGGGGCAAAACAACAGCAACAACAACAACAATAACAACAACGGTGTTTCTCAGAAAGACAGTAGAAAATAAGATGTGGCTGTTTGCCCATGAGCAGCCTGTGAGGAAAGGCAGACACAAATGGAGAATTAGGATGCAATGCGCTGAGTCTACTACAGAAGAGTCCACAGCGCTGCGGAAACACAGCTGCCAGACCAGCTCCATCTAGGGACGTTAGAGAAGCCTCTCCGGAGGAGATAACACTCAGTCTGGGTCTTGGGTGGGGGGTTGCTGGGGAGGAGTAGACCTTCCGGGCCAGGCAAAGAGTTCATACATTTATACACAGGTATATCTCCCTAGGGAAATATCTAAATAAAGTTTTGTGGTAATCAGCTAATGGGAAAATGATTCCGGCCTTTGAAATACCTCACTGGGGTTAAAACGTCTATCCCTTGGCTTTTTTGGTCCTTTAGTCAGTTGGCTTCTCTCACAATAAAGGACTTAGTGCCTTGATTGTAGATTGTGAAATCCACATTCATGAGTATTGCTATTTGTTACATGTTCATGCAGTTTGCCCAGGCAAAAATCTGGTTATGCTGATTGTCCTGGTATAATTGGTAATGGTGCACTCTTTCATCCCCCAATATCTCTAAGTTTGAACAAAATAAACAATGTGGCTACTTTACCTATTTGAGAAAAGTCTATAAAATATTTATCTGGCAAAGAGAATATGGCTTTCTCTGGGTGATTCAATCATCTTACTTCATAGAACAAGAATGACCTCAAAGCCTCTGAGAATAATATACCTTTTTTTAAAAGATAGGTTACTTGTAGAAAATAGGGTAGCCTGAATGAACAGCAGAATCTTTCCCAAGGACAGAACTGCACAGTCAGAGTTGTTTCTGTCCCAATTCTTTTGAGCTAAAAAAACAAAAACCAGACACAATTCTTGCTTCTTCCACCTTACACTGTTTCTCACAGACCAATAGACTATCTAGTGTTCATAGGAAATGCAGCAGCAGGTTACCCACTGGGGAAAACATGTCTTTTGTAGTTCTTTTCCCAATGGGTTTTGTACCAAACAAAATGATTTCTATAAGTCAAATGTAATTCTCTCTTCCTCCTGCTAGAAAGATGGATGAAATGTATTGAGGATTAAACACCAAGCTTCACAGAAAACCAGTCCTCATCTTTGCACCCTCAGCCCAGGGATTAGAGAGCTGTGATTCGAATATTTAACTCAACAATTCATAAGCACTGTGCCAGAGCTTGTGCTAAAATATGGGAAATACAGTGAACACTAAGCTGCCCCATTTATTCTTACATTAGTCAGGAAAGGCTAAGTTTTGCTGCACTAGCAAACAACCCTGAGATCTCAGACCACAGAGGTTTATTTCTCACTCAGACTCTACTCTTGTCACACTGACAAGCCAGATTGAAACTGTGCTCTACACAATCCTCACTCTGGTTCTCAGGCTAAGAAAGCAACATTACCCAGAATGCCGTTGGTTGCTGTGGGACAGGAAAGAGAAAACGTGCTGAGGCACACCTTAGCTCTTGAAACTTTCACCAGGAAATAATATCATCTACTCACATTTCATTGTCCAAAGAAATTCATATTGCTACATCTAAATTTAACAGGGAAGGGAATGACATTCTTACCATACGCTTCCAAGAAGACAGAGGTGAAGTCATTGTAAACAGAGTTGATGATGATAGCCAACACAGAGATTACTTTTTGGAAAGGAAAACAGACAAAAAAACTCAGTCATACTGTCGTATGTTCACTAAGGGGCTTGTATAAAAGTCTGCATAAGACCAGTGCTTTGATTTTACAATGATAAAATTCTCTCTGGTGAAAACTCTTATAATACAATTCTCTGGTATATAAGGAATCAGTAGCAGGTAAGGACTTTATTATGAATGTGCATGCATCGGAGTCAATACTAACATTGAAAATAGAATTTCAAAAATGTAAGAAATATTAGACATTATTTGGATCCCTTTGGCATGGGACTTAGAGTTCTAGCATCATCGAGGACAAAATTGTGGATTTCTTCATCTCCCTGCTGAATACAAATATGGATGAATGCAAGATTTTTTAAAAAATTTAATGAATGTGGCTGAGCTTAATGAAAAAAATCATAAATTTTTTAGATTAAAAAAAAGAGTATATAAATAACCAGAATGATGAGCACAGAGGCTAACGCTGCTCAGTCCAAAGAAACATTAAAGTGGGACACGTGTAATATTGGGAAGAGACTAGAGTTTAACATGTATGCCAGGAAAGGAGACGTGGTCCAGGGTCCAACTAGAGTGCAAAGCACACACCAAAACTCTGCACAAAGCTGGGGTCTCAGATGGTTATTGCCTCACAGAGAGAAGGTTAGAAAAGTTCTATGTTCTGGCCTTAGCCCCAGGATTAGGCAAAAGTTTTCTATGGAATATAAAAAACTCACACTTGCATAATACACTGAGGTGAAATCAATTTAGATTGCCCATGCTGTATGGAAATCTTCAGCAAATAAATTAATGTGTAAATTGGCCCTGGCATAAGGCGGCTCAGCATGGGGTCCTAGTTGAAGAATATTTCATTGGAAAGAAGATATTTTTAACTCAATGCCTACTGATTTTCTAAGCTGATGATAAGCGCAACATAAAAGTTAGAAAACACACGATGGAAAAGAAAAATCTGCCTACAATAGAGCAGAACTGATGACAAAACAAGGGGGATTGAGACTCTCATAAAAAACTAACATAATAAGTTTCAAGAACTTATAAAATAAACATGCTCAATATAGTAAAAAAGTTAAAGGAAAAAACATAATAAAAGAAGAGGACCCTATAAAAAGAGATAAAATAGATTTGAAAAGAACTAAATAGAACTTGGAAAGTAGTAATAATATGAAAAACTAAGAAATTAAAAACTAAAAGGACAGCCCTGGCTGGTGTGGTTCGGTGGATTGAGTGTGGGCCTGTGAACCAAACAACCGTAGTTCAGTTCCTGGTCAGGGCACATGCCTGGGTTGTGGGCCGGTTCCCGGCAAGGGATGCACAAGAGGCAAACGCACATTGATATTTCTCTCCCTCTCTCCTTCCCTTCCCCTCTAGATATAGATGAATAAAGTCTTTAAAAAAAACAAACTAAATGGACAAACTGGAAAGAAAAAGTTGGTAGATTAAAATTCAAAATATATCATTAATTGCATTAAATGTAAATGGGCAAATACTTCAATTATAAAAGACTAAGATTATCATATTAGATTTTTTAAAATCTCAATATAGATTTTTTTAATCTCTAATTATCTGAACATTAAACATGCCGACACAGTTTTAAAGTAAAAGAAGGTATAAATATGCACGTGCAAACATCAATGAAAAGAAGTCCAATGGAACACTATTACTATCGGATAATATACATGCTAAAGCAAGAAACGTTACCAAAGAAATGGACATTATAAAGGAGTAAATCAACCCTTTGTAAAAATTTAAATATTTGTGCATTTATTAACATAACTTCAAAATATTCACACAAAAATGTAACAGAATTCACCTCACACCCATTAGGGCTGCTATTATCAAAGAAAAATAAGCAAAGAAGAAATATTGGTAAGGATGGAGAAATTGGAACCCTTGTGCACTGTCGATGAGAATACTATAGAAAATGGGGTAATGGTTCTTCAAAAAAAAATTTGAGATAAAATTACTATATAATATAGCAATTACACCTCTGGGTATATAATTAAAAAAACTGAATGCAGTCTCTCAAAGAGATATTTGTTTACATGTGTTCATTGGATTGTTATTTGCAATAGCCAAAAGGTGAGAGCAGCTCAAGGCCACATCAACAGATCAATGGACAAACAAAATGTGGTCTGTCATACAATGAGCTGTGGAAACGTTATACTAAATGAAGTAAGTCATTCACAAGAGGACAAGCATCGTATGGTTCCACTTATATGAGGTGCTCAGAGTGATCAAATTCAGAGAGACAAAAAGTAAAATGGTGTTTGCCAGGGGCTAGGGGCAGAGGGAAACTGGGAGTTCGTGTTTAATGGATATAAGAATTTCAATTTTGCAGGATAACAAAAATTCTAGAGATTGGTTGAACAATAATGTAAATGTACTTTACACTACTGAACTGCACATAAAAAATGGTTAAGATGGGAAATTTATGTTATGTGTATTTTACTATAAAATTTATTTTTAAATAACAAAATTGAAATAAACAAATCTACAGTGAAATCTCTCTTGTATTATTTATTGCTGCAGAACAAACTGCTCCAAGATTTAACTGCTTTAAATAATAAACACTTATCGTTTCAGTCAGTAGATCATAAGTCTAAGTGTGGCTTTGGTGGGTCCTCTGACTAAGATCTCTCAGAGAGCAATCTCATCTGAAGGTTCTGCTAGGGGAAGATCTACTTCCACACTGGTCACTGGCAGGATTCTGTTCCTTACAGACTATTGGATTTGTGGTCTCAGTCCCTCTGTGGTCATCGCCACAAGGACCCCTTCAAAGGGCAGCTCACCACAAAGCAGATGAGTTCCCTCAGTGTGAGCAAGAACGCAAATGAGGGCAAGTCTTTTGTAATCTAATCTGGGAAATGACATCCTACCACTTTTGCCATTTCTATTCATTAGAAGCAAGTTACCAGATCTAGTACACAGTAAAGAGAGAGGATTACAGAAGGGCATAAAGGCTAGGAGACAGAGATGACAGAGCATTCTTAGAAACCACCTGCAACATTACTCAATAAGTTATGTTTATTGAGTAATTGAGTTATGTTTATTAAGTTATTGATCATTTTATCAATAAGTGATAGAAGACAAAAATCAGTTAAGAAGGAAGATGTGAAGAACAAAGCTAACACACTTGAACATCTATAAAAACAGTAGCCAACAACTACAGAATACAGTCTTTTCAAATGTGTGTGTACTGTGTACCAAATTTAACCTTATGTCTGGCTATGAAGCAAGTGTTGACATATTTAAAAATTGAAAAACAGAGTATATTGTCTTACCACAGGGGAAGTAAGATAGAAATCAGTGACAAAAGATAACTTTGACTATCCCCAAGTGTTTTGGAATTAAATAATATACTTCCAAATATTGCATAGGTTAAAAAAACTCAGTGGATTTTAGAAAACATGTTAACTGGATTATAATGAAAATAGGATATATACAAATTTGTGAGATGTAGCTAAAAGTGCGCTGCAATATAATTTCATAGAAAAAGATAAAAATGTTAACAACCAGGATAGAATGTAGCAATGAACCTTAAAATATTTGTATACTAAATGCAGGCAAACATAGAACCCAGAAAATTAATAATAAAAAAAAAATACCTGAAAATTTGAGAGGAAAGCTGTCACTCTAGAATTCTAAAGAAAATTATCTTCAAGGAATAACAGCTGAATTACTATTCAAAGGCAAAAGTTGGGCTGCTCTTCCTACCAATGTATTTGGCTTGGTATCTGGACTAACTCTTCTAATATTGAGAATTAGAATGAACGATAAAGTATAGAAATTATGTAAGAGGCAAAAAGAGAGGAAGAAAGAGATTTTATCAATAGTAAATGTAAGTGAAGGTGAAAACCCAGAAGTCCAAGAGGAACATGGAAGTTGCTTCTGCCTTCAGGTCATGTACTAAATCAGGTAAACTTGAGTCTAAGTACCCATGAGATCATATGGGTAACACATGCATAGGTGTGGATAGAAGATAAAGCCCAGGACTTCCCAAGGTAGGGAGCCTAGTAGGTAATCTCCCATAACGAGAACACCCCAAACAGCTATACTATCACTATAACAGCATTCAAGTACACCACCTCGTATGTATTTGTAACCCAAATCACCCAGGTACTCCAAAAAGATAAAAAAACACTAGCTTTTTTTTTTTTTAATTAAAGGACCCCAAACTGCTGGTGCTCATGGGGTCATGGCAGAGGAGTGCACCTTCATCCCAGTCCTTGAAGAATTCCCAGAAATAACTTTCCAAATATAATAAGCAACAAGCACACAAGGAAATGCTGTTTATTAATGCAAAGGGCCGCAACACAGCAAACAACCCTCAAAAATTTTAGATGTTGGCATTATCAGATACGTAATTTAAATAACTATACCTACTATGTATACATTATGAAAGACAAAATTAAAGGGATATACAAGGAAAAAGAAACTATGAAGAATATAACCAAGCAAAGATATAGGGTAACCCACATTCTAGAACTCAAAACATTTGAAATTTTAAAACTTGGCTGGTTTAACAACAAACTATTTAGCTGAAGAGTGAAATAATAACCTAGAACATGTCTTTAAAAAAGTATCCACCACACAGCATAAAATGAATATAAAATGAAAAAACAAAAAAAGTGCTTAAAAGACTTGAAGGAAAAAATAAGTTTTAACATATATATCCTAATTAGATTTCATAAAGGGAAGGAAAGGGGAATCTGATAGTGGCAATATTTAAAGTTGTAACAATAGGATACATGCTACAATTGAGTCAGCGCCCAATCCACAGATTTTTTTTCAAGGGGTTGAATGAACCTAAGCAGGATAAACAAAAATAAATCTAAACAACAACAAAAAAAGAACATGAAAAGGAAAAAGAAAAAATGTAAGATACTAAAGACATAGAGAAAAATCTGAAAACAGCCAAATAAAAATTACATATTACTCTTTAGGAGTAACAGACTGATGGCTGATATCTCCACAGTGAAAATAAAAGCTAGAATATACTAGTGTGATGTGTTTAAGGTGTTGAGAAATCATGTCTAACCTACAATTCTATACCCATCCAAAATATTTTTCAGTAAGGAGGGTGAAATTGTGAGGGACTAATACCATATGATCTCACCTTTAACTGGAACATAATCAACAAAAGAAAAAAGCAAGCAAAATATAACTGGAGTCATTGAAATTGCAAACAATCTAACAATAGCCAGAGGGGAGGGGGAGGGGACAGTGGGGAGAAGGGTTTTCAGGAACTACTATAAAGGACACATGGACAAAACCAAGGGGAGAAGGGGAGCAAGGGAGGGAGGGAGGTTTGGAGTGGGTGGAGGGGAGAGGTGGGGAGAAAATACAGACAACTATAATTGAACAACAATAATTTTTAAAAATTAAAAAAAAAATAAAATAGGTAAAAAGAAAGAAAGAAAAAATAACTGAAAATCTGTGCCATTACCATATTTTCACTAAAGGACATTTTAAAGGATGTTCATTACATTTTTAAAACATAATCTAAAATGGAAAGTCTGAAAAAAAAGAAAGTAATGTAGTAATACGTGGGAAACTTAAACAAATAACATGGGTGTCATTTCAGCTGGGCAACTCTACAAACTTCAGAGGATTGAAACTGTGGTCTCTGACCACACTGCAATAAAGTGAGAAGTCAGTAACAAAAAGATACCTAGAAACTTTCCTATGTATTTGAAAATTAAAAAAATATCCTTCTCAATAGACCAAAGGTCAAACTGGAGGCCATATGGAAATTAGAAACATTTTCAGCTTAGTTATAACAAAATAGTTTCAAACCATATGGGATGCAATTCCAACAGCACTTATAAATTTATAGCCATAAATGCTTGTATTAGAGAAGATAGGTTAAAAATTTATGAGCAAAGCATCCATCTCAAGATGTTAGAAAAAAAAGCCATACAATAATCACAGCGAAAAATAGTAGAAGAAAGATATAAGAGCAGAATTTAATGAAATAGAAAACAAGCATAAACTAGAGAGGACTAACAAAGCCAAATATTGGTTTATTGAAGGCTAATATAATGGACGAACCTCTGGCAAGACTGCTCCAAAGAGAGCGAGAGAGAGATAAGGCACAAATAACCAATATCGAGAATAAAAAAAAAAAAGCTACCTCTGTAGGTGCCACAGATATTAAAAAGATAAGTTATTCTGGACAACTTTATGTGAATAATTTAGAAATTTTAATGAAATTCACAGAAATGTGTAATTTACTAAAACTGCCTTCGACCTGAGAGGTGAGCTCAGATTGAGAGCCTATTTCTCAGGGCGAGATTTAAATCCCCTGGAGAGAATTTAATTGGACTCTCCTTCGTCCAGCGACCACACCAGACAAAATCAATTAAGGCCAGAGTGTTGGATCAAATTGTAAAACACATCTGCCAGGGGTCATAACTGAGGGGACAGAGAAAGCAGCGTTCTGGGAAAAATGGGGTCATTGTTGGGGGCAGCATACCCCCAAAGAGACACACAAGTATATTGTGCTTAATTTATATCATCAGTTTTTACTTGTATAGGTTGCCCATCAGTAGACTTCTCTACAGCGGTTCTTAGCAACAGGCTGAAATAGGGTGGTTCTTAGTCCATGTTCACCGAATAAATGTTTAATGAATGACTTTAATCTCTTTGAGATTTGAGGTTTTTTACCCTAAAGTGGAAATGACAATATTGTGCCTGTAGGTATGAACTTGTGCCCAATACTACCGAGGTTCTTTTTGTTTTTTATCTATGATTACATGTGAGACTTTCAAGTATATTTTGATAAATGTTTAAGAACAAAAACTTGCCCTGGCTGGTGTAGCTTGGTGGACTGATCGCAGGCCTGCAAACCAAAGCATCACTGGTTCGATTCCCAGTGAGGGCACACGCCTGGGTTGCAGGCCATATCCCCAGTATGGGGTGTGCTAGAGGCAACCACACGTTGATGTTTCACTCCCTCTCTTTCTCCTTCCCTTCCCCATCTCTCTAAAATAAATAAATAAAATCTTTAAAACAAACCTTATCCCACTGAAGTTTTCATTAAAATATTTATTTTTAATTTTGTGTATTTTTCTAGCTTTATTGGGTATACTTGACAAAAATTGAATATAGTAAGGGTATATGATGTGATTTAATACGTGTATACACTGTCAAATGATGACCATGGTCAAGTTAACGAACATACCCATCACCTCACATGGTGATTTTGTGTACCCTCTGACCAACTTAAAAAATGTATCTTACTGGACACAGGTATCTTCGAGCCTGAACGGAAATGGGCAGCTGCACTGTTAGCACTTCTGAGCTCTTGAACGTGTGTCCCTGCTGGCCCCTGTCTCTGGCCTCTCGCTCCCTGGGCACAGACTTTAGCATATGCTCCCTCTCTCTGGGAAGGGCTGACCTTTCTAGGAGACTAATGTGCTTTTTCCTTTGTGGGCCTTCTCTCTGTTCCCTTGTCCCTTTTGACTAGTTTCTGGAAAGACCTGATTCCCAAATCTCAATAAAGTTCATGGATGTCAAATACATTCTCTCCAACGGCATCTTTCCATAACACAAATCTGAGCATGTTGTTTTCCTTTATAAAATGCTTTTTGATGTTTACATACATTTTACTCCATTGACCTGGGTGTTCAAGAAATGTAACAGTTTTAAAAGTCCAATTGAATCTAACTGTAAAGCCCTTATTCTAACATCTGACTAAAAATTCAATGACAGTATTTCATGGAGGCCCTTCCCTTTTCCTAGACTAGTCCAAGGGACCAGGAAGTTTACACGGTGCCCAGAAAACCAGTAGGTGGCTGCTAAGCTTTATTCTGTTGTAGCTGCCACTGATGGTCCTCTTTTGCCAAACCTACACGGCTCTTGAAGCGTAGACATCTCTCCAGCTGTTGTGCCAATGGAGCTACTGCAGTATTTGCTTAGGATGGAGCAGCACTGCCTGGGACGACTTCTCTGAGGTGCCTCTCTGTGTGCTTAGGTCTGGTCACCAGGTTTGTGTCAGACTCTGGAGACCTGCCGATATCCTTTCCCTTCCCAGCCAGACGGAATGTCTCTCTTCCTCTCGCCCTTCTCTCAGGCACCCTCCTCTCTCCCCTCCCACTCAGATGCTGAGCATAGTCTCCTCTAAGACATGAGTCTTTGAACAGAAAATAATGCTATGTTTCTAACAGCATCCCTTTTGGGCCCTGCCAGCACCCCAGGGCAAGGCCAGAGAGAAGCCCGGGCCACCTGCTTGAAAGAAGAGTGGTGTGGGTTGGGTAGTCAGTTATAAGTGGAAAATGAAATTAATAATCACAAAAATCATCCTGCCTAACACACACACTCTCTCTTTCTTTCTTTTTCTTTTTTTTTTTTTTTTTTTTACAGAATAGATTTCAACATCCTTAGCTGGACCTAGAAAGCCTCATACTCTGAATTCTGTTTTTCTAGTCTTTTTTTTCTCTATATCTTTCAAGCCCTATAGAACTGCTAATAATCCCATCACCCTATTCTTAATCATTTTTATGTTTGACTATGTTCAAGCTTCTATCTCTCTATATCTATCTACCTACTTACCTATCTCTCCCTGCTCACATCCCCATAGGAAACACCTATTCATTCACCAGCAAAGATTCAACTTGAGGACTGTCCTCTGAGGAGACTTGTCCTGACTTTACCACACAGGAATGACTGCTCTTTTCTATAGATTCCACTTTATTACACTTTTTCATATAGATGACTGTCTTACTCTACTCCCATATAAATCTTGAAAAGAGCAATCATGTCTACCCACTCCTCCATCCCAATATCTAGCCCATGTCTGGCTTCTGGATGGTGCCTCATAAATAACACAAATAAAGAACCAAGGAAAAACAAAATGGAAAAAAATAGAATCAACATGTTTGGACCTACAATGTAGTCATCATGGAGGCCTTGACCTCAGAGGTGTGTGTCTGTGTGTGTGTTGTGAGGCCAGCTCCAGAGTAGGGTTATTTTATATGTAGGATGCATATCCTTCCAAAAATATCTATGCCAGGCCCCATTTTTTAGTACTTTCTGCCTAAAAATACCTTCCCATTTCTGTTCTCAGTGTCCAGTCATTGATTCCTGGGACTACTATTGGATATTTCACCAAGTGTCTAGGCAGGAGGTCCCAAACCTGCAAACCAGTCCATGAAATATGCATCAGCCATGTTTTTGTTACTCAGCAAGCTATTTAAAAAAAAAAATCTGGGTTTGAATGCTCTTCACATAGTTACATCTACTGCTCAGCTCTTATAGGCATTTAAATCTGTCTTCCCTAATCTATGCCAGCTCTTCCTATAAACCAGTTAGTCTCTAAATCCTTCCCATATTCTAGCCAAGAGTTAGTCCAGTGGGCAGCTGACTGGTTTACTGCGGTGGGTGCCTGTAGGAGATCATTCTGTGTGGCATGGGCCCGGCTCCCACTTCGAGAAGCACAGGACCAACGCCCATTGATGGGTTCTCCCATGCGGAATCAGGCCTGCAATATGCCTTGGCTGCTTTGAGTCTTGCTTTTGCTAAAAACTCCCTCACCTGGGTTTGTGGCCAACATTTACTGCAAAGTAACTTCCTAAAATCCATGCTAAAACTCTCCAGTATGAAGGGTAACCAGTTCAACTACTTTTCCCTTTTCATTTGCAAATATCCCTCTTCTGTGATGTGATTAGTGGCATTAGCTCCTTTGTTTTCTGTAAAAGATAACTACCTAAAACAACCTGTGCATAGTAAATGAGGACAATCTTGTAAAGTGCTGAGAAACCCAATAAAGGCCAGTCACAGCTAGGGCCAAGGCTTTTGCTCCCCTGGAGAGAAAAATCCATGCTGTCCCTTTTTCTCCACAGGACTCGGTAGTCCGTGTGAATGTCTCTCCCCCATCCTCAATGTCATGGACTCCACAAGCTGGGCTCTGCATCAGTTTCCTGTCAGTGCATGAGTGTTCAGATGGAAAATGGGGCAGGGAGTAAAGGGAGAGGTTGGAGGAGCAGAACTTGGGAGGAAATAAAGTATGGAATCTGTCAGCTCTGCTTCTGCCTTGTAGCCAAGCTGCTTTTGTTCTGGCACAGGTGTGCATCACATCGACAGGTTGCCTTTCCAAATTTGAATTTGCCCAGCATTGGGAGAGTCATTTCAGCTTCCATCCCACTTGGGTGGCTTTTAGCCACTTACATACAGTAAGTGTTTTAATAAGCAAAATTCTGTTTAGTAGATTAACAAGTAATTATTTTGAACTTATACTGTGTTGGGCAACATCCTAGAGCTACAGGGATGGTAGACAGTGTCTGTACGCTTGGGGAACACACAGTTTAGTGGAGAAGACTGACACATGGACAGGTCACTATCGGATGATGAGATAGAACTATGAGGAGGGAGATGTGTGACTTTAGAGGCCACTTTAGAGGCGAGCCACTTTGCTCAATATGGAGATTCAGGGTCGACTTTCCAGAAAAGGTACTCTTTGTAACAGGAAAAGAAAGGCAGCGAGGCCTTTTAAGGTCAAGGTAGTGGAGGATTTGTCTAGGAGAAAAGGTGAAAGTGTAGAGTATAAAGAATATAACATGCCAAGAATTTAAACTTTAATTCAAAGTCAACAGGGATCCCTAGAGGTTTTTTTTAAGTTGGGAAATTAAGTTAATTAAATTTGAATTTTAAAAAGTTGGTCTGTTTCTCTAAATAGATACCCTACTTAAAGTGTACTAAGGTATTTTAATAAACCCAAGATGAAGTACTCATGAGCACATGCCTGCCAGTGCTTGTGTAAATGTCCGTGTGTGTGCTTTTAGGAAATTCTAGATGTGCTTTTTCTTCCATGATTTTATTTGCTTTCTTGCCCTAGACACTGAGATAACGCCACTTTGGCCAAAGACAGTTGAAAGCTTCCAAAGGGAAATAAAACCTAAGACACTCAAGTTTCAAGCTGGCAAGTCAATTAGTCCTATGGAAATTGGCCAGACCCTCCCTAAAATTTGTCCTACCTAGTTCTTTTTATACATTAGCTCTCATGCCAATACAGCTTCAACTTTATAAAAAGATTTAGGGTCTGTAATTGTGTTTTTGTCACTGTAGTGAAAGTACCTTTATAAATTTTTTAAAATGAATACCAGTTCTTACAAATTGATTCTGTGTCTATTTTCCATTAAGGTATACATAAATGGTTAACAAATATGATCTCAACAAAGCAAAATTACAGGTCTTATTTATAACAATGTCACATTTTAGCTTCCCTCCAAACTATGGTTTTTACCTCCATTGCTCATATTTCTGAGTTTGCTGACATTCTGGTTTTCAGAAAAACCAAGAATTTAAGCAGTTAAATATTGCTCAAGAGAATTTCCCACTAGGTTACTTTCAATAAATCTGATAATAAATCAGTATGAGTATGTGTGTTTGTAGGCCAGGATATTTCTCCGTGATGGGATACTAGGGGAGGGGACCTTATTTTATCTTTGTCTCTGAGCTCTCCAATGAGTCAAGGTATGTGATTTATCACTTTCATAATTACTGCCAGAGGCTCTTTGCAAATACTTCTAATATTCTCTGGGTTGGGTACCTTTCTCTAGATTGTAAAAATTTTCAGTAGAATATAGCTGTGAGATTAGCAAAGTTTTTCCTCTTAAGCTTTCCAACCCTTCCCCCTTGGCCTGCATAGGCATCATCTCTTGCTCCTGGTTGCCCTTAACTACCCACATTTTGGTCCTAAGCAATCTGTGACAATCCAGAGCAAGTGTCCCTCCCTTTTCTCTCCCAGTTCAAATTGAGGAGTCAGTTGGTTAGAAAATTTATTCCCACTAACCAATTAATGGCTAGAGATGTTATATATTATTCCTCCTAGAGATATTTGCATTTTTTTTACTAGGACTGGATTGCCCTCATTGAAATAGATAATTTGCAAAGATTGTTGGAAACTAATTTATATTCTGAAGCAATCTATTTTCATTCCTTCATTTGACAAATAGCTAGAGTATTAAGTTACAACTGTGACAAAGGCACTTTGCTAAGGGCTGAAGGATACAGATGGAATAGGCATAGTTCCTGTTTTTAAGCAGCTTACAGTTGAACAAGCACAAAAGCTTTTCAGACTAAAGGTACCAGGCTAGTAGGGATCCTAGTTACTGCTGAAGCTGGCATTAGAACAAAAGCCTGCACTTCATAGGTGCTCAATAGCTTGTTAAGGGACTAAGTATGTAACTGAGGGACGAAGACACCCAGAGACAAGTAAGACTGCTGATTATTCCGCAGGGAGGGGTGGTGGCAGGGTGGGAAAGAATCTATTTTAGAACTACAAGTTTAGTAGAACCACTATAAAGGCAAACACACCTTTGATTACATGGCACTGCCCAAAAGCAAGGGAGGGAACATTATGCATTAAAAAAAATTCAAAGACTATAGCTGGGAGATGGGAAGCAAAGTCTATTGAGGTCTTTAAAACCCTAACTGGATGCTCTGGAGTTTTGGCTGAAAGCCAAGATGAGGATCCTAAGAACGCCAAACTCAAGGTCATCAGGACGGGAATAAACTGATTAAAAAAAAAAAGATGAATGTTTAGTAAGACGGATTTTTAAAATACAGCTGACTTTTTGATTTCTGTTAAAATAGTAGCATTCACAATAGTTCTGTATGAAAAACTATATAGCACCTGAATTCATGTATACATTATGATTTAAAGTCTATACATGCATAGAATCATTTAGAAGGAAGTATACCAAATATCAATTAACAGTGGTTATCCCTAGGAGGTAGGATTATAGGTGACTTTAATTCCCTTCATTTTAAATAATGGTGTTTAAATAATGAATTATTTAATAATGTTTAAATAATAAATGTTTATTGCCAGAAAATGTTGTTTTAAAAAAGTAGTAATTATTTCATGTAGTTTAAACACTTTAGTGACTATATATGGTGGTGTGTGGGAAGGAGTGAAATGAATATGAAAAATTTCAGATAATTCTGTGCATTGGATGATACTTAAAAAGAGATATGCATCTTAAACACGATGGAAGATAAACACCTTGCTTTCAGGTAAGAAACTCCACTTCCCACCTGGAAATATAATTATTTCATTTTTGCTTTCATCTGATTAAAAGACAAATTAAAAACCAAAATACTTAAACAACTCTTGGGATGAACAGGCAGCAAATGTCTCATTCTCTGAAAGGCTTTTGGATGGGGGGAGGCCAGTCATGGTGGAACTGGGGAATAAGGAAATGGGAGAATGAAGGGAATGGTCCCAAAGTGCTGTGAGTGTAATAACTGTAATTTGAAAACTACTCTATCTTTTCCTTCCTTGAGCCAAGACAAGAATTAGAAGCATACACAATGAGGTCTGGGTAGAAAAAGTCCAGCCATGTTAATATAAAAAGAATGGTTTGTGCAACATCAGTGTAACCTGTCAGTTAAGGAGAGTGGACAGGAATGTGAAATGCATGAACAATGACAACTTCACTGTACTAATCAGTGAGGGAGGTAGATGCCATTGAGTAAGCATGGACTGTGTGGCTATCACATTCAAAATGACTGAGTGAGTAAAGCAATGAATCAGCATCAAATTTTATGTGAAGCTTGAACATTCCCCCACAAGAAACTATTCAGATGATTCAGAAGGCTTTTGAGAACAATGTAATGAATGCAGCACAAATAAAAGTGTGGCATAAATGCTTCAAAGATGGTCGAGAAGCTGTTGAAAGTGATTCACTTTCTAGAAGGCCCACAACAAGCGGAACACCTGAGAATGTTGAAGGTGTATGGGCTGCAATCAACACAGATCGGTGACCAACAGTGTGAAAACTAGAAGCTGATCTGGGGAATCCAAAAAACTACTGTGTCCAAGATTTTGACACAGGATCTTGGTATGAAATGTGTCATAGCAAAATTTGTTCCATGGCTTCTGCTACCAGATTAAAAGGAACATTGTGCTGCAGTTGTTAATGACTTAATTCAAACCTCTACCAATGAATGAGATTTCTTCAAGAAAATAACTTTGAAGAGGACTGAGACACCATTGTCCTGTGTACAATGTTCCTCGTATCTTGTATATTCTTTGTTAAATCCCTATATCTTTCTTATTACCTAACTGGATACTTTCTGGACAAACCTTCACAGGTGTTTTATATAAGCAACTCAAAACTATATTTAGGTTGTCACAAATCTACACAAATTTGTGGATGCTATTTATCTTTTTCTGTTGAAATCATAGTATGTTAAAAAATTTTTTTAAACTTTTTTTCTCTGACCATTCTTGTCCCAGGTACTATCTTTATTTCACTTCTCTGCTTTTCTTGCATTGGCTGGTCAAACAGGTGGTCCACTGAAATAATCCAGACTCCAAGGAATCTCCAAAGAAGAGAAAAGTCTGTTTAGACGGGCCTGGGTTAGTCAGTGTATTTTTGGAAAATTTATACTTCAAGCACTACCAGAGCCAGTGTGTCTACTCTATTTCTCCAATTTTGACTCCATGTAGTACCTGGTACACAACCAAAGTCACACTTAGACAAGTACTTTCTAAATATGAGGGTGCGAACAGAACGTTGTTTTCATCAAACAGAATTGAATTCTGTACTCTACACATAATTATCAATTATCAATTAATTGAATAATTATCAATTATTCAATTAGTTTATGATAATCAAGCACTTCCGTGCTGCTTATTTTACTTTCTGCTCACTTAATAATTAAACAGGCATTTCCACAAAGATAGGAATTATTTTTGACTTGGCAGTAATAATTGTATATGAGATTGCTCTGATGTAGAAGCCTGTCAAGAATATAGATGGAAGAAATCCAAAGCAACATATCGGGCAATCTCGGAAGCAGTACTTTTCAAGAAATACTTTGTTCTGATTTATCAATCTTAGATCCTAAAAGCTGAATTCCCAGGCAGGATTAAACTGTGATACTCCAATGACCCAGATGATGAGCTTAACGTTGTTTGCTTGTTTTTTTTTTCCCCTGGGGAGGTGGTGGGGTGGAGAGGTGGGGGGTGGGGCAGGGGGACAGCAGGGAAGAACATCAGTGGGCTGTTCTCTGAAAATATGTGTAGTGTCCTGGCATATTGCAAGTTGTTCAGCCTTTACCCTGAAGGTCATTTATGCTGCATTGCCAAAGGTTCTGTAGGGATTTTAGACGTTTTAAGCCAGATTCCTCTGACACACAACGCTATCATATACAGTATATAGATCTACTGTCTGTCACCTCAGAGCTTCCTGCCAAGTGCCATCCATGTGATGGCATTGCTGTCATACTTTCTCCAGGCTAGTAATTACAGTGAATCCTGGCAGTGAGGGTTCACATCATATTGCTGGTACATGAACTGTTTCTGGATGCACTCCGAGTTACATTTGTGAATTCTACTCACCAAGTCTACCTCATACTGCTGAAGAAACTCTGTGTGATCATAAGTTGAGCTCTGATGCTTACTTCCCACTGAACATCCACAAGAAGGCGGGACTTTGGAATCAGACAGACCTGAGCTCTGGGTCATAGTCTCCTCGTTACTTAAGCTCTCTGAGCCCCAAATTTCTCTTCTGAGGAAGATGAGGAAAGCTATACAGAATTACACTGTTTTCTAAAGTGGGCAGATCAAGATAAGGGAAAGACCTTTATCTTAGGGCCTCTGTACATCCTCTGTACTGCTATAGAAACCAATGGCTCTTTTGTTGGGATGTTTTTATGTGTAATAGTACTAAACATGTGTGCAGACCAGTGGTGTCAACATCTCCTGAGAACTTGTAAGAAATGCAACTTATCACCTGCATCTACAGACTCAAAATCCATGATGGCAAAAGGTAGGGTGTTGGTTTCTGGAAAGTAGCTATTTTATTTTCCTGGTTTATTGAACTGAAAGTCCTAGCCAGTGGAATGTCAAACAGTAGTAACAATAACAATTACTTTATTGCTTTTGATTTTAAGAGAAAGGCATTCAATATTTTACCAGTAAGTATGGCATCTGTTGGGTTGTGTTCTTATAGATAATCTTTATCTGAATCAGGTAGTTTCATTTTTATTACTAGTATGCTAAGAAAATTTTAAAAATCATAATGATATTGCATTTTATTGTAATACTTTTCTTTATCTATTGACATGGTTATTTGGCTTTCTCCTCCATGAACATCTTATGTGGTTACTTGTATTAATTGCTGGTCTAAAACAATTTTTAAGTTAACCTCACATTCCTAGAGTAAACCCCATTTGGTCCTGATATGTTATCCTTTTTACCTCTTATTATATTAAGTGAGGCAATATTTTGTTTAGGATTTTTGCATCAACCTCAATGAGGGATGTTGGCCTATAGTTTTCCATCCTTACTGTCTTGGCGAAGTTTTAGAAGGGGGTTATGTTAGCTCATAAAATGTGAATTGTGTGCAGCAAAGACATGTTATGTTGATACCATACCACTTCAATGTCCTCTGCATATGAGAGTCAATCACCCTTTCTGAACCTCCCTTGCAGTTTCAGCGGCCAATAGAAACAGGAGTGAAAAAGACACGCACTTCTAGTTCAAGGCAGTTACGAGTAGCTGTGCCTTAGCCATTTTTTCTCTCAAAGGCCACACCCAAACAGGGCTGTTCAACGCATGGCCTGTGGGCCCAGGCGACCCAGGATAGCTATGAATGCAGTGCAATGAAAATCATAAGTTTACTTAAAACCTTTTTTGCTCACCAGTTTTTGTTAGTGTTTGTGTATTTAATGTGTGACTGAAGACAAATCTTCTTCCAGTGTGGCCCAGAGACACCAAAAGGTTGGACACCCCTGTATGGTACAATCACAAGATGGAGGAGGACTATCGCATACCATTAATTGTCCCTATAAATAGAGTATGTTCCTTCTTTTTTTATTTTCTAGAACTTGTGTAAATTTGCATTGTCTATTTTTCTAGATTTGTGGTCGCACTCAGCAATGGTTTTATTTGGAGGAAAATTTATTACTTCTGATTCAGTTTCAGGAGTGGTTGTAAGACTGTTCAGTTGTGATAAATTATATTATTAAAGAATTTAATTTTTTAATAAAATTTTCCAATTTATTTATGTGAAGTATTTACAATACTCCCTTATTACATGTTAAAACATCAGCGACATCTGCAGAATACTGAACTTTTTCCCCTGATACTTCTTATTTGCATCTCCTTTTCCTTTCTTTGATCAGTGTTGCCTGCAGTTTCTCAGTCCTGACAAAGAAAAATCTTTTGACTCTGTGAATTCTCTTTTGTGTGTGTCTTCTTTTTAAGTTACTTTCTGATCTCTTAATTCTTTCCTTTTTTTGAGTTTTTGGCTTTTATTCTGACTTCATACAAATGCTTAACTTATTAATTAATTTGAAGGCTTAACTTGTTTCTAATATAAGCATTTACAGTTATAAATTTCTAAATACTGCCACAATGTCTGTTCCCTTATAGATAGAAAATAAAGTAGTTTTCATTGTTCAATTAGAAATGCTTCTAAATTTTTGTTTGTGATTAATTCTCTGACCTATAGATTATTTGGATGTAGAGTTCTTAATTTCTAAGT
Source organism: Artibeus jamaicensis (assembly GCF_021234435.1). Lineage (NCBI taxonomy): Eukaryota > Metazoa > Chordata > Mammalia > Chiroptera > Phyllostomidae > Artibeus > Artibeus jamaicensis. The sequence continues at coordinate 40,967,113 of NW_026522030.1, read as the reverse complement.
TAATAAGGATTTTCTAGTCATCCTTATGCTATGAACTTCTAAATTAATTGCCAGGTGTCATATATAACATGGACTATATCAATTCATCATAAAATTTGCCTTGTCCAGAATACGGTAAATAGCTATAAAAACTCCATGTGTACTTTAAAAGAAAGTACATTTTGCACTTATTGCTTATAGTGCTCCATAGAACTTCAATAAATCAAATTTGTTAATCTTGTTTAAATTTTTTATATCATTATAGAGTTTTTTAGTCTACTTTTTCTATCATTTCCTAAGAGATGTGTATTTAAAAAAAAACTCCCCCATGACTGTTATTTCTTCCTGCAATTCTGTCAACTTTTCCTTAATGTATTTTGAATATTTGGAAGATAAAATATTACATAAATACACATTTAAAACAGTGTAGAATATCTTTCTGGTGACTTGAACCAGTTATTTTTATGAAAGACTTTTTTCATCTCTAGCAATATATTTTTTCTTAAAATGTATTTAGTATCGAAGAAGTCAAATCAACTGTACTTTAGTTACTATTTGCATGCTCTTTAATTTGTTAACTTTCCTGTTTCTCATATTTCAGGTGTAGATTTTGTAAATGACATTGAGATCTCACAGTTTTTGTTCTCATTTGCTACCAGCCTAAAGTCTTTGTCTATTGTAAACTGAAGGATTTGGTCAACTTTCATTAATGTGATTACTTATGTACTTATTTTAAATCTACCATTTTATTTTATGGTTTCAATTTTATTTAGGTTTTTTTTTTTGTTTGCCTATTCTATGGGGAATTTGTTTGTTTTAAATTATATCCTTATATCCTTTGTTCTTTTGGGTTATTTTCTCACTCCAGTTATTTTTTTCATTTGCTAGAAGGAGAGTTGTATATTGTTTCTCTACTTTTTGTGATTACTACAGATAGTAAATAATAACACTAAATACTGAGGTTAATTAATACCATTATTCCACTCATGAAAGGTAGGAAGGATTTAGAGTATTTAAATCCTGTTCTTTCCTCCCCTGACTCATTTGCTATTGTTGTATTTTACTTGTACCTTGTTTTTTAAAATTTATAAGACAAAGGCTTATTATTTTATTCAATCTGTGCCCTTTTAGGTTTAATCACATAGTTACTATTTTTTGCTCTGTATTTTCTTTTATTTCTTCTTATATTTCAGAATTCGGATCTTAGAAAATTTTTTTGTTAGTTTATCTTTTGAACAAGATTGAAGGCTAGGAGGTTCTAATACCTGTCTCCTTTACAAAATAAAATAAACTAAAAAATGGAGAAAATACTTTGGGGGTAGGTCTGGACTAGAAAGAAACAGCAAAACCCCTGAGGAGAGTGAGGGTTGAGTATGACTGCATAGAAAAGTATAGAAAGCATATTAACTGTATCACTCCATCCCTGACTCAAGAGCAGTTGGGCACCAGGAGGGATCCCCCCACTGAATTCCATGCATGGAGGAGAGAATACGAGAACACCAACAAGCCTCTCTACTGTGAATGTGTGCAGCCTTTGTCACAGAAGTTTACTTCAATCTTCACCAAGGCTGATCCCAGCTGACAGAGCAGCCCTGGGGTCCCACTGCCTCTGTGTCTACTTCTGGAGGCTAAAGCTGTAGCTCTGGCTGTGGCAAGTACTCCTCTCAGGGGCTCCAGAGCACAGTGGCGACTGCTGTCCAGGATCAGGATGCCACAGTACCTTACCATATATGGGACCAGAATCATCACTGCTCTGTGGCCCACCCATACCCCCACCTCCTCACCCTCCCCCCTTCCTCAGCTGGGACTTGGTTTCATCATTACCAGGGCAGCTTCTGATGTCCTGAGCCTTACCCAGGGACCCAGGCTGTGCCTCTGACTCAAAATTTCTGGGGCAATAGAAATAGAAATAGAAAATCTGAACAAACCATTAAGTAAAGAGATTGAATGAGTAATTAAAAACCTCCCCCAAAATCCAGAACCAGATGGCTTCACTGGTGAATCCTACCAAGCACTTAAAAAACAATTAGTACAAATCTTTCTCAAACTTTTCCAAAAAATTGAAAATGAAACATTTCTAAACTCATTTTACAAGTCTAGCATTGCCCTGCTATCAAAGTCAGATAAGCACACTACAAGAAAAGAAAATTACAGACCAATATCCACAATAAATGTAGATTCAATAATTCTTGACAAAATAGTAGCAAGTTGAATGAAATGGCATATTGAAAATGTCATTCATCATGATCAGTGTGGTTTATTCCCTGGGATACAAGAATGGTGCAACATACACAGAATGTGATGCACCAAATTAGTAGAATAATAGATAGAAATCATATAATCATCTCAATAAATACATAAATATCTTAATAAAACACAACATCCTTTTATTATAAAATATTCAATAAATTGGCTATAGAAGGAATGGACCTCAGCATAATAAATGCCATGTACGGCAAGCCCACAGCTAACATACTAGATGGGGAAAAGTTAAAGCTTAGAAAGAAGTCAGGGATGACTCTGTCTGTTTCTATTCAACATAGTATTAGAAATTCTAGCTAGAGCAATTAAACAAGAAAAAGGAATGTAAGTATCCATATCACGAAGTAAGAAGTAAAACTATCTCTGTTCGAAGATGATGTACCCTCTGTATTAAAAAAGCCTAAAGACTAGTAAAAATCTGTTAAAACTAATAAATGAATTCAGTAAAGTTGCAAGATACAAAATCAATATACAGAAATCAGTTGCATTTCTATACACCAGTAACAAGTTATCTGAAAAAGAAATTAAGAAAGCAATCCCATTTACAATAGCATTAAAATCAATAAAACACTAGAAATAATTTAACCAAGGAGGTGAAAGATCTGTACACTAACAAGCTATAAGATATGGATGGAAGAGATTGAAGAAGACACAAATGGAAAAAAATGTATCATATTCTTGGTTGAAATAAATAATATTGTGAAAATATCCATGTTACCAAAAGTGATCTACAGATTCAGTTCAATCCCAATCAAAATATTCATGGCATTTTTTAAGAGAAATAGAAAAATCTACCCTAAAAAAAATTTAGTATCACAAAAAACTGAATAGCCAAAGAAATCCTAAGAAAGAACAAAGCTGGGTGCATCAAACCACACGATTTCAAGCTGTGTTACCAAGCTGCAGTAATCAAAACTCTATGGTACTGGCTTAAAAACAAGCATGTAGACAAGAGCAACAGAATAGTCAGCCCAGACATACACCCGTATATATATATATAGTCAATTAATATTTGATAAGTGTGCCAGAACACATAATGGCTTCCAGAACAGTCTCTTTAATAAGTGGTATTGGGAAAAGGGCACATTTCTGTTCAAAAAAATTAAAACTTCACTCTTATTCTAATCACAAAAATTAACTCAAAATAAATCGAATACTTAAATGTAAAACTTAAAATCATAAAACATCTAGGAGAAAACATAGAAAAAAAACTCTTTGACGTTGATCTCAACAATGATTCCTTGGGTAAGACATCAGAAGCAGAGGTATCACCCTGGCTGGGTGGTTCAGTTTGTTGGCGCATTGGCCCATATACCGGAAGGTTATGGGTGCAATTTCTGGTCTGAGCGCATACCTAGAATGCAAGTTTGATCCCCATTTGGGAAGCATGTGGGAAGCAACCGAGCTATGTTTCTCTTTCACATTAATGTCTCTCTGTCTTTCTCGGTCTCTCCCTCTCTCTCCAAAGTCAGTAATTTAATAAATGTATCCTCAAGTGAGATTAAAATAGTAAAAATAAAAAAAGCAGAGGTATCAAAAACAAAGATAAACAAATGAGACTACATTAAAATAAAGAGCTCCTTTATAGCAAAGAAAACAATCAACAAATTGAAAAGGCAGCCTACAAAGTGGGAGAGAAATATTGACAAACTGTATATCTGATAATGGGTTAATATCTAAATGTATAAAGAACTCGTACAATTCAATAACAAAAAAGCAAATAATCTAATTTCAAAATGAGCAAAGGATCTGAATGACGGTTTACTCAAAGAAGACATACCAATGGCAAATAGGTATGTGAAAAAATGCTCGACATCACTACTCAGAAAAATGCAACTCTGAACCACAATGAGCTATTAACTCACAACTGGTAGGAAGGCTATTGGCAAAAAGAGGTAGATAGTGACTGGGATGCAGTGAAAAGGGGTGTCTGTATACACTGTTGGCAGGAATGTAAAGTGGCACAGCTATCAAAAAATAAAAATAAAAATGAAAACCAAAATCAGTGTGGTGGTTCCTGGAAAGACTAAAAGTTGAACTACCATATGACCTAGCAGTTCCACTCCTGGTTGATTTAATGGCTTTGTCTTTGGTTTTCTGAAGTTTCTACACAATATATTTAAGTATAGAGCTCTTTACTTACAATTTTGAAACTGTGGATTATTGTCAACATTTGAGGAAATTCCTTACAATTAGGGCTAAATACTGCCCCTGGCCTCACTATCTCCCTTCTCCCCTGATTAAGCTTAGGTTAAAGTCCCTTAATTTATCCTTCATGTTTCTCTTTAACTTCCTTCCATATTTTAAATTTTTAGTCTTTTTTTTCCTGTACTGCATGGTGGATAATTTCTTCACAGCTATTTTTTTTAGTTCTTTGATATTCACCCATCAGTTGAAATTTATTTTTTATTTATTGTATCAACAATTCTTTTCAGATTTGTTTTTTTCTAACAGATTTAATAGTTCAGTGCTCTTTGTATACATATCTAAGTTTTTCTTATAATAATATATGTATTGTAATCATAGTTACTTTAATGTTTTATAATTACAAAATGTGAAGCCTTTACAGAGCTGTTTGATTCGCTGTTTCCTGATTCTCGCTCATGGGTTCCTTACTTCCTTGGTACTTTGTTATTTTTAACTGTGTAATGTTTATTGCCCTGTACATTTTTTTCTAGAGATTTTCTGAAGTCTAGAATAAATCCTTCTTTTAAAAAAAAGAATTTGCTTTTACTCCTGGTTGGGAGTACTGTCAGTCGTAAGTCATGTTAGAACAAGTTTCGGACTTGAGGTCGCATGGATCGACCTGGCAATGTTAAAACCAGGTTGCAAATCTGTGCCCAGGTGAACTGTGGGCACAACCTTTTGTGGACATTGTTTTCCTTTCCTGTTGTTTCTTCTGCTGTGTCTAAAGTCACAGCTTTATCTTTTCAGTCCTCAGGCAGGTTGTGGTGTTTATGGTTAGAGTTTACATGTGGTTCCCACTTATTTTGAGAGTTTCCATTTGGGGTCCGAAAGAGAAGTGGCCACCTTAACTTGTGTCCCTCTTGATTTGGAAGAATGTTTTTTAAAGTGGTCAGAATTATCAAATGCCCAGAAGATCAAAGTGGCTTCCATGTTCTGGCTCTTCTTAATTTTTCAATTTCTATTTTCACTTAAACCATATCCTGATAGTTCTTTTAGATCATATAAGCTCTTTGACAGTTAACATGAATTTTTTTTTTAATTTTAAATTGTTTTTACCTAAAGTTTTGGTCTAGATAGCAATTTCCCACTCTCAGAATCAAAAAACTGTGTGTGGGGATGTGCGCATATTTTAGACATGTCCCATATGGGGCATCTCTAAATGGTTAGGAGAGACTCTTTGAAGAGATATATCCTAAAATGACCAGACGATTATTTGGGGGACCCGTTTGTCAAGCTTGAAATTTGCAGGACCACCTTCTTCATTTTAAAACTATTGTGTTTCTCTTGAAATGTGACATTGTTAGAAATCATATCTGGGCCTCTTGTTTTGATAGAGCTCATCCACATCATCTCCAAAATCCTTAAGTAAAAATGGTTGTCAGTGAGTGCTAACTCACACTGAGGAATGTGCCTTCATTGCTCTTAGCTAGGGCTTCAAGGCTCTGCTGAATGTAACAACTTCTGAAACTTCTCAGTGCATAAAGCACCTTGACCATCACTTCTCATTTGACCCTCATGATGTTCTTGTGAGTTAGCAGGGCAGGAATGGCTAATGCCCATTCACAGAGGATTGGCTGAAACCCTAACATAGAGGGACCCTAGAGTATGGACTTCGCTCCCCTCACTAGGTGTTCTTCAACTGCAGCACTTGTGTCATCACAACACTCATGCAGCAGAGTCGCAAAATGAAATTTTGGAAGCTGTGCTGCCCAATAAAGACTCCAGTATTACTGAGCTGAGAGAATAAATGTATGTTGACACTTGACAACAGCCTATTTTCTCACAGGTTACAGGATTGCCTATCCTAAAACCAACACCATTGACTATTTTTATCACTATTGCCCTTATCACTAATTCTACTGATGGTTACAGTTTAAAGAGTTTGTCTCTTTTATTTCACCTTCCCTTCTTCCTCCCTCTCTCCCTTCATTTTTCCTTCCCTTCTTTCTGTCTTTTCTCCGTTTTTTCCTGCTATGGACAGCTTTCCACTTGAGTCTGGATGAAATTGAACATGGGGATTTAGGAGGGGAGAAAAAGGAAGGTTAAATTAATTTCACCTGAGTTATTTGAATTTCACCTGAGGCTCAGGATTTGGTTTTTGAGCAAAAAACAAAAAAGAAACTTAGCCAAAACCTTTGTGATCTAAATATCCCCAGATCTCAGTATGTTTATGAATAAATGATATCATATTAACAATTAAACATGAATGTTACAAACTGTAATACCCCGACCAGTACACACTTCTAGCCCCATGGAGAGAACCCCCACCAGCCACTTGGTAGGGCATCCAGGATTAAACGGCATAGATCACTTAACATTGTCCTCTGTCCCTCTGATCTGTCATGCTGCCTTCCATGTCTGCCACTGTGGGTGCAATCCCTGTAGATACCCTGGGCTGCCATTTGCTTAATCCTGGAATCATCTCAATAATTCAACTGTGATTTGAGAACCAATAATAAGAACAAATGGCTTCTTCCCTGTGTTCACTCAGAGGGAGCTCCACATCTGAGCTCTTTATGGCCAGACATGTCATCGAGTTTGACATTACAGTCACTTGAGTTTATACACAAGGGCCTCTTTGTCTCCAGGGTGGACAAACCCACAAAGTTGGTGGGTCAGAGAGGATTTTACTGCCAGCTGCCAACTTGTACTCAGAGTCGTGCTCACCTGACCCTTGGACTGGAAGATTCCTTCCCCTTGGGGAACTGACTCTCAGGGGCCTTTTTTCTGAGGTCAGCTGGCCTACCCCCGCCAGGCCATTGGGCACGCTGGGTGCTAGTGTCTGAGGCTCCATTTCGGACACGGTATGAAGTATTCCCAGAAGGCTACTCAGTGCCCATGATAATCAGAGGGTCAGGCAGACAAGGAGGTGGTAGGCACAACAGCAAATCTATATGCTTATTGTATCCGAATCCCGAATCAGGGCCCACTGGGACCTCGCAATACCCTGATGGTTACCTACCAATAGCCATCCTCCCCTTCTTTGAAAATGAATGTTAGCTTTACTCAAGGTGAGAAAAGACTCTGCTTGAAAGCTGTACCACCCCCACTCTCTCCTGGATAGTGGTGCCCATGTGATGGGGCTCCAGCCAATGAGATGAAGCAGGTGGGTGGCACTTCAGGAGCCTTTCTGTAAAGGAGGAGAAGGCAGCTGCTTGGGGACATTATTGCCCTTCTCCCTCCTTCTTTGCTTCCTGGAATTGGAAGTGGTGGCTGAGGCTCTGAAAACATTTTTGTACCATGAAGTAAACTTAAGGATGGAAGGTTGGCATGAAGTAAGGATGGTGGTGTGGAAAGGTGAGAAGAAACCCAGTCCCCAATAACAGTTGTCATACTAGCTCTGGATTGGCTATTTTCAGACTTCTATTACCAGAGAGAAAAAGAAACTTATGTGTGTACTGGCTTTTGTTATTTTCAATTTTCTGTTAATATGCAACTCCTCCTAGTCCTAACTGAAGTCCTCTGGTTGTGAGCTAGGTTTGGAATGACTTTTCCTTGGGTTCCTTTCCAGATCCCCCCCACTTACCTCTGTGTCCTTCAACAATTCATTCAAGCTCCTTATGCCTGCTTCACTTCCTCAAGTGAGAAATGGAAAAATTAGAGCAAGTGTCTCGTCGTAGTCAAGAGGATCAAATAAGATAATACTACGAAGCTCTTAGAAGAGTCTTTGGAACACAGTCCTCATTAAATGTTAATGGTTATAATTCTTACTCCATATGAAAGAATAACCCATTCCTATATGGACTGAGTTTGGTGTTATTATCTGCAGTTTCATTGAAATGCACAAGTTTCACTCTGCTGGTAGCCTCTGCTTCTTTCTCCTACATAGAAAGGGGAGAGGTGTGGGTGTGTGTTTGCATCCACATTTTCTCCTTGGTTTCTCTGATCCCAAAGAATGGCCTCATTTTAATAAAAATTACAGATCCAGTGCTGTCTTTTTAAGCTCAAGGTCAGTGACAACTCTGGCAAGCCCACATTTTCTTCATTTAGGATTTTAAATTGTTCTGCAAACTTGACATCAATGCAATCACTTCCACTCAGCATGAAAATTGAAAATTTAACCATCTCTGAGACACGGAGCAGGAAGGGGCGGCTGTTACAAAGCTCTTCAGACACATGTCACCATTCTGCACAGAAACAGAAAAGGCCCACTTCAATCCGAGGGCGGAGAAACTCAAGCGGAAATCAGCCCAGACGCCCCTCTCACACTTGTCTGGGACAGGAAAACACGAATGGCTGAAATTGAAAATGATGTGGGAAGAATGAGGCACCATTTGTGGGAGACACAAATAACACGCAGCCCATGAATGCTATTTGTTCCCACTCCATTATTCAGCATCTGCGGTTGACCCTTTGTCATTTGCATCCTTTTGTGCTGGGCCACCTCGGAGATTTCCCATTTTCTGAGACAGATGATGAGTTCCAAGCGCACTGTGAATAGGCCATTTGCTGACCATTTATTTCTCTAGCAAGGGCGAATGTGTGGGGCCTGGCTGCACACCGCTGTACTTCTGCCCCAGTTATAAGGAGCAGAATAAGGACCAGCCAGGTGCAGAATAGGAGGCTGGATTTGGTTTGTTTTCAGTATGTGCTGGTTTAAATTTTCCTGGGTTTGCTTCTTTGAGTGGGACAAATACAGAATGAAAAGGAATCTAAGAGAAGAAACAAAGGTATCCACAGAAAGCCTGAGCATCCTGGATTCCAGCCACATCAGGGCAGCCAGGTGGGTGTGCTGGGAAGTGTTCAAAGGAGGCTGCTCCTGACCCACATGGCACGTGGCCAGGATGCAGGATTCATGCATCCTGAACCAGGTGCCCATTTTGTCCAAGTCCAAATGGTCTGGCTGCTTAGCTGGGGAGAAAAAAAGAATCCATCTCCTCCTAAGCCTGTAAAACATGAGGAAACTCCTTTGTGCTCAGGAAGGCCGGTGTGTTCAAAAGGAGCTGCCCCAGGCCCTGTTTGATATGCAGAGGCTGATGGAAGCGCAGGGTTTAATAAAAGGTGAAAATCGTGAGGGGAAAATTCAAAACAGCAATTATATTTACCTACCAGGTTCATGTGCTCCTCTGAGTCTTATCCTTGCTGTCTTCCTGATGCTTTTGATAATTATTTAATTGGTCTCCAATCTAGAAAGATGCTGTTTGCACTGCCTTTCAGGGCTGGTAGAAAGAATGACTAATTATGCCCAGCTCCCAGACGAATAAATACAGAGAACTTCTGTCCTCCTCTCTGATAGTAAAGCAGCACCTTGAATGTATTGGACACAAGGTAGAGAATGGAGGAAATTTCCTGCATAATTTTCAACACGCAAATGTTTTGTAGGCAGGAGGGTGGGGGACAGGTATTTCATGATAAAGTAGCACCTTTGCAAATAACACCTGGTTACAAACAGTTTAGGATAGGAGGAACAGGGAAAGAACACTGTTTTTTTTACATTTCTCCAATAGCATACTGGAAGAAAAAAGTATGCATCTCTTAGATCCAAAATTGATTATACATTCCATATAAACAGCCTTTCTTTTTTTAAAGATTTTTATTTATTTATCTTTAGAGGGGAAGGGGAGAGGGAGAGAAATATTAATGTATGGTTGCCTCTAGTGCATCCCCTGCAGGGAACTGGCCTGCAACCCAGGCATGTGCCCTGACTGGGAATCAAACCCTGATCCTCTGGTTTGTAGACCTGTGCTCAATCCACTGAGCTACACCAGCCAGGGCTAGATACCCTTTCTTTATCTTGGATTTGTTGCTAATAATATTTAGGTGATTCCTGTAAGAACTTTGAATTTGGGCCATTCAAGGCTTGATCAAAGAATATAATCATTCTTTCCCTAAACTCAGACCATTACATTGCTGTCAAATAAGAAAATTTTAAAACACCGTATAAAGGCAAAGTGCAGTGCTATTATAATTGTTTTTAATTATTAGCTGCTACACATAGTTCCAAAGTAACAGTGCATAATGCCATGAAAAATACGATTTCCAGCCAACACTTCTCTGCAGCCCAGGAAGACAGAGCAAACCAACAGCTGTTAGAGACTGGATTGCACCCCTGCTTTGGGATCTTGTTAGGCGATGGGTGGTGTGGTCTTTCCGGGACTTCTACTTGGTATTGTAGGATCCCCAGTCAGGCAGCTCTCTGTCAGAGTGGTACCTGTGTCCTTTCTGTGATCCCTGAGTTGGGAGGACTGATAAGATTATCTCACTGTTAAAACATTCTGACACCAAAAGCAAAAATGGGAGTGGTGGACTATGCCCCTGGGAAGGGAAGAGGCCCACGCTGTCCCCTCCGATGTCACTAACTCCCCACAAACCCAGTGAATCCCTCCCCTGTTGTCTTGTTACTCTGCATACCCCTCTCAGTGGCACACATCACATGGTATTGGCAGTGCGTCTCTCCTCTGTGACCTGGGAGAACTTGAGGAACCTTGTCCTGTTTATCTTGGTATCCTCAGAGCTAATGCAGCTCCAGGCACAGTACAGGCTCAGTCAGTATCTGTTAAAGAAATAATCTGTCAAACCCATCACCTGAAAGTACTGCCTCCACTCAGCGTAACCTTCTGTTTAGACATTTCTCCCGCTAGTTATCAATAGCTTGATATGAAGAGTATGACTAGAGCTAGATGTGGACCAGGAGAACCGAGTAGCCAGTATATCTTCCCTATGATACACATATCTTTTTTCTAATTGAGTTTATTGGGGGTGACATTAGTTCACAAAACCATACAGCTTTCAAGTGTACAACTCAACAAAATACCATCTGCACACTGCATTGTGCACCCACCACCCCAAGCAAAGTCTCTTTCCATTGCCATTTATCTCCCCTTTGCCTACCTCTACCTACCCCCCACCATTTTCCTCTGGCTATCACCACACTGCTGGCTGTGTCTATGTTTTTTATATACACATAAGGCATATGCACATGGGGTTTTTCTTAATCCCTTTATTTTATCTATCCTCCACAACGCCCTTTCCTCTGACAGCTATCAGTCTATTCCACGTATCAGTGCCTCTGTTTCTATTTTGTTCATCAGTTTGTTTTGCTCATTAGCCAATGGATCTGAATAGACACTTCTTCAAGGTGGACATACAAATGGCTACTAGATATGTGCAAAATGCTCAAGGTCACTAATCATCAGAGAGATGCAAATTAAAACCACAATGAGATATCCCCTTACACCTGTCAGAATGGCTGACATCATTAAAGCAATAAACAGCAAATATGGGTGAGGCTGTGGAGAAAAGGGACCCCTTTAGCACTATCAGCAAGAATGAAGTTTGGTGCAGCCACAGTGGAAGGCAGCATGGAGTAACCTGAAACAATTAAAACTGGATTGCCGCGTGACCCAGCAATTCCACTTGTGGGTACACATATCTTCTGAAGAGATTTTATTTTGAACACTATAGGCCCAGCAGAACGAGTATGTCTTGTCAGAAGTCCTCCTGTACACATGACCCATTTTACAGAAAGATGCAGCCTACCAGGTTCTGGAAGGCACTTGAATCTGCCATCCTGTTTAGTTCAACTACCTTTAGAATTTTTGTTTTCTTATGATATCGAGAGGAAATCATTACAGCCCAAGGACATTTGTCTGGATAATGCTATTCTAGAATGCCTTCTAAAATAATTCCCAATGGTCCCAACCTCTTGTTGCCTACTTCCTGTGTAATCTGTGCCCCTCATGTGGTGGCTGGATCTAGACAGTTGTTCTAACAAATAGAATACAGGAAAGAAGTGATAGGAAATCACTTCCCAGCATAGGTATACGAGATTGACTTCTGTCTTGCTGGCACTCTCTCACTCATTCTCTAGCCCTCTTGGCTTATTCCCATATCAGAGAGACCCACATAGCAAGGAACTGAGGGTGGCATCTGGCCAACAGCTCCAAGAAATTGAGGTCCTCAGCCCAGCAACTTATGAGGAACTGAATCCTGCCAATAACCACTGAATGGTTTTGGAAGTAGATACAGCCCCTGCTCAAGCCTTGAGATAAGTAACCCAGCCCAAACTTTGTCAACAACCTTCTACCAGCTCCTGGGCTAACCCCTTGATTACAGCTGTGGAGAAATTGAAAGGCAGAAGACCCCACTAAGCTACACCCAGATTCCTGGCCTATGGAAACTAAGAGATGATAAAACTTGTCTTAGCCACCATGTTTGTAGTAATTTGTCATACAGCTCAAAGTGTTCTGATACCAATTTCAATGTGGGGGTTCCCCACATAAACAAATAACCGTATGACGGGATTTCCTCACACAACACCAAGTAATTCTCCAGGACACAGACCAGGTACCCTACAACTCAACTCAGCTCAGTTCTGACACTGCCTATGCACGTTGTTACCTGTACATCTGACCAACAGGCTATAAAGTACATGGCCTCCTATTTGGGTTCAATTCCTTTGCTAGAGCAGCTCACAGAACCCAGAGAACATGCTATTTGCTACGTTTGCTGGTTTATTATAACAGAATGTAACTCAGGAACAGCCAGATGGAAGAGATGCACAGGGCCAGGTATTTGGGAGGGGTGCGGAGCTCCCACGTCCTCTTTGAGGAGATGTGCAGCTTGCAAACCAGCAAGCTCTCCAAACCCCACGCCCTTGTGTTTTTGTGGAGGTTTCATTATATACTCATGATTGATTAAGTCACTGGACCCTGGCAGTTGATTCAACCTCCAGCCCCTTTTTTCATCCCTGGAGGTCAAGGTTGGGACTGAATGTTCCAACCCTCTAATCACACGATCCTGTCTCCTGGAAGCAGACCCATCCTTAGGTGCGATCCAGAAGTCACCCCATTAATGTAACAAAAACACCTTTATGGCTTAGGAATTACTTAGGAACTTTCAAGGATTTTAGGAGCTCTTTGTCAGAAATGGGGACAAAGGCCACATATGTATATTTCTTATTATAAATTGGCAGCTATAGATAATGAATACAATGGCAGAGGAGGAAGCAGAACCTGCACCTCCTGCCTTCCATTCATCACACAGTGCACCGCAGTTCTTTCAGCACTGAGTCCCTTCAATCAGACGGCTGACATGCACACTATCACACTCAGAGCAGAGAGGGTCGTCCTCCCTTTTTGGCCCAAACAGAAAAACTTCACAAGCCTTCACATTGGTGCTATTGATCAAAACTTAAACAGAGCAAGGCAGCATATAGAATGAACACAAGTCACTAGAGTATTATGCTTGCAATCATTTCTGTGTTTAAGGAGGGAAGTTTGGTTCTTTAAAGTTACTTTAAGAGGAAATTTGTTCACAGTGGAGACAAAAAACATCCCCCTCTCCCTGACCAAATTGACCCCAAGAGAACAGGAGACTTTCCCAGCCCAGGAGGAAGTGATGGCTGGGAAAGCGCCATGTCGAGCTGCTTAGCAGACCACCTGAAATTGCTGGGTCACCATGTTCGTCGCACGTAAACTGGAAGGGCAGGACTGTGGTCCCCACATCAGGAGCTTCCTCTGGTCTCTTGCCTTTATCATCCATCATGACTCCCCTTCTTGGCCTTGGATTGGGGCCAACCCTTCTCTCTGCCATCTTCTGAGACTCTGAATAATTCCCTCCCTTCATTTATATTGCTTCTATGAAGTGTAACTTTATCATGTTCCTCCAGAGCCTTCTCTTTTTCTAGGTTATATAAATTTAGCTCTTCACCCCGCTTTTCACAACTTGCCCTCCAATCCTCTTGTTGGTTTATTAATTTTCCTTCTTTTCTTACTCATGTGCACAGGTACACACTGTTTTTCAGGGGGGAGTGGACTGAGGAAAATATGAAAAGGCCAAAATTACGCCGAGGAGGAGGGAAAAATAAGAAATGTCTTTACTATGTTAGCAAATGCATGGAAACTTATTTGGGGAAGCCCCACAGAAAGAAAGTCATTTAGAAAAGGTTATGGTTTTTGGAAATTATATTTAGTTTCTTTCTCAAGATAGAGCGTTCTAATTAAAATCAGCCTATAAAGATGTTTCCAACACGTGCCGGAGGGCCAGGACCAAGAGATTTCTCTTTCTCCTGACTGCCTTCTCTCCCTGCCCCCCCACCCCTTCTCTAATCATCTCCCCCCACCCAAAAAAAAATCTCACTCACTGTGCCCCAGCTGATCTGGACCTACTCCTGAGAGCTCGGGACTAGAGAGAAGCACAGCAGCCACCTTCCCTCCCGGCAAAGGCAAGGAACTGGGCTCCGACTACAATCCCTGCCTCAGGGCAGCTTTTCTCAGACCCTTACAGTTGGCAGGATTGTTTTGGGGACAGGTGTCCTCCCTACCCTCCTTGTGAGCCCCCCAGCCCACAAGCAGCTGGATCGGAGGCGGACATGACATTGTTTTATCTCACCTAAGGCCAAATCAGTGGGCCTATGCCTTAGTTTCCTTTTCTAGAAACCCTCTTGAAACCCAAGTTCTCTTTCTTATATAATTTTAAAAAACTGATTCATTTTTTATGATTGAAAAGCTTTGTTTCATTTCTCTCCCCTTCCCCCTCACTCAATCTTTCTGTTTTGGGGAAATGAAAGTAGTTCTGGTACCAGGGAATCAACTGTGGCCATTTCGGGCCCTGGGGGCCCAGGAGAGTGGCCAGACTGTGTCCCCACCTCCACCCCCCCCACCCCACCCCCGCACAGACACACTGCGCTGCATCCTTCCAAGTCGGATTTGACAGGATGAAGTCTGGGGCACAATCATAGGATTTTAAAAAAGGTTCATGGTTACACATTTACTTCACAATCCAACAACTTCCAGAGCTTTTACTTTGTGCCGGCAGCAAAGTGGAGTCGCCTGCTTGTAGCAGTGGACACCCTGAAATACAAGAGGTTCTGAGAGTTCCCTTTTCTCTGTTGTTAGCGGCAGAACCAGGGCTGGAACTCAGGGTGGGTTCTGCCGCCCCAGAACTATGGACCTGCTGAAGCTGCCCTATAGGAGGTGAAACGATAGAACCTTCCACCATTATTTCATTATGTATCTTTCAGTTCTTACACTATTGTTTGTGTTTGTGACTTTTATACTTAGAGAAAGTTCTACTTATCTTTGTGGGAACCAAAATGTTATTCTGAGAAATACCAAATTGTGTTATTCTAGACTGGTAATGACTTAGCCCAGTGAATAGTTCTTCTGGGTTTACCTAATTTGATTTTTAGCAGCTTATCGTGTTTTGCTGCTGCTCTCAGCTGAGCTGTCTGTTACGTAGGGGGGCAGGTGGCGGTCAGAGAGGTCAGAGTTAGCACGCGGCGTGTATAGCTCATGCTTAGCCAGGGGGAAAGAGGGGCACATAGAGGTTGTTGTGAACTAAACTGTAACCCCCGAAAATTCATATATTGAAGTCCTAACACCCAGTAATTTCCAATGTTACTATATTTTGAAGTAGGGCCTTATTGAAGAGGTAATTAAGTTAAAATGAGGATTTTAGGTGGGCCCTAATCTAATCTACCTGGTATACTCATAAAAAAAGGAGATTAGGACACACAAATGAAAATATCAGGAATGTGCTTGCAGAGAAAAAAAGGCCATGTGAGGACGTATCAGGAGGGCAGCCATCTATAAGTCAAGGAAAGAGGTCTTGGGAGAAACCGAACCTGCCTACCACTTGATCTTGAACTTCCAGCTTCCAGAGCTGTGAAAAAATAAATTTCTGTGGCTTAAGCCACCTGTGGGTGATATTTTGTTATGGCATCCCTAGCAGACTTATACAGAGATCAAGGTGAGGAAAGACACGAGAAGCCAGGAATAACAGCTGAGTGAGATGAAAGAGGAACAAGCAAATCTGGGGATCAAGCAGCTGCAACCCAGGACATAGTCCTGAGGCAAGGCAGGTGGAAAATTTTTCTGACTACGTTTTATTCAGCCCTTGAGCTTATAGAGCTGGCTCTTCCTCAAGACTCAAAAGGCACAAAGATCAGTCAGACCTACCAAGTCTAATGTATGCTTTGCCCATCTTGTAGGCAACAAAATAGATGCTATCTTTGTGAAGAAAAGAGGACTTAGATAATCATAAAAGGGAGTTCTTAGGGAAGCAGAGAGAAGGCCGGTGAACAATACAGGTGCTCCCCAGAGTTAGGATGAGCCTTCAAGGAACAGAGGGTGAATGTATTGGTGCCACAAATTACACCTATTACATCTGTGGTAGGCAGAGCGATGCACCCCTCCAAAGATGCCCCGGTCCCAGTCCCCACAATCTGTGACTCAGTGACCTTACATGGCAAATGGCACTTTACAGATGTGACTGAGGGCATGGATCTTGAGATGGGGAAGTTATTCTAGACTACTCAGGTAGACTCAGTGGAATCATAAGGGTTCTTATAAGAGGATGGCAGCACAGTCACCAAAGGAAAAAGTGAATGACAATGGAACCAAGGTTGGAATGGTGACCTTTGAAGGTAGAGACAGGGGTCATGAGCCAGTGAAAGCAGTCAGCTCCTAGAAGGTGAAAAAAGCAAGGATCTAGCTTTTCGTTTACAGCCTCTGGAAGGAGCCAGCTGTGTCTACACCTTACTGTACTGCAGGCCTGTAAGATAAATTTGTGTTGTTTTACGCCCCTAAGTTTGAGGTTATTTGTTGTAGCAATAGCACATCTCTCCCTCTCCACTTACCTCATCCTTTTCCCTTGCCCACTCCTCCCTCCTTCTCAGTCCTTCCCACTGGCTTTCTGTCACTAGTGAATCAGCAGAGGCTGCCCTGAGCAGAGTCCTTTTAGCCTGTGAATTCTCACCCTGGTCACAGCTATGAAGGCCTCCCCTGGCCCAAGGGCTCAAGGGTCAAGCAGCAGCTACACTTTCTGCTCCATGTGTCCTGTCAGCCTGGACAGCTTCAAAGCACACAGCAAATATTGGTCTTGGGCCTGATAACTTCAAATACATTGCCATCTCAGGTGTTTGAAGAAGAGCCTGGCAGCTTGCTATGGGCTTTAGGTGCTATGAGCTCTATCCCTTACAACTGTATGCAATAGGTACTACTGTTAGTTATTTTCATTTCCCAGATGAGAAAATAGATACATGGAAAGACAAAATAACTCATCCAAGGTTGCAGACACCAAGTCCCATGGAATTCCAAAGACTCACAATGACAAATGTTTATGGTGTAAAAATTTTTTAAAATATATAATATATATTCTGTTTATACTCTCTACTGAATGAAGTATGGCAGGAATCTTACAAGGACCACAATAACTTCATATAATTTGCTTTATATATGGTTCTGAACTGGGCACCAATTTGGTTTAAGTGAGCTTTGAAGCCAGAATCCTCATTCAATCCTAGCTATAGCTTTGAGATCTTGAACAATAAAGCAGAATGGCCATTAAAATAAAATTATATGCAACCGCAACTCAGCACTCCCATTCCCAGAAATACCGTCTTTAGAAATAAAAGGACTGATCACCTAAAATACAAATGCAAGGTTGATTACTGAAGATTCATTTAAAGTAAGAGGGGAAAGGGAACTCATAGGAGAATGAATGAATAAATGGGCTGCATCCAAATCATGGACCATTATGCAGCCAGTAAAACAATGAGCCCGAGCTATATGAGGTAATTTGGGAAGAATTCTACAAAGTATTGTGCAGTAAGAACTACAAGATTCAGATTAGTTCACTTAACATAACTCCATTTTTATAAGTCAAAAACAAAATCCCCTTTGAGATTACATAAAGGAACAATATTAAATGCCACCAGAAAAAATTCAATATCCATTCTTAGTCTTTAAAAATTGCATTTGCAACAAAATAGTGTTAGATAAATAAGTCTTCAACAAGATGAAATACTTCTATCATAACCCCAAAGCTAGCATTATGCTTAATGGAAGAAATAGAACTTGATGTAGTACTAGAAGTAATAGCTAACACAACTGGGTACCAAGAGAAAGGGATAATAATTCTAAAAACTGGAAAGAAGAATGAAAAATTATTTGCAGATGCTATGACCATATATTTAGAAAGAGGAAATAAGCTGAAAAACAACCACAATAAATAAGAGGAATTAGGGAGATGCTACGGTATAAAAATAGAAACATAGGCCCAGCCCATGTAATGATGTAAGAGAAGACTACATGAAATATAGCTACCCAGACAGAATTAATAAAAATGTGGAGGGCCCATAGGAAAAAAATGTTACAATACTCTTGAAGATTTAAAGAGAATTTAAAAAATTGAAACATACCATGACAGAGATATCACTATTCCATAACTTAAAATATAGGCTTAATACATCAATAAAAATACTATAGCAGTTATTTAAAACATGCACATGCACACACACACACACACAACTAGATGTGACTCTAAAGCTCACATGGAAACATAAGTTGGGATAACTTAGCAAACTGAAAAAGAAGAACAATAGTTGAGGGTAGGGTGCATCAGGACTCAGATGTTAAAGCATATTGTAAACCTTCAATTATTAGGACAGTATGGTAATAATATATGGATAGATAGGCTGATAGAAGGGTAGCAAGTCCAAAAAATACATATCTCTAGAAAGTTGAATTCAGTATTTGATAAAGAAGTCATCTCAAATCAGTCATGAAATGATTCGACAAATGGTACTGGGATAACTGGAGAACTTTCTAGAAATTGTAAAATTAAAGGCATACTTTAACTGAAGCCACAGTGGGATTATTTCCAAACGAATCAAAGATTTAAATGCAAACACTGAAACCATACATTTTTAGACAAAAACATGGAAGACTTATTTTGTAATCTTGGAGTGGTCATGATCTCTGTAATTAAAATTAAAATTTAAAAGTGATAAGACACTGGCAAACTTACCTAAATAAAATGAAGTTTTTACATGGGAAAAATACCATATTTAAATCCAGAAGAGAGAAACTAGGAAATGCTATTTGCCACTCATATCATATAAGGCTAACTCCATAATATATAAAAGAGTATCCAATAGAAAAATGGACAAAAGGTATGAGTAGATAATGCAGTCAAATGAAAATACAGATGTCTTTCAAACATAAAAAGATGCTCAACTTTTTAAAAAATAATTTTATTTAGTTATTTTTCAAGTACGGTTTTCCCTCTATTTCTCCCATCCCAGCCCCGCCCCCTGCCATGTGCTCCCTACCTCCCTCCCATTTCCACCCCCCTTAGTTCTTGTCCCTGTGTCCTTCATATTTGTTCCTCCAAATCCCTCCTCTTTTTCCCCCTTAAATTTCCTTCCCTCTCCCCTCTGGTCACTGTCCCCTTGTTCTCTATTTCAGTGTCTTTGTTTTTATTCTGCTTGCTTGTTTGTTTTGTTGTTTAGCTTCCTGTTAAAGGTGAGATCATATGGTATTTGTCTTTCAACACCTGGCCTATTTCACTCAGCATAATGCTTTCCAGTTCCATCCATGTTGTTGCAAAGGGTAGTAGCTCCTTCTTTCTCTCTGCTGCATAGAATTGCATTGTGTATATGTACCATAATTTTTTGATCCATTCATTTACTGTCGGGCACCTAGGTTGCTTCCAACTCTTGGCTATTGTAAATTGTGCTGCTATGGACATTGTGGTGCATAGGTTCTTTGAAATTGATGTTTTAGGATTCTTAGGATATAATCCTAGCAGTGGAATTGTTGGGTCAAAAGGCAGGTCGATTTTGATTTTTCTGAGAAAATTCCATACTGTTTTCCATAATGGCTGTACGAGTCTGCAATCCCACCAACAGTGAACCAAGCTTTCTTTAATGTAAGAGAAACAATTCAAACTAACATCCATTTTCATCTGTTGGACTGGCCAAATTTCAAAAGTTTGATAAAACCTATTGGCAAGGCTACAGAGGACATAGGCAACTTAAACTCTTCTAATAAGAGGACAAATTGAACCCTGGCCAATGTGGCTCAGTTGGTTGGAGTGTCATCTGATAAAGGGCACATGCTTACTTAGGTTGCAGGTTCCATTCCTGGTCGGGTCACACATGAGGCAACCGATCGATGTTTCTCTCCCTCCTATCCCCTTTCTAAAATCAACAGGCATGTCCTCAGGTGAGTGTTAAAAAAAATTGGCACAACCCCATGGGGTACAATCGGGCAGCACCTGCCTGATTTTACCTTTGATTCAGCAATACGTCCTACGGGTACACTAGCTCTCAGAGGCTCAGTAAGAGCAGACAGTTGAGAGCCTTCATGCCCATCAATCAAAAGTTGGTTAAATAAATTATAGAACTTACTATATAAATTAATACAATGCAATACAATGCAGCAATTTAAAGAGAGTTAAAGTCTTTACTCTTTGATTTACAAAGGTCTCTAAGATACAGGTAGGTGAAGGAACAGGTGTGAGATCGTGTGCATATGCTGCCAGAAGTATAAAAAGGGAGATGCCTATCCACACCTGCAAAAACCCTCAAAAGAGTCATAATAGATTTATAACAGTGTTTCCTTTCTTAAGAATACTTATTTACTTATTTTCAGAGAAAGGGGAAGGAAGGGAGAAAAAGAGGGAGAGAAAGAAATGTGAGAGAGGAACATTAATCGGATGCCTCTGGCACTTGTCCCAACCAGAGACCAGGCCTGCAACCCAGGCATGTGTCCTGACCAGGAATCAAACCAGGGACCTTTTGCTTTGCTGGATGATGCTCAACCAACTGAACTTTTGTTTTTTTTTGACATGAATGCATTATCTATTCAAAAATTAAATAAATATTTGAGTTTTTCTGCGTTTATTTTATTCTCACCAGCATACCTTAAGTAATAAAACTTATTTTTAGGGATGGGGGAAAAGGGAACTTCAAAATGCAAACTTTGAAATTAGATTAAATGCTATCGAGTTCTTCTTCCTCCTCCAAGTAGATCTATGACTCTGGGCAAGGCATTTAGCCCTTGAACCTTTACCTCCAAATGCAGACAGTTGCCCCTCGTGGGTTGTTGTGAGGATTCACTGAGACACTGACTGTATGGGGTTGGGCCCAAAGTAAGCCCTCAATAAATATCACTTTTTATTCCTTCACAGGCTTGTTATGAAGAGGGGCCCGTGGAATAATGTGCCCAATGCTACTGGTGCAGAGCAGGTGCTCAGTGAACATTCATGCCATCCTCCTCCTCCTCCTCCTCCTCCTCCTCCTCCAATCCCCCGTGGCCCACCTACTGATAGGTCTCAGTGCTGCAAATGGTCTCCTCCTTCTCCACAAAGTTCCAGAATCATCTTCATTGACAGTGTGCCATTGCAACAGAAAGAAAGCCTAAAGGCTGGAAATGGTGATGAATTTTACTCATTGCTCTAGGAGCCGTCCTCCTTGCTTGCACAGAACTTCCCTAATAATTGTAAACTGCCAGACTTGGGCTTGAGCTGCTGGGCTAGAAAAAAGTGGAATTATAAACACAGCTGAGGAATCTTGGGATCAAAGCTTGATGCAAATTAGCAATCATGCTAAGAAATTTTAAATCTCCAAGTGACCAAAATTAAGAAGACATGAAAAATTAATTAACCCATGCTTTTCAGCCTCTCCTTTTTTCTTCTTGATTTTAATATTAGTATTTGAGTTGAGTAGATCCTCTCCACTCAGTCTAAGCAGTCATAACTCCGAGAGTGAGATTGGTCATTAATTAGTTTAAACAATATTCGTTAAGTACCTGCTAAGAGGCAAAGCATGGTGCCAGTTTCTTGCATGGTCTGAAGAAAATGAGTAAAAGATATGGTGTTGCTTTAAAAGCTGAATAACACAGAGTAAAGCTAGTACTTTAGGATAGGAAAACAAAATGTCATTCATTCCAGCCCTATTAATTTAAAGTTTTTTTCTTCCTAGAGAGAGTATACAAAATAGAGACAGAATGCTAACCTACTTCAGAAAGTGTGCCTCAGAATGTTTGAGACACTAGTCATATGTAAGAAACGCATGGTGATTTTTAATCACTCTTATCCATTCAGTAAGGGGAGCTCTGCTAAGAGTGTTTGCCAGGCAATACTTTAAAGGCAGGGTTCAATTAACATTTGAAGATATAAATCTCTTTCAAATAATATAATCTCTAATGCAAGTCTCATGTGGAGCCTGGAGTGAGGAACAGTTGCACGCTTTATTATATTTACTTCCAGAACCCTTCAGTGTGAGCATCACTATTCCTATGTTATAGATAAGGCAGAGAGGGGACGAGTCAGTCTCCTTAAACATTAGACAGCCACATCCCTGACCTGCCTGCTACAGGCACAGGTCCTCTGTCCTCTTCACCTCGGTGCCTCTTCCCCTTTGCACTTCACTGTAGTCATTAATGAGACAGAAGGCCAAGGCTGGGTATGACCATGACCATGGCACAGAGCATCGTCAACCGACCACAGAGGAACCCGACTCCCTGCCGTGGCCTGCTTTGTGCAAGATACTTTAAAACAGGCTGTGATTTTAGGTTTCAAACATTTAGAAGGAGGTGTTGGTGGTTGAGGGGAGTGAATTTACGTTGGGGCCTTCTACAAAGATCACTCAGCTATGGGATGTTTTTAGAGTTGGGGACTGCCCTCATTTATAGCATTGCATTACATTGCCTCCCACAGGTTCAGGGAACTGCATCCTCCACACCCCTTCCAGGCCCCACCCATGGAGCGTGCATCCCATGCTACTCTTCTGAAACCTCCTCTCTGCAGTGGGGCATTTCTTCTAACAAGATTGTGTCAATAAGAATCCCTTACAGACTTCTGTTTCTGATCTTGACTGTCTTGATTTTTCATCAAGACAATTGTTTTAGAAATCCCATGTCCAGGCTGAGCTCCTCAGAGGAGTATTTTTTGCCTTTCAGTCCATGGCCCTACCACAGCCTTCACGCACAGTCTTCCAGGACCTGTATGGCCTCTCCTCCAAACTGCGAAGGGGTCTGTGACTGATCTGGCCTGAAAAGTAGGGAGAAGGCTGGGGGTGAGGGCCTGACACTTGAAGGAGAATCTTCTGGACCTGGCCAAGATAGACTAAGCGCTACCTTTCTCACTAATTAGAACTGAAACTCTGGACAAAAGGAGAATAGTGACTACTTAAGACCTCTAAAAAGGAAGTAGCAGCAGGTGGGTGGATTGGGAAAAGAAGTGAAAACTTGAAAAAGATGACTAATGTGCAGACAGTGAGTTTCCTGGTTGTTTTCCTCCTTTATCTCTTGGCTTTGACCCGAGGGCAAGCCAAATAGGGAAACTGTACAGCAGGAATAGGCAACAAAAACTGAAAAAAAAAAAAAAAAGGAACCAAGTTTGTTTCTGGCCAGGTTTAGGACTGACATAGGGGCCCCTTAAAAACCGCAGAGTGTGGGGAGGGTCCTTGTTGTTTTCCCCACCAGCCTGCCCCAAAGCCCGTCACATAGTTGCCACCATTGCATGAACATCAAAAATCTCTGAGATGCACCTATCCTTCTGGATAGATGAACTAGGAAATTGGGTCCCTGTAGAGGATGGAGGAAATTCCCGTTGTTTTTCTTTTCCCTCTTCATGTCTCCCTGGGAGCAAAAGTGATGATGGCCGCTGCTTCGAAAGGAGCCCCATCTTTCCAGCCAGAGGAATAGGAAAGGAGGCCTTGGGGAACCCAAAAGAGTGGAAGAAATGGGGAGAAAAGGACCCTGTCAATTCTAAATATGAATCAATGCAAGACTCTTGTTTACACCAGGCTGTCACTTTGCAGAACATACTCAAAGCGGCATAAGCTTTGAGAACTGAGCTTCCATACAGGCCGCTGCCCGTGCCCCAGATGCCTTAGTGTGTATCCCAGGAGCGGCCAAGGCCCTGAATACGGAACTGACATTAGAACCACTGGCCCCAGGAGGCAAGTCAGATTGATTACCTGCTAAAAGAAAAAAGAAAAATCTATTTTCTCCAGAATAAGACTTGGAGCTCCACAACATAATACATGAAATTTCCAGGGTGCAATCCAAAGTTATTTGACATATCAAATAAAATACAGATATCAACTCCAATGTGACCCAGAAGTAGTAATTAGCAGAAAAACTTTAAAGAAGTGATTATAACCATTCCTTGTGAGGTAAGTCATACTTTAGAGCAGGAAGAAATGGCAGGAAATTTAATTCCTTGCTCCCTCTTATCTCTTGTGTCCCACTGGTGAAAGGTTTTTTTTCACCTAGCCCCCTTGGCAGTCCCTTGGCAAACAAGAGACCATGTCCTACATCTGGGGTTAGAAAACATTTATTTATAAAGTGCTTAATAGCAAATATAGAGTTTGTAGGCCATATAGGCTCCTTCACAACTCCTCAACTCCACCGATAGAGTGACAAAGCAACCACACACAATATATAAAGAAACACAGCTGAATGTTTTTTTTTTTACACTTTAACTACAAAAAAAATTAAAGAAAGGCCGCAGGCTAGATTTGGGTGACAGGTTATAGCTGGTTGACTTATGCCCTATAACATAACTCTTCACCCAAATCCAGAACTGGAAGGGGAACCCAGAGATTCCAGGATGATGAGGTACATGACAAACCCAGGGGACCTGTGATGATGGTCCAGTTTTGCTTCTCTCTGCCACACATTTTGTGTGCCTCAGTCTGAGGCAATGCTGTGCAGGATACAATGCCAACAGATGGGACATTCTGTAAGCCTCAGAAGGTAAAAGTACTGGTGATAAGCAGGGCAATTCTACATCTGGCATAGATGTTAGTACAAGTAAGGCTAAGTCATTGCCTTTACGAGTGGAAGAGTTCCAAAAGCATCAACCTGTGTTAATCACTTCTGGTGCTAAGTTGCCTTCAGCAGTAAAAGTAACTACCCAATATTTGAGGAGGGAGAGCTCATGCTGGCTCCATATAAAATTCCTGTTCTTGCTATGATGGCCACTCTGCTCAGTGGCCCATTGCCAAAGCTGAGGGGGGCAATAGAGGCTGATTGGCATCTCCAGGATGAATCATTCTTGTCCAGGTAAGTTGATAGACTAATCTGCAGTTGATTTTGGGGGGGTACACTAGTAGGAAACCCAAAGATCCACACTACGTGTACTCATTCTCACAGGGCCATCCACATAGGTCATTCCCAGACCCCTGGTCACTGATACCCAATCTTGTTCTTTTTGTGTCCCTGACCAACCATCCATTCACAGTGCTCATGAGTCAGTGTACAGCCAACCCTCAAGCCACCTCTTCTCCACATGAATATGAGTGTACTTCCCACAGCTCTGCCCATTGGGAAGACCCCTTCACCATCTCCCTTCGGGGTCAAACCTGGCACCATTTTCAGCTAGTGTCAACACACTGCTTGGACCCAGCAGTGAACCAAGCCAGAGTCCTTTTCTCTGTTAGTGGAAAACTATCATTGGCTGAAGGTATGAGTGAGGGAGGGGCATCTGTGCAACATCAGTAGGAAACAGAGTTCTGGGGCCTCTAATTTTGTGATTTACTTGTTGCTGGCTTATTTTCTATTTTGTTTTGTTTCTGTTGTTTTTGGTTTTTTTTGAGATATTTGAACCTAGTCCCCAAAGAGCAACTTCTATTATATGAGGATTTGCTATTGTCTCTGCTCTGCTATTTATTTCAGAGGCTGTTGATACCCATGTCATGAAGGGCATCTCAGTTTATAGAGTCACTTGCTATTCCATGGCTATGTGCTCAGTCTCCACTAGGAACCATTTAAACCCTAGGAGCTATGTTTCAAACATTGCAGTTCTCTGCTGCAGAAGTGATGGTCTTGCTCCAGACCCCTATGGACCTGCTCTCAGCTCTCCTACTGTGGCTTTCCAGAGACTCCATACTTCATCTTCATCTAACAGCCACTGAAACTGAAGCTTGTAGTGCCCAGACCTGCTGCAGAATGATCCTTCGCTCTAGGCCCCACTTGAAGTATCTGAGTCAACTGCAAAAATTTGGTTGCAAAAATATTCCCAAGCACAGTATCTGCTAGCTCCAAAATCCAAAAAGATACTCAGGCATCTTGCCTCTGTTTTTAAATAAATTTTATTTTTATGTATTTATTTTTTAGAGAGAAGAGAAGGCATAGAGAAAAAGAGGGAGAGAAACATTGGCCAGTTTCCTCTCATTCATGCCCGAATCCTCAACCTAGGGGCCAAACCCTCAACCTTGGCATGTGCCCTGAGAATCGAACCAGTGACCTTTTGCTTTGTGGGATGATGCCCAGCCAAAGGAGCCACACTGCTCAGGGCATCTTGCCTCTTTCTTAATGGTAGAAAGTGAGAGATGCAACAATTTCTTTTTTACATTAGAATAAGTGTCCTAGCATATCCTTAACCACTAGAATCCAAAAACTTCGCAAATGAGGCAAATCTAAATATTGGTGTTTTTTTTTTTTCTCCCAACCTATGGCATGAGTATCTCTTACTAGGGAAGCTAGGGAACATTCCATCTCTAGCTCACCCAGTCCACTTAACAGGTCATCAATACAATGGATTAGTGTGTGCTCTTGGGATGCCAGGAGGGTCAAGGTCTCTGAAATGTATGTTATAACCTTCAAGCAAGAGAGCAGACATAGTGCTCTCCTCTTTGTGTAATGATATTCTGCTTTTGGTTCTTTCTATTGATGTGCATCAAGAAGAATATATTCACTAAATGTGTAGTAAACGACAGACCAAAGGCTATGCTGAAACACTCCTATAAATACAATATACTATAACTGGTCTAACAGTTGTAATTGATTAGACTACTGGGTTAAATTCATGGCATTTTACCTAAGTATTCTGATCTGTTCCTCAATTTTATGCCAAGGAAGTTCAAGCACCTTCAACTCATTTTTATATAAGCTACCATCATGTTCCATTTTCTAGGACCATTTCTACAGAACAAATTCCAGCTATCTTTGATAGGGTACTGAACCTCAAATTCTTCTCTACCCAACAAACATTCCATGCCTTCCCTCTCTCTCCAGTCCAGCATGCTCAGAATCCATTCCCATACAAATTCTTCTGAATGCTGTTGATATATATCAACCAGGTCAAACAATTCTCTTGTCTTACAGATTATTTTTATAACTATTTTTGAGTATTCCCTATGGGCTGTGCTGACTCATGACTGTTTACTGGTCTGAAAAGAATGAGAGGTATAGGGGCAGATACTGACAAGAATCGGCATCATCTGTCAAGGCACTAGCTCCAGGTGAAGTCATTACATGACATTCAGGCAAGGTGAGCTGTTCTCTGGCAAATGGGGAAGGATAAAGGAATCTGGGGGGTTTAAATTCCAGGTTCACTCATACACATGTCTCCACTCCATGTCTCAGTATCACTCTCTATCAGGG
Organism: Artibeus jamaicensis; assembly: GCF_021234435.1. Taxonomy (NCBI): domain Eukaryota; kingdom Metazoa; phylum Chordata; class Mammalia; order Chiroptera; family Phyllostomidae; genus Artibeus; species Artibeus jamaicensis. Next base: position 40,939,562 of record NW_026522030.1, on the reverse strand, counting down.
CCCTGATTTTCACACAGGAGTCCTGTCCACATTGCACCTACAAAAGTCTGCTTTGCAGAGATCATGCTTTATAATTAAATCCTAATCCAAACTTTCAGCATTTCCTGCCCTGAACTTTAGATGTGCAATTACCTGCCCTAGAATTATCATTTTCTGTTCTGTAAGGAGTCCAGTAAAACCAGAAAGAGCTATGTTACACCAAAATATATGTAATTATCACTGTCTTCATACTGATGAAATACCAGTTACTTGATCTTTCAAAACCTTGATCTCCACATGCACCTCATTCAATCAACCACAGGTGAGAACTATAGTACTTGTGATGCCTTTGCATATTAACAATTCACTAACTCCCAAGCAAAACAGTCCCTACTATTCTCTGAGCAATGGGCACTCGAACTCCAGATCTTATTCTGAGAACCTACTCTCTACCAGGGATCCAACCTTTTGGCCTCTCTGGGCCAAACTGAAAGAAGAGTTTTCTTGGGCCACACACTAAATACACTGCAACGTGTAATCACAAGAAAATCTCATAGCATCTTAAGTAAATTTACAATTTTGTGTTGGGCCACATTCATGGCCATCCAGGAACACATGTGGCCCATGGGCTGCAGGTTGGACACTTTGCTGAAAACTCTTTTAGCCCAAGTTCCTTAAAGAGGGAGTCTGAGCCAACGATAATGTCCCAATACATGTTTTAGAGCCCAGGGCAGTAAGAATAATGGGGAACAGAGCTCACAGTTTCTGTAGCAGTGAGAAGGGAAAATGGTAAATCACATACCTGTATTTAAAGCTTCTACCTAGAAGTGACATACGTCACTTTCACTCACATTTCATTGCCTTAAAAACAACATATGTAAATTCGAGAGGAAAGGAGCATGCTATTGTCAGCCAAAGGAGAGAAAGAAGCAGAAATCATCAATATCATCAATGACTCACCTTTTTAAAATGTTTTCATTTGCCTAATTCCTACTCAAATGTCTATATTCAGGTCAGGTGTTCTCCACCTACAGACGCGCCCCCCCCCCCCCCAACTCCATTTCTCCCACCTCCAGGCCAGGTAAGGAGACCTCGCCTGCACTTCAGACAGTGTATTTATCCAGACAGTTCACTGGGCTTTTTCTGTACAATGGGTCCAGTAGCACTTAGTTGTCCTACTTCATTCGAAACAATTTTGTTAGATTGTACTGTGACAACTCTCTATGACAGTATAATGCCTGTCATATCAGTGTGCATTTAAAAAAACGTGTCAAAATGGGTGAATTTTTGTGCAGCCATTTTAATATTAAAATGGAAGAAAATACACAACATATTCAGTGCATTATGCTTTATTTTTTCAAGAAAGGTAGAAATACAACTGAAATGCAAAAAAAATTGTGCAGTCTATGGAGAAGGTGCTGTGACTGACACTGATTGAATGTGTCTAAGTGGTTTATGAAGTTTGTTGGTACTAGACATTTTTGCCAAATGATTCTTTGCTGTGGGGCTGACTTATGCATTGGCAGATGTTTAGCAGCACCCCTGGCCTCTACCCACTAGAAGCCAATAACAGGAGATAGCTGACATACTCAAAATATCCAAATCAGTAAGTTATCGGTGAAAATGAAAAACGTGTTATACTCTCTTTAAAAACTAAACAGACGTTTTGGCCAACCCAGTACCTCCACCACTGAACCAACAAGACTGCGTGCTTGTCTCCCAGGCAGTACTTTGTGCGCCGAAGGACAGTAACCATTTCTCATTCACCAGCCTGTGCTCAGCACCCAGCACTGTGCCTACTGCATAACGAACACTTGGTGCATGTTTGTCGAACTGAACAAAACTGACACAACAGCACTGAAAATAAAACTTCCTTCTTATAAGACTCCATGATCTAAGCAAAGCATCTCACAGTGTTAAATCTTTTTTATTAATGCCAGCCTCTCCTCTCCTGCTTTTATCAGTTTAAAGTGACACATTCAGGTGATAAAAGGAACTCCCCTTGGGCAGAATCTAAATATAAACACTTTAGAAAACTTCCGCCTTCATCCATTTTGTTAGTCAAGTGAATTTTGCGTAAGTCGTCAAGTTTGGGGTTCTATTTCCTAAACAGAATTCATCCAGCAAGGAGTGGGGCCTGGACTGAGAAAGCAGCTCATTTCCCCAGCTCTTTGAAGAGACATAAATCAGGTCATAAGCAAAAGTCATTTGGAAATCTGATTTCTCTGTGGGCTCCTCTTTTCTGCTCTGCTAAGTGGGTAAATCCCACGAGCACCAGTCCTGCCTTTTCTGTGCCATTATGAAAAAGAGATTGTACTTACAAATTCCCTCCAGCCTAGGCTCCCTGGGTAGTGGTCAGGTCCCCTGGGTGGTGGAGGAGAGCCAGGCACAGCTCTGTGGAGATATCTGGCGAGCAGCGACCCGAGACGGCATCCGGTGCATTCCCACGCAGGCTCTCCTCAAGGAGACCAAGGAGCAGTTCCTAGGCCCTTAATGCAAGGACTGGTTTATGGCCCAGCAGCATTGGCACCACCTGTAACCTCACTGGAAATTCAGAATCCCAACGCCCACCTCACACCTGTTGAATCAGAACCTGCGTTTTCAGCAAGGTTCCCAGGTGACTTAAATTTTGAGAAGCACTGAGCTGGGCTCCAAACACTCTTTATGGAGGTATCAGGTTAAGTGCAAGGACTGCTGTGCCTATCACTGTCCCTGTCTGTCACTTTGGAAGAGGTATAGCACTGCCTTTATTCATCATTTCAGAAACAAGAAGGGATTGGAGCTGAAGGGAAATTAGTGTGTATCCCAGGATCTCAACCAAGTCCTTCTGTGGACAGATCTCCTTAGAAAAGAAGAGACGGACAGCCAATTTCCCGTGGGTGACACAAGAGATCCAGAGATGCTGCAAAACCATTGCCAAAGGCTCCAGGGGCCTCCAGACTCCAATATTACGAGCTACAGCTGGCATCTCATCCGCAGCCTTCACCTCAGGTGAGAGTGGTGACAGTAAAGAGACAGCAAGATTCGTGGTCTGGTTAGAATTTTCCACTTCACTATTCTCCCTCCCACAAATACAGGGACTCTTCTGTCCTTGTTTGTCTTCTTATCTGACTGTTGTTTTTGCTATGTGCTGTCTTATTTTCATGATCGCTCCCTTCCTCCTTGCTTCCCACCCACCTCACCACCCCTCACATCACTTCGCTTTCCTGGTAACTTGACTGTCCTTTGACAGGGTCCTGTCCAATCCATTATGGAGCCCTTCCTCAGTACGCTGTTCCAGTCTGTGTCATCCAACTACCCTGAGTTGAAGGCATTTCCCTAGTGACTTCTGCTGTCTTTTGATTATAATATTATATTGTTATACAATGACACTGAGCATTTAGTGTGTTCTTTTACAAAGTGACCGATACTGACACGCTGGATAAAGTTATTTAAAAGAAATTCAGCATGCTAGGCTAGGCGTGGGTAGAACACTTGCCTCCTTGATGGTCTCTGCTCTCACCTCTATTGTCCATCCTTCTAGTTCCAATGGCAACAGATCTTCAGCCCACAAATTATTCAGATCTCCTCCAGCTTAAAAAAAAAACGACTTTTCTCAGCACTGTTCTCCCTGAAAGTACCACCTCATCTCTTTTCTTCCTTTTGGTGCCCTTTGCCGCTATCTCTGTCCCCCTTTCTCTCCTTCTTTTGCAATGCCACCAAACTGAACTTCCTGAAACGTGAGCTGTTACTGCACATGCCCACTTGAAATTTAGTGATGTTTTCCTTCCAGATAGAAATCGAGGCAGACATTGTCCTTTGCAGCTGAGTCTCCGCCCCACTTACCAACTTTACTTCATTTCTCCCCTGCTCAGATCATACATCCAACCTCAAGGTCCTTCCTGATGGTTTTTACACACAATCATGGTTTTTTGCTTCCAAGCTGTGTCCGTTTCAATTCTTCTGTGTAGATGACTTTTCCCTCAGTACCTGGTGAGGTCCTGCTTGCCTTCTAAAACCAAGTACAGGTACCCTTCCATGATGGGACCTAAAGCCTTGTCTCACCCCTTTTTTTTTATTCTGAAGTGTCTTGGCCATGCCTCTTTCTCATTTATTGCCATGTGAATATTTACACGTCTAAAGTGGGAGCTTCTTGGATGCTTGGATTCATATTCTATCTGTCTTTATACTGCAGGTTCTAATATAATGCCTGACATGTACAGGTACACAAATGTTTATTAAATTACATTTTAAATGTAATTTTTTCCAGCTTATTTTATATTTTGGTTTTAAATTTATAAGATGTTGTCCTGGCTGTGCAGCTCAGTTGGGTAGAATATTATCCCAATATGCCAGGGTTGTGGGGTCAGTCCCTGATGGAGCACATGCAAGAATTTACAGTGAACGCATAAGTGAAACAAGGAATCACTGTTTCTTCCCCTCTCTCCTGCTTCCTCTCTCTAAAATATAATGATAAACTTAAATTCACCAGTTCAATCTGGAAAGAGTCATGTACAGAGGCACGACATCCAGCACGCACGCCGTGGCTTCCGGAAGGGGCGCGATTCTGGACGAGCATCAGCCTCCCAGGGCGAACACGTCACAGAGAATCGCCAGGGTTCTCAGCCCCGACCCTCCTCCCCCATCTGCTTTGGATTTGATCTGCTGAAAAAGCAATTCTCTAGCTTTTCAGCTGCCAGAGATTACCCTGGATGATTGACTGTTGGGACAGAGAAAGTACTGGACCCCCACCCCATCTCCACCTCTTGCAGGTGAGATATTTACTGGAACTGAGGCTAAGCTGGAGTGGGCAGCAGTCAGGACTCAGAGCTTAGGGGAAATTGAAAAACAAGATAGGAGCCTAGAGAACTGGGGATCATTTTCACTGAACACTTCACGTCTGCTTTACAGAGCACAGGAACAGAAGCAGGCTCCATTGGGAGCAGCGTACAGAACCTTGCTTCAGTCTCTTGGTGTCTATATTGCCCACTCAGCTGGCCTCCAAATGTCACATGTATGGTTCCTTAACTGTGTTGAGTCCAGGTGTCCAGAGCCACACTGGCAGCAGAACTGAGAACCCTCAGGGCTCCGATCTGGCTTAAACTCTGCTGGGGGTAAGTCAGCTTTTCAACTGGTTCAGGGGCTCTGAGTGGGCCACTGGGGGAATGGCTTCATGTGTTTTATTTGGGAAATGTCTTCACTACACTTTGCAGCTGCCCCCAAAACCAGTAGTGAGTGTGTGTGGGGGGAGCAGCAATGAGCATTTGGGCGTGTATCTGAATCCGGAATGGGTACTCGAGAGCTTTCAGATTTTCTGATGCTCCAGTCAATTCTGTCTTGGGCCAGACTTCATGAACAAGTTCTGCTCTTAGGAGAAACATCCTCTTCTGACACTTCATGCTGAGCTCACATCATCATGAGATGACTCTGAAATGGACAAGAAATTTTGCTAAAAAATATTTGGGTGCATTTGTGTGCAAACAAGTACATTGTTGACCTTTATGTCATCTATGTAAATAATTGCAGTGCTTGTTTTTTTAGTATTGAAGTACTAGTATTTTTCCTGGAGCAATACTTTTTTATATAAATAACTATTTTTTAATTCTGAAATCTGATTTTTTTACAACCACAGATATATCCAGAGAGTTATTCCCTGCATTAAAATTTCAAATCCAGCAAAACTGCACTCGTTCTGAAAATGTGCCCTTCTGCCTCCATAATCCTCAAGAGGAGAATGAAAATGACAATGGAGGAAGCCAAGCTTCTACTGCAAGGAGTATTTCTTTCTCTAGTTCAGAGACTTCCTGCAGGTGGAATATAAACATGACAGGATCAAAATTGATGCAGGCAACTCAGCTTCAATACTCTACCTACACATGACTCTAAGCATCGAAGGCAAGCTGGCAACGTCTCTGCAACAAAGCTAGAACTGGCTGGCGATTGCATTTGTGCAAAAGAAAAGCTTTTTGAAAACACTTCCTCAAAGTTTTTAAACAAGAGAGGAGATTACTTGAAAATGTTAAGTAAAAGGAAAATATTTAAAGTCAGATTATCACTAATTTCACCATTATCCCTCCTATAAAGTAGCAAAGAATTTACCAACAGCTGAAAACATTTGTACCAAAGTAGCAAGTAGAAAAGAAATTATATAAACTGAAATTATTAGCCATATTTAATTTTCAACTTTCCATGGTTAAGAAAGCTTTGCCTTTTATGTAGAATTTTAAGTGTTACTCTATTAAATACTTCCAATTAGCAATTTAAGATGACAGTATATGTTGAATATACATGCATACTTTTTAAAATTCACAGTTTCAGTTGCTTTAGAGTATATTTAAATTTCTTATTATTACATAAGTGTTTTTACTTTTTATTTCATGAATCCTGAATACATTAATAGACATAAAATGCCAGCATTGATACTAATATTTTAATGTTATACAAAATAAATACCAAGTTACTGATACCAGCATTTTGCTTTGGTATTGTAATCACCAAATAATAAAACAATAAAAGCCCATAGTGTCTCTCTCTCTCTCTCTCTCACACACACACACACACACACACACACGCACACACGATAGAGGGGCCTTTAGTACTTGGGTTTCTGTATCTTTATCCCTTATATTTCAGTGTCTCTCATTTAATTAAGTTGAATGTTGAACAAGTTTCTTCAAGTCAAATTAAGGCTATCACCCCAATCTGGGTAAAGCCATATTTTAGTTTCTCTTGCATCACAGTGAAATTGAAATTGCCAGGCAACAGGAGATAGAAGCTGGCCAGAAGAGTTTCACAGTTTGTTTTCTCTCTTAATAAATGCAGTGCAAGCAGTATTCAGACATGAAGAATTTCCTCCCCTCCTCTTTCTGAGTGGGATCCTACCATCACCAGTTCGATGCTCCTGACTGGGTCAACTCACTAGCGGGCTTATTGGATGCTGACCTCTGAGAGAGTTTACTTCCCGGCAGCCAATGCCACAGCATGACTCCAGCCCCCATTCCCAGAGGACTGTGTTCTGATCCCCTCTCTTACTTTCTGGAGGACCCTCAGGGGCCCATGAATATCTAACTAGACCTCTTTCAATGCCTTCAGATTAGGTTTCTTCAACAATAATAACATAACAGGCAAAAAAGGTATAATTGGTTCCTTAACAAAGAGAAACTTTTTGTAGGGCACTTGCAGGTATAACTTTTCTTCCCTGATCAGCCTGTTTTGGGGAGAGAAAGCATGCTCAAAAGTCCAAATTGGTAGGTAATTCCGGCAGGATTCAAACCCCACTGTACATGCCCTAGAGCTCAGCTTCTTCCCGCTCCAGCAAAGATTCTCAGTTTGTATCAGAATCCCCTGGAAGGCTGGGCCCGTCCTCTGAGGTCCCAGGTGACCCTGGAGCTGCTGGTCCTCGGACCACTCTTGAAGACCCTCTGCCCCACAGCAGTGGTCCCACAAGCTGCAGGGGAGTCTGTTATGAGCCCGACACAAACTCCCAGGTGATTCTGATGTAGGTAATTTACAAGTGACATTTGGAAGAAATTACACCTTGCTAGCAGTCGGTACAGGGAGTACATAGTAACTAATTCCGAACAGCATGGGCTAAATACAGTGCTAGATACACGTTTAAAAATAATTAGAAGTGAAAGGCAGGGAACAATTAATTTTGAATGGGCAGCAGTAGGAACCAAAGAAAATTTAGTGGGAAAGGGTCATCAGAGCGAGAGCTAGCTACATAATTTGCTGAGTTCAGTGCAAAATAAAAATCTGGGTTCTTTTGTCCAAAAAAGAGCAAAAGTGTGTCTTACATAGAAAAGCCCTTTCCTTTCTTTCTCAGTCTCTCAACTTGTCATGTTTTTTATTTGCTATTTAATAACATTCTAAATAAAGAAAAATAAACAATGTAAATTATGTGCTTGAATTTCACCCTTCATCTTTTTATTGTGCAATGCCAGGTTTAAATGCAGATTTAAAAGCACGTAATTAATACGTGGAATCACTGACGTTACACAATTCATATTCCGGAGTGCGTACATACATATGCATTTCATTCTTACCAGAACAGTTGAAACACTGCATAAACCTGACTGGCCCCTTTAAATTTCACTTCTTGACATGGGCACTTTCTACCAACACTCTCTATTTTCAACTTATTGATGAGTAAGGAAGGAAGGACTGAAGGGAAAGGAACCATGGATTGCCCTATGGTTCCTGCTTACATGGTTGGCTAATACAGCGAAGAACATGGGTAAGAAAGGATATGATAGGATTCCTTTGTCCTTATTTCTTAGAACATCACTGGCTTCTTTCTGTGTTGAAAGTAAGTTCTGGTTAGAGCCGGAAGTGTGGCTTCTCCAGTATCAGCGCCCCCAGTTAGTTGTAAAGGTGCCACACCTACCTTGTGCTCACTCACCTTGAACTCTCATGGGCCCACCAGAATTCTGTGTTCAGGGGACATCCTGAACACTGTGTGAACCAGGTATGCATGTTGTACATACGCATCTCTTCTGCTCATGTGCCTACGCCACTATTCCATAGGGCTTCACCTGCAAAGCACAAGTTCAAAGATAAAATTATTATTTCAAACCAGCAACAACAGAGCACAAAAACCAAGCAGGGGACTCTTCAGAGCGTGGGACCCAGAGCGACAGCACGGGTGACCGGAGCTGTCTCGGAGCTGGGTGTTTGAGTGATGACACATAAAGTGGGAGGTTCGGAAGGGGACTGTAGTCTGAGAGAAACAGGTGGTGCGAACAGAAGGAGGCACACACCCGGCACCATGAAAACAGAGAGGAAATCGTATTGCGTCTCAAGAGAGGCTTCCTTTCCACTGGACTTAGGTCACGGGTGGTGGACCAAGGATCTAGCTGACTGGAAATAGCTCGTTATTTTGAAAAAGGTGCCCCATGAGCAAGACAAGGCACTTGTTCACTTTTTCTTTTTCTATTTAAAAAGAAAAAGAAAACCTTACATTTATATCTAATAATAAAAATAAATGAAATTATTTTATTTTTGTTGTATTTCTCTCAAAAGCAAGAAACCTCATGAAAGCTATATATGTAATAAAAGTATCAGAAGGTAACTTACAGCTTTTGATTGCCTAGAAGACATTTTAGTTTCTTTAATGAAATTATAAAGAAATATTTCCACTTGTTAGTTTTTATGTGCCAGCATGTTTATTAAATCATATTGTTATTACTTTCTCTCCTCTCTGTTACTACTATGAAATACTGAGGCAGAATGCTCAGCACATTGGGAATTGTTTAGTAACATAGCTAATATTTTATGAAAGAGTAATATATCTTTGCTTTTCAAATTACTATCATGTGAGCTAACATTAGGCCTCATATATATCTGTGTTATGCAACCTAAGAGAAAATTCTTATCAAAGCACCATTATAAGACTTTATATAAAATACATTCACCTTTTGTCTAGAGATTAGACATTGTATGTTATAGATTAAAGTATTTTAGGGCTTTCAAGATGGGGATGGAGTAGGATGGAGCAGATACCAGTTCCTAGTACAAAAAGGAGAGAAACCTGTCCGATCGGAGGAGGAGAAACCAGCAAGCCAAGCATATATGAAAATAAGAGACCAGAAACCTCATCGGTCACAGAGGAACCAGACGGTAGGGAGACAGCAGTGATACAGTAGTCTCGGGGACGGAGCAAAGGGAAACAGCTGACAGTCTGATGGGAACTCCTTTGTAGGTGACTGTCCCCTTAGCTCTTGCTGCTTCTAGGATTCTCTCGTTCATTTTAATCTTGGCTAATGTAATTATGATGTGCCTTGGTGTGTTTCTTCTTGGGTCCAAGTTCTTTGGGACTCTCTGAGCTTCCTGGATTTCCTGGAAGTCTATTTCCTTTGCCAGATTTCTCAAAAGAGACCTTACAGGCAAGAAGGGGCTGGAAAGAGGTATTCCAAGTCATGAAATCCAAAGACCTACAACCAAGATTGCTCTATCCAGCAAAGCTCTCATTTAGAATGGAAGGACAGATAAAGTGCTTCTCAGATAAGGTCAAGTTTGAGGAGTTCATCATCACCAAGCCCTTATTATATGAAATGTTAAAGGGACTTATCTAAGAAAAAGAAGTTAAAAAAACATGAACATTGAAAGGACAGCAAACTCACAGTTATTAAGAACCACACCTAAAACAAAAGCAAACTAAAAGGACAGCTAGATCAGTAGTGGAAACATAGAAATGAAGATCTCAAGGAGGGTTAGCAACATCGGAGTGGGAGGAAGAGAAGGGGGGAGAAGGTACAGAAAATAAGTAGCATAGACAGTAGATAGAAAATAGATGGGGGCAAGAATAGTATGGGAAATATAGAATCTAAAGAACTTGAGACACATGGTCATAAACTAAAGGGGGGTAATGGTAGGGATGGGGGGTAGGGTGGAGGGGAATGAAGGGGGGGAATAGAACAACTGTAATGGCATAATCAATAAAAAATTAATTAAAAAAAAAGAGAGAAACAGCGGGGATCTCCACCCGTGAATGGTTGGGGAACCAGCGCCCAGTTGCAAGAGCCCAACGGTGCCTGGGACAGCGTTCAGTACCCAGATGGCTCCCTCCCTGGGATTTTTCGGCGGGCCGGCCAAGTGGCCCAGGCAAAGAGGTGTGGAAGGGATTTCAGCCTGCGCACAATTTGGGGGACTAGTCGCCCCGATGCGCAGTGTATCTGGGCAAGTGCCTGACGGTACCTAGGCCAACGTTCAGCACCTGGAAAGCTCCCTCCCTAGGATTTTTGGGCCGGGACCTGCCAAGAGGCCCAACTGGAGGGGAGCAGAGAAGATTTCAGCCTGTGCACAGTTCTGGGTCCAGCGCCTGGCGTGGTGCTGCTCCATCCCTAGGTTTTTTCTGCTGAGGTTGGCCAGGGGACCCAGACAAACACAGGAGCAGAAGGGATACACACCACGCAGAGTGCCATGACGTGCGCACAGAGTTTCTAGGCCGGCACCCAGTCCTTAGATCGGCTCCTGGCTTCCAGTCCACCCCCCTCAGACTATCTGGAAGCCCTGGGCACTGAAAGGTCCTGGGGAAAGAGCTGAGACCCTCAACCCCCACCCTTTCTGGCCAAGCAAGGTGGGGTGCCAGGAGAGACTTGTTTGATAGAGTTTGCAGAGAGGGTGCTGAGGACAAAGGGCCCCCAACCAAGGACTCTGTAGTTGCCAGCCCAGGAGAACTGAGAGGTACAGCTTGGGGCTCTGAATCCAATAGACACAACAGCCTGGTCTGCTCCACACCCAGCTTGGCAGCGAACCCAAGATTGGGCAGAGGGCCTAGAGCTTCCCCACAGAACGGGGGCAGGTCTGTGCTCAATCCCAAGGGAACCAGGCAACTAGGCAGGTGCAGGTGCCTGCAAACACCGCAAACCAGCCCATGGCGGCACCCCCTGGGAGGGGAGCGCTGTGAGGAAGTCCTAGTTCGCCATTGTAGGGAGCTGGGGAGAGGCGCAAAGTGTCTGGATCCTGAGAGGGGCTGGCTGAAAAAATCACAACAATTGACCCTCAGCCAACTGCAACCAGAAAAACCGGTTCGGCTAGTTTGAAGCCAACAAGTGACATTTCCTTTTTTGTTGTTGCTTTTGGGGGATTCTTTTTGTTTGTGTGTTTTTTGTTTCTTGTTTTTTTATTTTACTTTATTTTTATTCTTTCTTTCTTTCTTTCTTTTTTCTTACTTTTTTCTTACTTTTCTTCCTTTTCCATTTCTTTTCTTCATCTTTTTGCTTTTTTAAAGTAATCTGTTGGCCCTGGCTGGTGTAGCTCAGTGGATTGAGCGTGGGTTTCCGAACCAGACAATCGTGGTTTGATTCCAAGTCAGGGCACATCTGGGGTTGCAGGCTGGTTCCCTGCAGGCCAGTTTCCAGCAGGGGATGCATGAAAGGCAACCATACATTGATGTTTCTCTCCCTCTCTCCTTCCCTTCCCCACTAAAGATAAATGAATAAAATATTTTTAAAAAATAAAATAAACTGTTATTTCTTTTAAATTTTATTACTGTTTCATCTTTCAATACTTTTGTCCTCTTTTCTCAGATTTTTCTGTTTTATTTCTCCTTCTTTTCTTTCTAAACTTATTGCTCTTTCTTCCATTCTCCTACCCTTTTTTTTCTTCCTTTTATTTCTTTCCTTGCATTTCTTTCTTTTACGCACAAGAGTCAAAATCAACTTGAAAATATGAAAAGACCAGAGCTGGACCCATAGAAGAGGCCTCCCAATAATAGAGTCAGAGAGACAAATTGCACTTTGCTGTAGAAGAGAAGCCAAAAGTTGCTGCATATTTGAGTAGGTGGAAGCAGAGAATGACAGGGTAACCAAAAGAGACTGCACTACTGAAATTCACAGGCATTAAACCACAAAAGTTCACACCATAAACCCAGGGTGTCAAAACGGATTAATCTAAGAAGCTGAGGCTAACAAGAAGAGTCTCACAAACAATGGGAAGACAAAGAAACAATCCCCAAATGAAAGGAAAGGAGGAACCCTCAGAAAGAATGTTAGATGAAATAGAGGCAAGTCAACTATCAGATACTGAATTCAAAGCACTGGTGATCAGGAAGTTCAAAGAGCTCACAATCAGCTACCAGAAACTACAGGGGAGCTATAACAATCTCACCGAGAACTATATCAACATGAAAAAGGAAATGGAAATTATTAGCAAGGGCCAAGAGGAAATGAAGAATACAATTTCTGAATTAAAAAACATAGTAAAAAGCATTAAAAATAGGGTAGATGAAACAGAAGATAGGATTAGTGAATTGGAGGACAAAGTAGAAAGCATCTCACAGAAAGAACAGGAAAGGGAAAAGAGGCTCAGAAAGAATGGAGAGAGATTAAGAGAAATGCAAGACAATATGAAACGTAATAATATCCGAATAATAGGAATACCAGAAGGAGAAGAAGAACAAGGGATAGAAAACATATTTGAAAGAGTAATGAGAGAAAATTTCCCTAATTTGACAAAAGAAAAAGTCAAACAAATCCAGGAATCACACAGAGTCCCATTCAAGAGGAACCCAAGGAGGCCCACTTCAAGACACATCATCATTAAAATGGCAAAATTCCAAGACAAAGAGAGAATCTTAAAGGCAGCAAGGGAGAAAAAAGAAGTAACATACAAGGGAGCCCCAATAAGGTTAGCTACTGACTTCTCAATGGAAACACTCCAAGCAAGAAGAGAATGGCAAGAAATATTCCAAGTAATGAGAAACAGAGGCCTACAACCAAGGCTACTTTACCCAGCAAGGCTCCAATCAAGATAGAAGGCCAAATAAAGAGCTTCCAAGACAAAAGAAGTCTAAAAGAACTTGCTGCCACCAAGCCAGCTCTACAAGAAATACTAAAAGGACTGCTTTAAGGAAAGGAAGGAAAAGAGACAGACAGAGAGGAACACAGGTACAAAAATGGCAATGAATAAGTACCTATCAATAATAACCTTAAACATAAATGGATTAAATGCTCCAATCAAAAGACACAGAATAGCTGCATAGATAAGAAAGCATGACCCACATATATGCTGCCTACAAGAGACCCACCTCAGGACAAAAGACCATCACAGACTAAAAGTAAAAGGCTGGAAACAAATTTTCCAAGCAAATGGATAAGAAAAAAAAGCTGGGGTAGCAATACTCATATCAGACAAAATAGACTTCAAAAAAAGAGCCATAAAGAGAGACCCAGAAGGTCACTTCATAATACTCAAGGGAAGAATCCACCAAGAAGACATTAACATCATAAATATATATGCGCCCAACATAGGAGCACCAAAATATACAAAGAAAATCTTAGAGGAATTCAAGAAAGATATAGACAGCAACACAATTATAGTGAGGGATTTTTAACACCCCACTATCAAAAATGGACAGATCTTCCAAACAAAATATCAACATAGACATTGCGGCATTAAACAACACCCTTGATGAAATGAACCTAACTGATCTATACAGAGCTCTTCACCCCAAAGAAGCTAAATACACATTCTTTTCAAATGCACATGGAACATTCTCAAAGATAGACCACATGATAGGACACAAAACAAGCCTCAAAAAATTCAAGAAAATTGAAATAATACCAAGCATTTTCTCTGACCACAAGGGACTGAAACTGGAAACCAACCCCAAAGGAAAAAATCCAAAACACCCAAAATCATGGAGACTGAATGGTATGCTATTAAACAACGAATGGGTCAAGAATGAAATTAGGGAAGAAATCAAAACGTTTCTGGAAACAAATGAAAACGATCTCACAACAACCCAAAACTTATGGGACACAGCGAAGGCAGTTTTGAGAGGGAAGTTTATAGCAGTACAGGTCTACCTAAAGAAGATAGAAACAGCTCAAACAAACAACCTTAGTCTACGCCTGCAAGAACTCGAGGAACAACAAAAAAAAAAAAAACAGCCCAAAGCAAGTAGAAGGAAGGAAATAACCAAGAACAGAGCAGAACTAAAGACATAGAGACTAAAAGCACAATTCTAAGGATCAATGAATCCAGGAGTTGGTTCTTTGAAAAGATAAACAAAATAGACAAGCCTTTAAGTAGGCTCATCAAGAAAAGAAGGGAACAGAGACAAATAAACACAATCAGAAATGAAAGAGGAGAGATTACAACTGATACCACAGAAATAGAAGGGATTGTAAAAAAATTACTATGAAGAACGGTATACCAAGAAATTAGAAAACCTAGGGGAAATGGACACATTTCTAGAAAAATACAATCTTCCAAAACTCAGTGAAAAAGAAGCAGAAAATCTGAACAGACCAATAACAGCAAAAGAAATTGAACAGTAATCAAAAAACTCCCATCACACAAAAGCCCTGGACCAGATGGTTTCACAGGAGAATTCTACAGAGCATTTAAGGAAGAGCTAACCCCTATGCTTCACAGACTATTCCAAAAAAAATCCAAAAGGATGGAAAACTCCCAAACTCCTTTTATGAAGCCAGCATCATCCTAATTCCAAAACCAGATAGAGATACAACAAAGAAAAACTTCAGGCCAATATCGCTGATGAACATAGACACTAAAATCCTCAACAAAATATTGGCAAATCGCATCCAACAATATATCCAAAAGATTATACACCATGACCAAGTGGGATTCATCCCAGGAATGCAAGGATGGTTCAACATTCGCAAATCAGTAAATGTAATTCATCACATAAACAAAAGCAAAGACAAAAACCACATGATCATATCAATAGACGCAGAAAAAGCTTTTCATAAGGTACAACACCCATTTTTGGTAAAAACACTCAGCAAAGTGGGAATAGAGGGAGCATTCCTCAATATAATAAAGGCCATATATAAGAGACCTACAGCCAACATCATACTCAATGGGCAAAAACTAAAAGCTTTTCCACTAAGATCAGGAACAAGACAAGGATGTCCACTTTCACCACTTCTATTCAATATAGTTTTTGGAAGTTTTGGCCACAGTGATCAGGCAAGAAAAGGAAATAAAAGGCATCCAAATAGGAAAGGAGGAAACAAAACTGTCACTGTTTACAGATGACATGATAGTGTATATGGAAAATCCTATAGACTCTACCCAAAAACTGCTCAAACTAATTAATGAATTTGGCAAAACAGCAGGATACAAAGTCAATATCCAGAAATCAAAGGCATTTTTGTGTACTAACAATGAATCAGCAGAAGCAGAAATCAAGGAAAAAATCCCATTCGATATAGCAAAAAGAAAAATAAAATATCTGGGAATAAACCTAACCAAGGAGGTAAAAGACCTGTATGCAGAAAACTACACAGCCCTAAAGAAAGAAATCAAGACACAAACAAATGGAAATATATACCTTGTTCATGGATTGGAAGAATTAACATCATCAAAATGTCCATACTACCCAAAGCAATATACAGATTCAATGCAATACCTATGAAAGTACCAATGGCATGTTTCACAGACATAGAACAAACACCTCAAAAATTTATATGGAACCATAAACAACCCCAAATAGCAGTTGCACTTTTGAGAAAGAAGAACAAAGTAGGAGGGAATCACAATACCTGATATCAAACTGTATTACAAGGCCACTGTAATCAAAACAGCCTGGTACTGGAATAAAAACAGGCACATAGACCAATGAAACAGAACAGAGAGTCCAGAAATCAACCCAACTCTGTACAGTCAATTAATATTTGACAAAGGGGGCAGTAACATAAAATGGAGTAAAGATAGCCTCTTCAACAAATGGTGTTGGGAGAACTGGACAGCTATGTGCAAAAAAATGAAACTGCAGCACCAACTTACACCATACACCAAAATAAATTCAAGGTGGATAAAAGACTTAAATATAAGCCGTGACACCATTAAAGTCCTAGAGGAGAACATTGGCAAGAAAATCTCAGATATTCCACGCAGCAACATTTTTACTGATATGTCCCCTAGAGCAAGGAATATAAAGGAAAGAATAAACAAACGGGATCTCATCAAAATAAAAAGCTTCTGCATGGCTAAAGAAAACAGTATTAAATTTAAAAAACGACCAACTGTATGGGAAAACATATTTGCCAATGATACCTCAGACAAAGGTTTAATCTCCAAAATATACAAAGAACTTACAAGACTCCACTCTAAGAAGACAAATAACCCAATTAAAAAATGGGAAAAGGACTTGAACAGACACTTCTCCAAGAAGGACATACAGAATATCCAGAGACACATGAAGAGATGTTCAATATTGTTAGCTATCAGAGAGATGCAAATTAAAACCACAATGAGATACCACTTTACACCAGTCAGGATGGCTATCATAAACAAAGCAACAAACAACATATGTTGGAGAGGGTGTGGAGAAAAGGGGTCCTTAGTTCACTGTTGGTGGGATTGCAGACTGGTACAACCATTATGGAAAACAGTGTGGAATTTTCTCAGAAAAATAAAAATTGACCTGCTTTTTGACCCAGCAATTCCGCTGCTAGGATTATATCCCAGGAATCCTAAAACATCAATTTCAAAGAACCTATGCACCCCAATGTTCATAGCAGCACAATTTACAATAGCCAAGAGCTGGAAGCAACCTAGGTGCCCATCAGTAAATGAATGGATCAAAAAGTTGTGGTACATATATACACAATGGAATTCTATGCAGCAGAGAGAAAGAAGGAGCTACTACCCTTTGCAACAACATGGATGGAACTGGAAAGCATTATGCTCAGTGAAATAGGCCAGGCATTGAAAGACAAATACCATATGATCTCACCTTTAACAGGAAGCTAAACAGCAAAACAAAGAAGCAAACAGAATAAAAAAAAAAAGACACTGAAATAGAGAACAAGGGGACAGTGACCAGAGGGGAGAGGGAAGGGAATTTAAGGGGGAAAAAGGGGAAGGATTTTGAGGAACAAGTATGAAAGACACAGGGATGAGGACTGGGGGGGAGGAAATGGGAGGGAGGTGGGGAGATGGGGCGGGGGGGGCTGGGATGGGAGAAATAGACAAAAAACTGTACTTGAAAAATAACTAAATAAAATTAAAAAAATATTTTAATAATGCATTATTTAATTTTTCAATATAAATTTAAAATATTATATCAACTACTTTACAGCATGTTTACTAATGTACATAGTTGACATCTCAGGGCTCAAAACTGAATTCTAATATTTGGCAGGAAGGTATATTTGTATATTTATAACTTTTAATATTGAATTTAAATTATATAAGTAACTTATTAATACTTTCCCATTGTAGAAAATGTAACAGTATGGATAAGTAGCAGTCCTCCCTGATTATACCCTTGCTGAGGTAATAGTTATCATCACTGTGATAGGTATAATTTAAATAATTTATTTTATTTGCATTTATGTGACAATGTACACATGTTGTGTTTGCACTCATTGTTCTGAAATTTGCTTTGTTTTTCTAACTCTCTGTGTTACAGATTTCTGACCAGGTATGCACGTACAGATCTCACATATTCTCTTTGACTGCTGCCAGTATTTCTTAGATGTTCCATGATTTGTTTACCCCCTCCTAAATACGTTTGGGTTGTTTCCGATTTCCCCTCTACATACAATGCAATAATAAACAGGCTTGCACATGCCTCTTTGTTTGCAGGTAAAGATGTTTTCAAGAATACAAAGGAAAAAATAGGACAGATGGGTCATAAAATAAATATTTTTAATTGTTACAAATCTTGTCAATTTGCTCTCCAAAAAAACTTTACCACTTTACTCCCATGTCCCAGCATCCATGCCAAAACTTGTTATTTTGAATCTATTAAAGTGCTAAAAGTCAAGTGGGTGAAAATATTAAAAAATCTATTAATAAGATAACTGGTATTGACATGGGTGAAAATCATATAATACATGCTGAAAATGCACTTGTTGAGACCCAATTCACTCTCTGGGATAGTTCATTTTATGTATCAACTTAACTAGAGCAGGGTATTCAGATATTTGGTCAAACATTACTCTAGACGTTTCTGTGAATGTAGTTTTTAGATGTGATTCACATTTAAATCAGTGGACTTTGAGTAAAGCAGATGACTCTTCATAATGTAAGCGGGCTTCATCTTGTCAGCTAAAGGCCTTAAAACAAAGAACTGCCCTCCCGTGAGGAAGAGGGCATTCTGCTGGCAGATGGCCCTTGGACTTGGGCTATAGCATCAAGTCTTCCCTGGGTCTTTAGGCAGCTAGTCTACCCTGTAGATGCTGGACTTGCCAGCCGCCATAAGCATAAGATACAATTCCTGAAAATAAATGTATCTTAATTTTTCTTCACATAGACACACACATATACGCATATGGACAAATACACACAGAGACACAGATATGCCACACACACAGACAAGAAGACAAAAAACCCACCCACGTAGACAACACACACACACACACACACACACACACACGGTGACTCTATGTAAACAGCAGTCTACAGCATAATGAGGAGGGCCCCAGGCTCCGTCCAGGATGCTTGGGTGACAATTCCAGTTTTGCCACTCACCAGCTTTGTGACCTTTGGAAAGTTATCTATGATCCTTGAGCTACAGTTTTGTGCCTTACACTAAAAAATTACATCATACTCACAGATTGACAGTTTTTAAACAATTTCTCTGTCGCTAGATTACTACAGAACACACAATAAGTTTTAAGGACTTGCTTTTCAAGAAATAGATGTCTATATAAACATTTACACACACTCCATTCACACTGGTCTTTCATTCTTCCTTATTAAAATTTGTATATTCACAGAGAAAACTCTCTCTGTGCATATGTGTGTGTTTAAGGAGGCTGTCTGCTATGAGACTAGAAGCCTCCATTCTCTTTCTATTTTTGAGTGGATGTGAGCAAGTATTAGCATCCTGGGTTTTAGTTTTGTGTATGTATAGTATTTTCCTCCAAAACTAAAATACACCACCATTAATAGGAAGGGTGAAAAATAAACCACAGATATCTCAGTTCAAGGAAGCATCCAGGCTCTGACTTGAAGTCACCGTAGGTGTAATGCCCCAGCTTTCTCAGTGCCAGCCTCAGTAACTTCACAGCTGACAAGGCCACAGCTCAGTTTTGATCACATAAACAATCATAACTTCTGAGTGATGGAAGACACCATAAACTAAGTTAAAAAGGCAAGTGACAAATAGGGATATGTGTAACATACATAACAAAGGATTTATATTCAGAATCTATAAAGAGCTCCTACAAAATGATATGAGAAAGATAAATATCCCCAAAGAGAAATAGGCTTGAAATATAAACAAGCAATTCTTGAAGAAGAAAAGCAAAAATCCAATAAACATGTGCAAAGATGTTCAACCTCACAGGTAATTAGAGAAATGCAAATTAAAAGTACAATGAGCTATTTTTTTCTATCCCTATCACATTCACAAAAATTTCAAATATACTGATGAGAATTTGAGGAACCTGGCACTCTGGTGACATAGCACTATTAATGAGCAGGTAAAGATTTGTAAGTCTGCCCTGGCTGGTGTGGCTCAGTGGATTAAGTGGTAGCCTATGAACCAAAGGGTCATGGGTTCAATTTCCAGTCAGGGCACATGCCTGGGTTTCAGGCCGGGTCCCCAGCAGGGGGCATGCAAGAGGCAACCACACGTTGATGTTCCTTTCCCACTTTCTCTAAAAATAAATAAATAAAATCTCTAAAGAAATTGTAAATCTATTGTTTTTTAAGTGTACATGCCCTTTTGTAGAATCACAAAATAGACTGACAGCAGTAAAAGGGGGGAGTGGTGATGGGGGACTGATTGAAAGAAAGTGAAGGGATTAGTTAAGGAACGTATATGAATGACCCATGGACACAAACAACCAGGTGAAGATTGACTATGGAAGTTGGGGGCAGGCTGAGTGGAGGGGGCCAAAGGAGGAAATATTTAGAATAACTATAAAATATAAAAAGAAAAAGAAATGTGTTAATAACATAAAAATGTATATGCCCTTTGACCCCACAATTGTCCTCTAGGATGCCATTCTTCAGAAATGGCCACCTGTACATGCAAATATTTATGTAACATGTGTTGGCTACACCATAATCTGTATACAACAACAAAATAGAAATTTAGAAAATGTTCATACAGCAGAGCCTAAATAAGTTTTGGTTCGCTCATAAAATGGAATACTGTGCCTATCTCAAAAATAGCGTGATAGACAAGGAAAGATTTCCGAAACACATTGTCGGTAAAGGAAGTAGTCACTGCGCCATTTACAGGTGTGTGGCATATGCATGTACAATTGTGAGCAATGCATGGATGGAATGGAATTAGAAGAGCACACTAGACGCTCCTGGATCGAACAACTACTTGACCAGGAGCCTCTTCCCTGCGCTGCAGCTCGGGTTGAAACCACCATTTCAAGGTGGCAACCACATAGAGGTGCCCATGGCTGTTGGGCCACCGGGATGACAAACAGTCCCAGGCTTTCCACCATCAAGACTCTGACATTTTTTCTCCGTTGGATCCCATGTTTTAAAAGATTCTTCCTCCAACCTTCATGTAATGAATAGTAAATAAATTCAATTTATGCTACTTTATTTATAGATGTTTTCACCAGTATCCTGGCAGGAAAAAGACAACAAAATTGGAATATTTAAATCCATGTTTTTAACAAAAGGTCTTAACTGAAATGTGAATAGGTTTAAGGCAGTGGTTCTCTACTCTGGAGGGAATATGCACCCAAGGGACACATGGCAATATCTGGAAACACTGTTTGGTTGACAACTAGGGGAGTTGCTGCTGGTGCCTTGTGGCTAGAGGCCAGGGGTGCTGCCGAACCTGCTACAATACCCAGGACAGCTCCCACGGCAAAGGATTACCCAGTCCAATATGTCAAGAGTGTTGAGGTTGAAAAGTCCTGGTTTAAAGAAAGAGACAAGGGGTAGTAAGGTGCCCAAGACCTAGAAACAGCAGGAGGCCATCGACACTCCTGGGCCTGAAGGGGGAACAGGAAAGTGATGCAGCAGCCCAGCTGAGATCTGAAGCCACGGAACCAGGAGCCGACGAAGGAAAGTTGTGGTTAGAGGAAAGCAGACATTTTTAGAACAGCACAAAGAAGGTGGAGAGTGAGAAGGAATAAATACCATATTTGTTTTTCTCTTCCCACCTTCCAATATACTGCTGGTGCTTCTCATTGGCCAAATCCACTAGAATAGAGAGAGCTAGCAATCTCTCCATATTAGCCTCTTAGGTCAAGAGTAGGACAGAGAAGGGAGAAGAAGAAATATCAGGGATCGGAGAATTAGGGAAAAAAAGAGAAAAATCATCATGATGCAGTTAATAATTCCAGTTTTAATAAAGATTCATAATGACCAAGGACCATGGACTGAGTGTTTGTGTTCCCCCTGATTCTACACATTGAAACCCTAACTCCCAATGTAGTGCTATTAGGAAGTGTGACTTTTGCAAGGTAGTTAGGTTTAGATGAGATCATGAGGGTGGAGCATCCAAGATGGAATTAGTATCCATATAAGAAGAAAAAGACTAGATGTCTTGATCTTCTCTCTCTCTCTTTTACTTGCTCTCTTGCCCTCTCTCTCTCAGTGAGGATGCAGACAGATGGCTGTTGTGCAAGCCAGAAAGATTCCTAACTAGGAGCTGAATCCACTGCTACTTTAAGCTTGGACTTCTCAGCCTCCAGAGCTATGAGAGAGAAATTTCTGTTATTTAAGCCACCCAGTCTATGGTATTTTCTTATAGCAGCCCAAGCAGACTAAGATACCAAAGAAGTAGTGAAGTTGACTAAATCCTGGCCAGGCTATGAGACTAGTAAGCAATGAGTCAAATAAGCAAACCAGTTTTGTACAGTAGTCACTGCCCTTTCGGGTGTTGTGCAAATTTTCACCTGTTCTAGAACCATGCTGCTCAGGCAGAGTCACTCCTTAATACTCATTCCTATAACTCTGTCAAAGCCGATAATCATGTATGTTTTACAAATTCAGTTGTCAAGAGCCAGTCGGAGCTTCTGATATGGACACTAAGTGGCTATAATTCCCATCAAAAGCAAAATGGATTGATATGTCAGAGAACCACCAATTGCTTCTGGCTTCTTTGTAACTTCAAAATTTTCAAAAATAACTCACCAAAGCCTTCAAGAACAGGCTGGAGGCCCCCCAAACAGCATATTCACTCACTTTAGAGGTCACAGAGCTTTTTGACAGGTGTCAGATCAAACTCAAAGCTCATCCTCAAATGTTGGGGGTAGGACTGTCTTTTTCCACATGGCATGAGTTGGGACAATTTACAACACCAAACGTGTGTTCTGTGTTGAATATTTAGAATGGTTTTGGCTGTAAGAACTCGGACCTTCTTACAACAGCAAATAGATCCAACTAATAGATCTCTTTAGAGTTTTAGTACCTCAGGGGTTCAAGAGGAAAAGAGGGCTGAGTGGATGAGGTGATCTGAGAAATCTTATTAAAGGAACTGGCCTTCAACTGAATCCTGACTGAGGTATAGATTGTGGGGGATGGGCAAAGTAAGTTTCCCATGATAGAGAAGCAATAGTTTTGGAAGAGCTTCTGTGTATATGATGCTTGGCCTGACATTTACTAGCATGAGAGGCAATGTAACCTATTGGTCAAGAGAACAGCTTTTGGAAACATCTCAGTCTCGAAGTCTAGCTCTGCTGCTTCCTGGTTGTGGGGGTTTAACTCCTCTGGGCCCCAATTGTCTCATCTGTCTAATTGAGATAGTCATAGTAAGCACCGTGGTTCACAGGGAAATGCATGAGTACGTATAAGTACTTTGTCAGTACTCACTCTGTGTGGACTATTGTTCTTACTGACGACAGCCCCATGTTAACTAAATTTGGGGGATGCCTGCCCAGTTTGACAGCTAAGACCTTCTTACAAATAAGGGTTATGGAGGGAAAGAAAGAATAACCACCTTCTTCCACTTCATATAGTTTCAAAGAAGGAAGGCTAGATTCGAACGAAGACCCACCAGCTTCTGAATTCTGCCCACTTTTCTTTCTCAACCACACTGCCTCTTCCTTCTTTGTGCTCAGCGAATACTTATTGCCCCAAACTCACCAGAAGAGCAAACACAGCTTAATTCTATTTTTCCCACCCTCTGGCTAAAACAAGCAATTTCAGTGCAGAAAATTGTATTGCCGTTCCCCACCCTGATGTTGATATTTGATGTCTCAATCGCTTCATAGCCGGTAGGTTTAGATTTGACTCAGGCTCCATTCCTTTCCTTCCTTAAAATGATTTTTCTACCTTAAAGTTGCTTTTATTCCACAAACCTTCCAAATAATAGTAATAACAAAAAACAACTACCCCCACATATTAAATACCCTGTGTGCTTAGCCACTTTACATACATTGCCTCATTGAACCATCACGGTGACACCTTATGATCCCCACTGTTACAGTGTCAGAGTCGGGAGAGAAGAATGAGGCACTTTGTCCAAGATCACACAGCTAATCAGTTTAATAGCTGGAATTTGATCCCAGCTCTGGATGATTCTCTATACTCTCTTTCCAGCTCATGATGGGCTTATTAGAATATTTTGTAAGCAGAAGATTAAGAATCATAACCATTACAGTCATCAGCAAGAAAGCCCTCAAACTTTATTTTATGCTATGACATTATTTCACACAGTAAAACTTTCTCTTCAAGCAAAGTATGTATGAAGATGGTTGACGGGCTCCTCTGGTTACAGTGGAGGGACCCAGATTCAAAATGACCTACTATCACCCATAAAACCTTTCTCTCTCCCCTTCTTGTGGGAAACTGAGGCATGCCCTGGGAAAACTTATGCCACTTGGGTGGGCAAGGTTGATAATGGAGGAGCTATATGTGGGAGCAGGGTGTGCATGGGGAATCTCTACCTCTGTCTTAATTTTGCTCTAAACCTAACACCGCTTTACAAATTATCCTAAAAAGTAAAAAAAAAAAAAAAACTGTTTATTTTCAGATGTGGAAATAAAGGGGAACACAGCATGGCTTTACTTTTAAATTATCTGGAGAATTGCATCAATTCTCCTACAAACTGCGGTAAATAAATTACATAAATGTGTATGTTTGTGTGTGTATATCACTATAAAATATATAACATTGAATACAATGTTTTGATGCTTTAGTAATCATGCAATCAGATTTGATTTTTTAAAAATAACATGCTGTAGGCTACAGGTACATTAACATTTCTCATGCTTTTTAAATTTAATATCCCATCTATTTTTCAACCAACATCTGCACTCTTTGGAATGTGTACTTGTTTCAGTTCAGGATGCATGAGTCCAGTGATTAACCTAGTCATGTGGTGGTACGTCCAAGGTCTCCACACTCAGGTAACTGTGGTGGACATTGGTACGCTCGCCATCTTTCCCCAGAACTCCACTTCTGTCACCTCCTGGGTTCCCTGTGATGGTAGAGGCCACATGGCTCACTCTAGCTAAGGAGTTTTAAACAGAAGCATTCACTCCCAGGCCAGAACATTTGGTTCCTAAAATGAGACCTTCTGGGGCTTGCTTTCCCTCCACCAGGAGAATTCCAGACTGTGGCTACACTGTCAGTTTGGGTCCTGGAGTCAGATGTATAACATAAGAGAGAAATAAACTTGTGTTGTGTTAAGCCAATGAGGTCTTTCCCCCCCATGGTATAACCTAGTTTGTCTTGATAGAGAATATACTATTTGAAGTCTGTCCAGAAAGTATCCATCCACATAATATGAAAAGTAGAGGCATTTACTGAAGAAGATACAAGATACAAGAGACTTTGTATATAGGACAATGACACCCCAGGCCCCTTCAAAGTAGGCACCTTGGGACCTGACACAGTTCTCCCAATTGTCATCAGCTGCCCTGTTGTATTTTTCTGAGTCTCATTGAAATGAGATTTGAAATGTCTTCCTTTTCAAAGGTGATTTTAGTTTTGGGAAAAGCCAGAAGTACAAGGTGTCTAATCTGGGCTGTAGGGCAACCGAGTCACCTGGGTGATTTGATGTTTCACCAAAAAACTCTGCATGAGATTTGAGGAATGAGTGGGAATGTTATCATGATGCAGCTGCCAATCACCAGGTGCCCATAGCTATAGCCTTCTGAATCATCTGAATAGTTTCCATGGAGGAATGTTCAAGCTTAACACAAAACCTGATGCACATTCAATGCTCTGCTCACTCAGTCATTTTAAATGTGATGGCCACACGGTACGCACAGCTATTCAAATACATCTACTGCCCCCACTGACTAGTACAGTGAAGTCATCATTGCTCACACATGCACATTCCAGTCACTCTCCTTGCCTGCCAGGTTACATCAGTGTAGCACGAACAGTTCTCATTATATTAGCAATGGTTGGACTTTTTCTGGACAGATCTGTTTCTTAAAGAAAGCAATAAATTAATTAGGTTGCTTTCCAGTCTGACATGATTATGCTAAGTTTCTCTCCATATATTTTGATCTCTGTAATCAAGAGATCATATAATATTACACTAATGGTATCGTAAGCTTTTCCTCATGGGTACAAATAATCATATTTCTATTACATTTGAATCTATCTAATAAATATTTAAATGGTGCCCACATCTCATATCAGTTCACTTGTTTTAAACTGCGTGCACATTTTCCATCAGAATAGGTACAGAAGAACACAGCCCATCCCCCCACCAATTTGCACCAAAGACTCATTCTCAGCTTCCCCTCTGTATTTCTCTAACCACCCCCGCCCCCCACATTTCAGAAATTTGAGCTAGACTTGAGGTAAATTGCCTTTGCAGAACTCACCAGGCATTAGTCCAAATCTATTGTTTGTGTCTTAAGTATCCTCAAGGCTAAGCTTTTGAAATTCAAAGCCTTTTTCTATTTTTGCAATAACATCAATTTTCCATGGCAATGAATACCTCAAGGTCTGGACTCAAAACAGGGAAGGGTCTGGAGGTTGTGGAGTAACAGGAAATAATGGGGAAAATGAAATTGCTGTTAATATTTCCAATTATTATTCCACCATGAGTATTCTACGGCTTCATTGTAACTTGCCATTTCGAGAGCTCTGCCTCATCTTCAAAGCTCTTCATTCCCTCAACTATTCCTCAGGGGATCCTAAAATGTGCTTTCACTGTTTTCCCCTTCCCCTGCTAACTGCTAAGGCTCTGGAAGCCCCAGGGGCCACTACAAAAGCTGCCCATGCTACTTGCCACGGCTGCCCAAACGCACAGCGTCAGGCTACCAAGTCGGTGAAGCCCTCTGTGCTCTCAAAGTTTTCCAAGGATTTTAGAAAAGCAGCTCCCTGAGCTTGTACTCACTGTTTAACATCCTTGGCTATGAGCCCAGGGGGTTATGCAGGGGCTGATCTGAGCGACAGATGTAGCCCTTTGCCCCTCGAGGTCATTCCATTTGTTGTGCCCTGAGCGTGTGACTTCCATGCAGTGCACAGGTAGGTCTTGTTCAGCAGGCTCCTGGGTCCTGCAGAAAAAGAAGCCTCTGGCGAGTGAGCCCCACCGGTCCTGGGATGTACTCAGACTGGTTTGAAGCCTAAGACAGAGGTAGCTGAGGGTCTAGGCTGACAGTGACCGGAGGGTGTGGGGGCGGGGATAATGGGGGAAAAGGGTGAAGGGTTTACAGGAACAATGATAAAGGACACATGGATGATAACGAGGTGGGGGAGGGCGGTAGAAACAGGGGAAGGAGGTGGGGAGGGCTAGGGTGGCAGGGAGGAGTGGGGGTGGAAAGCGGAAAACAGTATTTGAACACCAATTTAAAACTGTTTAAAATTTTATGTCTAAACAGGTAGCTGAGATTCTCAAGCTGAAACCCACACATTCCTCTATCCCTCAAAAACACTGATACCAAAGACTGATCAATACGCATACAAATACTGGTGTTTGGCATTCCTTGTGCTTACAGAAGGAGGAGGCTGAGGCCAGGGCTAAGGAATGTTCTCTTTGTCCAAAGAAACCAGTGTAGCTACTTTCACCTCTGCTCTGCACTCAGAGACTAAGGGGGACACACCTGTGACCACAGTTGGTGCCTCAGAAAGAGACCGGATACCCTTTTCCCTGTACAGGGAGTGAAGTGGCCTTTTGTACTATGACGCTCTCCTTCTCTTCTCACATAAATCCCTTGGCAAGTAAAATTTTAAAATCTCTCTTCAAAAACCACTGAGCCTAAGACATTAAGACATTAAGACAATAAAATTCTTCTCTGTGGTAGGCTGAATATTGGCTCCCAAATATGGTCATGCCTCAATCACCAGAACCTATAAAAATGGCAAAAGGGACTTGGCAGAGGAAATAAATTAAGAATCTTGAGATGGGGAAGTGATCCTGGGTTGTCCAGTGGGCCTGATGTAACC
This sequence comes from Artibeus jamaicensis, assembly GCF_021234435.1. Lineage (NCBI taxonomy): Eukaryota > Metazoa > Chordata > Mammalia > Chiroptera > Phyllostomidae > Artibeus > Artibeus jamaicensis. The sequence continues at coordinate 40,911,848 of NW_026522030.1, read as the reverse complement.
ACAAGGGTCTTTATAAAAGGATGCAGGAAGACTCAGTCCATAAAAGGATGCAGGAAGACTCAGTCGGAGGACGAGACGAAATGAGGATAGAAGTAGAGCCCGGAGCGATGCGACCACGAGCCAAGGAATGCCAACAGCTTTCAGAAGCCGAAAGAGACAAGGAGGGGGTTCCACTTGAAGTCTCCAGGAGAAATCGACCTTGCTGACACCTTGATTTTAGCTCTATAAGACTCATTGCGGACTTCTGCCTTCCAGAGCTGTAAGACTTCCAAAACACTAAGTTTGTGGGAATCTGTTACAGTGGCAACAGGTAACTAATGTATCCGCCTTGCCCAAGGTACCGCTGAGTTCAGAACCTATCATATCCCAGGAGAATTAGTGGAATTAGTGGAATAGCATTGTTAGCTTGTACCTGGAATTTTACTATATAGCTCTGGAGCTGTAGAAGCAATTGAGAAAACCTAGATACGTTTTCTTATTAAGGAGATGCTTGGGATCAGCTTGCCCATTTGTTCGTGGACTGGCAAGCTTCCAAGCTTCTCACCACATGGTGGATACACAGTAAACCTGGAACTGATAAACCACATTGAACCCTGGTTGCCATTTGCTAGCTGAGTGATTCAGGACAAGAAACTTAACCTTTGTAAAACGGGGGAGCTCACTAAATCCCTATAAAAATATTGTGTGAATTCAACAAAATAATGTAATGATTGGTTATCCCATAAAGACCTTTACCTTATAAGATATTACGGATAAAAATAGGGCATAGAATACATAAAAGATTCCAGTCACTTGCATTTACTAGTTGTTTCTGGATTTCAGATAAAGGGGAGTTTACTGAAATCTGCCTCAAGCCTTCTTTTATGGAGCTTGGATGTCAGCATAAGCTTTGGGCTCCATCTGAAAGGCCCCTCCCAGCTCTGCCATTCTCTAATTCTACCTGTCAGCCTGCATAATGCTGTGATAGCACCATTATTCTCTCACAGCAGATAGATAGGGACCAAAAGCCCAGGGAAAAAAGATAGAGTTGATCAAAAGTAAAGGGTGGCGTGGGCCAGTGTACACACCCCTGAGTAAGAGCGTTTTATTGATGCATTCTTTATTCATTAATTCATTATACATATAATTATTGGTGAATATAATATATGCCAGGGGCTGTATATTATAGGGGCTAGGCACTGGGTAGGATGGAATAAGAGTGACTTGGGAATAGGGAGAGTTACAAAAATGAATAAGACAAAGTTCATGACCTCAGTGGCTATCCAATCAAGTGGCAGAAAAATATGCCACCCTCAATGGCCCAAATGTTCCTAGCCCTCACTCTCCAAGAGTCTCCAATGAGGTCGTATTACATTTGCACCAATATCTCCTTGACTTCCAAGGATGCACCTACTTACACAGAAACACAGCTTCTTGCTAAGCCCCCCAACATTCCTAGGGGTCTCCAGAGATTAGCTCACAGTGCTGCTCACCAATGTTCTGGGCCTGCTGACTGCTGCCACTCCGTACAGGGACTGCACTAGGCCCATGTTGTGCCTGCTCCCACCACAGCTACCAGGCAGGGCCCCCCTGTGTAGTTCATCGATGTGGTTAAGTTTGGAGCCAACTCTCATTCCAGGGCTTGTGGAAGCCTAACCCTTTCCCCAGGTTCCTGTGAGTTTGCATGGCAAGCTGCTTGTTTACCACTCGTCCACTTCCAAAACTACTCCTCCACGTTCTTCTTTTTTTTAAATTTTTACTTATTGATTTTTAGAGAGAGGAAGGTAGGGAGAAAAATAGAAAGAAAGAATCATTAATTTATTTTTGCAGTTATCGATGCATTCATTGGTTGATTTTTGCAGGTACCCTGACCGGGAATAAACCCGTAACCTTGGCATGTTAGGACGGTGCTCTGACCAACTGAGCTACCTGGCCAGGGCCTCCTCCACATTCTTGCTTCAGAACTCAGCTACTTCTACTATTTCCAAAGAGATCCATGCACATCAAGCACTTTGGATTCTTCCTTCATTCCTCCCTTTTGTAGAGTTAACTGGCAATTTGTGTGGCAGGGAAAGGATGGAGCAGGGAGAACACATGGCAGGCAGATGTCCTCCCTACCACCCATGGCTCCAGTCCCCTCTCTCCCTTTTTCTCTTCCTTTCCTCTTCTAAGCCGACCTTCTCCTTGTGACTTCTCAGGGTGATCCCACTCACCCCTAGATTTGTTGGAGACTTAACTTTTCCTACAGGTGCTTAGCCAATATTTTCTTGATAAGAATTTTCAGAATCAGGGGAAGGGGATGAGTTCTCACATGGAGAATTTTTTAAATATAAAGCAGAATAAATCCAGTCCACAAATTCTTTTCCATTTCATTCCCCAAAGAACCTGCATATATTCTTTCTGGTTCCGGAGCCATTTTTGTAATATAGGTGTGAGGATATCGGCAGTGTGTTGTCAAGCTGCTGCTCTTGGTGTCGGTAGGGTGCGTGAGACAGCGTGGGCCCAAGTACCCACACCCTATAATGACAAACCGGCAACAGCAGGACTCACCTGTGTACCCAGAGAGCAGGGGCCTCTTTTGTTTCGTAGGATTCTGAGCGTTTCAGAGTATCAGGCAAGCACCAGATGTCACTAAAGGAGGCTTTTTTGCAGCATTCCGCCTTACAGTAATGAGGCTCAGAGTGGTGCCATGAGCTCAGGGGGAAAAACACACACAAGCAGAGGCGGTTGTACCCTGCAGCTAGTGCAGCGCAAGCTTCAGGGCCTGTCACTCACAGAGGTTCCTTCCAAGGCCCTGTCCTGAAATTTGTGTTTTTAATTTTACATTCATTTCCTTCCAGAAGAGCCCCCAAATTATTCCCTGAGTATCACATTTCACAAAACCAGCCACTGCAGTGCACAGCCTGAACACAGACATGTGCAGACATGCACACATGTGTTCTCACTGTACCAGCCCGTGCAAAACTAGGAAACGTAAAAGCTTTGTGACTGACATCCCCCCACACCGCCCCCCGTCAGAGCCAGTGGTTTTGGCTCTGAGGAGTTCCTGTGCTCTCACTAAATAGACACCACTCACCTGCCTGGTACCTCCAACTGCCTTTCCACACGCCGTTCTCTAACCCAGGGGTCTGCACACCGCAGCCTGTGGGCGAAGTCTAGCCCACCTCCTGTTTTTGTTAAGTCCTCCTGGAATACAGCAACACTCATTTCATTCACATGTTGCTGATTAAGGCCGCTTTCACTAGGCAGAATTAAGTAGTTGCAACAGAGACCAAACCCCCATAAAGCCTAAAATACTTACTCTTCTGGACATTTACAAAAAAGTGTGCCAACCTCTGACTTTATAAGTGGTAGCTTCATAACCAGTATTGCTAACTTGTTCTATCAGCCAATGATCTGTTTAAAAAATACACCCACTCATGCCCTCTCCTCCTGCTTCCCATGAAACAAAACGAAATCCAACTCCTTACCAGGCCCTACAAGCCTTTACATGATCAGCACCACCTGAACCCCTGACTGATCCTCCTGCCTACCCTTCCACTCACCATGCCACTCTCACTTTCTGTTCTTCAGACTCACTCATTGGGTCCTGGCCTCTCAGTCTGAGCGCTTTGCACTTTATTCTTCCTGGGAGCCCTTTCCTCAAATGTCACAAGGCAGGTTCTTATAATTCAGACCTCACTCAGATATGGTCTCTTGAGGAACACCTTTCATGATCACTTACCAAATATTGTCCCCTACCTTCAGTCACTTTCTGTTACATGCCCTGGCTTTTTTTTTGTACGTCTTGTAATTATCTTGTATATTTACTTGTTTACCATTGATTTCCCTAATTAGAATGTAAGCTGACCAGGACCAGGGCCTTGTCTGCCTTGCTCAGTGTGGCAAAGTGCCGAGAACAAAACCTGGCACGTAATATGTGCTCGAGAAATATTTGCCGAACAAATGAATGAACAGAATGGTTATGCCTTATTAAGGAGATTCTGAAATTTGCAAAGGAGCAACCTTCCACAGGGACTTCAGGAGCAACAGTTCCAGAGGGACTTCAGGCCTGCACACACGGCTCCGTGTGTACCCTGCAGGGAGGCCAGCCAGAGGACCAACCAGATGCTCCTCAGGGTGCCTCGGGATGTAGACTTCAGGTTTAATCCACAACCAGGAAACCACCCAAAGCTGAGACGGATTTAATGCAAGCCCCACCTTTTGTACCCTCACTGAGAAAGAACACTCACGTTAGAGTTTAGGCAGGACCAGCAAGCCTGTTCATTGATCACCATGACATATTGCAATGAACGGCCTCTGACAATGAGGCGATAACCAGAGCCAAGGACTTCACCTGAAAACCTCTTTCTCCAAAAGAAACATACCCAATTTCAAGCATTGTCCTGACATTAACTGGTGATTTTTAAAAAATCTCTTTCTGCTTTCATCTCTACCCACACTAGGCTCCCTCCAGTCTTTCTGGACAAGCTCAGCGCTTTCTCTATGTGCTCCCTGCTGCTTCCCTACTCTGCTTCCCACATGGGGAACGCCCTCCTATGCCCTTCACCTGCCCAGGGCCTGCCCATCTTCAAAGCCATGTTGAAGCCCTACCTCCCCCACCCAGAGATCCCCAAAGTTAGCACTAAATTCTTCTTCCCTGACATCCTATTGCACTTTACTAGTTACCTATCACAGCATAACAGACCATCGAAAACCGGTCAGCTTATATAGGGGTGTCAAACTCATTTTCACAGGGGACCACATCGGCCTCTCAGTGGCCTTCAAAGGGCTGAATGTAATTTTAGGACTGTATAAATGTAACTGCTCCTTAACAGTTAACCAAGAGCTCCGAACTGCCGCCAGGTAGAAACAAGGCAGGGGCCAGATTCGGCCTGAGGGCCTCGCGTTTGCGACCTGTGCTCTAGTGAATAAGTCTGGTTCAATACTGCACGCTCAGTGTTCAGCACATTGATGGGGATGGCAAGAGGCTAGTCTTAGTGGGGGCTTTCATCTTGACACCTACACATGGCCTCTAGCGTGTGCAGGTAGGTAGTCAGGCTTCTTCTGTAGCAATTCAGAACTCTCAAAGAGTGTTCCAGGAGACAAGAAGTGGAAACTTCTTGGGCCGCAGTTTTCTCCCTGAAAATAAAAATGTTGCATTGATGAGATGGTCTCCAATCCAAGAGTCTCACATTTGAATTCTGATTCAGCATGTATACTCAGCAATTACCAATTTTTTCGGACCATAAGAAGCACCCAGGTTTTAGAGGAGGAAAGTAGGGGAAAAATTGAAGCAAAAATGTGGTAAAATATTTAATAACATAAATAACATAGGCTGATGCCCCTCCACCCCACAGTGAGCCAGGTAAGCTACATTGAGACTATAAGATGCACCCCTTTCTCCTCCCAAATTTGGAGAAAAATGTACATCTTATAGTTTGAAAATACAGTAATTCTTCTTCAATCAGAAAGCAGACAATTTCTAGGAACGTCAGACAAAATACAACAGAATATTTTAAGAGCTGCTCATCTAAAGGGCTAAGTGCTATGAACGAAAGCAATAGAACAGGACTGCAAATGTGTATGTACTTCATTTTGCTGAAAAAAAACAAAAACAAAAATAAAAAGCTTCTTTCTATTCTTTAACTTATTTAATCTTCATCATTACCAACTTCTCTTCCAACCCTGTTGAATAGTGAGAATATGTGGTGGGGAAACAGAATTTAGCTTAATAAATAATGCATCCATATGAAAATTACTCTTTTGGACAAATATTTACTTAATTTAAATTTAAACTTTTTAAGATTTTTTATTGTTCTATTATAGCTGTCCAAATTTTCCCCCTTTGCCCTTTTCCACCCAACCCACCCCCAAACCTCCACTCCCCCAGTCAATCCTCACACTGTTGTCCATGTTCATGGGTCATTCATACATGTTCTTTGACTAATCCCTTCTCCTTCTTTCCACCATTTATCCCCCTCATCTTCCCCTCTGGTCACTGTCAGTCTTTTCAATGTTTCCATGCCTGTGGTTCTTTTTTCATTAGTTTATTTTATTCACTAGATTCCTCTTGTAGGTGACATTATAGGGTATTTATCACTCACTGACTGGCTTATTTCACTTGGCACAGTAGTCTCCAGTTCCATTCATGCTGTCTCAAAAGGTAGGAGTTACTTCTTTCTTTCCGCTGTGCAGTATTCCATTGTGTAAATGTACCTCAGCTTTTTGATCCACTCATCTACTGATGGGTACTTCAGCTATTTCCAGTACTTGGCTATTGTAAATAGCACTGCTATAAACATAGGGGTGCATAAGTTCTTTTGAATTGGTGTTTTGGAATTCTTAGGGTATATTCCCAGTAGCAGAATCACTGGGTCAAAAGGCAGTTCCATTTTTAATTTTTTGAAGCCATTTCATATTGTTTTCCATAGTGGCTGTACCAGTCTGCATTCCCACCCACAGTGCACTAGGGTTCCCTTTTCTCCACATCCTTGCCAGCACTTGCTATTTGTAGAATTATTAATGATGGCCATTCTGACTGGTCTGAGGTGACATCTCATTGTGCTTTTAATTTGCTTCTCTCTGATGGCTAGTGATATTGAGCACCTTTTCATATGTCCATGGGCCATCGATATGTCCTCCTTGGAGAAGTGTCTATTCAGGTCCTTTGCCTTTTATTCATTGGATGTTTGTCTTACAGATGTTGGATCATATGAGTTCTTTATATATTTTGAAGATCAAACCCTTGTCCAGTGTATCATCGGCAAATATGTTCTCCCATATGGTTAGTTCCATTTTTATTCTGAAGATAGTTTGTTTTTTTAAATTGTTGTTCAAGTGTAGTTTTCTGCCTTTTCCCCCAACCCCAGCCCAATACTCCAACCCTCCCCACCTCCCTCCCCTATTTCCACCCCCATCTTGTTATTGTCCATGTATTCTTTATACTTGTTCCTGCAAACCCTTCACCCTTTTCCCCCGAAATTCCCTCCCCTCTCCTCTCTGGGCACTGTCAGCCTGTTCTCAATTTCAGTGTCTTTGGTTATATTTTGCTTGTTTGTTTGTTTTGTTGATTACATTTCTGTTAAAGGTGAGATCATATGATATTTGTCTTTCACTGCCTGGCTTATTTCGCTTAGCATAATGCTTTCCAGTTCCATCTATGCTGTCATAAAGGGTAGAAGGTCCTTCTTTCTTTCTGCTGCATAGAATTCCATTGTGTAATAGTACCATAGTTTTTGGATCCATTCATTTACTGATGGGCACCTAGGTTGCTTTCAGCACTTGACTATTGTAAATTGTGCTGCTATGAACATTGGGGTGCATAGGTTCTTTTGGATTGGTATTGCAGGGTTCTTAGCATATAATCCTAGCAGCGAAATTTCTGGGTCAAAAGGCAGTTCCATTTTTAGTTTTTTGAGAAAAATTTCACACTGTTTTCCATAGTGGTTGCACCAGTTTGCAATCCCACCAACAGTGAACTAGGGTTCCCTTTTCTACACAACCTCTTCAACACTTGTTGTTCATTGCTTTGTTTACAATGGCCATTCTGACCAGTGTAAAGTGGTATCTCATTGTGGTTTCAATTTGCATCTCTCTAATAGCTAGCGATATTGACCATCTTTTCATAGGTCTCTGGTACCTCTGTATGTCCTCCTTGGAGAAGTGTCTGTTCAAGTCCTTTGCCCATTTTTTAATTGGGTTGCTTGTCTTCCTAGAATAGAGTCATGTGAGTTCTTTATATATTTTGGATATTAAACCTTTGTCTGAGGTATCATTGGCAAACATGTTTTCCCATATGGTTGGTCCTCTTTTTATATTAATACTGTTTTTTAACCATGTAGAAGCTTTTTAATTTGATGTAGTCCCATTGGTTTATTTTTTCCCTTTATTTCCCTTGTCCCAGGAGTTACACTGGTAAAAATATTGCTATGTGGGATATCTGAAATTTAACTTCCTGTGTTTTTCTCTGGGACTTTCATGGTGTCTGACTTATATTTTAAGTCTTTTATCTATTCTGAGTTTATTTTTGTATATGGTGTAAGTTGCTGATCTAGTTTCTTTTTTTTGCATGTACTAGTCCAGTTCTCCCAACACCATTTATTGAAGAGGCTATTTTTACTCCATCGAATGCTCATGGCCGCTTTGTCAAATATTAATTGACCATAAAGACATGGATTTCTTGGCTCTCTATTCTGTTCCATTGATCTAATGTGTCTGTTCTTATGCCAGTACCAAACTGGCATATTAGAGTGGCCTCGTAATATATAGTTTGATATCAGGTACTGTGATCCCTCCTACTTTGTTCATCTTTCTCAAGATTGCTGAGGCTATTCAAAGTCCTTTTTTGCTTCCATATAAGTTTTTGAATTATTTGTGCTAGATCTGTGAAATATGCCAGCGGTATTTTAATAGGAATTGCTTTGAATCTATAGATTGCTTTGGGCAGTATGGACATTTTAATGATGTTCATTCTTCCACATGAACATGGTACACACTTCTATTTATTTGTATCTTCCTTAATTTCTTTTTTCAGTGCTTTATAATTTTCTGAGTATAGGTCTTTTACCTCCAGTTTATTCCTAAATACTTTATTTTTCTTGTTGCTATAGTAAATGGGATTTTTTCCTAGTTTCTATTTCTGATATTTCATTGTTGGTATATAAAAATTTCTTCAATTTCTGAATATTGACTTTGTATTTCACTATTTTTACGAAATTCACTTGTTAAGCTGAATAGCATTTTGGTGGAGACTATAGGGTTTTCTATGTATACTATCATGTCATCTGCAAATAATGACATTTTTGCTTTCTCCTTTCCAATTTGGAGGCCTTTTCTTTCTTTTTTTCTTTTTTTTTGGGGGGGGGTCTGATTGTTATTGCTAGAACTTCCAATACTATGTTGAATAGAAGTGGTGAAAGCAAACACCCTTGCTTTATTCCTTATTTTAAGAGGAAAACTTTCATTTTTTTCCTGTTGAGAATAATGTTGGCTCTAGGTTTCTTGTATGGCTTTTACTATGTGGAGGTATGCTCCCTCTATTCCCACTTCGCTGATTGTTTTGATCATAAATGGGTGCTGGGTTTTATCAAATGCTTTTTCTGCATCTATTGAGATGATCACATGATTTTTGTCTTTTGTTTATGTGGTGTACTATGTTTATTGATTTGAAAATATTGTACCATCCTTGAATTCCTGGGATGAATCCCACTTAATCATGGTGTATGATCTTTTTAATGTATTGCTGGATCCAGTTTGCCAATATTTTGTTGAGGATTTTAGTATCTATGTTCATCAGAGATATTGGCCTGTAGTTTTCTCTCTCTGTTGTGTCTTTATCTGGTATTGACATTAGGATGATACTATGTGGGAGCGACTTCCTCAGGAGTCCCCCTGAGTGCCACGGACACAAGGGTGAATATGGCCGAGTCATGATGTGATCTGTTTGGGGTGGAGTAGTGGGCTGTGGCCAGTTTCTCAGGGGAGACAAAGGCCAGTAGCGGCCAGTATCTCTGAGGAGAAAAAGGCCCCAAGTGCCCTCCTCCATAGCCTTTTATTGGATTGTAATACACAGAAATACAGGACCACAAGGATCAAACAGTAGATAACATTTCAAAGATATCTGAGGGCTTCAGAGTCTGATTCAGTGTCTGCCAGGAAGAGAGTTGCAGGAACTTTGGGAGACATACTCATTTCCTCTCGACCCTTATCATATGAATGAAAGCACTCTTAGCAGAGCAGTTTTTACAGATTTATCAGAAAGTCTTTGTGATGCCAGATTTCTCTCCAGAACACGCTCTAGCAAGACAAGGAACCGTACCTCTCCCCAACAGGTATTCAGGCTTAAGGGGATTAGAGCCAGGAAGCGCTTCTCCCAGAGAACATGGGGACTTGGGCTATCTCAAAGCCAGGGGGTGAGAGTCCATTGCTCTTTGTTGCAGCCTCCCGAGTCCTTCCATGAAGGCCTCGCAAGTGATCAAGTCTGGCTTAGGTTGCCCCCCACTGTGAGGGATCTTACCCATCACTGACTTCTGGCCAAGCTTTGGGGGCAGGGAGAGGAAACTGAGGCAGTGTTTGCTACCAGAGACAAGCTTTGTCTCCTGCAGCTCGCATCCCAAAGGTTGACCCTCGCCCTTAGCCACAAGGGGCAGAATTACAATTCCTAAAATTAGACAGAGTGGTCTACAACAATACTGGCCTTATAAAAAGAGTTTGGGTGTCTTCCCTTTTCTTGAATTTTCGGAATAGATTGAGAAGGATGGGAGTTATTTTTTCTTTAAATGTTTAGTAAAATTCACCTGTGAAGCCATCCAGTCCAGAGCTTTTGTGTGCCGGGAGTTTTTTTTATTACTGCTTCAGTTTCACTAGTTGTTATTGGTCTATTCAGGCTTTCTGCTTCTTGATTCAGTTTTGAAAGACTGTATGTTTCTAGAAATTTGTTCATTTTGCCCAAGTTTTCCAACTTCTTGGCATATAGTTCTTCACAGTAATTTCTTATAATCCTTTGTATTTCTGTGGAATCAGCTGTAATGTCTCCTCTTTCTGATTTTATTTATTCGGGTCCTCTCTCTTTTATTCTTGATGAGTCTGGTTAAACGTTTGTCATTTGTGTTTATCTTATCAAAGAACCACCTCCTGATTTATTGATCCTTTCAATTGTTCTTTTAGTCTCTATGTCATTTAATTGTGCTCTGATCTTGATTATTTCTTCCCTTCCTTCTTCTCACTCTGGGTTTTGTTTGTTGTTATTCCTCTAGTTCTTGTAGATGTAGGGTTATGTTGTTTATTTCGGATTTTTCTATCTTCTTCAGGTAGGTCTGTATTGCTATGAAGTTTCTTCTCAGGACTGCCTTTGCTGTGTCACATAGGTTTTGGGTTGTCATGTGTTAATTTTTATTTGTTTTTAGGTACTTTTTGATTTCTTCCTTGATCTCATTGTTAACTCATTCATTATTTAATAACATGTTATTTTGCCTCTGTATATTCTAATGTTTTGGATTTTTTCCTTGATGTTGGTTTCTAGTTTTAAGCCAGCCATTGTGATCTAAAAAATGCTTGACATGGTTTCAATTTTCTTGAATTTGTTGAGGCTTGTTTTAAGGCTTGTCCTACCACATGGTCTAGCTTTGAAAATGTTCCTTGTGCATTTGAAAAGAATGTATATGTTACTTCTTTGGGGTGAAATATTCTGTACATATCAGTTAAGTCCTTTTGATCTACAGTATTGTTCAATGCCACCATGTGCCTATTGATTCTTTGTTTGGAAGATCATCCATTGTCAGCAGTGGGGTGTTAAAATCCTCTATGATGACTGTGCTGTTGTCAATATCTTTCTTGAAGTGCTCCAAAATTTTTCTTATATATTTAGGTGCTCCTATATTAGATGCATATGTTTACAAGTGTTATATCCTCTTGTTGGACTACTCCCTTAAGTGTTGTGTAGTGACCTTCCCTTCTTTTTTTTTATGAACTCTGTTTTGAAGTGTATTTTGTCTGATATAAATATTGCTACCCCAGCTTTTTTCTCATATCTGTTTGCTTGGAATCATTTTCCCATCCCTTCACTTTCACCCTGTGTAAATCTCTTGAAGACAGCATATATGTGTGTTGTATTTTCTTACCCATTCAGCTACCCTATGTCTTTTGATTGAAGCATTTAATCCATTTACATTTAAGGTTATTATTGATAGGTACTTATTCTTTGCCATTTATTCCACACCTCTCTCTATCTCTCTCTCTCTTGCTTTCTTCTCCTTCTTAAGAGATCCCTTTAGCATCTCTTGCAGTGCTGGCTTGGTGGAGATGTCTTCTTTTGTCTGGGAAACTTTTTATTTTGCCTTTCCATTTTAAATGAGAACTTGCTGGATAGAATAGTCTTGGTTGCAGGTTCTTTCTTTTCATTACTTGGATTATTTCATGCCAATCCCATATAGCTTGTAGTGGTTCTGTTGAGAAATCATTTGATAGCCTCACTGGAGCTCCTTCTACATTACTAGCTGTTTCTCCCTTGCTGACTTTAAAATTCTCTCTTTTTCTTTAAATTTTGCCATTTTAATTACAATGTGTCTTGGAATGGACCTCTTTAAGTTCATATTTATTAGGACCCTCTGTGAACTTGTGTGACTTTATCCCTCACTAAGTTCTGTCATTATTTCTTCAAATAGATTTTCCATTCCTTACTTCTTTTCTTCTCCTCCTTATATTCCTTAAGTACAAATGTTACATTTCATGTTGTCCTGAAGCTCCCTTAAACTATCCTCATTCTTTTGGAGTCTTTTTTCATTTTGTTTCTCTGACTGGGTATTTTTTTCTACCCTGTCTTCTAGCTGTCTGATTTGGCCCACTGCTTTTGATTCCTTTTAGTGTATTCTTCATTTCAGATATTGTATTCTTTATTTCTTCCTGGTTCTTATTCAAGGTTTCTATGTTCTCTTTCATGCTGCTGTAGTGCCCACTAAATTCTTTGTTGCCCATAAGGTTCCTTGTAGTTCTCACTGAGTTCCTTGAGCATCCTTATAACCATTATTTTGAATTCTATGTCTGATAGATTGCTTGCCTCAATTTCATTTAGTACTTTTTCTGGGAATTCCTCCTTTCCTTTTGATTGGGGATTATTTCTTTGTCTCCCCATTTTAGGTTACTGTTTTTGTTTGTTTGTGTGTCTCAGATTGCTCTACTTTGACTGCCTGCCTTCATGGGGTGGACTTCTGTAATAGGAGTTCTGTGGGACTCAATGGTGCAGTCTCTTTCATATCCTGATCTGGATGCTCTAGGGATGCCCTTTATTCAGTTCATTTAGACTCTCTTATTGTACTTGGGCTTTGATTATTGATGGCTCATTTATTGACAGGATCTTCTTTCAAGCTGGCTTACTGGGAGTCACCACTCCTGCCACATCTTATATGTGCTTGTTGTGAAGCATCTTCTGTACCTCTTAGCTCAGAACTTCATATCAACTAAGATTCCATTGATTGTTCAGGTTATTTTTCAGAAGATCAGCCGAGAACTGACTTGGGGACTAGAGAAAGTGGACACAGCTCCTATCTTCTTCCTAAACTCTTTAAACAGAGATATTTCTCCCTCCGCCCTCTTTTTCAAGATGGCTTAAGTGAAAGTGAAACCTTGAGGTATTTCTGATAACAGGGATAGTGGAGAAGCAGGAGGGACAGAGGCAGCAAGAGGCAGCTGGCCCAGGTACTGTCCCTCTCTGCAGACCTGGCACGAGGCAGCTGTGTTGATCTAATCTCAGAATTAGCCTCTGCTAAGGATGGTTTCTTCTAGCCTTATGGCTAGAAAGTGTCCCCTGAATCTCATGATTGATCTTTGTTATAATTTCATGCCCTTGGCAGTTGCCTATTACTGCCCACAGGCTGCTGCTGGCCTGGCCCTCCTCTTAGCACCTCTGTGGCTTTTCACTTGGACATGCAGCAAGTTCCAGACCCTTTCACCAACACACCAAGATTCAGCAACTCGTCCTCAGGCTTATTTCACAAGCCACTTTTCTCTATTAGTGTTTCACTGTCTCTTTCTTCAGGAGCTCTCCTGGTAACCTCAAAATGTTCACTAAGCCACACTGTTGGGACAAGAACATAACACTGCATAACCCAGAAGAGGCCATTCCTAAAGAATACAATGTAATGGGTATCCCTAAAGCTGCAAAACAAGGGTTCAACTTCAGGAAACAGGCCACCAACTTCCATACTGGGTTCACTCAATATATCCCAAAAGGAGGAAACCCTCAACACATATGTTTGATTTTTTTTGGCTCATCCCAGTCACTACATTCCTCTTCCCCAATCCTCCAAGACTAGAGGCTAGATTTCAACCTTCCCATCCAGTGTAACCAAGACCTACATTACATTATATCCCGAGTTTTCTCTATTCAAGGTTCATAGAAACCAGAGAGCCAGCCCACTAACCCTGGCTCTTGCTATGTTAATAGGGACTCAAGAAATTTAGAAATTCACTTTTGATAGCCTGGCTTTGAGGACTATTATCTTGCTAGTGCCTCAAAAATCCAATTTGCTAGTCAGGGATAAAAAATAACTTTATTATCCTTTCCCTGACGCTCTTAAGTCCATTACTTCAATGATGGGTGGGGAGCCCCAGGGCAACAATCATTCTAAGAGATGGAAATGACACAGAAAATATTTTTATATAATTTTCCCCATATGCATATATGTTACAAACATGATTTTTACATAATGGCATTACAAGGCCCTCAGGAATGAAGAAATAGTGTGAATGCTTCTCTTTCTTATGCTTATAAGGATTTACTTCCTACTATCTTCTTCTAGGGTCCATCTTCCCAACATTTCAGTGTTTTTGACACTCTTGTAAAGAAAGTATACATTTTCATCATAGACATGATTAGTTCTGTCATGAACTGCTTGCATGTTTTCAAATATGCTTCACTGTGCATTTCTCAGTGAGGGAACTGAAATGCTAAGCCTCATATTTTTGTCCTTTCAGGACAGCATATTTCAGTGGGAAACATCCTACATTCTAGTCCAGCTGAGCAGCTAAGCAGCTGTTTCATTTATTGCCACTTCACTTTTCTGGACTTCAGTTTCTTCATCTGTGAAGTGAGGGGGTTGATGATCTCAGCAGACCTCCGGCTGTGGACTTACATGGACTCTTTGTAGATGCACTTGATTCACACATCTCCCACCTTAACCATCTAGTGCCTGCTCATTCTTTCAAACTCAACTCCGGTCACTTTCCCCTGGAATTCCTCTCAGTCCTCCTCCTCAACATCCTCTTTGGCTCCCAGATTTGGTTAATTAAACTTCTCTTTAGGCCCCATAATTTTTTGTTTGAGTGACAAGAAAGTTTATTAAGCACTCAGCATGCAATATAATAATGATCTGTTTAGAAGAGACTAGCTTTTTTTCTTTAGTACCTCTATAGTCCCAGAATCTAACACACTATCTGGTTAGTGTAGAGCTTTCAATACATATTTAATTGATTAGTTATTTTACACAAATCTGTGATAGTCATTTCTGCATGTACTTTTGTAAAAAAATATCCTCACCCAAGAATATGTTTATTGATTTTAGAGAGAGGGGGCAGTGGGGTGGGGCAAGGAGAGAGAGAGAGAGAGAGAGAGAGAGAGAGAGAAACATCAGTAGACTGCTTCTTGTATGCACCCCAACTGGGAATTGAACCAATAAACTTTTGGTGTTTGGGACAAAATTCCAACCAACTGAATTACCCAGCCAGGGCTCTGCAGGTACCTTTCTTTAATCTCCAAGGGGGTGCTGAGATCACACTGAGGCCCAGGGGTGAGTAGCCCAGCTTGTCTTAGAAGAAGTATTTAAAACTTGTTTGTACAGACTCATTTTGAGGATACAGGGCCACTGCTGGCAGGAGGAAATGGAAGTATATTGGTTTTACTATTTATAATTCTTGTATAAAAGAATAAGTTGGCTCATAGTTTAATAAAACATAATGATAGGCTAGGCTTTAATCTCCGAGAGTCAAGGGTAAAAGGAAAATCTGCAGGTACCTTCCTGGAAATTCAACCTGGCAAGTGTCAAACTTCTTCTGCCTAGGTTTATTGGCAAATAAACATCTAGTATAATTAAAAACTGGGCAGTCTCCCCAATTCTTACAATCTCTTTGAAAATTTAGGTGGTTATCCTTCTACTGTTTTGTTCTGTTCTCATCATCTGGACACATGGGTGATCTCAATTCTTGGGTCCTTAGTTGTTTCTACAAAACTGGAATTTTCTGGAACATGAGAGACTTACTGAAAGCTAAGACTTCTCACAGAGTGTATTTGTAGGTAAGTGTTCCAGAGCCTTAGAAATTTCTTATTCCTTTTCATTTAACTGTGTTTATATTATGGTACTAGGACATAGTTCACAATGGGTAAAGACATGAATTCTTCATCTAGGAATCCCTAACTTCTTCTTAAACAACTAAGTTCTCAAACTTGCCAGAGTTCTGTCAGTCCTTTCAGTGAAGTTAAAGGACAGATGTGAAATGTTTTCTCTTCTCCCTGCTTTGCACATATCCTGGGGAGCTGCCATACTTGACAAATGAAAAAACCTCAGATGAAAGAGAACTCTTCTTAGGACAAAAGTCATGTATATAAAGGGGATGGAAGAGGTGTGGACAGAAAATAAGTATAAGAAAATGGAAGGTAGCTCTTGGGAGTCACATCTCTTTTTCTACTAAAAAAACAAAACTCCAGTCAAGATGGTGGCATAGGGAAATACAGCTCACTTCTTCATACAACCACATCAAAATTACAACGAAAATGTGGAACAACCATGACTCAGAACCATCAGAATTCAAGCTGAAGGAAAGTCTGACAACTGTGGAATTAAAGAAACCACATCTGTCCCGATTGGTAGGAGGGGTGCAAATACAGTGTGGGCTGGTCCCACACCCATGTGTGGTAGATACAAATTTGGGAGGGATATCTAAAGAGCTAGGAGTCCTGACCCCACACCAGGCACCCCAGCCCAGGGTTCCAGTGCCAAGAAGATTAAATCCCCCAAATTTCTGCCTGCAAAAACCAGTGGGGATTGAGTCAGTGGAAGAAACTTCTGGATCCCCAAGCAGTTTCTTTTAAAGAACTCACCCACAGACTCACCTGCTCAGACTCACTCCCTCTGAGCTCCAGCGCAGGGGGAGCAACTTGAAAGGGAGAAACTGAAATACCTGGCATTGAGGTGAGCAAAGACCATTGTTCATTTTCTCACCTTCCCCCACCACACTCGACAGAGCCAGCAAGCTGGTGTCATATCTGAGACTCCATCAACATGGCTTACACTGCTTGACCCACTTTGGAGGTCCCCAGAGACTCCACCCCACCCAACTTACCATCCCACCCAAGATGCTTCTCCATGGTGAGTGGCTGGTCTTGGCTCATGCTTTACAACTTTCTAAACCCTATCAAACAAGCAGCAGCTGGCTTCAGTGAGCCCCAGGCCCGGAACTAGCAGCAGCTAGCCACCTCAAATTGCGTCATAGCTCATGCAGAGTGCCCCAGGGAAAATACAGGTCAGGGCTGACCTTGGCCTGCATCACCCAGGAAACTTAAGGGCCAGCACAGAACACAGTGGACAGCTACAGACCACATCAGTGCACCAGTACCCTGCCCCCACACAACTGATCCTCCATGGAGGGTGGAATTTTGTTCTCAGTGGTTATTGCCAGTTCTTGCCACTGACTGGCCTGGGTAAATCCTTCCTATCAACCTGCCAACAGCAACCAAGGCTCAACTACAAGAGAAGGATGTACTCAGCCTACACAAAGGGCACACCTTAAGTATCAAGCTTTGGTGATAGGGGAGGTTGTGCCACTGGACCTGACGGGGCACCTACTACATTAGGCCACACTACCAAGTCACAGAGACAAAGCACCTCTACCTAATACATAGAAACAAACATAGGGGAGCTGACAAAATGAGGAGATAAAAGAAACATGGCATGAATGAAAGAAAAGATGAAAAATCCAGAAAAAAAATTAACGAAATAGAGATAAGTAACCTATCAGGTACGGAGTTCAAAACACTGGTTATAAGGATGCTCAAGGGACTTAATGAAGACTTCAGCAGCATAAAAAAGATCCAGTCAAAAACAAAGGATCCACTAACTGAAATAAGAAAAAATTTACAGGGACACAGCAATAGAGTGGATGAAGCCAAGAACCAAATCAATGATTTGGAACACAAGAAGCAAAAAAGAACCTATCAGAGCAACAAGAAGAATAAAGAATTCCCCCCCAAAAGAGGATAGTATAAACAGCCTCTGGCACAGATACAAGATGTCCAACATTCACATCATAGGGATGCCAGAATGAAAAGAGAAAGAGCAAGAAATTGGAAAATCTATTTTAAAAAAAGAATAAAAGAAAACTTCCCTAATTTGGTAAAGGAAATAGACATGAAGTCCAGGAAACACTGAGAATCTCAGACAAGATGGATACAAAGAGGACCAAAACACATCATAATTAAAATGCCAAAAGCTAAAAATAAAGAAGAAAATCTCAAAAGCAGCAAGAGAAAATAATTTAATTACCTATAAGGGAGTTCTCATAACACTGTCAGCTGATTTCAAGTTGACAAAATTTCAAAAGAAATTTTTGAATCTTGTCAGCTTCTTTTTCAAAAGAAATTTTGCAGGCTAGATGGGATTGGCAAGAAATATTCAAAGTCATGAAAAGCAAGGGCCTATAGCCAAGATTGCCCTACCTAGCAAAGCTATCATTTTGAATCAAAGGGCAGATACTAGCTTCCCCAGACCAAGAAAAAAAAAAGAATTCATCATCATCAAACCATTATTATATGAAATGTTAAAGGGACTTATTTAAGAAAAATAAGATCTAAACTATGAATAGTAAAATGCTAAAAAACACATATGTATCAACAATTAAGTCTTAAAAACAAACTAAGCAAACAAGAAGAACAGAGACCATTGTGGATAATGAGAGTGTTTTGATGGTTTTCAGATGGGAGGAGTGTTTCAGGGAATGGTTGCCAGATGGAAGTGGGAGGAAAGTGGGTGAAGAGGTGAGGAGATTAAGAAGTACAAATAGGAGTTCTATCCAAGATGAAGGCGTAGGTAGCAACCACTTTACCTCCTCACATAACCAAAAGAAAGATAACAAATTTAAAAACAAGAAACAACCAGAAGTGCCAGATAATCAAACTGCATGGAATTCCAACAACCAAGGAGTTAAAGAAACATTCATTCACCCAGATTGGTAGGAGGGCAGAGATGGGAGACAGGCAGCTGAGCGGAGAGGATGCACAGCAAGGCAGCAGACCATGCAGGTGAAGTGGGGCTGGCTGAACGGGGAAATTAAAAGCTCAAAACCTCTAGCTGTGAAATACTGTGGGGGTTGCCACAGTGAGAAAAACTCCCAGTCTCACAGGAGAGTTTGTTGGAAAGTGGAGCTAGAGCAGAGCAAGCAAATGGTGTTGTTCCCTCTCTGACCCTCCCCCACAGTGCAGCAAAGAGGATTGACCCACCCTAGCAAATACCTAAGGTCCTGCTCCCTACCACATAACAGGTACTCTGAGATTAAAAACAAACAAACAAAAAACACAGCCTAAATGAAAGAACAGATAAAAACTCCAGAAAAAGAGATAAGAAGTGAGGAGATAGACAACCTGTCAGATGCAGCATTCAAAACACTGGTAATCAAGATGCTCACATAAATGGCTGAGCTCAGTCACAAAATGAAGGAAGAAATGAAATCTACCCAAAGTGAAATATAGCAAAATCTATAGGGAACCAACAGTGAAGGAAAGGAAACGAGGACTCAAATCAATGTTTTGGAACAAAAGGAATAAATAAACATCCAACTGGAATAGAATGAAGAAACAAGAATTCAAAAATATGAGGAGGGGCTTAGGAACCTATGGGACAACTTTAAGCACTCTAAGATTCGAATCACAGGGGTGCCAGAAAGAGAAGAACAAGAGCAAGAAGTTGAAAATTTACTTAAACAAATAATGAAGGAAAACTTTCCCAATCTGGTGAAGGAAATAGACTTCCAGGAAGTCTTGGAAGCTCAGAGAGTTCCAAAGAAATTGGAGTCAAGGAGGAATACACCAAGGCATATCATCATTAGGTTACCCAAGATTAAAGATAAAGAGAGAATCTTAAAAGCAGCAAGAGGAAAGGGAAGAGTTACCTACAAAGGAGTGCCCATGAGACTATCAGCTGGTTTCTCCAAAGAAACCTTACAAGTAAGAAAGGGTTGGAAAGAAGTATTTGAAGTCATGAAAAAAAGTCATGAAGCACTGAGAGTCCCAAACAAGATGAATATAAAAAGGACCAAGACACAGCATAATTTAAAAAGCCAAAGGTTAAAGATAAAGAGAAAATCTCAAAAGCAGCAAGAGAAAATAATTTAGTTACCTACAGGGAAGTTCCCATAAGACTGTCAGCTGATTTCTCAAAAGAAATTTTGCAGGCTAGATGGGATTGGCAAGAAATATTCAGAGTCATGAAAAGCAAGGACTTACAGCCAAGATTACTCTATCCAGCAAAGCTATCGTTTAGAACGGAAGGGCAGATAAAGTGCTTCCTAGATAAGGTCAAGTTAAAGGAGTTCATCATCACCAAACCCTTATTATATAAAATGTTAAAGGGACCTATTTAAGAAATAGAAGAAGTTCAGAAACTATGAACAGTGAAATGACAACAAAATCATAACTATCCACAACTGAACCTAAAAAACAAAAACTAAGCGAATAACTAGAACAGGAACAGAACCAGCAAAATGGAGATTACATGGAGGGTTTTCAGTAGGGAGGGGGAGAGTAAGAGTGGGAGGGTATGGGGAAGAAGAAGCATAAATGATAGACATAAAATAGATGGGGAGAAGTTAAGAATGGTATAGGAAACAAAGCCAAAGAACTTATATGCACAACCCATGGACATGAACTAAGGGGATGGGGAGGCTGGTGGGCCGGGGGGTGCCAGGTGGAGGGAGGATAAATGGTAGAGAAAAAATTGGGACAACTGTAATGGCATAATCAATAAAATATACTTAAAAAAGGAGTACAAATAGGTGGTTACAAGAATAGCCACGGGGATATAAAGTACAGTATAGGCAATGGAGTAGCCAAAGAACCGACTATAGGCTACTATAGCCTATAGGACATGAACAATGGTGTGGGGGTTGCCTGAGTGAGTGAGTGGTGCTGAGTAGAGGGGAGCAAAGGGAGGAAAATCAGGACAACTGTAATAGCATAATCAATAAAATATAATTTAAAAAATAACCAAAATTATGTTGTTTCCAGAGTGCCTGTTGACAGATGATTTAATTTTACAACATAACAAAGGATGAAAGATCCTCTCTGATTTTTTTTTTAAGTCCCATGTTTAACCCACCAACCCTCGATACTGTTCTAGTTCAGTCCTTCTATAGAACTAGAGAAACTTGTCTGAACACTGATGACTCCCTCCCCTCTGTTTCCCCCATGGGGCCTTTTACAGAGGTGGGACCAAGGAGCCCAGGGCTGAGTATCTTGGCACATTACATGTAACAACAGCCATTACTGAGTGCTTCGCAGGAGCCAGGCAGGCCCCCTCTGACTCATGGAGTCCACACAACTGCATAATGAGGTCTGTGTTATGTGCCCCATTTAGTCAATGAGAAAGATGAGGCTCGGAGAAGCAAGATAACTCGTCTGAATGTACACATTGAATAAGAGGCTCTAATTCGTGTTTTTTAATTCAAGTCTTTCTAATTCTTAATCTTCTTTCCTAACTGCTGTGCTATACCAGTCCCTCTTCTCACCAATTAAAGGGTGACATTAAAAGCTAAGCCTTCAAGTTCATAGCCTAAAATAATTTTGTCTGAATTAGCTGCTCTGTCAGGGGGCTCCTGAGATTCACCAGGGCAGCCCAGGCTGAGCCCTGAGAGAGTCTACATGTGTCCGCACACACCCCAGGTGCTTCCCATTCTCCTTCCCTCTCTCCCTGTCAGCCTTCACCATTCCATCTCCACCAAGAGGTACTAATGCATTACTAATCCCTAATAATATATTAATAATTAATATTAAATTAGTACCAATAGATATTAAACTGCTGTTAATAATTAATACTTATTCATCAAATTGTGCCCAGACAGTTGAATTGATTCATGTTCTGTCTAAGTCACTGGTTCTCAACCAAGGGGCAATTTTACCAACGCCCCCCACCAGGGACATTTGCTATTAACTGGAGACACTTTGGGGTACCACATTTTGAAGGGGTGCCATTGTTTATCTAACAGATAAGGGCATGGATGCTACTCAGCACACAAGACAGCCCCCAACAGCAAAAAATTACTGGCCCCAAATGCTGCCCTAATCAGAATGCAGAGGTTGTCGCTCTCTATGAAATCTAACCTGAGACCCTCAGATGGATGAATCACCGGGTTTACTGGCTTCCAGGGCAGAATAATGTTTAGCTGGCCTCTCCTTTTGTGTGTGCTTCTTGAGCAAGTGGACAGATTTTGGAGCCTTGCTCTCACAGGGGTAATGGGGTGGCTGACAGTCTAGCAAACACAAAGGTAGCTGGCCTCCGGGAAGAGAGTAAATGCTGGGCCCAGGCCAAAGGCAGTAGAATAAGCACACCCAACAGAGCATGCAAGCCCCCAGGAGAGCTGGGCGGACAGGGGCATGGCCTGGGGTGAGGCACTGAGGGAGGTGCAGCAGCAGTGTCCTGAGTGTGGATAGAGGCACAGGGAAGTCCCACCTCAGCACCATACCTGAACCTCCTAGGTCGCCTGGCCCCACTATAAAACTGTCACTCCACGGAGTTGGTGTACTAACCAACTAATACACTTTTTTGTTCTTAGCTCTACTCTATTATTCTTGGGAAAAAAATAATTTCTACCCTTCACTCTTTTTTTCTACAATCCTTCCTTTTTTTTCCTAAAAAAATTGGAGGCACATCCTCTTTTATTATTCTTCAGTCTCCTAACTGGGGCTCTTTGAGGACTGATATTATCTTTTTCAAAAAAACACAATGGTTTAGTATGGAGCAGATGCTACAAACATGTTTGTGGGAGTAAAGGATTTTCTGAGATGGAAATAGCAATGTCAATACATCTAGTATTTTCTGTGCTTAATGGTTTCTCCTTTTAAAGTCCTGTGTTCATATTAATAAAATGTCAACTATCTTAATTAGGACAGGTGTGGCTTTAACATTGTGTGGTGGAGGGGTTGATTTGAGTTCACAAATGCTCACTGAACACGTCCAGTCGGGGTTTCAGGGCCTCTAAGAGCTGTTGGAGGGCTGTTGACCCTCAAACACCATAGGTTTAAACTGCTGGGTCCACTTATATGCAAATTTTTATATGCAGATTTATAGTTTTTTAAATAACATTTTCTTTCCTCTAACTTGCTATGTTGTAAGAATAAGGTATATAACACATATAACATACAAAGTATGTGTTAATTGACTATTTGTGTCATCAGTAAGGCTTCCGGTCAACAGCAGGCTGTTAGTAGTTAAGTTATCGGGGAGTCAAAAGACACACGGACTTTTTGCCTCTGGAGGGATCAGTACCCCTAAGTCCCACGTTGTTCAACAGTCAGCTATACAGATAAATACATCATAATTTCTGTATCATAAAGTTAAATGCAGTGGGGGAAAATCCCAATCTGCAAAGAATTGGCTATTCCAAACAAATTACAACAGACACTAAAATGGGAGCACAAGCAAAGAGTGGCAGGAGCAGAGAAGAGATCAATTTAGAGAATTTCGACTCCACAAGGACAGCTCAGAGATGAGGTGGCACCCAAACCGGGCCCTGAAAGCTGGGTCCATGTCGGTTGATCCTTCACAAACAACTGCTGCTTAGACCTAAGTAGAATCTACATTACACGTGTAGGTATTATACCCTGGCCATTACTTCCTAACTTTTTAAAAAGATTTTATTTATCTTTATAGGGGAAGAGAAGGAGAGAGGGAGAGAGAAACATCTATGTATGGTTGCCTCTCATGCATCCCCCACCAGGAACTGGCCTGCAACCCAAGCATGTGCCCTGACTGGGAATAGAAGCGCAATCCTTTGGTTCGCAGGCCGGTGCTCAATCCACTGAGCTACACCAGCCAGGGCACTTCCTAACTCTTTAATGTAAACATAAGGTATACACAGAAAAGCATACATTTTATAAGTACATAGTTAAACGAACTGTCACGAAATGAGCACACTTGTGTCACTACTACCCAGGTGAAGAAACAGGAAACTCCCTTGCCTCCCAGAGTCCATCTCCCTCCAACATGCCACTCCCCTTTCCCTAAGGTTTAGCACTCTCCTGTTTCGATCATAACAGATTCATTTTTTAAAGAGGTTTTTTTAAACAGATTTTATTTACTTATTTTTAGGCAGAGGGGGAGGGAGGAAAAAAGAGAGGGAGAGAAACATCAATGTGTAGGTGTCTCTCAAGTGCCCCCTAATGGGGACCTGGCCTACAACCCAGGCATGTGCCCTGACTGGGAATCGAACTTTCAATCCTCTGGTTCACAGGCCAGTGCTCAATCCGCTGAGCCATACCAGCCAGAGCGAGATTCATTTTGCCTGATTTTATAAAAAATAAAATTTTATAGTATGTTTTCACTTGCATCTTCTTTGGTCAAAATTATTTTTATTTTCATCCATTTTTTCTCACGCAGCTATAGTTTTTCTATTTTCATTGCTCCATGGCATTGCATCTTATGACTATATCACAATTTATGTGTCCCTTCTACTGTTGATGATGCAAATGTGTTTCAAGCTTTTGGCAACTTCAAATATTGCTGTTTTTGTATGGATCTATGGTGAACATGTATATACTTCCCCATTGGGTATATACACCCTAGAATTAAGTCTCTAAATACAGGTTAATTCCATGGACCTTTTGGAGGCTGAAGGTACATGAATGTCCTCATCTATGCTTAATTAGGGGTGAAGTCTGCACCTGAGGTAGTAACTGCAGGATGGATGAGATGATTTCACACCAACAGGGCTGATCAAAGGGGTACACAGGTGAGGTGAGCATGCTGTGAAAACATAAGCCTTGCTGATGTGATGGGCATAATCGTGGCTTGACCAAACCTCCTGGGGACTTGGAAAAGAGTGTGGAAGAGCAGGGATTCTAGCCTCCAACTTTGGCTCCGATCTTAACCACAGACTTTAGCTAAGCTGAGACCGTGTACTCTGGCAAAAGTTTTTGTGTGACTTAAATCAGGATCATCCATGATTTATCAGAATTTTCTCAAATTGCTAATGCCATTATTCTACTTCCATCTATTTCATCAGCAGCAATTTACGCTCAGTCACCTTGAATCTGTCACAAATAGTCCCAAAGGTTTATTTGGTCTTATATTTCTTAACACAATTTATAGCATTCAAATATTGAGTTAGATTTCAGGATGACATTCGTCAAGCTTGCTGTAATATGCCCTCAGCTTTTTTCTCATCATTCCTGTCATCTATCTTGACAATAAAAGTGCTGCTGCTTTTATCTCTATTCTGTATGATTAGATAAAATCACCTTTTCTTTCCTAGGCTTATATTTCAACAGTACCTCAAAACTCATCTACATGTATTGCCTAAATTTCATTCCTTCTATAAAGCTTTGTAATAAATTCACATCTTTAAATGCATTTCCCCTCAGGATATACCCCATCTTTGGACTCTTTACCTTTTCAAATATCAGAATTGCTTACCTGGCTAAGGGCTGTTACATTTTCTGAAGATCAGGTCTCCTGGACCTCCAAGGATGCATGTGTTCACAGGGACAAAGGGCTGAAATACTGTGATATAGTCAGAAAAATGTCATTTACAAAGCTCATTGTCCATTCTGGGTTACTTTCCCATAGCAATGTCCCCAGGACTCTAGCCTAAGAGGCAGAGTTCCCAGGATCAATGGGGGGAGCTGGTTGCTCTGTCTTCAGCCCTGCCAGACTCCATCGGTGGCTATGATACAGGGTGTAGCCAAGAGGATGGCCCCCAAAAGGGATTTGGAATGGTGTCCAGAACTCGAGGTGTATAGGAATTATTCTCACCCCTTCCCCCACAGGTGTGAGTTGGGGGAAGGAACACATGGAGCAGGAACATGTGGGACTGTTTTATACAGCCACAGCCTGGCAGCTAATCCATGGCATGGTCATTTAACATATCTATAGCCTTTGGCGGGTCACTTGGATATGTTAAATGGATGTGGCCAGGCTTGGAGCCAGGAAGAAAGAAGTCACTTCTGCCCAAGATGTAACTGGGGGGCAGGTACCCTGAGTTACAGCGCCTACATGAGAGCTTGGAGAAGACTGGCTCCAGGACATGGGGCCATATCTGCCCAGACTCACAATGGCAGCCCAGTAAACTTGGAATAATACAGGAATACTGGCAGGTGTAACTGATTGTGGGAGGAGTCAGAAATGGGGGTACAGAATAAGATTGGTGCAGGGATTTAAACCCAGACACTGCAGCCATGTGAGAAGGAGAGAGCCACGTGGCTTTGCCAGAGTGGGGGACCCATGCAGCCAGGTGAAGGAGTACCATGCAGCTTTAGCAGAGAATCGCCACTTGGCTTTGCCAGAGCTCTGGTAAAGCCCCTGCAGCTCTGGTAGAAGAGGACTATACGGCTTTGGGGTACTCACTTTGGCTGCATGGCCTGGGAAGCAGGAGAGACTTTGCCTGGAAGAAGGGTGAAAGAACTCTTTTCCAGTAGACCATGAGAAGGTGCCACATGGCTTTGGAGTAATTAGAGATCCTGCCTGGATGGTGACACAGCTGACAGTGCCAGAAACCTGAAATACACATGGACATGTGCTTCTTTTTCTGAGTTATGGTACCCCAAATTAGGGCAGGGGGAAAAGGAAGTGCTGTGGGCATCTGTGGTTATCCTAAAGGACTTTGATATTTTAATGGGGACATTGGGTCACTACTTTAAGTCTGTACAGCTTTAAATAAACCTTTCCTTTCCTTTTCACAAATCTCTGGCATTGAGAGATGTCTTTCCTTGGGCAATGGACAGACGAGCCCAGTAGGTGGTCCAGATGGTATTAGTATACTGTCCTGGGGGGGGGCCTGTTGTTCTGTAATAGTTTTTGGCATACCTGGGTGGGCCAAATATTGCCCGCCCCTTGGACCTCTGTTCTGTAACAGCTACAGTGGGGCTATGCAATCAACTTCACTTGTTTCATAAACTGAGAATCTAAGATCTAAAGAAATTGTAACAAGTGAGGTTTACAATCCTAATAAGTTACTAGGCAAAGTCCCAGATGGGCCCTGTGGGTATCTTACCATCAGTCATTCCCAAGGTCACAAAAACACACACTGTACAAACTCCAAAGGAAAAGAGCATGGGCTTTGAGAAGTGACAACACTAAATTTGTATGGAGACTATACCAGCTACTGATAGGCAGGCAGAGTACAACCGCCACCCCCCATCAAGCCTTTGAAGTCGTGCATAACAATGCCTTCCCAGAAAAACAGGGAATACCCACTGAACATTGGGGACCTCAGTACATGGCAGCTAAATGGTGATTTTGGAGAGCCAGAGAGCAATATGTGGACACCTAAATATTTGGGGAAAGAGCCTGTGGATTGGGAGGTAGGTGGAGCCTGAGGATGAACTGAAAAACCAGTCCTGGCACAATCTACCAATGCCTGGTCTGGGGCTGCAAGACCAGTTTGGAAGACTGGAGCCTTCAACCAGTCAATGCACTACAGCTCAGACCATTCCATCTCCTGGATTTCTCAGACGCTGCCCAGTGTCATCCACACAGTTCTTTTTTTTTGAAGTACTTTACGTTTTTCACCTGAGAACATATCCATTGATTCCAGAGAGAGAGGGAGAAAAGAGGGAGGCAGGGGAGAGAGAGAGAGAAACACTGGCACTAGGGAAACACTGACTGGTTACCTCCCCATACGCACTCCAACCAGGGACCAAATCCGCTACCTGGTTATGTGCCCTGACTGGGGATGAAACTGGCAACTCTTTAGTTTACAGGATGGTGCTCCAATCAACTGAGCCACACCAACCAGGCCACCCATCTAATTCTTATTCTTTTTCTGCATGGAGGAAAGCAGCTGAAGACAGATGAAAGAAGAAAAAGATGCTGCCAGAGCCTGCCACCTCTTTCAGAGAGAAAAATACATCATACTCAAATGGGCTCTTCTCTCTCCCTTTCCTTTGTCATTGGTGCTGAACAGACATGCATATTTCATTGTCTGAGGGCTTCTCAAACACCGAAGTCCTGTGGGCCTCCCACTCAGGACTCCTGGCACATCACCCAGCATGAGGATGGACACCTGGTAAATCACATGTCGAGTTGTGTGGCTAGCAGATAGTTCAGAGATAAACTCACTTGTTTGCACAGTGTGAAGATGGACCGAGAAGGGAACTGTAGATGGCTACAGATAGATCATCAGCCTTCTTTATGTTTGGGTGTAAGAGTAGGTATAAGAGTGTTTCAGAAGATCAAAGCTCAACCTCCCTACTTACCAGGCTTTATGGCTCTCTAAGTTTTTAAAATTGGTTTTGAGAGAGTAAGCGAGAAAGAGAGAGATGCATCAATTTGTTGTTCCATTTATTTATGTGTTTATTAGTTGATTACTGTACGTGCCCTGACTGAGGATGAATTGCAATGTTGGCACATCAAGACAGAACGCTCACTGTTTGAGCTACCCAGCCAGCATTAGGTTCTCCATTGTAAGGGACCACAAGGGCACCCCAAGTTTCAGTTTGCTTTTGCCTTCCCTACTGAACCTTACAGTCTCGCATCACTGAATGTGTTCCCAGACACCAACAGCCATAGGGGAGAACCATTTCCTCTTCCGTTAACTTTTATATGGCCTTTGTTTTCCTGGTAGGCCAGTTCCCAACTAAAGTCAAATTTCCAGTTTGGAAGTGAACACATGGCCATGTTATTTAATACATTCTGGTGGCTAGAGCTGGAAAAGTCTGTCTTCAGAAATATCCAGCTGTAGCTGAGACCCAAGACTGTGATTTATCAGCAGAGAATATCAGGGACAAAAAGAAAAAATTCTCCTTTTTTTAGTGATCCCACACTCAGGTGACTGTTGCTAGAGCTGGGCAAGTAAATGCTACCATCTGCAACAGCTGGGTTGCCACAGATACCATTGTGCCTCTTACTCACCAGAGGCATTGCGTCTCCAAAGCCACGGTGGTTTCGCAAGACTGCCTGCTACTTTGGCACTGTTTCAGCTTGCAAGTATTTCCATTGAAGATTTCCCCATCTGGTGGCTGCCCAGGCAGCCATGCCCTGGTCTGCTTGGTGGTGTTCTTACGCAGGGCTCAGGCCACTGAGAACATGACACCTGCCTATGGGCTACACGTGGGAAATAGCCAGGCAGAGCGAAGGGCTCAGTGTATGGCTGCAAAGAAATAAATTAAATATGGTGCATGCTGTTGGTGCACCCAGGTGACAGCAGCCCATCTGGATATAATCTACTTTTTGGAAGCAGAGCCAGAGATTCAAGAAGTAACAGATGCACAGATGTAAAAAATTTTATTTCACATCCACGAACTTGCAAAGTTTTAATTCTCTCTACAGACATACTTCATTTTATTGCGCTTTGCTTTATTGCACTCCATAGATATTGTATTTTTTTGCAAATTGAAGGCAAGAACCTCCACAAGCAAAGAAACCACAACTTGCTTTATTGCACAACTTGCTTTACTGCAGTGGTCTGGAGCCAAATCCCCAATATCTCTGCAGTATGCCTGTAGCACCCACATTTGGAGCATTCACCCAGCTAATGAAAACATCTATTCAGTGACACCACAATCCTCACAATGCCTTTCTGGGCTTGAAAGAACCAACCATTCTAATCCCACTCTAGTCTCCAGGAGATGGGTAGGGAGAGAAGTTGGACCTGCTCTATTTTCATTTTGATGACCTCAACTGGATAGTTTAACTAAAAAGTCTGGGGAAAGGGAAGAGGGTGTATGGTAGAAGTCACTTTTAATTTTATTCCATGGCTAAAAATGATTACTTATTCCATCTTAACACAAATAGAACCCTGATTTGTGTTTCATAATTTTCATAGATGAGTCCCTGTACTTTGGACAGCTCTAATATGTATTAGACAGCTAGTTCCTTTCCTCCACCACGAAGCTAGAAAAGCAAGGGAGCTGGGTACCCTCCTATGACCTTTGCATGCCAAGTCAATAGTGCTCAATAAATACTTGCCACACTGAATCTAAACAAAGAACAAATACACCCACAGAGGGAAGGGTGCAGGGACTATGTGGGAACAAGACTCAGCTTTTTCTATGACTCCCAGGAGTGCTCTGGTCCCACATGGTGCGAATTATGGGTCAGCTGAAGTGGACCGTTCGTTAGATTGTTGTAAGAACGATTCCAGGTCCTGTACCCAAGTGCTCAAACCCCTGTTATGTAGATTTTATAAGGACGTGATGGCAAAGTGACCAGTTTGACTATCTACTAGCACCATAGCCCTGAACAAATGATCTAACTCCTGTAGCCTCGGTTCATCTTATTGCATCTGTGAAATGGAAACGCTAATAGGATCTATCCAGTAGTGTGCTGGAGTCAGCTCTCACTGGCTTGCAAGAGCTGATTTTGTGCTTTTCTTTCCAACTCTGAGTTCAGTGACCTCACGTTGATAGGTTGAAAATGGCCAGGTGGGAGTATTTACACTATGGAAACTGGGAAATCCTACAAACCACAGCATTTTCTTCTTGGAGAGCCAGCTATAAAACATTTTGTGAGGAATAAATAAGATACTTCATGTTCAGGGGCTTCCCAATATCTTGCACACAGTAGAAGTTTGAGGGTTGTGAATTAACACCATATTTCACAGATGCTAGGACTTTCTTTTACATTTTTCCATGTATAAAATGAGAGTGTGACAATCAATAGCATCTTACAAAGATAACTGGCAGCATTTTTCCTCAGTGGCTCTCAAAATAATGGCTTATGTTATAATCAATGGAATGTTAAAAGTCAATGAAACATTATTATTATGGTTATTATTGTCAGCAGCAGCATTAAATACTAGGTCCTTTATAACGATCCATGTATATGATCCTCAAAATGTGAGTAAAAACACACCAAAGTCCCACCAAACCTAGAGTAGCATCCAGCTGAGTCTAGGGCGGCACCCTGTGAAGGAAACAAAACATCCTCATCTTTGTCCTTGCCTACCTGCAACTGGTAGCTCTCCTTCCGCCCCATTCTGTTTTCTCTCCCCAAATCCTCCAGCCAAGGTTCCTGTCAGGAATTATCCCATGGACCCTTGATATACACAATTTGCTCCAGGGATGTGACCCCTCCCTGAGCCACTTTCCTCCAACAGCCTGACAGCCCACTAGGCCCTGGGAGCTGGGGTCTCCATTAAAGGCATTCAGGTATTCAGTGTCTGCAGCAGACAGAAGAGGGGGACTGGGCTGGGCAGCACCTTTCCTGATACCAAAATCACCCATACAGGTTATTACTTGCAAAGCTGCTAACTTTACAAACCCTTCCTGCTTGTGGATCGTATTGATGGGTGGGTAACAGTGACCAAGACTCAGTACATGTTTGTTGACTAAGCGAATGAATGAATTAAGTGAATAACAGTAATAAAGATATGCCAAATATGAATGTTTTAATACATAAAATTGTCAAGTACCATGTAGGATATAGTAAATGGTACTCAACTATCTTCCTGGGGGAATGCAAATTACTTTAGCTCTTTCGACGGACATTCTGCACTAGTGCCTATTTAAATTTAATACATGCCTACCATGTAGGTTCCTCTTCTGCTGCCCGCTTCAGAGGAGTGCATGACAGTGGTCATGGCTGTGTCATCTCTAGTGGCAAATACTATAAATAGCCTCAATATTGGGTTGTCCAAAAAGTCCGTTATGTTTTTTCCATGCGATGGCTCTAGTAGTGCTTAGTTGTCTTTAAATTCCTTTGAAACAATTTTGTTAGATTGTATTGTGATGGCTGTCATAACAGTGTGCATTTAAAAAAACTAACCAAAATTGGTGAATTTTTAGGCAGTCATTTTAATACTGAAGAGGTAAGAAGATATGCAACATTTTCAGTGCATTATTATTTCAAGAAAGATAAAAACGCAACTGAAATTCAAAAAAGATGTGTGCAGTATATGGAGAAGGCATTGTAATTGATGCTGATCGAATGTGTCAAAAGCGATTCACAAAGTTTCTTTGTACCGTTGACATTTTAGCCAAATAATTCTTTGCTGTGGGGCTGTCTTATGCTTTGGAAGATGTTTAGCAGCACCCCTGGCCTCTACCCACTAGAAGCCAATAATGGGAGATAACTGACATGCTCAAAATATCCAAATCAATAGTTATTGGTGAAAATGAAAAATGTGTCTTTTATTTTACAGAAAAAAATGTAATGGAATTTTTGGCCAACCCAATACTAATAACGGGCATGTCAAATGAATGCTACTATACCCACCGTCATTCTATATGCAACGATTAGGCAGAACTGAGGCTGATTTGCACAGTATATATACTGACAAGGAAAAAAGTGTTGGCAGAAGAAGAAAGCAATTTACTGAAAGCTACACATAACAGGAAAATGTTTAAATCTTTATAAAACAAAGACATTTTCCCTATATTTTCATATATGACCCTGCATGCATAAGAACAGTTACTTCTGGAACGGGGATACTGTGGGGGAGGGAGAGTACAGCATACAGTCGAGGCTGTATATTGATGTGTGGATTTTAAATTTTACAGCCAAAGATATTTGTATAGAATTGAAATTTCAAAATAAAATAAAAGGTGTGTACAGAAAAGGGGCCACATATTAAACCCGACAAACTCAGGGGAGGCCTGCATGGGGGGGGCCTTACAAACTCAGAGACCCAAAGTAACCGCATAGGAAGCTCTGAAATTAAAACTTTCTACCCAAAAGCAGTTCATGGCGGGTAGTCATGTCCTAGGCCAGTATTTTTCCCTAACAAAGGTCAAACCTTATCTAAACTGAGACTGTTGTTCTTTTTCTTTGCATCTACAATACCATACCTGGTAACATACATTTGGAATATCCAGATAATTTTCTTCCTCCCCCCCATTCCCTCAAAGCATAGCCACCCCACCAGAGCAGAGACCACAGAGCCCCTCATTTTATTATTTTATTGTGGGATTGTTAACTGTTAACTATCCTGTACCCACCTATGTAAAAGACATATGTATCTATTAGTTTTACTTTTATCCAATCCCAGAGATTCCCACCTCCACCCCCTGCTTTGCTTCCTCCCACCTCATCTATTACCAGTGGATTTCACGTAACCTCCTTATGCTTCCGCCTTTGATTTAATGTATAAATTAAGGTGTAAAACTGCCATTTTCTGGAGCATTTTCTCAATCCGTTGAGATTTTGCTTCCTGTCAGTTGTTGTCAGTTTGGCTCAAATAAAACTCACAAATTCTCACTGGTTTGAACCTGTCTTCTGTCGACACAGGGAAGC
Source organism: Artibeus jamaicensis (assembly GCF_021234435.1). NCBI lineage: Eukaryota > Metazoa > Chordata > Mammalia > Chiroptera > Phyllostomidae > Artibeus > Artibeus jamaicensis. Next base: position 40,878,966 of record NW_026522030.1, on the reverse strand, counting down.
CTAGTCAATGGGTACGCAGGCTGAGGCATAAATTCAATCCCCACGGCAGCTGTGGGCGAACACTCTCCACTGGACTGGGAGCAGTGGAGCACAGCAGGTCAGAGCTACTTAGGCCCCTCTGCTCTGAGAGGCCATGAGCGGAGGCAGAGAAAGTGGGAACCCCCACAGGGAGGGGAGGCAGTGGCCTTGAAGCCTTGTGAGGTGAGGGGCGGGGCATCGCTGGAGGAAAAGGAAGGGGAAGGAGCAGGGAGGGAAGGGTAAAGGGAGAGAAGATCTGAAATCACCGGAGACAGAGCTCATTATTGTACTAAAAGCCAGGCCTCTCTACAGCTCAGAATTCAGGGGGTTGGATGATATGTCTACCCTCCTCCTTCATCCCTCCTACCCCCAGGTAGGATGAGCTTTCTGGGCTGTACCAAGTTCCAAACCTCCTCACCCACAGAGTCATAGAGCCAAATGGGAACTCGAAAAATGATCTTAGTCACCCCTGGAAGGGGTGACTTAGCTCGGAAGGAATTAAGCAGGCCGTGAAAAACATAATCACAATATACACAGAACTTTCATTTTTCTTCCTTCAAAACCAAAATTTCTGTTTTTCCCTTTGGGAATCTAAGTTCTTACGTATTTCCTAAAAGTTTCCCAGAATGGGATTTTACCACCTTGCTTGGTCTGCATCTATCCATTCATTCACCCATCATTCATCAATCCAACCATTCATTCATCTATCCAATCACATTTAAGTAGCACCAACTACATACATGACAGTACTACAGGGCACCTAATTTCAAGGATGGAGAGTTTCAAAGGCTTTGAGAAAGTAACCTGAACAAAGTATAGAGTGAATAGGTATTCTCCAGGCAAAGGTTTGGAGGTGCAAGTGAAAGGCGGGGAGTAGGGTGACAGGGGAACCATGTAGCGCATGCCAGGCGGAAGGAAAACATGGGCTGCAACACGTTTCAGCAACTCGAACTCGCCTGTTCTAAGAGGGAAAAAGAAAGTAAAGGAAGCAACTCTATCTTAGTGATAAGAAAGTGAATTAGAGTCTCTGCAGGACACTGGGTGAGATTTTACAAATCACAAGAGCATCATTTTGAAGGATGTTTATGCTCACTGATGAAACACCAGTAAAGGTTATGGAGGCAGAGAGGCAGTCAGCTGATTTGGGATGAAAACCCAGTTTTTGGCAAAGGGAAGCTTCATTAAGTGGGCACTGGTATTTTTCACATTCAAACAATGGACAGCTAGACACAGCCTGACATGCTCAGAGAAAACTCAACCAAGCTGAAAGTCAAGGACTAAGATTCCTCAAATGAGACTTCCTAGCCAACCTTTGGAATTTTAATTAAAAGATCAGTTCCAGTGACCCTCCCAGTGCTCAATAAAAGCAATTGCAGATTCTAACTTTCTTTCAAATACCTTGCCACTTCTATTCCAGATAGGGCCAGTAGAAAAGCCCAGAGATAAATCAAATTGCCTGTCAGAATACAACAGAGACTACTGGGAAAAAAAGAGCCTCCTGTGGCCTTCAGTGGCTCTAGCCTCGGGGAGAGTATGAGAGTTGGTGAAATGATTCCTGGAGGGCCCAGGTGTATACTCTGAAAGTAGCAGCCCCGTCCTGGTTCCTGGTCAAGTTTGCAAGTGGTTTTGTAACAGGGTGCAGAGATTGGGTCCCCTGATAATAGGGGAAAACCCCCACAATACTGCCTTCAGGCAGGGTATGGGGAAGGAGGGGTGACTACAAAGCAAGAAGTAGAACATTTAAGCACACATTACGTAATAAAAGGCAAGTTAATAGCCTTGCCTTCCCAAAGGGAAGAGGGCTGTTGCCCAGGGCAAATTGTGTACGTGACTGTGAGAAGTTCAGGGACTCATGACCTGGAGTGGCGGGGTGGCAAATGCCCATGCTTCACTAGGAACTCTCGCCCTCACTAAAGATGGCAGCTGAAAGAGGGTCAAAGACACTGGGGAGCTGACAAAAATGGCAGACACTAATGCAGCAGAGGAGGAGCTGGATATGGGGTCATATAGGAAGTTCTGAAGCAAGCATTTAAATTGGGATGGGCTGAAGGTCATAAGTGGGGAGAGCCATGGGGTCTGCAGTGAAATAGGAGGTCTGCCAGGAGGTCTGAAAATCAGTAGGGGGAGACACCTCTGCCAGTAGGCAGTTAGAGAGGTCTGCAGAGGCGGTCTGCCTGGGAGTCTGCCTGGAGAAGATGGCGGCAGAGCTGGTGGTGCTGCAGGGCACCTGCCTAGCCACCCAGACTCGTGAGAGATGCTTGCAGCTGAACTGTGACTGGGAGGGCTGAGCTGCGGACTTCTCTTTTTCTGAAAGATGGTACCTCTGAGTGGCATATTCTGAGACTGGTCTGGTTTGGCAGAGGGAGGCTGGACCATGTGTTTTGGGGTGTTTTTAAATGAAGTGGGACTTAATGGCAAACTTCTGCCATCATTCTAAACCTATATAACCTTTAAATAAACAACCCCTTTCCTTTTTCACTAAACTCTTGCACTGGGAGTCACACTTCTCGGTGGCAGGCAGTCGAATCCCACCACTCTTCCAGAACAGCACTGGCCTGGTTCTGTAACAGCAAGTTCATAAAATATTTGCTAGCACTGCTCCAAAAGTGGATAAACTACTAATCTACCATGCAAGAAAAGCTCATTGAATAGCTACTGTAAGTCTTCAGGTTTAGAACCCAAGCATGGAAGGGGAAGAGGACCATCCAGGAACCGTGCTGGACAATGTGGTGGGGATGATGCCTGTGGGCTGGGTTTGAATCCACACCATCACTCACAAACTGGACGATGTCGGTCCCTGTACCTTGGTTTCCTCTTCTGTAAAATGGAGTAAATACTACTGCCTATGTCATGGGGCACTTAAGATTAAATGAAAAAAAATTAAATAGAAATAAGTTTGAAGTACTTTGCTCAAAGCAAATTACCCATTATTATAAAGGCAAAGAGTTAGACTGCCAGGCATCTTTTTAATAAAGACTGGGAAACAGGCATGTGTAGAATAAGGGCCATACAAATTTAGCTGGATAGACCTCCTGTGGGTAATGTCTTACAAGCAAATGAATTTTAAGCTCCTTTAATTCTATATTGGCTCAACTCTACAGGGTTAGAACTTGAATTTTTCAAGCATTCAGCTTATGAAAATCACCAGTCCAGAAAGTGAAAGAAAGCAGAATCTGAAAAACAGATGCATTCTATTTGGAATGTAAATTAAACCTTTTAAGAAGCTTTTTAAGAGGTAGCTTTTCTAGGATAATTGCATTACCAGGACTCTAGGCCAATCACTCTTTAACCCAAATGTCACCTAGCTGAGGATACAAATGGCATCACATCTAAATTGATGCCAAATTACAGTGCCCCTGAACCCCACAGAGCTTGTCAATGCAAGAACAGTTCAAACCTGTAGAGAATTTTTATGAGTTTATTTGAGCCAAACTGATAACTCCCTGGAAGCAAAATCTCAATGGATTAAAATTGGTAGTTTTGCACCTTATTTTATACATTACAATCAAAGGAGGAAGTGTAAGGAAGTTACAGGAAATTCATTGGTGTTAGATTAGAGAGGCGAGAGGAGAAAGCAAAGTTTGGGGGTGTTGTTCAGGGAATCTCTAGGACTGGATAAAAGTAAAATGGATGAATAGACACATGCTTCTTTTACATAGGTGGGTATAGGATAGTGACCAGTTAACAAGGAACACAGTAACAATACCAAGAGGGGCTCCATGGTCTCCTGCTCTGGTGGGAGACTGTGCTCTGAAGGGTCTGGAAAAAGGTAATCACCCCAACTTTCCAAAGGTGTGTTATTCATGGATATAAAAAGACAGTAAAAGTGTGACTCAGTTAAGATAAAACTGACCTTAGTTAAGGAAAAATACTATCCTAGGACGTGACTACCTGCCATGAACCACTTTTAGGTATGAACTTTTCATTTCAGAGCCTCCTATGTGGTTACTTTAGGTCTCTGAGTTTGTAAGGCCACCAAGAAGGCCTCCCCTGAGTTTGTCAGGTTCAGTATGTGGCCCCTTTGCTCCCACATGCTCAAACGGATCTCCACTGCCCTTGTCCCAGCTATTGCTGGAAGGCTCAAAGGGTGTCTGCCCATGTCCGTGAGAGGAAATTCACCAGCGCCTGGTGCTCCTGCGGTTGCCGCTGCCCATCACAGAATGCCCGCATCCACGCCCAAAGGTTCTGTTTCCACTGACCGCAGAATTGTTGGCTGGGGCCTCGCTCTGTGTTCTGGGCCCAGCAGCTACTCCGCGTGTAGTCAGAGTCCCACAAAGTCCCTCACGAGACCAGTGCTGTCACCTTCTGGCCTTAAATGGCAAGACTGCTGAGGCACTTAGCTGACCTGACAGGGAACAAGACCAGGCCGTCCCCTGCAAGATCCTCCTCTCCCTCCTCAGCTGTGCCAGCGCCGAGCACTCCCCCCACCCCGTGCCCCACGTTTTGAAAAGACCCCCAGGGCACCAGCAAACATCTGAGATGGAGGAAGGCTCAGGCCTGGCAGAAACGCGTATCAGCTTCATCAGCAGAAGCCCTGGGACGCTCCTTCCAGGGTGGCCAAGTCCCTTGCTTGGCCTTAGTGGTTCATCAAATGAAAACAAGGTTTCAATTATCATGTAAAACAAGAAAAAACTGAAATAGAATCTGCTTTTATTCCAAGTTTGGACTGCAGTTGTACTTCCCTGTAGGATCTGGTCAAGGTGACTGGAGCATAACAAGTGATGGAAGGTGCAAAAGCAATGAAAGATACAAATATGCTCAGTGGAAAATGCAAAAGATGATTTACTAGAGAGAAGTTAATATCATAAATATTCATTACGAGCTGATGTAAAGTAGCAAATCATCACAGTAACAGTTCCTTCAAAGGTCTAGTGGGTGAGGGCTATGATGAAATGGTTACAATTGTTTTGTTACCCAAAGATCACTATTGATTTAAAAAAATTCTGCCTAAAAATAACTTTTTCCACTTCAGGAGATTTACCAGAAAGAATGCATTTATTCACTCACTGCATATTCCTGAATTTCTGCTTTGATCCAGGCACTGTGGCGGGACTATTACATGTGGCTGACGAAGTAACAGGCCCTGACATCATGGGTTTTCAGGGGACAGACAACAACCAAACAAACTGAAAAGAAATGCATACAAGAACGCCAGGTAGTGGTAAATGCTCTGAAGATACAGTAAGGGTCCAGACAGCATCCCTGTGGAAGTGACATTTGAGCAGACCTATCATTAAAATGGAGCAACATGTTGCACAGTTATCTGCAGAGAAACTTGTTCCAGACAGGAGGAACAGCAAGTTCAAAGGTCCTGAGGTGCCGGACAGGCTTAATGAACAGAAAGTGGGGGGTGGAAGACGTGAGAATTTGGGTGGAGAGGCCAAAAAATGGTGCCATATGTGAGGCAGCTTATGGTGAGGACTTGGATTTCACTTGTGTCTCTGATGATTGGAACTATTTTCTGACACTGGAATCTAAATATTCTGATTATATTTATGCTAAACCACCCAGACACCCTGATGTCACTTCAGGATCTATGTGCTCATTCCTCCAGTTATGGGAAGTGTTGGCAGCGGAAGTCTTAGGCCAAGTCCCTGTTAGGGAATTGCCCGTTTAAGGGAGCTGCCTCGCCCAAGCTTATAATTCCCTGGTCAGTGGCCACCAATGACTGGCCAGCACGGGAGAACAGAGGCTCCGCCCCCTCACCTCAACTGGGATACATGAAAGTGCCAGACTAGCTTCAGATAGCTAGTGGTTCGGCTGGTCCTTTGCCAGGACTTTACTGCTGTCTAACATCTCTGTGCATTCCAATGCCCCATACCACCACACAGGTGTTGATCCTGAGAACATTACCCAGTAAATGTCTGGCACACAAACCTCAGCATCTGTGAGTCTCCACTGGGAACTCAACTGAAGATGATTCTGAACAGCGAACTGCATTATACAGACCTGTACACAGGTGGAGGAGGAAAAGATGACAGCAAATGTACTCTGGCCAGTTGACATACTGTGAGTTAAGTTTTTTCTAATTAGATTCCTGATTAAGTTGGCCCTTTTTGCCATTGGGCTCTTTTCTCTGGAGGTGCAATGCTGATAAGAAAGAGGGAGAAGGTGGAGAGTGTTCTGTGAGTTGGAATCTGGTTTTTAATCTATTTTGGTTATCTTTTTTTCTTATGAGACGGTCAATTGTAATAAAGGATACGAAGGTATATGAAAAATGTTTAATTGTGTGACTAGTTATCTAAAAGCAACTTCTGGATGTTTCTGTCAGGTTGGCTACCCACTTTTTCCATTTTGAAAAATCTAAAAGGGCTTAAAATAGAGAAAATGCTGTAAAACTTTAAAAATAATTTGTGAATAGTCTCGTGAGCCTATGCACTCAGCTGGGCTGAATGTTTGCGCAGATAATCTGCACAGGTGTTTGATATTCCTGCAGTACGGAATTACAGATGGAAGGCAGATCATCATTCCCCCCCCACCCCCACCCCAAACAATTACTTGACCAATATCATACCTGGCTCAAAACAATAACACAATGTGCCTGGCCCCAAGTTTTACTGACACTACGCTCACCCTGGTTACAGAACTGGTATCCATGGCCCCTTTCTAATGGAATTTCCCTGCAGTTGGGGGTGGCAATGTAGCCGGTTAAAACCCACATTTCCCAGGCTCCCTTGCTGTTTCAGTGTGGGAAGGAAGGAGGGGGGTTAGGTTATGAGGTATCAACATGAGATACATCTAAACCTGTCAGAATTTTTTATGCGTTTCTTTGAGCCAAACTGATGACAATTGCCAGGAAGCAGAATATCAGTGGATTGAGAAAACATCGGTTTTACCATTAATTTTGCACATTACAATCAGAGGGGAAGATGTAAGGGGTTTATGTGAAACCCACTGATAATAGATTAGGGAGGCAAGAGAAAGCAAAGAGTGAAGGGAGCCCCTGGGATTGGATAAAAAGTAAAACTAATACATACTTTTACATTGTCCGGCATAGGGCAGTTAACAGTCAACCAACAGGATAATGACAATGAGGAGATTCGCAGTCTCTGCTCTGGTGCTGTGGTTGTGCATTTAAGGTGGGGAGAGAGTATATTATTTTGATATTCCAAAGTTCCTGTTATCAGGCATGTTACTGTGGATGCAAAAAACAGATGACAGGCTCAGTTAATGGAAACATTGACCTTTATAAGGAAAAAATACTGGCCTAGGACATGACTACATGCCTTGAACCTATTTTAGAGAGTTTTAATTTCAGACCATTCTATGTGGTTACTTTAGATCTCTGAGTTTGTAAGGCTGCCAGGAAGGCCTCCCCTGAGCTTGCCAGGTTTAAATCCATGGTCCCCCTTTTTTTTCCACAGGGGTGTGGGGGGAAGCCAGAGGTCATTTGGTGGGGCTTCTGGGAAACATGATTAGGACTTGGCCCGGCTAGTGGGCACCCTTGTGACCACCACCACCCCCGCCTTTCTTCTCGCTTCTTGGATCTGTTGGTCTCAAACTGGAGGGTGTATCAGGATCACCTGGAGGGCTCGTTGAAACGCCAATAGCTGAACCCCGCCCTCAGAGTCAGAGTTTCTGATTCAGCTGCTCAGAGGTGGGCCTGAGGATTTGCTTTTCCAATGAGCTCATAGGGGATGCTAAAGCTGTTCCTCTAGAGAGCGCATTTAAACAATATTTTATTTATTTTTAGAGAAAGAGAAACATTGATGTGTGAGAGTTACATCCACCAGTTGACTGGCCCATAGCCTAGGCACGTGCTCTGACTGGGATCCAAATGGGCAACCTCTTGGTTTGCCTGCCCAAAACAGGCACTCAATACACTGAACCACAGGAGCCAGGGATAGAGATTGAGTTTTTGAGAAACTCAAACTGCAGCTGCAATAGCAATATCTTTTTTGTGAACAAAACGTGACCTTGAGGATAGAATGCAAGCCCTGAGGGTTTGTGCAACATAAAGGTAGAAGGAGTCTGGGTTTCTGAAATTAATTTCGTGATATTCTGATTTATATTAAGAAATATTTGCTCTGGTGCAACATAAATTGGGAGAGATAAAGGTGTCTTTTTTTATGTTAATGAGGTGATTGCGAATGCCCCAGGGCACCTAAAGGTGGGGCTGGTTGCCAGGGGAACGGATCAGGTAATTAGAGGGTTGGAATTGTCAGTCTAATGCCTGAAACTTTGGGGAGGGGAGAAGGCTGGCGGTTGAGTCAGTAGTCAATGACCCACGACTGAATGAATCACACCTGTGTAATGATGTCTCTGTTAAAAACCGAAAGGGTTTCTGAGAGCGTTTGGGTTGGTGAACACAATAAGATCCTGGCAGGGCTTGGAGCTCCATGCCCTTTTCCTATTCCTGCCTTTTGCATCCCTTCATCTGGCTATTGAGTTGTATTCTTTACTATCCTTTGCAAGACACTGGTGATCTAGTGAATAAAATGTTTCTCTGAGCCTTGTGAGCCTCTCTAGCAAGTTAAGTGAACCCTAGGAAGGGACAGGTGGAACCTCCAGTCGATAGCCAGTAGGCCAGAAGCACAGGTGACAGCCCGGACTTGTGAGTGGCATCCGAAACAAGGGGCGGGGGACCGTCTTTATCCTGTGGGGTCTGATGCTAAGTCCAGGTAGGCAGTGTTGGAACTGAGCTGAATGTTGGTGTGGGGAGAAAGCAGCCCCCTCTCATGGTAAAATGGGATACTGAACCCTTGAACTTAGAACCCTCCTACCTGCCCAGCATTTTTTTTCCTGAGAGAAAAGAATTCCTTTGTCCTGCTAGGTTGTCTACTGTATGCAGCTGGACCTACTTGTATTTAATACCAAGGCCTCAGGCCATATCAGATATTTCCTTCCTCCTACTTTTTCAAAAATTCCAGGGTTTCATTTTCTTTTTTTCCTCCAAGTGAACAGAACATGACTTTAACCTGAACTCTGATGATGAAAGCCTTGAATCCTTACATTAAATTCACCTGCGTGAGTTAAGACTATCTGTGAATCAGTATGATTATTCTATAAGAGATTGTGCACCTTGAACCCTGCAAACAGAGGTGGCAATACAAAGGGTTCCACTCACAGCAAGTGAACTGTCCTCAGGATGGAAGTGACAGGAAGTCCAAAGTCCTATACCCCTGACACCCCGTGTAGAATTTCACTCTCCCAATGGAAGCGGTTGGGATCAACAGTGTGACTTCTGCCTCTTATTCATAAGCGAAAAATAACAAGGCAATGAGCACGTACCAGGTGTCACCCTGTCTGTCTGATTAAGGCAGGAAAACCATGCTGTGTTTAAGTTCCTGCAATGAAAGTTTCTTTGGATAATTATACTCTTTTTGAAGACTCTTGGTTAAAACTCTGAGAACTTGGTATGCTTGCTCTTTGAAATACATTTTTATCAAAGATTAAGAAAAGGCATGACTAAGTCACAAATATGGTAACAGATGCTTATGATTGGCTGTTGCCATGCATCCTTAACTCCTGCTCTGGTTGATATAATTAGAAGGGTCAGAACATTTATCCCTCACCCACACATTGTCAGTTGCCTAGCGATGCTTACGGTTTACGTGCAGAAAGAAGGCAGACCCTGCTTTGCCTGTCTCCATCACAGAAGGTACATTAGCTCCAGGGCAATTGACTGCGGATAATTGCTGAATCCCACCTGTAGGCTGAGGGCTGAAAGTAGTGCAGTAACATCAGGCATTAGAAATTCATTTTGTCTCAGGCTACATGCAGGGGAAGGCTGCATCTGCAGAGGCGGATGTATCCCAGATGCTACCAAACAGAGGTCCAAGGGGAGGGGCAATATTTGGCCCACCGAGGGATGCCAAAAACTGCTACAGAAAACCGGGGCCCCTCCCAAGGACAGTATACTAATACCTACTGGGCTCGTCTATCTGCTGCCAATTGGAAAGACATCTCTCAATGCCAGAAATTTGCGAAAAGGAAAGGAAAGGTTTATTTAAAGCTATACAGACTTAAAAGTAGTGAACCAATGTCCCCATTAAAATATCGAAGTACTTTAGGATAACCACAGATGCCCACAACGCTTCCTTCCCCCCTGCCCTAATTCAGGGTACCATATCTCAGGAAAAGAAGCACACATCTGTGTTTCTAGGTCACTGGCACCATCAGCTGTATCACCTCCAGGCAGGATCTCCAATTAATCCAAAGTGATGTGGCACCTTCTCATGATTTACTGGCAAAGAGTTCTTTCACCCTTCTTCCAGGCAAAGTCTACCCTGCTTCCCAGGCCACGCAGCCAAAGGGAGCATCCCAAAACCACGTGGGCCTCTTCTACCAGAGCTGTAGGGGTCCGTACTCCACCAAAAGTGCATGGCTTTCTCCCCTCCTGGCTGCAGAGGTCCCCATTCTGGCAAAGCGGAGTGGTACTCTTTCACCTGGGCAAGAGGGGGTCCTCACTCTGCCCCAAACCACATGGCTCTCTCACCTGGCTGCAGGGGTCTGCACTCTTCCCAAACCGCATGGGTCTCTCTTTCACCTCACCAAGAGGAGGTCTGCACTTCGACAAAACCTCGTATCTCTCACCAGTGGCTGCCATGTCTGGGTTTAAATCCTCATGCCAATCCTCCTTTGCAGCCCCATTTTCAACTCCTCCCACAATTGGTTACACCTGGCAGGACTCCTGTATTATTACAAGCTTACTGAGCTGCCATCCTGAGTCTGGGCAGGTGTGGCCCCATGGTGTGGAGCCAATCAACTCCAAGCTCTCACGCAGGCGCTGTAACTCAGGGGACCTGCCCCTCCAGGTACATCTTGGGTGGAAGTCACTTCTATCCCCCTGGCTCAGAGCATGGCCACAGCTATTTAACATATCTATGAAGCCAGTTCAAGTTATAGATATGTTAAATGACCATTCCAGAGGTTAGCTGCAAAACTGTTGCTATGCAAAACAACGCTCAATAGCCCTGCTCCATTTGTTTCTTCCCCCAACTGACACCTGGGGGTGGGGGTGAGGACATCTTAATATTTTCTGGACACCCTGAGCTCTGGACCCCATCCCAAATCCTTTCCTGGGGCCCCCTCTTGGCTGTACCCTATTACACAGGTAGTGTTTAAAAGCAGAGTATGTAGGAGGAAGTTTTTTAAAAATCTCATGAACACTAGTCTTACAAACCAAAACCTAAAAATGATAGGCAAATCTTGCTGAATGAAAGCATTTCACTGATTTCTTTATAGAGTCATCCCCCACTTTCAAATTAACCTGAAGAAACAAATCATTAGTCCTAGAACCTTCTAAGATACTATAAGCTGCCTAGGGATCTCAACCAGCTGAGTCTGCCCAAAAGCACACATTTTGCTCGGGCCCCCATACCACTCCCCCACCCTGATTCCTCAGGTCTGACCTCCTGCCAAGAGGATTGAAGGGGACTGAGGGAGAGTGACTGCTGAATCCATAGGAGGCAGTGAGCTGACCAAGGGGTCATGGAACATGGCAGATTGTGTGACTGTCACTTGCTTTAATTCAAGCAGAATTAAATCCCTCATGAATAGAATGGTCAGGTAGAGCAAGTCATGGGCTGACAATCTAGGGTTTGTTTTGTCATTGTCCTTGTTGTTTTATCAGAATAACACGGACTATACTGACCCTTCTCTGTGAGTGTGATGAGCATCTGGCAGCCCCCAAGTAGAGGTGAATTAGTTCTCTCTACCCCCAGCTCACCCATACACACGCAGACCTCTGATACTTAGGACCTCTCTCCTTTTCTTGGTTTTATACACAGGGTGTGGGAGGGTGGATATAGCCATGGGAATAGGTTAGCAGGGGGGCCAGCATAAGTTCCAGGCACAGCACGGTCAGCACTGCTATGAAATCTCAGGTGTGATCCAGGATGTTAATGAAATGAGGTCTTTTGTTACCTAGTTCCTGGGCATAGACACTGGGGAGAATGTGTATGTATTCATTCTTGCAAAAGTGAAGTGGAGAGAGCAGTGATTAAGCACCCAGGCAGTGTCTGAGGTGCCAGCATTTCCCCTCCAAGAAGCCCAGTGAGGCCCCACCCGTCTGCCCACTTTTGAAGGAAATCTCTGGTTCCCACACACCTCCTCCTTTGAATATCTCTCTCCTCCTTCTTACCCCATCTTCCAGATCCCTCCTCTTTTCACGGTACATGTCGATGGACCAATGCATATGAAATCCCAAAGAATAGGAACCAGTGCCCTTTACCTTGAAGACCAGGAGGCCTTACCTCTTTCTAGGGCAGCACAGAAAGGAAGGAAGAGAAAAACCAATTCACTCTCTATATTAGCGCATGTGGATTTCCTAACCTTTCATCACTTTCAGTGCATTGAGGACAAGGCTCTTTAAATGAGCCCAGCAGCTCCGGAACACACTAAGGATTGTAAATATGAAGTAACAGGAGAACAATTAAGTTTCTGGGATGTGCTCAGTGGGTGTTTATTCCTGGTGACCATTATCAGCATCTGAAATCCTGGGTTGAGGAATTAGAATCAACAGTTCTTTTTTCATTTCAATTTTTACAGCACAGTAGGAATGTATTTTTTCTTCTGTTTGCTTTGAATTATAGGCAAGATCTCCCACATGAGCTTGTGAGATGCTGGCCAAGGTGCCCACATTCAAATCTCCTAGCAGGAGGTACTCAGGTTCAGGAATTGATAGAGCTTTTCATCCTGGCACCATTTGACCTGTGGCAGTAGATCCATCCTTTCTCGGAAAAGCCAGAGTCACAGGGGGCAAGATGAAGAGCCCAGGTCAGGACAGGCCATTTCAGGAGGAGGCACAGTGCTGCCTGGACAATAACTGCAGCCTCATTTAGTCAATTAAGCTTCTCCCAAAAGTCTATGAGTGCAGATGACTCCAGATATTGATGGGCTAACAGAATAAATTTTAAAAAGCTTCCTACTATCTCTGTGATTATAAGGATCTGACTTTTGAACTAACCAAGCACATCATTTTCATTTTATTCCCTCATAAAAGAGCTCGGACCAAACATCACTAACGCACAGCTCCAAGTGCCAATTATTTCCAGCTTACTCACCTGCAGAGTTGATTTTCTTTATCCTGACAGGCTCCATTCCTTGATTAAATCCTGGAACGTCATTTAACATATTCCGTCAGAACTAGAATTCCTGAAAACCAATCAAATTAATAACACAATTCATTTTCTAGGAGGCTGTTTCTTGTCCTGTTTTGCTTGCTGAAAAAAGAGTGAAAAATAAGAGCCCCAAAATAATAACAATAGAACAATAGAAGGAATAGGCAAAAGGAAAAAGGGAGGTAACAAATACAGTTAATAGATTTGAACACGGATGTGCATCAAATGAAAGGCTTTCCAGTTTTTTTAGCAATTATAATGAGTCTTGTCTAATTTCTTTATTAGGTCCTAATATATATTTATTAATTTCTTTTTTCTCCTTTGTCTTGCCCAGTGAACAATGCATGCACACCTCAGCAGAAGTACTGTTTGATCAGAAATTATACTGCTTCAGAGCATTCAATGAAAGATTTCTAAAAATTCTGACAAATTTTGGTGGGCGTTGGAATGATAGGAAAACCTAAGAAGTTGTAATATAAGGTTTCGGCATAACGGTCACCTTTTTGTCATAGCTGTCATTATTACTATTTGCCATCCATGTGGTTGATATCAGCACACCTGATACACGCTGATTTCAATCCCAAAGGCAAGCAAGAGTTTGCATTAGGTTGAAATTACAATCTCAGTTTTGGATTTAATGCTTTTTCTGGATGTATCGAAAGAACGTTGGTGGTCGTAAGCAAATGAGTTAATTTCCTTGCTTTAAAGATGCTTGATTAGCAAACAGAGAAGCTGAGGACTTAAAAATTGTGGGATGATCCAATTCCCAGCACTGTAGAAATCACTGAACAGATTATAAAATTTTTTTCCTAATGGGAGCTTGTTAAAAGTAATATGAACTAAGCATTTTTGCCCTTTCAAATGGCTAACTTTATCCCCTGGATCTTGATCATGGTGGGGGAAGGTGATGAACAGCCTGGGGTCTGGCCCTTATTGAAGGCTTCATTAATAAGATCCAAATCTGAATCTGAATGAACAAGCCAGCTCAGGGACCACCATTCACACTATTGTTTTTGGCCCACCCCCACGCTCTCAAAAAACTTCTGTAATCCCCACTGTTGGGAGGCACTTCTTTGATTTATCAAGATTCACTTTTGAAAAATGAAAGTGTCATTGGGAAGTTTCAAATAATAAATAGTAATGAGTCATTAGTTGGGGTTGTGCAGTGAGGAGGAAGATGTATAAAGCCTATTGCTCCTTCTCCAAGTCTGGGTAAGAAGAGGAGATGGTATAATGGGGTAACTAAAGCCCAAACTGACAGAATCAGGGAGACCTAGATGTGAATGCTAAATTTGCCCCTTGCTGGGTGTGTGACCTTGGGCAAACAACTTAATTTCTCTGAATACAAATACATTTTAAAAATAGGCAATATAGCCCTGGCCAGGTGGCTCCATTGGTTGGAGTGTTGTCCCATATACCAAAAGGTTGTGGGTTCAATCCCTGGTGAGGCACATACCTAGGTCCCACTGTGTAACCAGTTGATGTGGTGTTTCTCCCTCAATGATGTTTTTTTTTCTCTCCCTCCCTACTTTCTCCTTCCTCTTCTCTAAAAATCAATAAACATATCCTTGGGTGAGGATTCAAAAAAAGGCAAAATAATTTTACTTCCTAGAATTATTTGGGGAAATCAAATAGATTTCACATTACACACATACACACATATATATATATATATATCTCCCAATATGTGTAAACAAAGTAGAATCTGCGTAATGGTAGTTATTGACTAATTATCTGACATGCCTTGCTATGCTTCAGATGTGACCAGGACCCCTGGTTTACAGTGTAGCCCAAGATCTCCAAGCATAAAGGCCCAGGCGGAGCCCTCCAGAGAGATCTGAATACATTCTGAGTGAATTGTGTGGTAAAGAGATCACCTTTCATAACTGTCCCCATTTACATAAGCAGAGATGCCTACTATGGGCAAGATGGAGACCCTTACAGCTAGGTCTTTAGGTTTAAAATAAATAAAAAGTCCTCTCTTTTGACTAATGAATAAAATGACACTCTGCCCACTGTCACATGTCCCTTTGGATGCCACTTTCTGAACTAATCACTTATTCTAGTCACTGGCTGCTTCTCTCCACGGCCTTGTAGCTGGTATTTCTCCTCATATATTCCCGCAGTGTTAATATGTCATGAGGAACAATAGGGTAAGACCATATACCAGCTCCTGGGAAAGAATAAAGCGCGGGAGAGAGTTAAATAAAATGGCTGGAATACTTGGAGGGAAATGCGATAAACCCAGAGCCATTCCTTAGCGGTGTTTCACAGCAAAGGATTTATTGCACAACAATGAGCATTTATTTATTCTTCTTCAGTAAGCCTTTTTGCATTATTATTCATTCGGCAATTCAGCTGGGTATTCAGAAGTGACAGCTTGCCAATTTTTTTCACGAACATTTTTGACTTTAACATCTTAATCTGAAATCATTGCAGTAATTACAAGGGGGTGATGGGTAAAAGGAGGAGGTGAGGAAGGTGGCTGCGTTTTCAGGATGCTCACACCAAAAGGAACGGTGCTAAATACTCTGTGTGTAGCTCTGACAGCTGAGGTGCCACACTGAATCTTCACCGGCCAATGAGTAGCAGGAACAGGGTTATACAGGATCTCAAAGCCTTGCCCACTCCGAGGTGTTGTTCTGTTTTAGAAAGTGACCACACCTGTGCAAGCCAGGCAGCAGAGTCACTGACGCGATCACAGGGCCACACTCAATCAGTTAATATTTATTACAGGTCTGCTCCGCCCGGTATACTCTCTAATTCTTCATCCTGCTTCATTTTCTTCATGGCATTTGCTATTAATATTGTTATACAGCAGTTCACTTATTTGGTTTATCATCTGTCTGCCCAATCAGAATGTAAGCGCCATGAGAACAGGAACCTTGTTGGGTTTGGTTCGCTGTTGCTCCTCCAGCACCAGGAATATCACCTGGTGCACGGTAGGAGAATAATAAATTTGTATTCAAATGAGTGAATAGAAGGATGATAAAAGCTGAGGCAAATTAAGAATAAGATATTTTCCCCGACCTAGCTTCACCATCTAGCTGGAAATCAGAGGGTATGACTGCTCAGAAAGCCTGCAAAGCAGCAGGGCCTCAGACCTCGGGGATTTTCTTTGAAGTGGTGACCATGTGCTTTCTGAGCAGAAGGAACAGCAGTGCACTGCCATCCTGGACCTGCCGGCCCAAGCCCTGCCTCGATCACTCTGCCTTACTCTGCTCCTGACCCCCTTTCCCTTTGATCTCATGGCCGAGGTCCAGAGGCTCCCGCCTGCCAGTTACCGACTAATTTGCTGCCTCCCCATTCCTATTAAACATATTCAAAGGATGGCTTGATATAAATGCATCCTTGAAAGAGATATCTTCAACCACAATTCTCAACTTGTGCTGCAAAAAAAAAAAAATCTTGTGGCTGCTAGAAATGTTACGGGAAAATGCTTCCCTAGTCAAAAAGGTTGAGGGAATATAGAGTTAATCAAAGCTGTTCCCATAGGTTATCGCTAAGCCTCCAATATACTGCTGTGCATTTAAATATCTGAGAGCCACAATACATAGGGGATATTTCCCCCACACTTATTTGACCATGGAAGCTTCCTCTCCTGAACTGTACATCAGCTCCTGCTGTTGCTGAAACATCATTTGGGAAACACTCGTCTACAAGCTTCGCAGGAGAAGTGCGTGTAAGGTGGTTAGGCAGGCCTCTGGGGGCTAGAGAGTGGCTGGTGGGTCACCACAGTGGGTAGGGGGTTACCATGATGTGTAAGTTCATAGAACCAGGATCATAAATATTCAGAAGAGGGAGAACCAAGAAGGCTCGTGAAAGAGGTGCAGGGGAACAGAGCTTCAAGTGATAAACAGGTTTGAGATAGAGGAGAAAAAAAGGATATTTCAAGTGTGGGTGAAACTTAAAGACAGGAAGGTGCCACTGAGTTTCTATTTTCAAAATTCAACTTATTCAGATCCTTGAAAAATTGGTGGGACTTGAATTAATGGTTCTAATAGCCAATTCTATTTTTCCAGTTAAGTCTGTGTTTGCATCCTCTGAAGCAGATACTATTGATAAAACAGGATCCAATGTAGAAGAGTTTTTAAGGGAAATGCCCAAGTGACAGTAGATGGGGATAAGCCAGGGAAAGCCGGGACATCCATCAGACCCTATTCAAATCTGACCCCAAGTGAAGGTGAAAGGAAAGAAAAGTTGGATAAAAAACATCAACTGCTGTGAAGTCTAACGAAGGATCAGCAATACCGGCAAGGAGGTCTCATGTTCAAGTGCATCAGAAAAGTGCCGAGTCCCCCAGGACTAGCTGTCCTCAAGTATCCCTTCGTCACCAGTTACCGGCTGGGAGCAGCCCCTGGAAGCCTGGTCTTGGTGCACAGTTGCACTGAGTTTCAGAGCTCAGCGGCCGGCCCCACGCCAGCTAAGCTCTCTGTACTTGGATTCTGCAAGGTACAGTCTCACGACCACCACACTCGAAACAGACCTTTATAAAAAGTGCCCTCGTCTAGATGTGGGGAAGAAATTGCCTAGAAACTCAAAGTTATGCATCTGAAAGGAGGGATGAAAGTAGGACAGGAGCTGATGCAAATGGCCAGAGATGCAGCCTGGTAACAAGAAAATGCATCTTTCTACTTCTTATTTTACACATCTCCAGATTAGAATATTTTAGTTCCTCCAGGAGATAGATTCAGTTATTGTGGAATCTCAAGCTTATAAAATTGGGTGTTGAGCCTGGGAAGACTCATTTAAAAAAAGAATAGCCCTGACCGACCATGTGGCTCAGTCGGTTTGGTCTCATTGGCAAAACCAAAAGTCTCCATTTTACTCCCGGTCAGGGCAGATGCCTGGGTTGCAGGTTTCACATCTTGTTGGGACGCATGTGAGAGGCAACAGATTGATGTTTCTCTCCTCTTTCTCCCTCTCTTCCCTTCTCTCTAAAATAAATAAATAAAACCTTTTAAAAAATCTATCAAAAATGAAAAAATAAACTACAGATACAAAATTGCCAGGGCTCCCACAAGTCAGAAGCCAGTTCCAGCCTCATGTACTTCATGATAAATCCACCCTGACCTATTTGCAAAGTGTGGGTAAGAAACTTGAAGTGTATTGCATGTGCACATTCAAAAATAATTCACTGCTGATTGATTCGTGAAAATGTAAAATGCCTGACAGGTGCTTAATTATCTGAACTCTGGGTGCTTTGTATGGTAAAGGAACAGCTGGTGGGAGAGGGAGTGAGGGCATTGCTGGGGCTAATGCGGACGGTGACCCCGGCAGGCCCTCTCTGCAGAGCCCGCTGAGCTGCTGACGCTGAGCCAGGAGGACGCCTTCTCAGAAGCCAGCTCCAGTAACAGTCCTTGGAGAGGATCGTGGCATGGCCTCGATTCTCCAACTTTCTGTGTCTCTTTAGGGACACAAAATAAGAAAACCCTGGGAAACACGCAGCATACACAAAAAATTATTCTTTAGCCAAGCACCACAGTGCAGTGCAAAAGGCAGTAAAATCTTGAGGGCTGCAGATAACACAGCTGGGTTGGTCTGTGAAGAAGACCTAGGGACGACGTGAGGTTTCCCAGAATCTGCCTCTGTGGAGGGTTCCACACTGCTTGAATGACAATGCTTCTGATAAAAGCCCTGAAGCAAGAAAAAAGGGAAAATGGAGGAGACATGAGGAAGAAAGAGGAAACAAGGCGAGGACAGATGGAAAAGGGAAAGAAATAGAATAAAAAGGGGAAAGGACTCAGAAGGCCACAGTGTGGCTAAGTGTGTCGAGAGGCCTAATTGCTTCTGGGTCTTTTAGCATCATTTGAAAATAGAATTTGACCCAGGGTATTAGACTCATACAAATCTAGTTAGGGGAAGTCCTGATAGTGGTATGTATTTGCTATGTTCTGTTCATCCCGAGGTCTCCATCCCTGTGGTTTTCTGGCTTGGTTCCCAGCCCATCTGCATATTCTATTACTACAACAGTCTTTCTTACACATGATGATACTATGACAATGCCCAGATCTGCATGGAGTGAAGTCCCTTGCTTCCCCGAGCACACTCTTCCATCATTTGTTTCTAACATCCTACATCATTTCTTGCTATGTCTTTCTCTCTAACACCTTGTCAACCTTTTCCCTCATTTTTTGCTCCAATCAACTAGCTCCTTGTCTCATGTACTTGAATATAATACAAGGGTGGGCAAGAGTAGGTTTACAGTTGTTTGTGTATAAAATAATATAATAATTAATCAATAATAACACAAAAATAAACGGTTTCATGTACTCACAACTGTAAACTTACTTTTGTGCACCTTGTATATTTTAATTTCCTACTTATTTCTGCATTCCTAATAGCCTATAGGCTCTAAGAGATTTACTGCTTTGTTACTGGGGAGACCCAATCAGGGGCTCCCTTTCTTCAGTTCTTGCCTTGCTCTCAAGAGAAGAATTGAGGTAAGAGAGGACAAGTATAGTATAAATGAAATAAGTTTATTTATGAAATACACTTGAGCACAAAACTATAGGCAGGCACCAGCTAGTCTGAATGTCCCATGTATAGAAGAAATAAAGTTGTTAGTAAGTTTTTCTATGCACTTGAGCCTGAAGCTGCAAGCAGGTACCCAGCTAATCTGAGTGCCTCAGTTCTTGGGGTTCAGGGGTAATACACTCTATCCAGTTTCTAGTTACCCTTCTTCCTCTTCCTTCCAGACCTTGGGACTAATACACAGTCTCAAAGGCTTTCTTTTTCAGCTAGGAAAATTATTGCTCGTGCTTTCTTTCCCAGCTAGTGTAAATGATACACAGAGACTTTCAAAATCTTCCCTCCTCCTGCACTATCATGGCTTTGCTCGTGATGTTTGGAACGCCTGGCTATCTTGCTGGACCGGGCTCAGGACTGCTGAGTTAGTGGGTGGCGTGTCTTCCTCCTCCCTGCCTTGATTTGCTGTCTATCCTGCCTGCAGTCTCATCAGTAGCATATCACACTGGATGGCATACAGCGTGGTGGCAATAAGTACACCTTGCAAGAACGAATGAATGAATGATAGAGGTTTATTTATAGGCATGTATATACCTTTATTTATGATTTCTATGACTTTTAATTATATCCTTTTGTTTAAAATCCAGCTTAAAGTTTCTTTTCCAGAAAAAAATGTATTGAAATACTTATTTTACACACACACACACACACACACACACACACACACACACTTGCATATTCATACACTCTTGGTTACTTATGTTGGAAGCTTCTGTGTACTGTTTTACTTTTCAGGTATTTTCCTATTACAAAGTAACTTGTAGAAGACCAACGAGTCAGGAAAAGTTGTATTAAAAAGTTTATCTGGCCCCTGGCTGGTATAGCTCAGTGGGTTGAATGTGGACTGTGTATCAAAAAGTTGCTGGTTCGATACCCAGTCAGGGCACATGCCTGGGTTGTGGGCCAGATCTCCAGTGGGGGCCACATAACAGGCAACCACACACTGATGTTTCTCACCCTTTCTTTCTCCATCCCTTTCCCTCTTTCTAAAAATAAATAAAATCTTTAAAAAATTTTTGTCTGCTTCAAGACATCAGAGAGCAACTAAGAAAATTGGGATTTGAGAGGCCAAGATCCCAGAAGGAAGGGGAGCTCATTACTATGACCCCAGAGTTCTATACTGTGCATTTCTCCTCAGGAAATATGCCAATTTTCTGGCATAATTTGAGTGCCTGAGAAGCCACACAAAGGGTGACGTGTGAGAGACAGAAGCGTTGGCAATCTCCGGAACTAGGGAGAAGAAATTCAGTGTTGGACCTGCCAGTGCATCTAGGACTCGTGTGGTCCAGAGCTCCAAAGGGAAGGAGAATCAGAGAAGGGAACCCAACACCTACAGCTTTCTCTTTTCAAGGTATCTAATGATTGGATAAAAGAACTAAAATCCAAGTTAATGCAATCTAAAAATCAGGGTAGAGTTTGTTGCAGTCTCTTAGTCCTAAGGGAGACAAAAAGAAAGTTCAGGAGAGGTAATATTAAATACCCCAGGATCTCACCTGGAACCCTCAAGGACTGCACCCAAGGACCACGGGAAAATCAGAAGTCAGCTGAGGCTCACTTAGTCCCTCACCGGGTTAAGGTGAACTGCCCCTAATCTGGCTGCCTGCAGAGGGCAGGGTAAATTCTTTCGGAAGAAGATAACAGCATGTGGAGTCCCTTCCATTGTTCATAGACAGTGTGTCTAGCAAGCAACAATTAGTTAAGGAGACAGAAAAGGAAAAAGAGATGGAAGCAGAAAAGAGAAATGGATCCATAGGTAAATCAGATAATGGGATTATCTGTGATACACTGTCTTGACCAAGTTCAGGATAGTAGATAACAAGATCATTTTACCAAGAGCTGGAATCTATTTTTAAAATGATCAAATTCAAATTCTGTAACTGGTGTGAAGATTTAACAGCGTATTGACCAACTAAAGGTTAGTTAACTGAAAGTTCAATCAGCAGAAAATATCAAAGCTAAATCACAGACTGACAAAGAAACATAGAATGTAGAAAAGGGCATGAGCCAAATAAAACACAGAGGAAAGTTCTCACATGACTATAATTGGTATCCCAGGAGAAGGTGAGAGAGGGAGAAAGAAGCAGTATTTGAAAATGTCTGACACTGTTCCAAAACTTTTGAAAGGCATCAAGCCATAGATTCAAGACATTCTGTAAACTAAATATGAGTGGGTCAAATACAGAGAAAACCCCTCCTAGACATATCATAATTCGACCACCAAACTCTAACGCAAAGGGAAATCTTAAAAGCCGTCATATCAGAAGAAGGACTTTCACAGAAGCAAAGATTCAGAAAACTTCCCCAAAGAAGCAATAGAAGCTAAAAGACAAAAGAATGACATCTTTAATGTTTGGAGAGAGAAATTCTGCCACTCTGGAATTTATAATCAGGAAAACTAGCCTTCAAAAATGAAAGTAAAATAAAGGCTTTGTCAGTCAAACAAAAACTGATAGAACTTTATCATTTGCAGAGCTGTACTCATAAAAGGGAGAAAGGAGGGGAAGGAGGGAGGGACGTCTCCTTAGGAAGAGGAAAGATGAGCTCAAAAGCCATGACAGAATTTCAGGCTGGAATGAAAATCAGTGAGAAGAGAAAACTTTGTGGATAATTTTATATTAATATAGACTGTGCAAAACAACAATAATGGTGTTAGGGTTTAATGAACATACAGAACCAAAGCACAGGGCAACAGTTTTACAAATTAACAGATGCCTTCATCTCACCTTTTCCATCTCTGTATCAGCACTGCCTGGCACAAGGGAGGGCATACAGTTGGCACAGTATTGGTTGGATGCTACTCAAAAACCCTTCTTTTATAGTTGAAGGAAAATAAGGAAGACCAGAGAAATAAATGTACTGCCAGAGCTGTGCCCAGCACCCAGATCTCTCTCGTAGGCCGGCACTCTTTCGGTGCTGACTTCAGAGTCTAGCTTTGCACTTGTCCCCTTCAAGACTGGTGACACTTTAGTCTTGTTCTACTCAACATGTGTGACTGCGAAAGATTTGACATCCCATTATAAGGCCTAACCGCTCTCCTGTCAGGAGCCCAATTCTACTCTGAGTCTTTTCCATCCTCTTCCCTAAATATCGTTCTCTAAGTGGCAAAGCATTGAGAAACTAGAGTGACCCCTGAGGCCTGGGTTTGGGTCACAGTTGTTTATATTGGCTCAGACCCGCTTTTCCTCCCACCACTGGGGCCTTGGTGTGGAAGAGTGCAGTAGCCTGATCTAGGAGGCAGGTGTCTATGAAGCCGTCAGGGTTCATTCTCCAAGTCTTTATTCCAAAGGTCTTATGACGACAGACTGCCTCTGCCTTGTGGATGGTTTTGTTTTTAAAGGGAGAGCCCTAGAGGCTGCAAGGAGTTGCCCAAGGGAGAGGGAATAGGTGAAAGCTTCAGCTTTCTCACCAACTTCCTCTTCTCTTCTAACAAAACCAAAAAGAGCTGGCATGCACTGTGGAATGTGGGCTTGACTTACAGGCTGTATAGTGACTCGGTGATACCTGATGTTTCAGCAACCCTCTTAACTTCCCAGACTCTCCATGATCAAGTTGGAATCAATGTGCGGAACAATCAAGTAGGTTGCTGGGCAGAGAAGGAAGAGCCTGAGCTTTGCAGTCATGTAGCTTGACATCAGTCCTTACTGGGCTTCACAGAGGCTGATCATGGAGTAGTCACTTAACCTCTCTGAGCCTCAGTTTCTCCATCTGTCAGTGAGAAAGATAGTCATTCCTGCCTAACCTACTTTACATGATTTGGTGTGGCGGGGGAGATTAAATAAAATAATATGTATAAATATGCTTTTTAAACAGAAGAGTCCTGAGAAAAATCTAAATTTTGTTTGCCTTAAGAACATTGTAAAAATTGCAAACTGTGACAGCTGATGAGTAATGCATAAAAAAGTCTAAGTGTTTAGAACTGGAAGGATACTTAGGGACCTTTTGGCCTAACCCACTTATTTTTCAGATGAGAAAACTGAATAAAAGCCAGAGAAGTAAAGTTACTTTCCCAAAGTAATAAAATTAGAAAAAGAGAGGGAATGAAGATCTTCCAAACATATTTGAAAATCTGCACGGAGCCCTGGCTGGTGTAACTCAGTGGGTTGAGTGTGGGCTTGCGAACAAAAGCATTGCCGGTTCAATTCCCAGTCACGGCACATGCCTGGGCTGCTGGCCAGGTCCCCAGTAGGGGGCACTTGAGAGGCAACCACACATTGATGTTTCTCTCCTTCTCTTCGTCCTTTCCCCTTTGTCTAAAAATAAATACATAAAATCTTAAAAAGAAAAAATCTGCATGGAGACAACCCTGGTGCATGAGTCAGGATTACCAGATCCCGATGTTTACAATATTCTTGTTTTTGATTTACAAAGACATCAAGCAGATTAAAAGGTGGTCAAAGAGAGATGTTATAAGCACATATCTAATGTTTTCTTCCTGATTATATCAAAAATTACAAAATCACTAGGAGAATTCTATAAAGAATATGGCAACTTACTTGAAGATTATGTCAATTAAAATCATCTTCTGAAGAAGACCCTGGCATACGTCTTCAGAATAAAAGGGTGACCTGTCACCTCTACAGGACCATTTCCAAAACTTCTATGGTGCACTCGAAGCTGCTCAGAAGTCAGAGAAAAACGTGGAATTTCAATGTGCCTGGCACCATCTCAAGACCACCTGGAGGAAGAAATAAAGACCCTGGTTATGTGAGCACACATCTTTGGTGTACGTGACAGATCTGTGAACATATGCTACTCAGGGTCTCTACAAACATTGTCCCTTCAGAGTCCAAAGGCAAGTCTTGATAAACTGGAGTTTCTCAAAAAGGGCAGTTTTGGGGAGTCTATGCAAAGAAAGCAAGGTCGCTATTCACTTAACATAAGACACTTAGAAAAAGTTACTTGAGCCCTTGATCAAATGACTATTAAAATCACACTCCCTACCCGAGTCTCCTCCAGTGTAGCAGGGCCTCAGGAGTCTTTGAAGATGAAGTGGCCATTTGATCTTGAACTTACTACCACCACCACAGCATGAATCAAGAGTTTCCAGCAAGTCTTTCTTCACCCTCTGTTCAAAGGTTAGGAATCAAAGAGCCCTGGCTCTCAGTGGATCCCAGAATGCTGCTGGGTTAACCCAGCCACGCACTGGCACTGGGTCAATGCCACTGTCAGGGCTTGGGTGTTCCCCGATCACATTAATGTGTTGTCAGTGTTTTCCTCTGAGGTGGCAGGCCCCAGAGCCTGCCCCAAATCTTGGGATGCATTGATTTCATGTCACCAGGGACTGAATAGAACACTTCTATTTCAACAGAAATAACTGTCACAGACACAGAAACAAGAAACCGCCTGTCCCTAAGGGGAAAGTCACCAGGCTCAAGAGAGCCCTCCTTAAAGTCTGGCATGGTCCCTTTGTTCTATGCCAGTGAATTTCTGCCTTGAACTGTGCTGCCACCTCTGATCCATCTCTTTCTGTTCATGCAGGGTGACTCAGAGTAGGTAAAGAGCTGGGTAAAGCCCTGCTGCATTTAATTGATGAAACACGGCCAGTTACTGCCAAGCCAGAGGGGGTTAATGCATGCTCCGAGGATGCACTGAAGTAGAACACTGAGCAACATGACAAGTAGCTGTGGCTACACAGAGCTGAGAAGGGAAAACAGTGGACTGGCTTAGCTGGCCTTCAGCCATCTTTGGGCAAAAGCATCAGAAGCTGTAGGGAACAAAAAGGCAGACCCACAAACACTGACATGGCCCATAAGCCCCAGTGAGGGGCACACAACAAAGGCAGGCCACACACTGGCAGTACAAGAAGGACCAGAGTGAAGGATCTGAGTCATCTACTAAACAATGCTAACTAAATACTGTCCTTCATAGCACAAGCCCTGCAGTAGGACATTAGGTTATACAAAGAGGAGCAAGACGTTCTTTGCACCCAGCAAGCTGGATCCTAGTTAGGTGAGAGAGGATGGCACAAAACGTGACATCGGTATGTTAAGCAATGACCAAAAGTACCTATTTATACATTTAATATGTACACATCTACATATAAATATACATATACATCTATTTTTTTTAAAAAATCAACCTATCTGTTGCCTGTTCCATCTACATACTGATTGAACTTACTCAAATGCATACCCTTGATCATGTATTAAAAACTAAAATTTAGTACTTAAAAACACCTTTTAAAAAAAGTATGAATACCACATGCAAGAGTAATTTGCCTCAGGTAAACAAATTCTCATAAAGAAGAGGCAGGAAATTGAAAATATTTTAAAAATATGTTCATTGAGTTAAAGATGGTCTCGATTAATTCATTGGAACTTGAACTCCCTATTTGTGAATTCAGGGAAGGGTTACTTCTGGTGGGGGGTCAAGAAAAGTCGCTTCACTGAGAGGGCTGGGCCATGGTGGGCACACACAGGGATGGCAGTGATGCACGCCCTGGCAGGATGGGGGCGGCACCCTGTTCAAACCACTTGCTGGCCTGGTTCTTGGGCTCCTTCTAGGTGAGTGTAAATGTCTAATAAGCTTGTGTTTTCTATGACAGGAAATGTTTTACAAAGAGGATTCCACTTGTGGAATAAAGAACGACTCAGAGGTAGGGAAAGACTGGAGAATGGTTAGGGCATTGTTATACTGGGTACTCAGTAGAACATAGCAGGATGGGAACAGACCCCCGGCAGAGGCAGAATTGGTGGAACCTGATGGCTTTCTGAGACAGGGCTTCTATTCCAAAGATAAGAGGGTCTTCAATTTACATGCCCAGCTTCTAGCTATAATAGCTTAGTATCTAATGTACACTATAGTAACAAACAACTTCCAAATCTTAATGGCTTAACATAGTAAATGACTACTCAAAGACCAGAAGTCTCCATGGATATGAGTGGATACAAATAGTTATGGGGGAAGAAGATAACTCGCTCTACTTGCCAGAAGTACTTCAGGCCTGCCAAGATAACAGATATGGAATGGAGGTATTTCACAAAAAAGACCAACTAATTTCAATTGCTAAAGACTGCATGATGAGCTGGATGATGTATATGGCAAGGCAGCCCCAAACATGGTGCTTTATTTTGGGCAGTGTTTTGCAGACATTGGAGTCTCGGGGCTTGGGTTTGATTCTTTCTGCAGGTCACCCCTCGTTTTTTGTCTGTCACCTGGTAAGCCTCTATTTTTGGCCCAGTCATCACTCTCCTATAAAGATTGAATCACCCTCTGACAGAGTAACAGAACTGAGTCATTGGATGGACAGAGTGTTTATCTGAAAGAGGCAGAGGAGGCTTTGCAGTATAGCTGTGGTTTGTGCCACAGAAATGGGAAGGAGACTCAGGTTTGTTTTCCTCCTACGCAGAGTGGGGCAAAAGTAGGCTTACAGTTGTGAGTCCATGACACAGTTTATTCTTGTATTATTATTTATTAAGTATTATCTTATTTCTCATATGGACAACTGTATATCTACTTTTGCCCCATTTTTCCCTAGATTGTCAGCTTATTGCTGCTACTTCTCTATTCTTTTAAATGTAAATATTGAGAGAAGTTTTCATGTTTACCTAGTCAGCCTGTCCCATTATATAGAGAAATAAACGTAAAGGCTCAAAGAAATGCACCAAGTTACAGAGCTGACAAAGCCAGGACAGTTAAATATCCAGTTTTCAACATCCGTTATGATCCACCGTACAGATCCTCTCTCTTCTCTCTTCTCTTGTTCAAATGATCTTGAGAAAATGAATTTGGGTAGAATGAGTGATGCGTAAAGAGGTAGTCCTGTCCCTGATCAGTTCAAACAAGCACAGGGCATCATTCGTGGATGTTGGCATCCACCAACAGACAGCTGCTCCTGGGGTTTGTCAGCAAGTCTCCCAATGGAAGAGGCTTGCTGATGGCGGAACGCTTTTCAGTCCATTGCATCCTCAGAGAAAACAGCTGTGGCATCACATATTTCTTTGTTGCCATTCATAATTGTCCTTTCAATGCATTAAAGGAAAGCAATGTGTGGGGTCAGAGAGCCACTTTATTAGCAGACCTCCTGAAGATCCAAGATGAAAGAGCCCCAGGGAAATTGATGTGCCCGCGGTGTAGCTTCAGCACAGCTTCCTGGTGCACGGGGGTTCTCAAACTCTTACTCCAAAGTCACGTGCCATCCTTCTCACAAAAATGAACCATCGGAGGCACACCAGTATAGTGTAGAATGAGCTTTGAGATTTTTTTGTCTCTAAAAGAGATGGTATGTGCCATGATCTGGGGTTAAAAGCAGTTCATAGACATAATTATGACAAGGAGCTAGTCATTTAACCTCTCTGACTTTTGGGATTTTTTTCAATTTGTAAAATGGAAGAATTGAATTAGATGACTTGTAAGACCCTTTCTGGCTCCAATATTTCAGATCTACAAACACAAAGCCACCTGCCTCACATCAGGAGTAAACTCATAATTTTGCCTCATTAGCAATTCTAAGCAGCCCCAGAGAAAAGGAGAGAATTAGAGCTTTTATTTGAGGTGTAGGCATTAGGAAAACCCAGATTCTTTCTTGATCTGTATTCCCTTCCTCAGAAAAGATTTTCAGTTTGCTCTGTGCCCCAAATTCCCTTGCTCCTCATTTGCTGGCCTACTGATACTTAATTTTAAATCCCATGAACAATATGTGAGCTGTTTCAGGGTAGATAGCCACAGTAGAACTGACAGCCAGCAGCTGTTTACAAACACCCTTGATTGTGAGTGAAAAATAATGTATAAACTCATCCACATCCCCCATTACTAAGACTGGTAGGAGAAAAGCAGAGGAAATCTTGCCTTCCATGGAACATCAGCATCTCTGTAGACAGATGGAGGGTATTAATAGGAGGTTTCATTGGAGCCTTTCTTTTGGAAATATAGGAACCAGTTGTGGTGGATAATGTTCGTGGTTAATCAAGTTGGGCTGTTTTTATGCAGAAAAGATTTTAGTTGGCTCATTCTTAAGCAACAATTTTTTATATTAAGAGCATAAAAACCTGTATAAAGAGGCAACAACTCTATGAAAGGAGATGCTGTTTCAGAGCTAATTGAAAATGTCATCTGTGGAGAACAGAAGTTACCTTAGATGGTTCATTCATTCACTTCTTCTACCACAAGTCTAGAATTAATTAGGTGCACATATTGTAAATATGAATAGAGATAGTCCATGTGCTCCAGAAACTCGCTGTCTAGTAGGGATACTAACAGGCATTGGCAATGTGCCGTCTACCATGCAGACCCTAGGGATGGAAAGACTGTGGAGACCACAAGTAACTGTCCCGGCTTGGGAGACTTGGGGGTATCACTGAGAAGTGGGCTTTGTCCTCAAGAACGGATGTAGAAATTAACAGCAGAGATGTCAGAAGAGGGTGTGTGTGCTGGATATTTTGTCATCCTTCTCACCTCTGCCCTCGGCTGGGCGACAGAACCAGCTGACCTGGGTAAACCACATCAACAGGCTCTCTGTCCTTTGGCCTTAAGTTTGACCGACCAGTCAATAGGTAGCCCCTGCCAGAGTTTGCAGGGAGAGGAGCGTGGCAGCGTATTTTATTTGCCTGGTTTCATTCCTGAGAAGTTGTTTCTCAGTCTAAAATTAAACCAAAGGTCACTGCTCCTCTCAAGGTGACTCCTACAGGACCGTCTCCTTTTGCATAAACACCAGTATAGGATGGCATAGCTCCACTGTGCCTGACCCTACGTTAATGCATTGGCCCTAGAGGTTCTCTTCCCTGGCACTCCCCCTTCCTGGCCAACCTTCCCTTTGTACATCAGCCCCCTTACACATCAGCTTGAGTACACAGTCTCTTCCTGGCTGGGACGCTGCATTCCAGGTGCAGCATTCCAGGCTGAGTTGCACACCAAGCAGACAGAAGGAATGATAAACTATTACATCCTTGGAAGGAGTAGTGTAGCTCAGAGATACTGCAATATAAAGGGCATCCTAGAGGAGGGGGCAGGGGAAGCACCACAGGTTTGTAAACTACGACAATTATTAGGACACGACAGGATTCTGTCTGTTTACAAAGATCACCCTGGCAGTTGCATGGAGAATGACCTGGATAGAAGAGAGATTTAAGAGACAAGTGGCAGTCGCTCTGACTCGAGCTGCCAGCAGCCAGCACTGCTGTGGTTCCTGGTTTTGTTAGGTGACTTCAGTCACTGGGCTCCTGCACCACAACCCCTTCCGCTGGCTCTCCAGCCTCCTGTTGCCAGTGTTGAGTTACCTTGCCATCCCACCTCTGGCTCCCAGCAACCAGTGCGCTCAGTAAATTCCTTCTTTTGTAAATATTTGAAGTGTTTTCTATTTTTCTGGTTAGACCCAGGTGAATACAGGCAGACAATGAGATGGCAAGGGGAGACATAGCCTAAGGGGAAAGGAAGCTTGCAGGCAAAGGGTGACAATCTCCCCTTGAGCCAGAAGACTGTTCCCTCGTCAATGAGGGGCAGAACACTGCAGTGTTTTGACCAGGTTCCAGACCAGGCTGCCTGGGCTCCAAAGCCTGCCTCCATGATCCCGTGCAAGTTTCCTGATCTCTGTGTGTCTGTTTTCTCACATGTAAGATAAAGATAACAGAAACTTTCTTACAGGGTTGTTGCAAGCATTAAATGAGTCAATATGATATATGCAAAATGCTTTGAAAAGTTCCTGGTAGATATTAAGTGCCCTGTAAAAATACTAGCTGTTGCTGCTTTCCTGGGGGCTCCAGGTTGGAGCACAAAAAGCTGACATCTCCCTGAGTCCCCAAACACCCAGTCATCCCTGTGTTAGGACAACAGAATTTGGCTGCCACATTCTAACAGCGGCAGCTTGGGAGGTGGGAAGAAGCCTGCACTGATTGACAGGGATGCTGTAAGGAAAATAATTGTCCAGGGGCAAGCAGTGGTTGCCATGGTTTCCAACTGGCAGAACTCCAAGGTCAATTCCTTGAAAATATTTCACTATTGATATGTGTGGGGTGATTCCTCTCTGCTCCTAATCATTTCATGGGCACTAGGGCAGATTGCTGCAAACCTGAGCCCCACTTTCAGGCAGGGTGGCAGGAAAGAAATCTGAGTAGCTAGAAATCAGATTTCCACTCAGCTAGCTGACCACTCACCACCCTCTGGCAAATACAGCTCATTCCTCAGAGGAGCCAGAAACGGGACCTGTCACTGAGAGATGTTAATACCAAGGGGGGATTTAGAATAAGACACAGTGCGCTCTAATGAAGATCACTGAGGACAACTTTTACTATTTCAAATTTTAGTTCTGGTCCCTGAGTGATTCATTTTAACTTCCCTGGAAATTCAAGTCCCAGGGTGCCAGGAAAACCGCAGGGCACAAGGCTTTGGTAAAGCCCTCGGCACAGCTCACCACCCAGTTTAACTCGTTGCCCGCCTGCCTTCGGGGCCCTGCGTGCGTTTCATCCTCAAAATCAATGCTCCATCCTTCGGAAGTAAACCCGTCTGACAGCCCAGCTGCAATATCGATTAAACATTTTCCTTTATAGAGTGGCTCAAGTTGTTTCGGGAAGCCTCCCCCGCCAGGCAGGGCATTAGTTTCCCAGCCTGCTCTCCCGGGAAGGCCTCCATCCCACTCCGCGCTGCACCGGTTCGGCTTTCACCGGGCAGCCCCGTGAGCCGGGCCTGAAAGCAGGTATTTCCGGCGAGTCATTGTATAGACTAAGAGTTTCTCCAGTATAAAAAGACTCTGACTAACTGAGTAAAGTACAAAAAAATTTCTCTACCAATTATTAATGACTCAGAAAGTACCATCACACGCTGATCATTCAGATGCTTTTGAAAATGCTTTTAAATGGCATGCTAGAAAACTTAAAGCAATGTTGTTTTCTATTTATGCAGCATAAAACTCTTCTTTCTCTGGGAAGCAGAGGCCTACCCATCTATTTAGAAAGCTGTAGTAGAGATTTAAGAAGGAAAAAAGAAATCGTGGTTAGGATCTGTGATATTTTTTAGGTGGCTACAAACTCTTTGCAGCTGTTCCTATCAAGAGGTGGCATCTTTCCTGTCCTCTTGAGTCTGGGCTGGGCCGGAGGGTTGCCCTGACCAACAGAAAGCAGCAGAAAGGAGGGTGTGAGACGTCTTTGTCTTGACCTCGAGACACCTTTGCCTCCGCACTAATCCTGTGGCTTGCTGCCTCCATGTAAACAAGTCTGAGCTGGTCTGCTAAAGAGGCCCCATGGAGAACTCAGGCACACTAGCCGATAGTCTGCCAGTCCCCAGCTATATGAGAGAGGTCATCTTAGACCAGCCAACCCTGCTGACCACCAGGCAACTGCCGCTGTACCAGTGACCCCAGGCTAAAATGGCAAGAACTTCCACCCTGAGCCCAGTCCAAATGGCAGACCTACAGCATCAGGAGCAAATATGATGGCTGGTTGTTTTAGGTCATTAGATATGGGGTGATTTATGACACAGTAACAGTTACCAGCCACAGAATTCATTTCCGGTTTAGTGCTTGATTTATCCGAGATCAAGAAAATCACAATCAATTACAGAAAATATGCAATCACTGAATTACATATTCACACTGATTGAATCTTATGGACAATATTAAGAAAGTTGAAGAAATTATTTAGAAAACGTGGCTCTGGCCAGGTGGCTAAGTTGGTCAGAGTGTGCCATCCAGTACACAACACGTTGCAGGTTTGGTCCCCAGTTGTGACGCTTACCTAGGTTGCATATGGGATCCCTGGTGAGGGCACTTATGGAAAGAAACTGATTGATGTTTTTCTCTTACATACATGTTTCTTTCTCTGCCTCTCTCTCTCTCTCTGCCCCCCTTTCCTCTCTCTAATATCAATAAACATATCCTCAGGTAAGGATTTTTTAAATATATTTTATTGATTATGCCATTATAGTTGTTCTATTTCCCCCCTTCATTCCCCTCCACCCTGCACACCCCTCCCCCACCATTCCCCCCCTTCAGTTTATGACCACGTGTCTCAAGTTCTTTAGATTCTATATTTCCCCTACTATTCTTGCCCTCGCCCCTATCTATTTTCTACCTACCATCTATGCTACTTATTTTCTGTACCTTCTCCCCCCTTCTCCTTCTCCCACTCCCCCATTGCTAACCCTCCATGTGATCTTCATTTCTATGGTTCTGCTCCTGATCTAGCTGTCCTCTTAGTTTGCTTTTGTTTTAGGTGTGGGTGTGAATAACTGTGAGTTTGCTGTCCTTTCACTGTTCATCTTTTTTATCTTCTTTTTCTTAGGTAAGTCCCTTTAACATTTCATATAATAAGGGCTTGGTGATGATGAACTCCTTTAACTTGACCTTATCTGAGAAGCACTTTATCTGTCCTTCCATTCTAAATGAAAGCTTTGCTGGATAGATCAATCTTGGATGTAGGTCTTTGGATTTCATGACTTGGAATACTTCTTTCTAGCCCCTTCTTGCCTGTAAGGTCTATTTTGAGAAATCCACTGACAGTCTGATGGGAACTCCTTTGCAGGTGACTGTCCCCTTATCTCTTGCTGCTTCTAGAATTATCTCCTTGATTTTAATCTTGGCTAATGTAATTCTGATGTGCCTTGGTGTGTTCCTTCTTGGGTCCAACTTCTTTGGGACTCTCTGAGCTTCCTGGTTTTCCTGGAAGTCTATTTCCTTTGCCAGATTGGGGAAATTCTCCTTTATTATTTGTTCAAATAAGTTTTCCACTTGTTGCTGTTCTTCTTCCCCTTCTGGTACCCCTATAATTGGGATGTTGGAATGTTTAAAGATGTCCTGAAGGTTCCTAAGCCTCTCTTAATTTTTTTTTTGAATTCTTGTTTCTTCATCCTTTTCTGTTTGGTCATTTTTTTCCTCTTTCTGGTCCACTCCTTTGATTTGAGTCCCAGTTTCCTTACCATTACTATTGGTTTCCTATGCATTTCCATTCATTTCAATTAGTTTAGCCTTCATATGTTCCTCTAATTTGTGACTAAAATCAACCAGTTCTTTGAGCATCCTGATCACCAGTGTTTTGAACTATGCATCTGAAAGTTTGGTTATTTCTTCATCGCTTAGATTTATTGGCTCTGGGGCTCTGAGTTGATCTTGAGCCATGTTTTGATCTGTTCCTGCCTGTTCCATATAAGGAATGGAGCCTTAGTTGTTCACCAGGGCGGGGTCACCCAGGTCACTGGTTTGTGACACTGGACATGGGGGCAGGTCAGAGAGAGGCCACCCAGGTCGCTGGTTTGTGATGCTGTAGGTGGGGGCGGGGTCAGAGAAGGACAACAGCGATCCCCTCTGCCACTTCCCGCCACTGGGGCCTGCATGGTCTGTCTCACTGCTCACTCCTTCACTGGTTTATCTGTGCGCGAATGTGTGACCGTGGTCAGCCCTCAGGGAGTCCACCACCTTGTGCCCTCAGTGGGTCCACCTGCTACTCAACACCTGGGATCCGCCTACAGCTGCCAGCATGCCTGGGTTGCGTGCCTGGGTTGGTCCAGTGGCTCTTTCCTGCCTGATCACACTCTGCTGCTGTCTCTGCCCCTCTTACCAGTTTGGCTGAAGGGTTCGTTGTTGTCAGACTTTCATATATTTCAATTTTCTGTGGTTTGACTGTGTTTTTGTTGCTAAAACTTTGTTGTTTTTAAACTTGGTTGTGCGAGGAGGTACAGTGCTTCCACCTATGCCTCAACCTTGGCGGAAGTCCCCAGTATGTCCAGGTAAGAATTATTTAAAAAATAAAAGAAAATATGAGCAATCTGGATTATTCATACTGAATGATCTCACTTCTCACACATGCTTACTGTGAATATATAAGTCCATTTCTCAAAAGCAGATATCTTTGTAAAAATTATCAGCAAAATGGACAAATTCCTACTTTTTCTGAAATAATATAGTCATAGGCTTATTGATCACTGATTATTGGGTAATTGACTGTTGTTCTGATCATTGGCTTATCTAAATTCTTCCCTTCTGTGGAGCAAAGAATTTAACCTTGCCCAAAGAGGTCTGGTTTGTACCCTCACCTTATGGAAGGTGATCTCTATGCCCTTGGAGTGTCATGCCTGATGGAGTGTTTTTGTTTGCTCGAGGGCCTTGAGTCAGCCAGAGAGTAACAATATGATTTAGAGTTGGGGGGTTTGACTTAGCGTGGGGACTTTAGATAGGCGGTGTCAACTTGAATTCCTGAGGGACAGGCAACTGAGATCAGCCCAATGAGCAGTTCCCTCAGCCTAGATGATGGAGCTTCCAGTAAAGACTCTGGACAGCAAGGTTCAAGTGAGCTTCCCTGGCTGGCAATACTCAGTGTGTATTGTCATACACCAATGCCAGGGAAATAACACTTTCCTTCCTTCATGTGAAGAGGATAACTGGAAGCTCTGCATTTGTACTTTTTCTTGACTCTGCCCTAAGTGCTTCTTCCCTTGGCTGATTTTAATCTGTATCCTTTCCCTGTAGTAAACCATGACAGTGAGTATATAATAGCTTTCAGTGGGTTCTGCAGCCCTCTAGTGACCTGACAAAACAGAGGGTGGTTTGGAGTACCACCTGAACTTGAAATTGGTGTCAAAAGTGAGGGCAGTTCTGTGTGGAGCCTGCCCCTAACTTTAGTGGGGAAAGCTATTTTATACTCACAGTTATGGTTTGTTGCAATTCAAACCTGCCTTTAGGAAGTCTTTCGGGGCCACCCCAATTTTCAAGAAAAATTTCTTCCTCTGAATTTTAAGAGCTTGTTGGACTCACCTGTAACTCTCTTATGTTACTTAGAAAATGCTTCCTGGGTTTGCTGTTGGTCATGTGAACCTCTCACGTCCTGTACCAGTGTCTTCAGGAATCAGCCTGCTTTCCACCCCCTTCCTACTTCTAGTAGCCGGTACATTGTTTTTAAACCAAACATGGTGGTGTCCAGCAAAAATTCTGCTGCCTCTAATATCAATTAGCAATTTCTGACATTTATGTTACCTTTACATTATTAATGAGGCTAAAATAATTATTCACTCACAACAAATATTTATTGAACCTCTATTGTACAATGTGCTAGGCTCTAGGTCTTATCAGCAAGCAGTGAAGTGAGTCCCTGCTTTCAGGGAGCTTCCATTCTGGTGTATAAAGAGAGGAAATCATCATCTATATATTATACAGGGTCCAGCAGAAGTAACACCTGTTTGAGGGCAGTTGATAGTATAATAATATGGGTGTAATAATTTATAGTTTTAATTTGAGCATTTCACCTAAAATGTCATGTGGCATGCTTGAGTGTGGTATTATTACATTACAGAATGACATGCTTATGATTTTGTAATAAAAAACAGGGGCATTATTTGTGTTGGACCCTGTATTATTGTAGATAGTGAGAAGTGATAGAAAGAAAAATCAAGCAGGATGAGAGAATAGGGTGTGATGGGGATAACCAGCTTAGATAGAGCTGTCAAGGAAAGGCTCTTAGAGGAGCGATATTTCAGCAGAGACTTGAATGAAGCAAGGGAGTGAGCCATGCAGAGAGGCTTGCAAAGTTGGTTTAAATGTCTCAGTTGCCTAATGACTTTATTGGCCAAACTGGCTATAAAACACAGTTGTCTGATTTCTGAGTGGTGAGTGATTTAAAAAAAATTTGTAATTGAGTTAGTGTAACTGAACAAAAAAATGGAGATTAGGCTGCCTGTCTCCACAAAAGCCAAACTCATGAGGCAGATGCTTGTACAAAAGGAAATTGTTTTTATTCAGGTGCTGTATGATCTGGGAGAATGGTAGACTCCTGTCTCAAAACCCATCTCTTTCTGCCACCGAAAAAGCCCAACCCTCCTCAGCAAGACCAACACAAAAGCCAGTGTCCAGAGTCCTGCTCCATTTTAAAGTACAGACCTTTGGAGCCTGCTCATAAGTGGTGTTAGTCCCCATCCAGCTAGCTTAGTTCGTTCCCAGTGATCGTTCTTTTCAGGCTCCCTCCTGGACCCAGTGGAGTCTGCACGGCCGTGGTGCGCTCCCAGGTGACACAGCGTGTGAATGCACTGGCAGGTGCGTCACCAGGAGGGTAAGAGAGAGTGAGAGGCTCCCTCCTGCAGGCCGTGAGCCCTGTGGCTGCTAAGGCCACATGGCCCGTGGAGAGAACAAGCCAGTGCACCACGAGTTCAGGTCACGAGCAACAGCAAATCACAAGCTCACCAGCCTTTTCATTCCCCTGGTATTATATTAGCTTGGGTGTGGGATGGGCCACGTGTTTCTCAGAAAGACCAATCAGTTTCCCGAACTTTTGTACATGTTGCTTGGGTCCATCTTCCAACTAATCTCTTCTTTCCCAGGATAGACTGACAGACCTCCTTTGTCCAGAAGCTCCCCCTGTGGCATTTTGACTATTATGGTGCATATGCCTGCCTTCCCCTGGTCCCACCCCCAGTCTGGTAGGGGGGCATTTTTTGTTTTCTGTCCAATTATCTTGCTAGCTCTTTGCGCACTATGTTCCTATCCATTGATATTTCTAGCTTTCCACAGGCTCGGTGGTAAGAACGTCCCCCTGCCACCACTGTGGCCAATGGGGGAGACTCTCTGGCACTCCAGACACACTGTCTACCAGTAACAATAGGAATTTCTATCCAATCATGGCACACATATACATCCTAATGGTCACTTTGAAGATAAAACAATTACACATAAACAGTTTAGATGAGCAAAAGTTTTGGTCCTAGCTGACTGAACGTCATAGCTGAGCGAAGACAAAGTTTCACTTCTTAATAGTCTTCATGCTCTAAATTTCTTGAGGGGACACCAAGAGAACAGCTTCTGTCTAATCGTCCCACTGGGGAAGACTCCTTAGAACAACTCTCTTTCTGATAACATCTCTTGTTAGACTGTAGAATGTGCAATTAGCTTGACAAGATGTCACACAGTTCTAAGAAGGACTGAGAGATTCAAATAAAAGAATCTGACCAAATATAATGTGAAGAATAACTCTATAAATTAAGTTGTAAGATTCAGGGAAATGTTTCTTGTATTTTTTCATTGTATTTAGTTTTAATGAATAAGCTAAGGTTCATATACTTAAATTAAAAAATCACAGGATGTGCCCTGGCCAGTGTGACTTAGCTGGTTGGGATGTCATCCCATAGCCAAATGGCTGTGGGTTCAACTCCTATTTGGGGCACATACCTAGGTTGTGGGTTCAGCCCCTGGCCTAGGTGCTTATGATCCCTGGTCTTGGCATATAGAGAAGACAACTGATTGATACTTCTCTCTTGCATTTGGTGTTTCTCTGTCTCCCTCCCTCTCTCCCTTCCACTCTCTAAAAAAGAAAAAAAAAAGCAATGAAAAAATGTCCTCGGGTGAGGATAAAAAAGAGAAATTATAGGATGTGAACAAGAAAAGGGCCTTTCATTGTACTCGTTGCATTGAACAGCTTGCCTAACTGACCCACAGGCATGAATCAGCACGGGGAGTCCAGAGCTATTTCAGACAGTCTCCCCATTACTGACCTACAACTCCAGCATGTGGCACTGCCTGCTTCCAAAGGACACACTTCCGCATCATGCATTCTTTACAGTGATGCTCCTCAGAAGAGGTACACTCTTCCCACAGTGTGTACCACCGTATTGTGTGGTGGTGTTCCTGCATTCTATGAGTTCTCCAAAGTAAAAAACTACATAAGAAAGCCAGGTGGGATGGACTTGGCATGGTTACCTGTTGGTTATGAAACTGATTCTAGTCTAGTTGCTGCAGTTCCTGACAATGCATCTCACCAGCATGGACATTACCTTGCCACTGTGAACATCCTGGTGGCACTATATTGAGATTCACAAGACAATTTGCTTATGGGCTGTGGAATATTTATTTAATGCATTTAAGGCAGCTGCAGGATTAAACATAATGCATGCAACTTATTCTCAACTTGAGATATCAGTTTATGTGGCAAAAATTGCTGTGTATAATTGGGCACATCAAGTGCTGATATACTTTCTACACAGGTTGGAGTATTAGCCCAACCCTCGATGGTTTAAGTGCATATGATTGCTAAGGAAGCACACATGACTGCTCTCATTACCATCAATGCATTTCTTAAGGAGTTCAACTCTGTCCTCATTTTGATACCTGGAGTAATTGATGAGATTCCAAAATTCCGCGAAGCATGGAGGCACTCGGAGCAGCAAATTGGTGCCAAGTTGTTTCCATATGCAAAGGCGATACGCCATCAGGAAGCTGCCAAAGTCACCCCATCTGCCTTCCCCACACTTGCATCTGATGCTCTCTGTCACACAACCGAAACAAGCACCATTATGAAGAATTATAGGCAAGGGCATCCAATCCCTGGAAGCATACCAGAGACCAAGTTGGTTGATGCGTTCCATCAAAAGCTCAAAAGGAAAGGCCAGTCAACCTTTACTGATGAACAATGGGCAATTCTTAACTCCTGCAGAATTACATAGCATATGGTTATGGCTACACTTTAGTCACCTCCAGCTTCACGAAGATGACTGAAAAACTGAATCAACAGGCACAACACAAGATGTCCAAACTGATCTTCATCAACAGCCCAAACAAGCAATTCCTAAAGGTCTCCCTGACCAGCAGGCCCACATCATGCAGATACACCAGCAGCCCTGGGATACGTGAGGCCTACAGCACTACTGCTAAAACCAGTATAGGGGCCAATGAACGAAGCAGCATCCTTGGCTGTTCTAAGAACAGAAGCACAAGTAAAAAAAAATGTTTCCACAGAAAAATTGACTATGCAAGTACCAAGAACAAAATGGAAAAAAGTATTGAATGTCGTGTTAGTCAAGTGAGGAGGCAAATGACCATCATTTTGATTCAAAGACATCCCCGGAGCAACTAGCAGAAAAGACTGGCACCCTACGAGTTACAATGAGTAATCTGGTCAAGCTTATTGATGCCAAATTCCAGCTGCTCCAAGCAAAGGTGCACAAGCTACAGATGGATGTGTCCTTCACCCATTCAAGATCTACGCAAGGAACTCCCCCATTGGAATCTATTATCCAAGTCATATTCCTGACAGACCCAAACCTCCTGCAGCTGGTACTGCATCCTTGTCTCTGGTATCTTATGCTTAAAGCAATTTTTACAGCATGTGGAAGGGCTTGTGATTACCAAAAAACTTAAGGACCCAAATACAGGAGAAGTGAATCACTCAGTCCTCTAGCAGACAATGCACAGCCTCGGTGAACAACCCCGCCCATACCACACCCATCACAATGAAGCTGCATACCCAAAGGAGACTGAACACAGCAATACTGCCCCACCACCCCCGTCAACCACCTCAGGTGCTTGTACTTAATCCACAGTAGAGGAATTTTAAAAAATTACAAATTGCATTCTTATTACAGATGGGCACTTAGAATGAATAAAGATACGATTTTTAAAGATAGTGATTTTAAGAGTGGTCCCATTTCCACTCTTCTGATTTCTCCTGGCCCCTGTCATTGCTCTGCCACCTCATCAGTGAGCAAGGAGTGCCTAAGGCCATCTCGTTTGAATATGGTAATCCTTCCACAATCTAAAATGTCACCCTTCACAGTGCTCTATTCTCTGATGTTCTTGCACACCTGTAGAAGTATAATTAAATGTCACAAAAATCCTAAAAAGCATTTGAATCATCAAAATAGGATTAAATTATATGTCAGGGCAGCTTGGTGCTCAGCGTATTAGTGTATTTCAGTTCTTTAAAAATGGCCCTCCAGGTATTGTGCATGTAGTGCGGCTCGACTAGTAATCATTAACCAGAATATACCTACAGAATATACAATACCCTAAGTACATTACAGAATAAAATACTGCTCAGAAAAGCTTTTTTGCACTACTCATATTTCTAGGCTTAAAAACAAGTTGCTTTGGTTTGGAAAAGGAGAGAAAATGATTATATAAGAGCCTGTCCAGATAATGTGTTTTAGAGCTGAAGTCCAAAGTCTCCAGAATACCATCTTTACTAAATATTTTTGTTCTCCTTTTCCTTAATTGCTGAATAAAGTGATGAAGATATGGATAAGAAGCGATACCATGAGGACAAGGTGAAACAAAAAGGCTGATTTAGTTTAGAGAAGTTGCAATAGAACAGGAGAAAGGAGAGCAATGCCTTGCCCATTTCTCTCTCTCTTCCCCATCAAACGCAAAAGACTGCTATTGAATGTGTTGACACCATCTTTGGAGAGAAATGGAAATCTCTCTGGAGTATCAAAGGGAATAAACACCCTGGCAGCCATAGCTATATTTGTCAAGTGAGAGTCACGTTAAGATTTATCAATAATTTTAGGGCAAAGTCTCAGGAACTGAAATCAATTTATTTAGCATTAAATAAATACCTTCTATAAGCCCAACACTCAACAAAGTGTTGTGAAGGACATAGGAGAAGGACAAAATACAGTTTCTGCTTAGCATTTAGCATTTAATCAATTCACATACTTGGTGAAAGACATGAAAGAAAGATAATGGATGAACCTTGCTTTCTAGGAGCTCATAGCTTCATGGGAAGAACAAAGTAAGCACTTGAAATATTTGAAATGTAATCCTAGGGCAGGGAAAGCCGAGTGCCAGAGTGGTTCACAGAGAGTCTAATAGTTGTGCATTCAAGGGAAAAACCAGAGATCGCTGGGAGTAGAATCCACTGGTGAGGAAAGATTTGTAACTTTGGGGCCTTTACCCATAAACTATTTTAACTCACGAGGAAGTCCATACAGGGAAATTCAGGCAAACAAATATACAAAGAACAGCAGGCACTTCTGGAAAAGATAACAGCTGAAAAGCACATTAAAGCCTGGAAACAATCTCAAAATGTTGAACATAAAGTTGCCACATGACCCAGAAATTCCATTCCTAGGTTTACACCCCACCGGATTGAAAACATGTCTACACAAAAACCTGTACAAAATGTTCATAGATGCATTACTTATCATAGCCAAGAAGAGGAAGCCACCTAGATGTCCATCAACTAAAGGATGGATAAAGAAATTGTGTTTTATCCATGCAATGGAATATTATTCAATAAAAAGGATTTAACTACTGATACATGCTGTAAGATGGATGAACCCTGAAAACATTATGCTAAATGAAAGAAGACATACACAAAATGTTGTGCATCGTATAATTCTATTTACATAAAATATACAGAATAGGCAAATGCAGAGAAACAGATAGCAGGTTGGTGGTCTCTGGGATCTGGAGGAAGCTGGGAGTGGGGAGTGGCTGCTTCCCAGGTACAAATGAGGCTCCTTTTGGGAGGGATGAAAGTAATT
This sequence comes from Artibeus jamaicensis, assembly GCF_021234435.1. Classification (NCBI taxonomy): domain Eukaryota; kingdom Metazoa; phylum Chordata; class Mammalia; order Chiroptera; family Phyllostomidae; genus Artibeus; species Artibeus jamaicensis. The sequence goes on along the minus strand of NW_026522030.1, from coordinate 40,837,192 downwards.
AGACAGCAGTGATGGTTGCACAACTCGGTGAATGTACCCCAAAGCACTAAATTATTCCCTTTAAAAAGGTGAGCTTTGGAGTCAGTGAATTGTATCTTAATAAAGCTGTTGTTAAAAAAAAAGAAAAAGAAAAACCTGGGAAGAATAACTCTCCCAAAGCTGCTAAGAAGGCTGGCTCCTAAGAGTGAAATTGTGGAACATCCATCTTAGAAATGAAGAAAAACCATGGACACAACATTGGAGATTCACAAAAATAAGATTCTGTCTAGAGCTTTGCCCCTCTTGTGGGGAATTTTTTTTTAAGAAAAGAAAGAAAAATCCTATAAAATGTCTCAAGTAAGAAAAAAAGCAGGGTGTTATATGTCACTTTACATTGATAACAAAGTCATGGAATCATTATTTGCATATATTGTTAAAGATGTTAGACAAATGTTATTTCTTTAAATCACTAGAAATAATTTTAAATGCACAGAATAGTACAGTAGTACAGTAGTACACCCATAGATATGCTTTAACTCTACTCAGATACCTTGCTGTTAATATCCCGCCCCATTGCTTCATCCTTTAAGTTTGTACACTCTTCTTTTTTCATCATCTTTGTCCTCTTGCCCACCCTTCTCTCTCACACATACATATTTGGAAATGCCATGGCCTTTTGGCTAATATATTAGTATGCAGTGTATACTATACTTAAAAATAAAGATATTACCTTTATACCCACAGTATAGTTACCAACTTCAGTAAATTTAATGTTGCTGCAACACTTTATTTTATCTGTGTTCTTAAAGTGAGTGGCTATTGAATTTGCACTTTGGAAATACTAGGCCACCGTACAGCTCTCTTCCCAACTTTCTGTTCAGTTACCATGTAGTTACCTACAAGCTACCATGTAGGTAGCTTGAAATTGTCCATTGTGGGAGCATTTACACCATGGAAATTGGCAAACACTACAAATTAGGGCTTGCATTATTGTTTTGTTGATTTTCTACATTTAGGTGATGAAGAAATGGAGTTACAAGTGTATTATGTCTATAGCTATACATTGTAAATACCACAAAAAACAGAAAAGATATTTTCTTGTAGTATTGGAAACTGTCAAAGAAGTCACTGATGTCATTGACAAACAAGTGAAGTTCCAACGTATTTTTGTTGTTTCACATTGGTCTTAAATGTAAAAGAAAATGACAATGATATTCAGGTCAGAACTACCCTTGTTGATGAACAGCATAAGCAATTTCTTTGCTAAATCAGATAATAATCAAGCATTTATTCATATACTGATTTTTGTCAAATTGTGATCAGTTTTTAACCACAGGTTGGTTATAGATGTAAGAGTTTGGCAAAACACAACAAAAGCATTCTTTAAGAATTGATTGGCTATATGAAATTTATAACAAGTAGTGTATCAAAATCACTGAAAAATGAAAAAAAAACTTTTAGCCATCTTAATTCCTTTCTGGAAAAAAGAAAACTTAAAAATTTTTACTATTTTTGAAATTTTTCACTATTTTCTTATTGCTTTCCAGGGAAAGCATGATTGTACCACTTGGTCAATGCCATAGCAGAACCATCATACAATCTTGGTGGCACACAACCGTGTTTATTATACTAGTTTGCAGGTGCATGGGAATCAGCTGACCGAAGCTGGGCTCAGCTGGGGTGGCTCTTCTTTGGTAGCTTGGCCATATTCTTCTCATAGCAATAGTGGAGAAAAAAAAGGAAAAAACAAGTTGCACAAGTACTTTCAAGCATCTCTGTCACACCAAGCACATGACTTACTTTGGCCAATGAGTTCCCAATGGCCAAAGCAAGTCACATGGACAGACCCACAGTCTAGAGGTAGGAAAATATACTCTTATCTCCCAGGGACAAGCACAATAAAGGACTGGGACAAAGGGTGAAAAGAAGAATTGGGATTTTATATAATTGACCAGTAATTATCATATTAGCATTTGTGTAGGATCTTAAATGTTTATTTGTGCTTTTCCATGTATTTTTTAAATCACTTCCTTTAACATACAAAAAACACATAATACACAAAGAAAGCACCAGAAAGCTCTCAGTTCCAGAGTTGGTAGTTTAGGTGCAGTCAAAGAACATGAGCCTTTTCAGACTCCCAGGAAAAAAGGGGTGAGGAGACTTGGAATATCACTGGACTCCTGGTGAACCCAAAGCTGGGACCACACATGGCTTAGGTCTCTACAAAGGCAAAGTGCTGATTTTCCTTGTCATGGTCCTGGCCTTGCTCTCACACTGGTCCTCCAGTTCTCAGAAGTCTTACAGTTCCCAGGATGGTCCCTTCCTTTAGTTCCTTAACATTTTCACTCAGGGGAGAAAACCACTCACTGGGTGTCAGAGTCCCAGGGGAGGTGTCATCCTGCAGGGTAGTGAGGGGAGATCCCCTACTACCTTGCTATTTGGTTTCCGTCAGTTGCACTTAGAATCTGAAGATCTGGGCATCTCAGGGTCTCATGGGCTCATCTGAGCTCTGGCTGGTCACAAGCATTTCTGAGGGCTGTCTGTTTCTTCCTCAGAAAACACCTGCTTGGAAGGGAGCTCAGTCTGCCTGCCACATGGCATCTTGTCCTCAAGGGAAAACTGGGTGCCCAGGGGCAATTCCAGCTCAGAAGATGACGGTGCTTCTAGCAGCAGAACAGGCTCTGAGGGATAAATTTGATTCGGAGGCTTCAGTCTCAAATACTTCACTTGGCTATTTGACAAGTGGGCTTGGGGGCTCTCCACTCTTGGTCTTCATGGGTGTCCATGTAATGCCAAGAGCAGGATAGCCAGTACCTGAGACCCCCCCATCCCCCGATAGGACCCGCCAGCAGTGGCTCCCCTGCTGCTAGGTTTGCCTATGGATAGCTCTCCTCCTGGTGGAAATGCTCATGATGCCAGCACTGGGTGAATGTGGGTCCACCATTTGAGCCAGTTGTGTGCTATGTGGGGAGGCTGCACTGGAGTGCCTGGTGCATCCTTGGCTGAGCTCATCTCAACTGGAAGGAAGAGGGTAGGGTGGGGCCCATCCCGAGGCCAGGAGGGGATGCTGGTCCCCAACTCCACTTTTTGGTTCTTCCCGTGTATTTGAAAAATAAAACTTAGTTTTCAATTACAGCTAACATACACTATTATGTTACTTTCGGGTGCACAACATAGTGAATAGACATTTATATAACTTATAACATGATTGCCCTGATAAATCTAGTTCCTGTCTGACACCATACATCATTTTACAGTACTATTGATTATATTCCTTGTGCAGTACTTTACATCCTTGTGACTATTTTTTATAACTGGCAATTAGTACATCTTAATCCCTTTCACCTTTTTGCCCATCTTTCTATTAGGTAATTATCAATTTGTTCCCTGTATCTATGTTTGTTTCTTTTGTTGTTCATTTATTTTGCTTTGTGTTTCTACATATAAGTAAAATCATATGGCATTTGTCTTTCTCTGTCTGACTTATTTCACTTAGCATAATATCCTCTGGGACCATTCATGTTGTCTCAAATGGCAAGAGTATATTCTTTTTATGGCTGAGTAGTATTCCATTGTATCTATGTACCACATCTTCTTTATTCGTTTGTCTATTGACAACCACTTACGTTACTTCCTTATGACGGTTATTGTAAATAATGCTGCAGTGACCATAAAGGTGCTTCTATCTTTCCAAATTAGTGTAAGTGTCCCCTTTTCTCTCCATCCTGGCCAGCACTTATTTGTTAAGTCTTAGTAACAGCCATTCTGACAGGTGGGAGTTGATATCTCATTATGGTTTTGATTTTCATTTCTTCGATAATTAGTAATACTGAGCATCTTTTCATGTGCCTGTTGGTCATCTGTATGTCCTTTCTGGAAATATGTCTATTTGTGTCCTCTGCCCATTTTTAATCATATTTTTAATGCTTAGCTGTATAAATGCCTTTATATATTTTGGATATTAACCCTTTTTTGGATTTATCTTTTGCAAATATTTTCTTCCATTCACAGGTTGCCTTTTTGTCGAGATTTTATTTTTGGTACAAAAGCTTTTTATTTTGATATAGTCCCATTTATTTATTCTTGCTTTTGTTGTTTGCCCTAGTAGACATATACAAAAGAATATATTTTTTAGACTGATGTCAAAGAATTTATTGCCTATGTTATATTATGGTTTTATGGTTTCAGGTCTTACATTTAAGTCTCTAATCCATTTTCAGTTTACTTTATATATGGTATAAGAAAGTCTAATTTAATTTTTTGCATGTATCTGTCTAGTTTTCCCAACACCATTATATATACCCCATTGTATATTCTTGCTCCTTTTGTCACAGATTGATTGACCATATAGATGTGGGTTTATTTCTGGGCTCCCTATTCTGTTCCATTGATCTATGTTTCTGTTTTTATGCCAGGACCGTACTATTTTGAGTACTATAGACTTGTGGGGCAGTTTGATATATCAGAGTGTAATACCTGAACTTTTTTTCCCTCAAGATTGCTTTGGCTACTTGAAGTCTTTTGTGGCTCCATATAAATTATAGAATTATATGTTCCACTTCTGTGAAAAGTCCCATGGTATTCTGACAGCAATCGAATTGGATCTGTGGATTGCTTTGGGTAGTGTGGACATTTTAAAGATGTTAGTTCTTCCTGTCCATGAACACAGTGCAGCCTTCTATTTATTTGTGACTTCTTCACTTTTTTCCTTCAATGTCTTATAGTTTTCTGAGTGCAAGTATTTTACCCCCTTGGTTAAATTTATTCCTAGGTATTTTATTCTTTTTTATATCATTGTAAATGAGACTGTTTTCTTAATTTCTCTTTATATTCATTTTTTATACCCTTAGTTATAGGAATTCTGTCCATTTACTCTTCAGCCAGTTCTCCATGATGATTGTTCCATAAATTAATTGTAATTTTGATATGATTGTGGGAGGAGCTGACTTCACACTTTCCCTACTTTGCCATCTTTACCAGAAGTCTTCTCTGAGGATATCATTTTTATTTTCCACATTTATAGAAGAGAAAAAAGATCAGAAAGGTAAATTCACTTACCTAGTATCGCATAGCTAGTAAGGAATAGAAGGGGACTTTCCACTTCCTTTTTGTTTTGAGATATAATTCACATGTAACATTGTATCAGCTTTAGGTGTGCAATAAAATGATTTGATATATATATTTCTTGAGTAATGATTACCACAATAAGTTTAGTTAACATGTATCACCATACATACTTAACATTTTTCTTGTAATGAGAATTTTTAAGATCTACTCTCAGCAATTTCCAAGTACACAATACAGTATTGTTAACTACAGTCACCATGCTGTACATTACACCCCAGGGCTCATTTTATAACTGGAAGTTTGTGCCTTTTGACTCCCTTAACCCATTTTGCCCACTCACCACCACCCTCCTCTGGGTTGCCAGTCTGGTTTAAGTATCTGAAAGTTCTGTTTTTTAAAAATATGTATTCACATATAAGTGAGGTCACACAGTATTTTTTTTCTGTCTAACTTTCTTCACTTAGCCTAATGCCCTCAAAGTCCACCCATTTGTCAGAAATGGCAGGATATTCTCCTTTTTATGGCTGAATAACATTCCATTATGTGAATACAGCACAGTTTATCTGTTCATCCATCAGTCAACAATTGGGGTATTTGCATGTGTTGGCTATTGTAAGTAATGCTGCAATGAACATGGAGGTTGCAGAAATGTTGTCAAGGTAGTGATTTTGTTCCCTTCTAACAAATACCAAAAAGTGGCATTGCTGGATAATGTAACCTGGAAGCCTAGGAGAGTGGACTGGAATGTGCATGTGTGAGCAATGAAGACTTCACTGTCCTAGTCATTGGGGGTGGTACATGCCACCGAGTGAGCATAAGTACTGTGTGGCTGTTGCATTCAAAATGACTGAGCAGAGAATGAATCTGCATCCGATTTTGCATTAAGACTGAACATTCCTCCATAAAAACAACTCAGATGACTCCGAAGGCTTTTGGGAATAATGCAATAAGTGTGGTGCAAATAATAGTGTGGTACAAACACTCAATGGTGGTCAAGAATCTGTTGACAGTGATCCACATTCTGGAAGGCCTGCGACAAGCAGAACACTTGAGAATGTTGAAGGTATCCAGACTGCAGTGAACAAATATCCGCAACTAATCCTTACTAGGCATTCTTTGCAAATATTTTCTTCCATTCCATCAGTTGCATTTTCATTTTGTTGATGGTTTTATTTGTTATACAGAGCCTTTTAATTTGATATAGTCCTACTTGTTTATTTTTTCTTTTTTTTTCACCTTTGCTTTTGGAATCTCAAATTTTAAAAATCTTCACCAAGACTGACCCAAACTCCTACAAGGACCATATGTTTCCTTCTAGAAGTTTTATGGGTTTGGGTCTTTGATTCAAGTCTTTTAATATATGTTGAGTATATTTTTGTGTATGGTGTAAGATAGTGGTCCAGTTTCATTCTTTCACGAGTGGACGTCCAGTTTTCCCAACACCACTTACTGAAGAAACTGTCCTTTCCCCAGATATACTTGTGATATTTTTATATAACCTACTGTCTACATTCCAATTTTGTGAACCAGTACAGTTGTATAACAAATTACCCCAAACCTTAGTGGTTTAAAAAACCCAAATATTTATGATTCCGCATTTTCTGTAGGTTAGGTGCCTAAAGTAGCTTAGCTGGGTCCTCTGATTCAGGGTCTCCAGCCAGGCTACAACTGTGGTCTCACTTGAAGATTTAGTGGGGGAGGATCCACTTTCACACTCACTCTTGTCGTTGTCGGCAGCATTCAGGGCCTCACTACCGACGGTCAGGGGACTTTCTCAGTTCTCTGCATTTGGGCCTCTCCATAGAGCAGCTCCCAACATTGCAGCTGACCTGCCTCAGGGCGAGACAGCAAGAAAACAAGTCCCCAAAATGGAATGCTCCGTCATTTTTTGTGACAGTCTTTGAAGGGACATTTCATTACTTCTGCCATTTTCTGTTCATTAGAGGCAAGTCAATACATTCCAGTCCACATTTAGGAGAGCTGATTACACAGCGGTTCAAATACCAGGAGGTAGAATTATTGGGGATCATCTCGGAGGCTGCCTACCACACCTAGTAATACTTCTAGTACAGAATCCAGTCTAGAATCATATATTGCATTTTATTGACATATTTCTTTAGTCTTTTTTAAAATAACACTGACATTTTTTAAAACACTGTTGCCCTTTTTAAAGTAGAATGTTCCTCATTTGGGGTTAGAGTGATTATTCTCTTATTATTAGATTTAGGCTATGCATTACCAGCTGAATATTACATGAGTAATGTCTCCTCTTCAGAGTATTGTCTTAGTTCGGGTTACTATTAAGGAATACTAAAGACCAGGTAGCTTATAAACAACAGGAATTTCTTTCTTACTGTTCTCAAGGCTAAGGAGTCTAAGATTAAATCACTGGCAGATACAGTATTTGGTGAGGAGCACCTTTCTGCTTCATAGGTAGCCAATAGCTGTCTTCTTGCTGTCTCTTTACATGGCAGAGGGACTCTGGAACTCTCTGGGGTCCCTTTTATGAGGACACTGCTCCCATTTATCAGGGTTCTGATCTCATGACCCAATCTCCCCACTGCCTAGTACTACCAATTTGGGGATGAGATTTCAGCATATGAATTGTGGGTGGACACAAGCTTTCAGTCTATAGCATGTGGGTATCATCCAGAGACATGATGTGCACCTACCCCTAATTGTTGATGTAAACTTTGATCCCTGGTCAAGGTGCTATCTGATTTCTTCACTCACTAATTACAATGTTGCCCCTTGCAACTAACAGGCAATCTTTGAGAAGACACGTTAAGACCATGCAAAGAACTTGCTCCCCACCAAAAATTTCTTCTAGATTTAGCATCTGGATGATTCTTAAATAGTCTTTACTACAATGGTAGTAAAGATTTTCCCCCAGTTCCAGGTGCCTTCCACATCTACCAACTGGCGCCCTGTGTTTTTATTAGTCTCTTGGCCTACCATGAGAAGATACCACAGAAATTTCTGTTGTTCCGATTTAACAACAGAAGTGTATTTTCTCATGGTTTCAGAGACTGGAAGTCCAAGATCAATGTGCTGGCAGGGTAGCTAGCTTTCTCCTGAGGCTACTAGTTTTGACTGGCTGACAGTCACCTTCTTGCTGTGTCCTCCTGTAGCTTTCTAAATGTGTGCATGTGCCCGTGTCCCCCTCTCTTTTTTAAAAAAAATAACAGTAGTCCTATTGAATTAGCCCCCTCCCCCTGTGACCTTTTCTAATCTTATTTACTTCCTGAAAAGCCCTGTCTCCATGTATAGTCACATTGGGAGTTAGGGCGTCAACATACGAATTGCAGGGGACATAATTCGCTGTATAAGCGATATCCCACTGTAAAAAGATCTGTCTCTCATCATGTATTTATTTATATCTCTGCTTGTTAGAGTATGGATTCCATTTTCTTTATGGTCTATAATTCAATAAAACCCTCATTTCAGTGTTACGTTGTCCCAGACTTGCGCAGTGGAAGCCCCTTCAGGCTAGCTCTCTGTTCTTTACACCACGCCCCGGTCCGTATCTGCCTTACTTCCCAGCAGAGAATGTTTCAGGTCCCCTTTAAATGGACACAGTGGTTGCTCAGTTTTATGAAGGCACTAAATGCCACAGAAATGTACACTGTAAAACAGTTAATTTTACGTTGTATGAATTTCTTTGAGGATGTGTGGTTCCTTTTAGTCAGAAAACTGAATTAGAACTAAGATCGTGGTGTTAGTTGTGCTCACTGCTAAGGAGTATTTTTTTACAGTGAACAGAGTTGCGTACATAATCATACATATATATAAATCACACACATCAACACACACATCGCCATGCATATAGACAAGTTTCCAAAATCAGGAGTCTACAAAATTTGTGTCTTCTTGCCGAGAGCACATGCTGATCAGTGAGCCCTGTGTCTACAGCGAGCCAGGCTATAGACCGTCTTCAGGTATGCTTGCACCCAGCCAAGCCCAAGGCCAGCAGGTTCCTGGCATCATGTTCCTTCCTGTGCCTTATTGTCCCCCATGGTTTGGGCGGGCAGACCCTACTCTGCCAAGGCACTGCATGACCCATTGCAGGCCCTCACCTCTGTCCAGTACAGACGTGCTGCCCAGTGTTTCTGTTAGCTGATTCTGACACAAAACCAGTCCTCCAGAAACAGAGCTAAACTCCTTCCCTCCTCCTCCCCTTTCAGTTTACCTCAGTTCACTGTCTCTCCCTCCCCCCATCCCTTTCTCAGTCTCTCTCTTACACACACACACACACACACACACACACACACCCCATTCCCTGCCTTTGAAAAGGTCAACTTTTCCTAAACAGTGGGAGGCTCCCTGGGCAAGGGTTGGAGTCATTTCCCACCTATAATTCATCAGCATTAAACACAGGAGCATCACTGAGTAAGAGGATGACTCTGAAGCCACTTCTTTCTATTCTCCTTTTCCTACCGCAGCCCCTGAGGGGGGAAGCCCCTGGGCTCAGCAGCTGGAGCTCACGGTTTAAGAGGAGGTCCTGAGGCTTCACCCAAGAACCACAAGGACTTGGGCTCTTCCCTATTCAGGAAGCTTCCCCAGCTTGTGCCTTTGCCCCACCCCCGAGCTCCCAGGATGACAGCATCTGTATCTGTCCACCTGTGTCTGTTCTGCTACAACTACCTCCAGGAACTGGGGAAGCAGGACTGCGAGGAGGGTGGGGGGGGGGGGGAGGCTAGAAGAAGTCAGTCAGTCTACAAAGGGAGTGACGACCACAAGGGAGAAAGAAAAACTGGCGCAAGGGGTTCCTCATAGGGTTAACGCAGCCAGGCTTACACAAAGGGTGGATGAGGGTGAGGCAAAATGAGAAACCCTGTGCACCAACTGGGAAAAAAAAAAAGCTTCTAACCCTTTCTTTTTGCATCAGGGGGTACATTTACATTTCAGAGTAAACCCAGCTACAAATTAGTGTAGCTGGGAGGCTGTTCCTCCTCAGGCAGCTGATGAAAAACCCTTCCAACGCCTCTGATGGGGGGTGCACACCGGAGCACATTTTAAAATGTGCATCTGTGGCGAGTTCTGCTGGGGAACCCCAGCGGTGAGCAGCGCAGCTGCTGGGCGAGACTGAAAACCTTGTCTGGAACTCAGAGGGCTTGGAATAGGCTGCCACAGCAGCACCAAGGAAAACCCGGAGTAGATTTTAGGAAGCAAAGTACGCACCACTCAGGAGCTCTGCACCGGGTCCCATTACAGAAACTCGCCGTCAGCCTCAGGATCCCAGAGCTCCACCATTGGAGCACACCCTCCAGGGCCCGCGGTGGGAACCTGGGAGGGGCCGAACATGCTGTTCAGAATAATTTAGGAGGGGAAATATTCTTCCTGCTTGGTAGTGTGAAATCACTTATTTATGGCTTCTATTCAGACCCTGGTTTGCAGATAATCCCCCTTTCTATGCCGTCTAACTCATGAATGTTGATCTTGCAAATCAAGCTGACACTGGCAGCTTTTGTCCAGCGGGCATACATCAAGGCCTGCTTTCTCCCCAGCACGTTAACCCTCTCATCGGAATTCAGGTCCCAGCCTCCCGGATTCCTGAAAGGCCCGCTCAGCCCCAGAGCGACCTGGGGTCTCCAACAACAATCTGGGGGCTTGTCTGCCAAGCTCTCCTGCCCCGCTTGGAGAGTCCTTTTCAGGCCCCCAGAGAAGCTCTCAAGAGAAATGGCCCGGCAGGAGGAGGTCACGGATGAGAGGCTCCAAAACCTTTAGATCCTCCCTGGGGGGCCTAGGCTTTGGTCCTTGAACACAAAATCAAGCCAAGCCCAGGCAAAACGCCATTCCCAGAAGGGAAGCAATGAAACAACTCTGCTTACCTGGCAGGAGGACCTAGGACCGAGGGGACCCAGATGGAAGCCCACCAGAATGAATGCACCAGAAATAATGAGATAGGATGGAGGAGGGGAGGTGTCAGCTGTAGCCACAGAAGCCATCAATAAAGGAGACTTTTGCTCAAAGCAAGGCAGGTCGTTGGCCTTTAGAATTGACTTAGTGGTAACTCTGGAGCATGATGTGATAAGATCCTTTTTAATTAATGCTAATGATGTAATGACTATAAAGTACTCTAGGCTCCAGAAGAATGAGTAGTAACTGCAGACCAAATATGTATTTGAGTGTTTTGTAATTAATGAGACTGCTTAAAAAATAGAAATATAGGCATCCACACCCTTACTCTCAGGAATCCAAACTCATGGATAAAGACATCGATGCTTAATTAAACCAAAGTGGCCTCTATAGCTGCAGCGACTCGTTATGCCTCACCCAGGCACAGCTTATCCAAGCAGTTTCTCACCATTTGATCGAGAGCCTTTCAAGTGTTCACGCAGGACGGTAGAAAGGATATGTTAACATATAAGTTGGTGTTTTTAAAAAAAATTATCATGGTTTTGATACAGAATAAGTAAAATAGATGGTCAGGATTCCTACCAGCGCGGTAATATTCCCACCTCCCTCCCTCCATCAGTTCTCCAATGTACAAGCCTCCCCCACCACTCTGTGAAATGAAGCCACTGAAGGACCTGAAGACCTGCAAATGACAGATGAGTCACTTCAGGTCCCAGCAAACAGGAGCACTGATTCTTAGCATTGCCTCTTTCTGGTTACTCTGACCGCCATGGAGCTCCCTGGAGAGGAAACCATAGATCGGATGGTTGTGGCTGGGTTTTCTAAAAAGGAGGGGTGATCGGAGTGACCGCTTTGATCCCCACACATTTCTCAGAGAGAAGGGACGTGTTGAGTTAGGGCCTTGTCACTGGGGAAGGTCTTACCTCTGAGCACTGCTCTCCAGTCTCAGAGTCCAACGGTCAATAGAATGAACCAAATTAACTGCTTTCCCTTTGTGGGACAAATTCTTCGAGAACAATTTGATTACCGACAAAGAAATGAATCTGTCTTGTCTTTGTCTGGGATTCTTATCTGAGCGTTTGGATCTGGGTGTCCAGCTGATGGTGGGCACAGGAGATATTTTCTGCATAGTCTCCTTCCCCTCTGTCTCCTGGACTTCAAGTGGCTTGGTGGGACAGGTCACAGGACCACTGGGCATGTGACCAAACCAATTCTATTCTGTCATCCAGGAACTGGGACTTTCAGGTGCAAACCCAGGACTAGGAAATTGGTTAAAGTATCTGATATCTCAAGCCGTCATGTTGCTGGTACCTTCCAATACCCACTAGCTCTTCTCCATTCTGGGTCTCTTCCATTTCCCCCTCAAAAATTTTTTTTATTGCTTAACTTACATACACCATACCCAAGTCATATGGAAAATAGCAAATTTAAAAACCAATTATTTTTTCATTGTGGCATATAACATACATCATGAAAAGTATATAAAAAGGTAATACAAGCAATCACAGAGTGAGCGTCCATGCATGTCATTATCACCTGAGTCAGGCACTAGATAGAATATTGCCATATGCCTGGGAGCCCTCGCCTTTCCCACTGGTGCCCCTCCTTGCTGGTGACAATCACCTTTCCCTTTCCAAACCACTATGCTGATATTCTTCCATTCTTTTTTTAATCCTTACTCAAGGATATGTTTGACTTGAGAGAGAGAAAGACAGAGGTTGATTGGTTGCCTCTGGTACATGCCCCAACCAGAGAGCAAACCTACAACCTAGATATGTGCCCTGATGGGTAATTAAACCTACCACCTCTGGTGTATGAGACAACGTTCCAACCTACTGAGCCACCCCACCAGGGCTACGCTGATAGTCTTGATAATCACTCCCTTGCTTTGCATCAGTTGTATCACTTACATAGGCATCCCTACTCTGTTGTTTCACTTCATCTGTTTTTGAAATGTATGTGAAAGACAATGTCTTGTCTCGCTTACCATTATGTTGGTGAGAGTCATTCATGTTATTACATGTACAAACAGTTTATCAGTTTTATTGCTGGGTGGCCATACCTTTGTGAACATCCCCTGCTTACTGATCCATTCTATCCCCGATGAACATATGCATTGTCTCCACTGGGGCTACTGCAGACAGCACTGCTCTGAGCATCCTTGTTTATGTCTCCTAATAACATGTGAGCATCCTTCTTTAGTGGAAATCCCTAAGAGTGAAATTGCTGGGGCGCCAGGTATGTATCTCTTCACCTTCACTAGATAATGTTACACTATTTTTTATGAAGTCATTGAACCAATTTTGAATCCCCACCAGCGGTAGATGAGAGATCCTATTATCCTGCATCCCCTTTGGACTTTTTATTTTCAGCTTTTTAAATCTTTTGCCCATGAGGTGGTTTTGTTTATGATTCCCTGGTGGCTGATGAGGTATGCACCTTTCCAAACATTGGCCATCTTGTTTCCAAAAACTATTTCATATATGTGGGCACATATGCATATGTAGGTGTGTGTGTGTGTGTGTGTGTGTGTGTGTGTGTGTAGGGTTAGTTCAGGTTCCTTTAAGTGATCAAAAAATATCAAGTTTTATGTTCTCATTCAACCATCAAATTCAAGGAAAACTGTCTTTTTTCCTGGTGTTCAAATTTTTTACAGAACACATTTGTTGTTTAATTTACATTTAACTTAACAGACAACTTTTTTTAAATTTGAGGAGCTAATCAGAAACTGTCTTTCTTGAAGTTGTTTCATTCGACTTTCCACTTGAAGATCTAACTTCCCTGAAACCTGATAGTAATCCCTGCTCTTGGTACTGACCTTCACTCCACGCCTCCTGAATGCTATTCCTGTTAACTGCAGCGGCTGGCATTAAACCATACCACTCTTCCCGCAAAGAGGCCTGAAATTAAATAAAACCTGTTGCCATTGTTTCTCACCCTGGTGGATATGTCTTGTTGCCTCTAAAACAGAAAATTTACACCTTGTATATTATAAAGAAAATATAATATCAACCCACACTTTGTAGGTAAAACCAAAATATAATCTTTGCTCAACTCTGGTTAGATATTCAACAAACTTCTTTCTCTCCCCTCACTCCCCACCAAGTGTTGTTCTTTGCCCTCCTTCCTCCTGATCAATAAAATGATGATGGAGAATGTAAGACATAATGGCAATAAGACACTTGTGAGCACTAAAATACCAGGGTATGGTTTTAGATTCTGTTCTAGCCCAAGGGACCATGCAAACAGGGAAGGCAAATGGGTTTCCTTTCACAAGTCAACTCCAATCGGCTGCAGTAATATTTGGAAAGAATTCCAAAGTCACACCTGGGCTCTGTGGTGAAGAATGCTATGATGGTTTAGTCGTATCTGCCAAGGTGGCATGGAAGGTGGCAGCACTTGTGTCGCATGCACTTCAGAGCAGTGGTTCTGAAGCTTGGCTGCCCTTTAGACTCATCTGGGGAGCTTGCAAGTGCTCAAGCCTGAGCCTCATCCCAGAGCAGTTACATCAGAAACTCAGGACCGGCTCAGGCTTCAGTATTTTTAAAACTCCCAAGCAGATGCTGGTGCGTGGCCAGGTTAGAGAACATATACCAAGAGCAGTATTTCTCAACCTATTTTTTATTATGCCCTCCTCCAGATATACATTTTTCCCTAACTGTCCTCCTCCCAGGAAATTGTAATACCACAGGTATGCTGTATATGTGTTTGTATACTATAGATATGCCTGTACTTGATATAGGAAAAAAAGGTGAGATTTTTGTCACCCTTGGCAGTGATTTTCATTTTCGGTTGAGAATGCATGAACTAAAATCGAGGAATTAGCTTTTAGAGAATTGTTTATAGTGAGACAAATATGACTTGGTACCATTTGCAATTCGGGCATGATAATAATTTACTCTGTAAAAGCAAAATGGCACCATTAGCGTGAGAGCAGAGATACAAAATGATGCATTGTTTGTGGCCACCGATGGACTTGGCTGTGTCTTTCATAGTTTTCAGGAATAATTAAGGGATAATGTTAATTGAACCAGGAACCTGATAATCCCCTGCTGCTAAATAAGTTACTATTCACGTTGGAAATGTTTACTTTCCCAGCAAAAGAACCCATGTCTAAGGTAAATAGTTTCTAATGACATGGCGATGGGTCCTATTTTCTGTTACTAACAGGACTGATAGTGTTTGTTTCTGATGTTTGGTGCCTTATGGTAAATGTCTGATCACTTTCCTGTCATTCACCAGCTTAATAAAAGTCTTAGAGCTTTAACCCAGAGGAGGGTATTTATTCTTCTATAACCTAGGGTGGTCTTTATCACTATGTACTTTTACCTCTAGAACTGGAAAAAAACTTAGTATTTCCTAAAATGCTTCGAGAAACACAAATTTAAAACCTTATAAATAAATTTTTACTTCTCACCCAAGGATATTTGCTCATTGCGTTTGGAGAGGAAGGGAGAGAGAAAACATCAATGCAAGAGAGAAGCAGCGATTGGTTGCCTCCCTTATGCACCTGGGGGTCCAACCCACAACCTAGATAAGTGCCCTGACTGGGAATTGAACCTACAACCCTTCAGTTATTGGATGACATTCCAACCATACCAGCCAGGGCTAAAACCTTATAAAATTTAATGGACACATTTGTAAGACCCTGCACATCTCATTAGTCTCCATTTTCTTAAATGTCCACCTCCCCCACTTTGGCACCTGTCTCCAGTGTCACCCTGACACTCACCTTGTCACTTCAGGCAACTCATTTAACCCTTCTGTGCCCTCAAAGAATTGAAGAAACATTTGCCGTACCACGCAGGCTTCCAAGAAGAATAAATACATAAAGGTGTTTTGTAAAAGTAGAAAGTCTCAACACAATGAAAGGTAGTAATGACCTAATGTCATTCAGCAAGTATTTATTAGTCACCTACGTTCTCATCACTAAACTTCACTTCTGCAGCCCAGACTAAGTTATACTGACTCTGCCCTCAAAGAGCTCCCACCGACAGCCTTCCTGCCCTCAAGTCTTACTGCTGGTTTTCATTCCATGTGGATTTTCGTCCCCCAGAAAGAGAGGATGTGGGCAATCCACTGATGACAACCAGTAAGAAACATCCAGGCACACTGTTAGACCTAATCGAGGGATTGCAGTTTATTTATTTTTAATTATTTTAATTTTTCAGTTCTGGTTGACATGCCATGTTATATTAGTACCAGGTGTACAACATAGTGATCAGACATTTATATGTCTTACAAAGTGATTATCACCCTGATAATTCTAGTACCCATCTGGCACCACACATGGTTATTACCATATTGTTGACTATATTCCCTGTGCCGTACATTACATCCATGTGTGTTTTTATAACAGCCAACATGTGCTCCTTAATCCCTTCCTTTTTTCACCCAGTCCCCTCAATCTACCTCTCACCTAAAAACTATCAGTTTTTTCTCTGTATTTATTGGTTTCTGTTTTGTTTGATAATTAATTTATTTTTTTAGATTCTGCATATTAGGAAAACCATATGGTATTTTCTTTCTCTGTCTGATTTATTTCACTTAGCATAATAACCTCTAGGTTCATCCATTGCTAAATCTTGCAAATGGTAAGATTTAATTTTTTTATGGCTTCGTAATATTCTATTATGTATATGTACCACAGCTTTTTTTATCCACTCAACTGTTGATGAACACTAGCTTGCTTCCATATATTGGTATTATAAATTATGCTGCAATGAACATAGGGGTGCAAATATCTTTCTGAGTTAGTGTTTTGGGTGTCTTTGGATAAAGATAAATACCCATAAGTGGAATTGCTGGGTCATATAGTAGTTCTATTTTTAATTTTTTTGAGCAACCTCCATACTGTTTTTCATAGTGGCTGCAGCAGTTTGCAATCCCATCAACATTGTACAAGGGCTGAGGGATTTCACTTTAGACTGTCTATTTGGTTCTCAAATCATGGGTTCATTCTTTGTGCTACAATGTAGGATGGGGCAAAACAGTTGTTCATATGGAAAATAATACAATAATTAAGAAATCATAACACAAGAATAAATTCCGTGTTTCGTATCCTCATATCTGTAAACCTATTTTTGGCCCACCCTGTATATGATCACACAGCAGCCTCATTCCCTCTGTCTTGTAACCACCGGACTCTTCATTTGTCCACTGGCACCAGGTTGGTCAGTACTGGGTTCTTTATTAGAATGTAAGCCCATCAAGCGCAGGCACCTCTGGGCTCCTTAGTGGATCCCAGAGTCCCTAGATGTCAGCTCCCAAGTACATGCTGCTGGTGGAGAGAAATGCTCTGTGGGGGTATTGAACAGTTAGTGAGGCAGAGGGATCAGCACACCTAGTGTCTTATTAATACCAATGTCATTCTCGAAGAACTGTACTATCTTCAGCCCTCTCCTGAGATGTCCAGTCCCAGTTTCCCTCTGGCTGGTCTCCAGCAAATCCCACCGTAATCCAGAGGAGCTGAGTGGACCCTTTTAGTTCTAACATCCAGATGTTTCTTTGCTTTCCTACCCTCACTCCGTTCTTCTTTTCTCACAAACTCCATGGCACTGGCTTTTAGGATTCCTATTTAGTGACACACTAAAAAGAACTGAGAGTACATTACGTTGAACCTGCTGTCAGAACACATGGGACCCAAGAACGCTGAAGATTTCCCAGCTGCTTGGGACAGTCTGCCTCACCTGTCCATTTCCCAGCAATCCTGAGTACAGAGAGGAGATGCGCCAATTAGTGCCCAGGCTGAGCTCAGCACTTAGTCTTTAGAGGCCATCTGGGACCTGAGGAAAGAAAGCCAGAGACAGGATGGGGGCAGCTCCTGAAGGAGTGGCTTAATGAAGAGGCACAGAAGTCACCTCAGCCCTGGGGGGGGATGAGCTTGCTGTGGGGAGCTCCTTTGGCAGGCCTGCCGCCTCAAAGACATTCTCCACTGTTTGCAACATATTTGTGTCCTATACTCTCAAAACTGAAATCACTGCATTCCAGAAACTGTAAGCGACAGGTCCCCCAACCTTAAGTCCATTTGTGGAGGTACTTTTCAAACCCCACAGTAATGGAGAGATGACGCAGGCCAGCTGGCTGGAGTTGGAGCCCTGAGCAATGGGGAGAGGCAGGGAACCACAGCCTTGCTGCCATGAGCATGTTTAATGATGAGCATTTGACCCAAGCAGCTTGTGCTGTGTTCCCCGGGGCCTCCTCAAAGTACAGTTGGCCCTAAGGGGGTGAGATAGCCAGGCCCATGTCTCAACAGTAGAGAATAAGAAGCATATGGTGATATTGCCACCCCTGTTTTCATTTACTTTAGGTTTTTGAGAAAGTTCAGCAAATCCCAGCCAACCCTGGGAAAGTGTGCTGACACAGCAGTTGCACTGAGCTCAGGGACCCTCACACTAGAGTAACGGGCCCTAGCATCCTCCAGGTTTTGTGTTTCAGAGATCCCAGGTGCAGACACTGGGTCTGCAGACACCCCTCTGCCTCACTAACTGTTCAATACCTTCACAGAGCATTTCTCTCCACCAGTAGATGCTGTTCTACAAGGAGAAACCACTTCTCCTGATTTAATCATCAGTACCATATTTTCATGACTTAGAGAAATGGAACCTTTATTGCACTTAAGGTTGGCTAATAATTTTTTAGGAGATAAAAACCTCCTAGTGGTGTTGCAAGTGCTTAAGACTAGTATGAGAAATACAGGATAGCTGCTGCCGAAGCTGGTCTGAGGCAGTGCCACCGCTTCCCTCTTATGCCGAGTATCGCCTGCTCCCACTTACTCCCTTCCACATTCTCAGAACCGCCTTCCACCCATCCCCCACCCCCGCCCCCACAAAGAGCTGGGACATTCACACCACCGCCTCACAGCACAACAGAGCAGGGTCTGGAAGGTTAGCTCCTTAGTTTTGAAATGTTTCCTTCCTCTGCTCAAAAAACGATTATCTAAATTGTGGCCCAAATATAACCTTGATCTTCAGTTCTGAACAGTATGGAAACTACCGAGCTGTTGTGACACAGTGCTCAGCCTGACACTGCCAGTGTCCATTCATAGGGACTCTAGGGTTTCTCCAAACTCTCCTGTACGTCAGGGTACAGAGCCTTTGTGGGAGGGGGGCGGCTTAGCTCCAGAGCCGAGTTTTCCAGCCTGCATTCTGCAGTGTCAGAAAATGTTAATATGCATTCATTAATAGGAGCTCCTTATAATAAAGGGTTGCATGGTCAAATAGGTTTGAGAGCCACTGAATACCAAATGTCCCTCTTGGAGATTCTTGGTGCAAATTACCATAGTAAAGGCTCTGAGAAGCCCCATAGTAAAAAATATTCCTTTACTCAGCATTTTCCACATTGACCCCAGAACCCCTTTTACTCAAATACCCTGAGAAAATACAACTGTAGGGGTAGAGGAATCAGATGTTTCAACTAAGAAGATGTTAATAATTGGGGATGGATGTGAGTACACTTTGTTACGGGATGATCATGAAGTGTTTGGGGCATCCTGGACCTGAACATAAGCTGGTTTGGCTCAGTGAATTTAGTGCTGACCTGCCAATCAAAGAATTGCTGGTTTGATTCTGAGTCAGGGCACATGCCTGGGTTTCGGGCCAAGTCCCCAGTAGGCGGTGCACAAGAGGCAACCGCACATTGCTATTTCTCTCTCTCTTTTTCCCTCCTTTTCTCTCTCTCTAAAAATAAATAAATGAAAATTTTAAAAAAGAGTTTATAGCCAGCATCTGTTGAGTTTTCATATGCCAGCCGCAACGCTAAATCCTTTACTTCAGCATATTCTCATTTGTTTTAATCCTCACAACAACTGTGTGAGGTCCTACCACACACAGTTTTATAACTAAGGAACAGAGAGATTAAGTAACTTGCCCAAGGTCACACAGTCTGTAATGAGTTCAGGGCTGCAGGTGTCCCTAACCCGAAAGCTCTGCTGCTTCCCTGTGGAGACTTCGATTCTTGGGCTGCCTTGCAAAGATTTGAATAAGGACCAGTGTGGATCAGACAGAGAGAACGTGTGCCTGGGGAGGCCTGGAACTGAGAAGGCAGAAGTCTTTCCTGCTCTCACTCCACCGGACCTCACCATTGTGATCTACTTGAAATGAGTGACTACTGAGGTGACACACTGGACTTGGTCAGTATCTCCAATAATGGGGACCGAGTTGAGGTTTCGGGCCCGCCCTTCCTGCAGTGTGGGCAGGAGCAGAATGCCTAGCTGTGAGCCTCGGCAGGAAGATGGTCAGCCACTCCCAGCATTATCGTGTGCGGGCAACTGAGCCACCACCGTCTAGCTTCAGGTTACTCTCCGTGTGGTCCCAGATCAGCAGCATCACCTGCGTGCTTGACATAACTACAGACCTATTGGATCAGACTCTCTGGGGATGGGGCCCCAAAACTGTTTTCATCAGTCCTTCAGAGGAGTCTTACACTCTAGCCCAGATCTCTCATTTTATAGATGAGAAAACTGTGTCCTAGAGTAGAGAGGTCACGTGATTTACCAAAGCCCTACAGAGCACGTGGTAGGAGCTCCAGATGGAGTGGATTACTATTGGTTTTTACCTACACGACATCCATAGCTCTTTATTCTGATAACAGTACGCAGATTTTCCTTGGGGCATCCTCCCTCGTTCCCTTTCTGTTCCTGTGGTTTGGAGGGGGCTGGCATCATGCTCCCAGAGGTCAGGGTGGGCACCACCCAATCTGGTAGAGCTGAGTAATTGGTCTCCACTCCAACGCCAACCTGCCCCCAGACGTAGAGTTCGGGAATGGGCACAGGACTCACACCAGGTGGGTGAGACGAGGTTGTAGGGATTTATTGGGATCTGAGGAAGGGGATGTGTACTGAGACTGATCCGTGTGAGGATGAGGTGAGCGACCTTTGTGCCATGAAGTTCACCCAGAGAGCAGTCTCCTGGGGAAGCAGCTCCCGGGCCCACTGGCCCTACTCAGAGCTCCACAACCTGGATTTCAGCTGTCAGCTGGACCCTAGCTAGTCCAGGTGCCTACTGAAACAGCCCTTGGGGGAGATGGTTCACTTAGTATTTTATGGTGGCAGGCTTGTTGGTAACGTGACTCCTCACTCTGGCTGGAGACTTACGTGGAGTTCCCTAAATATGATGACGGGTCAGTGCTAACAGCCAAAATGTGGGCCCTGATGGGACTCTTCCGATCCTTCCCACCAAGGAAGTAGTCCTAACTTTTAACCACTGTGGCCACAATGATAGTTCTGGTCTGGACTGGTACCTAGAAGTATGGTTGACAGCTATTGCTGCGGAATTCCCTAAAACTCAGTCTAGAAAGGAAGCAGTAGTTGAAGGCTTTTCTGCTAATATTCTATATCCAATATTGCTTCCATTACAAAAGTACTTCCAAATATCAAAATGTCTTTCCTTTGAAATAAAAACCTTCACTACGATTTCCTCCCCGGTCAGTAAAGGGTCTGGACCGAAGAAAGCCGTTCTGTCACCCTCCTTGTAAAACGGGGAAAGCACGTCTGTTTGATCACAGGGTGCAGGTCCTGTCGGAAGCCTGCGGCAGGTGCCATCTCACAGCCCCAGGACGAGCTTTCTGAGGGACCTGCCATGTGAGCTCGCACCCCGGTGAATAGGCACTCACTACTCACCAGGCACTGTTTTCGGCACTCGTCACACATTAACTTGTTTTATTCTTCCATCCTCTCACAAGGGGCACGTAATTAGTGATCAGCAGGGAGAAACTCTGACCCCTGGCCACCTGACAGATTGTTCACTCACCTCTTTGCCGTCCTCTCTCTGAGGCGCCAGTGCAGGCGAACAAAAGTGGCAGGAGGTGAGGCAAACGATCGACCTCCTTCTTGTGTCTCGTCCCAGTTAGTAAATGAAATACACTCTGGGTTAAAACCCTCACCAGGAAAATGAGGCTTAAGAGAAACGATTCTAGCACCATCTCCCAGAAGCTAACCCTTATCTGTCTTCAGGTGTAAACCATTGTTTTGAAGATGTGGGAAGGGAAAAAATTCCTGCTCTTGGAAAACCTACTTTGGATCTAGTCCGATGTTGAGGGAGTTTATTCTTCCTAAAGTTTGGAAGTCATCTCCTCCAGATAAGCCCAGCAGAGGCTGGCATGACAAAGGAGGTGGCTGGACTTTGGCCTTGAATCCAAATCATTTGGCCAAAGGCATTTACCATTTGTAATAAGATTTTGGGGCTTCATTTGATCAGCTAGTTTTTTTTGTTTTTTTTGGAGTGGAATCTCAAGTTTCTCTCTTATGAAGGTCATACTGACTTTGCCTTGCTAAGTCTGAGAGAAAATAGAATTTTCTAGAAGAAGCAGTCACTTAACAAACGATTGACTATTGCTCTGAATTTGATTCACTAAGCTGAACACCTTCCACGTGAACTGCAGAGGGGAGGAGAATGTGAGGCAGGTGTGTTTGCCTTTTTAAAAAGCAAACTTTTAAAAAGTCATCATCTTTTTAAAAAGTTGGGTTTATTGGGGTGACCTTGTTTAACAAATTGTATAGATTTTAAGGGTACAATTCCATAACACATCATCTGTATATTGTGTTGTGTGTTCACCACTCCCAAGTGAAGTCCCCTTCCATTACCACCTCATCTTCATTACACCCTATAGGCTCAAAGTAATACTGGTCATGACCTCAGTCCTTCGCACACCCCCCGTTCTCCTTGCTGGCATTTTCCTAGTACATATGGTGTTAGGACTCCTTGACCTCACTCACCTCCAGAACTGAGCTTTCCCATAAATGATGGGAAAGGGGAGAACTGAGCGGGAAATGGCAGCTATCACTGAGGTCGATAAAGTGTGCGGATGACGGGTTTAGCAAAGAGGACATGGGGCCGAGGAGTCGTGACACTTGCTGTCACAGGGTCTTTTGAGTGCAGGTGAGTTCCTCTCCCAGGTTTCTATAAAGCAGGAATTTAACTTGCCCTGTGTCTCGTGGAGAGATTGGAAGGAACAGTAACCACATTTTGAGCACTCTGGGGTATTAATTTTTCCTTCAGAGGGGACTAAATCTTCATTTATGTCTGCATAACTTATTTGCATTTGGTTTGTGTGCTTGCAATTAACAGAGTCTCCTCAGAGAGTTCCAGCTAAAAGGGGTTTACTTTGGAAGGACTGGCCGAACGAGCAACTTCGATTTTCCTGGTCACCAATAGGAGAGACCACTCTGTGGCTATCCCCTAAAGCTGTGGTTGGCAACCATCCGTTCTAGATCACGTCCACTTATGCTCAGGTCTCGATGGCTCAGGAGTTCATCGATCTTCACAATAGTGTTCTAACAGAAATGTACCCCAGTTACCTCTCATTTTCTTACTGTGACTTCTCAATTCTTCTGCTCTGATCACACTTTCTTCTTCTATCTCCATTAGAACTTCTGCTTATTAATGTTTCTCATTCCTCAAAACATTGGCTTATTTAAAACATTAGCTTGTTGCTGATTCCCACTCTCTCTCATGACCTTTCAGATTCTGCTTCGGTTCTTACCGGGTTCTTTCCATAAATTTCAATTCAAATTCATGAAAGAGAGAATTTCAACCAGGGCACCTGGTTCCCATATGGGCAGAACTTTTAGTTCCAGGCTACCTCATACACCATTGTCTGGCTTGAACATAGCTTGGTCTTACATAGTCTGCTGAGTTCGGGCTCAAACAAGTTAGTTCATGTAGGAGCCTGTAGTGGCAAGATTGCTTGGTTCATGGTACAGAATAGTCTTTCTAGATGTATCCTGTATCTAGAGCTTTAATTTGACAACCAGAAGGATCAATGGAGAGGAGCTTGCAGAGTAGGGTATCTAGTTCCTGTGTGGGGTGGGGGGGACACATATAGAGAATGCAGGCACTCTCCTAAAAGCAGGGACCCTCCCTGTCATCCAATATGTGCCAGGTGCTGAGAATAAAAGAATATGACTCAGTCCAGTCCTAACAGAGCGTGTCACACTTTAAGAGTAAGGATGAGGAGGAGGAAGGAGAAACTGGAGGTTGTGGTTGCAAACTATTCTTTTGCAGAAGCTCGGTGGTAAAAAGAAAGGTAGCTCAAGGTGACTACAGTGATGTGAGATGACTTTGAGCGTTTGAGGATAAAGGATGTCTGAGCATGTGAGTAGATGACAGGGCCACACGGAGGATGAGGGAAAATCAATGGTGTCCTTCAAGGGGCTTCTCCCCATGAAATTGGTTCATTCATCTGCATATTGATTGATTGGTGTATCCCACACTCCCTACTATGAACTTGCTTCGTGCTAGACTCAGGACCAAAATAATGCCACACCTCTTCATGCTCACCTTCACTCAAAGCCAGGTCTTTCCAACTCCACCACTTCCTTTGTTTTGAAAAGGGATCAGAGAAACAAACTGCTTTTTCTAGGTCTTTCTTGCCTCAGGCAAAGCCCACAAGAGCCTGGTGGTTTGGCGCCCCCAAGGGGCACCCAATCAGCCCCATTCCCGCTCAGGGATGGAGAAAGGGCCCTGAGGGGAGGATGAAGCTGGCAGTCACTCTGCCCAGGCTAAAGGACAAGGCTTTGTTATATGCCCTGGACTGTCGTTCTTTTAGTCAGGGGCCAGGGGAAGGAGTGGTGGCAGCCCCCTGGGGCTCCCCTCAGTGTCAGTAACGTTGGGAGCTTTAGAGTTCTAAGACATGAGTGAACACCTAATTCTGCTCTGCCCTAGTCTTGTGAGTTGGATGACTCTAAGTTTCCTGACCTGGGAAAATAGGGCCCCAGATATCTGATTTGAATGCTTCTGTTAGACTTATATTAGTCAGTGATGAGCTTCAAATGGCCTGCATCTCAGGGTGTGAAACAGCCCCAGGCACATTGGCATCCCTCAGAAAAGGGGGGAGAAGGGGGTGGGGCTTGAGTTGTCAGGTGTCTAGCAGCTTGAGTATGAAATCGGGACCCCCACGGTCTCTTGATCCCCAGTGTATGCTGATTGGCTAGCCTAGTCTCCAGACAGCAGGTTTTGTTTCCAGGGATCTCCGTCCAGCCTGATTCCATCAGACAAGGATGTAAGGCTCTAACTGTTTTGCTTTTCTCTTAGACTTTAATCATCAAGTGGGAGTCAAACACATTCTGCCTTGGCAAGAAACCCCAGGCTTTGTAATGAATCTGTCCCTGAAAATCAGGTCATCCTGTTTCAAAAGACACTTTTTTAAAGAAAGAGGTTTTTAAAGGAAAATACCTAAACTTGCTGGCATTTTCACAAGGATATTATTGATCATCCATGTCAAACTGCCTGAAGAGCTGTTTGCCTACCTTCAGCTATTACTATTTGCAGAGCATCTTATTGCATTGGAGGGCTGGGATGAGACTGACTAGGGTAATGAAGAAACCAAACAGTGCTTCAGAAGTGGTAAGCCTCCCTTGCAGGAATTAAATCATCCCTGAGACTTAGGGTCATCTGTAGAAAGGTGAGCTGTCTACTCTTTGGTACAGGTACATTCCATCTTAAAAATCATAGACTATTAGAAAAGGAGCACTAGGATTTTTATCAGTCCAACCCCCTCCTTTGACAGATATGGAACCTTAGTCCCAGACTGATAGTGATTTGACTAGGGTTGGCCAGAAAGTAGAAGTGTTAAGGCTTGAACCTATGTCTCCTGATGTAACTAAGCAACCCAGGTTTTGGCCACATGATGCCTTGACACACGACCCTACAATGAGCATCGAAGGTAACAGGTTTTTACGAACAGGGCTCCAACCCTGGAGGGCTGCGCGCAGTCCTGCTCGGAGCCCTCCTCTCCCATGAGACCCGGCACTTCCCTTGTTCCCCAAAAGGCTACGAGCCAAAGCCATGCCCGGAGGGTCCCCATTTCCTGATCTGTTCTAATGCCAACCACACAAACTGGTGTCTCCTCCTCTTTGGAATGTGCTTTGATATGAATAAATAAATATTTAAAAACCGCCAGCATGTGAAACGCTACATAGAAGGAGGGCAGTGCAATGAGCAGGCACCGAGTCAGCAGTAGGGGGTCTGGAAAAGCTTTCTGACTATATGAAGTTTGAAGTGAGGCCTCAAAGATGAGCAGGAGGTTCTTCATGAATGGGGGGCTGGGGGAAACCGTTCCAAAAAGAGAGAACAGTATATGCAGATGCCCTTTGGCAGAAGGGAATGGTCTGCAAAAGAGGAATTGTGATTGTGCTGGTTGACAGAAACGTAGAAAATAGCAGAGATAATGATGAGAAGGGGACTGGAGAAATGGGTGGGGCAGATCACGCAGGGCTGTTTTCTGTGTTAAGAATTCTGATGTTGGTCTTAGGGACTGGTTAGCCACTGAAGTGCTTTTAGGAGGAGCCATGATTAGGCTTATATTTCAAAATGATGTTTCTGGCTACTGTCAGAAGGATAGATTAGAGGGGGCAAGTGTGGGTGGGAATGAACTGTTAAGAGGCTAAAGTGTCCAGGAATACCTTGTTTTATTGCATTTCACGTTGTTGTGTTTATTACAAACCAAAAGCAAGACCCTCCACCAGCAAAGAAATTATGACCCCCTTTTTGTAATGATTGCTTTATTGTGGTGATCTGAAACCGAACCCACAATATCTCTGAGGTATACCTGTAGGAAACCAAGGTGTTGGTTGTGGATGAGAAAATGAAACAAATTCAAGTAAAATGACTCAGGTGGTACCCAACTGTGATGTCATTGGGACTTACTGACAGAGCATGAATTGAGAGGTAAGGGAGACAGCTATCAAGGATCATTCCCAGTGATGTGACAGTGCTGGCACAGAGATGGCACGCAATAAATGTGGGCCACCTGTGGTTGAAATACGGCCACCTGTTGTGTAGGTGCCCCTGGCCTGCTCTGCTGCCATCCCATATGATGCTATGGAGCTGGGAGGGTAGCTCTTGAATGTATTCATCAGCTCATCACTTCATCCAAAAAGATCTCCTTTGGGAAATCTGATATTGCTTTCACTCTGGAATCCTACCACATAGATTAAAAATAGGGTTCTCAGCCCTGGCTGGTGTGGCTCAGTGGATTGAGTGCTGGCCTGTGAACCAAAGCGTCACCAGTTTGATTCCCAGTCAGGGCACATGCCTGGGTTGTGGGCCAGGTCCCCAGTAGGGGGTGTGAGAGACACCCACACACTGATGTTTCTCTCCCTCTCTTTCTCCCTCCCTTCCCCTCTAAAAATAAATAAATAAAATATTTTTTAAGAATAGTGTTTTCAGCAAAGACTAAGCCCATATTAAGTTAGAATATAAAGCTGCAAAGTGAGACCACACCCCTGAATTTTATTTCTTTTCAGTTTGGCACTCTTAGTTCCCACTTTGCAATAAATTAAAAACAAAATAGCTTGTGGCTGATGGGCTTCTCAGAATGAGAAAAAGAAGCTGGGTGAGAATTTTTCTAGGACGGCACTAGGAGAACTCAGTGTCCTGCAGAGCTGGTCTGAGGGGACGGAACCAGAGTGGGGGTCACAGCCTGCAGGGAGTGTGGTCAGGGGAAAGGTAGGGAGGGGCGTGGCTGAGGATAGTGGGCAGGTGTAAGCTAGATGTCCCCAACTTCTCCAGCCCTTAGAGGTCACATTTCCTTTCCCGTAATGCCCAAATGGCATGAGTCTGAGGATTTATTCCACTTTACCTCTAAAATTCCAGTTATTTTTTCCCCTAGATTTTAAATTTAAAGTATTTCTGTAACTTTCTGACATTGCATCCAGAAGCCATATATCTGTTCTGGTTGCCTGTTGCCTAAGGCTGTGACTTCTTTCAGGACTGCTGCTCCAAGTTCATATTATGCAAGTTCAAGGGCTGCTGTTCACATATAGTGGATGGGAATTGCACCCCCTGCCTGAAGTCGAGCAGTGCTCGGGTGCTTGGCCATAAACAGTGCCCTTTTCCCAAGCCCGGATACAGGCTCATGTCTAAATTCCCCAGGGCACAGAATGCAGTGGGCTGTAATGCCTACCACAGAATAAAGCAGCAACCAGAGGCAACCTCCTTCATCTCAATAGCCGAGTTGTCAACGCTAAACTTTCCAGCTCTAGGGCCTTCTGTATCTTGAGGATCACTGTAATGTATGATCTCTGACTCTTCCAATATAGAAGATGTAAAGGCTTGAACTGATGACATACAGCTCAGCATAACAAAACTGGAGGCATCAATACAGCGTAATTAGTGCCTCAGAGAAAGGAAGCGGCATGTTGAAGATCACCCCTGTAACTAGAGACAGAGTTTGTTCCGAGTCCTAAATTTCTGTCTAGCACTTTACCCACTGTACGCCACTGTAGTAGGAGGTCCTTTTTAATCATCAGGTCCTTGAGGATTCTAAATAAGTAAATAAGTGAATTCAAATAGTGCCACATAACCATAAAAGGTTTTTAAAAGATGTTATAGAAGATACATTTTTAGGATTGTTTACTTTTGCCATAACTGAAATTCCCTAGACTGGAAAGCGAGCCCATGTGACTCATTCACCCAGTCAGTCAGCAAACACGTCATCAGGCCATCGGTCCCAAATAGTGGGCCCCACACCCCGGTCACCCCTGCCTCCCCCCTGTATGGTCTAGAATTATGTCATCACTTTATTGCTTATAAAATCTATCCCTTGGTACAATAGTTGGGTTAACATCCTTTTTAAATAACACACGGCCGTGATCAGTGATGACTCGCATTCTAGGTGCGAGAGTGATGCAGCGGCAGGACTAGAAATCATCCATAGTCCAGCCTTGGCTCAACTGGAACTTGAGTCAGTTCCACTTTTCAATACAGGGAAACAAAACTTTTTTTTCTCATGGACTTCCTTCCCTCTTGCTATTATTTTTTCAATAGTGACCATTTAAAAAGACTTTGTGTTTCATGTGTCGAGTCATTTCTGTCTGGTCTTGTGGTGTCATTAATTCTCAGTGTGGGAGATGGACGGCCTGTGCAGCTATCCTAATTCATGACGTAGTGCCGCTGCCAGCTGATAAATAATTCATAAAAGGAGACCTTCTTGTGAAGGAAACTGTCAGACCCGTTAGATTTAGGTCTAATTTCAGTTCCCTTCCTGTAAATTTTATTGAAATTTTTATAATGTAGAATCAACTTTTAGTAACGCAATAAAATAACTCTAATTCAGGCAGTGGATGCTTGAGAGGGGAGGTCGGTTAGAATGAATGAAAGTGAAGAGAAGATTTACTTTTTTGAAGAAACACCTTAAATGCCGCTACCAAAGGATCTTCTAGTGGAACTGTCCTATTAAGAGATCCCATGGTTGCAAAGAAGAGGGCTCACTCAAGCTTAAGAAAAGAGACACTGACCCTTACATGCCATAGTTTTTTACTGCAAGTCCACCAAAAGCCTGTCTCCGGCAGCAGGGCTCTCTGAGGCACCCGCCAGAAGGGCCAGAGCGCTGGGAAGCAAACTTCCTCTGCAGAGGAGCCTCTGACAATGGTGGGGGGGAGGGGTCGGTGGGGAAATACCTCAGCCCCTCACCTCTCAGGTGGAGCGACATGCTCTACAAGGTCTCCTAGAGGTCCCCGGTGGGACTGCACCCCACTGACCCACAGCTTTAACCATCGCCACACACATCGCAATGCCCTTCCCTTCTGCTGTTCCACTCCCCACTCCCCTGCCAGTGCTTCTTGGGGTCACCTCCCAAACAACCTGCGCTCAAATCTTTGTCTTGGTCTCCTTCTGGGTGAACCCAACCTAAGAAGACTGTAACGAAAGTAACGAAAGGCAGTAAGAGAGATGATGTTTATTTATTTTTTATTTTATTATTTTTTAGAGAGAGGGAAAGGGAGGGAGAGAGGAAGGGAGAGCAGGATTGGTATGAGTTTTCTCCCACATGCACCCTGACCAGGAACTGAACCAGTGACACTTCACCCTGAGGGACAATGCCCAACCAACTGAGCCACACTGGCCAGGGCAAGGGATGACCTTAGTGAACACATAGGACTAGGAACTAAGAACAGCCAGGTAGATGAAAACACCAACCCATCCATAAAAGTCTGCCCTCCACATTTGTGGAAAAACTAAAATTCTTAACACAACAACTGGTCTGTAGTATTTTAATGACAAGCACTGCAGTCTTTTCTCTCAGTCTTTGAAAAATGTGCCAGCCTCTGTCCTCAAGGCCTGCCTTCCCCACTCAGGCAGAGTGACATACGTTCTCTTCTCTACCCGAGAACCTGTACGGACTCTGTCCCCACTGACCACAAACTCATCTGTTCCCTGCTTTCTCTGGGCAAGGCAGTTCATACAACTAACCAAGTGTTATTTTAAAAATTATGAGTCTGCGGTCTTTATTTCTTCAGACAGGTCGCATAGCAACTGAAGTCAGGAATTAATTTGTGAACCTTCCCAGAGTCTGCCTGATCCCTTGTCCCCAAACCTCTGTGAGTGTCTGCTATTCTCTCTTACTTTAAATTCTCTGTTTTATCCTTTTCTTTTGGTACTGCCATTGACCCAACTTGAGTAACACCTAAATGTGCTCTTCATGTCTTTACTTCAAGTTCCCACAAAAAGGAAAATTTGACGGGCTACTAAGCCTATGTGTTGACTCAACAGGAGAGAGGGCCACATGGGCTCACCCCCCCACTCCCTACTGGGCGTTTTGGGTGGAAGGGGAGTTCCCAATAAGGGGAGATGGGCTGGCAAGGCCTCCCAATTATAGCAACTGTAATATTAATATTAAATATCTATTAATAACCAGAATATCTATCACTAGGGTGCTTGAGGCTGCTTGAAAGTTGTTTTCTTAAATAAAAAAACTTTCCCCTCAATATCTTTATAGGTAAATGCTTGCTGTTCTGAAATGAACCAAAAATAATAGTGAGTTAGTGATATTTAATTTTACTTTATTTCTCATGTTGACTATAATAATGTTCACAGTTTCTTAGTATATTCTCAATATCTTAGTCATACTTTCTATTTGTTTTCATTCCCTACTTGTATCGTGTTGCCTTACACAATAATCTGCTCATGTTAGGACCTAA
Source organism: Artibeus jamaicensis (assembly GCF_021234435.1). Taxonomy (NCBI): domain Eukaryota; kingdom Metazoa; phylum Chordata; class Mammalia; order Chiroptera; family Phyllostomidae; genus Artibeus; species Artibeus jamaicensis. Next base: position 40,806,372 of record NW_026522030.1, on the reverse strand, counting down.
ATCACATTTTCTGATTGAATGATAATACGTAGGATAATATGTGATGCACTGAATTGGGGCTTTTTTGAGACTCGGTTGTGGAAACATAAGCAGCTGGGGGGAAAAGGAGACATTGACGGCTACAGGCCAATTAATTATTGTATTGTTGAAGATTATAGTCACTCCCAAACACTCTTTCCCCTGAATAAATCTTAATCTGTCTCTAAAGTTGATAATAAAATAGCTTAGATGTTTTTGTGTTTCTGTTGATTCTGCTCTGATTAATCATGTCTTACATGCACACTATACTCACATGCACCTTAATGAAGAGTAGACAGTAACATGTGCAGGTTAGAAGGCAGCCTTGCAGAGGGATTAAAAATGGGGCGGGGCTCTGGCCCACACTGTCTGCTTGAATCCCGGCTCCGCCACTTACTGAGTGACCTTGGACAAGTTGTTTAACCCTCCCTGGTTACAGTCCTCACTTGTAAAATAGCAATCACGACCATCTCTGCTTATATAATCATTCTGAGGATTATATCTAGAACAGCACTCGGACCTGTGTTACGCACATACTAAGCCACAATAAAGATAGCAAGTATTATCTTTATTTAGTAGAAGTGGGTGAGAAGCTTTAAAAATAATATATCACAATATAGGTTGTCTTTTCATGTGCTTGCATCTTGTTAAGATTATTCTTGAACCCTGCAGTGAAATGGAAACAGTTTGTCAGGAAGGTTTGCCATTGGAGAGAGAGTGGGGGGCAGGTGGGAGGAGAAGCCCAGCACTCGCCGGGTGTCGTGCACACGCCGGGCCCTTCACGTTCATTACTGCATTTCCCCACAGAGTCCCCGGGATTCAGCCCAGATCCGTGTGGCTCCACACCTCACCATTCCACTCCTCCTTCCAAGTAAAATAAAGTCCCTGCCCATCTCTGTCCGGTGAACTAAGTGAGAAGCTGGACAAAGGGTTTGAATTTACTTCGGTCACTCCCTGGTTCTATGACCTCAGGTGATTTCTGATTTTCTGTCTCCTCCTGTTTTCCTGCTTAGCGTTCTTTCTTCTTTTTCTTTTTTAATACTTACCCAAGGATTTGTTGATTTTAGAAAGACAGGAAGGGAGGGAGAGAAACATCAATATAAGGGAGAAATAACCAAATGGTTGCCTCCCATTTGGCCCCGACTTGGGGTGGAACCTACAACCTAGACATGTGCCCTGACCAGGAATCGAACCCACAACATTTTGGTGCATGGGACAATGCTCTAAACAACTGAACTACCCAGCCAGGGCCTAGGTTAGCTTTCTTTATTTTCTTTGTGGGCAAACTCACCTGAGATCCGCTACAAAGAACTCAAGCCTTTCGGTGTCCTGGTTCTGTTTTTCCAAATTTCCAGAGCACGTTTGCTGCGAGGGCTCTACCCTCTTGGCTCCTGCTGCTTTAACTGCCAAACCCACTGTGAGGCAGCTAAACTAGTGCCCAAACTTGGATGAGCAGGGAGCCAAGGCCCTGGGTGTCTGTTGCCTAAACCATATATTTCCTCTTGCCTTTGACGTGTTTTCATTCCATGGATCAGAGAGAAGACTATTTTTACTGTAGCTCCAAAGAAAAGACACAGAAATATCAGTGCTACATTAGGCATCTCACTGTTTGGGAATCTTTCCTGTCTTCTCAAATTTCAGTTAAGCAACTGACTGTTAAGAATAACAAATGAATTTGTGGTTTCTTAATTTCACAGTCTTGCTTCTTGGGTAGTTGCTTTGATGTGTCTGACAGTGATACCATCTTTGTCCCTAAGTGTCACTGGACACCAGCTGGGATAGAGCCAGGGTAAGTGAAAGATCACTAGCCCAAGTTACACAGGGGCTTTCCAGTTGATTTTACCACCTACTTCCTCTTGGGCTATTTAATTTCATTTGTTTGAACATTGCTTCAAAGCAAGTACCCTCACTAGTGACAAACAGGTATTAAGTAAATGAGAAAGTATGCAAATTATGGTCATGCTCATTAGCAAAGGCTTTTCTTAAAACTGATTGAATGCCCTTGCTGAGGATTTAAGAAACTGGACAAACTACATCAGCGTGTTCTTCCTCCCTCTTCCCCTCTACCTGGTCGGGATAATGAAATGCCAATTACTGACACGCATCCCCTCCTTCCACAGAGTCTGGGAACTAGTCCTACAGTCTCCCTTTCTAAATTATCTGACTTCGAAGAACATTTCAACAGTCTTTTCAAGACCTTCTGAAGTTATTATTTCACTTCTGAATGTAAGAGTTGCTCTTCCCCTCCAGACATATAATCTCTAATCATTGTGTTCGTATAAAGTTGACAATTCATTTGTCTCCTAAGCAATGATATGACTGCCTCTGTGCATAATGAAGTATTGCAAAGTCTAAATTTATTGTGAAGCACATAGCAAAACTAATTGCATTTAGCCACCAAAGTCTAATCAGCATAAAAAATTAGAATATAGACACTCATTGAATGCTATTGCCAGAAAGGACTTTAGAGATAATTTATTATCAGCTCAGCTTACAGATGAGAACACTCAGATCCAGAAATACTAAGAAACTTCTGAAGGTCACATGCTAGCTTTTGGCAAAGCTGAGTCTAAAAATCTGTTTCCCAGGGACTTCAAACTTTTTTCTATTGAACTAACCTACTTTTTCCACATATTATGTGTTTTGAAAAAGAGTGAAAATATATTTTTCAATGTACTTGAGAAGAAATGTGATTTCTTGAAGGACATAGATTTTCTGAATCTTTCTTAAAAATATTTCACTTGTTCCTAGAGAGAGGGAAAGGGAGGGAGAAAGTGAGGGAGAGAAACAATTGATGCATGAGAGAAATATTGATCAGTTGCCACTTGCCCACACCCAACCAGGGACGTGGCCCACAACCCAGGCATGTGCCCTAACTGGGAATCAAACTGGCGACCTTTTGGTTTCTTGGATGATGCCCAACTCCCTGAACCACACCAGACATGGTGATCTTTCTGAATCATATTACAAGATCCAGTCAAATGCCGCCTTCACCATGCCAGATCTCGCCCCAAGCCAGAAGAATTTTCTGCCCTCTGAGTTCTCATATACCATTCTTTACTTGTCACATGACATTGGCCTCTTCCAATTTTGTGTCCATGACTTCCTTTTTTTTTTACTGATGACAAGGCTCTTAAGAACATTTCTGCCATAACTTTATAAGTTTTTGTGATTTCTCAAGTGCCCAGTAGACTGGCTGGTGTGGAAATGGAATCTGTCTCCTCTTTTATAAACTTTTAGTACTAAATTCCAAGAAATCTCTAAAATGATATTGACTCTCTTAATCTGAGGAAAGCATTTCCTGCTTGTCTTAAACCAGTAAACCGGTGGTAGAGTGCAGATCATATACAGGATACGAAGTAAACAGAACAGGAGCCTGAAACTTGATCCTGTGATAGGATTGTGCTTATTTCATTATTTATGGCTTTCAGTAAATTGAGCAGGGTGAAATGAAGCTCAGGCCAGTGGGTTATTTCAAATAATTCAAAAGTTTAGTTTTTCTTTTTGCACACAGTTTTTTAAATAATTTAATTAAAATTTACTAGTTGCCTTTTTGTTTTCGTCACCTCTGGAATTTGGTAAGATACTATTTCAGCCCTTAGGGGAAAGTCCAAGTTGGGTAATATTATTTTAAAGATCTCTTCTAGCTGTTTTATGTCTTCATTCATTCATAGGGTTAACAAATATTTATTGAACACCAGCCAAGTGCCAGTCTGGTCCTGGGCTAGACACTGGGGTACAGTGGTGAATAAGGAAGAAGTGGTCCCCTTCCCTCAGGAAATTCACACAATGGCAGGAAAGACAAGTCCGCTAGTGTGAAATGACAGTGATGTGTTATAGCTTCTGTGAGAGCACAGAGAAGAGGCACTTACATATTTTTCGGACTATAAGATGCCCGTCCCTCCAAAAAAACTTTTGGGAAGAATAATGGTTGTTAATGCTGCTGTTGAGTTCTGTTTACATTTACATTGGTGAAATATCATGTTATTTATGTTATGAAATATTTTACCACATGTTTTGCTTCAAATTTTTTTTCCTCTTTTCCTCCTCTGAAACCTAGGTGTGTCTTATGGTCCAAAAATATGGTATACGCAGTCACAGGGAGAGCAGAGCAGGCTTTCTAGAGAGAGTGGCATCTGAGCGAGGCCTGAAGGGTGAGTGGGAGTTAGCCAGGTTGGTGTGGTGGTATTGGCAGCAATGTTCCAGACAGAGGGAACCACATGTACCAAGTCACAGGGGCAAGAGAGAGCTTGATGTGTTTAGCTACTGGGAAATCCAGGAGGGCTGGGTTTGGGGGTGCCAACTTTACCACCTCAGGGGCCTTCCTGACCTCTCAAGAGAGGCTACTTACAATTTGGCTTCTGCTGTTTATTGCCAGAGAGAAATATAGCCCTATATAATTATATTTATACAATTTTTAACAGAAACTTGTGGAGTCCAGAGTTTTATGGGAAATCTACTTATTCTCAAATGTTGCTATTCAAAAAAATTTAAAACCCAGTGTGATTCAAATAAAATGGTCTGCCAGCTGGATCTAACCTATAGCTACCAGTTGATAATTTCTGATCTAGAACAATGGTTCTCAGTGTGGTCCAGGGACCCTGTCAGTGTTGTAACCGAGCGAACAGGGGCCCATTATGTGGTGCCTTGGTGTGTTACCAAACAATTGGTGTTGATAGAAACAGGTTTTTATTTTTGTGGGGGCACTGAGAGCACTTATGCTTGGAGCTCTATTCTTCCCCAAGACCCAGCACTTCCCTTGCTCCCCAGCAGGGTGTCAGCCAGAAACAACCCCAGCAGTCCCCCAGCTCCTTATCTGAAGCTGCCTGCACAAACAGTTCTCTGGTCCCTCTGGAACATACCCTTCCTTGTGGGCTTCAAAGTCGCCATCTTCTCGCGGCAGCTCTCTCCGTCAGGATCCGGGGCGTGTTGTCCTCAGCCTCCGTGTGCTAGTCCAGGAAAGCATGTGCCGTGTTGCACCGGATCATGGTGGAGTCCAGGAAGGCACAAGTCCCATGACAGTGGCATCTCCATGTGTCCCAAGAGCCCAGACAGAGTCTGTGTCTGCGAGGCAGCAGGTCTTGCCAGGCCAAGTCCTTGGTGGCTGCAGAGTCAGCTGGGGTGGGCAGGATCAGAGCAGCAGCATGCCGTTCTGTCCCTTACCGCACCAGGCCGCACGGCCCAATCCTGACTACAAACTGCCCAGCTGCTACATCATGGCTCCTTCTCTACACTCACTACACCTGCATGGTTCCTACCTCACTACCTGCAGCATGGCTGAGTCTCTCTCTCTATCAGACCACCCTTAGTTTAAATCCTGACCCGGAGCTTCCTATGTGACCCTGCATTTCCTTCCATAATAAGCTACATTTGCCAGCTTCCTGTACCATCGACCTTCTCTGGGCTGCCATCTCTAGTCAGGGCAAGTGTGACTCAGTGACACCAGGGGAACAGCCTCCCTGCCTACGTCAGGAGTCAGGATACACCCTTAAGGTCACTCGACCTTTTGCCCCAGGGTGGTACCACAGCTATTAGGTAGCCACCAGCTTGATATATGAAGTATCTGAAGCCCATCATCCACTTCCCTTTTCTCCCAACCCCCAACCATGGGCTGTGGGGAATTTGGGGTGGCCCTTGCCCTGCACCCTGTTCTAATGTTTACCTTTGAACTTTTCAGAAATGCAAATTCTTGGGCCCACCCCAGACTTTAATGACTCAAAACTCTGTGGGGGAGCCAGCAACCTGCCTCTCTGTGTCCGTCCATGTGATTCTAATGCAGCTAAAGATTGAGAACCATAGGAATAGAGCAGCAATGTCCAATGGGATGGCCCCCTGTGGCTAGGGCACAGTGATATGTGCTCCATGTGTACAAAAGTAACTGGCTTTCAAAGACTATGTACAAAAAAGAAAAATGTATCAATTTTTATATGTTGGTTATGTGTTAAAATAACACTTCAGAACATATTGGGTTAAATAAGTCATTAAAATTAACCTCCCTAGTATCTTTTCCACATTGTAAAACGCGGCTACTAGAAAATTTAAAGTGATGCATGTGCCATGTGCCCATTGCTCAGTGCGAGTCTATAGTTGGTGAGGCAGGGAGTCTGGGTGAGGGAGGCTGAAGCAGTTCCACAGAGACAGCCTTACGGAGCAGTGGAGGCCAACTGAAAGGTAGATGCTTCACCTCTAAGGCCAGCAGGAGGCCTGGGGGTCAGCCGTGCTGATGAGAGGGCTGATGAGACTGGTGCTGGATGAACACTGTCTGGGGAGCGGCTCATGCCAAGGAGGAACGCCGGATCCACACACGCACGGAAGCCAGATGAGTCGTCCAGCAGGGCGGTCCTGGGCTGGGTTCGACATTGTGTGCGTTCTGTGGGGGCTGAGTAAGACAAAATTTCCCTCCCACCCTCTAAGCTCTTCTAGCTGGGCTAACAATGAATTTTAACAGAAGCTGATGAACAGGAGAAAATGTCCAAAGTTTATTATATGAATGTACATTTGTGGGCTCATAGAATATGACCCCAAAAGACTTTGGACATTTGAGGTTTATATGCCATTCTGGACAAAGGAGAAGGTAGTGGGGAGGGGTCTGGGATTTTGAAGGAGAAATGGGCAATTCACAGGTAACCTGGAACAAATTCGTGCTAGGCAACCTATACACAATGGACCGGAGGGGAGGATCCAGAGGACAGGTTTTTGCGTGAACCCTTCCTGTTTACCATGCTTTATTCAAATTAGGCTAAGGTGAAAACCGTGGAGTGAACATGCTGAGATTCCCTTCATGAAGCAGGTTTTTCTAACTGAATCTCTAGGCAGGAAAGGGAGAGGGTCAAATATTCTGACTCTTTTGTTTTTAATAACCAGCTGACAATCATATCCTAAAGAGCACATATTGGGGTAGCAAAACTTAGGTCGCCTCCAGTTCTATTCAATGTGTATTCAGTGCACGTTACTTTGCTGGGTAGGGGAGGAGGGCTCACTCCAAAATGAATAACATAATCTTTGTCCCCGAAGGAGTGCACAGCCTAGTACAGAAGGAGACACTGAGAGGCAGGCTGGAGTTCTAGTTAAGAACAAGGACTTTGGAGATGGTCTGCCTGGAGAGTGGATCCCAACTTCCCACTTAACTAGCTAAGTGACCCTGGTCAAGTCATGTCTTTAAGCCTCTGTTGTCTCATCTGTAAAACAGGAATAATTATAGTGCCTGCCTCATGAGCTTGTTGCAGAGATTTAAATGAGCCTATATATATATATATAGCCTTACTTTTGTATCTACCCATGTATTCATCCTGTCTATAAAGTACTTAGAACAGTGTACATGATAAACAATATTGTGGCTATTATCACTGCCCAGGAATTAGCCAACCTCCACTGTAAACTGAAATACTGGTGTTATGGTACTGTTTTAAAATCCTGGTATTCCTAAGGCCAAATACAGAATGGATGAAGTTTCTTAAGCCTGGGGCTTCTTTGATTTCACATTCCTAATTTTGTTAGTTTCTTTGACTCTGGTCCGAATTCTTTAGCTTTCATGCTTTTTCACTTCTCCCTGGGACCCCACTGCAAGTTTCCCAGTCTTCCCTGAATCCTCAACAGCATCCAATAGTCCTTTATTATATCCTCCTGCAGGGCTATTTCCCTGAGCCATGGGGTCCGCCCGAGGGAGAAAGTTTGTGATGGCTACTTCCAATGCCCTTTCGGCAGTGTGATGGGCATTAATCCTCCGTGATCACTGGATGGGCTTTGGGCCAGTAAAAGAAGCTCCAGGCAAACCTTTCTTGTGAATTGTTTAAAATCTGCACTAAGCGCATGCTTCCAATGGAAGACGATGTGTGGCGTTCTCATGGCCTACCCAGACCAGACGTTGAAGAGCAGTTTGATCTGTCTCATATTCCCCCTTCCATCAGTCTTAAATCTAATTTCACATCTTCCACAGAATCTTCAAGTTCCCTCCTCAGCACTTGGCTCTCACTCTTCCAGCGTTCGTCATGTTTGGCAGTGGGAAGTAAACATGGACTGGAAACCACCAGAATGCGCCGTCAGTGTGGGACTGGTTTACATAAGTTATGATAACATAATGGAATACACGCAGAGGTTAGGAAGGATGAGGCAGCCCTTTAGGCACTGATAGGAATGCCCTCGGAGATAAATTAGTGGAAAAGTAAGATGCAGAAGAATGTACATAACTTTGCTACATACATGGTATGTTAAGGGGAGGAAAGCACAATATTTTCTGGACTCTAAGACACCATCAGTTGTAAAAGCATGATTATTTTATTCATCACAAAGACAGAAAAGTTGCTGCTAATCAAAATTATGATTTAATAAAAGACATGAATGTGTTTTTTAAAGATGTAAAGATATGTAAGACTTGTTTATTTACTGATTTATTTTTCATTCATTCCTTACCAGGTATGTTTATTGATTTGAGAGAGAGAAGCATCAAGGTGAGCAAACAACACCGATCAGTTGCCTCCCATACATGCCCTGACTGGGGACCACACCTCCAACACAGGTATGTATCATGACCATGAATTGAACCCACATTTTGGTGTACAGAACAAGGCTCCAACTAACTGATCCACCTGTTCAGGACAAGAGATGTAATTCTTAGAACTGATCAAATATGGCATATTAATATTTGCTCTTATCTGCATGGTTTATATATCATTATCGCATCTTTGGGGCCACTGGGGGCTGCAGCTGCCCAACTGCGCAGGCTCCTCACTGTATGGTCCCACAGACCACAGTGGCTGAGACCACAGAACCTTGGACAGGCTCTGGGAGCCACTGGAAGAGGCCAAGAGTGATGAGTTCACATGGGGTGTTGATTTATTAGTCTCCCTATCCGGTGTACGTGCTTTACACTGCTTGATTTCTGGTTTGGGTGTAAACAGAAGCGAAACAACTTAGAACCAAGTCTACATTGTGATTCCCATCCATCCTGGGGACCAGGAAGAGATGCTGTGGTTTGCATTTGTTCAGCCTTATAAGGCAGGCCAGAGATGGGCGTTCTGTTGGGGACGGGCTCCCGCTGCAGGAGTGTTAAACTGGTCAAGATCTTTGGCCGCGGAGGAGGGAGTCAGGGTGGCAGAGGGGCCAGTGAGGGTTCCTGGTTGTGAGGGAGACGTGAGCAGGTACTGGAGCCTGCTCTCCTTGATATTTTCCCCACTGCTGAGCATGGGACCCGGCATGGGATACCCTCAGTCCACTTTGTGAAGGAAGTCTCAAGGAGAGTTCCAGGCAGAAACTGGGACTACATTTGGAAAGAAGTGGAACTGGTATTCAATGGTAGGGACACTCTCCCTATTTAGGTTGTTTATTAGGGGTGTGGATTGTCAAGAAATGATTCTAGGGGATCCAAAGAAATTCTGTAAGGTAATATGGTCTGATTCAAGATGAGGGAAAGTAGTATCAGTAGATTCTTGATTACACTGCGCCCTGCAAATGCAGTACAATCCCTCGCTCACACTGCTACAGGACAGAGACCACACTGTGCCTCATGAGGCTCTATTAGCCTGGTCATTTTTTGGAAATAGTACAGTAATTTTATATGGGGTCTAATGCTTGAATCTGTATAATATCAAAAGCTCAGAAATGGATTACTGTCATTTCTCCAAATCAACCAAGCTTCAAAAACACAGGAGTGATTATGAATTCCCTGGTATCACTTAACCGTGAATCACTACTATCAGGCTGGGCCCTCTCTGGGAGACTTTACCCTGGTGGCCACACTCCTCCAAGTATTCAACATACCAAACCTATTCAAAAACAAATAAACAAACAAAAACAAATGTGGTGTCCATTAAACCTTAGCAAACAACAAACTTAGAGCCTTGCCACAGAAAGGCAATTTAAAGCCAGTGTCACCTTGATGGGTCAGCTTCCCCAATAGCTACCGAAAATTTTCCTTAGGAGCCCAGAGGTGAATAATTTTGTTCTGGGAGTCCTGCTGGCTCAATGGGGCAGCAGACAACTAAGCCCTAGGGCCCTGCAGTTCCCAAATTTTGCCTCCTCAGAGGACCCAGAGAAGCCCTCACCATTTTGGAGCTGAATGACAGGGACAAGAGTCCTTTTGCTTCTTCATAAAGCCCTTTCCATATGCAACTAAATGTGCTTCTTGTAAAAAATTTAAAGTTTTCTAAAACCCATTCCCACAAAATGGGTTGTTTTTTGATCCACTCTGACAATACCTTTTGTTTGGTGTATTTAAACCATTGGTGTTTTGTGATTATTGATATAGTTGGATGGATAACTACCATAATTGATACTATATTCTTTTTTCTGTCCCTGTTCTTTGCTTTTTAATCTTCCATTCATTTTTTCCCTCTTTCCTCAGACTGTATTTTGTGATTCCATTTTTTCCATTAGAACTTCAATTGTGCATTTAAAAATTATATCTTTTTAAGTGTCTGCCCTTCAGTTAGCAGTATACATTTACAATTAGTGTAAGTCCACTTTCATAACACTATACCATTAAACAGGAAGTACAAGTATCTTATAATACAGTATTCCCAATTCCCCCTCCTATCCCTCATAATAGGGTGCCATTCCATTGAACTACCCAAAAGCTATAATCATGGAATACCTTATTTTTTAAACAAACTCTTACCTGTTTGATTAAGTAACAAAAGTTTTTGTTTTCCCTTTATTCCTTTTCTAACATTCTTCCTGTCTTTAAGAAGATCTACTTTTTAGACCGTTATCATTTTCCTTTCCTCTGAAGAACTTCTTTAACTTTTCTTGCAAGGCAGATCTACTCCCTTAATTTTGGGTTGTCTGAGCAATTCTCTTGTACTTTTCAAGAATATCGTAGGGTACAGAGCTCTAGGTTGGTGGTGTTTTTCTCTTAACACCTTAAATGATCCATTCTCATCTTGCTGCACAGTTCTGAAGTCAGATGTAATTCTTACCCTTGCACCTTGACAGGTATTTTCCTCTCTGGCTTTTTTCAGTATTTTTTTGTTTGGATATAATATGCCTAAGTGTACATCTTTGGTATTTATCCTGTTGGGTTGCTCTCTGAGCAACTTGGCTGTGTGGCTTGTCATCTCTCATTCATTTTGGGAATTTGTCATTATTGCATCAAATGTTTCTTCTGTACTTTTGTTCTCCTCTTTCTGCTATTCCCATTATGTACATGTTATACCTTTTACGGTTATTTTGGATGTTTTGCCTTTTTCATTATTTTTTCTCTTTAGATTTGTTTGGGAAGTTCCTATAGATAAATCTGTCTTTTAGTGAGCCTGTGACCGTGGCCTTTGACCTTTACAAGTACATCTCAGTTTTTTGGTTATTCCCCCTTAGAAGAGATGAGGTTAGAGGACACTGGAGTTAGGTTATTTATTTCCCTGCTTCCAGGTCAGTTAGGCTCTGGTAAAACGGCCTCTGTTGAGGGAAGCCTTGTTCAGGAGAACAAAATAGCCCTGGCTGGTGTGGCTCAGTGGACGGAGTGCCAGCTGAACCAAAGGGTTGCTGGTTTGATTCCCAATCGATGGCACATGCCTGGGTTTTCCCCAGTTGGGAGTACATAAGAGGCAACAGCACATTGATGTTTCTCTCCCTCTCTTTCCCACTCCCTTCCCCTCTATAAAAATAAAATCTTTAAACAAAGAACAAAATATACTGGGCATATTTAAAAATGGCTACTTTCTCTCCCTCCCTCTACTGAAAACATGAGTTTTTCCTTCTATGGTGAGAACCTGCTAGGGCTCCTGGAGGTGAGTGAGGCTCGTGGAAGAGTGGGGGCCTCCTAAGACTGGGGCCCACAGATTCTCTTTCAAACTTGTCCACACTGAGTTTCCAGCAATTCATTAATTAGATTATATTTTGCTAGTCTTCTGCTACCTAGGTCTGCCTGGATATGTCTTCAGTTTGATCAGCTTTTCTCCATGCCAGATCAGAAACTGGAAATCTCAAGTGCCTTTCTCTGCGTGGCAATATTTTAATTTTTTTCTTTATACTTTTTCTTACCGTCTGCCTTTTCTATAATGTACATTTATTTATTTCATTATGACAACAATTGTGTTCTTAGAAAAATATTTAAAATGTGTTTAATTTCTGTTGACTTGGAATAAAATAAGATTTTTCTGGGTAGTTAACAATTTAAACCATTAGAAAAGGTTGAGGGTGTGAGGTGCTGGGTGTGGCTTAGGTTATGGCAGTATCTCTGCTGCTGTTCAGGTTTAAAGCCCCCAGAGTAGACTCCTCTCCCAGCACACACCTGGTTCATTTCAGCAGCCTGGCTCTCTCTCAGCCTCTTCTTTCCCCCCCGACCAAATGTTCTGTAGCAAGAGCCTGTCCAGCCCTTTGCAAGAAACGATCACTCAGACACTAGGGTTTCAATCCTCTAGGAACTCAAAAACAAGAAGAAACATTTGGTGAGCTAAATTATCTCTTTATTAGGAAAGCACCAACACCACATTCTTGGAAATTACTGGAATTTTATTTGCCTCAGGCTTATGACTTGCAACCAAAGACATTGTGCAAAGAAAGCAAAGATTAAGTACACTTTCGGGAGAAGGAGACGATCCACATTGGTAACATAGGAGAACAGGTTGACAAAGAAAGCCATCCAATGCACTATATAGACTGCAATATTCAATAGCATGTTCAACAAAACCTTTTTTAACCAGCTGCAAAAGAAAGTAAGCCATGTTTACAGTAGACGTAAATCTTATACAGTTCAAAAAGCATTGTTTTTAGATCATAGAGCATAAAATGGAAAAATGTCTATGCAGGTGAAGTCTAACTACTGTACATTAATCACCTATTAAAGTTGCTTATATGTACCACAGTGTAAAAAAAAAAATCAATACCGAACAAATAAAAATGTTGAAAACTGCCTGATGAAAAATAAAATAACCAGTGACTTTTAATGGCTTCTCCTGGTTATCAGTGCTACAAAAAGACAAAAATCTTCTCATCTGATCGGGTGATAAAACCAGGCACAATCAAACCATCACCAAATTCGACCCACCCATAGAAATATACTATCCACTCACATATTTTCCATCAAAAGCTTTATTTTGTTTTAATCTTTGAATCTTTGAGGCCCATTTGGTCACAATATGTTACAAATATTTGTGTATGTGTGTGTGTTTTTTTACACCATGATATCATATGTTTGTCTGGCACTACCCTAAAGCTAGTTTATAGATGAAGGTGACATAGAAACAACCCAGGGCCCTTACGACAAATGAACTCACTGGGCAGAAATGGGAGAGGGGAGGAAGGAATTCAGCTCTACCGAGGAAAAAGGTCCGCGTCCATCACTCATCATCAGTCCCACTTGCTTCTGACTGTTCCTAAAAGTAAAAACGAAGATACAATGGAATGAAGTTACAAGAAAAAGAAGATCTAGGCCTTCAAGAAGCCATGTAGAAAACAAATGACATTTTGGAACCGGTTAACCCTCTGAGCTGCTGCATCTGTGAGAGGATGAGAAGCCACCACGGAGGCATCCACGCCCCCTCGGCCGAAAGGAGCCGCCCAGCTGGAAAGCAGAGCGACACCCACCTCTCTGCCGGCCTTTTCATCTCTCTCACTTTGGCATGGAAGGTTTATAACTCATTTCTTTCTTTCTTTTTCGTTTTTCCACAGCTCACCTACTTTAATTTCAAGCGTGGCTACAGGTTTTATTTATTATTGAATTTATTGTGGTGACATTGGTAATTAAACCATATAGGTGATAGCTAATAATTTCAATTTTCAACGTTATATTTTTAGAAAAAGTGCCAAGTATTTGCTGTCTACTCCCTGGTAAGTCTGTTAAAGAAAACACAGTATTTTAAATGTATTTGAAAATGCTTATGTGGTGGGTTAAGGCTGGGTGGGGTGGGATGTGAATTCTGTAGCTTTTTCATCAGCTCCAAATGGCAAAGGGCTGAAGGGAAATCAAACTCGCATATACACAAAAATGGAAAATTAACGTTCCAGAAAGAAGAAAGGAGGGGGAGGGTGGGAGGTCCTCTGAACAGTGAAGGAAATGGAGGGCACTCCAGACGGCAACGTATCGGAAGTTTCCGCTCCCTCGTTGCCCACACAGGCAGGGACAGTGCACTGGACTGAGTTAGGCTATTTGGACCTGAATTCAGCCTCTGCTGTCTACTTACATGAGCTGGAGCAAAACACATATAATCTAAGCATTGATTTATGTAGTATGTTGAGAGCGACATGTAGCTCATGATGCTAACAGAAGCATTAAATATAGTATCGTACAGAAAGGTACTCATTTCGGGGCCTGGCTCCATAAATGTTGCCTGAATTTTTGCATAATTAAAAATAATGCTTCTAGGTACTTAAAAATTCTTTTTTTTTTTTTTGGTATAGTGTTTTAAAAATCATCAGCTCAGACCCAGCACTCTGACATCCTAACACTTTTTCTTATTCTCTCATTTAATCCTTCATCTAAATGTTGCTATAGACCAGGCACTATGCTGGCTGTTATGGATATAAAATATTAACTAGCCATGGAGAAAACTGCATCTGTGAGTAAGCAGTGGGAAGACAGGAAAGGGGAGAAGCAACCTTGATTTAGTGTTTTCATTTTTTGAGGACTATTAGAAAAGCAGTAAACAAAGACCCAAATTCTTTGTTATACAGCACACAGCTCAGTCACATCCATCAAAAATGAAGTCTCGCCAAATCTTTACATGTTCACTTCTAGGTAATAAAGTGAAGGGCTTGGAAAATACACGGCAACGTGTGAGGGAAGCAGAGGTGGAGGGATTCCCAGCTGCAGCTGATGGCAGCTGCACTTACGTTGTCATCCTGCTCTTCGTCACTGTCAAAATCGCTTATGACGGGTTTGGCTTTTCCTCGATTTGGCCTTTTCTTGCCTTTTCCTTTGTCCCGACCCTTCTCATCCTTTTTATTAAGCTTGATTTTCACCTTAACAGATTTTGCTATAGCAAAAACAAAATAGACAGCAATGAGGAGTCACAGGGAAATCTGTTCACAGGAAGATGGCGGGCCGCATGTCCAGGAAAGTACAGACCATTCTTGATTTGTATCTGTTTCCCGCCATCCTGTCTAGTGGGCGCCCCCTCCTTTCACTTGTAAACATGTCTCAGTTGGGATAATAACTTACACCGTTACCTTAAACAGGCAGCAAGAGGGACCGAGGTCCCACGGAGGGCAGCTGGGTCCTTTCCCTGTTTGCTAATGGCCGAACAGGAATCTTGCTACACAGCATAATGAGGGCTGCCCTTTCTGCTTTGTGGGGGCGTATGGGCATTTATTTAATGGACCTTTGACATTAAAAAATATAAATTAAAGGGTAAAAAAAAAAGGCCAATAATTTTACTCTCTAGATAACTGCAGCTGACTTAAAAAGAAAATTCAAATAGTTGAGTATCAAATAGTTGAATAATACGTTTAACAGTGTAGAATGGTTTAAAATGGAAAATAAAAATGAAACACTCAAATGAATATGAAAGCTTCCTTTCCCATCTCCAGTCTCTACTCTACCAGTTTTCTCTCTGGTGGTGATTTCCAGGAAACAAGTATATATCCACCCATACAAATAAATCCTGTGTGTATACAATTCTCTAATTCTATAAAGACTATGAAGAATTCAAGTGCACACACACATGTGCTTTATATACTTACCCAAAGGGATCTTTATACGCCCATATTCCAGACATGTGGGACAATTCTATGTATCAACCTGAAAATTTTCCACCTCATGTGTACACTATGTTTTTTACCAGTCCCTGGTAACAGGTGCTAAAGTTCCCAGCTTTTCACCTCTAAGACAAAGTGCCTTAAAGCTGTTTGTTGGCCTGTCTTAGCAGAATCTGGGGGAGGTCTGGTGCACACGTCCATGTGGTAAGCCGCTACCAGCGTTCTGCTAAATCAGCCCCGAGAGACAGCACTCACTGCACTGTCACCAGGCTACAATGAGGATGGAAATAGAAGTGCTTGGAAGCATCCAAAGTGCTGTAACATAAATACAGGTGTGTATCCCAAAGTATAAGGAAAATCTGTTCCATAGCACTGTTCTGGGACACGAGTCCATAGAATCTCATTTTTAGGATTTGATGATGAAATCACTGAGAATGTGGGTCTCTTGTTCAAACTAGTTTTGCTAGAATATCATGTTTGGTTGGTTTCGAGAAGAATAAAATTCCTAGGAATAAATTTAACCAAGAAGGAGAGAGACCTGGACACTGGAAATGACAAGACATTGATGAAAAAGACTGAAAACACCAATAAAGAGAAACATATTATAGTTCATGCTCATGAATCGAAAAGATGAACTACCCAATGCAATCTACAGATTCTGTGTGATCGCTATAACAATTCCAGTGGAATTTTTCACAGAAATAAAACAAGTAACCCTAAAATTTATATAGAAACACAAAAGATCCTGAATAGCCGAAGTGATCTGGAGAGAGAAGAACACAGTTGGAGGCACCGTGCTCCCTGAGGTCGAACTACCGGGCTGGCCAAAAGCCTGTTTCCTTTTCTCTGTACAATGGCTCCACTAAGGGCCTAGTTGTCTTTAACTTCACTTGAAATAATTTTGTTATAGTGTGACAGCTGTCATATCAGCATGTTTTTAAAAAGAAACTTATCAAAATTGGTGAACTGTGCAGCCATTTTAATATTGATGATGGAAGAAAAATACGCAACATTTTTGGCATATTGTGCTTTATTTCAAGAAAGGTAAAAACACAACTGAAATGCAAAAAAGATTTGTGCAGTGTATGGAGAAGGTGCTATGACTGATCAAATGTGTCAAAAGTGATTTGTGAAGTTTCTTGGTACTACTGGCCAAATATTCCTTTGCTGTGGGGGCTGGCTTATTCATTAGAAGATGTTTAGCAGCACCCCTGGGGGGGGGTTTTTTTTGGAATTTTTTCCCCAATTTAAAGTTTAATTGTTTCCAGTGAGCCAAATTGGTAGTATTGGTGGAAGCCACACGCAGGAGATTGAAACTAGGTTACTGTTTAACACCTTACATTAAAATTAACTCAAAAGGAATCAAAGACATGAACATAAGACTTGAAATCATAAATTTCTAGAAGAAAACATAGGCAGTAAGCTCTTTGACATCAACCTTGGAAGTGATCAAATTTGACACTAAAAAGCTATGAAAGCAAAAATAAACAACTGGGACTACGTAGCTAAAAAACTTCTTGCACAGAGGAAACCATTGATAAAATGAAAAGTTAATCTCAATATGAGAAAATATTTGTCACTTATATATTAGATAAGGAAATTAGTCACTATATAAAAAACTCATACAACTTACTAACCAAAAACCTAATAACCTGATATAAAATAGGCAAAGATCTGAATGGGCATTTGACCAACAAATACAATACAAGGTGTTCAACATCACTAATTAAGGAAATACAAATGGGAACCACAATGAGATATATAACCTCACACCTGTTAGAATGGCTGTCATCGAAAGTATAAGAAATAACAAGTGTTGGTGAGGATGTTATGAAAGGAAACCTAGTGTTTTGTTGTCGAGAATGTAAACTGGTGTAGCCACTATGAAAAACATTGTGAAGGAACTTCCCAAAATTAAAAATAGAACTTGCAGCCCTGGCCAGGTGGCTTGGTTGGATGGAGCATCAACCCATACACCAAAATGGTTGTGGGTTTGATGCCTGGTCGGGGCATGCACCGGAAGTGACCCATCAATGTTTCTCTCTCACATGGATGTGTCTCTCTTTCTCCCCCTTCCTCTCTAAATCAATAAAAAGACACATCCTCAGGTGAGAATAAGAAGAACTACCTCTTTCGGGTATTTATCAGAAGAAAATAAAACACCAACTCAAAGGTACATCCATCCCCATGTTCAATGCAACATTACTGAGTGTCAGCAACAGATGAATAAAGAAAATGTGAGATGTTTTATATATATGTATATATATTTTTTATATATATTTATACATATAAATAAAATGTGATTATATATATATATATATATAAAACAAAATACAACTCAGCCATAAAAGAATAAAACCTTGCCTTGTGCAACAACATGGATGGACCTAGAGGGCACCATGCTAAGTGAAGTAAGTCAGAAAAAGACAAATACCATATGATCTCATTTATACGGGGAAACTCAAAAACAACAAAGAAGTTTATAAATACAGTGAATAGATTTGGTGGTTGCCAGAGGTCAAAGGGGAAGGTTGCAAGGTGTCAAAATGGGTGAAGGGTGTCAAAAGGTACAAAGTCCAATTTATAAAATAAATAAGTCATGGGGTTAAGGTACAGCATAATGAGTACAGTTCATAACACTGTATTTTACATTTTGAAATTTGCTAAGTTATTAAAAGTTTGCTGAATCTTAAAAGTTCTCATCCCCCCAAAAATCAATTTTCTAATTATGTATAGTGATGGAAGTTAATTAGACTAATGGTGATCATTTCACAATACATACAAATAACATCATGATGTTGTACACCTGAAAGGAATATGATGTTACAAGTCAATTACACCTCGAGAGAAAAAGTTTAGGAGGAGGAGGCTCAAGAAAGTGTCAAAGAGATGCACAGGCAAATGAATTCTCCTCCAGGGCCCCCAGTGAAAGGAACGCAGGCTGCTGACTCCCCGATTTTGGCCCAGAGACACCCATATCAAAATTCTGACTCACAGAACTAGGAGATCCTAAATTTTTGTCTTATTAAGCCACAAAGTTTGCGGCAATTCGTTAGAGCAGCAGCAGGAAGTTAATACGCCAAGCCTCAAGAGAGATACAAGAGGCTAAACTGACAGATGGGATGGGAGGGCAGCTATTTGAAAACGGATTAGAAATCTGGCTCAAAAAAAGGAAATACTAGCTAAGATAATGTAGGCTTATTCATCAAATGTTAGGATATTAGGACTAGGTAATAACCACATAAAATTGAAAATGGTTAAATAAATAAAAGGTTATCGCTAAAAAAAAAAAAATGAGCCTGGGTATGGGCACACAGACTGCAAAGGACGTCACTCCGGCCGCACGGCAGGACGTGTGCATCAGATATTTTTAAAATGTCCGCAATGATTTCTGGGTAAGACTGTGTAGGACAGCATTATTTACAGTGACATTAATATGGTTTGGTACATTAATGATGGTAATATAAACTGCTGTAGACAAACACTAGTTACTATGGGAAAATGTTCACAATAAACAGACCATGCTATAAAACTATATAGACAAAATCCTTGTGTATAGAAAAAGCTAGAAGGAAACTTAAAATGTTAAATGTATATTGGGTAATAAAATTACACAGATTTTCCTTTCTTAAAAAGTATTTTTTCCAAGTTGTCTTCAATAAGTATGTAATTAGGAACACATCTTATAAAAGTTTTTAAAGCATATCTGTACTGTGTTACATAGCAGACCATAAACTACTGGGATTTACTACTTTGAGAGGAGATGTGGGGTGAAATCGTAATTAGGTAAGAGAACATTTTAGGACTTTGAAGACTAAGGTTATCAACCGAGGTTGGGACTATGTTAAGACGAGACTTTAAAAGGGCATTTAAACCGAGTAATCGAAATGAACATTGTAATGCAATGTTTAAAAAAAAAAAAACTCAAAAAAATCAATGCCTAAAATACAAGGTGAACAAAACATTAACATTCCCAATAAAGACAGGATCAATATCTGATCCACGATGCACCAGAGAGCCCCCAGTTCCAACTCAACAGGGCGATCATTTTCCAAAGCAGTGTTTCTGAGGGTGTGGTTGTGGGCCAAGCAGCAGCAGAATGCCCAGGGAACTGTTAGAAATGCGGACTCTCAGACCCCACCTCACGGCACCAATCCAAAACCTGGGTAGAGGCCAGCTATCAAAACCACTGTGCTAAGGAACAGGTAGGACGTATTACCGGCAATATGGATAGGAAATATACATTACACTGATTTTCGAAGGCCACCTTCAGGGAGCATTTGCTCTGAGCCTACCCACGCGCTAAGCTTTGGGGGCATACTTATTATCTTGGTTTCCCAGAGGAGCAAACTGAGCTTGAACAAGGTTAAGTGCACTGCCCGAGGCTGCCCAGCAAGGACACTGGAGAACGAAGACTGCAGTCCAGATCTGTCTCTAACATCTGACTTTTAGCATCTGTGTGAACATGGATGCAGGTGGTAAGGGGCAAAGCAGGAGAGGAACCAGAAGCCCGAGCTGACCTTCAGACTCTGACTCCTCTTCTTCATCTTCCTCCTCCTCTTCATTGCTTTCTTCCTCACTTTCCTCCTCTTTGGCAATTTTCTGCCGTGCGCTCTTAAACACCGACTGCAAGACGATGGAGTCTTCATAGATCTAAAGGGGTGAAGTGGCACCTGTTAAAAACTGCAAGCTGAGGACCCCAGATTCACAACTGTACAGCATGCACTTCTCTTCCATACGCAACACACCAGCTTTATTTTACATAGATTTTAGTAGAAACATCAGTGTTAGCTTTTATGCCTGTAGGAGAACACCCTAGTCTGATAACACACATATTCTTATATAAAAAAGCCCATATGCAGTTGAAATAATTTCACTGTGTGTTTCTGTGTGTGTACATTTGTGAACCTTGGGAAAGAAGGGTGGACTTCTTTGATAACAGAAAGTATTTTAAAAATTACATTTCTTATTTGAATTGATCTATCAAATAGTGCGGCAAAGCAACCTTTTTTAAAAGATGCAATTTCCCTAACAAAATGGAGACTATTCTTTATTGAGTTTATCAGTACCAACCAACACTATCCCAATCAATACTTTTAGTGCATACTCATACCTGAGCACAGCCCTATGTAGCTGCTGAAAGAAATGTCAAGTTCAGGAAAGTTCTTTTTAAAAAGTTTAAATAAAATAGAAGTACCACATATCCAGCTATTCCACTTCTAGGCACATATCTAAGACTGAAAGCAGACTTGAAGAGGTATTCACACACCTCTTACAGCAGCATTATTTACAATAGCCAAGAGGTGAAACCGAACCAAATGTCCATTGACGGATGAACAGATAACAAAATGTGGCATTACATACCGTGGAATAGCAGCCTTAAAAAGAAGAAAATCCTGCCACGTGCTACAACATGGATAAACCTTGAGGACATTAACTCAGTAAAGTAATAAGTCAATTACAAAAAGACGAACCCTAACAATTCCACTTACCTGAGGTATGTAAAGCAGTCAAATTCATAGAAACAGAAAGAGAGGTGCTGGGGAGGGGAAGGCAGAGTTTTTTAATGGGGACAGAGCTTCAGTTTTACAAGATGGAAGAGTTCTGAAGATCTGCTACGAGACAGTGAGGATATACTTAACACAACTGACCTACACACTTAGAAATGGTTATGATAAATTTTGTTTTGCTTCACTGTGTTTTACCACAGTTAAGCAAAAAATAAAGAACAAGTTAAAAGTGATTTCTGCTAAGAACATATTCTCTTATTGTAAAGATAAGCCACACACTGGTGACTTGCAGGGACCCCCAAACAACATAGTCTAGTAGGAGGACACAGGAACTAGCTAGAGACATCAGAGATGAGCTGGACCTTAAAGGTGAGGGGGGTTCCATCAGGGGTGAGAAAGGAGAGGGGGCTTTTAAGGAAAGGAGAACAAGTGAAAAAGGTGAAGAGGCAAGAATAAAGAGGAAGTTCCTGGGGTGGCACCAATGCCGACTTTCGGGTTACAATATTAGACTATGTTACACACTACTATCTTGTGATGGTATAAAGGATACATGGGCTCTCTCTGCACAGTATTTCTCACAACTGCAGGCATATCTGGGGAAGCAGGTGTCGAAGGGACCAGTCTGACTAGACCATAAACTGTTTAGTTTGAGGAGCAGCAGGAAATGAGGCTAAAGAGTTAGGGTAATGCACGGCTTTAGAAAACAGCCTATGGAGATGAAGTTTATTCTAGAACTTGATAATTCTAGAATAAACTTCCCCTTTGATGGGGAACTGCCAAGCTTGGTGGGCACTAGATGGGCAAGGTAAGATGGTGGTCAGAGAAAGATAAACCGCCCTCCAGGATGGACCGCGAGGGAAGCCAGGGGAGAGGCCACTTCAGGTGTGAGACAGTGAGTCTGGGCAGGGAGGGAGGCTGCGGGACTGGAAAGGGACAGGGTACTTGTCACGATGTTGCCATAGCATCATAAAGAACCCCAAAATCTACCCAGAGAGTGTACATGGTCATTCACATGAAGATTTCCTTGTCGACTCATGTATTTACTGTGTCCTGGTTTTCATCTTCTCTCTCTTTGAAGAGTTTCTTGAAAATGCAAGGTTTGCTTTTAAGACCCATTATGGTCAAAATACTGTTAATTGTAATTAACCTAGAAAAATGTACAATCTGTTCAAGACACATTCTAAAGATCCCCTCTTGCCCAGTTTGGTGACTGGAATTGCCACGAAGGTCCAGATGCATGGTGGGGCCAGAGGCCCGAGGGAGTTGATGGTGCTGACACTGCACTGGTTGGCAGACATACTGACCTCCCTCCTTGTTCTTTTAATTCATGGTATGAGAGCATTAGTCCAGAAAAACAGACAGGAAAACGGGAGTTCCAGAAAAAGGTGAGTGAAACTGAGGTGTAATTAAAGTGAAAGTGTCCTCCGCTAGTTACAGTCAAACCTTGGTTCTTGACCAAGTTGTTCACAGGAGAAATGTCTCAGTGGTCCAACATGACTTCGAGTCTCCATTCTCTACAGGACAACCCTTTCAGGCTGATACCTGTGTGGCCAGTCTCTCAGAAAACAAAGGAAATTCATTTTTCAAACAAATCACTTCTCAGACAACTTTCTAGGATGAATTAAGTTTGCAAACTGAGGTTCCACTGTGTGTTTAATGAATTCGGTGTCACTATATACCCTTACGTGTGCTTACTGTGGGGATGGGGGATAAAAAGAACTGCAGTTGACCTGATGGAAAGCATTCTTTTGTAAGCAATTAAGGCAATGTTTATATATATATATACACACACACACATTGCCTTTAATTATATATATATATAATTAATATATATATATTTATATATATATATATATATATAATTAAATCATAGTAGTTTCAACTCCTGATGCATGGTCATGATCAGAAAAATGAAGGTAAATGTAATCAAATATACAATCTCTATAAAAGCCAAAATTGGACCTCCTGCCTTTGAGCATTACATTGAGTGATTTACTTGAATTCCTCCTCTAATTAAAAGCGAAGCCTTTAAGGGAAGTGTGAGTGGGAGTTAGTGTAGCTGTGGTACAGAAGAACCAGCATTGAATTTGAAAATACCAAAGCTTCAATTTACTTACACAGGTAGCACAGAAAATATAGGCTTTTAATTTTCATTTTTCTTCTGCCAGGGTAGGAGCAATGGTTCAAAGGTAAAAAATGAAATGTTTTACTTAAAAGACGTTTAAGGTTAAAAACCTTTTAGACAACTGAAGACAGACCTGCGATCCCTCCAAGTTGAACGTCTGAGCATTATGACAGAGAAGCATGACATCTTTCTCCAGGTCGCCCAGGCTCCGGTACTTATGATTACGAATTCTTTCCTAATGAAAGTGTTGGATAAAACAGAAGAAAGAAGAGGGAGAGAAAAATAGCACAATCATGTCTTGGTTCACAAAGCCTGATTTTCCCTTTGTCTTCTCAGCATACGACCCTGCCAGGGATGTGGGTCTGCACAGCTCCGGGGGGCGCCATTCAGAGCCCAGCCTCGCACTCGTGTTCCTTCTAACAAGGGGGAAGGAGGAGCACATGATGGGAAACAGAAAGAGCAATGGGCTGAAACTTCTTAACTTTAATACAATATAATAAAGTAGGAGCTCTCTCAGCTCAACCATTACATCACACGTATCATACAAAGGCATAAGACATCCCAACCTTTCTGGTGACGACATGCCACCGCCACCTCCTAACTATCATTTCAATGAATTTACACGCCTTTATTATTTAAGTTTGTAAGAACAAAAAATCTACCTTTATTTTTTTGAAATCCACTGGTTTCCTAATCAGTTCATAGTATTCTGGTAATTCTTTCCTCGAAGGTAACTGGATGAAGACTTCACTGAGCTGCCGCCCGGAACTGTGGGGGGAGGGAAACAGACAGACACGTGACAGATCACACCCCCGAGGAGAGGTTGTGTTGCGTTTCATTTCAGAGAACGTCAGAAAAGCGAACTGGCATCCCATGCACATCGGCGTGGGGCTCTTTATGCCAAGGAAAATTTACAACTCTACTGGAGGTTAACGCCTCTTCTGCGAACTTCAAAATCACATGAAAATACCGTAGGTCCTCACTTCTGCCACACATCTGAGAAGTGCACTGTGGATTTCTTTCAGAGTCATTATATCTTCTCATTTTGATAGAAACATTTACAATATCCCATTCAACCAAAATTCAATTTTTAATGACTACTAACTGAGTTGGTAAAAAAAAAAAAAAAAAGGGCTATTTCCATAATCCTTTGTCTTCAAATTCACTTTATATTTAGAAAATGTATTAGAATATACTCTGGAATCTCAAATGAAATGCTTTTGTACATACCTAGTGATTGCCTATCATTTCGGTCATGTTCCTTTTCGAGCATTTTACACGGTGTACCTTTATTATTATTATAGCTCGTCATCTCACCTACCTGCTCTTTTGTGTGCATGGAGCAGTCTGGGCAGAAAAGAACAAATATATTCGGCGAGTATGGATGCCTGGTGTTTCTGGATTGGTGCTGTCCCCTCCCCCAAATGCATGGTGGCTTTATCTGACAGCACATTTAACAGCAACAAATGCTTAGCATTTGGTAATTTTGAAAAGCAGGATATAAAGCAATATAAGCTTTTAATGTCATTTAACATTAGAAGCAGACATGGTTAAAAGAACAAAACATACATAATTTAGATTCACAAGCCTAGTATCTGACTTGGCCTATCTATATCAATAACAGCTGGAGGGATATAGGGCATAGTCATTTTTTCACAAAAATCTTGCTTCTCTTATGATGCCATCTCTATTTCCTTTGTGAAGCCAGAAATATCAAAAAATAACCATAAATCACTGCCATGTAAATTTCAGAAGGTGATTTTAGGAGTATGCCAGAATGCTAGACGCAGGAGCAAAGAATGAGTGACAATATGCTGTTTTAATCCATAGTCTCAGTTGTATAATTAAAAAATAATCATAATGACAGTTATCATAAAAAAGGCATGCGCAGTAACTCAAATGGTTGCCTAGCAACCAGTGGGGAAAATGCTGAAGTGCAAAGGGGCCTGCATAAATTAACCGAAAATCCTCTGTCAAAGGGATGGGCGAGTTTTTCTGTTTTACTGGGTCACTGTTTTATTTTTTCAATGCATATAAGGGCTTCATGAATACTAAAATCAGGAGCGAACAAAGAGGTTTAAGAAGACTGTAGTTTAATAGGGAATTGGATTCTTAGATTATTGTGGCAAGGATCAAGGTGTTTTTTTTCTCCCACTCATAGCCACTCATATTCCTCCCATCTTCTCAGGATGAGAAATGCATTTGTACCTCCATAAATTATACCACATAGTATATGACAAAACCTACTTTATTTACTATCACCTTCAACATATGGCCACAATTTCTGGTCTATTCTTTTTCTACCATTCTGAGATTTATATATACAAACATTGTACCTATTTGAAAAGGAATATCTGAAATATAATTTATAGACACTAATTTTTCTACTAGTGATATTTATAATTAGCATTCTTTATAATCTAGCAATAATCAGAAAGTCGAGACTCTTTGAGATCTTGGATTTAATACCTGACCCTCAATGACATCTTCACAGTGTCATTTTCTACATTGCCAACAGATGGTGTCATTTTTCTATTGACGGACTATGAGCACGTCTTTGCTTTGTACCCCCGTGATGGACACACCCTTAACTTCAACTGTGCCACTGGTGCGGTGAGAAATGAGTGTGATAAAGCTCTTTCTGACCGGGCCAAAATGGCTAAAACAATGTTGGTTTGGGTCTCTGTCCTGAGTCAGGTCATAGAAATTCTAGACCCTCTAAGAAGACAAGTTCAGAGTTATATGTTTTACTGGCTCATAGAGGAGGAAACTGAATGTTCTGAGACCTGGGGCCAATACTGTAAAATGAGACAAATTTATTCAGTTTAAAAATATTCCTATCCCACTTCCCTTTTTTCCCTCCTCACAACAGAGGATGTGGGCAAAAGGAGGACCTGGATGCTGTCCAAGACAGGCTTCCTGTGGCTATGCTGGCTCCACCACCATTCAAACATCTCAGTCTGGCTTTCGAAGCCCTCCTCTGCTCCTCCTCTGCAAACCTGGTTTGTACTGTTGACCTGACTCTTCCAGCCAGGACACCTTCTCTCCTGTGTTCCCCCAAGTACCATGGTCAATGCCCCCGCCCCCCAAAGTATTCCAAGTCTCCAGTGCTGACCCTTCTATCACTCCATGGCTGGAAGGGTGTCTATCCTTTTCTTCCATTTAAAGACTTCATTACCCACCCAGAATCAAGAGCCCCTCCACAAAAATGGAGGGGATAGTACTCGATGTTAACGAATTCTGTCCCTCACTGCTCAGAACTTAATTCCTCCATGTGTGCTCCCTTTGCTTTCCCCCACACAGGCGGGAAACTTTTACTTGCAGTCCAGCCTCTCCCCGTCCCTATCAGAGAGGGTGCCTGATGGCTGCTCAGGAGGAAATGCTGGGCATTCCTGGGGGACATCCGGCTTTTCCACAACCTATAGAATGTAGGGTCAGTATGACCCCTTGCTAATGAATTGCAACAGTAACTTAGTTTTTCCTAAATTAAAGGTTAAAAAACAATAAGAAGAAAGTGGGAGTGAAGCAGCCTGATAGTTCTGAATTCTTGGCATTTCTCAAACTTAAGCCTTTTAAGTATACCTTTTCAAGTGCTTTTTTTTTCAGTGCTGGAAAGTTCTTTTTTTTTTTTTTAAGTACAGAACAATGGACTAATTGTACAGTAGTTTGCGGAAGGTGTTCTGTTTCTGTTGAAACGCTTACCCTGCCCTCAAGGTATTTTCCATTATGTCATTTTACACAATTTAAGGCCTAAGTATAAATTGTTACCTAGAAGTAAGCTCCCCAACACAAAAATAATACCTGCTCCCCTCCTCCAAAAAAGGATTCCACTGATGCTCTGTAATTTCAGGTCTACTTCAGACAATGATTTATCACAGAATAAGAAACTTGACCCTGATAAGGCAAGAGATGGGTGGGGGAGGAGTGTAACCTGAAATAAAAATGTAAAGGAACCCACTGCGCTTAATAGAGTTTAATGACGCTGGTGGGCGAGCACAGTTTTTCTCCAGAGGCCAGTGGGCACAGGGACCTGTGGCCCTGATGTCATGCTGTGACACACAAAAGCCCTACGAGCCACTGTAAATGGCAGTTTGAAACCCTGCATGTACAGCTTACTCACAAAGACACACACACCAAACTGAGGTTTACTCTGCTGTGTTTCATCTGGGAACCAATAGTTTCTCCCATAACCTCCAGAAACCCAAAGGCAATGATTGCATATCTGTACTACTGTGATTCCCAAATGAGGACAGCAGATCCCAGAAACATTACATCAGCTCCATGTTTGACTACAGTTTGGGTGTAGTTGGAAAAGTATGGCAGATGGAAATGCCAGGTAGGAAACCCACTCCCTTAAAATACTGGCTTTTGCCATTTCCAACACGCCCCAATCTAAGAAGATACGATGTTAGGTGAAGGTCTTTTCTTTCTTCTTCATTTTTTTTTTTTTGCTGCTTCACAATTTTAAAAAATCTGCCCAACCTAATCTGTTAACAAGCATTTCTAATAATTATTTGTGAGAAAGATTTTAACTAAAGTCGAAGTCAGTTTTGTTTAAGTTAATCAATGTGAACATGTGGCTATCTTGCCTCTGTAAGAAAATGATGTCATAGTTTAGAATACCACTTGGAGTCAGAAGAATTCTACAGACAAGTTATTACAATCCTAAAGGACCAAATGCAGAAAATCATGTGGGAAAAAAACTCTGAAACTGGGTCAGCGTTGGAGGGCAGTAGGTGAAAGCAAGAGGCGGCTTTTCAGGGTCAGACTCCTGTGTGATTTCTTGAGTACACGGCACCTGAAAATGCTTTTAGATAGAAGTGGCACCCACTTACCCAGAAAGACCCCAGACACCTGACCGGCCACAAACTAGGTGTCACAAACACCTGCTCTCCGTGTTCACTACTGAGATCTCTCACCTGAAACTTATGGGGTGATGACTGATGGTAATTCCTAACCAGCTTAGAAATCTGACTTCCCAGACCCTTGGAGCATATATGAGACAACAGCAACACAGAATGGGGTGGGGCAGGTTGGCTTTTGGTAGTGGAATCGGTAGCTGGCAAAAATCACCAAGGATTACGTTAAGAATATAGGTAGATAATGTGCCTGAGTAAATCAACAAAAACAAGGCTATATCAGGTGAACGCCAGATGAATGCCCTGGTGTGTGCAGACTACAAAGGGCTTGCTCAGCTCAGTGAGAACAGCACCAAGGCTTTATCGAGAGTCTGAAATACAGTTGCTCTGAAGCACAGTTTTACTTTTGGCAATCTACACTAAGCTAAAACATAGACACATATTATGTATACACACGTGTACATTTGTGTGTGTACCTATTTATATACGCATGTGCATGCATACACATTTGTGTGTGTATGTATATGTGTATGTATACATATATAATTTTATATGCTTATGCTACAGAGTCTAAAGTTATGCATTTTAGAATTACGCGCCTTAAAGAATGGTGAAACGCTTGTTTGTTGTGACATTCACTGAAAAAAAGAACACAGGCCATCACATTTTAAATGCCTGACAGCTTCAGCAGTGTTTTTAAAAAGGCATTAACTAAGAACCAGAATGACATGCCAGCACATAAACAAACATTAATAACAACGCACTCATTCAACAAAAGGAAGATTTACAATCCACTGTAATTTGGAACCGTATTATCATCCATAAATAAAGTAGGTCTCAAACCGTTTTACTGGGTTACCTGCTTCGAAAACACGCTGTAAGTCAAAAGTCTAATCTGATAACCCAGAGAAACGACATCTGGGGGGGGGGGGCACGGCCTCTCCTTTATCTGTACCACCATGGGTATCTCATGTCACCAATGGACACCTTTTAACTTAACTCTAACATGTAAAGCCAAACAAACAGGATGATAAAACATAATTCTATAAAAGCTTAATGTATTGCAATGGTCAGAATCTACTATATAAAGTTTCTATTTCATCAGAATTCTCTCATTGAATTTATTACTATGAATCGGGGTGCTCAGCAGGACATGGGGTTCAGAAGTTTTTTGTTTGTTTAAGCATGTATTTTGAGGAGATATTTGAGATGCTATGTCATTTATCACTTGACTTTTTAGAAATAGTAACTCAGGACATGTAGATGCTTCTTTCTCACTCAGCATTTCATAACAGCAGATGCAGGTAGAGGATCCTAACTGTCCACGTGTCTACACGTGGCGGCTGAAGGGCTGGTGGCTTCCTCGGTCAGCTACCTGGCCAGCCCTCCCCACCTCGTCTCGTACACCTGGACGTCACTCAGGACACCTTCCTTCTGGAAGGTGAGGACCCTCCTTCCCTTCTCCTGTTTTGTCTTTTGATCTTTCCCTGTGCCTTGACTTCATTAAGGTAAAAAAAAATGCTCCAAAGATTTTTGTTGAATTATGACCCAACTCAAAAGCATAAAGCTTCAGCAGGCAAAATCAAATGCCTCTCTCTCCACCTGAGCCACAAATCCCAAGCGTCACTCTTAAAGGGGTAGGTCACAGCAGGCTCCGGAGCCCCGCTTTCTCCTATAATGGCCCTTTTGGTAAATTCTTAAGGAAGACATATGAGGCACAGTTCTAAGGGAGCGAGGCAGATTTTTTCCCCGGGAATATACAAGAACAGAGGGGGTGGGCAAAAGTAGGTTTATAGTTGTGAGTACATGAAATGGGGTTCATTCTGTATTATTACTAATTCTATTATTTTCCATACAAACTGTAATAACTGCTGTATTTCAGCACAATCTATTTTTGATCAAAACACTCCGAGTTGTTTTGAGGATTGTTTATAAGACAGTTAGAAAATGAATTTAGTGGTTTCCAGCTGGGACTCCTTTCCCTCCCTCAGAGAGAGGCCATTTGTGCTGGAAATGGCCTGGAGCTTCGAGAGGCAGAGACACTGGGCTTCTGGGCCAGTCTCATGCCGGAAGCCTTGGGGAGGCCCTTTGTGCCTGGGAAAGCAAACAAACCAAGTGTATTTGCGGCCTGCCCACCTGCTGTACGTGGGTATGACTGGCTGAGCAACACAAGTGTCAAGTCACCAGAAGTCAAAGCAGCCTATTCCAGTAAACATCTGCAAGTATCAATATTTTTAATGAGGGCAAACTAAAGGGCTGGAATCCAGATATCTCTAAGTAGATTCTCTCTGGAGTAAGTGCACCTTCTGAGCTCAGAGCCAACATTTCCCAAAGTGTGATCCATGGAACACAAGCTTAATGCACTGTTAACAGTGTTCCTTGGAAGGTCAAGGCAGGGCATGTTTGTCAAATGAGTTTGAGAAGCTCTAGATTAAACCAAGTTCAGCAGGTTGCTTTACAGGAAAACTTCTCAGAGCCTCTAACTGAGCTGGAAGTTCTCCAAGGAGCTACAGGACTTGAGAGTGAGGACCACACTCTGGGAAGCATCTAGTGCATAAGGCTATGACCTCACTGGGCTACAGCCACACAAGGCCAACTGTCGGCTTCAGGCAGAGCCCAGAGTATCTGACACAGTAAACGGAGAAAGGCTCTTCAGCTAGAACTAAGATTTTCTCAAAGTGTATTTGCTTGGTCATGTTACTGTCTTTTCACAGCAATTTCTCTATAATCTAATTAGGGCTATTAAGTGCGAAGGTGCTTGGGCCTGAGATCCACAGTCACAGCCCCTCTACCGCATTTAAAGAAATATGGAACGCCTGCTGTCGACATTGCTAAAAATAAATTCTGTCTAAAAGAGCTTCTTGGCTGGTCCTGAAGGGAGAGTCAATACCAACAAAATAATCACAACATCAAAGGCTGTTAATAGCTATGGAGAGAATTTAGATTTCCTGGGATGGAGCATGTGGGGCTGGGTAGCTGCACCCACACACGCACACAGGCACGCACCGTGTTTTCATTTCACCCACATTTCTGTAAATGACACCACCTTCACTTACCACTCAGGAGAGAGATCCAAGGGTTATCTTCCTCCTCACATCCAGTCTGCCCCTAAGTCTTGGCAGTCACACTTCTAAGTATGGATTCTCTTGTCTTCCTATCCATTGCTATGTCCCATGCCATGTCCCTCTTCCTTTGTACCCGATTGCCCAGTCACCCTGAAATTGGTGTGGTCTCTAAGGGAATACCGCTTTTTCATACCTCCATGGCAGCCCACGCACATGAGTGGAGCGCCGCTGCCCCCTCCTCCCTGCCCCTGCCAGTCTACTTGGGGAATCCCCACTCTGCCCACAGCCCACTCAAAGCTTTCCCCATTCCAGCTCTGTTTCTCCCCTCCCACCCCATCCATTAACTTTGTACATACACTGCATCCGTAACTACTTTAGAGAGCTCATTCTAACTATGCTTTAAGGCATTCCATTTTACTCATCTATCTCCCATTATCAACACTTGCACAGAGACTGAAACACAGAAAATGGCCATTGCTTTTGAACCTATGGAGGAAGAATTAAAAAAAAATTTTTTTAAGTTTATATCATAATGCAACTTCTGAACATGTGCTAAACTCAGGCTTCTGGGGAAAGGAAGCACATGAGAGAGTGAGGGATGAAACAGCCTTCCTAGCTCTGCGGAAGCAAGCCTCCGCCCCGTGCTATGGCCCTGGAAATTCCAGTTCAAACATGTCTCCAGTAAAAATGGATTTATCTAGGTGCCAACTACCCACAGTTATACCGTTTCCTCAAAAAGCCTGGGCTTGACATCGGAGGCTCACAATAACCTTTAAAGTTGTTATTAATCCACTTTCCATGGTCACATGACCATTTTGATGGAAGAAGGGGAAAAGAGCTTATGTGTGTCCTTGTTCGCTGGGCTAGATGTTTAGCCTCTGTATCATACCATTTAGACCCCAACGCCTCCTTTCTGTGTTGTGGCGGGTGGAAGTGTTATCCCAAGTTGGTTCATTATCTAAACTTCCCGCACTAACTATGTCGAGTATTTAATGTCACAGTCCTGAAATTCAAATCCGAACTGAGTTCTTTCTCATAGTGGCAAAACCAGAACACAATTCTTCACAATTCTTGATGTCTCTCAGGACACTGCATGGACGGTGTGTCTGGCTTCCAGGATGGACAACTGTTCATTGAACACCGACAGAAAATAGTTTTTGAAAAGGCAATCTTGTTCAACAGTTTCATCTCCACACAGATGTGGGCGGGTACACATCACCCCACTTACAGCCACCTTCTACCAAGGAGGATGCCACAGCTGGTGACCAGTATTCATTCTGAAACGGGACAGTTTCCACTCTTTTTCCTCCTTGCCCTACTTCGGATCCTATTCTAGTGGGGAAATGCCATGAAGGACATGACTGGGTCGACTAACAACTGTGGACTTCGGATGGTAAAGTGTTATACTGACACTTTTTAAAGTGTCAGGCTAACTGTACATTCTCAACACGTTACTAACAAACCCCAGCCCTGGTAAATCAGGCAAACCCCTCTCTCCCTCTCAACTGGCATCATCTTATTCTCACAAGATCTCGAGGAGAAAAGCATGTCTACTTTCCACCTGACAGAAGCACAGGCACGCAAATGTTAAACAGATCGGCTTTGGACACTCAGGACTATATGTGACAGGCAGGCCCAGGAGCCACGCCCTGAACTCAGCCCATAGCATTGAATGCTCGGCGTGCCATGAGTTAACTCTGGAACGTCAGACACCATGCACTGCAGGCAACCCAGTGCCAGGGCGCTGGTCACTGAGCTTCTAAAGCAAGACCCACAAAATGAAGAGGCCTGCAGGGTGTCAGAGGAAAGCTGCGTGGAAAGGAGGGGGGAGCCACAGAAACCCGCGCCCGAGGTGCGGCAGGGAGGGGCAGGCAGGCCGGTGATGCCTTTTCAGAAGTGCATTTACAGAATGGACACCAAAGCGAAACACCGCCCGAACAACCCCAAAGCCACAGCAGGTATTTTGGAATATCTGCACCTCCAGCCCACACTCCAGGTGGGGGTCATCAGGAGGCGACTGGAGAAATTTGTTTCTGACTCCTCAGGAACCAGTCTGTTTGGACACCTGTATTTAGAGACACGGGAATACAAGACAGATCCTGACCTGTTTCCTTCTATTTCCAACTGAGAATTACTGGGCACCTTCTCCACGTTACACCTGCGGTAGAGTAGAAAGAACACTACAGTCAGAAGACCTGGGTACCCGTCCCGGCATGGCTCCTGCCTCCTAGGTTGGGTAACCTTGGTCACTCATTTCACTCTCCAAACCTCGGTCTCCACACCTACCTGCTGTGCCTACTGCACGGATGGTTGGGAAAGTCACAAGGGTGTATGTTTGGAACCTCGTTTGAAAAATATATATGCTTTTCCACAAATGGAGGAAAAAATGATTTCCTAACCTCTTTGGGACGTTCTGGCTTCTCTCAAACATTTAAATGCTTGCTACGCTGACCCCGGCCCCCTTTGCACCTGCTCTGTGGGGCCGTTAGAGCACACATCCCATCCACTGCTCTGGAAGCCATGAAAACCAGACAGCATTGCCAGGGGTGTGTGCGACCTCAGGGAAGTGAGCTCATCCAAGTCCAGCTCCTCCTTTGTCAAATGGGGATAATACTCACCTCAGATTGTTGTGAACATTAAATAGGGTGCCCTCCTTGGTCACAGTGGCCAGCACAGAGGGTGCACCAAGCGATGGCCAGACTCAGTTTCTAAACACCATCTAGGTAGTGGACTCTGCTTCTCAGAACTCTATTCTATTCCAAAAGAATCACTGAGCTAATGACTTTCACTTGGAAATGACAAGCAATGAGCACCTGAGGTCTTTAGTCCTTTCTGGTGTCCCTTTGTGTGGTGGCAGAGAAGTGGCTGACAGGTGTGACAAATCTGGAGAAAACCCTCGGTCCCAACAAGGTCTTACACCAGGCACCGCCTGGCACACACTGATCGCGTGTGGCCACTCAGAGAGCCCTCCTCAGACCCAGTGCCCGTGCTGCCTTAGGAGAGCAGGACGCTTTGCAGAGGGGGCAAAGCACAAACGCAGCACCACAGGGGGAAAGTCCTGGCTCTGTTCAAAGTAGGAGAATTAGTTGGAATGTCTGAAATATAAGAGGTGACAATCCCTGCGAGTGATTTGAAAAAAAGATGGGCGTGGTTCTATGATTTAGAGTAATGGAAATGACCAGTTGCTGAGGACACGAGGCTCTGAACAAAGGAAAGTCCGGCAGAATAATTTTAAATGGTGCTGACAAGGAGCAGGTGGGGACAGACCTACAGTCCGGCAGCAGTCTGGCTTGGGGAAAACAGTACAAACAAACAGAACCAAAAAACCCCAAATAACAAAAAGAATATTAAATAATGATGTGGATTCAGCTTTACAAATGCATGTGACTACAAATCTATTTTAGAAAGGTAACATGCACGGTGGTATGAACAGTCTACCTCAGGGTGACGACCGATGGGAAAGCCTTTGACACAGGAGACACCTAAATGCCCTTCGGGGAAAGCACGTTGTAGACAAAATCTTGGAACAATGCAATGATTTCTTAATAAGAGTCCATCCCTTCTGGAGGATGAGTTGACTACATATGAGCCTTGCAAACAGTAGCTCGACTCAGCTTTACTCAAAATGAGGGAAATGCTACGGATGCCTCTTCAGCATGTATAGAAATTAAACAAGTACATTTCATCTTTGGGTTGCAAAGTACCAAATCCTTGGAAAGGCACTATAATGGAATGGAATGAAATGTTGTCTCTTATTACCCTGGTACAGGTCATTATAATTACACACACACACACACACACACACACACGGCCCTGGCTGGTGTGGCTCAGTAGATTGATCGAGTGCCAGCCTGTGAACTAAAAGGTTGCCAGTTCAGTTCCCAGTCAGGGCACATGCCTGGGTTGCAGGCCAGCTTCCCCTCTCTTCAGGATAAATAAATAAAATCTTTTTTCTAAACTGTTGTTTAAGTAAAGTTTTCTACCTTTTACCCCCATCCCAGCCCACCTCCCAAATAAATAATCTTTAAAAACATTTATGTGTATGTGTATTCCCCCTAAAAGTGACCATAATCATGAGATAATGCCATTGTCCCCTGATATAATGGGCTCACATGACCCCCCCTTTTCCTGAATTCCCCAGGCCACTGCCTGTGCAGTAACATCGGGTAGGAGGGCTAGATTCTCCACTGCATGGGGTCAAGTACCTCTAGTCCTCTTCAGCAGTACAGGGCTGGAAATAAGGGGGAGAATGCAATAAATGAAGAAATGACTTTCTGCAATGTGAAAAGAGCTAAGATTCAGGCCCAGCTAAGGCTTTCCGCCGTCCCTACAGACAGCATCAGGGCCTCCTTAAATGAGGGGCAAGAAGACAGTCCCAGCTCAGGGACGAGCAGAGCCTTACAAGCCTCTGGGAGAAAGGAGCCATGTGGTTGTCACCCCTGCCACCCACCCCACTGCCTCCACCACTGCTTCCCCACCCATGTCCATTCTCAAAGCTGGTGGACACGAAGTCTATAAACCCTTCACAGACCACAGGGTCAGTCCTCAGGAAATACTCCTGCTGTTGTCTTCACGCAATCGGTGGAGAGGGAGGAGGTGACAATAAGCCCGCACTCCGACTCCAGATTCTTCAGGAATGAGAACAATGCTCAGATTTGAAAGGCAAGGCTAATCAAGGTTGAACAAAAGCTACTGATAGCAGAGTAGATAGGAAGCGTATCAACACACTTCAAATGAGTTCAAGTGTCCAGTTGCAAACTAATTACATCCTGAAAGAGTGTGTGGATTGCTCCTTCTAATATTGGTTAAGAAATTACAGAGACTAGAAATGGAATCAGAAGACTAGAGATAAGCAAATGTCCCAATTTCAAAAGGAGAAAGAAAACTTGAGACTGCTCTGCTTGACGTGGACCCTGGGTAAAATTTAGAAGAAATTATTCAGATGCCATGGGGCTATTTAGAAAAGATAAATAACATCATTAAGGACCAGTAGGGGGTCTCTTAGAAAAAGCCAGGATAAGCTAACCTCATTTCATTCTTTCAGCAGGAATTCGAGGCTGATAGATTGGAGAGGCCATAAATATAGTATAGCTTGGTTTTAGCCTTTCCTGATAACCTTGAGGAAGGATAGATAAATGTGGGTGACAGGATGGCATGGTCAGGTGAGTTCACAGGTGGCTCATCAACTTTCAGGATTCCTGGTTAATAACTTCATGTCAACCTGGAGTGATTTTACAGGCCATAATACAGAGACCTGTCCTTTGCCCTTTAGCAGTTTATCAACAATAGCATATGGCAAATCTTCAGATGGCAAAAACAAGCAACCCCCCCAAACAAACAAAAGATAAATTCCAATTCCCCCAAAAGTAACACACTTAGGTAGATAAGTAAACGTGATCTTTTGAAAAGGCACACAAATTCAGAGTTGTATCAATAGAGTGATAAAACAAAAAATAATTAAATGAAACTATGTAGGGATAAGAATAAAACCAGTACATATTGGTTAAAAACTTTTTTAAAAAGAAAGAAATGATTGGTTGAAGACTACCCTTGGCAGCACGTCAGTGAGAGAAGAGCTATCTGCATGTTCGGGGAAGTGGGAGTTTGTCCGACATGTCACGTGTTCAAGCTGAGTTAACTCTGTGTCAGAGATGCTGGAGGAGGTTAACACGCTCTTGACTTATGTTAACAAACTCTGGTGTTCGGAATAAGCAACCTATCCATCCTTCAGCTAGCCCACGGGATACCTGTGAGGTCTGGGTGCCACGTTTTAAATGGGGCACTAAGAAGGCAGTGTGTGCCAAAGGAGGCGGACCAGGGTGGTAGAACTCTAGGTGCCACTGGATAGCAGAGTGAGGTGTTTCAGCCTGAAAGGGAATGTCCTGAGGTGAGTGAATGTGTTTACGAATGTTTTAGAGGATATTTCTTGGATTGAGAACAGACTTACTCCCTGAAAGTCTAAGTAGAACAAACAGAAGTCAGAGGGCTGAGTCCATCTTCATGTGGGAAACGGCTGTTGTGTTCAGAGGTGTCCTTTGGGGTCATGAACTGCATGCTGGGAATGCCACTCTAAGGCTGGACGAGTCTGCCGGAGGTCAGGGGACACATGTGGGTTGTGGGAAGTCAGGCCAAGTAGATCCAAAATCCCTTCCAGCACTAAGGATGGCTCTAGGAATCTTTCTCTTCAGTGAGGTAACTATAAGCCATGTCTCTAGACTTGGAACAGCTCCACCAGACTCTACTCTTCACCCTCTTATTCTACCGTCTTGTCCCAGGGACAATGTTGAGGAGTACAGATGCAGATTACACTGAATTCCTTTACAAAGACATAGTGGTAAGTTAAATGTCACATCAACTGAGAATATGCTTTTAAAAGCCTTCTACATAAACAGGAAACAAAGCATGCTTAACAAGTCCAAACAAAGCCTTCTAATTCTACCCGACATAAAGCTTTCTGTTTGGGGAAATAAAATGGTGGGGACGAGGAACAGCAGACTGGTGCTCCTTCCAACTGCAAACTGCAGACAGCTCTTACATTTATGAATCGCAGAGTTTTGGGTGACATTTTAAAAATGATCCTCCTTTTAAAAAATGAGGCCTGGTGCTGAAAACAAAGACAATAAATAGATGCTTATGTTATCCTAGTCCTTTGTAAAAGATAAAGATACATCTGTCCCAGAATCATGGAAGAACTTTGAAGAAAAAAAAAAAAAAGAACTGTCTCACAAGAGCTAATTAATTCTTATATATCAGTTAAATATAGATGGCAGGTATTATTTAATATACTGCTAATCTCGCACCACTGACAGAGCTCAAACATTTGACTGAGGTGAGGGGAGGGAAGTTAGTACAGGTGGTATTTCCTTCACGGGCAGGTTGAGTTACTATATTAGTAACTGACTTTAATGGTGCAAAATTCTGAACACATGGAGAGGCACATTGCCCAGCAGCATTTTCTAAAACCAACCAAAAATATGACAACATATCTAATTACAGCCCTCCTAATTTGAGTGCCTCCTACTTGAGCACCAAGTTTGGTAAGAGAAATAAAAATATATAAATAGAGTAAGTGCTTTTTCTCAAGGATTACTAACATGAAACATATACGAAAGATGCAGCGGTGGGAAATTTTGTGCATACACCTAAATGTGGTAGCTAATAGGATGGGCCTTATGAGGGTGCTTTTCAAGGGAAAGGTAAAATAAATACATAAAACCGGAGAAGTCAGGGGGAGAAACTACTTAATGTCTGCATGCTGAAATATTTAAGTATCCTTTCACTATAGTACAACTAAAGATGTGCTCAATGATCAGTCCCACAGAAGATGTGTTTTGTTTTTCAGAAATACAAAGATGCAAAGCCCATCAGAAAGGACACTTACTTTACAGTGCTCAGAGCCCCGTTCACCCATGAGATTAGTTATAAATAGTCAGAAAGGCTGATTATTAATAATTAAACTGTTCAGAAAGCTTGGGTTTTATTAACTCATCAAATCTTCATAACGCCTCTAGAG
Source organism: Artibeus jamaicensis (assembly GCF_021234435.1). Classification (NCBI taxonomy): domain Eukaryota; kingdom Metazoa; phylum Chordata; class Mammalia; order Chiroptera; family Phyllostomidae; genus Artibeus; species Artibeus jamaicensis. The sequence continues at coordinate 40,767,655 of NW_026522030.1, read as the reverse complement.
GCAGGTCAGTAATTATTCCATTTTTTAGGCAAGAAAACTGAGGTTAAGTAAATTGCTCACTCCCACCCATGCCAGGTGGCTCAGTTGATTGGAGCATTGTCCTGTACACCAAAAGGTTGTGTGTTTGATCCCAGGTCAGGGCACACACCTAGGCTGCAAGTTCAATCCCTGGTCCAGGTACATAAGAGAGGCAACCAATGATATTTCCTGCTCACATCAACATGTCTCTCTCTCCCCCGGCTCCCTCTCATCAATGAGCAAATCTCCAGGTGAGGATTTAAAATTGCTCACTCCCTGCCCCACTAGGAAATGCTAGAGTAGAGTTAGGATTCAGACACAGGTGGTTAAAGCAAGAAAAAACTTGTGCTCTAATCTACCGGACTATGCTTAGCCTATGTTGAGGGACCTAACACTAGACTACTCTATATTTTGGGTGGTTTCTAGGAAAGATGGCAGTCCATAGCCACGTGTATCAGTAAATCACAGACTCTAAAGGCTACGTGATTTGAGCCAGGAGATGTGAGTGCCCGGGGCCGGTGTGGGAAGCATGACGACGGAGGGGAAGTGGCATCCCATACCTGAGGCATCATTAGGGTGAGGGAGACTGCGGCAGACCCGACAGGCCAGCCCACAGACAGGGGGTGGCCTTGTCTTCACTCTGACCCAGCTGCTATCTGAGGGGAAGTTGGGTAGAGACATATTTTTAGGTTTTTTCAAAAGGAGGAGGGGAGTAAAAAATATCTGAAGTTTTATAAGAAGATTTTTCTAGTTTAATGTGCTTTTTAATTTAAAAAAAACACAACTATGTGAAACATGAAATAAAACAATCTGTTGGCAGTCTGTGGTTCACTGGCTGGTGACCTCTCTTACGCCATTAAAGGTGAAGACAGTCATCACTTGGTACAACAGGCCCAGCTTCTCAACCTGCAAGACCTCTGTTGGCTGTCCTTGGGGCTACAGCAATCCTACACTCACCCAGCAGGCAATGAACAAAATGCCTGTCACAGATCAAGGCACACTGGGTCCCCAAAACAGACATTTTGCTCTCCTGAGAAAAAGGCAAAAAAGCTAGAGGCATATGCAGAGTGATACACTCAGCTTATTCCTTCCTTTCCACGAGGGCTGATAAAATGAGGTGTCATTGTCCCAGTTGGCCTCCTGGATGTGGACGGTTCCTGCCTGCGGCAGATCCACTGGTCGAGCTGAGGGTAAACAGAAACTCAACAGAGGGAGTCACTGATTCTTGGTTTACAAGGAAGTTTGCTGTTCACTCTAATCAAAAAATGGACTCCTGGCCAAATTTTCCTTCCTGGATTGCTGTCGATCCCCTGTGTCAAGGAACAGCTCACTCAAACCCAATATGACGGGGCTACCCTTTGTGTTTACTTCAGAATTTTCAAATGGGATCCACTTCTCAAAAAAAAAAAAAGAAAGAAAGAAAGAAAAAGAAAGTAAAAAAACATAAGCAGGAGACTTAAGAGGCCTGGTAGGTAAAGACGGGCAAACTACTCTGACCCTTTCACAAGCATCTCCTCCCCCCACTCACCACCATTTCTAAAAAGTCCTCACAGATAACACAAGAAAATGCAAGAGTAAAACCTCATGGTTGAAAGTTTCTTGCTTTTTTTTTCTTTACTATTTAGTCTTTATAATGAAGTTTTTTCCTCTGGTATAACACATTTACCAGAGTCACAATGAAAAACTAAAATCACAAGTTATTTATTTTTAAACACTTCCAGGTATGCAGAGCAAAACTAGTTAATGTAAAAAAAATTGGTAACTAAAAAAAATACCATTATGTAATTTAGAGAAATAAAATGTTTAAATGCTTTGTTTCCTATCAATTTTTCAACTGCAGTGAGATATGATCTTCTTAATTACAACTGCGTTAGATGATTATCCGGTGGAAAACAAATCAACTAACCAAAATGTAGCCTAACTAGTTAATCTACTGCAGAGGGCTGACCAAGACTCTAAAAGACCTCTGCTTTGGTTTTCAAATAACTGCTCATTGTCTAAAATAGTCTGGGGATAGTGTTCAGTAGAGATTTCTCAAAGTCCACATTCAAAAGTTCCATGAAAAAGAGGGAAACTTTCTGAAGTGTCATCCTGTCTGCGCAGTATTATTAGGAAGAAGAAGGTAGCTCAAAGGAGTGCTCAGAAATTCAAGTGCATTGAAAGGAAAGAAGGAACAGTTATTCTGATAAAGCATCTATTTGGTTGTGAACAGAGTCTTCGCATGAAATATTTACCTTAAATATACTAGGACTATACTTTCTCTAACAACTCAATGCAAAAGTATAATTTTATATTCTATCATTCCAATCCTTCCACATCAATGATGACATTTCATAGGTCCTTAAGAATCCTTTTCCAGTTCGGCTTGCTTTGGTTAGTTTTGTAATCTCAACTCCTGTTTCCAGATATCTTAAACACTACTCCGTAAAACATCATACAAGACACTAGCAGTGGCCATTTTGAACACGGCAGAAGGTGACTGATACCTTTGGTGTGAGAGCCATAAAACACAAAGTGGAAAGAACATAAAAAACCCAGTGCACACCTTCATAACTCTGGCTCGGAGGAAGCCTTACTCATGCCCTTGGTGAAGACCATTCAAGAGGGAGGAGAAAAACACTCACCTGTCTTTGTAGTTTATCACAGTATCGATGATAGCGTTCATCTGCTTTGTCAGTTTAGGGGGGTTTGGTGATAGTTTCTCCGCAGGAGGGCGGCCTCTTCTCTTCTTAGCTTTTTCCACATCTTCTTTTGCAGGATCTTTATCCACATTTCTTCGTCTTTTTCGCTTCTTAAGCCGTACTTCTTCTTCCATTTCTTCCAAATTCCCGTCTTCAATGGCCTGTTAATATGGCACAAAGGAGAAAAATTCAAGACAAGAAAATAAGAAATACGCATATACACACATACAATTTGAATAATTAGAATAAAATGAAACGAAAAATAAATAAAAGTTAACAGCAGTCAGTGGAGTAGGAAGAAAAAGGGGAGACCACCATATTGAATAAATGCATCTTTAACCCAAGTCTGTTTTATGAGCAAAATACGTTGAAGGCCTGAAACACTAATAGTAAAGACTATGACAAATGTGACAAGATCTATACATTTACATGTTTGAAGTTAACTGAATCCAACTAAAATTTTGGCTCGAAAGAAGAATAAGACCTTACATGTCTCATTACTGTTAGGGGAGAAAAGATACAACTACAAATAAAAGGGATGAGTGAAGAAAAAAATTTCCCTGAGAATACATCCTTACAATCATAAGCATTAACCATTTCTTTCATATGATTTCACATCAATTTATTCATGAGTCACAACATAAATCAAGACTGTATCCAGATTTTGTTCTAACAGAGCAATTAGTAAATAAGAAAACGGAGAAGAGCAAAGCTACATTCCTTTGTAAACGCACTTAAATCATCCGATGAAGAACACACACACTCACAAACAACAAACACTTTTTTTTTCCAATTACCTGCAAACGCTTGCTTTAAACCAGAGCCAGCAGCACTAATGCAGAGAGATAATAAAATAGCTATAAAAACAACCAGGTATAAAAGAAACCTGCTCATAAATGGCTAAAAGATCCATGTGACAGACCCAGAAGTTTCAACTTTTTTTTTCTGGTACATCTCAAAACTTAAGAAAAAATAGAGGGAGAAAAAATACTGCAAAAGACAAAACCCCCCACAACAGATAAAAGAATATTTGATCATGAAAAAAAATATTTTTTAAATCTTTAAATTATATTTCCAGATTGCCTTCTTACAAAAAATAACTGATGTTGTTATTTGTTCCTCCTGCCTCTCAATATTGCCTCCAGTATGCAAATGCTAATCAATCCTTTCTCGCAGCTGAAAGAGCTCTAATCATAAGGCAATTACCTTCATTTCTCCACAGCACCAAACATGGCTAATATTTATGATCATGTGAGTATAACAATCAATATAAAGAGTGATTACAGCTCAGACATAATTTCTTTCACTTGTGTACAATGCCTCCTGAAAAAGAAAGGTTTTGTGAAGAAAACCTGGTGCAGAACACAAAACAACCTGGCATGTTAAAAATGCCAGTGGGATTAAAAAATATGTTTTCTATGCATCTTCCAATGTGCAAACCCATAGAAGCAACATGCACACAGACAGAATCCTAAGGGGACAGTCTGAGCCTAGGCCTTAATAATCAAAAGACAATTTCCATCACGATCCTACAATGTTCAGATAAGCACTATGAAGGAGGCGAGATCTGATGAATTATGAGAAAAGAGGAAAAAGGAGGAAAAAAAAAGCTCCACATTATTCATTAATATTCATTTGCCTAAAAGCAGGACACCCACTATACAGCTAAACACACTGCAGCTAAGCGAAGATTAAGAAAAGGAAATTGTCCCGCAAATCTTGGAGGCTGAACATGCTAATAATAAATACAGCATGCAAGGCTGTCAACAGTTAATGGTCCTGCTCTCCTCAAGCACCCAGTTGCACACAGAAATACGGAGAACACCGGCTTTTGATGTGTTACACACCTACACATGCCTGGGATGTAGTTCTACTGAATCTTCAAGACGGCAACGAAAAAGGATATTTACCTTACCACTATCAGCAGGCCGGCTATCGGAAATCACAGTTAGTGGGGATAAAATTAACAAGCCAGCAAAGCAGCGAGCTGCTAGTCTCTTCATCAGCTGATCAGGAAAAAAAAGAGAGCTGGGGAAAGGCTATGTTTTCATATACAAGTAATTTTATTTCACTGAAAATTTAATACTGAAAGGATTGTGGATACTCAAATCTGCTGTTTCATTCTACCTACTACAAGGCCCGAAGCCTTCCTCCTTCAGCCTGTTTTAATATTGACAACTACTTATCATATTTTTTTTCCCCTCTTATTATTCCAGGCGGCAGAATTAGAGATTTTTAGCTCAGGCGGTTTCTGATTCTTACTTGCATTTTAACAATTAAGCCAATAAGAAAACAAATTAATATTCAAATGTATTTTCAAAAATTAAAACAAGGTATGCTTTTTTTGGTATTTTAAACCTCATTTTAGTGCTTTTTAATAAAACAAGATGCATGGTTTGGGAGCAGTCTAAGATGATTTTTTTTTTAATAAAAGAATTTCTTTTTCATTAAATGCATGTCAGTAAAAGCAATGTGCATGTTCTCAAGTTCAAGTATTTTCATAAAATATGTTATTCTGGTCTTTACAGAAAATCCCAAACAACTCTGACACTTCACTTTCAGTTTCATGCTGTAAAATTTTTCACTGTTTTTCTTTTTCAGTGGGATAAATGAAGAGGGAGGGGGAAGTTGTAAAGGATATTTCTAGTTTCACCCCCCCCCTTAACTTTGCAAAAAAAAAAAAAAAAAAGGGAACAAAGCATAAGCCTGTGATACTTGGACTTTTACATCTCTAAATCTAAGTAGCTAAAAAGCAAAAACAAATTAAACTGCAAAAAGAACTAGTAAAACAATTTTTATTACAATTGCTAATACATGCAGATTCTTATCAAATTTAGGTTTTGGAATCACACGGAAACACACAAAGTACAGACCATTATTCCCCTTAAATTAAGGTTTTATGCAGGAATGCAGAGAGCTACAAAACATCCTCCCTCCTCCCCCAAGACCCCAAACATCCATTTGCAGTGCTTCGTGTTCAAGGATTTCTAAGGGTCTTGTTCTAATGGAAATCAATCCACTAAATCTTTCCCGGTGCTTTTCGCACTTAAAGAGTAGAGTAAGATTACTCCTGCATGTAAGTAAAATTATTCTTGGACATTTAAAACTGTTCTTTAATTTTTTTAAATTACTTAAACTTGCTCAACTGACTCAACTGACTGAACTCAGTGCTAGGAGGGGGGGGGGCGCAAAAAAAAAACAAAAACTTGCTACACAATGCTAAAGTACTACCCCAAAAAGAATTCCCTTCCAAACCTTTTACCAGCACAATAATGAAATAAATCACAGAAGCAAACCCCCAGTTTCCGACTGGTGACGTGTTGCGCAAGAGTGCGAGCCCTAATTCAACATACAGACGGCTCCCATGCTGAACTGCCTCTAGATTTAATGAAGTGAATAGGAAGGAAGTCGGGGGAAAAAAAGTGTACAAATAAGAAATTAACACTTTCCTTCCCTATGCAAACGGTGAGCTACAACTACAGCGAAGTTTGGTGAGGCGCTTCTTTCCTTAAAGGCACACTGCACCCTTTTGGCTCCGGATGTCACTTAAAAAAAAAAACAACAAAAAACCCTTCTGGTGATAAAAAAAAAAAAAAAATCCCCAGCCAAGTTAAAACAGGGAAGCATATTTCAGCCTGCGTTTTACTGAATGAAGCTGGGAATTACTCCTTTCTCCACTGGATGGCAACCTTTTTTCCCCTCCCTTCTTTCTCTTTCTTCCTTTCAATTTTTTTTTTTTTAAAAGAATACATTTTCCTGACACAGGACGGGCAAGGATGAGATACAGACTGACTCCTTTCTCAGTTAGTTCCTAAGAAAGCAGCTGTGGGTTCTGATAAAACGCAGGAGAGTTCACGCAGAAAGAGCTGTTTTAGAGGAGCCGTTCTGCGGCTAGCAGAGCACATGGCAGACCGGGAATCAGCCACGCGTGGGTCCGGCTGTGCCCCTGTCATCCTGACACACACTAGTCTTTTAGTGAAAGTCGGGCAGTCCAGAGAGTCGGTATCACCCCTGTTCTTGTCCACTGTGTAATGAGGTGTTATTATACATGACTTCACAATACGCACCGCAGAATGGATCCAAGACTATGAATGGATAACCCGGGAAAAGCAAACAATAGCCACAAGCCAGTTCAGGCACGTGGTTTCGCTGGGGTTGCCTCTTCCTCCTCGGCATCTCCCAAGTCCACCACGCAGCTGTGGCACAGCCCTGACAGTGGAACGGGCCCTCTTAGGGAAAACCGAAAGGAGCAATTGGGAAGACATCTAGACAATGCACGGGAAATTCCTTGGATGTGAAATGGGGAATTGAGTGTTGTTATACTTGGCTCCAATGTTTAAATATCACATTTCTGCCCACTGACACATTCTCTGGGGGTGGTCCCCCCCCTCAGGATTCCAGAAGAACCTAGGATGCTACTGGGGGGTGGCAGTGGGGTTACAGAGTTGAGGGCTAAGCATTAAAGAATTGGGTCATGTCAGTATTATCACCACTTCCTGGGGGCTACTCATATATCACTAAACTTGAGTCCATTATTTGGGAAGCTTAAACTTCGCTCAAGCTCATATGGGGCCCTGGAAGCCAACAGTATAGGTAATGACCCCCCTCCCCCCCAAAACAACCATAGCAACAACAAAAAAGGAACTTTAGAATTCAAGATTTCACGTATGAGAAACTTTCTTATAATAGAAATATTTAACAACAGCAAAAAACAAAACAAAACAAAAAAAAAAACCCTGAACATGGAATTCTAATTCAAAATGACATATTGTTTTAGGCACTTGGTTTAGACTGCAGCACTTTGGGATAAAGGATTTCAGACTCACAACTTTGCACAAGTATGAATTTGGATCATTATCATCCCCCAAAGCAACTAGTTAGAAAAGAATGCATCGAATTCTCTAAGGTGGTGAAATAAGCTGGACACAAAAGGACAAATATTGTCTGACTGCTCTTAAGTGAGAAAAAAGAACAGTGGTTACCAGGGGTCAAATGGAGTGGGGATTGGTGCTACTAGTGATTAATGAGCTCAGAATGTCAGTGTGGAATGACGAAAAAGTCCTGGAATGGTCAGAGGTGATGGTTGTACAACGATGTACTGAAACGTACACTTAGAATGCTTCAAATAGTGAGTTTTATGGATATTTTACTGCAATAATAAAAAACTGCCCTGGAAAAAATTAAATTTGCTAAATATTAGGGAAGAAAAACTCCAACAACTGCAGGTTCATACATGTTCCTACCACCTCAACACACAGCACACAATACTAGTGAAATCTTGCTAGCTTTCCTTCCAAACTTGAACCTTATGGAATTTCAAAAGGTAGCATGTTCAGTCTCGCCCTGGCCAGTGTCTAGAAGCCTTTCAAAATCCTTATTCATTCAAATGTTATCGAGATAGCCACAATGTAACAAAATACCTGTATATAGAGCATACCCAGTCAGACTTTATTTTTATAATTTTGTTAACAATTTGAATAACAAATATTCAAGAAAAGAGACAAGTCAACCTGCAGACTAAAGATTTTTTTAGTATATATTTTGTCTTTTTCATGGTGGTACAATTACAACTGATGACATATTGATTCAATAGACTCTCATTTCTTCACTCATTTGCCAGGAAACTTGGATGCTGACTGCACTTCCAGCCCCGCCTGAGTGGGAGACTGAAATATACAACCAGGACCATAAAGGGGACGGGAGTGGAGCCTCAGTGTAACTCAACTCCTGGTGCAGTGAGTGGGCTTTTTGGTTTCTTGTTCAACTACTTTAAAAATCACTTTCATAAAAATGGACCAGCCCTCTCTCTGTGCCCAATGGCAAAGAGAAGCTACATAAGGAAACTCAGAGGAGAAAAGGGAAAGGGGAGCCACAGCTTATTCAACTGGGTTGAGGCAAATTGGTGCACCATATCAGGTAAAAGCAATTTGTGGTTGGAAGAAGAAAAACAGTATAGAAAGAACAGAAATTGCTTCAGTAATAAGATAAACTAAATACCCATAGGGTGACTTTTGGGCCAGTATTAAGCTAATACTGTATTCAGAGAATGACTTTTAGATTTAGCAGAGAGTGGCTACCCGTAACACCCATCCCGTAGACCTGACCACATTACAAACACAATGGATACAAACACAGTGGAATGACACCTGTCGTTACAGGTTGAGGCAAACACCATGCTGCAGCTCCCTTGGGTGAAATCAGTCAAAGGACCTGAGAGAATCTGTGAGCCTGACAGAGGCTTAGAGAAACCATGGAGAATTAAAAGAAAGGCAGTTCTGCCTTCTGATCCTGACACCATTTATCCAGTTCCTATCAGCTCATAGCATGGCCAGAACTCTACCCGCTGGACTTGAGCAGGGCTTCTCAGATCAGTCTGGGCCACCTGGATATTTTGGGGTTCTCAGTGATACAGGGTGCAGCCAGGGGGGCCCCCCAAAAGATTTAGAAAATTCAAAGTGTATAGAAATATTGGAGAGACATATAAGATGTCCTCACCGCCCCCCCCCCCAGGGGGAAGGGATGAATAGAGCCAGGACCATTGAGAGCTATTTTGCATAGCAACAGTTTTGGAGGTAACCTCTGGAGGAATGGTTATTTAACATATCTATAACCTTTAACTGGTTTCATAGATATGTTAAATAGCAGTGGCCAAGTTGGGAGCCAGGAAGAAGGAAGCAGAAGGGACTGAGGATGTAACTAGGGAGAAAGACTGGGTCTCAGGAGAAAGAAACTAGGGGCTGGACTCCTGAATGAGAAGGTAGTGGATGGGGACTCAAGATGGAACTAGCAGGGACTGAGGATAGAACTTGGGGGACTCAAGATGGAACTAGCAGGGACTGAGGATGGAACTAGCAGGGACTCAAGATGGGAACTAGGGGCTGCTCTCCTGAGGGAGAAGGGCTTGGACTCAGAATGTAACTAGGGGCTGTGCTCCTGAGTGAGAGCGCCTAGGTGAAAGCTTGGAAAAGACTGGCTCCGAGACATGAAGGGTCCCCGCTTGGCCAGATGGAGAGAGAGCCACGCGGTTTCAGCAGAGTGAGGACCCCTTCTAGGTGAGGTGAAAGAGGGAGCCATGTGGTTTTGGCAGGGTGCGGACCCCCTCTTTCCCAGGTGAAAGGGGAAAACCACGCAGCTTTGCCGGAATGGAGATCCCTGCAGCCAGGTGAAGAAGAAAGCCACATGCTTTTGGTGGAGTGCGGACTCCTGCAGCTTTGGTAGAAGAGGCCCACGCGGCTTGGGGGTGCCCCCTTTGGCTGCGGGGCCTGAAAAGCAAGAGAGACTTTGACTGGAACTGGGTACAAAGGACTCTTGCCAGTGGACCATGAGAGGGTACCACAGTACTTTGGATTAACTCGAGATCCTGCACAGTGACACAGCTGACGGTGCCAGCAGCCTGCAACACAGACGTGTGCTCTTTTCCTGATTTACGGTACCCGGAGCTGGGACAGTGGGAGAAGGGAGCGCTGTGTGGGTGTAGGTGTTTACCCTAAAGGACTTTGATATTTTAGTGGTGGCATTAGGCCTGAATAGCATTAAATAAACATTTTGTTTCCTTTTCACAAATCTTTGGCATTAAGAGATGTCTTTCCAATTGGCAGCGGACAGAAGGGCCCAGTAGATTTTAGTATTTTGGTTTTTCGGGAGGGGCCCCTGTTGTATAGCAGTGTTGGGCATCCCTAGGTGGGCCAAATATTGTATTACCCATCCCTCGGACCACCTCCTGTTGTTCGGTAACATCAGTACATTGGAAACATGAAGACGTTCCAAGGCCCAAGGAGGAAACAGATTGTGGTAATATTTCAGCACTTGCAAAGAATAATTTGATGCTATTGAAACACACAACTGAATGATTACGGGTATAACCTCATTTGGAGATGGTATCAGATGGTGAGCTGGAGGTCCCTGAGCCAAAAAATAGATGGTTCTCTTCTGAGTTTCCGTGCGACAGGCCGTCCATGAGGAACTGGGCCACCGCCCAGGCTTACATGTACTACCAGACAACTTCTCTCTTGCCAGTCTATAAAGACACTGCAGTTAAAAGCACCAAAATCAAATGAAAGGGTGCTTGAGAGTAAGACACTTGCTTTGCTTGAGGCAGATACAAAGAAGGCCATTAATAGCCAAACTACAAGGGAATAGAACACATAAGTAAAACAACCCCCAAAATAAAGACTGTCATAGTTTGAGGCCATCTGATAGAGAAAAGGAATAGCTTCAGTTTCAATAAATCTGCACCATCACCACCAACAGCAGCAGCAGCTTACTCGCATTGTTCACTATGTGAGTAAGTGCCTGGCAAGGCACTCAGCGCTTTCCATACCTTTGCTCATTTAATGCTCATCAACAGCCCTTCGAGGTAGGAACTATTATTCTCCTCACTTTACCAGTGAGAAAACTGAGGCACAGAGAAATGAAGGATCTCACTCCAGATCATACAAGTCACACAGCCAGCAGGAGTTTGAACTCTGAAAGTTTGGCTGCATAAACTATACCCTTAACAAGGCTGTTAATCTACTTTGAACCACATGTAATGACTGAACCATCAGGAAAAGGCTAAATCATGCTTGCTAGGCTCAGGGGGAATAATGCAAGTAAAAAGATAACATGGTATGTCTTAGAAGGAATTCTAGCAAAGATACATATGAACACATGTGCAGTCCTTGCTTTGCATGGAAGTGTGGGCCCTGTAAGTTGAAACCATACGCAGCCATTTTATTCATCAATCAGAACATTAGGATTGTTCCATGACCTTTACAAATTTAACCCAAAACATTAAAAACTCATTGTCGGTTATACATTTACAGGGAAATAAAAACCCTGGTAAAATGAATATTTATCTAGTACACAAATTTAAAATAGTAGAAATATTGAGCATTAAATGACATGATCTGAAATGAACAATTTTTTTTTTTGCATGCCTTGGCAAATTGCTAAGGATCAACTTCCAACATTTTATTTTTTGCCTTTTCAATGTAGTCAAAGATCTCAGAATTCTTTTAATATGAAGGGATTATTTTGTTTTGTTTTTGTTTTTACTGACATCATTTTCTCTGGAAGATCTTCATCTTTTCCATCACAACTATTTCCTCAATTACGTCAGTAAGTTTGCCCACACGAAGTCCCTCTGGATGAACGTCTCAAGCCTCTTTTTATGGCCACTTTGCCAACTCCCATCTTTCTTCAAGGAAGCTCTTGAAGAGAGGGCTGTCTTCTAAAGCAGATGTCTCACCAGCAGTAAATGTTTGATGAGCATCATAGCCACCTGCTGTCACTTATCCTTGGAACCTGGGTGCTAATTTCACAGCACCAACAGCCTGCTCCACAGCCACCGATTCTTGCCCATTTCTAAAACCATGACACCAGCCTTCACTGGTAGTGAAGGCTCTTCTTCAGGCTCCTTTTAACTACCAGCTTCTTTCAATGCAGCAAGTAAGTACTTTAGTACTTTGGCCTGAACATTACACAAATAGATTGGTATTATTATTTTTTATTATTACAGTCTTCAATATAAAGTAGATGCTCAAATTCAACTGTAAGTGCCTTTATGTTTTTAGTGCGATTTAAATTGAAATACACTGATGCAACTTTATCTTGTTTTTTTTTACAGTCAACAGACTTTTTCAATATGGTTTTCAATATTGTAGTTAAGTGTAGGACTCATCCTGTTATTGCTTGATGTTGCCATTTTTAAATCTTCTAATCACATTCAATTTTGCTTCCTCTTTGTTTGTTTGATGCACTTTCACATTTAGTGGGCAATTCCCTCTCTTGATTATCTATTTTTGTAGAGTGTTGTGTGGGTTTATCACTGGGAGATAAGGAGACATCACAACATGTTCCACTGTCTGGGCATGGACGAAATAGCATGCTCAGTGATGTGCCTGATCACTAATCATAATGTATGTCTGATATTTACATAGTAATTTGTAGACTGAAAAGCCAGCGATCAAGTCTGTACCTTATGCAATGACTCGCAGTTACAATATCATTGTGTTATGAGCTGAATGGTGTCCCACCAAAATTCACAGGTCAAGATTCAAACTCCCAGTACCTTAGAATGTGACCAGTTGGAGATACGGATATTAAAGAAGTAATTAGCTCCGGCTGGTGTGGCTCAGTGGATTGAGTGCTGGCCTGTGAACCAAAGAGTTGCCGGTTTGATCAATGACATTGGCACATGGGCACATGGTTAGACTGCAGGCCAGGTCCCCAGTAGAGGGGTGTGCGAGAGGCAACCACACACTGAGGTTCCTCTTTCTCGCTTTCTCCTTCCCCTCCCCTCTCTAAAACTAAAATAAAATTTTAAAAAAAATTTTTTTAAAGAATTAAATGAAAATGAGGTAATTAGGGTGGGCCCTAATCCAATGTGACTGCTGTTATCGGAAGGGGAGATTAGGACACACACACGCACAGAATGAAGACCTCATGAAGACCTAGGGAGAAGATGGCCATCTACAAGCCATGGGGAGAAGCCTCAGAAGAAACCAGCCCTCCCAACACTTTCATCTCAGATTGCCATCTTCCGGAAATGTTAGAAAACAATGCGTTGTTTAAGCCACCCAGTCTGTGGCACTCTATTATGGCAGCCCTACCAAACGAATACATAGGGTAACTGAAATTTGTTATTGGGGCACTAATGTTTGTTAACTGTACTGTATTTCCAGTAATGGAAATTTGTACACACGGGAAAGGTGCCAAGTGAGGTCTGCCTGTACCCGTATAAAACATCCCTCTGAATAAGGGATGGCAGCCTTTATCCTCCCTGCTCTGCTGGAATCCAAGGGAAACTGCCCTGCCCACAATACTTGCTGCCTGGGCAGCCATGCTCATCTGTCAGGCAACTTGTCCCTGTCCTGGTCTCACCCGGCAGGGCTGAGAATGGTCCCTGTTCTCAGGGTGCCCTATCTCTGGGCTTGTACAGGGCCTGGCATGAGGGAGTCTGCATAAACAGAAATGAGAGTGATTGGCTGAGTTAGTTCACTTCTGTTATGAAAGAGGTTATGTCCAGTTGGTGTGGGAGTTGAATCTGAATGCAAGTCATGAGGTAGCACCTAGACCGGAGATGTTATGCCTAGAAGCCATGAATCAACAGAGGACAACTAGAGATATGCAGAGTACACTGTGAGAAGAGGAAAGAGGGTAGCTGGCCCTAGGGAGGATTTAATTCGACATACACAGACAAACCTGTATTTGGTTCAGCTATATATAAATGCATACATATGTACACATACATACATACATGTACACACATATTATTAGAATGTCAGTAGAGAAATGTTGGCTCTAGTTAAAGTTGAGAAGCCAACTTGGAAATGTACAGTAACTTCAAATCTGGATTTGCTCAATTATATCTGTATGATGCTTCTAAATATACATAATGCTCTTTGTCAAGTATGATTGTCCTGCTTTACATAATGCCAAGCCAATAAAACTGGCAATCCAAGACAAAACTTTGAGCCCTGGTTAGCTAAGAGCTATACATATATCACAAACACAATCTGCTATGTGATAAATTTTAAATGGAAATCGCTAATTTTTAAAAAGATTTTATTTATTTCTAGAGAGAAGGGAAGGAGAGAGGGAAACATCAATGTGTGGTTGCCTCCCATGTGCCCCCTACCAGGGACCTGGCTCTCAACTCAGGCACTTGCCCTACATGGGGAATGGAACCTGCAACCCTTTGGTTCACAGGCTGGCACTCAATCCACTGAGCCACACCAGCCAGGACTAAAAGATCTAATTTTATTTTATTTTTAAAAAGATTTTATTTGTTTGTTTATTTTAGAGAGGGAAAGAGGGAGAGAAACATCAACATGTGGTTACCTCTAGTGCGCCCCCCTAGTGGGGACTTGGCCTGTAACCTGAAAGCTCTAATTTTAAAGCACAAAGAAACAAGAATAGAGGCAGGAATGACCAAGTTTTACTAATAAAGACACTTAGCACTATTCTGGGCTAGCATGCTTCTGTAGCTTCTTGGTATTCTAAGGCAGGCCTAGCAGTTTTGCTGGGAATCCCTGGCTGAAACCAGCATGGGCAGAGTGGGGTGGCAAAGGAGGAGACAGGGCAACTGAAACGTGGCCAGAGATTTGCACGGGTTAGACAAACATAGGAACTGGCTCTTGTTGGCAGTAGCCTTTCTGTACAGGAGATATCCCCTAGCATGTGTCCCACAAACAGAGGACGTAGAGAAAACCTAAGAGTTGCACACCTGATAGTCACTGGATCTGAGGGAAGTTAAAAGGCTCCTTCAATTGACCTCCATTTAAGAATCTGCTCACAGCATGGACCCTCTCTGCTCACTCCCTGAGTCTCACATACCAACAGTTGGCCATGTTCCTCAACATCTTGATGCCAGTTACACTTGTTATTGGAACTACATAGTTCAACTAAGTATTACATAAAATCAAATGTAATTATGAAAAAAATAGGGTTCTTATTTCTAAAAGCAGTGAGTACAATGGTAAACTCCATAAAAACTCCTAAAAAAACCAAAACCCTACTTAAATTTGCCAAAGGCAATTATAATTATAACCTCTTATAAAGGGAATTATAATCTCTTAATCCGGGGGAGAGTCTGCATGCAGTGGGCTTGTGAGTATCGGGATTCTCACTCCCGTGCTGGGTGTGCTAACCAGACTGGGGACCCTTTCACAGTGTATAGTATATCCAGTCTCCCCATGTGGACTTCAGAGAGGTTACAATTTCATCAATTACACCTTAGTGAAGCTGAAATTAAGAGAAAAAAGGTTCTCGGTCTAAAAACACTAACACTGGAAATCCTAAATGATACATAATGGACATCATTTTTGCAAGAAAGACTGAAGCATTCTACCCAGCAGATTCAAAGAAGCAACCTACATCAAGAATGTAAGCATTATGGTTTCCATTAAAATTTTCACCTGTGTATCATTACCTTCAATGGTATTTTCACTGACCAACCTTCTACAGGTTCTCGGTATTTTGGCTAAGAAGGCTTTTGGTGTTCTTTCTTTTTGGAATGGGGTGGGGGGCACAAAGAAAGTCCTATTTTCTTGTTTGTTCCGTTTTTGTCCTGCAGTCCTTTTCTCCACAGCTCCATTTTAATTTTTTTCTTAGGAGTTATGAGATACATCCCATTGATGAGATCTCAATCACTCCTTTTGTCAGTTTACTGGCCTACCCGAGTTCCAAAATTATGATCTGTATATCAACCCCAAGTCTCACTGTCTGGACCCGGAGATCTCCATGGTGTGGTCTCACCCAGTCTGACTCGCCACACTTCCCAACTTGTGAACACTCCCCAGGTGGCAGGGACACGAACCAGGCACTCACCACAGCACGACAAGTCCAAGTCCTGCCTCGGAATTTCTCTCTCCGTCTCATCTTGCAGGCTTTCCCGATCACTGTACCTGCGCAGCCTGCTTATATATGGTCAACTCCCACCGCCTCCCTCAGAATCTTGCTCAGCAGTAATAGGTCCTTTAGGTTTTTTTTTCTTATCTCACTAGACCACGCCTTATTTTTCTCTGTTCCTTTCTAATACCTAGCACAATACTGGGGGAACAGAAGGTAGTAAAAATACAATTGAGGGAAGAAAGCTTTAAAAAAAAAACAAAAAACAGTTGAACACAAATTCAACTTTTAGATAGGGTACCCTGGGAAAACTGTTCTTAGGTATATACTTACAGTACTAGAGGTATATATAGGTATATAGGTAATAAATTCAAGTGTAGTTGTTCTAGGTATTTCTAATCAAGTACATAATTAGAAATTCTAGCATCAGACTCTCTGGACCTTCCCTATATCACCTACTGATCACCCCAATTCTCCCCTTCCCTTTACTGTGACCCTCTACAGAGTCACTTAAGACTGATGAGTCTACTTCCCGACCGTACAATAAAATACCTTAGCACCCAGGACATGGACCTTTTTCAAAGTTGCCCAAAGCTTCTGAATTCCTGTATCAGTCTTGCCTAAAACCTATTTTATTTCCTTTCTCCTCCACTGCTCCTTACTGAGTATCTCCTTCCTACAACGCGGCAGTCTTGAATTTCCTTATCTTTCCTCCCCACATTCCTCACGTTCTTCTTTGGCCATTTTTTTGTGCTTATAGGTCATAAACGTGCAGTCAAATAAGTGTGGCCAATTGATTCCTCAGAGTCCACAGCAGACATCACTAACAACTGCGATGTCCTGATGAGCAGCAGGTGACGTGTCTCGTGAGGACCCTGGAAGGATTTTCAGCTGGAGAACTCGAGCACCGCTCTCCTGGGGCAGCCAGTTTGAGCCTTTTTTATCTCATGGCACACATACACGAATTACTAAAATTCTGCAGCACACTAAAAAACATGTATTTTGTTGATCTGACAAAAGTAGGTATAATTTTGATTCCTTCATACTGGATGGCTATTATTGTACAGTTTGTTGTCATTTTTTAAATTTGACAATCTAAGGGAAAAGAGGTCAGTACCCCTGACCAAGCAGACAGGTACTGCATGTTTTAAATTTCTTGCCAGGGGTGGGGTAGGGTGGGCTGGGATGGGGGTAAAAGACAGAAAACTGTACTTGAAAGATAATTAAATAAAAAAATTTCAAGTTAAAAAAACCCCTAAGAATAAAATGTATGTAATTTTATAATTCAAAAAAAATTCTTGAAGCTCACCAGTTGGAAATCACTGTCCTAGGTAGGTCCCCTACCCCAAGGACAGTAGAGGCTGCTAGCACCCCCACTCCTAGAGGCGGGGCTCATTTGTGGCCCTTCTTCTGCAGGGCAGCCCCTAGCTATTAACAGCAGGTACCTACCTACGAGGAGTCCATGACGCCATTCTGGATGCAAAATTTCCAGGGGGAGATCCAATTGCCCCGGCTTCAGATTGTGACCTCAATGTATACAGCTTCAGACATTCTCTCCCTAGCCTTGACTTCCTTTGGAGTTAGTAATCCAGATTTCTAGTATCCTACCGAATGTCCCCAATCAAAGTCATCACTTTTCTTCCAACCGAACAAATATTTCTCTCCTGAATCTTTCCATCGTACCCAAGGACAGCATCACTTCCTACCATACTACCAGCACCCCAATTACCCAGGCTAGAAACATTTAAAACCACCAGTTTCCCTTATTACATTCCAGCAGTCCTGGCCCCAGTCACCATGTAGTTTACCTCTAAAATACGTAAACATCTTAAACAATCTTTCTTTTCCCTTCTTTCTCTTTGCTCTCAGAAAGGCCTCCTCTTTCACAAGGTCAAATATAAGGCCCTCTCCCCCTGAAGGGTTTTTCCTCACCTTTTTCTAGGGCCCTTTTAATGCAATCTTCATAATACAAATGTTTACACCCCTCATGCTTAAAAAGAGGGACACATCTTTGTCCCATTCCAAACTTGTTCAGGGTTTACATTCTTTCTAGAAGATAGAATGAAGCCCATTTTCTTTGGCCACACACGGCCTCCAGGGTATGGCTCCACCTCATTTTTCTTCTTCATTCCCATCCCTAAAAACACCGCAGGCTCTCAGCACACAGGTCAAACCTGCAAGTCACACATTTCTGTGCCTCAGCGCGGCTCCCTAGGCTTGGAATTCTGCTCCTCCTGATCCCCCTTCCCTATTCCAATAATGCTGATTTTTTACAATATCCTATCAAATCCCTCTTTTTCACCATATTACAGGAACTTTTATTCAGTGTTTATTTAATTCTGCTTTGTATGAGTTTTGTTTTGTCTTAAAATATGTCTGAATCTGCTATCAGTCTGAAATCTCTTCTGGAATTAAAAAAAACCCACATCGTTTTAATCAAAATAGCCTCGAAGGCATTTAGATTGATGTCTCACTCACCAGTGGGAACCAAACATCTTGTTGAAATAAAACAAAGTCCTATTTACTCCTCCGCTGCCTCCAAATAACAGGGCTTACCACAGAGGCACATTCTAAGGCCTGGCGTACCTGATTTCTGTTCTAGGGAGCTGCAGTGATACAGTGGATGAGAGAAAGTCAGAGAAGGGAGGGAAAGTGCAGAGGTTCGTTTTTTGTTTGCCCTGCTCCAGCCCACCTCTTTAAGTTGCCTTTATTTTAACTGGTAACACAAACAGATCTCGTTTTATTGCTCTTTGCTTTATTGAGCTTCCCAGGTGTCTCGGTTTTACTTTACGAAGGGAACTCACAGCCCCCACCAGAGATCAGGGCTTGCTTTACTGCAACACTCACTTCAGGACAGTGGTGTGGAACCGAGCCCACACTATCTTAGAGGTTTGCCTGTACGATCTTCTCTCCCTTGCTCTAGCTCTGAGTTCAATGGCTTAAATTAGATATTCAACCCTACCAGCAAAAAGGACCATCTAACGTGGAGGAGTTATGATGACCAACACCTATTACTTAGCTCCCAGGCAAAGCAGTGTCTGCAATTCACTGAACAAGGTAAGCAGGAGGACAGGGAAGGGCCCTAGCCTCCCTGGAAACGAGGCAAGCAAGGAGGGGGACACACTGACCTGAGCCCCCAGAGTCCTGCTGCTCAACAGAGGGAATTCCACAGAGGATCTCCTGCAAGGAGCGGCGCTATCAAGCCTTCAAGAGTATGTCTTACATCCCATCTAGTTGGCTGCTGTGAAGACCTCTAGCAGTAAGTCCTCCCTGGGTCATCGAGAAATGCACCTACTGCTGATCTGACCTGAGCTCTGAGCTCCTGCACCTTTTTAAGAAGCCGCTGGAATTCACAAGCCAGGAGGAGGTCAGCTCAGTGGACAAAGGAGCTGTAAACTAGGGTGTCATTTATTTGTCTTTCACCAAACCCCCACTGTCCTGCAGATTTGCATGGATGTGCATTTTCAAAATATAAAAGGCAGTGAACTCAACATTCAACATTTCATCAAACAAATATACCTCTCGTGAGCTAATACTAAATCCAACAGCAATACCTAGACAAACTAGTTCTTCATGTGTAGTATAGAGAAATACATATTCCAAGTCTTTGAGGGGATTAACATGTGATGTGTGTTTACAACACCGAGCCCAGCGCTGTGGGGAGGTGAGGACAGCGTAGCACGGGAACTCAGAGAAAGGGCCTGATTTGTCTCAAAAGTCCTGAAAATTCAATAGGAATAAATTTGAATTATGAATTCAGTCCTGGCTCCTAAAACTACCAATGTTATAAGTCAATTAAAATCAATGTTTTAACAAATGAATTCAGTCCTGAGGAGGGGAATAGCATGAAGTGAGCCAAGTTTATGGCAGTGAAAAAGCACCAACTACATAAAGCAAGAGAGGTGAAAAGCTGTCTTTAAAACAGAAGGGGAACAGCTCGGGAAAGTTGAAGTGGAGGCAGAAAAGCCCCGTTTGCGAGACGAAGCACAAAGCGCCTACTCCAGTGCGGGAAGGCGTGCCCCCACACATCCCTCGGCGGCCCTTAAAAACAAGCCAGGCCTTGGGCACCCAATAAAACAGGGAGTTCGTTCTTAAGACAAATGGAAGGACACGAAAACACTAACAACAGGCTGGGGCTTGATGGGCTCACGAGTTGGGATTTAGTGAAACTGTTACAAAAGAGCTGAGCCTCATCACAAGTTAAAAATAATTCTGAATGTAATGGCACCAAAATAACCCCTGTCAGTGGTGATTTTACTTGGCTCCTTCTCCAACCTGGATACATGAAGGTCAATGGGATTACAGGTGATTCTATTTTCTTGCCCTCACTCTGATTCTATATTTCTTATTATTTTCTTATGATGGACAAAATGCCTCCAAACAAACTTTATTTTAAACTTTACATAAAAAAATATTGAAGCTTCCAGTGTTTCAGGTAATGATTATAAAAATGCAGAAAGACACAACTAATAGTCAATCAACAGATTTCTGGAAACAACATAAAACGGCGGCAAATAAAACCCCTCAACTGGATGTATTAATTCTCTTACAGCACAAATGTTCATGTCTGGGGTTTCTCTGGAATGTGGACAGTGTAGTCTCTTGGACTCCATAACATCCTTCCCCATGTCTTCCAATAATATCTCATGCCCTTAGTGTACTGATTTTTAAAATTAAAGTGAGTGCAAACAGATTCAGTGTCCATAATTTGAGGGTAGACTTAATGTTTCAATAAACAAGATGGATCCCCTTAGCAGCTACTCTGCTAGGTAGTGTACAAGGGACAAAAATTATGGGGTAGGTAGTTTCTTCCTGATGCCAAAGTATGAGAAAATTCTTGGCCTTGGTCTGTACAGAACTGCTGAAACCCCCAGTTAAGGAGTCTCCTGTGACAGGTGGGCACGTCAGTCACAGGCTTCACCCCACGGGAGTCCTGTCTGTCCATTATGTCCTGTGGGCACACAGGGGACATCTTAACTCTCTAACTGCTACAAACGACCAATTAGTCCTGAAAGCTGCACACTGGATGGGGTACCAACTCCACCAACATGCCGGAGAGCCCCTTGTCAAGCCTGCATTTTCAGGAGAATATCTCACCCCCATGTCCCTCCGTTTTAGAGCTGGAGTCTCAGAGGTGGAGCCAGGCCACAGTAAAATGACACAGTTCTTTCTAGAGTTGCCAGAGACAAAGTCAAAGACAGACAGGGCAGGTAGACGGGGCCATGCTCTCTCTCTCAGCCTCACCCCTCACTTCATGACTCCGACATATGAGCAAAGTAACTGTGGCCTGGGGAGGTGATGTGACTTCTCTAAGGCATCAACACACAGCTCTGCACCGGAGCCCTGACATCCTGGTGCCTGAGCCCGGATTCCTTCCACAAAGTGGAAGAGAAGAACAGAGCCACTGGGAAGCTTGGTGAAGCTGAAGTTCTGAGGATATCATTTTAAATAGTCTGTGGAAAATATTCTACAAGATCCAAGGAAAAAATATTTTTAAAAAGAGCATCGTGCATTAGGAATATTCTTTCTGCAATAGACTGTGAGCATGGTGAACTTACATATTATATTTCACTCGGAGTGGCAGGACAGGAATTGAGCTTTCCCTGAAGCAAAGCTTCAGGGTCCCGTCTGCAATTTTTCATGATTCTGACAACTCAACATTCTTTAGAAAATGAGAAAGAAAGCCGTCTGAAAGGTATATGGCATTACATTTAAAATCTACATTCTCTATCGGGGACTTTCTTGTACAAAAGTAGAAGTGAAAACCCAATTAATCTGGCACATTCTTTTTGTCTTTTAATTTCAAGTTAGACTGGATGTATTAGCCCAGTTTTTACTGAAGAGGGAGTGGGTTCGAGCTACAAGATGGCCGTTGCAAAAATCTACGAGGATTTCTGAGGAACAGCTGGGTTAGAGCAATGGTTGTACTTTTTATGCATTTTCAAGCAATCTTTATCGATGTGTCTGAAATGAGAATGGAGCCTTCAAATTTTTTAAAAGCTCAAGAGCAAAATGTCAAAATTGCATGCCTTTAGAATTCCTTTGAGAAATCTTGTCCTGGCCGGGTAGTTCAGTTGGTTAGAGTTTCATTGAGATGTGCCAAGGTTGCACGTTTGATCTCTGGTCAGGGTACATACAAGAAGCAATGGGCCAATGCAGGGATGAGTAGAGAGCAACAGGTTGATGTTTCTCTCTTTTTCTCTGCCTATGAGAATCAATAAATTAAAAAATATATTTACATGAAGACACAGGTCCTTGGAATCTTCCAATGGGAAAGAATGCCAACACTATCTACCTTCACCCATACTGATAAAAAAAACTCCATTGGATTCTACGGATTTGGGAACCGAATCTCCTCTCCTAGCCTTCATTTCTGGCTGGTACACTCACTTATTCACAAATATTTATTGAGTGCCTACTATGTGCAAGGTGCTACTTCAGTGTTGCCACAAGGTAGTTGACTAGACAGGCAAGGACCCTGGCTTTCTTGGAGCTAATACTAGTGGAAGGACACAATGAGATAATCTTCAGACAGATGGCCGCAAGGGCCATGAAGAAAACTGGCAAAGGTTGTGCGACAGTGTCTGGCAGGGCCTGTCTCTTTCAGTTGCGGTGGTCAGCAGGGACCTCTCTGGAGAGAAACCATTAGGAAAAGTAGGCAGTCATGTGATGATCTGGGAATGAGCCTTCCTGGAAGTGCAAAGGACTAGAAAGAGTCCAGTGTGGCTAAGGACGTGATTCATGCACCAGCCAGAGGCCACGTGGCCATGGCCTGCCAGGCCGTGCTAAAGTCTTTGGATTTAATTTCACTTGCAATGGGAGGCCGCTGGAGGGTTTTATATGGGGATTGAGGGGGTCGGGTGGGGAGTGGGAGTGGAGGTAGTGCGTTGAGGGTGACCAGACCTGGTATTTGCTTTGTAAAGTACAGTCTGACCTCTCTGGGTTGCTGATTAAACTGTTGCGAACAGAGAGAAAAAGCTGTCCACCAAGATGCCAAAAATCCGCAAATGTCCCATGCTCTGGCTCTAGCTCATTATTTTGGCAACTAAATCCTCAAATCTTGTTTTCTTTTATCAAAGGCTGTGCTGCTGTATTTCTCCTCACTTTGGCAGGGGGGGTCAGCAGGATGGGTAGAGAAACCCCAGGAACACAGGTGTGGCTGTCACAGAGGACTGTGCATCCCAGCAGCAGCCAGGAGACGAACTCCACTACCTTCCATGTGTGGAGGCCAAACTGTGTGCCAAAGAGGCAGCTGCCTTCCCGTCCTCCAAGGAAATAATGGGTATAAAGGAGGGAAAACTGTAAATAATGCTTCCATAGGCATACCACTGAAACTGTAGCATGAAGTAGGAAACACAACGTTTAAACTCTGCTGATTTCCTGAACAGTTAAAAGCCCTCCAAGTTAGAGCATCTCATAATCTATTTTAATCTCTATTAATTTCCATCTGTGTACACTTGAAGACCTGTTCTTGACAAGCTCTTCAGTCGGCTAAGTGTGTGATATCACCTCTAATAGCATCTCTCAAACATGGCTCTTAATTGTACTAACAAGGTGGGCCAGCCACAATGGTAAGGAATAAAAACTTGACAATTACATCACTTTCTCCAGTCCAAGCACAGTGTGTGGCTCAATCTACTGATGGTCAATAAATGGGCATTGAATTGAATTTGCTTTTAAACAACCTGGAAGAATAGACCCACTAATAAGAAAGCAGGAGATGACCGTTATTAAAACCATAGTGGAAAGTAAAAGTAAGGGCTGTTTCGTGGGATTTTGGAGGTTGTCTTTAGGTAGGTGGGGGAGAACCTGAAAATCAAAGGTAATGCAACTCAGTGCAGGAGGGTGAGAGACCCATCTGAGATCACACACTTAGCGGGCAGCTGGGCCAGGCCCTGCAGGCAAGCCAGGTTCCTGACTGGGGGCCCCAGGGGTCTTCTGCAGGCATGGAGCTCGAAGTCGCAACCAGCTTAGAGGAGTTGAGAGCTCAGTGATTAGTATCACTTGCTGGGCTTGAGGTGAAAAAACCTGTGGGCGCGTCCAATAACATATTCAGCAACTGAACATTTCACCCCCCTCAGTTCCACTAATGAGCAAGAACAGGGGCCTCTTTATCTACCCTTTTATCGCTCCCCTGTGAACCCAAACCTTGCATTCAAGACACAAAACAGAAACATCGTTTGTCTTCTTTTCCTATCCCCTATTGTTTATTTTTAAACGTTTTATTTATTTATCTTTAGAGAGAGGAGAAGGAAGGCAGAAAGAGGGAGAGAAACATCAATGTGTGAGAGAAACATAGATTGGTTGCCTCTTGCACACCCCTAACCCAGGTATGCGCCCTGACCAGGATTGGAACTGGTGACCTTCAGCTTTACAAGAGGACGCCAAACCCACTGCGTCATACCACTCAGGGATCCCCGGGTTACTATTAATGACTGAGTTAGGTTTCAAAGCTGGACCCTATTTTCAAAGGGTAGAATTTGAGACCAGATTATCAAAGCATCACAGATTTAAAAAAATCAATGAAAATAAGACCTTACTTCTTGACCTTTAATACATATTTTAGTTGGCCTTCTGAGGACTATTTCTTCTACTGAATTTATTGTCTTGAATTTTGATATAAGGGTACCCATTAAGGTTCAACTGCTGTGAGTGCAATCTAGCTAATAAATTTAAGAATTAAATAAAAATCGTAGAAAGTTGTAAAAATTCATTGGCTATTGTCAAATATTTCCCCAAACAATTCACAATTCTTACTAGATTAATTAGTTCCGTACATCCTTTCTGAAGTACAGAAGACCCTGGAATTTGGCAAAACCCAAATCTATTACTAGGGCCTTAGCTCTCCCTTGTGTATAAAAACGGAAATGCAGCTTGATAGCAATGTTACCCCAACAAACCCGATGACCCAATTTTAAAAGCTAAAAATGCCATTTGATAAAAGATCAAAAGAAAGAAAGAAAGAAGGAAACCCCCCAAACAAGAAGCCCCAACAATTTAAAAATCTTATGTAAAAACCAAGGAAAGATTATTTAAAGTGACAAAACAAAGGAGAACTACCAGACTCCCCGGCACTGTGCAAGTTATGCTGTAGATAAAGAATTCAAACTAAATTTGTAGGAGAGACTTTGTTATTTTTATTATGTATATCTTACGAATTATATGTCTACATCAATTATGTTTTCCCCCATCTCATGGGTGCACTGATGCTCACAGCCAGGAGATTCCAGCCCTGGTCTCTTGATTTCAGGCTGGATCAGATTTAATGCAGCCCAAACAGGGGGGACATTGTCCCAAGGATTTCTAGAGAGAGAAAAACCCTTTTTATATATGTTATGTCTCGTGTATTTCAACAGAATTTCAGATATTTTGTTCAAAATCCCCACGTCTTTAAAGTTTCCGCATGCTGTTCCCAGTTCTTTGTGACTGCGTGCGTTTCTCAGAGCGGAGTCTGGCAAGGGCTGGTTGTGATGGAATGCGGATGAAGGCATCTTCTCCTATGTTCGCACCCTGGCATTATGTGGCTTTCTAGGGCACACACTAAATTCCACTGAGAAATGTCACTTATTATCCCCCCACTATTTTATAGTTTAAGAGTGTCTTATTTTGTTTTCTCCACATTGAGTTTTGGGAAAGGGGAACCTCAAACATCCTTTTAGTGGTCAGTAGACGTGACTGTGGGGACCCCATTCTGGCACATAAATTGTGGGATGCTCAAGCACTAATGCTGGTGACAGACTGGTGGAGGAAAAGGAAGGTTTCCTGCGTCGCCTTCCCTCGAGGTCCCTCTTGAAACCCTATGGCTTCTAATCCCCATCTATTGCTAGATTTAAAGATCCAAGAG
Source organism: Artibeus jamaicensis (assembly GCF_021234435.1). Lineage (NCBI taxonomy): Eukaryota > Metazoa > Chordata > Mammalia > Chiroptera > Phyllostomidae > Artibeus > Artibeus jamaicensis. Next base: position 40,741,780 of record NW_026522030.1, on the reverse strand, counting down.
GGTTTTATGACCATTATTTACATAACATGCTGTGGGGCCCAACTGTACATCACCAGGAGCTTACACTGTCCACCAAAAGAAGCATCCTCACACTCTGCCGTAAGGACCACACAGACACCAGCAACAAAGAAGGGCTTTTCACACCACAGCTTCCAGGCTGTGAAACAAAAGCATACTTTGGAGGAAGTTCACTCCCTCCATCAGGCTGGCAATTAAATATTATACAGAGCATACAATTCAGATTGCATTCCAATTATCTTCAAGTGCTGGAGGGCACAAATCACTCACTCAGAATTAAATAAATTCCAGGATGTCACTATGTGTTTTAAGGAAGGGGAGGATTCTGAAGTTGGCAGGAGGACCAAAGGGACAGGAAGAACAGAAAAACCAGGCATTCCAGAATACGCCCTCAGCCCACTTTTTGGCTTCGAAGTCACCCTAATGTTAAGGAGCCCGTTTCAATAATGATTACAATACTAGAAACATCACAGTTTGTGCACATGTGGTTAAAGTTAAACCAAAAAACCCTGGCCTGCTGGGCTCATAAGATATCTGCCAATTTAGGACCATGAAATGCCCGCTCTGGCACATAAAGAAACAAAGATATTTTCCGAAGACATGATGAACAAGAGGAAATTTTTGTGTGTGCACAAGTACAACAGACATGCCTTTTACATAATTTAGCATTGCCATCACTGGGTACACCACGGGAAAGCCATAAAATGGTACCAAATGTAATATTTTAAAAACCGCATTAATATTCTTTTCCATCCTTTCAAAAGAGCCCAATCCCTGTTCCTCGGAGCAATACACAGCCTTGAAGGGGATTAGTGAGTATGCAAACACCAAAAGACAACTGACTTCCAAAGCAGGATGCGTGTGCCCAACATCAGCAGCAGTCTGGATCAAGCCTGTTGACAGAGAGTTTCCTCAGTTACAAAGGCTTTTCCCAATCAAGAGCTGAGTCTGAAGGCCTGGGATCCCCAGACTCCCATTGGAAGCCACAGTGCAGAGCGCTCTGGCCTGACCACAATGCGGGAAGATGCTACAGACCGAGCAGGCAGGGCGGAGAGCCTCCCGGGAAGGAAAGGGTGTAGAGAGAGGTAGGAGGTCAGGCCTGAGAAGACTGCTAACCATTGGTATAAAGGATCTGATCTGGCCTTTGTCCTGGTCCCTGGCAATGGAGTTCCTAAAACTCTTGGAATTTCCGGAGCCATCTCTTTGTTATGCTAATGAGACAACTCCAGGTGCATCCCGTGCCAGCTTCCACCTTTATCCAGAAGCGGTCTTGGTAAGGACAATGGGACAGGAGTCCCCAGGAGGAGAGAGAAACAGCCCATAGTGAACAGGAATGTTGAACTGACTACCCCAAAAAGATGAAGTTAACTTGAGAATGGCTAACACCAGAGAAATTGAAGTTTCCTCAATGGAAACAGGGACTTTAAAATCTAAAATCCTTCTTTTCTTTCTGAGCTGTGTTGGAAATTGTGACCCTTCACATTTAAAACAACATTACAAACACATAAAACAAAGTTAAAATCTTTCAACTAAACAGATTGTCTTAAGGATATTGTGGGAATTTTTAGCACGCTATAATTATAAAATAAAACCTGTCTGTGATGAAACCATAATGAAGTCTTTAAAGAAAGTGGCCATATCACATCACTTAAATTTAACCTAAGTGTTCGGAGGCAGAGACCACTAACCTAGTCGCCAAAATCTCATTTAGCTGGGCTCACCGCCAGACCACAGTTCCCTGTGTTCCTCACAGCTGGGCGGCCACAGGACTGAGCTCTGGCCAATGGGATGTGAGCAGAAGTGATGGGGGGCCTCCGGACCCAGCCCACTGGAGCTCCACACCCACCACTCCATGCTGTCCTCCCCACCTCCAGCTCCCTGGGATGGGCCTGTCTGAGCTGGCAGAGGCTCTGTCATCCTTGGCTGGGCACATGGAGGACTGTTGTCCCCCACCATCAGGAATGCCTACTGTGGACTTCTGTGTGAGAAATAGAATTCTACCCATTTTTTTTTAATAGGCTCACGAATAGCACATGTTTAAGTTCACGGTTGTAGCAGTGAACATCCTCCTAGGCTATAGTCTTAGGCATCAATCAGTGCAATTTCAATGGGGCAATCAGTGGGCACTCAAGGTTTGCACACAGAAGATCTAAGTTCTAACAAGAGGCAGCTTATCAACTAATCAGGAAACCAGGCATGTCAGCAAGTACTAAGAAAACTAGGAGAATGGATCTGAGCTGTGACAGAAAGAAAGGAAAGAAATACTCGAACACAGTGGAAAGTGCAGCCAGCATCTACTTGTGAAGGCATCACAGCCACGGTGCCCACTGGGCTGGGCCTTGAAAGATGAGCAAAGTTCAAAACAAAGAGGAGGGTAGAAAGTTCATTCCAGACTGAACATGAGTGCTCAAGCATTTTATCCAATGGGGTGTGATACTAAAAAGAAAAAATATTGCTCTGTTCACCCCAGAAAATAGAATCCAGGCCAGGGAGGGGCAGCTACTGGGAAAGAGGATTCTGTTCACAGGGAGGAGGAACTGACAGCTGGGCCTGACCACCACCTGGAGGGGCGGCGATGCAGACACGAAAGCAGAGAGCTTGCTCCCTTCGGGCCGGCCTGTCTCCTGGCATGGGCTCTGCAGACAGTGCGATTTCAGCACAGGGCGGGTAGCCGCTCCATTCAGCTGCCTTCCAACTCTGGGATTCTATGTATCTTCGATGCCTCTGCCAAGCGGGCTTTGTACAACATTGCCAGGAAAGAGAAGAATTATTGTAGCCCTGTTACAGCATTTCTTACATGGCGGCCCTTGCCAGATTTCCTTTCAAGGCTGTGTTGGCTGGGTCCGCTCAGCGTGCTCGATCCTGGAACGTCAAGAACATTTCTTCACGTGCAGGCCCATGAGAGACCCTTGAATATCATTTTATTATCAGAAAAACTAAATAGGCTGATATCAAGCAGGATCGCCACTGGTGAACAAGAAAACAAATGACAGTAAACATCTATTTTAAACACTTAGGCCATGGGCATTCTGCATCATCCCTGGTTAACAGCAAGTCACTGGCTCATACCAAAAATGGACATCCAGTTCTCGAAAGCCTGGATTCCAGAAGACGGTATTATACTAAAGCAAGAACAGTCACAGTCCTGTCCTTCTTGGGTGTCTTGGTATCTCGCAGTACATCTTAGGTTGAAAATTATGAACATCAGTTTCACAGTGTAGTTTTGTAAAACGAACTAGTTTTCCATTTTTCGATGTGTATGTTACTGATAAAAGGAAGTCTACTAAGCACAGCAGAAACAGAAGTGGCATTATAACATTATGGATACATTAGTAATTTTCCACTTTTCTCTTATAAGGTTATAATTTATTTTCACAAACATTCATCGAGTCTCTACTACAGCTAAGCACTGTGCTAATCATTAGTGATAGAAACTGAATGAAACAGAAAAAAATGAGGTATTCTAAATCTGTAAACTTTCTAAGATTCATAATGTTATTTTCCTTACGAGCATTTTCCAATGATTTTTTTAATCCTCGCCTGAGGACATGCCTATTGATGTTAGAGAGAGGAGAAGAAAGGAGAGGGAGGGGGAGAGAAACATCAGTGTGAGAGAAGAACATTGCTTGGCTGCCCAGAGTGTGGACTGATCCATCCCTCAACCTGGGCATGTATCCTAACCAGGAATCAAACCAGGGAACCTTTGTATTCCTGGGATGATGCTCCAACTGAGCTACCTGGACAAGGTTCCCAGTGATTATTAAAAAATAAAAATAAAAGTTCAGCTATATTCTTACCCAATAAATAAGGTCATTTTGCTTGTAGTATCTGGAGATTATACATATATAAAGATTAACCTTAAAATGTTGGCCTAGAGTATTGTCTCATATCCTGTAATAGTGCTCCAGGTACTTAAATTATTGCTTAAATAAAAGAGAAGGAAAATAGATTTTTCTAAGCTTAGAAATGATTATTAAACAAACACAAATCTCTTCGCAGCACAGAATGAATCAACATCACAATAACGAGACCAAAGAAATCTGTAAAACCTTATTTGGAGGCCACTGGAATATTTAGATACAACAGTAAAACAATCACACAAAAGTTACAATTCATTGCCATTGTTCAATCATAAACACAAGCCATGCTTTCTGAGTCTCTTTCTTTTCAGATTACCAGACTTCAATCTTTTTGAAATTTAGATCACATCTCTCTCATCGTAACCACATCCTGAGCAACTCACGCCTCAAGCGGTGCCAAGACTGATCTACTATTGACATCCAATCTCAAAACACTTCCCATCGCCTTTCTGCCCACCTACCTACTTCTGACCTGGGCCCTAAAATCCTTGCTCTACAGACCTTGGAAAATGTATTCCCTTTTGACAAAATGAACAACTCATAACAGCCTCTATTTTGTTTGGTTTTCACCCAGCTGCATTAACTGTTTGCATTTACTGGCCCTGCCTGGAATTCATGTCCCAGATTGCTCTGTCTGTGTAGGTACTCAGCTGGCTCCCACTGAGGGAAAGTAGGGCCGAACCTTCAAATGGAAGATACACACTGGCCTTGGCATTCATACATGTGGCTCCTAGGAGCTTTTTGATATTTCTGTGCTCCCCAGGGAAACTTCCGAGATTTCATTCCTCAGTCAGAATAAGAAATCAACATTTTCCAAAACAGGGGAAAAAAATCCCATACCAAAGAAGAACATTTCTAAGCATCGGTGACCTGAGTCCCAGGCCTCACAGTCTGTGTTGGCGATACACAGATCAGATTAAAATGAACAGATTAAAGTGAACACTCAAATGCAACAGAATGTACTCCGTTTCTATTTATTTTCAAGCACTGATACTGTTATGTCCAGCCAGCTGTGTGATCATGCATAGTTACTTAACCTCTCTGGGCCTCAACTGCTTTGTCTGTAAACCAAGGGAGTACAAAGGCAACAGCCAGCTCTAATGAAATAACAACACACTTAGAAGACAGATGTCTGTCCCCAAATCATTTCTGTAGGCCTCGGAGAAGTAAATCTCTGACTGAAGACCACAAAAGAAGAGGGACCACTTAAAAAGATCCCTAAGGCCCCCTTCCACATTTTGATTCTAACTCCAAGAGAGTGAGGCATGACCAGGAAATTGGTCATAAACCATTAGTGGGTCTCATAGCTCTAATAATCCTATGCTTCCAACAGCCAACTCTGCTTTAGCAAAAATTCTTCATTCTATTTCAAGGTAGTGTCTCGAAATGTAGAATGATTCTACAGCAATGGCAGAAAGACTTTATGCATGTTCAACAGCCATCTCCCCTTTTACTGACAACTTGTGCCCCTCAAAGAATTCCAGCTTTAGGCCCCTGATTTTTCCAAGCCAACAAGAAACGCCACCTCTCAAGGACAGTTAAAAAAGCCACACCTACCCGCAGCCACTGCTTCTCAGTGAGAGCATCACTGTAGTCCACATCCCGGCGCTGGCGAGACCCTCTACCAAATATTTTCTCCTCCTCTTCTTCACATGTAAGTCTTTCTACTTCAGCATCATCTTTAATAATCCAGGAGGGCAGCTCATCTTCCTCCATCAAGCGAGGCTTGCGCTTTGGGTTCCGGGCATCCTCCCTCCGCCGATCCATGTCCATACGCTGGAGATATGAACGTAAATTTCACCAATGGGAAAGGATATTCTGTACAGTACAGCCTGTATAGCACATGAAACTTTCACAAGCCATGCCCTAACCGGGTAGCTCAGTGGGTTAAAGCATCGTTTTGATACGCCAAGGTTGAGGGTTCGATACCTGGTCAAGGCACATACAATAATCAACAAGTGAATGCATAAATAAGTGGAATGACAAATTAATGTTTCTCTCTCTTTTTTTCCCTAAAAATTAATTAAAAAGAAACTTTTACAAGTTGCCCCCTATAGCTGCAGGGTCCCCTTTCAGCTTCTTCCATGGAGACTCTGTCTTCTGGATGTTCTAGGCCATCCCTAAACAGTGTCCAGGCAGAGAATCTGCAAAGCCAGGTCTCCTCCCTTTCTCTGCATACATTGCTGAAATTTATGTATTTAAAAATAATCTTTAAAAATTATTTTTCCAAGTCTATCTGTGTGCAAAGCTTCCCCTTAAGTAACAGTTAGAAAATTCAAACTGGGGATGTATTTTTAAAATATCAGTCCTGCCAATAAAATGTATTGTTGCCCTGGCATAAATGTATTCTTCACGCATATAAAAATAAAAGTTTATTAAGAAAATTTCCTTTTTTACTCTACAGGATTCATGCCTTTGACTAAACAACCAGGAAATAAATCAGCAACTCAAGCAGCCACCACCCTCAGCTGCACTCGGACACGTGGGCACATAAATGGTTGGATCAGTCTGTCGGCCATGAATGTACTGAATTTTCAGTACACCACGGGTTATGAGAGGAATGTCCCTCAATTCATTACCTTTTAAAGTACTGTACCGCAGAGAGACAGACCTCAGAGGTAATCTCCTCTCAACTGATCATGTTATTAGTAAAATGGCTCCCTTGCGCATTCTTCCATAGCCTTCAGGATCCTACTTCCCCACGTTCTGTACACTCGCAAATTAAGTGCCACGTGCACGACTTTAACTTTTAACTGATAAGTTGATAGCTAAAAGAAGCAAATAAAACTTCCACTGAATTTCAACATACATTATTTTGATATATCGATATCTTACTAGCTGATATGCCATTTGTACAACCGAGTAGACCGCTAACCATGAAATGACTTAGCTTTTCCCTCTTTCTTCCTTTGTTTCAATATAATTTTTCCTTAAGAGCTAAAACTAGTAACACAATGTAAATAACATTTCTATTCAAATCCAAATTTGAACTCTATTTTAAAGTTAACGTTCAAAGTCCCTTAAACTATGCTTACACATTTTTGGAAATCATTTTATTCCCAAAATGGGGAGGCTCGGGCATGGTGGAGTCCCACTGGTAGGTGAATGCAGTCGTCCAGTTCTGGTGCTACAGTCGGCAGGAGAGACTCTTCCTCACCCTGCCTGCCAACACTGTCTTGTCAGAGATGGGATCCTCCAAACCTCCGTTAGCACACAGAGGATGCCTGTTAAAGTGCAATCTAAGGAGGGGCCTCCTGAGGTCATCTCTTAATAGTTATTAGATAGCTAATTAAAAAAACACTTTTTTTGGTTAATGTGCTACAATGAGATGACACAATAGTACCACTTCAATTTTTGGTTAGGTTACTCCTATTTTCTATATACCAAGACCTGTAAAATGACAAGCTCTGTATTTGTCCACAATCAAGAAAATCAATCTCTGCTGATATCAAAGAGAAAAAATTACACTTGTTTTTTTTCTTTTAGGAAGGGTTGATGCAGTTTCTAATCAGCTTAATGTTCTGATGATCCTGTCTTTTCCCAGAGATTACTACCATCAGAATACCAGTATAAAATCTGAAGTTGATATTCAAGTAAGTCTAATTGATCATTGAGATATTGCAAGAAGGCATGTTTGTCATCAAACTTAACTATAAACCTTATGCTAAGTACAAATATTTTTCTTGCCATTGTAGGGAGCATAGCAACTATAAGCTTAGTGTTTATATGTTAGTGAAATGTTTCAGATATGTATCTTGACCTGTCGAAAATCTTTTTAGGCAGAATTCATAGGCAATCAGTATGAGAGAGAACTTTTTTTGAAGACACATTTTTAGAAGAAAAGAAGAAAATGTTCAAGAGAAAGGTTTTATTTTAAAGAGACCATCTGCGTAATATGTTACTTCACTATAATGTCTGTGATACAAAATCAAAAAAGTTTGTATTTATTTTACTGAGAAATAATTCATAATAATAGATAAAGTTTAAATATTGAAATCCAAATCTAGCTCACATTCTTTTCTTGTTTCGTTGGCACTGATTCAAACTTGATTTCCTGCCCCCTGGTGGAGGTGCTAATGAACAGTGAAGCGGCCAAAGGCAGCCAGCTGATTAGGTTTTGGAAAACACTCAATGGAACATACAGATGTTGTATTATAAAGTCGTACACCTGAAACTTACAGAATATTATTAACCAATGTAATCCCAATAAATTTAATGAAAAGAATAGAAAATCAAACCAAACCAAATCAAAAACATGTATAATGCAAAAATGAGAAGTCAACCTTTAAAAAACAAGTAGAACATTCACAAAATCAAAATACCTATAAAAAGTGTTTCTTAACCAACTTCACCAGTTCCAAACCGGTTCTTTGCACGATAAAATATTCCCAAATGAAAAGAAAGTCGTGCCTTGGCCAGACATTCCTTTAGTTTATTCCCTAAAGTTTTCAATTTCTACAAACGCCCAGCACAAAAGTAAGAAAAGGGAAGTCCTCTTTTCCCCTTATTTCAGGGCTGCTGATGGAGATCCACTCCTGGGCCTAGTCTAATTTGTATAATGGCAGGCTGCGCACCCTCTCCAGGGTCTCAAGAGCAAGTGAGGCTACAGCGGTGCTGGGCCATTGCCAACGGAAGCGGAGAGCCCCTAGCCTCAGTGGCCCCAGTAAATCTACGTTGTAATAAGTTCCTCCAGGAGCAGAGGGATGTCTGTTTCCTGTGCGCATCTCTAATCTCCCTAAACAGGGACTATCATCTATAAGGGAGGTGACCAGCAATACCAGTTAACAAATGTAGGATTTATGAGCGCCCCACAGTGACCAAGCTGTGAACATCTCTTTTTGTGCCATTTCTTTCCAAAAAGTCCTAACCTGGGTGGTTCACTTGGACAGGGGAAAAACATATATGCCCCAGTTTAGGAGTTATTCCCATGGCTACCTAAAAGTTTCCTGAGAAAGAATTAAATGCCTTTTATCTTGAATCATTATGTGTGGACATAATCATTGTTCCCTAGACAAAAATCACCAAAGCACAGAACAACCTGAGTCTCCACGCAGCTGGAGTCCCCCTGGCAGACTGTCTAGGCTAACAAGGCGAGGACTGCAAACCCTGTGGGTCATATTGGCCCACGGCCCTGTTTTGTTTGGCCTGCAGTGCTATATAATAACACAAAATTGAATTTAGTTGCAAACATTTTTGAAACACAGAGATTGCATGTAAGAGCCCAGATTTCCAGCTTCTCTTGAAAACTTGGAATTTCTAGCTACATTGGATTTGCAGCTCTGTGCCCTTAGACACAGCAGAACCAGTTCAGCACCATCCACCCACCCTGTCCACTTGCTTCACTGAGGGCATTCGGGTTTGGGACTTCTCAAACGCCAGTTACAGTTCACATTTATTCACTCAGTCCACACTCGGGCTAAAGGTTATAAAGATTGAAGGTGCTGGAGGGATTCATCCTGATCCATTCTGACGTCTTCCCAAGGCCTGAAATTTTGCAAATGCCACCACTTATTCAATAAATATTTATCAAACAACTACCACGTGCTGTTTTGAGCACTGGGGATGCAGAGGCAAATAAAATTGCTATAGAAAATTCCTTAGAACGCAATAAAAGATAACTTCTGAGGGCCTCCCTTACTGGCCAAGGGGGAACATTCGGATCTTGTGGCAGGCCACACACACAAATCAAAATCGGGTATCAGCAAAATTACAGATGACTGCGTATCATGAAACGTCAAGGTTGAAACCATGGCCGTTCAAACCTCAAATGTCAAGATTCTTTTTATATCTACTTTGTACCAGTAAAATCCAGCCAATTTTGATCTTTAAATAAAGGCTCCACCTTGACATGCATCTGGAAGGTCCCTGTTCTCATAAGGAGGCTCTCTTCCCTAGTCAGAGGCACAACTTTGTTGGTTTAGCCCCTGTGCACCCCACCCCCCCCAACAGGGAGCAAGTTTGATTCGGTCCAGTAAGGAGACAGCCAGGGAAGAGTTATAAACCCTGCCCTAGGAAGAGGGCAGGTTTCCTGAACGAGGCTGGCCCCCCAGGTTAGCAATGACCTTCGGGTGGGGTGGGGGTGGTAAACTGTAGTCCACATCGCCTGTCCAGAGATACAGCTCCTACTCTGTTCCCATCAACCGTTTCCATGTAAGATGTGGGCCTAACAATGCCCACTCCTTTTCTTTTTTTTTTTAAGAGAAGCCAGAAATCAGGACTTTTTTTGTCTTGGCAACAAGTTCAAAATTTTAAAAAGCACTGAGTGGGCCAAACAAAACATATCTACAGGCTAAATCCAGCCAGCGTGCAGCCTCTGAACTGAAGGAGAGGCGAAGGCTCGCAAAAGGCAGTTCTGCCAGGGCCTGCAGGCCCCAGACAGCGCGTGTGCACAGCAAAAGGGGTAAAGGAGTAAGTCATTTGTTTTCAGGGTTTGCTAAAATATTACCATGAAAAGGTCAAATTCTTCTTCTCGTCGAGCGATCATTTGGTTCAGAGTCTCATCGTCTGGTACTTCATCTTCTTCCTGGGGGTAAGAAACAGAATGATTTAACAGGCTTGAGCAGAAAGGTTGGATAATTGGAGGAGTGAGGTACAAATGGGTGAGGGGAATCTCTCCCCCAGGCCCCGGGGGTCCCGTTTCTTTAGCCAGAAAGAAAAGAGAAGCGTCACTGGGTGCAGTAGTGGCCATTAGTATTTACCAAGTTATGTGAACATGTTCCTGTAGCAAAATCTGTTCAGGGAGGACACGCAGTAGACTCTGAGAAATACCGGTCCTCTTGGGTGTCCTGATTCCCTTACTTTTAAAACAAATTACTTAGTGTATCTCCGCCTCAATGACCTCATCTGTGAAATGCATTTGGCATTTACATCACAGAGAAGGTGTAAGATTTACATGAGGAAAGCCACAGGAAAGAGTGCCTAACGTGAATTCTTTTGACTCCATTAACATCATCCCAAACGTAAATGCTCATTTGCAAAGCCTTACAAAAAACATGAGCTAGTGAAACTTTTGCAAAGAGGTACAGAGCAAGACCATAAAAATCATATCCATGGCAAATATATAGCCTTTAAAACAAGTTTAATCGGTGTATTTCAGTGGGCATTATTATGCTAACAGCGAGATTTGTGACTGTGATAATTCAGTAACAACCTCCCTACAACACTATATATATATGTGAAGTACAATTAATATATTATAATGAATATACTATTTTAATTAAGTATATAAAGATATACAGTTAATTAAAATAATTGCAAGGAAGTAGCAAAAGCAATTACTTAAGGGTTACCATCACTTTCATTTTATATCATGTTAGACTAAGAAATGTTATTTCTCTGCAGATTCGTCAGCAACCAAAAGCTTGCAAAGTTTCAGAAATGTTATGCTGTGACCCCCACACCCTTAGAACAATGACTCTGAAAGTTAGGCATATCCTCCAGAACTTAAATGCACAAAATTATTTTTATCACATGCTGAGTGAGCTTGTTAAAAACCAAATGGGGAATTTCAGTGTGTCAGCAGGGGGAAAAGAGAGGAAAACCCAGAACTTTAAAAATCCAATTTCTTAAAAAGAGGCAATTTGGAAAGAGTGCGAGTGCACTAACAGCTTACTCGAGATGGCTGTTGGTTCCCCAGATGACACTTCACGCGCGATGTTAAAATGAATGCAATTCAATGAAGTAAAAAACCTGATTTTGTGAAAAATCATCTATTCTAGTTTATTTTTAGATTGATTAAAGTCGATCTGTCTGAATATTCCATTTTATCTGACACAGACACAGATGAGCGAGGGAGGGATGAGACCGCACAGCCCACAGAATCTGGTCCATGTTTCCCCTGGTGAAGGGATGTCCTGCTTTGCTCGCCCTATTCCTCAGAACCACACTAGCCTTCCATTGCCTATAAATGGGGGCTTGGACTTTCCCTGTGCCCAAGATGAAAAGATTTCCTTGCAAACTGGCAAGAAGCCTGCCTGCCGGGGCCAGACCTTCACGGAGAACGAACTCAATGGGAAATGGGCAATACATCTTCCTGGCTGTTTGCGCCCTAGTAATTCATGGCCCGTCAACTACGGAGGTGGCAGCCCAGGCTGCCTCAGATACTCAGGACCGGAGCCCTTGACTGCTGTCTGTCAGTATCCCCAAACGTCTTCACATCAGGCATAAGCCACCTGGATAGCTGTAACACGTGTCTGATACACTGATAGCCTGGCAGGGGTGTGGAGCCCCAGCGGGCTGCTCACAGAGAGGCAAGTGGCATCCGATTCCACTCCTGGCTCTACCTGGTGGCTCCCCTCAGGGGTGGGAAAGAGTAACTTTTTTCCTGAGGCCTCAAAAGGTTGCAAAGCTCCAGGCTACCCTGCATCCTACCTACATCAAGTCAGGTGCTAGCTTCACAAGTCTGTGAAGTCATGCCCTACAAACGTACTGAAATGCTGTGATCTCTGATCAAAAGGAAGAGACACAGGGCTCTGGGGGATGGCAGAGGGAACAGGCCAGGAGGGCCCCTCCCTCCTCTGTCTCCTCTCATGTAGCTGACCGCCCCTGAAAGTGGCCTCTCGCAGTCTCTGCACCTGCCCCAGAGAGAGCAGCATTTACAGTACAACAAAGCATGCTGCCTGCACCTCCCGGGGAAACGATGGAAGCGAAGCATCTACTGGCCAAGCCTTGAGGTCCCCATAGCAACTGCTTTTAAGACACTCTTGGAAAACTTTCAGCAGCTTTTTGCACTGGGGCTGTAAGATAGCAGCTAATTTACTCATTTTAATTAATGCCAGCCTAGGAAGTTCTTTAAAGAACAAAGAGGTTCCTCTTAATCTGAGACAAAGGTCACTTTTTGATTTCATAAAGTTGGATTTCTAGAATACCTCATTTTCCTCTTCATGCTCCAAGATGGCCTGCAGGAACGCCCTGCGCTCGTGGCTCGAAGACTTCTGATCAAACATGCCCGCCTGGATCACCTTCTGATCCACATTCAGCTTGTACTTTGCAGCTGCCAGGATCTTTTCCTCCACGCTGTTCACGGTGCAGAGTCTCAGCACACGGACCTCGTTCTGCTGGCCGATGCGGTGAGCTCGGTCCTGGGCTTGCAGGTCCTGCAAGAGGAAACAGGGCACCGTGAGGGCCCACGTGCCTGGATGAGCCCAGCGAACGAGTCCCTACCTGGGAGGGAAGTATGGGAGGGTCGTTTAAATCCACCTTGACTAATGTAAGATTTTGTGTACATTTTAAAAATATACATGCTCTCTTCTTTGGAAAAATTCAAGTTTACCATTCCTAGCTGATAGCACCTGGGTTCAAGTTAGCCATCCAAACTGGAATTCACCTCAGGTTGTGAAATCCAGGTCTCAGGATATTTTTTATCTGTCCCTAGGTTCACCATCAGAATTACTCCCTAACTAAAGCAAAACAAAACAATGATAAATTTGATATTACCTACAACTAACCTTAAGTTGGACAAAACAGCTTTCCTTTGGTACAAGTTAGAGACAATTTTTAAAACATTGCTGAATCACATGTATATTATATATGCATACATATGAGGGGGGACCCAAGAAAACCCAGAATTGTCTTCTGGAGGGCAGGCCCCTTACAGTACAGGCTTCCCTGGCTAGGTGAGTGTTCTAACAACCCATCTATATCAGTGTACCACCTGGTGTTGTTGTGAGAGGCTGAATTAGGCTTTAGTGACCTTTTTTTTTTTTTTTTTGAAGACTCTTTCAACATATTTGCCCATTTCATGATGGGTGATTTGCAAGTGCATCTGCCCACACCGAAATGAGTGTTCAGCAGTTTTGGCATGAACCCCATACCCCATACTCTTTATTCAGCCAAGCTTGTTGTGAGAGACTATTTTCTGTTTCACCAGATAAAAAAAGCCCTCAAAGGGAAATGTTTTGCTGATGTGGAAGAGGTGAAACAAAAAACAGCAGAAGCACTGAAAGGCACCAAATCGACAAGTTCGAAAACTGTTTTGAAAGGTAGAAAAAGTCTTGGTAAGTATATTGCATTAAATGGAGAGTACTTTGGAGGTGACTGAAGTTTAAACATGTAAGAATATACAATTTTTTATAAGCAAATTCTGGGGTCTTTGGGGGCCCTCCTCATATATTATACGTACAGTGATCGCTCATGTAGCAAACTTCCTGGAATCGAATTCTGTCAAAGACTCAATCTTTAGTTTGGGGGACAAAAAGGATTGCTAGTAGAGTAGTAAACTTGTACTACTTTTTGGTAAATTTTGGGGGGATAGAAATTTGGCACTGTGTATCAATGTGTTAAAACTGGGTATTGCTCCTGACCCAGAAATATCACTTCTGGAAATTTATCCTAAGAAAATAGTCACGGATATGCAACAAAGTCCTACAAATAAGGATATACCTCATATATTATTTAAAATGTTTTTTTAAAAAGCAGCATTAAGTAAACATTTAATATTAACAGATTGATTAAACAAATTAGTTTCAACTGTATGCAAGTACAAACATATTATCATAAAAATGATATTGTAGAAGATTTAATGATCCAAAGTGAAAACTTATTATGTATGAAAACAAGTTATATATAAGTATGTATATATTATGACCTTATATGTGCATCTTTATACCAAGAAAAGGCAGGAGGGACAGACGCCGACAACCCAATCCATGTTTATATCTCTAGTTAATTAGATTACAGGTATTATTAAGTATTTTTCATTTCGCTTTCATGTAGTTTAACAAATTTTTTGTTTTAAACATCTATTACTCTTATAATATAAAAAAGGTTTTAATGAAATCTTTAAATAAAAACCCATGAAGCAGAGGTAGCTAATATTAAAGCCACACAATAAAAACTTTCTAGTGTATCAGTTTCATTCATTCTGGTCCGGGAAAGGGTCTCCGGGCCAATGCTAATTAGTTGTTCCCCTGTGGCCCTTCTGAGACTTATATACGCGTGTAGGACAAAGGTCCCATCCCTGCATCCTGCATCCCCAGCACCGATTTTGCACAGAGCTGATGCTCTGCAGCTACGAGCCCGTCCTCTTGAGCAGATGAGTCTCCTGTTGCCCTCACGGCACAGGAAGCAACAGGCCACAGTCTGCCCAGGCGAGAGGGACCTTTACAATCAAATGACTAATTAGGCAAAAGTTTTCCTCAGAAGATATTTGAATAAGTTGATATAAATATTGGACAGCTGAACCACAACACAGCTGGGACTCATCCAAATTAGGTTATTTTCCAAAGAGGACAAAGTGAGGTGGATAATTAAAATCCAAGGAGGGAAAAATAAGCCCTAAATTTCATTTTCAAGCCTTTAGTTCGGTCATCTCCCTCAACACATCGTTGCCAGAGCAGCTAAGCAGGAGCCAAGATGGCAAGTTTTATGTCATCGACTTCTTGACTGTCTCCCAGAACAGGGGTCAGAAACCATTTCTGTGACAGGCCCAAGGGTAAGGACATTGCAGACTGCTGGGGCCAAGAGCAAACAATGGGCAACTAACTGTTCTCACCAAAAGGCTGATGTATTTTTCTTTCCAATTTTACTTTTATATTTAAAAATGTGGCCCTGGCTGGGTTGCTCTGTTGGCTGGCGCATCGTACCACATACTAAAAGTTCGTGGGCTGGACCCCCAGTCCGGGTGCTTATGGGAGGCACCAATCAAAGTTCCTCTCTCACATCGATGTTCTTCCCTCCCTTTCTCTCTCTCTCTCTCTCTCTCTCTCTCTCTGTCTCCCTTCCTCTTTTGCTAAAATCAATGAACATATCCTCAGATGAGTAAAAAAATAAAATAAAAATGAGAAAATCATTCTTTGTTTGTCAGTAGTCCAAACACGGGTGGCAGGCCAGACTCAGCCTGTGGGTCGTAGTCCCGAACCCTGTCCTAGAGGGAGATGATAAACCGCAAAGACAGTGAGGTGCGGGGGCAGCAGAGCAGGACAGGGAGGAGGCAGAGGGTACGGAACATCTACAAAGCGTGAACTATTAAGAGTAGTAAGTTAAATTCTGAGGCCATTGTTGCACTTAGCTTTGTTTCTTGGTGGTGGTTGGTAGTGGTGTTTGTGTGTTTAAGACCATCTATCCATTTGGAAAGTGGCAAAAATTAACATTTCTAGGCTGAAGAAGTTCATGCAATGTATGCCTGTGAGTCCCTAACCCAAAATGCTAGCGGTGGGGGGGAATATTGTGACAAAGAAATAAGTGTTGTAATCACTGAATGGACGATTTAGTATTGCTGAGGTCTAAGTGGTCTTAAATGTCATCACAACGGTTTGGGCGTGATTACATCTGAGCACAAAAACAGCCTGGGGAGGGGCCTCTCGGGTGACTGTGGCCGGCCATTCCGTAACAGAAGCACGTCTCCATCCAGTCCACGGGTTAAAAACGACAGTGCCAACCCATGGTTCTAACCCCCAGTTTGGGAATGAAAGTCTTGGTAACCCTCAGGGATTTTACTGCTGATTCCACATTCATGTTCTGCCTTTGCTTCTAGCGAGGGCCTCTGAATAGCAATTTGAAGAGTATTTTAGTCTACTTACGTGAAGTAAGCCCCCTATTTCATCAATATATCTTAATTTTGATTCAACATGATAAAGAATAATTACAGAATTTTTTCAATGTATACAGAAGCCAACAAGATAAAAAGCTCCGCATCTTTCATTTTGGGGGCTATGCAACATTTCTGCGGGGACGCGGGGTGGAGAGAGCCCAGAGGCAGGACGGAGTCAGACCCAAACCTGACAGGCAGGTGTGAACGCGACTGTGGTCCTGCATAAGTTAATACTGTCGGGTTTCCTTATGGGTCAAATATTTGAGTACTACCCGAGGTTAAGCTATGCCTAGTGCCTCACAGTATCCGATAGTGTTGTTGCCTGATGGAATTTAGTTTTACCTTTTAAATGAAAAATCAGCACTCATCTGTATCACTCCAAGGTCCCTGATTTCCAAAAACAAAAAAAATAGAAAACAACAGTTTGTCCAGACTAATGGCCGTGTTTAAGTGACAAACATGAAAAATCTGGTCAGCCTACTCGACCTAACTAGGTGGGAATGACTCTACCCACAGCAGATATGAATGCTTCCAGAAACGTACAGCCTCGTTAAGGAATTTGTGGTAAATTATACCCCTCCCCCCCAAATTTGGGGTCCTGTGTTTGGTTGACTCAGTTTTAATTCATATGCAGTTAAAAGTAAACTGTTTGTTGTTCATGCAATTTACTTTGGTTCTAGAGTTCCATCTTTAGCTACTGCTCATAAAAGTTTGTGTGTGTACACACTTGAGTGTGTGTGTGTGTATGTTTGTGTGAGAGAGAGAGGCATATATGTCCCAGCACCCTTTCCCATGGTGAATCAGCATTTCTAGAAATGGTGATTTCCTTTGGCTCTTAGAATTAGCCCTGTGCCAGTGGAGGTGGACAACTGAGCTGCTACAGAAATGCTTACTTTGGAAAATAAAGTCTAGTGAACTCTATTCGCCTATAGACTGGTCACGGCCGCTCAGTAAATGTCTGCGGAACAGACACTGAACGCACAGTGGTCCCAGGGAGAATGGCAAACACAAATTCTACCTGTGCTTTGAAATGCAATGTGGAATGTAAAAATATATTAAAATACTTCCTGAAGACTTGGAACAAATATACTTTGTGTTGGTGGTTCGAAATCCTTTTCAAGGTCAGAAAGATTTCACAGTAACCCTACTGTAGCCACCTGCAGAGAGTGACAGGTGGGAATCTGGCATGGTCCAGCGCTAGTGGCCACCCAATGGTTCGGGGCCATTGGTTTATCCTGTAAACTAGTGGTCTTCGCTGTGTGAGAAAACCTATGTTGGACTCTCCTGGGAGTGTCTAAAGCTGCAGAAAAGCCTGCAGAGTCTATGTGGGTGGGAAGCACCTTAAAAATGGAGGTGGGGCAGCAGAGAAAGGGCATGTATGCCTTTTAAAGAGCTCCCTCCTAATTCTAATGTACCCTCAAACCCCACCTTCCTGCTGAAATCATGGTCTTTCCCACCCAATCAGCACCATGACCCAGTGAGACAGTGTCACTCTGCATATTTACCATCAAGGAAACTGAGGTGGAGGAAGAAGCCCAGGTTAAGCTGGGGTGGAATTCCTCTCTGCATATGAGAGCTACGGTTTCCCTTTTTACTATTTTGTGTTAACATTTATTCCAGTATGAATCAACCCTGATGAATACCATTCCACCCAATATCTTATAGACCTGTGCACAACCCTCCCAGCTTAAATGAAGAACCCAGGGCCACAAGGGACCCATTCTAATGTCCTTTATTAGTCATCAAAGGACTCCTTTAAAAGGGTAACTAAACTTACCAGCTAAAAGAGCTTCATAACAGATGGTCCACAGAATATTTTTGATGATGAGTTTAAGCAAAACACACAGACTTTAAGTTTAACTATAATATAGTCATTGTTTGACCGTGAGGAAATGAGCTTAAGCTTCCCGAGACTCATTTTCCCTGACTGTAAAGAAGCAAATTGGAACAGTAACAAGCTCGTGGGGCAGTTGTGAAATCTGAGTGAGGCAATGCACAGAGAGACAGGCTGGCCCAGAGGAAGGGCCGATCAGTGTGCACTTCTATTGTTATTTTTTTATTTTGGAATAATTTTGATTTCTCCCCTACCAAATGTACTTTGCTCAGTGGCAATCCCAAGAAACGAGGTTAAAACTAAGCAGAAATTAAGTATTTTTACCCCAAATTTGAGCTCTTCAAAGGCTCATGAAAGGTATGAATAAAACATCTCAGTATGCTCCAAGGGAGAAAAGAAAACAGACATATTATTAATGTGCTGGGCTATTTTTCCTTTGGAAAGATGGCCCAGTTTTTAGAAATGTGCTCTGCCCCACAAATGTGAACGACAAAACTGCTGGGCTTTCAGTTCCTTCTCGGTGGCGGGGGGGGGGGGGGGGGGGAGGGCTGGGCACCAAAGTTGGAGGCGTGCAAACCTGGTGTGGGTTCCAGTCGCTGTCGAAGATGACCACGGTGTCGGCCGCCTGGAGATTCAAGCCCAGGCCTCCGGCTCTTGTGCTCAGCAAGAAAATGAAATACTGGGACCCAGGTTCGTTGAATTTTTTCAGCAGAGCAGCACGATCTTCAGACTTTGTGGTACCTGAGGGGATCAGAAAAATAAATTTGCCAATTAAGTCCTGTCCGAAAATGGCACAGGGCTAGACGAAAAGGCCTGCTTCCTCGGGAAATACGCGGACTCCTCATAGCACTGGTGAGGTATTCCCCCGAGGTTTTGTATGTTTGAAAGGAACTTTGAACAGTTTGCAATTTAAAAAAAATGAGACGGATAGACTTTTCTCACATCAAGAAGGAACATGGTGTCTATTACCTATGGTTCCAAAATGCGGAAAGAGTTTAAGCCTTTTGGACCGAGCACCTCTGCAACTCCACAGATTCTATAGCATTGTTATCCTAACCTAAAACTCAATGAAAACATTTCCTGGGTGTGTTTCTGTGCTTTAAAACACCAAATATCCTTAAAAATATACATGGGTGCACATGCACACACAGCAAAAGCCGATTATTATAATGGCTTACAGCAACTCTGCCAATAGGCATTAGTGTGAGGTCTTGTTTATGCCAAGAAAAAGAAAACAAAAGGAAAATCAATCTCTCCCACACTTTACCATTTGGATTGCCACTGAGCACGAGCCAGCTGGTACAGACATAAAATGTGGATGGCATATTTTTATCCTTGTTAGCAAGACTTGAGGCCACAATAATTAAGAAGAAAAAGAAAGGAATCTCTCATTCTGTTTGTCACACTGACATTCTCTGCTTTGTTGGGTCCCAAGGACACCAAACTGAAACCAAACAATGCAGCATGTCATACACCTGGTGATGGCTCATCCCACGGCACCCGGAGAGACCCCAACATCGCGGACGGGCAGGGAGGACCGGCCCACAGACGCCGGCGCTCAGATTTCACACGCCCAGGCACCCCACACTCTGTCCAGAACCAGTCACTCAGTCACATCCCATGGATCTGTAATGTGTCCACCTGAACCGCACTGTGGAAGGGAACAAACCCTGCCATCTTCTGCCTGAACATATTTCACCAGAAGAGTGTGGATGCCGAGTTTTGAAAAGGCTTTGGGCTATTGGCAAATATATAGGCATGTTACATGATAGTCCCTAGCTGCCTGCTGTACAAATATTATTTCTACATGGCGTTCTTTTTTTAAGGATGAAAATGTACTAGCAATTTATTTCAGCGGATTAAAACAGTTAAGTGACTACAGTTAATGGAATCAAGTTACTATGAGGGTCAAGTTTCCAAACATGGGGGGATCTGTTTTTCATATTAATAAAAATAATAAGTACCCTCCTGAGGAGGGAAAAAGAACCAATTCCTTGTATGCAGCGAAAGGGACTTTTGGTGGGGAGGCCTCTCATTTAATGAAGCAACATTCTTTGGGGCTCATTTTACTCTCTAAACCGCATTCCAAGTTTAGTGACCTGGTCAAATCCTGCAATAATGAATTGTAAGAACTTGAAATTTGGGGGAGAAGCACGAAATCTGCTTTGTTGAACAACGTTCCGAACATGTGGGAGTCACTTTTCTTTTCTTTTCAGAATTGGCTTTCTAAGATCATGGGAACTATTTGTTCACAATTCTGATGGATGATCTGTTCTTTCATGAAAACTTTTCACTACCATTATTTTCCCAGTTGCAGTAATTTTTTTGAAAAAAATCACTCATAAGGAGTAATGATTCACATATTTATCCTTTGCCTTAAACTAAATAAAAAGCCACAGAAACCAACAACTATCAAAAATGCTTCTAAAATGGAGAAAGAAGTTCCCAGAGATAATATCTATTTTCTGACAGCAGGGGACAAAAGCTCTGTGCCCATACCCCTTGGGCAGAAGTTCAGGTTTGACACACTGAAAAATAATCGCACATATTAAGGTTAATCAGTGGATATGCCTACATGGGATGAAATAACCCTAAATGCAAAATAAAGCAGCAGAGAACAAAAGCAATATCAAAATTATTTGGTCAAAGGAGTTTTTAGGTCTTGTGACAAATATATCAAGCAAATAGACCAACCACATATCAGGTACGCATGTAAACCATGTAAATAGCTGGGAACGTAAAATTATAAAGCCAAGCAGAAATATGATTAAATTACTTTTTATGAAAAGCTATGGCATTTTTTTATTACCAGGTTCAGAATCTGCTGCATTACCATTTCCATTAGTCAAACGTTCCCCGAGTCAAGATCTCGGCAGATCGTCAGCCACCTCCGGCGTGTTGCTCAGGGCGGTTCCGACTGCCTTGTCAGGATTTGTCCAGGGGCAAATAAAGGCTCGTGTCAGTGGCACGGGATTTAACGTGAATTGTTCCATGTTCTTTTGGCTTCTGACATAGAACATCACCAAGAATACAATTAATAGTGAGGGCAATTGTGTTGAGAACTGCAGAATTTGCCAGAAGGAACACATTGTCAGGCTTTCATGATTACTAATTTTAACTTGGTGTTGAGTGCTTTTGGAAAATTTCATCTTCTAGGATGTAACTTTGCCACTTGCTTCCACTCAAAAATCATTTCCAGTGAAAACAAAGACTATCACAGAATAGTAACTAAATCTATTCATGCAACTGCAATCTTTGCAGAAAAATCTGCTTAGCTGTCATCAAGCTTTCCCCCCACCCCGAGGTCAAAAATTGAAGACATCAAATTTGGCAACAAAAATCTGAAGTCATTTGAACAGTTGGGTTGGGGGGCACCGTGAATGGAAGTGGTGTACTAATTCGTCCGTGTGTTTATCGACTATTTACCTAAAACTCTCTCCACCCCTGCAACAATGACTGCTGTTTCGGGTTGAAGTCTGTCTGGCTTTCTCCCCTCCCTTGATGGAACCTGCTTACCTGTCTTCTCCAACCTACTGGTAAGTAAGGGCAGGAACAGTAAGGGGCTCATTCATTCTGTATTCCTGGTGTCTGCCTATTTTCAATCAATCAATTAAAATTCTTTGATGAAGTTCAAAATCATCCTCAAAATGCTGTTGCTAGAGAAGCAGACTGTTACTTTCAGAAATGGTCTACAGCTCACCGGAGCTGCCAAAGCAGTGAATCTGGAGGCGGAGGGATCCTAATCAGAGCCTGGTTTCACTGTTTGCCTCATGTGTAACCTTTGGCAAGTCACCTCAACACCCTAAACTTTTTGTCTTCTCGTCTGTTAAACAGGGGCCATGTTAGTACCTTGGTAAACAGGGGATAACAGTAGCTTGTTGACTGAGAGAAGGCACATGGAATGCTTTGCCTGGTTCCCGCACAGAGTAGGCATTCCATAAAAGTTAGCTTTTATGACTGTTAGTAGTAGTACCAATAAAAACAGCAACCTACTACTTAAAGAACGGACTACTTAAAGATTCTGTCTGAGACTGGTGAGAAAACGTGAGACATGTTTCAAGGAAATCACTCCTGGTCCATTTCACAGACTTGAGTATTCCTGGGTCACTATCCTCAAAGAGCTGATATTCAAATCAAAATGCCACAGAATAGTTGACAACAGGCAGGTGGGATACCTGCGGAGGAGCGGTGAGGGGGTGAGCTGGCTGCCCCTCACCTGGGCAGCAGTGGGTGGAGGGTTCCCATTTGAACTGAAGAGTGCTGAGCTCACCCACAGAGAGGGGGAAGGATCAGGCCAGAGGACAAGGCCCAGTACAGGACATGTGCCAAAGGAGACGGACTGGGAATGACAGAACTGTGTCCTGAACTCAAAATGAACATTTCCTTAACCATTCATCTGTTTTCAGTGACTATGAAGAAGAGAGGTTAAAAGATTTCAGAAAATCAAGTCTGTCAGAGAAATAATAAATGCAAAGCATGATGACAGCCTAAGAGGTGGATCGTAAAGAGAATTCACCTAAAACCAAGCACAAGTCTGAGGTTTGGTGTGTATCCAGCTAAACCTAATTCATGGCAAAAATGGGGATAAAATGTTGGATTGAAAACAAAACAAGACCTTTCAATGAAACATACACTAAGTTAACTTTAACATTTAACAGTAACTCGTACATTACATTGGGTAAAAATTGGTATCAGTAATAAGTACTCGTCCGTATCTAGGATCCGACACCACCCTGGCTGTAAATTAGCTGCTGTTCCCACTTGCCACTCTTTGAACGAGTTACCCCTGCCAGAATATCAAAAAATCAGTATCTTTCATCTCTAAAGTATTAAGGCTGATATCAAACTCATACAGTAATTTAGGAAGTATCCCTAAATTTATACTTTCTTCCATTCATATTTTCTTACTAATTTTTTAGGGCATGGTATTTCAATTTCACTCTTAGCATCAGGTAAATTATTTTACATAGTTTGCAAAATCCAGGAAACAATGAATCCCTGTAGATATGTTCTGCCTAGTAAGAGAGAAGCTTTAGTGATAAATAAATATAATTTTAAATGAACTATTTCAGTGTCACTGAAAAAAGGAGACATAGCCTTTATCCCCTTATAACATGCCTTAATATGTCTTATCAAAGTATTCTATACAGTGAATAGGAAATAGATAGGATATCCTAAGAGCAAGGAGGGTTTTTATGTTTTATTTCAGTTGAGTGTAATTGTGATACTCATAAATGACTCGAGTCCACTTGCATGAGCTTGTGTATGGGATGAGCAGCTGTGCAAATGATTTCAGCTTATTTTAAGCGTTAGGGTATAGGAGCCGCTATCTGGAAAAGCTGCCCCTCACCCTGGTGGTTGATTCTTCAGCAGTTTCACCCCTCCTTTCCCGCGGAGGTTGGATTGAAGTGCCCCTCAGCCCGGCACTCTTGGCAGCACCCGGATCTCTCACCACTCACCGTCAAGGCGCAGGTAAAGGAAGTTCCGAAAAGCAAAGTAATCCTCCATGATGGTCATGAGAGACGTCATCTGGCAGAAGAGCAGCACACGGTGATTAGTCGCTCGCAGTTTTGGCAGAATGCGGTCAAGCAGCTCAAACTTTCCAGAGGCCCGATACAGCTCAGCCCTGAACCCAGAAATGGAGAACAAGATGGAAGTATTACTGCTGTCTTCCGGCAGGATCCAGTATAACCCCGCTTTTCACAGAATGCCTTGTGCAGAGTAAACGATAGATAACTGCAGAATGAATGAAGGATTATCCACTCCAAAGCAGGGAGAGCATTTAATAGCAAAATAGAAGATATTTATACAAAACTCATAAAGAGTGCATCACGTATGCAGGTTAGATGACAGAAATGGAAACCCTTTCATGTTCCTGGTATTTTCTCATACACACACATGCATATGTTGTATTTATTGAAATCTAATCATGAAGAATATAAAATTTTTAATTTAGAGCCCTTAAGATTTATTCAAATACTTATTGAGCACCTACTATGTGTCAAGGACAATGCTAGGCGTATGTATAGTGATGAGTAAAACAGAATCCCTGCCTTCAAAATGGGTAACTACAAATTGTGATAAGTACTAAAAAGAAAAATAGCAAGTTGCTATGAGAGAACTTATAGCAACACATTATTACCTTATTTTTTTTTAATGCAGTCCCATGTTCGTTTGTTTTTTAAAATATTTTATTTATTTTTAGAGAGGGGAAGGGAGGGAGAAAGAGAGAGAGAGAAACATCAATGTGTGGTTGCCTCTCACATGGCTCTCACTGGGGACCTAGCCCATAACCCAGGCATGTGCCCTGACTGGGAATTGAACCAGTGACCCTTTGGGTTGCAGTCTGTGCTCAATCCACTGAGCTACACCAGCCAGGGCTTTTTTTTTTTTTTTACAGGTCACTTATAGAAATTATAGCAATCATTTTTACACACTTTCAATACAACAGATTCTTTTTTTTTAAGATTTATTTATTTATATTTAGAGAGAGGAAGGGAGGAAGAAAAAGAGAGAGAGAAACATCATGTGGTTGCCTCTGGTGTGCCCCCACCGGGGATCTGGTCCACTTCAGCCCTGGCCTGCTGCCTATTTTTGTAAATAAAGTTTTACTGGGACACAGCCCTGCTCACTCATTTCTGTTTTGTCTATGGCTGTTTTCATGCTACAAGGACAAAGCTGAGTAGGTGTGACAGAAATTTTTACCCCCAAAGGTGAAAATATTTGAGATCTGGACCTTCAGAAAAAAAAATGCCACCCACTGGTTTTGAGTGTCAGGTGTGACCTCAATGAAGAGATGTGACCCCAATAAATTCAATTCAAAAAAAGAGAAAGAGGTAACAGTTTAGCTAAAACCTAACATAATGAGCAAAAGTCGCCAGGTGAAGAATGGAGGTTTGGAAGTGGAAAGGACGAGACACCAGGTGGTGGGAAGCCCTGGGGAGTAAGAAAGAGCCTGGTGAGTCTGGGGAACTGGACAACGGGGGCACTGGCTCACACAGAAGTGAGCAGAAAACACTGCAGAGGAAAGTGGAGAGGCCGTGGGTGGGAACAGGGCAGACCCCCCAGGGCCCCACCCACCGCACTGCATGTGTTAAAGTGCAATGGAAAGCCACTGATGGGGTTTGAACCGTGGGGTGACAACAGCTGGCATATCTTTTTGTAAGATCCCCATGTACACTGTGTTGGAATGGACCAGGGCAGGGGCAAGGTTTAGGTAGACGTTCAAGTAAAAAATATGATGGTAACATGTCCTGCCATCAGATGGAGAGGAGAATCCATAAGCTAAAGTAGGACCTTTTTTTCCTCTACAACAAACCCCTTCTCCCTTTCAACAAGGATGGGTTATCATGTTAAAACTTTATTGTAGGATTGATGTTGTTTGAAAAACTCGCCAGTGCACGTGCAGTCTACATCAATGACGTATCATCTGGTAGCTGATTTTATGACACAGTATGTGTTATCTCTAAGAAGACACATTTTCAGTTGTAGGTCTTTGCAAGAGCCCTCCCCTGTTCTGAGAACTGTGCTGCAAACACCCACTGTGGTCGTGATTTTAATTCACAACCCTGGCCAATCCAATGGCCAACTGGGAGGGGCCGCAGGACCCAGAGAAAATGGAGGCAGGAGAGGCCGGGGAGCCCAGCAGCGCTGGTTCTGGATGGGTTCTGATTCCTGGTCCTCAGCCCAGTGACACAGCAGTCTATCCTTGGGACCCAAGAAAGACCCCTATATTCTAATAAAAACATTGTCCCCGTTGCAAAGCAAGCAAAAACAGAGACTTTCTGTTAATATTTTTGTTGTGGTTGCAAGGTATGATTCTCTTCAGTGTCCACTGCTAATAAAAATGTTCCTTACACAAACCATACTGTAAAGTCATACATATTTATAGCAGATAAGACATTTCTACTCGTGCATGTTAATATTAAATATCAACTTGAAATTTAATATGATAAATCTTCTTTGAGCCTAAGCTACACCACTGGTTATAAATAACAACCCTCTGAAGCTTCGACAACATCTTTAAAACTAGGGTACTATTAAGTCTATTAAATGAGATCTATGTCCTTTGAATAGCCACTTACTCAAGGCATGTAGTAATTTATGCCATTGAAGTGAAAGTGAATGTTGCTATCATTTTGGTTAACAACTTCTGTACACTTTGCTGAGGCGAGAGGAGGGCCGAGGGCACTGGCTGGATGTATTTGTGTAATAAAAGTTGAGGAAGGACTAACAAACAATTTTGAAAGAAAATACAATTTTAAGATTTACCCATTTATGACCTCATTTGAATAGCAAGAAAAGTTGAGGCAGGACCAATAAACTAGTTTTTGGAAGAAAAAATACTTGTAAGATTTACCCATTTATGACCCCGTTTGAATAACCCAGGTGTTCAGCAAAGGATTCCTTTAAAAGAGAGAGAAAAAGAAAATAATTAAAAAAATAAAACAGGCATTTATTAACTTAATGGTTACTCTTTTAGCGAGGTCATTTGATCTATTTCTACAGTATAATTAAACAAAACAATAAATAAGGCATACTCGTTATAAGATGAACCAAAAATTCAATGTCTTTGAATTCACACTTGCGTTCTGCCAGACATGTACCCTGTGAGCTTCTGCAAGTCTCTGGACTGTCAGGCTGAGATTCCAGGGTTAGTTCTCTCATCAAACAGTCATTTAACATCTGCTGGCCCAGGGCTGGGCTGGGCCAGTGCTGGGGACCCAGAAACAATGGAAATATCTGCCCCCAAGGAGCTTGGAGTCTAGACTAGAGGAAGAGCTTAATTCAAGCAAGTGAGGACTAAAATGTGCACATAAATACACTGTGGAAACATTTAACAGTAAAAGTAATGGTTACACACTTTATTTCAAGTCTGAGCTTCATGAAATCCTAACATCCCTTCCCCACTGCACTTTTCTCTATTACAAACAAGGCCCTAAAGTATACCGCTCCCTCAGGCATCTAGATTTCAGTTTTAAAATGCGGAACTTGATCGCCTAATTCCCTCCTCCCCGAGTTGGTGGGAGAAATACATTACTGCTCTCCGTGTGATTTTTCCGTTCCTACTTAAGGAAAGAGAGACCATCTGTGGGGAAGGAGAAGATGTCACACCTTCAGATTAGCCACCAGCTGTCTCCCTTTTCAGCTTCCCTTCCTTCCACGGTCACTGCAGCTTTTCCTTTAAGGGGACCAGATCTTTTCCTTTGGGCTCTCCTCTCGAATGTGCTGGCCATGCAGGCAGCCCCCCAGGATGGTGCCCTGCATGGACAGCAGCCAAAAACCCCACCCGACACCAAGAACCATGCCTTGTCCCTCCACAGGCAGCCACTCCTTACTAGACGTTAGGTACTAACCCCATCTCTAGGCAGGGCTGTAAAAACCAAAGAGATGCGTGTCAGCATACGGTGATAAGACTGGGGGTGGCATCACTTAAAAAATACTGTTTTCGTTTCTCTGGTTTGAAGGCTCCTGGGAGGCAGCAAGCCCAATGAAGAGATCGGGCTTCTGGTACAACTCAGCATGAACAAAGGTTGTGTAGCCAGCAAAATAAAGACAAAGGCAGAGGCGCGCACCATCTCTGATCCATAACCACAATACATCAGCCAAGAACTGTGGTTCTTGTGTCTAGGAATGTGCTCCTGGAAGTTTTTTATGTTTAGGAAATCGTAAATCAGTGTCTTTCTGCTGACAGCCATTTAAAACGTAAATACACGTGCAGTGGAGGGCACACCACTTGGCCTTAGCTCCTCCTCTGTGATCGCCCTTTCCCTCCACCCTTCCCAGGGCCGCAGGCAGCACCTCAAGGGGGGGGGTGGCACCATCTCCCTTCCTGACATGGCCTTGTGTGTTTCAAAGGTCAGTTTTTGTGTGACAACCAAAATGAGGTCAGCTGACACTTTTCGTTATCTGAGTCCTCAAACCCCTCTATATAACAGAGTATCTCCACATTGTTTTCAGGAAAAGTGAGCCGGTGGCTGACAGGTTCATCTAATATGACCCCATTTCTCACCATTAGACATTTTGGGGGGGCTCTCCCCCAACCCAACACATAGCCCCACCACTAATCCATTATGCCTCACATCCATTCAACCTGTTATCGGTTTACAAGATGCTTCCCATGTTACTTTTTTTAAAAGTTTGTCCTCTTGTCAGTTCTATAATCCAGCGGTCCCCAAACCTTTTGGCACCAGGGACTGGTTTCATGAAAGACAATTTTTCCTCGGACTGGGGAGGTGGGGGGATGGTTTGAGGATGATTTCAGCCGGTCACCTTCAAGCTCACCTTCTGCCATGCAGCCCACTTCCTAACAGGCCCTTACCGTTGATGGCAAGTCAAGTCCAGTAAAGCTGGGAGAGGCCGAGTGATTTACACCAGGTCAGTACATGTGAACAAGTTTCCCAAGTTGAGAGTTCCAACCCGGTGGCAGCGATCTGAGTTACAAAGTGGCCTCAGGCACAGACTCACTGCACACTGAATTCTCCTCCCACTACATGTCTAAATGTGTAAATACCTGTGGCTTTTTGGTAGATTTCTTTTTTTCTTTAGTGTTGTTGCTACTGTCATTTTACCTAGACCTAGGGCTTATTTGTCTGTAGATACTCTGCCCTGGGGCCTTGAAGGCAAGAACAGTATCAGGCGTCTTTCCAATTCCCCAGCCCAGGTGGGGCAGGGCTCCAGTGTAGGGAGAGGGTGCACACGAAACAAAAATAAGGGAGAAAAAAAAAAAGAATTGCCAGAGTCAGGAATGTTCAACCCCGTGTTTATACTGTGGTTATTAACCCTTAATCTCCCAGGCCCTTCTGTGCATTTGTATTTTAATAGACTGGTGCAGACACCCAAGCCCCACAGGGACCTGCCCCAGGCCCCGCTCCTGTGCCTGGGAAGCAGGCAGTGTGCTGGCAGAGAACCGCCGCCAGGGCCGTGTGCATCAGCGGCAACAGTGAAAGGTGGAGATTACGGCCGTGGCTCCTTTCCCTGCCTGCTCATGCCAATTGTTGCTACTGGGGTGAAACTCTGTCAATTTAGAAAACTTATTCACCTGCAGTGAATAGCGCAGAAAATGAACTAACCCTTAAAAATAGCTTCTTAGCGACTAAAGCCTGAATTTACATGGTCGTTATAGAAGCCAGAAAGGAAGAATACAAATCTAAGTAACAGACCAAGGACAGTGTCTTTTACAGACAAAATATTTTAAGAACATCTTTCTCTTCAACAGGTACAAATACATTATTTTAATATTTTTTTCACAGTACCCTGAGAAAACTGGGTGTATTTACCATTATCTTCAATTTCACAGAACCTCCCATAACAAGGTAATTCACAGTACTTACCAAAACCCACATAATGAGCCATAACTTATAACATTTTCTCACCACTTTAAACTCTTGGTTATAAAATTCCAGATGCTCAAGCACTTGGTGCCAAGAAATATCCATAACCAGAAAATTCACATTTGCTAATTCTGCCTGTTAAGCTATCAGACAGGCAGAACTGTTGTTTTAATTTCAATACACATGTTAACCGTGTTCTATTTTTGTATTGACAAAACTTTAAAGTAGTATTAGTAGGAAGAGCGCCAACAGGATAAGGATCAAAACCGAACACGGACTTACCTCAATGTGCTGAAACATGTAGGGGTGGTTGCAGATTTTCCTCAACTGCATGATAGTGTTCATAAGCGTCTTAGCACCTCCTTTCCCCTACGAACAAAAGGAACGAGCCAAAATAGAACAAATTATTAACTGATTGGAGAGTTCCAAATTTTTAAAAGTGGGCTTCTACAGGAAGGGCAAAGGGCCACAGGTCTTCCTGGTGACCTTCCCCTCCTGTGGGTCAGAGCTCCTGTTAAAATATAGCTGTTTCTGGTTTAGACATAATACCTCTCTTGTGACTAACTTATCCTCCAAGAAGGATTCTGTCAAGTTGATGGGTTTGTGACAGGACTGTCTATTCCCTAGGATTCTGGGAAGACAGAAGCACAGAATAGATGCCCCAGGAATGAAACTTCTGAAATACCACCCCACTTTTAGGCGGAATACATTTTCTGCAGAAATGACATGAGCAGAGCTATTTTGGTGATGAGAACTTAACTCCTTTCTTCCTGACCCAATGCAGTTTGTAGTTAAGGGGTTAAGAGATTTTTTTTGGCAGCTACAATAGCTTGAGAAGAGGCCAAGTCATTTACTTTAACGAATGGGCATTAGCAGGCTGCTCCCCCAGAGTACTGGACGTCACGGTCTTGAGAAGATATACACATCGTGAGTTGCATCGTCTTCTGCCACTAACCTTCTTATCTTTCTCAGAACCGTCTGTGAGGAGGATCCCTTTGGCTTGCATGTGGCGATACAGGATCTTCTGCAGAGCCGACATGTCACACTTGATCACATATTCAACCTGGAGAAAAAAGAACAGGAGGTGGGTAAGAGCAGGAGAGAGGAGGTGCCTGTTTTAGACACAGCTGCTGGCGGCCCTCCAGGATCCATGAAGGTGCCTGTTCCCCCACTTGGATTTCTGGAGTGGGGGATGGGGTTGGGTGGGGAACAGACCATGGTCATCATTGCTAAAGGCACTGTTGTGACGAGGGGACCTTCCAAAAGTTCTATGTAATTGAGGCTAGGGTCATGCTTTTAGGAACTTCTTGACTTGTTCCACATTTGACAGAGAGAGAGACTTGCAAACTATTCAAATTCAAAGATGTTCAATATGGAGCATATTTTTTATTTCCCCTCTGCTTCCCAGTGACACCACCTTTTCACATGAACAGGACAGCTTTAGGAAGAACAATGACTGAATAATATTCTATGGTTTTCTCTATAAAACATTTTTTCAGTGGGTGATATGTGGCTACTCCTAATACCGGTTCTACAATGAGACTTCTAACAGTCTAGGTTGACCGCCATTGACTCTGCTTTTGAGAGATGAGAGGATACTATCTAGTGAGGACAACAGGTACAGGAGAACTGCCCCAGAGCTGGATTCTATGACCGTCTAAAGAATGCAGGGCCCCTTGTGTTTCTATTTGAAATACTGCAAAAATCTGATTTAGAAGCGTTAAAGGGAGTCCCTGTGCCTGTGGGTTAGCACACACCTGCAATATCCCTAGCATGTTCGTAATGCCCCAAATCTGCCTTGATTTCCTATTATTGTTTTTCTTTATTAAAAAAATCCCCAGAACACAAATGTGCAATTTTCATAAAAAAACAGCATATTAATGCCTAGAAATCTGCAAGAATGTAATTAAAAGTAAATCAGCAAGCTTCCTAATGTTTAATAAACTAATTAAAACAATCAGGTTATTTTCGGCTCTGAGGACCAGAATGAGGAGGTCACAGATGAAACAAGTTGAATATTCATCCAATTGTTGCTTTAGAAGGAAAACTGTGAGGCCTGACGGGACCGTAATTGATCGTCTTTGCCACTCATTTTGATGCATGTTACAATCAGATCAGGGAACGGCTGGCTCTCTAGCAGAAAAGTTAAGAATAGTAAGTGACCCTTCATAAACGTATTTTAGTTTTTAAGGACCTTTTTGGCCAGGGCAGGGGGAAAATTCTCCATGTTTAATAAATAAAGATGCATTTAATATAGGCTTTGTGTTTCAGATGCCTGACCATGTCATATTTTTAAAGTACTTCTATTTCTTCAAGGCCTGTTAACTCTCAATGAAATCTGATCACAGTACAGAAAAGTGTTAAACAACTTCAGATGAGTATAATGACAAAAATGACACCAAGGGTTAATATTCTCGAGCTGTTTGCAGGGACCAGGCCCCGTGCACAAGAGCCTCACGTGGCTTCTCTCATTACACCACGTGAGAGCTCTAAGAGGTGCATTTACTGTCCCCATTTTATACATAAAAAAACTCAAGCATCAAAAAGTTTAACAGACTTACTCAAAATGATACAGCTATGTAATGGTGCAGTTAGGATATTAAACAGAGTCCACTCTATTAAGCTCTGGCTAAGGAATACCAAGTGGGCATTCAGGCTTCTCAGTTCTGCCCTGATGTTCCCCTTCACCAGGGCCCCGCTGCTGGGAGAGATGGCTTGTTCTGAAGTGCATTGGGGCACACACATGCAGAATTCGGGACAGAACCCTCACCCCACTTCCCATCAGCCAGCTGCTGCTAAGTGCTGGAGGTGAGCAGTTTGGGAAGCAGGAGGCTTGGGCACACCGTGCAGCAGGGACCCCAGACATCCCGCAGGGGTCATGTCCGCAGACAGGGGGCCCATCTGGAGAACCCCGACCTTCTGACCTTCCTCCTTCTGTCCTTCAGGGCCACCAGAAGCCGGTTTGATAGACAAGATCAAAATCACTTGCTTCCCATATGCTTCCCAACTATATTTTCCAAGTCTCCCTGCACCTCCCCAAACAACTAAGCTATGTTGTTTGATTTTGTACTTTTCTCCAGGTCTCTGGGGTTCCTTAGTCTTAGTGCTTCCTCTATAATCCTACTCTACCTTGAGGGCTCTTTTAAGATCTTCCACAATCACCCACCATATCTATAAGCCAAAGTCAATTTCCCTTTCACTTCCCTCAAAGAAGTGGTTATTTTTTTCTGATGACATTCCCCTTATCAGGATGATATGCTAATGCACATGTACCCAATATGCTCACGTACTTATTTTTTAAATCCTCACCTGAGGATATGTTTTTATTGGCTTTACGGAAAGAGAAATGTGGGGGGTGGGAGGAAGGGAGAGAGAAAAAGAGAGAGAGAGAGGGAGGAACATCGATATAAAAGAGAAACATTCCTTGGTCGCCTCCCGTAAGTGCCCCAACCAGGGATTGAACCTGCAACCTGGTAATGTGCCCTGGCTGGAAATCGAACCTATGATCTTTTGGTGTATGGGACAATGCTCCAACCAACTGAGACACCCAGCCAGGGCTGCCCATACATTTATTTATGAACTATACATATGCAGTAATGTTGTCTCAAGATACAAGTTACTTTTAGGGTGTGGGTTAATGTTAAAGGTAATTGATTTCTAATATTCCAAGGAGCCAATTTGATGATATCTATCTAGTATTTTTTTGGACAATTCTAGCCCAATTACCATATGATGTGGCTGGTAAAAACCCACACTAGGAAAAGAACAAGCAGGAGTGCCTTTTTCTCATAGTTCACCTATTTTTGTTTTCAAATTGCAATCCTTTGCAGAATCTTTTAAAAGTCCTTCATTCTGGGGCTGAGGGCATTTAGTTAAAATCCGATCATTCTAAATCCTTTTATCTGGGTTCAGGGAAACCTACGGTGCCACACAACAGGAAGGAAGCCCATAAACCCAGGTGCGGGGGTGAGTGAACCTACAGGTGCCTCAGGCAGCAGCATCCAGCCCGGGATGGCCTACGCCGTCGATCCCAGGTACGTAATATATTTCCTGAGGGTACATGACATGGGTCCCAGTGTCAATCTGAATGTTAAATATCATAAAACTTGTCTTATTTGTAAGAGGAAAATTGATATAAATGGAAGTTCTACAATCTTCTTTCTGCACCCCAGTGGATTACTAGTAAGTGCCTCCACCCCTAAGCACACAAACTGCAGCGTGTGCTCTGCAGCCCCCACCCTAAAGTGCTCCAACGCCTGGATCACTCATCCTGATGGCTAGGAAGGACCACATCACCTTTCACTGTCACACCACTGTCTGGGGCGAGCAGACCTTGTGTCCACACCATACCTGTCCACCTCTCACAGCATGCGGCCTATTTCCAGTGTAGCGCAGTCACCTGCCACCCCAGCCCCAGCGCAGTACAGTGCACAGAGCAGGCAGTCAGAGCTATGCATTAAGAACAGGACAGACTAACAGCTCTAAGGTAGACATACAGATTGACAGCGACGAGGCGAGGGAAGGTTCTGTGATAATCATGACATCGTAAACTCTGCTGAGTCTGAGTTTACCCCCCAAAACTGGGATGGCCCCTAACTAGAGCACACACATCAAAGTTCCTCAAAAATGCTGGTGCTGTAGGAAACAAAATCTGTGACTGGTACTAAGGATGATTCCCCCTACAAGGCAGGCCTATAAGAGCCGCTAGGGCTATTTTTGCTCAAATTACACATAAAACTGGGGTGCAGACCTCATGTACATGATAATTATCTCCTAGGAAATCTTGCGTTAGTGAAAGGTGAAACCGGCCCCTACAAGGAGCCACAGCAGGTGATTACATTGGCCCAGGATCTCCTCCCAACCAATCCTGTAGAAGTTGTCAGCATTAGCCAGAGTCTCTGCCCAAAAGCTATTCACTTATAATTTCCCTTCCGAAAGGATGTGTTATTGGAACAATGAACTTAGGCTATTGTGTGTAACATATCACCACTTTCTAAATTGAGATTCCCAAACAACAAGATTAAATGTATGAAAGTCCCATGTTCGGGGATCTACAGTGTCAAAGAGGAACAAAGGAATGATTAATTACATCAAGCACTCCAAATTTTTATGTAACAATTATAGAAGTTGCCCATTTAAACAAAGCTTTTTGATTGTTTTACACAGATTATATCAAAACCATCACCCATTTTAGATATGTCAACCTCTAGTTAATCTCAGACATTGTATATGTGTTTTAGCATATTTAGACATCAATAGATACACGTCCACTTGCAAGTATAGTTGGTTCTTGATTATATGAATTAACAAAGGGGAGAGTCGGCAGAGGCGACCTCCAATGAGAGCTAAATCAAAAATCAAATTTTATTTAGCTTAAGTTGGGTTTTATATAATCATATAATCCCATTCCTATGAATTGCCATTCTTCCCTGAAAATCAAGGATGAATTTTATGCCAGCAGCTAGGTGTTTCATTAGACTCCTAAAATTATTAACTACCCCTTGATTAAAACTAATTTTTATTAAATATTTGTTAAAACTAAATTTGCTATTTGCTGAAGCTGCATTCATCGGATTGTGGCCCCCAGCTGCCTGCGTTGGTTTCATCTGAGGACCCAGAGAACCCTGAGGCCACTCCAGCTATGCCAAACCATCCCTGGGACGGTCTGATGTTTTGTGTTTCCAGGAATTTTTCTATCGTAAAACTCAACAGTAAGAAAAGAAACAATGAAAAAAAAACCAGGTAAAAGATTTGAGTACCACTTCACCAGAATTGCTGGGGCAGGTCGACATTTTGTATTTTTAATTCGTGTTCCATTGTAAAACTTAACAATAACAAAAGACACAACCCAATAAAAATAAACAAACAAAAGATTCGAGCACCACTTTATCAAAGAAGACATATGGGGGCCAAATAAGCACCAAAAAGGTACCCACCATCATTGGACACTAGAGGAATGCAAATTAAAATTTCATACCTTTTGAAATGGCTAAAAACATTAAAAACCACGGACGGTGCCCAACTAGCACTGATGAGAAAGTGGAGGAAATGCAGTGCTCACATATTGCTGATGGGACTGCACAGTGGTTCAGACAGTTTGGAACACTGTTCGAAAACTTTTTATGAAGTTACACGTATGTATAACACACGACCAGGCAGTCCCAGCCCTAGGTTTTTGCTCAAGGGAAATGAAAACCTATGTTCACAAAAATACCTGTGCACAATGTTTACAGCAGATTTATCTATAATTGTCAAAAACTAGCAACAGCCAAAACATCTCTCTCAGCTAAATGGAGGAACAAAGTATGGTGCATCCATATAATAGAATGCTCTTCAACAGTACAAATGAACCAACTACTGATATGCATAACGACTTAGACGAACGTCTAATACGCTGTGCTGAAAGGAACTAGACACAAAAGGTCTGATGAGACACACTGTCCGAGCCCATTCACACAACACTCTGGAAAAGGCAAAGTTATAGGATGGAGAATAGATTAGTGGCTGCCTGAAACTACAGGTGGAGAGAGGCTATTACTAAGAAGTGGTAGCACCAGGGAATTTGCAGTGGGAGTGGTGGTGACTGGAAAATAGAACTGCTCTGTATTTTAATATAACTGTGCAGCTGTCAAAACTTCTAGAACTATATACCCAAAATAGTATGTTTTACTGTATGTAAATTAAAAAATAAACTTAAAAAACCCTTCCCTAACTGATGCTTTTTCAGGAGAACATTTGAGAATTACTGCTGTGGAAGTCTTCGTCATTACCTTTGTCCTGCCATCAGCCATAATTCCTTCCTGGATTCTTTATACAGGCTGAGAAAGACATACACCTGGTTTGGGGCTACAAGCAGATGATAGAAGAAGAAAACTCCTTACCCCCAAGGATGACACTTACATGACCAATTTTTCCCTGATAAAAAAAAGTCCCCACAGGGACTTTTATGAAAAAGTAGAGGATGAGACTTCCGCCAAGATGGAGGCATAGGTGGATGTGCCGTGCCTTCTCACACAACCAACTTTAGAGACAACTAAATATTAGCAATAGAAAACACAGCCAGAACACGGAAAATTGAACTTTTCGGAAGTCCGTTAACAACAAATTCTTCAGCCTGACCGGTAAGGGGCGAAACCAGCGGCTGGTGAAGCGGGATTGCACAGAAGGTCTCGGTCAGCCGGACTCAGGCGCGGAATCCAGGCGCAGGGTTGGACCTAGTAAGCGACCGAGCGAGCCACCAGGCGAGCCACCACGGGGGAGACAGCGGGGGAGCGGTGCTGCGTGTTGACTGTAGTCTCGCATTTGTGCGCAGTCAGACGGGCGAGGGAGTGGGAGGTTGGACCGGGGCCCGGAGGGTCCCCGCAGCCAGCGGCAGTGGAGGGCGCCGCCATTTCCCCGCTCTGACCCCACCTCCACATACAGCGTCATAACCCAGCGACTCTGAGTGGCCCGGCCCAGGTGAACCACCTAAGACGCTAATCCTCACCCAGCTGTGAGAAACAGCAGAGGGGGTGGCCAGTTCCCTGCTCTGGCCACGCCCCCACATACAGCGTCACAACCCAGCGACCTGGGAGTCCAAGGCCCCGCTTCTCACACTTAAAGGACCAGAACAGACCAAAAATGGCACAAGAAGAGCTCAAAGCCCCAGAGCCCATAGATCTAAGCGATGAAGAAATAGCAAAACTCTCAGACGCACAGTTTAAAACACTGGTCATCAGGATCCTCACAGAACTGGTTGATTATACCGACAAATTAGACAAATATATGAAGGCGAAACTAATTGAAATGAATGGAATTGCACAGGACACCAATAGCAACGAAAAGGAAACTGGGACTCAAATCAATGGAGTGGACCAGAAGAAAGCAAATAATGGCCAAACAGAAAAGAGTCAAGAAGCAAGAATTCAAAGAAATGAGGAGAGTCTTAGGAACCTCCAGGACATCTTTAAACGCTCCAACATCCGAATTATAGGGGTACCAGAAGGGGGAAAGGCACAGCACCAGTGGAAAACTTATTTGAACAAATAATAAAGGAGAACTTCCCCAGTCTGGCAAAGGAAATAGACTTCCAAGAAATCCAGGAAGCTCAGAGAGTCCCAAAGAAGTTGGACCCAAGAAGGAACACACCAAGGCACATCATAATTACATTAGCCAAAATTAAAATGAAGGAGAGAATCCTAGAAGCAGCAAGAGCTAAGGGGACAGTCACCTACAAAGGAGTCCCCATCAGACTGTCAGCGGATTTCTCAAAAGAGACCTTACAGGCAAGAAGGGGCTGGAAAGAGGTATTTCAAGTTATGAAATCCAAAGACCTACAACCAAGATTGCTCTATCCAGCAAAACTTTCATTTAGAATGGAAGGACAGATAAGGTGCTTCTCAGATAAGATCAAATTCAAGGAGTTCATCATCACCAAGCCCTTATTATATG
The DNA here is from genome assembly GCF_021234435.1 of Artibeus jamaicensis. Taxonomy (NCBI): domain Eukaryota; kingdom Metazoa; phylum Chordata; class Mammalia; order Chiroptera; family Phyllostomidae; genus Artibeus; species Artibeus jamaicensis. The sequence continues at coordinate 40,703,776 of NW_026522030.1, read as the reverse complement.
AAATGTTAAAGGGACTTATCTAAGAAAAAGAAGTTAAAGAAACATGAACCGTGAAAGGACAACAAACTCACAGTTATTAACAACCACACCTAAAACAAAAGTAAACTAAAAGGACAGCTAGATCAGGAGTGGAAACATAGAAATGAAGATCTCAAGGAGGGTTAGCAACAGGGGAGTGGGAGGAGGAGAAGGGGGGAGAAGGTACAGAAAATAAGTAGCATAGACAGTAGATAGAAAATAGATGGGGGGGGCAAGAATAGCATGGGAAATATAGAATCTAAAGGAATTGAGACACATGGTCATAAACTAAAGGGGGGTAATAGTAGGGATGGGGGGTAGGGTGGAGGGGAATGAAGGGGGAAATAGAACAACTGTAACAGCATAATCAATAAAAAAATTTAAAAAAAAAAGAAAAAGTAGAGGATGACCACTGGCCACAAGACATCAATAAGGCCACGACGTACCCATGCATGGTGATTAGTCCCCCTCACTTGGCCTTGAATGGTTTATGGGGACAGAGACATGGGAGGACCACAGAAAGTGCAAGAATGAGGGAACAGTGAGCAAAAAGTTGAAATGAATAGGCAAGTAGAACCCTCCATTAATAATGGAAGCAGCAACATGAGTAGAAAATCAAAAATATGCAGCAGTAGCTGTCACTAGTTGAGTGCTCGCCAGGTACCAGGCACAGCAGTATGAGTGCCTTCAGCCACCTAACCCTCTCAGCAGTTCTATGAAGCAGGTATCACTTATTTCCTCGTTTACTGACGAGAGCCTTGAGACCTACTGAGTTAACTCACTTGCCCAAGTTCACACAATTAGTAAGAGACAGTGAACGCTGTGAGGACCCTTGTCCACTACAAGGGTAGAACTCATGATTTCCACTCCACCGAGTTACCTCCAGGAGAAGGCAGCTTACCCACAGACCATATATCACATATAGGGTATTTCACACACCTCAGATTACATACCTTTTGAACACCTCAAATATAAGGCTCTGGCTGGACTCCCTGGTGGTCTAGTGGCTAGGATAAGGCTCTGGCTATGAAAGAGCATGAGTGTGATTTATACAGGAGATATACTCTTGAAAAAAGTTTATTCATGCTCAGGAAGTTCTCTTGTGGAAAGAACGATGAGATAAATAGAAAATTCCTTTGTGATATAAATGATGACCCCATAATCTTTATGCTTGCAGAGGTTTGGGTTTTTATATAATGAATTTTCTTAAAACAGGGTATACTTTCAATTTGTAATACATTTATAAAAATCTATGTCTAGCCCTGGCTGGTGTAGCTCAGTGGATTGAGTGCGGGCCTTTGAACCAGGCAATCGAGGTTCAATTCCCAGTCAGGGCACATGCCTGGGTTGTAGGCCAGTCCCCAGCAGGGGGCGCAAGAGAGGCAACCATACATTGATGTTTCTCCCCCTCTCTCCTTCCCTTCCCCTCTAAAGGTAAATAAATAAAATCTTAAAAAAAAAAAACCTATGTCTATTAGCCAGTCCTGTAAATAACAAGATTAAGAAGTTTTATGGAATGAATAAAGGACTTTAGTTAGTTGCCTTTTATTTTATAATCTCTTCTAAAAAAACAAAAAGAAGCACAGGACAAATAAAAATCTTTACCATTCCACCACTATAACCTGCAGGTTCTCCGTAACAGTGTGCTGGGGAGTATTTAGCCCAAGGCAGCCCTGTGACCACTGTACACATTCCCCAGTTTGTCTGTTCGATGGCTCAGCTCCATATTAAACAGAAAGGGGGTAACTCAAAGATGCTAAGACCACAGAAAGTCAAAGAAATATCAATAGCTTTCAATGCCCAAGATTCATTCAGTAGCACAATAAAACATTTAAATATTTAGGTTTTTGGTGGAAAAGTGTGGTATAAGAACCATGTTCATTATCTTTCTTCAACTGTTAATGAATAGAGAACAAAATTATCTCTCAGCAAAGTGATCAAATTCTTACACTATTTGCCAACTCTCACTTAAAAATGTGCAGGATGAAACAATCTGTCCAAAAAATAGAGTTGTTACCCAGGAAAACAAGATGCAAAATAAAACATTTCAGAATTAGGTCATCTAAGGAGAAAACTCAAATCAAAGTATCTCATGCTACAAAAAACAGTCTACGATGGCAAACAGTCTATGTTTAAGAGAACAAAACTTAGAACTCCAGTGAATGCAGTTCCAAAATATAATCAGACACGTGTTAAACTAATATTCAAATCCAACCAAAAACTGTAGGCCAAGGGCTCAGAAGACATTCTGAAGCACTGGAAACTCAGTGTCTGAGAAGGAATCTGAAAAATACTCGCTTAAATGTCCCCAGACTTAACGTCAGTGGTGCGGGGCAGAAACCGTGCCCAGGAATAACTAGATGATGGTCTGTCAACACAGCAACTCTGCCTGTCACTGACCGTCAGAGCGGTGACATCACAAGCATCGTACAATATACAGCTGATGTGTGATGGAATGGTACCCTGGGAACCTACAGAGTTTTATTCAGCAATGTCATTCCAATAAATTCAACACAAAAGGAAAAAAACAAGCATCAAATAGTAAACAAACTTTCAGCAAACTTGGTAAATGTTTACTGTGCCCTCTGATAATGATAAACATCCCAAACGTCAATCCTTATTTGCCTCACAAACAGAATTTTTATGGCACTTGCAAGACTAAACTCAAATGAGGTTAGTTAACTTTTAAAACATCTAAAATTAAAATATGCCCTGGCTGGTGTGAGTCAGTAGGTTGAGCACCACCTTGCAAACCAAAAGGTTACTGGTTCGATTCCTGATTAGGGCACATGCCTGGGCTGCTGGTCAGGACCCCAGTGAGGGGCATGTGAGAGGCAATGACTGATGTTTCTCTCCCTTTTTCTCCCTCTCCTCCTCTCTAAAAAATAAATAAAATCTTTAAAAACTGATTTAAAAATTAAATGAAACTAAAATGCAATGTTAGGTCAATTAATGTAAAGCTAAGTGGCTATAAGTTAAAGTGTAATGAGATACAGTGAGTTTGGTAGTTTTATAAAACGTGCCCAGAGCTTTTGGACACCAGGCTGAAAATGCCAAAATTTTCCTTCTCTCTCTACAGTACCTTCTCTATCTTTCCTCTTCAAACAAAATAGTACTTGAAGATATTTCTGAGACACCTGTAACTAAACACAAGCTGGCCGTTTCAGAAACACAATTTCGGGTGCAGGTACTTCAGCCATATTGGCAGGAGAGGAAACCACAACTTTTGCATTTTGCAACATACTTTTTCTGGAAGCTGGGATTCAACTTCTTTCTTCAGTCTCCTCAGTAAAAATGGTCTCAACACTTTATGCAGACGCCTGATGATCAATATAGTTTCTTCTTCATTCAAGTCCACCTGCCAGAGAACCAGAGCCGACTTTAATTTTTAAAAAATGTTTATGTTACAGTTATTACTCATTTCAATATATGTTTAAAATTTTATATGTATTAAGGCTACGTTTATACCTGGACACGGACACCTCAGAATTCTCTTCCCACCTGCCTACCAGGGACAATAAAACAGCCTTGTGAATGGGTGTTTGTCTTAAGGATGAGTTTGTGGAAAAAGAGCTCATAAGCAACAAGCTTTATATCCACACTGTTAGCTTAGAATTTTATGGGATGAAACTGGTAACAAAGACTAATTGACGAGTGAGATAGACCATGGGCGACAGTTAATGTGTTGTTCCTCGAGGTGAAAGTGTTAACTTGGTCTCAGATGCAGAAACATACCGAGGGAAGAAGGCTCGCACATGAAAATAAAAACAAGAGTAGATCCAATTTATGTTGGTTGGTTTGAAGCTCTGCTACCCTGTTCCTCCCTTTTTCTGACCTGATTTTGTTCAAGTTATAGTCATATTTATACAATAAAATCCTCTGCTTTCCCTTTCACTTTCCTCTGTTAAACTCTAGGGGGCAGGATTGATTGACTTCACTATACCAATGGGCAAGGCAATTAATTATTGACAAAGAGGAAATGTACCTAAAATTAAAGGGCCAAGAGTTCCAACATAAATTTCCCTAAAGCATTGTTAGGGGCTTTTCATTCCTAGTGTTAAGAAATGACTGATCAAAAGGACAAGGATAAGGATTGTTTTCTTATCATGGGTCATGTCTTCCTGTCATATATGAGCTGTAAGAGAAGGCAGACAGTGGAAGAAATGGTAGTAAGAAATCTGAGAAGGGCTACTCCCGGATTTGAGGAGTATTCATGTACACACAAAACAAAGGCTCCCACTAACATTTGAAAAAATGTGTAGTGAGTGAGAAAATTAGTGAAGTGAGTTCAGTTTCACATGCAAACTCTTCATGTGGAAGCAGTTTAAAGGGAAGCCCAAGTTCATAACAAGGAAATATTGTTTTAGGGTATATGTTCAGTTGGTCGAGTTGATCTGGTTAAATTGAGTCAATAACTATCCCTACGTTCATCCTCCCTGTGGCCCACAGTAGTTAAGCATTCCACCATCAGGAATGTGCCCAGGTGGCCTGGGTAACACACTGGCAAAAGACAGAGGAGTTTTCTCCAGAGGGGAACACACCCTGGAATGAGAACATATGTGCTCACTGATTAGCTTCGTAATACAAGTGACACTGTAAATGCCCCTATGGGTTTTCTGTGCTCCGATGTTTTTAGCGCTACATCCTTCAATTTCATTTCATTGTCAAACAGTGAAAGAACAAACAAGCAAAGTTAGACCAGTACCCTTTCTCCAGTCATGGCAAATGGAGCATTAAACCACTGTTCGAATGTGCTGCAGCTCTTAAAAATTGTGGGGAGGAGGAAGTTGAGGAGAGCCCAGAGTTCCGGGAGCTTATTCTGCAGGGGGGTCCCAGTCAAAAGGATTCTTCTGGGGGCCACATAGTGAGTGTTCAAGACCTGAGTCAACTTGCAGTGGTGATTCTTCATTCGGTGGCCTTCATCCACAATCATATATTTCCACCGAATCTGTAACGTAAGAAGAAGGACCAACATGAGGTGAGCAAGGGAAAATACAACTACTTCCAACAGGCAAAAGGTGACGTGGAAAACCAAAGAACCCATACTCGGTACAAGATATGGTGGAATTCTCCTCAGGATAAAAGAATCTCAAGAGTGTATATCCTACGCCTGAGAGGTCACATAATACATCACGTAATAATGGGAAGTTAAAGCAACACTGCTCCTCAGGGGCCGCGTAGTTCCAAATCACCCTGTAACAAAGAAGGAAACTTGGGCCCAGAATGAAATGGTCAGGCCAGGAGCAGCCCCTGTGCCTGCCCATCCCGTACTCCTTCTGTTACTGCTATAACCTGACAGCTACCCCAGACTTAATGGCGTGCTCCCTCTGCTCCTAGTTAGTACAGAATGTAGCTCTCCTCTTGGAGCACAAGTTAATGACTGATTTTTTCCAGCATTACCTGTAGCTGAGATACTCTGGCTTCGTGCCTTCTTTTCTATTACATTGGCTGACTACTACCTTTAGGACTTGGCTCTGTGTTCTTTTTTTTTTTTTTTTTTTCATTTAAACTAGTTGCTAACATTTAAAAGTTGGTATATTTTACATAGAAATCTGGGCAACCAAGTTCCTTTTTAAAAACTGGAAGAAGTGGCAGCCTACACTCTGTCACTTCCCACACACCCCTTACCTGCCAGGCCCCAGGACCCCCGCTGTAAGATATCTAAAATGAAAGGGTATTCTCACTGGCAGAGAGGGCAATGCTAAAACATCACTCTTCTATTTCTGCTAAACCTTCAAAACTAAACATAATATACTTGCCCCCTATAACTCTCACTTCAAAAGTGAAAAAATGACCATATAGCACAATCCTCCTTCCTAAGTCTACAAATAGTCCCTTTCCTCTCATATTTTACCCTTGAGCCCTCTTCGAGGTCATTGTTTTCCATTTCTTGAAGTGAGAACAATGAGGAATGTTCCACTAAGCCTGTCCATTCTCTACGAAATAGTGACTGTGGCCAAAAAATGCATCTGGTGCTCAGATGTCCCCTGATCCTGCTGCAAAGCTTCTCGGGAGAGAGGTGGAGACAAGCACCGCACTGCGCACCGCTCTCCGTCCCCTGCCTTCCTCATTAGAAGCACCAGTAAAGTCAGGGGAAAAGTCAGAAAATCACTGGGCAGGCTGGGATGGCCAGGTAGAAGACACTACCAGAGTTTCGGCATTTCTTTCTTCCCCTACCACCTCACAGAAAAGTGCTTAGGAATAAGCGTTGTGTGATCAACTGTCCCAGACTAACCAATACCAGCATGAGAGGAGGCCAGCAGGTAAACTGTAGTTAAATAAATATTCTAAATCTACTTCCCTGCCTAATTAGGCTTATGGAATAATAAACAAGGAAGCAGAGCCTTTGGAGGTTGCTATTGGGTCTACTACTAATTAGGTCATCTGCTTGGAAATAAGTGCAAGACCCATTCTAGGTCTCCATTTCTCTAGTAGCAAATAAAAGCAATACATCTCGTTAACAAGCATCTCCAGTGAATTTTGAAATACATATGCAGGAGACACGATGTGAATGTGTTTTCAAGGATCTCAAATGTATAAACACATTCGTACAGTAATACTGAAAACACATCATTTCTGACACTGCTGAATTCGTCTCTGAATGTGAGGAATCGGAACACAGCGTTGTTGCCAGTGCCATCTCAATTATTAAACCTCCCCTGGGAACCTGCTTCCTTTAGGTCGTTTCCTGTGATGCCATGAAGGGCACGCTCTGTTCCCAGAGCAGAGGTTCAGCACAGAGAGAGCACACCCCAGAAATGGGGGTTCTGTTCGATTCTGGCTATAACTTAGTTTCAGATTATAGTGCTTTCAAAACACCACAGGGCAAAAGAAATTACTGAAGAAAAAAATTGTCTTCAGATGTGCTCCATAAAAAAACTACCTCAATCACTGTACATGAACATATTAGAAGACAAGATGATATAAATGGAAAAAATATATTTTACGGCTAAAGGACAATTTAGGACGTAGAAATTAGGAGATGTAGGCTGCAGGTGGAAAACCACACTTTCCCGGCTCCAAAGAGTTACAGAAACAGCCCAGAGTCATTCAAACGAGAACAGTCCATTATTTTATCAGGAAAAACCCTAAAACAGGCATAGCAGAAAAGCCACAGCTAGGAAAAAATGTTCACACGGAGAAGACCATATGGAGAGGTACCTACTTGTCTTTGGAGAGACAAAGGCACAAGAGGAATGAAGTTATGCTACTGACAATACCTAGGGCAACAAAAACAATTATTTCCTCCACAAGCATGTTTGGGGCTGTTGGAGAGAAAAAGAATTGCAGAAGGAAGCCGGTGAATTTTTTAAAGAGATGTAAGCTCTTTAACTATGAGAGCTCAGGTAAGGGCCTCAGGATCTCTCTCTCTCTCTCTCTCTCTCTCTTTCACACACACACACACACACATATGTAAAGTTAAAATCCAGGACCAAAATATATCTGACTCAAAAAAAGCAAAAAAAGAGAGAGAGAGAGAGAGAGAGGGAGGGAGAGGGAGAAGCCATTTAATGATCAAATTGTACTAGTGAGTATAATTTGGGGAATACTTTACACTCCAGTGTGATGGTACAAAATTAGAGATAAAAAATTTCTTTAAAACATACCTTTGCAAGGATGTGCTTGTCTTTTATAATGTACTCATAAGTAGTCAAGAGGACATTGAATTTGCCACTTCTTAGCTGGGGGACAAGGGAGCGACGCATGGCAGGGGTGCCCTGAATAGAAAGAAAAAATATATATGTACATATTATCCAATGGAAGTACACGTGTGTTATTTCTCACTATTCAGAGCTTAATGGAGCCCAGACCCGTGACTAAAGATTGCACATAGATGCATTATCATATACAGATGCATTATCCATGAAGAAAGTGCTGGGCGAAATTGCACTGGTCTGGCCACTTTTCCAACCCTGGTAGAGAGGCTTTCCCACTGAAAACTGAGGGGAAAGAGAGAAAAGGAAATTACAGTGACCTCAAGGTGGCAGAGGACCCGCTGCTCGGATGAAAGGCTGCATTTCTCCGGAGCCTGCAGCAGGCGCCGGGCACCTGGTCCCTGCCTCACTTCCTGCGGGAAGAGCGGGCCGGCAGCAGCCTGACAGGGAGCCAGGCGGCAGCTCACAGAATGTGCGGTCTTTGTCATTTGTATTATTCTCATCAGAAACCTCGCAATATGATAATTAACAATTTTCTTCTGCATTTCACTATCTGAAAGTAATTATGGTTTATTACAGTAATCTTCTTGGGATGATTAACTCTCACTGTTTAGTACATGATGTACATGACAAAACTTTACAACCGAGTACAGTGCACAGATGTGCAAATAGAAAGAAGGAAACAGGGTTTATTTTTCGCTTTTCCACATTTATATATAAACACAGTGTTCCAAACCTTGTAAGAGATTTTCACCACAGAAGGCGCCCATTTGTCAAATTCGTATGTCCAGTTAGATAAAGTCCTATGAAGCAGAAAAAAAAAGGAAAATGAAAAAAGACATTTGTATAAAAGTCAGCAGTTAACAAAACACGTTCTTATTCTTTTTAGGCCTTACCTTGAAAGAGGCTAAAGAATATAAAATATCTCAACTATATATTTATTTTAAAGGTGTGGAATTAAGAGATAAGTTATAAATAAGATGCCACAAAGCATGACAGGTTCGTCGTGGGTTCATAAAGAAATCATAAGAAAAAAAATTAAAGAATGCATAACTATAGAGGGCAAAAAAACCCTAAATTTCAATATGGTATTGAAAAATAGCAATTGTCAAAGTGATTTGGTGAGTCTTTAGAAACTGCCACATATGTTCATAGAAAAGTTGAGTCAGGAAAAAAAATTACAAAAGCACATGAAAATATTAAATAAATCTGTCAAGAGGGAGCAGGGGAAGAAATATTAAGTGCCTTTTTAAAAACATCCATGAAAGTGTCACCATAATATAAAAGTCAGAACATGTAAAATACAGATAAAAAGCAAAATGCTTGTAAATATTCAAAATGTAGACAAAATTCAATGAATACCTAAAAACTATGGACTCAGATAATATGGATTAAAAAGGTCTACGAATAGTCCTCCTTTAGACAAAATTGGGAGAAAATGCTAAAACAGGTTATTTTTTCTCAAGGTCCAAACCTCACGGGCAGAGACACCTCCCCCACGGAGGGCGCTGTGACACTCCCTTCTCTCAGGAGTGTCCACCAAAGACCTAGCAGGGTGCCCAACCCGAGGCCCGCGGGCCACATGCAGCCTGGGATGGCTAGGAATGCATCCCAACACATCGTAAATTTACTTAAAATGTTACAAGATTTTTTTATGATTACATGTCACGATGTGTTTAATGTGTGGCCCAAGACAACTGTTTTCTTACAGTGTGGCCCAGAGATGCCAAAGGTTGGATACCCCTGAATAGAACCACACAGAGGGTGGGGCCCTGGGAATTTAATGGGGGACAACAAAGACCTGTCCTTACAAAGAAGTAGAATCACTGAAAGTAAATTACACATATTAAGGGCAGTTTAGTGTAAACTTCTCAGTTAGAATTTTGATTTAGATTCTGTTTTAAACGATATAATAAGAAAAGATTTCAGAATACATAGTCTTTTAAATTCCTATAATCTTTTGGAAATGGAACAAGAAAAAAACAAAGAAAATTTTTAATTAAAAAAAATTAAAATCTTTCCCCCTGTGAGCCACTTAAGGGGTTATGAGACCGAAGGCCCACCTGGTCCTGTGCTCATATAGCCAAAGAGGCAGCGGCTGGGTGTGGGAGTGGGAGATAAAAAGCTAAATCCAGATCATAGGTTCTCGGGGACCCCGCCTCATGCTATAACACTGCCTTACATGTAAAACAAGGACAAGCTCCTAATAGGGCACTCTACAACACACAGAAAGACAAATGCCGGATAAATGACTTTACTTACGAGAGGGGAACAATGATGAGATAGGGGCCATTGAGTCTTTTGTGCTCCATCAGATAAGTGATGAGTGCAATGGTCTGTATGGTCTTTCCCAGCCCCATTTCATCAGCTAAGATCCCGTTCAAATTGTTATTATACAGGGAAACCATCCATTCCAGGCCCTGGAGCTGAAATGAAGAGTAATTGCTTCAATTACCCAAGATCTGCACAGGTAATTAATACTAATACAACTCAAGTGAGGCTGTGACTTCTTAACTCCTCAGTGCTATATGCTGGTTTCCCACAGTAGGAAAGTGAGGGAAGCAGCAACACAAAAAAGAATTTAAAATATGAGCCTGTAATCATCCCTGCTGCTTGGCAGGTGCCGAGTGTTAATCAGATTTCAGAAACGATGGGCTGGAGCCCACTGGTGGGATTTTAAGCAGCTTTTGCTGCTCGTCCCTGCTTAGCATTGCACAGTCTATGACATTCTAGAATTATTATACATGAAAAAACCCCAAACCACTCCAAGAACAAAAAGCCAATGTGAGGATTAAAGACAGACCAGAGGCAGGTTTGGTTTGTAGATCACAGATCACTAGAAATAACCTTCCTGGCAAACGAATGCCTCCCCACAGGGTGGGATCCCCTCAGTGAGGAAGCAGGGTGACCAGGGAGCCAGGAGCTCAGTGCTGGGCCCACAGGAGGGCATTTCCTGGTGGGGACAAACCTCCCAGGCAGCACGTGGAAACCGCGGCACGGGCGCTCCCCGAAAGCAGCCTGCTGGCAGCTGACTGCTTAGAACACACTCCACATACTTATAAAGTACAAAAGACCTGGCCAGAGATGCAGCTTTGGAGTCCCCGGGTCTATCACGTACAAGAAAGGTCGAGTGAAAATGTAAAATTGTTAAACCTTCTTCTCCCCACCACCAATTCCCTTCTACTATCATACCACAGATGCTGGACTGAAAAGGTAGGATCAATATTAGTATCTATCTATCTATCTATCTATCTATCATCTATTACTATATATTAGTCCATTTAGGTTGCTAATAAAGTTATACTTAGGGAAGTGTTCATTTTAATATGTTTTTTGTAAGAAAAAATTCACTTATTTTAAAATATATTAAATAATTATTCTGTGCAAGGAACCATGCAAGGAGCTACGGCAGACAGACACCTAGGTGTGTGGGAAGGTGCAGGAGGTGCGGCCCCCTTCAGAAGCCTGCAGTCGAAGAGGAGACAATAAGCCACTCACATGCGCACATGCACCAGGAAACAGCTGAAGTGCCAGTGCCACACACACGAGATTGCACTGGCCAGAGATTCTCTTAGGGAGAGCACTGCCTGCGGTGGTTTGAAGCAATGCTCTCCTGTGCCACCTGCAGTGCCTTGTGCCACGCAAGACTCCATGTCTCATCCTAAAGGGTTTCGCAGAACAGCAGCAACACCAAGAGATGGAAGAAAAATGGGAAGAGCCTTTGAGAAAATAAGTGAAAGACAGAGAGGGGAAGTGAGGAAACGATTAGGAACCATAATTGGTGGTTAGGAGGAGCTGCTTTCCTGCCACATGCCGCCAAGACCTCCGGACCTTTAGGAAAGTCAACTAAATGCCAGGAACATTTGGACAGTGGGTGGTGGTGAGTTCTTTTTTTAAATGAAAATTGGCAAAAGGGCTGAATTTTGCATCTCTGTTAATCCCAGATAAAACAGAAGCAGAAACTGGCAGCAGAAGGGACTAGAAATTCACTAAAATTGTGGAAAATGGATTATACTTTGCGAGACTGTGAAACTGGAGGGGTTGGGTACTAAACCAGGCTTATGGGGCTTTCCAGGAAGCAGCAGGAAGGCCTCAGCTATCTGAGGGCTAAATAACTATTAATGATACAGAAATTTGTCAAGGAGCAAGAAGACAGAAAGCTTTCTTATGGACAGAGTGGTCCGGGAAGGCTTGGAGCTTCAATCCGGTTTGTGAGAAATGGAGAGGACCCTGCCCGGCAGAAGGAACTTTCATGAGACAGAAACCCAGAGCGGGACAGAGCAAAGCACCCTGCTGGGCTCTACAGTAGCCCCGGGGAGCAGAAGGGCATACGATTCACAGGTGGAAGCAGGGGAGGTAGTGGTGAAGACAGTGATGAAAAGTGCTGAAAAGGTGCTAGATGACAGCAGAATCACTGTGCTATTAGGTTATTTATGAATAACCCAGAGAAGGCACTTCCCAGACATAGACTTGGAAAAGTTTATTAGAACATACCAGGAATTATCATCCACATTGGGTAGACCAAGTCAGACGGTAACCACTGGCACCTCATTGGAAGCAGCATGGTCTTTGGACAAAACGTGACCCAACAACAGCCGGAGTGGTGGCTGTCAAAGGGCTCTCCCAGGGCCCCTGGGTGTCCCCAGACTGTCTCAGGAGAGTCACAAGGTCACATGATTGCTATAGTCACTTTAGGGCATTATTCACCTTTTACATTGGGTTGATACTTGCACTGCTGATACAAAAGCAACAGAGGGCAAAAATGGCTCTTTAGCTCGAAATCACAGCAGCACTGGTAGTAGCCATTGATCCCGGTGGGCCAAAAAGTTTGTACGGTTTTGTTCCATAGTGCGTAGTTGTCTTTCACTTCATTCAAAAACAATTTTGTTAGATTGTATTGTGGCAGCTGTCTTATCAGTGTGCATTTAAAAACAATTTAATGGCAGAAATAAAAAATTCACCAAAAAATTGGTGAATTTTGTGCAGCCATTTTAATATTGAAGATGAAAAGAACACAACACTTCAACATATTATGTTTTACTATTTCAAGAAAGGTAAAAATGCAACTGAAACACACACACACAAAAGATTTGTGCAGTGCATGGAAAAGGTACTGTGACCGATCGAATGTGTCAAAAGTAGTTTGCGAAGTTTCTCGGTACTGTTGATATTGTAGCCGAATAATCCTTTGCTGTGGGGCTGTCTTGTGCACTGGAAGATGTTTAGCAGCCAATAGTGGGAAATGGCTGACATACTCAAAATATTCAAATCAATAAAATTATTGGTGAAAATGAAAAGTATATCTTTCATTTTATGGAAAAAACCATACAGACTTTTTGGGCAAACCAATATGCTTCACCTCTCAGGCCAGGGCAGCAAATACTGTGCCCGGTTTTAAGCGTGTAAAGAACCTAAGTCCAAAAAGTTTGAGAACTATTAGCCTAAAGCATGTACTTCCTAAACTATATTCTAAAAGGCATTGGATTTACAAGATCTTAATAGGTGATACAGAAAAACAAGGTTGAGTAAAGGAATTTGGGAAGTAGAAAATTAAAGTTACCTTGTTGCAGGACACGGATATGCGGGTGTGGATCACACACCTCTATCTGCAGGGTCAGCGAGGGGGGTCACTGTCAGGGCGCCCAGCTGGCTGGTTGGCTCTGGACAGTCCCGAGTTAGGCCTATTATCAACAGGCCTCTACTCACTCTCGTTCACATCCAAGTTTGAAACAGTCAATTATACGGTAATCCGAGTTACAGCTGATCCTATTTCCCATAGCTATTTGACCATGGGGCCCATTTTCCTTTCTTTTTGAGGTACATCCCTTGGGACAAATGTCCCAGGGAACACACTTTTGGAACCACCATAAAGTGGGAGGAGAGAGCACGCAGCAGGTGACCTCACTCACAGAGGTCACACCATTGTAATGGTTACAGCCTCGTTTTCATTGAAGCACAGATGCTCACCACTTTATCAACACTTTTAAAAAGACATAAATGTAGTAGATGGCGACTCCTCGGTGGCTGAATCCATAGTACTACTCTATTGCCACCACGGAAGTTTCTGAAGAAATACTTCATTTGCTTCCAGGTTAGATACATGTTCCCTACGCTCATCAAATGTGGCTGGGTTTTCCATTTGGAAGCAATCCACAAAGAAACGGTTCCAAATGTTAAGCCAGGATTTCTTAAAACACAACTCATCCCAAAATCTTCAAAGAGAAAGCAGATATGCTCTAGCAAAGATGGTGAAATAGAAGTGCTCTAAAAGCAGAATTGTAAGCACAGCATCAGTACTCTAAGCACCGTAACCTAAACTGCCTCACCATCATTAAACCTCTTAAGCAATCAGCACCTGCATGACATACTCCAGGCAAAAACAAGTAGAAGAGTGGGACTTGCCAAGGAAACATGAACCGCAGCCATTACCTGATAGTGCTTCAGGGTCCCGTTAATGAGGAGGGCGGACTGCTTCTCCACCCTCTCGGAGATGGCGTGAGCCACGGTGTAGTAGGACTGGGAGCCTCTGGCACTGCACTGCATGCTGTACTCATCGTCCACGTCCTGCTTAGCTGTCCTGAGGCAGAGGAAACGGAGAATCAAGCACAGGAATTTTGGTGCATGCGTTTTTATTTCATCCCATTCAAAACACAAGTGAATGGAAGGCCTGACATAGCTGCAGTGAGTATGGTTTACTTACCACCTACCACTTATTTGCCTGGCAATTAAAATACATTGTCTGTAATCCTCACAAAGACTAAGCAAGGCAGACATCATTACTTTCATCCCCAGTTTAGGCATGTGGACAACTTCAGGCTCGGAGAGATTGATTAATTTGCCTATCGCATAAAAGGTAGTGGAGACAGAATCTGAACGCAGGCCCACTTGACCTCAAATGACTGACATGCACATGGGCCACACCTGCAGATTAACCCTGGGCCTGTGAGGCTGTGCTAGGCACTTGGCATGCAAAGATAAATCCTATTCACAGGACACCGTCTAAAGCTCGGAGGACAGGTGAGAGAGGGCTGACGTGGACATGAGAGACAGGAAAGGCAGAAGGTAGTCAGTCTTCTGTTTTCTAGGCCAGGTTAAGGAACCAGTATTTCATTCTAGAGGCAATGAGGAGTCATTGAGGGTTCTTAAACCTTTCAGGGAGGGGGCCGACTGCTAAAACAGAGGCTCTTAAAGTGGGTCACACAGCCCTGTAGTAAAAGGAGAAATGATTAGAAGGTCTATCTGGTTTTTTCTTTAAATTTCATCACTTTATCATGTTCCATTTGCATATCGTTTCACTGCAATTCCCTTTGATACAGAGGCACATGTGCAAAGAGCTGTGCAGACCACTGACGCAGAGGATGAACAGGGCACAGCACACAGCTGGGCGCGCAGACGGAAGGGGGAGGAGAGGGTTCCCAGGATGCTGGAGTGATTCTGGGCGGGAGTTGTGGCAGACTGGCTTGGCAACAGAGACAGAGGAGGGAACGGTGTGTCTCACTTGGGTTTCTGAGTGAGTGTGGATGCCACTGAGGGAGGGAGGGAGGGAGGGAAGGCAGTGAAGCAGCCAGCTAGAGGGCCAGGTGGGACCGCTTCAGTCTGAGACAGAGTGCATGTGACAGGAGAAGAGCCCAGGAGTGATCCTGAGCAGGGGAAGGGGGCTCAGAAGGGAGAAGAGGACAGGGCGCAGGAGAGGAGCAACCCTAAGCCCTGGGGCCTGGTGGCCAGGAGCTCAGTGGTGACTTCTGACAGCAGTGTTTCAAGTGGAGCATGGGAAGGAGGCCAGGTTCCTTCCCCAAAATGTTCTAAAAGGGAATTCATAACACCTAATTTATGTCATGAGATGCATCTGCAAGGAAGAAGGTTCTCGGGAGATACACACTCAATGATCTGCTTAGCGTCCTTCTCAGAAACTTCTTCACTGTTTGGATCCAGAAGTATTTTCTCTTCGGTTTCCTGACGACTGGACTCTTCTTCCTCATCCTGGGGAAGGAGCAAAGACAGGGGAAGATTCCATTTTCACAAGGAAATCTCTATGACCAGCACTTTCCGAAAAGAGACTAAATGGTGTTCAGCTTCACAAATGAAGTAAATAAAATTAAGGAAGTAGATTTCACACCTACCTAAACCAGGTAATACACAACCATTCCTTTGCTGTTTAAATCATTGAATGAGAGAACGAAAGGGACCTTCTGAGGATCCTCTGGAATCTTTGCTCCCAAGAAGACAGAAAAATCATGCCAGAAAGAGGGACATGTCTCTTGAGTTGGTTGGTTACCAAAGAGTCCTGTAGACCACAAATCTCTCACTTACTTAGCAATATTCTATATCCTTCCCTCCAAAGAGACACCTCATATGAGTAGGTGTCTCTGGACACCTCAGTATTGTCCTACTCATAAAAATGTCCTTGCTGATAGGGCCAGTGGGTTTGATGGGCCCGAGGGGTGTCCGCAGTACAGGACTGGAGCCTGTCGGCACATGGCTGTCAGTGGTGCTGCACACCACTCGTTCCCGAAGGCTTAGATGAAAACTGTCAATAACCTGGCAAAGGATTCATTCATTAGGATTCATTTACTGCCTCCCCACCTCTCCACTGCGTACTAAGTTCTGTGGAAGTGTTTGAAAGCTTCACTAAATATTCATTACAATCATTCCTAACCACTGATGTGGAAGGCTAAATCTCTCCACATAATCCAACAGAATTTCCTTTAAAAGTAGATTTAAAAATACAATGCCATTCCATAATTCTTGAGTGAAAAAGTATGAAGTGACACGATATTAATGCTCAAACTCAAGCCTACGATCACAGGTCACTGAGACACGGGGGGTAAAATGAAGAATCGGCACAGCTCCTTCATTCTCCAGGTGAGGAATGAGAGGGGCAGGACCGGCCATGAGTGGGCGGCAGACCCCAGATGAGGTCCTGGGTCTCCGGGCCCACAGTCAGGGGCCTTCTGTTCCTGCCCTTCTAGAGCTGCCTGCGGCCGTCAGTCTTGGGCTGGCGAGTGCAGGTGCAACAGCCTGTTTGGTTTTATCTCTGTCCCTCCCTGGCTCTCTGAGTGAGAAGCTCCTGCCAATGACCCATTCATCCAAGTAAATGAAAATCATTTTTATTTTTATCTATTACTTATTGATTTTAGAGAGAGTGGAAGGAAGAGAGAGGGCAAGGGGAGGAGGAAGGGGGAGAGAGAGGAATATAGAGACAGAGAGAGAGAAACACGGATTATTGTTCCATTTATTCATGCATTCACTGGTTGCTTCTTGCCTGTGCCCTGACCAGGGATTGAACCAGCAACCTTGGCATATCAGGATGACCCTCTAACCAACTGTGCTAACCATCTAGGGCAGAGAAACATTTTTAAAATGTATTTTGTAAGCTTCAACTATCTCAGAGAAAGAGCAGCCTATGAAAAATAAATAGCATGGCTCTAAAAATATTTGCTTTTTACTAGTATGCTTTTAGAAAAACGTAGCTTTTATTGTTCCTTTTCACAAAGTGTCCATGGTAGAGTAATTTAGAAAACATGGGCGCACACAATGGAAGGAAATAACAACTGTCTTAAAATCCTAGTGAGCTGTGACCAGTGCGGTTGCCGCCTGGCCGACAGCACCGGGACAGCCCTGGCCCCGAGGTCCCTCCACACAGGCAAAATCAGTTTCACCAACTGCAATGCTGACAGCGAAGATAAAGGGGCCAGAAACATTCTTTGAATCCTTCCATTTGCAATTATTAAGCATTTCATAGTTGATCTAAAAATTCTTTTATTATTTCGTAATTTCTATTAAAAGCCCACAAGATTACCATTTTAGGTTCTAGATATATTGAGTATCACTTCCGAGAGACTGGAAAATGTGCTTCTCTTGTTCGTAACGAGCATATCCAAGGAATTCAAGCAAGAGTCACGGTTATTTAAAGGGAAACCCAGAGGAACAATAAACTCGTGAAACCGAGCCCATGTTGTCCGTTTTGTCTAAGGTCCTGGACTTTCCAGACGGTTTAGGCAGCGAGCCCTCACAGCGAACCACTGGGCAGCATGGAACTGACCTTCCCGAAGTCATCATCCTTAGTTCTCCCCAGCAGGCCTTTCCACCACTTCCAGTTTAATGCCAGCCTCTCTTTCTTGCTTCCAAATAAATTTAGAATTCGCCAAGTCTCCGTCTGTTGCTCAGGAGCCCTGAAGGTCACTGCACAGCTCCATGTGCCCTGTCAAAGCTTTGGCAAACCCCCACCCCAGTCATCACCCAAAGGCCAAAACAGGAAGGAGACGTGACCGAAGGACATGGGTGCTCCCTCATAAACTTCAAACCAATAAACTCCAAACAGAGATGAATACATACCTCCTCCTCATAATCAGAATCACTCTCTTCACTGTCGGACCTGGGGGCAACTTCGTAACTGCACAAAAGGGAGTGGGGAAGGAGAGGGGGCTTAGTTCTTTAAATCATAAAATAATATATACAAGCATGACTTAACCAGCATGTTCGGTATGCAAGTGACACATGCAGGCAACAGTTTTAATTACTTCAGTAAAGGTTATGTTGTTTTGGGTCCAAGGGTTTTTACAAAGACCACAAAAACCTAAAACCCCCAAGAACCCCAATAATTCTGCTTTATTGCCATACCCAGGATTCATTTCCAACCAGGCATCCAGCTGACTTGCTTTGGGTGCTTCTGGTCCAAATAGGACCTTGCCGGTTTCTGTGTGAGTTACTTTGACAGGAAGGTCACTCATCTGACTGCTCTCATCTATGGGCTAGAAAGGAGAAAAAAAAAAAACCATATCGCTTGGTGTTAAGAAATTCTCCCAATTCTGTGCTGGACATGTCTTAGCCTTCTGGCTGGCTGCCAGCACCTGAACCTTTTTCTGTGAGTGGAAATTTCACCAGCACAAGACCTCAGTTCCCCCAAATGAATGCGCTCAACAAGGTTCTGAATTAGGACCTCTGCAGAGGTTCACGGAGGTAGGGCCCAGCAGGCACACTACGGGGAGGGCAGATGAGCATCAGCAGAGCCAGTGCAGCGAGGTACTGGCTGGCCAAGCTCCTGCCTGCTGCCAGGGCCAGCCATACCCTCACCGATCAGTTGTATGTACAGTGCCAGGTGCAGCCTCAAGTCCGGCTCTCCAGGCTTCCCGGAGATCTGATGACTCACCCAATATCCTATGAATACATTCCCTTCTTACTCCAATCAGGAAGACCCAATTTTTGTCACTCACAACTAAGAACCTCAACCTCCCAAAATCTCCCAGATAACAACTATGGCAAACTCATGGTTTTGGAGAGGATGGGAAAAGCAAAAAGTATGTAACTTGCATCATCTCATTACCGGCCAGTTTGGCTTCTGCAGAACCTGTGTCCTTTATCCAAAATCAAACCTCCAGGTAACTGGACTAACCGTTGGTACCTGTGAGTACGATAAAGCCAAAAGCTCCGCCCCTTACAAATGTGGAGAATAGACCAACTGAGCTGAAGTTCATTATTAGGCTCTCAGTGAAAAATGGATTGCTCCGAAAACTAAGAGAATAAATGAAGTTGCAGGGACTGTGTTTCACCTACTTCAGAGAACGAACTGTTTTAAAAGGCCTAGAGATGGGGTAACCCTATGCCAGTGAGTGCCAGTGAGTAGACAGCGGCCACGTTTCTAAGAACAGACCCCTAAGCAAGATGTCTGTTTGGAAATGCTTGACTTGTGGGTCGTCCAAGTTCTCTATTTCCTTAGAAGTAATAAAATCCAATGTTCAGGCTATTGATTAATTCCAATTTTTTCCTAAATTATTCCTATTTGGAGTTACATAAAAATGATAGGAAAAGTAGAATACGGTAGGTTATTGTCTATAGCTAATGGAAAATGAACACACTCCTAACCTGGTTCTTTCCCCTCCGCCCTTAACAGAGTGCTGTCAAAATAAGAAAGCATATATTAGCAATTTTCCGCAAAAATAACCATTGAGAAAAGAAAAGATTCCCTTTACACTACATTTTTTTTCTTTTAGGTGTGCTCAAGCCGTGGGTGAGAACACCATGCCTTTGCACACCAAGACGATGCCTCTTCCTCATCACTGCAAAAGGCCGCCTGTGATCAAGTGGTAAACCAGGAAATGTGCCATTCGCTACCATCTCCCAAAGAAAAAGCAGACTCCATGATCTTTAACTAGCGTAATACAGCTTATTTCACTGTTTTAGACATCACGCCTCAGACGAGATTGGGATTCACTGTGGCTGGAATGAAACTTTGGCCGAAGCTCTGAATGAGCACAGCAGAGTACTATAATAGGAAAATTGTTTCAAAACAAACTGAGCAATATGTCCACTCTACCAACTTCAGCAAATAACACACGTGCTAAGATTTAAAGGAAAAAAAACAAGTGCATGTCACAGGCCCCAAATCAGCAGGTAATTCTCCCAAGAAGCGGTGAGAGATAAAGCGCCCTCAAACTAGCATGTTAAATCTCTTCCTTGAGCTGGTTAATTATGGACTGACGTGAGGCGTGCTTAGGTCGGGCCGGGCCTTTACAAATTAGAGTGTGTCTGTGTGCTCCAAGATAGAGCATTCTTCCTTCAGAAAAGCCCACTGAGAGTTTCTTACACATTAGACACTTATCCCGATCCTTTCTTTCCTTGTGATGGATTATAGTGGTTAAGCAACATGTATTGTTCACGGAGTTTCTGCACAGACTAGTGGTTCCAGCCTTTCCCCTTGATCCAGGCAGTGCGCATTCACAGCACACTTCACATGCACAGTGACGCCGGACCAGGGAGAGGCGACCCTCCACCCACCCGAAGCCTCCACGTGGGTTTAGCGGAATCTGAGAGGAGAAGGCAGCTTAAAACAGGCTCCTTGCCACCCTGCTCTGGGAGTGTGTCTCCTCCTGTGGACCACGGGCAGGGAATTTGGAGTTTTCAGAAGGAAAAAAAAAAACAATAAATGAGTAACTATTCTTATGATTCAGGAAAATATTGGAAATACTAGAAAATAAAATTTAGAAATATGTGGATGAGTCAACAAATAGAAGCTACATTCTTTACAAACAGAAGCCACATTCTATAGAAATAGAAACCTACAGAAGGTGTACAAAAATAAGTTAACCGAATAAGTTAACCAAATAATTTCAAATTAGTAATAAACTAAGGAAAATGGGTCATAGTTTATGCTTCTGTATCCTTTACTGGGCAAATGCAATTATAGAATCACTTAAGATTTTTACACAATCTATGTATTCCTAAACATATGCTTCTATGTGCACAGAAAATTCTGGAATGATACACAAGAAACATATTATCAGTTGACTGGGAGTCTGAAAAGGAAGTAGATTACCTTTTTGTATATCCCTTTTCTATGACGCTAATGTACTACTCTTTGTACTTAACAGTGAATAGCTGAGTAAAAGCAACACTCGGGTACACAGCAATGACATGGCAAGGTGTGGTAGGGACTCACTGAGCAGACGCCGGAGGGACGGATGCAGATCTCTTACCTCTCCGTCTGGTCCCAGGGCAGACTCCCCTCCCTCTGCATTCTCCTCAGCCTTCTGTAAAACGACAATGCGTCACATTAGGCCTCAACCAAGCAGGTGGGGACAGAAGGACTTCATTGTAACTCTGGGGCATGTAACATCATTTCATTACTACTCGCCCTCATCCAACAAAACTTAAGTATTTATGCCTTTTACTTTAACTTGTTTCCACTAAGAGAAAGTGTGTATTTTATTAGCAGCTTGCAGAGAGTTCTTGAAGGCCAGCTGCAGTTCAAGGCCAGCACACCAGAGATTTGTGGATTGTCTTCTAGGATCCAAAGGGCTTAAGACATTGGCAGCGCCGGCAGGGAGAGGTCCAACCTTCAGTGTTCTCACTCTTGGCACCAAGAAGACAAATCCTGATGCAGTCAGCAAAACTTCACTATTCCCTATTCCCGTAGCAAGTTTGCTAAAAATGTCCATTGAGAATAAACTCTGAACTGCTCTTCAGTCATAAAAATACAAAATGATATAAAACTCTGTGAGCTCTCTGAACGTTTTTCATTCTACCTAATGGGCTTTCATAATGTAAAGTATTTCCACAGTGGGTATTTGTGGAAATTTGAGGCAGATACTGTGATCTCATGAAAAATTCTACCATCTACCATTTCTTAAATAGTCCAATATCTTAGTCCATTAACGTCCATGAGTCTCAAAGACAGCCTAAACGGAAAGCTAAGATTATGTCACATTTTGTACATATCAAAGTGAGTCTCATCTGTAATACACACAAAATAGTCTAAAGTTTCTTACATTTGTAACAACTTCTTTGACAAGTGAAATCTTTAACATCACCTTTACAGAATCCTTATTTTAAAGTTATTACTGGAAAGTTATACTACTTCAGGATAGTATAATGAGAAGAACAACAACAAAAAACTTTAGTCATTTGCTTTATCAAGACATTTAAGAAAATGAGCTTTCCTCCCCTGGGCCCTTTAGTTAATTAAAAATATATATAATGATACAGAATCGATATTAACTTCACTCTGTTTACTTAAGGCATTGATTATACATACACTTATGCTTTCTATGAAAATAACTCAATTGTCTCTCGACAAAACAGCTTTTATAGAAAACGTGCAATGTTCAAAATACAGCCTTTTGTCCATATTGAAGACATGCAGTTTCCATAAGTGTTTGAAAATTCTGAAGTCCTCATACTTTTCTTACAAAAATAGATATATGCGTGTATGCCAAAGCACAAGGCAGAGCAGATAGGAACAGAATGCTCCCTCTGGTTGTGATCTTGCAATAATTTAAGTTTCTATTTATGCCACCCCAAAGTGAAAATGTTTACCAGCTCAAAAGAAATGATCAGCAGCAAAAACACCAGGCCCTTTGTTTAGGCCAGAAACACAGAGAGAACAATGGCAGGGAGGTTCGGAGAAGGTCCCCGCAGCCAGCCCCTGAAGTTTCCGCTTTGGTACTTCTCAGGCACTATACGCAAGCAACTGTTTTTAATTAATGGGAGAAAGTCAATTAATTCTACCATTCTTTCCATACAAATCAGAAATAAGCTGCTAATTTGGCCAACAAAGAAAATCAAATCAGACAATGAATAAGCCAATTTCCAATAGCTAGCTTGTGGAACTGGATCACCATTTCGATGAATAGCTCCTTAAAAAGCTTGAAGGACCATAAATAATAAAATCAAAGCTATTCTGAAGGATACTTTTCTATGAATATGCTATAGACTAGCAAGTGTATTATGTAAAAACTGCCTCATAATCAGGCTTTTCCATTACTTAAAATCCTCTAAGCTGACTTTTCTGCTAGGTATCAAATTTGAGAAGCAATGTAATATTAGATTTAAGAAACTTGGTTCTGGAATTATTCAAGAAATGATGTGCATCTGAACCCCAGCTGGG
Organism: Artibeus jamaicensis; assembly: GCF_021234435.1. Classification (NCBI taxonomy): domain Eukaryota; kingdom Metazoa; phylum Chordata; class Mammalia; order Chiroptera; family Phyllostomidae; genus Artibeus; species Artibeus jamaicensis. The sequence goes on along the minus strand of NW_026522030.1, from coordinate 40,680,721 downwards.
TCACTATGTGCAAGAGACGTTCACTTGCGTGACCTTGAGCAGATCTTCCGTGTTTGGGTTCCCTGCTTTGTAAATTAGGGGTGGTAACAGTTCCCACTACCACCCAGGGCGTGGCAGGACTGGATCCCAATTCTGACATGTACAACCCAACGTCACATATAATATACACTTCAAGCTCCACAATGTAAAAGACTCAACAATAGTCCAAGGGTTATTCTTGAGTGTCTGTACAAGTCTGCTACAGCACTGTCTGAAAACTAAACTGCGTCGCAAGATTAGAGGGCCAGGGATTTCTGTCTGTTTCCCCCGCCACCCATCACACCTACCAGAGTACCTGGCTTTCAAAAGGCACTAAATAAATATTTGGTGAGTGAATGAAAAAAATGAGTGACTGAATAAGTGAATGCAAGAGCAATGCATATACTCAGTGAAATATTATTATTATTATTATTACTATTATTATTATTACTGTAATTCGGTGCCAATATATGTGCAAGTCAAATAGTTAAGAACGCACACACAATTCCTCATTGACCTGGCCCTCTGTGAGACCTCCCTGGTACGCCCTGCACTTCCACTCCATTCAGCTATGTTGTGGGGTGTGGGAGGAGCCAGGTAGCAGTTTACTCTGCGTCCAGAGTTACCAAGTTCTCCCATCGTGCTTTGGATTCTTTCAGTTTGTACATTTCTGGTTGGTGTTCTTTCATAAATCCATGTTCTCGCATCAAACTGGTATTTTACTTTCTCACCCCTCTAAAAAAAAAAAACCAAAATCCTTCCCTTTTTTAGACACAGGAATAACTCCAAACAGACTGTGATTGATGCTACCTTTGGAACTGACTTTGGACAGTCTCTGAGCACAAGGTGAAGGGCCTGCCAAGTCTCCCACTGCCCCGGGAATGTTCACACAGAGTGAGTTATCTGTGTCATGTGACCACCAACACATCCTATCAATATTACTGACCTGAGCTTCACTTCCAGTGATTAAAAACGAAACACTGAAGTTCATCCATTCATTAGGACTGCAGGAACTTTGTGTTGCCTTCTTCCTACCTGTAAAAAATCTGGAACTAATTGTGCTCAGGGAGGGAGGGAGGAGCGTAATTAACCTGGTCATGGGAGGGGACATGAACCAAATTCCTCATAACTAAGGACAACTTGGGCTCCTAATTCCAAAGGCCAATGTCAATTCACATGATCCATTTAGAATGTTCCAGAACAAAGCTGTGTGCATGGCTACACACCGTCCTTGCAGAAGCAATATAAAATAATCAGTGCTCAAGAAGGGAAAAGAGTCCCTAAATATGAAAATCCCGTTTAAGCTGAACTCAGGAAAACAGACTTCAATAGGCCACTTCATTTATTGTACTTTACCACAACATAGGCCATAAACAACCTCATTTTGTCGAGGAACAGTTTTACACCAAATATTTCACAATCTATTTTAGAAAGTGAATGCATTTTATCCCCCCAGCAGGTGTTACGAGAGCTGAAACAACATTCAAATGTGCTGGCATCTTAAAGACCCATTCAGTTTCAATGGAAACCCCAGCTTGCAGAAATCACTGGGTTATTTTTACTTGAGTGGACCTCTGAGCACTAAGATAGGTGATCGGGCAATAAAAAATACCCAAGAATATCAAATTAACAGGGAATTGCACATTACTTTGGTTGTACCTTGCAGAGAAAACCAGTTCTAACATTTTGACTCAAATAACTGGTTGATCCAGTCAAGCAGGACTTTGATCCAAACTCTGGCTTCCTCCCTTCTGACACCAAACTAATCAAGTAAATCTCATCACTGTGGGGTTGTGTTCGCCAGTCTTTACAATAGCCGCTACACTCAAATGTCCAGAATTACCTAAGAATCTCTCTTTTGCCCACAGAAATGTCCTTGTAGAGAAATGCTGCAATGAACTACATCTTCAGGGAAAACATAACACATAAAAGAACTGAGGAGAGTTGGAAACCTGAATTTAAAACAGACGCCTAAACAACAATACTACTTTGCATTCGATGCTCTTTTTACCAAACATTATTTATACCAAGAGGCTTTTCTGACTTTGTGATATCTAAAAAAGGATAAAAACACATTTTCTCTCATGATTGATGTATTGATCAGGACATTCTGTTGGGAAGGCTCCCCCTCCAAAATGTCTCAGTCCTGAGATTTACTTATGATCGTGGTTGATGAAAGAGAAAGAGAATAAAAGAAGTTGCAGAAAGAAAAGGAAACACCTGATGAAAAAGATCTGGCACAGTTCTCCACGATTCCTGTCAGTGCCACGAGTTTCCGAGAAATGTCACAAATAAATAACAGGGGCATAGTTCTGCTGGTATACACCCCATTGAAAGTTTTGAAGGACAGAATTAAATATTTATTTTCAGCCCGAAGTCAGCAGCTCAGGAAGCTGAACACGTAAAATGGCTAGACTTCTAAGCAGCAGGTTCGGGTCGGGGGTAGCACGGGCTCCTGGCCACCACAGCCCAAGGAAAAACCCTAAAACCCTGTAAGAAACACCTTATTATCACCAGAAACCACTGTAAAGTAGAGGCCCCATAATACACATTCTCTTTGTAGGAGGGAGCTGAGGAGGGAGGGATGAGCAGAGTGCACCAAAAGTTAATAAATCCGCATTTCCTACCACACGCCTCAACAGTCCAAGAACCTATCATTATCCCACAAGGTGATATTCAGTTGATCCTCAACTAGAGAAAACTGGTAGCTACCTATTTACTCAACATCACAGAGAATATACAATGAGGGGGAAAAGATTTTTTATTTCCCAAAACCCTACAATCACATTTTAATAATCGTGACCCTACATTTATATGAGAATAGCTTGATTATAACCAAGATTTACTGAGCACTTACTATGTGCCATGGAACATTCTAAATGATTTAGATAGATTAATTTTCCCATTCAATCCTAACAAATCACCTTCTGACAGGGCAAGAGACTTAAGTGCTAGATAATGGATCTTTTAATGAAATACCCTGTAAGGAAATACAAGCAAATTCATCTGCTATGTTTTCTTATGTAGTTACGAATTTAAAGGATTCTGTGCTAACATGATTTGGACAGTAGTCCAATTTTCTAATCTAGCATGTTTAATCCTATTTGTATACCCCCTGGTGGCTTCATCTAGCGCCCCCCCCCTTTTAGTATCCTGTCATCACCCAGTAGATGATAGAGAATAATCATGGCAAAGGACGGAGGCCTCAAGGTCATGCTAAGTGCACAGAATACTGCATCCATCCTGCCCAACTGCAGAGACTGGTTTCACATAATTGGATATTTCAATTCTTTAAAATTATTCCTCCTCTAACTCCTAAGTAGGTACATACAGTTTATCTCTTTTTCTTCCATTTCAAGGGCATTAATGGAAGACCGGGCTGAGAAGGAGAAGTTTTAGAATGATTTATAAATATATACTTCATAGAAATGGCTCTAATGGTGAGAAGAGAAAATTAAACAAGGTCACAGCAGGTCAAAGGGACCCTTTTCTATTATTCACTAACAACAAGTAAACACAATAAACCCCCCAAGGGGAAAAACAGACTTTTCTGTTACACTGGGGCAATTTTTAAAAAATTATACAGGAGTTTAACACAAAGTAAAAAAATAACTTTTTCAATTACATTACAAAGTCAATCACGCTCCTCTCTAACAGCAGTGTTCTTTGAGCAATATGTATCTTAGTTGTCTTACAAATGTTGCCACCAGCTCAATGCTATTAGTTCACTAGATAAAAAAGGTTGTCTCAATACAAAGGTTTACTGATGCCTTTCTTTATTAAAGCCAGTGCAGTGAGGTACAGGATCGTGTTCGGTTCTATGGGAAAACGCTGAAAGGGACGGCACAGAATTTTGAAGCTTCTGTATACAGTGCTTTTCCCCGACAGAGAAATGGCAATGAGCAACCGTCCATCGTTCGCTCTAATGGAGGAAAGAAGAACCACTGAGAATCCAAGTGCCAAATAATCAACTTTTGAAAGCACCTGTTTTATTTGCACAATTAAAGCTGCACCTGAAATAGGGTAACTCACTTTGAACTTGGTCTCAAAGTCCCGTGAAAGAGACAGTTTTCAGAAAGGACTAGGAAGGGGCCCGTTTCTTTTTTACCTTCTTTATCATTTCTCCCGGCAGGAGGGCCCAGGAGGGAAACACGGCCTGTCCCCCCTAGTCCTGCTAAGAGCAGGGGAGGCCCCGATGCTAGGCATTCTGAGAGTGTGCCAGGGAAGAGGCAGGTAGCGGACTGATTGCGAAGTAATAATTCTGCATCCTCAGCCACGTGAGATCATCAATGGGATGTGCCCGGGGGAGATCCACAAGGCAGGCGGGAAGTGGCTTTGCTATTATTATTCATTTGCTAGGAAATCAGGCCCTATCCCCAATTTGACTCACAGCATTCCCTCGCAAAATTCATTTGTCACAGTTTATAAATATATATTTATATGCATATTTGATTAACATCTGTCTGTTTCTCTCTCTTTTTTTTTCTCTTTCTCTGTCATTGGTTAAATTGAGAGGGCTGGCAAGAGTGCTCTGCCTCACCATTGTTTCCTTTCTCTCCCCGCCCCCCCCCCCCCCATCCAGCACACAGTGCCTCCTTCATAGTAACTGTTCGGTTAGCGTCTACTGGGCAAATGAACAAAACAGAGTAAGTGCTACTAGCAAACCTGAAGGCAAGGGTTTGGAAGCAGAGAGCCAAACTACAGATCATCAGAGCTGGCAACACCATGAAAAATATTGTGACAGGTCCCTGCTCTGTACGAATTTTTTAAAAAAGGCATAATCATTATCACTCAATTATGTCTCTTTCTATGATGATATAATGGTTAAACAGCATGGCAGGAATCTATTATTTATAAACCAGAAGTTCCAATCTAGGCCATTAGCTTTTAATCACAAAGAAATGCAGAATAGGAACTTAAATTCTAAAAACACTAACAGTGACCTTTTAGTGACAACCTCTGAGAAATACAGGTCTAGATTCAGGAAAACTAAAACTGCCATTTTGTGGAATCCATTTACAGAATGTTACAGAGTTGTTTCTGTTTGCCTACGTGCTCTTCGTGAACTCTGAAAATGTCTTTCTAAGTCAGAAATTGGGAGATGAAGTCTGCAAAGCCTATCACGCTACCTTGACAAGAAAATGTATTCCTCGCCACCCAAGTGTCTAAATCCTGAGTCATTCCTCGTTCATCTTCACAAGAAGGGAAGCTGTGTTACACTAAGGAGATCAGGAGCCAGAGGGCACCTTCTCAATCATTTATTCCTCCTCTTTAATTACGAAACAGGTATGAGAATTCAGGAGCCATGAAATTAATTATTTTTAGAAAAACATTTTTGTTCAATTATTCAGTTCAGAGAATAAATGATTAAATGCCACCCAGCCTCAGCCTCCACAATTCTTCCTGTTTGTACCTGAACCAATTAGCACTTACTGTGAAAACAAAGTATCAACCAAGAACTCAGCTACCCGACTACTTAAGCTTCAAAAAAGAGCTATATTCACAGGCCTACACTAGCATGTTGCCCTTGAACTGGGACACAGTATCTGTAGAGCAGCAATTCTATCTTACCTTTCACTTCTGTGTTCTGTGATCACCTAAACCCCGGAGCTGGACACTTGGCTGAGTGCGGCACAAGGCCGCTGAACTAAATGAACAATTTTGGCATCGCCGTCTGTCCAAATAATCGGGCTGAAATTTGTTCCAAAAGTGCCCTGAAGCTATCTCTTACATTTTCCCATGGTTTCTTCCAACCAGTACCTTGCTTTTTGTTCTTAATTTTCACTCCAGTTTCTTAACTGAGCGACACTGCACCACACTTAAGAAAACAGTTCATCGTGCTTGTGTTTCCCCTTTTTCTTGACCACCTGTATTTAATTTTTAAAGGTTGTAAGAAACAACAGGAATATAAAGTGCACTATTTCAGTTTAAAACATCCTATCCATTACACCCTCATGTCCAATCTGTTGTCTAGTACGCCCAATCAACTCTTTCACGTCATACCCATTGATATGAGTGATTTTCCCAATCCAGTAATCTAACTCTTGCTTCAGTGTGGTAAGAAGTATTCATTAAAGAGCAACACATGCCTTAAACTGGTCTTTGACTCAGCCGCTGCCAGCAGAGCACTCACCTTCTTCCTCCTCCTCCTCTTCTTCTTCTCTTTGGCTGCCTGGGCTTGCTTGTGCTCCCAAACCAGGTTGGTCAGGTTGGCCACATACTCATCGGTCTGCTGTAGAAGGTATGCTAAACGCCTGTCTTTCTTTTGATCAATGAGTTTTCTGTAGCCCTCTTCATCTTCAGCCTGTTAAGGAAAGAAGAGCATGATGGGAGCATCACAGAAGTTTGCAGACACCTTGTCTGCTCATCCCTCCCTTGGATGGTCTGAACTCTGACTGGTGGTGAGTGCAGGAAATTGAATGTTTCTGGCTACAAGAATTCTCGCACACAGTCTGGGACTGGGGGGAATGGGGGCGGGGGGTGTCTAGTTGCGGGATTGCAGGGTTCGCAGCAAAGTCAGGGTGCATAGCCACACTCCTTATGTGGTGTGACCGAGCACTTTGGGTCAACTCTGTTCTTTTGTGTTTCTTGCACAAACAATGCTAAAATTTGACAATTCACCATCTGAAGTTTATTCTTAACTTTGTATTCTGGAAATTTTCGAGTATAAGAAAAAAATAGAGAGAATAGAATAATCTCTCATATAACCAACACCAAGCAACAAAAATAAACTCGAGGTGAATCCTTTCATCTCCTCCCCTCTCTCTTCCTCAAACTCCTCTCTTCCTCAAACTCCTCCCCTCAATCCCCAAATGGACTGTCTTGAAGCAAATTCTAGATGTAATATTCTTTCCTTTAAAAATATTCCCATAAGTGCTTCTAATGGCAAGTAATAAAATGAGCATTAAACAAAACACCCCTTATACTTAAAAGCATTACAAACATTGTGGTTGACAGGGAAAGTCAAATCTGGAGGATTTCTGTCACAGGTTGCCACTGTGCTATGGGCTTGGGTGACTGAAGACAAGTCATTTGCTACTTAGGTCTAATATCACTGAGCAAGAAACCAGTAAGCAACACTACAAGGTTAAATGGAATAAAAACTCGGATGTCCTCTGAGCCATTTCAAGAGAAAACTTTTTCATACAGCCCAACAATAGGACATATCATGTGGTACAGAGTAAAGGAACACAGTGCCAAATCTTTAAGGGGCATCTGCGTCTCCAGCTCAGAGGTGTCACTCCTGCGCGTGCCCCAGTGACAGCAGTTCCATCCCTCGGTCTGGCTGCTGTTTGCCCCGTGGATGAACAGGAGCCTCAAACGCTATTATAGCTCTAATTGCTTTGCGTTATGGTTGATCTCACTCGAAGAAAGACTGATAAAGAACTTCAGTTTCTCTGTTATCTGTATATCCCATCATTTAATTGCAAAAATTAATGATTTGCAAATGCCTAATCATTAGTGTCAGACCAATCTGTTACTGAAGTTCTAATATAGTTTCACTTCAGTTAAATCAGGCAAATTTGAATGCTTACTGCTCAAATTGCTATTAAAACGGTCTCCCGAGCTAGTTACAAATTTCTGGGGCAGTCTTCCTCCTCCCACAGAAAAAGAGAAAAAGGCAGGAGAAGAGGGTGAGATTGAGGTGTGCCTGGACACAGAGCCTTTTAAAATGTGGTGCTGACTCCCTGAAACCCAAAAAAATTGTGGGGAAAAAATGCAAACCAGCAAGGAAGACCTGTCAGTTGGAATTTTTCCAAGACATAATTATGGGCTGTGGAAACTTTCTGTCCATGCACTCCTCAGGAACCGTGCCCCAGATAGCATCTGCATGTCTCGGATCATTGTAGATAACACACACTTCTGTGAAATTTATGGTGTCCTGTGAGGTCCAGTTTCCAAACCCCCCCCCAAAACAAAACAAACAAAACACAGGCCAATGACATACCAATCCCTTCTGTGTTACATATCCACTAAAAAATAGTGCAAAATCAACGATCCCTGACTTGCCGTCGGAAATACTCCGGCTATTAACAAAAATGCAACATTTCAAAATCAACTTCAAGATCACTTTTTACACTGCTAGAGAAAAAAAAATTCTGGCATGAAGAAAAGACAAGAGCTTCAAAAAATTAGACCTCTTTAGATTCCATGACACAACGTCATGAGATATTCATTTAAAACAACATACACCATTAGTCTCAGAGAAGTGATATTTTTTAAACTGCCATTTCCAGCCTTCCAGACCTGGGTATGAAAACTCCGGCGAGATATAGTACCTGCCTTGATGTGAGGAGCTACAATCTGAACAGCAATGCCCTGCTAGAAAATGAAAGCACCACACTCACCAGGTGTAGCCAGAGATCTGTAGCATGCCTTGTCTAGGAAAGTGAGGATGTTTGACTCCAGCTCCGTGAAGTTAAAGGAACACATTCATACGTTTGGTAAGCAGCTTTTACTTTCTCCTTCTACCACCGCACACTTAACACTCTCCACACTGGGGGTGAGAGGAGCATTTTCCTGGGTTCCGGGAGGCGAGCCCCTTACCATTAGTCTGCGCATTCTCTCCTTTTCGATCCGCTCCGTCTCCTTCTTCTGCTCCCTCTCAGTGTTGGCGTGCCACGTCGCCACTGCTTTGGAGAGCTTCTGGATCTTCCCAGCCACCGAGCGATGATATTCCTTGAAATCTTTTGCGTGTTGTAAAATACTGTTCAGGTATTCCTAAAGGATTCCAAGGGTGGGGGTGAGGGGAGAAAAGTATACTAAAAATTCACTTCCCAATGCCCTTGAGGTTTTAGTGTTGTCCGAGAAAAACTCTCACTGTGTAGTTAACCACAGTGAAAGACTACAAGCTGGGGACTATTCTGGGTTAGATGCCCTGGTATGTCTCCATAACTGAGGTGTGGGCTACGGGGCTGGTGGGGAAGATGACCCTTCCAGGTTTATTTTGGTGCCAGCCTTTGGGGGAGAAGTCTCTGAGCTTTGAGAATGGGACCATATGAAAACAGAAAGATCGGGAATGGAGGGAAACCTGCAAAATGGCAATGACAAAATTAAAAGCCAATTGTTCTCCAATAAACCTGAGGGAGATAAGTATCTCCAGTGAGAATTATGTTATAAAAGTAATATTTCTTCTGCTCTAAGTACCTTAGAATTGTGAACCAAGATTTCATAGGGAACTGAAATCTCCATATGTAATTTTTATACTATTTTAAATAGAGGAGGGGTAAGTGTACCCTTACTTACACTAAATCCAAATTTTACAAATAAAACTAGGCTAGGCAGTAAACTGAACACAAAAAGAAACAGAAGTTCTAAGATTATGACCCCAAATCAAATCCTCCATCTAAATATTTCCAACCCCCTAGAAAGGAATATTTTTAAGTGTTTGCCCTGGTAAAACCCCCAAAATGAGCCCTTTGAAGATCCCTGGATGCTACATTTGTATGTGTTTTAAAAATAACTTTTTGCTCTCTTCTTTTCTTTTCCAAGTCCCCCAGGACATTGCTCTAGGAATCCTGTACCCAGCAGCTTTCCTGGGATTATGAAAATGACACCTGACTGGCACTAAGAAAGCTCACTTACCTTGCTTTAGCCTAAGTTTCCTCAACTACAAAATGGTGTGGTCAGGCTATGTAAGCTGCAAGGACCTTTCCTGCTCTGTGATACCACCGCCGTCCACTACAGCACGTTTTCCAGCCTTCCTGACTCCATCTAGTGACTTAGTTGGGCGTGTCTGTAAGATGAGAAATGCACAGCCCCAGACCAAGTACCTGATGCTTCTGCCGGCGTTTTCTCTCCTGCTCAATTTTCTGCTGCTTTTCTAGTTTCTCTGTCATGCGGGCCTCTCTTAGAGTTTGGCGTTTGCTTCGCTTATAGGCTTTGGAGTTGAGAGCTGTCTCCAGGGTTGTGTCCCGACGCATGCAAGCCACCACCTCCTGTCTCAGCTGTCAAAAGGAAAGCAGTTGGAATTGTGAAAAAATAAATATCTGCTATGTGAACAAAAAAAAAAAAAAAAAAAGAAAGTCTCCCTGAACAAGGGCCAGGTTCCTGATCCTCACCCTTCTCCCTTCTCTTCTCTGCGACTCTACAGGTTTCTCCACCACGGTTTTTGCCTTTTAGCCTTTGAAGGGACTAAATCACACCAAATTTAGGTGGTATTTTTCAAAGATGGTATAACTTTTCTTTCCAAATAATTCAGGGGAAAAGAACAGTTATAGCACTATAACAGTAAAAAAAATAAAGTAGATATTGTTCTGGCTTTTAAATAAATTCATTCATTCATTTAATTATTTTAATGATAGTAATTTATTAATAAAAATTTAAAACATTTTGCTTTTTTGTTTTTATTTTTATTATTATTATTTTAATTTAATCTTTACTGTATTCTTTTAAAGATTTATTATTTTTTTTAGAGAGGGGAAGGGAGGGAGAAAGAGGAGAGAAACATCAATGTGTGGTTGCCTCTTGCACACCCACTGAGGACCTGCCTTGCAACCCAGGCATGTGCGCTGACTGGGAATTGGACCAGTGACCCTTTGGTTCGCAGGCTGGCACTCAGTCCACTGAGCCACACCAGCCAGGGCTGCATTTTGTTTTGTTTTAAATGCCATACTAACATGGTCCTTGTGTTTAAAGACAAACTTTAATGATGTTCTGCAAAAAGAATAAAAGGATTACTTCCTGTTTGTGTACAATGGCAGCAGCTACTCAAACAATGTTAATTCATAGTCTCAGATAAAAAAGAGAAAATACTAGTTTGGGCTTCCTTCCACTTCTAACAATGATATTCTTGTAGGATATTCAAAGTTTGTACTATACTATGAACTTCTTTTAGATGATCATAAAAATAAAAACTTATCCATATTGTAGGTTATATGATGGTAGAAAGTGAGAATTGCAAATATACATTAAAATAATAATTTAATTGAATCTGAAATCAGCATCGATTACAATTAATTTCATTGGGAAACTTCATAGATAAGAGATTTTTTTCAATAATATCAAGCAAAAATCAGAGATTAATAAGAGTTTGGTCTAGTGACGTTAATTTGAATATCATTTATTCCTAAAAACATACTTGGGTAATATTCTTTAAACAAGGTTTTATCAAATACTTTATCAATACATTTTATGAAGTCACTTATAAGAAGGAAATAAATGAAACTCAGAGACTTTCTCCCTTCTTTCCTCCCTCCTTCCTTCCTCCCTTCCTTCCTTCCTCTTTCTCTCTCTCTCTTTCAATTTAAGCTCTAATCTAATCTCACAAATCTATGGCCCAGTAAGTACCCAGCCACACAGATGCCCTCCAATGATATTATAACCAATAAGGCAAATGTACTCCCAAGTTCATATGACAAATAGCAAGTGAGGTGGCCTTGTGATTTTAATCACATCCTTCAACAAATCAAGTCATGCAACTTAACACTTCCACACTACTTTCTTTCATTAATAATTCATGTTGTATGCCCAAGACCTCAACCAAACAAACCCATCTGACTGGTGACAAAGCACTCCTGTTCCCATTTGGTCGGATGAGGCAGCACGCGGACCAGGAGACGTGCACCTTTTGGGTTCATAAGATAAAACTCACCAATGTGAATATTAGCTCTACTTCATTCCACTAGTTTCCCATTGCCTTAGCAATTCTAAAAGAGATCATTATGCTTGCTTGCTTTTATTAATAAGTGGCTTCTAGCCAGTCCAGTAGAAATAACTCAGTGATTTACATAATACGTAGGTCTGACGTGATCGAATGGGCCACACTTGTGTTGTGACGAACGATCAATAGTTGCAAAACACAGATTTATGTGTTTCTATAAATGATGAACTATTAATCTTACTAAATTAATAATGAGTAGCTATCATCTTGGTTAAAATATTTTCATGGTCATGCCTAGGGCTATACATTTGTGTTCACAAAGAAGCTCTATCTACCACCTGATTGTCTTTCTTTGGAGTCATAAAGGCAAACATGAGCAACCTCACTTGTTCTGAAGGTTTCCCCTCAGCAGCAGGTGCTATTCCTCTAATTTTGTAAACCATAGTGCAGAAGAAAAAAATGTCTCTGATACACAAATGAGCAAAATTGAATAACAAGCAGTTCATCTTCATTCCTTTTAGCTCTATGCTGCTGGTCTAAAAGATAAAATATCTTACTAAGTTTATGTCTTTATAACAATATTGAACAGACTTGGGGAAACACACTTATCTCAAACAATTACATTTACTTCCTACATCTCAGGTTTGCTGGGGAAAAGGTATTACCTGACGTTGGAAATTGAGTAACCGAAGTGCTTTCAGTTCCACGGTTGCTTTGGTTCGTAAATCTGGTGGCAAAGAGCCAGGCAGATTCTCCAGTTCTTGTATCCTGTGAGCTATGCGAGCCTGAAGCCTGAAGGAGATGATAAAATGGGGGCAGGAGAGGTGGAAATACACATTATAGTTTAGTCTTAAATGATAAACAGTAACATTAGGTTCAAGTTCTTGGCGAAACCTATTCCAGACACTCATGGCTGATTTCTGACACCCAAACCAGATTTTTCTGATGTTAAACAAAGAAAAGCTACCCTTGAATTAATGCAGACAGGTGCTGTATGTTGCTTAACACTCTGGTCTTGTATATAATCTTTCTCTAACACCCTAGAGAGAAGGCTCAGGATCCATGTTAAGAGGAAAGTCAAGTGCCATTGCTCTCTGTGAACAGAGAGGCAGGACAGTTTGACTTGCTCCCCGAGGCCCAGCCAGCCAGCCCTAGCGCAGGGCTGAAACAACAGTTTTCTTTCTAAAGTCTGGTTGCATCCTAAGGCAACGGGGCCATTTGCCCTCCTGGCCAAGATGCTGATGATAACGGCCTTTAAGGCTCAGTGAACAAGAGCAGTTTTAGGTGCTGAGGCCACAGAAATCAGCCAACCCAAAACATTTGGAGAGAGTGCCCTGCCAACTACAGCCACTTCCTCTGAGCACAGCTTGCCAGAGGAAAAAAAAGAAAAGGCAAAGGAGGCATTTTTGAAAATCAGGTTGGGGGCAGCAGCAAATAGCGAAGTAATCAGTTTTTAAAAACTGGGCGTTTCTAGAAGAGGATGGCTGGGGCTTCTCATTTTAGACACCATCAAATATATAACTGCAAGCAGTCCCTCATAATAAACTATAAAAGACACCCGCCTTCCTTATGCATTTGGGATACCATTACTGTTATCCATTTAAACCCTGGGTTTTGGAGTTCACCTGGATCCTTTTCCTACAAATAATTACAGGCCATTTAAATCTTAGAGCTATCTTTTCCAAAATCGGGGGCGAAACTGTCTTGGAAGAGATTTCAACAAAGACAGACGAGCAATAAAAAAGTCAATACGTGAAACTAAATTAACTTTAACTGTGATGAGTTAAGTACATTTATTGCACCGTTTTATTTGATTCCCGCTCATACACACACCCCTACAAGGTATAATGGTGCTGTGTTAATGATGAGAAAAGAGAAGTTTGGCAACATTAATGAACACGTCAACTTCACAGGGCTAGCTAAGTAGGGGTTCTAGACTGATCCTCCTTTGCCTGAAACCAACACCACTGCAGAGTAATTAAAATACACTTTCTAACTGAGAACATTACTCAAGCTCAACGATTAATGTTGATAAGGAGCCCTGGCTGGTTTAGCTCAGTGAATTGAGCACGGGCCTATGAAACATAGGGTCACCGGTTCGATTCCCAGTCAGAGCACATGCCTGGGTTACAGGACAGGTTCCCACTAAGGGACACATGAAAGGCAACTACACATTGATGTTTCTCTCCCACTCTTTCTCCTTCCCTTCCCCTCTGTCTAAAAATAAATAAATAAAATATTTAAAAAAAATTTTTTTAAATGTTGATAAGGAGTTTGTTAAAAATTAGTATTATGGTTTTGTCAACCTTTACCATGATGTAGTACATATAGTAATGTAAAACAGTAAAACCTGTGACTTAGATGCTAAAAAATATCTTAAGAAGCAGGCAGCAAACACAAGGCCCGCAGGTGGATTCTGGACCGGCACCTTGTGTCTACCTGGCAGCAGCACTGAGCTCCCTGCCCCTAGTTAAGGAGCAGTTACATTTACACAATCCTAAATCACATTCGGCCCTTGGAAGGCAACCGTGAGGCTGATGTGGCCCCCAGTGAAAATGAGTTTGACACCCCTGTCTTAGGATGTCATGCAGCCCAAATATGAAAATGATTGTTGTTTTTTTAAACTTACAGTTGTTTGCTTTGGCAGAGAAATAAAATGTCCTCTTCTTCAAAATTTTAAAAATGATAGTAAAGGAAATGCATTGTCTTTCATTGACTTCACTTCAAAGAATATTATGGCAGATTCCTATTTTATTTGATATACAAGTTATTAATTCTGATTTACCGAATGATTTATTATCATGATGCGCTACTACAGTATTCTCTCAGTTACTGTGTCACTGTTTCAGCTACACATATCAACACAATCACACTAGTAGATGGTCTACCCCTGTGACAGACTAAAAATCTGTTAGTCCAAACAATAATAAGCTTCTATCATATTACTCTTTTTGGTCGAATTGTTTAAGCTCTCCCAACTTCTTCTATGATCCTTATAGTACTGATACAAGATTATTATTATGTCTTTTTAAAATTTTTCAATGTCCAAACCAAACATCTACTTCATTCATCCCATTCAATTTCTTGAATGGCCACATAGCTCCAAATCTCCAAATATGGCAACAGATCGTACATTTTAACAATTAAGACATTAAGAAGAAAACCTATTATGGATTTTTTCCCAGTATACAATTGAAAGGAAAGAAACTAAACTGAAACAATCTGACACAATCTTATTTGTGGAATGAGGCCATCACACAGGGAAAATTAGCATCATAGTGGGGCGAGAGGAGGGCCACCAGTCTGGTTATTCTGCTTCCTTGGTCCTGGAGGTGTCACGGTCTTTTTTTTATTTGAAAATTCCAGAGCCCAAACTATACCTTGGTATTCTGGTTTACTTTCTTTGACAAAGTAGGTCAGGTGCTAAATTAAAGTAATAGCTGCTTTTTCCTTAATCTTCTAAAGGACTAAATAAATAATCTTCGGAGAGCTGGACTGACAGTACAGAGATTAAATCACACTGCACTGGTCAGGTGGGAGCTGGGGAGGGTGGAGGGGAAGAAGGGAGGTGAGGACTGGGGGCGGGCGCAGCCTTGGGGGACTGGGGCACTGGAGTCGGTGAGGAGCTAGGCGGGGAGGGTGCACTTCCTCCTGAAATGGCTGCTTCTCCAAGGGGTTGGTAATCTGTCAGGGAATCTCAGATTCCCCAGCACAAAAGATTCTCTCTTTTATGAAAGGGAGGCAAGAAGTACAAAGTACAAACGTGCAAACTATAGGAGATGAAAAAGGGTAGTTTCCATACTAAAATTACATGCATTCAGTTCAGCACGTGGGGAGTGCGGGTGGGGACAAAGGTACAGGCAGGGCTTCTTTAACACAGAAAATTTTGTCTTTTTGTGGTGGTGGTTGTTAATAGAAATCTTCATTTTAAATAATGCTTCTCTCCAGACAATTTCATCTTCCTGTCAATGGGATTCAGCAGGTAGTCCGATAAGGAGATTCAAGATTCTAAACTTCACGAAACAACAACAGATGTAATACTGCGTGACTGCAGGAGACTCATTTAGTGTCCTCACGAGCACAGAAAATTGAAGCGGAATTAGGTCACTCAAGTTTTTCATACAGATTGAGCAGTAAATCAAGAGGGGTGGCTGTTCTGGCAAGAAAAAAAGTTCCATTAAAGGCAACAGATATTTGTTCAGGTCCAGAGGAGAAGTTTATGATTCCTGTAGGAGAGTCATTTGAACAGAAAATGACACTGGTACATTTTGTTCTTTCAAGGAGCTGAGTGACACTTTAAAAAAGAGAGAGAGGGAGACTGACTTTTTGTAACTCTGCCGATAAAGTGGCCCTTGGTAATTTCTGAGAAGGAATGAATACGAGGGCAGGACAAAAAACCCCACAAAAACGGGAAAAAAAACCCGCAGACTATGTTTGCTTCCTGAAGCAAGGAGGGTACACTACTGTCTTCAAACTGATTCTGAGCTCACACCAACGAGAGCTCTTCCTTCAAATGTGAACTGCATCTCGCAGGCAGCATGAACACTTGTGGACTTGGCTGACACGCTAACGTGACAATGCTGGAACACTTCTGCCCAAACATCTAACTCTAATGGAAGAACTGAAGTTAGGAATACGGATGGGGCGAAGAAAGTGTGCCAGAAAGGCAAGACACAGCCACACAAAAAGCACTGGGAGGATCCCCCTGACAGTTACTACAAAGAAAAGCAATAAAGCTCCATCGTAAGAGAAAGGATCCAATTTAAATGGGAAACCAGGGTTTTAACTAGAGACCATACAGATCTGCAATAAAATATTTATATACATAATCATATACATGCTGTCATTAAATAAAGAAGGTCAACTTGTCATAAACCTGGTTTTATGATGAACAAGGGACTTAACACTAAAAAATTGAAGATTCTGCCCTGGCCGGTGTGGCTTGGTTGGTTGGAGCATCGTCTCATGGACCGAGGGGTCATGGGTTCCATTCATAGTCAGGGCACCTGCCTGGGTTGCAGGTTCATTCACTGGTCAGGGCGCAGATGAGAGGCAACCCATCGATGTGTCTCTCCCTCTCTCTTTCCTTCCTTTACCCTCTCTCTAAAATCAATAAGCATATCCTTGGGTGAAGATAAAAAAGTAAAAAAAAAAAAATATTCTGACAATTCCCTTCCAATTTTCATTGATAAGATAAATGATATTAGTGATTATTGTAATGGTCAAAGAAATGAACATCTGTTAAAGAATTTCTGACAGATAATTATCCTCAAACTAAGTTTATAAAATTGTAAAAGAGATTTTTTCAGACCTTGCTCAAATCCTTGATCAGAAGGTAAAGATGTACTAGACCCATCCCATTACCAACGCTGAAGGTGAAGCAAGCCATTCTCTCAAAGAGAGGAAAGTGGGCAAGTTTCTTAGCTGTTTTTACAAGTGCCTAAGGGACCTCATCTCACCCTTCGTTAGGGGATAAATTTAACTAACCTCAGCAGGTGAACCATTTATCTTCACATAGGCAGAGGCCAGCTATGGCTCTATAAAGAAGATAAAAGATGCCCCTGCCATGCAGCCAGCACAGACCTGTGCTTCTCCTCAAGGCGGCCACGGGAAAATTCAGTCCAAAACTCCCGCCAGCGGTTTGGACCCAGGGCTGTCAGATCAGTCATTTCAAAGCCAGGCAGCCTTACGAAAGGAGGCATTTACCATGTAAAAATAAGGATATGAAAAATAGCCATTCTACTACATTTTACAATGCTTATAGTTTAAAAGGTACTGACACTGTTTTTCTTTCTACAGGAGTAAAAGAAAGAGATTTTCATGCACTGGAATAGGCCAAATAGTGCTACTCAATTCTGTACACTTTGGGAGACCAACCGCTAAGATCAGTTCCAGAAAAGGTGGAACAATGAACTCAGTACAAGAAAGGCCTGCAGTTAAAGTTCTGGTGGAAATGCTAAAGAAAATTTAAGCCTCAGTAAAATGCACACACACAGAAATACAACACAGGCTGAATGGAGGGTAAAATGCAGACATATCTCTAGGCACAGAGAGTAATGAGAGTAATTCACATGACTTGACGAAGGTACTGGTAGCTTTGTACCTTCAGGGTATGAAAAAATAAATGTTTGCTCATAGGAAGTCAGAATTTTAGCGTGACTAAACAACACTCTCTATCCCATGTACTGTCTTTCAAAAACACACTTTCTTTATAGCAGCATAAAGAAAGGACTGCATGTAAATACAGTGTTTCTGCTCAAGAAATATTTGCTAATATTTAACTTTATAATACATAGCAGTTATTCGCCCAGTAAAACCTGCCTGTCAACATTGAAGTATCTTGATGAGGGGTAGCTAGTTCCCTAGGGACACGTGAAATGCTGGAAAGAGCGCCATCAAAGCTCCAGAGTGCGGCTTGGCAATGACAGTGAGACTAGCCACCCTCTTCGGGAAGGAGCCTACACACTGTTTACTAACACAATCTTTGATTTTTAAACTCTAATTTTCTTTTAAGTTGAATCATATTTTCAAAATAATAGCAATCGCTAATATGCATGAAAAGTCTCTGTGTCATTTTATCTCCCCTCACGAGAAACACTCTAATACCCTCTTTTAACACATGAGGAAACTGAGTCTTCAAAAAGAGACGTATCCTGACCAAGGTGATGTGGCCAGTGAGTGACAGAATGTGCTTTCTGTCTAATTCCAGAAACCACGTCTCCGCTTTGTTTTCATCTTGCCTCGATACGTATTGGGCTCCCCTTTGGGTTAACATTAACTATTTACATCAGGGTTCTGCTAACTACACCCTGTGGGCCAGATGCTGCGCAAGTTTCACGTTGTAAATAAAATTTTACCGGAACACAGCCAGCCCATTATTGTCTATGGCTGCTTTCTCACTCAAAGGGCAGAGCTGGGTAGTTTGCGAAAGAGACCATATGGCCCTGCAAAGCGTAAAATATTTACTACCTGGCCCTTTACAGAAAAGGTTTGCCAACCCCTGATTTAGATGAATGTGCCAACTCAGGTGACAATCAAGTTTTGGGAGAAAGAATTTAAATAAAGAGCCCATATGAAGACACGTACAGAGGACTTACTCCTAAAGCTGGATCAAGGCATAGACCAAAGGAATCCATGAATTTAAACAAAAAATATATCAAGCTACAAAGTGTGCTTCAGTATCATTAGGTGTGTCATTAACCTGAAGGTCAGGCCAACACAACACACTCAGCATCCAGCCAGCTCACAGCCACCGTTCAAGGGTAAGCTGACAAACTAGGGCATGCACTGTATCATCTACACGTGAGACGGCCACTTCCTGGGGTTCCTGGGAGCTTCAGGCTGGGCTTGTGCCTAACACAGTGCCTGGTGCACTGCGTTAGGATTTGATAGATGTTTTCTGATTAAATGAGTGGAAATCACAGTCCTGCTCACCTAGAGCTATCAGAGAATTCTCCTCCCCCCGCACCCTTCCCTGCCACCCCACCACCCCCACAATCCCAATGGGTAAAAAAAAACTTATCAGCAACTTTGTACTGAAATCATTCTCATAGCATGAGTGCTGGCCTCTGCAATTTCCCTCCTCCCAGAGAAGGGAACAACCACGACACTAGGAGACCCTGCGCCCACCCCCAGACTCTGGGGTCCTTGTGAGAACACAGCAGTTTCACCTGTCCAGGGGCGGGCTGCGTTACCTATATTCCCGCTCCTGCAGAATCTCCACGGGGTCCAGGCCTTGAGGCTTCTGAATGGGGCTGATCCGGCTCTGCTTCTGCTGCAGCTGCAGGATGGGTGAGGGCTGCCCGGGGGCGGGCTGCGGCACAGAGGGCCCGGGCACGGCGGCTGTGGGGGGCTGCGCGGCTGTGGGGGGCGCGGGTGAGGGCCGGCCACTGGGTGCGGGCACCGGCAGCTTCTGCGGGGTGCTGGGGCCGCTCAGCTCCGGCCCGGGGCCTGCAGGACAAGAGCAACATAAGCAGCACAGGCGGGTCATTTACCTAGGGCCACAGCAGGCCTGCCCACTGTCCCCTGGGGCCCAGTGGTGGGGGCAAGTAAATATCTCAAGAGGAAAAAAAAAGGAGGGAAGAAAAATGAAAAATGAGGAAGGGATAGAGAGGAAAGAGTGAAAGGAGGGAAGAGAAATAAAAAGATCTGGCATCTATCTCCATAGGAAAACGGCATTCACTAATAAACATTGCTGAAAATGGCCCCAACACCCAAAATGACTCTTTAAGTAATAAACGGATTAAGGAGTGGACTGCCGGATTTTAATGTACGTCTACAGTGGATTTTTAAAAAGAATTACAGGTGCGTTCAGAGTTCAAAAAAGTAAGGGAGCCCTGGCTGGTGTAGCTCAGTGGATTGAGCACTGGCCTGTGAAGCAAAGGGTCACTGGTTCGATTCCCAGTCAGGGCACATGCCTGGGTTGCAGGCCAGTTCCCAGTGGGGGACACATGAGAGGCAACCACACATTGATATTTCCCTCTCTCTGAAAATAAATAAATAATTTTTTTTTTTAAAGTAAGGGAATAACCTAGCAGTCCCATGCGATCTGGGTGTGGTCCTGGGACCACATTTTGCAAACTGCAAGCAAGCCCCTTGGCGGGGGGGGGGGGTGCCCAGGGACCCCCTGGAAGAGCCCTGCACTAGAACCAGGCTTCACAAAGGCAGCCAGGAGTTGCCAGTGCTCGGATGTGAACTCAGAGGGACACACACTTTTCCCTGATCACCTATAAAGTATATTTCCTACTAAGTCGGTGAATCTCATAATTTCAATTTTTTACTGCATATTGGGAAATATTTCTGAAAACATTCAGTATAAGGGGAAAAAAATCTGCTCATTCCACCCAATGAAAACTAGCAAATATTAAGATTAAAGAGAGCATTTTCCTCATGTTATCAGAATAAAGGGACATGCATTCATCAGCCCTATCAAAATGCACTTAATAAGTTAATTTAAAGCAACTGTCCACATCAAACGTAAGGAGTTTGAGTTGATTGGTAAGTTTGGACCTAAGATAGGAAGTAACCCATTTCTCCTCCTAAGGGAATTTTTACTTAATTCAAAATTATAAATAAAATAAGTGATGCCACCAGATAACTTAGGATATTAAGGAAAAGAAAACCCCATTAAGCAAATGTCAAAACCTCTCTTACATGGTCTTTCAAGTATTTTCTATGTCTTTTCCAAGAAAAATTAAAATAATTAAATGCCAACAAAATAATAATCTATTTACTTCAAAACAACTTGATAATTAACCATACAAAGACATACATTATGAAAAATCGGACACATTTATTCAATGTTCAGCAAACACTATCCAGAAGCAGACTGAAATGGCAGCGCACAGGCAGCCATAAGCAAACAGTGTGAAAGGAGAGCGTGAAGAATTAGATCAGATTGCTTAGGAAACCACAGTGTGTGTGGGGCGGGGGCGGGGGGAGTGTGTGCGTGGTGTCCTTGTTGTTCTTTTTTCTCCCTTCTTTTTAAATCAGGTAAAACTTTCCAAAAGATATAGAGCTAGGTAAGATTTCTTGAGGTTGATAAAAAATTCGAAGGGAAAAAATACATTTATTTTTATTTTTTATTTTAGACATTGTTAGTGTACTACCATAGTAAGGAGATTCTTTTCAGCTAAGTACTTTCTCTTTTTTTCTGAATAAGAGGTCTTTTACATAATGCATAGCTTTTCATAATATTTTATGCTTAGGGTGTCTTTCATCCATATATACAAAATCAATTTCTAAACATTAAATCTCAGGATTGTTAAGCATTACAATGATGTTTTAAAATATTTTTTCCCTAAAGGTCTTTACAAACAGTATAGATTTTTCATTTGTAGTGCTTTAGGTGTGATGCAGCCAAAGAGAGGAGACAAATATTTCCCACATTAATTCTCTGTGGTTCTATGAATCTCCTTAATAAGCTCAAGAAACTGGAAGAATTAAATATATTTGAAGACTTGGTATAGCATACTAAATAATAAAAATAAAACTACCACCTTTAAAAAAAAAGAAAATTTGAGTCTTACTGAGAACATAATATAATAATTACCTTAAATTCAGTTCTGAAAGTTTTTTTTCGCTTTTGAAACTTTAAGTAATTCATCCACAAAAGCTGTAACAGTGCAATGGTGTTACAAGTTTCAATTATTCTGGGCATTTTTTTCTTTTGCATTGTAGCCTGCAAATACCTATGCAGAACCCTATGATGACTCCTTGAAGTACACTCAGGTCACTCTTTTTAAAAACCACATCTTATCAAAACAACAACAACAACAACAATAATAATAAAAGGCACCCAGATCATGTCTGACATCCTGGATTCCAAATCTACCTGTTTTAGCCAATGACTCCGAACTAAATCTGATACATACATAGCAGACCTTCTTTAATCAATAAATATAGAGATATTCTTATATGGTTGAATGATCCTTGAAATTGAGAAGCAAAGAGAGCCCCAAACATGGACTCACGTACCCAAATCTCCAATTTAAAAAGTACTACAACTTGCTATGAAGCAGGTCCATGTAAAGCACCCTGTACCAAAAGAACGGTGTCACCTCAGCTGTATCACCTGCTGGTTGTGTGAGCCTGAGCAAGTCACTCAACCCCTTGTGCCTCAGTTTACTCATCTGTAGAATAAGGATAATAACAGTACCCGGCTCAGAGGGTAGTAGTGAGGGTTCAAGAGGCAATGTGGCCATGTGCTCCACCACTGAGGACACAAAGACAGAGAAGGCTGACTTGAAGGTTTTTAGGAAATTCAGTGTTGTCTTAGCTGGCCACTTGGGAAGTCCTCTTTTCTACAGCAAACTTCAGAATGCTTCTACAGTTTAATGCAACTCATCACAAATACTCGGATAAGTCGGCTTGCCATGTACTTCCTGGGAATCTGCTAGCAGAGTCCCTGACAAGCAAACTCCTTTGCTCACTAAGCATCACAAGTTCATTTACTGTGTGGGTCTATTTTCTCCTCTGTCCAACAGATTATATAAAAACTTCTATTTACAGAGGCTGGGGGACTGGATGCAGCTTGCCACAATTAGACACGCACAGAATGCTCAGATTGCCACTACCTCTGCACTAGGTTTTATGCCTGTCCCTCAGGCAGCTGAGAGAGCTGAGTTGCCTGACTGGATTTGCTGTTGACTGAGAGCATCGCTGCTAAAGGATAAGACCCCTCCCCGGTATCTGCAGAGGGAAGGCAAGTCACATTCTTTAGCTTATCTCCTACTCTCTCTTGAATGTAAACAATTTAGGTTTAATTGTCAGAGGTATGAAACGCATCTGCTTTCTCTTCAGTCCACACCCAGAGGTAGAGAGGTAGGCCCCAACACTCCTGAGAAACATCCTGGTGCAGTTACAGAGGGGAGAGGTCTTTACAGGGTGCACCTCATGCCTGGTTTTGAGAAACAGGGAAACAAACTCATTAGAGCACCTAAGTCTCTTATGTACAGAATTTCTGTGCATTCAGCGTCTCCAATTTGCATTCTGGCACATAAAGATATTTATGCAAGTAACAATTCTGGGCATTAAATAAGGATTTAAGTGGTTTCCATGGATTAAAAAAGAAATGTAATAAAGTGTGCTTAAATTGAACATACCAAGAAACTTTAGATAACTAAAAAAAAGTGGGGTAAGTGGGAGGGGACAAGCCCTGAAGAAACCTAGCAATAAAACTTTTACTTTTTACCACTATGCCCTTTCTGCCTCCCCTCAAAACCCAAACCTTTTTCAGTTCTTCTTCTAATTTAGCTCTCTAAAAGGAAAAATGAATCAAAATGAAAAGAAAAATGATAGGTTTGATTTGCATGGAGCCCACAGCAGGAAGGAAGAGCCATTTGTTCGGGGTGCAGCTCCTCCAGTCAAACTGCGACTCTCCGGCGGTTGCTACGATGATGTCAGTTTGGGTGACTGACAGCTTTGGGGTAGGTTTGAGGCAGACCACCACAGCCACAGAGATTCTCTTCACAGGCCAACAGAAAACGGGACAAAAGAACAATATAATCATAGCTACCTCCAGACAAGTGGACATACTTAATTTTTTTCTGAAATACTAGTAGAGGTATTTATAAGCAATTATACCTTTTTTTTAATTTAAAAAAAGAGGGGAAAGATAAATAAAAACACTTACTAAAAGGCAATATTAACTTAAATTTTTTTCCCCTTGTTTTGACTTGTTCTAAATGCCAATCCAAAAAACCCCGTCTTTGTCAATTAAGGTCATCTATCATCTTTGGGAAACCTGAGATTTGGGGAGAGGCCCAGCGGGGCTGTGATGCGGTCCCCTTCCCAGGGGCAGGTGTGGGTCTGCTCTAGTCAGGGAGAGGGTCTCCTCTGCTCCTTCCTCCAGGCCTCCCTGCCCACTCGGGCATAAAACACGATCCGCCCAGATATTTTCATTCCTAATGAAGGCTGACTCCTAGAAATACAAAAGACACATGCAGAGAGTGATAAAACGAAGACCCCAAACGACAGGGGCCTAGTGAAGGGAACAGTCAGGCATTAAGCTGGGTTAAAAAAATGAAACCCTTTTTTCTGGAAATGATCCTGAAAACACACAGGATGGTGGTTTTTTGTTGTTGTTGTTGTTGTTTTTAGCACGTCAAGTATCTGTTACGTGCAAGTATCCAGACAACTAGAACTTCATCCTTTAACTTTCCCAGAGAAAATGACATTCATGGAAGGTCAGCCTACACCCCCCTGTTCCTCTGAATTCTACCAGTGGGATGAAGCCAGTCCGCCAGAAGGGCACTCAAGGACTATCTCATCTGTGCCCGCGACATAAGGTCAGAGCCTCGGATTTGATGCCAGGGTGTGTAGGAAGTAGGCCATGTGGATTCTGTTACTCTATTTATGCTGAACAAATGTCATTGATGCCTCTATCATGAGTGCCTCTTATGATAACAACAATAATTTTTAAAAAATAACTCAACTTGGAAAATCTACTTTATACGCTCAGGCTACCAAGGGGTCTGTGTCCCGTGAACCGGTGAGCCACTTCCTTCCGAATGGTGAGAATTAGGGGTCTGACCCCGACTCCTTCCCTGACCGGCAGGGAACTCCAGTCATCTTCAACCTCAGCTGCTGCGGTAACTGTGAGAACTCCTGAGGAGCCTGCGGGCCAACCTCGACTTCTGTTTCCCTTTGTTTCTGATTTTCCTACTTGACAATTGGTTCACTGCAGGATGTTCCTTGGAAGCCTCCCCAAATGCTTTTCACAACAAAAAGGGGTAGAAATAAACAACTCAATGGACATAAAATGGCTCAACGAGAGTGGCTTAGAGAGGTGTGTTTGGGCAAATGCTGCACACTGGGTACAGGGCTCTTAACCTGGGGTGTGTGGGTGGGCTTCTTGCAAACCTGGAATCTCTTGAAAGATAATGTAAAACCATGGGGATAGTGTTTTTGTTCCTGGACTAAAGCTTGCAACAGAGTCCCCAAAGGTTACGAAGCACTGCTGCAGGACTCTAACAGCAAAAAAAGACCAAAAATCTTGGCCAACTAAGTAATGCAAGACAAGGGAGCCAGCCGGCTAGGAACAATAAATGGCTAAGGCAGCCCTGGGCTTCCACCATCCCAGTGCTTCTGTGCCATTAGCAGTCCTTCTCATTCAAGTTGGACCATCGCATCATTCATTTGGTTGCAATATGAACCTACCAGATGGTCTGTTGAAGTTAACAAGGGCCTGCTGCTGCTGCTGAGGCTGTGGTTGGGGCGGTGCCTGCTGCGGGGGTGGCTGCTGCGGCTGCTGCATGCCAGGCAACGTCCTTTTCCCCTGGACTGCAAGCTGCAGTGTTTCAGGGAGGTGCTGGCCTCGGGCCAGCATTTTGTAAGCTAAAATCTGAGCTCGCAGCTGATGCAGCTGGACGGGGCTAAAAGGCGAGGGACCTCTGTTGGGCTGGTTCATCGCCTGTGGATCACCAGGAATGAGGGCCCCCGGCTGGGTCGGCGCCATCTGGGGTGGGGTAGGGCCGCCTCCCGACGACAGGGGACTGGAGATGTGCTCTGCGGCTCCCAAGGGAGACGGGTGCGGCGACATGTAACCTAGGAGAAAACACAGGTGAGATCACAGGCTGACCCTGACGACCCCGAAGGAGACATTCCTGAATGTTTTGGTAACTCTCCGTAACAGCACTGATTGATAGAAAATTAAAGTATGCATAATTTATACATACATACTACACAATGATAGCTTAAAATTGATATATCAAATACACATAATTTAAAATGTTCATATATCTATATATAATTTTTAAATTTCTCATAGTTACATTAAAAAGTAAAAGAAACAGACAAAACTAATGTTAATGGTATATTTCATTTATATCAACAAATATTATCATTTCCCAAATATTATCATTTCAGAATATGAAAACCATTAAAGAGATATTTTACATTTTTTCCATGCTAAGTTACAGCACGCCTCATTGGAATTGGTCACATTTGAAATGATCAAGAGCCACACACGTCTTAGCAGGTGATTTGTTGGTGGCTGCTGTCCACCAAAGGAGAGGCATCAGAGGGTAGTATTATATATTAAAGAGAGCTCCAACCTAAAGAACAAAACCTAAAGGTGCCCACTGTATCACAACGAGAAATGAAGGGTCTCTTATGGCAATAAGCTAATGTCTCTTTGTTTATTATTACGCACGTCTTGAATAATTTGCGATTATGGGGGTCTCTACTGCTGTAGGCATGATGCAAGGCCCTCGGTCCGCATTCTCTTACTTGAGTTCACCCTGGAAACAGAGCCTGATGGAGAGGCGGCGTGCGGGAGATGTACGTGTTAGGTGCGAGGGCACTGGCACGGGATGGAGGTGATACAAGGAACGCGGGCAGCCAAGAACGGGTGTGCGGTGGAGCCAGCTGCGGCCATGGTGCCTGAAGATTTATCTCACGCAGAAGCTCTGAGATACGAAATAAATAGCTTGTCTCGGAATTATCCCAGGGAAAGGGTAAGGAGCTGGAGCATCTATTATCTAAGGATCATCTGTCAGTGTTTATGTCACTGGTTATGAGTCTGGGGATAACTGGTCCCCAGGGGCTTTTCCGTGTGGGCACAGTGGACACAGTGGGCAAGATATCAGGCTGGTAGGAGCACAGAAATGGCAAGAACAGGAGAAGTAAAGGGATAGGAATGGAGCACATATTATTTCTTTAATCCTCACAACACCTCAGAAGATATACATATATACATATATATATTTTATATATATATATAGATAGATAGATATAATTTTTTAAATGAGGAAACTGAGTCTCAGAGAGTGATCGAGTCACCCAAGGGCACCCCATTAGGTCCAGCAAGCAGCTCCATGATCCAAACTAAGGTTTGTCTGATTCCAATGTGTATTATCTTTTCATAGTCTTATATTCATTGGTTTTTATATAAGTATTAGTATTAATTTTGGTTTTAAATTAAAGACTTAAAAGTTTCTAAAATCTTCTAGACAATTACAATACATAAAATTGAGAGTGAACAGTAGGGGTTTTAAGAGACCTCAATGGGAAATTTAAGGATCAAAATGAACAAAAATTGCAAGGAACTTATCCCAGGAGTTGAACTATGCCTCTCAGCCAGAGAACTCCTGAACAAATGTACGGCTGTGCGTTGCTGGAGGGAGACCTGAGATCAATAATGGACGAAAGTGGCCAACTGCAGTCTGAAAGGTTGCCTTTAATTCAAACTAAGTGCTAATTAATGAAGTCATAATATAAAATATTAGATTAAAGGTTGTTGCCCTTTAATAAATGTACTTGTGTCACAATTATCACAAAGGTCATCACAGAGCCGTTTGCTAGACTTGTGCTGTGTGTTTGAACCTGGGTCAAGTTGGAGCTGAAATGGCGTGTGCACCCATGTGGGATCACAGGGGCCTGACCCTATGTGACCGCCACAGACTGGGGACTCACCGTCACCATTCACAAGACTACAGAAAGTAAAGGATATTGTTCCTTTTATCTCAAATTGCCATTTAGAAAGGGAAACAAATTTAGCTTGATCCCCTGCAGCAAGAGTGAGTTTTATGTGATCAACTGGTGACAAGTAGAACTCCTTTCAGAGACATGAGGAGCTACTCTGTTCCCCAAATCCCTACTTCACAACAGGGCACAAAAACCACGTAGTGATTAGGGTTCTATCGGGTTACTATAAATTAGCCAAGAGAACGTCCCAAAATCAGCCTGCAAGACTAGCAGAAATTTAATCCCAGTATATTGTTATTTATAACAATAAACACTTAGAGAGTATCAATAACATACACTTAACTTCCTCTTGTCCTTAACATCCTTCCTTTTTAATGAGGCTTACATTGACTCTCTAATTGTAATGCTGATGCAAAATGGCAGCTTGCTCATTACAAAAGCACCTTCCTGGTGCCTTTTTGGCCAATCCTGTAGCTATCACAGGGAGAAAAACTTCCCACCAAAGCTAATGACATTTTCATAGCAGAAGGGACACAACTAGACGTTAAAATGGTCACATGTCTCCTGCTTTCTGGTCTCTCCTAATTCCTAAGGTTATCAATTATAGCTTACCCATGATAAATCATAGGATGCCTAATGCAATGAAACAAAATGTTAGCCATTCCATTCTAAACTCCACTGTATATACAACTCTGTTTATGAAATCTCTCGTAAACTATGAACAGTGGGCAAGGCAAAGATATGAAGATGAGACAGTTACATTATGCACAATAATTAATTTTACTTCAAAAATTTGCTAAAAAATAAACTGAGAATGAAATAAAAATCATTTTCCAGAATTAATCAATAAACAGAATTTCACCTCAACTTTAGTAAGAAGAAACTGAAGGTGGGAAAAATCATTTCCTAGGATTTGTAGGGGATGTTAACTGACTCATTCTATTATAGTGTTGCAGATGGGCACAGGTAACCAGGTTTTTGGGGATCATGGACAAAGATCGAACTGAACACACAGAGAGTTTACAGCAAAAAGAGAGCAGATTATTAAGTGACAGTACAGTCCACAGAACATGGAGGTGGGCCAGCTCTGAGCAGAGTTTGACTTCAGGGCTGGAGGGATTCTATTCTTATAGAGCAGACCTTTCCTGGCTAGTTTTTTGTGGGGTTTTATTGTGCATGTGCAAGTCGCCATATTACTTTAAAGCTACTGTGCATGTGGGATGATTTTCCTTGATTGGCCATGGGGGACGGGGGTGTCCCACAGTGTTAATTTATTATAATGCTATTATAATGAAGCAGGGGTCCTGTAGCATCTTCTGCACAGGTGCAGTCATGATTCATCATGATTCAGCGCTTTTCCAGAAAGCGGGAACCACCAGTCTTAGAATGGGGTCTTGGTCATGTATCGATGTCCTTTATCTTAGCCCTGGGGCACCTCCCCAGGTTCCTCCCTCTGGACCATCTCCTGCCTCAATGGAATGACACTAAAAGTGTGACAGTGTTTCAGCTAAAAAGAGAGATTTTTTTTTGTTCTAGATGACTAGCATGCAATAAAACAATCTAAATGATGAAACAATGAAACGGATTTGGGTAATTACCTTTAGTTGAGAAAACAGAATGAAGAAATTGCCTGAGAGTGAATGAATGTACTTTTGTCTGGAGGATGACAATATTGATGCAGAATCTGCTTTTTTTTTTTTTTGAAATCTGGTTTGATTTGCTCATTCAAAAGTAGGAAAAAAAGTAGCAGTTTTTCTTCCCTCATCTTCAAGTGCCTTAATCTCCCCAGTTTCACCTTGCCGCAGAGAGAAGCAATTGCCTCTCTCCTTTTAATAATCTTGAATTTCTAAGTACCACTGTATATTATTTTTCTCTTTACACATACATACATGCACATACAGGCAAACACTAATCATATGCTTGCCTTTGGAGGCTTTTTTCCCCCAACCCAATGGACTAAAAATAAACAATGTTATCATTGGGACCATGAGGTACATAACTCAGTATTTATTGAAGGAAGTGGTTTTGCTTCTCAACCAATACCTTAAAATAACCTAATAGGTTGCTAGGTAGTTAAAGCTGGCAGCTTTCTGATCAATACCACACCTCTCTGTACCTGTGTGTTTTATAAATGGCTTTCTACAACAGAGTTTTTAAAGATACATGCTATTACAGAATCTACATTCTTTTAAAATCACCATATTAAATAAGACTGTGTTATACCAATACTACTTAGTAACGAATACTCTTAATTAACTCATTCCCCAACTTATAATGCACTTGGCTATTTTAAAGAAAAATATTACATGCTAATTCTGATTCTATTTAATGTAGACCTCTGCATTTCCAAGTAATTATAATTTGCTGAAATTATACAAAAATTAAGAGCTATTTAAAATTGTTGACTTTTAAATGCATAGATTCACTTCTCTACTTAATTGAATAAAATATGCTAAGTTATTTATCCAGTTTTGTTTTAAATATTGGTGCCAAGTTCTATAGAGTACAAGAAATATCTTCATTCTTCAGTTGAAGAAAGGAACCAAGCAATGCAAGAAATGTGAAGATACATAACAGTAAAAATGCTCAATTACAATTCATGCATTTTGGAGTTTTCCAGTGGCCCCACTAGTAGAAGTACTGCAAAGCCGGGGGCAGACAGCGTAAGCATCTGGCTTGGAGAATCACTGACAAAACCCCTCTACCCCTTCCACATATTGAAAATCAGAGCTATATTAAATCTGTGAATACACCTAGCTCTTTAGAATTTAAGTGATAAACCTGAAAGTGTTGTTTTAATTCATTTTAAAACTGAATGGGTCAAATTTTTTTCTCTTTAGACTGCAAAACGTCCTAAGACTTTGTTCAAGCTACTTTTCTGATATGGTCAAGATTTTATAAGTCATCTACAACAGTTATGCCTACTTGTCATCAAAATTCAGATTGGAGTCTGGGATTTTCAAAAAGTTGTTTGCATATGAGTGAAGATGCACCTCTATGCCACTGTAAGTTGCATATACATATATGTAACATATATATTTGCAACATATATATATGCAGTTTTTTTAAAAACTGGCTACATTTTTCTACATCTTCATACTCAAAAATCTTCTCTCAGGTGGATAGATTTCTGTCTAATCATGGATGGAGAAAAAACTCACATTAAATTTGAGGAATATACAAATCACCACGTAAACCATAAACTTTGAATTAGAATTAAAATATCAACATATTAGGGCCCTGGCTGGTGTAGCTCAGTGGATTGAGTGCTGGCCTGCACACCAAAGGATCACGGTTTGATTCCCAGTCAGGGCACATGCCTGGGTTGCAGGCCAGTTCCCAGGAGGGGACGCACGAGAGGCAACCATACATTGATGTTTCTCTCCCTCTCTCCTTCCCCTCTAAAGATAAATAAATAAAATCTTTTAAAAATCAGCATATTAGGGTTAATTACTGCTAGACTAAACCACACCCCTTGCATGTTGAAATGACCATACATTCATTTCTGAAAACAAGTTACATTATATTCAAAAGAGCTTGAGATATCTTTCACATGCCTTCAAGACTGAGGGGAGAAGGCACCAAGAAGAGAAATATGCATATACCATATATTGATTTCACCATTATTATGGGTTAAATTGTGTCCTTTACAAAGACAAGTTGAACCTCTAGCTCCTAGTACCTGTTCATGGGACCTTATTTGGAAATAGAATCTTTGCAGATATGATCAAATTAAGATGAGGTCATAGTGCTTTAAGGTAGGTCTTAATCCAATCCAATCTTTAACAGAAGAGAAAAATCTGGAAACAGAGACAGACACACTGGAAAAATGTCATGTGGAGACGAGGACAGAGATCGGAATGACGGATATACAAGCCAAGGAATTCTAAGGATGCGGGCTATCACCAGAAGCTAGGGAGAGGCAAAAGAATTCTTCCTTAGAGCCTTCCAAGAATGTGGCCCTGCTGGTACCTGGATTTCAGACTTCTAGCCTCTAGAACTGTGAGAGAATGATTTTCTATTATCTGAAGCCACCCAGTTTGTGGCAGTTTCTTACAGCAGCCCTAGAAGTCCACTACAACTACCCACCAGCAACGACAGCTAATCCCCCTTACAGACGATGCATGAATGTGCAACTCAAGGGGCCCGAGCGCCTCAGCTCACCTTCACCTCTGCACTGTTGTTGGGAGGCAGACCAGCGCTCTCCTTCGGGGCTGACCACCCTCCAGGTCGTGCAAACTTAGGAAAGCAAAGGAAATTCTCTGAGCTTTAGCTTCCCCATCTATGAAACTGAGATCACATTATTTACCCTATAAGCCCATGATAAAGATTCTGAATAAAGTACATAAAACACTTTGTCGAGAGCCTTAACTTGTGGAGGCTAATGCGATTACTAGGATTTTGTGGATAAAGCTGACCATGTAAATCATATAGTTGTGTTGGTGGGGCTGGGGGGGATTTCTATAGGGAAAAGAAACCTGCTGGATTCAATTTGCCTTAGATATGTTCTTTGGAAGTTATAGTTCGAAAAACCAGTCAAAAGACAAAAGAGTACACTATGAAGCCAACGTCAGGTATGTGGCATTACAGACCTTGGCTGTGCTGATCCATTGGGCTCTGGGGAGGGCCCATTCCTGGGGGCGGCGGCCGCATACCGGTGCCCTTCATGGACCCACAATGGATATCTTCCACAATCCCCTTGTCGTGCATGCCATCCATGGGCTGAAACAGGTAAAGCACATTGGTTAGATGCCTCTTTAAGATACATTATGTAAATTTCTATTTGGAGCTTTAAGACCCCTCTCTGAAAAGTCTTCAAAATCGGAGCTCGATCATCTATTACCCATTTGATAGTCACCTATTTTTACACCTACATTACGCACATCATTACTATATATTACACATATTTTATAGCTGGGGACAAAAAAAATAAAAAAAGACTACACTAATAGGATCATCAAAATTCTCTGTAAGTCGGCTGAATTTTTATGTCACGTCAGAACCCGAAAATAAAAATAAAATCCTGCTCACAAGATCTACAAATCTAAGCTATTCTTCCATACACTTTAAGTAAGTCCTGAAACCTGCTGTATGTTGAAGTTAGTCCAAAGAAAGTCTGAAGGAAGACTCTTTGAAATGTCTGTGATAACCTATTTTTTGGTAATTTTTTTTGTCATCAGAGGGGAAGGAACTATGGAAAGTTTAAAAGTTGAAACCAGGAAGTTCCACGGCAGCTGGGAAAAGAGAGCCAGACAGGGCAGCACCTCGGTGCGTGAATGCTGGAAGGGAGCTGTGGGGCAGGGGTGAGGCTGGGCAGCGGGCGGAAGAAGACTGGAAAGGTTAAAGGCACAGTTTGGGAAAAAATTAAGAACACGAGGTCTGGAAACAGGACTTGGGGCCCAGTACAGAAGAGACACACAATAAATAGCTATTGAATTGACATTAATCCAATCCAGAATTGGGCAACAGAACATATGTTTGAAAAAGGAAAAGTCTATGCCTCCGCAAACTGGAATAGCAATTTTCGAAACAGCCTGAAAGGCATATTTCCAGGAGTTTATAGAAATCAAATAACTTCAAGCAAGAAAGTATGAATGTTTGCAGTTTTGGAGAAAGGAAAGTTAATTTCTGCAGAGTCTAAAGCATGCGTTTGAAAAGAAGAAAAATTTACCATAAAGAGGATGTTCAGAAGAAAAATGGGAAGAATTTGGTATAAAGACTGTCTCTGAGTGTGTTAAATAGTAATAATAGAGAGGAAATCAAAGCAACACAGCAGATGTATTTAGGCTACTTGTTTATTTATTTCCAGCAATGTTAAAAAGCAAAAAGCTGAAGCTCAGAGGGAGGAGGAGAAAGACAAGGAATAAAGCTGCCCATAAAAAGAATCTAAGAAAGGGAAGGCATCTGGCCGGCAGGTGTGAACTGAGGCACTTAACATGTCCTCACGCAGGGAATCATCTGAGGGGCTGGGGGCTAAGGAAAACCAGAATAGCAAAAAAATGCACAATTTGCAGAATGAGAGCAAAACAAAATGAAACAAGAGCATAAATGGGGGCAGAGGATATGAGAAAATGTGACAAAGATGCTAAGTAACAAACACAAGGGACCAGAAGAAATAACTACCAATAAAAACAACCCTGGGCAAAAACGTAACTCTGACCCGATGCTCATTTGTACAGCTAACATTTAAATACTTAAATAATAACACAGGTCAGGTAAATACTTCCTTGAACTTTTATCTATTGTTGTGTAGGTGGAACATTCTTAACCCATTCTGAAATTATTTAATCCACCTGGACTAAGGTTTACAAGGAGCAGATCTATAATATAGCTCCCAAATTCATTTAATATGAGCACAAGACAATTTAATGACTTCAATATGTCTATATGTTCAATACATCTGCTAAAAAGTATGATATAAAAAAAAACAAATAGCTTTATTTCCTCAGATACATGACAAGCTAAAAAAAATTTTTGAAGGAGTGAGAGAATTTGGGGACATTATAGGGACATCCACAATATATTTTTAGGTGTAAACAGGGAAGTTGCAGAGCAATTAATAGTTAACAATATGATTCTATTAGGGTAAAAGAAAAATTATTAGAAAATCACATCTGTATATGATTTTTATTGAACATGGAGAAAAGTCAGGTGTGAAAAGCACATGCAATAATGTGTTACCTGGGGGTGGATGCAGGATTAACCATTTCCTTTATTTATCTCAGTATGGTTTCACTTTCCAAAATAAGCAATATTACTTTCCTGATATGGAAATCAGCAAATAACAAATTCGTCGAAAAGTGATCCTCTCTTCTGGGCCTTACCTTAAAATTGACCCACAATCCTCCACAATTAGAGGACAGACTTGCTTTATTTATGTATTTATTTTTGCAGTCATATTTCACTGTTAAACCAGTATCTTCCATGGCTTGTCTATTTAACATCGAGAGGCACCCCACCACCCCGTCCACCTGTAATGTCATCCCAAAGGGATATCAAACCTCCACCTGTCTCATCAGGCATGACCTTCAGGTAACACACAATGGCCTCACTCAGTCTCTTTGGCTTTTGCTAACTTTCAAAGCAAATTGTCTCTGAGGCTCTTGTGTACTTTCTCAAAAGGCTGTCCTCTCTTCTTTGCACCTTCTGGGACAGCCTAAATTGTACCAACATGGCCATCCTTGGAGCAATACCCAAGTCCCCTGAACAGACGGTCACTGCAGCATCAGTCCAGAAACAAACAATGGGACCTGGGCACTGCGGAACCAGATCCCTCTCCCAGACTGAAGCTGCATCACAGAGAGGCAGCAAAGTGCATTTTAGGGATTCCCTAGAACCTATTTAAAATCTTTAAGGAGGGACTCTTTTTCCTTTTACTCTTTGGGATCTAATTTTTAAAATAAATACCAACATTTTAAAGAAAGAATAATTTTCAATGTGTTCATTTGTGGATAATGTAAGTTACTTAACACATACAGTTAAAAAGAATCAATACCTTCACTTATAAACTTAATTCAGCAGGCCAAAATAGCTGCAACCCATAAATCACAGAACTTCACTATCAGAGCTGTATATCCTATCTCACGTTTTTGAAAAGCCAGTATCCGATATTCCTGACTAGTGCAACATCTGTAACAATAAAAAAGCTTCAGAATGTATGTTTTTAATAATATTCAAGATAAGACAAAGACCTAGCTTCTCTCATAAAAATAGTAGAAACAGAGGGACAGGGCTTGTCAGGGGTATTCACTACGTGCCCCGTGGAAGATGAGACTGGACAGGAGAGTGGAGTCTTACCTTATGCATCTGATGCATGCCTTCCTGCGGGAAGTCAGTGGACCCCATTGTGGGCATCGTGTGTGAGACACTGGGAGGGCCGGGACTTGGCCCCATCATACTATGGACAGAACCTGGGGATGGTCCAGGTCCTGGACTAGGCCCGAGAATTGGTCCAGGAGAGGGTCCGGGCCCTGGCGAAGGCCCTGGGTGGGGCATCGCACCAGGGTCTGTGGGCGTGGACATCTACTTCTCCTGTCTCCGCCAGTCAGCACAGTGATACTGAGTTGAAAAGAACAAAAAAGAAAGGAATGTTTTCAACATGATGTTAAGATCACAATAAAACAGTTGTTAGTATTTGATGGTGCCATTTCTGTAGCAAACATCAAACAGAAATGCCCTGTCTGATCCAGATGTCTGAGTGTGATATACATCCATCTGCCCTTGTCTTTATGAAGACCACTTGTTTAAAAAAAAATACTCTAAATAATTCCCCAAAAAGATATAAATCATGTAAGATATAAAAAGACTCACTGGAGAAACTCAAACTTAACACATAAGCAGAATCCTAAGCAAGTTTGAAATTTATTACTGAAGGCAACAGATGCTCTCCACTACTTATTGGCTGCGCCAACTTCAAGTCATTAACCTCCCAAAGCCATTAAAACATAACCCCCTTAAAAAACATCCAACCTCGATCCATTTTCAAAAGCAAGTGGACATTCAAAAGTAAAAATGGAGAAAAAGTACAATTCCGTAGGTTGAGAATGGAGGAGAATTCCCAGTGAGAGGAGAAGCAGAAGCTGTGAGAGAGAAACTCGGGTTCAAGCACCTGTGTGATATGGTTACTAGTGGAGTGTGAAACCCAGTGGTACATAGAGAAATGTAGTTCTTTGCCTGGGACAACAAGCAGCCTTATTATTATTATTATTAAAGTGGGTATACAGATTACATGTATTTCGTGTGTTCAACATTACACATATGTGTACACGGTGCACAGCGCTCACCACTGTCAATCTGGCTATCGTCCATGACCACACACTTTATCCCCTCTACCCATTTTGCACTCCCCTCAACTTCCTCCTTTTCTGGTAACCACCAATCTGTTCTCTTGATGATTTTGTTTTTGTTGTTTTCTTTGTTTATTGTTTGTTTGTCTTTTGAGATTCCACATATAAGTGAAATCATATGCTATTTGTCTCTCTCTGCCTGACTTACTTCACTTAGCACAATACTACCCTCAAGGTCATCCACGTTGTCACAAACAGAAAGATATCCTTCCTTTTTAATGGCTGGGTAAGCTCCATGGTGTGTGTGTGTGTGTGTATCTGTATGTATGTGTGTGTGTGTGTGTATGTGTATAAATATCACATCTTCCATTATGGGTACTTAAGTTATTTCCATGTCTTAGCTATTATAAATGCTGCAATGGATATAAAGGTGCATATATCTTTTCAAACCAGTGTTTTCTTCTTCAGCTAGTCTTACTTAGCATTATTTTCCCCACAACCTCCACTACACCAGAAATGATCAGAAAAATCAGTTCAACACTTGGTCCTCCTGCCAGCTAATTAACTGAAGACCACTTGGACACTTGAGAACTTGTCTTAGGCCTCTCCGTGCTCCAACATTCCAAAAGAAGACATCCATGACTACTGGACTGGGGCCCACCACGGGCTGGATGTGCAAACTCTGGTTCTCTGGTTTCAGCAAAACAATATTCCATCGCCCATACTCCAGAATTTCCTGGCACCCCCACTGGGGAGCTGCCTCGTGGGGTGGGTAAAACTGCATCTTGCACATGAGCCAAAATGAGTGAATAAGCTGTTTTCCAAATTCTGATGGAGATCCCAGTAAGATAGCTGAATGCTACTAGTGATGGTAATTATTCCATAGTATGTTATCTGGGGGCACACAGTTGTGCACGTGCAAATGTTCTGCTGTCACTCTTGCAAAGTGCACAATGAGACACCTTGAGAGATTTGATCACCTATTGCTTAGTGGCAGGACTGGCATTAGACCATAGGGGCCCAGTGAACCAGAGCAGGGCTCTTTCCCCAGTAAAAGTAGAGGTTTTAAAAAACCACAGTAGTTCCATTCTGAGCTCCCTACTGTCACCTCTGGTGAATCTCTAGAATGTAAAGGCTGAGGAGGCAGGGTCTGGCTCTTCACTCCTGCAGCCCCAGCACCTGCAAGCAGCACGCAGGAACTGCACAAAGAGATCTCAGTGAACCGCAAACACAATTTCAAGGGCAAAATATTAATAGACTCAATTACTTTATAAGTAAAAATTAGAGAGTAATCAGTGTCTGAAGTGTGTTCACGGGAACTAGTTTGTAAAGTATATGATTGCCCAACCACTATACTGTCCACCTGAAACTAACAGAAGATAGTATTGAATGTGAATTGTAACTGAAGAAAAAGAAATCTTAAAAAGTATAGGCAAGAACTTAGGGCAGAAGTCAGACTAACACCATATGATTTCATTTATATGTAGAACTTAAAACAAATAAGCAAAACACAAGAGCAACAGACTCACAGATGCAGAGAACACACTGGCGTTTACCAGAGTGGAAGGGTGTGGGGGGTGGGTGAGAAAGGGGAAGGGGAGTCAAAGGCACAAACTTCCTGGCTGTTAAATAAAGAAGCCACAGAGATGCAGTGTACGACGCAGGGAATAAGTCACTAACGTAATAACTTCGCACAATGATAAATATTAAGACTTATTGTGGTGATTGCATTACAAGGTATGTAAATGTCAAATCATCATGTTGTACACCTGAAACTAAAACAATACTATATGCCACCTATACTTTAATGGAAAATTAAAAAGTAATAATTTAGGCCATTCTGATGAGTTAGGGATAAAATGGGAAGCGACGAAAGGCGACTTGGGAGTGATTATAAGAAAGGAGCTCTCAAACTGTTTTGCCAGTACAAGATGGGACTAAGAGAATGCCGTCCCAGTGGTTTCTAAAACAACAGGGAAGCCTCGTGGATGAATTAATGGCCTTGAATTCTTTAGAGGGACAAATTTTATTATTTATTCTGTGTGACTAACAAAGCAGGCGGAAGTAACACTACATTGGCGTTCCACCCCCTACATAACAGACACACACGTTCACTCAGGATTTTAAATTTAGGGAGCTGACGTCAATTGGGGGTTACTCCAAGTTATAATGTTCTTTTATGTATGTCAGAAAAGTAATGCACCCCTTTATTTTTTAGTGAATGAAAGGAAATTGCTTACTTCCTGTTATAAATTACCTTGAAATGAGCTTCAATAACTATTACAGTAATATGCCACAAATCTGAACAATGGCAATACAAAAACTTTGCCTGGTAGTCCTACTTTTCATGTTTATATTTTAATTTATATTATCCTATAATATTACTTTCTGCAAATAGGCTCATCTTCATCTGGGAATCTTGTAGAATGCTGTAATCACTTACATATTGTTCCATAAATATGCTCCTCATTTTCTGTTAAAGGAAACTACTAAAAACTTCTTAAAGTAAAAAACACATGAGAAGGGAAATGAAAAAGTATGGACATACGAGTGGGATATTAATATTATACAGGGAACTTTCTAATAAGAGAAGCTTCAGAAGCATAAATGTAGTGAATGTGTCCATTAAATAGCAGACACACAAACCAGGCAGGAGCTCAGGGAAATAGCATAGTCCGGCAAACAAAAAAACATAGCTCATGGCTGGCAGGAGCCGAGACTACCACACACAACTGCAATGTGATACTCTCTGGCTTCTGACTGGGAGGCCAGAGACCTGGGTTCTTGTGTTCTCACTGCAGGGCCACCCTCAACTCTGGGGCCCTGGGCAAAAAGCTTTTCTTTTCCCTCAGGGTTTTGGGCTTCCTCCGGGCTTGGAGTAAGAGTATCTCAAGGCTCCCTCTCTCTACCTCTCCACAGTGAGAAGCATCTCACAAACTTCCTCCAGTCCTGTGTGTGGCGGTGTTCACTGGCGAGGCACCATGGCAGAATCCGGGCTGAACCATGATTCGCCTCCTGCTACCACCACCAGTTGTACTGAACAGGAGCACCTCCCAAAGACACAGCCTTAGTCCTGGCCTCTTACTCCTTCCTCGTCATTTCTGGCAGCAACTTGACAGTACAGCCCCTGTGCCTAATTAAACTTCCCCACAGAGTACAGCACCTGGGGGGTACAAGTCACAACGAGATACCAGTCTCAGGCAGAGGTGCACATGATTACTAAGTTATTAAGATTAAGTTTTAAAGTCTAACAGCCTTATATGTTCATTGCAGCACTATTTACAATCGCCAAGATCTAGAAATAGTCCAGGTGCCCATCAGTAGATGAGTGGATAAAAAAGCTGTGGTACATTTACACAATGGAATACTTACCTGACTATAAATTTTTTTAAAAGTGGGGGTGGGGGCCCTTTTGCAACAGCATGGATGGACCTGGAGATTATTACGCTACAGTGAAATAAACCAGTCAGAAAAAGACAACTACTGTATGCTCTCGCTTTCATGTGGAATCTAATGAACAAAATAAACTGACAGACAGAATAGAAACAAAAGTATGGACACGTGGAACAGACTGACAGCTGTTAGAGGGCAGGGGTGTTGGGGCTGGATGAAAGAAGGTCAAGGGATTAAGCAAACACACACACACGCACACACACATATGTGTATATGTAAAACACATAGACACAGACAACAGTATGGTGATAGCCAGAGAGAAAGGAGGGTTAGGGGAGGTGGAGGTGGACAAGGGGGAAGAAAATGGGGACAGAAAAAGACTTTGCTTGGGGCGATGGGTGCACAATGCAGTGTGCAGATGGTATTTCATTGAGTTGTACACTTGAAACCTGTATGGTTTTGTGAACTAATGTTGCCCCAGTAAATTCAATAAAAACAAAGCCCCATTACTGGCCAACTCAGCTTCTCCCTCGTCAACCGTGCTGGTATCCCTAGGAATCCAAAGCCCTTTCTTTCTTCTTCAGAGCACGATGAAATGATGCAGATGGGGTGGTGAGGGCGAGGGGAGGGCTCAGAGAGCCTTGGCAGAGCAGTGGTAGGTCGGTCCACAAGATAATACTCAAATCTTATTTTTATTTTGTGTTTGGGGGGGGAGTTTTACATTGTCACAGAAAAGAACAACCAGTTCCACAGTTATGTGGTTAAGACAATGAAGAAAACATGCGTGTGTTGGGGGTAAGGTAAGGCACAGTGACCTCCCCACGGAGGCATTGCTGGTCCTTTAACCTCACCCTCATGCTCCTCTCTGCCTCCACCGGCACTGCCTGAGGGCCAGGCGGCTGGGTTCTTAGCCAAGAATTTCCCAGCAGTACCACCATGTCTTTTTTCGTCCTGTCGTTCCTGCCTTTACAACTAGGGAGTGTGTTTTTAGAAATAAAAGTCCAGAGCTTCCCACAACTCCAACCATCACAGACATCTCTCCTCAGCCCCAACCTCCTTCCTCTCCCCTGGCTGAAAGCCACCGTATACCCTTTGCATATTTAAAAAGTTCAGTTTCGTGGAATTTTAAGGGTCACCAGTCCAACCACGGCCACCGTGATACGACGTATACCTTACTGTCTTACTGCGATGCATGGAAATCCCAAAGACCCCCACGCTTGTAGTACATTTCAAACACACCCACATGTGCTTCATAATAATTTCGGTGACTTCAGTTGAGGAGGCATTCTGTCACATCCCCACTTAAAATGATGAGGACAGAAAAGCAAAAAGGGACCACGTAGCTTGACCAGGTAAGCAGACCCTTCTATCTCCCCACTCCCAGTTAACACCGGGCCCCGCACCACCAGGCACAGCCCCGCACCAGTGTGGAGAGCATGCAACGGAGTACAGGAGTGGGGAGCAGAGGACAGAGAAACGAAGATGGAAACAAGGGAGAGGCAGTTTGCAAGAATTAGAATTTGGCTGTGATCACATTAATTTAAAAAAGGGACAAGGACGTAAAGAGAAGCCCC
Source organism: Artibeus jamaicensis (assembly GCF_021234435.1). Lineage (NCBI taxonomy): Eukaryota > Metazoa > Chordata > Mammalia > Chiroptera > Phyllostomidae > Artibeus > Artibeus jamaicensis. The sequence continues at coordinate 40,639,421 of NW_026522030.1, read as the reverse complement.
ACAGGGAATGGGAGGTGGAGACACTGTCCAGAACTGAGGAGGTCAGAGGTGTTGAGCCCACCACCCGGGGCCCCTCTGACTCACCCACTCCCAACTGCACCACTCCACACTAGGTGCAAAGCATGCAGGACTTACAAAAATGGCCAGAGCGCTTACCACAAGACTCTGCAATTCTGATGGGGAAATGGGAATTATTCATAAACAGCAGTGAGAGGGAAAAAGAAAGGAATCTCCTGCAACACAAGAAGGGGTAAAACGAAAGGGTCCTAACACAGCCACAGGGCAGGAGAGGTGTCCTGCAGCTTGAAGTATGGAAGAAGGAAAAGGGAGTTAGGCAAGGCTTCGTGGAGAAGGCGACGTTTCAACTCCACCTAGACACAGAATTAACAAACCTTTCCTAGAAACTTTTGTTTTCTAGTCACAGAAGGAGTTTGAGGAAGCACCACCATCTTGACTAGGCAAAATCTCTTAAATATTCGATACCTCTTTTCACCATACAGAATAAGGAAGATGGAAAATCTCAGATCTCCAGCAGATGTTTATCTGCAAGATCTACAGAAAGACTTTGGGGTACAGGTCAAAGGTGGAATATCACAACGCAGAATTAAAACTCAGGTCCAGTTCACGTCCCTAAGAATAACTCAGTCTTTTTCAAGTTTCCTGGCTGTAGAACAGTGAGGCTCAGGAGACAGTAAAGATAAGAGTAAAAAAAATTCCTTTTTATGCCTGTTTGCTGATTCAGACCTGAAGGGCTTCTTGTCTTCTGTGTAGCTTTCTCTGTAAATGAGTTGATAATTCCCTGACAAGAAGTAGCAACATCTCTAGAACTAGGACACGGCTCTGTAATCCTAATGGGGGAACAGACAGTTGGGTAAGGAGAACAGCAAGGAAGATGAAGGAAATAAATCTACCAGAAGTTTCTTTTTTCAGGCCAAGGTTGCCGGCATCCGTGGGGAAGCACTACCAAAGCCCTCGTGCTTCCTGGTCTGCGTGCGACACGAAGCTTTAAACAGAGGACAATTTGGTTTGTGACACGGATAAACACCGCACTGGCCTTAAAGACAACGTCACACATTGCTGAACCAAAACTCTACAAGAGCACGCAAGGCTTTTTTTCCTGTGATTATTCCTGGAAGTTTATCACTTGAAGCTGAACGTGTTTTTAAAAAGTGGTTAGGTTGAAAGTTTGCCGTGTTGGTTGGGCTTCTGTGAACTCTTCATCTTTGAATCAAGGGAACATATTAAGCTGCAAGCTCCTGCCTTCACTTTAAATAAACTGCCTTGGGACCATTCTTGCCCAGAGTCAGACCTGGCGAAGGCTCTGAGGCAGCTCTGTGCAAGACGGAAGATTACAACAAACCCTGCAGTGGCTAATTAGTGCCCCGCGATTCTCAGGCACAGCCTCGCAGGAACTTTGCTGTTAACATTATCACCCTGGAGACACCTTCTCCCAAGAATCTACCTGTGATGCAGTTCCATGACCTCCTCAGTGAGGACAGCCAATGTATCCACAAAGGAAACAAATCTTTTAAAATGGGTGCTCTCAAGAAAACCCAAAGTACTGGAAAATCCCTCACCAATAAAGCACCTCAGCTAGGACTCACTTCCATTGGTAGTTACAAACACCCCTCTAACCTAGGACTCACTTCCTTTGGTAGTTACAAAGGTCACCACAGGTACCTAGTGTGTCTAAAATTCACTTGAACCCAAACTGCTGGGCAGTGAGTCAAAACCAAACCAAACCAACTGTACCAACAAATGCTAGTTGCAAAGCATGACACCCAGCAACGTACTGTGCTGTGTATTTACATGGCCACCGACCTTCCCAGGTCTGTCCTTCCCAGGTCTGTCCTTCCCATGTTCTGCTAGGCCCCTTGTGAGGCAACCTCATTTTGGACACTGATAAGAATCAGTGCTAGCCAGGTCCTTCTCTGCCTGCCAAGATACTATTTACAAATTAAGCGTATAAAAGAGTCTGAAATGCATACTTTGAAGCTTTTCTGGTCGAGACAGCACACTGCGAGGTAAGACTAAAACTCCAACATTGTATACTAAATGAACCCCTGGTTAAGTGACAGATGCGCTTTGAGATGCCCTGACTTTTGTAGTAGCAACAAAAATTCAAAAAGAAACTCTTCAATTCTTTGCAATTAAAACGAAAAATGGTCATTTATGATGTTTATATACCACTAAGAAAAGCACCATGTAGTTCATTTGACTTCTTTGAGTTTCAAGTTCCTCATCTACAAATAAGCATAACAATAGTGACCACAACCTCAATTTTGATAGAAACTGAATAAAATATGACATATGATGACATCTGCTGAACTATCATATAAAAATGTACATTATCCCTAAGATCCTTTTAAAGGCCTCAATTCCTACCCTGGTCTTGAATCCACAACCTGCCAGATTAACCTAAAATGTTTTTTTGTTCATAAATTCCCTTGCTCAAAAGGGAGACAAGCCTCCACTATGCACTGGATAAAATATTCCCACTTCACCCCAGAAGTCAAGTCTTCCTACCAACTCCAACTTTATCTTCTGAAAATTCTCCCCAACTGGAACCTTTTGTCCTGGGCAAGGTCAAAAGCCATGTATTAGTCTTCTCACAGACTCTTTAGGCTGCGTCCCTGTGATATCAGGGCTTCCTTTGGATCACAGATGATCACAACCCACGCCCCCGCCCCTTTCCAGCAGCCACCCTACCCCTGGCCCAGAGCTCGCCCTGCTCGCCCTGCACCGCACAGCTGCGCAGTTTGCAGTTTGCACTTCATGTATACAGATTTAGGTACATTCTTCAAAACACATAAATCTTCAACTGTAAATCATTCCTTTTTTACAGAATTATGGACTTTGCTTAATAGCATTTTAGAACATGTAGGAATACAGCACAACAGCAAGCTACAAAAGAGGTGCAAATATATTCAGAATCATTTTGTGCCTGGTTGAAAGCATAGTGGGGAGATGGGGAAGGGCTGTCCTCACGAGCATTCGATTTCCAAGTCTGATGACGTATAAAGCAACATATCCAACTCTTTGATCAGCGATTTTTTTCTATTTAAGTATTTTTAACTACAAAATTCTGAGTTCAGTTAAAAAATAGGAAGGGGGTAGGTGATAATTATATTTAACAAATTTAAATTTCTTTCAACTTCCGTGCATTCCATTCTTCAATTTACAAAAGGGTCAGCCCATATTTAAATTAGGTTAGTTTCTGAAATGTTTCGAAAGCATTAGTGCTTGCATAGAGGTAGATGATATAATGGGATAAGTTGCTTATACCAATAAGCAATTGATGCTTAAGTTGGAGCTTACATACCGAAAACTACCATAGAGATTTAAAAATCATAGAAGCATATGGCCTGATTATAACTGTCCATATGTTCTGAAAGTTTTATATATACACACACATATATGTATATATATACATATATATGTGTATATATATATATATATATATATATAAAACAAAACATTGTAATTCATAGTAGGCTTCAATTATATAATAATGTACTATAAATCCAGATGTTTGGAAGGGCACTACTTATGTCAACATTTCAAAAATCCTGTTTTCCATATGTAAAACATCATTCCAAATGAGTGAATTAATGAGTAATTAACTCATAATTAAAATTAAATGTTATTTATATGCAACATTCAAAAGACCCAGCTATATTTAGCTCCTAAATTTTGTCATCTCTATTACATGTTTTGCTAAATTATAATTATTCAAGTATCTTTGACTTATCTTTAAAACTGGTACTACTTACAGGCTCTATCTAATATATCCTGAACGCATACAAGGAAAAGTGCCATATTAACACGAGAAAAGTTAAGTCATTAGAAGCAGTAATAAAGTTGTAAAGTTTTCCAAACCCAGACTGTGAGGTCTCATTCGACTTGATGATGAATATCTTAGGCAAATAAATATGTTATCTTTCATAATGAAACTGGCAGGACTAAGTCTTAGACTCCTATGTTTCTCATAAAGTCACAATTTTCTATGCAAAAAAATAATAAACAAGCGCACAGCCCTTTTTAAATACTCTAGTAAGTAACTAACTACCATCTATCTGTATTTTCTATTCCCAACTACTTGTGAAATGATCCACGACTTTACTAACTGGCTAGAGATTAAATTTCCATAATACAAACTCTTGCAAAGATGACCGAAAATTTGGCACCTTCTCTTGGTCAAATGCAATCTATAGAACACATTTAAGAAAATGGAGCAATTTCAGAAGATAATTCTTTTACATTAAAAAGAAAATGACAAGAAAAATCAAAAGTAGGTTCCAAATGTGGCTTTTTACATTAAGGGAAATTTTCTCATTTGTTCATTGGAAGAACCGGAGAAAAGTGACTCATGTGTAGAGAGCTTTCTAAGACCAACCATGTTAAGCAACTAACTGTCCATGACTTCCCTTAAAATCATCTGGATCAGAAACAGTGAGAATCAAAACTTCGGGTGGTTAAATCAGGTCCTACCAATACACACCTTCAATGCGCTAGTGCTGAGCAATACCCTTTAAGCATTATGTTTGTGATAATTCAGTTGTTCTCATGGCACCATGTCAAGATGTCATAACTAGTGATTTATTATTTCTCTCGAGTATCTAAAAGCTGCTGACCTAGGAGAGTTTGACAAACAAAGGCCTTGTTTACAAAGGAGGACTTCTAAAGGCAAAAAAGGCATGAAACACTGGAGGACAGCACCAATTTTATAATTTATGAAAGTTTTCTCTTTTATGGTCTTGCTCAAGTACATAATCAGCTTTCAAAATGAACTGTCAAAATAGTACAGTAATAAACGGGATATCCCAATTATCTCCTAGAAAACAATGGGATGTGCTTTCATATACTGGTCAGTAAAATGACTTACTTCATTTAAACTTAATTAAAGGAAAGTTTTAAACAGCTATTTGCCAAAGTCTTACCTTCCAGTTACACTGTCAGAAATATTTGAACAAGAATTCAAACATTAACAGTATAATGCAAGCAGAGGCACTTTTTTGTCAATTTCAAGCCTCAGGTGTTGGTCAAAGCACTTTTCAAGAAACTTGACGAGAAATGCTCAGAAACCACTTTAAAAACGAACAAAAGAAAAGATCTAAGGCTGCTTTGAACACACTCTTGCGGTGAATATTTTCTGTGAAATGCCACCGTGCAGCTCGTCCTGGGGCTGGGATGTGACTGATGTAACTCATAAGAGAAAGGCTGTACTGAAGACAGCACTCTCTCTCACCTCTGCCGGTTCTTCAAGGGTTCTGATACCCCAAACTCCTAATTTATTTTACAATATTCTTTACCAATAAAGCATATCTCTTTTAACACTCTCCACCAAGAGAGATGGACCTCTATCTAAAGGTCTCAGTTTTTTCCCTCAGTCTGTTTCAATAAGTATTATTTGTACCTAGTGGGTATCTCTGCAAATCCCTTCTTTCCAGTAGCAAACATTTGAGTTGTCAGCAAGCTTAAAAAAAAATTCCAGAATAAAAGGGCAATTAGATTCCTAAAAGTGTGTCTCAATTTGCATAACAATACACCAACTGGAATTCAATCCCGACACACCTCTTAACACTTTCCCAGAGTGCCAGCAGTATGTTGGAAGCCTACCAAGTCCAGTGTGGGCAAACAAGCCTTGGGTAGTCCCCCAAATCACTGGTAGAAAATATTACTGAAAACATCTGAATGTGCATATGTAAGTACACACACACACACAACACTGGGCATGGCTTTTATTTTAGTACAACTCCCAGTGGCTTCTGAGCCTTACTGTTTGAACAGGAATTCTCTTCTCAACATGCAAGCAACAATCTTTCTGTTCACACAGCTCTCTGTTACTACAAGCATGGTATAACCAAATGTAAGTAAATAGGTCCTTTGAAATGGAAGCTAAAATTTAACTCCGCTATCGGTAATGTAACTACGTGTGAAAAATAATCAGTCAATGTAGTAGACAAATGAGTATCCTTAAGGTCTTCTTCATCCTCTGACATTACCCATACTTAGGAATACGGCCCAAATAATGACAATGATGACATCTCTCTATCAAATACTACTTGCTTTGCTTTTTCAAGCAAAGCAGCAACCTCCATCAGGTTAGAGAAGAAGGAAAAAAGGCAACAACCTCGCAAAACTCTCCCAAAAGTTATATAAACAAAAAAGGGGAGAAGCCCCTGGGCTTTGCACCCATGTGCTAATAAAATTATGTAACAACCGATGCAGACACGACCGAAGGAATGGATTCTAACACCCCCACTTCCCTCGACTCCTGAGCCTGTCTCCTTCTTTTTAAAAATCCAAATGCCTGGCAAGACCCAGTGGACGACTCTGAATATTTATTTTATTGTTGTCATAAATCCTACCAGAGTTGGAGGCACGCTAAGGCCCGAAGTTTGAATGTGCAAAGCCCCAGGGTGCAGGACTCCTACTCTCTGGACCCGCTGCAGAAAGAACTGACAATCGACAACAGCCAGAGAGGCCTTCTCCTTCCCCTTCACGATGCCTCCCGCTGGAAAGTTTTCCACAGGATCAATCGGAGGGCAAGGAGCCCATTTCTCCCAGCCTGCCTGACTTTGCAGGAAAAGCGGGCTGGGAGACCAAAGGGAGTGGGCAGGAAAAGTGCTGTGAAGATCCACAAACAGCGGGCAGCAGAGGGGACGAAGCTTTCTTACCTGGGGGAACAGAGAACAAACAGCGGAGCTGGGCTGGCCTGGCCGAGCCTGTGGGGGCAGTGCGGCCAGGAGCGGGTCTCTGCGCTGGAGCCCTAGGCCCGCGCCGGAGCTCGCGGCCCGGCCCCCGCGGCCGCTTCCTCCCTCGCGCGCGTCATGTCACTGCGATCAAACATGTCTGTGTGCGCTCTGCTGCTGTGACTTCCTGATTCTCTGCGCTCGCGCACACACTCACACTCACAGCCACACGCGCAAGCCACCCCAACCAACCCCCGCTGCCAAACCTTGCTCGTCTTCCAGAGCCCCGGGGGGAGGGTGCTGGCAGGAGCGTCTGCCGGCGCCGCTGTTCCCGAGGACGCACTAGCCCCTGTGCGCACAGCACACACTCACGCGAAGACACACTTGCACCGGCCTCAGGGTGCAGAGACGCGAGCCACCGGAGCTCGCCACCTTCTTCTTCTCCCCCACCCTACTTAGCCGCCCTGCCAAACTTTTTTTTTTCCTCGCCTGATCCGAGTCCAACTTCCCTCCACCCCAATCCTCCCCCCCCCTTCCCCCATAGCAGTCCGGCCAGCCTGGAGCTCACTAAGATCGGCCGCAAACGGCAACCCGGATAAAAATAATAATGCAATCCAGGCAGCGGGGGCGGGGACGAGCGCACAGACACTGGCAGGAGGCTATTTTCCCGCGTGTACCGGAAACCGACCAGAGTGCCCAGACCTGGGCGCGGGTGTCTCCTCAACCTCACACTACTGTGTCCGACCTGGCATGGTGCAACTGCGCCTAGGCTGAGAGGCCTGGTATCGGGCACCCAGGGCACCAGACTCAGAGTGTGCCCTGCAGCCGGAGGGCGGCGAGGGGCCGTCGCGCCGGACCAGTTATTTGGGGAAGTGCATCGCGACACCTTTGCAGATGGCATGGCCGTGTTTTGTAACGCAGCCGGGAGGAGGGACACGGGCGGATGGAGGGGGAGAGGCAGAAGGAGTAAACCAGGTTGGGATGGGAATAAAACAACTCGAAAGCAGAGAACGAGAAAGATGGGGCGCATGTTATCGTTGGGAGAAGGCTTCCACCGTACCTCCCCGCCTCCTTCCCTTGCTGTCCCCCAATTCCCTCTCCACCACCACCCCTCCCAGCTCTTCTCCTTCTCCAGCAAACGCTACCGCTGCTGCCCGGTGCGCGCGGGTCCTGTTTGTGACAGGCAGAGAGGATTATCCGGATCATGGCCTCCCAGCCCGCAGCCACGAACGCTCTCCCTTGCCCCAAAGCTCCCCAAGCACACAGACGGCCAACGGTGACCCACGCCCACAGTTCCCGTGGCTCCGGCTAGGGAAAGATACAAAGCAAAAGAGACAAACCCAGAGAGGGGGAGAGCGGGGTAACTGAACCTCCGACCTCCTTCCGCGGTGCCTCCTTCCTCCCTCCCAGCAGTGCAGCCCGGGCCGGCCAGACACCCTTAACTTCACCCGATCTCGCGCGGTCGCCAGGTACAGGGGGCAGGGACACCGCCAGAGCCAGGCACAACCCCTAGCAACCCTTTTCCCTAAAGGCCTGCCCACGGGTCAGCATTTCCATCCTTGCCCTGGGGAACACTCACAGTGGAGGTAACACCTCCGATCCCGCACACCCCCGCCCCGAGGCGGTGGCAGCCGCCTCCTCGGCGCGCCAGCTCAGGCTTCTCTGGCCGCAATCCGCTGGGTTCTCCGCAGCAGAAGCGTTTTAAGCCAGTCCCCTGGAAGCCAGTGGCAGCCGCGTTCCTTGGCGTCTCGCCGCCAGCCCAGGCTCCTTGCCTTCCTCCCCAGCTCCACTTCCAACTCTTCTGGGGAGGGCTGCTCGGGATGAACTGTCGTGTTTCCATCCTCCTTCCCAATCCTCCAGCCTCCACCCTCCCTTTTCCACCCCCCTCCAAGCTTTTAAGGGAATGGGGAGGGGGTATTGCAACCTCGCCAAGTGTGTGCGTTTGCAACCTTCGGTTGGCAGTGCACCGATGACTGTCTATCCAGGGTCAAGGGCTGTGGTTTGCTGGGATTTCCCCTCCTTGCCTCCTTTAAATAGTAATTATTACTGTTATTATTAGAACAGCAAGGTTCAGTTGAAACTTTCCCGTTTCTTCCACCGCCGCCCGGGTTCTGTCGTTAGAGCATTCCACCTGAGGCCCACGGGGAGGAGGCGGGCTTTTTTGTTGTTGTTGTTGTGGCGGTTGGCCCGCCTGTTTGTTTTGGTCTCCGTGCATGCACAATAAATAATAATTAGGATAATAATGAATAATCCCTGGCGAAGGCGGCGCGGTGCCGGAGGGGTTTGTGCTGCGGCTGCGATCGGGAGGCCCGAGGGAGGGGAAGGAGGAGAAAGGAGTTGTAAGTTATATTTACCTTGCTCGAGAAGAGTGTGCTGGCTGAATCTCTTCCTCCTCTGAGTCACCCGGAGTACAGAAACACAGGGAGAGAGGACTAGATTATGAATATGACTTCATTGATGACAGCCGTCCCCTCCTCTTCCTAAACTCGAGCTCCGCCCCGCGTCCCACCCCCGCTGCCTCCGCGGCGCCGGAAGAAGCTCCGCGGTTGGCCCCGCGCGCCGCCCCGCCCTGCCGGCCCCGGCGCGGGTTGGCGGGGAGCTCCTGCCACTCGGCCCGCTCCGCGACTCCCGGGGCTGGGGGGGGGGCGAGGGGGGAGGAGGGGGAGGTGTGCAAGAATGTGGACGGAGACAGCTCTACTGTATGCGTGGATCCGTGTGTGTCTGCAAGGCGCCGGCTCTCCGCCGTGTTTGTGCCTGGGGCAGAGAAACTGCGCAGGACGCGGAAAGCCCGGAGCCTCGATGGGGCCCGGCCCGCGAGACGCCTCCGGGCAGTGCTCTTGCCCCGGCGCTGCCCGGCACCCCTGCGGGAGGCTGGGGAAGCGGAGGAGGCAGAGCGAAGGGGAGGACGGCCGTAGTAATCGCGTGTAGTAGTTTGGGGTTCTGCAGAGAAGGTGCTGGAATTTAACTGTGCCTGCGCCTGCCAGGACGAGCCGGCAGAGGGAAAGGGAGGGGACAGGAGAAGGACTCTGAGGGGCACCAACGCCGTTTGTGGCACAGTGTTGGCCGTGGAAACAAACCAATATGCAGGCAGAAACAGGCATCGTAGTGCTGGCTGAAACTTTTTACCGATCCTCCGTTCCCCCCGCCCCCCGCAACCGCTCCCCACCCAACGCTGTAATTATAAATCTGTCCCCTTTCTCCCCCGCAAAACGGGAGGCGGGCACAAAGAACATTCTCGCCAAATCTGCCTCTTTTCTGAAAGACTGCAAGCTTCCAAATGCCAGTGGGGGGGGGGGCGGCTGAGAGGATGAATGCCTTATAAATAAATAAAACCGCCCTAACTCTTCTGTTTACTTTCTGACCCACACACAGCACTTTGACCTTCCCTCACCTGTCGTCTTCAGTAGAATACACACAAAAATTTGGAAAAACTACCTCGTTGGGGGTGGGGCGGGCGGGTGAGGGGGAAGCTGATGCATGGAATCTGCTTTTGATTTAGGAAGGAGAATAAATCTTTTTCTCTGCGAACCATAGAATCCTCTCTCCCACCCCCCAGTTAGCACCAGTTAAGGCTGCACACAGCAGACCACTGGCACTGTGAGGTTCAGAGACCTCGTGTTCCAATTCCCTTTGCAATACAGTATTTTGGTGGGAGGAATAGGTCAGTTTTTGCTGGGACAATTTTATTTTTAGTTTTATAAAGTGTAAGAGAATGTTATATTTAAATCAGGGGCCTATTATTTTAGAGACTCAGATTAATTTAGGTGCTTGACTGTTCCTATATAATAGTGTTATGAAAAGTATGATTTATCCCTTATTTTGTAACAGTATAATGGCTTAAATCAGTCATTCAAAGTGCACTGTGACTACTTGGTTGAGGGTTTTTTTTTTCCCCCCACCTAGAGTAAAATCCTATTTTAAGACCATTTCACTGTTGTAAAATTGACTCTATTTGAGCAATCGGGTCTGAAATGCAATTCTCTAGGATGCTTATAACTATGCACTGGATTCCTTGAAGACACCAGACAATGGAAAGGATACCAAACCTTGCATGTGGTCATTAAATGGCAAGACTTGTTGACATCACCGAGCCGTTGCTGGCAGAAGCAGAGCCTGCGCAGGGAGGCCGGGAGCTTCGGTGGCCACCCACCCGGTCCTTTCCGAAGGCTCCCTTGCTTGCTTGTCTGCTTTGCCTTCATAACTTTCTGTCTGCCCCAAAGTGGATCTCAGGACAAGAAAAGGTAACACATCTGAGGGAAAGAGAATACAGTATGCCCTGAAGACTCTTTTGTAAGAACTTCTTTTTTTCCTGCCTGAGGATATGCCAGTATAATTGCTAACTGGGAGAAATACAGCCAGAAATCTTAAATAGAATTAGCAATGTAGTTACAGTATAACTTCTAACTGCCTAATAAATTTCAACAAAAAATATGGCCAGATAGCCTAGTTGTCTATAAAAAGGCTTTACGATAATGGCAATGCCTATTACACCAGGTAATGTTAGGTTTTAATTTGAGGGCCTAATTTGTTTCCCTGTCATGTCAACCCTGCATGTCGTTTTTTAGAAACTGATGACTTTACCATTAGTTCCTTGTGAATAAGTGCCCTTTATCCCTTTAAGATTCTACTCCGCTAGCCATGCCAAATTTCAAAAGGAAAACAATCATCTTAGTAAGACACTGGAGGGAGAGACTGGCCATTTTTTATGGCATTTTGTCAGAAGGAAAGTAAAAAAGAACACACTCCCTTTGTTACATGTATATCTTCTTCAGCTCATATAAAATTTTGATGCAGTACCTGGAGGGATGAGTATCCATGCATTATATGCACAACTATGGGAACTGAAAAATAAAATCTATCATTGGGAGCAGAGATTAAATATAGATATTCCATCTCCTTCTCCCTTCACATTGGTCTAAGAAAACAGCACCTTCTCACTTCGGGTCTTTCCTCTGAAGAATTGTCTTGTTTGTAGCTTGTACTGCAGCAAGTATGAATTTTATAAAAAAAAAAAAAGACCTACACTCAGGAGAAATGAAAAGGCAGCACCATTCACTTGGTACAAAAAGAAGACTGTAGTACATGTAGCATGAGCTTCATCTCTGAGGTAAAGCAAAATTTAACAATTGATGTTAAAGAGAAAAATGATGGGGTTCTTTTGTTTTGCAGAAAATCACGTAAAAGCAAATGTAATCGGGGGCGAAAAGTACTCTGGAAGGCTGCACAGAATATTGCACTCGCATGAAGGTTTTCCTTTAGGACTTTGACGAGTCATAATATGTTCTCTGAACTTGCTTTTATTTTTTCAGTTTGGCATCAAGGGATAGAAGACACCTTTTCATGTTTGCATGGCCATGTTCACTGGTGTGCCACCGCTGACGTTCTGTACTGAGTGGGTACTGGGTTTGAAAACTGACATTGAGTTACACCTCCCTCATAAAGAAAATGACCGTGCGCAAAGTGAGGAAGCCTCTAGTCCCACCAGGCAAACAGTCAACGCTGACTGAGATGCCGCCTAGCCTCAAACAGGAGCAGCTAAGACCATTTATGGGATGAGTAATTTCATCTGCAGTAATGGAAACTCAACTTTGACAAACTGGATTGGCCGACATTTAGTTCAGTAAAGTTTAGAATTAGCAAGTAAATTTATTGCAGAAATAAACATTCCTCTCTTTCCTTTTTCCAATCAACAGTCTCAGCAGATTTTGTTTCTCCACATTCTTCCAAAATACCTCCCCAATTCTCTTTGTGATCCTATCACTCTCTAGCTTAAAAGCCTTTGTCTATTCCCAACCCTTATGTGAGAATGTTAACATTCCTTAACAGTGGTGTCCAACCTCTCTTCCAGCATTGTTGAGATTCTTCAAGTGCCTGCGCTCCAAAATCCTGGTTCACATGCTGGTTCCAAAGACGCCATATTGGACATACCTTCTCCTGACTGAAATGCCAGCCCCCAGTGCCCCCTCCAAGACTCAGCCATGGCCCAGCAACCTTCCAGTAGCCCTCTTTGCCCTCCCCAAGCAGAGGAAGCCACTTATCCTACTCTGCTCCCATAGCAACCGGTGTATATGGCCATTATAGCACTCATCACTTTGATGTGTTTACTTGGCATCCTCAACGAGATGGTTGGTGCCTGGAGGGTGTAGAGCAAGTTCAATTCATCTCTGAACCCTCAGCAGCTCACTGGATGCCTAGCACATTGTACAGCAGTTTCCCCCTTACCCACGGTTTTGCTCCCTGTGGTTTCAGTTATCTGTGGTCCCCTGTCCAAAAATATTAAATAAAAAATTCCAGAAATAAACAGTTCATAACTTTAAAATTGTACACCATTCTGAGTAGTGCAATGAAACCTCAAAAAGGCCTGCTGTGTCCCACCTGGACATGAATCATCCCTTTGTGTATTGTTTCCATGTTGTATGCACTGCTTAATAGTCACTTAGTAGCTTTCTAGATTATCAGATGGACTGTCTTTGTAATTCAGTGCTTGTGTTCAAATAACCCTTATTTTACTTAATGATGGCCCCAAAACACAAGTATAGTAATCTGGCAATTTGAACATGCCAAAGAGAAGCCTTAAACAGTTTCCTATAAGGGACAAAGCATGTATGTAGAGAAAAAACGTGCATAGGATTCAGTGCTGTCTGTGGTCTCAGGCACCTGCTAGGGGTCTTGGAATGTATCCCCAGGGGTAAGGGGGAACCACTATATACTGTTAAGGAAAAACAACTTTGGTACATTGAAAGGATGAGAGAAATACATTAAAACTATCTGACAAAATCTGCAGGTCTTCACTATTAGTAATGATCACGTATATGAACAAGATGATGTGTTCTGAGTTGTTGTATTATTTTCCCAGCTGAAAAGGCTGATATGTTTTTTGTTTTTATTTTGTTTGGTTTTGTTCTGTTTTGCTTGGATGGGGCGTGGAGAAGGTGGGAGGTGAGAAGTAACATGTCTTGCCGTCATATAAAAAGCATTGAGAGGAGGTTCTGTTTGTTTGGATTTTGAATTTGTCTCAGAGTAACATGAGTGCTTCTATGGCAATTGTGTAATAGAGCAGTAATTATAATAGCAGCTTCTGTTTATTTATTTTTTATATCATCTGCCAGCATTCCTGCAGAGACCTTTACGTATGTTATTTAACTCAGTGCTATGAGATATGTGATGCTCTCCCCACTTTACAGAGGAGGCGGCTAAGGGGCAGGAGGCAATTCCCCTAAGGCAGGGGTCTCCAAAGTGGAGTGGGCAAGATAACTCATTGTGATGCGGGAAGAATGTTACAAATTCTATTTTTTTTTCCTTTAATGATTAAAAAATGTAATGATGACCAAAAAAAAGACACTTAGAACTGTTTATTATACTTATTTATCCTATCACCTATCTTGGTCCCACACAGACTGGCCATGTACCTAAAAATGTGTCTGAGTAAAGTTCCCGGCACAGAGTGGCTGCCCCACCCCCTCTGCAGATTTCACTGTCCAGGCATTGCCTGAAGTTTACTGCTTCCACAGATTATATTACCTGGTTTTAGACAATCAACCCTCTTATTTGGAAAACAAATGATTTTAAAGATTCCTTCAAAGAAATAGAAGATAGACATAAATCCAATAATGCAAAACACAGGTGAAAACCAAAATCAAGTCTGCTGTTTTAATCTCTAAGGTTTCTTTGCAAGCCAATTTGAGAAGTGAAAGCACACAGTCTAATTAGACCTGACAAGAAACAGGTCAAAACCATTCATAATCATTCAGGGCTACTTGAAATTTGGATTTCTGTTAACTATCATTAATAATGAATTCTGACCTTAGCATATAGTCTTGAAATATTAGCTCTAGGCAGTGTGGTATCATCTCACTGCCTGGGTCCCCTACCCCAAGTGTCTCCTCAGCCAACAGTAGTGACTTCACCTCCGACGAGAGCAGTGACCTCACTACACTGAGCAGTGACCTCACTGCCTGACCAAAGAGCCCAGCAGAACTTAGAACCCTGGTAACCAGGCAGCCACATTCTAAAACTTCCTCTACCCAGCTCACTTGGCTAAAGATGTTGACAAAGACAGGATGTACTCCTGCTGTCTGTCCAGGCCCCAAGGCCATGGCCTCAAAATAGGCAGTGGTGATAGTATGTTCCACAGGGGCCGCCACGGGTCCATCCTCAGTCAGAGACCTGTGGTCCTTTTCACAGCAGGTCCCAAAGGGCAGCTTTGTTCAGGCCAGGCCACCACATTGATTCTGCCTGAGCAGCCCCATGTCCCCTCCCTGTGTATGTATGTGTATGTGTGTGTGTATGTAAGGGGGTTCATGTGGGGAGGGCCTGCATGAGCAGGAACAGGAGTTCCTGAGAGGGGCTCAGGAGCCTGGTGGGCTCCTCATGTTCACACCCCGGGTCAAGGCTGGCTGGGTGGATGTGGAGTGTGCGTGGCACCCTCTACCCGAGGTTTACCCCAAGCCCCAGAGATGAACCTCATTTTCCCTGGGTGGAGGTCTGTGTAGACACAGGGCTCAGCCTGACCCAGGAGCAGAAGGTCCAGTGAGCAGAAACAGCAGTGCCTAAGGCCAGGAAGGACTTGGGGCCTCCGAACCGGCTGCCAGTCACTGTCATTGCAGAACTCGCCCCAGGTCATGGAGGAACAGCAGCTGGCTGACAAAGACCCCCACCCTGCCACCACCATCAAGGAGCAGGTGCGCCACATCACCAAGGACCAGAGCAGCCAGAGGTGACTGTGGGCACTTGGGGATCTGGCAAACCAGGGTCCATGGATGGTGGAGAAGGACATAACCCCCAAAACCAAAGCCTCCCAGGCTTCCCAGACAGCTCAAAATTTCCAACATCAACATGGAGTACGGTACTCATGTTAAAAGAATTGGGCTGGAGGGCCTGGAGCCCGAGGAGGTAGAGCCCAAGGGTGAGAAGTTAGGGGAGGTAGGGGTGGGTTGGGGGGTGGAGGTATATACGAACTTATGGGAAGGGGTTGGTGCCAGACACACAGGGAGCACCCAGAGATGGTGGCCAGCAGCAAAGACTGGCCTCAGAGCACCCATGTACTAGACTGGCCATGGGGAGGATGTCCTGGGGTGGGTCCTGGGCTGCAGCCTCTTTGGAAGCCCCTGGCTGTGTTCTGTCTTTGGGGGTATGTGGAAATGCATGTGGGTGATCTTTTATCTTCTCACAACTCTAGCATGAGCCCAGGAAGCAAAGCTGGCTCCTGCTTCAACACCTGTCATATATCCTGAGAAGCCTCACGCAGGGGCAGATCAGGAGGCTGCTCCAGACCTGGAGCGGTGTCCCCCTCCAGCAGTCGTGCCACCTCCAGCAGCCACTCCATCTGCAGCTCTGCAGCCAGGGCAGCCTCTCCTGACTGACTGGAGCCCCTCCACCGTGGCCTGAGGAGCCTTCCCTGAACCTGCCCTGGCTCCTGCCACAGAGGAGCCGCCGCCTCAGGAAGATGCGTCAGGGCCAGCTCCTGAGCTGCTGGTTGAACCTGCTCTATGTCTTCCAACAGAAGAATTTGTTTTACCCTCAGCCTTTGACCTTTTCCTTTTCTTTTATTGTTATGCTTTTCTCCACAGCGTGATTCAGTATTTCATCTTTTAATTTTTATTATTTGAGAGTTTTGGGGGTATTATTTTTTCTTCTTTTCTTTTTTCTCTTTTTATCCTTCATTTTTCCACTGTGTGATTCAGTTTAAGTAAGAAAGTATTATTTATACTGTGAATTGTGTCACTCCTGAATACGAAGTACGTCCACAACACTGTGCACATAAGCCCTGTAGTTAGTAGCAGGAGACTCTGCCTCCCCGAGAGGAAACGCTGCCCCAGAGGCACTCCCCCTCCCAGCCCCGCAGCCAGACTGTGCTTCCTGTCTCTGCTCCTTCGCCTTTCTGGATGTTTCCAATAAATGAAATCTTAAATTGGTGCCTTTGTGTGTCAGCTCACATATTTTCATTTGTTTTTATCTGAAATAGCATTTTTGATATTCAAAAGGGAAATCTCAAATGGATCAGAGACCAGATGAAAAAAAGCAGCCCTTTTAGTAAGTGTGCACATCATCTCGGGGTAGAGACCACTGTGATAAGTGTGACCACAGGGCCAGAAGCCGGTCAGGCAACAGCTGGCTCTTCCTGTGCCCAAAACAAAAATGAGAAAAATGCAGAAATTGTCTGGAAAGACAAACCACAAGCTGGAAAGCATTCCTCACAACCCAAGGCCAGAGAAAATTTTAACATCCCTGTGGTATAGCAAACTCTCAAAAGGTATTGTTTTCCAATGAAACAAAGAGCAAATACATGCACTTCCAATGACATGTGATGTACATGTTCACTACATGTCAGACATGTCTGACCTCCCCGATGGTGACACACACTGTCAACACTGGGGAGACAGCACTGTCACCATCAGACTGGCACACTTCTGGTCTGGTGGCTACCAGCCCTGCGGACAAAGTGAGGGAGCAGAGGCCCCAGCAGTCCTGGTGGAAAGAAAGGGCAAAGGCCCCTCCCCTGGAGAACAGTGTGCGCGACCCTCAGAGTCCCACAGGTGCAAGCCTGCACTGGGAAGTGCCCATCCTAGGGGTAACCTCACAGCACTTCTCGCACATTTTTTTGAAGATGTATTTTCAAAACTACCCATCAGAGCACTGATAAAATAGCCAGGAATTGGAAAAGGCACAGATGTCCATGGAGAAGGGATGTGATTCTCTCATCACGGTCCACACGGACGAGGGAAGCTGAGTAGCTGCTAAAGTGGGTGCAGAGTGAGACGTGTGGAACAACCATGTCCATCCGGAATCCCACCTCTGAGATCACATGCATGTGGTTTCAACAGGCAGGCATGCCTGTGTGAAGATGACCTGGTAGTGTAGCTAGAGAACCCCAAAGAGTCCACTAAAAAGCTAGTAATTCAGTAAAGTAGCAAGATGCACAATAAATCAGTTGCATTTATATACATGAACAATGAACTCTCAGGGGTACTAAGAAAACCATCCCATTTACAATTGCATAAAAATATATATAATACCTAGGAACACGGACATATAATACCAAGGAATAATACCTTGACCAAGGATGTAAAAGACCAGTACTTGGAAAATTATAAGATACTATAGAAAGAAACTGAAGGAGATATAAATAAGTAGAAGAATATATCATGCTCAGGGATAGGAAAAATTAGCATCATTAAAATGTCCATATTACCCAAAGCAATCTATAGATTCAATGTAATTTCTAATCAAGATACCAATGGCATATGTCACTGAACTAGAGCAAATATTACAAAAATGTATGTGGAACCACAAAAGACCTTGAATAGCCTCAGCAATCTTCAGAAAGGAGAACAAAGTTGGAAGTATTGCACTACCTGAAATCAAACTATACTATAAAGCCACAGTAATCAAAGCAACATTTTATGAGCATAAGAATAGACATACAGATCAATGGAACAGAATAGACAGCCCAAAAATAAAATCACACTTTTGTAGTCAATTAATATTTGATAAAGGAGACAAGAATATACAGTGAGGTAAAAACAGTCTGTTTAATAAATGGTGTTGAGAATATTAGACAGATACATACAAGAAAAGAGAAACTAGACCACCAACTTATACCATATACAAAAATGAACTAAAAATAGATTAAAGACTTAAATATGACTTGAAACCATAAAAATTCTAGAAAAAAACAGGTAATAAAATCTCAGAAATTTCCCGTGGCAGTGTTTTTTTCTGATATATCTCTTCAGACAAGGAAAACAAGAAAGAAAATAGGACTATATCAAACTAGAAAATTTTTGCACAGCAAAAGAAACCATCAACAAAATGAAAAGACAACCCACTGAATGGGGAACGTTTTGCCAATGATACATCTAATAAGGCATTCACATCCAAAATTGATAAAGAATTTATGTAACTCAACATCAAAAAAACAAACAATCCAATTAAATCATGTGCAAAGGACTTGAATAGACACTTCTTCACAGAGGACATAGAGATTAAAAAGATGCTCAAAGTCACTAATCATCAAAATAATGCAAATTAAAACTATAATGAGGTATCATGTCACACTGGTCAGAACCCATCATCAATAAGTCAACAAACAACAGGTGCTGGTGAGGATGTGGAGAAAGGGAACCCTAGAGCACTGTTGGTGGGAATGCAGACTGGTGCGGCCACTACAGAAAACAGTGTGGAGAGGCCTCAAAGAATTAAAAATGAACTGCCGTATGATCCAGTGATTCCACTTCTGGGAATAAATATGAATAAACCTGAAACACTAATTTGAAAGAATATATATACCCCTATGTTCATTGCAGCATTGTTTACAATAGCCAAGATTTGGAAGCAGCCCAAGTGTCCATTAGTAGATGAGTGGATAAAAAAGCTATGGTACATCTACACAATGGAATCCTAGTCGGCTGTAAAAAATAAGGAAATTTTACCTTTTTCTACTGCATTGATGGACCTAAAAAGTATCAGGTGAAGTGAAATAACCCAGTCAGAGAAAGACAAATACCACAGGATTTCACTTATATGTGGAACCCAATGAACTAAATAAATTAACAACACAGACACAGACTCATAGATACAGAGAACAGACTGAGAACAGGCAGAGGGGAAAAAAGGTTGGGGGCTGAGTGAAAAAAGGTGAAAGTATCTAGCAAAAGAAAAACACAAACCATACACCTAGACAACGGTATGGTGATTACCACAGGAAAGGGAGGTGAGAGGAGGTAGAAGAGGGTAAAGGGGGACAAATGGTGATGGAAGGAGACTCGATTTTGGGTGGTGAACACACGATACAATATACAGGTGATATATTATAGAATTGTACACTTGAAACCTATATCATTTAATTAACCAACGTGACCCCAATACATTCAATACAAATTAAAATATTTAATAAAACACCTAGGAAAAAATGTTTCACTCTATCATTTTCATCTCATTCTTTCATAGCTCTTATTTTGTGTATGTTTCACATTACTATTAATACTGAATACATGTATAATGAATAACTATATAAATTATATCATATCTGTTTTTTTCTTTTCAACTGCAAGGGGAATATGATCAATCAAGGTGGAGAAGACTAAATGATGAAGTCAGAATTTTTACCCCAGCTTGATAAATCTCCAGGCTTAGAGTGATCTATGCTGCTCATGTAAAAATTGCCCAATAATTTGTCATCAAATACAGGGATTTTCAGCCATTATGAGACAGGGGAGGGTGGAATATAAATGATCTTTGGAGCACTGGAGAATTCCTTGCAACTGTTAGAAATTCCACGATTGTGTTAATGTGTGCTTCTGCACACAGAGTCCATACATTTCACCAGACTTTCAGTGAGATCATTCTCCGAGGTGGTGAGAATCTTTGATACAGAGGTACCGGAGCACAGGTGATGCAGGGTACTCTTCTGATAGGAAATAAATCTTTCCTTAGCCTTTATAAAACTAACTATATATTTTATATGTCCAAACATGTCTACCCTTTTAAGAAAAACCCTGTAGAACTCAATACATTTCTAGATAATTTAAATGTTTTCTAACTGCCCAAAGGAAGCCTTCATTTGTCTCTGGAGTTCAGCTTTCTGAGGATGATTTTCCTTTGAAAGATCTTATCAATAATACTCTATTATACGTATGTTGTCTAGACACAAAAGAATTTTAGAAATGTCATCAACATGTCTTTGAGGCTTTGACACATCTTTGGGCAATTGTACACTAGGAATCAGCACATAAATTTGATGTCTGAAAATTTTTTGTCATAAATTGTTCAGATATTTTAACTTTTGTTTGCAAGGTCATTGTAGCTGCTGCCCTTTGACTCGCACTGTGCTCCTCAGATGGATAATATGCTTCTGTACCAGAGTGACCCTGTAGCTCATCTCTCAGTCCCACAGCTAAATGCCACACTGGCAGAATACACTGCATCTATCTCTCATGCTGTTTTATTGGATTTTATTGCAGCATTTTAGTTTTAGACCACCCTCAGCTGTTACTGGACTTATCTTTTCAGTTACTATTTATTGTCTTTGATTTGTGTGCCACCCTTTCCCCAGCTCGACTTGCATCTTGTCACCCACAGGATTCTTATTTCAAGTTCAATGCACAGAAGTTCAATCTGCTGTTGCCTTATTTTAGTCATTTGTCTATGCTTGACATTTTATGCAAATTCAAGACAAGGGTAGAAAATAAGCCAGGAACTTATAAAACCAGAAATAACTACTAAAATTGCATTGATGACTCCTTAAAGAAGTTGAGATATATAATCTGCTTTTGGAGAGGAAAGGAGCGTCAGTCTCTCCACAGGTAGGGATTACACACCTTCCACAACAATATGGCTTCACTTTAGGTTTCGTTACAGAAAGTGATGAATATATAAAACGAGAATAAGAAGTTTTCAAGTGTCTGGATTCTGCATGGTGCAAGGTTTAATGCTGGGCAGGCAGCTTTTATCTCCCTTTCAGACAAACTTAGCTGAACAGTCACTGACTTCAATGAGCACTGGGCATAAAGGAGAAATCTGGAATGGTGCATACTCAACTGCGTACCTTAACAGAGACATTGTGATTCTGTTGGAATTTTACTTTTATAAAGACTATCTGAGGTCTTTTGGTAATAGGTTTTCCTTAAATATGAGAGAAAATAAGGGGTTTTGCTGATAAGGTAAAAGATCATAATGTACAATTTTTTTTTGTTTGTGTGTTTGTTTAATCCTTAGGACATAGGGTTTGGAAGTATGTCTGAATCTTAAATAGGTTTACACTTCACACTTTAGCTACATTTTATTGAACGACTTTAAAAGTATACCCACCAATCAGGGGCACTTGTCTTTATATGACACCTCAATTTTATAGTGTGATTAACTTACTGACATTAATGACTGTAACCACCATTACCTGATATTCTGCAAGTGCTATGGCCGATATCAATGTTTATCATTTTCTAAGAACTTAAGACCAGAGTGGCGAGCTATTATTTCTAATGCTAATATAATAAATGACTACTTATCAAGTGAGGAATATAATTAAATAGTAAAAGTAAAATTTAATGATCTAGTTAAGTGACTAATTCTTTCAAATAGCTTTTAAATACTGATAACACTGGTGTTTGAGCTGTCACAGGCTCTACATCAATGCCTTCTTCAGAATGGTAACACTGTAACTTCTTACAATAGTCACCAGTTTAAAAAATACACACCAATCTCAGAAACTCTGGTTCCATGCACTTAAGTAAGCATAATATGCCAGGACACATGGTGGAATGAACTTGGCTGAATGGACTGCCCATTGCCACCCACCAAGGTTAGAATCTTGGTCTCCTTACTTCGGGACAGTACACCACCTACTCTACCACACTGTGTCCCTTGGAAGAAAAATGTCTCCAAGTTCATGTTCTCCAGCTACATCCATCAATGCCCAGCTAAAGAAATGGGCCCAGTACTATTCGTTGTTTATTATCAAATTTATTTTTATAGACTGTGGCTTTCAAACTGTTCTAACAACTACTCTCAGTATGAAATGTATTCTATATCATGACCCAGTACACGCATACTTAGGTACATAGTGAATTTTATCAGTCAGGGTCTAACCAGGAAAACAGAAGGAATTTAATTTAGGGAATTGCTCATGCAGGTGGTGGAAGAGCTGAGAAGTCAAACAAAGAACTGAGAGTAACAACAGTAAGAAGTCGCTCTTACCTCTGAGCTGGAGGGAACCAAGGGATGAGGCAGAATTAGGAAAGTCTAGAGGCCAAGGTCTTCTAGTGAATCTGAAGCCATGATGGTTCTCACCGTTAGAGCCAAGGTGGGCATACGGCTGTTGCTAGAGATGAACCTAGAGGCAAAGAGAGAAGTGGTGAAACAACTTGTTTTCTTCCTCCTTTCTGCCCTTCAGCTGTCCTGTCTCCTGCCAGTGCCTCTCATGGGCTGCCTGCAGCTGATTTACAAGAGCCTGGGAATGGAAGCCCAGAAGGGTCAGCCCCCACTTGCCTCACAGGGCTGAGCGGAAGAGGGGGGAGTGGATCTGAGGGCCAACAAACACAGTAACTCAAACTCTTACTAAGTGCAATGCCATCTTTAGTTAATATTTCCTATTCTACTTCTTTTCTTTTTTTATGTTGCACACACCCTGCTATGACTCATAATTCATAGCGAGTTGGAAAACGACACTCTTTGGACCAATAGGAGACACACACTTCAGGAACTTTTGCCCTCACCTAAATGTTCTGCTTTCGGGTCAGGTTACTGAAACATGGGTCTCAAGATGAGCAGTTCATGGATTATATAAATCTTAGTAAAATAAAAATGTTTATTGGGGTAATGGAAATACCACTACTTGGGTTCCATACTTGGACCATCTTTTTAATAATAGATATAATAATATATTAATGTGTAAATAGATCTAAAATTGCACATGTCATACTTTTAGACTTTTGGAAATTTTGTAAAAAAGACACAGCTTCCTAATTCAAATTAATAATAAAAAATCTTAGTTCATGGTTATATTTTTGCATATCAGGTCACATATTATGCTAACAGCAAAATCTATGAAAATTGCCTACCTTGGAGAGAGTTTAGACTATAAAATTTGTTAGTGACATTTCCAGGGTGCAAAGTATCAGTGGACTCACAATGGATTTGTTGGTCACTAGCCACCAACAGGGGAACAGTGTCTGGCCTCTGCTAATTAGCATATTTGGAGTATTTTTGAAAGATGGGTAAAACTGTCTAGATACTCTCTCCATTTAATACTTTACCTATTAACATAAACATTGAAAGTAAAGATCACTTAGGCCGCTTATAACCTAAACTCCTTTTGTAGCATTGGATTGTCAATGTATAACATTAATCACACTTTTAATCAGTGTTCTACTGAATGATCACAACTTTTGCTCTCTCCTGAATAACAACCACCCCACCCCCAATCGAGGAAGAAAATCCCCACTTCAGTGATAGACTCATTATGAGACTTAAACAGCATTGCCATATAGGACATCTTATACAATTGCAGCTGATAATGAAATAGGAAAGCTACCTGGAGCAGCCAAATAATACTGAATGAGATTTGCATCAAAATCTGTACATTTAGACAGTTGATATAGTATTGAGAAAATGTAGAAAGTAAGCATGAGGAAATACCACTACAGGGCTCAGTAACACTAGGAGGTGGATTGGTCATCATCGAGGGAAAATCTGGTTGTATAATCTCCCTCCAATGTGAGCTCCTTTTTGTCGAGTCATTTCTGTTCTGGACAAGTCATGTGCCCTTTACTTATGAGCCCTTTAACTTCACTGATAAAATGGAAAGGTTTGTGCACAATAATCTCTAAGTTTCCTTCCATCTTAAATGCTGTCTCAGTTTCCTCATTTTTAAAGTGGGGATAATATCATAATGGCACCCAAAGCAAGGCATTGTTATGAGAATTATAAAATACAATAGATATAATGCACATATCATGGTGCTAATATAGAGAAAATGGCCAAAAAAGAATGAAGATAGTATTACTTTTTTCAGCTCTATCAGTTCGTGGCTGTTCTCAGTCTTTAGTTTTTCCTCATTTTCAGGCGTCAACTACTTTATAAACTGCTAATGTGCATTGATCTCTTTGTCCTAACAAGTCTTAACACTCCTCCTCCTCTTAGGTACATGAGGGTCAGCCCTTCCCTTCCTCTTCCCCTTCTGCACCTTCTCAGACAAATCCTCAAGGCCCAGGTCTTCTGCTTCAGGCCTTCCTGCTTTGAATTCCCTACCTGAGTTCTCGGTCACTTTCATGGCTCATAAAACAGGGTGTCAAATCTTCAGCACTTTCCAAAATTTTAGTCCCATAACTCTAGCTACCCCAAAGCCATCCACAGTTGAGTTCTTTCTTTGTATCTTACTGTGGCTAAAGCATAATTTGCTATTGTATATAAAGTTAGCATCCCCTTCAAGCATCTCTTTCCTGTCAATAATTTTTTATTTACACACGTTTCTTGTGATGACAAACTATGACCACATTATCGAAAATTTGATTAAAGAAAAAAATTATATATACAACAAAATATCCTTCAGCAGTAAAAAAAAATGAAAGCCTGCCATTTGCAACAACATGGATGGACCTAGAGGACATTATCCTAAGGGAAATAAGGCAGACAGAGAAAGACAAATGCCACGTGACTTCACTGATACATGAAATGTAACCAAACCAAAACAAACAATAAATAAACAAGACAAAACAGAAACAGACCCATAGATATACAGTTGATGGTTGCCAAAGGGGGTGGGGTTGGGAGGATGGGAACAAAAACTATCACCCATGATTCTACCAGCCCAACCCAATTACTAATAATTTAGTTATAGCTCTTCCTAGTCTTTCCATTGCGTATGTTTTGTGCCATTGTGATCACAGTTTGCAATTATAATTGTATCTTGCTTACAATTCTAATTATTCCATAACAATTTGCCGTGTTGAAAGAGCTTTCATCATAGATTATTGTTTTACTGTTATCTCCATTTCCAGTAACTCTCTCCTCCACTTCATTCTACACACCTGGCTAACTTTAATCTTATTCACATCACAGCTTTCCACATCTCTCATGTGCTAAAGAACCTTGGGTGATTTCTTATTGTTCAAAAAATGAAGCCCAGGCCCCATAGTCAAGGCCAAATGCCCCCTCAAACAGGAGTCTATCCTTTCCTGTCTTATGTCCTGTTAAAGAACCTTTTCTTTGGCCAAACTGTATTACTTATTTTTTCATGCACAAAAATGAGAACAGCCCCAGTGTCTTCCCTCAAGCCATTCTGCCTCCCTAGAATGCTCACTTTCTCTTTGACTCTTTAGCTCAGGAGTTATTTCCTTCCCCAGAAAATCTTCCCCAGCTTTCCCAGCCACTATGATTACTCTCTTTTCTCTTTTGAACAATTTCTATTTGTTACCCAAGCCACCTGTTGGACAAGTTCTAGTACCACATCGTGTACCTCTGTGTCCTCATTGCTCATCAGGAGAGCATGATCAATAAATATTTATTAATGATGATTATGATGCCCACTGTCAGAAGCACAGGTGTTCTGCTTTCTATAATAATGAGGATAGTGGTATAGGAGCATTAGGGGGGAAATTCACTATAGCCCTCCTCAGATGCTGCCAAAAGTCCTAAGAGATTTACATATATTCTACTCCAATAACAAAGGCATAATCAAAGTTTGGAAGGAAGGAAGGAAGGAAGGAAGGAAGGAAGGAAGGAAGGAAGGAAGGAAGGAAGGAAGGAAGGAAGGAAGGAAGGAAGGAAGGAAGGAAGGAAGGGAGGGAGGAAGGAATTAAGGAAGGAAGGAAGGAAAATGGATCATTTTGCATTTCACCTAATCTTATTTATGATATAGCAGAGATAAATGTGAAACATTATTAGACTGTAACATCTCTATTATAAAATGTCTTGAGACTCAGCTTAGGGGACAGGAGAACAGTCTAAATGAGAACCTTAAGCTTTGCAAGTCAAGTCAATTATTTTAGTTATACCATAAGCAATATGGTATGATGGTTAAAAGTTTGGGCTCTCACATGGTGCTGCCTATCGTATAATTTTAACTCTACCAACCACTAGTTGCATGATCATGAAAAACTTACCAAAGCTTTCTGTGTCCAAGTTTCCCCAATCTATGAAAGAAGGACAAGAAATATATCCTGGATATATATTCAGGTGATATCTTGGAAAAGGTTTAACAATCGGCTTTCCTCTCCCAAACCCTGATTTGTAGCATATGTTAATTTCCATGGTGTAAATACTCCCACAATGGCTAATTTCAAGCTACCAGCAAGCTCATAAAATTCCTGGCAATTTAATAATAAATTCTTACAGAATACCTTCCTTCTAGGGTTGTTGTGAAGATTAAATAAGTTAATATAATACATGCAAAACACTTAGAACTGATACTGGAACAGCATATGCTTGGTTTGATGAATATTAACTAGTTTTAGTATATCATTTTAGTTTGTCTTCCGTGAAGAAGCACTTTCCTTGACTTTAGTTCATTTCAATCCCTTCCTAATTACATGTTTTATTTTCACTACTGCCAAGCATCCCCATTGAGGTTTTAAAGTTTCCTTTCCTTTTCCTTAATTCATCTTTTTTGGGGGGAGCATTCTAAGAATCAGAGGACTAGCTAAAAGCAATGTACCAGAAAAGAGGTTATAAGAAGTAAGGATAATCCCAACTGAAAACTTTTTCTGAATAATCATCTAGAAAGGCTTAAGTACTTACAACTAAATATGAAAATTTATTTGGATGAAATAACTTATTGTCCATTTATGGGGGAGATATGAATTGTACTCCATCAAAATTTTATTCCCTGATATTCTTCCTGACACAAAATAGGAATTTATATTTAAAAAAACCAAAAATACATAACTGAACAGTGTGATTTTCTGCTTTTTGACTTCTATGAATATATCTGTGACTTCCACTTGTAAAGTATCTGCTTGTGAATATAGTAATTTGCTGGCTATTTCATCAGAATTAACACTCAGGCAATAAATATTTGCTACCTCCAGAAAACACACCAGTTTCAACCTTTAAACCAGCAGTTGACCAGCCAATAGCTCTGTTCATCAGCTGGAAGCCCCAGGCCCCAGCGTTTTCCTCTAGAATGCCTTCATTCTGGTTCATCTATTTTGTCGCTCCTCTCTTTATAACATCTGAATTTGCATTTGCTTTTCCATCCCAGGGAATGGTTTTAAATTTTACTTTGGCGAGTTTTATTCCTTTCTCAGTCACTTTCTCCATTGTTCCTCTCCTCTTGTTGTTATTTCTTCTCTGAATGCTATGCCTAAAGTCATCTTCAACTGTTGGGCAATCTTCACATTATGAAGAGCCCCCTTTCCAACACGGGAGACTGTGAAACTGAGAAAACAGATGTCTCTTCCAATCCTTTGCCTACCATGTCTCCCTCTCCCGCGGTACCGGGGATCTACCCTTCTACTTCCTCTCTATGTAAGTTTGACTAATCTAGGTGCCACATAGGTGGACTCATACAGTATTTGTCATTTGGGGAATGGCTTATTTGCTTAAAATAATGTCCTCGAGCTTCATCCATGTAATAACATTCAACAGGATTTCCTTCCTTTTCTTTTCTTCTTGTCTTTGGATTTTAATTTTTGAAGTCTATGTTATTGATTGTGCTATTACAGTTGTCCCAGGTTTTTCCCCTTTGCCTCACTCTAATTCCACCTTCCCTCCAGCAATCCCCACCCTGCTTAGTTCATGCCCATAGATCATGCATATAAGTTCTTTGGCTTCTCCATTTCCTATACTCTTCTTAACCTACGCCTGTCTATTTTGTGCCTACTAAGTATGCTTTTTAATCCCTGTACCTTTTCTCCCATTCTCCCCCTCCCCCCTCCCACCTGATAACCCTCCAAATGATCTCCATACCTATGATTCTGTTCCTGTTCTAGTTATTTGCTTAGTTTTATTTGTTTGTTTTTTAGATGCAGTTATTGATAGTTATGAATGTTGGCTTTTTAATATTCATAGTTTTGATCTCCTTTTTCTTATAAGTCCCTTTTACATTTCATCTGATAATGGCTTGGTGATGATGAACTCCTTTAGCTTTACCTTGTCTGGGAAGCACTTTATCTGTCCTTCCATTCTAAAATGACAGCTTTGCTCGGTGGAGTAATCTTGGTTGTAGGTCCTTGCTTTTTATCACTTTGAATATTTCTTGCCAGTCCCTTCTTGCCTACAAAGGTTCTTTTGAGAAATCACTGATAGTCTTATGGGAACTTTGTAGGTAATGCTCTGCTTTTCTCTTGCTGCCTTTAAGATTATCTCTTTAACCTTTAGAATTTTAATTATGATGTGTCTTGGTTTGGTCCTCTTTGTGTCCATCTTATTTGGGACTCTTTGTACTTCCTAGACTTGCGTGTCTATTTCCTTCGCCAAATTGGGGAAGTTTTCTTTCATTATGTTTTCAAACAACTTTTCCATTTCTTGCTCTCCCTCTTCTCCTTCTGGCATCCCTATAATTTGGATGTTGGACCTTTTGGAGATGTCCTAGAGGCTTCTTAAAACTCTCCTAATTTTTTTTTGAATTCTTGTTTCTTCATTTTTGTTCTGATCGAATGCTTATTTCTTCCTTATGTTCCAAATCGTTGATTTGAATCCTGGCTTCCTTCCCTTCATTTTTGGTTCCTTGTGGATTTTTCCTTATTTCACTTAGTGCAGCCTTCATTTCTTTCTTTATGTATTTGCTGTACTTAATGAGTTCTTTGAGCATCCTGATCACCAGTGTTTTGAACTCTGCATCTGATAGGTTGGCGATCTCTGTTTCATTTATTTCTTTTTCTGGGGGTTTGTTTTGTTCTTTCATTTGGGCCACCTTCTCTCTGTACCACACCAAGTCTCCTCACTTCTTTGCTCTGTCTCTGCATCTCTGCCTCTCTTACCTGTCTGGATGGTTGTGGCTTCTTTAAATCCTTGGTTGTCGAACTTCCATACAGTTCAATTTCTGACAGTTCTGGGTGGTAGTTGTTTTGAGACTTAGTTGTAATTCTTCTTGTGGCTGCACAAGGAAGCAAGGCATGTTTTACCTATGCCTCCATCTTGACTGGAAGTATCTGTCCGTGCCAGGCCACAATGAGGGTCAGTGGAGAAAGTTTTCTATTTGGGGGCCCCAATTTGGTTCCTGGTAGAAACCACACCTTCAGGTGCTGCTGAGTGATTTTCTTCCTTTTTAAAATGGAATAATATTCCATTGTATGTACATATTACACTATGTTCATCTGTTTATCCATTGGTGGACACTTGCATTGCTTCCACTTTTGGGCTATTGCAAATAATTCTGCTATGAATATGGATGTGCAAATATCTGTTTCAGTCCCTGCTTTCAATTCTTTTGGGTATGTACCCATAAGTGAAATTGCTGGAAGGTACAGTAATCCTATTTTGTCATTTTGGGGGAACAACCATACCATTTTCCATAATGATATGTTTTCCTTTGTGTACCATTTTATGTTGCTACCAACAGTGCACAAGAATTACAATTTTCCCACATACTAGCCTACATTTGCTATTTTCTGAGTTTTGCATTTTTTATTACTTATCATCATTAAAAGCACGTAACAAAAAGCTAAGAATATCGAATTTTAATCACATACCACCCAATGCCATGTTCATAGTTTTCAAACTCCCTTGAATTTTGGTTGTTGCCATTTCTCTTATTTCTGGGGTAAGATACAAGGCTTGGTTCCCAGGACCAGACCAGTGACTGCAGTCTACTTAAATTCTGTTACATGCTTGTTAAAAGGTATTTCTCTCCACTTTTATCACATTGAAGCCAACTTATAGGAGCATCTAGGTTTGGTAAGCATCTCTGTTGTTAGTAGGCCACTTCTCTTTGAACTCTAGTTCTCTGACTCTAATGGGATGTTTGAAAGTACTTGGAATTGTAGAATTTTAAAACTCAAAAGAGCCACATAGAAAGAAAACATGGCGGTACATGTTTATGACCTTGGATTTTTCAGTGGTTTCTTAAATGTGCGGCAGAAGTACAAGCAACTAAAGAAACAAATACATAAATTGAACTTAATCAAATTTCAGAACTTTTTACTGTAAAGGACATTATCAAGAAAGTAAAAAGACAGGCCACAGAATGGGAGAAACTATTTGCATATTATATGTCCAATAGGGTCTAGTACCCAGAATATATAAAGAACACTTATAATTCAACAACAAAAAGACAAATAACCCAATTAAAAAATGGGCAAAGGAAATGAATAAACACTTCCCCAAAGAATATAGAGAAATGACCAACAAGCACACAAAAAAAGTTCAATATCATTAGCCATTAGGGAAATGTAAATCAAAACTGCAATGATGTACCACTTCACACTGATGAGGTTGGCTATAATAATAATAAATTTTAAAAAACAACATAAAGTAAAAAGTATTGGTGAGGGTGTGAAGAAATAATTGGAACCCTCAGACTTTGCTGGTGGGATTGTAAAATGGAGCAACATCTGCAGAAAACAGTTTGGTGGTTTCTCAATCACCTCTATATATAATTAGTATATGACCCATCAATTTCCATGGTATATACCCAAAAGAATTAAAAGCAGGTATTCAAATAAGAACTGGCACATGGAAGTTCATAAGAGCACTGTTCGCAATGGTCAAAAGGTGAAGGCAACCCAAATGGCTATGAACAGTTGACCAGATAACAAAATGTGATACATCTATACAATAGAATATTATCCAGCCATAAAAATGAAGTATGTGTCTATATATCACATGGGTAAACCTTGAAAACATTATACTAAGTAAAAGAAGCCAAACACAAAAAGCCACATATTGTTTCATTTTATTTATATTAAATGCCCAGTATCATAAAACCTATAGAGATGGAAAGCAGATTAATGGTTGCCAGGAGCATGACTACATAATAGGTATGGGTCTCCCTTGGGATAATAAAAATATTCTGAAATGTGATAATGATGATTATTGTACAACATGGTGAATATAATAAATACAACTTAATCTCATGCTTTAAAATGGTGCATTTTAGGTTATATC
This sequence comes from Artibeus jamaicensis, assembly GCF_021234435.1. Taxonomy (NCBI): domain Eukaryota; kingdom Metazoa; phylum Chordata; class Mammalia; order Chiroptera; family Phyllostomidae; genus Artibeus; species Artibeus jamaicensis. Next base: position 40,608,186 of record NW_026522030.1, on the reverse strand, counting down.
AATTTTACCTCAATTAAAAACTTATGGAGGAATGCATTATTCACTATCCACGGGGTAGTCACACAGCAGATGTAGTGTTAAGATATTGCTGTTCTCTCTGGACTCTGAGGTCCTAAAGGGATTGACAAATAAAATTATACCAGAATGAAGGTATGTGCTCTAACATACACACAAGCTACTGGGGACCAGCAGTTCTTGTGATGATAATGGCAATGATAGCAGAACTTTCCAACAGAGTCTTGATTGATTAATTCATTACAATTTTTTGAGTGCCCCTTTTTGTATCTGAGACTGTGCTGGGTGAGGAATTCAGTGAAAGGCAAAAACAGATGCTATCCATCTCACATGAAACTAGCTTTCAGGGCAGAGGCCACATTAATTATAACCACCTGCAGACTGAGGTATGAAGAAATAAACACTTTTCTATGAGAATGCAAAATAAAGAAAGTTAACCTACATCAGAGGTCAGGGAAGGATTCCTTCGGAGAGTAATTCTTAAACTGAGCTCTGTGCGATGGATAGCAGAGGTGAGCAAGCTAACAAGAGGGACCAGTATGTGTAAAACCGATGGCAGGAGGAAATGTGACATTCAAAAACATGAAAAAGGTCATTGTGGTTGATACATGCTACATAAGGGGGAGATGAGGCTGGAGAGACAAGCAGGGCCTAGCCCTTGTAAAGGTTTTGTTCCTTACCCTAAGGGTAATAATAACTGGGTAGAGAAAGGATAGGAGATGGTTACCTTCATCTTGACAGTCAAGAATGAATTAGAGCCCTGGCTCGGCTGTTTGGAGCATTGTAATGTAAATCAAAAGGTTACTGGTTCAATCCCTGGTCAAGGTACATATCTGGGTTGTGGGTTTGATCCCCAGTTGGGGCCCATATGGGAGGCAACTGATAAATATTTGTCACATCAATGTTTCTCTCTCTCCCTTCCTCTCTCTGAAAGATCAGTAAGCTATCCTTTGATGAGAATTTTAAAAGAAGAAAAAAAAATGGATTGGAGACAGGGACAAGTGAATGTGGAGACTAGTTAGAAAGTTATTGCAGTTATCCAGGGACAACTTCTGAAGTAGAGAGATGGAGAAAAATAGAGCTGGACCCATAGAGCAAGGTGGAGTTAGTCAGGGAAAGAAGATAGCTGAGGCAGACTGACATCATGCACAAAGGCAGGAAGGTATGAAAACATGAAGCAGACACTGGGGAGGCATACCAGGGTAGGTCACTATGCAGAACTGATAGAAAGATATAGATGCAGGGGAAGGTGTTGGAGAAGTCTATAGAAATCAGATCATTGTGGCATTCATTGGCAAGTCTGGACCTTATCTTGGTGGACATGGAAACTGGGAAGCATTAAAACTGAGAAATGTGACTACCAGATTTACGTTTTGCAAAGGTCATTACAGGAGCACTAGAGACTGGATTTAAGGGGAGTAAAGGTGAGATGCAAGGAAAGTGATTAGGAGGCTCTTCCAGCTGCTCAACATGAGCATTAGGAACTGCCTGAACCACACTGTGTTGTGAGATTGGCAAAATAGGATGGGTGTCAGACTATTTCTGAGACAGGATCAATTGGTAATTGCAGTAGTCATGATTTGTTGAGCTGTAGCACATGTACAACCCCAACATCTTCTCTCAAAAACTAGCACGGATCCTTCCTAGTGTAAGGCAGTGGTGCAAAACAAAGATGCCACTGAAACAGTCTCTGACAGCATTTTGCTTTCAGAGTTCCCCTCATTTTAATGTGATGTGTGACCCACATAAACTATTGCCATACTTGTTTCAAAGAAGGGGCTTAATAAATACTTGAATAAATGAGTGCATAAATTTAAAAGGCTTATTTATCAGTGTATCTGCCACACTACTAACATTAAGAGGAAAATACAAACACTTCAAAGAATGATGGAATTCTGAAGCCCTCATGGTGAACCTAACTGATGTCTCAACTACATTTTTAGACAAAATGTTGTCCTTATGATATGTCCTGTGCATAAAAATCTGTCCTGGTGATCACCGAGGTGTATTGGTCCTGACTGGGTGTTCCACTGTCAAGTATGTAGTATGTGCATGGTAGGGTAGGCTAGCATGTGATTTACATGCATCCAGACAAAACTCTCAGACTCGAAACAGCTATGAAAAGACTACAACAGCAGCCAAATAATATGAATGCAAAAATTTCCTTGAACTTGTTCAAATTGTGTTAACTCCTTCTCAAGGGGTTCCTCAACAAAATGAAGATTTTCTTTTTTTCTCCCAAAGGATCTGGCTTGTCTGAAATGAATTCTATTCATCAGACCTCTTATATTCAAGGACATAGCAGATCCCATTGGAAAATCTGGTTCTGAGAACCCTTACTCAGAAAACTTTCATCTCATAAAACTTCAGTTAAAACATAATACCCAAAATTGAAGCTTTGAACATATTGGGAATGAGGAGAAAGCAATTAAACGAGTAATTCTAAAGTAGCAGAGCTTAGGCCCTACATTACCAGTGTTTAAAGCTTAATAAAGGCTTTGCTAAAGAACAATTAGATAAAGTCTTAGAAAGAAATTAGAGAAAAAGAAAAACTTTGATATGTAAATACTAAACAGCCTCTAAGTCTCTCTCTCTCTCTCTCTCTCTCTCTCTCTCTATATATATATATATATATATATATATATATCTCACACACACATATATATACAATACAATAATTGGTCTATTACATAAAATATAGAAGAAAGGTCACACAATTTAATTTAGAATTAATTTGTACAATCTAAGAGACAAATGTTAACCTTTTAAGATTGAATTTATTGGGCTTACATTGGTCAATAAAATCATCTACGTTTCAGGTGTACCATTCTACAATACGACATCTGCACACTGCATTGTGTGTTCACCATCCAGTATCTAGTATCCTTCCATCACTATTTACTCCCATTTACCCTCCTCTACTTGCTGCCATCCCCCTCTCCCTCTTATAATCACCACACTGCTGTTTGTGTTCATGAGGTTTTTGTTTTTTGCTTAATCTTTTCATCTATTTCACCCAGTCTCCTCCTCTCTGACAGCTGTCAGTTTTCTGTATCTAAGAGTCTGTTTCTATTTTTTTGTTTACTTTGTTCATTAGATTCCACATATAAGTGGAATCTAGTAAAACAATAAGATTATCATTTTCTTCAATGACCTAAGGCTACTTTGAAGCTAGCTGACTTTCCTCATTGCTAATTTAGTAAAACTAGAAAGAAATGGGGGAAAATGGTGGGGAAAATCAGCAAGAGAGGATTAAGAAGGAAGAACAAGGCTCAGGGAACACACAGTGTTGACTGGAATAGTATAATGCTAGAATTCTCCATCTGCCTCTCCAATCTACTCTCTACTTTTCTGTGCCTTGCTCTGTGTCCCAAGGGTGGTGGACATTTGTTCCTGAACTGCATTAGTAATCCCTCTTCTCTTCCAAGTTTTCTTCTCTCTAGCAGCTGGAACTCTGACCCATCAGCAGGAGCTCTGGGAGTGGGGGAACAGTGAAGTCGGGGTGCCTATTCCCCGGTTGAACTTCCAATTGGTTGCATGTCTCAATCTCAGGCTACAGTTCCTCTCTGGGGAGGGGTTAATTTTCTATGGCTACTTTCCTAGGTTCTGGGACCTGCTCCTTTCTCTTACTCTGTAAGGTCCATGGGAACTAATAGTTCTCGACTATTGCCAGCCTTGGGATTCTTACCTATACTCTGGAGATTTCCCTGAATCCTACCCATACCTTCATAAATGTCCCTTCATTAACATCCCTCAAATTCCATTTCTGAAAATCATTTTTTAAAATTTTTCAGTTATAGTTGACATACAATATTACATTTGCTTCCGGTGTACACCCCAGTGAATTACATAACTCACAAATGAATGTCCCAAAAAATCTCACACCCATCTGACAACATAGAGTTATTAGAATATTATTGATCATATTCCCCATGTTGTACTTTACATTCTCATGATTATTCTGAAACAACTATTTGTACTTCTTAATTCCTTCACCTTTTTTACCCATTCCCAACCCCCTCCCATCAGGCAACCATTAAAATGTTCTTTGTATCTCTGAGTCTGTTTCTGTTCTGCTGATTTATTTGTTTCACTTTATAGATTTAATTGTTGATATATATGTATTTATTTTCATTTTATTGTTTATATTTTTCTTCTTTATCTTAAAGAAGACCCTTTAACATTTCATGTAATGTTAGTTTGGTGGTGATAAACTCCTTTAACTTTTCCTTATCTGGGAAGCTCTTTATCTGCCCTTCCATTCTAAAAGATAGCTTTGCTGGGTGGAGTAATCTTGGTTGCAGATCCTTACTTTTCATCACTTTAAATATTTCTTGCCACTCCCTTCCAGCCTGCAAAGTTTCTGTTAAGAAATCAGCTAACAGTCTTATGGGAGTTCCTTTGTAAGTAACCAAATGTTTTTCTTGCTGTTTTAAAGATTTTATTTAAACTTTTGCATTTTAATTATGTCTTAGTGTGGGCCTCTTTGGGTTCATCTTGTTTGGCACTCTCTGTGCTATCTGGATGTGTATGTCTATTTCCTTTACCAGGTTAGGGAAGTTTTCTGGTGTTTTTTCAAATAGTTTTTCAATTTCTTGCTTTCTCCCTTCTGCTTCCAGCACCCCCTGTGACGTGAATGTTGTTACACTTGAAGTTGTCCCTGAGGCTCCTTCCAGTATCTTCATTTTTTAGATTCTGTTTTCTTTTTGTTGTTCTGATTTTTTTGCTTTTATTTTCCAAATTACTGATTTGATTCTTGTGTTCATCTACTCTTTTTTTTTATTCGTTGTAAATTATTCTTCATTTCAGTTAGTGTATTATTCACTTTTGACTAGTTCTTATTTATGGTTTCTATGTCCCTTTTCCTGTTTCTAATACTCTCACTAAAGTTCCTTGAAATTTTTACTAAGTTCCTTGAGCATCTTTACAACTATTGTTTTGAACTCTGTACCTGGTAGTTTGCTTGCCTACATTTCATTTAGTTCTTTTTCTGAAGATTTCTCCTGTTCTTTCATTTGAGATCTGTTTCTTTGTTTCCACATTTTGGCTGCTTCCCTATGTTTGTTTCTATGTAGAGTTGCTATGTCTCCTGGATTGGTAGAGTGGCTATTTGTATGGAAAGGCCACTGGAAACAGCTTGGGTGGACCTGTAAGTTGGTTGGGGTGGGGTCTCAGGGAACCACCATGGTAGGGTAAATAGTGTGAGCCAGGTTGATTAAAACTCAGATATGGCACCTGCCTGTCAGCTCTGTGGGAGTGGTGAAGATGTCTGAGTGAAGGAACAATGGCCTCTTCTGGCACTTTTGTTTGGCATAAAGCTGTCTTCCCCAGGTCTCACCCTGATGTCAGACAATTCAATTCCCCCATGTACATCCCTGGTTTCTTTCAAGCTACTAGCCCAATGTGCTGTAGCTCAGAGGGAGTGAGTCTAAGTAAATTCATGTGTGGGACTTTTAAGAGGAACTTCCTGAGACTTCAAAAGCTCACTGTCTCACTCGGCCACAAGCCCTATCAGTTTTTACAGCAATAAGTTATGGGGACTTTTCTTCCTGGCACTGAAACCCTGGGCTGGGAGGCCTAATGTGGGGTTGAGACTCCTCTCTCCTCAGTGGGGGATCTTCACAGCTGAGATATCCCTCCTTTTTTTTTATCTGCTACATGTGGGTGTGGGACCAGGCCATTCCGAGGCTTCACTTCTCCTACCAATCTCAGTGTGGCTTCTTTTTTAAATCCCTAGTTGTAGGACTTCCATTCCATTCATTTCAGACAGTTCAGACAGCATTTGAGTACTGCATGTACCTATGCTGCTCTCTTGACCAGAAGTTCAAGTTCCATTTGAATGTACCATTGGCTTCTTGCCGGGATCCTTGACTGATGATTTAATTGTCCTCTAACACAAATGCAGCACTAAACTCTGACAAGAGTTTCCCATGATCTTGGGAAATCCCAAGGAGATAGGTCACAATTTTTAATGACATTTTATTTGGCCTTAGTAATAAGAAAGTGAATGGCTGTTTAAAACATAATCTGTAGTTAATTATTGATGGCATAATGTTCTTTTCCTTAGTGTTCACTCTCCTCTGGCAAGCCCGGATCCCTAATTAACTATAAACAAAATTACGAAACTACTTTATGAATTAAGTTTTGAGCATCTTAAGTTTGAGATGCCTGAGGGAGAAACTAGTAATAATACTTTCTAAGTGCTCAGAGATAGAAATTGTTTGCTACTGGAGACAGTGAGTTCCACATTGTAGGAGGTGTTCAAGTAGAAGCTGAAATAGCAATGGATTGGTTGTGGAACTTGTTGATTTTAAGGTCTTTTCCAATGTGTACTTTTATGATTCTTTGCTCTATGTTACAATGGTCTACTACTATAATATTTATTGTGAATATGTTGACAATTAAGTTAGATATTTTGATGTAATAGATAGTACACAAACAATATACATACAAACTTTTTTTTAAGTTGGAATTTTAGTCATTTTATTTTTAAATATATTTTATTGATTATGCTATTATAGTTGTCCCATTTTTTTCCTCCCCTTTATCCCTCTCTGCCCCGCACTCCCCTCCCTCCAGCATTCTGCTCCAAGTTCATGTGAATGAGCTATACGTGTAAGTTCTTTGGCTTCTCCATTTCCTATACTATTCTTAACCTCCCCCCTGTCTATTTTGTGCCCACCAATTATGCTTCTTATTCCCTGTACCTTTTCCCCCATTCTCCCCATCCCTCTCCCCACTAATAACCCTCCATGTGAGCCTCATTTTTGTGATTCTGTTCCTATTTTAGTTGTTAGCTTAGTTTGTTTTGCTTTTTAGGTTCAGTTGTTGATAGTTGTGAGTTTGTTGTCATTTTACTGCTCACAGTTTTGATCTTCTTTTTTTCCTTAGGTAAGTTCCTTTAACATTTCATATAATAAGGGCTTGGTGATGGTGAACTCCTTTAACTTGACCTTATCTGAGAAGCACTTTATGTACCTTTGCATTCTAAATGATAGCTTTGCTGGACAAAGTAATATAGGTTTTAGGTTCTTGCTTTTCATGACTTTGAATACTTCTTTCCAGCCCCTTCTTGCCTGCAAGGTTTCTTTTGAGAAATCAGCTGATAGTCTTATGGAAACTCCTTTTTAGGTAACTCTCTCCTTTTCTCTTGCTATCTTAATCTTTGAAGATTATCTCCTTATCTTTAATATTGGATAACTTAATTATAATGTATCTTGGTGTGTTTCTTTTTGGATCCAACTTCTTTGGGACTCTTTGAGCTTCCTGAGCTTGCATGTCTATTTCTTTTATCAGAATGGGGAAGTTTTCCTTTATTGTTTTTAAAAATAAGTTTTTGATTTCTTTCTCTTCCTCTTCTCCTTTTGGCACCCTATGATTTGGATGTTGGAATGTTTAAAGTTGTCCCAAAGGTTCCTAAGCCTCTCTTCATTTTTTTTTTTTGAATTCTTGTTTCTTCATTCTATTCCAGTTGGATGTTAATGTCTTCCTTTTGTTCCAAAATGTTGATTTGAGTCTCAGTTTCCTTCCCTCCCCTGTTGGTTTCCTGTATATTTTTCTTTATTTCACTTTTATAGCCTTTACTTTGTGACCATACACAATAATTTCTGTGAGCATACTGATTACCAGTGTTTTGAACTCTGCATCTGATAGGTGGGTTATCTCCATTTTGCTTAGTTCTTTTTCTGGAGTTTTGATCTGTTCTTTAATTTGGGCCATATTTCTTTGTCTCAGTGCATCTATTATGTTGTAAGGGGCAGAGCCTTAGGTATTCACCACACACAGACTTTTAAGCACAAAAATCTTAAAGAAAATTTATCTTTAGCATAACATGGTAGAATCCCTGGTCTCTGGACACAGGTAAACATCTGTTTTAATCTTAACTCTCAATAAAAGGCTTTGAGTCTTGTTGAAGTTACCTAACATCTCTGTATCTCAGTTTTCTTAAGTCTTTCTCATTAAGAGAGAGGGAGAATTCAGTGAGGTAACACTTAGGACAAATTAAGTTTCCCAATAAATGTTAGTTCTCTTTGATTTACCATTATCACTAAAATGTTCTTCCTGCTATGTCAAAATACTGTGCCAGGCTAAATAAAAATGCATTTAAGAATTGTATTTTTTAAGTTAACAGCTAACATCATACTTACCAATAAAAAGATGAAAGCCCTTTCTCTGAGATCAGGAACAACACAAGGATGCTTACTCTCACCCCTTGTATTCAATATAGCACTAGAAGTCCTAATGGGAGCAATAGGCAAGAAAAAATAAAAATAAATAAAAGCATCCAAATAGGCAAGGAAGAAGTAAAACTGTCACTATTTGCAGCTAAAATGATGTTATATATAGAAAATGTACCCTAGCTGGTGTAGCTCAATGGATTGAGCAGGGGCCTGTGAATCAAAGGGTTGCCAGTTCAATTCCCTAGTCAGGGTACATTCCTGGTTTGTGAGCCAGGATCCCAGGGGGGAAACTCAAGAGATCACCAGACATTAATGTTTTTGTCTCTCTCTTTCTCCTTCTCTTCCCATCCTCTAAAAATAAAAAATTAAATATTTTTAAAATTTTGTGGGAAAAAAAAAAAAGGGAATCCTAAAGATTCCACCAGAAACTGTAAGAAATAAATGAATTTAGTAAAAGTTGCAGGACACAGAACCAATATACAAAAATCTGTTGCATATTTACACACCAACAATGAACTATCATAAAGAGAAATAAAGAAAACAATCCCATTTACAATTGCATCAAAAAGAATAAAACACCTAAAAATAGAATTAACCAAGGTGATGAAAGGTATATATTAAAAACTATAGGACGTTAATGAAAGAAATTGATAAGACACAAGTAAATAAAAACATAGTTTATGATCATGGACTGGAAGAATTAACAATGTTAAAATGTCTACATTGTTCAAAGCATTTTACAGATTCAATACAATCTTTACCAACATTCAAGGGCATTTTTCACAGAAATAGAACAATTTAAAAATTTTTATGAAACCAAAAAAGACCCTAAATTGCCCAAGCAATCTTGGAAAAAACAAAAACAAAGTTGGAGACATCACACGCCCTGATTTGTGACTATATTACAAAGTTACGGTAATTAAAAGAGTATAATGTTGACATAAAAACAAACACATAGATCAATGGAAACAGGATAGAGAACCCAGAAATAAATCCATGCCTATATGTCAATTAACCTATGATAAAGAAGGCAAGAATATACAATGGGGTAAAGACAGACTCTTCAATAAATGGTGCTGAGAAAACTGAATAGCCACACACAAAAGTATGACACTAGACTCTTACACAGTACACAAAAATTAACTGAAAATGGGTTAAGACTTAAATGTAAGATTTGAAACCACAAACTTTCTAGAAAAAAAAAAAGGCAGTAAGATCCTCAACATAGGTCTTGGCAATTACTTTTCAGCTGACTCCAGAAACAAAGGGAACAAAATGTAAAAAGTAGGACTTATACCAAATTGGACAGCTTCCACACAGCAAAAGAAACCACCAACAAAACAAAAAGGCAACCTACTGAATAGGAGAAAATATTTGCAAGTTATATATCTGATAAAGGACTAATAATCCAAAGTATATAAAAAGTTCTTGCAACTCAACAGCAACAAAAAAATTCTTAAAAATCAGCAGACAACCCAAGTAGACATTTCTCCAAAGAAGACATACAGAAGGCCAACAGCTACACGAGAAGATGCTCAACATCACTAATTGGGGAAATGCAAACCACAATGAGATCAACTCACACCTGTTAGAATGGCAATCATCAAAAAGACAAGCAATAACAAGTGTTGCAAACACGTGGAAAAAAGTGAATCCTCATATACTGTTGGTGGGAATGTGGATTGATGCAGCCACTTGCACCAATTTACATAGTGTATAAACTACGGGAAACAGGATAGACATCCATTAAAAAAATAAAAAATAAAACCACCATATGATTTAGGATTTTCATTTCTGGATATTTATCCAAAAGAACAAAAACAAAAAAATACATAAAAAATATGGAAACAACCTAAGGGTCCATTGGTGGATGGATAAGTAAAGATGATATGGTGTATATTAATGTGTGTATGTGTGTGTAAGAATATTACTCAGCCATAAAAAAGAATGAAATATTTCTGTTGGGGACAACATGGATGGGCCTCCTTGAGAACATTATTCTATGTGAAATAAGTCAGATATCCAAGGATTTCACTTAAATGTGGAATCTGAAGCAAACAAACCGTGCTCATAGACACAGAGAATGAATTGGTGGTACAGGGAAGGGGTAAGATCTGTGAAAGGGGTCAAAAGGTACAAACTTCCAGTTAGAAAATAAATGTCATGGGGATGAAATGTACAGCATGGTGACTATAGTTAGTAATAATCTGTTGCACATTTGGAAGTTGCTAAGAGCATACATCCTAAAAGTTCTCATCATGAGAAAAAATATTTTGTAGCTGTATATGGTGATGGATGGTAACTAGACTTACTGTGAGGATCATTTTGAAGTGTATACAAATATCTGTACTACACCTGAAACTAACATAATGTTATGTTACTTATACCTCAATATAAAAATAATTTTTTTTATTGTAAATCATGACAGTGCTCTAGGTGGTTCTGGGATCTGTCTCTTGCTTCAGCAGGGTTTGGACCAAACACACCCAGGGACTCCCGCTCCAGCCTCCAACAACCCTCCAAATTCTTTTCCAGTCACCACCTTTGGAATTACCTCAGCTATCCTCAGCCTCCGAGACCAGCCAGCACTGTTTTTGTTTTGTTTTTTACCTTAATTCTCTATTGCCATCTAACCCCGAGCTCCTACATTCCTCAGAATTACCCCACCGAGGTGGAGGCTGCCGTCAACCGCCTGGCCAACCTGCATCTGCAGGCCTCCTACACCTACCTATTTCTGGGCTGCTATTATGACTGTGAAGATGTGGCTCTGGAGAGCGTGGGCCACTTTTTTGGACAGTTGGCCCAGAAGAAGCTGGAGGTTGCCAAGCATCTCTTAAAGCTGCAGGACCAGCCCAGTGGCCGCATTCTAGTCCCGGATGTGCAGAAGCCTCCACAGGTGAGTGGGGTGACACTCAGGACGCCATGGAAGCTGCTGTGGTCTTTTGAGCAGAACCTGAACCAGGCCCTTTTGGATCTGCATGCCCTGGGCTCTGTCCGCACGGACTCTCATCGTTGTGACTTCCTGAAGAACTGCTTCCTGGCTGAGGAGGTGAAACTCATCAGGAAGATGAGGGACCACCTGACTAACTAACATCCGCAGGCTGGCCGGAGGGAGCTGGGCTGGGTGAGTGTCTCTTGAAAGGCTCACCCTCAAGCATTAGTAGGAGCATTTGGAGCCCAGAGACTTTGAGGTGCCCGTCTGCATTGCCCCAGTATCTGGCTTCTGCCTGAGCCTCTCTCCCTCAAACCATGAGGCATCCTTTTAACAACCCTGGTCCCTCTTCCATGTATTGGACCACATGGAAACAACAAAACTTTGTGCAGCAAAAAAAAAAAAAAAAGTAAATGGCAAAGTAGTGACCAACACACTCCCTTTGGTGTCCCGCAGTGCTCAGAGCACAGTGCTGCTTGCTGTAAACAGAACAGCATATAAAAGGTCTTCCCTGAAAGAGCTGATATTTTAAAATAATAATAAATTCAGTTCCTACATTGCTTTTCACCTTACAGCCATTTTGCTTGGGGTTTCACAACGATGTTATAAGCCAGGCATTATTATCTCCATTTATAAAGGAAAAAATTTATAAAGGGCAGGAAATCATAATCCTAGAGAAAGTGGTCTCTTCATGGACTCATTCAGACATTTTATTTGGTCAAGGAAACAAGATTAAAAAATTTTAAAAAGTTAATAATTAAAAAACCAAACGACCCATAGCAGCAGAGCTGTTCTGTGTGAGTTAAGCCAAATCATCTCTAATTACAACTCAGAATTTCTGGAGCAAGAAACCCTTCAGCTGTTGTAGTGGGGCAATTAGAGAAACATGTACCCTAGAAGGTTAGAGCTCAGGCTCAGAAAATCTGGTCAAATCCTGGCTTTTTCACATCCAAATTATGCTGGTGGCACTTTGTGTCAGACTTTTCCATATCTCAGTGCCCTCATCTGTAAAATGGAGCTGTACTTGAACCTACCCATGGAACTTTTGTGAGGTTTCAGTGAGGTAATCTGGTTAAAGTGCTTGGCATAACACCCACTTTGCAGAAAGTGTGTGATCAATACAGCAGTTCTTATTATAAGACAAAGCAACAGGACTCACAATGGAAAGCCGATGTGCCTGGACCCACAGGGTGGGTTAGCGGCAAAGCAGAGACTGGAGCCCAGATCCTGCCTGTCATCCTTTTGTTACAAATGCACCACAGCTTAATTAGGTTCTGAAATAAGGGCGATAAGAATTTCAGCTAAAGGAGAGAACAACAGCTAGATACCCCATTATCCGCTATGGATCTACAATCTATCGCTGTGGCTTTTCCAGGAAGCAGACACATCACAAGTATCTATGCAGAAAACGTAAATAAACCAAATTCCTTTGGAATATTCTCGTGTTCCTCCTATGTGTGGGACTGCCTCACAGTTGGGCCCCTTATAACATGGTCCATTTGTGATTTGAGGAACCAAATCACCTTAGACAAGCACAAAGAAGGCACAGGCTTACAGCTAATTCGCCTCTTGCTGTGACTGATGCCACAGTTTGGCCCCAGTGTAGACAGGGCTGGCAAGATAGAAATGGATGTGGAGATTAAAGAACTAAAGTAAAGCCCACAATCATCTCTTGAGACTAGTTTGTGCCTGATTTTATAAACACTGCATAGCTATTTTGAGTTACCAGGGACTTATCACTCCCAGTGTCAATTCAGAAAGCAGTCTTCTGGTCACATGTTGTAACCAGGAGATCTGTGGTCCTACAACCAGCAACCAGAACATCCCTGGCTAATAAGGGCAGGCTCTATCACTGCGCATTAAAGCTGAATAAATTTGGGCAATCAAGACTTAAATAATAACAAAACTTTAAATATTATGATTCTGCAGCCTTTCCCCTGCTTAGATCTCTTCTGCTAGAAGTATTTGTTGTTCTCTGCCTTTTGAAGTCATTGCATATCAACCCAGTCGATTCTAGTGAGCACAGGTTGACCCAAAATCTTTATTGGGCTCTTGCGGCACCATTTTCCTGGCTTTTCTTGGAATAAAAGTGGAGCCTCCCTGGGTTTTGAAAGTGCTTTTCTGGTTAATGAGGACTGCAGAGTTTTATCCCTAATTACAGTAGTCCCCTTTTATAGTGTCATGTTTCTAGAAGAGCTTGGAAAGTGTGCATCTTAAATGCCAAGCCAGCACAACAGTTGTAGCATATATTAAAATCTGAGTAGTTATAATATTCTATTTAATTCTATAAAACTGCTAGAGAGACTTCCACATGGACTGCCCATGCATTTCCGGAGAGTCACACAGTAGGACCTTCCGGTCCAACGTGTCAGAGTGTGTCAGCTGGGGCTGAGCTGAGAAAGCCGCAGTGTTGAGAACCTGCATACAAGAGAGCTTGGCAGATGCCTTTCTCAGCTTTACCAGCTTGGGAAATCTACTCATCCTTCCCCTTTTGAAAATACTAAGGTGAGATTCCCTGCTTCTCCATGTTAATCATGAAGAATTTAAAACTAACCAGTTTAGAGAGCCTTGCTTAGATTATCTGACTGGACTTTAGCCAATTTGTATGGTGTTCATATAAATGTTTCAAAGTTTATTACCCAGCAATGCTGTCATGCAGATTTTTTTAGTCCTTTTTTGGGAGGTTCTGCATATTTAGCTTGTAGCCCTCTAGCTGTCTCCTCTCTGTTTTGATTTAACTCCACTTACCTAACTTCACCCTTAACACCTGGAGAAATCTGATAACCACTTTTCTCTTTTAGAAAATACCATGGGTGGTACCTTCTGCGTCCTCAGTGGTGATAGAAGACAGAAGGCAATGATGTTCTGTCCTTTCTACCTTAGGTCACCATTCATGTTATTTCAGGAAAGACTTGCCTCGATGAAGACGCTAGCATGGCAGGACGGAATCTGACTTGATGCCCAACATCGCCACATATCACCTTTGACCTCAGCCTCCACATCTATAAAATAGAGTGATGGGAATGCCCTCTGACCCCGTGCTCCCACTGCTGGGATTGTACCCTAAGAATCCTGAACCACCAATTCAAAAGAACCTATGTACCCCAATGTTCATAGCAAGCAGCACAATTTACAACAGCCAAGTGCTGGAAACATCCTAAATGCCCATCAGTAAATGAGTGGATCAAAAAACGGTGGGGCATTTACACAATGGAATACTATGCATCAGAAAGAAAGAAGGAACTTCTACCCTCACGACAGCATGGATAGAAGTGGAGAGCATTATGCTAAGTGAAATAAGACAGGTGGTAAAAAACAAATACTATATGACCTCACCTATAAGTGGAATCTAATCAACAAAACAAACAAGTGAGCAAAATAGAACCAGAGACATGGAAATAAAGAACAGACTGGCAGTGACGAGACAGGTGGTGGGAGGGGGATAACGGAGGAAAAGAGGGGAAGGGGCAAGCAACAGAACACGAACAGAGGACTCATGGGCATGGACGACGGGGGGTGGGGATTGACTGTGGGAGTGGGGGGCGGGGCTGGAGTAAGCAAGGAGGAAAAAGGCAGGGCAACTGTGACTGAACAACAATAAATTTTAAAAAATAATAAAACAGAGTAACAAAGCCAATCCTTAGTTCTCTCTGGGAATCACAAGATAACCACCCAGAACACTGACCGCCGGGCCCAAAGCAGCACTCGCCATGTGCTGGTTGCCTTTCTTTCCCCTCAGGATGGCCAGATGAAATACATAGAGCCGCTTCGGAAAGAATATTTGCAATAGAAACTTCAAAAATTGTCAGCCAGTGAACATGTCCTTCTTTGGTAAGGAATTGGAGAAAATTAGAGAAGTTTCTAAACATGAGACTTCTTTCATGTAATTAACCTTAGACGTTTTAGACAAGAAGCTGAAAGGAAGGCCATCCTACATAAGGAATACATAATCAAGCTGGAGATTAGCATTTGCCTACCTACCACCAGAGGACAATATCAGGCTATAATTACTGTGCAGATGCTCCATTAAAATATTGGGCTGGGTGATGTCAGACCCCAGGAGAGATATGAAACAGTTTCTTCCTAGAGCATCCAAAGAGGAGGCACAGTGTAGTGGAGAGAATATTAATTTTTGACTACTTCAAGTCTTGTTACCTCTTAATTAAGTAAACATTTGTGAACCCCAGTTTTTCTGCTTTTTTAGTCTGTAAAACAGTCCAGGGGATTTCTGATTTACTCACAGGACTATTTAGACTAGAGCTTCTCAAATCCCAATGTCTGTACAAAGCCCCTGAAGGTCTTGTTAAAATGAAGAGTCTGGTTCAGTAGGTTTGAGGTGGAGCCTGGGACTCTGCATTTCTAGTGACTTCCAGACCATGTGAGTGCTGCTGGTCATGGACTACACTTTGAGAAGCGAGAATTTAGAAGGTTGTATGAGACACTACACATGTAAAAGGACTTGTAAACTCAGACAGGTATAAAGTAGTGCTATTAGTAGCGGCAGCGTTCATATATTCTACTGAGAAATGTTCTCTGAGAAACGCTGCTACTGAGTTTCATGTCTTTCCCTTCTACACTGTCCTTTTCTGTGCTTCTAACAGTGCTTATATTAACATTTAGTTTTTTTAGTGTAGTTAAGATGGGGCCTGTGGGACTGCAACGTGCCTGACACAACATAATCACTGAAGGAAGAAAAGGAGAGATGAAAAAAGAAGGAAGGGAGGAAGTATAGAAATATATTCTTTTAGGGGTCCAGGGTGTCTGTCTCCTCTTAGAGACAAGGAGATGTAAGAGATGAAAGGGAGGCAGCCCGCTGGCATTTTGCATTGAGTGTTTCACACTAAGTGAAGTTGGATTAGTCAGAGGTGTTTACAGAAATAAATGCAGCTTGATAGATTTCCAGGAAGTACTTGTGATGCCTCATATGGCTACCCGGCTATATCCATTCACAGGCCCCTGGAAGGGAGGCAAAAACATGGGCAAGTTCTTTTTGACAAAAAACAAAACAAAACAGAAAACACTTTCAGATCTGATGTAAGGCCATGGGCCTTAAGTAGAAGTGAACAGCATTTAATGAGCACACACTGTGTACAGAACACCCAAAGGCAACGCCCATTTCCGGGGAGCTCGCCTCCTGGGCCCTAGAGCAGGGCTGCTTTGCTTTCTCATTGTTTCAGCAAGCTGCCTTTACCACTTAAGTTTTAGAAAGACTTCAGAGCAATTCTGAGTTACTTTCTAATGATATTCGGACTAACGACAAGAACAACTAAAAAGGCGTGTTTAGAGGTAAAGCTCCTCCAAAATTGGTTAGTCAAACGACCACAGCACCACTCCGCCTCACAGGGCACCCCCATCCCACCCTGTCAGTCCCGGTCCTCATTGCTGCTCCTTTTCCCCATAGCTCTCACCAGCAGCTCAGACATTCAAGGGTTCGCTTCCTTATTTTGTTATCACATGGCTTCGCCAGTCAGACCCAAGCTCACTGAGGCTGGGGACTTCTGTCCACTGTGTCTGCACATAGCAGGTGCTCAGTGAGCATTGGCTGAAGAAATAAATAAGTACTGGGAATTTATAGTAGATACATTTTAGCCACATTTTCTTGGAGAATTTTAAAGAACAGAGTGTGTAGTTTCAAACTTTTAGATGGCACCTCTGCATTTCTGGAAATCACATCTAATGACTCATTATTTAATTGCTTTTCTCCCAAATAAATAACTTCCTGTTTCCTACAAAAGCTGTTCCTAAATATAATACCTTGCTCAAGATTAGTGCATGTTTATTAAACAATGAATATGAACAGGACACCTTTTTTTTTTTTGCATTTTTTCACAAGCAAGGTGCTCATGAAGGCACTCTGGAGAATCATCTAATTGAGAGTTTGTGGAGTATTTAAAGTGGCTTCTGAGTCCCTAAGGGATCTTTTTCTCCTTGTCTTGGTAACTCGGGAGTCTGTTTTTTCCACAGGAGAAAGTCTTTGATGGATTCTGCTGTCTCACACAAACCTTCTCGACCAAGGAGGGACCTATGGCACCTCTTGAGGCAGAGAAGTGTGGCAGGAAATGCCAGTCCCCAACTTGAGGTTGCCTAGGAATGTGCCAACTGGGTCTCAATGAAGCCCCAATGGAGACAGTGCTTCTCTCCTTCCCCACAGAGCACGTCTCTTGGGGTGCCTTGAAGCTCGGCCCTTCAGTTTAACCCTAGGCTCCTGTGGGAGCCACTGAGATGAGCCTTTAAACATGCCACTGACACTATTTAACAGGGTAGAGCGTCATGATAACCTGATCTTAGAAGTGGTGTAGTGAGAGCTGAATCTTATTTTCAGTCTCCATGAAGTTGCGAGTTTTAGCCCAATTTCTAGACCATCCTCTACCCAGGCTTGAAAACGGCTTTATTTCACACTTTGTAAGTGAGTTTCTATGTGAAAGTGATGGTGCCAAAGACATGCACGAACATTAAAAAAATGTCTGAACATGGCTTCAAGCCACTCAGCCTATTTCTCATCCTGCCCGTGCCTTGCAGAGCGTATGCAAGTTCAGAGCTCTCTTTCAAATTGGTGGTGGTTATGAGCTTGCAGCAACTCTGTGGGGCTCTGAGCAATATAATAAATGAGCCCCTTTGAAGACCAGCCATTGTAGCTGGGCTCTTTCTGTGCTGTCTGAGCTGATTTCTCTGGGATGTTCTGTGCCAGTGGGAGTGGCCCACCAACACATGGCCTCTGGCTTCAACTTGAGGCCTGAAAGAGAAAAGGGGGGGCAGGGAAACAAGTCCTTGTATTTTGTTAAAGAACTGGCCGAAACCCTTTCGCTATCTTTTTGGTATAAAGGGATATCACCTGGGATAAACCATCCCAGCCACACACCTTGAACTAAAGTTAAACAAAAGCTGCCTTTCATCTGCAGGTACTTACTGGCCTAGGCAGCAACAATAACAATAAGAAACATAAATAAAAACAAAGCTGTTACTCACCAGGAGATGAGGAAGACTTATTTGTGTATCAGAAGTCACAGATTATTTCTTTAGTTGAAAATAAAAACTACTACTTGAGGTAATTTTCATGTTTTTATGATGACATTATAGGCCAAGTCAATATTCTCTGAGATCAAGATGAAAATTTCTTGAATATTCATAAAAGGTAAATAACACTTTTGGTTTTGACTTTTCACTAAATATTACTAAATGGCTAGTATATGTTATTTAAAATAATCCAGTTCAATAAAGAAAATACATTCAGGTTGCTTTTAAACATATTTAAGACTGACTTATTGGGTCCGATATTTCAAGTACAAATTTCAATGGCTATTTGAATGCTATCTCTTATACTAGACACAGATTCAACCCATTTTTTGCTGAGTGCTTTCTTTATTTGTCAAAACCACACGGTGAGATCAATATTGTTAACCCTACTTAGCAGATGAAAGGAACTAGGTCAGAGGGTTCCAATGTCAAGTAACTAGAAAGTGACAGAGCTGGCATCCAGACCCAAATCCAGCCCCCATCCTATCACAAAAGGATAACTACTTTGTCAAGCTGCAACAATCCATCCCTCCCTGCAAATAAAGTAATATGTGGTTTATTTACAGTGAGAAGACTGAAAAAAAGAAGATTGGAGAAAGATTGAGTAAGGGTGAAGTCTCTGTAGAGGCTGATCAAGGACGATTGTAAGAAAAAGTACCAGGTGAAATGAACTTCAAGGAAACTTGCATTTCTGGATACAAATGTGGGATAAGAATGTACCAAGTCCTTCACATAATCTTTGAAACTTTCCCTAAAACAGGCACGAAAATAGACAAGATCATTTTTATAATTATTGATCTGTGTAAGAACTCCTTTAGCACATTTTCTTATATTCTGCCTCATTCTAAAGTGATGTCAGGTAAATATCAGATAACAAATAAGTGAAGTACAGGCAAAGAACAAAAGCAAACAATGAGTGGAAACCAGAGGTAAGTGACATGCCACACTAAAGATGAAGGTAAAACATACAAACAAAACCCAAACAGAGCAGTTGTAAGATAATAATAATAACAATAAGACCTCTTGTTTATTAAAAACTTGATTTGCCAGATGCGATGCTAAACATTTTAACACTATCTGTCTCACTTAGTTTATACTGCAGACTTATGATGTAGGTACAATTATTTTCATTATATTACAGATGAAAACGCTGAAGCCCCAAAAAGTTAAGGTCCTTATGGTCAACAGATAATTACAAGTGGTAAATGCTGGATTTGAACCCCAGCATTCTAATTTCAAGATCACATACCTGGCCATCCTTACCTTTACACCAGGTAGACACATAAACACATTGTCATTACTCATGAAACGCCAACTGTTTTCTGGCATTCGGGTCTAAGGGAAATGGCTCTTTGTGCCCTCATGAATGGGGCATGAATGGTTCTGAGGCTGGTGCCTTTTGCAACGTCCCCCATGATGCGGACGATGCTGACATGCCTACGGGTGTTTCCACCGAGTCCCTCCATACAAGCTGAGGCCCAATGCCAACATGCAATTCAGTCAAAGTGAGTAAAAGTAAAAGAAGCCAAAACAATAGGTTCAGGTATCTAGTGTGGATGGCTTGACTTAATCTTGAGATATAATCTAAACTACCTGGAGAGATGGATGGACTTCGTGTCCTTCAAGCAATCCTCCATGGAGCCTCCTCAGCAGTAAACATTCCTTGAGCACTGCTCTGCTGGAGGAAAAAGAAAAATCACAACCATATAGAGTGGAGACCATAAATCTGGAGTGAAACTAATCTCAGCTGTGCCTTCAGTGTTATTCGGCAGTCCTATTACAAGTGCTTCTCCCATTTCCCTCAGCTGCTATTCCAAACCTTTACCACTCTTCACAGCTTTCAATCTTCTCTTTTGGAGATGACCTTTTGGTTTCTAACTCACAGCTTAGCAGCTAACAAGAGTGGCTTCCTTCATTTTCCCACCCACGAGCCCATGAGGCCACCTGCTTCTGCACCCACTCTTTCCTTGCTCTCATTCTAGCAAAAGACAATTTTTCTATCAAAGGTAACTCCATCCACTGGTGCAATGAACATTATTCCACCTTGACTCCTTAGGAAATTTGCTTCATAAATAATGTCCTTTTCTTACCTTCAATGTTCTGTTGGTTATTCCCTTCAGTATAAAAATATGTTCATCTGTCTCACTTTAAAAAACAAAAACACATTTAACGACTATTTTTTTTAGCATCCTCATACATCTTTCTTGGATACCTACTCTTTTACAAAGTGCAACCTAGATTTAGCTTCTGTGACTCCATATCACTTGCTCACTTTTTGGTCCACATTAAACAGGCTCTACCCATATCACTGTACCAACACTGCCCCACTGCATTTATTGTACTAGCCCAATGGAATAGGCACATGAGTTCTCATCTTACATGTTGTCTGGCTGACCACTCTCCCATCCTTGGAGTTCTGGCTTTGCCTTCTGTGACATTTGTCTCTCTCTCTCCTGGTTTTTTTCTGCCTCAGTTGTTCATACTCTGGTGCCTTGATGGGTTTCTGTTTCTCTGCCCTTTCCTTAAATTACAGACGATTCACCCTTCCAGTTGATTCACTTTTGGAGATCTCATTCTGACCAATGCTTTACACTGGAATCTACATCCTGAGCTCTAGTCCCAAATCTCCCACTTTTTTCCAAGTAGTCTCATCTGCATATCCTACTGGCACTGCCAACTGAGGGTGTGCAGAATTGAACATACTCATCTCCGCTCTCACGTGCATACATTACCGCTCTCCTTCCTATATTCTTTGTATTGGTGAATGTTTAGATCCTTTGCCCAGTTTCCCAAGCCAGTAATCTGGAAGCCTTTGACTCCTTTCTCACATTCCTAACAACATATCCAATATATTCTTCTCCTTGCAGATCTCTCATGTCTAATCGGGCCACAGTTCCACTTGATTAGGTCCATCAAATCCTTTAACTACTGCAATCCAGTCCTTGACATTTGCCTAGCCTCCAGTTCCTGTTTCCAATCCCCCTTTCATAATACAAACATGAAAGTCTGATTATGTCACTCGCTTGCTCACAGTTGATCATTGACATCTTGTGACTCACAGCATACAAAATTTAAAATCTTTTGTCTGCCTGGAAAATACCTATTCATGTTTCTTATTCCTCTGGGAAGTTTTCCAGGACAGATTTAAATATTTTATCTTAATCTGCCACTTAACTTTGTTGATCCTTCGATTTAGTAAATCTCACAATAACTGCTTCTTTGCCACTCTGACTCTCCTCTTGTTTAAATGACTTTCGAGAGAAACCTCACTTTCTCAATTTTGTATCTGTAGCATGTAGTATACTAGAAAGCTCTCAATAAACATCCAATGAGTGAAGAAAATATATGTATTTTTTAAAGTACATAATTGCAATGAGTGTGAAAAATTTCCCCTACAGACTCTCAAAGCCTACCCTGCCAAAATTAAAGTTAGGACCGTCCACTTGATTATACATATAACTCCTGTGACAGACAGGGAAGCTTCCTGACCACAGTGCAGACTATAATCCAAGAAGAAGGTGTTTTCCCAGGTCCTCCTGGCACACGTATACATTTTTAAGAACTCTAAAACTGGTTGTGATCGTGCTTGGTGTCCTTGGCCAATAGAATCTAACTGTTCCAATGAATTCACTAAGTAGGTGCCGAGGAAGAGATCAGGGAAGGTCTATGCTTGTACTTTCCGACACAGACTCCTTCAAGGAGAAGGCTTTCAGTATTTCTGACCATAGAGCCCCTCGGCCCCCATGGAGTTTTCAAATACTCATCTGAGATCCATCATGTGTCAGGACCAAGGCCCACAGACCCCCTTGCACTGTGACAGCTGCCTCCACCTGGTCGCAATGTGGAGAGACACGGAGCACTTTGCAGAGTTTTGTTTTCCAATGTGATTTCTTACACTTTTCTATGAATATTCTCTTTAATTGATCTCATCCCAACAAGAGACCAATATGCAATTCCTTTTTCATAATAGCTCTCTCTTCCTCTCATGAAGAATAGGAGTAAATACAGAACATATCATATATTGAGCAGTCAAAATTGTTAAGATTTATCAGAAAAGTAGAACTAAGAGGTGGTTTCTATTGCCTGTTGTTTCAAACCAGCACTTTGGAGGCAGATGAGGGGTAACTTGAGACAAATACCTTACCTTCCTCTCTCCTATCCTTTGTATCCTGTTGGAGGTTTGTATTCCAGGCAAAAAGAATCTTTGACCTGGCTATTTGGGGTCTTTTTGCCTAGTCCTTACGGAGGTACACCCTCATATCATTTGTTATTTCAGTCACTATACAATTAATATACTATTAGGGGTTTATTGGCCGATATCTTTCCTACATTATTTTAAATTGACTTCCAGGTGGAGAAAGCTAGACCTAGAGCATTATTTATCCACTTGACTTTGACCTGGCTTAGAACGTCACTTAAATTTATATTTTCATGGTCTGCCTATATTTTTATCATTAAGGTATTTATTCTGTTTTTTTTTTTGCCCTTGAAAGACAATCAAATTATTCATTTTGAATTGAGAGAGAGAAAGAGAGAATATCATAGAATAAAAATCTGCAAGGAGCAGAGAAAGAGGGAAAAAAGCAAACTGTCAGTGGCTTGAAGTGAGAACTGTGCATTGTGGCAACTGGTGCTCATTGGTCAAGCCTAAAAAATTTAGAGAATTTTTAAAAAGATGCTCACACTTCTGGCTAATTAGTTCTATAAAGAATCAGGATTACAATTGGCAAGACTAAATAAAGTACACCTTTTTTATCTGATTCAGGGAGCTGTTACAGAATTAAATACGGTAACATCCATGAGAGCAATTTGCCACTGACAAAGTTCTGCACACACGTGTGATGTTACTGGAGCAGCCACTTCTGAGGGACTGTCAGCTCTGGGTCAGTGATTTCCACCGCAGCCCCACGGGCTTCGCCCACCGTGTCTTAGGGAGCACTGGCCTTCATCAGCACTGCAGAATTCACCCTCATAAGAATAGCAAATATACCACCTGCAGAGCATTTTATTTGCTTTAAAAGGCCAAGGATCTTTTTCTTATTCAAGAAAATGCAAAAGACTTTCTGTTTTTGAAACAATAAGTGGCACTGACATCTCTTAAGATTGAAGGCACTATTGTCTCATTTTAAGCACCCCCTTATTATTAGGTGAGGATGTTGTTGGCAGGAATGAATAATTAGGTAACTCTTTGTGGGCACATTATATTCAGGTCCCAAGGGGAACGTACAATTGTAACATCTCCTTGGATTATTTCACAAACATATGGCAAATGAAGTACCTGAGCCAGATGTACAAGCATATTAGACTTGGTCTGTTTTAACTTAAAACTGTGAAATACATCAGGTGGTGAAGTAATTTTGGTTGTGAACATCTATTATAGAAATAGTATGAAAGCATCTTTTCTTTTTTGTCCCTTTTACTTGGACTGGAAATAAGTGTAAGATAGTTTGGAAATCATCATGTGCAGGATAAGATTCCAGGTAAAGTTCAAGATCCAGTGAAATACGTGATCTGGATTTACATGGGCCTCAGACATCTCCACATAGTTTATTCATGCCCGTTATCAATACACACTGCCGGCAGGTCTGGAATCTCAACGATGATTACTGTACGTTCAATTCTCTTTTCTTCATATCGTATTGCCACTCCTCTGGCAATGCATACAGGTAATTTGATATGAAATTTTTTAATGATGAGAATGTATCCTCTACTGAATCAGTGGGGAGTTTTTGTGGTATTTTTTTAGCCTGCTTTATTGTTACAGCATTGGTTGTTTATTTTACCAAAGAGTCATCATCTGGTATTGGCTTCTTGGAATCATAGTAATCTAAGCAGAAATGCCCACCTTGTTTGCTAGTGGAAACATCATATTTGAGAATGAATGGAAAAAATTTTAATTTGAGTTACATATGTTTCAAAATTAGAAAATATAGATGCTATTGAACTCCCAAGTGTACAGTGTTGTGCTTGTTCTGATAAGAATATAAAGAATACGCAGGCACAGAAGACTATAGTTTCCCTTCAATATATACGAGCAAATTCCATTAGCATTAATGAGAACTCTGCATGTGTGCTGGAGAGGATGTGGACCACGTCACAATGGAATCTAATGCTTTATCTCGTTGAGAGAAAAAAAAAAGACTCGCACCACATTCCTGAGCTTTTCCTGAGAAAGAGAAATGCGCAGTGCTGGGGGGATGGAAGCAGTGCGGTGGCAGAGGTACCAGGGAAAAGGCACTTACTTTTTCTGGCCAGTATGGCGTGGAGCAGAGATTTGGGGGTTAGATCACTATGGTTGGCAAATGTTAAAGCTGACAATAGAGGCCCACAGAGTCTTGGATATTCTGTCTTTGTGTTGCATCAAGATAGCAAAACAAAATATTTATGAACTTAATTCTGCCTCTTGATTTTTTCTATATTTGAAATGGCAACTCTGTGTGGGGATATGTATAGATGGGCCATTCAGATGTGCTCCCGGCCAGTGCAATATTCCACAAATGCGGTGCACCTGTGTTTTCTTGGTCACCTTGCTGTCCCGGGGGTGTCTTAAAGTATTCTCTCCAAAATAAGTGACTAGGAAGTGGAGATGGGAGGGTGGGGGGAGGGGTAGCTTCTCCCCTTTTCTCTCTTTGCTCTAATTTGCTCATTTGGAAAGCCTTGGAACATAGATTTTATTTCTGTCTAAGATGTCAGGTTTACCCTAGCCCAGAGATGTTGACAAATCCCTGTGGTGGCCCTGTGTGCCCTCATGTTCTACCTACTACCTCACAGGGATGTAGCTATATTTATAAGACGCACTTCTAATATCGCAGAAGTGCTAAGGTCAGGGCATCTGAGCCTCGCAGTGTCAGGCAACAGCCACACAAAACTGTGCATCACTCAGAGGCCCCCTTTGTAAAGCTGCTAACCCAGCACACTCTCCCCTGCACCAATAGGGACATTAGTGTACAGCAACTCCTTAAATAACATTGGTTCATTCAATGTTGTTTTGTTATGACATGGATGCCGCAGGAACTTAATGCTTGTTCGTATCAATTAGCCTATGGTAAAACTGGTTTTGTTATAGGTTGCTTTACTTCAAGTCACAAGACCTATTGACAACATTGAAGATTTACTGTATTAATGACCCTCTACCCAGCAAGCCCAACACTGATTAGTCTGAGAAACGGACTTTTAGTGTTGGAGGAAACCACACAAGCAGAACACAAATGACTGCTAATGAAGGCAGATAACAAAAGAGAACCACGGATTCTGGGCCTTTACCTTCCTTCCCCCTCTGAACATATAAACTTCTAACAGTAAAAGCAATAATGTTCTGACCTTAAAGGGCTGAGGTTCTGTTGCCACTGGTTGTTTAAAGAGCCATCGCTCAGCAGCACTTGGTACCACTGGCCCTCACAGCCGGCCGCTGTGGTGGCAAACACAGAAACTGGAGTTTAGTCATGTTGGCATCAGATTCTGGAAAGGGGAGGACAGAGAGGGAGGGAGTCTATTGGCCTAAAAAGCTAAAACATCTGCTGGAGTTATTAACAGCTTTTTGGCTGAGTTCAGCAGCAGGGCACCTTGTGGTTGGTAGATTCTTCTCTCAGCAATTCAAAACAATGCAGTTAAAGCAAATTTCTGATTTTCAGAGCATGGCTTAATGAGGTATAGAGTATTTTAAAAATAGTCACACTTAAAATGGTTAATAGCAGTGACTGGAATCAGTGGATACCTTCAGTACTCCACTGCATTGCTAACTTTGCTAGGATGGTTACATAACATGAATTTTTCAAAAGACCAAGGTGCTCATGGTTAATGCACTTGGTAGGAGCTTGCATGTTGATGAAGTTTATGCAGATTATTCTACGGTGTAAATATTGGCAAATTTAATCAAACCACTTAGAAGCCTCCTGGCTCTCCCTTCCCAAAATTGTGCATTAAACCATTTTAAGCTCAGAAGTCCAATTGGCAAAGGCTCTGAGGGGCCAAATTTTGAAAATGAAGTGAAACTGAGTGTGTGAACATGTGGGCTCAAAAGAGCGTTGGGCTGGAAGTCAGGGGCAGAGGGTTCCTGCCATACTCCTGGCACTAACAGGCTGTGTAAACCTTTGGAGAGGGGTACCCTTTAACCTTCCTGTCTCAGTTTCTCCCTGTGTAAAACAATCAGGCCTATTAAGGAGCATGTCTCCAAATGTTTCTATTCAGCTCTGCCTCCTTGGAAACTGTGGAGTTCAAATTCAATTTTAACCTGTTCCTCTAATGAAATCCATGAGTTATAACCAAGCTGAGACTGTTCAGCCGAGCCTTTTTGCTTTAGCACATGCGTGGTATTTGGGTGGGGGCGTCAGACAAACAAACTGCAAAGTGAAATAGCTCTGTCAGTCACTCCAAGTGAATGTACCATATGTTGTAACAGACGTGGGCAAAGTGCGAGCAGCCCCAGCTGGATTTCCTAGCCTGTTAGTTTATCTGGCCAGATGATAGTGTCCAGCCCGAGAAAGGGTCACGCTCAGCTTTATGCCCTACTGATCCAGCATGCTCACTTTGGCAGAAGGGAGAGAGTGATGAGGGAGAGCGAAGGCTGAGCAGTTGTGAGCCAACATCTGTGACCGCCGAAGCTGCAGTCTGCCCCACTCCTCTTTCATCACTTGTCTCTGTGCCCAGCACATGGTAAGAGAGGAGGGAGAAGTTAGCCAAATCATTGTTTCCCCAGGCAAACTGATGACCTGATCCTTCACTGTAGAGGGAAATCAAAGGAGGGCAACACTCTCTGTCCTGCATTCTGATCCAGGAATCTGTGGGAACAGAGATAGTATCTCAATCTATTAAAAAATTATCCTGTTTTGTTTTAAGATACACTTACACCCTGATAGGCAAGGGTCTCATGAATAGGAAGGGGAGGGTCCTTTGAGCTTCTGTAACCAAACAGTTTCTACCACTGAGGCTGAGGGCATATGGTCCAAGTCAAATTGATTTGTCTGGTCTTCTATCTTAATAAAAGCCTCGAGTCTCATTCAAAACTGCTGGGAGTTTTACAGGTTGAGTTAAAAAAACAAACTGAAGCCTTCCCATGCTTCCTGGAAGAGTTCAGATGGTGTGGTCCTTGATTCCTGAATAAACTTCAGAAAACCTTCACAACTTCCAGAGCCCTTGCGTCATGCAGGTGAAGGAGGAAGACCTCAAATTCCTTGCTGCAGAACCCACTTGGGTGGCACCAGTCTTGCCTTTCAGATGAAACAGCATATCTATGAAAGGAAACCACATCCATCTACAGAGAACCTGGGAGATGCTTCTTATAGCAGTTAGGGGCTTTGTTGCCTTTGAAAACCCAAATGATGCCATACTTTTCCCCCAGGAACACTAGCCAACGTGCTGTTCTGAAGTCTGCTGCTGCCACAGGAGGCGTTCTCACTGTTCAACAATTAACACCTGGAACCCCATCTAACCAGCTCCAAGCAGCCTGCCGAGACTCTGGGTTTTGGAAGATTGTAATCCCAGGGCAGACCACCAGCCTTTCGCAGAGGCTTTTCCATGGACCTGTGACTCTGTGACATAAATGCTCCCCTGTACTCTTGTGTTATATGGACACTGCCACCCTGTGCAACCATAAGGGGGCCAACAGTGGGTGTGATGTGGCAGGACACTGGCCCAGGAAGTCCTGCATAAGCAAGGCATATCTCATACCAGTTCCCATGGGAATTCATACCTGAATTCCTCTTCTGCAGAGAGACTGATGAGAAGTAAAAGAAAGATGAAGCTTCTGCTGAAAAGACAGTGAGCTGACTCCAATGCGGCTGAACTTGGCACACCCGTACTGCTTGCTCAGCTGTTCCCCACTGAAGCTTGAGGACTCAGGCCGCTACTGGAGACTGTCTGCAGTTCCCACCCCATGGACGGCTGAGTGGGTAGCCACAGCTGTGCTGGTGTCCTTAAGCTGGACTTCCGCAGAATCTTACAGAGAGCACTGAAATAAGGTTGATGAGAAATACATATCAATTTACGACTCCCCTTTCCCCAGACACCAATAAATCTATGTCAAAGACAAGTGTAGACATGCCCTCACACCCACAAGTGTGGATGTTGATTTGCTGAAAACGTGTGTGCGTCTTAAACACAACATCACCTGTCAAGTCAGGGCATGAGACCCAATAGCATATACTTTTTTGTATTATTGAATAAAAAAGTAATAGCATCTTACTTGAACTTTGGCATATTTTGACAATTGCCAAAGTAAAACACAATTCTAATTGAGACTCAAAGGGCATGTGTAGTGTTTAACAAAATTAAGAAGTAGAAATCGGACAACCCATGAGCTGTCTTTATTTTGGCGAATAAGCTAATAGTTCATTTTAAGTTGCTTAACATGTACATACTAATCTTCCTTTTTTCAAAGTAAAGTGAGACTTCTAAGCATTCTTATCACTTACTGTTAAAATATGAGGCATCATACTTTTTTGGACTGAATATGAAAATTTAGGGGGTTAATAATAATTGAATTACAGTCAGAATCAACAATTGGTAGAACCGTTGTTCTATAATCCAAAATAAATATTTTAATGATTAATTATGTAAATGAAGAATATTTAGGGATGCTACATAGATGAAAGACAAAGGAGACCATGCAATCTTGGCATCCACAGGAAAGTAACTGTATCCTCATAGCATTCCAAGGGACCATAAAGGTCATCTGGTCTCACATGGTTGTCACATGTGAGGGGGAGGCAGGCTTAGAGAAGCCACTTGTCCAAGACTATACAGTAAGGTGGTTGTTGTTTTTAAAAATAGCATATTCCATTTGTCAGTATAGTTTTAGTGACAAAACCAGACTCCTTTACAAGATATGTTATCAAAGATGAATTAATCTACTCTAGGACTCTAATCACACTGCCTGTTTGTCTCCCCCCTTCAGATACTCCCTGATACCTTTCCTTTGGAGAAGAGCAGCTACTCTCTGCTCCAAAAGGAGTAGAAAATTTTGCTCCCAAAGTCCTCAGTGGAACGTCTGCGCTAATATTCAACAATAAACTGTATCAATTCACCAATGAAACAAGGCCAGAAAAGAAGCCTGGGATTGGACTCTAAAAAATTCAATGCCAGGGTAGAGGGTTTGGACTCAGTACTTTAGGGAATGGGGAACTGAACAAGTAACTTGGAGACAGCCTGCAGAATCAGAAAAGGGACGCGAGGAGAACACCTCAGATTTTTTACTGTGATAGGTCTAGGCATAAGGTGGTGATGGTAAGTGATACAATGAAAATGGATGTAAAGGAACTTACAGGGTAAACTAAGCACTGTTCCAAGGAGATGTGGTGATTGACTGTAAATCAATCCAGGTATTATTCTAGGTGGAAGGACCTGGATGGAATAATGAAGAAAGTCCAAATTATTTTGGCTTAGATTCATTTGTTGAACATTTAATTATTGAATGTCTACTACATACTTGTGCTCTGGAGATACAGCAAGTGAACCAGACTTTGTGCTGCTAGAGAACTTGAAGTCTGGTGGATGACCTGGGGACAGTGGCTTAGGTTGAAAGGAGTGGAAGGGCCTCATGAGGGAGAATCAGTTTTGTTAAAAAGATAATGATTTGGAGGTGAGATTAGGGTAGCCCAGGTTAAAAGCTAGATTAGGCAGATGATGGTAAAGAACAATATGTCAGTGGGCAGATCAGAGTCTGAAAAAGGAATTAGAAAGCCTTATAGAAGTAACCAGGTATCAAATCATTTCTAAATTATTAACTGCTGCCTTCACGATTCCCATGCACAGGTGTCCTCAGTTTGTCCTCATCATTAGATGTATCCCATCCCCTGAACCCGCATTTTGGAATGCATTTTTTGGTGTCACTAAATTTTTGCCTATCAAGGGTTTGCCTATCAAGTCATTGCCTATCAAATATTCATGACTTGAATATTTGTTTGTATTGTAGCACAGGACGATACCCCACCCCAGTCTGATTGCTTCAGGAGAGTTGTAAAACATTTTCTTTCTGTGAAGTTCTTTAGGACAGTGCTTATCAAAATTTAGTGTGCATACTAATCACTGAGAATCACGTTAAAATGCAGCTTTTGATTCCGTATATTTGGAACAGAGTCTGCAGTTCTGCATTTTGAAGCTTCCTGGTGCTGCTACTACTGGCAGTCCTCGGTTCTAACTTTGAAGGTTTGGCCACATTATGTTATTAAATATCACATTGCCCTCTGCCACTGATGATATTGAAAACAGTTGTTTTTAATCTTGTAGCTACAAATATATTAAGACAAAGATGATAAAAACATAGGAAGGTAAACTCTGTGAAAGAAGTGGCATGTGCAAATTTTGCTATACAGCCAAGAGTGTGAGTTCAATGACAGAAAAGAAGGGCTAATACACTACATTCCTTGACTTAATGCCAGAGAGATTCAGTGACAGCTCTGTCTGGTCTCAAATCAAAAGATGTCCAGGAAAAAAACACAGTAGCTCAGTTGCCGTTAGGTCCTCAGGCCTTGGGCGCTGAGGTGGTGATACATTGCATTATCCAGGCAGCTCCTGCTTTCTCCCATGCTTGGATGGAGGTATGTTTATAGAAACAGATGGGAAGCTAAAAATCAGCGCAGTGGTGGGCAAACTAGAAGGAAAAGGCACAATATGAGCTGTGCCTTGAGATATGATGAGTTTGCCACAAAGAATGGTAGATGCGAACAGTTGACCCAAAGAAACAGCACGAGTGTAGAGCACAGAGACAGGAAAGCAGCCAGTTTCACACGTGTAAGCCATAGGGTGCATGGCGGGAATACCTGCTGCTGAGGCTGACAGCTAGGATGGAGCCAGCTGGAGCAAAACCTTATGAAAAATCGTTGTTATTCTGAAGGCAATAACCATTCAACCAGCGAGGAATCATCCAAAGTGAAAAAGCATCATCTGACCTGGCCTTCAGACTTCCTGGTGGTCAGCCTGGAATTTCTGAGGGAGCACTACTTGGGAACCGAGATGAGAGATGGAACACCTGGAGTTGGGTAACTGAAATGGATCAGGGATAAACAAAGGATGTGCTCTGGGGTTTGAATTGACAGGAGATAGGAGCGATCTTTCACTCTACATAGAGTGCAGCAGAGAAGCCAAGATGAATCCTGTTTTCCTGGAGTATACAGAAGATGCCTGGAGGAGAGCCGGGAGGTCAGGAGAAAGCTTTGGGCCGGTGAAATAGAACTGCGAGTACATAGTGGGAGTTGATGGGGTGGGGCCAGAGATTAAAGTTGAGGCCAAATGCCAGAAAGAGAGTGGATGGATCAAGGACTGAAAGCAGGCAGTGGGATTTGCAAGTTAAGAAGTTATTAGTGACCACTGCTTGAGAAGTCCCAGTTCGGGTGGGGAGTAGAAGCCAAGTAACAACAGTTTAGAGAGAAATTAGGAAGGAGGCCTTTTGATGTCTCCTAGAAGCCAGGAAAAGGAGAAAGAGGTATGTAGGTAGTTGATGTGATGGCTAGGAATTTTGTTGGCATGACTTTTAAGGACAGAACTGAGGAAGCAAATCCCCAAATTAAGTTTGGCTTATCTCTTCTTTTTCAACCCTCACCTGAGAATATGTTTATTGGTTTTAGAAAGAGGAAGAGAGAAAAAGAAAGAGAAAGAGAAAGAGAAGGAGAGAGAGAAACATGAATATGAAAGAGAAACATCAATTGACTGCTTCTCATATGTGCATTGACGGGGGATTAAACCTTCATCCGAGGTATGTATACTGACTGAGAAACAAACCCATGACCTTTTAGTATATGAAACGATGCTCCTAGCAACTGAGCCACCCTGAGCCAAACTTAAGATAAGTTTGGCTTATCTTAAATGTCCAAGTTATTTTTGGTTTCAGTTCCTTCACTGAAATATAGGATCTGCCACATTTCTGCTAATTTATTTTTTTGTCCTTTATTTTCCAAATATTTATATTTTCTCTAGAAAGTTGTTCAACTCTATGTTAATACTTTCCATTTTAATGATCCTTTTTGACATGAAAATCAGCAACCTAGAAATAGAAAGCGTTTAGATCATTTTGTCTAACCTACTCTTCCCAAGTTGTAATCCCCTTTTAGAATCCTTGACATATTTTTATTGATAGTAAATTGCTACATCAGAAGAAAGTCAGTCAGTTTGGTCGGACATACCACACCTAAGAACATGTCTGTGTTAGTTCACCTGGAATGTGCTTAGCTGCAACTAAGAGATGACTCCAATTCAAAACTGGGTAAACAACAATGAACATACATTATTTCACCTAATAAGATAAACCTAAAGTAGGCTAATTTCAGAAGTTGTAAAGTCAGTGTTTCAACACAATGACAAACACCCAGGATTTGTCTCTTTTCACTCCGCTGCCCTCAGTGTATCAAGCTTAGCTCCCCTCATTATCACAATATGGCTGCCATTATTCCAGGCATTGCATGCAATCATTCACCTTAGCATCTCACAGTGGCGATGGGCATGGACAATGAACTGCACTGCCTTGGTTTGTATTTCAGTTCTACCTACATACTTTGTTGGCAAGTATTTTTAGTTTCTCTGCCTTTCAACTTCTTTAGCTGCAAAATGTAGTCATGCAATGTACCTTATAGGTTGTTTAGATTAGCACTTATATATACTTAAAAAGTGTCTTACATATACTAAGTGTTCAGTAAGTGTTCTTTACCAAGCATTCAACAGTTGTATTTGAGCTACATGTTCATCCCTTTTTTCTTTATTAAAATGTTTTTTTAAGATTTTATTTATTAATTTTTAGAGAGTGGGGAAGGGAGGGAGAAAGAGGAGAGAAACATCAATGTATAAGAGAAACATCAGTTGGTTGCTTCTTGTTGCACAAGCCCCGACTGGGGATCAAACCCACATCCCAGGCACGTGCCCTGACCAGGAATCAAACCTGTGACCTTTCACTTTGCGGGATGATGCCCAACCAACTGAGCCACACCATTTAAGGCTAAAATTGTTTGTTAGTGTTGTTTTTTCTTTAAACTAATAAGAAACTGTTGTTATATTTCAAGCCAATAAGTTCAACAAAATTTATCACCACAACATTCCTTTCAAGTAATGATGATGAGCTTCCAGGCTAAATTTTTCATTTTTAACATGAGCCAAAAGCTAAAGCACTATCAAGTTACTATAAATGCTAATACTATAGTTAAAAATAAATCTAGCTGAATTTTAGCTTGATTAATTTAGATTAAAAATACAGGGGATATGTTGGCATTATTTTCACAAGTAGAAGTCAAAACACTACATTTTTAAATAAACATCGATCAATTCTAACACGTTACTGTTCTTTAAGGAATCATCATAAGTCCTTCTAATGTTCTTATAATGGTCAATCACTTCCATATTTTCAACTGGTAAGTTAGATTTCTTGTGCAATATTTCCAGGTCACTAAGACACTGCTAAGAAAGTACAGGTCCATCCCTTAATCAGGCACTGGCAAAGGGAATGGAGTTTCTGTGATTGGCTTTGAAAACTCAGTATTTATCCTTGAAATGGGGCCAAAGATGTAGATTTATATATGGATATATGAATAAAACTTGGGTTATATTAACAGGGAAGGGAGAAGAGCTGTATGACTTGGGGCAGCAACCATGGTGTTGACCACATAACACACAACTTGCCATTTGCTTTCATTCTATTCGTTACCCCTTTGTGCACAATGGTCCTGCTGAGAGAAGAAACTGGGGGCAAAGACAGTTTTATGCTTACTAAGTGCTAGTGCGATGCTGATAATATACCCACTCTAGAGTCATGCTTGAATCCTGGTAAGTGAAAGCTGAAATATATTTAAATACCTAACAGTTTTTTACAATATCATCCTAAACATCAGTTTAAAAGAACTTACACATCTATGTCTAATTGCAAAGCTTTTTCTGCTGACCTTTTCTCACAGTGACAAGGTGATGGATAAAAAAACAGGTATTATTATCATTTGCAGATGATTAAATGGAGGCTCTTAGAAATCCAACAGGAACTTTGGATACAAAAGTAAGAAATAGCAGCATTCAAACTCAAATTCAGATTACTCATTTCCTAGTAAGATGTCTTCTCTATCACAGTGCTTTTCTTATAAAATAAAGGTAATTTGGATTGTTTTCTTCAGCCATCATTAGGAGTGGCTCTGCCAATCTCACAGCCAGTTATTTCTTACATTGTGCCCGATATACAACAGACTACGTGAGCGTGTAGCTGACCATGGCACTCCGGGAGCCGTTCATTCCCGGAGAAGCAAATGCACATATTCATGCGTCACTATTTTACAGAAGGGTCATCTGGAGTCTTTTATTATTATGAACACTCTTTCTTCAAGTGCTCATTGTTCATTGCTAACTCCTAATTTATTTTTTTAACCAACACTGGCACTGTGATATTTGAAAATGTGATTACAGAGAATATGACATATGAGAGTCTTTTCACAAAAATAACTTGATCACTTTAAAAAAGAAAAAAATACAATTTCATCCGTGAAAGGTAAAATTTGGATAAATTTCCATTAAAAATCATGTAAAAAATTGTCAATAACTTACATTTCTTCCTTTAAAAAAATCTTTATTATCAATGAAATGATTATAGTTAGTGACTTTGAAACACTTATCATTTTAATAGGAAGCCTTTGGTGTATTTTATAAGACTGCTATAATCATCGTTATTTACATCATAATATGCCTGGTGTTTCTGCCAGAGATCCCGCTGGGACCCTGGCCCTCTGGACATCTGATTAAATGCCTCTGCATCCCGTTTCCATGGCCTGTGACAGTCCAAAGACCTCCCCGCGATTTCTAGGTGTTTCTTACACTACTTTCTTTGCTTCTGTGCTCCAAGATCCTGGTATGATGTTGAGGGTCTGCTCCAAATGAATGAGGTAGGAGGCCCTAGTTGCTTCACTGGTTTCTAAAACAAAACAAAACAAAACAAAACACCACTCATTCTAAATATTTCACAAGTGAAATAACGCTACTAAAGGTTTGGCTGTTCACAGAATAGGGCTACAGGAGAATCACACAGACTCCCGCTGTCAGTCCAATGCCTGTCTGGAACAAGTGTAACCTTACTCTCCTTCCTCGAACACTCCAGACAGACAGCTCACCCCACGGCTCCCCGCTCTCACTTTCTGCTCCCAGGCACTTGCCAGGGCATTTTCTTACTATCTGCTTTCTAGGAGAAAATCTGGTGTCAACTGTTAGTATCAAACAGTATTTGCCCACTTTACATTTGTAATCCATCTTGTTCAGTGTCTGAACCACAGTAAGTATAAATAAAATAGATTATTAACAGTTTACTTCTTCTGACTTTTCTGCTGATTCTTTATGATATCTGGGTGGCATCATAAGTTAGATAGAGCCAAGGCTGACCAAAGCAGAGGGCCAGATCTGGCCACGCCCATTGGTTATCTTCTTTTTTTGCTCTAAGGCTGGTTTCACACTCACTCTAAGTAGTTGCAACAGAGACCATGGGTCCACCAGACTGACACTATTTATGATCTGCTCTTTCATAGGGAAAGTTCACCCTGCTTTAGGCAACTGTCCTAAACATACTTACCTATACCTAGAGCTTTACTGTTCACAGCATCTCATACACATTAATAATCTTGATCCTTTAGCACATCTGAAATACCTATTCCCCTCATACTGCAGATAACAAAACGGGAAAGTGACTAGTCCAAGGTCTTAGAGGTAGTATGGGAAAGAGCTGGGATCAGTAAAAACTGATCTATCTGTCCACTCCAGAGGATGCCCTCTGGAGGGGAGGGAGAAATCTGCCATGGAAGGGGACCCACTTACCTTTGTGCCCTGATAATTCAGCAGGGACCATTGCTGTCTGGCCCTGTTCCATTCACTTCTGAATCCTTGAGGTAAACCTGACTGCTCAGTTCCCCTCTCCTAGTCTGTCAGGGGGTAGGAGATTCTAAAGTGGAGATGTAACAACTGCAGATTAATTCTTCTTTACTCTGCATTCATCCGGAGTAAAATTAGGAGGCATGGCAACTCCCCAGAGTCAAAGATCTAGATATGGATGATGCATAGGCACCTCGGAGCCCAGCTGCCACCCTGGCTTGATTTTGCCCTTGGTTGAGACCGTGGAGTTGGCCTTCTCACTCTGAATTCAGTGTTCTTTACACTGTAGTAAGCAGACTGTTGAATAACAATAGCACAAATGAATAATTATGATTCCATTAGGAAACACAAAAGAAGGGATGAAATTCCATATTGGTTTCCAAATGCAGCTATTACCAATTCTTTCCCTCACTGTAGGCAGGTGCAGGCTGCTCCTGAATTCAAGTGGTGGTGATGGTCTAATTTCCTTCCCCTGGAATCTGGGTGACCCCAGGGACAGGTTGGAGGTGGAAGTGCCATGCTGGGACTTCTCTCCCCAGGTGATATAAGAAGCTGGAAGTCTCTACCTGGAAGCCTCTTAGGAGACTTATTTCCTTTTAGAACCTAGCTACCATTCTGTGAGACACAAAAGCCCTGTAGACAGGCCATGGGCAGGTGTTCTAGACAAAGGCCCAACCCATCTCTCAGCCACAAGGCTGCATCAACCTCCATCTGGACATGTGAGCATGCCATTGGCCCGCCCAGGGGAGCCTTCAGACAAGTGCGTGAGAAATCGCAAGCAAGAAGCACCCAGACAGCTCATAAAACTGTGTAAGTTAATACCTGGTTCAAGCCACTGAATTTTGGCATATGTCTATGCAGCTATAGATAACCAAATGAAAGTCTGGAAACAAAAAGATAATTTTGTTATATGTGAGAAAAATGAACATGTTTTGTAACACCAGTCAAACCAACCAAGGGATTTACTGGACAACTACAATCAGAAAAAAAGAATCCCCTAAAGTTAGTGTGACCAAAGGGAGCTTCAGATTCCTTTTGCTCTTGTTGGGAAGAGGAGGGGTGAGGATACAGGTGTAGGGGACAAGACGTATGCAGGTGGGAAGAGGTTATGTTAGCATAATAATGCCTCAAGTTTGTGTTCTCTGATAGCAAGAGAAACTTGTCTCTTGTGGGTACTTCAGGCATAAGGGTCTGATCCTACTCCTGGGGAAAATTAAAGAGGTAAGGAACATTTTAAAACGCCTACACAGGATAAAGCCAGGAATGAGCATCTCCAAGGCTTTGAGTTAGAGAAGTGGGGCCCTGGCTGACAGAAAGACTAAGGGGCTGAGAAAGAGAAGAATGTTGGAGAGCCTCTAGGAACTGGACGGTTTCCACCACATGCTGCTTTTGCATGCCCTGAACGGCAGTCTTATGGGAAGAAGGAAGAAATGCTTTGCTCTGCTTGCTGTTCTTCAGTGAATTCCCAACTGCCTAATAAAATAAGACTGTGTTCCTCATAGTGAATTGTGTCTGTGCTTTAAGATCTCATTAGGGTCTGGATTTCAATGAGCTCATTTTCCTCCGCCCTTCCCCCATCCCCCTCCAAAAAAGAGTGGCTATCTTGTGGGGTAAGGAGTGACTGAAAATGTTTGCCTCTAACTTCAGAAGAAACAAGAAAGCCCCAAAATTGTGTTTCTTGAGTTTTGAAAGGGCTGTATGTGCATGTGTATTCAAGAACTAGGTCAATTCTCTGGAACCGTACATTTTAGTCTTTCCTTTTCGGACATCTCCCACCCCCCACCCTTGGTAAAAGGTTTGTTGCTTTTACTTTCTCCTTCCCTCTTGGTGCTGGGTGTCCCAGTATCCCATTAACCCACCCACTTCTGCTTGCTTCTCTACCTGGCTCAGCACAAGAAAGCTGACTAAAAAGACCTTATCTATTGACTCTGCCCTCTGGCTCTGTGGATTTCAGCCCAGGGGGAGCTGTGGAAAAAGATGGAAGAGAGGGATAGAAGTGAGGTCAGGCTAATTATTCCTCCCTTTCTCTCCAAAGTGTCCCTTATCTAAAGGTCTGAGCTCCTCTCTGGACAGCCTTCTCTGCAGGACTCTCTCATTTTGGGTTCCAGTAACTGCTCCTTCCCCTCCTCTCTTGGACCCAAGACTGGTAACAGCTGTGTTTTTATTAGCCCAGGGTGTTAGACTAACCCTTGTGGCTTCCCCAGAACTCTGTAAATAGTCTCTTTATTAAATTCTCCTGGAATGGTCCTGATGTGAGCATGCCATCTATTTCCTGCTGGGAATCTGACCGATATACCAGTCCACACTATTGGTCATTTACATCTTCACATAAATTTAGTTCAAGACTTTTCTCTCCCTTGGCTATTTGTAACTTAAAGTCCAACCATGGTACCAAAAGAGCTTCAGTCTCCAGGACTTTTATGGATAAGCAATCTGGTGGAGTTTGTATTGGTGGGGAAGGAAAGGGCAAAAAAATTAAATCTGCCCCTCATGAATCACAGCCAAAGGAAGCCTTCCACTTATTCAAACACTAATTTTATGTAATACCCTGCCCTTTTCCTCCGGTAAAACATTAGCTCAGCCAGCTGATGGCTGAGTGAGGAGGGAGAGTGGTGCCCTTCTTCCTTGTAGATTGAGACGCGAGATGAATGTGTGGAGACATGAGGGCTGGAGGGCGGCTGGCTGGTGGCCAGTGGGGACACACCAACACAAACCTTTTCTAATCTGAGGTTGTGCTAAGACTAACCAGGACTACACACCTAGCTTCTTAAAGGGGGAAACACAGGTTTTCAATGTTATTTCTGCCTTCTCTGTTGCGATTTTGTTAGTTTTAAAACCACGGTCTCCTCAAAAAATGTGGGTGATGTTGGCAATGCTGTTAAAAGTCTCCTGAGTAATTTCTGACTTTTAAATTGAAGACCTTCTCAGCAGTAAACAGGAGAGAGGGATATCTAATCACATTGATTACCGTCCTTCCTAATCCTCCAGGGGCCCCTCTATTGCTTGAGATACAATATCCAAACCTTAGCCTGGAATTCTAAGTCCCATAATTTGGAACAAGGTTTTCTTTTCAGCCTCTTTTCTATTTCTAGCCTCTCTTCTATTTCTTATCTCATTATTCCTCCATGCACATTAATCTTTGGTGAAATGAATCGACTTCTTTATTTTCAAGCATGCTCTACAAGTGCCCACCTTGTAGGTGGCTCACCTCAGGGCCTTTGCTCAGCTCTCTCTCTCTCTCTCTCTTTTTTTTTTGCCAGTGAAAATCCTTTCCCTTACACTGGAGAGTGAACTCTTGGAGGTAAGGGTGCTGGATTTCCTTTTGTGGGTCTCTCCTACCTTGCTCATTCTAAGTATCCTCAAAAGAATGTGTGAAATAAATTAGAGTAGCTAATACAAATGGCAACTTCTCAGGAACTGTTTCTAATTTTCTTTGCTTAAGAAAAACAAAGTTAAGGCTCAGAAATGAGAGTGGTAGACAGCCAGCTTTCTGTATTGTAGGACACACCTTAACTCTTCAATCAATCCATCTTGACCTTTCCATTAGACCACATTCTCGCACAACTATGAAGGCAGGAACTAAGTCTAGATTAAAAAAATGACTCTTTAATATTTCCATTTGCCTGTTAAGTGCTCCATAAGTGCAGACTCCATTGAGGATTGATAATTTGTAAACTTGTCAAGGTGCTGTGGGGGGGGCAATTTTTTTGAAATTTTATTTATTTTTAGAGGGGAAGGGAGGGAGACAGAGAGGGAGAGAAACATCAATGTGTGTTTGCCTCTTGCACACCTCCTACTGGGGACTTGGCCCACAATCCAGGCATGTGCCCTGTGAATCGAACCGGCAACCCTTTGGTTCGCAGGCTGGCACTCAATCCACTGAGCCACACCAGCCAGGGCCAGGGAGGGGACAATTTTTTTAATGGTTTCTCCATTTTATATGGGTAAAGAAGTTAAGAAAACTGGATCTAGAAGAAAGCCAGGAATTACAGAGATAAAGTTGAAAGTTTAATTTTTTTATTGGAAAACGTACTATTCTGGTGGTTGATATTCCAAAGAGATTGCTTCAGCAAGAAGCTAAGGTTACATGTGGCCCAGTGCCTAGCGAAGTCTTGTGTGAAGCCAAAGGAAGGCCGTGGGTGAAGCAGTGCGGAAAATGTTACTTCCAAATTTTAGCTGTTCCCCAAAGATAGGCCCCAGCTCTAACATTTACCCTGTGCTTTATAATGGCATTTGGGGAATCACTAAAAACTTTTGGTGTCACTGTTTTAATTAAGAGTGAAAGTTCTACATGGGCCAGGCATGCTGGGGCTCCGTCAGTAGTGGTCACCGGGGAGAAATGGAATGTCAAGTAAATGCTGGCTCTGGCCGACGGCCACTGAGTCCCCAAACCCCTTACTTAAAGCATGTCTCGAAAGGATACTTCATCTAGAAAGGAAAGTGATATTGGTATACTAGAGTGGAATGTTAGGGGTTCTCTCTAAATCTAGTTCTATACCTGTACTCGTATCTATACTAATGGTGTACACTGAATATATACAAACAATAAAATAGATTAAATTTTTTGATAAGGCTTGCTTAAGTGTTATGAAATTGAATGTGTGAAAAGCTAGGCTTAAATCTTAAAATATGGCTTTAGGACAGTGTCTGCCACACTTAGAGCATTAATTTTTAAGCTTCATTCTTAGTACCTTGCTACGTGAGATGCATGAATTGGCAATCAGCAAGGTTATACAGTGTGATTATTACTATATCCACTTTCGAGATTGTACAGTATATTGTTTTATTGACTAGCCACAACAGTATTTTGAAAAAATACTTTCTTTAGGTTACTCTATGATGAACAGAGTAACCCTTTTCAAATTCCTCATTTACTATAAGACACAATTGCTGAATGAGCATATTCTGTAACCTAACTACATTCTTTGACTTTGGAGGGGATCCAGGGATATTTAAGAACAGTGCAGTCTCACTACAATAAAACACTGTATGTGAAACAGTTCCCAATAACTGCTTACATTAGAATGTTATGTAGTTAGCCGTTACGACTCTACCCAGGGTACACCATATCAGAGAAAACACTAAACTTTAACTATTTCCTCCTTGGGGAATCTGAGAAATCACTTTGCACAGATTAATGTGTTATATATTCTATGCTCTGTAACAATGGCACTCAAATGCAGATTTTCGTATACTTACCCTTTGTAGATAGCGAAGTCCATGGAAATAATGATCAACAAATAGAAGCATGTTATGGTATTACACATATTTAGAGAACCATGCAGCATGCTTTAAAAAAAAAGAAAGAAAAAAGTAATTTACATACAGCTTTGCATGGCCCAGCCGTACCATGGTCAGGAAATACCTCCTGGGCTGCAGACACTAGTGTGTTAATGCCTTTGATTACTTTCATATGGTACTCTTGGAATTGTTGAAACACAGCTGCCACACATCAGAAGGTACTAGAAACAATCTGTTGGACAATATAGCAAAATGGCAGTAAATGCATTTCAGAAATACCCCATGCTAGTTACTAGGGGACAATTTACATAAAAAAGGAAAAATAGTAAAAATTTTAAAAGTAACAAACTCGTCAGGAAATACCACCAAAAGTCACTGGATAGCTACTCTGTTGTAGCTCTGGTGAATATATCCCCAGTATTGATTAATATAGATTTTCCCCTCAAGATAATTTTGTTTGATAAGCCAGTTTTGGAGGACTAATTATTATTATAAGGTAGAAAAATCGCCTTGTTAGATGATACACATTGGAAGGACTGCATTGGTTTCTGTCCCTAGCTTCTTTCTAAGTATTGCAGTACCTCACCTGACACAACAGAGACCTATTCTATCCTTAAAACTTTCCTGTGACAATGATTCAACAGCGTGTCTTGGAAGCTCACTTGGTGTCAAACTGGCCACCTTAAAGGACTTGGGAGACATTAGATGTAACCCCTGTGGGTATGCAAAATTACTAAAATACAAGAGAGAGTCTTGAATTCTGTCTGTAATAGAGTCTCTAGTTACAAATATTTTAAATGTAGGCACAATTTTGAGGATCCGAGTTTTCCACAGAATATACAGATGGCTTTAGTGTTGCTGATATACTGAAAGGTTAGCCTATATATCGACAGTGGATCACAAATTCTCATTATGTGCTGTTTTAACAGCACTGGTTAGAAAAGGCAAATTCAGAACACTAAAGACGTCCGATTCTCTAGCAAAATGAACATTAAAAATACTGATGTGTGAAGAAAGTATATGAAGATGTCAAAGACATGAGTTTGAAAATGATCTTTCAACACATAAATAAGTCAAGACTGTATCCTAAGTTTGAGGCAGAAGTTTACCTGGTCCTCATTCACCTGAAAAATAAATAAGGTAAAGGGTCTAGAGATATTATTTTTATGTTGATCTGTTGTGAATAATTATCCCAATCGCAGGGAATTTGACAATGAATATTTCAAATTAATCGATGCAACAAATTCATTAAGGAGCACGTATTATGTGCCAGGCTGTAACATGCTAGAAAATGAAGCGAGGAATAACATAGATTAATGCCCTGGATTTTTTGGTACTACATTTTGTTGGAGATAGACAGGCAATAGACAAGAAACTTGAAAAAAATCAAACAAGATAACTTCAGCTAATGATACATGTCATTAAAAACATGAGACTAGCCATGGCTGGTGTGGCTCAGTTGGTTGGAGCATTGTCTTGCAGACTGAAGGGTCATGGGTTCTATTCCTAATCAGGGTACATGCCCCGGTTCAATCCCCAGTTGGAGTGTGTACAAGGAGGCAACTAAGTAGATGTGAATCTCACACAT
The DNA here is from genome assembly GCF_021234435.1 of Artibeus jamaicensis. Lineage (NCBI taxonomy): Eukaryota > Metazoa > Chordata > Mammalia > Chiroptera > Phyllostomidae > Artibeus > Artibeus jamaicensis. Next base: position 40,565,405 of record NW_026522030.1, on the reverse strand, counting down.
TGATGTTTCTCTCTTTCCCTTTCTCTCTCCAGAAAGAAATGAAAAAATGCCCCTGGGTAAGGATTATAAAAGAAAAAATATATATAATCTCATATCTGATAACTATCACCAACATGAGGCCTATTACTCATTAAAAGGACATAGAACTATATAATGAGAGAGAGTGTCTGTGAGTGGGAAGTGGTCCACAAACTTGATGGGCAGAGAAAGCCTCTCCGAGGAAGAGGAGTGTAAGTTGAGATCTGGTTGACAAGGAGCTAATGTTGCAAAGCTTTGACCGAGAGCATTCTAGACGGAGGGAACAGCGTATGCACAGACCCTCAGGTAAGTGCAATTGTGGCACGTTCGGTGGGCAGATAAGGCCACTGAGAAGTGAGGCCTGACTGCAATGGCAAGAATGATGCAATTTTTTAAGCAATCTACATATCCTTAGATTTCAGACCTTGAGCTCAAAAAGTAAGCCTTTTTAAGAAATTGAAAATCATTTTTGACTATGGATATAATCTTAGTTTTTGCCTGTTCTCCCAGTTGTCAGAGAACACGTGTTTCCTCAGAAAACTTAATCACTTGGATTTTGCTGACTTTTTTCGTGCTTGTGAGTGCTGGACATCAGGCCTTCACAAAGTCCCCGCCTCGCCACCCAGTCCACTCCGAAGGTCCCCAGCAGCAGGGCACAGATGCTACAAGTAAATCCATCCCTTACTATGGGGCTGTCTGATCATCCTTCTCCTTCTGTCGCAGCCGCTTCAGTGAGTACCGCCCCGTCTGCTGGCTCCACTGAGACCCAGGCTGGGTCACCTCTGCTGGGAATGGCTCCTTTCACTGCCAAGGACAGCACCAACACCTTCACAAGGCACCAAGGACCCCTCCACCTCCACAATCCCCCCAAACCCACCCAGCCCCAGGTGCCCGCATTGTATGGGATTTCTACAAACTAGGGGAGAATGCCTCCTTTGTGACACTGCCCTTATACAGGCTCAAAAACATGGCTACTCTTGACCACTGTCTTATAATGTAGTGACAAGTCCTTGCTGTTTCTATTGACAATGCTACGGATTTCCCTTCCCCCATCTCCCACCTTCAGACTCACATGACATGAGTGCAAGGGGTTCTGGCCAGGAGACAAAATGCAATGCGATCATCACTCTGCTCTCAGAACTGTTCTTCTCCTCCAAAAGGGAGCATGCTTGGTGCCCAGCACTCTGTTCCTCTGAGTCAGCAATTTGCAAGAGCTGCAACAATGTTCAAAACATGCAGTACCTGACTACTTAGGGGCACTGACCCCTTCTCCCTCAGATCGTCAAATAGAAAAATGACAACAGCCAACACAATAATAGCCATTCAGTGTGAATGAATCAAAATTATACCAATTTTTAGTGAGACTGGCAAAAAATACATTTTTTGTTGTGCCACAGAGTTTAGTAATTAGTTTTTGTGTGCCATGAGGTGAAAAAAGGTCGAAAATCGCTGCCCTAAACTGACTTTATTGTTGGAGTCATGCAGATACAAATTTGATAGCCCATTCTTTCTCATTTCCCCATACGTCCAGACAAGGTGGATCCCCAAAATGGACATTCTCTAATTGGCTACTCCCTGTGCAGCTACGTCCTCTCAGTCAAAATCTCCACCCCCATCTGGGTTCGCCAGCAGCTGGTGCGGTGGAGCCCAGTGGTGTATGAGGCTGCGCCCTGCTTAGATGCCTGGAGCAGCTTATGGAATACAGGACACCAGCGGATTTCCTGGCCTCTCTAGTGAGGAGATGATTTCCACCAATTTCATGATCCCTTTTAGGCCTGCAATGATTTTTTTAGGCATGGATAGTATACTTTCTGGCTCTGGAAAGTTCTTTTTAGGGCCTTTTGTGTCCTTTATGATTGGCAGCTGTTTGGGCCTGCAAAGCACTGCTGCATATATTGTCTGGCCAGATGGAAGGGCTGATTCCCCAGGCTATTGCTCTGCCACAGCCACACATTCTTTACTTCAGTTCAAGTGAAACTCTGGCTCATACCTCCAAAAGCACATCCTTTCCAGGTTCATTCCTGATTCTCACCACAGGGTGCATTCAATGAACTCTCATACCATGTGATGTCCCGTTGGGCTACCCCAGAGGGCTGGGCATTTTGTGCAATGCACAAATGAACTAGGAATTGGGGGCCTGTGTTCTGCCCGTCAAGCTGTGCCCCCAGTAAGGGGCTGTCGGCCTGAGAAAGGTGTGTCTTCTTTGTAACTTGGCCATCCATAGAGGCTGCCTTTTGTGTAATTTGCATAAAGGCACTGCTTGTGCTGCCCTGACTGGAGTTGGTAGGAGTGGCTCATTTCTCCATCCTAATTATGTCCTCTGGGAGTCCCAGCAGTGTCACCAATTCACAGAGAGAAGACAGATCATCCCCATGTCTCTTAAAAGGACTTATCATTCAAGGAGCTAGGGTGGCTCCTGCTTCAAATACTCAAGGTGTTACTCAAATTCTCCAGTGAGAGTTCTTCATGCTGGCACCTCAACCCACACAGAAAGCGGGCACTCTTGCAGCAGCACAACTAAAATGGTGAGTGTTTTAACGTGTCTCCAGAAGCTCCACTGAAGTCAGCAACATAGCTTTCTTTCTCTTTGAGGAAATAACCCAATGGCCACCACATTTCACAAACATCTCTATGCACCTCCATGGCACCAACAGACTAGCAGTGGGACAGTGGGTGAGAATGTGCTCTGGGCTTTGTGCTGGTAGTGTCTGCACGAGGAGTCTCCCAACAAGACAGGAAAAGAGGCAACTCCTTCTTATAAGCTCTTGTTACCACCCACTAATGTAAAACTCTAGGCCTCTGCAAGTTCTTTCTGTGTTCTGTGTCAGTTCCCACGCATCAGCCTTGTTTTGTGCATATGACAGGGCTCCCCCAGTCCTGTGCCTGGTGTGTGAACCATGTCTGATGTTTACCTCTACCTCTTCCACTAGATATTGACACATCTGTCCATCCCAGTCACCTTACCGGGGGGACTACAGCGTCTGATGGGCCCAGCTGCTGTTTTGGCAGGCTACCACCGCTGCTCGCATCAGAACTGAGACATAGGGTGGGAGACTAGGCCAGGAGCTAATCCAAGTGACAGATGCTCTGATGTATTCATAATCACCCCTCCCTGGCTCTGTTCCTGACCAAGCTTGTGCTTAGTTCTCTTTTCCATTCGGATGAGATCTGCCTGGGAAGCTCCTTAGCTCATCATACAAATCGACTTATGGCAGGTCCACCTTGCCTGTTTGCCAGACTCATAAAGCTTCCTCCTCCCTCAGCTTGTACATATATTTTCCAAGTCTGATTAGGTCAGTTGTTTGTGTTTTTTTTTTTTAATTTGCCATCACTCTGTCCAGTTGTCTTATAAGAGAATTTGAAATATTCAAGCTCTTCGGCAATCTCTTAAGTGACAAAATACATTAATGACAGATCCAACCAGCTCTTTATTCTCTTCCAAATTCTATTAATGCAGTAATGTTTCAAAGGTTATAATTAGGATTAATTTGTTTGGTGGTTAATGAGGTCAACCTGCATTAAGAATGTGTAGTAAAAAGTTAGTGTACTTCATTTGTATTCAAGAATATGTGTAGTAGGCAAGATTGTAAAATATCTGAATTTAAATGTAAGTTGTAATTGTTTCACGAAGCTAAAACCCCTTCATTAGGTGCATGTACCACTATTCTAAGTTGGGTATTTTGTACAGGTGCATAGCTATGGGTTTGTGTGCATAAGCTTCAGAGACCTTTAACCACCTCTTCTAAAAATAGTAATGCATTCTGAGATTTTCTAGGTTAGAGAACTGTTAAATGGAGGAGGTGATATGTAAAGGTTTTGATGCTTATGTTATTGATGAATAGATTTAATGGACTGATAGGTAACTCAGGGTTAGAGCAATTGCTGCCAACGATTTCAAAACTATTATTTATCCAACTCCCAAATTGTTGCAAATTTGAGGAAATTTAAAAGTTTTACTTTCAGTTTGTAAAACAGATACCCACACAACCGGCTGTCCAGGAAGGGGACAGGGGAAGGGCTGCTTTGTAGCCTGGGTCTATTTCTGTGGTGTAAATACTCCCATTGTCTGGACTTTCAAGCTGCCAACATGACGTCATTGAACATGGGCTTGGGAGGATAAACACAGGAGCACACCATTTTGTGCTATTTAAACCACACAGACACCATAGATGTCAGTAACCTCAAAAGCAGAGATATGAGTAAAATGTAGTAAATGAATAAGGGAGTGATGGGTTTCGAATATTTTTACCTTTGTTTTTAGTGCAGGTTATTTAATTATGAGTTGACTTAATTTTTAAAATGGCTGTATTTAAGAAGCAGCTCAAACATTCTGAACATTTCACAATCACTTCGTGAGAGCCAGCTCGCTCTGACTACAGGACAGCAGCACACACACCCACCACACCACTCAGGGTGCTGGGAGCCCACTTTGGAAAGCGAAGGGCGCAGCACAAATGGAACTGGGCAGCGTTACGCTAAGTGAAGTAAGTCAGGTGGTGAAAGACAAATACCCTATGATCTCACCTGTAAGTGGAACCTAATCAACAAAACAAACAAGTGAGCAAAACAGAACCAGAGACATTGAAATTGAGAAGAAACTGACAAAAAAAATGAAAAAGAAACTGCAGGGCACAGAGGGTGGCTCACACAGCCTCGTGCCGCCACCCCCCACAGGTGCAGGTACCCCGTCGCTCGTGGATATGTCGGGGTGGCCTTTTGTTATAATACAATCTTGATTAATTAGAATCCTCAAAAAATATCTTAGTAAACCAGATTTCACTTTTTTATTTTTTAGAAAGAGAAACAAGTTATAAGGTTGATTTAGTGTTTGCTTAAAAAGGATTCTAAGGCATTACAGAGGTGGGCACAAGTAGGTTTACAGTTGTTGGTATGGAAAATAATACAATAATTAATAAATAAGTACACAAGAATAAATTCTACGTTTCGTGTACTCACCACTAAAAACCTATTTTTGTCCACCCCTGTATACTAACTCATTAAAAAAACTCTTTAACCCCCATACAGCTTAGAGGTTGACACTCTAAACTTCCTGTGTCCCATAAAAGGGCAAACGAACAAGCACCATGAAGTACAGAGGAAGGTGAAGCGCAAACCTCAGTGAGGGAAGTTGCCCGCACAGCGCGTCTGGACCAGCAGCTCCGCCCTGTCCTGTCCTGCCGGACTGGGAACGGTCAGTTCCAGGTGGCCCGCCTCTGTTGCCAGCACACAGATGGGCCTGGCATCTGCCCCGAGGGGCTCTGCCCAAACAGATGTATGTGTGCTCAGCAGAGGCATGCGCATCCCTTCCCTCAGGAATTCAAACTGCAAGAAAGAAAGAATTTCAGTTAGTAATGCAAGTGGAAGCCAAAACAAGGTCATGAGGTAGCACCTGGGCCAGGAACACTATACGGAGAAACCAGAAGTAAGCAGAAGACGACAGTGATGTGTGGAGCAAAGACACAGGCATGTTACAAATGAGTACCTGGACCCAGTCAACCCAGTAAATCCTGGTCAGCTGGTCAGTTCCAGAACACGTGTAAGTAATCCTTTTAATAAACCAAGGTAAAAACTAACAAAGAGTGAACGAACACCTAACGTAAGTGCTCATTATATCACAGGTGGAATTGTGATGATATACAAAGAGGCATGAATTTAGTCCCAGTATGAAGTTTTTGCTAAAATTTGTTCTGAACATCCTTATGAACACTGAAGGAAGAATGGACAAATGGTTTCAACAAAAACTTCAGAAATGAGGCAGAAATGCTTCACAAGGCCATTTCTTAGATTAATTCTGAACTGTAAGAGCCTCATTAATTAAATAATTCAGAGAAGACATTTTACTGGGAGCTAAGTATTCAAGCTGCAGGTATATAGTTTCCTGAGAATTTAACCTGAAATAAAAATGTTAGAGACTCTTTCATTATCCTGCAAATATCAGATATGAAAGGCAGCTGTATGACAAAATTATAGGTCAAATTTTCTGTTTCTAACACTATTGATAGTCCAACTACCATTCCATGCAATCGTGGTTGGTTTTCTGGTGATACATCTAGGCAAGATACCACCTCCCAAAACAAAAACTTCAAAAAAGTAACATTTCCATAAATTTCTGTAACATGCAAGGTCCTTTGGTTTACTGTCTTCCATTTGAACCTCTTAACTTTAGGAGACAGGCTGACATCATGATCCCATTTTCCCAATGAGAACACTGAGGCCTGGAGAGGAGGAGCCTACCTCTCTGTACAGCCAGAGAACATGGGATCTGGCACTTCCACCCCAGGAAGGGTAAGAATGACAGGTCAGCTTTACTGAGTCTTGTGCCAGGTGCTGTTATAAGCATGTATGGCTCCCATTTGATGAATGATGAAGCTGGGAACTCTACTAAGTTACTAACAATTGAAGAGATAAAATTGTAAACTGCTGATTTTTAAATGTACAGGTTTTTGGGGGGTGGGGTTGGGAGCTTTGAGTGAGGTTGTTACTGAAAGCAGAGTCAGGGCTGGAAAGTAAAGAAAACTAGTTACGCAGGGCCTGTGGGCAGAACATCAAGGTGAGTTAGTTCAAGCAGGGACAGGAGTCATTAGAGGTATGTTATCAATCAGCAGCAGGCCAGTTAGGAAATACTTGAGAATCAGAAACTGCCATTTTCCAGACTGAGAAAACAAGTGAGAAAAAAAAAATAGAATTTCTACAGGGGTACTTAATAGGAACTCAGGGAAGAGATTCAGCCACCCAGGTTTTAGGAAGCTATGTGGATGGTGCCTTTGCCCACAAAGTGGAGGGGGTATATCCTGGTTTTCGAGAATGTGCAGCCTCTCCCTTACAGACTTGAGAAGATGGACAGAACCAGAATTTTGGCCAAATAGGGGACAGTGAGTGAGAGCCAGTTACTAAATAAGATTGAGATATACGGGGCGGGGTGGGGGGTGGGCAACGAATATTTGACTTTGCTACATAATTAGCCATCTGTGTATAGCTTACACCTTCAAAATCTGCACACACCACAAAGATTTTAGCCTTAGTCCCCAAATGACTCTGTTGTAGAAAATTCCCTTTGTTTAGTGGCAGCAGTGAGTTTTGCTACTAATTAGCACTGTCTTCTGTTTGGGGATCCCTGAACTGGCTTCATCATTCCCTAAATAGAAAACATAACAAGATTACTTTCTAAAGCATTTGGGTCAACCAAGCATTTACTATAATTAAAGATACCCAGGGGCTTCACAGATGGACAGTTTGGAATCACCTCTGTAACATTCCCAAAATGCACCCATTTCCTTCCCCTCCACTGCTATGATCTTTTAAATTGTGAGACCAGCATAATCTTTTGCCCAAACTACTACAGTAGTTGCTACACACAGAGTTAGTCAGGATTCTTGACACACCTTCTTCTCGTCTCTGGTGGGTCTCCTCCTTTCCATGGCGTCAGTGACAAGAAGGATGCCCATGTCCTCTTCTCCAGCCCGAACCCCTCACCTGATCAACTTCACATCTGCCAACTGACCATGTTCACTTGCATATCCCATTGGCACCTCAAAATCAACTTGCCTAAAACAGGACCATCATCTTTCTACCCCCTTCACCCCAACCAGCTGCTCAAATGTCTGAGATTTGTGCTTCTGCCTTTCTGTTTGCATAAGCCAGAAGTCCTTGTAGAATATAACTTAGTAGAACTGGATTCTACTAAGTATATATTTTATATATATACTTATATATTTTATATAAGTTTATATATCTAGGCCTGCCCTCTTCCAACTAATGCACTCACTAAATGGCAACAAGAAGGAGCTTTCGAAAATGGAGCACTAATCTTGTCATTCCTCTGGTGTAAAAACCTCTTAATTGCTTCTTATATTCTCAGGATAAAATGACGACTCCTTAAAGCGATTCAAGAGATCCTTGCCCATTTAACACCTACTCTCTCCGCCCCTCAGTCTAACTTCCTGTCACCTCCATACCTGCAATCCCTTCTGTGTGTACTACTCCTTTCTGCTTCCGAGCCTTTGCTCCTGTCGTTCCCTTTGCCAACACCTATCGCTTATCACCTTTGACTTCTTTAACTCGTATTATCTTTCAAGTCGCAGCTTAGATGTTGCCTCCTCCTGGAAGCCTTCCTTGATTCTGAAGACTGAGCCAGGCGTTTCTTCTACGAGCATATACCTACATTAGTACTATGACAGTTACTGGGCTGTCAGCACCTCAATGGCAGGTGCCTGTTGATTCCCAATGGCAAAACAGTGCTTAGTACAGTGCCTGACATTGGGTTACTATTTACATTGTTTATACTGAGCACACTGTATCCAAAATACCTACCTATCCATTGAATAATAATGACATCAGTATAAATTCAGTGAGTAAATGAAGCCTTATTTTTAGTCTCCCAAATGCACTGTACTAATATGAAGGCAGTTGAAAATTGTTGCACATCTTGTAATCTTTTGTCCCAGAGGAATTTTAATGGAAATTTGAGTCATTTATTTTTTCAAATTCGCTTCCATTTACTTTACAAAACGAATTCAGCACCTGTCTCGTTCTCTCTTTCCATTCCAGTTTTAGGGGCTTTAGTATTTCTCTTACTAACTCCATTCCCACTCGGCCTCAATCATGCCAGCTGCCCATATCAGAGACAACGCAGGAACACAAAACCGTTGCATGCTTGAGATCTGGAACGCCGGCCGTTCCCTTGGAAACTCCCACCTCCCTTCCTCCCATTCTCTCACAGTTAGCATGTCAAATGCCTTCTGGCTTCTTGAAGCTTTTCTCTCAGGGGGACCAGCTCACCTGTTGTGTCATTTTGCCTCTCTAGTACAGACCACATGGCCAGCTACTTTAATGATGTGTTTCTTTTCGTACCCTAATCCCTCATTCTCTTTACATTCCACACTTCTTCAGTGATGGGTAACTTCCAAGGGGGCTTTCTCTTCTCACATTCTAAGACTGCTGAAAGCTGCCAAAGAAAATGGTGAGAAAGTGCTGATTAGGTCAGTTACGGATTTGTGCAACCTCATCAGCTGAAGCCTAGTAGAATCTAGCACAATAGAAAAATTGCCGTTTACACCCAACCCATCTTCCCACAGAGGCTCCGATCCTTCTCTTCTCCTCAAGCCCTGAGCGGAGGATGTTCCTTCCTGACTTTGTCAGAGAACTTCCTCTGCAGAACCATTGGACTCCCTGGGCCAATCTCCACTTTTCACCCTTTCTCTTCTAAAATCCTACCACTGGAAGGAGCAAAGCCTCTGGGAAGAGAGATCCCGGGGAACAGATGGAAGCTGATAAAAAGTAAGAATATTCCTTTCGTGAAAATGAAGGAAAAGGGCAGAGATAAAAAACACAAATCATTAAAAACGTGGAGATAATTGGAAGTAGAAAAAAGTCAAGTTTGGAGATGAGGCAGAGGCAGCAAATCCTCATTTTCTCCAAAGAGGTTTCTTTACCGTATTTTTTTTTTTTTGGACCATAAGACACACCTAGGTTTCAGAGGAGAAAAATAGGGAAAAAATTTGAAGCAAGAAATGTGATAAAATATTTAATAACATAAATAACAGAATATTTCACCAATGTAAATGTAAACACAACTCAACAGCAGCATTAACAACAATTACTCCTCCTACATTTGCCAGGGAGCACATCTTATAGTCTGAAAAATATGGTAATAGAAAGATCCATGAAGTGGGCACTAGAAGGCTTGCCACCTCGTTTCTTATGGCCTCAATTTTCTCCTCCCTCAAAACAAACACACCACAAGGCCTCTAAGATACCCTCTAGCGCTGACGTCAGAAGGTACAAGCAGACTTCCTACCACAAAAGTTCTTGGTAGCGGGTGTGCGGGTGGGTGGCAGAGGCGCTGCTGGGAATGTGTAAGGGCATTTTCATGGTTGCTACAATGACAGAGGAGTTTCTGTGGCATTTAGTGAATGGCAATGTGCAGGACTGGCTTCCATAAGAAAGGACTGTCCTATCCTAAAATACTGATGGCACCCTCTTCCTACCACACTGCCACAATCACACTGCACAAGTCCCAGAGACAAGCACTATTTATTCACTTTTTCAGATCCTTGGCAGTGGCTCTTCAGGACCAGCTGGGTTTGTAGTAGGTGCTCAATAAAGGCTTGTGGGAAAAAACCCATGTCCCTACAAAGTTGTAAGTAATGTGAATTTGTGTAAATCTGTGATGATTTCTCATTGACATACATTTTAATTTCAGAGGCGCTTTATCTTCACTTCTGATTGAGTTTTAATTGGCAGTGACTCCTAACACTGAGAGAGCTGTTATTAAAACGGAACCCTGCAGGGAATCCATTTGTAAAGCGCTTAATCCTTTTATAGTGTGAATAATCACTCATTAATTGATCTGGTTTGTAAATCTGCATTTTCATATGCTGCATTTTTTTTTCTTAAGTGTGGGCACAACTATGGTCTCCTCATTATAATCTTAAAGTTCAAGAAGGGTCCAGCACGTGGAGCCGAGTTTCTGTTTCACAGCTGAGTCTTCTTTAGTGACTTCCAGGCTTTCCTTTCATTAATTTCTTTGATAGAACATCTTGAATAATTCTACTTAGATAATAATTTGTTGCTTGTGAAACTACTAATCTGTTCACTTAGCTAAAAAAATAAAATAAAGAAACTAGTTGTCTTTGGGGAACTCTGGGCCACTTTTGCAGATTTTCAAACTGCATTTGTTCCTAGAGAGTTCCCTTTAATATAGAAAGGGTGCATACCACCTTTTTCCTGTTTATGAAACTGAGTCACAGAATGGCCACCAGAATATTACCATGTAAGTGTCTGTTACTGAGATGACAACGGAATTCAGATAACCTCACCTCTCATCAAGGAGTTGCCTCTTGATTAAAGAGTATTTTCTTAGTGCCACAGAACTGTATTCAGGGTGGCTTCCTGTGACTGACGTGACATTCTTCTCAGAAACGGTCACTTGAGTGAGCTGCCTCTGAAAATATTACAGGTGTGTCTGCACGGCTGATTGAAGCAAATTCCATCTTCAGCCTATTTGCTAGAAATGAACTGCGTTATATTAGGCTTTCCATTGGTAAACCCATGCTTGGTAATATTCCGTCCTGTTGCTTTGGGTATTATAACAGTTCATGCAGAAAGTACTGGATTAGCCTCATCAGAGATGATGATGGGGGTATAAATGTGCTCAGAATATTATTACCAATAATTGTAGAGGGAACATTTAGCCTGGTGTTCAATCCATGACGCCCATAGTGTAGGTTATAACAAAAGGAATCTCAAATGGTCTGAAGATACCTATTTCTGAAGTAACAGTACCATAGAAGTCTTGGGTAACATCAGTTAATATTTAATATAGTTACGAGTTTTGTTTGTTTCCTAATTTAAGGTTGCTATGATACACCCCCCCCCATTTCCATTTCAGCTTTTTTTCTACCCCTTCAAGATTGACTTGGGCATCATTTTCCATAATATATTTTCCTTCTATTATTCTGTCCTTGGGTTTATTAATCCATCATTTTATTTGGCCCTGCTTTTCAAATGCTAGATATAAGCTGTGATATTTGTCTTGGCTAGCAAAACAAACGGGATGTAAAAATTCACTTAGCATGCATCTTTCTTACGTTCTTTATGTCTCCAAGAGAAGCCCTGCAGACACGCTCCCTATGACTTCATTCCCCTCTGACTTCATTCCCCTCTGACTAGCCCCCTTCCTATAGGGGACATGGCATAGTCCCGAAGGCTGGTTATTTCCTCATCCAGATGGGTGGGAGAAGCCAGAAAGGAAACACAGAGGTGTCTCAGATAAGCGTAAGTGACGCTGCATCGGCACAGAAGCCTCTCCACTCAAAGAGAGTGGGTTACAGGCTAGAAAGCGACAATAACATTAAAAGCAATATTTCTGTCGTGAGGTCTTCTCAGAGCTGTGAAACTAACCCGCTTGTGTATTTTTTTCTACAGCCCATAAAAGGGCTCACAGCCAGAAAATACAAATCCCATAGGCTGCTATTATGCTGATGACAGTGAAGAAAGGGGGAAAATTGTTTCGTTGCTGAATTGCAGATATAATTATGACATTTTATATAGTTTTCAGCCTGTACCAAAGAGTTGTATTAATATCTACTATGCCCTATGGCGGGAGAGAAGTGAGCACCTCCATGCAGGGCAGGCGCTCAGGCTCTGCTCTGGCTAAGATTGAATCCCTCTAGCTATTTGCTAATATGAATTTGGTGGCTAAAGGAATATTCAGAAGCAGGTGATAATGGCTGCATATTTTGAAAGACCAGCTGACTCATCCAAATCATTTGTACCAGGGCAGAGAGAGAAGCTAATTGCACTTGGACAATATGTTTTTCACTGCCAAGATCTGCAGCCGAAGTCTATCTGCTTACTTCAGCCAAAAGTGGATGCAATGGGGCACTGAGAAAAATTTAAATCCACAGCTGGAGTTCATGGGAGAGACGTTTTGGAGTCAATCTGTGGGGCTTTTACATCAATGAAATTATGACAAATAAGCTAAGGTTCCCATCAGTGAGGTCACCTGGCAGTCAAATATTTGTGTGTTGAAAAGCAAGTGAAAACAAAAGCAAACATCTATCAGTACTTTCAAATATAGCTCAGGCCACAAGATTGGGGTTGGTATCCACTCCAGACTTTATATTAAGAATTAAGTATTCCTGGTGAACAGAGAATGAGCCAATAAATAAACAAACAACATTTTGGGAGATGCAGAATAGACAGGGAAATAAAATGTATAGTAATGAAATATTCATAACCTTGCATTTTATGGACCTCAAACACCAGTTTCATGATTTACACCATTTCCATATACAGTAGTATGGGATCTGCCGAACAACAATGGAGATGGCATTAGAATGCTACTGCCTCAGTGTCATGGAGAAGGGAGGATTAATCAGCGTGGCATGATAGCTGTAAACTTGAGTAAATAGAAGCTTATAGAGGTAGTTGCTTCCCTGCCCACTTGACGCTTGGCCCATGGAAATGGAGGAGATGAGAAATGCAGCAATTACAAAAGTGATGAGTGTCAGCACCCAGCTCCACATAAATACCCACATTATTCTCCCAGCTCGTGGGTGCTCAGGGGCACTAGAATAGCCCAGCTGCTTCTCCCAAAATTGTGGTGGTTATTACTTCACACTCAGAGTTACCTTTCCAAAATATCTTGGCCCACCTGATCCTTAAACTCAAAACGCTGTACTTTGAACTTGGCAGTGTCCCTTACATAGGGAAGAGTGGCTCAAGGTCTGGCTGGCTTTGCCCTTTCCTGCTGTCACTGAGCTCGGGTCCAGAGGGAAATGGAGCTGCAGATTAAAACCTGCGATGAACGGATATGCAGCTACACCATCCTGCTTTAAGGACAGTCTCCAGTGATTCTACTTCATGCCTGTCCCTTCACTTGAGAGCCAACCTCAAAATCTTAGCGTTTGTCTTGTGCCCATTTCACAGGCACAGTGGACGGTCAGCAGGGCTGGAGCTTCTTGCTGTGGAGCTCTCCTCCGCAGAGCTGTTGCTCTCCCATTTTTACTCAGGGATCAAATAACACACTCCCGGGGTGCTAAGAGTGCCCTTTGCCAAGATGAAACTATAGTAACGTCCAAGGCTCCATGAAAATGACAAGAGTTATCTGCATTTCTCTCAAGTCTTTCAGACTTGCAAGTACTAAATCGGTCACTGGGACCCTGTGTCCCATCTCCCTCCTTTACCAAAGGAACAAAGTGAATTAGCCACTAACATGCCTCTAAGTATGAGCTCAGTACTCAGAATATATCCAGTCAACTTCCTATGGGGCAGATTTGAACACATTTAATTAAAATTTTAGCATTTATCTTTCAATATTTACCTTGCCGTGGTGAATCTCTATCTCTTCCATTTTCCTTAATGAGACAACACAGTATGCCAAATTTCCTTCAGTTATATATGAGGATTTTGATAAACATAACTTAGCATGTCTTTATTTCCTATTAGACTTGTGGGATATAATTATTGTTTAGGGCCTGAGGGCACAATTACAAAACTTTTCAAGTGAATAAATTATCCACACCAGAAAGAGTCAGAAGTTATTCCCATACTGTTGACAAATTGGCATAATCAATGGATTAACTATAAATTTTGGGGAATGAATTGTTTTGTCCCTTGCTCAATCCTCTATTTTCATTGCTCAGAACTGGGAGGGTAGTGAAGAACAAAGCAGAACAATGCTAGGTTCTCAGTACATGTTGAAGAAATGAATCGGTGAACTACACGGTGAGTTTTTCTTGCTCCTGTACGCAGTGAGGTTTGGCTGTCATGTCGTTACAGAGAAATTAATTCAAGATGTCAAGAGTGACTTAGTGGGAATATTGAACTTGATTAAAGCACCATGTTTTATTGAATATCCTAGAAGTATAGTTTTTTTCCAGAATATACCTCTTTTAAAAAAAATCATCTTTGTATCTTCCTCTTCTACTTGTGGGAAGATTCTTTTACTTGGAGTCTTCACGCATGTTCTCCTCTACCATCTACTGAGGAGCTAAGGTACAACTGGGGAAGTCTTTGCGCAATTCCAGTGTTTTATTCAGAATTTTTCTGTCTTGTGAGTGTGTGTCACATATATTTTATACACACACACCTACAGACAAACACATATTTTTCAGGTATAGATATTACATATCTGATGTAATGCAAAAGAAAAAACAAGGTAATAAACTAATGTTCTATGAAGCCTGTTGCCTGATTCAGAGCCTCTTAAAAGAAGAAAAGCTTAGAATATTTGGGGCCAGATGATTTCAGTGTTTCATAGACACAGAAAATGTTCAAAGATTAAAAACGATGAACGGTAAATAAATCATTGCCAGTGATGACAGAAACCATCATCTACTTTGGGAAACAAATGAGACGCGTTACCTCATTGCTTAGGAAAAGCAACCATTAGTGAATCACGAGTATCCCCTGAAACACGGACTCTTCATCTGGCTACAGAAATGGTTCTAAACTGTCAGGATTGACGAATGCTCCCAGCCACATACATAATCCTGCTCACCTGTTCATCCAGGGCCTTCTACTCCCTGCAAATATTCCCCCAAACAGTCTGCAACAGGAATGCACTTCATTCCAGAAAGGTAATAACAGAGGATCTGGAAATGAAGTTTTAAAGATAAAAAGTTGCAAACTCTACCTTTTCCTTTTCTTTCCCCTCCTGCTGGCATCCTTAAAAATGTCTCACTCTGCAACGTTTTGGTCTAAGTTGGATTAAACCTACCTTCCCAGGGTTCTCTATTTGTTAATAGAAAAAGAGATGAACTGTGGCCACTGAACTTCCCGGGAAGCGCTTTGACTTCAAGTGAGCTCACGATCAGCTTATCACCACGGTGCTGTGATTTGGGTCATAATTAAAAGATTTCACTACAGAAAATGACTGTGCTGTTTATACATTCTTTTCATGTCCTTCAGGAAGGACGACATCAATCGTTTATTTGCCTTTTATAAGATTTTTTTAAAGGCAGCATGGTGAAACACAAAAAATCAAAGCCATAAAAGACAGACCTAGATTCAAATCCTGGCTCTGGCAATTAGGAACTTTGAGAACTTGGGTAAATTACTTAACATTGTTGGGTCTTAGTTTCTTCAACTGTACCATGGGCCATAACACCAACCTCAGATTAAACTAAGTATTATATGTAAAGCATATGATATTCAATACTGTATACCATTATTATGCCCTCTATTTCTCCTTTCTACATTTCTATTTCCTTCAGTATTACATCCTCATAGGATTATTCTCAGGGTTGAATGCATTATTACAGGGAAAGCACTTTAAATAAGGGTCCTGGTGCATAGTAGACTCTCCAACACATTTAGCTAAAAAGCAATGAACAAAACCCAGCAAACCCATTTGTAGGTACCTCTATGCACTAGACACATGTGGTAGCATGGTGGGCATTAATGTGAATGGGAGGTCGCTGATCTTGAGACCCTCATTCTAGTATGAAAAAAGATATGTTAAGAAGACAATTACAGTGAAGTAGTATTGCAGTTACAAAGTATTGTACACTAGTTTCTGGTGAGATAGGCATTTGGGAGCCACTTTTCTGAGAGGGTAATAACTGTGCTGGGCTTGGAGAGTAGTTGGTGTTTTCTAGGTAGAGAATGAGCCAGGGCACAAGCTGGTTCCATGAAGAAGTAACAGTGCAAGTGAAGCCTGAATGCATGAAGTGACACTGCGTTCTGCAGTGGCAGCTGTTCTGACCTGGCTTGAGTGGAGGCAGCGTGCAGTGATGATAGACCTGGACAGTTTAGTTGGGGACAGGTGGCAAAGCCCACATATGTCATGCTGGAGATCATTAGTGATGGGCTTGCATAAGAGGCTTCCAAGCTAGGGCACGTCGTGATCATATAATTGAGTACATGTTTCATGCTGTATTTGTGTATCATTGAAGCACTTGGAAGAAATCATTGTAACTAAGAAGTCTGACTAACACAGACAATGGTTCACTGGTAGTCAAGTTCCCCTGATACTACTGATAAATACCCCACTGCCTTATTTTCATCAAGGTTTTTGGAGGTTTTGAATGAGATAATATATGTCACCATGTTCTGAAAGGTAAAGGAACAGGGAAACATGTTGTAGTAATTTATAAGACCCTTGTAAATCCTTTTGGAACAAGGAAGGCCTAAATTAAATTGAGCATCATGACCCTTTCTACCAGCCCATCAAGAGAGGACTGCATCCTCCAGAGGACCAGCGGGGCCCACGTTTAATACCATCCAGCAAGAAAGGAAATGGGGCCAGAACAGGGAATCTGAAAAACTATCAAACTCAATGCCCTTGTCTTCTGGAGAGATGACATCTTTTCTAACCTCTTCTCCATCTTAGTTTACAGATGATGTCTGCCATGTAGGTTCATCTGCCAGGACTGGAGAGGATCTACAGGTCACTCGGTGTCCGACGCTGGTCAAGAGGGTGGTCTTCAGAGTCAGAGGGGTTGTTTTACCCCTGGCTTATTTGTTGAATATACTGGGGCAATTTAGCTAATCTAAGTCTCACCTTGCTCACTGTAAATTGAGCAAATAATACTAATTCCTTTTTTACTGGGTTCATATCAAGATGAAATGTAATAACACAATAAAGTGCTTAGCATAGTGCCTGGTTCATAATGAGCACCCAGTAAATTTATCACTGTATTCACAAATTAAAAAACTGAAAGTTGAACGTCTTTCTTAATTATATGCTCACAACTCTGGACTAGTAAAAGGCATACTTGGGCTTTTAAACTTAAATATATGCAGCTCCAAAACTCCCATTTGTACACCTATATCAGGCTGCCTTTCTTGATAGTCACAAACCCCAAAACAAAAACACAGCACTGGCATAAAAATCAGGAGTTGAAGAAAAGTAGAGACGATATTACTAGATTGTCTGTCAAGTTTAGAGAAAAATGTGTAAAAGTAAACAAGTAGTACCAAGACCTGAAGGTGAGTTTGCATATTTAAGATTCTTCCCTTTTAATAATCTAAACTGGTATTAGCAGTAGATATGGAAACACTAATTTTAAAAACTGTATACAATACTTTTTTACCCTCATGCATTTTTTCCATCCTCATGCATTTTTTCCTTCTAATGGAATGTACATAGTATAAATAAGTAATGTAATCAAGTTTATCTTTGGAAGAAAAAGTTAATAATCTTACTGGAGAGTTGAAGATAAATGGCACTCATTGCATTTATTACAAATCACACAAATCAAACCACTCCAACCTGAAACTACATATCATTTGAATATTTTGAATCCCTTTGTGACCCTTCTCACCTTGCCCATTGCTTCTGAGCCCAAGGCAGTGCCTGATATGAAGAAGCTGCATGGGTTGGGTTCAGGGGTGAGTAGGAACCTCTATACCCTTTTTGAGATTGCCCCAAGTGCTGGCATCCAGGGACCTGCAGTGAGAGGTCTGGAGACCCCGGGTGGCTAGGCACAGCATTAGGGCCCCAGAATAGACTGTACCATTCAGGTCAGTGGTAACAAGTGGTTGACCCACCCAACTGGATGGAAAAAGTAAACCCATTGGGTTTGTGAGGCTATAAAGTGAGTCAATTGTATGGAAGAAAGAGGAGAGCAGACAGTCTGACACCGGGCAGTGAGTGAAGAGGGAGACAATACAGGAAGGTTAGAGAGAAAAAGGAGTCAATGTGGTTCCCTGAGGGGCTTCCACTGGGGCCTGGCTCTTAGTGGGTTTCTGTAGGTCATGGTCATGCCCCTGTGAAATGTGCCACAGGAACACTGATGACACATCCTGTCTTTGCCTAGGCTTCCCCCCAAGAGAATCCAGGACTGCTGCCCTAGAGGAACCTGAGAGGTCCCTTCAGCTCTAGGCCCTGTGCCCAAACCCCTTGCCAATCCTGCTTACCCTGAATGTGGCCTAAACTCTTCCATGAGCTCTGGCTCCCTTCTCTTCCTGCCTACTTGTTTCCCCTCGCTCCACTACGTTTAGTCTCTCTCTCTGTACTGGCACGTTGTTTCAGCCTTTAATAACATGCAAGTCTCTCCAAAAATAAAAACTAATAGAATAAAAACCATTCTCCTTCAAGTCTGCCCTATACATCCCACACGGCTACCTCCCCTCCTTGGGGAAACTTTCTGAGACATTTATTTACTGTCCCCTTGTTCGATGTGTGGATTATCATATATTAATGATATTGTATCAGATCACTGGTTACCTATCTAAAATTTATTCTCCTCTGTTAATCAGAATGGAATTTCTACAAATGTGGGTTGTGGCAGTGTATCCTAGCTGCTACTGGGAACTGCAGAAGGTGCAATGAAAGGAATGTGATAATTATCCCAAGGAGAAGCTCACTATTTTAGTAAAGAACTCTGCTCGCTTTTGGAACCAGAACAACAGAAGAGCACGATAGTAGGTCTTAGATCATGTAGCATAGACAAATGAGCATTGGAGGACATCAGAGAAGGAATGGACCTTTATATGCTACAGTCCTAATCTTCTCCCAGCTCCTTCTGCAGCTAGGGATGATCAGGATTACGTTCTGGCCACTGAGATGGAAGCTGACTGTTGCATGGAATTTCTAGGAATGCCTCTTAAAGGGAGGCCCTATTTCAGCTGGGTGCTTTATGGGTTTTCCTTTACCTCTTCATCTTCTGATTGCCGGGGTCCCAGACACGATGCTGGAGGAGGATGGACATTATGTGTGAAGAATAGTAAAGCAGGAAGATAGACAATGTCCAAGGCCTGGTGTCTTTGTAACGCTGCCCTCCTAGCCCTGGTCTGATCATTTCTGGATATCTTTTATATGAAACAATATAACTTTGTAGTTTTAAACTTCTTTTATTTTGGTTTTCTGTTTTATGCAGAACATAATCTTAGCTGAAACATAAAAATTAACATGTGCAAAATAAGAAGTACTGTCTGAAATAGAAACAAATATTCTGTTAGGTTTTTTAAAAGGGGCATTTTTATTAATATCCAAGGCACAATCATGCTATTACCTTAAAATATATATGGTATTACTAGTACAAGATATATTCTGTTTATTCATTTTCTCCCACATCACAACAGCTCTCTCAGTGATGTGGGGCTTAGCTTGTCTTTCCATGATTTTCTGTAAATTAGAGCAAAAGGAAAAAAGCCTTGAAAATCAGTTCTCTCACTTAACTTGCCCATTGTCCCCTCTCTGCAGGAAACCTACAGGTTGCAGGAGAAAATGGCTGGTGGAAAAGCAGCAGGAAGAATCACATGGTTTTGAAATGAGGTGAGAATAAGTAAAATTAGTGTAACAGCAGACCTTTCTTTTTCTCTCCCTACTTCACAAAGTTAAAATTGGGGAAATCATTGAGATGAGTTTATTTTAAAAGAGTGTAAGGCAAGGACATATCTTTCTGAAGACTGCATTAAATGAGGTGGAATATGAAGGGAACTTGGATGATAAATAAAAATTCCCACCCCCCTTCTGTCTATCACTGTAGCACAGGCGCCCCCAAACCAGGGGGCTGCTTAAATATTCATGATATTTCAAAAAAAAAACCACCCGGATGACTATTAGATATGGACATACCATTCATCACTCACATTACAGGACAGGCACCAATGGCGACAGCAGGTCTGAGGCCACAGCGTTCCAGACAAAGGCAGCTTGGGTGCAGGTTGCACAGACCTATGAGTGGTCTGGAGTGATCAGTGTGTACGTGCAGAAGGAAAAGTTCAAGAAGCAGTTACAAGACAAGAAGCTGCTCCTCAAAGGAGATAAGAAGGGAGTTACACTCCATTCCCAAAATGATACACATTCCTTTTGGCCGGGAGCCCTCAGGCCAGCCCTCATCACAGCCAGTGAGCCTTGCATTGACCGCATTACAGCACAACACACCATCAGAGGGGATCGTTTTCTAGTCCTAGCACATGGCACTTTGAGAAAAAAGCCTAACTTTATAGGTTTTTGATACTTTTAGAAGAGTGTTCAAAATATAGGTATCAAATGATGTCTTGTGTTTCTCAAGTTCTGCAATTTTCCCTCAAGAAGGGCCAAAATTAATTAACCATGTTTAATCTTCTGTGATGAGACAAATTCTAAAGCATAAACTGGTAGGCTTTAGAAAGCAGATAATTCTACTTGGTAATAAAACGAAATGGTGCAGACTGAAGGTGGACCTTCTCAGAAGCAGCCAGGAGTGAGATATGACAGTATGTTAACAACATGAGGAAATGATTCCAACAAAACCTGGAGGGTCCACTTTCAAGATTTCTCACTCACATGGCTGGCTGCCAGAGCTGGTGGACTGAGCAGAAGAGCATGGTGTT
The DNA here is from genome assembly GCF_021234435.1 of Artibeus jamaicensis. NCBI lineage: Eukaryota > Metazoa > Chordata > Mammalia > Chiroptera > Phyllostomidae > Artibeus > Artibeus jamaicensis. The sequence continues at coordinate 40,544,618 of NW_026522030.1, read as the reverse complement.
TTGATCCTCTAGCATCAGAAGTCACGTAGCTCCATTTCTACCACATGATCTCTTACCTTTAACAGGAATCTAAACAAAACAATTAAACAAGCAAAATATAACCAAAGACACTGAAATAGAGAACAGGCTGACAGTGTCCAGAGGGGAGAAGGGAGGGAATTTCAGGGGAAAGGGTGAAGGGTTTGCAGGAACAAGTATAAAGGACACATGGACAAAAACGTGGGGGGATAGAAATGGGAGGGAGGTGGGGAGGGCTGGGATGGGAGTAAAAGTAATTGTTGTTACTTGAACAACAATTAAAAGAAAAGAAAAAACAAACAAAAACCCCCAGCACTCTGTATTTAAGACAGTCACAAAAATTTACCAAACTCAAGGGGAAGAGGTACAGACCCCACCATTCAACTGAAGGAAGGTCAAGGTCACACTGTAAGAAGAGCAAATGAGATGGGAGATACCATAGTCGCCATCTCGGGAAAATACCGACTGCCACAGTAGGAAAAGCAAGTTCACAGTGGGAAAAGGGGGAGTTCCTCAGTCACCTCATTAGCTGAAGAGCTGTTCTGCCATGCATTAGCTCCTGTGACACCTGGGAAGGTCCTAGAGGTGAAATCAAGCCTCACCCTCATTAGCATCAGGAGCTGTCTGTCCAGCAGTCACCAGGTTCATGAAATTTTATGAAATTCAGAGTCAACTACTACTTTCCAGGCACCATCTCGTTCAGTAAATATCCCATAGTTATTTTGCTTTTTCTAAGAATGAGGTGGTTTGGGGGAAAACCTCTTTCTAGTACCCTGTCCATCAAGAGGAAGGCAATTCTAAACTCAGGTTTCCATGGCCACTGTTGGACAGGGAAGGCAGGCAATGCATGCTGGGAGCTGGCCTTGGAACAGCTATCATCTCTCCTATTTCTAGGGTGCTGTACGCTATTACTGTAATAAATAACAGTAACACAAGTTTTTCTAGCCTATGGATACAACTGAGGCCACATTAACAGCAATAAATCACATTTCATTAGCTCTCCAGGTGTCAAATCCCAGTGAGTATTCTGAGGGTACATGGGGTTATCTCACCTGTGTTTGTCTGCCTGTCAGTTGCTGTTTCATCTTTCATTCCTGGCCCTCCTGTTTGATGTATCCTAACTGTGAAGCTATTCAAAGGTGACTGTTTCCTCACTGTTACTGCTGACCTGGCATCTGCACTAAGGGCCATGGCAGAGCTGGGCACTTAGCAGTCCTCATGGACCTTAGACATGCTGTGTTCGGGACAGAGATGGAGAGAGGGTTTCTTGCTCCATCCCATCCCCCTGCCCTGAGCCCCCAGCTCTGGGCCTCACTTTGTTTTCTGGGTACCCAAGTAGCATCGCTTGAACCCTTTCATCTCACAGAACACCTTGTGACAATAGTCTCTTTAACCTCTGAAAACGACCTCTCTCCCCACAGGGCACAAATGAGAATCCAGAGAAACCAAAATTCCTGAACATAGATGCCAATAGGCTGTCTGCCCCACCAAGTCTCTGGACATTTCCAGACATGCCTGATTCTCAGCCGAGAACACAAATTAGGCTAAACTCGAATCCCTGCTATTTTGCTTAACGTGTGTAGCACGTCACAGTGCTTTCTCTTGAAGGCAGTGCTTTCTCGATTCTATAAGGTAGGTAGGACAGATAATATTATGGTTTCCATTTTTCATATGAAGAAATTAATTCTTAGTGGGAATTAGAAAGGAGCCTGAAGTAAAATAATAAGATTAAGACTGGGCATGTGAATAGAGGTCTTTGAACAGCAAATCTGAAACTCTCCTTGGAGTCACTCCATGGTGACAGGTCACTAAGCTTGGTCTGGACACCCTAGGCAGTTAGACACATTTTCCTCCCTGTGTTCACAGCGCATTGGTCTGTTACATTTGTCACATTTTATGGCACCACTTTAAATGTCATACTTCCCCACTAAACACCTCTTGTGCCAGCAGAGTGCCTGCCATGGAGAAGACACTCAACAAACACTTATTGGTGGAATGAATATGAATAGCTTAATGTTTCTCAAGTGGAGGTGGCATCCACCCACTCCCACCTCAGAGGGCACTTGGAAGTGTGGAGCACTTGTGGCTGTCCTAGCCTTTAGTGATGAGGGCCAGGGATATGACAGTCTTACAATTTGTCAGACAGTTCTGCACAAAAAAGTACTCTGTCCCTAAATGCCAATTGCTCCTTTTTTGAGAATAACTGCAAAGAAATCCAAATACCATGAAAGTCCTGAGGCCTCCCAAGGCTTCAGATTTAGTCTAGGAACACCCAAGTTACCTGTGACCTTGCTATTTGAGCTTTGGGGTTGAAATGGGGACTATGCTGTATAACCTATCTCCTAGGTATGATTTAATGAGGTAACACGTAAAGTGCCTAATAGAGTGCTCAGCATGTAGCAGGTAGACAAGTGATCAAGCTTTTCTCCAGCTGTCTTCAGGTAAAGAGAACACTTACCTGCCAATGTATCCATCTGGCCTATGGTATGACTCAACAAAAAGAGATTTTGTAGGCAGGTCCCAGAATCTTCCCTTGTGAAATAAGAAAAAGTCCTATGGTAGCTACATCAGCAAATTGTTAGGAGGATTCAATAAAATAAATATGTAAAGTTTGAAAAATCCAGTGGCTGGCACTTAATGTGGTTTCTTGAGAAATAGTTCACCTGATGACCGGACAGCAGAAAGCCAAGAAAAGCAGTGCTCTCACTAGGATGTTAAGGCAGCTTAAATCAAATCATATTCTTCCTCCTTAGGAAAATAAAGTGCAATTTCATCAGTAAGTTTCCCCTCATCCTCTATTTCCTGCAAATTAAACAGATTTCCCATAGACAACACACTTGTTGACTTTGCTTTCCATTCCTACCTCTGCAGGGTAAGGGATGCTTGAGGCAAAACCACATGCAATTCACCTGCTTTATTGAGACCCTTTGTACCTTTCCAATTCCTACTGATGAATGTGTTTGCTTTCCACCTGCTTCTTATTAGAGAAAATATGTCATAGCAACATTAAAAAATGTTGATAAAAATAGAAAAACCATAATCCTACTGTATCACAACTCCTAAAAATTGCTTTCCAATGCCTTTTGGTAAGAATGTTTTTATAGAGTTTCTATCTTACTGCACATACTATTTTGATTTCACTATATCTAATTTATGTTATATATTTTCTGTGTTTATATATAGCCTGCATAATTATAATTTTTTGATGAAACAAATTTTCCACTGCTTTAATATGACATCCCATTTTGTTGGATACTGAGATTGTTCTCTCTAGGCAATGCTGCAATAAATACTTTCTCACAAACGGTTTTTTAGTAGTGCTAAAACATTTACATAGAATTAATTCCTAGTGCTTTAGATAGAGTCAAAACAGTGTGAATATTATGATCCTTGTTCTGTATTTTCTTATTACTTTCCAAAAAGGTTGTACCAATTTACAATGCTTTTAAAAGTATATAAAGATCTACTTTCACTTCAGCCTTAGACTAAATTTCGTTAAAATTTAGCAGGTGTAAAATTATATGAATGAAACTTAATTTGCATTTTATTTGATTATTATCAAGTGAGATTACTTTCCCCATGTTTTATTATCTCTTTATATTTCCTTTTATGGGACTAGTCACATAACCAAGTATAATAGAATAAAAAGAACACCAGGTTGGTTTCGGGACCTCTGACTCCATGGTCTTCTCCCCTGCTTTCTGCCCGATATACACCTTCCTCAGAAGGAGCCTGTCTGATCTCTGATTCTTTCTAGCTCTAACTTTAAATGACTGACTACTCTGCATGAAACAAATCAAACTCAACTATATATAGTATCATAAAATATTATGTCTATAATCAGCATACATAAGTATTTAAAATTTAACACCAAGGTGTCCGAAATTCTCAATATATTCCAGGGATTCCCCATGATTTCTGAACAGCATGTGAAAGTAAGTAGGGAAATTCTTCATTCATTTGTTTACTCACTAAATCAACAGATATGTGGAGAGGACCTGGAATATACTGAACTTCATAATAGATGTTTGGCATCTAAAGATGAAGATAATGCAGTTCCAGGGATGCTATGGTCTAAAGGAGGAGACAGTCCTTACAATGGAGTATGGGGAATGCTGTGGTGAGCAACATGAGGGGCGCATTTAGGAAGACTTTACAAAGGAGGGGCCATTTGAATCTGAACTAAAAAAATGAGTAGGATTTTACCAAAAGGAGCATGGAAGAGCAGGGTTGAAGAGGAAACTCTAGGAATAGAGGGAGTAGCATATAAAAGGCATGAAACTCAGCATCAACAACTTAGTGGTAGTGAGAAGTTAAGGTTCTGTAATATATGGCACATTAGGCAGAAATAGAGCTGGACAGATAAATTGGGGTTAGACTTTATGCCAAGAAAAGCAGTCTGCTTTTCTAAACATTTATTGAATTTATTGTAGTGACACTGGTTCACAAAGCCATACAGGTTTCAAGTGTATACAACTCAACGAAATATCATCTGCACAGTTCCTTGTGAATCCACTGCCCCAGCAAAGTTTTTCCATTCCTATTTAACCCCCCTTTGGCCCCCTTTCCTTCTGGCTATCAGCATACTATTGTCTGTGCCTATGTGTTATACACACACATGAGTTCTGTCTGGAAAAAGTCCAGCCATTATTATTATAATAAGAATGGTTTGTGATATTGATGTAACCTGGCAGCCAAGGAGAATGTACTGCAATACACATGCATGAACAAAACAACTTCACTGTGCCAGTTACTGAGGTCAGTAGATGCCACTGAGTGAGCATGTGTACTGTGTGACCATCACATTCAAAATGACTGAGTGAGTAGAGCAACAAATATGCATCCAATTTTGTGCCAAGCTTGAATATTCCTCAGTGGAAACTATTTAGATGATTCTGAAGGATTCTGGGGACAATGCAATGAGTGCAGTGGAAATAAAAGTGTGGCACAAACACTTCAAAGATGGTTGAGAATCTGCTGAAAGTGATCTACATTCTGGAAGGCCTACAACAAGCAGGACACCTGAGAATGTTGAATGTGTATGGGCTGTAACCAACAAAGATTGGTGCCTGACAGTTTGAGAGCTAGAAGCTGATCTGAGGATTCCTAAAACTACTGTGTCCAAGATTTTGACACAGAATCTTGGCATGAAACATGTCATGGCAAAATTTGTTCTATAGCTTCAGCTATCAGAGCAGAAGGAACATCATGCTGCAGTTGCTAATGACTTGATTCAAACTTCTACCAGAAGTTTGAATCAATCTACTTTGAACCAGATTTCCTCAAGGAGGGCATAACTGGAGATGAGTTGTGAGTCTACAGCTACAATCTGGAAACGAAAGCCCAGCTGTCCCATTGGAAGTTGCCTGGTTCTCCAGGCCTGAAGTAGGTGCACTAAAGTCACAGATAAAAAACATGTTAACTGTGTTTTTCAATTGGGAAGCTGTTGTCCATCACAAGTACACCCCTCCAGGGAAAACTGAGTGAGGTCCCATGATGCCTACTTTGAAGGCGACTAAGGCATCATTGTCCTATATACAATGTTTCTTATATCTTCTTCAATAAATGTTTCTATTTTTCATATGCATGGCTGAATACTTTCTGGACAGACCATGTATATATAAAGCAAATATTGGTGGACATTAAGAAGAGATTAACAGCAATACAGTTATAGTTGGGAATTTAACACCTCATTGACATCAATGGTTAGATTTTCCAGAGAGAAAATTAAAAGACAACAGTCACCTTAACTGACACACTGGGCCAGATAGATTTCATTAATATTTATAGCACATTTCATCCCAAAGCAGCAAAATATGCATTCTTCTCAAGTGCACAGTGATCATCCTATAAGATAGACCACGTGTTAGAATATAAGATAATCTTAATAATTTGAGAAGGTCAAAATCATATCAAGCATCTTCTGACTATAATGTTATAAAACTACATATCAGTTACAATAAGAAAAAGTTAAAAACAAACAAACGAACAAACAAACACTTGGAGGCTAAATAACATGTTACTAAGCAAGGAAGGGGTAAACAATGAGATAAAATAATAAATCAAAAGTTACCTGGAGACAAAAATGAACATATATCAACTCCAAATCTATAGAACACAGAAAATGCACTCCTTGGTGGGAAATTTATAGCATTAGAAGCCTTCATCAAGAAACAAGAAGAATCTCAATTAAAAATCTAACTTTATGCTTAAAGGAGCCAGAAGAACAGCAAACAAAGCCCAATGTGAGTAGAAGAAAGAAAAAAATAAAGATCAGAGAACAAATAAACAAAATAGAGTCTAAAAATTATACAAAAGATCAATGGAACCAAAGTTGCTACTTTGGAAAGATAAACTAGATTGACAAACTTTTAACCAGATTTATCAAGAAAAAAAGAGAGAGGACCCAAATAAATAAAACCCCAGAGATGAAAGAGGAAAAGTAACAACTGACATTAGAGAAATACAAAAAGTTGTAAGAAAATATTATGAACAATTATATGCCAACAAATTGGATAACCTAGGTGAAATAAATTCTTAGAAACATAAAATCTTCCAAAACTGAATCAGAAAGTATCAGAAATTCTGAATAGACTAATTATAGCTAGTGAAATTGAAGCAGTAATCAAAACACTCTGAGCAAAAAAGTTTTCAGCCGGACGCCTTCACAGGTGAATTTTACCAAATATTCAAAGAAGAACCAATATCTATTCTTCTAAACGATTCCAAAAAATTCAAAAGGGGGAAGACTTTTAAGCTCATTTTATAAGGCCAGCATTATCCTAATTCCAAAACCAGGTAAGACTCTATGAAGAAAGAAAATCATAGGCCAATGTTCCTGACAAACAGAGATACTAAAATCCTCAACAAAATATTAGCAAACTGGATCCAGCCATACATTAAAAAGATCATACACCATGATCAAGTGGGACTTATTCTGAGGATGCAAGGGTGGTACACTATCTACAAATCAATAAACGTGATATGTCACATTAACAAAATTAAGGATAAGAATCACATCATCATGTCAATAGAGGCAGAAGAAGCATTTGATAAAAGCAAGCACCCATTTTTGATAAAAGCTCTCATTAAAGTGGGATTACAGGGATCATACTTCAACATAATAAAGGCCATATATGACAAACCCACAGCCAACATCATACTCATGGGCTGACAAACTAAAAGTGCTTCCCTTAAGAACAGAAACAAGAGAGGGTTGTCCAGTTTTATCATTCTTGTTCAAAACAGTACTAAAAGTCCTAGCCACAGCAATTAGACAAGAAGAAGAAATAACAGGAATCCAAATAGGAGAGGAGGAAGTAAATTGTTATTATTTGCAGACAACATGACATTGTATACAGAAATGCACCCCCCAAAAAAAAGAAAAAAACCCCTAAAGACTCCACCAAAACTTCCAGAACTGATAAATGAATTTGGTAAAGTAGCAGGGTACAAAATTAGTATTCAGAAATCAGTTTGCTTTTTATCTTTTGGGAAGGATGGATACAAAATGAAGCCAGTGGAGGTTTAGAAACAAGGGAGTCCTATGACCAGAACTCTTCTTTTTAAACTTTTTCTTTCAAGATTACTCCTAGGAAATTCCCAAGTACCATTAGTGTTTACTCATTTCAAACCTAGGGCTAATTGTATGAGCTTGGCTATTCTTTGTTTCAAGGCCTTAACCAGTTTGCATTCCACACATTGCTGAGCTCTCTCCCTCTATTTGCCTGTGTTCCTCAAGTGTCTAAAAAGTCAGAAAACAGAATAAACTTATGTTTAAACAGTATGTTAGTTATATTTCCAAGTCGTATACATAATATTTTGCTTCAAACTTCAGAGATCAGGTGAAGTGCAGCTAAATTTAAAACAAGAAAATTTAATTGTGTGAAAAAGCATAATAAATGCAGTGTCCCATCTTGGATGATAAAGAATTTGGTTCTATAATCTGATCTGAGACATCACAGATCTTGTGGCAGAGAACAGACAACATGGTGGAGCCACAGGAAGGCTTGCATGGCTTCTGCTCAGACACAGCACATATTACTTCTGCTCATATTTTATTGATCAAAGCAAGTCACACACCTGCAGAGTCCTGAGTTCAAAATTCTTCCTTCCTTCTGAGGGAGGGCACTGGATGTCACATGGACAAGCAACCTACATATATGAAATATGTACACCAGTACCTACATCTAGATATATACCTGAATGATTAGAAAAGGTCTTAATTGATTTTTGAAACATGGAATCAGGGTCCATCATTTTCCATTTGTGCTTGGCTACATTCCCTCAACTTGCTAACCCTGTTCTATATTTCAGCGCTGATCCTTGCAAAATTTGTTTCTTCAGATTCTTTGATTTTGTTTAGGTTTGTTCAGTGATAGGTCCTAGTCAGAGATGTTAGGAGAGGAGAAGCCAGTGTATTTCTCCCTCCCTGCCTCTGCTTCGGTGGACGAAGCTCCGTCCCCTCCATAGCTCCAGCATCCACCAGGTCACCCTGCCTGTTGGTCCCAGCCACCTGTGAGCAACCTCCACTGGTAGGCTCTTCTCTTTGTCCACTTAGGGATGAGAGTGGCTTCTTAGAGTTCCTAATTCCCCCTGCCTCACCGTTTGCTCCCTTGGCTTTTTAAACACTGTTGTAATCAGTTCCTAATATTAAATCCCCACTATTGAATGACCTGGTGTGAGTTCTGTTTGCCTGGTTGGACCTTGTGTAATACAGGCTCTATTCTGTTCTGCAAATTAGTTACATGTCCCAAACTTATCTAGAAGTAGAAGGTTAAGCAGTAATCTTTACTCCAAAGGTAAATTTCACAGGTCAGCTCTGGATGCTTTAGAAAATGTGGTTGAGCTCCTTCAAGTCTCATACCCACAACCAGGCCGCTAGGTGTTTATGTTGTGGCACAAATGAATATTTTAAATATTTACAAGATAAATATATAAAAATATTTACAAGTTGCCATGCCCTTTAAAAAACATAGCAGGGCAGAAAAGGGTGGAAGTTCATCTGTGAGCAAACAAGCAAGGGATTGGCCCAGGTTTCACCTCTCAAAAAACAAGACAGGCATTCCTGTGTATGTGATTAAGATATGTATACATGTGTGTGCATGTGTTTATCACACACATACATATATATCTACCTGTAGATATTGGCACTTATCTTACCATGTGGGCATATATACATGCATACATATGACATTTATAGATTCTTATATGTAGACATAGATGTATATTTACATGTGGATATGCATACATATACTGAAGATTTAATTATCTATAAAGGACTGTGGTTATTAGCATTCTGTAAAGAGTTTATTTAAAGATATTTAGAATGTAATGATCAAAGCCAAAGGATGATTCATTTAAAAGCTCTTACGTTTTGTATTGAATTTCTATTGATGCCTTTGATAGAGTAATGGAAGCAAATTTTGAATTTGGAAGAGCGTGGTGAGAGGAGAACAAAGATTTGATGGCATCCAGACAGAAGAATTTGTTTGCCAATAAGTAGTGAGTGTGTGGGCAAGTGACAGCCTTGGAGACAGTGCAGTCACGTGACGCTCCCCCTGAATTAGTAAGGGGATTTGGCTTTGAGGTCTCCGAGGTGGGGGAACAGGAAGGGCTGGTTTCCGGGGAACAGTATGCTCCTTCTGCCCAAGTCTGCTGCTGGTCTAAACCTCAGCAGGTATGGCAGCTGCTGGGGCAGCCGCCATGGTGGGAGCATCGCTGGGTGTTTTCTAACAGTCCGGACTCTGAGGAGCCTTTCTCTGGGGACTGTCAGCACCTGGAAGGCCAGGATCACACATGGGAGTTGGGCACTCATTAGAGTTTTCTGAGTCAACACAATGACAGGTGTCTCTGAGGGACATTTGCTAAGGAGGAATGTAGTGGCATAGGGTCCCGGATGTGTCTTTGTGTGGGCTTCAAGGATGGAGTGACCTGAATTCAAATCCCAGCTCTGCCACCCACTAGCAACGTGAGCTTGAGCACATTATGCAATTTTTTTGAACCATAATTTCTGCCTTCATAAAAATGGGCAGGAATATATACGTAGAAAGAGAGCCTGGCTCATTAAAAACATTCATTGGCACATTATTTTTATCATTGATAATAATAATGGTTATCTATATGTCATATTTACAAAATGCTGGCAACCAATTTATAATGTAATTATATGCTCCTACTTTACTGTAATGATACAGGGATTTTTAAGTCCAGTTTTCTCACTCTACTCACTAAGAGACTGAAGCCCAAAGAAGGTAAGGAACTTGTCCCAGTTTACTTCTCACTAGCTCAGCCAGTGAAGCCAGTGAGAAGTGAACATAGAACGATAACCCATGTCAGGGACCTTTCTGCTTAACTGGGAAGATCATAAGCGTTCCAGCTGGGTGGACTCACTCTCACTGCCCACACCTGGACAGCCACTTTCCCAGCAATGGTGACAAAATGCATCAAGAAAGGGTCCCATTAGCATCAAAGGCCTTTTCCTTTCCCTCTTTTACGTTGAGTCTAACTCCCTGCTTCTTTCCATCTCTTCTTTTCATACCGAGGCTTAACCCCCCACCCCAACCCCAAAACGTATTCTCCACTCACTTTCCTTTAAATGCTCTGACACTCTTTGCCTATTAGCTCATTTTTTAATTCACTCAACAAACATTTATTGAGCAGTTCTAAAGTGTCAGGTACTGGAGAAAAAAACACTTAAGAAAACTCCAGGGGATTGCAACCTATGGAGGGGCTGAGTGTGTAAACAGAAACTGTGCTGAAGATGGGACCCTGCGGTAACCTCCCACCCGTGTGTTACACGGTTGACGCCAGGAGCGCTGGAGTCAGGCGTGCAGGATTAGAGAGAACCTCAGCTGCCTCCATCCAGGCATGCCCTTGGGGGAACTGTTTAGATTCAAAGGAAAAATAGTATTTTCACCCTTTGTAAAGGGATGAATATCCTTCATCCTAGGGAGTGTACTCCTGAGTGGGGCTTACCCGAAAACTTTCAAAAATTGAATATTTAAAAATATTTACAAGTTGTCATCTTCCTTTAAATATAGACAAGGAATAAGGGCAAGGAATCCACCTGAGAGAACCCACTAAGCATTCAACCAGTTTCTTATTTCCTTAAAAAGGAGTGTAAACAAAGATTACCTATTATTGAATAGCAGGGGGTTTAGGCTATTTATGAAAAAGGATCAGGATCTCTCTTCTTGCTGCAGCCCAAGCAAAGATGTCTTAGTTCTGCTCCAAACCCAAAGGATTAATGTGATTAAGAAAGGGTGAAGAACCACCCCTGGGGGTGGTTGATGATTGACTATATGGAGGGTGGCCTGCCACAGCTGATGGGCGAAGCTTGTGCAAATCCTGCATCTTACAACCTGTGTGGCCCAGCTGTGGGCTGAACAAAGAGCAGCCTATGTGATGTGAGAGCCTTGAATAGAGCCCGAGATTGCATGTTTCTGTGTGCTGGAAAATGGTTGGCTCAGTGAATGCTCGGTTTCTTTCTAGCATCTTTTCCTACTAAGGAGCATAGGGCTAAAACCAGGATATTTCTCTACCTCGCTGGCTCTGTTTCCTGGGCAAGATGCAATTATCATTTTCTATTCAGCTCCCAGCTAACAGAGAAGTTCCCCAGGCAAAAGCAAAAACACATCGACAAAAAAAAATCATGATGCCAGAACAAAACACAAATGTCCTCTGCCCTGCTCCAGTATTTGGAAAAATGAACTTTCTGGAAAAGGGACCCTGATTCATTCTTCAACAGGCAGGCACACTTGTGGGTTCCGGCTAAGGGAAATCTGCACACTGTGTTCATCTGTGTGTGTATGATCGTCCTGCGTGCGCGTGTGTGCATCTGTGTGTCGGTGAGGGTGGAGGACTGGTTTGAAGAGGACTGCTATAGCTCAAACAGGGTGGGAATTCATTTTCGTTTGAAATCAAATGCATTCAGAGCTGGATAAAATGAAAAACTTTATTCAGCATTTTCTGAAAGAAGCCGCCCAAGGTCTCCTTTCTCAGCATCGAGGACAACAAATGCCACCGAAATCACACAGGCTATGTACATGCACACACATATGTAATTTTTAATATCCCCCACATGACCAGAATGGATTTGCTCCATTCAGTGGGAAGCCACAGCATTTATTACATCTCTTTCTCAAATAAACCTCAAAGCGAGCATTTCATCTTTCCTCATGTAATCATCACAAGGTAGAAAATGAAATTTTCCAAACCTAAAAGCATGTTGCTAAGAGCTCCAGGGCACCGCATGTCACTTCCTACTTTGATGTGTTCATGCAGGGGGCTGAGGATTGACAAAAAAATGAGAGAGGAAAGAAAAGAGAAAGATGTACTGCATCTTCCTTGAGATTTTCAGAAAGCGTGTATGTGTGTGTGTTTAACTCTTTATGTAGTGACAAGATGGGGCTGATTAAAAGAAGACAAGGGAAGTCTCGGTGCCAGACCACTTCAGAAATGAGGTATTCCAGAAAGGCATGGAAGAACTCCCGTCAGAAGCAGGAGTGATTTCATGGCCCCTCTTGCATATTAATGAACTACAAGTAACCTCAGTTTAGTGGTGCAGATGCAACATTTCAGGAGCTGTGCCAGGATTCTGCGATAAATGCCAGCTCCAGGGGAAATACATTTCATGATAGAATTAGAAGATCAGCCATCTGAGACGTCCACACAAATCGTTCCTGCCCCTTTGAAATGCAAGGGGGTTTCTGGGGAGCAGGGCACTCACTGGTGGCGTGGTGAGTGTGGGGTGAACAGTGTTATTTGTCTGAATCTGGTTCCTGTTCATTCGCTCAGTCGTCAACTCTTCTGACACTGCATTTTTCCCCGAGCAACAAAGCCACCTGCCTAAAGGTCAAGCACAGGTGAATTGATTAACTTGCTACCTATTTGTCTGGTGTGATTAAAATATATATTTAAATGTATAATCCTGCTTGCTTTAAAAACATAACCACCCCCTTTTCTTTTTGCCTTTTCTCCTCCCCCCTGCAACTGCGTGTCAGGTGCTTTTCTTTCTCAACTTCTTGCAAACTGTGGTTGTATTTTCAGACTGAAGACAAGCTCTCGGCCATTCTCTTTTCTTCCAGCGCTCCTCCAGCATTCCCTTGATTCGCACCCCCCCTTGTTCACTCGTTCCCCTTTGCCCCATTCCCATAGTGCAACCGGCACTGTCGTCTGTGTTCACCATCTGTTTCTCAAATTCCTATGATACAGAAATCACATGACAGTTTGAGGTGCAGCCATTTCAATATTGCAAGGTTTCACTTGGCAGGATTTGGAAGTGATGGCTGTGGTTCTGCCTGATGAAACTGACCAGCTAACATGGTATGATAGCTAGCTAGCTCTCAGGAAGGGCCTTCAAAAGCCCTTTTATCAGGTGCCCAGTAAATCAGATGTTTTTGTGAGACTAAAAACGGAGGATAAAGTCACAGCCTTCATTTTCAGCTGAGGCTAGACTGCAGCCAAGAAGAGAAAACATAGACAGAGCGGTGGTCTGTGCTGTCATATAAGAAAATAACACACATCAGATTTGACATAATTGTTCTCTCGGTAAACTCCTGCCACAATAATGCTACATCCTAAAACACTCCGAGATTCAACAGCTTAATGCAACAATTATTCATTCTTGCTCACGGGCCCAAGTCAGTTGGGAGTTGGTTGACTCAGGCTGGGCCTCCTTTCTGAACTTGCCTCCAAGCAACAGATTAGGTCCAAGTTTGTTCCATGTCTGTCATCCTCTTGGACCACTGGATTACCTGGTTTACCTTGTTTGTGTTTGTATGGTTATGGCAGAAGTGCAAGAGGATAGAATCAACTGTTCTTGTGTCACACATGCTAACATTCCATTTGGCAAAACAATCCACATGACCAAGCTCAAAGCCAAGGGCAGGGAAGGGTAAGTCACATGCTTAAGCCCAGGTTCAGTGGAAGTTAAAAAGTATACTCCTCCTGTGAAGGTGGAGAAGGAGTGAAAATAATTAAATAATAACAAAATTGACCACATTTACTGCTGTGGACGTATGGGTGCCCTCCCAATTACCCATTCCTTCTGTTGGTAGTAACTTTAATTTCATTCTAGCACTTAATTCCTTAGCCATTATGCCCTTTGGATAAATGAATGCTCCACCAGGCTCAGGACTGGGTATGTAGAACATAAACCTATCCTCTGGTAACAATGATTGGTTTAAGAATACACATGTGATCCAATTTGGAGCAATAAAAATGAAGGACAAATTTGTTAGGAATGCCTGAAAAATAATCTCCTCCTTACGCTTTGAGAAATGCTAGGATAGTAGAAGATATGACCTAAGGAGTGTGGTATAGTTGAGCCTTTTGCAACTGTGGAGGTGTGAGGATAAAGCTGGCATGTGGAAGAGGACATACGTGAGAGAATTGTAGGAAAATCAACCCATCACTTGATGAGTCCCAACCTAAAGCTTATACTATTTCAGGAGTTTTTAGTTAGGTCAGCTAATGGCCTTATTATTTATTAAATTTTCAAACTATTTGCAATTAACACTATTTTAGTGGATTTTCTCTCTGCATGACTTTGAGACATCAGGGTGTGTGCACCTGTGCAGTACGAGGTTGAGTCATTTGGGCCTCAGATTCCTAATCCACAATATGGGAGTAAATGTTGTTCCCCAGTAATAACATGGTAATGCATGTCATAGCCTTAGCAAACAGCAGGCACAGCCATCCCGCATGTTACTGTAGGCTGTTCCCCAGCTGAGGGAGCAAGAGGGGGTTGAAATTAATTCACCAAGTTTGCTGCATGTGGAACTGTTTCTACCAAGAAAGGATGTCTTTTCCTAATGTTTCCCAAACTCATGGGCTAGCAGGGACACTGGTAGAAGATGTTCAACAAATATGAGCTCTTTCCTTTCCCCTTCTATGGTCATTAGTTCTTTTTACTTAAAAGATTGAAAGAATCAACCGTTCTATTGTTCAGGAACAGGACTCTTAAATACTATTTTTTATTATTTCTCTGTTGAAAAGCAGCCAATTTCTCCCCTATTTTATGGTCACTTCTTTTCCCTATTCCTGTCCTGAAGTTCATTTCTTTTTTCTTTTCATATTTGTACACTAGCCTCCCCCATCTGCTCCCTCTCTTTTCTTTCTCCTCCAGCCTCTGCCGATGTTTGTCTCCCTGTCTCACTCCAGGGAAGGACTTCTGAGGATGCAGCCTTTTCAGCCTCAGCGTCTCTTCCTGTAAGAGCTAATACCTGTTCTCTTACAGAGGTGTTTCTGGAATGAGACATACCTAAACACGAGTCCTGTCTTTGTGACTTCGGACATACTAAAGTCTCTGGGCCTCTTTTCCTTCTCTGTAGAATTGGTTTAACTCAGGGCCGCTGTGGAGGACTAACTGAGGTCATGCATGTCAATGTCCGAGACCACTTAATCAACCAATAAACTGTAGTTTCTTCATCCTTCCAGATTCATTAAATAAGGTTATGGCTTATTTAATGCCTGGCGCAGAATATGTACTAAACATTTAGCATACATCGCTCACTTCTGATGTAAATAGAACAAGTACTGACACCATCATTTTCCTGTCTTAGCCTTTTTCTCTGTAAACAAGTCTTTCCCTAATTGTTTGAGTAGCTGACATATCTCTTGTCCAAACATGGACAGGGAATATAGGGCTAACCTCTTTAGTTCATGGTTAACTGAGAGAATTTTGGAAAAGCTTTCTGCATGCCATCAGGCAGATGGTCGGCCCTCATATATTTCAACAACACGAATTAATATAAAACATATTCATGTGTGTATTAATTAATGCTAATGTATTCACTAGAGATTCAGATGATGGGGTGCCCATCCTGACACCTCCCTCCTAATTCATTCGCCCTAAAGAGACCAAATCTTGCTTGATTGCAGGCTCTAACAAGCACATACAGTGTAAATTTGAGGGCTGCTTTTCTTCCACACTCCCTATGGCCACCTGCTGGCTATCTAAAAATTCCTCTAACTGTTGAAGAAAACCCTTTCATATTGTAATTAGGTGAGGGAAGAAATGTTAGCCAAACACTAGACTAAAGTAGTACTTGAGTATAAATAAATTTCTGTCTCAGAGAAATCACATGAAAACCAGGTATGAGAGTAAAGTGGTCGTACTTGAAAAAGATGCTGAAAATGAAGAAGTTGCTTGGGTAGGGAAAAGCCCCAGAAAGGGAAGTCAGGGTGAAACTGGCCAGCATGTGGATCTTTGAAAATTGCTCAGAGTCAGATTTTCTGTCTTGAAATGAAAGCTGTATTCTGAGGATTTTTTTTTTTTTTTGCGGACACAATTCAGACAAGGTTGAATTTTAAGGTTCTTTTTGAGACTGTTTTCTTAAACTAAGTTGCCTTCAATAGAGGAGTGTTTTCCCCAGGAAATTATTTAGCACTGGACCTTGAATACAGAGTTTTAGAGATGAAGAACTTCTCTGCCTTCAAGGAGTTTCTAACCAAATCTGGATGACTATGGAATAAGATAAGACAAATGTCAAATACAAATATATCTATCATCCTACTTTCCACTGGAAACAGTAGCTGTTAGGGTGGTCAATGGCATGGGCTGTGAAAGAATTCACAAAAAGAAGAAAAAGCAGAGAATAAAGGTTTTTATTTTTACTTTCCCAAGGGAGAGAACAGACAGGTGTGGAGATACGCTCTAGCCATGAGGCAGTAGGGCTCTGGACTTTTATTGGTGATGAGGCAGTTGTAGAGAAGGATGTTTCAGTTGGGCAGTAACTTGTTTTGATGTTATCTTTGGGTGCAGGGTCCAGTCGTCCTGGCGTCATGGTTTGGAATGTCCTCTTTCCTAAGTTCCTGGAGCCTCTGTGCCTTCAAAGAGCTTCCAGTAATTTTCTAGTTCAGAGGATGAAGGTTCATAAAACAATTATGGTCAGTCATGTGTTATGGGATCCAGCCAGTTCTGAGAAAGAGGGCCTGAGAAAGTGGCTTTTGTCCTATTAGTAACTTCTGTTACTGGGAGATAACCAATTAAAGAGAAAGCCCAGCCTAAACCTGGAGAAGTGCTACTCTGCTTTTCTTCTTCCCTATTGTCATTTCTTTATAAAAACTGGAAGATTTTTCATTCTAGAAAAATGCATATTGAATGCATGAAAGAAAAATCATTAGGTGGGATGAAGAAGAATGTGGATCAAATATGGAATAGATACCAAGGGAATGAACCAACGAGAAGAGCAAACTAAGTGCTTACATTTTCCTTCTGGGCAATTCCAGAGCCCTTACCAAAGTGTCATTATGAGCATCCTGTGAGGGCCTCAAGGCAGTAGTAGAGTTCAGGTTTCTATTCACAATGGTTTCTGCTTCTGTAAAATGAGCTTGTAGGAAATGGCTATTGTGGTAGCACCTCCAAGATAGCCCCCAAAGTTCCCCACCTCCTGACTGATATTCATGACCTTGGGTAACTCCTCTTCACTATGAGCTTGATCTGGTGACGCTAATAACTAGACTATGACAGGCAGCAGTGATGATATGTCACTTAGGAAGTTTAGTTACGAAAACATTGTGGCTTCTGTCTCAAGGACTCTCTCTCGAATACTCTCACTCAGGTGGAAGAAAGTTGCTCATTTGGGAAAGAACTGTTATCTCTGGTCCCCAGCCAGGGCTCTGAAGCTGGTCAACAGACATGTGAGAGGACTCAGAAGCAGCTTTTTCCCAGCCAGGTCTTGAGATGACTGCATATTGTGTAACCTTGATGAGCTAGAGGCACTCAGCTAAGTCACCTTGGGGTTCTTGATCCACAGAAACTGTGAAATACTAAACATTTGTGGGTTTTTAGTAGCTGAGTTTCAGGGTAATTTGTTAGGCAGTAATAAACAACTAATATAATTGCCTTTTGGTCTTTATAAATGTGGGGTTTTTTTTGCTTGCAAAATAAAAATATGATTATTACTAAAACAAAAAAAGACAACAAAAAGCACCTCAAAAAGTATAACCAAGAGGTTTCCAATAATATTTTCTCCATAGTAGCCAGAGTAAGCCATTTAAAGTGTGGATCATACCAATCAATCCCCTGTTCACAAAACATTTTATGGCATCCCATCATGTTTGTGAAGTGATCCAAAGTTCCTACAGTGGCCTCCAAGGCTCCCTGCTGTTCCTCCACCCAATTACACCTGCTCTTCTCTAGCTTCCTGAGCTCCAGCAGAAGTGACCTCTTGCTGCTTATCAAGTCTGTCCTGTATGCTTTTTTTTGACAACTAGAAGTTGTATATATTTAAGGTATACTAATGATATTTTTGATATATGTACACATTGTAAAATGCTCACCACAATCAAACTAATTAACATTTCCTTCATCTCTCACAGTTGCCATTTTGTATGTGTGCATATGTGTGTGTGTGGTGAGAACACTTGAGATCCATCTGCTTAGAAAACTTTGAGTATAGATTATTAGTAGCTACCATTACCACACTGTGTACAGAGCTTATTCATCTTATAACTGAAAGTTTCTACCCTTTGATTGATATCTTCCCTTTTTCCTCACCCTCCCCAGCCTCTGGTAACCACCATTCTACTCTCTGTCACTATGAGTCTGGTTTTATTTTTAGATTCCACACGTATAAGTGAAATCATGTGATATTTGTCATTCTGTGTCTGGCTCATTTCACTTAATACAAAATGTCCCTCACGTTGTTGCAAATATTTGATAAGGAGTTACTATCCCCCCATGTAAGGAACTCATACAACTTAATAGCCAAATAAAACAAAACAAAAAAACCAAACAATACCCCCTCCAAGAATAACCAGATTAAAGAATGGGCAAATCACTTAAATAGACATTTTTCCAATGTATACATACAAATCACCAACAGGTACATAAAAAGATGCTCAACATCACCACTCATCAAGGAAATGCAAATCAAAACCACAAGATATCACTTCACATCCGTTAGGATGGCTATCATTAAAAAGACAAAAGATAGCCCTGCCAGGTAGCTCAATTAGTTGGAGCATCATCTGGTACACCAAAAGGCTGTGAGTTTGATTCCTACTCAGGGTACACACCTAGGGGCGGGTTCAATTCATCGTCAGGTTCCATACAGGAGGCAGCCAATCAATATTTCTCTCTCACATTGATGTTTTTTTTTCTCTCTCTTTCTGTCCCTTCCTGTCTCTCTAAAAAATCAATGAACACATCTTCAGGTAATGATTCAAAAAAGAAAAGAGACAATATGTACTGGTGAGGATGCAGAGAAAAAGGACCCCTTTGCTGTTGGTGGAAATGTAAACTGGTATAATTATTATGCAGAAGAGTATGGAGATTCCTCAAAAAATTAAAACTAGAAATACCGCATGATACAGCAATTCCACTTCTGAGAATACCAGGTCTGGCAGAAGTAAGGCCTGCTTGAGTGTGGTTTGTAGGGTAATAAGATGGGTACTAATTTATAGATTTAACTTAAGCATTTCACCTAAAATGTCATATGGTATACATGAGTGTAATATTGTTATGTTACAAAATTACATGCTTATGATTCTGTAATAAAAGGTTTTGTAATAAAAAAGAGGTGTGCTTTATGATGGACCCTTATATTCAAAGGAAATAAAATCACTCTCTTGAAGAGACATCTGCATGCCCATGTTCACTTCATCATTATTTGTAGTAGCTAAAATATGGAAACAACTTAAATGTTCATCAACAAATGAATGGATAAACAAAATGTGTTATATATACACATGGAATATTATTCAACCTTGAAAAATAAGGACATTCTGTTGTTTACAATAATATGCCCTTCATGCTCTTGCCTCAGGGTCATGTGCTTGCTGGATTTTTTCTGAAATGCTCTTCCTCCAACATTCATCTTTCAAAAGTTGTCTCCTTAGGTCTCTGGTCAAATGTCACTCCATGGAGACATGTTCTTGGGATATCCCATCAAAACAGCCCCCTTCATCCTCTCCCCCCCTGCTTCCTTCCTCTTCAGAGCATTATATTGTATTATTTCCTGTTACTTTTTGCCTGATTATCTGTCTCTCCCCCACCAAGATGTTCTTCTATAGATGCAGGGGTTTTGTTTGTTCACTGCTACACCCTAGTTCAATTAATATTTGTGAAAGAATGCTATGGTTTCTCATGGTGCTCCTTTCCATTCTGCAATTCTCCTTCTCTTTTCCTTCCACTGCACACTTTTTAGATTTAAAAATTTTAAGTTTTAATGGACTTCCAGCCAAGATGGATGTGTACATAGACACACTGTGCCTGCTTGCACAACCAAAAGGAGGACAACAACAATTTAAAAACAAAAAACAAACAGAACTGACAGAAAATCTAACTGTATGGAATGGAAGTCTGACAATCAAGAAGTTAAAGAAGACAATTTCATCCCGACTGGTAGGAGGGGCGGAGACAGGCAGAGAGGACTTACAGCAAGGCAGCCACTAGCAGACTGGGGCGCGAAAGGCTGCAGCTGCTCAGCAAGGCAGGGGCTGGCGGACCACATTCCCACATTTGTGCACAGATAAACCAGGCGAAACAATGGGGGAGAGGGACAGACCACACAACCCAGGGGCCCAGCGCAGGGAAATAAAGCCTCAAACCACTGATTGAAAACACCTGTGGGGGTTGAGGTACCAGGAGAAACTCCCAGCCTCACAGGAAAGTTTGCTGGAGAGACTCACAGGGGCCTAGAATGTACACAAACCCACCCACACAGGAATCAGCACCAAAAGGGCCCAGGGTGCTTGGGGGAAGTGGGGGAAGTGACTGAAATCTGGCAGAGAGCAGAGCAAGTTCCATTGTTCCCTATCAGATGCCTTCCCCACTTACCGTGTCATAATCCAGCGATGTGGGTTACCCTGCCCTGGTGAACACCTAAGGCTCTGCCCCTCACTACATAACAGGTGCAACAAGACAAAAAAATAGCCCAAATGGAAGAATGGATTAAAGCTCTAGGAAAAATACAACTAAGCAATGAAGAGATAGCAACCTATCAGGTGCACATTTTAAAACACTGGTAATCAGGATGCTCACAGAATTGGTTGAATTCGGTCACAAATGACATGAAAAAATGAAGGCTATATTAAGTGAAGTAAAGGAAAATGTACATGGAATCAATAATGATGGAAAGGAAACTGGGACTCAAATCAATGGTGCAGACCAGAAGGAAGAAAGAAACATCTGATCAGAAAAGAATGAAGAAACAGAATTAAAAAAAAATGAGGAGAGGCTTAGGAACCTCCAGGACATCTTTAAACATTCCCACATTCGAATCATAGGGGTACCGGGGAAGAGGAACAGTAACAAATGGAAAACTTATTTGAACAAATAATAAAGGAAAACTTCCCCAATCTGGCAAAGGAAACAGACTTCTAGGAAGTCCAAGAAGCTCAGAGAGTCCCAAAGAAGTTAGACCCAAGGAGGAACACACCAAGGCACATCATCATTACATCACCCAAGATTAAAATTAAGGAGAGAATCCTAGAGGCAACAAGAGACAAGGAGGCAGTTAGCAATAAAGGAGCTCCCATCAGACTGTCAGCTGGTTTCTCAAAAGAGACCTTAAAGGCAAGAAGGAGCTGGAAAGGAGTATTCCAAGTCATGAAATCCAAAGACCTACATCCAAGATTGATCTATCCAGCAAAGCTTTCATTTAGAATGGAAGGGCAGATAAAGCGCTTCTCAGGTAAGGTCAAATTCAAGGAGTTCATCATCACCAAGTTCTTATTATATAAAATATCAAAGGGACTTACCTAAGAAAAAGAAGATAAAAAATATGTACAGTAAAATGACAGTAAACTCACAATTATTAACAACCACATCTAAAACAAAAACAAAAACAAACTAAGCAAACAACTAGAACAGGAAAAGAACTATAGAAATGGAGGGTTATCAATGGGAGTGGGAGGGGGAGAGAGAGAGAAAAAGTACAGAAAATAAGTAACATAGATGGTAGGTAGAAAATAGACAGGGAGAGAGTAAGAACAGTATGGGAAAAGTAGAAGCCAAAGAACTTACATGTATGACCCATGGACATGATTTAAAGGGAGGGAATGTGGGTGGGAGGGGATGTGCTGGGTGGAGGGGAGTGAAGGGGAGAAAATGGGACAACTGTAACAGCATAATCAATAAAATACATTAAAAATAAAAATATAAAACTTTAAAAAACTTTGTTTTACAAGCATAAAATAAAACATAGCTTTAAAAGATAAAACTACATAATTTCCAGATTTTTTAAATTCTTAAAACAAAATTTTACCACTATATTTTACCAGGGGGGTGGTCATCTGAACACAGAGGGGCACGCCAAAGCCAGCCATGCTCTCCGTGTTTCAGTTCCTTCACCCTGAACATGCAGATGTTGCAGAGAGCACAGAAGGAAACAAGGCAAGTAATTCACTTCACACAGGGGTATGCAGTGAGGAATCAATACATGTCAAAGAAACAGGAACCTCATCTCAGAAGTTTTGGTGAGTACTATAATAAATGAAGATATTTATGGTACATTTCCTGGAAGGAGTGGGTTTACAAAATAAAACACATATAGCAAAGCTCTTGCCCATTCACCTCCTCACGTCTTCTTTTCCCCTTGTTTGCTCCCCATACTGTCCTCACTGGTATAATTTTTCTTCTTCCTTTTTTTCCAAGCTCCTTCAGATGTAGTGCCCCCCACCCCACACACTTTGCATCAACCCCCATACATGACTCAGTAATTCATGCTGATGAAAATATCTGAGGATGGAGGAGGGAAGACACAAAGGGCAAGAAAGACATGTGACCAGAATTTTCCTGAGACAGAGGCAGGGTTACTGGGGTGAGAGAAAGAAAAAGACAGTGAAAACACACATATTAGCATGCTTTTTTCTATCGCCGATTCATTGTAATGTACTTAACACTTCCTAATTATCAGACACTTAGTTCCAGAGCTTTTAACTATTTCACATATTGTTGTGCTGGACATGTTTATGTCTCAAAATTCTGATTGTTTCTCTAGGATGGTATATTAGCTGGGGTTCAGAAAGGAAAGAGAAGGCACCCATAAATGGACTAATGGAAGACTATTCAGAAAAGTGTGGGCAGCATTATAGGAGACAGGTAAGAGCTGGTGACCAGCTGGGAGCTGTCCTCGTACTCAAGTGGAAAGGTGCACAGAGAGGGAGCAGTGGTAGAAACTGAGAGGCAGAAGTGGAACTGACACTGTGGAGATGGCCAGACCTGCAGGGACAGCCTCTCAATGGGAGCCGTGGCCTGCACTAGGAGGGTTCAGCCCCTTCTAACCTGTGACCTTGTGGGGACTGTGGGGGCAGGGCACTATATACTCCACTTTTCACTCCCCAATTTTCTGATTGCCAGTTGGAACTTTCCACTGGACAGATCCAGGCAGAAGTCAGAATACGAGGGAGACTATAATGCAGGGGAAAGAAGGTGGAGGATGAATCTGGAGGACCTAGTGGAGAATATCCATTGAAAAGGTCTTCCAGAAGTAAGGTTTCTAGGTCAAAGGGTATGATTAGGTTTAAAATGCTTAAATATATTACCTTAGATACTATTATATTACTACTATTTTTTAAACACAGTCTTACCATCTGTGGTAGAGACTTCTACATGTTCACCAAAATGTATTTCCTTTTCTCCTCTGGAATGCAAAACAGACAACGTTTCATTGCCTTTTTTCAGTTAGGCAGTAGCCGTGGGACTGAGTTCTGGCCAATGGGTTGTGGGTGTAAGTGATATAGGCCTATCCTAGGTGAAGACCATAAAGGCTCCATGCTCCTGTTGTTTGGGTCCAGGTTGAATTAAAAAAAATAACATAATACCTTGGTAATCATTTAGTAAAGATGGCAGAACCACAAGATAGCAGATGCTTGGGTCTTGGTGTTTAGAGGGGGGCTACCCAGGACACACGCACTTGCCTGTGATGTTGGGGAGCACTGAACTTGTGTATTGTTATGTGACCGTAGCAGACACTTCTCGTACCACCCTCACATTCTCATGTTTCCTCAACTCATCTGTGATTTCAGGTGCTGCTGAGGGAAGAGTACTATGATAACTTGGACAGCTTTTTAAAAAAGATTTTACTTATTTATTTTTAGAGAGAGGGGAAGGAAAGGAGAAAGAGAGGGATAGAAACATCACTGTGTGGTTGCCTTTCATGCACCCCTTACTGGGAACTTGGACCACAACATAGGCATGTGCCCTGATTCAAAATCAAACCAGTGACCCATTGGTTCACAGGCTAACAGGTAATCCACTGAGCCACACCAGCCAGGGCTGGACAGATTTTTGTGTTAGCCATATCCTCCTTGAAATGGACACTGAGCATCTTTCTACATTTTGTCTCTGGGGTATTCCTCATCCCTGCAGGAATCTGCTTGGCCTGCACACAAGCAAATGCACATAAGCAAGAGGATTAACATCCCCCAGAACAACCCTCAACCAGTAGGGGGCAGCAGTGGGGTAGATAAAAGCTTCACTGTGCATCCACTAGGAAGACAATTCTAGGCGGTATTCTGTATGTTTCTCAGGAAACCAAGCAGAATTAAGCCCATGTTTTCATTCTTCCCTGTCTCACTCTGCTCACTTCTTCAGTCTTGCCTCCCGGGATCACTTTCCAAATGAGCCACCAGTACTCAAGCCCTTGAAGGCTTTTGCTTTAGGAAAACCCAAACTTAGACAGCCATTGATATTTATGATTTATGCATGACAATACCCAGAGGTATTTTAAGAAATAAAGTAGATAATATAATTAAGTGGGATGCTGAGTTAGAATAGTATTTTAACTGTGGGGCATTGTGTAGAGAGCAGGGAGGGGTAGTAAGGAAATTGTTATTGGAGACTGAGAAAAAAAGGAGGCTTATACCATGTCAGAACACGTGGTAAAACTGTTTTCCAAGGTGAGCTGTGGGACTGACACTGTTACTTGACAGAAAGTGGTCGCCATAAATTAAAGTAATGGACCCGTGTTGGCTTCCATTTTCTACTTATTGCAAATTATCCCAAAGAAAGAAATAACCATGAATGAATTGATAAAAATGTGGTATGCACACACAATGGAAAATTACTCACCCTCCAAAAGAAAGGAAATTCTGACACACGCTACCACATGGGTGAACTTTGAAGACATTATGCTATGTGAAATAAGCCAGTCAACAAAGGGCAAATTTGGTTCCGTGTATATAAAGTACATATGGTAGTGAAATTCATAGAGAAAGGAAGTAAATCATGGCTGCCAAGGAGTGAGAGGAGGGAGGACAGGGAGTTAGTGCAGGATGAGTACAGAGTTTCTGCGGGTGGTGGTGGTGGTAGATGAACAACAGTGTGAATGTACCTAATACCGCTGAACGGTACATTTAGAAATGGATAAAATGGTAAATTTTATGTTATCAATATTCTACTACAATAACGAAAAAGGAAATACTCTCAGAGTAGAATTGACCAGTCTATAAGCAGGATAAAAGGGATTAGAAAATCAGCAATTTAGAACAACAACAGTTGGAAAAGCTGTTTGTTTCTAGCCCCAATGAGCATGAGCTAAGAATGGAAAAGAATTTCTGCAATGAAAGCCCAATTAAACGCAGCCCTGTGGTAAACAGCACAGAGGCTGGCCTTCTCAACCCCATCCTAAGTCTTGATAGCTTCAGCAAAGCATACCTTTGTCTGAGGTAAGAGAAGAATGGGTGGTGATTAAGCAAAGAAATAAGCCAGGGTTCTGAAATTAACATTCAGGAAAAAGCCCTCAGTGTGGTTACTGATACATGGAACTAAATAAAACCAAATATGTCAGAAGCAGACCAAGTCTTTTAGGGCAACCAAACCACAAGCCTAGCTATTTGAGGCTTTGGACAACTTTCAGGCCTCCAAACTTGCATCAGCTTGAAGGGTGTCAGGAAAACTGTATTGTCCCCAGGGAGGGCTTTCTCCTCAGGAGGGACTTCGAAAATGGACAACGGGAATTTCTCTGAAGGCAGAACCAGTGACCAGGAGCAATAGGTGAGAGAGTTGCTTCCAAAGAGCAGAATCAGGGTCTAACCAAGGACCAGCCTTCCATGCAGGGCAGATCACCCTGAACACCAGCCCGTCAGAATTATGTAACTGCCAGACATCAGATTCTGAGCTGTTGTCCCATTCCTCCACTGCCTGTATGGGAATATATATTGCTTTTATCCTCTTCCTATTCCACCACTGAGTGGACATGTTGGAATGAGATGCAGGAGAAGATGATTTGTCTTTTTAATTCAAGGCTGCTGGAGCACAAGTTGCCACGTCTGGGCCCATGGCATGGACCCTGCATATTCTGGAGATGCAGGGCTTTCAGATGGGTGCGGTGTCTGGCTGGGACTTTTGAGTTGTCTCTAAATGTTGTCTCTGAGGAAGGACAAGTGTGTTTTATGTGTGGGAATGAGAGTAAATAGCACTTAGTGATCAGAAGAATACATGTGGTCAAGACTTTGATGTATTTCCCACTGGGCACACAACTAGACTACATTTCCCAGCTTCTCTTGCAACTAAACAAGGCTAAGTGACTGAGATCTGGCCAATGGGATGTGGGCAAAAATGAGTCCTGGGACTTGGAGGCATGACCCATACAATCCTCTCAGGAAGACATTTCTCCTGGAACGCTGAGATGGGCACAACAACCAGGAAACACTGGGGAGTCACCTGTTGAAGATGATGAAGGCACAAAGCAGAGAGGGTCTGGGCCTCTGCGTCCTACCTGAAGGAACTGTGCCCAATCGTAAACAACCTCAGAGGAGTATGACACAAGCAAGAAATAACTTTTGTTGTGACACATCACTGTTTATTTTTTTATTTTTTATTTTTTGTATTTTATTTCCTTATTTTTATTTTTATGTTTCACAGTTGTTCCAATTATTTTCTCCCTTTGTCCCTCTCCACCCAGCCCTCCTCCCACTCCCATAGTCAATCCCCACTCCACTGTCCACGTCCATGCGTCCTTCACATACCAGTAAGTTCCTTGCCTAATCCTTTTATCTCATTTCAAACGTTCCCCCACTCCCTCTTCCCTTCTTACTACTGTCAGTCTATTCTGTGATTCTGTGCTGCTGGTTCTATTTTGCTGAATAGTTTACTTTGTTTATTAGGTTCCTCTTACAAATGAGTCACTGTTTATTTTTTTTTACTGCATTAGGAGCTAGAGTTACCTCCACTAACATGCTATTAGAAAGGTAATATATGCTGACTATAGATAATTCTGTGAATTCAGAAAATAAAAGGTAAAAATCCACCCCTATTTTTCTACTCCCAATGTTAACCGTTTTAAAAAAAATTCTCACCCTGGGACATGCTTATTGATTTTAGAGAGAGGGAAAGAGAGGAGATAGAGAGGGAGTAAAAGAGTGGTGTGAGAGAGAAACATCGATTGGTTATCTCTCATACATGCCCCGACAGGGACTGAACCTACAACCCTTGACATGTGCCTTGACTGGGCATGTGCCTTGACTGGGACTTGAACCTGCAGCCTCTTGGTTTATGGGATGACGCTCCAAGCAACTGAGACATATTTGTCAGGGCTTAACCACTTTTATAGCAGTTTTTCTCACTGCTGTTTTTTCTATGCATTTGTTTTTCATAAAAACACTTATGAGTGTTAGGTGGAAATATTATGAAGAACGTTTGGTGATGGAAAATATTTCTTAATCCAAATCTTTAATTGCTCAGATCATTCAACATGTGTTTTAAAAATGTAAACTCTAAAGTTGCTTAAAATCGTTAGCAATAAAAATGGACTTTAACATATTTTTCTTATCTTACTCATATTCATAAATTTCATGAAGCAAGGAATTCTCTATTATTTCACCATTTCACCTTCAGTGTGTAACACGATGTCTGACAAATAGAGGCACTTAATATTTATCTGTTGAATAAATCAGAACATGAATAAATGAATGTAATTCTGCTTTATGTAATGGGAAATAGTTGTTAATTAATCACCCTAGCAGTATCTAAACCATGTAAATAGTTTAGCCATTTTGGAAGGACTACACCAGCAATATTACTCACACATCAAGTATGCTAAGATAAACCCTCTGAAGGGTGAAAGGAAGAATATAGCTAATGAAAATGTTTCTTCTTCCTGGGAAAAGAGCAGAAATGGAAGTAAGAACAGCTGAACACAGGGCCACACCCTTGCCCCAGGCCATACGTTCTACCTGACCAACAACATGTGAATATAATCAAAATGAATTCTGGAGTTTATAGGCTAAACAGGAAGGGATGGTCTTCAGTTCCTTTTATACCTTGACTTCACTTTTCCATGAAGTAGAGTGTATACTCAAGTAAAAAATATTTTTAAATTCTTGTAAATCTACAAACTTTTTCTCCATAAAGACAGAGACAACTTGGTGAAAAGTCTTAGGTCACAACCTTTTCATGCCCCCATGAATTCTTGCATGTAATGTTTCAGAAAAGTCTGAGGTCAATCTGATGTTTTTCTCCTTTGATAATTCCTGTGTTTTTTTTTTTTGATTTTATTTATTTATCTTTAGAGGGGAAGGGCAGGAGAGAGGGAGAGAAATATCAATGTATGGGTGCCTTTCATGCATCCCCTGCTGGGAACTGGCCTGCAGGGAACCAGCTTGCAACCCTGGTATGTGCCCTGACTGGGAATCGAACCGCGATTGTCTGGTTCGCAGGCCCGCGCTCAATCCACTGAGCTACACCAGCCAGGGCAGATAATTCCTGTTTTTAATTTTTCTTATATTGTACTTTAAGGTTTTTTTTTTACATTTGAAATTCAAAAATTTTAATATTTCTAAGTGTGGGTTTGCTAGTTCTCATAAAATGTGATGCAGTGAACCCTTTCAGCTGGCGCATTTGTCTTTTTTCATTCACAGGTCCCTTCAGTTATCTTCATCACAGTTTACTTGTGTGTGTCTGCCTCACTCCAATGGCCTCCTAAAACCAGAGACTTTGCCTTAGTGACATTTATATCTTCAGCCCTTGGTAAATACTAGATATGCAGTGATGGGTTACCAAAGTAATGAACATTTGAGTTGTCTGAAAAAATCCTCAGTAAAGGAAATATCCATTCTTTGATAGATGATGTGTTATGACGTTTGACTTCCACATGATTTCTTAGATCTACATGGACTGCAATTATTTAGCATTTATTTTTAAAAATATTTTATTTATTTATTTTCAGAGAGAGGGGAACGGAGGGAGAAAGAGGGAGAGAAACATCAGTGTGTGGTTGCCTCTCACGTGGCCCCCACTGGGGACCTGGCCCTCAGTCCAGGCATGTGCCCTGACTGGGAATCAAACTTTGTAAATCAAACAAAGTGAACCTTTGGTTTACAGGACAACACTCAATCCACTGAGCTATACCAGCCAGGGCTGAGCATTTCTTTAGTGAAACTTTGGCCAGGTGATTTGCTTCAGGCAATGGGACATTTACTAATGTATGATGCCAGCAGAAACCTGAAGAGCACTTGCACTTTGGGGCTTGCTCTCTTCAGAGGCCTAGGGATCCCTGAGATGGTATGTGAAAGGGGAGCTAGCCTACTAGAAGATGCAGTGTCACATGGAGCACTGATGAGCTACTTCCCCTTAGATGCCCCCTTCACCCCTCCAGACCACCTAATTTACCAACTGCCAGACATCACAGAGAGACCATCTTTCACCACAGGGGTTCAAACAAACTCAATCAGGCCAGAAGAACCTCCCACTGACCCACACAATTGCAAGGGAAATTGAAATATTTGTTGTTTCAGGTCACTGAGTTTTGGGCTGATTTGTTATGCAGCCAAAGTTAATTGATATAGGAAACCACTGAATCGTTTGAATTAACAGGATGATATTAACTGACTTACATTTTAAAGGCTAACATTGGCTGCTCTGTGAATAATATATTCTTGGGTAGTGGGGCCGAGAATGGAAACAGAGCAGTTAGGAGGCCATTGCAATAATCTAATTGAGAGATTTACTGGGTCTGTTCCAGGGTGATGGCAGAGCTCTCTTGAGAAACAGAGAATTGAATACACTTAGGATGTAGTTTGAGGAAAAATTGGTTTTGAGGGATTGCTTCTTTTTTTTCTCCAGAGTGGGCGGGAATCAGTTAAAAACCCTGGAATGAGAATCAGACTTATAACAGATTTCTCAAGAGAGCTATACAGAATTCTAGAAGACAACAGAGCAATGCCTTCCAATTTTAAGTGAGAATTATTCTCAACCTAGAATTCTACACTTAACAAGACTATCAATCAAATGTGATGACAAATACAAACATTTCCTAACATGCAAAGACTCAGTACATTTACCTTCCAGGCATACTTTCTAAGAAATTAATTAAGGAATTAAAAGTTTGTAAAACAATAAATGTGGAAGATGTAAGCCATAAAAAATGTTGGAACCAACCCCAAAAGTCTACTCCAGATACTGGTTGGGGACACTCGCCCTACACTGATCCTGTGTACTCTCCTCTGTACCGCGGGGACTGGGAACCTGAAAACCACCTTTAGAGACTTGATTGACAGTGGGGTTCTGGTTTGTTTCATTCAAAGGGAGGATTCTGAATGAAAGTAAAAGATGGGGGAGGTAGACCTTGAAGAAGAAGACCTTACAAGAAGACCTTGTAATTCTGGCAGTGACTTCAGTAGCTTTCCACAAGTGCAGCCGCCACACTGGTCAAACTTCCAACAGCATCCTTGGAGTGTCGGGGCCTGGGGCCTGTGAGCTTCTTGGTGACATATGGGAGTGTGGCTTCAGGAGTTCCTGCAAAGTTTGTGGTGGGGTACTGTGCTTCCTGTCCCTGGGTAATACCAACTTCTTCCTTCTGCTCTTTCTGTCCTTCTAGTCCTTTAATAATGAATTACTTCTAGAGGTAATTCATTCCTCCCTGCTTTAATTATCTAAAGTGTTTTTTTTTTCTTTTTGGCCTGGATGCTGAATGATACAGAGTCCAATAAAATAAAATCATATGCTGAAAGACATTTCAATAGGCCTTGAAAGCAATTGATATGTTATATATATAAAGTCAACCAGTTCTAAGAATATCCTCAAGAAGAAGAATGGGATAATTTCTAAGCATCAGAAAGAAAACTCTAAGGAGTACAATAAAGAAACCACATATTTCTTCTCTGAAAAAAAATATGATTACTAACTCCAGGAAAAACAAAAGCCTAATGAGGAAGACCTGGTATAGATATGAAGCAAACTAAAATGTACCATGCATTTGAGACTTTGATGCAAGATAAGAGAATCCATTGACCTAGATTCCAGAATCATCCTTCTTTGCGTGGTATAATGGTGATCTTCTCAGACTCATAAAGAAATAAAATGTAATCCTAGAAATACTTTGTTTTATGTAAGTAAATGAAAAAACAGGGGATGCTGGGAAGATGGCAACGGAGTAGGACAGAACGGATTCTAGCTCCTGTACTCATGGGTGAAAATGCTGGCAGATCTATAGAGAAACAGCACAATAAACCATCGGTTACCCAGCATTTATGAAATTAAAAGACCAGAGATTGTGACCGACGCTGAAACACCAAACAGGGGCAGAGTCAGCTACGGGAGCTGGGACACAAGCGGCCCCTTTGCCGCTGCCATAGCAACAGGCCTGGGAGCCGGGGAGTCAGGTATGGGAGCCGGACACTCCAAGCCCCTACGATGGTCCTGGGCACCAGAGGAGTCAGGTACAGGAGCCAGGACTTTCTCAGCCCCTGTGCTGCTGCCATAGCGATGGGCCTGGGTGCTGGGAAGTCAGCTACGGGACCCAGAGACTCCAAACCCCTGTGACGGGCCTGGGCGCCAGAGGAGTCAGCTACGGGAGCCGAACATTATCGGCCCCTGTGCCACTGCCATAGCGACGGGACTGGACGCTGGGAAGTCACCTACGGGAGCTGGGACACTCTTGGCCCCTGTGCCGCTGCCCTAGCAACAGGCCTGGGCGCTGGAGGAGTTGGCTACTGGAGCCAGGACACTCAGCAGTGGTAGGCGACCAGCGCAGGGACCAGCGTGAGGACCAGTGTGAGAGTAGGTGGAGACGGAGAACATCAAGATACTTGAAGGAGTCTGCACCACTGAACTTCACAGGTATTATACCACAGAAGTTCACACCATAAACCCAGGGAGTCAGAACAGATCAATTTTAGAAGCTGAGCCTAACAAGAAGAGTCTCAAACAATGGGAAGACAAAGAAATAATCCCGAAATGAAAGAAAAAGCAAAAACTTCAGAAAGAATGTTAGATGAAATAGAGGCTAATCAACTATCAGATAGTGAATTCAAAGCACTGGTTATTACGAAGTTCAAAGAGCTCACAATGAGCTATCAGAAACTACAGGGGAACTACAATGATCTCTCTGAAAACTACATCAACATGAAAAAGGAAATAGAAAATATCAGCAAGGGACAAGAGGAAATGAAGAAAACAATTTCCGAATTGAAGAACACAGTAGAAAGTTTCAAAAGTAGGATAGATGAGGCGCAGGATAGGATTAGCGAGTTAGAGGACAAAGTAGAAAGCATCTCGCAGAAAGAGCAAGAAAATGAAAAGAGGCTCAGAAAGAATGAAGAGGGATTAAGAGAAATGCAAGACAATATGAAATGCAATAACATCCAAATAATAGGAATACCAGAAGGAGAAGGAGAAGAACAAGGGATAGAAAACGTATTTGAAAGAGTAATGAGAGAAAATTTCCCTAATTTGATGAGAGAAAAAGTCACATAAATCCAGGAATCATAGAGAGTCCCAATTAAGAGGAACCCAAGGAGGCCCACTTCAAGACACATCATCATCAAAATGGCAAAATTCCAAGACAAAGAGAGAATCTTAAAGGCAGCAAGGGAGAAAAAAGAAGTAACATACAAGGGAGCCCCAATAAGGTTAGCTACTGACTTCTCAATGGAAACACTCCAAGCAAGAAGAGAATGGCAAGAAATATTCCAAGTAATGAGAACCAGAGGCCTACAACCAAGGCTATTTTACCCAGCAAGGCTCTCAATCAAGGTAGAAGGCCAAATAAAGAGCTTCCAAGACAAAAGAAGTCTAAAAGAATATGCTTCCACCAAACCAGCCCTACAAGAAATACTAAAAGAACTGCTTTAAGGGAAGGAAGGAAAAGAGAGAGACAGAGAGGAACACAGGTACAAAAATGGCAATGAATAAGTACCTATCAATAATAACCTTAAACATAAATGGATTAAATGCTCCAATCAAAAGACACAGAATAGTTCAGTGGATAAGAAAGCATGACCCACACATATGCTGCCTACAAGAGACCCACCTCAGGACAAAGGACCATCACAGACTAAAAGTGAAAGGCTGGAAACAAGTTTTCCAAGCAAACGGACAAGAAAAAAAAAAGCTGGGGTAGCAATTCTCATATCGGACAAAATAGACTTCAAAAAAAAGGGCCATAAAGAGAGACCCAGAAGGCCGCTTCATTATACTCAAGGGAATAATCCACCAAGAAGACATTAACATCATAAACATATATGCACCAAACATAGGGGCACCCAAATATATCAAGAAAATCTTAGAGGACTTCAAGAAAGATATTGACAGCAACACAGTTATAGTAGGGGATTTTAACACCCCACTACCAAAAATGGACAGATCTTCCAAACAAAATATCAACAAAGATATTGCGGCATTAAACAACACCCTACATGAAATGGACTTAACTGATATATATAGAACCCTTCATCCCAAAGAAGCTAAATACACATTCTTTTCAAATGCACATGGAACATTTTCAAAGATAGACCACATGATAGGACACAAAACGAGCCTCAAAAAATTCAAGAAAATTGAAATCATACCAAGCATCTTCTCTGACCACAAGGGACTGAAACTGGAAACCAACCCCAAAGAAAAAAACCCAAAGCACCCAAAATCATGGAGACTGAATGGTATGCTATTAAACAACAAATGGGTCAAGAATGAAATTAGGGAAGAAATCAAAACGTTTCTGGAAACAAATGAAAATGATCTCACAACAACCCAAAACTTATGGGACACAGCCAAGGCAGTCCTGAGAGGGAAGTTTATAGCAATACAGGCCTACTTAAAGAAGATAGAAACCTTTCAAACAAACAACCTAACCCTACGCCTGCAAGAACTCGAGGAACAACAACAAAGATAGCCCAGAGCAAGCAGAAGGAAGGAAATAACCAAGATTAGAGCACAATTAAATGACATAGCACAATTCTAAGGATCGATGAATCCAGGAGTTGGTTCTTTGAGAAGATAAACAAAATAGACAAGCCTTTAAGTAGGCTCATCAAGAAAAGAAGAGAGAGGACACAAATAAACACAATCAAAAATGAAAGAGGAGAGATTACAACTGATACCACAGAAATAGAAGGGATTGTAAGAAATTACTATGAAGAATTGTATGCCAAAAAATTTGAAAACTTAGGGGAAATGGACACATTTCTAGAAAAATACAATCTTCCAAAACTCAATGAAAAAGAAGCAGAAAATCTAAACACACAAATAACAGCAGAAGAAATTGAAGCTGTAATAAAAAAACTCCCATCACCCAAAAGTCCTGGACCAGATGGTTTCACAGGAGAATTCTACAAAGCATTTAAGGAAGAGCTAACCCCTATTTTCCACAGACTATTACAAAAAATTCAGAAGGATGGAAAACTCCCAAACTCCTTTTATGAAGCCAGCATCATTCTAATTCCAAAACCAGATAGAGACACAACAAAGAAAGAAAACTTCAGGCCAATATTGCTGATGAACATAGATGCTAAAATCCTCAACAAAATATTGGCAAATCGCATCCAACAATATATCAAAAAGATCATACACCATGACCAAGTGGGATTCATCCCAGGGATGCAAGGATGGTTCAATATTCGCAAATCAGTAAATGTAATACATCACATAAACAAAAGCAAAGACAAAAACCACATGATCATATCAATAAACATGGAAAAAGCTTTTGATAAGGTACAACACCCATTTATGATAAAAAAAACACTCAGCAAAGTGGGAATAGAGAGAGCATTCCTCAATATAATAAAGGCCATATATGAGAGACCTACAGCCAACATCATACTCAATGGGCAAAAACTAAAAGCTTTTCCACTAAGATCAGGAACAAGACAAGGATGTCCACTTTCACCACTCCTATTCAATATAGTATTGGAAGTTTTAGCCACAGTGATCAGGCAAGGAAAGGAAATAAAAGGCATCCATCCAAATAGGAAAGGAGGAAGCAAAACCGTCACTGTTTGCAGATGACATGATAGTATACATGGTAAATCCTATAGACTCTACCCAAAAACTGCTTGAACTAATTAATAAATTTGGCAAAACAGCGGGTTACAAAGTCAATATCCGGTAATCAAAGGCATTTTTGTATACCAACAATGAATCAGCAGAAGCAGAAATCAAGGAAAAATCCCATTCAATATAGCAAAAAGAAAAATAAAATATCTGGGAATAAACCTGACTAAGAAGGTAAAAAACCTGTATGCAGAAAACTACACAGCCCTGAAGAAAGAAATCAAGGAAGACACAAACAAATGGAAATATAGACCTTGTTCATGAATTGGAAGAATTAACATCATCAAAATGTCCATACTACCCAAAGCAATATACAG
The DNA here is from genome assembly GCF_021234435.1 of Artibeus jamaicensis. Lineage (NCBI taxonomy): Eukaryota > Metazoa > Chordata > Mammalia > Chiroptera > Phyllostomidae > Artibeus > Artibeus jamaicensis. The sequence continues at coordinate 40,509,062 of NW_026522030.1, read as the reverse complement.
ATTCAATGCAATACCTATGAAAGTACCAATGGCATATTTCACAGACATAGAACAAACACTTCAAAAATTTATATGGAACCATAAATGAGCCTGAATAGCAGCTGCACTTTTGAGAAAGAAGAACAAAGTAGGAGGGATCACAACACCTGATATCAAACTATATTACAAGTCCACTGTAATGAAAACAGCCTGCTACTGGCGTAAAAACAGGCACATAGACCAATGGATTAGAACAGAGAGCCCAGAAATAAACCCAACTCTGTACAGTCAATTAATATTTGACAAAGGGGGCAGTAACATAAAATGGAGTAAAGATAGCCTCTTCAACAAATGGTGTTGGGAGAACTGGACAGCTACGTGAAAAAAAATGAAACTTGAGCACCAACTTACACCATACACGAAAATAAATCCAAGGTGGATAAAAGACTTAAATATAAGCTGTGACACCATTAAAGTCCTAGAGGAGAACATTGGCAAGAAAATCTCAGATATTTCACACAGCAACATTTTTACTGATATGTCCCCTAGAGCAAGGAATATAAAGGAAAGAATAAACAAATGGGATCTCACCAAAATAAAAAGCTTCTGCATGGCTAAAGAAGACAGTATTAAATTGAAAAGACAACCAACTGTATAGGAAAACATATTTGCCAATGATACCTCAGACAAAGGTTTAATCTCCAAAATATACAAAGAACTTACAGGACTCCACTCTAAGAAGACAACCAACCCAATTAAAAATGGGAAAAGGACTTGAACAGACACTTCTCCAAGAAGTACATGCAGAACATCCAGAGACACATGAAGAGATGCTCAATATCGTTAGCTATCAGAGAGATGCAAATTAAAACCACAATGAAATACCACTTTACACTGGTCAGGATGGCTATCATAAACAAAGCAACAAACAACAAATGTTGGAGAGGTTGTGGGGAAAAGGGGTCCTTAGTTCACTGTTGGTGGGATTGTAGACTGGTACAACCATTATGGAAAACAATATGGAATTTTCTCAGAAAAATAAAAATTGACCTGCCTTTTGACCCAGCAATTCCACTGCTAGGATTATATCCCAAGAATCCTAAACCATCAGTTTCAAAGAACCTATGCACCACAATGTTCATAGCAGCACAATTTACAATAGCCAAGAGTTGGAAGCAATCTAGGTGCCTGTCAGTAAATGAATGGATCAAAAAATTGTGGTACATATACACAATGGAATTCTATGCAGCAGAGAGAAAGAAGGAGCTCCTACCCTTTGCAACAGCGTGGATGGAACTGGAAAGCATTATGCTGAGTGAAATAGGCCAGGTGTTGAAAGACAAATACCATATGATCTCACCTTTAACAGGCAGCTAAACAACAAAACAAATAAGCAAGCAGAAAAAAAACAAAGACACTGAAATAGAGAAAAAGGGGACAGTGACCAGAGGGGAGAGGGAAGGGAATTTAAGGGGAAAAAGGAGGAAGGATTTGGAGGAACAAATAGGAAGGACACGGGGACAAGAACTAAGGGGGGTGGAAATGGGAGGGAGGTAGGGAGCACACGGTGGGGGGGGGGGGGGCTGGGATGGAAGAAATAGACAAAAAACTGTACTTGAAAATAACTAAATAAAATTTAAAAAACAATAACTACATATCTATCAGAAATTAGTATAAATGCAAATGAGTTCATTGTTCTAATCAAAAGACATATGGTGACATATGGATAAGAAAATAAGACCCTTCCTTATGCTGCCTGTAAGAGACCCACTTCAGATAGAAAGACACACACAGACTGAAAGCACAGGGATGGAAAAAGATATTCCATGAAAATGGGAACAAACAATTAAAGCTGGAGTAGCAATGCTTATACCAGAAAACAGAGACTTTAAGACAAAGGCTATACCAAGAGACAAAGAAGGACCCAACCATTCCACTTCTGTGTATTTATCTAAAATAAAACCCCAAAACACTAAATCAAAAAGACATACACATCCATATGCTCCTTGTAATATCATTTGCAAAAGCCAAGATATGGAAGCAACCTAAGACTGTGTCCATCAATAGAAGACTTGATCAAGTAGTGGTGCACATATACAATGGAACATGACTCAGCCATGAAAAGAATGCGGGCTTGCCATTGGCAACTACATAGTGGAAGGTATTGTGCTGAGTGAAAGGAGTCAGGCAGAGAAAGACAGATGCCAGATGGTTGCACTTCTGTGTGGAATATGAAAAATAAAGTAACCAAGCAGAACGGAAACAGACTCAGAGATTCCTGGAACAGATGCTGGTTGCCAGATGGTGTGGGACTAAAGGGACTGAGAGAAGGAGGTTAAGGGACTAAGAAGGACACACTGGTGGTCGCAGATCAGTCATGGGGAGTAAAGTGCAGCACAGGGAACAGAGTCAATAACACTGCAATACCTGCAAATGGTGTCAGGTGGGGACTGGGTTTATTAGGGGGATCAGTTTGAAACTCACACAAATATGTAAACATAGAGCTGTACAGAACCCAATTTAGTACTGTAGGTCAACTGTAATTGAAAAATAAAAAAAATATTTTAAAAGAAAAAAAAAACATTGTCATTTCTTCTCTAGAGATCAATCCATTAGAAAGATAAAAGACCTACACATAATTATAGTTATAGACTGTAATACTAATGTAAGTAAGTACCCAAAGACAGGAATTGGGGTTTAGAAGGGCAGAAATTCGGACAGGGACATCCTCATCTTACATGTACAGAGAGTCAAGAAAAACTGTAAAACATAGATGAAATGAGACATAAAATGTCTTAGTATATCATTTCATACTAGAAAATACTACTAGAAGTAATAATAGTAACAGTACTATAAAATTTTGGAGTAGAAAAGGGTAACTGAAGTGAGCTGAATCCTTATCTTTTTTATGAGAAGTCAACAAGTAATTTTTAAAATCAAGAAATCCAATTATTAGCGTATTATTTAAACTATTTAGGGAAATGGTCTTCTAGGTGGCAGAATTCAGGTTGGGCAGGGGTGGAATGTGGCTTCTATTTTATTAATACTCTTCTACACTATTTTAATGCTCAAGTATTACTTTGATAAAAAAATTAAAAAGAACACTGCATCAGGGAAGGAGAATATAGCCTGATTATAGTTTTACTTATGCACCTCATAATTGAATTTCATCTTCATCTATAAAATAAGGAAGTTAAATTAGATTATTTGCAGTGCCTCTGGTTGTAAAATACTGAGTATCTTTGAGGAATGAAAGGCACCCCTCCTAGAAGGAGACTTTTGAATGTGCTTTTACTTCCCTATATCTTGTTTCCTATCTGAGAATCACACTTGAAGATGGCCATTCAAAATACTGAGTTTTAATCATGGCAAGTTAATTCAACAAATATTTATGATAGACCTCTGAGATTACTATGTTTCAGGTTGTTATTTATTAAATTAGAAAAAATCTAAATTAGCATCACAATCATTCATACTATGTAATTAGAGGTAGGAAAAGCCTAAGTATATACTTTAAGAACAAGCCTACATACTACATACTGACAAGGCCATATTAAAAAACAACAAAGTATCCTGAGTGAAGTTTTCTTTGCTGAAGTTCAGAGTGATGGAAGGAAACATGCCTGTGTAGCACCAATAATGTTTGTGTATTTGTTAAAAAGTGATGCATATGAAAATATCACAAAGGGCTGACGTTTGCAACCCTACAAGTTCCTTTTTTCAGATTTGTTAGACATAAATTCTGCTCCCCCCAAATTAAAATCTGCATTCTATGTTGTTTTTTACCCCCTTCCTTCTTAGTGATTCCTCTGGTAGAGACCTGCCAAAGTTATCCTGAGTTGTTCAGCTTGTTGGCAAGGCAGCTTTATCCATTCATTGAACCCTACAGGTAAGGATCCTATTTCCTTTCTTCCCATCTGCCACATCCACTTTGAATCTGGTAGGTAGTGATCATCCCTTCCAAAATGAAAGCCACCCCATTTCAATGACTAGGTTGTCATAACTTTCCACTCCATAATATTATGCTCTTGCCATCAAGGGTCCCTATTCAATACAATGTGAAATGGTTAATATCTATAAAAGGATTTCCCATCAACTTAGGTGTAGTCAGCTTGGGCCAGAAGCCATCTACGGACCAGATGGTTCATGGAATACTTGCTTGCATTATCCCAGAAAACTCTTAACTCCAATCATCATAATAATTTCTGATGTAAAATATGGTAAGTGGTTGTACTTATTATCTGATCCTTACACGAATAAGTATTGCAGCTTTGTTTCTGTAAGGGACTCTTGCCATAGTATTGTTTGCTTTTCACACTGAGAAATTATTTCTTTCCATGCTGGGAGAATTGCTTTTTATTTAAACACATGTTATTCTCTTTATATATGTGCATATATGTTTGTGTATCTATCTATACATGTGCCATTGCTCTGCAAATTGAGGGCAGTATTTGTGTCAGTCAAGTTCATTGAACCTCAGGGTCACACATGTCTCATGCAAGGCCTCCTTTTCAATAACTTTTTTTATTTACCAAGTGCTGAGAAGAAAATGAATTCCTAATGCATGACTCTGCTAAAAGATTGTCTGATTGCTGGACTTGGCTTAATTTTTCATTTGCCATGTAGAACAAGATACATTAGCATATGGTAGATATTTCTCTGCTGACAAAACTTCTTAGATATCACATCTACTGTTTTGGGTTGGCATGTTTCTTATAACAAGATTGTTACAGAAAATGTTGCTATTAACTTTGCCGGTGAACCCTGCAGGGGCAACTCTGGGGGTAGGTACTTAACTCCACAGGTTCTGTCAGTGAGGCATCTCTTCTCAAGACACATGTTGAGGATTCTTGGTCCAGCCTAACCTCCCACATTCACCATACATCTCAATTTTCTTCTCCTTTCACAGCACCTCTGCAACTGCTTCAGGTTCTTACTCAGTTGGCATCAGCATCAATAGGCCTGTGCTGTTTAGTGATCATGCACTCATCTGAGTCTCCACAATCTCAGTGGCTGAAAAGCCTAAACAGCAACGTTGAGAATGACAACCCTGCTATCTTCACTTGGAGGTGAGACTTCCTCAGTTTAGAACAAATATCAAGTGACAAGAGTTTCAATTCCCAAATGATACAAATTAGTCATCTCCTTTCCTACCCACAAATTTTGCAATGCACGTGCAAGCCTCACTTTGGCATGGCAGGGCTATTAATTTGGAAGGCCTGGTCCAATCAGATGCTCGGTCACCTCAGGACCCATTTGCAAATTTCTTGGGGGTTTGAGGAAGTATGTTGCAGAAAGGGCCAAAGCCAGTGCTCTCTCTAGGCTGCATTTTTCTCCCTATTCTCCTGGCATCAAAACCCTGGAAGGCAATTTAGATCTTAACATATTTCAATGCTATGCTTTGGCAGAGGAGGGAAGTAAGGTGAAGAGAAGAAATAGAAGTCAGACCATCCTGGAACCACTGAGCCAAAACTCAAACTCAGGCATTAGAATCCCTAGACCCCAGTCCCATCTCTATACCATCTTGCCTCTTCCATTGTTCTTGCCCATCCTTCAGTGCATAGAGTAATAAGTGACCCAGATGTTGGGACTTTTGTTTCAAATGTTGACAAGTCCTTCTCTGCTTATGAAAATTAATGGTGGAATAGGAGGCTTCAGCAAATGAATATTTGGCTATGTTTTGTATTTTTACAGAATTATTCTGACTTGGTCATTTCAAATTAAAATGAAAAAATGGCACCTGTCATTTATGGTAATGAGAGGAGGCTAGACTTTGAGTATTGAGCACACAGTACAACATACAGATGATGTATTATGGAATTGTATATTTGAAACTTATATAATGTTATTAACCAATGTCACCCAAATCAATTTCATTTAAAAAAATAATATTTGCACTCAGGGAGTTTTTGATGGATATCCTTCTTTTTCTTTGGGTATTTGACAAAATCACATAGATTGTTTAACTGAAGGCAGGAGAATGAAAGTGCTGTTCATTTATGCTTGAGCCTAATCATAACATTTGCAAAGGCATCATTCTGACATTGAACATGCCTTTGGTGAACACAGGAATGTCAGAATCCTGAAAGGCTTGAATAGGAAATCAAAGAACTCTAGGATCCATCTTCATGAACTTGGTTCACCACAGACCATATCTGTTGAAGACAGACTTAAAAGACAGTTGGCAAGGGTTGAGTCAGCCACATGAGAATGCCTTGAATTGTGACAAGAGAATGCCTTACATTGTGCCTTACAAGTTCAGTTTGCAGAGTCTTTGGTCTCACAGGTCTATAAAAACAGTTTTAATTCACTAAAAGTGGGTATAGTGTCAGGAGGAGACTTGCCCCAACCAAGCTAGGAGATATTGATCTATTAAAACAGAAAATTAGAACCCTTATTTATTAACTTATACTGGAATATTTCTGTGTTGTGGACTATAATGCTTATGTTGGCATATTTTCTCCATTTGAAAATCTTCATGGGCAGCCATATGATTAAGATGTTGGCTATTGAGTATCAAACCAGAAAAAGGGAAGCTAGATAATTTAACATAAATGGTGTCATGACTTATATTTAAGTCTTTTATCCATCTTGAGTTTATTTTTGTGTATGGTGTAAGTTGGTGGTCAAGTTTCATTTTTTTGCATGTACCATTCCAGTTTTCCTAATACCATTTGTTGAAGAGGCTATTTTTACCCCATTTTATGCTTCTGCTTCCTTTGTCAAATATTAATTGACCACAGAGACTTGGGTTTATTTCTGGGCTCTTTATTCTGTTCCATTGGTCTATGTGTCTATTCTTATGCCAGTACCAGACTATTTTGATTACAGTAGCCTTCAAACACTTCTCCAAGGAGGACATACAGAGGGTCCAGAGACATATGAAAGGTGCTCAGCATCACTAGCCATCAGAGAGATTCAAATTAAAACCACAGTGAGATACCACTTCACACTGGTCAGAATGGCCATCATAAACAAATCAGCAAACAGTAAGTGCTGATGAGGTTGTGGAGAAAAGGCAACTCTAGTACACTGTTGGTGGGAATGTAGACTGGTGCAACCACTATGGAAAACAGTGTGGAATTTCCACATAAAACTGAAAATGCAACTGCCTTTTGACCTGGCAATTCTACTGCTAGGGTTATATTTTAAGAACCCTGAAACACTAACTCAAAAGAACTTATGCACCCTAATGTTCATAGCAGCACAATTTGCAATAGCCAAGTGCTGGAAGCAACCTAGGTGCCCATCAGTAAATGAATGGATCAAAAAACTATGGTATATTTACACAGTGGAATACTACGCAGCAGAAAGAAAGAAGGAGCTCCTACCCTTTGAAACAGCATGGATAGATCTGGAGTGAAATAAGCCAGGTGGTAGAAGACAAATATCATATGATCTCTATAACTGGAAACTAATCAACAAAACAAACAAGCAAGCAAGCAAAATATAACGAAAGACACTGAACTAAAGAACAAACTGACAGTAATCAGAGGGGAGAGGGGAGAGGGATAATGGGGGAAAATAGGGGAAGTGTTGTCAAGGAACATATATAAAGGACACATAAACAAAGCCAAAGAAGGTAGGATTGAGGGAGGCAGGGGGCCAAGGTGGAGGGGAATGAAGACAACTGTACTTGAACAATAATGAAAAAAATATAAATGGCACAGGGTAAATTAGCTAGATGCCTTCATCCCTATACAGTAATATTTCAGTGAAATCATAACGTTGAAGGTCTGCTGGATAAGTCTCCTCTGCTGTGGTTGAATCTGGGTAGGTGATTCAACACTTGTCATTGTTACTCTTTTGGTCTAAGCTTCCATTTCAGATCATCTCCTCTCCTGATTGACATAATTTCTAAGGATTTGTTAATATCTTTGTTCCCCTAATAGTTTAGTCTTACTGGCTTAGAACCCCTTTTCAGGCGCCTTTGCGTTTATCGGCTATAATCCATTCAGGCAGACTTTGTACTCCATCTTTATCTGATACAGAGTCATCATGTCCAAATTCTTGAGGCATAACTCATTGTCAACTCCACTCCCAATGCAGGTGCCAACAACAGAGTCCACATGTAGAAATTTGTTCTTTGTGATATGGTTAATGGTTGTAGCTTAGCAAACGATTGTTTCATTAGAAACAATATCCCTAAGCAGTAATCTAAACCTTAATGCCTGCATTATCAGAGCTATTAATGATTTCCATCACTTTCGCTGTGGCAATTTAGTAGCATAAAGTTTCTCCAGCACTTTGGGGACAGAGTTAAGAGACAACAGAATGCAGCTTTGTTGAGGCCACTCAATGGGAACTTAATTAGAAACAGCTATAGGAAAGAAGGGAGGGAGGAAAAGAGAAAGAGGGAGAGAGTGAGAGAGAGAGAGACATGCCACTTTTCCCCCCTCCCACTAAAAAGCCAAGTGCTCAGCTATAGCCTTTTAGTGATAATTTTTTGCTTTACCAAGTGCCATTTTTCTCAGCAGATTAGTTTCCAAGAATACACTGTCCAGAATAGCATAAACTCGCTTGTGGGATAAATGATATTCGTAATAGAAAAAAAGGGTAGAACAAGGAATCAGATCTCATACACAGCATATAACCATCAACCAGCATTAGAATTTCCCTCAAATACTTGAGAAGCACTTAATCGAAACAACTGTTTCACAGGGTTCTTGTGGAGGAATGTCAGTATTGCTTTATGACAGGAAGGAGTACTGAAACTGATATATTAACTTTTGGTTGTGGGAGATGCTTTTGGCTAAGTGGGAGGCAAATTGAGATAAAATAAGTCTAGTGAATTGAAAGCTAAGTTGGGAATAAGGCAATCAAAGTTATAGAGCTGGGAATTGGGAGAAGTCTGTATTTACCATTCTCAGCCTCAATTGCCATATAAAGAATGTGTGAATGTCTTAATCCTTTACCCAAGGCTAGTCCCCTCAAATATGAAACCACAGTCAAATCATTTTCCTTCCTGGAGCCTTGGCTTATGCATGTATAAGTAGTTGAGATGTTTGACTTTATATTTACTGATCTGAATGCTTACATATTTTCTCCTCCATAAGTAGAGTTCCAAAATGTAATCCTCAAACCTTCAGTGGGAAATCCAGTCCATCTCTGTTTAATTAGTAATGATTTTGGCTGCAAGTAACAGCAACTGTGACTAAGTGACTTAAATATATAAATGTTTATTCTTCTTGCATAATTTGAATTCTAGTGGTAGGCAGCTGCTGGCTTTAGTTCAGCAGCTCAATTATGTCAGGTCTGCTGCCTCTGCAGTTTTCTTATCTTTTTGCCCTCGGTGGTGAGTTGGCCACCCCAGTTACAGCAGAAAATCCTCCTTCAAGGCTGCAACAGCAGGGACATGGTGGGTGGGGCAAAGGGAGTAGATGGAATCAGCTGCTTATACTTCTTTGTTAGAAGAATAAAAGGTTTCTCCCAAACCTTCCCAACAAATTCATGCTTAGGTCTGAAGGGTCAGAACCATGTCACATGACCAAATCTAGTGAGCCTGAGGAGTTGAGTACAGTAAACTTGGCTATAATATGATTATTAGTAAGGTCCAAAATGTAATTGCATAAAATGCAGGATTGCATTGCTTTGAGGTTAAGAAAAATAGTATTTTTTTATTCTATCCATGTGGTTATGCAATAATAGCGAAACATTAACAGTATTTAGCAGACCATCCACTGAAGTGAAAAAAATCTCACTTTCTAGCCATGTCTCTCCTCTTGAAGGAGTGGAGAATATCAACCCACAGAGGGGAACTGGGCAGAGCATGAGAGCCAATTACCAGTTGTGACTGTGTGTCACCAAGGGGTGCATCATGGTACGGTAGGATTTTACTCTATAGAGTTTAGTGTTACTGTGGAGGCAAACTAAGGGAACAGGGAAGGATATTAAGTGATCTTATTCAAGTATTTGCCACAATTCACCAAAAGCTTCCACATACATATGTAAGTCCTCACTTAATGTCATCAATAGGGTTTGTGACTTCAAATGAAGTAACATAGAACCAAACCAGTATTACCACAGGCTGACTGATGTACATGAGAACTAAGTTCCTACAGCATCTCATCAACACAGAGTGGTAGACTGTCAGGATCATTACTCTCCAATAATAAGGAACTTGTTTAAACACACATTCATAAAATTACATGATGAAATATCATGTGCTCTCATCTCATGCAAGCATTTGAAACAATGTTGCAGAATTCTATTTTATAACTCGGAAATACACTTATGATATTTTGATTAGAACAGAACCTGACACTTAATCCTTATTTGTTGAATAAGTGGATGAATATGGATTCAGAAAAGTATACTCTATTTTTAATATATAATGTTAATATTTACAAATATGTAGTGAGATGGAGAAAACCATGTTTGATGTAATATTACTCATAAATACTCTATGTTTTTGGAATCTGTTGGGGTGGCAGTGGTTGGAGTTGAGGCCCCAAATTCTATGCTTGAGTAGACACTTATGATCAGTAAGTTATTATCTAAGGAGGCTGATTAACTAGATTTTTTTTTGTGTGTGTGTGTGGCTTAGTAATGAAATAATGGGCATTAACAAATTTACAGGCAGAAATGAATAGCTCTACAAAATAGAGTAGGCCTTTTATTATAACAAAGGAGAAAATGGATAAAATATGTTCAAGTTACTTTTAATGTTCCATGCTGAGAGGCATTGTGTGTAAGAAAATCCCTGGACCAGGAGTTAAACCCTGGCATGACATACCCTCTTTAGTCATTAACAGAGTGACTTCAGCTAGGATTCATCTTGACTCCAGACCTTGCTTTTCTCATTTATAAAACAAGGACATACAATTTAAAAGATTCTCAAAGATATTGTTTGCAGTAAAAATTGATGTTTGTGGAAAAGATGAAGGGAATGATTGATAAGCATAGAATACATTGGATTTAATTTTTAAAGTTAGTATTATATTCTTTTTCAAAATTTAAAGTATGAAGGGGAAGATAGTGAAGCATGTCTGTTGTTCTTTTTTTGTAAAGGTAATAAACTGTGATCTAGAGTATCCAATTCTAGCAATGTTCTATTTTAAAAGGAGATGATATACTTGTTTGTATCCTTTATAAGCAAGGATGAGAGATCTCTATTATTTCTGTAATAATTCTGTTAAAAATGTTATTGAATTTATTGGGGTGACATTAATCAATAAACATATAGGTTTCAGGTGTACAATTCTATAATAAATCATCTGTATATGGTGTGTTCACCAGCCAAAGTCTCTTTCTATCACCATGTCATAATTTATTCCCCCTTTACTATCTTCTAACTCTCCTTACATCCCCTCTTCCTCTTGTAATCATCATACTGTTGTCTGTGTGTATGATTTTTTCCCTTAATCCCTTCACCTTTTTCACCCAGCCAGCAATGACCCTTCCCTTTGACAGCTATCAGTCTGTTTTGGGTATCTACTACGAGTCTGTTTCTATTTTGTTTCTTAGTTTATTTTGCTCATTAGACTCCACATATAAGTGAAATCATACAGCACTTGTCTTTCTCTAACTGGCTGATTTCACTTAGCATATTACTCTCTAGGTCCATCCGTGCTGTCACAAAAGATAAGATTCCCTTCTTTTTTTTTTTTTTTACGGCTGAGTAGTATTCCACTCGGGAAAGGTATCATAGGTTTTTTTATCTGCTCATTTACTGATAGGCGCTTGGGCTGCTTCCAAATCTTGACTATTGTAAATAACAGTGTAATGAGCACAGAGGTGCATATATTCCTTTGAATCAGTGTTTGGGGTTTCTTTCGCTATATTTCCAGCAATGGAAACATTGGGTCAAAGGCAGTTTCATTTTTTTTACTTTTTAAAGTAAATGCCATTGTGTTTTCTACAGTGGACACACTAATCTGCATTTCTGTCAACAGTGAATGAGGATTTTCTTTTTTTGATAACCTTGCCAACATTTGTGTGTAGATTTATTAAAGATAAGCGATTCTGACAGGTGTGAGGTGATATTGTAGTTTTAATTTGCATTTCTGTTGACTAGTGACATTGAGCATTTTTTCATAAGACAACTGGTCATCTATATGTCCTCTCTGGAGAAGTGTCTATTCAGATCCTTTGCCCATTTTTAAATTGGATTGTTTGTTTGTTTTGTGTTGAGTTGTATTAGTTCTTCATAAATTTTGGACATTAACCCCTGATCAGATGTGTCACTGATGAATATGTTCTCTCATTCAGTTGGGTGTCTTTTTAGTTTGTTGATAGTTTCCTTTGCAAAAACTGTTTAGTTTTATGTATTCCCATTCATTTACTTTTCCTTTTGTTTCCCTTGCTCAAAGAAATATATAAAAAAATACTGCTATAAGAAATGTCTGAAATTTTATTGCCTATGTTTTATTCTAGGATTTTTATGGTTTCAAGTATTACATTTAAGTCTTTAATCCATTTTGAGTTTATTTATTGTGCAAGGTGGTCTAGTTTCATTTTTTTTTGCATGTATCTGCCCAACTTTCCAACATCATTTATGGAATAGACTGTCTTTACCCCATTATGTGTTCTTGCCTCCTTTGTCAATTATTAATTGACCATGAAGACATGGGTTTATTTCTGGACTCTCTATTCTGTTCCATTGATCTGTATGTCTGTTTTTATGCCAGTGCTGTGCTGTTTTGACTGTTATGGCCTTGTAGTATAATTTGATATAAGGTAGTGTGAGTCTTTCAACTTTGATTGGAAGATTGCTGTTGCTATTTGGGATCTTTTGTGTTTCCATTAATTTTCTAGAATATTTGTTGTAGTTCTGTAAAATACAATCATTGGTATCTTGATAGGAATTACATTGAATCTGTACATTGCTTTGGGAAGTATGAATATTTTAACGATATTAACTTTTCCTATCCGTGAGCACAGTATATGTTTCCACTTACTTATATGTTCTTCAGTTTCTTTCTTCAGTGTCATAATTTTCCAAGTACAGGATTTTTACATGCTTTATTTATTTCTGTATAAAACACACACACACACACACACACACACACACACACACACAATGCAATTGTAAATGACATTGTCTTCTTAGTGTCCCTTTCTGACAGGATATTTATTTTGTATCCTTTTTCTTTACGGAATCATGGTATCAGTTCTAGTAGTTTTTTTGGTGGAATCTTTAGGGTTCTCTATATACAGTATTACATCTTTTGCAAATAGTGACTCTTTTACTTCTTTTCTAATTTAGATGCTTTCATTTCCTCTTCTTCCCTGTGAGAACTTTCAGTTCTGTGTTGAATAACAGTGGTAAAAGCAGACATCCCTGCTTTGTTCCTGATCTTAAGGTATATGCTTTTAGTTTTTGCCCATTGAGTATGATATTGGCTGTGAGCTAGTCATATATGGTTTTGTTATGTTGAGGTATTTTTCCCCCTATCCCCACTTTGCTGAGAGTTTTTTTTCCTATCATAAATGGGCATTAGATTTTATCAAATGCTTTTTCTGCTTCTATGGGTATGATCATGTGATTTCAACCCTTCCTTTTGTTTATGTGGTATATTGTGTTATTCTTTGTAATGTCTTTATATCTGGTTTTCAAATGAAGATAATGCTGGCCTCATAAAATGAGTTTGGGAGTCTTTCCTCTTCTTGGTTTTTTTGTAATAGTTTCAGAAGAATAGGTGTTAGTTCTTCTTTGAATGTTTGGCAAAATTTACCTGCGAAGCCCTCTGGTCTAGGATCTTTGTTTGTTGGGAGATTTTTGAATATTGCTACAATTTCATCAGCTGTTTTTGGTCTATCTAGATTTTCTGACTGTTCCTGATTCAGTTTTGGAAGGCTGTATGTTTCTAGCAATTTATCCATTTCGACTAGATTGTCAAGTTTGTTGTCATATAGTTGTTTGTAACATTTTCTTACAATCCTTTGCATTTTTGTGCTGTCAGTTGTTACTTCTTTTCTTTCATTTCTGATTTTATTTATTTGGGTCCTCTCTCTTTTTTCTTGATGAGTCTGTTTAAATGTTTATCTAGCTTATCTTTTTGAAGAAGCAGCTGGTGATTTCACTGATCTTTTGTATTATTGTTTTTGGACTCTTTATTTATACTCTGATCTTTATTATTTTCTTTCTCCTACTCATTTTGGGCTGTATTTGTTGGTCTTTTTCTAGTTCCTTTAAGTGTAAAGTTAGATTATTTATTTGAGGTTGATCTTGTTTCTTGAGGTAGGCCTGTAATGCTATGAACTTCCCTCTGAGGACTGCTTTCACTATGTCCCATAGGTTTTGAGTTGTTGTGTTCTCATTTTCATTTGTTTCAGGGTATCGTCTGATTTATTCTTGATCTCATTGTTAATCCATTCATTGTTCAGTAATATGTTATTTAGCCTCCATATTTTTGTGTGTTTTCCGTTTTTTTCTTATAATTGATTTCTAGTTTCACACCATTATACCAGAGAAGATGATCGATATGATTTCAATCTTTTAACATATATTCAGACTTGTTTTGTACCCTAGCACATGGTCCAGCCTAGAAAATGTTCCACATGCACTTTAAAAGGATGTATATTCTGCTGCTTTGGGTGATATCAATGCTCTGAAGATATCAATTAAATCTACCTGGTCTAGTGTGTCATTTAAAGTTGTTGTTTCCTTGTTGATTCTCTGGAAGATCTAACTGATGTCAGTGGGGTGTTAAAGTCCTCTACTATGACTGTGTTACTGTTGATCTCTCCCTTTATATCTTTCAAGATTTGCTTTATACATTTAAGTGCTCCTATGTTGGGCACATAAATGTTTACAAGGGTTATATACTTTTGTTGGATTAATCCCTTTATCATTTTGTCTTTATTATAGCCTTTGTTTTAAAGTCTATTTTTTATATATAAGTATTGGTATTCCAGCTTTTTGAAAAAAATTCATTTGCATAAAATGTTTTCCCAACATTTACTTTTAGTCTCTGTATATCTTTTGTTCTGAGGTGGGTCTCTTCTCAGAATATATATGACTCTCATTTTCTTATCCATTCAGCTACCCTTTTACATTCAAAGTGATTATTTATAGGTATGTATTTATTACCATTTTATGCTTTATAACTACCTTCCTTCCTTCCTTCCTTCCTTCCTTCCTTCCTCTTCTCCTCCTCCTTCTTCTTCTTTTCTCCTTCTCCTTCTTCCTCTTCCCCTTCTTCTCCTCCTCCTCCTCCTTCTTCTTCTCCTTCTCCTCCTTCCTCTTCCCCTTCTTCCTCTTCTCCTCCTCCTCCTCCTCCTCCTTCTTCTTCTCCTCCTCCTCCTTCTTCTTCTTCTTCTTCTTCTTCTTCTCCTTCTTCTCCTTCTTCTCCTTCTTCTCCTTCTTCTCCTTCTTCTTCTTCTTCTTCTTCTTTCATCTCCTCCTTCTTCAAGACCATTTAACATTTCTTATAATACTAGTTGTTTAATAAACTCCTTTAGCCCTTCTCTTTAGAAAGTAATTTATTTTTTTTTCATTTTTAAATAATAGCCTCACTGAGTAAAGTAGTCTTGATTGTAGATCCTTGCTTTTCATCACTTTAAATATTTCATACCAATCTGTCATAATTTTTTTGTTTTTGATTTTTTATTCTTTTTTTCAAGTATATTTTATTGCTTATGCTATTACAGATATCCCATTTTTTCTCACTTTTATCCCCCTCCACCCTGCACCCCCTCCCACCCACACTCTCCCACCTTAGTTCATGCCCATGGTTGTACATATAAGTTCTTTGGCTTCTCCATTTCCTATACTATTCTTAACCTCCCCCTGTCTATTTTGTGCATACCAATTATGCTTCCTATACCCTGTACCTTTTCCCCTCCTCATCCCTCTCCTCCTCCCCACTGATAACCCTGCATGTAATCTCCATTTTTGTGATTCTGTTCTGTTCTAGTTGTTTGCTTAATTTTTGTTTTTGTTTTTGAGTTGAGTTGTTGGTAGTTGTGAGTTTCTTGTCATTTAATTGTTCATAGTTTTTTTTTTTATCTTTTTCTTAGATAAGTCCCTTTAACATTTCGTACAATAAGGGCTTGGTGAAGATGAACTCCCTTAACTTTACCTTGTCTGGGAAGTACTTTAACTGTCCTTCAATTCTAAATGATAGCTTTGCTGGATAGAGTAATCTTGGATGTAGGTTCTTGCCTTTCATGATTTCCAGCACTATGTACCAGTCCCTTTGTGCCTGCAAAGTTTCTTTTGAGAAATCAGCTGATAGTCTTATAGAAATTGCTTTGTAGGTAACTCTCCCTTTTTTCTTGCTGCTTTTAAGATTCTCTACTTATCTTTAATCTTGGGCAATTTAATTTTGATGTGTTTTAATGTGTTTCTTCTTGGATCCAACTTCTTTGAGACTCTCTGATCTTCCTGGATCTCTTGTTCCTTCACCAGATTGGGGAAATTTTCCTTCATTATTTGTTCAAATACATTTTCAATGTCTTGCTCTTCCTTTTCCATCAGGCACCCCTATGATTTGGATGTTTAAAGTTGTCCTGGAGGTTCCTCAGCCTCTCCTCATTTTTTTGAATTCTTATTTCTTCATTCTGTTGTGGTTGGATGTTTATTTCTTCCTTTTATTCCAGATTGTTGATTTGAGTCCAGGTCTCTTTCTGTTCCCTGTTGGTTACCTTTATATTTTCCTTTATTGCACTTTGTATAGCCTTCACATCTTCCTTCATTTTGTGATGGAACTCAATCATTGCTGTGAGCATCCTGATTACTAGTGCTTTGAACTCTGTATCTGATAGGTTGGCTATCACTTTGCCACTTAGTTCTTTTCCTGGAATTTTTATCTGTTCTTTCATTTGGGCCATATTTCTTTGTCTCAGTGTACTTGTTACATTGTAAGGGGTGGATCACTAGGTATTCACTGGGGGAGTGTATAGGGGGCAGCCCACTTCTCTGTGTTGTGGTGCTGTGTGTGAGGGAGGGGTCATAGAGGGAACAATGCCACTTGCTAGCTTTCTCAGCTCTCTCCCCACTTCCTGTCACTTCTCTCAGTTCCCACAAGCAGATTGTGCCCTTTCCGGTGCTGATTCCCAGGTGAGTGGGTTTGTGTACGTTCTATGACCCCCAAGGGTCTCTCCAGTGGACTATCCTGTAAAACTGGGAGTTTCTTCCTCCAGTCTAACCCTCATAGGTTTTATAGCCAGTGGTTTTGAGGGTTTATTTCACCATGCTAGCACCCTGGGTTGCATGGTCTGTCTCACTTCCTAGTTGTTCCTCCTGGCTTATCTGCATATGAATATGGGACTGCCCAGTCCTCCAGCCACAGACTTATTGCATACCATATTCACTCTGGCTTCCTGTCTCCGCCCCTCCTACCAATCTCGATGAATGCTTCTTCTTTAACTCCATGGTTGTTGGATTTCCATGCAGTTTGATTGTCTGGTAGGTCTGGTTGTTTTTAGTGTTTAAATTGGTTGCTATCCTTCTTTTGGTTGTGCAAGGAAGCAAAACATTTATACTTATAACTCCATCTTGGCCAGAACCAACCTCTTTATCTCTTTCATAATTCTTAAGTGAAGAAAATTACAGCATTTTTAGAATTGTTATAGCTTCCTGATATGTCATAAAAGATGAAGAAAGACTGCAAAGAAAGTAACTTAGTACTTGTCTTGCTTTGTCTTCAAAGTAATGCTTCTCACATTCAAGAGTCGCATCTCAGAAAATACAAGTAAACTCTTTTTAAAATGCACGTACTCCACTTAATGTTTTTTGACATTTTCTAGAAGAGCATACTTACTCCGAAATCCTAGAAGGAACCTAGTCTCATGTTTTTATATTATCACCTCTATTTTGACTTAGTAACTTTATTATACAAGTTAACTTTCCACTATTTTTTATCTCAATGATTTTGTTCCAGGTAATTTAAAAAAAAGTCAGTTAAATCCATGAACAAAAAAGATTTGAGATAATCAAATATATCTTTAAAATGCAATGCTGACCTTTAAGGCTATTTTTAAAGTTTCAGTTTTTTTAAATGATATTATCCTTGAATAGGGACTTTACTTGTTCTGTTGACTGGGAACACAATAATGCTTATGAATGTGTGAATGAATGAATGAATGAATGGCAACTTTGATAGAGACAATGCTAATTCAGATATAATTGAATGTTAAATGTATAAAATACATCACTATATTGTTTATATATTACATACTGTCATATTTGTTATATATTTGAATTTACTTTTACATACATTTTAATATTTACCCATATTAATTATGTATTATTTATATATAGTATATTATATATATAATTTATATAAAATGAATATGTATGTTTAACAAAGGCATCCTAGTATGTTTGTTGAAATTCATAGTTCCTTTTAGCCCCCCTCACATATTACTATAACATTACTATATACCATACCTCCTTAATCCCCCCTCAGGTACTCTTCTTTGGCCTCATCTGTTTTAGGTTCCAGATGTCTGACATGAGCAGTTCAGTAGCTTTCAACCAACTGCATGCAGGTGCTACCCGAGAGCTTGTTGGCTCCAGTCCTAGGGCTTGTTTGTGGATATTCAGCATGGACTGCTGTAGTTCTGTGCTTGGCACCCAAGCATGTACAGCTGGACTTGTGGAGGACTTACACCTCAATGTGTGAGTTTTGATAAGTACAAGATGGGAAATGGTGAATGCATTTGCCCTTCTCTCCACAAGACAGATAGTGCTGAGATAGTTTATTCAGGTCTTAGGGGATGGTCCAATGAAATTGGGCAATCAGTCTTACTTAGAGGTGGTCAGCTCAACAGTGGCTCCTATTGGCTCTCCCTCTTCCCTGTCCTACTCCCTTGTCCCTCATTAACTTCCTGAGAGTGAGTGCACTTCCTAGTAAGTTATCTGCACAAGCCTTTGCCTCCTCAGGCTCTGCTTTATGAACAAGTTAGGTTAAGGCAGTTCTTAACATGTGATTTAGGAGGCCGATTCTACATCCAGTTTTTCTTTTCCATTCCCCTCAACCACCCATTCTATTTTCTCTTTACAAAAAAAAAAGATTTAAAGGATTGCTTGATTTTAAAAACTAGAGTGTTTTAGAAATATTAATCATCTGGTGGAAGGGTAACATTGCACGATGTTGCTTTGTGTTCATCTTCCCCCACTCACTACCTAGTCTTGCACACAGGATTTTCTACTAAGAGTGAAAGATATTTGTAGGATTTTTCCTTTACTGTCATTTATTTTCAAAGTCAACACATTGAAGAGATGGAAAGCTAGAGGAGAGAGGCAGTCTTTGAGGATAATTGGAAGGAAGGAGGGCAAACTTTGCTGAAATACTAAAAAGAGAAGTCAGAGGTTAGACTGAGTCAGAAGCAACAGGGAGGGTGACCTGGAAGGACCAGGACTCATACTGTCTGTGTGACCAACCTAGAAGGCCTCCAACAAGGTGGTGTATAATGTGCTTTGGAAGGCTAGTCCTGGGCACTTGGGTGTCAGCCCTTGACAAATACTCTGAGACATTACGTGGCAGCTGAGATTAAAGGCTTTGAGAGAATGCAAACTGGGACAGTGTGTATTCTGGTGGTACCTAGCATGGTCCCATACCAGGAAGAGCTTTCCTGCCACCTTGGCTTTTGTAAGACTGTAAGACCTTAGTCCAATCCTGAGGTAAATTCCAATAATGACTGGATTAGATTTCTTGCTATACTGTGTGGACTTAAGAAAATAAACAAATAAATATTCATCACACACATATCCTGGCTTTGGAACTGGAATTCATACCAGCAACGAGCTTTTCCCCCACTATAGCTGAATAATTTTTTCCCTGGACTAGCTGCCTCAGACATACACAAAGGTCCTGGTCAAACTTTTCCTTCTATCTTTATCTGAAAAGGTGAGGGTATTTCAGAAGGTGTTACCCAGATCACCACTACAGTCTCAATAAAGCTAGTCAAATTGTTAAACTGTTGGCATTCTGATTGCAAGGATTAAAGGTCAGCTTTAGAAAGTATAAGTATAAAGAGGACTAGCCAAAGCTAGTGACAGCCTGGTGAGGCAATAAGCATTGTCGAGTTAATGTTGTGTTACATACAGCCACTGACTGCTGCAGGTGAGCCTTCAGGGGTTATCCCATTGACGTGGGCAGAAGAACTGGCATTTGGATGATTTTGTTTGTAATGAATAATTTTGCTGAGAATGACTTTATGTCACCATTTGCCATTATTTTGATGAATAAAAGCCTGGGTTGATGAAGGGCAGTGTGCATGGAGTAGTGTGTGCATGTGTGCATGCATTCAGGCTCACCATAAATGGAAGCAAATTATTTTTCAAGGGATGTGGGGGATCCTGAGTGCACTGATGAAACAGGCTTATATGTCTAAAGATAGTGGGTCCCATGAAGAAACAATGGAACTAGACTTATTGTTTTTTCTGGCTGTAGTTTTTTATTGGAGAACCTAAGAAACTACATTGCTGTAACTTACATTAAAATTCTAAATGATGAAGCAACTGCCAAATCAACTTGAATATATGCTCCTTCTCTTTGGCAAGAGTGACCATTTTTTGATAAAAATCTTGTTACTCTTGCAACTTATGCTAGTATGGAAAGCCATTGTTGACCATCAGCTCTGCAGGGGAATAATCTGAGGATATTGATGAATTTTAATATATGTACATCTATATTGTGCCAGGTACAACATCAGGATTTTTGTGCTCATTATTTTACTTAGTCTTCATTACAACTCAGAAAGAGGGGACTATTCTCTCTAGAGAAAGGGAGCTAAGGAAACTGAGACTATTAAGCTACACAGCTAGTAAGTAATTATTGTATCAGTCAGCTATTTCTGTATAACCAGCAGCTACAAAATCACTGTGGTATGCAACAGTAAATATAACTCTTACTTATCTGTGAGGTGGCTAGTGTGGCTTTGTCCCATCTGTCTCATTCTGAATCCCAGGTTGAAAGTGTGTGCTAGCCAAAGTATTTCTTTTCATGACAATAGCAGAAATATAAGTGAGCAAACTGGGCCACATAGACACATTTCAAGCCTCTACTAACATCACAATCACTAGAACTCATTGGCAAAAGCAAGTCACATGGTCAAGCCCAAGAGAAGAGATAAGAACACACCTTTCATCATAGGGCCATGATGAGGGTGTGGATATATGATATGTGGGTATACGAGGGAAGTGAAGAATTAGAACCAATAATCCAATTATCATTGTATCAGAGACCATATGTGTCTCATTCTCAAGTCCAAGTTCTTTAGGCCATTCTGGGTATGGTGAAGGATGCATTTCTGTCCCATGCATTTTCTCATGGTACAGATGGGAATGATGTAGGAGACTGTGAAGCACTGAATGGCTCTGTGTTCAGTGCTCCAGGGCCCAGTCTTTAAAATTCTCCTCTCCTCCTCTCCTTTCCACACTCAATTTTTTGGTGATCTTCTCTAGTCCCATGGCTTCAAGTACCATCTGTGTGCTGATGGCTTTCATCACTACAGCCCAGTCTGGACTTTCCCATTGCATGTCACATATACTCAGCATCTCCACCATTTGGATGTCCAGTAGGCATGTCTAAAGTTAACATGACCAATACTGAACTCCTAATCATCTAAACCACTCCCCTCAGACTCTTTTCATCTCATTCAGTGGAAACCCTATCCTTTCTGTCGTTCAGACTGAAATCCTTGGCTTCTCTCTTCCTCTTATAACCTACATCCCTCCCACCAGCAAGTTCCATCAGCTGTACCTAAAAATATTTACATTAAATATTTACAAAATATTTACATCAAACACTTGTCAGCATCTCTGCTGCTATTGGCTTGGCCCAGGTCTTTACGATTTGGTGCCTGGATTATACTGTGTTGCTTAACTGCCTTCCTGTGCCTGCCCTTTCCCTATATACCTATTTCCAACAGCAATTAGGGTGATCCTTTCAAATGTACATCAAATTTGTTGTTCTTCCACAGAAACTTACATGGCTTCACAGCTTAGAAGACAAAGTCTTTACAATGACCTATAATCTGTCTCTCTGCCCAATTTCTCTTTGACCTCATTTCACATTAGGCACTCCCTCTCCTTTCTAGGCACATTGGCTTCCTGGTTATTATCTAATATCTAGGCTTGCTTCTACCCCAGAGCCTTTGAATTTATTTATTTATTTATTTATTTATTTATTTATTTATTTATTTATTTTTCCCTGGAAAGCTCTTTCTCCAATATCTAAATGGCTTTGCTCAAATGTCACCTTTTTCATGAGGCCTATCCTGATGACTCTATTTGCTATTACAACACCCACCCTTCCCCCAAACCTGGAACTCCCTATTTTTCATCTCCGCTTTACCTTTTTCATAGCATTTATCACCCTCTGCTTCTTACTTTTCTAATTGTTTGTCTCTTTTCTAGAATCAAAGCTCAATGAAGGCAGGACCATTTTGGCCATTTCATGCACTGCTGAATTCTTCATACTTAGAAGAATGTCTGGCACATAGTAGGTGCTCTACAGATACCCATTGAGTGAATAAATTAATACAAGGGTGGCAATATTGGTGCTAATTGCACTTATAGTTGAGCAGTGGAGGATTTTTATTGGATGAATTCCAGAGCAGAGGGACCCTTCTAGAGTTTAGTGAATTTAGGCACACAGGCCCTGGACTGTAGATTGAAGGGGAGTGTGGCAGGCACTGTAGTGCATTGTTCCAATTACCCTCCTAACCAGGGAACTCATTCTTTCAGCTGCTAGGAGGTTTAGATGCAGAGGACTCACAGCTGAGTCCTTTTTCAGGAACTTCCCCTGTCCACATCTATTGCCCAAGGTGACACCTCTCCTTGTAGGTAGTTAGCATTTATAACTAGTAGATCTTGGGGCACAAAGAACTGGCCCTTGGGCTTCTAGAAAGGAAAACCTTGGAGGGCTATTTCAGCTTTAGAGGTCTTTATGGGATCTACATTACAGTTCAGTTTCTCCCTTTGTAGAGTTTTACTTCAGATACTGCCCCCCAAAAACTTCTGCATAGAAATCTCTATCTGAGAGTGTATTTCCAGGGAACCCAATTCAAGATAGTGAATGATTCCCTTATGTTTTGAATTATTCACTTAAGTAATGTTCATGAAATATTTATGATGTTACCAATACTGAGATAGGTTCTGAGAGATATGATGGTGAATATGGTAGACCCAGACAAGGTCTGCATGAAGTTTATTGCCTGGTAAGTGAATAGCTTGGGAAAAGTCAGTTACAGTGCAGTGTAATGAAAGGGGAAAACTCAGGATATAGGATTAAAGGAGAGAATAAGCAGACGATATGTGGCTGGAGAGACTGGTGAGAGTCTACTCAAAAATGAGCTTGTGAGTCATATCAGAGGACAAGGGAAATATCAAAAGTGATGAGACATTTTCAATGAGACATAATAAAAAATAAATGAGACATAATCAGATTGGTTTTAAGAAATTATCTTGGTGGTAGTCACTGTAGAGACTAGATCAATGAGATTACTCATAAGGAAATTCTTGAAGGTTCTTAGTTATTTTCACAAGGCTATAACTAAACTTTTTTCTCCCTTTCTACAAACACTCTTAGATTTCTCTTTTAGTGAATTATCTTGCTTCAAGTCTGCACTTACATCCATTTTTATCTGATTTCATTATCCTTTATGATGATTTCATTGGAGGAGTAAGTTGGAACATACGAATAAAAAAGGAACAAGAAGATTGCATGTGGATTTGGGGGATGGAGGTAGGAGTAAGCAGTAAGTATATTGTATGACTTGTGTCAGCTGATTTTCAAAAATATCTTGGATCCGAATCCACATACATGAATCAGTCACTTAAAACATTTTATTGTAGTAATTTGGGCATGTGTCCTATTATCCCTATTCGATCCTAAGTTCTTCAACAACAAGACTTGTGTCTTAAACATCTCTCACTTCTTTATGCACTGTGCAAAACCAGGACTGTACTAGACATTCAGTTGATAGAATGAATGGGTGGTAATCAGAGGGAGATGCTTTGAAAGAAGAATGGTATGAAGAACAAGCCATGCAGTAAACAACAGCCATTTCTGGTTTGCTTTCTGCTTACAATTCGCCCAGAAAATACATAATGGGGACAAAATATAAACATCACATATTATTTACAGCTTTTTTTACTTTCTGCTTTGTGCCAGAGGTGGGGGGTTTTAAACAGCTGGGGAGGAAAGATGAAGAAATATTAGGGAGGGGAAAAGCAGCAACAGACATGAATGAAACTTTGGGGATCAAGATAGGTTAAGATCTTTAGGATCCTTCTGTGTCATAAAATGCAATACGCTTCTTCAGTGGCTTTGAGAGGTTTCGGTAAATATTTAAATTATTTTGGATGCTAATTTGAATACCAGTTTTTATCTTTTGTAGGATACTATGCTGAGATGGGCATTGAGAAGGAATAACTTGTTATACCAGGAAGCAGATGGTTTGGGGAGGCTCTTTTGAAAGGCCTCTTTAATACAAAGAATGAGGCACAGCCCTTATTTCTCGAGATTGTCTACCACATGCACAGACTTTCTGGGCCTTGTGGATAAAATTGACAAATTCATGACAATGAATGTCACCAAAGGTTGTCTCCCAAATCCTTTGGGAGACATACCTAGTCTGATCACCAAAACTTCCAGTGGTTCAGAACTGGTTCCTCTGGGACATTTCTCTCTTCCTATTAGGGATTCCATTTCCCCTTTCTGTCACTCCTCTCCTTTTGTAGATTTCAGCTCCATGCCAGGTGCCAGGAGACAGCATTGTCAGAATATGAGGAACTTCTGTCCAATATGTTGGAGCATTGAGTTATTCTGGCTGTTAATTTGCCTCAGACCTTTTATCTTAAT
This sequence comes from Artibeus jamaicensis, assembly GCF_021234435.1. Taxonomy (NCBI): domain Eukaryota; kingdom Metazoa; phylum Chordata; class Mammalia; order Chiroptera; family Phyllostomidae; genus Artibeus; species Artibeus jamaicensis. The sequence goes on along the minus strand of NW_026522030.1, from coordinate 40,484,322 downwards.
TATTATAATAAAATTCCTGCCTTGTCCCTACATTCTTTTTATACCCTTTTCTGAATGCAGGTACTCTATCTTGAGATCCAACTTTAGTAATTTGTCAGGGGACCCTTCTGTTTTTTCCTGGACTTCGTCTAACTCTGGAGTTTTGTTTTCACTTAGATCCGTTTCTTCATTATCCAGTACCACCTGACAAATATCCTTAATTCAGGTGTCTAGTTCTAAAATCAGCCTGCTCCTGGACTGTCCATCACTGGAGTATAGCACACAAGGGCTTTGGAGAAAAAGGAAACTTGCATTCAAAACCAGCGTCTACTATTCACTAGCTCTGTGAACTTAAACAAGATTCTTAACCTCTATAGCAACCATTCCTTTATCAGAAAAGAAGAAATATCAATACTGCTTTGAAGAGTTGTGATGGTAGAATGAAATGACTTGTAAAGTAGTCAAGAATTCAATAACAGTTATGCTGCTGTGGCTGGTCATACTCTTTTGCCTGCCAATTTGAGCACAGTTGGACTTTCAATATTATTGATAATACCTGGACTATTTTTCCTGGGTCTTGGCCTTTACCAGACCATCCTGTCCCATTGTGGTTCACCATGTTATGGCAAAAATACCACTGAAATACCACAGCTGGAAACTGAATTGCATGGAATTCCCGTGTAGGTGTGTGTGTGTAGGTATTGGGCATTATGCTACGTGGAGAGAGCGGGGAGACAACCCCATCACTACCTTGTCTGGCACACTTTAGTCCCTTTGGTCTGCATTTGCATTAGGTTCTTACCAGAGTGGCGCCTTCATGCCACTACTTTCACAACCTGTCAAATATTTACTGCACATCAATCAAACAAGGCACCAAGGGGGTTACCAAGGTTAATAAGAAGAGAACTAACACTTACTCAGAATATGCTATACAGAAGGCATTGTCTCATTTACATCCTTTATTTACTTTAATCCTCAGAAAACCCCATGAGGCAGATCTTATCCCCATTTTATAGATGAGTAATCATGGTTTAATCAGAAAGAGAGTATGAAACTTCAGTAGCTATAAGTTAGCTGAGACATATCACCAGAAATGTACACCAGTAACTAAGTTTTGCTCTGTCAATTATGTGGGCAAGTTCTTACTCTGTCAATATATATTTAAAGAAGATATCTAAGAAGTTCCTCAGAGACAGTGTTTTCTAATCCCTCCATCTAAGGATGCAGAAACCGTGTGCAGAGAAGTTACACAGGTAGTTTGTAGCCACAGCAACAGAGGAGAAAGATTGGAACCTAGGTCTTCTGTTTTAAGATCAGGGATTTCAAAAAGAGAAGAGAAAAATAAAGCCTATAGAATTAAACACCAAATTAAAGTAAAATCCTTTTCCAGCATCACACATTCATACTTTTCTAATTCTGTCCCTGGATCTGCTTTGCTTTAGTTTTGACTTTCACTCATGGCAAAGTACTCTCACATCTAGCATGTTATGCAAAAGACCAGGCACACCAAGGGAAATCTATTTGGTTTGTTAATAGTATAGGTTGTAGCTCTTGGACCTTTGAAAACAGTATTGGGCGGTTTGGGGGCTTTCTCCCATTGCTGCTTTGTTTAAAATGCTTTGTTTAAAATGCTTTGCTAGCAAGCTTCTCTCATCCTGGAGTGTCTGGTTGTACATCTCATCACTGGAATCAAAATTTGCCTCTGGGGATGCAGGGGGCCTTGATGGCAGAAGGAAGCATGACCCTGAGTGCCTCTGGGGCCTGCCATGTGCTGGGTCATTCAGCTGATCATGGTACTTTCTGCTTTGCAATGAACTGGCTGGGGCAGAAAATGAAGAGGTTGCGCAGCAAACTGCAAAGCTAGCCAAGTCCAACCTCAGCTTCCTGCCCTCTTCTTACCAAACAAGGACAGACTTTGACAAGTTGCCAAGAATTCTTTCTCACCCAGAAGACTTGCTTTCTCAGGTATTTGGTACATCTTTTAAGACTTTCATTCTTGCCTGTGAAAAGGGAGGTTTTGTTCCAGGTGTATTTGTGCTGGCCATTAGCTGGGGGAATGACCTCTGTGGCTGAAGAGTCTCAGAAAGGAAGTTCTGGAAATCATTACAGCCAGAGGGAAGACATCCTTCCTGATGTTTGTGTATTTGGAGCATTGGCTCTTTCTCAGTTTCCCTCTATTATGGCTGAGTTGTGTTACCCTCAAAGTTCATATGCTGGTATCTTAATGCCAAGTACCTTAGAATGAACAGTATTTGCAGGTAAGTCTTTAAATAGTTGACTGAGTTAAAATGAGTCTGGAGTAGGCCCTAAATCAATCTGATTGGTGTCCTTATAAGAGGAAATGTGGACATAAAAAGAGAAGCACCAGAAAGAGGCACACACAGAGGAAAGACCAGGCAGGACACAGAGAGAAGGCGGCTATATGCATGCCAAGGAGAAAGACCTCTGAAGAAACCAAACCTACTGACACCTTTATCTTAAACTTGGAGAAATAAATTTCTGTTGTTTAAGCTACCTAGTCTGTGGTAGTTTGTATGGTGTGCCTAGCAAAGGAATACATTGTCCCTCTGCTGCCAGAGTCTGAGAAGCCAAAGATATTGGGTCCATCTTCATATATCATCTCCCTTGTTGGCTTTCCCACCCCTTCCAGGACATTCCAATGGTTTAAACTTTTTGTGGTTTCTTCTGGTCATTTTAGCATGCAAGGCAGTAGATGATGGAGCCAAGAGCAGGTATTATCTGAAAGGCCCCTTGGTGATGGTAAGAAATGTAGTAATACAGAGCTTTCAAGAATGTATATCGTCTCAGGAGATAACATACTAGACTCTGATATTTTAAAGAGTCAACACCCCTCTGTGGGTTAGTGAGAGAGAAGGATGTGGATTATCATGGAGTAATACATAGCATAGAAGAACAGAGGCCCCTGATACTAATTATAGAATAATAGAGCAAGAAGAGATAAAAACCAAAAACTTGGTTGGGTTGACCATGTATAAAAAATACTAATTACAGTCATTTGTGTGAAACTGCTTATCATTGATAGCTAATTATCATGCAGCACAATAACTATTATGTATATCATTAAATATGTATCAGATTAGTTTTATGTGACTAACAATAAGCTCCAGAAACAGACACTGTAAGGCCCAGAAGGATCCTAGAGATCAACATCTAGATCTACCTTCTCTTTTACAGATGAGGACACTGAGGCTAGTCTGCAGCATCTGTTGACAGCAGTGCTGGGACTGGAACATTCGTTTCTGGCTTTCCTGCTATGCCTCCTGCGAGAGTCCTGCCTGAAGTCAGAGCCAGGAACCAGCCAAGGACATGTTCTTCCTGACCATCCACTTTCGGTGGTAGCTGGCCCAGGCACTGTCACCTCACACTATTCTATTTCTTCACATCACCTCTCAGTGTGGAACTTTCATCGTTTATTTATTTGTTTATCTTGTGTTCACTGCTATAGCCTTAGAGCAGAGTAGGTGCTCAATAAATATTTCTCAAATGGATCAGTGAGTGAATGAGTCATCAAGAGAGAGACTCTGGGAGAAGGGTCACACTGGAAACATGGAGTCAGGACATGGCCAGACCCAAAGGCTACTGCTGAGGTTTCCCAGCACCAGGTTTTCTGTCCACCTGCTTTATGTGCTTGACCACAGAATCAGCTGGGGCCCCGATGTAAACATAAGCTTCCAGGCCCTTCCCTGGAAATTTAGATTCGGCAGGACTGCATAAGCTTCCCTGAACTTGTACCTGTTTTTAACAAGCGCTCCAGGAATTTGTTAAGCTCAGTATATTTAGAAAACACTGACTAATATATTTGTCTCATCTTGAGAACATAGCTTGTAGGAGACCATTCTTTGTGGCAAACATTTACTGCAAAGTAACTTCCTAAAATCTATGCTAAACCTTCCAAGAATGAGTGTAACCGGTTTGGCCACTTTTCCCTTTTCCATTTGCAAATATCCTTCTTGGGGGGGGGGATGTAATTAGCAGCATTGGCTTCTTTGTTGTCTGTAAAAGGTAACCCCCTAAAGCAACCTGTGGCTGGTAAAAGAAGACCATCATGTAATGGGAGGAGAAACCCAGTAAAGCCTGTAGTGGTGGAGGCCACGGGCTTTTTGCTCCCCTTGAGAACAAAGCCATGTTGTCCTTTTTCCTCCATCGGACTCAGTAATCTATGTGAGTGTCTCATTTCATCCATAATGACGTGGACACTGCGCGTCAGTGTCTGCATCAATGGCTATCAACTCACAGCCTAAAAGAAATAGAGAAAACCTTAATTCTAAGTAGTTCTACAGAGAAAATGCTATGTTTAGAGACTACTGGATTGTTTTAAGAATATATTGGTGGTGATATGACAGAAAGTATCTAAAGAGCACAACACATTCTCTCAGTGAGTGATGCTGCGTCAGGCCCAGTGCCAGGTGCTGGGTGGAGGCACTCGCCTGAGAGACACAAGTCCCCTGCGTACGGGATGCTCACTGTCTGTGGGAGGGAAAGATGAGAGACTAGGCAGTTCTTTCCAGTCTTTTGTAAGGTATAAATTTACAGAGAGTAAAATTTACCTTTCTTAAAAAAAAATCCTGATCTGAGGATTTTATAGAGAGGGGAAAGGAGGGAGACAGAGAGAGAAAGAAACCTTGATGTGAGAGAGAAACACCAATCGGCTGCCTCTCGTATGCGTCCCAACTAAATTCTGAATCTGCAACCTAGGCAGGTGCCCCAACCAGGAATCAAACCCATGACCTTTTGGTTCATGAGATAATGTTACAACCAACTGAGCCACTTCACCTAAGGTGGTAAAATTTACCTTTTAAGTGTATAGTTTTGGAGTTTTTGAAAAATACAGTTCCATTACCCTAAAAATTTCTTCTGTGTCCCTTTGTCAAGTTCTAGGGTGACCAGCTGTCCCAATCGCCTGGGACTATGGGGTTTCCAGGGATGGAGATTTTCTGGGCTGAAATGGGGATCATTCCAGGCAAACTGGGAATGTTGGTCAACCTTTCCAATCAACCTCTCCTCTACCCCCTGCCCAGCAAGCTATTTATCTGGTTTTGATCCTTATAGTTTTACCTCCTCCAGTATGGAATCATACAGTATATAGCCTTTTAGGTATGACTTCCTTCACTTAGAATAATGAATTAGAGAGTCATTCATGGTGTATGAATATCAGTAGGTCATTCTTTTATATTGCCAAGTAGTACTCTGCGTTGTGGATATACCACAGATGCTTATCCATTCCCCAGGCAACTTTAATTTATTGTGCAACTGCTGTTAGGGGTGTAGTCACCCTGCCACGGGGATGTGCTGACCCCGTTATTCTAAGCCTACTCTCTCTGGTCCTGTGAACATGGTGAGGCTTGTCCATATGAACTTGCAGTGCCATCTCTCACTCCAGCATTTAACATGCAAGTATACCATAAAGGAGGAGGAGCGTGGGTGAGGGGAGACTGGAGGTGACACAGCTGGTGGCCGTGGTTTGTGCTGAAGGATCTGAAAGTGCTGCACACACTTAGTACATGGTACATTTTAGCCTCGATGTAGCCCTGAAATAGTTCATGGGCATTAGAAAGAGGATGCCGGTGACACCTTGCAGGAGCAAAGTGAGTGAAAAAGGAGGAAAAGAAAATTTAGATTCTTGGCATCAGAGAAATGCCTGTTCTCATTAAAAAGTGCCTAGGTTAAGCACATCAGATCTAGGTTTTTATAAAGCATCCAGGGAAAGCGTCACTCACCATCAACTATATAAAACTAATTTCATCTCCTTGGGAAGGTAGGAGCCCAAGTCACTTCCAGTTAATGAAAAACTTAAGGAGGGTAAAGTAAAATGGTCTCACCTTGACTCAGGAGGATATCTCTAATCAGTGACAGCAAATCCAAACTCTTTCCCCTTTTCTTTGCTTTTTCCAAGAATAGGCTGTAAAACCCAGCCCTATTTCCAGAGTATGCATCTACTGCAGTCTCTCTGCAGTCTCTCAAGCTCCTGACATTTTCTCCAGGTCAGAGACGCTGCATGCAAATACCTGTCTATCTATTCATGTCCTGCCACTCAGGCAGTGAGGCAAAAAATCCAGACTCAATCCCTGCCTTGGGATAATTGCTTAGCAAACAAGATGCACATAATCCATTTTCATTATTAATACTCCGGTTAGGAGTTATGCTCTGTGTCCGGTTTCTCCTAATGAGAGGTGGCTTTCAGGGGAAGTGATGAAATCTGCCATTCAGCTCACAGCCTCACAAGGAGGAAAAGAAACCCCTCCTGTGGCCGATTTAGATTCCAGACATTTCTTCTCCCCATAACAGGGTGGGCTAGATGGGCCCTTTTTCGAAGAGTAGGACGTGCTGATTTTCCTGCCTGGATGATTTTGGGAAAATGTCTTGCCTGCTCATTTGCTTATTGTATGGTTTATTATGCGTTCTTAATCAGGTTCCAAAGGCTCCTTCGAAGATGTCTGCTCCGTGTGATCGCAGCCCCAGGGAGCAGAACGGCTGGGGTGAGGCAGAACAGAGTTTGAGAGCGATTGTCAAGCAGGGCTAATTCAGATGTAACCAGCACAACCCTCGTGGCTGGTTCATCCACACAGCAGAAACCTGGTTAGTTTGAAAGTTTATTTTTTGAAAATGCTTCAACTAGAGGTATTTCCTGACAAGAGTGAAAGGACTTATTGGTGAAATTTGTTCTCATTCTCGTGCAACTTTCATTCCATCTCAGTGGAAGGTGGTTTGCTATTAAAAGAAAAGATAATCCATTATCACTATGAGTCTCGAACTGCCAGGGGGAAGCCTGCAGCTGACTAGAAGGAAAGGCTGATAACTTGCATTTAAAGAAAAAAATCAATTGCCAGTTGGTGTCTTGCCATCAGTCAGAAATACACCATAAATTTGTCCATGGACAGAGGGACCTGGTCCCTTGGAGGATTTGCAATGGGATTTGAAGGCTTCCTATTTACCTCTGGGTGATTAGTTTGAGCCCAGTTTGGATCTACAGTGACTGAGTTGGTTATTTTTGTCAACTCTTTGGTGACAGGTGTCCGTGTTACAAGAAACAAATTGGCACTAATTGGGTACCCCTGTTGGCATCCTGACAGGAAAGAGCAACAATTGCTTTATTCAGAAAACGGCACATTAACTGTAAGGGGACACCTGTGCTGGATGTGCCCGACCTGTCTTGTTGTTGTTATTTGTTTGTTTCAGGAATTTGAGACATGGTAATTTTGAGTGTGGCAATTTTTACCAGCATTCTTTCTCCCATCTACCCCTGATACACACACACACACACACACACACACACAGTCTCATGACCATGGAGAATTCTTTGTGAAACAGTATGCTGATGACACACCTATTATTCTGTTCATCCGAGGTCCTCCATGAGAGATTCTGGCCAGTCACCCCACTATGATCAAGTCATAAGTTGTCAGTGGGTGGGGTTGTTGTATTTTTTTATTTGTGTATTTATTCTACCTGGTGTCCAGTCTGGCACATAGTAGATGCTGAATAAATATATGTTAAATGGATACATATTTGTTGGAATGGACAAATGACCTCTCTCTTGCAGAACTGTTAATGTATGCCAATCCCTTCGAGTAGACTCCTAGACATTTAGAGTTGGGCAGGACAGTAGCAAATCTTTGAAGAAACAGACATCATGGTTCAGATGAGAAACACTAGGGCTTGGCAAGGTGAATGACTGAGCTGAGAAAAATCTCCATCTTCTGAGCCCTGGTGCGCCACCATCTCTCTGCTCCTTCTGAGGAAGAGTGATTTCAGAACATGAAACACTGCTGCTAATGAACAGCACAACGGACCATGAATAGAGAAGCCTGATTTCCATTTTGGGATTCTCTCCTGATTATGTGGCCTCAAGGAAGTCGCTTAGCATTATTGGGTTTCTGCTGTTTACAGTCTATTTGGGGAGACAGACAAGCAAGCAGGCAATTACAATAAAGAATGCCACATTTGAATAATAGAGGGACAACTTGGAACACGCAGGCAAAAAAAATACTAGCACTATTTGGAGCTAAATTATTTTTCACCTCTAAATAATCTGTGCATTGAATTAAAATACATAAGACTCATGAGAGGTGGCCCTTGTTTTAGTAAGTCTTAAGGGCCCACGTGGCGCTATCAGAAGCGACTCGCCCAGCACACTCTAATGATCCACCGGGGGCGCCATAGAGGTCACGTTGTTCAGTAGCAGAGGAGGTAGAGTGATTTGTGTTTTGTAATTAAGAGGTGGTAGGACAGAGGAGGCTAGACTTAGGTCAGTGTAAATTGGAGGATCCTATTCTAACTTACAGTATATTTCCTATCGGTGGCATCTACATAAAGTGTCCCAGGACTAGTTTTTCACTGTGCTCCGGAGGTGGCTCCTTGCTACCTTGTTCTTTTGTGGCATGTTTAAAAACTAGAAGTCTAGAGAGGAAGGAAAATGTAGGATGGCTTCCAAGCTGTAGATAGATGAAATATTCAGTTATCCATAGTAAGGGGCACAAGGAGTGGAAGCCCTTCGGCCATCTGGAAACCATCCCACTCAGACTTCGCTGTAGCAGGTAGCCAAACCCACAGGGTTGATTACACTTGTCTTTTTTTTTCTAATAGAGATGCTCACAAACTTCCATAAAATGCATGGAATGAAAAAAGATTTGGGCTAATCAGTAAAGTATATAATAATGATCTCATAGTGCTCTCCTTGAGAAGGTTTAAGGACAGGCTCTAGTCTGGGCCACCTAGAGCCAAGAAGGAGATAGCTGCTCAAAGATAGAAATTTCTGCCTGTGGCCAGTAACTCTAGTCCTGAAATGGCAACTATCTACCTTTCAATTTAAGGAAGTTAGAAAAGGCCAGAAACAATTCTGCTGGATGTGGCTAAATTCACACATGTTAAAGAAGGAGATGCGTCCCTAGCAATTCACTCCATCCTAGGTAATGATCTCACCATTAGAAGTACCTTCTATTACTGTGTTTGTACTGCTTCTTATTGCAGAGTGTCGCTACTGAGTAGCTCTGGCATTAATAGTGTCTCTGAAACAGAAGGTCACTTCATGATGCTAAGCTGAAAGGAAAATAACTCAATATGTGTAAACTCTAGTCTAGTAATGATAACAGTAACTACAACAGGAGCATTCAACATTTATACAGCGCTTCCGTTTGCCAGTCATTGTCTTTATATTAACTCAATCCTCATAATCCTATAGCTAGGAATCTGTTATCTCTGTTCTACAAATGAAGAGATCGAAGCACAAAGCAATTAAGAAACTCTGCCAAGGTTATAGGACATGCCCAGGGCCAGAATTCAAAATGCGGGGCTGTAGCTCTGGGCATTGCGGTGCTCAGGACTACACGAGTGCAGACTGTTACAAATTGCTGTAGGAAAAATATGCACATGTTATTCTCAGGCAAGAAAACCAGCCACGGAAGTAGGCTGCTGTCATCCTTTTGATCTTGACCAGGATGAGAACCTGGCAAACTGTTCCTATGTGGCAGGAGGTAGAGCATGTTTACCATGGGGAATAGCCAGCGGGTGCTTAGAGGGAAGGAGACAATTTTCTAAGGCTTCGTAAAAATGTTCCATCCCTGTAGACAGTGTGCAGTTACTGGGGGTCAGCAACCAGTATTTTGAGACCTAGTCTGGCATATTTCTTTGTATTATCTGTTTTTATTTCCTTATTAGCACTTAATATTTAGAAGGATTAGATTTTCAAATAGTGGCCTCTTCATCTGGGTTAATGGAAGGCAAAAAAAAAAAAAAAGGTATTTTCCCTCTACACTTGGGCTCCTAGAGTTTTACAACAGACATGGTGTGGGGTCAAAGGGAAGAAATAGCTCACTTTAGTGAAGAAAAACACCCTGATTTCTAAAGTCAGGATGATGCTCCATCCCACGGTGGGTCCACAATACCCACCTGAGCTCACCCGCTACTAGACCAGAAAGTTTGGCATGCTGACAGCTTCCTGCTTCTCCCTTCTGCTCTGCTGGGGCCCTTCTTTGAAAACAAGGGAGTTTGCTCCACCCAACGAGGTACAACCCTAATTGGGGAATTTAACTCCTTAAAGTGTTGCCCTGGATTAATGGGAGAAAGGATTTGGGGATAAACCCATAGCCTCTACAGACTCTGGTGGGTGACTTTGGGGGTGTGGTTCACAGCTTTTCAGAGGGAATCCTGTAGGATTGAGCCCGGGGTGTGCTCAGCAGTGATTTGATGATTAACACATCCTTTATTAGCTTTTTTTACTTCCCTGCCTCATTCCCCAATCCCTCACACACACTCTCTGGGATCAGCCCCCACGTGAAATGAACTAACTGCACCCAAGTCTTTGCCCCAGGCTGTGCCTGTGGGGAAAGCCAATCAAGAACTAGTTTAAAAAGGGAGCAGAGGCACTCCTGTGGTGGTAGCAGGGAGGCTCAAGGAGAAAGGTTTCCCAGGAGGAGGGAAGGTTCCCTCTGCCCTTGAGGGCTCTCCATCTAGAGCACAGGTGGAAGGCCCACGGGCCGAATCTGGCCCTCCACCTTGTTTTATCAGGCCTGGAACCTTGTTTCTACCGGGCAGCAGTACAGAGCTCTTGCTTAACCGTTAAGGAGCAATTACATTTATACAGTCCTAAAACTGCATTCAGCCCTTTGAAGGCAACTGCAAGGCTGATGTGACCCCCAGTGAAAATGAGTTTGACACCTCTGATCTAGATGTGGGGATTTTAGAAATCAGGGTGTTTTTCTTCACTAAAGAGAGCTATTTCTTTCCTTTGACCCCACGCTTTTTTTTGTCTTGTTTAGAAGAGGCTGAGGGATTCCACAAAATATGTTTTAATCATGTGAGTAAATATTTCCTGAATATAGATGACTGCCTTTGGTATAATGAGCCCAGAATGCAGACTGATGGAACTGATAAAGTACAGGTCAGAAAACACCCTCAAAGCTCCAGTTCCCTGTGGTTTGAAAACTGAATGAAGCTCCTCCATTTAACCATCTGGAATCAGCGGGACTTCCAGGTCTGACCCTGAGAGATGGACAGGGCAGAGGTGGTGGTCTGCTCCTTCACTTGTGTAGTTTTCATTAGGGATGGCCTTGTTCATGGCTGTCCTGTGGGCAGTTTTCTACAGCAGAAGACCTAAAGCCATGTTGATGCTTGCATTAATGATGGAAAGGGGGGGGGGCCTTTTTGAAAGTGATCAGGGTGGAGAGGAAGTTGGTGGTAAGCCACTGAGTTTCCAGAAGAGCAGTTTTCTCAGTTTTCTGTGGGAGACTCTAGTCAAGTACAATAAGACATCTGTATAAGATACTCAGGCTCTGTGACCCAGGTATTTAGTCACCAAATTTAGTGCCCAGACACAGGGAACTTTCTATGTCATCAGTATACATTTGATTCTTTTGTTTAGTTCTAGGCATCACACTCTGATGGGTATCACACCTTGAAAAACTGGAGGATATTCAAAAGACTAGAACCATGACACATACAGGATGAAGTAGGATGTTGGGGGGTTGTCTGCTGTCGGTGATAACTGTGTCCTTTCCCCATTCATGTTTGGATGCATTTGAGAAATACAGAGGAGTTCAAACTATCATCTTTTTTGTTGACAAAACTGCATTCATGGCTATTGCTTGGACCGGCACCATCTACATTTTGGGAGCTATGCTTTCAGAGATTGAACTAATGCAAAAGACACTGACCCAGTCCATGTCAGGGAGCATCTGTGGATTGCCTTGTACCTGTTGAACAGAGATAGCAATGATGGAGTAGGTCCTCCAGCCCTGGCTTTAGAAGCCAGCACTGGGCTCTGGCCCCATCTCCTTACCACCTCATCGCTCTAGAGGTCTGTCAAAAATGTGATGGCCAGTCAGGGGCTCAGACTCCCACATTCAGGACTTGCATCAATCTCCCAGTTAGATAAGGTGCTCCTTGGCCTTTGGGAGGAAAATGGAGGGGACAAGCGAAACAGTCCTTTTTGATACTTTGGAGGGTAAAAATTCTTGTTTTATAGGCTACCACAAAATCATGGCAGATGAAGGAAATGGTTTTCCCAATAAAAATATGCTTATCCTGGGGAAGAGAAGACTTAGAAAAAGGCATGATATTTATTTTTAAGTATCTGGAGATCTGCCATGGAAAAGAGTCCTGAGTGAGTCTAATTGCTTAAGTATGAAAGCAAGTAAAAAGGAAAACATTTGTTCATTCTCATTATTAGGTTAATTCTGCCCTCCCCCCAAAGGCCATCTTAGTCACTGAAAGTTTTCAAGCAAAGAATATCTAGTTATTTATTTGGGATCTGGGAAAATTTCCTGTGATCTTTCTAAACTCTAATATGCTTAGATTCTGTGACAAACAGCGCAGGCCAAGGCAAAGCCTGTCTTGTGAGAAGAGCAAGTAAAGACTGTTCTATAACCAAAACACAGAAAAGGCGTAAGTGCATGTTTTAGATAAAAAAGACTTCTACCTTTTTATCAAATCTCTCTCTCTCTCTCTCTCTCTCTCTCTCTCTCTCTATATATATATATATATATATATATAAATGATAAGAACTTCAAATTCTAGCAATGTTTTTTTTTCTTTTTGTAGTACAAATGCTCTCAGGAAAGAAAGGGCAGCTAAGAATCCTGGTTGATTCACATTTTGATTTGAGAATTAGCTTAAAAGTAGGTACGAAATAAAGGTAAACAGTTACACCATTCTAATTTTACTTATCCATTCTCTCCATAAAATACCTAAATGTTACCCTGTATTCTTTCACACATCTGCTCTCTTAGGATAAAGAGCCTTAGGAATAAGTAGACTACAGGTAGGAATGAACTGGGGAATTTAATATGGATTAAAACATAAAATTAGAACCCCCAAGGGAGCTCTTTGTTTGCAGAACTTACTATAAATGACCCATAGGACTCAATGACATCTATTTTATTATGATTCTAAAATGAAGCTTTAATAATGAATTAGGCCATAAGAGCTGAAATCCAAAAGCATTTGCCCAGGGACAAAACATAAGTTTTTCTGTTACAATATCACCAACACCTACACTTGCCTTCTGCTTGTGGTATCTAGTTTCTTTATCTTTAGCATGTCTAAGCAATACCTATTACTTGCAAATTCCTTTCATTTTCCCACTTATTTCATGTTGTACAAATTTTTTTAAAGATCTCACTGAATGAGGGGCCTGGCCTTATGTTTCTATGGTTAAGAAGCTGAGTAGCCAAGTGGAAAGATCGTGAACATTCAAGTTGGACCGAACTTGTTTTGAATCCCATTCGGCCATTGTGAAGCTCAATTTCCTCCTCTGCAGGAGCTTCTGGCAAACTATTTTATCTAGCTACCTGATCCAGTGTTTAGCACAGGGTCAGGAGTCTTCCAGCTTGTCCATGGGAGTTTGTTGAATGGTCGCCATCTTACTCAATAGCAAACAAGATTGGTCTGAGGTATTGGGAGAGGCACAAAAAGAAGAAAGAAAAAAGCAGTTGTGTGGTAAAGAGCAAAGTGCTCCTTGCATTTGCCTTGTTTGATGAATTACTTAATGTGGCCTCAAGTCTTTACTAAGTTGGAAATTTTGTGTTTTGTTTCTACACTGAGAAATCCATGTAAATCAACTACAATGTGCTTACAAATGGGAAGAAACCTTTTTTCAACTCTTCTCCAACAAGCTCCTGTTTTGTAGGGTTAATAGCTCCAAATGTTTTTCCTGTCTGTACAAAAAATAATTACCTGGTATCCATCCTTAAGTTGAGTGTTCACCCCAGAAAACACGTCTGTCTGTCCACAGCTGGCTTAACAAAATGCTAAACTTGATGGCAAACAACTCCTTTTGTCCCATGTCTAGCTCTGTCTTTTACTTCAAGCAACAAGAGATAAAAAAAATAACACTCCAATTGGCTTAAACAATGAGGGAAACTTATTGTGTCATATAACAAGAGTCCTGTGAGTTAGGGCAGTGGGGTACTAAGGGAGTGGGCTGGTGGTAGTGGTCTGCCCTGCGGGAAGGGTATTTTAACACTAATATTGCTGAGAGTTGTCAATGCGTGGTGATAATGGCAAGCAGACTGTTAGTGTTATTGCCGTTCTAACATTCCCTCCAGCCAGCAGAGCCGTCTGCCTGCTCCTGTGGCATGCTGCTCCCTCTGCCCGTCTTGACATACTACTGGGGGAAGGAGTGTGTCCACCACCCTTCCTACTTGTTAATCAGGGGAGTAGGTGATAGAGGAGTGGCAAGGGCACAGGGAAGGTTTTACAACTGTTTACTTGTTTGATTATATATCTATTACTTTTATTTATTTCTTAGTGTTATTTAAAACTGATTCACCTGTAGCATTTTTGTGCTCACAGGACATTCCCATCAATGGGGCCATTCTCCTTAGAGAATAGTTTTTTGTGTGGCTGCATCTCTTTTTAGGAATGGCCAGTCATGAGTCTTTTCTCCACTCCCAGGAGACTAAGGCTTACTGCCGGGTTATTGCTGTTGGGGTTCCTCTGCCCCTAAAGGTGGCTGCTTCTCTGTATGACCCATGACTAGTACTAGGGAATCCTGTTTTTCACCTTGACAAACTCTGGGAGTGAGTGCAACAGGCCAGTCTTAAAGAGCCAGCTCTCTTGACTGTTAGCCCTTCACACGCCCTCTAGAGGCAAGAGGCAAAACCAACACTACGGCTTCCCACGAGTGCAGGGTGGCTGGAGGAACCCCAGCTTCTCCAGGCATAAGGTGAATGAGTTGATGCCCCTCCTCATTTCCTCTGGAGGGAAGGGAAAACATGGTATGGTGACAAGTCTCTAAAAATATTGTCTCCAGGATTCTCCTTTTATTGCATGCTCTTAGCCCAAGAATTGTACAGCTGTTTTTTTCATAAGGTCCTTTGAAAGTGCTGAGTGAGGGGACTTCAAGTCACCTTCAGTGCATATGTGCTCTTTATCCTCTTGGTGACTCTGTCACAAGTGAGGTAGGGGCAGTCTGATTTTAACATCTAGTAGCACAGACAGGACAGCCTCCAACACAGGAAAAATACATTCTTACGGTGTGTCTGGAAAGCCCTTTCCAGTTATTCCAGAAGACTTCCTCTCACATCCCACTGCTGTGACTGGCTCCTAGATTCTCCCCCAGACAAACAGCTGATCATGAGCATGAAAATGACAGTGGCTCAGATGAGTGAATGTTTCTCCTTGAGCCAGAAATATGGTCACTTCTCAGAGCACATGGTCATAGAGGGGAAAGATGACATGTGATCAAGTTGAGGGGACAGGTTTCCCAGCAGCATCTGCTAATTGGCATGCAGTATCTGTCAAGTGATAATGACTTTGGAAATCTTAGAGTCGAGGATGTCTGCCAATAAATTTAATCAACCCTAGAAATCGTTAGGCTTCAGAGGTGAATGACCTCCGAGTGACATGAGTGTGCTAGAGAACAGATGGATGGGGCTACACAGACGGCTCTAATCAGAATGAAGATGGCCTGGTGGTGAGAGGATCCTTGGGACTGTCAGCACACTCATGGTTTCCCACCAAGAACAGACAGCAGGTGAAGGGCCTGCTCACTGTGGGATTTTCCTTCCTGATGAGGAATTCTCCCCCTACTCAAGTTTGGTCAAGTTGAAAGACTTCACTTTGACCAGTGGAGTGTATTTTTCCCTTGCTTCTCTCTAGATAAGCCAAGGCCTGTCAAATGAGCTTATAGGACTCTTGCTTTGTTTCCTCTTGCGGGGAGAATGCAGACAAGTGGTGGCTGCTACCCAGCTTGCTCTGGAGACCTTGTGCCAAGCCCCCTTTCTGTCCTGACCTGTGAGATCCTGCAGTCTGCTTCTCACTGTCAATCAGGCTGAGTTGTGTTAAATTATACAGTGCTACAGCCGCAAGGGCTGGGTTGAGAACTACAAATTCATTTTCACATGCAACTTAAGCCAAGACTTTTTCTCGGGTATGTAGTAGTGTTGAAAAGAAATGGAAGTTAAGGGCCAAACATGTGGAACAGGAGATTAAAACTACGTCTGTTTCCTCAAAGCCTACAGTACCAGCTCATTGCACTGCCCTGTCTAACCTTGATTTCTTTTGCTCCCGAGACAATAGTTTCTAAGGTACCCTCACCCCTATTATTAGAATTTTTAAAAATAAAGATTTATTGATGAATTTCTACTTTTTTGTTTTAAATGTGGTGTACATTATCTCAACATCTGTTTTTCCAGGGCTTAACTTAAGATCTAGGTTATTAGTAATTTTAGACTATGTTAAACTCTGCAAATTAATTACGGCTTAAAAAAACAAAAACCATTTTGGAGGCAAGAGATGCAGTCTGGACAAATAATGGAAGTAAAAGTATATTCATATGCATAAATGGCATATATACACAGATATGCAGACACTGAATATCAAAAACTATGTGCTATATCTAACTCAGGATGGAGAGGCAATAGTAGAAAGGTAATATTCAGGTGCTGAGAGTTTTCACAGCTGCATTCCTTGAGCCTGTTTGCCATGAGCTCTGCTGAGTTGACTTGTTTTGGAAGAGGTCCGAGTGGGTTCAGAGGCAGGGAGAAGTAAAAAGAAGATGTGATGACTGGAGCAGCTTGTGGCCCACCGAGTTACTCTCAGAATCTTAATGTTCTCAGAGTTGGAATCCTTATTTTTTTAAGTATATGTTATTGACTGTGCTGTTACAGTTGTCCCAGTTTTTTCCTTTTGCTCCCCTCCACCCAGTACCCCATTTCTCTCCAGCAATCCCCCCTTTAGTTCATGTCCATGGGTTGTGCATATAAGTTCTTTGACTTCTCCATTTCCTATACTCTTTCTAAGCCCCCCCATCTATTTTGTACCTACCAATTATGCTTCTTATTCTCTGTACCTTTTCCCTCATTCTCTCCTCTCCCCCTCCTTGCTGATAACCCTCCATGTGATCTCCATTTCTGTTCCTGTTCTAGTTGTTTGCTTAGTTTTGTTTTTTGTTTTTTAGATTCAGTTGTTGACGGTTGTGTTTGTTGTCATTTTACTGTTTATAGTTTTGATCTTCTTTTTCATAGATAAGTCCCTTTAGCATTTCATATAATAAAGGCTTGGTGATGATGAACTCCTTTAACTTGACCTTACCTGGGAAGCACTTTATCTGCCCTTCCATTCTAAATGATAGCTTTGCTGGATAGAGCAATCTTGGTTGTAGGTCCTTATTTTTCATCACTTTGAATACTTCTTGCCAGCAAAGTTTCTTTTGAGAAATCAGCCGATACCCTTATGGGAACTCATTTGTAGGTAACTCTCTTTTTTTTTCTTGCTGCTTTTAAGATTCTCTCTTTATCTTTAACCTTTGGCATTTTAATTATGATGTGTCTTGGTGTGGTCTTCTTTGGGTCCCACTTGTTTGGGACTCTCTATGCTTCCTGGACTTGTCTGTCTATTTCCTTTGCCAAATTAAGGAAGTTTTCTTTCATTATTTTTTAAGTAAGTTTTCAATTTTTTGCTCTCCCTCTTCTCCTTCTGACACTCCTATGATTCAGATGTTGCCACGTTTGGAGATGTCCCAGAGTCTTCTTATTTTCTCCTCATTTTTTGATTTCTTGTCTTTTCATTCTGTACTGGTTGACTGTTTATTTCTTCCTCATGTTCCAAATTATTGATCTGAACCCTGGCTTCCTTCACTTCCCTGTTGGCTCCTTATATATTTTCCTTTATTCAACTTTGTATAACCTTCATTTCTTCCTTCACTTTGCAGCCAAACTCAACCATTTCTGTGAGCATCCTGATTACCAGTGTTTTGAACACTGCATCTGGTAGGTTGGCTATCTTCTTGCCATTTAGTTCTTTTTCTGAAGTTTTGATCTGTTCTTTCATTTGGGCCACATTTCTTTGTCTCAGTGCATCTTTTACATTGTAGGGAACAGAGCCTTAGGTATTTGCCAGGGTTGAGCAACCTACGTCACAGCTGTGTGGTACTGTGTGTGGAGAAGTGGTTGGAGAGGGAACGATGCCACTTGCTTGGCTTTTGCCTGTTTCTAGTCACTTCCCCCACTCCCTATATGTGACTGGTACCCTTCTAGCTGCTGCCCTGGTGCTGAATCGCAGAGTAGGTGGCTTTGCAGACATTCTAGGACCATGGGGGGCCTGTTTAGACTCAAAAGAGTCTCAACAGACTCTCTAAACAGACTTAGCAGAGTCTAAACAGACTCTCCTGAGAGACCAGAAGTTTCTTCTACTGCCCCAACCCCGACTGGTTTCCACATCCAGAAGTTATGAGGCTTTACTTTTCCCAGTGCCAGAACCCTGGGATGTGCAGTCTGGCCTGGGGCTGGGATCACTCACTACCCAGCTCCCCAGCTCCCCAGGTGTCCCTCCCAGTTTTTATCCACTGAACGTGAATGTGGCACTGCCCATTCTGCCAGCCACCACTGCCTTGCTGCTGCTGCTGCTGCCGCCTTGCCACTGCCACATCATATCCCCTCCACCAGGCTCCCCATCTCTGCTCCTCCTACCCGTCTGGATGAATATTTCCTTTTTTAATCCTTGGTTGTCAGACTTCCATACAGTTTGATTTTCTGGAAGTTTTGGTTGTTTTTTGTTTTGAAGTTAGTTGTGATCCTTCTTATGGTTGTGCTAGGCGGTAAAGCATGCCTACCTATACCTCAATCTTGGCTGGAAGTCTTAGAATCCTTATTTTGGTTGTCCTTCTGACAAATCCTAGATTCTGCTCTTTCTTGGAAAGCAGAGAAGATACCATTCCATCTTCTGGCACCCCAAAGTGGATTCTTTTCAGGGGATTAAGTGAGAAGCTAATTACTATGGATTCCTAGTCCTCATATCCTGCATGGTGAGAGGTTGCCCTCTCTACAAAGTTCTTCAGATTCTTGGGATTTTCCAAGTCCCACTAAACTATATGTAGTTTGCACATTTCTACAGCCAACATCAAAGTGAGTTAATATTTACATAGTGTTTCTTTATATGCTTCTTCACTTTTCTTAGGGATTTCCATCTGATAATTCACCAGGTATGTACAATCACTATCTCCATTTTACAGGCATGGAAACAGAGGCATGGAAGTTTAAGTAACTTACTCAAGGTCCCACCACTGGTAAGAAGTGGACTCAATTTGCCAGTTTAGATTGGGGTCTGAGCTCATAACCTGCCATGCCCTCTACATTCTGCCATGCTATTCTTGTTCTGCATTCAGAGGCAACAAGGGGCAAGTTGTCCTATGGAGACTGGCACTAGATGCTTATATGAATGAGAAGTCATGGAACTAGAAAGGAGCAGCATCTGGGTGTCTAGCTCACTTTCATACTGTTTTGTAGCATACCTGTATGTCAGTTGCAACTGAGGTGGGAGTGTCCAATCCTAGCATTCTGATATATAGATATCACCACATATATCAGAAAAACAGGAGGCACTCTGCCTATGATTTTCCCTTCCCAGTCACCCCAAAGGTACATGGCGAGTCATGCATAGAATAGGTATTCTCAAATGGTATTGCTAAACTTGAATTGCTTAGTCTTTAGTGATGGTTCTTGTTATTCAGGGATGATCATATGCAAAGTATGTCTCTCTAGTAGCCACTGTTGGGCTGTATGTGGGGAGCAAGTGGAGGAGGGAGGATAGTGAGGCAGGAAATCTGTGTAAGAGATTCATCCCTTGGGGTCAGGAGGGCCCTTTTAAACTTACTCCTTACTCTGCTTCCCCCTAACAAAGCCTTCCTGTCAATGAGCCAAACTCACTTTCCCACATTCCCTGAATGTGTATGTTCTGCTTTTGAGTGCTCAATTTCTGTCCCCTCAAACTGGGACCCCCCTCTCCTATCCTCTCTTTCTGAGGGGATCTTGTACAATCTTTAGGAGCCAGTTAAAAGTCCATCTCATCTGGAAAGCCCTTTTTAAAAAAGATTTTATTTAGGGAAGGGAGGGAGAAAGAGAGGGAAACATCAATGTGTGGTTGCTTCTCAAGTGTCCCTACTGGGGACCTGGCCCACAACCCAGGCATGTGCCCTGACTGGGAACAGAACTGGTGACCCTTTGGTTCACATTCTGGTGTTCGATCCACTGAGCCATACCAGTCAAGGTTAATCTGCACAGTCTTGCTTTAGTACTTTGATTTATAAGACTGTTCAAAAATCCCTGGGACTTGGCAAAACAGGGTCAAGGTTCCCATCTTGGGATGTGTGATTAGACATAAAGATGTATCTGTGGTCCAACAAGAAGTATCTAGGTCCAACTATGGGCTCAGTAACTGCAGTTTGTGAGAAGGCTCCGAGAACTGCCCCAGAAATGAGGCCAAGTTCTGGGAAAGTGAAGCAATGCCCATGTTAGAGCCGGAGGGTTAAACAGCCATCTATGGTGAAGAAGAGCAGGCATTAGAAGCATTCTCCCCAAGCCTAGCTGTGCCCCTGTCACAGGTCTCACCCCGAGTGGAGGCTCTCTCCTTTACATTTCGCCAGTACACTTACAGTATTGTTCATATGGTATTTGATCATTTATATCTTCGTGATGCTAGTAAATGTTTTTTGTGTGTTGTCTCTCCAGGTTCCCTGAGAACTGTATCTATGCATCTCTTTAGTGCAGAGGATTATGCTGTGTATATCTGATACCCATGTCAGAAATATATTGCACAAATGAATCAGCAATCCTGTCTGTTATGGTTTGTCTTGCATACTTGAAAGAAAACATCTTAGAGTTTTAACACCTAGTACCTCAGAATGTGACCTTATTTGGAGATGGGGTCTTTACGGAGGTAATCAAGTTAAATGAAGACATCAGGATAGGACCTAATCCAATATGACTGATGTCCATATAAAAAGAAGAAATTTGGATGATACATACATACAGGGGTGGCCAAAATAGGTTTATAGCAGTTCATATGGAGAAATAGAAATACAAGAATAAATAATAATAAAGAATAGACTCTGGCTCTGGCTGGTGTGACTCAGGGGATTGAGCACTGGCCTGCAGACCAAAAGGTTGCCAGTTCAAGTCTTGGTCAGGTCACATACCTGGGTTGCCGGCCAGGTCCCTGGTTGGGGGGTGGGGGTATGAGAGGCAACCACACACTGATGTTTCTCTCTCATGTTGATGTTTCTTCTACTCTTTTCCTTTTTCTCTAAGAATAAACAAATAGAATCTGAAAAAAAGGATAAGCTCTGTGTTCCACACACTCACAACTGTAAGCCTATTTTTCTCATCCCTATACATAGAGGGAAGGCAGTGTAAGAAGCAGAGAGAGAAAATAGCCATCTATGAGCCAGGGGCAGATGTCGAGAATGGATCCTTCCCTCACAGCCTTCCGAAGGAACTGACCCTGCTGATACCTGGATCTTGCACTGCTAACCTATAGAACTGTGAGACAACAAACTTCTCTTGTTAGAGCCACCTAGTTTGTTATAGCAGCCCCAACAAACAAATAAACTGTCTATTATTTATTGAGCCCTTAACCTGGGTGAGGCTCTGTTCTAATCACTTTACAGTAACTCCTTTAGTCTAACAAATTCTTCATCAGATGGGTATAGTACAACATTACTCCAGAAGAATCTAAGATCCAGAGAAGTTAAGTAAATTGCCCAAGATGCCTCAGATAATAAGTGCTGGAGAGAGAATTTGAACCCAGGCAGTCTGGCTCCAGAATACATATTCTTACTCATTGTCTCATGCTTCCCTGGTAAGTACCCTTTGTCTGCAAGACTGCACACTGGTGGGCTACAGGCCATAGTCACTTCATATGTGTTTTGTTTGACCTTGACGTAGAATGTATTTTCCAAAGATGCATGAAATCACATCTCTCAATCCATGTGCTCTTGTCTGGGGTGACCTTGCCACTCCCCACCAGGGGATGGAGTCCATTTCCTTGCCTCCATGAGACCAGGTGAGCTTTACAACTGCACTGAAAAACAGAACAGGATGAAAGCAGAAGCTCCAAGTGTGGTTCTTATCTGGCCCAGAAGCTTCATTTTCTCTGCCTTTTGGAAGTTGCCATGTGTATGTACAACTTCTTGGGACCGACATGCTGCGAGAAGGCCAGGCACATGGACAGGTTATGGAGGATGACACACCATTCAGAGAGAGAGACAGAGACAGAGACAGAGAGACAGAAAGACAGAGAGAACTGAGGGGCACACACACAGAGGTGCTAGATATGGGGGGAAGAATCCATCATTTTGGAAGTGGATCTATCAGTCGCAGCTGCCTCAGCTGCTGTCATGTGGACTAGGAGTGAATCACTCAGCGCTAGCAGGATCACTTGAGCCCTTCTTAAATTCATAAACCACAAGTCATGGTGAGAATAAAAATGGTTTTGGGGTCAATTATTATGCAGCATAGAAAATAGATACAATACTTGACAATGTTTTAAAATAAGTTAAATTTGTTGTCAAAAGTTCCAAACTGAAACAGGTCTTGCACACATACCTACCTCACCCACACAAGGATTTTCAGCCTTTCCTGAAAGAGTTAGCTCTTCCTACTTAGCAATGTGATGGAGCACAGCTACCCTATAGATGGGGCACACACACTCTGTAGAGTTCCCTGAAGCCTCTATCAGGCCCGCTTCCCTCTTTTATGCTACTTGTCTAACCCATCCAGACATTTGAAATCTGCCATATAGCTTCAGCTGTTTCATTAAAGCCTCCCACCCAGTTCTCAATGAGTTAGCAGCATTCCCTGGCCCTTTAGATAGCCACACAGCTGCACCAAGCACGGAGCGTCTGAGCCACTGAGCCCGTTCTCCCTCTCTCCAGTCTCCTCTGTGTAGCATCCCCACACTCAGGAGGGTGGAGGTGCACAGCCAGGCCGACGTGCTTTCTGAGGCTTTTCTTGTTTGCTTGTTCGCTACCACAGGAGGGGTGCTTCTCCAAAATTGAAACTTCATACTGTGCCATTCCTTCATCTCATTTCCAGGCCCCCTGCTGCGTGACCGTGTGACACATAGTCATTCTGTGAGAATTGAGAAGGATATTGGCAGTTTGGGAGCTGTTGTTCCTGCTTATGTATGCAAAGAACATAATTGCTAAGTGCATCATCTGCTGTAATTTACACATCCACATATAGCACTGAGCAGGGCATTCTCTTCTTCCACGGGCACCCAGGGTTGAAGTTGTGTACACACTCCAGCCTCGAGAGAAGCTGGCTGATTTCCAAGGCCCCAGGCAGCCCAGTAGAGGACTCCAACCGTGAGGCTTCTAAGACTTCCAAAATGGGACTAGCAGAGTTTCTTCTTAGATGATTTAGAATTTTTGCATGAAAGATGCAAGGGATAGGCATGCAGCATCTCACATCTTTTGGCACTCTTTTCAAATAAGTTTCAGGGCCCTCATAAGAGTTAGGTGTAATGAGAGATCGAGGATTCAGAGCTATGTGCAAGTGATGGTATTAAATGAGGGCTCACACCTGTCCTCAAGACACACACCTTAGAGCAGTAAGACATCTCTTAAAAGGATTCCCTGTGGAGAAAGCACTTTGGGCGGCAGATTTGTTTAGCTGTGTCACGTTTGACCAAATCTTAAAGAGGCACTACTCTTGGACATGGTTCCTTTCTTGGGTTTGCAGGTATTTCTAAGGCATATAGAATGTTCTACTGGTGGAGTGTGGAGTGGGAAAGGGTCTTTTGCCAGGACACTCAGCTGTGGTCCCAGCACTCAGTCTAATTCATTTTGATAGCACAGAGAAGGAGCCCCAGGTTATACACAGAGATCAGTTTCCTGCAGAAGCTACAGATGTGACCGACACCTCATTCAATGTCGGAAAGGTACAGAGTAGTATAAGATATTAGTTCCCCTCTCCACAAAGTTATATTTTAAGTTTACACTTTAGGAGACAAGACTAATACATCTGAAACTATTATTCTGGAGGGCTGGAAAGGAGAGTGTCAGGCAACTCCAATTAAGGCATTCTGATAGTCAGACTCTACTATCAGACTTTCTGAGTTTGAATCCTGGCTCTACAACTCAGCAGTGCACCTAGGGCAGTTTGTATAACCGCTCTGCCCCAGTGTCCTCATCTGTAAAATGGGTGTGACTGCCTCTGTCAGTGTCACTAAAGGACTTAATACGTGCGAAGAGCTGAAACAGTGCCTGACACTTGGTAAGGACTCAAAGAACACTAGCTCCTGTATAGTAAGAATATTCTTTCCAGTCCTTGCAATCTCCTGTGTACATTCCTCATTACATGTCAGAACAGCACCCTGAGTCATGGGCCCCTGAGAGCTATCAGTGCATTTCATACGCTCTCCGAAGGGCAGAGGACTAGGGCAGACATGGATCCAACAGAGCTGCACTACCACCCATCATCAGCTGTTTCACCTTGGGCTACAGGATTAAGCTTTCCATAACTCAGTTTGTTTTTGTTTTAAATCCTCACCTGTGGATGTATTTATTGATTCCAGAGAGAGAGAAAGAAGAAAGGAGAGAGGGGGAGAGAAAGAGAGGGGGAGAGAGAGGGGGGCACTGATGTGAGAGATACACTGATCAGACATCAACTGATTGCCTCTCATATGCTCCCAGATTGAACCTGCACACTAGGCATGTGCCCTGATTGGAAGTTGAACTTGTGACATTTTGGTTTATAGGACAATGCTCCAACCAACTGAGCCACACTGGCCAGGGCCATATCTCAGTTTCTTCATCTGAAAAGGGGACAGTTGTTCCTACTTCAAAGGATGGTTATGAGTTGAATTGTACCTCTCAGGAAGCTGTGTCAAAGCCCTAACTCCCAGTACCTGTGAACGTGACCTTATTTAGAAATAGGGACTGTATAGGTGTAATAAAGTTAAGATGAGGGATGTGAGGGCAATCTGGCTGCGACATCTGTCACCCCATTGATCGCCAGTGTTGATTCGGCTGATCTGGCTGGCCAGTCGAGTGTCCCCTTCCTCCCTCACCGATCCATGTGCATCCCTCCCGAAGCTGCACGCTGGGTCGAAGAGGACGACCTTCCCAACTAGAGGAGAGGACTGGTCTTTGGTCAAGGGCATACGAGTAGCTGCACTACCCTGCTAGAACCTCCAAAGAAGCTCTCAAGTTAAGATGAGGTCATGAGGGTGGGCCCTAATTCAATATGACTGATGTCCTTATGAGAAGTGGGATATCTGGACATGGACACGCAGACAGAGGAGAACACCATGTGAAGACAAAGACACAGAGGGCCAACAGCTATGGGAAGGTGGGAGCAGAGTTGGTGCTATGCTGCTACAAGTCAAGGAATGGCTGGGGCCCCCAGAAGCTAGAGGAGGCAAGGAAGGATCCTCCCTTAAAGCCTTCAAAGAGAACACAGCCCTCCCAACACCTTGATTTTGAACTTCTATCCTCCATATCTGTAAGAGAATAAATTTTTATTGTTTTTAGCTGCTCAGTTTATAGTACTTTGTTTTACAATCCTACAAAAGTAACACAGACAGTATGTATACAAGGGGCTCACAACAGTGTGTGGCATGGGATGGGTTCTCAAAAGCAGTTATTCGGAAGGTTACGGAGCAGTGCACACTGTGCCCTCTATCTGCAATTGAGGAGCTAGCTTAATTGGCCCAAGGAGCAAAGGAGCGGGCTGAGTTCTTTAGTATGCACACGGAATCCTTTAGAGGTGAGATTTCAAAGGGTAACTCTTCTATTTATTCAGAACACTTGGTGTTTCACAGGAAGGGATGTGGAGCCCATGTGGGCCTTCAACCACTAGAGGGCATTTGAAGGACATCAGATCAATAGGCACTGACCTCCTGTGGTCAGCCAAAGGCCACACACTGTGTATGGCTCACTGTGCAAAAGTAGGAAATAAATGGCTCAGACAGTGAATTTACTTATTGGTTTCTTATGGCCAGTCGCTAGTCAAGTGTTGGAGTTAGGGATTCTGAGCAGGTAGAGTGTAAACATCTCAGCAGGTGTCCTGTCTGACTTGGAATTGGCAGCTGTTTCCCATCTCTGTAGGAACAGGCAGGACAAAGAACTCGTAGAAAAAATAATTTTAAAACAACCAAAGAGAGATCAGTAAGTGACAGATTTAAGCCCAGTAATATGTTCAATTAATTTTTAAAAAGCAAGGCTATTAAAATAGGAAGCCCCAAGATTAGACACCTACTACACACATTTTGGAAAGATTCAGAGTAGAGTCTTAGACTGGAATCAGATTTAATGGAGAACCCTGTAATTCAAAATCTGGCAAGTAACTGGGGGTTAAATGAGAAAGTCAAAACCCATAGAGGCAAGGTCAGGATTAGAGACTTAATTGTCTCTTACTCAGTGATTGACATTCTGGCTGACCCTGGACAATTCACTTAACCTGTCTGGGTCATTATTTCCCAGTGTATAAAGCAAGAATAATACCAGTCACTGGATCAATTTACTAAGGTTCATTCAGGTCCTCTAATGAAAGGCACATTATAAACACAAATTGTAATTATACCTGAGAGTGCGTTTTTCCTCTGAGGGAACGAGAGGGCTTTTCTGTCTTTGAAACTTCAATTATGAAAGTTAGAATCTTACACATTTGGCAGTGGTGGATAAAAATTTATTCATATGAATCATATAAGATCAGGTTAATGATGCTCAGAATCTTAAAGTGGGGCATTAATGGTGTGAACAAATTACCTGGAACCTGAAGACTTTAAGTCTAGTTATTATTTCCCTAATTAACCCTGGGGCCTTAGGCGAGTCATTTCAGCTCTCTGTGCCTTAGCCATAAAATGATGTGGTTTGATTACCAAAGCATTTTCCAAACTTCAATCACTCTCTTCATAATTTTTGCCATATCCAAGAACCATCTATTATTATTAGCTTGTTAACATTCTTTAATACATTAATCTTGTAAACTTCAATGTCTATGGCCCATTATAGCCCTGATATAAACAATATTTATAACATTTCAGATTTAGTGTGCCATATCTGCTGTATCTATAGACATGTGTGTGTGTTTACATATTTTTTGACTACTCATATAAGGAAAATATAATTATTTAAAATATTCTTAAAATAAATATAAATATTAGAAAATATGATTATTAGAAAATTACTCTTTATCTGTAAACCACCTAAAAGTTACCTCACATACCATATTAGCATATGTACTACTTTGGAAAAAAATTAGCCTAGATTATTTTGAAGGATTCTTCTAAAACTATGAGCCTATGAAAGAAGTTAAAGTATAAAACAAACAGAAGAGCAGCTGATGGTTTTGATAAAATTTGGATCTTTGGCGTAGCAGAGAAGCTATAAATTTTGTAGACTAACATTATTTTCTCTAACAGATAGATGTATTAACACCTAATACTGTTAAGTCAGAAAATGACTGGCAAAAAAAAACATCGAATGGATATTGATGGGGGAATGTTGGGAGAAAATGTTCTTTAAAACTTATTAACTGAAAAGACAGACCCTCAAGGGAGGAGAGAAACTCATCCCACAAAGCCAGAATTTGTGCTGACTGTTGCCCAGAATGTTACAGAAAATGAGGGCACGCTTAGAAAGAAAAGTGTTTACATCAACCTATTTCATTACTTCTCTCTCTTAGTAGGTGGGTGTGGATCAGTAGCTCCACAGTAATTGGCTCATTCCACTACATTGTCCTTTGAGAGCTAACAATGTTCCAGGCCCTGTTCTAGGCATTGGTAACACAACCATGAACAAAGTGTATAGGATCTGTGTTCAGGAATCACCCCTGGGCATTCAGAGCTGTGAGATTTACACCTAGTCCATTTACTTTTCTGAGACTTCATTTCCTCACCTGCTAAGTGTGGTTAATGATATTTCTTCCTAAGAAAGATTAAATTGATAAAAGATACATGAAATGACCTGGCATGGCACAAATAGCAAATGATACATAAATGTAGTTGAATTTGAATTGGAGAATCATAGCATTAGAAAGAAATTTAGAGATCATCTGGCCTGTTCTTTCCCAGAAATAGAGCTGAAAGCCACAAGAAATTTAAGCTGAGGGAAATAATATGGGGGCTTGGCTTGTTACCCTGTTGCTCCATCGTGAGATTTTTGTTTGCCCATGTGACTTAGTTTCCAGTAAGGTGATTCTATACTCAGACAGAGCTCCAATCAAATGTAATAATTTATAGTCATCTAAATATATGCCCACACCAACCTACACTGATTTAGTGATAATCATTCATGCTGGCTAATCAATCCCACCAACTCTTCAGCTTTAGGGTAAAAAAAAAATTCTGTATTCTTTACCATTAGGGTCTTTCAGGTTACTGATATATTTGCCATCTTTGTTATACGGGGTAGGTGGAGTAAAAAGTAGGTTTATAGTTGTTCATATGGAAGATAATACAATAATTAGTAAATAGTAATACAAGAATAAATTGTTTCGTGTACTCACAACTGTAAACCTATTTTTGCTCCACCCTGCATTTTTTTAAATACATGCCTTCGCCAGGATCACATGTGAACAATTATGTTTCTACCTTCCTATTACAATTAGCAATAGAGCTGACTCAATCTTCCTGGACAGGAAGAGTTTCTGTGCTGGGCCCAGTGCTTTGGAGGTTCATTCTCCAGCCTCCTCTAGCTGCACTGCCCTTAGTTCCTGGACTCCTGGCTGCAGGAGGAAATGCCCATGGGAGCCCTAGCATCTCCTTTTAAACCATACTCCTGGCGCCTGGGATCTTTGAATTCCTGCTAGACCTTTTCCACCATGTCCCTTTTCCTTGGGGTAGACAAGATTACCAGCATGCATAAACCTAGCCATGAGGGGTGACCAAAGAGGGGTGGGAGGGTAGAGTGATGGTGAACAGAGCTTGAAAGTACAGGCTAGGCTGTCTACATACACATGCAAAAGGCCCTACGTGGTACAGAGCAGAAGATAAGTGGAGTCAGGCTATGGAAATTTAGTTGTACTTTTTGTCCAGGCCCTGTTTTGTTGGACCTGATTTTGCTCTTGATGGATGTCAGGTTTGTTTCTTCTCTCTTTCTCCTGATAACTTCATTTCATCCATTCACTACTCTCCAGCATGTCTACTGAGGACTGAGGGGGAGCAGAGAGAAAAGGGCAAACTGAGATTAGATCATTTTCCTAGTTGGTGAGTAAAGAATGATCTTTGCAACTTGTGAGCAGTCTTGATAAAATGTTTCCTAGAATCACAACACCTTAAAATCTGAAGGGACCTCAGGGGTCATTTCTCAAGTCCATGTGGGTAAGAAAAATGAAAGCTGGAACATAAAAAGACAACTAAATAAACACATAATTAACCTAAAATCTCATTTTTGTTAGCCTTCAAGGTATGTGACCATTAGCCAATGGTAATGAAACATGATTTGTTCTTAGGCCAAGGGTACTTGCATTTGTGTGTCTTTGCAGTCATATTTGCAGTCACAAAGGAGATCTGTGACTATTTTGTACCCTGAAGACTATTCTGAGAGTTAATTTCATGACTCTAAAGAACTTCCCATATTCTGTTTATTTTGTTTATTTAATTAGTAATATGTTAAGTGCTCAAACTTTTCCTTTCCCCCTGAATATCATACTTGTCCTGTGTCTTATTTTTTCTGTGCCCCACTATTTGTGAGGCTATATGACATATTCATCTAGGATATAATGTCAATGGCCAATAAATACATAATGCTTCCTGCTCTGACTAGTGTGGCTCAGTGGGTTGGACACTGTCTCACAGACCAAAAGATCACTGGTTTGATTCCCTGTTAGGGTACATTCTGGGTTTCTCCTGTACATCGATGTTTCTCTCCCTCTTTTTCTCCCTCCTCCCCCCCTCTCCCTGAAATAAATACATAAATAAATAAAATCTTTAAAAAAATAATGGTTCCTTCTCTGGCAACATTATAAGACCAACGTTCAATACCTGAATAAAGAAGTTAGCACCAGTGCTTTTGAATTTTCAGACAAAAAGGGAGATTAGCAAAGGGGATAATAATACAACCTCAAAGTTTTTGGAACGATTTCAGCCACAGAAGCAGCTTGAAGGAAAATGTTTTCAGTGGCAAATAAAATCAACCCTTTAACACCCAGCAGAAAACCAACCAGGTTAGAAGAGACAGAGGCCGGACTGCCCTGTGCTGGGCCAGTTAGCCATGCAGAAGCAAGGAGCACTGAGTGGAGGGCGGTGTCTGTGAGTCCAGAAAGTGCAGAAATGTTGATGAGACAAAGGGAAATTGAGAGAAGGACTTCTGAAAGAGAGACCAACAGCAACAGTAGCGGATATGGTCAAAGGGGACAAATCACAGAAAGCACATTCAGTGACGAGGACAGTGCATAGAGCACAGGCTCTCTGTGGTGGGAAAGGTAAAATAAAAGAGCTGTGTGGTGCAGAAGGAAGAATGGGGCATCTCCATCTCAGAACTGGAGCCCTTCAGAGCACAGATTAGTCCTGCTCCGTGTAGAAGGAAGAACATTTGCCTCCCAGTATAGGGGCCTGGAACATTTTTAAATTTTTCTCTGTGTGATATTATGCACAGTGGGTGACATTCCCAGACCAGACCTGCTCTGGCAGGCACGCCAGGGGTGAAACAAGGTTGCCGGAACCCTGCCACTTATCTCTTACCCTCTCAAAAAGCATCTTGGAATCAAAGGAAGTAATGTTCTTTACCAGATTGAAACAAGACCCCTACCTCCTGGGGGACAGCATTTATCAAAGCCAGGAGCAATGAAAGGTAGCACTTGGTAATGCAAATTAAGGCCAGGCAAGTTTCAGAGATTCCTTTAAGCATAAGGCAGAGGAGGCCCAGCTTGGGCAGGTGAATATCTGCTCTACACGAAGAGCCAATTTGCTATCTGCCCAGTGAGTCTGTCTCTCTGTGTCTCTCTCTCTCCTCACACACACAAACACACACCTTCAGTGGAAATGTGTATAAGAACATAACTGATGATCTGTCGTGGGTGAATGGGAGAGAGGAAGATCACAAAATTCTCACTATCTTTTGGGAATTTGGTCAGAAGAGAGAGAAATCTAAAGGTGAGAGGTTTTTTTTCCTAGTGATCATGAGAAAGCTCGGAGAGCAGCACCTACGCCTCCTGAGTAGGCGGGGAGAACATGCCCCACTGCATTACAACTTTCTACAAATTACAAGATATGACTCAAAGTTGAAGGCAAAAATTTTTATAAAATTTCTCCAAATTATCAGGGCATGCTTGACTTGCTAACAGTAAAGTTGCTAAAGTGCTTTGCCTTCCTTTCACTATGATGGGCGTAGAACAGGATTACATAGGGATCGTCTTGAATCTGCATTACTCTTGCACTTGAAAAGTGAACCATAAACATTTTTTTGTAATTATATTAGCTATGACCCACCTCACAACTTCTGAAGACCCTTCTGTGTGGCTCGCTACTGAGATAAGCAGGACCAAAATGGAGTCATTTTCCCCAAATGCCATTAACACTGAGAAGAGATAATAATCAGAAGTTGTGTGTGTGTGTGTGTGTGTGTGTGTGTGTGTGTGTAGGTGTGGATTTGATACCAGAGGAAACAGCGGGGCAACACCTCTTAGTGCTGAATTAGAATGCTATCCATTACATGAGTGGTTCTCAGAAAAAAAACAAGAAGGTGTATGGACACTGATTTCCACAACCCAAAGCTTTCCAAAAGGGCCACCTATTCTTTCTTTATTTTTAAAAAGTAGGTCCTGGGATTTCAAACTGAAACAGGGCAATAGAAAGCTAGATAGATTTTTTTTGTAAATGGCTTGAACAGAATCTTGTTTGGGAAGAAGTGAAAGTGTTGTGATATCAGAGTTGCAACTAACAAATCATGTGGGGAGGTATTTGTGAAAATTATAAAGGGGACGTTATACCTAGAAAAATACAAGCATGAGCTAAGGGGCCCAGGAACCTGGAGGTGAGTATGTACAGGTTCGTGGCATACCGGGAGAAGAGTAAAGAGAGGAGCGGCAACTGGCTGCTTACATCCAAACTCAAGGACCTGATCCGGGACACGGGTGGTAGGTGACCACAGCTCTAGGTGACTTTGCCTGGGCAACCCGCATCCTGCAAAGTCGCTTTAACAAAACCAGCTCTTTTAGAATACTTCTAGATTTGTAGAACTATTAAGAAGGTAGTACAGAGAACTCCCATTTACCCCGCACCTAATCTGCTCTATTATTAACATTTTATATTAGCAAGTACATTTGTCATTAAACTACTATCAATACATTATTACTACCTGAAGTCATATTTCATTCAGATTTCCTTAGTTTGTTTGCAACCTCCTTTTTCTGTTTCAGGACCCCATCCATGACACTACATTACATTTAGTGGTCATGTCTCCTCAGGCTCTTGTTCCTGTGATAGTTTCTCAGACTTTTCTTCCTTTGGAAAACCTGGGCAGTTTTGAGGAGTAACTATTAGGTACTTTGTAGAAGGTCCCTTAGTTAGAATTTGTCTGCTATTTTTCACATGATTAGAATGGGGTAATGGGGTAATGTGTTTTTGGCAGAAAGCCACAGAGGCCAGTTTCCTCACATTATATCCATGGTGTTTGTATCAGCATGACTCATCACTACTGACGATGACTCTGATCGCCCGGCTGAGGCCGAGTCTGGTCTCTCCACTGCTCTCCTTGGAAGAAAGTCACTGTGCACAGCCCGCACTTGAAGGGTAGGGAGTTAGGCTCCGTGTCCTTTAGGACGAGTTGTCTACATAATTTATTTGGAATTCTTCTGTATATGAAATCGTATCTTCTCCCCATTTATTTATTTACTCACTCATTTATTTACATCAGTAAGGACACACAGACATTTGCTTTATACTTTGGGTTATAACATAATACTGGTTGATTTTGTTGCTCAGATTATTTTGGCCTTGCCCATTGGGAGCTCTTTTAGAGAGCCCCTGTACCTCTGGGACACTTCCCTACCACTGTGATTTGTTTGTTTATTTGCTTGTTTGTTTTAAGCACTTCTTATTTTCTGGCACAGCAAGATACTTCCAGCTCACCCTCTCTATTACTGCCCCGATCCTAGACTCAGTCATTCCTTCAAAGAACCTGATTCCTTTTATGAGAGAATGGTATTAGAAATGAAGATCTAAGTGCGAGCCAGTGTGGCTTTTTAAAAGTTCTGAGTTATCTGCTCCTATAGCACACCTGTCAGTGTGACTTGGCATATTAGAGATGCTGCAATTATAGATGATGGCTTGATTTGTTCTGACAGGTCAAAGATCTATATAAAACTTAGAAGATAATGATACTCCAGAAACTGTGAAGTCCGCCGAGGAGAGGGGTGCTCCAGCTTTTGAGTCACTCATGTCTTTGGCAGAACTCTGGATCCACCACACTGCCCAGAGGCTGCTGTCCCTGTGTAAGTCCTGTGAGACGTTTATGAAAAGTTGCCAACTACCTAAACATTAGCTGAGATGAAAAAAAAGTGTCAGAAAGTGGACTCTAGGCTGTGGCTGGACTTTGTCCCAATTATCATGTTAAGGACATGGGCTCTAGAGCCATGTCAGCCTCATTTCAAAGCCTAGCTTCTCCCCTTACCACCCCTAAGGACCTTTCTGTGCCTCAGTCTCCTTGTCTGTACAATGAGGACAATAGTAGCACATACTTTAGACCTGTGGTTTTGAGGAGACATATATGTGAGGGGGTATGTGTGTGTATATATATATAAACAGACACTGATGTACACTAAGTAAGGGCTTGTTATTAAAACCTCAACATCCACCTCTGTATCTATAGCTTCATTAGCAGCACTTCACACAATAATGACCCCGAGTAAAGGAGAAATAGATATGTTCCATCTAATGTTTAAGGTAGCATGGAAGTATATAGCATATCAAGAAAGATGTTACAATTCAAACACCCCTCAAAGGATGGTACAGAGCCACTGCTTATAGGGTTAACAATGAGTCATCTGAAAGAAATACAGCACTTCAGAAGAACTTTCCCCAGGACTATGGATGGCCATGTCCTGTTTGTACTCTAGGTTTAATAGGAAACATTTATATGTGGTATTATTATTAAAGTTTGCTCTGGCTGATGTTAAAATCTTAGGGTCACAGAAAGAAAGTCAAGGAGGCCAATAGCAGTGGTTGACTAGGAGTGGAGGGGAGGAGAGAAAAGAACCCAGTATTTTCCTCGTAGAAAATAAGGTTGTGAAATTTTTGCATTTGTTATGTGTGTGTGTCAGTGTGAGTATCAGTCTGCTAGGGCTGCCATCACAAACATCCACAGATTGCATGGCTGAAACGACAGAAATTAATTTTTTCACAGGTTTGGAGGTTGGAAGTTCAAGAGCAAGGTGCTGTCTGGGTCGTACTTGAGTGAATTCTCTCTCCCTGGCTGCTGGGTGGCCACTGACTTGCCGTGTTCTCACAGGTCAATTATGTGTGCAGGTGAGAGATCTCTGGGATGTCTCCCTCTTCTTATAAGGACCTCAGTCCTGCCAAATTCAGGCCTCACCCTTATTTAACCTTTGATGTCCTATGTCTAAATACAGTTACAATGGGGAGTTGGATTTAGGGGGGGTATACAATTCAGTCAATCTGAATTGTGTGTGTGTACATGCACGTGTGTGTGGTTTTAGGTTGTATTGCTTTTAGCATTGGGGCAGAATTTCCCTGTTATTGTCATAATGCTCATTTTCTTAAAAGGCTAATTGATTCTGGACTAGCCTTTCAATATTAGCTCTTCTGATAGGGATTAGAAGAAAACAGCATAAGGAGACAAAATTCTAAAAGAATAACCTGGAAAAGAAAAATATCTTAAGTGAGACTCTCTGTGACTTCAGACCTCAGGAAAGGAGGTGGTCCCCAGAGTGAAAAAAGTCAAACCCCGAGTATTCTTCATGCTTTCACAGACAGAGTTTAATCACGGATGTATTCAGACAAGAAATGCGTGACTGGCCGCCAATGCTGTCCTGGACAAGGAGTAAATAAAAATCAGGAAATTGGCCTCAAAAGAATAAATTCTACTTCATACCGCTGGTCCATTTTTGTTAGGGTTATATAAACTTTTCTTTTGGAGAGGATGGACCAAGAGTATTGAGCAGAATCTCAGGACATTTAGGGACCCTGAAAGAGTGAACTGTAAACATTTAAAAATGTTTCAAGGTGTTTCTCATATATTTTTTAAAGCTATGCCATAAAAAGGTAAGCTTTTAATCAGAATTTTATATGCAACCTGTCTACCCTCGAAGGGCACTACAGCTAAGATGAGGTCATGGTCACTATAATTGCATTTGATATATTTAGAATTATTTTTAAAATTGCTTCTCAAACAAACATGTTGAATACTATGTTTTAGAAATATCTATGTTTCTACTAAGTAGAAACAAAACTCACGGCGATTCCATGTCCCCGTCCCCTGAAGTCACATTGCAGGAAGCAGAGAGACTGGGGTTTGTACAGGTTCTGTCTAATGTAAAAGCCTGAGTGTTTAACTACTAGGTTCTAGTGAAAAGTGCCGAAAGTCTGGCATAAACTGAAAATGGTTTGGATTTTAGGGGAAAATGTGGTCCAGTGGCAAAGGAGAGAACAGCTTTGGGATAGAAATGTAGAAATGTTGAATATATTTTCAGTAGCAGAAATGGGTGCAGGGAAAGGGCCACCAATGGTTGGGAGGAAGCTAAACCACTGGCGAGGCCGCAGAAAGGTACTTGGATTAAAGCTAAGTACCCAGAAGCCAGGCTGACTTGAGTGAAGCCTCCCCTGCAGGGGACAGTCACAGCCCAGGGTATACCTGAAAGGGGTGGAACTAACTCAACAAATGGAGTGATTTGTACTGAAGGAACAGAAAAAATAGAAAAGGCTGAAAAGAACCTTACGATAGTATTTCCCTGGAGAGACAGAGTAGTAGCAAAAGTTAAAAACAACAATAGCAGCAGCAACAACAATAAATGAAATGTGTACAAAGAAAGAGTGTCAATAACACAGGAAGGCAGGAAATGACAAGGCAGGTTCAGGAGATGAAGTATTAGCAGGTCATAGATTCACACTAATAGAGTAAATTGGGTTCAGATTATGGGGCAGCAGCAGTTAAGCTAAGGAATTTGAAAATATTACAAAGGTGATGTTGAATTAGAGCTTTGGAGTGCATATAAATGAAGAAAAAACATTTTAGAATCAACATCTAATATGCAAAATAGATTAAAGATGAGCAAAAGTGAAGGTTAGCTGGTAGTTCTCAATCCTAGCTACATATTAGAATCACCTGGGGAGTTTTTTTAGTACAATGCCAATGTCGGGGCCCCACCCTAGCCCAATTTAATCAGAAATCTCTGAGGTTGGCACCAGACATAAGAATTTTTTTCAAGCTCCTCCAGGTGATTCTAATGCACAACCAGGGTTGAGAATCACTGAGTTAGATTATTGCAATCATGAAGCATATAATAAGTTTTTGAGCTAGAATGATAGCAGGGGAAATGATCGAAACAGCAGACACTATGAGGTAGAGGAGGAAGTAATAACTGTGATATTTAGGAAAGAAATATAGGTAGGGAGGAGAGAGGGGGAAGCAAAGATGTTAAATGAGTCCCTCTGACAAAATTGTAAGAGACTGAACTCAGGACAGCGAACCATTTGGGCTGGCAAAGTTTTCCATCTTAGGCAAGTTAAGGTTTAGTTAAGAGTGGGAAGTTTCAGGAAGTCAGATATTCAGGAGCAGGTAGAAAGAGACATCGTGAGAAGAGGTGAGATCTCAGAGAGGGGAAGAGGTTAGTACCTTGGGAGATGCTCAGATGGAGAGGAAGCAGAGGAAAGAAAGAAACAAAAATGAGAGATACAAAATGAAGATTCCAAGAGAGAGAGACTCTCAGCCAGACTTGGGACGGAAACAAAGGAATTTATAAAGGAGTGGCCACAGTGGAAAATGGTGCAAAATGGGAATGATACAACCTACCCAGCCCTGTGTCCTCAACATGCAAGAACAATAACACTGCTGTGGCTGCTGCCACAGTCTGAGTCTTCCTATTGGGCTCTTGAGCACACAGTTCTGCTCGCTGTGAATGCAATCTGGTGTCTGCTTGATGAGAAAAGAAAAGCACTTTAAGTATGTGTTTCCATGGAGGAGCTTATTAAATAGGCTGAAGGTTTCTGTGATAGGCTGGAAGAAATAATACAGGAAGGAAGCCAAGAAAGGAAAGTTTTGTTTTTTTTAAGATGCAGAAGAGAATTAAAATTGGTATTAACAAGTTGGCAAATAAAAAAAAACAGTGTGATACAGAGAAGAAACAGGAGTGAAGGAAGATTTGTAGAGATCCAATAAATTGGAACTTCATGACTGTTAGCCTCCTGAAACAGTTATGTCTTGATTTTAATAGATAATGGTAAGGAGGAGTCAGCTTCCAACAGGTTTAAGGAATTCCGAAGAGCACATCCAAATGTATAAAAGGTGCATTGCAGGATCTACGAGCCAGAAAGGTGGTCACCAAGTTCTAATAAAATCTGAGACTGGCTTTTTGGTCATCTTCATATTCTTCAAAAAAGTCAGTAAATAGAAGGAAAAGAAAAGCAGCTGTCCTGACAAGGTATCATGAGTTCCCTACGACTATGTTGAAAAATACTTTATTTCCTTTTCTGATAAGTAACTTGACCCGTTGATTAAAGCACGCTGAGAAATGTGTATACAAAAATGTGTTTCATGATGTTCCTATGACCAGTACGGGGAAATGTTAGTTGATAAGACGTTAAGTGGATCCATAGCTAATTTAAAAATGATAAAGATGACTGAGCCAGGAATTAAGCACCCAGGCCCTGGCCCAGCTTTATCACTTAGTAACCTTTACCCTAAGGGAGCTTTCCCACTCCCCAACCTTCATATTCTTCTCTAATATGGTCTAATAACAGCTGCCATTTATGGCACACAGAGATAAGTGAGCATCAAATATGTCAATACGTGGGGACAGTTTCTGCAATCTGAAAAGTCTAATACCTTTTGGAAACTTATTGATGCTGGTGATGGGCAGAATAACACAGATGTGCTCTGCCTAATCCCAAGACCTGTGGATGTGTTCTGTTACACAGCAAGCGAGAATTAAGGTAGCAGACAGAATTAAGGTTGCTAATCAACAAATGTTAAAGATTATCCTGGGTTATTCAGGATCCCAAGTAATCACAGAGTTCTTTAAATGGGGAAGAAAGTGGCAGAAGAGTAAGGACCAGAGAGATGGCACTATGACTTGACCAGACACTGCTGGCTTTGAAGAAAAAACTTAGGAATACAGGGACCACAGGCCAAGGCCTGAGGCAGCCTTGAGAACCTGGAAAAGTAAAGACAATGGATGTTCTCCTAGAGCCTCTAGAAAGGACGCAGCCTTCCCAACACCTTGATTTTAGCCTTAGTGGGATTTCTGATCTCTAGAATTACAAGAAAATAAATTTGTTTTTATTAAGTTACTAAATATGTGGTAATTTGTTATAGCAACAATAGAAAACTCATACCATACCTTTGGGAAAGGCTTTCTGTAATGCAGTTCCAGAATCCTGTGCTCTTGGTCCTAACCTTCACGAGTTCTTATTAACAATTTATATGAAATCATATGAATGACTTCACATGGGAAAGCATGCTCCCATGCTTGGATATAATGCAAAGCCAGAAAAAAAATAGTCAAATATTGCTGAAACTTCTAATGATTCTGTAAACATCTTTGTGAATCAAATTAAGATTTCAAAAGGCAATATAAACTTTTTCTTTCAGTTTCAAAATATAAATTGTACAAGTACAGAATAGATTGAAAGTTGCTGATGCAAAACGACATATGCATTTAAATTTATTACAAAGTCATGATTATAAAGTCATAATGAATCAATAGAGACTGATAAAAAGCTAATGCAATTCAAGGCTTCATTGGTAAAATCTTGTCAAAGAAATAATAAACTATTTTGTTGGACCCTAATGGTTAAGTCTATGTACAGAATATAATTTTCCTTTTGAAATATTACAAAGTTGACTAATTCCATATTTTCAAAGTAGAGAGACCCAAAAGGTAAAATTGTCAATAGCAATGCCAGTACTTGACCAGTGACATAAAATTATGTTTAAAATAAAGATTTACGCCCCCCATCCTAGACTTACTAAATTAAAATCTCTGAAGATAAGGACAATAATATGTACTCTGTGTATGTAGCAAGTTTCCCAGGTGATTCTGATGTGCGGGGCATGTCTGATGTATTGAATCCAAGTCAGATAAGGAAGTGGTGAAGTGACTGAGGTGACAGGTATGTATAGATGGTAAAATCTCAGATTTAGGGAAAGCTTCCTAATTGTCTTCAAATATTTAAAAGGTTATCAAACATCTACCCTCTGGAGTTATAAATAATGAACAAAAGTACATAAGCCTGAGGCCAGCAGGTACTTCTTAGCAATTGAACTTGTGTATATATACCCCATGTTACCCCAGGCTAATCCAGCCTGAAGGTTAAAAATGGGTCTAAATGAAATAAAGTTTATTTAAATATGCCCTAGCCTGTTGTGTGGGAACTCTAAGCCTTCTTCCCCCAAATGTTTCTGGAAGTCTCCACAGGGTATTACATGTACCTAGGGAACTTTCCAAGCTACTACTACATATTCTATTTTCTGGCTGACTATTGCTAACATCACCAAAGGTGCCACTATGGCCTCATTAGCCAAAGGACAGTCTGCTGAGAAGTCTCTGCCAGAGTTATGTCTTCTTCAGTGACTTCCTGATTTCCAGTGGTGTGGTTTCTCCTACTGCTCAGCCTGCAGGGTCCACTTGGGACTCAATGTAATTTAACAGTTACTTCAATTAGGGAAGGTTCACGGTCAGTTTGTGCTACTCTGACACAGACTTAATGCTCTCAATATTTTATGAGGGGGGATCCAAAAGACTGGAATTTATTTATAAAAAAAATTGTGTATCTTTTCTTACATGTTTAAATTTCAGTCACCTTCAAAGTACTCTCTACCTGATGCAATACATCTACCAAGACATTTCTTCCACTGCTCAAAACAGTTTTTGAACTCATGGATTTTGATGACTTTTAGTGGTTCTGCTGGTTTTTGTTTCACCTCTTCCACATCAGCAAAACATCTCCCTTTAAGGACTATTTTCATCCATAGAAACAAAAAAAAAGTCACTTGGGGTGATATCCAGTGAATAGGGAGGGTGGGGCATGGGGATCATGCTGTTATTTGGTCAAAAACTGCTGAACACTCAGTGCAGTGTGGGCAGGTGTGCTCGTATATCACTCATCATGAAACGGGCAAACCCGTTGAAAGAGTCTTCAGAAAAAATTCACTGAAGCCAAACTTAGTCTCTCACAACAATGCCAGCTGGTACACTGATACAGATGGGTCCCTAGAATACTCACATAGCAGGGGAAGACTGTGCTACAGGGGGCCCACCTTCCAGAAGGTAATTCTGGTTCTCTTTAAGTCGCCCCATTATAGATACCTTTCCTACCTTCCCTCCCCTTTCATTTCTTCCTTCCTTACTCTGTTCCTCCTTCTCTTCCTCCCTCCCTTCCTTCTTTCCTAGCTTACTTCAACTGACTGCAGCCCTACTACCAAAAAATTAAGCAAATAATCAAAAATTAACTCCAGTTATCTTAAGGAGAAAATGAGAAACTCATTGTACACATGCAAGGATGTTTTAAGAGTAGACAAGGGATTATAAGAAGGAAATAAAACAGGATTAGAAGCCAAGGCAGAAACTCTCTGGAGCCACAGATCTTTCTGTTAGTAGTTTGCTTCATGCACCTTTGAGACCAGCTTTCATTTCTTTGTGTCTAGAGGAGAGAGTGGCTGCACCAGTTGACATTAACTTTCTGAGTCTTCAACAAAGATTAACCAGAGTTTCTGGCTGCTATTTCAAATTCCCCAGGAAAGAGAATCTAACTGGCCCATTTGGGGCCAGGTATTCACCCCTGGCCCAATCAGTGATGGCCATAGATCATGTGATCCATTGCTTTCATAGCAGATATGGAAGTAGAATTTCTAAGAAGTAGTGTGAACAGTGTTTTCTATGATGAACATTTTTTAGGAGGAGACATGGGATGGGTAGGCATCACAAGGGTTGTTTACTTCGCTAATATTGGACCAAATGTGCACACCTTTACTTTCTTCCCTTTTGATGACTTTTTCCCAAAAGACCCTCATGTAAATAGATTTCTGCTGGGTTGCTCAACCAGTCTCTGCAAGACATGCTTGGCCATACCTGCTTCCCAGCATAACATAGCTTCCATGCTGAATCTAAGACCTCTTTTTAAAATAATTTTAAGGAGACGAGCTTCCTATCCTAGGAAACATTAAAAGTAAGAAGAAAAAACTGTAATAAAATTGTAGAAAAGATGTATCCTTGTCACCATAGGCTAGACAATTATGTTTTTAAACTCATTGATAACCTAAGTTTGCATGGAAGTTGATTTACCAGCCAACAACCAGCTGAATTTCCACAGTCTCATCCAAATTTTTGAAAAGCTTGAGAGCATACAAAATAAACCTACTCTCAGAATTTGATATGTATATTTAAAAATATTCCCACTATAACTACAAATTCATTTACTTTGCCAAGAGAAGGAGGAACACATGAGGTTAGTAGTTTTAAATTAAGAATTTTTTAGTTGAAATGGTCTCTGTGCTCTCTTCCCCAAATATTGTAGAGAGTTTAGGAGTGATTCTTCTAGATTATCAAACTAATTACTTTCAGTGTTTCTTACAGAATATGAGTGATAAGAAAAACTAGCTAAGATAGTGCAGTTGAGGGTCTAGCTACTTCAAATACAAAGCAAATGTCCAGTAATGTATTTGGGACAGTTGATGCTGTCTTTGCTAAGTGGGCACCATTGGGATTTTAAGCCCATTTAGTGACTTCATTTCTGTTTTTGGCAGCTTCCATTTTCATCATGTTGAATGCTAAAGATGGAAGTCTTTATTTTCTAGGTCCTTTTAACAAATGAATTTGCTTCTTCAGCATCAGTTTTTTCCTCTCATTTCTTTCTCCAGGATTAGAGTGTGAACATTTCTTATTATACACAGAAGAGAGTCATGCCAGTAGCTTATGAACCATTGCTCTGCAGGTCTCTCAGATGCTGGTTTATGCTGGAGATTTCCGAGTTCTCACATCACTGCACTTTTATTCCACGGAGAACTGGGGACAGTAGAGTGATCACCTTTCTTGCTATGCAAATTATTGTATTATGGCAAAGTATAGGACTTCTTCATCAAACTTATTCCCAGCTTCCCCAATGGAAAAAATTATCTAATAACTAAATAAACAGACAAGAAGACATCATGATATACTAGCAAGATCATCGGCCTTCCCAATTGACATAATTTGAATGCTAACTTGACCCCTTGCTCTTTTGGCCTTGTTAAAATGGTAATAAAATCAACCTCTTGGGAGTCTTACAAAAACTAAATAACAAATATGTTAGCATAATACACATTCAGTGAATGCTCTTTTCCTTCCATTGCCTTGAAGGTCATGGAGAAGATTAAATGGGGGCATGCATGTCAGTAGCTCCTTCACATTTTCAAGTTAAAGAATCCTTTGTGATTTTCAATGGACTTTCTCCTGGGGAAGGAAAGAACTCACATAAATGACAAAAATGAATGAATTACTTAATCAGTTTGAAGAAACTCATGGACCTCCTGAGCATAACAATGAATTAATAGAATAAGAACCTATGTCAACAAACAAATAATAAGGTTACTTGCAATCTCTCTGCTTGTCTAGGTTCTGAACTAAATAGATAGTCGGGGTGGAACTTAACATACAGGACCAATGTGACGTTAAAGACTTTGAGTAAAGAGAGCTTTTTCTTTCTATACATAAGAACTTAAGTTTAAGGTTTTGATTGATGTTCAAAAAGTAGTTTAATAACTAAACTTTGAACCTTGCCTTGAGATCAGATTGCAAACATGGAGACCCTGGGGACTTGAATGGAGAAGGAAGGAAAACAAGTGATCACCTTGGGAAAAGGGTTGGAGAGCAAGGGGCTTGGGGATTACTGGGTTTTTCTTCACCCACTTGACAATTTTAATCAAGTATATTTGTCTTAGCAGGTGCATAGTCTACAATTTTTATTTAAATATTTATGTTTTTAAAAGTCAAACATACGCCCAATTTAAAAAAAATGAAATGACATAGATACATCTTATAATAGAAAACAAAGCAAAAACAAAACTCACACTTGTCTACCACCCCACTGCTACCCAGTCAAAATCTCTTTCCCAAGCCCTGGCTGGTATAGCTCAGTGGATTGAGTGTGGGCCTGTGAACCCAAAGATCTCAGTTCGATTCCTGAGAGTCAGGGCACATGCCTGGTTTGCAGGCCAGTGCCCAGCAGGGGATGCATGAGAGGCAACCACACATTGATATTTCTCTCCCTCTCTCCCTCCCTTCCCCTCTGAAGATAAATAAATAAAATCGTTTAAAAAATCTCTTTCCCAAGAGAAAACCTCACTAGTTTTAATTCTATTATTTTTCTACTTTAGACATTTTAAGAACTTCCTTTTATGGTAACAGAGTTTATATCATGTATTTAGTGGGGGGGAGAGGAAGAGAGGTGCAGTGAGAGAAAGAGTGAGAAAAGAAGGGTGGGGAGAAAGAGAAGAGAGACAAAGAATAAATATATCTAGGGTAGCCATTTCAGTTAGAAGATTCATGCGTCTTTCTTCAGGTCTGACATTCAGGTCTTACTATTTCAATGTAAATGTGCTCCCCTTCATTTCTTAGTTCTATGTCTTTCAGGAAATACTTTCAATTAAATTCTACATCTCCTCTTTAATTCTTTTCCCCTTTCTCTCTCTACAATAGGTTATAGGAGAATATCTTGCCTTTCTCTTCCACTTGCTCCTTTGAATCTTTTTATTTTTATTTTTGATACTTATGTTTGTTTTTAAATTTCTGAGAGCTATTTCTTGTTTTCTGGTTGTTTCTTTCATTATTTTTTTTCATTGCCTCCTGTTCTTGGTTTACGATGTAGTATTTTCTCAAGTCAGGACAAAAGACAGATTTTTTAAAAAAGGATTTGTTGTTCACTACATCATTTCTGTTTCTTCTCGGTAAGTTTTTATTTTTGCTTAATTTGTTCTTTTCATTCATGCTGTACATTCTGATGAAAAATCTGGGAGTTCTTATCAGTTTCCATTATGAATGAAGGCAGGCTGACAGCCAGCTCATAGATGCAGGAGTGGGGCTCGTGGATGAACAGGGAAGTGGGAAGAGCAGGGAGCCAGCCATTCACTTTGGAACAGGTGCGTGGGTCCTGGTAGCCAAGAATTCTTTACTTGGAATTCCAGTGACTACATTACCTTTCCCAATTCTTCACTAAATGGTTTACAGTCTGTTCAATTTACTTAGAATGGCGACTTCAAAAGTTTTTTATTTATTTGTTTGTTTACTTGTTTAAGGCCAAATACTGGGCCACTGGCTCAGCCTGTGGTAGTGAGAGGCCATGTTTTGCATTCAGACCCTTCGAGAAGCCTACTCTTTTAGTCTGACTTGTTTCTCCAACTCTGCCATTGTCTGCTTTTACAAGGACTGCAGTTTCATAGAGATTCTTGTGAATAGAAAAAAAATCTCCTACTATGTTGTGCCCCTTAGTAAGACTCTTAGGTTGAACTCTCTACCACTTTCAGTCATGATCATTTTCCCATCTGTTTCTCATATTTGAGAATTTGTTAAAATATGTTGCTTGATGATGCTCCCTTATTCATCCTACTCTATAGGTTTATATGAATAGGAAATCCATTATTATAATTTACATGGGGTGCCGAGAGTGGTGGCAAAGTAGTCAGTAGAGTAAGCCATCTTGATATGGAAGTCATAACGACTCTTATTAAAATCCCTGCTTTCTCCTATCATCCAGCACACTG
This sequence comes from Artibeus jamaicensis, assembly GCF_021234435.1. Taxonomy (NCBI): domain Eukaryota; kingdom Metazoa; phylum Chordata; class Mammalia; order Chiroptera; family Phyllostomidae; genus Artibeus; species Artibeus jamaicensis. Next base: position 40,439,696 of record NW_026522030.1, on the reverse strand, counting down.
ATATCTTCAAGGTATTCTCAAGCAACTAATCTGAAGGAACTCTCACTCATTTTGCTCTGATGCAACATCTTAACCATCCAGGTCCTCTGTCTTCCACACTGCAGCACACATATACCACCCGCGTCCTCTGACATGTTACGCCTCTATCCAAAACAGCACACCACCCGGGATCAGTGATTATCATATGAGTCTATATTTTTCTTGAGTGTTTTTTCTTTGAAAAACATGGAAGGATGGAGAATATAAGCATTTACAGCATTGTCCAGATTCTATGTTCTAAGAGAGAGTGGAAAAGGCTGTCTGTTATTCGCTACTTTTAATGGTTTCTAACCCATCAAAAATGAAAAAATAAATTTCTCTGGAGCAATAAAACAGTAAGGTCAAGTCTTTTTATTTACAGAGAAATAAAGCCAGGTAGTTGGGCAATGAAAGACAAAGGAAGGAGAGCACTTGAGGAACAGTTTTTCACATAGGAAGAGATATCCTCCATGGCCATAAAATTAAGTAGCAGATAAAACTGTTTTTGTTTGTTTTATTTTGTTTAATTTGATTTATGGGGGTGACATCAGTCAATGAAATCATATAGGTTTCAGGTGTGCAAATCTATATTTATCATGTATATGTTGTATTGTGTGTTCATCACGCCACATCTAGTCTCTTTCCATCACCATTTATGCCCCCCTTTACATCTTCTCCCTCTCCTCACCTCCCTTTCCCTCTGGTAATCATCATACTCTTGTCTATGTCTATGAGGCTTTCTTTATCTTTTTTTGCTCAATCCCATCACCTTTTTCACAGAGCCCTGACCCCAACCCAAGATGGCTGAATAAAGCATTTGTTTACATGTCTCTTGAATAGCATTGCATTCTGTTAACTCAAACTGCTGAAATGACTTTTGAATTTTACTCAAAGTCATGAAGAAATATATCCACATTGGTTGTCTCCCCCACCACAGTCATAAATACAAAGACTGAATGCTAATAAATCTGCCAGTTGGGCAGCAGGGCAGATGAAGCCTTCAGTGTAGCAGGGCAGAATCTCTGGCAGCCAATGCCATGGGAGATGAGCATGGAGTGAAACAGCACTCTGGTGTGTGGAGCTCAGCTGTCTCAGCAGTTGTTTGAAATCTACCTCAGTTATACCATTGAGAGTGGTATACTCCACCATTCTAGGTTTCTTGATAAGTGCCTTAGCATCCTGATGGCAAGAGGGTAGTTTCCCCAGAAGCCTATCTATAGGTAGTCCCACCTGCTCTACGGGCATGGATGTTGTCATCATGTGTGCAGATATCTTAGGTGTGTCTGTTTGCAAGATGTGTCTGGTGTGACTTAGGTCATTTCCCTCTTGAACCAAAGTGTCATGGCTGACTGACAGCCATCTTGGTTGACATGAGTGACTCTACTTTGTTTAATATACTTAATGCTATTTTGATTGCACCAATGACATTTTATTGGTCCTGTTCCCCACATTCCACCTCTGGATTCCCACAATGATAAAGAAAAGAGAGTTATGGCGATCACTGGAAAATAATGCTATCATATTTTTAATCTAATTTGTAGGTCACAAGTTTTTCATATCTTAACAATGAATATCAATACATAATAACATATTTATATTTTTTGAGTATACAATATTGCTAAAGTTTCACTTGGTACAGGATTAACACTAATAGAGAAATTATAGTAACATTGAATTACACAGAAGGGATCCCAATATGCTTATGGAAGCACTACTAACATCTTGGGCAAATTTTGTAACATAATTTTCTACTTAGGTATTTTTGAATCTTGCCTAAGCTATAATAATTTTGCCTTGGTAAGTCCACAGTAGGTCCTTATGCATTTACAAATGTATCATCAAAAAATTTTAAGATGAGTAATTTTTGTTACGGATTTTAACATACATTTTGTAAGTTGCAATCCATACAAAAACATTATTTTCTATTTTTTACTTTTAGCAGTCCAGAGCCATTTTAGAAAATGCTAAACACATAGAATTGCTGTAATAAATACTAAGATATTTAATATAAGTTCCTTAGAACCACTCTTTCAATTGGTTAAGAGGTGGGAGATTGAGTTTGCAATCACTGCAAAAGGATCAAAATCAGCCTGTGAGTCTGAGCCCCTGCTTGGCTCAGTTCTAAGTGCAAGGCTTCATAATGAGTCCCTATGGCGAACATGTTTTAAGTGCTGTGGCAGTTCCTTCTGAAGACAGTCCCTTACTGACTGTATATACCACCTTTCCCAAAGTCTGTTCATGAATTTTTAGAGATTCTATATGTTTGAAAATGTCATTCCTTTTTCTTTCTAGTATATGCACATTCTAGCTTAAAGTGTTAATAATGTATAAGGAATCTATCCAAGTGATATTTTCTATGTGGTCTTTCACTGTTGCAGGTAAATATTCACAAATTAATTCAAGCTTTTAATATGACGGAATGGATGAGTTAGAGATGCTAATATTATTTTGTAGAAAATAGCATCTGAAGGTTAGTATATCAAAATCTGTCATGTTTTTGTGACCAAAACAGGTTAGCGTATAGTTTTCTAAGCAGGTGTTCCAATTGCATTCACCATTGTTGTATATACTATGTCTTGTGTGTTTCTACCGGATCCAAATTAAAAAAAATGAAAGCTTGATTGATGTGAATATGTTATAAATATTTTCTTATTTTTCTAATGTATTTCTATCACTATAGTATCCATTTATATATAGAATGTCTCCCAAAATTGTATAAATTTATTTCCGATAGTTATTTGTGCTGGCATTACTGGGTAAGCTATTACTGAATCAATGTCTTATATGCTTAGTAAGTGTAAATATACAGTGGCTTCCTAAAGATCATCCCAATTTCTCTGATCTGTCTAGGCTAATATAAGCTTGGTCTGTGTAGTATAAGTTTGGCGATTTACCAAAAGTGATCAATTCTCTTAAACTTTCTACTAATAACTATAGTGACAAGTATAAACTTTCACATTTTAAATGGATTTTATTTTTTAGTACTTCTGCCCTTAAAGTTAAGAGATTAGTTTGTAATATATCAGTCTTATTTAGTAATCCTTCTATTTGTTTCATTATTATATGGTAGTCCTGGAATTGATCTAGTGTTTGTTTGATTTCTCTCACTGTAGGCAATATCATACCTATTTCACCCTGAATTTCTTTAGTATGTTGGTAATTTTTCTTTTCTGCTGAGAATAGTAGTTGTGATCTTAATACTGATATTTCTCCTTCCTGCATTCCTGACCAGATAAAATTTGCTGCTACATCTGTTGTGAGTCCCAACTATAATAGCTTCCTCCCTGGTTGAGTCAAACTTGTTAGTTCATTTAGCAAAGAAATTTTATATTTGAATTCTTGTACTGCTTTACATTGTGGTATGAGATTAGTAACCTTAAATTGTTCTGTATTAAAGGTTACTTCTACTTTAGTTACTTTAGGTCTGTATAGTATTCTTACTGGGTACCTTCTATCTGGTGATGGGCTAATTTCTTTTGTAATTTTAAGTTTTGGTCTCATGATCCCCCTGGTCCATTCTGGCTTCCAATGTTCTAAGACATATGGTGCTGTGTGTATCCTCTATGTATTATGCATGGTCTAGGGCTATACTCTGGAACACAGCAAGATTGAAAGAAGAATGGCTTAACAAAGATAGGTGAATTGGTATATAAGGGTGCATGGTTTCTCACTGGATGTCATGCTACCCAATTTAGCATTGCCCAATCTCCTGCTATAGGTTGCAGCATTGTAAAGTGGTATGGTTCTAGTGATACATCTACCTACTGTAAGTCACATGTTTCTTCTCCTAGGTTTGCCACCAGTGGTATTTTTTTTGTATGTTGTATTGCTTGTGATGTGTTTCAAAGAAAAAAACCATATCATCCTTATCTTTCCTAGGGCAAAATGCTAGTGTTAATCCTAAGTGCTTGTATGTGATTCCTATTGATGTCCAGTTTGCAATATATGTTTGTCCTCTCATGTCATATGTATTATTAAAGTATCTTCTAGGTATATCACCATCCACAGCATAGTATAACTTAATTTTGGTCTAATAAGATATATCTGATATGTTAAATTGTGAGGTTTGGGGTACCTGTGGCCCACTGACCAAGGATGACATTGGGATTGCCTCATGATCCTCTTGAGAATGACCACAGGCTATCCATATGTTAGATATCCATAGTAGTATTAGAGTCTATGATAGTATACCTATATATATTTTCAGTGTCATTTATAAAGAATGGGGTAATACCAGTTATATTAATATACTCTCCCTGGTTACCATTTTTAGCTCCCTGTCCAGAATTACTGGACAGGTTATATATTAAGCTATCATTATCAATGACAAGGCATAAATTGGCCAAGGCATTTACCAAGGCATTTAGATTACTATTTTGAAATAGTCTAGTCATTTCATTTTTGGCATAGGGATAATTGTCCTTGATTGTTGTGTATCTGTCTTGTAGTTTTCCTTTGTAACTGGGCTGTACTGTTTGATGTATAATTTATTTTAAAGCATGCTAGTATCTTTTTGAATTCTAAAGTTTTCTGAATTTTATTATACAGTCCATCTGTAAAATTGCCAACTATTCCTAGTATGCGTGTGTATCTTACTTAGTTACAGATGGTTTTTGTTATGTGTTTGTACACTATGTGGTTGGGGTGTCGTGTCACTATGTAAAACATCTGGGTGCATTCTATTTCTCCAGTCTAACTCATCTGGTGACCGTCTATTGCTAGGTCTTTCAAAGTATTTCTCAGGAGTCTGATAATCCTTGCTAGTTAGTATATTATGTTTTCCTATTCAGCAATCCATCATACAATTTATTTGTATTGACGTAAATGTGATGGTCATTTTCTAATCCTGTGCATTTGTTTATGTAGATGTGTGTACTGTCATGTTTATATATGGGTTTTTGTGAGATCTATGTGAATTTCTTCACCCCTACTGCAACTTATGATGCAAAAGTTACCAAAGTGAGGAAAATTTGGAAATCCTTTCAATGTATATGTGTAATAGGCTAATTTATTTTTCTTTGATATTATATTTTTCTGGGTACCCCCAAGGCATCTTTGGGCCTGAAAGCAATGGACTAAAATAAAAGGGCTTATCCCAGAGTTTCATGATTGATGGTTTTGTAGCAGGAAGAGTAGTATCACTGGTAGGACTCTCTTCATACTCATATTTACTATATTCATCAGAATCACTAGGGTCCAGTCCTTCCTCACCTGGATTATACCAGAATTCATACCAGATTCCTGTAAAGCTCTTCTGTGATTGCATGACTGCCCGTAGGTAGGTCACATTTTCTGGTGCAGTAAATGGCTCGAGTAAATCTGTACTTCCTATTGGCACTGCTTCTGTATCTTGCTCTCCTCTATTCAAGGCTGACCACTGTCCTACTATAATTTGGAAATCCTTATTCAATGGACATAGGGAAGTATCATAGCAACTAGCCATGTCAGTCATGCAAGTCATAATATCAGTATGTAATATTCCATCAAATTTTTCCACCTCTTGGCTGTTTGCCCTCTTGTTTTAATTATTTGTCTTCAAGTTTCAGGACAGGTAGTTAAAGAGCAATAGGATCTATATCTAGTTAACTCTCTTCACAGATCTGTAGCATTTCTAACATATAATTTATTAACGTTATATTATTATAGATTTGCCAAGCAGGTATTTAATCCCATAGCCCCGTGACTTGTGATTTTGTAAATTTTTGTATTGGTGGTCCAGTGCGCTCCATGGTTCTAGGTATATGGATGGTACTTGCCTGTTTTTGTACGCCATCAGGCTAACACATTAAAAGGTTAAACTAAACTTTCAAACAATACACACCTTTAATTTTCATCTGAGTCACACCACTCTGCTAATAGCTGATGAGTTCTAGAGTGGGGAATTGGCAACTCGTCGGGTGCTAGTGGTATGCTTTCATTCCCTGAATAATGTCTTTTTGCAAGTAGTCTATTCACAATGTTCCATCTGCTAAAAGCCAGCTAAAATCTATATTAAAGTCTTCATCCCCCCATTCAGTGAGGGTCTGAATCCCATCATATGTTGTGAAAATCCAGCACATTAAATCATGGGAGTAATCTCTTGTAGGACTCACAAGGTTGGGTGGGTCTGTTGGTTCATTCCACTGACTCTACTGGGTTCTACCTTGGGAAAAAGAGAGTTTTCAATAGACAAAAGGTGTAATTGGTACTAGTTTACATTCAGCCTTAGCACTGTTTTTGTTTCAGCCTTGGCTTTCACAGATAGTATAATGTTCAGCTAGGAAAATTCCAGTATAGATACAGAGTAAGTAGATGACAATCAAAGGAGGTATGATGATTATCCTTGGTAGACACATTTTGTCTCTGTAAGTTAATTATTGAGCTCATTTAATATGTTTAATATATCTTCTCTCAGTAAGCCATTAGCCCATTTCCTGACCATTTCCATCCTCCTTTGTCTGCTTCTATCATTTCTTGTCTCCTTTTGTACATCTGGAGTAGATATGCATCTACCCTTTCCCTGGCTCATCTGACCTCCCTTTTATATTCTGAGAAGTTAATAAATCCTGAGTTTGAAGGTCTGCCCTTCTTGTACCTATACACATTGCCTTTTTCTCTTCTATGTTATATGATGTTTAAGTTTTTAAAAGGTTTTAACATTTCTGCCCAGCATAGTGACCGTAAGTCATATTTTCTTTTAATCAATATGGACCTGGCCTTGACCACAATTCCTAGATCATATTCAATTCATATGATTTGACTGTTTACCTTATAATGTCCTTTCCCATAACCTGTCATTGGGCAATTTAAAATATGCTCAATTATGCAAGACATGGATTACAAACTTGTCTGTTTTTACAATACTTTATCAAAAGTAAATGCTCTTGGCTACAGCCATTTTAAATTCAGGTTATCACAAATTATAGCATTTATAACTACAATTTTTATGCCCTCTTTTCAGCATAAGATTACACCAGGCTTATCCTATCGTGTGATAGAGGAACTTCCCATGCAGGAACCCCAAAGACATAAATGGGTTCAAGTCTCCTTCCATGGTCAAATTTTTGTAACAGGACATATCCTGTGGCTGCCCCTATTGGGCCCATTAGGACTACTATTGATGCTATCAAGAGTTGTGCTTGGATAGGTATATCTAGTATTCCTAAGCACAAGAAAATTGTAGTTATGAGCAAGAGAGTGCAAATAACAGTGTATCCTATCCAGAGGTATTCTTTATGGGGTGAGATTTGTTCTGTCTTGTGCAGCTGAAGTCATCCTCTCCCTCCAGTAGTCCATTAGGTATTTCCATCTGCATCTGCAATTATTTCCTCTGGAAGTAGATTTCCCTTATAACCTCTAACTGTAACTTTATCTAGGAATTTATTCTTTTTCTGCTCCTTCTCTATCTTAAACTGAGTACAGGGTTGTGTTAAAACCTCATGTGGCACTGATCTCCATGGCCTTTCTCTTTGATTTAAATTGAATACTGCCCAACTAGGGTTTCTTGCAGCGTGTTTTATAATGTATTGTCTTCAGTTTTCTCTTTATCAGCCCATTATACCTCTCATAGGCCAAGTGAAAGTTCCGTTGTATATCTAATCTTTGTGCTGACTTTCATACCTTACTAGCTACACTGTGATTCTTGGTCACTTTCTGTAATTCTAGGTGCCCTGTAGTGGCTGCACCATCTAGCTGGGGTTTGTATGGTTGCCTTTGCATCAGGGTTCATGCAAGTTAGAGCTATGCCTATTCTTTTTTTTTTTAAGATTTTATTTATTTATCTTTAGAGGGGAAGGGAAGGAGAGGGAGAGAAATATCAATGTATGGTTGCCTCCCGTGCATCCCCTACTGGGAACTGGCCTGCAACCCAGACATGTGCCCTGACTGGGAATCGAACTGTGATATTTTGGTTCACAGGCCCTCGCTCAATCCATTGAGATACACCAGCCAGGGCTGAGCTATGCCTATTCTTGAGCATATATTTAACATGGTACAGGCATATTTCTTTTGAAAATCTGTCTCCATAGGCCCCAAAAATCAATTGACATATAAAATTAAATGCTTTTGGCCTATAGATGTCTGATGGTAATTTCCTTCTGTATTGCTCACCAAACTGTTTGCATTCTTCACAGCCTCGCACAGCTTTCCTGTTCTTTTGCTGAGGATGCTTTAGATTTCTTTTCTCATGCCAATTATATAATGCCCATGTACCTAAGTGTTCTAATTCTTTGTGCAGTCCTACAATTGCTTCTGGTGATAATTCTCCACACTTCATCTCCATTTTAATGGAGTATTGATTGTCCTTTTTAATGATAGTTATTGGGGTAGTTTGGCTGGATAGACCTCAGAGTCCCTAAATCAAGGCAATTTTCTTTACCTTTGTGGAGCTCCCTTTTGGGTGCCTTCACCCTTGTTAATCTATCTGCTATGTTATTAAAGGTTGTCTCCTTTGAGTTATCTTTTTGATGTGCAGAGATGTGAGTGACATATGTTAACTGTCTTACTGGCTTCAAATAGTTCTATCCAGTAGTCTCTGGACCAGACCTCCTTGCCATTAATTTGAGACCATTTTGTAATACAACTTGTTTTTGCCCATTTTTGAAACCGAATTGTAATACCACTTGCTACAGCCCACAAATCTGTAAAGATATAAATAACTTTTTGGTTTTCCCCTAATGAGTGTCTCACTGGCAACACTACTGCAATAAGTTCAGAATATTGTGATGATTTTGACCTACCAATGAGCTTTAATGTTTTGGTATCTCCGGGCATGAAAGTTATTGCTGTCCATTTGCTGAGTCCACTTTCAGTGATCGAGGAGCCGCCTGTAAACCAGGAATTAGGCAGAGAGTCAGACCAGGAGGGGCCCCATCTCCCTATGAGGGCATGGACTTGCTCCTCCCTCGGAGTTATTTCCGGCAAGCCCATCTCTTCTGGGTGCGTTTCGTCTGTGAGGAAGCTTGGTTGTCCTTTAGCAGTCACATCCCTACTCTGGATGTACCACTTCTGTGTCAGGACCTTCTGGTTCAGCCTTACTCCTGCCACTTCTTCAGGACTGAGTTTAGCCCAGGGCAACACTGGTAGTTCAGATCTTATGATTACTGGGGTGTTACTAGTGAGAGGCTCAGTAGCTTTTAGTGCTTCAAAAAGAAGCCATATCAATTTTTTTCTAAATTAGAATATTTGCTTGAGGCATATGGGAAGTGTTTGGTCCAGAAACCAGCAGGTTTAAATAGTTTATCTTGGCTGTTTTTGGTCCATAGGGCCCAAGTGCCATAGTCATTGGAGTATGTTAAATCCAATCTGATTTCATCACCCTTTTTAAGATAACTGCTAAAATGTCAGAATATACTCCTTCAGCAATTTGAAAGCCTGTTTTGGGGATCCACTCCATTCACAATCAGAAGCTTTTCTAGTGACATCATACATACGTCTAAGCATGTGTCCCATGTAAGGAATATGTTGTCTCCAATAGCCAAAGAGTCCAATTAAAAGCTGTGCTTCAGTTTTATTAGTAGGCTCTTTTAGTACCATTATTTTATCTATTGCTGAATTTGGAACCTTTCTGCCTTCAGATGATTATTGTATTCCTAAAAATTTTGCTAATGTACCTAGGCTGTGAGTCTTTTCCTTATTAATTATCTATGCTTTGGCCCTAAGTTCCTCAATTAACTTATCTTTTTCCTTCCTCTAGAGCCCCAGATCACCATGTATCATGATGATACCATCTATGTTAAAGATGATTAAGAAATTAAATTCTGTGACATCTATTTGTGAGGTTAATAATATATGAGCTATAACTGGACTATTTAACTATCCCTGTAGCAGCCTTTTAAACCAGTATTGTGTGCTTCCCCAACTTTAATGTAGTGTATTCCTTGAATTTTTATGCAGTAGGTATAGCAAAGAACAGGTCTGACAAGTCAATAATGATAAAATACTTAAGAGTTTCTGGCTGTAATTATATTTGTCACTTTTCCTTAACATCTGGCAGGATTCCATTCCTTTTAGGTAAAAATATTACAATTTCTATAATCTATAGTTAATCTATCCTGGCTGATGGGCTTAAAAACTGGCCATACAAGGCTGTTATAAAGATGAGATATCCCTTTTTCTATGATATCTTCTCCTAAAAGTTCCTGTATTTTTCTCTTATTTCTTTCTGTCCTCCCTATGGGGATATTATTTAGAATATGTAGCTTTGGAGAGTTTAGGAAGTACAATTGGTTCTATTTTTAAATGTGCTAAGTTTACTTTATATAGTTTAAGAGTTTTGTATGAAATAAAGCTTCCTAATAAAATTGGTAAATTATTCATTCCTAATACATTTTCAACAGTAGGTGCTGTATATACTCTTACTTCTAAAGACTCTAAATTATATCTAAGAATAAAGAATTTAATAGCAAAGCATAGTATAATTTTACTACCTAGTCCTTCTACATTAATAGGAAATCCTTTTTTTTATTTTAAAATCTTCTTTAATGTTATTTGGGATCCCCTGTCTATAAGAAATTCAACTACCTTTTCTTGATTATTTACAAGGATTTTAAGCTTAATATAAGGCCTATTATCTAATATCTGTTGCCCTGGCAGGAGCCCAGGATTGGCTGTTGTTTTGAAAAGTTTTGAGCAAATCTTCTGGCCTGTCCTTGCATTTGTCTCATATTGCCTTGCCTAGGCTTAACATTCTGACCTGTGTTATTGTTTCTGGGTATAAGTGTATTCTGTCATCAGTTTCTAGTAGGAATTCAAGTTTTCCTTAAAGGCCAAGGCTGATATTTCCTACCTGGCTGTTGCGAGTTTCTACTTTGGGGTGGTTGCCAATATTTGTTACTGTTCCTTCATTTGCTAAAGTTCTGCCTTGGGAATTATTCCACCTTGGGGGTCCTGATTTGTTTTTACTTATTTTGACATTAAGTGTGAATTTAGGTTGGCCATTGAATTCAGATGATAACTTAAAAAATTCAGTATGTCCTCTGCCACTCTGCCTGGTCCATCACCTGCACACACGGCCTTTTTAAGGCAGGCGGTACCTTTTTCATGCCCTGTGCAAAAGTGTATTTATTCCTGTCCTGTCATAAACCAGAGAAAAAATGACCAATTTCTAGTGATATTAATATCCCGTTTCAGGTCTGTCCATTTCATGTGATCTCCATACACTGTACTGTCGACTGTGGGGTATTCTGCCCTCCATGCCCTTACTCTCCAGTCCCACAGTATGAGAGTTTGATTTGGCCCCTGTGTGTTAGTTCCAGGAATGCTGTGTTAACTGCATTTAGTTGTGAAATACCTGAAATCTGTCTCATTTCTGGTCCTGTAAAACTGTATCGGTTCCTTTGTCCCAAATCATAGCTAGCCAATCTATTTGTTGTGTCCTTTTGCTGAAAATCTACTCTCATATTCTGTAGTTTCTGCCTGGTGTATTCTCTGCCTTCCTCTGTGTATTGTGGCCTTCCTTGTCCATGATTATAGTCAGTTATTTGCTTTCTTAAAACTACTGGTCTGGCAACATATAAATCATCCCATGGGTTGTCGTATTCTACTGGATCCTCTGGATCAAGACTTTTAGGTTTAAAGTCATCATCAAAAGTACCCTTAACATTGTCAGCTGACTTGCTTCTCTGTACAATTCTGCATGCTAAATTCTTGCCTGTCAGCATCTACCTGGGACAATGTCTACAGAGGCAGCACCAGCACTTCTTTTTCATAGGCTCTATTTATGAGCAATTCCAAATTACTTGGAACAGTGATATCTATCCATATATCCACAATGGTTTATATGGGCCGTTTCTTACAGACCAGCACCTCAGTCGCATACCAGAGATTCCCTTAACAGGACAGTCTCTTCTTAAGAGTCAGGCCTTTTTAAAGTTCCTGTCCCAGGGCTAAGACTTTCACAAAAGTTTGGCAGCTACTTTATATAATTTCGGTGCATGCTAATTCAATCTGCTACCTTAACCAGCTATACTTGGACAAGTAACAGTTCAGCTTCCTTTCAGCCTAAAAATATGTTTTGCTAACCACTCTAGCATTCGTTGGTGCCAACTATGCCAAATGTCATGAGCTTGTGCCAATTAGTCTTTCCTATAAGTCATCTGGAAAACTGCTTTGGTAGCTGCCTGCTGAGCAATCTGGCACCAAGGAATAGACAAGAGTCATACAAGATAACTGCTACTCATATCAAATTCAGTTGCACTCAAAGTAGAAGAACATCAACATACATTAATATCCTACTATAGTCTAACAATCTAAGAGAAATATCACACATACACACACACATACACACACACATACACACACTGCAATCAGTGGGTAAGAACAAATCTGAGTCCCAGAATCTCAGTCTGCAGGTGTGGAAGACAGCACGAGGGCAAGAGAGTCATCAGCATCTTATAAGGAAGGATCTCTGTAGCCAGGTGGGCAGCAGGGCAGAAGAAGTCCTCAGTCCAGCAGGGCAGAGCCTCCAGTGGCCAATACCAAGGGAGATCAGCATGGTGTGGAGCAGCACTCTGGGGTGTGGAGCTCAGCTGTCTCAGCAGTGGTCTGCAACCTATCTCAGTCATACTCTTGAGAGTACTGTACTCCATCCTCCTGGGTCTCTTCATATGTGTCTTGGCTCCCCCGATGGCAAGTTGAGGCTTTCCCCAGAGGCTACCTGTGGGGGGTCCCTATCTGCAGATATGGATGTTCTGATCACATGTGTAGATATCTTACATATGTCTCCTTTCCAGATGTGTCTATCATGACTTAAGTAGTTCCTCTCTTGAAACAATGGTCATGGCTGACATGGCTGACTGATCTAGGTTCAGATGAGTGACACCATTTTGATATATATACTTTATGCTATCTTGACCAGACCAATGCCATTTTACTGGTCCAGCTATCCACACCTATTCTGGATGATTCCTATTACTGGAACCTTAAGATAGGCGCCTTTTTGTGTCTTCTCAAATATTTTTGTTTCTTTATCTGAAATAGCATTTCTGTTATTTGAAAGAAAAATCCCAGATTGATCAGAGATCAGATTTTTTTTAAAGGTTCTTTGAGTAAGTGAGTGCACATCATGTGGGGATAGAGACTGCTGTACTAAGTGTGACCCCAGGGTCTGAAGCCAGTCAAGCAATGGCTGGCTCTTCTTGTGCGTGCCCAAAACAAAAATGAGAAAAATGCAGAAATCTAGAAAGACAAACCACAAGCTGGAAAGCATTCCTTACAGAAACCCAAGGCCAGAGAAAGGTTTAACATCCCTGAGGCATGGAAAACTCTTGAAAGTCAGTATTTTCTAAAGGGACGGAAGGCGAACCTGTACACTTCCAATGAGAGGCAATGCACACACCACTAACTGTGAGAGATGCCCGGCCGCCCTGAGAGGGACGCATGCATCATATACACCAAGGACAGAGCACTATCACACCATTAGGCCGGTAGGCTTTTGGTCTGATGGAGGCCAGTCCTGGGGACAAAAAGCGAGGAAGCAGAGGCCCCAGCAGATCCCCTATACATAGAGAACCTTAAAGATTCCACCAAAAAACTACAAGAACTAATAAATGAGTTCAGTAAAGTAGCAGGAAACAAAAATAAATATCCAAAAATCAGTTGCATTTTCAAAGATCCATAATGACCTAGCATCTCCTCAGACAAGAGTAGGGTCCTCACTACACCAAGCAGTGACCTCACTTCCTGACCATAGAGCCCAACAGAACTTGGAACCCTGGTAATCAGGCAGCCACATTCTAAAACTGCTCCTGCTTGGCCCATTTGCCTAAAGACATTAGCAGGAAATGGATGTTTCCCTGCTGCCTGCCTGTGTCCTGAGGACATGGCCTTAAAAGAGGCAGCAGGGATAGTGCGTTCCACCAGGGCCTCTGCTGGGTCTGTTCTCAGCCCAGATACCTGTGGCCCTTTTTAAGACAGTACCCTTTTTGGTGTCAGGTCACCACTCTGAGCCCACCCAAGCAGTCCTATGTCCCCTCACTCTATGTGTATGTAGGGGGCAGGGAAAGAGATTCATGGGTGGGGCTGGTATGCCCCAAGAAGGAACGGGCTGAGGAGGGGTCAGAAGTCTGATGAGCTGGTCATGTTCACACCTGACATCAAGGTTGGCAGGGTGGACGTGGGATGTGGGAGATGCCCTGGGCCTAAAGTTGTCCCAAGCCCTGAGATGAACCATAGTTTCTTTGGGTTGATGTCTGTGCTGATTCAGAGCTGTTCCTGACCCCTGAGAGAAAGTTCCTGACTCCTGACCCCATGCAAGGCAGGGCTTGAGGCCTCCCAACCAGCAGCCGGTCTCTGTCATTGCAGAACTCAACTGTGGGCATCAAGGAATAGAAACCCATGAAGAAGATTCCCACCCCATCTCTACCAATGAAGGGCAGGTGCACCACCATACCCAGGGCCAGAGAAGGACAGAGGTGACTGTGACCATTTTGGTGTCTGGGAAGAGATCCCCTGAATGGCCAGAGGACTCTTCTCCTGACCCACCTGGGCTCCCCAGGCATCTCAAGATTTCTGACTCCAGCATGGAGCATCCTGCCCACGTTGAACAGAGCCATTCAAATGACCTTGAGCCCAAGAAAGCAGAGACCAAGAGTGAGAAGATGGTGAAGGGAGGGTGGGATGGTGTGTGGCGGTACTTGCAAGCTTATGGAGATGGATGGGTGCCAGATACACAGGGAGCACCCACAGAGGCTGGCCAGGGCAGAGACCTGTATGTGGGAATGTCAGCAGGGAGGACACCTCGGGTTGGTCTTGGATTGGACTTTCCAGAAGGCTCTAGTTGTGTTACGTTTTGGGGGGGCACAATGAAATGCAGGCACCTAGATATTTTCTCCTCTTGCAACTCAGGCATGAGTTCAGGAGGCACAGCCAGCTCTTGCTTGAACATCTGTCTTACATCCCAAGGAGCCCAATGCAGGGGCAGACAAGGAGGCAGCTCCATACCTAGAAGGATGTCTACCTCCAGCAGTCATGCCGCCTCTAGCATCTGCTCCAGCCTCCTCTCTGGAGCCTCCCTTGACTGAATAACCCTTCCTTGAACCTACCTGCCTTTGGCTCCTGCCACAGAGGAAGAGCGGCCTCCGGAAGATGCATCAGCGCCAGTTCCAGGGCTGCCTGTTGAACCTGCACTACCTCTTCCATCAGAAGAATTTGTTTTACCCTCAGCCTTTGACCTTTTCCTTTTATTTTCTTTTATTGTTATGTTTTTCTTTTTGTGGGGTATCTTTTCTTCTTTTCTTTTTTCTCTTTTTATCTTCATTTTCTCATGAAATGTGATTCATTTTAAGTAATAAATAAAAGTTTCTGTTTATATAGTAAACTGTGCCATTCCTGAGCATGATACATTCACAACACTGTGCAAGTATTGCCACTGTATAACTAAGAGATGCTCTATCACCCCAAAAGTTAACCCTGGACCAGAAGCACTTGCTCCCCACTCCTTCTGCCTCTGGCAATGCCTAATCTGGTTTCTGTCTGTGCTCCATTGACTATTATGGATGTTTCCTACAAGTGTAACCTTAGGATAGGTGCCTTGTCTTCTCAAATATTTTCGTTTGTTTTTATCTGAAACAGGACTTTTATTATTTGGAAGGGAAATCCTTCCCATGGAATAGATCAGTTTAATATTTTTTTTACAAAAGGGCTCTCTCAGCATTGTGTGCATCACCTTGGGGTAGAGGTCACTGTGCTAAGTGTGACCCCAGAGCCGGTAACTGTTCAAACAATGGCTGGTTCTTCCTGTGCCCAAAACAAAAATGAGGAAAGTACAGAAATCTGGAAAGATAAACCACAAAGTGGAAAGCACTCATTACAACCCAAGGCCAGAGAAAGATTTAACATCTCTGTTTCGAAGAAAACTCTTGAATGCTGGTGTTTTCTAACAGGATGAAGCACAAACATGCACTTCTAACAGAGGGCTATGCAAACGGCACTACCCATCAGAGATATCCTACCTCCACGTGGGGACACAGGCATTGAAAACACTGGGGAGAGACCACTGTCACTATCAGGCTGGCAGGCCTCTTGTCTTGTGGTGATCAACACTGAGTACAAGGTGAGGAAGCAGATGCCCTAGCAGATTTTCTGGGGAGAAGGGGGAAAGGCCCCTCTCTGGGAGAACAGTGTGCAGGATCTGTCAAAATCCCACAGGAACTTGACTAACTTGGCCTTGCTAACCCTAGGAGGTGACCCCACAGAAATTCCTGTATGACTGTTCAGAGATGTGTTTTCCAGATTACCCTTCAGGGTACTCATGAAATAGCTGGGAGTTTAAAAAAACACTAATATCTATGGAGTGGTGATGGGATCCACCAATCCTGGTCCACATGGATGAGGGAAACTGAGCTGGTGCTACATTGGGTGCAGGGGTCTCTATGTGCTCTCAGATAAAGACCTCAGGGGTCCTCTCACATGATACACATGGACCAACCATGTGCATCCAGGAGCCTGCCTGTTAGGCCACCTACATGTGATTTCAACAGGCAGACACACATCTGCGAAAATGAGTCTGCATGTGACAAATGAGAGAGGCAGAGCCTGAGATATGCCCACTAATCCACTCATGTTGGTCACCTCTATGGTGGCACTTGCAAATCCCTTATCTTCTCCTTGAGGTGATGTCCAAAGTTTTTATAATGCATGTATGACCTTGATAATAATTCTAAAAATATTAATGTCATATATTCATTGTTATGCATTGATTGGTCATATAAATAATGTAAATGCATTATTTAGTTTTTATTTTTAAAGAACTTAGGACAAAGAAATAAAGATTTATTATAGTAAAATGAAAAAATTCTAAAGCCATTCACAGTCAATTTAAGAACAAAGTCTTTCCTGGGAGGAGAGCCCTGACAGGGGGTGCTGGCCATTCCAGTCCTTTCCCTGTGTGTGCACATTCGACTGTGTGCACATCGAATGTACCTGCATTCCCATGCTTGTGGGGGCCTGTATGTGTTCACATGTGGGTGTGAGGCAGGGTGGGTTCCTATGTATGTGCCCTTTTGGAACTTCATTTCCCTAGGGGTGGGTATTGCCAGTCAGTCCTCTTCCTGCTTGGCATTTTCTGTTGTCCCCACATCAGAATTTCCAGAGCCCCTGCTGTGAACATGAGCCATCTCCAATTTTTCACTCCCATCATTGTGCTGAAAGGAACATCTGCATCCATAAATCTTTATTTATTTAGAACATGTCTCTAGAAGTAGAGATTCTCAGTCTAATGTAAACACAATTTTAAGGTGTTTGGGCAGTTTCCTACATCCAAGGTCACTCTGTTCACTTTGAACCTTGTTAGGGAAAGCAGGGATGCAGAGATTTGGGGGAGGGAAGAGTGAGAAGGACGAACTGTGAGTGGAGAACATGAAGGTACCTGGGAGTGACACATCCAGCTGTAAAGTCCCATCTATCCTGTCTCATGTCCTACTCTACCCCACCCCTCTGCCCCTAGCCCACACCAGCCCCAGGCTGCTCCATAACTCAACTCAGTTGGGCATCCTGGCCCTTCCATTCAGGACAGAATCTGCCATCCTGCACGTTCTGGACTGCTCCTTTCCCTCTAAATGCAGAGCCCCTTCCTCTCCATCAGCAAAGCTATTCTAGGGAGGCTCAGCCAATTACAGGGACCATCATGGATGTGCTCTATCCAGGTGAAGTGCTCAGTTGCAATAACAGGATCTGCTTGAACATGTGTGAACAGAAGGGACCTTGCAATGGGCCTCTTCAAAGGTACCAGAAGGTTAAAACATCAGATTAGAGGCTTTGGGGCAGGCCACAGCACTCAATCCACAGAGATCCTCCAGCAGTGACCTCTGCCCTGACCCTGTGCCAGCCCCTGGCCCTCATACCCAGCATATCCAGCTTCTGTTAGTGGGGGTCTGCTCAGTGGGGACAAGGGAGAGAGCCCTCATCTTCTTCAAAGTCAGGTCAGGTGGAGTCCACTGGTCTGAGGCAACCACGTGAAACCACAGTCAGTGACATATCTCTTGTCTGCTCAGAGATGGCCCCCCACACTGAGAGGAGAACACAGGTCCTTGAGGTAGACCAGGCTCTCCCTGGAGGCGGAGAGGGAAGCCCCTGATGAAAGGGACAGCAGGAGAGAGGAGAGGTAAGGGCATTTCTGTGAATGTCAGTCTTCTGATTTTAAATTAAGCCACAGACTCAGAGAAAGTATTTTCAAAACATGAATCAGAAAAAGAAATGGCATCCAAATATTCAAAAAGAAAAAAGTCCTCTTAATCCTCCACACTGAGAAAAAACCAACCAACTAGGTTAAAAACCAACTTTTTTAACTTAGTTAAAAAGTTGGCATAAGCTCTGGACAGTCACCTCACCACAAAAGATTCACAGATAGGGTGCAGCTGAAAGATGGTGGTAGAGTAGGTGGAAGTTATACTCACCTGCTCCCAGGACCAAATTCAAATGACAACTAAATTATAGAGAAATCAACCAGAATAACAAAGTGCAGACTAGATGAATAGAAGTCTTATAATCAAGGAAGAGAAAAAGCCATATCCAGTGTTGCCAGAAGGATATAATCATGAAAAGGGCTGTCCTCACATTGGTGTGTAACAGTGGAAAGTCCACAGGGATACCTCAGGTGCAAAGCCCCACACCCTTAAGGAATGAGGAGTATCTGCTGGGAAGAGATGCCCACATAACATCTGATTGTGAAAATCTGTAAGAATTCCACTTGCCAGGGAGAGATGGAGGGGTCTAGTAGAAAACTAGGTTCCATCTTAAATGGCCAGCACACAGAATCTCATTTGTGAATGCTCATCCAGGGCTGTGGCAGTAACATGACAGCTCAGAGCAGAATGAAGTCATACAGGGAGAGGGACTGGTGGGACAGCTGCCAAGGTCCCTGTCTGAGTCCATGTTCCACACTGTCCTCAGATGCCTTGTTTCCTGGGTCAAGCATTTGCCTCTATAAGTCATTAGCCTAGGGAAATGCACTAGCCCCACCCTCCTGACTTCTGCAGGCCCTGCTCTGCCAAGCTTGTGCCCTGTGGAGGTCTCAGCTGGTTGTGTCCAGCCTGGGCCTGTGGTATGGACTTCTGAAGGCTCTTGGAAGAAGTCTGGGCAGATTTAGAGGGTGGCAGAAATGGACAGGGAGACGATGAGTCTTGTGGTTCACCCAACCAGCACCAGTACTTCTTTGCAGAGGCCTCTCTCCACTTGGACAAATCTCAATCTTAGTCTAATGAACTCTGTTGGCCTCACCTGGAGGACACAGTGAGACCCTTTTTCAGTACAAATGTCCTCAGGCCCAACAGGGGGTGGCTGGCCTTGCTGTAAACTGAGACTTTTTTTGAGTGGCTTCAGGCCAGCAATGGTGCTGAGTTTGAATCTGTGAACACCACTGGCCCCTACCTGTGACTTACTAAGAACCTACTCACACAACTCATGTACTGCCAGAGGCTCTTTCAGTGACTGAGCCTAACAGGCACACAGCAAGCACAGGCAGATCCAGGGGTAATTGGAGCTTTATGCTGACTTGACCCCAAGCTCAGTACTGGTGAAAGCTGGCCTTGGTATACAGTTGGGATCCTTTCACATGCACCTATGCCTAGCAGAGGTACCCACAAACTGTGGATCATTTTGTAGGTCCAAACGGGATACTTAGGGCCTGTCATAGGCATAATCTGACATTGACAATGACCTGCATAGGAGTTCCTCCCAAAAGGCCTCACAACTAATACACCTAGTGGAAGGCTTAAGAGCACAGCTTAATTCCATAAGTGGCGCACCCAAGGGGACATCTTAGCAGGCACCACACCCTGTTAGGCTGAATTCTGCTTTGTGAGGTCGGCCCCAGCACAGTAACTCATATACTGTAGTTGCAATGGATCCTGATAGTCAGCCAGCCCCAGGATAGTCAATTTCACCCCTGGATGGGCCAACAGCAATCAAGACTCAACTATAACAGAAGGGTTCACATAACACATACAAGGGACATTCCTGGAACCCTTAGCTCACATGATCAGGGAGACTGCACCACTTAGCCCTACAGAACAACTACATATAAGGTCATCATACCAAGACTGGGACACATAGCATATCTACCTAATACCTAATACCTAATACCCAGAACCAAAGACAGAGAAGCAGCCAAAATGAAAAAACAAAGAAACATGCCGTAGATAAAAGAATAGGAGAAATCTCCAGAAAAGGTAAGCAAGCAATACATCAGATGCAGGATTCAAAAGAATGGTTTTGAGGGTTCTCAAGAAACGTAGGGGAAGAATTACTAAACTCGGTGAAAACTTAAATGAAGAGAGAGAAAGCATTAAAAAAAAGACATAGAAACCATAAAAAAGAATCAGTCAATAATGAACAACACAATATCTGAAATGAAGAATACAGTAGATAATCAACAGCAGGATAGATGAAGCAGAAGACTGAATTAGAAACTTAGAGGACAAGATAACAGAAAGCACCCAAGCAGTACAATATAAAGAAAAACATAAATTTTTTAAAATGAGAAAAGTTTAAGGGACCCCTGAGACATCATCAATTGTAGCAACATCTGCACCATAGGTGTACCATAAGGAGAAGAGAGAGAGTAAGCAATCAAGAACCTGTATGAGGAGATAATGGTGGAAAACTTCTCTAACCTTGAAAGGAAACAAGACACACAAGTCCAGAAAGTACAGGGAGTCCCAATGAAGTTGAACACAAAGAGGCCCACAATAAGACACAGCAGAATTAAAATGACAAAGTTAAAGACTAGGAGAAAATCTTAGGAGCAGCAAGAGAAAGACAGGTATTTATAAAAGAGTTCCCATAATACTGTCAACTGATTTCTCAACAGAAATATCTCAGACCAGAAAAAATTTACATGAAATATTCAAAATGATGAAAAGGAAAGGCCTACAACCAGGACTACTCAACCCAGCAAGCCTATCATTTAAAATGAAAAGAGAAATAAATAGCTTCCAAGACAAGAAAGAATAAGGAGTTCATTTACACCAATCAATATTACAAGAAATGTTAAAGGAGCCCCTTTAAAGAAAGAAGAAAGAAAAGAACGTACTTATAAAGAATGAAATGTCAATACATATGTACCTGGCAATAGTAATTTGAAATGTAAAGGATAAAACACTCCAATAAAAATACACTGTGGTTGGGGTGGATCCTGCAGCTCAGGATCCAACCCAATAAAAAGACATAAGGTAGCCATGGCCAGGTGGCTCAGTTGGTTAGAGCATCATCCCATACAGCAAAATATTGCAAGTTCGATTTCCAGTCAGGGCACATACCTAGGTTGTGGGTTTGATCCCTGGTCAAGGCATGCACGGGAAGCAACTGGTCATTGCTCTTCCATCAAATTTCTCTTTCTCTTTCTCTCTTTCTCTTTCTCTTTCTCTTTCTCTGCCCTCTCTTCCCCTCTCTCTAAAATCAAGAAACATATCCTTAGGTGAGGTTAAAAAAAAGACATAGAGCAGTTAAATGGAAAAGAAAACAAGAATGACATATATGCTGTCTACAAGAGTCCCACTTCAGAACAAAAGACACACTCAGACTAAGAGTAAAGAGATGGAAAAAAATATTTCATGAAATGGAAAACGGGAACCAAAAAGCAGTAGTAGTAATACTTATATCAGACAAAAAGACTTTAAAACAAAGGCTATTATAAAAGACAAAAAAGACATTCCATAATGATAACGGGATCAATACAAGAGTCTATAACCCTTGGAAACATATATGCACCCAACACAAGAGCACCTAAATACAAAAAGTAAATCTTGATGAACATAGAGGGAAAGGGCTAATCATAATATGTCACCACAGGGGAGTTTAACCTCAATCTATCCATTGACATCAATAAATAGATCTTCCGGACAGAAAAATTAACAAGGAAATAGCAGCCATAATGACACAATGGACCAAAATATTAAATTAATATTTTCAGAGCATCTCACCCCAAAGTACCAGAATATACACTCACTTCAGGTGCACACAGAACATTAAGACACAAAACAAGTCTCACTAAATTTAAGAAGATTGAAATTGTATCAAGCATCCTCTCCCACCACAAAGGTACTGTATAAAACTAGAAATCAGTTACAAGAGAAAACTAAACAAACAAACAAACAAACAAAAACAACCACACAAACACATGGAGGCAAAATAACAAATGGGTTAAGAATAGGATCAAAAAATAAATCAAAAGATACCTCGAGACAAATTAAAGTGAAAACACAGTAACACAAAATCTGTGGGACACAACAAAAAGCAGTCTAATGAGGGAAATTCGTAGCAATACAGGCCTACGTCAAGAAGCAAGAAAAATTTCAAATAAACATGATGTAACTTTACACTTAAAGGAACTAGAAAAAGAACAACCAACAAACCCAAAGTGAGTAGAAAGAAGGAAATAATAAAGATCAGAGCAGAAATAAATTAAGTAGAATGTAAAAAAGCAATAGAAAAGTCCAATAAAACCAAGAGCTTGTTCTTTAAAAATATAAACAAGATTGATAAACCTTTAGCCAATTCATCAAGAAAAAAAGAGGACTCAAATAAAATCAGAAATAGGAGATGTAACAACTGACACCACAGAAATACAAAAGAATATGAGAAAATATTATGAACAACTATATGCCAAAATATTGGACATTCTGGACAAAATAGATGAATTCCTAGAGACATTTGATCTTCCAAAACTGAATCAGAAAAAAACAGAAAATCTGAATAGATTACAACTAAAGAAACTGAAGCAGTAATCAGAAAACTCCCAGCAAAACAAAAGTCTTGGTCTGATCATTTAACAGGTGAATTTTACCACACATTCAAAGCAGAACTCAACCTTACCCTTCTGAAACTCTTGTTAAAAAAATGCCAAAGGACAGAAGTCTTCCAAGCTTATTTAATGAGGCCAGCATTATTCTAATTACAAAACCAGATAAGGACACTACAAGCAAAGGAAATTATAGGCCTACCTCCTTGATGAACAGAGATACAAATATCCTCAACAAAATATTAGCAAAGCAGATTCAGCAATACATTAAAAATATCATACATCACTAGCATGTGGAATTTATTCCTGGGATGCAAGGTTACTACAATATTCACAAATTAATTAACATGATATACCACATAAACGAAGTGGAGAAAAATCATCATATGATCATATCAATACATGCAGTGAAAGCATTTGATAAAATCAGCACTCATTAATGATAAAAACTCTTAGCAAAGTAGGAGTATAGGGAAAATATCTCAACAAAATAAAAGCCATATATGACAAACTCACGGCAAGAAGCATCATACTCAACCACAAAAACTAAAAGTGTTTCCCTTAAGTTTAGGAACAAGACAGGGATGTCCACTTTCACCTCTATTATTCGCCATACAGGGTCTGGAAGAAGTACAGTAACACCCTTTTTAAAGTTGTATGTTTAGTATAGTATAGTACAGTGTAGTATAAATGGATGTGTTGTCTTAGCAACCTTAGTAGCCTTTGTGTTCCAGGTTTCCTGAAGTAAAATGGCCCATCAACTGACAAGGGAACAGCAAGTGAGAGCAGTGAAGCTGTACTATCAAAACCAGTGCAATGGAGCAGCAACTGGTTGTTCGTTACATGAAGAATTTGGCATTCAACTCGCACAGTCTTAATGTCACAAGTCTGTTCCGAAAGCTTGAGGCAACCAGAGGTGTGCAAGATCAAGAAGATAAGTTTCAGTGACAACAGAAGAAAAGGCTGCCAAATTATAGGCATCATCGTTATGAAGCCCTCCAAAACCCAGTAAATATCTGTCAGGGGAACTTGGTATTAGTGACAGAAGTGTTCAAAAGTTGCTGGACAAAATGAAAATGGAGCCGTGCATACTGTGTTTGCTATACTCCTTACATGATGGAGATTCAGACAGAAGGGTAGAATTTTGTGAAAGATTTTTGGACAAATTATGTGAGGATGAGCACTTTCCAACCAAGATATGGTAGTTGGATGAGATTACATTCAAATTGAACAGCCATATCAATCACAATAATTGTGTGTTTTGGGACAATGTGAATCCACACGTTATCTTAAAGAAAGACATCATTTTTACCAGGGGTAGCATCTGGGTGGTGATATCAGTCACAGGTATAATTGGGCCAGTGTTCTTTGATGGTACTGTCAATCAGAATTATTTCCTACATGTCCTACAAACAGAATTGTGGCACAGAGTTGAACATGACTTTGGAGTTTACATCCAGCAGGATGGTACACCACCATATTATGCATTGTGTGTCAGAGAATGATTTTCCTCTCAAGGAGATAGGGTGATGAGGCCCACCGGAGTGGCCAGCTCAATCCCTGAATCTATCTCTGCCTGATTTCTTTTTGGGGAGTATCCTTAAAGATCTTGTGTACAAGACCAAACCCTGCAACACTGATGAACTGAAAGACAGAATCTGGGATGAATTCGCTGACAATAACATCAAGTTATATTGTAAGGCTTGCTTGAGTGTGGTTGGTAGAATGTGTGAATGTCTTTGCACAAGATAGACAGCAATTTGAACATTTCACCTAAAATGTCATATGCTGTGCTTAAGTGTGCAATTGTTATGTTACAAAATTACATGCTTCTGATTTTGTAAAACAAGATTTGGTATAGATTTTTTATGGCACAGCTCATACAAAAACATTTATTTATGCTGTACCTTGTAGTACTGAAAGTCCTAGCCACAGCATTCAGACAAGAAATAAAATGCATCCAAATTAGAAAGAAAGAAGTAAAACTGTCACTATTTGCAGAGGACATGACATACTGCACACAGAGAACCCTAAAGATAATGCCAAAAACTACAAGAACTATTAAATATATTCAGTAAAGTGGCAAGATACAAAAATAAATATCCAGAAATGACCTAGCATCTCCTCAGACAAGAGCAGTAACCTCTCTACACCAAGCAGTGACCTTTACTTCCTGATCACAGAGCCCAACAGACTTGGAACTATGGTAACCAGGCAGCCACATTCTAAAACTGCCCCTGCTTGGCTCATTTGGCTGAAGACATTAGCAGGAAAAGGATGTTCCCCTGCAGTCTGCCTATATCCCAAAGCTGTGGCCTCAAAAGAGACAGGGATAGTACATTCCACCAGGGCCTCAGCTGGATCTATTTTTTAGCCCAGATGCCTGTGGCCCTTTTTATGACTGAAAACCGAGGCAAACCATGGAGGTCCAGGGAGGTTTTGTTGGCATCAGTCCATCACTCTGATCCCACCTGAGGAGCCCTATGTCCCTTCCCTGTGTGTATATGTGTGTGTGTGTGCAAGGAGTGAATTTTATGGTGGGGAGGGCATGCCCCAAGAAGGAACAGGCTGAAGAAGGTTCAGAAGCTTGGTTGGCTGGTCATGTTCACACCTGTCATGTGGATGTGGGGTCTGAAAAGCCTTTCAGCCTGAGGAGTACCCCAAGTCCTAGGGGTGAATGACTTTTTCCCTGTGTGAAGGTCTGTGAAGACAAGGCCTGGGCCTGATCCCAGAGCAGAAGGTCAAGTAGGCAGAAGCAGCAACAACTAGGGCCAGGCAGGGACTGGGGCTTTCTGACTGGTGCCTAGTCACTGACATTACAGAACTCAGATGAGGACACTGAGGAACAGCAGCTGGTTGACAAAGACCCCTGCCCCATCTCTACCAGTGAGGGGCAGGAGTGCTACAATAATGAGGGTCAGAGAAGGACAGAGTGACTGTGGCCACCTGGGGATCTGGGGAACCAGCGCCCCTGGATGACCAGAGAAGGACTCCTCCCCTGAGCCACCTGGGCTCCTCAAGAATCTCAGGATTTCTGATTCCAACCCAGAGTACTTTGTCCATGTTAAAAGACAGGACAGGAGAAGCAGGAGCCCAAGGAAGCAGAGCCCAAGGCAGAGAAGGGAGTGGAGGTGAGCATGGGATGGGGGTGGAAGTACGTGGGAGTTTATGGGTATGTATGGATGGTAGACACAGAGGGAGAACCCGAGGGGCCAGCTAGGAGTGAAGACCAGCCTAACATCACCCATCTGCTGGACTGTCCCTAAGGAGAACGTCTTGGGGTGGATCCTGAGCTACAGACTCTTCGGAAGGCTCTGGTGTTCTCTTTTTGGAGGACACATTGAAATGCAGGCAGGTGGGTGATCTTTTGTCGCAACTCCACTGTGAGCACAGGAGGCCGAGCCAAGGAGGCTGGTGCAGGGGCAACCAGGAGGCCGCTCCAGACCTGGAGGGGTGTCCACCTTCAGTGGTCATGCCACCTCTAACAGCCACTTCAGCTGTAGCCACAGAGCCAGGGTCCGACTGTACAGCATCTCCTGTCCTGACTGAGGCCCCCCCACCCCTGCCTGAGGAACCTTCCCTGAACCTACCTTGGCTCCTGCCACAGAGGAGCCACCACCTTGGGAAAATGCATCAGAGCCAGCT
Organism: Artibeus jamaicensis; assembly: GCF_021234435.1. Lineage (NCBI taxonomy): Eukaryota > Metazoa > Chordata > Mammalia > Chiroptera > Phyllostomidae > Artibeus > Artibeus jamaicensis. Next base: position 40,413,319 of record NW_026522030.1, on the reverse strand, counting down.
CCAGAGCTGCCTATTGAACCCGCTCTACCACTTCCATCAGAAGAATTTGTTTTACCCTCATTCCTTGACCCTTTCATTTTCTTTTATTGTTATGCTTTTCTCCATGGCATGATTCAGTATTTCAACTTTTTATTTTTATTATTTGGGGATTAGGGGGGTATTTTTTCCTTTTTTCTCTTTTTGTCCTGCATTTTCCCATGGTGTGATTCATTTTAAGTAATAAAGGCTATTGTTTATATTGTAAATTGTATCATTCCTGAATGTGACGTACATTCACAATGCTGTGTATCTCTACTGTCCAGTAGCAGGAGGCTTCATCACCCAGAGAAACTCCCGAGAGAGGAAACCCTGCACCAGAAGCACTCACTCCCCACTTTTGCTCCTGGCAACCCGTGGTCTGATTTCTGTCTCTGCTCCATTGCCTACTCTGTACATTTCCTATAACTGTAACCTTAAAATAGGTGCCTTTTTGTGTTTTCTCACATATTTTTGTTAGTTTATCTGAAATAGCATTTTTGTTATTTGAAAGGGAAATCCTAGATATGTTAGAGATCAGATTTATTTTTTTAAAGGCTCTCTTAGTAAGTGTGTGCACATCATTACTAGGTAGACACACTGTGCTAAATGTGATCCCACTGCCTGAAGCTGGTCAGGCAATGGCTGGCTCTTCCTGTGCCCAAAACAAAAATGAGAAAAATGCAGAAATCTAGAAAGACAAACCACAAGCTAGAAAGCATTCTTCACAGAAACCCAAGGCCAGAGAAAGGTTTAACATCCCTGTGGCACAGAAAACTCTTGAAAGTTTGTGTTTTCTAAAGGGATAAAAGGACACATTTGCAATGAGAGGCAATGCGCACACCACTACATGCCAAATATGCTCGACCTCCCCAGTGGGGACACACATACTGTCAACACTGTGGAGACAGCACTGTCACCATCAGGCTGGCACACTTCTGGTCTGGTGGCTACTAGCCCTGGGGACAAAGTGAGGAAGCAGAGGCCCCAGCAGGTCCCCTAAAGAGAAAAGGGAATGGCTCCTCCAGTGGGAGAACAGTGTGCAGGACCCTCAGAGTCCCACAGGTGCACTCTTGCACCGAGCAGTACTCGTCCTAGCAGATTATAAAATAAATGCTTGCACAATTGTTCAAAAGTGTATTTTCAAGACTACCCATCAGGGCACTGATGAAATAACCAGGAAATGGAAAAAACTCTAATGTCCATGGAGAGGGGATGGGATCCACCAACACTGATCCACATGGAGGAGGGAAGATGAGCAGATGCCAAAATGGGTTCTCTACTTGCTGACAGATAAAGGCCTCAGGTGTCCTCTTACATGAGACACATGGACCAACCTTGTGCATCCAGGAGCTCGCTTGTTATACCACATATATATGATTTCAACAGGTAGACATGCATGTGACAGAGAGGGACAAACAGAATGAGAGAAGCGAAGCCTCACATAGCCGACTAAGCCACTTATGATAGTCACCTGTATGATGAATAAGGGGCACTTGCAAACCCCTTATTTTATCCTTGAGGTGATGTCTAAATTTTTATAAGTATGTATGACTTTGATAGTTCTAAGACATTAAAGTCATATATTCAATGTGATCCACTGATTGTTCATCTATGGAGTAAGTATATTATTGAGTTTTTATTTTTAAAGAATTTAGGACAAGAAAAATAAAGGTTTATTACAGTACAGTAATGAATGCTAAAACCATTCACAATCAATTGAAGAACTAAGTCCTTCCCAGGAGGAGACCCCTGACAGGGGGTCCTCACCTTTCCAGTCCTTCCCTATGTGTGCACATTGTATTGGCATGTGCACATGTATACTTGTGTTCCCACACACATGGGTGCACATATGGGTGCCTGTGTGTGTTCACATATGCACATGTGTATGAGTACTTACGGATGTGGGGTGCTGAGACCTGGGGGAGGGAGGGAGGGGTGAGAAGGAAGGGCTGGAGTGAAGGAGTTCAAGGTACCTGGGGGTGACACATCCAGCTGAAGATTCCATCTATCCTGCCTCGGCTTTGTCTCACGTACCCCAACTAACCCCTAACCCACACCAGCCCCACCCTGCTCCATTACTCAACTCAGCCAGGCAGCCTGGCCCTGCCATCCAGGACAGAATGTGCCACTCTGTGCATTGGGCTTGCCCCTCTCCCTCCAGTGCAGAGCCCCTTCTTCTCTGTAAGCAAAGCTGTTGCAGGGAGGCTCAGTCAGTCACAGGGACCACCATGGATGTGCTCTACCCAGGCGAAGTACTCAGTTATAACAGAAGGACCCTCTTGAGCTTGTGTGAATGAAAGGAACCTTACAATGGGACTTGTGGAAGGTACCAAAAGGTTAAAATATCAGACTAGAGACTTTGGGGCAGGCCACAGCACCCAATCCACAGAGGTCCTCCAGCAGTGACCTCTGCCCTGGCTCTGTGCCAGCCCCTGACCCTCATGCCTAGCACATCCAGCTCCTGTGAGTGGGGACGAGGGAGAGAGCCCTCATCTCCTTCAAATTCAGGTCAGGTAGAGTCTGTTGCTCTGAGGCGGCCATGTCAGACCATGGTCAGTGACATATTTCTTGTCTGCTTACAGATGGAACCCCCTACATTGAACAGAGAACATAGGTCCTTGAGTTGGGATTCACTGATTTGAAAGAATAGTCAGTCCTATGTTCATAGCAGCATTATTTACAATAGCTAAGATTTTGAAGCAGCCCAAGTGCCCAACAGTAGATGAGTAAATAAAAAAGCTATGGTATTATACAATAGAATACCGCTCAGCCCTCAGAGAAAGACAAATACAATATGATTTCACTTACATATATAATCTAATAAACAAAATAAGCTAACAATTAAAATAGAAACAGACTCAGATACAGACAACAGACTGACAGCTGTCAGAGGGAATGGAGGGTGTTGTAGGGCTGGGTCAAAAAAAGCTGAAGGCATTGAGCAAAAAACAGGACAAAAGAAAACAAAACAAACTCATAGACACAGACAACAGTGTGGTGATTACCTGAGGGAAAGGGGGTGGTGGCAGGTAGAACAGGGTAAAGGGGGGATAAATAGTGAAGGGAGAAGACTTGACTTTGAGTGTTAAAAACCACAATACAATATATAGGTGATGTATCAGTATTATAGAATTATACATTTGAAACCTATATAATTTTACTAATGAACCCCACCCAATGACTTCAAAAAGTCAATGACATTTTTTAAAAGAGTGAAATTTTAGCAGTGCAGGTTTTGAAACATGGCAGACAACATGGACCAGCAACCCACTACCAACACTGTAGAACAGTCCCTGGTTCTAATCAACATCAGCCTGGATGAGCAAATTTATGTGAAAATGAGAAATGACAGAGAACTTCTAGGTAGATTACATGCTCATGATCAACATTTAAATATGATACTGGGAGATGTGGAAGAAACTGTGACTACCATAAAAATTGATGAAAAAACCTATGAAGAGACATAAAAACCAATAGAATGGGATATGCTGATGCTCTCTGTGCAGGAGACAGTGTTGTGCTAGTTGCCCCTCCATTGAAAGCTGGCTGAAGCATAGAAGGAGTGTATCCTGTGTGGAAATTGGGAGGCTTTGGAGGATTGCATCTTTCAGTGTAGAAGATGCCTCAAAGAGAAACCTGCGTGCATTCTGATGTTGAGGAATGACCAAGGGTTCTTTCACTTCAGATATGAGTTAATTTGTACTTAACTCATACATTCTTGAGGTAAATGGCATTTTTTATTTTCCTCTACCCTTCCAATAAATGTGATCACCAAGATGCAGCCCTTTCTTTAGAAAGGTAAAAATCAATTTGCTCCATTGATTTTTTCAGATAATTTCTGAGTTTTTTAATTGAAATTAAATTTGAAGCTTTCTTTTTTTGATGTTTAAAGTAGTGAGAAATTTCAAAAAAGAAATTATATATAATAAATACAATGGTTTTAAGTTCCCAGTTTTGTGTTAATTTATTATATTGCAATAAATAACTAATATATATTGTTTCCCCTGTGTGCACACTATTCATCATTAACTTTATGACTGGCTTTATATTTTCTGTGAATAATTTGAATTATATTTGTTTATTATTTATTTCAACTTTGACTATGTTCTATTTCATGTCTTTCTTTAGTAACAAAATTCATCATTTCTAACTGGAAAGGTATAAATTTGCATTTGTATTAGAAAAGCTCAATTAGTTTATTAGCATAATCACTGTGCTCTGCTTAAACTCTGATGGTTTCATGATACTACTGAAAAAATTGTAACAATGAATTAAAGACCATGAGAAAACAGATCTCTAGGCCACTGAAAACCAATTTTTGAATACAAATCATTATATTTACTATTGGTACTTGGTTTTTAGCTATTTTACAAAACTATGGCAGTTATAGATTCAATTATTATACCACATTTAAATTCATCCTCTAGGTTTACACACAGTCTGTTAACTACTTAACTTTTGCCCTGAATTTAAATTAAAATTTTCAGCAATACTTTTAAGACTATCTGAACTACTTTCAGACTACTAGGTCATTGTGTAAAATAAGATGTAATACAACATAGCAATGATACAAATTTACTATTTGACATAAATAAAAGACAAAAAATTCTGTCTGCCAAAGATTGCTGAAAATATAAGGTTAAAAATCTGCAGACATTGAAAAATAAAAGGGGACACAGATTATCCATATCATAAAAGATAGCAGAACTGTCACTACAAAACCTGTTAATAAAAGGGTGAAAAAGGTAAATTGTGGACAACTTTTGGCGATAAATTTAATAACATAATGATATGAAAATGTTCTTTGAAAGACTAGAACTACTAAAGTATAGGTAAGAACTATTAACGGCCTCATTAGTAGTAGTCCTGTGTCTAATGACAAAATTAAATTTGTAGACAAAAACTATCCCACAAAAAATTTCAGGTACAGATGATTTCAGTAATAAATTATACCAAATGTTTGATAAGGAAATAATACTAATTTTACACAAAATTTTCCAGAACATAGAAAAGGAGCTATAACTTCCAAACCATGATGCCATAATTACTCTGATAACATTAAAGACATTATGAGAGAATAAAACTAAAGACTAATATTCCTGTACAACTTTGATACAAAATCCTTAATAAAGTTTTAACAAATCCTCAATAAAATTTTAGCAAATCAAATTGAGCAACATATAAAGAGAATACTATATCATGAGCAAGAGGGCTTTATCCCCAAAATGCAATTTTGAATTTAACAATTAAAAAACAATCAGTGTTGGGGAGGGCTGGGGTGGTGGGGAAGGATGTGGGGGAAGGCAGAAAACTGTACTTGAACATCAATAAAATTTTTTCATAAATAAAAAACAATCAATGTAATTCATCATGTTAATAAACTAAGAAATAACCATATGAACATCTTAATAGATTCCCCAAATAGATTTATCCAAATTCAAAACACAGCATGATAAAAACTAGAAATACAAGGTAGTTTTATCAACTGATATAAGAATCTACAAAAACTATACATTATCTAACATTATACTGAATGATGAAGTAATAAAATGCCATCCCCTTAAAATAGGAAGAATGTAAGAATGGTTGCTTTCACCACTTTCTGTTCAGCATTGTATTAAAGATTCCCGCTAATTAAATAAGGCAAGAAGAAATAACAAAAGACTTACAATTTAGAAAAGAAGTAAAACTGTTAAAGACAACAGTAATGTGTATCTGGAAAATGTTCATGATTTTATAATGAATTTACTAGAACTAAACAAGTAAATTTTGTAAAATATATTTTATATATAATATAAGGTCAATATAGAAATTTCAATTACATTTCTATATATTAAAATAGATAACAGGGGGACAGCGACCAGAGAGGAGAGGGGAGGGAATTCCAGGGGAAAAAGGGGAAGGATTTACAGGAACATATGGACACAAGGACACATGGACAACAACTAAGGGGGGTGGAAATGGGAGGGAGGTGGGGAGTATGGGGGGGGCTGAGATGGGAGTATAAGACAGAATACTGTACTTGAAAAATAAATTAAAAAAATTTTAAAAGTGAACATTGGAAATGAAAATTAATAAAATACATTTATAATATTTAAAAAATTAAATAATAATGTAACAAGATATATGTAAGACTTGTACATTGAAAACTATAAAGCACTGCTTAAAGAATTTAAAGGAGACCTAAATAAATAGAGAGATATACCATGTTTATCACTTAAGAGACTAAGATTGTTAATATTTTAACTCTCCCTAAAATGATCTTTATACTTAATAAAATTCTAGTCAAAATCTCAGTAGAATTATTTTTGTAGTAAGTGACAAGCTAATATGAAAATTTATACAAATGCAAAGGACCTAGAATAGACAAAATGAATTAGAAAAAGAACCAAGTTGGAGAACTGAAAGTACTTGCTTCTAAGACTTATTATAAAGCTACAGTAATCAAGGCAGGGTGGTAGAGGCATCAAGATTGATATATAAAACAATGCAACAGACTAGAAAGTCTAGAAATGGACTCACCCATATAAGGTCTCTCTTTCTTCTTTCTTTTTAACAAAGATACCTAGGGAAAAGAATAGTCTTATCAACAAACAGCCCTGAAATTGAATACTTATATTTAAAAACAAATCTCAAACCTTAAATTACAACATATACAAACATTAACTTAAAATAGATAATAGACTTAAATGTAAGATAAAAATGTAAATTTTAAATGCAGACAATGGTAACTGAACAATAAAGTAATTTAAAAAACTAAATCTTTTATACAAAAACATTAAAATTGTTGAGACCAAGGGCTGAACAGAGAATTCTTAAGCAGGACATAAAACTTGTAAAAAATGATGAACTGGAATTCATCAAAAATTAAAAACTTTTATTATTTGAGAGATACTGTTAGGGAAATTAAAAAGCAAGTCACAGATCAGGAGAAAACATATTCAACACATATATCTGAAAATAAAATTGTATCTAAACTATATTAAAAACACTTAAAAATAGAAGAGAAACAACCAATTAAAACACTGGCAAAGTATTTTCGCACACCAAAAGAAGACATTCAAATAACAAAAAGCCACACGAAATGATATTGAACTTCCTTAGTCATTAGGAAATGCAAACAAAAACCACACTGAGCTAGCTCTATACTCCTGCTATTACAGCTAAAATTAAAATGATAGACATTACCATGTGTTGACAAGTATTATGGACAACTGGAACTCAGATTGCTGGTGGGAATGCAAAATAATACAGCCATTTTGGCAGACAAGTGGGCACTTTCTTATAAAGTAAATGTATACCCATATAGTCCAGAAATAACATTCCCAGATATTTATCAAAGAGAAATAAAAATATATGTCCATATAAATATCTATACATGTTCATGACTTTATTAATAATAGCCTCAAATTTAAAACAATCTTTATGTCCATAAAGTAACAAAAAATAAACATATCATGGTGTATCCTCATTCTATTGACTAGAATACTAGTCAATAATGAAAAGGAACATATTATTGGTGTACATAAGTACTGATGAATCACAAAAATAGTTAAGGGAAAGAAGCCAGGACTAAAAGATGATATGACTCAATTTACATGAAATTCTAGAAAAGGCAAAGCCATAGTGATAGAGAGTTTATCAGTAGTTGTCAGAGACTGGGAGAGTGAGGAGAGAATTGACTGTAAAGGAGTCTAAAGGAACTATTTGGGGCCATGCAAATGTTCTACATCTTAATAGTGCTGGTGGTTACATAACTACACACATTTGTCAGAACTAATTGAACTTGACATTTAAAATTAGTAAATTTTATTTTACATAAATCATATTTTAATAAAGCTTATTAAAAATTGGACAGAAATAAATTGCTCTGGCCAACATGAATGCCACCTGGTGAGATAGTAATGAAATCTAAAAGGACAACAGGAATCTACAAAAAATATTATGATTAACCTTACAGTACAAATTTATGAACTATAATATGGAAGAAAAATATGTGGGTAAAATTGATATTTTCTTTCTGAGACTAACAAACCACTTGTAGACCACTTGATAGCTGCCTAAACTTTGTGACACAAGTGACTTGCAACCTTTTTTATTTCATGGCACACATAAACTAATTACTAAAGCTTTCTAACACACCAAAAAATATATCTTTTGCCAATCTGACAAAAAAGTTGTAATTTTGATATATACACACACAAAATCATATTAGTAATTACCTACCCTTTTTGCTCCAAAGTGACTTTTTAAAAAATCAGGTGCCTATACTTGTATATAAGGATTTCTGATACCAACAATTAGCTAATCAGATGCAGCATTATCATACACTGCAACCAATAAGATGCAACTCTATTACATGACCTATATAGTTCAAGACAGGGTATTCACATCAGACAGCTATTGTTGTGTTGGCTAGAGCCATGTTTTCATTTGACAACCTAAGGGAAAAAAGGTCAGTGCCCCTGACTAAACATTTTGCATGTTTTAAAAATTGTCGTGGTGGGGGGCAGAGAGGATGGGGGAAAAGGTGGGACAACTGTAACAGAGCAAGAATAAATAAGTAAATAAAACTTTATCATTTATTTTAAAACTTGATCATTTTTACTGGTATGTCCCCTAGAGCAAGGGACATAAAGGAAAGAATAAACAAATGGGATCTCATCAAAATAAAAAGCTTCTGCATGGCTAAAGAAAACAGTATTAAAATAAAAAGAGATCCAACTGTACGGGAAAACATATTTGCCAATGATACCTCAGACAAGGGTTTAATCTCCAAATTATACAAAGAACTTACAGGACTCCACTCTAAGAAGACAACCAACCCAATTAAAAAATGGGAAAAGGACTTGAACAGACACTTCTCCAAGGAGGACATACAGAATATCCAGAGACACATGAAGAGATGCTCAATATCACTAGCTATCAGAGAGATGCAAATTAAAACCACAATGAGATACCACTTCACACTGGTCAGAATGGCCATCACAAACAAAGCAACAAACAACAAGTGTTGGAGACATTGTGGAGTAAAGGGGACCCTTGTTCACTGTTGGTGGGATTGCAGACTGGTACAACCACCATGGAAAACAGTATGAAATTTTCTAAGAAAACTAAAAATAGATCTGCCTTTTGACCCAGCAATTCCACCTCTAGGATTATATCCTAAGAACCCTGAAACAGCAATCCAAAAGAACCTATGCACCCCAAGTTCACAGCAGCACAATTTATAATAGCCAAGTACTGGAAGCAGCCTAGGTGCCCATCAGTAAATGAGTGCATTAATAAACTGTGGTACACTTACATAATGGAATTCTATGCAGCAGAAAGAAAGAAGGAGCTCCTACCCTTTGCAACAGCATGGATGGAACTGGAAAGCATTATGCTGAGTGAAATAATCCAGGTGGTGAAAGACAAATCTCACCTTTCACAGGAACCTAAACAACAAAATAAAAAGTCAAGCAAAATATAACCAAAGACACAGAAATAGAGAACAGGCTGACAGTGGCCAGAGGGGGGAGGGGAGGGAATTTCAGGGAAAAAGGGAAGGGTTTACAGGGACAAGTATAAAGGACACATGGACAAAAACTAAGGGGGGTGGAAATGGGAGGGAAATGGGGAGCACAGGGATGGGCTGGGATGGAAGTAAAAGACAGAAAACTGTACTTGAACAACAATTAAATTTTTTAATGAAAAAAAGAAAAAAGACAGTGAAAATAAAATAACTCAATTGAAAGCCTGAAAATAAAAGATTAAAAAATACAGTAGAGAAAGTATGAAAACACTGGAAAATCAGAACAGGAGGTTTAGTAAGTTCCAGCTCCTGAAGAGAGGACAGGAAATGTAGAGGAAAGAACATCATCAAAGATTCTATTTAAGTAAAATTTCCAGAATTAGAGCATCAATTTCCAGATTAAAGCTGCTCATAGCCAATTTAGCATACCGAATAAAAATAGAGTCATACCAGAGTAGTGATGAAATTTAAAAATACTGGAGACAAAGAATAGGTCTGAAAAACTTTCCAGGTAAGGAAACAAAGTAGGTCTCACATAAATAATTAGTAATCAATATGGCTTTTAATTTCTTAAGATTAGTAAAGGAATATAGGAGAAAATAGAAAAATGCTTTCAAAATTCTAAAGAAAAATTATTTCCAACCAAGAATTCTATACCTAGTTGAACATTAATCAAATATTAGAAAAATATTTTTAGATATACAGTCTTAACTTATGTCCCATGCATGATTTCTCAAGAATTTCCTAGAAGATGGCCTTTACCAGAATAGCAGAATCAATCAAGTAGTAAGAAGCATGGGGTACAGGAAGCAGAAGAGTTGACAAAGGAAAAAAGTGGCGAGAGTACTCTGATGATGGTGAAAAGAAGTCTCAGTTGAAGAGCTGTCAGGTAGTTAGTTACTAGGCAGCAACTCCAGCTGGAGCATGTCAGAAGGCTCTAGGAGAGAATTCTCCAAGAAGATGAAACTGCTGGAATGACTCGTGTGCAAGTGGGTTGAGAGTGCATTTAGAGAGTTGGCAGGAAGTTTGGGATTAAAATGGTGATAAATATACTAAACATTATACAAATAGAAAAAAAATTACTCCAGGCGCAGGGAAAAAAAACTATCGTACTTTCTCACCTGTGAGCAGCATTTGTACAGTCACAGTAAACACAATATTGGCTCAGAAACTGTGATATAACTTTGTCTATTTGGAGGATATCGGAAGAGGAAGAGTGTAAGTGTGATAGAGCTAAAAGTTAAAATGAAAATTATGTCTTCATATTCCTAAGTCATAAAAAACTATCTTTGAAAAACCAGTAATTATTGAAACATTTTTTTAAACATATGGAGGTAAGCTATGAATGAATCAGCAAAATTAGTTAAAATTTGAAGTTTGCCTTTAGGGTAGGCCCATTTGAGGAACTGAAACTGCTGCTTTTGGTAACAAATTTGAAGAAGAATAAAATTTTATACTGTACATAAATAAAATTTTGATAAACATAGAAAGTAAAAATTTACTCAAATACTACACATTGAGAGTCAGAATTTGGCTGATTCAGGATGGAGTCACAAATGTCCCTCCTCCCCACCACCCTCCTAACCCAACATGCTGTTCTTTGTATGGATTGGTAACATGCAAAACTTTGCTCTGATTAAAGGAGAAGTAAAGAAAGTGCTTTATTTGCTTTTGTAAGGGGAGATGAAAGAAAAAGTGCTTTCTAATAAAGTAAATGTACACATAGAAAGCATTATGTAGTCCTTCTCTTCCTGTCCTCTTCATCTGGGATGCTTTTCCGTATTTAGAGAGAAAGTAGATCAAATGATGAAGAAGCTTCTTTCATTGAAGACACTGAAGACACAATTAACATTTTTGTCCAAATTGTCCTGCTTTAGAACCCAGGTAACAAAGTGCAGTTCTGAATTAGGAAGTGGGACATTCTCCTTAGTGCTCCACAGAACTAAGTTCTGCTAGTTTGAAGCATTTCAAGGAAGTAACCTTAATACATCATCAACCTTATGTAGAATACTACCAGCAGGGGCAATGATGAGATTACTTCAAATAGGTTCATAACTAGCATAGTTTGACTAGTTGGAGCAGGGCAAAAGGAAAGAGTATGGCAGGTGTTACTCTATATTTGTAGCAAAGAGGCAATGTCTTTAACATCTTTGTCATTGCCTGCATTTCCCCCAGAAAGTACAGCTAAAATCAAGGGCTCATATGTAGTTAGTTCATACTAGAAAGTAATCCCAGGGAACAGGAGTTGGTGACTGGAAAGACTGAGTAAGGAGGGAGGAAAAATGCATATAAAAATGTATTATTGAGCTAATTGGGCATTAAGTCTTCATCCCACTGAGACTTTTGAAAAGCCATGTAAAATTCTCTTCAGAATAATGCACTGAAGGACCATGGAAGATGGAAACAGTTGTGCATGACTCTCATCCCTCACTGGCCCTGGTTTTACACATATGAGGGTGTCCTCCCTTGTATATCCTACTGGGAATCAGAGAATTACACAACAGAAAAAAAGGCATTCCTGGTGCAGCTGAACTACATGCTCTCCGGTTTCACTTCTGAAGTTGATTCTTAGAGTAAACACTGGAGTAAAATGTCCAGAGAATATGAGGTGGGGCATAAGACATGTTTGCATATCTGGTCACTCTTAGGTTTATATCTGCCTTTTTTCTGAGGACTCAGTCCCGAAAGGATGCTGGGAGAAGCTGAGTTTGTAGATGAGTTGTTCTCTCACTTACAGACCTGTACCAGAAGTGAACTCAGCTTGAGAGTGTCACCTTTGACCCCTATAAAACTGATCCAGGTAACAAAAGATTCCACTTCATTTCTGGACTTGTGAACACAAACCATGAGTTTGAATAGAAAATAGAAGTGAATTGGACAGGCTGAGCAGCCTCCAAAAAGCCCTAGCTAGTGGCAAAGTATTTGGCACTTATTGTAGAATGTTGATTTATCTCACCTAATATCACTGGTTAGTAAAAGTAACCCTGCTACAATATTGTTTGAGTGAGAGATTGCTGGAGGGACAAGAGGCAGCCAAATAGGGCGTGGGTGAGGTTAATCATACAGTTGATGAGACAACTTTTCACATTATCCTCACGTTACTCTAAAACCTTGACATGTCTCCAGGATCACAGGGAGCCTTGTATAAATCCTTTCCACTCTGGGGGAGCTGGTTGCGACAGGAGTCATTTCTGACCTCATTGAAATAAATGTTACAGTGGGCAATGCTTTCTAATGGTAGGTACTTTTTACAGATGAGTCAGAAAAATGTTTTGAGATATTACCATCTATAATTTCTTTTTATTTTATACTCATCCTACTCTATGTTCAAATGAGTACCACAGCTGGCTCTGTGAACATTACTTCCAGGGAAGACTGTGTGCATGTGTGTTCGTGTATGCATGTGTGTGCATGCTCATCTATAAGGGATAATTCTAACAGAAAACAGAAATAGTCTGTAAGAGTCTTTGCAGATGTGATTAGCTATTATGAAATCATACTGGATTTAAGTGGTCTATAATCCAAAGACTGGTGTTTTTATAAAATGAGAACTTAAAGTCACAGACACACATAGAGAAGAAAGACAGCTATGTGAAGATGAAGGTAGAACTCAGAGTAATGTAGCTGCAAGCCAAGAACATCAAAGGTTGCCAGCATCTCCCAGAAGATGGAAAAGGCAAGGAAGCATCAAGAAAATAGGTAAAAAGAGGAGGTAAAAGGAGCAGGTAAAAAGAGGTAAAAGAGGAGAGAGACAGATCTGTGATTTTAAACAGCAAAGAACTATAATCTTATATTAGTTTGTTTTCCAGAAAAACAAAATCAATATGCTAGATAGATAGGATAGATTTATTATAAGGAATTGGCTTATGCAATTATGGAGGCTGACAAGTCTCAAGATCTCCATTCAAAAGCTAGAGACTCCGGAGAGATAGCTAATGGTGCAGTTCCAGTCCAAATGGCAGACTTGAGACCCAGGGAAAACTGATGTTTCAGTTCAAGGCCAAAGACAGGGAAAAACCTGTTGTCCAGCTTCAAGGCAGTTGGAAGGGAGAAGTTCCCTGTGCTATAGGAAAGGGTCAACATTGTTTGTTCTATTAGGCTGTCAACTGATTGGATAGAGTCACCTACATTGGGGAAAGCAACCTGCTTTACTCAGTCCACCAATTCAAATATTAGTCTCATCCAGAAACACTCTCACACACCCAGAATAATGTCCAAACAAGTATCTGAGCACCCTGTGGCCCAGTCGAATTGACACTTGAGAATAATCATCACGACTCTGCTCCTGGCTGGACTAACACAGAGACAGCAAGTCCCTGGGGGAGCAAAGCCCAGCAGTGAATGAAGCAGATGGGATGCTTACCTAAGAGACCTATGTGTAAGCATGATCAGGAAGCCATAGAGAGCTGCCATCTTGAAGAAGCCATGTGGATCTGGTTGGTACGGTTCAAAGGGGCAAACCAAGGACAGGTAAACAAGGATATCTTACTTCTCTTCTGGAAAGCTTTGGCAGTATATGCACCTCCAAAGTCTTGACATGACACTAACTTAAGTTTTTCGCAAGCCCAGCACATGAGAGCTTAAATGTATCAGTTAGTTCCTAGAACATACAGATGACATAGTTCTCATTCTTGTGTTAGTTACCTGGATTTATACTGTCTATCTTGAGCAACCTCTGGGAAAATGAAATGGAACAGGGCTATCCAAAACATGCCTGGAATCAATTAAAAGCCCAGCCAAATAGAACCTGTCCTACAAATGGATACCTGGTCATCCATTTTTCAAGAAATAGAAGTTTCTCTGCACAAACCACAACTCTGATTACACACAGAGCTACTGGCAAGCATGTCTAGCTCTGCTTCTAGTGGAAGGATTTTCTATCCTCAATGAAAACTGCTGCCATTGCCAAAACCACCCAAGAAGTCAATCCATCAGGCAACAGAGAGGAAAACCCCTGGGATATGTACATCCAATACTAAATCCCCCCATGCACCAAGTGCACTGAACTCACTATTTTGTGATGAAGCTTCTTTATAATGATTTCCCAGGAAATCAGCTTAATCAGAATGGAAAAAGTAGAAAAATACTCAATTAGGGCCATATAATGGGATAACTATAAATACAGGCACATAAAGATGAAGAGGCCAGGGGGTTAGGAACTAAGACTCAGTTACTGCTACATTGATTTGGTCCAGAAGAATGTCAAGAGGACTATAACGCATGAGAATGTAGTGCTTTTGAAAACCCTGCAGACAGGAAGGAAGCTTTAAATGAGTGGCTACTTTCCTGTATAACTTTTGTTCCTGGCAATGGTGTGGGGGCCCTGAAAAAATATAGGCTTTGGTATCACAGCAAGGCTCGGGTTTGAATTCCAACCTTGTCACTTACTGGGACCCTGGGAAACTTATTTAACTTTTTTTGTTCTTAAAAATAATAGTTTTTGGATCCACATGTTCTTCTTAATTCATAACTCACATTTCTAATTATGACTTTATGCCCTAAAAAGATAAAGCCACTTTTGGGGATTTTCCAAAAGTGACACAGCTCTCTCTAGCCAGTCAGCAATTACTAAACTGACTGCTGTTTAAACAGCAACTTGCTCTTTAGAAAGGATGTTAATTTAGCAACTACTTAATGAATGGATAAATAAAAGGGAGGAGGGTATGGACGGATAAGGAAAGCCTAGGAGAAATAGCATACATACGCATTTACTGGCTCATCTCAACTGAGATTCTTAACTACAGAATGTCAGTTGCCTGTGGCTTCTGAGGCCATAAATTGTGGTCACTTCTAAGAGAAAGCTAATGAAAAAAAATAAGCTGAAATACTCTTGAAAGGCCATAGCATTGGCTGGGATTGCCTAGGGAAATCACACCTCTGCAGTGCATGTGAAGGAAAATAGGAAGTAGTGAAAATTGATAAAGGACTAATGAATGGCAGGTTCTCAGCCAATCATCTGGGCCTGCAGAAGATTTAGCTCTGCAGAACAAGCCTTTCTGGCCCTTAGTGACCACTAGGCAAGGCCACCGTCAGGCCATAAAGCACAGCTCCAGACTGCCTTGTGTTAGGAGATTCTTCAAACACGACTCATATTAATGAAGAAAGAATCCCCAAGACATTACCAATGTTATCACTCACCTCTAGACACATATATATGAGAACTCATTTATTCTCTGACTTAGAAAATATCAGACTCAGAAGGAAGTTCAGAGAGCATCTGATCTGGCCTCTTCATGTTGCAGAGGAGGAACTAGAGGTCTGAATCAAGAAGGTGATTTTTCTTAAGGTGATGAGACAACTTTCTTTTACTTCCTCATTCTGTTGTTGACAAGCTGGATCCAGCTTCAGTCTAGCCACTATACATAACTCCCACTACTCAGCTGGCCATGGAGAGGTGACACTGCGGACAATTAGGATGTAAATAACAAAGTTAGGTGCAGCCCAGTGTGTCTCCTGGCTTACTTATTCCTCTGTCTTTGAAGAAGGATATCCGTTGAGGCTCTTCAACACCTTACTTCTCATCCCCTGCACTCAGATTAAGGAGAAAAGAATAAAAACCTTATTGTTTGATATTTATAAAGAGTTTTCACATACATTATGGATTTGGATCTTAAGGACACAGAATGGTAGCCCAGACATGTGGATGTCAATCTTACAGATACACTTCCAGGGAGGTTACAGTGACATATTTTCAACAACCAATAAGCTATCTGTTGGCATTCCTTGCTTTCTTATCCATCTGAGGAAATCTAGTGAGTCACCTAGAAGCAAGATTTTCTAAAGGTCTGAAGGTCATCTTTTTTTTTCCCCTCAAACTGGCCAGTCCCCTGCTTCCTTTCTATAATCACAGAACAAGTAGCATTTCCCAAATAAAAGGCATGTTCTAAGTTTATATTGCTTGTACACCACACTCAATTTGACTGTTATTGGCCACCATAAATTCTTTTTAGATAAGATTGACAAAAAATAGGTAACTTGAATGTAAAAACAAATTTGCCTTCTGTTTTTGTTCCTGTCACACTCACTAAGTCTTTCATAAAAATATCTGTAAGTGGTGCTGGGGAAAAAAGTGTTGGATTGCAATTTGCTACCACTACTACTCCTTCCTACTCATATTTATTTAGCACTTTAAATGAATATTTTCGATTACTCCCATTTTATAGATGAAGACATTGAGCTTCAATGGAGTTTAGGTGAAATGGATTTCCTGTGTGTTCCTATTAGCACTTTGCACAGGTGCTTCTTAAGTATTTGCTAAGAAGAAGAGCATTCACTTCTATATCTCTTTTTGCACTTGCTATTTGAATTAATGGTCAAACCAGTTTTTTTTTTTTCTCAGAGAAGTGCAAGCCATGGAAATGAGTCTCTGGGAATGCAAATAGCCCACTCAATGTATTAGGCAACCATAAACAAATGGAGATTTGCACAGATGTAATTAAGAATAGAAAATACAAACCTATGTGAAGAAAAATGATTTACAGTCAAATTCACCTGCCTTGAAAGCTCATATTAGATTGCTCCTCGTTTGATTACCAAGCTGGTGTGTTTCAATGCAAAGCATATGCTTGCAGGCCCCTAGGTTTGCTGGGCTTCTGAATTAGCTAATACCTTTGAAACAAATCTTTTAAGGAAGGATTGGTTTATGCCTCAGCAATGCAAACATGTGCAAGTGAAAATATATGCATCTCAACTGGTTATTTTTGTAGAGAGGACAAATGTGTAAAAATATGTTTACCAGAAAAAAATTCTGGTTTTGACTGTTTGCCAAACATTATACAAATAATTAGTGATGTTGCTAAGTGCTCAGCAGCTATTCCAAGACTTCTTTTTTTAGCATCAACTATGTCCATTCCCCAATGTATAGGCACATATGATATTTTAAAGTATTCACAGAGAATAGCTGCTGGCATGATTTATGAAATGGGCTGCTGCTGTTTTATCCTTTTCATTTATCCTTTATAGGAGAATCTAAAAAGGGATGAATTTTTTTGTCAAAACTCTACCTTAACTTTTCCAAATTGTTAAGTTACATATACTAAAGCAGTTGTTCATCTTGACCACACTCTCACTTATACTTTATATCCTCTTCTTTCCTGCATATTTAGAGTCTGAAATTTCTTATACAAAGCCAGAACATAAATTAAAGGACTGAAACACTAGAGTTTAGTTTTATCCCCTACCTCCCACCCACATACACAAATTTTTGAAAAGCTGAAATCATCTAAAATAAAGTTTCTTCAACTCAGTTAAAGTTTTTTGAGACTCGGTGGCTGATGTTACCATGAATATATTGTTCTCCCAACAGTAAACCTTGAGTTTTACCACCATGTGAATTCAGATTATTTGTCAACATAATTTGCTGCCTTGATCAAAACGGAGCAGCTGGACCATATCAGTGAAGTAAACTCCCCTACTAAGTGAAGACCTACCATGGTCAGTGGTACCCTAGATGGTGCATTAGTTGGTCTATTCAGCTGGAGCTCCACACCAAGGTCTTTTCACTAGAGGGGACCATGTCCACAAGAGGGCCTAAGAAGAGGCACCTCAATAAATGTGTTGTGTTGAATCCAAATAGAATTGTTTCTGATATATCTTGTACCCAGGAAGACAAATTATGTCAGGAAAGAATCCTGCTCAAAGCAAAATGTCAACATTGAGGCTGAGTGGTAAGTCAAAGCTGGGCATAGTTGTGAGGTTTTGGTGAAGATAAACATCCAAAAGGATGGGGAGAGTATGTCAGAGGAGCAGGAGACAAGAATAAGGAACCACCCAAATGGGAGTGAGCCTGGATACATTCCAGAGCAGAGCACCACTTCAGAGCAAGAAGAGGTAGAGATAGAGACTAGGTACTTGAAGAGTAGTGAGATCCCCATTCTGCACATTTGAATTGGCACACAGAGGTCAACTCCACTGCACAAAGTCCACCCCATTGACCAAAGGTTGTAGAAAGAGCAAAGTGGACATTATGCTCATTGTACAGACTTCAAAGTCATTATTCTGAATGGGAGACACTTTATAGATCTTCCTTAACACTGCCCACCTCTAAGAAAACTTGGAAAATAGTAAGAGACAGAATCACCTAGGGAAAGGGAAAAGGAAGAAAAAGCAAAGGGGTTAGATAACATACAAGATGAGACATCTACCATTAGAAAATAAATATGTTGCTTATATTTATGGAAATCAAAAACATGTGTGATCCAAGAGAAAACTCTTCAGAATCTAAAAAAAAATGGAAAATATAGCCATGCAAATAAGAGCCCATTATTTCCCCCCCTCTTCACAGAATAACTGGCTTTGAGTTTTAACATGGGCAGAAAAGCCAGATGGCAGCAGACGGGCTTATTATAGAAAGTCCACTTGCACTGAAGTTTTCTCAGCACTCTCCATCATTGCTGAGTGAGGTTTGGTTTTATTTCCTTCTTAAGTGTAGGGCAGGCAAGTACCAAAATTTGTATAAAGTCTGAAACCTTTTCATGAAAATATTCTATTCAATACCTCCGATATGTGATACATGATGCCACCACAGGAAAACTAGTGTTGCTACAGACGTTAATCATAATTATGAAAATTTTTAATTTAAATGTAGGTCTGAACACACAAAATACAGCGCATGGCCATCTGTTAGTTCTCCATCTGGGCTCATTTGCAAAATACATTCTGTTTCACTCCCCCCTCCCCCCTCTATTTATAATCTTCCCTGGAAAACAAATATGCCTAATCTGTGGCATGCCAGAGCTGAAGTTAGTGATTTACAAGTGGCTTTTAATAGACATGGCTACACAGTTGAAAGTAGTAACAGAAACTTCTTCAAGTTTTGGTGGTTTTTTTGGATGGGGTAGTGAGACACCTCCTCAGACTTTTATCTGTATATTTCCCTTTTGAGAGTCCCCCATCTGCATATAAAAATGGTTTTACAGCTTACCTATAAATAATGAAAAATGGAATATTTGTTCTACTTCTCTCTTGGTGAGATGATAAGAATAATGTCTAAAATTCTATTGCTATCATAGCAACATTATTCATAATAGCCAAAAAGTGGAAACACAAATGTCCATCAGCTGGTGAGTGGATAAATAAAATGTGGTATATCCACAGACAGTATATTATTCAGCAATAAAAATGAAGTACTGATTGCTCCAACATGGCTAAACCTTGATAACAGTATATCAGGTGAAAAAGCCACATATTATTTGATCTCATTTATATGAAATGCCCCAAACAGGCAAATCTACAGAGACAGAAAGTAGGATAGTGTTTAGGCTAGAGGGCAGAGCTGGAGGAAATACAGAGTAACTGCTTAAGGGGCTCTTTCAGGGGTGATAAAAATATTCTAAAATTAGATGATGATGACTGTATAATTCAGTAAATAGGCCAAATATTATATTGTATGCCTTAAATGGGTCAATTTTATGAAGTATGAAAATTATATTTTAATAAAGTTATTTTAAAAACTGTAGAGATGGACAGAGAGATAGAAATTACACAGTCCATTTTTCACATTTTAAAGACTGTCTTGGGGGTAAGAACAATTATTACCCAGTTGGCTAGTGTTAAGGTTTCTAGACTTCCATTCAAGAGTTCTTCCTGGTATATACTACTGAATTATGATTAATAAATTTACCTATTGGCATGAAAAAGTAGATGGAAGAAGAGTTTTTAGTGAAAAGACTTATTAGAATGCTATAGCACTGGTACCGAATGTGAGGAAGGACTTTAAATATGTCTGTGGTCGTTAGAATAAGGCAGTTGATACAGACAATAGATGTTCTGGAGGTAAATAATTTTTGACTTTGTAGCTGATTAATTATGAGGGGAAGCACAGGGGAAAGAGTCATAGATGAGTAAGGTGGTTATGATCAAATATTTCAGAAAAAGTAGAAAGTAGAAAAAAAGATTTATTTATTTTTAACATGAGTTTGAGTCATACATATAACACAAAGTGCAGACACTAAACGTGAAGAAGAGTCATCAGTTGAGCATATAGGCAGTGAAAGCACTGATGGGTGCAGCCACTGCCAAGACAATTCAGAGAGAAGAGACTGAGGACGCAACACTGAGACTCCTGAGTATCGGAATAGAGGGGAAAGGGGAAGGGAAAGCAAAAGGAAGATTCCAAAGTAAAGGTGGGAAATTAGGGCAGGTCAGCAAAAACAAGGGAGCAGTCTAATTTAAGCCAGCCAGATATTATAGGATGGGTTTAAGGCTTTATCATTTTAGGCCTTGTCCTTTGGTAGAACTTTTACTTTACTTAGGCAGCAAGTAGAAAACAAATTCAAGGAACTTACTATATATTGTCATGCATAATGCACACTTTTTTGCACAAATTTTTGAGGGAAAAATAAAGTCCGCATTCTACATGGGTAGTACTAATTCCATACCTATGTTTTTAATTCTTTTATTTATGCTTATGCATTAAAAGTGGAACTCTAGAAAGCAGTAATGATATCTGTATGCAAAATAATACCATGGAATACAATCATTAGTTATGTTTCCAAATATAAATAAATAAGTAATTAAATTTAAAAACTAAGAGGAAAGTTTTTTTTTCTAAAAACTTGGGTCAAAAACATGGGTGCACACTATACACCAGAGTGCATAATACACAGCAGAACAGGCAAGATGAGAAAAAAATCCACAAGAATTACACTGATGAGATGAGCAAGAGAAGTGAATAACATTAAAATACACATAAAAGCTGCTGGAAATTTGGGCAGCAAGCCTATCATGACAAAATATGCTGTAAAAAAAAACAACACAGTTCCCAGACCTGCTACTACAACACGGGTGAAAATATACACAGACTTTTCCTGCATTTCTGTCACAGTTGAATGGGAGAGATGAAACTATTAAGCTGGACCCCAGTAGATTAGTAGATTTCTCCCATGTTTAGGAGGTCAACCAAATTCTGTACTTCCCAGTCCTGAGAAGTTTAGGATGAGAATAAGGGTAAATAAAGGCTTCTGAAAATAAAATCCAGCTGTCCAAATTCTCACTTAGAAACTTGGAAAACAGGAGTCCCAGGGGAGCCACCTCTAGAACACTGTTATTCTCAAAAGGGCATGTGTTGAGCATTTGTTTTTCAGACGCTTTTATTTAGATTCTAGTAATTCAGAAAAAGGAAGAAGACCCAGCTTGCCCTCATGGAATTCAGAAGTCATAGACAAATAGGATGACCAGCTGTTTCCAAACCATGTGATAAATGCTAGCACAGAGGTATGGCCATGAAGAGATAGGCAAAGGCACACTCAACTCTGCCAGGGACTAGCAAAGCGGGGTGGAGGAGGGTTTTCACAGAGGATTTGAATTTTCAAGTATAAATAGTACTTCTACAGGCAGAATGACGGTGGGATGGGTGTGGGCCCTATTTCTCCCAATGGGCAGAGGACAAGCAGATGGTGGCAGGAGTGTCAAACTCATTTTCACTGGGGACATCAGCTTCGTGGCTGCCTTCAAAGGGCCAAATGTAATTTTAGGACCGTATAAATGTAACTACTCCTTCACTGGGGCAAGGAGCTTGGCACTGCTGCTGGGTAGAAACAAGATGCCAGGCCAGATAAAACAAGGTGGAGGGCTGGACTCGGCCTGCAGGTCTGTGGTATTAGCAAGTGTGAACATCTGGGGAACTACAAGTAGACAGTTATGGCTGAACTACTGATGATACTGAAAAGAAGCAGAAGCTTTTCCTGGAAATGTCTGCAGAGACTATGTCATGGAGTGTTATTCTTTATCCCACTTTTGTTTCAGTGTCCCTTGTAAAAGACCTTGAGACAAGGACTTGGGTGCAAGTGATTTATGAAGCACAAAAGAGAGAAGGGAGGGAAGTCAGTAAAGGCTGATTTAATGGTTGGGTTATGGCTGTGGGCACCTGGGCCTCAGTCCCACTGGAATCTCCTGGGGAAGCAAAGAGGAGCATACTTCAAAATTACCACACCTATAGGATAGGGTAGGGGGTGGAGATGAGGGGCCAATGGGTACTATTCCCCAACTCCCATTTCCCATGAGTTGAGATTTATTCTGGGGGTGTTAAGCCTACACACACCCTCATACACAAACCTTTACATTTTTACATTGAACTTGCCATCTGTTTGCCACATGACACCCTTCCTCCTCCTAGGCAGAGAAGCACAGAAAGAACAGGAACATAAAGTAGGAAGTCATGTGTAAGAAACTCTCTCATACATGAGGTGTGCATGAACTCAGGAGGTCCAAGGGCATACAGGTGTCTGTTAAATAACCCAAAGCAGGCTAATTGTGTCCCCTTTCCAACCATATCTAGTTCATGTCCACCTCCACAGCTTTGCTCAGAGCACTGAATCTTTGCCCCTAAATGTGTAACACCCCTCACTTCTCCTTCGTCTCTGAGGCTTGTCTTACCACACTTGTCTATCAGAGTACCTCCCACTGCTGTAAACACAGAATGTTCACGGTGGCCAGAATATATTAACACTGATCGATTGCTCAGGTGAAGGGACCTCTATTCTGTGAGTCTTTCAGAAGTCAAGCCCTTCCAGCAATTTGACTGATCCAATGCTACTTCAAAAGCATATTTTTAATACTAAGACCGTAAACCAAGTCATCGCTTAAGTGAAAAAATGTGTTGTATTATAATATAAACCAAATTATCCTAATACAGAGTTTGACTTCTTGATAGCCTTCTGTCAAAATAAATTAATTGGGAGGAGTCAGAACATTGTTGTGTATTTGAAACCAAACCAAAGACTCAAAGCAGATGGAGACAAAAGAGAGACAGCACACTGCATTTAAATGCATATAACATAAAACACTGATGTATGTTTCTTAACATCTATTTAAAATATCTTTTTGCTTTTTATATCACTTTAATTTGGGATACTTATTGGTATTATGAAGAATTGTACATTTAAACATCTTTATTTATTTTGGAATATGTTTTCTCCCATCCAAGTACTAATCAGGCCTGACACTGCTTAGCTTCCGAGATCAGATGAGATCAGGTGCATTCAGGGGGGTGTGGCCATAGAATAGAATATATTTTCTGACAGGTCAACTAGCATGAAAATCCTGGGTCCAGGGAGGTCTGAGTCTCATTTTTATATTTATCAAGTGAACATGCTGTGTCTCACTAAAGTCAGTTGAATTGTATGGTCCAGTTTCTCTTCTCAGTTTTTTTGTAAGCTTTGAATTGAAAAAAAATACACAGCAGGGTTATCTAGTCCTTTGGAATTTGGGACAACTAGGAAAGATGCCTTATGTTATTCATCGTAATAGGCTTTGTTCAGACAACATAACTATAATATGATGAGAATTCTTGGATTAAGGTCTCCAGTGGTTATAAATGAAAAGCTGTTCTGTCATTTGGTGGGAAGGGGTGCTGAGGTGGTATGAATATGTAATTTTCAGTATTTCCTTTGTGGGACTTTGGTATTTGAAAAAAGGCACATCCTGTCATTAGTGGAACAAAGGCAATGTACAAGAACATGTCGATTTAGAAATTGATACATCACATAGGTTTTGGGGTTTTTCTTTTTTGGTTTTTTGCACGAAGTTGAAGAAGCTGAAGGTGCCGCTCTCCTGGGCTTTTTATATTGATACTGTTTATCAAGCTCTTACAACATGCGGGGCAAGGTCCTAATGCTTTACAGCTGACAGCTGTACATTCATTATCTCATTGTATCTTCACCAGGACTTCAGAAGCTCTGCATCTGTCAGTATGTTGGATTAGAGATGAGAAACCTGAGGCTTAGAGAGGTGAGCGAGGTAACCTGGACAAGGCTCAGAGCTAGTAGAGAGAGAGAGACTGAGATAAGGATTAAGATTTCTTTATCTCCAAAGGCCAGAGCTAAACAGCACACCTACACTGCCTGACTTCATCCAAAAACCTTCACTGGTGACACTGACTGGTTAACCTAGGAGCATTTACAAATTTCACCTCCTCATTGGTATAGGGAGGTATGGCAGCTAATTCCTTTCAGGATGGGTTATTTAACCTATTTTGACTTTTTATTCTAACATCTTTTGAAAGGACTTAATTCTAAGTCCTCCTGGGCTGAGTTTTTATCTCGTTACTCACAATTAGGCATGTAATCTCAATTAGGATTGCTGGAATGTTTTGGAATTTCAAATTATTTTTCCATACTTATAATTTTGGGATGTAATTAATTATTTTAAAAGTTAAATCCAAACTATTTAAATTTTGGTATCTCTCCATAGCAATATATGACATAAAAAAAATGTGAAACAATGGTGCTTTCCTTTAGAAAACCGGCCATGTCACTCCCCTATTTAGAGTCCATTCGGTACACCTTACTGTTTGAATTCCCACTTCCTAGGTTCCCTGTGAGGCTGAGTATATTACGTTTTTTAGTCATTTGCATTTCTTCCCGGGTCAGTTATCAGTCTAACTGTAGAGCCCTCACACTTACCCCCAATAATTTTACAGAATCCTGCATGAGGGTGTCACACAGGTATTAGGAAAGAGGAAAATAGGGTAAGGACGTCTCCCAGGTCTGATTTCCATGCCTTCCCACAAAGCCTGATGCCCTCTTTTGTTACAGATTGAATCATGTCCCTCTGAAAGACGTGGAAGTGCTAATGCTCAGCATCTATGAATATGACCTTATTGGGAAATAAGGACTTCACAGATGATAAAGGAGCATGAAGTCATTTGGTTGCATCATAATTCAATATGACAGTTTCCTTATAGACAAAAATAATTTGACCCAGAGCCAGAGACACAGGAAGAACACTATATGCAGAATGGAGTTTTACTGCCACAGGCCAGCAAACTCTGAAGATTTCCAACAAACTACCAGAAGAGATGAAACAAGCATGGAGCAGGTTCTCCCTCAAATCTTCAGGAGGAACCAACCCTGCTGACACCTTGAGTCTGGATGTCTAGCCTCCAGATTTCTGAGACAATAAATCTCTGTTGTTTAAGCCACCTATTTGTGGTACTTTATTATAGCAGCCCTAGGAAAATAACACATTTTTCAAACCTGGGCTACGCTTGCTCCTCTCCCCGTTCCTCTTTTCAGCCACAGAACAAATCCGTTTTTTCTTAGTGCCTCTCTCAGTTTATTTTAACCAGGAGCTTTTCCCATGGTCATCCTACCTGGAAAGACTTAAGCCTAAAGCATACAGGGACATCAGACAGGTACTGAGGCCTCTGTTCAAAGGAACACCACCTGCAGAAAGGGAACAAGATGATCATTATCTCACCCTTTTTAATGAATACTAGTATTCTGGTAATATAGACCAAATGCCAGAAGAATAGTGATGTCATACTTTGCTCTAATATTTCAATAAATAGTTCCGATGTCCTCTATTATGTCATTTCTTCTTTTATTTAAGCATGTCATTTTAGGGAATCTAATACTTCTAGGAAAGAAGGAGCTAATTTATGGGGCCCCCTGTATGGTGGAATACTCATTCAATATTTAAATTTAAAAAGTATGAAGACATAATGAAGCTTCCCCCAAAGGCTACGTGAATGTGCTTCTTACTGCCTCTACTTGGATTGGGGTGCGGAGATGAGCACACAGCTTGAGGTCTGAAGATCCCTGTGGAAAGGAGATTCTTGCTTTGTGGACCTGTGGTCTCTTTGTCCTCCTTTTGACTTTCAAGGATAAATAATTAATGTTAATTTTTCAGAAAAGATGTTTTGTTATAGTTTGTTTTAATATTACTTTAGCTCAAAACTCTACCTTCTTATCTATAAAAATAATAATAATTTTACTCTCTCCCACTAGCTTTTCTTTTTATATTTGGAAGTATCTAAATGAAAAGATTCCGGGGAGAGTCATGGTTAGTGAAAATGGGAAAGAATCTTTAGTTTACTGAGAAAAAAAAGCTTCCCTTCTGTCTTGTCTCAGTCTCAGAGAGTGGGACAGATGTCAGACCTGGCAGCAGCTTGGTGTCCAGGATACCTTGTTCATCCAAGTTTTGATTGTCCTCTGTTTTCCTACAGTGGCTGAATCTTTTGTCATCAGAACTGTAACAGTGAAAGTTTCACATCCCCAAATGCAAAGGGCCAAGGAGAAATGTTCACTACCCTGCAGAACGAACTAGAAATGTACGGATGGGCAGCCATTGTGTTTCTTTTCAATGACATGGGTGGAAAAAAAGCTGCTGTCTAATATTTCAGGCAGAAAACTTGATATTAGCAATTAAATCCTCCTTCCTATCATAAGAGAGAGGGTTCAGACTTTCCCCAAAACTAATCTTTCCCAATAATGTCTTCATTTATCCTCACTCATTCAATAAATATTTGAAGAAGGTTTGCTATGTGGCAAGTGCTGTGCTAAACTCTGGGGTATTTCAGTGATTAAAACAGAGCCCTTGCCTACAGTGAGAGTGACCAACATGATCTATATTTATATCTAAGTGATAAGGAAAATATAAAAGAAGTCAAGGGGCATAAAGAGAGCCAGAATGAAGGTTGGTGTTGTTCTTTTAAACAGGTGGCCAAGGTACATTAGAGCAGAGACAAGTGGGGAATGAGGGAGCAGACGTGGCAATCAATATCTGGGAACAAACATCTCAGGTAGAGGGAAAGTAAAATAGGAAAGGAGCTTGGCTTGCTTGAGGGTAGTGAGAAGAGTGGCTTATTGCAAACAGCTTACTGGTGGCGGAGTATGTTGTCCTTGCTTTGTAGGGGACAAACTCAAGTCAAACTTATACTCCACAGGTTCCCTGAGTGACTAACTGAGGATGGAACACTGTCTGAAATCATACTTTCTTCGCGGCTTCCTCCACTTCTGTGCCCTGCTCTCCCAGCTCCTGTATGGTCTCCACTTAGAATAATTTTTAGAAAGTCATTTGATCTAGAATCCTCATCTCAAAGTCTGCTTCTAAGACACCTGTCATTGGTAAGTTCCATGCAAATAAGTGCTATGATTTAACTTAACTGTTTACAAGAACTGCAGTGGCTACATATGGAGAACTAAGGAGAGGATGTAACGGTGGGACTTGGGAGACCCATCAGGAGGCTCCTGTAATAGACCAGGAAATGATGGTGACTAGGATCAGGATAGCACAGAAGAAGTGACTTACGTATGAAATACTTTAAAGGTAGTGTTGACAGGGTTTGATGACATTTTGGAGATGGGGATGTGAGAAAAAGAAAAAAAATCAAGGACAATTCCAAAGATTTCAGCCTAAGAAACTGGAAGGATGGAGCTGCACACATCCAGATGTGGAGGCAGCATCAGGCACAGGAGAGAAGTCAAAAGTTCAGCTTCAGATGTGCTGAGTTTCAGATACCAATTGGACATCCAAGTGGAGATGACAACCAGATGCTGGATATACCAGTCTGGAGTTTAGAGGAAAGGCATGGGTTAGTATGTTGGGAGTAATCAACAGTCATGACAATAAAATACTATCACCAGAGGAGGAATTACAGACACAGAAGAGTCCTCAGGAGTGAGCCTTAGGTAGGGTATTCCAAAGTTGGAGGCTGGGAAGATGAGGAGGAACCAGCAAGGAAGTCTGAGGAGTGGCCAGTCAAAAAAGAGGGAAACAGAGAGGAGAGGGGAGGGAATTTCAGGGGGAAAAGGGGAAGGATTTACAGAAACTAGTATAAAGGACACATGGACAACAATTAAGGGGGGTGGAAATGAGAGGGAGGTGGGGGGCACTGGGGGGGGTGGGCTGGGATGGAAGTAAAAGACAGAAAACTGTACTTGAACAATAATTAAATTAAATTTAAAAAAAAGAAAATAGGGGAACAAGTGAGAATGGTGCCTTGGCAGTCAACTGAAGAGAGGGCATTTTGTAGGAGTGAGTGACCGGGTTTAGGGTGTGGAGGAGACTAAGTATGATAAGGCCTAAGAAATTCCCACTGGATTTGGCAGCAGAGACACCTTGGGCTATCTTGACAGCAGTTATTGTTTGCCTTGAAGTGAGAGCAATAAAGTCTTGGTGAGGTACCTTCAAGAGAAAATGGGACAGGAGGAAGTAAAGACACTGTAAAATCAACTCTTCTAAGAGGTTTTGTTTGAGCAGAAAAGTGAGCAGAAAAATGAAAGAAGCTTGAAGGCAGAAGGGAGGGGTTTGAGAAGATGCAGCTATTACAGAATGTTTTATCATCATGCAAATGATCTGGTAATGAAGGTGAAATAAAAATACAAAAGAGAAGGGGCAATTGCTGGAGCAATGTCCTTGAGTCAGTGAGAATTAATGGACCCCAGTGCACCACTGGAGGGGCAGGTCTCAGGTAGGTATGTGCACAGTTCATCCACACTCAGAGAGCAGTTAATACAGATGCAGACACACAGGTAGGTGATGGAGGAGGTGATTAGGGTATGTGAACAGTCTTTACTGATCACTTGTATTCTCTTAGATAGCTAGGACTCATGGTTACAAGCTGTGTTACAAATATCTGATCAGCATTATATATGAATTTTCACTCTGATGATTTAGGCATTGATTTTTTTAAACCATTAAAACATAATTGATGCCTACAAAGAGCTAGATCTGCACTCAGGTTAATGCCCTTTGCCAAATTTCTGAATCCCTAGTTGAAGTTTATATATCTGGGTTATTAATAAATCAAGTACTTAATCAACTCAAGGCATATGATTTTAAGAAGAACTAAATTCATCCCAAACAACTGATTACTTTTATAAGCAACTTTTCACTAGCAAAACACAGTCTTTACCTTTCAATTTCCTGATTTCTATCTACACAAATTAAGGATGGTATACCAACCTACCCTTTCTAGTCTCCTGGTTTTTGCCACTCTGACCAACCCTTAAATATTATTTAAATATTTCCCTTTTTATTATAAAATATCAACTTTCTGATTAATGAAAACCTGTCTTATTTGTGTAATTGATCCTTCAAGGCTGAAGGAAAACCCTCAGGGGAATATAAAAGCAATCAGGCACCCATTTAGGAAAAAAAGTCATGATTATTTTTTGTATACAGTTTTATATCATTTCACTTTTTCAGTGTGTATATTTCACAAAATTTATTACTTGACACTTTTTATTTTCAATCATTTTTGGTTTCTTATAAATAAAAATGCTTTAATGTCAAGAGAATTAGCATTCCATTATAAACTTTATACAAGCTGAAAAACTAGCTTCAGTGAAGTTGGCTCCTTATTTGGGACGTGCATATATATTTAATGATGCCTGTCTAGAGAATTAAACACTGGCACATTTTTTATCTTTGTTAAATAGAAACAGTTCTTAAATGGAGACAGTGATTTCTAGAGCTACATTATGCAGGTGAGAATTATGCATTTTAATGTTGTTCTGTGTGGAAGTTATTCCCCAGAAACAATCCTCATCCAGAATATGACCACATGTTTGTGTGTGTGTGTGTGTGTATATATATATATATATATACACACACACTATATATATAGTACTATATATACTATATATACATACATATATACATATTTGTATATATGCATGCACACATATATGTATGTATTAATGATTACATGATTTCTATTTTAATTAAGTTAAAATATATTACTGAAATATTTAAAAATAAAATAAAGCAAAGCATTTCTTCACTAATCTTCAAAGCTTATCAAATTTGAGCTCCTCTATGTAAATATAGGAAAGGCTAAAATTTTCCACTAGTTTTGTGATGAAGGCTATTGAATTAGGGTCCAAATTGTAAGTGTGGCAGAAAAGAAGTAACTGTAAAATTAATTTTACAGTTACTTTTCAGAAAATATAATATATAACACTTAAATACAAATTACAGAAACAATTAAAGGAAACTACATACAAACTAAATCTCCAAAAAAAATAAATCTATCTAAACAGTCAGAAGAGAAGTTTCTCTTCACTGTGCTTTAGTTAAAATGTTAATAGAGAATACAGTGGCAAAAGTTACCAGTGCTTAGTAAAATGGATTTAGGGCACTTAAATATTTAATTATTTTTCAAAGTGTATAAATTTTAGTTACACCACAGGCAAACTCTTAGTTTTGTTCAAGAGGCTGCCAGATAAACTGTGTAGAATGAATGGAACTCCCCTCTCTCCATGAATGCCTTTGTTATTGTTAGCCTCACTATTTAATGATATTCCTTAAAATATTAAGGAAAGTTAGCCTTCCTTTGCTTAAAGACTTTTGAAGGACCTCATCTGAAACAGCTGCATTGCAAGCAAATATCAGTTTTTAAGACCCACTTCTACTCTCCTTTTGTTGCTTCCAGATTTGTAATCTGAGACAAATCCCTACATATTCCACAGGATGGTTATAAAGTCTGACTCTGGAAGAGGCAGCATATCCAACTGAAAGATTTTTGCCCCTTCATATTAGTAGAACCTAGAGAATGTATAAAGAAATAACTTTAATAGTATAAAACAAGAGAAAAAGAAATGTAAAAATGTATCAGTATGGGTGCACTTAGTACAATGTGGTATTTTAATAAGCTAGTGTTTAATAACTTACTTGACTATTTAAATGACAAGACACAACACTAGCCTACTTCCTGTGATGTTTGAATTGTTAGAACTTTCTTGATAAATGAAGGAATTCAAAGGTTTATAAAGATAAGAATAATAAAGCTAATTTATTATATCAATTCCTGCACACAGCCCCATCCCCATCACACTCCCAGGAGGGCTAAGAGGGCATGCTTTTTTCCTGAAGTATTGAGAAATGACTTGATAAGGGTAGCACCGGTATCCTTGAAAGGATCTGTAGTGGCTTTCCTAGAAAGTCAGTAATGATGGTGAGAAATACAGCCACTGAAAAAGATCTTCCATTTTAGAGGAGGATGATGGTGTCCAGGGGCGGGTGATAACTAAGTGGCAGGGCTGAAGTGCCTATGATAAACTTGATGCAATTATTGTAATATGTATCAGGTCTACTACCAAAATCAGAATAGTTCCATTTAGCCTGTATAAATCATTGGCAGTAGTTATGATGTCTTTATAACTGAAATAGATGAATAGCTTTATAAAGATGTACTTAATCCACATAAGTGGGGGGAAACACTCTGAAGTCCTTGGGAATGGAGGTCTGACTTCAGATACCAAAGGAGAAATCATGACTCTTGGTTCAGCTCTTAAATGATATAGAAACAGAGTTCCTTGAATGAAGGGTAAGCATGGACTACTTGAAGAAGGACCCTATGAGACTGCCACAAGTATGATCTGTATATCTTCCTCTAAGCATTTCACCAAAGTAGCTATTTATCAGAGTGACAGTATATTTGATAACAGAAATACTCAGATTTTTCATAGATCACAGTGTGCTACTTAAAAACTAATGTAAGCATAATATTTGTGGGGCTGATAATGTCAATCTGAGTAGGGGCTAAGAAGTTCATTGATAAATAATGTTTAAACCTGAGTACATGTATAATAAGACACTTCGTAGTCATTCCTCTAGTTTTTAGGTAGAAGCAGCAGATATACCAGGTAAGTGGCACAATACACACAATGGGTACTTTGGTTCCTCCTTTTTTCATGCAGTGAGAGCTATTATGATAGGAAGGGCCGAGAGGAACCACCTGGAATACATTTCCTATCAAAATAGTAAATTTAAAATATTAATGCTTTCATGGGGGACATGCAGAGATTAGTTTGACCATCAAAGGGTTTGAAGGATGCAAAGTGCTGATTTCTATTATTTCTCTTTTATCTCCTTATGTAATTTGTGCAGAGTATAGTCTGCTCTTGGAGAGTCAAAGTATATTATCACAAACTTAATCAGGTGGTGATCCCAGCTACGTTTACTGTTTCAACTGTGGTCTCTTCATTGGGGGCACTCCCAACATAAATCTTGCAAACTGATAAGTGAAATATTATTTGACACCTTTTTTCTTTAGACCAATCAACAGGATCACCAGAAGCAGTTTAACTTCACTTGGAAGAAACAGCATTATTCCATCAGTGACTTTCCTCAGGAATATGTCAACTTTCTGGTTCTCTGACAGAAACTAGTTTCTTTCTACTCCAAATTTGATTACCATCACCTGTGAGATTGTTCGAGCTGCAGAAACTCAGGTCCCACTTCAGACCTATTAAATAAAAATCTGCATTTTAACAAAGTCCCCAAATGATTTGGAGCCCAATAAGAGCTTAAAAAGAACTGATTTTGTCTAAAGGACCTGGATCATATCATCTTATAGGGCATCACACTGCTTCACTACATCGGTGAGAATGCTGATTGGACCTGGAAGCAGTAAATAATCAAGGTAAATTTGTACAATATATACATGCTAGAGAGTGGGAAACAAACCCTATGGAAATTCGGGGCCTTAGTACCTCAGTGAAATTTCTAGGAGTCCAGTAACCTGGATAATGTTGAGACATCCTATTTAAAGAGATAATGTTGAGACATCCTATTTATACACATTAATGTATCTGATACCTTCTACTAAGATAAAGTCACAATCATTGGTGAAGATGTTCGAATTTTGGTAGTTGGATAGACAACATGTAAATGTGTGATTCCACCTAATTACTGAGTATTGACCTAGGTTACCAGTGGTGTTAGTTGTGACTGCAGACTAGAGCTAGGAGAGATTCTGCAGCAGGTTTAGGTTGCAGCGAAAGCTGATTTACAATTTTAATCACATGATTTATTAGATGCAATTGTAATCTAATTATCTGTAATTCATATGGCTTTGACATGGTATCTTTGTCAATCATAATAAGAGAATCACAGAGTTTAACTCTAGAATTTGGGTAGAAAGGCCTGCCCTATTTTGTAGAGAAATATCTCATTTTGCAAACAATGTTTAGCTTGTTACTAGGCCCTAGTGGAGACTGAACAACTGACAATAGAACACCAAGGGACCATGCCACTTCAGTTGCAGCTCACGATCAAGGTGTTGTGTGCTCCACCAAGAGGTAAATTTGGTCATGTGGAACAGTACTTCATCATATCCTAAAATGGAAGAGCTGTATATGAGATTTTACTTTAGCAGGTTAAGGACCAAGTAAATTGACCAAGTGCAGCTGACTCTCGTAAGTACTGTTGATGCACAGCCTCTTCTACCTCAACCCCATGAAGTTCATGCCATTAATTATGGGTGAATTTAGCCTATTTTATACATAGAATGCTGCCACAATTCCAAACTGGGCCACTGCAGCCTTATGGGGATACTCTGAAATGACTCTGAAAGACATTTGGGAAGGGAATACTCCCAGCAAAAGAGTTACCTGCAAGAATACCTCTGCAGAGGTAAATTTATGTCAATTTATGGACAACAGCTACTAGTTTGGGCAGATGGTCAAAGGAAGTAAATCTGAGGAGCAAATGACAAGGAAGATGAGGAATAAGAACAAGACTAGAACTATCTGAGTGGGCACAAGGTATGAGAATATTTGTATTCATATGAATGCTCACAAAAAGGTTTCCCTGTAAGGGAGTATCTTATTAATCAGGTGGACAAGATGATTTTCTTAGTGGATCTCAGTCAGCCTCTCTCTGGTAATGGTGTTATGAACAAAGTGGCCTTTGCAGGAAGGATTTAAGTTAAAAATTACATATGGACTTAACGATATGGATAACAATCACTGTTGAGTGCCCACCATACCAGCAGTGGAGGCAACACTGAGTACTTAATATGGCATCGCTCCCTAAGAAGACTGGTCACCCTCTCAGTGGCAAGTAATCACACTGGAACTCTACATCCTAAGTCTTAAATTTTTACTCAACTGGAATTGACAGTTACTATATCTATTATTATTTACCCTCCCTATAATTTATACTTATTCCACCCACAACATCATCTGTGAATTTACTAAATATCTTTTTCACTATCAAGGCATCACACTCGCCATTGCTTCTGACAAAGAAACTCACTTTACAACAAAATAGATGCACAACCACAGTATTCACTGGTCCCTATCTATTTTATAACCATAAAGTAACTGGCCCGATAGAATAGTGGGTCAGCCTACTGAAAACCCAGTTATGGTGCTAGCAATTATAGATCTGGAAAAAAGTGATATGGCTCTGTATGATTTGTAAACCAGAAACCAATTATTGGAGCTATTTTTCTTATAGATAACCTATACAATTTTGGGAATAAGGAGATAAAATTGGCTTCTTTATTATTGCTTAATAATCTACTTCAAAATGTTTTGTTTCCTGCTTTTGAAACTTTGAAGTCTCTGGCCTAAAGATATTAATTTCCAGGGGAGGAGTGCTTCCACTAGGGGCATACCAATGATTGCAATCAATTGGAAGTTGAGGCTACTACCTGGCACTTCGGGCTTCTTTTGCCACTAGCCATATTGACATAACACCCAATGCTTCAGGCAAAGAAGCATTATGGTGCTGGATGGAGATATCAGGCTCACTTGATCATCAAGGAGAAATGGGAGCAGTTTCATAATGTTATACAGTGGGACATGAAAGAGCATGTCTGAAAGCAGGATATTCTCTTGTGAGATTCTTAGAACTTATATGTACAAAGTAAATGTTATTGGGACACTATATCAATGCAACACTGGGGGAATCATTAATGGCTCTAGAAATGAAGGTTTGGTCAAAAATAGCTGTGATCCTAACTGAAATAATGGAATAGAGAATAAACCACAGAAGAAGAGATGGCCTTCTTCTCTGCATGGCCTTATGACCTGTTTCAGAAATGAGAATGTAGTAGATACACATATTTTGTTCATAGCTTTGTTATATATATATATATAATTTCTTCTTCTTTTCTTCTTTTTAAAGTTACAGAATAATTTCTTCTTTTTAAAGTTACAGAATATCAGAAGAGGACTCATGGAGAAAAGAAATGAAAATTACTCAGAAAAAATATAGAGGTAACAAAATTTTTATTTTCCATCTTTCAGACAAAGTGAGCACATCTTTGGTTATATAAATTATACTTGTATATGTTAGTCATAAGCATGATGCTGTTATTTGAAATTTTAAATATGAGAGAATAATTACTAAATTGATTAAAAGGTGGGCAGTGTCAAACTCTGCATTGTCAGCTAGGAATTGTCACTTCCAATTCCTATTACATTTTCCTTTGCATTACAGGGGAAGAAGTCTGGATCTGCACTTTCCAGGATCTTTTTCACTAAATGGATGTGAGATACTATATGTGATAAAGGCATTGTAAAAGATTCAAAAGTGGAAGAGAACAAGTCATTATTCCATCAGCAGCTATAGGTAGGTAGCTGAGATGATCTGCAATAGCTTCTCTTGGCTTCGGGGGAACGTCCTGAAATCAAGCATTTGGGGGATTCCCTGGATTCCAGTGTGTCTTCTGAGACTCACCCTTGAAATAATGCAGATGACTAAAATCACTAGAACCAGTTTCTGTTGCACCCTCAAGTTGTGAGAATAACACACCAGTGCTACAGGCAGTTAGATTCATTGTATGCAGCTTCCCTGTGATTCTTTGGCTTCCTGATTTCCCCCAAAGAAATCTCCCTGATTTGTACTCTCTTCTGCCTTTCCTACCACAATTCCTACCACTGTGTAAGCCTCTGCTTCTCTATACTAAATCTCTTTCTATTTGAAATCCTCATAATAACGTAATCACTCATCAGGACAGATCTACCATTTAAAAGCAAGGAAAGACCCCTAATCAACCTAAATAGATAGAATAAGGCCGAAATACATTTTATGCACAGGAACACTGATTGAGAATCTGTCTACTTTTTTGCATAGGAAGACTGACTTAGAATCTATCTGCATTTTTGCAGATAATCTTTATATGCTTGGTCATCAATTCCCAAGGAACAAACAAAAGTAGCAAATTTGAAAAATGGGAGAATCTATGTGAATTTGGGATTCTGATAGTAATAATAAAAACTATCATCAGGGTAGTTTTGCTGAATCCTTTCTATAACAGCAAATATAACAACTTCAAAAATTTAGAAGTCTAGGTTAACTTAGTATAGGATCCAGCATTTTATATAACAAAATACCTAAAAGGTACTGAGATATCATACCTTAGTATAAAACTCAATAATCATAATGATAGTCTGTATATCATTTAAATGTATACCATATTGAGACTATTTTAAAAAATCATAGAGATATGCAATCTATGTAGGAGAGTATTATTATCTCCATTAAGAAATTATACAATTTTTCTTATCCTTTTTGTTGTTGGTATTATCCAGAGTTCTGCTGGGCCTCATCTTTCTTTCCTCCCAGTACACTATCCCAAGGTACTCTTATCAGTTATCTGGAGTAAACACTTGATTTAAACTAGTATTGTAAACCATCTCCCACTGAAATTAGGAAATGGGGCCCTGATTACTGAACAATGATAGCCAACAAAAAAGGGCTTAGTACATATGTACCAGAGACTGCTCTGAATGCCTTTCATATATTAAATGAATTAAACAAATTTTCATAACAAATCTGTGAGGACTTATATAATACGAGGTCTGTCCAGAACAAGTCCAACCATCATTAATATAAGGAGAGAAATTTGCGCGACATCAATGTAACACAGCAGCCAAGGAAAGTGGACTGGAATGTGCATAGGTAAACAATGAAGACTTCATTGTACTAGTCAGTAGGGGTGGTAGATGCCACCGAATGAGTACGTGTACTGTGTGGCTGTCACATTCAAAATGACTGAATGAGTAGAGCAATGAATCTGTGTTAAATTTTGCATTAAACTTGAACATTTCTCCATGGAAACTATTTGGATGATTTAGAAGCCTGCAGCTATGGGCAACTGGTGATTAGCAACTTCATCATGATAATGCACCCACTCGCACATCGCATCTTGTGCAGAGTTTTTTGGTGAAACATCAAATCACCCAGGTGACTCAGCTCACCTATTGCTCAGATTTGGTGTCCTGCAACTTTTGACTTTTCCCAACTAAAATCACCTTTGAAAGGGGAGAGATTTCAGACGGTTGATGAGATTCAGGACAATATGACAGGGCAGCTGACGGTGATTGGGAGAACTGTGTGAGGTCCTAAGATGCCTGCTTCGAAGGGGACTGAGGAGTCATTGTCTGATGTACAAGGTTTCTTACAACTTTTATCTTCTTCAATAATGTCTCTATTTTTCATATTACATGGCTGGATACTGTCTGGACAAACCTCATATATCTACACATATTTATGTAATTTTTCATCTCATTTTATATTAAACAAAATATTTAATATTGCTATTATTTCTATTTTTACAGATGAGGTAACTGAGCCCAAATACATTTCAGTTGTCAACCATTATCTAAACTCAACTACAGTCATGGTGGTCTTTCCCTCAGGCAGCTGTTATCTTATTACCCTTCACACTAGGATCCAGTGACTCTTACATCTTGACATTAACTCCAGGAGAAAGCAAACACTGGAAAATTGAGACATATTTAGTATATGTGCTATGCCCCAACTCTCTCCAATTTCTACACTCTTGTCTCTTGGCCACTCTGTAAACACATTCACCAGACATCTCTTGAAACCCCTTCCATGGTTTCCTTTCCATTACTATACTTTCTGGCTGATTTCCCAACCCTCTGTGTAGCCACTATATCCCTGATTCCTGATGTCTCTGCTGCTTCAGATTTATCTCTAAACCCTCAAATACTGGCATGGAACATCACACCTACTCTGTTTTCTATGTTTGCTGAACAGAGTTTTGGGATCTGTCACAGTTACCTGCAGACTCCTAATTCTAATTTCTACACACTGCCTTCCAGACCCCTGGCTTATGGTACTACACATTGCCAGCTGGAACCCAAAGTTAAACACATAAATAGTTCACTTTATCAAGACTGGAAGATCAGAAGTGCAGGAACTAGCAGATGAATCTCAGCCTGAAGAGATTATCGAACAGGAAAGCAGGTGTTTTCCTGGGAGTCAAGTTGGTGATAAGGGAGGGCAGAAAAGAAATAAATGAAGGAAAGCTGGAAGAAAGGATACCAGAATTACAGTATAAATTCCTGAGTTAAATTTAAATAGCTAACATATGGCCCATTTGAGGTTTCTGACACTGAAATAGCCAGTCTCCAAGATGTCCCCAGTAATCCCCACATCATGGTGTAGCCTACTACATGGTGTAGCTACACTTTGTGTAGCCTACTCCTACATTATGCCAGAGGAGGTCTGTATGAACAATGGAATTAGGCAGAGGTGATGCTATATGGTCTGAGACCAAGCCACAAAGGACATCATAGCTTCTAATTTGCTCTGTCTCTCTTAGCCCACTCACTTGGGAGAAGCCAGCTACCATTTTTTGAGGACTCTCAGATGGCCAACAGAGAGACCCATATGGAGAGAAACTGACTCAAGCAAACAGCCAGGTATGTAAATCCCAGTCATACTTGGATGTAACTGTAGCCCAAACCAATGGCTTAATTGCAAAGACCTTGATCCAGAACAATCCAGCTAAGCCACCTCTGGATTTCTGACCTTCAAAAACTGCATTAGATAAATGTTTGTTGTTTTTAAGCTGCTAAATTTGAGGGTAATTTGTTTCATAACAATAGACAACTAATACAAGAGCCTTACTTATAGGTTTCAAATTATGTGTTTGGGGCTATTTCTGGTCTGCTTTCGTTTTGTGGAAGAGGGACAGACAGTTTTAAAAATACAATTAATTGTCAACATTTACATTTGAGAGTTTTTAAAATTCAGTTTGTTACTTTGTTTTTAAAAACTCTTGTAATACAACCCTGTCCTCATTACTGTTTCCTTAATCTCTTCCTTCATTTAAATATTTGTAGATATTAAGTTTTATGAGTTCTTTGTCAATTTTGGATATTAACCCCTCATCAGATGTATCAGTGAATATGTTCTCCCATTCAGTGAATTGTCTTTTTATTTTGTCGATGGTCTCCTTTGCTGTGCAAAAGCTGTTTATTTTGATGTACTTCCATTTGTTTATTTTTTCTTTTGATTCCCTTGCCAGAGAAGATATATCAGATAAAATATTGGTATGGGCAATATCTGAAATTTTACCACTTATGTTTTTTTTCTAGGATTTTTATGGTTTTGGGTTTAACATTTAAGTCTTTAATCCATTTTGAACTTATTCTTGAGTGTAGCATAAGAAGTAGTTTAGTTTCATTTATCTGCATGTAACTGTCCAGTTTTTCCAACACCATTATTGAACAATCTGTAGCGCATTGTATGTACTTGCTTCTTCTGTCAAATATTGATGATAAAGCTGTGGGTTTATTTCTGGGCTCTCTATTCTATTCCACTGGTCTGTGTGTTTGTTTTTATGCTGGTACCATGCTGTTTTCACTACTACAGCCTTAAATTATAGTTGGTTATTGGGTAGCATGATTCCTCCAACTTTGTTCCTTCTCAAGATTGCTGTTGCTATTTGGGGCCATTTGTGTTTCCATATAAGTTTTTGAAGTGTTTGTTTTAGTTCTGTGAAATACATCATTGGAACCTTGATAGAAATTGCATTGAATCTATAGACTGCTTTCAGTAGTATAGACCTTTTAATGATGTTAATTTTTCATGTCCATGAAGACAGTATGTGCTTCTACTTATTTGTGTCTTCTTCAATTTCTTTCTTCAGTGTCTCATGATTTTCTGAGTACAAGCCTTTTACATTCTTGGTTTGACTTATTCCTAGGTATTTTATTGGCATATAAAAATACACTGATTTCTGGATATTAATTTTGTATCCTTCTACTGTACTAAATTCTTTTATTAGTTTGAGTAGTGCCTTGGTGGAATCTTTTGGAATTCTCTATCTACAGTATCATGTCATCTGCAAATAATGATAGTTTTACTTCTTCCTTTCTGATTTGGACCTTCGATTTCTTCTTTTCTGATTGCTGTGGCTAGGACTTCCAGCTCTATGATAAATAAGAGAGGTGAAAGCAGATACCCTTGTCTTTTTCCCAATATGAAGGGGAAGGCTTGAAATTTTTGCCCATTTACTATGATGCTGGCAGTGGGTTTGTCATATATGGCCTTTATTATGTTTAGGTATGTTCCCTCTATTCCCACTTAGCTGAGAGTTTTTATCATAAATAGGTACTGGATTTTAGTGAATGCTTTCTCTGCATCTATTGATATAATCATGTGGTTTTTATCCTTGATTTTGTTTATACAATGTATCACACTAATTGATTTGCAAATATTGTGCATCCCAGGAATAAACCCTACTTGATTGGGGTATATGATTTTTTTAAAATGTATCGCTGAATCTGGTTTGCTAATATTTTGTTTGGGGTAAGGGGTAGAGAGAATATTAAATTGGGAAGACCAAACACCAAATAGCGTTGCCTAGTCAA
Source organism: Artibeus jamaicensis (assembly GCF_021234435.1). Lineage (NCBI taxonomy): Eukaryota > Metazoa > Chordata > Mammalia > Chiroptera > Phyllostomidae > Artibeus > Artibeus jamaicensis. The sequence goes on along the minus strand of NW_026522030.1, from coordinate 40,372,639 downwards.
GAAAGGCAGCAGTGAAATGAAAAATATGAAATGGAGTCACGAAGACAAAGAACTGAAAGCAAGAGGTCAGGACAAAGCAGGAGGGGTCTAAGAGGATTACCACAAAAAGCCTTGGTGTTTTTAGTTCTTTCTTAATCTATGGATGTATGAGACATGGTAATGATATGGCAATGAATCTTTAAGAACACTGCCAAATAAAGGACTGCTTTGAAAATTTATCATAAAGACTATCCACATGATATGGCTGGTTTCTGGCAATCCAGCCTTTCTAAGTATATAAAACCCCATTGATTACTTCCAATTATTTTTTTCCCCTTTTTTGAAGTATCCCAGTGCTTCAATGCATTAGGGCAGTGGTGAGCAGGCTTACTTGTGAGAAATGGCGAAATATTCAAGCAGGTTATATAATGGTTTCTCCTGACATCAACCTGCTAGATTTAAGTGAAAGACTACACTTTAACATTTGTGCACATCAAGTTGAAAGGAATTATATTCACATGCAGATCATATACTTGGCTCATTTCATAAACACACGTTTTATGCCATGCATTCGAGAAATGTGAAATCAAGCCAAGTTTTATATAGCCCACATCATTTTACACATTTGGGAAGGTTAATAGTAAAGATTCTAGGCAACTGATTTCAGTGCTTTTTAAAACTTGGAGATTCTACAGCTGATTATAGATTTTAGAGGAAGTTGGAAAGCCTGAACAAATTTCTTCCTTTCTTTAGTTACCAGAGAAGGGTAGAAAAAAGATTTGCTAAGCAGAAAGGAATGGTTTTCCTAGTTGCCACAATTCCTTTTTACGGCCATCTTCCTTCAAGCAAAAGTTAGCCTGTATTTTTAAGTTTCTGGGGACAAACATGAGTGTATTAAAACATTCTCCTTGTTTATAATTCTATGATTTATCTATATATCTTTATTTTTGGCTACTGTGGCTTTTTACAGCTTTCTAATTTATATAGCCATTTGTTTAGGCTGTCAAAACATTTTTAATTTTAATTACTGCGTATCATGCCTGAGGGTGTAAAACTGTCAGATAAATCTGAGACTCTGCATAAACATGTGGAGAACTACATGTGTTACCACTCAACGATTGCTAGTGGGCAGTTAGCAAATGCCTTTCTAGAGGGTTGGTGGCCAGCTTCTTTTTGTACTTCATGGAGACACAGGATGATGTTGTCAGGCTGTGTGCTAGACGTCTTCTTACACACCATATGTCAAAGGCCTTGGTACAAAGAAGGCAAGAGTGTGTATGTGATGGACTATTCACAGGCTGAGCAGCTTGCATTAAGAGCACTTAATGTTTAAGTTTGTCAGTTTGGACAATCAGATAATCAACCTGGCACTTAGTTTTTTTTTTGTTTTATTTATTTATTTATTTATTTATTTATTTTTATTTGGTTACTTTTCAAGTGGCACTTAGTTTTTAAAAAGAAAAATAATCAGAGAAGATGAGCAGACTGCTTAAAAAGTATGACAGTATATCTGATTGGTAAAATGTGATCAGGGATCTGGTTCTTTTTTTTTCTTAATAAAACTTCCACAGTATGTATATGTATGTTTGTATATATCCATCCATTCATCCATCTATCAAACTATTATATATCTAAAAGTCTTACATTTGGGGCCAGGAGACTTGTACTTGAGCTTGAGTCTTGGTGATGTCACTTGGATATCTTATTTAACTTTGAACAATTTATTTAGTCACAGATTTACATTACTATGAGTTGAAAGCCTTTAGAGGTAATCTAGTACTTTATCCAATATCACATCTTGATCCATGATGAGATATGGGTCTGGACTATGTCTGTATTAATTCTATGGCAAGGTAATATAATTACAGTTCAGTTATGCTTTTTTATATGCCCATCTTGGGAGAGATTCAATGCCCAGGGAAGGTTGCCACCACCTGCTGCCCACTTTCTTAATACCCTTATTTCTTGAGTTCAAGAACCTGAGAGGGGATGGAACAGGGAAATTAATGGTAGAGTCTTCCTTCTGCAATTTGCTTCTACTGATCTTTTTTATCTTTCACCATTGACACACCCAAGGTACCTTATTAAGGCAAAATGCCTCAGAATACATTTCAACTAATCTAACTGTTACTATTTGCTGCCTTGAGTTTTCCAAATGAGTTCTTATTTCTAGTCTATGATCTCAACCAGGTAGTGAAATTTGTAATATGGAGTTAAATTGATTATTGGTATGGAATCTTTGAGACAAAAAGCCACATGAATAAATGAATAAACTTGTACTTTTAAATATGAAATCTTGGTAATCTACAGAATATGTATTGACTGCATAAGTTACATGAATTCAAAAATCTCTCTTGTATATTTAGCTCTTTGATGGAAAAGTACTTAACTCAAGAAAAAATTTTAAAAAGCATTTTATGGTGTTTGACCTAGGTAAGCATGCTCAATTATGCCCCCAGGACTCTGCTTTCCTTAAAAAATTAATGCTTCCCCCTCCTAGTTTCTCAATATAAAACATTTCTCTTTTCTACCCAGAGATTAGTTCCTGGTTGGAGTGAGTTGCTTCCTTATAAAAACTCCACTCGAGGTTTACTAACAGTATTTGCTAAGTACCTACTATGTGCTAAAGGCTGTGCAACAGGCAGGGTCTTAAGAGGGAGTAAAGAAATGTAATAAACAATAAGTTAGAACTAGGCTGTATTTCTGATAGGATGATTGTTGACAGTGATTCATCTCTGTTAACAATGCAGGCTGGAGAATAGATTACATTTCATTTTAAAAAGTGTGACATTTCCCCCCTCAATGCCAAGCACACAGTAGGAAGTAAATATGACACTGAGTTAACATATAAATTCAGAATGAGTGTTTTTTCTCTTTTGAATTTTTTAACTTTGTTAATTTCACCTTGAAGTCTGTATTAAAAATAAACTTAAGAAAAACATAACACCCATAATGCTATTTTATTCAGTTATAATTTGCCTTAACTGTGAAGAGACAAAAATGAAAAGGAAGTATATATGCCTGTTGTTTATTAGCACAAGGGACAAAGGAAGACAACTACACACCCATATTCACAGCAATAGTATTCACAACAGCCAAGAGGTAGAAGCAACCTAAATGTGCAAAGATGGATGAACAGATAAACAAAATGGGGTTTATATACACAAGGTAATATTATTCAGAGTTACAAAAGGAAGAGAACCCTGTCACATGCTGCAACATGGATGAACCTCAAGGACGTTACACTAAGTGAAATAATAAGCCAATTACAAAAGACAAATACCTTACAATTCCACCTATATGAGGTATCTGTAATAGTCAAATTCATAGAAACAGAAAGTAGAATGTGGTTGCCAGGCACTGGGGGATGGGGGATAGGGAGAGTTGTTTAATGGTTTTAGAGTTTCAGATATGCCAGATGAAAAAGTTCTGGAAATTTGTTTCACAACAATGAGAATATACTTAATACTACTGCACTACATAGTTCAAAATGGTTAAGATGGTAAATTTATGACATGTATTTAATTTCTACCGCAGTTAAAAAAAATAAAAAGGAAGGTAAATAATTTTGAATAAGGGCTGTGGTCCAGGCACTTTATATGGATTATGTGACTTAATCCTCTAATACCATCATTGGGCAGGTAAAGAAACATAGGTAAGTTAAATAATTGTCATAGGATCCAGAAACTGAAATCCTGGAATATAAATACAAATATCTTTCTATTTTCTTCTTAGTAATCTTGAATGAAATCTAGATATAAATACCATAGATACCGAGTAAAGATGAGTAATACTTAAAATACCAAAATAATAATGCATAAACATTATATACTATGTATGTTACATATATTTTTCATGGCTTTACATACAACCTATTTACTTTCCAAAAAATGTAAGTATTATTATTAACCTCATTTTACAGATGAGCAAGTTGAGTTCAGTAACCTGCCCAAGGTAAAGCAGTCAGCAACAAGCCAAGACTTGAAACCAGGTAGTCTGACCCTGCTGTCCATGCTCTTACATTGCATGACTGAAAAATGAATGCCTAGTTGTAGAGTGTTTCTTACCATTTGAAGTCCCTTTTCCCATTTACATAAATGTAAAATGTAAATAAAAATTAACATTTATTATCTATTGTAAAAAATCTAGTTGAATTGTGAGGTAGGCAAGCAGCCATTATTATCCCTGTTTTATGGAAGATAATACAGAAGATCTCCCAGGGCATTAGGAATTTAATTTAGGGATACACAAGGAAAATTTAAATTCAGGTCTCCCCTTGCCCATCCTCCCCCACTACTGAGGTGAGGTCTATCCCAGACCACCTTGGACATGGAGGTAATCAGTGTGTCACAGGCACTCCCTTATTTTACACTCATTTCTCCAAACTCTGTGTGATTGCCAGTGGCCATAGGCCAAGTGGGATTTGCAGATGAGGGCCTCTGATGACAGCCTTGGGGGCAGGCCACAGGGACAGTGTCTTGCTTGAGGGATCCCCTGGACTGGTGAGGGAGGCTTGGGAAAGACGCTGCCCTGCTCTTTCCTGACAAGTGCCCAGAAAACAGGATTTTTATTGGACACTTGATGACATGTGCAGAATGTGAGTAAATGGGACCTTGGTTTAATATCTTACAAGATGGACAACACATATTATACAGCTAGTAACTTACTACTGATTTACTGCCCTGTAAGACTGGTATTTTCTGAAAGAGAGGGAGGAGGCAAGACCAGAAACTGCTCTTTGTCCCAAGACTTCTTTTACTGCAGATGTTTGCAGCTGGCACTCTCTGCGTTTGTCCTCTGTGGGTGCATTAGAATAGCCCACATAATTATGTTTTTGTCGTAATTACCTTTCTATCACTTAATTAAAAGACCTGATACTGATGCCAGAAAAAGCTGGCAGATTTTTAAAAATCTGAACAGAGGGAGAGCTAGGCTGTACTTGAAGTAGTCAAGGCCTCCTTTACCTTGAAGTCTCTCAAATGAATGAAGTCATAAATCTGGGGCAACATATTTTCTGCTCTCTCCAAAATAATTTTAGTATGTTACACAATATCTGGCTCACAGTTCTGAGCCTGCCATTGGGTTTTTTGTTTTTCATTTGAGAGTTTATATTTTTATTTATTTTTTATGCAATGAATTTTTTTACTGTTGTTCATGTACAGTTGTCTCCATTTTCCCACCACCACTTTTCCCCTAGTCCACGGACCCTCACCTCCTCTCAATATTCTCTTTACCACTTCTCTATCAGTGCATAATAAAACACCCCAAAACTTAGTTCCTGAAAACAGCAACCTTTATATTTTCACAAATCTGTGAATAGGGTGGGTGATTCTGTGGATCTGGGTGAAGCTTGTTCATGCGTCTCTTTGGGTTGACTTATTGCGTCAGTTGTGGGCTGGCAGATCCAGGACAGGGAGAGCTAGATAAGCTCTCCTCTTTCATCCTCCTGCAGGCTGCCTGGACTTTCAAGCTTCTGCTTTTGTCAAGTTTGTTATTGACCAAGGCAAGTCACATGGTTGGGTCAAATGTCAGGCAAATGTGGCCTCTGATTTCAGAGAAATAACAGCTTCAGGACATGGATACAGGAAGGACATTCTGGGGGCTATCATTTTAATCAATTTTCTACTCTCTCCAAAACACAATGACAGTCTGCAACTTAAGAGTGGTAGCTTTCCCCCTAATACAGAGATGCTGTTCCCTTTCCTCCTGTGCTAGTGCTTGCTTAGGATGGTGCTTTGGACATAGAACACACAAAATGTCCTTGAAATGAATACTTGGAAGTGAGGATGTCATTAGCAAGTGCTGTAGTCTCTTAATCATATCTCTTTTGGTTGAAGTAACAAGCATCTGCTCACACTGGCTTCAATAAAAGGCAAACTAACTTATTTCACTGAACTCTAGCACAAGATATACAAGTGGGTTTCTTGAGGGACCAGAACCAGGAACTGAAAGTTACCACGGGCTGAATTCACTCCAATGTGTCAGAGGCCACCCTTACTCTAATAAGTTGTGGTAATGTGATGGCCCCTCTATCACATGGTACAAAACTGAGCTGCCTGGGGAGCTGGGGGTGGGCCAGTGTCCATTATGGGTGGCTACAGATATAGCAGAGAGGTTTCTTAAAGAATTCAGAATATTCTTTAGTTGCAGGGTGTGGCAGATAGCCCCAAGTTTCCTATCCCTGGTCAATCAAACACTAGTCTAGATAATGCTGTGAAGGAATCTGCAGAAGGAATTAAAGTCCTAAGTCGGTTCACCTTAAGATATGGAAATTATGTAGGTGGGCCTGTCCTAAGTGGTATTTTCTCTAGCTGGCAGATGTAAAGAAATTCTGAGATTCAAAGCATGAGAAGATTCGACATGCTGTCCCTAGCTTTGGAGATAGAGTGGTCCATGTGTCAAGCAATGCCCTTGCCTTGTGTACGCTGAGAGCAGTCCGTGGTGACAGTCAGTAAGGAAATGGAGCCCTCAGTACTATGACTATAAAAACTAATGAATCTGAAGCATATTCCTTCCCAGAGTCTCCAGATGAGAGTCCAGCTGGCCAATGCCTTGATTTTGGCCTTAGGACAGTCTAAGTAGAGAATCCAGCTGAGCCGTGCTGGACTCCTGACCTACAGAAACTGTGCAAAAGTAAACAGGTGTTTTAAGAGGTGGAATTTATGATAATTTAGTAAGAAGCAATAGAAAACTAATACACAGGATCATGACCATTTCCATTTTATCTCTTTACAAATGTTAATACCCTTTCAGAAAGGGCATAGATAGAATTATCACTCATATTTTGCTCTATATTTGTTGGCTTGAAGGACTTCATGGTATGAGGGAGTAAAAATGTTCTGCAGGAAAAAAAAAACATTATAGTTCAACAAAGGAATGATGTGAGAAAAAGAGAGAGGTTAAGTTTTGACCTGAGGGTAGGTAGGTTGGCTTTTGTGGAATGCAATCTAGCATGCTAGGCCTTGTGGGAGACAGCATTTAAATAACAAAGCACTGGAAAGTTGAGGGGGGTGTGTGTGTTAGATAATTAGACAAAGGAGAGAGACAGAGACAGAGAAGAGAGAAAGAAATAGAGAGGGAAGAGATTAGTAAAAAGATACCGAAGATAAATGACAAAACTTTCAATTAACCTTTCCTTCTCCATGTTCCATCTCCTTTTTAATTACACTGACATCATTAGCACTCAAACTTCCTCTGATCTCAGAGAAAATCCCCTCTCTTGAACAAGCATGCCCCTTCAGCTACTACCTTGATTTTCTGTTTCTGTTCTCCCAAATAGTCTATATGTCATACCCTCAAATCTTCAACCTCCCATTCATCCTCAATCCATGACTAAATGGCTTCCTCCCCAACCACTGCAGTGAAACTGTTCTCACATCATCAGTGCTCTCCATCATTCTATGTCCAATGGACTCTGTCCTGACTTCTTCCTAATGAATTTTTCATAACAACTGAATCCGGTTGGGCATACTTATTTTCTTTCAGTGCCGGTGATAATACCCTCTTCTGATTTTCCTCCTCCTTTTCAGGCCACTCTATCTCAGAATAAATTGCAGGCCTCTCTTCCTAGAGCTGATTTCTAAATGCCAGCATTCTTCAGGACATCATATTGGACCCTGTCCTTTGCTTACACAGCTAAACTTTCTTTATAATCTCATTTCCTCCAATAATTGTAAATACCCTGGCTTTATAGAGAGGATTACTTGAGAACTTCTTGTCAAAGAAAAAACATGGCGCTTAGAATAAGGAGACCCATGTTCAAATGTCTCCTTCCTACGATGATATTGTCACTGACTTGGGATGTGTTATAGCCTCCATTTCCTCACCTGTAAAATGGGAATTTTTCTTGACTGTCTTATAGGACTGTTTTCAGAACAAAGATGAATGTATGCAAAAGGAGGAGGCTGCTGCTATTATTGTTATAGTTACAGTCCAAACATGGAAATAATAATTGTTTGGGCTTTCCACAGGTAATAGTGGGTAAGAAGAGCAGTGCCAGAAGGAAGGATAGAGAAAGGGAATAAGAGAAAAATTCTATAACTATAGCTATGGCTATATCTATATACCTTCAAGATATAGATATATACAGAGAATATGAATGAAAATGAAAAACAGGGAATTGACAGAAGCTATGTGGATTAGGATTTGATACCATTCTATAACTCTTTCAATTCTTCAGTAAATTTAGCAACTCAAGAAAAGCTGAGAGTGATTGGATTTCTCAAGGGTAACAGGGAAGGTATAGGAGCTTTGATGAGGGTCAGCAATGAGATGTGATACAGTGCAGCTTTATGGATACACTAGGGCAAGTGAAATTTAACCTTCTTTTTACCTCTCTGAATTTCCAGTGGATATTTGGAGTTGCATGGACTAAGAAAACATTTCTACTCCTTCAATAAGCATGCCTCGAGTATCTATTACCCACAGGTGCTCAGAGTGGTATTATAAGGAATACAAAATTATATGATGTTGATGATTTTCCTCATAAAACAACATCTCTTTTCTCATTTGTGCCTCACAGCCAGCCATGATGATAAACAGGATAATATTTTGACCCTTTTAACAAAACAGTAAACAGCTCTGGTGGTTAGCCCTAAAGGTGGCGAGTGATAGAGCTAGCACTTGACCCCATCTCTAAATCTGTGTCTTCTGTCCTTTCCACTAAACCAGTGTTTCCTTACTATGGAGCTATTTCTTCCGGTGATGGGCTCCATGTATTAGTAAGTATATAAGGAAAAAAAAAACATTTGTTTTAGAACGTTCTAGAAAAAATAAATATCAGCACTGTATAGCCATAGTTTCAATCATATTATCTCTTAGAATGAGACCAAATCAGGTAAAAATTAAATAAAATATTATAATAATAATAGTACAGATAGTGAATGTGAAATATAAAAAAATGAAATTTATAAGCAATGTATTATACATGCTGTAGGTGTTTACAAGCAGTGAAATGGTGAAGATATCTCACTTACCAGTTAAGACATTGTAATTTTGATGCCTAATGCACTCTTTCAGCAACATCATGAAGTGAGAACCAGGACATCTCATTTCAACTACACTTTTGCCTTTCCCCAGCAGTGTGTGTTTTGGGCAAATCATTCTGGGCACTATTTCCTTATCTTGAAGCTAGAGAACTGAAATGGTCCTACTGTCCAGGGCGAAAGTTTGTGTTTAAATATGTCCATCAAAAAAGAGCAAAAACTACAGCATAGCAGATTTCTAGGGCCACATTGCCTAGGCTGGAAATTTGGCTTTCCTATTTATTAGCAGTGCAACTTTGCACAAGTTACCTAACTTCTTTGGTTCCTCAGTCTTTTCATTCAGAAAATAGACACAATATTATTCTCATAGGATTGTTATGAGGATTAAATGAGTGAGTTAGAGGAAGAGTGCCTAGCATAATAAATACTAGAGTGTTTTCTACTATTATTACATTGGGGCTTCAGAGGAAGGGGCCTTTACACCTATTAGAAGGACTGGAAGAAGTCTCGTGGAAACATGGCATCCACAATGGACTAAATATGTCATTAGTATCTGCATTAGCTTCCCAACCATATCAGAGCAGAGAGAGGTGTGGCAGAAAGGTCAAGGGCAAGCAGGCCAGGGAAATGGAGGAAAAAGCCATGAGCAGCTGAGTGTGTCCAATTCCTCCTTACAGACCAAGGAGAAACCACCACTGCACTAGGAGTCCTGGATCTTCTTTAGTCTAAGTCATGCTCTCAATTTGGAGCATCTACTGTGTCTGAGAGCCATCAGGCAAATTTGGCTGATTGGTTGAAGGGTCACACACTTATGAGGCAGTGCAATGAAGGAATGTCTAGCTACTTGTCCATGATGCCATCTCAGCAAGGGCAGCAGAGCTGGGAAAAGCCACCCCAATACCCTCAGAAGGAACCTGACAATGTAACTGAGGCCTGGACTCCTGTTTTAGACTCTCTGTTCTTGTGCTCTGAGACCAACTCACTCTTCTCTGTTTCATGATGCTGTCTGTTCAACAGATCATAATAAACAACCAAACACAGTTACTCTCTCCACATGCTATTAAACACAGCTACATTAAAATAATGTGTTGGTTGAGACAAATACGTACCAAAAGATAATTGGGAGTTAAGTCACTGTGACAGGCTGAATAACTGCATTAACCCTATTAAAACCTGTTTTCATGGAGTCAAAGGCTTTTCAGTAGAAGAAATCAGGTGTAAAAAAATATTCAGTTTTTAATACCTTAAAACATTTACTAAAATGTAAACCAGTAATTTGAAGAAGCCAGCAAACAATTTGACTCAGTTCAAGGAAAAGATGAAATGGGGTCATAGGTATCTTTCATCTTTGATTAAAAAATTTTATCTTATGAGAGGATATTTTATTTTTCTTTCATCAGAGTGCAATTTTTTTATGATAAATGCAGCTTGTTTTAACAGAAAACTACTAGAAATTAAAGAAATTCCAGTTAAAACAACAATATGATTTCATAGTCAAACTATCAAATTTGGAAGTCTTCACAACATGATAAAAATTTTGTGTTGGCGATGGTATGAGAAAACAGGTCGCACACAGATAGCATACTGCTGGACGGCTACTTCACAGCCAAGACTTATCCAATGTATCATGTACAGTTCCCTATCTCAGCTGTTTATTTCTAGGGAAGTAAAATGACCTGCTACCTAAGACAGTAAGATGACTATAAATTTAAGCTAAAAGGATGTAAGCTTATTAAGAGCAGGAATCATTTTAAAATTGCTTTATCTTCTTCTACCCAGCACCTTCTACAAGTGCTAGCATAGGATGAGCAGTCAGTCAATATTCACATATATATTAATAAATATGAATTGTAGTGTTTTTTTTAATATCAGAAGACATCTAATGCTTAGCAGCACAAATGGAGTGAATATAACATGGTCTAACAATACAAAAGGACATGATGCAGCCATTAAAAATAAAGTAGAAGAAAATTTATATGATAGAAAAATATGTTTTTGATAACTTGACATCTGGATTAAAATTTTAACATACTGGCTATGTCTAGTTATAATTGACTGATGATATTTTTCTCTTTATTTTCTAAAATAAGAACAGAAATTTTTACAATGAGGATAATAGGATGTTAGTAACTGGGCTAAAATAATCAGTAAACTGCCAATGTGTAAGAAGAAATTTCCTGAATGCCTCTAGAGAGAAGACCCAAGACCAATGGGAGAATGGTACTGAGAAGCCAACTTTGATTTGACATAAGCAATCAGAAAATTATAACGTGTCACAATTTGAAGTAGTGAATCCCTTGTCCCTATAGGTAAATTCAAGCAGAGGCTAAATGATTATCCAAGAAGAATTAATTTGTCAGAATAATTTTTGGACTAAATTAACTTTAATCTATGAATCCAAGGCTCAAAGATTCCATGAGCTGAATGACAGACAGCACCTCTATAGGCTCCGTTTCATAAGATACAGAATTCTTTCTTTATGACAAAGGGTAAGTTCCAATGCATCCCTCTGTCTCCTTCCCCTTATTGATGTTTCTTTTGTTTGCTAGGTCTCTGTGAGTTGTGTCCTCCTTCACTTGTTATGCTGCCTCCATAATTAGAGTTTCATTCTTTTCTCTCTTGATGACTTCTGGGTCCTCAAGAATACTCTATATAATACTTTACAAAGAGAACATCTTATCTTTGATTTGCAGTAACTTGGCATTGTTTAACATTTGACTCGGCTGTCTTCTGGGTTTGGTCTACCATAGTAGGACAAAGTAAGAAACTTAATTGGTAAAAATCCAGGTACTACATAAGGTCTAGCTTAAAGTAGATCCCAGAGCCTGTCATGGAATGAGTTTGGATCCAGATACTTTTGTAAAAACTTATTTGGTCAAGATTGCAGAGCACTGAAAGTGTTGAGAACATGTATTTATTTTATAATAAAACTCCAAAACCTTAAGGCATACTTGCTCACTTCAAAGTGCTAGCCAAGTGCCAGGTTCAACCTCCCTGTCATTTGTGTGATCAGTTTTTCAGAATGCATTGGAATGATCATATGGACTCCCTGGCAAAGGATGAAAAAGACAATTATAAAGATTATAAAACCATACCAAATTGTATCAACCATGGTAACTGAAATAGGGTTTTTAGGGGAAGACTGCTGAAATATCACACTTCTTCCTTTGCCAAGAACTTCTGGAAAATTACAAGGTAAGAAAATTATTTTAAAAGGCATTTGGGATGCTTCATCAAGTCTGCCAAGGCTCCTTCGTGCAATATCCCATTCCATTAACTTTTCAATGGAATGGGAATAAGTGTGGGGATGCAATGCTGACCAACAAACAGGTCATTCTAAGATTTCCTCTCCTGCTGCCTATTGCAAAGTGCCACTATGAACACATTTGCAGTTGAAAGAGGCCCATTTCCAGGACAGAGAATTGGAACTTATTTTCCCCAGTTGCCCTCCAAAATATGTGGTTTCAGAATAGTATAGTGACTAATTGGGAGACATATCAGTGCCTTCAGTCCTTCACACCCATCTTACTTCTCTTAGATTCACCAAATTAATCTGTGTATGCTTCCTGCCATGTCTAGAGCCTCAGATATTATAAAGATGTAGACAATAAGGGGCACAAAGAGAAGAGTATATGCAGAATACAATAGGATAATGTGACCTGTGCTTTGTTAAGAGAGAAAGCAAGCTGTAGGCTTTTGAGAAGAAAAGAAGCTCAAAGAGATGGTCTTACAGCACCATCTCCACAGATACCCAGTGATAGGATGATGAAAACAGTAATGGGCATGATAAAGGCTAAAAAGCCACAGGGATATCAGACATGGCACAGATATCTATATAAAGACTTTCAGCTAATAATATTTAATGCCAAGTTCTTTTCATTGTTTTGGCTGAAACTCAGGAGTGAATGTTAACACATATTTGGCATGTGGGCAATCTCTAGTGTACTAATTTCCTTTTGCTTAGTCATGTAGCCAGCAGTAGAGATGTAATCAACTGAGTTGGCTGGTACTAATTGTTAGTTTCCAATTACTAGTTGCTCAAGGTTTATCAAGTATTGTGACTTTAATTAGGGCCCTAAGATGTAAACTGCAGTGTCTTTAACAGACACATTCCGATGGGGATAATTTGATGAGCCAGTTGCTGTTGTATAGTAATTGAGAACCAAAGAGAGATTCACATATGAATAGTAAATTAAGATGTGCAGTAGTAGCTGGGATTTATACCTGGACCATTAGAAGCCTTAAATGACCTCATAAAAGGGAATAAGGTCATTTGTTATTTAAAGGATCATAAGGTATTGCATTTCATAAGGATATTGAGCATGCACAAGGTTAAAGCACTCATGGGTGAGCCAGATTCCCCCTTTATTCCATTTATAAGCAGAACCAGAAGAGTTAGCACTTCTTTGTAATAAAGCTCCAAATTCCAGAGTGGCTTGCTGCTCTACCTCTCAAATCCCAAGGGGGCAACTGCTGCTGGGCTGGGCTTTGTAAAATGTTAGTTTCATCCTCAAACTCAGCATAGGCACTGAATCCTCCATTTTAGAACCAATTAAAGTAAACGGTTTTACAATTTTCTGGGACAGATTGTCACAAGTGACTGAATGAGGAGTCCCAGAGGTCTGGGAAGGTGGCAGAAAAAAAGCCTAATTTCTAGGTATTCCTTGGGTACAACAGGTCCCATTTTAAGTTGAATAAAAAGTTAAAAGGACTTAGCTATATATAAATGAGGGAGTTAATAGCAGAAATAGAAAACTCTTAATTACCCACAGAAACAAAGGAATAATCCAGAATAGTAGATTACCCAATATAATGTGTTGGCATTTGGGATGTATGGTCGGCATATTTGCATCCTTAATTATGTTTTTCTTAGGCTATTATTAGAATTAACCTGTGTATTCCTTTCATACAATTTAACAGCAGGAGAGGAAAGCTGAGAAATATACTTGAGGAATTAATCCCAAGATTAAAATTGGGTTGTGGATTAACCCATCTGTAGACAATGGAGAAGTGATGCAATCTATTTCTTCCTATTACACACTGTGTTTCATTCTTTTTGTAGCTATAGGCACATCTGTAGACACTTACACAAACCTTCACAGAGAGCCAGGCAATCATTTCTACTATCGTTATCATTCAGTCTACAGATGTTTTCCTTAGCCAGGGTGTAACTGGTAAGATAGGTTAGAAAATGATTAAATAAGTAAATTAAAAAAAAAAAAGAAAACGAGGAAACAGTTTCTCCAGGTAAGTAATTAGGACAGGAGCAAATCACACGGCTGAATGTTGACATCTAAATGGAAATTCAGCTAGGTCCCCAATATGCTACAAATTTTATCTACACAATATTAAAGAACTTAAGTGGTGAGAATCTTAGATACATAGCTATAGGTTGTTCCATTGATTTGATGGGACTCCAGGAAATATGCCGGTGTAGAAAGATGACCATATGATGTTTTAAATATAATTAAAATGATCAATTATGAACTATTTCAAATATGCAGAGAGGTACAAAAATAATGGGTGTCCGTATACCTACCTCTCAGAATTTTAGAATTTTGACATTTTTTTCCTTCTGATTAAAAAAAATAAAGCTATAGATGTGGCTACAGTTGATTACAAAAGTACACAAAGATCAATATCCCACTCTTTCCTGTAGGTACACCCTCCATAGTGACTTTGCATTTCTTCCCATCCCTTGAATCTGGCTAGACTTCTAACTCGATGTAGCCAATAGAATGTGACTTTGTGACTTAATTTGGTCAATGTGTACCAATACTGAGCCTAGGCTTAAGAGAATCCCTGTTGGATGCTATGTGAACAGGACTGGGCTGACCTGCTGGGGGATGAAAGAATGTGACCCAGCCACTCCTATCACTCCAGCAACAGCCAGCCTCTAGCTGACCTGCTGCTAGTGGACCACAAATGCACTAGTGAGCCCAGCTAAGACCAGAAGTGCCTAGCCAGTTCCAGCTCAAGTTGTTAATCCACATAACCATAAGCAATAATAAGTGGTTATTGTTTCAAGCCACTAAATTTTGAGATTTGTTACACAGAACTAGATAACTGGTACAATGGTGAAAGCTACATTCTCTTCAAATCCTACTCCCTCTCTATCTCCTTCCCTCCCCAGAAGTTTCTGTTACTCTGAAATTGAGTTCTATCTTTCCAATGTATAAGTATACATTTGTTATATATGAGTGTATACAAAATCAGTATTAAATGCTGATATAAAATACCTCCATAAAATATTGTATAAAGTGTTATTTAAAGAAACACAAATCATATACTTTACATCCTTTGCCCCCTGCCTTTTCCACTCTACTTTGTTTTTATAAATACCCATATTGACATAAGTAGAAGTCATTCATTTTAACTGTTATATATTTCCTCTCCTTTACTGATGGGGTAATAAGGAGTGGGGCTAAAAGAAATTCCAGCCTAACAATGCTGTGACTCAAATAAATGTGGAGAGGCAAAAACATTTTGTAAATGGTCAGTTAGGATTAGAGTGATACACAGCTATAAAAATAGAGCTGTATGATGTTTGATATATTACTCTTTATAACTATATATGTGATTTTTTGTAGAATTTACATGTAGTAATATATTTTATAAAATCAATTAGAAATAGAATAGAGAACCCAAACAGATTCACTTATATGTGAACTCTTAATGACAGTGGCAATTGAAACCACAGGGGAAACTGTCCATTCAATAAATGGTGCTGGGACAACTCGCTATCCCTATGAAAAAAATAAAATTGCATCCCTCTCTTAAACAAAAAGAGCATAAAGGCAGTACCACCTGAATGAAGGCTCATATAAAAGCAGTGGTTTAAAACATTTGTAAGAGATATTGCTATTCATCTTAGCCACAACTTTATCTTTTTTTCACCTTCACTTATCTATTTGAATTTTCTCTAGGTATTAACAATAGTCCTTGCCACTTGGTCTAAAGTCCAACTGGGCCCTACATATGCTGTGGAGAAGATGGAGACTTGGACTGCTTTCTGATGAGTTGTCTTTATTGCTACACCTGTTCACCTAAAGTTATCAGCCAGTTATCCTGACTTCACTGAAACCTAGGTTCTAATTAAAAATAATGGTTAGAATAAATGCAGAGTCTAATTGTGCTTTGTAAATTAGCCTTATCTAGAAATTCTTTGGTTCTGTGTGAGTTTATCTAATCACTAGATTGGAAGCTCTTGCTAGGTCAGCTGCCTCTCTACCCAATTAGTTTCCTTATGACTTCTGTTACTCTCTTGTTCAATATTACTTCTCTCATGATAACTCTCACAGAATCCCCTGATCTAGAATATCCTGTGGGATTCTGCAGGGTCCTCTGAGAGCCTCTACAGCCCTTTGTTTTCTTCCTCATCCTGCTCCTGCTTCCTTCCACTCTCTTTCACAGATATAGATCCCCAGTGAATAGTTAAAAGAAATATCCAAATTCACTTTAGAATTTGCTTTCTAGGGAACCCAACCCACATGGTATGAGAAGAGGGCTTTTGCAGCTGGGTGAATTTGTACCATCAAAATAAATCAAGGATGGATGATCAGAAAGCTTAGGGAAATTGTTCCAATGAAAAGCCATGATCCAATGCCCGGTTTTCAAACCTGAGTCAGTTTTCTCACTTGGGAATGAATCCCCCAAAGGAAGGATGCGGTATCAACTGGCAAGTTGTGAAGGATGACAATTCCTTAAATCCTTCTCCAAAGAAACTGATGGCCACTGACTTGAGTAATTGTAAAATAGAAAAGAGAGAATACATAAACATCCAAGGACTGTTAGATGCAGAATTCAAATTGACATTGATACCCAGAAATCCAAAGCATTATCATGACACCACTGTTAGACTGGTGACATATGGAGACCAAGTTATACATGCTGTCCTGGCCATGCTTCATGTCATAGTGGGTTCATTAAGCCTATAAAACCATCCAGTGGCCATTTCTATGGTCTGTGCTTGCATAACCTATATAGACATAAGTGATACTTGGCACAACCTTTACATTGAGTCCTTGACCTATAGACTGTTATCATGGGGTGGGCGTAGGTCAACACTAAGGAACATGTAAGAGGTAGGACGCTGATGCCAAAACTGCCAATATCCCAAATTTTGCACAGTGTTGCAGCGAGAGGTCAAAATATATTGTCCTTCATCTGTTTTTTGTCACAAAACCCATAAAAATGGAATATCGAAGAAACATGCACAGGCTGAGCGGGTCAACACGGCTGAGGAGGTCTGCTTTGGGAAATGACTGATATACTCCTCCAGACACTGACTTACTGCCTAGAAACAACAACTGTTTACTTTAGCAGAGCTACTTTTTATTAAAGTAAATCATCCCAGTCAGCTTATTGGCCTCTTTCTTTTAATAGCTGTTCTCAAGGTAATCAATGACTTTTAACAGCCAGGCTCAGTTATCAATGTATAAGAGGAAGTATATTGACTTGATAAATACTTTTCTTCACTGGGCACCAATTACTGCAATCTGAATTGTGCTACATTAGGCTAGAAACACCATAAAATCATGCTATTTACTTAATGCATTCCGGTGATTGGCTTCAAGAAGCTTTATAATCAACGCTGTTGATTTGTGAGTTAACAATACTTTATATTCCACTGAGAGCTAAGAAGCAGAGTTTGCTTATAAAAGGTTCATAGAATAAGACATCCAATCTATGTCATTTTTTGAGGAAATGAATGGAACTTGTACATGGGTATATAAATCTTAACATATATTTGGTGTTCTGAAAGCTTGTGTATTTTTAAAATAGAAAATTCACCCAATTTTGATACTTGTAGCTCCATTTAAAATGCAGAATGATTTCATAACCATTCCTAAAATTAGAAATCATTAAAACTATTAAAAAGACATGTCTCCATTTCTGATTAAAAAATGAAGAAAAATCAAGATGCAGAATGTCATTAATATTATTAGCCCAGGAACTAACTTAGCTGCTTAATTAAAAAACAACAATATAAAAAATGCAGTGAGGGCTCCAGCCAGCCAGAGAAACCTCTGGCTGGGCAGGGGTTATATGATGTCTGTATAATGGCATGTTCTTAAGTCCCAGAATTGAGCCCCCGGGACGTGTGATATATGGCTTTATTCTACTGTTTGAACAACAGAATTCACTATGATTAGTACAATGAAGACCCACACTCTGTTCCAGTCTGAATCTTTCTTCTTGTTCCTTTCACTCTTTCTATCACTTATTCCACAAATAATTACTGTCTTTCTACAATTTGTGTGTTCCACACACAAATCAGGCCCCAGTGATACAGTGGTGAATAACAATGATGGAAATGAAAGTATTTCCTCATACCCAGTTCCAACATTCACAGTTCTTTTCAAATAAGAATAGCTTGGTTGCTGCTACAGGGAAATAAATATGAATTCCAAGTGTACCTAGAATATCAATAATAATAATGGATATTTGGGGCCAAATTCTCAGCTTGGCTTACACTGACTCTATTTTTTAAATCTTATTTGCCCCAATTATGAAATATTAAAATTTCTCATTTCAATGAATAATTAAACAGTGCTGTAAAGTTCAGGATGCCCAGACAGAACTAAATTCAGTTAATAGACATTTTGTCAGGAGGAACATATGCTTAGTCTTCACTAAAATGGTCAGGTGGCATACTCTCAGCTCAGAAATCAACATACAATAATACCTGGATGGGTTAATGAGCTTGGGACTTTATGGAATGATAAGAGTATTTATTGCAGGTGATCAGTGCTAAACTATGGAATGAGGACTATATATGTTTTAATATACATAATTAATTCAGGTATAAATCTATATAAACACCCAAAATATACAGTGGGGTTCTGATCAAAGTTCCAGTTTCTTTTAATTAACAAAACAATAGAAACATTTTTGCTGATATATCTTGTGGAATAATTTCTGCTCTGGTCCACTCTGGTTTCTTACTCCTGGTTCTACTGATAAAATATAGTTCACATTTCACCACATAGTATTTCTACTGGGATAGGTCCCTCTTTTGAGTAGAGTCCTTATGTATTTCTACTTGCAAAAAGTTCTTAATCTTTCCTTCTTCAGATGTTCAAAGTACACTGTAAATACCATATCTTTGTTCATGGATTTCTAAGATCTGGAAAGGGCTAGCTGTCCACTCTATTTGCTAATTCTGGAAATAGTTCTGTGGACCTGAGCTGGCCAATGTTTTTCTACTCTGAATCTCTTAAGCCTGAATCTCTGTTCTTTGTTATAATCATCATCTGTGTTTTATGACTCTGATAGTATATCTAGAATATTTTTCACAATTTTTTCCTACTGACTAGCTTTATGGAATATACATGAAACACCAGGTTCCCAACTTTTTTGTGTGGAATAATACCTGCTCCATTTGCACAATCCATGGTTTAATTCATTGTTGCAATATAAAACTACCGATTCAGATTTTCTAAGCTCCTGTCAGCTCCCTTTTTGTCCCTAATGATGTGCTGGTCTTTTCTACAAGGACACTGGTGATCTTGTAACATCTATGCACTGGAGATACTCAGAGTAGTCCTCTCTATCCTCTCTTTCCCCATAACAGCTGTGGTCACATCCCTTACCATGAGTCATTTCTACTCTGGCTGAGGCTGCACTATCTTTTCACTTCCCACTCACTGCTCCTGTCTTTGGTTCTGCCAACAGTTCTCTTCCTCTTCTGAAGATCTCTAGGGTTTATCCTCTTCACCTACCCTGGACTTTTCTACTCTTCTCTCGGCTTTATTGTCTTGTCTTTAGGCAACGGTGCTTCTTGTCACATGCTTTAGTACCTCTTGGAGCCAGCAACTGACTAGGCTTTTCCATTTACACTTTATGTCATAGTGTGATGCACACGCCACTCCTGGTAGTGGAAAGAGTCTTTCCCTGATTAGACTCTAGTTAAAAAAGAATCCCCTTTGGACAAATATATAAAAACCTATGAAAAAATTAGTTACTATCCCATTATATATTGTCCCTTACCTAAAGGTGACGTATCTACTTAACCATTAGTGTGCAGGCCTCTGTGATCTTATTGGACTTCAGGGTGCTTCATGGTGAAGACATCTGAAGCTGCATTTTGAGGCTGCATATCCACTAACAAGCAGTTTAATTTTCTAATTGCTCATCTAAGAGGAACACTGTTGTAGACCACTCTGCCTGGTTTTAGAAATTGTATCTCGACCCCTTGTGGCTAAGGGCGAGGGATGACCTTTGGAGTGCCAGCCACAGGAGACAAAGCTTGTCTCTGATAGCAAATGGTGCCTCAGTTCCTCTCCCTGCCCCCAAAGCTTGGTCGGAAGTCAGTGACGGGTAAGACCCCTCACAGTGGGGGGGCAACCTAAGCCAGACTCAATCACTTGGGAGGCCTTCATGGAAGGACTCGGCGGGGGGTGGAGGGGGGCTGCAACAAAGAGCAATAGACTCTCACTGCCCCCCCCCCCCCCCCCGCTTTGACATAGCCCAGTCCCCATGTTCTCTGGGAGAAACGCTTCCTGGCTCTAATCCCCTTAAGCCTGAATACCTGTTGGGGAAAAGTACAGCTCCTTGCCTTGCTAGAGCGTGTCCTGGGGGAAAATCTGGCATCACAAAGACTTCCTGATGAACCAGTTAGATCTTCTCTACTAAGAGTGCTTTCATTCATATGTTAAAGGTTCCACCAGGAAACCCAAAAACTCTGTTCCTGACAGACTTGGACTCATAGTAAGCCCTCAGATTTCTTTGAAATGTTACTATTGTTTGATCCTTGCCGCCCTGTATTCCTGTGTATTAGAACCCAATAAAAGGTTATGGAGCAGGGAGCTCGGGCTTTTTTCTCCTCGGAAAAACTGGCCACTGCTGGCCTTTGTCTCCCCTGAGAAACTGGCCACAGCTCACTTCTCCTCCCCAAGCAGATCCATCATGTCTCGGTCATATTCACTTTCATCCGTGGCAACTGGGGGGACTTGCGAGAAAGTCACCCCCACAGAATACCCTTCACATAGGAAGCAGTAAATGGATGGACATCATTTACCACCTCCCTCCCTTACACACACACAAAGTGAAAGCAAATGATTTCTCTTCTTATTGTCTTCTCTCTCTGTACCTGTTTTTCTAGTTATTCATAGTAAGTGGTTGGGGAATGGTAACATAAGCATTATAATTCATTTTTAATTTAAATAAATTAAGAGCAATTTTGAAAAATTTGGAGCATTTCATAAAGCAACACAGACCCTAATATTATGTTGAATTTTTGCTGAGAAAATTTCTTATTGTGTGTGAAGTTCCAGAAAGATGAGAGCAGTCCTTGGCAGAAGTCAACAGTTACTGATGAAGGGATACTTAGTTAATGCTGATTGAAACAACTGGGGATGGAGTTTGGTTGAATTTTAATAAGGCTTTGAATGGCCATCAGTAGGGTCATGGTGCTCTCTCATTTGCCCAGAATTAACCCAAATTATGCCTGTGGTCCCTGCTTAAATATTAATAATGTCTCTTTCTCTCTGAAAAATATTTCCACTTGGATGACAACTTTACCGCCATCCTTCCCATGAACAACCCCTCCCTGAATAAACAAAGATCATCATTCTTTGGAGTCTTGCACAAAATGTGACATGTGAGCTTTGTATTTCATTGGAAATCAAAGACTGGTGCAGATACCAGGAAGAATCTGCAGAGTTGTCAGCTGCTTGTAACTCTGATTGAGTTGGGGAAAACAGATCAGTTCAAAATCACTAGCCTCTCAGTGAAAACTGCAGGATGATCAATTCCAAATACTACATATCTCAGTGAGCAGACGTTATCTACACATTTGTTTCTTCACATCGTCTTCTCCACATGTTCCGATCTCCTCACTCAAACAGCTATTAACAATAACTCCAAGAAGCAGTGGGAACTAATGACAAGCTTCATCCCCTCAGTTTAATAACACAGTTCTAATTCTCATGTTTTCATTATCCCCCGGCACAAAAACTATTTCCATTTGCACACCAAAGCAATCCTCCATATCTTTAGTGTTGATGTCAGCTTGATCTGCACTGATCACCTTCATTAAGAATACACATTTACTGAGTAATGTGATCCAAAAACAGATGCTTCCCAAATAAACCACTCATTGTATTGATGAAAAGACACCAGCATGAAGGTCAGAGCCACTGAGTTTTGCCTTTACCAAAGGGAAAAATAAAGAATGACTAGCTCATTCATTTTGTTATTCATTCAACAAACACACTGGGTATGCTTTAGGCACTGTGATCATTGGTAGGACACAAAGATGAATAACAAAACATGGAACAGACTCTTAAGGAGGCGACTGCCCAATGGGAGAGAATGTCAGAATCCCATATTCAGAAAGGAAGGATGCGGGACATTCTGCCTTGTTTGCAGTCCCAGGAAGCCTGGTCCGTGTTATAAAGGGTCATTGTTAGCCCACTGACTGCAAAGCACAAAAGGGAGGCATGTCTGAGAAATAAAGAAGGCACAGTTAAGAAGTGAGCAGTACAAATGAGGCAATAATCATAGTGAGTTTGTATTAGTTAGCTGGGGCTGCTATAAACAAAGTACCACACACCAAGTGGTTTAACTAACAGAAGTCTATTGTCTCACAGTTCTGGAAGCCAGGAGCCCAAAATCAAGGCACTGGCAGGGTTGGTTTCATCTGAGAAGTGTGAGGAAGACTTGTTTCATGCCTCTCCCCTCACTTCTGGTGGTTTGCTAGCAATTGTTGGTACAGAAGCATCACTCCAACCTCTGCCTTCATCTTCATGTGATGTTCTCCCTGTGTGCATGCTTCTGGTGTCTAAATTTCTATAAGTATACCAGTCAAATTAGATTAGGACCTACCGTAATAACCTCATCATAATTTAACTAATTATATCTGCAATGATCTTTTTTTCAGGTAAGATCACATTCTGAGGTACTGCAAGGGTAGGGCACTTACAACTTCAATTTATCAATGTTTGAGGGGTATAATTTGGACCGTGACAGAGCTGGACACAGAGGCAGAGGTGAAGTAGCTAATAGGACAGAAATTGGAGATACTAAGATAGAGCAGGAGACTGACAGAACCTGGGCAGAATCTCGGAGGCACAGACATGTGTAGTTTTTGTTTGTTTGTTAACTGGACTTCTGAAGCTCATGTATAAGGAGAGAGGTGCTGCTCTTAGCAGTCCATCCCAGAGGGGATGCTACTGCAGAACAGTTAACATCTGTGGATGAGTGGCTGGTTTCTGAGAACCCTGAAAAAGGAATTCCACTGGGTCACATCCAGGGCCTGTTCACCCTGTCTGCCTTTTCCATCTTTCACCCCAGTGGAAAAGCAGTCACTTTCTCTCATGCGATCTTAACCATTCACAGATCCTAATCTTACAGGAGCTGCTTTTGGTCCTATAATCCATGATTTCTTTCTAACAGTCTGAGAAATCATTTACTTTCAGTTGGTGTGTGCATGAGGGAGATAGTTGGCAAACGATTTCTATACATTTACTGCCTGCTATGTGAAGGGTGTTCCTCTTATTTGTTTTTTAAAAAGTGTTCAAATTTCATATGGCTAATATTCATTTTCCTAGAATTTCCTGGTACTCTCATATTCAATTTTCATAGGGATACTCCTGTCCTAATATTTTCTATTATTAGTACAGAAGCATGTCTTCTTAGTCTTATCCCAGATTATATTTCACATCAGTCCACCTTGTTCCAACTGCATTATACCCTCTATTACCACAGCAGAGGTCAGGGGTTCTCAGAGTGTGGCCTCCAGAGAGCAGCATCAGTGGGTTCTTCTTAGAAATACAAATTCTCCATCCCCATCACCATCAGGCTCACACAGAATCAGAAACTATAGGAATGGAGTCAACAAGTCTGTGTTTTAAGGGCTCTCTGGGGAATTCCAGTCACTAGGCCAGTGTCATTTGTCACCTGGTCTGATGTACTGGCTGGCTAACTGATATCCCCCTGCATTTACAGCCTATTCTCCATAGAAGAGCCAGTGTGACCACCTCAAATGCCAATCAGACTGTTTCATTCCTCTGCTTAAAACTTTAAAAACAAAGGCTTACCACTGCACTTATAATAAGAGTGAAGTTCTCACTCGAACATGTAAGGCCTTGGCTGATTGTCCCTTTCTGCTCTTCCGCCCCTTACTGTGACACTTTCCCTCTTACCCACTTCCCCCTAGGAATGCTGACATTTTAGCTGATGAAACTTAAGTCAGTCTTGTTTGCTCTTGTATCCTTAGCAGCTAGTACATAAGAGACATGTACTACATATTAATTGAATAAATCACTTAATTGTGGAAAATGTCCCTACCTATCTTATCTACTTTGTTTATCATTTTATTAAGCCCAAGTATGTCCCTTCTTAGCTTTTGTCTACTTATATTCTCTCCAGATGCTTCCATCCTTTGGTTTATTTCAGTTAAACATTAGTTAAATCTACAAAATGTTAATGAAGCACCTACCAGCATAATAAAACATGGACTTATCTCTAGAAGTCCATATGCCAGTAGAAAAGCAGACACATAACCGCCTTTTTAAAAACAAAAAGTCTTTAGCCCTGGCTGAGTGGCTCTGTTGGTTGGAGCATGTCTGTATACCAAAAGGTTGAAGTTCGATTCCTGATCAGGGCACATACTTAAGTTGCAGGTTCAGTCCCTGATCGAGGCACATACAGGAGGCAAACAGTACCTGTTGCCCTCTCACATCTTTCTCTCTCTCTCTCAAGTCAAATCCTCAGGTGAATATTAAAAAAAGAGGACCTTTTATGGTGTGTGCCATAATACATGGTAATGAAGGTAATATTTGATCAGGGTCCAAAAGAAAAGGAAAGAATTCTCGAAATAGAGAATTGTATAAGAAAAGCCCTTTCAGGGAACAGCAGCAGGTGCAAAGGCCCTAAAGATGGTAAGTTCTGAGTGGTTTGGAGGGTGGTCTTAGGGGAGAGAAGCTACACATGAGGCTGAAGAGTTAGAGTAGAACCTAAATACAGTAAATGACCCTAAAAGCAAGTGAAATTGATTTCACTGTGTACAAAATGGGAAGCTCCACATTGTTTTCCATAGTGGCTACAGCATTTTGCATTCCCATCAACAGTGTAGAAAAATTCCAATTTCTCCACATACTCGCCAACACTTCTGTTTTTTGTGTTTTTTTACAATAGCCTTCCTAACAGATATGAAGTAATATGTCATTGTGGTTTTGATTTCCTGATGACTAGTGACACTGAGCATGTTTTTATGGAAGAAATCAGAGATTTTTAATCTAGACGGGGGTGGGCTGTGGGGGGATGGACTGTATATGAGTTTAGGGTTCCTCTGGTGGAATATGGGGGATGGACTAGAAAGAAAGGAGACAAGAGCAGGTGCCCCATTAAGGAGGCTATAATTTCTGAACTTCCTCTGCTTCTCTCCTTCTTACCTACATGGAAGACCCTTGGGCCAGTCCTCACCACTTTAGACAAGGTGACTCTTTCTGTTTCCTTCAAGTCACTCTAAGTATAGTTCGAAGTCTTGTCAGTACTGGAGTTGTGTGGGCTGTGTGAAGCAGCATTCCCTTGAACCCATGTGTGTTCTGTTACCCAGAGAATCCCCCCTGGAGTCCCTTTACCCACGCCGCCTTTAGGCTTTCACACTTACAGCAGCCCCATTGAATCCACTACTCCTGCCTTGGAAGACTCTGATCGGCCTGCCTATTCGTGCCTTCTTCCTGGTATTTATGAAACCCCAATCTTTTATGACTGGAAGGGATACTAATGAGTATATATTTTTCTATAGACATTAGTACCTAAGTAAATTAATGATTTACCCAATGGCACACACCTGGTTAACATCATATTTGATGGAATCTGATGAGATTTGATTCTCATCGCAACTAATTGTTTGTTTCCTAAATGACGTCCTTGCGGGCACATGCGACCATGGGATAAATAGTGAAAATCATAACCCTATAGCGGTATTCACGGTGATTTTTAGCTACAAAGATATTACTATATCACTTATATTATTTATATTAAACCACATGAGGTAGGCATTCTAATTATTCTCATTTATTGACCAGTACACTGAATTTGGAGAGAGTAAATGACTTGCTAAGATGCCCACAACCTGTGCTGGCTGAGAATCCCCAAACCCAGGTACTCTGATTCCTAATTTATACCTTTTCTATTATACTCTGTGGCCTTGAATGCATACAAAGCTATAAATGAGCCCTCCTATTTTCCTGACACAACCTTTAGGTATCTTGGGTTCGTATACCTGAATATTGTTGTTGGGACAAGGATTTGAAACTATCCCATTCACTGGTTTAACTCAGCACACTGGCTTACTAAGTTAGGCAAATGAGCAGCATATTGACTAAAAACTATTTGAAATCAGAGGCTCTGAATAAGTAAGTTTTTGATCAATTATAATGAACCTATGAAATAAGCATAGGAGAAACTAGAAGGAAATAAGTGAGGAAAATACAGCCCTGGCTGGTGTGGCTCGGTGGACTGAGTGCTGGTCTATGAACCAAAGGGCAGCTGGGTCGATTAACAGTCAGGGCACATGCCTGGGTTGTGGGCCAGGTCCCCAGTGTGGGGTGCACTAGGGGCAACCACACATTGATGTTTCTCTCCCTCTCTTTCTCCTTCCCTTCCCTGCTCTCTAACAATAAGTAAAATTTTATAAAAGAATGAGAAAAATACAATTAAGCTAGAATTTAAAAATATTGGATAACAAAAATTTGCACAAATGCAGTGGAAATTCCAGGGAATATTCATCCCAGACCCCTGGTGCAACAAGAAAACAGCCAACAAGGAAACCAAAGCTTGAGGATGTGTAAGCAGATCCAAAGCAGAGACATGCACGTCTCCCCATCTCCCAAAATATCAACACTGCCTTATATTTGAAACTACATCTCTGTAAAGTTTCCTAACTCACTGCACGAAAGACTATTTTTCTCATGATAAACATATTAATAATAATTACCTGCTATTTAGTGAATGTTTACTATCAATGTGCAGAAATGACAATACACACTTTATGTGTATCATCTCACTTGTACCCCCAGCCATTTTTTGATGTTTCCATTTTTTTAAGTGAAGAAATTGAAGCTTAAGAGAGGTTAAGTAACTTGCTTGAGGTCACATAGTTAATGATGATAGAGCCAGGATTTGAACTTAGGAATGTTTGACTTCAAAGTCTAGGCTTCTAGGTACTAAAAATTTGTGGGGGGATATAGTTTTGCATAAGAACTGGTCTCCATTTTACTTGTAAATCAACCCTCTTGCAAAGTCATACTCTCTGAAATGGTATCGGCTAAAAGACAGTCTGCTTCCTTCTTGTATTCAATCAACATATAAGTGTAAAACTAAAGGCCAAATTTCTTAAAGTACAGATGCTTTGTTCTAACTTATTTTTAAATATTATTGTTACTTATATTTTATTTCATTCAACTACTGACTTTATTTTTGTGTATATGTTTTTGTGGAACAAAATTATCATCAAGGTGTTGTATTTTATACTAAATCTCAACAGCATATTTAAAATCTAAACATATCTTTAAAAGTATGTAAGTAAATGGATTTTTTTTATACATGTCTCATAATAGCACTAGTATTTTGAGTACATATGCAGTTTGACCTGTGCATGTAGTCTGGCATATGTTTCATATTATCAGGAATTCTTGCTTTGTGAAATGAATGAATGTCACAGGGATAAATGAGAATGATGATATGGGTTATTGATTCCTAGAAGTATCTAAGATGATTTGCCATAAATCAGGGATTATATTTTATTCTTCCATTTTAACATTTTAATCATAACTCTCTAGTCCTAAGGTGGTGTATCTTGCCCAAGAATTCCATAATCTTATTTCATTAGAGTGTCCTTGAAGATAGTAGTCAGATAAAATAGTAATTTTTCTCTTAGGAATTGAACCAACTAAAGCACTTGTGAGTTGGCTACAGAAATGGAGCTGAAGTTCCCAGAAATCAGCTTCATCTCATTAGTAATTCACACCACCAAAACCAGCACTATCAGCCTCAAGAGCTAGTGCAGGAGTCTGCAAACTGACACCTAGGCCAAGTGGCCTGCCACCTGATTTTGTGTGTCCTATGAGCCAAGGATAGTATTTACATTTTTCAATGGCTAAAAAAAATCAAAATAAGAATGATATTGAAAACTACATAAAATTCAAATTTCAGTGTCCTTAAAAATATTATTGGACTACAGCCATACCCATTTGATATACTGACTGTGGCTGCTTTTGTGCTACAGCAGCAATTTCCACAGAGGCTGTATGGCTCATGTCACATAAAAAGTCTGCTGACCCCTGATCAGGAGCATAACCCCACCTCTTCAAAGCAATGCCAAACACAAAGTACATATGCCAACAGAGTGCTCTTCCCAAACTGGAAAACCATAATCACTCATTCTCAGACATTTACTGAGCCTGTCCTATGCGGTGGCCTCTGTGGGAGGCATGCAAAATGCAGGCTCAGTAAGACACAGTTGCTGTTATCATGGAGCTTGCTGTCTAAAAGGAGATTAAACATACCCTGAAAAAAACAAAGCCATAGTCCAGGACAAACAAAGATATCAGGGGAGACTGGTGCTTTTGATGGGAACCGGTTATGAGTCTTAATTACTTAAGTTTTTTGATATGATAATTCTGCAAAAGGAATAAAAGTTGAAAGTCAGGTTACTGATCTCTCCTCTGTAGCCTGGGACTTATTTACTGAGGAAATAACCGTTTGAGTGTTCTTCATTCCATGAATGACAATGTTCAAGAATCTTGAGGCTTTTCACACACAAATCAATTTTAAAATGCACTTCTTTACAAAGGAAAAAGATCCATTGTGCCTAAAAGTATATACGTTTTGAGAACTGAGGAGACTGGGAGAGATGAGGTCACAGTGGCCAGTTGATTGCACTTTTTAAAATCTTTTGTAATGATCTCATCATCATAAATTCTGTTAGTGGTTTGTTGTAATGACATAAATCGCAATGAACTCATCTTATATGAATATGGATCTCTTAAAATCTTTCCTCAGTGCTGCCTGGCATTTTTCATCATTGCTACCTTATTTCCAGAAGCAGCAATAGAAGGAGGAGCTCCTCTGAAAAAAGGACTAATAGTACTGACCTGTTGAAGCCAGTCAGGTTGCCCTCATATGCATGCCTTATTAACTTGCCTCCCTTAAAGCTAATCACTGGATCTTTTATTTCCTATCACTTTTTATTTCCACTTGGTTCTATGACCATTTTCCCAACAGCCCCAAAATATATATGATTACTGCTGCTACCCTTTTTTATTTTTATTTTTACAGATAATAAAAAGAAGGTAAAATAGGACCAGTAAATGTGTGTGTATATTACAAGGAATCATCCATTAGAGAACCTTGAGTTCAGGCTCTAAGTGTCAGCTGAGATGCCAGCAAACACTGTTTCCTTCATCAAATCCCAAGCTCTCAGAACCATGCTTGCATGTGTTAGGTCCTCTTAAGCATTTGATGACCACATAGTATCACTGTCTACCTTTTTATCAGAAAGTTATTGGTCTTTTTTGCTGTCTTTACATGGATATCTTCCTAAGACTCAGTATTACCATACCCCTCAATAAATATTAAGCAATAACCACATGCCTTACACTATTAGATATTATGAAGGACCACAAAGAAGTATCATGCTACACCCAGCTTGGTGAATCTGTGATCTTTTCTAAAAGTCAAAGAACCACTTAAGGAAAAAAATCTTAATGAATTATATCAACTAATCAATTAATCTTTAAATTCTCTCTAGGTATTTCATCTGATAACTGTACCAAAGGATGACATTAGGTTATAAGGAGAAGGTCCTTCCTTTTGGTTATGGATGGTCCTTCAGAAGCCCTAAGTCCTGCAGTACTTCTTCAAAGAGTCTAGGAGACAACAGGAAATAAAGGAAAGAAGATAGAGTGAACAGATACGAGTTTTACTCCCACATCTGTCATTAATTCATTCTGAACAAATCAGATCAGCTCAGTGAGTCTCACTCTCCTCATATGGAAAATGGAGGGTGAACTACAAATAATACATATGCATATGCAGGAAGACCACGGCCCCCAGGCCCCCCTTTCAGCTGGATAACACTGTCTGACTGACTTCTGGCCAGTGCAATGTGGGCTACCTCCAGCTTTAGCCAAAAAATGCCCCATGTGTGATCTTCCTCCTTTTCCAAAAAACTTTGATGGTCTCTCACATGGTGGAGAGACTCCACTGGAAAGAGAATAGATCCCTCTGTGAACGAGAATATATCTTTACTCTGTTATATCACTGAGATCTTAAAATCATTATGCAATGTCTATCCTAATGAAAACATATATGTTGGTCTAGCATTATCTTTAAGAATCTTTTTAACATGAAAATTTATATTCCTTTATAACTCTCCTATATTCATCTCTTCTTTTGCAAATATTATTGGGTAACATTTGGACTATGGTTTTTATGGTCTTCTCTTAACTATAATATGTGCAAGGCTCTGATCTTCCTATGAGCTTTAGGATGACTCAACTCTGTCATAACACTCACCTCTGACAGACCTGACCACACATATGTTTGGTATCTGAATACACAGACTTGATGCATTCCCTTAAAATTCATAAGCTGAAGTCTCAGTCTCCAATGTGATGGTATTTGGAAGGTAATTAGGTAGAGCCCCTACAATGGGATTAGTGTCCTTATAAAAAGAGGAAGAGGCATCAGAGCTCTCTGTCCTGTGAGTTACAACAGGCAGCCATCTGCAAGCCAGGAAGAGGGTTTCTCACAGGACACTACCTTAACCTCAGACTGTGAGAAACAATTATCTATTGTTTAAGCCCCCACCTATAGCCTATTACAACTGCCTGAGCTAAGACGGTATCTAACACAAGGAGTGATTTTTTTCTATTATAATCTCATTACAAAATAACTGAAAAGTACTATCAAGTTGTTTTTCTTTGCTTTTTTTTTTTTTGTATTTCTGAAAGGATATTTCAAACAAAAACAAAAACAGAAACCCGAGGCAGTGAAAACTCTATCAGACCTACAAAATTTGTATTGGTACCAATCTCAAAACCAACTTTTTCCGTAAGTTCTTTTATTTCTTTTAGCAGAAGACCTTTGGGCTCTCAAGATAAGAATAGGCTTATTTACATGCTGCAAGAGTCTGGGGGTCCTCAGAGAAGAGAGGCTAGACATCCCAGCTTAAATGCAGTGTAATTTCCTGAAGCTCTAAAGGGCAGGCCACCTACTTACGATGTTTCATTTTCCTGGGGACTACCTCTCTTCCATCCCTCCCTCCTTCCCTACCCTTCATCTCTCACCCCTTCCTCCCCTTTTTTCAGGTCTTAATCCTCTGGACCACCTCTTATTTATGTGGTTGTTTTTTACAGACTGAAAATGAAAAAAACGTAATGAAGGAAAAGTGAAAGTGAGACCAAAAAAGATGCAACAATTATCTGTCTTTCTGACAGATGATGTTTGCAACCCAGGATCATTAAGTATACAAAAAATAGCAGTGTTTTTTCAAATAAGTCATCTTTGAAGTGTGAGTCATGGGTTGTTTAATCTGTCATGATATGATGTGGGGCACACCTGTGTGAGTACACACTTTTAGATATCTCTGTGCATAAATACAGCTAGCTGGATCCCAGCCTATGTAGACCTGGCAGTAGTCCAAAAAAAATTTTTCATTGATCTTCCAGTTTAATTATATCTGTGGCGATATGTACTACCTTGTGAATCATCATGTGGGCTCGTTAGGCACCTGTTCTCTCTCCACTTGCAAGGAAAATGTTTCAATTAGAATAAAAAAATGATTAAAGATCTTTCCTTTTCATTTCTTGCCCTAGGTAACTGGGAGAAAATTGACATGAATATGCAGCTAGTCAGGCAGAGAGCAGGTCAAATCACAGACAGGAACTTATTAGCTTTGTTCCATTTCTCCCAATGCACTCTCACTTTCTAACCCACACCCACAGATCAAGTGTTCATTGTATGGGTGTCATGTATATATGTTTTACTCAAATAAAGACTCCATGAAGCATCAAGAGTCAAGCTGTTGCCTTATTTTTTAAATTTTAATTTTATTGAATATGCCATTATAGTTGTTCTATTCCCCCCTTCATTCCCCTCCACCCTGCATCCCCCCACCCCTACCATTCCTCCCCCCTTAGTTTATGACCATGTCTCAAGTTCTTTGGATTCTATATTTCCCATACTATTCTTGCCCTGCCCCTATCTATTTTCTACCTACCATCTATGCTACTTATTTTCTGTACCTTCTCCCCCCTTCTCCTCCCATGCCCCTTTTGCTAACCCTCCATGAGATCTTCATTTCTATGGCTCTGCTCCTGATCTACCTGTTCTTTTAGCTTGCTTTTGTTTTAGATGTGGTTGTTAATAACTGTGAGTTTTCTGTCCTTTCACTGTTCATCTTTTTTCTCTTCTTTTTCTTAGATAAGCCCCTTTAACATTTCATATAATAAGGGCTTGGTGATGATGAACTCCTTGAATTTGATCTTTTCTGAGAAGCACTTTATCTGTCCTTCCATTCTAAATGAAAATTTTGCTGGATAGAGCAATCTTGGTTGTAGGTCTTTGGATTTCATGACTTGGAATACTTCTTTCTAGCCCCTTCTTGCCTGTAAGGTCTCTTTTGAGAAATCTGCTGACAGTCTGATGGGAAGTCCTTTGTAGGTGACTGTTCCCTTATCTCTTCTGCTTCTAGGATTCTCTCCTTCATTTTAATCTTGGCTAATATAATTATGATGTGCCTTGGTGTGTTTCTTCTTGGGTCCAACTTCTTTGGGATGCTCTGAGCTTCCTGGATTTCCTGGAAGTCTATTACCTTCGCCAGATTGGGGAAATTCTCCTTTATTATTTGCTCAAATAAGTTTTCCACTCGTGGCTGTTCCTCTTCCCCTTATGGTACCCCTATAATTTGGATGTTGGAATGTTTAAAGATGTCCTGGAGGTTCCTAAGTCTCTCATTTTTTTGAATTCTTGTTTCTTCATTCTTTTCTGGTTGGTCATTTTTATCCTCCTTCTGGTCCACTCCTTTGATTTGAGTCCCAGTTTCTTTACCATTACTATTGGTTTCCTGTGCATTGCCATTCATTTCAATTAGTTTAGCCTTCATATGTTCCTCTAATTTGTGACTAAAATCAACCAGTTCTGTGAGGATCCTGATCACCAGTGTTTTGAACTGTGCACCTGAAAGTTTTGCTATTTCTTCATTGCTTAGATTTATGGTCTCTGGGGCTTTGAGATCTTCTTGAGCCATTTTTGGTCTGTCCAAGCCCATTAAATATGAGGAGCAGAGCCTTAGGGGCAGGGCGGGGCCTCCAGGGTGGGGTCACTGGGTTGTGATGCTGTATGTGGTGGCAGCGTCAGAGTAGGGAAATGGCGTCCACCTCTCCTGCTTCCTGCCACTGGGTGAGGAGCAAAGCCTTAGGTGTTCACCAGGGTAGGGTCGCTCAGGTCCCTGGGTTGTGACGCTGTATGTGAGGCGGGGTCAGAGCCGGGAAATGGCGGCTGTCTCTGCTGCTTCCCGTAGCTGGGACCTGCTAGGTCCAGTCTCACTGCCCACTCCCTCTCAGGTCTACCTGCGCAGGAATGCACCAGCACAGTCAACCTGCCGCCCTTCACCCTTGCCAGATCCAGATCCGCTGGTCGCTCACTGGGTCCCTCACTGGGTCCCTCACTGGTTCGGCCCTTTGCAACCCCACGCCTGGGATCCGGGCTCCTATGTCTGTCTGTCTGAGTTTTCCTGTGCAACCCCACTCCACCAGCTGCTAGTTTCGCCCCTCTTACCGGTCAGGCTGAAGCACTGGTTGTTATCAGACTTCCGTAAAGTTCAATTTTCTGTGTTCTGGCTGTGTTTTCTGTTGCTAATATTTTGTTGTCTCTAAACTTGGTTGTGTGAGAAAGCACAGAGTCTCCACCTATGCTTCCATCTTGGCGGAAGTCTGTTGCCTTATTTCTTTTGACTGGAATTGAAGCCAGAAACCAGGGTCAGGGGAGTCCAGGAGGTCAGAATCAGCTGGGAATCAGAACCCCGCTGCTCCCTGGAGATCACTCATCAGGACCAATCATTGCTTAGGAATGAAGTAGTGAGTAACCGCTCTCACTTCTCATCTCCATGAATAGAGGGGGTTTCTTTGCTCTTTGACTTTGGGGCTTCCCATATGGCTTTTTTTGACCAGTTGAATGATGAGGGCTGGGATGTGGCTGAAGGCTTGCTCTCCAGTGCTCTATCAGTTCTAAAAGAGCATGCCCAGGTGAGCCTTCTAATCCAGGAGAAGATAAAGGGCATGTGAAGCACAGTGACTTCAGCTGGGCTGTAGTAAATACATGTCATTAATTCTCTCTCCTATCGGTGGCTGAGATGGAGAAGGATGACAAAAGCATAAACAGAAGGCACTAGCACATTTCAGCCTCAGCAAGAAGTCTCTCTATTCCTTCCAGTTCAGATAAGAGCCCATCAATAACTTTAGTAAAAATCACAGCACTTCAGGTCTAGAAGAATGGCTGGCAGTTACATTTTACAAATGAGAAATCGAAAATGCCGTGGCAGGTCCCAAAACAACCAGATGGTGGATTTGTAGTTCCATTTGCAGTGCTGGATTTTCAGGGTATGACTATTCCAAACAGAACAAACAAGGCTGGCAGAAATGGGGAATGCTACACCACAGACATCAGATGAAGAAAGATGAAGTTTTCTGTCAATGGCTGAACCTCTGGCACAGTGAGGCCTACACCTCTACTTCCTAGATTACACTAGATGCCCCTATGGATGTAGTGAACTGCTGTGGCTGGGAGGTGGTGTTGTAACTTCTAAAATTCTATACTTTACCTGTAGCCCATTTTAGTGACATGTTTGCTCCTCATAAGGTTTATATCATGATTTTTCTCCACCAGTGAGTTTCTCTTTATGCCTTTGAACTAGGTGCCCGCTCCATTACAGGAGAAGAGACATCTAAGTCACTCTGTGTCTACTAAGCAGGTGTTTCTGTGGTGTTGCCCCCTACACCTTTGTTAGTGGCCTCTGCCAGGAGTGAACCAAAGAAACAAAGCCACCCCTATGTACCTTGGGAGCCTAAATATTCAGAAATTAGCTTACCACACATTCATTACTGGCATTTTCCATATCCTTTCACTAAGTTTGAAAGCTACACTGTATGTGTGCTAGCCAGGAAAGGAATGTAAGTCATAAATACCTCCCAGTCCAAGATGCCATCTATGCCTGTTTTGTTGACTCTGCGGTGCTATATCTACTGCAGGGTGCACCATAATCTAATAACAGATTTTCAGAGGCAGGGGGAATAATACTACATTATGTACAAAATTGGTGGTAAGATGCAAACCAATTTCAGCACTACTAAAATGTGAGAAAATACACATTCCCTAATGGATACTCCCCTGGCTTTTTTTTTTTTTTCATCATAGTCATAGATTCTTATTCCATTATCTCAACTCAGGAGCTATGACACTTCATTCAGGTGTCTTAACTCTTTTGTCTCTTTTGTCCTTCCTTTTTCTAACACAAAAGGATCCTTTCTAAAGGAGGCCTTTTGTACTTCTATTTTTATCTCAACTCTGTAATTCTATCCATTCATTCTTAGAAATGTACATGCGATCCCATTTCCTCTGGGCAAGGCAGCTGCCAGCATGACATAGAAGTTAGATATTTCTTATGCCACCTTGAACAAGAGCCTGTAGGTAAGAGCATAGGGCAAAGATTTCCTTTTAACTTCTGAGACATCAGTTCCCTGAGGATCCGGAACTCACTGTTTAAAGCAGTTTGGGTTCTTCATTAACTACTTCTATCTGACAACAGAATAGAAATATAGTGAAAGGATTTTAGGGTACCCAGAGAATCACTAGGAAGGCTGATGAACCAAGTTCATAAAACGGGCAGGAAAAAAGGAGGCCAGACAGTAGCCAGAACCATAGCCAACATCATATCACAGAACCATATGGTGAGAACTCCTCCACTGAATGTGCAACTGAACACCATGTGCCACTATTATGGCTTGCTGTCCCTGAGTCATGATATGGCCTTTGGCACCAAAGCTGCTGGTGCTCCTAGACTCCTGGAAACTGCTGGTGCTACCTAATATTTCCTCTGCTTGCAACATTTTTCTTCCAGATATCCACATAGCTTGTTCCTTGCCTGCTCTAGGGTCTTGCCCTTATAGTGAAGCCTTCAATAATCATATGATTTAAAATTGTATCTTTTCCTTCTCCACCGTATTCTAATCCATGATGCTTACTTCTATTTTTTTCTATGTCAGTTATCGGCATCTAACATACCATACAGTTCACTCATTTACTTCTTTTCTCCCCCTATAGAATGTAAACTCTACAGGAGCAGCAATTTTTGTGTGTCATATTCTCTGCCATATGTATGTCCAGTTTCTTGAAAAGTGCCTGGACTAGAATAAGTATTCAATACATATTTGTTGTAGGGAAGGAGGGAAGGAAGAAAGGAAAGAAGGAGGGAAGGAAGGGAAGGAGGGAGGGAGGGCAAGAGGAAGGGAAGGGGAGGGGAGGGGAGGGGAAGGGAGGGAAGGGGAGGGGAGGGAAGGGAGGAGGGAGGGGGAAGGGGAAGGGAGGGAAGGGAGGAGGAGGGGGAGGGGAAGGGAAGGGGAAGGGAAGGGAAGGGAAGGGGAAGGGAAGGGAAGGGAAGGGAAGGGAAGGGAAGGGAAGGGAAGGGGGAAGGGAAGGGGAAAGGGAAGGGAAGGGAAGGGAAGGGAAGGGAAGGGAAGGGAAGGGAAGGGAAGGGAAGGGAAGGGAAGGGGAAGGGAAGGGGAAGGGAAGGGACAAATTCTCAATTGCTTCTACTTCTTTGGGTCGCTAGTTATCAATTAAAAGTCTGTGGCGGAGGTAGTTGATTGACTGAGCCCAGGTAATATGCTTAGACTCCAGCTACAAGTAAGGCTGAAAAAATATTATTTTCTATAATGATATTTGTTTGTGCTTCATGTCTTACTTGGGCTAATATGTGAATTTCTTATCCATCTTGACTGCCTCATTTCTTTTCTCTCCTATCTCTTATAATGCTTTCACAAAGGTGTCTCTGCAACACAAACTTAATGATGACAAAATTAATTACATCATCTCCAGATTTAAAACATCTCAGTCCCTCCTCCCCTCCTCGCCTGTAGGATAAACATAAAACTATCTGCCATGATGTAGAAGACCCTCCACATTTGATTACTGCCTACTCTCCTCCTGCTGTCTGAAATGACCCCTCTCTCACATCTGCTTGGTGAGCACCTGGTCATTTACTATTTCCCCTCAAACCCTTGACCACTGTGGTTTACAACCTCTGACCCCAACCCCACCCTTCCGCGGCCCCTGGAAACTCTCACTGTAGCTTTATACACCACTGCAACAGCCCTTGTCACCAGCTGAATTTCTTTTTGCATTCATTCATTGGAATATTCACCAAGAACCTTCTGTAGTATGTCATGTACTGAACCAAGTGTTGGTGATTCAATGATGAAGGAAGTAGACCTGACCCTACCCTAATGGAGCTTAAGCAAAAAAAGGCTATGTAAATAAATGCCCTAAAAGCAAAATACAGAGTACTTGAATAGCATTTAACAGAGAACAGAAACCTAGTTGGGTAGGTTAATCTCACCTGAGACCTGAAGGGTAAATTGAGGTAGAAGGTTGGGGGTCACTGGTGGGGAAGAAGGTGAATAAGCAGTGAGGCAAAGGATAAAGGAAAGTTTCAGGCAGGGGATCTAAGTGCGAGGTCTGAGGTCTCTGAGTTAGGAAGACATTTACACAACCAGGAAGCCAACGGAAGGCCAGAGTGGATGAAATATGGTGATGCACGGGGAGCCTGGTGGGAGATAATGCTACAGAGGCAGAAAAGAGCTTCATCACCTGGGCTTTACAGGCCATGTTGAGAACCTTGGATGTCATCCCATAAAACATCAGGAAGCCATCAAAGAATTTTAAGCAAGAGAGGCCCCAGATCTGATTTGCATATAAAATATATCGCTGTGGCCATAGTACTAAATATGGTTGGAGAGAGACAGGAGTGGAGAGATGGGGAAGCCATTGAGAGGCCACTAATGCAGTCTGGAAGATAAAGGATTGTGATACTGATGGACCATGCTAGTAGCAGTGAGAATGGAAATGGAAGGTGAATTTGGAAGGTATTTAGAAAGTGATTACTCTGGTTAACGACTGAGTATGGGGTGTGAGGCCAAGGGAAGTGCCCAGAAGGACTCACAAATTTCTAATATAAAAACTTTGCCTAATTTCTCTGACTCTTTGCTATTCACAGTTTAGTCTACAAACCAGTGATATCGAAAAGCAGACTACTGAATGAGAATCTGTATTTAGACAACCTCTTAAGCATATTCAAGTTAGAAAAACACTGTCCTAGTAGACTTTGCCCTTGTAATCACAGCACAAGGCATTACACAGAACACTGCAAAAATTTGGCAAATGAACATGTGTTCATATATATATGTGTATGTATACATCTATGTGTACATACCCACATCAGATCCCATGCAAATAAAGTGAGAAATAGGCAAATATTTGTAAACACTGGAGCTTTGTGAATTGCCATAGAAGACAATTTGCAAAACTGTACAACTTCCTGTTTTGAAAAAAATACTGTCTATAGATTTACAGGGAAGGCATTGTATTTTCCTGACAATCAAAGACAGAATAACACAGAAGTAGCAAAAATAAAATATGAAGTAAGGTGATTTTGTGGGTAGAGATATTTCAGTGTAACTGTGAGTCTGTCTGTGGACCTGGGGCTCTGTGAAGCCTTTGAGTTGACCTGTATAGAATATCTGATTCACTTCGCTGGTTTCCTTGGATTATGCCTGCTTTGTTCGATGAAGGGCTATTTGAGAGAAATGAAGACAAGTACAGAAACCATGTTGCCACATGAAGTTTATTAAAAGCAGCACAGTCTGCTGACTGGCCTTTCCTGACCCTTATGTTTTAAGTGAGGAGGAAGAGGTAGGGATGCTGTTGAAAACTACCTTCCCACTAGTTGCTGAGTCCTTGCTGGCCAGCCTGGAACTCTGCCCATCCTAGCTTGCCGAGACACGTCTGTCATTTTTTGACTGGGTGTGATTATATCAGCCCAGTGACTTGTCAGGTCCTGAAGAAATTAAAAAAGGAAAAGTCCAGATGGTGACATTTGTGGTGAAAAAGAAAAGTGTCTTTTTCAGTCAAGCTGCCTTCCAATTATTTAAATTTATACAAATTTTATTTATTTATTTGCCATTTTCTTCTCTAAAAGGAGAAAGTCCCAGGAGGAGGTTGGGAGGAGGTTGCTCTAGCCTGTGGCATGGCTGCCCTTTATCAGCTCATGGCTGGAATGACTGGTTTAACGTGGAGAAAGAGGGAGGCGTGGACTCTGGCCAGGGAACAGCCTCCCGGTTCTGTGGAATGACTGTGTCCTATTCTTTGACTTAAGAGCACTTTCAGCCCTCCTCACAGACATTTAATTTTTTAATGGAATGAAATTCGATGTTATGAATGCTATAGGAATTTAAGAGTAAAATGTATATTTCTTTGCCTCTTTATTGAGTCTGGTACCACGTGAGGCCCCATAAATGCAATGATTAACATTATGTAACATTTAATGAATACTTAAATCTTTTAAGCAGTGTTTTTAATGCTTAACATGCATTATTTCATTTAACTCTCAAAATGATCTGTTGAGATACGTACATATTTCATTCCTATTTTTTTT
This sequence comes from Artibeus jamaicensis, assembly GCF_021234435.1. NCBI lineage: Eukaryota > Metazoa > Chordata > Mammalia > Chiroptera > Phyllostomidae > Artibeus > Artibeus jamaicensis. The sequence goes on along the minus strand of NW_026522030.1, from coordinate 40,332,952 downwards.
CAGATAATGAAATGAAGAAATGAAGCTTCAGGAGGTTATGTAAATAGCTCGGGCTCACATACCAGCGGATGGTAGATTCAGACTAAGAGCCAGGTCTATCTAATTCCATTGCACCCACTGACTTTACAGTACAACAAACTCCACAGCCTAACCAGTGGGATTGAAGAGTTAGAGCTGGGTTTAGAGGAAGGTGGATTTAGTCCTGGTGAGAATATGGGTAGGGAGGGGCAAGTGAGCTTAAAAGGATGTGTAGGCTTAACCAAATAAAGAAAGGCTGAAAGGGAAGGAAGTACACAAAAACAAAAACATGAGACATAAATATGGTATTATTTGAGAAATACCTATAGTTGGGGTATAGGGTAAAAGATGACTTTACAGAGACCAGAAAGCAATACCATATTGTGAAGAGCATTTGTCTGCTAGATTATCGAATTTCTTCTTTCCTTAGGAGTGGGAACATGTTAAAGTAAGAAAGGTATATGGTCAGCTAGACATTTTCTTAAAGTTGCTTTTTAGTCAAATAAAAAATGAACTTCATGTTTCTCTCCTATATTCCTTTCTTCCCCTAAATCCACCTCCTTGGAGCCCCTACACAGAGGTGGACACCAAAAATACCTGAGTGCTTGGTTCCCAGCACTCTCTCCCTGGCCAGTCTTGAATCTTGGTCTTGACTTCAGAATTAAAATGGACTGTTTGATGAACCTCATTCTGAAAACAGAAAATAACATAGGCATCCTCCTGCTTCCCTGACCATCCTACTAAAGGGTCTATATGCAGACAAACTAAAAATATTCTGGGAGGCTATGGCTAAAAGTAGTGAGGTAGTCCTCTTTTGTTCAAGACAGCTTTGTCCCATTCTCCATCCAGCTCAGCATCAACCCCTGTACCCATTCCATCTGCCTAGAGCTACAGTATACCTCTACCCCAAAAGCTTGGACTCTAAAACATTTTGAGTCCAAATTCTGAAATCATATCCCTTCCCTTCAATACAGATTCTCACTTTTTATACCCCTCTCTTAACTTCTCAGTCCTCTTTCCCCTTACTCAGCCCTGACCCTAACCCACCTCTGATACTTCTATCTTTTAAAAGAAGCTAGTGATAAACAACCCACCACTCTTCATCACCACCCACCACTAGGGACAATATAGAAGATGGTACATAATAAAACCTTCCTATTAACCCAGTGGTGAGTCTTATGTTGATAATTAGTATTATTCAGATTTTACATAAAACACATAGGTCCATCTTAGTTTAGTAATGATAACTTATCACTGACATTTACAAAATATTTCTTCCACAGCATTACCAAGAGCCATCCAAAGAACTAAATTATCCTTCACTGCTATTCAGGAATATAGCATTGGACAAAAAACAATCCACTTTTTCTATATGGTAAAGTTAAAACCCCTTAACCTTACAAAATGCTAGATTATCTGTCCTATAGTTACTGCCTCATCTTTATACATCTTCCCCAATCACATTCTCTGCAGGTCTTAATTCTTAAAATTCTCCAAGTTCATATTAGATGGAACCTTCTGAAAGGATATTCCTTATGTAGAATTTTAAATAAAACTCGGGAGTTAATAGAGTTAATATCATGCTGTATGGATACTATTGAAATAAGTGGACCCCAGAGGGTGATAAAGCTGTGGGAAGACGTGCTCACTTAGTGTGACTCATTCCTTCTGGTGAAGATATTTTGAGGGCAGTGATCTCTCCAAGTAATACCACTGCAAATCAAGGATTACCAGCCTGTCCCCAAGTAGTACATATATTCTCTGGAACTGTGTCACCACTGGGATGTTAGAGTGGATTTTCAAAGCTACCCTAAGATAATAGATCCTGGGCTAATATAAAAAAAAAATCAAAGTAGGTGTCGAGCACATGCTTCACAATTCTCACAATGGAGAATATTTTCTTTTATGATGGGGGAAGGAGATGCTTCCCTTGTCATTTTAAGTCAGCAGGACCATCCAGAGAGCTTGATATGTGTTCCATGACACTTTAGCCTTGTGTATGACACACATTTGAGTAACCTGGAGGGCAAGGGAGAGGCAGGGTAGCAGCTTTGGCAGTGTGTTAAAGAGTTAGTGCTGCATGGGACTTAGCCCACATTCCAGAAACTTTGAAGGAAGGATGAATGAGAATTTTCCAAGGAGCACATGGGGGACATGTGGGAGAAATAACATTGTCATGCAGTTGTTTGAAATCCTACCTAAATGGGTCAGTTGAAGGCACAACTGGTTCCTCAAAAAAGAGCCTCTATATGGACTGAATGGCTAAAAAAAACTAGGAAAGACAAATAAAAAAGGTGGTGGGAGATGAATCCCCTGTTAATCCAACTTAGATTCTCAGGAAGGCCTGTAAAGAACCTCAGAAGTATACAAAAGAGGAGGCCCCCTCATGGATTTAAGTTTGGAAAGAGTCAGTTTCAAACCTTCGTCAGGACAGAGAACTTAAAATTGTGTTAGCTGCCATCGATTAAGAATATTCTTCCCTATTCACCTTCTTTTCCTCCTGGTTTTGGCCCTGGTGATAATAAAGCCAAACCAGAAGAGAAAGAAGAGGAGGAGCCATAAAATATGAAAAGAGAAAAGGAGGAAGGACCATGCCTCCCTTCCCTGTCTTGGGTCTTTTCAAAAACCATAGCCTGGGAAGAGAAAATAATTAATACACGGGATTGGCACTCTTCTAAACTTGATCTTCCAGCTCCTAGCATCATGGATTGAGGAGAGACTAGCAAATACAACAATGGAACCAGTTAATCTAGACCACTGTATCTATATAAGTTAAAGTATAGTTGTAGTAATAAAGATATATATATAGGCTTGAGAAAGCTGTTTTGTTTGTTTTTAAGGATGTGAGAGATTGAGTTTACTGACTTAGAGGGAAGAATTAGTAGAATCGGAGAGATTTCAGACCTTAGAATGAAGAAAATGGATGGTGCAAGTCCTTAAAGGGGCTAGAAGAAAGATTTTTTTGTGAAAGAATCAGTTTTGGAAATGAGGAAATATATTGTCCTTTGACACTGGAGATAAATAGTTGTAGTTAAGTCTGGAGTTTGACTAAAAAATGGAGGGAGTCATACAGCCAAGAGAGCATTCGTATCCAGTTTTGTTAGAGGACTCTCAGTGCCAGTTGCTAAGGAATGGGCCTGGCACTGTATTACCCAAGAAAAGAATCAGGAAACTTCATGGAGACATCATAAGAGGTCTCTATTTTTCAGCATTTCTGAATCATATTGCCAAACCCATAGTCCCATGCCCCCTTGAAACATCCTTCTCCCCATCTCTCTCTTTACCGTAGCTATGGGATAAAGTGAATTGGGATCCAAGAAAGTTTTACTAAGCAGCCAGTGTCCAGAGAAACACAGCAGCAAGAACTGAGTTTTGACATAGTGTGTTTATATGTTGAGTAGCTTGAGGTCCATCATGTTTAATGGGTGCCATAAAGTACCAGATCACCAGCCACAAAAAGTGGCCAAGCATATATACTGTCCAAGGATTATCTAAGATAGGTTAACTTTTGCTTTTTCTGTCACCCAAGGTTTTCAGGAGGTTACCTCTACACATAGTGGCAGTAATAGATATAGTTTGGCTGAGTCTACCAAATCCACTACTCACTTTGCATCATGTACCTATGGTCATGGATGTTAGGTCATTCTTGCTAAGAAACATAGCTCCCAACTAACTCATGTGCTTCAACCTATTCCTTTATGACTACATGCAGTCTTAGCTGATAGTCTCCACAGAAGCAAGATGGCAAAATGTGTTGTTGGAACTAGTCCAGTCATATTCAACAATTTAGTAATCCTTCTTCCTCTCACCCTTTGTCCATATTTTTGTGTCCATTCTTTTAAACTAAAGGGCTCACTTTTTAGGCACACAGGTTTAAGTGGTAGCCTCTCCTTTTTCATAAGTCATGAAGACCATTCACAAACAGCTTGACAGAATTTCACGTTTATATGTTAAGTCTTCTAGAGCTGATTTAAATTAATTCAGCCTTGTTGGAGTTTTTGCTATGTGAAAAACTCTGTGCTAGGTACTCAGAGACAGAAGATCTACTGGATGAAATGTCTGCTCTGCAGGAGCTCACAATATCTAGTTGAGGAGAAAAGGAGCAACAGTCAACACAAGATAGATAATATTATATATTACAGGTGGAGTCCCCCCTCATGGATTTAAGTCCATCTTTTTAATTTTTCATATTTGTTTCCTAAAGGCAGGGACACATTAAAAATGTTTAGAATTCCATTTTACAATAATAAACTTTAAAGATAACAGAGATATTTCTTATAGCAATCTGAGTCATATCTTTTATTACCTAAAAAGAACACTCTCAGATATGAAATTTTGAATAAAGCAGGGATTTGCCAGGGGTTGTTTCTGTAGATGAATGTGACCCTTTACTAGATTCCTGGATAGTTGAGGGACCCCAATTCTTATGCTACCTTGCTTAGTGTCAGGTTTAAAATAGGGGTTATGATCAACAAAGTATTCCTCTGCAAGAAAAGTTGCTGATATGTAGATCTCCCACCCAAATTGCTTTTTGCTGAGCTCCCAATAAAAGTCCCTCTATGCTTCTGCACTGTTGTCATGCTACATTCCAAGTTCAATGAATTATGCAAGCTGAGACACGTTTATTTAAATGGATTTTGTGGAAATGTAACACTAGCTTTCTAACACCTGTTTGCATTTCCATACAGACTCAATAGAAAGAAAATGCTATTCTCATGCTGAACATGCAGAATAATATCTCAAATTGTCTGCTTTTGATTGAGGTAGGAGAGGCAAGTTATCTTTATCTTCTTTGTCATGTATGCTTTCAGTTAATCATTCGTTCACCCATCATTTACTGGACACTTGGGCTGTACCAGGCCCTGTGGGTAGTTACTGGTTCTACAAAAATGACTAATCACACAATGTGGGGGGAACCACATGTAGTAAAAGGCTTTATTTCTTATCAACCTTCATGTCCCCTGCAGGGATCCAGCTATTCTTTCTCAAGTGACTTTTGAATTGAACATTCATAGAAAAGTTGTCAGTCTTGTCATTAAGAGTGTGCACTCTGTAATAGATTGTCTATTTTCAAAGTGGAATAGTGCCAATTATTACTTGTGCCACTTTGGTAAAGTCACTAAGTTTTCTTATCTATAAAATGGTTACAGCAATTATACCTACATCAAAAGATTTTTTAGAAGATCACACCTGGAAGATAGCAGGCAATTAAAAAAAACATTAGTTGGCTTTTTTGTGTTGCAGAGCCGATGTAGAATTTTTGCATATTTGACATATTTTGTGTATTACTTGGAGATGGTGAGAATAAGGCAGTTTATCTTCCCTTCTTGCCACCCTGCACCTCATTTTGAGTATCTTTACACAGATTCCAGGAAGAACCCTGAATTGGAGATGAGAGAAGGGACCCAGAGTAGGTACAAGTAGTCCTAGGAAGCAATAGCAAGGCAGCTGAAATCACGGGCCACAAGGCATTAGGACTGAAAATATCCTGTAAGATACTCTGGCATAAAATCTTCCCTTTTCAGATAAGGAAATATAACTAGAAAGGATGTGACTTATACATGTTTTCCTAGGCAATAAGTGATGGGGAGTTGGGACTCCTAGTTTATTCCACAAATTGAAGATTCAGGGTCGCATAACGTAATGTGGTAGAGATCAAACTAGAGAAAAAAATGAATGACTGATCTTTATTCCCTCCTTAGTGTTGGTCTAATTTGTCTCATTCTTCTCTTCTCTACTCTTCCTTCATCTGCAGCTTGTTTACCACCTCTGAAAATCCTTATCTGGGCTCACATTTTGGTTTTAGTCAGTGGAAAGTCATCCAGTTGATGTGACTCCTGACTTACTTTTCTAAGTAACTGAGAAATCTTGCCCAGGGAAGACAAATAACTTCAGATAAAATATAAACATCAGATTAAAAAGAAAGGTAACAGTGCTATAAACTTAAGTTGTGAATTTTCACTTAATCCTTACAACAATCCTATGAAGTTGGTGTTATGATTATCACTATTTGAAAGCTGTGGGCACCATGGCACAGAGAGGCTGAGTGATTTGCTCAGTGTCCCACAGCTCACTAAGTCAGAACTAGAATTTAAAACTCAGTCTGACAGTGGGCAAATGTTCATGAGTTCTTAGTAAATGAGAAAAAAGTCAAATTACTAAAGAAAATAATCTCAACTTTATTTTTATAAATTACCTTATACGTAAAATAATAGAAAAAATCTACCACATCTTTATCTGGTAAAGTGAATGCAAATGACTTTTCTTTCTCTATTGTAAAATATATTTTCCAAATTTTCTATAATGGAAATACTTGTTTTCATAATAAAGTGAAACTACAAATGTAATCTTGAAAAAAATTAGATCTGTGAAACTAGGACTTCAATGGCAGGAATGTAGAACTAGTTTTAATTCTCCTTGGGGGTCAAGGAAACGTCATTTACAAATGGAGAAATTTAACTGAGTCTAAGAGCATGTATATCTTTCATCTACATTCAAAAATAAAATAAAGTTATTATTTAAATTATAATTCTATCTGAGTGTCCTTAACATTTTATCTGCTGCCACACCTTTATATTATATCCAATCACTAAAACTCCAATCTAAGGGAAACATTTAATCTCAGTACAAAGGAACTTGCTATAACCTTGCTTTCTCCACCCTACTTGTCACAGATGGCTCCCTTGATTATAATTAAACATAATTTAAGTCAAGGGGAAGGTTATGAAGATCATTCAGCATGACTATAAACTTACTACATTTAGAAAGTAATTTACATGAGTTTTGTTTCTACTTCTTCCAAATACCAGTCATGCAACACTGACACAGAAATGTAACTTCCCTGGGCTTCAATTATCTACTCTGTAAAATAAGGAGGTTGGGTTAAATTTGTGTTATCCAAACTGGCAATTCAAATTAAAATTAATTAAAATTATATGCAATTAAAAATTCATTTTCTCAGTCACACCAGCCACATTTTAAGCATTCGATATCCACATGTAGCTAGTGGCCAGCAGCCACTATATTGGGTAGCACAGATATACAACATTTCCATCATCATAGGACATACTATAGGACATACTATAGAGTAAGAATGACAAATGCTTAGTGTATGGAGCATTTTATGGGTGTTTATGTAAATTTCATTTGATTTCCTTTACTACAACCCTGTGAAGAAAAGTAGAAGTTGATCATTTTATTTTCCAAATGGGAACTAAAGCCCAGAGTGGCAAAAAGTGTCTTGCCCAAGATCAATAAGGGCTCAAACCAAGTTTTTCCTGTATATTTTACTTCGTCATCCTACCTTCTAAAACTAAGGAGCCACAATGGCTTAGAGACCACTGATGCTCACTGACACTTAAGGATTCTGAGATACCACAGGAAAGGTTGCCAAACTTGATCAAGCAACAAACAATGGGAATTTTCTTCATGCCTGGCATGGTAGTATAGGCACTATGGGAGAGGAAGTACCCCCTAAGATGGAGTTTGCAATGTGGTTGGAAACACAAATTTTGTAAACTACAAAAACAGATAACCTAAACTATTTTTAATACAGACTTAAACATATGCTACTAAATATTAAAAGACACAGGGAAAATAAACAAAAGTAGATTCTTATGGTGATCAGGAGTCAAGACATGGGAAGGCTGAAAAGGGAATTGCTGTTTTTCAATAATTATTATTTGCCTTTTAAAAACTAAGTACATATATTACTTTGATTAAGGGGCTCTTATGACATTATACATTAGTTTACTCCTCTGTAGATCAAATAATTATTGTTATAAAACCATTCCTTTTGCATCAGTCATTTTCCAATTTTATTCTTTGATGTGATAGATTCTCCCTTGTGTATTTCTCAAGAAAGTTTTAGTCTAACTAAAATAATTCCCACCAGGACTGTTGAATACATATGACCTGATAAATGTATCTGGTTTGTTAATTTTTTAAATCTTTATCACATATTTCTTGGTAGTTACCACTAATATCTAATTTAGATGCAAAAAGTCAGAGATTATACATAGCAGAGGAGGGCCTTGAACATTATTTGTTAAATGAATATGTAAATAAGTATGCAAACTAACAATGAACCTAGACAATGAGGAGATACTTTGCTGAAAAATTAAAAGAATTAATGAAACCAGGAAATTAAAAGGAGAGGGAAAAATTTATAAAAGTAAATAGGAGAGCTCACGAACTTGTTGACAAACCAAGTTTTCTAAGTAAAAAATAAATAAATGAAGCCAATTTTGAATCCAGAGTTGAACATGATAAAATAGGAACCTATAGATATTTGCTGCATCACATGCTTATTTCTCCCACCTGTACTTCTTTCTTTAATCTAAGCCCCTGGTTCTACAAGTGAGGAAGCAGCTTACTCTCAATCTCTATTCCTTTAGGTGAAAGATTTTTTCCCTGTGTCAGGGTATTTCACATTATAGTGTAAGGCTATGTGTTACTTTCACAGGGGGATATAAAGAAGCAAACACCTGATCCCTGATTTTTAAGGGGCTTAAATCTAGTCAGAGTAACAGGACATGTAAATATTAAATAATAGTAGCAGAGGTGTTAAACAGCATCTGCAAAAAAGTTGGGTAGCTGCTGCCTTCTCTGGACTCACAATCTTATCCTTGACCAACAAGATATAAGCACTGTGTGTGTGTGTGTGTGTGTGTGTTGTGATTCTATTGTCCTATCACTACTAAGAAGAGGCTTCCCCACCATCGACAAAAGGAAACCTATTGAATGGGAGACTATATTTGCAAATGTCACACCCATTAAGATTAACATTTAAAAGTTATATAAGCAATTCATACAACTTCAATAAAAAAATAAACGAGTCTATTGAAAATGGACAGAGGACAAGAAGAAACATTTCTCAAAAAATACCCCCCCACAGAATTAGCTAATAGACATATGAAAAGATGCTTAACATCACTAATCAGAAAAATGCATGTGAAAACCAGAATGAGATACTACTTCACACATGTCAAAATGGCTATTACCAAAAAAGTCAACAAATAAGTGTTTGCCAGGATGTGGGGAGCAGGAAATACTCATGTACTATTGATGGGATTGCAAATTGGTACAGCCACTGAGGAAAACAGCACAGAGAGTCCTCAAAAAACTAAAAACAGAACTACAATACAACACAGAAATTCCACTTCTTGGTATTTATCTGAAGAAAATAAAAATGCTAATTTGAAAAGCTATACATCTCCTATTCATTACAGCATTATGTACAATAACCAAGATATGAGAGCAACCTAGGGGCCCATCAATATGTGAATGGATAAAGAAGATGTAATATACATATGCAATGGAATACTACTCAGCAATAAAAAAGAATGACATCTTGCCATTTGTGACACCATGAATAGACCTAGAGGGTATTATGTTAAGTGAAATAAGTCATGAAGAGAAAGACAAACATCAAATGACTTCATTTATATGTGGAATCTAAAAACGAAATAAAACAAATGAACAGATAAAACAAAACAAAAGCAGACTCATAGAAACAGAGATTAAATTGATGGTTGCCAGAAGGGAAGTACATGGGAGGATTTGTGAAAAAAAGCCAAAGGGAATACAGTCAATAATATTGTGATAACTGCATGGTGACAAATTGGACTTAGTGTGGTGATCACTTCATAAGGCATATAAATGTCAAATGACTGTATTGTATACCTGAAACTAATATATTATATGCCAACTATCCTTTAATAAAAAAGAACAGGCCTTCCTGTCATTTTCTGCATCTCTACATTTCAAAATTTATTCCATGATCAATCAAAGTCTCTTTTTTCCTTGCCTAGTAGTAAAGAAAGTTTAGACAGGGTCAATTAGCCTTTCCCTAAAAAGGGTAGTGCAAGTGGCCCCAATCCTTGAATAAACATGATACAATCCTGTTCAAAGCTAAATCTATCTTTTAACACATTTGAGATATTCTTTTCCTCCAAGAATCTACATAATAGATTTTCTCTATCTTCTCACAGGACTGCATGAAACACAAATACAATATTGGTCAAAATACTTATTTCAAATAAAAAAGGGACAGACAGCTTGAAAATAGAAGGCAAGCACTGGGATAACTACATTTGTAGGAGTTGCTTTGCCATGGCGAACCTAAGAAAAGAATTTTTCTTCATAACTGGCATTCTCAAATATGTTTGGTTCCAAATTATTGTTCAGCCTCAGAAACTCCATTTGCCTGATGTCAAGTCTCTGTGATTTAAGCTTATAAACTCCCTGGAATCTAGAGTTAAGGTGGTTGCTTTTCAATCCTTCTACCTGCCTGTATGTCCTGGCATGTGAGTCTTAGTAATAATGAGCCAACAGTGTTTCTGCACATCTCTGTAATCCTTCAGTGTAATGGGAAAACCAGTCTGTGCCCCAACTCTAAATCACATTCAGTACATTAATATTTACTTGGCCAATCTTGTTTCTTTCATCTTTCCTCATAAAGAAAAAAGTAAGCCACCCAACTCAATGATCATCACTGTATTATGTAAATACTTTGGAGGTTCCATGAACTACTTAATATTGATTGGGCCCAATAGAAGGGCAAATATATTTTAAAACAACAGTAATAATATCAGAAAACAGAATCCATCAAGACTTGTTTAAAAATATTCTTCAAGACCAAACCTTTTATATTTTATTAAGTGTGAACATTCTCCTCACCTCACATCATTCTATTCATTAAAATATTTTGCCACTTTTCAGGAAGGTGAAAATCTGCACTAGAGAACTTGGTGAGAGCTGATAGATACGATTCTTAGAGAATGGCTATATATTCCAATATCCGGAAACACAACCAGCCTTTTAAAATCACTCATTATTCAATCAAGAGTGATTTTGTTTTTGGTTTATTTCATTCTGAAACACGAAGAAAAACATAAAATCCAATTACAGAAGCTGAAGGCATTAATCTGGGTGAAGGTCTAAATTACTTTATTGACTTGTTATGTGCCTAGGGACTTGCTTTAAAACATAAAAGTGACTATTAGTACCATAAAGTCACAAAAATTATGAAATCTTATATTTGGCAGGTCCACTGAGAGATCATCAGGTTAATTTTCTTCTCAGACCCCCCCCAAAAAAACATCTTTTAGTTTAAAATGACATTTAACTAAAAAAGGCACTCAGTAAATATTAGCGTATTTATCCCAATAAAAAGGATCCTTTAATTTTGCATTAACAAAGCATTCTAGTAATTAGAAAATATGCCCTTAAGAAATTATTATTATTGTTATTATTTTATCTTCACCTTACAGAGAAAGGGAAAGAGAGAGGAAGAGAGAGGGACAGTGGAGAGAGAGACAGGGAAGGAGGGATAGAAGAAGGGTAGGGGAGAGAGAGAGAGACAGACAAACATTAATCGGCCACCTCCTGCATGTGCCCCAGCTGGGAATCAAACCTGCAACTCCCTGGTGCATGGGATTATGCTCCAACCAACTGACCCACCTGGCCAGGGCCCTAAAAATATTTTATTCATTCATTCATTTAGGGAACATCTCAAATGACCTAGCATTGATACAAGGTACTGCTTAATTATTTGAACCTGTTCTACCCATATCAGAGAAGAATCATAGTAGAGAAGAAAAGCTGGTAATTTTTTAAAGCAATTTTCTTATAAGCATTTTACAAAGAGGTGCTTATTAATCATTATTAATTCTATTCATCTTTTCATACATGCACGTAAGAATACATATGCTATCTCATTGAGCAAAAGATATGTCATATAACAAAAACTTGCATAATATTTTTGAACTGAAAATTAAGATCAATGAAGATATAAGAACACAAACTCAAGTACAGGAGGTGAAAGGAAAATCCTATAATTTATAAGTATGTAGTTAAAAGCTCACATTTGACCCTGAGCTTCCCCAATACCGAGGTACGAAGTGAGGTATGGTGAATTGCATAGTTCATACTGACAGGGAAAGGTAATGTATTTACTCTTTAAGAGTAGCAAGGTTTTTCTTAGCATTTGAAGGCAAAATAACTTATAAAGAGTCTTAGGTGGTGAGTATTGTCCATCACAACCTTCCTTCAGCAATGGCAGAATAGGTTTCTCTAGAGCAGACTTTCTTACAATGTACCTTAATGTTTCATTCAGCCTGGTACAATGTCTGGCATGTAGTAGATACTGAAAACAGAGTGAACAATAACAAAAAGAAAACAAATACATTATTAAGTATAGAGAATTCTATCCTTGAAGATGGGCCAAGATAAAGTGATTTAAGAGTAAGATTACTTCTGCCCTGGCTGGTGTAGCTCAGTGGATTGAGCACAGGTCTGTGAACCAAAGTATCACGGTTCGATTCCCAGTCAGGGCACATGCCTGGGTTGCAGGCCAGTTCCTGGCAGGGGACGCATGAGAGGCAACCATACATTGATATTTCTCTCCCTCTCTCCTTCCCTTCCCCTCTAAAGATAAATAAATAAATCTTAAAAAAATAAGATTACTTCTTATTACATGTGCTTACTTCTACTGTTTCTTAAAATGCACTTAAAATTACAGTAAAAGGACATTAAAAAAAGATCAAGAAGAATGGGTTAAGAAACACTGGCATAAAATTTGTAGGATCAGAAAAGCAGGTGACTTTCAGTAACTGAATTCAAAGACGAAATACAGCTGAAAACTATGCAAATTGTAACGGAGACCTAGAAGCCAGAAGCCTGCAATTACACTGCAGAATCCAGAAAGACTAAGGACCTGGAAATAGCAGGGAGCTACAGCCGTGTGAGGGCTTGAGCAAAGAGAGACTAATTTAAAGTCTAGATAAGAAGCAGTTCCACCCCAAGATCTTCTAACACACACAGCCAATGAACTGCCTCTCCCCAACCCTGGAAGAAGACTCCAGTTAAGGCTTTTAGATCCGTTGGTAGCAAAGTGATTTGTAACTTGTTACTGACTGGCATAGCAAAATGTAGGAACAGAGCGAGAGATAATAAAAGGGGTATGAAGTAAAACTTGACTCTTTCTTGACTCCATTACTTGGCTCCTGAAAGCACTGGTAGCCAGTCAGGAGAACAAAGGATACTTTTGTAGAGAAATGGACTGGATCAAGAAATTCTGATATTCAGTGGTCACCTAGCAAAACAGCCTGATAAACCTGAAGTTAAATTCACCAATTCATATGCAAATATATGGAGATAATATCTTACTCTTAAATATGAAAGGCCATTCAAGGATAACTAGGCATTCCAGGAAAACATCTGACAGAAAAGACATAAAACAAAACAGAAGGAATTTCTAAAGGGATAGACACTATGAGCAGAAAAAAATTACAAAAAATGTAATTATTACTTTCAGATTGTGGAAAGAAGACAAAACAAGGGTAATACAACAAGAGGAACACAAAAAAGCATTTAAAATAAAATTTGAAAATTGGAATTAAAATAAAATAGCAGAAATAAAAATAATCCACTAGAATGTTTAGAATATAACTGAGGAAATCTCCCAGAAATTAGTGATGAAAAGTTAAAGAGATAGCAAATATTAAAAATATATAAGAAAACAAGATTAGTGAAACATGTGAATGGTTAGATTTCCAGATAAATGAAAAATATACAAAATAAAGAAATTTGATATAGAAACAATTCAGAAAATTTTTCTAGAATTTAAGAATATGAGATCCCAGAATCAAAGGACCCACTTAATAGGACAAAAGCCCCCTTTTCAGGACCTCTTTGCCAGAGTTAGCTAGATTCCATAAAGTATGACTGACCCTAATTGTTTTATGAGTCTCTATCCTCATAAAGGATACTTTTGTAGAGAAATGGACAAGATCAAGAAATTCTGATAGTCGGAATTTCAGAAAATTACTGGAAGCACTCTGAAGGCACAGAGGCTCCGGGAACTTATGAAACAGGACATATTAGACCACACTGACTGAACAGGATGGAGTGGACTGGACCGGACCCTGCACCCAAAGATAACAATGAAATGAGCTGCAGCTTATACAAGACCACCTGAAACATCCTTCTCTAAAACCACCCCAATCACCCAATAAAAGGTCAAAACCCCGACCCCTCACGGTGGGTGCCAGTACATACCTCCATACTTAGCCTTTTCCCTCCCTTGGGAAAGTAAAAATGAAAACTTTACTCTCAGCTCTTTATTCTCTTAGTGAATTCTTTCACAGCCTGCACCAATGACCACCTAACAACACTAAATGAGCATTACAATGAAGGAATAACAAGGCAGATGATTGAAATTTCAATAAGCAGAGTCAGCATAACTGAGAACAGGGAAAGATCGTCACAACTTTCAGAAATACATTTAAAAAAATCTCATTAGAGTAATGGGAATCAGAGTGGCAGTGAACTTTTTAACCACTCCACTCAAGAAAGAAAAAAAAATGTACTGAATTTTGCCATATATAATGCACATCCATGTTTTTGACCCAAGCTTCAGGAAAAAAAATTTTTTGTTTTAATTTTTTAATTCAATTTTCATTTATTTATATTTAGATACTTGTATTTTGTATTACAAAGAAATATTACATTTGTTTTTGAACATATTATGGTACAAGAAATTTTATGTAATAATTACAAAACATAAGAACAGACACAAAGTATTTCAGGTACTACCCATGTATAAGGCACATCCCTACTTTTCCCTCAAAAATTTGGGCAAAAAATCCTGGCTTCCAACCAAGAATTCCATAGTTAGTTAAATGACTGATTGAGTATGAGAATGGAAAAGAGAAATTTTCAGATATACCAGGTCTCAAAAACTATTACTACTTTTATGCACCCCTTCTCAGGAAGGTACTGGAAAAGGTTTTCTACCAAATATGCAGGGAACCAGAAAAGAGAAAGCCATAGGCTCCATGAACTAGAACATCTAATAAAAGATGCAAATTTTAAAAAATCCTAAGAATAATGGTAAAGAACTTAAACAAAAGATGTATTTGAATATGTTAAGAGGAAATTTATCTTTAAAAAATCTGGTAAAATACACACAACATAACATTTACTATCATAAAGTGTAGTGTAGTTAAATAGAGTTAAGTATTTTTATACTGTTGTATAACCAATCTCCAAACAACAATAAACAATGACTCTTTACCCAATAAACAACAATTCCCCATTTGCTCCCTCCCTCCATTCTTAGCAACTACCATTATAATTTCCATTTCTCTATGAATTTGACTATTCTAGATACCTCTGAAATGAAACAATATAGTATTTGTCTTTTTATGACTGGCTTATTTCACATACCATACATTTTTAAAGTTTATAGCACATTTCAGAATTTTCTTCCTTTTCGTTGCTGAAGAGTAGTCCATTGTGTGCACATACCACATTTTGTTTATCTATGCATCGGCTGATGGACATTTGGTTTCTTCTACCTTCTGCTATTTCAAGTGATGCTGCTATAAACATGGATATATAACTATCTATTCAAGACCCTGCTTTCAATTCTTTGGGCTTTTATACTTAGAAATATATAATTGATGATCATATGGCAATTCTATTCTTAAGTTTTTGAGGAACTACCATATAGTTTTCCGTAACAACTACACTATTTTACATTCCCACTAATAGTGCAGATGGATTTCAATTTATCTACATCCTAGCCAAAGCTTATTTTCTGTTTTTCTGAATGTAGTCATTCTAATGGTTTTAAGGTGATATATTGTGGTTTGGATTTACATTATCTTAATGACTAGTGATGTTGAGTATCTTTCCATATGCTTGTTGGTCATTTTTGTATCTCTTTTGGGGGAAAAAGTCTGTTCAAGTTCTTTGTCCATTTTAATTGGTTATTTGGGGAGATTACTTGTTGGCTTTGAAGTTGTTGAGTTGTAAAAGTTCCTTGTACATTTTGTATGTTATTCAGATATATAATTTGCAAATATTTTCTCCCATTTCATGAATTTCCTTTTAACTCTGCTGACTGCATCCTTTGATGCACAGAAGTCTTCGGTTTTAATGTAGTTCAATTTATCTATTTTTTTCTTTTACTTGTGCTTTTGGTGTCATAGCCAAGAAATCATGCAAATGTAATGTCATGAAACTCTCAGGCTATGTTTTCTTCGAAGAGTTTTATAGTTTTAGCCCTTATGCTTTTTTTTTTTTTCATTTTGAGTTCATTTTTACCTACACTGTAAGCTAGGACAAACTTTATTCATTTGTATGTGGATAACCAGTTTTCCCAGCACCTTTTGTAGAAAGACTGTTATTCTCCACTAAATAGTCTTACTAGTGCCTTTGTCAAAATCATTTGCCCATATATACAATATTTCTTTTTCTGGGCTTACTATGCTATTCCATTTGTCTATACGCCTGTTTTTATGCAGTACACACTGTTTTCATTACTGTAGCTTTGCAGTAAGTTTAAAATCTGGTAATGTCGGACCTCCACCTTTGATCTTCTTTTTCAAGATTTTTTTAGTTATTCAGAGTCCCTTGAAATTCCACATGAATTTTAAGATGGATTTTTCTATTTTCTGCAAAAATTTCATCAGTATTTTATAACGATTGCATTAAATCTATGAATCACTTTGGATAATACTGACATCTTAAAAATACTAAGTCTTACAGTCTATCAATATGAGGTATCTTTCCATTTGTGTCTCCTTTAATTTCTGTTAGCAATGTTTTGTAGTTTTCAGTATATATCTTTCACCACCATAGTTAATGCATAAATATTTTTTCTTTGATATTATTGTAAAAAGAATTATGTCCCTAATTTCCTTTGAGGATTGTTCATTGTTAGTGTATAGTAATGCAACTCATTTTTATGTATCAATTTTGTATTCTGACACTTTGCTGAATTTATTTATAAAGCCCAAGAAGGGTATGTGTGTGTGCATGTGTTTGTGAAATGTTTTGTGTTTTCTACATATAAAATCATGTCATCTGTAAACAGAGATAACTGTACTTCTTCCTTTTTAATTTGGAAGATTTATAATTTTCTTTCCTAACTTCTCTGGCTTGACCAAGTACTATGTTAAGTGGAAGTGACAAAAGCAAGTATCCTCTTCTTGTCCCAGATCTCAGAAGAAAAGCTTACATTCTTTTACCACTGATGATAATGTTAGTTGTGGAATTTTTATATGTGGACTTTATGAAGTGGAGATGATTTTCTTCTAATCCTAGTTGTTGAGTGTGTTTAACATGAAAGAACATCAAATTCTGTCAAATGTTTTTTCTGCATCAATGGAGCTTATGTGCTTATATTCTATCATCATTATGTCAATATGGTGTGTTAAATTGACTGATTTTCATATGCTAAACCATCTTTGCATTCCAGGAATAAATTCCACTTGCCCATGGTATATAATCCTTCTAATGTGCTGTTGAATTCAGTTTACTAAAATTTTATTGATGATTTTTGCATTAATATTTTTCAGGGATATTGATCTTTAATTTCCTTACTCTGAAGTGACTTTGGCTTGGTATCAGGTAATACTAGCCTCATAGAATGATTTTGAAGTCATTCCCTCTTTTTTGATCTTTTGGAATAATTTTAGTATTGATGTTAATTCTTTAAATGTCTGGTATAATTCACTTGTAAAGCCATTTTTACCAAGGCCCTTCATTGGGAAGTTTTTGATTTCTGATTTAATCTATTCACTAGCTATAAATTTATTCATATTTTTTACATTTCTTCATGATTCAGTCTTGATAGGTTATGTGTTTCTTGAATTTTATCCATTTCATCTAAGTTATATAATTTGTTGGTGTAAAAGTGTTCACAGTGTTTTCTTACAGTTCTTATTTCTGTAGCATAAAGTTGTAACGTCCCTTCTTTCTTTCCTAATTTTAGTTATTTGAAACTTCTATTTTTTTAAGCAGTCTAGCTAAAGGAATGTCAATTTTGTTGATCTTTTTGAACAATCAAAAGATCTTTTTGGTTTTTTAATATCCTCTATTGTTTTTCTATTGTCCATTTTATCTCTATTCTCTTCTTTATTTCCTTTGTTTTACTAGCTTTGGGTTTAATGTGTTCTTTTTCTCATTCATTGGGATATAAAGTTAGATTGTTGATTCAAGCTCTTTCTTCATTTTAAATGTACACATTTACAGCTATAGATTCCCTCTTAGCATTGTATTCTCTTCATCCCACAAGTTTTGGTATATTGTATCTTTTTTTTTTTTAGATTTTATTTATTTATTTTTAGAGGGGAAGGGAAGGAGAGAAGGAGAGAAATATCAATGTATGGTTGCCTCTCGTGAGTCCCCTGCTGGGAACTGGCCTGCAACCCAGACATGTGCCCTGACTGGGAATCGAACCGTGATACTTTGGTTCACAGACCTGTGTTCAATTCACTGAGCTACACCAGCCAGGGCGGTATATTGTATCTTAATTTTTATTTGTCTCAAGATATTTTATAATTTCTCTTGTAACTTCTTTAATCCATTAGTTAAGACTATGTTATTTAATTTCCACATATCTATAGATTTTCCAGTTTTCCTTCTATTATTTTGAGTTTCATTCCAATGTGACGGGAAAAGATGCTTTGCATAATTTCTATCAATTTTAAGATTTGTTTTATAGCCTATCATAGGGTCTATACTAGAGAATGTTCCATGTGTAATTGAGAAAAATGTACACTCTTGTTTACGATTACATTAAAATTAAAATACTGAAAGTCTGTTACTACTAATGCAGAACTGTGTATTTCTCCCTTCAGTTTTGTTAGCATTTGCTTCATATATTTAGGAGCTCTGAAGCTTGGTGTATATATGTGTTTACAATTGTGAAATCTCCTTGAAATTGACCCTTGCATTATAAAATGTCCCCTTTGTCTCTTGTAACAATTTTGACTTAAAGTCTATTGTCAGAGAGTATAACCACTCCTGCTCTCTTTTTGATACTATTTACTTCCACTATCTGTTTTCATCCATCCAATTTCAACCTATGTGTGTCCTTAGATCTAAACTGAGTGTCTGACTTCCGCCAAGATGGAGGCATAGGTGGAGATACTGTGCTTTCTCACACAACCAAGTTTAGAGACAACTAAATATTAGCAAGAGAAAACACAGCCAGAACACAGAAAATTGAACTTTTCGGAAGTCTGTTAACAACAAATTCTTCAGCCTGACTGGTAAAAGGCGAAACCAGCAGCTCGCGGAGCGGGGTTGCACAGGAAAACTGGGTCAGACGGACTCAGTCGCGCGGAATCCAGGCGCAGGGTTGGACCTAGTGAGAGACCCAGCGACTGCGGGGAAACAGCAAGGGGACAGGGCTGCAGGTGGACTGTGGTCGCGCATTTGTGCGTGGATAGACAAGAGAGGGAGTGGGTGATTGGACTGGGACCCAGCAGGTCCCCTCAGCAAGCAGCAGTGGAGGGCTCCACCATTTCCCCACTCTGACCCCACCTCCACATACAGCGTCATAACTTAGCGACTCTGAGTGGACCCACCCTGGTGAACCACCTAAGGCTCTGCTCCTCACCCAGCGGCGCAAAACAGCAGAGGGGGCTGCCATTTCCCCACTCTGACCACGCCCCCACATACAGCGTCACAAACCAGCGGCCTGGGAGTCCAAGGCTCCGCTCCTCATACTTAATTGGCTCGGACAGACCAAAAATGGCTCAAGAAGATCTCAAAGCCCCAGAGCCCATAAATCTAAGTGATGAAGAAATAGCAAAACTCTCAGACGCACAGTTTAAAACACTGGTCATCAGGATCCTCACAAAACTGGTTGATTATAGCCACAAATTAGAAAAACATATGAAGGCGAAACTGATTGAAATGAATGGAATTGCACAGGAAACCAATAGCGATGAAAAGCAAACTGGAACTCAAATCAATGGAGTGGACCAGAAGAAAGCAAATAATGGCCAAACAGAAAAGAGTCAAGAAGCAAGAATTCAAAAAAATGAGGAGAGTCTTAGGAACCTCCAGGACATCTTTAAACGCTCCAACATCTGAATTATAGGGGTACCAGAAGGGGGAAAGGAACAGCCACCAGTGGAAAACTTATTTGAACAAATAATAAAGGAGAATTTCCCCAATAGGACAAAAAAAAATAGACTTCCAGGAAATCCAGGAAGCTCAGAGAGTCCCAAAGAAGTTGGACCCAAGAAGAAACACACCAAGGCACATCATCATTACATTAGCCAAGATTAAAATGAAGGAGAGAATCCTAGAAGCAGCAAGAGCTAAGGGGACAGTCACCTACAAAGGAGTTCCCATCAGACTGTCAGCTGATTTCTCAAAAGAGACCTTACAGGCAAGAAGGAGCTGGAAAGAAGTATTCCAAATCATGAAATCCAAAGACCTACAACCAAGATTGATCTATCCAGCAAAGCTTTCATTTAGAATGGAAGGACAGATAAAGTGCTTCTCAGATAAGATCAAATTCCAGGAGTTCATTATCACCAAGCCCTTATATTATATGAAATGTTAAAGGGACTTACCTAAGAAAAAGAAGTTAAAAAACATGAACAGCGAAAGGACAGCAAACTCACAGTTATTAACAACCACACCTAAAACAAAAGCAAACTAAAAGGACAGCTAGATCATGAGTGGAAACATAGAAGTGAGGATCTCAAGGAGGGTTAGCAACAGGGGAGTGGGAGGAGGAGAAGGGGGGAGAAGGTACAGAAAATAAGTAGCATAGACAGTAGACAGAAAATAGATGAGGGGCAAGAATAGTATGGGAAATATAGAATCTAAAGAACTTGATACACATGGTCATAAACTAAAGGGGGGGTAATGGTGGGGGCGGGGGGTAGGGTGGAGGGGAATGAAGTGAAGACTAGAACAACTGTACTGGCATAATCAATAAAAAAATAAAATAAAGTGAGTGTCTTGTGGTATAGACAGCATTTGTTGGAGCCTGTTTTTTAATGCAGTCAGCCAATCTATGTCTTTAGATTAGAGAGTTTAATCTACTTACATTTAAACTAATTACAGATAGGGAAGAATTTAATAGTACCATTTTGTTGTTTTCTGGATGTCTTAGATAGTCTGGATAGTTTTTTGTTCATTTCCTTCCTTACTATCTTTACTATTGTTCAGTTGACTTTTTCATGGTGGTATATTTGATTCTCGTTTCCTTTTGCATATAGTCTATAGATATTGTTGTGGTGTCTATGAGAATTATATTCAACTTCTTAAAGTTATAACAATGTATTTTAAACTGACATAAAGAGCAGCATAGACAGACATGGCTTACCTCTTCACACAACCACATCAAAATTACAACTAAAATAAAGAACAGCCATTACTCAGAAACATCAGAAATTGAGTTGAATGGAAGTCTGACAAGTGCAGAATTAAAGAAACTACATCCATCCAGACTGGTGGGGTGAGGAGGCACAGAATGGGCTGGTCCCACAAACATGTGTGGTAGATAAACATTTGGGAGGGATATCTCAAGAGCATGGAGTCCCAGCCCCACAGAAGGTCCCCCAGCCCAGGGTTCCAGTGCCAGAAAGGTAAGTCTCGCAACTTCTGGCTGCAAAATCCAGTGGGGATTGAGTTGGTGGAAGAAAGTTCTGGAGACCCAAGCAGTTTCTCTTAAAAAACCCACACATGGACTCACTTACTCAGACTCACTTCTCTGAGCTCTGGCACCAAGATAGCAGCTCAAAAGACACTAGTGGAATACTAGGAGATACTGAAGTGCCTGGCATGAAGCTGAGAAGAGGTCACTGTCCCTTTTCTAAACCCTCCCCTCACAGATCTAGCAAGCTGGTACTACATCTGAGATTCCATCAACCCAGCTAACACTGTTTTGACTCACCTCAGAGATATCCAGAAACTCCAGCCCACCTTATATCCCACCTAAGTTCCTTTTATGGCTGGTCTTGGCTCATACTGCACAACTTCCTAAATCCTCTCAAACAAGCAAGAGCTGGCCTCAGTGAGCCCCAGGCCCATAACTAGCAGCAGCCAGCCTAAAATCACAGCTTGGCTTTACCTGGAAATCTCCAAGCCCAGCACAAGTAGCAGCCATCTCAGATGCCTTATAGCTCAGGCAGGGTGCCCCAGGAAAAACACAGGCCAGGGCTGACCATGGCCTGCACCACCCAGGAAACCCCAGGGCCAGTGCACCCAATGGATAACTACCGACCACGCTGAGCATCACCAATCTGCCCCCACACAGCTCATCCTTCATAGAGGCCAGAGGTTAGGGCTAAATGGTCACAGCCAATCCTTGCAGCTGACTGGCCTGGGTAAACCCTTCCACTGACCTGTCAACAACAACCAAGGCTCAACTACAAGACCACAGTCTACTCAGTTCACACAAGGGGCACACCTCAAGCACCCAGCTTGGATCATAGGGGAGGCTGTGCCACTAGACCCTACAGAACACCTACTACATTAGGCCATACTACCAAGACACAGAATTAAAGCAACTCATATATAAGCAACTTTTATATATATACCTTATATATAAAAACAAACACAGGGAGGCTGCCAAAACAAGGAGACAAAGAAACATGGTCCAAATGAAAGAACATATCAAAACCCCAGAAAAAGAACTAAACAAAATGGAGATAGGCAATCTATCAGATGCAGAATTCAAAACACTTATTAAAAGGATGATCAAGGAACTTAGTGAGGACCTCAACAGCATAAAAATGATCTAGTCAGAAATGAAGGATTCACCAATTGAAATAAAAAATAATTTACAGGGCAACATGAGTACAGTGGACAAAGTGGAGAATTGAGTCAGTGATTTGAAACATAAGGAAGAAAAACAACCAATCAGAACAAGAAGAAAAAAGCATCCAAAAAAAATGAGGATAGTATAAGCAGTCAACTACAAGAGGTCCAAAATTCATATTATAGGGGGTTGAAGGAAAAGAGAAAGAGCAAGAAATTGGAAATGTATTTGAAAAAAAAAATGAAAGTAATTTCCCTAATTTGGTAAATAAAACAGACGTGCAAGTCCAAGAAGTACAGAGTCCCAAACAAGAGGGATGCAAAGAGGCCCACTCCAAGACACATCATAATTAAAAATGCTAAAGTTTAAAGATAAAGAGAGAACCTTAAAAACAGCAAGAGAAAAGAAGTTACAGGGGATTCCCCATAAGACTGTCATCTGCTTTCTCAAAAGAAACTAGAAGGAATTGGCAAGAAATACTCAAAGTCATGAAAAGCAAGGACCTACAGCAAGATTACTCTATACATCAAAGCTATTATTTAGAATCACAGAGCAGATAAAGACCTTCCCAAACAAGAAAAAAATTAAAGGAGTTCATCATTACCAAACCATTACTATATGAAATGTTAAAGGGACTTATTTAAGAAAAAGAAGATCAAAACTATGAAAATAAAATGGTAATAAATACTTATCTATCAACAATTCAATCTAAAAAACAAACTAAGCAAACAAGAAGAGAGACAGAATCACAGATACAGAGAGTGTTTTGATGGTTTCCAGAATGGGGGGAGGAGCGAAGAAGTACAAATAGGTAGATACAGAATAGCCATGGGGATATAAAGTACAGTACAGGAAATGGAGTACCCAAAGAACTTATATGCATGATCCATGGACATGAACAATGGTGGGGGATTGCCTGAGGGAGTGGGGGGTGCTGGGTAGAAAAGGACAAGGCGGGGAAATCAGGACAACTGTAATAGCACAATGAATAAAATATAATTAAAATTAAATAAAATGACAAAGTTATAAATCACATACAAAACTCTAATGTGCTGATCCCTCTCCTTTTACTTTATGGATTCATAAATTACATCTTTATATATGTAATATGTTCATATGTAATATGTGCCTTTGTCTGT
Source organism: Artibeus jamaicensis (assembly GCF_021234435.1). Taxonomy (NCBI): domain Eukaryota; kingdom Metazoa; phylum Chordata; class Mammalia; order Chiroptera; family Phyllostomidae; genus Artibeus; species Artibeus jamaicensis. The sequence continues at coordinate 40,309,213 of NW_026522030.1, read as the reverse complement.
TTAATCCTATAAAAGATTAAAATTTAATGTAACATGCAGGATATCCAGTGATGTTGGCATGAAGAACCTGACCTTCGGCAGACAATTTTTAAAACTGGGCAGAATTATAAATGAAGCTATTGTATACTTGAAGATACAGGATAATGACCAATGGCAGACAGAGACTAGACAGAAGTATACTCCTGACAGATTGGGTGAGAACTGTGATTATCTAGCTTTGTTACCTAATGCAACCCCCAAACTCTCATACTAGCTCTGGCAATAGAAAATTGCAGCCTTGTCAGCTCAAGGTGTCAGACAACAGAGTTCAGAGCATCAGAGCAGCTGGAAATTTAAGGAAGCAATTTTTGGAAGTGAAAGAGAATCAGAAATGCTGATACCCCAAATCTGATATAAACTCTGCCCAAATCTCTGCCTGACTATTAATATGTGAATGTACACAGGAAACCCCAGGTAACTCATAAAAAAAAAAGCAGGCAGAAACTAGAGGATGGTTTACACTTGAAAGACATTATGTTCCTGATGAGATAGGTGAACTTCCTATGCCTTTGAGTGCATTCTCTACTTACATACAATTTAAAGGACAAGAAGTGGAAGCCTTCCTGGGTTATGATGTCAAAGGAAAGAACTTGCAGCTGAAGGAGTAGCTGAAAATTTGTGAGGAACCACAGAGCAAAAAAACCACAGGGAGAATGAGCCTCAAAATCTTAGTAGAAATTTGCTCAAATTTTTGACTGAATACTAAAATACACAGGCACAGGGGAAATAACCAGAGGGCCAAGTATATAAAGCAGCAGCTGGAAACTGAGCAAAACAAGGTGTTGTACAATATAAGAAGTCACATTTCTTAATGAGTCCAGGCAAGGTAACTGTATGATAAATAACAACAACAAAAAAAGCAATGATCTTCATAAGAATACTACATAATCCAGAGTAACTACAGCATAGTGTCCAGTCAACCAAAAATTGCTAGAACTGCAAAGAAACTGGAAATACTGATACATACCAAAGAAAAAAGTAATCAATACAAACAGACATCAAGTGAAGCTAGGCACCCCATTTAGCAGAAAAGACTTTAAATATTATCAATATATAAACAGTGTAAATATATCAAAGAATGAAAAGAAAACATGTTCAAAGGATTAAAAGAATACATGGCACTAATGAGTTACAAGATAGCAAAATCTCAAGACAGAAATGGAAACTATAAAAAACTACCAAGTAGATACTCTAGAGCTGAAAATTACAACTGTTAAAAAAAAAAAAAAACACCTGTTATGTATGAGGAGCTGAGCCTTAGTTGTTCACCAGGGTAGGGCCACCCAGGTCCCTGGTTTGTGAAGCTGTATGTGGGGGTGGGGTCAGAGAGGGACAATGGCGGTTCCCTCTGCCGCTTCCTGCCACTGGGGCCTGTGTGGTCTGTCTCACTGCTAGCTCCTTCACTGGTTTATCTGCATGCGAATGTGTGACCACGCACCTGGGTCGCGTGCCCGGGTCGGTCTGGTGGATCTTTCCTGCCTGACCCCGCTCTGCTGCTGGCTCTGCCCCTCTTACCGGTTTGGCTGAAGGGTTCGTTATTGTCAGACTTCCATGTAGTTCAATTTTCTGTGGTTTGGCTGCATTTTTGTTGCTCAAACTTTGTTGTTTTTAAACTTTGTTGTGCGAGAAGGTACAACTTTGTTGTGCAATGCTTCCACCTACGCCTCCATCTTGGCGGAAGTCCCACAAGGCACCAACAGATCAAAACATGGCTCAAAAAGATCTCAAAGCCCCAGAGCCCATAAACCTAAGCAATGAAGAAACAGCCAAACTTTCAGATGCACAGTTCAAAACAGTGGTGATTAGGATGCTCACAGAACTGGTTGATTTTAGTCACAAATTAGAGGAACATATGAAGGCTAAACTAATTGAAATGAAGGGAAATACACAGGAAACCAATAGTAATGGAAAGGAAACTGGAGCACAAATCAAAGGAGTGGACCAGAAGGAGGAAAAAAATGACCAAACAGAAAAGGATGAAGAAACATAATTCAAAAAAATGAGGAGAGGCTTAGGAACCTCCAGGACATCTTTAAACGTTCCAACATCTGAATTATAGGGGTACCAGAAGGGGAAGAGGAACAGCCACAAGTAGAAAACTTATTTGAACAAATAATAAAGGAGAACTTCCCCAATCTGGCAAAGGAAATAGACTTCCAGGAAATCCAGGAAGCTCAGAGAGTCCCAAAGAAGGTAGACCCCAAAAAGAACACACCAAGGCACATCATAATTATATTAGCCAAGATTAAAATGAAAGAGAGAATCCTAGAAGCAGCAAGAGATAAGGGGACAGTCACCTACAAAGGAGTTCCCATCAGACTGTCAGTGGATTTCTCAAAAGAGACCTTACAGGCAAGAAGGAGCTGGAAAGAAGTATTCCAAATCATGAAATCCAAAGACCTACAACCAAGATTGATCTATCCAGCAAAGCTTTCATTTAGAATGGAAGGGCAGATAAAGTGCTTCTCAGAAAAGATCAAATTCAAGGAGTTTGAATCTGAGCCCTTATTATATTATATAATAAGGGCAAATTCAAGCCCTTATTATATGAAATGTTAAAGGGACTTACCTAAGAAAAAGAAGAGAAAAAAGATGAACAGTGAATGGACAGCAAACTCACAGTTATTAACAACCACACCTAAAACAAAAGCAAACTAAGAGGACAGCTAGATCAGGAACAGAACCATAGAAATGAAGATCACATGGAGGGTTAGCAATGGGAGAGTGGGAGAAGGAGAAGGGAGGAGAAGGTACAGAAAATAAGTAGCATAGATGGTAGGTAGAAAATAGGGGGGAGGGCAAGAATAGTATGGGAAATACAGAATCTAATGAACTTGAGACACATGGTCATAAACTGAAGGGGGGAATGGTGGGGGAGGGGTTTGCAGGGTGGAGGGGAATGAAGGGGGGGATAGAACAACTGTAATGGCATAATTAATAAAATATATTTAAAAAACACACTATGGTAAGTAGAACAATATTAGCAGACAACATGAAACAAAAAAGAAAGCATCAATGAATGTGAAGATAGAGCAATAAAATAATCCATTCTGAAGATTGAGAAGATTTAAAACATTAAAGAAAAATAAAGCTTTAGAGACATGTGGGGAAGTAAAAAAACTATTCAGTATTCATGTAATTAGAATCCTAAATGTAGTAAAAAAGGCAGAAAAATATTTGATGAAATAATGTTTAAAAATATAAAACTTGCACATAAATGTGTATATAGCAGGTTTATTTATACTCACCAAAAACTAGAAGCAAACAAAATAACCTTCAGCAGGCAAACAGATAAACAAACTATATAGTACATTTATACTAAAAAATATTATACAACAATAAAAAATGAGCTATCCACAAAAAGATATAGGGGAGTTTTAAATGTGCACTGTTAAGTAAAGGAAGCCAATCTGGAAAGGTTACATATTTTATGAGTCTAGCTATATGGCATTCTGGAAAAGGTAAAACTAGAGACAATAAAAAGATCAGTGGTTGCCAGGGACTTGGAGGAAGATTAAGGGATAACTAGGTGAAGCACAGCAGATTTTTAGTACAGGGAAACTATTTCATTTGAAATAGTTTATTGAATATGTGACATTATATATTTTTCAAAACCCATTGAACTATACAACACAAAGAGTGACAATTTATGGACTTTAACAATAATATATCAAGATTGGTTCATTCATTATAACAAATGGACCACACAATGCAATATGTTACTAATAGGGAAAATAGTATGAGGGAGAGAGAGTTATATGGAATTCTCTGTATTAACTGCTCAACTTTTCTGTAATTCTACAGCTGTCCTAAAAATTCTATTAATTTTTTATCCCTGGCTGGTGTAGCTCAGTGGATTGAACATGGGCCTGCAAATCAAAGGGTTACCAGTTCAATTCCCAGCCAGGGCACATGCTTGGGTTGTGGGCCAGGTCCCCAGTTGGGGGCAAGTGAGAGCAACCACACAGTGATGTTTCCCTCCCTCTCTTTCTCCCTCCCTTCCCCTCTGTCTAAAAATAAATAAATAAAGTCTTTTTAAAAGTTCTATTATTTTTTTTAAAAGTCTTCCCAAATTAGATGAGGAAAAACATAAATTATTTAATAATACAAAATGTTCTCAGATGCTAAGTTCAACTGTTGTGACTGTTGTGCTAATTTGTGATTAGTGATGGGCCCATCACTAATCACGATGATGAACTGGAAACTAAAAAATGGACATTATGAATTTCTGGGAAATGTGTCTTTTTTATTCAAGAATCTGAGAAAAAGGACTTGACAATTTAATAAATTTATCCACTCTTTTTTAAAAAAGCTTTTTCCACTCAAACCATTGTCACACTATGAAGTGATGTCTGTGCATCAGTAATTTCACAATCCATCAAATTCCAGGCTTTTTGATTTTAGGACACAGGGAAAGAAATGTAGAGAAGTGCTTCCCTGGGGGATGAGTAGTGTGGGTCATGAGTGCCAATGTTTAGAACAACAGTTTGTGCTGTGTGAGTCCTGGGCAGTAGATCCTGAGTGGTAGAGGTACCTGTGCATTTTGTAATAGGATGTTTTGTGTTTTTGTGACATGTGGGGCCCTCTAAAGTAAGAGGCTTATTCTGCTAGGGTTTAATGAAAAAAAAAAACAAACAAACAAGGGATAGTAATATAAGCATATTACTTAGAAATATTACATTAAATATCTGTAAAGAAACATAACATCAGCAAAAGTGAATGCTTTGAGAGATCAGATGTCAGGATGCAGGGATTGTAGGAAAAGAATTGGTGTTTATTAGTAATTACTACTTGAACTAAACACCTAGCACATGTACTATTTGATTAAAAGAAGAATTAAACAAAAATTATTAGGACTTTTATGACTTTATAACATTATACTTTGGCTTTTCCTTCTATATAGGTTGAACAGTCCCATTCTAAAATCATTCTGTCCAGAACTTCTAGCTAAGATGGAGGTGTAGGTGGATATACTTTGCTTCCTTGCACAACCAAAAGAAGGACAACAACTTTAAAAACAAAAAAATAACCACAACTTCAGGAAAGCCAAACTATATGGAAGTCTGACAACCAAGTAGTTAAAGAAGAAACATTTATCCAGATCAGTAGGAGGGGCAGAGATGGGCAGCCAGGGTAAACAGGACTCGTGGCAAGGCAGTGGCTGGAGGGCTGGGGCAAGTGAGGCAGTGGCTGGTCTCCTGGCAAGGTGGTATTTGGTGCAGTGGGCAGCCCCACATTTGTATGCAGATAAATCGGGAGGAACAACTGGGGAGCGAGACAGACTACACAACCCAGAATTCCAGTACAAGGAAAGAAAGCTTCAAAACCTTTCACTGAAAAAACCTGTGGGAGTTGTAGCAGCAGGGGAAACTTCCAGCCTCACAGGAGAGCTTGTTGGAGAGACCTAGAGGGTCCTGGAATGGACAAACCTACTCACCTGAGAATCAGCACCAGAGGGGCCCAATTTGCTGGTGGGTACCAGAGGAAGTGACTGAAAGACAACCAAAAGCTATACGAGTGACATTGTTCCCTCTCCAACCCCTCCCCCACATACAGCATAAAAACCCAGTGACACTGGTTGCCCTGCCCTGGTGAATATCCTTATTATATAACAGGTGTGCTGAGACAAAGAAATATGGCCCAAATGAAAGAACGGATCAAAACTCCAGAAAAAAATTCAACTAAGTGATAAAAAGATAGCCAACCTATGAGATGAAGAGTTCAAAACACTGGTAATCAGGATACTCACAGAAATTGTTGAATATGGTTCCAAAATAGAGGAAAAAGTGAAGGCTATGCAAAGTGAAATAAAAAAGAATATAGAGGGAACCAACAGTAAGGGAAGAAAACCAAAACTCAAATCACCATTTTGAATGAAAAGAAAAAAAAAAGAAACATTCAACCAGAACAGAATGAAGAAACAAGAATTCAAATAAATGAGGAGAGGCTTAGGAACGTCTAGGACAACTTTAAACCAAAGCTGGTTCGGATGGATTCTAACATCCACAAGGAGGAGTGACTGAAGGAGAAGAGGAAGATCAGGAACTTGAAAAGTTATTTGAACATATAATGAAGAAGAACTTCCCCAATCCGGCAAAGGAAATAGACTTCCAGGAAGTCCAGGAAGCTCAGAAAGTCCCCCAAAAGTTGGATCCAAGGAAAAACACACCCAGGTACATCAGAATTACATTACCAAGATTAAAGATAAAAAGAGAATCTTAAAAGCAGCAAGAAAAAAGGAGACAGTTACCTACAAAGGAGTTCCCATAAGGCAATTAGCTGATTTCTCAAAAGAAATATTTCAGGCAAGATGGGGCTGGAAAGAAGTATTCCAAGTTATGAAAGGCAAGGCCTTACATCAAGATTACTCTATCCAGCAAAGGTCTCATTTAGAATGGAAGGGCAGACAAAATGTTTCCTGGATAAGGTCAAGTTAAAGGAGTTCATCATCACCAAGCCCTTATTATATGAAATGTTAAAGGGATGTATCAAAGAAAAAAAAGATCAAAACTAAGAACAGCAAAATGACAGACTCACAACTATCAATAACTGAACCTAAAAAAACAAAAACAAATTAAGCAAAAAACCAGGAGAGAAACAGAATCACAGAAATGGAGATCACATGGAGGGTTATCAGCAGGAATGGAGGAGATGGAGGAAAAGGTACAGGGAATAAGAAACGTAATTGGTATGTACAAAATAGGCAGGGGGAGGTTGAGAATAGTATAGGAAATGGAGAAGTCAAAGAACTTTTATGTATGACCCATGAATATGAACTAAGTGAGGGCAATGCTGGTGGGATGGGGTATACAGGATGGAAGGGAATAAAGGGAAGAAAAATGGGACAGCTGTAATAGCATAAAATATATGTTTATACCGATAAAATATACTTAAAAAATAATACCATTCTGTCCAATTTTTTATCTTTAATATGATTCTTCTTGTTTATTCCTTCCCAAAAGTCTCAGTCCAAATAAAATAACTCCTAGCAAAATCTTCAAATATATGTGGTTATATATATATATATATCATGTATATATATATATATATATATGTATTTATATATTTTTTCTTTGTTTTTAATCATTAACTTATCTTTCCTGTTATTAACCACTAATGCCTAATGAAGATCCATGAAGTCAGGGACCATGCATAGCACAAGAGGCAGTTGAAAATTATTTGTTAAATGAATATGTAAATATTTAATTAAACTAATGATAAAACTATGTAGGCAGTGAGGGGGTATTTTGGTAAATAAATTAATGAAGCCCAGAAAAAAAATGGGAGAACAGGATGATGGAGTTATATAGTAGAAATACGTATTGTTTTAAAAGAGGGGGAACAGAAAGGACACTCAGAAGATCTATATAGCACATTGTTCCTTGTCCCACCATCCCCCATACTTGTCCACACAGCTTTTGAGAATACACATGGAGTAAAGTGTCAAAATTATGAGTGTCTAAGACCTAGAGCAGGGTTTCTCAACTTTGGCATTATTGGCATTAACAGCCAAATATTTCTTTGTTGGTTAGGGGCCATCTTGTGCATTGTAAGAAGCTTAGCAGAATTCCAGCCCCTATTCACTAGATGCCAGCAGCATCCTCCCTCCAGCTATGACAACCAAAATATCCAGATACCACCCAAAATTCTGGGCAGCAAAACCGCCATTGGTTGAAAACCATAGATGTGAGTAAAATATGTAATAGTGACTCCACCGGCTTAATGTAATAATGTGGGAAATGATTACAGGTAGCATATTACAGTATCTATAGTACTTCTTAGAGCCATCATAGTAATTTGTAGTTATTTTAGAACTGTTCATCACAATAAAAAACTATCTTACATAAAATTTAAAAACTTTTCTATTAATTTGTCTTCCTTCCATTTTATTGGAGTAGGAGTAGAAGACCACAGTATCTTAGCAGTTGAGAGGATATCTGTGATGGTCTATTAATCATCATGTGGATATGAACCCCTCTAACCCTCCCCCTTCCCTCCCAGCTTCCTCAGGGGTCACAGTGGACTGAATGTGGTATAAGTAATCTTGTCAGAGTGAAGTCTATGGCTAGAGACTCAACACTGTAGTGTTAGGATAGCAGTAGAACAGTTTGTACCTCTCTAGCAAGAGCATGTGTCACATAGCTGTCAAAGCTCAGTTAAAGTTCATAAAACCATATATGTTGGTAAAATACTACCATTATATATCATTAGTGCACATGACCTTTACCTATCTGGCTGTAGATTTCATGTACATGCAAATCAGATAATCCTACTATGTTGCCACTCATAATGTATACCTTTCGCTGAGCAAAGACCATATATAATAAGGTGCTATGGCCAGAACTTGGATTTAAGAGTTATTATTAATCAAAACAGATACTCTATATGGGGAAATAGAATAATTTGTCAAAGATTTCTAATCCTTTAAATAGTGATTCCTTTACTTTTGGTGTGTTGGGGCAAAGTTGGTAATTTCCAACTTTTAAAATTTATTGTGATCTGTGTGCTACTGAGAAGTGCATAATTTGGAGATTTAGCTATCACATGACAGTCAGGAGAAAATTCTGCAGTAATCGGTTTAGCTTTTAGCCCCTAATTATCACTTCGCAATGGATTTGGGGTGAGATGATTACGAACTGCAACACTTAAAGGACTCCAATTGGGCATTTTTAATACAATGAGTGAATTGTTTCTCTATGAGGATTGCATTTAACAGAGGTATTGGTAACAAGGAAGGAAATGTGATACTGTATGGGATTTTGTTAAGTGATTTTAAGTAGTTGATTTATTCATTATGCAATTAAGTAAAGCTCAGCTGTGTATAACTTATCTGATGTCTGGGTCAAAAAATGTCTTTCAAAAATCCCTAAAATTCATGGGAAGGATTTCATTTTAATGGAGGGTTGGAGAGTTGGGGTTGTTGTCTAGACTATATAATAGAGTCTATCTTAGATACAGTGACCTGGGCTAGTTTCTTCATTTACTTGGTTTTCTTTTCTGTCCAGTGAAATACCTATCATTCCATACCTTATTTGTGTAACAACTCTTAAAAGATCAGATTTTGCAGGTAGTTCCTTATTTGTTTCTAATATAAACTTTCTGTCAGAGCTATGTTGTTGCACTCTGTTCAGACCTCACAGACCCTACACTCAAATTGCTCGCTCCTAGCACAAATACACGCCATCGTGGTAGTAACTGTTACATCTCCTCTACAACTACACAAATCCTCTCCAATCTTTAAAATTTTCTTGAAATCAAAAATGGCAGCTGAGTGCCTTTTGTATGACAACACATTACAAAAATAATGGGACATACTCTCTACCCTTACTGTGTTTTGTAGGGCACACAAGCAGACATGTAACGTAGTAAGGGAAATGGAAAAACCAATGTCACATACTTATCTTTTGCTCTTCACTCAACCAGTTCAAAATGAGTATCTTGTCAGTAATTCATTACTTATTCATCCAAGGAGCAGGGCATTAACTACCGACTATATTCTTTTTCTATATCCCCATATCTTTTCATCACAGTGAAATAGGATATGTTTTTTCATCTAAAGGTCATTCCATACAACCCTTCTTCCTTGATAATAGAGCACTAATTTGGAATGGGATGGCAAATTGCCCAGTACCAGAAAATAAACCATAATTAGTATAAACCAATAATGGCAATTTCACTTCCCTTTGCATGATACTCACTTTTCTAGACTCCTTCCTAACCAGAAGTGAACATGTGACCTAATTATTATATTTGGTATACAGAAAATCATACTTAGATGCTTCAGAGTCTGATTGGTCTCAAAGTGAAGAGAGGATTCATTTCTATCCTCATCCTTAAGTGACAGGATACTGGTATAGGTAGTATGTCAGGCTGCAATCAAGAGACAATAAAAACACAGTTGTAAAGTCCTCAGTGACCTGAGAATAACAAAGCAGGAATGTGTAAAGGGCCTGGAAGGACTTCCATTTTTGAATGGTGGGAACAGCTCATGTCAGACCAATGTTCCTACTGCAGATACCTGAAAATACCAAAGAACATATAGCAATCATCTGGCTAAAGGCATCTGATAGCTGCTGAGGCTCTGAGAACTGTATGGGTGAAAATTCTGGAGAGGAGAAGACCTAAGAGAGGTGAGCTGAATTCCACTGCATGTTTATTCTGGGGGTGTTTAGTGATTCTGGGGCTTGAGCAAGAGATTTGGATTCTGGGATTTGAACCAACTGCTGCTAGTGAACAAAGGAACTGGCAGAGTTTGGGACTAAGTCCTCTAGAGGAGGGACTGGAGTATACAGAGAGTTTTCTCTTAAAGACATTTGTTGAATTCTAGGGCTGATGAGAAGGGAACCTAGAAACCTAAGAAGAAACCATCTGGAAAGCAGAAAAAATTCAAGAGTTTCTTGAGACAAATACTGGAATTCAGTGCCCACCAAAGGAAGGGTCTTGAAGAACATACCTGGCTATTAGTTGAAAACCTTGGGAGGCCAAGAAGAGCCAGAAACATACTGAGCCATACTAGAAATACTGATCTTGATTCATTCCTGTCCCTGCTTAAATTAAGGCAGATAGTAGTGGTAACAGCGCTTCCACTAAGTGGTAACAGCAGGTGATCTGTTATCACTCCCTCTGTGCGACAGTGGGAAGAGTAAATCCCTTCTAGAGGAAGATAAAATAATCTGAAATTTATACATTTCTAATACACAATGTTTGGCATTCAATCTGAGATTACCTGGCCTGACAAAAGATAGAACCACATGACCACCATACCAGGAGGAAAACAAGTGTGCATGCTTGCATACACACTAAAAACTGGGCCATAAGTAATTCAGATATCATACTTGGCTGAAAAAACCTTTAATATAATTATGGTTAATATATATAATTAAAGGTGAAAAGATGCACAAGATAGATAAAAGCCTTGCAATTTCACCAGAGAATAGAGTCTATAAAAAGGAAACAAGTGGAAATTTTGTAACTTAATATACAAAACCTGAAATTACGAATTTAATATATGGGATAAACACCAGATGAGACATAGCAGGGCATAGCAAAAAACAGGACCAATGACCTAAAGACTGATCAACACACATACAGAAAAACCTATACCACACCTGGATACATCATAGAAATAAATAAAATAAAGAGAAACATAAAGTTATCAGGAAACAAAATACATTATCTTCAATAAAGCAACAATAAAGCTTAAAAATTGCATTTCAAACGAAACAGTGAAAGCCAAGAAATGACTGAATGATATCTTTAAAATGCTGAAAGGAAGTATTGACAATCTATAATTCTATCTTTCTAAACTAAAAGTGAAACAAGGACACTTTAAGATGAACAAATTAAGATAATTCACCACCAGTAAATCTGCTCTAAAAAAATAGTAAAATGATTTATGTAGGGAGAAGGGATATAATCCCAGAAGATGGGAATTGCAGGAAAGAACAAAGACCAACAGAATGGGCACAATGTGGGTAAATATAAATAAATAGTAATTGTATAAAACAATAGAGTAATAACTCTTGGAGTTTAAAATATATGTAGAATTAAAATACATGACAATAAAACAAAAGGCAGAGGAGTAAATAAAAAATGTTAAATCACATAAAAGGCTGAATTGTTAATAGTGTGTTTTAGAGTATAATTGGTCAATGATAAATATAATCTCTAGTGTAACAACTAAAAAAACTGTAAGAGAATGCATAACTAGCTAGTTAGAAGGGGAGAAAAAATATGTGATTATTCAAAAAGATACCAATAAAAGAGAGAAACAGGATCATAAAACAGATGCATCAAGAAGAAAAAATAATAGATAGCATGATGATAAGATAAAATCCTAAATATATTAATGGTTACATTACATTTAATTTAACCTCATTCTCCATGTAAAAGATTAATAATGCCTGCTGGATAAAATAGAAAAATAAAGCAACAACAAGTTATGTGCTTCCAAACCCAGTTATTCACCTTAAATGTACCATGCAAGATTCAAAATAAAAAGATATACCATGCAAACCTTGGCAAAAAAGACAAAAAAGCCATTGTAACTATACTACTGTCAGAGCAATCATTCTATAAGGCGAGTATCAATACAGAAACACACAGTGGGGCAAAGTAGGTTTACAGTTGTGAGTATGCAAACACAGAGTTTACTCTTGTATTATCATTTATTAATTATTATATTGTTTTCCATACAAACAACTATAAAACTACTTTTGACACATCCTGTATATGTATACATGAAGTAAAACAAGATAAGAAACATTTCATAACAATACAGGAATCAATCTTCCAGGTAGATACCACCAGAAACATAACTTCAAACATAAAGTGCTTTATATCATGATGATAACATTGATTTGGAGAAACGAACCTTACCTCCCAAACCACTCCACTCCATGTTTCATCACAGTAAATATCATTATGGCTTAAATCACTTTAGTTGGGTTTCAGTCACCCACAGCTGAAAGTATTCCTATCATTCAACTGGTCACCAGGCTAGAAATCAAGAATCATCATTTAGGCAAATGTTAGCAGGTGAATAAAAGAAGTCCTCAAAATGATGCTAATCAAAATCTGCTGAGGCAGAAGGCGATCTAGCACACCACCTTCAATCCATTCATCTTCTGATGAAGAAACAGGGACACAGGGGGGACGAATGATTTGGCTAACATCACACATTGGTATGGTGGTAGGACAAGGACGAGCTCTCAGGTCTCTGATTTCCAGTCCACACTGCCACTGACCATATGTTGACTTAGTACATGCTGCCAAGCCTCCTTCTGAGCAGCTTTAATGTTATTAACTACAATATAATTCAGCTTCCCTCCCCATAATTCATTTCATACCTGCACCATGCCAAAATGCCTTACCAGAGAAAGAGCACAATTTAAGTCAAGTAAGAGTAGAGAGAAGAAATTAAATACTGTAGATGCATACAGAAATACATTAAACCAAACTCAATTTGTAAGGTAGGTTTTAGACTCGTTATCCACAGAGAAATATACACACATGCAAAATCACACCCCCTTCCCAAAGCTCAGTACACCACGCCACATGCATTGTTTCTGGACAGGATCATTTTATCTCTATGTTAAGAGAGCCAGAATTTGGGAGAGTATAAAGCATTGCCCAGCACCTTGTCTGGGGCAAGAAAAAAAATCTCCCCTTTACCATACACCCTGGGGCTCACTGAAATCACAATGAAAAAAAAACTCACTTCCGTGTGGCTCCTTCTTCATGATGGCTAATAACTTGTGTTGAAAATGGGTTTCTCCTTTGGCTGCTTCGCATATGTATGTTGGCAAGAGGAATTTGGGCCACAGTGCACCAGAGTACCCCAGGGCCCCCTGATGAGAACATATGGGTATCTAGACACACTCAGTTTCAGGCTGCGTGATTGCAAGCAGGCAAATCCCCAGATGAGGGACTTTTAAACAAGTTGATGATTTTCAGATGAAGGATACCAGCCACAGAAGTTTAAAGTGCTCCTCTGCAACTTGGGCTGCCAGTGAAATACCAATTCCTCCTTTTTTTAGAACAATTATTTCTTTTATTTTTCCCCAGACAAACTCTCAGACATTCTTCTCCTCCCTTCTGTGGCTTCTTTCTGAAAGAGCCAGTGCAGTAGATCATGCCAGGTTACTCCCCAGATAGAACTGCTGAACACAGGTGCATTCTGGGGCTTCCGTGTCTGGCTTAGTCTCTGATTTGTTGCAGGAAAAATACTTTCTGTAGTTTCCCAATTCCCAAATGTGGATCCTTTGAAGATGGATATGATGTATTAATTTTGTGTTTTCACAGATTTATGCTCTGCAGGCACTAACTACATTTTTCCAAGAAAGGAAGGGAGAACCGACTGTAGAGTCGGTTCAGGAATGGCGTGTGGGTCACGAATGGCGTGACAAGATTTGTGGGTCTTCCTGTCTCTTAAAGGTGTCAGCTAAGATCCCAGAAATGAAAATAAAGAGCCTGTTCTTTGACCTCCAGTTTAGAAGATCCCACTTCCAAACTTGATGTGGTTGATGTGGAAAAGACAACACGTAAAACACCTTACATAGTGCTTGGCAAAGAGATACAAGTTAGTACATAATAGTCCCTTATCTCACTCCACATTTGTTCCCTTATCTCCATCACCAAATATCGTATCTTTGTTACTGAAGGTTTGGCATCCCTAGTAAAGTATAAGGAAGGTTTTCTGCTATAAAAACAGCTATAAAAAGGCCTGGTATCTTTGAGCAGCTATGATTATAAGAAGCATAACTCTCATGGGTCAAAAACTTGTACTACCAACCTAAGAAACTGAGCAATTTCATAGAAGAAAATTAACAGGATAAATACAAACTATGTTTTTACAAAATATTTCTTGATGTTTAATAACTTTTAAAGTTAGTAATATTACTTCCTAGCATTTGTAAAGTTATTTATACTTTATGGTATCCATTATCCCTTTTGAACTCTTTAAGAATTATGGTAAACAGGCAAGGAAGGAATTGTCACTCCCACTTAATAGATAAGAAGCCAAGTTAGCAGACTTAACATGGCAGGGAGAATAGATTAGTAATGAACCTGGAAGGTGAGATGCGGGATGGTAGGGGTAGTAAGGGCAATAATATTCCCTGTGGTGAATGTTTGGGTGTGCTGCCCAGATCCCCTCACTCTAAAGGATTTGTTGTCCTAGCTGTGGAGAGTTGTGTAGGCTGAAAGCCCCAGTCACCAGCCCCTCCAGGGATTGCTTCAGAGTCAAAGTTTTTATCACCCCAAAGCATGTCCCTTGCTGGGGTAGCAATCTACATCCAATAACTAATTAATGTGGTTACAAGACTTGAGCCTTTTTAGTCAAATTCCATACAGTTCTATTTAGTCATTTTAGCTCCACAGTGTTCTGTGGGTTTGGCAACATTATAACTTGACTTGTGCTTCCAACTAATCACATTTCCTTTGCTTCTCTTCCAAAGGTATGAGTCCAAGGGCACCCTAACTTGTGCATTGAACTTTGTCTCAGAGTGCTACCTAGAGACCCCAACATGAGTCCATCAGTACCAATACTGATTGAAGAAAGAAATTGGCAAGAAGGGGTTTGAGAGATGGATCACACACTCATAGTCTTGGTGTCAGTGAAGACCTGATCACTGTTAGTTGGTGAAGTCTTTGGCACCAGGTGACTACCCAGTTGTTAAAATGAACATCTGATGGAGAACTAGGATGGTTCACAGGTATACAGGTAGAAGTGAGTGTATTAATTAGTACCATGTATCATATTTTTGAAAACTATGAGGTAGGGGGAAGTGGGAAGAAGTAACTATAAAGACAATAGATTTCGATGGTTAATGCTAAGCTTGAATAATACTCTAGAAAAAGATAATGGAAGTCTGAAAGAAATTAACAGACAACCAAAACCCAAATATGAAAATGGGAGGGTTACTTTGGTGGCATATGAAGACACTCTCATTTCTTGCAATAGATGTACTGAAGGCTAAAAAACACCCCAGATGACATTGCCCCACAGGAATGCTAGAAGTATACACCAATTGCCAAGGCAATAAGGAATGATCTTGTGAGAGGGCACCAAAACAACTAAAATGCATACTGAAGTTCTTGTTTCATCTGTAGACCAGAGCAGTAGGCAGTCATTGCGGAGCTAGCTCATTGATAGCAATAGGGGTGATGGTACTCCAAAACAATGGGAGTCCAGTGACAATGCTTTGGGTTGTAAGACAGGTAGATGGGAATATTACAATTAGCATTAAGGTCAGGGTGGTAACCAAGGGGGCCTGACTTGCAGAAAGTTATTAGGATAATGTAAAGTATGGAGTATCCCTTGTATCAAAATAGCCAACAGGGACATTGTTCAGCTTATATCATTAGAGAAAACAAAGGGTGGATGATCAGAAGTCTGCAGTTATATTAATAAAATATAACAATCTTTTGCCACGTTTCTGGACCCGATCCAGTTTTTGGACCTAGAATCTACTGACTGAAAAGATGACTGAGTCTACATGAGAAAGGACTCTGTTACATATGACAAAGATACACAATAATTATTGTCCCAGTCTTTCCCTGGGAACTTCAGCCATTTACCTAGGAAACTGAAAATTGAGGCAGACAGGGAGATAAATTTTTTATTTATTTGTTTCTTAGCTTTATTGAGGTATAATTAAATAAATAAAATATAAATATATTTTAAATGTAAGTGATAACTTGATAAAAGTATATATATATGTATATATATATATATATATACACTTTTTTAAAGATTTATTTATTTTTAGAGAGAAGAAAAGGGAGGGAGAAAGAGAGGGAGAGAAAAAAACCATGTGTGAGAGATACAGCAATAGGTTGCTTCTCTCATACCCCCAAACTGGAGACCTGGCCCACAACCCAGGCATGTGTCTTGACTGAGAATTGAACCAGCAACCTTTAGGTTCACACGCTGGTACTCAATCCACCGAGCCACACCAGCCAGGGCACATATGTACTTTTTTTGTTTGTCAGAACACTTAAGTTCTACTCTATTATAAATTTCAATTATATTTTTTCAACTGTAGTCACCATGGTATATTTTATATCCTCAGGTCTTATTCATATCATAACTAAAAGTTTGCATCTTTTTACTTGCTTCTCCCTATTACTTCCTCCACCCCCCAGTCCCAGGATTTGTCTTTATCTGTCTGGCTTATTTTACTTAGCTAATTAATGTTCTCTAGATTTATGCACGTTGCTGCAAATGACAGAACTTCCTTCTTTTTCAAAATAAATAATATTCCATTATATATGTATATGTCACATTTTTTCATTTGTAAATGTGTCTTTGGGTTGTTTCCATATCTTGGCTGTTGTGAATAATGTTGCAATAAAGATGTGAGTACAGATATCCCTTCAAGATAGTGATTTAATTCCTTTGGCTATATACCCAAATGGTATACAAGCAAAGTGGGATTGATGGATCATATGGTAGCTCTATTTTTAATCTCTTGAGGAATCTCTATACTTTTTTCCATAGTGGCTGTATCAGTTTACATTCCTACTGTGTATGTAGGCTCTCTGTTCTCCACATCTTCTCAATGTTTGCTATTTCTTGTCTTTTGGATAACAGGTATTCTAACAGGTATGAAGTGATTAGTGATGTCAATTACCATTTCATGCACCTTTTGGCCATTTGTATGTCTTCTTTAAAAAGGTATCTATTCAGGTTCTGCCCCCCTTTTTTGTTATAAAGTTCCATGAGTTTCTTATTCATTTGGAAATGTTTTACCTCTCATTCAATTCTGTAGGACAACTTTGCCAGATAGGGTATTCTTATCGGCAGATTTTTTTCTTTCTGCATTTTGAATATATCATCCCATTCCCTCCTAGCATGCAAGGTTTATGCTGAAAATTTTTTCTAGTGGTCTTATGAGAGTTCCCTTGTATGTTACAATTGCTTTCCCCTTGTTCCCTTTATCTTTAAATTTTGACATTTTAATTATAATGTGTCATGGTATGAGTCTCTTTTATCATCTTACTTATACTCTTTGGGCTTCCTAGATCTGGATATCTGTTTCTATCCCCAAGTTGTACAAATCTTCAGTTATTACTTACTTAAATACAATTTCTGCCCCTTTCTGTCATTTCTACTTCTGGGACCCAGATAATGCATACAGCAGCCTCTTGATGGTGTTGCATAAGTACTTTATCTTCACTGTTTTACGTTTAAGTTTCTCTTTGCTCCTCTGATTAAATAAATACCACTGCCCTGCTTTCAAGTTCTCTGATCCTTTTTTCCAATTGATCTAATCTTATGTTGAACTCTTCTATGGGATTTTTCAGTTCAATTATTATAGGCTTCAGCTCTGTGATTTCTATTTGGTTCTTTTTAATATTTTCTATCCCTGCTGAAATTCTCACTTGTTCATGAATTGCTCTCCTGACCTCAGTGAGCTTCTTTATAACTAATATTTTGAACCTACCAGGTAAATTACTTATCTCCATTTCACTAAGATCAGTTTCTGAATATTTATCTTATTATTTTGTTTGGAATACATTCCCTTGTTTCTTCACTTTTCTTGAGTTTCTATGTTGATTTCTACAGATTAGAGAAAGCAGCCATCTCTTCTAATCTTGACAGACTTGTCTAATGTAGAAGAAGAATCTCAACAGTCAGTTTGGTCCAAGTTCCTGGTTGCCTCTCAAACCTTTGTGATTGTCTAAACTACCACCTTTGTTCTATTGGCTTCCAGTAATTCAGAGTATACCAACACACATCAGTGTCTGAAAGGGGAGAATCTCAACATCACATTAGATGATTAGAGAAGGTGGACTCTCAGCTATTGGCAAAGTATGGAGTTAAGCCCCTTCTAGAAATAAACTGCAAAATGAGCATTTTTGCTTATTCCTATTGAAAAAGTCTGGGTGTTTATCTATGTGAGTGTCCTTGTGCCTGTTTAAAAACTGCTTCTTTGTTATAGACCTGTGGGATTCATGGATGCATACCCCATTGACTATCAGAGCGAGGTGATTTGGGAGTCTGTTCCTTGGATAGTAGTCATAAAACTTGGGTTGTTAGATATGTGAACAAGCTCTTTTCTGAGAGATACTGGCAACTTGATTTTATTGTTGGAGTGTGCCAAGGGGAGAAGGCAGGGAAGTGCCTACCTACTCTTTTGGACTCCAGGGAAGACTGTAGTCAGTACCTAATTAGAAGCTGCACCCTTAGGCAGCAGCTTATGAAGTATGCAGTCAAATGCCTTCCAGGGAAAGACTGGGGAAATGAGCATTATTGCCTGTTCCCTCTGTGTGAAGCCCTATGGGAATAGCTATGGTGAGTTCTTGTGCACCCATTAAGGACTTCACTGTTTGCTGTATAGTCTAATGGGACTTGAATTTAATGTAAGTCCCTTAGGCTTTCTGAGCTAGGTGTTTTGGGACCCATCCTTTGGGTGGAAGCCTTAAAATTTTGGGCCCTAGATTTTTGGTCCAAACCCTTCAACTCCTCATGTAGAAGCTGGGAATTGAGGTTCCCTTTTAACTGTGTGCTCCTATGTCAGTGGCAGGTGGGGAGTGAGGTTTATGGAGAGAGTGTGTCTCGGCCTTTCCCATCTGTTTCAATGTGGCTGTTTTCTCAGTCCTCTGGTGTACAGGAGGTACTCAGCTAGTTTCTGGATTTCTCTCAGAAGCAATCGTCCATTTGTAATTATACATTGGTGTGTCCATAAGAGAGGCAAATTCAGGAGCCTCTGATGACACCATCTTGGTCCAGAGTCTTCTATCCAAATATTTTTAGAACTGCTTGCTATGTGTTCAAAGTGGCTAGAGACCTAAAGTACCCACATGATCCCTCTTTTCGAGGGACTAGATAACACATGGTGGGGCAAAAAAAGGTTTACAGTTGTTCATATAGAAACTAATATAATAATTAATAAAGAAAAATATAAGAATAAACTGTTTCACATACTTACAACTGTAAACCTACTCTTGCCTAACCCTTTATATTAAATCCTGCCAAGGTTTAGCTCACACTGAGCCCGTACGGTTCTCAGATGTAACAGCTTAGTCTTTTGTCACTTTTCAAATATATTATTAGGATAAGGGGGGTGGAATGGGATAACTGTAATACCATAATTAGTAAAATATATTTGAAAAAATCAGATATATTATTAAAATGAAAATAAGTTATGGTCAGCATAAGCCCACAATGGGTTGTCAGGTAAGGACTATCTTAGTAAAAAGACAAAACAGCAATCTCTAGAACTGCTTCCTTTTCCTATATCGTGAAAAATATAATAAAATTTAAAAAATTGCAGACATAGGGGATGGTAGCAGTTAACACTATCCATGAGATCTAAAGGATGCAGGAATGTTACCCATCATATTCATCATAACCTCATTTAATTTACTAGTCTTAGTCCTGAACAAACCAGATGTACCCTAGAGGATGGCAGAATGGTTCTACAAACATAGCAAAATAGTAAGTACTTCCAATTGCAGCTGATCATCCAGAGGTGATATCTTTGTCAAGACAGATTAATATTGCCCCAAGGAGATGATACATACCACTATTTCACAAATTCATTCTTTTCCTCCCCCATTGAATAAGGGACCAGCAACAGTTTGAATTCATGTGGAATGAATGTTGTGGTCACTTTTACCTGACCTTTGTCATAATATAGTTTGAAAAGATCTTGACCATCTAGATATTCCACAGAATATTGCAATAATCCATTACTTTTATAACTTTATATTTATTAGTCCAAATTAACATGAAATGGCTAGCACATTGAAAGTGTTGGTAAGACATATGTGCTTCAGCATTTAGATACATCTTTCAAAAATCAAAAGAACTGCCACATTAGTAAAATTTTGAGAGGTTAAAGGCATACTGGCACATCTAGTCCAAAGTAAAAGTCAAGTTTTTTAATCATGTTTCTCCCACCACAAAGAATGAAGCACACACAGTGCCTATTAAAGCCCTCTTCGTGTTTTTAAGTCAGCATATTCTATACCTGGGAATGCTTTTTCTTCCTATGTAAAGAAAGGTGAGTTTTTAGAGAGCCCAAAGTACAAAAGAACCTTGTACAGTAGGTTCAGGACATATTGCAAATATCCTGAAAACCTTATGGAATTAGAGATATCACTAATGAGAAAAGCTGTCTTACTGAGTTGATGGTAAGCCCCAGTGGGAGGAAAAGCAATGCAGAGATGCCTGGGCTTCTGGAGCATGGCCATGCCATTTGCATTGGAAAATTATATACATTTTAAAAGAACATATTTGACTTTATATTAATCTCTGATAAGCACAGAGCATTTGAACATGGGATATCCAGTGACCATGCATTCAGAATGACATTATGTGCTGAGTTTCATGAGAATCACCAAGTTATAAGATCAGGCAGGCCCAGCAACAATACATTTTAAAATGGAGCTGGTCATCTGTAATAAGTCACAGGCAGGGCCAAGGGGGAAAAGCCAGCCAGCCATATGGAGTCTAGACTTCATCATCATTCACCACCATTGTACTACCACCCCTCCCTCACGTCACATGCATATCTATACGGGTTAGGTAGGACGGGTTTCTTAGGACCATCTGACTGAGGAGAAAAAGACCTTTGTAATACAGATAAATGGATCAGCCCATTTTACGTATCAAAGCTGAAAATGTATGGCCCTGGCTGGTGTAGCTCAATGGATTGAGTGTGGGCCTGCGAACCATAGGATCTGGGTTTGATTCCCAGTCAGGGCACATGCCTGGGTTGCAGGCCAGTTCCCAGCAGGGGACTCACGGGAGGCAACCATACTTTGATATTTCTCTCCTCTCCTTCCCTTCCCCTCTAAAGATAAATAAATAAAATCTTTTTTTAAAAAGTGCTGAAAATTTCTCACCTTCCTACATTTCTGAATTTTCTGCATTCATCATTAAAAAAAAGCTGAAGATGTATGGATATACTGTATCTTCAGGGTTAGCCTTGCAAAAACAGTAATGAGGAAATATATTCCCAACTGGCCTGGGAAGGACTTCAGGATCAGATGTTCAGACCACTCATGCTTACATGTCTGTGTCACTCTACCAGGTAAGCAACCAAGACCACCAGGTGGCTGTGGTGAGGGAAATATGAAATGGATATTGGAGGAAGGGGTTGAAGCATGTGGAAAGATAAGTAGCCTGAGATCTAAATATATGCAGACTCACAGATAGTAGTGAATGACTTGGGTAGTTGTCCTGTACTTGAAAGAAGAACAACAAGATCAGGGACAAAATGGTTTGGTGGTGGAAGGGGCATGATGGCAGTCGCATGCACACATGCAAGAAGTGGACTCTGGGTAAAAATGTCTTTATTGCATGTTAACACTCACTAGAGAGTATCTATGACAGCAGAGAGAAAGCAAACAACCAATTTAGACAAAACGATTTAGCTGGCTGATGTCAGCCAGCCTCTATTACTGGCCACCCTGGTTTTAGCATGATGGGCAGTTGAGCAAAGTGGCCATCATTGCAGGAATGGAGATTGTTTTCATTCCAAAAGCATGGACTCCCACTTACTAAACGTGATGCAGAAAGTCTTTCCACTGACTGTCCAATCACTCCTAAGGAAACCAGCCACCTGGATGTAAGTTGACTACACTAGACCTCTTCGATCTAGAAAATGGCAAATATTTATTCTGACAAAAATTGACACATTTATCAAGTCTGAGTGTGCCTTTCCTCCCCATGGAACTCAGGAAGAAGCACTATCCAAGGGCTTACAGAGTGTTTAATCCACCACTATAAAGTCCTGTATATCTCATAATCAGATCATGGGACTGTATAAAGCAAAAGCAGTGATAGAGTATAGATAGACCATGGAATCTACTGCTCGTATAACATATCTCAGCATCCAGACACTGCTAGCCTGACAGTGTGTTGGAATGAGTTGCAAAAGGCATGGCTGAACCACTAGCTCAGAAGAAACACTTTATTACAAGGATTGTGTACTAACCTGTAGGACACAGTAGAAACCTGCAACTAAATTATCAGTATAAGGAACTCTCTCCAATAGTCAGAATTCTTGGGCCAGAAGCAAGAGTATTTTAATTACCATCAATCCCAACCATTCACTTGGGAAATTTATGCTTTTCATGCTTACAACTTTGGGCTCTATGGATTTGGCAGTCTTGATCAACCAAGGAGGAGCATTTCAGCTACAGTGCATTGAACTATAAATTATGGCTGCTTTCTGCTAATTCTTGGATTCATATATCTAAGCAACAACAGGAAAGAAGGTGTCATCTTGGCAAAGGTAACTGACTCTTATAAGAGGGCTACTTTTACACAATAGGGACAGGCAAACCATGTTTTGTACCCAGATGACCTATTTGTATATCTTTTAGTACCCCACTACCTAACAATGAATATTAAAAAAAAAGGAAAGCAAGTCTGACTTTAGAAGGGCACCAGGACCAGATATTTAAACTCATTAACACTGGGGGTCTAGACCATCTTACTAGGTCAGCAACCAAGACAAACAAAGGTACTACCAGACATGAGGAGACTCTGAAATGGATAATGGAGGAGGGTAAGGAAAAGTATCCATTACTGTCCTAAAACCAGCTTCAGCAGTAGAGACTATATTTTGTTCTACCTACCTTCCTGTTTTGTTTTCCCAAAGGGGGAAAAATGTTCACTGGAATCCTGGAAGAGCTGATTCCTAAATGTATATGAAAAAGTGGCTCCAAGTAGCATAAGAGGTAGACTATAGTAGTAACTGTGTTGTGTCACCACAATTCTCTCTAGAGAAAGAATTTTTATCCTATGTATTGGCAATGCTATCAGCAGACAGCCTTCACTTGTCATGCCTCAACTGTAGAGAACCATCTAGCTTAAGTTCCTGAGGCAACTGACATCCAATGACTCTTTGCTCTAAAGGCCTGGCCGTGTCAGCACAAGGTGAGACCTTGATGACAGGCCAATCTAGGTATTCTTGTGGGAGGTGACAGAGTCTGCTATTAGGCCTGCAATACAACTGGATTTATTCCCCTAATATTGCCCCCCACTCCTCCCTTCCAGGGGTGTGATCCCAAAGGCACTCTCCAGTGAACGTTTTGCTAAAATTTATCTCTGAGTTTGCTTTCTGGAGAACCCAACCTACTTTTCAAAGTGTTTTTATACACATTATCTTATTTTCCCTTCCTATAAGGTAGACAAGGAAGATTTTATTTTAGACATAAAGAGGCCCAGAAAGGTTATGTGTGGTTTTTCCAAAGTCTAACAGCTTATCAGTGACAGACCCACCAATGGCACACCAGACAGTTGCCTAGCTCCTTTTCTTATGACACCATATGCCTTTTTCCATGGCAAGGGAAGCCAGGCTTGGCTACAGTGCCATCCTTCTGCTGTGACAATGATATGCCTGGACCTTAAGATTCATTCTGTCAAAGGTGCTCCAGGAAATATAGCCACAGCACCATCAAGGCAATTTATAACCAGTACAGATGAATATTTTGATGATGTCATTATGATATATTGTCCCTGTACAAGCTTTTTGAAAAGTAGACCATATTAACAAAAATGCAAAAGTTGTCACTTAAAATGAAAATCCTATGATTTAGAAGTAGCATCCACCTTCTGGATAATCTTTTAGACAATATATAAATCAAAACATGCAAGGTGTCATGTGCTAGGCAATACACTGCTAACTCTGATCTTAGCACTGGATGTATCTTATTATTGGAATTAATTGGCCTGTGAATATTTAGGATCCTTAATTGAATATCTTGATTTCTTGAAACACTGCAGTGTATGGGATTGTTCTTTCTCAGCATAGCCCTGAAGGCAACATTCAGAACTCACTCAGAGACTCAGCAGTGAAAAACTGTGGGGCTTTGTGAGTGAAAAAAAAATTGTCTGTGTGCCCATATGGATGTTCTCTGAAGCACTAGACTTCAAAGATCTGGACTCTAAGTTGAATTTTATTTCTTGTGTGACTCATAATACATCAAAGTCTCCTCAGGGCCCCTCATCCCAAAGTGGGAAGAGACCAAGACGATCAAGTCCCTTCAAGTATTGTGACTTTGCGCTACTGATTCTCAGCTTCTCCTGTGTTTCCCTCTGGCCTCAGTTGCATTATAGCTTGGGGATAGAATAAGCAATGATTTCCAGGGTTAGAAGAATTAAGTCTACTACCCAAGGTAACTGTGGCAGAACTGAAGTCTTCCAGTTTCTTTACATTATGTGGATAACAAAGTGAGTCTAGGATTGAGACTGCAAGTATCAGGGGCAATGGTACAGGGAGGTGGTAGGGTGGAATGGCTCATGTCACTGGGCCTGCATAACTATGAAACCTTGGAAAAGTTCAGTGCAATGTATGGGACTTAGTATATCCCACTATATAATGGCAATAATAAGATCTACATCAGAGTATTCTTATGAGGAATTTCACAAAGTCATTTATATAAAGGGCCAAATATATAATTAGTGTTCAATGAATATTATTCCCATCCCTTGTTTTTCCCAACTCTTTCAAAACTTTGAGAAAATGGTCTGAAACAAAACAAAAACCTCTACTTACAAGGTCCTGAGAAAGAATATAACAAATAGGAACCTGAGAGCAAGCATGCATCATCCGTGCAAAGAAAACTTAAGTGGCTATGGTACACCCTAGTTAAGGGAGAAATGATTACTGAAATCTAAGCAAGAATGGCTTCTAGATAAAAAAGATAGTTATGTGTGTACTTGCTACTGTGATTTTAGGGCATGAGTCAGAAGATACCATGAGCTACCAACTGCTTTACCCCACTTCGATAATTTCCTGAAGCTTAAACATCTATTTTCTATATTTTTCTTATTTTTCTAGAAGCAGAAATATGCAACATTTTTGTAAAGAACAACTGTCTTATTTATTATTTATTTATCTTTATTTCTGCGATTCCAAGACCAGTTGACAGTGGGTCATGTATAAGAAGAAACGACTGAGTGTGACTTAGTCAGGAATGGGAGCCCAGCCTCGCAATGGTTTCTGTCCCTCCTTGCGAGAATCCCAACAACCCATGACACGAGATGTGACAATGACCTGAGAGAGTGGTCTCATGTAAGTGGGCATGGAAGCACCTGCTCCTCCTATTTTTGTCTTTTTTCCATCTTGAGCAGTGCTTCTAATTTTATGTTTAGACCCAAAGAGAGAATAAAGTATAAAGGGAAAATCTGCTAACAGAGTCGGAAACTGCCTGTGGATGCAGCAGACTAGAGCATGCTTCCCTGGTGAGGATGTGAATCTAAGAGCCTCCATCCCAGCAGCAGCTACAAATAGAAACACCATGCCAAAACGGGCACTTAAAGAAGCCTGGCAGGAAACTCCCAGGTGAGGTTCTAGGACAGATGCCAATGACAGCTCAGGGAGTTTACTTTAATGCACAGTCCCTTGGTAAATATAGATGTTCCTGAAAAAGTTGTCATCAAAATTGTTTCCTGGGAGCGTTATACCTTGACATGAAGAAAGAACTTGCAATCAGGTTTTTGAAAGGAGGAAGAGAGCTTGAGAAGGCTTATGCCTTGAGGAGAAACCTTTTAAAAAGAAAAAAGAAAGGTTGAGTCAAAACTGTCCCATGTCTGCATTTTGCTTAGGCCAGCAAGGCATTTAGACTATTTTCCTAGTTGTTCCCATGGAGGCCATTCATATTGCAATGGCTGCTACCTCACATCCATATGGAATAGTGGGAAGACGGGGGACTTTCAAGTTTAGTGAGGTTTGGGAAAGTAAACTTTCAAAACAACACAGCTGCTATGTTGTGGAACAAGAGTTAAGACCTAGGTCTGTTGTATGCTTCCTCATTTGTAAAAAATAACATCTCCTTCAGTGAACTCTCATTAGACTAAATGAGGGAGGGAACATAAACTAAATGGCACCAGGGCTGAAACACTACACAACACTTCAGAGAGTAAAATGTAAATGGAAGTGCCAACTTATTTGCCCAGAAGATTTCTCTTAGTGTTTGATACATTGTAGGTGCTCAATAATTGTTAACTTTTATTATTTTAAAAGAAGCCTTTAGTTGCTCTTTCTTAAGACAGAATTTAAAATAGCAATTTATCTTCTAACCATGTTAGAATGAAAAGATGTTAAAATTTATCTTTTTCTGAAGAAAATTTTTATGAGCTCAATATGACCTTACTCTTCCCCTACCAGTTAAATCATGTGAAGTCCATTTTATTTTGTGCTCTCTGCACTCTGACAACACATTTGATGCTCTTTTAATAATTAGTTTCCTTCCAGACCCTCCATGCTGGGACCTGCTGGCCAACTCTGGCACGTCCTCCAAGTCAGTGACCGTTGGGTACAGATGTCTGCTTTGTGACAAGTGTAAACTGACAGCACTTCCTTTTAGAAGCTTTTTTTTTTTTATCTTTCGTGTCTACTTCCTTCTTCCATGACCAGATCTGGCAAAACCTCATTCTTTTGCAATGAAATTCCAAAGAGCATACTAACTATCCAATTGCTTTTCTGATTAGTGCAAAGATAAAAGAGGTTTAATCCCAGATTGAAAGACAAACTATATAATGACTACTGACATTGGAATAGCAAACATTGGCAAAGCTATTAAGAGAATAGCAGATTGTGAGTAATATTTTATGTTTGCCAAAGGGGGTCGGTCTTTAAAAGATACTAAGATATCTATGAGAATGATTTAGATATCTATGAGAATGTATCAGAAGATATCAGTTTTAAGAAAAAAATGCTATTTATAGAAGCCATCCTGCCATAATTATGGTAACCTTTTCTGAATTCCTCTCACACCCCAGGTTCCACACTGGGGCAACATGAACAGGGAGTAGGTCAAGAAAGAGGAAAATCAAGAATTCTCTTACTTAGCTCCTCCTTCATGAACTCCTTCTCACTCAAGACTAGCTCAAAATTAACCTTCTCAGTGATGTTTTGCCTCTCACAGGCAATTAGTGACTCTTTACAAATCCTATAGTTCTTTTTACATATTCTTGTTTTGGATTTTTAAAATGCAAAATCCTTTTATGTTAAATATTTGTTAACATGTCAGTATCTCCCAGTATACTGTGAATGTTGAACCATACATGTCTAATTGATATCTATATCTCTGGCACTTAGTAGAGTCTCTAATACATGGCAAATACTTAATCAATGCCAAATGGATTCATGGAATCTGTAGAGCTATTTTGTTTAATTTGTGACAGGCCATAGATACAAATAAACTATGACATTCTGGTCAACCATCGCTAGGACCATTTTGCAGAAGAAGCTTAGCTGTCCCCTATGAGCCTGCAGGAGAAAAGCTGTAAATGCTCTCTAGCCTTGTGATGTGATGAATCTTCCACAGCATGGTCATTGACACGGACCCGACACCAAAGAAAACTAGATCTTCCAGTAGGTGGCAAAATCACGTTATAGGTAGAAGGAACTATCAAAGCTTACTTCAGATATTTCATTATGTAGGTAAGGGAACTGAATCCTATGAATGTAGGGTATCAATTTCAATTTTATATAGCTGTGTGATGGACAATCTAAAATTCATCTATCCTGAATGAAACAGTGTCTTTTTCAATTGTGGTAAAATGTAACATAAAATTTACCATTTTAAGTGTACAATTTAGTGGCACTAAATATATTCATATTTTGAGGCAACCATCACCACTCCTTAGTTCCAGAACATTTTTATCATCTCAAATCGAAATTATGTACCCATCAAACAGTAACTGTCTATTCCTCCCCTCCCTTTAGTCCCTGGTAACCACAATTCCACTTTCTGCCTCTATAAATTTGACTACTCTAGATACCTTACCTAAGTGGAATCATACAATATTTGTCATTTTGTGTTTGGTTATCTCAGTATAATATCCTTAAGGTCCATCCATATTGTAGCATGTATCAGAATTCCCTTCCTTTTTATGGCTAAATAATCTATTATATTTAAGTACAGTATTTTATCTGTTCATTTGCTCATGGGCATTTGAGTTGTTCTTACCTTTTGGCTATTGTGAATGATGCTGCTATGAACATTGGTGTAAAATATCTGTTATAAACCCAGCTTCAATCTTTTGGATATATATCTAGAAATGGAATTTCCAGAAAAGAATACTTTCTTCTTTACACCATTGTGTCTCAAATCCTAGGAAGGCCAAAGCCCATACCGATATCAATAAGTGATTTAGCCTTTTTCTTAAACATTGAATGGAAAGATGACTGTATCTGGGAATGGATTCCAGTATAATTAACTTCTTTAAAAATGTTATGAGTATCTGCTATGTTCCAGGCTCTGTGCTAAGTACTTTGGGTGCACAGGTTTAAGAAACATACCAGACAGTAGGAAAAGAACAATACAGGAATTATGGGCAATACTAGAATACACTGAGTCAAAGAGAGGAGGGAGTGACTGATTCTACTGAGTTGTGGTAGGGTTTTTAGGGAAGTTGATGAGTAAGGGCTTCATAGTCAAAGAGGTGACATTTCAGTAGGGTTTTGAAAGATAAATAATAATGCAATAGTAAAATTAAGATTGAGAAACTGCACGCTCAAAAATAAGAGTGTAAAAAGCCCCAATTTATAGTTTCATATGACTAAAATATAAAATGTGAGAAAAGTAAATAGCAGAAAAATGAGGATAGAGAGATGGAGGGCAAATAATGTAGGACCTTGAAGACCATTGTAAAGAACTTAAATTTTGTATTTTGCTAATATATTTTACCAAAGGATTTTACAAAAGAACATGGCATTATTGAATGATGCTTTAGACAGATCACTCCATGTGGGCTGATCCAAGAGTGGGAGAACATCCTGTAAGGTGTAAGGAGTCTTACTCTTTGAAAAAATCTGAGCAACAGAGAAAGAAGGTCTAAGCTGAAATGATATAGAACCTTGAAATCCATGATTTTGTGACTGATTAACTGAAGAAAGGAAAGTTGGAAGGAAAAGTAATTACAGGTGACTTCAATGTTATTGACCTAGTAACTGGGCTGTTGGGTAAAGGCATTCACTGGGGTAAGATCATCAGAATGGTCAGGCTTGTGAATGAGGATAATTGGTTCAGTTTGAAGTGTGTTGACTATGGGGTACCTCTTAAGGTAGAGAAGATTAGTAAGAAGTTAGACATTAAAGATTAAAAATTGAACTCAAATTGGTCCAATTGTAAGAAACAAATTACTCTTACTATGTTTCCAGCAAGGAATTAATATATGGAATTAAGTGTTCATGAAATCATTAGAAAATGGGGAGGAGCAGGCTCTAAACTGGACTTCCAGAAATAATGCCCAGAAAATGGCTACAGAAATAACATGCTAGAAGAGCTGTAATCACCATCATAATTAGAAAGCTTAATCAAGTAATCAGGAAGCCACTATTGCTACTGCTGCTGCTGCTGCAACTACTTCTTGACATACAGGAACTCAATGACTGGAGACCACACAACTGCTACAGAGAAACCCAAGGCTGCCATGTTTGTGCTTGCCATCAATAATAATCAAAAGCAGCAAATAGGTGGCTTTGGTATCACCTTTGCCTTTCAAAAGTATATTTTTCTTGATTTTAGTGGTCATTGTAAAACTCTGTGGACATACCATTTACAAGCCATTGAATTACACAGTTTAAGGGGGTGAATTATATGGTATGTGAATTACATATCAATAAAAACATTATTAATATCTTACATATTTTCTAATTGGTGGAATGTATTCTGCACCCTGAAACCTAGAGGCAAGGGGGTGTGGGAAATGTAATTTTTAGCTTTCCAGCTTTTATTGCAGGAGATTAAATCGGAAGAAATACAAGCGAATGTTGACCAAACCAATCTTTTTTTCCTCCCAATGGGGGTGGATGACTTTTCCTAATGAGAATTTATCAAAAAAGGAAGAGAAAGAAAGGGGCAAATGAAGATCTAAAATGTCCACATTTGAAGAAAGACAGAAACAAATATCCAAGAAACAAAACCGAGAAAGAATGAAAGATGGTAAATGAAGAACCAGAATACGCTGTCCCAGAAGCTGAAAGTACAGATTCCAGAAGGAGGGAATTCACAGATGTAATGAATTCGGCATCACTTAGATAGGTGAGTGGGGCAAGTCACTTAACCTCTTTAAGTCTGTTTCTCCATCTTTAAAATGGGGATGATAATAGTAACATTTGTCCCTCCCAGTTAACTTTTCTTAAACATCAACTGTAATAATGTATATAAAACTGAACTGCAAACTATGTATCAATCTATTAATGATAGTAGTGATTATTCTTAAAAGAGGTTATGAAGCCTTTATTGCTAATATGTTAATTAATATTGGGGCATTTTAACAATATCTATTTGAACAAAAACTCCTCCCATACAAATTTGAACATTTTGTCACAGAAGAAATAAAGAATTACTGCTCACAGCCACCCCCATGTCATCCATGTTTGTTTGTAAAGACTGTCATAAAGCATTCTTCTCAGCCAACATCTTACCACCAAGATATGAGGATTTATTTACAAATATAAACTAACTACTTCTCAGAACAGTCCTCCATGGTCATGCTTAGGTGAAAAACAGGTTCACAGAGCCAGCAGATGCAAGGAACTTGGCTCCATCATGCTCAGCAGCCTCCAGTCCACACCGCACCCCTTCCTGACATGTCATTTACCAACTCTCAAATATCGACAGCCTGGGTGCTTAGGACTGGGATTCCAATCATCCCACTCCTTTAGGCACTCAGTTGCATTTGTAACACACCAGCTGTTTCTGAGAACACATTCTTAATATAGGAACAGCAAGAAATTCTGCCGTATGTGTCCCAAGCCATGCTGGAGTGCTATCATGGCAGTAATTTCTTGTGGAAGACTAAAAATCAAAGTTGAATTTTTAGGGAACTTGCCCAGCATTACTTTCTTAGTTTCTCTTTCACTCTAGGTTTGCTCTCATCACAAGATGCAGGCCTGTGAACTTCTTGGAGAATAGGGTGAAGTAAGGTGGGATCTTGTCACAGCAGAACACGGTGCAGAAAAACCACATAAATCACAAGCAACATGTCCATGAGGAAGGAAAATCAACAATGAGGTTTCAGAATTGATTAGACAGCTGGCTCGTCAGAAGTCCTATACAAAGTGGCCATGATGTCCCTGCCATTTCAAAGGTATGTGTTACAAAAAGCAAATTAAGGTGAATTTTTTTGGCCTAGAAATATTTTTTTCACTATAGAGGTCCAAAATGTACCATTCATCTTAAGGTGGACTTGACATTTGTTGCTCTTTCATTAGGGAAAGAATGGTATTTAAGAGCATGGACTTTGGAGCCAGGCTGTCTTGGATTATTGGATTCCTGGATCTGCTACTTCCTAGCTATGTAAACTTAAGCAAATTACATGACCTCCGTAGCCTCAATTTCTTGATTGTTTTTAGAAAAACAATTCATGTAAAAGTACTTAGCTTAATAATTGACCCATATTAAGTCTACTATAAATGTAAGCTATTATTATTCCTACCTGTAATTTTGCATTAAGACTGCTGCAAAAAATCTTTCAAACTGTTTGATTATCTGTTTGTTTGTTTACAATACATAAGAAAAGAAGAGATGTTCTCTTTACAACTATTAATGTTCTAAACTGAATTGAATGGAAACAGAAGCCGGTCTAATCTTACTTTCTTCTTCTGAATACTTTCTCTGTTAGTGTTTGTATATTGGCATGTACTTCTGGAGTATTTTTCCAAATTGGGGATCCTGCCTGTCTTCTTTGGCAAGGTAAACTTGCTCAACAAAAGTGAAGCATTGGTGATGGAGGAAGAAAAAGTTCATTAGTAACAAAGAGTTAGGGATAGGAAAGGCATGTCGACATTTATCAAGAAATAATGTTTCCATGCTGTTTTAACCTAACAAAAATCACTGATTTCATCATATGAAATACATAAACCCGAAGATTTCAGTGATCTGACACTATAGGAGTTTATTTCTTACCCACGTCAGAGTCCAACATGGAACAGTGCAGGAGTTTGTGTTGTGAGCAGGGGAAGTGAGAAGGGCACAGTGAGGCCTCTGCTTCACACTGTCATTCAGTGACCAGGCTTCTTGGGTCATGTGACTCCACATGCTTTA
The DNA here is from genome assembly GCF_021234435.1 of Artibeus jamaicensis. Classification (NCBI taxonomy): domain Eukaryota; kingdom Metazoa; phylum Chordata; class Mammalia; order Chiroptera; family Phyllostomidae; genus Artibeus; species Artibeus jamaicensis. The sequence goes on along the minus strand of NW_026522030.1, from coordinate 40,276,651 downwards.
GGGCCTTGTTCTCCTCTGCACCCATCCAGTGGAAGGAAGAGTACATGCAGGATTACATGGGACCAGACCTAGAAGTTGGTCAGAAGACACTCATGGCTCTACTTAGCAGCAAGAGAAACCGGGAAATGTATGTCTAGAAGGTAAAAGAAACAGGATTTGTTGAGCCCTCTAGGATGCTATATCCTTTCTGTTGCTCACCAAGACATATTTAGTCTTTTGCCTCTCCTTAAGACAATTTTTTTTCCTTTGAGATCCTGAAGTTTTTGGCCAGTTTTTCCCAATAACTCCACATTTAAAAAAATTCTTAACCTTTGTTGAAATATTAATACTTAATCGAAAATCGATTTTTTCCTTTAGTATCCCAGATTATATCAAACAACAAGTCTCTTACCAATTAAAAAAATTATGTACCTAACTTATACTCCTAAACAGTGGCATCAGGGGAGGGGGCGAGATAAACACTGAAGTTAAAGCCCATCATGTTCTTCCAGGTTTTGAAATTATCATTGGTTTATGGAGGACAAGGTCTCCAAATGGTACACAATTTTATTCAATTAATAAGGCACATTTAATTATAAAGTTGCAAATGTGGATTTCTGCTTGGTTATTCAACCTTCAGTTATTCCTCTCACAGACTGACCTGAGCATCTCACAGCCAGAGCCAATAACCTCTCTCACATACTAGATAGCAGAACAGAATGAGAAGGACAGGTGCAGAAGCAAATGAGTATCTCGGTATACTGTCCACCCTTAGGGAAGCCAGAGCAATGCACACATGCCAGGAGTAGTGAATGGAACTACAGATGGGAACTTTAGAACAAGACAGGGCACCTTGAGGAAGGACAATGCAGCCTTTGGATTTCTGTGTTTCAGGGCCTGTGCTAAAGGCAAGCTGAAGAACAAACGCCGATCAACAATTCAAACACCTATCACTTCTCTCAGCTTCAGAAAGTGACTTTGTTACAGGTTTTGCTCCCTAAATGGGTACCAAACTGAATGGCAGGATCCAGACCCTCAAGGAAGCTGAATTCCTAAGAATGACAACAGGGTTCATGCCTTGCAGGGCAGGGGTTAATCATCTTGCCCTAGCACATTTGACAACTCCCCTTAGGACTGACACACCTTAATGCTGATTCTACCTCACTTAGCAAAAATGCATCAAATTTTAAGTGAAAGGAAGTAACAAGAGAGACAAGCCTTTGAAGGGAGCTTTTATTTTTTGCCAACAGCAACCCCTCCCCCATACCAGCCAGATAGTCTAATTTCTCTCCCCCAGATCCAGTGTAGTTTGTGGACCTTATATCTGAACTCTCTCTGCCCTGTCCACTCTCTGGGGGGTGGCTGCGTAGACTTCCACAAAGAGCTTCTTATAATGACACATTGAAGTTACCACCACTCCCCTCACCATCACTATCACCGCCACTAAATCTTTAAGAACTTCAGTGTGTTTTGTGCTTATGTGCGGGGAGGTAATGAGAGAGGCCAAGGCTTGTCCAGCCCAGCCTGCATTTTCAGTGCTGCAATGCAGAGAGAGCCTGCAGTTATTGGGGTAGCCAACCTCTGCAGCCCCTGACATTTTTTGCTCCTCTAGGAGACAGTAATACATTACAGGTGTTATAACTTTTCCTCAGAATCAGACTGCCTGGGGAACTGTAAATCTAAATCATGGCTGCCCTCAGGAAACCTGTGGGCCTGTAAACACAGTGAAATGAGTGAGATGAAAGCATCTGAGGGAGAAAATGAATTTCTGGCATCCCACTGAAGTCTATTTCATTTTTACAGTCTGGTCACCCTCCTGTGGCAGGGGCAGTGCCTGGGAGGGACAGGCTGCCTTCTGATTGACAGCTGACAAGTGTGGCTCCTCCTGGAAGCCTTGGCTCTGGGGCCTAATCAAGGGACAAGAGCTGCAGCAGATTTTGAGTGTCCCCACATAGCTCAAAGTGCCACATATGATGCTGCCAAGGCCACGGCAGGTTTTCTTTTTGGGAGGCTGGGCCTGTCTGAGCAGGCTTTTGTAATCAAGACCATTCTTCAATTCAAAGGCAGAGCAGAGCATTTTAGGTGAGACATATCAAAGGGAAGATAGGGGAAGAGAAAGGAAGGTAAGCAGGAAAATGAGGGAAAGAGAAAGGAATAAAAGTGACTCCCCAGAGAATTCACAGATGCTGGTATTTCAAGGGGCAGAATCCCAGGTGCCTGCAGAGGGCTGGCTGCTGGCCGGAGGAAGACTCTGAGAAGCTCACTCTGGGTTTTAGCAAGCATGCAGCAGGAGACAGGAATCAATAAAATAAAGCAATAGTAATAACAATATTTTTAATGTGGCAACTTGAAGGTTGTGTCACAACAGCCAAACCAGATTCTTTAGCTATAAGTAGACAATAGAGCTCAATAGCTATCACCAGGGACAATGGGTGACCCTAAATACAGAAAACATTTTCCTCTGGTTTTTCAAAACAAACTTCCTTCTGATTTTCATTAATGGTAATTTTAACATGAATTTGACCATATTGCCTTTGTGTTATGATCAATTGATTTACTGACTGATAAAATGGCGGAGGCCAGAATGATTTAGTTCAGTGTCCTCCCTATTATGGACAGATGAAATGCTGAACACTTAATTAAACTGAGGTCACTTTTCCTATTCCCATGGAAGTCTATATAGGAATCTGAAAGCAATTTTTGGATTCTTAGTAAATCGCCTACACTTACATTTTACATGCTTTGGCAATGACTGCAAGACTGTGAAAGCCTGTTTTTAGAAAATTACCTAGACTACTCTGTACAGTAAATAATATTTTAAAGCACTGGAAATAACGTCTTGATATTTCAACTTCCAGACTGTTGCTGTAGAGGCAGCAGAGTGTGGTTGATACAAGCCTGGAATCCAGAGCCAGACAGTCTTGGATCAAGTACTTGTTTTCCCACTTACTAGATGTATAATCTTTGGCAAGTATCTTCACATCTCTGTGCTTCAGTTTTCTCATATATCACATGGGGATAATAATAGTAGTATGTATCCTTAAGACTGTATGGGTTTAAGTGAGTTAAAACATATAAATAAAGTATATAGGACAGAGTCTGGTATACAGTAAGCAATAAATACTGTCAGTATTAGAAGTGAAGTTTCTAAAAACTTTTTAGGAAAAACTGTTGATTTTTTAACTTTACTTTTATTATTCACAATATTACAGTTATCCTCATTTCCTACCTTTCCCCACTTCCACCTAGCTCCACACCCCCTTCCCTCTGGCCATCACCACACTGCTGTCTGTGTCTATGTGTCATGCACGTATGTTCTTTGGGTAATTTTGTTTTTGAGTTATATTAATAATGGCTAGTTAAAGGACTTATTAAGGATTTTAGAGAGAGCTAGGGCTACTTTAGAAGATCTTGATAGCAACTTTTTTAGATGATTCAGTGATTTTTTTTTATTATCCCTTAGAAAACAACATGCTTGTAACAGATTAAAATAAGCACACTTTAAAACCATACTTGGTTTTTATATTCGTTTTTGTGTTACCTTCCTTTTAACCACAAGGGCAATTATTCCCAATACACAGAAAATGCTAGTGAGAATTACACCAAAAGTAACCACCCCAGTCACCAAGGGCACGGTAAGTTTTCACAGGAGTCTGACTCCAGACCCTACACCCTCTCACCACACCTCTAAATCAGTCATTTTCAGCTGCTGTGCTGTGAGAGGCACACTGCTGTGCCACAAAAGTTTTTAAAACATGCCATACCTGACTATTTACTCAGGGCCACTGACCTCTTTTCCTGTAGATTGTCAAATAAGAAATTGAAAACAGCCAATATAGCAACAGCCATCCAATGTTAATAAATCAAAATTATACCTATTTTTTCTTGTTAGGTTGGCAAAAAATACATTTTTGATGTGCCACAGAAATTTAGAAATTAGTTACATGTGCCATAAGATGAAAAAGGTTGAAGATTCCTGCTCTAAATTAATATTTATTTCACTGAATACAGACTAGAAATGAGGTTAGAGCACATGCAAACTTCGACTTCTCTCGTGGGGAAGACAAAACTCACTTTTGTCTCCTGGGACCATTTCCTCTTAAATCCAATTTTTCCAATTTCTTATAATATCTATAAACCTGCAGTTTCTAAAGCAAAACAGCATTTCTGACAAGAAGTGAAAAACTTAGGTGATAATAATGAGAATTATTAATATTATGTGACACTTACTAGGTGCCAGACTCTGTTCTTTTCCTACAGATCAATCATGTAAACCTTAGGTGGGTATATCAAACTTCTACTGAAGTAATTATAATTTGATCTATCTCCATGATCACACTGCATGCCACATATTTTCAAATGTTTTGACATACCAAAGAGCAATAGAAATGTCCTTTAATTATTATCTCAAGGTTACTTGCTGATGAGAGTCATGTTTCACACAAAGTGGTTAGTAGAAAGTAGATTTACAAACATCACAAAATTGTCACCTCCAACATGTTGCTTGGTCTGAAAGTTATTTTTTATTTATTCTAAAAGTCAAACCATGGGGAAGGTGAGATAAATGTCTGAAACCATCCAGAGATCATTCCCTTTGTCTGCAGGAACTCATATTAATTCCAGGTACATGTTCACATGAATGAGCAAATATGTCATTGGGACAGAGGCTGAGAACACACAGTGTCTGTGCAGTTTTTTTCTTTTTCTGTTTCTCTCTTTTCCATTTCCTGTCCATTTTCTCTGGCTTTCTCCTTTCCCCATTCTTGGTGCCATGAATCAAAATCCTATTATTTCAACTGCAAAATTAATGGTGGAGAGTTTTCTCAGAAAGTTCTTTCTTCCATTTTCCTCATATGGAAAGAGTAAGTGAGAGAGAGAGGCAAAGAAAGAGACAGAGAAGATGCTACAACATTTCAAGCAAGTGTCTAGAACTTCAGATCAGACCAGTTCCCCAAATCAGCAGAAGTATAATTCCAGCAATGGTTCTATTCCTTTCAAAACCATTTTCCCATCCATAATTAGAATCAATTGCCATCAGACTGTAATTTCTCAGAAAGCAGGCAAAGAGTGAAGCTTGTAAAGCTGGTAAAAATAGTTCCTAGTAAGTTTTCACAGGGCAAGATGTTAGTCTGGAACTGCTATTTATTGACTTTCTCTGAAATATATGAGAACAAAAGCACCAGGACATAATAAACGTCTGTGAAAACTGCCAAAAAAATAAAATGCAAAAGGGGTTACCATGATTGTCTTTCTTATTTTAAATCATTCTTATGTAAAGAGAAGTTTGCTCTTAAAGCCTGGTAGATTTTCATTATTTGTTTAAGAGCTTTGACACCGGACAATTAATTTAATATTTTATCCTTGTTTTATGTTATCCACTGTGCTTTACAGGGCACACTATAATATATGGATGCTCAACACATAATTCAAGGATGTTTAGAAGTAGGAAGGAATAGGAGCTCATTCTTTACCTCTGATGCCAAGGATGGCAAAAGAAACATGTCAAAATCTGCAGTAATCTAAAGTCAGACAATAAATGCTGTTCAAGGTTTTACTTCCCCCCCAAATATAGGGCCCACAGTACTTAAGTCAATGTCACGCATGTTTCCTTGAAGTTTCTAATCAGAATAACCCTTTACAGCTGAACACCTCAAGATGTTGTGTTTGAGATCTTGATAAAAAACTTGCAGGCAGATTTTATGGTTTGTCAGGTCAGAAGCAGTATTTTTTGTTTCTTGTTGAAAAAGCCTGGCTTTAACTTTATTAAAGTCTGATAGGAAAAATGCTTTTTTAAAAAAAAGTGTCTCTACCTTTAGAAAATTTCAGACGTTAATGGCTTTAAAGTAATTCTTACACACTTTAGAATAAATGACATCCTTAAAAAATGTCTGACTTGGTATTTACATGTATTCATATTCCCCAAGCTTCCTGTCTACTTTGTCAATGTTCACATACATCCTTAAAAAGAATGTTTTAAAAGGAGAAAAATTGCAGCACAGGAAAATGTGAAAATGACATGAAGAGGCCCCTATTTTGCCCTTACATATGCACCCCCACCACAGCTAATGGAATTTATCTTTGTACCAGTGGGTTTTTCATGGCTTGATTTGACCAACTCCTTGAAATTTAAGCCTGGACTAACTGTTAGTCTGTGGATTGCTATCTCAGTCTCATGAAAGCCAAAGGACGTCCTACTTAACAATGAGCTGCAAGATCAGGGTATGCTGGAAATGGCTGGATACGGATTTTCTCTCTAACAGGCAGTCCTGGTGGCTGGAATTGCAGGGGCTCTCTTGTATGCACTTGGCAGTGTTTCTAGTAGTTGGGATCACTTTCAGTGTTTTGTTTCATCAGTCATGACTGGCAGGTTCAGTGGCTAGGCAGCTCCAACCTATACCTCTTGCAGTTAGAGGAGTAGAGATTCAGGAATATAAAACATGCCTCTCACATGCTTCAAATATGCAGAAGTGACAACAGAAGGATTAGGGGACCCCTGCTCCTGCTCATTCTACAGAAGAAAGACTTCCCTCCGTTGTTCCTGGCATGTCAGGAGTCCCGAAGAGGAGACAGGATAAAGAGAAGTCCCATTCTCCACTTATCCTGTCATTCATAAGTATTATCCCTCTTTATTGTAATGCTTATTTAATTCATGTATTCATTCATTCATTCATTCGTTCGTTCATTCATTCACTCATTCTCTCTCTCTCTCTCTCTCTCTCTCTCTCAGTTCCATAAAGACCAGGCTCTATGTCCAAATTACTGACTGCTTAAGTTTCCCCTAGCTGCTGTAGCCAATTGTCACAAAATGGTTCACAGCAGAAATACATTTGCCAGTTCTGGAGGCCAATAGTTTATAATCAATGTACACTGGTTTCAGGTATTCCTTGACTTGTGGCTGCATCACTCTGTTCTCTATTTCTGAGGTCACATTGCCACTTCCTCTCTGGGTGTCATGTCCCTTTTCTGTCTCATAAGAATTCCTGTCATTGAAGTTAGGGCCCACTCAGATAATCCAGAATGATACCATTTTACCATTTAGTCTTTTGCCATATATAGTGATAGTCACAGGTTCCAAGCACTAGAACATGGACGTAATTTTTGTGGGTGGAGAACCATTTAAATCACTACACTGACCATTTCACCTCCAATGCCTCTCTAGCTCCCTTCTTCTAAGCCTTCATGAATATCGCTGGATTCATGGAATCCAATTAACACTAAATTCATGGAATCCAGTTAACACTGAATTCATGGAAATATAGGTTTTTCTATATACACCTCCAAACTCTTTCAGCCTCTGCCCATAACCCTCTTCCACATTTTTAGGCACCTATTACAGCAGCACTCCACTCCTGGTATCAACCTTCTAGCTTAGTCCCAGCCATTTCGGACATGCACATATTCTCGTGGTGGGGCACCATTCAACACACTACACTGAGCATTTCACATCCAGTGTCTCACATGGTACTTGCACTGAGATTGGTGACCCATAAATATTTGTTAAAATCAAGAACAAATGCTTCTGCCCCTCTTTTCAGAGCTTCTTCCTTTGCTTCCAATCCAAGGGTCTTACCACTTGCCTGACACTGCAGGCTGGATGTCTCCTCCCCCATTCATTTCTGCACTCAGCAAGGTGCTCCACATTCTCGGCACGAAGCTGATAGTGTTAGAAGTGTCTTATAGATCATCATGGCAGTGAGAGTTCCCAGAATTCTATAGTTTACAGAAAAATATAACTAAAGCGTATTTTTAAATGAAGGAAGGTAGACATTTATAGGGTTGCCAACATTGTATTTTTACCAAATATCATTTTTAAAGGTTACTGCCTATTATCATCAGTTCATGAAATAAATGCAAAATGTAACAGAAAAAGAGCAGATGGACATTATCTCAGAGTAAAGAATTCTAAGCAGTTATAGAGGCAATTCCAACAGGGCCCAAAGAAAACTTTGTTATGACCTGGCACAGATGTCTACCTGTCCCTGTTCAGGAACCACTAATGTAGTCCAACTCTTTCATCTTACAGATGGAAAAACAAAGCCCAAAGGGGTGATATGACTTTTGTAAAGTCACAGAGCTGAACAGGGACTAGAGCCCAAATATGGCAAGCTAATGAAAATTACAATAAAAACAATAATAATGTTGCTAATAATAACAACTGGGTAATGAGCACCTCCTGTGTGTCACTATGCATAGACAATATGTTATTACTACACAGGGTCATTATTCCACCAACTACAACGATGACCATAATACAAGCTAATATTTATTGAGTTCTCACCAGTTGCTAAATAAAATGCTAAGAGCTTTACATGTAATATTTCCTTCAATCTACACAATAGTTCTATGGGGTTGAAACTATTATTATACCTGCTTATAAATAGCTTAGAGAGTGTAAGTACGATGACACTCTGTGAGTGGCAGAGCTGGAGATAGTTTCTAAGCTGGTTGGAGTCCAAAGCCCTTTGTTTTAATGATGATGTTCAACTAGTTTCTTTCTGTGTCATCAACAACCTTCTCTCCATGGACTCTTTCCTCTCAGCACTGAAGCATATTTAAGCCTTTTCCTGTGCTCCACTACCAGTGCAGGACTTTTTACTATAGAATCCTATCTACAGTGGCAACTTCCTATCAGAGAAGGTAGTAGTGCTGAATACTTAGAAGTTGGGCTTCCAGTGCCTGAAACTGTGGATGGAGCAAAAAGGCATTTCAACAGAAGTCTTCATGTCTCCTCTGAAATCCACAGCAGCCCAAGCCCCTTGTGGCCACCCAGTGACATAGCCTTTGGTCTCTTCACTCAGCTTATCTCTTTTTACTTTGTGCTATGAAAAATGAATCCAAAAGATGCTGGACATTTACTGAAAAGCTGGTGTGTGTCATGTAATTTCACATACAAGTCTCATTTATCTTTAACATAGAGTTTGGCAAGGTGATTTTTTAAAATTACATTTTACAGATATTAACTATAATAAGAATTGCTCTGTACTGTATACCATTATGAACTAAAACCCAATCAGAGAGTTTACTTAAAAGGCAATGCATTCCAGTGGCCCAGTGGCTTAAGAGTGTGAGCACTTGAACCACGCTGTCTGAGTTTAAACCTTGCCTTTGTTATTAGCTGCACAACTCTGAGCAAATTATTCAATCCATTTTGTGCCTTGGTCTCCTCATCTGTAAATTTGGGCTAATGATGATAATAATAGTACTTACTGAAAAACTATATTGAGGCAATTAAATAATTCACTTAAAGGACTTAGGACAGCACAAAGACCTAGTAAATTTTCAATAAATATGAGCCGATATTTTTAGGTGAGTTATCCTGTTTGATCCCACAACAACTCTATAACCACTATTAGTCATATTTTTCAGGTAGAACACAGGTTCAGGAAGCCCCAAAATACACAGTTAGTAGGTTGGAGAGTAGGAATCCTTCTTCTTTCCCACGAAGACACCTGAATCATATTGCACTTCCTCTTTCTCTATGCCACAGCTGCCCTAACAGTTGACTAATTCCTCCCTTTGAGTGGTGGTTAAAATAAACACAGAGTTATGAGTACATTTATTATTAATCATCATAATAATAAGAATTATTTCAAAATGGAGGTCCAGAATATAAATGAAGTGTACTGAGGACAATTAATGTGTTAACTAAATGTATTATCTGAAATTAATATAATCACATTTCAGACCAAACCCTTAAAATGGGCTTCATGACACCAATTTTGCCCCAGTTTTTCTTTTTACTTTTAGAAGTTTGCTTTTTAATGATACATGACATTGTCCTTTTTTAAAGTAGAGCCGGAGTATTTTAAAAATATATAAGTAGATAAGGAATGTTGTACAACACAACTAAGAAAACAGGACTTAATACTAATACCCATAAAGGCATAGATATTAAAAGTGGAAATCAAATAGAAATTAAAGCAATAACTAAATTCAATGGTTCTAATTCAAATTTCCAAGATTGCCCTGCGGAGGGTTCCAGCTACCATTTCCTGACTCCTTATTGCAGTCCAGGAACAGTGCTGTGAGGGCAAAATTTTACATTTTCCTATGAGGACCATTTTGCATTTTCATCTAGGATGTTACAGTAACCTGTTGGGCACCATAGATCCTCCAAACCCATTAGTGGTGCAAAGGAAGATATTTTAACTTGGCACAGTATTAAAACCTAAGGTAATTACTTGAACTTAGGGAATCCAACCACCCAAGACTCCGAGCAAGATGTAAATGCAGCTGTGGAAATCACTATGCGATTGACACACACGTGACTGGCACACATACAGGGCCAGGCAGTGAGGGAACACCAGCATCTCAGTGTGCATAATACAAAAAATGGCCTGTGCCAGACATCTATTTACAAAACTACCTGTTAGGAGAGAAGGGTACTTACAGGTCTTGAGCTAAATTTCTCTAGGATAGAGCAAGGCTCTGTTCATGTCTCTGCTCCCTGCACTGAGAGTGCCTCAGCATGGAACCAGTGCACACAAATGCTGGAAGCTGAAAGGACTTCAGTGCCTGCAGGCACTGTTGCAGGAATTTTGAATTCTATTCTTCCATTTGCCAATAATCATGTCCTGCACAAACGATTTGGTGCCTTCTTCTTCCTTTCTGTTGAATCTATTGGGGTGACACTGGTTAACAATCACAGGCACAATTCCACAACGCATGATCTGTACACAGTACTGTGCATGTATGCATGTTGTGTGTATTCATTACCCCAAGTCAAGTCTCCTTCCACCACCATTTATTCCCACTATACCATCTTCTAACTCCCTCCACCCCACCTTGCCCCAGCAATCGCCACACTGTTGTGTCCATGAGTTTTATTTTTTCTCTTTCGCTCAGTTCCTCCACACCCCTACCCAGCTCCCCCACCCCTTCCCACCTGACAGCTGTCAGCCTGCTCTCTATCCATAAGTCCGTCTCTGTTTTGACTGTTCGTTTTGTTCATTAGACTCCACATATGAGTGAAATGGTGGTACTTGTCTTTCTCTGACCAGCTTATTTCACTTAGCATGATACTTTTCAGGTCAACCCATGCTGTTTCAAAGGGTAAGATTTCCTTTTTACAGCCAAGCAGTAGTCCACTGCGTAAATGTACCACAGCTTTTTTATACACCTATCTCTTTGGTATCTTTGAATCTCAGTTTTCTCAATTGTAAAATGGATAAGGACTGTAAAACTTATCTTGTAGAAAGATTTTGATGGTTAAATAAATTTATATTGTAAAAATTGCTTTGTACATTGCACATTGCACTATAAGTTTGATTATTTTAGTTATTAATTTGGTAATGGGGCTCCAATGTAAAAATTAGATTATCTGCATAGTTATCTGTGGGTCAAGAGTGGGAATTCTTAATGTCAGGATTCCTGGATGCAAAACTTGGCATTACACATTTATCTTCAATGTAGTGACAAATGTATGTTTCTGAATTTTTAACAAAAACATTAAAGAAATTACTAAACAATTTTATATTTTATAGGAGGTTGCTTAGATTATACTTTTTGTTTTTACTTTAGAAAAACAGCCCTCTCTCCCTCAGGCCAAAGGGCCCTGGGGCCTGAGGCTGCAGCTGCCTTGCAGATGGTAACTCAGGACTGAAGCTGCCCACCCCAGTTGACCCTCCCTCAAGAGGTCACTATTACTGAACTGGAACCTAGGGTATGTGCGGATGTGGCAGAATGGAGGTTATAAAGCTACAAATGATCGTCACGAACAACTCTTTACCCCGGGGAACCCAAGGCTCCAGACGCCTATCATGGGCTAATGGATGGACACTTCTCTCTGCCTCCTCTGATTGGTAGTTAGCAAACAGATGGAAGCCAAAGTCTCAATGTCCCTTTATAGCAGAAGTAGCCACAGCAATCATTGCCCCAAAGTCCCCAAAGATTTGGGTTCCTAATGCTTGAGGGGGGAAAATGTTAGGTAAAAATTTAGCAGGAGAAGGGGTGGGACAGGGTCCATAGTACTTGCAAAAAAACTCATAAATATCTTTGATTTACTGCCTCTGGCTGTGTATATGTTTTTAACAGGATAACAATAAGTGGTCTGGAACAAGATAAAATTCTGAATTAATAGACCTCCACCGATACTTATGCAATGTCGTGCCCTCCCTCAGAAGAGTATTCTCCACCATATCGATGTGTAATTCCCTCACCCTACCCCACAAATTATGTAAATCCTCAGGGCCAAGAGACCAAGCACCTATGCCTTTCTCAACCACCTCAGCTAGGCTGCTCTCTCTAATGAGAATGTATCACTAATAAACTTGGCTTACATACTAAAAATAAAACAAATGAACATTATTTCTGTTTAAAATTTTTAAGCGTATATTGTATTGATTATTGAGAATTTAGAAAATACAGATATACAATAAAAATCAACTCTGATTCCATTACTCAGAGATGACCTCATTAACACTAATAGGTATAGCTTGCTAATTTTTTCTCAAATACATATGTATCTGAACATTAAATGTAATAAGAATGAATTATGCAATATTTACTATTTCACTTACTAACATAAGTTGGGGATATCTTTCCATGTTAACATAGGCAGATTTGTAATATCATTTTTTAAAGAACCATAGTTTTCTCTTATGAGCACATGGGATAATTTATTTACCAATGACTCTTTTTAGACATTTACTTCTAATTGGTTTAAGATAAAGATAAGCAAAGTTTACATAAATATTTTAATGCCTTTATAATTTTTGCTTAGAGTTTCTCGTTTTAAAATTGTTAGAGAACGTATTTTAGCATAGATTTTATATAGAGATTTTTATTTTATTTTTTTTATATTTATTTATTTTATTTTATTTTTTAATTTTATTTATTTATCTTTAGAGGGGAAGGGAAGGAGAGAGGGAGAGAAACATCAATGTATGGTTGTCTTTCATGCATCCCCTGCTGGGAATTGGCCTGCAGGGAACCGGCCTGCAACCTGGGTATGTGCCCTGACTGGGAATCGAACCGCGATTGTCTGGTTTGCAGGTCCGCGCTCAATCCACTGAGCTACACCAGCCAGGGCAGAGATTTTTAAACATATATAAAAAATAATGGTATACTCCCAAATTAAACTATAAAATAGATACCAATTTACATGATGGTAAATTGCATGATGTTGCTAGTTTCTAATATTCTCATTTACACATTTGATATTATAAATAAATTTATCAGTCTGATAGATAAAAATTGTTATCTATTCAAAATTACTGTTAAAAATGGTATTGCTTAGATTACTAGATTATACAGTTTGCATATATTTATGAGACATTTAAAAGATCTCTTTTAAAAAAGGTTGTTTATAGTTCCTTATTTTTTTTGTACTTTGATGTTTATTTTCTTCAAAAGTGACTTAGAGAAGTGTGGTAGGCAGCCTTTAAAATGGTTCCAAGTGATCCTTGTCTCCTTGTATTCACACATTTGTGTAATCACCTCCCTTTGAGAATGGGCCAGAAACAGTGACTTGCTCCTGATGAATAGAAGACAGCACACATCACGGGATCTCACTTTTCCGATCAGGTTACAAAAAGACTAGTTTCTTCCATGTTGCTCACTCTCTCTTACTTTCTCTCTTTCCCTTTCTCAAAGCCCTCATTCTGCAAGAAGCATGTTACTGTACTGTGAGTACCCCTATGGAAAGGCCCACATGACAAGGAACTAATGTCTCCAATCAACAGCCAGCAAGACACAAGTTCTGCCCACAGCCATTTGAGTGAGGCAGGAAGTGAGCATCCTGTGACGTATCAGGAGTCACATGAGTAAGTCAATCCTTCACCAACTGAGTCTTGAAGTGACCAAAACCCAGACCAACACCTTGATTGCAGTCTTATGAGAGAGAAGCTGTATATAAGTTCCAGAACCATAGAACCTATGTGATAACAGCTCATGCTTAAAGACACTTAGTATTAGGATAATTTGTTACACAGAAGTATCTAACTTAATTCAAGGAGTTTTACAAAAATATAGCATACTAGATTCTTAGATACCTTATACCTAAAGATGCTGTATGAAATATTGATGACATGTTTCTTAATGTATACATGAGCTGCCAGGAAAATAATGGAATCTCAGAGGCTAAAATGACAAGAAGTGAAAACCCAGTAACTCACAAGCAAGTACTACAGTCTGTTTTGCCCTGAAGATATCTGACAGTCCCTGGTGGCTCAGGTCCTGGACTATAATGGACTGACAGGACAGCAGCAAAGCCCTGGGCCTGAATAGTGTGGGAGGTTTGATTGGAATCCCCTCACACATGTATCACCAAAAGTGTGACATGCTAAGTAGGTGACCTGGAAAAAAATTTACTACGCAGGATGAGATAGAGATAATATGTCTCTGGCTTGACCTTGGAGAAAGAGAGAGAGAAAGAAAAAAGAAAAAAGTCTCCTATTAAAATCTCTAGCCACAAACTCACAAAACAGAGGTTTGGAGCTTGAGTTTGTGTTAACTGTGTGACATGACACAAAGTGCCTAGGAGAAGCAAATGCACACACTTTCTATGGGAATACATTATATACATGCCCCAAATAATACAAGATTGCAAGGAACAGAGCTCGTAAACTCACCAAACACAAGAGAGAATGAAAAACTATGAGAAAACGTCCGGAGAAGAAACAAAGCCCATTAAACTGCAGACAATGAACTAACTGAACACAAAATATAAAATCAGTATGCTTTATACGTTTACAGAAGTAAATGAGAAAGTTGAAAGTAAGATGAAAGACTACCAAAACTGATCATGTATTTTTGATAAAGGACCAAATAGAACTGTAGAAATGTAAAATACAGCAATTTTTATTAAAAAGTCAATGGGTGAAATAAGAAAAAGATTGGACACAGCTAAAGAGGTATATGAGCAATAGATGTGAGAATTACAGAGGGTCAGCACATAGAAACACAACTGTGAGATATGGAAAGGAGACACGGCAAACAGAGTGAACAAGAACTGCAAACGTAAAAGTAGAACCTGGAGGAAAAAACAGAAAGATTGGTGGGAAGACAATATTAGAAGCAGCAATAAAGGGGAATTTTCCAGCAGTGACCACAGACACCAGTTAGGAAACTCAAGCAGAATAAATAAAAAGATATTCTCTTAGACATCAAAATAAACTTGTACAATACTAAAGAAAACTTAAAAACTTTAAAAGTTGAGCAGCCAGAGAGGAAGAAAAATTATCAGTGATAGAACTATAATTAATCTAACAGCAGATTTCTCAAAAGCAACTTCCTCAGTTTCCCATTGCTGCCAAACCAAATTACCACAAATTCATGGCTAACCCCCCCTGCCCTGGCTCGCACACTCACATACCTTTATTTTCTTACAGTTCTGAAGGTTCTCAATCCAAAATGAGTCTTATGGGTCTACAATCAAGGTGTCAGCTGAGGTGGTTCTCTCTGGAGACCTCAGGGGAGAATCTGCTCTCTGCCCTTTTCCAATTTCTATAGGCTGCCAGCTTGTGGCTGCATCACTTCAGCCTCTGCTCCTGTTAGCACATATCCCACTACTGACTTTGATCCTCTTGCCTATCTCTTACATGGCCCTGTGATTACTCTTTGTTCCTTAGAATAATCCAGGGTAATGTCCTCATCTCAAGATCCTTAACTTAATCACATCTGCAGACTATTGGTTATAATATAAAGTAACATATTCAGAGGTTCCAGTGATTAGAATGTGGGCATCTTTGGGGCACTATCAGCCAACCAGCAACACCAGAAGAGAAAGACAGTGGCATTATCTCTAAAATGCTGAGACATGAACTTCTATATTTGGTGAAACTGTCTTTTAAGAAGTGAGATGAAATAAAGATATTTTAAGAGCAACTAAATTACAGAGGGTTTGTTCTCTAATTCACTAAATAAATTTCTAAAGGAGGACTTCATTAGAAGGAAAATAAGATCAGGAAAAAGATCTGAAATGCACAAAAAATGATAAAGAAAACATTAAATACACCAGAGAATTTAAACCAAGACTGGCTGATTAAGCAGTAACAAATTACAAAGTAAATTAAAAAACATCTTTAGACAAATGAAAATAAAAGCATAACATTCCAAAATTTATGGAGAATAAAAGCTAAGCTAAGAGGAAAATTTACAGCTGTTATTACTTACAATAAAAGAAGGAAGATTTCAAATTAACAAACTAATCTTTAAAAAATAAAACTAAACTCAAAGCTAGCATAAGGAAGAAAATAATAAAGATTAGAACAGAAATAAAAATACAGAATAAAAATATAGGGGAAATCAATGAAACCAAGAGTTCTTCTTCAAAAATATCAACAAAATCAACAAACCTTAAGATACACCAAGAAAAAAAAGAGAAGATTCGAATAACTAAAATCAGAAGTGAAAAGAAGTAACATTACAACTTTACAACTGATTTTACAGAAATAATTATACACCAACAAATCAGATGTTGCTCAAGTATAGTAGATAAGGTACGTAAAAACACACAACCTGCCAACAGTGAAAAAAATAGAAAATCTGAACAGATCTGTAAATAGCAGGAGATTAAATAACAGTCAAGAAACTCTCAACAAAGAAATCCCAGGACCAGGAGACTTCACTGGTGAATTCTATCAAACATTTAAAGAATTAACCTCAGTCCTCTTCAAACTCTTCCAAAAAGCTGAAGAGGAGGCAACACTTCCCAACTTATTCTTTGATGCCAATATTACACTGACACCAAAGTCAAGCAATGCACTACAGGAGAACTACAGGTCAACAACTTCAGTGAATATTGATTCAAAAATCCTCAACAAAATACAATCAAATGGAATTCAACAGCAGGTTAAAAGGATTATGCACTATAACAAAGTGGGATTTATACCTGGAATGCCAGGATGATTCCACATGTGAAAATCAATCAGTATAATACACCATATTAACATAATGATGAAGGAAACCCACACGACAACCTCAATTTATGCAGAAAAAGCATCTGACAAAATTCAATACTTTTTCATGTTAAAAAACACTTAAGCTAAAAATAGAAGGAAACTACCTCATGGTAAAGATCATATGTAGAAAGTCCACAGCTAATCTACTCAGTGATGAAAAGCTAAAAGTTTTTCCTGTAAGATCTGGAATAAGACAAGAATGCTCACTTTTTTTTAACTTAAATTATTTTATTGTTGTTCAATTAGAGTTGTCTGTATTTTCTCACCCACTCCCCTGCACCCCTTCCAAACCCACCTCCCTCCCTTACTTCCACCCTCCCCCTTGGTTTTGTTCCTGTGTCTCTTATAATAGTTCCTGAAAACCCTTCTTCCCACTGTCCCCTCCCCCTGGCTCTGGCTATTATTAGATTGTTCTTAATTTCAATTACTCTGGTTATATTTTGTTTGCTTTTTGTCTTTTGTTGATTATGTTCCAGTTAAAGGAGAGATCATATGGTATTTGTCCCTCACCACATGGCTTATTTCACTTAGCATAATGCTCTCCAGTTCCATCCATGCTTCCATAAAGGGTATAAGCTCCTTCTTTCTCGCTGATGAACAGAATTCCATTATGTAAAGGTACCACAGTTTTTTGACCCATTCATTTGCTGATGGGCACCTAGGTTGCTTCCAGCTCTTGGCTATTGTAAATTGTGCTGCTATGAACATTGGGGTGCATAGGTTCTGATGGATTGGTGTTTCAGGGCTCTTAGGGCACAATCCCAGCAGTGGAATTGCTGAGTCAAAAGGCAGGTCCATTTTTAGTTTTCTGAGGAAATTCCATAAGAATTTCTGTGTGGAAATTCCATAAAGTTCATTTTTATTACTTCTGTTCAGCATAGTGCTGGATGTCCTAGCAGGATCAATTAGTCAAGAAAAAGAAATAAAAGGCATCCAAATTGGAAAAATAAATGGTGAAGTATCTCTGTATACAGATGATGTAATGGTATATGCAGAAAACCCTGAAGTCTCAACAACAAAAACAAAACTCTTAGAGTTAATAAATAATTCAGCAAAGGTTCAGGATACAAAATAAGTACATAAAAATTAGCTGCATTTCTATAGACTAGCAAGAAATAATCCAAAAAGAAACTGAAAAACAATTCCAGTGATAACAGCATCAAAGAGAATAAAATATTTTGGAATAACTACGGAGGTGAACAACTTCTACACTGAAAAATACAAAGTGTTATTGAAAGAAACTAAAGGAGACACAGATAAATGGAAAGACATCCTGTATACATGGACTGGATGACTCAATATTGTTAAGATGTCAATACTACCCAAAGCAATCTATAAATTCAATGAAATCCCTGTCAAATTCCAATGTTATTTTCGCAAAAATAGAAAAAATCAATCTTAAAATTCATATGGAGCCCTGGTCAAGTGGCTAATTTGATTAAAGCATCTTGTACACCAAAAGACTGTGGGTTTGATTCCCAGTGAGGACATAGGACTAGGCTGCAGTTTTGAGGATTAAAAAAAATTCGTATGGACTCTCAAGAGATTCCAAAGCTTAAATGCTTAAAAAAAATAACAAAATCAGAGATCTCATACTTCTTAAGACCTATTGAAAATCTACAATAATCAAAAAATTACAATACTGGCAAAAAAAAAAAAAAACAACCCAGACATATAGGCCTGTGAAATAGAACAGAGAGCCCAGAAACAAACCCTTGCATATATGGTCAAATGATTTTCAACAGGGTGCCAAGACCATTCAATGGTGAAAAGACACTCTTTTCAACAAATGGTGTTGTGAAAACTGTATATACTCATGCAAAAAAATGAAGTTAGTCCCTTCCCTCACACCATATGCAAAAATTAACTCAAAATGCAAAAAAAAACAAAAAAACACCTAAACATAGAGCTAAAATTATAAAATTCTTAGCAGAAAACATAAAGAAAAACCTTCATGACTTTGGATTTGGCAATGATTTTTTTTTTTTGTATATGACACCAAAAGCACAGGCAAGAAAAGAAAAAATATTGGACTACATTACACTAAAATATTTTGTGCCTCAAAACTCAATCAACAGAGTGAAAAGGCAACCTGTACAGTAGACAAACATTTTCAAATCACATATCTGATGAAATGTTAAAATCCAGAATATATAAAGAATTTCTATACTTCAAAAAACCCCAGTAAAACAACCCAATGAGAAAAATTTTTAGACATTTTTTCCAAAGGCAAAGGACATCAATAGACATTTTTTCCAAAGAAGATATGGAAATGATCAATAAGCAGGTAAAAGGATGTTCATCATCACTTATCACTAGTGACATGCAAATCAAAACCACAATGAGATATTATATCACACCCATTAGGATGGTTAACACAATATAAATAAAACAAAAAACCAAAAATTAGTGTTTCCACTGATGTGACAAAATTGGAACCCCTGCATGTTGTTGGTGGGAAGGTGAAATGATACAGCCACTAAGGAAAATTGTATGGTTGCTTAGAAACTTAAAAATAGAATTACCATATATTCCAGCAATCTCACTTCTGAGCATATACCCAAACTATATGAAAGCAGGTTGGTTCTTAAAGAGATACCTTTACACCCATGTTTATAGCAGCATTAGTCACAGTAGCCAAAAAGTGGGAGCAACTCTAGTATCCATCAAGTGAATGGATAAACAAAATGTGGTATATACACACAATAGAATATCATTCAGTCTTAAAAAGGGAGGAGATTCTGGTATATGTTACAATGTGAATGAACTTTGAGGACATTATGTTAGATGAAATAAACCAATCACAGAAAAGCAAATACTACAGGATTCCAACTAAATAAGGAACTTAGAGTAAGGTAGTTGCCAGAGGTTATGAGGAACAGGGAAGGTGGAGTTGTTTAATGTGTATAAAGTTTCAGTTTCAAAATGAAAGAGTTCTGTAGATTGGCTGCACAACAACCTGAATATAATATTTAATACTACTGAAATGTACACTTAAAAATAGTTAAGATGGTACATTTTATGTTATGTGTCTTTTGCCACAGATAAAAATTTAAAAATAAATTTATATATTTAAGTAATCAGAATCAAAGTATTTGCCTTGTCAGTTCAAAGACAAAGACCACTAGATTGAAAAAAAAAAAAGGCATTCAGTTAAAGCTCAATAAAGTTAAGCTAAAAGCTCTTTTAAAAAGACCTAACTAAAACAGGAAGATTCAATAAGGCTGACAATAAGAATGGGAGATAACTTACTGGAAAAATTCCAATGAAAAGAGCTGGGCTAGCAATTTGAGTAATATATAGCAGTCTTCAGGAA
This sequence comes from Artibeus jamaicensis, assembly GCF_021234435.1. Taxonomy (NCBI): domain Eukaryota; kingdom Metazoa; phylum Chordata; class Mammalia; order Chiroptera; family Phyllostomidae; genus Artibeus; species Artibeus jamaicensis. The sequence goes on along the minus strand of NW_026522030.1, from coordinate 40,256,455 downwards.
GATAGTGAAATTAAAAAGGTCACTGCCTACTGATATGATTAATTTTCAGTAAATTTTCAATTTACCAGGAAGTTACAACATACAAAATTTCTATGTACCCAATAACAGTATCAATATAGAATCTAATATAAATTAATAATGGCTAAGATTAAAAACACACATTGGGAAATGTAAATCCATAATTCATGGATTAGAAAAGCCAGCATGATCAAAAAAATACAACTGAAATCATAATATATCAAAACTTAGGGGCTGCAACTAAATGTCACTGAGAGGAAATTTTATAGCTTATATTAACAAGAAGTAAAATATAATGAACAAGGCTAATTAACTTGAAAATTTAGGGGAAAAAACAAACTCAAAACAAACCAAAGCATATACAGAAGAAAATAATAAATATAAGAAAATAACAAGATTAAAAATAAAGATATAACAGGAAGAATCTAGAAAAAAATCAACAAAGTGAAAAGTTAATTCTTTTCAAAGATTAATAAAATCGGAAAATGTTTTGGCAACAATGATCAATATAAATAAAGAAAAGGTATAAATAAGATTAAAAATAAAATCTGATAAATTTAAAAGTAGAAAATATTTAAATTAGGACTTATGAAAAATTTTATGCCAATAAATTAGAAAAATGAAATGTACACATTTCTAGAAAAATATAAATTGCCCAAAACACCCAGAAAACCTAAATGGCCCCATAAATGTTAAAAAAAAATTGACTTAGTAGTCAAAAAAATCCTTCCCCAAAGAAAATAGACTCAGGTGATTTCATAAGTCAATTCCATCTACATTCAAAGAATAGATAATTAAAATCATATATAACCTTTTTCAGAACATGGATAAATAGGAACATCTAACTAATTTGAGGTAGCTAGTAAAACCTTAATACTAAAAGCTGAGAAGCTTAAAATCATAAAGATGGTGAATTTCACTCACAAATATATCTAAAAATTTCTGAGTAAGTATTAGTAAAATAGATCCCCAAATATTGCTTATTTAGATTCATTCTACAAAAGCAAGACTGGTACAACACTAGGAAATTAATATGGTAGTTTATAAAATTAACAGATTAAAGGAGACAAACATGATTACCTCATGTAAAAGGAGAACTAATAGAATTTCACAATTAGGTGTGGTAGATAATGTCCTTAACTTATTAAAACCTAAAATATATCTACAAATCATAAAGGAGATATAATGTTGAAATGTAATAATTGTTTCCTTTAAAGCCAGGCACAAGATGAGAATTTTTCCCACTGCCGCTTTTGTTCAAAATTATACTGAACATTGTAGCCAGATGTAGAAATAGAAGTTATAAAGATTGAAAATAAATGCAACTTTTGTTAATAAAGAATATACCTGTTTACACAGAAACACAAAAGTGTCTACAGATATTATTTAAACCGGTAAGAGCATTTAGAAAAGCAATTAGATATCCAAAGACACCATAAGAATGAAAAGACAAGTTACACACTAGTAGAAGATATTTGCAATGCATTAACTGTCAGAGAATTTGTGCAAAAATATATAAATATATATTTACAAGTACTTTGTTCTACACACAAACAAATCACCTTATATAAGTTATTTCATTTAATTGTTATAGGATTTATGGAAATATCAAAAAACTGTTCAAGTTCTGAAAAGTACATAAAATAGACATGAGAATTACTGGTATATAGAATTGTATTAAAAACCACCTGGTAACAGCCCAAGTTTCCACAAGTAGTGAGTGGATAAAAAAATCTGCGATACATTTACACAATGGAATACAGTGATCCCTCACCTATAGAGGGAGTTATGTTCCAGAGACCCCCACAATAGGTGAAAATCCACAAAGTAGCAGCATTATATTTATTTTATCATTTGTATATATATATTTTTTGAAATGTAAAAAGGAAAATCATTTTAGGTATTTTATTTTATTTATTTATTTTTAATATTAAATTTTATTTAGTTACTTTTCAAGTACATTTTTTTTTTTAATCTATTTCTCCCATCCCACTCCACCCCCCCGCCCGGTCTACCCCCTCCCTCCCATTCCCCCCCCTCCAGTCCTCATCTCTGTGTCTTTCATACTTGTTCCTCAAAATCCCTCCCCCTTTTTCCCCTTAAGTTCCCTTCCCTCTCCCCTCTGGTCGCTGCCCACTTGTTCTCTATTTCAGTGTATTTGACCTTATTTTGCTTGCTTGTCTGTTTTGTTGTTTAGGTTCCTGTTAAAGGTGAGATCATATGGTATTTGTCCTTCAATGCCTGGCCTATTTCACTCAGCATGATGCTTTCCAGTTCCATCCATGTTGTTGCAAAAGGTAGTAGCTCCTTCTTTCTCTCTGCTGCATAGAATTCCATGGTGTATATGTACCACAATTTTTGGATCCATTCATTTACTGATGGGCACCTAGGTTGCTTCCAACTCTTGGCTATTGTAAATTGTGCTGCTATGAACATTGTGGTGCATAGGTTCTTTGAAATTGATGTTTTAGGATTCTTGGGGTATAATCCTAGCAGTGGAATTGCTGGGTCAAAAGGCAGGTCAATTTTTATTTTTCTGAGAAAATTCCATACTGTTTTCCATAATGGTTGTACCAGTCTGCAATCCCACCAACAGTGAACTAAGGTCCCCTTTTCCCCCACACCCTCTCCAACATTTGTTGTTTGTTGCTTTGTCTATTATAGCCATCCTGACTGGTGTAAAGTGGTATCTCATTGTGATTTTAATTTGCATCTCTCTGATAGCTAACGATATTGAGCATCTCTTCATGTGTCTCTGGATATTCTGTATGTCCTCTTTGGAGAAGTGTCTGTTCAAGTCCTTTTCCCATTTTTTAATTGGGTTCGATGTCTTCCTAGAGTGGAGTCGTGTAAGTTCTTTGTATATTTTGGAGATTAAACCTTTGTCTGAGGTATCATTGGCAAATATGTTTTCCCATACAGTTGGTTGTCTTTTTAATTTAATACTGTTTTCTTTAGCCATGCAGAAGCTTTTTATTTTGATGAGATCCCATTTGTTTATTCTTTCCTTTATATTCCTTGCTCTAGGGCACATATCTGTAAAAATGTTGCTGCGTGGAATATCTGAGATTTTCTTGCCAATGTTCTCCTCTAGGACTTTAATGGTGTCATGGCTTATATTTAAGTCTTTTATCCACTTTGAATTTATTTTGGTGTATGGTGTAAGTTGGTGCTCAAGTTTCATTTTTTTGCACGTAGCTGTCCAGTTCTCCCAACACCATTTGCTGAAGAGGCTATCTTTACTCCATTTTATGTTACTGCCCCCTTTGTCGAATATTAATTGACTGTAGAGGGTTGGGTTGATTTCTGGGCTCTCTGTTCTGTTCCATTGGTCTATGTGCCTGTTTTTATGCCAGTACCAGGCTGTTTTGATTACAGTGGCTTTGTAATACAGTTTGATATCAGGTGTTGTGATCCCTCCTACTTTGTTCTTCTTTCTCAAAAGAGCAGCTGCTATTCGGGCTCGTTTATGATTCCATCATTTGTATATATTTTAAGGCTTTATAACTTAAACCCTTCCCACACTCCTATAAACCTTTCCCGCTCTCTTATTAACCTTTCCCACACTCTTATAAACACTCCATATGCTCTTAGACACTTTCTACACTCTTAAACCTACGTAACTTTAACAACATATAAAATGCTATATGGGTGCTCACCAGTGAAGTATACAGTTGTCCCTTGCTATATTGTAGTCCACTTATTGCCACTTCACTGTATATAACCCACAATACAAGTGAAGCCACAATAAGCAAACCACAATATAGCGAGGGACAACTATACTACTCAGCCATAAAAAAGAAGGAAATATTACCTTTCGAAACTTCAAGGATAAACTTGAAGATTAGTATGCTAAGTAAAATAAGCCAGTCAGAGAAAGACAAATGCCATATGATGTCACTTTCATGTGGAATCTGATGAATAAAATAAACTGATTAAACAGAAACAGAGGTATGGATACCTCTACATAAAATAGACTGATAGCTGTCAGAAGAGAAGCGGGTTGGGATGCTGGGTGAAAGGTGAAGGGATTAAACAAAAAACATATCACAAACACATATATACACACACCACTTATATAATACATAGGCACAGATAAGAGTATGATGATAGCCACAGGGAAAGGTGGATGGGGGTAGGTAGAGGTGGGCAAAGGGGAGATAATTGGAAATGGAAAGAGACTTTGCTTTGGGCAATGGATGCATGATGCCGTGTGCAGATGATGTTTTGTTGAGTTGTTCACTTGAAACCTATATGGTTTTGTGAACCAATGTCACCCCAATAAATTTAATAAGGAAACTCACTCAATGAATAGAATAGATTACAATATTTTCTAAACAAAACGCTGAAGTATAAGTTAATTAAGTTCTGAATAACTTTATAAATTCATACTACAAAGGAAAAACATTGTGGGATGTCACAGGATAACTGAACAGACTTCATGTCATCACGTGGGCGGCACCCATGAGAAACAGCTGAGATGGGAATTTCCAATGGATGAGGTCTGCATTAACAAGTAAAAGCAAAGTCCAGACTCAAACTTGTGTAGGCCAGTGGTCCTCAAACATTAACACACATCAGAATCACCTAGAGGGCTGCTAAAACACAGGTTACTGGGCCCCACCCCAGAATTCTCATTCAGTGGCCTGGGGTGTGACCTAAGAAGTTCATTTCTAGTAAGTTCTCAGATGATGCTGTTACTGCTGGTCCTGGGGCTACACTTGCAAACTGTAAATTCTGATAACTAGATCATTCTAAGTACTATTAACTACAGGATACAGAGCTAGTGCCTGGCCATGTTCGGAGGCATTAGCTTAGTAGCAACCTAAACATTTTGGCTTCTTAAGAGATGAAGGATCCTCAATATCTAGGTCATAGAATTTTTTTAGCAGGCATAAGTAAGTACATTTGTGCATTTCAAACTCTTTTTTGTACTACAACCCACAATAAGCAATAAAATCTACATTATCCTATAGTTATACATACACATATCACTGAAATACTTATTTTTTCTGCCTGTGAGGCACTGTGATCTATTCTGTTCAATTTTTAAAAATACTTTCTAAAACTTACTAAATAATTTTCGTGACTCACTAAAGGATTGAAACAGGCAGTTTGTAAAATACAATAAATTAGGGGCTAGATGAAGAAGTGTCTGTCCAATTGGTGATAATGTGAGTGTTAGTGCAGGGGAGAAAGGAGTGATGAGAATGGAACTAATTTTATAAATTAATCAAACAGAAGCCATCAAGTCAAGCCAGTGCATTTGTTGAATTTCTAAATGTACAGAGATCACAGACCATCTTGTCCCAAATTTTCCAGTCACATAGACTATTACTTTTTCTAGTCAAATATCTTCTGAAATAAATTTTGTAGACTATAATTTATTATTTAAAGCCCCCAATAATATCAATCACTATTTAAATTCAATTTAAAATTACATATTAATAAAACTTTGCCAATTAAAAGCATTCTCTTTGCATTCAGAGCTTCCCAAAATTAGTAACCTGTAAAATAAATTCACAAATGTGTAATGAGCTAGCCTACTGCATAAATAACATGATACATGCCTCCAAGTGTGAAATTATGGGAACTAAACATCATCTGGGCACACGACTTGGAAGTTCTGACACTTTTTTCCTACTGCATCGAAGGTATGTGGGTGGGTGAGAGCTGACACCAGCTTAATAATCTACAGGTGTTTTGTAGTGAAATGAAAATAAATGGTGTAATTGTCATTGTGAAGAAAATCTAATTATCAGGAAAGTCAGTTTTGCCTCTGAAATGACTGGGATAAAAAATACGGAATTTAAGATGCCAAATAATATGCACTGAAATAAACCAAAATGCCATATTTGTAGGAAAACAAGTGAGGGTAGGTTTCCTTTAGCTACTGCCGAGTGAAATATCTATCGATTTGCATGTCGGATGCAGCCTTTGAGGTTTGTGACATAGGGAGAGCCTTTGGGTTAACCAATCTGGTGGAGATGAAAATACAAATAAGGAGAAAGACCAGAACCTCAGGGCATTCCAAAATAGTAGTTTCTAAAGGAAAGATGGAGAGTGTTAGCTACTTGCAGTGTTCTGTTTGCCAAGCTAAGTGTGCTCACAACTGTTCACTGTCTCTCGTAGAGATCTGACATTCTGTGGTACACCAAAAAATATGCATTTTTGCCGATCGGACAAAAAAAAGTATAATTTTGATTGAGTGACACAAAGTAATAATGATAGTAACTACCTTTCCTTTTTGCTCCAAAGCAACTTTTTAAAAAATCAGGTGCCTATACTTGTATACAAGAATTTCTAGTAAAGAACTAACCAATCATAGGCAACCTGACCATTAAGTGACATGAAAATAAGATGCAACTTTATGACTAATATATTTATAGTTCAAGACAGGGCACTCACACCAGACAGCTATGGATGTGTTGGCTGTTGTCATGTTTTTATTTGATAATCTAAGGAAAAAGAGGTCAGTGCACCTGACTAATAGTCAGGTGTTGTAAGGTCTTGACTGATAGTCAGGTCTTGTGGCACACCAGCTAAAAAATCACTGGGTTAGAGTATAGCAAGAGATGGGAGGGAAAGAGAGGAAAAAGAAAACATTTATTTAGTGTCTACCATGTTGCAGATGCTGTGCTGCGCAGTGCACATAGTGGCTAAATCTTGTTGAGCTCTAATATGCCAAGCACCAGACTGAGAACTACCCACACATTACCTCATTTATTCCTTACACCAAATCTATGTGTTGATACTTACTGAACTCAACAGAAATCAAAGTCTTAGAGAGGTTAAGCAGTTGCCTAAGGTGACAGGGATTCAAAATGGGGAAGATATGATCCAGCCAGGGAATAACAATCCGGGAAAGTATACATTGTTAGTCCTATTTTTTAAAAGATGAGGAAACAATTTCTAGGTAATAAAACATGCTTTTAAATCTGCCCTAACCAAGTGATTTCAACTCTTGCTGCAGATAGGAAGCACTTAGGGACTTTTAAAAATAATATTACCTCTACCTGAGCTCCACCTTCAACAAGTTAAGTCCAATCTTTGGAGACAGGCCTAAGCAATGGCATTTTAAGTTCCCCAGGTGATTTTAGTGGGCAGTCATGATCAAGAACCATTGTTCTGTCTACATTATATCACATATGAAGTCCTAGTAAATCTAAATTACCCATATCTATATATTTTTAATTTTAATGCAAGCCCTCTATCAGAACATACTGTAAATTGGGAAGATAAGCAGACAGGCTCCCTTCATCATTAAGGAATTAAAGATTGCATACCTGTATAATGTAGCATTGTTGTACTTCACTGCCAGGATCAGGAGACTGCTATGGCTCTACGTGGGCTGGCAATACTAGGAGAAGATTGCTTACAGGCGGGTGGGTCTTGATTGAACTCTTTTTTTTTTTTTTAAAGATTTTATTTATTTATCTTTAGAGGGGAAAGGAAGGAGAGAGGGAGAGAACTGGCCTGCAACCCAGGCATGTGCCCTGACTGGGAATCGAACCGTGGTTGCTTGGTTCCCAGGCCCGCGCTCAATCCACTGAGCTACACCAGCCAGGGCTTGATTGAACTCTTAAAGAAAAAAAGAATACAGCTTGAAACAGATGAGAATGTGGAGTGTTCGATGACCTCTGTTCATTTATCCTTTGGCGCTGTTGTCTCTACTACAGGACATCATGAACCCAGTTTTAAAAGTCAGGCCTTGTCAAGTTCAATGGTATATGATGTTCCTCAGCACTTCTTTTCCAGGAGGCTTTGCTAATACCAAAATTTATGTAAGAAATTTGTTTCTCTTCCTGGACTTTAATTAAAATGTTAGAGTAGCACTTGAAGATTCAAGATAGCTTTTGTTTTTACTCCAACAATTGTGTCACAATGTTTCACAGGAAAACTATGACATCTATTAACATGGAAAGTGAGTAAGTGTGAACAACACTTGTCCAAGGAACTGCTTTTAAGTAGAAATTAGCTGAAGTGACTGTGTGTGCTGTGTGAAGGTCTATGTGGATTGTAAAACACAGCCCACTGCTGCAATGTTAAGGGCCAAATAGTTGATACACCTAAATCAACAGACTCAGTGAAGATTTAACAGACACAAACATTGACCTGTCACTGGCATTTCCACCATTTGCTCTATGGAGGAATGTCCATAGCATGAGAGGTGAATCAGAAGAAAGGATCTCTTTAAAAATATTTTTTAATTTAAGGAATTAGTACAAACACCCTATTTGCTTTATAAAATAATTGTTCTGTGAAGGAGAATGAAGTATCTATCCTACCTATGCCTGTATGTATGTGTCTGTGTATATATATATATCATATTTTTATATAAACTGCTTCATTATGAAGTTAAATGAGCCACTGATATAATACTAGAGGTAGGAAGGCATGTATATCAGACTTATCTACTCTTTGTCCTGAACATCCAACTCTTGGAAACCTATTTAAATAAACCTTAAGACAATCTAGCTGGTTATTATTGTTTGGACATCCATCTTATTTTTCTTCACAAGGAACAAAGGCATGTGGCCTCTAGCCCACTTCACCTCCTCTCAGACCACAACATCTCAATACTAATGTACTGCTGTACAGCTTGTGCCTCAATTTATGTTCCTAGATTCCCAGTTACTTACCTTCACTTTGCATGTTGTCTCAACTACCTGGCTAGTTCTTGTGTTACTGTAAAACTGAGGAAAAGAGTGTCTATAAAATTCTGTACCTCTTGCCTGCAGAAACAGTAGTTTTCTAAAATAACCAAAAAAAGAAAAAAATGAACTACTTGATTTATCTTAAGCAATATATGTTAGGCAACAGTTTTCCACCTCTTAGCACTTCTATATTCTAGGCCTTAGTTTTCTTTTATGAAAAAAAAAATGAGAGAATTCTTTTATTCAGCAACTATTTCTTAAGCACTTACAGGAGGTGCTGCTTTAGGGGCTGGTGATTCAAGAATGAATAAGAGGAACTCTATGCCCTTGTGGAGCTTGCATTCTAGTGGGGCACACAGACAAAAATAAACAAAGAATTATGAAATATAGTATCAGACTATTATAATGTTAACAAGAAAAATACAGCAGTGATGGGGATGAGGTTTAATATTTTAGACTGGGAGCCAGGAGTGGACTCTCTGAGAGATGACACTATGGCAGAGACCTGACAAAGTGAAGGAGAAGGGATATGAATACCTCGGGCAAGCATGGTTCAAGCAGAAGGAGAGGCAGATGCAAACACTGGAGGAGAAGCATGCATGGTGCAACTGAGGACAGTAGGGGGACAATCAGCTATAGAAGAATGATACCTGAGAATAGGGCTACATTGTCTGGGGCCTCGTGGCCATGGGCAGAACTTGGGTTTTTATTCGCTATGTGTTAAGAAGTCGCTCAAGGATTTTGTGCAAAGGAACGCTATGCTCTGATTTATATTGTGAAATCATGTTTGTGGCTGCTCTGAGGGGACTACAGAGGTCAGGAATACAAATAAAGGAACAGGAAAAAACAGAGATGAGAGCAAAATCTGTGCAAATGGTGAGAAATGTTGGGATAGATTTGTAACACAAAGCAGATTTGAGCCTTGCTGAGGGGGTGAGATATGAAGTATGAGATAGAGAAAAGTCATAAACATGGACTCAGATTAGATGGCTGAATCAAAAGTTCAGTATCAGACTTGTTATACTCATAATGGTTAGTCATATTCAAAGAGACAAACTTCCAAGGTTGCTAGATAGAGGACTTTGGGATTCAGAGGCAACATCAGGGCTAGCAATAATACATTTCTGAGTGTTCAGGATGTAAATGGTATTTATAGTCAAGGAACTGGATGGGCTACTAAAAGAATAAATAGGAAAAAAGAGCTAAGGACTGAACACAGGGGCTCTCCGATGTTTGGAAACTTGGATCATGAGCGGTGTCCAGCAAAGAAAACTGACACAATGTGGCCATTGCACCAGGATGGAAAGGGGGCTAATCAGAAGGGTGGTAGAACAGTTTTCAAACTTTCTTTTTAGAGCAGAATAAATCTTTCAAAATTTCTCCTGAATCTATCTTACGGAGAAGCCAACAAGGAAAACACATTAAGCCCTACCGTGTAAGAAAGGTGTGTCAAGGGTGCTGAAATTCTACCCATTGGTAGAGAACCTTTTCTCAATCCAAGGCTTTGTGAAGGTTTGTTCCGTCACTGGGATAGTTTGATGTTCCTAACTAAGGCCTCACGTTCATCTGTTTGCAAATTCCCAGGGCACAGCTGGGAGCAGGGGACTGAGAAATTATATTTTGCTAAACTCAACATAGTGTACAGAAGAGAGATAAGATTGGCAGGTGCTGTGGACTGTATGTATTTTCCCAAAAGTCATATACTGAAACACTAGCCCCCTGTGTGGTGGTATTTGGAGCTGGGGTCTTTGGGAGGTAACTAGGTAATAAGGGTGGAGTCCTCATGATGAGACTAGTACCCTTATAAGAAAAGACCCAGAGAGCACTTCACTTGCTTTCCCCTCTCTCCAACATATGAGGACATTATTAGGAAGAGTTCCCTTGCTGGGAACCAAATTGACCAGCACATTGACCCTGAACTTCTCTGCCTCCAGGTCTGTGAGAAACACATTTCTGTTGTTTAAGCCACTTGGTCTGTGGTATTTTTTTATAGCAATACAAACTGGATGAGAGAGCAGAAAATAAAAAATCCATTCCAAGTCCAGGCAGGGCCTGTCCACTGCTGCACACACCACAAAAGAGCGGAGTGTGCAGAGGTGAGGATGGCAAAGACCTGTCTGGCTCTTCTGAGCTTTTCTCAACAATTCTTACATGATGGAGTTAGGCCAGAGCGCTACTGTGAAGAGTAAACACCATTTGTCCAAAAGTTGGGCATTTTGTTCTTTTTCGCACTTAACCATGTCTTCTTAGACCCCAGGTACCAAACTGAGTGAAATGAGGGAAGTATCAGGCTAACAGCAGGCAAAATAGATGTAACAATGAACAAGAATGAAACATCCTATCACCCTATACCAACAATGCATGTTTTGTAATTCTTCTTCACCTCAGATCTTCATCCTGGGAGAGCACAGGGCCTTTCTACTCTGAGAGTAAACTGACCTCCATTTCAGATGCAAAGGGGAGTTCATTACTTTTCAGATTCACCTCTACACATGTTCAGAAAAACTGGGAAATTAATGTTGGTTCTCACCAAGAAACTCATTTTCCCTCCTTTAAAACTATTAGTTCTCAGTGACATTTCTATTTATATAGCTGCATTGTGAAGGCCTTAAGCTGTAAATCCTTTGTTGATTTCCCCCTTAATTTAATAGGTACCTTCTTAGAGACATTTATGCATTTTTTTAAAAATTCACTCAGCAACTATTTATTGGGCACCTACTAGAAATCAGGTACAGAACTGGGCACTGGGGCATAGTAGGAAACGAGACAGACAAATGTCCTTGCACTTGTGGAACTTAATATTCTGCAGAATTAGGCATATAAGGGAGAATAAGGCAAATGTGATTACGCAGAGTTTCTGATGATAATTTTATAAATAAAGTAACAAAGGTAATGTGCCATTTTATACAGAATAATCAGGGACACACACCCCTGAAACAGTGGCATTTGAACTAATGGACAAGTCTGACCCTGCTCCAGTAACCTGGAGAAGGATCCAGGAAGAAGGAAGAGCGTAAAGGCACAGGGAGGAAAGCAGGCTGACATATCTGAGGGCCAGTGGCAGAGCCATGTGGTAGAAGCTCATTCAAAGAGAGAAAGATACAGTTAGAAAGACTGACAAAGAACAGGTATTACAAGACCATATACAATATGGAGAAAAGTTCTGATTTCATTCTAAGGGGAGTGGAGGTTGAATGCTTTTATGCAGGATGGAGTCTTGATTTAGTTCATATTTTTAAAAAACTTTGAGGTAAGTATAAATTCCCAGGCAGTTATAAGAAATAAAACAGATTGATCTCACATACCTGTTCACTGAGTTTCCCATAATGGTCCTATCTTATAAAATTACAGGACAATATTCCCACCTAGGATATTGACATTGATACAAATCACCTATCATATTCATATTTCCCAAGTTTTTCATACTTATATGTATTTAGTTCCATGCAATTTTTAATAGACTTAATTTTTAGAGCAGTTTCATGTAAACAAAAAATTTGAGCAGATAGAAAATTTCCCTATGTCTCCTACCTCCACTTACACACAGCCATCCCCACTATGAACATCACATACAAGAGTGACTCATTTGTTATAATCCATAAGCCCTCACTGACACTCTATCATCACCTAAAATACATAGTTTACGTTAGGGTTCATTCTTGATACTTTACATTCTATAAGTTATGACAAATGAATAACATATCCACCATTATGGTTTCATGAAGAATAATTTCACTGCCCTAAAAACTCTCTGTGCTCTACCTATTTATCCCCATTCCCCAACACCTGGTGACCACTGCTCTTTTTACTATCTCCATAGCTTTGCCTTTTTCAGAATATTATATAGTTGGAATCATATGGTGCATAGCCTTTTCAGGTTGGCTTTTTTCACTTAGTAATGTATATCTAAGTTTCTCCCATGTCTTTTAATGGTTTCATAGCTCATTTCTTTTTAGCACTAAATAATAATCCATTACCTGAATGTACCAGAGTTTATTCATTCACCTACTGAAGGAAATCTTGGTTTTCTCCTAATTCTGACAATTGTGAATAAAGCTGCTACCAACAACCATGTGCAGGTTTTTGAGTGGACATAGTTTACAACTCCTTTGGGGAAATTAGCAAGGAACATGATTTCTAGAATCATAACAGTAATTTTAGTTTTGTAAGAAACTTCCGACTGTCTTACAAAAAGTATCTGTACCATTTACAGTTGCATTTCCACCAGCAGCAAAGGAGAGTTCGGGTTGCTCCACAAGCTTGCCCACATTTGCTGTCATCAGTGTTCCAGATTTTGACCATTCCAATAGATGTTTAGTAGCATTTTTTCCTGTTTTAATTTATATTTCCTTTATAACATATCTTGTGGAGCATTTTTAATATGCTTATTTTTTAGTGAAATCTGCATATGTTTTTTAGTGAAGTGTGAAGGTCTTTGGACATTTTTAATCAAGTTATTTATCTTGTTGTTTGTTTTAAGAGATCTTTGTATATTTTAGATAACAGTCCTTTATCAGTTGTGTCTTTTGCAAATACTTTGAGTCAGTGGCTGGTCTTCTCATCCTCTTGACATAATCTTTTGCAAAGTTTTTCATTTTAATGAAGTCAAGATTATTAATTATTTCTCTCATGGATGGTGTCTTGGTGTTGCATCTAAGAAGTTGTCACCATACCCAAGGTCATCTAGGTTTTCTCCTTGTTATCTTCTAGGACTCTCATAATTTTGCATTTTCACATTTAGCTACGTGATCAAGTATGAGTTTATTTTTGTAAAGGGTATAAGATCTGTATTTAGATTCATTTTTTACATGTGTACATCCAGTGGCTCCAGCGCCATTTGTTGAAAAGACTATCTGCTCTATTGTATTGTCTTTGCTCCTTTGTCAAAGGTCGATTGTATTTTTGTGGGTCTACTTCTGTTCTATTGATCTGCTCAGTGTTTTTTTTTTTTTTTTCTTGGCCAATGTCACCTTATCCTGATTGCTATAGCTTTATAGTAAATCTTGCAGTTGGATAGTGTCTCTTTCAAGTATGTTCTCCTTTAATAATGTGCTTGCTATTCTGAATCTTTTGCCTCTGCATATGAACTTTAGAATCAGTTTGTCAGTATTTACAAAATAACTTGCTGAGATTTTGATTGGAAGAGACCAGTAAAAATGTTATTGAGGATATTATACCACTTTTGAGATGATTATTATAAGTATTGCTGTCATTAGTGCAAGTCTCCAGGAAAGCACATGTTCTCAATCTGGGTGAAATATTATTTCCTACCCTTTTCACCTGAACTCTTTCTCATCTTTTATTTTGTCACTTTCATCTAGAAGCCTGCAGCTCTTAAGACTGGACTTCTGTATTGCTCCAGTGTTCATCCACATAACCTCCAATTCCTCTCATTACTGAACTAACCACATGCATTTGTAACTGCTGATTTGCTTGCTTGTTCTTCCCATTACACTATAAATTCCTCCTCGAGAGACAGAACCATATTTTACTCCTTTCTGTATAATCAACACTCACAGAGTTTCTGGGACCAAGAAAACCTCAAAAAGTATCTACTGAATAAATTTTATGAGATTATATCTGAGATCTTAAAAAGACAAATTGTCTTCCAAAACACATTTTATTCTTGTAGACATTATAAGATTGTTTTAATACCAGTATGTGACAAATTAAAATTTATATATTAATAATTTAAAGCTACTTTTCAATTTAGGTTTGCTTTTATTAGATTACACTGGAATTTGGTGACAAATAGTAAAAGAAACATTAATTGGTATGTTTATTATACATACAAGTACTTTGTTTGCTATTGTGAGATTTTTTTTTTAATGCTGATTCTGGTCACTTCTGGAGAGAAGAAAGACAGAATATTGCTGCAGAGAAACTATTCTGGTGTACCAAGTCATTGTAGTTAATGAATCTAGGTATCCAGGAAAATCGTATAGAGTCAAGTAGCAACAAACTTTCTTTTAAATGAATAGCAGATATATCTTAATATGTTTAACATATTATTATGTAATTAATTATGTACTTAATAATGAAATAATAATTAAAAGGTGTCTATGACTTCTGATGAAATGGAGAGAGACAGAGAGTTGAGTAAGAAAGGCAGGAAGGCATGCTAAGTTACTGCCAGGCCTGGAGCATACTCAGGGAAAGAAAGAAGATATTATAAAAACATGAGGTCCAAGTCATTATTTCAACTCAGAGTGCACTATGGATTAATCATTTTGGCATCCAAAATCAGTTCCAATTTTGATTTCCCTGAAGTTTTAAAGGTAACAAACCAAAACCTACTATTTTTATGTTCCAAGGAAATAAAACTAAACCCATAACACTCACATAATGCCAGAAAGTGGCCCAAACAGCTGCTACTGCTGAAACCTTTATGTGCCAATCATAATCTAGGGGGAACTTTTTTAGGACAGGTGCAGGCCCTCTGCACAGGATTCAGTACACTGATGCACAGGATGAATATGGCAAGGGAATCAGTACTCCAGCCTGTGCTATTTTACAAACTGAGGTATGACTGTTTCCCAAGGAAAAAAAAAAAAGGAGCTAGCCTGCTTCTATCTTTCTGTCAAGTGCGCAATTGTACTAAGATTCTTTAAAAATAGGGTAGTGGGATTTCCCCATATTAGTGTGATCTGCTACCATATAAATAATCTGGCTGCTATTTTGTTAGATGGAGTTTTAGAAGATAATGACTTAATCTATAAAAATATGATAGGAAAGAACATGCACAGTGAGATTTAAACAATGACCTTCTTGAATTTTTGAAGGAATGATTTTCACAAGAACCACAAGATGGCATTGTCTACTATGGGTCGGTGTTCTGACACTGCAAAAAATGACAAGAGATGGAGACGGAGTTGTTTCACATTTCTCGTTTCATTTGAAAGATTTTCCTCCCTTCCACATCAGCTTTATTCACTGTGTGCCGTGTGGTTTTGATTGTGATGAGTGTTGGGTTGTGAAAAAGAAGAAATGGTTGAAAATGAGTCTTGAGCAATCTCAAGAGAGGCAGTGAAGAGCTATAATAAGATAAAGAGCAAAGGAAGTCTGAGTGAGAACACAGGCTCTCCCACCTGCCACAATGCCAGATTTAAAGACTCAGCTTGTGTTTCAACATCAATGCAGGGGATAGTCAGATATGATGCAGATGCTGTAGTTCAAGCAATTCAGATATTTGTTTAGATTAATCATATCTAAAAGATATTATTCCTTTCCTTTGGTATCCATTCTATCTACCTACACTAGCGACTCCATAGCTCAATTTCCACTATACTGAAATGCAGCCTCTCATTCCTCATCTCCAGTCTCTGGGCATGATGCCATAATGTAAATCATAAGGAATAAATTCATAGCAAGTACCTACACTGAACCTTGTACTTCACAAAAGTTGCTCATTTTGGCCTTACAACAACTCCATAGGCAGGTATTAGAGAAGAGAGAATTGAAGCTTATAAAGGTCAATAAGCTAGTCCCTATACATAAAGTGGTGCCTTATGACTTATTTTCAAATGACTCTAACCATAATACCCAGGTGCTTTGCACTTCACCACAGTGTTTTAAATGGAAAGACACTATGACTATGCAAACCTGAAACAATGTCAAGTTCTCTCTTTAGCCTCTGTGTACCTACCTCTGTCAGGTAGTTGGTCACAGGCTACAAGCACCCACAGGGTACAAACTGTGCCTGCCCCGTGTTGCTGTTTATCAATGTCTGGCTGAGATGTCTGGTCCATATAATACATTAGGCAACTGGATAATTTTATGCTGTCCCTGATCTTCCCTAAGAGACATCTAGAGACTGTGTCATTTGGGCTCCACTGTCCTTTGGGCTTCAGTTAGGTTTGGTCAATGTGGAAGCACAAGCAGATTCCATGGAAGAAGAGAGGAAAGGTATTTAGGGTATGTATAACTCACATTCCTTTCATATTTATTGCAGTATGCTAGTCACAGCACCTTCCTATGATTATAGCATCTGTGTGGGACTCTCTCCATTGGCAGCTTTCTATTGGACTCTAGAAACTTCATCTCCACTTTTGCCCTGTTGATAGTGTACAGCTGCCTCAATACTCCTTGTTGGTTCTTTTAACTGTACCCTTACCTCTTTAAATGATTCTTTCATTAAAAAGGTATTTATATTTCCTTCACCAAGATGCCATCTATTTTCTGTGAGACCTTGAGTTATAAAGGTAAAGTATAAAGTATAAATGTACTAGAGAAAGAAGAGCTTCTACCAACCTATACTTCACCTTGGGTAGACTCACAAACCACAAGAGCTGAGTGGAAGTATATTTGACATTTACCAGATGGGATAACCTTAAGCAGAGTCATCTTGTACTTCTGAATCTCAATGAGCTATTGGATATTGTAATGGCTGCTCTGCCTATGCTTTGCACAGGTAAAATACAATTCAATTAATCAAGTATTCAACATTTTTTGAGTTCCTATTATGTGTTAGCACTGTGTTGGAGTGGAGGCCACAGAGATAAAAAGCAATCTCTGTAAGAAACTCATAGTCAAGAAAGGAAGATAGAGAAGTGAGTCAACAATTTCAGTGGAGACACAATGAAGGGGTCACAAAGTAAGTGTCCTTCATTAGGTTTGGGGGAAAATGGTACTATTCCAGGTAGCTTGGCTTTGCTATGTTAACAGGGCAACCCTGACATCTAAATGGCTTAATGCAACATAGTTTACTTTTTTCCCATAAGAAGACTAAGGAATGTTTGGCTATGGAAAGGGGATGAAAAGTGAGGCAGAAGAGGAAGGCAGCAGTCAGGTGATAAAGTGCCTCATCTACCATGGTTAGGACTTAGGGGCTCAACCTCAGTATTTTGAAAAGACATTACAGGACTTCAAAGGTGGGGAAAGTAACATGAGAAACATAAAACTTTCAAACAATCATCCTCCTAGCAATGAGGAGAACATCAGAAGGTAGTGAACTGGAAAGCAAGAGGACTCTGGTATTAATCCAGACACAGAGGGGAAGGGCCAGAAGAAAGTCAGCAGTGGTGCAGGGGGTGGGGGCGGGAGAGCAAGATGGACTTACTGTTACTTCAAGTTGGACTTCAAAAGACTCTGAAACCTTGAGGGGAAACAGAAGTCTAGGATGAACTTCAGGGCTTCTAACTAGTTTTCATGAATGGAACATGTTACATCCCTGAGCCAGGGAGCATATATTGAGGGACAGAAAATAACGGGGACAGACAGACACTCCCTTTGAGACATGATGATGTTTCTGCAAGATGCACAAGTGGAGATAGCCAGTAAATAATTGAAACAAGATCAAGACCTTGGCTGTAGATACAGAACCAGAAGTTCACACAGGTGATCAGCGAAGCCATGGGAATAGGTAAGAGTGTCTAGGAAGAATGGTTGAGAAGGCTTGGAATATACCTCTAAAAGACAGGACAGGGAGAAGGCACTACTAAGTAATGAGCTCTAGGGAAGACCTTGATTAATAGTGATCCATAGTTCAAAGGCAATTCTCTGAAGTAAAACATGGGTCAGCAAGAGGGAGAGTTGAGAGGCTGAAGGAAAAGGAAACGTTATCGAATGATGAGACTGTAAGGGGGGGGGGGGAGAATAATAAGTTTTACATTATTAGAAAGGTCATCATAACTCTGCAGATCTGAGAATTCCCAAGTCAGCAAATTAGAGGTCTGAGTGAACAACTTCAAAAACACCTTAATTAACATACCTAAAAACAAATCCATTTTTCAGTATTCTCCCTTCCCAATGCCTATCCTGTGGATTGGGATTAATACATTTTTCTAACATATGCTCTACTATCTAGAGCAAATATGGAAACTGCTAATTTGATAAATTTGGGATTTGCTCAAGCAGCAAGTCTAAAAACTTCTAAATAATATTTTTTATTTGATTGTATACTAGGTATAGCCCTAATGCTGTATGCTACTTTTTTGTTTGGTAACTCAGTTTATTCTCTGAAGAGGGTATTGTTTTTCCAATTTATGTCATAAAAATCAAGGGCTCATATTGATAATGTGGCACATCTGAAACCAAACACCTGGAAAAGGACAAAGCCAAAGCATCAGCCACCAGCCATCCCATCTCCTGTAAGTCATCAAATAGGAAATGTCTGCCCCCTCAAGTCAATAGGTCTGTGAAAATTGGCAGGTGGGTAAATTTGAGAATAGCTGACTCTCTTAACCTTAATATTAATATCTATGATTTTTCTCACACCTCAATATTGTTTAGTGGTTCCTCCTTCTATTATCAACTCTTTAAAATAACATTAAGATTAGTTATTAAGCAGCACCTCACACCAACCATAACCCCTACTTGACTTACTCTAATTTACAAAGGAAATAGAGATGAAAAAACTAGGTACCCAAGTAAGCACTACACAGGAGTAACTTCGAAGCTATGCAAACTTGCCCTCCTCCCACTGGCTCTCCTATTCATATATCCATGGTAACTAGAGGAAAGTAGATGTTGTAGACAAAGGATTTATAGTGTTCAAGGAAACAGACATACAGAGTTGTGATGACAAACTTACTTTAAAAAAAAGATAAGCAGAATCTTAATATGCTACTACATAATTGCTTAATTAATAAAATGACATAATAACTAATAGGTGTCTTTCACCTCTAATGAAAGTGAAAGACTGAGAGTTGAGGAGCAGAAAAGGCCAAAGGCTGAGGCCACGACAATGTTCGATTGCCCCCTTAGGCCTGGACAGACCAAATAATATTACTTTGCTTTTCTATGATTAAAAAAATGCACATTCAGTTAAGCATTTTATAAATGTGAAATCGATTCCTAATACACTGAGTCAGGATATTTTATATCCTGATCAGCACTGTAAAAAAATGAAACCCAATAGATGGAATGCAATCATACAGTAAGAGCAAAACAAACCAACAAGAACACATGGAACAAAAACGATAACACCAAAATCAGAAAACATACAAGGAAGGCAATATAAGATAAATATAATTCGCTTAAATGTTAGTATTAAAACAGAAAGATAGTAATTAAGAAGTGGCTGCATTTCTTATGAAAAGATAAATATCCCCAAACCAAAAATGTATCATACATGGAAGACATAAGTCAAAATGACACTAAAAGGTTACAAATAAAAAACAGAAGCAAAGATCCATCAGGAAAATACAAAGTGAAAAGGAAGAAAAATGGATGTTATTAATATTATAGAAGGTAGAATTTGAGGAACTATTACATGGGATAAATGAGGACATTTTGAGTTGTCAAAATATATAATGGAATTATGACAAAAACCAACGTTGTATAATGAATCTAGTACTTTAAAGAAAAGCAAGCATCGAGAGGTATATGGGGAGAGACAGGTGAAAGAAACAACTGTTAGTGGGGATGAAACGGTGTTAGCACCACTTGCTGTGTGTCAAACACAACAATGGTCAGCACTGCCGAACCCCCCCAACCCCCTCCCCTGCCTCCACCTGCCTCCAGGTGGGTTGTCCCAGCCTCACGCCTTCTGCTCTGCCCCGCACATGGGACCACCTCCCTGGCTCCCCTGTCCCTCTATGCCAGGCGCAACAAATATGGCGGGTGAGGCTCGTAGTCAGATGAGAAGAGCAGGCCCGCAGCGAGAGGCCCCCATCTGCAGGGCACCACCCTTGCCCTGCTCAGCCAGTTTCCAGCAAAGCAGAGTGCAGGCTGCGCTGCCATTTTTCAGCTTTTCAGGAGAATCCAAAAGCTTGGATTTGTGTGCACTTTCTCAATTTTCAAATGTTAGCTTAATGATAAGTAAGACAAGACTGCTTTGGGGCTGCATCTAGTCGAAGTGCTCGCAGTTCGGGTCCAGACTTCTGCTCCAGGCCCTCCCCCTCCACTGCGGAGCTAGTGGGTGAGTATCTTCAGCACACGCACTACCTACCCCCCCCCCCATCTCAGCGTCTCAGGTCTCAGGTCTCAGCGTCTGAGACGCCCCGCCCAGTGGGCGCCTGGAGCCACTGACTGTACCCAGTGCCGGATACAGCGTGTTGCTGCCGGCGCGCACGTAACTACAATAAAGTTTAATTATTAAACTAGTCGCAGTAAGAGAGTGACACTAATACCCAAATAAAACAACGGCAATGATATGATATAATAAAACTTATGTGAATGTGGTCAATTTCTCTGAAAATATTCTAACGTCTGTACTCACACTTCTTGCGATGGCGAGATGACAAAATGCCTTAAGTTGAGAAGTTTCACCTTTTTTACTTAAAGAACTTTACAGCTCCTCTTTTTTATATATCCTAATCGCCATCAATACTGTCCTTGTCCTTTGGGCCATTATTAAATAAGGTAACTGTTACCTGAACTCAAGCTCTGAACACCCCCTACAGCCAAAGGGTAACCAACGAGGCGCCCACCACGTGACTAATGGCTGCCACGTGACTAACGGCTGCCACGTGACTAACGGCTGACTCACTGCTGGCGCAGGGGGCGGGGGAGGAGACTTATACAGTCTGGAGCCATTGGACAAAGCATAGTTCACGTCCCTAGTGGGACATTGTGAGATTTTATCATACTACTTAGCACGGAATTTTCAATTGTTCATTTCTGATATTTTCCTTTTTGGACCATGGCTAACAGGGGTTAGGGAATGGGGGTGGGGCTGGGGAGTGGGCGTGTAACTGAAACCCAGGGAGTAAAACCAAGGATGGGGGAGGCGGGAAGTGCTCTATAGCAAACTCCCTGGAATGTAATTGCTGATTTAAATGCTTGTTGGATGAGTGACTACATGAATGTACTGAAAGTGCCTCTGCTTGCAAGGATTTTTAGTCTGGAATAAAAATAATGATAAAAAGACAGTATAATAAATGCTACAACAGGGCCATGTTAGGATATAACAGAAGCATGAAGAAAGGGGTCCTTAACCCTGATATTTTAAGTATTCTAGACTTATTTTTATAAAATATCTCTCAATAGGGGAGTAAATAAAATACAGAAGAATGCTATACTAAAATGATAATTAGATTAGTATATTAGATTAGATATTTAGATTAATGTGAATTAGATTTATGTTATCAGAATGGGCAGATACCCAAAAATAAGTGCAAAATTATGTTGCAATGGATTCACAGAGAATAATAGCAGTTATGTAAAATTTTAGAGCACACAATAGGACACTATTCATATATATTTAAAGAATATATACCTGTGTTGCAGAAGTAAAACATACGTGTTCAGGAATGATACATGCCAACTTGAAGACAGTGTTTCCCCCTGGGAAGGGAGTGAATGTGGGGGGTATGGGGGCAACTGGGGCTTTAGTTATATTTGTGATATTATATTAAGAAAAAATATTTGAAACAAATACCAGATATATATTTACATTCATTAAATTTGGGTGGTAGTTTCACTTCCAAGTGTGTTAAAGCATTTTATAATTAAAAATAGTAATTATGACTCCCTATGATTTACTGGGAGAAGGAGGTTATACTGGGTTAATTCTGAGAACCTGGAAATTCTTCTTCCAGGGCTGAAGATGCTAAAAATATGGTGAAATTCTAAGTTTCACTATGTAGCTTTGCAATGTTGAGTTTCCCATTTAGACTGCCCCATGACCTACAGAAGTCTCTGTCTTCAGCCCTGATCTGGTCCCCTTTATCCTCAGCTCCCTTTAGTCAATGGAATTGACTACTGGTCACATCCAAGTTCAGGCAAAGCTAGTTCCAAAGTTCAAATGTGGTCATTAAATAACATGCAAATTACAAAAAAAAAAGTAGGAAGTTGGTTCCCTCACAAAGAATGTAAACCATTCTCAAGGAAAGAAAGAAGATATTATTATAAAATGATAGCTCTAATAAGAACCTTATGAATTATACAGAACAGTCCCTAACTCTATAAAGAAGGAAGAAGTGTTTTCCTCAGTCATGAAGACCAGGATAATACTGAAGACTGGACCCTAGACAGTGCACCCAGGCTCCCACTCCAGGAATCTTTGTACTGAAGGGCCCATGACACTAACAAAATTTTGGAGCAGACAGAACTTTGAGATCACCTTACCTACATCCTTTATACTATAAACACAAGACCCAAGACTTCCAATAATTCTCTCACTGAAGAATTAATGTTGGGAACCACCCTGCCTGGATTCAGAAGCTGTAACTCCCCATGGCTAAGGCTGAGTAAAGAGATCTTGGGACCCTAAGCCACTACGGAGACAAAGCTTATCTTCCTTGTAGGGGTGCTGCCTGTGTCCCCTTTTACTTCACCCTGCTTGGCTCTGGGCAGATGACTAGGTAGCCGGTGATGGGTAAGATTCCTTAAAGGAGGAACGATCACGAAGGGGCCCTCAAGGAAAGACTTAGGGGGCTATAGAAAAAGGGAGTGGTGGACCCTTGCCCCTCAGCTTTGACAAAGCCTGAGTCTTCATTCTGTCTGCAAGAAGTCTCCTAATCTCTTGGCTGCCTTACTTCCCCTGCCTGTCTTAAACCTGAAACAATGACAGAGGTTGGTGCAGCCCAGTGCTGGAGAGGGCGGGCCCCTCTGGCCATCAGACCTAAGAAAGAATGCATAAAATCCTGTGAAACCTGCTTGGATAAGAATGTTCTCAATTTTCTGATAAGGGTCCAAGAATGAAATCAGTTTGTTCCCCAAAGTTTTATAGCCTTTTAGCTAACTAACCCTAACTCAGAATAAGCCCTCAGAGTTCTTTGTATGTTATCTGTTGTTGGATCCTTACTGCCTGAAAATCATTAATGAGCTTTACCTGTATTCATGTGCAAATTGAACCCAATAAAAGCCCATTGAGGAACAGGCTCCGAGGCAAATTTTTCCTTTGAGAGATCAGCCACCTTTCCTCCCCAAGCACATCATGTCTTGGTAGATATATCCTCAACCATGGTGGCTGCAGAGCCTCCCCTCCAACAAATTTGAGTTTTAAAATCAGCTTCATCCACTCTAAAAAATACATGGTTTTTAATTGAATGAATCTGTGAATGTCACTTAACTATGAAAATGGCCATCACTTGATATGTGAATCAATGAGTAGAATAAATTCTGAGAACCACTGAGTGATCTAAAGTGCAAGACTCCTGAGTCATCTGTCTGAATACACTCTGGCGGCTTTCTCCATCTTCATTGTCAAAGCAATACTGTTCATTCACTGCCTTTGAAGTCTTCCCTGTCATGAACGTATTGACTTGATTTCCCCTTCTCTGTATCACCACATAGCTTCTACAAATGAATAAAAATAAAATATCATGTGGTAAGTTCTATAATACAATCTTACCCTTTTTCTCCCCCAAATTGAAAGTTCCTTGGGAACCTGTACCATAGTCTGATTAATTTGTAAAAAATAGTACATGGTCAATAGATATTTATTGAATGAATTAAAGGCAGTGATGTTTCATTCTCAGTGAGACATATGTTTCCCAGAAGTAATTGGACTTACTGAGTATCATTACTGACTAAAATTCTTAGAATTTTGGTGTATGATAAAACGTTCCACACAGCATATAATGAAACAGACTTTGGAGAACTTCAGCAAAGCATTCTTCATTCACTGTAAGTTGGACAAAGATGGAATAGTCTACCTCTGAAAGCAGTAAATCTTCCTTCCATTGGAAATGTTTAGGAAAAAGTGGGCAGCAGTCTGCAACAGGTGACTTAGAGGAAATTTAAACACATTCTTTCTAATTAGGATACTCCTGAGACTCAGATGGTGAGTAGAGAGACCAGGCCATCAGTCCATGAGTCATTCGCTCATTGGCAGAAACAGGGAACAGAGAGGAGGAGAGACACAATAATAGCTTTGTGGAATCCAGTCTCACAAAGAAACCCACTTAACCCTTTGAGCAGTCACACAAAGAAGAGGGAGCCCACTTGCTCTGGGTTGCCTAACAGGTAGCATGAAGTTAAGGGAATGTTTTGCAAATACCGTGCCAATGGTAGAAAGAACATCCTAATAACTAAACCAATCTAACAGTAGAATACACTTCCTTCTATGGGAATGAGTACCCTCTTCTTTAGTGTCAGGGTCATATTTAGGGTGTTCACATATTCTGGTTTTCCCAGGAAAATTCTAGTTTACATCTGTTGTTATAGCATAATTATTAGTTCTGCCCCATTTCACTTTTTAAAATGTTACAGTTTGGAAGATAATTTATATGATCACCCTACTTAGTTTAGATGACTCTAAAACCCCTTTCTACTTGAGTAATTTCGCTCAGCGTTTTGCTCAGGGGTAGGGGCCTTATGAAAGAAGGGGCATATCGCCTGGATTGGAGAAAGGGAATTGAGACTGAAGGGGGCTTTCCCTAAGATCCCACTGGATTATCTCTCCCATTCCATGACTACAACTGTCACTATCTGTGAAAAGATATAAATCCCATGTATTTGTCTCTATTCTCCCTAATAAGTCATGAATTTTTTAAAAATCCTCACCCCAAGGATACATTTATTGATTTTTAAAGCGAGAAAAGAAGGAAGAAAGAGAGAGAGAAACATCAATGTGAAACATTGATCTAAAATAAAAGTAAACTGAGTAGACAGCTAAATCAGGAGCAAAACCATAGAAATGAAGATCACATGGAGGGTTAGCAACAGGGGAGTGGGAGAAGGAGAAGGGGGGAGAAGGTACAGAAAATAAGTAGCATAGATGGTAGGTAGAAAATAGACAGGGGGAGGGCAAGAATAGTAGGGGAAATAGAGAATCTAAAGAACTTGAGACACGTGGTCATAAACTAAAGGGGGGGAATGGTGGGGGAGGGGGTGTGCAGGGTGGAGGGGAATGAAGGGGGGGAATAGAACAACTGTAATGGCATAATTAATAAAATATATTTTAAAAAAAACATTGATTAGTTACCTCCAAGTGTGCCCCAACTGGAGGTCAAACCCACAATCTAGGTAAGCGCCCTGACTGGGAGTCAAACCTTCCATCCTTTGGTGTACGGGACAATGCTCCAACCAACTGAGCCACCCGGCCAGGCTGCCATGAGTTTTCACTGAACTTATAAAGGGCAGCACTTTGATGTTCTATGGGAACCTCTAATGCAAAAATTTGCATAGTTTGAGGGAAAATACCCTAAGAGTTTGTTATAAGAGATGTCTGATAACACATATCTTTTATAATAAAAATTCAGATGGTGCCCTGGTGGTGTAGCTCAGTGGATTGAGTGCGGGCTGTGAACCCTAAAGGGTCACTGGTTTGTTTCCCAGTCAGGGCACATGCTTGGGTTGCAGGCCAGGTCCCCAGTGGGGGCCATGTGAGAGGCAACCACACACTGATGTTTCTCTCCCTCTCTTTCTCCTTCCCTTCCCCGCTCTCTAAAAATAAATAAAATATTAAAAAAATCAGATGGTAATGTAATATAGTAATACAATTAAAAAGTAAATACATGTATTAATATTATGTATTTATTTACAATAGTTCATTCAAAGCCTCTTGATAATATCACAGAACCCAAGGAATACACAAAGTGAAAATATTCTATGCCATATCTCATACTGTAACAAAAGATGAAAGTTCCTAGCTTGGTACTTTTTGCCTTCTCAATAATTATTTAAATGATAGTGGACTCCTGACCAGTGTGGCTCATCAGTTAGGTGTCATCCTGCGAAGTGAAAGGTTGCTGGTTCAATCCCCAGTCAGGGCGCATGCCTGGGGTGTGATCTGGTCCCTCCCTGGTTGGGGCACGTGCAAGAGGCAACCAATTAATGTTTCTCTTCCTTCATCCCTGCCTTTCTCTCTCTCTAAAAATAAAGAAATTATATCTTTAAAAAAATGATAATGAAGCCCTGGCCAGGTGGCTCAGCTGTCTGGAGCATCGTCCCATACACCAAAAAGACTTAGGCTGTGGCTTCCATTCCCGGTCAGGGCACATACAGGAGGCAACAGATTGATATTTCTCTACCACATCCATGGTTCTCTCTCTCTCCTGTCTCTCCCCCTACCTTCCTCTCTCTAAAATCAATAAACATATCCTCAGGTGAGGATTAAAAAAATGATAATGGAGTCTTCAAGTGGAAAAGTGTGGGTGTTTAAATTTTTTTATTTTCCTGTCTCTAAGTAGTATTTTTGAATATCAGAGCTGAAGAAGGGTCACAGACTGTAACACATATCCAAAGTTTTGTCGTCTTTCTCTCCAGGGTGCTCATAAGTAAATTTGAAAATTTCTACAGTGAAAATCAAAACGATGCTTCTGGCTGCAGTCGTACAGATTCTTTGGAGAAATCCTAGTGAGTTATGAGGTAAAGGAGTCAGAAACTAGGCTAACTTTCCTTTGCATGGATGCATTTAGTATCAGTGAATGCCATCTGATATAACTCATCTTTTGTCCCACAACTTAGAGTTGTAAAGTTCTAACAGTGTGGAAATGCCAGGGGTTTGTAACCCAGCACCAGAAATATGGCCTGAGGAGCTATGGCATTTAACATCACCTGGGCACTCAGAAATGCAGAATCTTGGCCCTTACCTTAGACCTGCTAAATCAGCATCCGTATGGGGCAAGACCTTAGGTAAGCTCATATGCACTTTTAAAAGTATGAGAACTTAAAAGCTCTCATCATAGGGAAAAATGTAACCATGTCGGGTGATGAACGTTAATTTACTGTGATAGTCACTTCACATTATATGCATATATAAAATTATTATGTTGCACACAATGTTACATGTCAATGATATCTCAATCAAACTGTAGGGGGAGGGGTCATGTGAGAATCCTAGGACACTTACCCAAAGCCTGTACACTTGGACTCAGATTGGACTGTTCCTATCACTGATATTTAAGTTGCAGGATTCAAACCAAGCATCATGACAAACACAGAGAAGAAGATCCCTATATGTTAATTCCTTGCTCATACTGTACAAATCTGTACATGGGCTCCAAAACACATCTCTTGCAACTCCTTTTAACTTGAATGGGTATCCTCCATTCTTAAAAAATATCCACTGACCTTGGCCCAGAAAGACCCAGTTGGCCCATGACTCACAATTACCTTCTCACTCTCCATCTTCCTTCTGAAGATTTGTAAAAGCTTTCTTCTAGGTGAAAAAATTAGAAAAGCAGAACCTGGTTCTGTGTTTTTCACACAGCCTGCTTGAGGCTTTCGGAGAGCATGAAATGCAATTAACACCAATGTGAAATCCGCAGTTGTTCCTTATGAGGTTATTTAATGCGATTGTTACCTGACCTATAAGCAGCTGTTGCCAACTAATGGAAATTGTCACTGGGATCTGGAATTATTATATACAAGTGAAATAAATCTGCCTCTCAGATCAGCACGGTTCAGAATCCTTCCTTTCCCTGCTCTCCACCCTCACCATAGTCCAGTCATGTATAGCTATGGTCTCATTTTTTTTAATGCAATTTCTCTCTTTTTAAAAAAAATTTTCCCCCCTGAGGCTTCTGCTCTATTAAACATTTTTTATTCCTGCAACCCAGGATTTTTGGCTGTGGAAGACACAGTAGAGAGGTTAATCTGAGCTGAAATAGATCAGATCTGTTACACTCATTCAGATTTGTCTGACTCCTCTGCTGGTTCACCAGCCTGAAATCTTTGGCACTGGTTCAGGCCATGTCTCTGGTAGAGAGGTTTTCTCAAGAAAATTTACTTTTAAGGTTGCTCTGTTTTTATTACAGATGATATGGTTGAATCTCAAACCACCACAAAGTAAAACACATATACTAAATTTGATAGATATTTTTCCCCCTGGGGCCATAAAAATGGAAACAAAAGCAATTTAAGGAGCTCTTTTCAAACTTCTGGGACATGCAGTGGAAAATAGATTAGGTTGGTTGGACTTATTTTTGTTCATGGGTGCTGGAGACCCGAAGGCTGCAGCTGTTTTTTGCATATGCTCATATTATTCCTACCATGATAACTACAGATGGTGCTGCCCGCTGGGTGGAGCGATGCACTGGTGTTCTGCCTGGGCTCTCCAGCTCCTCATCAGTGTGAGGATGTTGGGCTGTCAGGCAAAGGAAGAGCTCAATGACCAAAAATACAAAGAGGTGGTAGAAATCCTGCCTTGAAAAAAAAGATGAGAGAAGGCAAAAAAGGACCCAGGCTGGAAAATCCCCTGCTTTTGGCAGGAGTTTGTCATGCTTCCCAAATTCCCATGCTTATCCAGGATTTTGGAGGTCATTTTGGATTCTTGATTTTCATAAACAACTGATTTGAAAGTGCTTCAAAGTGGATATTGGTAGGAAGTAAGTACACAAGTGTTATGAGTCTTAATAGATTATAAGAGTGCTTTTCTGATAAGATAATGAAATCTTTGCCCCTGATGAGTTTGGCTTTGAATTTCAAGCAGGCATAATGCTGGATAATTTAAATTTGAATTGTACTGATTGCAACATGATTGGCATCCTCTGTGCTCAGTGCAGCATCTTCCCCTAGAAAAAAAGGTGTTACCTCATAGAAGCCTATGAGAGAACACTCCACCCAGGGCAGTCTGGGGCAGCGCTACACCAGATTCTTGTATCTCTATCAATCACATGGTCTCATCTCTTTTAACCAGAGAAAAACAACCCAACATCTTTGGAGTCCCTGATCCTAAGACTCAGAGAGATATTCGCAAGGTATAGTAATAGAGTACCGGCTTGCATGATTCCGTCAAGGTCTCGTGTCTTTGGGGTAAAGTGTGTCTGCAATACCTTCATGCTCTGAATATTCATTTTCCATGAACCAATACTTTATCATGCCTTGGGCTATAGAAGCTGAATCTCAGGGTTGAACACAGAGCAGAATCACGACACCATCTTTCCTTAAGAAGAAACCTTAAAACAGACATAAGACACGCCAATACCTCAGTTTGCCAACTGCTTTTCCTTATTTCTCTGAGGTCCCAAGATCTAAGACTGCTGGTCGCAAAGGTCCCTCTAAATAAATGTTCTATGCTTCTGGCCTTGTGGCTTTGCTGTGTCAAAAGTCCTGGTTATTTTTTTTAAAGCATGCCCAATTTTACTTACACATACAATTGTTTTGAATCCACTTGTCTGCCTCACTTCAAAGAAAGTATTTGCTTACAAATTAGTCCCCAGTATTTTTTCACTTGGCCTATAAAGTTACTCTGGCAGTGCAGACACTGATGAAGATGGGGTCAGGGTGCCCCTTGTGTGTCTTTCATCTTCACCCAGGGCTCCACCGAAGGGACATGCAAGCTTCTCATTTCAACCTCTGGAAGACACCACTGCTGGGGACCAGACTGACGGGTCACTGCGCTGGCTCTGGGGGAACTGAGCACGGATCACTGTCTCATGAAGTTTTTCTGAAAAGATGAAATAAACTAGGAGGAAGAGCTATGTTTGGTTTTATTTTCGAAATACTCCTGAGACAAAATAAAAAGTCAAGGTCTTTAAAAATACCACTATGACTACTCTGAAGTTTACGGGGGTAATCTGGTTCACAACCCATTTGGTTGTAACTAAAATATTAATCATCACATTTCTGCTTCTCTGCCTCTTGCGTTTTTCATGATAGTTAATTCTCTTTGTGAGTTATATGGGTGCACGCAACTGAATTATCAAAGCTTTGCATGAGCACTGTTGGCCTTAAACTGATAAATTAATAATCTCCAAAGGATCATTTACACATTGATATATGTTAGAAGTCAGAACCCATTCCACAGAGAAATAAAATGAGAAGTTATGCTTAGGGCTCCTCAAAATGTCCTTAACTCAAAATGTATTTATACCATTCTGTGCTTTCAACAAAATATAAAATAACTTTTCTACTCTGAATATTTTTTTAATTAGAAGCACATTTTTTAATCAGAGGAAGACACAGAAGCCAGAAAAGCCTTAGTAAATAATTGGACACTTTCTAAGACTTCAATGGCAATTGGCAAATTTCAGAACCTGTCTTATTTACTTAATCAGATGTGTTAACTAGTCATGCTCATCAGGCTATATTAGGTTCTTCTTCTTTTTCATCTTTTAATTTTAATTAAATCTAAAAAAAGAAGTAAAGAAAAATGAGAGAAAAAAGATATCTGTGATATCTTAGGTAAAAGTTGGACATGTTACAAAATGCAGTTACATAAGTAAGCGTGTGCTCGCGTGCAAAAGAGACTGACCTGCAGTGTGAAATGAACCGACCTGTGTTCAGTGAAATTGTTGAAAAGCACAGAGTATAGCCTACACATGTGTTCCTTAAAAGAAAGATTATTGTGGTAAAGCAGTAGTTCTCAAAGTGTGGTCCGCAGGCCAGCAGCTCTGCTTTATTACATTGCCGGGGAGATTGCTAGAAATGAAAATTTGGGGTGCAAACTCTAGACCTACTGAATCAGAAGCTCCGGGAATGAAGTGCAGCAATCTGTGTTTTTTAAATCCTCACCAGAGGATATGTTTTCATTGCGTTTTAGAGAGAGAGAAATATCAATCTGAGAGAGAAATATCAGTCAGCTGCCTCCTGTACATGCTCTGACCAGGGGAACCCACAACCTAGGTATGACCTTACCAAGTATCAAACCCACAATCCCTCAGTGTACAGGACAATACTCCAATTCACTGAGCAACTCTGCCAGGGTGATCTGTGTTTTAACAAGCTGTCCAGCAGATCCTGTACGCTACAGTTTGAAAAGTGCTGTGATCAAGAACTCTGGATTGGAGAGTTTCTTATAATGACCACTAGGTGGCTTTCTTGGGGAGGACAACTAGTTAATGAAGGAAGTTTGATGGTCAGAGCACAGAATTAACGCTCTTCTTAAGTAGATTTGTGGAGGAAAAGATGAGTAGTAATCTGTTGCCTTAAAAAATCTTATATAAGTAATTAAGAAGAAACTATAAGTAAATCCACTACCCTAATGGACGAACTAAAATTATGAAACATTTCTATGTTTTGTTTTCATGTCTAAGTTTTGTTTCCATAAATGGAAATTTGTGTTAATATGTAGAAAACAAAATATCTGATTTCTGCACTAGAATGTTAAATATTGTTACTATCACTTAAAAGCATTAATTTTCCTTTGACTTAGACACAAATTATGTCAGAGCCATACCATGATACAGCTAGTAAGACCAGAATGAACCCTTAATGTGACCTTGGGTCCCACTGCATTTTTCAACCATCCTTGCTCAAGATTCACACTTCACTCGTTGGGGCTACTTTTGGCTTTGTCTCTCCATTCTGACCCCTCCAGCCTTTCTAGTTTTGATCTAATCACACTCAATCTCTTTCATTTATCATTTCTGCTTTTCACAATAGCAACTCTACCTTCAGTCGCTGGGACCCTGTACTCAATGGTCATGTACTCAAGATTTAGGATGAGCTCGGTCTGTACCATTGGGCAGGGCAGCAGAGAGAAGCGACAGCTAGAAGGGAGGCGCTCCGCTGCAGCAGCCCTTGGACTGGGTGGGTGTCTGTGTCTGCATTGATGAGATAATACTACGTTCAAACATTTCTAACAAAACTCTGTAAGCTCTTCAAAGAAAAAGCACAACAAAGCTCAATCCTAACATTTCAAATTTCTTTTTATTATTATAGTATCATGTCCTTTATCAAAAAAGGAATCTTCACCCATAGGGGCTCTTAACTTAAAGTCTCTGACGTAAAAGTCTCTTTCAGTATAATTGTTTTCCTTTGTAACACTAGTGTATTTTATCTTATGAATTTAAAAATATTATTCTGGGAAGGGTGCTTTGGTTTCATCAGACCAAAGGAGTCCATGCATGATGAAGCTAAAGAAACCCTGACTCGTACTGACAGACACCGCCCCTATGTCAGAGGAAGTCATGTTCATGTCTCTGGGCCTCACCAAGGGACAGAAGGAACAATTGTCCAGAGGTGGAAAATACATGACTCCCTGGCTAAGGTGACCAAGAATCATCATCTCCCAAATTCAGCACATGTCTCAAGCCAGCAAAGGAGAAGTATTCTTGCTTGTTTGTCAAGAGCACATCCTAGTCTCTCCAGAATCCGAAAGCTTATAATGTTCATGGTAGGGCAAAAATGTAATTAATGTATATTGTTTGATTAAAGTAGAGTGGCCTTCACCATGACAAATGAACAGTGCATACCAGAGTATGGACCTACTTCTTCTTATGCAATGTATACGAAAGGTACCCCCAGTTTAATAAGGGCCAAGTAAGTACTTTAGTTGTACAGCAATAGGGGTAATTGTGGCATCACTAATGTATAAAATACATCTTTCAATGGGAAAAGAGCATTTCTTGTTCCAGGAGGTATTTCACACCATGGTAGGTTTTATAGCTAGAAACTAGTTTTAAGCATAAGGCTCCTAAGAAGCCAAGTTCATATCTCACGGCTGCCAGAGTCCGGTCCTGACATTTCACTAATCGTTACTGAGAACAACAGTCTGAGACTTTCAGGGCAGAGTTAGTAGCCAAAGGGAATTGGATCTTCCAAACCCACCAGAAATTAAAATTCTATACCTTTGCAGGACTCAGGAAGAACCTACTTAAACAAGTGCTGCTGTGGAGGAACTAAATAATCATTTCTTAGTTCCTCCACAATAATAAAACCTGCTTCCTTCACTTACAAGTCAGTCTCAATAACTGTCAGTCCCTCTGCTAACAAAATAGCACTTTCCCCTATATTATATCATTTTATATAAACCATTTTTAGGTGAGTACAGCAGTATTAGTCCCTTTCTACATATGAAGAAACAAACTCTTTATGTTTACATGACTAATTAGTCCTAGAATTAGAAGTAATCTCTTCACACATAATTGGTTATCTTTCAAGAGAGCTGAAGACCTACAAGGACACTTCAAACAGTCCCCTTGGTTTTTCTGAACTCTCTTTTCTTTCTCATTCATTATTAATAGGAGCTCTCATCTCTGGCAGGAAACACACGAGGCCTTTACCTGGGATGGCTATGACAACAGCAAAGGCAACTCCCATCCTTAAAGAAATAATCTGTTTTGTGTTTTACTTGTTTGCTTGCTTTTAGTGCCACCGATTTAGTTATGAGCTAACCAACGAAGAAGCTGGCAAAATTCATCAACTGGATTTGGAATTCAGGCCTCTCATTGAAGTTTTCTACTCTTTTGCCATAGTTTGAAGGCTGACTACAAAGTATGTACTACAGTGTGTGTGTGTGGGGGGGGATCGTAGGATACAACTTTTAACTCAATAGAAATTAAGAAATATACAGCCAAATTTTACACTATCTTTGTCTAGTTCATCAGATGAGGCAAATATTAAAAAATATGTTACTTCTGTTAGAAGGAAAGACTGCTTCCTTTCTTAGTTCTTGAGGAGACAAGGTTTCTCATGAGTACTGGACATGCTCTGTAAATATAAACTACAATCTGTGTTCCAGCCAGTGTTCAGGATGGAGGTGGCAATGCTGGCCAGAAGCTGGTCCACTGGCCCACTGACAGTAGGACAGGTGTCACAGGGTGGGAGATGGAACAGGATACAAGTCACCCTTAGAGTTAAGGCAGAACTGAATGCTTAGGAGCAGATGAGCATGACTGATGGGACTTTTTTCAGACTTAGAAGGCAGAATGCTTGCTGCAATGAAGCGAAGAAGAACCACAAGTGACACACTGAGGCCAAACTGAAGTTGAGAGGAGATTGTACAGTAACACAGTTGTCTCTCACTGTGGCCAAGGCAGGTTACCTCTCAGATGCAGCCCTAATTCATGAAATTAGGAGTTAGATCAGATTCCATAAAATACTGGGAGGCAAGGGAAAGCTGGAGCCCATAATTGCAGGCTGAACTTGGAAGTTAGAAAGTTGGGCATTGAGAAATAAGAGAGAAGCTGTAGAAAAACTTATGATGTACCAGCTACGGGCGAGGCATACTGCTAATCATTAAAAGATGAGGAAAAACAGGAAAGTGAGAGAAAGGCAAGAAGATGCACAAAGAAAAAAGCTTCTCATTTTGGCTGCATTTAAAAGTGGTTCTTTAATTCCTCTGGCATTGTGTAAACGATTGTGCAACTAAAATCAAGAGACAGGGGGAGTCCTGTGCATCTTGTGGGAGTGCATCTGCCTTCACAACCCATAACTACTCCTCGCTCACATTTCAACTTGCTTTCCCCCAAGTGCTAGATGGTGGCATATGTTGCAGGTGTTCTTAGTGTCCTAAATTTGGCCACTTGGCACTCACCATTCTAGGACCCGTGGGTGGCATCTTATTGTGAGCACCTGCAACTCTGCTTGAGAGAACGTGCTAGGCAGACACAGGACAGGCTGGGGCGCTGTGCCTTGTGCTCTGGTGGAGGGCGGATCCTCAGCCAGCAGCAGACAGAACACTCAGTGCTTCCAGAGGCACGACCTGGACTACCTAACACGAGTCCTACCTAATCCTGAGCTCCAGTTGCCCCAACCCTCCTCTACTCATGAAAACACTGTGTTCAGCTTCCTACCAGTGCTTCTTGGGCTCAGCAACTAAATAAAATATTCAGCCCTATTCTGTGCGTAGGATACGCTTCTGGAAAACATAAAACCATGTGTGTGTGGTGTGTTTGTGTGTGTATGTATTTTAAAATAATTTATTAAGATTTAATATTTATTGATCAAGCTTGTCCTGGCATTTTGCAATGTTCCTAAGGTGCCATGCCAGTGTGGGAGGAAGGGGATGGGCACGAGCTCCTGGCTTAGGGTCTGGGCAGATGTGCAAGGAGAGCCCTCCCCAGCCACTTTCCTGGCTCCAGACTCCACCCTGGAAAGAGAAGGCAGACCCTTCCCATCAACACAGAAAGCTGGATTTCGATAAGTCTACTTACTAAGCATTTTAAGTTCGTGACATAAAGCAAATATAAATTTTCTCTCTTATGTACAACATTTCATAAGAACAAATGGCAGGATGTTTTAAATAAATAAATCTATCAAAAATGTCAAAATGTTCTATGGTCTTATAAAATACACCAATAAATTGACTTTTGGAGGAATTACCATGTTATTTGTGTCTGAATATGACTAAACTGACTAAACAAAGAGGCAAATACATTTGCTGTACTCTAAAATCTTATTTTTTTATTTTCAGAAATCTGCAGTAACAAGGAGGTGAGGGAAGAGGAAAAAGAGAGAAATTTTTACACTCATTTTAAATTTAAGTTTAAACATTTCTCCCAGAAAACATTTTGGCAAGCAGTGTACATTTCCCAGCCGCCCCCAGGATAGGAAGTTCCAATTTATTTTACATTATCCTCTCAATTAAATATTTCCTTGGGAAATTGACTGGAAAGCTTGTAACATCCAAAGATAAAATAACTTTTTGGTGAAATAGCCACATGCATGTGCTGAGGCAGAGTGTTGTATAAGAGCCAAAACAAAACTTCCAGGTGCAGGGTGAGGATGTATTATTCAGGCTCTCAAATTTACCAGGTAGATGAATAATTTGTGAAATGGATTAGCCCTTGCCAGGGAAGTGGTTGCATGAATTTGAGGATGTACAATCATTCCTGTCCCTCTCTCCCCACCAAATGCCTGGGGTTCTGTGAATCAAGTTGGATTATTTACATGCAAGGTGGAAGCCTCTTAGTTCTGTGAGCCAGTTACTGAAAAAGGCTTTGCTAAGGAGCATAGGAAGTAATCCTACCTCAAGATTATCAAGAGACTAAGAAATCCTGTGGCTGACAATAAAACGCATTACATTGGGTCAGAATGAGAACAACTTCAAAAAGCTTCTTGGAAGCAGAAGTCCAGCAGAATTGTCTATTGGGCAGGATGGGGAGTGCACCAATATGGGGGAGTATAGGAGACCGTTCTGCATGGCACGGGCTCAGCCCCCACTCAGAAAGGCCAGTGGAAAGCAAGGTTCGGTACACAGGACCCACGCCCACAGATAGGTTTTCCCATGGGGAATCAGGCCTGCATTGTACCTAGGCTGCTATGAGACTTGCTTTTTGTTAAAACTCCCTCACCCTGAACTAAGGCAGCAAATGTTTACTTCAATCTTCAAAGTAACTTCCTAAAATCTGTGCTAAACCTTCCAAGAACAAGTGTAACCAGTTCAACCACTTTTCCCTTTACATTTGCAAATATCCTTCTTCTGTGATATGATTAGCAACATCCTCTCCTTTGTTTTCTGTAAATCTTAAACCACCTAAAGCGAACCTGTGCATAGTAAATGAGGACTATCCTCAATGTCATGTGCCCAGAAAAGCAGTAAAAGCTTGTCAAGGCAAGGGTCAGGGTGCTCTCCTCTTGAGACAGTGGTCATGCTTTCCCTTTTCCTCCACAGGACTTGGTAGTACATGTGAATTTCTCTCATATCTCATCCACAATGCCGTTGACACTGCTGGCTACTGTCCAGATCAGGGGAGGGGAGTCAGAAAAAAAGGCAGAAGATCCAATTCTTACTGAAATTCGTAAAATATACTGTAGGGACATAGTTTCTACCCTGTATCTACCTTTGGGAACTGAATGCTCTGAATTGACCTGGCATCCATTCAATCTGTCTATTAGTAGTGTCCAAGTTTAAATAACTAAACAATGTCAGCACTGAGTCTCCTCTGATTACAAAGCACAGGACTGTCAGGAAAACTGTCTAAGATCTGATTTCAGGTCAGCTACATTGAGGCTGGCCCAGTGGGTGGGTCACCAGGGAGCCCCACACAAGTTACTAGAGTGGAGTGGAGCCTGGCAGTAGTCACTCCTCCACCTAGAATCCCAGTCAAGAGGCATAGCAGCAAGAGAAGGCAGATGAGCAGTCAGTGTTTAGTAAGCACCTACTATGTGCCAGGCATTGTCCAAGATGCAGTTAATATGTTTAATAAATACTTAATATAATTCACTGTAATAAGAACATTGCATACTTACTATACAAAGTATAGCCACATAGAATGTTCCTGTCAGAACTAAGATTTAAATACCAATGTTTCTTTCTTCTATCTCATGAAATCTTGTTGCAAATGCCAATTTTGTATTTTCCTTCCTCCCCTTCTGCAGCACAAATGCCAGCCACAGGAATATATATCACAATGGTTGGAGGAACGCTTTCTAGGGTCTTAAACGCATGATGGGATGTATTTAGACAGACACCTAAAATGTAAGCCCTCGAAGGGAACTAAGAAACCACGGACTTCCATTACTCAGAAGAGGAAACTGATAATCCAAAAGGTTAATCTGCATGACTGAGGCCATACAGCTTGTTAGTTAGAAGTGAGAACTAAACTCCAAGAGACTTCATTAACAAATCAGAATTCTTTGTACTATATAAGGCTCCCTCTAATAAATGTGTTAGAATTGTTCATTCATTATTAAAGAATCCAATAAAAAGCTCCTTATTAAAAAATATAGAGGAGATTAAAATGAAAAGGGAATTAGGTATTTCATAAACTCTTTAGAATCTTATCTTTGGGTCATGAACTTTGTCTCAGACTCAGATTCTGATGAGTTTGGACAAATTTCAGAGTTTTCAGTACATATGTGTGAAGTGCATATGTTCACGTTCTATTGGTAATAACTCAGTTGAATGACTGTCAGGGATACAAAACGCCACACAAGGGTCCAGTCTGGCACACCCTGTGCAGCGATTTATGGAGCCACAGAGGGGAGGTGTTTAGGGTGATGTTTGGTGCCCAGCAGGTCTTCCTGGCAGTTCCTGGCAGCCCCAGCAGCATTGTCACACAGAAACCCCACCCCAGGGAGAGTTTACTTCTACCTCCATTTGCCCAGAGGAAGAGCAGCTCTTTCTTGCTGTCACTTAATCATTGCAACAGGCTTCACAGAGCTTTGCCTGGGGAAGAGAAAAATGAGTCTCTGAATTTGTGAGCACGTGAGGCAGCATGAGAAAGAGCAGAAAGCATTTTTCTGGTGTCAGAGGCCTGGCCCCATCACCTGTTGGCAGTGAGACCCACAGGCAAGTTCCTTCTTTCTGCACCTCAGTGAACACATCTGTGAAATGAGAGCTTGAGGAAGATCTGGAAGGATCCTTCCAGGCAGGTGGGTCAATCACTGTTTACTGAGTACACAGCTGGGTGCTATATCTTAGGGATACAAAGATGAATAAGACTAGTCCCTTAATCAAGAGGCCCACTGCCTCGAGGGATCTCTAGCAAAGAGTAGCACTAATTACTCATGTCAGCAGTCTCATAGTGCTTTCAGTACTCTCATTACTCCATCTGCTTTAATCTTCACAATCTTCACAACAAGCTGACCACACAGACAATCATGTTGTTATTTTTATCCCCACATTACAGAAGGAAACTGAGGGTTACACAGAACAAGTAACTTGCCTGGGTCACACCTTTAATTGGTAAGGACATCAAGTATCTTAGGAACACTGAAGAGAGCAGGGTCAAAGACTCTAGAGGAGGTGAGATTCACATTTGATCTGGAGTATGACTAGGAGTTTGCCAGGTAGAAAAGTTATGGCAGAGAGAACAAGGTCACTCCAAACAAAAGGAACAGTATGGAGGCACTAAGTACACAATGAACAATTAAGAGATTCTTCATTGCTAGTGTATAGAAATACAAACACTTTGCATATTTACCACATATGCTGGAAAATTGCTGAACTTATTATTGCTAATAATATTTTGTGAATACTTTAAAGCTTTAGATACATGAAATCATGTCATTTGTGACTAGAGACTCATAGTTTTACTCCATTGTTTCCAATCAGAGTGCCTTTTCTTTCTTTTCTCTGCCCAATTGCCCTGGTGAGAACTTTCAGTATAATGCGGAACAGAAGTGGTAATAGTGGACATCAATATTTGGTTCCCAATATTAGAAAGAAAGCTTTCAATCTTTCACCATTAAATATGTTAGCCATGCGTTTTCATAAATACCCTTTATTGGGTTGAGAAAGTTCTCTTTTATTCCCAGTTTTTTCAGTGTTTTCAGTGGAAGGATATTGGATTTTGGGCAAATATTTTTTTCTACACTGATTAAAATGATTGTGTGTTTTTTCTTTATTCGAACTAATATAGATATTAAATTGATTGATTTTCATATACTGAAACATCCTTGGATTTCTGAGCTAAATCATATTTGCTCACAGTGTATAGTTTTTGAATATGCCATTGGATTCCATTTTTCAGCATTTTGTTGAGAATTTTTGCCTCTATGCTTATTATGTATATT
Organism: Artibeus jamaicensis; assembly: GCF_021234435.1. Classification (NCBI taxonomy): domain Eukaryota; kingdom Metazoa; phylum Chordata; class Mammalia; order Chiroptera; family Phyllostomidae; genus Artibeus; species Artibeus jamaicensis. Next base: position 40,216,823 of record NW_026522030.1, on the reverse strand, counting down.
GATTTGTAATTTCCTTTTCTTATGTGGTCTTTTCTGGGCTTTGGTATCATTGTACTACTAGTCTCATAGAATCAGTTAGTAAGTGTTCTTCTCTCTTCTATTTTGGAAGAGTTTGAGACGGATAGGTGTTAATTGTTCTTAAAACATTTGGTTGAATTCACCATTGAAGTCACCTGACTTGGGCCCTTGATAGGAAGTCTTTAAATCACTCTTTACTTGTTAAATATCTTAATATTTTCTATTTAGTCTTGAGTCAGTTTTGACAATTTCTATGCATTAGTTATCTAATTTGTTGGCATATAATTGTTAATAGTATTTTCTTAAAATTCTTTCTTATTTCTGAATGGTGAGTAGTAATGTCCCCACCTTTATTTCTTATAGTAATTTTGGTCTTCTCTAAAGATTTGTCAAAGAGGAGTTGAAAACCAAAAATTCATTAATACTCATCTTTGTATTTATCCAGATAGTTAACCTTACCAGTGTTGTTATTTCTTTCTTTGAGTAGTAGAGTTACTATCTACTATCATTCCATATAAGCCTGAGTGATTCCCTTTAGCACTTCTTGTAGGACAGGTCTACTAGCACTGATGAACTGAGTTTCTGTTTATCTGGAAATGTTTTAATTTCTCCTTCATTTTTGAATATTTTGCCAGATACAGAATCCTTGGCTGATAGCATTTTTTTCAGCATTTTGAGTATGTTGTGCTCCTCTCTTCTGACCTTCATGGTTTTTTTTATTAAAAACCCAGCTGTTAATCTTATTGAAGATCCATTGTCCATGAGTCACTTCTCTCTTGATGCTTTCAAGACTCCCTCTTTGTCTTTGGATATTGTCAGTTTGATTACAGTGTGGCTTGGAGTGGATTTCTTTGCATTAGCATTCCTATAGTTTGTTGAATTTATTGGATGTACAGATTACATTTCATCCAATGGGGGAATTTTGCAGATATTATTTTTTTATACTTTTGCTCCTTTCTATTTCACTACTCCTTCAGAGATTTCCAGTATGAATATGTAAGTATGGCTGATGGTATCCCACAGGTCTCTTAAGCATTGTTCATTTTTATTTCATTCTGTTTTCTTTATGCCACTCACACTGGATAACTTTAATTATCCTTTCTTCAAGTTCATTGATTCCTTCTTCCTACTCAGTTTGATGTTATATCCATCTAGTGAAATTATAATTTCAGCTATAGTACTTTTCAACTCCAGAATTTCTGTCTGGTTCATTTTTATAATTTTTATTTTTTATTGATAGTATCTATTTGGTGAGACACTGTCTCATGGTTTTCTTTAGCTTCATAAGCATATTTAAAGTAGGCAATTGAAAGTCTTTGTTTAGTAAGACAAAAATGTCTGAACCTCCTCTGGGGTATTTTCTAGTACTTATTTTATGCACGGGCTGTTTTTTTTTATTTCTTTTTATGCATCCCTTGTGACTCTTTGTTGAAAGCAGGAAACTTTGAATGTTAACATAGAGTAATTCTATAAATCAGATGCTTCTCTCACCTGAGCATTTATTGTTACTGTTTATTGTAGCTGTTGCTGTTTGTTCAATGACTTTTCTGAACTAATTTTATAAAGTTTTTATTTTTTGTCATGTGTGGCCACTGAAGCTTCTGTTCCACTAGCTTAGTGGTCAGCTAGTGATGCAGCAGAGGATTTTTCAAATGAATGAACACATAGACACACACGTGTGCACATACACTTGCACACACACATACCCCAGTCTTTATACATGGGCTCTATATGTGTGTCAGGCACACCTTCAACACTCATACACAGTTCACAAGTCTGCTTCAGCCTTCACATCTGCTTGCATGGAACCTGAAGTTCAGCCAAAGGCAAGAAGATGGGGCTCTCTCAAGTCTTTTTAATGTGCACCCAGACTTGAGCCTGTTTGTGGTCTTCTAGGTTCCCAGGAATATGTTAGAACTTTTCAAAGCCTTTATTCCCCCAAAGAATCTCATTCCCAAGCCTTTCTTCCTAAGGTTTTTGGTTAGTGTATTATTTTCCCCAACTGTTAACCATTGCCCCAGGTGACAGTGACTAATACATTTGTTTTCAAGTGTTTTTAACAAAGCTGCAAAGCCTCAGGTGCTTTCTTTAGCCATTTTTTCAGGTAGGTCTAGAGGGGAAATTATCTTTGTTTTCTTTCATCCTGTAATTCCTTGCTTTTATTTTTATTCTTGAAGAATATAGTTCATGATCTATAGGATTCTTCGTTAACATTACTTTCCTTTTAGCATGTGAAAAATATTGTGCCACATTTTTCTGGCCTCCATGTTATTTTATGAGAAATCCATTGTCATATTAATGGTTTTTCTCCTGTAGATAAGGTGTTGTTTTTCTCTAGTTGCTTTAACTTTTTCCTCCATTTTTAGATTTTAGAAGTTTAATTATAATGTATCTTGATACAAATTTTTTTGGATTCTGTTAGAGATTCACTTATTGAATCTATAGGTTTATGTCTCCTGCTAAATTGGGAGTTTTCAGCCATTATTTCTTTGAATACATTTTTCTTCTCCTTCTAGAACTTTGATAACACAAATCTTAGATCTTTTCCTGTAGTCACACAGGTCTACAGGACTCTGTTCATTTTTTTATGATTTTCTCTGTGTTTTTCATATTGGCTAATTTATATTGTTCTACCTTCTCATTCATTGATTCCTTTCTGTGTTTTTTTCCCAATCTGTTCATGAGCCGAATCATTAAGCTTTTCATTTCTGTTATTGTAATTTTTAGTTCTAAAATTTCCATTTGTTTTTTCTTTATAGCACCTATTGCTTTGTTGAGATTTTCCATTTTTTCCCATTTGTTTCAAGCATGTTTATAATTGCCCACTGAAGCATTTTTATCATGATTTGTTAGATAATTCTAAAATTTCTGTGATCTTGGCACTGGCAACTCTTGATCATCTTTTATCATACAGGTTAAAATAATTCAGGTTGAGCCCTGGCTGGTGTAGCTCAGTGGATTGAGCGTGGGCCTGCAAACCAAAGGATCATGGTTCAATTTCCAGTCAGGGCACATGCCTGGGTTGCAGGCCAGTTCCCAGCAGGGGATACACGAGAGGCAACCACACATTGATATTTCTCTCCCTGTCTTCTTTCTTTCCCCTCTAAAGATAAATAAATAAAATGTTTTAAAAAATAATTCAGGTTGAAATTAAAAGCATAAAGAAATAGGTATCATGCAAATATTAATCAAAGGAAAGCCAAGAGTGGCTATATTAATATTAAAGCAAATAAAATTATCACGGAGGGAAGATTATATATTGATAAAATAGTTACTTTATCAAGAACACACCATTCTAATAACCAGCCTACATTGCTGAAAAACATGTGAAGCATAAAGCCGATGGAACATAGCAGAGAAATAGACAAATCCACAATTGCTGTTGGAGATGTCAACATATCTCTTTTAAAAATTTATGGAACAATTGGACAGAAAATTAGTAAAGACATAAAATTCAACACCACCATCAACCAAAAGGATCTAATTGACATTTAAAGAACATTTTATACAATCCACCTTCTCCTCAAGTGCCCACAGTACATATACCAAGAAGAACATATCCTGGGGCCATAAAACAAAGTTCAACAAATTTGAAAGAATTGAAATTATACAAAATACGTTCTCTGATTTCAAAAAACTGTACTTGAAATCAATAACAGGTAGATACTTGGAAACTCTCAAAACATTTAGAAACTAAACAATATACTTCTAAATAATCTGAGTCACAGAGGAAATATCAAGGGAATTGTTTTTAACAATACTACACTGAACTGAGTAAAAATACAAACAAAGCATATCAAAATTAAAGACACAGCCAAAGCAATGCTGGTCAAGGAAATGCAAACAAAGGTCACAATGAGATACAGTTTTGTACTCATTTGATAAGAAAAGGTTAAGTCTTTTTAAAAAGTATACAAGTAGCAGAGTTTGCTATGACTCTCAAGACTTTCTTTGGACAATGCTTGTAATAACTCCACCTTTATGAAAGAACTGTCCTCTGATTCCTTGCCTTTGCATGGACTTGTCCTGGCTCTAAACAGAGTAGATGTAGAATTTCCTGCTTCCCAACTTTCTCTCATTTGGTCTCAATAATCCTATCTTTCTTCTACAACAGAACTGAAAGAATGAGAGTGTTTATTCTTTGTACACCATTATATTATTTGGGGAAGTTTTTGAAAAGGATTTTATCTATTTCTAAAGAGAGGGGAAGGGAGGGAGAAAGAGAAGGAGAGAAACATCAATGTGTGGTTGCCTCTTCAGCACCCCGTACTGGGGACCTGGCTTGCAACCCAGGCTTGTATCCTGACTGGGAACCAAACCAGCGCCCCTTTGGTTCACAAGCCAGTGCTCAATCCACAGCCACACCAGCCAGGGCTATTTGGGGAAGTTTTAATAATTTTCCCTCTCCACATAAACCATTTCACTAATTTACTTTTTGGGTGAACTGATTCTGTGTGTGTGCGTATGGGTATGTGTGTCCAATTGTATCTTTAACTGCTGTTAAAATTTTGACACTAATTTATTTGTAATAGTGACTTAGACCCACAGAAATGGCAGTGGCAAAACAGAGCACCTTCCCCAATAGTTTGCCAATATCATAATCCTCCTGCTGTCTTTCTGCCATTATTCAGTGATATTCTGTTGTCATTCTCCTAATAGTACAACAGGAATACTCGATAAACATTTAGGTATGATTATCATTATAAAGACCATACATTATGAATATTTTGTATGATATAGGTTGCGTGTTCTTGTTGTAAATCAGTGTATACTATCATTACTCAATTACCTTGTTACTGACTGAAAACACTAAAGAAGCCCATCATTTTTTAAATTACTTTTGTTTGGGAGACTGCAAGCTCAGTGAGCTCAGAACTGTGTCTGTTTCTGTTTTATTCATTTCCAATATCTGACATGGTATCTGATACATAGTAAAATCTTTTGATTAGTCCAATAAATTAATCCCCTGTGGCTAACTTGTTTTACTTTGCTGAAGTTCAGGCATCTCAATTACCTCCCAATAAGAATAACTAAAAATGACTAGTGTTTATTTAATGCATACTGTGTGCATAAAATTGTGTTGAGGATTCACACACATTAGTCTGATAACATCTCCACCAGTTAAGTACATTTAAAATCGCAATGACAGGTGAAGATAGTAAAGTTTAGAGTGGTCTGGGGCTTGCCTCAATTCCTGGTACTGAATACCATTACCAGGATTGAGCCAAACTACCTGTCCTAGGTTTTTATCTACCCTATTTCTTTCCCTACACCTCAGTTCAACAACTGCTTTTGGCCTCCAAAGTCCATATGGAAGCAGGGGCTTATCCTGTGTGGATCGTTAGTTTGAGTTCATGACTAGAATACTGACCTCCCCTTGGCTTCTGCTGTCAGCACATATCTGACTCATCCTTCTCATTTTAGGACATGGAAGCCTTCACTGAATTTCCAAAATCTGAAAGGAAAAAAAAATTCATGAGAATTTCTGGTCCCTTATATCTTCTTTCTTCTATCTCCTTTCTCTTTTCCCTAAATGTAGGAGCTTCCTAGGAAAATAGTGTACTATTTTGGTATTGTTTCTATACAAAGTTACCACACATTCTGTGGCTTAAAACAGTGAAAGTTTATTATATTACAGTTTGTAGGTTAGAAATCCTCAGTGGATTGATGTGATTACACTGGACCCAGCCAGTCCATTCAAAATAGTACAACTGAATCATATCTGCAAAATCCCTTTTTGCCATTTAAAAGTAACATATGTACAGACTCTGAGGATTACAACATGTACATCTTTGGGGGCTGTCATTCAGCCTATATATAACCAGGATTCCCTATATTTCATACAGGTTTTCTTCATTGAAAATTTCCTTTAGTCATTATAAGACTGTCCCACTAATTTGATTCCATTTATTTTCTTTGGTTGTTGTTGTTGTTGCATCAATTCCTCTGTGTAGGGAATATGACAATGATGCTGTAGGGAAAACCAAAATAAACAAAACTTACATGATGGCTCAGGACCTCAAGATATTTACAACCCTGCTGGATATACATGACTTAGAAAAATTAATTAGATTAAGAGGAGGCTTAAATTGTGTCTAGAGTGAAATATGCAATGTAGGACTTTTACCCATTTGATAACTTGGGGAGACATGACTATAAAAGCATTCTTGTAGAGTGAAACAAGATGCTAAGAAGGTAAAAATTCAATATTTTCAGTTTTCACTGTCACCCTGGTCATGAGAAGTATTTGTACATAAGGAAAATAAATCTCTCAAAGGAATAAATAATTCACCCAAGGTCATACGGATAGTAAAATAAAAACCCTGTATTTAAATCTAGATTTGTCTGACTCCAGAGTAAATGTGCTTTTCAACTATGCATCTAGACATAACTAAATAGTCCACATAAAGATGAATTTTGATTCCTTACATTTCTAGTGGGACAGCAAGCTATTGTTTAAAGAGCTTCACATACTATGAGAAAGAATAGTCTTATTTATTTTGTTTCTGTGTGAGGTAAGGCCAGGTGATGAGTTTTAAAAATCTGAGCTCTCATCTCTTTGAAAACAACACACTTTATTTTATTTAGTGTGTGTTGAACAATGCCTTTCCAGACACAACTGACAAGTTTTGTTCCTGGTTATTCATTTGATACCTACCACTTTAAAACTGAAAAGTGATATGTTGACTTCAGTTCATTAACAAGGGCATCTACAATAAATATATGGTATGCCTGACAGAGATCCTTTTTCAGTAACTGCTATAAAAACAAGCCTAATAGACTCAAAATTCTTATGGAAAAATTAATCACAGTGGATTAAGAGGAAGCATTTTGTGATTTTCACAGACATTCTTTCCAAAGTACCTGGTCACAGTTTAGTTTTCTTTGTAAGGTAAGGAAATATTAACTAAAATTCAACACAGATAAAGCAAAATTTGAGAAGAAAGAAAGAGCATAGAAAGAAGGAAAAGAAAGCTCAACCAAGCCCCAAACAAAGTATGAAGTTGTCGTTGAGGAATTCCAGGGTCTCAAGAAGTCCAACTTCTTTGAAATGATGTGGTAGAAAGTTGAGAACAGGTAATTATCTACCTGAGAGAATAAATATTCTCCAAGGGCCACACATGTGGAGATAGCAAAGTTTCTTCACATTGGAGAGCATGTTTGGTGAAGATAGTATTAAGTTTGGGGAGAGAGAGGAAAGAGGATACCTTCATGCTTTAATTTGCTCCCTCTGTTCTACCAAAAAAATTGTATTTTACTTTTATAGAACTTAGAAATGATTTGTGTGTCTCTCCAAAGGGAAGAAAAGAGACAAATGTGAATTCTAAATTGGCTATTTACTTATGAAGTGACTATAGGGAAGTCATTGAAATTTCTTTGGGCCTCAGTTCTTATATTGTAAGTGAAAGGAATGGGCTAGATTAGTTATAGGGCCCATTTCGATTATCGACAAGGTCTGTCCAGAAAGTATCCAGCTATGTACTATGAAATATGGAGATATTTACTGAAGAAGACACAAGAAACATTGTACATAGGACAGTGACACCTCAGTCCCCTTTAAAGCAGGCACCATGGGACCTCACACAGTTCTCTCGGCACCTCTTCTACCGTTCAAAACACTTTGCAAAATCCTTTGTTGGAATAATCATCAGCTGCTCTGCCATATTTTCCTGAATCTCATGCATGGTTTGAAATCTCTTCTCTTTCAAAAGTGATTTTGAAAGGGGATTTTGAAAAGTGATTTTAGTTTTGGGAAAAGTCAGAAGTCTGACTTTCTGGTGCCTCTACAGGCCAGGGCATCAAATCTGGCCTGTAGTGAGGCTGAGTCACCTGCGTTATTTGATGTTTCATCAAAAAACTCTGCTTGAGATGTGATGCATGTGCAGGCACATTGTTGTGATAAAGCTGCCAATCACCAGTTGCCCATAGCTGCAGCCATTTTTGTCATATTGCATCTTTTAACGGACAAAGAGCATTGGGGTAATATTCCGTATTAATTGTTTGGCCTGGAGGAATGTACTCATGATGGACAACACCTTCCCAATCAAAAAACACAGTTAACACGGTTTTGATCTTGCTTTGCCTTTGCTGTGCCTTCGCTATGCTGCCTTCAGGCATGGAGAACCAGGCAACTTCCAGTGGGACCACTGGGCCTTTGTTTCCAGATCAAAGCCATAGACCCACAATTCAGTTCTGCTTATGATGTTCTTGAGGAAACCTGGCTCATTGGTACCGGTTTGAATCAAGTCATTAGCAACTGTAGCATGATGTTCCTTCTGCTCTGGTAGCACAAGAATGAATTTTGCCATGACACATTTCATGACTAGATCCTGTGGCAAAAACTTGGACACAGTAGTTTTTGGAATCCCCAGACCAGCTTCTAGTTCTCACACTGTCAGTCACCAATCTTCTTTGATTACAGTCCATATGTGTTCAACATTCTCAGTTGTTCTGCTTGTTGCAGGTCTTCCAGAATGTGGATCACTTTCAACAGATTCTCGACCATCTTTAAAGCATTTGTGCCACATTTTGATTTGTGCTGCACTCATTGCATCATCCCTGAAAGCTTTCTGAATCACCTGGATAGTTTCTGCAAAGGAATATTCAAGTTTAATGCAAAATTTGATGCAGCATTGTTGCTCTACTCATTCAGTCATTTTGAATGTGACAGTCATACAGTACACATGCTCACTCAATGGCATCTACTGCCCCCACTGAGTGGTACAGTGTAATCATCATTGTTCGCACATGTACATTCTAGGTCACTCTCCTTGAATGCCAGGTTGCATCGATGTCATGCAAATCATACTTGTTATTTAATAATGACTGGGCTTTTTCTGTACAAACCTCATATGTGTAATTCTCTGTAAAGAATTGTGGAAAAATCTAAATGGACTTCTCATGATCAAGTCACAGGTAGAGAGTGAAGTGTTTATGGTTTATATCATTCAGGTTCAAATCAGCTTCTTTAACTGACTGGCATAATAGTACATAAGTTTCATTTTGATCAAGATTTAGTGATCCAGCCACAAATACTCTACCAGGTGGCACCTGTTATATTATTCCCTCTGCCTACTATAAAATAGTCAAACTTGGAAAGGAATTATACTTTTCAGGAATAATATCACAATTAAGCACATCCTAAATGTAATGCAGCATCCCTGATTAGATCCTGAAACAGAAGAAGAAAAATAATGGGAAGAATGATGAAACCAGAATAAAGTACGTAATGTGGTTAATAGCCAATGTTAATTTCTTAGTTTTGACAAATAAGATATTAACGTTAGGGAATAATGGGGGAAGAGTAAATGTGGACTCCCTGTTCAACTTTGTAACTTTTTAGTAATTCTAAAACTGTTCAAAAATAAGTTATACAGACAAATTAAATACACCTTCAAAAATTATTAATTTTCTTAGGTTGATCTACCCATATAGGGCTTATTTATTTTGGCAGATTTAAAAACTCTCTTGTTTAGCCCTTGATTGTCTTCTTTTATGTTTGTTTCACTGAAACTCTCTCCCGCCTTATTTTGGGGAGTCCGTACCTCACAGCCCCTATCACTCTGCCTTCCATAGAATAGTAAGTGCTCAATGATGTTGCCTAACCACACGAAGAAGCAAGAGCTGTACATCGATCTACAGCACAGATAGTGATGCTCAATTCACAAATGGGATGTGAGTGAATGAAGTAATTATTTACAGGAGAGATGGTTGCCCAATTGATTTGATTTCCTTGGAGTTTTAGAATTCTAAATGCTCAGTGGTCTACCTTGTAATGAAAAATAATCAGGGTACTTGACCATAATGATGAGAAGGACAATGTCCTAGAATCAAGTTTTGTATCCGCTGTATTCCTCTCTTTTTTCCTCCATCCACATCTCTTTATTATACATCTTCCCTGAAGGTACTATATAGTTCAATCCTGCCAATTATTTTCAAAACTCAAAAATTCATGCAGCCTGCAAATGGGCAACAGCCCCGGCAGCATTTTTCAGGCTATTCACATTCCTTGCTTCCTTTCTTTTCCTACTCAATGCCTTACTGATAATGATGAAAACAACAGAAAACTAATGGGCTCTCAACTTCATATAAGTTTCAGGGAAAAACTCAAAAGGAGTCCGCAGTCTCTTTCACCTTATAAGGTATATTTCCTTAAACTAACTTCCGGGCTCCCTTTAGGTCTGTCTCGATACTGCTCAAGTGCATGCAGGAACCGGGCTGATTCTGCTGGCCCACCTTAGAGACCCTGCACTGTGTGGTTGGGAATGGTGATGAGGAAAATGCAGGTGGCGTACAACAGGGTACGGTCTAGTAGCTTTTGGACTCTTTTGCCTCTTCCTGTCTGTAAGAAATACATTTTCATGTTTCACAGTACACACATATTACTGTTTCATGATAAAACACTCTGAATCCCAAGAGTACATCCTGATGATCTTTTCTATTCCACATCTCTATTTCTTTAAACAAAAATAATGGTTGTGGCCAACTAACATGATATGAAACTCTGTAAAACCCTGGGGGGTAGAAATAAGGTTCCAGAATTTAGTCCAGAAAGATATTCAATCCAGTTTTGACAATTATCATTGAAACCTTGAGCTAGAAATTCACTTAATCTCTTTGCTACTTAGTTTTCTCACCTATAAAATCAGGAATATAAACTTACTTTGCAGGGTGGCTTTGAGAATCTCAACAATAATGCATGTAAAAGTAGCAAGCACATAATAAGACTTAGGTATCTTCTCTCTCCCACACCCCCAGTCTGCTTTATTATTTTATATAAAGTGGGTTCCCCCAGAGAGACATAATCTCAAAGGCAGACTGAGCCCTTCTCAGACCCCATATTTATAACTTGACTCAGGCCCCCATGTATCACAGAGCAATCAGCCATCCAATGGGGTAGCAATAAATGACAGGAAGGCATAAGTATTAGATTCCTCAGCCTTCCTGGGAATTTTTTTGTAGCTAACAGGGCAGGTAGAAATAGGCAGGCAAATTCTGAGCGTGGAATCAAGCTACATTTCCAAGCCTAGAGAGAAAGGAATGTAGAAATGGTTTTCCTCCCCTGCCTGGCCTCCCTGTCTGCACCTCCTCTATGTGCTTATCCATAGACATCCTGGGCAACATGAAGAGGGTCTGTTATAAGGTGTTAGCTTCATTCAGCTGCACCTGTGCAGAAGCATTAGTTAATGTCTCCTTGAAGTGTTCCACATGTTTCTTTTACCTCAAGCCAGCTTAGTGACAGCATTCTCACACGCTCCCTTAATCCTGGCCCCTATAAATCCTTTACAAGTCCCTCCTTCCATTGTCCTTCCCATCCATCAAGAGCTCAGAAAAATCCCTTGGCACATACAGTACATCTTTTCCCAGAGCCCATTCACAAAGAAGCCCTGTCATTGCTGTTATTTTCCACCTCCGTTCTCTCTCCATACCTTTGTGTCTGAGTGGGTGAGGTTTGCGTACAGTGTGTACGGTAGACATGGGGGTGGTTCGTGAGATGGCAGGAGGGGAAATTCAAAGAGAGGTAAGGACGTGTGGGGGAGGTCGTCCATGGGGACAAACATAGGTCCTACCTGAGTCTCTGCAATTTTATGTCTCTAAAGACATGCACTGGACAGAAATCAGTCTCCAATAATATTGTAATCTCAAAAACCTGCCCCCTTTCTTATATTCAGAACAATTCAAATAAAAAATAGAATTGCTGTCTGGAGAGGTGAAATAATACTAAATTCTCCACCATCCCCTTGAAGGGGGTTAAGCACTTCTCAGTTAATTCATCTACTCTGTATCTTTAAATCTCTTACCACTATTGCCCCTTAGAAGAAAAATTGATTTAATTAAAATTTTATTACTGTAAATAGTGTAATATAATTAAAATAATTTACATTTAAATTACACTTAATTTTTTTCTTAATGGGGGAAATTAAGTACTCAGGGCTAATACTTTATTGAGTAGTAGGTTTGAGCTTTGGAGGGCCACAAACCACTGTAATATTGTTACCGAACAAGAGGTCCGAGGGATGGGTAATACAATATTTGGCCCACCTAGGGATGCCAAATATTGTTACACAACAGGGGCCCCTCCCAAAAACAAAATACTAAAATCTACTGGGCCCTTCTGTCCGCCGCCAATTGGAAAGACATCTCTTAATGCCAGAGATTTGTGAAAAGGAAACAAAATGTTTATTTAATGCTATTCAGGCCTAATGCCACCACTAAAATATCAAAGTCCTTTAGGGTATACACCTACACCCACACAGCGCTCCCCTTCTCCCACTGTCCCAACTCCGGGTACCGTAAATCAGGAAAAGAGCACACGTCTGTATTGCAGGCTGCTGGCACCGTCAGCTGTGTCACCGTGCAGGCAGGATCTCGAGTTAATCCAAAGTACTGTGGTACCCTCTCATGGTCCACTGGCAAGAGTCCTTTGTACCCAGTTCCAGTCAAAGTCTCTCTTGCTTTTTCAGGCCCTGCGGCCAAAGGGGGTACCCCAAAGCCCAGTGGGCCTCTTCTACCAAAGCTGCAGGAGTCCGCACTCCACCAAAAGCATGTGGCTGTCTTCTTCACCTGGCTGCAGGGATCTCCATTCTGGAAAAGCTGCGTGGTTTTTCCCTTTCACCTGGGAAAGAGGGGTCTGCACCCTGCCAAAACCACGTGGCTCCCTCTTTCACCTCACCAAGAGGGGGTTCTCACTCTGCTGAAACCTCGTGGCTCTCCCCTCACCTGGGCAGTTATCCCCTCATGTCCTGGAGCCAGTCTTTTCCAAGCTCTCATGCAGGCCCTTCTCACTCCGGAGTGCAACCCCTCATTACATCCTGAGTCCAAGCCCCTCACTCAGGAGGGCAGCCCCTAGTTCCATCCTGAGTCCCTGGCTCCTCCCTTCTTCCTGGCTCCAAACTTGGCCACTGCTATTTAACATATCTATGAAACCAGTTAAAGGTTATACATATGTTAAATAACCATTCCAGAGGTTAGCTCCAAAACTGTTGCTATGCAAAACAGCTCTCAATGGCCTGGCTCCACTCGTTTCTTCCCCCTGGGGGGAGGTGTGAGGACATCTTATATGTCTCTCCAATATTCCTATACACTTTGAATTCTGGACACCATTCCAAATCCTCTTTTTGGGGCCTCCCCTGGCTGCACCCTGTATCAATATCTAAGATTTTTCCCACCCATTAAGAACCACTCTTTGCTCCTTGTTGTGGGAAGATATAAGTAACTCCGCTATAATGTCTGTATATTGACCTCTAGTTGGAGATACTGTATTGTAAGACTTCCTTCCTCCTTAGGGAGCCGCAGACAAAGTCACCAGGTTAATGAATCAGTCATCATCTAGGAACCAACAAACGATGTGACTCCACTGTTCTCAGAAACTGTTCAAATTCCTCTAATTTGGTTCCAAATATTTCTTGTCTTCGGTTCTTAATATCTTCTTATTTCAGATGACAATATCTCTAATTTTTATCTTAAAAATTATGCATACTCATTTAAAAAAGATCTTGAGACTAAAGATAATTACAAAGAAATTATCAATCTTTCATGACCTCACTGCACACTTTAGAATAAAGTCAGACTTTTATGCATATGATGCCAATACATATATTAAACAATAAAAATAGATCATACATTTAAATACTCTCCTGTCATTATACTTTGACTTTAAAATATATTACAAATATTCATTTATGACAATACAACATCTGGATTTTTTATGACAGTATAGTTTACCTTTGGATGAATACATTATGAAGTGTTCACTCAATCACCTATTTAGAGATATTTAATTGTTAATATTTGCTATAATAAAATACGTCAGGAATATCACCATGTGTATGAATTTACCTACTTGCCTTATTATTTTCTAAGAATGGATTTCTGAAAGTAGAATTGTTGGCTCAAAGAGAATTCACAAATTAACTGTAGATGCATGTTACCATGCTGTCCTTCAGTCTAAAAATGGGTAAAGTACCCTGTACGATGCCCTTTGTCGCGCGCTGCTAAGGTCGAAGACCTTTACATATGCACATTGACCTTTGTACTTCTGTGACTTGCCTGTTTCGGTTAAATATATATAAAAACACAGAGTATAAACCAGTCCTATGTCCCAAATTACAAATACTAATATTTGTTTCAATAAAATACCGTAATTCCCTTCCCTCTCTGCCATAAAGACACCACTACTCTGGAGTTAGTGTATCAACTGCCAGTCTTTGTTTCTATTGTAGAAGAAAAAAACCGACTTCTGTGGATGAAAGGTTTTTTTGTGTGTATGCTTATTTGTTTTTAATAAACACCTTACTGGGCCATTGCTAAAAGGAAAAGACCAGGTCCCGGGGCATAAAATCCAAACCAACAGCAGCCTAACTAGGTGAAGAAGACAACGTGGCCGGAGTCCTGCAGTGGATGGTCAGAATTTTGTGTATTAGCTATGGGGAAAAAGATGTAAGTTGTTTTCAAAGAATTTACACCGGCTATGGATGGGTGGAACAGGCAAAGCAGCCAGCAGCTGCTCTGGGATAGATGCAGAGTCCATAAGGAAGATATGCGGTGTCCTTTTTCAGGTTGGTTATGTGTTAAGAATTGGTAAGTTCATATATTAAGTTCTCACTCTCTTTCTTTTAAAGATGTTATTTAGTTATTTTTAGAGAGAGGAGAAGGGAGGTAGAAAGACACGGAGAGAAGCATTGATGTGTGAAAGAAACACCCATCAGTTGCCTCTCACATATGCCCTCACCAGGGACCAAATCCACAAGCCAGGCACCCTGTCCTGGGATCAAACCAGCAACCTTTTGCTCTGTGGGATGATGCCCAACCAACTGAGCCACACCAGTCAGGGCTCAAGTTCTCTTTTATGTAATCTTGGAAATAGCCACCAAGAATTAATTCAAAGTTCCAACACACACTTAGGAATGATAAGTAATTAGTTGGTTTTGCCCTCCATTTGTTCATTGATTAACCCCTTCTTGTCTTTCTCTTTTTTAAAAAAGATTTTATTTATTTATTTTTTAGAGAGAAGAGGAGAAAGAAACAGGGGGAAACATCAGCATGTGGTTGCCCTTCACATGCCCCCAACTGGGGACCTGACCCACAACCCAGGCCTGTGCCCTAGCTGGGAATTGAATTGGCAACCCTTTCGTTCATAGGCCCATGCTCAATCCACTGAGCTACACCAACCAGGACCCCCTTCTTCCACACTCTGACCTGCCGTAATTTAACTTAGGACTTTTCAGAATTTTTTTTCCTTATAACTATAGACTAAACTCAATACACTGAATTGGTGGCTATGCTTAAAAATGTTAAATGACCTCATATTCATTGGCTCATATTCCAAACTTTTTTATTCAATATGATTATTTGAGGAAATATAAATATATATTTTCAATATATATTATTTAATATATTTCTTTGTGGAAATATAAAAATCAATTCTAATACATATTAATTGTATACTATTATTCATCTAAACACCAATTTCACCTGGTCTTCTCTTGGTGAGTGTTTAGATTTATTAAAATTTTTTGCTATTACAAATAATGAACATTCAGGTAGATATCTCCTTGTGCAAGTGTTACTGTGTGGCATATACCACTAAGTAGAATCTCTGGCTGATTGGTGAATGCATATTATAAACTTTACTAGATATTACCAATTCATCTTTAGTAATTGTGCCAATTTTCACTATAACCTCACAGCAGGTGGGTTTCAGAATTCCTATTTTTGTCTTTCTTTACCAACATTGGTATTTTAAAATATTTTTATTTAAGTAAAATAATATCTCAATGTTTGAGTTTCCCTAGTTACTAGTCTTTTTTAAAAATGTATTTTAAGTGTTTATTGGACACTTGGGTTCCCTCTCTATGAATTTCCTGTGCATATCCATTTCTCATTTTTTCCTCCTGCATTGTTTTGCATTTACTTACTAATTTGTGGGGTTTTATTAAGTAACCTTGGATACTGCATTTTGACTCATAATTGTATGACATAATCTTTCTGTATGTTCTTTTTTTTAATATATTTTTTATTTTATTGATTATGCCATTTGTTCTGTTCCCCCCGCCGATACATTAGGAGTTTTTTCACATTAGTGTACTAGTCATATTCATTAAATTCTTTATTTTGTATTTTTCTTCCAGTATTTTGATTAAAATATGCAACAAATATATTTCTCTTAAATGTTTTAACATTGTTTTTCACTTTTAGAAATTTTTTTGTGATGGCACCAGGTAAGAATCACACATACTGGTATTTTTTATATTTTCCTAGAATCACTTACGCATTTGTATTACTATAACATACCAGCTCTTCGTATTTATTTGAATTCATTTCTTGGCTCATTATCTGTTTATTTGCCTAGTTATTCTGACACTGTATCAATGCCACACTAGTCTATGGGCTTATGAATGCTCTTGCTATCTGCTGCTATGTGAGCAAGTCCCGCTTTTGTTCTTCCATGATTATTCTTGGAACCCTGTGTTTTCACATTTAGAATTATTTTGCTAATTTATAAAATTTCTGTTATTATTTATTGTGAAATTGTATAGATTTAATCAAGAAAGCAGTGACATCTTTACAATATAGAGCCTTTTAAGTGTGAATATTTATTCAGTTCTTTCTCCATGTTCTTCAATAAATGTGTATAATTTCTCAATAAATACATTAACCAACATAAATCATATTTGTAATATGTTATAATAGTAATAAGATCAACAACTATAAAACCAATAATTTATATAGTTAATAAAAGATATTAATAATATATTACCTATATATTATATATTTTTCTTCAAAATGTATGTGGCCAGTTATCACCACTTCCATATTAGTTTCCTAAGGTTACCATAACAAAGCACCATAAACTAGATGGCTTAAAATAACAGACATGTAGTTTTCTCACAGTTCTAGAGGCTAGAAGTCTCCCTCTGAAAGCTGTAGAGGAATCCTTCCTGGCTTCTGGTGAGCCGTCTGCAATCTTTGGCGTTCCTTTGCCTATAGATGCCTGGCTCCAATCTTGTGTCTTTACATGGCCTTCTCCCTGAGTGTTTCTGGCTTCCTGCTGCTGTCTTCTTATAAGGACATAAGTCATATTGGATTAGAGATCCAGCCTACACCAGTATGATCTCATTTTAAATAATCATATCTGTAATGACCCTATTTCTAAACAAAGGCACATTCTCTGTTACCAGGGGTTAGGACCTCAACATATCTTTTTCAAGGGGCCACAATTTAATCCATAATGCTCCACTTCTACAGTCTCAGTCTAAGTAAGCCATGGCTCTCTCTCTCATTCGGATTCCTAAAATAGTCATCAGACTATTCTTCCTGCCTCTGTGCTGACTTCCTGCCCCAAAACATACACATACAGTTGCCCAGAAGTCTATTTCCACTCAGCATGACAGATCATTTCAAAGCTTACCTTCCATCTCTCTTCTATTTAAAACCCTCCAATGGTTTCTCATTTCCAATAGAATAAAATACAATTTCTTACAATGACCTATCAGGCCTGCTGGTATCTGGTTGGTAGGAAGATACCCAGACTCCTCTCATTCACTTCCCTCTAGGCCCTCTGGTCTTCTGCTTTGAACACTTCAAGCTCATCGCTGTCCTAAGGCCTTTGCCCATGCTATTCCTAAAAGACATCATTCAGAAAGTAAAAGAGTAAGCCCCTAATTAGGAAAGTAACATATCTGTAATTAATAAGATACTAATAAAGAGTAAAGAAAAACAAATCAAGAAGAAAAATAAAAACAGAATAACTAAAAAAAGATGGGAAAATATTGAAAACATTCATCTCCAAAGAGGATATCCAAATGGCCAATAATATATGAAAAGTATTGAACTTCCTTAGTCATCAGAAAAATACAAATTAAATGCACATGTGAAGCACTGGAACTGTAAAAATTAACAAAACCAAGTGTTGGCAAGATGTTGAGAAACTGTAACTCTTACGCACTATTCAAGGGATGTAAATTTCCAAATTCTTTGGAAAACTAGCAGCATCTACAAAAGCTGAGAATATATGTATCACTTGACCCAGCATTTCACTCCTTGTCAAAAATTTCATGGTGGTTTTATTTTTAATAACAAAAAGAAACAGCCCAACAATACAATGGATACATTTTGATAAACCCAAGCAATTTGAAACTATACAGTAATGAAGGTAAATTTGCTCCATGAAAAAACATGGATAAAACTCACATCTGAAACTGATCAGAAGAAAGCAGACACAAAAGTCATACCATGTAATTCTGTTTATGTTATGTCCCAAAACAGACCAAAAATAATGGTGATAGAGGCCAGAAGAGTCATTACCTTTGGAGAAGGACGGAATGGAGAGGTTACTAAGGGGTCTTCTAGGTGCATGTAACGTTCTACTTTCTGCAGTGGTCCCTAGATGGGGGTGTTCACAATGGGAAAATTGGGCTGTACATTTATCATTTTTCACTTTTCTACCTGAATCTTATACCTGAATAAAAGCTTTAAGTGAAAATAAAAATTAATCATAGGCCTTTTGTGGCAAAGCACCAAGAACAGCAGGGAAAAGAAAGCTTTAATTCTCAGCATGTCAAAGAAAATTTGCTTATGGAGTAAATATTCTCTCTGGTGTGGGTTTAAGCCAATGTCCCCAAACTTAAATGATGGCAGAGGCTATTGCCTCCCAAAACACCAGTGACGAGCCAAGTGTAAGGCAACAGTTATTAAATGGATAGTGTTGTTTCCAGACAAAATGCAAAACCTGGTTACTTCATCTTTAAAAACACTTTGCTTATAACTCCCAGACCAATGAGTGTCCAGGTTAGGATTGCTGAGACTATGTCTTCAAGGAAAAACAAAAAACAAAGATATTTGTCTGTGCACATGCCTTTTCATCGCTAGGTCAACGAGTAAGGGAAACAGCAGGCTTGTCTGTGACACTTAACTGATGGGTATTGAAAAAGGAACTTTAATTGGAGAAGCCTCCTTGAACTTTGTCCATAGGACTAGAGTCCATTTGTCCTGGTAGCAACCATGAGGTCAAGTGCATATTGCATACTGATGCATATTGATGTCCACCCTGAGAACCAGAGTGTCACTTGACATTGCAGGATTTGGAAGCCCCAAAGGGGTGGAAGCTCTTTCTGTGGGAACAAATATTTTCCCTTTGGAAGCCAATCTTGCCTCCTCCTTCCAGGTTTAGAAAACTCGATGGCATATAGTTTTGGAATGATGAACTAGAAAGGATCTTTGAGAAATGATAAGTCTTAGAACGATAAAGTAGAAGGTTCCTTGCAGATTAGCCAATCTCTCCTGTTTGTAGTTGGATGAGGAGATTAATATTTGTTTAGCTTTGATATGTTTCATACCTAGAAAACAGCACTAGCCATGGATTCAGAATTACTGAGTTCAGGCTCTGGCATGGCCACTCATTAGCTGTTGTGTGATGTGGAAAACTTACTAACCCTTTCACCATCTATAAAATGAGGAAGAGTAACTCCAATCCTAAGAGGGAAAGTATGAATCTTAGGCCACAAACTTGAGCTTTTAAGAAATAACACTTGTTTTCCTTTTAATCAACTTGAGTTCATAAGTGTCCCAGCAGAAACTAGACAGCCCATTCTAAGGGATTCTTCTGAAAGAGATTTAATTAAAGGAGTATGTGAGCAGATTTAAGGAAAAGAACAAGGGAAAGCGACACAAGCAAGAAACAGTTAAATCCAGCTGATCGGAGCAGGGAAATGATACCAAGTCTATGAGAGAGCTGGAGCCTAAAAGAGGGGCTGCAGCCCCAGAAACACAGCCACTGCCCACACAGGGCCTAAGGGGGCCGCTAAGACAAGAATCCGAGCTCTGCTCCTCCCGCACTCCTGTGTCTGCCTGTCTCCTGTTGGCTGGATCCACGTGGAATTCAGAAGACCACCGAAAAAGAAGAGCTCTGCGGCATTCTGGGGTGGGACACTCAGAATAATTAGCAAATCACTTATTTGTGCTCTCATACCCTGTCCTGCCACAGTATCAGTTTTAGTCATTATTTCCCACTGTTTCTACCCAGCCCTCAGAAAACTGCACCAAGCTCTTGGGTCACTCTTACTACCAAAAGATTGGTTGTCAGTTCATACTAATAACTTCTGAGTGCCCATTAGCTCAGGCCAATAGTCCCTTCAGGTCTAGTGGTCCAGGTGAGTTCTCTATGCCATGACTCGGAAATTTGAGGAAGCTACACTTCCTTATGGCCTGTGTTTGGCTTTAATAGGTGACCACATAATTACTTCCAGAGGAAGTCATGCCACCTCCCCAAGGTCAGTTAAAAACAAGTACCTTCCCAACCTCTGGAACTTCTCCTCTTTTTCTACTTCTCACTCACTGGGAACCCTATCTATGTATATATCATCTGTACATCTATGTATCCATAGATACATAGATATGTATCTTTAGATACGTAGTTATGTACCTTCCTATGTATCTATAATCTGTTTATGTAGCTAACAACCAAGTAGAGATACTTTCCCTCTCCCTTACCAACCTAGCCTTGCAGCCTCATCATACTCTATAGTAAGTTGAAGCTTCCATAAAATAACAAGAAATCCTTATTTCTCCAGGATTTTTTACAAGATTTCCTTAGGCAAGGAGGTACAGAGGACCTAGATACTTACTTGGAAACCTAGAAGGAAAAACTTTTGTGTTTTTCCTCTTCCAAACCCCCTCATCACCTTTCTAAAGCCACAGAGCATCATTACTGCTCCTGGCACAGATCCGGCTTCTGCCTGCCTTAGGGACTTTATGGTCACTGTTCTCCTTTCTCCAACACTCCTCCGACTCCGTGCATAGCCTGGCTTCATTTTATACTTTAGGTCTCAGTTCAGAATCTTTTCCTCGGAAGGTCTTCTCAGGCAATCACATTTTTAAAAACTCCTTCTAGCATCTTGCTTATTTGCACCAGCTTCTCAAACTGTCTTGTGTGCTTATTCACATACTAGTTTATTGTTTGTCACCCCTAAATAGAAGTTTGCCCTGTTTACCTCATTATTGTCCTTTATGCAGGCCAAATTCTTGGCACATGGTAGGAGTGAATATGTATTAGATAGATGAACTAAGAAATGAGTAAATTGATTGACGAGCTAATTTATTGCAATGAATATCTATAAATTATCTTGCCATACTGCTTAACCCAGAGGATTACTCTAAGGATCAAATAAGATAATTACAAGAAAGAGCTCAAAAAGTTAGACAAGTGTTAATGTTATTCTAACTGTACTGTGGCTTATTTTGATGATCTTAGGGTGCTCTTATTTACTGTTGCTATAAAACAGAACGTGAACTTGTCTTCTCCTCCTCTCCCTCATCCTCATCCTCACCACTACTGCCAGGTCCACCCCCAGGGCAGTGGCATGTCCGAGGGAAAACAGGTGGTCTGGAAATATGCGGTTTTGCAGACTGCTATATTAAGAATCTCTATTTGAGTCATCAGACCCAAGAAAATTAGTAGGACCCAGCCTCACCCAAGTCCTTGCTTAAGCAAGCCTTGGGTTCATGAATAACCTCAAAATGCCTGTGCAGTACAGAAAGCCAGGGAAAAAGCAGGCAGCTGAGGCTGTGAAGTGACAACCATAAAAGCCTGACACTTACCGAAACCTCCAATGTCCCAGGTACTCTGTTAAATCGATGTTTATGGCCTAACAATAAATTCTCTCAGAATTCCTTTGCAGCTACTATTAATCCTTTCTCTTAATTTACAGATGAGGAAAGTGAAACTCAGAGAGGTTACACAGCTTGCCCAACCACTCACATGTAGTAAGTGGTGAACTTGCAACTTGAACCCAAAGGTCTAAATTCAGAGCTCAGGTTCATCCCAACCAAAAGGAAAATAACCTGGGAGATGAAAATACCAAAATACAGAGAAAGATAAACACATATGAAAACTGCTTTTGGAAGAAAAAGGCCCAAGGAAAGGAAAAGACAGCCTCATGGCACATTTTCGCTCTTTCCTAGGAACACAGATCTTATTATCTCTTTCTAATAAGTATTTATTTTGTCTCCAGAATGGAGGGGTTCTGTCACTTAGGACCAGTCAGGGATACCAAGGTGCAAGGCATTTCGTGCGTGACAAGTATACTCTCACCTGTTCTCAAGTGCTGCCTCCCTCTTCCCACTTCCTTAGCCAATTTTTATGTTAGAACAAAATCTCATCTTCGCAGCCATGCATTCTCCAAAGATATGGGAAGGACAAGAATGTCATTGCCTCTTTGTCCTTTTTCTTTTTCTCTTTTCATAGAGTCAATGAAGTCGTACCATTCCCAGGTTAATTACGGTTACAAACAAAAACAAAAAACCCACAACTATTCCTGTCAGGATTTTGCTTCTCCTGGTGCTTAAGGAATGTGGATGGTATGGCAAGACAGACCAGGCTTTTAAAATTCCATTATAGTTGACACCCCCTCGATGACTGATACACTGTCAGAGCTCCAGCTGCCAGCTGAAACTAACAGATCTCTTCCTCACGTGCTGTAAAAGTCATTAAATAAGTTAACTCTCCTTTCTACTTAGCACATGGCTTTTCATATCATCTCAGGGCCACTCTTATAGCAGATTCAGGAGAAATTCTAAGTAAAAGAAGAAAACACAGAAAGAGGGAGAAGAATAGCAATTGCTCCAAAGACACCCGTGAATGGTCACTAAATACATGGTAACACTTGAACTTGCCAGCTCTGTCTCTCTCGCTCGCTCTCTGACATCCCTGTACCCATCTCCTTGCATTCACACACAGTCTTAAAGCCATCTGCTTTGGTAAAATTACCCAAACTCTGCTGTTCATACAACATTTATTCAAGATACCTATATTCCCACCTTTAGTCATTTTCATTTTCTTCTTCTTAAAAATGTCTTTAATCTAGATATTTCTTCACTGTGGAGTGTGAACTTCATACTGTAGACAGCTTTCAAGCAGAGAACTGAGTTTGTCTGTAACCACAATCATAGCTACACTCTGTTTTTATTAAAAAATTTAAAACTACATAAAGCTTCCTTGACTTCTCAGCTCAAAATGCCACATTTCCAACTCAGAAGTTTTTGGCCAACCTGCCCATAAAGGCAAAAGACTTTTTTTCTCTGTGTGTCAATCTTTGTTTTTAGTCTTTGCATGATTTAAAATCTATATCTTTCCTAGTATTTAAGTCATGTTTTCCCCACAGACAGTGTGTTTCTGAAGGGCAAATCCCATTGCATTACTCCTCACTCCTCTGCAGCTTCACCACCAAAAACATCACTCCCATATGTTTAAGCCTGGTGCAAAGCTGCTAGCCAGTAAGGATGCTACTAGTTTTAGTCTTGTTGTACGTATCTGTAGTTGTTCCTTAAATGCTGAGAAGAATTCCATTGTACAATATACCTCATTTTGTTTATTCATTCACCTGTGATAGACATTTGGATAGTTTCTAGATTAAAGCTACTATAAACATTCATGTACAAGTTTTTGTGTGAACATAGGACTTTATTTCTCTTGGATGAACTGGGATTTCTCTGTTGTAACAAAGCTGTAGTTCATGTTTAGCTTTAGAAGGAAACTAGTTTCAAATGTAGTTGTAACATTTAACACTTCCACCAACAATGTGCAGATAATTTCAGTTGCTCCACATTCTCACCAATACTTGATATTGCCAGTCTTTCACTTTTGCCATTCTCAAGACATAAAATGGTATCTCATTATAGTTTTATTATGTATTTCCCTCATAACTAGTGATATTGATCATTTTTTTATGGCATAAATCTTCTTTTGTGAAGTGTCTATTTCAATCTTTGCCTATTTTTAATTGGGATGTTTGTCTGCTTCTGATTGAGTTATAAAAGTCCTTTATATATTTAAATATAAGTCCTTTGGACATACGGAACATTCAGAGACACATGAAGAGATGCTCAATATCGTTAGCTATCAGAGAGATGCAAATTAAAACCACAAGGAGATACTACTTTACACCAGTCAGGATGGCTATCATAAACAAAGCAACAAACAACAAATGTTGGAGAGGTTGTGGGGAAAAGGGGTCCTTAGTTCACTGTTAGAGGGATTGCAGACTGGTACAACCATGATGGAAAACAGTATGAAATTTTCTCAGAAAAATAAAAATCGACCTGCCTTTTGACCCAGCAATTCCACTGCTGGGATTATATCCTAAGAATCCTAAAACATCAATATCAAAGAACCTATGCACCACAATGTTCATAGCAGCACAATTTACAATAGCCAAGAGTTGGAAGCAACCTAGGTGCCAGTCAGTAAATGAATGGATCCAAAAATTGTGGTACATATACACAATGGAATTCTATGCTGCAGAGAGAAAGAAGGAGCTACTACCTTTTGCAACAACATGGATGGAACTGGAAAGCATTATGCTGAGTGAAATAGGCCAGGTGCTGAAAGACAAATACCATATGATCTCACCTTTAACAGAAACCTAAACAACAAAACAAACAAGCAAGCAGAAAAAAAAAAACAAAGACACTGAAATAGAGAACAAGGGGATAGTGACCAGAGGGGAGAAGGAAGGGAAGTTAAGGGGAAAAAGGGGGAGGGATCTGGAGGAACAAATAGGAAGGACACAGGGACGAGAACTAAGGGGGGTGGAAATGGGAGGGAGGTGGGGAGCAAGGGGCAGGGGAGGCTGGGATGGGAAAAATAGACAAAAAACTGTACTTGAAAAATAACTAAATAAAATTAATTTAAAAAAATAAAAATAAAATAAATATAAGTCCTTTGTTTGATTTGTATATTATTCATAGTAGCATTTAAAAATCAAGTGTGTTTAACTACAACTGCTCAATCAGATGTCAGAAATTTTGATAATTTTAGAATCATTAATTAAATATCTACTTGGTAAATTCTAAGTGCCAAGAACTCTACAGTCTTTAGTAAAATACACACCACTGAGAAATATACTTGCCTTCAAGGAGCTCACAGTTAAAGGGAAAATCAAACATTTTAAAAAACTAAACAGAGTAAAGATATTAACAAATGGCACAGGAGCAGAGGAAAGGGTGTAGTGAAGTTATTCTGCCTAAATGTAGAGGTCAAAGAAGACTTTCAGAGGAAATGCCATTGAGCTGGGCATTTAAGGATAAATAGAAGTATTCCACATACAGAAACTATGTAGAAAAAAAGTATAATTCCACTGAAATTAACTTAGGGTTATAACTTTTTCATCTGGGCTGAAATATTTTAAATAAAAATGGTTCACACCACTGTAGGACCTTTGGATCCTCTGGGTACGGACCTGCAAACATCAGTTGCTACAAGGTTACATTTCCCTAAAGCAAGGGTATCTATAGGAAAGATATATGCTTCCTGGTCCTTAGTTATTGCCTTATACAGGGTAGTGCTCAGTAAATGTACTAAATCAATGTAATACAAGAAAGAGAAAGAAAGAAAGAAGAAAGAAAGAAAGAAAGAAAGAAAGAAAGAAAGAAAGAAAGAAAGAAAGAAAGAAAGAAAGAAAGAAAGGAAGGAAGGAAGGAAGGAAGGAAGGAAGGAAGGAAGGAAGGAAGGAAGGAAGGAAGGAAGGAAGGAAGGAAGAGAAAGAAAGGGCTTCAGTTCATGATGAGGGATTCAAAGATAATGCAGCACAAAAATTTTGTGTAGACTATTAAGGCAGATAAGTTCTGTGCTCATGGGCATAATAGGCATAAATGACAAACCTAGAGAAATAAATATACTCTCAGTTCTGAAGTTTTCCTGGATCTTCCATTCAGGGAGAAATAATTGTAGTTCCTGCTGTCCTGCCATAGCAGTGGAGTCACACCCTTGTGAGAGAACATGTCCCTTTACACAGGACTCTTTTGTTACACAGTGAAATTTAATGTGGATAAGAACCATATCTTATTCATATTTGCATGTCCACCATTTTCTGAAAATAGCCTTCTTGTATATCTTGATATACATTAAGTATTCAACAAATATCTATTGTTTTGGAAGCAAATGAAAAATAGCCAAATATGTATAATACCATACCTAAAGTATTCGGTGTCATATGAGATATGCATATACCTGTGGGAGGTCAAAAAATAGATTAATTACGTTGGGCTTGGATGAGGTGGCATCAGAGAGGGCTCTGAATAGAAGGGAAGAATTTGGGCAAGGTGCCGGCTACACAAGAAGAGAGAACTCCAAGAAAACCATGTGAGCTAAAGTAGAAAGCACTGGGTTTCTAAGTGAAGAGAGTCCAGACTGATTTGGCTGGTGCCAAAGATTTGCTTGTTAATTGATTCATTGAGCAAATACATATTCAGAACTAAAAGGAATTATAGATTATGAAAATACTTTGGCAAAGAAGAACCCCACTTTCATAGACTAGGCAAGCATTTTGACTTGCCAAAAATCCATGGTTACCAAAAGTAGAAAACAAGACTCCATGGATCGGGACGAGAAGGTTCATACTCACACCACAGCAAACTACAGGAGCATCTGCATGGTTGTGCAGGTTCCCCTGTCCCAAAGGTGATGCAATGGATACAAGCAATGAATTGACATGCCACTAAGGAACCCAGAACTCAAGGCTCATCACCTTTCACAACATGGAGTAAGCAAACTGGTCCCCTTCCTCCAGTGAGCAAGCAATCTCAGGGCAGTCAGGCTGCAGTTGCCTTGATGTACTTAGTTGCCATGTGACTGGACACAGAATTGACACAGGGCCAGAGGATGGTTAGACCTTGCAGTTGGCATTCTCAACAAGGGCAGGGACCTCCTGGCCCACTGGTGGTTTGCCTCTCACAACGTAAGTGAAGGTGAGACAAAGAAGTTTGGATTTTCATCTGTATGTAATAAAGAGTTGCCAGAAATTTTTGAGCAAAATAGGGATTTGAGTAGGGGCATCAGGGAAAGACTAATCTGATGGCAATATGTAGGACAGAATGAAATACAAAAGAGAAAGGCAGAGTAATCAGAAGAATTTTAGAGAGGAGCTGCCTTCCTGGGCTTTGACAGGTTGCTGCTTAGCATCAGCATGTGTGAGGAAGAGGGAGGAGACATTTCTTAGCAGTCCAGGCTTGCTTGAGACATTTGGACCTTTACGGTGGTTAGTGTCAGAGAATTAAAGGACATGAAATGAGCATGGATTAGAAAACAATCTAGGTGCCCATCAGTAAATGAATGGATCAAAAAATTATGGTACATATACACAATGGAATTCTATGCAGCAGAAAGAAAGAAGGAGCTCCTACCCTTTGCAACAGCTTGGATGGGACTGGAAAGCATTATGCTGAGTGAAATAGGCCAGGCGGCAAAAGACAAATACCATATGATCTCACCTTTAACGGGAAGCTAAACAACAAAACAAATAAGCAAGCAATATAAAAACAATGACACTGGAATAGAGAACAAGGGGACAGTGACCAGAGGGGAGAGGGGAGGGAATTTCAGGGGGAAGGATTTACAGGAACTAGTATAAAGGACACATGGACAACAACTAAGGGGGGTGGAAATGGGAGGGAGTTGGGGGGCACGGGGGGTGTGTGTTGGGATGGGAGTAAAAGAATACTGTAGTTGAAAAATAATTAAATTAAAAAAAATAAAAATAGAAAACTGGAGCCATGTAGAAATGTGTGAGGGCTAGAGATTTAAAAAGAAAAAAAAAAAACAGAAGAAGTTGAAGGGGAAAGGTGTGCTACAAGTTAATAAGACTACACCCACAAATTACCAAAAACAAGTCACTTCATCTCCTTTACAATTTCAAGGCTGATGGAAGCTTGCCCCTGACAGCATCCTGGGAGGCTAAAGTGATAGCTCCAAAGACCTCTGCATCTGCCTTACCAACACACCCACTGGGATGTCGCTTCTGCAGCTCTGCCTGCTTTTTTTAATCAGTCAAGACCATACTACCATGTGATAGACAGAGCAGAGCCTACACGAGCCTGAGAAATCAATAAGACACAGTCACCTCTCCCATTTGTCCGTGGTTGTTTTTTCTTTCTTGGCCTTCAGAGTACTTTATTTTTCCATCTTGGCACTATATCAACCAAGAAAACACATATTCCTGTTGGCCTTTTGTTTGGTTTTGTCCCATCCCCACCCCTTGCATTGGCGAATCTGTAACAGTTCCATTTGTGTTACACTGAGCAGTGGATCTGGGAGGTGTGTTCCCTATTCACCTGGAAATTACAGAGCCATTCTTCTCTTTCTTCTTCACTTAGTAGCTGACGAGTGGAGCTCAGAGCACAAATTTGTTCAGAATTGTTCTGTAGGCAATAAGGACTCAAAGAGGGCTTACCTCTTATTTTCATAGTCTTTTTTTCTTATTTTTTAACAAAAAAATCTGGCAATAGCAACTTAAGGTGGAATATTAGACAGTATTTGTCCTAATAAACACAGATGGGGAGGACCTTTTCCGGCTTTGCTTTGCCTGCAGGAACTTGCACAGCAGCAATGCTTTTGTTTTTTTCCGATATGAAAGGGAACTAAGCATATTTAATTTTGATCCTTAGCTATTTCAGAACTTTTTTTATTGAACAATGTTTCAGTAAAACTCTTATTTTTGGTTTTATTTTAGTTTAATTTGTCTGAGATGGAGAAGGAATTCATAAAGAATTCCTTTATTCAGAATGTACCATAGGAAAATAAAATACATATTACCTCCTACCCTTTATATGGTACGGTTTATTAAAATTGTACCTCTTGGGAAAGGAGTACAAATAGTTCTGGGTCAAAAGAAAGACCTACAAGGTATGGGTTTTAATCTGAGCAACACCAATAAACATCCGTCAGCAAATCAGCGAAGCTCTGTTCTTCAGTTTTTCTCTCTTTAATGGGAATAAAGCTACTTGCCCTGTTTGCTTCACAGAGATACTACAAGTATCATAATAAAGATTATAAACAAAGTGCTTTGAAGAATTGTAAAATGTTATAAAGCAGAAAACATTAGTAGCAGACTTGAAAATATTATCTAAAATGAGAAAGAATTTATATTAAAATGAGCTGACTTTTTAATGGTTTATCTGATACTCAAAGCTTCATACCTGTTTATTGAGAAATAAGCATCAGATTCATACACTGAAATTACTTGATGGTATATCTAAAGACTCCAACCTTCATATAAGTGAAATATGAGCCACATGAGTTAATTATTCTTAATTTTTCACTATTTTCTTTTTGAACTTTTTATTTCCATGAATTCTAAAAAATGAAGGGGAAAAGGCCTGTGTTATATACCTCAGTGAAAAAAATGTATTTTAGGTTTCTTTTTTTATTCCTGAAGTGAAACTTCTGGCTGGTTCTGAAAAAAAAAAAAAAAATCAATGATTCCTAACAGAATGATCTAATAGATGTCCAAGGTAAAAAAAAAAAAAAAAAAAAAAGGCCCCTATTGGTTTTCTCCATTATTAATTTCCTCTTAGGTGAATATATCCAAAAATAACCTGGAGGAGAAAAAGAGGAAGAAAGAAAGGCTGATAGATGCCTGTGGACGACGCGGGGGGAGAAGTGTGGACGGATTGATGGCCAGACTTGGGAGATGGTGGCAAGAATACCTTGTTTTCCTGATTAAGACATTGAATAGGTTGTGTTATTGTCTGAACATGACTAGGAAACTCTGAATTAGGTCTCGATGCAAAAACTCATAATTGTTGCAGCCACAATCCTTTGTGTGAAAGCAGGCACAGTTCTTTTTTATCTGTCCATTTTTATTACCTTCTAGATCCCCCCAATAGTTCACACTGAGTCAGATTTGCAATTGCCGATCTAAAAAGGAGACTATTTTTTAAGATTATATTTATTTATTTTTAGAGAGAGGGGAAGGGAGGGAGAGAGAAACATCAATGTGTGTTTGCCTCTAACATGGCCCCCACTGGGGACCTGGCCCACAACCCAGGCATGTGCCCTGACTGGGAATTGAACTGGCGGCCCTTTGATTCACAGCCCAAGCTCAATCCACTGTACTATACCAGCCAGGGTAAAAGGAGACTGGTTTTAACATGAGTACTGTGAGGAGACAAATACAAGAAAAGGAAAAAAAAATTAACCTCCTTGATTTAAGTTGTCTTTTGGCCATGTTGTTCCCTGTCATAGAGCACAAGTTCACAAGGGACAAAAAAGAATCTGACTGAACTTTTGAAGATGATAGCTATATTCACAATTTTCCCTGCTGTGATGATATCACGAGTGCATGCATACATCAAAATTTATATACTTTAAATATATTAAATTTATCATATGTCACTTGTATCTCAATAAAGCTATTAGTAATATAACAAACGTAAATGAAAAAAGTTAATGTAACTTTACAATGAATTAATCTGGGGAAAGGTCCGTGGGACTATTGTTCTCTCATCTAGTAAAATCTATGTTTTCTTTATTTCTCCAGCAATATAAAGGCATTCATAATGACCTGTTGTTTTAAAACCTCATTTTTCTGTTTGGTATCCAATCAGCTATCTCTTTTTCCCCATTTGAGCAATTGATGATTCTATTATTTTTCTACTGCTACATAATAAATTATCACACATTTAGTAGCTTTCTAAAACAACCTACATTTATTATCTCATAGTTTCCGTAGGTCAGATTCTGAGACATGGCCCACCTGGGTTCACTGATCTGGATTCTGCACAGCTGAAATAAGGGGACTGTCTAAGGCCATACACTTTTCTGGAGCTTACAACCCCTCCAAGCGCACTCAAGTTGTTGGTATTGTGGTTGTAGGACTGATGTCCTATTTTCTTTCTGGCTGTAAACTGTCAGTCACTCTCAGGGCCTAACTACATTGCCCCTTCCATGGACAGTTTACAGCATGCCTTGTGTTTACTTATAGGTCAGCAGGAGCCTTTGCTTTCTTAAAGGACTCCTCTAATTATATCAGGCTCACCAATAAAAATCCTCCTTTTGATTAAATGAAAGTCAGTTGATTAGTAACTTAGTTACATCTGCACAATACTCTTTGCTAGAACATGAAACATAATTATGAGAGTGGTGGCAGGTAACCCAGGGGGCTTGAATCTCAAAGGACCTCTTATTTTCTGCCTACCACAGTTACTTGTAACTGAAGCAGGACTATACATACACTCATACGAACTTTCTTTTTTGGTTCTTTGCCCAGGTATTAAATTTTCACTTTAACTTTATCTTGTCATCTTTGTAGTTGCGGAAGAGGAAGAACACTGAAAAGATCCAAGGAATAAGGGGTGCTGAAGTGGGTGAGTGGAAGCTGAGCTTAGTCCTTCAATACTCATGAGCTTTCTGAATTCCTAGCATGGACATTCTAGGCACACATAAAGTGGCTTTAACTGAGGAGATAAACAGAAATCCATGGCTATGAATAAGAGACAGTAGCAGGGAAAGCCAGAGTCAGATGCTAGCACTGGTCCAGTAGGAGAGTGAAGAGCTAAGAGCAGGTTTGGCTAAGAATTAATTATTATAC
The DNA here is from genome assembly GCF_021234435.1 of Artibeus jamaicensis. Taxonomy (NCBI): domain Eukaryota; kingdom Metazoa; phylum Chordata; class Mammalia; order Chiroptera; family Phyllostomidae; genus Artibeus; species Artibeus jamaicensis. The sequence continues at coordinate 40,185,444 of NW_026522030.1, read as the reverse complement.
CTAGTCAGAAAGGCTTCCCCCAGAAAAGTCACAATATCTAGAAATACTCCACAATATAGTTTTAAAGGACTGCTATGAAACTGGAAGGAGTACTTTATCTGAATATATCATAGCATTGGGTAGGGTAATGTCAGGTAACATAGCCAGACAGGTACCTGACTGGTCGAATGCACAGATGATGAAAGTTCTGGACCAAAACTTCGGCTCCTAGGAAAGTGCAATTCGCAAGCACAAATAAGTGGCATGATCTACTAGGAACAGAGGATATTAGGCACATTACCCTAAGGAAGGAAGAAGAGGAGTCCATGTGGATGGGCAAAGGTAAATTTTAGGAAGAAAGAATTAGCTCAGGAATTCAATTGTGGAGCCCACACGACCAAAGTAAGGGTCTGGGCACGGACAGCTGTATCAGTCAGACAAGGTTAGGTTTTGTTGCTACAACAAAATTTCATTCTTTCTCATGCCCTCTTGTAGACCTAGTCATCTTTCCAACATAACTTTCCTTCATGCAGAAACTTAGTAGTCTAGACTGACAGATGCCCCACAACCCTTGAGCTAAACCATCCCCCTTATGGCTGCGGAGAGATGAGAAACATGGAAATAAAGAACATCACCTCTGATCACATTCTATTGCCAAAAGGAAGTTGCATGGCTGTCCCTCTCCTGGTAAGCCTGGAGATTGTGATGACTTGTTACTAGAGCCCTCAAAAACGATTCAGGGTTTAGGAACTGAGTTCACGAGTTAGCTCCAACTAAAGTGTAGATCAGGGGACTTCTGGTCAAGATGATAGCATAGGTAAAATGGCTCACCTCCATGAACAACCACATCAAAATTACAACTAATATAAAACAACCATCACTCAGAACTATCAGAAATTGAGTTGAATGGAAGTCTGACAACTAGGGATTTAAAGAAACCACATCCACCCAGACTGGTAGGAGGGAGAGGGATGTGGAATAGGCTGGTCCCAAACCATGTGTGGTGTATAAAAGGTTGGGAGGTATATCTTGGGAGCAAGGAGTCCCAGCCCACACCAGGCCCCCTAGCTTAGGATTGCAGTGCCCGGAAGATAAGTCCCCATAACTTCTGCCTGCAAAAACCAGCAGGGATTGAGTCAGTGGAAGAAATTTCTAGAGTCCCAAGCAGGTCCTTGTAAAAAACTCACATATGCACTTATTCAGACTCACTCCCTCTGAGATCCAGCACCAGAGTAGCAGCGTTAAAGGTATCAGCAGAATACAGGGAGAAAATGAAGTGTCTAGCTTCAAGGCCAAAGCTGAGGGACAGCCTTCCTCTAGACAGAAAATTGGGCCATTGTCCTTTTCCTGAATGCAGAGGCACAGAACTGGCAGGCTAGTGCCATATCTGAGACTCCATCAACCTGGCTAATGCTATTTACTCTGCCCTGCAGGTACACAGTGACACTGTCCCACCCAGCTTACAGGCTCATCCAAACTGCTTTTCCATATGAGTGGCTGGTCTTGGCTCATGCTTCACAACTTCCTAAATCCTGTCAAATAAGCAACAGCCAGCTTCACTGAGCCCTCTCCTGCTAAGAGGCCCCAGGGCTATCACTAGCAGCAGCCAGCCATGTTCACATCTTGGTATCACCTGCAAATCTCTCAGCACAAGTACCAGCCATATCAGATTGCTTTATAGCTCAGTCAGGGTCTCCTGGGAAAAGCACAGGTGGGAGCTGACCTTGGCCTCCACCATATGGGAAAATCCAGAGCCTGTACACCCAGTGGACAACTACAGACCAGGTGGGAGTACCATTACCCTGTGCCTGCACAGTGACCCTCTAGGGAGGGCAGAGGTTGGTAGTCAGTGGTCACAACTAGTCCTTGCATCTGACTTGCCTGGATAAATCCCACACATTGAACTGCCAATAGTAATCAAGTATTAACTACAAGAGGAGGGTGTACTCAGCCCATACAAAGGGTTCACTTTGAGTATCCAGCTTGGGTGATAGTGGAGGGTGTACCACTGGACCCTACAGGACGCCTACTACATTAGGCCACACTACTGAGACGCAGAGTCAAAGCAGCTCTATCTAATACAACAAAACAAACGCAGAGAGTCTGCCAAAATGAGAACACAAAAAAAGCATGGCCTAAATGAAAGAACAGATGAAAACATCAGAGAAGGAATTAAACAAAATGGAGATAAGCAATCTATCAGATGCAGAGCTCAAAACATTGGTTAGAAGGATGCCCAGGGAAATTAGACAGGACCTCAACAGCATAAAAAAGGTCCAGTCAGAAAAAAAAAGAATACATTAATTAAACTAAAGAACAATTTACAGGGAAACAACAGTAGAGTGGATGAAACCAAGATCAAATCAATGATTTGGAACATAAAGAAGCAAAACACAACCAGTAAGAACAATGATAAGGAAAAGGAATTAAAAAATGAGGACAGTGTAAGCAGCCTCTGGGACAACTTCAAAGGTTCAAACATTCATATTAGAGGGGTGCAGGAGACAAAGAAAAAGAGCAAGAAACTGGAAATCTATTTAAAAAAACAATGAAAGGAAAAAATTTCTCTAATTTGGTGAAGGAAATAGACATGCAAGTCCAGGAAGCACAGAGTCCCAAACAAGTTGGATGGAAAGAGACCTACTCCAAGACACATCATAACTAAAATGCTAAAGGTTAAAGATGAAGAGAGAATTTTAAAAGCAGCAAGAGAAAAGAAGTTAGTTGTATACAGGGGAGTCTCCATAAGACTGTCAGCTGATTTCTCAAAAGAAACTTTGTAGGCTAGAAGGGATTGGCAATAAATATTCAAAGTCATGAAAAGCAGGGTCCTACAGCCAAGACTGCTCTACCCAGCAAAACTTTTATTTAGAATTGAAGGGCAGATAAAGAGCTTCCCAGACAAGAAAAAAAACCAAGAGTTCATCATCACTAAACCATTATTATATGAAATGTTAAAAGGGATTATTTAACTAAAAGAAGAAGATCAAATCTATGAACAATAAAATACATATCAACAATTTAATCTAAAAAACAAACTAAGCAAACAAGAGCAGAGACAGAATCACGGACACAGAGAGTGTGTTGATGGTTGCCAGATGGGAGAGGGGGATACGGAAATGGGTGAAGAGGTGAGGCAATTAAGTACAGGGGGACAATGACCGGAGGGGAGAGGGGAGGGAATTTCAGGGGAAAAGGGGAAGGATTTACAGGAACTAGTATAAAGAACACATGGACAACAACTAAGGGGGGTGGAAATGGGAGGGAGGTGGGGGGCACGGGGGGGTGGGCTGGGATGGGAGTAAAAGAATACTGTAGTTGAAAAATAATTAAATAAAAAAAAATTTAAGAAGTACAAAACAAATAAGTAGTTACAAAATAACCACAGGGATGTAAAATACTGTATAGGAAATGGAGTAGCCAAAGAACCTACACATGATTCATGGACATCAACCATGATAAGGGGATTACCAGAGGGAATGTGGGGTGCTAAGTGCATGGGGGCAAAGGGGGGAAATTGGGATAACTGTAATAACACAGTCAATATAATATGATTTTTTTAAAGTATAGACCAGGTTTGAGGTTGGGGTGGATCAATTGGCAAGTGGGGAGACAGGCTGCAGGGTCCAGGAAAACAAGTCTGTCACCTGGTAAGCTGTCTGAGTCCAAATTATGCAGAGAGCAAGTCAGTTTTTGAAGTATTGACTGTCTTTCATTTTGATGCTCTTTTTCCTGTCCTACACCCCTCCTTCCCAGGTAGACTAAGCTCTTTAAGAGGAAAACATTAATGGGAACAAAATGGAAGAGAAGAAAATGTTTAATGAAGAATTCCAGGTTTTCAGGCTGGTAGAAGATTCTTTTGAAGGGAGAAGGGTAGAAGAAGACTCCTCAGTAAACTTAAGTCACAAGATAGGACATCCTCTCTTCCTGGCTGTAGGTGGGCCCAGAGAACAAGTGTGCATTCTCTAATGAGCAATGTCTTCTTATTTGCTATCACTGCAGAGTGCTACACTTAACAACAGCTATTCCTCCATAGCTATCGTTGAGTTACTTACAAACTAGAAATTCTTACAAACTTGAAACTCTTTCAGACAATCTTCAATAATGCTACTTTGTCCAGATGACTTCTTCCGTGAATGATCTACATAAGACTCTTTATAAGTCTTCCTATGAAGGAAGATTAGTAAAGAACTGGAAGAAGAAAATGTAGACCCCTGACAGGGTAGGCCAAACATAATGCTTCCAGGCTATACATAAAGAGCTCTGCAATTCCCTAGTAAGCACTGGCTAGGTACTAATATCAGAACTATAATGCAAACTCACACTGTGTATGCTGTTTATAAATTTTTGTGCGTATGTTATATGTATCCACCCAGTAGAAATATGTGCATGCATGCATGCACATATCCAGTGGTGTGCTGAAGCCAGCCCCTACTGGCTCATGGAAGTTAACTGTTCCCATCTTGTCCGAACTCCATACCCAGTGATGTCACCATGGTGTCTTGAAATCAGCTATAGTGGAAATAATTACACTGTGGAAACCGCCAAACACTATAAACTCAGGGCTTTGTGGGGGGTGTGGGAAGAGTCAGTTATTAAATGTTTACTGATATACCATTACGTAAATATATCTATGTATATATGTATATGTATATACATGAATATATATACATATACACAACTATGTGTTGTGTGTGTACATATATTTATGTAGGTACAGGCATTTTGTCTTAAGGGAATGGTTTTCCAGCTCAATCCTATAGTATGAGCTCATTTCTCAATTAATCTTTTTATGCTGATATTGAAATGTTTTAACTTAAAAGGACCTCCTTGCATAATATAAAAAGATAAACATATGCATTTTCAAAATTTTTCTATAATTATCATGAAGTAGACAAAAATCAATAATAGCTATGAATATATATTTGGATTATGTAAATCTCAACTGGCCATTACAAGTATGGTGCTTAGAGAATAGACAATGTGAGAAAGCCTGTACCTCTGTGAAAAGCATACAACAAGCCCATTTAAATGCTCAGGTCACTAAACCTTCTTTACTTTTAAATGCAGAGTTAATAGCAGCCAGGGCTCTACATCTACACAGACCAGTCTGTTACTAGGGTAGGTGAAGACAGATTTTCCAACATTGCACACAACCTGGTAGGCCCTGGAGCTGCTGGTAGATGCCTAGAGTTCAGAGCCAGGCGCTTATGACTTTCCCCAGTGACTTGTCAACACAAGTAATTGGCCCAAGCTCCAGTGACTCTCGACAATGGAAGAAAACTCTTTGCAAATAGGGGAGTGGGAGGAAAAAACTTAAATCAAACTGGAAGCTTAGAACCTGCCAGGTTTAATCCCTTCTTCTCTCCACTGACAGAGCTAATAAGTGGATTGCAAGATTTTACACCTCACCTCTGATGTTTTCAATACCTTTGATAATAATAGAAATACATTTATATAGTGCTTTATATGTGTTGGCTCATTTAATCCTCACATCAATGCTAGGGAGAAGTATTAGCTATGTTTTACAGCTGTGGAAACAGAAGCTTGAAGAGATCAAATGACTTTTCTAAAATCACACAGCTGGTAACTAACAGGTCTTCCCACCTCAAGCTCAGCACTTTTTCCTCCACACTGTCACAATGGTGGATGAGCTGAAATGGAATCCTGCCTTTTGGCAACCAGTGGAAGTCAGTCAGTGAACCTGGTAAACTGAGACAAATTTACAGAGCAGTTGCTCCCCTACACAGGCTTCATGAGGCTGCTCCTCTGCCCCTCTTCAATGGTCAGAGTGTCCCTCAAATAAGAACCACCTCTCAAAATGTCATAACTGTGAAATTCACTCTATGCACTCTAATGCATAAATTAGTTGTAATAACTTAAAATATTAGCCTGTCTATATTTTCATTTTAGAGATAACCAAATCCATAAATGCAAAGAATAGCATTTAGGTAAATGGAGAACATCAAGTATGTGGCTATGGTGCTAGAATCCCCACAGAACCAGCTGTCTAGCTCCATTTACATGACTGGCCTAATTTCTAACATAACCAAGACATTCTGGAAAAGGAGACCTGTTCTAATGGCTTGTTCAAATCTACTCATATCTGCTAGCCCCTTCTAACACCTTCAACTCAGGCAAATCAATGGTCACAGAATTCACTGAACAGAATTAATATTTAAGCTCTTCAAAGATGTCATGAAAGTCTTCTTAGTGTCAACAATTCAGTCTCATATACTTGGAATTTTTGTCTGTTCCAGCCTTCCTCCCACCCACAATGATTCAAGAATTGCGTATTAGGCATTACATGTGAGATGGTGATACTTTTCTCCATCCCCTCCCACACTGTCCTCTCATCATAGAACACAATTGCTCCCTTTAGTAGTATAGTGGATTGTGGTTGTCATGTAGACTAATGTAATATGGTTTCACACCTTGTCCATTTTGAGTTACTAAATAAGAACTCCCAAGAAGCAGCTCCATTTAAGGAGAATGCAGGTGCTTTGATGCCATGCCAAGGACTATGTTTTTGAAAAACAGGGTTTTCATGGCAAATCCTGGAAGCAGAATCTTGCCATCATCAAAAATATCTACCATATAGCATAACAAAAGCAGTGCATGCCTGACATCAAATGGAGCCCCTTTTCTCCAGTGGCATCTTCAATCACAAATCTAATCAGGCATATAACCCATTCTGAAAGAATGTAAAGAGTTTGTCAACCACCACTTGAGTATCTTTCTAATTTTTTGCTTTGGCTGCATTTTTTTTGGAAGCTTCAAGTGCAGAGCTACTTTACCAATTTCTTTCCTCTCATACAAATCCCCCTCAAATTCTTCTCAAACCTGTTGACTTATACTTACATAAAATCCCCTTAAAAATAAAGTAAAAAGGCATAACACTCATTTTAAGTATTACATTCCTGTTGAAAAGAAGTTAAAGATATTTCTAAGCCATGAAGTGTGTATATAAGAAAGTTGGTATCAGGAAAGCAAAATGGGAAAACATCGTCCATATTGAGATTGATTAGGTCAGTGGAATCTAAAAATAGTCATTTGAACTTTGCATATGCAGACTTCCACAGAAAGTTTGTATGTCTGCAATTTTTTGAAGATATAATATTTATGGCAAATGGAATGTTACTATAGAGCAATCTAACCCTGGAAGAATCGCTGTATTGGATATCCACTGAAGGTTGGTACACGATGCCCTTACACATTGTCTACCCAAAATTTCAACCTGGTGACTTCAGAATCATCTTGGTTACACACAGAATTGCAGTTTATTATTATTATATTGTTTAAAACACAATTTACTAAAATATATGGACGTCTGAAATAGAATTGAAAGTTCACAAGTAAGCATGTATATTCATGGACAATTAATTTTCAACAAGATGCCAAAACCATTTAATAGAGAAAAAAAGAGTATTTTCAACAAACAGTACTGGGACAACTCAATATCTGAGTGAAAAATAAAGTCAGAACCTTACCTCCACCACATACAAAAATTAACTCAAAATGGATCAACAACCTAAATATAAGAGCTAAAGCTATCGAATGCTTAGAAGCACGGGGATAAATGTTGATGACCTTGGATGTGAAAGGTTTCTTGGATATGACATGAGGAGCTCAACCAACAAAAGAAAGAAAGAGAAAAATTGGACTTCATCACAATTAAAAGACAACCTACAAAATGGGAGAATATATTTGCAAGTCATATCCTTGATAGGAAACCAGCATATATAAATAACTCTTACAATTCAACAATAAAAAGACAACACAGTTGAAAATTGGGGAAAAAACTGAAGAGATATTTCTTCAAAGATAATATACAGGTGACCAATAGGCACTTGAAAGATGATCAATATCATTACTCATTCAGATAATGCCAATTTAAAACACAATGCAATACCACTTTACACTCACTAAGATGGCCAGCCTCAAAAAAATAGAAAAGCATTGGTAAGGATATTGAGAAACTAAAACATGTATACTTTGTTGGTGGAAATGTAAACTAGTACAGCCACTGTGGAAGAGTTTTGTCAGTTTTTCATAAAATTATCCCATGGGACAGCATTGTACTCCTGGGTATACAAGGTCTATCCAGAAAAAGTCCAGTCATTGTTAATATAATGAGAACAGTTTGTGTGGCATTGATGTGACCTAGCAGCCAAGGAAAGTGGATTGGAATGCGCATGTGTGAACAACAATGACTTCACTGTACTAGTCAGTGGTAGATGACTAGTGGTAGGGGGTGGTAGATGCCTTTGAGTGAACCTGTGTACTGTGTGGCTGTTGCATTCAAAATGACTAAGCAAGTAGAGCAATGAATCTGCATCAAATTGTGCATGAAGCTTGAACATTTCTCTGTAGAAACTATTCAGATGGTTCACAAGGCTGAAGCTAAGGGCAACTGGTGATCGATAGCTCCATCATGACAAAACGTCCACTTGTGTATCATGTCTCCTGAAGGTTTTTTTGAGAAACATCAAATCACCCAGGTGTTTAAGCCCCCTACATCCCAGATTTGGTACCCTGCAACTCCTGGCTTTTCCCAAAACTAAAATCACCTTTGAAAGGGAAGAGGTTTCAGACCATTGATAAGATTCAGGAAAATACGACAGGTCAGCTGCTAGTAATTGGGAGAAGTTTTTGAGGCCCCAAGATGCCTCTTTTGAAGGGGAGTGAGGTGTCATTGTCCTATGGACAATGCTTCTCGTATCTCCTTTAACAAATATCTTTATTTTTCATATTACATGGTTAGATACCTTCTGGACAGACCTCATGTACCTACAAGAATTGAAAACTGGTACACAAAATGTCCCATTTTGTATGACTCCATTTATATGAAAGATCCAGAATAAGTAAATACGTAAGAATGGAAAGTAGATTGGCAGTTATCAGGGCTGAAGGAAGAGGAGAGTGGGGAGTAACTGCTTAATGGGTATGGGGTTTTATTTAAGGCCGATGGAAGTGTTTTCAAACTAGACAGAAGTGGTGGTTGTACAATATTGTGCATATAATAATACCACTGAATTATTTACCTTATAATGGTTAATTTTGTGTTGTGTAAATTTAACATCAATTAAAAAATATATGGATAACTATCAGAAATCCTCATAATTTCTTTAAGAGCCAGCCAATGGTGCATTATAAATTTTAACTTCTAGTTAAATTATTTTTCTTTACTTTTTCCTTTTACTATTTTTTTTTTTTTTCTAAGTGTCTGTTATAAGACTAGCAAACAGAGCTCTGGCCTGATAGCTCAGTTGGTTGAAGTGCCATCCTGTACACCAAAAGGATGCAGGTTCAATTCCTGGTCAGGGCATATGCCTGGGTTATGGGTTCAATCCCTGGCCAGGGCTCATACAGGAAGCAACTCATCAGTGCGTTTCTCACATCATGTCTCTCTCTCTCCCTCTGTGTCTCTTTCTCTGTCTGTCTGTCTCTCTCTCCCTCCTCCTACCTTTCTCTCTAAAATCAATAAACATATCTTCTGGTGAGGTTTTTTTTTTAAAAAAAAGTATACTAACCATACCCAGAAGACAACATCAATGACAAAAGACTCCACCCCTCTAGAAAGAAACTTCACTGTCTTCCCTTTTATAAATGAAATTTGCTTATCTTCACTGAAGCGGATATTTAATGTTTTGTTTGTCCAGAATAGCACCACCCATTTCTACCTCTATATCAGCCCAAGTGGTCCCAGCTGGGGCTGGCAGTTATAGCACCTAGGCTACTTACCTCTACACTGTCCCCATTATAAATTCATTCACATGACTCAATGTGGGCCAGTATTGGCCACAGTTCAAGAATAGGCATGTGACTCAAATCATAACAGCAAGATGCCTTCTCTCAGTTTTGTTAAACTCAGGCTGGAAGAAGAAAATCCTTTTCTCTTCGGCTAGCAATTAATTCATGGAATAGAGTTTACAGTTGCCTATGGCCTCCCTCATTACTCTCCACCATCCACCACCACCTCTTGAGAACATGAAGCAGAAGTTAACATTCAGGGGAAAAGAAAGTAAAAGATGGCTAGAAAGAATTCGGATGACATTCACATCTCTGATTCCAAATGACATGAAGGTCAATACCACCAAATGGCCTTTCTGAAATATTCTTACATGATCCAAGCCAAATTTCTCCCTTTACTCAGATATTTTGGCACTTCTGTAGGGCTTAGCTCATGTATACAGATACAGCTGGTTCTGTAGCTATTGATTTTCTTTTTTTATGTATATTTTATTGATTATGCTATTATAGTTGTCCCATTTTTTTCTCCCCTTCATCCCCCTCTGCCCTGCACCACCCCTCCCACCAGCACTCTCCTCTCTTAGTTCATGTCCATGGGCCGTACATATAAGTTCTTTGGCTTCTCCATTTTCTATACTATTCTTAGCCTTCCCATCTACTTTGTACTTACCATTTATGCTTCTTATTCCATGTACCCTTTCCTCCATTCTCCCCCCTCCTCCTCCCTGCCAATAACCCTCTATGTGATCTTTATTTCTGTGGTTCTGTTCCTGTTCTAGTTGTTTGCTTAGTTTGTTTTTGTTTTTGTTTTTTAAGTGCAGTTGCTGATATTTGTGAGTTTGTTGTCATTTTAAAGTTCATAATTTTGATCTTCTTTTTCTTAGATAAGTTTTTTAAACATTTAATATAATAAGGGCTTGGTGATGATGAACTCCTTTAACTTGACCTTATCTGGGAAGCACTTTATCTGCCCTTCCATTCTAAATGATAGCTTTGCTAGATAGAGTAATCTTGGGTGTAAGGCTTTGCCTTTCATGACTTGGAATACTTCTTTCCAGGCCCTTCTTGCCTGCAAGGTTTCTTTTGAGAAATCACCTGATAGTCTTATAGGAACTCCTTGGTAGGTAATTCTCTCTTTTTCTTTTCCTGCTTTTTAAGGTTCTCTCCTTATCTTTAATCTCAGGTAATGCAATTATGATGTGCCTTCATGTGTGCTTGCTAGTGTCCAACTTCTTTGGGACTCTGAGCTTTCTGAACTTCCTGAAAGTCTATTTCCTTTGCCAGATTGGTGAAGTTCTCCTTCATTATTTTTTCAAGTAACTTTTCTATTTCTTGCTCTTTCTCTTCTTCTTCTTGTATCCCTATGATTTGGATATTGGAACATTTAAAGTTGCCCCAGAGGTTCCTAAGCCTCTCCTCATTTTTTAAAAATTCTTATTTCTTCATTGTGTTCTGGTTGAATGTTTATTTTTTCCTTCTGCTCCAAATCACTGATTTGAGTCCTGGTTTCCTTTTCTTCGTTGTTGATTCCCCTGTACATTTCCCTTAATTTCACTTTTTACAACCTTCACTTTTTCCTCTATTTTGCAACCATACTCAACCATTTCTGTGAGCATCCTGATTACCAATGTTTTGAACTCTGCATCTGATGGGTTGGTTAGTTCTGCCTTTGGAGATTTGATCTGTTCTTTCATTTTCATGTTTTTTATCTTGCCACACCTGTTATGTAGTAAGGGGTGGAGCCTTAAGTATTTGCCAGGGCAGGGCAACCCCCACTGCTGTGTTGTGGTGCTTTATGTGGGAAAGGGGTTTGAGAGCGAAAAATGCTGCTTGCTTGGCTGTTGAGCTGCTTTCAGTCACTTCCCCCCCCTTTCAGTCACTTCCCCCACTATGCATAAGCAAACTGAGCCCTTCTGTTGCTGATTCCTGGGTGGGTGGGTTTGTATACATTCTAAGATCCTGTGAGTTTCTCTAATTAACTCTCCTGTGAGGCTGAGAGTTTCTCCCATCACTGCAAACCCCACAGATTTTTACAGCCAGAGGTTTAGAGGCTTTCTTTTCCCACACTGGAACCCTGGGTTGCATGGTTTGTCTTGCTCCTGAGTTGTTTCTCCCAGTTTATCTGCATTCAACATTTGCGACTGCCTGGTCTGCCAGCTGCTGACTTGCCTCTCCTCACCTCATATCCTCTTCACCCAGGCTTCTCCTACCAGTCTGAATATTTCTTCTTTAACTCCTTGGTTGTCAGACTTCCATACAGTTAGATTTTCTGGCAGTTCTAGTTATTTTTTTCTTTTTATATTTGTTGTCATCCTTTTGGTTGTGCAAGGAGGCCAACTGTATCTACCTACACCTCCATGTTGGCCAGAAATCTGTAGCTATTGATTTTCAGCTGGAGAGAGCAATCAAGGACCAGAGCCACCTTTTTGGTCTACTATCTGCTGAAGATTCAGATCCTTATAATTTAGGTGAAAGAAATACCAGCTCCTCACATTCCTGCATATACCCCCCAAAACTGAATTGATATAGAACCTCCTTGACACAAGACATCTAAATTGAAGATTTGAAATCCTTACTGCAAAATCTCTGGAAAATAACTTTAGAATAAATTAAAAGCACATTCCCGGGCAAATCTATCCAGAACTGCATTGCTGCAAAAGTCAATATAATTTCCTCTAGATGTAATCTGCAATGTTAGTCACATAACTCTTTCAAACCAAATAATCTGTCCTTTTCATGAGAGTCTTTTGTTGTGGAATATTATGTTAGTTGCAGTTAAAGGTAGAAATGGAAATAAAATCTGTAAGAGGCATTTCCTGAAAATGAATAGAGAAGCATTGATGTTATAGGGGGTGGAAAGTAAAAGTACCAACCATCATATACTATGTTTCAAGTTTATCTGTTTCCTGTCAAGGGAAAGCACAGCATTTGTTTACAAAGACCATCAATTACAAAATATACTAGCTGGATAATTTCATATGCATAAGTTGCTTAATTATCACAACCAGCACATTAGAAGCATATTGTTAGCTGCATTATCGCACACACACACACATACATATACACATAAAATAAAACTCAGAAGCATAGGTAATTTACCCAGGGTCATAGAAAAAGTATGGGATTCAGACATTGCTGTATCTGGCACCAAAATCTGTCTCTTCAATACAAATGTGTCCTGAGATTTGATTTCAATAGCTGTGCCATAAGAATTTAACTAGATCCAGGTTGGCAAATATATATACACATAAGCCCACTATTCCCCCAATGGAATCCTTGGTGGCCATTGTTAAAATCAATTATGTCAGTCTTTTCTGCTGAACCATAACTCAGAATCCCTGTAAATAAGATTTATTTTTGGATGCTCCAGAAATAACTCTTACCATCAGAGGTAGTGCTCATATTAAATATCCTATTCTAGTCTGTGTTCTTAAAATGATGTTAAGCCCCTCTCAGGTTTTTAGATCCAAGTTAAGAATTTCAGACAATAGCAAAGCAGACCTAGAAAGATCATTGTGCTCAGCTTCACAATCTGGGTGCTCTAACACCAGGAACCTCCCACCGGATAGTCTATCGTGCCATTACTTCTTACAAAGGAACCTCTGAGCCTCAGGAACACCAGACAGTGGCAGCTCTAGGCCTCAGTGCAAAGTAGGAACAGAAACTGCTATCTGTGTAGAAGCAAATGTTTGTTTCTTGGCAATTCATACCTGACAAGATAAGCTGAAGTCTGATGAAAGTAGCTCAACAGGAGGCAACAGGAGTTTGAGTGTCTGACAATTTGAGTAGCTTGGAAATGTTAGCGGGTAGAAGCTGGGGAACAATCAGGGACCCAATATTTTAGCATGTTTGGGTCTCATTTTGTCATTCCTCACCCTTGGCCTAGAAAATTATGCCAAAGTGATTTCAAGCAAAGACCAAAATTCCAATCTTGATGAAAGAGGCAATATTCATTTTGAATTATGTTTGCAGAAGGCTGGGGGTGGAATATGAAAGGGCAGGAAAGGTGAAGCAATGTGGTGATGTCATTTGGAGTGGAGGTATTTTGTATAATAGAGTTTTCTCTTATGTAGAGCATGCTAGAGAGTGACATTTCAAAAGAGCACAGCTAAGACAGAAGGCCATCAAATGAAGTGGAGTTATCAAACTTAAGTTTGCTTTGGACAAAACCTAATAATCTAAGTGATAATTCAAGTTATCTTTTCAGCAATATCTCTGTGCTATATGTCACCTTTTTTAGAATACTACAAGCATCAAGTTGGAAGTCCAGTGGCTTTCAAAAAATTGTTTTTATATTTTATTGTTTATGCTACTACAGGTGTCTCAATTTTTCCCCCTTTGTCCCCCTCCACCCAGACAGCCCCACTCCCTCCAGCCATCCCCACACCATAGTCCACATCTATGGGTTATGCAAATATGCTCTTTGCTACTCCATTTCCTGTACTGTACTTTACATCACCATGGCTATCCTGCAACTACCAATTTGTACTTCTTAACCCCTTCACTTCTTTCACCCATCCCTTGACCCCTTCCCATCTGGCAACCATCAAAATGTTCTCTGTATCTATGAGTCTGTATCTGTTCTGCTTGTTTGTTTGTTTTTTAGATTTAATTGTATTTCTTAATCCCTTCACCTTTTTCTTTCCCAATATGCATCCTCTGAGTCAATGGATGGCCTTCCATGTAGCTCTATCATTCCCTACATTTAGAATATTCTGCAGGAGTCTCTGCATCCTGACAGTAGATGAGATGAAGGATTACATGGGGGGGTTTATGCACTGGGCTTAGAAATGGCATACATGGGTTCTGAGCATATTCTATCATCAAAACTCTGTTATGTGGTCCTATAGCAACACAACAAGGACTGGAAAGGCAGAACCTGTAGAAGTTATGATATGAAAGGAGAGAGTGAGTGTTTGTCAGCATTGAGAGCTATCGAGCAAACACATCTTTCTAAAGAGGAAGTTATTTGTCAATGCAACTATAAAAAAATAAATAAGAACTCACTGTTTTCCCACTTATTTAATTTTATATAATAAAAATAAAAAATCTACTCTGAAAATAATGAATTTTTTAAAAGCCTGTGTAGTCAACATGCATGAATCCTATGGGTAAGAGGTGGGTGTTGCTGCAGAAAGAAGAAAATAGGTGGTTTTTGCTTTCCCAGTTTGATATTCTTTCTTTATGATCTTTTGGCCATTATTTATGCTCTCCCAATATTTCATTTTTCTTTTTCTTTCCTGTTTCTTTTCAAAGCTACTTTGATCTAATTTATTTTGATATTTAAAAACTGTAATATCTATGAGTATAAAAGGGGCCATTTATGTGGAAAATTATTATCTTATGTTGCTCCTCATCTATGAAATTAATTCTCTTTACATGATTTGTTTAAGTTGTTAATCAGGAAACACTGTCCAAACAGGTGTCATCCATGATTTTCAAAAGTAATATAATATGTAAATGGTTCCAAGAACATGTTCCATTCATAGGGCTTATTGATATAAATGTTTCTCTAAACTGATGTTATCCTTGTTTACTTGAAAAGACCAGAAACAACAGCTGGAATAGCCAGAGGCTAATGCATCCACTTGGCCTGGAATTCTGCCCATGTGTTCCACCATTAACCATGGAACCCTCTCACCATCTGCCTCTTACAGGGCAGTCCTTATCCACTCACTACAGAATGGATCCTAGCTTCCTACTGAAAACAGGACTCTTATTCCATAGACTCTGACTGTTATCATTCATTCCCCTCCTCCTGTGCTTGGGAACTGCCTATCTAAACACATCATTTTTTCACTTCATGAAGCATTGCCAATTCCTGAACAAGAACACTTTTTTTTCCTTTTGCAAACCTTCTGCACCTCTAGGGAACTTCCTGTCAGTTCCAGACTTGGTGAATAAAGCTAGTTCTCAGCACCATAGCACAGGGGTGATTTGATTCCTTGGGGCTCACTACCATAAGTCCTTTAGCCCAGCATGGTCCTAATCATTGCAAAACATTCTGTTTCTGCAGGTTGTTTACAGATGTTACCAACAAAGAGGTGGCAATAGTTCTCATAATCAGATATATTCTGGGAACACTGAGAAAAACAAACACGTGTCTTTAATGCAGAACTTTCCAAAGGTTGAAATATACCACTGTTTGTGTGAATTCCCAAAAGAGGGATGTAGCGTGTAATGCTTCCCAAACTGACTTGACTTAAGCATTCTTTTTCTCAGAGTTTTTCATGTAACCAACACATACAGGAATACACTTTGGAAAAAACATGGTGATCCAAGCTGTTCTGTCTCAGTTTTATTCTCCTTTGGTGATGTTACTCTACTCATGAAGAAGTAGCCTTGTAAAGATTTGCCTGATGCTGTTTCGCACATTGGTAGTGACAAACAACTCCTAAACAACAGCATTTGTGACTGCCACAGAGACATGCTGCCTGGATACTCCTTCAGGCAAGGGCTTGTTGCCCTGCGGCCTATGCAGTTTCGTTATTAGCTCCTGAAGTGTTGGCCTCAGCTGCAGTGAGCCACCTTGCCCAAGTTCATGCCCTTCCTGAGGCAGCCTCTCCAAGAGACTGAGCATGACATAGATCTAAAGGCCCAGCCATTTCAGCTTAATATGGTGCACTCTGCTTTGCAGTCATCACTCCCTGCCAGGTTGAACGAGGCTTTGTCAGGCTTGCATCATAGCTCAGCTTATTCCCTGTCCCTGTTTCCCCACTCCTTTCCACTCACAGGTGTTGAGCCGTAATAAATATTTTACTTCCTTAACACCGCCTCTCCTCAGTGTCTGATTCCAAAGAACCCAAAATGTCTTCCTTGTAACCAAGAATGGTCTGAGGAAGCAATGCTAAGGTAGGGTTTGGGAACGGAATCATACCCTCTCACTTTGGGAGGGGCAGAATACCTGAGTATGAGACACCAAATGACATGAAATTAGAACTGCCCACCATGAGCTGGGTCCTGTCAAATTCACCAAACTGAAAAGGTGACTGAGCATCAACTGATGATAGCACAAAAGTGATAACTTTGGTATTGAGCATAGATATGAAGGTGGCTCAGGCCCCCAAGATGCCCACCACTGCTGTACCTGTGTGCCACTCACAGAGCTCATGCCTATTTCTGTATAAGAATTCCCTTAGGATCAGCTGCATCAGAAGGAAAGAGTCAGAGTCTGGTTTGCAGATGACCTGACTCTGCATGTGGGTACAGCTGCACTGCCTTCAGGGAGAGCCTTAAATGACAGCAGTGAGAGAAACCCTTCTGATGGGAAGAGCTTTGGGCACTGCACCTGGTCATTTATTTTATCTGTAAGAAAGAGAAGAGACCCAAGCCGAGAATGTATATGGATTCACCTGTAGCAACCAATAGCTGGACAGCTTGGTCAGGGATGTGGAAAGCGAAAGATTAGACGACCAGGAGTAATGAGGTGGAGGTTCAATCATGTGAGTGGACATACAACAGTGGGCATGCAGTATATTTTTTGTGTGTTTGTTAATACCCACCAGACAAAACTATTTAGTCAGCAAGCATGAACCAGTTGAGCCAGTTTCTGTCATTGGCTACTACAGTGTTGTCATAATGGGACATGAACTAGCTAGCCAAAATGGCAGAGATGAAAACTATGTATGGGCCCAACAGTATACACCCCATTTATCCAAGCTGATTTATCTACTGCTGCAACTGAATATCCAGCATGCTAGCAACAGAGACCAAGGTTGAGCATCCAATATGGCAGAACATCAACTGCCACTTGGTGACGAACTGCATACATTGGCCCTATTTTGAAAGGCCCAGCGGTCCTTTCTCACTGGAACTGACCCTTATTCCATATCTATGTTTTCCTTTCCTGCCTGTAGGGTCTAGACAATACCACTAAGTACAAAGTGCTTGACCCACTGGCATGGGATCCCACAAATACCACCTCACACCAGGGCACTCACACCAAAGAAGGTATAGGAGTGGGCCCATGAGCATGGGATCCACTGGTCCTATCTTATACTATAGCACCAGATGCTGGACATAGCATTGGGATGGCCTGCTAAGGCACGGTTCAAGTGCCAGTCTGCACAAAATAATCTGTGATGATGGAGTGCCATCCTTCAGGTGCAATATATGAATTGAATCAAAGTGTCTCCAATAGAATAAACACATGGGAATGGGAACCAAGGGGTGGAAGCAGTAGTGGCTCCACTTGACATCATTCTCTATCATCCACCAGGGCACATTGTACTTCCCATTCTCATAACTCAGAACTCTGCAAGGTTAGAAATCTGCTTCCAAATAGGATATACGTTCACCACCAGGAGGAATAGTAAGAGTTCCATTAAATTATTAACTACAGTTTTCACCTAGGCACTTTGAACTTGTGTTCAGGGACTAACAAGAAATAAGTTACCATCCTGGCAAGAAAATTAACCCGGATCACCAGAAGAAGGTTGAACTTTTACATGTAGGGGCAGGAAGGAAAATATGTGGAACCCAGGTGGTCCACTTGGTACCCCCTTGACTGTAAATCAGCAAGTACAGCAACTATAGTCTGTGAAGGGCGTAGTGACTATGAGTTTAGGTCTCTTGTGCATGATGATTGGTCACATTAACAAGTAATCTATGAGGAAAGAGGTGAAATCTTAGAAGGGCAACATGGGCTGGGGGGTGGAAGAGACAGATCAGCACCAGTTACAGTTTTGAGGCTGACTGCAGCAGCACAGATGAGACAGTTGACCCTTGAACAACATGGAGGTTAAGGCATTGTCTCCTGCATAATCAAAAATTTACAAAAAGCTTTTGACTCCCAAAACACTTAGTTGTCCCTTGATATCCATAGGGAATTGATTCCAGGATCCCCACAGATACCAAAATCTGCCAATGCTCAAGTCCCCCATATAAAATGACATAGACCAATGCATACAGCGGGCCCTCTGCACCTGTGGACTTCCAACTGCAGAATGAAAACAGCACAGGTATTTATTGAAAAAATCTATGCAGATTTTTTCTGGAAAAAGTGGAACTGCCCAGTTCAAACCCATGTTGTTTAAGCATCAACATCTGAATTTGACTTCTCAGGATTTGTATCCCCTTCATCTGAAGACAGACACTGGAACCGCCTTTGGGAAATTGCTCTTTCTTAACTGTAGAGTTGAAGGAGGTTTAGCACATCCCCACTCCTAAGACTAGACCCTGATTATCTCATACCCGTGCATCCCATCTCCTTATATTAGTTTGCCAAGGCTTCCATAAAAAAAATACCACAAACTTTGTGGTTAAACCACAGAAGTGCATTTCTTCACAGTTCTAGAGGCTAAAAGTCCAAGATGAAATTGTCATCAAGTTTGCTTCTTCTGAAATTTTAGGGCCTCTCTCCTGAGCTTGCAGGTGGACTTCTTTCTGTGTCCTCACATGGTCTTTCCTGTGTGCACACATGTATTTCTTCCAATCCACTCTTCTTATAAGGACATCAGTTATGTTGGATCAGGGCCTACCCATAAGACCTCTTTTATCTTAATTACTTCTTTAAAGTCCTTCTCTCTAAATGTAGTCACAGTCTGAAGTATCAGGAGTAAGGACTTCAAAATATCAATTTGGGTTGACACGAATCAGTCTAGAACACTTCTTTTGAGCACAGAGATTGACTCAAGGAAGGGAAAGGTGTTCCAGTCATTAATCTGTGAGACTCAAGGAAATGTATGTCCAGACTTTTAGGAAAGGAGAGTTTTCTCTCTTCCACTGGACTTGATTGTGTTAAGATCATCCAGGCCTGAGTTTCCTGCAGTCATTTTTATATCACGAGGAAAGTCAATTCAGGATGAAGCCATCACACACAAGGAAGCAGAACTGAGATTCTGGGGAATTGCATTTGTGTATATAATTTGAGTCTTTAGACTACCCCTAGATTTATAAGATAACTTGAGCTAATAAATTTCATTTGAATTTTAGCCAATTTGAGTTAGACTTCTTTCAAATGAAACATTAAAATTCCTAACTGATATGCTACATTTTTGTTTTTTAAAGTCACACAGCTAATGCTAGAATGAGTCAATCTCTGACAGATGCCAATGTTCTGGCATTTTCCACAACACCAAGTTTAGTGTTTTCTTTCTTTGGTGAGCCACAATGCTGCAGGCCAACTACAACTATGGCCTAAACTCTATTGTGTCCCCACTATTACACTGTAGCAAGTTGCCTATTGTGGGGGCAACTTTGCCAGCAAAGTCCCCCCATCCACCACAGATGAAAGTAACACTACCAAGACATGACCTGCTTGGGGAGGAGAGGTAGCCAATCTCTCAGAGGAGAAAGACCAAGAGCCCCTTCCTCAACAGCTTTTATTGGGTTGTAATACAGGAATACAAGCTGTAAGGATCAAACAGTAGATAACATTTCAAAGAAATCTGAGGGCTTAGTCTGAGTCAATGTCTGTCAGGTAAGGGGGTTGCAAAAACTTTGGGAGACATACTCATTTCCTGCTCGGACCCTTATCATATGGATGAAAGCACTCTTAGCAAAGCAGGATTCACAGGACTTTAGGAATTCTCTCTTATGCCCAATCACCCTGGATTCTGCTGTAGCCGGCAAGGTGCTGCACAGCCTCCCCCATCATAGGTTTTAGGCTTAAGTGGATTAGAACCAGAAAGTGCTTCTTGCAGAGGTCATGGGGACTCAGGCTATGTCAGAATAGCTGGGGGGGGGCAAGGGTCCATCACTCCCTCTTTGTTGCAGCCCTCTAAGTCCTTCAATGAAGACCTCCCAAGTGATCACATCTGGCTTAGGTTGCCCCCACTTTGATGGGTCTTACCCATCATTGACTAACCAACCAAGCATTGGAGGCAGGGGATGAAGCAGAAGCAGTGCTTGCTGCCAGAGACAAGCTTTGTCTCCTTAGTGGCTCGCATTCTAGAGGTCGCTCACTCAGCCTTAGCCATGGGGGACAGTTACAACTCCTGAAACCAGGCAGAGCAGTTCCCAACAGCCTATTCTTCTAGAACCCATACATTTCCCACAACTTCCCTCACATCCAGTGAATAGGATACTCTAAGGTGATAAACAAGCCAGGACTCTCTGTTCAAAATTTTAGGAAATCTTTGGTTTCAGAATTATCACTCATCTTGGAAAAACTTCCTGAAGACAGTGAATATTTAAATTCCCAGAGCCATAGTTATTTTGAAAGGGCAAAAACTTTGCTGGTCTTCTTCAGTCCCATTCAATTCAACACAGGTTTATTGTGCCAGGCATCCTTCCATGTGTTGTAGGGAGTTCTGAGGAAGGGTATGCCACAGCTCCTGTCCTGGGGACACTCACATTTGTCACAGTAAGGGGAATGTGCAAATGGCTGACAAAATACAAACAAATAACCAGAAACAGAATCTTTTACTGCCTTTAAATAAATATTTCTGCTCGGAGAAGCTAAAAAGAACATACTGCCTCACATGTGTGATTGCCAGCATCTTCGTTTGGGAGGCTAGATCTTAAATTGTATGTATTGGGTGTTGAAATCTTAAAAGTACACATTATTTTTCATTTGCCCACTGCTGACTTTAAAATGCTTTTGCCACAATTCACAATAGAAAAGTTATAGAAAAAACACAGAACTGCATGAGAATCTGACACCTCATCATCCTCTATCCCCTTCAGAAAAGAGATAAGCTGTAACCATACTAACTACACAATGCAATGAAAACAATACAGGAAATCGTGGAACCGAGAGCATCCAAAGAGATTTTTTTGGAGAATAATTTCTTCAATAATAACATGGCTTTTTCCTTAAGTTTATCTGTATTATGTGGTTCATGAATTTGAAACATTGTTTGACTTTCCCACTTTGAGTTTTGAAATGATGTCCTTATTAAATGAAAACTGAGGACTCATAGCCAAAAAATAAAAAGTATTTATGGACTCTGGGGACACACTATTTAGAATCTAGGGTTTCTGAAAATTTTAGAATGGTGACATTCAAAAGCATAATTTAATTATTTCTTTCCCTCATTTTTATTATAATTATCAAATATTTAATTGAGTAGTCTACTGGAGTGATTATTAAGTGCTATGAGAACTGTAAAATTTACTTTGAACGCCTCTTCTATTGTGAAGGTTAGAGTTCAGACAAATCTTTACCACTTAGCACTGACCTACTGAATCATTTTGGAAAAAATATTTCTCTGCTTCCTTTAAAAGCACTGTAACAAATAGTATAACAAAGCAGAAATGAACTTTATTAAAACAGGATTCATTATAAGGATGTACCTTCTATGGTTTAGCCCAATCTGAGCAGCAGCATCTGTCTACAACAGTCAGACCAGGTATTCTAGGTTTGTTCTTTTCCTATAGTAATACCTGGAGGGATGCTTGCACTGAGGAATTATTCACCCTTCCATATGAAAGGAGAGTGGGAATAAGAATGATGTGCACTGACTTCAGTGTGATCCACCACAAACACTGCGTAAGGCAACCCCGATTGTACATTCCCAGTCCCTCGGCCTTGTAACTCCAGCCGAAATCATGGAGGGGTACAGCTGGAATAATGGCCCTGCTGAACTTCTGCACCCTAGTTCTGTTGCTCCTTCCTTTGTGTCACCCTCATGCAGCCCTGACTCTTGCAAGTCTGTAATGATGGTCACTAACCCACATCAAGGCCACAAATTTCCCATCTGCACTTTCAAAGTCTCCAAGTTCTTTTTAAACAGGAATCTCTATCTGTTGTATTTAAAGGAAGTCACTTTCTTACAACACTATCTACTAAATGCTTTATGACAACTAACTTTTTATGCAGGAATTGGTTTCTCGTTCCAATCACATGGCCTAAAACTCTCTTTGAGCGCTTTCTTACCAGCTGCCTCTACGTGTGGCTCATACTGTGGTGATGAGGATGGCATTGCAACTAGCCTAACCTCTGGGGGCACTAGTGACTTCCATATTGCATTGATACTGAACCTGGAGCAGAGACAAATATCCACCCCACTGCTCCAGTTCATTTTGTGGTTTACCGATTTTTTTTCTCATTAACTGCATGGGTTATATCTGTATTTAAAATTTTGGATATTATTGAGCAATATATTGGGTATATTTTAAAATATGCCCATTGTATAGGTCCATACCAGGACCTATGGAGAAATAAGACAGTCCCTGTTCTCAGGAAGTCACATCTCTCTGGGGATCCAAGACAAGATGCATGAAATATCTCTTGGGCAGGGCAAAAAATTCTTGATGTTCCTAAAAACTATGTCTTAAGACTTTCTTGCACTCCTAAATTCATATATCACACAATTTCTTCATAAAACACAGTCAAAATGTATTTAAATGGTACTTTCAAACATAAATAATTTTCCTTATGTATTAAAATCATATATAATTAGCCTATTACTAGCTAGCAACAATAACTTTTTAGTAACTTTTCAGTTGTTTCCCACTTCCATTAATAGCACCAGCAACATGTTTCTTTATGGAAAAAATTACCATCAAAAGAAAAATTTTAAAACTATACTAGTGTTACTGTGTTTTCAAGGAAGATCAAGGTATCAATAAGTGATTAACTAGATTTTATCACTGGTCACAAGCCTCACTATGAAGGCCAGTCTCAGAGTTCCTTGAGTTTAAGACAAAATCTCAGTCAAAATCAAATTATTACACATGGTAAACCTCCATAGGAACCATGTGTCAAATCTATGAATATCAATGATCAGGCATCTACCCTCCTTGTTACTGTAGAACAGGTCAAAAGCACTTACCCTAAGAGTCTAGAAGAAGTGTTTTTTTAGACGAGAGATGAAATTTGAGCTAAATTACAGATGAAGATAAATAAGTACAGAGGAGACACACAATGTGGTACCATGAAAATGTGTCTCTCAGGGTCTCTGCTTGTAGTGGGTAGTGTCGGTGTTATAAAATCTATCATTGCGTGTGCCACCGAAATGCTTCCATTGGGCAGTTCTGTCTCAGCCAAAGACAGTTCAGCAGGGAAACTAAGGTAGGCCCAGTCCTGGAAGTTGGGGGACTCCTCTGATGGGTAACTTTGGCTCCTCGTTGACCCTACAAAAACTTTTATAAAAGCATACTGCAGTCTAAGATTTTGTTCTTTCTTTCCCTTTGTCTCTCCTCTCCAGGGTCAGACCTATAATTAAGGTCTGATGGCATTCCCAGTTCTTCCTGCTCCCTCCCAATTTTCCATCACAATAAGTTTCTTTCTTGTCTAATCCCATCACGGCATTATGGTTTATGAGCACTTGGCCTAACACACCTATATTCTAGACCGTTCTGGAAACTTGGGAGAGGGTGTTTAGTTGTTGCAATGATTGTGGGGTTGCAGTGTGGACCACCACAGGCATTACAGGATGTGGTCAAAGATGCAAATCCCCACACAATGTATGGAACGGTCCCTCCCCATAAAGAATCTGTTATATCTCTCACTATTCCTAAATGTCTTGCCAGATATCCATCTGTTAAGAATTAGCCAAGGCTAGATCCTAACTCCATTTTAAATATAGACAAAATGTATATTTTGCTCGGTCTTAATCTATGCTGAAGTTTCTAGGAGCATAACTACCTTGGAAATGAAGGGAATATTATCATTAATGTGCTAACATTTTTAGAAAAATGACATTACTAGTAATAATATCACTTGTGCTCATTTATTAGCCAAAACAAACACCTGGATCAATTTGCATTTGTTCTTAGTATTAATTATTTATAGAGGAAAAATTATCTCTTATTTGCAATTGTATCTCACTTGCACACAAAATGTACATATATTCAAACATATACTATTAATTACTTCTCTTACATTTTTGTTTTATTTTACATTTAGCCTTAGGGTTATATTGTCTCATATCAATGTAGGTGTGGATATGTTATTTAACACACTTTCATTTCAGGATACCACAGGGGGTATTATAAATAACCACGATGAAAAAAGAGAGAGAGTGGGTGTTTAATCTGATAGAGGTTAGAAACTCTGATTCAGATTAAGTGAAGAACAAGGTGATTTTTAAAATTTGTTTATTTTTATTGTTGTTTAAGATGATTAAGAAGATTTATTAAGATATATGGCAGGGATAATACCTTTTTCCATGTCCATAGTTCTAAAGGTTTTCGACCATCCCCCTCTCACAGTCTTGCCTTGATGGGAGTATACTTTCCTGCACCATCCCTGGTGCACTTCTCTGATAATTACTCCATTACAGAATTTGGAAACCAATGGCAAATGGACCATGGGACACCTGGGACACTGAGTTAAGCACACTGCTCTTTTGGCTAAACGGACCAGAGCTGTCAAACTTATCCAGGACTCCATGCAGCTGCATGCCTACTTGCTGTGTGGAAGTTGCAGTAGGGTTCCAATAGCCTGGAGATGCATAGTAGGAACAGAAGTCCTGGAACCAATCAACTTTCCATGGCCCAAAAACAGGTCTCACTTTCTTTGAACCAGATGGCCACCATTCCCAGATGTCACCTTGGTCTCATTATACCTAATACTTTGAGCTGCCGGTTTCTGGAGTCCAAACCATGCTAGGGAAACTAAGTTCACCTTGGGCTAAGGGCTGTTACCAGATCAGAATAATTTCTTACAAGATAAGTAGGATGCTTTATGTGTAATTCAATCTCTCAGCTTCTAATAAACATTTATAAAGTGCTCAAAGGATGCTGTACAGTTCCAGGCATTTTTTTTATAAGAAGGGAATAGAATATAGGAAAGATTTGGTCTCTGGACTTTTGGTATGTAGCTTAGTAAGGCCAAACCAAATGAGTACAAAGAACAATAATTGTTTACCCAAAGAAGTCTTATGTCATTAGAAGCAAAATAAGTACCTTCCTCTCCTTTTGAGATTTTCTAATTACTTTTTTCCTTCCTAGATATACCCTCCAGTGCTGACCCTTCAAACTGACATTCAGAGAAGCAAGTAGAAGAAGGTAGCTTTGGTCTCTAGTTTCACCCTCAAGATTCTTTATCAATGTTCCAGAAGCTTGCCCATATCTCTGTTGCAACATTTTTTACAAGAATTAGGTCCCTAGATTTTAAGTCATTTCTCATCTCCCACAATTATCTAAATTCACTGATTATTTATGCTTAAGGACTCTTATAGTCTTTATTTGCAATACAATTTGAAGTTTATATGAAAGTAAAAAATTTTTTTAAAAATTGAATTCTATTAAATTGTTATGATCCTTGGTTTCAAACACAATTTATATCAGCATATCAATGAACTAATTTAATTGTCTAACTGTCCTTTGCTCAGGGAATGACACATCTTCTACTGAGTTGGCCAAAAAGCTCATTTAATGTTTTCCAAAGGATGGCTCTCATAGTACTTAGTTGTCTTTAACTTCATTTGAAACAATGTTGTTAGATTGTATTATTATAGCTGTTCAATCAAATTCATTAAAAAAAGTATCAAAATTGCTAAGTTTTTGTGCAGCCATTTTAATACTGAAGATGGAAGAAAATACACATTTTCAGCATCTTATGCTTTATTATTTCAAAGAAGGTAAAAATGCAACTGAAACATACAAGAAAAAAGATTGGTTTAGTGTATGGAGAAGGTGCTGTGACTGATCAAATGTGTCAAAAGTGGCTTATGAGGTTTATTTCAGGACTCACGGACATGGACAAGAATGTGGTGAGTGGGGGTGGGGTATGAGCAGACTAAATGGTAATGGAAAAAAATACAATGAAGATTTCTTTAAAAAAGTAAATCTGAAAGGGTTATATGATGATTCCAACTATATGACATTCTGAAAAATGCAAAACTATGAAGATTAAGAAAAACAATCACTGGTTGCCTAAAATAGATAAATAAAAGAGACTGTGTCTCTGATCTTTTATATATTCCCACTTTCTCCTGTATCTCACAGTGTCAAGCAGTGAGCCAAGCAGTGTCAGATTTTTAAATTCTGGACCCCCCAAAAAATTCCAGGGTTGGCTATGTTACATTTAGTTAACTGCTCATCAGAGACTCTCCCTACCTCTCTTGCTATCAGAAGCAAAGCAGAGATTTGGAGCCTTCCTTTTCAAATGTTTTTTCTTAGCTAGAAGCCTTCACTCTCACCCATTTGTTTTAGAGAACATGAAAAACACACTCCCTCCCCAATAACAAGACCATGTGAACTGTCTCTGTGTCTTAGGACATCTGTGAGTCAAGCAGGAGGGATGAAGAAAACTAACACTTATTGAACATTATTGTGTGGTAGATAATGTTGTGGATGTGCACATCTTATGAGAAAAGAAACTGAGTCTGTTGGTGAGAATAACTTAACCAAAGCTGTGATCTAGTAAGTGGCAAACCAAATCTCTGATGCCATTGCCCTGCTTTGTCTACTGCTGCCTCAAAAGAAGTGAGAAGGGAAATTCAGATTTTGAAAAAGGCAATGGTTATAGGAATAAGTAGCATTTTAAACGCTTATTATATGCCCAGCATTATATGATTTCTTTACATAAATTAACTCAATCCTGATAATAACCCTCCTGCCTAAGTTGTTTCTTCATCTCTAAGACCGAATGAGGAAAATACTAGGCTGTGCTACACTATACCACTCCTCACACCACTTTTTACAGAGAGGTAGGCTAACGCACCTGTCTAGGATTCCATAGCTAACAAGTGGGAGAGTCACAACTGCAATGTCACTAGTCTGGTTCTGGGACTCATGTGCTCAACACTGTGTTCTACTTAACATTCAGGGAAAGAGGGGGAGTGGTGAACAATAATGAAGGCTCTGGGCACCTTATTAGGGGCACACACAATGAGTTTTACCTTGTTTTTAAAATTCATTAATTATTGTTGTTGGCTCTGTATGTAGTAATGATACATTGGAATTCTATCATGTTAGTAGCTGGGGATGAGGAGTTATCCCATGATATGGATTCCATTTGCTGTAGGAAAATTATTTACTCACTGGTATGTGAACAGGAACATAATTTGACTCCAATATTCCCAGTTCTATAGACTGCTCCAGCTGTCCTTTCACATGGTTATCTGCTGTACAAGTAACTTCAGCATAAACAGCATCTTACAGTTTGACTGAAAGGCCATGCCCTGTGGTTGCAGGGTGACTGGTGAAAAGAATCACTGAACTCGGAGTAGCCTTTGAATTCTCATTCTGAACCACAAGGACTCCTTTTTAGAAAATACTAGACACCAATTCCACTATTACTCCTGTACTATTTTGAACCTTAAGTTGTCTTTCTGCTATCTGCCATCTGATTCTGACTACAGTTAAGGAAACCAGAAAATCTACTCAAGGAGTATGACACAGCTCCAGAAATATGTAAAAACTAGCTTAATCATTATTTTAATTACTTTCCATGTAAAACTTGTTCTTGCTTTGGCATAAAATATTCTATGAG
Source organism: Artibeus jamaicensis (assembly GCF_021234435.1). Classification (NCBI taxonomy): domain Eukaryota; kingdom Metazoa; phylum Chordata; class Mammalia; order Chiroptera; family Phyllostomidae; genus Artibeus; species Artibeus jamaicensis. The sequence goes on along the minus strand of NW_026522030.1, from coordinate 40,157,384 downwards.
CCCTCTCAACCTTTATTGTTGGAATACAATAGATTGATTATAAGCCACATGTCCTTAAATATACCTGTGCAAATTGTACCTAAAAACAGTTTCAGAGAAGACATCTTTGGTGAGCCTTTGTCTTCATGTTCAGTTCAATCCATAATCTACATGTTTTTACCAAGCAATCCTAGGCAGGCCTATGGTTTCTTTTTCGTTTTGATCTTGCTTATCCCTAGACAGTGTGTTTAAGACACCCTAAAAACCCAGTCCCCAAGAATTAAATAATTTGTCCACATTGCCTCCTTGAGTACCCAGGCCTGTGGCTTCATTTTTCTAAGTAGGGATCCAATTCATAACCAATTCAAGTTGGGGCTTGAAATCCTCCATTCAGTACTGAACCCTGATACAGAGCTAATGCTTTACCTGGTAGGAGAAATCAAGTGCATGAAGGTTTGTTTGTCTCCAATATGCTCCATAAAGAGTGGCTGCTTGTTACCAGGGAATATCTTTACTCTGAATAGTGAGACAGTGTCTGTGACACAGGGCATCCCAAGAAAGACTGTAAAGTACACATTTTCAGAATTTGATGATCTCAGAACTCACTTGGCAAGCAACTTAGCAATGTTTTGGAACAGACAGAACATCCTTTTTGCCAGGGAGTTCTACACACAGTACAGCCCAGACATACATTTATTTACATTGTCTACCTCTAAAGAACATCTACCTGCACAAATATTCACTGTTTACCTGGATTTGAGGTTTCAAATGCTGTCATAATTAGTTTAGTTTTACATGTAAGCCAAGGAGGTGACCGTCTAATATATATGTCAAAGTCCTACAATGAGTGCCCTGTTCAAAACCTTGTGTCAGAGTAAGACTTTCTGTGTGAATACACTTGGGAAGGGTAAGGCCTCAGTTAATCCTAAAACAATCCATGTTTCTCGAGAGGCAAGTGTTAACAGAAGAGAATAGATAGGAGCATTTAGCACATAAAGGAAAGAGAGATATGATTAGGAGGATGGCAGGCTTTGCTGAAATGAAAAACAATGTTTTTCAAGGATAAAGTTCACCAGCGAAGTGGAATAATGGATAATGGAGTAAGGAATGGAATGTATTAGGTACATACCCTGTGCCTCTCATTAATTTTGTGACTCTGGGCATATTGCCTCTCTGTGCCTCAGGTTCTTCATCTATTAAATAACTGGGTTGATAATGTGGTAGGTTTCACTATATCCTCCTCTAATCTGACCTCACAACTTTGCCTTGAGCAGCCCATGCATAAAAATCTTAATCATATTTAATGTCTTATTTATAATTATATTTATATAATTATATTGTCTTAATCATATTTAATCTCTTGTCTTCTTGTCCTGTTGGAAGCATGTCAGAACTTGGGCTAGGGGAGCCATTACTGGCATTAAATTGAAAGATCCAAGAAAGACATAGGAGAGAAAAAACTAGGCAGTATGTTGTAGCTCACAATTCGGTAAGTTGGCCCTCTCTGCCCTAAAAAGTGAAATGGGAAATCTGGGATTTAATTAGTGGTTTTATAATAGCCTTCCAAGAAGCCAAAAAAAATATTTTATTCATTGAGCCAATTCAAACTTCTGCTGAATCACACCTTATTTCTGATTCAATCTCTTTTATTGTTATTAAAATATGTGGAATAAATACAGAAGGTTGATGCTGTAAGACTGTGGATGTGGGTGTGGAGGCAAAGATAATAATGACCTAATTCCTACCTATTTGTTGGGTTCCCTTTGCCCAGACTTGCTAGTGCCAGATGGTACCAGATACAGGAAGCAGAGTGGCTTTTGATCACTTGGGAGGAGCTTCACTAGCACTGAAGTTGAATGACTGCATCCATGTACTGCCATAGAGAACCCATAGTGAGAAATCTTGATGGGGAGGATTTAAGTCATGAGCCTGTGTTATAGCTCCATGTCTGTTCACCCAACTGGCCCATTGCTTTAGCAAATGTAGGAAGAACAAGCCCCTCCTTAACATGTGAAATGTACACGTGGCCACATTTGGAGTAACTGTCTATCTGATGTCTGTTTGACATACAGCTTTATGGAAATACACATACAATATCCCATGCATATTTCTAGGATTTAACTTACTGCTGCTGAGATCTTAGCCCCAAATGCAATTTAAAAGTTTCTCATGCCCAGATAAGAATTATGAAGCAGGGGTGATAGGGCAACTTCTGCCTAGACACTTGGGTTACAGGCGTGTACAGCCAAAGCTAAAATCCCAGAGCTGACTGGCTATGGGTTATGTTGTACTTCATGAAAGAGTATGATACCAGTGGCTGGGGAGTCATAGCTCATTAGCATGTGGGCATTTGGAGGGGTCCCTTCCTGCCACATTAGTCCATCTCATGTCCTTGACTACACTGAGCAGCACTTAATGTGCATACATTTATAGAAGCACGTCTGGAGAGCGCTGTGGAAATTCTAACCACTGGCTACTTCTGCTGACCGTGTCCAATTTTTTTTAGTGGAGACACACTATGGAAAAGGACTCTTTAAGTAGTAGTGAGTACAAATATTTGCCTTTTTATTCTCCATCTCCCTTCTAGTCTTTCTCCTTGACATCTTAAAAACTTTACAATTATTTCAACTGAACATTTGTACAATATTTCAAGTTGTGTTTTATTCTCACCCAATGTATTATCTTCCAAATATACAGATTGTTGCTTCCTTCTCTTTCCTTTGTCATGTCCTTTCTTCCTCAAAGTTACAGATAGAGCAGTTGCAAAAATTCCTGATCTTGTTCAGAATTTCTGGAACTGGGATCATTTTTCTTTTGGGGAAGGTTCTATCTACACTGTCTCTCTCCCTCAGCTCCCATCACCCACATGATAAATACAAGATCTTAATCATGACAGAGATCAGTCTCTATGACTGACTGTCACCTACTTTCTCAGACTCCTTATTCGTTAATAGTTCTGCCTAAATCCTGGAACTGCCCACTCAGTTCCAGTATCAAATCGTCTGTCTTCAACCACATTTGTGTCACACAGTGTGCCTTAACAAACACTATTCTGGTGGCCTGGCCTGGCCCATCTGCCCTCGTCTACCTGCAAAAGTACTCTTCACGATTCAAGATCCAACTCAAGGTCACCACCTCGCTGAAGTGCTTACAAAACTCCCTTGAATGGGGCAGATCCACATATTGCAGAACCCAAAGGATAAATAAATGCAGGGTGGGAGGCTCTTTAAAAATAAAATAATACAAAATAGAGATTTACTAATTGCAGTTTAAATACCTTACTTTTGCAACATTTATGGAAACACAATGAATAGGGTCCCTCCAGAGCTTAGGAAGGGTTCTGTGCCAATGAAAGACCCTGACTCTTAAGCACCATTAACTTCACAGTGAGCACCCTCCATACACTGGGCCACTTGCTTATTTTGTTTGTAGTGTTCTTTGTATTTATCTAAGTTACAGCACTTAGTAATGTAAGTAGCATTAAGTAATTACTTTTTCATTTTTCCAGTATGCAAATATTCACAGGAACCATAAATTGTCAGTTTCTAGAGATCAATACCCAACCAGTGGTTTTTAACTGTTTTAACACAGATATATTAGTTGAAAGCACAAAAATGCAGTCAATCTAGATAAATTGAACTGCTGGGGGTTTTTTTTGTAGAGGTACAGACCTCCTGGTTACAAGGATGGAAAATGAGCATCTCTGTTTTTGTTGGGAGAGGATCTTCAAGAAAAACTCTGAAATCTGAGCAGCCCTGGCACCCTGACTTTGTAAGTTAATATTCTGCCATTATCACCTGGCCTATTGCCTCTTTGTGTCCACTTCTAGAATCCCTGAAACCCACCACTGACTTTCCATAGTGTCTAAGTTCAAATCCCTTATAAGAGAATTTAATTGTCTCAACCAAAACAATCGTCACCCTTCCCTTCCTCTCCCTCCCTGGCTCTGATGGGGTATGTAGGAGTATGAACCACTTGGGGAAAATTTTTACCAATACCTGTTAAATCTGAACATACTTAAAGCTAAGACCCAGCTATTCCACCTGCAGCTATACACCTAACAGGAATGTGTACACTTGCTCACTGAAAGACCTGGACTACGTAATCACAGTATTCTAGTGGTACTAGCCCCAGAAAGAAACACTAGCTAAATACCCACCAACTGTTGATGGACAAATTGTGATATACTCATACAATGAAATGCTAGACAGCAAAGAGAATGAGTATTCTGCAAGTGTGAATAGCAATAAGAATGAATCTCATATGATTCCATTTATATAAAACACAAAAACAAGAAAAACTTATCTATGGTGCTAGAAGTCATGACAGTGGTTAGCTATGGCATATGAGTAGATATGGGGTATGGAAATAAACATGAGGAAATTTGGGGGAGACAGGTAAACATTGTATTTTTTGATCTAGGTACTGGCTCAAGGTTGTAGTTACCTTATAAAAATCAATTGACTTACCAATGTCCTCTTATTTGTATGTATACCATAACTGAATGGAAAATTTAAATGTTTTTTGGTTAAGCAATTCATTTTTCTACAAAGTAAATGATAACAATTGGGTCCTATAGGCTGGAGCTGGGAAAATTTTCATTCCACCAAGGGCTACTAATCCAAAATATGAAATCATGAGCCATATAAGTAGAGAGCAAATTAATTGGAGGATATTTGTCTTCATTATTTTTTTTAAAAAGAAACATCTAAATAATGGATGGAACACTGCACTTGCATTCACAAGATCAGGATTTGATTGACAGTTCCACCCAGCACTAGCTATATGACAATAGCTAAGTTAATTCTACTCACTTTGCAGATGAAGATGCTGAGTCTAAAGAGATTAGTGGTTTATCTCTCCACTGCCTTTGAGAAATACTCTAAAAACCAAATCAAGTAAACAGTATAGACAAAGCGGCTTATAAAGTGCATGGTGCTGGGGACCTATATAAAGCATCAGCTTCTAGAATTAAAAAGTAACATAAAATAATACAGTGGGAAAAATGAGTTTTAGGGAAAAACAAAATAGAGAGATTGTATCCCAAGGAGTGGTTTTAAGCCAAGGAATTATGATTCAGTTCTCTAGAGTAGTTTGTTTTATTTAACCAGCAAATTATTTTCAAGAGATTCATAATAGTAAAGGTTTAAAATCAAATAAAATCCTGTGAATCATGAACAAGTGTAACTTTTAAAATTTCTATTTGTGGAATTGATAAGAAGCTTGATGAGGGCATTCATCCTAAATAAATTTTCTAGACAATCAAAACATTAGGCTGTTGGTGTGAAAACTTCAAAATTTAGTTGGCTTTTATTGGAATTATCTTAAAGTAAATACTTTTTGAGAAAGATAACACAATCAGGAAAGCACACACAACATTTACATACGTCTTGATGGACTTCCATAAAACAAGCATTGATGTACCCACCACCAGTCAACAAATAGAACAATGCAGACATCCCTGAAAATCACACTCCTGCTACCCTCCCAGTCCGGAGCCCTATTCTCTCCCAGAAAAGGCAGTCACTAATAAAACTGTCTTCATAACCACTTCTCTTTTCTCTAAAGTTTCCAAATTTAAGCAGGGATTTCCCACTTCATATGTTACAAATTTGCTTTCCATACTAATAAATTTATCACTCCTCTTAATGCCTCTCTTTTTAAAAGAGGGGCACCTGAATATAATTTTTAACTATTTGGATTTTAAATATTTGTCATCCATATTAATGTAAATCATTTTACCATGCTATGTCCTGTGATGCTCCCAAGCGCCAGTAATTTATATAAGCCTGGTCAATGCTCCCAATTAATGCCTTTGAAGTCTGAATTACTTCTGATTCATTCTTTTGCATCCTTTGTTTGTAGAAATCTGTCATCTGATGACATTTTTGCAAACCTTCTCACTTCCAGCATCTCTTCCTACATTAAGAAATTCCCCCTAGGGCTCATTTTCTCTAGTCAATATTCCAGACAAAAGAACAAACACACAAACACCAAATCTTTGTTCCAGTCTATAGAAAATAATTACCAGAATTGGTGTTAAGAATATAAATCCATGAACCCATGAAATTTAGAAGCGGGAGGTGTGAGATGGGGCCCCAGAGTGTACAAGTGGGTCTGGTTACTCTGCTATTGCTGGTCCCACAAACCAGCAGTTGGTAACCACCGCTCCATAGAGTGGGCCAATGTGGCTCCAGGGTACAAGTCTCACTCCGCATCCTGAAAACTCATGCACGCAAAGCATACATGACATACACACCAAACATGTCCAAGCACACACTCATTCACTAAGGAAAAGAGATCTGCAGCAATCTATGAAAAGAGGGGTAGAGTACCTCTATGCCAGTTCAAGTGTTTGCACATGTTGGAATTTACTTTGGGTAAAAAAATCACACAGTGAAGGCCAGAGGACTATTATCATGAAAATGTATGGATGGCATTTAAATTCACATGCTCTTGTGAGTTCACTAGTTTATAATCTTTAAATCTCTAAAGATCAGGAGGAAATATATGTAATCCAGGGAAAAGCTATACAAATAAAACAGTGAAAGCTCTAATGGTGTACAGAATTTAATTTTGAAATTTTATAATTGTTTTTTGGAATGCCTTGACTGGCAAACGTTTGGTGGAGCTCCTTTTTTAGTTGCATAACTTTATAGTCTATGTCAGAGTGGAATAAAAAACAGAAGGCCTACATTTTGAAATATCTACTTTTGGCAAAATAATTAAAATAATAATAAATCTGAATAATTTATTTGATTATAATTTAAATAAAAATATTTTTAAAGAAATATATACAGAATGGAGGTAATAAAATAGTACCTGCAAAAAATTTACGCATTCACTACAAGAAAGTACAACTAACTGAAAGTGTTTTTACTTAGCAAGATTTGCTCTGAGCTTCCATGTACACAATTTTATTTTTTTATTAATAATATTATGGTCTATAAAGTGGAGTCAATGGAAGTACTGAAAATTTTAATGCTACTAATTATAAAATACTACTTTGAAGAAGAGGTCAAACTATTTAAAAATAATAATATAGTGATACTAAAAAATTCTTTAGGGAAAATATCAGTGAGATAATATTAGAAACACATTTGGTTAATAAACTAATTAACATAGGTCAATAAATACCATGAATAATTATTTTGCATGTTATTTTTAGTAATTCTATAGCCAATACACAATTTTAAAGCTTTTGGTCCTTTTTTTAGATTTATTTTATTTATTTATTTTTAGAGAGGAGAAGTGAGGGAGAAAGAAAGGGAAACATAAATGTGTGGTTGCCTCTCAAGTACCCGCTACTGAGGACCCAGCTCACACCCAGGCATGTGCCCTGACTGCAAATTGAACTGGCAACCCTTTGGTTCACAGGCTGGCAGTCAATCCACTGAGCAACCAACACAAGCCAGGGTAGTTTTTGGTGCACATTAAGTGGTATGTGTTTTTATTTTTAGAAGAAATTTCATGTTTAATAATTCTTTTTTCCTCTATTTCATTGCTTTCTTTTTTGAGTTGTAATTAACATATAATATTATATCAGTTTCAGGTGTACAATGTAATGATTTGATATTTGTATATATTGCAAAATGTTCATTTCAATAAGTCTAGTTAACATGTGTGGTGACAGTGAATAATAGAATTGTTTAATCTAATTATTTAATTAATAAATACTTCAAAAGTACATTTTTATTATTTTTATTGCTGATTTTAATCTCAAATGTATTATAATTTGGACAATAAATTTTATAGTCACCCTAAGGAAAGTGTGGTTTTGAGGAGAAATGAACTGCAATTCATGAATCTAGAGGTCTCACATACAAAATTAAATGTGAAATTTGTTGAAGTTTGAAGGCACAGCTAATCCTCTCTGGTACGATATGGGCTTTGCTTGGGAAGTCATTCTAAAAGTTGATATGGACCACACACACAAGAAAAAACACATACATGGAGTTAAATGATTGAATTTTTCCTGCAAATGATGGTTTTTAGCCTGTGACCTTGAGTAAATCATTGAGCTTCTCGGAGTTTCTGTTTCTTCATGTGTAAAATGGGAATAGTAATAATAGCCTACATCTCAGGGTTGCCAGGAAATACTGTGTGAAAGTGCACAGTGAACCAGGGAGTGACAGCCAAACTTTGACTCTTGGCCTTCAAGAATCAAACAAGGAAGAGTTTGGAGTGGGCTTTGACTGCCTGGGGAGGATCAGAGGAAAAAATGAAGAGAGTGAGCAGGAAGAGAGTCTACAAGTCAGTGGACTTCTCAAACTAGACCTCTGGTCTGCTGTCTGACCTTTATGGCAGTGCTGGTCATTTTGTGCTAGAACAGGAGTTGGAAGATACAGAAGCCTTCCTCAAACACTCACATGAATTTTCTGTTCTCCCTTATCCACCTCTCTACCATATACAGTTCGGCAGCCGGTCCCTGAGCCTAGCCTGTGAACTACAGAACCCTGTGCCATTGATACATGAAGAAAATGCACCTGTATGACACTGTATTCCTCCCTGCTCTATGACATTTGTCCTCTCTAAAGTGCCTGATGTGGACAGAACCTAGCAAGAAAGACCCATAGACATGACGTAGGCCAGGTGCTGACTGGCTTTGCCATATTCCGGTGATAGACTCCTCTGACATAGGGGGTCTTGTGTCTCAGGCTGCCACAGTCATTTCTGTGAGATTTATAACTTCAGCCATCTTTGTTCCCCAGTATTAAATTGCAGACCCATGATGTTAAATAACTCTACCAGTTAAATATAATCTGTCCCAATGTTACCTATTTTTGTTTCAAAGCCTTTGGGTTTAAAACTGGTTATATTTTGCTATGAGCCCTCTACCTTCAAATCTTCAAACCTAGCTACTTGGTTTGAAGAGATAGCACCAGGGTGCTATCACCACCCTGTCCCAGAGCCCTGATTCTCTGGGGTTTCAGACCAGCTTCCCTTCCCAGTGTGGTGCCAGTTTTCCATGGTTCTTTCAGGAATTCACCCTTCTCTAAAAGTTCAGTTTTGAATCATTTTCAGAACACTTGTTGAAGACACATAACTATGAGCCTTACCTCAGACTGGGAAAGATTCTACTTTCTCACCCATCATAACAAAAAAAAAGAAATGAATAAACACAAATGAGCCAACTAATATAAAAACAACACTTACAAGTGGCCTAGGCACTGTCTAAATCAGCAGAAAAGGCGTGGAGAAGAGATCTCATCAAGGTCATCTTTATTCACAAATGTGAAGTTGAAAATACTTCAGCAGGATACTTGAGAACACGGGCCTTGGCACAACAGACTCAGTTGGAATCTGTTCCAATCTCTAAGACATTGTGTGGTATTGCATAAGTCATTTTTTGTCCCTGGATCTTAGTTTCCTATTTGTCAAATGAAAATGATATCTCAAACCACCTGTGCAGTGTTGGTGGTATAATGGTGAGCATAGCTGCCTTCCAAACCACCTCACGGAGTTGACATAAGGATCAATTAAGATAATGCATATAAAGCACCTAGCATAGAGCTTGTACAAAGTAATCTCTCAATCAAAGTACATACTCAATAATTATTAATATTACCAAGTGTCTAATCCATTATAACACAGTATTATAAATTATATAATTCAAAGGCCCCCCCCAAGAAGGTAAATATCTCTCTTAAAACCACACATGACAGTTCTGAGTTAATAGCAGAGCATGAACTTCCACTAGACATTCATTTCATTTGGTATTTATGTAAAGTGTACTTGGCACTAGGCACTGAGCTAAATGCTAAGGATGCAAAGATGAATGAGACAAGGTCAATAGCCACAATGAACTCAGACACTATTAAGGGGCATGAACCATGTGTGTAAATAATTAAAACTAGGCAAGAGAAGTAATAAAAGCACATAAAAAGAACAAACTTAGCTAGAATAATTCTTTTCCAAATAAAGGAAGTTGATAAGAGATAGCTTTGAAGAATGTCAAATAGTCAAGGTATAAGAAATGATATCCTAGAAAGAAGAAAAAGTGTGCAAAAGACATGCAAAATACATGAAGGTCTGAAACTGCCTGGTCCATGTGACAAAGATTTTTATCTTAATTGATTTAAATTGCAGAAGCACAAAGTTTGAGATGGGATTAGAGGTGGCAACAAGCTGAATGCTCTCGTGAATCCTCCCCACCCTTGTGTCACCATGACAGACTCTGCGGGAACCAAAACCAAAGCAGAAGCTGTAGAAACATCTGTGCATATGATTATCATTGGAGATACTGGGTTGGCCCAAAAGTCCATATATTTTATTCCATAAAACACATTCTATGGAATGTGTCCATAAGACACATTTTTCATTTTCACCAATAACTTTACTGATTTGGATATTTGGAGCATGTCAGCTATCTCCCACTATTGGCCTCTAGGAGAGAAAGGATAGGGGTGTTGCTAAACATCTTCCAGTGCATAAGACAGCCCCACAGCAAAGAACTGTTTGGCCAAAATGTCAACGGTATCAAGAAACTTCACAAACCACTCTTGACACATTCAATCAGTATCAGCCACAGCACCTTCTCCTTACACTGCACAAATCTTTTTTTTTTGCATTTTGGTTGTGTTTTTTATCTGTTTCGAAATAACAAAGCATAATACACTAAAAATGTTTGTGTATTTTCTTTCATCTTAAGTATTAAAATGGCTATGCAAAAATTCACCAATTTTGATAAACTTTTTAAAAAGTACACAGTGATATGACAGCTGTCACAATACAACCTAACAAAATTGTTTCAAATGAAGTTAAAGACAACCAAGCACTACTAGAGCCATTGTACGGGAAAAAAACTAAACGAAACTTTGGCCAACCCAATAGATACCACTTGGGAAGTAGCAAGAACAGTACATAGAATCTCTTCACTTAACGAACAGTAATTTGTCCTTAAAATCATCAAGAGAAGGTACCAGTGAGAGTCAAAACCACCTCGAGGCAATGTTGAAGATTCTCTGGCAATGAAGAGCCAAAACTTAGCACTGGCTGGAGCTTCTAGCATCGGGGTGACGACTGGCACCTGCCACACATATTTGACATACAGTGAACTTCATGACCATGCTCGGCCTCACTCCCAAATCCCATCTGTGATGTTCCAACCTCTAATTAGAAATTATTTGTTCCTGCTTCTAGCATAGTACTCCCCAAACCCTTGGAATCGATCTTTTGCTGTGTTAATGAAGTGGCTTTGGGTAGCACCTAGGGATAAGGGCTTCTTACCAGGGAACAAGTAGCATGATCAGGAGCTGAGAGGGGCTGAAGATGAATTTCAGTCACCACTGGTTTGTGATTTAATCAGTAATGCCTATGTATTGAAACCTCCATAAAAGCCCTAAAGGACAGAGTTTGTAGAGCTTCCAGGTTTGTGAACCTGTGGAGATTTGGGTAAAAGGCATAGAAACTTAGCACTCTTTCCCATATCTTGCCCTATGTATCTATTCCATGTGGCTGTTCCTGAGTAATATCCTTTTTTTTTTTTATAAACCATTAATCTATTATGGTTTTCTGAGTTCTGCGAGCTGCTCTAGCAAATGAATCAATCCCAAGGGCAGGGTTATTGGAACCTCTGATCTATCCTGCTGTCTGAAAGTGGGGTTGTGAGTCTTATAGGGCTGGCTGAGCACTTAACCTGTGGGATCCAATACTGTTTTCACATAGATAGTGTCAGAACTGAGTTGAATTGTAGGATACACAGCTGGTGTCTCTGAGAACCATTTAGATGTGAGAAAAAACCCACACATTAAATTTGGGATAAGAATGTTATCATCTTACACCTTTCTCTCTTTCTCTGTGCCTACCCAACAGGTCTCATTTCAGTTCCTTGAACATACTCTTCTCCTCGTTTCAGGGCATGTGCCCTTAGCTCAGGGCTTTGTGTGGCTTCCTCCTTCCCATCCTTAGATTCTCAGATCTCAGTATCACCGGCTCAGAGAGCCTGTCTCTAACCTAATTGCAAAAAAGACTACTGCCCTACACATATATTTCCTCCCATATCACCATGCATTTGTCCTCTCATAAAACTCTGTGATTATATTTTATGTTAGTTGTTTATTTTGATGTCCCTCATTACATTGTTTTTGAAAAGCAGCAATCATAGTAAGTCTCATTAGTATCCCCAACACCTGTCCCAGTGTTCGACATATAGAGTGTTCAAGACATATGTGCCGAAAGAAGGAAAGGGGAAATTTAGGGACAGTTTTTTGTGGGAAGGATTGAGGTAGGATAGGAGCTTTTCATTTCTAATCTAAGTGCCAAAGGAATGGGGTCACGCAGAGCTGGGCTTGAACCCATGTTACCTGTTTGCCCCAAACTGCTTATCTTTTTGGTATCCACCTCATATTCCTCATTCTAAATAGGGGTAATAATCCTTATTATATAGAAGGCTTTTAGATTGACAAGAGACTATTTAAATCATGTTAAATCATCTAGGCCAGTACTTGATCATTCCCTATCAAACCTTTACCTTTTCAGATCTAAATCTTAAATCTGAAGTTATGTCTTATAACAAGACTAACTCTAAAGGGAGGGATGAATGACAGTAGTACCCATAAGGACAACTGGGGCACTGGGCATAACATGAAAGAGTAATTTCATTTAGGGTCACTCTGGGGAATAGTATTACTCTATCCGCCTATCTGGAACTGTTTAATGTATTCCTGAGGGAAAAGTTGATATCTTAGGGAGAGCAATTTTCATGGAATGATATGCAACTAGTAACAATCTGTGATTCTGACCCAGGTCATATTCAAACCGATCAAAGGAACCAAACATATGATCCTCTGGCATCCCTCTTATGGCTTAGCTTCCTGCCTTGTTAAACATTATCATCAGTCCAAGATGCTCACTCAGGTTCACCCCAACTTCATCTACTGATTGTAAGATAGCACTCCTTGGTAACTGAGCTGGTGCTACTTGATGCCAAGTTTGCATGCAAGGAAGCAGCATTTAACCCTGCAGCAGCATCCCCATTAATCATCTGGACAAGAACATGCATTCTTTCCTGTTGAGAAGCAAATATGAGGGGTGCTATCTGTAACCAGAACTAGGTGAGAGAAGCTGTGAGCAACTCATGGTGAGTTGTTTTACCTTTTACATGGTCCCCCACCCCTGAACACACATACGCCCTCGCTGAAAAGTTTTCATTGACTTGTAACACTGCCCACATTGTTCCTGCTTGACCGAGTGTGATGACTACCACCACTTTCTGAGAGCTTTCCTTCCCCTCTTGTGCCGTCTGCGGTCACCTGTAATATAGGATGACAAACAACCCTTCCCTCCTCCCCTGACGCCAAGCTCTACAGCTTCCACCCAAAATAAATGGTCACAGTCATGAGAAATTTTTTATTCAACAGACAATAAGACAAAAAACAAAGAAGCCCCGTGACCACAGAACTGTGACTAATATTGGAATTTAGCAAGAAGTCAGCTCTGGTTTCATGAGGTTACATGATGAGTTTGGGAACATTTTGCTACTAGAGCTTATGATGAATGACTCTAGGAAGCCAGGGTTGTGATTTCCAATGCCCTCTTCTCTTTCAGTGTCAGTTTCATGCCACTGGTAATGGGCAGTGATGTGTAGGCATATAGTAAACTCTCCTCCTTGACTGACAAAGGTATCAGTCCTGGCATCAGAGAGCTGCTGGTTTGTGGCTAAAATTTAATTTGGAAAGGGGGAGCTATCAAGAGGGAATTATAAATTATTCCATTCTTCTCTAGGTTTAGATGGAACTCAACAACTCTGTCAAGAGGCTATTCGATATATACTTAGCCATAGAAAGAAATAATTCTGTGTTAACCCAAATCACTTCTGGTGATTTTGTTCTCATCATTTCAACATTTTAGAAAAGTTACAGGGTTGATACAAAGAATTTCTGTATATCTTTTCCCAGATTCACAATTTACATTTTCTTCAATTTGCTTTATCATTGTGCTGTGTATGTGCACCTGTATTTGTGTAGCTGTAATTTGAAAAGTTGCATACATCATGTCCCCAATCCCTAAATACTTCAGCAAGTATTTTCTAAAAATAAGAATATTCATTTGTTTAACCTCAGTATAATTATAAAAACCAGGTAATCATTATTATATAACTATTATTTAATCCAAAAATCAATGTCAAATTTTACAGTTGTTTCAATAATACCCTTTACATTTTTTCTAGTCTAAAATCCAAACTAGGATCTCATTGCATTTAGTTATTTTATTTCTGTGGTTTCTTTTAACCTGAAAAGTTTCTTAGGTTTTTATATATGTTTTAGGACCTTAAGATTTTTAAAAGTACAGAACAATTATTTTATCAATTTTTTAACTTAAGTATATTTTTGTTCACAATTAGATTGTGTGTATGTGTGTGTGTGTGTGTGTGTGTGTGTGTGTACCACAGAAGTACCACTGGAAGAAGACAAAAAAACTCTGGAGCTCACAGAATGCTAGTGAGCTAATTCAGATACCTATAATCCTGACTGGAAATACCTCCTAATACACAGAGCACAGATGTGAATCTCAACAGGGTATTTCTTTAATTGTATAGCCAAATTTATTCTGGACTAAAGGCTTTTCTGGACCCGCCTTGGCAAAGCTAAAAAGCAAGTTTAAGAGGATCAAACTGGTTCTAAATAACTATATTACAAAACAAGTACAAACAATATTTTTTAAAAATCCAATACCTAACAGTGTGAAATTCAGAATTTTCATCCATTGAATAACTACCAATCACAACTCACGAGGAGGAGAAAGAATCAATCAAAAGAAATAGATCCAGAAATGACATAGGTGACAAAATTTGCAGACAAGGGTATTAAAACAGAGAAATGAAAGATACAAAAAGGCCTCAAACAAAACTTTACGGATGAAAAATACAATATATGAATGGAAAAATTAACATCAGCTTAGATATCACAGAAGAAAAACTTGGTAAACCAGAAGATATAGTAATAGAAACTGTACCCAAGTGAAATAGCCCTGGTTGCTATGGCTGTCGGTTAGAGCAGCACTGCACAGACTGAAGGGTTGAGGGTTTGATTCTCAGTCAGAGCACTTTCCCACAACCTGGGTTTGATCCCTGGTTGGGGTGCATGTGAGAAGGCAACCAATCAATGTTTCTCACTCACATTGATGTTTCTCTCTCTCTTTCTCTCTCTGTCTGTCTCTTCCTCCCGCTTCCTCTCTCTCTAAAAGCAATGAAAAAAAAATGTCCTGGGTGAGGATTAAAAAAAAGAGGAAGAAGAAATACACATTAAATAGATTGAAACAATGAAGAGAACATCAATTACCCTTTGGGACAGCATCACACATTCTAATATATGTCCAATATTTGACATATAACTTCCCTGGGAAGTTTCCTCAATAACTTCCCTGAAGAAATTCAACATGGGGAAGAAAAAAATACTTGAAAACACAATGATAGAATTTTCCAATTTGAAGAAAATCATAAACATGAAGATACAAAACCATCAACAAACCCCAAGCACAAGAAATAAAGAAATCATCAGCAGAGCATTAAAACAATCAAATTTTCAAAAACAAATGATAAATAACATATATTTAATGCAGCCAGAGAAACAAAGGCGACACTGAAAGGAAGCTTCCGTGTTGAAACTTAGAGAATGCAATTGACTCTAAATAACTGTCAATCAGGAATTCTATACCAAGTAAAAATATTTCAAAATCAAAGACAAAATAAGGCTTTTTGGACATAAACAAGCTGAGAGGAATCACTACAAGAGGACCAGTACTATTTCAGATACTAAAGGAAGTCCTTTAGGCATAAGGAAATGAAACCAGGTGGAAACTTGGATGCACACAAAAGAAAGAAGCGTTCATAAATGAGCAAATATATGAGTGAATGTACATTTTTCTCATTTTTTGAAAAGATAAATGATTGTTCAAAGCAATGATAATAAGAGCTATAATGAAATTTATAGCATGTTACAACAATACTATTTGTAATATTGCCAACTAGAAGTGAAATTGAAGTATGCTTTTATATGGTTTTTACTCTGATGTAAAGCGATGTAAAACATCAAGTATGAGATGAATATCATAAACACTAGAGCAACTAATAAAACAAATTACCAAAATATGCATCTAACAACCCAACAAAGGAGATAAAATGAAATGATAAAAATGTGCAATTTATCCAAGAAAAAGGGAAAAGCTACAAAAAGAAAAGAGAAGATACAAATAGAAAACCTGTGGTAAGATGGTAGATATAAACACAATCATATTGATATAATCACATTAAATGTAAGTATCCTAAATATTTCAACAAAAAGCACAGACTCCCAGGTGAATAAAAAAGAAATATCTGATTTTATACTGTTTATAATAAACTCATTTTAATAAAAAGAAAGATAAATGCTAAAAGGATGAAAAGAGATATACTGTATAATCACAAAATAAAGATAGAGTGGCTATATTAATATAAGACAAAAGTGGATTTTAAAGCAAGTAATATTATCAGGGTAAGAAAAATCATTTCATAGCAATAGAGATGTCACTCTATCAAGAAGAAATAAAAATCTTAAAAGTGTTTGCACTCAATAACAAAAATTTTAAATACAAGGGTGGGCAAAAGTAGATTAAATTACTAGCCATTATTACCTAAAAGATAAATTATAGAATACAAAATAATAGCAATAATAATAATAAGACAAATAATGCAAATAAGCAATACAATAATTAATACATCAATAATACAAGAATAAACTCTGCTTCATGCACTGAAAACTGTAAGCACACTTTGGCCAACCCCTGGATAGTTAGCTAATAAGTGATAGAACTAAGAGGAAAAAGAGAGAACTCTAAAATTTTATTGTTGGAGAATTTAAAAAGTCTATCAATAATTGATAGAAAATGTAAACAGAAAATCAGTATGAACATAGAAGACTTAAACAACACAATCAGCCAGGCATTGAAGGACAAATACCATATGATCTCACCTTTGACAGGAAGCTAAAGAATAAAACAAACAAGCAAACAGAATAAAAACAAAGACGCTGAAATAGAGAACAAGTGGGCAGCGACCAGAGGGGAGAGGGAAGGGAACTTAAGGGGAAAAAGGGGGAGGGATTTTGAGGAACAAGTATGAAAGACACAGAGATGAGGACTGGGGGGGGGGGGGGGAATGGGAGGGAGGGGGGAGACCGGGCGGGGGGGTGGCGTGGGATGGGAGAAATAGATTAAAAAAAAAATGTACTTGAAAAGTAACTAAATAAAATTTAATATTAAAAAAAAAACACAATCAACTTGACATTTATTGAACACAGTATAACAGGCACTATTTTCAAGTGCACACAGAACATATACCAAAATAGACCATATCCTTGGCCATAAAGCAGGTATCAACAAATTTAGAAGGAATTAATAATATAGTACAAAGTATATTAGCTGATCAAAATATAATTAGAAGTTAATAATAAAAAGGTACATGGAATGTCCTCAAACATTGGAAAATTAAATGACATATTTTTAAATAACTCATGGCTCAATGAAGAAATTAAAAGGGAATTAGAAAATTTTTGAATGTCATGAAAATAGACATACAAAATAAACAAAATTTGTGGGATTGAAATTGAGAACAGGCTGACAATGAGCAGAGGAGAGAGGGGAGGGGACAATGTAGGAAAAGGGTGCAGGGTTTACAGGAACAAGTATAAAGGACATATGGACAATAATAAGGGAGGGGTATAAATGGGGGAGGGAGGTGGGGAAGGATGACGTGGTGGGGAGGGGTGGGGAGAAAAGGCAGAAAACTATACTTGAACAACAATAAAAAATAAAAAATAAGTAAAATGGCAAACCAGATAGATAATTTGCAAAATGTATATCTTATGACAAAATACTTGTTTTCATAATCTACAAATCACTCTTACAACTCTATAAGAATAAGACAAAAGACCTCCCAAAATTGGACAAGACAACTGAAAAGACACTCTATCGAAGAAATGTGGGTGGCAAAAAAGCACATGAAAATATGCTCAATATTATTAGTTATTAGGGAAATTTTAATAAAAGAACACAATGAAATAATCACACATATTCACTAGAAATGGTTAAAATTAAAAAGACTAACAAGCACTGCAAGGGAGGTGGAACACCTGAAAGTGTTTCACATCGCTGGTGACAACGGAGGGCAGAACAAGCAATTTGAAAAATTAGTTTGACAATTTCTTATAAATTTAAGCACATACGTAACATAAGACCTAGCAATTCCACATCTAGGAATCTACTCAAGGAAATGCAAATATATGTTCACACAGACATAATGAATGTGCATAGCAGTTTTATTCCCAATATCCAAAAATTGAAGTAAACCCATGTCCATTAACTGGGGAATAGATGAATATTATGGTGTAGTGATAAATGGGATCAGTAATGATCAATCAAAAGGTACAAGCTAAAATATACTTTCAACTATCTGAATGACTACCAAAAACTTAATTCTAAATAGAAAAAAATTCTAGACACAAAAGACTACAGACTGCATAATTCCATTAGTATAAAATTTTAGAAAAGGCAAAAGAGTAGTGAAAGGAAAGGCACTAACCAGTGATTGGCAGAGACCAGGTGGTGGCAGAAGGATGTTGACTGCAAAGAGGGTAACAGGGAATAATGAAAATCTTCTATAATGTTATACTGGCAATGGTGAAATGACTTTATACATTTGTCAAAATATAAAAGTATCAACTGCATATTTTAAATTGGTGAATTTTATTATAAGTAAATCATACCTCAAAAACATTAACAAATATAATTCTCTTTATCCATGTATACTAGGTTTCTAGGATTCATAGACAAAGAGCATATGTATATAAAGTCCAGCCATTGTTAATATAATGAAAACAGTTTGTACAACATCAATGTAATCTGGCAGCCAAGTAGAGTGGACTGGAATGTGCATGCATGAACAATGATGACTTCACTGTACTAGTCAGTGAAGGCAGTAGACACCACTGAGTGAGTATGTGTACTGTGTGGCTGTCTCATTCAAAATGACTGAGTAAAGCAATAAATTTTGCATTAAGCTTGAACGTCCCTCTGTGTAAACTATTTGGATGATTCAGACAGCTTTTGGGGATGATGCAATGAGTGCAGCACCATAAAAGCAAGGCACAAATGGTTCAAAGATGGTCTAGAATCTGCTGAAAGCGATCCATGTTCTGGAAGGCCTGCAATAACAGAATATCTGAAAAGGTTGAATGTGTACAGCCTGCAGTTAACGAAGATCAGCAACTGACACTGTGAGAACTAGAAGCTAATCTGGGGATTCAAAAAACTACTGTGTTCAAAATTTTGCCATAGGATCTAGCCATGAAATGTGTCAGAGAAAAATTCATTCCACAGCTTCTGCTACCAGAGTAGAAGGAACATCATGCTGCAGTTGCTAAACGGTATCAATGAACCAGATTTCCTTAAGAAGGTCATAGCTGGAGACAAATTGTGGGTCTGTGGCCACAATTCAGAAATGAAGGCCCAGTGGTCCCACTGGAAGCCACCGGGTTCTCCACACCTGAAAAAGGTGTTAACCATGTGTTACCTGTGTTTTACCACTGGGAAGTTGTTGTCCATCACAAGTATGCCCCCCACCCCCACAGGCCAAACAATTAATAAGGAGTACTACCCCAATGTTATTCATTGGTTGAGAGATGAAGCAGGATGAAAATGGCCACAGCTATGGGCAACTGGTGATTGGCAGCTTCATAACAACAATGAGCCTGCTCATGCGTCATGTGTTGTGCAGAGTATTTTGGCAACTTTTGGGAAAACATCAAATCACTCAGGTCACTCAATATCCCCACAGCCCAGATTTAGTGACTTGTGACTTCTGGCTTTTCCCAAAATTAAAATCACCTTTGCAAGGGAAGAGATTTCAGACTGTCAGTGAGATTTGGAAAATACGACAGGGCAGCTGATGGTGATACCAATAAATAATTTTGCAGTTTTGAACAGTGGAAGAAATGCTGAGAAAACTGTGAAGTCCCAATGTGCCTACTTTGAGGGGAACTGAAGCATTATTGTCCTAAGTACAATGTTTCTTGTATCTTCTTCACTAAATGTTTTGTCTATTTTTTCATAGCACATGGCTGAATTCTTTATGGACAGACTATAAACTGAATCTCAAAGGTAAAAAGACAGAAGATATTTGAAATCATATTGACAAATGTTTAAACACTGCTATAAATTCAAAAACTATTTTAAAGGTTGCTAATTAGAATATTGGAGGTCATGATAAAGTTTAAAAATACAATTCAGAAGTTAAGTGGTAGAAATAATTCTAATTTTTTCAATTGTGTTAAAGCTGTTTGATATACAAAAAGAAAAAGAATGAATGAGAAAGGAAGTAAGATTCCCAGTAAAAACCACTTAGTAAGTTCTTTCAATGTACTTATTATCTCATCTAATCCTTACGAAAACTCTGAAAGTTAGATTGAGCTACCACCTCAAGGATATTGGGCAGATGGAGATGTGGAAGTGAATCAAGTCCATTGTCTGTTGACTCCAAAACTTTACACGCAGCCCTTATTTTTCATTTCCAAGAAGATATTTTATTATAAGGTCGTAGAAGATCTGACATACACATCTACGTTTAGAGGCTTTCTGCCTCCAAGATATTTATACTCCAAGATAAAGATTTAGCTTTTCTACATTCCATTTGCCATAATTCCATTGTGGTGGGCACTTTGTCATATCTAATTTAAGTCTTTTAACAATGCAATGGGCTTAGCCCTATTATTACAGCCAGTTTGCAAATGAATAAAGTGAAGTTTATAATATGACACCAAATTCTGTGTGTTTTCTACATTAATTACTGCTACCTTCATAACTGATTTTCAAGAGACTTGGGGTATACCATTTTCCATTAGAATTAGTAACCAAATACTAAAAAAAATTATGTGAATGCAGAACACAAAAATTCCTTTACATTAAGCCCATCTGTCTGACATAGTTCACTTATTCCTCCCATGTCTGCAGCCTCCTTTCACTTAATGCTGTGCAACCTTTCTCCTTCACTTAATTTCTGCCATGCAATTCTCTTTTCTTATTCTTTTTATTTAATTCTCGCCTAAGGACAGGTTCATTGATGAGAGAGAGAAAAAGAGAGAGAGATTGATGTGAAAGAGAAACATCAATCAGCTATATATGCCCCA
Source organism: Artibeus jamaicensis (assembly GCF_021234435.1). Taxonomy (NCBI): domain Eukaryota; kingdom Metazoa; phylum Chordata; class Mammalia; order Chiroptera; family Phyllostomidae; genus Artibeus; species Artibeus jamaicensis. The sequence goes on along the minus strand of NW_026522030.1, from coordinate 40,136,247 downwards.
ACTAGGGATCGAATCTGCAACCTAGGTATGTACCCTGTTGCCCTGACTAGGAATCAAACCTGCAACATTTTGGTGTATGGGACAATGCTCTAACCAACTGAGCCACTTCTCCAGAGCCACAGTTCTCTGTTCTATATCCTATTTCTACATCCTAGTCTTTCCTTTAGGTACAGAAAATCAGGGTTTTGTAAAGCATGCCTCTTGCCCATGTTTGTTTTATAACAAGCTCTGCTTTCCTTTTTCACGTTTTCCATTGAACACTAACATTAGTTGATGGTACTAATTTCATACCTCTCTGAATCTCCTGTCTTCACTCAGTTCATAGATTCTACAGGTGGATAATAGTAGAATTCCATTTTCTTTCATGGCTAAGTTCTAAAGTCAGGGCACAAGAAAAAAATTGTGTAATATCAAATTTCCTCTAAAAAAATCTTAGAAAAGGGTCACACTGCAAGCAAATGTGCAATTTTCCAGTGAATCCATCACAGTTATCTTCAGAAAATACATCACCATTTCTTTGAGTGAGTGATAGTTGCAATGGTTACTTGCATTAAGGGATCATTTTATACATGACACCTACCTGTATATTTAATCACTAGAGTTACTTTCAGTGCAGCAAGATGCTCTCATTAAGAAAGTTACATGGGAATAGAGATCACTTGAAGCTGAAGGGATTTGCCTCCCATCTCATGCTCACTGGATAGAATGATAACTAGAATGAATCACCCACAATCATTGTTATTTTTTGTTCTGTCTCCTTCTATCTATTCAATTTAAACTCTTGACAGTGCTAATAGTTGAGTTCACATGTATTACATGTATTTATGGTGCAATGCCATCACAAAAAGGTATAAAGACCTACTGAATATGCAGCCCCAAATTCAGGTTTTATGAAAGATCATCTGTTTCCCTTGCTCCTCTCTGGGCAACAGTTGTCCAAAGGATTATAGAAGTTCACCATGCTTCCAGATCACTATGTCTAGAACTCACAGGCAAACCATTACACCAGCTTCTGCCTCCCACCTCTGAGACAAGAGTGAGTAACATCACTAACTCATGGATAAATCCTTGATCTCCATGTGACATGATTTGTGGGCCTACCATCTCAATTTCCATATCCACAAATCAGCAGAAGTAGGAGATAATTTTGAAGGTTAATTTTGGTCAGATAAAAAGACATTTATTTTAAGGGCATGTTTGGATTTAATCTATTTTCTTCCAAACTTTTGGGTTTTGAAAACATCAGCAGGTTTTTCTAAAGTCCTATTGCGTCTTAATTTTTTTAAATTTATTTAATTATTGTTTAAGTACAGTTTTCTGTTTTTTTACTCCCATCCTAGCCCACCTCCCCAGTGCTCCCCACCTCCCTCCCATTTCCACCCCCCTTAGTTGTTGTCCATGTGTCCTTCATACTAGTTCCTGTAAATCGTTCCCCTTTTTCCCCTGAAATTCTTTCCCCTGTCCCCTCTGGTCACTGTCCCCTTGTTCTCTATTTCAGTGTCTGTGTTTTTATTTTGCTTGCTTGTTTGTTTTATTGTTTAGCATCCTGTTAAAGGTGTGATCATATGGTATTTGTCTTTCAACACCTGGCTTATTTCACTCAGCATAATACTTTCCAGTTTCATCCATGCTATTGCAAAGGGTAGGAGCTCCTTCTTTCTTTCTGCCGCATAGAATTCGATCGTGTATATGTACCATAATTTTTTGATCCATTAATTTACTGACTGGATGTTTCTTAATTTTTAAAGCTTTCTTTTCTTTGAAGGCAATTTAATCCACGTGTCTCTGATTGGCTTTTTCTTAAAACATCAGTGTTGTTTTCTTTTCTAAGAGGTATATGGTCTCCAGGAAACCTTCAAATATGCTTCCACAGAAAGTTCTTTTGCTGTTTTCCCTTTTTTGAAACCTTGTTATTATTCTTTGCCAAATATAAGTTAATTCAGACATCAAAAGGTTTGAAACTTCATAGCCATGAATTTTGAATAGGTTTTAAACTTGGCACAGTCTATTTTGTGTTTTGCCCTTATATAGTCATTGGCTAAAGAAGAGTCTCTTGATTTAAATGAATATTGAAATCTAAGATACTTCTGGCCAAGATGAAGGTGTAGGTGAAAATATTGTGCCTCCTCACACAACTAAATTTAAGGACAACAAAGATTTAGAAACAAAAACACAACCAGAACAGAAAGAAAATTGAACTGTACCGAACTGGTTGACAACCATTCAACCAGACTGGTAAGAGGGGCAGAGTTGATGGCCGGCAGACAGGAGTCAAGCAGGAAGAAGTGGTGGCTGGAGAACCTGGGAGCACAGGCGGCATGAGGCTAGCAGACCTCGGGCACAGGGAGGAAACAAGCAGAGCATGCAAGGAGGTTGGCAGACTGCGGTCATGTATTTGAGCACAGATGAACTAGGTAAAAACGGGTAGTGAGACAGACTGAGCAACCCAGAGCCCCAGTGATGGGAAATAAAGCATGAAAGCACCAGTTAAAAAGGTGCTGTGAGAAACTCCCAGCCTCATAGGAGAGTTTGTTGGAGAGACCAACAGTGTCCTAGAACATACATAAGCCCACCCACCTGGGAACCCGCACCAGAAGGGCCCAATTTGCTTGTGGGAAGCAGCAGAGGGGACCAAAATTCTAGAGAGAAAGTGGAATAAGTGCCATTGCTCCCTCTCTGACCCCGCCCCCACATACAGCATCACAACCCAGCCACTGGGTTGCCCTGCCCTGGTGAACACCTAAGGCTCCGTCCCTCATATGTAACAAGCGAGACCTGACCAAAAATGGCTCAATTAAAAGATCAAATCAAAGCCTCAGAGCCAACACTTTTAAGTGACCAACAGATAGCCAACCTATCAGATGCACAGTTCAAAACACTGGTGATCAGGATGTTCACAGAACAAATTGATTTTAGTCACAAATTAGATGAAAAATTAAGGCTAAACTAAGTGAAATGAAGGGAAATGCACAGGGAACCAATAGTGATGGGAAGGAAACTGGGACTCAAATCAAGGGAGTGAACCAGAAGAAAGAAACAACCAAACAGAAACGAAGGAAGAAAGAAGAATTCAAAAAAAATGAGGAGAGGCTTAGGAACCTCCAGGACATCTTTAAACATTCCAACATTTGAATTATAGGGGTACCAGAGGAGTAAGAGCAACAAGTGGAAAACTTATTTGAACAAATAATGAAGAACTTCCCAAATCTGGCAAAGGAAATAGACTTCCAGGAAATCCAGGAATCTCAGAGAGTCCCAAAGTTGGACCCAAGGAGGAACACACCAAGGTACATCATCATTACATCAGCCAAGATTAAAATGAAGGAGAGAATTCTAGAAGCAGCAAGAGGTAAGGGGACAGTCACCTACAAAGGAGTTCCCATCAGACTGTCAGCTGATTTCTCAAAAGAGACCATACAGGCAAGAAGGGGCTGGAAATAAGTATTCCAAGTCATGAAATCCAAAAATTTACATCCAAGATTGATCTATCCTGCTAAGCTTTCATTTAGAATGGAAGGGCAGTTAAAGCTCTTCTCAGATAAGGTCAAGTTGAAGGAATTCATCATCACCAAGCCCTTGTGATATGAAATGTTAAAGGGACTTATCTAAGAAAAAGAAGATAAAAAGTATGAACAGTGAAAGGACAGCAAACTCAAAGTTATTAACAACCACACCTGAAACAAAAGCAAACTCAGCAGACAGCTAAAACAGGAACGAATCCACAGAAATGGAGATCACATGGAAGGTTAGCAACAGGGGAGTTGGAGGAGAAGGGGGAGGGAGAAGGTATGGAGAATAAGTAGCATAGACAGTGGGGAGAAAATAGACAGGGGGAGGGCAAGAATAGTGTGGGAAATGTAGAAACTAAAGAACTTATGACACAGGAACATGAACTAAAGGGGGGGAATGTGGGTGGGAGGGGGTGTGCAGGGTGGAGGGAAATGAAGTGGGGGAAATGGGACAGCTGAAATGGCATAATCAATAAAATATATTAAAAAATAATGTTGAAATCTAAATAAAATGAAAAAGTTGAAAAAGTGCAACTAATGATAAAACACTGAATATCCTCATGTGGCAAGGGAAAAGTCCAAACTCCTTTTCAGAAGTTTTGGATCAATCTTGCATGTTGTTTAAGAAGCTCAAAAGCCCCTAGATTTGTTCCCAGAAAACAAGTACTCGTATTTCAAATGATTCAACTAAGCTCTTTTCAAATGTTCATGATTATAAAATTCCAGGAAATGGGGCTAGAAGCACAAATTCATTAGCTGGTATCGCATGTTGTTGTATAGTATTGTATATGATTCTTTTTTCTTTTAAAAATATATTTTATTGACCTAATGTTTTCATCACTCCACATACATGCTCCTGCCAATCCCATAGCCTAGAATGCCTTTTCCTGCCTCTCTGCCCATTTAGTGCCTACTCATCCTTCAAAGTCCCTCTTACATGCTGAATTCTTTACTCCTCAGCTGCATTTGTCCCAGTCAGAACTCATCACCCTGTACTCTATACTCCAATACTACTGTATTTAATAACATTATCAGTAGTACTTATGATCTCAGTAATACTAAAGCTAGGACTTTACATGTCTACCTACTCCACTAAAACATGGATTCCCTGAATTTACAAAATGTCTTCTTTATCTAAAAGTTTCCAGCAACTGGAAAATAAAAGGCTTTCAACAATATTTATTTAATTGAATTAATACTTAATAGGCATATACCATGTACTGGATTTTATGTAATAGAATTGTGAAAAATATAATTCTTGACCACAAGCAGGTACATTTCACAATACATTATAAAAACATAGACATTTAAGTGATTTGTTATCTAAGAAAAGGCTTGATAACTTTTTTTTGGTAGAAGGTTTTATAATAAATATTTTAGGCTTTGTAGGCTACCTATAGTCTTAGTCATATTGTCTTCCTTGCTTTCCTTTACAATCCTTTAAAAAATGTAAATACCATTCTTAGTTAACAGGTTGTAAAACAAACAAATGAAAAAGACAAACCAAGAGTCAGATTTGGCCCAGTGCTTATAATTTGCCACCCCTGATCTGAGATAGCACCACCTCCCAGAACTCTCTATGATGATGGATGTGGTCCTGCACTTGTTCACTGTGGTAGCCCCTAGACACATGTGGCTCTTGAGCATGTAAGGTATGGCTATTACCATAGCTAGTCTGATTGAGAAACTAAATTTTAAATTTTACTGCATTTTGCTTCATTTTAAATGGTTGTATGTGAGTATCTGTTTGCCTACATGTGTAGGTTATTTAGAGATTACTCAATCCCCTAAACTACCAACCCCCTAAAATTAGTACGAGTGGACTTTTTTGGATTGAATAGTCAGCAACTTGAAAATATAACTGTAGTGATGAGCCTCTTTACTCAATATGATACAAGAAACCAGAAAGCTCCTAAAGTTGCCTAATGTTATAAAACAGAAATATTCTCTGTTTTTGTACATTCAAACCAAGGGAAAGATTTTCAAAGCTGGTGGTTACCTTAAATTGTTTCAATTGCTGCAACTAAAAAAGTCAAGGTTTTTGATGATTTACAAGGAGCCCAACCAGATAAACTTGGAAAAAAATAACTGCATTTTATCTGCTGAGAAATTTGCTTCAAATTCCCTTACAGCCTTTTTTTAAAACCTCACCTAAGAATATAGATTTTATAGAGAAAGGAAGGGAGGGGGGAGAGAGAGATAGAGACAGAGACAGAAAGAGACATCACTGTGAGAGAGAAACATTGATTTGTTGACTGCATACACACCTTGACTGAGGATTGAACCCACAACCTAGGCATGTGCACTGACCAGGAACTAAACATGTAATTGTTTTGGTGTATAGAAGGATGCTCCAACCAACTGAGCCACCCATTCAGTCCTCTCTTACAGCTATCAAATGCCCCTGCCACTTCATCACATTTCCTAAGAATATACTTCCCTTTAAAATGATGAGGACCTAGTCCTTTAAGAATCCATAGGATTGCCCTGGTCAGGTGGCCCAGTTGGATGGAGCATGATAACATGCACCAAAGAGTTGTACATTTGTTTCCCACTCACAGCACATGCCTCAGTTGTGAGTTGGATCTCCCAGTTGGGGCACATATGGGAGTCAACCAATCAATGCTTCTCTCTCACATAGATATCTCTCTCTCTCTCTCTCTCTCTCTCTCTCTCTCTCTCTCTCTCTCTCGCTCTCACTGCACTCCTCCACACCTTTTTCTCTCTAACATCAATAAACATACTCTTGGGCAAAATTAAAACATTTTTTAAAAAAGAATTCACAGGTTCAAGTAGCCAATGATGTCCATTTATTTTTGCCTTCACCTAGTTTAAGGCATTCTCTATGGTGTTTGCATAATGAGGGGCCATGTGATGATAAACGGAACAAAAAAGAGGTCAGACAAAACAGGAAGGCATTGATGGGTGTTGAGAAAGCAGTGGATCAAGGAATTTGTGGATCTCCCTGGTCTCCCTGGTCAATATTCACTGTAATGATGTTACAGTGAATAAGGTGAAAATATAGAAAGCTGTATATGGAGTAAGTAAATTTCAAAACTGAGACTTTTGAATTGCAGCAGTTACTGGTGATGACAAGGGTAAGATGAAACTTGGCTGCAATGTGTTGAAAAATAATATGTTGTTAGAAATGAAGAAGCAAGGGAATGAGAGGCCAGGGTGTTAGGTCATGAAATCATGAAATATGATAATATGATTAGGGCCAGGAACGGACATTTTCAGGGATCTAGGGTTGGAGATAGGGTAGCATGACAACTGGTAAATAGATGACAGCAACAATGAGGGGTGGTAGGTGATACAGACTGATGGCACCACACTTTGTGCTCCCAGCTCTATTTATATGCACGGCTACTTCCTGAGCATAAGTTGGTGTCAGATCATAGGATCAGCTTATGCTGAGATTTGTATCAATTAATATTTTCTAACTTGGATCAACCTAGGTCAAGGTCATTTCCTGCTTTAACTCTCAAATATAAAAGGGCCAATTATAACCTCCTGCTTTGCCTACTTCACACACCTTAAGTGCCTTCTAGAACTGAGGACTTGTACCCCTCTCCTTTTGAGAGACCCTAGCAAGGACTTATAGTAGTCAGGGCTCTCCAGAAAAACAGGAACAGAGCAAATAGTGTGTGTGTGTGTGTGTGTGTGTGTGTGTGTGTGTGTGTGTGTGTGTGTTTGTGGGGAGAAGGAGAGAGAGAGAGAGAGAGAGATTTCAAGGAACTGGCAAGTCCAAAATCTGTAGGGTAGGCTAGCTAGCTAAAGACCCAGGGAGGAGTTGGTGCTGCAGTTCAAGTCTCCCACCAGTGTTAGCTAGCAGAATGGCCTTTTCCTCAAGGGAACTCATTGTTTTATAAGGCCTTCAACCGTTTGGATGAGGCCCACTCTTTTTATAAAGGGCATCTGCTTTTCCCAATCTCTATTGATTTAAATGTTAATCTCATGTAAAAAAACACCTTCACAGAAACATCAAAGGCTGAAAGTGGGAAATTGATATGACTTATATGGGATTTTAATTCAAATATGTACTGCTTCCAACAAATTATGCTTTGCAATTCAGAAGACATTATTTCTTGCTCCCAGGCAAAGTTGGCCAATTCCTTGGATGAAGATATGAAGGGACTTTCTATAATGTTTGCCAGTCCCATCTGCTTATGGAGCCAACATTTCTTCTGCTTTCCCTTTCTTTCTCAAAGGAGTTCTACTCTCTTATTACTTGCCTTACTCTCTGGTTTTATTTCATGAAAAATAAGTGCACTTCTGCCTTCAAATGATATGCTTACCCACCACGAGACACAGACAGGTAATTTACACATCTCTAAAGAAGAGTCTAGTGAAGTACTCATGAATTTAGTATCTCCTACTCCCATCTTGGTTTTCAAAAAGTCTCTCTTGATTTCTCATGAATGCAAAAGATGTTAGCTGCTTTTAAACTTAGGAGCACTACTATTATATCATATTGACTACAGAAAACTTATTATTGCCTTGGCAGAAGGCTACTAAAATACACAATGCTTTTGTTGTTGTTGTTAGAGATGAATACTTGAAAACAGAGTTCTTTGCCTAAAAACTCTATGGTGCCTGTGCCTGAACTGCAATGCAGCTATTTATTTTTTAAGTGTGGATTTATTGCTGACTCCTGTACTTATTCAATTGCTTTCAGTGGAACCTTCAATGAACCCAAAGGGAAAAAAGGGACCATTCCTTTCCATCCCAGAAATCTTCCCATTAATGTGCCTTATGTAATTCCATGTGTTGCCTAATTTCTTATATTCCATTATTACATAGAAACCTGGAGGCCAACTGACCACCCAAGGAGTCTGTGTTATGAGGAAATAGTCAATCTTTGATTGATGGAGCAAAGACAACATGGAGTGGAAGAGTAAGAATCATATGTAGGCCATCTGGAAAAAGGAAGAAAATGATACCTTTTGGACTCATTGGCTAATAATAGCAAGAGGCTATGAAAGTGTGAGGACACAGTCAATCTCAAAAACGTGTGGATGGAAAACTAGTTAGGTTCATTGGACAAGTAGTTAACTTCTGTTTATTCTATGTCCTTCACAGAATCCTAGTCATTAAAAAATCTCAATGTCTACCACAGCTCTTCCTGGAAAGGAGACATTTTGTCAAAATCTACCTTATTCCCACAGCCTTGTCATTCCTTCTCATGATCTCTAAAGTTGTAATTCAGTAAGAATAAGGCTTTGGTTTGAGCTGGTGGAACTTCCTCTACTTGACAAAGTTCAACACTTCCACTCAGACAGATTTTTAATTTATGTATGACTTTCTAATTCTATTGTGTTGAAATGGCTTAATGTCCCTAGAGACTATGGAAACCATAAATACCACTCTCTGGGAACTTCCCATTCAGCCAGCCCAGTGGTAATGGGCACCAAGGAGCCAGAAAGAATGCCCTGTGTCAAAGGCAGTGCGCCATCTTTCACTCCCAATACTCATGTCCGCCACAGGCAAATTTCATTCTGTTCTTCAGCTATATTTACTCATTACTAAGTTGAGGCTCTCTATTTAGAGTTATATTAATTTTATATTTATATTTACCAGGTATTCTCTGTTCTTCAGCTCTTTATTTTGGTTCAGCTTTTGAGGGACAAAATGTTGTGGAGCTGATTTTTAAGAAGTGCTCATGAGTGCTATCTATACTCCCTGATTTCATGGTATTTTAAAATGTTAATTTGTTTGCACCTATCCTCAAATAAACTATGACCTTACCGAGTATTCATCTGGGAGGATGAGCACACAAAGGCTAATGGAAAACAAATCTGCTGTCAGTAAATGCTAGGAGAACAGACAGAGGTGGAGAGAGAAAGGGAGGAAGAGTTTAAAAAACTAGGGAGGATTTTCAAAACAGCAATCAAGCCAAACCTTGAGAAAGGAGAAGAGGTAGTAAGGTAATCAAAAAGAGGAGGGAAAGAACAGCTCCAGCAAAGACCCAGAGGTAATGATGTATTTGGCATGTTGGAAACAGGTAAGCAATCCAGCTCCGGGGAATGTGTGTGCTGAGGGTGGGGGTAGGGGCAGCTGTAAGAAAACTAACACACATCATCTGACACAGTTTTGCACAGTTTTTCTGGATACAAGATAAATTGGCACTTGATCTCCTACAAGCTCCTGATTAATTAATCCAATAGCAGCTACTTAAACCCTTGGCCCTCTGACCTCTGAGGTCCTTTAACATTCTTAAAACACCTTCCCTTTCAAAATGCCTTTTTCTCTTGGTCTATCAGTTACCTCCTGAGTCTCTGGCCTCCCTGTCTGAATCTTCTCTGCATCCTCCTTTTCATCTGGCCAATCTTTGACTGTGGTGCTCCCATTAAAGTCTGTCATTGATTCTGTTCTCTTATTCTACCATCATTCCTTGGAAAATTCATCCATCTACTTTTACCACATCAACTACCATCCTGAGGCCAATGGCCCCTAAATACATAGTACAGACTAATCTCTCCCGAGTCCCAAATCCCTATGGATAGGATATCTCCACTTGGGTATTGAAGATACTCCTTATATTTAGCATGTCTCAGACTAAATTCATGTCCTCCCCTCTCCAACCTGCTTTTCTTCCTATGCTCCTTTTCTCAGAATGATTCAGAAGTGGAGAAAGAAAGTAAAGCAAAGGGGTAGGGAACTGACAAGGAACAGTTCACCAAGTCCTGCAGAGCATGGGTCCCCAATCTCCAGGCCATGGACTGGTACTAGTCTGGGCCTGTCAGGAACTGGGCTGCACAGCAGGAGGTGAGCTTGAATATAATGCACTTGAATCATCCCCAAATCACCTCTCCACCCTGGTCCATGGAAACACTGTCTTCCACAAAACTGGTCCCTGGTGCCAAAAAGATTGGGGACTACTGCTGTGGAGGTCTTGCATCTCTTCTTCAGTTTCCATCCCAAATACTAACACACTAGGTCAGGTTCTCCTCCTCTCTCATTGGTACTCCTGTACTAACCTCCCAGTTGCATCTAGGCATCCAGCCTTGACTTGTCCTAATTCATCTTCCCCAGCTGGTAACAAAGATTTGGTAAAACACAAACTAAGCATTGATCTTAGCATAAATATTCTTATCTTCATGGTCCACCTGCCCAAATTTATTTTTCACTACCTTCATCCTTGTAATATCTCATCCGCATACAAGCATTGTTTCTAAAATCAAATAAAACTTCTCTGATAGCCCTCAGCATCCTCTGATCTCTGATTTCAGACTCTTTCCATGCAACACTCACTGTACCTAAACTTCTCTCTTACCTCCCTCTACCTGGCCCATCACCCACTGCTCCTGGAGGGCTCTGCTTAGATGTTCCTTACTACAGAAAGACTTCCCACCCACCATCCTGCATTAGGCTGCCCACCTTTGTTCTCTCAAAGACTGAATGTACTCCACAATCCTGGACCCACAAGATTCTTTTGTAATTCTTTGTCTCTAGGACTGCCTGCCTCTCTGGATTCTTATGGTCAGGAGCACCAGAAACTCTGGTCTGTGTCATTAGTCCTTGGCAACACACCTGGTGAATAGTAGGTGGGTTTACTCTCAATATTACTTATTTTAAGATCACCCACATCATGACATTTCTGGAACATTTGAGATCAGATAAAGACAACGGGACAGAGACTTGAAACCAGAACTATCTCAGAAAACCCAGGTTTATGGTTATTATAACACAATACTCACTGAACACCATGTAATTTATTTGGATTTCAGAGCTTGCTGTCCTGCCCCTCAGAGATCTCACCATCTTACCTAACAAATATTTTTTCAATAATGCAGAGTAAAATGGCCTGAATGCCTGTTGCCCACTCCTCCTGCATAACTCATCCAGGGAGCCAGCCTCATTTAGGAAACTGTATCTTCTTTTCTCACAAAGCATGGAACCTTGCACTTAGGACTGTGTCCTAGCTATAGGAAAGGTAACAGAGCTCAGCCACATAGCCAAGGACACTGAAGGCACCATCCATGCCCTCTCACAACTGACCAGGAGACTGTCTGACCAGGAATATGCTCAATCACATCCTTGAAAGAGTATGTCTTTCCAAAAAGTCCTTAGTACTCATGGCTCTCCTCCCTTCTTTACTTATTATTTTGAATTGGTCCCTTTGATCCCAATCCCTCACCACTGTTTCCCCATGCTTTCTAGCCACACAAAGTTGGGAACACAAAGCATGGGTTTCTTCTGTTGCCTCTGAGGCATGCCATCCAAGTGCATGTCTGGATAAAGAAAATATCCTGAAAAGCTTTAGCCTTTTACCAGAGTTTTCTTTCTATGCCCCCAGCACTCAAGGGGCTCCAAAATATACTCATACATCCCCTCTTTCTGCTTTAAACCCTCATTTGTCAATTTCTATGGTTTCTAAGCATTTCTTCAATGTTTGCAGATGGAACAAAGCATTTCACCAATGTATGAGATGACTCTCTAGTAGTTAAGAGGACCCCAGAGGATTTCATTCCTCCTCATTTCCTCTTCATCTTCCCACCACACCTAGGCATCTCCAACTCTGAGCCTCATTCTCTACATGTGTAAATTGGAAATAACGGTGCTTATGTACCTGTGAATCAAATGATTCACTGCAAAGTGCATTTGAAAAATCACACACTTTTAACCATTACATATAAGAATTTGTAGGCAAAGCCTTTTTAAGAGACAGGTCAGCTGGGAAGTTGTCTTGTTACTATAAGTAACTGCAACTCATCACTGGTTAAATAATGCACTAGATAAAAAAATATTTGTATTTATCATAGCACTTCTCAGGAAAAAAAAGAGTACTATGTGTAGTTGAGAGTCTTTTATAACCTATTTCAAAGAGAGGAAGTATGCCCCTTCAAGAGACATGCTAGAGTGACCATGAATGGTCACCATACTACCTTCTAAGAAGGGTGAGGCTGTTTTCTGCAGAATTTCTGTTTGCTAACAGGGGTGTGGAGGTTTACCCAGAACTGAATGGCCTTAGGCAATCAAGGAGTCAATGGATGTAGCCCTTGTGGTCGAGACCTCCTTGATACCTTCCCTGAAAAAAGGCCATCCTCTTTCCTAATACAGGTTTCATTGCATATATGAGGGTATATAATGGCTTTAAGGACCCTCAAATAATTAGCTTTCCCAGATTGTCCTAATGTGTCCCACTAACCTCACTTCCAGGTATCTTATTAATGGAAAATGAAGACTGTATAAAAAACGGTACATGGCAGCAGCCCAATTATCCAATAAAATGGGCAAAATATCCTTTCAGATTAGCCCATTATTAAATAGATCTTCAATCTGTATTCAAGGACAAGATTAAACCCAGTGTGCTGTTTTCTGTGTTCTGATGGGGTACAATGGCATAACACATCGTCTTACTGAATTTGTGAGGTTGTACCGTACTGTTTTAAAAGCCTTTAAAAGGCTTCTGAGTGTGAGGGGTTGGGTTAGCAGGTTACATACACTTTTCGGAGCAGGCCCTTGTGTACAGCACCTTCAACAATAATATTGTATACAATGTATTTTTGTCACGATAATTTCACCAGTAAACCTACCAGAGGTTTACTGTTTCCTAACCAGGCCCTTCAAGAGAGAAGTTTATAGGTGCTACATGGGGATTGGATGCATTCCTCTTCCCCATCACCCACGACATTAGCCTGCTGCTTCTACAGCTCTTCACAATACCCATAAAAGCATGGATAATTGCTCAAATTCAATAAACTCTTCACACATGTTAATGGGATTTTTTTCTGGCAGCCTGAACCTCATTGTGAGATTTGATTTCTCTTTCTCTCCAACCCCAGGCCCTATTGTAAGCAGCCCATGAAATGCTTGCTACACCTGTACATTTGCGTGGGCCTCCACAGGTAGCTTGAGCATGCTCATTCACCCGAGCCCTCCTACAGGTGCACAATTGTGTTGTGCTGTGTGATGTCAGGAATTTCCCAACATGCTTATGAAACTATGCCCCAACTGCTTTATAGTTGGTAAAGTTTACACCCCAAAAATTCATCCAAAGAATTGTGTCATCTCTAGGAGCAATAACACTCAGTACACTGTAAACTTTCCATTCATAATTTCCATATCAAATGCCCAGAACATATATGTATATAGTCATTCTCTCTTTCCACATCCAAAACCAACTAAAGTTCTAAGAATTTTGAGGAGGTGGGAGATGTCATTATTTATGCTATTGGGTTGGTTAAAAAGTTAATTTGTTGTGTTTTTTTTTCATAAGATGGTTCTGTAGTGCTTAGTTGTCTTTAGCTTCATTCTAAACAATTATGTTAGATTGTATTATGACAACTATCATATCAGTATGCACTTAAAATTATCAAAGGTGATGAATTTTTGTGTAGCAATTTTTTTTAGATTTTGTTTATTTATCTTTAGAGGAGAAGGGAAGGAGAAAGGGAGAGAAATATCAATGTATGGTTGCCTCTTCTGAGTCCCCCACTGGGAACTTGCCTGCAACCCAGGCATGTGCCCTGAGTGGGAATTGAACCATGATCCTTTGCTTCACAGGCCTGCACTCAATCCACTGAGCTACACCAGCCAGGGACATTTTAATATTGAAGAAGAAATAAGAAAACAAGCAACATTTTTAGTATATTATGCTTTATTATGTCAAGAAAGGTAAAAATGCAACTGAAACACAAAAAAGATTTGTGCAGTGTATAAAGTGCTGTGATTGGTTGAATGTGTCAAAAATGGTTTGAGAGGTTTCATACAGGAGATTTCTTGCTACACGATACTTCACAATCGAGTAGACCAGTTGAAGTTGATAATGATCAAACTGAGACATTAATTGAGAATAACTAATGTTATACCACACAGGAGAGAGCTGATATACTCAAAATATTCAAATCAATAAAGTTATTGATGAAAATAAAAAATGTGTCTTTTATTTCACGAAAAAAACTAAGCTAACATTTTGGCCATCCCAATATTTTTAAAGGATTGAGGAAAAGAAAAATATGTTTATTATAGTACAATATAAATATAAAGCAATTCAGAATCAAGTAAAGAACCAAGTCCTTCCAGGGAGAAGATCCCTGACAGGGGTGCACCCAGTAGCAGTCCTTTCCCTGAGTGTGCACATTGTACTGACAGGTGCATGTGTGTGCTTGTATTTCCACATTCATGCATGCAGGTATGAGCGCTTGTGCACATTCACATGTGTGTATGTGTGTGCACTTTTGAGTGTGGGGCAGGGAGTTTTACCAGCTGTGTCCCCTCCTGAAACCTCATTTCCATAGGGGTGGACACTGCCAGTCACCCCTCTTCCTCCTTGGCATTTTCTGTGTCCCCCCAAAGAACTTCCAGAGCCTCTGCTGTGAACATGGGCCATTTCAAATTTTTCACTCCCATCATTTTGCTAAAGGGAACACATGCATCCTTAAATCTTTATTTATTTAGAACATGTCTCCAAAAGTGGAGCTTCTCAGGCTAATATGAATACAATTTTAAGGTATTGGGGGCAGTTCCCTATATCCACATCATCTTGTTTACTTTGAGCTTTGTTAGGGACAGGAGGGTTGCTAAGACCTAGGGGAGTATGGGAGGGAGCGAGGGAAAGAGGGAGGGAAGAGGAGGAGATAAATGTACCTGGGGGAGACCTGCCCAGCTGAAGGTCCCATCTATCCTGCCTCTGCTTTGTCTCATGTCCCCCCACCAACCCCTAACCCACCCCAGTTCCACCCTGCTCCATAACTCAACTCAGCTGAGTGGCCTGGCCCTGCAAATTCTGGCCTGCCCCCTCTCCCTCACACTGCAGAGACCCTTCCTCTCTGTCATCAAAGTAGATCTAGGGAGGTTCCACCTGTAACAGGGACTACTGTGGACGTGCTCTATCCAGGTGAAGTGCTCAGTTGCAACAACAGGACCCGCTTGAGCTTGTGTGAGCAGAGGGTAACTTACAATGGGTTCCCTGGAAGATGCCAGAAACTCAGAGCATCAGGGTGGAAGATTTGGGGCAGGCCACAGCGCTCAATCCACAGAGATCCTCCAGCAGTGACCTCTGCCCTGGCCCTGTGCAAGCCCCTGGCCCTCATACCCAGCACATCCAGCTCCTGTGAGTGGGGCTCTGCTCAGTGGGGACAAGGGAGAGGGCCCTCATCTCCTTCAAAGTCAGGTCAGGTGGAGTCCATTGGTCTGAGGCAGCCATATGAGACCACGGTCAGTAACATATCTCTTGCCTGCTCAGAGATGGGACGCCCCCCCCCACTCAAAGCAGAGAACAGAAGTCCCTGAGGTGGGGTTCACCAAGCTCTCCCTGGAGGTACAGAGGGAAGCCCCTGATGGTAGGGCCAGCAGGAGAGAGGATAGAGAAGGGCATTTCTGTGGATGGCAGTGTTCTAACATAATTTAATGTAAGACACAGACTCAGAGAAAGTGTTCTTTAATACACAGACCTGATACAGAACTGGTATCCAAAAATATTTAAAAAGAACTCTTAATCCTCAACAATAAGAAAACAAACAACCAAGTTAAAAATAGGCATAGGTTCTGGACAAACACCTCACCACAGAAGCTACACAAACCATGGGGGACTAAGGGGGATTGAGGGGGATTGTGATGGGAATGGAGTGGGTAGATGGTACACTTACATGCTCCCAGGACCAAATACAAATGACAACTAAATTACAGAGCAATCAACCTCAGTAACTACATGAAGACTAGTGGACAGAAGTCATAAGAAGAAGGGATCTCCCTCATATATTACAGAAGAAGCCATATCCAGTATGGTAGGAAGGACGGAGACATAAAGATGGCTAGCCCAGCATCAACACATGGTGGTACAGAACCCACAGGAATATCTCAGCTTCAAAGCCTTTCCCTGAGGAGCAAGGAGTCTCAACCCTATGCCAGGTTCCTTGCCCAAAACACCAGAGCCAGGAAGAAGCACCCACATAACATGTGGCTGTAAAAATCAGTGGAGATTTCATCTGCCAGGGAGGAATGGAAGGTCCTGGTAGAAAACCAGGTAACCTCTTAAAGGGCCAGTACACAAAATCTCACATCTAGGCACTCATCTCTGGCTCTGGCAGAGAGACAGTGGCCCAAAGCAGACTTCAGTCATGCAGGGAGAGAGCTGGAGTGACAGCTGTCAACATCCTTGTGATGAGTCTATCTCCCTCACAACCCACAGATGTCATCTATCCTGGGCCTAGCATTCCCCTCCATAATGCAGTCAGCATGGTAGGATGCATTACCCCCACCCTTATGACGCCTGGTGGCCCCACCCTACCAAGTTTGTACCCTAAGAAATACTTATCTGGCTGTTGACAGCCTGGGCCTGTGATGCACTTTCTCAGACAGCTCTGGAAGAGGTCTGGGAAGACTGGGCAGATGTCAGAGGGCAGGGAGAGACTGGGTATTGTGGCTCTGGGGTAAGGGCCATTTTTCCCTCACACACTTGACTAGCACTATCATTTCTGTGCAGAGCCCTCCATCCTTGTGGCCAAACCTTCACCTGTTTTAGTCTGATAAACTCTGCTGGCCTCACCCTTATGACTCATGAAGATCCCACCCCAGGACAAAGTTCCAGAGGCTTCAGGCAGGTGGCAGTGGGACTTAGAGTACACTGAGAATTGTGTTGACTGGCTTCAGGTGTTGAGTTTGAATCTGTGACCATCACTGGGGACCACCACTGCCCCTACCTTGTGACTTACTGAGAACCTGTCATACAATTCATGCATTTCCAGAGGCTCTTTCAGTGACTGAGCCTAACAGGCTGATGGCAGGCAGACGCAGATCTTGGGGTTCCTTGAACTTAATGCAAACCTGGAACCAGGCTTTGCACTAGTAGAAGCTGGCCTTGATATGCAGTGTTGCTACTTCGATGCACACCCAGGCCTAGCAAAGGCATTTTGCAACAGTGGATCACTTTATACTAGGTTGGCAAAACCCAGTATAGGTAGCCCAGGGTCATTTACAGGCAGCATTTGACACTGAACTGCACCAAAGTGCCTCCATAAGCCCACAGAATCAACACATCCAGTGACAGGCTTCATACCACAACAGAGCACAACTCAAGTAGCTCCACAAATGGCACACCCAATGGGATATCTTGGCAGGTATCAGGCCCTGCTTGGCCAAATAGTTTGTGAGGTCAGCCCCTGCACAACAACTCATACACTGTAGTGGGGGTGGATCCTGATAGTCAGCCAGCCTGAAGGTCAGTTCCACCCATGCATGGGACAACAGCAACCAAGAATCAACTACAACAAAAGGGCTCCCATAACCCATAGAAGGAACATTCTGGAACCCTTAGCCCAGGTGATTAGGGAGACTGCACCACTGATGGTACAGCCCTGTGGGACACTATTACATAAGGCCATCTTAACTAGCCTGGAAGGCACGGCAGATCTACCTAATATATAGAACCAAATACAGTGAGCCAAAATAAAAGGACAAAGAAACATGCCTCAAAATAAAGAACAGAGGAATTCCCCAGAAAAAGAACGAAATGAAATGGAGGCAAGCAATATGCGAGACACAGAGTTCAAAACAATGGTACTGAGGGTTCTCAAGGAATTTAAAGGAAGAATGAATAGAAGCAGTGAGACATTAAGCAAAAAAAGAGCCAGTCAGAAATGAAGAATATAATATCTGAAATAAAGTGTACACTAGAAGGAATCAACAGCAGTTTAGGTGAAGCAGAAGAATGAATCAGCAATATAGAGGACAAAATAACAGAAAACACACAAACACAACAACACAAGGAAAAATTAATTTTAAAACATCTAAGGGACCTTGGGGACAAAATTAAGCATATCAACATCTGCAAAATAGAAGTATCAGAAGGAGGAGAGAGAGAGAGCAAGGGGTCAAGAACTTAGTTGAAAAAATAGTGGCTGAAAACTTCCCTAACCCGGTGAAGGAAAAAGAGACACAAGTCCAGGAAGTGCAGAGTCCCAATCTGGTTGAACCCAAAGAAGTCCACACCAGACACATCATTAAAATGACAAAGTTAAAGACAAGGATAGAATCTTAAGAAGAGTATTAGAAAGACAATTAACTACAAAGGGTCTCCCATAAGACTGTGAACTGATTTCTCAACAGAGACACTTCAGGCCAGAGAGGACTGACATGAAATATTCAAAGTAATGAAAAGCAAAGACCTATAACCAAGACTACTCTACCGAGCAATACTAACATTTCAAATGGAAGGAAAAATGAAGAGCCTCCCAGAAAGGAAAAAGCTAAAGAAATTCATTACCACACAACCAGTACTACTAGGAATGTCAAAAGAGAATTTTTTAGGCAGAAGGATAGAAAGGGGGAAAGGGTTTTCAGCAACAACTATAAAGGACACCTGGACAAAACCAAGGGGGGTTGGAATCAGGGGAGGGAGGTAAGGATGGCTGGGGTGGAGGTAAGTGGTGGAGGGTAAATGCCAACAACTGTACTAAAACAACAATAAAATAATATAAATAAAAATAAAAAAGGGTAGAAGAGAACACAGTTATAAAGAATAAAATGGCAATAAATAGGTACCTAATAATAATCACTTTAAATGTAAAGAATTAAGCACACCAATCGAGATACACAGGGTAGCTGAATTGATAAGAAAAGGAGATCCATATATATATGTGTGTGTGTGTATATATGTGTGTGTGTGTGTGTGTGTGTGTGTGTGTGTGTATATATATATATATATTATCAATAAGCACCCCATCTCAGAACAAAAGACACATTTAAACTGAAGGTAAAGGGACAGAAAAGAGATTTCATAAAAATGGAGATTAAAAAAACTATGGTACCAATACTTATATCAGACAAAAGACTTTAAAACAAATGCCACATATAAAAAGACAAAGAGGGAAGTTACAAAGTGATTTTTAAAACAAGGGGGGAGAAATGCAACAAGAGGCAATAACCTTTTAAATCTTTTATGCACCTACAAGAAGAGCACCTAAATATATGAAGCAAATATTGATGGACAGTGAAGGAGAGATTGACAGTAACACAGTCAGAGCAGTGGATTTTAACATCCCTTTGGCATTAATGAATAGATCTTCCAGACAGAAAATCAACAAGGAAATGGAGGTCTTCAATGGCATAGAAGTCAAAAAGGATTGCATTAATATTTTCTGTTCATTTTGCCCCAAAGCAACAGACTACACATTCTTCTCAAGTGCACATGAAATATTTTCCAGGATGGACCACATCATGAGACTTGTTTTGGGATACAAAACAAGTCTCATTAAGCTTAAGACTGAAACCATATCAAGCATCTTTTCTGACCACAACAGCGTAAAACTAGAAGTCAGTTACAAGAAAAAACTGAAAAACGCACAAGCACACACAGGTGAAATAACATGTTTATAAACAATGAATGCGTTAACAATGAGATCAAGAAGAAATCAAAATATACCTTGAGGCAAATGAAAATGAAAATACAACCACACAAAATCTGTGGGACACAGACAAAGCAGTCTTAAGAGAAAAAGTCACAGCAATACAGGCTTATCTGTAAGAAGAAAAAAATCTCAAACAATCTAAGCTTACACCTCAAAGAACTATAAAAAGAACAATGAAAGAAGCCCAAGATGATTATAATGAAGGGAATAATAAAGATCAAAATGAAATGATAACATGGAATCTAAGAAAAAATACAAGAGTTCAATGAATCCAAGAGATGTTTCTTCTGAAGACAAACAATATTGATAAACTTTTAACCAGTTCATTTAGAAAGAGAGAGGACCCAAATAAATAAAATCTAAAATGAAGGAACAGAAGTAATAACTGACACCATAGAAATACAAATGATTAAAAGAAAATATTGCAAACAACTATATGCCAACACTTTGGCCAATCTAGAAAAAAATAGATAAATTTCTAAAGACATTCAATCTTACAAAACTGACTCAAGAAGAAGTGTAAAATTGGAACAGACCAATTACAACTAATAAAAATCAAAGCAGTAAGCAAAAAAAAAAAAAAAAAAAACCAGAAAACAAAAGTCCTGGACCAGATTGCTTCACGCATGAAATCTACCAAACACTCAAAGAACTAAAGCCTATTCTTCTCAAAAGTCTTCCCAAAAATCTAAAGAAGGAAAGAATTCCCAAGCTCCTTTTATTGTAAATGGCTAGCACTCTCCTAATTCTAAAACCAGATAAAGACACTATAAATGAAGAAAATTATAGGCCATTATCCCTCATGAACATAGATGCAAAAATCCTCAACAAATATTAGCAAACCAGATTCAACAATACATTAAAAAGATCATACACCACAATCAATGTGGATAAATTCTTGGGATGCAAGTTTGGTACAATATCTGCACATCAATTAATGTGATACACCACATAAACCCAACAGAGGATTAAAATCACATGATTTTATCAACAGAAGCAAAAAAAAAATTGACAAAATTCAGCCCCCATTTATGATAGAAACTCTCAGCAAGGTGGGAATACAGGGAACATACCTCAACATAATAAAGGCCATGTGTGATAAACCCACAGAAAACTTCACACTCGATGATGAAAACTAGAAATGTTTCCTTTAAGATAACTAAACTCAGTAAAGTAGTATTAAACAAAATAAATATCCAGAAATTAGTTGTATTTTTATAAACCAATAATGAACTATCAGAAAGGGAAACTAAAAGAGCAAAACCTTTTACAATTGATTTAAAAATCAAATACCTAAGAATAAATTTAACCAAGGATGAAAAGACCTATACTCAGAAAATTATAAGACACTGAAAAAAGAAATGGAGATAAAGAAAATACAAATAGATGGAAGCAGATACCATATCCATGGATAGGAAGAATTTTCATTAAAATATGCATACTACTCCAAGCAATCTGTAGATTCAGTGCAGGTCCTATCATGATAACAATGCCATGTTTCACAGAACTAAAACAAATGTTCCAAGAATATATATAGAATCACAAAAGACCCCAAATAATGACAGCAAACTTGAGAAAGACAAAATAGAGTTGGAGAAATCAGGCTACTTGATAACTGGCTATATTACAAGGCCATATTAAGCAAAATGGCATGGTACTAAAATAAAGACAGACATATAGATCAACAGAACAGAATAGAACACCAATAAATGAACTCATGCCTATGTGGTCCATAAATGTTTGACAAAGGAAGCAAGAACATACAATGGAGTAGAGTCTATTCAATAAATGGCATTGGGAAAATTGGAAGATAAGTATAAAAGAAATGAAACTAGACCACCTTTTTACAACACACACAAACATAAACTAAAAATGTATTAAAAACTTAAATGTAAGACTCAAAACCATAAAAATCCTAGAAGAAAACATAGGCAGTAAAATCTCAGCCATTTCCTGTAGCAATATTTTTTTCTGAATATATTCCCTTGGGCAAGAGAAACAAAAGAAAAATAAACAAATAAGACTACACCAAACTAAAAAGTTTTTGCACAGCAAAGGGAAACTTCAACAAAATGAAAAGACAACCCACTGATTGAGAGAACATATTTGCCAATGATATATCTGATAAGGGGTTACTATCCAAGGTTTATAAAGAACCTATATAACTCAACACCAAAAAAATAATATCTTAATGGGTAAAGGATCTTACTGGACACTTCTCCAAAGAGGACATACAGAGGACCAAAAGGTATATGAAAAGATGCTCAACATCACTAATTATCAGAGGAATATAAACTAAACCATGCCTATAGATAAGGTATTTTATGCCTATAAGAATGGCTATCATCAATAAATCAACAAACAAGAGTTGGTGAGGATGTGAAGAAAATTAAACCCCACTGGTGGGAATGCAGGTTGGTGCAGCCACTGTGGAAAGCAGTATGGAGATACCTCAAGAACTAAAACTGGAACTGGCTTGTGACCTAGAGATAGCGCTTCTGGGAATATATCAAAAGAAACCTGAAACACTGATTTGAAAGAATATCTGCACTCCCATGTTCACTGCAGCACTACTTACAATAGCCAAGACTTGGAAGCAGCCCAAGTGCCCATCAGGAGATTATTTGATAAAAAAGCTGTGATATATTTACATAATGGAATACCTCTTAGCCATAAATAAAGAAGGAAATCTTAACTTTTGTGATAGTGTGGATGGACCTGGAAAGTATTATGCTAAGTAAAATAAGCCAGTCAGAAAAAGACAAATACCATATGATTTCATCTAAGTATGTAATCGAATGAACAAAATAAATAAACAAAGCAGATACATAGAACAGACTGACAGTGGTCAGAGGGGAGCGTAGTTGAGGGGCTAGGTGAAACAAGTTTGAGAAACTAAGCAAAAAAAAATCATAGTCACGCACATCAGTAAGGTGAGTACCAGAGGGAAAAGGAGATGGGGATAGGTGAAGAGGTTAAAGGTGGGATAAATAATGACAGAAGGAGACAGCTTTGACTGATGAACACACAATACTATGTACACATGAGGTATCAATATAATAGAATTGTATAATTGAAACCTATATAATTTTATTAACCAATGTCATCCCAATATAATCAATAATAATTTTTTAAAAATAAAATAGAACTTTATGACATGGCTTTAATATTTTGGACCTTGGTCTTCTTAGAAACTATTATATTTACAAAATTCAGGTGTTGTTTCTTTGTTTGCAAATTAAATGACCAGCTCTAGAAGTGCATTTTTTAAAAATCCTGTTCCTATTAACTGAACTTTCACATGTCTCTGAATTAATTGCAAGTTCATACACTAATTCTCATGTAAGAATGAAGAATATGGACTTCTGGCCAAGATGCAAGCATAGGTAGACACACTGTGCCTCCTCACAGAACCAAAATAGGGACAGCAACAGTTTAGAAACAAAAAAAAAACAACCAATACTGACAGAAAATTGAACTGTATGGAAGTCTGACAACCAAGGTGTTAAAGTAGATACATTCATCCAGACTGGTAGGAGGGGTGGAGTTGGGTAGCTGGGACAAAGAGGGATCATGGCAAAAAGAGAGGTGGCTTGCAGACCCAGCAAGGTGGGGGAATGTGGAGGGGCACAGTACACGAGGTGGCTGGTGGACTGGGTGGTCCCACATTCATGCACAGATAAACCAGGAGAAACTGGGAAGTGAGACAGACTGCACAACCCAGGGTCCCAGTGGGGGGAAATAAAGCCTCAAAACACAGATTGAAAACATCTGTGGGTTGAGGTACTAGGAGGAACTTCCAGCCTCACAGGAAAGTTTGTTGGAGAAACCCACAGGGTCCTAGAATGTACACAGACACACCCACATGGGAATCAGCACCAGAAGGGCCCAATTTGCTTGGGGGAAGCGGGGTAAGTGACTGAAATTCGGCAGAGAGTGGAGCAAGTGTCATTGTTCCCTCTCAGACCCCTGCCCCACCTATAGTGTCATGAGCCAGCAACTGGGTTGCCCTGCCCTAGTGAACACCTAAGGCTCTGCTTCTCATATGTAACAGGTGTGTCAAGACAAAAAAAAATGACCCAAATGAAAGAACAGATCAAAGCTCCAGAAAAAATACAACTAAGAGATGAGGAGATAGCCAACTTATCAGATACACAGTTCAAAACACTGGCAATCAGGATGCTCACAGAACTGGTTGACTTTGGTCTCAAATTAGATGAACAAGTGAATGCTATGCTAAGAGAAATAAAGGAAAATATATAGGGAACCAATAGTGATGGGAAGAAAATGGACTTAAATCAACAGAGTGGACCAGAAGGAAGAAAGAAACATCCAATCAGAAAAGAATGAAGAAACAAGAATTCAAAAAAAAAATGAGGAGAGGCTTAGGAACCTCCAGGATATCTTTAAATGTTCCAACATCCAAATTATAGGGATACCGAAAGGAGAGGAAGAAGAGCAACAAGTGGAAAACTTACTTTAACAAATAATAAAGGAGAACTTCCCCAATCTGGCAAAAGAAATAGACTTCCAGGAAGTCCAGGAAGCTCGGAGAATCCCAAAGAAGTTGGACCCAAGAATGAACACACCAAGGCACATCATCATTATATTAGCCAAGATTAAAATGAAGGAGAGAATCCTACAAATAGCAAGAGGTAAGGGGACAGTCACCTACAAAGGAGTTCCCATCAGACTGTCAGCAGATTTCTCAAAAGAGACCATACAGGCAAGAAGGGTCTGGAAAGAAGTATTCCGAGTCATGAAATCCAAAAACCTACATCCAAGATTACTCTATCCAGCTAAGCTTTCATTTAGAATGGAAGGTCAGATAAAGCTCTTCTCAGGTAAGGTCAAGTTCAAGGTGTTCATCATCACCAAGCCCTTATTATATAGAATGTTAAAGGGACTTATCTAAGAAAAAGATCAAAAGCATGCACAGTAAAATGACAGCAAACTCACAATTATTAACAACCACACCTAAAACAAAAACAAAAACAAACTAAGCAAACAACTAGAACAGGAACAGAACCACAGAAATGGAGATCACATGGAGGGTTAGCAACAGGGGAGTATGGTGGTGGAGAGAGGGGGAAAAGGAGCAGAGAATAAGTAGCATAGATGGTAGGTAGCAAATATACAGAAGGAGGGTAAAAATAGTATGGGAAATGTAGAAGCCAAGAACTTATAAGTATGACACATGGACATGAACTAAATGGCAGGGGATGTGGGTGGGAGGGGGTGTGCAGGGTGGAGGGGAGGGAAGGGGGAAGATGAGACAACTGTAATAGCATAATCAATAAAATATATTTTAAAAAAGAATCAAGAATATAATTTGGAATAAAAAAATATACTTGCCAGAGTTTGTGGATATGCCAAATAATATCTGCTTCTGTGGTGTTTTTATTCTAATGTTAAAATGCAGAAACACCTTCCTTACATTTGAGTGCACAAGGCTTGGGAGGACTCCCTTCAGAAGTGTCATCCTCTCAGATGCCTCCCCTCTCTGCCTTGGCTGTGCTGTGTGCCAGACTGTACTGTCACTTGGGAGGGGGCACCTGGCTCATGCATTCACATGTAATCACATTACAGTGGCAGTGGTGCAAGGGTTAATTTCTTCATGAGCTCCAGGGATACACATGTTGGAAACAGAGAATTTTAAAGAGAAATGTTTAAAATGGTTTTGGTTGCAACTTCTTTGATTTTTTTATTGTGTTTTAATTGTTTTTGAAGTACAGTTTTCTTCCCATTACTCCCATCCCAGCCCACCCCCTCAGCCCTCCCCAACTCCCTCCCATTTCCACCCCCACCTTATTTTTGTCCGTGTGTCCTTTATACTTGTTCCTGTAAGCCCTTCCCTTTTCCCCTGAAATTCCCTCCTCTCTCCCCTCTGGTTGCAACTTCTTGAGGAGTTGTCCCTTTTGCTCTTTGCTTCTCAGCTGTATACTAAAATGGAATATGGAAATGCCCATGCTATAAGCCTGGAGAGTCTGCTAGCCCCTACCAATTGCACACTTATAATAAAAACATCTTCAAATTTTAAAGAATCTGAAAAATCTTGGTTTCTTTTTATGGCAGAGACCTGTAACTATCCATCAAAATCCTTTCTTTGAGCACACAGCTAGACTACATTTTTCAATATCCCTTCCTGTTAGGTATGGTCATGGGCCTAAGATTTCTGTAAGAGAATGTAAGCAGAGACATCAGGCTTGACCAAAAAGTCTCTTATGTTTGACTCTCCATCCTCTTCCACTTCCCATTGACTAGAATGTTTAACTACAGGTGGGTGACCAACCACCCTAGTGTCAGGACTTTCCCAGCTTTATCCATGAAATTCTTACTTCTCAGGAAGCCCTTCATTCAGTCCCTGGCAAACCAAGATGTTTGGTCACCCTATCTCGGGGCGACCTTGGAAGCTCTACTTTGAAGATGACAGAGCCACCATCAGTCCAGTGCCCCAAACGACCATGTGGAGGACAGCTAAGCTGCTAAACTACCTAACAGGACTGTTACTTAAGCAAAAAAAAAAAAAAAAAAAAAAAAAAGAAGAAGAAATTTCATTTTATTGCACCATTATATCTTTTGATCTTTTTTACTTTACAGAATGTGGCTTAACCTGATACTTTCTAAAAGGAGAAAGCAGGGCTATGTCTAAGTAAAATCATATGAAACCAAATTTTAGGGAAAATAAAACAATAAATAAAGACAAATAATGAACAAAAAGAAAGAAACAAGAGAGACAGAGATGCAGAGACGGAGAGAGTGAGGGGAGAGAAAAAGGAAGGAAGGAAGTTGAGGTGATTTTTAAAAATTGATTTACAGATATTCAAAGTACCCTTTTCACACGGAGAAGCATGTAACAAGAACTGACATCAGACCCCCAGTGCTGAGGAGAGGCCTGTTCCCGTAGCTGTTTGCACGCACACTTATGACAATGAAAGCCATGGCCAAAAGCAGAGAGCTGTGTGTCTCTTCACAAGGTGTTAATAGTCAAGTTTATCACTAAAAGTACCATGTTTCTATTTCTTGAAGCCAAAAGCTGCAAACTGACCGCTTGCAAGGATGTGTCATTTACCTGCACTGTATTTTTGAAACTTGTAACTTTGAACATGTTTAGTTTAGGTAGGCATTTTACTTTTAAACCACAGCATACTCCCCAAACACACACACAGACCTTTCCTACTAGATAACTTTCCTAAAATTATTAGATAACTTTTCCTAACATGCATTTTAAAGCAACAGTTCATACCCTTTATTTGGTAACAACCATTTTTTCTATGAAATCTTTCTCACTATTTATCTGCATTATATGACAGATGAAAGAATCACTGCTGTTTGAAGTGGAAGTGCAATTTCAGGAGCCAAGTGCTCACAACCTCCCTTCAGCCCCTGAAGTCCATGGTCAGAATTGTCAGGCTTCTTAGAACATAGTGTGAAAACCCTTAGTCTGGATCACAACATTCTCCATCCAAAGAAGTTCCACAACATTTTGGTGCTTGTGCAAATATCCAAACATTATATCTTGGCATTCCAAAGCTCTCCAAGATTTAGTCTCAAGTCACTGCAGCTTTATTAAAATAACCTACCCTCTAGACAAATGGGATTATTTCCTATTTTTTTAATTTTTAAAAAAGTATTTTATTGTTGTTCAAGTACAGTTGTCTGCATTTAGCCCCCACCACTTCCCCCAGCCATCCTCACCTCCCTCCCTGATTCTACCCCCCATTGCTATTGTCCATGTGTCCTTTATACTTGGTTCCTGAAAACCATTCCCTCCTTCCCCCCACCTATTTCTTATTCTCTAAACATATCAGCTTTATACCCCAAGCTTCATACCCTTTCTCCAGAATTGCTTTCAGATTTCTGTGCACTCTTACCTACTGTTATCCTTCCATACCTAATTGCTATCTCCTCCCAGAAGTACCCCCTTATCTCTCCAGCTATAAACATTCTTTGTTTTTCCCGTTTCGCTACAGCAGCTTTTATGGGACTTGCACAGTCTACTGAGTAACATGGTTACTTGTGAAAGTCGTGCCATCTTACTCCTTTGCAAGATAGAAAGCTCTCTGAAGAACAGTGGTAGAGTTGTATAGCTAACCATGAAAATCTAGACTTCACTGCCCTGAAGAAATCAGAAGCCAGATATGTGTGGAAGCTAGATTTCCCAACCTCCATAGTTATGTGAGTCTATGTTACCATATATTTGCTAACGAATAGTGATGGAAGGTGATGACTGCAACTTCTAGATCTATTTTAACCTAAAAATGTGCTTTCCATTTTGTTTTCTCCTATGCCATAAGCTGGATCCCAGGGACTCCTGGATCCAAGCTTAAATTGTTTGACAGGGAATAATATTCTCAATGATGGCAGACCAAAATGATAGAAAGAAACCAAATTCCTGAGTGACTGTGAGCACAGTTTTTTTGCTGACCTGGATCACTCATCTCAGATTTGTTTGTAGGAAAAAATAAGCATCTGCTTTTTTTCTGCCATAGTCTTTGGGGGCTTTCTTGTTAGAGCAGCTTAGTCTTGGCAATAGCACAGACAGACCCCATCCTGTTTCTGTGAATTTCCTCACGTCTACCAGATAACATTCTCAAATGTGTCAAAGTACCACTCTGACGATTTTACATTAAATCTAATTATATTAATTATACTACATTATATGGAAAGTGCCGTTTCTTATCATTTTTTTAAAAGATTTTATTTATTTATCTTTCGAGGGGAAGGGAAGGAGAGAGGGAGAGAAACATCAATGTATGGTTGCCTTTCATGCATCCCCTGCTGGGAATTGGCCTGCAGGGAACTGGTCTGCAACCCAGGCATGTGCCCTGACTGGGAATCGAACCGCGATTGTCTGGTTTGCAGGCCCGTGCTCAATCCACTGAGCTACACCAGCCAGGGCCCGTTTCTTATAATTTTAACTGATACTGTTCATCCACATAAAAGTCTTACACTTGTTGATTGTTGGTTTTGTTCTGATGTGTACTCCTCAGTTCCTGAGAGTGAATGAGTTATCTGATACATGAGTTAACACACACAAAGAGACTTGGAGAAAGGTCCTATCAAACATCATGATTTCTGGTTTCTTTTCATGCCCACAATTATCTCTACGCCCTGTGTAAGGTACCTCACTCAGACTGGTTTTAGGCTCACATTATTGTTTCACTTCCCTATAAACCAGAGAACATTTGCCTACAATAGAATGTTGACTAGGAGTTACTACTTGGCCTAATCAGCTGTCAGAGTGAACAATACCCTTTTAATATATGGACTGTGGTGATGATAATAAAGGATATCAGAAAAAAAATCAGAATTAAAAGGACACCAAAACCACTATTGAGAAGTCTGAAGGAGCCCTGGCCAGGTGGGGTGGCTCAATAGGTTGGAGCCTGGTTCGTACACACCAATAGGTTGCAAGTCCACTCCCAGGTCAGGAAACACACCTTGGTTATGGGTTTCATTCCCAGTAGGGTAGTGTGTGGGAGGCAACCTATCACTATTTCTCTCTTACGTCAATGTCTCTCTCTCTCTCCCTTCCTCTCTCTCTCTCTCTAAAATCACTAAATATATCCTCCAATGAAGATTACAAAAAGAAGTAAGAAAAATATAGAAAATACTGCCCAAAAGTCTACAAAAATAAATACTACCAAAAGGGGTTCACTGATGGCTGCCTTCAGTCTTTGCTCCCCTGGGCTTCTGCACGGCACTCTCCGGATTTCCCTCCAGCCTCACCGGTCATAGCTGCTCAGTTTCTTCTGCAGTGTTTTTCTCTTCACCCAGATTCCCTGCCACTGGAGTATACCAGACCCCACTGTTGGTCCCTGCCCTTTTCTACATATACACAATCACTAGAATGTGTATGTGTAAATCATATCTCTTGGCTTTAAACCATCTACCTACTGAAACCTCCCAAAATTTTAGCTCAGCCCATTCTTCTAAGCCCAGTCTTCTGAAGACTTATATATTCAACTGTCTACTCAACCTCTCTACCTAGAGGTCTAATGGCCACCTTGAACTTAACATGTGCCAGATGAACCTGTGATCTATCCCCATTGCACAAGCCTCCTCCATCTGTAGTCTTCCCCATGTCAGTTGATAGCAATTTCATCCTTCTGTCATTACCACTGTGACTTCATTTCCTCATATTTTCCCTCTCAGTTGTGCATGTCCACTGGTCTTCTTGCTGTTCTTTGAATTTGCCAACAAGTTCCCACACTTCCCAGGGCCTTGCCGTACCTGTTCTCTGCCTGAAAATATCCCCCAGCTATCACACAGCCAGTCCCTTACTTTCTTCCAGGTTTTGCTCAGATGTCACCTTTTCAGATGAGACCTTCCACAATTACTTTATTTATAATAGCAACTCACAGGATTCCCAGTTACCTTGCTCTGATTTTTCAGTATCACTTACCATGAGCTAACATACTATACAACTCATTTATGTGTTATAATCATTTTTATATCTGTTTTCCACAATGAGAACTTAAGCTTAATACAGGTAAAGACTTTGTTTTGTTGACTGGGATGGCCCAAGACTCTAAAATACTTCCTGGCATGTTGTAGATATCAAGTTATATTTGTTAAATTAGTGAGCAAATGTTTACTGAACACCTACTTTATGCCAGGCATTCTGCCAGACCTGAACAGCAGATGTGGGCCTTGCACTTTTGGAGTTTATAATCTAGTTGTGAGCTACAAAAGGACCTCTTTGAGGAACTCAGATTGCTACATGTTGTTTATAGAAACAGAAAAAGAGGGTATATAGCCAACTCTCTGAAATACAATATAGGTTTGTACTACAGACAGGTTTTCAGAGGGCCAGCCTTTCAGAATAGCCTGCAGAAGACCTCGCTAATTCAGGAAGGCACAGAGACTCCCACTCTCTGTGCCTCCCACTCCTCCAAATGAATTATGAGTGGCTCCCACTCCTCCAAATGAATTATGTTTTCTACTCTATAATATTGGTAAAGGCCCTGCAAAGTGAAGATTGTGCACTAAATCAGGAGCCCAGGGAGTCCTGTCAGATGAAGAGAATTTAGCTTAGATGAATCATGGAGGATTTTCTCTTAATATTATTGTCTCTTAATATTATTTGGTATGTGTGTTTGGAGAGGGGTATTCAGGACAGGAATGCACTGCAGAGCAGTAAGGATCCATGGATCTGTCAGGGAAGATCCGTGCATTGTTGAACTGGAGAGTTCTGACATCAGAGCTTGCAAGAAGACCTAGGAAGCTGGAAGGCTATACATGAAAGCTAGCATAGCCCATAGTTCCCCCCGACCTACCCAGTCCTCCTGTAAACTCAGGAGCAGAATCAGGGTTGCAGATGGGGTGATGGGTTTTGTAGACTAAAGGTGACCACATATAAGATGTCTCCACTTTTACTGTTGGATGTGTATATGACATATCTTTTTTTGTAAATTGCAATCTTAATATAATTTTTTAAGGAATGCTGGGTTTCTTCTCTCAGATATCCCTGGGAGACCTATGAAAGAAGTTTCTAATAACTGGCATGAAATTAATTACCTGGAGAAAGTTACCTGAACAAATACATTGATTGAAGTGTAATACAATCCCAAATGCAAGCTAGAGACACAGTCCTGTTGCAAGGAATTGTGAAAGTCCCAAGACAGGCAAGAAAGTGTGCTGTTCCTTCTGAATTCCATATCACCAGAAAAGGCATTGCTACTGCAAGAGACCACCCAAGGGACTGCCTTAGCTATAATCAGCATTGCTTTTATTTAAGACAACAGATTCAGACTGTAAAGAATAATATTGGAAATAGCCCTGGTTGCATGCCTCAGGTGATTGGTGAATCATTCTATACACCCAAAGGCTGCCTGTTCAGTTCCTGGTCAGGACATATACCTAGATTATGGGTTGCGGTATCGAAGGCAACCTATCAAGGTTTCTTCCTTTCTTTTCTTTCTTTCTTTCTCTCTCTCTCCCCACCTCCCTCTCCCCTCTAAAAATGAATGAAAATATATCCTTGGGTAAAAATATATATATAAAAGAGAGAAAAATATATCTTTAAATTAAAAATCATATTACAGTAGGTTTTGCATTATTTCCCAAATTGCAAAATATAAGCATATGAAAACATATGTGTTTGCACATGCATGAATGTGACTGTAGGTGTGTGTATGTACATATATGTGAGTATGAGGGGGGCAGTGGAGGGAAGGCTAGAAAGATATATCACAAGATGCAAAAAGTAACCGTCACTAGATAATAGGGATATGAGTTATGTTACATCTGTTTTTATATATTTCACAATTTTCTCCATAATATGTATTACTTTTCTAATCAGAAAACCACATATAACAAGTGGATTAAAAGGACAGGGTGGTTGCCAATGACACATGAGGAGATACAGAGGAAATGGCTGCAGTAAATGAGTTGAGGTTTCCTGTGTTGCACATCAGATCCTAGCATATTAAAGAAACATGCAGATGTGGTCACAGAACCAGTGTCAGCAATTTTAAGGAATAGTAGAAAGCAGATGTGGTTCCAGAAGATTGCAAATTTACAATATTGTTCATATTTTCAAAAGAGGAGGAATGGTGAATTTAAGAGACTCAATCCCAAGGCGTATGACATCAACTCCTGCATAAATTCAAGAATAGATTATTAAACAGATGGCTTCTGAGAATTTTGCAAAGGAAGTAATGTGCTCCCTAGAAACACATCAAGCCAAACTAACGTTGTTTCTTTTTTGAGTTGGACTCAGAGATTTGTAGGAGAGAGGGGCTCTTGTTTTGACAGAACCCGATAGTCTTTACTGACATCTACTAACACTGGAGCTTTCTTCACTGGTGGAATCAGGCAAACTAGGAAGGACCAGGGCAGGCACACCCTCCAGGATGGAAGAGGCACTTGGGAAACTGACCACATGCCTGGGATGGGAGGAAAATGGAGAAGCAGGTCATGGTACAGTTCCCTCTGCAAGGACACTCCTCTGGAGAAAGCCCACAAGGCTGGCTCCTCCTCACTCAAGGGTCACCTCTGTAGGGAGAGTCCCCCTTACTACCCAAACTGAAGTAGCCCCTCTCCTAACCCTCAATGGTCATTCTATCAATTTGATTTTCCTTCAGAGCACTTCTCCCTCTCTGAAATTATCCTGTTTCTCTAATTACTTGTTTGTTGTGTCTTTTAACTAGAATGTGAAATCCTGCAAAAACAATTTCTATTTTGTTCAAAGCTGAATGCCCAAGGCCTGGCACATAGTGCAATTCAATAAGTATTTGTGCAGTGAATGAAATCTGCTTCTACTCTGCATTCTGTTCCCTGGAAAAATCTACAAAGCTGCTTCACTTCAAGGAGTTGCTGTCTCCTTTCCCTCATTTGTGAACACCAAGGCCTCCCCAGTGGCCTCCCTGCTTCCAGCACCACTGCATTGAATCCCTTCCCTTTACCAGACATTTGCTCTGATGAGAAGCAAAGATACTTGTCAAAGTCCCAAACCCCCAAGTTCTTTCCCACCAATAACGACAACCACCATGTCACAAGAAGGGGAAGCAGTGGGGACAGTCTAACAAATGTCATGCTAATCATTATGAACAAGGTCTTTGGCCTCAAACTGTGGGAGGAAACCCTCACTCTGAGTGACACAGTTGGTTATATGTCATTAGTTCTTTCACCATTTCGGCAGCCAAACACGACTCTCCCCCTGCATGGAGCAGAGCCAATTAGCAGGCTGCATGAGAAGCAAAGTGCCTTGGTCAATATTTCCCACAGAAGGTGGCAGAAATTCCCTCTCCACAGGCCAACCTGGCAGTGAGGGAGAAAATACATGTAGCCCTGATAACTTAGAATTCTGCTATTTCCTATTGAGTTACATTCTCTGGGGCTTAAACTCAGCCTTCATGACAGGCTCATGACTTTGGTTTTAAGATTCTTTAGGCCAGAAGGAGAGCAAACTGATGCAGTTACTTGAAACTAACACAGGCCTCCTAGCTTTAACTCAGTTTTGCCGGTCACCATCTATGTCACTTCAGGCAAGATAGTTCATCTCAGCCCTGGCCAGTGTGGCTCGGTTGGTTGGAGCATTGTCCCATAATCAAAAGGGTATGGATTTGATTCCCAGTCACGGCCCATACCTAGGTTGTGGGTTCAACCCTCGGTCCAGGAGTATATGATCCCCAGTCCAAGCATACACTATAGACAACCAATTGATGTTTCTCCTTCACATCAGTGTTTCTCTCCCTCCCTTTCTTTCTCTCTAAAAAGCAATGAAAATTGTCCTCAAATGAGGATAAAAAAAGATAGTGACTTTCCCTGTGCCTCAGTTCTCCCAACACTCAAATGGGGATAGGATAGCATATATTTCATAGGCTTTCTGCAAAGATGACAAGTTTATAAATGTAAAGTGATTAAACAATGCTTACATATATTAAGTATTATATATAAAAAGATTGTGCCATTGTTATGAATCCACAAACACCTAATATTTCTGTATATCATCATAAGGGTCCTTAACATATATTGAGCACCTACATTTTTGTTAATCACTAAGCTCAACATGAAATCTGATTTCCACATTAAAAGAAGAATGAGGAGCGGCA
Organism: Artibeus jamaicensis; assembly: GCF_021234435.1. Lineage (NCBI taxonomy): Eukaryota > Metazoa > Chordata > Mammalia > Chiroptera > Phyllostomidae > Artibeus > Artibeus jamaicensis. The sequence continues at coordinate 40,101,825 of NW_026522030.1, read as the reverse complement.
GATACCACATCAAAGGGGAAGAAAGCGCTCTAGTAAAGACCTAGATTCAAATTCCATTTCTACCTTTGACACTTTGGTCACGGAGTTAATGCTATCCAAAATTCTACCCAACCATTCCTTAAATTTGAAAGAAAAATATGGTGCTCTGGCCTATGTGGTTCAGTTGGTTGGAGCATCATCCTGTAAAACAAAAGGTTCTGGTCACAATACACTTACATTCTAATAGAGTAAGACTAGTGGTCAACAAGAATACAGATAGATGAGCAAGATGCTTACAATTAAGTAAGAGAAATTTGATCAATGGAAAGGTGTGCTAAGAGGTTATTTTTGTGCCATCTAAGAGAGGGCGATCAGCGAAGAGTCTGTAAGAAAATGACATTAAACTAAAATCCAAAAGATAAGGTCCTCCTTGTAAAAAAAATGAGGACAAGTGTATCAGGCAGAGGAAAAAAAAAGCAAGTGCCAAGAGCCTAAGCTATAAAAGACCTTGGAATGCCTAAGCAATTAAAAAGAAGACCCAGGTGACCAAAGAAATATGGGTGTGGGGGGAAGAAGAGAGTTGGATGGAGAGGCCAGATGGGATAGTGCAGAACTTCGTGAGCCATAGAACAAAATTTAGATGTTATTCTAACAGCAAGGGAGGACTTAGACTGCACAGAGACATGCCATCTGTCAACCTCTCACAGGCTGCACTCATCGAGTGTTGCTATTAATCACCCCTGGGGCTTTCTTGAAGGTTGGAGGAAGTTTGTAATGGACTCACAAACTCCATTCACTTTCTGTATGAACACATAGCATCTTAGACTATCCCAAGATACACCACTTATCCAAGAAGTCAGGTCTAATTTGGGTGTCAGTGTTTAGACCTGAAAGACCCATCCCTGGATGGTCTTACGACTAAACAATCTAAGAGGGCCCAAAGGTCTCCTATGAATGCCATGAGAAATAAAGAACAGACACAAGAGTAATGAATGAAAGCTGCAGAAAGGCAGATATTCATTAAAAATAAGGAAGGGCTTTCTAAACATTAAGAGTTTTACCAGATTGGAATAAATCAGGTGTCCATATACCTTTTCTGTAAAGGTCAAGATAGTAAGCCTTTCAGTCTTTGTAGCCCATGTAATCTCTGTTCTCACTGTTGAAGTCTGCCAGTGTAGCACAGAAGCAGCCATAGACAGCACTAGCAAATGAGCATGGCTGTGTCCCAGTAAAACTTTATTTGCAATAACAGGGGGTTAGCTGGACTTGGCCCATAGGCCACAGTTTGCCAAGCCCTATAATTGGCCAAGGAAGGCAAATGGCAGCTCACAAATGTCATCAAGGGCCCAGACATGTTTTATTTGGCCCAAACTACACTTTAAAATAAGAAAAAAACCCACACATTTAAAAGTTTGAGAATTTTGCTAAAAATCCAGATTCCTAGCTTTCCTTGAGAAAGGAGAAGATTAGGAACACAGGGCCCACATTCCGACACGTCAACAAGTGTCAACAGGAGTCCGGAGCTGAGCAGTGGCTTCCCGCTTTGGGGAGCCCTGGGCTCTCCAGGTCACCGCAGGCCTATCGCCTCCCTGTCTTTGGGGTTTCATATCAGTTACCGCTTAGCATCATGCTCACCCATTTTCCCCCTTATAGTAGGGAATTAGTTCTCCCAACCTGCATCTATAGCAAATGTAGAAAAATAGAAGACAGATTGAAAAGGACACATTTCCAGAAAAATTAGAGAAAGCCGAGGCATATGGGTTTAATATGCATACAAAGGATGCTGTGTTGAAAAAAATTGTTTCTATTTTTCAAATTTGAATTTAAAATATTTACGTATTTATATCATGTTACCTCCTTATGCCACATTTCAGTAACTATAAAAATAGTTTGACTTGATTTCTGCATTTGATTTTCTTATTCTGGGCCTGCTTTTTTCACTCATTAAATAGCCCACTGTGATGATAGGTAGCTGAGTTAGTACCTCTAGAATAGACCAACATATGGGTAGTGAGTACCCCACCCTGGTAGATGGAAAGCTGGTGAATGATTTGATTGGAAATATTTGTGTCGTGGATCCTACTGGGGGCTACAGACTGTGTGTAATAATCTCCAATGCCTGTGATTCTAGAACCTTGGCAGTCTGATTTCAACCTTGGCAAGACAGCTCCATTAGTAATGCAGTCATTCTCAGCATTTGACAAATAATTGATTGGCAAAACATGAATCCATCCTTTTCATGAATACAGACACAGGTACCAGCTTCATTAACAGAGCTCAAAGTGGAAGAGATATGGATAATCTATTTAATCAAGGAGAAAGGCCAAAACTAATGATTTAGGCATAGGATATGTGACGGCTGCAGGGCAAGCTGAGAGGTTTCCTTATTTCCACCTACAGCAAGTCCTTCTCCTTCTTCCTCTCTGACGGTGGCCAGGAACACATGCTTCCCTCCCCACTTGACATCCAGCCTCTGGACTGAGTTTGCATCTCATTCATTTGCTTAGCTAAGAAGTTATTCAGGCCCTGGCTGGTGTAGCTCAGTGGATTGAGCGTGGGCCTTCGAACCAGACAATCGCAGTTCGATTCCCAGTCAGGGCACATGCCTGGGTTGCAGGCTGGTTCCCTGCAGGCCAGTTCCCAGCAGGGGATACACGAAAGGCAACCGTACATTGATGCTTCTCTCTCTCTCTCTGTCCCTTCCCCTCTAAAGATAAATAAATAAAATCTTTAAAAAAAAAGAAGTTATTCAGATGTATTTTTTAGTCTTTCTTTTTATTTGTGCTTAATGACCCCATTCTAAAAGGAAATATCAAAAAAAAAAAAAAAAGAAAGGGAAAATACACTTACTTACACAAGAACAACCAACCAAATTGAAAGTGAAAAATTACTGATATTGATGGTGGCTAAAAAGATCTATACCCAAACACTGTAATAACTGTGTATAGACTTATTTTTCACTAATACAATTATTAACTGGCAATAAATAAAAGATGAGAGTTGTTGAAAACTAAAAATAAATTATAGGATCTTCACATTGCTCTTAAATTTCCTGTAATTTTACAATATTTTTATAATAATAAGCAAATAAAACAATGATATGACATAAAATACATCAGAAATCACTTGAAAACAAATGAGTGAGATCTACTGTGAATCTTGAATAACTGACACCTTGTGATCATTTGAAAAAGACAAACTAAATAAGTTTTTTTGTCAGAAATAAGAAGACAGTAGGTGAAACAGCTGAAGTAGTTCAGAACATCTGATACAGAAGCTCTGGGCAAGGCCTGTCAAGACTCTGTGCTGTAGAATATGCTGAAGAAATTTCAGTCCACCTTTTGCTTGTCTAAGAATGCCACTTAAAATAACTAAAGTGCAAGTAATTAATGTGAACATTCTTCAGATGACTTTTACAGGACTGGAAAAATCATGTCATTTGTCTTCCCCTGCCATAGCTTAAGTCTTGAGATTGCCCTCTTATTACCCATAAATTTATGGACAGCCCCATCAGGCACAACATAAATAATTCACCTTGTTCACAGTGCTTCAGATCAGGATTCATTGAGTTTAGTGCCTTACAATCACCGAGTCTTTATGATTTAAATGGGAATAAAAATTATCTAGACCAACTTATTTAACAGATAAGATAAGTTAAGGGATTATACAAGGTCATACATTCACTTAGCACCAAAGTCAGGGATTTGCCCTGTGTCTCTATACAGTTTCTGATGGAGCTCAGATCTGTCATAACTGCTTTATAATAACCATGATAATCACAAACCACAGCAACTACAATGCAGCATTGGTTTCTGCATAGCAGGGAATTAGTTTGTTATTTTGCTTTCTCATAAACTTTGGATAAAATAGTATCATATTGACATTCTTGGCTAATGATTATTTTGCATGAAATACATTAACTTCATGTAGCATTGTCAAATTCTTTGGCATTTTCCAAATAGTTTGGACATTTCTTACAATAAAGACAAGATCCTTGAACAGGACCTTTGCCTATATTGAGGGAACATTTTACCCCATGCCCCACAGGATGCAGAGTGCCTGCCTTGAATGACACAAATGATACATTCATGTCATGGTGGCCACATTAGCTAAAGGGAGAAAATCTAAATTAAGTGGTCATGCACACCAAAAAATTAATTCCTCATGCATAGCCATTCATTTGAGAATCCATCAGTCAACAGTCATCAGTGAATTTCTTGAGATGTCTATGCCATAATTTCCCCAATAAACCACCGTGGAGACCACAGAAACCTCCCTTTTTGCACAAGGGCTTCCTCAGCCCTCTGCTCTCACCCTTATGCTCTTCCTTGTTATTTACTACATTTTACATGTGCATTTTATTTCATGCTCTTACTAATGCAAGTCTTCCCTGCCCCCTTTTCAGCAGTAACAAAAGAAGCTGCATCAAATCAATGAACTTAGAGCTGAGAAACAGGGGCCAGGCGCCTGCATACCCTTTCTACCCACTGGGCACAAGATTGCCTACTGTGACCTGAAGCCTTAAAACACTTTCTGGACCAATCTGAATGTGGAAACGAGAACTGGTTTGTCTCCCAAGTCAACACATAAAATGAAAAGACTGGTGCTATTTACACTAGGGAAGCAAGGGTGACAGATACTAATCCTTGATTAAGGATTAAGAAGAAAGCAGAGTAGAAGTTTGGTTTTCACTTTTAAATGACAGAATTAAGATGGAAAACAGAGGAAAGGGGGAGAATGGGTGCTGGGTGTCTAGGAGGGAGTGGACTTGCATAGCTTTGTGTGCTTGTCCTCCAGGCTCAGTTACACACATCTCAGCATGGCTAACCTGAAAGGCTTGTGTTCAGTTGACAGACTGGCAGCTGATGTTTTGGAATGGCAGCAACTTGGGAACCAGGAGGCCAGTGCTGCTCTGAAAGGTGGCCCTCAACATGCATGGCCCATTCAGCTTTCCTTCCAAAAACATTTGGAGAAGCTTGCAGGACAGAGCATGGCAGCCTGGTGTAGTAGGTTCTTCTTGATGTCTGTCGGTGGATGGCAGATGAAATATTAAGCCAAGAAACTGAGAAGAAGGGAAGAAGGATCTGGGAACCCTGACGTTGGTTACCTGAGTGGTAACTCAGGTTTCCTGCACAGGACATTGCATGCCACTGGACTGAAGCTTCTGTGCTTCAGAATATATGTTTCATTGAGACTGCAACAGGTAACAACCCAGGCCGTCAGGCCTCAAGCCACAGCTCTCCACCCACTCCTCCCAGAGCCGAGGTTTTGACTTCTATAGACAACACTGTTAAAGTTTTCTAGCCCTTCTTGTAGGAAGACACTGGTTATTTGAGTTGAAAGCAGTCAAGCTTGTGATGATATCTTTATCCCACAGTGGGCACAGAAATAACAGGTGTAGTGGAACCAAAAGGGACACTGGATAGTACACACTGAATATTTCAATGAGCGCCTGGGTGGACAGGGCAAATTGTAAAGAGCCTCTGAGGTCAATATCAAGGCCCCCAGGCATTTCAATATGACTCAGTGTGTGGGGAAATCCAAATAATAATCAAAGTAAGCATGTGAGACTGAAAACACTGCTGGGCCATTTCTGGAAGATAAAATCTGCCACGTCTTATGGTTGATAAGATGGTTGATACTCAGATTAGCTAAATTAAAAGGTACAGGATCAGGGGCCAGTTATATTAATATAATATGAATATGAATATTTTGTTTTGGAAACAAAAAAGTGAAATAGAGCTGAGTCTTAAGTGGACTGGAGCATCTTCACAAACAGTTCACCTTCACTGTATTATAGGGGCCCTGAGCTTTGTCTCCTTTATTTGCCTCTGTACACCTGCTACTACATTTTCCAGTTTCTGTCTGAAAACCTGATTTCTCTTCCTATTTAACAGCTTATATGAGGCCCAAAGCTTTGCCCTCAGCCCTTCTGTTTAAATGACTCATATATAGACAGCAAATTGACACAGTAATAAGACTCTGTCCTTACCCTTCTCACATCACTTAGCCCTTAGGACTTCTGTACCCACTAGCTTAGTATCCCATGCTTACACCTGTAACTCCTGACCCCAGAGTTATCTCTGGCTCCTTACACCTGCAAGTTAACACCTCTTGGAAGTAGACCTCAGCCAATAGGCAATACCAATTAAAGGACAAATACCCTGTCTCCCTCACCCCATAAGGTACGGTAAGATAATTTAGATATATATTCAACCCTTAATCCTGTTTTCTAACAGGATTAAGCCCCATTTCCCAAGTGGTCACTTGATTCATGAGTACATTTTATTGGCAAATTTCCATTCTCTATCTTACTTTTCCACTCCCCTAAAGATGCTTCCTGGGATATCCCTTCCTGCAGCTTTGGGGAAAAACAACCCAAGACACTTAATCTCTCTCATTGTCCTGATTTCAAAATCCTAGGGGAGCAGTATGATTGTACCAACTAGGTTATGATCATTTCTGATCCAATCTGCTGTCATTGAGGGAATGGGTCATGAAATCGCATGACTCCCCAAGCCTCTGAGGGAGTGGTTACAGATAGAAGCAGTTTCCAGTAAGTCTCTAGCAGACAGGCACTCTAAAACATGGCTGCCAGATTCACTGTTGCATTTCTCACCTAGGATTTCAAAGTTCCTTTATACCCAGACACCGGTACCCAAATCTTACAAAAAGTGAGGCTCAAAATTAAAAATGGAGTGTCCCTACCCCAAATCCTGCCTTTATTAATGAATTAAGTTAAGCCCTTTATAATTTGTAGAGGTAGCAGTTTATGAATTATTCAAATCTTCTGCAATCTCATGTTTTATCCTCACAACTGCATGGTTTGAGAAGTATAAACAGAACAAGAAGGGTCTTTAAATCAGACAACTGTTTTAATAGCCAACAAATCTCAGCAAAAAACAATATTATTTCAAATCACAGACCATCTTATTACAGATTATTGTAGAGATTCACCAGTATTCAAAAGGTCCCTTAAAATAATATTAAACACATAAATAATGTGATCTGTTAAGTTGTACATGTTTTGCTTCCACTATTTTTTGTAATGACTTACTTGTAATGAGGCAGTGAATTCCCCATAAACTACTAACTCTGTAAACATATAGTAGAATCCTTTTCTAGTTCTGTCTAAAAGAATATTCCAAAAGTAGTTACTCCAAAACATTCCCCCAAAATATGTTTTATTATGAAAGTTAAAATCACATCAAATTTAAATACTTAATTATAATAGTTGTAGTAGCTCCTATTACCCACCAGATCTACCAGGCAAGAACTGAGACAGCCTCAAAGTTTCTCCCAGGATTTTCTAGGGTCCTCAGAGTGAACCATTTTGTCAGCTATAGTCACTACTGGCCTCCAGTTTTCCCTCTCCCATTCCCACTAAACCTACTAATGGCAGGTGAAGCTGCTTCAAGGAACTACCCCAATATGATGTTGATGGTGCCATCTTGAACAATGATGCCTGAAGCAGTCAAGGAGCTGCCAATCCCTCAGAAGTCAAGAGAGTGCGAGCTTCCGAACAGAGTCGGGTGGACAGGCCTCTCTGGACTTGCTGTGTTCCACCTATGACTATGGCCAAAATAGCCTAACCTGGACCCAGAGCTTTCCACAAATTTAGTTCATTTCTGTCTCTCCTTCTCTATCAAAAGAGGCTTAAGTATAACTACTATGCTATACACTTGAAACTAATATAAAATAATAGTGAATGTCAACTGTAAGTAAAAAACAAAATTTAAAAAAAGAGGCTTGAACCCAGTCTGACGGGTCAGAGGGGTAACAGACACCATAGGAGGCTCTTCATTGAACATGCCTGCCTCCTGTCCAGATAACATTCCTTTGTATGTGGAGACATTGGAGCAAACAGGTAAGAGTGAGTGTGTGCAGGGGGTGGGAGGACGACGTTTCTCCTTGTCAGTCTCTGACCCCACTTTGTCAAGTCCGTCACCTCAGAAACACTATGATGTTATGTCTAATTCCTCAAACAGTCTTATTGTTGTTACCACTCAGCTAAAGTAATTTTAATTGTTGGAAAATAACCATCAGTAATATGGTTCAGGAATACATGTAGACAGTCCTCACTAGCTAACTGGGCTGGATTCCTCAGTGGCATGGGAGACCACGAGAAAGCTCAAGAGAGACTGAAGTGTACACTGTAACCAGAAGCAAGAAAACCAAAGATATGCTCCAAATACACACTGAAGCACAACGTAAAATTATAGGGAAGCCTGAAGATGCCAGGGATGAAGGAGCAGACATCTCTGCCTGGTGGGTGACAGTTACACTTAAGAAATGGAATCACGAGTGATACCAGGCTCTGTATGTAGTAACTGTTATTTCATATAAAAATGATCTCTCCATGTGCGTACCTTGAAGTCACTGCTGCACCTCTCATATGCACACATTATTCACCTCCCTACACAGAGCAACCCACGATCACCCCTTAAAATATGAGCATGGATCTAAAGCAGCCTTCAGTTTTGTTTAAAACACACTCTGTATTCAGGGGACATTCATCACCTTTGTTGCATTTCAGCGCAAGGCCCTGGCAGCCTGGTCAGTTAAGCATCCAGCCTTAAGTACGTGGATGAAATGCAATGTTTGTTCTCAGCTAGTTTTAAGCTTACATAAGTGAGTCCGTTGTGTCACCCCTATGTTCAGTGTTTTCACCCCTAGGTAAATGTTTTACCTAGGCTATGTCATTGGATCCCTCCCACAACCATATGAGATAGATCCTACTGCTATTAGAGACCCAGGCTTAGATAAAGCAATTAGCAAAGTGCCACAGTGCTAAGTACAACATAGACAGGATTCAAACCCCAGCAGTCTGACAGCAGACCTCATGCCTTAATGACTCCACTGCACTGCCCCCAGAGTTTGGAGGCATTGACTCTGTTCTACTTGGATGCTCTACTCTACTCAGAATGCCCGAGCTTGTGACCTAGACAGTGAGGGCATCAGTAGGTGTCTGTCTGTGAGGTCCATTTCTAGGAACTCCATAATTCATACTTGTTGATGAGTAATTATGTCTCCAGCATCTACTCTTGTGCATTCTTGACAGAGTTGTTGGAAATTGGTAGATTCCAATGGATTTCCTAGTGAGCAGAGTAACAGTTACAGAAAGATCAGTTGAAGGTACAACCCACTCCTCTATGTCGTCATCAACCCACACAGTGCAGTTAATTCAGTCACCTTCTCCTCACAGTCCACTCACATCATGGCAGAAACCTTTGTAGAATTAGATGGCATTTCCAGAATGTGCAGAGTCTGAACTCTTGCTATTGTATGATGTGGCAACCCCATGAGGAGTGGGAAGTGGCCACCGTACCCCAGTGTGCTAAGGACCACGTGGATCTCCCACAACTCCGTTCTTCCTCCAACACCACAGTAGCTGTATACAATCTGCCTACCTTATTTAAGCTTCACAAGAAGCATGTGTGACAAATACCTCTCCTATTTTTCAAAATAAAAAATAGACATTTCGAGAAGTTAAATATCGTATCCAAGACCAAGCAGGTATAAGAATTAAAATCTAATGTCAAAAATCAAGCATTCTTCCCATAGTTTCCTGATTTGAGTCTGAATGAGGTCAAGAGCATCTCTGGTACATAAGAGTATGTTATAAACATGACATATGGAAATAGACCTGATTTAAGAATCCCACAAAACATGAGAGAGATAAAGAGAGCTGCAAAGGTGGGAAGGAAAATTCACACTTCTGCCACCTCTCAATGCCAAAAAGGGCAGATGTGTTCCTAGCATCACTATTTTCTGGGATCTAAACACAAACATAAATCATATGGAAAAATCATCACGTTTGTGGCTGAAGCATGTTTTATCTATGGAAATAGCATTCCCTTCACCTAGCTCCTCCATCATCTCCACCCCTGGCCCTCAAATTAAGTTTACAAACCTCTTACATAGGCATTGCTGTTGCCTAGGAAATCTGGCATCTTAAGAAAACAGTGGTTTCACACTGGTTTGGGTGTAAAGTTTGAATAAGATATTGTATCTTAAAAATTGATTTTGTATACTCCTTGGGCCAACTTCCTGGAATTAGAAGTTTCTTTCACACTTCACATTCTCTTCAGACTTCTCAGATATCACTAAAAAGAAAAAAAAATGGAGACCACAGCAGAACAAAACCATAACTCAGGAGTTGGGTAATAGGTGAAAGACACTAATCCCAGTTGAGAGGAGTTCATAAAAATGAATCCCGCCCCCTCTTGGGGCAGCAGGAACAATGCCTCATGAATATTTATGGTGGAATATGGGAAGTGTTGGGAAACAGACCCAGCAGGGGCCAATCTACCCGAACAGCTGGGGATTGTTTGGGTGTTAAAATGAAGTTTTAAGGGACACCATTTAGATAAAATCATATTTGAAAAGAATTATGCCTGTGTTCCAAATAACATCGAGTGTAGAGCAATTTTGAGTTTTATATGCTTTGCAAACATCTGTTTGCTCTTAAACTTTACTCATCATGTGCTGTAAAGTTGGATTCGGTTTCAAAAAACTCCCATATTTTTATGATGGGGTGATTCAGTCAAAGGGGTTTATGAAAATGTTTAAGAGAAAAATATTATGTATACATATATGTATAAATCGTGAACTGACTTTTCAAAAAGCATTAATTTTAAAGAGGTGATATGTATAGTAGTTAAGCACACAGAATGTGAAGCAAGATTCCCTGAACCCAAATCCAACCCACAGCTCTCTACAGGTTATGTGGCCTTGGGCAAGTTACTTAACCTCTCTGTGCTTTAGTTTCCTAATTATTAAAACAGGGTCATAATAGTGCTTTCTACTGTGGCTGTTACAAAGGTTAAACAAGTTCTTGGCTCACAATAAGCACTGTGTTACTATTAGTCCTCATCATCATTAGTAAAATTATTGCCATTTAATTAGAGGGTATAAAATAAGCATGATATGTTTATACCAAAAAGTTTTTAAAAGAATTTAAAAAATATAATAAGCTTAGCACCTAGCTCAAATGCCATGTATGGAAGTACTTAAGGGGAACCACTGGTAAACCTAAACCTAATTTTGTCATCAGCTCTGATCACTGAGTGTTCCTGAAATGAACTTGATCATTCTTCAACAAAGGTAAGAAGTTACCACCAACTAAACCAAAAATGCCATTAATAGTTTAATACTTCAGTGTCATGTTTTTCTTAGATATTGAGACTCAACTTACAGTGTGTTACTCAAAGGGTTTATATATGGCATATAATCTCATTTCACCGTATTTTACAGGAAAATTTCATGGGAACATTTTTCTTTTGGTCCCAAATCCTGATTTTGCTAATTTATTATTTAATTCATTTATCCAAAACAAAAATAAGAAAGAAAACTACTGAAGGCTCTATTTAACAAATTGCTTGCAGCTTTATTATTGTTATTGTAGTTTGTTAATTTCAGTTCTATAAAATTTCCAAATGTGGCTATAAATGATTAATGATTCACATACCCCTCCTGAAAAAATGCTTAAAAGAAGGTTCACCAATGTTTGAAATCCATGTTGCTGCATGAATGTAGGACTGCGCCTTGCCCAAAGAGAAAATACCTGGCTCCCCATTCACTTCATAGCAGCCCCAGTGAAAAATGCAAATATGATCATGTTATTTCATTGCTGAAAACCTTTTAATAACACCCAAACTCCCTTGGGATGAAGACTGAAATCCTTAGTAGAGAATTTATATGCTATGACTCTGGGCTAGCCTCCAGCCTTTCTCCCTGAACTTTCTTTTCATCCTATTCCATGTCCCAGCTGCATTGCCCTTCAGCTGGCTCCCTGAACTTGCCACCCTATTTTCTGGCCAGTACAATCTGTCCATGTCCGTGAATACCATTAGTCTAGAGACCCTTCAAACAGTCTTTAAGTATTTGTTCAATATCTATTTGGTGAGAGTAGGGTGAACTTAATTTGCTTTTTTAAAATATATTTTATTGATTATGCTATTACAGTTGTCCCAATTTTCCCCTTTTGTCCCTCTCCACCTGGTACCCCCATTCTCTCTGGCAGTCCCCCCTTCAGTTCATGTCCATGGGTCGTACATATAAGTTATTTAGCTACTCCATTTCCTATACTGTTCTTAACATCCCCATGGCGATTCTGTAACTACCTATTTGTTCTTCTTAATCTCTGTACCTTTCCCCTCAATTTTCTCCCTTCCCACTCCCAGCTGATACTCTCCAAATGACCTCCATCTCTATGATTCTGTTTCTGCTCTGCTTGTTTGCTCAGTTTGTTTTCCAGATTTGGTTATTGAGTGTTGTAAGTTTATTGTCATTTTAATGGTCACACTTTTGAGATTCTTTTTCTTAAATAAGTCCCATTAACATTTCACATAGTAATGGCTTGGTGATGATAAATTCCGTTAGCTTTACCTTGTCTGGGAAGCACTTTATCTGCCCTTCCATTCTAAATGACAGCTTTGCTGGATAGAGTGATCTAGGTGGTAAGCCCTTGCTTTTCATCACTTTGAATACTTTTTGCCAGTCCCTTCTAGCTTGTGAAGTTTCTTTTAAGAAATCAGCTGACAGCCATATGGGAACTCTCTGCTTTGTAGGTAATTCTCTGCTTTTCTTTTGCTGCTTTTAAGATTCTCTCTTTATCTTTAATCTTTGGCATTTTAATTATAAGGTGTCTTTGTGTGGTCCTCTTTAGGTGTATGTTGGTTGGGACTTTCTGTGCTTCCTGAACTTATATGTCTATTTCTTTCATTATTTTCTCAAATAAGTTTTCAATTTCTTGCTCTTTCCCTTCTCCTTCCAGCACCCCTACGATTCAAATATTGGTACACTTGAAGTTGTCCCAGAGGCTCCTTAGCTTGTCTTTATTTTTAAAATTCTTTGTTCTTCTTGCTGTTCTTTTTTAAAGTTTTAAAGAATGTTGTTTTATTTTTATTTTTTAAAGGTTTTATTTATTCATTTTTATTTACTTATGTAGTTCAGTAGCATTTTATTTAAGCCATGTAGAGAGACAACTTAATGATAACATGTGAATCCTGGATCCAGCATTGAAATCTTTGAAGCCCTTCTCAACAACATACAAGCTGTGTAAACTTAAACTCTCTGCTCAGATTGAATGTTGTCTTTTCTTCCTTATGTTCCAAATCTTTGATTTGATTCTTGGCTTTGTCCACTCCACTGTTGGTTCTCTGTAAATTTTTCTTTATGTCATTTAGTATCTCCTTCATTTCCACCTGGGTCTTTTTTTTATACTGTTGAAGCATCCAGTGAGTTCCTTGAGCATCATCATAAAACAGTGTTTTGAACTCTGCATCTGATAGATTGCCTATGTCCATTTTGTTTAGTTCTTTTTCTGGAATTTTGTTCTCTCCTTTCATTTGGGCCACATTTCTTTGTCTCCTCATTCTGGCAGCCTCCCTGTTTGTTTCTGTGTATTAGATAGAGCTGCTTTGATTCCCTTAGTTGCATGGCCTACTGTAGAAAAGCGCACCTGTAAGTTGGATGGGGTGAAGACTTAGATAATTGCCAGGGAGGGACAACCCATGTGAATCAGGTTGATGGAGTCTCAGATATGTTGTCACTGCTCTGTTGCTGTGTGTAGGTAAGTGCTCAGAAGGGACAATGGCCACTGCCTGGCCTCTGGAGTTTTGTCCTGGAGGGAGCTGTTCCCTGGTGCTCACGCCGATGCTGGACACTTTAGTTTCTCATATGGGGATATGCCACTGGTGTCCTTTAAGCTACTGCCTCAGTCCTAGACCCCAGAGGGAACGAGTCTGTATAAGTCCTAAGCCTGTTTCAGAATCTTTAAGAGGAGACACTTGAGAATCCCACTGTTTCTTCTGGAGCCCCATGCCCCTCTGGTTTCTACAGCCAGAAGTTACAGGGACTTATCTCCCTGGGACTGTGGCTGTGGGGCATGGTGTGGGGCAAGGATTCCTCACTTCCAACATATCCCTCTTGATTTTTATATACCACACATGGGTGAGGGACTACTGGTTCCATGCCTCTGTGTCTCCGCATCTCCACCCCTCCTACTCATCTGAATTAATGTGACTTCTTTAATTCCTTTGTTGTTGGACTTCCATACAGCTCAATTTTCTGACCATTGTAGGGGATCGTTGATTTGTGATAGTTGCTTTGTAGTTTAGTTGTATTTTTTGCTGTGGTTGTGCAAGGAAGCGAGCCATATTTACCTATAGCTCCTTCTTTTTTTATTATATATACATTTTTTCAAAGATTTTATTTATTTATTTTTAGAGGGGAAGGGAAGGAGGGAGGGAGGGAGAGAAATAATAATGTATGGTTGCCTTTCATGTGTCCCCTGCTGGGAACTGGCCTGCAACCCAGGCATGCGCCCTGACTGGGAATTGAACCGTGGTTGTTTGGTTTGCAGGCCCACGCTTAATCCACTGAGCTACACCAGCCAGGGCTACCTATAGTTCCATCTTGATCATAAGTCAGAAAGTAGGTAATTTGCTTTTAATGATAATTATTTACTAAGACAGATTTAATTAATATACAACTTACTTCACCTGGAAGTAAGCAAAATTGATATTTTGAAAAAAAATTGACTATTTTTATTTGGTCTCTAGTTTTTGTCTCTCTTCAGCTTTCTTTTGTCAATTAATACAAAGAGCCAAATCTTAGTAGGTAGAACAGTATATTTTATAGTTTTTTTTAACTTTTAAACCACAGAGCCTATAACTTATTCTGCAACATGTCTCATACGGTTTTGGGGTTTCATATGATTGTGACTGCCAGTTTCAGATATACCTGCAGCAAACAACTTGTGTAAATACACATCAAGAGTACCTGCAAGAAACAGGCATGATGAAGCACCCCTGTAGTTTGGCCCCTGATAAGTTGTCCAGCTAAACTGCCCTGTAATCTTGCTCTACCTCTACTAAGCTGACACTTTTCTACCTCAACTTGTGGAGAACTTCATAGTTTTCAAGTCTAAGCCTAAAATCACCTCTCCCAAGACAATGTCATTGGCTCCAAAGACCAGGTCAAATCATCAAGTGACTGCGTTTCATAGATTCTGCATTGTACTTATATTTTCACATCTCTGAAACCTAGATGTGACTTTCTAACAATGAGGTTTGTCAACCTCATGCATCAGATGAGCAGGGCATCCTGACCTTGTGCCATTACAGGCACATGTAAAAACGTGGCTGATAGCCTTGGCAATATGATTGTGCAACTGAAGCCCCTCAACTATTTGTTCAACAGACCATGTGAGGACCATTTAAGGAAAGAATAGAAATTCTAGTTGATGTCTGAAAAGCTTCTGTTGACACCTTTTTGTAAGATCAGACAACACCAGCATCTAAACTCTAAAAATTGGTATCAGCTTCTGGGGAGAAAATTCAAGACAATAGTGAAATACCCTTTTAAAAAATGCTGCCCCCTAACTCCCTTATTGGCCACTGAATTACACTGTATGGAAAAGTATGAAGAATGATGACTCTTAGTCGAAAAGTGATCCAAAATAGTTTGACTCTCAATGTGAAAAAGTTTTAGAAATGCCTTATTTAATTTATATTTTCCTTTTGATGTAAGTACAAGAGGGATTATGGTAAAAAAAAACATTTATGTTCCAATAAGTCTAAAATGAGTTCTTTCAATAAGTATGAAACAAAATGTGTAAATAAGAAAGCATAGGAGTTTGATTTCTTAAAGACAAGAAGGTATAGGGCTATAATTTAATTGGCAGGTTTTTATCTTTCTTAATAGTATGTAAGATAGTGATGTGAATTATGAGCAATTTTTATGAAACATTGTATACATTTGTATAGTTGCCTGGGTTTTTTAGTCATAATGATTACCACAACTGTAATTCTATTTGGGTAATTATCTGTTTAATATTTATTTTCCCAACTTGTCTATCAATATGGAATGATGCCTACAATAAAGGAAACATTCAATAATACTTTATTGCGAATGAGTAAATTAATACATTAATGAATAGGTGAATGAAGTATGCTCCGATTTATGGTCCTCTCTGTACAAATGTCCCCTGGAATCTTGCAGTTCACTCACTGACCTCCAGTACTGGATGGTGCAGGTTAAACCCAAGCTGCAAGTATGTGTGTATTGCTTGATGAAGTATAATCTTCCTTAAAAAAATTTTTAAATAAAACTGAATGCCTCTAGGTGGGGCATGTGGTTTCCAATTCACTATTTCAATCACTCTTATCCATTTACATCTACATTATTGACCTGCCCTTTGAAGGCCTTTGAGTTTAACTTGTCTGCTCTGTGCTTTGTATTAACACAATAATCAGATCCTTCATACTGTTGAAAGAATGCTTATGATTTGTGGGAGAAAAGCCCTACCCAGGCCACCGATGTACCCATAAAAGCACTTGCTGTTTGGAAAACTTTAGACTACGAGACTCAGGAGGTGGCCCAGTTCTTGCACTCACAACCTGTCAGTGGTGCTGCTTCACTGGGCCTGCAGCATGTCAGGGCTGATGCTTGCTGCTGTCCACAGGTGGCAGCGGTCCTTCACTGTTGCAAAAGCCCAAACCACCAACATTGCCTCTAGGGCTGAATTGTGGGCCCAGGAGATGCTATCTGTGTTAGCAACAGTTTGTCCCACTTTATCACTCCACCTCTTGGATGCCTACCTGCATGGTGTTTACACAGCAAAGGAACTGAGCTCCCTGTGGGTCATGCAATGTGTTTACATAGCTGGAATGTAAAGGGCAGTCTGACACTGAACAAGTATTTTTTCCATGTGATTTAACCAAGTACTTTTCCCATCAAAAAAGAGAGAAGGAAGGAAAAATAATTTTGCTGCTAATTGTATTTACTTACTAACCTTTCTTTCAGTATTATCTTAGTGTGTTAATATCTCCAACTTGAATTGCCAGTATAATGAATTACAAAAATTAAGACTTTTAGAAACCATTATATACTGTCTTCTTGTGTGTTTTGCATTTTAACACCGTTCTGCATATACACAGACACAATAGAAAGCTCAGTTTTAAAGGGGTTGAAATTAAGCAGTATTCCACCCCAGCCAATTTTTCCAGGTAACTTAGCATTTGATAGATATAAACTCTAAAACCAAGGTTTCTGTACTCTGTTTTTCTTTCATATATATCTTGGCTGAATGTGTTCCATTTGCAACTCAGTTACAAAAGTACTCTGGTTTTCTTAAGAACAGTCTGCAAAGTGTTAACTATTCCTTGATAACCCATGATAATGTTTTAAATACTTTTCTGTTAGAAACTCCCTTAGTTTTTGTCCATGTTTCCTTTATATTTGTTCCTATAAACCCTTCTTCCCCTTTTCCCTTGAAATTCCCTCCCCTCTCCCCTCTGGTCCTTGTCAGCCTGTTCTCAATTTCAGTGTCTTTGGTTTTATTTTGCTTGCTTGTTTGTTTTGTTGTTTAGTTTCCTGTTAAAGGTGAGATCATATGGTATTTGTCTTTCACGGCCTGGCTTATTTCACATTACGGTCAATTAATATTTGACAAAGAGGGCAGCAACATAAAATGGAGTAAAAATAGCCTCTTCAACAAATGGTGTTGGGAGAACTGGACAGCTATGTGCAAAAAAAATGAAATTCGAGCACCAACTTACACCATACACAAAAATAAGTTCAAGGTGGATAAAAGACTTAAATATAAGCTGTGATACCATTAAAGTCCTAGAGATTTTCAACCATTTTAATCTTCTGGCACACATAAACTAATTACTAAAATTCTTCAGCACAACAAAAAATATATCTTATGCCAATCTGACAAAAAAAAATAGGTATCATTTTGATTGATTCACACCAGATGGCTATTGTTGTGTTGGCTGTTGTCATTTTTTATTTGACAAACTATGGGAAAAGAGGTCAGAGCCCCTGACTAAAGAATCAGGTATTGTATGTTTTAAAAATTCTTGCAGCATACCGGTTGAAAATTACAAGACTAACCACCCCAAAGAAAAGTTAGTCTCACTGTGTATATGACCATTAGCAATGATATTTGTTCGTGATGGTTTTAAGTAAAAGAAATTTTGTCAAGGAAAAAATATATGACTATAAAAGCAACACTTCTGCACACAGGATCAGCATTCCTTTTCGTGACCTGACATCTAAAAATGATCAAGAATAATACAGGCTCTTAAAAACTACATATTACTGAATAAATGAAACCTTTTAAAAACAATCCACTTGAATTGAAAAATCTTTTGCAAAATTTTTCTCTTACATTTAGATCAGGAAAAGCATATTAAAGACAAATTGCGCCATTTAGGTTTTAAGATAAAGAGAAAGAATTAAGTTGACAAGTAATAAACATTAACAATCTTACTTTTCTCTCCTGAAAGAGACTGATTTCCCCTCCATCTCACTCAGAAGTAAAACAACCAGAGTGTGGCTTCTCTTGATCTGGCAGGGTTGGTTGCCTTGGCACAGCTGTGCACATCTGTCGCCTGAGTCCCCAACTGAAACCCAGCTTCAGAGTCATCACACAAGCAGTGTGTTCTGGAAGGATAAGCCCCTGTTGTCAACGTCCTCCCTGGAGTTGTTTCTCCGTTGGACTCCCACACCTAACCTCATCTCTGCCCAGTGCTAAGAGAGAATTTGTTGACCTCCCATAGACTCTCAAAATTTAGTTTTCTCCAGCTGTTGCAAGAAGATATTGGATGCTAGGAATAATACACGGGGTAGGTGTCAGAAACCGCTGCACCAGTGTTGGTAGATTTGAGCACTGGAACCTGAGGCAACACCCGCGATTCCACACTGTGTGGAGAGGCTGACAAGGTGCTGATTCCTCATGCTTCTTGGGGATGGATCTTTGACCCAGCCCAACTTCATTCCCCTGCCCCTTCCAAGTGAGCCAACAGAAGCTGCTGAACCCAAAAACCACTTTCAGGGCAAAACTGCCATGTCCTTCAAAAGCACTATTCAAAGTCACTAACAAGGGGAGAAATGAGCATTTAAGTTTCTACTATGAGCCAGCTACTTCACATGCAGTATCTCAGTGAGTACTTAGAGCAACACTGTGATAGAAATTCTCTTAGGCTCACTTTACAGACGAGACAGCTGAGATTCAGAGAGGTTAGCTAACTTTTTTGCCCAGTCACCCGACTTATTACCTGTGTCCTGTTGCTTATGAGACCTGTGATCTTTTCACTAACCTGTTTTCAATGTCTCCCTTCCCTGTTTTATTGTCCCTAAAGTAATTTTTTTTTTAAATACCTGCTTCGGAAAGGACAATCCTGTGCCTAAGAAATGTATTCCCTTCATTCTCCTTTAAAAGATTTTGGGAATGGGGGCCCTGACCAGGTGAATCAGTTGGTTAGAATGTTGTTTTCCCAGTGGGCCAGGGTTGTGGGTTTGAGCTCCATCTGGGGCACATGCAGTAGGCCACCAGTGAGTACACAGCTAAATGGGACAGCAAAGCCACCTCTCTTTCTCTCTTTCCCCACCCCTGCCCCTCCCTCCCTCGAGCCCACTCTCCCTCTCCTCTTCTCTCTTTCCTAAAATCAATCAATAATTTCTTTTTAAAAGGCCCTGGCCAGGTAGATTAGTTGATTGGAGCATCGCCCTATAAACCAAAAAGCTAAAGGTTTGATTTCTGGTCAGGCCACATACCAACAACATTGCAGGTTCTACTCATCACTTACTGGGGGAAACTGAGAGATCTCTCTCACATGGATTTTCCCTCTCTGTGTCTCTCTCTCCTCCTCCTCCCCCTCTCTCCTCCCATCTTCCTCCTTCTCTAAACATCAATAAAAATATATCCTTGGATGAAGATTAAAATAATAATAATAATTTTTTCAAAAGATCTTGGGAATGGCTAAAGAAGTTGATATAAACTGTAGTTTTGGATGTGGCACTTACTTTTATAACAAATATTATTTTCCATGAGTTCAATGAGTGACATCCTTGATTTTAACGGAAAAGGAGGTCCTTGTTATGACTGATTTTTCAGCACCAATAATACAAGTTGCATAGACTCAGTTCCTGTATGTGTAGATAATCACAGATATTTAGGAACAAGTCTACACTTGTCAATACAGTCCAAGTGTTTCTGAAATCACTTTCTCTTGTCCACTGTCTGCAGAAAAGAAATGGAGAAGAGTGTGAATTTTCCCCAGAAAATTCTCAGGATTTACAGCCTTGAAACACATTCTGAGATTCTTTCAGCTTCCACATCCCAACTGATCAATGTAGCATTGCAAAGAGATGTAAAGAAGAGACACAGAATCACAAAGAGCATAAGCTCTTGTGCTGAGGGCTCTGGATGACCCACAGAGTGAGTGCCCCTGGTTCCTCCTGCCTGCAGCATAGGAAGCAAGTCACTGACTTTCAAAGAGAATTTCAGATTGACAGCTTTCAAGGGAATTGGTATATATGTCAGTCCCTTAGATACAGCAATTAAACCAGAAATCTTCAGATTTCTACAACATGTTGTATTTGGCTTGTGGTTAGGTATCAAAGGCAAAGTCTTCCTTATTCTGTTTGAACAAGGATCTGACTGTTGGAGAGCTCCCCACTCCAGTTTCACCCCCTTCTGCCCTTTACTCAAGAAAGATGGAAGTTGAGAAACACCCAATTTTAGCTGAATCATTCACGTGAAGCCCCATTAAAAGCTCAAAGGAAGTTACCCCAGTGACACCCGTCTTCTGGGGCCTAGACACGTCTAACCTTTCAGAAATTGATTTTTCTGAATTTAAAAATAAAAAAGGTAAGTTTGACAAATACTGTGAAATGGGTTCTGATTGATGACTTTATTTCATCTTTAGAACTAGAACTCTGTCAGAAAAATCAGAGAGCATAATTATCAGCCACAAAATTACTCTGTATTTCTATTTGGAATATATACAGGCTGACAGTCATCATTTCAATCTTCCTTATTTCCACTAATAACGTTTTCTTTGAGGCTGCTGGCTATTTTGCAGATGTGTTTGTTGTTGCAAAGACCAGCAACGGAAACTAAAAGTAAGTTACACTTTAGAATGCTCATATTGATTTCCATTTGTTTATAATGTCAACAAACTAATTTAATTAAATATTTTTAGGAGCCCCACTTCACTGAGATTATGACCTAAGACTTTATATAACCACAAACATGTCAAGTTTTCTGATGCTCTAATAAGAATCCTGCAGCCTAACAAAGGAGAACAGAGTTCACATCCCACTGTTAGAATGATATTGCTATCGGATAATATTCCAGAAGTTACAGCACCTCTAGCCTCAGTTTCTCCATGAAAAACAGTTATTCATAGGGCCTCTTCAAGCTTTAACCCATTTGTTCTAACATATGAGGAACATTTTAAAAATCTACAGCACAAAGATCAATTTTAACACACTTTTTAAACTTAGAACTAATACTCCTCAATAAACATTGCATTTGAATTATAAGCAAAGCAAAATGAGGATGCAAATGAGAGAAAATATAGATGGTTATTTTCCATATTCTGAGAGCCCCAGTGAAATTCCACAGCTGCGGAAGAAAACTGGCATCCCCTTGTTTTCTCCAGCAAATGTGACGGGGAGCCACAGGGTTTGGCCACCCCGACTCTCTATCCCTGCCGTGCCAAACTGACAGAGCATTTGTGCAGAGGGGCACTTGGAAACCACAAGGACTGTCAGCGCATCTGTGCTTCTGGAGCCTTTTCCAGACCAGGCTGGGTGGGACTTCCACCCTGCAGAGCAGCTGGACTGCACATCCCTGGCCCCCATCCCATGAAGACTACTATGAAAATGGGGATTTTAGGGATACCTCATTTGTCTTCCAAATTCAGAGTCTGGTTACCCACAATCCTCTTTGAACAAAGACCGGTAGAAACTTTTGTGCTGACTATACCCACCCGTCACGGTGTTTTTTAATGTAACTCAACCAAGTTAACTGTCAACACAGGCAGGGGGAAGGGAAAGGGGAGCTGAAAATAGTTGGAGGAGAAGCCTCTGTACCCCCAAATCTTCAACATTTAGGGAAAAAAGCTCTTTTGTTAATTATTAGATGTTACCTGTTAACAAATTGAATGTTTCAATATCTGCTAAGCATTTAAGAAGTATGATCTCACTGAGACTGTTTGATCCAATGAGGCAAATGGATTATTTCTCTCTGGAGAGTTAGATTTCAGCAAAGTCAAACCCAATTTCAGCTGCTATTTTGCCAACAACTTTGTTTCATCTCTCTCTTGTGCCTACAGTGCTATGGTCAGTTGTGCCCCAACTCAGATACTGAGATGCCTGTGACCAAACAAAGGTAAGTCTCGGAGATAGGGGGATCTCTTCTTAAGTCTCAACCCAAATTTAGTCTCTAGCTCTGATGGCAGCACATGGGCTGTTTCTTTGGATGCCTTGGTTCAGTCATTCATTTAACAACTATTTGAATGCCCATGTAAGGCCCTGAGAAAATAATCTGATGAGGCAACAGAATTTCTGTCCTTATAGACCAGCATGCAAAGACCCACCAAAAGTGGTGACTGCAATGGCAGAGGTATGTACTGTGTACACATAAGGGGCAGAACCTCTCCACATCTGCCTGGTGGAATCCGGGAAAACTTGATAAAGTCTTAGGTGAAGGCACACTAGACAGTTGAGTAGGCATGTGTCTGAGGAACTCATTTGGGGACATGCAGTATGGCAGTGAAATTTTAGGAAAAGAGTATGAACAAAGACATAGAGATATGAGGACGTTTACTATAAGTTCAGAGAGTGTGCAGCAGTCTGTGAAGGTAGGCAGGAGCCAGATAATGCTCCCCAATTCAGACCTTTGCAGGTGGAGAGCTCCCTCCATCTCCTGGGGATAACTACCAGGCCCACCTCATAGACAGGTAGAACGCAAGGTGTGGACCAGATCCTGTGGTTCAGGCTTGTGTACTGATGTAAGGAGAGTTCCCCCCATCACTAGAGGGTGGAGGTAGGAAATAATTAGGAGGTTCCAACAGCAAAGTTTACACGGAAAAATTTAATGAAGCCTTGTAAGTTTCCCTGATCCCCTAAAAGTGAAGGGCATTAGTCTCCTTCATATATATTGCGTATTTGACTCTCTAAGTCATTTCAGAGCATTGAGCTGGATTGATGTAGTTATCTTTCAAGGCTTAAAATGGCATCATGGAATCACATTTTCCACCTAATTCAAGTTTTAAGATAGAGTCCTACTACTACTGATGATTTGCTATAACAGGCAAGGGAATACGAGCAGGCCAGTAACAGATGTTTGTGAAAGGGATTTAGCCTCAGTCACTTAACATGTTGTTGCTGTTACACACGTCACTATGTAGTGGTGGAGAATTATGGGGAGAATCCTCACAATCTCACACAGTAGGAATCCAATGAAAGGAATAATGGAACCAGCCATGGCATTTAAATATTTGTCACATGAAATAGGATTTGTAATGAATCTTGAAGGGTTAATAACTGTACTTAGTATTCAAAGAGGCCAGAAGACCTACTACATATAAAATCCTGACTTTTACACCTACTCAATAGCCAACTTTCAATGAGTCATATCATCTCTTGGAAGTTTCTTATCCTATCCTTAAATTGAGGTTCAAATTTCTGGTCAAGCACCAAGGAAAACTATTATGTTATTACATTTAATAGCTAAAAATGTCAGGGCTGGGGAGGAAAAATCATTACCTATGTGAACCTCATTTTTTTACTTCACTCTAAGTATACACACACATTCACACACTCTACAACAAAAATGAATTAGAAGACAGAACTAAAATTCCATTTTAATAAGACAAAGAAATGGCAACAAGCTCAAGCCACAAATTAGAAAATCATACCTATAGAGAATAGAGATCAAACATGCACAAGCCTGGTGAAAATCTGAGACTATACTCTCTGCCCTGTTAGGTCTGACTTCCTTCATGGGGTTGCAGCCTGTGGAGAAGGGAGGCAGCAGGTAGACCCTCAATACTGGGAACTGAGTGATGCCCTGCTCTGGCAGAGAGTCTGGAACCTTGATACTCCCGCAATGTAAGAGCTCTAATCTGATAAGTCAGACCTGCTTCTGACCTGTGTATTGCTGAAATCCTCTGATGGGAGAGGTGATCATATGGATAATTCAAAGGAAAATACCCAATTAAGGTATCTTTCAAATGAAAATTACAAAGCACACAGAAGAATCTAGCACTGGGGAAGATAGTTATCTAACAATAATAAAAAACTGACAGCCAAGAAAATAAAATTATAAAGCAATTTTAAAGTATGGGTTTATAAAATCTTCAAGAGAAAAATTGTTATCTATGTAACAAAAACAGGAAGCTATAAAACCATAGCAAATGATAATAAATTCATGCATAAAAAATCTTAGAATTTATGTTTTTAAAAATATTTTTTTAATTTATTTTTCAGAGTGGGAAGGGAGGGAGAAAGAGAGGGAGAGAAACATCAATGTATTGTTGCCTCTTGTGTGCCCCCAGCTGGGGACCTGGCCCATAACCCAGGCATGTGCCCTGACTGGGAATCGAACCAGTGACCCTTTGGTTCACAGGCTGGCACTCAACCCACTGAGCCACACCAGCTAGGACAGAACTTATCTTTTAAAACATTGATGGACAGAATAAACAACAGACTGACACAAGTATAGAACTAATTAGTAAATTAAAAGATTTGATTGATTACATCTCTCAGAACACCGCAGCAGGATAAAGAGCTAAAATTATGAAAGGAAAGCTGATACAGAAAATATACATCAAGGAGCCCAAACATTAAATATAAAAAGGCATATCTGAAAATATAATTTCTGAAAAATTTCTAGATTTGTAAACTAACCTAGACTAATCATCAGTGTCTTGCTCTTAGGATAAAATGAGCTAGCAGAGTGTTAACAGAGCAGTATCTCTCATCTTTTCATATTTGATTTTAAAAATCATAAATTCAGAATGAGGTTTTGTTATATATGGAGATGCTGTTATTAGGAGTTTTTATAAGCCAGAGAGGATTGTATTACATGTCAAGTGAAATGTTGCCAAATAACAAGTGTGTAAACTCTTATTGATGGGTCCCCTCTATGAACCGACTTCACTAGGCATACTCAGTAGATATCGTTCTTCCAAGTTTGTTTTCTTGCTTCAAGTGAAGGCACTTAATTTAGATTCCTTACCACAAATGTGTTAGATTCAATTGAGCTGAATGAGGAATCTTTCCTAGGAATCATAGTGCCTAAAAAATCCTAGTTTTATTTAAAAAAATTGATACAGGACAGTAACCAACAAAACAGAGATATGAAATGAAGTACTCTGAATCTTTTTTTAACACTCATCTGAGGACATGCTTATTAATTTTAGAAAGAAGAGAGGAAGGAAGAGAGGGAGAGAAACATCTGTTGATTGTCTTTTATACATTCCCCAACAAGGAACCAAACCTGCAACCTAGGCATGTGCCCTGACTGGAAATTGAACTCTCAACCTTTAGGTTTGCAGGACAACACCCATCCAACTGAGCCACACCAGTCAGGGCACAAGTACTCTGAATCATTTTGAAATGATCTTCCTTTACACTGGTCTTAAAAATTTAGCATGAAATTTTCCTTGGTGTTTTTCAGTTAGTAAATGTCTAGTGGTGATAAAACTCTGTGGAAACTTATTTTGAGGCTAGACACAGACCCTACACAGTGAGGTGACGGATAAAAGAGAGGAGATGGTGAGTGATTCTCATTCTGATGAATGGTTAATATTGAGGGATTCATTCTTCAGTGGTGGATGGTAATAGAAGGAAAAGAAGGTAGATATTGGGAAGTCATAGAAAGGTCAGAAAGGCTTGAGCTAATTTTAGAATAGACCCTAAGAGGCTAAATGTTCTTCACTTGGGGGCTGCAATAAATTCCAAAGCGCTGTCAAGGTAGGCTAAAGACTTGGCATTGGAAGTTCCAAATTTATATATTTCTTACTCTGATTTTTATCCCAATTATGAGGTAAGATTTACTAAAGAGATTTGAAAAATTTATCCTCCACCTATATCATGTAAGGAAAGTCTTAAAACATGGCACATCTCCTGAAAGCCTAGAAAATGGAACCTCCATGAAGCCCTGAAAAATACCATGGGCAAAAGAAATCTGGGGGCAAAAACAACACAAAACTTCCCAAAATGTCCTCAATGAAACTTTCCTCCCTACTGTCCCAGCAAAACCACTACAGATCTGATAGACTTGAAGACATGGTTGTTTATATTGTGGCAAATCTGACTTCTTTATTGCCCACTCTTAACCTCTTCTTACCTACAGAATTTATTTAGCCCACCACGTAAGAATAATGATTTTAAGATCATTTTGCTTATTAGATGATCAAACTCTCCTTATGAAAACTTTTCCCTTCCAGCCTAACATGTAATTCTGACACTTCAAACCAACTGATATAACACCAAAACCAAAATAGAACAGCACTGTCTCCCCCATGGAGGGTTCTGGTCTCTCAAGGACTCTGAGAAAATCAAAATGTCATGTTAGGATGTCATGACTTCTGTCCAGTCCACCTTCCCCTTCTTCCTCACCCCTCTCTACTGTGTTTCAGCCACATGTGGGCTATTACAAGGGTCCATCAAGAAGTAAGATGAGGAGATGTGTGGACAAAACAAGTGTTCATTCTTATTTATTCCAGAGTTAGGAAGAAATTCATTCCCATCCCAAGGAAGATATGTTCTAAGTGAATGAAACCTACCTGTTCACAAATGATGGAAACATTTTCCGTACAACATGCAGATTCCGATCATGCTATAAATGAGGCATTTAGCTTTATTTACTAAATACCTCATTTGCTGGGCTGGGCTATACCCAGTTAGAACTACAAAAAATGTGAGTCCAGCTGGTTTGCATATTGTTTTTTCCTTTTTATTATTATAGTTCCTCCAATATCCCAGTTTTATAAATATTGACTAAATATTTTACTGCACTTAAATTTAAGAATTCA
The DNA here is from genome assembly GCF_021234435.1 of Artibeus jamaicensis. Lineage (NCBI taxonomy): Eukaryota > Metazoa > Chordata > Mammalia > Chiroptera > Phyllostomidae > Artibeus > Artibeus jamaicensis. The sequence goes on along the minus strand of NW_026522030.1, from coordinate 40,074,997 downwards.
GTTGTCTCTCTTAACTGGTTCATAAACACCAAACAGAAAAACCAGTTCTTAAGATGCAGATAGCATCTGATTGACACACTGAACCTGGATTATGTATTAAATAAGAAATGCCCTCCTTGAGCCAAGATCATTGTGAAGTGAAAAGCAAGTGACCTTCTCAGTCGAGGAGGCATCCATAAAATGATTGGAAAGCTTCCCTGTTTGCACATGGAATCAGAAAATGAAATAAAGAGGATCCATCCCATTCCTCTAATTTCATCATTTTGCTTCAGCCTTTCTCCCCCAGGGCTTTCCTCTAACCCAGTTGCCAGGGAGGTGTGAGGGGTTATCCTCTCTGAAACACCATTAACGATTCTGTGGACCCTCCTGGGGCTACTCTGAAAGAGTTCTGTAGGGAAGCTGGCTGCTTCTCTGGGCTCATCATATGGAAAGTATATATTTCAACACAGCTGGCAAACAAATCTCTTTGAAGGAGATAGCCAAGAGGCCTGAGATTGGCCCTTGAATAATGAGTTCAGCATCTTTCACTCTCCCAAGCCTATAATATTCTTCCATCCTTGTAGTTATTTATTATTATTCAATATTTATGCAAGCTATAAATGTGCAGAGCACTGCACAATATTATAAGGAGAGCCAATGCAATAACAACACCTTCTCCCAAATCATAGAAAAGGACCTGCAAGTCAAGTTCAATGGTGGGTATTCCCAAGGAGAAGGGGGATCAAGGAGATGGATGGACAGTTGAAGTTATCCAGTGTCAGAGACCCATTGTAGGCATGGGCACATTCTGCCACATCAGAGCTCCTCTGCTCTGCAGTGGATCATGGGAAGAAATGCCTTGACCTCTCCCTGACTTTGGCTATTCCACACTTGTTTTGTAAATAGTGGTAGAAATAGTGATTCAGAGTTAAGACATGCATCATAAACTGCAACTCATATTCCTAGGCCACATCCAAGGTAGTGGAAACTATTAAAAGAGCAGGAATTTAGCAAGCAGTGCTTTTAACTCAGTGTGCATAACCAGTGGAACACCCTCCTCACTGATATTACTTGTGCCTGTATTTAAAAATAAACTGCCTTCACATTCTCCAGCAATGACTTGAGCCTGATTTCTGTTTACTAGGAAATGAGTGCAATGAAATTCAGACTGTGGAAGAACCCTTCAAGGTCATGTAATCAGAAAATGACGGATCTGAGATCTGAACCCCAATTCTGTAACTCCAAGGCCAATATCCCTCCACCTTGAACTGCTGCCTCAGCCAGTTCTTTCCTGTTCAGCACCTTGGTTCCCTAGGTTTCTTACTCTTCAGCTCTTCCATCCTATTTTCCCCAAATGGTCATTTATCTTCTGCCTTTGATTTGAGGCCTTCCCAAGCCCCTTTGGTTTTTATTTCTCTTCTTAGTGCCTCTGCTTTTTTATATTACTATGTTCTTCCTGCAAAATCACATCATCCCTCATTCTTCAACTATTAGCTTTATGTGCTGAACTCCCCATTACCCCTCCAGCCCTACACTTACCATAAAGAAAAGCTTGTGAACCTTGGAGTCACAGTATTGGGGTACAATATCCTCATTGCTATGTACAACCTATGAGACCTTCTTAAGCCCTCTAGAACCATTCCTCATCTTTAAAAGGAAGGTACAATTTACCGCAAAGATGAGACAGAGACATCCAGGTATTGCCTAATGTCTACTATCTCCTATTTCTCAGTAACCACACCCTGATTTTTAGCTAAGTACATTATGGCCAACCTAAAACACTATTTCCCTGCCTCTCTTTCACTTTCTTACGGCCATGTATTATGTTTCAGCTAATGAGATGCCATGTAATATGTTTCAGCCAATGAAATGCAAGCTGAGGCAGTCCAGTGATAATCCTTTCCTCTACTTTCTTCGGTTTTGTTTTTAGAACACAGATATGATCGCTGAGCTTCATCAGTCATTTTGGATCATGAGGACACCCCCATGGACCAAACCTAGCCAGAAGCTATTTTCAAAGAAGTCTTGGAAATGTTGTCCCAGGGGACAACCTTCTTCAATGCAGAACAGAGTAAGAAAAGTTCATGGGATGAATTTGGGAACAAACAGACAAAAGACATGGCCTGCCCAGAGACTATGAACTAAATGAAAACCTCTATGTAAAGCATTTCGCACAGCACCTGCTCCATCACGAACATACCATAAACACAGGCTTTCTGCCCCTTCACTGATTTCTCTTCTGAGTTATAGATTCACAAAGTCCTTTGTCTCTACATCTCTCCCATATACATAGTCCACAGGTACCTCCACTCAGTTGTTGAAGACAGAACTCAGCATCTTCTTTCTCTATAATATTCTCTTCCTCACGTGTTCCAGGAGGTGGACTCACCTCCTGGTGGACTCACTACTACTGTAAACACTGTCTTTAAATCTCAGTGTCCTATTAAACTCTTCCCTGTTTGGAAACCTTCCTCCCCCACAGCCATAAAGTTACCAAAACATAGACTCACACCTCTGTGGATTTCCCAGCTACCCCTTGTAACTCTCAAAACCATGCATAAATCTAAACTGTTCCTGATGTCATTGCATCTTCTCACACAGAGTCTCTACCTGTCTCTGTTCATGTTCACTAACTGGATTTCAGTTCTAGCTTCTCATCACCAGTTTCTCATTTTTTGCTATACATGAGGCTTTGCATTTCAGTGGCTCCAATTCAACTTCTTTGCCTCCCTTCATCATCAGTTATACCACTAAGTTCATGGCCTTTGGATTAAATGTCCATGAATGCCATGTCTACTGTGGCCTATCCATTGGGGGTTGAGAGGGGGCATGCCAGCCTATAACTGATATCTTTTAAACAGCCTTATGGTCACAAGCTATTCTTTTCAAACTCAGTTATAATCATAGCATTGTCTTGATCAAAATGTTCTAGGCCTTTGATAACTACACACAACAGGAGGAGAAAAATTGTTAGCCTTAAAAAAATTTAATAGGAAACACTTCTGCTCTTAAGAGGTGCTTTCCAGCCATGTCAGCTCTTATCTCTAAACCCTAATAGACAGTGAATAATACATCTTATTAATCTTGCATCTCCTGTGTACCTACAAGACTATTTTAAACAAAAGGTTCACACCTTGGCTGGTTGGTTCCGTTGGTTGGAGCACCATCTTCTGCACCAAAGGGTTGGTGGTTCAATTTCTGGCCAAGGTACATGCTTAGGTTGTGGGTTCAGTCCTGGTGGGTGCACACATGAGAGGCAACCAACTGATGTTTCTCTCTCACATACATGTTTCTCTCTCTCCCTTACGACCTCTCTAAAGACATGTCCTCCAGTGAGGATTAAAAAAGAAAGAATACAATAGGTTCACAATAAACGTTGTAAAATTGAAAAGTTAAATGTATCAATATTTATTCCTTTTAAGATCAAAGAAAGATTTGGATGTAAAAAGATGCTTTTCACATAGGGGAAATAAATTAGCATTTGAAGTCTCAGCTACACAGATAAAATAGAAGTATCTATAAAATAGAATGATTATAATATTATAAACTGAAATAACTATTTCCATAATAAGTAATTAATGTTATTTTCATAGTGCTGGTCATTACTGTAAAAAATAGATATTATTGAACATAGAACTATAGAAATAACACATACTTTTTTTTAATATATTTTATTGATTATGCCATTACAGTTGTTCTATTCCCCCCTTCCTTCCCCCCCCACCCTGCACATCCTTCCCCCATCATTCCCCCCCTGTAGTTTATGACCACGTGTCTCAAGTTCTTTAGATTCTATATTTCCCATACTATTCTTACCCTCCCCCCTATCTATTTTCTATCTACGGTCTATGCTACTTATTTTCTGTACCTTCTCCCCCCTTCCCCTCCTCCCACTCCCCTGTTGCTAACGCTTCACGTGATCTTTATTTCTATGGTTCACTCCTGATCTAGCTGTCCTCTTAGTTTGCTTTTGTTTTAGGTGTGGTTGTTAATAACTGTGAGTTTGCTGTTCTTCTACTGGTCATATTTTTATCTTCTTTTTCTTAGATAAGTCCCTTTAACATTTCATATAATAAGGGCTTGGTAATGATGAACTCCTTGAACTTGATCTTATCTGAGAAGCACTTTATCTGTCCTTCCATTCTAAATGAAAGCTTTGCTTGAAAGAGCAATCTTGGTTGTAGGTCTTTGGTTTTCATGACTTGGAATACTTCTTTCCAGCCCCTTCTTGCCTGTAAGGTCTCTTTTGAGAAATCCGCTGACAGTCTGATGGGAACTCCTTTGTAGGTGACTGTCCCCTTATCTATTGCTGCTTCTAGGTTTCTCTCCTTCATTTTAATCTTGGCTAATGTAATGATGATGTGCCTTGGTGTGTTCCTTCTTGGGTCCAACTTCTTTGGGACTCTCTGAGCTTCCTGGATTTCCTGGAAGTCTATTTCCTTTGCCAGAATGGGGAAGTTCTCCTTTATTATTTGTTCAAATAAGTTTTCCACTCGTGGCTGTTCCTCTTCCCCCTCTGGTACCCCTATAATTCAGATGTTGGAGCATTTAAAGATGTCCTGGAGGTTCCTAAGTCTCTCCTTATTTTTTTGAATTCTTGTTTCTTCATATTGTTCTGTTTGGTCTTTTTTTTCTTCCTTCTGGTCCTCTCCCTTGATTTGAGTCCCCGTTTCCTTTCCATCACTATTGGTTTCCTGTGCATTTCCCTTCATTTCAACTAGTTTAGCCTTCATATGTTTTTCTAATTTGTGGCTAAAATCAACCAGTTCTGTGAGCAGCCTCATCACCAGTGTTTTGAACTATGCTTCTGATAGGTTGGCAACTTCTTGTTCGCTTAGATTTACGGGCTCTGGGGCTCTGAGTTCTTCTTGAGCCATGTTTTGATCTGTTCACATCTGTTATGTATGAGGAGAGGAGCCTTAGTTGTTCACCAGGGTGGGGCCACCCAGGTCTCTGGTTTGTGACACTGTATGTGGGGGCAGGGTCAAAGAGGGGCAATAGTGGTCCCCTCTGCTGCTTCCCGCCGCTGGGGCCTGCAAGGTTCATCTCACTGCTCGCTCCTTCGCTGGTTTATCTGCACACAAATGTGTGACTGCAGTCAGCCAGTCGTCTCGCGCTTTCACTGGGTCCACCCATCGCTACCCCACACCTGGGATTCACCCTTGGCTGCCTGGGTCAGGGGATCTTTTTTGCTCGACCCTATCTGCTGCTGGCTCCACCCCTCTTACCGGTCTAGCTGAGTGGTTTGTTGTTGTCAGACTCTGTATTGTTCAACTTCCTGTGTTTTGACTATGTTTATTGTTGCTAAAACTTTGTTGTTTTTAGATTTGGTTGTGCGAGAAGGTAAAGTGTTTCCACCTATACCTCCGTCTTGGTGGAAGTCCAAAATAACACATACTTCCGAAATAACACATACTTTTTATCCCTGGGAAAATTAGCTTGTTTCCAACTGTAAACCATTTGATTTAAAGAATCAAAATATGTAGGGAGTATCCTATTATGACCAACAAATAAAGAATGTTTGCAAAAACAATTGTTGCTTTAAATAATCATTTATGGTAAGTTGAACTGAAACAAGTGAATTTTTTAAAAATGCACTTTCGCTCTCATTAATGCTTTGGTAAAAGGTAACAAACAGTGTGTAGCCCTGGCTGATGTGGTTTAGTTGGTTGGACTGTTGTCCTATAGCTGAAAGGTTACAGGTTCAATTCCAGGTCAGGGCACATGCCTGGGTTATAGGTTCAGTTCCTGGTCTGGGCGAGGATGATCCCCTGTCCAGGTGCATATGGGAGGCAACCAGTCAATGTTTCTTTTTCTCCTTTCCTCTCTCTCTCTCTCTCTCTCTGAAGAGCAATAAAAAATGCCTTTTTATTTGATCTGAAGAGCAAAAGAAAAGGTGAGGATATTTTAAAGGTAATAGTGACTAGAATCAAACTAAAGGTTTATGATTTTGCCTTGCAAAAGATATTGATTTTCAATGGAATCGAAGATAAAGACCTATTCCTTAAGGACAATGCTGAGGAACTGAGGAAGTCATGAAGAAAATACTCATGCAGATTTATACAAATTGAATTCAAAGTATAAGAAGATAATGTTTTATTCTCGCAAGTTAAAAACAACTAAACAAACTTTTCTGTTTTTTCAGGGAAGTTCTGGAACTTATGATCCTTGCTCTACCCAACACCCCACACCCCGTCTGTCTGACTTGCCTTCATGAGACAACATTTCTCTTTGAGTGGGGTTAATGTGTACTTGGGTCACCTCGCCTCTCCTGGGCCAGCAGCATTAAATCTCAGGGGCACTGCCCCTAGTCCTCATGGGAAGTACAGACTGGGCACAACCTGCTTCTGAGAGATGCAGCCAAGATCTGCTTGCTTGTTCTGTTCCCAAACAACTGAGGTAGAAGAATTCAGAGCATTCTTTCCATTTAACCTTTGGTGCTGGGGGTGGGCTGGGGGAGTGTCAAGGAGAATTGAAGGGAGGCACCACATTGATTTCCATTCCATCTTTACTTTTACTAAAGTACACCCTTTGATATCCATCAGTGCCTCTCAACTGGGCTATTAAAAGCATTTTGGGGATATCAGTTTTTGTTGTGTGAAACTTTTCTGAAGATTGTAAGATGTCTCACTTCCCTGCTTCCCACCATTAAATTCCAGGAATGTTCCCAGGCATTAAAAAACACCCCCACACATTTCCAAACCCTCTATAAGGATGGTATAGCCTTGTCTTGGCTTCCTTTTGGTCCAAAATCAAAGCCTGGGGATGGCCGAGCATTCATCTCCCACACAAACAGTAAATACTTATATACTTAGGTTGTGGTATTGATGCTGCTGCTGTCAATATAGCAGGATAATTCAGCAAACTATCATTTTTGCAGCCCTAAGACATGGAAGGCAAAATTCTAAAAAATGCTTCTGCCCCACTAAATTCTAATAAAAATATTTTATCTCCAATTAGAGCAGATTTACTACTTCATAAACTCAAAAAATGGCAAGGGGAGTATGTTCTTAAAGTTAAACCCTTTCAGACACATGGAAGAAGGCTAATTCTAACTCACTTCAGCTCCATATTCCCGACCCAAAAAACACACATGCAGTGAGAACAGCTCCTACTACAAGTGAGTTATTGGCATCCATATAGACAGTTCTGACAGTTGGCAGAAAGGAAGGGTTTATTTGAGGGGAAATATATACTGAAGATTGACTTTTCAGGCAAATGCTCATTAGTGTTTCAATGTTCCTAAGGGGACAGGGAGGTATATCCTGAGGTTTAAGGTTTAATGAGGATTCTTGGAGAGCATACCAAATCATAGCCACAGAAAATAAATTATAGGCAATTAGGTCTGCATCTGATCCATTTTCCATCATGCAAAGTTTCACCCATAACCTGTCTTCAGATTCACGTTTTTCTGCGAAGACCAAACCTGTTTTTCTTTTGAGGACATAAGAAGAATGGAAATGAAATGTCTCTGGGTTGACACACAACAGTCCGGCCACAGATGAACCCAGATTATATTTGCAGGCAGCAAGGTATTGGGTTACCGAGTCCTTCCGGAGCATATTTGTTACAATCCTGTTGAAAATCAGTTGGCTTGGCAGAGAAGCTCTCATTTGCAAAGGAGAAAAGCAAGGACTGTGCCAGTGGACAGGGCTACAGATATAGCAGGTGTTTGCAGTGGCTACAAAACACTGGCTCTAAGCCCAGCTGTATCATAATTACCTGGAAACACTGGTGGAAATACAGCTTCCTCAAGTTCTGTGTGTTACGGGGTTGATTTTTGTCCCCTCCAAATTTCTCAGTTGAAGTCCTAACCCCCATGCCTCAGAATACGACTGTATTTGGAGACTGAGATTTTAAAGAGGTAATTAAAGTTAAATTAAGTCAAATGGCCCTAATCTGACATGACTAGTGTTTTTATAAGAAGACATGTGTACAGGCAAGCACAAAGACCATGTGAAGATACAGAGAAAAGCAGCCAAGGAGAGAGGCCTTGGAAGAAATCAACTTTGCTGACACCATGATCTCAGTCTTCCAGCCTCCTGAACTGTGAGAAAATAAACATGTCTTATGTAAGCCAACCAGCCTATGGTATTTTGTTACAAAGCCCAAGTTGATTAATACACCTCCCCAAATACAGTGAATCATAATTTATAGATGGGGCAATCTTGCACACTAGGGTTTGAGAACCACCCACGTAGACTTCTCCCCAAGAGACTAAAGAGCTTCTCTAGATCATGTGTCACCTTGACCTGCTGTGACTGTGGCCAAGTGGTGGGCCCATGCTTGCCATAGAAACACTCAGAGGTGTCCACAGTGGAGTCTTGGTTCTTCCTCCTCCCCTTTAACTTGACTCCCTATAAGACAACTGCCACTTTCTTTGGTGTTCTAGGAGTTTCAAGGGAACTTCTCCCTCCAGGTTGTACTTCAACCAAAGGCATTTGAAACACAGTGCAAAGGGCTATTTTAAGATGACATGGCAACTTTTTTTTTTTTAAGTAGATAGAGAAGAGAATCAGGCCAAGCTGACCAAAATGCTGGACAATTGCTGAGAGATAGAAGGCTGAAGCGTCTCAGTGATTCAAGAATTATAAACTCAAGCATGAGTCGTCACAAGTTACCCCTAAAAGTCCCTGAAAGACTGCAGCTTTCCCTGGGGCTGCAGAGTGAGAGTATGTCAGCCCCTCGAGGGGACAACTGGGAAAGCATGGTCACTCCCCTTAGGATCATCAGAGAAGATCACCCTGCTCGCCCCAATTCATAAACACAAAAATGACTACAATATATGGTCTAGCTTGAAGATTTGCTTTTGGTCAACCAAAACCATGCAAAGATCCCTCACATGCAGGATTGCCAATAGTCTAGAATCCACCTATGGACGAGAGGGACCTGTGCGTGTAATTCTCTTTTAGCTATGGCCAAATACCCAAGCCCAGAAGGAAATCCAGAAGCCCCCACCTATCCCCACCATTTAAATTATCCAGTTGACTCCCTAACATCATGTTTCAGGATTATAGCCCTCTGCCTCTGTATCTGCAACTTTGCATTTTATTTGCTTAGAAGCAAATCTGACCAGCATTAACTCCTAGGTACTAGTGTTTCTGTGGCCCAACCCTACCCTAGTCACCGCCATCTAATAACCATTTACTGACTGAACCCCCAGGTCATATATATACTCATTAATGAAATAGATATTTATTGAGTTAGGCATATTCCAAGCCCTAGGGATGAACAAGCAAATAAATAAAAGGAAAATTTCAGATACGTGCCATAAGAAACAATAAAGCAGAGTGATGAAATAGAGCAGTGGTTCTCAAAGCTTGGTCTCTGAATCAGTGTATCAGCATCATTTGGAAACTCATTAGAAAAGCAAAATCTCAGAACTCATTCAGCCTTTTGAATCAGACACTCTGGAGATAGGACCCGGCAATCTGATGTACACTAAGTTTGAGAACCACTGCTATGATAAAGAATGATGAAGGAAGAGTTGCTTTACACTGTGTGGTTAAGAAAAACCTCTCTGCAAAGACATCTTACCTGAGCTGTTTGAGCTAGGACTTGTCCTAGGCTTAATTCCCCGTAGTAGTCACTTGAGACCTACTAAAATCTTTGGACTTCCCTTCATACCTACCAAACACCCTCTGATTATAGCTTCCCAATAGGACTGGCTTCATGGAGTGTGACCTGGCCAGCCACAAGTGCTCAGAAGGGCCCTGTCCTTGGTTTAATGCTCTGCTCTCACCATCTTGAAAGTCTTAGTAATTTTACCTTTGAACTTGTGTTTTGTAAGTGAAGCTCAATGGGAAAATGGAGCACACGCATGAGCAGAGGAGGTAGAGGCAAGGTTCATGTTGTCCCACTTGCATTGCCCTAGGAGCACAGAACTCTGGAGGATCCACAATGCGTGGGAGTTCAGTGACACCCAAAGTAAGTTCATAAAAGAATGTTATGACTCACAACTGAGTCAGCAGGAATACCAGGTAAGCTGAGATGCCATGCTTTCTGTTCTAACTAGAATTTGCTTCAAACACAGAAAGAATGCAAAGGAATTATAAGAAACAAGAAGTACCAAGGAACCCTCTCGTGTCTTTTCTTACCTGTGTTACTTCTCTGTATTAGCCAAACACTTATGCTGAATGATGGCATAGAAAGGAAAAGATAGGGCAACCCATGGTACTTTATCCTTTTAGTTCTGCCTTGCTCTTGGGTATGCCAAAGGTGAGAGTGTTGGTACAATCAAGATAAATCAAGATGTGAAATAAAAATAACTGTGTTAGTATCTGTAGCAATCCCACTGTTCTGGAAAGAATGAAATACATACACATGCATGACCCACAAAATACACATTGTATAATTTCACGCATATAAGTTAAATGCTATTAAATTTTAATTTAAAACTGACATTGAAAACTATAAAGAGTAAAATTTATGCCAATAATTTAAATTTTTAATTTTTCTTTACTTAAAATGATATTAAATAGCAAATAAAATGGCAAAACACATTGAGACCACAGAAGAAAGGGAAATGCTTTCTATTTTACTTCCTCTAGTGACAATTTTTTTCTGCTTTTTGAACAAGGGGTCCCACAGATTTCGTAGCCAGCACTGCTTTGCATTCGAAGCCTGCCCACAGAAGAAAGAAGGCGCACTCACCGTGGCCACTCGAGCATCCCAAGACATGCAGCAGCAGCTCTGTTTCTCTTTGTCACCACTGGGTCATCAAGTGGAGCATCCATCTCGGGGGAGGGTGCCAGATGGCACTGTTATTGTAAAAGCACAGCTGCATCTGTATCTGGCAAGAAGACAGAAAGGAGAGTTTTCCCTCCAGCTCATGCCCAGACCTTATGATAGCAACACCTTCTTTAGAAGTAGACAGGTGGGTAGCTTCCAAGGTCTATTACAATGCTGAATCTCAGAAGAATTGTCCTATATTCTGTGAAACTGCTGGGCTACTTCCCAAAAAACATGAGATGCAGAAAGAGCTAGCAATCTACACACTTGCCAGAAGAACGGCAGCAACAGCATGAAAACATGTGTTCACTGAATGGTGCTAAAACAGTGCACACACAGCCCAGCAGGACTTGAAGGGGGATTCATATGGTTGATAATTGTGAGGACTGAAGGTACTGTCTTATTTTACCTTCTACTACAAACTTAAATTACACCTATACTTAATGGAAATAAGTTTCCCTTCCTCTAATGTACTTGCACCTTGCATTGCCTGCCTCTAACAACCAGCCAATGGCGTGAGGAGAGATGAGGAATGAGGGGTGGGGGAGAGAGCGGACAGAGTTCCTTTGACGTGGTCCACCCAGAGTTCAATCCTGAATGCTAAGAGGGCACTTGGTTTACAGGCAGTCCCAAGGCCTGGTGTGCATCACCTCACACGGTTGACGCATCACTCCAGCCACTTCAGTTCATGGGAAACCTGGGATCTCTCTTGCACATGGTGCCAGATAAGGCACAAAGGCTGCTTTCAGAAACACAGGCAGGTTTATGAGGCTGAAAGTGCCAAGATTTCAAGGTTACAGCATTATCCCACTCATTTCTTATTAAGATGCTCCTTCATCACTGGAAATTCCTTTCAGTCCCAACTGATTTCAGTCTTGTTATTGAGCCATTAGTTAAAAGAGCAGGCTTAGAACCCAAATCTTCCCCTCCTCTTTGAAACCATTAGCTTTAGGAGATCGATTTTTACAAGCTGCCTAAATGCTGACCCTGGGGAATACGGTGTTCTATTAGGTGAAAACACAGGTAACGGATTTATTTTTCACCCTCAAAATAAAGAAATAAATACCTTTTATTGATAAGTGGTACATGGGAAATGTTCTGAAAGAGTTTACAGATGGACTTTCTCCCCAACTTCTGCTACAAAATAAAGGGCTACCTCCTGTACGGAATGTGCACAGAGGCTGGAGGCCAGAGCAGTGGGGGCAGCCCTTGACCTGCTGCTCACCAGACTCTTCCACTTGTCAGCCTGTGCCAGCCTGTCTGCCTCTCAGTCTCTTCGTATTCAAGGGGTTGATCTAGATTGGAGAATTTTAACTGTCTCCATGAAATTCTTAGGAGAAACGTCGGACAATAAAAAAGCCACATAGGAAGTATGTTCACAACCCATAGTCATAATCTTCTTCCACCTCTGAGACTAACTCAGTAGGTCAGGGAGGAGGGAGGACCCAGAAATCTACATTGCTAACAAGTTTTTTGGCTGATTTTTATGCAAGAATGGTGGAGGCAGCTCCCGAGTTCTGGGGTGAGGGGCCCTGCCGTCTGCTTCCCCACCACAAAGAAAGCAGCGCCTGCTCTCTGTTTCACCGTGAAGTGCCCTGTGAGATCTAGTTGGACTCCTCACTTTAAAAGGCACTACGTCTCAAACTAAGACAAAACAATATTGAATGTAAACTGTGATTGAAAAATAAAATGTTTTAAAAAGCACAGGACTAGGTGTTTTCTAATGTTCTGAGCAGTGCTAAAGTCTAGGATTCCAGAAAGCCCAGTGAGATGCGTTTAACCTGAAGGAGGTCGTGCGTGAGCAGCCTCCATTGTTTTGGTGGGAAACCTCCAAAATGCGTCAGGGGAGAGCTAACCGGCCCCCCTCCCCCGACAGATTCCAGGGAATTTGTCAAATAATTCTTCTCCAATAATAGATAAAACAGGCACCTCACCTCTTTAAAAAATATTTCAAATAATTGTTGTTGGGTTAAATTGTGTCCCTCCAAAAGATACGTTGAAGTCATAACCATCGGTACCTCAGAATGTGATCTTTTTGGGAAATAAGGTAGCTGCAGGTGTAATTAGTTAAGATGAGGTCATAGTGGAGTACAGTGAGCCCTTAACCCAATATGACTGGTATCCCAAAAAGAAGACATATGGGGAGAATGTCGTGTGATGACAGATACAGCAATTGGAGTGATGGAGCTGCAAGCCAAGGATGCCAGGGATGGCCTGCTCCAGCCAGAAGCTAGGAGAGAAGCATAGAGAAAAAAAAATCTCCCTTGGAGCCTTTTGGAGGGACCAACCCTGCTGGCGCCTTGGTTCAGACTTCTGACCTCCAGAACTGTGACACAATAAATCACTGTCATTTCAAGAAATCTAGTTTGTGGGACTTTGTTATGGCAGCCCTAGGAGACTAATACAATTACTAAATTTGCAAATAATAAAAATGATCCTTGCAAAGGTTGCTCTTCTATCTTCATTCATTTTTCAGTGCAGGGGTATGAAAGATTATTTAAACTCTGCCCAGGCATGAGTGAACCTACCCATCATCCCTCAAAAGCTATAACAAGGTCCATCTCTAAATTGAGTCTCAGTATGTCATTCAAGTAATCTCTAGGTCGCAGCAGGCCATATGGCCCCATCACTCAGTGTATCTCATCCTTTCACAGAGAGTGGTCATTAATTGGTTTCGGGTATGAAGTCAAAAGCTTTTAAAAAATGTTTAAAAGGAATAAATGATCTCCATGTAAAAGGATTGCAAAAGCTCATGTTCCTACAGGAGACAGGAAAACATTGTACATTCTGAAGTTTCTATGAAATAGGTCACATTTAGTAAGACTTTTAATCTTACTAAATATTGTGGCAATTAAAATGCCCTCTCAAAATAACCAACCAGTGGGACTTAGAAGCCACTGAGTTCAATTGGCCTCTTATTATTAAGGAGCCTCTGATGAATTTAAACGTATTTTTTGAAGTATAATGTATTTGAATAATACCCTCATTTTTATGAGAGTTTCCAAGGGGAATTTCACAGTTAAGACTTTCTTTTTTATTCTAAAAGGAAAGAAAATAAACAGGGATCCAATTCAGAAAAACATATAGTGAAATCTGATCAATATAATTAAGTGTGGCAGTTAGATTTGTACATGTCAATAATACCCACAGTCTGTCCTGGCCCATGTGGCTCAGTTGGTAGGAGTGTCATCTCATACACCTAAAGGTTGCAAGTTCAAGCCCTGGTCAGGGCACATGCCTAGGCTGCAGATTTCATCCTGATTCAGGGTGAGAATGGGAGGCAGCCAACTAATGTTTCTGTCTCACATTGATGTTTTTTTCTCTCTCTATCTCCCTCTCTCTCTCCCCCTTCCTCTCTCTCCAAAGTCAATCAACATATTTAAAAATATAATCTAATATTAAAACTCTTTTCAATTTGCTTTAAATTTTTAAACTTTTTATTATGAAATATATCATACATGTCTGTGAATAAGATGAAAAATAAAAGAAATGCTGATGTTACTACAACCTCACTTATGATACAAATCATACATTGATTAATAAATTTCTTCTGAGACCCTCTCCTACAGCCTGGGCCTCTTCTCTGCTTCCCACCCACCACATCCCACTACTGTGAATTTTCTTCTTTAATTTTTGATAACTGCAAAGCTGAGGCCTAGGCAGCTAGAATCACATTCAGATAAGTTACATGATTTAAATGTAAGAAGTGAGAAGTATTTACCTCCATACCTTGACATAAGCAAAGCTATGACACAACAACTCAAACTATCAAAATTGGAGATGATCATTTCCATCACAAAAGGAATATAATACAACTCTTTGAAATAACACATGACCTTAATATACCTACGTTTTGATTCAACTAACAATACTGTTCTTTAAAAACGTCTAGGTCCTCAAGTAATATATAAATTGAGGTGAGACGATTTGTGTTACAGATACACTCATTTGTTCAACAAATACTCTTTGTATGCACCCACCACGTGCCAAGAATCACTCGGTACTAGGGACACAGTTGAACAACATGCAGACAACCACATCTCATAAATCAACAGAGGTGAAGGAAGCGAAAACCACTTATGGAAAGTAAATGCCTTGACAAAAAGCACTAAGGTTTCACTGATGGCCACATATGATTTAGCCAGATTTTGGTCCTTTTCCCTCACTCCACTGCTCTCTTACACAGAAAAATCTGAGTCTATGTCCCCCTGCACAGAGCTCAGAGCACTATTCTAATTCGAGCATTTGAGATTATTGATTCAGAATAATCCTGGAACAGCAAGGAGCTAAGAAGATGATGTCTCTCCAGTTTACTTGTAAAACACCATAAATGTCAGGAAATTATACTTCAAAATACTTTGATTGGTAGAGTTTTACAATTGGACTACATCTAATTTCAATCCAATGTGTTGCCACTTTGACCACATAAACATTTTCATTTCACCACTATTTTCCCAATTACTCCAACTTTCCCATCCCCAACATATACACATTAAAATGTCTTAAAATGATTACCTTGTATGTATTACAAATAGCTTAAAAATGGATATTTGTTTTGGTTTCAAGCAACAGAAATAAAATATAATTAATTTAAACAAAAATGCAGTAATTTATTGAAACTAAGTGAATTGTTGAACAACCAAGCCTTGAAAACCATAGGCACGAAAACATCCCTAGTTTCCATAACTATTCAGAAGTTCTCTCTAATGAACTGACTTACCCCTTACCTGACCCTAAGGAGTCCTGGGCTTCTGCCCTCTCCAGTCCATGTCTCAGGTTTCCAGGAGCAAGAATGTAGCTGGCTCAGTTTGGATCGAGCACCTATCCCGACATCAACCAAAGGGTGGGATTAGTGTACATGGTGCCTGTTCACAGGCAGAGGTGAGTGATTATGACAGGAGAAGTTGTCTTTTGCATTAAAGTAAGTTGTTTGTTTGTTTGTTTTTAATATTAACTGTCTTTAAGGAGTTAAGTTTCTTGGAAGAAAGGTGGAAGTCAGGAAGGTATAAAAGAAGACGTGTACAACATACAACCTGATCCTGTACATTCATCTCAACACGTAAAAGCTACTTGTTAATTTATTCTTCATCCAGTGGACACAAAGAGCTTGCAAAACGTAAGAGTCACTTAGACTCACAAATGGATCCACATTCTCCAGTCAAGTGGACAGAATGTGGTGGACTCCAAAAGCCCTAACTAGAGAATTATGTTCCATCAGACAGCCAGTGGAGGGGTGGGGAGGTGTGAGACAACTGTAATAGTATAATCAATAAAACACACTAAAAAAAAAACAGCCAGTGGAATGATTTCTTAGAATAATGCCTCATGGTACTCCCAGTATCTCTCTGACAAGGAGACATTACCTTTCTTTGTGAACAATGAAAAACAAAAACAAACAAGTAAAAATCTTTACTCCAAAACACAGGATGAAGAGGAAGCAAGGATTCTGGGTTGCCATGTGAAGAATGTCTCAATATATAAATTTACTTCTTCAAGAAGCAAATTCATCTACTGTTTCTATTGGAAAGGTTGGTTGATGAGCTCAGTTTTGAATTACACGAAAAGACTTACACACAGAGAACACTTTGAGTCTAATGAGAAATGTCAAATGGAAAATGTAACTAAAAGAGTCTTGTTCAAAAAAATCCCTGCTGATGAAACCTGAAATCAATATTGATGAATTTCGCTTGCCTAATTTTTGCTGAGTGGGATGAACTGTGTTGGTAGAAGTTATTTTAACCGTATTTCCTTGGCGTGCCAATACAGCTTTTCAGCACTCCTCCAGCCACACATGTGGCATGCATTTATTATTTACAATACACACACAGGAAGTGCTTGATTGATGAGATAACCCCATTTTCAGAAAGATCTTTTCCAAATGGAACTTTATACTGTATGTGTTAAATTAAGTAACCATAAAGCCAGTAAGATATACTTTTTTACCCCTAGACTTTATTTCTGATAAAAATATTAGAAGTGTTATTTTTTAAGACAGTACATGATATAAAATGTGGTTACAGATAAATATAGATTGTGCCAGTAATTTTTTCTCTTTACATGCTTTCTAAGGCTTTGTGTATGGTGTGTATATGAACTTATGTAAATCTGAGAGGAAAAGAAAGAGAAAAAAAGAAAGGGCAGAGATGGAGATCGGGATGGTTTTTGAATGAAATGCGGTGACTGTATCCATGCAGATTTTAGGTCGTACTTGCACACAGCACTACTTTGTTAAATAGGGACTGTGAAGGTTCAAAGTGGCATCAGCAGGGCTTTGTTCATGTTTTCAACTTAATATTGAAACATTTGTACAGCTATAACACAAATGCTCCCTATTAGTGTTGGAAAGTAAAATTTTGCTTTTAAAAGAGAAAATAGCATTTAGAACTATGTCAAATTAATATATTTGGTTTGGTATGAGCTGTTGGTTTTAAATTTGATCACATCCAAATATAGTTCTGTTCTGCTTTAAGAAGTTATTTTTATATATTTATATATTATATATTAATTTTATTTATATACTTAATGTGTTTATTATATTATATCAAGTATTTATTATGATACATATAATAAATACAAATAATTACATGTATTTATAAATATCTATTTATATATATACACGCATTTATATGGAATTTTCTTTTTAAATAATAACTCTTTCCTTTCCAAATTATTTTGGGTTTCCTTTCAACAATATTGTTTAAGAGTACATTTAATGGCCCACTATATTCACAAGAAGAAAATATTGCTACATATTCTATGTATACACCTATATAAATATGTTTATCTATAACATGCATTCATACATATAGTATATATATTTATATATAAACATGTCTGATATTGTGCATGATTTGACATAATTAACATTCTTAACTTATAGGCACTCTTCTAAATGACAACATATATTGTATTTACTCATTACTCTGTATTACTCTGATGAGTCTATAAGATAAGCACTATTATTATTCTCATTTTATGAAAGATGAACAGAGATGCAGATAGGTTTTTGTAACTTGCCTGAGGTCCCCCTGTAAGGTGGCTGAGCCAGGATTAGCACTCAGCAGACTAGATGCAGAGCCTGCAGGCTTGCCCATCACGCTACAGAGCACGGTCAGCAAACATTTTCTGAGAGGGGCCAGATGATGAATATTACAGGTCTCTGGGCCACAGATGATTTCTGTGAGAAAGCCTTCTCCTTCTTTTTTAACAATCATTTTTTTAATGTCATTCACAAGCCATTACAAACATCAGCCATGGTTTGGGCTTGGCCTGTGGACCATAGTTTGCCAATTCCAATTTATAGCCAAATTTTCTCAAAATTAAAAGAAATATATATATGTGCAATAAATATAGACACACAGCTTATTTTCTGTGAACTACTACTTTGTTGACTGCACTGCTTCTCTGAAAGATGCCCTGGTCACCCCTTCCTGAGACCTACCTTTCTTACCCTTTACCCCTCACATCGTCCAGTTCTTACAGCGAGAATCCACTACCCACCAGTCTTAGTTTGGTCCATGGGCAAATCATGTCACCCAAACTGGGTCAGAGAACTGGGAATTCTTACATGGAGTGATATCCGCATCTAGTCTGCTGAAGGGTCTGTATCAAATGAAACAGGAGTTATCTCAGTGGTGAAGGCTTCTCAGTCTGCAAGGGGAGAAACTAAGTTGACACAGAGAAGAGCAGACGTCACAGATGGAAAAAGATCTTGACAATGAGTCCTTCCTTCCTTTCATTCTTAAAGTCCAGCTGCATTCTTGTCCTTGGATTCCCTGAGAAAGCTCATATTTCTTTGTAATAAATCTATTTTCTTTTCACCCAGCTACCTGGCACTGGGTTCTGTTGCTTACAACCAAAACTAATATTCTTTACATGTATCTACTATTTTTAATTAGCAAACATTTTTAGAAAGGGGAATTATTTTTGTAGAATGGGCTCAATAAGAATTTAAGGAGGTACATTTTTTACATTACTCAAAATTTTTTTATTAATAGTTCAGGAATCTCCATTTAAGCATTTAAAATACATTGTAAAATTAAGGTCCCAATTAACTAAACACTTAGCAAAGTGTTATATGTTATCAGCAGTACTCCTTTTCCCCCATCACCTCCAGCCTCAACCCCTTTACTCACAGGCCAGAAGCTGGTATGCAGGGTAGTTCAACAATTATTCTAATTCCTACCATGTTTCTGGCCCTTTTCTTACCTTGTGCCATCACCCAGGACCTGGGAAAGTACCTGGGCCAGAGTAGTCACTCAACACATTGAGGTGAAAGAATCAAAATGTATATCTATATCATATATATCACATATCTATATCTCTATATAATATATATCATATATATGACTTTTTAAAATATTGAATGACACTCCAAAGGCACATCTTTATTTGAAAGAGATTTTCAATTTAGATAGCTGGTCATAAAAAAATACTTTATTTAAACCTAAAACTTTCCCAAAAGAAAAACTCCTAGATAGAAATGAGGAAAAAGAAGGAAATCAGGCTGTGATGAATCTCTTTAAGATAGTTACATTTAAGTGCAAATGCAATAGAATGTGGTAACCAAAGAACAGGGCTTTGGTATTCATGTTTTGGGTACCATTTAAATCAATTGGGTTGCAACAACGCATATAGAATTTTCAAATCCTTTAGGAACGTCAAGCCAAAATTCCCAAGTGGAATCACTGGAGGCTATTTCCCCATCACATCTTCTGAAAGCCACATGAAACAGTCATACTTCCAGGGCAAACAGCAGAAATCGCTCTCTCTCCCTTTTTAATGTGTTTTGAAGAAAGGCCAAGGAATCTACCATCCTGGTGAGATCAGTCTCACCAGCTGCTTTCTTGAATTTAGTTTCACCAGCCAAGTGGGATGCTGTATGGCAAAGTGATTCCTTTCTTTAAAACTACATAGATTTTTTATTTTTTATTATTTTTCAAGTACAGTTGTCTCCATTTCCCCCCTGCCACACTGCCCCTCCACCACCACCCTCAATCCTACCCTCCTTTGGCTTTGTCCATGGGTCCTTTATGCATGTTTCCTTAGATTTTTTACATGAATAATCACATGGATTTCTGGGCATCATAATTTTGGCCCATATTTTCTGGGCTCGTATCATCTTCCAAAGGATCCAGCTTTATTTCAGAGTCAGGTTGAGCTTTCTGAACTATACCAATGGCACTGATGGTAATTTGCCACCAAACTTTAGTTGGATTCTACACATATGCTATTGCATATTTTTATGTGTATACCTTTAAGCTCTTTGTTTCGTATATAAAACACCAGAAGACATATTCTGCAGTTTCCGAAGTTTCAGCCTCATTTCATTTCCTCCCGCCACACAACTGTCTTCAGTTGTTCTTTACCTCTACCCCTTTGAGTCAGGAAGTCATTTGGAAACAGTTTCATTTAAGAAGCAAGAGTCTATATTTAAAATGCAGAAAAACCCTTTTCTGGGTTTGAAAGGTATTTTTATTTGAGCACTCAGCTTATAATGACCACTGTCCGTCAGTTGCCAAATTACTTTCTCTCTTAGGATCCTTATTGTTTCTTATTACAGAGAATGACAGCACTTTGGACTCATTTCCTGAAGATTACATTTCGGTATCAGACTTCACCAACAAGCCTTTTCCCAACCAAGGACTACAAATCTACATTGTGACTACACAGGGTGACTTTCCCAGCCTTGGTAACTATAGAATAAAGTAAACAGACAAACAAATAAATAAACAAGAGTGAAAGAGTTTGTAGAGCTTCTCCACTACATAGTTACGGATGCCCATAAATGAACACTTCACTGAGCAGACTGAATGTAAGAAAGAAATGTTTGGCCAGCACGGTGGTGTGACTCCCCAGCCAGGATGTAGGGGCTCACCAAAAAAGGGAGAAAACAGCATCTGTGACTTAGAGTGGATCCGCGTCAGTTAGAAGAGGGATGTGGAAATGTTTCAAAGATTTTTAAGAGAATCCACTTCATTACAGATGACTGTTTAATGTAGAGAATTGCTTGGGCCTAGTCCAGGCACTAAATATAAGTCGATACACATTCAATGGTTATCTTATGAAGGTGAGACGAGAATAGTAGACTTGGAGTCAGGATCTGGCTTTGAACGTGGACTATTAGAACTTGCTAACTAGTTGTACTAAAAAGATATTCAACCTCAGTGAGTTTCAATTTCCCTTTTTCTGTTAATTAGGAATCATACCTCATTCACAGTCTTGTTTCAAGAGCTAAATGAAACAATCTGTGTTGAAATATCTAGTCAGTACAACAGGAACAAAATAATGAATCAAACTTTTCTCTAATGGCATCCAGAGGGCTAGGACAACATGGGCCAACTCAAAGCAGCTGAAAATGACAGCTGGCATGGCCACAGAGTAAGCCCATAGAAAAACACAAATCCACATCAAGATGATGCCTTCCTCAGCGGGCACTTCCTGCAGCTGGGAATTCAGAGAATTCCTGGGTCTCTAATCAATGCAATAAGGGAATACAGGACTACGGGAATGCATGTAGGGTACACTTAAAATCTAATGACAATGTCAGGAAAGGTCCCTCTATAAAAATTGAAATTAACAAAACCTAACCCACCATGACCAGGAGCAATCACCCTCCCTCATGTTTTATGATTTAAGGATTGTTTACCTGCTTTAGTTTAGGTTTCTCAGGAAACAGATGTTGGAATGGAGAGTCCCATGGATGACATTAATGGGGGGATCACTTCTTTGAGGGAGCAGGGAAGGCAGGACTGGGCAAAGGGAAAAGTTGAACTACAGTGCTGTGATGATAGCTTCAGACAATTCCACAGAGGCCTATGGAGCTGGAACAGCCCAAGAAAATTGTCCCAAATTGAGCCAAAGTAGCCAGACATTAGTCTCCATGCTTTGACCAGTCATCCAATGCAGCCTACACCAGAGAGAGGTGTATTCAGCTGAGGGCATTTCCCCAAGAGGAGCTTGGCTGTGAGTAGCCAGCAGGCTCAGGCAGGATTGTGTTCAGCACAGACCCACTAGGGGCCTCACCTTGCCACCCCAGACCCCTTGTCTCCATCAGAAAATAGCTATTGTGGGATTCTTTCTGGTTTGTGTCTTTTCCTGGGGAAACTATCCAGAGGACAGTTACTGAGATAAATTAAAACTTCAGCTTTTGGAGCTGGCCACAGGGACACGCTTAGTATTCACTCTCTTCTTTCTTTACTATCCATTTCCAGATTCCTCTTACCCTCTGCTAACACCTCTGTATATCTTGGTGGCTCACCCTCATCCCTACAGAGTCTAAGGCCCCAGTCAGTGTGTGCATCCCAGCCTGTAATTGCAGCACTTGTCCATTTAGTATCTGATTGTACAGGAATGAACTAAGCTAAGAAACATCCCCATTACATCACGGGTTGCCAAAGGCACTCTTCTCTGCCTGTTGTGTAAGACCAGCCCTCTCTCCTCCTAAGGATCAGGGTCAATTAACTACTCTTGCTGGGATAATGATACATTTTCTACTCTGCTTATGTCTTGGCAATCAGAGCCCCAAGGGGCTAGGGGGCAGTCATAGCTAAAAATACAAAAGGATTCTTGCTGCATACCCTGATGGAAGTATTCTACCTCTGGGAACCTCTAGAACTGAAGAGATTAAAGTTGGAGAAACACAAATCCTCCAAGGAGGTCACTGGGAGTGATGGTGATAAGCAGGATTACTTTTATTTTTCCAACCCTTGGTTCCAAGACCCAAGTAGTACACATAGTAGGAACACAACCTACAGAAATGAATTCAGAGTGTATACCACAACCCGTGGGATAGCACTCTGTTCACCATCTCCTCCAAAGTGACACCTTAGCTATACCTTCCAAAAGCTGCTCCACTTCCCTGGCAAGATGACATATTTTGAACAGTTTGGTATGTGATACGACCAGCGGACCCTTGGTCTTGTGCTCACTGCTACATCTTCTTTGATACAACTGAGTCCCTGGTCCAAGGCAATATTTTGTGGTATCTCATTTCAGTGAATAAAACACCCTATAAGGTGTCAGATAGTGTAATGCACATGGCCCTACCACCAGGAAAGGCAAAACTGTACCTGGAATATATATCAGTTCCAGCTGAGATGATTCACTGGCCCTTTCAGGGTGAAGGAGGGGCTGGTCAGTTCTGAAAGACAATACTGTATGGGGGGCCCAGGCTGGACCAGGTTGGACATGCAGCAGCAGCAGTAGCCACACCAGCACTGATGAGTGACTGGGAGCCTGTGCTGTTGGGCCTGCGCAGAGCTTCCCTCCCTTGTCACGAAGAATACTGTTTATGAGCCCCTGTGCCAAAAATGAAGTGGCCAGTTACACTCTGGGGATATCAGCTGTTCAAGTCATTCTTTCCAGAGTCCATTTCTTGAAGCAGTTTTCCTGGTGGGAAGTAACAGGTGATACCCAGACCTTCAAACTTCATGCCTCTCTCAGGCCCATCCACATGTTTGTTATTGCCCAACTCCCCTATTTCTAATATTCTAATCTTTCTTCCTCCAAATTCTTCTCAGACTACCAGCCATTTACTACTCACATCCACGTGCGGTTTTATATGCACGTCTCTTCCCACACTGTGTGGATGCCAGATAAACCTGCCGAGGCTCTGCCCGCTGGGAGGATTTCTTCTGCGTCTTTCTTTCGGAGCACTGCTAAGCAGCAGCAAACCTTTTTCAGCTTGCACCCATACACGATTCAGGTTCAGACTTTCCTCCCTCCTGTCAGTTGGACATAGGACCCTCTTCATTCAGGTTCAAGCTGAGGTTGAAGAACAAGATAGTGGTAGACGACATGGTGGGAGTGTGCTCGAGCTTCTTATTTGCACTCTCTGGCCATGTCCATGCTCAGTCCCGGATGTACCACTTCCGTCTTCCTGTGAGACACAGGATTTCTGTTGGGCCCACTGGATCTATGACTGAGTGGCTCTGCCAGAACTGAACTCATGATGGTCACTTGATGTCCCTTGTCCAAGTGTCCTTCTCTACCAGGACCCAGCAGTATACTAGCAGCCATTTAAAATAGTGAACAATATCCTGCTACAGATGGCAGGGCCTTAACTCCAGAACCCTTACTGTTTTCCATGAACTCCGCATGGCCTCTTTGCCATCACACAGTTCCCTCCAATACCATAGGCTCTCCTGGATAGTGCCATCTACGAGGCAGCCTGAGCTTGCTACAAAGCCCTTTCCTTCTCTGTGTCCCACTTCAGCCGGCAGCCTTTCTTGTCAATTGGCAAATGTGTGGGAGCAGTGTTCCTAAATGTGAAATACGCCACAAAAGATCTGCCAGATAGTGTGCTTCTTTCTTAGTGATGGCAGGAATAAGGTGCAATATTTTTTCCCTTTATTGAAGTGGATGTCCTAACATGCACCAGACCACAGGACTCTTAAAATTTCACTGATATTACAGGACCCTGAATCTTTTCTCCCACCCTCTGGACCATATGTGTTTTATCATGGCCTCCAGTACATTGCCCATACTTTTCTCATCTGGTCCAAATGACAAGGCATCATCACTATTGTGGCCCAGTGTGATGTTCTACAATATAACCAAATGGTCCAATTCCCTTTGGATAGTATTGGGGGTGGGACAGTAAACACAGCCTTGGGGCAGGATCATGAATGTGCATTTGCTGATCATTTTATGTAAATGTAAACTGCATCTGGTCTTCCTTCTTCAGAGACCATTTGCTAAATCAGAAAGCACATGTACCAAAGAACATAGTAATCTATAAAGGTTACCACATCAGTAGTTACAGTTGGGGAAACAACTTGGTTGAATGTGTGGAAGTTCACATCATTTCCAGGATCTTTTGCTTTTTGGAAATGCTAGAGTAGTGAATTAGTTGAGAATGTAAAGGAAACCACTAAGCTTGTATTAGTTAGAGTTTTAATGGTGGCGCTAGTCTCTAGTTCTAGTGGGATGTGCTATTACTTTTACTTACTATCTTAAACATCCAGGCAAAGGGCAGATTCGGGGGCCTCTGATGGATATTCCTTATTAGAAAAGCTCTTATCACACAGCCCAGTGAACTTAATGGGGGAGTTATTCCAATTACCAAAGGTTTCCATTTCCATTATACATTCAGGACCAAGGAAGTGATCCCTAGATGGGTCTCTGGACCCAGGGGACCCACTATGGGCCAAACATGGCCAGTACCTTATTTATAACCTGGTCACCATGTACCCCTACTTTAACAGGAAGGCAATAATGTTTTGGGGCCCTAAGAATTTATATCACCTTGGACAGTGTGTCCAACAGTCCACAAGATATTTGAGTGATGCCTTTTTTTCAATAAATGGTGTCTCAAGTAAGTGGCCATAGGTCCCTTTAGGGGGTGATTGGGAGTATAATTAATATGTGTATTTGTCATGGCATTGGAAGGCCTTTCATCCTGAGTACTCAGACTCTCTTTTAATCACTGAGTTTCACATCTGAAGAGTGGTTCAAGTCCTGAAGCAGAGCTTGGATTTGTGACTTTCTATTAAAGCAGCTGCCCTCAGACTCCTGATCAATTTCTGATTTATTTGGTTAATTAATACTATCATTGGCTGCCCATCTATATTGTCCCTAAGAACTCTGTATTCTATTAGCCATCTTCATAGCTTGCTTGGAGTGGTCGAGCTGTCTGGCTGCCACTCCAACTTTGCTGTATGTTACTATAATTGCTCTCATCTGATGGGCACATGTCCCTACCTGACCCATATTGAAAGGCTCCAGTCAATACTATTGCATCAGAGCTAAGTTCTACAACAGTATCCCTTCTCTCAGCCTGGCACCAGAGGACAGTCACCACTGAACCTCTCAAGCAATGCTGTGGCCCTCCCTTCCCCACTCACTTTGGTAAGTAGAGCATCCTCTAAACTCTTACACAGAATATAGTTGGCTGGTAGATTTTGCACACTAACATACTCTCTTCTCTGAGTGTTTTGATATACCCACCATCTGCCATGGCAGTTTCCGCATCTCTGTTATACTCGGTATGGACCATCACTATCTTTAAACTCTAAGAGAAATTCTAGCAGCATGTAAGCATCATACTTTGGGGTCCTTTACAGATTTTAGGTTCTAGATCATAGGAAAATATTCCCACATCAACAACAAGCTTCTCTTCTCCAACTGTATCTCACCTTCCCACCTTATTCAGTACCCACAGGAGCCGCATTTTCCTAGCTCCTGCTAATACAAGTTGGCTAAGTCCTACTGCTTCTTATAGACATAGTTCCTTTCTTCCCTTGGCACAAGAGCCCCTTCTCCTGCTAGGTTATACAGTAACCTGACTCTTACTGATGGTCTATTGGCCAGGAGTGTGGTAAAGGTAGATCCTGAGAGGACTACCTATTGTCCAAGAAAAATATTTCTTCGTCTTCTTCTAAAAGGGGCAAGTACTAGACTATACAAGCAGGAATGTGCCTACTGTAGGCCCAGATTATTCAGGGAAAAAAGAAAAGTTTTGAGGGTACAAAACTTCTAGTGTATTATCACCATGCCACATCTCAAGTTGCCACTTTTTTTATAATCAATGTCCTAACCTTGGCAGAGCAGACTTGCCAGAGTGAAGACTTTAACCTTCCCTTGGGCTCTGCTACTCTTAAATTTGAGAATTGAGTTATGGATCATCTGCTTTTCCTGTTCTCCAACTGCAGCAGATGGGCATCATTTTATATGCTGTCACAGGCTCTCCAGCTTTCACTCTTAAGTTTAAATTGGTAATTAATCACTCTCAGTCTATCACTGTTTTCTCCAGCTCCTCAATGGGCTCTAGGAAAAGGCATCCAATTCCATGATTCTTATAACTAATAAATGAAACTCGGAAAAGTTGAAATATTGCAGTGTGTTCCCTTCCACCTGTGTCTCACTCAAGTTCAACACCAGTGAACTTTCAACCATTGCTCTGCAAAAACATCCCAGAGGTTGCCAAGGGGACTTTGTTCTTGGCCAGCTGGTAGATGATCCAGTTCAAAATCCCATTTTGGAACCTGTTTCCTAGGATGGTTCCTTGTACCAACTATTTAGGCTAAATATTTATTTTGTTCAGTAAGATGCCTCCTGATGATTATTGAATAATCATCACTTAGAACTAAGAACCCTGACTGCAGTGTATTATTAGTTACTAACTGTGGGACCTTAGTCAAGTTACGTAACCTCCCCAGGCCTATCTCTTCATATGTAAAATAGAAAACTATCTATTGAGTTGCTTATATATAAATCCTTCTACAGTCATAGTAAGGATTCACTAACTGTTAACCATCATCAGCATTAACATCATCATCTTCACCACCATCACTATGTAAAGAACCCATCAAATGTCCAAATAAGTATTCTTTTTCACTTGGCAGTTGTATTTCCAAGTATATTTAAGTTATTTTTTCATTCTAATTTGTAGCTAGAGCCTTATAATGTCAAATTAGCCTGTTAGTAGGTCCAAATACCCCAAGCTGGGCTAATAAAACATATTATTGAACTCACAAATATTGAAGCAGGATTTGGCCTTATGTTGCAGAAATTGGATCTATGGGAACAAGCTATCTTGCTTCATTTGAAATCCATGTACTTTCAAAACTAAAGAGTCTCACGTTCTTTTATACCTGGAAACCACAGTGGTTATCCTGGGTCAGGACTACAGGTGGAAAAAACTAAGTCATCACAGTAGACTTTGCCATGTAAATAATACCTTTAATTTAGTCAAGGAGTTGAATTTTTTTATAATCATATAAGGTCAAATAAGGCTTTGTAACTTATCGAAGAGCCTGGGAAAGCCATCTTACCATGTTAGGTTAAAGAACAGTGCCACATGATAGAAGGGATCACAGAAGCCTGGTAAAGAGCATTCTCAGAGTTGGCCTTTTGCAGTTGTTTCCAAAACCTGGCAATAGTAGCATATGTTACTAACTTGAGGGGGGAAATAGTTTTACAAGGAACAGGTTTATTTAGATCATAAATCAACATGCATTTTGTAGAAAGTCTGTCATAGTCACTCAAGACTCCTGTCCTGGATACCTAGCATTTGCCTCTTCAGACATACTTTTTGCCCTCTTCTGCCCTGCTCTATACTCTGGGATTGAGTGAACTTCAGTGCCTCCCAGCTTCCAGTTGGGATGGCCATGAAGGACCAGGAAAAGGTCAGACTGTTGGAGAAGAGTAAAGTGAGGATCTTTTTTTTTTTTCTCTGAGTTCTTTCCTACCAGATTACCTGGTCTGGCTATATCCTTATATCTGTATCTCCTGCCAGTGACCTTGCCTAGAGCTGGGCCACTCGCTTGCAGGTGCTATCCACTTTCCTCTTCTGGAACAGCAAGGTAAGGACTCCACGGCTGTCAGCTCCAAAAACTGGCAATGTTTATGCGTCTCTGTCTCCATCTTGCCACATCTTTGCAAATAGCGCCTTTGTTAAACTCTGTTACCCAATTTGAGCATGCCATCTGTTTCCTGTGGGGACTCTGACTTAATACAACACACTAAACAAATGCTAGTCCCTTTCACTCAAGGAGTCCTTGTTTCCTCTTCACCTTTGGACCCTGCCACTGTGCCCAAAGTCCCCTGACCTATTCTCCATGCTTAGTCATCAGCCAATCTTAACGCTTTCAGTCAATTAATGTAATTACAGTGTAATTACTTCTAAAATTTAAAAGTGATTAGAAAAACTATGATCAAAGCATTTTCTCTCAAACTTCCACTCAGTATGAATTAACACATGAGACTAATGTATTAAGATGAACTGAACCTCTTTTTATCCTCAGTCATCTCTGAAGTGTTTAGCCTCCCAGCCTGAATTCTGGTGGAAAATAGGTCATTTCTGCTGGAATAAATTCTTCACTTTTCACCTGTCCCCCATGTCAACTCTGCCATTAACTAGCCATGTGATTTGAATGTGTCACTTCCTTCCACCTGGGCAACCATTTCCTCATTTTAAAGAAGGCAGAAGAACAAAAACTTCCAGACACACTAACAGGCTTCTCCTTCCACATTTTAGCATGAATCCTCTAACTTCTT
The DNA here is from genome assembly GCF_021234435.1 of Artibeus jamaicensis. Lineage (NCBI taxonomy): Eukaryota > Metazoa > Chordata > Mammalia > Chiroptera > Phyllostomidae > Artibeus > Artibeus jamaicensis. The sequence goes on along the minus strand of NW_026522030.1, from coordinate 40,046,287 downwards.
CTAATCTTCTTCCCTTGCTACATTCCTGAAGCTCCTGTTCATGGTTCACTCCAGTGACATGATGTCCTTTTCTTCTTAACATGGCTTTATGGCTGCCATGTGCTTGTGCCTATTTACTCTCACCTTAAACATATGTGTGTATGAGTGTTCACACACTTCTACATGGCCTCACATGGGAGATCAGCACATTGCCCTATTTAGATCATCTTTCAACTACAATTTATGATTAAATAGGAATCACCAGACTACATGGTCTATCTAACCAGACTCACTCACTGTCCTATCAATTACACTCACTTTTTCCAAAAGCAGCATGACACCTCAGTCCACAAAAAATGTCAGCGTTTCACTCTTTATCAGATATATACAAGGTTTTCAGAAATATATTGTGAGGTCTACTGGTAAGGGCCAAGTATAAAACCTAGCAAAGACTAGACCTATTAAAAGAATCAAATTTCTTCTCTAGAAATGATATCACATGTAATAATAAAAAACATAAAACGGGCACATTAGTTTAAAAGAATGCTCCCTAAGGTTATGAGTTTAACAGGGCTCCTCTGGTTCCCATACATACTGTTTGCCATTATAGCAGCTTCCCTCTCTCTTAGCTGAATGGCGAATCACTACCCCAAAGAATCTAATCATCTGGCCACCTCATGGACCCCTGGACAAGGAGGTATACCTTTTTTGTTTGAAGTCAATAAAAATGTGCAAAAGATTGAAACCCAAGTATACAAGGCAAACCAGAGTACAGCAAAGGTTATAAACAAATTTCCCCAACCCCTGTGCCTATATTCCTGCTTTTTCCATTCAATTCATAACATTTAGAAAGGCTAAGAGCATGGTATGAGAAGGACTTTCAAATGTATTATAATCCAGGCCAAATGTTTATTTCCAAGGAATAAAAATCATATTTGCTCCCATGCTACTCGTGTGAAAGTATCCCTTGTAGTGAGGGTAGGAATGTACATTATGTCCTGCCTTTGACTCAGACAGGAGAGGATGCACACCATGTTTAACCGGGTGGGGTCAAGCACTCACGATGCAGAAAAGAGCCAACTCCTTAATTACATGTAATGACTCTGGGTAAACTAAGTTGCTATTTCTGGAAAGCAGATTCCCCCTCTTTCATCCCACTCACATGCCAAGATAGACGGAGAGAGCACAAACCCTGTGCTCTCTAGCTCATCTCATTCATTCATTTACTTTTAATTTTCCTGAAATCAATGTTTACTTGTCAGTCATAAATATACATAGCTTTTTAAATTTTTAAAAAATTGTAATTGCTATTCAAGCACAGTTTTCTGCCTTTTACCCCATTCTAGCACACCCCCAGCCCTCCCCACCTCCCTCCCAATTCTATCCCCTCCCTTGTTATTGTCCACGTGTCCTTTATACTTGTTCCTGCAAACCCTTCACCCTTTTCCCCTGAAATTCCCTCCCATCTTTCCTTTGGTCACTGTCAGCCTGTTCTCTACTTCAGTGTCTTTGGTTATATTTCACTTGTTTGTTTGTTTTGTTGATTAGATTCTTGTTAAAGGTGAGATCATATGGTATTTGTCTTTCACCACCTGGCTTATTTTGCTTAGCATAATGTTTTCCAGTTCCATCCATGCTGTCACAAAGGTTAGCTTTTAAAACTAATAATGCTGAAAGGTATGTGACAAAGAGCAACAGTCTCCTGACTTACCCTCCCTCCCTCACTACCACCTTTTTCCAAGAGACAGCACTTTCAGCTCTTTCAGATGTTCTTCTGGTCTGAAACTATTCTAAGATACTATACTTATATTATCCTTTCCTATTGTCCATTTTAACCAATAGAGATTCTTTTCTCACTATGGTAGAGGATATTTTAGCTCATTTACAACACCATTCCCCATACCTCTAGTCACCTCCCCCACAATCTACTGTTCAGGTTTATGCAATCATTTAATATATACATCATTGTGACTACTGAATATTGTTCACTGCTGTGACAACTGTTAAGCATCATTACATTTTTTTCCTCATAGAACCTTTGCTCTTCCCAGGGTTTGCTTAATTTTCTAGGCACTTATGACTGGATCTTCCTTTATTCTCTCAATGCCCCTCAATACAATTTTCCATTATTCAAGTATGTAAAGTAAGTTCATTAGTTACATTTTGTTCTTGCCTTCTCTTCTTGCATCAGACTGAACAGTCACTCTCCAATTCTGCTGCAGAGCTAATGTCCTAGGGTTTTCGTTCTTGACATCCTGGAAATTCCCTTCACCACTGTTCCCTGTTGCATTTTCTATTTCCTGGATTGCATGTCTTCCTCCGGTAGCTTCTAAGAGGCATGGGAAGAAGACTCCTTGAAAGCCTGCATATCTGAAAATGTCTGTCTGTATTTTACCCTCACACTTATTTATGAGTCCCCTTTAGCATATAATTCTATGCTGGAAATCATTTTCTGTGCAAATTTTGGAGAATTTCCTCTTTTATCTTCTGGATTGATTCATGTTGCTATTGAACAATGCCGTCTTAGATTCTCGTCTTTTCTAATTTTGTTTTGTTCTTCAGAAGCTTTCATTCCTACCATAAGAATGTATCCTGGTTCTGGTCATGGTTTTAGGGACTAAGTGGGTTTTTGCAATATGGAAATTTATGTTCCTTCCATATGACAACTTCTTCTGGTATCATTTCTTTAAAAATTTCCTATCTTCCATTTCTGATTCTGAAAATCCTGTTCCTTTGGGTCATTCTCTAATTTCTGCACCAGTTCTCTAATGTGCTTAAGAACTCTCTTCTATGCATATTTCTTCACCTTTTTTCTTCTACATACTGGGGACAGTACTAGTTCAGGAGTCCTTGTTCAGGAGATGAAATCTTTGCTTTCATCTTTCATGCCTAACTCTCCCTTCTATTAGATTTCAATATTGCCTGTCACAAATTTACTTTCTAAATTTCTTTCTTGTGGTTCCTTTTTGGAGTACCATTTTTCATCATTTCACGTGCAATATCTTCCCTTACCTTTTCTAGTCCCTAAATCATGCCTCCCTCATAATTCTATTATTTGGTATTTTATAGTCTCAGTACTTGATGTTGTCCATTGCTTTTTGACCACCTATTTATATTGAAAAAGTAAAGAATACAAGCTCTGTTTGCTTAAACTAGGCTTGTAAGCTGCTGAGCATCACTTTAGGATAACAGGACTTTTCTTGGAGCCCCTTCCATACTAACAACTGTAGCTTTTCTCTGAGGTCTCCTCCTCCAGAGAAAAGAAAGTCCCCTGACATCCTACCCAGTGGGTGTAAGCCTGGCTTCTAACCCTCAAGAAGCCTTTCACAATCCTTTGGAAAGTAATGGCTAACTTCTTGTCATAATTCTGTGAAAAGGTATTTCCAACTGCCTCTGCTCCACCAAATCAGTTACCCATCCTCCATCTGTTTGTATAGAAGGTCTTATCTGTTCTAATACTCATGGACATCACTCCAAAAATTTCTCTCAGTTCATGACAAATTTTCCTTCTCCACTTGATCATCAAATGTATTTTAGTATCTCCCATCCTAATAAAACTAAAACTCCTTTTGACAAAAAATCTCTCTCCAATTAATGTCTAAATGTCCAATTTTCAGCTAGATTCTTGAAAGGGTTATTTATCACCCATGTGTCTCCAACCATTTTCTCTTAAACCCACTTCAGTCAGCTTCATGCACTGCCTTTGCCACCAGTGACCTTCACAGTGATAAATGCAATGGCCAGTTTTTTAGTCTCCACCTTACCTGTTCCAACAGCCACACTGGAAACACTAGGCCACACCTTTTTCCTGGGCTTTGGATACTACCCTCTCTTGGTATTTTCCTTCTACTGCACTTGGCTGCCCTTGCCTATTCCTTATCTCCACTCTAAATGCTGGGCTCAATCCTCAGACTTCTCTTCTCTCTCCGCATATACTTCCTGAATTATTCAGCCAGTCTCCAGGCTGTAAGTAGAATATTTAAACTAACATTTCCCAAAATTATATCCTCAGCTTTGACCTCTTCCAAGAGCCCCATATTTTTATATCAACCCCCCTACCTGGCACCTTGGATGTTTTATAGGAATCTCCCACGACATGATCAAAACCGATTTCTGGTATCTCCCCACACTCTGAAACATAGTGCTTCTGTGATATCTCAGCAAATGGTAAGTTTATTCTTCCTGCTGCTCAGGTCAAAACCTTGGTATCATCCTTACACCTTTCTCCTTCTCACAACACCCAGTCCATCAGTAAATACTGTTGTCTCAACCTCCAAGGCATATACAGAATCCAACAATTCCTTCCTCCTTTAACCATTGCTACCCAGTCCAAGACACCATTGACTTTTTCCCAGCAAGAACTTCCAAACCACTTCCTTTCTTGTATCCTTACCATTTATTCTGAACATACTACTTAAAGTATTATCCCATAAAAATAAATATTAGTTCTCATCTCTGAAAAAAACATCAGTTTCCCATGTTCCTCAAAACAAAAGCTAACATCCTTCCAGTTGCCTTCAAGACTCTACAGCCTCCACTCCCTGTTCTGACCTCAGCCCCAACCATTCCCCCTCCTGCTTATTTCACTCCAGCAACCACAGATCTAATTGCTGATCCTTCAACACTCCACATAGACTCTCTAGACAGGCATCTTGAACGCTCTGTTCCTTCTTCCTAAAATGTTCTCCCAGGTCTCCAAGTAATTGCTTGAATTTTACATTATCAGTGGAGACTTCTATAACCACCCTACACAAAACTGCCACATTCTCCCATACTGGCACATCTTAGCCCCTTACACTTTCATTTTTCTCCTTAAAACTTATATAACATACTGTATAAATTGTTTACTTGCTTATTGAGTTGCCATCTGTCTTCCTTGAAGGCACACACTTTATCTTCTTTTCCTACCATGTCCTACATACTAAGACAATGCCTGAGAAGAGTAGATAATCAATATATGTACTTGTCAAGTGAATAAATGAACAAAGTCAGATCTCAAGTGGCAGCAAAAAGATACCATTTTGAGAAATGTGAGCTAAACCACTATTCCTAAAATTGCTCCAACTAATGATTGGATTACTGCTGGAGCCCAAAATAAAGTTAAAATGTCGGGTAGGGATCGAATGGTTAGATATGTAAAATTCAGTTTAAATGACCATCAGAAGAGGCTGTAGGCCACAGAACCCAAAGAGCCAACATGAGCTACAGCAGAACAGTAGCAAACAGCTTCACAGAGTTCTGAGAGGAGGGTAGGGGTCTTGTGCAAAGATGGCAACAGCATTTCTATCTCTCTTTCACCTTCCAGAAAGAACTCCAAAACACAGGGTTAAGAAGATTGCCCCATTTGAAATACCAAAAGGGTGCTTCACAGGCTGACTTGAAGTTTCCCAACACAAAGAAATAAAAGGCAATAGGTTCCTAAGATAATGCACAAAGATGGGTCCTAATGAGGATGAGAGAGGAAAGGGAGACAAGCGGTGTGGGGGAGAGAGAGTGAGAATGCAAAGCACACACTTCACTTGGCCAGCAAGGAACCATGTGTTCTGAGGCATCAGAGGGGAACCTGAGCTCTCCAAGAGCCTCACTCTCCTCATGCTCTTTCCTAACCACTTTCTTCCTCAGATCCAATAAACCTTTTCATCTCTTTCAAGCAGCCCGGAGGGAGCCATAAAGGAGCAGGCCTGACAGATGCTCGTGTCAGCTCAACACTGCCAAAAGCACACACCCCAGTGTACTTCTCCTTGATGTATCACTGAAGATTTTATTTGGGTGTCCTTCCAGGACAGGCAAAGTAGGGCCTTTGGAATGTACTAGGGCCACATAAAGAAGGAGCTTGCAGGAGCTCCTCCATCCAGAGAAGCAGTCCAATGTCAAGTTTGCTAGATGCTCAAGAGTATACAACAGCAGTTTGAAGGAGAATAAAAGCAGGCCAAGAAAAAGCCTCAGAGACCCCAAGGAAGATGCTTTCGGTGGGGGGGGGGGCTGTTTTGACATGTATGAGACACTGGCTGTCCATTTCACTTTTTTTAAGGGACTCGTAGAGATACAGATGATAATGGAATAGCATTTTAAAAACAGCTGATTTGTTTCCCAGTTTCTTCTCTATTAATGTGTAATCAAAATGCTGGAGATTGGGGGAAAAGAAGGGGAGAGAGAAATTTGAAAAATTATTCTCCTCTTAGGAAAGAGTTTGGACAAGTGCCTATGGGGTGGCAGCAGCCTCAGGGACAGCCCAGTCATGCTCTTCGCTGAGACTCTGGCTTCTGGAGACAAGAAGGCGGTGCCTCTGTTCACCCAGCCTTCCCCATCCACATGCTTCTTCTTCCTGCTCAACAACTGCATCTTATTCAACTTATAATGTCCTGATCATAAACCTCAGCTGTAAGCCCACCTCCTCTCACCCCTTTTGGCTGAACATTTTAAGTATGTTTTTCCTAAAAAGTACTGTTACACTTCCAACCCTACCAGTCTGTTTCTTAAGTTGGGGGTTCATGTCCATTTCATATGTCACCCCTACAACACCCATCCTTGTCCTTTGCCTAAAACAGGTCGTCAACATAGTTTCCTCAATACATAAATACATACATACGAACAAAATGAAGAGCTCAAGGGTAGCCTCCAAAGTACACTGGCGAAGAGGGTTTGCACTGGGGGTGGTTAGCCAAGCACTGCTTTCTAAAAGTGGAGATGATGGCTTTCCAGATGAAAGCCAGTGTGTCCTCGTGTTGCCAAACCACTGAGAGGGGCTTCTAGCACCACTACAGCCATGGCATCACTGTGCTTAAAAACAAGAAAAATGTTCGCAAACATGAATTTCAATGGCAGGGAAGTTGCCCAGAAATCTGGGGCTAGAGGAGTCTTAACACATTCTCATGGCTAATGCTTCACATAGCAGCATGCTTTTAAGAAAAGAGCCCTGCACCAAGGGTGGGAATATGGGTTTCTAGGCTGCCTCTAACACACACTCTGTGACCTTGGGTAGGTCAAGAACCCATTTGACATACGAGGCCTTTAGGGATTCACCTGTCAATAAAGAACTGGACTGGATGACTCTCAAATTCCTCCTAGCTCTAGAATTCAATGACTTTTCATCTGTTCCACATCAGAAAAGCATTTTAGCTCTATCCAAAATGCAATCATTTTCAAGACATTCTTTAAAATTCATGTCTTCGAAATTCTTTTGATTCCCTGAAGATTTAGCAGTGCCAAGTAACATATGACTGTTTAGGTGGCTCAACCTCAAGTCTGGACACCTTCTTCCAGATCCCTGAATTTCATCCTCTTTGTTCCCAGCAGCCCTCCTAGGGCCCACAGCATCACTGCCACACCACATCCTTCCCAGCCCCTCGTTAACATATGGTCTCCCTAACTCACAGAATTTTCTGCCCCACTTTCGATAAAGCTACTAGTAAAAAGTTCTGAAATAGAAACCAGATGCGCACTCGCACCTTGGGATGTATGTAAGTTGAAGATGAAACCGCCACATCTCTTCCCAGTTGGCTTCTCTTTTTTTCCCCACCTGGTCATGTGGTGTGCACCTGTGATACATTGACAAAGCTTTAGATTACAATGTGAATGCTTATATCAGGTTCCAGGTTGGCCTTGGGTTTTAATCCCAGGTGAGTTGTATAGGCATCAGGGGGGGTTATTTCCATCTCATCTTTATGGTTCTCGTAGCTTCTTCTGGCACTCAAATTAATATTTCATGTAGACAAACAAGTCCCTGATTCTACCTCCATCTTCCAAACTTTCTTTCTTTCTTTCTTTCCTTCTTTCTTTCTTTCTTTCTCTCTCTCTTTCTTTCTTTCTTTCTTCTTTTCTTTCTCTCTTTTTCTTTTTCTTTCGTTCTCTTTCTTTCCTTGCCCTGTTTTCTCCTCCCTTCCTTCCTTTCTCCTTCCTTCTTTTCTCCCTTCCTCTCTTTCTTTCTTTCTACTTTATTCTCCCTTCCTCTGATTGTCAGTAGAAACACTGTGGTATGAAACAAATGTGTGCTATGGTTAGGGATACAACTCCCACCATCAGATAGCTCACCTCTTTTGACAGACTGACTCAGACTGCCTTTGAGCCCACAGGCTAGAGGAAACCGCAGCCTTAAGAATTCATTTCTCCTTCCCTTGCCCCAAAATGACTATTGAGCAAAGAAAAGTAGAAAAGAAAGCAATAGGGATCTAAATAATCCCATGAAACCCAAATGGGAGAAAGCTAGATAAGTGAACACTACAGGCAAATCACCTGAAAGTACAGTGACAAGATTTTCTAAACCAAAACAGAATTCAATTTGATGAAAAATGTGAGACTAGAACAGAGTACTTAAAAGTACAGTTGACCCCTGAAAAACTCTAGAGTTAGGGATGCCTACCATGTACATAGTAGAAAAATTTTGTGCAACTTTTTATTCCCCCAAAACTTAAGTTATCCCTCAGTATCCTTGAGGGATTGACATCAGGATGGCCTGTGGATGCCAAAATCAGTAGGTGCTCAAGTACCCTATATAAAATGATATAGCTAAATGTACAGAGTTGGCCCTCCACATCTACAGGCTCCCAACCGCAGATCGAAAACAGAACAGGTATTTATTTTTAAAAATTCACATAGAAGTGGACTTGCACAGTTCAAACTGTATTGTTCAAGAGTCAGAGGTATGAACATTTTGGAGAATCTAAAATGTAAGATCATGCCCTGGCCATTGTGGCTCAGTTGGTTGGAGTGTCATCCCATAGACCAAAAGGTCAAGGATTTGATTCCCAGTCAGGGCACATACTTAGGTTTTAATGTTTCTCTTTCTCTTTCTCTCCCTCCCACCCTGCTTCCCCTCTCTCTGACAGCAATAAAAAAAATGTCCACAGGTGAGAATAGAATAGAATAGAATAGAATAGAATAGAATAGAATAGAATAGAATAGAACAGAATAGAATGTAAGATCACATACATTGAAAGCCACAGTCTGAAAAACCTGGTCCATAATGTTTAAGTCAGTGAACTACTTTAAGCACCTACTATGTGTCAATCATTGTCTCCATGCCTTTGCTCATTTCCATTTCTAGAATCCAGATGTCAAGTACCACCTTGTAAAAATGGAAAACTTTGGATAGCCATATCTCCTATAGTAGCCACACATGTTTTGCCACTCATCCCATCAGGAAGTGGGGTCTGTTTCTCTACCCACCGAATCTAGGTTGGATTGTGAGATGTTTCATCCATATTGTGTTTTAGAAATGATTCTGTGTATCTTTCTAAGGCTGAGCCCTAAATGATCTACAATTTTCATTTTTGTTCCAATATTTTCTCTTAGAGTCTTACTGGCCCATGGTGTAAGTTCATATATGTTGTCAAGCCACATGGAGTAAGGCCAAGGAAACACAGCCAATAGCCCTAGCTAAGCTCCCAGCTGGTAGCAATAACTACCAACCATGTGAGTGAAGCACCTTGGATGAACCAGCACAGTCGAGCCTCCAGATGATGCAGTCCCAGCCGACATCCCATGTAGCAGAAGAAATCCCTAGCTGAGCTCAGTCAACCCACAGAACCGTGAAAGAGAATACATGATAGATTTTCTTTTAAGCCACTATGTTTGGGATATTTTTCCATAAAAATAGATAGTGGAAATGCTTCCTGTCTTTAAACCCAATTCTCTTTCTTTTATTATGTGATTTAGTTTTTCTTCTACACTCAGTCTCCTCTGTGCATATTTAGCTAAAACATATCCTCACCTTCAAACCACCTTTTGGTGTCATAGGAAAACTGAAAAAATGCTTTGAAATTTATATCTTTTTTTAACACTCTACACCCAAGTGTCTGTAGGGGAAGAGAGCAGGATAGAAATGTATTTCCCACTTCATATTTAATTAAGTCACTACCTTTGAAGGGCAGATATACCTATAGCCAGATGGAGTTTTAAACAGATGCAAATTTACCTAGAAGCTAATGAAGCTTAAGTTCATTTGTACACATTTCATCCAAGATCCTAGTATGGTCTTATCCAAGGTCTTATAGTATATAAGACACTATAAATTTTTGCAAAAGTACATGTTAACTACAACCTGCTTAGGCTGCTGTCTATTTCCACTCTAGCTGCTTCTCTGTTCACTTTCCCTCCAGAAAGGGTGGCTTCTAAGTGGTCATAGATATTTTGGGGATCTGATTAAAGAAAATTTATGATAGGCGTAGATGCTGTTTGGGTTCAGGAAGATATATGTACATGGTTTAGTCACTTTTGTGTCTAGTTATGTCATTGTTAGCCTTCCTGATAGAAGACCATCTTCTAGGAAGCCTCCTGGTGCCCAAGATGTCAACTCACTCAACATTATGACACAAAGATGCAAAGACAAAGGTCATGTCACAATGTACATGTGTCCTGCGGTGCCCAGCACTGGATGAACTGGACTGTGACAAAAAGCCACAATTTGAAACGTCCACTGGAATATTCTACCAGTCATCAAGCATATAAAACTGTAAGCAGAGGATTAGGGAATTTAGTTCTTATTGACACAGCCAAAATGGAAGCACTGTCCCTTTCAGGAACAAATTTCATAATGAACTGATGCTATCATAAATATATCATGCTTCTTTTCATTCTTTTTTTAATTGTAATTACATAAAATTAAATCTAACAGAATTCCTGGATTTATAGGATCCAATCTTGATCAGTGCTATAGGAAAGAGGGCACCTTTGTATGAAGTCACAGAAGTCTGTGTTTATCATTACTATTTACCAATAATAACAATCAAATTATGATTAACCATTCTGTAACACCAAAACCTTCACAGTTTCCCTATGGAAAATAATACTACAAAATCAGAGCTACAAGAAAAGACAAATGAAAGGATTTAGCCAATGTAGAAAAAAGTATCAGAAGCACCAGGGAAATAAGTGGGTGAAAAGATTATGTCATCATTGTATACATGCCACATGCAGAGAGAAAGGAGAAGAAATAAAGGGTACATGTCAAGTGCATCTGTCCTTTTTGAAAGTTCTTTTGGGGCCTTTTGGTTTCTCATTGGCCAGAAGCAAGTCACATCGCCACCCAGGAAAAAGATGCAGAAGTACAGTGTTTCTGATAGAGGGTGCAGCCGGGGGGGGGCCCCAAAAAAGATTTGGAATGGTGTCCAGAATTCAAAGTGTATAGGAATATTGGAGAGACATATAAGATGTCCTCACCCCTCCCCCCAGGGGGAAGAAACGAATGGAGCCAGGCCATTGAGAGCTGTTTTGCATAGCAACAGTTTTGCAGCTAACCTCTGGAATGATTATTTAACATATCTATAACCTTTAACTGGTTTCATAGATATGTTAAATAGCTGTGGCCAAGTGTGGAGAAGGGAGTAGCAGGGGACTCAAGATGGAACTAGCGGGGACTGAGGATGGAACTAGGAGGACTCAAGATGGGAACTAGGGTCTGCACTCCGGAGTGAGGAGTGCCTGTGTGGGAGCTTGGAAAAGACTGGATCCAAGACATGAAGGGCCCCCGCTTGGCCAGATGAAGAGAGAGCCACGCGGTTTCAGCAGAGTGAGGACCCCCTCTTGGTGAGGTGAAAGAGGGAGCCACGAAGTTTTGGCAGGGTGCAGACCCCCTCTTTCCCAGGTGAAAGGGAAGAACCACGCAGCTTTGCCAGAATGGAGATCCCTGCAGCCAGGTGAAGAAGAAAGCCACATGCTTTTGGTGGAGTGCGGACTCCTGCAGCTTTGGTAGAAGAGGCCCACGCGGCTTTGGGGTGCCCCCTTTGGCTGCGTGGCCTGGAAAGCAAGAGAGACTTTGACTGGAACTGGGTACAAAGGACTCTTGCCAGTGGACCATGAGAGGGTACCACAGTACTTTGGATTAACTCGAGATCCTGCCTGCACGGTGACACAGCTGACGCTGCCAGCGACCTACAACACAGACATGTGCTCTTTTCCTAATTTACGGTACCCGGAGTTGGGACAGTGGGAGAAGGGAGCGCTGTGTGGGTGTAGGTGTATACCCTAAAGGACTTTGATATTTCAGTGGTGGCATTAGGCCTGAATAGCATTAAATAAACATTTTGTTTCCTTTTCACAAATCTCAGGCATTAAGAGATCTCTTTCCAATTGGCGGAGGACAGAAGGGCCCAGTAGATTTTAGTATTTTGTTTTTGGGAGGGGCCCCTGTTGTATAGCAGTTTTGGGCATCCCTAGGTGGGCCAAATATTGTATTGCCCCTCCCTCGGACCTCTTGTTGTTCGGTAACATTTCTTTTGTTAAGTTTTTTGTTTGTTTATTTGTTTTCTGGACACATTTCTATTTTCCCTACCAGAAATCCAGATTCTGGTGCTAAAGGAGAATGGGAAAGTGGATAATGGATAAGCAACCAGCAGGATCTATCTCAGAAATAAAAAGCTAACCTAGCCTCAGGCAATGAAAATATCTCTGTCTACTAATAATAACAAGAAAATGTTTTGCTTTATTTTCAATTCACTATCATCTAGTAACCTGATCATAGGCCATATGAGTAAGAAGAAAAAAAAGCTTTCAAAGAAAATCTAGCAGTTAGGACTATTCTTTGGCTTGTTCCCAATTATAATTATCCATATTAAGATATTTGAGAAATTAACAGAAACAACCCTACTCATCTATTAAATATCTGCCCTTAGTATTTCCTTAGTTCCAGGAGTCCAAGTGCTTTCGATTAGGAAATAGTCACTCCTTCACACTTCTCAAGATTTTTAATCTGCCCATTAAGTTGAAAATGACTGCATACACCACAGATCACACAGGAGGCCCGGGGTAGCCCACCGACTTTGTGTTTGGTCCACGTGGTGTTTTAAAAATAACTTAAATGGTCATCAACATTCAGGAACCAGAATTATGACTCCAATTTCTTGGTTTCTGCCTTTACTTAAATGGCAAGTATTGTGGGGGCAACTTTGCCCACAAAGTCCCCCTCCTCCCATCCGCCATGGATTAAAGACAAGAAACTACCAAGACATGATCTGCTTGGTGAGGAAATGTGGCCGATCTCTCAAAGGATAAGGGCCAAAGGCCCCTTCCTCAAGGGGCTTTTATTGGTTCATTTGCACAAGAATACAGGTAAGGATCAAACAACACAGCATTCAAAGAACTGGGAGGGTCTATTTTGAGTCAGGGTCAGATAGCTAAAGAGCCATAAAACTTTGAGGAACAAACTTCTAGCTTGGACCCTTATCATTTAAATGAAAGCATTCTAAACAAAGTAGGTTTCACAGGATTTTTACATATTCTTTCTTAGGCCTGATCACCTCGGATTGCTCTGGCTGGCAAAGGGCTGCATCACATTCCCCATCATAGGTTTTTAGGTTTAAGTGGATCAGAGCCAAGAAGCACTTCTCCCAGACAGAAATGAGGACTCTGCTATGTCACAATAGCTGGGGGGTGAGGGTCCATCACTCCCTCTTTGTTGCAGGCCCCCTGAGTCCTTCCATGATGGCCTCCCAAGTGATTGTGTTTGGCTTAGGGTTGACCACATTCTGGGGGGTCGTACCCATCATAGACTAACCAACCAAGCACTGGGGGAAGGGACAAGCTTTGCCTCCTTAGTGGTTCGCATTCCAGAGGTCACTCACTCAGCCTTAACCATGGGGACCAGTTACAACTCCTGAAACCAGACAGAGTGGTTCCCAATAAAGTGTGGCTTGTGTCTGCCCATAACAGCTATCAGCAGAGGCTGAAGGTTCATTCCTGGGCAGAGCCTGCACTCATTCACTTGATGCAGGTTCTGCCTGACCCTCCAGCTCCTTTGGGACATCCACCTAGCCTCTGCCTACAGGTGTCTGGATTTATGTACCTACCTATTCCCATATTTATCACTGTAATAGAAAAATGCTTTTAATTGTTATGATTATTTTAGGAATTTCCATGAATCCATCAATGGCTTCCCTGTGAAAGATAAAAATAGCAAAAGAAATAGTCTTAGCCCTGAGAAGATCAAAAAATTTATGTGTTGGAAACATAAAGCAAAAACTTCAAAGAAGCAGTTATAGTAAGTATAAAGACATATACATTTAATGGAACAGACAGTAAGTAGCAAGTGATAATTCCATAGTAACTAGAGATGAACGTATATTTCTTTTGTAAGAAGAAAAAATGTAACAAAAAATATATACCCAAATAGAAATATGTTTCTTCACTCAAGGTTACAAAGCACCTGTCTTTACCATCAGCCAAAATCTGAAACATTGTATTACCTTAGCAGAGTGGATGCCCTTCAGCCTAGCAGTGGGGCAGGTTTCCCAATGCTAAGCTCAAGGAGAAGCCCTGGGCACATCGGGCCACAGTGTCGCTCAAAAGAAAACTGTCCAGTTCTATTCTAGGAACTGTTTTAAGACAATAAACAACTCCTCTGCTGCCAAAATATTACCCTTTCTTAAGAGACATGCATGTAGGAGAGGAATGGTATGTTTTTTGTTATTATTTGCCAAACTGAGCAATGATTTATGTATATGTATAAACATATGTATGTGTGTATATATGTATATATTATATATTTATATATGTATGTGTATTATATGTGTGTATATAAATACACACATGTGTGTTCGTGTGTGTATGTACATGTATATATTTATGTGTATATATACATTTACACAATAAATGTATATACTTATATTGGTCATAATGATAGTTAACATTGGTTGAGCACTTCCAATATGCCAAGTTCTAGCCTATGAAAATTACAGATACTGTCTGGTTCACTTAAATCTTCATAAAGATCCCATTATAGAAACGAGGAAGAAAAAAGAAACTGATGCAAAAAGTGAGAAGTAACTAGCTTCAGTCCTGCTCCAAAAGCGTTTAACCTCTGCAACATGACACTTAGGGAACAGTGAGGTCACACTGTTCTGTGTGACAAGAGTATCTGTGCTTTAGCACTGTGTGATCATTATAGCAATAAAAACTATTTGAAAAATACTGTGCAGGTTATAAAATGTCTTAATATACATTAGTTCATTTGGTCCTAATGATACTGAAGAAGGTATAACTTGTTAATAAATATGTCATTTGTTTCCTCTTTTCATTGAAAAAAAAAGACTAAGAGCAATGGTTAAACGTGCACCATTTTTAAAGCACTGTTACATAAATGTAGATGATTACAAGTAGAATAAGACAGTTTTAACCTGATATAAGCCACCACTAATATAAGAATGAAGAGCTCCTTATAACTGGTAGAATTAAGTCAGTGCTTTAACAAAAATACAACTAAAATTGCAAAGGGAGCACTGAGAAGACAGTGATCCTATTTGATTGACAGAATTCAATGAAGATTTCAGAGGAGTGAAGGGTAGGATTTGCACAGGCAGGGACAGGAACTTGGCAGATTTCTAGGCTGAGTGAACAGCGTAAGTGAGCAATGACACATGAATGAAAAATATAGGTGTGTTTAAGGAATGGCTTGGTATAGCTGGAGCAGTTCAGTAAGGGAATAAAGTGGGAGAAAACTAGAATTGTAGGGTGGGCTTGATTGGCAGAGACACTGGACACAACACTGAGAAACTGGAAAGCCATGAGTGAACTTGATGGTGGACACCAGCTCCATTCAACTTGTCGTGGGGGCGACTTCTTTTGCGAGGTCCCCCCGGTGCCACGGACACACGTGAGTGAACAAATATGGCCGAGACATGCTGGATCTGCTTAGGGATGGAGGAGTGGGCTGTGGCCAGTTTCTCTGGAGAGAAAGAGGCCAGCAGCAGCCAGTTTCTCCAAGGAGAAAAAGGCCCTGAGCACCCTCTTCCATAGCCTTTTATTGGGTGATAATACACATGAATACAGGGCGACAAGGATCAAACAGTAGATAACATTACAAAGAAATCTGAGGGCTTCAGAGTCTGAGTCAGTGTCTGTCAAGAAGAGAGTTGCAGAAACTTTGGGAGACATACTCATTTCCTCTTCGACCTTTATCATATGAATGAAAGCACTCTTAGCAGAGCAGATTTCAGGGGTTTATCAGCAAGTCTTTGTGATGCCAGATTTTCCCCCAGGACACGCTCTAGCAAGACAAGGAGCAGCACCTCTCCCCATCAGGTATTCAGGCTTAAGAGGATTACAGCCAGGAAGCGCTTCTCCCAGAGAACATGGGGACTCGGGCTTTGACAAAGCCCGGGGCGGGGTGGGGGGAGGATGTCAGCGAGAGACCATTGGTCTTTGTTGCAGCGCCCCTTCCCCCCAGTCCTTCCATGAAGGCCTCCCAAGTGATGGAGTCTGGCTTAGGTTGCCCCCCCGCCCACCGCTGTGAGGGGTCTTACCCATCATTGACTTCCGACCAAGCTTTGGGGGCAGGGAGAGGAACTGAGGCAGCGTTTGCTACCAGAGACAGGCTTTGTCTCCTGCGGCTGGCATTCCAGAGGTCTCGCCCTTAGCCACAAGGGGTAGAGATACAATTCCTAAAACTAGGCAGAGCAGTCTACAGCAACTTATGTTTTGGGCAGAGTCAGCAATGTGATGGATGGACCAGGTTAGCAGTGAGGAACCTGCACCCTGGGGCCACAAAGAACTCCTCTAGCTTAGTAATAAAATCTGGGATCAAATTTAAGGTTGAAGGACTAGAAGGCCACTTTTTTATTACTATTCTCAAACATATCCAGCCATTAACTTTCTGGGTTAACACCACTCACAGTTTTCTTACTGACATTCTTCAGTTGCATACAGTAATTAACATCACTTGGAAGAACCCATATAATTTTTCCTCAAAATGTAATAAAGCCATTTTTCTCTTTTTGAATGAGAAAAAGCTTTGACCAATAATTTTTTTAGGTTTAGCTAAATTGCTCTCCACAAGAACATACATGTACTACTATCCTAAATTATCCTAAGAAAAGAGGCAGAGAGGCCAATCAGGAAATTATTGTATCAATAATGTTTCGGTTTTAGTAGACTAGCATCTGAGCACATAGAATAGGGTCCAGTGTTCATGTGTCATGTGTGAGGCACACAGGGCATTGTCCCACATGACTCAATGGGCTTCTACAACTATCTTGATATCATGAGTAAGAGAACATAGATTCAAAGAGGTTGCAGAGCTTGTCCAATGGCGCAGAGCTTGTCCAATGTCACAGAGCTAGTAAACAGAGGAGCCAGGACTTTGCCCCCACATCTATTTCAAAACCTTGCTCTTTACCATAACAGGAAGGTATCACCTCCTAGGGTGGTGGTAAGTGGATGGAGATACGTGACTTGGGTAGTACTGACTTGTCCTGATACTGACCTAGGTGGGGAGATTTGAGAATAAGTCACTCTGTTTGCCATGCTAAGGAATCTGGAGTATACACTGTAAGGGACCTAAATGGGATGTGATCTGATTATTAACAACAGAAAACTATTGAAACAGTCTACTTCAGATATCATGTGGACCTGGTCTAAGTCAGTGACAATCTGGTAATTTTTTTCTAAAACAAACATTGCTAACAGCCTCCCTCTAAATTGGGGTTTCACAACCTGGAGTCCAATAATTCTTTGTGGAGGCCTGTCCTGTACATTGTCCTGCCTAGCAGCACCCCTGGCCTTTACCACTAGATGCCTGTATCACCTCTGCCCCCTGCAGTTGTGACAACCAAAAATGCCTGCAAACAATTACCCCAGGTTGAAAGCCGCTGCTTAGATAATGACCATAATAATCATCACAAAAACACTTGATCAAAGCCTAAACAGATCAAATACCTACAAATGAAAACCAGTAAGAGAAATTACAGCGACACTGAAAGCTGGGATCCCATTCTGTGAATACTCATTTGACTGATGCCTGTAAAGAAAAGGGAGCTGAGGACAGCCTCTTGAGCAGCATTCGAGAGTCACGCGAGCGTCTCAAATGAGCAACTCTGGTATGTCACAGAGCACTCCATCTATTTTTGTGTCTGAGGCTGCATGAAGTTCTAATCTGCTCAGATTTGATTAGATGGCCCTTTGATTGCTCTATTCATCTGTTCATTCATGATCTCCTTCCTGCCAGGGTTTTCTGACGACACTCATAACCCAGCAATCATTCCAGCTACATCAAGCAGGATAATGTAGCTTTGCTTTAAGCTGAGATAGCCCACAAAGCATAAGCAGAAGATTGAGATTCAGCTGAGGTTTCTGGAAGTTAGGAATGCAGCAGGAGTTATCATTTAGGTAACAAACAATACAAGGTCCTGGTTTAGCTTTTTCTCCAGTTGCAAACGTAATACTTTTGTGTTTCCTTAGATCCTTTTCATTAAGTTAGACCTTTCATGACAAATGTCTCCTGGGCTCATCCCTGGCTTCTGTATGGGGTGGCATTTGGTAGCTGACATGAAATACTTTAATGTGTATCATCTGTGCCATCTGTGCCAGGAATCAGTCCATTAGATCTCCCAGTAGCACCATTCTATACACTGCTGAGAACCAACTTGTTTTCAGAAGAAAGGTGTATCTTCATGTCATAAGCAAAGGAGGTGAGATCATTGTACTACTCAAGAGTTTTTGCTTCAACCAGGTGAAAGCCATGCAAGAGATATCACAATTAACCCATGCCCAGTGAAGTATCCTTACTGATCTTGTACTTCTATCAGCATCCTAGTCACTCTTACACCCTTGCAGAGACCCAAGACACCTCCTCTGGCTCCCACCCCCACCCAGGCATGGAGTGATGGCAGAAGCATATGAGGAAGTCAATTGACTTCTTGACCCCACCCAATCATTCGGTGGCTGTCACAGGGATACCAAATGTGAAGCAGAAGGTTGTCAGAATTGAGCTGGTCTCTGAGAGAAGTTTTGAATGCAAGGGAGAGACTAAAGAGCCTCCAGGGATCCATCCATCTTCCCAAGGAGCCGTGTGATCTGCGTTTTAGAATCAGGTGTGCCATCTTGAGAAACCATCCCACATTCCGGGCAAAATTAGTTTAATGTTCCCACATAAAAAGGTCCCATGCCAGGTGGAGGATCATTATATGAGCACACACCGTGGAACTAAAAAGGTTTGCATGCTGCTGGAAGGAATTTATGGGAAAATTTATTACAGATCTACTTCTTATGTAAATCGTGTCCCCATATGATGAGTTCAGTGAAAGCAGCAAGGGCAGGAAAGGTTATTTGGGCCAAATATCACTAGTGTTTGCCTTTGAGAAATAAGATATTCTTCATCTAGTTTGTGTTATAAGTCCCAAGAAGGCAAAAGAGGACAAAAGAAAAATCCCAAACGTTCTGTAAGGATCGCTCCTTTGCCTTTGTGGGAAGTCCATCTTTTTCTAAGTTCTTGCTATAAATTAGGCTAAATTAGAGAACAGGGAGGGAATGAATGAAGGGCTGAGAAACGGTCCAGGCTGGCAAACACTGCAGAGTTGAGCAGGTAGGAGGGTATTTAGCATTTGGGATTCTTTTTTTGCCTTCCATACTGGGTTCTTAGAGACTCAGATATCTTTTATACTGCAATGACCCTGAGACCACAGACATGACAGGTAACAGGAGAGAATGGTGCAGTGTCAGACCATAAACCTGGACACAAAACAGATCAAGAGGCCACTTCTGGCCCTGTCACTTGATAGCAGGTAACTCTCATAATATAAAACAACAAAACATAACAACAACCAGATTAGGTGACTCCTGTACTCCATGCCTCCACTGGCACCCACTGCACCCAACTAGAAGCCACTGAAGTCACCACGAAGCCTGGATGACTCAGTCACTTGCTCTGTCCAAACGCACCGTCTGCAACTTTCTCCTTTGCACTGCTCTCCAACCACAATGGCCTCTGTGCTGTTCCTGGAACTGGCAGAGCACACTGCTGTCCCTGGGACATTGTACCAATTGTCCCTTCTCTCTTCCCCAGATCCTCACACTCTCTGGAGATCTTTGCTCACATGTCACAGTCTAAAATAGCCCTCCACTCACTCCTTCCCAACCCACCTTCAGGATTTCCTTTTCTCCCCTTGTCCTGCTTCATTTTTCTCAGTAGCACTTACTCTAAACTAAAATATCATACAGTCACTTGTCATATATATCTGCATCTCACACAGGGATGTATACTCCATAAAGGCAGGGGTTTTATCTGCTGTATTCACCACCATATTTCTCAAACCTAAAACAATGCCAGGCATGAGGCAGTACCTACAAGTATGGATGCAACTGACCACCTACTATGATGTGAGGTATTATAAACAGGCAAGTTTCTCTGAGTCTCACTACCAAGTAAACACATTCTACTGTTTAAATATACAAGGTCATTTCTACTGTTATACTTTTACTGCACGGGGAGTTTAGTGTAAAATGTGACGTGTTTGTGCATGTCTTTATAAATGTATATATGAGAAAGTGTGTGTGCGTGTGTGTATGTATCAGTTAATTCTAATGTAAACCCTACAAGCAGTTAGTATTAAAGTTATTCAGAGTTCCTCTATCAAATCTCAATGCCCCAGGAGGGAATAGTTAACTAGCATATGAAGGATCTGAATCAAAAAGCAAAACTTCGAATATTGGTTATTTAAAATATTGTTATCCAAAAGCCATGTTAATTACCAAAACAAATACTAGATTATTATTGGTAAAATGAGAGCACTTCAGACGAGATCGGGAGCATTCAGGGTTGTATGGCTGTAGATGAGAGCATTTCAATACAGGTGATTCGTTAGAAATATTGTAAAGGCTCCACTGCCCTGAAGGAAAGAAAGTAGAAAGACCTGGCCAGCACCACAAGCTCAATGGCCAGCTCAAGGCTCCAGCCTGGATGTCCTGAATCCCTCCACCTCATAGACGCCCTGTGACCTGACCGACCACGAGGCTGCCGGGTCAGCTATCAGGGTGTTTTGCATCTGCCCCAGAGTGAATCTTTCCATGCATGTTGTTAGCTGGAGCACCAAAGTAGAACTACAGAACTGGTGGTAAACCTGTCTTGTGCCTGTTTGTTTAATCTTTGG
The DNA here is from genome assembly GCF_021234435.1 of Artibeus jamaicensis. Classification (NCBI taxonomy): domain Eukaryota; kingdom Metazoa; phylum Chordata; class Mammalia; order Chiroptera; family Phyllostomidae; genus Artibeus; species Artibeus jamaicensis. Next base: position 40,025,456 of record NW_026522030.1, on the reverse strand, counting down.
CTGCTTAGCAGAATTTGAGCTTCTTTTCTTTATGACAGTCCTAATATGAGTTTGCCCTAAAGCAGCACCTAAGATAAGAATTCAAGTACACTCATCAAATGTGATCCGGAGGAAGTGGGAGACAAGTGGGAGCTACATACACAAAAATGAAACTCGATTACCAACTTACGCCATACATAAAAATAAATTCAAGGTGGATAAAAGACTTAAATATAAGTCCTAACACCATTAAAGTCCTAGAGGAGAACATTGGCAGGAAAATCTCAGATATTTCACACAGCAACATTTTTACTGGTATGTCCCCTAAAGCAAGGGACATAAAGGAACGAATAAACAAATGGGACCTAATCAAATTAAAAAGCTTCTGCATGGCCACAAAAAACAGCATTAAAATGAAAAGAGAGCCAACCGTATGGGAAAACATATTTTCCAATGACACCTCAGACAAGGGCTTCATCTCCAAAATATATAAAGAACTCACACGACTCCACTCAAGGAAGACAAAAAACAATTATAAAATGGGCAAAAGACTTGAACAGACATTGTCCAAGGAGGACATACCAGATGGCCCAGAGACACATGAAAAAATGTTCAGCATCACTAGCCATCAGAGAGATGCAAATTAAAACCACAATGGGATACCACCTCACACCAGTCAGAATAGCCAACATAAACAAATCAACAAACAAGTGTTGGATAAGATGCAGAGAAAAGGGAACCCTAGTGCACTGTTGATGGGAATGCAGACTCTTGCAGCCACTGTGGAAAACAGCATGAAATTTCCTCAGAAAACTAAAAATGGAACTGCCTTTTGACCCAGCAATTCCACTACTGGGATTATACCCTAAGAATCCTGAAACACCAATCCAAAAGAACCTATGCAACCCAATGTTCATAGCAGCACAATTTATAATAGCCAAGTGCTAGAAGCAACCTAAGTGCCCATCAGTAAATGAGTGGATCAAAACACTATGGTACCTTTAAACAATGGAATTCTACTCAGCAGAGAGAAAGAAGGAGCTTATAATCTTTGTGACAGCATGGATGGAACTGGAGAGCATTATGATAAGTGAAATACGCCATGTGGTGAGGGACAAATACCATATGATCTCACCTTTAACTGGAACATAATCAGCAAAAGAAAAAAGCAAACAAAATATAACCAGAGTCATTGAAATTAAGAACAATCTAACAATAGCCGGAGGGGAAGGGGGAGGGGAGAGTGGGAAGAAGGGTTTTCAGGAACTACTATAAAGAACACATGGACAAAACCAAGGGGGAAGGTGGAAGCAAGAGAGGGAGGTGGGTTTGGAGGGCATGGGGAGAAAATATGGACAACTGTAATTGAATAACAATAAAATAATTTAAATTAAAAAATAAAATGGAGTGAAAATAACCTCAAAAAAAAGAATTCAAGTATAAAACATTTATTGGGGGCGGAGAAGGTATGGGGATCATGGGTAAGAGTATGAGATACACAGAAAGGCAACCAAGAAAGGGTATGTTATCAAGCTGGCTACCGCGTGGGCTCCCAGAGCTGAATCCCACAAGGAAACCCTAAGAACTTATGCACAACTGACCCAAAGAAGCACCGAACCCAAAATGCAAGGGAACTGGGGTATTTGTGTACTGCTTCCCAACAGTCACTAGTTGAGGGTTGCTCCGGTGGCCGTGGATGGACTAGGCTTGCTGGACCCTGGAGAAATGCCCTCAGGCACAAGAATGCAGAAACTGACAATAGGAACTTCACAGAGCACACTGAACTGGGTCTAACTCTGAGGGCTATTCCCTGAGAATGTCTGTGCATGGCATCCCACCAGCATGAACCACCACGAGTGAAGACTCATATACATCAAACACAATACATATCCTCAGTGACTGGCACATACCAAAAAAAATCTGCTAAATGTTTTGTTTTTTTTTTTCTTGGCTGAAAAGGGCCTTAGGCCAGTTAAAAATACCCTCCTTAAGGATTTTGCTCTTGCTGTTCCCTCTTCCTGGGACATTTGCAGGCCATTCTTTAAGAGACACTATTTTATAAACTTGATAACTCCAAGCAGCTTCTGGCCTTCTCCCTTCCCCCAAGGCCTCTCTTTCTCTGTCAAACTTAACTCTCTGGAAGTTCCTCCAATGCAAAAGCACACCCAAGGCAAGGCCTGAGCCTTAACAGCTGAAGTACCCCTGCAGAAGGAGAGTTTTCAGAAGACTTTCTAAAAGAGGAAAAACTTTGCTCTTTTACCACAGTGTCTACCTCCAATAGGGGAGGGGTAACAGGGCAGGTTATTAATCTTTGAAGTTTGTCAGATGCCCATCTGAGTAGGGTAGAGTCTAAAAAACAGGTGTGGAATGTCTCTCATGCATGCGTCACTGCTATTAAGCGCTGTATCAGTTACCTACAGATACAATCATGCTGTGTAACAAACCACATAGCCACAGTGACACTTCATGGTGTGTTGATAACTTGTGTGTCTGAGGTCAGTTGGGGGTCAGCTGGCTATTGGCTGAGGCAACTGGGGCTCTCTACTCCATATGGCTCTCATTTTACCAACAGGCTTACCCAGGCAATTCTCGTGGTAATGGCAAAGGAACAAGAGTGAATGAGCCCTGTCTCATGAGTGCTTTTAAAACCTGTGTTTGTGTTATATTCACTAACATCCTACTGGCCCAGAGCAGCAGTTTTCTGGAGCTGGCTCCTCTGGTATGCAAAAGCCTATTGTTACATATTCAGAAACTGCATGAGTCAGATATTATATCGTTGGTAGACTGAGGTTTAAAAACCGAATCAGCACACACTACAAATCAGGACCTGTTTTTTATCCCCAAAGAGCTGGTACACTATTGACCCAAAACAAGCCACGTGGCTGAGGTCAGAGTGAAGGGGTTGCCAGAGCAACCCACCCAGAGGGGAAGGGCTCTGTACAGTCACGCGGAAAAGCAAGTGGGTCGGGGAGTGGTAAAGAACTGGGGCCCGTTCTTGGAATCAATCACAGGTACTCAACAATGCCAGAAAAGCTGACCTCTTTTCCAGGCTCCACAAAGTGAGGGACTAGTCAAGTCACCTTTTATTGTTATTTATTTATTTTTTTATTAGTTGGGTCACTTGAAGTCTCATGCTGATTCTTCATTTTGGCAAACCTCCCTCTTCTCATAAACATTCATGCGGCCTTGGATGTTAAAAGAATACTTTAAGTCTTTCCAAGGACTACAGCTAATAAAAGGCAGGGGCCTGTTTCTCAGGGCCTGTGAGCTCCAAGAGCTCCAGGATTGGGATCACAACCACTGAAGATACGCAAAAATATCTGGGAAACTGAGAGGGGAATTCCATCCAAAATCAAACAAGTAAAAGCTGGGAGCAGGTCTCCCAAGTTCAAGCACTTGGCTGCATCATCCTTCAGATAAGCAGGCTTATGAGCAGGCTCAAGGGGGTAAATGCAGGGAGTAAGGAAAATTCAGGTGGATTTCTTCGTCACTGTGCCTAAAGCCTGCCTCCCTCATTTGTCAGGTAAAACTTACCTGCAATTTGTCAGGTAAAGTAATCATCTGCCTCTCTAACAACTTAATATAGTCTATTGCATATTGAATAGGAGGCTGGTTTATTATTATTATTTTTATTATTATTTTAGAAACAGAGAGAAGAAGGAAGAGGGAAGAAGGGAGAGGGAGAGGAAGGAAGGGAGGAAGAGAGGGAGGGAGGGAGAGAGAGAAACATCCACTAATTGATGCATTCATTGGTTGCTTCTTGTATGCACCCTAACCAGGGATCAAGCCTACGACCTTGATATATCAAGGTCGCTCTAACCAATTGAGCTACTCAGCCAGGGCCCACAAGCTGTTTTAAAACTATCCTACTCTAGGCCACCACAGGTTAGTCAGCTGAAAGAATATGGTGTGTTAACAACTGACATGGGAAGTGTCACAACCCAGGGCAATGCCTCACAATGCCAAAAAGGGCTTTAAAACAGTGTCTTAGTCAGTTCAGGCTGCTATAACAAAAACCCATAGCCTGGATGGCTTAAACAGCAGAAATTAATTTCTCACAGTTCTGGAGGCTGGAATTCTGAAATGAGGGTGCCAGCATGGTTGGACTCTTGTGAGAATCTTCTTTTTGTTTTGCAAGGGAGAGAGAGAAGGAGGGGGAGAGAGAGAGAGAGAGAGAGAGAGAGAAAGCTCTCTTGTGGCTCTTTGTAGAAGGGCACTAATCTCATCCTGAAAATCTGGAGAATCTGCCCTGATGACCTAATTACCTCCTAAAGGACCCACTTCCAAAAATCATCACACTGAGATTAAAGTTTCAATATATGAATTTGGGGAAAAACAAATATTCACTCTGTAACAATGTCAGATCCTTCTCCTACTGATCACACTATAGATTAGCATGTGGAAGCCACCAAGAAGTCTGGCAGTGAGGGAAGCTCTTTCTCCTTGCTTAGCCCAGTGTTTCTCCTTATTTGACCACAGAACCTTAGAATATCACCATCACATGGGACATCAGTGATCTGGAGGACATGGTTTGAGGTCATCCTGGCTTGGTGTGATGCTGGAGGAGGGGGTTTAAGGAACCCAGAGGACCACTGAAGAACAAACAGTACATGAAAAAGGGTGTTACTGGGAATATTTCATAACATCCAACCAGCTTCCTTGCCTCCAGTCAGAACAGGTTAGCAGAAAAATTCCCAAGTCTTGGGAGCTTTAGACAACACAGGTTAATTTTTCAATCACACTCGTCTTTTACGAGTCAAGAGGGGCAATCTGCTCATCATAATCCCCTAAAGACCCAGGCTAACCCAGCAGCCCCTGTCCAAATGCTCTCATCATTGAGTGGAAAAGAACACCTGGTAAAGCCCATGCTGGCCCTTAAAGACACCACTGCCTCCACCCACCAGAGCACCATCAGTCCAAGCAGCCACATGGCCACATATAATTAATGTCAAGTAGTCAGGGAAGTGAAGTGCAATCCTGCTACACCAGTTTCCTGAGGCCGCTGTAGCAAATTACTACAAACTCAGTAGAGAAAAGATCAGAAATTGATTCACCTATGGCTTTGGAGGCCAGAGGCCCAAAATCAGTATCACTAGGCTAAAACCAAAGTGTCAGCAGAGCCCCAATCCCTTTGGGGACTCCTTGCCTCTTTCCCACTCCTGGGGACTGCCAGCATTTTTGGCTCGTGCCCCTCACTCCAATCTCCAGGCCAGCATCTTCAAATCTCTCCTCTGCCTCCACACAGTCTCATCTCTGTCTGTGTGAACTCTTCCTCTGCTCTTGTCTTATGATCTATCTATCATACATGTGACTGCCTTAAGGCCCAAGGATAATCCAGGATAATCCTCCCAAATCAAGACCCTTCTTTAATCACACCTACAAAGATTCTTTTTTAAATAAGGTAACATTTACAAGTTCCAGGGATTAGCACCTGATAACTTTGGGGACCATTATTCAGCCCAAGGAAAGAGAACTGAAATATTCTACTTACTGCCAGCCCTAATGACTATCGTACTCTCTGAGCCGCCCTTCCTCCAGACTTCTCAACTAAGTGCTCAGGGTCAGAGCTTTGCCTGTTTACAGCTAAGTGCTCAGCTGATTTTGAATGGAGCCAGGAGTGCACATCCAGAGACAGCCCCAAAGAGCCACTCACATAACCCTCTCCTTTCACAGTTCAATAAACTGAGGCTCAGAAAATATCATGTACCCAGGGTCACATTGAGTTCAAGGTGAAAATAACACAGAAAGCAACAGCAATGTAGAGTCCGGAACACTCCACCACACTCTGTCAGCTGCCTGGTCAGTGGGCAACCTAATTTCTACCTGCTGATATTTACCTTCCACACCCACATTATCTTCAACCATGTCATCTGTCACTTAATCATTTGCTTAGAAATGATCACATCTGACGTTTTAATATATTTATATTAATTGACTCGTTCGTTGTCTGTTTTTCTCCACTGTAATATAAACTATACATCAAAAAGTCTTTGTTTTGCTCACCCAGGTATTTCCAGTGCCTATACCAGTGCCTGGCACAAAGTGGCAATCAACATTTGTTAAATGAATAAGTGAATCAGGAAAACTGACTTCCTGCTAGTATACGTGAAAATTCTGCCATCATGTTAATTTTCCAAATGCCTGACAATATCTTCTAGAGTCGTGTGCAAGGATTATGATTTCAGTTTATTACAAGTATGGTTGCAACTGTCAACTTTTATATTTGTTCTGTGATATTTTATATTTTGTCCTATTTCTCTAAACAAATTGCCACATTATAACAATAAAATATATGTAAACTAATTATCAATACATCTTATACATCAAAAACACTGTTGCTACAAGTAGATAAAAATCCAGAAAGACTTTACATAAATGCTATTTTTCTTACCAGCTTAAGTTGTAGGTTTTTCTTTTCAACTCACCCCTAAACGCTGTTTTAGATATTTGCAATCAAGTAAAAACTATCCCCTTTAGCATTCCTGCTTGATCTTTGACTGAAGTATTATAGTAATCCTAACAAATATATTATCATGAAATCTTCTGTGATGCTATGTTCCATTTGATGACCTCAGAGCAGAATAGTACCTGTGTATTATGTCACTTTTCTTTATAACACGTAGGTCTCTGGAGATCAGCAAAAACAGAATTATAAGCATATGCTGAAGGTGAACCCATTTTTTAAACCAAGAAAGCCTGCATTTCCCTGATCTTAGGAATGCCTAGAAAACACCAGAACTTTAGGTGGAAACAACGTACAAACTCCCTGGAAGTTGGAGGCATAACTATAGTGATACGAGAATTTCATAAATCCAAAGGTTTTTAAAATATTAGCCAAAACATATGTGTAGGAATTTCTAGGCAGGTGAACCTAAAGTCTTTACAACTATGGATCTGCCATCCTCAACTTGAATTGTTTTCACATGTACTGCTCACGCCTGCCGTTTTTAACACCTTCTGTAACCCCAATACACTGCACCCCTCTTTCCCTCTAAACCTTCAAATATGCCATTCCTGGACACTCTCCCCCAAGTAAGCCCCGTTCTGCCTCCAGAATCGAGGGACTAAATTTGAAGTTCCTCAGCTGTAACAGGAGCATGATAATATTCCCCACTCATATACAGTTCGTAGAGAAATAAAATGAGTTCATGCACATTATAGCTTAGTGAGTGTTTGGCATGTGGTGAACACTGAACAGACATCTGTTATTATTTTTACTCTTGGTGTTCTCTGTAAGATCATTTCACTTGGATAAATATGCTGGAGTGACTTACTTGGGGCATTTGCCAGGCCAGTAGGGCAATATTTGGGAGCATGCAGTTCATTTGGAGGATTGAAATGTCTAAAATAAACACTGGTGTAAGGCTGGTCTTGTAGCTAAGGCTGAGTTGGCCAAATTACTCCAAAATGGAGAATAATATGGAACAGAACGGCATGTAGTAAAAAGCATTTAATGGGGCCTAGCACAGCTCCAGGTCTACCACAGCTCTAGGGGCTCCTTTTTCTGCCTCACCACAGAAAAGTGACAGAATTTCTCAACAAGAAAATTCATCCATTCAGTAGGCAGCTGTTCAATACTTATCACGTGCCAGGTCCTATCTATGGTCTAGACCTGGAGAAACAGCATTGAAACAAGCAGACAAAATTTTTTGCCTACATCCTGAAGGGACTAGGCAGACAATAAAGAAAACGATTAAGTAAATATTTATTAGATTTTACTAAGTGCTATGGAGGAAAATAGATCAGGGTAAGTAGAGTGAGCAGTGTCAGTGATGTGGCCGAGGAACAATTTGAAGTAGGCTTGTCAGGCCTAGGTGTACAGATGACATTGGAGCAAATACTTGAAGAAGAGACCTGTGGGTCTCTGGAGATAGAGTGCACCCAGGAGAGGGAGCAGCCAGTGCAAAGGCCCCAAGCTGAAAGAATGCCTCCGTGTTCAAAGGACAAAGAGGAAGTCAGGGTAGCTCCAGCTCAGTGAACCAGAGGAAGAGATATAAGGGGCAGATTATGAAGACCTTGCAAACTATGTAGGACAGTTGGCTTCTATCCGGTGAGAGATGGAAAACCATCTCTGAGCTGCTCAAGACTCTGAGCAGTGAAGAAACAAGATATGAATTTGTTTTTTTAAATCTGTTTTTATATTACTTATGGGTGATAGAGAAAGAAATGTTAATGTGTCATTCCATTTATTTATGCATTCACTGGTTGGTTCTTGTATGTGCCCTGACTGGGCATTGAACCCTCAACCTTGGTATCATGGGATGATGCTCTAACCAACTGAACTACCCAGCCAGGGCTGAGTTATATTTTTAGAAGATCCAACCATGGTACGGAATGAGCCCAGTAAAGTCTAGCTCTAGCAGCAACCCAGAAGTTTGCAAATGGGCAGCCGACCTGCTATGGACTGAGCTCTATCTATGATGCAAATAATTTGTGCTTCAGGGATTCAGATGTTTAAACTTAGTACTGAGGTGCATGACCACACAAGTTCTGGGAGGCCTGGGGGGTTTTCCTGGAACATGGGGATTGTTGCAACAATAACAAAGGCTCTTTTACAGACATAGCAACTGAGAAGGCATCAAATGCTCTGAGAATAACCAAAGTAAAATCAGATGTAAGGTTTTATGATGGTTAATTTTAAGCTGTCATCTTGACCAGACATGGGGTGCCCCAATGAAACACTATTGCTGGGTGTGCCGTGACGGTGTCTCCAGGCACCAGCAGCATTTCAATCAGCAGACTGAGTGGACTGCCCTCCCCAGTGTGGGTGAGCATCAACCAGCCCACTGAGAGCCTGAATAGAATAAAAAGCAAAGAAAAGAGGAATTTGCTCTTTTTTCTGCCTCCCTGGTAAGCTGGGACATGTCACCACATCTTCTCCTGTCTTTCGGCTGAGACATACCACTGGCTTTCCCGCGTCTCCAGCCGGCAGACCAGAGCCCACGGCACTTCTCAGGAATCACACCAGCTGATTCCTTGTAAGAAATATATATAAATTTAACATGTACTAATTATACACGAACTTACACGTAACACAGAGTAATGTACGCATACCTCACATATATTAGTTGTGCGTATGTCTCCTATTTGCTGTTTCTCTAGAGAACCCTGACTATAACAGATGTCTACAGGAAGGTGCCTCACCCTAAGTTTGTAATTAAGGTGCTGTTATATCTCCTATGAACCAAGTATCAATATGTATCATGAACATATTTTATATAGATATGTATACATGTATCTGGACATAAACTTATATGTGTATATTATTTTTATATATACACACACATAAATAATACATTTACTGTACTTTGAAATTAGGACAGAGAGATATCTCCTACTGGGCTAGGGCCATGGCGAAGGAGGACAGAGAAAGAAAGAGCCGAGGAAGCCAAGGTTGGCCTCCACAGGACAGCTGGCCCACAGCCTACCAATGCCATTAAAAGGACCACCTGGAGTATGAATGTAGAGAGGTGGAAAGCACCCAGGCCTTGTATTTTATCTTTGTAACTTTATTTTTAATGTTGACCCTGTTACAGATGTCCTCATTTCCCAGTCCTCTTTGCCTACCTCCACCCAGCCCCAACCCCCTTTGCTCTCTGGCTGTGCATTTTAAATCAATTTGAGGACTCATCAGCTGTGCGACTTTAAACAAGTTACTTAGCCGGTCTGAACCTCATATTCCTCTTGAGTAAACTATACCGACAGCCCAGGCATGGTGTGATGATCACATGAGTTCCTGTAACTGTAGCACTAGGACAGGTTCTGGCACACAGTAGGTATTCAAGTGCCTGGCACCAGGTAAGCACTATGTAACTGGGAGCTGTTGCGGTTACGTGATGTCAGTGTTATTCTATGTGGTGCAAGAGGAAACATTGCCTATTCAAGGAAAAAGTTAAGACTTTTGTCTCCTCCCCTGTGGCAAATCTCAAGTTTATCTGGAGAGAAAAGATTCAGGTCAGCGATCTGCATGAGGGCCAAAAAAATGCTGAAATTAGCAAATATTGACTTTGTCAACTTGGGGCCTAAGTGCCAAATAATAATTTTCCCATGTAGAGCCCGAAAGGATCTTGGAGATCATGAAGCCCAATACATTTAATAAGAAAGAAATATAGTCTGAATTTTAAATGGCACTTGGGGCACGTTGGATTCTAACTAGTTATAGAGTCTGGATTAGCGCCCATGTCTGGAGGAGGATATTGTAACAGCACTTTACAAAGCACTCACTCTAACATTTCTCCCGGCCAAATCCTCCAGAGCAGGATTTGTCAGTCCTTAGCAGTGTTGGCATTTGGTCCTGAGCAATTCCTTGTTGCGGAGTCCTGTGCATTGTAGGGTGTTCAGTGGCACCCCTGGTCTCTACCCACTACATACCAGCATCAGCCTCTTTAAACAGCCGTGACAACCCAAAATATCTCCAGATATTGCTAAATGCCCCCTGGGGGACAAAATTAACCCTGCAGCTAAGAACCACTGCTGGCAAGGAGAGCATGACTGCGCAAAGCTAAGTTCAGATGGGTTAAGCAGCTCACCCAAGGACACAAGAACTGGTAACTGGAAGAATTGGGGGGACGGGGGAGGGGAGAGACAAAAACGAGCAAGCGAACAGAAAACATATAAATGGCATGTTAATCTGGTGACTTTTCCATGTTCCCCTCTACAGAGCGAATGTGAGTTTCATTCTTTCTTATCCCCTCCCTCCATTGGAGAAGAAAAATAAATATGAACAAGAAATTGAAAAATCTCTTGAGGCCAGCTGTTTTAAACCTACTGTGAATGAGATATCAGTGTTTTTCATCACAGCATAAAGTATGAATTTACTGTAATTATTCTTAAATGAGACCATTTTAAGGTAAATAATCCACAAGGTATTCTGTACACATACTTGAGTTACTCTGGCCCCTGGTATATGTTGATGTCAAGTTTTTCCAGTGTACAATTGTCGCCCAGGTCAGTAAGAGATGATTCCATTGTAGCACGGGACATAGAAAAATTCTTTCTCACAGAGATAGCCCATAATTTCCCTGAGGCAAACGTTTGGCTCAATTGTTCAAACTAAAGTAGAAACTACTTTAACAATCAGTAGATTAAGGAACTAGTCATGATTTTATGACTCTGGATAAAAATGTGAAGGCTGAGAGAAAGTAGAAATAAGAGACTTGACTTTGTCAAGGTGAATGATGTTATCTTGCATAAAAAGCTAACATGGTCTGCCCACTGGAGGTGGAAAAGGTATTGGGTTACTGGCAGAGTGGCCTTGGACGTGACCCATAGGGCAGAGACATTTTTTCCTCTGGGCTTCCTCCACAAGAAGGCCCATGGGTCACAGCCATGCATTGTAGGGAAACCTTTCCTATCTTGTTCTCACATTCCTTGTCTATTCCCAGGTATAGTGACTTCTGAAAAAGCACAAAAGACAACTAATAAGCAAAAAAGCAAAACTGCAGACACCTAATTGATCTTCTGTTTGGCAAAAGACTAGAAGTAAAATAAAATTTAAAATGGCAAAAGTAAGCAAACTTTGATGAAAGCAGACCCAAAAAGAAGAATAAATGAAATAACCCATTTACCTTAACCTTGTGGGGAAGTAATACCCATTTGCATGTGAGGAATGGGAAGGGTGAGAATGATTTTATGATTTAACCAAACTGAAAAAGTTAAGCCTAATCCTTTGGCACGGCCACAACTGAGATAATTTTCAGCACTGTGTCCCTCTGCAAGGTACCACATTTTCTGGCCCTCGGTTTCACCACCTGTGTTTTGGGGATCCAATAGGTCCCCAAAACTACCCCTACTGTAAGGGTTAGATGAGATCATGTAAATTGCTTAGCACACTGCCTGACACTGAGAAATCACTCTGTTGGCCTTCTTTATTCCTTCTGCTTCCAAATCCGCACTGGAACTAGGAAGAGCATGAGGGATGTGGGGTATACTTTCACTTTTAACCCACAACTTTTCCTTTATTCTCTTCTAAGGACACCATGAGTTTAGCCCTGGATCCAGGCCCTGAGAGAAGTCAAATCTCCCACCCAGACCCCGATTGCTGAGGCACTGTAATGCCCTGAGGACTGCAGCTACTGCTTCTTCTCCATCTGCTTTTGGTGACTTCCATTGGCCAAACCCACCTGGAAGCCAGAGGCATGAGATCACAGGCAGTAAATACAGTGCATAGGGGCCGGCCTCCAGGACACACAGCCTGGCAGAAAACAGAAAGGATAGCAACGATGTGGTATCAGTTGCGAGCGGAAATGAACCAGGATGGGTCCTCTCCAAGACAGGGATGGAAACACCGTAGCTTTGGAAGTTGGGGTAGGAAGCCTTCTGTAAGGGATTCTCACACTGCAGTGTCTGCAGGGGACACAGCTAGAACAGTGGCCAAAATAAGGTGACTTCAGGAAGAATGTTAGAAGTTGGAAAATTGGCCAGGAAAAGTTCAGGAAAGGGACTAGCACTAAAAGAGAAGCCATGCAAAGTGAGAAGCCCTTCCCAGAAAAAGTCTACCCCACAGTGTGAGGTGGAGAAGCCTTACCCAGGAGATTACGACAGATGCCTTATAGACACATGTGGCCGGGAAGTGGGCTGTGAGAAATAATGCTGTGCAATATAAGCCTCACACTCAGGAACTGTAATGAGTTATAGACAAGTATAGCAATGAGAAGGGTGGAGCTGCAGCTTCAAGCACAAAGAGAAGAGCAGCAGGCAGCAGGGAACCCAGGGACAGGAGAGCTGGACACACATGTGGTAAGAGGCTCCACCTTTGCTTAGAAAAAGGATTGGTCCTGAGAGAAGAAAGACAGGAATTGCAGCTGATGGTAACTTAGCACCATTGTGAGCTGGGCAAAAATGCCTGCTTCTTCTAGTGGCATCTCATTTAATTTTCATCTTTATATTACTGAGGTAGCTGATTTTATCTTTGTTTACAGGTAAAGGAAAAGAAGTAGGAGAGCTTAGCCGTTGAAAGCGTAGGCACTGAAGGCAATTCCCTGTGTTTCTATTTTTGCTGTGTGACTTTAGACAAGTTACTTAACCGCTCTGTGCCTAAGTTTCCTATTCTAGTAAATGAAGTTAATAACATCAACCTCATAGCATACTTTTAAATACTTAAAAATACTTGTCAGTTAATACCTGCAAGGTATCAATACCTCATTAATGTCTGACATCTGACACATAGTAGGCATTTAATAAACACCAGTTCTGAACATTGTGTACTGCTCAAGCGCACTCTGCTAATAAACAGAAGAGTTTGGATTTGATTGCAGATTTGCCTGACTCCAAGACTTGTAAATGTCATTACCACTCTGCTACACAGACATCTTGTCCCAAATGCACAGAGATCCCAAGGAATAGAGGCCTCCGGGCACTGTAGCCTCAGGCATTCTACTTCAGACCTTCTAGCTCTTCCAGCTCCAAGTCCATATTCCCTAACGAACCTTGAGATTATTCACTTTTGTCCCCAGGACCTGCAGTTATAAAGAAGAAGGAGCTCACTATCCCCACAAGCTGGGAAAGCTCAAGGTCATAGAAGAAAAAGTGCCAAGTGCAGGACCTGGCTCAGAGCCAGTGCTCTGCCAACGTCTATTGGGTGTAAATGTGTTCGTGAACACTCTGGCCGTCTGCACACAGGTGCATTGTGTGAGACAAAGTCTCAGAAACTCTGTCCTCCAGCAAAAGTGGAAAAAGTGGGGGGGAAACTCCCTCCTGCCCTCTCAGAGGCTGTTCATCTCCTGGTGTCTCTGTCCAAAAACAAGTGTTACCCTTATGCTGGCGTCTGTGGCACCATGAGGACCTGTACCTCCTTGAACTGAGTGACTCCCAGTTTCCAGCCATCTTCTCCACCTTTGCCCAAACCTGAATCATGAACCTCAAGTTTGCCTTTTTACCATGAACCAAACTACAAGACTCAAAGTGCCCTGGCTTTGAGAGTTGTACAAAGAAAGTCTCTGATAATCTCTCATACTCCCTAGAGCATGTGCTATAAACTGAATGTTTGGGCCCCCCTCAAATTCATATGTTGAAGCCCTCAATCCTCAGTGTGATGGTATTTTAAGGGGGTCATTTAGGAGGTACTGAATCATGACAGTGATGCCATGAATGGGACTAGTGTGCTCGCTCCCTCTCTCTGTCTCTCTATCTCTTTGCCATGTGAGAATACAATGACAAAACAGTCACCTGCAAACCTAGAAGAGAGCTCTCAGCAGACACTGGATCTGCTGGTGCCTTGATCTTGCACTTCCCAGACTCTAGAAAAGTGAGAAATAAATTTAAGTTATTTAAGCCACCCAGACTATATTATTTCATTATGTCATTAAATATTTTCTGGAAAATAGTTAAATAAATTATGACTCCAGAACATTTCCAGCCCTCAGAATCAGTGATTCTTTGCCATTAATAGAATCCCTAAATGCCAATAAATTTAAAGTGATTAAAAAGTTAAGAAAACAGTTTGTGGTTAGAAGGGAGTATATAGTGTTTGATACTTAATGGTGATATGTAGAATATGGGAATGGCCATAAAAGGAGCTGCCCCACCAAGTCGATTCCATAATCAGAGCAGAGAGACTGCAGTCAACAGAAGAAGGATGCACACAAGGCAGCAGAGAGAGGATGCACACAAGGACAGGAGAGTGACTGGAGAGAGACAGCTGCGGGGCCTTTCTTGCAAAGGCCACCGGGGTTAACAAGTAAGGAAAACTGACAGCATTTTGCAGGGCAAGCGAGAGGACATCAAAGGCCTCTTTGTAAATCATCTGCTGAAGACTCCCCTTGGAACTGGTTCAAAAGCAGAAACTCAGGACTACGGGCCTTCAAACCAATGAAAGAGGGCCATACCCTTGCCTCTGAGGGCAGGAACCAAAGAGAGCACCCAAAGCGCCTCAGCAGAAGCTGGGACAGGAAAAATATGGGCAAAGCTAGGAAAGTGACCATTGCTTTAACCATCTTAGTACAGAGGAGCTGTAGTTTAATATCATAACTCACTATATCCTTTGTATTCATTCCTTTAAATACATGTTTTATATTGCTCTCACAGTGGAGATTCTGATATCCTTCATAAATTTTTTATACTAATGATAAGAATAGCCTCTCAAATTTATGAGTGTTCTATATGAGCCAGATACTGTAATAAGTGCTTCACAGCATTATCTCATTTAAATAATTCTCAGCAGGACCCTAGGGGGTGGGGTCCAATCATTATTTCTATTTCATGGAGAAGGGAAGTGGGACTCAGTTTAAAGATCTTCTTGTAGGTTGTACAGTTAAAAAGGGGGCAGAATCAGGATTTGAACCCAGAGACAGTGAAACCAACCACAAGAGCAAAGACTTTTGAAATTCACTGGGGGTTATCTGAGGATCTTGTTAAAACCATAGGCCCTCAGGCCACACCTCTGGATTTTCAGATTCAGTGGGACTGTGGTGAAGTTTAAGATCTGGAAGCACACTTTGCTCAGTGCTTCACTATACCACCATGCCTCTTTTGCTAATCTTCAAAAAGCCCCATGCTAAAGATACTGCTGCAGGCCCTGTGCTTGGAAACCTGGATTGGGCAGACTGAGCTTTTATGGGCAAGGTCTGGAATCTCAGGATGGGCCAAAGCAGGTCAGTAGCTGCTGTTTCTTGGAGGTTGTTCTCTCCTAGTGACTTCTTTTTGCCTGAGTTGCTCCACAAGAATGCTAGGTCATTTTCTCCTTTTATTTCCAAAGAGAAGGCAGCAGAAGAGCATTACAGAAGGGGTAGCTCCTAAAACCACAAGCGGAATCAAGAAAACATATCATCTTGCTCCAACTTGCTTGTTCCTATTCACTGAGAGGAACCCAAGCACTGAGTTTCAACTTGAAGACTTCAAGAGTCTCCACGCCACCATTATTTTATTTTTCATTTAGTAAAAAATTTTTATTGAAAGTCTAACACATGGTAGGAGGTAAGATAGTTTTTAAGTGCGTGAGACTTGATCAATATGAACTGCATAAGAGATAACTTACATGTCACGTGGGGACTAGTTTATATTATTTTGTTTTGGCTAGTGAAGCTGTCTAAAGATTACTTATCAACTTTTCCCTGATAGACTTGCATTTCTTGGTAAGTTTCTCATACCAATGTCACCGCGGGCAGAAGCCAGGAAACAGAGGAGGGAGGAGGAACCGCTCCCAGCCCCTCATCCTCGGGCCCATCTGTGACATTCCCAGTGCAGAGCAGTCGGTCCGGCTTAGGAGGGATTTGGGGAAGAGGAGATTGGGAGTAAAATGCTAAAGAGTCACAAAACCAAAATAAATATCTCATACTGAATGGTCATGAAGAGTAGCAACAAGGAAGGAGACTTGCAAAACTGCATGTCAAAAGTAAGTGTGCTTTGCTTGAGAAAATCTATTTAAGTTAACTGATCTCTCCCAGTGGTGAGGATAACATTTTTGGTTTTAATAAAGGAAATATAAGAGTAATGGGGAGTGAAGGGAGATGGTGAAAGAACCCCAGATTATTAAAAATTTACCAGCATATTTACAAGCTTTGGGGCCAAACAATATACAAATGAAAATTACATATTCTCTATGAACATGTAGAAAATGCAATAAGAGGAGATACAATCTGGGAGGAAACTGATGTTGAGTGAGTAGCTCAGGAAAGTTGGTGACCAGGTTAGAAGAGACAGGGGGGCAAAGGTTGAGAAAACTGAAGAAAAATGAAGTGAGAAAAAAATTAATTGAGACAAATATCTTGGGCATTCAAACTCGAGAGGCTTAGAGAGGAGAGGAGCAAACAAATTGCCCAAGTAGGCATGAGATTGCTATAAAATTCAGAGTCTGTTTGATTTTTGTCTGGACTGAGAGACCACAGGAGATGTTAGCCGGAGTAAAACCTTTGAAGGGGAACTGGGGACAAACTGGTCACACTTCAGGATTTGAGGACACACAGTGTGTGTGAATGTCCTATTCAGCATTTAGAGACATGCAAGGAGGATAAAGGTTGGATAGAAGTGTTGCTAAGTGAGAATTTCTGAAGAGAGAAAAATACAGACAAGTTTTAATCTAGAAACAAGCAAGTCCTGAGAAGGAGCAAAGGAGAAAAGGAAAAGACAAAGAGAGGAAGAGAAAATGAAAATGATGAGAATTTACGTGAAAGAGAGAGAAAAAGTAGCTTGGTGGTTTTGACCAAAACTTGAAAAATCTATTAGAAAAGCAGATTACTGTCTGGGAACATATACACAGTATCCTGTACTCAAATACTATCAGCCACAGAAAGTAGAAACCCAGGCCCTGATTTCTCTCTTCAGCTCCATCAGCCATTGTGGCTCTCTGACCCTACGCAGATGGGGACACACTCCCCAGAGCCCTAGCCTTTGCTTTGGAATGCCTTGCAGTATTCTTATCACACAGGCAGTTTTAGAAGCTCTCGCAAGCAGGTGAAACAGTTTGTTCATGTATTTAATATAATCATATACATGAAAATTGTAAGATAGTTTGACAGCTCCTTTTAAATTTTAAGTCAGAAATAGGCATCTCTGCTAACTCAGTAAAATAATACCAAAATAATTCCACATTATACTTTCAGTTCTACTTTTTGTATAGCATCTACATTTAAAAAAATCCAGAATGTGAAATCAAGTTATAAATTGCTCTGCACAGTCTATATGTCCAACATAGCTAACATCTGAGAGTAAAGAGACAGATTTTTGTAAGATGTTGGACTTATTTCCCAAAATGCATCATGTGCATTTTTACATGTCTCCTGAAGAAGTATGACTTCATGTGCTTCTTAGTGGTTTTGTGGTTTGCTTTTTTACCCTTAGTCCTATATATGTTGCAGAACAGTTCAATAACATTTTGGCTAACAGCTGAGAAAGGAAAAAAATAGGTAGGTATAACTTTTTATCACATAATTTCCCAGGTTACCAGATTAAATTTCTCCCCTTAAATGACGTAATGGTTACTTCCAAGTTTTGACAATTATAAATAAAGATTCTATAAACATTCCATGCAGGATTTTGTGTGGAAATAAGTTTTTAGCTTCTTTGGGTAAATACCAAGGAGCACAATTGCTGGATCAGATGGTAAGAGTATTTTAGTTTTATGAGAAATTGCCAAACTGTCTTTCAAAAAGACTGTACCATTTTGCATTGCCACCAGCAATGAATGAGAGTTCGTGTAGCATTATACCCTTGACAGCATTTGGTGCTGTCGGTGTTCTGGGTTTTGGCCATTCTAATGGGCATACAGGCAATTTATTTAATGAGGAAAAATGATCATAATCCCCAAAAGGTGGTTTTGTTAAATGAATAATTCCTTTAAAGAAATTAAGTAATGGTTAAATCCTTGCTTCCAAATATGCCAACAGATAAATTATAATACCTTCACAGGTTTAATCAAGATATGTAGAGGGAATTTCAGGGGAAAGGGGAAGGGTTTGCAGCAACAAGTATAAAGGACACATGGGCAATAACAAGGGAGGGGGTGGGAATGGGAACAGGTGGGGAGGGCTTGGGGGTGGGCTGAGATGGGGATAAAAGGCAGAAAACTGTAATTGAACAATTAAAATAAAGACTATATTTGCAAGTTTAAAAAAGCGGTGTAATAAGAGTTTGCTTTATAGGCATTGAGCATCTAAACGACTCAGTAATTAAACCTGTTTGCTCATCTCCATACGACATGTTTGTTCAATCTCTGTGGAAATATTTTTAGATTTGGAGCCAGAGAACCCAGATCCGATCCATTTCACTTTGCCTCTTTCTCTTTCCCCCTGAATAAAGTGAAAGGCTTGGTCTGAGCAGGCCTAAGGGAGTCATGTAAGTAATTTAAATGAGTGAAGCACGCTGGGTGGGGACTGTGAGAAACCAGGCAGTTCCTGCCTCTGAGGAAGAGGGGAGATGTGTTCTCAACTGATGGATGCCGTGTGGGGAGCGTCACTCATTTTGCCAGATCTGCAGTTTTCCCATGAGGAGCCATAAATCTAAATTTGAATATAATATCTCCTAATTTTTATGTTAGAAACAAATTAGGCTATTTCAAAAATACACTAAGTGGGGACTTCTGATCAAGATGAAGTGGCAGGAATCAGACTTACCCTCCCTCATGAAATTAGTTAAAAAACAGACAAAATATAAGAAGCAGTGGTTTTCAGGACACTGGACATCAAAAAGGAATCATGACCTCAGAGAAGGGAAAAATAAGTGAGCCCACAATTGCCCAGCTTGAGAGAGTACCACAACAGTGCAGTGGGTAAATCGCAGTCTTCCCAACAAGTGGGGCTGAAACAGTTTGATATTATGTGAAAAAAAATGAACTGCTGTCCTACCTCAGACCATGTAAAAAATTACCTTAACATGGAGATAGTCTTGTTCATGTAAATATGTAAAATAATGCAAAAACCTAAATTAAAATTGCAAGTAAATATGGGAGAAAAACTTGGTAATCACTGACTTTTGGATGAATCACAAAATAAAACTGTGCTGAGTGAAAAAAGCTAGACAGAAGAGTATATACTGTATGATTCTGTTCAGATAAATTCTAGAAAATGCAAACAAATCTATAGAGACAGAAAGCAGACCAGTGGTTGCCTGGGGGGGGGGGGGGGGCAAGGATAGGAAGGGGGGATTGCAAAGGGCCATGAGGAAACTTTTGACGGTCATGAGTACGATAATTATCTTGACTGTGATACCGGTTTCACAGGTATACATCTTTATCCAAAAATATCAAATCATATACATTAAATATGTGCATTTTATTGGGTTTCAATAACACCTCAATAAAATGCCGCATGCCCCACCCCCTACACACACACACACACGTACTGTGTGGAGAAAAAAAAAGCTATTGTACAATCTGGTTAGTGCTAGCTAACAGGTTTCAGTTTCTATTTTCAGGAGCTTCTGGAGTCACTTTCAGTAATCTGTGGTTCTTTGAAATTTACCCAAGGCTGAAGCTAAAATATAATTTCCAAAGATAGTAGATATAACTACAGAAAAGTATTCTAGAAAACCTTTGAAGTTGAAAAGTTGAATATATGAAATGTGTATGATGGCATGAGTAATTACTGCATATTTATAATGTTCATGTCACTGTTCATAAAACACATAAAATAGATTGTTTATTTTCAACAGGTCTTTGTTTCTTTGTCATTTGGCAGAGCCTATTATTTTCTCAGTGTTCAAGGTGAGGAAAAAGTGAAAATCTATCTCATGCTACATTCCAGGACAGTTAAGTCATGATGTCACAAGAAATGTTATAGAAGACAGTCTAAGAACAACTCCCTTTTCCAGCAATTCTGACTTAGGAATGCTGTAGGATTTATTAATTATATGAGTAGCATTCACATAAATCCATTGCTTTGGGGCTTGTTCACTCTGTAGTCGCGTAGATAGTTCTCAGAGTGTCAAGGAAAATGCTTTGATATCCACATAAATGTGCACCTATCCAAATAGAGTCACATTATTACACACAAACAGATATACACAGAGAACCTGCATGCATATATAACCATGAGAGAATGTCTAATCTCAGCAAGAATATATACTATATATCATACAAAGAGCATGTACATGCATATTTCCCTATTTTTCTTATGTATCCTTGGATATATGGGTAGGTATCAAGGCTCATAAACATTTTTTCAGGATTAAACTGAAACCACTCAAAGAACTTAGACACAGAGGTGACGTTTGTCTGGTAACAGAGTGGTCAGGACTTTCTCCACCGGTGTCAGTTTTCATTTGCCATCAGATAAGCCTGGAAGTGCTAGAGTTGATATAACCCAGTCCCACAGGTAAGAATACCAACATATTTTGTGACAGATTGTTGCATGAAAAGGGGCCTGAGGAATGTCACTTGGTCTGCGTCAAAACAATACACTACAGGAATCTATTGTTGGATTACCCTCCTTTCAGCCAGCCTAATGTGGGCGGAGCCCCATAAAACCCCATCTGGAATGTTGTCCATGTGTACAGACAGGTACCTTTAGTAAATTGCTTACTTTCTTGTCCTTTAAATTGTGGTTTAGAAAAAATGCTGTGGCATTAAGAATGTTAAGACATAGGACAATTTTCATAGCTCAAATTGCAGGTAGAATAAATGTCTTCTGTACCGTGTTCATGGAAGTCCAGGCAAGTTCTTAATAGGAAAGGTAAATAACACTGCTTCACGATTGTCCACAATCTCCTCCTGCTGCTTCCATCAATGCATGCTGACTAACAAACACTTGAATTTTGTTTCTGAACAATTCATTTGATATCTGACCATTGAATAATTACTACCACCACCTTTAGAACAGATAATTAAGGAAAAGAGTCATTTACCTGCTTAAGGCATATTGACAGAAACTGGTCTAAGGATACTGAGTATTCTAATCAAGCATCCTGCAAATCACTGTGGGTGGAATCTCTCCTCTCAATTCTCAAGAAAAAGAATCATTTAAAAATACATAGAGAGCATGGCAAATGTAAGTTTAAGTTATACATAAAACAGAGAGTTTATTCTTGTATTTTTATTTATTAATAATTGTAGTCTTCTATAAACAAACAGCTATAAACCTACTTTGGCCCTACCCTGAAAGTGATTTAAAATAAGAAGACATACAGATGGTCAATAGACATATGGAAAGATGCTCAATGTTACTAGTCATCATAGAAACGCAAATTAAAACCACAATGAGATTAAAACCACCATCTCACACCTGTCAGAATGGCTATTATCAATAAATCAACAAACAACAAGTGCTGGTGAGGATGTGGAGAAGGGGACCCTTTTGCACTGTTGGTGAGAATGCAGGCTGGTACAGCCACTGTGGAAAAACAGTATAGAGATACCCCCAAAAATTAAAAATTGGATCTGCCTTTTGACCCAGCAATCTTACTTCTGGAAATATATCCAAAGGAATCCAAAACACTTATTCAAAAGAACATAAACACACCTATGTTCATTGCAGCATTATATATAATCACCAAGATATAGAGGTAGCCCAAGTGTCCATCAATAGATGAGTGGATAAAACAACTATGGGACATTTACACAGCAAAATTCTGCTTGGCCATAAAAAAGAAGAAAATGTAACCCTTTGCAACAGTATGGATGGACCTGGAGAACATTATGCTGAGTGAAATAAGCCCGTCAGAGAAAGACAAATGCCATATGATATCACTTATATGTGCAATATAATGAACAAACTGAACTAACAAGCAGGACAGAGACAGACTCATAGATGGAAAGCAGATGACAGCTAGTGGGGGAAGTGGTAAGGGGTGGGGGGATTGAGCAGAAAGGAAAATGGACTCATGGACAACAGTATGGTGATTGCTGAGGGGAGAGGAGTATAAGGGGACCAAATGGTAAAGGAAAAAATACAAGATTAATTTTAAAAATACACATTGTATTGAATTAAATTCATAGGAAGTAACTAAAACATTTACATGAAAACATGGCACAAATTCATAAGAAATAACTAAAATACATACATGAAAACCCCTGAGTGTTAAATGTATATCAGTAGGACTCTTAGTCCCAGCAAGGCCCTAGAGGAGAGAATCTCCCTAAAAAAGTAAAGAGATATGATTGGAATAAACATTTCTGTTGTGCAGGTGGCAGCAGGAACTTAATGAATGCTCTGATAAAGATTATGCCTCTTGCCTCCTTATAAAGTTATAAAAATAGGTCATGTTGACATACCACTTATTATGTGCTAGGTACTCCCCTAAACATTTTATGCACATGAACTCATTAAATTATCAAAATGATGCTAGAGGATGCACTATTATTATCCCCACTTTATAAATGAAGAATCTGAGGTAGACAGCAGTGGAGAAAAAAAATTCCTATCACACAGCTAATAAATGGCAGACAGGATTTAATCTGGCTAGTCTGGTTCCAAAACTAAAATCCTTAAACACCACATTACTTGCCCTTTGAATCTACAGAGCACTCACTAAGACCTCTGTCCCTCACTAACTGAACAGATGCGGCCTCAGGCTGTTTGCATAGGTCCGTTTGCTTCCAGCCAACTCCCTACTCTGCTGCATTGCCAGGAAATTTCTCCACCTCAGCTCTGTCCATTTGGCTTCCTGAAAATAATCTTTAAGAATGAAAACAGTTTGAAATTATTTGCATTTAAAGGTAAACAAGGCTATAAGGGCAGATGGAAAGAGGCTGTTTAAAAAAGAGGGGACTTCTGGGGTTGACAAGGGGCAGCTCCAGAGACAAGAGAAGAAAAAAAACTTGGAAGAACAAGGACACCACTCAGCCAGTCCCGCCTGATTTGGGATTCTTGGGGACTGACTCCTGGAGAATAAGTCTACTGACTTATCACTTGATCTACTTACTGATGGCTGCTCAGTCCTGCTCAGTAGGAGCACAGAGCAACCCACTGGAACCGCAATCAAAGGGGCAGAGCTGGCGCATGGCACTCTTCCACCTAGCCAGGAACAAGCTTAAAAAAAGGCCACAGACTCAGGAAAGATCTCGTCTAGGAGGTCACATATCAAGTTTGACTTCTAGGGTACTATTTTCTGACAGTGTCAGAGATAGACCTGCTCCCTGCAGGAGAGATCCAAACAGTTGGTTAATTTCTTTCCTTGCTCGATCTTTTCCTTGCCCTTGTCTGGATTGAAATTCCGAGTCTATGGCTGGAAAGACCACGGGGATGGACACAGTCTTCAGCTTCCCATCCCACCCTGACCCCTATCACTGGTAAAAGTTGACCCCTAACATTTCACATGCTTACAGAAACACTTTGATGTCCACAAAAATGAACACGACAGTATGTGAGACAATGAACTTCATGTACGCAGGTCCTTAAGCAGAATTTGTGTGACCAGGCTCTGCATTTTTGCTTTCAGTCAGACCTGTTAGTGTCCACTCATGTAAAACTGAACACATCTGCACGCTCTCATTATAGAACGCGTGTGTTCTGCTTAGTGAAATGTTGGCCATTCTTTCATTACTAAGCAATAGTCAGTTATACAATAACAAGTAGACTTTTCACATGTTTCATCATGATTTGTAGATATTTAGATAGTTTCACCATTTATAATTTTGGGGTGCTTGTTTGGCTTTTTAATTTAGTGAAGAAATGTCAACATTAAATTTTTAAATATAATGATTAAATAGTTCCTCAAGTTTTTAGATAGTTTAATTTTAAAAGAATATAAATTACAAAGTAAACTGCTTAAAACTTTAATATATGAAGCTATTTATTTTCCTAAGTAAGGATTTTTCTCAATGCTGTGCCACCAAAACAGGAAAAGGTATGATTTCAAAACCTATAATGCTGATTTCTGATATTTATTCTCCTAAAAATGGCTTTGATGAATTCGCTGAGCGACTCCCTAATGAGTAAAAGTTAAAATTTGACTTTATAAAGTAAATGTATACTAATAGAATGCTCCGAACACTCCCCTCTGGGATCTCATTCCCATGCTTATCTGCTCTGGGGCTGACTTCCTTCTGCAATGTCCCATTGTTCTTCTCAGCTTTCTGCTGCTCTGGTTCAAACCATCTACCCTAAGACACTTGTAACCACCTTCTCTGCATGCACCTCTCTCGTTAGATGTTTTGGGCTGTTTGGGGTCATTCACCTCTAGTTTGTGAGGCCCATGAATCACATCTTTCATGTCTGAGTGGAAAGCTGGAGAACAGCAGGTTAAGCCAGCCTCTGCACATAACAGAATGTAGCCTGACTTTTATGACTGCTAGAGTGCAGAGGGCCCAGGGTACAGATGGCACAGATGTGAAATGCTCCTAATTAAAAGAGCAGTTGTTAGAGCATTTATTAGGATGATGTTGGCTGACCTCAGAAGCATTTGCCATCCAAGGTGGTAGCCAAAGGCCTCTCTGGAGAGAAGTCACCTCTTCTCCTCCCATCAGCATCTGGCCCATTGTCTGTCTAAGCTGCCTTGGAAGTGCTGGCTGCCCTTTACAGCAGTGGGAAGGAGCTAGGGTTTGATGGGGTTCCAGCATATGCCAAGAGCTAGGTGAGCAGAAGGAGGTCAGCTGACCCTTTCCAAGCCAGAGGACCCCTCCTGTCCATAACCTCCAGGGAGAAGTCACAAAGGTTATTTTGGTTCCTAAGTAAACAAAAATCTTCTGGAAAAGTATGATTAGGAATGGAACGACCTAAATCAAAAATTCTCCAACAGGGCTATCCATGTTTCTTTATAACCAGGCAACTGCTGATTAATTGCATAATATTTAGCTATTAGTCGGGGTTGCCTTTCAGGCCTTATCCTGCCTGACCCAACAGCTGCTTAACTTGGCTCCAGACATTTATGACTTTATTTTGAACAAATCTCTAACATTTTCATTTGACTTTTCCCAACTCGACTATGCAACTCAAAATTTGTTTTAAATTTCACGGTCCTTTTAAAAAAATTCTCTCTCCCTTTTTCCTCTTCCCCTTCTTACAGCTGTAGCTTTGGAATTTGAGTTGGTTTTCTTTAGGCAGCAGCAGATTTTGTGCTGCAAAAGAAAGGACGTTTGCAGAAGGGAAGGGGGTAAAGCGGGAGGTGGGGAAGGTCATCTTACTAACTCTTTGGATCCCTTCAGAACAAGCTAAAACCTAATACTGTATAAATATTGAGGTGCACAGTAGAGTCAAAGTGTTCAATAAACGTTTACTGTGAATGGAGGCATTAGGGAAGGCTTAGGCCCCGCCTGAATTCCCATGAAATTTGTAAATATTTCTTTCATTTGTTCTCCATTTACAATTAGTTGCGGTCAAGCTGATCAAAGCCAAAGGAGGCCTGTTGCATGTGAACCCGCATCCCTCACAATGACATCCACGAAGCAGAATGAAATATGGAATATCGGGTTTCCACGGATGTATGAACTTGTAAAAAATCTGAAAGAATAGGAGGTTTTTCACACTGAGTAATGTGAAACATTTGGTGCGGATTGTAGGCCTCTGAAGAGGGAAAGGGAGATCCCAAATCCATCAGGCCATAAAATAGAAGCAAGCCCAAGTGAACACAGGGTCTTCCCTGGCCAGCATCCAGTGATTTAGCTGTCGCAGGTTCTCTGCCCTCCTGAGGTCCCAACAAAGAAGCCCCTTGGGCAGGGGAGAGAGGAGCTCCACCTGGGATGATGGCTTTTCAGTGATCCACACTCAGCTCCATCCCGCTTCTTTCCTGCTCTGCATTTCTGGATTGTTGAATTACTGTACCCTGATCCCAGCATAACACACACACCTCTTTTAATTGATGCACTCACACAATTTCCAATCAAATAGTGTTAAAGTACTTGGATAAGTACTTAGGCCGGATCTTCTCATTTTTATACACAGTCTAAGTAAACAACTAAACCAAGAGAATCTAGCAGCACACACACAACTACAAAGCATCAAAGCCACATAAAACTGGCCCCCTGACTTCCTCGTATGGTTTATTTCCCCTTCTTCTTCTTCTTCTTCTTCTTCTTCTTCTTCTTCTCTTTCTTCTTCCTCCTACTTTGCCTCCTTCCTCTTCCCCCTCTCCCTCCCTCTCTCTTCTTTTGCAGACCTCCTCCCCCCGTAATGTCTGTATCACTGTTAGCGGGGGCTGGACCCTTTTTTCTGACATTCAGTGTTTCCATAGCTTCCTGAGTTTCTCCTCAGCTGTCAGACCACAGTGGGGTCTGAGGTGCAGACACAGGGGGCTTATGCCATTTACATCATTTCACCTTCACAAGGG
Source organism: Artibeus jamaicensis (assembly GCF_021234435.1). NCBI lineage: Eukaryota > Metazoa > Chordata > Mammalia > Chiroptera > Phyllostomidae > Artibeus > Artibeus jamaicensis. The sequence goes on along the minus strand of NW_026522030.1, from coordinate 39,998,846 downwards.
CCTAAGGCCATGAGGCAGTGTCTCCTCCTCTACTAGAAAACTGAATGGCTACTACTACTAGCTTAATAAAACACCCCATGGTCATTCACAAATGTTCAGAAGAAAATAATCAAGGGTTATTGTTAATGATTTCCAACCAGCAAAAAGGTAGGCAGGATTTACAGCATGTGCAAAATACCAACAATCCACCCCTTTCCCACTACTCACCCTCCATCTACCCAAGAGGGCTATCATTCCACTTACTCTCCTCCCCAGGTTTTTGAGGGGGACATACATTGTTCAAGATACATCCTAGCACCAAAACACCAGGAAGATAAGAAAGGCTGAAATCCACTGTATTTTACCAGGTTGACAAAAGGTTTGTAAGGATTAAGGACTGGGCATAGGCAGCAGCAGACAAATGGAATAGAACAGGGTCTTTGTAAAAACTCTGGCTCCCCCATCAAATCACACCCTGCATTCCACCCTCATCTACTTGAAATGACTAGAGGAAGGAAGACCCAGTAGCCTGTACAAACAACAGATGATGTTGAGGGCATGGAGTGAAGGGTCACCTTTGAACTGAAAGCCACTGTGTGTTAGCAAGTTCCTCCTTCAGAGAGAGTTTTCCAAAGCCCTGGTTTGGAGCTCACCTGAGCTCCACAGTGAACAGAAAACTCTTCTCCTGGACTCAGAAGAACAGATGTACAACAATATGAAGGGCAGGAGGGTGAAAGCTTAATGTCTATAGAATCAAAATGGAGAAAAAAAAATCCCTTGATGTTCCATGGAAGCTGTCAGCTTAGCAAAACCGAATCATCCCAAACCTTTCAGAATGTGTTGAGCAAAGCAGAAGGAGAGAAACTTTAAATGGTGTAGCCAGGTGTCCACAGACTTTTTGAAAACAATTATTTAGCTGCACAAAAATTACTTTTGGCAATTTGGTCACAAATGATTTGAAGTGTGATGGGTTAGGTTTATTCTCAAGGGAATATGCGTGGGTTGTTTTGAAGAGAAGAGTGCTCAGAGGATGACTGCGACTGGACATTTGGCTAACACCAAAACTGGTCAACATATGTAGCTCATGCAGGGTGCACATCCTTCGCTAGGATGTGGGTGACTCACTGGGCAATGTTGTCCAGCCCCAAATAGAAAGGTTGCTGCAGTATTTTTCTTATATGAAGAACACCCCCCATCCAGCTGCACAAAACCACACCCCTAAAGTCACTTGTATATATCACTCAGGGCAGCCCATACCTGCCACCTCAGTAGGTATCCTGAAACAATATGCAGTTTCTCTATAAATCTGAACTTTATAATCACAGAATTATACCAATATATTCTTCTTAAGTGACTTGCTTTTGTCATTTTAATATTGTGTTTGTGAGAGTGATCACTGAGGGGCACAAAACTGATTTTAATAAACACTGCTATATAGTATTCTACTATAAGTATACATCTTTCTTTGGATAAATCGGTTAGGGCTTTCCAGAGAGACAATATCAATATATATTCTATTGGTTCTGCTATAAATGTAGGTAAATAGATGATTTATAGATAGATAGAGATCATATCTATACACATATAAGTAATGAGGAATTGGCTCATGTAATTATAGAGGCTGAGAAGTCCCATGATCTGCCTCTGCAGAGACTCAGGAAAGCTAGTGGTATGGTGCCAGCCCAGGTCCAAAGGCCTGAGGACCAGGGAAGCTGATGGTATAGGACCCTTTCCAAGGCAGGAGAACACCAATGCCCCAGCTTAAAGAGGCAGGAGGCAAAAGGGTGAATTCCTCCTTCCTCTGCCTTTTGTTCTACTTAGGCCTTCAATAGAACAGATGATGTCTGTTCACATTGGAGAAAACAATCTACTGAGTCCCCAATTCAAATGCTAATCTTGTCTAGAAACAACCTCACAGTTATACCCAAAAATACAGTTTAATCTGGGTACTCCATGGTACAGTCAATTTAACACGCAGAATTAATTATCACAGTAAATAATTAGATTATTTATATGTATTATTGATATTCATAACTTGTATAAATATGTTGTATATTTTTGTTCATTAAAAAGATAACATTATAAATATTTCTGTACATGTCTCCTGGTATACATATGCAAGATTTTCTGTGAAGTATACACTTGGTCATGTAATTCATAGGTCATAGGGCATGCTCATATTTCAACACTGCCAAACATTTCCAAAATGGTTACACTCATTTCTACTTCTAATAGCAATGGATAGGAATTCCTATATCTCCATATTCTAGGTAATACTTTGTATTGTCCAACGACTGAGCATAAAATGGTAGGTCATTGTGATTTCTATTAGCATTTTTCTGACTAGTAATAAAATTGACTAGCCACTTATCATGTGCAACTGATTCTACAAAATTACTATTTATTTCATGTATCCATTTTCTATTAGGGTGTTTCTCTTTCTTATTAGACAGTAGTAATTTGTGTATTCTGAATAATATTTTTGCTTTTGTAATGAACAGGAATGCTTAATTTTATTGTAGACTATTTTAATCAATATTTTCTTTTATTTGTTATGCTTTTGTGTCTTAAGTAATCTTGCTGTATCCTAACTTCACAATTATATTCTCCTATGTTAATTTCAAAACATATTATCTTGCCTTTCACGTTAAGATCTTTAATAGACTTGGAAGCAATCTTTGAATATGGTGTGAGGTAGAATCAAATTTCATTGTCTCAATTTTATTTGCTTAAAATATGACTTTTTCTTCCACTCTGCCAAATTGTCATCACAAATGTCTTTATATTATTGGGTCCATTTCTAATCCCTCTATTCTACTCAAGTGGTCTATTTTCTACCCCTCTGCCAATAACCGTCTATGGGGAGAGCAAGTCAGAGGAAAAGAGATGTAGGACCTTTACAGGTGCAATAGCAAGACTGATAGCCAATGTGAAAGACACATCAGGAGGAAGGCAGGGGGAAACAAGGTGTCCAGATATAATTTCCTTCTTATTTTTCCTGTTTGGGAATGATAGCACCTCTTGAAACTATAGCTTCAAGTCTTTCATCTATTTTGGAAAATTCTCAGCCATTACTTCTCCAAATACTGCTTCTGCCACATTATCTCTTATCAAATTTTGTTAGACATTTTCACTCTGTCCAACATATCTCCTATGCTCTCTCTAAAATTGTCCATCCTTTTCCATTTCATTCTCTATTATAGATATTTTATTCTGACCTACCAGTTTACTCATTCTCTTGGCTGCTATGTCTAATCTAAAGTTAAACCCATCCCATATGTTAGTTTTAATATTGTATTTTTTCTATTTTAAAACATCCATTTGTTTTTCTTCTTTTAAGTTTCTCATTTTTGCCCACATTCTCTGTACTTTCTTTTTACTATTTAATATACTGATCACAGTGACTTTAAAGTCCATACCTAATGAGTGTAATAACTGGGCCTCCCTATAGGGAGGCTGTTTTTGCTGTATTTTTCTCTTGTTTTTGAGTCATCTCATTTTTTGTATATTTTTATATTAACTATTTTGTATATTTGTATATTAATTATTTTTGATAGCACATAGGGCATTTTTAGGAAAAATTATAGAGACAGTATGCTGTTCTGAATGATATTGGTATCCTTGAAGGAGGATTTAATTTTACAGTTATTTTCATAGGTAGTTGCTATAGGAACACATCACCTTGAATCAAGCAGAATTAAACTGATCTGAGTTTTAGTCCCATGAGGACTTGACCAGTTCTGGTTCATGCTTAATCCTAGTTTGTAGCCCTTTTGTGCACTAACTAAAGTTTAGGATATTTATCAAGGTGTCTTCTTGTTAATGGGCTCCAAACTCCTTTTGTTCCTCCAGTCCTGATAGTCCTGAAAACTCTGGTTATTTCTGGATTCCCAGACCCTGCTTTTGTTTTCAGGATATCTAGCTGTCTCAAGATGAAAAGCAACACCCAAATTCTCAGTTCACTCCTTTTGTGGCTTCTGTTATTCCAGATCTTGGACCTGAAACTATTCACTGCCTACCTAGCTCTCTGCACCTTCAAACACTCATTTTGTGTATTTTGTACTGCTTTGCTCTGAGGGTTTGACCTGTGCTATCTTAGTAAGCCATTACAAGAAGTGAAAATCTGATACTTAAAAATTTTGGATACTACTGTAAGGGTTATCTTTTTAAAATAAATTTTCAATTATAATGACACACATAAATATGATTGGTTTAAAAAAAATTTATATCTATTGACATCACCAAATTCTCTAATTCCAATCACTTACTTATAGATTCATTGAGGTTTTCTAAAAAGAAACAAAAAACCTAATTATGTACTTATGCATATCTTCTGTGAATTAAAGCTTTGTTTCTTTCTTTCAAATGCTTGTATAGGGTTGAATTCTTTTTCTTGTCTTACACGTTGGTTGGAAACACCTACACAAGGTTGAATAGAACTGGTGATAGAGGGCACCCTTGTCCTGTTCACTGTCTTTAAGACAATGCTTACATGTGTTCTCTATCAAGGCTGATGTTTGCTGAATGTAATTTATAGATGCCCTCTATCAGGATAAAGAAGTTTTCCTATAGTCCTGGGTGACTAAGACTGGGTGTGCAGAAATCGAAGCTGGCTCAGACATCTAGCAGACTCAAGGTACACCAACTTTGTCAATGTGTGACAGTTTGCAGAATTCCAGGACAATATTTCACTCCTTATACAGAGAGAGCAAGTTGCAAGAGTCACTAATTTACCCTTTGGGAGAGGGCCTCGCATTCCAGATATTAATATACCATTAAAATTTACTTCTGCCTCTTGGGCCCCAAAGCAACATCAGTGTATGTTCCTTTTCTTCATCCTTTTCACAGTCTCCCCACATTTTATGTCAGAAAGTTCTTTCTAACGTTTATCTCTTTTTCTCATCTTTCTGGTAAAAAAAAATCAGCTAATCACCAAAAACATTTTTCCCTATATTTGAAAAATTCAAGTATTCCTCTTAGTCTTCTTTTCAACATGTTAAATACAATCAACCTTTTTTGCTTTACTTTATGTCTGATATTTATTAGCTCCTCTGAAAATACCCAAAGTTCATCATAACTGCACTTCAGTCCTAGCATCCTAACTTGGACAATACAATATAAAGTCTCAACCATATCAACTGCCAGGGGAAGTTATGGCATGATTTCTTGCTCTTTGCATTTCACATGCTCTGATTTTTTTCTGCTGTTTTGGTCACAGCTCACCATTGCTGAGTGACTGTCCACTTGCAGTTCTCTTTGACCTCTGGATACTGAAGTGACAGGATGGAGGTCTGAGACCTAGCAGGGCTCTTACACTTGTCTACACTTTCTCCTCTCTTGTCACTGTCACTGAACATTTTAGTCCTGATGGGTTTCAGAATGTTAGCTATCAGTCTTGTGCAATTCCCTATCCATGGCAGATGAAGTCAGTAAGTCCTATGCTTACTCTTCTAAATCACTAATGAACATTGCTAAGTAGTACCACATCAGGTTCTACTTTCAGGACTCCAATCAAAAACACAACATTCCACATTCAAATGGGGCACCCACCATCTAAGCATAAATTATGGAGCTTTTTATAAAGACCAATACCTGGGCTCTACTCCAAAAGAATCTGGTTTAATTGGTCTGGGTTGGGGCCGCCCAAGTGATGTGAATGTGCAGCTGGGATTGAGACCACTGATTAGTAGTGTTGATTTACTCTGCTATATCTAGTACGTTTTATCACAGCTCTCACTGTACATCCAACCCACCTGGAAATCTTTTGAAAATGCAAATAGTTCTATAGGTCTTGGATGGGACCTGAGATTTTGCATTTTCAACAAGTTTCCAATTGATACTGGTGCCATGGGCCAAAATTTTAATCACAAGAGAACACAGACCCTTACTCAAATTGAGTGCCTAGTCCACTGCTGAACAGCCTACTCTAAAGTACATGAAACATAAACATGCTAGACAAAGTGTCTCTTAAACCTAACTCTGACACCATATTCAAAATAATTTCTGAAACGCACTCAGTCTTTGCACTGGCCTTGTGGTCATTCCCAGACCACCCTCTGTCTATTTTCTGATCCACATTATATATGACATATTCTTCTGGGTTTGTGAAATGAGTGAGCATATGGAACTGAGTTTCCTAACCAATATTTTGGCACCATTTGCTAGTAGCTACCCATTTCTCTCCCTCCTCAAACATCGATTTTGACAAGAAGGCTCCTTCTCTGAGGTTCACTGGGTATTCCAAAGGGAAAAGCATTCCAGCCAGCATCAGTGCCTTTGCACACACCTTACAGCCTTCTTACGCCTGAGTGCCCACATTTCACACGCAGACCATTGAGTTGTCAGACCCTGGACCTCCCGAGGATCTTGAGATTTCAGGAATCTGCTTTTCTCCCACAGGGAGTCTGGGACCCCAGGTAGGAAGGGACACTATGTAAGACCCTCTGCGTGGGCCCTGCCTGTTTTCAATTCCATCATAAACCCTCCTCTCATATATGCCTTATTTCCTCCTCTCCAGTGTTAGAGCCATTCAGGAATGTGTAACTAGATGCCTGCAGCCAATATTCTCAAGGGTACCTTGGCATTTCTTTCAACAGAGCTATGAGATCCTCACTGAGGCAACCTAGGAGGCTTTAAGGAAAGCAAGAATCCCCACTCTGGCACTTAGCAGTTGTGTGAATCTGAAATTATTTGATTGCTAGGACATCATTTTCTTCATCTGAAAATGGTGCTAATATTACCTACCCTGTAAGATTGTTGTAAAAATTATATGAGATGCATATGAAATGCTCCTACACTGGTTCAATCAAGGCTAATAACCTATGTCAGAAGTCTAGGTGAGTTCTACCTGGGATGTTCTGAGCCCTATTTTGATGCTTCATAATTCTGTTAGAAGCCTAAGTGGAGGTATATAATCTTTGTTTCCAAACAAGGTCTCATATTTATTAAGCTCCGAACCACACTGTACACACTTCCACTGGACGTCCCCACCCCTATCCTATCATCTTCTCCAAAAACACACACATGCACACAAAGTAAGAAAAATAAATCTTCACCAGAAAATGAAATGCCTTGCCCTTGCCAGAGTGACTCAGTTGATTGGAGCATCATCCTATAATCAAAAGGTTGTGGATTCGATTCTTGGTTCAAGGCTCATGCCTGGGTTGCACATTCAGTCACCTATGGGAGGCAACCAATCAATGTTTCTCTCTCAAATTGATATTTTTCTATCTCTCCCTCCATCTCTAAAACAATAAACATTAACAAGGAGAAAATGAAATGACTTTATCTTTTGATTTATGCTAACCCAAGTCAGGCATAAAATGTGGGCATAAACACCCCAGCACATGTCACTCTCTTTTATGGTTTCATTTTTGTTTTCTAAGCCTGAAAAGTTGTCTGCTGCAAAGACCTGAGGAAAGAATGCGAAGTAGGCCTTTCCAAAGGACCAAAAAAAAAAGACCAGACTTTCCTTCTTTCACAGGGAAAATAATGAGAGAAGCCAGAAAATGTGCAATGAAAAGTCAGATTGGCTTTTTTATCCACTCATCTACTGATAGGCACTTGGACTGCTTCCATATCTTGGTAATTGTAAATGATGCTGCAGTGAACATAGGGGGGGCATATACATTTTATATTCACTGATCAGTAGATGAGTGGATAAAAAAGCTGTGGTACATTTACACAATGGAATACTACTCAGCCATAAAAAAGAAGGAAATATTGCCTTTTGTGATAGCATGGATGGACCTAGAGAGTATTAATGCTAAGTGAAATAAGCCAGTCAAAGAAAAATAAATACCATATGATTCCACTTACATATGGAACCTAATGAACAAAATAAACAAACAAAAAAGAAACAGACTCATAGATACAGAAAACAGACTGACATCTGTCAGAGAGGAGGGTAGTTGGGGGATTGGATAAAAAAGGTGAAGGGATTAAGCAAAAAAAGAAAACCTCATACACATAGATAACATATGGTGAGTACAAGAAGGAAAGAGGGAATGGGGAAGGATAAGAGGGTAAAGGGGAAATAAATGGTGACAGAAGACTTGACTTTGGGTAGTAAACACACAATACAATATACAGACTGTACATTGTGTACAATTGTACACTCGAAACTTTTATAATTTTATTAACCCATGCCACCCCAATATATTCAGTACAAAAAAAAGGCAGATTGGATACACAAAAGGCAGTAATTCCATGCTTCTAGACAATTTAGGAAGACTATGGATGAGTCTGTAAGGAGTAATGAAACCCACAGTCAAGCATTGGCCTGCTTTGGTTTGATGCTGTTGGCTAATAAAGCAAGTCAGTTACCACCAGTACAACTCCAATCCCTTCTACCCCAACCCCCAAAAAAGTCCCAAATGCACAAGACCTGTACTAGGTAATATCAACAACCGCTATGGAAAACAGTATGAAATTTTCTAAGAAAACTAAAAGTGAAATGCCTTTTGACCCAGCAATTCCACTGCTGGGATTATATCCTAAGAACCCTGAAACACCAATCCAAAAGAACCTATGCAACCCAATGTTCATAGCAGCACAATTTACAATGGCCAAGAGTTGGAAGCAACCTAGGTGCCCATCAGTAAATGAATGGATCAAAAAACTATGGTACATTTACACAATGGAATTCTATACAGCAGAAAGAAAGAAGGAGCTCCTACCCTTTGCAACAGCATGGATGGAACTGGAAAGCATTATGCTGAGTGAAATAAGCCAGGCAGTGAAAGACAAATACCATATGATCTCACCTTTAACAGGAACCTAAACAACAAAACAAACAAGCAAGCAAAATATGACCAAAGACACTGAAATACAGAATAGGCTGACAGGGACCAGAGGACAGAGGGGAGAGAATTTCAGGGGAAAAGGGGAAGGATTCACAGGAACAAGTATAAAAGACACATGGACAAAAACTAAGGTGGGGAGGGGGGAATGGGAGGGAGGTAGGGAGCATTGGGGGGGATGGACTGGGATGGGAGTGTAAGACAGAAAACTGTACTTGAACAATAATTTTTTTAAAAGCTCAAGTATATTTAATCATCCAGATTTCTCCATTGTGTAGTGTGGTCTGATTTAGAGAAGTCTTGGTTCACTGTTGCATGTTTTATTGTTCTTATTTTATGACTGATCTATTATAGAAAGAAATAAACAGAAAAAAATGAAAAAAAGACTCTCCTGATTATCAGTACCCCACATTCTTATTACCTACCCCACCACAACATTGGTTCTCGCTCTGGTTCATACAGAGAGTGTGAGAGGGAAGGGGCAATTACTTTTCAAGTTCTTTTATGGCACAATAGTGTATTCAATTCTTTTGTAAACATAATCTTTAACCAGATCTATAAAAATACTACTTTTAACAGAAAGCAAAACCATGGTTGGGACTTCCCTATCTTTCCTTTTGATGTATTTGGCCATGCAAACTTTTGAAGTTGGAAACTGCTATTAGGATTTGATTCCTAGTCAAGATAAATGTCAACTGTGCTGAGATCGTACTGAAAACTATCAGCATACATTTATACTATGTCCTTGCATATTTTTCTAAACTAAAATTTAGAATTTCATGTTTGGTAAGAATATACAGGGTTTGGCACAAATAATGCTCCTATTTGAATACAAAATCTTTTATTACAAAAATCATAAGCATGTAATTCTGAAACATAACACTATCACATTCAAGTACACCATATAACATTTTAGGTGAAATGTTTGAGTTAGAACTATAAATTATTATACCCATATTATTACCCTACCAACCACATTCAAGCAGGCCTTACTTCTGCCAGACCCTGTATTTTGATTTGTAAAAGACTTCAAGGGTTTTTAAATGAGATCATATTTAATTACCTATGTAATCCCTCACCCCCCAAAAAATTACATGACATTATCATTTGACCATCCTAAAAATATGTAAGAAGCTAAATATGCTCAGGAAACTAACGCTCCCATATGGCTTCAGATACCAGTTACTCTGAAAATACACTGCCACATTTGGTGTGGACAGTATTCCAAGTCTTTTCGATCCCTCAAAATCACCATCAGGCTGAGCAACTCAGAAGAAGATGAAAAGAAAGCCATAACTGTGTAAAGCCAACTGGCATTCTCTGACCCCGAGTAAGTTTAATTGAGACATAAGACATTAGTATAACAATGATAAAATAATGTAGATTCTACTTGGTCAGAACTGAGATTTCTAGATCCATGTATTCTCAGTTTCTAGAACATTCTCAGGCACATAGAAGGCACTCAATAATGCAATAGTTACCAAAAAAATAGATGAATGACTTACATATTACTGATTCCTGACAAATAAAAACTAAAATGCTTTTATTTCAAGCACGATGACCCTCATTTTTTTATCCAGCACTCTAGGCTCAAAAGGGTGGATTCAAAGTATTCACTTCTAATATGTGGAGAGGAATGGGAGAATGAACAAGGATTCCAGATGAAAGAGCAGATAATCAAATAGGAAGCCAAGGTGAACTGGGGACCTCATAGAAGACAATTAGAGGTTGGGGATCTCCCTAGCCCAGTGGTGTTAAGCAAGGCTCCAAGGCAGAACCACAGTGGTATTACATGGGGTCTTATACAGGAAGCACAACAGAACACATACCCCAAGTCAGCTGAATCCAGGACTTACTTGAAGGCCCCCCATCACTTTAGTATGTATTGTTTACTACACACCCAGCCTTCTTGCATTAAACAGGTCAAACACCAATGTGAGGGAAGGGACATAAAGGTCATCTCAAAACTCAACTTGTATTTTATATCTTTTCTATTTAAAAACAAAGCAAAGGTGAGAAAGAGAAAGCATGTAGAAAACTTTTCTAATTTTTGAGTTTTCAGATATTATATCTATAATTTATATGCCAGGTTCACATTAGTTTGAATCTTTTAACACACATCATCTGTCTAGAGGAGCTAGTTAATGGCATCCTGGGTAAGAAGAGGAAGCCAGCAAAGGTTTTGAAATCTGCTATTGATGTTTACCAAAGACAGCCATGTACAAGCAGACAGACAAATGCTGACAGGGCTTCAGTGGGTGCTGGGGCCATGAGACCCACCATCACCATGCCAGTCATCCCTCCACAGACCCTGTACACAGCGCTTCAGTGGGAATATCCCTCATAAGGGGAGGGGCGAGTCATAGACTTTGCTTCAGCTTGTCCAGAGAATTCTGCTGGAGCAGACTCCACACTGAGCCAGGCCCACTCAACTACCGAGCCTTTAACCAATTAGGAGACAGAGTTAATGGTGGTCTGTGAGTAGTTAAAAGATGTGTCTTGGATTAGTTCTTAACCAATAAAAGAAAAGGTCCCAAAGTCTTTGCACCAGAAGGAGACACAAGACCCAGAAGAGAGGAGTACTCAACACAAGAAACAGATAATAATAAGAAAAAAAAAAAACTGACAGCAGATAGATGTGGACTTCAAATGAAAATACAATCTATAGTTTCCAAAATTTTTGAAGTATTCACGATTTTGAGTTTTCACATTTAAAAAGTTATTTAGTTGTATTGTTCCACTGTCTAACCTTTATAGAACCACTAAAGTTTTAAGTAGTGTACATGTTATTAGTATAAATAAATAGAATTTCAGTAAATCACTCTATAGAACAAATATTACCCACTGGTATACAAGTGGATCTTAAATTTCTAGAGGTCAGGGACCTGAACTTTGCACACAGCAGGTAATGCAAAAGTGACTATGGGAGTAAGTTAAGATGGGAGGAATTACAACTTCCCTACATCAATCTGTTTATTAAAATGGACTTAATGTGTAAAATTGTCCCTGAAAAATTGTTGCCCCTGACCTGTTTTCTCATAACTTTTAGTCCATAATGGAATCATCTGATATCATATTAGCACATTACCACCTGCTCATAATATTCTGCATTTCTGAGACTAGGGGGAAAATAGTCGCCAAAAGGTCCAGGCATGGGCCCAACAGTAGCAGATTCCATAAACCCAATAGGGCAAGCACAACACGCCTATGACTCCAAAGCTGACCCCAACTGTGTTTGGCCTCTCACCTGACCCTGAGTTCTCCACCTCAAAATCTAGAGAGCTCTACAATTCATGCCTCAGAGACACATGCAGAATCAGGTCTGTCCACACTGGGAGTTCATAGATGAACTCCAATTGTCTCTTGAATGAGCCAATCTGTGCTTACTGAGAGAGGGTGAAATGAGGGGCAGCTTTCACATCAGGAAGGTAGTTGAATAGAGGGGGCCATGTCAGGCCAGGATCCTGACTTCACACAACTCCATGTGTATCATCTGCACTAAGGAGCTGGTTTACATAGAAGGCAGCGTGAATGCTGCTTCCTGGAATTATGCCACACAACCCTGTGTGGGAAAACCATCTGAGACCGGACCCATGGAACTGGTGATAGAAGATTCCAGAATGAAAATGTCTATGGCTTCTGAGCCCCAATCAATACTTCAAATCATAATTTTCTAAGTTAAAAGGAAAAGTGGTCTTCAAGCCTATAAAGTAACTAAACCAAGCAAATCCTCATTCTTCATTGCCATTGAAGGCTCCACAATAGAGATTAGGGATAGATAAGAACAGATTATATAGCCTTGGGATTCTAACCAATTAAATGGATATTTTATTTAAACATAGGTTCTAATACATTTTTTCTGCAGACAAAGAGTGTGGCCTCTGAAATGAAAAATATCTGGTTTTGTTACTTTCTATCTGTGTAACATATTAATCCTCTGTTTTCTCATCAGAAAAAAAATGGAAATAAAAATAGCAAAGACAACATAAACATGATCTATACTTTGTCATAGGGATTCCCCAGGTATTTTTTTCCTTTGAGCCTCATTAGTAGTTGTTAGCTGTCAGAATGCTCCTCGTTCTCCCTAAACAGGGCTTCTTTTTTTTTTCCAGGGGGCCAGCACCTCCTCAGTTTCTTTGTATTCATACTGGCTTGGCCACCACCCTCATTCCTCCTGGTCTGGCCCCCCATCTTATGTCCACCTACACCCCAGCTCCAGTTCTGACCTTGTAGGCTACAAAAAATCAGGAATTGTGCTTCATCACATATTCCTAAAAATTCTGCAAGTTTCTGAGTGTTGAATCTCTGGATCCATAAATGGCTTTTGATAGTGAGACAAAGCTACATCAAGAAATAAGACAACCAGCAAAGGTCAGGCAAAGAACATGTTATTACTATTGGTTTTACCTCACAATTGATACCCAACAAATACATTTAAAATTTCTAAGAGCACAAATAAATAATTGGTTGCAAAATATTCAGAGATATCCCATATATTTCAGGATTTTCTCTTTTCATGTAAATGGAGCCCCTGATTTTCGTGACTCCTTCTTCCAGCTAAAAAGATAAGTTTTATGGTGTGCCAATTGACCCATGAATCATGGGGAGATGGATTCACTACATGGGCTCTCCTAAGGAATGCATTTAATAGTAGAGAAGCCTATTGAGGTTTTGCTTTTAGCAGCTTGGTTGTCGCGTGTATCCTCCCATCAGGTCTGAGAACTATGAGACCAGGACAGACACAAGGGAGGGAGTAGCTTAACCTGCTGAGTCCACAAATCACTAAACTCTGTTTCTATAGGATTTCTAGAACAAGTCACCACAAATGTCATTGCTAAAGCTAAGAGAGCTAGGTCCAATCCCAAGGGGCAGTGCTTTCTATTTTGCATGCCACTCATCATGGAACAATAACTGTATCTCAGGATCTCAAGCTGTACAACACATTTGACCATATGCACTGATGTGGAGATCAATCAGTGCTCTGGTAGAAAACACTGGCACACTACCCAGGAGAAGCATGGCTATCCACAGCAGAATCCCAGAAAGGAGAGGAACTGAACATCATGAGTAAACCTGGTTCAGAAAAGCCACAGAAAGGGCAAAGTCAAGAAAGTAAGTATTTGTTTAGTAGTATGTGGTTTCATGCTTGTAAATTAGGCCACACAGTTTAACTTTACTTAGGACTAATAAAAGTTCTACTGCAAAAAAGCAAAACATCCAAATAGAGGATACGTTATCCTCAAACCTAATACTATCACAAGATACCAGTTGTTTCTACCCTTGGGGTGGGGTCCATGGAGATGACCGAATTTCCTTGATGCCAAATTGTTAGGCAGTTTTCAAAGCCAGTGGGCTGATGCCTCTCCCTTCTGACAAAGATGACTGTATCCCAGGGATGTTAAAATCATCAGTCATTTCAGTGGGAAATTTTTTTCTAAAACAAAACAGATGTTTGACAAAAAAAAAACTATGTCTTAAAATACTAATAATCATTCAACCAAAACCAAATCCTTTGTATTAACGCAGTCTTAAAATGCCAAAGTCCGGAATACCCCACAGGCCAGCCGGCAATGCCTCACTGCTCTTTCAGAACATCCAATAGTGGTGCAGGGAAATCAGAATGAAAACATAAATCCCGCCATCATCACCAAGATAAAACATTCGATTTAGCAGCAGTTTGGATGCTATTGTGTTGCCTATCTCAACTGTTAGTCACTTTTACTCACATTTACACAGCACTAAGCTTCATGCGCCCCAGCTGTAGTCCTGTGTTCTTGATGTCCCTCCTATGGGTTGACTCAGCATGTCCCAAACCAACACATCCTCTTACCCTAGAAATCTGCTCCTTCTCCCATATCCCCTGGTCAGCCAAAGGCCCAGCCCATCACCCCAGTCATTCCCCTCTGCTCCCATATTCATGTCCACAACTGTCCCCTCCTCTCTTTTCCCACTTCCCCTTCCCATTCAAGGTACTCAATGTCCCTGGCCTGGATTATCTCCAAACCCTCCTAAGTTATCTACCCTCCACCAGTCTCTGCTCGACCATTGCATGCACTGTGGCCTGGTTAACCTTCCTGAGGCACTGTTTTGTTATGCCACATTCCTGCTCAAGAATTTGATGGCTTTCCATCCTTTTCCAAAGAACAGAGCCCACATTCCTTAAGTCAAGATATTACCCTGCTGCCATAATCTAACTTGATCAAATATATTTTCCCAACTTAATTTTCTACTGCTCCCTTTCATGTGCTATGCTTTCCAGCCAAACAGCTTTTCCCTATCCACTCGGTACTACATATTTAACACGCACCTCTATTCGTGTAGTTTTCTTCTCCCAGAATTCCCTTCTGAACACAAATGCATATGTACCGACTATATCCCCCTCAAAGGTCAGTCAGAAAGCCATCCTCCACAAGACTTTCCTGCTGATACAGAAAGTTTTTTCTCCCTCTTCTGAGTCTCATAACACTTATACCTCCTCATAAGACACCTGTCATTTGCTTTCTTGAACTGTAATTTTTTATGTACATAGCGTACTTGTTCTACCAAATTTTGAGCATTTATGAATAAAGACACATATTTAAATTATATTTTAACCTCCAAGTTCCATACACAATACCTTTTACATAGCACATGCTCTATGACTATTTTTGATTGAATAATCTAATAATTATACATTGAGATTAAACACTGTGTATTGGAATGTGACTCAACAATGCTTAGAGTGAATAAGGGTCGTGTCTTTTGTTTGGAGCAGCCACACAGCATAATTAGGGAAGAACAGAAACTGGAGACATTAATGGCTGATCACTCACCAGCTATAGCGACTTCGGAGAAATGACTTAATCTCACTCAGTCTCAGCTCTTTTTTTTTTATCTGTACAGAGTTGTAGTAAGGGTTATAAGAAAAACACCTGGGCCAGATTTTGATACATAATAAGTATTCAGTAAATGTTAGCTGCTGTTGCAATTCATGACTTACTTGCTGTTTCCTCTCTGCTCCTCAAGTCAGCTCCAATCTGGTCAACACCAAGGGTTTGAAGTAGAACTGGCTGGTCTCAGGCTTTCAAAGTGAAACGGTTTACTCCCATCAGAAGTGAGCCAGGTATGGCAGGCCTGGGCCAAACCTGCGCGTTCAAACTGAACTGGACCAGTCCCAGCATAAAATAAGTTGTTCCATTTGCTAATTCATTGACTTATGCCATCTCGTAATTGTAGAAAGACACTTTATTAATGTGGCACACTAAATATTTTAGAATATATAAAGGCAGCTCATCATGTATCATCCAGATATTTAGAACATGTTGGTTGGTCACTAATGGTATCACTCTCCACCTGCCATAAAATGGACTGTGAGGCCTTTTTTTATATCCCTTTGTAGTTTTGAAATTTTTCCATGGAAAATATTTTTCAGTTGCTTAGTTTCCTATTGGTTTCAGGTTTCAGCCCTTTCTTAGTCATTGAAAAGTGAACAGCCTCCCTTGTGGATTGTCTAGTACAGTAGTTTTTCACACTTTTTTTCTTTTTGTAAAGGGAATCTCAATACATAAAACAGACAGAAATGCAGGGCTGCTCTTGGTGAAGCTATGGAGGGTGGTGCAGAGGGAGTTGAAACAGGCCCAGGGGAGGGATCCTTCTTCCCCCAGGCCATCTAGAAACTGCTTAAAGGTCTCCAGGTAGCCTCCAAGGACTCATATGAAACACTATTCACTCATATCACATCAAACAACACTGACTCACATCAAACAACATTAGAGCTGCTACAGAGAAAAAAAAAAAATGAAATCCATCCTCTTCCTTTTATAAGCAGAGAGCCAAAGTGATAGATTGCTCAAAAACTCACAGTCGAAACAGGGCAAAAGCAGACAGGAATGCACACCTCTGGAGGTCAGACCAGATCACTGTTTTAAGCTGCCACCCAGTGAAAATATCAGGAAGGCCAAGTTCATCTGGGTTTTTTTTTTCCTGTAAGATGGCTCTATTAGCACTTAATTTTCTCTAACTTCATTTGAAATGATTTTGTTTAGATTGGGTTGTAATAGTCATCATATTAGTGTGCATCTAAAAACATCAAAATTGGTGAATTTTTGTGCAGCCCTTTCAGTATTGAAGATGGAAGAAGATATACAACATTTTCAGCATATTATGCTTTATTATTTCAAGAAAGGTAAAAATGCAACTGAAATGCAATAAAAGATTTGTACAGTGAATGGAGAAGTTGCTGTGACTGATCAAACATGTCAAAAGTGGTTTGTGAAGTTTCATGCTGGAGATTTCTCACTGGACAATGCTCCACAGTCAGGTAGACCAGTTGAAGTTTATAGAGATCAAATTGAGACATCAACTGAGGAAAATCAATGTGGGAGATAGCTGACATACTCAATATATCAAAATCAATTAAGTGTTTGGTGAAATGAAAAATGGTCTTCTATTTTGTGGAAAAAAAATACAGACTTTTTGGCCAAGCTGATAAAGTCGCCCTAGAAAAAAACTGTGTTGGAAACCCCACATTCCCCGAATGACATATACTCTAAGCTTTGGTCTCTTGAGAGCACACACACACTCTGCTCTCAAAGTGTCTGAGATTGAGTCTGAGCCATTATGTCTGTCTTTCACACCTAATAGTCTTCCATCCATCCTGCCTACTTATTTGTGCTTTCTGTGGTATGGCAGGAAGGAAACAAGAGGAAAAGGCATGAGTGGGCAGGGGAAATACATGGGGTCTCCATGTCAATTTCTTGGTTGTCTCCATGGCACCAGCTTACTGGAGGCACATTATCCTTCTGGATGTGAGTAAAGTGGACTTCAGTACTTATTTCCTAGGATGCAGTAGGAAAGCCAGCATTCCTCCCAATAACACCTGTAACCTCAAATCCCAGTTTCTTTTCCTGCTCAATTCTTTCATTCTGCTTTGAGTTTTGCTGGATACCTCCCTAGTTTCTTTATATTCCACCTCTCCACTATATACTTAGTAAAGTTGACTGAAGATTTCTAGCAAAGGAAAGAGGGTGAGGGTAAAGATAAGGTGCGGTGCAGAACTGCACAAAAACCATTTAAACATAAGAAATAAACATTCTACCTATTCAAAGTCATCTTTTCTTCATCCTGGAAAACTGCACTCATTTTTTTTTCTACTCAGGGGCCATTCCCTTGCCATACTGCTAGAACCTGCTTGTTCTTATTTACTTATTTTTATTATATTTTCCCATTATAATTTATCCCCCTTATACCCCCTCCCCAAACTGTAAGCATCACACTGTTGTTCATGTCCATGAATCCTTTTTCCTTTTCCCTCATTCTCTCCACCCCGAGCTGTCAGTCTGCTCTCTGTCTATAAGTTTGTGTCTATTTTGCTTGTTCTTTTTTTTCACTTATTCCTCTCTAGCTTGACCCCCCCCATAAATACCCACAAATCCCTCTTCATTCCTTATGCAGGATAAGTTAGATATCTCTTAATCTTAAGGCTTCCCCAGCTTATCCATATCTTAAGGTAACAGTTTTCAAGCTTTTTGATTGAAATCAATAGGAAAATATATGTTTTATTTTGTGAACACACATATACATATGCACACACATATATGAGCATATGTATACAAAAGTTGTATGTGTGCATACATATATATATATACCAAAACAAACATTTCATGAAACAATAGTTACCCATGCTACTATGTATTCTAATATCCTCTATTCTAGTCTCCTCTGTTTTCCTTTAAAAAAATAATACTTACACAATCCATTGATAACTGAGTGCATGACATGTGTTCATTATAGCTGCTGTCGTAGTCAGCTAGGGCTGCCATAACAAAATACCATAGACTAGGTGCTTAAACACCAGGAGTTTATTTCTCACAGTGCTAGATGCTGCGGGGCTCCTGCTGGTCCCACTCCCCTCTGGGGCTTTCTTCCTGGCTTGCCTGGCTTTCCAATTATCTCCCTGCTATGTTCTCACATGGCACAGAGGAGATCTCTGGTCTTTCTTCCTCTTTTTATAAGGACATTGATCCCATCCTGGGGTCCCCACTCACATGACCTCATCTAAGTCTAATTATCTCCCAAAGACCCCACCTCACATCACACTGGAATTAGGACTTTAATGTATGAGTTGGGGTAAAGGGTGCAGAATACAGACATTCAGTTCATAACACCCACAGTTTGAAACACACTGCCTTAAGACCCATCCTTCCAGGGTCCAAATGGTCCATCAAAGGGTTTTACTGACAAGTGTACCTCTAGTCTTATAAAAACATGAATATTACATCAGAAAATTTTACATATCATTCCAAACTAAGCAAAAGAGTATAATTATAAAAATGGATGGGGTAGAACTTCCGGCCAAGATGGAGGCGCAGGTGGAAACACTGTACCTTCTTGCACAACCAAGTTCATGAACAACAAATATTTAAATCCAGAATACAACCAAAACAGAGAGAAAATGAAACAAATAGTAAATTGAACTCTACTGAAGTCTGACAACAACAAACCATTTATCCAGACTGGTAAGAGGGGAGGAGTCAGCGGGTAGCGCAGGAAAAAGCACCGGACCTGACCCAGGTGTGCTAGCAGCAGTTGGCAGATTCCAGGCTCCGGGTGGCAACAGGCAGACCCAGTGAGGGCACAAAGTGGCTAGCAGACCTCAATCACACATTTACAGGTAAATCAGGTGAAAAAATGAACAGTGAGACAGACCACACAACGCAAGACCCCAGGGCTGGGAAATAAAGCCTAGAAGTACTGATTGAAAAAACTTTCAGGGATCAGGGTGCTGGGAGTGGCTCTCAGGCTCACAGAGAGTTCACTGGAGAGACCCACAGGGTTCTGGAGGGTGCACAAGCCCACACATCTGGGAACTAGCACCATAAGGGCCCAATTTGCTGGTGGGAAGCAGCAGAGGGGACTGAAATCCAAGAGAGCAGAAAAAATACCATTGCCCCTCTCTGACCCCACCCCCACATAGAGCATCACAACCCAGTGACCTGGGTTGCCCTGCCCCAGTGAACACCTAAAGCTCTGCCCCTCATATGTAACAGGCGCAAACAGACCAAAACATTATGGCCCAAGAAGAAGCCAATAGCTTGAAGAAGAATAGCTTGAAGCCCCAGAGCCAATACTTCTAAGCAACCAAGAGGTAGCCAACCTATCAGATGCACAGTTCAAAACACTGGTGATCAGGATGCTCACAGAACTGGTTGATTTTAGTCACAAATAAAATGAAAAAATGAAGGCTTCACTAAGTGAAATGAAGCAAAATGCACAGGGAAACAATAGTGATTGGAAGGAAACTGGGACTCAAATTAATGGAGTGGACCAGAAGAAAGAAAAAAACAACCAAACAGAAAAAATGAAGAAACAAGAATTTAAAAAATGATGAGAGGCTTAGGAACCTTCAGGACATCTTGAAACATTCCAACATCTGAATTATAAGGGTACCAGAAGGGGAAGAGGAACAGCCATGAGTGGAAAACTTATTTGAACAAATAATTAAGGAGAACTTCCCTAATCTGGCAAAGGCAATAGACTTCCAGGACGTCCAGGAAGCTCAGAGAGTCCCAAAGAAGTTGGACCCAAGGAAGAACACATTAAGTCACATCATAATTACATTACCCAAGAAAAAAATTAAGCAGCAAACCCTAGAAGCAGCAAGAGATAAGTCTGATGGGAACACCTACAAAGGAGTTCCCATCAGACTGTCAGCTGATTTCTCAAAAGAGACCTTACAGGCAAGAAGGGGCTGGAAAGAAGTATTCCAAGACATGAAATCCAAAGACCTACATCCAAGATTGCTCTATCCAGCAAAGCTTTCATTTAGAATGAAAGGGCAGATAAAGGGCTTCTCAGATAAGAACAAGTTCAAGGACTTCATCATCACTAAGTCCTTATAATATGAAATGTTAAAGGGACTTATCTAAGAAAAAGAAGGAAAAAATTTCGAACAGTGGAAGAACAGCAAGCTCACAGTTATTAACAACCATACCTAAAACAAAAGCAAACTAAGAGGACAGCTAGATCAGGAGCAGAACCATAGAAATGGAGATCACATGGAGGGTTAGCAACAGGGGAGTGGGAGGAGAAGAGAAGAGAAGAGAAGAGAAGAGAAGAGAAGAGAAGAGAAGAGAAGAGAAGAGAAGAGAAGAGAAGAGAAGAGAAGAGAAGAGAAGAGAAGAGAAGAGAAGAGAAGAGAAGAGAAGAGAAGAGAAGAGAAGAGAAGAGAAGAGAAGAGAAGAGAAGAGGTACAGAGACTAAGTAGCATAGATGGTAGGTAGAAAATAGACAGGGAGAGGACAAGAATCATGTGGGAAATGTAGAATCTAAAAAACTTGTGCCACATGGACATGAACTAAAGGGGGGGATGGTGGGGGAGTGGGTGTGCAGGGTAGAGGGGAATGAAGGGGGGAAATTGGACAACTGAATGGTATAATCAATAAAACATTTGAAAATGGATGGGCTGTCAAATAAAAACGGGCTAGATTTAGATTCTGGCTTCAGCTCAGTTCCTAAAATCTGTATGCTTCAGTTTTCTTATCTTTCAAGTATACTAGTCCAATGATAGCTAATTCACAAGAATATTGTGAGCCTCAAATTAAGTAAAAGCATGTTATGTAAAATACATAGCATAAAATTTCCTACAAAGTACTTATCAAGTGGTAGCCATTATTATTATTATTATTATCATCATCATTATTATTATTCACAAGTGCAAATTAATTCAGAGTCTCTGTTTCTTGAACTGCCTGTGCCGTTGGCTGCTTGTATTAGGCTGTGCAGCTGAAATTGGGCTCTTGTTTGAGGCCTGCACTTCTCTGGAGGGACAGTGCCACAGTGCACATAACCAAAGGAGAACACAGTAGTTAAATGTGAGAAGGTACACATCATATTTTATACTTATTTCCAAAACTATTACAACATTTCATTGCCAAGTCAGAAACAGAATTTCTTATCCAAGCAAATTTGGAACCGAAAATTCAACCAGTTCAAAAGTCAACAGAAAACATTTTGAATAACCCACATGACCTTACACTTATACTGCTCCCCATCACCTCCCAGAATATTTTACCCTTTGGAAAGAGACTAAAGAATGGGATGAAAGCTACTTCCATGACTGCATCACTGAGCCCATGTGGCTTGCAGAGGCCTTCAGACAGCTATTTTGAAGCTAAGAGCCCAAGGGCTTATAAGCAGTCCCTCCTTGGCAGCACACTTCAGGACTCACCTGTCAAATCTTTGTGGCTAATTCACTTCTATCACCTCCTTTGGGAAACTTGGCAGGAGCCTCAGACACTGTCACATGTACATCAGAAACAGAAGTAATTTGTTTTTGCTATGCTCTAATAGCCTAGTAAAAAGGAATGTCAACAAAATGCTTTTTTAAATTTTATTTGTCTTGATCATAAAGCTCTTATCGATGCCCAGGTCATCATCCCTCTCCCCACTGAGAAGTGATAACTTCTTAGGAAATAAACCATCCACTTGAGGCAACTTAAGCTGGACTCTCCTGGTTAACCCAGCTGCTAGTAGAAACTTAACCCGGGGCAACATTAAAATGACTTACTGGGGATCCTGACCTCTACAGACCCACACCAACCCAGGCACCCCTGTCCCACTGGAATTTGTAATCACTAGTCTACATACTAATTCAGAATACTAACCAGATCTGGGAAGTCCATGCTCTGGGGTCAGCCTGGAACTTCAGCTCTCTCACACTGACCCAGGTACCAGGGAGAGCTCTCCCAGACGACTATCTTTCCATGCTGTAGTGCCCACAACTATCCCAGTGCCTGCCACATTGTGCATTGTCCATGAATGTTAGTTGGACAGAATTGACTTGACTTTTGGAAGCCAAGGTAATGCCAACAGAGCAAGCTGAGGTACTTCAACTCAGTGTCTTAACATTCCATACTGATTTTTTTATTAAACTTTTAAATAAAAAGCAGGCATATACATCATTCTAAATTATCTGATTACACTGCATCCTCCAAACCACCTAGCTCTCCTTGACTTTTATGAGCATAAATCAGAATCTGTGGTACTTGAATGGGGTTCTTTAATCTTATTTCAATACCATATTAAATTTGCATTTATTAAAAGTATGTCATTTTACAGGCCATTCCGGCCTTAGTCCAGCTTATAGGAGGATGTAAGAATGAGTTTTTTATTAAAACCCTTTTGGAAAACACGAGCAAATGATAACCAGTTCTGATACTTTTCCACATTTTTACAATATTTAAAAATATGTATTCAGATATCCAAAACTGATCCCACAATTTGATTTATTCACAAGTCCCCTGAAGTGCTTAATAAGTACAATATGGTACAATGAAAATCATGCTTATTACTGCTATAGGGTTGGTAATTCTCCAAGATGAAATCATACTTTTCAGGTTATAAATATACATTTTATTGTTGATTTTATGCTGCATTTTGAAATACTGCTTCTCTGCTTTCATATTTTCAGGGCCTTACAAGGGCATCATAAATCAGCCCCAAACTGGAGGAATGCTAATTGATATCAGGTGATTTCAAAATAGGCCGGGTTAAACTTGCTGTGTGTTTCATGAATTCCAGTTTTTTGTGGAATGCTTTCAAAACCAGACATGCAAGGAATTCATCCTCTAAGATTAATTAATTAAATGTAAGCACATTAGATATTTTAATATTTAAAAAAGGAGCTTGAAGGAAGTATGTATGCAGCTCAACTCTAAAGCCAGAACATAGAAAAGCTAAAAGAACATACATAACGCATTATCACAGGATCCATTGCTTTCTTAGTGAAAAAGGGCAAGTTCTATTACCCATAACCTGATCTGAACTATTTTTCTAACCCTCCTTAGGCCCCTTTTCTTGCTCTTCTGATTTTATAATCTATGCCACAGCTGTGTTACACAGAATTCCAGGTGTAAATCAACAGGTGTTACTGGGAAGACAAGGTTACTGTTTCTAAAAGCTTTTTGGAGCAAAAATGATACACTTTAGATATTTTGTGGCTAATGGGAAATAGCCTATGAACCAGCATAAATATTCGGCATATCAATTTATAATCCCCACCAAATAAGCTATTCAAGATAGAAAAACTTCAGAAAAAGACAGAAAAATTAAATTTGAGTAGCTTTATATTACCTCTCTGAAAAAATACCATAGCAGCATTTTCCAAAATGTGTTATTACATGCAAGAACAAAAAAATGTCAGTAGTTGGAGGTGTGGTGTGTGCATGCATGTGCATGTGTGTGCATGCATGTACATGCATGTGTGTGGTGTCACTGAGGCTGTGAGTTCACGAATGTTACTGCTGAGGAAGAAGATCATTTTAATGTGACTGAAATTAAAAAACATTGAGCAAATTATTCACTCGTCTATATATTCCATAGACAAAAGCAAAAATATGGACTAAGTTGACATAAAAATTAGTTTACTTTGAGTTATATGCATTATACTCAAGAAAAGTCTTATGTTCTATCATATAATGCTAGAACTCAAGATCTTAAAGATCAGTGATGTCTAACTCCTTAATGTTAGAATGTGGAAACTGAGGGCTGGAAAATTTAAATATAAGCTGAAAGTTACAAGCTGGTTAGCAAGGCAGGGTCAAGAAATGCGTTGCTTGCCCCTAGGCTAGTTCTTCATTTCTGTGATAACAGTAAGGACAATGAGTGGACCTTCTGTAATCTCTCCCTTTCTGGAGAGTAACAAGGCCAAGAACTGACCCAGGAAACTATTTCTCCCCTCAGTCAGCTCACAGGTCACTTGGGCACTTCTCAATCTTACTAACAGAAGTTCTGCTGAAGGAATAAAGTAGTGTTTGTGCTCTTTGTTGATCTTTTACAAATTACAAAGAGAAGTCAATATCCTAAAAAGAGATTATAAGTCTGTAAAAGCTTGTGCTGTAAAGACATTTCTTGATAACTTTTCTTTGATGTCCTCCTTGTAGATTTACTATGATACTGTCAGAGCATCACTGTGCAGCAAACACAAGAACCCTGCCCTCCTTCCCACCTCTTCTCTCCTCCTTCTGTCTCTAAGGTGTTATGCAAGAGTGAGCAGGAAGATTAGAAGGGTACATGTAATGGCTGATGCAATTTAAGACACCGAGTTCAAACTGTGTGTGTGTGCATCCTTGTTTTTGCACATGACTGGGTACTCCACTGGTAGGTGCTCCCAATGTGCATGATGTATAGTAGCTGCTGTCTCAATACACTCCCTTTCTAGGCATATGTTCCTTGACCACCAAGAGAGTAGGATAGAGGTCGAGTTCTGTCTAGTAAAAGCTACAACAGTGTGAACTCAAAAAAATAAGGAAGACTAGATTCCTATACTTACAGCTCTTCCGGGGAGAAAAGAGTTAGCTTTCAATATCTGAAAGTTGGGGCAAGGGAAGCAAATAATTAAGTATTCACTATGAACCAGGACTTGAGATGTGTCTCATTAATGCTCACCTTGACTTGAGAGGGGAAAAGACATCATCCCTATGTTATAAGTTAAAGAAATGAGTATCTAAGAGGCTAAAAGACTTGCCCAAGATCACTCACATCCACCTGATGCCAAAGTCCATTCTCTTAGTCCAATTTAATCACATAGTTAAAATCAAGATCCAAAGAGGTGAGAGACTGTCTAAGGTCACAGACCAAACAGTGGCAGAGATGATAACAGAATTACTGACCCTAGTCCAGTGTTTTTTCTACAAGCTTTAGAAAACTGTATAACTTGCAAACTCAGAATTAATAACAAAACAAAACAAAACACACAGGTTAGTGTAAGAGTGTCAGAAACTCCAAAGCAGCAGAGTGGAACAAGCCATACACCAATACCAATATGTGAAGCATGTTAACATGGGGAGTGTGTTGATACAGTTGCATGTATCAATTTATTATGTGTCTATGTCAGCTATATATGCGGTAGGGAAAAAATTTAAACAATAATGAATTGTATTTCTCTTTACATTTTTATTACCAAAAGCTAATTGTTTGGCAGAGAGAACAATTTTTTCCTTAATAAAATTCTCCCTGTATTACCTAACTAAAAGGGTGCACCCTAGCTGGCATTTTGGAATGAACTTATTTACAATGGGTTAAACACAAACACTCTGTATAAAGCAAACAATTTTCGTAGTCAAAAAAGAAATCACTAAATAATTATATGCCATTCCTGAGGATAAACATCTAGATACATTGCTGGATATTTCACTTTTAAACAAAAATGTTTTAGTGCCAAATGTATACATTCTCTTTGTAGTTAATGTTAACTCTATTATAATCTTATTCTATCTTATAGATTGATTAGTTTTATATTCAAATATGCTACCATCTCTGCCACACATTAAATAACAAGGTGAAAATTCCAGAAAAGAATCAATCAAAACACTAACTTGAAAAGACGCATGCATTCCTGTGTTCACTGCTGGAGAGAAGCCTTATGACCAAAGAAAGACAGAAGAAACCACTTCACCACAACAAGACTGGTAAGGAGTGTGGAGGAGGCGCAAGAGGGCTGGCTGGGCTCCCATGGGCAGCAGATGAAGGGCCAGAGGGATATTTCAGTGGCCAGGGGGTTCCCCCTAAAAAATGTGGGGTCTAAACCCAAAGCTAGGCTACCCAGCCTACTGCACCAGAACCAGGAAAATAACCCAGATAATATCTGGCTGTGAAAAGCAGCAGTGTTTCTGTCTACCAGAGAGAGATGGCAGGAGATGTAGAGGGCCTCTTGAAGGGTTAATGCATAAGATTTCATCTGCAGCCACTTTCCTGGGCTCTGGCACTTCTGTTGACATGGGATACTGGAAACAGTGAATAAGTGTGGCAGCTGCTGCCCTCAGGTTGGAAATTCTGGGGCATATTCTGTATTTTTTCAAAGGAATTTCCAGCAAAACAAACTCCCCATGGTTGTCTATAGCAGAGGCCTTGATAATTCTCCCAAATGTTTTCTTTTCCTCCTTTCCAGTTTTCTTGGTCACCTCTCCCTCACACCACTTCTTGAATCACTTCCCAAATATACCACCTGCACCCCAGTCCTTACATCAAGAAAATCTAAGCTCAAATGGTAAAGAATGATACCAAGGTCAGCTCTAGGGGTCTCAGCACTCAAAAGTTCCCTGCAGCAGCTAAGTGCCAGCTTGCAGAGGACTCAACTCAGTGCCTGCCGGGGGGTCTGCTGTAGGCACAAAGCATGCAGGATGCAGATACAGAAACTGGAGAAAGACACGGCTGCTGCCCTCAGAAGTTTAAATTCCAAAAAAAAGGATTTAGAGTGTGGAACATCTTCTAACTATTGCTGAAACCCAAAGATCCATCTTCATTTGATATTTTTAATCCATGTGGCCCCCAATAATTATCCCCAAATCCACTTCTGCTTCAGATCATCCCATTCAATTTATGGCCCAGGTTCCCACGGCTCCAATTTACATGTGATTCACATAACATCTGTTTAATTTTAAAGTTTATATGGCAGCTTTTTGTAATCCTAGGGACTTTTTCAACTTTTTCCCTCTTCCCTCAAACACCAAGGGGATGGAGAAAATTAATTTCCTGTGTAAAAATGCAAGCTGACAGCAGGTCTAAGGTTAAACCTATTTACAAAGGAAATTGTTTGCCAATGTTTAGAAAAGTCTGTTTTTATTTGAAAAATGTAGTGATCTACCTGGCTTCTAGTGTCTCATGGAATTTTATTATGAAAGAGTTTCAACGTATAAACAATTAGGAGGAAAATAGATTGTATTGTTTCTCCCCAATGTGCAGCGAACTACTGGCTAATAGGCCAACAGATTTGTTTCACTGGACAGCCACCTGGGAAGATCCCCATTTCCCCTTCCTCTGGAGTTGTCCGGGATATCACACCTCAGAGCCCCAGGTTTGCCTGGCCTCCCCCACCCTCCTGAGGCTTTTCTCTTTTAGTGTTAATG
The DNA here is from genome assembly GCF_021234435.1 of Artibeus jamaicensis. Lineage (NCBI taxonomy): Eukaryota > Metazoa > Chordata > Mammalia > Chiroptera > Phyllostomidae > Artibeus > Artibeus jamaicensis. The sequence goes on along the minus strand of NW_026522030.1, from coordinate 39,971,182 downwards.
GCACGAACAGTTCTGGACTTCATTTCTGTCTGGCCTGGTGCAAGCCAAGCTGGGCCCACCCAAGTACCCACTCCAGACACAACTCCTCTTGTGGAGGGAGAAGGGTTGAGTCCTCTCCACAGTCAGAGAACTGAGATCACTTTTCTTCCTCCACATTTCCATGCATATGGTGGCTCCATTCTTTCTTATTTCTGTCCAACAAGACCTTCTGGTTTGAATCTTGCTGAGTTAGGGGGGATTTTCTTGGTGCATAAATGCATTGTGCTGCTCCAGCACCATCAAGATGTTTCAGGAAACATTAGGAGATCTTTTAGACCATGTCTCTTCTAAGCCCTTCTTAGTCACATAGGACCACTTTGCTGCTCTCACGTCTCACAAGGTGAGGCTGTTTTGTGTGGTCCTACCACCTGGCCATTTCCACTTTGAGATCTTATCTACCAGAGAAATGAGGCCCAGGATACCCCTGGTGTGTCAGGGATTGTGCTATGGATTCAACTGTGTCCCCTTAAAATTCATACATTGAAATCTTAATCCCCAGTAACTCAGAATGTGAACTTATTTGTAAATAGTGTTGCCAATGTAATTCATTAAGATGAAGTCATACTGGAGTAGGGCAGGCCCCTCATCAATACAAAGGCATGCATATAACAAGTGGGAATTTGGACACAGTGACACAAACACAAGGGAAATGCCATGTGAAGATAATGCTTCTACAAGCCAAGAAAGATCAAAGATTTCCAGCCAACCACCAGAAGCTAGGCATGAAGCATGGAACTGATTCTTCACCAGAACCCTCAGAAGGAACCAATCCTGACAACACTTTGATCTTGGACTTCCAACCTCCAGAACTGTGAGACAATAAAGTTCTGTTATTTAAACCACTAAGTTTATGGTACTTTGTTATGGCCGTTCTAGCAAACTAATATAGATTTTATTATTGCTACCATAAGATTCCTTCCTTAAGGCAATCAATATTTCCAGGCCATTTGACTGAACTGGAAAAGGGTCAAAAAGACAAGATGCACTGGGGAAAATAAAAATATTTTTCCCACTACCATTTTATATAATGTAAGAAAGACCTGTATAATAAGAATTATTTCGGATTTCAGTTGGGAAAATGTTTGCACTTTGAGATACTGTCAGCATTTTGCAACCTTGATAGAGTGACTGACAGGTTGTTTTAATACCCAACATAATATTACTGCAAAAATCATTAGTTTGGGGTACACTTGGCAGAGGAAGTGGGAAAAATATGGGCCTACAGAGGCCCAGTGCAAGTTTCAATATTTGCTAAGTAGATAAGATCTTGGGCAACACAAAATCCCACTCAATATGTTTTCTCATGTATAAAAGAATATTTCTTTGCAGGATTATCCAGGAAAGCAATGAAACAATTTATATTAAGCACGATACCTAACTAGCACTTAAATTTTTTTCATACTCCTTGCATTTAGCATACAACTATCTGAAAATGCACAAAAGAAGGAAAAGTTTGGTGGCAGGATCAACAAAGCAGCAGCCCTTTCATTTTAATGAGAAGCTATGTGCCTCATCGTCTGGTATTGCACCTACCATCATCAGTAAGAAAAAGAACCTCCTCCACACCCCTTCTTTCCTGAAGTAAAGCCAGTGATTCAAATGACTTTGCACCATCATAAATTTCCTCTTTATGCTGACAAAATGTAAAAAGAAACTGTTAAGAAAATAAAACCTATAAAATAAGATTTATATAGTCAAAGTCATTTAAATATTATTTTCACGAGAAGAACAAGATTACCTTTTAATTTTAAAACACATTTCTGAATTTGAGTTATCCATAAATAAAAAAGAAATTGCCTGAAAATATAGATATGACTTTTGAAACTCCAGCAAGGGGCCCCCATCATTTAAGGTGATCCCCAAACCAATCCAGTTGCTACCTTAATACGCCCAGAGCAGTGGCTCTTTCTTCAGTTAGCAATGCACACTCACAGATGGCTCCTGGGAGACTATGAGGATCACTGGCTTGGCCTGAGAATCCAATCAAGGCAGCTCAACCACTGATTCTCAGATATGCCTGATGAGCACTGAGAGGCCTAGGAAATATGCTCAAAGCAAATAAATCCAATTGGTTAACAGTATAACCTCCCAAAAGTTAAGATCTAGAGATGTGTGTGTATGTGCATGACATATGTATGTGTACATTTCTATGTCCAAATATGTATATGCAAGCATATAGACATATAGATATATATACACACCCACACAAGGGATCAAAGGAATCAAGTTATTCTGCAACTTACTTTTGTCCACTTAAATTATACACGCATATCTTTCTGTATCAATATATGTAGATCACTCCCAAATGATCTAACATTTTTAACAACTATGTAGTAGTGGAATATTCGTAGTAGCTGTATTTTTATTTATTTAACAAACTCCATTTTAATGTGTTTATGTGGTTTCAGGTTTTTACTATCAAAGAATTGCATAGTTTGATACTTGTACAAATACAAATGTATTTGTACTAAATAAGGATGCAGTAAAATTGCTCATTCAAAACAAAGTGTATTTTACATTTTGATTGAATCAAATTGCTCTCTCAAATAATGGTCCGCTAATTGCAAGTCTCCCAGAAATATATGAGAAGACCTACTAGGGATGAGCAGAGATAATTTGTTTAAATAGAGATGCCCATGCCCCGTGCTCTCAGAAAATCTGGTGAAATATATCTCAAGTGAGGTCCAAAGAACTGTATCTGTCTTTTTCTTAAGTTTCTGAGGAAATAGAATGATTAGGCAGGATTAGGAACCCCTGAGGTAAACCACCTACCCACCTTTGCAGGAGGTACCCATTAGCTACATAGCAGTTATTCATCTTGTTGAGAATTACTCACACATGTGACTCTGACCTGTGCAGGAAAAGTAGCATCTGAAAAGCAGATAGAATTCATGCCAGAGAGACAAGCCTGGTCTACGGATCCTATCTCCCTACAATGAGCTGCAAAATTTCCCAGTTTGTATTGCTGGGATCTGTTTTGAAACTAAAAAAAAGAAAGAATATGTTGTTTTGTTCCAATACTTTACTCAGAAATGGGAAAGGAGATAGCACATCCTTGTTATTATTCCACCATTCAGTGTATGAGTTAACAAATCCAGTGCTTCAGAAAAGTTTCATGAACGTAGATGGAGCATTTGGCTAGTGGATAGTGATATCCAATGGCATTCCCTGCTACAGACATTACTGTCCACTGTGGCAGGAGAGTAAATGCTAAACTGGGCCCCTTACCTTAATGGAGATGAAATCTGCCCTCAGTTTTCCCAGCTGACTCTGGGAATGAAGAGTAGAGTAGTGAAGAGCGTGCCTTCTCACTCAGGAGAATGAGCTGATGCATGCAGAAGCTTATGATGTTCATTATCTAACACAGATCTCTACATCTGCCTAACAAGATAGTAAAGGACATTCTTAAGTTCAGAGACCTGAAGGACCCTCGTAAACATCCTCAAAAGCCTCGCCAAACAGTTCTCAATCCTGGATGCACCTTGGACTCACATAGGCAGGTGTAAAAAAATGTGTGATGTCCAGGCACCACCCTCAGAGACTTTGATTCAGTTGGTCTGGGGTGAAGCCCAGGCAGTAGCATGTTCTAATTGACTGTATAGAATTTAGTGTATAGCTGGGACTGAAAAACACTGGTGGAACCTATTATTCATGGGACAAACCTAGCGTGCCTCCAATCCTTGCTTTGTAATAGTCTGGTCTGAATTAAGTCACCTATGAGAGAGAAGAGTAGAAATGGAAAAAGAAAACTTAAATGAAACCTAAAGGGATTTCCTGGGCAACACTTCCTTTTTCTCCACACCAACCCCCAAACCACCCCAGTCTCTCAACTTCAAATTATGTCTCTATGAAAATAGAGGAGCAGGATCACTTTTAAGTGGAAGAGTGGGAAACTCAAGTGCCCCCAGGGACTAGGCAAGCAACAAAAATGAGGGAGGCACCACTCAGGACTGTAGCAAACAACAGCCCAAAGGCCACTAGTTGGTTCTAACCAAACGCTGGCATGTAATTATTCAACCCCAATGGCCTGATGCCAAACTACGTTTCTAAAGATGCAAAACTCTTTATTAACTCTTAATAAGCTAAATAAAACAGATCTATGAGTTAAATGAGACCCAAAGTCTACTAGCTTATGACCCGTGATTTCAAGGAAACCACCACTTTTCATGGTTGAAATCTGGAATCATTGATCATAGAAGTGATAACAGTAAAATACAGCTGGAACCCAAACAGTGACAGGTTTGGTTAACTTATTGAAGGGCTGGCTTGCATCCCTTAACCAGATGATACTCACAAAACCACGGGTAGACGATGCAGGGTTTGCATTAAAAGTTAACCCAGATGGACTGGGTGGAGCTGGTTAAAGATGCCTGTTTCCTGGAAACCATTTCCCTTTCATTCCCCCCACCCACCTGTGAAAGTCCAGGTGCAACTTCCACTTTGTTGCATGTCAAAGAAGAGACTCTTTCTAAATTATCTGCATTCCTTTGGTCACCATCTGTGCCCCCAAGCCCCACTTCCAACAGGTATGCTGTTGTCAACACCAACACAACAGAAGCATTTTCCATAATACATGCAGAATATTCTGCTGAATCCCCTTCCATGAGATCAGATAGCTGGGATTTGCCTTCAGTGCTGACAAACCAACAGGGTATAAGATGAATGGACCATAGCATCAATCAAACTGCCAGGGTGGGGCAAAAGTGGGTTTATAGTTGTTCACGTGAAAAGCAATACAATTATTAATAAATAATAATATAAGAATGAACTGTGTTTTGCTTACTCACAACGGTAAAGCTACTTTTGTCCCAATCTGTAGTAAAGACATGTATGAAACTAGAGGTAAAGGATTGGGATAACTGTATACTGAAAAGAGTTTGAGAAAGACATTCTGTGGCCAGTGACGGACAGAGAAAACCTTGTACTTCTTCTATTTCCCTTCTTTCTTCTATGAAAGGGGGGTTTCAGAGTTGTGTGCTGTCTGTTTTTCATGAATATCATATTCTAACAAGACGTGTGAAATTGGCCTGGCTGGGCAGTAAAACAGGACCGTGAATGATGTACACACAAGACTCCTCTCCCCAGAAAAGGCAACTGTGAGTCCTGGCCATTGAGCCATCTGAGGTGAAGCTGCACTGGAGACTGGTTGCAGAGGAAGACAGAGAGGGCCAGGCGAGGCAACTGGGCCCTACTCTTACACCCACACCCACCACTGATGGTGGGTACCACTGATGCACAGTGGGCTGTAGGCCCTGACTAACTGCCAGGTGGGTAACACAGGGATGGTCATGGAATGAAGGCTCTTGTTTCTTATGTTACTCCAGGCTCCAACAGCACAGCCATTCCCAGCCTCAAAGTGGCTAACTCAAGAAGCAAGAGTGCGGCACCATCCACCGGATTTTCTTCATCATAATACCTACATGGTTATTATAGGATGGACACAATATAACAGTTATTGAGGGTACACCTACCCCATGCCCAGAACAGTGTTGTACTAGGTACTGAAGGATTCACAATTATTCCCTTTTCTCCAAATGGTCAAAAAGTCTAACGTCATCTGCATCAGAGAGCTACTCACCCAGGAAAAAGAGAAAAGCATACCCAGAAGGATGAAAGAAAGAGGCATCAGTGTGTGACACACACAGAATGTTAAGGAAGGAAAAAAGTTGCTGTAATGAGGAGGAAACCTTCTTAGTTTGTCATGCAATGTCCTGCCCTTTGGTGTTGTAAAGATCTAATGGATGTTCAATTTATTTTAGATATTGAACTTACATATTTTCTGTATATATGCTAGTGGGACTGGTCAGAAGGAGGACCAATTCCTCATTAGTTACAAGCAGAAAAGGTAAGTCAAACTCAGAGCTGAATTTATTAAAGTGACACAGTATATTCTTCTGTCAGTAAAGGTTATAGGTGATTTGAACAATGAGAAACCTGCATGGTCAGAGCACTAAGATAAAGCATCATAAAGCAGACAAAATAAGGGCCCCAAGGGCGGAAAGTATTTTGCTGGCAGAAAGGAAGAGGGGGGAGTTGCCAAGAGGTGGAAAAAGAAAATAAGCAGGGACATTCCTCCTTTGAGGCCATATGACTATAAAAGTCCAAGACTTTCCTAAGTGTAAAGTACTTGCATAACCATTATTATTTTGATCCTTACAAATCTATATATCCATATACAACTACCCCATTTTATAGGTTAGAAAACTGAGTTTTAATTCCAAGTCTTACTTAGAGGTCAGAAGCAGTAAGTGGCTCAAACTCATAGCCCAGGAATCTTTCCACCACACTTGTCCCTGAGGAGTAACTAGGATCTTTCTGAGCCCCAAATGTGCTCCAGTAGTAAGCTCTGTGACTTCCAAAACTTATCCATGAGGGAGGTGGGTCAGCAAGCAGTGCTGGAGGAAAGGAAGATCTCTGGGCAAGAACAGGAGGGATGGTAATAAGGAAGGGGAGGTTAGTTGATTGGGGTCCTTGAGAACAAAAAGAAAACAACTTGGTTCTTATCCTGAAAGTAGTTAGCTGGCTGAGCATTAATGGAGATATCCCTAAACACGCTGAAGGTATGTGCTGTGTGGTTCACTGAGTCTTAAAGAACAGACAAGTACTTGGACAAGGGTCCTACCCCCGCTCTCCTGTGAAAATAATGAAAACATTGAAGATAATATCCATCTGCAGCTGCTAAAGCATTTTGGAAGAAAGCAATCCATCTATGCAGATGAAAGAAGCATACATAGAGATAGTTTTGCTGTTGCTGGTGAGAGAGACGTCAACATACCATCAGCTCAAAAACCAAGCTGAGAAGCATAAGGAAATTTGAGAAGTTTAGTTGTGCACCATTTCAGAAGGCGAGGCCACAGAGGCAACAAAAGATATTTGCATTCAGCACCTAAAATTAACTCTCTTTCTCCTTTTCCATCCCAGGGCCTTATCAGGTTGGGAAATCAGACACTCTGTCTCTGATCTGTCCTGAAAGGCATTTTCTTTGTGTATGTTGTCACACACACACAAACACAAGTTGTACAAAATTATTCCACCCAATGACCAGGAAAAAGGAAAATCACTGCTTTCGTTAAAGGGTTATGAAGTGTTCTTTTGACCACTCCTGTTTTCTCTGAGAATGTTAAGCCTATGAAAGGAGGTAAAGCAAGCTAAGCTTTCATCCTTGGTAACACACCCATGGCAGAGAGCAGAGGCAGGTGAGAAAGAAAGAAGAGATGGTGAAATGAAAATATTGGATTCAGTATCTGCAGAGATTCTGTTTGGTCACAGAAAAAAACTGTTAATTATGAGCTCGCTATGAACTTTGCCCCATGCCCTACTGCTTTCTGCCTATCTCTTCCCAAGGGGTTCCTTTGGTGCCCTGTGTAATGAAGGGCCCATTATTTTTTTATTTTTTAAAAGATTTTATTTATTTATTTTTAGAGAGAGGGAGAGGGAGTGAGAAAGAAAGGGAGAGAAATATCAATGTGTGGTTACCTCTTGCGCCCCCCTTCCCCAACTAGGCACCTGGCCTATACCCTAGGCATGTGTCCTGACTGGTAACTGACCCAGCCACTCTTTGGTTCACAGGTCAGCACTCAATCCACTGAGCCACACCAGCCAGGGCCCATTATTTTTTTTACTTGTTAACTTTCATAGCCAAGCATCACACAGAGCTTCTCCAATGATTACCAGCTGAGTGACAGTTATCAAAACAACCCCCATATTTAGGTTCAGGAGAAATTTGTACATTATTGGGCCTCTGTCAATATTTAGCACATGAGTCTAGACAACCTGTTATCTTTTGCAAAAAAAGTGTAACAGGATGGGGTTGGAGACTACTTATTTGAAGAAAAATTCCTTAAGATATTCTGAAGATGACTTAATACTAAGAGTATACTGATTTATAGACATCTATGGGAGATCAGACACTCTGGTTTACTCTGAAGGTGTTTTCTCTTGTATGTCATCATACATGTACAAACACATGTTGCACAAAATTATTCCACCCAGTGACCAGGAAAAAGGAAAAATCACTGCTTTCATTGAAGGGTTACTAACTGTTAGCCACCCCTGTCAGATTTCAGGAATCCTATTTCCTAGGGACATTAAGTGAGGTGAACCTAAGAAACAGAGATTCCTTAAATAAAATGCCATTGTTAACCATATAATCTTCATGGAAAAGAAAGTTAACTGAAATATACTGGGCTTTATTCTCCTCTAGTCACTGTAGTAAGGACTTCACCATCTGAGTTATCCTCACAGCACTCTGCAAAGGAAGATTCATTTCTGTCTCACCCAAGAGGAGCAGAGATTTCAAGGGCAGTGCCCAACCAAGCTCACCAGTGCTCCCACCCCTCAGATCCTGCAGCTCTGTCCATTCATTCATTCACTCGCTTAATGATTTATTGAGCACCAAGTCTATGACAGACTGTGTTAGGCACTATAGATATAAGATAACTAAAACACATTATTTCACTCACAAAATGTCATATCATCTGTTTCTTTGTCTATTGTAATTTCCAAAACCAGAGAAAATCTCTTTGAGTGACATTACCTAGTGCCTACTTTTCTTAAGAAGAGGAAATTGACTATAAGTTCCGCTTCTTCTCTCATTTTGGTCTACTTTCCTTCCTTCCTATATTTCTTCCTTCCTTCCTTCCATTTCTTTCTTTCATAAGAGAGAAAGGAGTTACTAGATTCAGTACATTTCAGATTCCATAGTGCAATGTATGATAGTCACTGGAAGATAATGTCCCAAATCAGAGTTGCCCATAAGGCTAATCCAGGGGAGTCAATTCTAGGTATAACAGAAACAAAACTGGCTCATGGACAAGAAAGTCTAAAAAACTGGGTACACAGTACTTCCCTGTGATGAGTCACAACACACACCGTTTTCAAGACCTCTAGAAGTATTTAAGTATCAGTCAACATAACAGTACCCGAGCTTTCCCAAGGATTGGAATTCTTAATAAACAGCTTCACAGCTTTTCAAATATTGTTCTTTAGAGGAATAATTACACTGGAGCACATTTAATACTTTGGGGGGAAAATATTTGGACATTTATTCAAGGTAGCACCTTATAGAAGAGCACAGAAATGCATTACAGAAGACCATGGTTCAAAAGCTCATAATCTGAAATGTAATGTTTAGCTAAGTTAACTTGAACAACCTCTTTGAGCCTTTGCTTCCTTATGTGGTAAATGACTGAATAATATATACCTTATATTTATTATTGCAAAGACTAAAGATAATGCATATATATTTTTAAATGCTTAACAGTGCCTGACAAACAAGTGCACAAAAAGTAGTGCCTATTTTCAATATAGAATATTTATTACATATATATTACATATTATAGTACAATTTAATACAGTTGACACACAATGAAAAAGAAGTGCATTTTAATCTATTTGTCCACAATTTATGAATGTCTTTGAGCTGCCAGCCTTTCACATTTGTGCCAGAACCAACTGACTAGACTAACTTTTGTATGAAATACTTTTAGAATAAAAAACATAGCTCTTCTTGTGGTCAGCACTGTGGTCCAGTCAACCTAACAAACTTGCAGGAGACTGACAGAAAGTAACAGAACACAAAAAGGACAACTTTGCACAAAGAATTATGTTCTCCTTGTTTATTTTCTGTCTTTGTGTTTTTCCATTGTACTGTATTTCCCTCACTGCTATTTTTTTCTCTACAATGTTTTTGCTTGTGTCTCTGCTGCATAAATTAAACAAAGAAATAATTTTAATCTACTTTTTTCTAATTATCAAAATCAAGAATGAAACAAAATCTTTTGATATCCCATTATCTAATACAAATGATTTCACAGTTTATGCTCCACACTCCTATCTTTATTTCCTCCTCTTTATTTAATATTATCTGATAACAAAAAGCTAGAATATAGTTATAATACAATTGTTTTTTCACTTTCAACAATCTGTATTCAGCATTAAAGCAAATTTACAAACTTATTCAGACAATCTTTTTTTTCCTGTTTCAATGAAGACTTATGAAGAATTGAATACATTTTATTGCCAGGTTAAGATGATCTTGAATAAGGTTACCAAAAGTCTTCATATAATAATTCCATGTACTTATAAATATATTCAATAAATAAAATATATGTATCTTGAAATCTCTATATCAAAATGATGCTAATAATGGGTATGTCTGGAAGGTGATACAATGGGTGATTTTTAAATAATTTCCCTACCTCATGGTTTTTAATTTTTCTAACATAAATACATGGAGTTCTTTTTAATAAAGAAAAACTGGGCTACTAGATAAAGAAGGCAAAGTGAGTGCTTGTGTTTGCATACACTGCCCCCAACATTCCACACTAAAATGACAGTAAACGACCTTTATAAAGATATAAACCCATTAGGATAAAGGGAGCAGGAGAAAAGACAACAGCCACAAAATTTCGGAAGCTGGAAAGCAGATGGCCCATGGTAATTGACTTAGCAGACCCAAGAAAGCTGAATCCTAAGCTGACAGTAGGAAAACCCATGAAAAAAACCCAATTTACCCTAAAAAACACCCAAAAGACTCAGAAATTGGCAGCACCAGGTACCTCTGTAAGTAGGAGGTGAAGGTCAGACTAAAGAGGGATTTGTGCAAGTCTGTTTAAAGAAGTAATGAGATCCCCACATCCCCTCCACCACTTCATGCAGCCAGGCAACTGGCCACCCCTCCCCCCAAGTTTCCTCTAACCTGTACATAAGACTGGAAGTTTAATCTTTAGGTAGAATATAACAGAATATCCTAGGCAAACAGATACAGGTGAGAATGAGGGTCCTGAGACATACCAGAAATAAAGGAATTAATCGTACCTTCTGAAACCCACTAACCCTCAGTGCCAGCCCAATTTCCTGAGCACTTCACACAATACAGGCAACCGGGTCTGATGCTCACTCCAAGCAGAAAATAAGAAAAAGCCATACCTAGTGTAGCTGACCTGTCCAAAACAAAAGATCTAAACAACAGCAGTTCCCAGTGAAACAGTCCAGTCAGTTCAAAATACAGTGACACCAATAATCAGTTAGCCCATCCAAGCATTCCTTGGATGTGAACTGTATTGATGTAGTAATGAGAACATAAACACCGAACAAAAACCAAACCAATATTACCCTATAAATATATAAACATGTCAAGGGAAAATGGGAAGTATGTGGTCTATGGGGTGTGGGGATCCTGAGTATGTCCATGTGTCTATGTCTCTGGAGAAAACAGAAGAATAAGTCTTTGTCCTTTGAGAAGTGGCAATATTAACTTGTCACATGGCATACAGAGGTAAATGCTGAAAGAATCCTGAAAGGGCTGAAAGTGGTGGCCTCTGAGAAGGATAGCTGATGGGACGTTGGGGTCAGAGGGAGATGCCTGCTCTTTATAACAAGCTCAACAGGAATATTAGATTCTTTCAACAATATTAAAAATAAAAGAGTGAGAAAATGATTTTGCAGCATGATGAGGCACAATGGAAATATAATGAATTAAAAATATAGGCCTCAAGACTTCTGGTCAAGATGGAGGCAAAGGTAAACACAGTTCACCTCCTCACACAACCATAGCAAAAATTACAACTAAAATACAAAGCAACTATCACCCAGAATATACAGAAAATCAAGTTGTATGGAAGTCCAACAACCAAGGAATTAAAGAAGTCACGTTCATCCATACAGGTAGGAGGGGCAGAGATGTGGACATGCAGAGACATAAAAAGGGTAGTCCCACACCTATGTGTGGTGAATAAAATTGGGAGGGATACCTCAGAAGCAAGATATCCCAGCCACACAACAGACCACTCAGCCCAGGGTTCTAGCGCCAGAAAGATAAGTCCCCATAACTTCTGGCTGTAAAAACCAATGGAGGTTGGGGTGGAGGGAGAAACTGCAGAAAGAATCTTAAAAGCAGCAAAAGAAAAGTAGATAGTTACCTACAAAGGAATTCCCATAAGACTATCAGGTGATTTCTCAAAAGAAACTTCACAGGCTAGAAGGGACTGGCAAGAAGTATTCAAAGTGATGAAAAGCAAGGTCCTGCAACCTAGACTACTCTATTCAGCAAAGCTATCATTTAGAATGGAAGGGCAGATAAAGTGCTTCCCAGACAAGGTAAAGCTAAAGGAGTTCACCACTACGAAGCCATTATTATATGAAATGTTAAAGGGACTTTTCTAAGAAAAGAAAATCAAAATTATGAACATTAAAATGACAATAAATTCACAACTATCAACAACTGAATCTAAAAAAACAAACTGAGCAAACAAGCAGAGCAGAAACAGAATCATAGATATGGAGATCATTTGAGGGGTTGTCAGCTGGGATGGGGAAAGGAGAGAATGGGGAGAAAGGTGCGGGGATTAAAAAGTACAAATTGTAGTTACAGAATGGGCAGGGGAATGTTAAGAGTAAGTATAGGAAATAAAGTAGCTACACAAGTTATATGCATAACCCATGGACATGAACTAAGGGGGAATTGCCGAGGGAATGAAGGGTAGCAAGTGGAAGGGGCAAAAGGGGAAAAATTGGGACAAATGTAATAGCATAACCAATTATTTGTGTGTGTGTGCAATAAACATATTATAGTGAAATTAGAGATTAATAAACCTGTATTAAAAAATAAAATTACTAATTCCTATCAAATGAGGTAGGACAAGGAAAAAATATCATGAATAATCTTACATCGGGTTTAGAACACAATCTGTCCCTTCTCTATGAGCTCTGTGCAAAATAATTCAATAATAAAGGAAGAAGTTTCTGGAGCCCATCCTATGAGACCTACATAAACCTTCAGTTCCAGAGCTTTGTTCTCTACCAGAACTCAGTTAGTCTTGTCTTACATACCAAAACAACACTCATAAAAGTTAAAGAATCATACACTTTCTAAAATGTAGCATGAGTAAATACAGGAAGCTATTTAACTGCTCTGAGGCTGAGGAAAGCCATTCAAAGTATAAAACAGTCAAATAAAGCAAATATTGGCATATGTGAATGCAGTAAATTGTTTTTTTAACTCCTGTATGTCTATAACAGAATCTAAGTAAATGTTAAATAATTATAAAAAGTTATTAACTATAAATATAATAAGGGGTTAATATCCATACTAAATTTACAAATCAACAGGAAAAACATATGATAATAGAAAAAGAAAGAACATGAGCAGAAAATTTATAAAAGAATAAAATGGACACTAAACTTATAAAAATTGACCAGTGATTTTTTTAAAAAACAAATTAAAATTTCTATCAAATTGAAATATTTTTAAAGGTAATATTTAATACTAGTAGGAATAAAAAGAAGTATGTATTCTCATATATTGTTATTAGAATTTTAACTTGGAAAGCTATTTGGCAATATGTATTAAGGACCATAAAAATGCTCATACTTTTCAATAAATAATCCATTTCTACAAATCTATCCTAAGTAAATGAGAGATGTAGTAAAAGATTTATAGACAAAAATATTTATCACCTAGTAATGATCTCATAATAGGGAAAAGATTGAGCAAATTAGAGTATAGCCCTGTAATAGAATATTAGGTAGAAATTAAAAGTCATATTTTGAAGAATATTTAATAGCATAAGTAAGTGTTTATGACAAACTATTAATGTTAAAAACACATGGTACAAATCATATAGCAAAAACTCCAGTTTTATAAGATATACACATATCAAATTTTACTACATATGCATATATGCTCTGTATGCGTACTTGAGAATACTAAATGGAAATATATAAAAACTGATAATAGTTAACCCCAAGTAGAAGGATCATGGGTGAATTCTACTTTATACTTACTTTTCTAAGTTTTCCAAACATTTTTCTAGTGAGTATGAATTACTTTCAAGTGAAAAATGTAATATGAGTAAAGTAGTATAACCTTCCTATACAAAATATACACTTTAACTATATATATAATCCAAATTCAAATTTTCAAAATTCTGAATTGGTGAAAATTTGGACACATGTTGGACTGAAATTTGGCCTTGCTTATAAACCCTTTATAAGAGACAAAATGTGTGAATAGGACAAATAAGATTATAAAAGAAATATGAAGGCTAACATTTATTGTTCAGCAGGTGTAAGGCTCTATAACCAAATATGTACCAGGTGTTTTTTCTGCTATGAGATTCTCATTATAATGTCCCCGCTTTATGGATGAGTAAAATGTGGTTAAAAGGTTGAGACTGTGAAAAGTCACCCTGATAGAAGTGTGGTTGCCAGACCTCACAGTGAAGTCTGACTCTAGCTGCGTAGCTCTTGACCTCCTGACTCAGTCCTGACTGCATATTACAATCACCAAGGGGAGATTAAAAAAATAATAATAAAGCCCAGTGCCCACATCCTACCCTAGAACAACGAAACCACTATCTCTTGGAATGAAGACAAGGCTTCTTAAAAGAACCCTCCACATAAGTTTAAGGTTTTACCAGGTACAAAGTTGTAGACTTCAGTTGCAAGTCTAGCTGAAGGTTTTCATTTTGTAGCCATGATTGCCAGGAGGCTCCACTAAATTCTGATGCAGCAAGTCTGGTCTGGAACCAGAGATCTACATCCCCAACACACACTTCTAGGTAGTTCAGTTCTGAAGTAGGTGGTCCACAGCCAGCTATTTGATTGAATGTTAAAATGCTTTATTGAGAAATATATTTATCTAGATAAATCTAGATAGATATATGTATGCTATTTTGTGTGTGTATGTGTGTGTATATACACACACAGGCATATGTGTGTATATGTATAAATGTGTTCCTAAGTATTCCAGTGTGAAAAATGCCATGATTTATTTTTCTCTACCTTGCTATTCAAAGTGTGACACATAAACCGACAGCATTTGTATCACCTGGAGTTAGAATTGCAAGATTTCGGGCCCCATCCCAGACCTATGAAATCAGAACAAGATCCCATGTAATACATACACAGTAAAGTTACAGAAGCCCTATTCTCAATCCCATTGAACTGCCTATACCCATTCTTAGCAGAGTGTGTCAGAACCCAGTTTTCTTAATTTGTTGTAGACTCTTCTCCAGCAAAAGGATCCTAGGGCAATTTGCAGAAGGTCGCTGGTTGCTTAAAAGGAAGCAAGTCAGTGGTGGCTCTGAGATGTCCCTTGTCTAAGAAAGCAAGTCTACTGGAGGGAACAGCCCTTCTGCCTGTAGTATCTCCTCTCTGGGTGCTCCCAGGTCCTTTGTTTGGTGACAAACTTTCCTTAGTGTCCCACCCCAGCCATGCACATCGCCATCCCCACTTAGTGGGCCTGCTGTTTCTGCTAGTGACACAGGAGAAGACCCAGGTCAGCTCCTAGAGCTGGCCACATGCTTCATTTACCATGTCATGGAAAATTTCCAGCCTCCTCCCTCAGAGATCTCATGGCTTCCACACAAAGCCTTGCTGGGGGCTTTCCCCTGCTGATCACAAAAGTCCAAAGAAACCATGAATTATCCAGTGACAAGGGAAGCCAGAATATAGACACTGCCCATTGTTGCAAGAGGGCGAAATCATTGCATTTTGACTTTTTTCAGGCTCCTAATGAGGAAGAGAAAATAATGGCATTTCAAAAAATTATCCAACACTATATTCATATATATTTTATGTCTTTGGAGAGAAAATTTAAGCACCCTCAGAAATTTTCAAGATATCTACACATATAAACCCACTTGTAAATTAACCACATATCTTATCATAAGCCTCCTGATGGCTATTAATCAGGATTGCTTGAATGAATGAATGAACAAAGGAACAAATTAATTAATAAATGATATTTACTAGCCCTAAATAAGACTTTAAAATCAATATTTTATGTATTCATACTACCCTTCCCTGTAATAATTGTGTTGTATTGTAGTCCTTATCCCCACTTACTTTTGACATGACCATCATTAACTTCAGCAGGCATCAATCAAATCAAACGGGGGATCTAGGGGGTAGCAGTGCACACCTCTCTGACTTTTGTACATACCTGGCTCCCCACAAAACAGACCCTAACAGATTTCTAGGCATGCTAAAATTCTTGGCAGTTTCATGATCCAGGTAGAAGCTCCAGCTCTAAAAGACTAGAATGCATCAGTAGTAGCTTCCACATGAAATGCTGTAGAAAGAAACTAAAACCCGGGTCTACTGGGAGAAAGGCAAACTCTCTAGTAGAGTATGCAACCACCTCAAAGAATATTCGTCTAATGAAGGCACACGGAGTGCACTGGCTTTGGGACTTATATGGCTAACTGTCCTTTCTACAGACCATAGTAAAGATCCAAAGTGCTTTGACCCCAACACCTGCCACAGAAAGAACAGATGACTCACAACCCAGAGGTCTTGGTTTTCAATAGAATGCTTGTGGCTCAAATTATTCATGGAGTGACTTTGCTCTGGTGATTAAAGCAAAGTGGTAATACTTTGCATATGTGTGTGCTACAAGCATTTTTCACGGTGTGACTGCAAATTTCTTATAGGAAGACCCAGACTAGGGTGAATGGGAAGGAAAAAGTATTTCAACTCAATAAAAGAGGACAAATTTGGAAGAAAAACCTTGTTGGCTAACAATCCAGAAGCTAAAAAGAGTAAATAGAATCACAACATTTTTAATGTATGTGATGATATATAAATGACAGCAAATAAAATCTTTATACTTAGCATATATCTTACTTAAGCCTATGGTTTGTACATTCTACATACATCAACATATCATGAAGAACTCACAGGAGTACGACGATATACTCAAAAACATAAAATCTCCCCAGTGGCACATAAGAGAGCCTCAAAATGAACCCTCACGTATAAGGTCAACTAACATTTGACAAGGGAGTCAACAACACTTGATGAGAAGAGGACAGTCTCTTCAATAAATGGTGTTGAGAAAATTGGATGGCCACATTCAGAACAATAAAATGGACTCCTATCTTACACAACTCCCAAAAACAAACTTGAAATGAATTGAAGACATAAAGATAAGAGTTGAAATTATAAAACTCCTGGAAGAAAATAGAAAAAACTCCTTGAGATCAATTGGTCTTAGCAATGATTTGTTAAATATGATACTAAAAGCACAAGGAACAAAAGTAGAAATTAATAAGTGAGCCTACATCAAACTAAAAAGACTTTGCACAGCAAAAACAATCCACAAAATAAAAAGAAAACCTATACGACAGAAGAAAATATAATCTGATTGCAAATTTGCAAATTATAATCTGATGAGGTGTATATGTATATATGTCATACAACTCATACAACTCAGATTTGTAAATTTGCAAATTATAATCTGATGAGGTGTATATGTATATATGTCATACAACTCATACAACTCAGATTTGTAAATTTGCAAATTATAATCTGATGAGGTGTATATGTATATATGTCATACAACTCAATAACAAAAAAAAGCAATACAATTTAAAAATAGGCAGAGGAACTAAATAGACATTTTCCAAAGAAGACATAAGATGGCCAACAGGCACATGAAATGGTGCTTGACATCACTAATCATCAAGAAAATGCAAATCAAAACAATACGGTACCACCTCATACCAGGCAGAATGGCTATCATAAAAAAGACAAGAGCAATGCCATCCAGGAATTTACAGGACAAAGGACACATTAATAATCTGTTATTTCTTTAAAACTTTATTACTGTTTCATCTTTCCATACTTTTGTCCTCTTTTCCCAGATTTTCTGTTTTATTTCTTTTTCTTTTCTTTCTAAACTTATTGCTCTTTCTTCCATTCCCCTACCATTTTTTTCTTTCTTCCTTTTATTTCTTTCCTTATCATTTCTTTCTTTTACCCACAAGAGTCACAATCAACTTGAAAATATAAAAAGACCAGAGATGGACCCATAGAAGAGGCCTCCCAATAGTAGAGTCAGAGAGACAAATTGCACATTGTTGTGGGAGAGAAGCCACAAGTTGCTGCATATTTGAGTAGGTGGAAGCAGAAAACAACAGGATAACCAAAAGAGGCTGCACCATTGAAATTCACAGGCATTCCACCACAAAAGTTCATACCATAAACCCAGGGTGTCAAAACAGATTAATCTAAGAAGCTGAGGCTAACAAGAAGAGTCTCACAAACAATGGGAAGACAAAGAAACAATCCCCAAATGAAAGGAAAGGAGGAATCCTCAGAAAGAATGTTAGATGAAACAGAAGCAAGTCAACTATCAGATACTGAATTCAAAGCACTGGTGATCAGGAAGTTCAAAGAGCTCACAATCAACTACCAGAAACTACAGGGAAGCTACAGTGATCTCACTGTGAACTATATCAACATGAAAAAGGAAATGGAAATTATTAGCAAGGGCCAAGAGGAAATGAAGAATACAATTTCTGAATTAAAAAACACAGTGGAAAGCATTAAAAATAGGGTGGATGAAACAGAAGATCGGATTAGTGAATTGGAGGACAAAGTAGAAAGCATCTCACAGAAAGAACAGGAAAGGGAAAAGAGGCTCAGAAAGAATGAAGAGAGATTAAGAGAAATGCAAGACAATATGAAACGTAATAATATCCGAATAATAGGAATACCAGAAGGAGAAGAAGAAGAACAAGGGATAGAAAACATATTTGAAAGAGTAATGAGAGAAAATTTCCCTAATTTGACAAAAGAAAAAGTCACACAAATCCAGGAATCACACAGAGTCCCATTCAAGAGGAACCCAAAGAGGCCCACTTCAAGACACATCATCATTAAAATGGCCAAATTCCAAGACAAAGAGAGAATCTTAAAGGCAGCAAGGGAGAAAAAAGAAATAACATACAAGGGCGTCCCGATAAGGTTAGCCACTGACTTCTCAATGGAAACACTCCAAGCAAGAAGAGATTGGCAAGAAATATTCCAAGTAATGAGAAACAGAGGCCTACAACCAAGACTACTTTACCCAGCAAGGCTCTCAATCAAGATAGAAGGCCAAATAAAGAGCTTCCAAGACAAAAGAAGTCTAAAAGAATTTGCTGCCACCAAGCCAGCTCTACAAGAAATACTAAAAGGTCTGCTTTAAGGAAAGGAAGGAAAAGAGACAGACAGAGAGGAACACAGGTACAAAAATGGCAATGAATAAGTACCTATCAATAATAACCTTAAATGTAAATGGATTAAATGCTCCAATCAAAAGACACAGAATAGCGTCATGGATAAGAAAGTATGACCCACACATATGCTGCCTACAAGAGACCCACCTCAGGACAAAAGACCATCACAGACTAAAAGTGAAAGGCTGGAAACAAATTTTCCAAGCAAATGGACAAGAAAAAAAAGCTGGGGTAGCAATTCTCATATCAGACAAAATAGATTTCAAAAAAAGAGCCATAAAGAGTGACCCAGAAGGTCACTTCATAATACTCAAGGGAAGAATCCACCACGAAGACATTAACATCATAAATATATATGCACCCAACATAGGAGCACCAAAATATATAAGGAAAATCTTAGAGGAATTCAAGAAAGATATAGACAGCAACACAATTATAGTGGGGGATTTTAACACCCCACTATCAAAAATGGACAGATCTTCCAAACAAAATAGCAACAAAGACATTGTGGCATTAAACAACACCCTTGATGAAATGGACCTAACTGATATATACAGAGCTCTTCACCCCAAAGCTAAATACACATTCTTTTCAAATGCACATGGGACATTCTCAAAGATAGACCACATGATAGGACACAAAACAAGCCTCAACAAATTCAAGAATATTGAAATCATACCAAGCATTTTCTCTGACCATAAGGGACTGAAACTGGAAACCAACCCCAAAGGAAAAAACCCAAAACACCCAAAATCATGGAGACTGAACGGTATGCTATTAAACAATGAATGGGTCAAGAATGAAATTAGGGAAGAAATCAAAAAGTTTCTGGAAACAAATGAAAATGATCTCACAACAACCCAAAACTTATGGGATACAGCCAAGGCAGTCCTGAGAGGGAAGTTTATAGCAATACAGGCCTACCTAAAGAAAACAGAAACATTTCAAACAAATGAACTTACTCTACGCCTGCAAGAACTCGAGGAACAACAACAAAAACAGCCCAAAGCAAGTAGAAGGAAGGAAATAACTAAGATCAGAGCAGAACTAAATGACATAGAGATTAAAAGTACAATTCTAAAGATCAATGAATCCAGGAGTTGGTTCTTTGAAAAAATAAACAAAATAGACAAGCCTTTAAGTAGGCTCATCAAGAAAAGAAGGGAACGGACACAAATAAACACAATCAGAAATGAAAGAGGAGAGATTACAACTGATACCACAGAAATAGAGAGGATTGTAAGAAATTACTATGAAGAACTGTATGCCAAGAAATTTGAGAACCTAGGGGAAATGGACACATTTCTAGAAAAATATAATCTCCCAAAACTCAATGAAAAAGAAGTAGAACAGCTGAATAGACCAATAACAGCAAAAGAAATTGAAGCAGTAATCAAAAAACTCCCATCACACAAAAGCCCTGGACCAGATGGATTCACAGGAGAATTCTACAAAGCATTTAAGGAAGAGCTAACCCCCATTCTTCACAGACTATTCCAAAAAATCCAAAAGGATGGAAAACTCCCTAACTCCTTTTATGAAGCCAGCATCATCCTAATTCCAAAACCAGATAGAGATACAACAAAGAAAGAAAACTTCAGGCCAATATTGCTGATGAACATAGACGCTAAAATCCTCAACAAAATATTAGCAAATCGCATCCAACAATATATCCAAAAGATTATACATCATGACCAAGTGGGATTCATCCCAGGGATGCAAGGATGGTTCAACATTCGCAAAACAGTAAATGTAATTCATCACATAAACAAAAGCAAAGACAAAAATCACATGATCATATCAATAGATGCAGAAAAAGCTTTCGATAAGGTACAACACCCATTTATGATAAAAACACCCAGCAAAATGGGAATAGAGGGAACATTCCTCAATATAATAAAGGCCATTTATGAGAGACCTACAGCCAATATCATACTCAATGGACAAAAACTAAAAGCTTTTCCACTAAGATCAGGAACAAGACAAGGATGTCCACTTTCACCACTTCTATTCAATATAGTATTAGAAGTTTTGGCCACAGCGATCAGGCAGGAAAAGGAAATAAAAGGCATACGAATAGGAAAGGAGGAAACAAAATTGTCACTGTTTGCAGATGACATGATAGTGTATATGGAAAATCCTATAGACTCTACCCAAAAACTGCTCAAACTAATTAATGAATTTGGCAAAACAGCAGGATACAAAGTCAATATCCAGAAATCAAAGGCATTTTTGTATACAAACAATGAATCAGCAGAAGCAGAAATCAAGGAAAAAATCCCATTCGATATAGCAAAAAGAAAAATAAAATATCTGGGAATAAACCTAACCAAAGAGGTAAAAGACCTGTATGTAGAAAACTACACAGCACTGAAGAAAGAAATCAGGGAAGACACAAACAAATGGAAACATATACCGTGTTCATGGATTGGAAGAATTAACATCATCAAAATGTCCATACTACCCAAAGCAATATACAGATTCAATGCAATACCTATTAAAGTACCAATGGCGTATTTCACAGACATAGAACAAACACTTCAAAAATTTATATGGAATCATAAACGAGCCCGAATAGCAGCTGCTCTTTTGAGAAAGAAGAACAAAGTAGGAGGGATCACAATACCTGATATCAAACTGTATTACAAAGCCACGGTAATCAAAACAGCCTGGTACTGGCATAAAAACAGGCACATAGACCAATGGAACAGAACAGAGAGCCCAGAAATCAACCCAACCCTCTACAGTCAATTAATATTCGACAAAGGGGGCAGTAACATAAAATGGAGTAAAGATAGCCTCTTCAGCAAATGGTGTTGGGAGAACTGGACAGCTACGTGCAAAAAAATGAAACTTGAGCACCAACTTACACCATACACCAAAATAAATTCAAGGTGGATAAAAGACTTAAATATAAGCCATGACACCATTAAAGTCCTAGAGGAGAACATTGGCAAGAAAATCTCAGATATTCCACGCAGCAACATTTTTACTGATATGTGCCCTAGAGCAAGGAATATAAAGGAAAGAATAAACAAATGGGATCTCATCAAAATAAAAAGCTTCTGCATGGCTAAAGAAAACAGTATTAAATTAAAAAGACAACCAACTGTATGGGAAAACATATTTGCCAATGATACCTCAGACAAAGGTTTAATCTCCAAAATATACAAAGAACTTACACAACTCCACTCTAGGAAGACATCGAACCCAATTAAAAAATGGGAAAAGGACTTGAACAGACACTTCTCCAAAGAGGACATACAGAATATCCAGAGACACATGAAGAGGTGCTCAATATCGTTAGCTATCAGAGAGATGCAAATTAAAACCACAATGAGATACCACTTTACACCAGTCAGGATGGCTATAATAGACAAAGCAACAAACAACAAATGTTGGAGAGGGTGTGGGGAAAAGGGGACCTTAGTTCACTGTTGGTGGGATTGCAGACTGGTACAACCATTATGGAAAACAGTATGGAATTTTCTCAGAAAAATAAAAATTGACCTGCCTTTTGACCCAGCAATTCCACTGCTAGGATTATACCCCAAGAATCCTAAAACATCAATTTCAAAGAACCTATGCACCACAATGTTCATAGCAGCACAATTTACAATAGCCAAGAGTTGGAAGCAACCTAGGTGCCCATCAGTAAATGAATGGATCCAAAAATTGTGGTACATATACACCATGGAATTCTATGCAGCAGAGAGAAAGAAGGAGCTACTACCTTTTGCAACAACATGGATGGAACTGGAAAGCATTATGCTGAGTGAAATAGGCCAGGCATTGAAGGACAAATACCATATGATCTCACCTTTGACAGGAAGCTAAAGAATAAAACAAACAAGCAAACAGAATAAAAACAAAGACACTGAAATAGAGAACAAGTGGGCAGCGACCAGAGGGGAGAGGGAAGGGAACTTAAGGGGAAAAAGGGGGAGGGATTTTGAGGAACAAGTATGAAAGACACAGAGATGAGGA
The DNA here is from genome assembly GCF_021234435.1 of Artibeus jamaicensis. Lineage (NCBI taxonomy): Eukaryota > Metazoa > Chordata > Mammalia > Chiroptera > Phyllostomidae > Artibeus > Artibeus jamaicensis. The sequence continues at coordinate 39,948,149 of NW_026522030.1, read as the reverse complement.
CTGGGGGGGGGGGGAATGGGAGGGAGGGGGGAGACCAGGCAGGGGGGTACGGTGGGATGGGAGAAATAGATTAAAAAAAAATGTACTTGAAAAGTAACTAAATAAAATAATATTAAAAAATAAATAAAAAAGACAAGAGATAAGAAGTGTTGGTAGGATGTGGAGAAAAGGAAACACTTGTACACTGTTTAAGTTAGTGTAAATTGGTACAGCTTCAATTGAAAACAGTATAAAGGTTTCTCAAAAAATTAAAAATAGAACTACCATAGTATCCAGCAATTCCACTTCTGGATATGCATTCCAAAGATATGGAAACAGGATCTCTCCTACAGATATCTGCATCCCCCTGTTGATTGCAGGACTGTCACTATAGCCAAGATATAGGAACAAACAAAGTGGCCATCAACAGATGAATGGATAAAGGAGACGTGATGTCCATATATGGTGGAATATTATCTAGCCCTGAGAAAGAAAGAAATCCTGCCATTTGTGACCATATGGATGAAACTTGAAGGCAATGTGCTAAGTCAAATAAGTCAGAAAGAGAAAAACAAATACTGTATGACATCACTTATATGTGAAATCAAAAAAGCCAGACTCATAGAAATAAAGAGTAGAGTGGTGGTTACTACAGGCCCATTTGGGAATTCACATGTCACCTCTTCTCTATCCACCTGTCTATTGAATAATGTGCAAATAAAAGGGAAATACACAGTGCAGTGTCTGCCCTTGAGAGGCAAGACTGAGTGAGGTAAGAGTTGAGATCATGAAAACTGAAATTAGTCTGGGTTCCAAGTCAGGCTTTGCCTGACACTTGGGCAAGTTATTAACCACCCTGAGCCTCCACCTTCTTAACTTTAAAATAGGATATTAACAATTTGAAAGATTATTGTAAAAATTAGAGGTGATGCACATAGTTTATGCATTTAACATATAATAGGTACTTTAAACTGTCACCACAATTACCAGGTACAAAGAATTTTTAAAAACAAAATTAACATAAAATCATTACAGAACACACAACTGTATAGTGATATTCATCAATTCATCACTCTCTTGTACCACCCTTCTAGATCTATAGCAATGGAGAATGCATATATAGAACTGACTACAAATGCAACAGCAATCCAGGGAGAAGAGAGTAAACTAGGTGGGCTGGAAGTCAGATAAATCTTTATGGGAAAGACAAGGAAGAGAGCTGAATCCTGAAGGGCAGGCAAGTTCAACAGGGTGAGTGATGGTGGGAGCAGAGGCCAGCATACATAGCAAAAGATAGCGGCTACACGAATGATGGGTATACTAGAACAGAGCATGAATAGGAAAGGAAAGCAGAGGAAATGGCTGTATTAATAGGTGAAACCACAGTAGAAGCCATTCATCTGGTTTCTCAACAATAGGCTAGAAGGTCTTATTTGATCTGTTGGCCAGTAATGACTTTTCTAAATCTATCAAAATTAGAAAATACTTTTGAGAATTTTTCTAGTGAAAGAGATTGTAATAAAGAAAAGTTAAGTGAAAATTATGGGGGAGAACAAAGGCAGGTAAGTAAATTTTGTTGTCCTACAATACTTAAACAGTGAAAACTACATTGTATTCAGGAACTTGACTCTCTGAAGCAATATGTTAATTGTTGTGGATAATTCTGTTTTATCAGTTAAGTAGGACTTCCACACTCACCTATATAGCACCTCAATATTCCAGTGTTTGATGGGAACTGGAGACATTTCAGATAACCCAGTGCACCGTACACACCCCTCTTCTACCCCAGAGCAACGAAGGAAACCCCGTAGGAAGTCTACAGCCTCTGTCCAATCCCAAAAAGAAACCCCAGCATGAGGCCTCCCTTGTCAGAGCAAAGGTTATAAAAGCCCACTTTTATGACTCATAAAAACTCACTCTAGAAAAAAAACAACAGGAGCAGAGAGTTCATGCAACGAGAAAGCTGTGACTTAACTCATTCAGGTAAGGAGCCTAACTCTGAAAGACCTTAACAGAGAACTGAGAGTCTCAAAGGCACACTGGCGTCTGCAAAAGGTGGGTCTTAGTTTTTTAACATTTGTGGTTCTGAGGAAATAGCTGATGAGAAAATACAATTGTTCATTGTCAATGCCAACATTCTTCTGACTGTCAAGCCAAGAAAAGACTTCATTCTAGCAGTGTCCTCAGGGGAGGAGGCATAAAATCACAAAGGCAGAATCTCCTGAAGGCAAAAGTTAGCCATTCTAACACAAATTTTCTCTGGGCTATCATTGGAGATCACTTAAGGGAGCAGCATGACCCAGCCAGCAGCATCAGCTGTGAAGTTTCGAAATGCCAAAATCTGACCAGACACTGAAATAAAGGCCTTTGTTCTTTCTGCAGATATGGCAGGCTCTTACCCAAGAAATGCAAGGTCTGTCTTCACGAACAAGGAACGTTTTTACAGCATGCCCCCCTCCCACACCAGACAGGCTGCTGGGGTGCAAGAAGAAGCCTGAGCACCCCTCCCAGTGTGGATGTGGCATCCTCCCTTGTTGCTGAAGGTCTCAGCTCTCTCACCACCTGCCATCCCATTTATTTTCCAAACCTCTTTTGCTGGAGACTTAGCAAAACCTTTCTCTTTTTTTTTTTCTTCAGGATCAGAGGTGCATCTGCAGATGCAATTTTCAAATTGCAGAAGCACCCACATAATCTGTTGATGTTATTGTTTTTCTTTTCACACACATGCTGGGAAGGGAAGTGTGTAGGGATATTCACGAAAACCCAAACAGGACCAAGGAGGGTTTATGAGGAGAGAGAGTGGGAAGTATGAGGGAAGGAGGGGAGAGGAGGAGTGCAGAGGAAGAAAGGAAAATAGAGGAGGGAGGAAAAGAGAAACAAAGAGCCCAAGGAGGAAAGAAGTTTCTATAACCCTTAATTGCCTTCATCAACCTTCATCTCTTGACAAGAGTTCCTCACAAGTTTTTTACATATGAAACTTAACTCCAGCCTGTTTAGTTAATTATGAAAAACCAACATGGAAACCATTATTTCAGTGTGTAAATTAATTTGCCAGGTGTTGTCCACCCACTGCCCTTCTGTTCTCAAGCTGACAAGAGTAGCCTGAGGCGCCTGAAGATGAGAGGGGGGAGATCCACAGGGAGCCCTTGCACTATTCCAGAAGATGCCAGGTGGAAAAAGCAAGGCTTTGTTTCCCCACCTACTGGGCTTGAATTTTAAAAAGGTAACTATACTTGATGAGAGGCCAGGGCTGTATCCCAGGGTCACTGTTTAGAAGGATTCACCTGGTTTGAAGTCTGACTAAGTGTTCTGCACACACATACACACACACACTTCCCTGGGGGGTCAGGGAGAGGCTGTCTCGGGAGCCGGCATGGTATTGCCTGAGCTCACAAGGATGACCTGCCTGCTCAGAAAACATTTCTTCTATTCAACTATTTTAGGTTGGTTTCCCTAGAAGCAGAAAAAAAGAGATTCCTGTGGAGTTTTAAGAAATATTGACAAGGGAGTTAGGAGCACAAGAGAGGGCAAGGTAAGAAGCTTAGCAAAGATAGGGCTTCGGCTGATGCCAAGCTTCGTCCTAATGCCACTGGCAGCTCTACAGCATGAACTGCAACTCTGAATGAATTGGGCTGGACACTACCAATAACTACAACCATATCATGCAGTCAGTAGTTGCAGGTTGTCCTTTGCAGGAGGGGGAGATACATGAGCTCCCATCTCAGGAGGGGTTTCTCTGGACAAGAATGAAGCTGTGAAGGTCCACACTCAAAGCAGATGGAGACAGTGCACCAGCCCGGCAGAGAGGACCTAGTCAAGTCACCACCAGCAGCTAGTAAGTCCACCTCTTGCACTTCTCAGAGCCCTGTGTTTTCCGTGTAAAGTTTATCTTTCTAGACACAGCTTCTCCAGGATTCTGCTTGATCGACATTTCTAGGGGAATGTATAAGAGGAAGATTTGTTTGAAGTACAGTCTTGGTGCTTAATTAGCCCAGAGCCAGAACTGATATTCATCAACTCATCACTTTTCTCTACTACCATTCTAGATATTCTCACCCTCAACTAGCACTTCTGCTGGTCTAGGGGATGAGACTGGTGGGGGATTCAGACCTCCTCCCTGAAGACACTAAGGCTCTGCTTATCATGCCCTGACTAATCAAGGGCTGCTACAATTGTCTGCTTGTGGTTAGAATTGAACATGGAAGGGATGCCCAAGTGAACCACCTAAATGCAAAACATCTTCCTCCTGGCCACCATGACCCAACAGCAGCCCTACTTCCCACAGCAACCAGTTACTCCTAATTCTTGTTTCTGCCTGCCTTTTCCCTGGCATCCAAAGTGACCAGTTAGAGCCAGACTTTAAATTTAGTATGACTCTTACTGCAACCCTTGTGGAAGTACCCCCCTCTGGGAATCAGAACCAATAGTCCCACAGAACCTAAAATTGAAGATACAGGAAGCAGAAGTCACCTAGGTAGACCCCTTGAGGTGATGGGGAGCAGGGCCGTTCCTATTTCCTTCCCCAAGTCACCAGACCCATGCATTCTACCCAGTGGCCATGGGTCAGGATGCCCATCACACCCTGAAGGGCAGCACCTGGCCCCACAGGCTACTGTCTACAAGTTGGCACTTTGGCTTTTGCCTCCAAGAGATCATTCTGTCATCATATCAGGCCTGCACTTTCTAGATGGAATGGCATGAGGCAGGACCAGCATGTCCCCTGATCTTGTGCCCACTGTCATGGCTCCTTCACTATAGAGTGGGTCCCTTGGTTCCAGGTGAGGTTTTGCAGGACCCCTGTCAGCTTTTCAGATAACTCTGGGAGCCACCATCATCATACCAATTAAGTCACCGTGGGAAGGAAAGAAAAAACCATCCCTAGAATAAGAGTGAGGGATGATTTGGTAACATTTCCAGTGTAACCTACTTGCCAGTTAGTTGGCCAAGAATGGCACTGGCTGACATCCTGTTCACTTGGTTACTTAGGGATATTTCTACAGCAGATATTCTCTAGTGGGTATTACTCTGCAGTACAAAGTTGCTCACACGTGGTTCCCACTCCCACAGGCCCACCCATATACTTCTATCCCAGATCACCTTGTCCCTAGTCTTCCAGCCAGGCTCCTCTACCTCAGACCACCTCACCTTCCACACAGAGTAACCAGATTCTCTGCGTGAAGCTCTGGTCTCCATGGGGGTTCCCTGCAGCAGCGTCATTTATGTCTACCCCTGGGCGAGGGGGTAGTGCAACAGCTCTGTTAGGTTTGCACCAACCCATTCATTAAAGCAATTCAGGATTCACCCTTTTCTATCAGTTGGTCATGGAGAAACCATAGGCATAAACTGAAGAGACACATTGGTGCAAAAGTGGTAGGTGACATGGGATCTGTGCCATCTGTCCTTTCAGCTCTTTATGCTCTCTCAACTTATGCCAATACTAAATGGAATGCTTCCTTCTTATGTTGAGTCTGACATGCCAAGCTCATACTGAACAGTTCTGACCACATGGTCTCTTGTTGTTCCACATATAGACAGTTATGCTTTAGGGTCTCTGGACTTGCCACATGCTGCTTTTCAAATAGTGAGTAGTTCTCTGCTACAGGTGATATGGCCTTGCTCAAGAACCCTAGGGTTCTGTGCTGTGGCTCTCCACCTGCAGTGTGGCTTCTTCACCTACCTCAGACTCCTCTAGGACCTTGGGATCTGCTGAGTCATTTGACTCAAGAGGCACAACTATTTGTACCATAACACAGGCCAGGGCAGAGCTCTTTCTGTCTCTGGAGTCCACCCCAGCCTAACAGCTTGTTGTGTGCAATATGTTGCCATTCCTTCCTCCTGTATTCACGCTCTCATGCACATGTGGATATAAGATGATAGATCTGGATCTTAAAAGCTCTCATGGCTCAACCCATGAGGGTATTCTGCCTCTTCTTATTCACTGCCCTGCTTAGTCCTTTTTAGTGAATTCCCAGATTTCCTGAGTGTGGCATTCAGGGCCCTTCCTGATCTGGACCCTGGCCATCTCTTTAAGCCTCACCTCCCATCTCTCCCCCATTATGCCACCATGTTCCATACACTCTGACCACACTGAGCTAATTATATGCTTTTCTTATGCAATATTGCAGTACATTTGTACCCCATTAATGATGACAATTGAAAGAGCCATTATTCATCCTCCTAAACACAATGCAAATGGCCTCATCTCCCCTGGTAGGGTCAGATGCCCCCACTACGCTGCTTGCATAGCCCCTTCCTTATAACTCTACTGTGATCACTGGTTTGCAAGCCTATTTGCCTCCTTCCCTAGACTGTGTGCTGCTTCACGTCAGGTACCTGTTTCTGTTCAGTCTTTTCATCCTTATCACCTACTCCATAGCCTGGTACAATATAGGCACTCAATGGATGGCAAATAAATATATACATACATACACACATACATGTAGGAAAAAGTATGTTTATCTCTCTCTTTCTCAAACACACACACACATGACCCACATTACAACAAAATATTCACAAATATACATGACTAAAACTCTCTCCCTATCTCATTGCCCAATCTTCCCACTTGAGAATCAAAGATGATTGCAGGAATGGAGGGTTGGTGGATGTTCAGATCATTTGAAAGTGGTCTGTGTCATGCCCCCAACCTTCATGATTTCCTATTTGCAAAAATTTTATAATTCATCCCCACTCTATTTTCACTGATCACCATTGCTCATCTTACCACACAAGCACCACTACAAACCCCCTAAAACATTCCCCCTTCTTAGCTTCCAAAATGGCGGTTCCAGCTGAAATAGAGAAACAGGCTAGAGATTTTTTGGTTCTACCTTTTTTTTGTTCCCAGTGGCCATTCCTGCTGCTTCCCTGGGTAGGCTAACCACTGTACTCTCTAATAACTCCCAGCCGTGGGGTATAGCTTAAACCATCCCTGATAGAAGGAAATTTCAGTGTGGTTATTCCTCTAGAGGGCAGCATCTTTGCTAAATCACTAAGGAGTTACAGAGGTTTCTTAATTTTTTGTTTTTGTTTTGTTTTGTTTTTTTAGTTCTTTCAAGGAAAGCCTCTCAGTGAATTTGTGAACCCCATAAAATCTTATTCTTGAAAGACCACAGAAGCGAGTGAAAGTGCCCTGCCTCTGCCTTGATGACAGGGTGAGTTTGCCTGCCGTTGAAAAGATTGCACAGTAGGGAGCATCTCAGCATGCCAGCATTGCCCCACCTAACACGGGGGAACGTGACTCACAGGGCAAGACAGTTTGTACTGCAACCTAGGCCATAATCCCCAAATCTCCATGCATTAGGTCACAGAGACTAAAAAGACACACATGCACACGCACATACACTAGGTCCCTGAATAATATAGTAATAATCATTCCTAATCTTCTCAATTATATCTCAAGTCTTGATTTTTGAGAAATCCCAATGTCTCTACTTCTTACAATAGGTGTTTCAGAGCAAACTAACTCTGATCAAAATCAATATTACTAATTTCGATTTTAAAAAGACCCCAGCTATGGGCCACTTTTATAAGGCTATATCTCTCCTGAGACCCAGTCTATTGCCATCAGGGCTATAAGCATTTGTGTTACTGCGCTCTGACCACACACACTGGGATTCAACCCATGTTGAAATCACCATGCAGAGGGTAGGACATACTAGCAAAGTCCAGCCAAAGCTGACCGGCATGGTGACTAATTTGAACCCAAATTTTAAGATTCAAGGGATGGAGAATATTATCAAATCAAATAAGCAACAATGTGGGTCATACTCCCTAACAGGCAGTAAATCACTACTCTACAATCATGGTTTCAGTTTCTGCTTTTATTTCTTTTTGAGCTCAAAATTTGCTGGAGAAATTTAGGATTCTCAGCAGAGGACAGTCTGACTGATTTGTGTTTCAAAAGTTTCAAGGGCTTGCAAAAGAAATGTGATTTTAATTTACAGCTTTTAAAACCCGCTCTGCTTGAAGTAGTTTGCACATTAAGGTTATGACTACATGTCAACACAGCTTGTTGAAAGTTTAAAATATCAGTCTTTAAACTTTGTTGTTGGTGGTTCTTATTCCTTTGGTTAGTTACACAAAAGAAGTCAAATAACCAGTTTGACTAGGTTTTCCCTGACTGATTTGACAGCTGAGTTTGGTGTTATTGTTGAAACAATCTGAGAGCTACTTTGGCTCCCAACTCCCTGAAAGTTAAACACTGAGGGCATAGGTCCTAACTACATAAACCACGTCCAGGGCCTGGATTTATCATGGAGTTGTTATCAGCTCTTAAGATGGGCTTATTAGAGTAGAACTAGAAGAAAACATTTCTACTCCTTAGTTGTCATTACTCAGTAGTAGTCTTATCTCTGTCTATATGCTCCCTTATCTGTAAGGGCAATTCATGAAATGGGACATAGAACGTGTAAACCACGGCCAAACTTTAGTAAAGTGTCAGATTTAATTTGCCGGTTTGTAGTAGAACCATTTGTAGATCTTATCCCCAAAATCTCTGTCTACCCAAGGTCATCATAGACACAATCTCTAGGAAAGAGCCAAGCGTGCTCTTATATTCTCCACTTCCCAGGTTTTACTATCTCTTAACCACAATTGATTTTCAAATTCACAAAGATCCAAAACAAAAAGGAAAAATAATTTCCATTTTTTATGTCTTCTGTTGGCATCTCCCACGTTTTTTCTCCCTCTGAATGCAACAAAAAGAATCTTTTCTCTATCTTAGAAAATTTTCGAACTTCTTGTTTTGTACTTTTACCTCCCTGATACCGTTTCCTGCCTTCTAGTCCTGCATGTCACACTCTCCAAAGGTCAGTGTCCATGCTGTGTGTCTGAAGTGAGATGGGGTGCCTGTGGGGGGAGTGTCTATCACTGGAGGTTTTCAAACAGATGTTGAACGACACTTATCTGTGGTATTATAGAGGAGGCGGTTGTGTTACACTGGTCTAAGGTCATTTCAACTCTGAGATTCTAGATCTGATTATTGAAATCCATGTTTCCCCAGATCATGTCAGCATATTGGGAATATGTCAGCATGTTGAGATACATTGTGTTGCATTAATAGCAATAAAACCATCTCCAACTGCCAGTATAGCCACCCAAAGTCACTCCTAGGAGTTTTTAGAAGTCTCTAGAGGTATTTCACATTTTTGCAAGTTCTACTTTAACCTCTGCTACACGAACCTTCTTGCAGCACCTGCCACAGTTCCAGAATATACTGTCTAGTTGCCATCTACCAAGCACCATCAACCTTGCCTGTCAACGCCATAACCTCCATCAGATGCTGCCTCTGATGCCTGGAAGTCTCCAGGTGCTGAAGCAGGTCTGGATTCTCTGGACTTTGAAACGTGCAGTGGTTGTACTGTAGTCTGGGCAGAGGGCAGGAGAATGTCATCCTCCTCATTGGTGGGTGATTACACTGTGCTGTGTGGATACTGTGACAGATTGAGTTATTTTCTGTGCTCGCCTGTGGAACTCAGGATAGAATGTACTTCCCTGCCTTTTCATTTTTGCCTTGACTACATGACTTGCTTTGGCTAATGAAATGTTAGTAGACAAGACATAAATAGAGGTTTTAAAAGTGCTTGTGCCTTTGGTCTTGTTCCTGTGCATCTGCTATTATCATGAACACCTACTCTGGGTAGCCTCGTCCCCAGCATGAGCGACAAGAAGAACAGCCACCTCAGATGACCTATGGGCTCTCTCCACCAACCTGTAGAATCATGTGAATGAGAATAAATTGTTGTTGAATTTGCTGCAGAGTTTTGAGGTGGTTTGTTATACAGCATCACTATGGTAATAACTAATATAGGTATTAAAGTAAGGCTGCCTATAAAATGACAGTGTCAAAACAGCTTTGCTATCAAAATGATTCTTATTTCTCCTTTGCTCTTTGTCACTTTCATAAAACTCAGATACAAGTTTATGGACGGCTGGCCCACTCACAAATCTGCGTGTTGAATATGCTGCTAGATCTAGAGTTCCTTCTCTGCTTCCATGACTGAGCCTTCGTTTTTGAGCAGAGCTTCTGATGATGGTTTCCAGATAGGGTTCCTCGGATCTCTAGAGATTCTACTAAGCAACTAGAATGATACCCACAGGGAATTCTCACTCCCAAGTGCTCAAAAATTTAGAGCAATGTGTAAAATACCTCCCCTCATCCTCCCAATACTCCAGGAAAACCATGTCATACTGGACAGAGATCACATTTCTTCATTGCACTCATGAGAGCTGATCCCACTTCTACCTTCAACACGAATATCTTATACCCCTTACCAGTTCCTTTAGACCCTATTCTCAAAGCAATAAATACTTACTGAGTATCTACTATGTGCTAAGCAATGAGCTAGGTACTGGGAATACAGGGATAATAAAAATCCAACAGTCCCTGACCTCCCAGATTACACTTTAGAGTCATAGCTGCAGGTGCCCCAGACAGGACTTTCTTTGATAAGTGAAAAAAACCCATTTTAACTTTCTTTGGCCTAGGCTGTGGTCATAATCAAGAACATCATTTTGAGCCCTGGCTGGTGTAGCTCAGTGGATTGAGCACAGGCCTGCAAACCAGAGGATCGCGGTTCAATTCCCAGTCACGGCACATGCCTGGGTTGCAGGCCAGTTCCCAGCAGGGGATACACTAGAGGCAACCATACTTTGATGTAAAAAAAAAAAAGAACATCATTTTGACACCTGGCCTAATCTGCAAGGTAAGTCCTCACTCCATATCCCAGCTTTATCCTCCTCGGTCACCTTTTTGGGCCCCCTCTTTGGACTTCCAATTCCCAGATGGCTAAAGAAAGTACCTACCTGCCATTTTCAGAACTCTCCTTCCAGGCATACCTATGGCACTCACAGCAGTACCCCAAATACGTGCCACAAAGTTCCCTGCCAAATACCATCCTAGGTTACTGTGGGCTATAGGTAATTGAGCTGTGTTTGTATATTAATTCCTAGGTTTTTCATTACTTCTCCTGTATGTCCATATTCTAATTTCTTTTAGCCAAACCTTTTCTTTCAAGGGCATCTCCCACGCTCTCTGAGGCATACCCAACTTCTGAATCACTGGAAGTGGCACCTCTATGAATTTGGTTCCACCAAAATGCGGCCATCTCCAATGACCACAGCAAAATGATAGCTGGTACCTGTAGTCTCAGGGCTTTGCCCTAGAAGCAATCCTTTTTAAATGTCTTCTTATTTGTGGCTGGCAATTCATTGACTGGACACTGCTTTAAAGAGGCACATCCTTATCTGTACACACTGTTACAGCCCTGTGAAGCTGTCCAAATCTAGCATGCTATAAATCTTGTTTCTTCAGCACCAGAAAGTGGTTTCCTTGCTGCACACGGCTGCCCTATTTTGCCCACCCCTCTTCTTTGCACTGGGCCCATGCATGTGAGAACCACAAGACCCCTAGGCCTGTGACCAGGGTATATGAGGAAGGGTTCTGGGGTAAGGAAGTATTATTTGAATCACTAAGAAAGAATCTAAAGCAAAACCAATATATAGAATAAAGCTGTAAATAATTTTCATTGTAAAAAGTATTGTTCTGGTTTTAAATTCAAAAGAAGACAATGTAGAAGAATTCACCACAACAGTTGCTATTTCTTAATATTTACATTAACCACTCCAAAACCATAAGTGTAGAATATTTTTATAAGAAAATTTGGAGAGTTTGCAAGATACCCTCATTCCAATCTCCTATCACCCTCAACTTTCTCAAAGCCAAAGCCAATAATATAATACAAAAGAAGAGAGTGCTTCTGAGAGAGATGGAACGAGAGGAGAAAATTAGAAAAGCCCTATAAGTCACACCATGCTGGTTCATGTCCTTAGAGTCACCATAGGACCCACTGCAGTTAACACAGGAGCAATGCCAGCCCCCAGGTCAAAAGAGCAAAGCTTCTCAATAGGATCTTGGGAAGACTCATTTATCTCTGTCCAAGGAAAAGACTGCTCCTACCACAATGACAGAGGGAACTCTTAATGATGAAAGAGACTGACTCCTCAGGTCAGCCCAGACAAGATATGCCTCTCCACTGTCTTCAGCACCACTCAAGTAGGAATCTTATAGTAAAGGGCAGGGATGGGGCTGAGGACTTAAGCAGCCACATCTTCATTACCTGGGAACTTTTTATCCTGCACATTCCTTAGCTTCTCTTTGATATAGTCTAAAATGATATAATCTAGAATGGGGTCCCCTGGAGGGTACACTTAACAAGCACCCAGAGTGATTCTGATTTGGGGGTGCCCTGCTCATAATTTGAGGGATAGTGGTGATAGGCCAAAACAACTCAAAAGACAAAAGACTAGAAATTCAGTCCTAGGCTTGTCACTAGATGTAGTGGCTCAAGTGCCTGATGTCTCCAGCCTGATTCTTTATCTATAATGTGGGTTGGTTAGGCCAAATGAAGACTTCCCAGAACATCCACTCCCCGACCCCACTTTGAAAAGGACATTTGTTTTATCAACTCAAGTTTCTAAAACAACACCTCCATTCTACATTCAAAGGAAGAGAGGCTAGTCTTCTGCAAAACAAACTTTAGAACGAATGGATTAGATGATCCCTTACAGCGAAAGCTAGAACTCTGAGGGATCTGCTAAATCTGTTTGTTGTTCTAACATCCTGGTTTTTCCAGGACTTTCCCAATTTTAACCCTGAAAGTCCCAGGCTCATGGAAAACCTTCTTCCTGAGCCTGACAAGAAAGTCTAATTTAATGCACTCTCAGTATGTCGATGTTTCTAAAGAGAATGCATCAGGGCCCTCTAGCACTTTCCTCTGCCTTCCTTTTCTTTCTTCGGCCACCATCAATTATTACAAAAATTGCTCAAGGCTGTTTCTCTATTTCAGTATATTCTAAAGAAGAAAACTGGGCTGCTAGATTTTAAACTTCAGTTATCCCCAACCATCCCATTTCTTTCCAAATGTGTTACCCACCATGGCCTGTGTCTCCAGCACTGACTGTGGAAGAGTACAGGACAGGCTCAGGCTCTTTGAAAGTAAGGCATGACCTCTCTCATATACTTCTGGTGTAAATTGCCTCTAACTTCTGCCTAATGTTATATGAGCAAGATGTGGAATCCTAGAACATGTGTCTAGCTACTGAGCTGGCTTCCAAGTAACCCACACTCATCTCAAAATGAATATGGGTGTAGAAGCCTTCATTAGGAAAACCTTCATTGTCCTCCACACACTAGTTTAGAAACATGAATCTTTCACTGTCTTGGCATTTTCATCTCTTATGAGCTAGACCAAGTGAGTCATGGAATCACTCAGTGGTTTTGCAAAAGATGTGATGAATCTCACACGACTATCATTTGTTACTGTTAAGCTAGCTATAATTATAAATAAAGGTGGTTGGCAATGACCCAAATGATGAAAATTAAATCCTTTTTAAAGGAAAATCTGATTTAGACAGTAAAAAACAAAAAAAAAAAAAAGGAAAAGAAGATAAGAAAAAGAAAATGCTTAGAGAACATAAAGTCTTCCTGTATTACACTCAGTTCTGAGCAAGAGAGAAGTTAGTATACATATCACTACAAAAATTGATGTAAGGTACTATTAAAATGTCTTTTTTTTAAAGTAATGCTCAAGTTTTATTTCTAGGTTCCAAAAACTGAAAACTTATCAACAGTAGAATGGGCAAATAAATCATGATATATTCATACAGTGAAATTCTACATAGCAATAAAAAAGAATGAACTACTGACATACACAAAAACATTCATAGCCCTGGTCGGGTGGCTCAGTTGGTTGGAGTGTCATCAGGGTTTGATGCCTGGTCAGAACACCTACTAGACTGTGGGTTCAGTCCCCAGCCAGGACTTGTATACAAGGCAACTGATGGATGTTTCTCTCTCACCTTCTCTCTCTCCCCCCTCTCTCTCCCTTTTTCTCTCCCTCCCTTCTCCTCTCTTTAAAATTAATAAACATATCCTCAGGTAAGGATTTTTAAAAATCCATAAACTCTAGGTTTGCTACTGAATAAAAAAGCCAGACACAGAAGGATGTCTAATGTAAGATCCCATTCATATGAAGGGTAAGGAGAGATGAATCAAATCTGTGGTGATAGAGGTAAGAGCAGCCTTTTCGTTCTCCCCTATGGACACAGAGGTTTGGGGAAGAGGGCAACCCCTTATCTTCAGGAGAGAGTGGAGGGATAGCCTTGCAGAGCCGTAAGGATTCCTTGACCCCAGAATGTCCCTGTGCCTCTTCCCTAATTTCTTCCTCTGATAATGGGAGGTGGGGAAATCTGGGGTGTGGGAGAGTGGGGAGGGGGGAATGGAGGCAACTGCACTTGAACAACAACAAAAAAATTTAATAAAATAAAATAGTACCTTGAACATAAAGGTACTATTCTCTTCCCCAGTAAAGGGTTCCTATTGACACACCTTGTAGGAACCCAGCCTTGATCTCTGCCAGCCTAGAAAGTTTAAGGATGTCACTATTTAATAATAGCAATGGGGGTAAAAAGAAAAAGTAATTCATGTGCCAAATCACAGGTATTATAGCCAAAGGACTTAAGTAACTTATCAGCAAACACGTACCTCTTAGGTAGGATAGACAAGCCCTAATTTTTAGGGCTCATTTAATCTTCTCAATAGCATGGGAGATAGATATTATTATCCCCATTTCAGTAGGGAACCTGACACTAGTAAGTAGCAGAAAGAGGATTTGAAACAGGCAGTCTGATGCCAGGGTCTGTATCCTTAAGGAATATACATTATATCGCCTTTAACCTGATTGGTGTTTCTTTGCATTTTCCTCCAATATAATACAGTATTTGCTGAAATACAACAAATCAGTTGGCTTCATCATTGTACTTTTTGTTCTTAATGCTATTAGAAGCATGATAGACTTGTTTTTCTGAACAACAGTATCTCCTTTGATCCCTCTCAATCTGTTCTCCCTTTTGTTCTCAGCCAGGAGAGATGGAAAATCGCCATTTCTTTTCCAACTTCCCATACCACTTTGACAAAGGCCAAGCTTTCCCAGCCAGCCAAGTTTAGCATTTCTTGCAATAATCTAATGTGCTGTAAAATGTTTCAGAAAGCTATTCTTTTACTCCTTGGAGTGCTGATCAAATTCTCCTAAACAGAATCAGAGTAAATTTTATACCAAAATGAGACCAAACAAGGAAAGAAGTCCAGGGTCTCCAGTTCAATGTAGAGTTAGTTATCTGAGCCCTTCCTCTCTCCCCCTCTGCAGTAAGGAAAAGAGTGCTTTAAATCACAAACATCATTGTCAATGATTACTAGAAAACCTAATGCACCAGAGGGCAGGAGGATCAAAGCTTAGCACCTGGAGAGTTCCACATGGTGCAGATTAATAAAACAATGGCCTCCATTACATAAATCTTGAGCAAGGTTGCTTATGGACCCACACCCCCCCAAAAAAATTACTGTAGGGGTCAGATAACTGATATACAATACATGCAGTCTTCCCTGCCCAGGCGCGTTCTCTCACCCTAACTCAGTTGTTGACACAAAGCAGGGACACTTTATTTTGTTTTAAGATTCTTTTGTCTAAAATTGACATTACAGACTTTGGACCTGGACACAGCACATCTGCAAGCCAGCGGAAATACCAAGATCCCGTGTGCGCCTTTGATTGTTACATTTAAGATATCATGTGTGCTACCAGCTCAGCTGCTGCAAAGCATTAGAGGCCCTTACTCAGGGCTTGTAAAGTACTTTGGAAATACTATAGACCAGGATTAGAGAAGATGAGTATTCCACATGGTTTCGGGAGGGATGATAACCAAGGGCAGTGCTGTATAGTTAAATTGATCTATGATCAACATGTGGAAAGTGAATGCGTGTGTGTTAGCGGTTTTGAAATGAGCATGTTAGTCATGTTAGTCGAGCTCTAGAGAAAGGAAAAAAAAGGTTGGGAAGGAGAATACATGCGTTTAGCCTTTTTTGTAGTTTTTTGTGACAGTGAAAGCAAAACCAAAACAGGATCTAACTATTCACTGCTGAATGTCACTTTGGAATTTGGCTGACAAGGCCTGTGGCTTTTTTATATGCGAGAGGCAAATCATATGGAAGTTGTGAGCCTAAGGGTAAGGTAGCAGAGGTTTCAGTATTACATTCTATGTAGGAAACTTTAGCACGTGTTGATAATGTCCTGGAAACTTTCCCAGTGATAAAAATAAGATAACTTTCATTTGTGTAGGCCATTTAGTGCTGCTAGTTCCCCAACAGTGCATAAAAGCCTATACAGGTATGTCTAAGAATTACAAGTCATTGATTCATAATGGCCATAAGCTTCATGCATGCACACATGAGTTATTTATATATGATACCCACAGGAGGAACATAAGCAGACACCGACACAGAATAAACATATTGTATACATGACCCAACAATGTCCCACCATTGTGTAACACGGCCCCGCAAATGCTTTTCTCACTTGAATCTCACAACCAGTCTGTGTGTCTGGAAAAGACAGGTAGGTACTAGTTATTATTGATACATCCAACTCACAGATAAGGAAACTGCATCCCAAGAAATTCAGTGATTTACTCAAACTTTTGTGATTATTAAGGATGAAACTTGATAGAACTCAAGTTCTCTTCCAACAAGTTCCCCATAAATTCCACAATACCATGCTGGGGGCACAAGAAGTTGGGTTTATCTGGCCTGGCCTAGACCATTCTCAAGAAATTTTGGGACTTGGAGATACCATGAGTAATGGAGCAATGAAAACCTCACGCAGCCCTGTACAGTATGGCTCAGTTGCTTGGCTGACCTCAAAGAAAAAGGTCGCCAGTTCCGTTCCCAGTCAGGGTGCATGCAAGAGGCAACCAATTAAACTTTCTCTCCCTCTCTCCCTCTCTTCCCCTTTTTCTAAAAATAAATGAACAAAATCTTTTTTAAAAAATCAAGAACAACAAAAAAACCTATTCCAAAGTGATTTTGCCATCATTACTCCTTTAGGAATATATAAAAGGAGTTTAGCAAGAGGGCGGTGAGGTGCATGGGTAGGTACAGGTAAAAAGTCTGTCAACTTTCCTCGAGAGCATAAGATCTTCATATTATGCAGAGAATCTTATATTTTTTATGTCTCACACAACAAATCCTTCAGTTTGTATAATGCACTAATTTTAAGGTGTTTGGTGAGGAAGAAGCAGAGAATATGGAGAAGCCTGTTCCAACTGAGTATATATTTACATTTTTTAATGTCCTTGCCCTTTTTATGGTTCCTTGTAAATAAAGAATCAATCCATGGTCACACTAAAAAATTAGGAATATACAGAACATATACTTTTTCTGTATATAGTTTTTCTCTATCAGTGCATCAATGTTATAAATTACTATACAGTTAATTTAATTTCAAAAGTGTCATTTCTGTTTTCCCACAGGAAAGAAAATCAGAATGGCCCAGTGGGAAAGGGTTGGATTTTGTGGTGAGGAGCTTTGGGATGTCATACTGGCTTTCATACTGTTTTCAAACACTGAAGATGGACAAAGGGCTGTTCCACAATGCACATTCCAACATGCATTGTTGGGCTGGGAAAGGGGGTGCATTGAAAAAGATAGAAGATTCAGGCTCTAGAGAAGAGTTTAGGATTGGTTTAGGAAAATACCCAAGCAGACTAAGAGAGAACTGGGGCATAGAAAAGGAGATAGTTTTTTCTTTTTAGAGCTTTCTGTCCTCTAAGATCTGTATTAAATAAATGTTTTGTCTTGTTCTAGTAGTTTCTTTTTAATCTTACATTTTATCTGACTGTTTTTAACAAACCTTTGAGGTATGATGTATTTGCATCTGCATTTTTCTGATGAATGCAGTTCACAGAAACCCTCATCACACAGCTGAGGAAATGGTGAAACTAGAAAGGCAGCCTAGTTCTGAAGTCATGGAGATTGAACTCTTAGAAAAACTAATGTAAATTGGATTTAGTGATTACTATAGCACACATGCTTTGCTCTTCTCTCTCACATCAACTTTCACTTAATTCTCATCCCAACTTCCTGAGGTAGGTATTATCAGCCCCATTTTAAATGAGGAAATTGAGCCCCAAAGCAAGTGAGAGGCTTGTCCATCATCTTGCTGTGAGAACTAACAAAACTGAACTTAAACCCAGATCTGATGGGTCCCAAAACTTTCATTTTTTCCTCGGCATCACACCCATTCTCTAGCTCACTTTGTGAGCATGAAGAGTCCAAGGCCAAATGTCATCCTCATTTAGAAGTACCTTCTTTATGACATTCAGCCAAGAAACAGTCATTTTTATGTTGTGTTCTCTTTCCCATCAACCAAAAGTCCATTGTCTCTAGTTAACCCATTTAAACTCCATTGAACCATGGTGTAAATGTACAAACACATACACACACACACACACAAAAATCCCTCAAAAAGCTAACAAAGTATTTAAAACCAAACCCAGTCATTAAGGCTGGGACTGTAACTCTTACAACTGCCATTTCAGAAAGGCCAGGCATGACTGTGGAAGGCAATAGAACCTTTGGAACAGCTGGCCCAGAGAAGGCAGATTGAGCTGCTTTACACTGATTGCTTTGATCTACATTCTTCAGTCCCAGCCCTCCCTCCTGTGAGCAGCCTTCCCATTGAAGTCTATGA
Source organism: Artibeus jamaicensis (assembly GCF_021234435.1). NCBI lineage: Eukaryota > Metazoa > Chordata > Mammalia > Chiroptera > Phyllostomidae > Artibeus > Artibeus jamaicensis. The sequence goes on along the minus strand of NW_026522030.1, from coordinate 39,929,586 downwards.
GAGCCTGGAACCCCTGGGAAAATAGGTAACACAGAATACAGCCCTTTGTTCCTTAGCTGTCCTGTCAAAATTCTTTAATTTAAAATAAATCCCTTTTCTCGCTTGCATTCAATTATTCCTTTTTGGCTAAAATTCTCTCTGTGTGTTATTTCCTGCTTAGTCTTTTAAGGTTTTTGTTTAAAAAAAAAAAAAGGTCCTATCTTGGAGAATAAGTGTGTCTTGCACAGTATGAAGGAAAAACTATACTGACAGAAAGCTTTTTACTTTTTCAAATACATTAGCTCCAGTTATAACTTCAAACCCTGGTAGGGTTTCAGTCATATTGGGATACATGCAATTTATGGCAAAATAAAGTAATACCAGGTCATTGGAAATTAAAAAAAATATTCCTAATTTACTTTTGCAATACTGTAAAAATATATCTTTGTGCATAAGTGAACATATCAGGTTTTAAAAGTTATTTTCTCTACAATCCTAATAAAGGTTTGGGAGTTAGGGCTCCGAATGGCTTTTCCATGAGTTTTCAAGAAACGTGGGTTTTTGTCCAACAGTTGGCTGTCGAGAGGTTTTTGCTGAATGTGCTATATTTTCATCTGCCTTCTGACTCTAAATTCTGAAGGACACAAATTACTAGCCATAAATCTGCCTTCTCTACTAAGACCAAATCCACCCAGTAAAGTCCTGGTGGTTTGGTGATGTTTTTGTTGTCATTGGCTATGCTGTAGGCATTTCTTTTGCTTATCTAGTTGATAACCTACTTCCTCCAATGATTTCAATGATACCTTTCATACTGATTTGACCTCAGTCTTCTTGTAAAGAATGTTGACCACAGATCAGATCAATGCTTACCACACAGTGGAAATTCAATGTTCGGTCCTTTCAGATGGTTAAATCAATGATGATGACGTGTTTGTTAATCAGGCTTATCGTGTTTAGTAACTGCCGATTCAGTATTTAGCAATAAATAAGTGCTACTAAACAATTTTTCATCTAAACTCAGTTTTTTTCATTTTTAATTGCCTAAAACCAGAGAGGAAAAAATATATGAGTGAATTTGTATGTGTTGTATGTGTGTGCATGAGCCCATTCAGAGGAAATATATCTACATATACACACATATATATTATATAACTACATGTTATATATAGTGACATATTTAACTACATGTTATAGTTACAATCACATACATTATATATAAAATATATATATATATACACACACACACACATACACATATACATATTGATCTTATTTCAAGTCCTCAGCCAAAACTGATCATTTTTTATCCTTTTTAGAGTGGGGACAGAGTTTTTTCTTATCCTCATAAGGGAAATCAAAGTCATGCCTAAGGGTCCCACCATGGGGCCGTGTCTCTCTTTCCTTTGCCAGTTGATCTCACCCTCTGTTGAATCTGTGGACCCACCAAGTTGTCAAAATCTCCTCCCTTCTGCAGCTTGTGCAGCACATCAAGCCACGAGCTTTAGTGCTTAACAGAGATGTAGTGAAAAGGTGAAAGCCTCTCCAGCCATTTAAATTTTGTGTGTAAAAAGTCCCAAATAGAACCTCATCGAATATCCACTCTGGCACTGGCAGAGCAGAGGGGGTGAGATGGAAGGAGAGGGTAGTACCTGCCCAGTACCATAATTTATTTTGCCAGGAGGTAAGAAATTGACCAGGGTCCAGAATGTAATCCTTCTTCAAATACTATTTCTGGGAACACTTTTCTCACCAAAGCATGACCCTGCAAATTGAATCTTGCCTTGCCATCCCAGGTCTGCATTCCATAAGTTCTGTTCTAAAAGTAAATTGTTTATGCAGGCAGGAAGCAAGTTGGTCTTATTATGCAGCCTAGAAAGACTTAGGATTTTCTAATAATTTTCACTGCTTTCTTTTCACCCCCATCCAGATTACCAAAACAACTTTTATAGGTCGTGTTTTAAGAAGACCTTGTGAAAAGCTGCCACCATGACACATTCAACACTCTAGATTATTCATGATTATGGATAGTCAGGAAAGCATGCGAAATGGCAAACTTTAGATAATATGAAAGCCTCACTTAAGTTAATGATTCTATTTGTTTTTCCTTTTTCAAATTTCCCATCTTTTGATCAACAGAGTATCTGTTCAGTCAATCAAAAATAATACTTAGCATTAACACTTACTGTTTCCTATTTGCCAAACACTATGCTGTGTTTTATCTGTTAACTGTCTGAGCCACACTATGACCTAATGCCTGTCCCTCAGCTACCCTCTCCCTGTGGTCTCATTAGACTATTTGAATCTACTTTGTTCGAAGCACTTGCTTCTCTTCTTTGGGATTCAGTTTGTCCGATCAAGTTTGGGAACTTGAACAACTCTTAATTTTGGCATAGATTTTCATGTTGAATCATAGAGGTAGCTTCCTATGGAGGCCTTACAGGTAGTTAGAGAACAAGAAGGAGTGGCTGTATCAAATGCTCTTCCTGCAGCTATTTGGGGCTCTGTAAGCCATGAAGATAACAGATTTCAGTTGCAGCTTCCTTTCTTGCATGAAAAAGCATCAATGGGAAAAACTGTCAGCAACTCTATGCACCTCATCCTGGGAAATGCCCTCACAGAGAAAGAGAATCACCTAAAAGTACTACTTTGGAAAGGGTTTTTGAAAAGCTTCCAAATACCTCATTATTTTCCTTTCCTAAAGCCAAGAAGGAATTTTACTCATGGAGAATGGCTCTCCTTATACCCACCTATACTAGGCATTATATGGTATCTTTTACATATTAAATCTTAATACCATTCTGCTATGGTAATATTAGGCCTACTTTATAAGTGGAAAGGTCAAAATCACAGAAAGAGTAAGCAGCGGAGCCAGGGTTCTGTCTGAGCACGGAAGCACACACTTAATCACTGTATTAAATATCTAATCAGATGGTCAAATCTGTGCCTGCTGAGATTATCTATTACAGCAGTCCCCAACTGCTGGGCCACAGACTGGGACCGGTACCAGTACCAGTCCCCAGCCTGTTAAGAACTGGGCCACACAGCAGGATGTGAGCTTGAATGTAATTCACTTTAATCATCCTGAAACCATCCCCTTTACCCTGGTCTGTGAAAAAATTGTCTTCCACAAAACGGGTCCCCGGTGCAAAAAATGTGAGGGACTGCTGATCTATTAGGTGACATCCTCGGGAAAATCCTCAGCTACACAGAGGCTGCAATCAGCATTGAATGATTTTTTTTCCTTCCTCACAAAAGCAAGTGGAACCAATAGCCTGTGATTGTTATTCTTAATGGTCCAAAGTACTTCCAAGGCACTTTACACATAAAAATTCCAGAGGCAGACAGTCACAATCACAGAGACAGAACTTTCTTCTACTGCGTTGTTCTACTGTCCTTGATATATGGTTTCCACCTCACAGCCCCACTTCCAGAAAGAAAGCTGGACTGGGACAGCTCCCTGGAGAAGAGGACAACTGTGAGCCAAGAGCTGCCAACACTCTCAGCAGCTGTGGGGTGGGAGTCCTGGCCCAGTAAAGGGGAGCTGAGCAGGGCATCAACAATGTCCACTACATTGTACAACCATCAAATCCACATTCTGAGCAGCAGAAAGGACGAAGGGGCATCCTCATTCTAAGTGCATTTCCCAGAAGGGATGCATTCTGCTTTCACTCACACATTTCTTTTACCAGAAGTAAGTCACATGGCTACAAACAGCTGCGAGAGAAATTGCAGGATATAGTTTCTATTATGGATGGCTATACATCCAGCCATCGACTGGTCATTTAATTATTAAAATACTGGGAAACAACGAGCAGCCTGAAACCCAAGTTGCCCATTTGATCCTCAATGCTCCTCCCCAGCGGCAGGGTGTCTGCACTTGCCCGTGGGCTCCCAGCTGTCCCAGGCATCCTTCCTACTGAGGAGGCACCCGCCCTGGGAACCTTCACGTTGAGGTATGATCACTGCTTTATCTCCACCTACTGAGGGCTTTTGCACACTCACAACTGGTGGTCTTGACATCCTTGTGCTCAAGAACCATCTCCCTCCCCTGTTCCCTGCTGAGGATCTCTTCTCTCAATTCTGGTTTCTGAGTCTGCAACACCTCTCCTCCTCACTTTTAGGGGAAAATGACTCCCCACAAATACATTAATGTAGCTTTGCCTTACTTGATAGCAATTACTACAATTTAATACAAATTGCAATTCCATGCTCAGAATAGCAGGAGTGTGGTTTCCTTACACATGCAGGTGGCAGCAAGTGTAAGGTTGCTCTGGCAAAGTACTTTTGCCCCTTAATTCTAAGGTCAAGGACTGATTTCAAGGACATATACCCCACTAAAAAGCTCAAGGGGCAGGCACTATACATCAGACTTAAAATATAAACCAAATTACACAAAGACACAAAAACTTAATGGGAAACGAGCTAAGAATACAAATTAGAATAACAAGAAGATATATTTATATTGTAGTGTTCTAACTGACAAAAGATTAAAGAGAATTACATACATATAGGCACTGTCAAATTTAACTGGCTGAAGCAGAAACCAACACAACTTTGGGAGCCAATTTGGGAAAATAATCAAAAATCTTTTTAGAAATGTCTTAGCCCCAGGGATTACTCACTGCTTAGAATTACACTAGTGGGGAAAATGTTTGTATAAGATTGTTCAACTCAGATTTGCTTAGAAGAAAATCTGAAAGTCCAGTGGTAAAGGAGTGGTTATGTATAATGAAATGCTACGTAGCCATTTGAAATTCTGAGGGGCATCTACAGTCACCAATGTAGAAAGATAGGTTACATTTTAATGCAGGAAAAGCAAAAGGTTTACATAGCAATACATGCTCATTATGCAATACCAGTTTTGTAAAATGTGTATAATTATATATTTATTTTTCTATATTTACATTATAAATAATCTGAGGATATACACAAAAAAATGTTACCTTTGAGTTTCTCTAGAAAGCAGGATTTCTGGTTATTTTTTCCCATTGTGCATATCTGTATATTGTAAGCTTTTCACAAAAACTTCACATTACTGGAGAAGTTGCTTTTACTTAAGTCATAAGAAATGTAGAGGAATATACGATTGAACATAAACCAATTCTTCAGAGAAGAAATGACTTTCTAAGTGGCACCACAGAGGAAAAAGTGACTAGCAAAAATGACAGTTTGGGTACGTCAAAAAAATTAAAGAAGTCTGAAGGAAAATAATATGCACAGCAATACTTACACCAAATCTGATATAATACATTCAGAAAAACACTTCTAAAAGACAAATAAGAAAAGAACATGGATTATGTAAACCAGAAATTCACAAAATGAAAAAATCAGTAGGAGACACAGTAAGAAATCATTTTCATTATTAATTGAATAAGTAAAAATTAAAATGGCTATAATATTACTAATAATTACAAGGAGAATTGTGTAAAAATGGCTCTATTGTACAAAGTTTGTAGCTGGGTAAATTCCTGCAATACTTTTGGAAAGCCATTTTGCAACAATCATCAGGAGCTAGAAAACTTGTTGGCCTTTGACCCAGTAATGTCCTAGAGAAACAACCCAATTAAAGGAAAAGCTACATACAAAAAGATGTTCATGATGGCATGTTTCTAATAGCAAGTTAGTGACAATAATCTAAATACCAACAACTGCAGAATGCTTAAATACACTGTTGGTAAAGTTACCAAATGGGATTTAGTGCAACCATTAAAATTATGTATGTGATGGTTATGCAATGAAATAGAAAAAATTTTATGTTAAGTGTCAAAAACAGGATACTGAATTGCATGGTAAATATTTTTAGAGTATGGATAAAAATACACTAAAGCAAAATATGCATATATTTTCAGAAAACTAATAATTTTTAAACTATTCTCAACATTTTCTTTAAAGAGCATGTACTTTTTAAAAAATTGTTGTTCAAGTACAGTTTTCTGTTTTTTACTCCCATCCCAGCCCATCCTCCACAGCCCTACCGCCCTACCCACCTTCCTCCCATTTCCAACCCCTCCTAGTTTTTGTCCATGTGTTCTTTATACTTGTTGCTGTAAACTCTTCCTCTTTTCCTCTGAAATTTCCTTCCCTCTCCTCTCTGGTCACCGTCAGCCTGTTCTCTATTTCAATGTTTTTGGTTATATTTTGCTTGTTTATTTCTTTTGTTGATTAGGTTTCTGTTAAAGGTGAGATCATATGGTATTTGTCTTTCATAGCCTGGCTTATTTCGCTTAGCATAATGCTTTCCAGTTCCATCCATGCTGTCACAAAAGGTAGGAGCTCCTTCTTTTTTTCTGCTGAATAGAATTCCATTGTAAATGTTTTCATAGTTTTTTGATTCATTCATTTACTGATGGGCTTCCAACACTTGGCTATTGTAAATTGTGCTGCTATGAACTTGGGGTGCATAGGTTCTTTCGGATTGGTGTTGCAAGGTTCTTAGGATATAATCCTAGCAGTGGAATTGCTGGGTCAAAAGGTAGATCCATTTTTAGTTTTCTGAGAAAATTTTATACCGTTTTCCATAGTGGTTGTACCAGTTTACAATCCCACTAACAGTGCACTAGAGTTCCCTTTTCTCCACAACCTCTCCAGCATTTGCTGTTTGTTGCTTTGTTTATTATGGCCATTCTGACCAGTGTGAAGTGGTATCTCATTGTGGTTCTAATTTGCATCTCTCTGATAGCTAGCGACACTGAGCATATTTTCTTGTGTCTCAGGATCCTCTGTATATCCTCCTTGGAGAAGTGTCTGTTCAAGTCCTTTGCCCTTTTTTAAAAAATATTTTATTTATTTATTTTTAGACAGAAGGGACGGGAAAGAGAAAGAGTGGGAGAGAAATATCAATGTGTGGTTGCCTCTCATGTGTTCCCTACTGGGGACCTGGCCTGCAACCCAGGCATGTGCCCTGACTGGGAATCAAACCACGATCCTTTGCTTTACAGGCCCTCGCTCAATCCACTGAGCTACACCAGCCAGGGCCCTTTGCCCATTTTTTTAATTGGGTTGCTTGTCTTCTTAGACTAGAGTCATGTAAGTTATTTATATATTTTGGAGATTAAACCCCTTGTCTGAGGTATCATTGGCAAATATGTTTTCCCATATGGTTGATTCTCTTTTTATTTTAATACTGTTTTCTTTAGCCATGCAGAAGCTTTTTGTTTTGATGAGATCCCATTTGTTCATTCTTTCCTTTATGTCCCTTGCTCTAGGGGACATATCAGTAAAAATGTTGCTGCATGAAATATCTGATATTTTCCTGCCTATGTTCTCCTCTAGGACTTTAATGGTGTCACAGCTTGTATTTAAATATTTTATTCACCTTGAATTTACTTTTGTGTTTGGTATAAGTGGGTGCTCGAGTTATTTTTTTGTACATAGCTGTTCAGTTCTCCCAACACCATTTGTTGAAGGGGCTATTTATAGTCCATTTTATGTTGCTGCCCCCTTTGTCGAATATTAATTGACCATAGAGATTTGGGTTTATTTTTGGGCTCTCTGTTAAGTTCCATTGGTACATGTGCCTGTTTTTATGCCAGTATCAGGCTGTTTTAATTACAGTGGCCTTGCAATACAGTTTGGTATCAGGTATTGTGATCCCTCCTACTTTGCTCTTCTTTCTCAAAATTGCAGCAGCTATTCAGGGTCATTTATGGTTCCATATAAATTTTTGAAGTATTTGTTCTATGTCTGTGAAATATGCCATTGGTACTTTAATAGGTATTGCATTAAATCTGTAAATTGCTTTGGATAGTATGGACATTTTGATGATGTTAATTCTTCTGATCCATGAACATGGTATATGTTTCCAATTGTTTGTGTCTTCCTTGATTTCTTTCTTCAGTGTTGTGTAGTTTTCTGAATACAAGTCTTTTACCTTCCTGGTTAAGTTTATTCCTAGGCATTTTCTTTTTCTTTTTGCTATATCAAATGGGATTTTTTTTCTTGATTTCTGCTTCTGCTGTTTCATTGTTGGTATACAAAAATGCCTTTGATTTCTGGATATTCACTTTGTATCCCACTGTTCTGCCAAATTCATTTATTAGGTCAAGCAGTTTTTTGGCCGAGTTTATAGGGTTTTCTATGTACACTATCATGTCATCTGCAAACAGTGACAGTTTTGTTTCCTCCTTTTCAATTTGGATGCCTTTCATTTCCTTTTCTTGTCTGATCACTACAGCTAAAACTTTCAATCCTATATTGAATAGAAGTGGTGAAAGTGAACAACCTTGTCTTGTTCCTTATCTTAGTGGAAAAAATTTAGTTTTTGCCCTTTAGATTGAATATGATGTTGGCTGTAAGTCTCTCATCTATGGTTTTTATTATGTTAAGGAATGCTCCCTCTATTCCCACTTTGCTAAGTGTTTTTATCATAAATGGGTGCTGTACTTATCAAATGCTGTTTCCACATCTATTGATACGATCACGTGATTTTTGTCTTTGCTTTTGTTTATGTGATGTATTACGTTTAATGATTTGCGAATATTGTACCATTCTTACATGCCTGGGATGAATCCCACTTGGTCATGGTGTATGATCTTTTTAATGTATTGTTGGATGCGGTTTGCCAATATTTTGTTGAGGATTTTAGTATCTATGTTCATCAGAGATAATGGCCAAAGTTTTCTTTCTTTGTTGTGTCTTTCTTTATCTGGTTTTGGGATTAGGATGATGCTGGCTTCATAAAAAGAGTTTGGGAGTCTTCCATCATTTTTGATTTTTTGGAATAGTCTGTGAAGGATAGGGGTCAGCTCTCCCTTAAATGTTTGCAGAATTCTCCTGTGAAACCATCAGGTCCAAAGCTTTTGTGTGACAGGAGTATTTTGATTACTGTTTCAATTTCATCTGCTATTATTGGTCTGTTCAGGCTTTCTGCTTCTTCTGCATTGAGTTTTGGAGGATTATATTTCTGTAGAAATTTATCCATTTCACCTAGGTTTTCAAATTTCTTGGCATACAGTTCTTCGTAGTAATTTCTTACAATCCTTTGTATTTCTGTGGTATCAGTTGTAATCTCTCCTCTTTAATTTCTGATTGTGTTTATTTGGGTCCTTTCACTTTTTTTCTTAATGATCCTGCTTAAAGCCTTGTCAATTTTGTTTATCTTTTCAAAGAACCAGCTCCTGGATTCATTGATCCTTATAATAAAGATTACATACTTTTAATCATCTATTTGGAGTGATGGCCATGAAGACTATGTAGTAATATGGAAAATCATAATACAATGTTATTTGAAGAATGTATATTCAGTAGCATGTGCACATAGATTACAACATAATATTCTTTCTTAAAAATGTTATCATTTACTATGATCATGAGTTTATGAATTTTTACCTTACCTAACATTAAAAATTGTATAATTTTTAAAAAATAACATCTATTCTTGTTTATTTTTTAAATTATTTTGTTGTTCAATTACAGTTGTCTGCATTTATCCCCCACCACTTCCCCCACCCCAGCCAAACCCACCTCCCTCCCCTTCTTCCACCCTCCCCCTTGGTTTGTCCATGCATCCTTTATAGTAGTTCCTGAAAACCCTCCCCCCATTTTCCTCCCCCACCTGCCCTCTAGTTACTGTCAAATTGTTCTTAATTTCAATGTCTCTGGTTATATTTTGCTTGCTTTAAAAATAACTTATTTAAATATAAAAAGTAGATATGATGTAGAATAACGTATCATATACTCTTTAAACAAAAACAATCTATGAAATAAAAGTAAGTTTATAACTGGATTTACCACCTTTCTTTCTTGTGATCAAAAACTAAAAATCATTAAACAGCATTTACTTTTCTTGATAAATATAAAGTAGTTCAGCAATGATTTGACAAGAGTATAGGAAGAGAGACAAACAGGCAGACAGCATTTTGCAAATGCACTTCTGAGCAGCATTAAGTAGCCTGAACTCCCGATATGAGGAAATCAGTAGACACGATGCCACTTCCTAGTTCCTGAGTATTTCATAATCAGATTTCTATGACCAGTTTTCCACAAGCCTGGCCTGCATCCCAGAAAAGAAAATCCATGAACTTTCTACTTCTTCACTGGCCTGCAATCCAGCTAATGAAAAAGAAAAGAATGCTCTGAGTCTGCTGTTCCCTTAGCAAATACTTCCAATGTGCCAACTGTTGGCACACAGTTTCTGAACTTTCCCCATCCATACACAGTGTCCAACAGGATTTGTAAACCACCAGTAATCCTCATCTTCTTGCCACCCTTCCAGATGAGCTAAGAAGCATTTGTCATGACAGCCTCGCCTGCAGTTGTCCAGCTGGTATCTGTTATTCCCCAGCATTGGGAAGTATGGGAAGGAAGGGAAGAACTCAGGAATACTGAGTGCATGCAACCATGTTGTGCTATCCTCTGATCAGTACCACAGCTGACGAGATGCATTCGAGAGAAACTAGAAAACGAGCAGCTAAGGAAAGGGCTGGCTGCCCAACAGTTTGGCCTTTGAGTTTAGTTAATAGCTATGACTTACAAAACTGAGCTGCACAATGGCCATAATATTTCCAGAGAGTATTCGGTATGTTTTCAACTGCTTAGTAAAATTTAGGCCCACTGGTTGACATCCATCTTGGTGGCTACTTAAGTGCTCGGGTATTTTTCCAAGTGGCCTTATGGCATTTCTCTATAGTACTCCAGCCCAGCAGTTCTCAAGATTTTCTTAACAATGACACAGATCAATGATGCAAAGTCAGATTTGATTGACTCCCTTCCCCCAAGAATACTTGGCAGAGAAGTCAAACACTAAACTAATTTCTAATCATAACTATTCGCAGTACCTCTAAGTGAAATGCCACTTTCCTCCCACTCAAGAAGGCAGACAGGGTATTAGTGCACAGGGACATGTCATGGAGGTAACTTTCAAGACACAAAAAATTTATTCAAAATTCAAATTATTAGGAAACAGGCATTGCAGTTATTAGTAACTAAAAATTATATACGTCACAATTCATAGCTATACTTTAAGTGAGACCTCCTGCCTTAGCCACTGAGCAGCCCAGGATGTCATTTGACTTCTAAAGATGTGAGGATATGCACTGGCTTCATTCTTGCTGTAAGAGTGCTGAAGACAAGTTTGGTCCTTCATGGCTTACATCTTCGGTTCTTTGTAAAACCTTTGTGATGTTCCTCTTGCACTTTCCATGGCCGATACTCCTGCTGAAGCAAACCCATGTTCTCTCCCCTCTCTTGCCAAGAGCTATATCCAGTATAAGTTATGAAAATGTAAGATTCTGTAGAAAGAGCCCAGTGGTGACATTGAGCTAAGATGCTACCAGTTGTAGCTCAAAATCCAAGTAGCATTCCCATCAATTGGTACAACCACTGTGGGAAACAGTGCAGTAATTCTTCAAAAAAATTAAAAATGGAACAGCCTTATGACCCAGCAATTCCACTTCTGAGTACATATCCGAAAAAACCTAAAATACTAATTCAAAAGAATAAATGCACCCCTGTGTTCATCTTAGCAGTATTTACAATAGCCAAGACATGGAAGCAACCCAAGCACCCATCAATAGACAAATGGATAAAAAAAAACCTGTGATACACATATACAATAAAATATTACTCAGTCATAAAAAATAATGCAATTTTACCATTTGCAACACCACTGATGGACCTAGAGGGTATTGTACTAAATGAAATAAACCAGAGAAAGAGGAATACCATATACCACTTATATGTAGAATCTAAAAAACAAAACAAAATACAAACAGACTTTAAGATATAGAGAATAGATTGATGGATGGCAGAAGGAAGGACTGTTTGGAGGCAGGAGCAAAGTGAAATAAGGATGTAGGATTAAGAAGTACTGATTGCTAGTTGCAAAACAGGCATGGGAATGTAAAGTAAAGCATAAGGAATATACTCAATAATATTTTAATAACTATCTATGGTGCCCAGTGGGCACTTAAATATTGGAAGGAACGCTTTGTAAGCTATATAAATGTCTAACTGCTGAGTTGTACATCTGACACTAACACACAATAGTGTTGAATACAAGCTGTAATCAAAAAATAAAATTTAGAAAAAGATACTTTTAAAATAAAACCCAAGCAGCAAAGGGGCACTATGCTTAGCCACTTTGCACTCCCCAAATGTTATCTTTTGCCTATTGTATCTTTTCCCACAGTTTCAAATCCTGCCAACTATGATTTGTGACTGTGCTTATTTTGAAATATATTATACATATAAAAATATAGCATTAATACATGCAGTTAGAATAAAAATAAATACCCATGTACCCAACACCTGGCTTAAGACGTAGAAGTTTACCTACTGCTTGGAAGTTCCCTCCTAATAGCATTCCCCTCACCCCACTACCACTCTCATCCTACACAGGTCACTACTCTGAATTTCGTAACAAATGTTTTTTTCTTTAAGATTTTATTAAATAATGCATGCTTGACTCTGCCTGGTTTTGAAGTTTATATAAATGAATATACTAAATATATTCTTCTGTGACTTCTAAAGAAGTCAGTTTTTAAGATTCATCTATGTTGATAGCTAAAGATGTAGTCCATTTCCTTATACTGCTATATAGTATTCCATTATAGGCATACACCCTACTTTGGCTGGTAGAAATGTTCCCAGTTTGTTTGTTTGTTTGTTTGTTTGTTTGCTTGCTTGCTTACTTAAAAAAAATTGCTTCTGTGAACTTGCTTGAACCTGTCTCCCAGTATACAAAAGCAAAGAGTTTTCTAAGGGTTTCCTAAGTAATGAAAGCTGGCTCTTAGGCTATACACATATTTAACTTTATTATAAGGCATGTTTATACACACCCTGACTTTTTTCCTGAGCTTCCTATTCTGTTCACGTGGTGCTTTATTAATCCCTGCACCAACATCACACTATTTTAATTACCACAGCTTGATCAAAAGTCATGGCAATGCAAGTCTTGTTCAAGTCCCTATTTTTGATCTTCAAGAGTGTTTTTATTCTTCAAAAGCCCTTTGCTTACCCAGTTTAACTTTAAAGTCTGTTGATTACACCCAAAAAGCCCAATTTGTATGTTAATCATAATTACTATGAACTATGAATAAATATGAAAGAGATGAACATTTTTTATCCAACTATATGAAATATCTCTCCTTTTAGTTAGAACTTTAATAGCTTTTTTGGTAAACATTATATTAATCTATTTTTAAAATTATTACTGTTCATTCTATTACAGTTGTTCTAATATTTATCCCTTTGCCTCTTCTGCCCAGCCCACCCCCTGCTCCCACAGTCAATCTCCACTCTGTTGGCCAACTCCATGCATCATTTGTACATGTTCTTTGACTAATCTTTTCCTCTTCTTTCTATTTTTAACATCATATTTTATTGATTATGCTATTACCGTTGTCCTGATTTTTTTCCCTTTGATTCCTTCTATCCAGCACCCCTCACTCCCTCAGGCAATCACCCCACCATCATTCATGTCCATGGGTCATGCATATAAGTTGACTATTCCATTTCCTATACTGTACTCTACATCCCCATGGCTATTCTGCAACTACCTATTTGTACTTCTTAATCCCCTCACCTCTTTACCCATTCCCACAAAGCCCCTCCCATCTGGCAACAAACAAAATGTCCTCTGTATCCATGACTCTGTCTCTGTTCTTCTTGTTTGCTTAGTTTGTTTTTGAAATTCATAGTTTAGATCTTCTATTTCTTAAATAAGTCCCTTTAAGATTTCACATGATGCCCTGGCTAGTGTGGCTCAGTGGATTGAGCACGAGCCTGCGAACCAGAGGATCCCAGTTTGATTCCGAGTCAGGGCACATGCCTGGGTTGCAGGCCAGTTCCCAGCAGGGGACACACAAGAGGCAACCATATGTTGATGTTTCTCTCCTTCTGTCCTTCCCTTCACCTCTAAACTTACATAAATAAAAATGTTTTAAAAGAGTTCACATGATAATGGTTTGGCAATGATGAACTTCTTCAGTTTTTTCTTTTCTGGGGAGCTCTTTATTTGCCCTTGATTCTAAATGATATCCTTGCTGGGTAGAGAAATCTTGGCTGTAGGTCCCTGCTTTTCATGACGGAATATTTCTTGCCAATCCCTTCAAGCCTGCATGGTTTCTTTTGAGGAATCAGGTGATAGTCTTATGGGAACTCCCTTGTAGGTAACTAACTTCTTTTCTCTTGCTGCTTTTATTATTCTCTTATCTTTAACCTTTGGCATTTTAATTATGATGTGTCTTGGAGTGGGCTTCTTCCCATCCTTCCTGTTTAGGACTCTGTGCCTCTTAGACTTGCATGTCTATTTCCTTCATCAAATCCGGGAATTTGTCTTTCATTATATTTTCAAATAGATTTCCAATTTCTTGCTCTTTCTCTTCTCCTTCTGGGACCCCTCTGATATGAATGTTGGACCTCTTGAAGTTGTCCCAGAGGTTGCTTATACAATGCTCAAGGTTTTGGGGTGGGTTTTTAGGATTCTTTTTTTTTCCCTGTTGTTCTGATTGGTTGCTTTTGCTTCCTTATGTTCCAAAATATTAATTTGATTCTCACTGGGCCTGGGGCTCACTGAAGCCAGCTGTTGCTTGTTTCAGAGAATTTAGGAAGTTGTCAAGTATGAGCCAAGACAAGCCATTTATATGGAAAAGCAGCTTCAGTGGGTCTGTAAATTGGGTGGGGTGGAGTCTCTGGGGATCCCCAAGGCAGGTCAAATAGTATTAGCCAGGTTTTTAGAGACTCAGATATGGCACAAGCTTCCAGCTTTGTTGGGGGAGGGTATAGAAAAGGGACAATGGCCTCTGCTCAGCTTGATACCAGACACTTCAGTTACTCCCTGTGTGGCGCTGATGCCTTTCAAGTTGCTACCCCAGTGCTGGAGTTCAGAGGGAGTGAGTCTGAGTAGGTGAGTCCCTATGTGGGTTCTTTAAGAGGAACTACTTGGGGCTCCAGCAGTTTCTTCATCAACTCAATCCATGCTGATTTTGTGGCCAGATGTTGTGGGGACTTATCTTCCTCACATTGGAATATTGGGCTGGGGGCCTGGTGTGGGTTTGGGAGTCCTTACTTCTGAGATTTCTCTCCAGAATTTTAATCCACTACAAGTGGGTGAGGGAATAGCCCATTCCATGCCTGTACCCCTACCAGTCTGGATGAATGTGGTTTCTTTAATTTCGTAGTTGTAGGACTTTCATTCAACTCAATTTCTGACAGTTCTGATGGTTGTTAAATATTTTAGTTGTAATTTTCATGTGGTTGTGCAAAGAGGCAAACTATGTCTCCCTACTGTGCCATCTTGACTGAAGTACCTTCCCCTTCTTTCCACCATTCCCTTCTTCCCCCATCACCTCTGGTCACTGTCAGCCTGTTTTTGTTTCCATGTCTCTGGTTCTGTTTTGATTATTAGTTTATTTTGTTCATTAGATTCCTTTTAAAAGTGAGATAATATGAAATTTCTCTTTCACTGATGGCTCATTTTACTTTAGCATAATAGTCTCCAGCTCCACAAAAGGTAGGAATTCCTTCTTTTTCTCTGCTGTGTATTATTCCATTGTATAAATGTACCACAATTTTGTAATCCATTCATCTACTAATGGGCACTTAGGCTGTTTCTAACACTTGGCTATTGTAAACAGCTGGTATAAGCACAGGGTCCTTTTGAATTCATGTTTGGGGATTCTTGGGGTATATTCACAGCAATGCACCACTGGGTTAAAAGGCAATGCCATTTTTAATTTTTTGAGAAAATTCCATACTGTTTTCCACAGCAGCTATACCAGTCTGCATTCCCTCCAACAGTGCACTATGGTTCCCTTTTCTCCACATCCTTGCCAGCTCTTGTTATTTGTTGATTTACTAATGATGGCCATTTTTGCAAGTGTGAGTTGATATCTCATTGTGATTTTAATTTCCATTTCTCTTATGGCTAGTGATGTTGAGCATTTTTTCATATGCCCATGGGCCATCTGTAAGTCTTCCTTGGAGAAGTGTCTATTCAGGTCTTTTGCCCACTTTCTAATTGCCTTCTTGGTATTGAGTTGGTATCTAATTATTTGTCTTCTTAGTATTGAGTTGTATGAGTTCTTTATATATTTTGGAGATTAAACCCTTAATCTTAAATCTTTGGATTAAATTTATCCAATCATGATCTGAGCAGTGGATCCCCACTAGGGAGGTCCCTCAACAATATTTGACGTGGAAGCAGAGGTTTCACATTCTCTGCATACAGGCAGGTACATTCCTAAATAAAAGAAAGATCAAGCCAAGATAAATGTGACCAGTTCTTGCAAAATTTACCAGTCAGATGAATCAATACACCTCCCTTAGAGTGAGTAAAAAGGCTGATAGAGTTCACTCCACCAAAAGTTAGTTGTTTTTCTTTAAGTGAGAGGGAGCATTTCCTGTAAATGCATCCCATTTCAAAGATGAGGCTTTTGCACATGCTAAAGAACCTGTTTTGTAGAAAGTACATGGGGCAACGATGAACAATAAGGGGATTAGGGGAGTAATCCATTGTGTCCTACTTAATTTCTCAATAAATATGCAAAGAATGAAGAACCACAGTCATTCTCATTTCCAAATATCTGCTTAGAGGTAATGACCATCAGGGATGAAAAGAACTTGCTATTTTACTACCCTCAAGGTGTTACATGATCCTTTCTTGTTTTCCCAAAATTTTTCCTGCCCTTTGTAAATAAGTCCTTCTTATCGGTCTCTTCTCAAATTCTCCAATTTGAGTATTTCACCTGTTTCTTTCTAGATCTCTGATACATTACAAGAAAGTCAATAGAATGAGGTCTGAGGATCTAATGTATAAAATAATGACTATAGTTGATAATACAATATTGAGAATTAAAATTTGTTAAGAGAATAGAATTGACATGTTCACACAGACAAAAGAAAGTCAAGAGAAGGTATAACTTGACTTTCATGTAGGGAATTCATTTTAATGTATTTTTAAGTGCCCCAGGTCATTGTTCTCTTCCAATAGTACATAAATCTTCTCACCACCTCTTCCATCAGAAACTGAAACCTTAGCATAGGGACTGAATCATGTGGAAATCCATTACATAACTATGTCTATACACAAATAGCTTTAATGGTTTCATTATAGTGATAACTGACCAGGTTAAGCAACTATAGTGGAATCAATTTTAACCCAAAATATCAAATCTAAAAGAAATAGCATATCTTTCTTTTCTAGAAGTCAAGTTAATCCTTCATCAAACTGGGAGAAAACAATCACAGTGGTTCAGTGGTCACCCCTCCCTCCTTAGGTTATGTGTAAGTTCCTAGGGTAGTGAGGGGGAGATGGCTCATTGGTAATCAGTCATTTGTCTAAACAATCTGCCAAAGAGATGGCCATTTGTAACTATGGCTTTTTGAGGCCCAATTTCTCTTTGCTGTTTCCATGGACCAAGAACACTAGTTTCTGTGAGAATCTCTCTGGTCTTCTGTACCTAGATACAGCTTCTTTTAGGAAGTTGTCAAGCATGAGCCAAGACAAGCCATTTATATGGAAAAGCAGCTTCCATAAACAGTCTTTCTTTCTGCAGGATGCAGAGTCAGGGTCCCCACTTCTCTAGGGCTGCTCAACTTTCCTCCATCTAGTGCAGGAGAATATTCTTCTGGTCTGCAGCAAGCCCTTCTATGAACTCCTAATTCTGCCAGCTCACACTGCTTCTTTCTATGAAACTATCTCTCCTTTTCTGGTTCCTGTGTAGTACTTTAACACCTCCTATGGCTTGGCCTTTGAAAACAAAAACCAAGAAGAATTCGTGATGACTTCCCTTTTCCCTTTCAACCTTGCTGTTGACTTCCTTGAAAAAATAAAGTGACTTAATACATACCAAAGAAAAAGGGGAAGCATATTAACGCAAATGAATATCTTAAAATACATCTAGTTACACTGTCCAAATAAGTCCATTGCAGGAGGAAAAAGCTATCATGTGATCTGCGATTTTGCCCTTAGTGTCTGCATTTGCGTTTGCATGGACAGCATGGCTTTTACTCTTCTATACCGCACTGCTGATATGGGAAGCTTTGAAGAACCTTTGTTTACCCAAATCCCAAGCACCCTAAAAAGAGTGATAGGGCCGTTTGGGAAAGCAAACAGCAGGATATTCACAAGGGCTAGGACTAGCACCCCTGCGGTTAGAACTAATTTCCATATTTAGCCTTTGTACTCTGCTTCTGCCACGTAGCTAGAACTAACTTCTGCATTCAGCTTCCGTATCCCGCTTTGCTACATAGACAGGAAGACCCCGTAGGCTATATAAACCCCAAGAATCCTTTGTTGGGGCTCAGAATTCGGAGATTGACTTCTATGGGCCTGTGCATGTTAATAAACCTTGTACTCCAGAATCCCTCAGTGTCTGGTTGCTTCATTTTCCTGTAACACTGCCCCAGGTAGGTGGTGATGCCTGAAACCTGTGGTCCAAATATCAAGGTTTATTAATAGACACTGACAGCTGGATTGAACAATATTGTGCCACTTGATCCCATTTTTTATTTTAAAATGTAATTTTCTATTATATTAATTTAAAATAATTACTCTGTCATTACTCAATTTTTTTAAATCACATTTCTATACAGCTTTTAAAAGTAGGAAAACTTAGGTTCACTACTCCAAAAGCTTGATGCATTTCTCCTTCATGTCAAAGCCCGTTAACAGCCCTTTTTCAAGCAGAGAGAAGTTGCTTTCCAAGAAAAAAGAGAGAGAAGGCAAGATTTTGTCATGAATTGATTACCAGAAAAAATGAACTGATTATTGTGGAATTAATCATTGCTCTAGAAGACTTCCGCTTCATTTCCAAAATTAAATTTAAGCTTTAAGGGGACTGTGTCCTTTTTTCCAGATCTGATTGCAACAATATAAGTAGCAAAAATGGTTAATTACACTGATTTTCTAAAGCAGGATCACCACAAGATACTACCCACACACACACACATCCAATTGATTTTTTTTTAACTTTTCAGCAATCATGCATTTAGTTTTTGCTAGCCAGCCAGAAATGTGTGGAGCATTGTTTTGTGTCCCTACTGAGGTCAGACCCAGCAGACTTTGAAGGGCTCATGAAAGGGCTGCGTAAGGATTCTAATACTTAAACCCAGCAGGAGACCAGTCCAGCCCCTATAGAGCTCCCTCAAGATGTGACAGGGGTTATTGCATTCCCTGCTGTAAATGCAACCTCCTCCAACCTCAAATATCCTGTAATCCTTTAAGAATTAAGAAAGCTCCTACCCTGGCCTTTTAGTATAAAAGGCTTAAAATACCTCCTCACTTCACCACAAGGCCTTCCCAGATGCTGCCACATTGATACAGGGTGTAGGGGGGGCGGGGACGGGCGGGCAAAAAAAAGATTTGAAATGGTGTCCAAAATTCAAAGTGTATAGGAATACTGGAAAGACATATAAGATGTTCTCACTGCCCCCCCCCCCCCCCGGGGGGAAGAGACAAATAGAGCCAGGGCCATTGAGAGCTGTTTTGCATAGCTACAGTTTTGCAGCTAACCTCTGGAATGATTATTTAACATATCTATAACCTTTAACTGGTTTCTTAGATATGTTAAATAGCTGTGGCCCAAGTTTTGAGCCAGGAAGAAGGGGGTGGCTGCTACCCAGGATGTAACTAGGGGCTGAGCCCCTGAGTGAGGAGGTCTGTGTGAGAGCTTGGAAAGGATGGGCTCCAGGACATGAGAGGATAGCTGCCCAGGTGAGGAGAGGGCCACGCAGTTTGGGGCAGAGTGAGGATGCCTGCAGTCAGGTAGAAGGGAGAGCCACGCAGTTTCAGCAGAGTGAGGACCTCCTCTTGGTGAGGTGAAAGAGGGAGCTACGTGGTTTTGGCAGAGTGAGGACCCCCTCTTTCCCAGGTGAAAGGGAAAACCACGCAGCTTTGCCGGAAAGGAGATTCCTGCAGCCAGGTGAAGAAGAAAGCCACATGCTTTTGGTGGAGTGCGAATCCCTGCAGCTTTGGTAGAAGCCCACACGGCTTTGGGGTGCCCCCTTTGGCCACGTGGCCTGGAAAGGAAGAGAGACTTTGGCTAGAACTGGATACAAAGAACTCTTGCCAGTGGACCATGAGAGGGTACCACAGTATTTTGGATTAACTAGAGAGAGATCCTGCCTGCATGGTGACACAGCTGATGGTGCCAGCAGCCTGAAACATAGATGTGTGCTCTTTTCCTGATGTACGGTACCCAGAGTTGGGAAAGTGGGAGAAGCAGGAGCTGTGTGGGTGTAGGTGTGTACCCTAAAGGACTTTGATATTTTAGTGGAGGCATTAAGCCAAAATAGCATTAAATAAACATTTTGTTTCCTTTTCACAAATCTCTGGCATTGAGAGATGTCTTTCCAATTGGCGGCGGACAGAAAAGCCCAGTAGATATTAGTATACCGTCCTTAGGAGGGCCCCCTGTTATGTAGCAATATTTGGCATCCCTAGGTGGGCCAAATATTGCCTCCCCCTAGGACCTCTTGTTCGGTAACAACATCACTGGATTTCTTACCAGAAAGAGCATAATCAACTGCACTCAGTTTAGCTCGGAGCCAAATTCCTACATTCATTAATAACCAAACTAAAATGACCAAAAACCTAAGTTCATTAAGAACCCACCTAAAATGACCAATCACAAGAGTCCCAGCTGCTTTAAAAAAAAAAAAGAACCTTGAGAAATAGGCATGATCTTCAGTTGTCTTATGGCAAAACCGACCCTCTCTTGTGGATCTCAGAATGGGGCAAGCCAGGTAAGTGGATTCAGCCCAGTCCATTCATCCTCTTTATGTGTACTCTAAACAGGCAAAATGCAGCAGATACGACATAGTATGGCTAGATGGCCAATGAACAACCAAGGAATGGACTGCCTAGTAATTGCCTTTAAGGCGAAAAACAAAAATGAACACTTACTAAAAACTTTAAAAGTCCCTGAGAAAATCTGCCAGGAAGGATCTTGTCCCTATTCAGAACATAATTATCTCTCTGTATAGTTTATACCCTATGGAATTAAAAGCTATTATCCAGTGATACTTTATTATAAACCTCAGACATTAATCTTTCCAAGGCTTTTTAGGGAATTTCTATACAACTAACTAATACCCTTTTGTTAGTTGTTAGCCTACCTGGGAGAGACAGGATAATTTGGAGTCTCTGAAGTCTTAAAAGCAGTCAAATTCTTTCCACTTGTTTGAGCTTATTTACTGACTTAAAAAAAAAAAAACTTTCTAAGTGTAACATTCCACAAACCCCATCGACACTGTACTCCTAACACCTGGCTTAGTTGCCGAAAGGAGGAGAGTGGCTTGGGGCAGGAAGATTGAACTGAGCCAGCCCCAGCCTGTTTTCATTTATGAAATCCCCTCCATCAGCGAGCCCACAGAGAGAGGCAATGCTACAGAGACTTCTTGAAGCATCATTCTGCTTGAATTAATGTGTTGCTACCCAGAGTCTGAGTGTTGAGCTTAGGAACTTGCATTTGGAGAGAAAGCACCATGTGTGTCTGTGTATGCAGTATAGATTTACAGGGAAACCGAGGCAGGCATGTGGTTGACTTTATGCACATATCTGGGTGCTATAAATCACCAGCTTTACACGTTACTTAGAGTATTCCTGCCGAGGGAATGCAAGCATCATTATAAAATTAAAACCATCTTCCCTTCCAGGGTATTTTTACACCTAGCTTATTGAATTAATTTTATAGAAGTCATTTTTCATGTCCTTTCTTTTACTTGTTTGACTTATCATGTTCCAAAATTATTCTTATATGCATATTGTGATGTATTCTTAGAAAACTCAACAAAATTAACTAAAGCTTTCTTAGAAATAATAAATTTTTTAACACTCTTTTTTAAAAGATTTTATTTATTTATTTTTAGACAGAGGGGAAGGGAAGGAGAAAGAGAGGGAGAGAAACATCATTGTGTGTTTCCTTCTCACTCACCCCCCCAACCAGGGACCTGGCCTGCAACCCAGGCATGTGCTCTGACTACTAATCAAACCGGCATCCCTTTGGTTCACAGGCTGGTGCTCAATCCACTGAGCCACACCAGCCGGGGCACATTTTTTAACTTTCTATTCACAAAATACATATGCAAAATTTAGCAACTTTCATGCCTGGCAGGGGGAAAAAACAGGAAAGATAAAACAAAAACCATGTCTGTTTATGTTAATAATAATGTATACTTAAGAATAATTTTAGTGAGAAATACAAATACCCACATGAAGAAAATGACAAAATTTTATGAAGGAACATTAAATTTCTTTGCCTAGGTGAAAATACAGGAGGGGGCAAAAGTAGGTTTACAGTTATGAGTACATGAAACAGTTTATTCTTGTATTATTAATTACTATATCATTTTTCATATGAACAACTGTAAATCTACTTGTGCCGCACTTTGTATATATACCACATACATAGATAGAAAGAATGAATATTCTAGCAAGGTTAATAGGTGTCAAATTAATGTGAAGGTTAAGAATTCTAATCAAAAAAAGAATTTGTTTTTTGTAAATTGATAAAGTGGTCAAAGTTCTACCAGAAAGACTAAGAACTGAAAAAGATCAGCAACGTACATCAGCAGTAGTTAAGACATATTACAACAACGACAACAAAATACAATAATTACATTAGGACAAGAATAAAAAATGATCAAATAGAATTGAGTACACAGGAGAAACTGATCCTACTAATGTATACATTTTCTAAAATGCAAATTTAACAAGTTAGTTCTATCCCCAATTGGTGTTTAAGGCTGCTATGACAACTGGGTCAGGCCCTTGTGGTCACCCAATATTGTGCCTATTCTCCCCATATTTTGATAATTTCCCACATTATGAAAACTGCCTTCTGAAAATAAGTTCCAGAAAAATTGCTTCTCCAATCAGATGAAACCATGTGATACTTTTTCTCAAAAGTAAGTGAGAAGGCCAGTTCTGAGTGTGGTCTGGCCTTGGTATTGGTGCAGGAGGTAGCAGAGGCTGTGGCAGGTTCCCCACCTGGTCAGTCCTGAGGCAGAGCTCTGGGGATCGTGCTAGAAGTTACAATCCGGCCCCAACCCAGAGATACTGTGAGCCACCCCAAATCCTCAGAATATTCTGTGTCTGCTTAAGCTAGCTTGAGAGGGTTCTGCTGTTTACAATTAAGGTGCTGATAAAATTGGTTATTGATTTAAAGAAAAAAAGCTATTTAAATCCTCACTTCATACCACACACATTCAAATAAATTTAAAGACATTTGTCTTTACATCAAATCAATTTTAAAATCTAAGGGGAAAATATAGGTGAGCTTTGGATAGAAAAAGACTCTCAAGAAAGAAAGCAAAGGTTTTTGGCTCTCTGAGCAGCACCATGGTGGTCAGCAAGAACAAGTGCCTCATGAAAGGCAGCAAAGAGGGAGCCAAGAAGACAGTGGTTGATCCATTTTCTAAGAAAGACTGGTATGTATGAAAGCATCAGCTATGTTCAATATAAGAAATATGGAAAACCACTAGTCATGAGAATTCAAGGAACCAAAACTGCATCTGGCAGTCTCAAGGGTCATGTTTTTGAAGTGAGCCTAGCTCATCTGCAGAATGGTGAAGCTGTATTTAGAAAACTCAAGCTAATTACTGAGGATGTTCAGGGCAAAAATGGCCTGACTAATTTCCATGGCGTGGATCTTCCCCATGACAAAATGTGCTCCGTGGTCAAAAATGGCAGACCAGGATTGAAGCTAATGTTGGTATGAAGACTACTGATGATTATTTGCTTTATCTATTCTGTGTTGGTCTTAATAAGCACAGCAATCAGATTCAGAAGCCCTCTTATGCTCAGCATTAACAGGTCTGCCAACTCTGGACGAACATAACAGAAATCACTGCCCAAGTGGTCCAGACCAATGACTTGAAAGAAGTGGTCAATAAATTGATTCCAGATAGCACTGGAAAAGACATAGAAAAGACTTGCCAGTTTATGTATCTACTTCATGATGTCTTTGTTAGAAAAGTCAAAATGCTGAAGAAGCCCAAGTTCGAACTGGTAAAACTATGGAGATTCATGGGAAAGGTAGCAGAATTGGAAAAGCTACTGGGGATGAGACAGGTAAGTTGAATAAGTTGATATCAAGATATGAACCCAGTCCAAGAATCTGTTTAAAATTCAGACATTTAATGGTGACAAATTAGAAATTCTATTTGTTTGGGAAGGGAGAAGGAAAATGATGAAAAATTAATATATTTTAGCCCTTAAAACATTAATTTCTCTACTGTCAATGATGATAGGTACAAAAGGCTAATAAATATGTATTTCCTTGATTATTTATATATTTTTATAAAACTCACTAGTAATATTTAAAATGCAGTAAAAATTAGATAGTCTTCTTACCAAGTTAGCAAAGATTTTATTGGTAATATTAATACTCAGTTCCAATAAAAATTTATTCATTTACCCAATTGGCAGGAAGGTGAATTGTTACAAACTTTCTTGAATACAATTTCACTGTGTGCGTGTGTGTGTGTGTGTGTGTGTGTGTGTTTATTTCATATATAGTAAAATATGTTTTAAAGAATATATATATATTTTAAAAATATACATACAGGGCCTTTAAAATATTTATGCTCTATATGACTCTAGCACTTTTACTTCTAAGAATCTCAAAGAAATAAATTATTTATACTTTTTATATCACTTTTGTGAGCAGAAAAACAAAGGTATTACTTAAGTACTAAATAAAGTTTTAATGGAAAGGGAGGCAGCAATGAAATCTTCCAGCAACACTAATTTAATGTAACACTGCCCACTCAAACATTCACAATTACATGTGAATGAATGAAAGTCAAGAAGAGCAAATTCAGTCTACAAATCAGAAACTTATAAAAACAAGATAGCTATGCCCTCAGACATATCAGGAGAAAACTCAGTAAAGATGACCATATTCTCTCTGGAAAGCAGAAGAGAAGGAAGGCACAGCCAGAGGCTCACATGTCCCTGCAACCCAGGCATCAGGCAGGTGCAGGGAAAAGCAGGAAAGGTTTTAAAGTTCTCTGAGGATTCCCTCTAGTCCTGGGCTGAAGTGGGCATTTATTTAACCAACACTGCCCAGAAATACAATAGGGGGACTGAAAAAAAATCACAGAAAAATATTTTATCATTTCTAGGATAACAGTCTCAATAACACCAAAGTTATTTATTCCTACCCAAAACCAAGACAACAAACCTCACTGGAAGCTAATGGCAGATGCTAAAGAACAAACCAGACTGGGGTAAGAAAGACCACGAGGTGTCTGTGTAAAGCCAGTACAAGACCAGGCAGGTCAGCAGCATCCTGGGGCACAAGCCAAGGGCATCAGGAAGATAGAAAAGAAGGGTGAACTATTTTCTAAATTAAAATTAAGATACATTGTCTTAACAATTCTCACTGTATTTTCAGGGGCTGCAAGACAGAGCATTAACATTAGAATTTTTCCAGAAGACCCAGTCATATGGAGTCTGTGAGTCTAATGTTTTACTGGCATTTGCAATATGGCATCCAATGGGGGCCTATCCTTCAGGGTGAGCCAGGATATCATGGGCTGCCCTGGTGCTCTCAGGGTACAGCCTCTGCCTTAGTTTGGTTACAGATATAATTAGCTAAAGGGTAAGGTCCACAACTGAAAAAGTTTTGGAAGCAAAAAATGAACATAAGTGTAGCTAGGTACAGTAAATATGAAAAGTATAGTAAAATATAAAATAATTCCCTCACCTGAGTTGTTAACAGTGTTGACCCAATCACTTAAACCTGGAAGTCACTTATTTCAAGAACTAGATACTCAGATTTTGGATAATTCTCCAAAGCCTTTTAGTAATTTATTTCATTCCCCATTTGTAACTCCCACAATTATTTTTAAATATCACCTCAGTTATAGGATGATTGAGATATCTGGATCAACCAATTTCAAGATGCCACAAAACACTGGATTTGATATAATATTATATGTCAACTATAACTAAAAAATTTTTTTTAATATTAAATTTAAAAAATTTAATGATGCCACAAAACATCAGCATGAGGCAGAGAACACTAGAACAAAAGGGTTCAAAATTGCCAATGACACAAGAGGGTCATTGTGTCCTTGACCCACCCAGTGGGAGGGGGGCACCAGAGTGGCGGGCCCTCTGGTCAGAGACTGCTCTGCAGAGAAGGGAGGTGCTGCGTCTGTCTGCTCAACCCCACCCGTGTGAACACAGTTGACATCAGCAACATCTTTAACATCCTCTGAACATGTAAGGGACAGATTCAGGCTGAATTTTTAACTCATTCTAGCAATTTTAAGTTTTCCAACTTTGAATCTTTCTAATACTGGAAACATAACTGACATATAATTAACTTTTTCATGGGGGTCATTGTTCCAACAATGATAACCACAGGTGACAAGAAATCAGAGTCAAAACCTCTCAATTCCGGAGATGGAAACTAAGATACACGTACCACAGCCAAGAAGGGCAAGCACACACAGATGACCCACTTCTGCCCCAGTGAGAAAGTGACAAAGATAATAACAGAAATTTTTCAAGACAGAAACAACCATGATTTCAAAATTCCAGAATGTGCCACTAGAAAATAATTGTCATTTTCTTCATGGATATCCAAGAAAAAATTACATGGTTTAATTGAAGGTATACACTATATGTCCTTAAAAACCTGTTTTAGTATTATTTATCAACATATGAAACAAAAGTCTATGTCATACGAGTCTATTAATTATTTCATTAGTTAATGCAGAAACTAGCTCAGGGCTAGCCTTTACTCTAGCATGAAGTAGAAAGGTCCTCCTTCAAGTGTTATCCTCATTCAAGGAAGATATTTGAGAAATGTTTTGCAAGAAAATGTAGGGCTAATACTAAAGAGTGTCAAGATCTTTCTCCCCAAAACTAATGTTTCTGCTCCCTATTCTACTATACTGCTCAGCAAGTTATTCTCCATTCCTGCTCCTTTCACATGGCCCAGTCTCAGGACATGAAAAGAGGCCCTTTAACAACCAAAACTGAAACAAAAGCTCCGGTGTGAAGGAGACTCATCTTGTTTTCAAGGCCCTTCTTCATACAGATGTCACCTTGGCCTTTTTTCTGTGACATATGGCCCTTTTCAGCTCCTGGAAACTAATTCTCTAGGTTCTTGGTCACTCTCAGCCTTTCCTATAGGGCTTCTGTATTCCTTGTGCGTTAACTGGTCCACCAGCACTCAAACCATCCTGCCTCCATCAAGCAAGTCTTTCTCCCTGGACCCCACAGCAACTCCAACAACTTAAATGCTGGGAGGTCCCAGACTCAGCCCAATGAGCACATGAGGATGGAGAAGAGGACATCAGCACCCTGCTGCTACCCCCATCTGATGGAACCAATACTAGGTCAATTGTATACAGCCAAGGTACATAGTAAGCCTCCTTCTGAACAATGAGGTCTGTGCAGAAGGTATTCATCCATATAATATGGGAAAAAAGACATTTATTGAAGAAGATGCAAAATACAAGAAACATTGTACATAGGACAAGTACACCTCAGTTCCCTTCAATGTAGATACTTTGAGACCTCACAGTTCTCCCAGTCACCATCAACTGCCCCATATTTTCCTGAATCTCATAGACAGTCTGCAATTTCTTCCCTTTCAAAAGTGATTTTAGTTTTGGAAAAAGCCAGAAGTTGCAGGGTGCCAAATATGGGCTTAGGGGCATTGATGTTTTGCCAAAAAACTCTGCACAAGACCTGGTGCATGAGCAGGCACATTGCCATGATGAAGCTGCCAATAAACAGTTGCCCATAGCTGTGGCCATTTTCACTGCATCGCATTTCTCAACCTATGATGAACATTGAGGTAGTACTCCTTATTAATTATTTGACCTGAAGGGGTGTATTCATGATGGACAACACTTTCCCAATCCAAAAATACAGGTAACATGGTCTTGATCTTGCTGTGGCTTTGCCATGCCTTCTTCAGGCATGCAGAACCAGGCAATATCCATTGGAATGACTGGACCTTTGTTTCCAGATAATACTGATAGCCATAGGCCCATGATTCATCACTGGTTATGACCTTCTTAAGGAAACCTGGTTCACTTTAAATCAGGTCATCAGCAACTGCAGCACAATGTTCCTTCTGCTCTGGGAGCACAAGCTGTGGAATGAATTGTGCCATTTTGTGTCAAGATCCTGAGTCAAAATCTCAGACACAGTAGTTTTTGGAATCCCCAGATCAGCTTCTAGTTCTTGCACTGTCAAACACTGATCTTTGTTGATTGCAGCGCATATATGTCTGACATTCTCAGGTGTTCTGTTTTTTACAGCCCTTTCAGATTACAGATCACTTTCAACAGATTCTCAGCCATTTTCGAAGAGTTTGTACCACACTTTTATTTGCACTGAATGTATTCATCATCCCTGAAAGCCTTCTGAATTATCCAACTAGTTTCCACAGAGAAATGTTCAAGCTTAATGCAAAATTTGATGCAGATTCATTGTTCTACTTGCTCAGTCATTTTGAATGCAACGGCCACACAGTACACATGCTCACTCAACTGTGTCTACCATCCCCATTGATTAGTACAGTGAAGTCATCATTGTTCATGCATGTGCATTGCAGTTCACTATCCTTGGCTTCCAGGTTACATCGATATTGTGCAAATTGTTCTCATATTAACAGTGGCTGAACTTTTTCTGGACAGACCTCATATAACCTGTCCCATCTCTCATCATGTTGAAGCTCTCCAAAGGGTAGCACTTGTACCTCAGTTTCCCAATTAATACTTTTCTTGCTCATCAGAATGAGAGCCATGTGCATCATAGCCTGGGCCTGAGAGCCTATGTAGTTTCATGGCCTTCTCCCTATGGGCTAGATCTGGCTGCCTCTGACTTGGTCTAGACACAAGTAGACAAACTACCTGGCACTGAACAACTGCCATCTGGATGAGTTTACATATATACTGGTCAGTCTCTATTTTCCCTTCAACCTTAACCATCCTCCACTTTTCTGTGTGCCAGGAGGCTGACAGCATGGATTCCCTCACTGCTATCTCCAGACTGGATTGACTAATGATAGGTACCAGGAGGAGATGAGAGAGAAGGATAAGAGGTCGGGGTATTTCTTCTCCATGTCCTCTGCTATGGACTGATGTTTATGTCCCCCCAAAATTCATACATTGAAATTCTAATGCCCATCATGATGGTATTAGGAGGTGGGGCCTGTGGGAGGTAGTTAGGTCATGAGAGTACAGCCCTCATAATGGGATTAGTACTCTTACGAAAGAGAGCCCAGAGAGCTCTCTCACCTTCCCACCACGTGAGGACACGAAGAAGTCTGCAACCCAGAAGAGGGTCTTCCCCAACCAGGCTAGCACTCCAATCTCAGACTTCTAGCCTCCAGAACTGCCACCCCATCCCACCCACCATATTCACCAACCCCCCTACCTAAGACAACTCTACTTTATGAATATGGAATGTCCAACCTCTGCACCCCACTAAGTGTCCCAATCATGCTATGCCCCTAAGCATTAGGCTCTGCCTACTCAGAACACTGCACTGAGGTCTCTCCACATGTCATCTACACAGGCAAGACACTCACGTCTTCAGTGTTGACCTGGACCATTTCTGATATAGACTGCCCCAATTCACACTACTCATGCACACCATGCTTCTGACCCACCTTGCACTAATCATTAGTACCTCACTCTGGGCTCTTTCCTTTGCATCGAAGCCCAGCTCTACCCTGACTCCCAGATTGCACGTGCTGCTCAGGGTCTGAGCTGCCTCCATACCTGCTCTTCAATCCTATAACTCTGCTCCTACTACCTTCTTGTAATTGCAGTTCCAGATCTGCCACAGGGTGGAATAAGGAGAGGCAAGTCATAAGACCTTACACTGAATAATCCCCTCAAATTCTGACAAATTCCATATCATACATCTGAGCAATATTTGGGATCATCTGTAGATGCATTGTGGTCTTGGGTGACTTTGGATTGGCCAATAATACTTACTCTTAGAATTCTCTGCACTTTGGACTTAAACACTTCCTGTTCTTGCTAAACTGGTCTTCATGACTAACCGCTATATACTCCCTCATCCACTGTCTGACCTCACTCTCTGGGAGGCCCACTTCACTCTGGCAATATCTACCTCAGACATCAAATGAAACACAACTTCTCCTGTTCCTTTAGAGCCTCCTCTTTGCTCTCCAAAATGCCCCTCCCTTTCTTCTGAGCCTCCTAGCTGTCCTCCTCCAGAACATCCTTCTATTGTTTAATAAATAATTCTTACATCTTCCTCCAAAATGATTCCTCTTCTTCCCTTGCCATTTTCATTTACATACTGATGTCAGAAAGGAGGTCTGGGTGAGGAAGGGCTATAGCCAGGAAGGAAGAAGATACATTATCTTCCTTGAAATTTACTTACAAGGTCTTTTTTTTTCCTCCTTTCAAAATTTGAAGGGAACTACACAAGCTGGAACAAATTTCTTTCAAGCCTGCTTAGCCTTTCTTTTGCTTTTTCCATTATCATTTTTATAGTGGAGATTTCAGTGAGGATTCACAGTGAGTCATTTTATGAGGCCGCTCCATCTGTACCATCTGCAGGCATGACTTTCCCATCACTCTAGACATTACGTATCTCCTTATGGCAGGCGGACAGGGGGTGGAGATTGCCAAGCTAGGTCACATGCCAGGAGTCCATCACTCATCTGAAGGGGGCGGGCAGGGTCTGTTTACAATTACATTCAACTCCTGGTTCTGGATAATATGTCCCTCTGGCTTCAAATTCTTTCTTACCAGTTTCCTGCTGGGCCCAGGAGGAGATGGGGTCCTGCCTTTTTGGTTTCTTTCCTTTCTCTCTCTCTCTCATTCTCCTCCCCCTTTCTCATTCTCCATTGTCCCCATCTCTCTGTTTCTCATTCTTATTTTTAGAGGGAGGGAGAGGAGGGAGAAAGGAAGAGAAGCATCAACTGGTTGTCTTTCACACTCCCCCAACCAGGGACCTGGCCTGCAACCCAGCATGTATTCTGACCAGGAATCAAACTGGTGACATTTCACTTCACAGGCTGGTGTTCAGTCCACTGGGCCACATCAGCACCACTGAACCACACCGGCCAGGGCTATTTCTCTTTCCATAATTCTATTTCTCTCTCATTCCACATCTCTCTTCATTTCCTTCTCCTTCTCCTGCTTTCTCTCTTTCCATCTTTACTTCACCTATCTCCCAGTGGGCCTTATTCTTCAGCTTCCTGCTCTTGTCTTTCTCTCTTTTCTGTCCTTCTCACTGTCCCTGGTTTTTTACAAGGGAAAGAAAATTTTCATGTTGTGCTAACAAGGAATACAGCTGTTTCTCGCAATGTAACCAGAACGCCAGGATACAGATCAAAACCTTGTTATAAAAGTCTATCTCCTAAGGGAAAGAACCTCATATTTAAGATGTTTTTGACTCATCATGGCTTATATATAATGCTAACTTCTGGGGGGGGAAATCTAAGCCTTTGGGGGAGGGGTATAAAATCCATTTGTAAAATGAGGATGGGGGAAGCAGTCAACACTGAACGAAGAAGCAGAACTCTTTGAAACAGTTATTTCAAAGATATTACTCACTGATTCAACTTAAAGTTTCACTTAGAATAAATATCCTTAGTGCCAATCATTTCTCCCACATTCTATTCCATTCATCATAAAGCATCATTACCAGACGTGAGGAGCTTAAACAAAAATGCCCTTGTACATTCATTTACAAATAATTTTCACCTTACTTATAAAATCTACATAAATACATAAACAAAGGCTTCCCAATCTTCAACACTATCAATTCAATTTAAAAGATGTCTAATGCTGGTGAAAGAAAAAAATATCTGCCTTTAATAACTAGTAGAGCTATCACTCTATTAAACAGACAAATCTACTTTATGATTTTTTGACACTCACCTTGTTAAATCTCCTGTTTAAAGGGAGGGAAAGAGGGGACTAATCAAGAGAGCTAATTGGGCTTTTATGTTTTAGCATCGCAGAGATACTCTTGCAGGTTGCATTAGGCACTCAGTGAGTTATCACAGTAAAATCAATTTTGGTTCAAGTCCCTGCTTTGCCAGCTTACATATTACATGTCAATTACTTTACCTCTGAAAGTCTTATTTTCCTCACCTGTGAATGTGCACAATAACACCTATCCTGTAGGATTCTTAGGAAAATCTAATGAAATACTCTTTCCCTACTCCAGGAGAAGTTATTAAATAATGCCTGAGACCTTTCTCTTCTTAATAAGTACTCCATTAGCTTCTATAGATTAAGTCTCCATTTAAAACCACTCAATGATGTTGATCAATAAGTAATTGTTTTAAAATTATTTGATAGCATTTCACACAATTTATTTTATTGTCTCATCCTTAGAACTTCAGTCACAGTAATAGTAAGAGCTAATATTTATTTACCCCAGTGCTGGGCTAGGTGTTTTACATACATTAACACATTTTGTCTCACAACATTTTAAACTAGATATTTTCCTCATTTTTCACAAAACTGAGGCTCACACTTGCCTAACATCGCACCACTAATAAGTGGCATAGCAGAAAATTGAAGCCCATGCTCTGATCCTTTGACAATGGTGGAACAAGAGGGTAAGGTGGAGAGTTCAGCTAACCTTAATTCCCTCTAATAAAATGGTCACTACTGAACACTGTCATCACAAGTCATTGGCTAGTAGACAGGTGTCTGAAATGTCTTTTTTTTTAATCTATGAACAATCTAGAAAGCTCATAGCAATGTCTCATTTGAACTAACAACAGTGCCGCCTCTGTCAAAAATCAACAATGGACACAGTGGGAAAATCATTGTGAAAAGAGCATGAATCTTAGAATTTGAGTCCAAGCTCTGACTGTGGGCTGCATGCCCCTTGGTAAAATCCTATCAGCTCTCCAACTCTCCATCTCCTCAGCTTTCAAATGTTAGTATAAAAAATGGAGGACTGAGCTAAACAATATCTCTAAAAGTATTTTTACATAAATGTATGTTTTATTTTCCAACACAACTTTTCCAAGAAATAGACAGTGTGAAAAGCTAAGCTTCCCTGAGGTGTGAGGCTGAGAGGTAGTTGATCTGTGGGTCATGTGACCAAGGCAAGAGCATCATATCTGTGGCTATATATCAGGTAGAAACTCCACCAATGGGACAGGTGGGGATGGTGGAACTTTTGACAACACATTAAAGATGCATTTTAGATAAAACTAAAATGCATCATTAATTCACGACAGAAAAAAGGTAACTTGTGGCAGACAAAAAATAGTCTATACTTTTCCCATATATTAACTTCCTTTTTACATTTTTATCTACACATTAACATCATCTTGTCATTTATGTTGTTGAACTTGCAATTTACTCCAAGGCCTAAAATAAATAAATATATATATAAAATTTATGAAATTTGATTCTATTTGCCTAAAGATGGTTCATGTCCATCAACACTTGTGGTGTCAGTGATCCAAGTATCTGTTGCTTCAACTGCCAACTCTTCAGTGGGTAGATAGGTCGTTTTTTGTAGCTATTGACTCTTCTCTCTTGGGACCTACCAAAGGATTTAGGGTACAACAAATGCTTTCTTGGACCCTGTGAGCTTCCATTTGTCATCACTCATTTGGAATTCAACATGGACATGAACCTAATGTAGGAAACCAGTGGCATATAGATCTCTGGTTGCAGAATCATCAGAAAATAGAAGCCAACTCTTTCTGTCCTTACTGTTGAATCCAGGTGGAAGGTTTGCTCCCTAAACCATTTCTCATCAGATAGTTGCTGAGCTGGGAGGAGGATGAGGAAAAGGAGTGGGCTGATAACCAACTGAGTGGAAATCAGTTCTCACATGGTATCATCATCAGTAATTGAAGATCAGCATCCTAGGATTCAAGGACCTAATCTGCAACTTTCTATGTGACCTGGGCACGTCCCTTTCTCCTTTCATCTCAGTGATCTCATCTGTAAAATTATAGGTGTCAACGAAATGGTTTCTTTCTAAGCACAAGACTCAATCCAGTAATTTTTAGGGTTAACTGGACTGAGCAAAGCTGAAATATTGTTATTTTTTATCAGACTCATTTTGTTGCTTACTCCAAGAAAAATGGAAGAGTCCTATTCTCAGAAACAAATAGTTTAAGAAAAACAAACAGTCAGCCATGGAGAGATAATTCCACTTTGCTTTCCATGGAGGGCCTCAGGATCAGAATGCTGAATGTAATCTTAACCAGGGAATGAAACATGGAATTAAACCACCTAGAACACTGTCAGTGCCCAGTAAATGTTATTTCCCTTTATACACCTTTTCCCAGGCCCTTCGATGTATTCCTGACCCTGAAAAAGTGAAGGCTTCCCAAATATCTGCCTCCAGAAACACATCTCACCCACTCAGTGCCAGCAATGACAAAAGAAATTCCAACTGTAATGCAGATGTAGAACTCATTAGTTCCTTGCCTACTGGCACAGAAACTGAGATCTGATACTTGGGGCATCATTTTTTTTTCTTTGCACAAATGAGCACTGGGCACTTTGCTTAGAAACAGTTAAATTGATTTGTCTCCAAAATGGCACACATGAAATGAAGAAAAACAGCTAAATGAATGGAGTTTCTTCTTGTCTTGTGGAGCTCAAGAGCCTTTCTGTTCAAACTTTATTTTCCTAGTAGTAGGACAGTAATGAGAAATGTGAAAAGATTACTCAAAATTAGGCTCATTCTGGAGGCCAGATGTGTTTAAAAAAAAAAAAAAGCCCCTCCCACCCAATCTTAAGAGAAAAGACACAGAGGGAAGAAATCAGGACACGGACTTCTGATAGGTACTACACTGCCATTTGGTGAATCATTACACCAAACATTTTAGCAAACCTGTTGACTAGGGTAACAAATTACGAAACACAAATGCCAGATTCCAATAGACTTCTCATTCCTTGACTCAGGTTCAGCAGCAAAGACTCATGATGCTGATAGAACCAGTGTCTAAATGGATAATACAATTTTAAAAAGAAAAGCAGAGACCAATAGAAAGAAAGCAGCCTTCTGGTGCACTGACATGTGGCCATAGGCCAGACACAATCATTACAGCAACAGTAATGAGGCCTGTGTTCTCCCCACAAGTCTGACATGGTAGCCCAAGCTCAGCTGATAGATGTCAATTAACCAATCGCTCCTTTCCTTAGCATTGACCAGAATTTAAGAGCAGCTGCCTGTCATTGCCTCTGCAACCTCCACCTACTTTCAGCAGCTCCATTAAGCTGCAATAATAGCCTACTGGACACCTTAGACCAACAACAGAACTGGTTATGGTCCACACTCCGTGAAAATTACATGGGCACAAACTATTCAGACAATGGACCAAAGCCAACAATAGAGTCCCTCACTAAGGCAGCATCCCCTGCTGTCTTCAACATAAATGACCCATGTTTATCAAAAAAAGACTGTCAGGTTAGTATTTTAAAAGTCAAAGTCACCCATATCCTTACCACCCACAGGTAACCATCTTTGCAGATTTACATATGCCTTTCAAGAATTTATTCTCACAGAAATATGTATGCACTTGCATTTTATAAAAATAGAACCATGGCACATATATATACTATGCTACAACTTGTTATTTGGACTTAGTAATACATAATATTCTAGAGTACTTTTAAAAAACATTTTATTGTCATTCTATTATAGTTTTCCTAGTTTTTCCCTTTACTGTCCTCCGCCAGCCCACCCCCAACTCCCACAGTCAATTCCCACACTGTTGTCTATGTCCGTGAGCCATTCATACATATTCTTTGTATAGCCCCTTCCCCTTCTGTCTACCATTATCTTAAGTACTTTTTAAAAGACCAAATCCTCTCTTTGGGCACACTCGTGGTGTTTCCAACTTTATTCTCTTAAAATGTGTGGGTGAAAAAAGCATGGCATTAAATTCTGGAAGGACATATATAAAAAAATCACACTATGATAACCATCTTTGACCACATATCTTTTCAATGAAAATCTTTTTTTTTTCTCATTTTTTCCTTTAAAACTTTTCAGGAGGTAGAATTATGGATATCAAGTCTATGCATATTTTTAAAGTTGCTGAGACTTATCCCCAGTCCATAGTGCACGTTCCTTCAAAAGGAGCCCCCACACTTAGTATGCTGGTATGCAGGATGCCTAGAACTGGATATTAACTGGCATGCAAATCCCAGCTGCCAGGAAGCCAATGGGAAACAAATTGTAAGACTTTCTAAAACATTAAGGTGATTATTGCTTAGTACCCAGAGATCTTTCAGCAATTTCATATAAAATATTTCTTCATGTCAGACCCATAATCACCTTTTCAAAATTGTGCCGTGGAGAGTCGTCGATATGTGTTCAATGTGCAGGGCATAAATCTCTCAGATCCACGCTGCAACCTGCAGAGCTTCGTACCCCACCCCCGCTGGAGCAGGGCTCCAGGATCAGCCAGGGCAGCTGAAAAGCATATGTTTTGGTATTCCACTCTCACCTCCTCTCCTGCTCCTTCTACCCCGGCTCCCTTCTACCTTTGGGCTTACACATTTCTCCACTTCTCTGTGATAAATGCTTTTAAAAATATTTTACAAGATGCTTACCTATGTAAATCTGTCCTTCAAAACCACTAGCTACAATCACACCTAAACCACACAAAAAAACTGCATTCAATAAGTGCTGAATGGGAATGGCAATGACCAAAGGTGAGCACCAACATGGAGCCCCAAGCCTTTCTGGCCTAAGTCATATTTGTTCAGAGGAGTGGAATGCAGTTGTTTTGCTGTCCAATTGAGAGCTGGACACACACACACACACACACACACGCACAGGGACCAGGTAGCAGCTGAATCAGGCAAGGGTAATTTTCCAAGAAGTTGGTATAAAGTTGACATAGGAGAGGAGACTTTCTCACAGTCCTAGGTTGTTCCACTATCAGACTGGATACCTCCCACATCACTAAGGAAAAAATAATCTAAGTGTAAATAGCTTTCCAGGCCCTGTACTGAGGAATCTAGCTCTTCCAAAAGCTGCCAAGAGTCCCCATTCATGTTTCCTGGAGTTCACTGTGTTCGGACAGGCTTGGCTGCCCTCACCTATGTTACCACACACAGGCTATCCAACCCTGGCTTGTTTGTATGCTGCACTTGCTCACATCGCAGCACATGAAATAAATAGCTGTATTGGTATTTCCACTGTGGCCTTGTAGCCAGTGCCAAATGACCTGCAAGCACCTGAAATGCATCCTGAGGCCTGGCATGGGGCAACTACTTAAAGCCCATGTCTATGCAGGAGATGGAGTATTTGGGGAAGATCCTCATGCTTTGGCTGCTGCCTATGTTTATTCTGAGTTCACTGTGATCCTCAGATGTTAGAACTCAGAGGCAGCTCCTGTAGGTGGGGTAAAGACTTATAAAGGACAATAGCTGAGTTATGGCAGCTGTACAAAGCTAGCTGTCCCATGGAAGTCGGGAGGTAGGCAGGAGCTCTGGAAGTGGCTTAAAGAAAATACTCTTTGCCCTGGCTGGTATGGCTCAGTGGATTGAGTGCTAGCCTATGAACCAAAAGGTCACTTGTTCAATTCCCAGTCAGGGCACATGCCTGGATTGCAAGCTACGTCCCCTGTTTGGGGGCATGAGAGAGGCAACCATATGTTGATGCTTCTCTCCAACTCTTTCTCCCTTCCTTCCATTCTCTAAAAATAAATAAATAAAATCTTTTTTAAAAAAAGAAAATACTCTTCACCCATGGTGAGTGGCTATCTATCTTTCTTCAACCCCGACTCTCAGAAAGTGGCAAGTGCTTTTATCTCTGCTCGGCAGCTTGACAGTAATGAAAAGTTTATCAGCGAGATCCCCACACTCAGAACAGTCTCAGTTCAGAACAGTCTCAGTCCCTAAGAATAGTCTCCTGATAGCCCGAGCCCGTTGATGGGTAGAGAGCAGTTGCTGCAGGGACAGCAGTGACATCATCAATAACAGCACACTTCTTTGTAAATAAAATTATACCCACTTTTTAAAATCCTCACCCAAGGATATGTTTATTCATTTAGAGGGAGAAAAGGGCAAGGGGAGAAAGAGAGATACAGAGAGAGAAACATCGATGTCAGAGAGAAACACTAATGTGAGAAACATTGATAGGTTGCCTTTCATATGTGCCCCAACCAGGATGGAACCTGCAACCTAGGTATTTGCCCTGATCTGGGGTTGAACCCACAACCTTTTGGTGCATGGGACCACGCTCCAACCAACTGAGCCACCCAGTCAAGCTCTACTTACTTTCCTTTAATCCTCCCAAAGCCTTTATGCAGCTGATGCTATTACCCCTCCTTTTAAAGATGACTGTCCTGAGGCTCAGGGAAGTTGCACTGATTGCCCAGGTCACACTGCTATTAAGTGGCAGAGTGGAGGTTGAAGCCAGATCTGTCTGACTCTGAAGCACTTGCTCTTAACCTCTGTACCAGGTGCACACCTGTCTGCTCACTCAGAAATGAACACCAAGGCATGCATTAAGAAGGGGAGACTATCATATTGTTCACACTTTTCTTCACCAGCAGCAGCTCACCCATGTCCAGTATCCAAATGGCTTACTGGACCATGTCATTTGAATGCTGCCCCAAACCCACACTACCACCCAATCTAGCCACAAACAAAATCAGCCTCTTTCATCCAAATAATGTATTTCTTCAATTCTGACCATGGAACCACCATTATCCTCATCAACCTGATATGGAGCTATTAAGTCGTATTTATCTAACCCTTCTTCCTCGCCTCTTTGCAATCAAATAAATTATGTATTTTCCCTTTCAAAATGGTTCTTCAAAGTGGAGGATCCTTGCTTATTTATTCCAATTGCCTTGGAGCTGTGACCCCTGCTTCCAGCCCCCTTAACGCATCCTATACACCACTTGCAGACTAGACTTCCTGCCACACTGCTTCAGTGATTTCATACCTTTCCCAAGACCCAAACTCTCAAGGCTAAATTCCTTTGTCTGGATATCAGGGCCCACTATAACTAGCCCCACCCTACTTTTTAATACTCAAAGACACCCTTTATGCTATCAAGTGAGACCACCTCTGCCAATCCTCTCACCAGTAAGACCCACCCCTCAGTCTGTACCAGTCCAATTCAAAGCCCTGTTTGAGTATCAGAGAGTCTTTTAATTTTTTTATGAAACCTTTTATATCTCCTACCATTGTAACCTCAACTTTATTCTGATCAGAACTTCTGGTCTACTGGACACAATTTATCATTTACATACTTCCTCACATTCTTCACTAACTGCTTTCTAAATAAATCTGGGCCTAGGTTGCTTCCAACTCTTGGCTATTGTAAATTGTGCTGCTATGAACATTGTGGTGCATAGGCTCTGAATGGATCAAAAAATTGTGGTACATATACACAATGGAATTCTATGCAGCAGAGAGAAAGAAGGCGCTACTACCCTTTGCAACAACATGGATGGAACTGGAAAGCATTATGCTGAGTGAAATAGGCCAGGTGTTGAAAGACAAATACCATATGATCTCACCTTTAACAGGAAGCTAAACAGCAAGACAAACAAGCAAGCAGAATAAAAACAAAGACACTGAAATAGAGAACAAGGGGACAGTGACCAAAGGGGAGAGGGAAGGAAATTTAAGGGGAAAAAGGGGGAGGGATTTGGAGGAACAAATAGGAAGGACACAGGGATGAGAACTAAGGGGGGTGGAAATGGGAGGGAGGTGGGAAGCACGGGGTGGGGGGGCTGGGATGGGAGAAATAGACAAAAAACTGTACTTGAAAAATAACTAAATAAAATTTTTTTTTAATTGGGGAGGGAGAAAAATGCTTTAAAAAATAAATAAATAAATAAATAAATAAATAAATAAATAAATAAATAAATAAATCTGGGCCTTTTCCTCACAACTGAGTATTTCTTGAAAACCAGAACTCAATCTTTTATTTCTCAATATATAGTAATGAAATGACCAATAAACTTCTTTTCTCATAATTACACAAATTTTATATTATTACATTTCACAGAGAACCCAATGCATAGGTCTTGGTCAACACAGCCATTTCTAAATGAACTATGATGAAGTCAAGAGGCTTGGCTTGGCTTTGTATGAAAAAGATTATGATCTGTGGTTGACTGTAAATTTAAGTGAACCAATTGAGAGACCTTGCCACTGACAAAGCCAAACCAAGGCAATCTGGCCTGTGTCATGAGAAGCATGATGCCCAGATTATGGATATAGTTCCCAAAACGGCCTGCACTGAGCAGGGCACATCCTGAATGACGCATGCAACTCTAAATGCTCTGTTCAAATTCAGTGTACTATGTGGTCAAGCTATTGATCATCCATAGGAGTGGAATCAAACCAATGATGAGATGTGAAGATGATTAGAAATGAGAAACCACTGAAGGAATTGGTATGTTTTAGAGGGCCATCCAATAAAAGGGCATTGTAGCAAAGACAAGGATTTGTTCTATGTTCCACCATAGGGCAGAGCCACTAGATGGAAATCTTAAGTAAGATGTGCAAAAGACCCTGGTTTTATATGTATATTAAGTCTATATATTTGTAGTAATTTCCCTGTCCTTAAAGGTGCTGAAGTAGACATGAAATGTCTATGTCCAGAGTGCTTTGAAAAGGATTTCTACACTGAGTGGAGCTACAGTGAGATGGTCCAGTGGTGGCCCTACCATCTTCTTTCCTTTTTTTTTCTTTCTGATATTGGGGAAGTCCCAGATTTCTCTTGCCTTCTAAGAACATGAAAGGTATTTAGTTCCAATAGTCATAGGCCACACTCCTTTCCTTTCTGAACCATCACAGTGAGCTGTAAGTAGAAAACCCAAATGCCTGTAGGCAGGTAACTAATCGTCTGTATTAGATTGAGAATAAAACAGTAGAGTCCAGTGTAGAACTAGTAAGACCATGCACTGTTCAAAGTTATTTAAATTCCATATACTTTAAAACATTCTAGCATGCAAATTGGAACATCCAGTTTGCAACCCCTGAAATAATCATAGAACAGAATAAAATACTGAAGTTTTTTTGAGGGCTCCATGATTAAATAATTTTGAGTAATGACACATACTATAGAAATCTTCTTGGAAATTTATAATCGATATTCACATGCTAACAGCACCAACAAAATATTCATTTGCTGTAACCTGGTACAGTTGACCACAAAACCTCTAGATTCTAAAACACACAACTAAGACCCAAAGACCCAGTCTTTTTATGAATACATTTTGGGAATGCCTTCTTTTTTATTCTCAAAAGATTCGCTCTTTCTCCATTTATGCCCATTTCCACATCCAAAAAAAGGGGGGGGGGGTTGAAGCAAATACTAAAGGACTGAAAGAAACCCATTTCTCTATAGATTGTAAACCTCAACGTCTTATCTTCAATAGACTGCTCTCCTTCCTCAAATCCACTGCAAAACTTCCAAAGCCAGCGTTGGTATCCATTTCTTCATTTAAGGTCTACACATGCTCTGTCTAAATGAGCACCTTTTCTGCACTACTGAATATCTACAAAACCATTCCCTTTTCCTAAAGTCCCTGGGCCATTTCCATACCTCTCCAAGCCAAATTAGTCCAATGATTGTTCTATAAGCTGTAAAGGACAGGAAAGTCATATAAGACACAAGCCCCTTACCTTAAGGAGTTCACCTCATACTGGAGGATCCAGATCTACATTCATGTGGGAGTCAGAGGTTAGAATTCACAACCAAAATGTGTGAGCTAATGGGTGATCTAAGAGGTCTCCCTTCATCTTAACAATGACTTTCTGATGTATTTTCTGTGCAGTAAGTTAGAGGAATGACTGTTATGTCCCCAAGGCAATAACTACCTCTGTCAGGAATGAGTAAGGGGCACACCAGACCTCCAAGCACCAATGATATGGTTGAACCAGTGCTCATGTGGCCTAACCAAAGAAATGTGGAAGGTTTTCATTCCTGAGGGTCCCTATAAACAACAGCTTTCTCAGTGTCACCCAGAACTTGCTTTGCTTCAATAAGAACTCAGGGGGAAACAACTTAACTAATGACGTGGTCAAGAAATCAACTATGAACTAATTAAAGTGGCTGGGAATTTTAAGTTTGAGGCAGTTTGGATAGAGTTTGGGGTAATCCAGACTTAGTTTGTGGCAGTCCCTATTTAGGTTGGTCTATGAGGCTTGCAGTGTTTGAGTGTCTTTGGGGGTTGATGGGAGTTTATACAAGTGAGTGAAGATTCATTCATGAGTTACAAGTACAGAGCACATCTGGTCTCTAAAATCAACCATGCTCAGAGAGAATTACCCTTCAGTATGTGAAGATGCAAGAAATGGTCCTGCACTTTCCAATCACAGGGATCGTTTTGGGCTTCTGTGTGTTTATCTACATTTGTTTCCAGAAACTTTTTGATTTATTCCTTGAGCTCATTGTTAACCCACTCATTATTTAATAGCATGTTACTCAGTCTCCATAAATTGTACACTGACAATGAAAATATTAAACAGAAATTGGGGAAAAATGCCATTTACTATAACAACAAGAAAAATAAAGCACCTAGGAATAAACTCAGCTGAGGAGCTAAAATACTTGTACTTGGAAAACTACAGAACATTGAAGAAATAAATTAAGGAAGATACAAATAAATGGAAGTATATACCATGTTCATGGATTAAAAGAATTAACATCATCAAAATGTACATACTATCCAAAGCAATCTATACATTCAATGCGATCCCTATTAAAATGCCAATGATATATTTCACACATTCAGAACAAATATTTCAAAAATTTATATGGAACCAAAATGACCCTGAATCCTGGGGTCATTTATATGACCCCAAAATGACAGCAATCTTGAGAAAGAAGAACAAAGTAGGAGGGATCACAACATCTGATATCAAACTATATTACAAGGCCACTGTAATTAAAACAGTCTAGTACTGGCATAAAAACAGACACAAAGATCAGTGGAACAGAATAGAGAGCCTGTGTCTTTATGGCCAATTAAAATTTGATAAAGGATGCAGGAGTATAAAATGGAGTAAAAATTGCCTCTTCAACAAATGGTATTAGGAGAATGTAATGAAAAAAAAATGAAACCATTCCACCAACTTATACCATATACCACAATAAATTCAAAGTGGATAAAAGATTTAAACAAAAACCATGATATCATAAAAGCCCTAGAGGAAAACATAGGCAGGAAAATTTCAGATATCCCATACAGCAATATGTATACCAATATATCCTCTAGGGCAAGGGAAATAAAGGAAGGAATAAACAAATGGGATCTCTTCAAAACAAAAAGCTTCTGCACAGCTAAAGAAAACAGTATTAAAATAAAAAGAGAATCAACCCTATGGGAAAACATATTTGCCAATGATACCTCAGATATGAGTTTAATCTCCAAAATATATAAAGAACTCACATGACTCCACTCTAAGAAGACAAGCAACCCAATTAAAAAATGGGCAAAGGACTTGAACAGACACTTCTCCAAGGAAGACATACAGAATATCCAGAGACACATGAAGAGAAGCTCAATATTGTTAGCTATCAGAGAGATGCAAATTAAAACCACAATGAGATACCACTTCACACTGGTAAGAATGGGCATCCTAAACAAAGCAACAAACAACAAGTGTTGGAGAGGTTATGGAGAAAAGGGAATACTAGTGCACTGTTGGTGGAATTGCAGACTGGTACAACCACTATGGAAAACAGTATAGAATTTTCTCAGAAAACTAAAAATTGATCTGTATTTTGACCCAGTATTTCCACTGCTGGGATTATACCCTAAGAATCCTGAAACACCAATTCAAAAGAGCCTAGGCACCTGAATGTTCATAGCAGCACAATTTACAATAGCCAAATGCTGAAAACAGCCTAAGTGCCCATCAGTAAATGAGTTGATTAAAAAAACTGTGGTACATTTACACATTGGAATACTATACAGCAGAAAGAAAGAAGGAACTCCTACATTTCACAACAGCATCAGTGGAACTGGAAAGCATTATGCTAAGTGAAATAAGCCAGGTGGTGAAAGACACATACCATATGATCTCACCTATAAGAGGAGCCTAATGTACAAGAAACACAAAGGACCAAAATAGAACCAGAGGTATGGAGACAAGGAACAGGCTGACAATGACCAGAGGAAAAGAGGTGAAGGATAAGGGAGAAACCAGGGAGGGGTCTAGTCAAGGAACATGTACAAATGACCCATGGACAAGGACAGTGGGGTTGGGACTGATGGTGGGAGAAGGGGGTGGGCAGGGCAGGGGAGAGCAACAAGGGAAAATTGGGGCAACTGTAATAGAACAATAAAAAAAATTAAAGGTGAAGAGACAGCACATTTCCCATGCCCACTAAATTAATGCAGTAAGGTGCACTCCAGTGTCAGCAAGCAGAAGAAAGCTTGCTCATGACTTATGCAGTCCACCAGCTCAGCCCCACTCTTTGTGACACCCCTTGTCGCAAGGGGGTAAACCCACCATTTCAAAACCACGTGGGTGTGGTACATCTGGAGAGTGAAATATCATCTAGCCAGATGGGAA
Source organism: Artibeus jamaicensis (assembly GCF_021234435.1). Lineage (NCBI taxonomy): Eukaryota > Metazoa > Chordata > Mammalia > Chiroptera > Phyllostomidae > Artibeus > Artibeus jamaicensis. The sequence continues at coordinate 39,885,156 of NW_026522030.1, read as the reverse complement.
AAACTTTTGGGGGGAGGCGGTGGCTAGGGGGAAAAAAGTAGAGATTAAGAAGTACAATTGGAATTTATAAAAGCAGTTATGGGATGTAAAGTACAGTATATGGAATATAGTCAATAATATGACAATATTTATATATGGCTCCAGGTGGGTACTAGACTTATTGAGGTGGTTGCTTCATCTACATATATGTCTAACCACTATGCTTTGCACCTAAAACTAATATAATTTTTAATGTTAATTGTAATTGAAAAATAAAATAATTTTGTAAAAAAGAAACGAACTATCAAGCCATGAAAACATATGGAAGAATCTTAAATGCATATTACTAAGTAAAAGAAGCCAATTTGAAAAGGCTGCATGCTGTTAGATTCCACCTGTATAACATTCTGGAGAAGGTAAAACTATGGAGACAGTGAAAAAAACAGTGGTTGCCAGGGGTTGTGGGAGGAGGATGAATGGCAGACAACAGAGGGTTTTTAGGGAACTGCAGCTATTCTGTATGTTATTAAAATGGTGGATACATACAATCACCATGCACTTGTTAAAACCCAAAAAATGCTCAACACCAAGAGTGAAGCCTAATGTAAACTATGGACTTTGGGTGATGATGTGTCAAAGCCAGTTCATTCATTGTAACAAATTCACCACTCTGGTGGGGGTGTTGAGAGCAGTGGGGAAAGGGGTATGTGGGGTATCTCTGTCCTTCCCCTCAGTTTTGTCATGAACCTAAAACTGCTCCAAAAAATTAAGTATTTTCTAAAGTAGCTTCACATAACCAAGTTGTTCCAAACAAATTAAAAAATTCCCCAGTGATGGCCTTGTGCATCAGTTTTTAAGTTTAATTTAGTTAAAAATAGAGAAAATTTCAACTTCAAAAATCATATAGGAATTACCATATAACCTCATCATTATTTCTTTCTAAGTAGAGGCTCCTTGCAGTCCCAGCTTCCCAGGGACAATAGACCATGCTTAGAATCTGTTACCTAGATTTGAAAAGTCTTTCCAACATCCTAGCACAAGTGAGTTGTTGCAGTTGGAACATGATCCAAATATGGAACCATTCAAGGGTCCATGTTCCCCCTTCACAGCATCACCCCAAGCCCCATGAATAGCAGGAGAGTCTGTGGAACTGTCTTATAGAAGTGGAAGCACATTGCCAGTTGTATGAGTCATCCTGGTCCAGCCAGCATCTGCTTCTCCCACCAGAACACAATTCTTCTTCCCCTCCCTCCTCACCCACTCCTGGAAAACACCTCCTAATGACTGTGGATGGTACCCATGAGAGGAGGAGGAGGAAAAGAGTCACCTTCGGACCTGGCAAGCAATCTGTTCACACCTGGCAGCGTGAGCTTTGATTATCCTCAACTCAGATTGTATTAATCACAGATGTCTCTAATTTTCACAAAGGAAAGGAGCTCTTGTCTGGAATAAATGAGATAGATAAATTAGAGGGGGAAAGGAAAGAGTCAAAGGTGTCCCCCCCTACTTTTCATCTGTGGCGATCTGGGCGCTCTAATCTATTGTACAAATGTCTGCACACAGCATGCCAACACTTGCTTGTAAACTCACAGGAGAAATATCACCTGGAGACAATGAATAATGTCTGTTTCATGCCTTTCGCCCCTAATATACTTTTTGTTTTGAAGGCATCATATGGATTAAGTTAGTAACACCCATCCTCACATTTTCAAACCACTATCTCCCCCTAAATCATCTCTCTTTGGAACTTGACAGGTTATCACACCTTGTCTCATTTCATGCTAGAGCTTCCCATGAACAGATTAGTATTGCTTCACAAATCACAGGCTCCTTTCCTGAGTAAAACACCTTCAAAATTACAGCAACTTTCCCCAAGGGGTCTTAAAATTCTTTTTTCCAGAGTCTATGGTGTTCCACCAAGGGGTTTCATTGTTCTGAAGCACCATGCCTTGGATCATCTCCTTGGCTGAGGGTTTTATCATAAAACAGCCAGAGGAAAATTTGCCAAGCCTGTGACAACTTCATCTCCATGTTTAACAGGGTGTCCTCCGGGCAGGGCTCCGGGTGGCCTCAGCCCTGTGAGCCTTCAGAGGGGCAGGCAATGCCTGGAGCTGCTCTCCCAAGCCCAAGGTGCAGAGAGAGAGACAGGGAACAGACGTCAGCATTGCCCTGGTGGTGCTCTGGTTTACGAAGTTCAAGAACAACTACTTGATATTTGCCAACTTATTCCAAACCACAGTCAGGTACAAAAGTTTCTGTGTAAATAGACACTATAGAAGAGTCAAAGACTGTGGCTGCCTCCTCCAAATGCTCCTATGATAGATTTTGTATTCATAATGGTCACCTGTCACTTCCTGCTCAGGATCCATTCCTTCATCTTCAGCTATTATCACTTCAGTTTCTCTTGAAAGGATCATGTCTTAGTGGATGATACAACTTCGGTGGAGCCTACCCTAAGGTCCAAGCACTCCCAGAAAGCATTGGCCAGGCCTATCCAAGGAAAGGACTCACCTGGGGCCACAGTGATTGACTCAGTGACAGGCATGTGACCCCCATTCAAGAACCATCAGATGTTTCCTTTCCGCAAGAGTTGATAAGCTGGTAATGTAAGTCTGGATCTGCTGGTTTCCCTCGGTGGCATTCAGGATACCCTAATCTGCTGCACAGATGTCTACATATAGAATGCCAATGCTTTCTTAAAAACTCACAGGATAAGTACCACCTGGAGAAAATGGGGTGCAAGTAGGAGAGACCCTGTGTGAGAATGATGCCCTTGAAGAAGAAAGCACTGTCAGAAGTGAGAGACATACATGATAACACTGTCTGACACCTAGATCCAGCCATGCCTGAAATTACAGACTTATTTTAATCATGAGAACAAATAAATTTCCTCTCTTGCTTAAGACAGTTTTAGCTGGGTTTCTGCCCTACAAACAAGAGGTCTGATAGATGTATCACCCAATAACTTGAAGGAAATAAAAGGTGTTAGCTGCCCCAAATTATCCATGCAATAATATGTTCTAAAGACAAATACTGAATACATAACCTAAATCAAGGTCAATGTTTGAGATTAGAAACCCAGAAAGAAGACATAATTCTTGTAAAACCTTAAGGTGTTACAATCTGGTACTCATTTGGCAACCAAATCCAGTTTCAAGTGTTCAAGACAGTGGGTATTCTTGGATTTATTATTTTTTAAATTTCTTGTAGTTTATTCTTTTTTAAAATATATTTTACTGATTATGCCATTACAGTTGTCCCATTTCCACCTTTCATTCCCCTCCACCCTGCACATCCACTCCCACCCACATTCCCTCCTTTAGTTCATGTCCATGTGTCATAAGTTCTTTAGCTTCTACATTTCCCACACTACTCTTGCCCTCCCCCTGTCTAGTTTCTTTTCACTGTCTATGCTATTTATTCTCTGTACTTTCTCCCCCCTCCTCCTCTCACTCCCCTGTTGCTAACCCTCCATGTGATCTCCATTTCTGTGGCTCCACTCCTGATCTAGCTTTCTGCTTAGTTTGTTTTTGTTTTAAGTGAGGTTGTTAATAACTGTGAGTTTGCTGTCCTTTCACTGTTCATATTTTTTATCTTCTTTTTCTTAGATAAGTCCCTTTAACATTTCATATAATGAGGGCTTGGTGATGATGAGCTCCTTGAACTTGACCTTACCTGAGAAGCACTTTATATGCCCTTCCATTCTAAATGAAAGTTTTGCTGAATAGAGCAATCTTGGATGTAGGTCTCTGAATTTCATGACTTGGAATACTTTTTCCAACCCCTTCTTGCCTCAAGGTCTCTTTTGAGAAATCAGCTGAGAGTCTGATGGGAAGTCCTTTGTAGGTGACTGTCCCCTTATCTCTTGCTGCTTCTAGAATTCTCTCCTTCATTTTAATCTTAGGTAATGTAATTATGATGTGCCTTGGTGTGTTCCTTCTTGGGTCCAACTTCTTTGGGACTGTCTGAGCTTCCTGGACTTTTTTTTTATTAAGAAATGAAATAGCATGAATTAGCAAAAGGATCTAGCAACTTTATGTAATCCAGATCAGTGTGCTTTCATACCTCATATGCAACTTACCTATTTCATGTTTTTGTAAAAAGAGCTAAATGTAAATTTAATAAAGCCTGGAAAGGGGAATGTAGTGGCCATGTGTTGTTTATGCCTGCACAAGGTCTATTCCTTCGTCTGGAAAATGACTGTGGAACCACCTTTACCATGGTTTACAGTCTGAGTGAGCCTGTCACCTTGATAAGACTGCTCCCACTCCCAGACAAAGGCATGGCCATAAGACACAAGTTAGTCCAATCGATTAGATCAATCTTTTTCAGTCCCCTTTTCAAGACCTCCCCACTCCCACCATCACCTCAGGCTTCTTCTTTTCCATCTTAATACCAAGTTGATATCAGTCAACCTCTTGGCTTTAAATGCCATTTATATGAATTTAAAATATTTAACTTTAAATACCATTCTCCAGCACAAACCTGTCTCATGAACCCCAGATGGCTTTCTCGCATGTCCAACTGCGAGAAGGAAGTATTCCCTGATACTTCCACCCAATCTCACCCTTAACATACCCAAACCAAGCTTTCAACCCCAGCAAACTTGCTCTTTCCTCTACTGTTTTCCATCTTTAAAACTGCTCATGGTAAAGCACCTGGAAGTCACCATTGATTCATCTCTTTCTCTCACACCCTACACCCCGGCTGCCATCAACTTCTGACAGTTCTTCCTTCAAAACAGATCTAGAACCTGATCACTTCTCATCATCACCTCCTGCAATCATTCTGGCCCAAACCCAACCAATCACCCACCAACGTGAATGCATATGCTTTCTCATTGGTGACCTTAACTCAAGTTTCTGGCCCCTTTTACTGTATTCTCAACAGAGCAACCAACATGATCCTTTTAAAGTGTAAGTCAACACTGTCCCCTCTGCCAGGAAAGCTCATTGCCCAACATCCACATTAATCTCCTCCACATCTTGACTCAAACGTCACCTTTCGGGTCAGGCCTCTTCTGAGCACTCAATTGGAAATCTCATCACCCTCACACTGCAGCTCCCTAATCCGCTCATATCCTTTTTCTCCCTAACACTTATCACCATCTAATGTACTAAATGTTTTATTCATTTGTGTTTAGTAGTCTACCATCATCTCCCCTAACTACAATGTTAGCTTCATGAGGGCATGCCTTTTGTATGTTTTGCTCACTGTTGTAACCCTAAAACCTAGAAGGGTGAATGAATGGGTGAATAAACATTAAACATGGTGTTCTCCTAGAGGAGGGACCCAATGGCAGGAAACAAATAGTGCCTATTCCTCCTGGGACAAGTGCTCAGAAGAGACCACCCTTTAGGCCCTGCCACCCAGGCCTTCTGAGCTGCCCTTCCACCTTCACTGAGGCCCAGCTCTGCTGCTTCTCCTCTGGTTCTGTGAGCTGCTCCTGTCCAGCCAGGAAACTTCCCATTTTATGTAAGCCAGGGTCACCTTCTATTGTTTGCAACCAAAGATTCCTGGTTGCCTCAAGAAGCCATCTATTTAGGCTCTCACAATACCACCATTTATTGACATAAATGCACAGAGGCATGGTGGACTGGTGCCTTGGGTATCCTTCTCTTATACAATAAGAGGTAAGGCTTTAAGTGCAAGTGATACAAAGAGAGTCACTTATAACTTAAATTCACACAAAAACGAGAAGTGACTTCTGTCCAAGTCTTCCCTGAAATGATTACATTACTTATTTTAAACCAACAGGCCTTGTTCATTTATTAAGGGTATCTTTACTTTATAAAACAGAGATGTATGCACAGTATTCTAGAGAGGTCTTATAATGATGAACAGTAGATTGATAAACAAAAAAAGCAGAGCATCTTCATTTTCATATTAGCAATCAGGACCCCAATATCAGTAAGCCTGAGAAGATAAAGCATGAAGGATATGAAAAACAGCATAGGTCTTTGAGGTGATTGATTGCCATTTTTATGAAGAGAGAAAAAGGACATACACCAGAACATTAGCAATGGTTCTAAGCAGATGAATAGTGATGATTTGTATTTTCTTATGGAACACTTCCTGAATTTTTACAAGTTCTGCAATTAACAGAATTATCTGGGATAAAATAAAGGAATAAAGGAATAGAATGAAGTAATAAACAGTATTCCTTTGGAATCTGAAAAAAAATATTTAAAAGATATGAGGAGAATCTGGAAAATGGTGTCCTTTAGTGAAAGCTCCCAAATGCCAGTAGAAAGTCATGGGAGATCAAGTGAGATCCTCACCTTCAGAAACTCCTTTCTTTCTGGAGAGCACCACAGCACTGGCACAGGGGTGTAGAGGAAATAAAGGAGGGGAGCAGACTATAGACCAGGGCTTCTCAAGCGGCACTCAGAAAACCAGGAACACTTGTTAAAAAATGAAGATTTCTGACAGCCACCCCAAACCTGGTATGCCAGACTCTCTGAGGGTCAGGTCTAGGAATCTGTACTGAACAAAGTCCCCCAGCAAACTTAATGTCTGCTAAAGTCCAACAGCTCCTGAAAAGGTGAAGGAAGCTACCTGAAGCTCTTTGAGGATTTACCAAGCTTCTGCTTGAATTATATCTACTGAATAATAAAGATTCACTCAGCAGAGAGGGAAATATTCAGTCAGAGCGATTGCCAGGTTTCCACTTTGCTTTCTCTTGTGTAGACACAATCTGTATCAAATACCAGCAACACAGCATCTGCTATCCCAACCTCCATAAATCTTCAGCCAGTTCTCAGAAAATACAGTGGAATTTTCATTATGAAGGCATATCTGATTCAGTCTAATAGTTGATAATAAGACCATGTTTTTTCAGAACAAAACTATCATCAGTGAAAGCCAATCTAATCCAATTAGTCCTAAATATATTTGTTAGTCCACTTCCCAGTATTTTGAAAGCTTAAAACTTTAATATTTACTCAGTTCAATACTTACCTGGTTTTTCCCATATTTTCACCAGACATTTTCCAGCCAGAGTAAATTTCTCTCCAGACTATTCAATGCCTTTTTCCCCAGACATGCCACATTCATTCCCACCTCTGTGCCTGCCATGAATGGCCCTCCCCTCTCCTCTTTGCTTCCCTAGATCCTCTCAGTCAAGCCCCTGCCTATTAAGACTTAGCCACCTGGAGGAGAAACCCAATGACAGTGGCTTAACTCAAAAGACATTTGCTTTGCCTGACCAAGAAGTCTCGAAGTACCCCTTCCAGGGCGGTACAGTTCCTCAAGGACTCATTGAAGGCCTGAGCCTTTTGCTCCTCCTATTCTGCCTTGTTGAGCATATAGCTTTTGTCCTCCAGGTTGTAAAATGTCTAATCTCACCTCTGAGCATTGCATGTGCACTCCAGTCAAAAAGATGGAGGTAAAGGGTAAAGGCAAAAGTCTTTTAAGCTAGTGAAGTCTGGCCTTTTTAATCTTAAAAAAAATGATAAATCTTACTAGGAGCCCTGCCTTGTTCATCTTGGCCAGACATACACATCACTGTTACCCAAGCTGCAAGAAGACTAACATGTTTTTGAGGTTTGATTAGTAAAAAAAAAGAAAAGGAGAAAAGACATTGGGCAGGCAAATAGCAGTTTCTGCCACAAATATCATACTTAAATCTTCAGTGGAGCCTTTTTTGGACTCCTTTTTCCCATAGAGATCTCTCCCACACCAAAAATCCCTCAGCATTTATTGTCAGTTCTCCTTGCATTTGGAGCCCACCCACGATAATGAGTCTGATCAGAGACATATCTACATACAAAAGTAGTAGGCAAGAATTTCAACCTATAATCTTGATGTATAAAATATCTTCTTCCAATTTCTTTAACTCTTGGCTTCATCCCCATGGATGTCAGTTATATGGAGAGGAGGACACTCCTAATTCACACCCAAAGACGCGCATGTTACTTTGAATCCTTCAGCCTTTCACATTTCAATTGTCCCACCCAGCCTGTTCCTCTGAAGCTGGGGACTCTGTACACGAAGGCACACGTGGGCTACAGGAATTCTCGTGGAGGCACGAGTTAGAGAACACGGAGCCAGCCTCACTCGGAGTGCTGTGCAGGTTCCCCCTCTGACACATCGCACTGCCACAGACGAGGAAATTGGCCTTGCTCTTCTTTGATCCACCTCTGGGTTCTGGGGGGTCTCAGAGAAATCCCATCCCATCCCATCCCCTACTGTTTCCTTCCAAGTCATTACGCATAAAATTCTTCCCCATTCACTCCACTTTCCAAAGAACCTGGCCTTTAGGAAAAGGGAAGACAGCCAGTGTCGTGAAGTCCACCTCTACATTAAGACTTATGGGGGGCTCAAAGGGGCCTAACTACCTTTATAGATCAGGTGAGGGTGAAATACAAAAGGGGAATGAAAACACACCTTTTAATAAAGTTTCCTGTAATATCTGTATGACTTGCATCCACATCCAGGGAGAAGCTTCCAGCCCCCCTGGAAGACACTTTGGTATTCCACACCTAACGTGTCTGGAGTGTAGTAACTGTCCAATAGATGTTTTCCTCTGTGATATTGAACAACTTGCTCAAAACTAAGTTTTGCTCTATCACATGAGTTGGAAGTGAGGAGTATAGTGTCTGAAGATGGTGTAAGCAGCTGTTAACCTAATACAATTAAATCTTCAGAGCTCACTTTCTCAGACTTAGTTATGTCTGGCAATGCCATAAATAGGAGTTGGAAGTCTTAAACCTAATGGGCAATCATTCAAAAGACTATGGATGGGGAGAAGGCCATAAAAATCACAACTGAGATGTGAAAACAAATATAGGCCAGGCCAACTGTGTAGTACAGAGAAAAGCCGTGGATTTCAAAGTCCAGAACACCAGGCTTTAAGTCTCAGGTTGTGAATCAACTGCTGAACTTCTCTGATCCTTTATTCTCTCATCTGTGAAGTAGGGACAAAACCTCCTTGAGCACATCCAAGCAGCATTTGTCACCTAGCTTAGAGGAGGAGGAAGTGTCATGAAGATGAGAAGAAAGCATGCCGAACACATGGCCCAGTACCAAGCATTGGTTGATTCCTCAGGAAATATTTTTTTCCATTTCTGCTTCTCTTCTCCAGTGATTTCTTCTCCTTGGACTCCTTAGTAATACAGGAAGTTGTCAAAAATGACTGCCTTTCAATTCAACAGGAATATTAATATTAATATTCCTTAATATTTTAAGTGTCAAAACCAGCATTTACTATAAAACCTAGGAGTCACCTATGGTATAATTCCTCCCACCTCCAGGTGGATATTCCAGAACTTCCTTAAAATCACCTTCTGTGAAATTAAGCATGGCACCCTTTTCAGCAAAACCCTCTTGGTCTCCTCCATCCCTCTTGGTCACTCTGACTTGGTAAGTAGAGTCATCTGGCTTCCTTCCAGCCCAGGCACTAATCTTGCCAATATTCCCTGCCCAAGGCCTCTTCTAGGTATTCATTCTGTTCATTCTCCTCCACAGCCTCTTGAGCACTGGTTCTCTTCACCTTACAACTAGAGTGTTGCCAAGCTGCCTGACTGCTTTGCTCATGGTGGTGCCTGTTTGCCAGCTAGCTTTTCACTGTGTTTAAGTCTTTGAGCCTCACCAGAGAGAGGAAAGGAAAATTTCTCTCACATCTCAGCTGCACTTAGCAAGTGCAAACACATAATGGGCCCTCAGAAAGTACCTTATCAGAGGGCATCATTTTTCGGTCCCTGTGAGGTCAGCTGTGCATTGCAACCAGGCAACTGCACTTATATGAACAGAGTGATGTTTTCCATTTGCACCACATTTCTCCACAAGTTTGTTCATTAGGCCACAATCACACCTTCCCAAAACACTTACTTTTGAAAAAACGAGTGTGCCTTTTTTAATTGACAAGTAATTCATATGACACTTTTTAAATTTTTTCTTGGCATTCCCTTGACAAAAATCTGATTTAAACAAATAGTATCTCACTCAATCTCCTGAAAATGTAGTTTCAAATATATTTTCTCAGTCATATTACATCTATTCATTAGTAAGTTTTATAGTTTTATTGGCTTTTATAAAAAACCAAGTGTTCAATATCTTGTTTCTCTTTAAGCAAATTAATAAGCCAGTGCAATAGCCTCTGTCTAAAATGCTGAGGTTCTCTTTGATATTTTAAAATGCTCCTTATGGACGTTATGTTGAGGTTTCCCTTTTCCATAATCTGAGATGTGAAAATGGAATTGCTGTTGAAAAAGTCAGGTTCTCCCAAAAATATAGGCAAAGCTTCCCTTGTTCACCTCTTTTTTCTTCTCAGTGCTACATCTGACCAACCTTGTTGTCTACTTCATTTAATGTTTCAGAGAAAAATAAGATGTTTAGGGAAGTTTGCTCTGTAAACAGCACACTTTGTGAACAACTTAAAAAAGAGCTTAATGTCTATCTATAAACACCTCTTCTGTGGTTGCAACAAAGGTCATGGTTGTAAACAGTTTATGGTCAATTACTTGATCAACAGTTGTTGAAATAAAAGGTATTCCAGGTTCTCTTTGTGCCTCTGCCCTCCATGCACCCCTCCCTTCCCCAGCAGAAAAACGCTTTTTAACCAACTGCAGAAGGACTTGTTCACAAATGTTTCTAATTCAGCTAAACATCTTGATAGGAAATATCATAAATTATATGTATGGGCCTGTCAGTACAATTTTCAACAGGAGTAACATGAGTTCAGTTTGAGATAAAATGAAAACTTCAGACCAATTTCTGAACTTGCTACCTTGAGTTTTAATCCAAAAATCACTTGCATAGAAAGTGAAGGCAAATTCTAGCCCTCTTGGATAAAAACCTACCACTAAGAAAAATGATTAAAGTGTGTGCATTAAAGCTATGTTTTACAGTCTTCTGGGATCTAGAAGGAAAATATGCAGAGGCATAAAAATGTTAAGATAGAAAACCAGATATAGGAAGACCTTTGATATGCTGAAATACCCACTACACTGCTGAAGCTCATACTTGCCTTCCACTTAGGGGGTCCTTTGGATGTTTCCCCATCCTAGGCAATAAGAAAAGGGTCACGAATGGAGTAATAGTATGTGACACTAAATAGAGAAGAAGAGAAGAAACAAGAGGGAAAAGAGGGTGCTAGATTAGTGTTGATAATCTTGAATATTAATTGCTTTAAAAAGTTTATTTGCACTCACTAGCAGCATTGTCAGCAAAAAGGAACCTCGCCCTTTGTTGTTGGATTCTCTAGAAAGAAAATGAGCATATTAACAACTATGGCTGAAAAACAAATTCAGCTTGCTAGAAAACTGGTTCAATATATTTCAGAAACACAGTGTACTCAGCTTCCTTTTGTTTATACACATGATGAACAAGACTTCCTCCAATTCCCCATTCCTGGAGAATAATCCTATACTCCATGTAATAATTTTTTGCTTTTTAAGATACAATATGTAAAATGAAGGTAGAGGTTTAGACTGGCAGATTATGACTATAAAAACAAAGTTTCTCTATTTTCATTCACAGAGAATCCTATCTTAAGGTTTATTATGGGGGCTATTAAAAGTCTCATATTATATAACCAAAGAAAAAAATCCATCCAGGAAGATTCAGTATAATTGAAACCAAAATTTGCTTCTTTTCTTAAAAAGAGCTATTTATATTAACTTTGGAATTCTAGTCCCACAAGTTTAATGTATCAATACAGATAATTCCTCATCCAGATAACCAAGAAAATAGATATGACCTTAATTATATAGTGTTTGTTTCATGCACAATAGAAGCTCAGTGAGTAAGCAATATTGCTAGCTAAATTGCAGTTGGGGGAACTGAAGTATGCTTTGAAATATATATTACATCCCATATAGTTCTATTTCTGTGACATTCTGAAAAAGGCAAAACTATAGGAACAGAAACATCAGTCACGGTAGGGGGGCAGGGAGAAGGAAAGCAATTGACCACATGGGGGGCAGGGGGACCCTCTAGGGGTATGAAACCATTCTATATCTTGATTTTGATGAGGATGAAGTAAATAAATACTGTGGGCAAAACTCATAATACTATAAACTTATGTTACGTATGAAAATTTTACCCCAATAAACCTTTTAAAATTATCTATTGAGAAAACAATTTGTTGAACAATTTTAGTACAAAAATTAGATTATAAAGTAGAAAATTACCCAAACTCTTCAACTAGATCAGAAATAGTGTTTGTATACAAACTGTGACCTGCTGAAGGGTTTGGCTGTTACTAAGAAATGCTAATAACAATGGCTTCTTTGAGAAGGACCTCTGTGGGCAACCAGTGATTCATATATTTTCCCTTTGTGCATTTAATCGGAAGTAAGATAATTTCCATCTAAAATACACTGCAATCAAGTCTAGCTTTTCCTCACTTGTAGGAATTAATGGTGTTTTAGTCTGGGCCTGAGATTGGCAAACTTTCTGTTAAGAGCTAGATGGTAAATGTTGGAACTACCCCCAAGGCAGCCACAGAAAATGAGGAATGAATGAGTGTGGTTGCATTCTAAGAAGACTTTATTTATGCACACTAAAATTTGAATTTCCATAATTTTCATATGACACAAAATATTATTCTTTTGATACCTTTCAACCATTTAAAAGTGTAAAAACCATTGTTAGTTCGCAAGCTATATGAAAACAGGGACAGGCCAGAGTTTATCAACCCCAGGTCTAGGCTGTTAGAGATGATGATTAGGACTGCTTCAAGGTGTGTGTCTCTCACATATCACAAATTCCTTTCTGTTAAAGCTGTTCATCCCAAAATCCACTGTTTTAAAGTCACAGAACTATGCCTCCTACATACAACTACTCAGAGAAGATAAAAGGTGAGGAGCCTCTGGGAATATACAAACCATGAAAAAGGAATCATGCCTGAAGTAAAAGGAAAAAGAAAAAATGGGTCCACACCCTTCTGACTAAGGCTTTTTGGGTTTCCAGACCAAACGTGCCTAAGGAAACCAGGTGCGTGTACCTAACCTCCCCATCCCCCCCCCACCAACAGTATATAAGGGGTTAATCTCACCTGTTTCTACAATGAAGTGCGGATATTAATATTCTTTCAAATGCTGTTTAGCCTGACCATAACTTCTGAACATGTATTTTTTAGATACAGAGGATGGTTTAGTATTTTATTTTTATTTATGTATTTTTTTGTCTTACTGGGAACAGGAACGGGGGCACTTATCTGAAACAGATTTGTGATGGGCAAACATTTCCAGCTGCACTAGTGCTGTAACATCTACACCCAAATTAGCTCATGAGTCAACATATCTCGTTTGGTTATTACATTTATTGCATCAATTATCTACAAATGAAATACAGCTGCGTTGTCAGTATCCCCACGTTCAAGCGTCTGCTTAATGAGCTTGCAAGGTAGGGAAAGATCAGGAGCACTTGCTGACAACAAATAAAGAGGAAACCCAATCCTCTCACCCCAGACAGACATTGCCCAGCTGAAATTCCTTTCCTTTATGGGCAATACTAGTCATATTTTAAGAGACTTTAATCAGGTATTTATTCCAAACATGAACAGCAGTACATTCGATTTATTTGCTAAATAGAAATTGTGTAAATCTGGCATCCAAATCACAGTCACAGCTTTGCCCGCACAGCCCAAGGTCACTTGGGTCATCCTGATGGAGGGAGGGGGGAAGGCAGGGGACAAGACCTACTTTTCCAGGAACACAATGCCAAGTTTGATGTTTTGACAGAGTCTCTCTAATCTTTTTCACATTTCTTTCTACAGAACAGGATGGTGGAACCATATGCTCCCAGTTTCCCTGAAAGTTTTTTGGGATTTCTTTTTTTTTTTCCAAGAGAGATGGGGCTGAAGTCCTGGATCTAGGCAGAGTCAGAGTTAGGAATTGCCTTCATATTTCTACCAGTTGAAAGACTCTCCAAGGATCTCCCCTATTGCCAGTATATGTTTTATAGGCACTGGATAGACACCTGTTTTCAATCGCACCTTCAGATCAGAGGAGCCCACTAGGAGTGGCCGGCGAGTGCAGGCCTGGCCCAGAGAGAGAGGAAGAGTTGCCTGCCCAGGGCTGTCTTTTCTGTTTGCTTTGTAAATGATTGCTGAGCCACGTGTGGGAGAAAGGCCTGCCCAGGCTCTCACTTACATCATGTGTGTGGAACTTGAGTCTCGCCATAGGAATGCTATAGAAGAGGACATTTGTTTAAGCGGCTGGTCAGCCAGGGTCTTCCTCAGTGCAAATGGATTTGGGCTCATAAACTATGGGAGATTAGTTTTAAGCCCTCACAGTAGACCTTGCTGAGCAGACTCCAGGTGACATGAAAGGAAGAGGAGGGGCAGCAGCCCAGCCCATGCCCCCTTCCAGATGTCTGGACTCAGAACCCAGGGTGTGGAGATGGATGTCCAGGGCAGCTGGATCATGAAGATGCAGCCAGGGCAGGTTCCACCTAACAGCAGCCACATGTAACACCATGCCCTCCCCCAAGAAAAAATTCATGGGAAACAATAACCTTTCATCTCCAAGTATAGCTGAGACTGTCAGTAAGGAGCCAGACCAACTCTTCTAGTGGGATCTGAACTGTAAAGCACACATTGAGCAAAGTCTTAGCCACCAAATCCCTCAGGACCAAGGAATACAATTTAGGGGACCAACTCCCAGAGTTAGAGTAACCTGGAGTCAAATCTCATCTTGACCACTTTCTAAGTTTATGACTGAAGACAAGCCAGCTTCGGGATCTCTAAGCCAGTATACAAATGCTAATTAATCATTGCAGGTATTCCACAAACAAGGAATTCAAGGCGCAGTTGGACCTATCAGAGTCTCTCACACCAACCAGATCACAGCGAAAGCTGGACTTCTGTGTTCTCCCACAACATGTCACTTTGTGGGGTTCCCCTTTCCTTCTCCTCACCTTGCAGGCTTCCCTACTGCCAAATCCTGTATTTGATATTCCCACTCCCCACAGCCTCTCACTGAGGTACTAGAGACACTCAGATAAACCAATTCTATACATACCTGAGAAGAGCTGGACAGCATGTCTGTAGCAGACCAAGGGAACACCTAAAACTCCAATTAATATAGTGTGTCTCCAACAAAATGTGGAAGGGGACATTGCATGGAACACCGTGGCCTTCCTGATGGCTTTCTTCGGGTCATGATATGCCATTTTTTAGAGAAGTCAACAAAAAAATCAGCTAGGGACTATATTTGAGAGTGGTTAAGGCAAGGAGATGCATTAAATGCTAAAAGCCCTGAAGCAGACCATCTTCACCACCTTCCAGGATCAAGAAGAGGGCTGCACAGTCTCCCAGTGACTGGTCAGGTGCACTGGCTGAGAAGGCTGCCGCCCCAACATTGCCAGTCCTGATGTTACAACAGCAACGACTGCTGCCATCACCTTTTTTCTGCCACTCTTCAAGGTGCTTCAAAACACTTCAGGTTGTTGAATGCTTTAAGAAATTTTTTCTTTCCTGGCCCCAGTCCTTCCTCTTCATTTCTCTTCCCACTCCCCACCATTGAAGATGAAGACTAGAGTTTGGAATGTGCCATAGACTAAATGTCTATGTCCCCCTCCTCCAAATTTATATGTTGAAACCTAACCCCAAGTGTATTGGTATTTGGAGGTAAGCCCTTTGGGATATGCCTAGGTCATGAGGGTAGAGCCCTTATAATAGGATTAGTGCCCTTGAAAAAGAAGCCCCAGAGGATAACAGAAGAAAGACAAATGTCTATGAACCAGAAAGTAGTACCTCACCAGACACTGAATCTGCCAACACCTTGACCTTGGACTTCCCCTCCAGAACTGAGAAATAAATTTCTGTTGTTTATAAGCTACTAGTCTATTATATTTCTATTACAGCAACCAAAATAGACAAAGACAAGATGTGATTGGTAAACTTGATAGGTATTGGGCCACTAACTACTTGAGCTTCCCCATATTCTTCTTGGCAAGATTTCATTTTGTTTTTGCAAAAGAAAGAAAAAGTTTAATACCAGAAGGCTCAACCAGAGGGTCATGGCTCAGAGAGAAGTATGTAATTTGGTTTTCACTGACACCCATGTTGAAGTGCTGGTTAATGATAGCAAATCACCCGAAAGGTTTACATTCCTATTCACAAAGGGTTTCACATATGAGAACCCCAGTGTTTTCCTTCCCATTACCATCATTTCATAACATGTGATCCCACTCAATTTTTTAAAGTTATTGTGCCTTCATCTGATCTGTCATCATGGGATTGTTTTCCTCCTCTCTCCCACACCAAAGCCTAGCATTTCTCTCTCCTTTCCTTCCCTTCTCTCTCTCTCTCTGCCCCCTCACCCCTGCCCCAAGTGCATGCACACACATACACACACACACACTCTCTCTCTTCAATGTGGGCCTGCCCTTTTAAAACCAAAAACAATAAGATCAAAAAGTCCTAAGTGGAGCAGATGTCAAGTGGTCTCCCTGGACTCCTACTTAACCCCTTCCAGAGATGTGACCAGGAACTGAGTTGGTGAAAACACTGAAGGCTTGGTAAACATGGCCCCACCTCTCCCTATAAATCTCCAGAATGAAGGACACTGCACTGATTCTACACAGTTGCCATCTGCTCCCGGGGAAATGTACACACAACTGCTTTCCAAAAGGAAACTTTAACTGTGAGCATGCTTTGCTAATTGGAGTTGCTCATGACCCAACATCATAAAACTGGATGTTGCAAAGTGAAAGCCTTATCCTTGTTTTCTTTCCTTAGACCTTCCTCTCTTCTGAGTCTAGAACTGTTACCAAAAACCAGGTGTGTGAAATGTCTGAGCAGAAGTTGAACAATTGGAACCTTTTATCTACCTGACAGAGATGTATGGAGAATTTTAAGACCTAGTGATTACAAATGGGCAGGAAATTAGCATGAAGGAACATTTCCATAGCTTACCTCTAAATGCAGTGTGCATCACTAATTTATCATGTTAGACTGGGGCCATATTGGGATGACCTGCAACTCTTTAATACAGTGGAAAAATTGCAAATCTTTCTGAAAGGATTCAAAGTCCTCTTCTCAAATTGCAGCTCTCTCCCAAACTAACAGAACATTACCCAAGTTGTATATATACAAGATGAAAACATGGAAAGTTTTTAAGAGAGCTTGGCTGGAACAAGCTTACTAAATATTGACGGTAACCAGAACGATCAAGTTATTTTCCTGTAATCAGATAACTTTTGACTTCAGTTGAGTGGCCTCTTGGTGATGGAACAACTATGTTTATAAATCAAATATAGATTGTGATGTAGCATTGGACAAACTCCTAACTCCCTGAACCAAAATTTTATGGTTATTAAATAGCACAAAGATACAAGCAACTTCCTTGCTTTAAAAAAATGACTGGAGAAAGTCACCTTCCATGTTGCTTTATATTCATGCTCTTTTTAATCACAAGCATTTGATAGTCATTAATTACACATTTGTCAGAAACTCCACACTGTTTCAAACGTTGTTTTTTGAACTGGAGTATCACATTCAAGGGCACTGCCAGGTGACACTGGGCTTTATTGCACCTTCACTTCATCTTTTCCCCAAAGTCAAGGGATTCAGGTTGCATATGAGCTGACAAGCACCAGCAATGGAGAATCTATAGGGGATGATAGACAGTGGGGTCTGTAACTTTTAAAGATGTGAGCTTCCATATTTCAGGGGGCAGGCCTCAGTGACGGGTCTGCTTTCATTTACTTGTGCATGAATGCTTTGGTCTCAGGGCTCAGTTATGGAGTTTGACATCTCCCAAGGTGCTTCAGAGAGCCATATCCAAAGCAAAAATGTGCCAAGCAACAACTTAATCATAACCAGGAGATGCAGCATTGCACAGTTGGCCACTGTGGGCACCCCATTCCTGAAACCTAGGCTGCCCTCACTTTTGTTGGCAGGAGGCAGAAATCCAGCCTGCAAGAACAGGCCTAACAGGAAGGAGGCCACAAAGATCCAGGTTCTAAATGCAATAGAAAGAAAAGAGCCACCTACAATGAAAAGAACTACAGGGGACTTAAAGTCCTAGGTTCTGTCCTAATTAGCCTCTTTCAAGTTGGATCAGTCTCTGCCTTTCCCATAGCCTGATTCGTGAACACCATAGGTAATAGCCACTGATTATGATAACAGCTCCCAGCATCTTCCATCCTCTGTGCCTTTGCTCATGCTCAGTCCTCCTCCTGGAATATCCTCCTTTTCTTCCCACAGCTTCCTGCTGAAGTCCAAGCCCTATTTCAAAGTTCCAATTCAAACCCTCTCTTCCACAAGCTGCCTTAGTATCACCCAAATGTTGTCTCAGGCCTGATTCTTCTCAGAAATATACTTAAAACCTGACCTAGTTTCCAGTTCCATGTTCTGGGCTGGCATGAAGTTTTCCTCCTGATACACATGAGTTCCTGTGACTCATATCCTCCCATTTCAATCTGCTGCCTGTACCCTGCATCCAAAATACCTCCATTCTGCCTCACTAAGGCCAAAACAAATGACTCAGTCCAAGAAAAGGTATTTATATATTTATAGTAGTCGTTTAATGATCTTTGTAGGCATAATTGAAGATTTAGCAGTTCTTAGGGAGGAATTTTACTGACAAGCATGCAACTTTGCATTACCCTCTGGCTCCATGCCAAGCTCCTTCTCCCACCTTCCCTCTGTCTCCTTCCCTCCCTTCCATAAGCAACCAATGTCTTGCTTTGTCCTTAGTAGGGCAAGTCACTCAAGACACTTGGCATCTCAGCTTCCACCCACAATGATCTATTGAGAAATTTCTTTTGAAAAAGTAACAGAACTTACCCTGAACAAAATTCCTCTGAAAACCGCGTTTACCAGTTGCGTTGCCTCCCAGACTCCCATGTTGTATGCCTGTATGACATCAATTTCTATAAATTAGCATACACAATTTTGCATGTTTTATTCTTTCAATGTTTTGAGGGCTCTAGGAAATGCAAAACCATGCATATTTATTTTTGTATCCCCATAAAGTACCCAGCACAGTACCACACAAGACTTTCAAGGATTTTTGGAATTATATCAGAAAAAGTGTGAAATGTTGCCTCATTCTTCCAAGTAACATTCAATTAGTTAAGTTTTCTTGAAGTGACATTCATGGAAAGTAAGCTCAAATACCACCCCCACTAAAACACTCCTATGTAACTATAATCCAAGCAGATAGAATAGACACATATGTGCTTTGGGGAAACTAGCCAAATCTGCCATTAAACACATTACTAGAGGGTGTTTTTCTCAAATAATGCACCTCTCAAATGCAATACAAATCTGATTAATTATTTTTATAGTTTACTATTTCATCAACAAGTTCTTTAAATATGATAAACACTTATGTTTTATGCCTAAAAATGACAGTATCAAAGTCTTTATGGATCAATTTCTATTACATGTTGTTTCTGTTTGTTCTCAGTTACATGACTTTTTTCCCTAAAATGCTTAGTGAATCATAACATTTAGTTGCTTATTTTCTGGAACAGAATGAAAGCAGGTTCCTCCAAAAAGCATTTGAATTTGTTTTTCAGAATCCTGCGTGCTGGAGCACCTACTTCTCTCCTACTACTTTAAACAAAATTTCTAGAAGAAAATGTAGGCAGTAAGCTCTTTGATATCTGTTTTGGCAATGATTTTTTGGACCTGACACAAAATCAAAGGTAACAAGAGCAAACACAAATTAAAACACTTCTGCACAAAAACCCGGAGCTCATTTGAAAGAATATAGGCACTTCTATGTTCATTGCAGCATTATTTATGACAACCAAAATTGGAAGCAGCTCAAGAGCCCAAAAATAGATGAGTGGCTAAAAAAGCTGTGGTTCATTTACACAATGGAATGCTACTCAGCAGTAAAAAAAGAAGGAACTCTTACCCTTTGCAACTACATGGATGGACCTAAAGAATATTATGCTAAGTGAAATAAGCCAGTCAGAGAAAGACAAGTACCACATGGTTTTACTTATATTTTGAATCCGATGAACAAAGTAAACTAACAAAACAGAAACAGACTTATAGATACAGAGAACAGACCAACATCTGTCAGAGGGGAGGGTTTTGGGGGCTAGGTGAAAAAAGTGAAGGGATTAACCAAAAAAAAAAAAGCACTCATAGACACAGACAATAGTATGGTGATTCCAGAGGGAAAGGGGGTTGGGGGAGATAGAAGATGGTAAAGGTAAGGGATAAATAGTGATGAAAAGAAATTTGACTGTAAGTGGTGAACACACAATATAATATACTCCTACAGATGATGTATTATAGAATTGTACGCCTAAAACCTACATAATTTTATTAACCAATATCATCACAATAAACTCAATAAATACATTTATAAAAATAAATACATAAAAATAAAAAGATTCTGCATATCAAAAGAAACCAACAAAATGAAAAGGCAACCTACTGAATGGGATAAAAATTTCCAAATCATATGTCTGATAAGGAATTAATATCCATAATATAGAAAAATCATACAACTTAATAACATAAACAACCTGATTTTTTAAATGGGCAGAAGACCTAAATAAATAGTTTTTTTCAAAGAAAACATACAGATGGCCAACAGGTACATGAAAAGATGATCGGTATCACTAATTACCATGGAAATGCAAATCAAATCACAATGAGCTATCGCCTCACACCAGTCAGAATGGCTATTATTAGAAATAATAATAATAAATAAGTATTGGCAAGGATGTGGAGAAAGGGAAAACTTGTGCACTACTGATGGGAATGTAAATTGTTATAGCCACTATGGAGAACAGTAATGGAATTTCCTTGAAGAATTAAATAGAACTGCCATGTGATCTAGCAATTTCGCTTCTAGGTATTTATCCCAAAAAAAGTGAAAGCATTAACTTGAAAGATATTTGCATTATTCATGGCATCATTATGTCCAATAGCTAAGATCAGAAAACAACTTAAGTGCCCATGAATGAATGAATAGATAAGATCTATATGCACAATGAAATACTAGTCAACCATACAATGAAGGCTATTTTACCATTTGCAACAACAGTGATGGATTTTGAGAGCATTATGCTAAGTGAAATAAGTCAGACAGAGAAAGACAAATACTTGGTCATCCCACTTGCATGTGGGGGGAAAACAAGCTCATAAATACAGAACAGATTGGTGGTTGCCAGAGTGGCAAGATGAATAAAAAAGTGAATAAAATGGGTAAAGGGGAGGGTCTCAAGGTATAAACCACCAGTTATAAAATAAATAAGTCATAGAGATGTAATGTACTATATGGTGACTATAGTTAATAATATCATACTGCATATTTTTAAAGATTTCTGGCAAACAACTGGAAGATGGACATACTACGACTGTAGTATTCAGGAGGAGTCTACCCTTTATCTTACATTGAGATTTCATGTTGGTGCTAAGGAAAGGGAGGCCTCATACACCACTCCAAAAAAAGAATAGGCATAAGAGAAAGAAAGGTAAGCCAGCTGTCCTCAAATACTACAAGATGGGTGAGAATGACAATATCAGTAGCCACTGCTAGATGTGCTCTTCAGATGAATGTAGTGCTAGAGTTTTTGTGGTCAGCCACTTTGACAGACATTATTGTGGCAAAGATTGTCTGACCTATTGCTTCAATAAACCAGAAAACAAGTAATTGTGCAAGGGTTAATAAAAGATATGAACCCCCCCAAAGGCCATCTTCATACTTATCAACACCTTCCTCTGCCTAAATGATAAAAATTCAGACTTGATTGATTGAGCTGACCACAGTAGGGCTCCAGCCCACCTGTCCCATTATTCCCTTACATAAATCCTCTAATAACCCCCACATAATCTCATTATTGGGCCCCAGGTATAGGCTCTTCTCACCTTCATTTAGTGGCTCACTTTCCTCCCATCTGATATGCAATTGTGTTTCCTTTTCCTCTTGTCTAAATTCTCCCTATCTACCAAAGTCAAGTTAGCATCCCATTTCCTCCACAAAACCTTTCCCAGTTATATCAATACCATTCTTGTTGGTAGCCAGACAGGGAAGCTTTAGATATGAAAGCAACAAAGCAACACAAAAGAAAAAAAACTTCCCAATTTAAATATTCCAGTAAACCTATATCTTGCTCCCCAACTAGGCTGTTCATTTTTATCAGTTTTCTCTGTAGACTGCTCCCTAAATTTTGTTTCTTGCAATTGCTTACTTCATTTGTGAATATCTGTATTTGCTTTCTACTCAGAAAGTGAATACTCATTTCTACTCAGAAAGTGAGTATTCATTCACCTTCTGCCTGCATTCTCTGCATCTCTGCTCTCTGGTCCACCCATTAGGGTAAAATACGACTTTCCCAGTCCAATATTAACAGTTCACATAGAAGCAGAAATTTTGCCCCTATGGTGGCAAACATTGTAAAAATCCACATGTTCAAGTCCTATCTAACCAACTAGATTATAAATTCTTTGGAGACAGATCTTCATGCCCTCCACAGTTTTTAGACAGTATATTCATAATGAGGACATTGATAATAGGATATAAAACATTTATTGAGTTCTTGCTATGTCCCTGACACTAGGCCAAGAGCTTCATAAGCATTACCCATTTAATTTCCATAGTAAGCCTTTGCAGCATTATTGTATCTGTTTTTTGTATGAGATAAGAAAACTGAAGCCCAAGAGAAAACAACGCTGTTAAGACATTTAAATGTAACATTTGCAATGAAATAAAAATATACGTCTATTTTTCTTTCAAGTTCTCAAAAACAATATATGCAAACTTGTAATGTTTTTAGCTCCTCTTCTCAATAATTTTATAAAATTATCAGGGTGCCAGAAGCAGAGATATTAACCTCACTTAGAATTTTTTAATTTTCTGAAACAGGGAACTTTCTGCAAGGAACTTTGCAGAAATGTCCTAAGCCCCAAAATACAAGAAAAATAAGTCTCTTTCCATATAGTGTTTCTTATAAATCATACATGCATTGTTTAAGATTCCATTGCTAAAGCAAGAAATTTTTCTTGCCATTGAAAATAAAAAAGCAAGTTTATGAGAAAGTACATTCTCTTTTTCTAGCTAATAGTATTCTGATTATTGACCCAAAAAAGTTAGTTTCTAGACCTGTAGTTCACCTCACATAAATATTACACAAGCGAAGATCATAACATGACAATGCCAAAGAAGAAACATTGTATATAAAAGTATGCAACACTTCATTAGGTTGATTTTCTGGCAAAAATGGCCAAAATATCTGTTCGATAAGAAAGTGATAGCTTTAAGCAATAAAAATGCAATCTGGTCTCTGAAGACATAACTCCTTCCCTAGAAAGAATTGGACTGCCTCCCTACCTACAATACTCATATATCCTTGGCAAATTATGGTCTTCTCAGGTCTGGGAAATACCATTCCTTTGGTCCAGCATGAATCTTGGGAAAACTGAGGGGTGGGGGACACTCCCTAACTAACCAGTCCAATGAAATCTACATAGTGACTATCACAGCCCCACAGTGACACTGGCTTTGCACTTGATATTGACTATATAGTGCTCTTTACTGCTGCCAGAGGGGCTATTGTCCCCATATGATTTCACTTAAGATGAAGAATTCTTCCAGGTACTTCTAGAGATAAAGGCAGTAAACTCTGGAAAATATCACTATCAAGTTATTATGGCAGTTAGAAAGACCAACAAAGAAGCTCCAGGTTCTAAGATGAATAGCAATTGCAGAGGACACATGGCGCTAGCCCACCACATCGCCCAGTGCAATCCCTCCCAGGACATAAGATACATGTGTTTAGTATTCAGGTGACTGCTGGAGACACTGAGTCATATTTGGAAGAATGAGCTCAGACCTGGTCTAGGATATAATTATAATTCTCTTCATACTCGGGAGGAAATGGGGGCTGGGGGGATGAGTAGAATCTGAAAAAAGTCATATCAAGAAAAAATAAGCTGATTTTATGCTGTAAGTTCTCACTGTTAAAACTCATCAAGGCAGTTTACTAGTCAGTAAATTCAAAACTCAATTTGAGATATAGCATAAACAATGTATAGTGGACCAGTGGGTTCAGTAATCCATATACATCTGCTCTCTCCTCCCCTGAATGAACCTCTATGCATAACAAGCACACCAAATCTGTCCCAGCAAAGCAAATCAATGTTTCAGTCACCTTCCCTGTGTGCAGAACCACCAAGGCAATCACCCAGTAATCAACTAGATTTGCACATAAAGTTACCCAAAGGGACCCAATGACTATGTCACCATTTACCATTACCATTAAATAAGGTAGTTCTACTTTCTCTCAGCTAACAGTACAGAGAAAGGTGGGCAGCTGGGCTGCTCTGGGTGATTATAGCTACAGCCCACATTTCCTTACTACAAACGAATGACAACATCCACTTCTTCAGGGTGGCAATGAGCTAGTTATTGATGGCAGAGGTGGGTCGCTGGCATTTCTTATCTGAAATAATGAGTGTCTCAAAGGAAAAGAAATTACATGAACTGTTGGGTTGCCATCCGTAGATTAAACTCCCACCACATTGAGAGAATTTGGACTCATGTTACTTCAAGTTCAGAAGGATCACTAATTTCAAAGAACTTCTCCAGCTGGTGTGTTCTGACTAGACGGACCAACTCTGCAGCCTTCCTGGGACTGCCGTGGTGTTCCCACTGAAAGTACCCCTTCTGGGCCTCCTCTCAGAGTGGCCAGCTTGACCCAGTTTGCCTGAAACTGTATCAGTTTGAAAAGTTTTGCAAGTCCCCCTTCCCGAACACTCCCTCATTCCTTAGAAAACTGGAATGGATGGTCACCCTAGCTGTGACGCAGAGAAAATAAAAACATGTTACACATCTCCATTTCTTCTATCTTGAAAATCTGAACTTTCCTGGTTGACTTACATGCATGCATAAACAATAATAGCACTAGGCAAACAGCACATACAACAAACATGCTAATACTCATTTCTTTGTGTAATCTTCACAATAAACCTGTAAAGGGGATAGGAAAACTGAGGGTCAGAGGAGTTAACTTCCTCAAAGTCAATTTATTAATTAGAATATAAGCCAGACCAAATAATACAGTGACACAAAAATAAGGTAGTTCTACTTTCTCTCAGCTAACAGTACAGAGAAAGGTGGGCAGCTGGGCTGCTCTGGGTGATCATTTGGAGCCCCGGGTTCCTCCTTTGCCTCTGCTTCACCATTCTCTACATCCTGTCCTCGCCAGCCTGGTGGCAGCCGGCCTCTCAGTGGCACATTAGTGTTTCGACCCATGAAAACAACTACAGATAGTGATGAAAGGCTGACAATTTCCCTCACAAAGGTGACACTGGTATTTCTCACAGCACTTCCACTTACATTTCATTTAGGAGAACTTACCCATTTGCCCTCACCTAGATTCAAAGAATCCTGGAACTATAATTTCAACCTGCAGAGTGATGATGCCCACTATTCTATTTTCAGAAGAAGGAAAGGGAAATGAATACTTGGGGACAATTCATTGTCTCCACCAATTAACTAGCTGGTGTTCAGGATTCTTAGGATCAAAACCCAATTTTGTCTGATTCTAAACACCACACTTCTTCCTCCATGCCTTGCTACTCCTAGAATTTTTTAATTTGTTTTGCCAGGAAATATGTCAACCAATGAAAGTGTTCTTCAGAGGTAATTTAAGGGTGAAGCGTTTTCAGGAACAACTGTAAAGGACACAGGGACAAAATCAACGGGAAGTGGAATCGGGGGAGGAATGTGGGGATGTCTGGGGTGGGGGTGAGTGGTGAGGAGAAAAGGCAGACAACTGTACTTGAACAGCAATAAAATAAAAAGAATAAAGTCTATGTTTAACAATTTGTAAAAAAGAAAGAAGACCAAGCCACTTTGAGCACTTGGCATCCTCCTTTCCTTCCAATTTACGCTGAAGAAGGTTAAAACAGGCTATAACCTTTCACTTCAAATCTGACAGACCTCTGCCTCTGAGTGTGAAGCCCAAGGCCTGTCAACTGCAAAGTGTGATGTTTATACAAAGATGTGAGCTTCAAGGAGCACCAGGTCTGCTGGGGAAATACAAAATACCGTGAGTAGTTTCTCCAGCCAAGTCAACCAGGAGTGAGGAGGTGGGCCAGCCGAAGGGTGCACCCACCAAACAAAGCCTATGTGTACCATCCAAAGGGAATAGTTAAGACATAGCATTCTCTGCTGACATGACCTGGAAAAAATATTGCTGATTAGAGAGTAGCTTGGGTTACTTTTTTAGCTTTTTCTATTGCTTTTGATGGTAACATGGGCTGGAAGATGAAATTTCACTTTGAGTTTATTCTAGCTTCTGTTGCTTTGGACAAACCTAATTTTCACAAGACAAAGCTATCTGTTGTCACTGCCGCCCTCATTCCATTTGGTTTTCTCATTATTCACAGCAGCGTTCAGCTCCTTCCCCACACTTTGGGCTTATTGGTGAGCCCCGTAGAGCTCCAGCCTCTGAAAGGCCAGCCTTGTAGTTTTGCTGTGAGGAAGTGAGGACTCAGTTAAGTCAGACCTGCTGAAGATTCGCTCTTTGGAAAAGGACAATGTAAATCATAGCTGACTAGCTTTGTTGCAGGAAAAGATATCAGAAAAGAATATTATTGGGTGCATTTTTTCCATTTAAAATTAACATAGCTTCATAGAGTTCCATGGAATAAATTATATTTTATAATGTTGTGTACATGCACAGCTCACACCAAACAGATGAGGATTGCACCATGGGATGCTGAAGCTGGAGCAAGTACATAGAGGAAATGTCTGGTGACATAGTGACCTGGTCACATAGGGACTGTTATTGTAGATATACTGCTTTTATTTGTTTGTTTGTTTTAATAAAAAAAAAAACAGCAGTTTCTGAACCATTTATTTATTATTATAAATAGTGAAGAACATTTCCAGGTGGCATATGAATGCCACCTGGAAATAATATATGTGATTCCCTTTATCAACGCTCATGCCTGTCTGGATGTGTTTCCGCTTCTGTAGACCATGTCACATACACACACAATAACTTCCTCCTCCTTCAGAGCCACACCCAGATTTTCACACTTGCTCCCAGAACCAATGAGATGTATCTTTTCACTGGTGCATTACTCAGATCATATTACTCATCCCATATTATACTTTAAGTTGTAGACATCTGGAGTCACAAAAAAGAGAAAGAAATGTTTTCAGGGCCCCTAAACAAACATCTGGGGCCCCTGTGCCTATATTTTGGGGTTTGAGCAATTTGCTTTGCTCTAGTGGAGGCATTTAAGAATATAAAACTGTCAGCCACAGCTTTTAAGAAAGATACTACTTTTTAATCACTTAAATGCTGATATCTGGACAAATGTGAAACACAGGAGCAAAGAGGCAGTTTTCTAATCTCTCTTGATAAAATTAGATCATTGTTTATAAATAAAAGCTGAGCAAGCTGATTTCAACCCTCTGGTCAGACACAGTTATTTCCAACTTTAAAAGGAAAAAGCTCTCTAGCCATCTATGAAAAACTATTTCTGAGTGAAATTGGACAAATCGATACAAAACCAGTCAATCATTCAACACAGGCTGCCAGTTCCCTTTCTGGGTAGATCCCAGGGTGAGGAAAATCTCCTGGATGTTAGCTCAGGAGACAGCAGAGCTGCTCACAGCCACCCTCGCGCACCCTGAACACCCCGGATTCACAGCGCTGTTGCGTCCCATGCTTCCCTTCCTGAAGTTCTTTCATCTCCCAGATCAACCCTCCTAGAAGGTCTGCTTCTCTCCACCTTCCTGAGCAACTGATTCTAAGCTAAACCTTCCTCCCTAGGAGCAAGCCAAAGGGAATCATGAACATTGTGTCAGAGTAACTAAAGGGTATTTCCCAAGCCAAATGGTTTTATGAAAAATCATCACTTATTCCAAAAGGCAGTTTAGCAAAGTCCAAGTATATATGGCCAAAGCCCTTTCCTTTCCTACCTCCCATTTCTCTCCACTGCAAGTTTCCTACTCATTTATAGTTGACTCATACCAGCACCTTTCCATTAGGACTACTGAGTAGCCAGAAAAACCGTATGAAGACTGTTACTTTCATCAAGAAAACTGGATTTGCCTAAGCTACAGACAGGCTGTTGAATCTCCTGAGGCATTTGTGTTCCACCTAAAAATCAACTCCCATTTATAACCACTTATACATCATTGGTTTTAAAACAATATTCATCTTTATAGTCTAACTGTATTCTAAAACATTACTATATATAGCAAATTTAACCATAAGATTCCCAAGGCTTAAAGACACAAGCAAGCAAACTATTGTTCTTTGGCCAAAGTCAGCCCACTGTTACTGTTTTATGAATAAAGATTTATTGGAACACAGCTGCATCCATTCATTTGCACATGGTCTATAGCTGCTTTTGCTATGATGCCAGAGATGAGTACTTGTAACAGAGCCCACAGAGCTGACAGTATTTATTATCTGGCCCTTTACAGAAAAAGTTTGCCAACCCCTGCTCAGAGAGATTATCATACTTGCACAAAGTTACATTTCAACAATTTTCCTGGAAGCCTCAAGTCTTATGAATTTCTAGGGGAAGTCAAATAATGTCTCTAGTCCATACCATCTGACTCTTCCTATTCTGCCTCCCCTGAGCTGGCCATTCTCTACAGGGCTTCCTGGCTAGGCCAGTAAGAGGACAGGTCCAATTACAATTATAGAGCATCATACAGAGGAAGCTCCCAGGGCCTCACAGAGCATACAATGAAAAGAGAATGGCTACCCCACCTGACAGCAAAGCTCTTCCTTGCTAAGTTGTAGCAAAGATGAACACACACACAACTCTTAAAAATGGTACCCATGGATGGGCCTTGGGGTGCAGGTCTCAGGGACCCCCACTTGTGGGTAAGCCCTTGAAGGAGGGACCACTGCAGGTGATCTCAGATATGTTACTTATCCCAAGAACTTTGAACATATGCTGTTTTCTGTTTTTCCTATTTCTGCTTCTATTGTTGTGGCTTGGTTTGATTGCTTTTTGTGGTTATTAACTCTATTAGTAAGTTGAGTCCTACTAGTGGGAGTTTATTTATTATTTGGATGACTTTTAAGTGTGAAAAAAGCCCACTGAAATAAAAAAACTACACTTACAAAAGTCATAAAATGCCTATTATGCATCTAGGAGTTCTAAAGTCTGGAGATGGATTGTTTGTTTGTTTGGGGGTTGTTTTGATTCAGTTTGTGTTTAATGGGATCAGGGAGAAGCAAGAAGTGGCAATGGGAGTACTATATTAACCAGTTTAGAATATCTCTGTGTTCCCCAAAATAGCAAAATTGGTTCATTTGACAATGCCAGGAACTCCCCCATAACTTAAACACATACCCAGTGCTTCAAGCTACACTGCTCCAGACATTGGAAACATGACTAGAAAAAAAAAATGTGTACTCAAGGATGTACTGTTCTTGAAGTATTTCTTTAATGTATGAGACACCAGTTTATACTCATTCAGCTCATGGTAAAAAAAATTCTCAAGTTACAACTAGTTTGGAAGATTCCAGGAATGTGTGTATTGAAATTTTTGTTTGGTTTCAAAAGTTTTGAGTGGCTTGTTGCCTTTTCATTTGTTTTCTGTTTGATTTTGATGTAGCTATTTGGTAAGTATGGTGACCTCAGAGCAAAGAAAAACACAGCCCTTCTAATCTCCCAAGACTCTGGATTACATGCTCAGGAGGCTGCTTCCTCCAAGAACAGCTTCTCAGAGAATACAGCCAAAGATGGAGACATAGGTAGAAATACTTCATTTCATCACACAACCAAAAGAAGGATAACAACCAATGTAAAAAACAAAAAACAACCAGAACTGCCAGAAAGTTAAACTGCATGGAAGTCTGACACTAAGGTGTTAAAGAAGAAACATTCATCCAGACTGGTAAGAATGGTGAAGATGGGAAGCCAGAATAGAGAGGACACCCAGCATGGTGGTGGCTGGCAGAAGGGAGTTCCCACATTCGTTTGGGGATAAGTCAGGAGGAAAAACTGGGGAGTGAGACAAACCATGAAACCCAGGGTCCCAGCATAGGGAAATAAAGCCTCAAAAATTCCGGCTGTAAAAATCTATGGGGGTTGTGGCAGTGGGAGAAACTCCTAATCTCATAGGAGAGTCCATTGGAAAGGCCCACAGGATCCTAGAACATACACAAATCCACCCACCCAGGAATCAGCATCTGAAAAGGTACCATCAACTTGTGGGAAGTGGGGGAAGTGACAGAAAATGGGGCAAGAGCCGAGCAAGCTAGCAAGCAGCATTGTTCCCTATCTAATCCCTCCCCCATAGACAGCACCACAGCACAACAAAGTGGATTACCTGCACTGATGAATACCTAAGACTCCGCCCCTTACAATGTAACAGGAGTGCTGAGACAAAGAAATATGGCCCGAATGAAAGAATAGATCAAAACTCCAGAAAAAGAATTAAGTGATGAGGAAATACATAACCTATCAGAGGTGGAGTTCAAAACACTGGTAATCAGGATGCTCACAGAAATTATTGAGTTTGGTCACAAAATTAAGGAAGAAATGAAGGCTACACAAATTGAAATAAAGGAAAATATACAGGGAACCAACAGTGAGGGAAGGAAACTGGGACTCAAATCAATGATCTGGAACAAAAGGAAGACATAAACATCCAACAGAAACAGAATGAAGAAACAAGAATTCAAAAAAAATGAGGAGAGGCTGAGGAACCCCTGGGACAATTTTAAATGTTCCAACATCTGAATCATAGGGGCGCCAAAAGGAGAAGAACAACAGCAAGAGACTGAAAACACATGTGAACAAGTAATGAAGAAAAATTTCCCCAGTCTGGCAAATGAAATAGACATGCAAGTCCAGGATCCTCAGAGAGTCCCAAAGAAGTTGGATCTAAAAAAAAAAAAACACCAAGACACATCAAAATTAAGTTACCCAAGATTAAATATGAGAGAATCTTAAAAGCAGCAAGAGAAAAGGAGACGGTTACCTACAAAGGAGTTCCCATAAGACTATCAGCTGATTTCTCAAAAGAAACCTTGCAGGCAAGAAAGTGCTGAAAGAAATATTTTAAGTCATGAAAGGCAGGGATCTACATCCAAGATTACTCTGTCCAGCAAAGCTATCCTTTAGAATGTAAGGGCAGATAAAGTGCTCCACATATATGGTCAAATTTAAGGAGTTCATCATTACTAAGCCCTCATTATATGAAATGTTAAAGGGGCTTAACTATGAAAAAGAAGAAGATCAAAAACTCTGAAGAGTAAAATGACATCAACAATTGAAACTAAAAAAACAAAAACTAAAATTAAGCAGACAACTAGAAAAGGAACAGAATCACAGAAATGGAGATCACATGGAGGGTTATCAGCAGGGAAGGGGGAGAGAGAAAATGAGGGAAAAAGTACAGGGAATAAGAAGCATTGGCAGGCACAAAATAGATAGGGGGAGGTTAAGTATAGTATAGGAAATGGAGAAGCCAAAGAAGTTATATGTATGACCCATGGACATGAACTAAGGGGTGGGGCTTTGGGGAATGCTGAAGGGTGGGGGTTGCAGAGTAGAGGTGGAGAAAGGAGAGAGAAAAGTGGGACAACTGTAATAGCATAATCAATAAAATATACCTTAAAGAAGTTAAAAAAGAAAAATAATGGCTTCTCTCCCAAGGGCTTACAAGTGAAACCTGCAAGCACGGAGTTACCTAGTGAGAGGACCCCCAACAAGAATGTTAGGTGGTGGTGCTATTGAACCAAGGCTGAGTGCCCTGGGATTTGTTCCCTTTTCTGACTCTCTCAACACACTATCCGATGCATTATCAATCAGGGTATCTCATACCTCCAGAGAAGGAGGAACTCTTGGGTACTGCTGCAGAACAAATTTTTAACATATGAATTGAGCAACTCTCTCAGGAGACAGAAGGAAGAGAAAACAAACAGCATTTCAGATATGAATAAGAAGAAAAAACTGCCTTTATCAGGGTAATGGGAATTTCAGGAAGACAAAAAATAAAGAGGAGGAAATGCTTGAAACTATAATGAAATAAATTTTCTGGAAATAAAGCTAGATAAAAAGCTTTAAATTAAAAAGGCCCATAGAATGCCAGAGAGGAGATATAAGGAAAAGTGTATCTCTATCTACAGATAAAATTTAACATTGTCAAAACAGAGCAAAAATTCTAAAATATTCCAGCTTCAGATATAGCTTTAGCTATATCCCATAATGTCATATACAAATATGTTATACATGCATTTTCATTAAGTTGAAAATGTTTTCTAATTTATACTGTGATTTCTTCTTTGACCAAAAGGGTCAGATGTATACTGCTTAACTTTCACACATTTGAGGGTTTTCTACTTATTTTTTGTTTATTGATCTCTTTTCACTGGGTTAAATAACAAAGTTCAGGTAATTTTAATCCTTCGAAATTCCTTGAGACATTTATTTTATGACACAGCAATATCCAACTTTGATAAATTTCAAGCATATTTAGAAAAAATGGATTTGCACAGACATTAGGTACAGTGTAGTAGTGTATATATGTGTATGCCTTATTAACTCAAGTCTTTACTGTGTTGCTCCAATCTTTTATACCTCTATTGATTGTTTTTAGTTGTCATACTATGAAAAACTATATTTTAAAATCTCCCACTATGATGTTGGATTTTACTGTTTTTTTAATTCTGTCCATTTTTGCTATGTATTTTTGAAGCTAAATTATTAGCTACATAAAGATCTAGAATTGTATTCTGCTAGTGATAAACCTTTTATCACTATTAATATTCTTCTTTATCTGTCATATGCTTTTTGCTTTAAAATAAGGTTTTTCTATTGTAATTTATTAGTTTCCTGTTCTGTGTTCTAGTTCCTACTCTTTATTGTGTTCTATTAGATTAAGCAGTTTATATTATTCCATTTTTCCTCTCTATTATCTTGTTATACATTCTTTTGCTATTGTTTTAGTGATTACCTTAGACATTACAATACCTCTTTGACTTCTTAAACTCTTAGCACTTTCCCATGAAAGAACTTTATAACACTTCAACTCTACTGCCCACTTGATATGGATTTTAATTCAATATAATTCTTCATTTCTCCTTCAATCAGGAAACACTTTTTAATGAATATAAAATTTTAAGTTGGCAAGTTTTCTTTAGTGCTTTAAACAAGTGGGCAGCGACCAGAGGGGAGAGGGAAGGGAACTAGGGGAGGGGGGGGGGGGGGACGGGGGGGGGGGGAAGAGGGAAAAATGTACTTGAAAAGTAACATAAATTTAAAAAAAAAAAAAAAAAAGATATCACTCCATTCTACTCTGATTTTTACCATTTCTGTTGAGAAATCAACTGTCAGTTTTCTTACTGTTCCTTTGATGGTAATACATATTTTTTTCTTTTTCCTGCCTTTCAGATTTCTTTTCTTTTTCTTTGGTCTTCAGTAGTTTTTCTCTAATGTGCCAAGATGTGGTTTTTCTTTTTACTTATTCTCCTTTGTGTTTATAGTATTTCTTGAATCTGTGGTTTCATAGCTTTTATCAGATTTGGAAAGTTCATAGCCATTAACCCTTAAAACATTGCTCCTGCTGCACTCACTCTCTGCTCTCATTTTGAAATTCCAATTCCAGGTATGTTTATATCTTTTCATGATAATTCACATAACAGTAATTCTTAGTTTCCTATCTATTTTCCATCTTTTTCTCTCTCTCTGTTTCATCCTGATTACCTTCCTGACCTATCAGTTCACTGAACTTTTTCCTGAGCCTGGGTTAAGCCATCATTAAATTCAATCCACTATATTCTTAATTTCAATTATGGGTTTTTTTATACCTAGAATTTTAGGAAGGGAGTTATTTTCTAATTTTCTGCTGAAATTTTTAATCATAATTTTATTTACTTAAGTGTGGTTATTTTCAAGTCTGTGTCTGATAATTCCATTGTCTGACATCCTAGGAGGCTATTTCTATTGTTTCCCTTGATTTATAGTCAAGTCTTATCTACTTTTATACCTGGTGAATATTTAAAAATAGGACAGATGATTTGAACCTTGGGCAGATTTAGCTTTCTTCTGGCAGTAAGGGAGATTGGGGCATTAACAATCCCCAATCACCAAAATTCGATCAAGGATTGAAATTATTCAAAGTTAAAAACTTCAGTTTTGATAAGGGCTGGTCTATTTCTGGTTCACCCTTACTCATATAGTGGTACTAAACTCTTTGTGGTTTTAACCCCAAAATTGCAGTTTACTTGGGCCCCTTCTCTTTGAAGGACACTAAAACCCAGTTTTTGGCATTAGAAACCCACAAGTCTGTCAAAAGTTTTGTGCAGCTCTTTATCAGCAAGTGAAATAAGCAAATAACTCCAGGGTAAAATCAGTCCCAAATGCTGAACTCATCTTTCCCGGATCCTGGTCCTGGAATATCTCAGTGTTTTTCTTACAGATCTAAAGGGCCTTCTGAAAAGATTTTTTTTAAGTATCTGGCCAGCTTTTCCAATTGTCCTAAGTGGGAAAAGAGGTAGGTCTACAGCAGATTGTAAGTGATTATCAGAAATAGAAATCTTCTCACTAAATATTTTAAAGCTCAAAACTCTCAATAATGTTATTTTAGATACCACTTCTCTTTTAAAGATTTTATATTTATGATGTCTATCTCTTTACCTCATGCTTACAACTCAACCCACTCCATTATTTTTGTCTCAGTGATCCACCAAAAATACAAGGCTACAATCTTCATGACCTCTATTTTGCTAAGTCAGCATGATGTTTTCAGTCCTCATCTCCTTTGACTTCTCAGCAACATATCACTTGATATCGCCCTATTTTCCCTTTCTGAAATATTCTTTTTCCCTTTGTTTCCACATTAAAATTTTCTCCTTGTGCTGGCTCATTCTTCTCTGCCTAGAAAATAAATGTCTTGTTGCTCAAGTATTGAAATATAGCCCTTTCTTTTTCATACTTGACACTCTCAGATGATCCCATTCATCCAAGCTGAATAACTTATCTATTTACAAACTCATACATTTTACATACAACTCAGACCTCTTCTGTATGCTCCAGATCCATAAAGCTATCTGAAACTTTCTCTTGAGGGTCATAATGTCATTTCAAAATCAAACTCACAATTAAAAGTAGAGAAGTTCTCCAAGATTCCCTAGCATAGGAAATGACACAGTTTTCTATGATGAAGCATAAAATCTAGTATTCATCTTAAACACCATTCTCTCCCTTATCCCACATAACAAATCCATTGATAGGAACTAAGACTATCATTTCTTAAACATCACTCAACTCTTCCCATTTCCCTTCATCTCCACCACCATCAACCTAAACTATTGCAGCATACTCTCGACCATTCCCTACTTCCCCTCTTCCTTCTGCCACTGCAGCTGGCTATCCATATTTCAGCCAGAGAGATCTATCTTATTGATAGATTTATCTGACCACAGCTCATGTACTCCCTGCTTAAAATCTTTTAATGGCTTCCCACTTCTCTTAGGAAAGAAACAGACCCCTTGACACATCTTAAGGTACCTATATGGTCTGAAACGTACCTATCTGTCCAGCCTCATCATCTATCCAGTGCCCACCCATCTAGTGTCTGCCTTCCAGCCACACGAACCTCCTCTCAGTCCCTCATGCTCCCTTTCTCACCACCAGAACTTGTTTTTATATTTTGGCCCTTCACAAGAAATGTTTTTTTTCTTCCCCTCTTCAACTAGTTAACTGCTATTCATCCTTCAGATCTCTATTCTATTTCACTTTTCTCAGGAAGTTATCCATGACCTCACTGGTTAACTCAGTCATCCTAATCTAGGCTCTCATAGTACCTAGTATTTCTCCTTCATTTAATTTGTCACAAATGCAATGTGACACTTGTTATTATAATTTCATAATTATCTGTCCCTTGAGCAGATTGTAAGTCCTATAAAGACAAGAGATATGTTTGTTTTTACCCATCATTTTATCCTAGCACCTAGCCTGGTACATCATAGATTCTCAACAATATTTGTTGGATGGATGGATAGATAAATTTGATGAAGATGAAAAGAGGTAGAAGACAAAAATATTCTGAAACAAAGACACTTACATACATGTGTGTACAAAGTGCCTCTGAAAAAAAAATACATCAGAAGCATGAAATAATGGTTATACCCAGCAAGGAGAACTGAGTGGCTGTAAGAATAAAAGAGGCTTTTCACTGTATACTTATTTATACCTTTGGAATTTTCAGTCAAGTGACTGTATTTCCTGTTCAAAAACATGTAAATACATTGTTAAAGAAGTGATTAGAAGATAATTCCTTTGGCTTAAGATTTTCAGCAGTGTAAAAATACAAACACCCTGGGCGATTACAGCAGATCTGTGTACATTCTTGCTTATACTATTTCAACTTCCTTGCTAAAGTCCAATTCTATCCACAGCCCCTTTCCCTCAGGAGATGTCCTGGACTACGAGACCCACATGAGATGGGAATCTGCTCTTGACTCCTCTCTCTTAGTTCCATGTATTTCTCCTTGTATCAGGAGACCAATCCAACTGTAATCCTCGTGTTCAAAAATTCAATGTGCAACACCTTTACCCTGCACAAATATCTCTAAAACATAAGCAAAGTAACTCATGTTGTCCAAAGAACTGTTCTAACTCAGGTAGGGAAAAAGCATATCTATGCTGGATTTTTCGAGAGACAGTATGTCTGTTTGCCTTCTTTATGATGTCAATGGTGACTTAAGGAATTTTTGCTCACTTTAGGACCATCCTCTACAATATATAGTACAAATCCACTATAATACTCAGTCATTACCAGTAATTTATACATTCATTTCAACTTAACAAATATTTATTGAGTGCTTGCTATTTGTTAAGAACAGTTCTTGGTGCTGAGGGCCCAGGAGCACACAGATTTAGTATGAAGCTTGAGTTTAAAATAAAGGTTGCCCTGGCTGGTGTGGCTCATTGGATTGAGTGCCAGCCTGCAAACCAAAGGGTCTCTGGTTCGATTCCCACTGAGGGCACATTCCTGGGTTATAGGCCAGGTCCCCAGTAGAGGGCACTTAAGAGGCAACCACACACTGATGCTTCTCTCCCTCTGTTCCTCCCTCCACCCCCCATCTAAAAGTAAATAAAACCTTTAAAAAATATAAGTAAACCAGGACAAAGAGTCAAAGACAGCAGTGTGTCTACCATACTAGTAGCGTGAGGTATCAGAGATCTTCTAAGCTGAGTTTTCCCTTGGTTATTTTTATTAACAGTAGGCCCCATCAATAATCTGAAGTGCTTCCATGTTTTTCCTGATCCCCTCTTGGGAAGTAGAAGTCATTACTTCATCTGTCTAGTAAAAAAACAGTCAAAACCCAACAGATTAGTAACGTATCACTCCTGTTTTCTGTATCCATAATTGCCCTACAATTTGCTATTTGGACGATCCATTCTGACACTTGGCCCTCCATTTCTTGTTGACTGGGGACTCTTCAGTCAAATATCTTTCAAGGGGATAAAAATGCACTGGCATATTGCTGGCAGTGCTCCAGAAAAACAAGCTATACAATACAGCTCCTACTCTCAGCTTCATGGTCTCACTAAGAAGGCATGTCAAAAATCCCTGCAAGGCTTTAACAAGGCAGCATAAACACAAACACATTTTTTTTTGCCTTGATATTTAATAGTTAGCTTCAGGTGGTCCTATCCAACCCAGCTTGCATTGTGCCACAGGTAACACTTGCGAAGTTTTTCTTTAAAATTATTCACTAAGAAACTTTTTAAAGTGAACTTGAGATCTACTGTATCTGTTTACCTGAAAAGGAGAGTGACAATAACACACAACCATGGGTATATAAAGATGAATCTATCTGGAAAAGTAAGGGAATCTAATCTGTCATTTCTATGACTCAACTGGGCGTGAAGAGTTAAATGCAGCAGCCTGAAGCAGAGAAAAAATATCTATGTAGTGGAAGCAGACCTAGTTTCAGAATGGTCAGTTCATCATGGTCAGTGAAATATAGTAACAGCTAATAGATGAGCAATGACAGGTGAACAGGTTAAACATAAAACAGGAACTACTATCCCTGCTCTGCAAAATATAGGTAAGTAGTCAACTAAGCAGGTAGTTTCTGGAAGCAGATGAAGGATGTAGGCACCAAAGTTTGACTGATAGAACTCCAAATTTTGGATAGTGTGTAGCAAAAATAAGCAGGTCCCATGTTATTCATTCATTCATTCAAAAATATTTATGGAGCCAGTTCTGTACCAGGACCTGACGTACCGCAGTGAACAAAGTAAGCATAGTTCCTGCCCTAAGAAATTTATTCCAACTAAAGAAAATGAAGAGACAAAATAATTATAAATTGTCATTGGTGTTATGAAAAACAACAAATAAGTCATTGAGGTAGAGAATAGGAGGGAAAGAAACCTAGAAATGGTGGCTAGGGCATGTTCTCTAGAGTTGCACCATTTAAGCTTCAATGTAAAGGATGAGACAGAGCCAGCCACGTGAAGGGAAGCATTCCAGACAGCACTGCGGCAAGTACAAAGGCCCTGAGGTAGGAAAGCACTTGATGTGTTTAAAGAGTTAAAACAAGACCAGTATGGGTAGGGCTCTGTGATAAATGGAAAAGCGGCTTGAAGAGTTGAGCAGGGGCCTCCTCATGAAAGGCCTTATAGAACATGTTAAGAAGCTTGGATTTTATTCCAAACTCAGTGAATGAGTAGCCAATGAAAAATGATACACAAAAAAGGGATACATATTAATCCACAGTGTGGCTGTTTTAGGGAGAGAATTGAATGGAGAAGGGCAAGAAGGAAAGTGGGGAAACATTTAGGAGACAGATGGTGGGATATCAGACTCAGCGAAACAGTGGAGATAGAGATAAAGGATGGACTGAAGGCATCTTCCGGAGTTTGAATTAAGAACTTGCTGCTGGATGAAAAGTAAGGACTTCGGGAAGCAAACAATTAAGGATGACTTCCAGGTTTCAGGCCAGAACAACTGAATTAATTGTTACTACCAATTTCCATGTTGGAGAACACTAGAAGGATGGGAGAGATTTGGAGAGCAAAATATATATGCTACCTCTAAGATATCTGTAAGACCTCCAAGTAGGGATACCAAATACACAGATTCGTGAATCTGAAGCTCGGATAAGAGGTCTGGCTAGTGATGTAAGTTTGAGGGTAAGTGGTCTAAAATGGTCTGAACAAGATCACCATGGTGAGGGAATTAAGAGGGAAAGGATGAAACCCTGAGGAACCCCACAAGGTAAAGTTCTTAGATGGCTTTGCATTAGAATCCCATAGGAATGCCTGTGAGGTGGGCCTGCGGCAGACAGTCAGTGCCCTCTTTTGGTAACACCCAGTT
This sequence comes from Artibeus jamaicensis, assembly GCF_021234435.1. Taxonomy (NCBI): domain Eukaryota; kingdom Metazoa; phylum Chordata; class Mammalia; order Chiroptera; family Phyllostomidae; genus Artibeus; species Artibeus jamaicensis. The sequence goes on along the minus strand of NW_026522030.1, from coordinate 39,845,932 downwards.
CTTGCTGGATAACTTTGGATTCCTATAAATCCACTAAGGTCTGAAGAAATTGACCTCAGGGGAAAAAACCTCCATATGAGATTGGAGCAATGGCTATAGAATTTGGAAAACATGAATGTTTATGGTAACTTTGACAAGAAGAATTTCCGTTTTTAGCTTTAGAGAATCTGGAGGGGTTGGACAGGTTATTGAGAGATCATCTTAATTAACCTACTTGGGCTGCAAGGCCGACTTGGAGCCAAGACTCCTACGTAGTCCTGACAGCTCCTTAAACTCCCCAATACTAACTAGACTCAGGATCTGGGTCGGGGAGCTGTGGAGTAGCCTCAAGTGTGAAAGAAGGAATACTATGAGAGCTAGGAAGTACAAGAGTCAGTGGGCTTGGAAAAAAAAGAACTCATATGCAAATTGGTATGAATGGTCAATTTTCTGCAAGAATGGAATTCAGGCACAGCTTAAAAATATTCAATCCAAAATAGTGTTTATGGAACATTATTTCAACAAATATTTCAAGCTCTGAATAGGTGGTAGAATAGAATAGAGTTAGGTTATCAGAGGTAATGAATAAATATACAGAATATCTATTAGTTAAATTTGAATTCCAGATTAACAAGAATAATATTTTAGTATTTGGAACATAAGAAAATTTTTCACTATTTATCTCAAATTCGAATTTAACTGGACATCCCAACACTTGATCAGGCAATTCTAGACCAAAGCAGTGGAACAACTCTCCCTGTCCTCATAATAAAGTAGCATTATCAGTTTCAGGTGAATTTGAATTTGTCCATGGTGTGTAGGTCTCTAACAGCAGAGAACCTGATGAGTGGGTCCCAAGATACTGGTGAGCAGGTATGAGTTACCCAATCAGTGAGGGATACTGACAATCTGCCTTGTCTCAAAGCAACTCTGCCGCTCCCTCTTTGTATTAACTGTATTTTCTGTATTCCTGATGCTCTGGCATTGGGACTTTGATGACTAGGGAAGGACTCCAGGGTTAGCTAATTCCTAGAGACAGCAAACAGCATGGCAGGGAGCACACCTTTCATGTACAATCTAACCAATCCAAAGCCCAAACCCAGTCGCCTCCTCTATGGGTTCTCACAGCTGAGCCGCTATCCACCTGTCCCAATCACCCTAGCATCTGGTATCAAAAAACTAGGGATGGCCCCTCTGCCCCAGAGCCCACTGAATCATTCAACTAGCCAGCCCTAAGCCTGCTTACCCTGCCTTGCCTTTTCCAGGGAAAGCATAGTAAAAACTGTTACCCATGGTTTCCCCTTGCTCCTTCTGCCTCCTGACCAAACCTGGGGCTTCCTCACGTGGTCCTGCAGGACGCGCTGTGCCCCCCCACCCTGGGGAACTGGAGTAAGTGGCTTTGCAATCACCTCCTGATCTCACAATACCTTTATAATGATAAAACCTACATTTTAAAACACTCTCCTTTTAGGGGTATTCTGAAACCTCCCTGTAGTTATAAATAGGAATAGTAAAATGTTTTTTTCTTGTCCAAAACAGCCAAGTTAGAACATTTTAAATGTCAGTTAAACTTGGAAAAGCAGTCCCTTGGACTCTGAGGAGATACACAGAAAGCAAAGGATTCTCAACAGAAAGATTCAGAAAAATGGAGAATCAATACAAACCTTCCCCTGAGTCTGACTTGGGAGTTTAGGGAAGATTTGCAGGCATGGCCACAACCATGTATGTGGTTATAAAAGGGTTTCAAAAGAATAAATTTCTCTACAGTAGATCCCAATCTATTTGAGGGAGTACCTGAAGCTTTGCCTATACAAGTACAAGCATTCAGCTAAAATTCAAGACACAAAACCCCCTGGATCATCACTGCACAGCAAAATCCAGCACCTGCGTGAGAATAATAACATCTAATACCAGTTAAGTGATTATCATGTGGTAGCCTTCTTACTAGCTGCTTTTCATACATTGACTCACCTAATCTTCACAAGTACCTTTGACATAGAAACTATTATAGATCACATTTTACAAATGGAGAAACAGACACAGAGGGGTCAAGTTACATCCCCAAGTTCACAGAGCTACTGAGGGTCAGAGTCAAGAGTCACCCCCAGGCTGTCTGAACCTGCACATTCAACCATGAACATTCCTGCCTCTGTTTCTGGAGGAAGGAAGACGCTGAGTTGACCACCTTCGATCTTCACAGCACGTCATTTAAAGCTGACTCTGAAGAACATCAGACTATCGCCTTTCTTTCTAAAGTGAATCATCCTTCTCTTTGAGACACCCACCCTAAGGCTGTGGTTCTCCCAGTGTGGTCCCCAGACCAGCAACATCAGCATCCCTCCAAAAATTGTTAGAAATGAAAATTCTCTGCCCCACCCTGGCCAACTGAATTAGAAACTGGAAAATGGGGCCCAATAATCAGAATCAATTCTCCAGGTGATTCCGATTCGTGCACAGTTGGAGAACGACTGCCTCAAGTGTGCTAAGTTCATATATTAAGGGTGTCTACACTTGCACCCTATCCGCCTGGTTCTGGAGAACTTTTTTCACTGACTCCTCATATTTAGTTTATGAGGGCATTTGTAGGAAAGATCTAAGGACTGGGGTAGTGGTGGAGTTACTATGCCTTTCCTGAAACGCTTATAACTGAAGCTCAGTTCCTATCAGTGCTCAAAGAGCTTGTGTGATGCCCAGAGTTTAAAATCTCACAGAAAAGGAATAAAACATCAACAGTAACAATGTAATTCTAGCATTTTGATTAGAGAAGGCCATGAAATATTCAAAATTTTTAAATCAAATCCTTATGTTCTTAACCAGCTGGATCTGTCCTGGTAAGCCCACTTGTTGCCACCCCTCTCGTTTGACCCAAATATGTACCTTCTTGCTTCTTCTTGCATATGTACCTACATTGCTTCTTCCTCTCAAGGCTTGTTTTTCTATGTACCTTTGCGCACAAACAGTGCCTGGCTCATAGTTGATGCTCAGTAAGTGACTCTCAGACATAATTGCACCCTCCAGTCACAAGTTCACACAGATGTTTCACAGCCTGTTGTAAATCAAGCCACGGAATTAGCATGTTTAAAACCCACATTTACCTTTGGTTACTTTCTGTCCCTAGGGGAGGGAGTTACTGTAGAATTCACTATATAACTTGGGGAGGAGACTGTTTCTTCATAGGACAAAAGTAAAGTTCTGGCCAAAGATCTTGATTTATTGGGCACTGGGAGAATCTGATCACTACATATTTATAGCAGTAGCTAGAGATAAGTGCATTCAGCAAAGTGCTACTGAAATGCGTTTCCTTCATTTCCTTGACAGCAAAAGGAAGCAATGAATGCTTTAAATCACAGAAAATATTTAGAATATGAAAGACAAATGGAAGTCACAACTTTCTCAACCTGCAGAATAACCAATATTTTACAAGGGTCACCAAGAGTTTGTGGGAAACTTTCATCCCTCTTCTTTCTGCTTCTAGAAGAATCCATGAGGTTCCTGTTTGTTTACCAGGCTCTGGCAAGAAGTTGTTGCCAAAGAGACAGATTTGATATCAAATGGATGGTCATCACTTAAAAACAGGCTTGTTTCCGGGCCTGCGAACCAGACAACCGCTGTTCGATTCCCAGTCAGGGCACATACCTGGGTTGCAGACCAGTTCCCTGCAGGCCAGTTCCCAGCAGGGGACGCACGAAAGGCAACCATACATTGATGTTTCTCTTCCTCTCTCCTTCCCTTCCCCTCTAAAGATAAATAAACAAAATATTTTTTTAAAAAAACAGGCTTGTTTCTTCATACCTCTCTCACTGTTCAAGGACATCACCAATATTTAAAGAAAACTAGCTGCAGGTTTACTCTTCAAGTAAGGGGAAATTCCCACTCCAATCCTTGAGAAGACAAATGGGAAAATGATACACGACTTGATTCTGACTTCCACTCTTTTCAATATTTTTATGACAAAAAATCAAACAATATAGAAGTATCTAAGAAAAAAGCTTCATCACCATCACTCTAGGTTCCTAAACTCAGAATAACCACTATAAACAGTTTAGAATACAATCTTTGACATTTTTCTCCATACTTCCTTGTACACATTTTTATTCACTGTACACATATAGGGACATTTATTTTTCAAATGCTGCTGTACTTTTATACTCGTCATCTGTATCATCCTTTTTTCTCATATATTTATATCCTTTTCTCTTATTTTACAAGTTTTTATATTGAGCTCTACCCCCCACTTTTTTCCAGCTTTACAGAGACCTAAGTGACATATAACATTGTGTGAGTTTAAGGTGTGCAGTGCAATGGGTTGTTATGCATGTATTACAAAATGATTACCACAATGACACTAGTTAACATCTATCATATCACATAACTACAATTTTTGTAGCAAGAATATTTAAGATCTAATTTTTGCAACTGTCAAGTATATAATGTGGTATTTATAGTCACTATGCTGTACATTCCATCTCCAGAACTTATTCATCTTATAACTGGAATTTTTTACCCTTTGACCAACATCTTCCCATTTCTTCCAACACCCCACCCTTGGCAACCACCATTTTACTGTTTATATGAGATTTGAGGAGGGTTGTGGGTTTTTTGAGATTCCACAAGTGAGATCATACACTGCCTTTCTCTGTCTGATTTATGTCACTTAGCGTAATGACCTTAAGCTCCATCCATTTTGTCAAAAATGATAGATTTCCCTTTTTTGTGGCTATATAATTTTCTATTGTATGTATATATACCACATCTTCTTTATCAATTTATTTGTTGATGGACACTGGTTATTTCTATGTCTTGGCTATTGTGAATAATGCTGCAATGAACTTAGGTGTGTAGATCTCTATTCCAGATCCCGTTTTGATTTCCTTGGACTATGTGCCCAGAAAAGGGATTGCTGGATCATTTTGTTTAACTATTTGAGGAACCTTCAGAGTGTTTTCTATACTGGCTGTACCAATTTACCTTCCCACTAACAGCACACAAGGGTTCCCTTTTCTCCAACCCTCACCAACATGTATCTTCTACTTTTTTCATACTAGTCATTCCAACAGGTGTGGGTGATCCCATTGTGGGTTTGATTTGCATTTCCCTGATGATTAGTGATGATGAGGATCTTTTCCTGTGTATGTTAGCCATCTATACATCTTCTTTGGAAAAACATCCTTTGTCCATTTTTAATGGGATTATTTGGGGGGTTGCTATTGAGTTGTATGAGTTTCTTATATATTTTGGATATTAACCCCTTATCAGATAGATGATTTGCAAATATTTTCTCCCATCTGTAGGTTGCCTCTTCATTTTGTTGTTTCTTTTGCTATGGTGAAGCTTTTCAGTTTGAGTTAGTCCACTTGCTTGTTTTTGCTTTTGCTGTTGTGCTTTTGGTGTCACTGCCCAGACCAATGTCAAGGAGCTGTTTCCCTAGTTTTCCTTCTTATTTATGGTTTCAGGTCTTACATTTAATTATTTAATGGATTTTGGGTTGACTTTTGTGAGTTGTAGAAGATGATGGTGTAAAAATTTCTTTCTTTTCAATGTTAATATCCAGTTTTTCTCGCACATTTAAATTTTAATAGCCCCAATCAAGTTGAATTCCAAAAAGGATTATGTACTAACTTACAATTCCACAAGCAGATATAATTCCTTATTTCTACACCCCCATCAACTCTGTCACCATCTGATATATAATAGGCACCTCATTGTGCTTTTAATTTATATATCTCCTGAGTTGATTTACGGGGTTTGTTTTTTTTTGGTTTTAACAAGTTTATTATGTTAGCTCAATGTTATGTAAAGATATGTAACATTAATATGTAATTAATATGTAATCTTTGTATTGTGGGGGTATGGTTTAAATCTTACTTTGAACAAAATGAATATCTATATAGTATTCTCACCTGGAAATGTATGTTTCTTCTTTTATCCAAGCCTTCTTTTGTTTTAGAAAATTGTATCATTTTCTGCATGTATGCCTTACATTTCCTCTCAAGTTTATTACAAAATATTTGAGGAATTTTTTTCTATTTTAAATGGGTTTTTTCTGTTCTTTTTTCTAGATACTGTTAAAATGTAAGATGCTATCAGTTTGTACCTATTAATTATATTTCTGGATACTTTCCCAAACTTTCTTTAATTGATCCTAGTAACTTCCAATGGATTGTCCAGGATTTTCTTGCCATACAATTAGGCAATGTCTAAATGTAGTGTTTTTCTCTTACATGATTGCTTTCCCCTCACTCACTGTATTGACTGGTACCTCCAGAAAAATGTTAAATCTTTGCCTTACTCTTGACTTTAATGGGAATGTTTCTAATATTTCATTACTAAGTATGTTGCTGACTATAGGTTTCTTATATATTCTTTTTTTCCAAGAAACCTTCCTTCTACTTTTATTTATTTATTTATTTATTTATTTATTTATTTATTTATTTAAAGATTTTATTTATTTATCTTTAGAGGAGAAGGGAAGAAGAGAGGGAGAGAAATATCAATGTATGGTTGCCTCTCATGTGTTCCCTGCTGGGAACTGGCCTGAGACTCAGGCATGTGCCCTGACTGGGAATTGAACCACGATTGTTTGGTTTGCAGGCCCGAGCTCAATCCACTGAGCTATACCAGCCAGGGCCCTTCTACTTTTAGATTACAGCTTCTTTTTATGGAAATTGATGTTGAATGTTAACAAATCCTTATTTTATGTCTATTGAGATGGTCTCATGGGGGCAGGGTGGGACATAGTGAATTACATCTCAAGTTTTCCAGTGATGAAACCTCCCTGCATTCCTGAGGCATGTTTGCATTGGCTTTTGACTCAGTGTAGATGTCAGTACAGATGGACTTGAAAAGAGAGGAGGTACAGGGAAAATCCTTCTCCTCCTCATATTTGGGAAAAGGCATTCCTTAGAACACCTGGGGATCAGGGTCTTCAATCACTTTGCCTGACCTCAAGATTTCTGTTATACTGCTACCCCTAGCTCCGAGTCCTATAGAAAAACCAAATAACATAATAGGTCATGGGCCTAGTTTACATTAAATAGTGTTATCTTAGGGGAAATAAGGAGGAAAAGTAAACTCAGTGGAAAACCAGAAATCATGTCCTCATATCCAGGGAAAGAAAGCACCCAACTCATAACAGAAAACCGCTTGCACAGCAGTTCTCAGCACTGAGCCGGGCATCCATGCAACCCTGTCCCTAGATGCATTCTATCTCATTTTACTCCCAGTCAGACCTCTTCTTAGCACAAGCTCCCCACGGACTTAGATCAACTTCTAGCTGTAAGAAGTGAGAATGTTAGAAGCAAAGGACGATTTTAATTTCAAGATATGATGGGAGTCAGAGAAATGGCAACAGAAAAATGAATCTAGCATACTTCTCAAGGACATGAAACAAATAAGCATGGTACAGGAGAGCTTGGTCTGAAGTTACCATATTTAGTAAATAAAAACACAAGATGCTTGGTTAAATTTGAATTACCCCATGCAATATTTGGGACATAATGTGTATACCAAAGAAAAAATAAAGAATTATGCTTCATTCATCTGAAATTCAAATTTAACTAAGTGTCCCATATGCCCCAGCTTAGGCTCCAAATTAACTTGCCTAAATTTCTATCCTGGTCTCCATGTTAGGAACCACTCAAAGCCCAGTTTCTCAATGGTTAAATGAGTTATTCTGAGGATTAAATGACTTGAAGCATATATAATACTCACAACATCCCTCTGCATATAGCAAACAGTAAATGACAGGCACACCTTTGGATTTAAGTAATGATCACACCAGGAGTTTGGGGATGTGGAGGAAAGAGTCCTGGACCAGGAGTGTGGAGACCTGTGTTTTGGTCCCCATTATGTTTCAAACTAGCTGTGTGCCCTTAAGCAAGTTCCCTAACCTCCTTGGGTCTATTTTTTTATCTATAAAATAAAAGGGCTCAATTAAATGGTCTCTTCTCACTCTTAAGAGTCTTTGATTCCTGGACCCCTACTGCTTAAACTTTGGAAATGTACTGCCAAGTGTTGTCAATTCTCCTTAAATGAATTCTTTCCACGAAGCAGTATATGATTGATATCTTTTGAATACTTCTGAGAGTAAAAGTATGCTGACTTGAGATTTGAGTAGCATTTGCTTTAAGGAATACAGGTGTAATTGGTCATTCTTATTCTCAGACAACAGTCCATGTGGTTTCATACTTTCACCTCAAGTTATAAATCAATTCCTGGGGCCTGAGCCCAATCTAACACCCTGAATGCAAGTTATAGTATCTTCAGCTTTAGTACAATAAGCAATATGGTATCTTGGTTGTCACTGTACAGTGGTTTATGGCAGATATAAGAATAAATTGTGGGATTTCCAAATAGATAGAATGTCCCTTTTAAACTTAACAAATACTGTCCTCAAATCTCATTTTAATTTAAAAATTAATTTCTTGATTTTTTTCCCTATAGCTATTTAAAAGCTTTTGATTTTCATGGTGGTATTGTTACTGCTATTTATTAGGCCAAGAAGAAATGATTAGCCTACACAACTGTAAAGTCACATAACCCCATGTGCTTTTGATTTGCAGAATAAAAAACTATTTTCTCATATATTATGTCTATAGAACAAGCCAAAGATATACACATGCATATATAATGTCTCGATCAAAATTCTTATTATATAAAAGTCTGTATTTCAGGATTTAAGGGTTTTTGCTGGTGGGCGTAGATTATGTAATGTCAGCACAGGAAAGAAATTTCATGTTCTGACTCTTTCACAGGTAAGGAAGCTCAAATTCAAAAAAGTTAAACGAACTTTCCAAGATCAAAAACCAGCAAGGCCATATTTTCTCCGATGTTCTCTTTACTCTGATACACTATGATCAATAGCAAGTCCTCTGGTTAACAGCATTTAAGTAGTGAAAATGTGACAGACAAGAGTTTCTGCTGATCTTGCCCCGAAATCCAGGAACCATTTGAGTAGCTACTTTATGCTAGGCACTAGGATGTTAATAATAACACAAGGTCTTGCCCTTGAGAAGATCTTGCTGCTTCCTGTGATCAGAAGAATCAATAAGCCAAGTCACTTATCCATTTCACACCCACAGTAATCCTGTGACATGGATCCAAAGAGTATTGGGACTACTGGGTACCAGAGTGCATGGGAAACCATTAGAAACACCCTTTCAAAGCATTATTTTAAATCCTTTTTCTGGAATTCAAGTGTGCTGCTTCAAAAGTTTCCCCTGAAATTATTACAATTTATATAATAGGCATATGTCTGGGTACCATGGCTTGCAGGAAAGAAACATAGGCTCTACTCTCAGACCTACTACTAACAAACCGTGTCACTTGGAATAAATTAGTAAACTTCTCTGGTTTCCAGTTTCTCCGTCTATAAAATGAGGAACTTGATCAACAACAGGACCCATGCCTCCTTTAAGTTACAGCACCCTAAAAGATCCATCTAGAGTGCAGTACCTTCAGTCGGCACAAGGCATTATATGATGGAGAGGAATCCAGGGAGCACTGAGTGGAGCTCAGAATAGAAGCAGCTAACCCTGAAACTCAGGTCAGTGCACTGGTGGTACGACACAATTCCTTCTAAGTCTCATCCCAGAAATGAGTCCAACAAACATAGAGTGTTCTTATGTCTAAGCAAGTGTCTCCATCTCATTCAAGACCCCAGAAGTAACTAGGGACACATTAACTGACACAGTTGGCGGCGAGACCCCTTTTCGGGAAAAATAATACACTCCACTTTATGTCTCACTTTAACACCTCGCCAAGTATTCTGAGCTACCATATTATCTATCATCTATTTACTTCCTCCCATTCGGATTTCTCAGGCTCTTCTCATAGTTCCAAATATTTATTTTGACCTAATAGGGGAAAGCCTTGGCCTAGACAGCAAGCAAAACTACCCTGGATTATAATAAATATACCATACTGAAAGGGAACAATTTGACAGAATAGTGTCTTTTTTTGTATTACTATTGCAGGAAGGCATGTGGTTTCCTCAGCTCTCACCTGGCCCATTCCAGCAAGTCCTTCACATCCTACTCCAAGCAACCAGCTGAGCTCATTGTATCAATGTCCTGCTGCCTCTACAAGACTGGAACAGTCACTATTCAAGATGAGGAGGCTGTATTTCTCATTGGTTGTGTTCAGAGCCAAGCTAGGAAACCCTGCTGATGGGGGCCAATTTTGTATGCTTCATAAATCTCATCTGCCTGCATAAATATTAGGCCACTGAAGTTTCTTGTCCAGAAGGAAAAAGAATAAAAAAAAAATACAGGCCACTCTGAAGTTACAAATATACAGTGCTATACAAATATCAAGTGAATTCTTTGCCACAAAATTTATGGTCGCTTTTATTAGTTGGATTCAGAGAAAGGAGACTTAGAAAAGCACTAGCCTTGAAGTCAGAAAGCCTGAATCAAGTCCATCTGGAAGAAAGTAGCTAAGTGACTTTGGGTGAGTCACTTCACCTCTTGAGTCAGTTTCATTGTCTATTATGAGTTAGGCCATACAATCTCAGGCTCCCCCACTACCACTCATTCCAGCACTTATGTCTCCTGATTCCATATTCTTTTCGATTGCTGGCCAATAAATTGCCTGCTTTAGAACATTTATTAACTCTTTTAGGCCAGTAGGGTACAATTTAACAATTCCTGATGCAGTAAATCAATAGCTCCCCTTTCCTTTGCATTAGCCTTGTATTTTGTCTATCACCCTGCCCACAGAGGACTACAGCGGAGTACGAGCCTCCGGGGTTGATAAGCAGGGTGGATCCTGGAGCTGGGACCTCTGACATTGGCTCTGTCTTCTGTCTTCCAGGTAAACTGGATGACTTTCGTAAACATTCTTGTTTGTAAAGTGAGAACTGACTGAGGGATCCCATAAAGTCGAGTCACTCAACACTCAAACAGGGGACAGAAAGATGTGGTGGTTTGGGGTCTGCACTCAGAGTTATCCCTTCCCCCAAACTGAGCACTTGCAACAGAACCTTTGGAACCAAGCACAAAGTGAAAATTCTAGGTCCCCTGTTTAAAAAAGTAAAGGAGGTGGGGTGAGTTCTAAAATAAAAAACATTATGTATTCCATCCCTCTCTTGACCTGCCATGGTCAATAGGGATGTATGGTGCTAGTGAGAGCTGAAGGAGGGCCAATTCAGCATCAAGGACCATTGGCCTGATGGACCATTGGCCACAGACTTCATCAGCTCATGCCCACAGGATGGGTAGGGACCAAGTCAACCCACACTAAAGAAGCCCAGAAATGACTCAGAGCTAAGTACCTAACATGCTTTGGGATATAACAATGGCTAAACTTTAGGCTTTGCTTTCAAATTTCTTAGGCTCATAGGAAAGATAGACTAACATAAATAAATGAAAATAAAGTTTGATAATACTGTATCAGAAGTGTGGCTGAGATAACATAGGTGAATGGAGGACAGAGCAGACAGGAAAGATTTCACAGAAGAGGTGATGCCATCATGAGTTTTAAGGGATGATTGGGAATTTGTCAGACTCACTAGGCGGGAAGAAACTTGATAGAAGGTGGCGGGCTCCATATATGCAAAGGCTTGGGTATGTAAGAGAATCAGCTCTCCAGGCAGAAATAGCATCCATTTCCTGGAATTACAAACAGTATAGAGGTACTTAGGGTTTGATGCTCTGTGGCCATCTTCTGGATACTCTTAATAAGCTTATCTTTGAATTTGTGTTTTATAAAGGAAGTTGGTGGAACAATAGAGCATGTGCTAGAGACTTGGAGGAGTGGCTCACCCAGGGTCCCACCTCTGTATCAGGGAACATTGGCAACAGGGCCTTGCCGGCCTTCTCTCTTCCCTACTTCATTCCCCTAGCCAGTGACCACTAGCCAGTGACCCTATGCCCCAACAGGGATCTGGATGTGGGTGCTGGGAGGACTGGAGTAGAGCGGGGCATGCTGGTGGCCACCCTGCCTGGGCTGGCAGCACCACAGTGCATTTGCAGGTCAGGTGGTGGGGTTAGCCTCTTGTCCAAGAAACTGGTTCCAGATACTTAGCACACCCTGGACTGGGGGTTGCCCATCTCCAGTGGATTGGAGAAGCAGGTTTGTCCCATCCTGGTAGAAGGGGAAACTGTCAGCCAGGGCTGTGCATACTCCAGGTCACCCTGGTACCTGAGAAGGTATGAACTCTCCCTGCAAGTATTTCCATGCCAGAGGGATCATGACATTGCATAGCAAATAAAAAACTCCCACTTGATTTCTATTCCAGGGAGTTATGCTGCCTACCTTGGTTTCTGCTTCATTAAGCTTGGAATACCCATTCTGAGAGTGCTGCCTGCTAGCCCATCAACCACTCTCCATTCCTCCACAAGACACAGGGGGGTTTCTGTGCTTTTCCTTATCACGCATAGAAGCCAAAACAGCCTCCCAAAAGCCAGTCCAGCCCAGAACCACCACAAAACACAACAAAGCATTCCCATCAAAGGCTGAGTGTGCAGTGACCTGTGGAGGTGTGCAGTGCACAATCCACATGGCCGTATGCAATGACCCTGATTCGGTTCTTCCTCACCCTAATGCCACTACAGTGACAACATTCTCTGATACAGAGCACATCATTTAAGTCTGTTTCCTGCAAAATCCTGATTTCTACTTTCCTTTCAATACATCTAATGTGTCCCTTCCTCAGGATTTTGACCTTGGTGGGCAGTGGCAAAGTATAGAGCCATCACCCAAGTAACCAATAGCTTTTCTGCTTTTGCCTACCTCTATTTCCTTTCTTTTTCCCACAGACCACCATGGAAAAAGAGACAAATTTAACTGCACTCCCCCTACACTGCCTCCTATTCCTTCATGGAGATGCCATGCCTTAAAAGCAAAGGAGTAGTCTCTACATTACAAAGGAAACTCTCTAGTGACCAGCCTGCAATCTTGGTAGGGGAGCAAGGAAACTGAGGAATTCCTTCTCTAATGCTACTTTATTTCAGTGTACTTCTGTGCTCTGGTCTAATAAAATCTTATACTCTGCATGTCAAGAACCCACTGCCACAATATACCCAAATCCATAAGGGTAGAGCATGGCTAGACTGCCTGGGTGCATATTACATAATTGCACCTACCTTGTGGGGCTACTAGGAGGATTGAATTCATGTATGTAAAGCAGGGAGAACAGCACCTGCAAATAGTATGCACTGTAACAGTGGTGGCTTTAATTATTTGCTCTTTCTTTCTCGGCATCTCTGCTATATCTTCTCTATCCTCTCTGAGGCAAACTAATGTCTCTGGAGAATAGAAAAAAAAGTCATGCCCAAAACAATGCAGAAGAGAAAAAATCTAATATTTAAAAAAATAGTTACACACGTTATCTCCTTTAACATTCAAAAGTTAAAAAGCAGTAGAGCAGCCCTGCCTGGTGTGGCTCAGTGGATTGAACTCTCACCTGCAAATCAGAGCACGGCTTATTTGGTTCTCAGTCTGGGCACATGCCTGGTTGTGAGCCATGTCCCCAGTAGGGGGCATGCGAGAGGCAACCACACACTGATGTTTTTCTCCCTCTATTTCTCCCTCCCTTCCCCTCTCTCTAAAACTAAATAAATAATTTTTTTTTAAAAAGCGGTAGGATAGATTAGTAGAATGGTCAAGAGCAAACATCTAATCCTACACAATAGAGCTATTACAAGAATAAAATGAGATTATATGTATATATACTCTTGATCCTAATTCACAGAGTCCACATTTGCTAATTCCCCTGCTTCCTAGAATTTATTTGTAACCTCAAAGTTAATACTTGTGGCTCTTCTTCAGTCATTCATGGGCATGTGCAGAGTGGTGAAAAATGTCACTCACTCAAAGCATGCAGTCCTGGCTGAGGTCAAATGAGGCCATACTCTCTGCCTTCTTGTGTCAACTCTCATACTTAAAACAAGTGTTTTTTCATGGTATATTTAATGTCATGTTTTTCTTATTTTTGTTGGTGATTTTGCTGTTTCAAACAATCCCAAGCATAGTACTGCAGTGCTGTCTACTGTTGCTAAGCACAAAAATCTGTGATATGCCTTACAGAGAAAACACATGTGTTACTAGGTAAGCTACACTCAGACATGATAATGGTGCTGTACACTGGCTATGAGTTCATGTTAATGAATATATTAAAGGTCTTAAAACAGAAGCACACTTAAAAACCTGGTTATATATTGACTGGTTGACAAAAATATTATGACCAGAGACTCTTAGGAACCTGATCCTCTCTTTCCCCTAGAAACAATTTTTCTATATTTGAAGAGTCAGTGTTTGCAGTTACTTTATAGAACATAACTACCATAAAGAAAATTGATTGTATAATATATCCATGCATCCATGATGTATAGTTATGTACATGTACAAATGCCCAGCAAGTAAAAGGCAATTAATATATGATCAATAGCACTATCATTAACCCTATTTAAAGATAAAGAAACTGAGCTTTAATGTTAGATAGCTTATTCAAGGTTGTTCAGGTACCAATCATAATACCTGATCTACTCATCTAATTACTGCATAACGTATCTCCCAATACTTAGGGCATGAAAGCAACCACCGTTTTATTATGCTCATGAATTCTGCAGGTCGAACTCTGACAGGGAATATAAAGGGTGACTTGTTTCCACCCCGTAATGTCTGGTTCCTTCCATTTCCACCAAGAAACAAAGGACTGCTTAAGGACCATTTCATGAAGATTTTTATCCTGGCCCAGATTTTTCCATGTGATGGAGATGAAATTGCGAAGCATCACACAAAGAAAAGATTTCAAAGACAACAAGGGTAACTGTGAAAGTGCAGGTACCTCTGTACAAACATCTTGCCGTTTCTTTAATTTCAAGATTGCCTGTTGTGATCCCTCCTTATAAAGAGATGGTGGCAAGTTGGAACATTCACGCAACTAGAAAAACTCACTTTGAAATACAGATGCAAATGGATTCTCTTCCTATAAAGCCCAAGGTAAAATGCCTCATCTGCCAGGTGATGGATTAGAATATTCCAGCATGGGTTTATGTTGTCAGCCCATATCAATACAGCCCCAATCAGAAGAGATTAGTCTGGCATTGTCAAGATTCTTGTCCAACAATCATAGCTTAGAACTTAAAAGTGTCCTGTCTCACTTTATATCAACATCACTGCTCACTAACATCGAATAGAGAATAAAACGTATGCAGAGAATAATTTTTGACATGCAAGTTTAAATATAACAAAGGAAACCTTTTACAATGTCAATGCATTCCAATAAGACAACATGTCTTTTATCACTCTGACCAAGCATATATGGATGTTTTAGTATTCAAAAACATCTCCAAGGTCTTTGGGGTTTTCTCACTCTTGTCGTAAAGTTTCTAATTTTTTAAAAGGCATTGATTCATGAAGGAGAGAAACTTTACTTTTCACCAACTTAATCCACACATGCTTTAGAATATTTGATACTTTCATTTATGTCCTCCCCAGTCTCACCTTCACAGAGAGCCAGGAAAATACATACTTGTACCAACAGAATTTGGGTGTCTTGTTCCATGAAGCATCTAACCCCTTGGAGCTTCAGAGGTTGAACTCCGGTTTGTAAAGAGACAGTTTTGTGTCACTTTACAAACCTCTGTCCAGACATAACCAAAAAAACATCTTACTGTGGCCAGAATAAAGAGAGAAAACATTTTCTTTATCAGCCTCTTGACCAAAAAAGTCAGCCCTGCAGTTTTGATCTCATCAAATAACATTTAATGTTTAAAAATGTGCCCCTATTCGCCCACAGGAGTAACTTCATTACCTTGTTCTAGAAGGCCTCTCCCGATCCAGCCCTGCCTTATTTCCCAATGCCTCCCCCACACTCCCCATCCCACCAGCAAGCCTGTATTCCAGCCACAGTGAGTTGATGGTTGTTCTCCAAACATCTCCATGGTCTTGGTGCTTTCTCTCTCTTGTTCTATCCACCTGGAGTTCCCTTCATCTACTTCTCCAACATAAAGTTACCTTCCCTACAAAGGCTTCCCTTAACTTTCCCCCAGCACAAATGCATTTGCACACATACACACACAAACACAACTACACACACCTTTCAGGCAGTTCACTTGTGTGCCCCCCGCCGTGTGCCCCCCCTCTGTGTTACCAATGCTTTTGGTTCAAGTCTCTAATATAAATGTTTCTCCCACTGTGTTGTATTTGCCTGTGCCCCTCCAGAATCATAGTTTATTTATATCTAACTCAGTACTCAGGAGAGCACCACTCAGCTGTTCATTCAAAATAATTTACTGAGCATCTGTGATATACCCTACCCAGTTCCCCAGGGTCATCCTGTGGATTGTGGGGTCCAGAGTGGATCACATGGATCTCTTCTCTTGACAATGTCTGGAGGAAACATCTGCTTAAAATTAACAATAGGGGCAACCTTGGAAAACCTCAGAGCCGAAAGCAGTATTAGGCATTATCCGGTATTGTCTAATTCTCACCTGTAAAGGTGAGGAAACAGCTGAACATCAACAAAGTGAATTGATGGCAGTTGTGGTGCTACAACTCGCAACTCCTCACTCTTACCAGGCCCCGTGGTCAGTTTCCCCTCCCCTCCCCCCTTCACCCCAATGCCTCCTGTCAATAGTTTTGAGTCACTACTAACATCACATTTGGCCTTACAGGGTGAAAATAGTCATGAGATTTAATAGATTATGCCTCCAATTCTACAGTCACTACCACACAGGACAAGGAATAATAATATGGTTGCTTATCAATTAGTTATTATTTGTAAACATCAGAAACTGACCCTGACTGATTTGAGAAGAAGAATTGATTGAGAGGATATAGAGTAGCTCATGGAACTCCCAGGAAGTCTGAAAAATCAAACTCAGAAAATAGGTAGGAACAGGAAAGAGTGGAAAGACAGAACAGAGTCTAAAATCCTATCACAAGAACCATCGGGGAAGGCACCACTGCCAGCACCGGCCACTGCCCAGTGCAGCTGACTGCATCACTACTGTTGCCCTGGACAATGGATTTGGCTACAGCCATCACTGCTTCCATAAGCTCTCTGCTCTCCCTCCATCTTTACCTCATTTGTTCTAAATTTAAAGCCCAGGCCCATTGGGTGAGTCACATGCCCAAGCCTTACAGCCAGAAGAAGAGGCACTCTTATTATCAATTGCTACCTACAAATTGCCCCCCAAGTTTAGCAGCTTGAACAGACTTTATTAATATCTCTCTCAGTTCTAGGGGTTGCCTGGGGTCAGCAGGGCACTTATCACTCAGGGCCCCTCACATACTGCAAACAGAGGTCAGCAAAAGTAAAGGCTGGTTTGGACAATAAAGGGATGATTTTTCTAGGCCTATTTTTTCTTTCCTAGTTAAGTGCTTGAAATTTTTCTTTTTTTCTCTATTTTTCTTGCTGTTTTTTTCCTTGTTTTTTTCTTTTTCTGCCAGGGTCAGATGGTATAGTCTTCTCTGATTGTGCTTTCAAACCCCCGAGGATCAAACTCCTGGGGACAAACAGATGAAAAGGCAATAGGACTTGAGAGAGGGCTGGATTTACTCCGGGGCAAATTCAGAGTCCTGACCTGTGTGGGGAGGAGGTCTTCCTATTGGGGAATAGACATCCCTCAGGTAGGTAGTAGGGGGGATGTGAGCTGCCGTCCCCTGAAGCGTGGGTCTGGATGAGTCTAAGGTAGCTCACTCACATGCTGGCAGTGATCCAGAACAACTACATGTGGCCCCTGCATGTGGCTTGGTCTTCTCTCAGCATGGTGGCTAGCTTCTGAGGGGGAACATCCCAAAAGCAAGATTTCCAAGAGATGAAAGCACTTCCATGCTAGGAGCTGTGATGTACTAGGGCTCAGCTTTGGAGATTAGAGAAAAGCAAAGTCTGGCCCTTACAGCTTCTGTGGTGGGGGTTGCTTGGGAATGTTTGGTGCTAGACAACAAAAACATTAAAAAGCAATTTCATGGTGCAGTAAGTATACAGTTTCTCATGTGCATATGGGTTCCAGTGTACAGGGGTCGGCAAAAGTAGGTTTACAGTTGCAAGTACATAAAAGGCAGGGCTTCTTCTTGTATTATTTATCAATTACAGTATTACAACAGTAAACCTACTTTTGCCCACCCATGTATTTGTTAGAAAGATCAGCCGTACAAAGTTACAGCACCATCACAAATAAGCAGTTTTGCTCATCTTGAACAGGAATTGGAAAAGTCATTGCACCCCGCACACACACACCCTACTACCTGCATAAGGGATGTCTATTCCCCAATAGGAAGACCTCCTCCTGCCCCCACAGGTCAGGACTCTGAATTTGCCCCGGAGTAAATCCAGCCCTCTCTCAAGTCCTATTGCCTTTTCATCTGTTTGTCCCCAGGAGTTTGATCCTCAGGGGTTTGAAAGCACAATCAGAGAAGACTATGCCATCTGTCCCTGGCAGAAAAAGAAAAAAACAAGGAAAAAAACAGCAAGAAAAATAGAGAAAAAAAAGAAAAATTTCAAGCACTTAACTAGGAAAGAAAAAATAGGCCTAGAAAAATCATCCCTTTATTGTCCAAACCAGCCTTTACTTTTCTTGAACCTTCATTTTCAATGAGTCCAAAATAGCCTACTCTTTTGATAAAATGATAAAATATTAATTTTTTTCTTAGAAAAGTATATAACTTCCATAAAAGTCTTCAGAGTGGTATCTAGAAGCAGCAATATGAAAAAGCAGCAGGGTATCCGAGTCACTCGGGCACTCTTTCCAAACTGTTGCCCCCGTGGTGGGGGTCCCTGGCCACAGTGAAGACACATTTCACTTTCTCTGGTGATGATAGATCCACAGCCATTGGTTCCAAGACCATTTATTTGATGAGCACATTGTGGGTTCCCAGCACTCTCCGGGTCCTGGGGGCAAAGACTGCCAAGTTAAATGTCCTTGACAGACTGGCTAGAGGAAGGATATCTGTTCCAATGACACTGCTGATAAAGATTCCTACTGTGTTCACACAAACGAACAAAAGAAAACACGCCAAAATGCCAACAACAGTTATTTAGGACGGTAGAATTGTTCACAGTATTGCCTTCATCTATGTTCAAAGTTCCTGAAATAGGTTATATCTGAAAAGATACTTTTGTTATAGGTTGAATTATGTTCTCTAAAAAAATGAAGTTCTAACCCCCCAGTACCAATAAATGTGACTCTATTTGGAAATAGGGTCTTTACAGATGATCAAGATAAAATGAACTTGCCCTGGCCGGTGTGACTCAGTGGACCGAGTGCCAGCCTGCAAATCAAAAGGTCATGGGTTCAATTCCCAGTCAGGGCACGTGCTTATGTTGTGGGCTGGTTCCCCAGTTGGGGGTATGCAAGAAACAACCAATGGATGTATCTCTTGCACATTAGTGTTTCTCTCTCTCTCTCCCTCCCTTCCCCTCTCTCTAAAAATAAATAAGTAAAATATTTTTTAAAGATAAGACGAGGTTATCAGGATTATGGTGGCTTCTAATCCAATAAAACTGATTGTGTACTTATAGAAATGGGAAACTTGAATGGAGACACACTTAGAGAGTAGACGATGTGAAGACACAGGGAGAACACTACTGAGAGTACTAGAAGCTAGGAGCGAGGCATGGGACAGATTCCCCCTCACAGCCTCAGAATGAAGTAACCCTGCCCACATCTTGATTTTAGACTTCTAGCCTCCAGAACCGTGAATAATAAGTTTCTGTTGCCCTAAGACACCTGGTTTGTAGAATTGTTACAAGAACCCTAGGAAACTTAAAACTTTCACAATTAAATTTTTAAATCTTGGTAAGATGAAGTTTTACATACTTATTCAACAAACAACTATTTACAAAGTACTTTAAGAAAACAGAATTTTTGCCCTGACTAGTGTGGCTCAGTTGTTTGAAGCATCATCCAGTAAACTGAAGGTTGTGGTTTTGATTCCTGGTCAGAGCACACGTCTAGGCTGCAGGTTTGGCCCCTAATTGATTGGCAACTAACTGATGTTTTTCTCTCATCTCTCTCCCTGTTTTTCTCTCTCCCTCTCCCTCACTCTCCCTCCTTCTCTTCCTCCCTTCCTCCGTCCCTCCTCCTTTCTCTGAAACCAATGAGCATATTCCTGGGTGAGGATAAAGAAAAAAAAGAAAGAAAACAATTTTTATTGCTGGATATTAGAACAAGAAAGGGAAAACAGAGAATAAAGAAGAACAGAAAGCCTTGTAGTATCTATTAGGAGTGTTCTGAAGCAGAAGAAAACAATTTAAAGATTATAAGAAGAGGTATGACCTTACTGATTTTTTATTTAGAAAACCCATTCAGTCAGCGTGCAGAATAAATGGATTCTAGAAGCAGGAGGGCCAGTTTAGGAGACTGTTAAAATAAACTAGACAAGCCAAGAAGATGACTTGGATTGCATGGAGCCAAAGAAAATGAAAAGTAGATAAATGTGAAATATATTTAGGAAAGTGAATCAATAAACCCTAGTGACAGGTCATGAGGTTGAGAGAGTGTCAGAAATGACCCCCAAACTTCTGTGTTTTGCAGCTGGTTGGATAATAAACCTCTTTCTATTAATACTTCTGTACAACCAGTGTGCTCACTGCTTCAATGCACATGAAGGGATCACCACTGCTGCCTTGTTCAGCCTGTCGTTCACACAATCAAGGTCTAAGTTCCTCTCTCTGCGACACACTTAGGAACCTCATTTTTCACCATCCCAAACAAAACCAATGTCTGAGTGAGGGTTATTTCTGTTCACCATAATGGTCTAGGGCCACATTCAGCCAATACGCCATAGCTTATTACAGCACTTTTGGGTACAGATGCTGGAGCCAGAACTCTGAGGTTTGAGTCCTGGTTCTGCCACTGTAGGACCTTGGGCAAATTCCCAACTTCTCTGTGCCTTAATTTTCTCCACTGTAAAATGATAATAATAATATTATGCACTCCATAGATTATGCTGGCCAATGAGTCAATATACATAGGATGTTTAAGAACAGTGTGACTCATACACAACATGGATTAAAATCAGGGGTGTCCAACTTGCAGCCCACAGGCTGCATGGAGCCCAGCATGGGTGTGAATGCAGCCCAACACAAAATCATAAATTTACTTAAAACAGTATGAGTTTTTTTGTGTGTGGGATCACGTGTCACAATGTGTTTAATGTGTGGCCCAAGACAACTCTTCCTCATCCAGTGTGGCCTAGAGACGCCAAAAATTTGGGCACCCTGTAAATAAATTAGTCACTGTTGTTAATGATGATGATGATGACATTGTTATAACTTGCATAGACCCAAAGTTCCCAAATGCTCATCTCTGATGAAGTTTATCAGTCTGCCGCAAAATTTTTAGTTGACCATTTCCAACTGTCTTTTCTTCAGGAAGGATTGTCCTTTCTCTGGGATTATAGCCTTCCTATTTGAAAGGGGTAGGGAAAGAGGGGATGGTAAAAATATGCTTTCCTTTAAAACATGATGATGATAATAAAGGATAGTCAGTTGGGTTTCTTTTTTGATGTCCAGACTTACAAAGTAGAAGTTGATCTATCACAAAATAACTTCAAGATCTTATTCTATGAAACCCAAAACTCTGAGAATAACTGATTAAAATAATAGTATGAGAAAGTGGATGTCACCAAAGCTGTATTGTAGCAAAAAAAAGACACCAGATGGCAAATCAAATTCAGAAAGACAAATGAAGAACATTAGAAGTGGTTAAAAAAATAATATAAAAACTTAAATATGTATTTGTTCTTCCAACTTTTTAAAAAAGACATAGATTACATGAAATAATTTTAATAGTGTATCATTGACTTTATAACATACATAAACACAATATTTATACCAGTATAAAAGGGGGAGGGGAGAATGAAACTATAAAGGAATAAAGTTTCTATATGGTACTGGTAGTAAGTCAGTATAATTTAGATTTAGATAATTTATTATGCATATGGTAAGCCATAGAACCACTAACATGAAAACAATTTTAAAAATGTATTCTTAAAAATTAAAGGGATTACAGTGTTACACTGGAAAAAAACACAAGAAAAAATGTAAAGGATGAAAAGAACAAAAAATAGCATAAAGCACACAGAAAACAAAAGGAATATAGCAGGTATACACTTAACAATATTAATAACATTAAATAGGATTAGATCAAACAATCAAATCAAAAGAAAAAAATACCAGATTTAATTTTCTTTAAATCAAGACCAACTATATGATGTTTACAGGAGACATACTTTACTTTCAAAGATACAAATAGGATGAAAGTAAAGTGATGGAAAAATATATTCCATTCAAAGAGAGGACTGGAATAGATATACTAATATCAAATGAAGTAGAGTTTAAAACAATAGAGATAAAGAACATTTCATAACAATAAGAGTTCATCCATCATGAAAATATAACAATTATAAACATGTGTCCTTAACAGAGACTCAAAAACACATGAAGTAGAAAAGACAGAAATGAAGGAAAAATGGACAATTAAACATTAAGAGTTAGAGACCTTGCCCTGGCTGGTGTGGCTCAGTGAATAGAGTGCCAGTCTGTGGACTGAAGTGTCACTGGTTTGATTCCCAGTCAGGGCACATGTTTGAGTTGCAGACCAGGTCCCCAGTATGAAGCACTTGAGAAGCAACTACACACTGATGTTTCTCTCCCTCTCTTTCTCCTTCCTTTCCCCTCTATCTAAAAAATAAATAAATAAAAATTTTAAAAAGCTGGAGACCTCAATACTCCACTTTTGGAAATAGACAACTTAAAAATTATTATAGTCCTGACCAGGTATCTAACTTGGTTACAATGTTGTCCCAGTAAACCAAGGTTGTTGGTCCCATCCTCAGTCAAGGCCCATATAAGAATCAACCAATGGGTTCATCAGTTAGTGGAACAACAAAATTGATGCTTTTTTTCCTGTCTATCTCTGTCTCTCTCTAAAAAAAATCAATAAGTAAAAATTCTTTTAAGTTTTAAAAAAAGAAAATCATTATAAAGCAACAAAACCAACAGACAAATACAGATGTCTACAGCACTACATCCAACAACTGAAAAGGCACCTTATGTTCAAGTGTACCTGAAATATGTACTAGTCCACAAGATAATGCTCAATAAAATTTGAAAGATTAAAATGATTCGAAGTACTCCAACCACAACAGAACAAGAAATCTACAAAACACTGTTTGAGAAATTAACAAGTGTGGAAAGTAAAAACACACTCCTAAATTACCAATGGTTCAAATAAGAAATCACAAGAAAAGTTAGAAAATGTTTTGATATAAATTAATTTAAAAATCTAATATACCAGAATTTACCAGACACTAGTGAAACAATTCTTAGAGGGAAATATATACTTGTAATAGACAACATTGTAAAAAAAAACTCAAATCAACAATGTAATCTTCCACCTTAAGAAACTGGAAGTAGAGCAAGCTAAACTAAAATCTAGCAAAATAAATAAAACAGTAGATATTAGCATAGAAGTGATAAAACAATTTTTAAATATAGAAAAATCAATGACACCAGAAGTTGGTTTTCAAGAACAAATTTTCAAAATTTTAGCTAAACTGATGGAAAAATAGAAAGTAAGGACAAATTACTAAAATTAGAAATGAAAGAGGAAAAAATACTATTAACAAAAAGAAATATAGAAAATACTACTGAACAACTGTATGCCAAAAAATTAGACAACTTAGACAAAATAAACAAATTCCTATACACTACTAAAATTTATCAATAATTATAAAATATGTATAAGCCAATAAAATATGTATAAGCCCATAACAAGCAAACAGAATGACTTATTGATTTTAAAATGACCCACAAAGAAAAGGCTGCACCCAGAGGCCTTCAGTGATAAATTCTATAAAATAATTAAAGAGGTATCTATAACACTCCTTCATAAATCCTTCCAAAAAGGTAGAACACTTAACAAACTCATTTCATGAGATTAATATTACCCAGATACCAAAACTAATACCAAAGAGATCACCAAAGAAAAAAATCCAGACCAATATCCTTTATGAATATAGACACAAAATTTTTTAACAAAATCTAGCAAAATGAATCCAGCAACATATAAAAAGGAATTATACACAATAAGCAAGTGAGATTTATTCCATAAATGTAAGTTTGTTTAACTAATACAATAAACCACAATCAATAAAGAATAAAAGCTGCATGATCAATAAAAGAAGAAAAAGCATTGACAAAAGTCAACATGCCTCCACAATAAAAACACTAAGCAAATTAGAAATGCAATATAAGGGAATTTCCTCAATCTGATAAAGGGCATCTACAGAAAACTGACAGCTAAAATTATACTTAATGGTGAAAGACTGAATGCTACCAGCCTAAGATTAAGAACAAGATTAAAATGCCTGGCTGGTCAAGTCCTTTTCCCATTTTTTAATTGGGTTAGTTGTCTTCTTAGAGTGAAGTCGTGTAAGTTCTTTGTATATTTTGGAGATTAAACCTTTGTCTCCTGAGGTATCATTGGCAAATATGTTTTCCCATACAGTTGGTTGTCTTTTTATTTTAATGCTGTTTTCTTTAGCAGGCAGAAGCTTTTTATTTTGATGAGATCCCATTTGTTTATTCTTTCCTTTATATTCCTTGCTCTAGGGGACATATCAGTAAAAATATTGCTGTGTGAAATATCTGAGATTTTCCTGCCAATGTTCTCCTCTAGGACTTTAATGGTGTCACAGCTTACATTTAAGTCTATCTATCTTGAATTTATTTTGGTGTATGGTGTAAGACTGACACTTCTCCAAGGAGGACATACAGAGGATCAAGAGATACATGAAAAGATGCTCAATATTGCTAGCTATCAGAGATATGCAAATTAAAACCATAATGAGATACCACTTTACACTAGTCAAAATGTCTATCATAAACAAAGCAACAAACAACAAATGTTGGAGAGGTTGTGGGGGAAAGGGGACCCTAGTTCACTGTTGGTGGTATTGCAAACTGGTACAACCATTATGGAAAACAGTATGGAATTTTCTCAGAAAACTAAAAATGGACCTGCCTTTTGACTCAGCAATTCCACTGCTGGGATTATATACTAAAAACCCTAAAACACCAACCAAAAGAACCTATGGCACCCCAATGTTCATAGCAGCACAATTTACAATAGCCAAGAGCTGGAAGCAACCTATGTGCCTGTCAGTAAATGAATGGGTCAAAAAATTATGGTACGTATACACAATGGAATTCTATGCAGCAGAGAGAAAGAAGGAGCTACTACCCTTTGCAACAACATGGATGGAACTGGAAAGCATTATGCTGAGTGAAATAGGCCAGGCGTTGAAAGACAAATAACATATGATCTCACCTTTAACAGGAAGCTAAATAACAAAACAAACAAGCAAGCAAAAAAAAAACAAAGACACTGAAACAGAGAACAAGGGGACAGTGACCAGAGGGGAGAGGGGAGGGAATTTCAGGGGAAAAAGGGGAAGGATTTACAAGAACTAGTATAAAGGACACACAGAAAACAACTAAGGGGGGTGGAAATGGGAGAGAGGTAGGGAGCACTGGGGGGGCGGACAAGGCTGGGATGGGAGTAAAAAAAAAACTGTACTTGAACAATAATTAAAAATAAATAAATAAATAAATAAATAAATAAATAAATAAATAAATAAATAAATAAAAGAAAAAATGCCTGGCTGGTATAGCTCTGTGGATTTAGCACGGGCCTGAAAACCAGAGTTGCTAGTTCAATTCCCAGTCCGGGGCATATGCCTAGGTTGCTGGCTGGGTCCCCAGCAGGGTGCGCATGAGAGGCAACCACACATTGATGTTTCTTTTCTTCCCCTTCTCACCTCCTCCTCTCTCTAAAAAGAAATAAAATCTTTAAAAAAAAATGGCAAACAACTTTTGCTCAACATCTTCCTGAAGATTCTCAGCAGAACAATTATGAATGACAATGAAATAAAAGGTATCAATATTGTAAAAGAAAAAATAGAACTATTCACAGAGGATACGATCTTGTTTACAGAAAACCCCTATGAAATCCCCTAAAAAACTATTAAAATAAGTGAGTTCAGCAAGTTTGCAAGATACAAAATTAGTACAGAAAATTCAATTGTATTACTACACAGTAGCAATGAGCAACACATACATGAAATTAAGAAAATAATTCATTTACAATAGTATCATATATATATATATGAATAAATTTAACCAAAGAAGCACAAAACATTCTGAAAACTTCGACATTGTTGAAGGAAATTTAAGAAGATATAAATAAACAGAAAGATGTCCCATTGTTATATATCAGAAGACATGAATGATATTGTTAAGATGACAGTACTCCCCAAATTCATGTACAGACTGAACACGATCTCTACCAAAACCCCAGCTGGCTTTTTTGCAGAAACTGACAACTGGTTCTAAAATTCACATGGAAATGCAAGGGACCAAAATAGCCAATATAATCTTGAAGAACAAAGTTGGGAAACACATTCTTCCCAACTCAAAACTTACTAACAAGCCACACTAATCAAGGCAGTGTTAGGATAGTTCAGTGGAATGGAACTGAAATTTCAGAAAAAAAGTGCTCACATTTATGGTCAAGTGATCTTAGACAAGGGCACTAAGTTAATTCAATGGGGAAAGAATAATTGTCAACAAATGGTGCTATCATGGAAAGGAACAAAATTGGACCTTTACCTCTATATCTGATTTTAAAATGCTTTCATTATTCATCTTCTTAGTGCCTAAAGGATATGTAAGTCAAAACCACTTCATACCAACTTCTAGTCAAGATGGTGTCATAGGTAAACATGGCTCACTTCTTCACATAACCACATCAAAATTACAACTAAAATATAGAACAGCCATCACTCAAAACCATCAGAAATTGAGTTGAATATAAGTCTGAAAACGATGGAATTAAAAAAACCACATCCATCCCAACTGGTAGGAAGGGCAGAGATGTGGAATGGGCTGGTCCCTCACACACGTCTGGTGGATAAAAATTCTGGAGGGCTATCTCAGGAGTGAGGAGTCCCAGCCCCACAACAGTCCCCCCAGGGTTCCAGCACCAGGAAGATAAGTCCTCACAAATTCTGGCTGCAAAACCAGCAGGGATTGAATTGATGGAAGAAACTGCTGGAGGCCCAGGCAGTTTCTCTCCAAAAACCCACATACAGACTCACCTATTCAGACTCTCTCCTTCTAAGCTCCAACACAGGGGTAGCAGCTTGAAAGACACCAGTGCCATAAAGGGAAATACTGAAGTGTCTGGCATCAAGGCCAGCAGAGGCCATTGTCCCTTTTCTAAACCCTCCCCCCACAGAACCAGCAAGCTGGTACCATGCCTGAGACTCCAACAACTTCCCTAACACTGTTTGACCTGCCTTGGAGATTCCCAGAGACTCTGCTCTACCCAACATGCGGCCCATCCAAGCTACTTTTCCATATGAATGGCTGGCCTTGGCTCATGTTTGACAACTTCCTAAATCCTCTCAAACAAGTAACAGCTGGACTCAGTGAGTCCCAGGCCTGGCACTAGCAGCAAACCAGCTTAGATTCACAGCTTGGCTTTGCCTGAGAATCTTGGAGCTCAGCATAAGTAGCAGCCACCTCAGATCGCATTATAGCTCAGGCAGGGTGACCCTGGACATAACACAAGTTGGGGCTGACCTTATCCTGCACCATCCAGGAAACCCCTGTGCTTGCACACCCAGTGGACAGCTACAGCCATGAGAGTACCACCACCCTGTCCCTGTAAAGCTGATTCTCCAGAAAGGTGGAGGTTGGTAGTCAGTGGCCACAGCCAATCCTTGAAGCTGATTGGCCTGGCTAAATCCCTCCCATTGATCTGCCAACAGTAACCAAGGCTCAATTACAAGAGGAGAGTGTACTCAGCCCATACAAAGGGCTCACCTCAAGTACCCAGCATGGATGATAAGGGAGGCTGTGCCACTGGACCCTCCAAGACATCTACTACATCAGGCCACACTACCAAGACATGGAGACAAAGCAGTTCTACCTAAGACATAGAAACAAACACAGGGAGACTGCCAAAATGAGAAGACAAAGAAACATGGCCCAAATGAAAGGACAGATCAAAACTCCAGAAAAGGAAAAAAAAGGGAGATAAGCAAGCTATCAGATGCAGAGCTCAAAACACTGGTTATAATAATCCTCAAGGAACTGGGTGAGGATTAAACAACATAAAACAGATCCAGTCAGAAATGAAGGATAAAAACAATTTACAGGGAAACAACAGTAGAGTGGGTGAAGCCAAGAATCAAAACAATGATTTGGAACATAAGGAAGCAAAAAGCAATCAGAACAAGAAAAAGAAAGAGTCCCCAAAAATTAGGACAGTGTAAGCAACCTCTGGGACAACTTCAAGAGGTCCAACATTGGCATCATAAGGATGCCAGAAGAAGAGAAAGAGCAAAAAAATAGAAATCTATTTGATAAAAATAATGAAGATAAATTCCCTAATTTGGTGAAGAAAATACACATGCACAGAGGAAGCACATAAGGAAGCACAGAGAAAGTCCCAAACAAGATGGATGGAAAGAGGCCCACTCCAAGACATAACATAATTAAAAAGTCAAAGGTTAAGGATCAAAAGAGAATCTTAAAAGCAGCTAGAGAAAAGAAGTTAGTTACCTATAGGGGAGTTCCCATAAGACTGTCAGCTGGTTTCTCAAAAGAAACTTTGTAGGCTAGAAGGGATTGGCAAGAAATATACAAAGTCATGAAAAGCAGGGACCTACAGCCAAGATTGCTCTACCCAGCAAAGCTATCACTTAGAATCAAAGGGCAGATAAAGAGCTTCTCCCATTCCCAGACAATAAAAAAACTAAAGGAGTTCATCTTCACCAAGCCATTATTATATGAAATGTTAAAGGGACTTGTTTAATAAAAAGAAAATCAAAACTATGAACAATAAAATGGCAAAAGGTACTTATCTATCAACAATTGAATTTAAAAAACAAACTATGCTAACAAGAAGAACAGAAACAGAATCACGGATACAGAGTGTTTTGATGGTTGCCAGATAGGAGGTGGTTGTGGGGGAATGGGAGAAGAAGTGAGAGGACTAGGAAGTACGAATAGGTAGTTACAGAATAGCAATGGGAGATGTAAAGTACAGTATAGGAAATGACGTAGCCAAAAAACTTATATGCATGACCCATGGACATGAACGATGGTGGGGTGGTTGCCTGAGGGAGTGAGGGGTGCTAGATAGAGGGGAGCAAAAGGGGAAAAACCAGGACAACTGTAATAGCATAATCAATAAAATACAATTTTTTAAAACCCACTTCAAACCCATTAGAATAGCTAAAATTTTTAAAAGACACAGCAATAATATTTGTTGGCAAGAATGCAGATAAACTATAGCTACCATTTATTGTTGGTGGGATGGTAAGAGGGTACAGTCATTTTGAAAAATAGTCTGGTATTTCTTTAAATTAGTAAACAGTTACCATGACCCAGAAATTTCACGCCTACGTATATGAGATTGGTCCAAAAAGTATCCAGTCATGTAATATGAAAAATAGAGACATTTACTGAGGATACAAGAACATTGTACATAGGGCAATAATGCCCCAGTCCCCTTCAAAGTAGGCACCTTGGGACCTCACTCAGTTCTCCCAATCACCATCAGCTGCCCCTTCATATATTCCTGAATCTCATCAACAGGCTAAAAACTTGTCCATTTTATAGGTGATTTTAGTTTTGGAAAAAGCCACAGGGTACCAAATCTGGGCTGTAAGGGGACTGAGTCACCTGGGTGATTTGCTGTTTTGCCAAAAAATTATGCATGAGATGTAATGCATGAGCAGGCACATTATCATGATGAAACTGCCAATCATCAGTTGCCTGTAGCTTCCCCCTTCTGAATCATCCAAATGGTTTCCATAGAGGAATGTTTAAGCTTAACACAAAATTGGATGCAAATTCACTGTTGTACTCTCTCAGTCATTTTTAATGTGATGGCCACACAGTACACACGCTTACTCAGTGGCATCTACCTCCCCTTCTGACTAGTACAGTGAAGTCATCATTGTTCACTAATGCTCATTCGGTCCATTCTCCTGGGCTGCCAGGTTACATGGATGTCATGCAAACTGTTCTCATTATACTAACAATGTTTGGACTTTTTCCAGACAGACTTCATATATCCAAGAGAAATGAAAACCTATATCCACGTAAAAGCTTGTACACCAATATTTATGGCAGTATTATTCATAATATCCATTATTATTCATAATTTCCACCTAGAAATAATCTAAGTGTCTATCACCTTATGAATGAGTAAGTTAAAAGTGCTACCTTCATACAATGAAATGTTTGGCAATAAAAAGGAACAAAAGTGCTGATACATGCTGAAGCCTGGATGAGCTTTGAAAACAGTACGCTTAGTAAAAGAAGCCAGTCACAAAAGGCCACATATTATGATTCCATTTATATGAAATATCTTACATAGGCTAATATATGGAGAAATTATTCATCTAGATACAGATATATGTAGATATAGCCTGCTAATAGGTTTAGGGTTTCTTTCTGGAGCAAAGAAAATGTTCTAAGTGTCAATTATGGTGATGACTACACACTGAATATACTAAAAAACAACTGAATTATACTTAAATCTGTAAATTGTATTGTATGTGAGTGTTATGGACTGAATATTTATGTCCCCTCAAAATTCATATGTTGAATCCATAACCCCCAATATGAGGGTATTTGGAGGTGGAGTCTTTAGGAAGGAATTAGGCTCAGATGTGGTCATGAGGGTGCGGCCTCCAGAGTGGGATTGGTATTTTCCTAAGAAGAGATATCAGGGCATTCACATGCTCTCTCAGCTGTCTGAGGACACAGCAAGAAACCTGCTCTTTGCCGACCATGAACAGACACTGCCAGTACCTTGATCTTGGAATTGACAGCTTCCAGAACTGTGAAAAATAAATGTCTATTGTTAAGTCACCCAGTCTGTGGTATGTTGTTGCAACAGACTGAGCTAAGACAATGAGGTACTTTAATAAGAATTTGTAAAAATTTATTGGGATGACATTGGTTAATAAAATTATTTAGGTTTCAAGCGCACTCTCCTATGATACATCATCTGTATATTGCATTGAATGCCCACCATCCAGAGTCAAATTTTATGTCACCAAATACAGGGGCAGGCAAAAGTAGATTTACCATTATTTGCATTGAAAAAGACATACAGGTTATGATTATTGCAGTAGCTTTATTAACTCTGTGTTTCACATACTCACAACTGTAAACCTACTCTTGCCCATCCCTGTATCCTACCCCCTTTATTATACCCCAGCCTCCTTCCCTCTGGTAACCACTATACTGTTGTCTGTGTTTATGAGTTTTTGTTTGTTTTTCTCGTGTGTTGCTTTCAGTTTTATATTGTACATATGAATGAAATCATGTGGTTCTTGACTTTTTTCTGTCTGACTTTTTTCACTTGGCATAATATTCTTAAGATCCATCCATGCTGTTGCAAATGACAGTATTTCATCTAATGGCTGAGTAGTGGTCAGAAGACCTGAACCTATACTTCTCCCAAGAAGACATGCAAATGGCCAACATTGATATGAAAAGATACTCAACTTCGCTTACTGTTAGGGAAATGCAAATAAAAACTAAAATGAGATACCACCTTAACACCTTTTACTCTGGCTGCTACCAACAACAGAAGTAATAACAAGTATTGGAGAGGTTGTGGAGAAAAAAGAACCCTCATTCACTGCTGGTGGGAATGTAAACTGGTACAGACACTATGGGAAACAGTATGAAGTTTCCCCACAAAATTAAGACTACAGTTACCAGATGCCCCAGCTACCCCTCTTCTGGGCATCTATCCTAAATATTTAAAGACATTTATTTGCAAATATATATGCACCCTTATGTTCATTGCAGCATTTTTCATGGTAGCCAAGACATGGAAACAACCAAAGTGTCCTTTGGTGGGAACTGCCCTGCCTGGTTTCAGAAGCTGTAACCACCCCCCCCCCCCATGACTAAGGCTGAGTAAAGAGACTTTGCAACCATAAGCCACTAAGGAGACAAAGCTTACCTCCCTGGCAGGGATGCCACCTCTGCCCTCTTACTTCTTTCACCCTGCTTGGCCCTGGGCAGATGACTGGTTAGCCAATGACTGGTAAGATTCCTCAAAGGAGAGACAGGCATGGTCACAAAGGGGCCATCAGGTAAGGACTTGGGGGCTATGGAGAAAGGGGGTGATGGACCCTCACCCCTCGACTTTGACAGAGCCTGAGTCCTCATTCTGTCTGCAAGAATTCTCCTAATCTCTTGACTGCCTTACTTCCCCTGCCTGATATAAGGCTGAAACAATGACAGAGGGCGGTGCAGCCCTGGAAAGGAATGGGAGGTTCCCTGGGGTGAACAGTCCTAAGAAAGAATGCACAAAATCCTGTGAAACCTGCTTTGCTAAGAATGTCCTGAATTTTCTGATAAGGGTTCAAGTATGAAATCAGTTTGTTTACCAAATTTTATGGCCCTTTAGCTAACTGATCCTGACTCAGAATAAGCCCTCATAGTTCTTTGAATGTTATCTATTATATGATCATTACTGCCTGACAATGGTGAATGAAGACCTTCCTTGAGAATGCTGCCTGTCCAGGCAGGGGTTGGGGTGCTCTCTCACTCAGAGAGTGGTCATGCTGCCCCTTTTTCCCCACAGGACTTCTGCGGTCTGTGTGAATTTGTTCATCACATGCACAACACTGTGAACACTGCTGGTCAGAGTCTGAATCAGTACTTCAACAGATGATTGGATAAAGAAGATGTGATCCACATATACAATGGAATAAAGAATGTGTTGTTTTTTTTTTATGAGCAAGCATTACTTGGGCAGAAAGAAAGGAGGAGAATGTACCACATGCAGAGTTTTCAAGCAAAGGCACAAGGACAGAAATACCCAGGGGACCCAGGCGACTAGAATACAGTTAGAAAGAAAGACTAGAGGAACAGAACTTTGAAAATATAACTTAGTGCCTGCATTAAATGGCAGGCAGAGATGGTTTGCGTTTTCTTGCCAATGAAGGACACTTGGATGTTACATTATCTCTGCAACATTTCCTCCTCCAAATAAACAGAACACTTTGCTTTCGAAGGCAAATGACCAGAAGCTGTGATTAGGATCAGATTGTCTTACAGACATGGAGGACTTAGTAAAACAATCTCCCTACTAACAAGTACATTACCATAGTAGTTTCCAGTTTGTTTATTTTTCCCTTACACAGCTGCCCCTTTTTCTAGTTCACACTTTACCCACATGCATCAACTCTCTTGCACCCTGTGCCTTGTTCACAACAGGTTTTATTTGCACTGAAAATGGAATAAACAAACTACCTGGGTGACTGAGAAAAATGTGGTATCTTCCCTTTCTTCCCTGCCCCCAAGTAATAAGCTAAACTATATTGGCTTCATTTTCCTTTACCTCCCCTAAGAAATACCACCAGTCATAAATATTGTAGCTGTCCCTTTGACTCTGGCTGACATTTCATGCAAAATTCATTTTAGAGAACATCCACCTTTTAGTGATTTATAACCAAAGTGTTAGGGATTTCAGAAAGTACAAGATTTGAAATACAACCAAACAAAGACCTCACCTTGTCAGTCACTGTGTGCTCTTTTTCCGGTGGGTGGCGGTGCATTAAAAACTTATTGTTCTGAAATTAGAAACAGAACAGAACAAAACCTCTATGTTCTTGTGGAAGGAGTTTCATGGTCATTATATGAAAGATACAGGGGGAAAATACCTGCTGCCTTGCTATCACCTGAGGCCTGAATATTTCAGTAGAAGGAGGGAAACACCAGACCTTAAGGGGACCTCGGTTATAACTGGAGATAAGACACGGATATAGAATACTTATTTTCCCAAGAATTACTTTAATAGAAGGAGTTCAGGTGGAAAGACAGGGCTGAAAAATGGAGGTAGGGCCTGAAAACTGAAGCCTAGGACTCTGTGTTTCCCGTTTGGATGCTTAAACCAAGTAATGTCTAGCTCATCATTTAGCTGTACTGGATTACTTGTGAAATGGAGATCATCAAACTAACCTATCTTGTGCTGCATAGAACCTTTAGCTTAGAAAATAATTAAAAAGGCAAAACAATCACAAATCTGTAGAAAAGAGACTATGTCACATGAGGAAACTTTGAGCAGTAATGACACATACTTCAAGAGAAGTTTGAGATAGAATGGGGTTAACTATTTTAATATAAACCTACATATTCACTCTCACTTTTTCTAAAGGAACAAAAGAGTTTGACTCAGGATGTTCAGAAACCACTGGCTTTGTACTCTCACATAACCTTCTTAACCTTGACTTGCCTGTCACTTTAAATATCTAGCCATTTAAAAAAGCACTAGAACACCTGCAGTACAGAGAGAACATTTCATTTCCCTACTAGAAAAAACCATCAAGCAAATTTAAATAAATCACCTCAATGTATCTCCAGTAATGGCCCAGCTGCCTGGTTATTTGTCCCCGACTTGCCGTTACATTTAACTTATCCCTGCCTGGTGGATCTATCTAACAAAAGCGCAACGTGTTGTTGACATTCTTTGGAATAAGGAGAACATCTGAAAAACTGTACAAGGAAGCAGGGGAGTGATTTCGCCATAGCTAAGAAGGAATTTGTTTACACCACTTCACAGTTCACTGTCCCCCTGCCCCTCCACAGCGTCACAGCGTCCCAGCCCCTAGCCCCCAGCCCCCTCCCCCCACGTAGTCACAACAGAATGCTGTGAGGCAATGGTTCTCTAAATGGGTTCCCATAGCAGCAGCAGTTTCACCTGGGAACTTGTTGCAAATGCAAATTCTCAGGCCTCACCCCAGACTTTCTAAATCAGGATCTGTGAGTGGCTCCCAGAGGACTGTGGTTTAACAATCCTTCCAGGTGATTCTGATGCACACATCAGTGTAGAAACCACTCTTACCATGAAAAATAATCATGCCTGACTCCAATCTTCTTTCCAGAAAGCTCGTAATTAAGCTTATCATCCTAGGACCATCAGAAGTCACCTTAGTTTGGGGGATTTTGTTTGCATTTTTAAAGCAGAACCTACCCAAAAAGTCTAAAGTCTAAAGTTCTTTTTTTTTTTTTCCTGCTTTCATAATTAGACCATCACGTAGACTAAGCAGAGATAGCAGTATTCCAGTCAAAAGAAGGGAGCTGACTGGGATCCTCACATGCCCTGTCTCTGAGCATTAGGTACAGAATAACTTCTTTAAGGATCTTACCACTTCAGACTCTTCTAGACAAGACGTAGGCCTGGCAAGGAAGGCGGTGAGGAAGCCAGTTCTCTGGAAAGCCTGTGCCATCCACAGGCGTCACCTAGTGGGCATTGCTGAGAGGGAAGTGGCCTTGGGGGCTCTCAAAACACACCTCACACCCTACTTCTTGTAACTCAGGGACACCCACTGAGACCTCACTCTGCAGTGAAAACAGCTCTAGGCAAGGAACATAGGCCAGGCTGGCTACAAAGTGGAGCTGATGGTTTCTAAGCAAATGGTGCTACATTGCTCTGATAGGAGCTGGGAAAATGAAAAAACATTTTTAAAGAACATATGTAAAATACCATATTTAAAAGCGAGGTCTGAGAAATTTGTCACACCCCAACTTTTGGGTTCCAGAAGAAAGTACTGTCAAAACAAACACATCTCTGGTTTGCCTCTAGGCACAGCCCTGGTTTTCTATCAAACTTTGTCCTGTAAGAACAGCCAGACTGGCCTGTCCACTTTGTTCTCGATATTTTTAGGATGCTGTGATCCTCCAGGGCACTCTGATGTATTAATCCATGATTCCTAGGCCCCTGTGACCCCTAAATCCTGGTCTCCACCTTCTGCCTCTCTCTTCGGTTCTGTTCCTGGCCCGAGCTGCTGCCCAAAACCTCCTTCCCCATGACTCAGTGTTATAAACTCAGTTTTACAGCACCACCCAGACTCTACTCAAGTCTTGTGAATGGGGTGGAACATTCTCGAGTGATACAGCACTGTTTTGCAGGAGGCTCTAGTATGACTCTCTCTCACATAGGTAAAGAGGGAACTTGCACGTGGCCAGACGCATGCCGGTGAATCGGGAGGTCTTCCAAGAGCTCTGCAGCTTGTTTCCTTCAAGGACAGTTGTGCGGAATAAGGGTGACAGAGCATACTACCAAATTTCATTTCAATGCCTCGAAATCCACTTTCCTCCCCAAAATTTGCAGGTTAAGGTGGAAAAGAACTGGTTTAAGAATTTTTTCATACTTAAAGGGAAATTAATAAAAACCTTTCTTAAGGAGGTGGCTAAATTATATCAGGCTCCGATATACAGTTGTTAGAACCCACAATATCGGGAGACAGGGTGATCCCCCTCCATGGAGAAAGAGCTCCAGAATGATTAGGAGGAAATCTGGGAAACCACCTGCGACCCGAATTGCCTCCACTTTAATGAAAGGACTGTGACCTTCACAGAGGGAACAGAGTACAGATTGCAGGTGTACACTTAGTTGGACAGATGACTTTAGCTTCCATTTCCTTACCTTTGAGAGGGGGAGAAAATTACATTGGCATGCTAGTAAGAATAGTAAATGCTTAATTAATGTCATCTGTTATCCTTCTTGTTCAATATTGACTATTATAGAATAGGAACCATTATAAGTATTAAAATAATAAAATAAATGCTGTGGTTGCAGCCTAAGGAAAGGAGCCTGTGCAGTATCTTTGAAACACCCTGGGCACTCTTGTCCGTCCTCCACCTATAGCACCGCTGACTTTTCTTCTCGTGCCCTGAAGTCTGCCTCATCAACCAGAATAAGCAGGTTAGCTTTTTAAGGTTGGCACCTGTTTACTTATTGGCCCAGCAGAAATCATCAAAGGCTTCAACAACAGGCCTCACTTCAGTTGTGAGCTCTCAGTTCCCGGACTCCTCAGATCCAGTGTTTTCCCAACTTTTCACCTGGTTTCTCACTTAGGGCCTTTTTTTGAGCACAAGGGTCAATGTGTTCCTTGGTTTCTTACCAAAGGGTCTAGGCACTTCCTGGTCCAACCCATGCCTAGATCTGGCCCCTGCCTTCCATTCCCAGCCTTGCCTCTGTTTTCCTCATGCTGAATTCAGTCGCCACCCTTACCCAGCTCAATATGAAATGGATTAGAGGCGGGTGAGCTCTGCCTGCACGCCGAAAGGTCAGGGACAATAGCAAACAAGGTGGGAGAAAGGATCCTTGGAGAAAAGATTATGAACCCAGGGACAGAAGCAATAAATCTCCTCTCTTTAGGGCCTGACAGTGTGATGACAGTGAAAAGTTAACCTGATTCCAACCCCAATAAGACAGCACGTTAAGTTGGGAGCCTAACATTTCAGACTAAAAGACTGTGCTTTGCAAGAAATTGCAGACTGTGCACAGGCATGTTGGGTTTTCAAGACACTGTTGGGGGGAGAAGTGTCTTAAGCACAATAAAAATGGCTGTTTCTTTTTCCACATTCACTTGCCCCTCCGTCAGTCTTCCTCAAGCCAACAACTCACTCATATGTCCTCGGTGCCAGGTCTTATATGGTGCCAAGTCCACACAGCCAAATGAAACCATCTGGTCCACAGTAACGAGAAAGGCCTGTTCCTAGCACCCCCAGGACATGCCAAAGGAAAGGGGAGACCTGGCCTGTGCCTATACCAGAAAGAGACGATAGCCTAATTAAATGTGGGGCAGGGCACAAAGTATGGAGCTAATACTTTATATGAGACCAATTATAGTTGTGTAGCTATTAAGCTTTATGGCAATTGTCCTCTAAGTGCTGCAACATCAGCCTCATTGAGAAGGTGATAGAAATACAAATTCACAGACTCCTTCCAGACTCACG
Organism: Artibeus jamaicensis; assembly: GCF_021234435.1. Taxonomy (NCBI): domain Eukaryota; kingdom Metazoa; phylum Chordata; class Mammalia; order Chiroptera; family Phyllostomidae; genus Artibeus; species Artibeus jamaicensis. Next base: position 39,808,152 of record NW_026522030.1, on the reverse strand, counting down.
ACTTCAGAAACGTGGTGAGGGTGGACGGCAATATTTGGTTTAACAAGCCTTCTAGGTGATTCTGATAACCACTAAAATGTGGAACCCACCACTCTGTAGCAGAGCTTCTCAACCTTGGCACTACTGACAATTTGGGACAGGTAATTATTGTTGTGGGTGCTCTGCTGTGCTGCATTGTGGGATGTTCGGCAGCGTCCCTGGTGAGTCCACACCAAAAGCTAATAGCACTCCCCCCTCAGTTGTGACAAAAAAAGTTTCCTGACACAATGAACTGTCCCTAGATGACAAAATTTCGGCAGTTGAGAACCACTGCTTCGTGGTAAAGTATTCCCTGGTGTGATTGGAATTATTCTGATCAATGTAGTTACACAGTACCAATAATAGTGTAAAATTATCCTATACTTTTGGAGACTATTCAAGGGATAAAAATCTGCATAGACTCTTAAAGGGTGTCAAATTAACCCAAATTCCTGGAAAATCTCTAGTTTCTAGTTATCTTTGAATTATGGCATTACAGGTGACAATGATTTACTTTCTATAAGCTTTTTGTTTGTTTTGATTTCCAAATGTTCTATTCCATATGTGTATCATAATCAGAACAGAACAGAAAACTTACAGGAAATAAAAGAAAAATGACTTGGATAAATGTTAGCATCTTTTCATCTAGATATTTCTTCCTTCACTTCAGTTTAGCAAGGAAAGTATGAGTCCAGCATGACACGTGTGCTTTCTTGACAAATCTGCTCTCATTGGACATCTGAAGACTAGCATTTGTATACTGTGCTTTATAAATTACCTATTGCTTTGTATATATCATCTTGTTTGATTATCACAATAATCCTTTAAATAAGCTCAGAGCCCCAAACTCCCTCTACTAGTAAGTTTCAGGTCTTTAAACTTTAAGTCATGTGATCGTTCCAACTATTTTCTCCATCATAACAACCTGAAAGCTTTGCTCTGCTTGGAGGCCCAGACTCTAGAACTGACTTACCTAGACCCTTGGTAAATGAAGTGTGGTCCCCATACCAACAGCATTGGCATCACCTGAGCAAAGTAGGGGTCTGGGGAGAAGTGAGCCACCATAGATCGGAATCTCATGGCCCCTTCAGACCTAGTCAATCAGAGTCTTTAGTTTAGCAAGCTCCCCAGGTGATTTCTACACACATCAAAGTTTGATGATCCCTGACTTGGGCCACTGTACTGGCACCCATCTAAAGGCTACAATCAATATTTTATTTCTGTTTATAGTCCCCAATCCATAGCACCATTTGGTACTTGCTCAATTGATCCGTTCTTTAATCACTGCTGTAATAAATTACCAAAAGCTTAGTGACTTTAAGGGAAAAATACGTTATTGCCTTACAGTTCTAGAGGTCATCCAAACGGGTTTCACTGGACAACGTCAAAGTGTCATCAGGGCTGCATTCCTTCTGAAGGCTGTAGGGGAGAATCCACTCCCTTTCCTGCATAGATTCTAGAGGTCGGTCATATGCACTCCTTGGCTTTGGCCCTTTCTCCAGTTTCAAAGCCAGCAGTGTCTTCATAGCCTCTCTTTTCTCTTCTTTTCTATTATCTTCTCTCTCATCTCTCTCATCTCTCTCATCTCTCTCATCTCTCTCTCTCTCTTCCCCCACTCCCTCCTTCCTTCCTTCCTTCCTTCCTTCCTTCCTTCCTTTCTTCTTCTCCCCTCTCTCCTCTCTGTCTTTCCGTATCTCCTCCCTCTTTTACTCATCAGGGCCCTGTGATTACATTGGGCACACCTGGATAATCCAAACTAATTTGCCCATTTCAAGATCATTAATTTAATGACATTAGCCAAGTATAAAGTAAAATATTCACAGGTTCTAGGGATTAGAAAATGGACAAATGAGGGAGGTGGTGTTCTACCTATTGGGACTCACTAAATGTTAAATTGGATTCAAGTGGGCTAAACTGACCTGTGGCGGCTCGCTTTTCCCCTGACTCCTGATTTATCTGGAACATCATCTCCCTTCCATGCACTGGGCACTTCCCTGGAGTCAGTCTACCTCCCCATCTTCTTTGCCACTTTCCTGTCTGCACCAGAGCACCTGCAGCTGGCCCCCTTTCTCTGCCTGCTATTCACACTTTTCAGCTTGGTCTTTAGCAACTATCGGTGTCAGGGCTCATTTCCACCCACTCCCACCTCACCTGCCCAGGCTAGTTCACTGCCCACTGCTGTGTTCCCTTCTTTTTCTCCCTTCCTCCCTCTGTCTTCTAATGATGACTCTGGTTGAGGCCACCAGCTGGCCACTAGCCTGTTGACCCAGCTACCACCTTTCCTTCTTTCAAATCTCCCTTAATATTCCCTTCTTCAAAAATACTTTTAATGTTATCTTCCTGGTAAGACATGGTTTCTTTCTCTACTTACTCCCCACACAAACTCACAAGGAAAAAAATGAAGAGAAACTACAAAGAAATATATTTCATGTTTACAAAGCACTTTTGCAAGGAGATTCTCAAGAACATATCAGCAGGACTTCACAGGTGCCTCTAGGACATGTGAGTGGCTTAGGAGGCTAAGAAAATCATTAACCTCTGGTTGAGAACACAGACTGAAAAAAACTTCCATACAGTGACAGCCAAAGTTTATCTGCAGCTTTAGCTTCTTAATATGTTTTTCCCGTGGACCAGTCCATCTGATTAGCTTCATCGCCACATCATTCCCAGGGGCAAGGGGACATAGGAAAGGCTAAGATTTTGACTGGGCAATTTGGAAAGCATGCCACATTCTGGGAGGGACCAAGAATGCCAGGCTATGGAAACGTAGGGGTAAAGTGGTAGGATTCAGAAGAGATACAAAAGGAAAAGGAGCCACTATTCCCAAACCTACAAAATAGGGCTCAAACAACCTCCCAAGGTGACTTGGAGAAACAAGTGAGCTAATATAAGTGAAAATGCTCTCAGGCTTCAATCTGCCATACACATTAAAGTGCTGATGGTGACAATAACCACCAAAATAGGACATTAAGTTATATCAGAATAAAAGAACTCAGACTAACAGCTATGCCCACTAAGAGTAAGTAAGAATAGAGCTAAAGTGGCCTTACTGCCTTACTCTAAAATCACTAGCAGCAGAAAAAATAGGAAGCTGGAATAGATATATTCTGCCTTACTGACGACATCCTAATTTAGTTTGGGACATCAGTGTGCCAAACTGAAATATTTCTCAGCCACACTTCGAAGCTACAAATGGCCAAAGGACAGCTCTGGACACATAAATAGAAGCCTGCTGAGAATGTCTGGGCAAGTTTTACTTTCCCGACAGAGACAGTGACCTTTCTTTCTTGTCTTTCCCAAGTGCGCCTGTCTGGAAAGCAGAGGTAATGGCTGACCCAGCAACTTTGTTGGCACAAAGTACCAACAACTTTGTGTGCCACTTTCCATGGCACAAAGTACGGCACATGACAGAAAGGGAGGAAAAACCACAGGTCTCAATGCTAAAATCCACGCATCACTGAATTAATACTAACTACAATTAAGTCACTAAATTGAATTAAGGACTAAAAAGTAAGTCCTTAATTACTTACATAGGTATAATATCCACTTCCTGAATTCTCTCCCCTTTGCAGGCAAACTGAATTCTTTACTGATACAGCAGCTCCGGAGAGGAACTAGCCTGGTTCTGGTCAAACCTTCGCCTCAGGTAAAATGAACACCCGAAGTTCATCTTCTTCTTCAAGAAATCCTCTCCTTAATGGCCCACGTCTCATATGCTGAAGTCTCAGAGATTTTAGTGCAGTACTGAAAAGTGACACTCTAGTAGATCCCACTACCTAGTTTAGGAGGCCTTTCTGTCCTCACATGATTACATTAATCTCTGGCATTTCACAGTGCTTAACAGTTGCAGGAAATTATTTCACTTATATTATCCCACTCCCAAAACAATTCTTTAGAGCAGTGATTTTCTTTTTAAAAAATTATTTTATTATTGTTCAATTACAGTTGTCCATATTTTCTCCCTACCCCTCCCCCCACCTCTAGAGCAGTGATTTTCAAAGTGTTGTCCCCAGTCTAGCAACGTCAGCATGACCTATAGAAATGCACATTTTTAGGATACAATTAAGATCCAATGAATCAGAAACTTTGACAGTATCAGTTCTCAGCCAAGATCTGAGCTCTAAAAAGCCCTCCAGGAGACTCGGATGTGTGCTAAGGTCTGAAAGGCACTGCTACAGAGTATTACATACATTTTTTTTCAGATAAAAGAAATTAAGGCTGTTGTAGATTATCTTGACTTATCAAAGGCATCGCAGTAAGATAATGGAGACATCAGAGACAGTAATATTCTGGCTCTAAACTCAGGGCTCTTTTTACTACACACAAGTATTTTCCACCCAGACATTTCTGCTAACTGCTTCATTCTACAGGGAGCTGTCATTTTGATGGGGAAAAAAATCTTACAAACTGATGTAGAATATTAATGTCTGACAATATTTGTTTTTCCTTCTCAAGGGAGTTTACATTTAAGAGGAATACTACTCAAATGGCAGTGAGATACCACCTCACACCCATTAGGGTGACTGCTAGCAAAAATCAAAACAGAACAAAATAATAAATTGTTACAGGTAATGCAGAGAAACTGGAGCCCTTGTGTAACATTGATGAGAATGTAAAATAGTGCAGCCACTTCAGAAACAATACAGGAGTCTCTCGAAAGTTAAAAATAGAATGAGTATATGATCCAGCAATCCCACTTCTGTGTATATGCCCAAATGAATTGCAAACAGAGACTTGAACAGATGTGTGTACAAAAATGTTTGTACCAGCATTATTCACAGCAGCCAGAAGGAGGATGCAACCCAAATGCCCATTGACAGATGAATGAATGAACAAAGTATCGTACATAAATACAATGGAAAACTGTCCAACTTTGAAAAGGAAAGAAATTTTGACACATGCTGCAACATGGATGAAACTTGAGGACATTATGCTAAGTGAAATAAGTCAGTTACAATTTGACAAATACAGTATGAGTCCCCTTACACGTGGTACTTAGAGTAATCAAATTCACAGAAACATAAAGCAAAATGGTAGTGGCCAGAGTCTGAGGGGAGAGGGAGGTAGGGAGTTATCATTTAATGGGCACAGGGTTTCAGTCTCACAAGAAGGAACAGTGCCCGTGGATAGAGGGTAGTGATGGGGGCTCAGCAGTGTGAATGTCCTTAATGGCACTGAATTGTGCACTTAAAATGGTTAAAGGGGTAAAGTTCATGTTATGTGATTATTGCCACAATTTTTCAACGTGTTTTAAAGAAAAATGCAAGTCAACTTGTAAAATGTCTGTTCACTTCTGATAAGGAAAGTATTAGAGAGAATCCATCAGGTGACTTTTTTGGTACCACTCAAACCACATCCCATAAGTGACTCTGAACTCCACACAGAATTTGGGAGCAGAGCTGGAGATTAAACCGAAGATCAAGAGTACAAGTCCCATCAGGTGCAGGGTATCATTGAAGGGTGATTTCTCATGGAGCATTGTTATAAATATCAAGTCAGGAAATAAAGATGTGAGAGACTTGGCAAGGTTGAAATTATTAGGCTTAGCACACACAATTTTGAGTAAAGGAAAAGCTAAAACCTCTATTCACCAACAAATGGCTCCTGTCCTTTAAGAATGTTACTAAACTTATAAGCAAAAGAAGGCAGTTAAGCCACGAGAGAGGCCTTGGCTTCTAATGGGTCCATCTTGAGGACAAATATGGCCTTCAGGAGTGCTATTAATAATACATTCTGGGAGGAGAACAGAAGGCATGGGGCAAATGCCAATGGTTAGCACGTGTCAGTATTTTTGACAAACAACCTTCATTGGTAATTTTCCCCCAATTTTTTCAATTCTGAAATAATTTCATATTTAATGAAAATATGTAAAAATCATAGAGAACTTCCACATTCCCTTTATGCAGATTCACTAATTTTTACCATATTGCCACATTTGTTCTCATTCTTCTAGCTATGTACATTTTATTATTCATTTCTCTCTGAATTATTTGTGAATTCCCCCTTTCTCCTTGATACTTTGGCATATATTTCTTAAGAACAAAGATATTCTCTCACAATGCTACAATAGTTACCCAATTCAGAAAATTTATCGCAGATACAAAAGTTTTATCTACAGTCCACAATTCCGTTTTGTCAACTGTACCCAAAATGCCTTTTTTCACAAGACTTTTTTTTAGCAAGGGAGGAGGGAAGGAGAAAGAGAGGGAGAGAAACACCGATGTGCAAGAGAAACATCAATTAGTTGCCTATTGCATGCCCCCAACAGAGCTGCATGCCAGAACCCAGGGATGTGCCCTGACCGAGAATTGAACTGGCGACCTTTCAGTTTGCAGGATGACACCCAACCCACTGAGCTACACCCGTCAGAGCCCCATAATGCTTTTTATAACATTCCCTACAGGATAGAGTCAAGGATCACATACTGAATTTTATATGTTATGTTGTTTTAATCTCTTTAAATCTGAAACAGTTCCTCAGCCTTGCAGTAGAGATCATCTATTATATCGAATATTCCTCAGTTTGGGTTTGCCTGACGTTTCCTTATCATTAGATTTGGTTACATACATCTGCTCAGCCAGAATAATAACGTAATGTTGTGCCCTCAAAGTATCACATATAGAGGCACATAAGTCCATCACTGGTGATAATTTGTATTACTACGTCCAGGTGTTATCCAGCTTCTCCGCTGTATATGTACTGCTTTCCTTCAGTGCACCTAATAAATAATGCATGGAGAGGCATTATCAGACCTTGCAAACATCCTGGTTCCCACCAGAATTTACACCCTAGATTTAGCATTCATTCATGATTCCAGCCCAAACCAACCTTTGTATGATGAGTGCAAAACAGTAATTTTCCACCTGTTCCCCACCACTTCCTCCATGTTTATCAGCTGGCATTCTGTCTGAAGGAAGAATCTTCTTTCTCCCCCCTTTTTAACTTATCTATTTAATTATAAGTATGTATTCATGGACTCTTATTTTATTCATTGGGTTACAATGAATTGCTCTTCATACTTCTTTTGCTGCTTAAATTTTTCCAGATTCGGGCAGCAGGAGCTCCTTCAAGCTGGTACCTATATCATTCTGACAGGTCCCCATCATTTGCTTATGAGGACTTCTTTACTTTCTGACAGAAATGTTGCAAGTTATCTGCTACTTTCACTGTTTTAGTCCTGGAATGACTCATTTCTCACAGACGCTCCAGTTCATTTTCTTTTTTCCCAAATTTGTAACATATTGACATGGAATTCTGTTTTGTTTTCGATGACTGGGTTTTACTTTTGTATAGACATCTTTTAAGGAATATAATGTGAAGTGTGGGAAAGACAAATATGGCTAACAACAAGAAGACATGAGACGACAGGTGCTAGTGAGGATGCAGTGAAAAGGGAATGTAAATTGGTCCAACCACTATGGAAAACAATATGGAAATTCCACAAGAAAAATTAAAAGTAGATCTACCAAACAACCCAGAATTTCCACTACTGGGCATGTTTCCAAAGTAAATGAAAACAGTATTTCCAAGAGATACATGCACTGCCATGTTTGTTGTAGCACTTTTAACAATAACCAAGATATGGAAACAACCTAAACACCATCAACAAATAGGTGTAAAAGATGTGGTATATACACAGTGCAATATTATTCAGCCATAAAAAGAGGGGTATCCTGCCATTTACAACATGGATGGACATTGAGCACATTATATTCAGATAGTTTAAATCAGCCAGAGAAAAACAAATACTGCATGACAACATATACGTGATATATAAAACTTGAAACTCGAAGTCATGAAAGGTAAGGACCTACATCCAAGATGACTCTATCCAGCAAAGCTATCATTTAGAATGGAAGGGCAGATAAAGTGCTTCGCAGGTAATGTCAAGTTAAAGGAGTTCATCATCACCAAGCTTTTATTATAGGAAATGTTAAAGGGACTTATCTAAGAAAAAGGAGATAAAAAATATGGACAATAAAGTGACAAGTTCACAATTATCAACAACTAAACCTTAAAAAAAAAACTAAGCAAACAACTAGAACAGGAACAGAATCACAGAAATGGTGATCACATGGAGGGTTATCAGCAGGGAGGGGGAGGGGGAGAATGTAGGAAAAGGTACAGAGCATAAGAAGCATAATTGGTAGCTACAAAATAGACAGGGGGAGGTTAAGAATAGTACAGGGAATGAAGAAGCCAAAGAACTTACACGTGTGACCCATGGACATGAACTAAGGGGGGAATGCTAGAGGGAGGATGGCATGGGAGGAGGGTGAGAAAGGAGAGAAAAAATAGAACAACTGTAATAGCACAATCAATAAAATATACTTTAAAAAGTTGAACTAGTAAAAAACAGAGCGTAAAATGCTGGTTAGCAGGGAATCGTGAGTGGGGAGAAAAGACCAATGTTGTCTAAGGGCACAAATTTGCAACCTTTAGTATGTAAGTCAAAGTGATCTAGTGCACCATATAGTGAATCTAAAGGACAATATGACACTATGATTATGTAATGTAACAAATACAGCTACAAAGGCAATCATATTACAATATATAAAGGTACAAGTACAAAAGAAACATTATAAATCTTAAATTTACAATGTAATATGTCAAATATATTCAATTAAAAACAGAAAATGTAGAATATAAATTTTAAAGTAAAACAAAATAAAATTTAAACATAAAAACTGAGACAATTTTAAAGAAAATGTACAACAGTATGTTTTTATATAGGGTTTGGGAAAAGACTTCTGGAATAAGGTCCTAAAAACACAAAATAAAAAATTGATCAATTTCATTCTGTCAAAATAAAGAATAGCACAGACAAAGAGGAGAATTTGGGGGAAAATATTGGTAACACACAAACCAGCAAGAACTTAACACTGGCAAAACCCAAACAACTCCTAAAAATCAGTAAGAAAAAAAGTAAGAAGCCCAATTTTAAAATGAGCAAAGTATTGGATAGACAATTCTCAAAAGGGAAGCCCAAGTAATTAATAAGAATATTGAGAAATATTCAGGGGACTTCCGCCAAGATGGAGGCATAGGTGGAAGCACTGTACCTTCTCACACAACCAAGTTTAAAAACAACAAAGTTTTAGCAACAAAAACGCGCCAAACACAGAAAATTGAACTATACAGAAGTCTGACAACAACAAATCCTTCGGCCAAACCGGTAAGAGGGGAAAAGCCAGCAGCAGAACAGGGTTGGGCAGGAAAGATCCACCTGACTGACCCAGGCGCGCAACCCAGGTGCACGACCCAGGTGCTCAGGCAGCCATGGGCGGATCCCAGGTGTGGAGTAATGGGCAAACCCACTGAGGGCGCAAGGCGGTGGACCCACAGTCACACATTAACGCACAGATAAACTGGTGATGGAGTGAGCAGTGAGACTTACCGGACCACACAGGCTCCAGGGGTGGGAAGCGGCAGAGGAAACTGCTATTGTCCTTCTCTGACCCCACCCCCACGTACAGCGTCATAAGCCAGCGACCTGGGTGGCCCCTCTCTGACCACGCCCCCACATACAGCATCACAAACCAGAAACCTGGGTGGCCCCACCCTGGTGAACACCTAAGGCTCCACTCCTCATATGTAACAGGCGTGAACATATCAAAACATGGCTCAAGAACAACTCAGAGCCCCAGAGCCAATAAATCTAAGTGATGAAGAAATAGCCAAACTTTCAGATGCACAGTTCAAAACACTGGTGAGCAGGGTGCTCACAGAACTGGTTGATTTTAGTCACAAATTAGAGGAACATATGAAGGCTAAACTAATTGAAATGAAGGGAAATACACAGGAAACCAATAGTAATGGAAAGGAAACTGGGACTCAAATCAAAGGAGTGGACCAGAAGGAGGAAAAAAATGTCCAAACAGAAAAATATGAAGAAACAAGAATTCAAAAAAATGAGGACAGGTTTAGGAACCTCCAGGACATCTTTAAACGTTCCAACATCCAAATTATAGGGGTACCAGAAGGGGAAGAGGAACAGCCACGAGTGGAAAACTTATTTGAACAAATAATAAAGGAGAATTTCCCCAATCTGGCAAAGGAAATAGACTTCCAGGAAATCCAGGAAGCTCAGAGAATCCCAAAGAACTTGGACCCAAGCAGGAACACACCAAGGCACATCATAATTATATTAGCCAAGATTAAAATGAAGGAGAGAATCCTAGAAGCAGCAAGAGATAAGGGGACAGTCACCTACAAAGGAGTTCCCATCAGACTGCCAGTGGATTTCTCAAAAGAGACCTTACAGGCAAGAAGGGGCTGGAAAGAAGTATTCCAAGTCATGAAAACCAAGGACCTACATCCAAGATTGCTCTATCCAGCAAAGCTTTCATTTAGAATGGAAGGGCAGATAAAGTGCTTCTCAGATAAGATCAAATTCAAGGAGTTCATCATCACCAAGCCCTTATTATATGAAATGTTAAAGGGACTTATCTAAGAAAAAGAAGTTAAAAAAACATGAACAGTGAAAGGACAGCAAACTCACAGTTATTAACAACCACACCTAAAACAAAAGCAAACTAAAAGGACAGCTAGATCAGGAGTGGAAACATAGAAATGAAGATCTCAAGGAGGGTTAGCAATAGGGGAGTGGGAGGAGGAGAAGGGGGGAGAAGGTACAGAAAATAAGTAGCATAGACAGTAGATAGAAAATAGATGGGGGGCAAGAATAGTATGGGAAATATAGAATCTAAAGAACTTGAGACACGTGGTTATAAACTAAAGGGGGGAATGGTGGGGGAGGGGGTGTGCAGGGTGGAGGGAAATGAAGGGGGGAAACAGAACAACTGTAATGGCATAATCAATAAAATATATTAAAAAAGAAATATTCAGAATCTTCAGTAAACAATGAAATTGAAATGAAAATAAGATTATTAGGATAAAAAAAATTTTAATTATATAATTTCATAGATGGCAGAATGTAAAAAATAGAAACTCTGGTATACTTTGGGGGGAAATGTAAATTGGTACAGTCATTCCGAAAAAACAATATATCCTCTGACTCCAAAATTCCTTTCTGGTTCTATATATCAGAGGAATTCTGGCACAGCCTCACAGGGGATCTGGATGAGGTCATTGACTATAGGGGATCTGGATGAGGTCATTGACTGTGGTGTGGTTTGTGGTACTGGGACTTGGGGGCAACCTAAGTGTCCATCTGTAGGGGAACAATAAAACACACTGGATGCCATGGTGGTTGCCAGGGACTGAGGGGAAGTGTGAATGGGGAATGGCTGTTTAATTGTTAGTTAGTTTTAGTTTGGGAAAATGAAAAAGTTCTGAAGAAGGATAGTGATGATGGTTATTGAACAGTGTGAATGTACCTGATGTCAAAAAATTGTGCACTTAGCCCTGGCTGGTGTGGCTCTGTAGACTGAGTGTCTGTCCACCTGTAAAAACACTGTACACTTAAAAATGGTTAAAGTCCTAAATATTGTTATGTATATTTTACTACAATTTTTAAAATATTTTTTGAAATTCAGTGGTTGCACACTATTAAATACCTTGCAGAATTAAAAAAATATTGAGCTAACTGTAGTTATAGCCATATAATCATAAAAAAAGATTGAATGATAAATTAAAATCACAAACACATTCCAAACAATACACCATATTTTACTAGGACACATGCATGTTTAAAGATCCATAATCAACATATTAGTTTGGAAAGTTATTGGGGACAGAGGACTAGGAATGCAGGTTGGGAATTAAGGGACAAATAACAAAATAAGAGGGTGTTACATGGACCAATGATAAGTGACAAAAAGACATTATGAACTGAGAAGTTTGTACGTTCAGTTAAAAAGAAATTACTTCATACATGTGAAAATCCTCTGAAAAGATGTAAAGTTTTACAGTTCTTCGTTTATCATTTCCTTCATTCGAAGAGGAGTGAAATGAACCAAAATAGACTTGCCTCCTAATTTTTTGGATCTTCAGTGAATTCTGAAAATTGGTGATTTACACATTGCCTAAGTATCCCACATGGGAAGTTTATCCGTATTTTATGAGCTTTAAAATGTCTCCAGTGATCTCTCATTACCACAGATTTCTTCTTTCCTCTTTTTATATTCTATTCCATACTGAGCCAGATTAAGGGGTGCGTTAGACAGGATTTGCCTGGGGTGCTAGTATTTAAGAGGTGTTAAAAATGTTGCTAGAATTATAGCAAGATGGAAAAAATTATTTTCCTTAGCACTGCTGTTACAGAGAGCATTTTGCAATGTTAGAAAGAACCTAGTTATAAATTGTGTGGGGTGGGGCTGTGTGTGGCCCCTCTCCCAGGGAAACACACAAATAATAATAGAAATTATTTAAACTCAGGGCCACAAAGCCACAGTGAAGAGCTCTGCACAACTCCAGCATCTGTCATTTACATACGACCTGCAAGACTGTCCACGGTGGCCCTGTTTAAACTGGCTCCTTGAGAAGGTCACTCAATCAAAATGCAAAGTTTTTGCTTCATACATTGGATAATCATAGTTGGTGCTGGAGTTGAACTGTTTAGGAAAAAAAGAGGACAATCTACACTAACAAACCACCAAGTTATTGGACTGCCTGGGAAGCTGCCTTCTCCTGGCCAGGTCTATTTCCAAGAAAAAATTACATGAAGTCCTTCATTTAGGATGGTGAAGCCCAGCCATTACTCCCATTGTGTAACAGGCTTTCAGAGTCTAACTGTGCTCTTCATCTGGCCATCTTCCTTAAGAGGCAGGAAGTGGAAGGTACTGGGGATGGGGGATGGCAGATGACATCAAGGGGTCCTCTGCGGATTCCATGTGCTGATGAAGCAAAGGTACCATGGCTGTGCATAAAACCAAGCCAACAACCTTGACCTGGCCATACAAAAGGGTATTTTTGAGACGATGGAGAAATGCCTTTATTTGACCCTAATTCTTAAGGAAAGGGGCCACTACCAATTCCTAAAGGCATTTTGGGAATCAATAGAATTGTTCATTTGTTTAAGCATATCTCTGTGGCAACCATATATGGTTGGCATGTATGTTTGGCAACCATAATTCTTTAGTCTCCATTCTCAACTCATTTAACACAACTGAGTCCATAAAGTAGGCATCTAAAAAAGTACTTTGACTAACAAATTAGGGATGAACTACACTGTCCCACATCAGTAGCAGTTTTTGTTAAAATATCCCAATTATTTTTGCTCAGTTCACATATTAAGCTGTTCACAATATTGTCCTACATAAAGCAATTCACAATATTTCTGACTCTTCAGAAAGACCTAGAAAGTAAAACATGAAGCAAAAAAATAAAATAAACAAAAAACAACAACAAAGGATCTCTTGTGGTGACATATCTGGCATTTCTGAGTTTCACTTGCCAACTGAACAAATCTCCACTGAGTGCCAGACATCACAGCGAGTGCTGAATACCCTCTGAGGTCCCTGCCCTGGTGGCACCTGGAGTCTGGAAGTGTGATTTCACATGAGGACTGGGACGTGTGCCTTCTCCAGCTGACTCTACAGGTCACCCCTGAGATAGCCACAGGCCATCCCCAAATGACGAAGTCAGACCAGATGGCTTTAAAAGTCCTTTGCAGTTTTCGAATTTAAAATTGTTGATAAAACTTTAATACTTTACCACCTTTTTAATATGTAATGAATCCTATGTTTAAAAAAAAACCTACATTGGAACATGGCTAAGCATTTTGTACAGTTCTCTTATTCAGCCTCTGAACAGTCCTCTGAAATAAGAATGTATACACCGAGGTTCCAAAGCAGAAAACTAAGTACCTTCTCTAACGTCACATAACTAGCAAAGGCAGTGTGGACCAAAACCCAGGTGTTTGGGAACAGAAATGGAGAGTTTGCACAGTCCTTGCTTTTTAAACTCCTCTAATGTTCGTCCTTAGTTATCAACAGTCTCTTTTCCAGGCCCTGCCTGTGACCTACCAGCTGACAAATCTTGATGTTTCAGTTCTGTGCAGTTCAGCCATTTATTTCCTCTCTGAAACGAAACAGCGTCCGTAAGAGGATCCGTTCATACCACGCTCCAGCCAACTGCCCAGCGGGCCGGGGCGAGCAGTGCTTTCCCAGAAAGGGCGGAACCCGCAGACGGACGCACAGCAGCTTTGCGCATGCTCCTGGAGGCTCGCGCCGCTGGGCGCTGAGGAACGTTCTTATAATTTACATGCTCCGCTTGAGATGTAGATGCTGAAGCACCAGAATTATACATCTGTTCCCTTGACTTTTTAACCAAAGAGTGCTAGTTTATTGCTGAGCTTAAGGATAAAAGAGGCAAGAAATGAAAGTTGGATTGGGTTTTTTAAAGTTTCCTCCCCACTAAGTACAATCAGATGTTGACTGTGTGAGCCGGATGCTGGGTGGATGTTCACTTCACTTTGCCTCTCAGTTTATCAGCTCGTTTTTTTTAGGTAACACTTTTCATCGCAAGGGAAAACCGAAGGGTCCTATACAAATATTTTCAGTTAAATGCATCAAACAGCCCCAATGTTGTGGTGCCAAAAGAAATAAAATAAAATAAAACAGGAACAGTACGAAACTGATTTATGAGGCTTTGTGGGGAAACAACTGTCCTTTCATCTCTGGATACACAGTTTATCTTTGACCCTGGAGTACTCGCTGGAATTCCGGGCAAAGGGCACCTATTCAAAAATAATCTGTCCAAGACTCAAGGAGCTCAATCATGAACCAGAGATCAAACGCCTTTTATGTTCTTTCTGCTCCAGGATTAAAACAGCAGACCTATTATATTTTAATGCACAAAATAAAGAATCAATCAGGGGAATCTGCTGCTTCAGCAAACACCTTCTTCCAAAAGAACTATTTGTGATATAAAACCCAGTACGTGTCTCCATTGGGTATCTCAAAGACGGAGAGGTGGGCTGCGTCTTTTCAAAGGTAGGAAGGTAAATGAATGAGCTAGTGGTCTGACCTCCATTAAAGGACTCATGTTTACCCCTGCCTCTAAGAAATGTGTATTCATTTAGTATTCAGGTAAAAGAAACTTCTCTACGCCTTTCCCACACTTTCTCCTTTGACCAAGAGAATCTTTCACCCTAGCCCAGGAACTCTTGAGAGTTCCTCCAGGTTTCTGCACCTGGAGATCGGCACAGAAGCCTATCAGGTGCACAGGGTTTTGGCAGGAAATGCAGAGCTGCCTGGGCACCTGGAGAGATGGAGGACCAGTGCACTGTGATGGGCACCAAATGAGGTCTGTCTGGCTCAGGAGTCTCTTTTCTGGTCTCCCATATCCTGCCTATGCTTTGTGTCTTCATCTTCCCGGACAAGGGCGATTTGTCCCAGGATGGTTCTTTTCCCGTGCCTGCCTAGTCAGAGTTGTTTCTCAGGACTTTTAACTAGGACAAGGGCAAGAACTCAGTATTTTCAGGGTAAAAGGTATAAAAATATAATGCTTGGGAGGGAGATCTGGTCTGCAGTGAGAGAGAATTACTCATCCAGAATATAGGTTCCTGGACCCTGTCCTAGATCTGCTGAATCGGAGTCTGCCTGGAGAGGCATCTTAGAAAGCGCATTATGAACACAAACACCAGATGATTTTTATAAACCTGAAACTCTGAGCACCTCTACACTAAGAATTCCAGGAGGGCTTAAGTGTGGGGTAGAGGGTTATATTTTTTTAACACTACCTGCCTTTCTACTGATTTTTGACAATATCTCCCATTCAAGAGGCAAGCTATCATGGCAGTTAAGTTAAAAATAACCAACCTGACCCTTCAATGTAGGTAAGAAATGCAATGATGTTTTCCTGTCATCAGTGCTGTCACAGAGTGAGGGTGGCCCAGATGACTTCATCCTCCAGGGTCCAATGAATGGAGCATCCTCCAGAGGAGAGTAAGATTTCACAAGCTGAGAAGCCATAATGAAACTGGGAAGCATGTTCCAGGGTTTAAAAGGAAGAGGGATGCTGGCTAGGTTGGCTGGCAAGTTTGATCCTCGTGGATGTGAAGTCAGTTGGCAGTGTCGCACTGAGAACACACCTACATGAGTGGGCCTCCATCGCGAAGCGGCAGTGTTCTCACCACACCGTCAGGCAGCTTTCAACCGTGGCCCCCAATGACCAGTCTTCCCAGTTACCCTCTCCTCTCCCAGCACACACAATGTGCCTTTCCATCAAAAGTCAACAGAGTCGTTGGTTTTTATCAGAAGTACTTTATGTGTATGTTTTATCAAAACCTGTTATCTTCACACCATCTTTTTTCTTTCCCAGTCCTGTCCCCTCCGAGAGAGAGAGAAAGAAGAGTACAGTGCATGAGAGTATGGGTTTTAGAGATGGAGAGAACCAGGAACCTTGGGCAAATTATTTAACTACCTAAGCCTCACTAACCTCATTAGTATCTATAGCTCTTGTTATGAGTTTTAAATGAAACTTAGCACATCATAAGCTGTAAATAAATATTAGCTAACTCACTGGCCAATATGCTCACATGCATGTGCATGTCCAGACACCTAGACTCACACGAAGCATGATGGCATTAAAAACTGGTTGAACAAAAATCAAGGGATCTGCAACCTTGAACAATTCATACCTACTCTTGGGGCCACAGTGTCCACATCTGTGCAATGGAGTGTTGTATTAGGTCATATCTAAGCACCCATCCAAGACATAGAGTCCAACAGTCTGAATCAGCATTAAAGCATCTCTATATGAACTTACATAGAATGGTCTCCAAGATACACTATTAAGTGAAAAGGGCAAAGTGCATAACTGTGCACATGTATGTTCCCTCTCATGCATGTGTGTTCACAGACTATCTCTGGAACAATAAATAACAAAATGGCAAATGTAGTTGCCTCTGGAGAAAGGATTTAGAGGACTGGAATAGGAAGTCTTACTTTGTACTATACAGTAGTCCCCACAATCCTGGTTTTGCTTTCCAAATTTCAGTTACCTCACAGTCAACAGCAGTCTGAAAATGTTATATGGAAAATTACAGAAATGAAGAATTCATAAGTTTTAAATTGAATGCCATTCTGAGCAATATGATGAAATCTCGCACCATCCCGTTCAATCCTGTCCAGGTCAGGAATCATCCCTTTCTCCAGAGTATCCATGCTGTATATGGTCCCCACCACTTAGTCACTTAGTAGCCATCTCCATTGCCAGATTGACTGCCACGGTATCACAATGCTTGTGTTCAAACAACCCTTATTTCACTCAGTAATGGCCCCAAGTGCAAGTGTAATTATCTTAAGTTTGCAATTCAGACATGCCCAAAAGAAGCCATAAAGTGCTTCCTTCAAGAAAAAGATAGAGCCAGCAATTCCGCTTCCGGGACTATATCCTAAGAATCCTAAAACAACAATTCAAAAGAATATGTGCACCCTATGTTCACAGCAGTGTTATTATAATAGGCAAGATTTAGAAACAGCCTAAGTGCCCATCAGTAGATGAGTAGATAAAAAAAGCTGTGGTACATTTACACCAGGAGTGTCAAACTCGTTTTCATCAGCCTCAAGGCTGCCTTCAAAGGGCTGAATGTAACTTTAGGACTGTATAAATGTAACTGCTCCTTAACAGTTAAGCGAGAGCTCGGTGCTGCTGCCGGGTAGAAACAAGGTGCCAAGCCAGATAAAACAAGGTGGAGGGCTGGATTCGGCCTGTGGGCCTTGTGTTTGCCACCTGTGATTTCACAGTGGAATACTACACAGCAATAAAAAAAACAAGGAATTCTTACCTTTTGCGACAGCATAGGTGGACCTGGAGACTATTATGCTAAGTGAAATAATCCAGGAAATGAAAGGCAAATACCATATGATCTCACTTATCATTGGAGTCTAAGGAAGAAAAGAAAAACTAACGAGCAAAATAGAACCATAGGCACAGAAACAAGGAACAGACCGACAGCTGTAAGGGAGGAGTGGAGAGGTTGGAAGTGGTTGAAAGGTGAAGGGACCAGACTAAAAACAAATGCATGACCCATGGAAATGAACAATGATGAGGGGACTGACTGTGGAAAGCGAAGGGCTGCGGTGAAGGGAGGAAGGGGAAGAAGTGGGACAACTGTAACAGCATAAACAATAAAGAAAAATTAAGAAAAAGAAAGACAGAACTTCCGATTACAATGTTCTTCAAAGAAGTTCAGGGAAAAAAAACTTTCCACTATCAGGATCCCCAACCATCAAACCACTTGCTTCTGACATAACCGCCAACACTGTCACGGCTCTGTGATCCAGGACCATCCCAAGCAGATGGTCTTCCTTTTGGCATCTCATCAGGAGGTCGATTATAGCCTAAGGCTCCATCACAATCCTAGGTCATTCACCTCACTTCATCTCATCCCGTAGACATCGGACCATCTCATCTCACTTCAACGTAAGAAGGGTGAAAATAGTAGAAGAAAATATTTTGAGAGCAAGCATATTTATATAATTTTATCATAGTATATAGTTATAATTGTTCTATTTTATTATTAGTTATTAATGTTAATCTCTTGTTGTGCCTAATTTATCAATTAAACTTTATTGTGGTTATATATATATATAGGAAAAATCGTAGTATATATAGGGTTTGGTACTACCCACAGGGGCCTTAGAACATATCCTCCATGGATAAAGGTGGGTATTTTATGAGAGGGGGGACACAAAAATAAAACCAGAATTATCTTTTTTGGAGGACAGGCCCCTTGTAGCACAGGCATCTCCCACTAGTTGAGTGTTCTAGGAACCCATCTGGATCAGTGTACCCACTGGCACTGCTGTAAGAGGCTGCATTCAGCTTCGGTGAATTTTTTTGAAAAATATTTCAACACATTTCATGTGCAAATCTTTGAATGCATTTGCACATTTCATGGCTGGTGACTTACGAGCGCACCTGCCCATACCGTGCTGAGTGTTCAGCAGGCTTGACCCAAAACAGCATAACCCTTGTGCCTCACTCTCCCTATTCACCCAATCTCACCCGTAAA
Source organism: Artibeus jamaicensis (assembly GCF_021234435.1). Taxonomy (NCBI): domain Eukaryota; kingdom Metazoa; phylum Chordata; class Mammalia; order Chiroptera; family Phyllostomidae; genus Artibeus; species Artibeus jamaicensis. The sequence goes on along the minus strand of NW_026522030.1, from coordinate 39,789,209 downwards.
GACTTATTTTGGTTTCCTCAGATAAAAAAAAATGCTCTCAAAGGGAAAAGTTTTGCCAGTGTGGAAGAGGTGAAACAAAACACAGTAGAAGCACTAAAAGGCATCAAAATCAACAAGTTCAAAAACTGCTTTGAGCAGTGGGAAAAACATCTCAATAGGTGTATTGCATTCAGTGGGGAGTACTTTGAAGGTGACTGAAGACTAAACATGTAAGAATAAATACCCAATTTTTTATAAATAAATTCCAGGTTTTTGCAAGTCCTCCCTTATATACCCTTTGTAGTTTTATACCATGGCCATTCTTCACCTATTTTTTTTAGTAGTTTAAAACCTAGAAAAGAGGCCCACATTACAAGTGGGTACTGAATGGCTAGTTTTTATTATAGTGAATTTCCATCTACATTTAGTTTGCTTTCATAATAATTTTTTTATATTTGTTATAATATTAAAAATTAAATGGTTACAGTTCTGTGGAATTTTGAGGCTAAATTTTTCCACCTTAACAATCAGTTCTTGCTGTGGCTCAGTGGATTGATTGCCAGCATGCAAACCAAAGGGTTGCTGGGTCAGTTCACAGCCAGGGCACATGCCTGGATTGCTGGCCAGGTCCCCACTTGGGGGCACGTGAGAGGCAACCAAACATTGATGTTTCTCTCCCTCTCTTTCTCCCTCCCTTCCCCTCTCTCTAAAAATAAATAAAATCTTTTAAAAAAGTTACTAGTTCTTAAAACCATTCAGCTCTCCTTGTAGGCTGTTGCAAGTTACGAGCTCTTGGAGAGAAGGAAACTGCTTCTAGGGAATACCATGGGTCTAACGTCGGGAGAGTGACTTAATTATCAAACAGGCACTTTAGACATATTATCTCATTTAATCCTTAGAACAATTCTCTGTGCTGTTAATTTCTCCATCACACTGGGGTTGGGGGGAAGAAAGCTCAGAGAGGTGAGATGATTTGCCAAGGAAAAGCTGAGGTTTAAATTCAGATTTAACTTGACTCCAAGCCTGTATGCATTCCAGGTTGCCATGCTGCCCCCTGGAAGTAATCCAAGGGAATAGGTTCACATTAAGAATACTAGTCATTTATGTGAGTGGAAAAAGGAGGGGGAAATGCCATATAAAAATTGGTAGACTAGAACTGAGTTAGTTACTATGAGTCATGTCTGTTTTCTCTTGTAGGCTCTTGAGCATCTGGGAAAGCATCTTCCAACACATCCTCTGGTTCATGCCTCACATGTGCTCTCGGACAATTCAGCTCCACAAAAAGTGTATTTTTAAAGAGTCTCTTCCTAGAAGATTAAAGCTACAAGTAGAGCCTAGCCTGCTCTTTGCCTGACTGGATTGACCAGAGCCACCACAACTCAATTGGTTATGTTGGGTCTTCCTGCCATGTGACAACCATGTGACCCAGGCAGGATTCAAACTCAGGCCTTTCAACAGCCAAGTCTTTAAGGTCCATCTCATCGACTTCTCTCATTTTACAGATGGAGAAAACCTGAGGTCCAGATAAGCAAAAGGACAAAGAAAGGAAGCACTGAGGTCAGAACTCAGACCTCCCACCTCTGCATCCTGTATCCTTTTTTCTATAGCAAGATGCTTCCACGAAAATGAGCCCTTTTACATTTCTGAGAGATGATGTGAGACACTGGTTAAGATGGTTAGGAGTAAAAACTCTGAAATATCAACGACCTGGGATTTTTCTCCATGCAGTCACATCCTACATATATGATACTAGGTGAGTTGCTGCACTTCTTTAAGCCTATGTCCTTATATGTGAAATAAAAATAACAATTATACCTAATTCACAAGTAAAAAATTGTGTGGGTTAAATAAGGCATGCAAAGTGTCAGATGAAAAACAAAGACCAGAATAAATGTTGGCTATTATTAGAGGTAGTAATATCTGACTTATAGTTGGAAATGGATTTGGCAAAAAAACATTAAACATACGAATGTCTCTCCTTCGATAGTCCCTGAGCTCTTGGAATGCAGAGCCCATGTCTTAGTCTAAACTATTTTAAACTACTCCGAGAGAGGAATTTATTATGTTCTAAGATCCACTACATCCAGGCTTCCAATGAGGTGTTTTATTTGTGTCATTATCATGGCTTATACCACACGACTCCCCCCAGAAACCAATGCAAGTGCCTTACCTCCAAGGCCTGGCCAAAAGAAGACAACAGGGATTGACTAAACTCATCAGGTCCCACTCTTAGGTTTGAGAAAAGCACATACAGTATGAGGAGACAATAGGTGGTAGAGAAAGAAGCCAAAAAATGCACACAGAGGTGACAGAAAAGAGAAGTCATGTGGGGAAGGAAAATTGAGAAAATAGAGTGGAAACCATAGGAAAAGCAGACACAGGCAGTAGACACTTCATCCAAATGTATAAGCCCTTCTTTATCAGGAGGAATTATATTCAGCTGTTTGTACTAAGACCTAAAGACAATGGCTCATGCACATAAAGAGTTATTATCTCATAAAAGGTGAACAAACAGAGGAGAGCAATCCAGAGCTGGTATAGATGATCCTCAAAGTGCACAGGCATCCTTTGAGGCTGCTTTGATTTCTCTGCTCCAAACTCCTTTGAACATGGCTGCCAAGCTCAAGGTCATAAGAGCCTACCAGAGTTCCAAATTCCAAAAAGAAAGAAGATGAAAAAGGCACTCTTCCCTGTTGTTTCAGTCCCATTTAGAGAGATTTCCTGAAGTCCCACCCATGGCTGTCCACCTGCATCTCGATGGCCACACCTAGATGCAAATTAGGCTGGGTGATGCAGCCTTTCAGCTGGGCACACCGCCAGTCCAGATAAAAGGAGGACTCTGTTACCAAAGAAGAGGAGAGTAGATATTGAATAGGCAACTAGCCATTTCTAGTACTTTCCCCCTGCCATGCATTTACTTAACTGCCAAGGGAATAACAGGAAATAAAGTTGCTAGACCTGGGCTGAACCACCTTCTAGTGCTTGGACCACATTCCAGTCTTTGTGAGACCTCCTAAGTGTCCGTCCATCAAGATTTCCATCTTCCTTATCTCTCCTTAAAATAAACTATTTTTTAAATTTTATTTATTTATCTTTAGAGGGGAAAGGAAGGAGAAAGGGAGAGAAACATCAATGCATGGTTGCCCTTTGCACACTCCCTGCTGGGAACTGGCCTGCAGGGAACCAGCCTGCAACCCAGGCATGTGCCCTGACTGGGAATCGAACCGCGATTGTCTGGTTTGCAGGCCCGAGCTCAATCCACTGAGCTATACCAGCCAGGGCCAAAATAAACTATTTTTAAAAGCAACTTAAATAGGCCTCCCAAGTTTTTTTCTACCTCAAAGACCCTAATAACACACAGTGCCAGTTACTGGCATGCAACTGGCACCCAGGAAGTTCTCAGTAAATGTCCATTAAACTGAACTTAATTCCATGAAAAATCACACTGGTCTTTCACTTACCCACCTGCTCTCTGCCTGCCCTGAGTCTTCAGATTCCGTTACCTCAGAAGACAGTAATTCGAATATTGTGTTTGGTTTTATATTGGGCTTTTGCAAGTGTTTTATGCAAGCTCATCACTAACAGCAAGCGTGTCAGGGCTTTTTGAGCTGTGGATCACAGTAGGCCCTTCACTGCTTTAGTGTGTGTGTTGAAGAATGATGATCCTTTGTTGATTTCCTGGCCATGGCCACCAAGCCTGGGTTTCATAACAGATTGGGGCAGCTGAGGCTAAACTGCTTTCCTACAGGGAGCTCCTGAATCTACAAGTTTCACTTTTAAAAGCTCTGGCTGAAATGAAAACTATTGAGAGAGAGAGAGTGAAAGAGAGCTGAGTCACATCCAAACAATCCATGCCTGAAATGACAGGAAATAACTGTGGGCTTGTTCAATGCAGGAGGGATGTTGGGAAGCAGAGGGCTGTCTGCACTCAGACAGTATAATGGAGAGTAAAGTAATGAGTGTAATCTACATTAACTTCACAGATTATAAATTTTGAAAGCAGTACCTTAAATTTATGGGTTGTCCATAAATGAACTAGTTGGTCTTGAGAAAAAAATGTCCATTCGTGGACAACCCAAAGTGAAACATGGTCCCCCTTTAATTGAGCTCTTCCTCACCCCTCGTAACATCCTTTTCTTAGCCCTGTTTCTTCTAGAGACTCCCAAGGCACCTTAATTCCCTCTCGGAAATGACAATATTTCGAATATATGAAAACACAAATCAAGCCCTTCTCTCTTAAGATAGCTCTTCTCCAAGGCATCATTCTCAATGTCCTTAACTGTCTGCACTCAGACAAGACTGGAAGGCCTTTCAGCATCCTCATCCTTGGTTCCATTCCTCCTATGGAACCAAATCTATCAATGTCCCATTAAAAATTTAATGCACAGAACTGGATATCAAATCCCAGATGTGATCTGATGGGGGTAAGGGAAGAAGTGTAGTTAGCATTCTCTTTGATCTGGAGACTGTTAACAGAATCTAAGTTTGCATTAGCAATTTCTTATAACCATGACTCATTCTTGCTTCTTTTTCTGTAATTGGATGTATTGGGGTGACATTGGTTAATAAAATTGTATAGATTTCAGGTATATGATTCTATATACATTAACTGTATTCATTCTTGGTTCTTTTTTGAGCTTTGTAATCCCCTATGACTCCTAGATCATTTTCACATAAACTAATGTCAAGTCAAATCTCCCTCGACATATAGTTTCATAGTTGTGTGACAGTTGTTTTTGAAACCCAAATATAGGATTTTCTCCTTGATGTATAGTCCCAGTAAAGCCTAGTCTGCCATTAACAATAGTGGTCAGACCTCCCAACTTAATGTCATCCAAAGATTAACAACAAAATGTTTATGCCTTCATTTGCTAGCCAGCATAGTCCAAAATAAGAGAACCATGAGCTCTAAGACTAAAGACTGTCCTCAAAATTCTCATGGATTTACTACTCAAAGTCTTTTGAAGGTAGCTCTTCAAACAGCTAAAAAAATCCACCTTACTTCACTGTTTTCCATCCTAAAATTTTTTCTTACTCAAGACTTTGTTAAATGCCTTGCTGAATTGAGCCATATCTTGTCTTTGGCATTCCTCTCCCTGATACCGCTCTAGCAACCCTGTCAAAAGAGAAAATATTAGTTTGGCTTGAAACTTTTACAACATCTCAGGTACCTTCCTATGGTAACTTTTTATGATGATAATCCATCACAACAATTTGGTGATGAATGACAGAAGTACAATCCCCATGGCTCATGCTACTTAATATCAAATGATACACTCATTAGTGAAATAATACTTGTACTTGCCAGCATTTTATATGTAATGTCTTAATTCCATCTGGGGTGAATGAATTGATTCTTCTAGTTTTTGTTTTTATCTAAAGGGGAAAAAAAGGTGCACACAGTCTTCAGTCTAGTTAACACGCATGAAGTAATCACACCATTCCTTGTCCCCTGGCTCGTATCTTCAGCAATGACCTGAACTCTTCTGGGGTTTGTGGTCTTTGGATTGATTTTAATTCAAAACAAAAAAATAACAAATTATATGTTAATCAATGGGTAGAAATTAGAGTAACTTACCTGATGGGTGAGTATGGATAAGGGAAAGAGGCGTGAATGGCTCAGCCTTCTCCTCTTCCCCTTCTCTGAAGAACAATCATGCAGAGACTAGAAACACTCAATCACTCCCTGCCCGCAGGAGGTGTGCTGAACCAGTGCAGACTGTTTCCAGGTGGCTACTTGTATTTGATTCTTGAGTTGAGTATTAGAGGTCAATTCTAGGGGTTAGTTTTGGAAATTAATCCAAGAAGCGCTCTTGCTGCTGGATATGTCATTCTCTGATACGATCATAACCGGTAATAAGGTTAGGTAAGGTATATTCTAATCTCCAAATGCCAACTCCTTTGCTCTATTTCTTGCTTGAACTCCAGGCATATTATAGCAGTGCTTATTTCGGGGCTCCTAAAACATCCGTAACAAAATACTTCAATGGGGAGTTCCCATATGAGGGGTCCCCTATCAGGACAAAAAAGGTTCCATTCTGGCACTTCTCTGTCACTTGCTGGAAGCGGTCTGGGGAAAGTGTGGCATTGATATAAACACCACAGTAGATTCAAATTTGAGACAGTTGAGACTGCAAGTTAGTTATCCTTCCCCAGTAGGTCCCCTTTCTAGTTCTTTATCTCACTTGTTCTTATAACTCCATAAGATCGTGTGTATATGCGTGTTATTATACTTTATGAAGCTAAGGTAGATGCCAATGTTTCTACATAGAGAAATATGTAGTCATCCAGATAACATTATACATATATAACTTATCATATATATTATATGAGCATCTGATGTACTTAACATTTACATAGAAACTCTCAGAGACAGATTAGGCCATGTCAGGTCATACATGTTAGAAAAAATCTCCCATGTACGCACATAGAAGATGTAGATCCAATGACCAAAACGGCCATTTGCCAGTTTTATACAGAATTTATATGAGGAGCAAAAGAGATAAATATGAATGTTTTATAAATTAGGAGGCAATAAACACATGTTAATTATTATTATGACACATTTTTCATTATATCAGATGCCAACCTATTTCAGGTGTCTCTGTCCAGCATGCCCTAAATGTGTTTATACATAACAGGTTGAAAAACAAAATAAGGGTAATAGATATGATAAAATCTTCGTACAATCATTAAAATAAAAATAAGTGGGTGCCACAAACCCAAGTTTATGTATTGCAGCATCCAGCATCTCAAGAATTATCAGCTCTACAAAGTGGACCCTAGAAGAAAATAACCCTGGGCTTACAGATACAGAATAGGAACAAAGGAAGGTAATCCAAGAATAAAATTAGGCAGGGCAGTAAAAATTCTAGCACTGACTGAAAAACCCAACATTAATACTAAGTTTTCATTTTACAGGGAATTGTAGATCTTCCCACTTTCTTTATCTCTTTAGCGCTGCTGATACTTTGTAGGAGGAATTCCAGAAAGTTGCTTAATACAAGTTAATAGAAGTCTTTCATTCCACAATTAGAATTAAGCTTTTAAATGCAGATGATGTGCATTGAACATGCACAAATTCACATTAAAAGGTACACAACTTGATATTGGAGCCTCTCTGAGCACACTGGTGTTGCCTCGGTGAGAAATGAAGATGGTCCATGAGCTCAGAGAGAGGATAGTGTGGAAGGAAGGTATACTTGAGAAAACTAAGATGGGAAAGAAAGTGAAATCAGGAGGCGAGGACCAGGTGAAGAAATGTTTGTGCACCCATGTTCACAACAGCAAAAGGGGAGAGGAACCCAGCAGATGCATGGACAAACAAAATGTGATATATGCATACAATGGAATATTACTCAGTCTTTATAAAGAAGGAAATTCTGCCCTGGCTGGTGTAGCTCAGTGGATTGAGCGCAAGCCTGTGAACCAGAGGATCACAGTTCGATTCCCAGTCAGGGCACATGCCTGGGTTGCAGGCCAGTTCCCCAGCAGGGGGTACATGAGAGGCAACTACACAATGATGTTTCTCTTCCACTCTTTCTCCTTCCCTTCCCCTCTCACTAAAAATAAATAAAATATTTTTTAAAAAAGAAGGAAATTCTGACATATGCTACAATGTAAATGAACCTTGAAGACACTATTCTCAGTGAAATAAATCAGTCACAAAAGGACAAATACAATATGATTCCATTTATATAAGCTACTGAGAGTAGTCAAATTTATAGGCAGAACTACTGCCAGGGACTGGGGGTAGGAAGATAAAAAGAGTCCTGTGAATGGACGGTGGTGATGACTGCACACCAATGTGAATGCACTTAATACCACTAAACTGTACATTTAAAACTGGTTCAGATGGCAAATTTTATGTCATTTGGATTTTACCACAACCAAAGACATATAGTATATTTTTTAACTAAATTAAAAGACCTGGGTTTAAAAAAAGAGAGAATGGAAACAACTTTTCTACTTTATAGCTTTGTTTAGGTCTTTTTCCTACTTTAGCCACCAAAGGGTTAAAAAGGGAACTTTTTAAATAAAGTATTAACTACTATTAACTATTCAAAAGTGCAAGTTGAGCAAAACCTAATTATGCTAAATCAGTGGAGATAGAAGAAAAATAATGCCATTAAAGCTGCATTAATATGAGTTAAATTGAGAAAAAGGCCAATTACATTCTTAAAATTATTAAAGCTACATTCATTTACTGCCTTGAACATAGAAAATGCTTAAATTGAAGCATAAGTTTGATTTAATATGTCAATGACAGTGTCCTTTGAAGGCTCTTTATAGTAAAATAGCTTTTATGAGAGAAAATGATTAAAAGAGGCAAAGAGACAAGCACAAACCTCTCACTGAGTGGCTGATGGGAGAACTGGTGGGTTTGAAATTCCGAGAATTCACCATTGCAATAGAATTAATGAATGGTATGATAATAAGTTCACCCACCAAAGTATTGACCCTCATAAATGTTCAAGAACAATAAAATTCTGGTCACTGGTAATATGAGGAAAACCACTAATACCTAGAAGTGGGTGCCACAAACCCAAGTTTATGTATTGCAGCATCCAGCATCTCAAGAATTATCAGCTCTACAAAGTGGACCCTAGAAGAAAATAACCCTGAGCTTACAGATACAGAATAGGAACAATGGAAGGTAATCCAAGAATAAAATTAGGCAGGGCAGTAAAAATTCTAGCACTGACTGAAAAGCCCAACATTAATACTAAGTTTTCATTTTACAGGGAATTGTAGATCTTCCCACTTTCTTTATCTCTTTAGCACTGCTGATACTTTGTAGGAGGAATTCCGGAATAGCCAACTGAATTCACCTAATGAGATGAAAATGATACATAGGACAGAAAAGACACCCCAAAATTTTCACTGAATACAAAAAAGACATAATTGACAAACATAAGTATTCAAAAAACTACAATAAGGGACTTCCGCCAAGATGGAGGCACAGGTGGACACACCATGCTTTCTCCCACAACCAAGTTGAGAGACAACAAAATATTAGCAACAGAAAACACAGCCAGAACACAGAAAATTGAACTTTTCGGAAGTCTGATAACAACCAATTCTTCAGCCTGACCGATAGACCAGCAAGGGAGTGGGCGGTGAGACAACGGGACCGAGCAGGCCCCAGCGGCAAGAGGCAGCAGGGAGGGCAGCAATTTCCCCTCTCTGACCCCCCCCCCACATACAGCATCACAAACCAGCGACCTGAGCAGCCCCGCCCTGGTAAACACGTAAGGCTCCGCTCCTCATAAGTAACGGGTACGAATAGACCAAAAATGGCTCAAGAAGATCTCAAAGCCCCAGAGCCCATAAATCTAAGCGATGAAGAAATAGCAAAACCTTCAGATGCACAGTTCAAAACACTGGTGATCAGGATGCTCACAGAACTGGTTGATTTTAGTCACAAATTAGAGGAACATATGAAGGCTAAACTAATTGAAATGAAGGGAATTGCACAGGAAACCAATAGTGATGAAGAGGAAACTGGGACTCAAATCAAGGGAGTGAACCAGAAGGAAGAAAATAATGGCCAAACAGGAAACTATGAAGAAACAAGAATTCAAAACAATGAGAAGAGACTTAGGAACCTCCAGGACATCTTTGAACGTTCCAACACTCGAATTATAGGGGTACCAGAAGGGGGAAAGAAACAGCCACCAGTGGAAAACTTATTTGAACAAATAATAAAAGAGAATTTCCCCAATCTGGCAAAGGAAATAGACTTCCAGGAAATCCAGGAAGCACAGAGAGTCCCAAAGAAGTTGGACCCAAGAAGGAACACACCAAGGCACATCATCATTATATTAGCCAAGATTAAAATGAAGGAGAGAATCCTAGAAGCAGCAAGAGATAAGGGGACAGTCACCTACAAAGGAGTTCCCATCAGACTGTCAGCAGATTTCTCAAAAGAGACCTTACAGGCAAGAAGGGGCTGGAAAGAGGTATTCCAAGTCATGAAAGCCAAAGACCTACAAGCAAGATTATTCTATCCAGCAAAGCTTTCATTTAGAATGGATGGACAGATAAAGTGCTTCTCAGATAAGATCAAATTCAAGGAGTTCATCATCACCAAGCCCTTATTATATGAAATGTTAAAGGGACTTACCTAAGAAAAAGAAGATAAAAAATATGAACAGCGAAAGGACAGCAAACTCACAGTTATTAAGTACCACACCTAAAACAAAGCAAACTAAGAGGACAACTAGATCAGGAGCAGAACCATAGAAATGAAGATCACATGGAGGGTTAGCAACAGGGGAGTGGGAGAAGGAGAAGGGGGGAGAAGGTACAGAAAATAAGTAGCATAGATGGTAGGTAGAAAATAGATGGGGGGGGCAAGAATAGTAGGAGAAATAGAGAATCTAAAGAACTTGAGACATATATATGGTCATAAACTAAAGGGAGGAATGGTGGGGGAGGGGGTGTGCAGGGTGGAGGGGAATGAAGGGGGAAATAGAACAACTGTAATGCTATAATTAATAAAATATATTAAAAAATAAAATAAAACCATTTGTAATTTTTAAAAAAACTACAATAAAGTAAGGAAGAGAGAAAATCCATGGTTACATTTAGAAGGCCTTCTCCTTGAGGTTTTTTATGTGGAGTTATAGTTTTCCCCCATTGCCCTGCAGCAGTTAGATTTCAATACTAAGTTTACATCTAACACCTAACAAAAAATAAATTCCTGATAGGAAATAAAATTAATAACTATAAAGATACAGCAAAGATGACTGGGAGGGGGCAATAGGTAACTGCAACGAGGCTCCGTCTCTACCACCAGGGCATTCACGGCTAGAAAACATTTTTCCACTTAATGATAATCTTCAACAGTTATTGGGATCTCTGTCTGCTTTCATTTTCTTTTCTTCTTGGCAAACTTCCATTCAGTGTAGCTTTTGCAACAGTAAAAATAAGTAAATTTGACTCAACAAAACCAAGTATTATTTTACAAATGCAAACTGAAAATCAACCTAAGTTTGCCTTGTTGTTTTTGAAACAGATGCTAATTTTAAGCAATAATTCAGAGAACCCCTGGAGATTTACATGAGCTCATCAGTAGCAAAATCATTTCTGAATAATTTTAAATGTTTTCCAGAGCAAGAAGCTCTTTAAACTGCCAAATTTCTTGGCACATCCCACACACCCACCTAATAGCCTTGTCATCCAAATGAGAGCAGAGCTGAAAATAAATTCACTCCACGGAAAAATTAAAAGGTGAGATATTTGGCTCTTGATTTTTTGTGTTGAAATGACTGGAACGTCCTAGAACTTGACTTGGGGTCCACAGATGATGTCTTACTTTATCAATCATATAGAACAACAGTTAGCATTCTGTTGAGTTGTATACACAGAGGAGAAAATTTTAAGCAACAAGAAGCCCCCCTCATGCTGTAATAAACATCCAATGGCTTCCCCCTACAATTGGCAGATAAAGAAATTTGAATAGTAAAAGCTTTTAACCCGAACAGAGCTCCACTGAGAACTTCTGATGCTGCTGAAAACGTGAGACGCATAAAGCTGACACTCCGGGCCTGCCTCTAAACGCCTGCTGCCACCAGTCCTTGGGGAACAGAAGTAACACAAAAGCTGAGAGAGGGTCCAACCTCCTGTCGTCATGGTTGAAACTGATTGCACCCTACAAGAGAATCTGCTCTGGGCTTCTAGTAACCCCAGAACCACAGTATGAAGGTTCAACTGAGACAGGAAGCTTGAAGCTGTACATACACATCCCAATCAGGGAAGGACACTGGGACCCAGAGAATTAAGAGATCCACTCCAAGAACCCATGTCATCATATGAACAAGATATTAAACTTGATTTCCCTTCGATTTAATTCAACTTTGTCTAATCACACAAGCTTATGATTCTATAAACACGAAAATCTTCCCCATGTTCTCTGTAAAGCTATTTTGCCTCAGTCTTGAATAACTAAATTTACATGCCTCCAAAATGCAACTAAAGCATTATACGCATTCTCCTGTGGCCCCCAGGGACCATTAAAAGCACTTAAAAATGCAAAAGATCATAGAAAAATAAAGATCACATTTCATAGAAATTAGCTTTTTTGCCTAGACAGGGACAACTATTTACTTCAGCAAATACCAGGTCTTTTATAAGGCAGTGTCAATTTTATTGCTTTTTGAAATTATGTGTAAAGTGTGAAACTTTATAATTTGCACATAAGCAACTTCCATTTTTAAGTTTAAACATGTGGTGAGAAGAAGTACATGCACATGAATATAAATTTTTTAATCACCATCATTTACATTAGAAATTCCTTTATACAAACATCTTAACTTTTTTCTTTTTAAAAAAATCAGCAACTGGTAAGAACCTTCTGAGACTGCAGAAAATCCAGCTTTCCATTTCAGCAGGCTTTCACTGAGAGATGTGAGTGATGGCAGATGAAGGCCTTTTGAGAATAGACTCAACAGAAAATGACAGCGGTTCATTCACCGAGAGTTTTGTTCCAACTTGTTTGGCTACAAAAAGGTCTTTTGCACATCTATCTATTGTAAATGTGTACTTCTGGTTCTCCTTGACTAAACACTCTCTGTGTTTCTTAGGGGCCTCTTCAAAGGCCTCTTTGACAAATGGTGTTTTCAACTCAGAACCTGATTTGTCATTAAGAGTTTGCTGGAATAATGAGTGGAATGGATTATGTTTAAGTGGCAGAGGGTGCCTGGTGCTTTCTTTGCTGATCTTGGTTAAGATGTGCCCTTGAGCTGCCAGGGAGTCCGGGTCAACAATCGGAGAGAAATTCCGTCGGGGTGGGGAGAATGCAGACCTCTCAGGGACAGCCTGGTGACCCTGAAGGTCACTTCTAAAGGTCTGGACCTCAGGAGTGTGAGGCAGCACCAGAGAACCTTCCAGTTTTGGTGGCATCATATCATGTTCTGCAACCAGTCCATCCTGGACTTGTACTCCCTTCAAGTCCCAGCTGGCCCCAGGTTTCAGGGCTTGAACTGAGGTGGTGGTGTTTAGCAGGCATTGCTGGTAGAGGAGAGTGTCACTAATGGGGCCACACTTGGGCCAAACTAAAAATCTTGAGGACAAGGGATACTGTCTGTAAGTCGTGGCCACGCTGACATTAGAAGAAATTAGTTCCATATTCCCAGACCCCGAATATTGCATGGTTAGATCAAGGCAGGTAGGCAAAAAATTACAGAAGTCTTTGTTTGGTGGTTCCGCTGGGGTTGGGCTGTAAGCACTTTTGTAGGAGTTGTATTCAGGTCCATGTACCACGTGGTTGGGCAGGAACAACGCAGCAGCTTGGGAAGCTTCCAACATCTCTCTCTCTTTATATTCTCTCTCCAGCATAATGTTCTCCAATTCTTTATCAGCAAAGGCCCGCCTTTTCCTCATCCGGTCACTTACTGGGGGAGGTAGAGGTAAGCTCCCTCCCACATAAGTCTCTGCTGGGATGGGGCGGTAGCCTAGAATAAGCAAGCATTGCATATGAAAGAGATTAACATTTAGGGGGGAAAATCTGGGAATCCAGAAAGCAACAGAAACACTGCCAATATGCAGAACAATGTTTATAGTTCTATATCACTAATATTTTTATACAGAAAGCAAAAGTATTGTTTCCATTTAAAATTGTTTCTTTTGGTGGAAAGGATATCCATGTTCTAACTTTTTGTAATTGTTGTTTTAGTACTTATGAGGGTGTTTGTTTACTTTGACAAGCATACTTTACTGGCTGAAATTTTTATATTCTTCCCAGGCTCCTATACATCAAGAACAAGGCTGCTAATCTTACTTCAATCAATGATTCATCACTATCCATGTCATCTTTTTCCATTATTAAAAAAGGTAGCTATACCTAGAGCTGATGTCACTTTTATTTTCTAAAGATGGCTCATTATGTACACATTGTTACAGTTGGAGAATAATCCAAGGAGAACTAGGAAAAAAGAGAAAGTTAAAGCAGATTAGTGAGGAGAAAAACAGAAAAGACATAAGGAAATACAGAAAAGACTTAAGGAAACTGGAAGGAGCTGTTAACTCATCAAACAGACTCTGCTGTTAACACGGAACCAGGCCCCTGCCCTGACCACCAATAAAAACAAACAAACAAAAGCAGGGGCTGGCGCTGAGATCCCCTAGTATATTAAAAATAACTGCTCTGATGCGTTTTCCCCAAGCGCTAATCATGTTGGCCGGACACTCAAATGGTTGAACAAGCAATCATTAGAACATAGATTAAGTCATCTCAAATTTATAAAGTCGAAAGCAAAAATTAATATAACCATATAAATAGCTTTCTTGGTGGTAGAAAATGCATTCCTCATCCCCAGGTACTTGCTTGCCATTACCAAATTTGTTCGAAGGATCCATTGTAATGGTTGTGTTTACATAGTGACAAATCCATCATACTCATTTGCAAATAAAATAAAATTTGAAAATTAATGTTTCGTTTTCTAAAATTTTTGTCAGAAAGTTACTTACTCCAATTTACTATTACGTTTATTTCTTCCTCCCACTTCTCAAATTGCATTGGCACAATTTCAGTTTATCAGTGTAGGCCCTATGGTTATAAATCTATTTACCCAGTTTGTAATCAAATTCACTTGCAAAGCATCAGAAACCATTTTAAGGTCAGAAGTACACTGCACAGGGTAAGACACGAACAAACTTTAAAACCTGTCCAGACCAAATTCAATTCAGAAGCTACATAAGAAAAAACAAAATTAAAATGTCTCCTTAAACAAAAAAAAATCTACTTTTCAACATGAATCTTTTAAGCAGCAGTACTTAGAGCAAATACAAACATTTCTTTTCCTTAATTGGTGAAAGGTAGTCAATACATTATTTATCAGGTTAATAAATTCCATACCCAGAGATGCTTTGAAAAATCAGTAGTATTTTAAGAGAAAATAATGTATCTCCAGGCTTTAAAGGAAGTCAAAACAAGGAGAGGGTTAAAGATTTCACACTGTTCAAATTCAACCTTCACTTCACTTGTTTGATTCTACAATCTCAACTGTCAAAATGATAAAATTAAGTGTGGAAAAACCACAATTATACATAATCCAAGGAGGGAAATGGTAAAATGAAAATGAGTACGTACTCTACTTAGCTCCAACAACTAAATAAGTTTTTTAAATTTATTTCCTTCCAGGATACCTGCTCTGGGATCACTTGGCAGAGTATCTCTGTACATCCCTCACACTGGGGCAAGTTTTATATGCACTCCCTGCTAACCCATTAACTCTTAAGCAGACAACAAAATTATCAGCGACAAAAACAGGATGGATTCATTTTCCCACGTCCTGATTTTCTTCCTGGAGTAAAACCTTCTAAGGTACCTTCCCCTGAAAGGTACATTCCCACAGACTGCTCCTTCGAAGGTTATTAAAAATACCATACCCCAGAATGATGAGAATCACTCAGAACTTGGTTTTAAAGGCCAAAGGGATGATTTTGCATTGCTTTACCTTCTAAAATACTTTTGGCCAGCAAACTGGGTGTCCTGACTTGCCTCTGATACACAGCTTTGCGCTCGAAGTTATTCTGTTTCCCAGAAAGCCCCTTCTTGTCCTATAAACACAAGAAATAATCAATAATGCTTTTTTTTAAATGTTGGAGAAAAACAAGAAGAAAAGGGTATCAGTAACGCTTCTGGGGCCAAATGTATTCATGTTTTCTATCCTATGTGAAAATGATTCCAAATGAATTAATATTAGCACTCCTTAATTCCAACACAACGAGCTAGCTCTGTCCGAAGCTACCAACTGGTGAGCAGGGCCCTGGCTTTCTCTGGGGCTGCTTTGCCAGCGTTGTCCCAGATACGCCCAGCAGCCAGAACTGGGGGAATTATTCGGAGGAAGGAAATCCACAGTAGATAGTGGGAACCCGGCCCTGGGCCCTGAAAGACAGCTGCGCTGCCGCCACCGCCTCCGCAGCCAAGCACCATATCCTCTGCACCGAGAGACAGGGCTGAAAGTGCCCATGGCCTGCTATTGGGTGATGACGTGGTGCTGGTTTCTCCCCACAATAGGATAAGTAGGATGGGTGCAGGGGGTCGAGGGATAGATATGAGGGTCCCTATCTCTTAGACTCTTCCCTATTCTGGCCAGAAACTCTGGATAGTTCACTGGGCGAGGGGGACTCAAGGTGAACAAAACCCTCAGAAGCCTCGAGGGCTGTAGGATAAGGAGGCCTTCCTCCTGCAGTCACAGCCAGGTGGGTAGGCTGCTGTGCCCAGCAGGCCATGGGGTGCTAGAGGGAACGCAGGGTCCCAGGTCCGCGGTGAAACACACAGGATGAGGAGGAGGTGGAGACCGAATCAGGACCAGGGCCCCCTCAGGCATCCAGCTCGCTCTCCAGGGACCTTGGAGCCTTTCCATTAGGGCCATTATTTTCGGTGTTACAGAGATCCACTCCCGGGCCCCTCCTGTCCAAAAAAGTAAAATAAAAAAATCTTTCCCCAGCCTTGAGTGTGAGAGGGAGCCGCGTGTAGCCTCCGTCACTCTGAGCTCCCCTCCCGGTGTGCGGGAACACGTGGAAACATCAAGTCAGATGTTCAAGAAACGCCTCTGCCTTCAAGAAAACCCTGGGTCCTTCCCACAGCTGAGGCCTCATGGTGGGAGGCGGCAGACGCCCCTCCAACGGTTCTTAAGAAAGCTCTGGCTGCATGATCTTGAGCTGTGGACACCTAACTTCCCACGCCACTTCTGATCTCATCTGTGAAATGGGCACCACATTCAGCCTACATTAAACGGCCCAGGACAGCCGGAGCAACCTGTGCCCGAGGCTGTTCTTTTTCGCCATCAACAAGAGTACAGCACTGAGCGTCGAGAAGGACTCCTCCTCCCAACACCACCAATAAACTTTAAAACATAAAAAATAAAGTAAAATGCTTTTTTTTTTCTTTCACAATGTCCAGAGCAGACCTAAGGACTCTCAGGGCCTAACTGCTTTTTCACACAAAATCTTTTCTACGAAGTTCCCCAGCGACGCCCAGAGCATCCTCCCTCTCCACCCTGCAAGCCGCATTGGGAGAAAACTGTTCTCACCACACTCCCAGGGAAGTGCCAGGCGCCCCAAGGCCCTGGGCCCCCATGTGAGGGATGCAGCCCTGTCCCCTGCGGCTCCCCGACACCCACGGCGGCTCTGACGCCCCGCGGTACGCACCTCTGTGGCCTGCTGCCTCCGGAGCGCCACCTGGGCGGCCATGACGCGCTGCCGCTCCACCACCAGTAGGCAGTTGGCACACTGGCAGTCACGCCAGCGGCAGAAGCGTTTGTGACCCTTGAGACAGGACACTACGCCGTGGTTGCGGCAGCGCGCGCACTTGGGCGTGCGGCTCAGCTTGCGCGGCTCCGCGCCGCCGCCTGCGTGCGCGCTGCGCTCCGGGGGCCCGGCGGGGGCCTGGGAGGCCTGCGAGGCCTGCGGCGCGGGAGGCGGCCTCGGCTGGGTGACCCCATGCTGTGGCGGCCTACACGACACCCCTGGGGACGCGCCTGCCTCCTCGCCGTCGCCCTCGTAGTCCACATCGTCGTCATCCTCGTCCTCTTCGTCGTCATCCTCGCCGTCCTCCTCGGGCTGCGGCGGGCTGGGCCCGGGCGGCGTTGGCGGCGGCGCCCCGCGGTTGTCCTCCTCCAGCTCCAGGCTCTCTACGTCGATCTCCCAGTCCCCGGCCCCGGGGCCCGCCTGCCGGTCGGCCATAGTGCGTGGTGCTTCGCTCGGGCCCACGCTCAGTGGCCTGTACCCTGGGAAATATAAAAAGACCCCGAAACCCACCGCAGTGAGGCACTATCCCCAAGCCTTGCGGCCAACCCTCCCGGTCTGCCCGCCTCCGTCCCCCGAGGAGCCCTGTTCTTTACCCTTTCCTTACATCCAGGCCACACATGCCTTGTCTTGTAACTTTAGGGCCCCCCGGGATCCCAACCCAACAAGGATTTATCTATTAATTCTAAGTGCTCTGTGAGCACCTGACCTTTAACCGCAGCCCACTCTAGCTGTACGCACGCTTTCTGGAGAGTCCCTGGGTAAATGCACTGGTCACACACACACACATAGGCATCGTCTCTAAATAGGCCGGCTTAGGCCACTCAGCAGGCTTCCCCGTACCCAGTTAGTATGGCCACGGTGAATATAAAAATGTCTATGGTAGAATTATTTTCCTTTGCCTCACAAGGGGCCCTTCAAATAAAGAGGTACCGCCCTTTGGCTCCTAAATGTCTCTCATCCACCTACACCCTCACGAAGACCCCTCCGTGGGCTTGGAGAGGTCCTCTCATCTCCCTTCCCACCCCAGCTAATAAGTGACAAACTGTTGGGCTGTCATTACAGTCCCATAGGGACACTGGGCACAGAGATGCAGATGCCTCTCCAGCATCGACTGTGTTTGGGCCACGCTGAGCTGAGCCGCGCGGCTCTGGGCACATCGGGCATGGTTTGCATTTTAAGGCAAGACTTCCAAGTACAATAGAAAAGATAAGGAAAAGTGATTCTCACCCTTTGCCCTCCCTGAACCCCAGCGACATCACAGCACTCACCAAGACTCTGAAGCCCGGGCTAGCAGCCGAGGCAAAAGATATCCAGCCTTGGGACCTGGCTCTTGGACTGCTGGCTGTGCTTGCAAACAGAAATCGGGGTCGCCACACCCTGCCACGAAATCGGGGTTGGGAGTGCTGACAGCTGGAAGCCCGGAGCCCACTAGATGGGGAGTAGGGTAGAAGGGGGATGGAGAAGATGAGTCAGGTCCTTACGGCCTCGCCCTACACATCCCGGTCTCTGCAAAGTTAAGGTCTGTCCACGGCTGCCCCGGGCGCTTCACTTCGCTGAAGCTACTTTCGGCTTCCTCTGCCCCAAGCTGGGCGGGAAGGGTCGAGACGCCCCGGTCAGCCTCAGACGGAGGGCTCGTGGGGCTGGCGAACGCACACAGCTACGCGCCACGCAGGGTTCCTAGCTGCAGTCTTCTGCTTCAGCGCCCTATTCCTAGTATTATCCGTTCGGGCCCCCGAACTTCGCGCCCGCTGATTGGCCAGTTGTCAAGCGGTGTGCACGCTGATTGGTCGAGGCGTGCCGACCCGGCGCTTCCCTGACGCCCTCCCCACCGCGTCTCCGCCTGGCGGCGGCCACGCTCCTCCCAGTCGCACTGCGCCAGAATAGTCCTGCGCTGCCTTCGGTGCAGCCGGGTACCATGTCCCGAAGCTAAATCCGAAGCGTGACGGCGCCAGCAGAGGTAAAGTCGCCACTCATCTCCCCGACTAGGAAACAGACACACACTATTACGAATCGCGTTGCCCACAGGAGAAGGTAATAGGCGGCACGGCAGAGATAGAAAGCTACGGTTGATCTCTACGTTGTCAGCATCACCCCAGTAGTCTGCGGCTGGATCTTTAACCCAAATTGGACGGAATAATGAGGCCTCTCTCTAATCGGGAGCACAGCGGCATTTGACTTTCTTCTGCAAGACTAAATCAATAGTTACCTTGCACCGCAGCACGGGGGTTAAGCGGACAAATGACCTGTAGATATTTTTCTGGCCAACGCCTGTACTCTTCGAAAAGCAGAGTAGTTCCTCGTTAACCTTCACCTAGCCTGTGAGGCAGGCAGGTCGCCAAATCATCTATGTCAATTACATTTTTCAGCTTTCAATTACTATTACAGTTGATTTGAAGGAGAACGGACATACTTTCCTTTAAGAGATTTAGGTACAATATATTCACTCTAAGTATGTTTTAAAACGAAGTTCTTTTAATGAAAAGATTACTTTTTTTAGTGTGCCTTATTTATAAAGGAAAAAAGACCTACTGTCTGCCTCAGAATCCTTACATAAATATTTAATAACAGTTTGATTAACAACACGTTGAAAAGAATTAGTCCCCTAATGAAATGCTGCACTCTATTTCTTTAAGTAAATTTAAAAATCACTTAGACACTTCTAGTTACACCTCTAAATAATACCTCTCAAGATCGGTTTAGGAGACAGATTAGGAAATTGAGTGCCGTTACATTGAGCACATAGTAGGCCCGCAATAAAAAGGAAATTGCTGAGCTATATCTAATGTAATTTTCTCAGAGCCCCTCAGGAAGTTAGAAGTTAACCAAGCTCCGAGAGTTTGCGACGTGGGAGCTTAGGAATTGCTGTGAAACTAATGTGAACAGCTGGGCGCAGGTATTCTCCAACTTTTGGCTAGGTGAGAGACCTCTTCCCCGGAGAATGGGCACTGTGATTTCCCTTTGTGCGGGGACTTCTCTGCCGCTTGCGGTGCTCAGTGAGGGAAGTAGAGAAATAGCCCTGCTTATTCCTAGGGGAAGCTCAGCAGCTCTGGGCGTCTCAAACGGTGACTTTGGAGAGCTGTGCACGCGCAGACAGGGGACAGAGTCAGCCCCTCGTTTGGCAGCACCAAATAACACCAGTGAGTTTTGGCTTTGGTGTTGTTTATACTTACACAAGCGCATCTGTTCATATATGCAGAAGAATTATTTTCCCCGTGTTTTTCAATGACAAAACAGGTTTAAAGAGGAGTCCTCGGTCAGGCGCTGGTCTTGGGGAGGGCAGTGAGCAGCTTTGTCCTATATCGACCTCTGCTTTTAAACTCTCAAGTCTGAAAAAGTTCATGGAGCTCTTCACTCCCAGCCAGAAAGATTCACATAGGTTCGCATTATTTTATTCCCCAGCACCGCTTTTCATTTTAGTTCCTTGCGTTTCAAGCAGCCCTCTTTTAACAGGACACAGCACGTTTTGATCAACTCATTCGTGGTTTTTTTTCTGTGACTCCCCCTGTTAGCTGCATTTTTCTGCCTTTGCAAACACAAGCTCCATGAAGTGTATGCAATCTACAACCCACCCACTCACCTCCACCTGGGGGCAGGGCTGTGTGTAGTACTCGGATTGGCAGGCTGGGTTTTTATTAATTGCTGGGGGGCAGGCAAGAAATCATTAGCCTTTCTCCAGTGATGAAGATTAAGAAACAAAATCAAGAAAGTAGGTTTGTTAATTTGAAGTAACTAGATTGGGGAGAAGGGGACCAGGAAGAAATAGGAGGGGACAGGGATGTGAGCTGCTGTTTATTAAAATAAACCAGATGGGCAGCCCTTGAATTAGTTCGAGTTGTACAAGCTGCTATATAAGGAGGAAACAAGTGAGACTTGTGTACAGTAAACTACACCAGCTGAAGCCAAGGTGGGAGGGGGGGTGCAGGCACCGAAGGGCAGTAGAGCCGGCTTTGGGAGCAAACCAAGAGAGCAAAGCCTTCAGTACGTGGATCAGAGCCTGGTGGCTTCCTCACAACAGCATCCAGCCAGAAGTGGAGAAAGTGGCTCCCATGTGCTTCCTGGACCGACTGGACCCATGGGGTTCTGTAGGTAGGCCCCGGACAGTTACCTCCCCAGCATGCTCCCCCCACCCCTAGCAAAAACCTATGCAACAGTCCCACTGCTTCCTCCAGACTTTCCTGCCCATCTCCATCTGCCCCCCTACTCCACCTGTCTTATCCTCCCTGAACCCCATCCGCTGCACTTGGGGGCAAGGAGCAGAGTGGATTATGCTCCACTCCCCAGCCCTGAGAATTATGACCCCAACAACCGCTGAGAGGGGAAGTGATGAAGGAGAAGGCTGGAGGGCGGGAGATTTGAGCTTAAGAAGTGTAAGGAACTCCAATATTAAATGCGAAATTATCTGCATTTTCCTAGGGAAATTTAGAAGGAATCTAAAGTTGCACAAACTGGTTAGTATATTAAATATTTGGAGACAATAACAATCAGAGAGCCCGGGCTCAGGGCTGATTGTTCCACTGATTCTGTGACCTTGGTCAACTATTTTTCTGCTCCTCAGTTGCCTCAGGTGCAAAATGGAAAGAAGGACCTTCCTTCGCCTAGTGGTTGTGAAGACAGAATGAAGAGGACAGTCTTCACACAGAGCTCAGTAAACGGCTGTTCATCCAGGAGGCGGCTGTGCCATGCAGTTAACTCCCAGGGACCCAGCCACCACCGACCTGCCAGAGGTCTGCTTGTAGACAGACCTCCGGCAGACCTCACTGGTTGTCCTGAAAGGCGGGGCACAGGGAATCCATCTTCTTTCTCCAGGTTCCAATCTTAAAGGGGGTCAGGACATGGCTGAAGACCTGTTAGGTGCGGAAGGAGGAGTGCTTTGGCTTGTAAACCGCCACCAAATTACGAAGTGCAATTTGGAGCCCCTCTTGTAAATTACAAAGCCGGAGGCCGCTGTTGACATTGCCAGGCCCGTTGGTGGGGGTGGCGCGCGGGGTTTTCTCTTTTCCAAGCCGGCAGTTGCCGACCTTCCCGTTCACTTCCCTATCCCTTTACCCCAACTCTCTCTCACCCGCACCTCTTCCTGTCCCCACGCAGCTAAGACCCACCCAGTGCGAAGCCCGCTTTCAGGGGGTCACCAAGGCAACCTGAAAATACAGCCCGAAAGGATGGGGAGGATTTTCTATGTTTTCCTTATTTTTTTTCTTGATGAGGGCGGCTTTCTTTTTTTACTACCAGTAACCGCTCTAAAAAGAGGGAAGGAAGTGTGTTTCCAATTGGCTCCTGCTGGCCCATCCAGTTCCCTGCTGCGAATCCTAGCTGGCAGGACCCCTGCCACTCCGCAGGCGCGGGCTCCGTTCAGCAGTCAGATCCCGCTCCAGGACCTGACCATCTCTCCTCGGTTCCGTGAATTTTGGACCCCCGGAGTTGAGCAGTCATGGGCGGTTTTCGGAGCCTTGGTTCTGCTCAGGCGTTGGGCTTGGAGGCCAAGAGACCAGGTTTCGGATCTGACAAATGGGTTAAAACGCCGGATTTGCAACGAAGAGGATCTTTAACCTCCTTTGCGCTTCACTTTCCTCAGTGGAGTTAACCTTAAATAACGCTTGTAGACAGACCTCTGGCAGGGTGACCGCCCATGCTGAACATTCAGTACTTGGGAGGTATTACTTGTATTAGTTTTGTTATTAATTCAGTGAACTGACCTGCAGAGAGCCCATGTGGCTGGGGAAATTCGAGGCCCATTTTACCAGTTCCCGAGGCCTGGAGGTGTAACTGGGCGATTGGAACCCTGCCTTCCCCTCCAGCCTCTGTCACCTCGCTAACAACCTGCTGCACGGCCCGGGGTGGTAAATTATTCGGGAGACTTTTGGACAGCTGTATAGAAGTGCTTTACTCTGGTCCGATTATGGCTCTGGTTTCTCCAGAGATGACCTCGAATCTACTTCCCCTCGCGGAAAGCCACTCTTAACATTGTATCGCCTCACAATTTTGACCCGCTGTGGACGCGGCGAAATAAATAATCCCAGATGGGATTGCAGAGATGCAATTTCCCAATTTGCTTTGCGTAATGAAATATACGACCTGTCACAAGCAATGGGGCGGGGGACAGCTTGCGAGAGATAACTGTTAGAATTCTCCCTTTTTCTGCTCTGCGTGTCCAAAAAACAACAACCAAAAAGGCTGAAGAAAAGGACAATGCGATCTGGGCTCACATCCCTCTTCCTTGGGAAGTAGGGTTTAAATCACAGGCATTTAAGACCGAAAGGGATGCGCTTAGTGCGCGCCCCTCTGTTCACAAACGGAGAGGAAACTGGAGGCTTAGCGAAGTTCCTGGGACCAAAGTGGCTGCGCGGTGCCAAAGGGGCCACAGTAACTCCAGGGCCCTCCAGTTCGATTCCGTCATCCAGTTTTTTTGTTTGTTCGTTTTGTTTTGTTTTTTAAGTGCCCTTTGCAGCGGGTCCTGGAATCAGATGCTGGACTGTGAAGCAATCATGCAGCCCATATAGGAGGATCTGCCTGGCCCACCCACCACAACCACCAGATCATTTCCATCCTCTTTGCTGGGAAACACGTTCAATTCACTTGGGGGTCTGTAGCAGCTAAGGAGATGACACAACCGCTGGCCTCCTTGACTTCTCAGCACCCATTCCAAACGGTCATGGGGGAGGGAGAGATGCAGGGTTGTAGTGGGGCCTGGGTTCCACAACACGGTAGTGTCCTTGCTGTGGAAGGGGGGCTGTCAGAGGGCATGTGGCTTCTGGCCACACCACCAGGCCAAGCACACATGGGGTCCTGCTCTGGGCCACCCTGCAGCCCCCAGGGGACCTCATGATCAACCCAAACAGGTGACCCTGAGAACCATCCGCTCCTACTCCCGTCCCATATTTGGGGTTTAACATTTTATCCACACTGAAATCATTCTCCATGTTTTCCCAACAGTCCAAGTACCAAGTAGAGAGTCATAAAGAGAGGGAGGAGGAGGCAAAGCATTGATAGGGCAGGCACTACGGTGAAAACTGAATTTCATCCGTGTGTTCCACTGGGCAAATCTTTTCATCTTCCCAGGCCTCAGAGTCCCTGAATATAAAATGAGAAGTAAAACTCAATGATTTCTAAATTCTCTCTCAAACATTAAAAACTTTAACAAAGTCACTCTTTTGATGCACTCATGGCTCAGGTAACAAAATCAAGGGCCCAGAAGAAAGTCTGAGAAGGGGGCAGGTGTGGGATTAGAAACAAACCTTGGTGTTGATTTTGACATCTTGGTGAGGTTTCTGCTCCCATACACTTGTGCAATTGATATGCCTAGACAAAATCCTAGTCAATAATGTGAAAACAAACCCCCAAAATCTGTCAACTAGTGAAAGATGGGGACATGGCCGAGTTTCACAAAAGAGGCAGCTCCCTAGAGCCCAGACCCAGTGAGGACTCTCATCCATGTGACAAAGGCTTCTCACAAGTCATCAAGGTCCCATGATACTGTTGTGGGTTCTAGATTAAGTCTATTCCGGCTGGATTTTAAGGGGGAAAAAAATCACTAGCCTGCTTAAACAGGCCTGCCCAGCCCTGTCCTATGTAATAAGCAGCTTCTGGGGTCTTGAGTTTAGGTTCTGGGAAGAGCCAAAATACTTCCTTTGCTGTTATCTCTGAAAAGTCTCCCTAGAGTGTCCTTGCTGGTGGGAGGGATTCCTCTCAAATTCTACCAGTAGAATCCCTGTGCTGCAGCTTTGCCCTGGCCTGGGGAAGACGGCAGCAGAGTGACTTGCAGAGCATAGATGCTCCACGTCTATCCTGATGGATTGGGGGTGGGGAAGAAGAGAGGATGAAACAGTCAAACTGTACTTGGCTCAGTTTTTGCTTTCATATGGACAGCAAGTGACTGTCCATATATATCCAAGTGACTGAAGTATGATCCCATGTCTCCAAGCCAATTGGCAAAAACACAGACACCTCTAAAAGTACTTGACCTGCCTGAGATAGAGTTCTGGGATTCTTTCCGTCTATGAAATAAGTAGTGAAAAAAAGTAGTAAGACTCTAGGGACTCTCCTGTTCTGTTCCTGGTTTTGCCAGCTAAAGTAACCCTTGATCTTGAGCCATTTTACTCACCATCACTTCTTTGGGCTTTGATTGGCTACTCTGCAAAATAAAAGACTTGAAGTTGAACCAAATCACCTCTAATGTTCTTCCCCATATTTTTTTTAATACTTCTACATGGGGTGAGAAAATGGAAAATGCTCACATGAAGGTTTCTCCAAGGAGGTGTGTGGGGAGGAGAAAGAGGGGACAGGGAGTGAGAAAGCCCAGCTCGAGGGCATGCCCCTATAACAAAGTGCTACATAAACTTTAGGAGCCCACAGGAAATATATTCTCTTTGAAAACACTGACCCCAGGGAGCAGGCGGGTGTTCTAAAGGAGGGAGGTGAGAAGGTAGAAGGTAGAAGGGGGCATGCAAAAGGGAGACGTCACTTGCTTCACACTGATTTAATGCAGCAGTGGGAGCACAGGTGCAAGAAACTCCCGTCCCCTACACTGGGCCACCAGGCCCCCCTTACTCCTCCACTCCTGCCCCTTCATTCGAAGAAAATTTATTGTCAAGGTGAGGCCAGGCCAACAAAGTTGCAGCCCTGGGTGTTTGGGCTCCTCAGGAATGCTTTGATCCTCCCCAGTGTCTAGTAGTCCCCAGCGGACTGCACTGCCAAAGGGTAAGTAAGACCCCGGTGGGGTCACTGCTGGAGGACCCAGCTTCCCTGAAAACAATAGCAGGTGTGTGCACCCTGAGGCAAGAGGCCACTCAGGGGAGCTGTGGGGCTGGTTCACAGACCTTTGCTCAGCGGAGTCAAGACCCAGTGACCCCAGGTCCCACCCACTCAGGGGCCCAGGAGCCCGCAGTGTCCGGAATAGGGCAGCACCAGCGTACCCGTACCCGCAGCACTTAATCCTCACCACCTCCTGGCCCTGTTTCCAGGAGGCATCCAAGTTCCACAGCAAACAGTGATGAATTGAAAACTTTGGAGGGTCACCAGCACAGGAAGGGGAGATTGTAGGAGTCATTTGATTCTCTGCAGGTTCCTAATCACTGCTTCTTCCAGAATTTAAGCTTCTACTCCAAAGAATGGAGAGGGTTCTTCTGTTGATTTCTTGGTATGATTTTGCCAGGAAAGAAAGGAAAAGCAGTTACAATTGAGAGCCCAACTTCACCAGATTCTGTCCTAGACCCTTCCACCTTGGCATTATTGACTCTTCACAGCTTTTACAGTTAAAGCAGAAACTTCCAAAAGGCTGTCTTCTCCATGGTACAGGACTCAGACAACAGAACCCAGATCTGAATTTGAAACCATCCCATTTCAGCACACTTCCACCAGGAGGTAGATAGACCAGCCCTAACGAAAAGGGACCTAGGTGCCAGCTGCTTCCGCAGGAAACCAATCCCAGCCACTCCCAGGCCTCCAACTATTTGTTCCAGAAGAAGCCAATATTATCTCCCTGAGCACAGATTCTGCAGACTCTTCTCAAACCCCCACCCCCACCCCATACCATATCCTTGCTCTCAGTCCTCCTCCCCACCCATACTCTCTCCACCCCGACTTCAACTTGGCAAATCTCTCATGCAGAAACTGCCTCGAGAAGAGAGGGCATTTCCAGTGCAGAACAGATTTTCAGAATTTCACTCTGTAGTGAGGAAGAATTTCACTTCCAGTGAGGAAGTCTAAAATTTGGTGGTAGGAAATGACCCAAGACAAATCCATATAATGTAAAGGTCCACAGGCAGCTGTGTGTACCAGCCTGGCCTCCGAGAGCACAGCCAACCCAAAGTCATTTCTGGAGGCCCTGAAAGTTTTGGACGAGGCACTTAACCTCTCAAAGCTCACTTGTAAAAAGGAATAATAAATATTTTCCTGGCCCATATCAATAGTTTCCTAAGTTTAAAATGAAAAAGAAAAAGGAATCCTTTGAGATTCATAAGGCGTTTTGAGCACAGGGCATTAATGAGGTCCCTGCTGTCTTATTTTGTTCACTTCCAAATCAGGAACCACATCATGCCCTGGGCAGCAAGTTGATAAGATCAAAAAAGATGATGCCTGTAAAAGGCCACAGAGGGAAACACAGGTGCTGTTTTATTTATTAATCATTGTCAAGCAGTGCCCTTCTCTCAAATGAAGCTGTCATGATACTGCTTCATCAGCCAAAATACAACAAAAAACAAAACAAAACAAACAACAATAACAAACAAAAAGAACAGTGCCTTACCTCCCTTGGGGCCACCAGGGAACAAAGTGATGGAAATGTTTGCCTAGATTTCTGTATTTCTCTGGAAGCATTGAAAAGGAAATACTATTCTCACTTTGAACAGCAGGAGGAATGCAGAAAGGTAATAAACCTTGCTAAGTAAACAAGTTGACCCAAATAGTTTTCATTTCTTCCAAAGAAACTTGGTTATTATACGGAAACAAAAGGTTCATCCTCACTCTCTCTCAGTCTGCTAAAGGCTGCTTGCCAACTGCAACTATAAGCCAAACTGTTTTCTTTTGCCCTTTTTTACTTACACTTTTTATAGTGGAAATGTTTAAGAATATATAAAAGTAACCCAAATAGTATAACATCCACTGGCCTAAACCACTAGTATGATATCCACGTTATCCGTACATCTATGTGGATATATAATATCTGTATATCCATTAGCCAGATTTAACAGTTGTCATGGGCCATTGTCTGCTCAGAAGGATGTTTCAGAAAGGCCACTGCCTTTCTGTCAATTACAGCTGAAGCTCCATTGACTGAGATGGTAAGACTTAATTGTGCCCATCGGATGGAATTTCTTGGGCCTTAGATCTGATACTTTCTAGAATTCACAAACTTGTGATAAATTATTCCAGCAAACTACCCCCATTATTTGAGCACCTGGCTTGGCGCCGGTGGGCTGTGGACACAGACAGAGGAGGCAAAAGTGAATCACAGCTCTAGAGTCTCAAGTCTAGAAACCGAATTCCCCTTAGTCTGCTTTTCTATCCAACTTAGGGGGCTTCCTCTAAAACACACAGTAATTACTCTCTCAATTTAGGACTGTTTAAGACTGTTCCACTGGAAAGGCCTGGAATTAGTTCCTTTAGTAGAGAGCTTACCTCAGCCCTTGAGTTAGAACTATGAACCTATTGGACTCTGCCTCTCTCAGAGAATTCTACGCTTTGCCCAGGAATAAAAACATGTATTGAGTCCAGTCTAAGACATCTTTGCCCGCATCACATTTATACTAGCAACTTCCCAGGATCTCAAAAAAAACAGGGTTTTCGTTGTTGCTGTTGATTTCTTTTCTGCAGTTTTTCTTCATCCCAGTTTGCACAATCCATGCAGACATCTGCACACTTAACTTTCATCTACTTAAGAATTACAAAGTCAGTAGACTTCACTTATCTCTTCCAAAAGAACTAGTTCTGGCCTCAGTACACAGTCCAATATATGAAAGCACATAATCAAGTTCCAGTTATAGCATTCTCTATAGTATTCCCAGATGCCCTGTGTCATTTGGCAAATCTATGATGCAATAAATATTGATAGTTCCCTTACATGTGGTGTCAATATCTGCTCAGCCAAATGTTTTTCTTTTTCCCCCTGCACTCTCTTTCTAAAATATGTCACTAGAGTTGTCCTGAAATTTGTTTGTATTCTGGCAGCTTCATTTAAATGTCAACCAGATGCAGAGTTTCATTGTTACGATTCCTTTTTTTTTATTATTTGTCCCTGTGGATTGTTGGTGTTTTGAAACATTTTTTTAAAGTCTTTCCAAGATGTCTGTTCCTAACTGAAGATAAAACATTTTAAAAATCAATGAACTTCCTCGCTTAACACGTTTTAATTTTCCTTTCTGGCTTCAGGATCACAGCTCCTGAATTTCAAACGTTTTTTCAAATCAAGACACAAGTTGGGTAACTGCCTAATTGAGTGTAGCTTAATGTTACTGTAACGGTGACTTTTGCACCGCAGAAGGGACCTGTCAGTTACAGCCTTTCGCCCTCCATTTACAGTTACACACACGCTTTCACTCAAAGCCCTGTTTTCCTTCACTCCTTCCCAAAAATATTATCCTTCTGGGGTGAGATTTTTTATGCATACGCTCCGCTCAACACAACTTTTTAAAAAAGAAAGTTTGAGAAAACTAATACTTAGTTATTTGAGAGCAGTAACATACACACTAGTGTCTTAAACCTAGACCTGAGCATGCTGATCATTAAAAGTTGAAAGAGGAGAAGAAGCCATGTGTTGAGCCTGTCATGAGAAAGACTCAAGTCTTTGGGAAGTTACCAAATGTTTAGTAAAAGCAAAAGTGGTTTAAAAATCCACTTACATTACAAATTTTGTGACTCAACTGAATTATTTCCATTTTCTAAAGTTGCATAACTGTAAGCAATTATTGCTGGAGGGGTACACAAATTTGGCAGGTGCAGATAAATAACTAATTTTGTTATCACTAGTATAGGAAAGGTTTTCGTTTGTTGTGTTTTCATTTTTTAACAACTCTGTTTTTTTTAAAGGGAAAGAAATAAAAGTCTGTTCTGTATAGTACATAGAAAAACAAAGTAAATATCAGGAAATTTTAGAACACTCACTTAAAATTTTTTCATTGTTTATAAATGATACTTTCTGGGAAGATATTAAATGTGGGATTTTATATAGAAATTTTTATAAATTTATATCATAATGAGATTAACCTCACATTTGTTTTTGTCTGTATGCTTATAAAGCATTAAAGTTTTATTAACCAAATTTCTCATATTTGACACAAATTAGGTATAGAATTTTAAAAAGCTTTCCAGGAAGTATAATTAGCTTTTACTTCTGCAAAATTAGTTTCTCTAAAAACTATAAAACTAATTAAATTGATATGAAAAATATAAAATCTGTGGTGCCTGGTTTGGAAAAGGAGGCTTATAACCATTCCACCTCTATTTCTTATTGTATGAAATTTTTTATTTTATTTTTTAATGTTTTTAAATTGATTTTAGAGAAAGAGAAATCCATTTGTTGTTTCTCTTTAGTTATGCATTCATTGGTTGACTTTTGTATGTGCCCTGACCAGGGATCAAACCTACAACCTTGGCATATCAGGATGATGCTCTAACCAACTGAGCTATCCAATCAGGGCTGTTTACAAAATTTATATAAAAACAGCAAAAATAGGCTACATTTAAATTATTTAATAATTTTGCAGAGTTCTAGCCAAGATGGAGGTGTGGGTAGATATGCTTTGCTTCCTTGCATAACCAAAAGAAGGATAACGACCAATTTAAAAACAAAAAAAACAAACAGAACTGGAGAAAACCAAACTGAGTGGAAGTCTAACAACCAAGGAGTTAAAGAAGAAACATTCATCCAGACTGGTAGGAGGGGCAGAGATGGGCAGCTGAGGCGGAGAAGATGCACGACAAGGCTGCAGCTGGCACACTGGGGCAGGCGAGGTAGCTGCTGGCAGAATGGGCAGTCCCACATTCGCATGCGGATAAGCCCAGAGAACAACTGGTGAGCAAGACAGACTGTTAAACCCAGGGTTCCAGTGCAGGAAACTAAAGCTTCAAGAACTCTAGCTATACAAACTTGGAGTTGCTGTGGCAGGAGAGTCTATTGCAGAGACCCACAGGGTCCCAGAATGTTAAAAAACCTACCCACCAGGGAATCAGCACCTGAAAGGGCACAATCCACTTGTGGGAAACCAGGGAAGTGACAGAAAGTGGGGTGAGAGAGCCAAGCAAGCTAGCAAGCAGCATTTTTCCCCTCTCTGACCCTGCCACACACAGTGCCACAACACAGCAAAGTGTGTTTCCCCACCCTGGGAAATACCTAAGGTTCCACACCTTATGTTATAGGTGCAGGAAGACAAAGAAATATGGCCTAAATGAAAGAATAGATCAAAACCTCAGAAAAAGAACTAATTGATGAGGAGATAGCCAGCCTATCAGATGCAGAGTACAAAACACTGGTAACCAGGCAGCTCACAGAAATTATTGAATTTAGTCACAAATAAAGAAAGAAATGGAGGCTATACGAAGTGAAATTTAAGAAAATATTCAGGGAACCAACAGTGAAGGGAAGGAAATGGGACTCGAATCAATAATTTGGAGCAAAAGGAAGAAATAAATATTCAACTGGAACAGAATGAAGGAACAGAATTTTTTTAAAAAAATAAGAAGAGGCTGAAGAACCTCTGGGACAACTTTAAATATTCCAACATCTGAATCATAGGAGTGCCTGAAGGAGAAGAGGAAGAGGAAGAAATTGAAAACTTATTTGAACAAATAATGAAGGAAAACTTCCACAATCTGATGAAGGAACTAAACATGCAAGTCAGGAAGTTCAGAGAGTCCCAAAGAAGTTGGATCCAAGAAAAAACACACCAAGACACATCATAATTAAATTACCCCAGATTAAAGACAAGGAGAGAATCTTTAAAACAGCAAGAGGAAAAGAGACAGTCACCTACATAGGAGTGTCCATAAGACAATCAACTGAGTTCTCAAAAGAGACCTAACAGGCAAGAAGAGGCTGGAAAGAAGCATTCAGAGTCATGAAATGCATGACCTGCAACCAAGATTACTCTATTCAGCAAAGCTATCATTTAGAATGGAAGGGCAGATAAAGTACTTCCCAGATAAGATCAAGTTAAAGAAACTCATCATCACCAAGCCCTTAATATATGAAATGTTAAAGAGACTTATCTAAGAAAAAAAGACCCAAAATATGAACAGTAAAATGACAACAAATTCACAATTATCAACAGCTGAACCTAAAAAGCAAAAAAAGAAATATAAGCAGACAACAAAAACAGGAACAGAAGCACAGAAATGGAGATCACATATAGGGTTATCATTGGGGTCAGGGATGGGGAGAATGGGCAAAAAGGTACAGGGAATAACAAGCATAATTGGTAGGCATGAAATAGACAGGGGAAGGTTAAGAATAGTATAAGAAACGGAGAAGCCAAAGAACTTATATGCATGACCCATGGACATGAACTAAGGCGTGGGAAATGCTGGAATGAAAAGGGGTGCAGGGTGAAGGGAGATAAAGGAGAGAGAAAAATGGGACAACTGTAATAGCATAATCAATAAAATATACTTTAAATAAATAAATACACACTTCAATATTCTAACAAAGGAAGTTGGGAGTGCAATTTATCATGTGAACTAGAATTATTCAGGGGTGACAGGCAAGGAATTTTTCATGTGAACCACTTGTTTTATGCTGCTGTGTTATTTGATAACTATCCTCAGGAACCTTGGGTCCAGTCCCACCTTCATTTTGAGTCCCATCCAACCCAGAGGTAATTAATCTCAATCTAAGTCAGCCCTGGTAAGCTTCAGTAGCATCATTTTGAAAATTTGGGCAGCTGCTCACAGGAAAAAAAAAAACCAGAATAGAAAGAAAAATGACCCATAATATTCTACCATTCATTGCCTCTGTGAAAGCAGATCTTAATGGGTTTTAAGAAGCATTTTCATGAATGTATTTTTTCACTCTCACTTACGTTATTATCACCCAATGTACTTAATGGTGAAAAATATTGAGGCTTCCTTCCTTTGCAAGCAATGAGTTTTTTTTTTAATTCAACTGTCATTGACACTTTAAATTTTTTTTAATTTAACTTATTTATTTTTAGAGAGAGGGAAGGGGAAGGAGAAAGAGAGGGAAAGAAACACCACTGTGTGGTTGCCTCTCGCACGTCCCCAACTGGGGACCTGGCCCACAATCCAGGCATGTGCCCTGACTGGGAATCGAACCAGGAACCCTTTGGTTTGTAGGCCAGCGTTCAGTCCACTGAGCTACACCAGCCAGGGCAACACTTTAAGAATTTTAAGTCCATATTTGATGGCTCTCCAAGATTCCAAGTTGTACCTACGTCGTTCTAATGTGTTTGAGAAGTTAAATTTACATCCATCACATAGGCTGTTACCAAAAGAACCTCCAGAGGATAATTGAGGCAAGAAGCTAAGTAATTAGAAACTCAAACTGCTCTCCCCCTATCACTTGGGTTCTGGGAGTGGGGAAGCAGGCCATGCCTCTAAACAGACAGGAACAGACAATTCTTACAGGCATAAGCAGTAGTCCGTTGGCCTGATAGTGCCTCAGAGACCAGCAAAACATTTAACTGCCCTGTTCTGCCTTGCTGGTGGAGCAGTATCTAAGCAAAACACTTGTGAGCTTTGCAGTCAGAAAGCCAAAAGAGTTTTCAAGAGGGAGCTCACATGTCCAGTTCTAGGCTTGGGACTGGGGATGGGCAGGGGAAGTGAACTAATCTTGCTAAACTCACAGCCTGATGTAATTAATGTTTATAAAACATTAAAGTATAGCTCAGTGGATTGAGCGCAGGCCTGAAAACCAAAGGACTACAGTTCAATTCCCAGTCAGGGCACATGCCTGGGTTGCAGGCCAGTTCCCAGCAGGGGACCCACAAGAGGCCCTTTATTTATCTTTATTTATTTAAAAATAAATAAATTTTTAAAATCTTTTTAAAAAATAATATTCACAATGTTTATTTTTTTTAATGTTTATAAAAGCCCTGGACCCAAATCTCCACCCCTTTGCAAACCCACTTTAAAACAGGGGCTGTGCCCTGACCAGTGTGTCTCGGTTGGGCGTCATCCTGCAAAGTGAAAGGCGGACAGTTCAACTCCCGGTCAGGACACAGGCCTGGGTTGTGGGTTCAGTCCCCAGTCAGGGCCCATTTGAGAGGCAACCATCAATATTTCTCTCCATCTCTTTTTCCCTCCCTTCCCCTCTCTCTAAAACGAAATAAATAAAAAAAAATTTTAAAAATGGTTGAGAAAGGTTTTTAAACACAAGGTTTCACCCTTCTTATCTAAGTTAAAGGGGCCAATGAGTCACGAAATGACCACAAAACTAAGTGCTGATACAAGAAAGATATAACGTGACACTGGGCCTTGATATTGTCAAGCTCTCTAACCACCCACTGTGTAATCAAGAGCTAATTTTCAAAGCCAGCCTTGCTTTCTGGGAGGCGGCCCAGTTTGCCCTGCCCCCAGCCTGGCTTGTCTCCATAGCGTCCGGGGTTGGCAAGCCTATCCTAATGCAATTCCCCTGCAGATACACCGCTGGATGGCATCGCTGTGGTGCACTCCCCAGTCCGGTGCTCCAGTCCAATGCCCCGGCCCTAATGGATGAATAGATTATCTAATTCACTTCTCAAAACAACACTCTGAATCAGCATTATGTCCATTTTTTAGAGTTACAGAGTTTACAAAACCAGATGTGTGAGTGACCTGTGCAAGGTCACACATCTGACTAATTGGTGGCATTCCTACAATTCAAACCTAGGTAGATCTAAGCTCAGAGCCCATTCCCTTCCAGGGGTGTCCAGCCTGTGGCCCACAGACTGTGAGAGGCCCAGGATGGCTATGGATGCAGCCCAACAGAAAATGATAAATTTACTTAAAACCTTTTTTTTTGCTCACCAATTTCCGTTGGTGTGTGTGCATTTAATGTGTGGCCCAAGACAATTCCTCTTATGCCCGTGTGGCTGAAAAACCAAAAGGTTGGACACCCCTGCCCGTGGAAATGGCAGACATCTCAAACATATATGAAAGTGTACACATGTAAGTACAGATTATAAAATAGTCAATGACATCTATATGAGTGTCCCTTTGTATTATCCGTAACATCTGAGAGTCCAGATGTAGATTGTTCGCAAGTGGCACTACATAGATAGTGATAAATTAATGGCCACTAATGTGTCATTAGCAATGCTCTCATGGTACTAAGTTGTATGGAGGCCTGACAGCCAGAGTCCTGCAGGTAGAACCCCTCAGCATCCGGATCCCAGCATCCTGTTACTGCAGCCTCTCCACTAGCCTCGGCAGCACCCAAAGGGGCGAAGACTGTACCTGCTCCCAGTGACAGAGGTTCTCAACTTCTGGAACAGATGAAACCACCTGTGAGATACTGACTGCCCCTTCCTCCTAAAACAACCACCCAGGACACCACACCTGCAGGTGCTGAATCAAAGGAAGTTGGAACCAGGCTCTCTGATGCCCACTGTAGATTAAAAATCATTGACCTGCTTTTGCTCCCCTTGAGAGAAAAGCCATGCTGTCCCTTTTCCTCCACCAGACTCAGTCCGTGTGAATGCCTCATTTCATCCAAATGACACGAACACTGCGGGCTGGTGTCTGCATCAGAGAACTACAAATATATAATCTCAGCTTCATGCAGAAACAAGATATCACTGAAGTTTTTGGCCAGGCGAATCCGACGAAGTCTTAAAAGCCGTGGAAGAAATAACCACCGTTCCCACAAGAACACTATGCATACATCTTGGAGAAGCCTGGATCTGTGAGGAGAGTGAATTAGAAGACGTGCCACTATGAGTTGATAGTCCATATCAAACTAAGAAAACTTCATGGGGATGCTGGGAAGATGGCGACGGAGTAAGATGGAGCGGATACTAGCTCCTGTACTCATGGGTGAAAATCCTGGCAGATCTATGGAGAAACAGCACAATAAACCATCGGTTACCCAGCATTTATGAAATTAAAAGACCAGAGATTGTGACCAACGCTGAAACACCAGACGGCGGCAGAGTCAGCTACCGGAGCTGGGTCTCACGCGGCCCCTGTACTGCCGCCAGAGCAACAGGCCTGGGAGCCGGGGCCTCAGGTACGGAAGCCGGACACTCCAAGCCCCTGTGACGGTCCTGGGAGACAGAGGAGTCAGGAACCAGAGCGGGGACACCCTTGTGCCGATGCCATAGCTACTAGCCTGGGCAACGGAAGGGTCAGTTGCAGGAGCTGGGACACCAAAGGCCCCTGTGACGCCGCCATAGAGACAGGCCTGGACCCTGAGGAGCCAGCTACGGGAGCCGGGAAGCTCTCAAATCCTGTGCCGCTGCCATAGCGACGGGACTGGACGTCGGGGGAGTCAGGTACGGAAGCCGGGACTCTCCAAACCCCTGTGACGCAACTGAGGAGACAGCTACGGGAGCCGGGAAGATCTCAAATCCTGGGCCTCTGCCATAGCGACGGGACTGGACGCCGGGGAGTCAGGTACGGAAGCCGGGACTCTCCAAGCCCCTGTGACGCAGCTGAGGAGCCAGCTACGGGAGCCGGGAAGCTCTCAAATTCTGTGCCGCTGCCATAGCGACGGGACTGGACGTCGGGGGAGTCAGGTACGGAAGCCTGGACACTCCAAACCCCTGAGACAGCCCGGGGTGGCAGAGGATCCCTCTACGGGAACTGGGAGGGTCACAACCCCTGTGCTGCTGCCATAGCAAGGGGATTGGACACTGGGGAATCAGGTACGGGAGTTGGGACTTTCTAAGCCTCTGTGCCACTGCCATAGAGACAGGACTAGACGCCTGGGAGTCAGGTACGGAAACCGGGACACTCCAAGCCCCTGTGACGGCCCTGGGAGGCAGAGAGAGCCAGATACGGGAGCCAGGACATTCCCAGCCTCTGTGCCACTGCCCTAGTAACGGGCCTGGGTGCTTGAGGAGGCGGCTACTAGAGCCAGGACATTCAGCAGTGGTAGGCGACCAACGCAGAGACCAGTGCGAGGACCAGCGTGAGTGTAGGTGGAGACGAAGAACATCAAGAAACTTCAAGGAGTCTCTACCACTGAACTTCACAAGGAACATACCACAGAAGTTTACACCATAAAACCAGTGTTTCAGAACAGATCAATTTTGGAAGCAGAGACTAACAAGAAGAGTCTCAAACAATGGGAAGACAAAGAAACAATCCCCAAATGAAAGAAAAAGCAGAAACTTCAGAAAGAATGTTAGATGAAATAGACGCTGATCAACTATCAGACAGTGAATTCAAAGCACTGGTTATTACGAAGTTCAAAGAGCTCAAAGAGCTCACAGTGAGCTACCAGAAACTACAGGGAAATTATAATGATCTCTCTGCAAACTACAGCAACATCAAAAAGGAAATGGAAACCATCAGCAAGAGACAAGAGGAAATGAAGAATACAATTTCCGAATTGAAGTACACAGTAGAAAGTTTCCAAAGTAGGATAGATGAAGCGGAGGATAGGATTAGTGAGTTGGAGGACAGGGTAGAAAGCATCTCACAGAAAGAGCAAGAAAATGAAAAGAGGCTCAGAAAGAATGAAGAGGGATTAAGAGAAATGCAAGACAATATGAAACGTAATAATATACGAATAATAGGAATACCAGAAGGAGAAGAAGAAGAACAAGGGATAGAAAACGTATTTGAACGAGTAATGAGAGAAAATTTTCCTAATTTGATAAGAGAAAAAGTCTCACAAATCCAGGAATCACAGAGAGTCCCAATCAAGAGGAACCCAAGGAGGCCCACCTCAAGACACATCATCATCAAAATGGCAAAATTCCAAGACAAAGAGAGAATCTTAAAGGCAGCAAGGGAGAAAAAAGAAATAACATACAAGGGAGCCCCGATAAGGTTAGCTACCGACTTCTCAATGGAAACACTTCAAGCAAGAAGAGAATGGCAAGAAATATTTCAAGTAATGAGAACCAGAGGCCTACAACCAAGGCTACTTTACCCAGCAAGGCTCTCAATCAAGATAGAAGGCCAAATAAAGAGCTTCCAAGACAAAAGAAGTCTAAAAGAATATGCCTCCACCAAACCAGCTCTACAAGAAATACTAAAAGGACTGCTTTAAGGGAAGGAAGGATAAGAGGGAGACAGAGAGGAACACAGGTACAAAAATGGCAATGAATAAGTACCTATCAATAATAACCTTAAACGTAAATGGATTAAATTCTCCAATCAAAAGACACAGAATAGCTCAATGGATAAGAAAGCATGACCCACACATATGCTGCCTACAAGAGACTCACCTCAGGACAAAAGACCATCACAGACTAAAAGTGAAAGGCTGGAAACAAGTTTTCCAAGCAAACGGACAAGAAAAAAAGCTGGGGTAGCAATTCTCATATCAGACAAAATAGACTTCAAAAAAAAGGCTGTAAAGAGAGACCCAGAAGGTCATTTCATTATACTCAAGGGAAGAATCCACCAAGAAGACATTAACATTGTAAACATATATGCACCAAACATAGGGGCACCCAAATATATCAAGAAAATCTTAGAGGACTTCAAGAAAGATATTGACAGCAACACAATCATAGTAGGGGATTTGAACACCCCACTATCAAAAATGGACAGATCTTCCAAACAAATTATCAAAAAAGATATTGTGGCATTAAACAACACCCTAGATGAAATGGACTTAATTGATATATATAGAGCCCTTCATCCCAAAGAAGCTAAATACACATTCTTTTCAAATGTACATGGAACATTCTCAAAGATAGACCACATGATAGGACACAAAAGGAGCCTCAACAAATTCAAGAAAATTGAAATCATACCAAGCATCTTCTCTGACCACAAGGCACTGAAATTAGAAACCAACCCCAAAGAAAAAAACCCAAAGCACCCAAAAACATGGAGACTGAATGGTATGCTATTAAACAATGAATGGGTCAAGAATGAAATTAGGGAAGAAATCAAAACATTTCTGGAAACAAATGAAAATGATCGCACAACAACCCAAAACTTATGGGACACAGCGAAGGCAGTCCTGAGAGGGAAGTTTATAGCAATACAGGCCTACCTAAAGAATATAGAAACATTTCAAACAAACAACCTAACCCTACGCCTGCAAGAACTTGAGGAACAACAACAAAGACAGCCCAGAGCAAGCAGAAGGAAGGAAATAACCAAGATTAGAGCAGAATTAAATGACATAGAAACTAAAAGCACAATTTTAAGGATCAATGAATCCAGGAGTTGGTTCTTTGAGAAGATAAACAAAATAGACAAGCCTTTAAGTAGGCTCATCAAGAAAAGAAGAGAGAGGACACAAATAAACACAATCAGAAATGAAAAAGGAGAGATTACAACTGATACCACAGAAATAGAAGAGATTGTAAGAAATTACTATGAAGAACTGTATGCCAAGAAATTTGAAAACCTAGGGGAAATGGACACATTTCTAGAAAAATACAATCTTCCAAAATTCAGTGAAAAAGAAGCAGAAAACCTAAATTCACCAATAACAGCAAAAGAAATTGAAGCAGTAATCAAAAAACTCCCATCACACAAAAGCCCCGGACCAGATGGTTTCACAGGAGAATTCTACAAAGCATTTAAGGAAGAGCTAACCCCTATTCTCCACAGACTATTTCAAAAAATTCAGAAGGATGGAAAACTCCCAAATTCTTTTTATGAAGCCAGCATCATCCTAATTCCAAAACCAGATAGAGACACAACAAAGAAAGAAAACTTCAGGCCAATATCGCTGATGAACATAGATGCTAAAATCCTCAACAAAATATTGGCAAATCGCATCCAACAACATATCAAAAAGATCATACACCATGATCAAGTAGGATTCATCCCAGGAATGCAAGGATGGTTCAATATTCGCAAATCAGTAAATGTAATACATCATATAAACAAAAGCAAAGACAAAAATCACATGATCATATCAATAGATGCAGAAAAAAGCTTTCGATAAGGTACAACACCCATTTATGATAAAAACACTCAGCAAAGTGGGAATACAAGGAGCATTTCTCAAAATAATAAAGGCCATATATGAGAGACCTACAGCCAATATCATACTCAACGGGAAAAAACTAAAAGCTTTTCCACTAAGATCAGGAACAAGACAAGGTTGTCCACTTTCACCACTTCTATTCAATATAGTATTGGAAGTTTTAGCCACAGCGATCAGGCAAGAAAAGGGAAATAAAAGGCATCCAAATAGGAAAGGAGGAAACAAAACTGTCACTGTTTGCAGATGACATGATAGTGTACATGGAAAATCCTATAGACTCTACCCAAAAACTCCTCAAACTAATTGATGAGTTTGGCAAAACAGCTGGTTATAAAGTCAATATCCAGAAATCAAAGGCATTTTTGTATACCAACAGTGAATCAGCAGAAGCAGAAATAAAGAGAAAAATCCCATTTGATATAGCAAAAAGAAAAATAAAATATCTGGGAATAAACCTAACCAAGGAGGTAAAAAACCTGTATGCAGAAAACTACACAGCCCTGAAGAACGAAATCAAGGAAGACACAAACAAATGGAAACATATACCTTGTTCATGGATTGGAAGAATTAACATTATCAAAATGTCCATACTACCCAAAGCAATATACAGATTCAATGCAATACCTATTAAAGTACCAATGGCATATTTCACAGACATAGAACAAACACTTCGAAAATTTATATGGAACCATAAACGAGCTCGAATAGCAGCTGCTCTTTTGAGAAAGAAGAACAAAGTAGGGGGGATCACAATACCTGATATCAAACTGTATTACAAGGCCACTGTAATCAAAACAGCCTGGTACTGGCATAAAAACAGGCACATAGACCAATGGAACAGAACAGAGAGCCCAGAAATCAACCCAACTCTCTACAGTCAATTAATATTCGACAAAGGGGGCAGTAACATAAAATGGAGTAAAGATAGCCTCTTCAACAAATGGTGTTGGGAGAACTGGACAGCTACATGCAAAAAAAATGAAACTTGAGCACAGACTTACACCATACACCAAAATAAATTCAAGGTGGATAAAAGACTTAAATGTAAGTCATAACACCATTAATGTCCTAGAGGAGAACATTGGCAAGAAAATCTCAGATATTTCACGCAGCAACTTCTTTACTGATATGTCCCCTAGAGCAAGGAATGTAAAGGAAAGAATAAACAAATGGGATCTCATCAAAATAAAAAGCTTCTGCATGGCTAAAGAAAACAGTATTAAAATAGCAAGACAACCAACTGTATGGGAAAACATATTTGCCAATGATACCTCAGACAAAGGTTTAATCTCTAAAATATACAAAGAACTTACACGACTCCACTCTAAGAAGACACCCAACCCAATTAGAAAATGGGAAAAGGACTTGAACAAACACTTCTCCAAGGAGGACATACAGAACATTTAGAGACACATGAAGAGATGCTCAATATCATTAGCTATCAGAGAGATGCAAATTAAAACCACAATGAGATACCACTTTACACCAGTCAGGATGGCTATCATAAACAAAGCAACAAACAACAAATGTTGGAGGGGTTGTGGGGAAACGGGGTCCTTAGTTCACTGTTGGTGGGAGTGCAGACTGGTACAACCATTATGGAAAACAGTATGGATTTTTCTCAGAAAAATAAAAAATCGACCTGCCTTTTGACCCAGCAATTCCACTGCTAGGATTATATCCTAAGAATCCTAAAACATCAATATCAAAGAACCTATGCACCACAATGTTCATAGCAGCACAATTTACAATAGCCAAGAGTTGGAAGCAACCTAGGTGCCCATCAGTAAATGAATGGATCCAAAAATTGTGGTACATATACACAATGGAATTCTATGCTGCAGAGAGAAAGAAGGAGCTACTACCCTTTGCAACAACATGGATGGAACTGGAAAGCATTATGCTGAGTGAAATAGGCCAGGTGCTGAAAGACAAATACCATATGATCTCACCTTTAACAGGAAGCTAAACAACAAAACAAACAAGTAAGCAGAAAAAAAAAACCCAAAAAACAAAGACACTGAAATAGAGAACAAGGGGATAGTGACCAGAGGGGAGAAGGAAGGGAAGTTAAGGGGAAAAAGGGGGAGGGATTTGGAGGAACAAATAGGAAGGACACAGGGACGAGAACTAAGGGGGGGGAGGAAATGGGAGGGAGGTGGGGAGCAAGGGGCAGGGGAGGCTGGGATGGGAAAAATAGACAAAAAACTATACTTGAAAAATAACTAAATAAAATTAAAAAAAAAAAAAAAAAGAAAACTTCATTATAGTGTAAGTTTACTATGATTTTTTATAAAAATAAATGACTACATTTTCTTTTTATTGAATTCTTCATAAAAAAAAAAAAAAAAAAAAATCATTGACCTAGTAGTTCAAATACCCTGATACCTAGGAAATTATCTCCAGTTCTGACTTAGTAACTGAAAGGCCCACTAGGTAAATATTTATCCAACAAATTCTTTTTTCCTTTTTCATTTTAGATTCATCAAACATGGTGTCTACCAGATAAACTTCTAGACTCAGTGTTTGGAAGTGGATATGTAAAAAGAGGAAGTATTGACAGGTATTCTTAAGAAGCAAAAAATGAGTAGGAAGTATTGTCACTACAAAGAAAGTACCCACTGGCCAACTGGATCCTTGAATCAGACAGCGGCAGTGATCAGAGGCAAAATGGCAAATGGGTTTCAGTTCCAGCACCAGCTGAGAAGGCCGGATTGCGGCTGCCAGGGATTCTGAGGCTGGGCCTGGAAGAACGGAGTGGTCCCTTAGTGATGTCTATCATGGGTGTGCAGTGAAACAGCATACCTCATGTGAGAGTTAAGTGGGAGAATATCAGTTAGAGAAAGGCATCCTGCCTGGTCTACAAAAGAACTGAAATCGCAAGAAACATTAAAATTGATATTGAGCCAGTAAAAATCCTGCTTATTCTCTACTTAACAGTAGGAGTAGACAGACCGAGATCCCAATAGAAAGCCCATATAATGCTAATATTTAAAAGGAAGGATACATTTAATTATCAGGGGTTTACCAACCAAATCACAGTTAATGAAGCTACATTTTAATGTAATCCCACAGCTGGGTCAGAGCCATCAACCGTTTGCTAATTATCAAATTGTCAGCGTGCTGACACTGCTGTTCTTCATCTAATCGTTTGCTTATGTAACTGCTGGCTACTGTTTCTGTTCTGAGCTTTCGGCTTCTTCTTCGGATGCATTTTGAGCCTGGCAGTGTGACATTATTTACTTGCAGGTTTTTTTGGTTTTTTTTCCTGAGGCTTGTTGTTGGTTTGTTTTAACATCCTCTTGATGTGCCTACTTGTTGGTCAGTTAGATAAACAAATCCCAAGGCTGAGAATATGTGAGAAAAAAAATGCCATCACCTACCAACAAACTGATCTTTAAAAAATATTTAGACAGAAACACAACCAACCCACTTTCAGGACACCTGTCTCCCCTGGAATACAACTCTTAAAA
Source organism: Artibeus jamaicensis (assembly GCF_021234435.1). Taxonomy (NCBI): domain Eukaryota; kingdom Metazoa; phylum Chordata; class Mammalia; order Chiroptera; family Phyllostomidae; genus Artibeus; species Artibeus jamaicensis. Next base: position 39,745,949 of record NW_026522030.1, on the reverse strand, counting down.
CTCTTTTAAAATTTTCTCTTATCTTTATGGAACTATGTCTCATATCTAATTTTTAGATATTATAATATTGTACATAGTTATTGTTTTCTATATCATGTAACTATTACACATGTGGTTTTTAAAATATTGTAATATCTTACATCGCACAAACCTTTTTCTGCATTACATGTGAGGTAAACTTCAACATGAAAAGATCTGTTGATTCCAAAGAGATGAAAAAGAACATCCCAGCCCTGGCTGGTGTAGCTCAGTGGATTGAGCGTGGGCCTGCGAACCAGATAATCGCGGTTCAAATCCCAGTCAGGGCACATACCAGGGTTGCAGGCCGATTCCCTGCAGGCCAGTTCCCAGCAGGGGATGCACAAAAGGCAACCATACATTGATGTTTCTCTCCCTCTCTCCTTCCCTTCCCCTCTAAAGATAAATAAATAAAATTTAAAAAAAAAAGAACATCCCACATATGTACTCACACAAATGTTTCCTGATTGTTATGGAATAATAGATACATTAAATTGAGAGCTGGGAGAAATCATTTTACTCAAGTGATTTCTCAAACATATTTTAGTTTCATAACTCTTTCTACCAAAAATAAAAATTCCAGAGGACCCCAGTGGGAAATAGTTGGGTTCTGAGCCACCGGACCTGGCTGAAACGGGAACAGGGTCCCTGTGCTTTTCGGCTTCACTCCGCCCAGCCCAGCCCAGCCCAGCCTGGTGGCCCTTACGTCATGGAAACTGAGGAAAAGGGGGCACTACATTGTGCAGGGTTTGTTTGCTGAGCATTTCAACACCAGACTGCAAACACTTTATCATAGTTCTCTGGGGTAGTCCCTTTATGGGAGGCCTCTAAAGCAGGGATTTTTAATATTTTATACACCAACCACTGGTAGAACATGAGGCTCCACCAGGAACAGACTTTGAACATGCCCTTCCCTTTATTTTTTAAAATAATTTATAAGTTTATACGTGTAATCATGTAAATTAATGAGAATGATGTCATTAGAGGATGCCCACAGGATTTAACGGAGGGTCACGGGTGCCTATTCCCACATCAGCCTCAGCACCTGTTTCCCTATTTTGTTTTGACCCTAAGACATTCAGAAATTCCCGACTCATTCAGGTAGGGAGCTGCAAAGGGTAATTCTTAAAACTTTTTCATTGAGGGAGCATGTGTATTCAGTGAGCCACACATGTGTTAAGTATACCTTCACATGACTTCTGATAACCGTGTGTGCCCATGTAACCAACGCCCAGTCAGGATACTGACACCTTCTGTTTGGCCGACTTCGGGGTGAGCGATAAGTGCTCTCCACACTCTACAGGTAAACCAGTGTGCAGTGAGACAGAAAGTCTTCCCAAGAGGCTCATGTAAGAGCTACGATCCGGGCAGGACCTGAAACTCCGTCTGAACAGTAGCCCGGGAAGTTAAAGAGACACTCCTGATTCCCAGTCACAGGTGCCCTGGGGAGCCCTACCCCGCCACTCTCAGAACTGGGCATCATCCCTGGAGCTGGAATGCCAAGAGCACAGTGGACACCTCAGTTATAAAGATGCACAGTGACTTTTTTTTACTTAGTGGGGCAGGTCTAGCCAGGGAGAAGTGGCTGGAGCTCTTTTTCCCAACGTGCGCTCTCACTGGGTCAATAGCCAGACTGTTATGAGAGCGTAACCCAAGCCGGGTAGTGTGTGTAGGATCTGTGGCTTTACTGTGTCCCTGCTATGTTAATTAGTATTAGGAGCATGATGGATTGGCAACACGTGTGCGCTCTGAGTCTTAAACCAGCCCTGAGAGTTTAGCACTCCATTAGTTACACATCACAGAAACCCAGGGGATGTTTACTCAAAGAGAGGATCACTTACAAGAGGGAAACATGCTAATTCATTCCTGATCCCTTCTGGGGAGAGGGACACCCCCTTTCCCGTGAGTAGTAACTGGTCACCCAAGACAGAGATGGAATGAGAGGCTGGCAGGAAACTACAGAACCCCTGGCCCCCTGGTCTGGGAGCCCTGAAATCTCAAATCCTCAGTTGTTCCTACTCGAATCCCTCTGACACAGAAGTTCAGAGAGGGCTTCTTGTTGACATGTTAATTCACTATCCTGTTGCAGAGGCGTGGAGTCGCAGAGGCACAGAACCCTCGACCCCACCTCTCCCACACCCTGGCCCCGGCACAGAGAAGGGAACTTCCACTCTGCCCTCCTCCTCGCCAAGCTTTCCACCAGCTGCTGCCTCTCAGGCCCGGGCCAGCTGTACGCACCCCACCTCACCCCAGTGGGCGTCCCACGTGCCCAGAAAGGATGTCTAAAATCCTGGAGCTCCTCCAACACAAGTAACTATTCCTGGCCTTTTTTTTAAACTAAAGAATTGAAAGATAAACTCCAAGTTCTCTTTCTCACTCTAAGGTTCTAGAGTTTTAATGTTGCCAAATCAAGTGTATAGACATGAGAAACTATGGCTGTGTCTAGAATATTAATGAATCCATGAACAGTGTTTGCTTCAAATTAACCTGTACAATTGGTATGCAATATTATTAAGAATACATAATGATCGAGAATACATTTAGGCAGTGGTGCGCCAGTATAACAACTGGCTGAAGTGGGAGGAGGCAGGGACCCCTAATTTGTAGTGCCTGATAGTTTCTATGGTGTAAATATTCCCACCATGGCCAATTTCAAGTCACCAACCTGACATCACTGAACACAGATTTGGCAAGAGCAGATGTTCACAATTGGTTCTCACGAGCCGGTAGGAACAGGCTCCAGCACATGGTTACCAGCTGGATAACAACATTTGGATAAAAATCATCCCTGCTCCTCATCATCTGTAAAGCACACCCTCTTCCTCTCCCCTGTTACCGTCCCCACACCTCAGTGTGGGGGTCAGGATCTTGGGCCCTAAGCCAGCATATCTGGTTCAAACCCTGGCTCTGACACTACGAAACTTTGGGTGTGTTCCTTCGTATCTTTCCTCATACACTAAGTTGAGACTTCTTAGAATAGGTTCTACTCCATAGGGATGCTGAGTGGATTACATCACTTACTTAAGTAGCAAACCATGAACAGTGAACAGTGATACGCAGACTTCGGGCGTGCTCCAGGCTCACCTCGATGGCTTGCTAAAACAAAGATGGCTGGGACTCACCCCCCAACGATTCTGATCAGTAGGTCTCAGTTGGGTCCTGGGAATGTACAGTTCTCACAAGTTTGCAAGAAGAGCCTGTATTTGCATTTCTAACATTTTCTCAGGCAACGATGATACAGTGGGTCCAGAGCCCGTACGCGGCGAATCCCCACCCCTAAAGGTCTCAGTATGGTCCCAAGAATCCATTACATGCTAGCTGTTACATTGTCAATTCTAAGAGGCCAGAGCCATTACCTCTAAATAAAGACCATGCCATGAAGACACTCAGGGTCCTTCCCAAATGGCAATCCTGTCCCAGAAGGGCTTCTCAGGATCTAGAGAAACCCAGCCGCCCTCAAACAAGCACTAGCAAGGAGAGCATTCACCCATCCCCTGCTGTTCCCTCCACCAGTCAGTCAACAAGTCAGCCCCACCTGAGTGCCTACTGTGGCCAGCTCTAAGGACTGAAGATCAGGTAGAGGACAGGGGCACTTACATTAAAGAGGCAGAAATCAAATATGCATTATTCCCAGGGGTCACCAGCCAAAAGGAGAAATCCCTGAGACTAGCTATACTTCCAGGAGGCAAGTTTGCCTATTGCTTGTTTTCTGATAGTCGGTCACATGTAATCCTGCACAGCACAAATATTCACTGGTGACAACAGGGCTGACAGGGGCCACTCTTAGCACAAGGCATGAATGAATTTCAAGTGAACACAGAATTCATCTTCTGTGTCACTAATTTTTCATAAATCTCCCATTTGGAGTTTTACACTATATTTCAACAGCTCAATATTAAGTAAATTCTTATATTTACCTCTCATTACAATTACTAATTGCTCTAAGCCCACTGTGTTCACTGCATAACCATCATAAAAATTCCAAATGGGTAAATCTTAATGGCTTTTTAGATCAATTAAGCTCATATATCAAGTAATTGCTTTTTGCTATAATATATCACAAAAGCCACATGCTGTGGTCAGGCCACAGAGCAGTGGTAGCTTATGTGTAAATAACACAAGGGAAAGTAGGACTCACCCATCAAGAAGCAGGATGTTTATACTCCCCTCATTCCCGCGTGAACTGCCTGAACAGTAGTTCCCGGCTGCTGGGGAGTGGTACACATGCTCTGTTTGATTACATAACAACTAGCACCGTCCCTGCCCTGTACACAGCCACCATGGGAAACAGAGCAGGTATTGAAAACCCAGATGGGAAAACCGGGAGTCAGGCCCTTTCAACCTCACCTTTGAAAGCCTCCGTATTCCGATTTCAGATATACCCAGGAGACAGCTGGCCTAACGCTTCCACTTTATTCAATGGCTAATTTCCTTCTCTCCCATGTAATACAGTTGCACACCAGGGCCAATATCAACATTCTCTCTGTACACAGATCTCCCCCCAACTCAGCCCAAAAAGCCAGCTTTGCTGAGCCAAGAAACGCTGCCACCACCCTTCCTTTTTTTCACAGTTTTCACTTAGAAGGTAGCTGTTTCCTCCAAACGCATTTCACTGGACAATCCCCTTTTCCCCTCCAACACTCAGGTCGCCTGCCTTTCTCCTTTCCTGCCACCTTCATGGTCTTCACAAAGGGTCAAGGGAGAAAAATGAGTTTTCTGCCTGTTTGTTCCTGTTCTCATAAAATAAAGGCACAATTCCAAAGTGTCAAAACTATATTATACCCTTCCAACTACGTGTGAATAATCTGACTCCAACTTTCCAAAGTTAAATATGGAATGAAGTATAAACTAGCCAGCAACACAAAACTAAAGAAAATTTCCCACCTCAGGTATTAGGTGTTTTTTTTTTCTCTGTTACCAGTGTTCATTCACATTTTTATGGCTTATAAACAAAGAAGTCAAAAAAAGGTCAATAAATTTGACTAATTGAACCATCAAATAATAAAAAGAAAAGAAGGGAGGAAGGGAAGAGAGAGAGAGAGAAAGGAAGGTAGGAAGGAAGGAAAGAAGGAAGGAGAAATAGGAAGAGGGGAAAAAGAAAAGAAACAGTAATAGAGTAGGGAAAACATTTGTAGCAAATAAGATAAAGGGTTAATACTTTAATTAGATACTAATGCTACTTAATTGATAATAAAAAACAGGAAAGAACAGAATTCACAAAATCTTAACTACAACTAGTAATTAAATTCAGAAAAATAGCCTCACTGGAGATCAAAAAATGCAAAATTAAAATATCAAGATACCATTATTCTCCTAATAAATTAGCAAAAAAGAATTTGATGTTAACACTCAGTGCAGTAAGAGTAGTGTGAAAATGGCACCCAAACATTGCTGTGAGCATTTGAAATTGCTATAATCCTTGGGCAAAGAAGTTTGGAAATACATACCAAATGCCATAAAACTGTTGATACCTATTGACCCAGAAATAGCACTTCTAAAAGAGAAAAAATACAAAGATAAAGCTATATACACAAATATATTCAGGAGAACACTGTTTATATATATATATATTTTTTAAAAAAACCGAATCAACCTGAGGTCTTCTTGTCAAATGGCAGCATAGTTCAACACAGCTTGCTTCCTCATACAAGCACATCAAATTACAACTAAAATATAGAATAACCATCACTCAGAACCATCAGAAATTAAGGTGAATGAAAGTCTGACAGCTATGGAATTAAAAAAAAAAACATCCATCTAGGCTAGTAGAAGGGGCAGAGAAGTGGAACAAGCTGGTCCCACATTTGCATGAGGTAGATAAAAATTTGGAAGGGATATCTTTGGGAGCAAGGAGTCCCAGCCCCACACCAGGCTCCCTAGCACAGAGTTCCAGTGCCAGGTACATAACTACCCATAACTTCCGGCTGCAAAAACTAGTGGGGATAAGTCAGTGGAAGAAGTTACTAGAGTCCCAAGCAGTTCCTCTTAAATAACCCACACACAGACTTACTCAGACTCACTCCCTCTGAGCTCCAGCACCAGGGTAATAGTTTGAAAGGTACCAGTGGCACACAGGGAGGAACTGAAGTGTCTGGCATCAAGGCAAGAGCTGGGGGACAGCTTTCTCCTAGACAGAAAGGCAGGCAAAAGCCACTGTCCCTTTTCTGAACCCTCCTCCTCTACAGAGCTACAGAACCAGCAACAGGGTGCCATATCCGAGACTCCATCAGTCTGGCTAACACTGTTTGCCCCGCCCTGGTGATTACCTGAGGCTCTATCCCACACAACTTATGTGCCCACCCAAGCTGTTAACCATAACTTTTCCATATAAATGTCAGGCTTTGGCTCAGGCTTCACAACTCCTTAAATCCTCTCAAACAAGCAATAGCCCACCTCAGTGAGCCCCCAGGCCCCCTATCTCTTCCTAAGTGGCCCCAGGCCTGGCACTAGCAGCAGCCATCCTAGACTCACAGTCTGGCTTGTCCTAGGACTCTCTAAGCCCAGCAAAAGTACCAGCCATCTCAGATTGTTTTATAGCTCAGTCAGGGTAGCCCAAGGCAGAACGCAGATGGGGGCTGACCTTGGCCTGCACCACGCAGGAAGCCCCAGGGCTTGCACACTCAGTGGACAGCTACAGACCATGTCAGAGAACCACTACCCTGCCCCTGCACAGCTGATCCTCCACAAAGGCAGGAGGTTAGTAGTCAGTGGTCACAACCAGTCCTTGCAACTGACTGGCCTGGCTAAATCCCTCCCACTGACTTGCTAACAGCAACCAAGACTCAACTACCAGAGGAGGGTGTACTCACCCCAAACAGAGGGTGCACCTTGAGTACCCAGCTTGGGTGATAGGGGCGGCTGTGGCACTGGACCCTACAGGACACCTATTACATTAGACCATGCTTCCAAGACAGGGAGTCATAGCAGCTCTACCTAATACATAAAAACAAACAGAGGGAGGCCACCAAAATAAGAAGAAGAAACATGGCCAAAATAAAAGGACAGATCAAAACTCCAGAAAAAGAACAAAAGGGAGATAAGCAATCTATCAGATGCAGAGCTCGAAACAGTGGTTATAACGAACCTCAAAAAATTTAGTGAGGACTAGACTTCCGCCAAGATGGAGGCATAGGTGGAGACGCTGTGCTTTCTCACACAACCAAGTTTAGAGACAACTAAATATTAGCAATAGAAAACACAGCCAGAACACAGAAAATTGAACTTTTCGGAAGTCTGATAACAACAAATTCTTCAGCCTGACCAGTAAGAGGGGCGAAACCAGCAGCTGGTGGAGCAGGGTTGCGCAGGAAAACTCAGTCAGACGGACTCAGGCGCGGAATCCGGGCACAGGGCTGGACCTAGTGAGCGACTGAGCGAACGACCGCGGAGAAACAGCGAGGGAGCAGGGCTGCGGGTTGACTGTGGTCGCGCAATCGTGTGCAGATAGACAAGCAAGGGAGTGGGCGATTGGATGGGACCCAGCGGGTCCCCAAGGCAAGCGGCAGCGGAGGGCGCCGCCATTTGCCATTTCCACTCTGACCCCGCCTCCACATACAGCGTCATAACCCAGCGACTCTGAGTGGCCCAGCCCAGGTGAACCACCTTAGGCTCTGCTCCTCACCCAGCTGTCAGAAACAGCAGAGGGGACCGCCATTTCCCCGCTCTGACCACGCCCCCACATACAGCGTCACAACCCAGCAACCTGGGAGTCCAAGGCTCTGGTCCTCATACTTAACGGGTGCAAACAGACCAAAAATGGCTCAAGAAGATCTCAAAGCCCCAGAGCCTATAAATCTAAGTGATGAAGAAATAGCAAAACTCTCAGACACACAGTTTAAAACACTGGTGATCAGGATCCTCACAGAACTGGTTGATTATAGCCACAAATTAGAAAAACATATGAAGGCGAAACTAATTGAAATGGAATTGCACAGGAAACTAATAGCGATGAAAAGGAAACTGGGACTCAAATCAATGGAGTGGACCAGAAGAAAGCAAATAATGGCCAAACAGAAAAGAGTGAAGAAGCAAGAATTCAAAAAAATGAGGAGAGTCTTAGAAACCTCCAGGACATCTTTAAACGCTCCAACATTTGAATTATAGGGGTATCAGAAGGGGGAAAGGAACAGCCACCAGTGGAAAACTTATTTGAACAAATAATAAAAGAGAATTTCCCCAATCTGGCAAAGGAAACAGACTTCCAGGAAATCCAGGAAGCTCAGAGAGTCCCAAAGAAGTTGGACCCAAGAAGGAACACACCAAGGCACATCATCATTATATTAGCCAAGATTAAAATGAAGGAGAGAATCCTAGAAGCAGCAAGAGATAAGGGAACAGTCACCTACAAAGGAGTTCCCATCAGACTGTCAGCTGATTTCTCAAAAGAGACCTTACAGGCAAGAAGGGGCTGGAAAGAGGTATTCCAAGTCATGAAATCCAAAGACCTACAAACAAGATTGCTCTATCCAGCAAAACTTTCATTTAGAATGGAAGGACAGATAAAGTGCTTCTCAGATAAGATCAAATTCAAGGAGTTCATCATCACCAAGCCCTTATTATATGAAATGTTAAAGGGACTTACCTAAGAAAAAGATAAAAAAGATGAACAGTGAAAGGACAGCAAACTCACAGTTATTAAGAACCACACCTAAAACAAAAGCAAACTAAGAGGACAGCTAGGTCAGGAGCAGAACCATAGAAATGAAGATCACATGGAGGGTTAGCAACAGGGGAGTGGGAGAAAGAGAAGGGGGGAGAAGGTACAGAAAGTAAGTAGCATTGATGGTAGATAGAAAATAGATGGGGGGAGGGCAAGAATAGTATGGGAAATATAGAATCTAAAGAACTTGAGACACATGGTCATAAGCTAAAGGGGGGGTAATGGTGGGGACGGGGGAGTAGGGTGGAGGGGAATGAAGGGGGGAATAGAACAACTGTAATGGCATAATCAATAAAAAAATTAATTAAAAAAAATTTAGTGAGGACTAAACAACATAAAACAGATCCAGTCAGAAATGAAAGATACACTAATTGAAATAAAGAACAATATACAGGGAAACAAAAGCAGATTGGATGAAGCTGAGAATCAAATCAATGTTTGAAACATGAGGAAGCAAAAGCAAACAATCAGAACAAGAAGAAAAAAGAATCTAGGAAAATTAGGATATTGCATAAGCAGCCTTTGGGACAACTTCAAGAGGTCCAACATTCACATCATAGGGCTGTCAGAAGGAGAAGAGAAAGAGCAAGAAATTAGAAATCTATTTGGTAAAATAATGAAAGACAAATTCCCTAATTTGGTGAAGAAAATACACATGCAAGTCCAGGAAGCACAGAGTCCCAAAAAGGTGGATGGAAAGAAGCCCACTCCAAGACACCTCGTAATTAAAATGCCAAAGGTTAAATATAAAGAGAGAATCTTAAAAGCAGCCAGAGAAAAGAAGTTAGTTACCTACAGGGGAGTTCCCATAAGACTGTCAGCTGATTTCTCAAAAGAAACTTTGTAAGCTAGAAGGGATTGGCAAGAAATATTCAGTCATGAAAAGCAGAGACCTATAGCCAAGATTTCTCTACCCAGCAAGGATGTAATTTAAAATCAAAGGGCAGATAAAGAGCTTCCCAGATAAGAAAAAATTAAAGTTCATCATCACCAAACCATTAGCATATGAAATGTTAAAGGGACTTATTTAAGAAAAAGAGGAAGATCAGTCCTGGCTGGTGTGGCTCAGTGGACTGAGTGCCGGCCTACAAACCAAAAGGTCACCAGTTGAATTCCCAGTCAGGGCACCTACCTGGTTGTGGGCCAGGTCTCCAGCTGGAGGCATGGAAGAGGCAACTGATCAATGTTTCTCTCACATATCAATGTTTCTTTCCCTCTTTTTCTCTCTCCCTTCCCCTCTCTCTAGAAACTAAATAAATAAGCACTTTAAAAATATTGTAAAAAAGAAAAAAGGTTAAAACTATGAATAAAAAGGCAATAAATACATATCTATCAACAAACTAATCTATACAACAAACTGATCTAAAAAACAACCTAATCAAACAGGGAAAACAGGGACAGAATCATGGATACAGAGTACATTTTGATGGTTGCCAGATGAGAGGGGTTGTGGGGAATAGGCAAAGAGGTGAGGGATTAAGAAGTACAGATAGGTAGTTACAGAATAGCCATGGGCATGTAAAGTACAGTATAGGAAGTGGAGTAGCCAAAGAACTTATGTGCATGACCCATGGACATGAACAATGATATGGAGATTGACTGAGGGAGTGGGGGGTGCTGTGTGAAGGGGGGCCAAGGGGAAGTAATTGAGACAACTGTAATAGCATAATCAATAAAATTGAAAAAAAAGAATCAACCTAAAAGCCCTACAATGGGGAATAGTTAAATAGACCATGGTACACTCACCCATTCATTTATTCAAATAGCATTCTTAATTACTCTCTATCTGCTAATCATTCCTTCCCCTCTGTCAAATCTAAGGACAATCAATAACAGATGAGTGAGACAGAACACACATTTAGATGATTTCCCTTTAAGTCAAGAAATATCAGCCTTCAGTAGACCATTGACATATATGCATCACTCCCAAATCATTAGGGAATACAATGCCCAGGGTACTGTTAGGATGGCATCAGAAACACACGAGGTAATGCATGTTGGCAAGGATGTAGAAAAGGGGGACTTTGTGCACTGTTATTGAGAATAGCACCGGTGCAGCCACTATGGAAAACAGTAAAGAGGTTCCTCAAATATTAAAAAATAGAACTACCATATGATCCAGCAGTCCACTCCTGGGTGTATATCCGAAGGAAATGAAAAGGGGATCTGTAAGAAGGTTGCTCAGATCAGTGTACACTGCTGTATTACTCACTACAGCCAAGACAGGGAAGCAACCTAATTGTCCATTGATAGGTGAGTGGATAACATGTGATAATATATTTATATTTATACTTATATAATACAATATTATTTACCAGTAAGAAATAAGAAAATCCTGCCATTTTCAACAACCTGGATGAAATGAGAGGATTTTGCTAAGTGAGATAAGTCAGATAGAGAAAGACAAATACTGTATGATCTCACTTACGGAATGTAAAACAGCCAGACTCATAGAAACAGAGAGGAGAATAGTGGTCACCAGAAACTGGGGGTGGGGGAAATGGGGAAGATGTTGCTCAAAGAGAACAAACTTCCAGTTACAAGGTGAATAAGTTGTTGATCTAATGTATGGAGCTGTGATTACAGTTAATAAAGCTGTATTTATATTTGCAAGTTGTTAAGAAAGTAGATCTTAAATGTTCTCCCCACAGAAAAGAAATGGTAACTACTCACACGATGGAGGTTTAGCTCACCCCATACTGGAAATCATTTAACACGTTTTTACAATATATAGGTGTATTAAATCCACACATTGTCCACTTTAAACTTACATGATGATATATGTCAGTTATAACTCATTAGAGATAGTAAAATACAAATAAGGTGAAATAATTTTTAATAAAATGCCTTGATAGCATTTTATTAACAATTAAATAACTATTTAATTAATAGTTATTAATTAAATAGAGACCCACTCAACTATTTATGGACCCTGGATGTGAGCCTTGGGAAAGTCATGAGAGACAGCTGTGCCAAGGTTCCCAGGAGCCCAGAATTCATAGTCCGCTGCTTTAAGGAGTTGCACTTGAGTATGCTGGAGCCCCCAGGCCTGACCAGCACTTGCCTTCAAAGAGCCTGGCTCCTGGAGGCAGCAGAGATAACAGGCAGAAGCAGGTGAAGCTTTGCTCCCCAGTGGGGTTCCTCTCCTCAAACACGTTACCCTCGCCCTCATTATGTTCCTGTCATTGCACCCCCAGCTCTGCTGGAGACCCCACTGACTGCTCCCCACTGGAAGCCAGGGAGCGCTGAGCGTGGCGGAAGGGGAGCAAATTTGTAGTCAAGGGAGCTGACCTGCCTTCAGACCCTGGGCTGCCCAGGTTCACCTGCCCAAAGAGAGTCCGTGGAGCTGCACCGCTTGCCACTCACCTCTGAGAATGGCACCCGTCTCCCAGGTAGAGAGAGCTGCTCCTGATACCAACAGCAGACACCTGCCTCCAGGTATCAGTAAGGGCCTCCCTCTAAAGAAACCACTGTCTATGCTCCCTAAAATCTAACATTTGTTTTCAATAAGGGATAACCCTTTGTTTCATAATTAGAGATAAGGCTTAAAATTTATACCCTTGGCAGAGATAATAATAATAGCAAATTAAGTTCAATATTTGCTATGTGCCAGATATTTTTCTAAGTGTTTTACATAGAGTAATTCATTTAATTCTCACAACAAACCTGAGAAGTCCTATTACTTTCAACCCCACTTTACACATGAGGAGGCTTGAGCAGAGAGATATCAAATAATTTCTAAAGTTCACACACCAGTGGGATGCTTTTGACCCAATGATCCCACTTCTAGGAATAAATTAATCCATAAGAATGAAACTCTCTATGTACAAATATATTTGTGGTGGCATTTGTAACATGGGGAACAGTTGGAAGCATCGTAACAAGAGTAGCAAGCAGAGAATAGCTAAGTAAAGGCATTCATTAATCTGAGATTTGGACTCGGGCAGACTGACCGTAATACCTTAACCACCTCACCACATTAGAAAGAGACTCAGACTTCACACTATGGGCAAAAGGCAGATATACAGAGTCCTTCCTACAGTTTAGAAATGAGAGAGAAACTAATGTCTGAAAGATGAGGGAATGTGGAGGTGCTGATTAGCATCAGGGCTCACACAACACGTGCTGCTGACCTCTCCGTTTTGCCTGTAGTTGGGTCTGGGTGCCCTGCTCCTTCCCAGAATCAAACTCCCTCTCTCTCCTTCCTCTTCTTCTTCAAAATCAAAAATAAGCAGGTACTCATCTAGATACTGACCTATTCTTTCAGAAGAAGCAATTGTGCTTTTATTCTCCCCCACTGTCTATAACCATGAAAGCTAATCTAAACCAAAATAAAACTTCTCTCTACCACTTAGGGTTGGTGAAGGACCTACTAACAGCTTTTGGTCAGGACATTGATCAAAAGCCTCAAGCTGTGCTGGCCCAAGAGCCTAGCGAATTCCCACGGTTCCAGGCTACTGAGCAGTGCTCCTGAAGTGGGCTTCCTCGTTTAAAGCGCTTTCAGCCATACCAGGGGACCGAGCTCACACACACACGCCACCTCCCACCCACTGTTCATGGTTGTGCACAAGCACACTCCACCAGGCACACTTAGCATGAACCTCTGGGCACACACATGCACATTCCTTCTCCAGTTTGTCTCCCTCTTGCCTCCTCCATGATTCTCACTGCTGAGGTGTCTAGGGACACAGGTAAGGCCTCCCTGAGCCTCTGCTCCCCTATGGACTTGGGTATTTCCAACTCTTATTTTTGAAAAACCCTTCCTTAATTCCTTCTTTAATATTCTAGGATATGGACAGTTATTTGGCACAGAAATCAAGGGCTGTCTTGGATGAAGTAGCGTGGACTCTTTCTTAATTTTACATTCACGGTTCCAACTCCACGAACAATCTCAGAGATCAGGATGTGCGGACTTGTGTGATTTTCCTGGGGTCCAAACCTGAAGCAGACCCTCTGCATGGATGGTGTGCGCTCCTTGCTGAGAGTGAACGAGCCTGGCTAAGTGCGCAGTCTGGGCATCTCGCCCCAGCTGGGTGGCTCTCTCCTCAAAATCTAGAATGTTTTTATGGAAAAAGGAAGGCTACTGAGACATGGGGTCTCTCATGAGGTCTTGGAATGTATCTGCAGAATGTCATGGGTCAGCCTCCGCTCTGTCGTAAAGAAACCGGGGCGTATATCCTTAGCAAGGGTGGGGACAAGGGACTGGTTCTGTGAGCTGTGTTCACAGTGTGGTCTGCATGGATGGGTTGGTAGGTCGGTATGTAGATGACGGAGAGTCCCCTGCTTCCCCCATCCTGACACACACACAAATCAGGAAATCGGTGCTGCGCGAAGAACTCAGAAAAGCAATGGGTAGCACCCCCTCCTCTGCAAACTTGTGGGATCAGCAAAGAAAAGGCAGCCACACAGAAAAAAGAAAGTGTAAGCTAACAACAAAGACTAACTGCTTGTTTGAATGGGGAAGAGGTTTCTCAGGTAGCTCAAGGCACAGGTGTGGCATCAGACATGAGTGACTGTCCGGCTCTGCCATTATCAGTCATGTATTCTCCCTAAGCCTCAGTTTCCTTATCTGAGATAAGAGTGTCTTATCTGATAATAAGAGTGTCTTTCTCTTGAGGTTATTGTGAAGATTCAGCGAGATGGTCTGTGTGAACTGTTTAGCACAGCGCCTGGCAACTCGTAAGTGCTCGATCAGCATTAGACAGGATTTCTGTTCTTCTGCTGTCTGCTAGGGAAGGATGGACATGAAACATTTCCTGACTGCAGAAACTACCACTTTGTCTTTCGGGTGCACTTGGCTTTGAGGTTCACTTCCCTGGTTGGATAAATACCTCTAAGGCCCCCCTCCGTGGGGCCAGTGGATGTCAGGAACCACCCTCTCCGCCTGTGGGAGAACCAGGACCCCACTGCGGGTGTGGGTAATTCCACTCTGTGCTGCAAGAGAGTCAGAGAGGCGAGATGGCCCGTCTGTCTGGTCAGGCGGCTCACTAATAAAGGCCAGGACGCTGCAGAAGAAAGAGACAATGGTTCAGGAAGGGGGTGGACCCCCTGCTGCGATGGACAAAAACATCTGTTGGTCCGTCCCGCGGATTTGGGGATGTGGCGTCTGAGAGCTGTTTTCTCTGACAGTGCTGGATGGAGGCTGTTTCTAGGCTCCCACACACTGTCTTCTCACCTCCGAACGGAAACATTCAGCTCCAAGAGTGGAAGACATACAGGGGTGCGGGGGCGAGCAATAATGTGGTGTTCTTTTCTTTATTTTTTCCCACTGAGGTAAAACTGGCATTTAACATTATATGAGTTTCTACTTGGTGTTTCTTTAAGGGATCCCTGGGTCAGGACTACTGGTGGGCAAGTTTACTCTTAATCGACGCCTAATAGAGCTTGGAAAGGGTAAAGGTTGTAAAAATTATCTTGGAAGAAAATAATTATAAAACATATATCTAACAAAGGACTTGTAATTAAAATTATAAATAACTCTTTCAGTTTAGTAATGAAAAGACAAACAATCCAATTTTTTTAAAAAATGGAGCCCTGGCTGGTGTAGCTCGGTGGATTAAGTGTGGGTCTGTGAACCAAACAACCACGGTTCGATTCCCAGTCAGGGCACAGGCCTGGGTTGCAGGCCAGGTCCAAGCAGGGGACTCATGAGAGGCAACCATACTTTGATATTTCTCTCCTTCTCTCCTTCCCTTCCCCTCTAAAGATAAATAAATAAAAATCTTTTAAAAAATTTTTAAATAAAATGAAAATTGAAAAACGGATAAAAGACCCTTTGAGACAGCATGGATGGACCTGGATTGTATTATGCGAAGTGAAATAAGCTAGAGGAAGACAAATATCATAATATTTCACTTATATGTGTAATTTAATGAACAAAATCAACTAATAAACAGAATAGAAAGACTCATAGATGTCAGAGAGGGAGCGGTAGGGGACAGGGTAAAAAAAAAATGAAGGGATTAAGCAAAAAAAAAATACTTCTCAATAAAATGGTGATTACCAAAGGGAAATGGGAGTGAGGAGAGGCAGAAGGGGGTACACAGGGGATAAAGGGCGATGGAAGGAGACTTGACTTGGGGTGGTGAACACACAGTACAGTGTACAGAAAATGTACATACAATTGTACACTTGAAACGTATATGATTTTATTAACCAATGTCACCCCAATAAATTTTTAAAAATGGGTAAAAGACTATAATAGACACTTCACCAAAAATACACAAAATTCCTAATAAGCACATGACATGATTAGTCATCAGTGAAATACAAATTAAAACCATAGTGAGCCCTGGCTGGTGTGGCTTTAGTGGATTGAGTGCCGGCCTGCGAACCAAAAGGTCTCCAGTTCAATTCCCAGTCAGGGCATACACCTGGGTTGTGGGCCAGGTCCCCAGTTGGGGGTGCTCAAGAGGCAACCACACACTGATATTTCTCTCCCTGTCTTTCTCCCTCCCTTCCCCTCTCTCTAAGAATAAATAAGTGAGTAAGTAAGTAAATAAATAAATAAATAAATAAATAAAATAATACTACAACAAAATAGTACTATACTCCAACTACAATAGCTAAGGTTTTTAAAAATATGACAATACTAAATATTAGTAATGTGGAGCAACCGGAACTTTCATACATGGCTGGTGAAAATGAAAAACAATGCCCCTCCTGTGGAAAACATTTGAAAGTTGCTTATAAAATAAAATTTATACTGGCCATATGATTCAGCAATCACACTCCTGGGTATTCACTCAAGAGAAATGAAAACGTGTATTCACATGAAACTTTCTACACAAATGCTCACAGCAACCTTATCCGTAATAGCCCAACCTGAAAGTAAGACAAGTGCCCATCCACAGGTGAATAGATAAACATATCGTGATATGGCCATATCCCTGCCGTGGAGAACTCAATAAAAGTAAGTGAACTGATATGTTTACCAATGTAGTTGAACCTGAAAAACACTGCACTGAGCAAACTAAGTCAGACACAAACTAAGTCAGATACTGTATGCTTCTATTTATATGACACCCTAGAAAAGACAAATGTACTGTACAGGGACAGAAAGCAGGACAGCCACCACGTGGGGCTGGGCTTGAGGGAGACTGAAAAGGGACAGAAGAAAGCCAGAGATTTTCTATCTCCGAATCTCTTTAGCTGTAGGACTAGGTATCAATGTTCCTTATCCAAACCCGTCTTACCAAGTAAGAAAGAGAAAAAGGCTGCTATTGAGAATTTAGTCCAAGACTAGATTTTTTTTCTATTATGCAAGGCAAAATGATAGTAGAGAAAACTCATATACATGTACTCTGTGCCAGGGCCCTTTCTAGACACTTCAGATATTTAATCCTCTCAGGAATGTACGAGGTACATACTGGTATCATCCTCACAGTTGGGGAGACTGAGGTACAGTGAGGATGGCGCAGGCAGTAAGTGTCCCAGCCATAAGTAGCAGAATTAGACTTCGGTGCAGGTTGTGTGGCTCCAGGAATCTGCTTCCTTAACCACTTTGCATACTGCCTCTCAGTGGATATTTTGGTCCCGGAGACTTCAGATTCCCAGAATAAAAGAGGTCTCCGAGGTCAGAACCAGGAAGACCTCCTTCGAACTAAGACTAGATCTAGCTGGCAAAGGGAGCAACCTCTCAACAGGGATAAACAGGTTTTCCTGCTGAGAATGTTTTTGAAAGGAAGTGGGCATCTCTGCACACTGAGATGGGCGGAATGGATTCAAACAAAATCTCAAAGACCCTCCCCATCCCTTGCCTCCGCTAGAGGGTATAAAAGGGTGTCCGTGGGTAATGGGCAGAGGTGGCACACATCTGAGCCAACATACGGAGTCCAAAACTAGTTAATAAAAAAAAAAGGGGGCATAAAAAAAAACAACCTTGAGAAAAAATTGGTCAATCAGGTCCCCAGGATGAAGAAAATAGCCCATTTGAGAAAGGCAGTAACTGGCAACTCCTTCGTGTGCACAGGGGACTGAACAGGAAGACGAGAAACTAAAGTCTCAACGCCCACCTTTGCAGGAGCACACTGAGCTTCTCTTTGGCTTCTCATCCCTAAAGGCTAGGTCACAGGAGCTTAGCCTTGGGGTCATTACTGATACCCAAACAAATCGCCTGACCACGGAAATCTTCCCAAGCAAACCACCAGGAGGATGAAGCAGCCCCTTCTCAAAGCAAGCTGACAAGCAGGGAACCCCCATTCCTATAAGTCTCCAGCCACGACTACTTAATCACCTCAACAGCGTCCGCCCCACCAACCTGAGGTGGTATCCCTACTCAGAACAACTTTTTTACAGTCTTGGGGTACTTTTCAGATTGTCTTGCACACACTGTGGGTTTTTCTTTTTTTTAATTTTCCACTGGAGTGAAAACTCCATGGAGGCAGGAGTTTAAGTCCCTGCTTAACCTTCTGCCCATCCACCTCAGCACCTACTAAACATTCATAATGGAGCGTGCTCGATAGATGGAAAGCAGGGAGCAAGAGAGGGAGGGAAGGAAGGAAGAAGAAAAGGAAGGAGAGACAGGATGAGGGAATAAATGAATGAATCCATATTTTCTTAAAATACTAATAATAGTAACCAGAAGTGCTATGAAGAAGCAAACTTCCCTAGGCTGCCAAGGCCTCAAGCTTCCAATGTTAAAACCTCCCTGATGGCTTTGTCTCCTAGATGCCCTAGTGGTGGCTTCTGTGCCCGCACTGTTCCTCTGCCACCTTGCCCTAGGCCAACAGACAACTCGGGGGAATGTCATCAGTGACTGATCTTTTCCAGGTGTCGAATGTAGGGTAAATACATTTGCCTTACTAGAAAGTTCAGGAGGGTTTGTTTTTTTAATGGGAAACTATAAAACTCCAAATGGACTTGCTTCTGCTGGGTCCATCCTCCTCCACCATCCTCTTCCCGGTCTGAGTAACAAGGTCCAGATGAACTGGAACGTTAGTTCATTTCTCTCTGGGCTCCGACTTCCTCTGAGAAAGGAAGGTGAGTGACATTTCAAAAGAGCGCTCTGAGATTTATGCCTTTGTATCCGTGGAGGTCTTTCAAGAGCCTGGCATTTTCTCATAACCTGTGGAAGCTCCTTTTGTCTGCCTTTGAACCTATTTATTAACTGGACAATTTTTTAAGTGAATTGAAAAAAGAAATAGTCTGCAACTAGAAATAGAGAGGGGTTAGGAAAAGTAATAAATCATTATGGATTTCCAATGATAGGAAATGATCTTGCTTGAAAAAATATATGTGTGTATATTTTTTTCAAGAAAGATCATTGTGTGTATACACACACACACACACATACACAGGGCCCAGCAGAAGTAAGGTCTGCTTGAGTGTGGTTGGTAGGGCAATAATATGGGTGTAATAATTTATAGTTTTAATTTGAACATTTCACCTAAAATGTCATATGGTATGCTTGAGTGTGATATTGCTGTTATAGAATTACATGCTTATGATCTTGTAGTAAAAGATTTTGTAATAAAAAAGGGGTATTGCTTGTGCTGTACACACACACATGCATACATATACATGGGGGGTGCATGTGTACATGAAGATAAAGGCATTTACCCTTTTAGTACACTAAACTAACTCCGCTTTCCCCATACTGTGTTACAGGGAACACAGACATTCTATTTTAACCTAGTGCAACCAAACCAAACGAACCTCTGAACCTACAGTTAAATGAGTGCCTACGTGAATCACCATCAAACACACCCTGCCAGGCCCCTGTGATGTGCCCAGCATGACGTCCGCTCTGTGAAGCACATAAAGAAACATAAGACCCTGGCCCTGCCTGAAGGAGTTTACTGTCTTCATGGAGACCCTCAAAGCATGAATATGAAATCTGATCAGGTCGTTTCCCTACTGAAAACCTTACAATGGTTTCCCACTGCACCTGGGATAGAAGGTCAACTATTTAGCACATCTCCCCAAAGCCTTTGAGTCTCATCTCCTTGCTCTCTGTGTCTTCACCCCAGACACACTGGTTTCTTCAATTCTTTAAATGGACCAAGTTCACTGTGACCCCAGGCCCTTAGCACCTGCTGTTTTCTCTTCCTAGAACTTTTTTCCTCCCACTCTTCACCCTTCCAGTCTGTTGCATACTCAGAGTCCTCCAGAGAAACAAAGCCAATGATATATACATATCCATACACATATCATATATATAGCTATCCATATATAAATAGAGAGAGATTTATTACAGAAATTGGCTCACGGAGTGCTGTGACCTGCAAGATGGAGCACCGGGCAAGCCGGTGGGACAATTCTATTCCTGTTGGAAGACCTAAGAATGGAGGACTGATGGGGTAAGCCTCAGTATGAAAGCCCGAGAGCCGTGGACACCTGGGTCAGAGGACAGGTGAAAATGGACATCTTGGATCAAGCAGAGAGAGCATGACTTTACCTTTCCTCTGCTTTTTGCTCTATTAGGTCTCAAGGGACTGACTGGGCGATGCCCATCTCCCCCGAGGAAGGCCAACTGCTTCACTCAGTTCACCAGGTCAAATACTAATCTCTTCCAGAAACACCTTCACAGACACACCCAGATGTACTGCTTTACCAGCTCTCCGGGCCTCCCTGAAATTATTTAAATTTACACATAAAATTAACCATCCCACTCAGAAAATCCTGCCCCTGGTTAATCAAGTTCTTTTGCTACCATATCATATTGTATCCTCTAACTTTTTCTTCCTTTTTTTATCAGCTTGTAGTTTATTTTTATCGGTATTTATATCTAGTTACATGGAAAGACCTACGGAGTAATGCTTAAAGAGCAGGCCTCTTGGCAGATGGGCATTAGACACCCAGGAAATCTTCAGGCATCTGGTTGCGTTCGTGATGTCCCCTTTGGAGAAAGAAAAGGTCATTTGACTTTAACAGCCATAGGGGCAACAGTCAGCACCCCATGAGAGAACTCACAATGAGAGAATGGGCTTGGAGGCCAGCTCCAGCAGACAGAGCAGTGCTGCAGGTGTTGCAGCAGAGCAGCCTCTGACAGCCGCCATACAAAACTGGGGGCTTGCCCTGGCTGGTGTAGCTCAGTGGATTAAGCGCGGGCCTGCGAACCAGAGGATCACAGTTCAGTTCCCAGTCAGGGCACATGCCTGGGTTGCGGGCCAGTTCCCAGCGGGGGACCCACAAGAGGCAACCATACATTGATATTCTCTCCCTCTCTCCTTCCCTTCTCCTCAAAAGATAAATAAATAAAATATTCTAAAAAAAAAAAACTGGGGGCTTGTGGGGCAAGTCTCTTTTGCAGAGTAGTAGCCTGACCAAGACCCTCCCCCTATCCTTCCGTGAAATGACATGTATTCCACACCATACTCTGGACAGTCCTTACTCTGGGCTAAGTCCTGAAGATAGATAGCAAGGCCAAAATCCTTGAAGGAATCTACTCTAGGTCCTGGGGGGAAAATGGGTGAAAACCCATTGCATTGTGAGGGAAATGTCCCAGAAAAATCAGCAGCCTCTGGGCAAGTACACGGCCATGTGTGATGGAGGGTCCCGGGGCCACTGAGGGGAACCTGATGGAGGGACTATTTAAAAGATGTAGGACAAAAATACCATACACAAAAATTAACTCAAAATGGTCAGAGACCAGAACATAGAGCCAACTGTAAAAGCTCTACTATAAAAAAAGTAAAAGCTAAAACTATAAAACTCTTAGGAGGAAACTTTGTAATGGTGCTTTAGGCAAAGCCTCCTAACATATCATACCATACCAAAAGTACAAGCAACAAAAGGAAAAGTAAATTAATTGGACTTCATCGACATTAAAACCTTCTGTGCTGCAAACCCAAAATGGGAGGAGTTGCTCTCAAATTGTATATCTGATAAGAAGCTGGTATCCACAATACATAAAGGACTCTTATAACTCAGTAATAAAAAGACAACACAGTTTAAAAATAGACAAAGGATCCAAATAAACATTTCTCAAAAAATACATAAATGGCTAATAAGCACAGGAAAAGATGCTCAATATCATTAGCCATTAATCAAGTGAAAATCAAAATTACAATGAGATACCACTTCACACCCAGTAAGGTGGGTACAATTTTGAAAATACTCATGGAGATAAGTGGAGATGTTTGTAGTCCAGAGCTCAGAATGAAGACAGGCAGGGGGAGGGGGCCTGACATTCAACCCCACGTTCCCTACCAGGTATCTTCCAAGATATGACCATAAGGCTCTGAAGCTCAGCAGAGTTTTTGGAGCTGAAGAGACAAAATTGGGGCTTAGGGAAGACCTTATGAAACACCCTGGGTTTTGTTCAGACCCCTCAAAGCCTCCACTCTTGGATTAAGGACAATGGAAATAAGCCAGCTCTCATAAACACCGAAACTGAGCTTCTAACTCGCTCAGATCCAGAGTGGATGAAGTAATTCACCCCCACCCCGCCTTCCTGCCAGACTCAGATGACAGGATTGTGGAAATAAAAACAAACAAACAAACAAACCCAGAGGACTCAACAGATAAACTTTGAGAATTAATAAGTGAATTTATCAGAATATCTGATTAAAAGGCCAAGATACAAAAACCAATTGTATTTCTATACATCAGTAAGAAAATATTGTTAAATGAAATATTTATAACTGTATAATTTATAGTAGCATTAAAAATAAAATGTCTGGGAATAAATCCAACCAAAGATATGCAAGGCCTCTATACAGAAAGTTATAAACTATTACTGAATGTAATTAGAGAAGAAAAATAAATGGAAGGGTCCATTCTATGTTGCAAGACTCACTATTGTAACAATATCAGTTCCCCCCAACTTGATCTATAGATTCAACTTATTCCCAATGAAAAGCCCAAAAGGCTTTTTTTTCCCCTGAAGAAGCTGACAGTTTAAGTCTAAAATTTACAGAAAAATGCAAATGACCAAGAGAGTCAATAAAATCTTAAAGAGCAAGACTTAAAGGACTTATACGACTGACTATACAGCTGTAGTAATTATGACAATGAGATACTGGCAAAGGGATAGACTGACCAGTGGACCTAAAAATGGACCAGAAACAAACCTTCAAATACTCACTGAATTTATAATGGAATTTGCAGTGCTGTGCAGGAAGGACGTTCTCTTCCGTAACTGGTGCTGGATCAACTGGAAATCTACATGGGGGAGAAAAATGGATCTTGACCCTTACTTCATCCCAGACACAAAAATTCAATTCCAAATGGGTTGCAAATCTAAATGTGAAATGTTAATAGATGAAACATAGGAGATTACCTTCATAACCTTAAACTTGATTAAAATGAACAACTCCTGTTATTAATATATTTAGTAATAGACTTCACATAAAACTTCTACAACTCAATTAGAAAAAGACAGATAATCCAATTTTTATGGGAAAAATGTAAACAGATGGTACATAAAAAAGACTAACCAAATGGTTAATAAGCATATGAAAAAACAGGCAACATCATTAGTTGTCAGGGAAATGCACATAAAAGTACAGTGAGATAATCACAGAACACCCACCACAATGGCTAAAATTAAAAAGACTGACAGTACCAACTGCTGGCAAGGATGTGGAACATCTGCAACGTTCATGCATCGCTGGGGGAAGTGTAAACTGCTACAACCCTTTGGCAAAAAATCCTTAAACTGAACATATGTATACTTTGCCCGAGCAACTCCACATCTATAAATATACATAATAGATAAATGTACACATGTCACCAAAAGACGTGTAACAGTGTCACAGAAGCACCATTCATAGTAGCTGAAGGCCACAAATATCTCAAATGTCCATTATCAGCAGAATGAATAAAACCATGATACATTCACACTCGGGAAAAGTACGCAAAAATGAAAAGAAACCACAACCACGTGCAAAAATATAGGTGACGGTCACTGACACAATGTTGAGAGAAAGAAGCCTGTCCCAAAGAGGACACACTGTAATACTCCCATATTTACAAAGTTCAAAAAAGGCAAAACAAGCCTGTGTTAGAAATCAGATTTGGGGTCACCTTGATTGACAAGGGAGCCCTGACTGAGGTGGCCCCGAGGCACTGACAGCGCTGCGAGGCGCCACCCGGCTTGACAGCGTGGATATGTTCGCCCGTGAGAATCCGTCTGCTGCACAGAGATTTGTGACATTTTCTGTACATGTTTTACTCAAAATCTCCTTTTTTAATGATTGTTGCTAATCTAAGTTTTACTGGTTTTGCTTGTACTTTCTTGAATAAGGACTACAAGGATATGAAGATAATACCCAGTCATGTTAGTACATATTTAAATGATATTATTAAAAATAATTTTAAAAGACATTAGGGGGGTATCAATCTATTAGAATCATTTCTAACATCTTGGTTGAATTTTAGATATTGCTAAATGATGCCAGGTTAAATAAATTCAGGAAATTAAACGTCTTAAACTTCCTTCCACCTCCCTTCCCCAACTTGTTTTTGTTAGTTTTATTTCACTTTGTCGTCGGCGTATTACATGTACATCCTATTCAATAATCACAACCTCATGGTTGTTTTATTCTCAGTTCTGGTTTGTATTACTCACTTCTCACCACCGATCTTTTTATTTTACTGCAACCCTTTCATTCCTGGATTCGTCTCGGGATGAGAACACCATTCAGTATCTGAACTAAAAAGACAAACCTGGGGTGTTGCTTTACTACAGTCTCTCTCATCGGAGCAAACTGTTGATCTCCAAGGGGTTTGGGGCAAATTCACTTAACAGGCTTAAGTGGGCAGCACATCTGATGAGACTGTTGTTGACTGGCTGGCACTCAGAGGCGTGTTTATTTCAGTCCTTCCCTGATTGGCTGACTTTCGGAAGAGAGGCTCTGGCACTGATTGGTTGGTTTGTGAAAGCACGTTCACTGCATTCTGCTGTTGATCCTTTGACAGGGTTTAAAACTAGGGATTTGTCTCAAGTGTCTTTAAAGTGTAATGGCTCCATTTTCTTTCCATTTTTGTCATCTCGTTTTTGAGTTCTCCTTTCCTTTAAGTATCTTTTTCCTTCTAGATTGTTCATCTATCTTTCTCATTCCTTTTATGTAGCATTTTATAAATGTGTCATGTCATTTATTATCTTTCTCTTTCTTTTTTAAGACTTTATTTATTTATTTACTTTGATAAATATGGAGAGAAACACAGATCGGCTGCCTCTCAGATGCCCCCAACCAAGAGACCTGACCCACAATCCAGGCATGTGCCCTGATGGGGAATCCAACTGGAAAGCCTTTTGGCTTGTAGGCCGACTCTCAGTTCCTTGAACTTCAACAGCCAGGGCTATGTCATCTATTCTCATATTCTTCATGCTTAATATGGGCAATTTCATCCAGAAGTTCTACACAAAGTTGTCCTCCATGCAACCAATATGTATTGTTTGGTTCACTCGTTATTTTCTGCAAAATGCAAATTTCTTACCGGCTAATTTAAAGATTGGAGGTTCCACATAAAATTCAAGGTTTACATCTTCTCTTGCAGAAAAAAAAATCAGCCCTAACTGGTGTGGCTCAGCTGGTCGGACATCCTCC
Organism: Artibeus jamaicensis; assembly: GCF_021234435.1. Classification (NCBI taxonomy): domain Eukaryota; kingdom Metazoa; phylum Chordata; class Mammalia; order Chiroptera; family Phyllostomidae; genus Artibeus; species Artibeus jamaicensis. Next base: position 39,720,776 of record NW_026522030.1, on the reverse strand, counting down.
CGCAAACCGAAGGGTATCTGGTTCTATTCCAGTCAGGACACATGCCTGGTGTGTGGGCCAGGTCCCCAGTAGGGGGCATTCGAGAGGCAACCACACATTAATGTTTCTCTCCCTCTCTTTCTCCCTCCCTTACCCTCTCTCTAAAAATAAAATAAAATTATATATATATATACATATATATATTTAAATATCAGAAGAGATAACAACACTAGACCTATATTCTCAGATGGCAACAATCAGCTACAGACTCTTTATACTGGTGGTTCTTAAACTTTCGTGAGCACCGGGACCACATGAGGAGCTTGTTAACTCAGGTTTTCCTAGGCTCCATTCCCAGAGTTTCTTGAAGAAACGAGCATTTGTAACACATTTGCAAGTGTTGCTGATGCTGCCGATCTGAGGACCCCACTTTAACAACCATTGCTGAAGATGAAGTTTTTGTGCTATCACCACAAGTCATAGCACTCCCTGTTCTATTATACCTGACCAGTCTCACTGACAGCTCCTGCATGGCCCCAGTAGGTGATTATATTTATTACGCTTGTGATTTATTTGATCTGAATTTCCATCAACAACCAGAGACCTGGTTGTCCACAATCCAAACTGCTGTTGGAAGGCTGCATGGTGTGTGTAATTAACTTTTCCCAGCCTAAAAGCACAGAGAGGCTGTGTGGGTCCTTGCCAAAGGTCCTGGGGCCCTTGTCCACAGGAGATTTTATACACGTCCTGTACAGAGAGATGAACTCATTCCCATGAGGGGATACCCACAGGTGACATTCACCCAGTTCTGGTGCATCACGGAAAACAGCCAGACCAGATAGGTTGGTTTTCTTGCCTCTGCTGAAGTCTCGAGAACTCACAATGCTCCTACCTCTTCTTTTTAGCTGCCTATTTGCTATCTTGGGTTCTTTTTCTTTGTACGATTGTGGATAATAGTGAGAATTCTCAAAATTATGTCACCAGCCTTCTTTCCTTGGGGTAGGTAGGTACTTTTCTGTTCCACACTAGACCCTTCCTTTTACTTTCTTGGCCAGCACATTTCGAAGTTCTCAGCAAGAATCTGTATTCCTTTCCTAGTTTGCTTGCTGCTGAAGCATTTTTGCTGGTTTTGACTTTTTGTTGCTGTTGTTGTTCCTTTTGTGAGGTCTTCAGAGAGGAAGGGTCTATGGTCCAGCATCCATGAACCATCATTATGGTAAAGTCCAGCTTTGGATAATTGTATAGTTTCTGTTCTAAATAGTCAACCTCTTCTAAATTTGTATCCTGCCCCCAGTGATTTCAATGAAATTGATCCCGGGTGAGGCCTGGCTTTAAGGATTTTAAAAAGCTCCCCAGGATATTTAAAGTCCAGTGGAGGTTGAGAACAACTGCTATAGCTCCATGCTCTTCTAATTTTAATGTGCATACCAATCACTGGGGTGGGGTGGGGGGCTAAAACACAGATTCTGAACCAGAAGGTCTAGGGCAGGAGTGTCAAAATCATTTTCACTAGGGGCCACATCAGCCTTGAAGTTGCCTTCAAAGGGCCAAATGTAATTTCAACTCCTTAACAGTTAAGGAGTAGTTACATTTATACAGTCCTAAAATTACATTTGGCCCTTTGAAGGCAACCAAAGGCTGTTGTGGCCCCCGGTTAAAATGAGTTTGACACCCCTGGTCTAGGATGTTGCTCAAGTGTCTGCATTGCTAACTAGTTATCAGTGATGCAGCTTCTACTGCTTAGACCACACCTTGTAATGAGGTTCTGGAATGAATGTGGTTAACAATGTTGCCTCTTGGTCCCTCATGGCCTTAGACTGACGCAGTGTCCTCGTTCTATCCCCCTCTGTGCAGCAGGGGCCCTGCATAAAGCAGAATACAGCCATGCACATGGACTGTACTTTCTCTAAAGCGCCCCAGACTCATGTGGCACAGTGAGTTCTAATTAGAGAGACTGGAAATTCTCAAATTCTTAGGGTTCAAAAAAGAACATGTAAGAGACAGAAGCATCCCCTGTAATTTTACTTCAAAACAGACATAAATTGCACTTACCTGGGTACCTGGCCTTTGTGATCATTTATCCCAAGCATAAATAGGGTCATACAAATAGAAATGGCATTGTTAGTTTGGCACCAGGATGCCACAATGAGAGCCGCAAGAGAAAGATGAAGCTGGAAGGAGGGGAACAGTGAGCTATGTTGCCATCATTTCTGCTGCTGATGAATGAATCCCAGCACCTGACTGCAGTTTCTCTATTAAGTGTGAGAGACAAGAAGACATCACCAAAACAGGAATTCTTACTGATGCTCGGGATAAATCTGAGCAAATGCAAAACCTGGGACCAGTGCCAAACTGAGATAACATAATAACACCACAAGATGGCGCTGTTGGCTCGAGGAACCTGAAGTGTCCAAATCCGTGGGTGTGGATGTTTTTTCAGCCCTATTTTACCGCGCAATCCTTAGACAGGCGAAAGAAAATTATGAGTGAAAAATTAGAGCTGCTAGAAGCTGCTTTTCATCAGGCCAGGAACCTTTGACATTTAGAACAATCTAGCAATGTCTACGGGGCATTGAAGGCTGACCAGGTCACTCTTGTTTACAAGCAGGATCCTGGAGGAGTTGAGTATCTGCTGGATTAGAGAAAAAGAAATCTTTTTCTACAAATGCTAGTAGACTCCTTTTGAAAAAAAATACTCTTCTGTTTTTCTTTTTTAATTTCTTTAAATCTATTGAGGTCTCGTGTGAGAGGAAGAGTGTTTAGTGCTTTTTTGTTGTTGTTTAATCTCCAAAATAAACCCTCTGGCTTTATATTTTACAGGTGGGGAAACTGAGGGCTGACGTGATTAAAGCAGTTCGGCCAAATCATGAAGCCAGGACTTGAACCCAGTTCCATCTGTCCCCAAATCCTGTGAACTTAACCACTGTGCTATGTTACCTCCCATTTACTATTCTTTCACAAATGCATATGTCCATACAATGGTCTTTGTCAGTCTAGTACTCTGAATTGCAGCAAAAACATCTTACATGAGACAGTGTGATTCAGGAAAAATGGGTACTCTAGGTGCCCATAACAGGGGCACCTAACACATTCTTGAGTGGCAAAAGTCTCCTGGAACATCTTTATCTCTTTCCCTCTTTCTAGTACTTCCTTATAGCATGGAACGCCCTTAGCTACCCAGAACTCAGCCTTCTCACAACCAGCTAGGCAGTGCCCTGCACACAGTAACTAAATACCCTCTTTTTACTACTTCTTTCCAAGGCCTGTTTCTCGCCACCAACTATCAAGTTTATTTTTTCTTACTAATCTGTGAAAGGGAGAACAAGCCAGTCACATTAATTCTTACTAAAGTGTGTATGACTGATGTTCACTGCACTATATTTCCTAAACAAGAGGTGTTTGGCTTTAATCTAAAAGAATATTCAGTGGTGATATTTCAGTCTATAATATGTTGCTTATTTATAAGGAGAGAGACCCTGAGGAGAAGACAAAAGGTAGGGAGAAAAGAGAAGACAAGCAGTGGAAAAGAATCCATTAGTAATTATGAAATTATACACACACTTGGTGCTGAACATTCAATGATAATCAGTAAAACTAAGAATAAAGCTCTCTCTTGGGCCATTTCCATGGTCTGAACATGATATGGCCCTCTTCTTAGGTTTTTTAATTTTTTCTCAACTGGAAAAGGACAGACTAGTTAAGAAGCAAAGAAACCTGAGGAAATCATTGGCCACTTTGAAAATGGTAGAAACTATTCCAAGGAGACCAAATAGTTCTGCTTTTCATTGTATTTTTTAAAAATCTATCAAATAAATGTGAAAGGGGTGATAAAACTCCATTTTTAACTCCTAATGAAATAACTGATTCAAGCAACACAGCTGGCTGATAAAACCACATGTGAAAGATGGAATACGAAAGACTGACGGGGAATGTGCAATGGAGGGGCCAGGCTGGTGCCACTTGACCCCACGGATCTTGCTTAGTGGGACAAAGACCTACTATGTGCCTTCTGAATTGATGCAGTATGAAATCCCCAGTATGATTCATACTGAGATCCAGTATGAGTCCATACTGAGTAGGGACTCTTACCCAAATACTTGAACCCATATCAAATGAGTTTCTAGAAGTAGCTTCCACTCTACAAGAAATACATGGGAGATGGAAACAAATCAAATGACTCCACAAGGAAGCAAATATGCAAATTCAGAGTGGATGGCAATGGATTCAGTTTCCTTGAAAAAGGGGAGAGTCTGCTGTGAAATAGAAAATACTTAAGAAACAGAAGAACTGAATGCAGCGCATGGAGCCTAAATGAAACTAACCATCAGCGGCTCAATGCACTGAGCCACATCAGTACAGGGAGAGAGAAGACTGGAGACAATTGGGGAATTTTTACAAGGGCTGGGTATTTGATGATACTAAGTAATTACTATTAACTTTGTCAGATGTAATAACAGCATTCTAGTTATGAATGAATACATCCATTTTTGAGAGATGCTTACTGAATATATAAGGATGAAATAACATTATTTGCCTTAAAATCTGAGTAAAAGGAGGAAAGATATATGAATAAGATATATGAATCAAGTGTGGCATAATCTTTATAGTGGCTGAATGTCAGTGATGTGTGTATTGGGGTTCACTGTACTAGTATCTATATGTGTATTTTTTTGTTTTGTAATAAAAAGGTATTTTTAAAAATAATTAAAAAACATAAAGGCCTGCCTATTTCGTGATATTTGGTAGGAAAAATAAAACTCAGTAGGTCAGTGAGACATTCTTCAGCTTGGATGGGGCACTGCCATAGCTGATACTAGAGTCCCATCTGTGTTCAGCCAGGACCCAAAAGTCCGTCCTATTTATGAACCCACATTCCATTCCACTTACCCATCTCAGAAGCACAGATGGTGCCATCAGCCTCACTGGGATTGGATTCGGTGCCTCCAAACACTTGCAACAGAACGCACTGACAACGCTTTGCTCCCTAAGATGCTGACCTGTACATCCCAGGGGTTGGCTGCAATGGTTCCGCCAGCGGTGAGCTTGGGTGAGCTTGGGTCAAGCCGAGTGGTCTTCCAGACCTCCCAGAAGTAAATGCTCATGGACGCAGGAGGCTGTAAAGAATATGAGGATGCTCGCCCTCACTCACACTCAGAGAACGCAAATTAATGCTGATATTTGCAGGTTGTAGAAAAACAGAACAATTGAAAACACTAGCTGAAGATGTAGGGAATGGACATTCTCACACCTTACCGGTGGGGATGCAAACCGGAACAGAGCCTGCATGGGGACCCCGGCAACATCTAGTAGGATTGGATTACAAATGCATACACAGTCTTTGGCCCAGGAATTCCTCTTGCATTAATTTATCCAACTTACGCTTGCTCCCACCACAAACCACGTTTCTCCGAGGTTACTCATGGCCACATTGCTTGTAATAGAAGATGATTTAAAAACACGAATACCTATCAGAAGGGGTTAATTTTAAAACGTGAATATGTATCAGAAGAGGACTGCTGAAAAAATTATGAACAGCACACACCATGAAGTACTATGTAACTTTTTTAGGTAAAGAAACCATCCCTATAATTATACCAAATTATCTCCAAGACACATTAAGTGGGGGGTGGGGAGCATGATGAAGCAACTGTGTGTACAGTGTAGAATCTTTGTGTAGAAAAGGAAGGGAACAGTGCTTCTGCCTGCGTACACATGAGACACTTCCGGAAGGACTCCCCACACATCCTTAGTAAGGTTGATTGGCTTCAGGTAGCTGGGAGGGGGGAGAATTTTCTCTTGCCTGTTGAACTCTGTGAATGCATGACCTGTTCAAAGAATGCAGGTAAAAATAATTTTCTAACAACTAAAAAGAAGAAGGAGTTAGTTGAATTTCAGCTGAGCTTGAAGGGAGGCAATGATTTGTTTGGGGCGGCTGGGGCAGAGAGCTGAACCGAGGGCCTGGACCCAGCAGAGGGAATGAAGCACAGCTCAAGCTCATTTGAGGTCGGATCGGCCACATCACTGTTGCTGATCAGACAAACCCTAGTTTCATCGTGCATTCAGGCTGCTATATCCAGAGGTGATGGCCCCCGAATTCCCGGGGAGGGGACTCCAGAAGCTAGCTGTACCAGGCAAAGCCACGAAGCCTGGGGAGCCGAGCATCACCGATGGCAAAGCCACCAGGCCGGCTCTGCATTGAGCCCTCAGGGCAGGAAAGTCCAGGCCCAGCCACAGGGCTGAGGGACCCGGAGGGGGCAGATCATTGACTGTAGGCCTTCGGCAGACAAATGCACAAACAAAAATGAATCACTGGAACAAATGTAGTGGAATCAAGCTCATTTTTCAAATATTGGTTCAAATACAGACAGCACCTTTTTTTAATAATATCTATTTGGTAGGGCTGTATAAAGATATATGTACAATATATGGTAAGAGTTAAAGTAAAGGTTATCATTATCAGGAACAAAAAGATGAGACTTGGGAATACCTAAGAGTATAGGTAGCATCTGTACTGCTTGATGCCTGCCGGCCCGAGGGGCCCATGGGTCATCTCGTGTGGCGGGGGCAGTCCCTGGTAGTGCTCACTATATGATTTCTCTGCTTCTTCCCTTAAGCGAGGCCATGAGTCTGGATCCAACCAATGAATGTGGCTTTGAGAGGAACCACACAAAGCAATCTCTTCCACAGCCACAGCCACCTGTTGAGATAGCAAAGCAAAGGGACAGAAGGAAACTGAATCCTTGAGTCACTTCCTACAGATTTGCCAAACCCATTTTACATGGACTTAAATTTTTATGTGCTAAGACACTGAAATCTTGGACTTCATTTGTTACCGCAGCACAGCCTAGACTAGCCTGGCTAATAGGGCCCCTAGTGACTCCAAAGGTAGCAGCAGAGGAACATGAATGCATTTCAGTGAGGCTACATGAGCTTAAAAAATGCTTTTGCTTTCAGAGGGAATTTGATCAATGAGGCGTAGTGACACCAGTCAGCTTCCAGGCTGGCGAGAATTCATGTTTGTAATAAATGCCATTTGCTCAGGTAAACATGATCTTTCAAAACATTGGGTTCACAGTGGCATGAGGTTGCTAAAACAGAACTTTTGGTACCAAAAAGAATGTTGACAAATATAGATTAGCTTCTCTCTCATTTTAGAGATGAAAATAGAGCCCCAGAGAAAGGGGTCAGGGACTGGTCCCATGTCACACCTAAGCCTGTCCGAGGAACAAGGTATCGAGACCAAAGTGGAGGGTAGGAGACAAAGAGCACTCATGTCTTAGAGCAAGCTGATCAAGGCCAACAGTCACGCGGGGCTCTCAGGACCAAAGAAAATTTTTCTCAGCTGTAGGGCCAGATTTAGGAAGCTGAACATTCTGGATGAGTCAGCCTCCAGTTCAGCTACAGAAGCCCAGATGAGTGAGACCAAGGCAGGCACCAATAAATGTGTTACCACGACATATTGCCAATGCTCCAACTTTTTCCAGGAAGGCTCAAAAGCCTGGTGTGTGTGTGTGTGTGTGTCTGTGTGCAGGTGTGTGTGTGTGTGTGTGTGTGTGTGTGTGTGTGTGTGTGTGAGAGAGATCTCCCAATTTTTAAAAGTCAGCACCATTTGAGAATGAAAATAAGAACTCCATACTAGTTGACAATGAGTGACAACCGAGGGCTGGGTAAGGACGTCAGCCCAACTAGTCATAACCTTGGCTCTCCTGTTTCCTTTACTACAGGGTTGTGACCAGGACCATGGCCACGGCCACGGCCACAGTCAGGCCACAGAAGCACTGTTCGCCTCGTAGGGTTGCCAAATTTAGCAAATGAAAACACAGAACACCCAGTTACATTGGACTTCAGAGAACAATGAGCAATTTTTAGCATGAGTATGCATAGGCCATCTTTATATTATAGAATGTAAGTATGTCCAAGCAATACTTACATAATATTGCTTACAATATACTTACACTCACAGAGATGATAGATAGATATAGGCAGCTATACAAATATTACCTAGGACACAATCATACTAAAACATTATTCACTGTTTATCTGAAATTCAAGTTTAACTGGTATATTGTATCTGGCACTAACCAAGGCAGCTCATCTCTGAGTCCCTCTTTCTTTGGTCTCAACCGACCATGAAATCTGGAAAACAAAGGTTTTGGGGGCCAGCTAGGCTCAGAGAAGGTCGCCAAAGCCCTAGAGTGTGAAAGACTTCCTGAGTCAGTGCAGAAAGGAGCAGAGTTATTCCCACTCACAGAGAGAGGCACTCCCAAGGGCACGTGGGGCCCTGGACCACCGGAACCAGCTGTCTGGCGAGCTGCCCCTAGCAAGCTGGTTTCCCTCTGGGTGGTAAGCCACAGCAGGAATGCATGTTACTCTTCCCATGCCCCTGCCCTGGCTTCCATAGTACCCGTGCCATAAGGACTGCAGCAGGAGGCTCGAAATACCAGAGCACAGGTTTGCTCACCTCCACTGCCCTCCAAACACTCACCACACCCAGGGGTCCGGGCGGGCCTGCAGCACTGTGCAGATGTGCTGGGGATGGCTCCAGGTCTCCTCCCCTCCTCCTGTGACAGGGAGGCCACCCAGAATCCTCAATTCTCCCTCCTTCACTATCTGACATTGTCTACTGTCAGGAAGGAAAAACTTTTCCTCTATACTCATATGGGAAGTAACTGGGCACCTGCAAATTAAGCTAACAAGATGGAGTAACAGGGGAAAAGACACATGATTTTTATTACTGTTTACATGCATATGGGGTCATAGGAGAGAAGTGAAACTCAAAGAAGTGGTCAGATTCAGGGGCTTATACACCTTTTTTAAAAAAGGAAAGAGAAGTCACCTTCAAAAGGTGGTGACTGGAGCGGAAGGGAGTGCAACTAGAAAATACATGGGGGAACAAATGTTAGGCAGGGGCTATTTAGTAAGGTCTGTTGTGCGGACTCATCTTGTCTTCACTCCCCACCTTCAGTAATAAGAGTTGTTTTTCTCTCTCTGGTCCAGGGCAGGCAACTTCTTCAAAGAGAAGTTTTCGCCCCACTTGTAGGTGGCTATGGGGAGGGCAGAGAATTTTTCCTACATCTGTTGACCCTCAATTGCCTTCAGCTCAAATAATCCTTATGCCAAAGTGGCGTGTTTAGGGGTGGCATATTCTGAGCCCCTGCACCACCCTGCTTCCAGGTGGGACCGCGGTGGATATTCCTGCTGGTGCCCACTGTCCCTAAACTTTACACAGACATGGGCCTCTGCCAGTGGGCAGGGCCTGCACTGCCCCCCTAAACATGGGAAAAGCCCTACTCTGCCCTCCATATACACTGGTTCCTTCCTCTTCTTCCTCCCGCCTCATAAGGAGCCCCCTGCAAGGCAACTGGTCCCCCATCTTCATTTTAAAACCTGTACTGAAGGGTCTAACTCCAAGTTTAGGGGGAAAGGTTCTCTGTGAGTAATTTTCCTCATAATTGATCAAACCAATCCATAACCAGGGAGGGAAAGTACTGTCCCCTCAGCCCAAGCGCTGTGGGGGTGACTCACTTAATGCCACGTTACTTCTGAGTTCTGGCACTGACTCACCTCCCTCAGGAGCCTCATTACAGAGATTCGCACTCACATGTGCCTTCTACACGGAGTATGTTGTTTACCTGGTGGGTCATTGAAATATAAGCAATCTATTCCCAAATATTGTGACAGTGGTTCTGTCTTTTCCTCTCTCAGTGGAGAGCTGGACTGGCTCTCCCTGGAAGGCTGGGCTCCGGACGGGGGGTGGACCCCTGGAGGGGAGGCGGGAGTCTGCTCCCAGAGCTTCCAGCTGAGAAGGTTTGGGGGGAAACCCACGCTCCAAATTGCGACCAGGCATCTCAGGGCCTTTCAAACACAGGAATCTGTAAACGACACTTTGAGAAGCTGGATTAAATGATGGCCCTGGTTTTTTATTATTTGTCTGGCAGGTTTAATACAGCTGCGACTTAAAATTACATTTCCTTCCTGGTGGTTTCAGAGAATTCATATTTGAGTTTAATCTGGGCACCATTTTACTGTCACTTTACTCGAAATCCTTTCTTTGGGAATCTCTGTGGTCAACGGGCACAACCATCAGTGAAACAAATTCCCTCAGGGGTGACTTCACTGGTCAAGAGGCTGAAGCTTCTCAGAAATTCCCTGCAGATCCAGCATCCAGCGACTGGGGTGTGTGGACGCCTTGGTCTGTAGTCGCAACAGTCCTGGAGGGAAAATCCTAGAACTCGACTAAAACAGGAAATGGCAAGATGCCTTTAAACAGCCTCACACCCTTCTTGTTTGGCCAAGGGATTAGTTATGACTAAAGAGCACAGGGAAAATGTTTATTTCTACTGTTTTACCTTCATTTACCTCCAGGGGGCAGCAGAGGCAGAAAGATGAGTAATGCTCTAGAGCGCAGGTCATGGTCTGTCCCTGTGTGCTTGATGGGTCCAGACAGAAAAGGAGGACAGAAAGGGTTCTGGTTGCTAAAATGCCCAGGATCTGCAGCCACAGCTGCACTTCCCATCTCTGGTGGAAGGATCCCTGGACCCAGAAGAAAACCTAGGAGCTGGGCGAAGGAGGCCCAGGAGCTCTAACAGACCCTGTGAACTCTAAGCCCATAGAATGGATCCAAACTGCTGAGACTGAAACTGACATCTACTTCCACAGAGTTGTCCTTGGAAAGTCACGTCTTTGCATCCTCATCTATAATGTCAGAGGGAAAGAGTAATACTACAGACCCAGGTACTTGTTGAGAGATAAATGTGTTAATAGAGGTTAATCACTTAGAACAATGGCTATCACAGCTTAAGGTCTTTTATAAATGATTGCTCCTGAGTCACACATAACTCCAAACCATTTTTGGAAAATGCTGGACTCTGGATAGCACTGTTTTGTTGTTTGGGGTTGTTTTTTAAAAGATTTTATTTATTTATTTTTAGAGAGAGCGGAAAGGAGGGAGGGAGAAAGAGAAACATCGATGTGTGAGAGATACATTGATTGTTGCCTATCACACGCCCCCAACCAGGGACCCAGCCTATAACCTAGGCATGTTCCCTGACTGGGAATCCAACCAGCAACCTCTCGATTTGCAGATGGGCAATCAATCAACTGAGCCACACCAGCCAGGGCAACACTGGTTTTTAATAAGTTAATTTGCATTTGGACTGGATCTGGACAGGTGTTTTAAAATAATAATATCTAACCGGTGCTTTGAATTGCTAATTTGAATAAACCCCTGTTGGATTAACGAGACCTTTTCCAATGAGTATAAACATGTAGACATAATTCTGACAGATACACAGAGGGTACTTTGGCAAATCGAGTATTCCATTTAATAAGGAGTTATGTATGCATTGTGCCTGATTGTCAATTTTCAAAACTCAAGATATACACTAACATGTCTTTAATACTAAACCACATTAGACATAATGTTTCCTGAAAATTCAGGTTCCACAGTGACTCATGGCTACGACCACATTGGAGCTACGCACACAGACTGGTTCACAGAGCTCGCTTGGTGACAGCAAACTGCACACATGTGTTTGCTGGGCATTTTCATTCATTCGTCAGCTTTGTTTTCCATACACTGTTGTCTACTCAGACAGCCCCAAGTGACATCTGCCTGCCTGGTTGTTGGTGACCTGAGCTGGTTTTAGAGCAGAGACAATGTGTGGAGACAGGCTGAGGTCAGAATGGAGGCCTCAGGTAACCGATGAAGGTAGTCGGGTCTGGATAAAGTCAAGTTCTCTACCTCTCCTCCCAACACCTCCCTACATTTTTCATTTCAATTCCCATGAGAAAGGTTTTTTGGAACTCTCAGTGAACTAAGAGTACAAAGGGAACCAGCTGAGGCAGATGGGATGGCAAAGATTTAGTAATAGCCCTCGCAGCTAATCCTCCTAATGCTCAAGGTGTTCTCTTGCAACTCATTCACTCTTTCCTCGCCCCTATTTTGCCTCCGGGTCCCTGTTGCACTTACTATGCCTCTTTGCAAAGCAGAAAAAGGCACCTCACAAAACAGCAACATTTCTGGTCTGGCAAATTAGGAAAAAACACACATTTTGGATTTCAGTCCCTTGGTACAATACACAAAATACACAACCACCCACTGCAGCCAATGTCACCCAGTGCTCCCCAAAGAGAGAAGCCAATGAGGAAGGCCAAGGTCTGCATGGGAGCCAGTAGTCTTCTGGTGAGGACGGAGCCCACCTGCATCATCACAGCAACCCAGGCTGAAAAAAGCTGGGTCCCAAGTCAAACTCACCTGCCCTCCCTCTGCAGAAGCCATCACACACCTGGTTCCACCATGTTTGAATGGAAGGCAGGGAGCCCTTCTTTCCCCCAAAGAACATTCCACAGCCCTTTGGAATCTTTCGTTTAAATCGCAGTGCAAGTGTGAGGTTGTGGTTTAAAACACCAAGCTGTGACTCAGGTCTTCTGGGGAGATCATTTTTCTGGACAACTGCTGAGTTTACTTTTGGTTAAGTCCGATGGCTTTGCCCCTGGGATATATGAAACTCTTGAAAAAGCCTACCAACTCCAGCAAACTCTCAAAATCCAATCAGTAAATAAACTCCATTGTAATTTAAGGAAAAAACACCACCCTTGCTATTCACCTTAACACTGAAATAGTAAATGATACCATGGGAACTTTGAAGCGTATCACTGAACAAACCATCAGCAAAAGGCAAGATTGCCTCTTCTGAGACTCCTCTGCCCTCTAAGATTGGAATTTGGGGAGGATGCATTCAGAAATGATTTTTTCCCAGTAATGACAACATTCAGTGCCACATAAGAAATAAAATTGAAGCATTGATCTTAATCTTCAAATATAGGATAGCTTTAATATTAAAATTAACATATAAATTTAGCATCCATCTTATTTTCGACTCACTTCTGCAGAGTAAATGCACATATAAAGAATGAATCACTGAAACAGTATGCAGTGAAATCAAGTTCATTTTTCAAATATGTCAGTTCAAAAGCAGTCAGTGCCTGTTTGCTGGGCACACAACAAATGTTCCCAAGATGCACCCGTCCCTCCCATCACCTCCCACTGATCTGGCCCTAGTGCCACCAGGGGACCATGGAAGACGAGTCCGTGATGAGCAAATCCAGTCATATGTGACTGCTACATGGCATATGCCTTCCTATGGCACGACTTCATTTAATACATTGTAAATGTGGTTAGGCACTTAGAAGCCTGCCACCTAACTGTAACAGCCTGGACCAGAGGGCTAGAATCACTGCCCCTGTTCCATGGTACCTGTCGTCCCTCCAGGTTGCTCTCCTATTCATTTCAACCACAGCCACATACCTGCCTAACAAATGCCTTGTTTCTCAACGCATCCGCAAAACTACTTTTGTTCTTCGCATCATCAGGAGTGACACTGTGCAATAAGGTATCACCCCACACCTGTCAGAATAGCTTTTACCAATAAATCCACAAATGACAAGTGTTGGCAAGGATACAGAGAAAAGGGAACCCTTGTGCACTACTGGTTGGATTATAAATTGGTGTAGCCACTAGAGAAAACAGTATGAAGGCCCCTCAAAAAATAAAATAGAACTGCAGTATGACCTAGCGATCCCCATTTGGGGTATATATCTGAAGAAAGTGAAATCAGTATCTCAAAGAAGTATCTTTACTCCCATGGTCATTGAAGCATTATTCACAATAGCCAAGATATGGAAACGACCTAAGTGTCCAACAGTGGATGAATGAATAAAGAGCTGTTATTTACTGGGTTGAAATAAGCCAGTCACAAAAAGACAACTACTGTATGATTGATCCCACTTATCCATGGAATCTAAATAAGCCAATCACAGACACAGAGAGGATGGCAGTGGCCAGGGGCTGAGGGATGGGAAAATGGAGGGATGTTGGTTAAAGGATCCAAACTTCCAATTATAAAATAAACAGGTGCCAGGGATCTAATATACAGCATAGTGACTGTACTTAACAACACTGTATTGTATAATTGAAAGTTGCTGAGAACAGATCTTAAATGTTCTCACTGCAAAAGGAAAAGGTAATTATATGAGGTGACAGGTTTGTTAATGAACATTACTGTGGTAATCATTTCATGATACATCAAATCATCACGCAGCATACCTTAAACTTACAAATTGTTATGCATCAATTATATCTCAATAAAGCTGGGGGAGGAAGATTATTGACTTTTCTTAAAACTAAAAGCTCCAGGGCAAAATCTATGTTCGGGAGTCACTAGTAAAATAGGAATCACCAAATAATGAAAGATCGACAATGTGAGGAGCTTTAATTGGCACACCCGTTAGGGGAAAGGGTAGCACACCTATGCTAATCTGTGGCCCTTTACCAACCAGTAGCTTCCCCAACACGCATTTCTGACCCCAAATGTGAACTCAGTCTAATCATTAACACTGACACTAAAGTTATTTGAACGAGGTCCACGGCTTGTACTAAGACTGGTTACATACTGAAGTGTACTCTTGCCAATGAAAGTAGCTGGGGTGGAAGGATGACCAGAAATCTCCAGCAAGAGTCTGTATCCCTGAGCTCATGTATTAGGTCTAGATCTTAGAAAAAACCCAAGGATGTGATGCAGAGTGAGGTGGTTCTCAAATCTCAGTGAGTTCAAGAATTAACCTGGAGAGGATAAAAATACAGGTGCTTAGGCTACCAAGGAGTCTGACTCAGTAAGCGGGGCCCAGGAATCTAACCTAGAAGTAAAGCACTGGGGGGCCTGGGTCACACTTGGAGATAAACCTCTGTGGAACAGCACTAACCCACCAGCACACATATTACATGAACAAAGCATTTACTCTGACTCATCGTCGCAGGTCCTCACTAGACAGGGAAAGAGGCGCTGTGGTTTGATGTGGATTAACATGTGGTTCAGTGTGAATTAACTTCCCATAAGGCTCACTTGACTCAATTGCAAGTGGACACCTGAACACCCTGATATTTTGTCTATGTGACAAATGGGATTTAACTGGGAGTTGGTTGATTTTTTTTCTCTTTTCATCCAGATGTCCAGTTTCACATGAAAGAGTGACTGGTGCCCGTGGGCAGACAAATGTTCATGTCCCAGGAATTCTACATGCCTTCGAAGGATGGTCTTTGAGAATTGGGCTAAAATCACGTTAGCCAGACAGGGCTCAGCCATCAGGATGACAGAGGAAGTCAGACTGAATGCTCAAAGCCAGGTGTGCGCTTTTTGTTTTTAATACCCAATCTCTCCCTTCTGACCCCTGACCAGCCTTGGCCCACCACAGGAACATTTCTTGCTGCAGGAGATTACACTGAGGACTAAACACGCCTGCCCCAACCCATGAGTAAGCTGCCTTACAGATGACCTCATTTCATTGAACTCTGTAAAGTCATCGACTTTGATGATCTGTGGGTGAACTCAACCCATAAGAGCACTGTATCTTAACCAAGTTTTGTTCAATCCACACCATTCAGCCTAAAGGGATAATTGCTGAAGACTCTGCAGCACTGTCAGCTCATGTGGGATCTGCTATCATTGTTGCTTGTTAAATAAATGTAGATAAACTGTTGAGATGAAGACACTTTTGAAAACACATCTGTCCTAGGTAGGACCAGATACTGGCCCATTGCTACCACATAAAAGGTCTTGAACTGGTGTCTTTAGAATCGAGATCAAAGTATTCCTCTCCACTTCCTCACTTTCTTCCTTTATGCAAACACTAATGTTTAAGTGTTACTCTAAATCATGTTTACTTTTCAACACTCTGATATGTAACTATGTCAATTAAATACAAATTAGTCTAGCCCTGGCCGCTGTAGCTCAGCGGACTGAGCGCAGGCCTGCGAACCAAACAACCACGGTTCGATTCCCAGTCAGGGCACATGCCTAGTTTGCAGGCCAGTTCCCAGCAGGGGACACAGGAGAGGCAGCTATACATTGATATTTCTCTCCCTCTCTCCTTCCCTTCCCCTCTAAAGACAAATTTTTAAAATCTTTAAAAAAAATACACATTAGTCCAATGAAGAATAATGAATTTTCCCCCCTCAGACATATCTCCTTCCAAAAGTGCCCAGCAGAAATAAAAATGAGATGGTCCTTTGGTTGAAAATACCTTTTTCTCCTGGGACCCAAACAAGGGTGGGAGTCAGCTCTGGCTCAGGCCCGGCTGAGGGAGCCTATCAGGCCAAGAGGACGGGCCCACCTCTCCCCAAGGCTAACCCCATCAAGAATTTGCCTTGCCCTAGGAGTTCTCTCTACGTCTTTGTCATGGAGATGCTTTTATTTGTTTACCTATTTCCTTTCCACCTTCATAAGTTTGTCTGACCTAAGCGGTCATCTTTCCTTTCAAGCACACGTGAAGGACGAAAACAGTACAAGAAGTGGTTGGTGTGGGCACTAAGCATCATTGTTTCAAAACTCATTTTTAAACATATCTGAGCAAGAAGCCTGATACGTAGCACTCCCAAAATGCTTTAAAAATTGAGAGGGGCAATCAGTTGGTTGGGTGTTCTCCCACAAAGTGAAAGGTTGCCAGTCCGATTCCCGGTCAGGGCACATGCCTGGGTTATGGTTCCGTCCCTGCTCAGGGTGTGTAGAAAATGCAACTAATCGACGTTTGTCTCTTACACCAATGTTTCTCTCCATCTCTTTCTCCCTGCCTTCCCCTCTCTTTAAAAATAAATTAATTAATTAAGTATTCAGAAAATAATAAATTAAGGGAAAAGAGCCCTGGTTTTCAGAGTTTTGTGGTGGTCATCTTCTCCAAGTGATGAGAGGGAATTCACTTCTGCATCCTAAATGCAAAGCTGAATTAACAGGAGTCATAGTTCTCATACTGAGGGTTTTCTCTGCCAGGACTGCACTTACTTCCCACGCGGCGGCCTGTCTTGTCCTCACTTTGTTTCTAAAGAGATTCTCCATCACCGTCCCTGCTTACCTTGGACTCATGGGCAGGTAACTTGGACAGTCACGTCCAGGGAGTATTCTGTTACACATAGTAGGCACTCAATAAGTATCTGTTGGAGAAATAAATGAATGGATAGAGGGGCTGAATTAACTCTATCCTTGAACAATAACTTCTTTCTGATTGCAGCCCCAAACTCTGCCATTGTTTCCCAAGGAGTGTCTCACTGAGCTGACACCTTGAGTGGGGATCTGTGCACTAGGAAGTAGCGTTTGCATCAGGCTTCTATTTTTAGGGGTCCTCTTTCCACAGTAGAAATGACATAAACCAAAATCATCTCCTTAGTTTATTTCTTCTAGAGTCCTTAAGCATGCTACATTAACCTGACAAAGCTTAATCTTGTGTTCATTTCACAATACATTTCATGCAGTTCACAGCTGTGATTGGTTTTACATTGACATTACACATGTTTCGATTCAGCCATGTGAAAAGAATAATTCTTAATGGAGTTTGTCTCTGAAAACTGTCCAGGCTTAAATAAGCATGTGAGCAGTTCACTCTATTCTTACACGTGCAGCCTCTCTTTAAAATGCAAGAAGGATTTTTAGCATAAGAATATAATGTCTCTGTTTATAGTCCATTTGCATTCGAACCGCTTCCTTTAGGTTTCACATATCCTGAGGAACCCTCTTTCACAAAACTGCATTCAAGGACACTATGTTACTGAACATTCGGACCTTCAGCATTACATCCCCAAGTAAATCTTCCGTGGACCCAGCTTTCCCAAGACTATTCTTAGCATCAGACTTTCTTTTACAATGAACATTTAGCACTAAAGCCACAGAGCAGAGCTATTTGGCATTTTCCAGTGAAGTGCAAGAAATTAAATAAGTTATGTTTTTATTGCTAAGTACAGAATCAAGCACAGTCACTCTGTCAAACAGAAGGAAAAGGTGTACACAGGATGTGGCCTCTCCTGAGGGTCCCCCCACCAGGCTTCAAATGCACAGAACATGTCACCTGGTCACCTCCCATCTGGTGCCACTTTAAGATGATGTGTTGAGTATTCTGGAGTCCGAGGAGTCGGACCTCTCGTCATAGTCATCCTCAGTGTAAATGGACTGCTTTGACACAATCGGACAGCCATCATCAGGGATGGAGATCCGAGGGTCCTCTGGGGTGCGAGTGGGGAGGACAGGCGAGCTTCTGAAGACGCTGGTAGAGTTACTGGGGAACGGGCTGACGTACTGGGACCTCAGCTGGTACTGCTGCTGCAGCGTCATGGTGTTCCACAGAGTGACATCGTTGGGCAAAAAGGGGCTCGACTGGTTTCTTGCCAAAGTATTCCTCAGCATGAGTGGGTACCGGGGTGGCTGGGGGAAAGGGTGCTGCAGGGGGACGGCCAAGGGGTTAGGGACAACGTTACTGGAGTCAGCAGAAAACCTCAAGGTGTCTGGGACTCTGAAGGCTGATCCCACAGACCATTTGGAGGAGGAGATGGGGTAGGAGCTCAAGGTGTGTTCAAAGATGTGCCCATTGGAGGGTAACACAAGGCTCTCGGGCTCTGCTGAAGTTCGGTCGGCCCCCGAGACCGAGGACCGGCTGGAGAGCAGGACCTCCACGGCGCTCACCAGGTCCCCCCCACAGCCCTTCAGGATCAGCTCCAGCACCGTGGGCTTCTGGTTGGGGAATATTTTCTTTAACACTTCCAGTGGGGGTCTGTTGGCTTTCAAGCTGAAGGGCAGAGACACGGTCCCCGAGGGGCCCTCAATCAGGAGGTGATTCTGTTCCCCCTGGTACTTGGGACTGTCGGAGCGGCTCTCGGAGTTGCCGCCATTTTTCTGGACTGCATACCCACCTTCATCCACCGACACTATCTCGGGGCTCTCGGGGGTGAAGCAGCCCTTACTTTTTGCAACATCTGGGGAGCTCCTCTGCTCGGTGTCTTTGTCACTGAAGGTCTCTGTGGTGTCTGCCATGCTGCTGTCCCCAAGTCGCTCTTCCGTCAAATCTGAAAAGCAGGGAACAGCTGTGTTAATCCTTTCCTGGTGTGCATAAAGAGGAACAGATGTGCTCAGGAGCGAGCCCTGCACAGGCTTTCTGCAAGGGGAAATGCATCCCAGTGGGTTACAACATACCACAAGCCTTGAAAAAAAAAGAAGAAAGAAATTCAAACTATGTCGTTGGCAAATGGCAAAAAATAAAATAAACCAAAACAAAAAACAAAACCCAAATATAAAGATCCAGAAACCAGAGTGACTTCTCAGAATAGTGTGTGTGGGGAAGCTTGCCTCAAACACGAAGGGAAACAGGACAGCCAGACCCACGCAAGACGTGGCTGTGTAGCAGCACAACCCAAACAGGGACGTCCTGTGGGCTGGGCATAAACACAGCCCAGGAAGATCAGGAAGATGAGCGCGGGCTTTTCTTCTGGCTTCTCTTCTGCAAATGAGGTGGCAGGTGTAATCTAAGGACGTCATTGGCTAGTACCCACACACCACAGAAAATTTTAATATTTAAGTCCATTTCCCCAAATGCAGATTTCTTACTAAACGTCTTGTGAACCAGGCATTAATGTTTCAACAGGACACTGTGCAATCACACAGTTGATATAATTGCCAGAGTGAAAGAAGGCAGCCTCCAGACCCTGAAATCTTTCGTAGAAGCCACCTGAGGGACTGGCAGACCGGGTTGTCTATAACTTGCATAGAAGGCAAACCAAACCAGCTGTGCATTCTGGACGATGGGACAGGCGGCGGGAAAGGAAGGAGGAAGTGACTTGGGAGGGCTGCACAAGGTGGAGGACGCACCTGGGAGACAATGCGTCCATAACTCCAGGACCTGCGGGACAACAGGACAGGTATTCCTGCACTGTTTTAGTCTGATTAGTAAGGCTCATGGAAAAAACGTAAAGAAGCCTTCTTGAATTATTTTAAAAGGGGAGGAAAAAAGCTTCCCAAACAAGCAGAGATTTGCTGTGAAAGAAACTAGTTATAAATTTACATTTTGACCCAAGACATTACCCAGACGGCTAGTATTACAGTGCTAACCAGGCGGAAGAGAGAGATAAGACTGGTTTCCTCGTAGAAATTCTAACAGACCTTTATAATAAAGAAACATATTCTTTATTAATAAGCTATACACAAGTGGATTTTTATCCTTCTGAAAATATGAACTGGCCATGTCTGCTTCAAAGCAATGTAACTGATCTAAAGGTGGAAATTATTAATGACTCACCGGTCAGGCTGTAAACAATTGGTTTGCCTGTGTTTTCCACTTCCGCGCCTGAATGGCCTCATTGTCACCGCCTCTGGGCGCGCACCTGATTAGTGCACATAGCCAGTTGCTGAAATTCTATCAAAGTAGCTTCTAAAATCCATCTCCTGTTTGTTGTTGTTTATTTTAAAAGCCTTTAACAAAGGTCCATTTATGAACATTCTTCTAATATGGGCTGTATCTGAAGTATCACTGAAAAACAACTCTTCAGTTCTTCACAAAGCAATAAATTATGTGCCAGGCATAAATACTTAAAAATATATTCTTAAATTAGATCAGTGCAATTTTCAGTCATAAATCTGATATGAATTCATATTTATCCCAAATTTACATTTTAAGTAAACTGCTTCCTTTTCTATATGAAATATAAGATTTCTATATGGGGTTCGTTTGCAGCCCACACAGATAAGCCATCTCTGCTTTCTGTAACAACTCTGGGGTGCAGAAAAAACCCACCTTTGAAAGGGAAACCTGACATATTTTCTCTTCTAACTTCCTAGGACTGGAGACCCAGCTTTCATCTCCTGAGTTAATGTGGGACTTGTACTTCCTCCAAAAGAGAAAAACATCACCCCCAAAAAACTTCTATAAATTCACATTCTAGCCCTGGCTGGGTGGCGCAGTCAGTTGGAGCATCAGCCCATACACCAAAAGGTTGCGGGGTTGATTCCCAGTCAGGGCACGTGCCTAGGTTGTGTGTTCAATCCCCAATCATGTCAGATACGGGAGGCAACCAATTAATCTGTTTCTCTCTTACACTGATGTTTCTCTCTCTCCCTTCCTCTCTCTCTAAAATCAATAAAAACATGTCCTCAGTGGAGAATTTTTTTACAATAGAAAATCATATTCTAATCAGCTGGGCCTGTCCACATTTTCCTGACCCCTGACCCCTGACCCCATGCATGCCTCTCGGCCATTCCTCTGAGAGACACCTGGAAACGCGCGGACGGTGACAGCACGTTAACTGAGCACCAGCCGAACGCACGGCTGCTTTTTGGCCCCCTCTCAGAAGAACGAGTCAAATACTCTCGCTGAGCAAATAGGGACATAAACTAATGTTTTAAATATTATGTACTTCTAAACAGTTCTGTCATTTCTTTAACTTTAACTTTCATTATCTGTTATTATCAGTATCAAGTATCTGTATCCCTGTAATGCACAAGAAAATGAAGACACAGCATGGATGGCAAAAAATACCAGAAAGTGTGAAGCTTGCCCCCAACTTGTGGAACTTATTAAGGTGGGGCAGTAAGACACATGTACGGGGGGGAAAGCTCACACAGACGTGGCAGACTCGCTAAGCATCACGTGTAACACACATCCACAGATGTTCATAGCAGCATAACGCACAAGAGCCAAAAGGTGGATGCAACCCAAGTGCCCACAGACGGATAAATACATAAATCACATGTGGTCTGTGCATGCAATGGAGTATTATTCAGCCTCGAAAATGAATGAAATTCTGACACATGCTACAATATGGATGAACCTTGAAAACATGCTAAATGCATTAAGCCAGTCATGAAAGGACAGATATCCTATGATTCAACTTTTATGAGGTACCCAGAATAGGCATATGCATAGAATGGTGGTTACTAGGGGCTGGGAGAAAAAGAGAATAGGGTCTTATTGTTTAACAGGTACACGGTTTGTGTTTGGGATGTTGAGAAAGGTCCCAGAATGGACAGTGGTGATGGCGGCACAGCATTGTGGATGTACTAATGCTACCGCATCACACCCTAAAAATGGTTAAAACAGTGACTTTTGTTACGTATATTTTGGCATGATAGAAAAGAAACATGACACAGCATCATAGCGGCATAGCAGGTGGGGAGATTTTTTTAAAAGAAACAACTGGTTCTTCTAGACAATAAAGGATGTGTAAGTATAGCTAAAAAGCTTAAAACTTAACTATTTTTGAAAGTTGCTCAAGTATTTTTATTTTATTTTTTACATTTTACTGTATTTTTCACATTTTATTGTATTCTTCCATCATCATTTACCCGCCTTCTACCCCCCTCGGTGCCCCCTCCCGCAGTCACACTGTGGCTGTCCACAGCCATGAGTTCTTGGAGGGATCGAGCAAAAAAAAGGGAAAACCCAGCTATTTTAAAAAGAAACATGTGAACCTGAGAACCTGGGAACCTCTTCCTACTTTGAAAGGTAAATTTTCCCTACCTTGGGTGACTTTCAGACACTGACAACATTTGAGGAAAAGGTTCTATCAACCAAACTCACTCTTCTGCAGAACACTTCCAGCTCCAGAAAAATGTGATTCAAAGAAGAGTTTAGCCAAAGGGGAACTAGGGAATGATGTTCTTGCTAAACTAATATATCTACCATACTAAAAATGTAGCAGTTTTTTCAAGATGGCAAAGGATACACCATCCCAATCAACTGGCTACCGGAGGGCGGGAGTGTAAGCCTATGACAATACAAAATGCCACTGGCGAACCTATTTTCCTGTTCTGCAGAACAGGCCACAGTGGACTCTTGTATGGGTGCCTCCTTGTTCACAGTTGTGCCCCCTCCAAGACTGCGAAGCCTGTCTCTTATCTTCTCGCACTACCCTTTGCCCCTGCTACTGTGCCATGCCCAGCGCAGCACGGACTTCCGGTTACTTCTCAAGGAGTAGCGGTGGGTTGTGCTGATCCATCCGCTCTCTCACAGGTTTCCAGGCTGATTTGCCTCTCTAACCAGGAACCCACTATGGCAAAAGAGTAAGAAAAACTAAGATGTCACAGGACTCAAATTTACAAACTCAGAACATTCTGACCAACCAAGTTCAGCACTATTGATGCTGTTTTCAAAGGAAAGACAAAAGAGGTTGAAAGAAGCAGTGGGTGGGATGCACCTATGGCATCCATACACCTGAACAGCACAGAAGGGCCTGCTGGGGGAGGGGGTGCTGGGTGAGCAGGACCCCAGTCAACAGCCAAGGCTATTGGGGTTTCAAAACAGGTGAACCTCTCACTTGCACCAAGAGTAGATCCCTCACCCAACAATAATTTCTGAAAGCCGAATATGCAGTCGCTGCAATTTTGTGGCACTGTGGTGTCTAGTGTTGGCTGTATCGTTGTACTTGAACAAGATGTTGTAAATTATTCTACTATGAACACAGACTTTTTCACAAGTAATTACAGAGGGTGAGTTGTGAGCCCAGTGATAAAGTGTAATTTAATAACAGGTGTTTCTTTACATCTCTAGATTTTTTCCTAAATAAACTTTATAAATTGTTCGCATTGGTTTAAAACACAAAAGGCCTTTCTTGATATAGAAATGTCAAACTGCCAATGAACAAAATGAAAAGGAAACTGCTCCCCAGTGCTTCCCCCTGTTTTTCCTTGAAACTGACACCGTTATTCCTAGAACATAGAGTAAGAGCATATTTCGACTGATAATATTTTTACCCCTAATGTATGGGTATAAAAAGCTAAAACTACTAGGCAAAAACTAAGAAATTAATTTCATTTGATATTATACACCACGTATTAAAAGTGGTACATCTGCTACTTCTAATGTTTAAATATCTACATATTTTAAAAATCTTACTAAATGTTCACTCTTCAGTTTCATATTTGTCATGATGTAAAAATATAGCCACCCCTAAAATAAACTTCATTAGGGTAAAACTTTTTAAAAGATATTCAAATATGTAGGAAACTTTCATGTGGATAATAATGATATATATATGTGTGAATATTTATATATGAATGTCATAAGATAGCCACAAAAATTTAAGAGAGAAAATGAACACACTCAAAAATTATTTCCAGTGTAAAATTACAGTTTGCAAAATCTTTCTTTAGAAGATCTTTTCATATGAAAATACAATAAAGTAAAAAAATTCTAGGTATTTATTTCAAATGTTTTGAGAAAGCATACCCTATATGAAAATTAACATTTTGCTAAAAACACATAAACATGAAAAATCTTTCTTACTTAAATGTGGTGGGTTTGATACATTTTATCCAATTACATCTACAGAAACAAAATATATCTTAGATCCAAAATGAAAACACAAAAACATCAAGAGAAATGTTTTCTAGCTAAGTCACTGGACTTTTTTTTCCCTTCTGAAATCACGTCGGGCATTTTGAAACATGGATTGTTGTGTCCCCATCTGTTCACTTGGAAACTGGGGAACACACTTCTAAATAACTGCTCCCCGGTGGGTCATTTAGAAAGCACACACATATTACAGCAATGGCAGAAAAGGGTCCCCAGGCCGGACCAGAACTGGCATCCAGAACAGCCAACTGCCCACTAAGGATTCCTCTAATAGGACACAGGCTTTTACCATTTCTGTCATTTTTATCTCACACTATAGGCATAATCATAAAAAACTGGATGGCTGGCAACCTAAAGTATAGCAGAAAATGAATGCCAGTCCAAAATCTCCTTTTCCTCCTGTGGGGGTAGGGGAGTGGGGAGGAAACTTGTGAAAGTACAAACATACACTCATCCTTTTCCTTTAAAAAAACCACTAACGATACTGGCTTAATAATGTATGGTGGTATCAAAATGGCTCCTTAGGACCAATATTTTGGAAGGACATAAAGAGGGAGCTAAGGAAGCATGCGTCTGTAACTGTGGGCTACATATGTCCTACAAAAATTTAGTTTTGGCCTTTTTCTTGACTCAGAAAAGGACACTTCTCAAGAAGCAGGAGGGAAATTACCTTTAAACCTACATGGGTATTAGGTACTTACCAAAATGCAGCTGTCTGCTCCTTCATGCATCTATTGAGCAGACATGCCTGAATCCCTCACTAGGAGCCCAGGCATGGTGCTAGGTACCATTACACCTGCACAGACAGGAGCAAAGCACTGCCTCTTGGCCACGAAAGGCTTACAGTTTCCGAACGACCCTTTTGCTAAATTTGCACTGAAACACAGCAAGCAGCTCTCCTGCATGTGGGCAGACTATGGTGCAGTCATTGGAGGGAATAGTGTGGTAAACACTCACATATAAAACCGACGGGGGCAGCAGGTATTCAGGCTGAGTTAAAGTAACAGTCAGTGGTCGGGGAGCGGAACACTGACCTCAGCTTTGTAAATGTTGTCTGCCTGGTCATCAGAATCAAATGGGACTAGAGATCTGGTAAAGAACTGAGGTTCTGCTATTTAAATTTTCCATAATATTGTCATTCAGTAGTTGACATGGCTTATTTTTATAACTGTTTGACTATACAATAAAAGGAAAAACCCCACTGAGATATATTTTAGTTTTCTCTCAGTGCTCAGACAGGGAAATGGTTCACTAGAGCTACACAGGGCCCTAGCGGAGTGATACTCAGGCGTCAAACCTTGGCCATGGGCAACCATGCCCACTCCAGTAGTGAACTGGGCATCACAGTCATATCGAACTAGACACCAAGGGCCCAGGGAACCTGAGTGGCGAATGGCTGGGAAGCCGCAACAGGTTAAAAAGCCAATGCAGGAGGAAAGGGGAAAGGCGGGGAAGACAGTGTAAGGGGAGGCAGGCAGGCAGGCAGGCAAACAGATTTTTCCTGGGCTCCATCCTCCGCCCCATCAGGAAGAAGTGCAACATTCCCAGAAAGGGCTTCAAGTCCTCCAGGGATGTTGATTTACGAAGATGTACTCCCTTCCCGCTGTAAAGCTGTTAGCAGAAAGTGCTGACTGGCTGCGGTAAAGAATTTCTCATCAATGCTCTTTGATTGTATTTTGCAAACAAAATGCCTGTTGCTTGGTAACATTTCACTTGAGCCTGACCTTCCCCAAAAGTTATTGCTATCAGATTCGATTTACACTGTCCTCCTGTGATTACTGTAATCTTTTAAACCCAGGAGTTCATCCATCAGGGAAAAGAAAAGTTGGTTGTGTGAGTCCGGAGCACGGCTATCAGCCAGATTTATAACCCAGAGGAGTGTGTTGGGTGGAGGGGGCAGATTCTTTCCCGGATGGCAGGGGAACTCTGGTTTCTAGACGTGGGAACCGCTCAGGTTTTTCCTGCCAGCCCTGTCCTCAGATCACAAGATGGACACCAGTGCCATTCAATGCCTGGCCATGGCAGCGTGGGCTCCAGAGAGAGAAGCTGGGAGAAGCAAGAAGGAAACAAGGGACCCCCCGCCCCATGGGGCGCACTCCTGGGTGACTGGAACTGGGAGGGGATGGCCGAGGAGGGAGTTGCCAGATAAATTTCAACTTCAGATACATACCAAAGAATTTTTCTTTTAAGTATGTCCCATGCAAAATTTAGCATCCTGTTGTTTTTTTTATTTGAATGGTTGTTTTTCTGTTTGTTTGTTTTGTTGTTGTTGTTTTTTAATCTGGCAGCCCAGCAAGGAGGGAGGGGATGGCCTGAAAAGCAGCCGAGAGAAATGCACGGAAAGTGTTGCTCCTCAGGCTCCCTGTCCCCAGGTCCCTCCCAAGTCTCCGTAGGTGAGCGAGGAAGGACCTCGAAGCAGCGGGAAGAAAGCAGGCTGGGGTGCCCCCTTCCCCCAGCCAGCGCACGGACCGGCCCAACTGCAGTTTCCCAGAGACTGGCTGCAAGGGGACAGTGGTGCAGTGAAGCTGGCATGTGCCTTTCCCTGGATTTTGGTTTTCTCTCCTCCCCGAGAGTGTTCCTGAGGTCCCTGTCCCCCCCCCCCCCCCGCACGTGACCAACCATACCACAGCAAATCGACTGGTGCCCCACGGGGAAGGCCAGGAACTGTGAATACTCTTGGTGGTCTGCCCCTGGAGCCAGCCCTGGGTGGGGCTGGGTTTGGAAGAGACCAGTAGTGCATTATCACTGATTCCTTCTCATTTGGGTGGGTTTGGTTTTTACAGTGCAACTCTGAGTTGGGGCCCTCACGCTAAATCAGGCCATTTTAAATCAGACCCCATTATTAAGTTCAAAGGCACACTTCATAAATGATTTTGAAGTTTTTCCCATTTTTCCATCTTCTTCTAGCCCATAGTCTCGGAGGTTTTCTATCCCGGTCATTATACTTCAGGTATTTCTGTTTGTCTTGATTTTTAAATTTAATTTAAATTTCTTTAAAACTGGAACTAGACTGGACAGGACCCAATCAAACTGGAGCTAAAAGGCCCAGAGCAAACATAAGGATGCTATGAGGTACAGGGCTGGAGGTAAAATAGGATAAAGGCACTTTTCCAGAGCTCCTGACCTCTCACACCGTAGATCTCTTGTTGGCCCCTTTTCAGGAGAAATAAACAGAAAAGGAGACCCCACTTTCCTATTTGATCCTGCTCTCCTGTTCCTAACCAAATATGATGTTTTTTATTTTTTCCTTTAAGATGACTTTAAAGAACTTGTGTACATATTTATTTTGATGACAAATGTAGACCTAGAAAGAATCTATAGCTACAGGTGGCTCTCCTCACAGTCAGAGAAGACCCAGGACACTGCCTTGAAGGAAATGGTGAGGGTGGGGGAAGGGAGCCACAACACGGGAATGTAACTTTAGCTCTCACCTTGGTCTTGACCCTTAACTTTCCTTAGCTCTTGAGCCCAGGTCCTGAAAGGCTGGCTTGGCTGGTTAAGGCTGCTGACTCAGATACACTAAGAGCTGAAAGCTGTCACACTTACTAAGATATTTTCAAGGGAGATCATCGGATGGCATGGGAGGAGGATGAAGAAGAATTTAGAATAAGTGAATCGACGTTATATATGTAAAGAAGCTTAAGTTAGAATTTTGTGCCTAATCAAATCTAATAATTCCAGGCCAGTCATGGATGATAACAGAGGAGCAGGGGAAATGTAGCCCCCCCCAAAAGAATGTTTCAATCCATAGTTAGAAATAGTAACATTACCCTATGAAAATTCTCCCTAAAACCTTCACCACATGGAAAGGGACACTCAACACACTACACTGTTAGATAAAGCAACCCCCCATCCTTTAAAGATTCTAAAGCAGAACTTGGAGATGTCTTCCAGCTACAAAACTAAACTTTGGTGTTAATGTGGCACTCCCTTGAGAGGGTGTTTTTTTCTCCAGAGGAGCCCAGCAAACAGACCTTTGTCTAGGGCATATGCTTTTCACCTGCATCTGTAGCCCACAACAGAAAAGTTTCCACAGCTGTGGACTAAAGAAGCTCTTTGCAAAAGGACCAGCCATGTTTTAGACACAGAGATCTCAGTTCTCTATCATCTGCCAGTAGATATTTACAGATTCCTCATGGTCAGTGAACTTACTGTACATGCACGCCTACCATCTGAATAGAGCTTCATTTATTTCTCTACATGCAGTGAACTAATTGTCCAGGAGTGTCTGGCATACTTCTAAATGTGACTAGTATGTTATATAGAAACAGATCATAATAAGAACAATTGCAAAAAGGTATAATACATACAGGAATATGTAGTCTCATCCAAGCAATTTTCTCTTAAACCCCAAATGGGCTTTCTTACAAAGCAATGAATGAAAATGATCCACCTGTATGCTTGCCTTCCTAATGGAGACAATTACCTGTTCTTTTCCTGCCCACCCCCACCAATATCAGTGGATTGATTGGCATTTTTTTAAACAGAATCACAGGGTCAAACCAATTGAAAGGAGAAAGTAAAATTTATATATGAATGCACAAAATATACAACATAACTAGCTAGAAGCTGAGCCCTTGGTCCCTGGTGGCTCAGTCTCCCAAAGCCATCACTCTGACCTCTCCCTATGGTAAATCCTATTCTCTTGTGCGATTACCTGCTTTCAACTTGAAGGGCTCAGGCTATTCCTGAATACTTAGAATAAGAGAGCGCCAGGTCTGGTTTGTCCAGTTGAAATAAGTCTCCCTCTTTCATTCTCCCAAACCTGTATCCTTCTTCTGCTGCTGCAGCTGTGGCTCTACCTTTTTGCCCTCACTACCCGCCTCCTAAGGTTGGTTTTGGTTTCGTGACTCTAGAAACCTCACACTTTGGCCATCCCAAGGAATGATTTGAAGGGCACAGTATGTAAACAGAATCCCCTTTTGGACTAGGACCCACAAATCCAAGGCCCTGCTACAGGGGTGCTCCATACAGATGGCCACTGCAAAATGCTATTGTCTACTGACATGAACTCAGATTCCTGCTCTGGCGCTGGGGGAATTGGAGACAGGGAAACTGGAGACAGGAAGGTTAAGAAAAATTATTGGCATGGATCAACGTCATCTAGAACTGAGACAAAACTCTCCTAGTTATTCGTTCTAACCTAAAGGACAAAAGCAAAATAGACTTCTATCTCTTTCCCTCCTATTCCTCTGTGGCAAACCTACTCATATAAAGAGATCGGACCAAAGAAAGAAAGACAACTGGAATAGAGAGCATTATTCAACAGAAGTGCTTAGATACTACCTTGCATTAAATAGCCACAAAATCAATGTTCAGCAAACTTTCTTCTTTCTGAAAATATCCAGTTCTGCTCTTCACATACGATGTTCTCAGAGCTTCAGGCCTGGTGAGCACAACTGAGCAATAGGGCAGCAAAACTGTGCCTGCCAGGCTGCCTATCAACTCACCCCCAACCAGTGAGTCTGCATTTCCCCAGCTCCACACAGCAGTCAACTGTTCCTGAAAGCCCCTCTCTACAAGCCAGGCGCTTTTGCAGACTTCTTTAGACTCTTAGAGGTGTGTGTTGCGGCGCCCCCACCCCACCCCGGCAGAGGATCTACCACTCCTAACCTCCAGGCTCTGGGCCCTACAGGGCCTTCCCTCTTGAATTCCAGCACACTCCTTAACCATGCCCCTGAGAAGATGGGTTTTCCCTGGCATACCTGCCACAATGAAAGGGAAACGCCAAATACAACTGAATTCCAACAGCCTGAAACTGAAGAAGTGCTTGGGCCGGGCAGCATAGCAAGCTAGAGATACCCAAGGAGAAAGGAACCTCAACTAGGGTTTGCAGATCCCAGAGACCTGGGGGAGGGGAGAGGATGGAATCAGGGAGGTGGAGAAGACCTCTAGAGCTCAGGGCAGACCCACTCTCTCTAAAGCACAGCACAAGAGTAGAGGGGGGAGGAGAGGTAAGAGAAAGATAGAGAACCTTTGCTACAAATCTTGGAAAGTGAAGCCCAGGCCTGCCTAGAACCGGGAAAGGGCTCTCCAGACTTGGCCTCCCTCAAACTAAGTCAAATTCTGCTTGTAGTATTTCTTTAAGTCACAGAGACGGCAGAAGGCGACCTGGGGAACTTACTGAAGGGCACGAGCAGATTTGCAAAGGAGCTCACTCTGGATGCACCACATTCTGGGTCCTCGCTTACCAGTTTGGAAACCTCCCTGGCTCTTCTAACTAGTGCTTCTAAATGAGGCTTCTTTCAACGAACTGCAAGGCTCTGGAGGCCACAGTTGGCTGCTAGACAGGCTTCGGGTTCGCTCCAATGCCCTCGGGGCCAGAACTTCCAGCCCGCGGTCGGCCAAACCTTGGGCCTTGGCTCCGTCCGTGCACCTCCCCGTCCCAACCTTTTAAAAAAGTCCTAAGCCGGGAAAACCCTGCCACACAGCGGTGTGTGTAGGCTCGCCTGGATTTTAATTTGGTCCTGTCACGACCACTTTAGTTACCCGCTAAAACGGACATGTTTCTGTATAACCTGGGGATGACGCTCCGCGAGCCTGTCGCTCAGCAGTCCTGTTTCTAGCATAACGCGAAAAACGCGAGCGTCTGCGTTTCACCTGCCTCAACCAGAAGGAAGGCCGGCTACTGCCCGGAGAAAAAGAACAGGCCTGGAGGAGTTTGGGGGGTAGGACGGCCCAGCAAGGCCCACTTTCCTAAATTTGCCTCTGGGCTTCCCAAGCAGAGCCCCAGCAGGCACTCCCAAAGGTTTTCCTGCCCCACCCACCCCCCACCCGCAGACTCTCTCACCTGGCTTGGCCAGCTGCGCCTGCAGCGCCCCGGGCTGGGGGTCGGCGGCCCAGCGCAGCGCAGCGGCAGCAGCCAACTCGGCGGCGGGGCGCGACGGCTGAGACGACTGAGAGGTGGGTGGCGGCTGCGGGGCGGCGGCCGCAGCGGTGTCCCCGGACGCCGGGGGTCCCGGCAGGGCGCGCAGCGAGTCGGGGATGAGGCTCTCGAGGCTCTCGTTGGCCTGCTGCCTGCGCAGTGCCACCTGCGCCGCCATGACCCGCTGCCGCTCGATTATGAGGATGCACTTTTCGCAGGTGCAGTCTTTGAAGCGGCAGTAGCGCTTGTGACCTTTGAGCCAAGACAGCACGCCATGGTTGCGGCAGCGCGCGCACTTGGGGGTGCGCTGCAGGGGCGCCCGCGGCGGCTGCGACACCGGGCCGCCCATGTACAGATAGGGGGAGCCGTAGCCGTTCATGTCCCGGCCTCCCGGAAGAGCTGGAGGGCTGGCGGCGCGAGCGGGCCAGGAAAAGCCCGACAGCAGAGCTGGGAGGCCAGCTCAGGGGCGGCCTGCGGCCGACGCTGCCCTTGATCCCGCAGTGTCGGCAGCCGCGTGCGTTCCGGAATGGCCCGGGGTGCTGCGTGCGTCTTTACAACTCCAGCGACGCTCGCAGCCCCAGCCCGTCACTTGTACTCCGCCAATCCCACGCCGGCCGCGTCTCTGCCAGCTGTTGCTTTGGTCGGCACGTCCTCCTTTGCCGAGGAGTTTCGGGGCTGCAAGGAGCCGGCGAGGGCTCTGGTTAAGGTCTGAGCCTGCTTGCCTGCAGCTCCCGCGCGCGCTACCCGCCCGCAGCGCCTCCTCTACCGCCCCTACTCCTCCTCCCTCCCACTGCAACCCCCACCCGCCAGAGCCCCGGTCTCCGTGTACTCTCCACCCCGCTGCACGCCTTCCTCTCTTCTCTTGACCCTCATCACCTTCCTTGCCACCTGCAGCCGGGCCGCTCCTGCGGGGGCGCTCACGACCCCCTCCTCCAAGCTGTCTGCGCTGCCCCAGTCCGGGAGGGAGGGACTGGGACGCAGCGTTACACACGGGGCGGGGAAGGGGAGGGCCAGCGTGGTGAAGGTGGGGGTGCCTGTTGGAGAGTGTGGTGGCCGCTCCCCTTTCCTCCCTTCCCTCCCTTCCCTTCCCTCCGGGCCTGATTTGGCGGCACCGAGCTTGAGGCCGCTTTTATCCCAATTCTTAGCTGCAGAAACTCAGCTCTGGGAGAACCGGAGCCTACCGTGGAATTGGTTTGGAAAATCTTGGTTCTTTTTTTATATCCCTTTGCAACTTTAAAAAAAATAAATCGTACTGCTATAAAAGAAAATGAATGTTTTTGAAAACCTGCTGGCCCGAAGATGACAACCCATTTTGCAGGCGTAGTACCTCCTCTGGCGATGAGCTTATTTCCCTAACCTCCTCCCCTGCTTTAACGAACAGTCTCAGTCCTGAAAAGAGGGAGGGACGCTCATGTGAAGATGCTGCTTAAGTGCTGGGTCTAAACTTTCAGAATGACGGCTCGAAAGTTACTGCATATGATCTCTCCTCTGCCCAACTGCCACTGAACCGTCAAACGGAGACCTCGTGCTACTTAATTCAAATCCACACGGACTCGATTTAGTCATGCATGTGGTTGGCGCCATTTTTCTCCCCCACCCCATTGTCTTTCAGTAGGGGTGGAGGGGGCCCTTGCACATGATAGCAACATAAAACTTTGTTCAAATTGTATTTGCGTGTTTCTAATCTCCTAAGAGTGCCGTTTTGACCTGATGCGGACTACCACCATAAACACAGGGACAACTAAACACCCTCTCCCCAAACAGAACAAAATACAGGTGGATACGGCGGCGCTGGGCAGCACAAGGGCTCGGTGTGAAGCCGGGGAGATGGCAGTCTTGGAGCTGGGAATGCAAGACCAGACCCTAGACGAGTTCGCTGCAATGGTTAATCTTTTGGCCCCAGCGGGTCCTCGTTCCCTAGGGAAGGCCGTATTTCTCCGCCCTGGAAGCAAACAAACAATCCGGAAACGTCTCTCTGTGTTTGCTGGGAATTCAAATAAAGCACTTCCCTGAGTCATAACGGGCAACCCTCAGCGTAGAAGGGCGACTTCAGGAGGGGAGGATTCAAACGATACCCCAGCTGTGTGCGTTTCCCTAGAAGTCCTTAGAGCCACCCTCAGCTCCGGTTCAGGCCAGTCCGGAGGTGGGGCTCGCTGGATGCTGACCTGGTGGGGCATGGGCAGGAACCCTTGCGTTAGAATGCTAACCCTTGGAGGCCTTCCCTAAAGTCCCTTGGGGCGCGGACACCTCGGATTTTCCCTTAAGCCCCCTCCTCCCACCACCACTTCAATACTTCCTTTTTTTCCAATCTTCAGTGGGAAAACAAGCCCTAAAGCACCACAACCAGAAGGAACTTAATAGCTCTCTGGACTGGAGGTAGAGGTCACCCACAGCCCTGTGGGCCAGAGGCCAGAGGCCAGAGGCCAGAAAGTGGGGAGTTGGCAGCCCGTGGCTTCATGTGACGGATACAGAGGACTTAGAATGACATTGACTCTGGAAATGATAGTTTGCACTGAAATCTCCAGGTCTCTTGGCTACACGGAGACCACGGATGTTTTTTCAAAGCCAAAATTCTCCCGACTTTCTCCAAATGATCAGGGAAACCAGTGCTGTAAAAACCTTGGGAGTACAATATTTTTATTTATTTTTAAGGAAAGTAGCAGAGCTCTGCACCAGGTTTTGAAGGCAGGGGGACATTCCCACCAGCAAAGCGACCCCCTTTCCTCCCTCAGTCACCTAGCCACCCTATCTCTTTGCCACTCAGTCTGGCATTATTGGGTCCCAGGCCTCGTTTCACTCCAGTGCACATCGGGACCCAAGATCTAAATACTCATTTGATATAGCATAATAATCCTTTTCTCATATTTGATGGGAATGTTTTCCATATCCCAGTATTTGACAACATCTCCCTATAGGGACAGGTTTGTATTTATGTTGGTAAAATGTCCCCTGCCTCCAAGTCTATTGTAACCCAACACCTGACAACCCCGAGTCCCATTTCTGTTTGCAGAAAGGGTTTATTCAAGCACATAATGGGATCCCAGCAGAAAGCCTTTTAGAACAAGGGGCTATGGTAAACTTCACCACATGAACTCCGTTTCCAGGGCTATTAAGCTTTTAATTGGAAAATAGCAGAGGAAATTTCAAGGTGACTATAACGTGTTAGCAGTTAGTGTGGAGAAGAAAAGCCTAAGCAGGAATGAATGTAGAAAGCATATGGTCCGAATCACATTTAGGAGGAGCGGCCTGCTTCTCCACTTATGGGAAAAATAATCAAAGACACTGGAAAGGGAGAGGGGAGGATTACAAGTAAATGTAACCTCACTCGACTGGACCCATTCGCGTTCTGCTCTGGGGTGGGGCGTGTTTTCAAACCACAATTAACTCAGTAGAATTGTGACAGATATTAACAGTGAAAAGCTAAAAGATAATGTGTGGATGTGGTTCTTTCCCTTGGCGTGCACACAATCTCACGGGTGTGTGTAAAAGCTTGAGGAATGCAGGTGTCCTTGCTGAGAACCTGCGGATGCTCTGACTCCAAAGCCGGGAGTCTCACCAGCTGCTCCTCACCTCAAGAAACAATCAAAAGGACAGTTTCATATTGTCCTGAATAATACATCAGGACATTTTCTGCTTTGCTGGATTCTCATGGAGGGGGAGGTCAGGGTTCCTATTTTGTCGTTTTAATCGCGGCCACGGTGACGCTGGAAGCCGGGGGCGTGCAGAAAGCCCTTTGAATGCGGAGGAAAAAAGAGCCCTCTCTTCCCAAGTATGGACTTAGCTCTCACACTGTCCGTGCCTCTAGGCATCGCTCTTTGGCCAGCTTCAAATTGAAAGGGGGAAACAAACGTCTAGTGAGGCCTCGGTGGGGTAACCAGCAATCGATTTCTTGAGGTGAGAATAATGCCCTTGTCTCCTTCAATTATTTGGGGAGCTACTCGAGCACACCCCAAGATATCCCCGAAGCCGCCCTCTGGGGTGTGGGGCAGAGGCTGCGTGCCTCCTGGGGAGACTGAACCTGCAGTTGGCGGGTCTGGGGGACGCAACGCACTAAGCAGAAAGTCCTGGACGGTCACGTCCTCACATGGTTTTGGCAGTGGGCTGCCGGAGGCTCTCCAGAGGCCTAGGCCTTTGGGAGCAAACGAGGGTGCAGAAAGGCCTACAACCCCGCTGGTACTACGCAGCCCCGGCAGGTGCTACTGCTTGGGCCTTCCTGTTCTCGAATTTTGGAAGCTAGCAGCGACTCGAGCTTGGGATGGTATGCTGCCAACGTGCAGATTCCTCAGACCTGGCCCAGACATGGGCCGGTCTCGCCCCGACCTTTTGGGGTGGGAGTGCAGCTCCCGCATTTGCTTCCTCCAAGGCGTCTTGAGCAGCGATCTCAACTCCAGGCTTTCGAAGGAAGGGACCGGAAAAGCGCTTCCTGGGGCGCTCCCCACTGGGCCTGGGGCCAGGCTAGTTTGCCCGGGCGCAGCCGCTTAGTTCTCTCTCTGGCCTCCGGACCCAGGAGCGCCCACGGCTTGGGCCTGCCTACCGCCCTGTGGATTCTCTCAGGCCGGGGACTGAAGGCTCTGGCCCTGAGTGCAGGAGCTCGCTCTGGGCTCCTAGGCTGAGTCGAACCCACCCCGCACAGCAGGACTGGACGTGGGCTGAGGACTGCGATCAAAGCTCCACAACGTTTCGCGACAGGGTTGCAGTGGGCGGCCTGAAGATCCCGTCTGCCTTCCGTGTAGAGTTTTTTAAAAATGTGTGCAACAAGGTTAAGTAGGAACAGCACAGGCTTATCTTACCCCTCTGACTTTAAAATACACACACACACACACACACGCGCGCGCGCGCCAAGGAAATCTTTTTAGTTAATTAAATCTTTTTAATTCATGGGACAAGCCAGTTCTCCCCAGGGCTCGCTCTAGTGCAGTTCTTCCAAGAACTAGCCCCTTTTCCAGAACTCTCTTCTGCCTCTCCCTTCCCCCCTCCCTTGCTGTCCCGGCACAAAAGCCCTACTTCAAGGAAAGTGGGAGAATGGGCGGGCTTCCAGGAAGTAAGTCCCAGCTCGGGTAAAGGGCCTGGGTAATAAAGAAGCAAAGCGCCGACGCTGCTCGCATCCCAGGCAAAGTGGGTGCAAACACCGTGTACCCACGCCAGACCCGCGGGAGACTCGAACGGCGCCCCAACACGGGGAATTCGAGGTGAGACTCAGCACACTTTGTCCAGTGCAAAGTTCTGGGCTGCGCAACTTCCGGAGCAACCGCGGCTCCGCCCACGCAGCCAGCACCCCGCCCCCGGCCCAGCTCGCCCCGCCTACCCGACTCGGTCCATGGCCCGCCGTCAGGGCCCCCCTTCGAGTTGTTGAGAAGTTTGCAGGTTATTTTGCTGGGGGAGACTTAAACGTGGAATTGGTTAAGTCCGTTCGCGTTTCTGTGAGGGGGTTGGGGGAAGAGTTGTTTTTTAAAGGCGAGTCGTTGGCAGCGCAGGTCTCAGGCCTTGTACACGTGTGGGTGTGCGGAGGGAGAAAGGAGGGTTAAAGCCCCGCACGAGTTTCC
Organism: Artibeus jamaicensis; assembly: GCF_021234435.1. Lineage (NCBI taxonomy): Eukaryota > Metazoa > Chordata > Mammalia > Chiroptera > Phyllostomidae > Artibeus > Artibeus jamaicensis. The sequence goes on along the minus strand of NW_026522030.1, from coordinate 39,684,230 downwards.
GGAGAAATCTTTCCAGAGCAGCAGCGGCGTAGGGCCGCAGCCGACCCCGTCCGGCCGAGCGGACAGGGCCGGGCAGGGGGAGCCAAGGAAAATCCGTCTCTAACGACAGACTGCTCTCTGGGGTCGTTGTGTAGTGCGAATAGCATTCTATAAGACGCTTGTAATACTTCTTGATGCAAAGCGTCAGGTGTACGTGAGACACCAGGTCACGAAATTCACGGGGAGAGGGGGCTCGAGTTCTATGCGTGGGTGGGAGTCCTGTTTCCCCGAGGTGCTAGGGAGACTGTGGAGCCTGCTACGCAGGTCTGGCTCACGCAGCTGCCCCGAATTGCGGTTTCGTGCGTGGGTTTCCAAGAGCCCCACGGCGGGTATGGCAATGGTTGTGACGGGGAGGAAGCGTGTCACCGAGGGCTTTCCCTGAAGCCCTAACCCCGCGGTGCGGAATTCGAGGCTAGTCGGTGGAGAGCCAACTGCACCGGGCGGGCTGCCGGCCCCGGGACCGCGTCTGCTGGAGGTTGGGAAGGGTCACTTTCGCCCCCTGCCACTGCGGGAGCCGCAGGCGGCTCAGGAGGAAGACGCACGCTTCGTTTAGCCCGTAGCCCCACGTTGCGTGGTCGCACCTCGCCCGGCGCTCAGGAAAGAAAGGCCGGGCAAGCCCGCTTCGGTTTTCCACCGCCACAGCAACAGATGCGTCTGTAAAGTAAGGGCTGTCCGGGCAGCCCACTACAGCAGCACACACTACCCGACACGCCCTCACTTGCACACACTCGTATACCGCACACACCAGGGATACCACCGCAGGAGGATTCCGTGCTACTCATAAAACTTTCAAGGGGGCAGAGTTGTGGAAAAAAATGACCGCCCCTCAACTGTGTATAAAAATGTTAAAAATTCAGTAGTCAATACTTAATTGCAGTGTTTTGCCTTGTGTTCGGAATTAGGTTAAGTTCATAATGCCGTCCACCTGGGGCAGATCCTCGGCCCACCCGGCACCCGCTCCGCAGCGGTCAAGGGTAAGCACCGGAGGAGCAAACGGGCGTCACTGGGCCACTCAACCGCATCAGGCGCCGGAGGAAGGCACCAGGTCCCTCTTTGATGGGGCTGTCGGAAAGAGAGGCGGGATCTTCCGACGATTCGGCCTGGGCCAGTAGTGGTCCTGGGGCCGGGCCCTCCCAATGGTGTAACCCTTCTGGAACGGGAATCGAGGTCAGGGTCCCTGCACAGCAGCGGCCGACCGATTCAAAGTCAAACTTTGCGTCAGGCGTGACAGTTGGACTCCCGGGCCCAGGGGGCCCAGAGGGGCCTCTGGGAAGTACGGGCGCTGCCCAACTGGCCTGGTTGCCAGAAGCAGGCCCGGATGAACAGAGTTTCTCAACCGGAGCCTAGCCCTCTGGGCGCACTAGGGACCCAGAGGGTGCTCAATCCAGGCTCCGAGAGCGCTGGGACGCTGATCCGGGCTCCACCTGGCTTTCCAGAAATGCAGGGTCACTGAAGGAGACTGTGCTGGAGGGAGCACTCTCCACATTGAGGGGACTTGCCGAGCTGCTCCCTTCTCCAACAAAAACTGCCAGGCAATATTAACGTGTTGGGGGTTAATTACTAAACGGAGAAAATTGGAGGATTCCTGGATCCGCAGAAGCCAGAGCTTGCTATTCAAAGAAATGAGAGGCGTCTGGGCAGTGAGCAGTGAGTGCCCAGGTGACCGAAGGACCTCCATCGCCAAGGACGACACCATTAATGCCTTGAAGGTGGCGACTCCGCGTCCGGGTCCTTCCCTGCGCGCTCCGCACTCTCGGCGTCGCCGTCACAATAGCTACAGCTACAAGCACCCAGAAGGGCACAGGCTGCAGTAGCAGCAGCCTGACAAGTGTGATAAAATGATCTCCCTTAACTAAACTCGTAAAGCACTGGGCAATAAAACTCAATCTTCTGTAAAATCCAATTAAGTCATTATCTGACTGATTGTATCTTTAATTGAAAACAGAAGTGACAGTAAATTTCTGTGATATATCAGGATCAATCGATACCGCTATACGATTCAGCCCCAAGAAGTGATTTATAATGTCAAACCTATATAGGTAACTCCACATTATTCTCTCTAAAACCACTGGTGGATGAAATTAAGAGTAAGTGCATTTAATAAAAAACAAGATGGTCAGGTTATTGATTACAACAGATGGGGGTGAAATCAAATAGATGTTTTCAAAGCACAGAGCGAAGAAAATACAAGTAATTTCTTTTTTCCTGTTTAATATCGCTCACCAAATATACACACAAGAAAATTCAGTCATCAATAACATTTTTATTTCAGGTACAGCTGCAACTACAGAACAATGAATTTTTTTAAGACTAGTTTCATTTCAGGATGGCTTCTGTTACATAAGGAAGTATGCCACAAGCAATTTTTAACAAAATAATGAACTCAGAAATATCTAGTAACTTTTAAAGATGTACTTATTTTCAAATCAGATTACAACCTAAGGTTACAGAATAATCTAGATTGCATCCATTTTTTTGTTGTAGTAGAAAGAATGTATATGGCAAACTCTTATATTATTCTAGAAACAACAGCCAGGAGCTCTGCCTTACTGGGGTTACTTTAAATTGTACTGTTGTCAACTTACTCTTTGCAGAAAAGGTAGCAATTCCTAAGAGCAATAATCTTTTTCTTCTGTCTTTCAGTCATGTTTTTGAAAGGGAACATGTTTTGAGGATGTGGGGTGAGGGTTAGGCTTTTCCAACAGCAACACAAACACACAGTTCCACTTACTGACCTTCTGTAGATTTCTAAAACCATCACTAACTTTGCTCTTTTCTTCTCACCAGTCAGGCTAAATTTATGTTTTCTGAAGTTTTATGAAAAATACTAAAATTCAAAAAATATCTAAAGTACCTAAGATTTCATTTTAAAACTAAAGTATCTAATAGTTATGACACATTTAGGTGCAAACGTATTTCTTCCTTGAGTGAATTACTGTATTTCTTGAAAACTACACATAAATCGGTGTCATAAAAAAAATGAGGGACCCTACTATTTATTAATTCCACAAGCAAACCACTTAACTCTTGGGAATGGTAGTCACCAATCCTAAACTATTCCAAATGTATTTTAGCCTCTGGGCTAAGACCTAATGAGTATAAACCAAACATGTTTCTCAACAGTTAAGTCAAGGCAAAATATTAACAACAAACCCTGTGTATAAATGGAATAAGCCTGCTATTCCAAGTGAACCGCCAAAGGCATGGGGCATGGTTTACTCATCCTCCTCAATGACGGGAGTAACGGTGAAGCTGCTGGGCTCCGAGGCCGGCTCACATTCAAGCACTCCCTTTGTGCTCTCGTTACTAATAGGAGAGCTGCCGGAGAGGGAAACCAAGCCAGAATCTTGACTGCTGGGCGGTGAGAATACTGGGAAGCGGGGAGAGACAGAGGGAGAAGAGTGTTAAAAGTGTCTAGTATTTCTACATTCAGTCTTCAATTAGGTTTCAACAAAGAAAGAGGCACTCTGCATTTCTATTCCCAGTTGAGTGTTTTTACAGACACATTCAAGTCCTCAGTACTTCTTTAGAATATAAAAGTAGTATTTCTGCACAGTATTATCTACTTAACTACAGGGAGAAGTTAGCTAGCGGAGTTCCAGTTTTATGTTGATTAAAAACAAAAAACAGTCTTCCCCTCTTTGGGGGAACTATTTCCACCCTTCACAGAACCCCTCCTTTATATAAAGGATGCTAATAAACCTGTCTTGTCAAATAATCAATCTGACAAATTACCCCAAGCAAGACTCCACCCATGTATTTCCACCATTTGACAGGTAACCCTAGTTTTTCAATATATAGCAAATGAAGGTGATAGCTTATCAACTTTTCCGTTATTTCTCTTGGATATAGGGGAACAAACACTTGGTGGTGGTAGAGAGAGCCAGCAAACATAACAGACATGCCATTTTAAAAAGTAAAAAGCAGTACATGGGAGATAAACTTTTTAAGATTGCAAAAAGTAAAAGAAATTGAATTATACCACAACACTAAAATAGAACTCAGGTCAAGATTTTAAAAAGCAAACTTGTAAAATAAGACTTCTATTAAAAATTGATGTTAAATATGAAGGATGCAAAAGTAATAAAGTGCTAAACAATTTTTGCAACCTTACAAGCCACAGTAGATACAAAATTAAAGCAAAAGGGTCTCTGACCTTCTTAACCTTAGCTGAGTTCAGATCCACCCCCAGAACTCCCTTCCTGCCTAGTGTGAATGTAATTAAGGGGAAGCTGCAGTGGTAATTTCTCTCCTCATTAACTTCCTGATTGGTTTCAGCCTCAGGATTTTGCCGGGCAGTAGTTTGTCACCAATTCCAAATGGCCAATCGTTAATACTAATGTTTGTGTAACTAACTGCCAGCATCTGCCACGGCTTCTTGTACAACAATAATGGTGAAAGGGTACATTAGTGCTCCTGTGTTAATTCAGCTTGTGTTCATCAATAGGGAAATCTATGATGTAATTAGCAAAATGCATTGGGAGCTGAGTGTTGAAGTCATTTGTAGAGAACTAAATCATAGTAGAAGCTGTATTGGGTCCTGATGTGTTTGCCATCAATACTTATTATGTTTGGAATTTAATAAGGTATATTACCATGCTGAAGAGACCTTTTTACAAGAGAACACCATTTACACTTGTTATGGGTTTGGAAAAGGTTTGCTGCAGCTAGTGAAACCGCACAAAAATAAAAGAACAGGGCTGGGATTTAAGAAGCAGAGCTTTAAACCACTCCACTGGACCAAATTATTTCAGAAAGCCCTTTCCTCTAATGTGGCACACAGATGAACAAACAGAGACCGTTTTGTATAGCTACACCTCAAGATCCAGTAAGGAAAGGCATGATCTGAAAACTTAGTAAATTTTAAAAATAATTTAGGTAATTTCCCGATAAACAATTATTTTGATATTAACAGTATATGTTTAGTTAACTTAAATAAAATGCAAGAGTAATAGTTTGTAACCTTTTTATAAAAGAGCTATTAAATAATGGTATTTTATAAATGCCAATAAGCATACATGTACATATATAAATATATAATAGCCACAAAAAAAACTGGAAGTCTATGACTTCATTTTATTGCAGTTCATAAAAGCTTCTAAAGTTTGAATTGTTCAATGGATTTAATTTAAAATTCCCAGCAAATCTGGGATGAATTATGAATTATGTTACATGCACAAGGATGTTGTATATACAAAAATATACAAATGTTTTCCAATGATGATAGACTTTGCTCTGACATCTTACACAGCAGTCTGGAGAGCCTGCTAAGAGCCAGCCAGAATCTAAGACTTCATCTGCCGAACTCCAGCACCACCTCAAAGCAGGGACAGAAGTTCTGAATGAACATTTACTACTTCCTGTATGCCACATACTTTAGTGAGGTGTTTAATCCTCAAACCATTCACTGAGAGAATTATTCTCTCCATTTTACATAAGGACCCTGTGGAAGCTGCCAAGGGCAGTGTGGCACTGGTGAGCCCAACCCTTCAGCTTGCTTTCGTCCCTGCACCATTCCACCCTTGGGTGATGAATTTAGTCATTGGCCACTGAACCTTCCTAAACTCTCTGTGGTTTTAAGGAGGCGAAACAACCAGACTCTTGTCAGGCTAACACAGAGGCTATAAAGGAATAGGTGACTGTTTGCCAGACATTCTGAGCCTGGGGCCTGCCTTTTTCTTCAGGTAGCAGCTGATTTTGGAGATGACCTCAAACCAGTCACACACCTCCCACTCCCCATTTAAAGGATTTGCGACTACAAAAGGGAGATATAGGAATTCTGCAAAAGAAAGGAATTTGGGGGTAGACCCCTTTTATACCCACTTGCCTTATGGGTATTGGACAGTAGTCCTGTGACTTGGGGCTACAAAAACATGCAGAGTGTCACCCGCACAGACTAGGAAGGCTCTAAGCACACTCAGTGCATGACTGTACTACAGAGAAGATGCAAATAAATGAACTCTACCTGTTTTGAAATATACCCGAATACTTGAAAGTACTTCTCCACAGAAAATTTAAATCCATGTTATTTTACTTCTGGCTTAGCAGTTTTTGAATAATGGGGTGCTGAAATGAGGGATAGTATCTGTTTAACTCACTCTGTGTAGCACCTCATAAAAGTAGATCCAAATGCACTAAAGATTTCAAAGTGTTTATCTTAGTAACTAATGTCCAAAATTTATTTTACCATTACACTTTGTGGGGTGGGAGGGAGGGGAAGAACAATAATTGATCAATGTAAATCATTTTATACCAATTAAAAATTCAGAAGTCAAAATTACACCTTTTGCTTTTTAAGTTGAGTCTAATGAGCCCTGCACAAGGCTAATTTCACCTCGAAAGGCTTCTCTTAATTATTTTGCAAAAATGCTAATGCCGAGTGTCAATGGAACCATAAGTAAAGGTCTGCTGTTGGTAGCACTAGAAATTGGCTCAATCTTTCTGGACAGCAATCTAGTGACATGTAATAAGAACCATAAAACTGTTCATACCCTCTGACCTGGTAATTCCACTTTGGGGAATAAGCCCAAAGAAAGAAAGAGTAATGGGCCCAAAGATGCTCAGCACACCATCACTGCATCAGTAAAGATGTTAATGCTTTGCTCTGGTGCTGAGCTGGGGGTGGGGAGAGGGGTAGCTGCCTCGAGGTTGGGGGCAGGAAGCATTCACAGGAGATGAACAATTCAGGATTATGCTACCCTGTAATCACCAACAGGTTCCTAGTATTTACAGAAATGGAAGAAATGACGTCTGGAGACCAAAGTAGAGACTGAAAAAGAAAAAAGGAGGGGAAAAAATTAAAAAAAGAAACCCTGCCCATCCGATCTTTTTTATGTTACAATGAAAGGTGGGTAAACCTCTGAGGTTGACCCTTGTTTGAACCAGCAAGCCCAGTATCTGTTTTCTCTCAAGTAGCCTATTTGCCTACAGAAGCTAAAGGGTCTTGATTATTATTTAAAAACAAACAAAAAACCTTACACATAATTATTCTTATAAAGAACGAACGTTGGGGAAAAAACCCTAGGATAATTTCAGCGATACCATCTAACGACCAGTATTCCTTTTAGAAAATATTGTATACTGACAAAAAACCCCACCTCTCTGAAAAACAAAACAAAAACCACTCTAACTGCTAAATCTTTTGACATTGCAAAGACCCCTGACTTTTAACTTGAATGATTTGTTGAAAGTCAATGGACTGGAACGAATAATTCTCTTCCAGTGATGTGCGAAAACAGGATATTCATGCTTGAGAAAAAAATTTTCTTCCTCTATATGTTAAATACTATTAAACTCTCACTAAGAAACCATTTAAAAATAAAAATGCAAGTGGCCTTCTTCAACTGTTAGCAACTCTTCACCTAGATGCTGACAGGAACAGAGAAAAGTGCCGGCCTCTTCGGTTTTGAGGAGTTTACAGGCCGAAGAGTCTGATGAAAAGCTGATGAATATTTCTTAAACAACAGATTCTTCTGCTTCATGATAACCATAGTGTTTGGAAATAAAATCATGTCCAATCAATACCACTTAGCAGATATTTAATGTTTCACAACAGAACTCTTTTCCAGAGTGGAACTGTGGCCCTTCTCACTAACATTCAAAATAATTAGGATTATCTTAGCTGTCCAAAGCTTGGCAGGTTCAGTTTGCACTTTCAAACAGCATTAATTCTTGGCACTCAGAACAAGGGATAAAAGCTAAAGATATGAATGGAGATCTTTATTCAACCTGATCTATCATGGATTAGCTCATTCTTTTCCAGTTCATGCCTGTACTCTAGTTAAGAGGAAGGCTAAGCTGTAACTGATGTAATTAGAAACCACAAGCTGAGAAAAAAATAGCCCCTTTTTAAAATCTTTTCCCCACTTACTATATATTTACTAAAAAAAATCTTTGAAACAATTAAATGTGTTTTTTCCACCTAAGTGTAATTAAAGAACAGTGATAAGAGAGGGGCTGTTCCGGATTATGCTTTCCTTGGAAATATATCTTAACTGTCAGTTCTACAATCTAATACAAATTTGAGAGGGGCCAGCTCTGCACTTTGCATGTTGCATAGAGAAGGGGCCAAGCGCCGGTAAGGAAGAGGATCCTGCACACGGAGTAAGGTAAGTCCTCAGTGCTTCCTCCTTGACACAACTACCATAACCTTGGTAAGCACTGGGAATTACCCATTTTAAAAAGTGACGTGAACTTGTAACAGAAAGTACATATTTACACAGTATCAACAGTACCTCTTTCCCTCCAAATTTCTTATATAACATGTATAGACAATTCACAAAATGCTAGAATAACATTTAAAAAAACCTTTTGACTCCCTTCTCCCACTAAGAACTTAAAAAAAAATATTATATTTATTTTCAGGGAGAGGGGAAAGGAGGGAGAGAGGGAGAGAAACATCAGTGTGTGGCTGCCTCTTGTGTGCCTCCTACTGGGGACCTGGCCCACATCCCAGGCATGTACCCTGACTGGGAATCAAACCTGAGACCCTTTGGTTCACAAGCCAACACTCAATGGACTGAGCCACACCAGGCAGAGCAAGAACTTCTTAATTCTCAAAAGAAACAGAAGTCTATTAAGCACCCTTTTGTAGCACATCAGAGAACCTGAGGACCTGGGATCACAGCCCAGCACAGCCACTGCTGCAGACCAGCTTCCCTACCGTTTAAGAAACAAAGGGCTAATCCACTAAAACCTACTCCCTTACCTTGCAGTGTTAAACACAGACAGGAAGAACCTTTTTCTGTCTGTTTCAATGCAGTACATACAAAGGGAAAAGAGAGAAGGGACCCTACTCAGCCTTCCACTCCACTTAGCACCCAGGCAGAATCATCTCGGGCCAGACATTCCTTTTCCACTCCTAGGCACCCCCTGCACAGCAGATCCTCCTGCCTTGCAGCTGCCAGCGCCTCAAATTCCCTGGTCATTTCATGAGGGTGGGGTCACCAAAACCAACTGGGATTTCAAAGAAAACCCACAAATAAGCAACATCTGACAGCACCCCTACCCTCACAGGGCTCACACCCTGGGTCCTCAACTCCCCAAACACCTCTTGCCCATCAGCAGTGGCAATGCCCCTGGCTGCTCCCTCAGCCCCAAACTCATGGGCAGTTGTGGAGACTTTTCTCTCACTGACTGACTTCTTCCCAAACGGTTTCCAAAGTGAGCAAGTGTGCATGTGAGGGGTTAACTCGTTATTTGGTCAACTGACTTGTCTCATTCAGGGAGGAAGCATTTGATAATACACACAATCCAAACACTCAAAGATTCTCTAATGCACTGTTTTAATGAAAACAGACTCAGTTTTGAACCTAAACATAGTGTGGCTTTTACTTCTCTCCGCTAACAACATCCTGAGGCAACACTCCTCACTTTAACTAATTCTCCTCTTTTTTCCTCTCCAGTGAAATAACCTCAAGACGGACTGGGAAGAAATGCCCTCTACTACCTGGGCAGTGCCCTTAAGCACTGAGTCTCAGTTTCCCTGTCTGTGAAATGAGGGTAACAACAGGTCATTGTGATATAATTATTGAGCACACACGTTTCCTTGCTTCTTCTGTCTACTGCCTAAGTTTCAGTGTCTTGAAGTGAGGTGACTCTTGCTTTTGAAGTTGCCAGGATCCAATCAGCACTTAGTACCAGGTCTCTTCACCCCAGACCCCACATACTTTTTGAGAGCCTAGAACCAGGAACACATGCTTACTTCATTTTGAGCCTATGTAATAGTCTGAGTGTCATATCCAAAAGGCAAAACCACCTCTTCCTCACTTGGACAACAGGTCCCAAGTTACTTACACTCTGCCTTTTTCATTTTTTGAGGGTGGGGTGATAAGATGCCAAATCTAAATCAAACAGATTGTCTGTGGACAAGGTTTATAAACCACACAAAAAAGTGTTATTATCCGGTGATCTAGCAAACCATCCCCTTCAACGGCAGTGTTCGGAAGCAGGAAGAATCTCTCGAGTTTGAGGTTAAGTTTGTCCTAAAAGCTGGGAACTCTGGGAAGTACTGGGCATGGGCTTCAGTGCCCCAAAGGAAGAGGCTCATGGGTCCTGATCTACAACAACTGGGTACATGGAGTCCTGACTGAGTGAGGTTTGTGGGGTAGGAGACACTCCATGAAAATGCAACAGAGCAGACGGACCATCTCTTACTACCTGGACATCTCAGATGAGTCCCTTAACCTCCCCATGCCTTGCTTTCTTCATCTGTAAAATGGGGGCATAGTAAAGCACTCAGGATGGTTCTATGCAAAATGTCAGGGCCCCACTAAGCCTGATGCAGCTGAAAAGCCTACAGTCAGGCACAGCTTTACCATTTGCTCACCCAGCACCTCGGCACTGGGTGGTATACAAATTACTCTGTTCTCACATCACTTCCTGGCTTCTATCCTTCTCTCTGCAGTCCTCAACTACACCTGCTGCTCCCATGTCACTGTTCCTGAGCATCTGAGGGGTAGCAATCAGAAGGCAACTACTGCTCCTGGTCCAGCTTCTCACCTCTGAAGAGGCAGACCACTTTGCCATCATGTGAGTGCACCGATGAGGGCAGGTGGGCTGGGTGGGAGGCTCTTACTCCTGGCAGGCAAATCATAATCATGTATCTCACAAAGCTGAGTTTTAGTGTCAAGGAGATGATATATGACAAACCAGTTTGTAAACTTGAAGGCTGTACATACACGAACAATCATTATGTTCTTTGTCTCCTCCCCCTGGCCCTTCTCTGGGGAAGAAGATTGAGTTAGTATCTGTACTCTGCTAACACAGGACCAAGAAATGAGAAATATTTTTATTAAACACGGGATAAGAAAGGAAAAAAATTTTAGTGACAACACGGCTCAAATATCCCTGAATGTTCTCAAACAAGTTTCAGTTCTGATGTTCAGGGAAATGTGACTTTTATTTTATTTCTTTCTTTACATACCCAGAGACTGAAAGTTAAGATGAATTCCAAACTGAAACTAGCCTGTTACTAGCCTGTTATTTTGTGCTTTTTACAGCATCATGCACAGGACTTCAGTTACATATAACACTTCCTGAGGCGGGGCCAGGAGGCAAGAAGAATCGGCTGCACCAGGCTGGGAAGGAGCCAGGAGAACCTGCACAGCAGAAGTGGGGCTACAGCAAACATCTCACCAACTGCAGTGGAGCTGAGAACACCTACCATGCACTGTCTAGCACAGTGCAGGGCACACAGCAGGCGTTTAATAATGGATGCGCAAGTGAGAATGACCACGGAATTTAGTCTTCACAAGGCATGCTGCAACCACAAAACAGGCTGACCCTCACACACATTGGCAAATAGAGTCTCAAGTCCAAAACCAGATTTGAGGATTTTGAAGTGCAAAGGTTTCATTTAATTCCATCTGTATTTACTGCACAGGAACGCTAAAGCAAAGGCCAGGTGCCAGGGCAAAGAGAAAAGCAGCGTCAAACACACCCTGGGACCAGAGGTGCAACCAGGATCTCAGTCCAGCTCTTACTGAGCATGAAGGACCATGTTCCTTGCAGACTCTACAATGCAAATGAGGGTTCAAACCCAAGTTCAGCGCCAAGCCTGGGTAGTCACAGGAACAACTGCATTTGAAAACAAGGTGTAAATACCAATGTGATAATCTCAGAAACTAAGGTAGTCCAGGCAAAGAAGATGCTTTATGAGCTGTTTCTGGAATAGAATTCCCCTTTGATTCTGGGAAGGCTGTTTTCTCAGCTCCAAGAGGAACCAGACCCACAGGGCAGGCTGTGGCACTTACCATCCTAGAAACTGGGTTGGCTCTGTCCAGGTATTTTGCAACAAGGAAAAATTTTAAGGTAGCCTTGCAGCACATCTTCTTCACATTGAGAAGAAAGAATCACACTCAGCCCAATGGGCATCTTGTTAAGACTAAGAAAAAAGACTGAAGTTTTGGAGCCAATGCCACTGCCAGGACAGCCAGTCACCAGGACAGTGAATAATGCCTCTAACCTGGGTCTCTGAGTGAATTTGGGACCCAGAATGAGTGCTGTCTAACCCGCTAGCCTTTCACTTTGGAATTACATCATCTTTGATAAAAACACACTGTTTAAAAAGACATGGAAGATGTGAGCTTTAGCTATATAGTTTTTAGGAAGTCCTTTATTTTAAAATATTCTGAGGCTGCAATTAAATGGATATAAGAGAAAGTTCACAAGCCATTTCTTAAGTAGAACTTGTATAACATTTGCATTTAATGTGAAATGATACGCTAGCAGCACGTCAGAGGATTGTGTCAGGTAAATTATTTATCCTAACTACCAGGAGACTCTGTCCTCTGCAAAAAGCAAATACAAAACTCCATCGGCACTGGCTATCATACCATGTCAACATTTTCTTTTCTTTCTTTTAAACTAGCATTACAGGAAATTTAAGACTAGAAATTATTAATATTTTTCTCTGGTACAGAGAATGAAGCAAACACCAGACACAACTACATAAAATATATACCAGAACAGAAAGTTCCAGGCATTCCAGGCAGGAGAATACATGCCTACTCACAGCTGCACGAGTTACACACACCCAAACATGACACAGCCACCACGGGGGATAAGGTAGTTCAGATTACAGGAGCAATACCTTCTTTTGGAACAGGTCTCGTTCAGGGTGATCAGATATAAGAGAACAACAGCACAAACTATATATTTTCCCAATAAAATACTTCAACATTTTTCATAAAATCTCAATCGCTAAAAAATTCAGTGTTTTTCTTAACACATTTCTTTTTGGCTTGAAATGCTGTCTGTTCAGTTAGCTCCCACGAAAGGATGTCCACCCTAAGAGGTTAACCTGCAGGTGATATGAGGCATTCAGGGAATGTGGCCACGCCTGCCCCTGTCTGGGGGTTTATATTTTTAAATTGTTTCATTAAGGAAGACCTTGTGTTTTGACAAGTATTTTAGTTTACCTTCAAAAAGGGATCTTCCTTTTCCTCCCAACCACATCCCATCTGAAGCCACAGTAACTTGCAGCCTCTCTTTGGGGGCTTCTGAGACAGACGCCCCAGGTGTCTCTGGGTGAGAAGCTCCGGGCCGGGAGCTTCTGAGCTGAACTAGGAAACTTACCTGACACCAATTTTTATTTAATTCTTCCTCCCACTAGTCAAAACTGGTTTCCTTTCAGAATTTAGTTTTCTGTTTTTAATTTTTTCATTTACGGTAAAATGCACACAGCATAAAGTTTAGCATTATACCCACTTTTAAGGGTACAGCACATTCACGACGTTGTACAATTACACCATCTGCCATTGCTAGACACTCTTCCCAAACAGACACTCTGTACCTGCCAAACAATAATAACTCTGCATTCCCCGCTCCCCAGCCTCTGGTAACCACCCCTTACTTTCTCTGTGAATCTGCTCTAGGTACCTCATATTAGTGGGGTCATATAGTATTTGTCTTTTTATGTCTGGCTTATTCCACTTAGCATACTGACTTGAAGGTTCATCCATGTTGTAGCTGTGGCACAATTTCCCCCTTTTATAGCTGAATAATATCCCATTGTATGTATGTGTTATTTTATTTACTCATTCATTTATCAACAAACATGTGGGTCACATCCACCCTTTTGGCTACGGTGAACACTGTTGAAATGAACACTGGTGTTCAAATAGCTATTTGTGTTCTTGCTTTCAATTCTTTGGGGTATATACCCAAAAGTGGAATTGCTGGATCACATACAATTCTGTTTTTAAGTTTCTGAGGAATTGCTATACAGTTTTCTAATGCAATGACACCAGTTTACATTAGTACCAGCAATGCACAAGGACTCTAATTTCTCTATATCCTCAGCAACACTGTTTTGTTTTTTAAAAAAATTATAGCATCCTATTTGGTGTAAAATATGGAATTCAGTTTTTGGTCCTTTTCTAGGAAGGACCTCTCTCCCTCCATTTGTTCCCATTCTTCCCCAGCCTTGACCTACTATCCTGTCTCTATTTTGTCACTGCCCAACTGACTGAAGAGTCAGCTTCACTGCCTGCACCCTGCTGATCACCCAAGCCAGTGGCCTGTCCTAGCATTTCCTCCTTCCCTCTGGAGCACTGGACACCTGACCATGGCCTCTTCCTTCCATCTTCCTGTCATTTTCCTGAACTCTCCCTTCCTCTGACCAGCTCTTCTCCAACCATATCCTAAGTAGACTGTCTCCAAACTGCTCGACTTGGTCCTCTCTTGTCACAGATGCTTTAAATGTCACTTCCTTGCAAATGACTTAAAAATTTATCTCTTGTCCTGAAAACTACTTCTGTGTTTTAAGTATCTGCTGGACATCTCCACCCAGTTGAACCTCCTTCAATGTAAAACTCATGGTGTGTAAAACTGAACCCACCATTTCCTCCTCCAACAATAAACCTGACGCTCCCTCCTCTCTTGGGTCCTGAGCATGACCACTTTCCCCGCTTGCTCAGGCTTTATCTTAGACCCGCTCACATCTGAGCAGTTATCAAGACCTGCTCTCGTGAACTGCAGAGCTCTTCCTACATCCCTCCTTCTTACCGCACCACAGTCTGAATTCCCACCATTATCATCTCCTATTTAATCTGCTAGCTTGTGGCTGCCCTATCCAGTCTTCTCTCTCTCCTTCACTTCACCCATGGTGGCCTGTTACTCTCCCAGAAGCATGTCTCTAACTAGACATTTTCCCCAAATTAACACCTTTGGTGGCTTCTGAAAAAGTCCAAACTCACTGACTGTCCTGGCATTTGAGGACCACCCTGATTTCCCACTTCTCCCCTATACTTAAACCAGTTCCCGACTCATTCCTGCTCTTGATTCCAGGACAGACCTAGAATCAAGGTTCTGTCCTAGGCCAGGTTCCCTGCCCCGACACTGAAGTCATGTCAGTCTGTCTCCCCACTCTCCACGAGTCAAAGCCCAGGTCAAAAGCCAACCCTTCCTGATCCAACAGGGACCCTGGCCCCACCCACAATGCCCAGAGCCCTCTGCCTCTACCATTCTTGCAGCACTATCGCTGTTGCCTTCCTATCATCTTCCATCATAGAACTAACAGCTCTCCCACAGAACAGGGTAAGGCCCACATCACATGTCTCTGAGACGCTTCGGTGGCCACCAGTTAAAAGCTTTACCCCTGGTAAGCACTCAACAAGTAGTAGTGGAATGAATGAAAGAGAAGTCTTACTGGTCAAAGCCAGCTGCTCTGTTTCCTAGAACCCAACCACTCCTGACCAGCATAACAGATGAGTAGGCAGGAGAAGAAAGGTGGAGAAACAGCTATCATAACAAGAGAGAGATGACAGCTGCCAGCCCCACATCCAGGAAGGGGTGAGCAAAACTAAAAATAATACATGTGATAATGAACCTGAACCCTCAAGAAACGTTCAGCATCCTGAAGGCAAGAAAGAAGAAAAGCTATTTATAAACATCCTGTCATCCAAGGTTGGGAGGAGGAAACTCTGGCAGTTGTAGGAGAAATTATCAATTGTTTGGAAAACTCATTTTTGTGACACAGATCATTTCTCAGTGATGGCAAGTTAATGAGACTCAATCCTTACACCCAATCTTCAGACAGAAGGGCCTTCACTGGAGGCACTGACAGAAATAACAGAGCAACAAGCTGGAGACTGACAGGTAGACAGACCTTCTCTCCTGCTCTAAAGTAAAAGAAGCTCCTTAAAGCTACTGCCTTACAAAAATTAGGTGATGTGGTACTATCAGGTAAGTTCTGGACAGGCTGTTTTTATCACTGATTGATTGATAATTGAAAATGTGAACAACACCGTAAGGAAGCTTTACTCAACAGACATATATAGAACTCTAGCCCTGACAATGAGCAAATCCACATTCTGAAACATTAATATAAAATGACCATGCACTAGTATGCAAAGCAGGTCTCCGCAAAGTTCAAAAATGTGTATCTTTCAAGCCTTAGAAATCCTGGAGATTAAAGCCCATAGTCTATCATGATAATTACTAAGGAAAAACTCTTCAGCTTGAAAAACAAAAGATAAACAAGATGAAATAAATTTCATTGACTCTAACCAACAGGCCAGCATTTGGTCACAATATAATTTATTCCACCTTTAATGCTACTGTTGAAAGTATTTAAATGCCCAGGCACTGACTCCAACCCACACACTCCTCCCTCG
Source organism: Artibeus jamaicensis (assembly GCF_021234435.1). Lineage (NCBI taxonomy): Eukaryota > Metazoa > Chordata > Mammalia > Chiroptera > Phyllostomidae > Artibeus > Artibeus jamaicensis. Next base: position 39,668,073 of record NW_026522030.1, on the reverse strand, counting down.
ATTCTACATTCCAAGTAGATCAGGTATTTTCACACTTGGTTCATCTTCAGTGAAGACTGTAATTAAATCTTTAATTTGAAAACAAGAGTGAAAGTCCAACGGTCACCGCATTATTGGCTGCCCTCAAAACTTAGAGCAAAGAGCAATCAAATAACAAATGGTGACCTCAGCTCCTTCAAGCTTAAGTAATCCACTTATTTCAGAAAGGATCATCTCAAAAGTGACCAGTTTACAGCAGAGATGCTTTCCAGTCATCTGTAAGCTTCCTGGAAAAGAGATATGTTACTTAAATTGCATAAACTGTCAAGTTTATGCACTGTCTGGCCTTTTGATTACACCATAAGTTTTAAAACATAAACTTCAGAGCACACTTTATTTTGGAGACAAGGTACTGGAAGCAGTCTTGTAGGAAGTGGAGTCCTCTCGGGAACATGACTGCTGTTGGTCCTCTTTATTTCTTAATCTACCTCCAGAACTAGCTAAAACTCTTCTTCAGCATGAAAGAAGGCAGGGTGGTGCTACTTGGTTACTTAATTTATGGAATATTTATTGGGTTCCTGTTCCGTGCCTAACACTGTGGTACATAAAGGGAATACAGCCGTGAACGAAACAAGTCTCTCTTCTCAGAAGAAAATTGCCTGGGACACCTGGGACCAGGTTCCAGCTGAGTCACCTAGTGCTGATGTGACCATGGGTGGGCAATAATTTAACAGCTGTGAACCTCAATTCCTCATCCATTAATAAAACACAACATTAAAGGTTGTTGTAATAAAAAATATATATATATACACCAAGCATTCCACCAACACTAGGTCCTTCCTTTGCCTGTCCCTTTCCATAATAAGGGAACAAATAGCAAGTCCTTCCAATGGGCACCAGGGGCCATCTGAAGCAGAATCGGGAGGAAGGTGACACTTCCTCTATTACGTTTGCCTGACCCTTTACACCTCCCTCATGTCCTTGCTGTTCTTAGGTACCCTGCGTTCTGCGTTCCCTGGTTCTCTCCCTTGGCCTCCCCTCTGCCAAATTACACCACACCCTCCCCTCAACTCACTCCAGAAACAATTCTGTTCTTTCAGTAACTGCCTAAAGTTCTTGGTGAAATACCCAACTCATTTAATTCACCCAAGTAGAAAATGCAGGGTTCGTGCTCTAACCCTCTTGTTGGTATTTTATTTTTTTTAAAAAGGCCCCTAGACATTGCAGAGATGTCATCTTTGGAAGCAGGGCAAATTCCCAAGGTATTGTTGATACCACTCAAGATACAGAGGGCACTGCTATTAAGGGGGTAAATCCTCGAGTTTCACTTTTATCACGTCAGTTTTTCGTAGTTTACAGAGAAGGGGAATTTTCTTCCTGCTGAGTGAGGTCCTGGCCCATGCCCGGTCTGCATCCCCACCTTACTACGGGGGCACGGCTGTTCCAAGTACTGACTAGTGAGAAAGTCAAGTTGATGATCAGCTTCCCTGTTACTCTGCCTTCCAGAATCTTAATTAGACTGTAGTCCTATGCTAACCAGAAAACCAGTATGTAAAGAAGAGAAATTACAAGACAATTAATTACTTTCCACTAACAGAAACCGTATTGTTCTCTAGTGTTTCAATGGGGCTCCAGGATTCTAATACAGTATTTGTCAGAGTGTTGAATCAAATGAACTTTTAATTGTTTTTGTTAGGAAATACTGCTAGTTGTAATACTAACCCAGATAAAATTGAAAGAAAAAGAATAGATACAAATATTAGCATTAGCTAACAAGCATGTTTGGTAGTTAAGAGGGGAAATTTTTTACATGCTAAACCAAGGTCATCTGTTTATTTAAAAAGTACTTAGAGTCACTATGTCAAAACAAACTCAAATAACACAGGATTCCATTTGCTGTGATAAACATGTATTATTTTATAGTAATAGTATGTATTATTAAAGACAGAAAGTAAGGGTGAAAGGAGATCGCAGAACAGAGGCCCCTGCGGACGCACAGCTCTCCTCTCTGGGGCTGAGGGGTCAGCTGCCTCCCAGAACGAGTGCAGGCTGTGGGCCCTGAGGAGTGAAACGGGAATTCTTAGGAAGAGACTACTGGTTAAGAGGCCACAGCACATTACGACAGGTGTGCTGGTGTGATTCCCTGACAACTTCTGACACCACCCAGGGAGTCCTCTGCCGGGAGCTTTGCTCTTCCGCACACTCACAGACTTACTGCCCCAGTTCTTCTCCACAAAGCCAACCATGATTTTGCTGAAAAAGACAACCCCAAAGTCCAGGCACCCGAGTTGTAGGTTTGCCTTCTGAAAATGAATCCAGGAAAGCAGCTACCCGAGAGACCCCAAATCCCACATTTTTTAAATCTACTTTCCAAGCAGAAGAGCTTTCACAGAGGTCCATCATGTGATTCAGGGAAGGGCTGGGAGTAACTTATATTTGCTATCAGATTCGGTGTGTTTCAGAAAATAAAGTGAGTCACTTGGCAGAACCCTGTATCCTCTTCCAAAGCAACCTCTTGTGCAGAGCCCTCTCAGGCCCAAAACAGCAGAGCACAGAGGAGAGAAAAGGAGTGGAGTCAGAGGCTGGAACGCACGCCCCTCCAGCGCAGCCCACCTCTGCCTGACAACCAGGCTGCAATGCCTTTCAGGGCCAGCAGGGGGCTGCAGGCCCCTGGAGAGGAGGCTGACTTCTACCAAGACTCTTGAGCACCTAGCAGCAGAGCACCTAGCAGCAGAGTCTGAAACAAGACCATAGGGTCTTTGAATTTGGAAGCTGCCAGACACCAAGGTATCAAAAAAGAGAGTACTCAAGAGATCTTATCTTTCTGAGTTCCATGTGCCTGAGGAGAAAAGAGTAAAGGGGGACAAAAGCCCCTTTGTCATGTAAAAACTTTGCTTTTCCCTTCATCAGATTTAAAATGATGATGCATACTGTTCATCAAAGTACACATCTGACAGGAAGGAGAGAGGACAGCAGGGACAGAGCCAGCAGGGGGTGGGTGGACATCACGGTGGGACCAGCCCCCCCATCATGTTCCCCAGGAGGCACAAGAGAGCCGAATTCTGGGCAAATCCGCACAGGTGAGTTTTCAGAGTAGATAAGTAATTACCCTAGTCCACCTCATGTGACCTTCCATGAAGTCAGGATGGAGACAAGGAAAAATGAACCAATTCACCCCAGCAGGCTCCAGCACCTCACGGTCATCAGTATCAAGGGATCCTGATACATCTAACAGAAATGCCGTGGTGCCTGACCAGGGCCATTCAATCAATGAAGCTAACACAGAGTCCAGTGCATGCTCAAATCTCAAACCAGAGTGCCAGGAATCAGTGCTAGTACAGTAATAAACTCACGGGTTTATATGGTGTTTGTCGTCAAGACTACCTTGTCTCTTGGGCGAGCCACGTCTGGGGCCTCAGTTTCCACATCTATAATGTGAGGGGACTGAGCTCAGTGACTTCTAACTTCTCTCCCAGAAATACAATTTTTTGTTTATTTACATCTCAAGTCTCCGTGTCTTTTCAGCTCTACAGGTTCAAGTGCCTGCTCAAAGCCAGAGTTAATCGAGGGCAAAACAGAGCTGGGTAATTTAGCATCAAGTGATTACTTCCAAAGCAGGAAATTAACCTCTTTTCTTTCCTAATAGAGACAGTAATGTCTTCTGTCAATAATGGACTAAGCTCTTTCCAATAATGGATTCGGCTGCACAGGAGGAGGTTCAACTCCTCTGTATTACTGTGCAAAAGTGGCTGTAGGTGACACGTTGACAGCCTCTCCTTCAGAATCAAATGCTGATCATAGTATGAACACTTGGTGGAAATCAGATCAAAGAGAACATTTCACAATGCATTTCCCAACACCAGCATTTCTCCAGCATCTTGATCGGCTCAGTCTATGAATCTGGTCCTTGGCAGTCTCAGTCACAACTCCCTGTGTGAATCCCAACTACCATCTACTGTGACCCCGCAGACCTGAACGTATATACCCCTTAGGACAGAGAGGACATGTCCCTAACCTTTCCTACAAAGACAACAGCACATTTTTAGCTGCATTGAAAGCACAGTTGTCCCCACACTACGTCAAGAAGAAAGCAGGTAGAGTTGCCTTCTTTCTGTTCTGGGGGCTGTCTTCTATTAGATGAGTCCTCTAGCAATGCAAAAGCAGCTATAAGATGAAAATCACTAGGGTCTTTACCAGCACCTCTGCCGGTGTGAGAGCTGGTGTTTTTGTGTGGAGATTGATTGGAATTCAGAGCAAGCTGACTGTTAGGCAGAGATGGACTATGCTAGAGGCCCTTACCTTGTGAACTGTGACCCCACTCTTAGACTTTTCTTGCAGGGAGAGAAGTAGTGGTGGACAAAATGGTCCAGTCACCTGGTGATTTAGGCACTGCCCAGATGCAGGATGAGGGCAGCTTCCATACTGACAAAAATGTAGATGTTCTAAATACCGTGCTAGCAGAGGTTTGTGGGACGTGGTACTTTCCTACAGTGCTGGTAGGAATGGAAGCAGGTAAGGCTCACTCTTGGGGTTAATCTGGCAGTATTCACTATTATTTAGAGCAGACTTTCTTTGAAATCCCCCTTCTTAGTATCTCCCCAGTAAAACACCAGCATACATATATAAGAAAACTACAGCATTTGTTTAAAACAACATAATTTTCAATAAATAAGGAAATTAACCAATAAACTATGATTCACCTAAACTGTGAAATCCCTATGTACCAGTTAAAGGAAATAAAGCAGACCCTCATGTATACCGTGAAGATCTCTGAGACCAACTGTTGGACTGAAAAAAGTGTATTTGAGCAACAATATGTTCACCATGTTAAAAGCCAAGCAAACTATGACTAAGAAACATAGATCTGCATGTGATTTCATAGCAAAAGTTTAAAATGACATACGGTATGTTTTTAGCTCTTGAGGCAAACTGTTAAAATAAAGGGGAAAATAGTATGCACACCAAAATTGACACAGGTTAAAAAAAAACCTTGCAAGGAATTACAGAGAAAATAAGAACTGCAGTGTTTTTCTTCTGTTCATTCAAGCAAAAATAGTTACTTTAAGTGTACATTCAGAAATATGTTCCGAAAAGTCAGTTATCCAAAGTTATTTTTAACTGCTCTCTTATAAACCTCTGACTTATAAGGTACTTTTTAGATGAATAAAGTACAAAAGTTAACTGTACAGCAAGTTTCATCTATATGGAAGTATGAAGTGGCTGACTGTAAGCTATTATGAAATAAGTATTCATTAAAGTCTAGTTATATTGTTAATGGGAACCACTTAAAACTATCATAAATTTCTGGAAATAGTACTTGCAGAAAGATCTAACTTGCTGATAAGTATGTATTTCATTTCATTATTACTGCTAATTGGTTGTAATACAGCAGGTCTTTATCCAACAGAGACTCTGCACAACTCCTCAGGTTAAGTTAGTCAGTCACTGGGTGGTATGCAGTTTGAGCAACAAGTTTATTAAGTGATCTTGTTAACTTAGTAAGTAGTCATGCTCCTTCCGAAGCAACTGACAACTGTAGTAAAAATATTTTGTAGTATGTATGTTTGAAACATTATAGAACAGTAATATTTTATGAAACACAGCCTTATATATGTGTGTGATATTATAATAGAGATACAAATATAGTATTTGGAAGAAAGCCAAATTTAAAGCACTTCAAAAACTGAGATGCTGAATCAAGCTCAGTTCCATACATGTAACTGAAGGTGGTTATTAAAAGAGTGACTTGAAATTCACAGGACAAGAAATTCTGTCCTCAAAATACGCCTACCACCCTAAGATCAAAATACCTAAAATTTCATTAGAGATTCATTTCTTTGGAATAAACACTGATGTCCTTTGAAAATGCAAATCATCAGCAGGCCTAAGACATAAAATCAATCTTATTTTACCATGCTATTTATCAATTTTTCTCTCAAAAGAAAGAGAAGCAAGAGGGAAGCAGGCACCCAGCAGTTCAGAGGAAGTTCCGTATTTGTACGTGCCCTTATTGTGTGAGGACGACACAAGAGAACTAACAGAAGCCCAATGCTCCCAATTCATCACTGTTTCTTTCCTGGCATCGGTCCTGCCTGCAACACTTTCAACTGTACTTTCTAAGAATTTTGGCAGGCACCAACTCAATCAGAAACATACAATTAAGATCAGGGAATTCTTCAAAAACTGATAAAATGCAATGTATTAAGCACTAACCACATGCCATATGCAATGCTAAGCCCTTTACACACATTACTTCACTATATTCATGCTAAAAACCCTAATATCACCTCCAATCTATAGATGGAAAAACAAAGGTTCAGAGAAAGACCCCTGCCCAAGTCCACGTGGTACTAAGTGACCACGCAGTCGGTGAGACACCAACCTCAGTGCTCTGAACCATTATGCAATGATGCTTCATACCACCATCCCCCAGATAAAACTCTAGCAATGGGGTGCTTCATCAATAAATTGGAATCTGCTGGCAAATCTTCAATACATTCCTTTCAAACAATCTTCCTGGTCCTCCTTCCCTAGGCTGATAATCCCAGATAAAAAAAGAAGTCCATGTGGCAATGGACCGTATACCCTACCATCCCAATGAGTTTCAGACTTGAATGAAATAAAAATAACCCACACTACCCATATTCAGATCCTGCGTGTTAGGTGGGGCTGTGTTATCTCCGTGGGAAAGAGTGTTGAGTAAATGCACTCTCAGGTACGCGTTCAGACGAAATCCCTATAGACTGCCCTAGATGTCTTTCTACAGAACTAGAATCACATCCTCTTGGCAACACCTCTGTGCAAGCTTCAACTCGCCTCCCTGTGACTGCATCTTGCATCAGGAGTGGACCCTGGGTCCTGTACACCCTGCCCCAGGGCTTCTCCGATGCCACAGATACCAGGCTTCTTCAAGCAGGCTCAGGAGTGACGGCACTTAACGTCTGAGCCAAGGGGCAAGGGAACTCACGGATAAATGCTTCTCCTGCTGTATCCTCGGGCAGATGATTCTGAGACGCTTTCTAGGAGCTCCTCAGAAGGTTCCAGATCTAACTCCTATTACTGTCTGCGATGACTCCAGGGATACAATCTATGTTGGCATTTCCTCCTTGGAATTACTGTCCTATATACCACAGCACCTACATCCTGTTGATTTGAGTTCTGCTTTTAAGTAGAGCCCAAGCTAAGAAGCAGACGTCCTTTCTACCTCAGCAAGCAGCACACAGTAAGAGGGTGGGGGAACACGAACTTTAAAGACAGACCGGAGTCTGAAACCCATCTCTGCCATTTATTTGCCATGTTTTGGGAGGAAGTAATTCCTTTAAGCCAGTTGGTTTTATTACTTTAAGTACTCACTTTTTATTGATGGGAACTGAAAGAAAATAGAGAAATAAAGAATGTAAAAATCTCTTTAATAACAACTTAAGTTATATCACCCAGTATCTACACATGAACAAATAAACTCATATAATGATTCTGGAAATGACCAATAAAACAAACCAAGCTTTGGAAACTATGACCACAAACATCAGAAAATAAGCATATAAAGAGGAAAGCATTAAACAAGAGAAGGGTATAACTGCAGGTACTGTTTTCAAAAATTTAAGAGATCACTATAACTGTCATCATTAAGTTTGAAAAGTGTAACAGCTAGTTCTCTTCAAATAAAAACAAACTGCCAGAATCAAGTGAGGAAGAGAACTCATTACATAGATTTCCACAGAATAAACAGAAAAGTCAATTAAGACTTATTCCCCATCTGCAAAGGGACTGTCTTACAGGCAATTTCACTTAAACACAAGGACATGATTGTTTCTGCACCGCTGAAACGTCTCTGGAGCACAGGAATGACTGCAGTCTCATCCTATGACCTGGCCAAGCAACATGACACAAGGACACGGTAAGATCCAACACAGGAAACAAGGCCAAACTCACAGTGGCTAAAAGTCCGAAAGTCCTGAATAAATGCAGGTAAGTTGAATCTAGCAAAGTATTAACAGGATAATGCCTCATAACCAAGTAAAATTTATTCTAGGAATGCAAGGATGGTTCTACATGAGCAAATCCATTGATGTGACTTAACTATGTTAAAACGATACAAATCACATGGTTATTCTAATGAATGCCAAAAATATATTTGATATAAACATAATGTCCGCTCTTGCTGGTACTAATTTATGTTATTGTAACATATACTGGAGAGGAAAGGAACACAAGATGTACAATCATCTACATGAAAGAAATCATAAAACTTCACTATGAAACTTCTGGTTTAAATATATTTCTATATTATTTGATTTTTCCCCCAATGAGCTTACATTGCTTTTTGTGAAAACAATGATAAAACGAGCCTTGCATGAAGCACTGCACTACAGGTTACACAGAGGACAATGCAAAGCCCTCTTCAGGCAGCTGTGGTCGACACTAAGTGCCAATAAAGAAATGGTAGAATTCAAGGAACGAAGAGAAAGAATATATAACAGAAAATAGGATTATTGTTAGTATTTCAAGAAAGTTTCACATTTCAACAAAGCAGGACTGGGAAAATTAACACTGTTATTTATAACTCATTCTGGAAAGCACCATGACGGCGGAGTTTCAGAGGCAGCTACTAAAGAAGAGGACCTGAGGAGCAAGGCAGGCTGGGAGTACGGGAGTACAGGTTGTTCTCAGTACATGCTATAACCTAGAGGTTCTATAGAAATGGGCAGACAGTTTAAAAGCATGTCTCTAACGGCCTGGTGAGTGCTCCCTGGGCAAAGAGTATGCAACATGGTCACCTCAGAAAGGAAAGGTTGAACTATCCAGAGCATGAGCAGGGCCAAGGTCAGGATCCAACAGTCACGTAAACCAAGAGGATTCTTAGGGAGAAGGACACATAAAAGGTGGATGGGGTGTGAAACGGGGTGTGATTGGTACCCTGGACATAGCCCTAGAATGCTGTGGGGTGAGGCAACTCAACCAGTGTGTTGCGGGAGGGCGGGTTAGAAGGTCACCCTGGGGTTGGTAACCTGGCAGCCCCACCATCTCACAGGTCAGTGGTTGCCTCACACCTTTAGAGTAACCTTAGATCATTACAATGAATTAAGAATGTACTTAGTGCCACTAAGTTCACTTAAAAATGGTTTAAAGTGGTAAATTTTGTTTTATATATTTAGCATAATAAAAAACATGTAATAGAAATAAAAGATTATTAGTGTTTCACTGACAGAGACATTAACATGGCCTAGTAAGTGTTCTGTGGAAAAGATAAATGGAAAAAAACAGTGGCCCAGTCCCCCTCCCATCTTAAAAAAAAGAAAGAAAATCATGAGATAGTACTGAACATGAAGGACATGTCATAATAATAGAGCCACACAATTACACTGCAGAATCTGTGTCCCTACCATGAAGGGTCAAGCTACTGGTCACTTGAGTTTGCAAAACCAATGAACACAGCCATTTCAACAGTTCTCTCCCAACCACCAAAAAAACTAAGTACCAGGCAGCACAAGCAATCCGGGGAAAGCAGTATGTGTTCCCAACTTCACTTTCTTTGCTCAGAAACTTTCAGGGCAAGAAATCCTGTCCTCTTTTTGGAGCTCAGTGCACTACTGGCTCACGTGAAGTAGGGTTGACACTGAGTTGGTATAATTACAATAACGTGTCTCCAGACTTGAAATGACTCTAGGATAATGTCACCTACTGTAGGGGGCGGGGTTGGGGGATGGAGGGACACTTTCCTGTCTAATACTACACAGAATTTCCTCTCTGGCTGAACAGTGGCAAAGTCCTATTTGCCAGATTTAAAAAATGAGCAAATCATTTGCCTGTGTTTCCTGGAGACAAACATTTGGCTTGATAAGTAAACAAAAGTCATTTATACTCAGAAGACCACTTGGGTAGATGTAAACAGTTCTGATTTACTCCAGTGGTCTGAGGGGGTGTGATTTATTTCAGTCCACTTAGTGCTGTAACAACTGCTTTTCAAAACTGACATTGATTCATGAAAATGAACATATGGACTGACTCTTTGCAACCAAACCCCAACAGCCTCAGGCAAGTGCTGATGGAAATGTAGTACAAGGCACTGCAAGACTAGTAAACGGAAGTGAGCAATTACTCTAGCATTTAGCCCAATCTATTGCTCATCAGAAAAGCGCTTAGCACGGGAGTCAGAACTGCAGGAGCTGACAAGGAGCATAGCCACTTAACTGCCCCCTCCAGCGATTACACTCTCAAACCAAGAGTGTGTCAAATTAAAACAACTACACATTGACTTTTCGCTTCTGCAAACATTAAGGGGTGATTGACAACTTCAGGCCGCAGCCAGCCAGCTAGCTGTTATCATCCACCCCACTGTGCTTGTCTGCTCTCAGCTCCGTAGTCTGTCTCCTTAGCAATATTCCTACAGGACCTGAAAGGATTTCAGGGCTTTCTACTGGGGCTCAGCTAAGGAGGTTCTGCCATGTTTTACATATAAACAACTTCAGATGACCCTTAAAAACTCAGAATTTTAGACATCAACACTGGTCACTTTCTATTAGAAAAACTTCCCATCAGAAAAATGAAAATATCAGTAAAAATATCTTTTACATACACTTCTATTCTCACAGCTCTACTGTGATCCTGATTTGGGAAAGATTCCCTTCCCTTATTACCCCATTCTCCTTGATTTCAGAACTGTAGGAGTGAAAAAAGATACAGCTGAGAGATAGGAGTGAGAGACTTGGAAACTGAAGTGAAAAATAACTGAGAAAATCTATTCACCACAGAGCTCCAAGTGAATCATCAACTGGCAACGTTACAGGCTTGTGCTGAGTATTCAGCACTCCACGCCTACCATTCTGATAATCAGAGGAAAGGGCTGCAGGCAAGCATCCGACTTTGGCCTGTCACTCTCCTCTCTTGGTGCAAAGACTATTCCATGAGAGAAGGACGGTGTACGCAACAAATGGTGCTGGGGAAACTGGGTCTCTGTGTGCAGAAAACTGACATGGGCCCCTTACCTTACACCATATATAAAAACTAACTCAAAGCGAAAACAGAAAAATAACTCAAAGTGGATCAGAGACCCAAACAGAGATCCACCCTGGGCAGGTACTACTATTCTTGAACTGAGATCAACCATGTTCTAGTTTATTCACTCACTTCCATCTGCTATTTAAAAATATGTGCACCATAGTTATTGTCCAAGGTCAACTAACATTTATCAGCCTTTAATTAGTCCACCCAAAGTAAGTCCCTCAACCAGACGAGCTTTATAAATAAGAGCTGCTGTTTCCTCCATAAAAGGAACTGCTAAAATGGTGCTTTTGGAACTTACAGTTATCATCACTCCTTGTCTCAGGTTTACGCCCTGCGATTCCCCTTCCTGTCCCTCCAAAACAAAATAGCCTTCACCGACTTGTCTGGACAGCACCGTCCGTCCAACAGAACTGCCTGCGAGGACAGAACGGACCTTCTACACTCCGCCCGGTACAGTAGTCACTAGCCCCATGTGGCTACTTCTGAGCATTCAAAATGGGGATAGTGTGGCAGAAAACTAGGTTTTTCATTTCAATTACTGTAAATTCAAAGAACCGCATATAACTAGTAGTTCTTGTACTAGGTGGTAAAGGTCTAAGAGAGCAGGCTAAGGTCGTGTCCATAGCGAAGTGACAATCTGAGGCTGGACAGTGTCCTGGAGAGGCATCCAGGCACCGAGCTCCACTCCCAGCTGTGTCACATCCTCTCTCCCCAGTGATTAGCTCTGCTCTGACACGGCGCCAGGGACTTCCGCTGCACCTTTCTATGGAAAGACAGTGGCTCTCTGTCTCTGGTTCCTGGCACAAAGCTCCTAAAACCCTTAGAATTTCCCCAGAAATAGGGTGACAGGAACCTCTTCGGTTTTGATGAGGTAACTCATGCTGGGCCCCTAGACAGCTTTAGGGCTGAAGTGCCAAAAAGACCCAGCCTTGAATAAAAGCTTGGGCCATCAGCTCTACCCACACACCAACATCCAGAGAGAGAAGAAAAGCTAGAGACTGAGTTAATCACCAATGGCCCATGATTTGATCAATCACACCTCACACAATGAAGCCTCTAGAAGTGCCCCTTAATGGCAGGGTTGTTAGAAAGCTTCCGAGCCGGTGGCCACATCAAGGTGCTGAGAAGGTGGTCTGTCCACAGAGAGCACGGAAGCTCTCCACCTCTCCCCGTACCTTGCCCTATGTATCCCCTCCATCCGTCTAGTCCTGAGTTACATCCTTTATGATGCTTTCCGAAGTTCGGTGAATCATTCTAGTGAACTATCAAATCTGAGAAGGGATCGAATTTGTGGGCTAGGCAAATGTGGGTGGGCAGGGACCCCACTGGTGGCTGGTGTCTGAGGTGGGGGCCATCCATGAGACTAAGCCCTTTGCCTCTGTGATCTGGGCTAACTGGAAAGTTCATGTCAGAACTGAATTCAACTGTAGAAAACCCAGTTCGTGTCAGGATTGGTTGGTGTCAGGAGGAAAAAACTTCTTCCTACCTAACAAGATTGCTGTTAAGATTAAACAGAATGGTATGTTTCGAAATGCTTTACGGAGTATTTTTCATATTTGGCTGATCCATAATGAACATCAGCTAGCTTGTGTTTGCTAATCATGGTAACTTTATCCTGAGGTAACTTCTGCATTAGTGTATGACATCCAGGAGCAATGTTTACTCATTCTTTTCCCTATGTAGGGAAGCTCTCACTCCCCAGCATATCTGCCAGGAAAACAAGCACAAATTCTAATTTGCAGTTAAACTGTTTAGGTACATTGAGCAGATGGCAAAGATAGCAAAGAATCGGACATTCTTTTCTGAAATTCAGGGAGGAAAAACAAACCAAATTCAAGGGGAGAAAAATATGGGACAACAACAGTCTGGGGGGGATAGTGCTCCAGGAGAGAGAGGTGTACTTCACCATGAAGTTCTCCATCTCCAGGAAACATCCCTGCTCTGGGGACCTGGCCCATAGGCGAGGACCTGCCATGGGCTGTGCTCAGCACGTCAGGGAGCTTGGGAGGTGAGTGAGTGGTCAGCAAGTGCCAGACACTAGCCCGGGAAAGAGAACCCATTCATTCTACACACAACGACCCACCAAGCCTCAGCATCCTTCCATCCTGCTCCTATTTCCCAGAAATGTCATCAAAAAGAGGAGACACACAATAATACTATGGTAAACCCTTCAATAATGCCATGGACTGAACTGTGTCCCCCAAAATTTATTGTGTTGAAGCTCCAGCCTCTGATGTGGCAGTATTTAGAGTTAGGGCATTTAAGGAGGTAAATGAGGTTAAATGAGGTCTTAAGGGTAGGGGCCTTGTCTGACAGACTTAGTGATTCTGTAAGAAGAGGGAAGAGAGATTAGAGTGATCTCTCTCTCACACACACAGAGATGAAAGGTCAGAGGAGAGAGGCCTCACAAGAAACCAACCTTGATAGGATCCTGATCTCAGACTTCACATCAGGGCACTGAGAACATAAACTTTCTTTTTGAAGCTACTCAGCCTATGCTATTTTGTTGCAGCAGCCCTGGCAGAAAAATCTAAATAGTACCAGCATAAAATAGGAAAATTGCACACAATCTGACTTGCTCGATGTCTGTACTACCACATTTCTCTCATTTCTCACAGTAGGTTCTACTTATTACAGACATTCATGTGTTGAGGTGAAAGAGCTGGAGATTAATAAAATGAGCTCAAACACATTTTACACCTTGAGAATCTTATGTTTTGACAGATTTTCAGGTCCTGCAATAGTTTCTGAACTAAAAATAAACCAAAGGAAAACAAAGCACTGTTACATGCTACAACTTGAATGAACCTCCAACACTTTTCGCTGAATGAAAGAAGCCAGATACACAAGGCCACACATTATATGATTCAATTTATATGAAATGTCCAGAATAGGCAAATTCATGAAGACAAAAAGTAAAATACTAGTTTCCAGGGGCTGGGAAAGAAACAGCAACGAAAAGTGACTGCAATGAGGAGTCTTTGGGGGATGATAGAAATGTTCTAGAATTAGGTAGGGGTGATGGTTGTAAAACTTTGTCAATACACTTAAAACTGCTGAACTGTATGCTTTAAAGGGGTAAATTTTATGGTATATGGATTATATATCAGTAAAACTGTTGTGAACAAACAAACCAATCAATCCATCAGCCCATCCCACTTCTACAACCAATAAGTAACAAAGTTCAGTGAAGCATGCCCAGAAAGGACTGTTTACTGGGAACATCTATCCGAATCACATTTGGGTGTGGTCCTGGGTGTGGTCCTGGTTTCTCTAACTCGAGAAGGAAACTCTCCCTTAGGTTGAAGACAAAGACCTCAACCGAGTCTTAAATCAGTGCAGGACGGCTGGCCCATGGCTGCTCCCTCGGACACCCTGCAGGGGCTGGGCAGCAAGGCTGTGCTGGGCACAGGAAGGAAAGATGTGTGTCCCCATCTGCTGATGTCTGGGGATCACTGCAGCGTGCTCCCTAAGGCCACGCTTCGTCTCCGAGGCGTGATGCTGGGTCCACAGACACATAATTGGCATTTAATGAATTTATTATTTACTTACTGACTAAGCCATCAGTACATATGCTGGGGGGGGGGCGTCAGGTGAGGGAGTGGAACGAGTCCTGTCAGAGCACTTCGAGAGTCACTGCTACCGCTGGCAAAGCTGCCAGGGGGCAACTGAACCAAGTGCACGAAAAGCATACATTTCCTCTCTGATTCTGAGCAGCAGTGAGTTCACCTTTACATTACTGGAGCTAATCTATAAAACATGAAAAAAGAAAGGTTGGGACCTATGAATTACCTAAAAAAGGAAGAGACAGTACATTTAATACATTCAAGGATAAGTTGTAACCCAGAAGCTTTTCGCCGAGACACCCGTGAATGGTTTCAGCCCAAACAGGAAACTGTTCCAGGCACGATCAGCACCGTCTCCTGTGCTATTTTTATTGACGTATAAATGAAACTCTTAAAACTGCTGAACATGCTTAGTGATCTCCGCCCTCCACTCTTCCTCTTTGCCTTCTCCCCCAGGACTCTAAAACAGTGGCTTAGAGAGGACTCGGAGGAAGCCTCAGGAGGCCAGGTTTAACGAGTGAAAATACAGCATGCTTCGATTTCAGGAATAAACAATTTCTGCTATTGAGACATGCTTATACTAAAATAACTGCTGTGGTTTATCTAAAAGTGAACTTTAACCGGCTATTCTCTGTTTGATCTTGCAACCCTAACGGAGTGACTGCACCAGGCTGACTTGTGTCCCTCCTCCCCCATTACAGCCAACAGAAGGCTTCTGTCCCCTGTGCCACCCCTGGAGGCCAGCGCCGCCTGACACCTGGGACTGTGTCTGGTGCTGCTTCAGGAGGCTCAGAGGTGGCACTGCTGTTATCAATCTCTAGTGAGGAGACACTGCAACTAAAAGGAAACAGAGCAACACACTCACAAAAAAACCAAAACCAAAACACCAGCAAAGGGCAGTGGTAGGAGGGCTATTTAAAGTGTGTGTGTGGGGGAAACCCCTACCCCAGACTTGGTGTAAGTGGGGGAGAAACCCTGGATTCAATGCAGCGTCAGGTGTGTAAAGGCCATTGAATGATTCTCCTGACAACTCTGCTACACCGAGAAGAGAATTTTAAAGTGTGTGTGTGTTAGTGTGTGTTAAGATGATCATGGGACTGTAGGACCTGATGTTACCTCTGAATATAAGATTTCTACAGAGCTCATTTTTAATATTGGTGCTTTTAGGGTGAATGTAAATAAACCTGACCATCCAATAAATTGTGTGCTTTTATTTTGCAGATTTAAGCTAAAACACCATAAATCCTCTCTTGCAAATAGCATCTTTCAAGATAACAGAGGCAGCACTAAGATTTCAGAGACCTCCGCAAGTGTTGTGCCCTGCAGGGTTTCTTCTCTTTGCCCTCAAACCAAAGAGATCATTCCAGCACTACAACAATCCCAGGAGAGCGGGATCTTTGGTTTTGTAAAGAAGAGTGGTAAATATGACCAATTTACAACAGCAAAATCAAACCCACTTCCATGATAAAATAACCACCTACTCTAGTTCCCCCAAAAGATTCCATTTATGCCAATTTCAATGAACAACGGTTGGTGAAAGCTGGTCACCATCCTTTACAGAAGAAGCCCAGCTGGAACCTGACCTCGGCATATATTGTATATCTGTGTGTATGTGCAAGATGGGAAGTATATGCCTATATATAAATATAAATACATATAAAGCTAACTTTCAGTGTTCAGAAAACAAAAGCTATCCCCATATAACAGCCAAATTCTGACATAACTCAATCTGGACACCTCATCTGGTGTGCGCCGCACTCATTCCCAGTGTAAACCCCACCGCGCCGGGCAATGATATACTGTAATGTCACAGCGCAATCTGGATTTACTATAAAGGGCCTCTGACGAGCTTCAGAGCAGTAAACATTGCAGCGAGGTGTATTTCACACTGAGCTGGTTTTTATGAAGAACACTTCACCGCCCAGGCACGGCACCTGGATGATGAATGGGGAAAGATGCATGACAAGCTTCATCATTGTTTGTAAATCTTAACTGTTCCTGCTCACTAACTCTGGAGGCAATTTTCAAAGACAGCGGCCGACAGAAGGACAGCACAGCTCTCCTGAAGGTTATTCAAGTTGTAGTTGGCCTGAGCCGTGCCTCTGAGGATAGAATAAACTCCCGAGTTACTCCACACCATGCTGAAAAACATCGTTGAGGCCCAATGCACCAAGTCAGGTTCAAATGAAGAAACCCATGTGTGGTGATATTGGTTGCTCTAACCAGAGTAGCTGCTATCAAATCCCAGTTAATGCCCACGTGGGCACTGCATTTTCAGGATTTTTAAATACCAGTGGTCACCGAGTAAGTAACAGAAACAGGTGAACCCAATGGTGTGTGATGTGTCCAAAACTGACTGAGCTCCTTGCACTGAGCAGGAAAATAAGGGACTAAATGTCACATCCGAATCCCACCAAGACAAAATGAGCACTAAAAACATGGGCAAGCAATGTTTTCTAGTCATTATGTTCAACCCAGTCATCTCAGGACATGTGCGAGTTCCTGAAGTGTGCCCTCCAGAGCTCCCCACTCTCTGCATCCTGCTGTGGACTGCAATCTGCAGCCCGAAGGGAACCCCTGCAAAGGTGCCCTGTGTACTTTACAGTTCTTACAGACTGGGTCTGAGATGTAAAAGAAATCTAATAAGCTACTGATAGGCTAAGTAGAGTGTGAAATACTGTCTTTCTCAGAAATTATCTGGGAAAAAATCAACAGGCCTTTTTTTCCACAATAATTTTAAAATAACAGCTTAAGTTTACAGGAAAAAAAAGCTATGAAAGTAACTGATTATATTTCTATGCACATATACTTTCAAAGCTAGTAACTAATATAATTTTTTAATGTCTGACTTCATCATATATTAATAGTGTACTTCACTCCCCCATTGTAAAAAGAAAATTCAAATATAACCACAAAATTAAAAGTTACTTTACTGTTAATTAAGTTTAAAAAGGGGTTTTAATGTTTATATTGTACTTAGCTTTGAGAATAGCAATGTGAATGCCACCCTGAGATGCTGCTTTTCATTTCGTTTGGTCTGTGTGCTTGTTTTACTGGGACACCCAGATGGGAGTGCATGATGCACATGCTGAAGGAGCCGGTTCCGAAATTCTATCATCACAGCACAAGGAGCACGACTGCATCCACATTTTTAGTCTTGGCAGATAGTACACTTCCAAGTACACTCTCAACCCCAATTATAACTATTATTTCCTTAAAAATATTTTAAACATGAGAATGCCTGACTGTTGTCCGGGGAGGCCTCAAACAAGCTCAGTCACTGGCATGCTGTTTCTCCACCTGCCACATGAAAACGAGGGCCCCTTCTCCTCCTTCCTCCAAAGGCATGGTCTCTTGCCTCAGTGTCCGCATCTGCACAATGGGAACAACACTACTGCTATGAGAACTGAATGAGTTATGCCCATCAAGTGCACTGACATCATCTTAGAGATTGTAAGAGCTACCTAAGTGTGAGAAAAGGAAAAAGGGAAGGAAAGAGGAAACCACAGGGAGTGGGTTCAGAGATTTGGGTTCCCGTGTTGGCTCCTCTTCCTAAACGCCAGCACCAGGGCTCAGAGACGGCACAGCCCTTGGCCTGCAACTCCACCCCAATCTCTATTATAAAGTGTGAACAGTGACTAAGCCCCTCTCAACCTCTTGCACAGCCATGTTATTAATCATAAACCAAGCATGCATGAAGAATTAAGGCTTGAAAATACAAGTTTTCCAAAGGGAAGATTCTACATGATATAAATCCAAGGTACGGCTGTACCCCACGGAGTCCATGTCCAATTTCTTGGATTGCTTTACTGGAAAGCGTCACTCCGGGCATTCATTCAAGAAACCAGAAACTACCCCAGGGCCCTCTAAGAACACGGCGTGATGCTGGGCACCGGGAGGAATACGAAGCTGAAAGACTAGGATCCCTGCCCTCGTGGGTGAGAACACACCCTGGTGATTCCTGCAAGTGCTGCAGTGAGTGAAGTCTTTCCTCACAGGAGGAAGCAAGATGTCATTCAGGTAGGCCCCTGGGAAGTGCCTGCTATTTCTAGACTGCTGGTGGCCTTGTCAAAAGCCAGAGTTTTACACAGAGGCCATGTTAGAGGCACATCGGTGCTCAACCTTTCCCACAGTTTGCCTTGTAGGGAGTTCTGTTCATGGAGAAAGAAAAAGGGGTTTAAAGAAAAGACAAAAATCTACATGTTCCCATCAAATAGCACGTTAGCTTCCCTCTATCCTGTTCTTCAGGTATAAAGGGACCTGCTGGTACCCTTACATATCCTCTTCTCTGGTTAGTTCCTTTGCTTTACTTAGGAAACATACCATGGGTGATATATTAAAAATAAGTCTTCAAAGCTGCCATTTCTAAATGCTTATTCTATGCTTACAATTGTTATATGCTTCATCTTCCCCACTCAAGCAGACCATGATGTCTTGTTAATTTTGAGAATCAGAATCCACATATGGTTAGTTCCAAATAGGCTTCTTTCAGAGCTAAAAAATAGGCTCTGCTTAATGACTGTAATCACTTCCATGTGCACAGCTCACTGCTGGGCACTTGCCGAAATAGAGAGAAGATGGGATGGGTCTTCCTGTGAGCATGAGAGAGCTGACAGCTTCTGCCATACTTTCATGTCATTGTTTATATGATCCATACATAAAAATAAGTAAAGCTGTTATTTTTTCCAACCTTCCACATGCACACACTGAAGCTCTGAGACATGAAGAGAGCATCTTAGGATCCCACTCGGTGCTCTGCTCCTGGGATGGGGCCCACTCCCCTGCACGTACCAGCCAACATGGTGGGTGCGTGTGAACACTCCACTTATCTAACTGTTCAAAGCTAAGCTGGAAATAAAAAGGTCACATAAGAAAAAGAGGTTCGCCAGCCAAGTGCTCTTCTCTTTGGATTTAAGCAAATGATAAATCCCTTCCTAAAGTGCCACATTTAAACTCAACATTTTCTAAATGTTGCATTAAATTCATTCAGCTTTCTTTAAAAAGCAAGGGGGGAAGGGCCAGTATTTTTCTGCTCACCAGCCTGCCATACAGCCCAGAGCAGAACACACATCGCAAAAGCAGCCCTCAGATCCCTTGGCCTGCCCTCCCCCCTGTCTGAACAAGACTCTAAAACATTTCTAGAACATCTTTCTCCCTGACAAGAACTACCTGAAGCATCAACACAACTCTGGCAGAAAGGAATGGTGAAAAAAGAATAGTATCCTGCCACCTCTTGTTGCATTTTATTCCTAGAGCTTGTTTACTCAGAGACACGATTTCACCCTCACAACCCCTCTGTGGGTTTGACGGGCCCATCTCCTCTCCCTCCTTTAACAGGGTAGGAAATAGGCTGAGGGAGCCTGACCCTCCAAGGCTGCACAGCTGGTGAGCCATGGCTCCCTTCAGATGCTAAACACACGATGTTTCTACCACCCCACCCGGCACTCCTGGCAGAATGTCACGTCGCCTCACATAAAGGCAACAGTGGCATCCTGGATCCTGAGTGAGGTGATCTAAGGGTGCTTTCAATGGGCAGCACAACCTCTCATCTCACCTGCAAAACTGGGAGGTTTGGCTGCATGACCTCTTGCTAAAAGTCCAGCCTAACTAAATGAATTTATTCTATGGAGTGAATGCTTAACCATTTTGCTTTTAGTCATCGCAACTGTGGGGAGGAGGGTAGCATATGCCATCAGTGAAATCAGGCACTTCTAGATTCACTGGCCTACAAATTTGCTAATGCTGAATGCATTCGAAAGTCGTATTTGGGAACACATCAGCCTCTGCAGGCTACCCCGACATCACAGAAGGAGCGTGAGGCTTTCAACTCGAAGAGGCTCTTCCACTGGCCTCGGCCTTCTGACCTCTGAGTGAAATGCAAGAGCTCTGCGCTTTGCCTCACAGAGTTGTGGATATCCCTTGCTTTTAGATGAATAACACATGAACAGCTCATGATCCATAATAAACACCTCAAATGCTTTCTTCCTCCTGGAAAGAGCAGGGGTTGAGTGTAAAGGAAGGCTGAGTTTGTTTGGGGGCTTGCCACTATATCTGAGCCAGAAGGGGCCCCAAACTAGAAGAAACAGGGTGCACCGTTTCTGACTTTCAAACTGAGACTAGGAAAAAAACACAGAGAGATAAAAAGATCAAATTATGCTCATCTTTCCCATTTTAAATAGAAACCTTTCTCTGGGGTTGGCCAGCCAAACTAAGTATACTTCACTTCCTTTCTCTACAGAAGCTTACACTCAACAATTCAAGATGCAGGGAGAGATGCCTATCCCCTACAGGCGTCCATCTATTAACACAAAGGCATTACTGCGCGGTCCGTGTCTTTGCCCCTAGTTGAGGACACATCATTTCCAGGATGCTCCTAGCAGCCCCTTCCCGTACAACTTGCATCTGTTACTAGAAACTGGCCAGATGCTTACATACACCCAACCTCACCTGTGGACTAGGTCAGTGTTTCTCAAACTGTATGTGGGGAGGAAGCTGTTTTGCTTTGTTTTAATTTTTTTCCAGTGTTCAACCTACTGCAATAAAAATAAATGGCCAGAATTATAACTTTAAAAATGAAAAATAACAAGTGCTGACAAGACAACTCAGAACCATCACACATTGTGGTGGAAACGTAAAATGGGCAGCCGCTATGGAAAACAGTTGGGCACTTTCTCAAAAAGTTAAAACCAAGAATTACATATGACCCAACAATTCCACTGGGTATATACCCAGACGAACTGAAAACAGACATTCAGAGACTTACACGTGATTATTTATAGCAGTGCTACTCACAATCACCAAAAGATGAATAACCCAAATGCCCATCAACTGATGAACAGATAAACAACATGTATTTCTATACAATGTAATATTACTCAGCACGAAAAGTGATGAAGTACTGATAGATGCTTCAGCTTGTAGGAAACTTGAAAATATTATGTGCTCAGTGAAAAAAGCCCATCATGTAAGGGCACTTATTATATGATTCCACTTATACAAAACATCCAGAATAGACAAATCCATTGAGACAGAATGCAGCTTCGTGGTTACCAGGGGCTGGAGGAAGGGAGGATGGGGAGGGACTGCTTAATGGACATGGGTTTCCTTCTGGGGTGAATAAAATGCCTTGAAACTAGACAGAAGTAATGGTTGCCCAACATCATGACTCTACTAAATGCCACTGGCTTTTATACTGTAAAATGATAACTAGCTAATTTCTGTGTCAGGTGAAGGTAACTTCAGTAAAAAAGTTACTGGAAAAATAAAAGATAAAAAAATAGAAGCCCCAATTTTTTTTACTAGATTCCATAGACATAAAATTGCTCTGTCAAGCGGCTAAAGTTTTTGGTTAATTTTAACTCCTTTATTTATCTCCTTTAGACCAGAAACAAAGCTCTCCACAGACCCTTGCCAGCCTGTGGCCCCCACTCCGGGGACCACTGCCTTAGATCCCATTCCATCTTGGGACACTGCCACTGTCCCTACCAAGTGTGCCCCCACGCACACCTTGCACCAGCTAACCTTCCTTCTATTGGGTTACGCCCTTCAGCACACGAGCCTATCACAGTATTTCCCCTCCTTGAACTCACGCCTTCCTCTAGTCAGTGCTCCTTTCCACAGCCCCCCGTACAGCAAAACTCCCTGCGGCACTGTCTGTGCTCACCGCCCCCACGCTTCTCTGCCAGGGGCTCCAGAGGGACAGTCAGGCTCTGATTCTCACCTCCCCACCAAAGTGCCACTTGCACGGGCATCAATCTTCTCTACCTTGCAGCAGCCAATGGTCAATTCCAGCCCTCATACCATTTGGCTTATCAGCATTATTTGACTCTTCATTGAAATGCTTTCTCTAGTTGGCTTCCAAGACACACCATTCACTCCCAGTTTTTCTCCTGCCCCATAGGCTGCTCCGTATTACTCACCCCTTTGCGGGTCGGTCCTCATCTACCAGAGGTCTAAACACCGGAGGACTCCAGGGCTCAACCCTTGGTGCTTCTTCTCCATCTACACTCACTTCTCCAGGCGAATCTCATCATACTGACTTCAAATAACATCTGTGCACTGAACTATCAAGATCTTATTTCAATCTTCATACATACAATTGGCATTTGACAATCTGCTTGGATGACTCATAAACATCTCAAACTAAGTATGTGCAAAATTAAACTCCTAACTCCCAGGAACCTGTTTTTCCCATGATCTTCTTTACCTCAGTAAATGGAAACTCCAGTTTCCTACTGGGTCAGGTTAAAAATTAGGGAGTGATCCTTCCCTCCTTCCTTCATGGCCCATCCCAAATCCATCAGCAAACTTGTTGGCCCTATCTTCAAAGTACATCTAGAATTCATGAACACTTGTCAGCCTACCACACTCCCTCCCTGACTAAGCCGCTGTCCTCTCCTGCAAGAATTATTGCTGTAGCCTTTTAACTGGTCCCCTGCTTCCACATCGCACCCCTACGGTCTGTTCTTAAACAGTAGCCAGAGTGATGTTTAAAAACCACAAGGCAGACACGTCAGCTCTCAACTGAAAACTCTCCAGCGGCTGCCCAGTTCACCTGAAATAAAAGCCCAAGTGTTTGCAATGGTTTACAAAGTCCTACTTAGACCCTGCCATCTCTCTCATCTGCCTCCTGACATGTTTCAGGATAGGAAAAGGAGAATGACTCCTAGCATTTTTACAAAGACAAACACTGAATAGGAGCAACATGGCAAAAGGAAAACTTCTCCTGTAATTCTTTTCCTCCTTACATTCTATTTCCATGTTGTAATATTTAGCAAAATCTTGAACTTGGACTCATTTCTTTAGATGATTAAGAGAGGTTATGGTTGTCTTTAAACATACTGAAGAAAAATGGATTTAATGGACAAATTAATATTCAAATTAAGACTTTAAAGGAAATATTAAACCTACTGAAATACTGGTTTTCAAATTACTTACGAATTCTCACTTAGAATAATTGATACACTATTTATAAACCATTAACTTATTTATAAACCTAACCAACCAGCCCTGGCTGGTGTAGCTCAGTGGATTGAGTGCAGGCCCGAGAACCAGAGGATCCCAGTTTCGATTCCGAGTCAGGGCACATGCCTGGGTTGCAGGCCAGTTCCCAGCAGGGGACTAACGAGAAGCAAACATACACTGATATTTCTCTCCTTCCCTTCCTCTCTAAAGATAAATAAATAAAATCTAAAAAAAAAAAAAGCAAAAAGCATCTCTAAAAAAAAAAAAAAACCAACCCTAACCAACCAAAGGAGGACAACTCAAACTTGAGAACTGATACCTGTAACGGGTTATCAGCCAGCCTTTGTCACACTGTCACAAATAAAAAACTGATGTCCCCATCCCCACTCAAGGCATCTGCCACTAGCCTCAGCTCCATTAAGGGCTTTATTTGCTCCCAACAAGCTCCCCACACTTGTGTCACTACTGATGATGAAAGCAAGGCTCCAATGCCCCAGGAGAGGACACCCAAACATGACTTTCTCTTTCTTTTTCCCTTCACACCGGCTCTATAAAAATCTCATGCAGGGACTTCCGCCAAGATGGAGGCATAGGTGGAGGCGCTGTGCTTCCTCACACAACCAAGTTTAGAGACAACTCAATATTAGCAACAGAAAACACAGCCAAAACACAGAAAATTGAACTTTTCGGAAGTCTGATAACAACAAATTCTTCAGCCTGACCGGTAAGAGGGGTGAAACCAGCAGCTGGAGGAGCGGGGTTGCACAGGAAAACTCCATCAGACGGACTCAGGCACGCAGAATCCAGGCGCAGGGCTGGACCTGGTGGGCAACTCAGCAAGCAATTGCGGGGAAACAGCGAGGGAGCAGGGCTGCGGGTTGACTGTGGTCTTGCATCCATGCGTGGATAGACAAGTGAGGGAGTGGGCGAATGGACTGGACCCAGCAGGCCCCAGTGGCGAGCAGCAGCAGAGGGCACCGCCATTTCCTCGCTCTGACCTCGCCTCCACCTCCAGCGTCATAACCCAGCGACCTAAGTGGCCCCGCCCTGGTGAACCACCTGAGGCTCTGCTCCTCACCCAGCGGGTGTGAGAAACAGCACAGGGGGCGGCCATTTCCCCGCTCTGACCACGCCCCCACATACAGCGTCACAACCCAGCGACCTGGGAGTCCAAGGCTCCCCTCCTCCTACTTAATGCGCGTGAACAGAACAAAAATGGCTCAAGAAGAACTCAAAGCCCCAGAGCCTATAAATCTAAGTGATGAAGAAATAGGAAAACTCTCAGACGCATAGTTTAAAACACTGGTGATCAGGATCCTCACAGAATTGGTTGATTATAGCCACAAATTAGATATACATATGAAGGCGAAACTAATTGAAATGAATGGAATTACACAGGAAACCAATAGCGATGAAAAGGAAACTGGGTCTCAAATCAATGGAGTGAACCAAAAGAAAGCAAATAATGGCCAAACAGAAAAGAGTGAAGAAGCAAGAATTCAAAAAAATGAGGAGAGTCTTAGGAACCTCCAGGACATCTTTAAATGTTCCAACATCCGAATTATAGGGGTACCAGAAGGGGGAAAGGCACAGCCACCAGTGGAAAATTTATTTGAACAAATAATAACGGAGAATTTCCCCAATCTGGCAAAGGAAATAGACTTCCAGGAAATCCAGGAAGCTCAGAGAGTCCCAAAGAAGTTGGACCCAAGAAGGAACACAACAAGGCACATCATCATTACATTAGCCAAAATTAAAATGAAGGAGACAATCCTAGAAGCAGCAAGAGCTAAGGGGACAGTCACCTACAAAGGAGTCCCCATCAGACTGTCAGCTGATTTCTCAAAAGAGACCTTACAGGCAAGAAGGGGCTGGAAAGAGGTATTCCAAGTCATGAAATCCAAAGACCTACAACCAAGATTGCTCTATCCAGCAAAGCTTTCATTTAGAATGGAAGGACAGATAAGGTGCTTCTCAGATAAGATCAAATTCAAGGAGTTCATCATCACCAAGCCCTTATTATATGAAATGCTAAAGGGACTTATCTAAGAAAAAGAAGTTAAAAAAACATGAACAGTGAAAGGACAGCAAACTCAACAGTTATTAACAACCACACCTAAAACAAAAGCAAACTAAAAGGACAGCTAGATCAGGAGTGGAAACATAGAAATGAAGATCTCAAGGAGGGTTAGCAACAGGGGAGTGGGAGGAGGAGAAGGGGGGAGAAGGTACAGAAAATAAGTGGCATAGACAGTAGATAGAAAATAGATGGGGGGGCAAGAATAGTATGGGAAATACAGAATCTAAAGAACTTGAGACACATGGTCATAAACTAAAGGGGGGAATGGTGGGGGAGGGGGTGTACAGGGTGGAGGGGAACGAAGGGGGGAATAGAACAACTGTAATGGCACAATCGATAAAAATAAATAAAATAATTTTTTAAAAGTCTCATGCAATGCACTGCCCACAACACCACATATTTGTGGAAGTCAGAAAGCCGTATTTCTTTCAAAAATTAGCTGAGACTTGGATTTTCTACTAATTCATCCTCTCTTTTTCCACTACAATTCCAAAATAGTTCTTACTGAGGTTTTACTGCAATTCTTCCAGGCCAACTCCCTCACGTCTGAAGCTAGTGAGTTACAAGGGGTACCAGAAGGGTAAGCCGCACTTTGAAATAAACATAGAACCAGAAAAGTTTTGAGAAATTCTAGGTGTTTTTCACCCAGTCTTCCCCTATGAACACTGGTATAGCCAGACTTTTCTTTCTTGGACTGTAACCTCTTTCCTCTGAGTCTGTTTGTTTTCTGCCATAAATTCAAATGCCTACTGCTCTTCCCCAAATTCATTCTTCTCTGCTCTAATAAATTTCCTCTTATCTTTTTGCCTTATTGCCTTCCTCTGAATTTACACCTTTGTCTAAGAATGCCAGCACTTCTAAAAAGCATTCCATTATTCCTGGAGAAAGAAGCTCAGGCACTTTCTTCCTGAAAATAGATTTCACTGCTAATTTTCTCAATGAAGGAATGTTTCTTTAAAGGCTTCATCCTTCATTTGCTCACTGGTTCTATCAGACAATGAGGATTCTGACCTTTCAGGATTGTTTCCTTACAGAACAAGCTTACTTAAAAATAGTACCTAAATCATTTGTTCATTCATTTATCACTCTACCAATAAACAACAAATAAAAGGCATCACAGCAGACAAAAAGGTATGTGAGATGCATTCTTTATGATGCATTCTCTATCCTTAAGGAGCTTACCATCCAGATAAATATACATAATCAAAGGAAGTATGAAAGAAAGACTATATGGGCACATGTTACACCGTATGAATATTTGTAATAAAGATGTGTTTGTCACTCCAACGAAATATGATTATTAATAAAAGGTACAGTACAATCAACAATGTGGACTTCGATCTCTCTTCAGTTCACACTGATCACTTCCCTCAACCTAGATATTCTATGTTAATGGAATCTTTCATTTTATTTTAATATGATTTAAATAAAGTATAACTTGCCCAGCTTTTTAAAACTTAATTGCTCTAAATTTGTAAATTAAAGTATGGTTCTGATTCTCGTTCTCTAAGCACTTGCTTTACGAAGAAACAAGTTCTCTATACAGAGTCAAGTTACTAAAAAAGCAAACTTCTTTCATTTAGTCCAAGCTAAGTTCTAGTAGTTTCTCTACCCAGTCATTCACAATTGCCCTGATTTCTGTTAGGGCCTCAACTGTGTATGCTTCTCACTTTCCTAGATCAAAAGATGATGCTTAAATAAAAAGAACTTGAGAATGGGCGCTGGAAACACAGCAGCTATAAAAGGCATCTATCACCACAGTGTAAATGTTGGGGAGAAGGTTAAAACTGAAGTTGAGCAATTGTGTATTTCAAAGTGCTTTGGTTCATTAAACAGTCATTTTTTACTTTAAAGCCATTTTATCAAAGTTATTTGCATTGCTACTGCATAAACTCTGAGATCTATTGTGTTCAAAAATGTTTTATTATGTTATTTTATTTCTTCCCCCAAAGATAAATACACCTTCAATTTTAAAATGGAAAAGTTTTGGAAAATGAGTATTCAATATATGAAAATTCACTTCAAAAATATCAGGGCTTGGACTCCTGTTTAAAGTGCTTCTGTATTTCATATTGATCCTCAGAAAACACATTTTTTGCTTCTGAGGACAGTGTCTTATTTTACTCTTATCATTCCAGGTACACAGAAAAGATAAATATAATATTAAGACTATAGCAAAGCAAAATCATTCCATAACAAAAAAATTTAAAGGTACTATGTAGGAATTACAGAGCAATGAACTTGCCAGCAGCTCCTACCTGATCAGCCCTCAGAGATCCAGAGGCCCAGTCTAGACACCCGTCCCCTCCCCATCACCCCCCTAGTCCAGCCTGAGTGACCAGACACCTACCACTCGCTTTGGCCTCCGGGTAAGCAGGGCCGTCCTCAAAAGTGAAGATCTGGGGCACGCCCTGGCCCAGGTAGGACGGAGGCGGGTAGTAAGAATGCATCCTGTACTGAGAGCTCATGGCATGGCGGTTGTCCGAGGTTTTCATCTGCTTAAGAAAAAAGAAAAAATAATATTGAGGCTGAAGTTCCGTTTACCATCATTTCGAAAATTGCCTAATTCTTTAAATTAAATGGCCTACTACATTGGAGGTACCCTCAACTATGAACATGCCCTCTAGTATACTGACCCTGAAAACACTAGAACTATACATTCCAAGGTGCTTTTTCTACCTGGGGTGCCTGCTAAAGCACCTCTAAAATTCCATCTCATCATATGATGCCCAATTAACAAGGAATAAAGAGAATAAGGCAGGAAAGACGGCAGAGTGTGCTTAGGGGCCAACAGTCTGCTGTGGCACTGACTAGCTGTTTGACCAGCAGTCCTTCATTGAACCTCCTCACGTTTCCTCAACGTAAAACTGGCATCTTCCCTTAGTTAACTCTCTCATGAAACATGACATGACACTAGTGTGGAGGTAAGCTGTTGTCACAGGCATGATGCTGTGCTGGATACTGTCCCTCAGCATCCATCCCAGCCTCCCTCTGCCTCACTCCCAGCCTTCTCGATGCTATTCCCTGTAATGAGGAACAGAAGTTTGATGTCTGTTTCACAGACTCTCCTGTCACCTTTTGGATAAAAGGAAGTAGTTTGTTTTTTTTCCCTGAAGCATATAAAGTGGTATCCCTTCCAGCTCAGTCATCCCATTTTCATTTTCTACCATCATATAAATCTTTACTAAGTAAGTAGGCATGCAAGCAACGCTTGGAAAGAGCCAAAGGGGGAACCCTGGGCATTCCTAATGTGTGAGCCCAAGTCAGGAGAGCCGTTAAGGAGCTGGGAGACCATTAAGGAGGGAAGTGACGACGGTGTTTCCTGCACTGACCCAATTACCAGACCTGTGCTTCCCAGCGCTCTCTTGATATGTCCAAAAATAGCCTGGGGATCCTGTGAAAAAGTAGATTCTGACTCAGTAAGTTTGGGGTGGGGCCTCAGAGTCTAACTCACTCCCAGGAAAGGCTGATTCTGTTGGCTCAAAAACGTCATTGTGTTCCCCTGGCTGGTGTGGCTCAATGGAGTGAGTGTCAGACTGTGAAGCAAGGGGTCATCGGTTTGATTCCCAGTCAGGGCACATGCCTAGGTTGTGGGTCAGTTTCCCAGCAGGGGGAGTGCAAGAGGTAACCACACACTGATGTTTCTCTCCCTCTCTTTCTTCCTCCCTTCCCCTCTAAAAATAAATAAATAAAATTAAAAAAAAAAAAAACCCAAACCACATTGCAGTGACAAGGGACCGGTAGGGATGTCTAACCCACGGCCTGCAGGCTGCATGCAGCCCGGGATGGCTACAAATGCGGCCCAACACAAAATCACAGATTTACTTACAACAGCATGAGACTTTTCTTTGTGATTATGTATAGTAATGTATTTAATGTGTGACCAAGACAACTATTCTCCCAGTGCGGTGCAGAGATACCAAAAGGTTGGACACCCCTGGATGACCCTTTCTCTCATACTTAGTGTCATCAGCGGCCCACGACCACAGAACAACCTTCTAAAAACTCTTCTGACCCAATGTTTACACCCTTCTGAAAGGCAGAAACGATGTCAGTAGTCTCATTTTTACACGAGACTCCTCGGAACTGAGGATTTTTTTCCCAGGGGTCTGCCACCATCTAGAATGGCTGCAAGGGTAATAACCAACTCAAAACACACTCAGCACGAGAGAAACATTTCTGCCTCTACAGGCCTTTCCCGAGGCCGATTACACAGTCTAAGTAATGATCATTAATTGGAAGACGACTGTCAATCACAAAGTGTCTTAACATAACTAGTGGTGCCTCCCTGTCTGGGGCTGAGTTGGTCACATCTTCCTCTGCTGACAAGACCCTCTAGTCAGTTCTTCAGAAAAAAAATGCTTTTTCAATTTTCCCAGGTACAAGAAAATTGGAACGATTTAAGCCTACAGACTCTGCAAAATGCTGGATTCTTTCCTTTTGCTATTGGTTTTGTATAAAGCCTCTTTTCAAAATATTTGAAAAAGAGTCACTGAGTTCAGAGCCAGGGTCGCCCAACTTTTTAGTAAATGGTAAATATATTAGGTTTTACAGGCCACAAGGTCTCAGACAATCAGTAAATGAATGGCGGTGCCTATGTTATGATAAAACTTTATCTACAAAAGTGTGCCCTCGTTCTCAACCTTCGCCCCCACCGGAACAGGGAGAACAGGGACCAGCACTGAGGCCTGGGCTCCACCCCAGGTCGTTCAACTCACTGGTCTGGGATTCCACCTGGGCCCTGGGTTATTTCAAAGCTGTGCAGGCAATTCCAGTTGAAACCAGACTGAAACAGTTAGAATTACCTATAACTAGTGTTACCTATAACCCATACCCCAAGAAGTATGAAATCCCAACATCCCCAGTAGTACCGTTATTAAAAAATGCAAAAGGTTAACTCTGATAAACAGACTGGCCAAATGCTGCCCATAGAGATGCAGATAAACTGGATGTTTTTTTCTTTTCCTTTAACTAAAGCTTACTGGAAAATAAACACATTATCAAATCCATGCACGATTACTTTTCCCCCCTAATACCTTTTCTGTTTTTTTAGAAAGCATGAGATAACAAGTATTATTTGGAAATAGGAATTGAGTTACTTGAACTCAAACATTCAATTTCCCCAATGAATCCGCAAGATCACTGGGCTATAAAAAACTTTCAGCAAAAGAAGAAAAAGATACAAAGGGTCAGACTCCATCAGAGGTTGTCAAAATGTGAACTTACTGAGACCATCAATCACTTCAGCTACTTCCAACGGGAAGAATAATGTACAAATAACCATCCACATGTGGGCATAAGAAAGAAATACCACTCTATGTATTTCTAGGTGCATGTGTAAAACTCTGAAACATAAAGTTAAAACTGAATTGTGATTCACCAAGAAAGCCCAGAAAAGGGCATGGCCAAATGCAATTTAAAACTCTAAATCACTTCTTGCTCCAAATATTTAAAAAAAATGGTCCTGTTGCTTTAGGGTTAGCCAAAAGGGATAAATAAAGGAACTTTGAAATTTGTTGTTTTACTTTAAGCTGGCAGTGCTCAACGAAGGGTGATTTGTCCCCAGAGGACATGTTACTGGCATGCAGCGAATCCACACCAAAGATGCTGCTAAACGCCCTCCAATGCACAGGACAGTGCCCACCACAAACAATTACACAGCCCAACGTTGCAACAGTGCCAAGGTTGAGAAACTCGCTTCAAGCTAACCTAACCCTACCATCCCCTTGTGCTCAGCCCATCATCTCCACTAAAACAGCAAAATTCTACTGAGGGACAGAGGTGCCCCCAAGTTAAAGGAACTATTCACTTCTTCTAAAAGGATATAATTTTTTCCCTTTATGCATTCCTGCCTTAATGTTCTCCAGGTTTTTTTTATTCTTTTAAATGAAACAAAGTAAAGCCCCAAAATCCAGAATTCCAGTGAATTATAACTACTATTATTATTAATGTGGTAGCTTGTAAGCAAGAGGCTTGTTTTATAATCTTATTAGCCACCCCAAGTCTCTGAAGCAGAGTACGACCTGTGGACGGAAGCTGGGCTGGTTAGCAACGTGCATGGTATCACTATTAACCCTGAAGGGAGAATCTAAGAGCTTTGGATTTTATTTTATTAAACTGTTGGGAGCACACAGCACAATAAATCTGAACCACTGGTTTCATTTTATATACCTTAGTCACCCTTTTTCATAGTAACAATAAAATCCCAACAAAACATAAACGTTAGCCCCCACTTTCTTCTCTTGTTCCTCCCTTCTTCCTTGTCCCTCTGGTCCTCTGGGCTTAGTTTTCTCTCTCCTAACTTCGTTCACTTCCCTGACTGCGTTCATCTTGTTCATATTATCATATTATGAAATACCTTCCACTCTGCTCCCCAGAGGGAGAAAGAGAAAAGGATGCAGAAGGAGACGCCCTGTGAGGACTCTGGCCCCAAGAGGGGATTCTCGCAAATCCTGGGTAGACAACTTCAAGGAGCAAAGGAGGAAGGTGCTGAGCCGGAGGGTCAGCACTTACATACAGGCTGGAGGACAAACAGCTGTTTGTCCAGAAATGATCCAAAAGGATGCTCTTCCTCCTCAGAAAGGAGGTTGGGGGATGGGAGGGGCAGAGATACCTGGAGAGAGAGAATGCTCATGCCCTACGGTAGAGAGAACAAATTGTCTAAGGAATGATACATCTGAGATGCTTTGCGTTGTAAACCTTGTGTTTCCCGAAGCGTCAGAACGTCTGACACTGCAGAAGCGAAACAACACTCGCATGGGTAGCCTTTCCAAAATGGATGGAAGGAAAGGAGCTCACCTCCAGGCTTGGATTAATATCGGGGTAGATTTTAAAAACACAAAACAGCCATAAGATGCACACCCCCCCAGAAAAAGTCATTTAGAAATAAATACAGGGCCAACAGTGACCACTGGAGCATGGAATTCTGGACGGGGCATTGAACAGGGATGCTCATCACTGCTGTGCGAACTCTGAGGGATGGAAATGCCACCTGATGTCAGGAGTATACTTGTATTTATTAGTGTCCCGTGCTGCCTGTTCTTATTTAAAAAACACTTCTAAACCCCCCAATTTTTAACTTGCGTTGCTCGATCGTTGGTTTTCACCACCTGTATCAGTAGTACTGATAGAACCAAGTTTACACCCCCTGCAGTGGTGTCCAAAATGCAGCACTGTGGCCGTTTCATGGGCCCAAAAACAATTTCTAAATTGTGATCAGAATTAAAGGGAAAATACTATGTCAATGAATGGAATGAAACAATAGAAATATGAAAAACCACTGTACATAGTATGGGTAAGAGCTGTTTTCTGAAACTTCATTTTATGTTTATCTTTATGTGTAAATAGATGCTGTATCACAACATACATTTCTTACTGTGGGTCTCAGTCTGAAATGTTTGAAAGACACTGCGGCATATAAATCGAGTAAATGGAGCAAGGGGCTTTAGAAAAAGGCAGATGTTAAAGATGGTTAAAAAAAAAAGATGATGGTTCCTTTTCCTGGAGCCTGGGAGGGTTTTGACGCCTCCACAAAAGACAGAAGGGCGGTCTGTTTAGAGACAGTTTCTGGCTGGGACACCTCCCTTATCACAAATCCATGCAAGATTGCTAGCACCTCGGTGAGAAACTCACATTGGTCTGATTCACAAGTCTAAGACATAATAAACCCAACTAAAGTCGTACATTCAGAGCCAGGCAGAAATGCAAGCATCGTTTCTGTGAAAGCCAATAGGAGGGAGCACTTCAGTAAGTGAGCTGGTGGGAAAAGAAATGACGAAAATTGTATCTTAAATATTTGGCTAATAATTAAGACACAGAATGACTCTCCAGTATCTCTACTATGTCAAATTTCTGAAAGCATTAGAGAATACCTCTTAAGATAGGCAGAGAAGGCTTGTAATGGGGACATTCTTCACATAATTTTGCTGAGAAAACGACTACTGTCTACAGGACTAATGAAAATTCATAGGAAGAAATGAACATTTATTGAGAGATACTATAGAGAACTGTCATCTCGTAGAGTCATAATGTAATCATCATTAACACAGAAACTTCTCAGAGATCAGGTAACTTGATTCCGCAGAGAGAAGGCAGAATTCAAAGCAACTGGACCCCAGAAGATTCTCTCTGCTTAACTAAGCCACTTGTCCAACTTTATATTAAGGTATCTGCCGTTTGTTATAAAACCTTATCACTGCCTTTGGCCTTTACCAACTCCTCACATACTCACCGCTTTGAAATAAAGTAAGAATTTCAGGGGGCAGTCTGAAAATGAGAAGAAAAGATGCCTAATCACACATTCAGGAACTTCGATTTTAGGACCGGAAGTAACAGAGGCATCCATATCTGTTCCCATTTTGATGGACAAACTTAATTAACCTTTGCTACTCTGTTCCAACCTACTGTTTTAGACAAAACTAGTGACTCACAAACAATATGTTACCATCAAAATCTGAGTGGCTGCGACACCAAGAGATAGAGCCTCATCAGCAGTATCGGGAAATAAGCCACTTGGATTAGCTGCTCTAAGAAATATGGATTATATTCACGTCACACATGATCTGTCAGAAACATTAGGATACTTTTAGCATAAATCAGCAATGTGAAGGGTGTCCTATGAGTACTGAACATGACAGACTGCCTGAAGGGCAAGGTGAGGTGTCTGGGGCCACCTTCTACGTGTAAGCATGCGCACACACTCACATGATTTTACCTGAACTGGTTACAAGTCCACATACAAGCTGCTGATTGCTGGTGGGCACACACGACTCACCGTGGGCTAATGGCACGGAAGGGCCCCTCCCACTCCAAAACATGATGGAGAGAATCCACCTCTCAGCAACCGAAATAACACAAGAAGGACAAAAAAATGTCTTCCTAAATTACATTAAGTGTGTGTGTATGAAGAACCGTGCTTAAGAGCCTTATGCTTAGTAATTTAAATTTGATGAATACTATCAAGACGTAAGACCGTCCACGCTCTCTACCATGTAAAGTCTCTGAAAACATTATATAAGACATGTGATATCATAAAAGGTTACAAGGGATGTCCTAAGATATAAGAAAACATATAATACCCCCCAAAGCTTCATACAAGAAAAACAAAGAAGTGTTTTTAGAAGACAGAGATATCTCGGGGACGAGCGTGCCCTCTGCAGTGAGGCAAACCCGGGTTCACACCCCAGCCCCCCACGGCCGGCTGTGTGATACTGACAAATCAGTTCCTCTCCCTGAGCCTCAGTTTCCTCTCCCACAAAAGGCAGTAAGAATCCCTGACAGGGAGGTGGTTAATGGTTCAGTGTGATGTCAGATATGAGGTGTCCGGCACCGTGAGGCTGTTGGGCAGCTGTCCTGCCCCTCCTTCCCCTTCTGGTCTCCTCAGGGACTTCCCGCCATGGCACTGTCACAGAGAAGGTGTTGGTCACACCCGAGGACCCCTCTCTTGGGTTCCTACCAAACAACTCGGAGCCCTTTCATGGGCATGACAGGGCTCTAGTAACAAAGGGAGAGGCAGAGAAACCTGACCACAGTGTACCTGAAACATTTTAAAGGCCTAAACATTCTGTGTGTTATTTAAAAGAAAAAATCATTCTCTGAAAAAACTTGTCAAATTTTAAAAAGTTGAAAAACCAACTCAAGATCGTACATTGCCACTATCAAACACAGACATGGGAAGCGGGAACAGTCCTTCACGCGTTTTAGTTTTGTATCCTTACTAGAGACATGAAATTATTATTCGTACCTTTCTTCTCCCACTACTGGCTGATAAGAACTGGGAATTGCTAAAAAGAATGTCTGTAAGAGGAAATATGATAAAAACAGTGTGAAAAATAAAATGAGATAATCTTTTTTCCCGTTTGTCAATCTTCTTATGAACCCCCTTCCCAGAGTGCATCTCCAGGGTGATGTCCACAGGGCTGCCGGGTACCAGGAGGGGCACTGAGAGCAATGCGTCCTGGGGCATCTCCGTAAAGGATTTTTTAAAGTAATAAACTCACCGAAAGTCAACCTGACTCTAATAATCACTGTGCAGTGACAACTGTCAACAAAAGCAGTGACAAAATGCTCAGTCTGACGTCCCACCCACCCACCCTCTGCTGCACAGGGCCCACCCTTTCCACAAGGCACCACAGCTTCTCCAGGAAACCTCTGTCTCTGAGCACAGCAGTGACTGAGAGCTCCCAGTGTCCTTCCATTCGTTCTCATCAAATATCCACTGTGGGCACTTGAGGGTTGGGCGAGTCTAGCTCAGAGCCAGACCAGGAACTGGCACTTGATAAATAAATGACCAATGAATACATGCATGGGGGGTTTGCATATGCTCTGTACTGTGGTGGGGATTTTTTCTAACTCTGTTCTTTTTATTTTTCCACTATCATATGAGGGGAGACCCCCAAAAAACCCAGAATTTATTTATTAAAAAACTGTATTTATTCTTCCATGTTTAAACTTCAGTCACCTTCCAAGTACTCTCTATTTGATGCAGTACAACTATAGATATTTTTTCCACTGCTCAAAAGAGTTTTTGAACTTGATCATTTTGATGCCTTTTAGCACTTCTGCCATTTTTTGTTTCGCCTCTTCCATATCAGCAAAACATTTCCCTTTGAGGACTTTTACTCCAGAGAAAACAACAAAAAAAAGTTGATCGGGGTGAGATCAGGTGAATAGGGAGGTTGGGGCAAGGGGGTGGGTGCCATGCCGGTTTTGGTCAAACACTGCTGAACACTCAGGGCAGTGTGGGCAGGGGTGCTCGTAAATCACCCACCATGAAATGGGTAAATGTGTTGAAAAAGTCTTCAAAAAAATTCACTGAAGCTGAATGCAGCCTCTCACAACAATGCCAGCTGGTGCACTGATACAGATGGGTTCCTAGAACTCTCACCTAGTGGGGGAAGCTGTACTACAAGGGGGCCTGCCCTCCAGAAGATAATTCTGGGTTTTGGGGGGGATCAACCCTCATATTCCTAAAGCAGTAAAAAAAAAAAAGCAAATCAGCTTCTGTTAAGCACTGCCTTGATTCTGGTCCTTATTTGGTTAATGAGGGACACTTACTGTACTTTTTGTACTACAAGACGCACCCCCTCGAAATTTGGGAGAAAATGGGGGTGCATCTTATAGTCTGAATATAGCTTACCTGGCTTACCTGGCCTATGTTATTTATGTTATTAAATATTTTACCACATTTTTGCTTCAAATTTTTTTTCTTATTTTCCTTCTCTAAAACCTGGATGTGTCTTATGGTCCAGTGTGTCTTACAGTCTGAAAAATTCAGTTATAGGTCACAGAAATATGAAATCCCAAGAAATCTGACAATCACTCATCCAAGTACTGTACTTAAAACATTCTGATAAGCAACCAATTTTATATCATATTCACAGCTATGTAACAAAAAGAAAAATAAGCTGAATAGGAAAACAACTAGATATATTGGCACCAGCCCAGGCAAACTGAATCTGAAAGCTCTCAAAACTGTGATTTAATTATCTCACATTTGTAAGAAGATAACAGAATCCCCAAATGACTATATTATTTACCAACCTGATGCTATTGTGTCAGAGGTCAGGTTGTGTTAAAAAAAATCTCTCAACAGAGTAATGTATTTCTTTCTGCCTCCAACTGAATTGTGGCGCATTCCCTGGAGAACACCACCCCTTTCTAAGGTTTGCAGCTCAGTCCGGGTCACACTGAACTCCTGTACGGATGGAAATGAACCTGCAGGACAGCCTAGGATTGATTGGCGTTCGCCAGAGTTTCCTAAGAACCTGAGGTTTCACTCTGTCTGGATTTCCTGGGATGCTGCTGGGCCTTGTCAGCCAGGCTGAGAAAACCTCAGCCTGGGTGTCTAGTGCACAGCCCTGCCCCTGGGTCTTCTCTCGGAATCACAGCTGCCTCCGCCTTGCCCAGGTTTCTGGAGACCAATTCTACTTTCTTTTATAATCCACAGGTTTTTAACCAAATGCTCTGCAAAAATGGCTCTGCTGTGTGTTGCTGTAGTTGTGGAACATTCCTCAGCCCTACCCCTCAGTGCCTGAGTTCAGTTTCTAGAAGGCCCCCCAGCTCCCTCAGCTTTGGCTCCAGACCAAGAGCTACCAAGGATACCATCATCACGGGCGCCAGCCCTCACACAACTACCCTCAACACAGGACCGAGAGCATGCAAGTGATTAAACATTCGGGGAAACAGCAGCAATTCCTTCAGGAAAAGGTGCCCTAAAAATCAGACGATGGCTGTCATGACCTCCTCGAACAAGACAAAAGAGCAATTCCTTTGTGCACATGCATGTGAGTAGGGGGTAGACTGGAAACAAAGTCAGTTTTGCACTCATTGGGGCTGCAGAGCTCTGGAGGGGCTCACTCGACGGCCAAGGACCTACTGCTGTCCTCGCGGTGCTCACTGGCAAACTGGAGCTTTTCTCCCCGTGGGATTCAGATGCGTTGTAAAGGCCCAAGAGAACTGGACTTATTCTCTCTCCTTCAAAGAGAAGAATCTAATGAGGAGTTATGTTTTCACAGAGGAAATTACAGACTTGGCTAAGACTTGACAGGCCACCTAGAGGAAAGTGTATCGTAAAAGCAACAGAATCCCCAAACTTGGGAAGCCTGACACCTTCTCCTCACTGGTTTCAACTTCCATGGTCCACTGGGACTTTCACGTTTCTATGAACAGGAGATTCTCCAAGACTGGTCTTCTGACTTGGCAGACCCTGTCCTCACTGTACCTAGGACCTATTTGGGGTGCACATGAAGGACCCCCACAAAATGTGGGGCTAACATGATGGTAATCGCAGGACTGCTGTAAAAAAGGAAGGAAGAGACCAAAGCACTGTGCCTATAAGGAGTTAAGCAGAAAGTTAACACAATTTCTTTAAAAAAGCGTAGGGAAGACCCTGAAGAATTTGGCCGTTGTCACAGTGACACAGTGACTGATGCCATGGCTTCTAGACTCTGGACTTCAGACAGGTAAAATGTGGAAAAGGGGGTGCAGTGGGGACACAGAAGCAGTTCTACTAACTTTTTACGTTGCAAACTAAGTGTCTTTACTTTAAAATCCTGCCATTTAATAGGATCATCATTTTATTTTTTTAGAGTTGGAAGGGTATGGTCTCAAGAACAATTTTTGGATGTTTACAGTAGCTCTATTTATAACCAGCCCAACTGGAAGTAACCAAGGTGGCCTTTAACAGGTGCATCAGATAAGCTGTGGGACATTTGTGCAATGAAACACTACTTAGCAGTTAAAAGCAAAGCCCCTGACACATGCAGCAATGTGGACAGACCATAAACTCATTTTGCTAAGTTAAAGATGCCAACCCAAAAGTACATATTGTATGATTCCACTCATAGAACATTTTGGAAAAAGCAAAACTACAAGGACAGATAACACGTCAATGGTTGCCAAAAATTAAGGACAAGGGGAATAGTTAACTGCAAAAGGGACCCATAGAGGAATTTTTAAAAAGAACAATTTTTTGAACTGAATAATTTAGCTTTAGGAAGAACCCACTTGTCCTCTTTTCCTCATTTCTCTGCAACGTCTTGCATATGCCACAGTGAACTGCAGACACGTTCCCAGTAAAAGGAGGAACAAGATGATACCAGCATCCACCATGGGTATCTACACTGAATAATGCTCTAAGGATATAAATAAGAACTGGAGACATTTATAAAGAGAAGAAAAATGTATCAGTAGTTTTGTATAAAACGACTAACTAGAAACCCCAAAATAAGCAACTATAAGGTTATCAGAATTACCAGCATTCACAAAAGTGACCAGATACAAAATAAATACAAAATAAATAGCACTAGAACTTGCAACCCTTTTAGTCAACAGAAATTTATCTCTCTACTAATTCCCCTTTAAGAAACCAAATTATGGTTGTTACCCCTAATAGCCTAAGTCAAATACCATATCTATGTTAGTTACCCTTTCCTGAGGGTAGAAATTGCTTTAAATGTCTTAAACCAGGTATGTTCCTTATAAACTGTCCTTGTGTCTGCTTGCAAACTTTCCGGTTTTTCCTTTCAAAGGAGAGAGGCAGTCCTGTCTGTCCAGAAACAGAGAGTGACCAGTAAAAAGGGAAGCCAGGGTCAGTTTATCAGACACGGGCAACGGAATTGGGTGGGCAGCCTTGTGAATCACCGGATTATTTGTAGACAGAACCCTTTC
The DNA here is from genome assembly GCF_021234435.1 of Artibeus jamaicensis. Lineage (NCBI taxonomy): Eukaryota > Metazoa > Chordata > Mammalia > Chiroptera > Phyllostomidae > Artibeus > Artibeus jamaicensis. The sequence goes on along the minus strand of NW_026522030.1, from coordinate 39,628,311 downwards.
CCAAGGGTAGGAAGGCCCAGGTTTAGAACCTGGCTCCCCATTAACAGCTGTGTTCCTCCGGCGCATCACTTCAACATCCTCAGTCCAGAGCTACCCAGGAGTTTGGGGTGACCGGGTACACATTATCCTGGGGGCCTGGGACAAGCACAAGAATTTATCTGAAGTCAATTTAAAAATCAAAGGGGATTTTGCATTCTACCTTCTTCCTGACGTATCATTTTCAAAAATTTGGAAATACTTTAAAATAATGATTGTTAATTACAATTACCTCCCTGGGGATGGGAGTCAAGTTTAAATCTTAGATTCATATCCTGCTCCCCACTCACTGCTGGACCCTCCTGTGCAGCCACCAGGGCACAGATGGGGAGGGGCTGTGGCTACTCCCACAAAGCACATGCTCAAGAAGTCACTTCTCAACATTCTTCTAGCTCACAGGTTATTTTGACACTGAGACACGCTAATAAAAGAGGAGGCAGTGTGAAATCAAGGGTCCCTGTCAGATGGCTGGCTACAGGATTAGGAACATAGGGGCGGGTGGGCCATCCCAGGGGTGCTCACTCCCAAGGGCATTTCTCTGTGCTCCCAGGCGCAGGTGCCAGAAACTGATTTCCTTCCTGCCTCTACCTCAGTTTCAAACCCGGGCTACATACATGGTCCCCAACTTCTCTTCCCATTTTCCAGGTGGTAACAGCAGCCTTCCCCAAGACCCGCCTTTCCCGTTTTTGTCCGTTTGGTTCCATGGCAGATTCCCTAGCACACAGGAGGACTTTGATGCATGTTTATTGAATACATGAATGCATTCCAGTGAGGTGCCTAATCATGAATGGACAAGTATATCATGAGACATTTCAGACTGAGCCCAAAACAGCCACCAGAAGAAGGAAATCACCTACGTGGCCATTTGACCACAACCTCACTGTGGTCTGAATGTCGCTCTACAATCTGGGGGCACAAGCTTCTGACAGGCAGTCTGGAAGGTGCCTGCCACAGGGACTGAAAGCATTCCCCAGGTGCAGCTCTGAGGCCTCCCGTATTTATTTCTGCTCACTTGATATGCACCTCTCCCTTGTCGACCTGGTACAACATGTTTATTTAAGAGATAATGTTGCCGTGGAGGAGTGCACAAGGCAATAAACAGCTTTTGCAGGCAATTAAATGCAGAACTGAAATTGAGCTGCTGGTCAGTGGAAACAGCCATTCATTCTGAGTTTGTACCACTGTCACAAATGTTATTCCTGTTTCACAACAGGACAGGACTCTGTGATTGGACCACAAATCTCCACATCCACAGGCTGGATACCAACCTAAGGCAGCGGAAGCAGCTTTCAATATGCAAGCATTCACGAGAAAGAGCCTTGGGATTCCGGGATGCTGACTCAGTAGACTGCTCTGTTTTCTAAATAGGTTTTGCACTTAGTAGGTACTCAATAATTATCTGCAGCTTGCCTGATTCTACAGGAGACTTATTACATGAAGTCTCAACTCTACGGGTTCTCTGCAAAAAGTCAATACCCTTCCAACTAATCTCTAAGAAGTCCAGCTTCAAAAAATTTTGATAAAGTTGATTTTTTTTTCCTAGAAATCAGCAAAGAGATGAGCTCTTTGCTGAAAAACATTCATGCTGCTCCCTCAACACACACTGATACACAAAGCAGCAAGGATGAAGAGTTAGGGGGAAGTCGGGTCCTAGCAAGAGTAAAGGAAGTAGATGGTGGAGACACTGGCTAAGATTCAGGTCCTTCGATCAAGCTGGGGAATCAGACCAAGGGGGGATCCGGTCCAAAGAGATGAGCACAGGTGCTCTCCAGGTGAGCTGTGAGACACCTTCTACAAAGGAGACAGAAAAGCATGGCAACCACCAAGGGGGAGCCTTCGCATAGCCCTCTCCTAGAAGGTTCTGCCGCAAGGGAGTAAAGCACTACCCAAGGAACAGAACCACAGCACACTCCTCAAAGAGCAGAAAGAGCAAGGGCCGAGGGAGGCCTCGTCCCGATCACTATTCCCTATGCCTGTGCCCTAGTGACTCTGGTTAAAACAGGAGCCATCCAGTTCTATCCCATAAGCACTGGTTGTAAGTAGTATCTTTAGGTGTCCACCATTTAATTAATACTTCTTTATAATATATACACTTTAATAAACATATTTTGCACCATCATAATCTTTGTATATCCTTTCAGTTTTGTATTTCCTGCATGGATCAAATCCTTCCCTAACCCTGATAAACACTGTTCCATATACATTCATACTGGGTCCACACTCATATGTCACAGTTCTTTAATAACTACAATGTGCATTATGTATACCCTACCTTGTTACAGAGGGGATCCGAAGTAGGCAACTAAAAAAATACATATGAACAAGAGGTTGTAAACTAAATAGATTTAAAAAGAGCATTCCAAGTGAAAATAACAATTAATGAAATAAATTCACTACTGTTAATATTAGCATGGCATTTCTGGGTGTACAGAGAAAAACTTCCATGTATAGTAACCATCTCAGTTCAGCTGCTACACTGCCTTATATACCAGTTGGCCCTGGGTCTCGATGTCCTCACCTGTAAGACAGAGATAATGCCATCTGCCTCCCAAGAGTATGGGATGGGAAAGGGTCACTGCTAAACAAACAGACACCATCACTACTGGTGTTATTACTAAGAAGAATGGGCACCAATCACAGTAGCAGAAAAGGACCTATTTCTGCAAAGTAATCTGTTCTATGAACATATTACCAATGGTGACTGGCTATGAAATAGAAAGGCTTAAGCCCAGCCCTTTGGGAAAAACAAACTCGTATGTTAAATGATGCCTCGGTATCTTTCCTGAGCCTCAGACCAGTGACGCCTCTGGTCTGAGCCTAGCAAGTGGTGGTTCTGGAGAAGGTATGCACTGTATCAACACTGCGTTCCCCGCCCCCCCCCCCCCAACAGGACTAATATCTGGACAAGGTTCTCCTCCCACATTTGCTAGCAGGGGTATAAAAACTTGCCCTCCAGGGGGCCTTTCCTTGCACATAGGGGCTGGGGCAGTCCTCCAAGACCAGGCAACACCCCCATTCAAGAGAGCATCCCTAAGCTGTCTCTCAGAGGATCTTAGTAAGGGACCACAGAGGAAATCCGAGACATCTGCCATACCCTTCCCAGGCCTTTCAGGTAAAGAGAGAACAAACACTAGTTCCATCTGCCACTGGAAAGATTTTGACAAACTAGAAGGGTAAATTAATTTAGGAGATTTCTGACTCTGCTGTAAAAGTGATCATAAGCTGTCTTTAAGAAAACACTTAAGATTTTTCTTTCTCTTCCTTTTTCTCATGAGCCAGCAGGTTCAGAGACCTGTCCCACTTTATCCTTAAATCCTGGAAGTAGCCAGAAAGCTAGGACACTCTCCCATGGAATCTGTAGGATAAGCTGTTTGGTTTGATTGTTTGTTTGTTTGTTTGTCTTTAAAGGAGAGGGAGAGAAACATCAGTTGCCCCTCGCACGTCCCCGCACTGGGGCCCCAGCCCACAGCCCAGGCACATTGTGTCCTGACTGGGAATCAAACCAGCGACACTTTGGTTCACAGGCTAGTGCTCAATCCAGTGAGCCACACCACCCAGGGCACTTTTGTTTTTTTATATCAAGACACTTCTTTCTCCTTTCAGAGTGGAAAGTCTTTAACAGAAAACCTAGAACCCGCCCCAAATTATATAATCCAAATGGCACTTGGAGAGGCCTATAGGAGTACAGCTTTGAAGATCCACAAATTGCTGCTTTTCCTTTACACTCACATTACCCCTCAATTCCAATACCAATGTTTTCAGTTCCCTATTTAAAAATATTAGTCTAGCCCTGGTTGGTGTGGCTCAGCAGACTGAGTGCCGACCTGCAAACCAAAGGGTCACCAGTTCAATTCTCAGGCAGGGTACATGCTTGGGTTGCAGGCCAGGTTCCCAGTGGGGGGACATGGGAGAGGCACCCACACATTGATGTTTCTCTCCCTCCTTTCCCCCCTCTCTAGAAATAAATAAATAAAATCTTTAAAAAATATATGATTGTAAAAATAAAATGTATGACAATGTATAGCCCAGGGAGTAAAGCTGACATATTAATATGCCAAATAAGTCAGGTCCCTAAGGATAGTGAGAGAATCCAAAAGTGGGATGACTTGAATACTAACAATTTCCCAAAACCTAAAAAAAAAGGAATAGAACTTCTCTAAAAAAAATCAATTCACATTTTTTTAAAGTTGACATAGGAACATCAAAGATTTGCCCTAAACTCCCAAAATATAGAAGTTGCACTGTCTCCATATCTATGCCCAGATGAGAAAGCCTGAGTACAGCAAATGCATCGAAATGAGAACAGTTTTCACAGACTCACAGACCTAACAGCTGCAGGGGAACCTGGAGGTGCTGCGTCCAAGCGCTCCTGTGCACACACATCCCCACAACGTGGCGATCCTCACCCTGAAACTGGCTCTGATACACTGGCATGAAGGAAGTGGCCCAAACTGAGGGGCCTCAATGGTTCTAGATAAACCTTCCGGACCATGTAAAATGCTTTGTTTTACCCCAAATATTATAAACCCTGATTGCACACTATTTTAAATACCTAAGAGTATGAAAGGCTGACCTCCATCTACTCCCAGCTAAAAACACACTGATACTGGCCCAGCACAACAGCAACCTGACTCCTTTTCTTATCTTTTTTCCATGAAAACAGTAAGATTAGAACACTTCTCCATCCCAGGGTGCAAATTTATCAGGAAAATGACTGCCACCCAGGACACTGTAGCCAGCATTTTCTATGCTGCTCAAAGAAAAGGGGGGCAAGGCGGGAGGAGGTGGGGCCGCATACGGTGAGCCACTGGGGAATCTGACTGTGGCCAACTGGGTATTTATGCAAAATGACAGTGAAAAATGAGAAACGTAAAATTTGAAAAAGGAAACAAATATGTGAATATTTCTTTACATTCCTTGCAGACAACCTCTGGTGTTAAATGACTTTTTGGGTAGAGTGAAAAATTCTTTATGTATTTCATATGATGTGGATACACATATGAGCTGAGTTTTGGGGTGAGTGTGTTTGTGTGTGGTTTCATGCACCCAGTTCACTCTCTGGGTGACATCTTACCTGCCACTGGTTTCCTGCCTGACCAGGTACATAAGGTGCTGGGAGGCTCCGAAGGCTGTTCTTCACCGGGGATCCCCCGAGGGGGTTTCCCACGTCCCCAGAAGAGGAGTCAGCAGTCAAGGCCATGGAGTACTGCGGGTAGTTGTACAGATTGTTGTAGTAAGGGAACAGAGATGGCTGGTAGAAGCTGCTGTAGTAGGTGGAGTCTGACACCAAGTCAGTTGCGTTCTCCACGTGCCCTCTGCTGGTGACAGGAGGAACATCCTGGATGACCATACGTCCATCTAGAAAGAAAAGAAACACAATTTGGTATTAACCTGGAGGTTCCCAATACTTGCCTCCCATGACCATCCTCCTCAAGAGCTGCAGAGCTACAGCACAAGGCACCCGAACACGCCACGTCACCCGCAGCCGAAACGAAGGAGGCTTTCTAAGGCTGGCATAATTCTGCAGGCGCAGACGACAAAGAGTCCTGCAGATTACTTTCGCTGAGGATATCAAACACATTTTAAGGGTCATTTTAATTATATGAAGGCTGACCAGTAACTGCTATCCTAATGTCAAGAAATTAGAGATCAAATCCAGTTAACTTGGCTGTCCACAACATTCTTAAAGCAAAATTATTTATAATTCATTTTAAGTAGGTAACAAAAGGGAATCCCAGCATCCTAACTATAGATATGTCAGAAAGTCAAAGCAAGAAGTTAAGAGTTTAAGTACACACTGTTTCCTTCACTTCTTCCACAGCTGATACCCTGTCCCTCAGAAGGCTGGACAATAATTTAGACCACAAACTTCAGCCAGTTAGTAATTATTTTAAGCTTTGTGGTCCACTCAGTTGCAGAATATACAAGTTGTTTCATGGCTATGATCCATGCAGTAAAACTTTATTCACAGTGGGCAGAAAGGGGTCCACGGGCTATACAGACTGCCAGCCTCAGGTCTGCACTCAAAACTGTGTCAGTTCCAATAAACAACCAAGTGGACTCCTGAGTCACCCTTCCAATGGTCAGGTATTAAACCATGTTCAAAGGGTTGGTCCAGGCGCCTGAAATGGCTGCAAGGCGGGTCAGGCTGTCCCTGCCCGACGGGAAGTCTACAGTCTAGGAGGAAAAATATGATGGGATTACAAATAACAACAAGGATTATCAATACAGGAACACCATAAACTTTCACAAAAATCCAAAGGCTGGAAAGATGACTTGCAGCCTAGAAAGAAATTATAGAGACCTTCGTAGGAAACACTGCAACTCCAGGGTATTATGATAAGTGAAGTAAGTCCAACAGAGAAAGACAAATACCATGTGATTTCACTTATATGTGGAATAAAATGAACAAAATAAACTAACAAAACAGAAAGAGAACCATAGATACAGCTGTCAGAGGGGAGATGGGTGGGGGCTGGGAGAAAAAGGTGAGGGGATTAAGCAGTACAAAACTGCTATCGGCATGTACAGTTAGAGATGTAAATTACAATATAGGGAAATATACTCAATAACTAAGATAAACATATATGGGGCCAGGTGTACTTAAAGCAGCAAGAGAACTACTCTGTAAAGTACATGATTTTCTAATCACTCTGCTGTGCATCTGAACCTAATACAGAGTATGGGATGTAAACTGTAATTGAAAAATAAAAAAATCAATAAAAATAAAATTAAAAATGGGAAAAACAAAAACTGCACCTGAGTTGCACCTTAAAAAAGCAGGAAATAGGTTAAAAAATGAGAACATGAGTAATGAGAAAAGGGTCCAAAGAACAAAGAAAAGCAAGAAGGCGGAAGGTAAATTTGGGTGCAGAAAGGAAAAGAGAGGTCCAGTCTGACAGGTGGACTGGAGCAAGGTGAGGGAAAGCCTGTCCAGCTCTCTGGCCTCTTGTCAGGGTGTGGCAGGAACCACTGAGGATTTCTGAGCAAGGAGAGGAGAGGACCACAGCTGAGCTATGGGGTGATTTATCTGATGGCAAAGCATTAGACAGGTGAGAAAAGAAAGACCAGGCACGGACAGCCACTAGGGAGCCACTGACATAGTCAGGGAGAGGCCTAGAAGACTCAAATATAACAGATGGGGACACGTGCTAGGAACACGATGGAGATGTAACTCATACTAGAGGATAGATGGGACATCACAAATTAAGATGCAGGAGTAAGCAAAGAAATGCAAAGCAGATGTCTGGGAGAGCAGGAAGGTTGACTGTGGCAGAGGAGAGGGAGGTGGTAAGTCTGCTTCATCAGGTGTCAGAGGGCCATGCACTTGGGAGAGATGAATGCGGGTGAGAGACCTGACACTCGCACTCGTGGGACAGGCTGATGCTGGAAGCTGGGATGCAGGAGTCACCACTGGGAGCTGCTAGCTGCCTCTGGGGAGAGCAGGAGGGGGCTGTTACAGAAGAGCATGTTCTGAGAGAGAGTCAAGATGGCTGCAGTCGGGGAGAAGTGAGGATAAAGACAATGGCACAGAGGCCAAAGCTGACGTGGACTGTGCTGTCAACTGCTGCTAAGAGATGAAGCAAAACTAGTTCTGGAAAAGGCCATCAGAGGGTGAGGTTTTCAGGACCTGTGTTTTTGGCACAGAAGGAACAAGAGGGAAAGAAGCAGGTAAGCAAGGAGGAAACAGAAGCGATGGTCCTTCTGTCTTACCAGATGTGAGGTGCAGCAAGCAGGCACCATGCATGCTGGCTCCCCCTTGCCTGGTGCCTAGCATGCTGCTGGCCACGTGGTGGTAAACATTTGAGCCAGGGATCAAGAAATAATGGTTCTTCAAGTACCCGGACATCCAAATAAATGTGAAATGTTATCTCATTTTTAAAACATGGAGAAGGGCTGGGCATACATAGGCAGGGAAAAGAAGCTAATGGAGAGAAATTCTCAGGACAATCAGTGCACTGACTGGAGCAGGGGCTGGAAAAGTGTCCACTGGCCAAACGTGTGGAAGAAACCATACAAAGGAGGGTGTGGCTAAAAGTGCACGTTCTGGACAACAGAATGTACTTTTCCTGCTTCATTTTGAAGTCAGAGCTGAAGTCTCCTCTCTGAAAGGATACCAGACCCACCCACCTTAGGCTCCTGTCAAGCCCCTTTTTAGTGCATTTCTTTCCTTTCTTCTCCTTTTCCCAACAATGAGATGAAAATTCCAGTCCCATTATTCGACACTGTCTGGAGAAGGCACATGTCCTCTTCAACCTCCCCACTATTCCTTTCTCTTATTTTAAAGACCAATTTAGTGACATAATAGGGGGTTTTCACTAGTTCTTTCGTTTTCAATGTCTTTATCACTTACCTGGTTATAAAAGCAATACAAACCTCACCAAAATGGTAAATTATATGAATGTTTAAATCAGAAAAGGAGTGAGTGACATATTCTCATCACCCAGTTATAAGCATCAGTGGGACATCCATATACAATCTCCCAGACATTTAGGAAGGCATTTCAGACACTTAGCCCTGGGCCTGCAGTGGAACAACTGGCTATCCCTTTGGGCCTGCCCTTCAAAAGCAAGGTTCTTAATAAACAAAGCACAATATTTAATGCTTTTATCTGCTGCAGTATTGTGCTTTGTTTATGAAACTGAAGACAGCAATATTCTAGGATCAGGGCACAGGTTCCTGAATTTCTGGATTTCTTATCAGGCCTTAGTTTTATCCAGCAATGAAATGTTGTCTAATACTCTCAATATAACAAGAGAATGGTTTTAATAAGCTACATAGTAAACCTCAAATAAAATATTATGTCAGGTGAAAGTGAGAATTTGGCTACAGCTGACTGTAATTAATTAACAATGGCATCACTTTTCCACTTAACCATATTTTATTTCCTCCTTCAAGTTACAATGAACTTTAATAACAAATTTTCTTTTTTCTTTTTTAAAAGATTTTATTTATTTTTTAAAATAATTTTATTTAGTTATTTTTCAAGTACAGTTTTTTGTCTATTTCTCCCATCCCAGCCCCCCCCACCTGCCCTGTGCTCTCACCTCCCTCCCATTTCCACCCCCCTTAGTTCTCATCCCTGTGTCCTTCCTATTTGTTCCTCTAAATCCCTCCCCCTTTTTCCCCTTAAATTCCCTCCCCTCTTCCCTCTGGTCACTGTCCCCTTGTCCTCTATTTCAGTGTCTTTGTTTTTATTCTGCTTGCTTGTTTGTTTTGTTGTTTAGCTTCCTGTTAAAGGTGAGATCATATGGTATTTGTCTTTCAATTCCTGGCCTATTTCACTGTATTTTTAAAGGGAGAAGGGAGAAAGAGGAAGAGAGAAAGAAAGGGAGAGAAACCCTGATGCTCAAGAGAAACATCAGTCAGCGCCTCTCCCACGCCCCCTACTGGGGACCTGGCCCGCAACCCTGGCATGTGCCTGACTGGGAATCCAACTGGTGACCCTTTGATTCTCGAGCCAGCACTCAATCCACTGGGTCACACCAGCCCGGGCTAATAACAAATTTTTTTTAAAAAAATAAATAAAGATATATGTTGGAGAAGTTTCATTCTACACCAATATTTAAATAACAAAAAGCATTTGCACTCTATAAAAGTAGATGTTTAAATATTCTACATACTTAAAATATTTTAGCACTTGAAAAATTGGCATTTGTCCCAGACTGGTGTGACTCAGTGGATTGAGCGCTGGCTCGAGGATCAAAGGGTCACCAGTTCCATTCCCAGTCAGGGCACATGCCTGGGTTGCAGGCCAGCTCCCGGCAGGGGACACATGAGAGGCAACCATACATTGATATTTCTCTCCCTCTCTCCTTCCCTTCCCCTCTAAAGATAAATAATTTTTTTTTAAATTGGCATTTGTGAAAGTACTGAGAGAACCTATTCCAAGGACACAGACAACTACTAAACTCTGGATTTTATAAATCGCCAAACGGTATTTTCAACTTACCAATGAAAACATTTGGTCAATGTTACAAACACCTTTAGGACTCCCAGTCTTTTTATGATGCTAATACATGGAAACTTCCTGAGGCTGAAATAAACTGTATGTGCCTAGTTCAGTGGTGCTCAAAGTAGGGTCGTGAACTGGCAGCTCCAGCCCCACCTGGGAACCTGCAGAAATGCTTATTTGCGGATCCCACCCCAGACCTGCAGAGTCTGAAGCTCTGAGGGTCTGGCCCTGCAGTCTGAGTTTTAACAAAGCCCTCAGTGGGTTCTGATGCACTCAAAAGATTGAGAACCACTGGTTCACTCTCGAGATTCAAAGCAACTGCTTCATAAATTATCCTTAAAAATGTGACCCCTGATAGCATCCTTGTGACAGTCCTGACTACCAAATAAGAGCGTTAAAACGAGTTCCACTGAATAAAGATGGGCTTCTGCCTAAATTGCTGTGAACCTCAAACCACACGCTGTGTGCTGTGAATACTCATACCTATAAACACGTCCAACAGTATTCGTCAGCCAAGAGGTCTGCAGGCTTGATCACGTCTTATTCCAATGCTCACCTCTGTGGCTCCATACACTTACCTTCCATTGTTTAGTTCTTTGGTAAGCCTTCCCAATCCTTCTGCTACTTTTTTTTGCACTAACATATGCAGTGTAAAATATGATTCACTCCTTCACAAGAGATCAATATACACACACATGATAAATACCATTATTGATCTTGCAGTGTTATATGCTGGTCTCTGGGCCCGTGGCATATTAATAGTAGTTAACCAGTAATTCATTTTAAGGTGTGTGAAGGCTTCCTGCCCCCCGCCCCACTCTTCTCTAATGTCAAAATTCCCAGAGTTGTTGCACTTTGAGTCCTTTATGTTCACACCTGGAGCCAAAGCAGCCTTTCAATGACAACACCAAATCCCATAGTTTCCAATATGAAAGACCACATATCAGAACAAAATCTACAATTTTCAACAAGGACTCCTTCTGATTTGCAATGATCTCATGTAAATGATTAATTTATGTACACCAGGTTTTATCTGTCTTCGTAATCCATACCTTGCCTGGTGCCTTCCCACTTAGCTTCTAGTTTTAAGAGTTACCAATCAGGAAAAATTGTTCACCACTAAATCTGGTATCAGAGTCGTCTGCCATGACTTGTGGATGGAGGAGATGACAGCTACTGGAGGAGGGAGAGCAGGGCGTGGAGGGACTGAGCAAGAAAGGGAAAGAATAAACTGCATGTGCCTAGTTCTTGGACACGGACAACAGGGACTCTTGGTCATTGCTGGGGGCAGGGGTACAAGGGGACTAAACTGTACTAGAAAAAAAATACAATAAACGTTAATTTTTTAGGACATCATTAGGAAACACTGAGAAATCCATGCAAGGCTTCAGGACTCTTCCCCTGCAAGGGAAAGAGCCTACAGGGAAAGCTGTTCTATGGCTGACGCCTCTCATGCAACTCCAAGAAGGAACGCTCGCCATCCTGAGGAAATGAGTTGGTTTTCTGAATTAAAGCAGAGCCATTAGCGAGAGAGGCCTGATAAGCAAGGCAGCAGTGTGCCTACTATTCATACCACTAATGGTGACTGTGATAATGAACGAGGCACATCATCACACCTGTCACCTCTCCCCGCCACAGAAACTATTCATATTCAATGTAACAAACTTACTGAGCACCTACTGTGTGCAAGACAACCTGTCCAGTACCTTAGGGCACAAAGGATGTAATCCTTGATGCTGCAGGGCTCTGCAGTAAGGGAGATTCTGAAACACACAAGAGAGACTGGCCAAGGTTATGAGAAAATACAGAACTGTGTGGCAGAGAGGGCAGGATCAGGTCCACCCTTCAAAGTACAAGTCTGCTGATCTGCACCCAGTAACAGCCAGCCACTCTTATACACAGGCAGGCAATATGTGAGAGCCTATGAAGATTTTTTAAAATGTAATTTGGTCCTGGTGGAATCTGTCAAATTCACTTTTCTTTGGGTAAAGGGTTTTCATAAAAAAACAAACTTGAAGTTGGTTGGCCTTTAAAGCCAGGAGCAGGCTTGGTTCAAAAGCGTGGAAATGTCAATGTGGGATGCAAAGGGATCTGGGGAGAGGGAAGGGCAGGAGAGACGGAGGGAGGGGGAGAGAGATACTGATTGATTGATTGCTGAGTATGACTAGATCAGAGGAGCCAAGCAGGAGAAATGCAGAAGAATGAAAAAAATATAAAGAGAAGAATAGCAAATCCAAGGAAGACAGAATTTAAAACAGGCTGCCTGCCCTGGGGCCACTGAAAAGCCCAATAAGTAACAATCACAGCCATTGTGTGCAGCCACTCCCCAAGTGCTCGGCCAAGAACAAGCAAAAAACAATCCCTGCCCTCTAGGAGCTTACCCTCTATTGATAAAGAGCGCAAGGAAGACACGAGTTTCTGGGACATCAGGAGAACAGGCTGCACAGCAGGTGGAGCACAAGGTCCTGGTAAAATGAGAATGAAGGTGCTAACTGGATCTGAAAAAACACTCGAAGTTTAATTGTCACCGTGGGGTCCCAAGGAGCAGCTATGGCAGCGTGGCAACCCCTACCCTATACACACTCACGCTTATTCATTTTTTAAGTATGTTTTATTGATTATGCTATTATAGTTGTCCCATTTTCCTTCCCCTTCGTTCCCCTCCACCATGCACCCCACTGCCCCCCATCAGCATTCCCGCCCCTTGGTTCATGTCCATGGGTTGTACACACAAGTTCTTTGGCCTCTTCATTTCCTATACTATTCTTAACTTCCCCCTATTTTGTACCTGCCAATTATGCTTCTTCATCCCTGTACCTTTTCCCCCATCCCCCACCTCGCTATTGATAACCCTTCATGTGATCTCCATTTATGTGATTCTATTCCTGTTCTCATTGTTTGCTTAATTTTTGTTTTTTTTATAGGTTCAATTGTTAACAGTTTTGAGTTTGTTGTCATTTTACTGTTCACAGTTTTGATCTTTTTTCTTAGATTAGTCCCTTTAACATTTCATATAGTAAGGGCTTGGTGATGATGAACTCCTTTAACTTGACCTTATCTGGGAAGCACTATCTGCCCTTGAATTCTAAATGAAAGCTTTGCTGGGTAGAATAATCTTGGATGTAGGTCCTTGCCTTTCATGACTTTGAATACTTCTTTCCAGCCCCTTCTTGCCTGCAAGGTTTCTTTTGAGAAATCAGCTGACAGTCTCATGGGCACTCCTATATAGGTAACAGTCTCCTTTTCTCTTGCTGCTTTTAAGATTCTCTATCTTTAATCTCAGCTAAGTAATTATGATGAGCCTTGGTGTGTTCCTCTTTGGGTCTAACTTCTTTGGGACTCTCTGAGCTTCCTGGACTTCCTGGAAGTCTTTTTCCTTTGCCTGATTAGGGAAGTTCTCCTTCATTCTTTTTTCAAGTAAGTTTTCAATGTCTTGCTTTTCTTCTTCTTCTTCTGGCACCCCTGTGATTTGGATGTTGGAACGTTTGAAGTTGTCTCTCTTCACTTTTTTGAATTCTTGTTTCTTCATTCTGTTCTGGTTGAATGTTTATTTCCTCTTTCTGCTCCAAACGGTTGATTTGAGTCCTGGTTTCCTTCTCTTCGCTGTTGGTTCCCTGTACATTTTCCTTTATTTCACTTTTTGTATCCTCCACTTCTTCCTCTATTTCATGACCATACTCAACCATTTCTGTCAGCATCCTGATTACCAGTGTTTTGAATTCTGCATCTGATGTCGGCTATCTCTTCATTGCTTAGTTCTTTTTCAGGAGTTTTGATCTGTTCTTTCATTTGGCCCGTATTTGTCTTGGAGTAGCTGTTACATTATAAGGAGCAGAGCCTTAGGTATTTGCCAGGGCGGGGCAACCCTCCTGGCTACCTTGTGGCAGTGTCTGTGGGGGAGGGGTCCAAGAGGGAACAAACAGTTGCTCAGCTCTCAGCAGGCTTCCCCCCCACCGCTGCCCAAAATCAAATTGGGCCCCTCTGGTGCTGGTTCCCAGGTAAGTGGGTTTGTGTACATTCTAGGACCCTGTGGGCCTCTCAAACCAACTCTCCTGTGAGGCTGGGAGTTTCTCCTGCTGTTATCAACCCCCACAGGTTCTTACAGCCAGAGGTTTGAGGCTTTCTTTTCCTGCTCTGGAACCCTGGGTTGTGCAGTCTGTCTCTCCCCAGCTGTTCCTCAGCTGTTCCTCCCTGTTTATTTGCATGCAAAGGTGGGACCACCTGGTCCACCAGCTGCTGCCTCCCTCACCCAATCCTCCAGTTACCACCCTGCCATGCATCCTCTCTGTCCCAGCTGCCTGTCTTTACCCCTCCTACTGACCTGGATGAATGTTTCCTTCTTTAACTACTTGGGTTTTGGACTTCTATACAGTTCAATTTTCTGGCAGTTCTGGTTATTTTTGTTTTTAAATTTGTTGTTGTCCTTCTTTCAGTTGTGCAAGGAGGCAAAGTGTATCTATCTATACCTCCATCTTGGCCAGGAACTTTTTTTAAAGCCTCATGTTCTTATTCACAGGGTTCTGCTTTCCCTTCCCTGACTCCTGCTCTCTCTGTATGTCTCCCCTTCTCCTCCCCTTTGCATGAGCCTCAGAATCCCCCAGGGCCACCCAGGTAAACTGTGAGCCCTAGAGTGGGATTCAGATAGGGAGAGAATGCCTTTTCTCTGACTTTACTAGAAAATGTCTCATGGCTATGAAGCCTATCTCATGGCCAAAAGAGTTCTCTCTCTTTAGGCCAGGTTCAGAATTTTCTATCACTGGTGAGATGCCAGCAACAGTGGGGGACTCTGTCAATACCTCCCAGTACATTGGAGAGGCCAGAGCCACACATCAGGCCAGTGGGGAGGCTTGTGTTTGGGAGCAGATAAGAAAAGGGAGGGAAGGTGCCCAACACACTTCCTCTCCATCCAGTAGGAAAAGTTTAAACTAGGAGCATACCTGGACTATAGAGGGGTGGCAAAAGTAGGTTTACAGGTATGAGGATGTGAGACAGAGCTTATTCTTGCATTATTAATTTATTACTGCATTATTTATTTGTATTACAACTGTAAAACTACTTTTCCTGACCCCTGTAAGCTTCGGTCTCCACAGAAAAGGTATGCTCTGAACCATATTTGGACAGCTTAAAATGCAGGGGCTTAATTTATCAGGATCTTTTTGCTCAGGCCTGAGGAGTGCTGATCACAGGAGGCATCGGAGACAGACTTCTAAGTCTGCTCAGGGCCAGCCACCCTTTAGAGTTGGAATTTTGATTCTGCTCTTATAACTTTCTTTTAAAAGTAAGATCACAGATGTTAACCTTTGCCCCTGCAGGTTCCAGATGACAGTCTGAAGTGGACTGCAGCCCAAACTCAATGTGAAGGGACAAAAAAACAAATTATATCACATCATACTGTTTGGCATGGTTTTTGTTTAAGATTTTGCTATTTTGATTTAATATTGCCACTTTTCAGTCAGGTATTTTGTCTTATAAAATGCTTCAAGCCATGAACAATAATTTACCCCACTGCTGGACTGGAGCTCCCGATCTGCCTCTAAACCAGCAGCCCTCACCCCTGGGTGCGTGGGGTGGAGGGTGCAGCTGAAATTCCTGACCCAGGCCACACCACAGACCACTTCACCACGTCAGACCTCTATTTTGTCACCAAATTCAACCAATTCTGTGAGCATCCTGATTACCAGTGCTTTGAACTGTGCATCTGATAGGCTGGATATCTCTTCATCACTCAGTTGTATTTTTTCTGGAGCTTTGGTCTGTTCTTTCATTTAGGCCATAATTTTTGTCCAGCACGTGCATTAGGTAGTAAGGGACGGAGCCTTAGGTATTCATCAGCGGGGGGCTACTCACCTTGTTGCATTGTGATGCTATATATGGAGTAGGGGGCCAGACAGGGAACAGTGTCACTTGCTCAGCTCTTGGCCAGCTTTCAGTCACTTCCTCTGCTACCCATAAGCAAACTGGGTCCTTCTGGTGCTGATTTCCAGGGTGGATGGGTTTGCGTACATTCTAGGACCCCATGGGTCTCTCCAACAAACTCTCCTGTGAAGCTGGGAGCCTCTCCCACTACCTCACCCCCACAGGTTTTTTCAGTCAGAGGTTTTGAGGCTTCATTTCCCCCACTCTGGGACCCTAGGTTGTGTGGTCTGTCTCACTCCCTAGTTGTTTCTCCCAATTTATCTGTACACAAATGTGGAACCGCCTGGTCTTCCGGCTGCCACCTTGTCGCGAGTCCTTTCCACCCTGGCTGCCAGTCTCCACCCCTCCTACCAGCCTGGATG
Organism: Artibeus jamaicensis; assembly: GCF_021234435.1. NCBI lineage: Eukaryota > Metazoa > Chordata > Mammalia > Chiroptera > Phyllostomidae > Artibeus > Artibeus jamaicensis. Next base: position 39,612,042 of record NW_026522030.1, on the reverse strand, counting down.
AATGTTTCTTCTTTAACTACTTGGTTGTTACCCTTCCACACAATTTTATTTTCTGGCAGTTCTGGTTATTATTTCCTTTTGAATTTGTTGTCCTTCTTTTAGTTGTTCAAGGAGGCAAAGTGTACCTACCTACGCCTCCATCTTGGCCAGAAGTCCCTGTTTTGTTTTTAAGAGTGTAAAGGGTTCTCTGACTAAAAAGTTTGAAAAGCTCTGTCTTATTGGCTCTTCTCTTTCCAGGAGGACTGATTTCATAGCCATTGGAGTCCAGTGTCTCATCCTGACCTACATCCCTGAGCTGTTAGCAATCTGCAATAAAGTCCTTTGTCTCCCCTAAAGACTAAAGCATGTCAGGCAATGGACACTCGGGTTGAGAAAGCTGGCTCCCAAATCAAACTGCTTGACAGATCTGAAATCTACTGCCCCGTGACCTTGGAAAGTTACTTACCCACATTTTTTGGACCATAAGACGCACCTAGGTTTTAGAGGAATAGGAAAAAAATTTTTGAAGCAAAAACTAGGAAAACAGAGGAGGAAAATAGGAAAAAATATTTAATAACATAATATTTCACCAATGCAAATGTAAATAGAACTGAACAGCAGCAGTAACAACCGTTACTCCTCCCAAATTTGAGGGGGAAGGTGCGTCTTATAGTCTGAAAAATGCAATAATTCTGTGTCCCGGCATCCATATGTAACATGGGGATAATGCTGCTTCTTTCACTATAGAGAGCCAAGCAAGGCTCTGAAACACAGTAAGTGCTTATTAAATGCTAGCTGTTATTTTTATCACGATCACACATAATGATAACATTCTCTGCCATCAAATAAGAAAGCTACCAAATAACTGCAAAAAAAGTTATCCTTGCTCCAAATGTGCATCTTTGGGGTACTGCAGGAGGGCTGAGCTGCACCTGGTGTGGCTTCCCGAGTGCAAATGAACTTGGAAAGGAGCAGAATCCTCCACTCCCGGTCTTTCCAGAGGTCAGACCGTAGCCTTGAGTGCAGTCGGTGTGATAGCACTCCCTGAAGTCGTAATCAGGAAACACGGAACAATCTGTTTCTCCCACACGGCAATCACGACAGGACTATTTTAAATGTCAAGCACAAACCTGACGCCAGGAAGTACACAGCCTCTTCAATGTGTACCTGCCTTAGTCCAGAACCATCTCTACTTAATGAGGCAAACACAGCCAGATGGAGAAGAACTGCCCATTCCTTCCCTTCCCCAAACTCCATCTCCCTCAAACCCACCTTTTCCTGTATTCAGTTTTGCCTTTGAGATGTGCAGCTTATAATGCTTCCCTTAAGTAAGCCAGGGATTTTATTTATTTGGGGGGACTGCTGCCATTCCAAGGCTGAACTTTTAGCTTGCTATAAAGTTAATGTGCTATTCAATGTTCACTGCAGGTTAGGCTGTGGGGCTGTGGATTTTCTGCCACCCCCAGAAGGCCATTATCTGTAATTGCCCATTACCACGCATAATTATTTCTCCTAGCCTGGTCTATGACCTCCAGGGTTGCACTCTGTTACAGCTAACTGCTCCATCTTACCAAATTTGTGGAAGGAAGCTTTTCTGCTCTTTAGTGCTGTTAATGGTATATTCCAAAGCCTGCATGAGAACCTTTTACAGGCAAACTTAAGTCCACAAGTATCTCAGATCTTTTCCAGATGGACCTTACCTACCTCCATGGAGTTTACCTCCTCTTGAATAATAAGAAATATAAGGTATAATCAACCCTCTACTATATGGAAGCTCATAACCCAAACCTGGGATAACCTGGACCCCTTTACACTCCCTTTTCTTTGATTTGGCTCTTTAATTGTATCATGCTTTTGAAAAAACTGCTTGAGAGGTGTAGACAGGGAAGGGAATAGGGAAAAAGTGAAACTTCAAATCGTAAATTCAATATATAATATGTGCTCCCACAATTAATGTTTTTGAATGGAACAACTATGTTCAGATCAGTGGTTAAAATGAGATCTGGGGATTCCATGGTCATTTAAAATATTAATTCTAGGACTGACATCTGGTATACACTCCAAAGTGACACTTTCCGTTTCCCTGGCTTCGCCATTAGCGGAAACAGAGAACGGGGACAGGGGATTGCTGGCCGTACTCATGGATGCTGAAGCGCTTAGCCACTCACTGGCATCTCTGTCTTCCTCACCACTGCCTCCTTCAGAAGTTCTGCTCAGCATGAGGGTGCCAGACACACCTTAAAGCTATTATAAGGCTCACAAAAACGTCTGGAAGAGTGTCCACAGCTAGGAATAAACCACTCAGTTTCTAAGTGGCCACGACCTGCCACTGCATCTGAGACCATCCACAGAATCTCCTCAGTGTGTGCACTCTCTGCATGTGCCATCTTTATTTCCCTTCTGCCTTTCCTTCTTTTTGAATATAGCACCTCCTAAATTAAAAGTCAATGCTAAAAATAAAAACGTCTCCATTCTTTCAATGATCATTTTTACCAAAGTCAGGTAAGGTAAACCACAGAGCAGTTGTATGGCCCTAAAGGCTTTGCCACCTTGGAATATGTGTATGTAGACACACATATAGGTACATACACATACATACACTCAAACATCTATACATATACACACACATATACGTGCACACACAGATATCTATCTCTCTACCTACCTATGTATCTATCTATCAATACCCTAACTGAAAAGAAAGTCAAATCTTAACAGAAAGAAGTGATTACCAAGAACCAAGCTGGGCCTGACAACTAAAATGTTGCCATGGCTTTTCCTGGAATCAGTAACAGCGAAGGCTTAGGAATTCACTTTACCCCTTGTTTCAACGCCTGCAGAAGCTGAAGTGGTGAGGCTGCAGATACATGTGCAGCTGGCAGTGGGACCTCAGCTGGGGTCCCCATCTGAGACCTCGCACTCTGCCACCATACTGTGTCTCCAAGGGGAAAGAAAGGTGTGCAGATGTGGCCAGTGAGTATCGTCAGTTAAAAGACAGTTGCTACCGACAAGGAGTCAGCCCTGACAGGTTCCCGGAAAAGACTGTGACTACTAACTGTTTAAATGCTGGCAGGAAGGTGTATCAAATACAGGGGTCAAGAGAGTTCTCAGCCTCCAAAAACACACTGTCATGGTCAAAAGCCTCATCCTTTCCACTGGGGAATGTTGGGCAAGGCGAGGGCTGAGTCGTGATTGGTCGAAGGGCATGGCACACCGACCAAAGCCCCTAAATGTGGCTCTTCCGACCCCTCCCTGAGGCGGTTCACCACTACCCAGGCTCCTGGTGTAGCTCTGCAATCTGCACCTGCAGCCTTGTTAGCCAGCTGCCAACCCAAGCCACCACATTCCATAAAAGGTGTCTCCAAACTCTTGGTCAACTCTTTACAGCTAGCTGCTCCACCAAGCATGTCACTAACCACAAGAATAGAAGGGCTCAATGAAAAAAAACTTCACACTTGTATTACTCAGCCAGGAAAAAGAATGAATACTTACTATTTCCAATGGTAGGAATGGACCTAGAGGGTATCATGCTAAGTGAAATAAGTCAATCGGAAAAAGGCAAATGCCGCATGATTTCACTTACACGTGGAGTCCAAAGAACAATACAAATGAACGAACAAAACAGAAGCACTCATAGGTACAGGGAGCAGACTGGTGGTTGCCAAAGGAAAGGGGGTCGGGGCACTGGATGAAAAAGGTGAAGGGACTGAGAACTGCAAACTGGCAGTTACGGAACAGTCGCAGTATGTAGCACAGGGAATATGGACAACGGTATTGTACTAACTATGCATGGTATCAGGCGAGTACTGAAAATACTGGGAGGAATACTTTGTAAAGTATAGAGATATGATTATCTAACCATATGCTGTACACCTGAAACTAACTCAAAATAATACTGAACATAAACTATAATTACTTTTTTAAAAGTAAAAGGATTAAAAAAATCATACTTCTGACAATCCCTGCCTCCTCCATGTAGGGGCCAGAACCTGAATTCCCGATGCCAGGGCAATGGAGGTGCAGTCAGGGCCCAGGCACACAAAGCAAGCTCTGCCAGTCAGATCACCCAACTGAGACTTCGACGTGACACTACCCCTTCATTGTGACTGGATCCAGAAGCTTCTGGCTTTTGATAGTGGCAGAGGCAGCAGTTGAATGACCCTGAACACCTTGCCAAAGTGGGATATGTGTTTTCAGATACACGTATATACACACACACACATATATACTCATACATATACGTGCGTACACACATACACATGCATACACAGAGATATCTATATATACCTACATATCAACCAATAGCCCAACTGAAAAGAAAGTCAAATCGTAACCAAAGAAATGATTACCAGGAACCAAGCTGGGTCTATCAACTACGATTGTCATGGCAACTAAGAAACAGCAGTACAGAAGCCATGCAACAGGCCAACTTCCACAACCACAGTCACATCCCCCCAGTGTCTTTATATTCCTCACCTGGTGACTTGCGCTGAACAGATTTGGTCCATCTGCATCACTAATCGGACACACTTTCAGAAATTCCATTTCACAGAAAGGTCACCAGTACTAAGAACGGTTTGGCAGTATCGTCCCCCCTTATCCCTGGGGGGGTATGAACCAAGACCCCCAGTGACTAAACTCAAAGTATACAGAACCTGAGAACCTGTCTGAGGGGGAACAGTCCGTGGCACGGTGGGAGGGGTACGTAAACTCTAAAGCCAGGGGCCTGCGTGGAGGGAGCCCTCCCTGCCGCAGTCAGCAGGCTCTGGGGAGCACCTGGGACCATCCGTAGCTGCGTCCACCCCCAGCCTCACCTGTGCTTCCCAAGATGCATTTCATCACAGAAACAACGCCAGACTGACAAGTAAGAGAATAAAGATTTTTTAAAATCAGCAATGGGGCAAGGGTCACTATCTGAACAACACAAAAGCACATACTCTTACAAGCAGTTTTAAATTTAAGTTGGTTTTATTTTTAGATGGAAAGAAAACAACAAAATAGGCAGAACCTCGAGACTCACCTGGGTGTACTCTTTCATCCCTGGACTAGACACAGACCAGAAAAGGGACAGGGAGGCTGACCTGAGAAGAGACTACAATGCCGTGACTAAAAAAGATTTCAGAGCTGAAGAGCTGAGCCTGGTGAGAAGGTCATGACGGATGCTGCCAGAGGCAGGATTCACCAGAAAGGCAACCACCACAGAGGGGGTCACAGAGCTGTTCTTTCACAGATGTGGAGCAGTCAGTCACCTGGCCCAGGAAGGTCAACTTGTAAGAAAGAGCTCTCAAAAATTCAATCAATTCACTCCTTCATTCATTTATTCATTCAATACCAACTGAGTGCTCAAGAATCTATCTCCAAGGCAAAAAGAGTCACTTTATCAAACATTACCATCTGCACAGGCAGATGCCTTCAAGTTCCGCTGAGTCTGAAACTAGGAAGCCCACAGATGCACAGAACGTGTAGCACTTTATTTACGGTAAGCCCAAATGCAGACAGCGCGGGCCTGCATTAACAACCAATATAAAACAAATGTGTACGCAGGGAGAAAAGACTATTAAATGGTACGACAGAAAATATGACACCTTAAGAAAAATGAAGAAAATAATAAGCAACAGATTATTAAATTTTGGGGGATTGAAAAAGCTAAACTAGGGAGGAGAAACAAAGTCACTGCTGATTAAATATGGAGAGTCTTAAGCCAATTATAAAAGATCAAAGAGAACAAGAGAGGGGAGGAGTAGCTTTACAAGTAACCGAGATAGGAGACCTTGGGAGAAATATGACCCAGGAAAAATCATTACAGTTTACAGTAAAAGTAATCTAGGGATGACTTTAGTGAGAAATTCACCACAGACCACCACTGGAGAATGGCATGGGGACAGAAATAAAAAAGACCTTCATTTTTAAAAGGCACACAGCTCTGGGGGGAAGATGCTTTCTCTGTAGAACAACAGGACTGGCAAAGTGAAACATGTCAGTGAAAATGCCAGTGTCTAAGCCACATTGTGGGTTTCTATGCCATCAACCTCTGGCCAGGAAATTCGGCGTGGTCTTCATTACAGGCTGCCACAGGCAGAGGGAAGAGTGTCTCTGAAGCTCACCTCACACTTTCTGTCCTGCCGCCAGTAAAAATCTGATGCGCCCCCCTTTGAATAATGTCGACTTCTTCAAAAGTCCACCATTGCTAACTATCCTAGATTTTACTTGCTAATGCAAGTGTTGCTAACTTTTAATTTAATGTTATCTTTTATATATGGAATATTCTTGCCCATATTCTTTCAGATGCTACCCACAATAACTTTATGAGGATGAGAGGGCGGAAACTCCTATGCTTCCCCAAAAGAGGAAACGGCTGCGGCTCAGAAAGGTGCCCTGAACCCACGGGAGTACAGTAGGAGCTGGAGTCTGGATTAAACCTGGGCCTTCGAGTCCAGGTGTGGTACCTTCTTGCAATGACAGGAAAAACACAGGCAACCCACTCTTCACGTTTGCACGTTTGCTCTGAGGAGTTAATTCAGTGTATTTCTGATTTTTGGTTTTTTTAGCTATCATCAATACGCAGGACATTATAAAATAACAGTCAGAAAGCTCAGGCCAAGTACAGAATCCTGCCAAGGGGTCCCCATTACAACTAGCATATAAGATCAAGAACAATGCCTAACTTACAAAACTTTCCCTTCCTACATGAGATTATAAAGCTCACTCTTCAACTACAAGGTGACTAAAAGCTTATGGTATCACTGAATTTACAGAGTGAGAAAATGTGACATAACACAGCACTCACTGATATTAGAGAAAATATATTTCGTGAAAAGAGAGCAAGAGAAGGGAGCTCTGGACGTCAACGACTCTACTTACCCCTAAACCTGAATACAAACTGTTCACCTGGCCTAGCAACCTGGCTACCTACCAGGTCCCAAATTAGTACTGTCATGACCAGGGATAGAGCCGAATAGTACAGGACATGAGAATGGGCGGTGACGCACAGACCTGGGTTTGAATCCAACCCCACCTTTTAATAAATGTGCAATCTTGAGCATGTTATGAAACCCCATTTCCCTACACATGGAAAAATAGTTCCTATTTTACAGAGTTGCTGTAGAGATTAAATAAGAATGTAAATATCAAAGCAGCTAAAATAACACCTGACATAAGGCAGACACTCAGTAAATGAGAGCTAGAATGGTAATTATTATCAGCACTGCTGAAAGCGTAAAGCCAGGGTTGGGAACTGAACAAACTACACCCCAACAGTAAAGAAGAAGGTATTGTCCACTCTCCGCACTTCACAAGGAATGAGGAAAAACATCATTCCCAATTGCGCAGGATCCTCAGTTTGGACAACATCACCCATTCATTCCTGATATTCTGGCCTTGGCAACAGAGACTAATGTCAGAATTACATTTCTTTGCTTAATCACCCTCATTACACTTTGTTTTCAGTTCTACCAATTTCCCCTGCTCCTAGATGCAAGCTCTTTGTCCCTGTCAAACTCCTTTCCATTGCTGTAAATAATCTCCCCTCTTTTATATTACCTTTCAAATATTTATAGACTCTTATTCTCCTTCTCTCCAAGCCATACATCATTTCTGTTGCCCTTCCCCTGGAGTCTTCTAGTTTATCTACATCTTTTAGAGAAAAACAAGCTCCAGGTGCTTCATGATGAAAACAGCACACCCAAAGCTAACGACCTAAACCAATGAGGCCCCTGACTCGAAAGCCACAAGGAAATTCTTTGATGTGCTTCTTACTCCTTTTCTCCTGTAACTCATAATTCCATCTCTCAGATAAACATTGAGGCGGAGAGTGATAAGGGCAGTGAACACCACCCTCACGGAGCGATGGCCAGGGTCTAAGAGACAGCAGCCCCTGCGGCGGGATGCAGATGTGGCTCAAACTAGCTAAGGAGGAATTGTGCGCTGTGTGTGTGGCCACTACTTGTTCATTCCTTCCCATCCACTACATTCGATGTGTATTAGAACAGCATCTTTGAGACTGCCCTGATGTTTTGTTTTGCCCACAATGAAAAATCTGACACTAATTTTCAAATGCACACAGATTTGGATGTGCTTTCAAAAAGTGAAAACTGCTAAAACTTAACACTTAACACTACTATCCTTATCACCAGGTGGACCTCATTTCACAGTGGGCAACAAGACTCAGCTGGTTCAGCTTTCTCACATTTCTTCTGAAAGGTGGTGATGGCGAAGTGTCTGCGCCCTCTGAAAGGCCTACGCTGACAGCCCTACTTCTCTATCTGACACTCATGTCCCAAAGTTTCTGAAATGTGTGCCTTCCAAACTGTGAGGAGCAGCAAAATATTTATGATGCTTTACCTATTTTACTGAAAGTAACTCCCCCACCTCAGCATCCTGAGTATTTGTGTGGTTATACAACACTCTCCACCGCCTCAAGAAAAGATGAAAGAGATTGGTCATGACTAAAGACATATATCAATAAAATTAATAAGGCAGAAAAAGAAAAGTGAAGTCAAGACAAGAAGCTTACTCTAATTATTCCAATGTAAGGGTCAATACATTCACTCTGTATGAACACTAAGGTGCGTCACTGAGAGTCCTGGCAGCGGGGTGGGGGTGGTAGAAAATGTGATATATTACATAATCCTCGCTCACAGATACAGTTCTTGTGATGTTAGCCCATGTAGCTTCATTTTGGGGGGGGGGAAAGCTTATAGCTATTGAGTGGATCATATGCAGAGCTCATTCGCTGCTATTACAATCTGAAATATGAGTTCTGTGGCATGATTCTCTACTTCATCATGGCTTACAAGGAATTGCATAAATATCTTACTGGAGCACCACAATGATCCTGCCAGATGAACTGGGCAGATGTTATTTTATCCACTTACCCTTTGAAGAAATAGACAAAGAAAGTAAGTAAACTGCTCAAAATCTGAGAGGTGTTAAGTATCTGGGCTGTTTTTGGACTCTAAATTTCAGGGCTTTTTCTATGACATGGAGTTTCGTCCCCAGGCACAACGTTACCAAGGTAACAGCGAAACTCTTTTTCCGGTGTCCTCAAGCTTCAAGACCTTGAGCCAAGCTCCCACCACCATATAGCACCCTCTCAGCGGGGGAAGCCTGGGGCTGCTGTGTGGTAACCACAGCTCATCCAGGGAGAATGCGCCCCTGAACGTGTCCCACATCAATCAAAGCAAGCAGTAAAATTACACTAAATAGTTGACTGATAGCGTGCACTCTAAACTCATGTAACATCGATAATAAGAAGGTTAATCTCTAATAACCAGAGTATCTGCCTAGAGAGTATAGCTACTCAGTCCTACCGTACCCATTAATTTTATACCAAATGGTAAAACAGAAACTTCTAGGTCTAACACTGGCCGTGACTGTGAAATGCTTCAATCATTTGGGCTGTCATCTTAACTTGAGATCTGCCCGTGGTTAACTGAAATAAGGAGTAGAAATTGGAAGAATATAAAGATATCAGGTTTAGCTGTTCTACTGTGGCCACTTTGACTGGGTCTAGCTAATGATCTGCTGATCAGGAACTAGAAGAATCACAGGCTTCTTCTGCTCCTTTGCTTGACCTTCAAAACGTGCAGCGACCAGGGCTCAGTCCTTGGGCTCCTCCCACCCCCGCAGTCTGTCTCATCCAGTCTCAGGGTTTGAAATACCAAGAAGTGTGGTGGGGGTGTGGGCAGGGGTAGGATTGCAACTGATGTCATAAAGGGCCAATCTCTGTAATAAATAAGGACCCCCTAGATATGAGGGGAGATTCAATAGAGAAATGGACTAAAGATGATTCACAGAAAAAAGTACAATAAGTGCATGAAAAAACTGTTCGGCCTCACTAACAAAGAAAACAGGGATTATAAACTATTATTAACTGCATTTGTGTTCCATTGCTATATAACAAATTACTACAAGTTGAGTGGCTTAAAACAACACACACTGTCTCTAGTCCTGTACATCTGTAGTGTAACCCAGGTCTCTCTAGGCTAAAAAGCAAGGTGTCAGCTGGGCTGCACACCTTTTTGGAGGCTTTAGGGGAAGATCTGTTTCCTTGCTCATTCAGGCTGCTGACAGAATTCAGTTCCTTGCAGCTGTAGGACCAAGGTCTCGTTTCCTTGCTGGCTGTTGGCTCAGGGCTGTTCCCAGCTTGTACAGAACTCCTGATTCTTTGGCTTGGAGCCCCTTCCTCCCTCTTCAAAGCCAGCAATGGTGGGTCAAGACTCTCTCACACCTCAAAACTCACCTTCTCCCGTGTTTTCTGCTATTGTGGCATCTCTGGGGCAGCCAGGTAAGGTTCTTCACTTCTGAGGATTCACGCCATTAAAATGAGCCCACCTGGAGAATCGAGGATCATCTCCCATCTCAGGATCCGAGACTCCATCACATTTGCAAATTTCCTTTGGCCACATAAGATAACGTCACAGGACTGAGGTGTGGCCATTCCCGGGGGCCACCATTCTAATGACCATACGATGATACAATGCTTCGCCTTTTCAGACTGGCACAGCCCCACTGTCAACCTAGTATTGGCAATGCTGTGGCCATGCTGCTCTGCGGAAGACTGCCATTGACAACATCTACCAAAGTACACGTAGTTTTGCCTCCACAGTTGCCACCGCTTCACTCTGCCTTCACTACCACCACTCCAGTCCAAGTTGCCCCCTGTCCCTGGGCAAGTGCACAGCCTTCGCTTCCATCCCTTCAAACCACACTCCACACAGCAGCAGAGAGAGCTTTCTAACAATTCAGTCAGCCCGGGCTGCTGCGGCTCAGGTGGCGGGGCGTTGCCCTGCTAGAGGAAGTGTCACCAGTTTGATTCCTGGTCAGGGCACCTGCGTGGGTCCTGAGTTCGGTCCCCAGTTGGGGTTGCATAGGAGGCAACCAATCGATGTTTCTCACATAGATGTTTCCTTCCTTCTCTTTCTGCCTCCCTTCCCCTCTCTAAAAATAAACAAAATCTTTTTAAAAATGTAAATCAGATCATGCCATTCACTGCTTCAACACTCCAATGACTTTCCATTGCACTCAAAATAAAATCCCAACTCCTTCCTGGCCTACAGGCCCTGGGAGATGCAGGCACGCCCCTGCTCCCACCACCCCAGCATTCTGGCCCGCTTCTTGTTCTAAACGAGTTCTCGCCTTGCTGCACCTTTGCCTCGAAGGCTCCTGCCCCAGACTTTGAGCGCGATGGCTCACTATCCTTGGTTTTAGCTCCAATTTAACGTCCTTAGAGAGGCCCTGTTTCCCTAACAACCCTGCCAAACAGCCACTGCTCCTTCAAACGCTTCCATCGAATCACTTTATCTTTCTTTATCGCACTTACCACTCTCTGAAAACGCCTCGCTTATTTCCTGGTGTACCTGTTTATCAACAGTGCCCCCGTTGGACATGGAAGTCCCACGAGAGACAGATGCTCCTGTACTGCTGTACATCCCGCGCCTAGGAAGGGGTCTGGCCCACAGCAGTCACACGGTGAACAGGTGTTAAATGAGCGAAAAATGAAACAGAAAACAGAAGAAGGGAGGAAGGGGATACGCTCAATTCAGTTCAGCGTTTACTGGTGTTCGGTGTTTCCCTGAATCGATGCTGTTCTCTATTTTAGATAAAGCCCAGACCTCAGGACCACAGTTAAGGAAGGGGTAATGAAAAACAGGGAGTAGTTCTGTAAGCGCTGAAATCAATACCAAAGTCATCTGTTAGTATACACTGGATTGAACTCATACTGAATGACTGAAGCAATACCTGAGAACTCCAATGAAAACCAGAAAATTTGCTAGCATCATAATACTAAATTAATATTTTCTCCGACAAGCCATGTATTCATAGTTAATTTTAAGAGTTTATTCTGCATTTTTTTCTGAAAAGCACGGTCAGAGTTGCTGTACTATAAGGCCAGATTAGGGATTGTACAGTCCACCAAAAGGCCTGAGAGATGAGAGCAGACTGGGTCCGAATGGAAATCTGGCTCAGCAACAGGAAGCAACAGTTCTGTGAATTTTCTTAGGAGAATCAAAGAGATTGCCACGTTGAATTTTTTCCTAAGGTGAAAAGACAGACACCTTCTGACGGAGACATGTAGATCTGCACTTACGTTAACTGCCTGTGACAATGGCAAAAGGAACCCTGACAAGCCAAGAACCAATGAGACAGCAGCAGAAACCACAAGGGGACCACGGGCACACCTAGCTCACTTCCCCTGCTTCACAGCGCAACATGGCGCACTCCCAGGCTCTGGGTCCAGATCATCTGGCAGAGGTAGAGAATTTACAGAATCCTGCCTAAGGTGTTAGCTGACATTCCCCTGTGCACCCTTCCCTGTAAATCTCAGTCCTTTGAGAAACTTCAGAGTCCTCATTATCTCAGAAGTACAGATTAGACCAGTGTATAAAACAAAGAGAGAAGTCAGCAATAAAGCAAAAATTTAGGGGCTGGGAGAAGAAGAAAGAGAGGAAAGAAAGGATGCTGACAGAGATAAAAGGAATCATTTTATCTCATGTGACTCTACAGGTGATTTCAAAGGCCAAGAAGCTTTGAAGAAAGCTGACTTAGCAAAAACAACAGATGGGTCAGAAAGGTGTCCACGAGATTCAAAGAGCAGAAAGTGGCTGAGGGGGTGGCCAGTGGACAGGGTCCCTGGACCAGCAGATAACCATGAATCCATGGTTCAAGTCTGGGGCAATCTCGTGGAACACGCAAGTGAAGATGGTGACACAGATGAGCTTTCTGACACTCCAAGTTTCCTACAGCAGCAAACGCAAGGCTGTATCATGCTATGATAACACCTAGTATTGCCATCTATTAAAATCCTCCAATGCCATGGCCAGCTGTTGGCAATAAATTCTAAGACAGTCTTTGAAAGATAACAATTATTCTTGCCAAGTTTCCAGGGCAAAAGAATTCTCTCTCCCTCATTCTGAGGAAATGCCTGTCACCCAACATCTGAAAAGTTGCTTTGGCCCTGCAGAAACAAACCAGTATTTCTACAGGCCAATAATACAACAGAGAAAGCCCACTGCCAGGTCCCTTAATGGTTTACTTCCTCCAACACTGTTCCTTTCCCTACAAAGTATATGTGATAATGAGTAAAATAGAAACACTTTTGAAATACTGAATATCAACAAATTTCTAGCGATAATAAAATTTAAACCTACAGAATCTTCCGTGATCTAAACTTCTCATCATCAAAGAGACTCTTCTTGCCTTGTATCTACTGTTTGCCAGAATGAAGGCCTCTTATCCTTTAATTTTAAAAAACTTAAACTTGAATTTTCTGGAGCCCTCACATACTGCTGCAGAAATGCAAAATAGTGCAGCCTCTCTGGAAAACATACTGGCAGTTCCTTAAAGACAAAGGTTAAAAATAAAGTATTAACATACAACTCAGTGACTCCACTCCTCAGTAGAGACCCAAGAGAATGAAACACATATTCGGACAAAAACCAGATAAAAAAGTTACAGAGGCATTACTCATAATATGAAAAAAGTGTAAGCAACACTAATATCTACCAGCTAATGAATAAAAAAAGCAAAATGTGATAGGTTCATAAAGTGAAATATTGTTTAGTTAAAAAATAGGAATGATAAGCACACGCTACTACATGCCTTGAAACAACTATGCAGGTGAAAGAAGACAAACACCAAAAAATCACACATCATGATTCCATTTATTTAAAATGTCCAGAATAGGCAAACCTAGAGACAAAATAGATTAGCGGTTGCCCGGGGCTGGTATGGGGAGTGACTGCTAATGGGCACAGTTTCTTTCAGGAGACAAAAATGACCCACAATGAGATTGCAGTGATAACTGCAAAACTCTGGGAATTTACTAAAAAACAATGAATTGTACACTTCAAATAGATGTATGGCATATGAATTACATCTTAAGCTGTTAAATTGTGTTTTAATGTTTAGCCACTTAAAACTCCACATTTGCAAAAATTACAAAACAAAACTGCATATTGAAAATCAATGATTTTACTCTCTGATAGCTGCAGGTTGGTTCATGATCATGAATCTAGTATTTTAAAGCACAACCTCAAACTTAACCATTGTTATTCATTCAGTTAGCATCTACTATAAAGCCAGGTTCTGTATTATGCACATAAAAATGCAATCCCTGCTCTAAATGTTTTATTTTTATGAGAGATATAAATGTAAACCAATCAGATATTTTCATGTCTTTTACATGTGCTGTTACAAAACTAATTTCTGACTTTAAACCCTGTATTTACCTTTTTGTGACTCTATTTTCTAAATTTTCTTTCTAGTCAAAGGTAGACCAATAGGCTTTTTTCTGTGTACTTTGTTCTTGTAACTACTTTACAGACATACTGTTTACAGAGCATATCAGACCAACTAATTGCTATATTTGACATATAAGCAAGGATTGCCCTTCAAGTAAATAATATTGACCGAGGCTATTTAAAAAAATAGACTATTAAAATGATCAATACCACTAATGTTAAATGCCAACCGCTGCTTCAGTTTTAGGCGTTTTGTTTTGTTATAAAACCTGGAAATGTCTTTGACTCTGTAAAACTGGGGAATGCTTTATCTAGAGGCATTTTTAAACCAAGTAGCTGTATTTCCTATTCTGAAATTGAGAACTCTAAAATCAAATGGAGCTCACTCATATTAGCAGCCACGATCACTCAAAAATAAACTCTCAAACCAATTTGAGTAAAACATTTTAGTTGTTCACTTGAATGAAGTGCTTTTTTTCTATGCAGTACCAGGAAACTGCACATATAAAAATTGAAGTGTATTTTATTTTAAGAACACTTTATTGATTAGTTTTCCCATTTTTTTCTTTCATCCCCCCTCAGCCCTGGACCCACCAACCCTCCAGCAGTCCCCCCTTAGTTTCTGTCCATGGGTTGTATGTACAAGTTCTTTGACTTCTCTGTTTCCTATGCCATTTTTAACCCCTCCCTGTCTATTTTGTGCCTATCATTATGCTTCTTACTCCCTGTACCTTCCTCCCTCATTCTTCCCCTCCCCCACCCCACAGAAAAGCCTCCGTGTGATGTCCATTTCTCTGGTTCTGTTCCTGTTCTAGTTGTTGGCTTAGTTTTTGTGTTTTAGGTTCAGTAGTTGATAGTTGTAAATTTATTGTCATTTTACTGTTCCTAGTTTTTTATCTTCTATTTCTTAGATAAGTCCCTTTAACATTTCCTATAATAAGGGCTTAGTGATGATGAACTCCTTTAACTTGACCTTATCTGAGAAGCAGTTTATTTGTCCTTCCATTCTAAATGACAGCTTTGCTGGATAAAGGAATCTTGGTTATAGGTCCTTGCCTTTCATGACTTGGAATACTTCTTTCCAGCCCCTTCTTGCCTGCAAGGTTTCTTTTGAGAAATTGGCTGATAGCCTGATGGGCACTCCTTTGTGGGTAACTGTCTCCTTTCTTCTTGCAGCTTTTAAGATTCTATCTTCCAACTCTTGGCTATTGTTAATTGTGCTGCTATGAACATTGTGGTGCATAGGTTCTTTGATATTGATGTTTTAGGATTCTTAGGATATAATCCTAGCAGTGGAATTGCTGGGTCAAAAGGCAGGTCGATTTTTATTTTTCTGAGAAAAGTCCATACTGTTTTCCATAATGGTTGTACCAGTCTGCACTCCCACCAACAGTGAACTAAGGACCCCGTTTCCCCCAACCCCCTCCAACATTTGTTGTTTGTTGCTTTGTTTATGATAGCCATCCTGACTGGTGTAAAGTGGTATCTCATTGTGGTTTTAATTTGCATCTCTCTGATAGCTAATGATATTGAGCATCTCTTCATGTGTCTCTGAATGTTCTGTATGTCCTCCTTGGAGAAGTGTTTGTTCAAGTCCTTTTCCCATTTTCTAATTGGGTTGGGTGTCTTCTTAGAGTGGAGTCGTGTAAGTTCTTTGTATATTTTAGAGATTAAACCTTTGTCTGAGGTATCATTGGCAAATATGTTTTCCCATACAGTTGGTTGTCTTGCTAATTTAATACTGTTTTCTTTAGCCATGCAGAAGCTTTTTATTTTGATGAGATCCCATTTGTTTATTCTTTCCTTTACATTCCTTGCTCTAGGGGACATATCAGTAAATTGGAAGTTGCTGCGTGAAATATCTGAGATTTTCTTGCCAATGTTCTCCTCTAGGACTTTAATGGTGTTATGACTTACATTTAAGTCTTTTATCCACCTTGAATTTATTTTGGTGTATGGTGTAAGTCTGTGCTCAAGTTTCATTTTTTTGCATGTAGCTGTCCAGTTCTCCCAACACCATTTGTTGAAGAGGCTATCTTTACTCCATTTTATGTTACTGCCCCCTTTGTCGAATATTAATTGACTGTAGAGGTGCCCATCAGTAAATGAATGGATCCAAAAATTGTGGTACATATACACAATGGAATTCTATGCTGCAGAGAGAAAGAAGGAGCTACTACCCTTTGCAACAACATGGATGGAACTGGAAAGCATTATGCTGAGTGAAATAGGCCAGGTGCTGAAAGACAAATACCATATGATCTCACCTTTAACAGGAAGCTAAACAACAAAACAAACAAGTAAGCAGAAAAAAAAACCCCAAAAAACAAAGACACTGAAATAGAGAACAAGGGGATAGTGACCAGAGGGGAGAAGGAAGGGAATTTAAGGGGAAAAAGGGGGAGGGATTTGGAGGAACAAATAGGAAGGACACGGGGATGAGAACTAAGGGGGGGGGGAAATGGGAGGGAGGTGGGGAGCAAGGGGCAGGGGAGGCTGGGATGGGAAAAATAGACAAAAAACTGTACTTGAAAAATAACTAAATAAAATTTAAAAAAAAAAAAGATTCTATCTTTATCTTTAGTGTTGGGTAACTTAATGATGATGTGCCTTGGTGTGTTCCTCGAGTTCGATTTCTTTGAGACTCGCTGGGCTTCCTGGACTTACTGAAAATCTATTTCCTTCACCAGATTGGGGAAATTCTACTTCATTATTTGTTCAAATAAATTTTCATTTGTTCTTCTCCTTCTGGCACCCCTATGATTCGGATGTTGGAATCATTCCAACCAGAAGGTTGGAGTGTTTAAAGTGGTCCTGGAGGTTCCTAAGCTTTTCTTCATTTTTCTGAATTCTCATTTCTTCATTCTGTTCCAGTTGGATATTTATTTACTTTTTGTTTCAAATCATTGATCTGAGTCCTGGTTTCCTTCTCTTCACTCTAAAGACCCTGTATATTTTGCTTTATTTCACTTTGGGTAACTTCATTTCTTCCTTCATTTTGCGACTGAGCTCAACCATTTCTGTGAGCATCCTGATTAACCAGTGTTTTGAACTTTGCATCGGATAGGCTGGCTATCTCCTTGTCAAGTTAGCTCTTTTTCTGGTGTTTTGATCTGTGCTTTCATTTCAGCCATATTTGTCTTGGTGCACCTGTATGTTGTAAGGGGCAGGGCCTGAGGTATTCACCCAGGTGAGGCTACTCTCTTTGCTGCATAGTTGCCCTGTATGTAGGGGAGGGGTCAGAGAGGGAACATGCAGCTCATACGCTCCACTCTAGCTCTACTTCCCAGCGAATTCTCTCGTGGGAGACTGGGAGTTTCTCCCACCGTGGCAACCCCCACAGTAGTTTACAGCTAGTTCCGAATCTTTAGTTTCCCATCCAGCCAGCCCTGCCTCAGCTGTGTGGTCCGCCACCTTGCCGTGCATCCTCTCCACTCGGCTGCCTGTCTCCCATCTCCACCCCTCCTACTGGTCTGGGTGAATGTTTCTTTAACTCCTTGGTTGTTGGAGTTCCATGCAGTTTGATTTTCTGGCACTTTGGGTTGTTTATTATTTTTAGATTGGTTGTTATCCTTCTTTTGGTTGTGCAAGGAAGCAAAGCATTTCCACCTATGTCTCCATCTTGGCTGGAACTCCAGAAGCGTATTTTAAATTTAAATAATTCCACAGAGGATTTTGTAGGCAGTAAAATTACTCTGTAATACTATAATAGTGGGTACATGTAATCATAAATTTGTCCTAACCCACAAATACACTACACAAGAGTGAACCCTAAAGCTAAGTATGGACTTGGGGTGATTGTGATGTGTCAGTGTAGGTCATCGGTTGTAACAAATGCAGCACTCTCGATGGGGTGTTGGTAATAGGGGAAGCTGTGCGTGGGGGGGGGCAGGAGATACATGGGAAAACTCTGTACATTCCTCTCAAGTTTACTGTCAACCTATAACTAACTGCTCTAAAGCAGAGCTTATTTTTGAAACAGACTCATAGAGAATAGACTGACAACTGTCAGAGGAGAAGAGGGGTGGGGGACTGACTGAAAAAGGTGAGTAGATTAAGCACAAAAAAAAAAACAACTCACGGACACAGACAACAGCATGGTGATTACCAAAGGGAAAGAGGGGTGGGGGGAGACCAAAGAGGGTGATAGGGGATAAATGGTGATGCACGGAGACTTGACGTGGGGTGGTGAACACACAGTACAACATAGAGATGATGTATCATAGAACTGTCCACCTAGAACCTATATAATTTTATTTTATTAAACAGTATCACCTCAATAAATGCAATTTTTTAAAAAAAGAATAGTTTATTTTCTTAAAAACTCAGCATCTTTGTTCATTTATCAGCCACATTTCTAATTGGTAAAAAGTCCATGGACACATTACTCCATTTTCAAACTACATTTCATCTTTGTAAAGCATTTACACACTCAGAACACACACACAACACGAAGTGTTCCCCTACCCTGTGTGCCTGCCTGCCTCCTCTCCCTCTTTCCCCCACCCCAGAAGTGGAAGGACTGGTGAAGAGAAGCGAGGAGGGGCCCACCATTATCAGACACAGACCTGACTGATCCTTCCAACAGGGGAAAGGTGAGAGTGGGCCACAGGAGGCTGTGCTGCCCAGGGAAAGCCCAGGCCCAGGACATGGTTAGATGTGGGGGAGTGTGAATGTGTTGTGTGTGTGGAAGTCCAGGGTGCTCCAGAAGGGAGGGCCCAGGGTGATAACATTCAGGCCCTTACTCACAAAGGATACATGTGCAGAACCAAATGATCTACAATGCAACCCTTCATCTGACAGCTCAAAACAGAAAGACAAAGAACCAGGCAGACCCAGTGTAAGCACTGGGTCAGACAGCAACCTGCTAGCTGCACAGGAAGATGAAAGAAGAGTGGAATATAAAATAAAATAAACATGCCCTGGCTGGTCTGCCGCAATGGATTGAGCACTGGCCTGTGAACCAAAGGGTCACTGGTTCAATTCCCAGTCAGGGCTCATGCCTGGGTTAAGGGCCAGGTCCCCAGTAGGGGGCGTGTGAGAGGCAAGCACACACTGATGTTTGCCTCCCTTCCCCTCTCTAAAAATAAATAAAATCTGTAAAAAATAAAATAAAACAAACCAGAGCCCAAGAGGAAGAATGCTTGAGTTTTTTTCAAGTTCATAACTTTTAAAATAAGAAATGCATACATTTTATCCTAAAATTCAAAAGTAAAACCACAGAGATAATGCTGAAGTTACTACTAATTCATAGTCTTTTATATGCCAAAATGCTCACCTTTTTTTTCTGGGTGCCCGAAAATGACTGGAACTATTTAGTATCTATCAATAGCACATCTGCCGACACCTGATCCTGCTAGTATAAGAAATGAACAGGGCATTTCTTCAAAAGGCCATTTCTTCCACAGTAATACCCACAATCATAGGTAAAAAATAACAAAAATCTCTTATACCCATTATCTGAGGAACCCTCAGTCACTTTTGACTTTTTCTAGGGTACACGGTCACTTCTCCCATAAACAAAACAACAGTTTGGTAAATCCACCTGCTTCCTAGGGTCCTTACAGAATTCAGCCAATAATCTCAGCGATAATTCCTAGGAATTCCTCACTCTCACTTTTGGCACTTTCAAGAAGCCACAAGGAGAAACCTAAGAAACTTCAAGGGCATGAAAATCTATTGAATTTCACTAGGCTACTGCCCTGTAGACACTAAACACGAAGTATGAGAAAGAAGAGGTTAGCAGGTACCCCCGGGGGGCCAGGAGTGCAGGTTCTGCCACTCCTACAGCCGTCACTGTGTCATTTCAATCCTAGCCTTCCCCATCTACATAACTGAATGCTAGGCCATTAAAAGATCCCAAGCACTTTTAAATGAAAAAAATTTAAAAACTTACACACATTCGCAAGCAAGACACTCCCACTATGTTAAATATATAAATATATACACACATATGAAAATGACCAACGGACACATTAAGTTTGTACATGCAGCACATACACCTGAAATGACAGGAGAGGCCTGCAGGTTGGAATTGGAAGAACAATTACCTTTCGCTGGATGTTTTTATACTCTACAAACAAGTACTATTTACCTGTGGAAGGTTACACCTTATTTTAAATAAATCCTCCTCTCTGGAAATTTAATATGAGCTACATATTTGTTAGCAGCAAGCTAAGAAGTCAGGCACCACGTGCTGCGTAAAACTTAAAGAACACTCTCTCCGTCTGTCTGTTTCTCTGGTTCTTTCTCTCCCATTTCATCACCACCCCCCCCTTTCCTTTCTCCTTCTCCCTCCATGTATTAATATAGTTTAATGCTATTGGCATTTGTTTTCCTCTTGCTCATATCCCAGTCCACTCCGGAAGTTATGAATCCCAACTCAGGAGCTTTAGTGGAAGTTCGGTGAGTGATGACAACGTACCTGAGGCTCTTGCCACACGGGGCATTAGGTGAGGGAGGAGCTCATCACCTTCGGTGGGGAAAGCCTCCAGAGCGATGCCCTCCACCCACACCTGAGCACATGAGCACAGCACACCGCTGGCTTCCACATTTTCCACATCCCTCTGAGTGTTGATTCAAGACTCCAAAGTGACTCCAAGGTCTATTAAGGTCAAAGAAGGGAGTCCGGTCACATCCTCCTTGACCCTGACCCTTCTATCTTGCTTTCTCGCTGCTTCTATTTGTAATTGTCCCTAATGCTACTCTGAAATACCCTGGGGAAACTGCCTTGTCAGTCGGAACTCCATCTGCCCTGAAACCCTTCTCTAAAGCTCCTCTGCATAAAGCTCCGCTGCCTTGGGGTACACAGTACACTCTGACACCCCTTCCCCCAAGGCGGAATGCAGGACAGCAGGCTAGACCAAGTTCACTGGCAGTGCCCTACAAAATGCCCAGCATTTATCCATCACTCTTCCTGCCTTTCTCCCCAGTGAAGACCACTGGCTTCAGCCTTCTATACTAACAGACAGTGGCGGAGAATTTTGCCTCTAACATTGTTCATATTGCCCGTTACCCCTAAGTCTCTTCTGAGGATCAAACCAAGCCTTTACTCACAATTGCACAGCTGCCTTTCCAAAGAAACATGGCCACTGTTCCCACGGCCTCTCTTCACAGGCGGTTAAGGGAAAATCCATGGGCACCGGGACTGGACAGGCCTGTACCGAATCCTAGCTCCACCCAGCTTTATTCTGAGAGTTTCCTTACTGTTGGTTTCCTCATTGGTTAGGAGAGAACAATGCCTACCTCCTAAGTTGTTTGTGAATATAATTCCTCTCTCTACTCCTCTGACACACCCAGTTTCCATTCAGCCCTCCAGCTAAATCCACCAGATCAACCCTGACCAAATATGTATTATTTGGTAACTAACTTTAGACAAAGCTTAAACTCCCAAAATGTAAAGATTGTATTTTGTGACATACCCCTTCCTTCCTCAAAAGAAAAGTTTGGAAGCTGTTATAAGTATATGAGAAACCAAGCCAAAAAGGAAATAATACCATTCCCTCTGTTAACTACAGAACCTATCACCCAGTCTCTGCAATGCAGAAATCACAGTTCCATCACCCACCCGTTTTCTTTGGTGCCTGCTACCTTCTTCTTCATAATATCAAGACCCAGAGAATCTCTGAAACCCTCAAAGACTCCCTCTCTCCTTTACTGAAGAGGAAGCAAGAGGCCCAGAGAACTTCAGTGATGAGTTTGAAGTTACACAGCTAGTTCACGACCGGCAGCTGAGCAACTTTAGTCCTGTGGTTAAGCACAGCAAACTGAGTAACTCATGGAAATATTAGCGAAGAGGTACCACGCTGTAATGCTTTATTTCACGGAACCTCAGCAGGCTCTGGACACACACTGTAAATCTCAGCACTTGTATTCAGTACATAATATGTGTGTTTATTGCCAGCAGGATTTCACAGATCGGCGGTGGATTTTCTTCGAGATCCTGCATTCTAAACCAGGACCATCAAACGCCCCTTTGTGAGAAATGGAAATGCACACGATCCAACCTGGTACACCTTAGCTCTGTGTGCCTACTGAGCACTAGAGTATGGCTAGCACGACTGAGGAACTGAGTGCTTTAATTCTGTTTCTATTTTACTGTGCTGCAATACACATGAACTTACCATCTTAACCATTTTTAAGTGCGGAGTTCAGTGGTACTAAACACGTTTATAATGTACAATCACCACCATCCATCTCCACAGCTCTTTTCTCCTTGTGAAACTGAAACTCTGTTCAACTGGTGTGAGCAAGAATTTGTAAAACATGTAACACCTACCTAGTCATGGGCACTGACCACTGACCTCTGTTCCCTTAGACTGTCAAATAAAACAGGACAATAGCCAACACAACAATTACTGTCCAGTGTGAATTAATTATATCTACTTTTGGTCCTATCAGCAAAAAAATATATTTTTGGTGTGCTGCAGAATTTTAGTAATTAGTTCACTTGTGCCATGAGATGAGTAAGGTTGAAAACCCTGCTCTCTACCCTCTGAACAATCACTCTCCATTGTCCCCTCCCCTCAGTCCCTCACAACTACTATTCTACTTTCTGTCCATGTGATTCTGACTACTCTAAGTAGTTAACTGGAATCACACAGTACTTGTTTTTTTTTGTGGCTGGCTTATTTCACTTAGCATTATGTCCTCAGGATTCATCCATTTTGTAGTGTGTGTCAGAATTTCCTTCCTTTCCAAGGCTGAATAATATTCCACTGTATGGATCTACCACATTTTGCTTATCCATCCATCTGTTGATAGACACTGGGCAGCTTCAACATACAGCTAATATGAATAATCCTGATATGAACATGGATGTACAAATATCTCAAGACCCTCCTTGCAATTCTTTTGGGTATAGAACCAGAAGAGGAATTACTAGATCATACGGTAATTCTAGTTCCAATTTTGAGGCACCTCCACACTATTTTCCATACCAGCTGTACCATTTTACATTCCCGCCAACAGAGCAAAATGTCTCCCATTTATCCATATCCTCACCAATGTTGTTGTTTTCTGTATTAAAATTTTTTTTAACATTAGCCATCTTAATGTGTTGGTTGATATCTCACTGTAGTTTTGATTTGTATTCCCCTAATGATCAGGGATGGTTAGCATCTTTTCCCATACTTATTGGCCATCTGTTTACCTTCTTTGGATGAATTTTTACTGGAATTAATTTATACTTAAACAGCCTTATGCGGCTAGGGGT
This sequence comes from Artibeus jamaicensis, assembly GCF_021234435.1. Lineage (NCBI taxonomy): Eukaryota > Metazoa > Chordata > Mammalia > Chiroptera > Phyllostomidae > Artibeus > Artibeus jamaicensis. Next base: position 39,588,609 of record NW_026522030.1, on the reverse strand, counting down.
TTCCATACCAGACAGTGCACCCTGATGCCTGAAGTGATTTGGAGGCCAGTGCGGTAAGCACGGTGAGCTCTGGAAGCGGGTGGACCAATTCAGATACCTTATACCTTCTGGTTCTGTAGCTTTAACCAATCATTTAAACTTCCTACACCTCAGTTTTCATATGCATAAAATAGGACTAACACCTCCTACTTCTGAGAATGAAATGAAGTGAATTGACATACATGTAACCCCTGGTACAGTCTCTGTAAATGGGGGAGAAAATTTAAGCCAAAGGGACACGCCTTCCCTCACTTCCCAGTGCCCACTGAAACTTGACCCAAAGGAATTGCAGTCATTTGCCAGGGAAATGGAAGTTCAGTTCTAGAAAACAAGGATCTCTGGCTCTCACCAAAATGACCCCCAAATGGAGAGGTGGACTGAGATGAAATCTGGAAAATCTCACTCCTCTGGTATCCTGTGATTCTGACTCTGTCCAGATTCAGTCTTGGCTAATAACCAACGGAAAAGTAAGGCTGCTGAACTTCCAATTCTAGAATAATGGCCATCTCCTTTGTAAGGCAGCCAAAAACAGACCTTCAGAGGAAGAATCCTTTAAGAAAATCCTCTAAGCCCTGAATGTGATGTGTGGCTCAGGGGGGTCCCGAGACTGTTTCTGTAGCCACGGCCCTTCTCCTCCCCTCAGGCCCAGCCATGCTGTGAACCCAGCCCCCCAGCTCACCTGACACTGTGGTGGTGGGAGTGCTGACCGGTGGAGGCTGCGAGGAGCTGCTGCTCTCAGTCATCAGGCACGAGTTGCTGCCGTTGTTCTCTCTCTTGACAAGCAGCTCAGCCGCAGTGGGCAGCGGGATGGGGTGGCTGATCCCCAGTTCCTCCTCCTGGGCCTGCTGCCTTCTCAGGGCCACCTGGAAGCACAAGGAGGCAGGTCATCCTCCAGCCCACTGCAAGCATCAGTTGTGCAGCTTTGAGAAGACCACTGAAGCCCCGCCCACCCCAGACAGGATTCATTAGCTCCAGCCTGAGGTCTGAGAATCTCTTTTCCAGGTAACTATGATGTGCAGCCAAAGCTGAGAAATGGTTTAGAGCCAGTGTCTGGCACACAGTAGGCACTCAAAAATGTTCATTAAACAAATGAGTATGTAAATTAGAAGGAAATTAGGTTGGTTAGGGAGAATCAGGAAACATGGTAGAGTCAGCCAAGCAGAGGAGTCCCACCTGAAAAGAAGTCAGCACAGATAAATTAGCAGGGCAGGAGAAGGGGATCACTCACTCCTTCATCCCACAAATTTGTGAAAGGTCACTGTACTGGGAACAGCAACCAGCAAGATTGGACTGGATCCCAAGGAACTATTTTTTAAAAGGAGACATAGGAGGCAGGCAAACCTGCAACTCAAAGCAGAATGTGGCAACCAGGACAGGAGAGGTACACACCAATCAATCGTACAGAAGAAATTCAGAGACAGAAATAGAGATAAGTTCAAGGGTAAGAATGGGCCAGAGGTAGAACTGGAATAGGGCCTTGAATATTAGGTTGAATAGGACTTGCACCGGTAAGGCTCAAGGGGCAGAACAAGGGAACAGGAAAGGCCAGAGGTGGGTAGGAAAGGCAGCAACTGCTTAGGACATGCTGTGGAGAAGTGGTGGGGAAAGGGGCTGGACGTGGGTTTTGAAGTCTCTGGAGAAGTCCGGGCAGGAAAGGAGCAGATGCAAGGGACCTAATATACCTAAGACACTTCCCATGGTCCGTCTTCAACATGTCTTCTTTTAAATAACAGTTAAAGGTTGGAAAAAGAGGTGTAAAGAAAATAAATTGTATTTTTGTTGACTACATTTAACCAAAAAAGGGAGACTTTTTGTTTAAACTGACTCTTGGTGACAATGAAATGAGAAGGTACTGGTACCTTAGAAGCCCAAATACAGGGCAAAGCTGAAATCAAATGGTAAACCAGAAGCAAAACTACAATTTTTATATGATTTTAGGGAAATTGTAGTCCCAATTTAGAAAGCTGATTAAGTTGAAAGTTGTTTTACTCATTGTAAAAGTCTCCAGCTTACAAAAAGAATCTTTAAATAATGAAGATAAAGTAATTCAGTTTAAGTCTTGGGTCTTCTATTATTAACCAATTAAGTGTAGAAACAAAATAGGAAGGATCTGATCAGACATAATTTAAAAGTAGCCACAAAGCTGTTCGGCATGTCAATGCCTACCTATACCTTGATTTACACAAACCCCATCCGTGCACAAAACACACAGAATGTTCCATAAACTAGAGACACTTTTACAAAGACCTTCCAAGGGTCCTTAGTAAATGTTGTTTAAACAGGGAATGTGAGGCAACTGATTAAAAAGACAATTATTTTAGAGTTATATGGAAGATCAATTTCAAACGATTTTAGAAAGACTAAAAAATGGCCATTACATGGATTTGAAAGGTTTCATCTAGCACAACACAAGCCTTCTGGTGTGGAAAACACTTAAGTGTCACATTATAAAAGTAATTCTGGATTGTTTTTGTTTTTAACATAACAAATAGCCTTTTCCAAAGTTTGTGCCCCTACTAGTAAAGCTTATTCAAAGTTAATGGCCTTATTATCCTCTGGTTTCTCTTCAGATTGCATAAATCTTTCTCCTTTAACAAAATTAAAAACAAAAAAAACAAAAAAAAACCAAAATTAATGGCCTTACTTGGATAAATATTTTTATTACATTTTGAGGAAAATTCCCCTCCCAAGCATACTTTTTACACTATTTAAACCGACTAAATGTTCAGAATATCTAACTATAAATACAATTTAAATGTTCATAAGTTTTTTCTAGTAAGCTCATTGTGACACATCTTAATGCTACACTCATTTATTCTTTTTATCTACTATAGATTAAGCTAAAAAATTATAAACCAAGAAAAACAACCTATATTTCCATGACTGCACGCACAATCTATGAAACCAAAATATATCTAGTTTAAAACACATTTTTAAAAAGGGATGCACGTAAAAGTATAATGTTTAAGCATCTAGGCACTCCTGTTCAAGCTCTTATCGAAATCATTTTCAGTGAAGGATATTTACACATTCCTACTTAAAAGTAGCTTCTTGGGTTGGTAAATACTCCGTTGGCAAATACTTCTTAGGTTATCTTTTTCACTTAAAATAACCTTAGAAGGATAAAACAACTTTTAGATGGAACGAAGGTACAATATTCTCTTCCAAAAATCTTTTTAGGATACCAACAACATTAACTATTTCCCCTTTTTTCAAATTTCCGTTGTTAAATTACTGCAGTGCTTCTGCCGCTTTAGCGGGGCGGGGGTGGGGTGGGATATGAACAGACAAAACTTCAAACGGCAGCATTTTTTCCACTGCGCATATTGGGAAAATTAAAAAAAATTTAAAAAACCCTCTTACATGTGTTTTAAAAGCATGCACAAAGCAATCTGTGTTTGAATAACTTAGGTGGAGAGAGCAAGTTTTAAAAGATAATCAAATTTCCGCAGTGCTCAAAATGGCTGAGGCGTTCAGCCATGACCTACGCGCCGCGAACACGAAAAGTGCGCCAAGCGCGCAGCCACGACCACGCCATGCTGGCGTCCGTTACAGCTACTTTTCTAGGAAAACCGCTGCCCAACACATAACACATTATCGAGATAACCAGCTAGGACTCTGTTTCGCCAAAAAGGTAGCCCAACCTGGCAGCCCTCGGAGTTTAAGCGCTACTCTCTCGTTGGGGCGGAGTCAGGGATCCCTCGGAACCCCGAAAGGGGCGAACCGAGCCACTCTCCGCTGAAAGCCGGGCGAAACCCGCAACTCTATACTGAAGGTTGAGTTCCTGGATCTCGGGGACTCCAGAGCGAACCCGGCAACTTTGCTATGAAAGCGGAATCATAGATTCTGGGAATTTGGGGGACCTCCCGAAGGGGCAAACTCTGCAACTCTTTGCTAAAGGGCTAGATCTAGGATCCCAGGGCCTTCCCGAGCCCAGCGAACCCCACACCACCATGCTCCGCCGGCGGGATCGGAGACGAGCCCCTCCGAGCGCGGCGTAGACGCGCGGCTGGGAGCTCCGAGCGCGGCGGCTGCTGAGCAACGCCGCTTCCCCTTGCTCCCAAACCCCGGCCCGCAGTGACACGGGTCAAGTCAGAGTGACTTTATCAAGCAATATTCAGGGCTGAACCCTGGTCCCTGGGCGCTCACCTGCGCGGCCATCACGCGCTGTCTTTCCGCGATCAAGTTGCACTTCTTGCACTGGCAGTCCCGCCACATGCAGAAGCGCTTGTGGCCCTTGAGAGGCGACGCGTAGCCGTGGTTCCTGCATCGCGCGCACTTGGGAAGCCGCGGGGACTTCTTGCTCCCCGCGCCCAGGCTGGCTGTCCCCGAGCCGCCGCCACCCCCACCTCCGGCGCTCGAGGTTCCCAGTAGCTGCCCGCTCGCTTTGGCGAAGCCCCCGGCCTTGCCCTGCGGCGGTGCGCCGGGGGCGTGCGGGGCCTCCGACGGCGCGGAGGGCTTGCTAAATGCATCGTCGTTGGGCATGGTGCGCCAAAGAGAAGTGCAGTTACTCTTTGGTCGTCTCTCCGGTCTGAAGACCGCTGCAGGAGAAGCGCCTGGTGGACGGCTAGTCTCCGGAGAAGGCCCGCAAGCGTGTGCGCTGCAGCCCGAGGTGCAGCTGGAGGCACGAGGTCTGGACTGGCAATGCCCAGAACAGTAGGGGGTTGTGCCCTTTTATATTTTCTTTTGGCGCGCGCGGCGCAGAACTTTTGGATACTTTTAAGAATGTTCGCGGGACTGCCTGGGCGGGAGAGGACGCGGCCACGCCCACCGTCCCTTGACTCCAACCGCAACGCTCCAGTTCTTGTAGGTTTGCACTAGCTGCATACACCGAAGGCATTGCTGCAAGGCTGCTGCACAGAGGGAGCTAGGCTCCCCAAGTCAGGAACAAAGCTTTGCATCGTTGCTTGGAGGAGGTGCAAGCCACCCCCTGGGGTCTTGCAGCTCCTTTCTCCCAATGAAGCTATTCCGCAAGTTCCATAGGGCAGACGTTGCCAAAATCCAACTCAGAAAGTGGTTTCTTTTTCCCTTAAGAGAATTAACTATGAGGGTGAAGGCTTGCACAAAAAGTCTCAGCCACTTACACCGGCAAATAAGACTCTAAGTGTGTGGGGCTTATGCCCTCCAAAAATCGGGCCTTTCCCTTCTCCAGTTCCCCTTTCCTGCACCTGCGTCCATTTGCTCCCAAGATTTCTATCTGTTGGCTCTAGATAATTTCCATAGTTCCAGCCCTTGTTGCTTCTCACCCTAAGATTCATATACCTTCTTCCTTTTGAGGCATCTTCACTAGGATCTGCAGGCATGAGAAACTTAGCCTTTAAACAAACAAACAAACCTCAGGGTGGGGGAACAAATGCAGACATTTATCAAAATTCATTCCGTACTTAAGATTTTTACATTTTACTGTGTATACATAATTATACCTTAAAAAAAACCCTGGATCATCTTGCACCATTTGCCTCACCCTCACCCAACCCCTACCCCTGTTTGTCTCTTTCTCTCTGTACTTGCACAGCAAATCCATCTGTAAGGCCAGCCCTCCCCATGTCTGAATCTCTGCAGTAGCCTCAGCTGGTCTCTTTGTCTTCCAGTATATTCCATGCACACAGCAGCTGGGCTCTGTAGTGACTTGGTTTTGTTTTCCATGTAAAAAAAAAAGTTAAAGACCTAAGGCTACTCCTTAAAGGACTTAGAATGGTCTCCCTGTACATTTCTCAACCTCATATAGTTACCTACCAGCTTGGAGGAGCTCTTTGTTGGCCCTTATGTACGTACCTCTTTGCTCAGGGCACTTGCATACCTTGCAGTGGCCATTTTCCAGCCAGGGGGGTTGTCCTTACATCTTTTCCCTATGCTCCTTGCTTTTTCTGAGTGTCAGTGCTCAGTTTCCAAATTCTGGACTCTGACCCTAAGGGGCTAGGTCTACAAAAGAACATGGCCATCCCACCTTGGTTTTTCATCAAAATCGTTGTCTAGTGACCCTCTCTTTAGATAAGCATTTTCAGCACTGAGCTCCGAAATCCTCTATCCAGCCTTTCCCATTCTTATTCTGAGGCCCTTCTCACAGGCTCTTTTCCTCCCTGAATATTCACCATCAGTGTTCTCTGTCTGAAATTAGTTCCTGAAGAAGCTTCCAGCTTCACACAATACCTGGTATCCTACCCATCAAGCCAGTGAAGCTCTACTCCTGATAGAGGCCAGGGTGCAATGGTTCATCTCATTCTGGAACCTGTTAAGTGATAAGCACTATTTTGTTCAGAAATATCCCTAAATCTCCCATTAAAACCAATGTGCCAATTGTTGTTGTCCAGAATTTACCTTTCTTTTTCCATATTTAAATTTTGATACAGTAACTAGAGCTAAATCATTCCTAAGACTCAGTCAGATTTAGAGAATGAAGTAGATGCTGGAAGCAGTGGCTGTCAAATCTCAATTCTAAAGGAACACATGTTTCTTATAAGCACCCAATCACTAGAATCTATGATGGAGGAATTTAAGTCTATAGAAAACTGGAGGCTAGGAATCTATGTGACCAAGGTATTACAACATAAAATGTTATGATACAGTTGATAGCCTAATAAAGCTTTTATTCACAAACCACAGAGGAGGTACCAGACATAAGATGGTCCAAAATGAAAGTAGGAGCACCCAAGGATGAACAGAGTGGTCCCAGGTATGTGGGGCAGTCTGGTGCTGTTGTCTCCTTTCTTTCCTCTCCTCTTTCCAAAAATCAAAGCCAGGAAGGGCAATGATGCACATCTGTATTTATTGAGGTACAAAGATGTCCAAGAAAAACTGACAAGTGGGCAACGGGGGCAGGTTGGTTCTAAATGATGCAGAGTTACACAAAGACTTCTTAGATATGATAGCAATAAAAGAAAAAACTGGCAGACTGATTACATCAAAATTCCAAACCTTTCTGCTCCTAAAGACACCACTGAGAAAGTGAAAAGACAAGGCACAAACTGTGAGGAGAATATTTGGAAATCATATATGTGTGTGTGTGTGTGTGTGTTTTGGAAATCATATTTATATGATTTCCAGATATGTGCTTTATATATAAAGTACACTCCCAGAGTTCTTTATACACTAGATACAAGATCCTTTATTATATATATAAATATTTACATTATATATGTTTGTATATTAAACACATTAAAATATATTTATATTATAAATATATAGTTGATGTATTAAATATATACATATATTAAATATGCTTATAATATATTTATATTATATAAATATAGATTATATAAATATAAAACAAGGGATCTTGTATCTAGTATATAAAGAACTCTGGGAGTGTATAATACAATAAAAATGCAATCCAACTGAAAATATGAGCAAAATTTTGAATAAACATTGCATCAAAGAAAGTATTTGGGCAATAAGCACTTGGAAAGATGTTCAGTATTCTTAGTCATTAGAGACATGCAAATCAAAACAATGAGATAGCACTTCACACCCACTGGGATGGCCATAATCAAAACCATAGACAGTAGCAAGTATTGGTGGGGATGTGGAGAAACTAGAATTCTCATACATTGTTTGTGGAAATGTAAAATGGCACAGCCATTTTAAAGACTTTATCATGTGACCCAACAATTCCACTCCTAGATATCTACCCCAGAGAAATAAAAACACCATGTCCAGACAAACATTTGTACGTGAGTAACCATAGCAACATTGTTCATTTGAAACAATCCAAATGTCCATCAACAGTTGAAAGAATAGGCAAAATGTGATTGGTATACACAGACAATGGAATATTATTCATCTATCAAAAGGGGTGAAGTAGCGATATGTACTACAGTTAGAATGAACATTGACTACATTATGCTAAGTAAAAGAAGTCAGATTCAAAATATCACATGTTGTATGTTCCCATTTATATGAAATGTCCATAAAACAATTCTTAGTTGCCAGGAGGCAGGGTTAGGAATGCACAGTAAGTGCAAATGAGTATAAGGGATCTTCTCGGGGGTGATGCAATAGTCTAAAATAGGATTGTGGTAATGTTTACAGAACTCTATACTGCAAATGAAAATATCTGTGTAATTAAAACAAAGAAATTTAATGGTATATAAATTATATCTCCACAAATCTAATTAAGGACAAAAAATCCCATGATGAACAGTATATTTCCATTTGTGAAATGAACTAACGTGCATTTATATCTGCTCGAGTAGGTTTTTAATTCACCCTGGTTTGTAGGATTATGGGTGATACTCTCCTTAAACTTTGTTTTTCGCCTTTTCAGAGCAGGTCCATGTTCTTGCTCCCTGCCTTCCATCTCTTCCCCCGGGACACGTGGCAAGAACAGACTTCTGTGTTGGGGCCTCGCCTGCACAGCCTCAGCCCTGTGATCCAGCTCCAGCGCTGTTAGCATTGGAACTTGGAACCCATGCTCATTTTACAACAAATTATTACATGTTTTGCTGTCCACTTACCATGGCCGTGTGGGGCTTATATCTTATTTTCTGATTTTGAAAACACTTCACAGGCATTACTTTTACCACCAGAAAAAAGCAATACATTATTTTATTGGTGAGGCAGTACAGCATAATTAAATGCCTAGCTCTGAATCCCAGCTGTGTGACCTTAGGCAAGTTTCTTAACCTCCCTGTGATGCAGTCTGCTCATCTGTAAAAGAGAGTAATAATAAATACCTACTGCAAAGGCTTGTGAGGAAGACTAAATTAGTTAATACTCATGAAGCACTTAGAAAAGTATCTGGCACATAGTAATATGTCTGTTGTTATCATTATTATTTTCACAATGGAAAGAAAAAATAGTAGGAAAAAAAGAGAGGTAAGGTTACATATACATATAACCGTACATATATCAGAATAATTTGCGGGGGCGGGAGCTATGCTAGAAAGCACCGATGATAAACGTCATCTGCCTTTCATTTTTGTCTGTGGAAAGCAGGTTTTGCCCCAAGTCTTGACACAACTGGTAACAGGAAAAAGTCTCCAGACACAGGGGTAGGCAAAAGTAGGTTTACAGTTGTGAGTACACAAAACAGAGTCTATTCTTGTATTAGTATTTATTCATTACTGTGTTATTTATTTGTATTATTTATATTATTGTTATTGTTTCATATACTTGTGATTTATCTTTTAGGTACTGATGGCTGGGAACTTAATCTACTTTTGCCCAGCCCTGTATATGATACCATGTGAATCAAATATTCAGCTCAGGTGTCAAGTGTGGAGCTGCGAGTCAGCGGGCCTGAACCAAAGATCCAGTGAACAGCCATGTATGCGCAGTGCCCCAGGGTGACCGGTGTGAGGAACCTAGGATGACATGAGACTGGTAGGGCCTGGAGTATTTCATGCAGGAGGACCTCGTGGGAGAAGGAAGGCTGAGCTGTGTCCTGTGAACCTCACACAGGTTCGAGTAGGCACAAAGGGGAAAGCAGGACAGTCGGGGTCCTGGGAAGAACAGAGAGAAGGCTGGGCATTGGGAGTGACCTGTGGGTTGGGGGAGAGGGCACAGACATGCCAGTGTAGAACAGAGGAGTCAAGCTGGAGCCCAGCAGGAGATAAGGTTGGAGAGATAACATGGCGCTTTGCCTGCCAGTGAGGAATTTGGCTTTTATCCTATAGGCAAATGGAGAATGATGGAGGCTTTTGTCCTTGAGGTGTTTAAGGAATGAAAGTGATGGGTCTGCCAATCATTGTGTGATTTCAACAAGACATTCAATGTCTCTAAGCCTTCAGTCTTTATGAGATGATAATATCATAGGACCAAATATGGTAATATCATAGAACCATGCCTGCCACACAGAAAATGTTCCATCAGTGTTGGTAGCCAATGCTGACTTCAGTTTGGATCAGAGCAACTGGAGAGATTGAAAGCAGGTAATGCTGGACCTGGCTGCTCAGGAAAATGGCTGTCTGAGGTTGCAGCAGTAAAACTTAATTACCAGCCATCTTCCTCTGTGCATTCCAGTTCCCACCAATGGCCAACAGACGGAAGCGAGGGAAGCGTGGCATGTAGGAACACAGACCTCACAGTCAGGCTGCCTGAGTTAGAGTCCCAGCTTTGCCACTTAGCAGCTATGCCCCTGTTCAGCATATCACTTACCTCTGGGCTTCCGGTTGGAAATAACCTGAGAATTCTAAAGATGCAGTGAGTGATGTATAAAGGGTGCAAGAGAATAAGCACCATCTAATGGTGGTCTGTTGTTGTTTTAGAATTCTGTAGGAAGAACTTTGAAGCACATGTTGACCATGAGGGGACTAGGAGGCCAAGTTTTAGGATCTGGCCAGTTTGCTAATTCCTCCCAAGTAAACGTTTCCCAAGAAGGTCGGTAATTAGAGGCACAGCCTGGAACCTGGAAACAAGTGACAGAACCTCTGAGTGGTGAACATCTCTCACACAGCACATCATTCTCACACTATCTGAGCATCTGGAGCCAGCCTGAACCTCTTAGGAAGACAAAAGGACACCATAAGGTGGCACATCATAAGCAGCATAACGGCAGAACAGCAAAGGTGACAGCTGATGGCAGGGAGGAGGCAGTACGGCCGTGGACAGGGAGGCAGGTTCCTGCTATTCAGAACCATCGCTATTAGGGGCATCGCTGTTTCATAAGCCTGTGCAGTGACGGATTCTCACCAGTAATCCCTGTGAGTTGTCAACAAAAGATTAATTCATGTCCAGTTTCTTCCTCTCTGTTCAGTAAGAGTTAAATATTCTATTTCCCAATAAAAATTATCAAAATGTGAAAGTTTTGATATTTAAAGGGGAAAGCTTACATTATTTAGAAAAACCAATGAATATACTATAGGTTAAGTGAAGTAATCTAGAGAAAATGCACTCATAATCTAGAGAAATTTTAAAATGTATTTTAAAGATAATTGTAGATGACTTTTCAGTATTAACTGCTGTTAGAAATTATCAGCAGCATACTGACCCTTTTCCATTAATCTAAAGAAAAAGAAATAGTTTACCATCATGCATTTTTCTTATAGGATTGATTGCTTAAAATTTCAAGAAAAATCTGATTTAGAAGTTTTTATTTTTACAAAGTTAAATTTGATGGAGAAAAAGTAACTACATAGCTTTACTGTTTGATATTTATGAAGAGCAAACAAATGTCAAGTTGCTATTTTAGATTCTAATGTACAAATGCATTATTTTAACTGACCATTTATAAGTAAAAATAATTACTTAAAATATTGGATAATCTACTTGCTTGAGTACCTTCTGAACAAATTAATTGTCTGGTAAATTGAAGCTCTCTCAAGAAGTTTTCTTGTGCCTTCTTCTATAAAGACTTAAGAGACCAGATGAACCAATGAAAACAAATCCTGAAATAAAATTTCCTTTAAGTGTTTCAGATAAATTGGAAGTTAAAATGTATATCAACAAAGGTGCTCAGACACATCTCCCATTGGGTTCAATAGCCACTCTCTTGCTGATATCTTGGTTTGCTAACAAAATTAAAAAGCAAGACAAACAGATAGATTAGCAGTGCTAATAATAATGTAAGTATGCCTGTATTTTTACCATAGACTGTTTATATGAGGTAGAGAGGTGGGACTGGTAAGATTAATATTATGTGGCTCATTCAAAGTTTAAAAATTGAAACCCTTTGTCGACACATAAATATTGGCTGTTATGTATTTTACTAAGGTTTTTTTTTTCTGGCCAAAAAAGGCCTTGTCAATTTGGTTCTTTCTTTACCAAAGAATAGAAGAAAACTACACTTAGTTTTAGAGATATATTATAAAAACAAAAGTTCAGTTAATTCCAAAAGAAAGAAAGATGAGCCAAGAAGCAAAACAGTGAGGGTGACTGTGGTATTGATGCCAAGAATTAGACTAACTATACCCATTGTAATTATTAACACAGATTGTTTTAGAACTGGCAACTATAAAATGAGAAAAAAATTATATTCACATGTACATTTCTATACTTGAGTTGATTATATGATTATTGTCAGAGTTGGTTGCTGGGATTTGAAGGGGTCAAAAAACCACCCTTAACCAAACAGGACTTTGGGAGTACTATAAAGACTGTTCCTGGCCCTTAAAAAACAAGACAAATAAACTATTTCACCATAGAAAACACCAGTAAGAGTTCAGTTCAAAAGAAATCTCCAGTTAATGAAGGATTCATTGCCAAATGAAAGGTGACATCATTTACCAAGGAGTTTAGAAAAGGAAAAACACTGAGGACTAGAGTAGACAGGAGGGTTTCCTGGAAGAAGCAAGCTTTCAGAAAAGTAGTGTTTGGGTTAATGAACCAAATCATGAAGGGGTGGTAAACTGATCCAAACTACAATGAGATCTTCCAAGAGGGGACTGGGGCAGTCTCAGGAAAGGGGTTTACACGCATCCTTGACTCTGTCCCTGAAATCTCCACCCGTGGGGTGTCTGTTTCCTCCACCTCTCTTCTGTCCTTGCTGCTCTCCCCGGTCTGTACTGGAAGCTTTAACGGGATCAGGAGGAACACAGAGCTTTTCTTTGCTTCCAGGGAATTTTTATGGAGATAAGCCTAGAGGATTTTTAATTATTATTATGATTTACAAATATTACTAAAACAGGGAAAAGCAACAAGAAAATAATCACAGTGTCAAGAATCAACACAGTCTGGCTTGCAAACTGTAAACTATTCTTCCTGGGAACCCGAGGAGAAAGGATCTTGGCTGGGGCTCTCCCAGTTTGCAGCTAGGTTGCCCCACCACCCCACCCCACCCCCACCCCCCCCACCCCCACCCCCACCCCCACCCCCACCCCCCCCCGCCAGCGGCCATCTTTACACAGCGGCCACAGCCCGCCACTGCGTTCTGTGCACGTGACTGGCGCCAACTTGCCACAACCATCTGGGACCAGCAAGGAGCCAGCTCCTCGCCCCCTGTCAGGCCAGATAGCCTTCTGGAAAACCCGCCCCCTTTGCAGTGATGGACAGGTAAAGTCTTCTGGCCTTCTGGAAGCTCACAACGATCTCCACCTGGAAGTATGGCCAATGAGTTCTTATGTGGGGTGGGTGGCCCTAGCACAGTGGTGTTGGGGTGGTAGCGTCCTGGGGGCAGAGGGTGGGGGTAAAATCCGTACATCTGGTGAAGTAGCTGTTCCACATGGCACATAAATGTTGTATACGGCATAACTAATGCTGTATGCGGCATACTAAAAACAGATTACTCCTTGTTTACTGAAATTCAAGCTTAACTGGGTGTTCTGTATCTTTATTTGCTAAATATGTTGACCCTACGTTTAAGGTTTCTTGGAAACACCATTTCCCCAAGGTCTCTTAGAAGTAGAAAAAAGACCCCGCGGACCCGGAGTGCTCCTGCTGCAGCCCTGGAAGCCAAGTCCGACCCGTCACAGTTCCTGTCGGGCTGCAGACTCAGAATGGGTTTTACATTTTTAAACAGTTGAAAGAAAATCTAAGGTATTATTATTATTTTCACAAATGAAAATTATATAAAAGTCAAATGCTGGAGTTCATAAATAAAGACCAAAAGTTTTATTGGAATGCCCATTCCTTGATGTTCGCAGCTCGCTGCTTTGGAGATGCAAAGGCAGAGTTCAGGAGTTGTGAGAGAGGCCATCTGGCCCGCAAAGCGGAACATGTTTGCTACCTGGCCCTTTAAAAATTGTGAGGACCCCTGCTGCACACTTCCATTTTTTTGAGGCTCCTAGCATGATTTAAAAAAAAGATACATCAAAATGGAGTAATGCATTTGGAGGTACACCCAAAGGCTGGGTCTAAAATGGTCCCGCCTTTGCCCCTCAGCCTCCGCACCTCCCTCCAGGCCCAGCTGCCTGGCGGGTTAGTAGATGAACATGACATAGGCTTGGTCTGGCAGAGCTCAGGTTTGCCAGGGCAGACGGCTGTGTAAACGAAGTGTTCCGCTGGAAGTATGTTAAGGAAAAAAATGGAGAATTATGAGGAGCACCCAGGCTTAGAAGACAGGCTGGAAGACAAGAAAGAACATCTATAATACTACAGCCAAATAGGAAGATAAAGGTTTTGGGTGCATGCAAGTGTATGTTGTATTCCAGAAATTAAAGAAAAGTTAAGTTTGGCTATACATGAGAGGCAGGGGTTGGCAGGTGGGCGGGGTGGGGAAGATACTAAAGATAACAGCAGTACTTAACAGAGTTCACGTAAAGCATTCTCTGTGCCTACCGCTGTTGGAAGTGCTTTCTGTATTACTTTATCTAATTATCACAACAGTCCTGTCATTGTCCCCACTTTATAGATGGAAATTCTGTGGTACAAAGAGGTCTAGTGATTTCCCTATCTGAAAAAGGGAGGACGGTAGCAGGTGGACCCAGGCTCACATTATTAACCTCATTCGAGAAAGGTCAAGTTGCTCAACTCTTTTCCTCAGAGAGATGCAGTGGGGACGAGTGAGCAGGGGGAGTGAAGTGAGATGTTCCTTGGGCCCTGGGACTATCTCAGACATTTGTGTGAATGGTGGCAGCAACTTAATTAGGGTGATTTATATGCATTGAGCTCTCTTAGAGCTACAGCCAACAAAACAAAGGAAGAGGTAACCAATTAAGTGTGATACAGACTGTAGATGCTCTAGAAAAGCAGAAAGGAAAGATGATGATGATTCTTCTAAGGGAGTGGTGACCGGTGTCTGAGGAGCTGGCCTTTGAGCTGGTCTTTCGGACACTCAGAAATAAAGGGGTGTTTCCGAGAGAGTCTTTGCCATCTTTCTGTTTTGTCCTGTCCGGCACTTGTTAGACTCGGGCGGCTCATTAATGTTTGTGGAATGAATGCGTACATTTTAAAATATACATTTACTTTTGAATAACTAATAGAGTCACATGGTTCAAAAATTTAAAGATTCGATCATCTCAAAGATGAAGTGTTTTCCCACCACTGTCTCCCGTCACTCAGCTCACCTCCACAGAGGCGACGAGGTTTTACACTTTTTGAGATTTATGGCGGTGACCACCACTCCACTGGCCAGGAGTCACCCCCGCCATGGATGTAAAAACCCACCCTCAGAACCTGACATCCCCAGAGGTGGCCTGGGGCAGTGAAAGACTGGCTTTGGGGCCGACAGACTTGATTTCCTATCCTTGTTCTGTATTCCTTTGAAAAATGACTGAATTCCTCTTTAGGTTTTACATCTGAATTGGGGGTAGTGATTCTCTAGGGATATGAAGATTGAATGAAATGAGATAATGAATATAAATAGCCTGCCTAGGCATGTGGTACCAAGGAGGGAATCACTTCTCACCTTCATTTCATTGTGTTGCTGTGCTGTGACCCTCAGAATTCTCTCCCTCAGTCTTCCCTCCACCCTTTCATTCCACCTAGTGGGACAAGAACCACAATTTAATGACCTGCAGGGCTACAACATGAACCTCAAAAACATTATTTGAAGTAAAAGAAGCCAATCACAAAAGCCAATCATACATCTTGTATGACTCCATTTATACAATACATGTAGGAAAGGTAACTCTATGTAGGTTCATGGTTTCCAAGGGCTGGGATATGGCGGGTGGGTATGAGGAGTGACTGCTAATGGATACAGGGTTTTCTTGGGAGGGTGATAAAAATGTTTTAGAATTGAGGTGGTTGATTTGGCATACTCTTGATGTGCCAAGAAACATTGGACTGCACACTTGAGATGGGCAAATTTTATGACAAATGAATTATGTCTCAATAAGGTGGTTATTTTTAAAATGCCCTGGAAGGAAGGTAAGGTAGAGGTGGAAGAGACAGAAGGACCTACAAGTAGGGAACAGAAAGGACTGCACTCCACTTGCAGGTCTAATAGAGGAATGAGCAACAAAGGGCCTGAACTTAAGTCCTGGCTCAGCCTCCAGCTGGCTGTGTGACCTTGGAAAATCCCCTCACCCTCTGTGCTTTGCTGCCTCATTAAGAAATACAATAATATGAAATTTAAAAAGGAGGTAGAACTTGATGACCTAGGGTCCCTTTCTCATCTAAATGTCTACAGTTTGCCTCCTGCCCCAGCTGGGGGAGGAGGGGTGAGGGGAAGCCAGAGATAAGAGGACAGCAAAGATCCTGGCTGAGGCTCTGCCCTCCTCTCTGCCCTGCTCTGCACCCTGCCCTCCCCTTGAACCTGAAGCCTTTGTTCAGCTTCCCCCAACCCTGAAAGTGCATGCATGCACGGGAGAGAGTGTGTGGGTTGGGTCAGGGTCACAGAAGGCGCAGTCAGGAGCCGTGCTTGCAGATCCTATTCCATTTTCTAGGAGAGATTATAGACCTTGGGAAGGAAGCAACTTGGGAAAATAAATGTAGATTCGAGGTAAATTCTCCAGCCAGAGAGGTGGTTTTCTACCTACTCATAAGGACAACTCTGCAATCATTAAGGTTCATTAGTATCTTTTAATATATAATAGTGAGCTGCACTCAAGCATGTGCATTGTAATTTTTTATTGTGGTGAAGGATGCATAAAGTGTACCATTTTGACCATTTTATGTGTACACTTCAGTGGCATTAAGTATATTCACACTGTTGTGAATATACTCACCACCATCCATCTCTCTTTCAAAATTTTTCATTTGAAGTGTAACAAACATAAAGTACAAAAATCCTGTGCTATGCTCCATGAACTTTTACATTTTCATATACTAGCCATTGCAATAAAAATACAGACCACTTATAGCACTCCGGAAGGCTCTCTCAGCCCCCTCCCAGCAATTACATTTGAAGGGTTTTTTTTTCCTTCTAAATTTAACTCTTTGATTGGGAAAAAATGGCTGGCTCACAAACAACTTAGATGGTTTTGCAAATTGCATGGTCAGTATCTTAATGTTTCATTCTGAAAGGTTCAAGCACCAGTGTACTTGGCAGGAAGGTGCTGCGCTAGCACAGTGCACACGCTGCTCTTTGGAAGGTCTGCTCTCCTCCAGCTTGAGCCTCCTGGTTGCACACCCCAGGGCTACTGCACGGACTGAAAAATTCTCGTTGGAATGCACTCTAAATTCTCACTGCAGATGGGACAAAGCGGACCACCCTTCTGGTGAACTAAGTGCAAGGATATTTTCTACTTGCTGCCAGGTAATTTGTTGGGTAAGGCATCCAAACATAGGCCCCATCAGTGAGGTCAAAATGTCAGCTGGCTCTGTAGCTGGATTAAAAATGAGATAGCTTAGCCCACTTTACCATTCTGTAGCAGAAGCTGAAAGCTAAACAAGGTTGCATCAGCCCATTTTTTTAGGCTTTAAATATAAATTAAACTTAATTTTTATTGGGACATATAATATTAGTTTCAAGTGTATAACAATGATTAGATATGTGTGTATATTGTGAAATAATCACAATAGGTCTAGTTAACGCCCATCACCACACACAGTTACACTATTTTTTCTGGTGGTAAGAATTTTAAGTTCTACTCTCTTAGCAATTTTCAAATATGCAATATTGTTAACTGTAGTCATCATGTTGTACATTACATAACCAGGACATTTATTTTATAACTGGAAGTTTATAGCTTTTGACTATCTCTACCCATTTTTTTTCAATATTTAAATCTGGACTCTTTGCATGTGGAGAAAAAAGCAGAGGACTTTAAATATAATTCATGAGAGTAAGGAAGCAGTGAATAGGAAACTAGGGAAAATAAATAGGGGAGTTTGAAAAGGAAAAATTGGCAAAGGATCATATCAATCCCAAAGAGAGGAAAAGTTTTATGCAGGAAATCCAGAAGAAGGCAAAAACAGACAAACCCTGAGGATGTTCAACATTCTTACCTGCAAAGTTGGCTCCTGCATTTTTCACCTTCGGCGGAAGCCCTGAGAAAGCCCACAGGTTAATTCACCACCGTCTCTCCTGAGCTCAGCACAAGTGCCTGGCGTGTGGCAGTCAAGTACAGGAAGCATATAAGTGGAATCATACAATATTTGTCTTTCTCTGACTAGTTCACTGAGCATAATACCCTTCAAGTCCATCCATGCTATTCACAAATACTCATTCTTTTTTATGGCTGAGTAACATTCTGTTGTACATATATATACCACAGCTTTTTTTAATCCTCTGGATATGTGGAATCTAAAGAAAAATATATAATTGAAACAGACTCATGGACACAGAGAGCTGACTGGTGGTGGCCAGGGGGTGAGGGGTTGGAGGACTGGGTGAGAGAGGTGAAGGGATTAACAAGTACGAATTGGTAGTTACACCCCATTCATGGGGATGTGAAGTACAGCACAGGGAATATAGTCAGTAATACTGTGATAACTACGTGTGGTGCCAGTTGGGTACTAGACATATGGAGGGGATCACTATGTAAAATATGATTGTTCAACCACTAAACTATATACCTGAAACAAATACAGAATTAAATTGAAAGTAAACTATAAAAAAAAGATTAAAGATGAGCAGGGAAACAAATATGGTCCTGTCAGCTAGAAAGGCCCATTTCCAACTGGAGACAATGGCCAAGGCAGGGAGAGAGGAGGCAAGGAGGAAGGGTCGCCAGGGGACAGTCACCTGCTCAGAGTGCCATACACTAGCGCTAGTGCTTCCCAGGGTGGGCGCAGGGGAAAGAAGGCAATACACCCACGGGGAATTTTTTTTCTTTTTAAGGAATGGAACACAAGAAAAAAACCACGTAACTGTGTGAAGTAATGAGTGTTAACTAGATCTATTGTGGTGATCATTTCACGTTATAAACAAATTTTGACTCATTATATTGTACACCTGAAACTACAATATAACATAAGTAATATAATTAATATATGCCAATATGTGTTGATTTTTTAAAATATCAAGGGAAGTAAACACTTAGAAGGAAGGAGGCAGACTTGCCCAGGGAACATGAGGGAGAAGCCTCTTCTTTAGATCAACACTAGTGGTTGTGAAGTGTAGCTCACTGTGACTTTAATTTGCATTTCCCTAAGGACTGATCATGTTGAGTATCCTTTTATGTGCTTCTTAATTATGCTTTCATCATCTCTGGAAAAATACCTATTCAACTAATTTGCTCATTTTGAATGGGGTTGTCTTTTTATTAATGAGTTTTAAGAGTCCTTACTCTGGGTACAAGTCCTTTATCAAACACATGATATGCAAATATTCTCATTCAGTCTCTGAGTTCTTTTCATTTTCTTAATGGTGTCTTTGGAAGCATGAAAGTTTTGAATTTTGGTCAAGTTGAAATTATCAATTGTTTTTCTGTTGTGGGTTTGCTTTTAGAGTGTTTGCTTTAAGAGTGTTATAGCTAGGCCCTGGCTGGTGTAGCTCAGTGGATTGAGCATGGGCCTGCGAACCACACGATCTCGGTTCAATTCCCAGTCAGGGCACATGCCTGGGTTGCAGGCCAGTTCCCAGCGGGGGACTCACGAGAAGCAACCATACATCAATGTTTCTCTCCCTCTCTCCTTCCCTTCCCCTCTAAAGATAAATAAATAAAATTAATTTAAAAAAAAGAGTTTTATAGCTAAGGACTCTTTGCCTGGCCCGAGGGAAGACATGCTTCATACAGTTGGAGAAGGGAGGCTAAGTTGTTCGCTGTAGTAGGCATGATTTTATGTATCGATGTGACTTTTAGAAGTAGCTTTCTGAATGCTTTTTGAGGTATTTGAGTATGTATTTCATGAGAAATCACTTAAATTTGGTTATCAATTTATAATGACAATAATAATAGTTAAGATTAATTGAACACTCGGTACTAGGCACATGGCTGAATTCTTTTCATGAACGAATATCACTCCATCCTCACACCACACCTGTGAAGTAAACCCTGTTACTATCATTACCTAAAAAATTGGGAAACTGAGGCTCAGAGAGGCTGAGTGAGGTGGTAAAGTAAGGACTGTAACTGAGGTCATCTGAACTGGGAGCCCACTCTCGACCACTCCTCCGTGGGTGACACTTAAGCATCTGCCCAAAATTCCAGTGAGCCGTGTCTGCCTGTGCGAGCACAAGCCTCCTGAGTCTCAGCTTCTTGCTGGGAGCTGGCTGCGGGATCGACAAGTCTTAAGTGATGATTAGGAGCCTAGAAAAGGTGCACCTGTACAAGAGTTTTCTTCACTGCTCTCTATGGTACCTGGAATGTTTGCCTTGCAGAGTCATTTGTTGAGGGTAAAGCAATTACTCTGCAACATGCTTGGTGATCTTGGTCTCAGCGTGACGTTTCTCTGAGTATGTGCCTTATCTTTCTAAAAGATCATGAACTCCAAGATGGCTGAGATCATGTTTTATTTTTGCATGTGTTTTGAAATCTGGGCCTTTGGGCTCATGGTCTGTGGGGCTTTCTCTGTGGAAAAGGCAACCTTCCAGACACCCCCAAGGGTGTTAATCGTCCGAACCACCTCTTGATATCATATCTGTGCAGAGGTTCCCAGCCCTCCCAGGGAATAAATTCCAACTCCAAACCTCTGTGAGGACAGTTTGTGGTTACAAATTCTCCTAGAAGGTATTTCCTCACATCCACTTCCTGAACCCAAAACCAAGGCCCAGGCAAGCAAGCCTCCCTATCATCTTGGTCAAGGGGTGTGATTTTTCTGGCCCACACTTCCTTTCAGGTATATCCTTTTTTAAAAAGACTTTGTTAATTAATTTTTAGAGAGAGGGAAAGGGAGAGAGAAAGAGAGGGAGAGAAACACTGATGTGAGAAACAGTGATCAGTTGCCTCTTGTACACGCCCCGACCAGGATTGAACCCACAATCCTGGCATGTGTCCTGATCAGGAATCGAACTGGCTACCTTTCAGTTTGTGGGATGATGCCCAACCAACTGAGCCATATTGGTCAGGGCTCAGGTATATCCTTTGAAAAGTCCCAGCTTTCTGTTAGGGTTGGGGCATCAATTACAGCTTAGTTTTAAGGGACAGCCAGAAGTCTTGTGTCCTGGCCCTGTGAGGGTTTTTAAAAAGCCACGCCCCTGGGCCACTAAGACAGGAACAGCCCCCACCACAGTACCCAAGAATCCATCCTCTTACCCTCAGTTTTTTAACTTCTTGGGTTTTTTTATTTTTGTTTTTGTTTTTTTGCCCCTGGGGAAATGTCCATACTACCTGTTAAATCTATAGATTCAATGCAATCCCTATCAAAACACCAATGGCGTATCTCACAGAATTAGAATAATCCTAAAATTTATATGGAACCACAAAAGACCCCAAATAGCCGAAGCAACCTTGAGAAAGAAGAACAAAGTTGGAAGGATTGTGCTGCTTGATATCAAACTATACCAGGTCATAGTAATCAGCTCAGCATAGCACTGGCATGAAAACAGACACACGGATCAGTGGAACAGACTGGAGCACTCGGAAACAATCCCATACTTCTATGGTCCCATACTTCTTATAAAGAAGGAGGCAAGAACATACAGTGGGGTAAAGACCGTCTCTCAGATAAATGGTGCTGGGAAAACTGGACAGATACGTGCCCCCCCAAATAAACTAGACCCCTTTCTTGCTCCCTTAATTTTTGTCAGCTATAAATTGAAAGGATATTTATAATATTTTTTTCAGAATAATAAGTATTCTGTTGTGAGAAGTTGCTCAAAGTATCTATCCTGCATTTATTTTTGGAAATGGAGGTCAGTCGAGAACCATATCGTAATCAGCCTTTGCATTTTCCTCCATACCTAACACAGTATCATTACACAGAAGATAGGTGCTTAGTCACAAATAACAGTTGTGTGAATGTGCTATTCACAAGGGAAAACATATTAGCCTGTGAAAATGGATCTGTGTATCATATTTTAATCTCGGATGAACGCCAGATTTGTTCTCCATAGGGAAGCAGTGCCTGATAGGGAGTTCTCATGGGGAAGAGGGGAGCAATGGATGAGCACCAAGGTTCAAGAGCAAGGGGGGTGCTCAGGAAAGCCATGCCCAGGGCGGGTTCCCCAGGGAGAGCTGGGGCTGTCAGAAGGCAAGTCACTGGAGTTCAAGAAAGGAGCTTACGTCAGCCCTGCCCCAACCTTTGCGATTTATCATGTGGGGGGCAGGTTCTTGAGCATCCTTGAGTCTCATTGTGGGTGGCAGAAGTTTTTTATTTCTCTCTTTTTTTTTTTTTTTTTTTTTTTAGAAAAAAAGAGTCCTTTAGGGAAAATTAATAAGAGAAAACAAGCCCCAACCGTCCTCTCCAAATTTTGGAGACGCATCTTGGCGGGGACAGCCACGTTCATTCACTTTTAGGATGTTACATTTGTGGAACTGAGTGCTGGGCCCTGTGCAGGACCTGAAGGCTACAGGTGTGAATAGGGTCGGTGAGGAACCGGCTCTCCAGAGCTTCCACTGTACCAATAATCGTGGGAACCAGTGTATGTATATAGATCGTGAGGGGTGTTGCAAATGAAAGTCTGCTAAAGGGTGTGGTGACAGATTATGACAGGGGCTCTCAGGGCTGGGGGATCAAGAGACTCTCTGGAGGATGACTCAGGCGGTCAGGCTGAGAGGGTGCAGACAGCAGCAGCCAGAGGGAACAGCGTGAATGCAGCTTCTTGTTAGCAATACACCGATCTGCAGAAACCACTGGCACTTTTGTTTCATTATAATAAGACCTGATATCGGTGGCACTTTGTGGCTGAGTGTTTTCCTGAAGGGGGCAGGCTGCATCATGTTCCAGTTTTCAGGATGAGGGAACCAAGGCTTTACGTTGTCAAGGCACCTGCCCTGTCACAGAATTTCAAAATGGATGGAGTTGGGGGCTGTGCTCTGGTTGTTTAAGTAGCTCATGTTCAAATGGAACTTTGCAAGTTCCCCAGAAAACAGCAGATTGATTTCAGGCAGCAGCGTGGCAGCATATTTGACGCTAACAGAAAGGGCTAACGGTTTCTTGACATAAGTGACATTTTGAATAGGACAGGAGCTCCGGAGGAAGAGGTCCTGGCCACAGCTGTAACTGTAAGGCACGGTCACAAGTGCGACCTGTTTCATCAGGGCTGCGATCAGGGTTCCTCTGGCGGCCCGGGCTGAGGCGCCGCTGTGGAGTGGCAGGTGTGGCTGTCAGAAATTGAGAAACGCGATGTTAGTGCGACAGCTATTGACAACGGAACAAATTTCTATGGAAATTCCTTTTAATACTGAGTTACTACGACTTAATGGACACCGTTTTTGTAAAGACTGGCCAAGTCAAAGAATACGAATCCCTCTCATAACTCATAAAATTAAAGATGGAACAGCAAAAAGGCTTGAAAGCAACCAAATCAATAAAAAGCGCTGTGTTGGGTCTTTCCTTGTGTTGCTAGAGATGCCTCAGGAGGCTCCAAAAAGGGCCGGGAGCGGCGTCCCTCCCCTTTTCTTTCACCATCGCCTCCTAAGGAGAATATTTTCAGGGAATAAATGTAAACCAATTTATTAAGCTTAAATAAAGTTAAATTATATAATGTAAATAGTATAATATATCATTTAATTTAATTTCTTCCTAATAGGAGAAATGAAATATTCATGAATAAGATGTTCCTCAGATAGGGTTTGAGTCGGGAGGACTACGAACTCTAAAAAAATCTACAATTTTTTGTCGTCCGAGAACCAGTTTTCGCCTTTCCTCCTGCTGAACATGCATCTGCTAAAGGAGAAGCAGAAACAGAGCACGTGAACACACGCACATCCCAGAGCCACATCGCCTGTGGTCTTTAAAGGACCACACTCAACCTAAATGAAACCCCAATGGTTACTGCGCTGGTTGATTTTATGTGCGCACTTGGCTAAGCTAAGGTGTCCAGTTGTTTGACCAAAGTCTAGTCTAGATGTTGCTGAGGAAGTGTTTTGTGAAGGTAATTAATGTTCCCAGTTGGTTGACTTTAAGTAGATTGCCCTCCTTAACGAATGTGGAGCCCACCCAGTCCATCGAGGGCCATAAGAGCAAACCAGGTTTCCCCAAGAAGGGCTTCTGTCTAAAAGCTCTAACGGGCGTCCTGTGAAGTGCCCGATCTGCGGAGATTTCAGACTCACCAACCCCCACAGTTGCATTAGCCACTTCCTTAAAATAAATCTATTTCTCTCCCTCCCTCTTTCTCTCTGTCCCTGTATCTCTCTTCCTCTCAACCCCTCTCTCTCCCTGTCATTCACTCTCTCAGCAACATATTTGTCCCAAATCATCTTCACATAAAAGGAGGAAAATAGAGTGATAGTCATTCGCTATCATTTGACCCTCAAAATAATGTTGTGGGGTGAGTATAATCACTGTGGAGAAGGAAACTGAGACACGGAAAGTTTAAGTAAGATTTGCCCAAGGTTACGTAACTCTGAATCGATAGAATGAAGATTGGAACCCAGGACTTCCTGACTTCAGAGCTCCCTGCCTTCCAGTCGGCACTTACTTTCCCTCCGTGGACCTTTCCATAGCTCACTGATCACAAAGTACACGGTTTCGGGTGAACTCATGAGACGCTGAACATACATGGTGCTTCCCTGAAACATCCCATAGTCCTAATGACCGGAGAACCCTTGGCCAGTGCTGCAAGAAGTGACATGCTTGCGTTATTCATCTAATCCTCATAACACCCTTATGAAGCATGTATGGTTACTCCTCACCTTTTATGAAGTAGGAGGTTCTTTAAATGAATTCTGAGAAGATAAGTGCTCCCAGCTTGTGAGCAGCAGAGCAGTGGCTCTCACGTTTATCCGTCCCCTCTGGTGCCCCAGCTGTAACCACCCCAACTGAAAGCCTTCTCCCATGTTGTCCTTAGGAGCACATCATCTCCCTCTCTCCTGTTCTTCCCCTCCTGGTTTATTCTCCCTTGTTTCCATTCCTCACTCCAGAACTTACTTGTTTGGGGCCAGGATGGGAAGCAATCTGATAAACAGTTGTTATTATTGGTTTGGAACTTCTAGCATTCGCCTTTCAACAAAGAAGACCTGGAGACCCCAAACCATCAACCACAAGACCGAATAGAGATTCCACAGGTGGGAGGAATTTCAGTAGGTGACTTAGGGCACTGACCAAGAAGTGGGTGTCATTCTCAAGTGGGAAATGCAGGAGAATTGAGTAAAGGGACAATTTACAGAGGTGTGAGGAGGACTCGGAAACCAACATGGGATGATGTAGCACCTCGGGGCTGGAGTGAGTGAGAGCCACTACCACCCCAACCCTGAAAGAGCAAGGGAGGATGATCATGACGATGGGAACCTGAGAGAGTTGCTGAAGCACTGGAGAGGG
Source organism: Artibeus jamaicensis (assembly GCF_021234435.1). Taxonomy (NCBI): domain Eukaryota; kingdom Metazoa; phylum Chordata; class Mammalia; order Chiroptera; family Phyllostomidae; genus Artibeus; species Artibeus jamaicensis. The sequence goes on along the minus strand of NW_026522030.1, from coordinate 39,563,505 downwards.
TGGCGAGGGTAGCAGGGGCTGTGCCTTCAGCAGAGACCCAAAGCCAGTCTCTTGTCACCCAACAGGGAGAAACACCAAGGAAAGACAAACTTCTCACCGTTCTCCTGCCCTCACAGGTGGTACGAGTTCTTCCCATTGATCATGTCCAAACTGAGGCTGGAGGGAGAGGGGGCCCATTGATGCCTCCCACAGAGGCCAGAAAGACAGAAAGCACAGTGGGGTGGAGAGGATAGGGGACCTGGAAGGCAGGCTAAGACCTAACACAGTGGCCCTCTGTAGTAGGTGAACCCCAGGCCAGGTTCATAAATGAAGCACACAAGACACTTCAGTGTTCCTCAGGCGGCTGATAGAATAGCAGCAAAGGGTACAGGCCATGGGGCTAGACTGCCTGTCACTTCCAACCTTGGTGGCCTTGAACAAGTTACTTAACTTCTCTGTGCCTTAGTTTCCTCATTTAGGAAATAGGGATAATATCTGCTTACAGGGTTCTTGTGAGGATTAAATGACTTATAGCCCTTGAACAAAATTGACCTCAATGACTGCCATCCTTATCATACTCCAGGTTCACATAAAGAAGCGAGGGAGGAGACAAGTACACCAGCCTGCACAACACGAGGATGAGGTTTGCTGTCAACCGGAAGGACTCACCTTGGGGGGCGGGGTCAAGTAGGAGTTTGCAGAGGAGGAGCCTTGAGAAAGTTATTATAGAAGACTTGATTTTCAGAAGGTCCTTTTTACTAACAGCTAGAACTCATGTCCAGTGAACATCTGAAGGAAGAAAGGAAGGGAGGGAGGGAGGGAGGGAGGGAGGGAGGCTACCTGTCAGCCAACTGGGGATTAAAGAGAGTGGAGGATTTGTAGACTCTCAGGGGTGGGGACCCATCTGTCCCAAAACCAGGGCGTGACTAACCGGTGCAACAGCAACCCAGTAAGTGGCATAAACAGGCCATTCATTTGGAGGGACTTCCATTCATCATTTTCTCTTTTTGATATTCGGAAACACTTTTTCTTTCCTTCTCACTCCCCTTATTTAACTACAGAACCAGGAAAATCCTTGTCAAAGACCCACTGAACGATTAAAGTATATTTTTTCTTATCCCCGTTTCCCCAGGATTCTCGGGCATTCTGTGCGCACTTACCATCCCTGTTTCCGAATATATGCTGCCTGTTTCACTAACGGAGTGACTAGAAATCTTATGCGATGTTAGATTTTTTTAATAGGAAGTTCAATTTTTAAAGAAATCAAAGCAGGCTAATAACAACTGATGTAATAACTACAGTAAGTTCTTTCCAGCAAGCCAAATGCAAGTATAAGCCCATGGTATTTACCGAAACTCTATTTACATGGAGGTGACCCTTCTGAAACTAATTTGCATTATATTATTTTTCAGATGAAATATTAAAAATAGAATACTCTTGCAAGATTTAGTATGAGCAGTGTCTCTTTCTATTTGATCTAAAAGATCCCCAAGCAGATACAAGTGTTCTTACTTTCTTTGGGGTCTGTGGAGTTGGTTTACTAAGGGAACACATTATGAATGTATCAGTTCAGAGTATACAATAGGACTGTCCCTTTTCTGTCCACTTGGGCATTTTGGAAGATAAATAATTTTTATCTTCACCAGAGGACATATTTCTCTTGCTTTTAGAGAGAGAGGAAGTGAGAGACAGAAACATCAGTGTGAGAGAGAAGCATCGATTGGTTGCCTCCCTTACATGCCTGTACCGAGGATGGAAGCCTCAGCCTTACTGTTACAGAATGATGCTCCAACCAGCTGAGACACAGCAGCCAGGGCTGAAAGGTAAGTGATTTTCAAAAAGTGTTTTCATTATAAAACAGAATATTATGGAAAACACACAAAAAATTTTTAAAGAAGGAAAAAGAAATCACCCTAACCCCAGTAGAAAGTCCTGGAGATTTGATGCATTGCTTTTCTTTTTCTTATGCATGTTTTCATTCATTCATAGGACAGACATTACCTGACCGATGTCTATTCTGAAATCTGGGGTTCTAATAGTAAGTGATAAGCAAAGCTCTTGATATCATTATGTACACAAGAAAAACAGCGAATGAGTAGGTGAAATAAGGATAACCTCAGCCTGTCACCGGCACTGGGGGGAAAACTGAACAGGTAATAAGGATACATGACATCTCTTCTTTAGATCAGGTGCTCAGGGAAAGCCCCACAAGGTGGTGATATTGTGCCACGACTTGAGTTGTCTGTCAGGAAGGAGCTAGCAAGTGAAGAGAGGAAAAGAGCGTCCCAGACAGTGAGAAGAGCATGTGCAAAGCCCCTGCAAAAACTCGTCTGTGTGAGGAATCGGAAGAGGCGCTGGGTGGCCGGAGCATCGTGTGGGACAAGGAGAGAGAGATGTGGTCTGAGAGTCAGGCGGGGACCAGATCATGCTGGCCTGGGCAAGAGCGTGAGGCTTTTTCTGTTCATCACTGTGTATACATTTGTAAGAACGCATTCGCCATCCGAATTTCTCCCTATGATGCTGTTAATATACTTTTCCTCATGTCATTACAGACTTCAAAGCCTTCACTTAAAATCAATATATAAAATTCCATCAGGTAGATCTTTAATAACTAGCTATTTTGCCTATAAAGGGCATATCCTCTTAACAAATATCCTGGGTGGCAATATGTTCTTATTGCAAAGGTATCTCCTTTTAAACAAGTTACTTGATTGTTATTGGGTTTAGTTGTTGGTGAGTTGAGTTACTTAAGATAGATCTGCTCTTCTTAAGGTTTGCAGACAGGATGCGGTTCAGGACTAGGCTTGGATACAGCAAAGACTGCAAGCAAACCACCAGAAGATAAAGAAAAAGCACAGGACAGACCCTTCCCTCACAGCCCTCAGAAGGAAACAACCTCACCTCTGTGTGTCCTCTCTTGAACTTGAACTCCCAGCCTTTGGCACTGGGAGACAATACATTTCTGTTGTTTAAGTTACCCACTTCGTGGTTCTGTGTATGCAGTTCAGCAAAAGAATGCAATACCTGGGCCTGCTGGTTATCTAATGAGTTAGGGAGTCTAAAAACAATGTGATTATCCCTTTAAAATGTATAAAAACCCTCATTAAACCTACAGATACATGATATTTCTATCAGACCAATTTGTGGCTGTGGAACTGAGTGCTACAAATTGCCAACCTAAAAATGACAAAGGTTTCCTAAAATCCATCTGTTAAAGCCTGTGGGGTTTCTGGAGACCTCTAGTGGTCTTGCCCGACCCCACCATAGGTGTTGTAGACAAATTCTGCTACCTCACAAAACGCTGTCAAAAGAAGCTAAGGACCAAATTTAAGCATCTGGTTAATTCTTTGTATCTTCATAGGTCTTTCATGTTCTCACTTCTGTGTAGTACAGTACAGGATAATGATTGTTTTATCCTCGCCCAAGAACATGCTTTATTAATGTTAGAGAGGAAGGGAGAAAGAGATACAGACAGACAGACAGAGAAACATTGATGTAAGAGAGAAACATCGATCAGTTGCTTCCCGTGTGCACCTGGATTAGGGACTGAATGTGCTACCTAGGTAGGTGCCCCGACTGGGGATCAAACCTGCACCTTTTGGTTATGGGATGACGCTCCAGCCAACTGGGCCACAAGGGTGACAGCATGATTTTTAATTTTGTTCCTTTTCTTCCTTAAAAGCTATTCCCTTGCATTATAGGGAAAATCATGTCCTTGTTCAATTTAAAATGCTTCTCTCCTAAGTTGTCATTTCCTATAGTTGTCCCCAGCCCATCACTGTGTAATCATGTGCAGTGAGGTTAGTGAGGGAAATGAGAGGTGGGCAGCAGGAGGGCACTCATATTCCTTCTGGCCTACTCACATGTGGGTGGAAGAAAGCACAGCTGGGAGCAACAGATAGAACCACCCTTCCCTTCCCAAAAGCGCTACAAGGAGGTGACCCTTGGGGGAGACTGACGCTTGGCTTAAATAGCAAAGTCTCTTTTCTGAGGCCTCAACAAGAAAATGCAGAGTCTCAGCACAAAATCAAGTACAGTATAACCTTTTAAAGTTCTTGTCCTATTAAAGACTATTTACACAAGTTGGCAGGTAAAATTATGGCCTGGAGGTGAAAACATGGAGGACTGCAAACAAAATAATTAGTGCACTGTGAAAATTAGACTTGGCGTTCATTGTCTGTTGGGCTGTCGAGGGCACCTTCACAGGTCTCTGGCCAAGGTGGCCAACATGGTCAGTAAGAGCGCTTTCCTGCACCCGCCTCCACCTTCTGCTCTGGCGGCAGTTCAGGAAGGGGCGGCTTCATCATGCGTGCTGCGGCTCGAGTCCCCGGGTCCATTTCTGCAGCTCGGGGTGTTTTCTTCCCCTCATTTGGCTCCGAAAATGATTTTGGTTATCAGACCGCCTCACGTTTTGGCCTCTGGAATGCCTTTGTTTTTCAGAAAGCAAAGGAATTACCAAGAATTACAAAAAGGCAAGTTAGAACCATGGCATTTAGAAAAACAACCACATTACTCTGCCACGCATGGCCTTTGGAGGGGAAAAATAATTGAATCGGTGACTTTGAATACTGCACCGCTTTGCATGACTCATTAAACTGCTATTTTCAACATTTTTGCCTCACGATGTAAAAACATAATCCTAAAACAATCTATACATTTAAATTCTTTTATATCTAAAAAGCCTTGTGATACAAATGCATTTAGACGTGAGCATAAGCATCATTTGAAATACAAGACAGTCATAACAGAGCTGAATTTGATAAGCCACTCAAGCATGACCCAGGCGGCCCAGGCTCTTAAATCAGAGTGCACAATTAATGGCTACTTTTTTATTTATTACCTGTAATCCCTCATTGGATACAGTTGACCCGTTACTTTCTGGGATAAGGCCACTGCATGGGAGGGAATGAATAACTTTTTAATTATGAAGCACTTTTTGTATATCAGCTGGGCTCAGACCATGTAAATTATAATCGTTTCTCTCTCCCAGCATAGATGGCCGCCTCTGAACTTGGAGAGGACACTCGGTTTCCCTTTCTCCTACCCACAGTGGGCGGAAAGTCAGGCCCGTGTGGATCTTCGAAGACAATGGTCTTTTTCTTGCCCTAAGGAATTGGCAAGATTCCCAGGGACTCCTTCTTGATACCCTAAAGGCTCATTAAGGACCTATATCATACTACAGATAGTAAAACTCTTACATGAACTAGCCCTTCCTACAGTCGTCTTCCATGTCACCTCCAATTTGGTTTATTAATTTCTATTTGATCAAGATCTATACCTCTCAGGAGATAAGGATTTTTTTCATTTTGAGACATTTGTGGTTTTGAGCTGAGCCAGCCTACTGATCAACAGAATTTGATTTGAGGGGCATCAGGGAACCATTTTCCTTCCAGGTTACTAAACAGCTTTGTCCATTGTGTTGATGTTGCCTAAAATTCCACTGTTAGAGATTTCATTCTTTGTCTTGATTCCCCTGCAAAACATATATTCTCATTCCTGTTTATAAAAGTCATTGATGCTTATTGTAGAAAACCTCATAAGATGTGCAAAAATATGAAATGCTCATAATCCTACTGTTAGACATCTAATATTTTGATATAATTGCATGTAATTGGTGTCATGCTTTATGTAAGTTATTTTTATTCTGTTTTTCTCAATTAAAATTATGTTGTGAGCATTAGTCCTTGGTGATTTTTCATAGCTATATGTTATTCCACGATTTATTTAACCTGTTCCCCATCAATCTTTGCTGTTACAAATATTACTAGCCAGCATTTACAAATCTTTCTAGGTCTTTTTCTACCTGGCTTATGTTGGTTCATTGATTCCGTCTTCATGAAAGCCCAGTGAGGAGGTGCAGGTATTATTCCCACTTTAGAGATGAGGGAACAGGCACTCAGGGCAACACATCTGAAGTCACACACCTCCAGCGCCTGGGATCTTACCACTTCAGCACAAATCCGATTCTTTTCTTGGGTCAGGTTGGCTAGGAGTAGCATCTCTGAGTCAAAGGTTCAACAGCAGTTTTAAGACTCTTGAAACATGGCTAAATTGCTTTCTGTAAAATTCACTCTTTTGGCAACAAATTTCTGTTTTCTTTCTTCCTTGATGTTCAAAAAAAAAAGCAAAAACCAAAACCCAAATCACCTGTGTTGCTATAGCTGAATGTCTCTATGTACATTTTGCCTCCTCTCCCTGAGCTGTTAGCAGAAGGCAGAGCCCAGGAAACAAAGGTTAGCCTGCTCTTTGAAGTCCTTGAACTGTGGAAAGGACTATGAAGTCCTTGAACTACGGCGGCTTTAGGGATTTCTGAAAGCACATGTAGATCAGGAGCATCCTGGGCCTGGCCTCCCTGTTCTTTGAGTTGCCTTGGATATGAGGCGGATTATCAGAGTCACTCCTTGCGGGTTGCTTTTTTTTCCTTTCCTTTTCCACAGTCTAGGCGTCAGTGACAGGGGTCCTCCCCAGCCCTCTATCTTCAGAGCACAGTGTGTGCACTGGGGCCCTGGCACTGGGAGGTGCCCCTCGGAGTGCCAGCCAGGCTGGATAGTAGCCTGAGTTGGGAAGCCCAGATATTCACTTGCTTAGTTGTTTGTTTGTATATTTATCTGTGTTTGATACAAAAGGCTTTTAAGTATTTCAGTTGGAGATTGGTTAAGTGAATTTTGGAATATTCATTCCATAGAATAGTATGAATGAGGTAGATTATGTACCGACCTGGAAAGATGCCCAAAGCATTTCTTTTAAGTAGAAAAAGAAAAAAAAAGAGCAAGTTGCAGAACTGCACCCATCATACAGTCCCATTTTTAGAATGTGTACAGAAAAAAGATTTCTCTAGAAATTGGAATGGGGAGGGTTTAAGGCCTTCCATTTTCCATCCTATGCATATTTATATTCCTTGAAATTCTTAGTGAACATATTATTACTTTAAAATTTTTTATTTATTGATTTGAGAGAGGGGAAGGGAAAAAAGAGAGAGAAACATTGATTTGTTGTTCCACTTATTTATGCATTCATCGGTTGCTTCTTGTATATACCCTGACCAGGGATTGAACTCATAACTTTGGTGTATTGTGATGACACTCTGACCAACTGAGATACCTGGCCAGGGAACATATATTACTTTAAAAATTACAGTTGACCCTTGAACAACATGAGTTTGAATTGCACAGGTCCACTCATACATGCATTGTTTTCAGTAAATACCGAAACAGTTTTTGATCTGAGGAGGAGAGTCTACAGAGGCGGTGGGATGACGGGATGCATTGTTTTGTGATGTTTTATAAAGGAGACGACCATCCACAGACTGTGGTATCTGTGAGGGGTCCTCAAACCAGTCCCCATGGAAACTAAGAGACAACTAAGTTTTAGCAGAGTCCAAAGTTATAAGTGGATTTTTGACTATGCAGTGAGTCAGCACCCCTAACCCTCTCATTGTTCAAGGGCCAACTGCAATATAAAACCAAGAGAGACTTTATAGTGAGGTAGAATACTTGGAGTATAAAATTGTAAAGTATATAAACGTATAAATTCATATTTACAAATAGGGAAAATATAGGGAGAAGGAAATGGAATCTAAGGGAATCTAGTACAATTAGTACAAAAATACTGATTGAATGGATGCCTGGAGAATGGAAATGTATTTTTCCCTTTGTGTTCTCTAAATGTTTAGTAAAGTAATTGTATAATTACTGCACACTATTATATACTTTAAATGTAGACATAAGAAAGCATGAAATCACATTAAAAATAAAGCCAAAGACAATGCTGAAAGGAAAGGAATTAGTGTGGAGTAGCAGTTAAAAGTGAAACCTAGGGGACTTCCGGCCAAGCTGGGTAGACACACTTTGCCTCCTCACACAACCAAAAGAAGGACAACAACAAATTTAAAACAAATAACCAGAACTGAAAGAAAACCCAACTGTATAGAAGTCCAACAACCAAGCAGTTAAAGAAGAAACATTCATCCAGACCGGTAGGAGGGGTGGAGACTGGCAGCCAGGTGGAGAGGACTTGTAGCAAAGCAACAACTGGAGGGTCGGGGCAGGCAAGGCAGTGGCTGGTGGACTGGGCAGTCCCATATTCATGAGCAGATAAACCAGGAAAAACAACTGGGGAGTGAGACATACCTGCAACCCAGGGTTCCAGCACAGGGAAATAAAGCCCCAAACCTCTGAGAGAAAACACCTGTGTGGGTTGTGGCAGCAGCAGGGAACTCAAAGCCTCACAGAAGAGTTTGTTGGAGAGACCCACAGGTCCTAGAATGTACACAAGCCTGCCCACCCATGAATCAGCACCAGAGGGCCCTATTTGACTGTGGGTAGTGGAGGAAGTGAATGAAAACTGGCAGAGAGTGGAGCAAGTGGCACTGTTCTGTCTCAGACCCCTCCCCCACATCCAGTGCCACCACATAGTAATGTGTGTTGCCCCTCCCTGGTGAACACCTGAGGCTCTGCCATTTAACGTAACAGGTGCACCGAGACAAAAAAAAAATATGGCCCAAATGAAAGAACAGATCAAAGCTTCAGAAAAAAATACAACTAAGCAATGAAGAGATAGCCAACCTATCAGATGCACAGTTCAAAACACTGGTAATCAGGATCCTCACAGAATTGGTTGAGTATGGTAACAAAATAGAGGAAAGAGTTAAGGCTATAACAAGTGAAATAAAGAGAACCAACAGTGAAGGGGAGGAAAACAGGACTCAGATCAATAGTTTGGAGCAGAAGGAAGAAGTAAATATTCAACCAGAACAGAATGAAGAAACAAGAATTCAAAAAAATGAGGAGAGGCTTAGGAACCTCCAGGACAACTGTAAACATTCCAACATCTGAATCATAGGGCTGCCAGAGGAGAACAGCAGGAAGAAGTTGAAAACTTATTTGAACAAATAATGGAGGAAAACTTCCCCAATCTGGCAAAGGAAAAAGACTTTCAGAGAGTCCCAAAGAAGTTAAACTCAAGGAGGAACACACCAAGGTACATCATCATTAAATTTCCCAAGATTAAAGGTGAGGAGAGAATCTTAAAAGCAGCAACAGAAAAAGAGACAGTTATCTACAAAGGAGTTCCCATGAGACTATCAGCTGATTTCTCAAAAGGAACCTTGCAGGCAAGAAGGGGCTGGAAAGAAGTATTCAAAGTCATGAAAGGCATGACCTGCATCCAAGATTACTCTATCCAGCAAAGCTATCATTTAGAATGGGAGGACAGATAAAGTGCTTCCCAGATAAGGTCAACTTAAACGAGTTCGTCATCACCAACCCCTTACTATATGAAATGTTAAAGGGACTTATCTAAGAAAAAGAAGATGAAAAACATGAACAGTAAAATGACAACAAACTCACAGCTATTAACAACCAAGCCTAAAAAAAACCTAAGCAAACAATTACAACAGGAACAGAATCACAGAAATGGAGATCTCATGTAGGGTTATCAGCAGGGGAGTGGGAAGGGGAGAGAAGGGGAAAATGTATAGAGAATAAGTATCATAAATTGTAGGTAGAAAATAGACAGGGGGAGAATAGTGTAGGAAATGTAGAAGCCAAAGAACTTATATGTATGGCCCATGGACATGAACTAAAGGGGGGAATGTGGGTGGGAGGGGGTATGCAGGGTGGAGAGGAATGAAGGGGCGGGGGGAAATGGGACAACTGTAATAGCATGATCAAGAAAATATATTTTTAAAAAAGGTTTCTAACTCTTACAGCAGAGTTGTGAAAAGAATACCCTGTAAGAACTGTACAAATACAAGGGGTTAAAAAAAAAGTGAAGCCTATGATCCAGATACCTGGGTTCTTCCCAGGCTTGCTGTGTGATCGTAAGCAAGTCACTTGGCCTCTCTGGGCTTCAGATTCTTTATCCATCATGGAAGTTTTCAACCCCGACTGCACATCAGAATCACCTGTGGAGCTTTTAGAACACTCTGTCTCCCAGCCTGTCTGGGGCGGGGCCTGGACAGGCTTCCAGGTCCTTCTGGTGCTCAGATGAGGGTGAGGACACCGAGTAGTCTGAGCTCAGGGAGGACCAGTTCACACACCCTCTCTCTCAACCCAGGACCTGAAGCTGCTAGGGACCATTTCGATGAGTGATAAGTAGATGTTTATGTAGCTCTTGAAGAAGAAAAGTTTGAAAGACACCATTTATCCCGATCACCTCTTGGTTTTGAAAAGCGGTTGCTCTTTGCTCATAATAAGCAGTTTCCATGGAGATTTTCACCCGGCACTTGGGTGTAAAGAGTATGCATTTTTAAAGCTGTCCAGATGCCTATTTATGCAGCAGACCATAACTCCTCTCCGGGTAGGCTGCTATGCTTTATCAAGTAAATGATACACATTTAAAAAACTGTCGGAAACGGCATTTACCTGAGGGACTGTTATTATTGTGAGGTGGTTTTTTTTTTTTTTTTGAGCCCTATGGTTCATTGGGTAAATAATATCTTTTAAGCATTTTTTTAAAATAGACATGTCTAGCAAGATGCCATTTTATCAATCTTACCCACTCTCATAACTTTCAAAGAGGGCTCTTTTGGGTTGTTTTTAATTTTAGATCTCACATTAAGATACTTCACTAAAAACAAACAAAAAAGGATCAAAGCTTTAAAAAACAGCCTGAAGCATGACTTTTTTCTCTTTGGGTAGATATAAAGACTTTCTTACAACTTTATTTTCTGTGGGGACTTCAGTTTCAGTGCTAAATTCAAGACACATTTTTGCCTTTGTAACAACAGCCCCTAACCCTGTTCTCCAGCAGACATTCCTGGTTGGATTATTTTTGGAGAAGGTGGGAGGCTGGGAATGCTGCAGACCCTGGGGCAGTTGTTTAGTAGGTGTCAGCGTGACTCATGTGACTACTGTAACACACAGGGCCAGGGCCCTGGCCGGGTTGCTTAGATGGTTCAAGTGTCATCCTGATATGCCAAGGTTGAGAGTTGGATTCCCGGTCAGGGCACACACAAGAATCAACCAAAGAATGCATGTATTTGTGGAACAACCAATCAACATTTCTCTCTCTCAAATCAATTTTTTAAAAAAAGGAAATAGGGCCAGGATAGAGAAGTGACAATGGAGATCCCAGCAAAGAGATGGGGAGGATTTAGTAGAGAACTATAAGAATGTTTAGAGTATTGGTAAATGTGACCAAGGACCTTGTAGGGATCAAGGTTCTTAGCTGCAGACAACAGAATTCACTTCAAGCTAGTATCAGGAAAAAGGCCTTAACCACAGGGTATTAACTGATTGACAGTCTCCAGGAAGACCACACAGCCTTGGAAGTTATATGTAGGAAAAGTGCAGCAAAAAATAGTGCAGCCAGAAAAGAATGAATGAGACCTTAAAGGAGTGGCTCTCAAGGTGTGTTCTCAGACCAGCAGCTTTAGCATCATCCAGGTGTTTGGTATGCAAATTCTCAGGTCCTACCACAGACCCATGGAATGAGAAACACTATGGATGAGGCCCAGCAACCTGTGCTTTTCCAGGTCTTCAGGTAATGCTGATAGACAGTGAAGTTTGAAAACCACTGGCTTAGTACGATTCCAGCAGAACAGGGCTGCTGCTTCCAATTCTTCAGCACCTGGGAATGTAGGGATGGGGTACCCGAAACCCTGCCACAGCCACCCCAGAAGAACTGGTGCATCTGCCAACCAGCTGTAAGTCATCCCCCAGGCAGAACCAGAACCTCATTGCATGCTAGCGCCCTGTCCGCAAAGGACATGAAGAAATGTAATTTAGGTTTCCGGGTTACAGAAGAGGAATAAGCTGGAGGTGATTGAAATGGATGTTGGGAGAGCCGACCTCTGTACCTGCCATTAAGATGGTGTCCCTGTGGATGCCCAGTGACTGCACATTAGAGCAGAGGAAGGCAGCAAATGGTCGCCCGGCCCTGTCCCCACACAAGACAGACCACACCCACAGGAACCCCAGTCCTGGGGACTCCATCCGGCCATTGCCCGCCATCCAGACTTCCTCCAAGGTTCAGGGAGCATTAACTCACGTATAGTCTGGGCTCACTGCAACTGTTACAGAAGAACAACAGAGGTGGCCTTTGGTTTAAAGAAAATAATTTCCTTCCCTGGCTGGTGTGTCTAGGTTGGAGTGACGTCCCATGAACCAAAAGTTTGCCAGTTCAATCCCCAGTCAGGGTACATGCTGGGGTGGCAGGTTCAATCCCCAGTCAGGGCAGGGACAGGGTGGAGTCACCCTGGCATATCCATACCTTCCCTACCTGGTGCCTAGTAGGCCCTCAGGAAAATTGTGAAAGAATGACTAAGTGGCTGTAGGTGGTCCCAGGCCGCAGTGCCAATGTCACTAGAGTGCAGAAGGAAGCTATGGGTTACCCCGCAGGGGCGAGAGGTGCTGTTAGACTGTGTGGTTCCTCTGCAGTGTCTGGCTGTTCAGTGTCTCTAGCAACGAGGATCAGTGTCACAGTCACAGCGGGCGGGGGCACCCCGCGGAAGGGACGTCTCAGATGCTCAGGTAGAAAGGATGTCACTGGGCCAGGAGGACTGTTGCTTCTTCCAGGCTTCCTCCAAGACGGCAACCTGGCTCTTCTCATGATCAAGGAAAAGGCAGGTCTGGTGCCTTCCTAACATGATGCTCACCGCTTCTGCTAAAGACCCAACTCATAGCACCAGGGTGTCTAACCCTGGGACGTGGTTTAAATGAGCTGTACAAAACCAATTTGAAGAGATTCATGCTGTTTTCTCAGCTAGGCTTTTGTTTCCTCATTGCTAGAGGGTTGTTTGAATTATCATGATTAAGTCACTTTTCAAATATTTTTATTATGGAAAATATTTGGATATTGATATAGTAGTTCTCCATGTAATGTAGTTTTGCATTCCTTGGAAATACAAAAAATGAAATAAACAGACAAAAGCAAACCTTGTCCAGACCTAATTGCTCTGATGAACGATTCCACCCCTGAGAGCAGCAGAGGGTCTGGGCTGAAGACGCAGGGCAGAGGTGGCCAGGTACGATTCGCTTCCCTTCTCAGCACCTTCAGTGTCCTCTTTCTCCAAACATGATGGTGACGGTACGGTGTCCCGAGATCTCGGTGGCAATGTGCTGAGCTCCTGCAGGTAAAACTGTGTAAGGCCTGGCCCACTGGTACAGTTCCCCAGTGGCAGAATAGGAGCTAAGGCAGAGGTGTGCTTGGGAGAAGGAACTACTCAGGCCCTTGGGACAGGCCCCCAGCTCCCAGGCAGAAAGACTTCCATTCCTGGGTTTACTCACTGTCCTAGGTTGACTAATGTTCCCCCAAATTTATGCTCATGTAAAACATCAGAATGTGACCTTGTTTGGAAATAGGGCATTTGTAGATGTAATTAGTCAAGTTAAAGTGAGAGATTAGTGAGTCAAGGAAGTGAAGTGAATTGCAAACGGGCCAGCAGTGCTGTGCCCCAAATCATCCCTGTGCCGTGGCTTTAACCTGAAGGCTCTGCCACCCTGGGAGGGCCCTAACTCAGTGACTGGTGTCCTTATATGCAGCAGGAGATGCTCGCACAGACACTCATGGAGAAGACAGCTGGGTGAAGACAGAGACTGGAGTGATGTGTCTATAAGCCATGGACTGCTGGCAACCACCAAGCTAGAAGAATCAGGAAGTATCCTCCCCTCGAGTCTTCAGAGAAAGAGCACAACCCTGCCAACACCTTGATTTTGGACGTCTAGCCTCCAGAACAGTGAGAAAATAAATTTCTGTTGTTTTAAGATACCCAGAGTGCAGCAATTTGTTACAGCAGCCCTAGCAAACTAACCTAGTAGCCACTTTGTGGAGACTGCACTGTATTGGGTGGGCCTTATTCCTTGCCATCAGCTAAAGCCTCCTGCTCTCTTGGAAATTTAAGCATGAATGAGCTTAGGAGAAGAAGACTTAGAGTTTTGAAAAAATGATCTGTAGCTGATACCTTATTAGTGTATTACGCATGAGAGGAAATTACGGAGGATGATAGAAAATGCATGCATTGTTCTTGGACTCAGAGAAGTATTTCAGCGTAGCTGGAGCACCTTGGCCACTTTTGCTGTGACCCACAGGCATCAGAGCAGCACTGTGCCATGAGGCTCCTTCACTGCATGCAGTGCTCCTTAACGGAGACCCAGTGAAAAGCCATCAACACCCAGTGTGGTGCCGAGGCACCCGCCACATCTGTGGTCCCCTGTGCCCTGACCTGTAGGGTATATGCAGAGGCCATGGAGCTGCTGTCCCTACCATGACAGCCTGCCTGGTCTCCAACACTCATGATTCATTTATTTGCTTGGCACCTTCCTACTGAGTACCACTGAGTGGTGAAATCCCATTTGGAAGAAGATCCGTGTCTGAATGTAAGCTAGAGTGGCCAAAGGAGAGGCCGACATTTGCAGGGACAGAAAAGTCCCAACTAAAAGAAGATGGACTTGACAACAACAGAGTGTGATTAGAGAAACACAGGGATGAATAGCCAAGCACTTCTCATTTTTTTAGAATAAATCAAGCTTACAGTCCAGGCCGCTGATTTCACTGGAATGGAAGAAGTGTGCCTACCCAGAAAGCCAGCTGCCCCTCGCTGGCCTCTGCTAAGGTTTTCAGCTTCCTGATTACAAAGACCTTTCTGAGTTCCATGGAAGAAACCAGGGCACCTCCCCAAGGTGCCAGGGTACCTTGAAGAGAGTGTTGTTGCCTTTTTGGGTCGAAGTGGTGACTTGGCAGATTCATCTACTGTGCCTAATTCCTTTGGGACCCTTGGTAACTATGAAGCCATCACCACTGTCTTGAAACCCTTCTCCCCTGACCTTTTGCATCCCATCAGAATGGCTATACAATGGTGAATCCCTGGGTCCTAGAAAACCCTATGAAAATGTTTCTGTGGCAGGTTTGGATCAACCTAATTTAGTACGTCTGAATGTTGTCCAATGGATCCTTCTAGTGGACCTTTTCCTCCAGGAAAGCCTGCCAGATCTGTGGTTCTGTGCTGAACTGGAGTTAGTGAGTTAGTGCCAGCAGACACATGTTATGCAAAACACAAAGCCTCATTCATAATGTCATGCCCAAGAACACACTACGATATTCACTCGATTGCTCTGTAATCTCCATGCAAGTTCCTAGAGTCGGTGATGGGCTAGAGACAGTGATACGGAGCAGGTAAATGAACCAAAGCATGCCAGTCCACCAGTCCTCAGCCTGTCACCAACTGCGAAGACCAAAGAGAGCCACTTTGGTCTTCACAGGTTACCAAACAGCATCTTTCTCTTAATAGCATCTCCCATCTGCTCCAGGCCTTTATTAGACTAACAATCCCTTTACGTGTTTTTTTTCTTTTCTTTTCTCTTTTCTTTTCTCTGTCTTTCTCTCTCTCTTTCTTTCCTTTTTCTTTCTTTCTTTTGACTGTTTAATTGAAAATCGTATTTGTAGTTTCTGAAATGTTGATCCACAGACCACTTTCTTGGTAACACGTGTGCCAGAAAACAAAAGGCAAAGAACTGAACTTGTCACTCAGTGCCTTCCAGCTACAAAGATGGGGGCAGGAGTGCAATCTTACTGTGTAACAGGTCAGGAGAGAATCAGAACACTAGGTGAACAGTACCAAAGCTGCGATAGTCTGTCCATCTGGTAACTCAGAATTCAGTTCACCCTCCCTCTGTACGCAAATGTACTCATCTCCCATTCCCCTTGGAGCCCAAAGTCTGATCCAGTTTTAGTGGTGAGCAAAAAGTTCAGGATCTCATGACAATCTATACTTCAGTGAATGAGATGCCGTCTTGTCCACCTGGAGTGTGACTGCTTTTGATCTGGAAACCAGTGAACTGGGAAGATCAGCTATTTGTATCCCCCGCCTCTCCCCAATTATGCAATGGCAAAACACTCCCTTTGGAAAAGGGATGAACTAGGTGATGGTGAACTCCTTTAGTTTTACTTTGCCTGGGAGGCGCATTATCTGCCCTTCCATTCTAAATCATAGCTTTGCTGAATAGAGTCATCTAGGTTGTAGGTCCTTGCTTTTCATCACCTTGAACATTTCATGACAATCCATTCTGGCCTGAAATGTTTCTGTTGTGAAATCAGATGACAGTCTATTTGGAGATTTCTTACAGGTAACTACCTGCTTTTCTTTTGTGGCTTTTTGGATTCTCTCCTTGTCTTTAAGCTTTGCCATTTCAATTATGATATGTCCTGGTACAGATTTCTTTGGGTCCATTTGTTTGGGACTCTCTGCACTTCCTGGACCTGTGTGTCTTTTTGTTTCACCAGATTAGGGAACTTTTTGGTCATTTTTTCTTCAAATTGGTTCTCAATTCCTTGCTCACTCTCTTTTCCTCTGGTATTCCTGTGATGTGGATGTTTTTACGCTTCTTGTTGTCTCAAAAGTTTCTTAAGTTCCCCTTATTCTAATTCTTTTTTTTTTTTTACTGCACTATTTTTTCCTACCTTGTCTTTCAAATAGCTGGTTTGATCTTCTGCTTCATCTAACCTACTGTTTATTCTTTCCAGTGCATTATTTATTTCAGATATTGCATTATTTATTTCTGAGTAGTCCTTTTTTTATGGTTTTTATGTCTTTTTTCATGTTGTTGAGTATCCTTATAATCATTAATCTAAACTCTCTATCTGATAAATTGCTTGCCTCCATTTCATCCAGTTCTTCTTCTGTTGGATTCTCTCTCTCTTTTTTTTTTTTAATTTGGAGTCTGTTTCTTTGTCTTCCCATTGGTCTGCCTCTTTGCATCTGTTTCTATGTATTTGGTAGATCTGCAAAGACCCTGGTGCAGGCCTAAAATAAACCCTGCCTGTGACTGGCCTGGCCGTGGGCAATCTGCTTGGTGATATCAGTGATGCACAGCTCCTGGCTCCCTCTGCTGGGTCTGGGTGTGTGCAGAAAGAACTGGGCTGTGCACCATGGTCGGCTTTTACCAGCATCAGGCCCAGAGGAGGGTCAGTTAAAGTTTCAAAGCTCTCAGAGATCCACCTTAGTTGTTAAACTTAATCACTGATATAGCCTCAAGCTATACTCAGCTGGCAGGCTTCAGCCTCACACGGTGGGGCAGAGTAATTTCTGTGGGTGGGGCTATTGCTTCCCCTTGGGCTGATGCCACTTGGAGGGGTGTGCTCTGCCTAAGACAGAGTTCCAGGATGGGGAGTGACTTAGCACAGGGATCCTGATGGCTATTCCTTCAGTTCTCCCCTCAGAACCACCAGCCCTAGACTCTCTTCATGTGCCTGTAGTCCACTCTGCCCTCTCTCTGCCAGAGCCCAGGGTAAGTGGCTACAAATGGAATTTTGTGCATTGGCCCTTTAAGAGGCTTTCTGCATCTCTAGCTGTCTCTCCCTGGCAGATAGAAGCCCCACTCTTTTTCATGGCTTGATGTTATTTGGGCTCCTTTCCCAGTTCTGGTGCTGTAGGCTTGCGGGCCCAGCTTTAGGTCTAGACCCCACACTTCTCAGGGGGAACCCCTGGCCACTGAAATAACCCTCCAGAGCTTTAGCTGTTGCCCATAGAAGCCCAGCCAACTCTCTTGTGCCTCTACAATCCCTACCAGTCTCCTTGTGGTAATGGTGTTTCTTGTGTATGTCCTTGGCTATAAGGCTTCTCTCTAGCTAATGTTCAGTTGATTATTCCGAATGATTTCTCTACAATTTACTTGTACTTCTAGTTTGGTTCTGGGAGGAGGTGAGTGTAACTTCCACCTACTCCTCCACCATCTTGGGTCTATCTCCTTCATTTTAATATGAGGTGCTGATACCAACCCAAGTGTTCTCTATAGATGTATAAAGAAAATATAGCATATACAGGACTTCGGGCCAAGATGGAGGTGTATGTGGAAATACTATGCCTCCTCGCACAACCAAAATTAAGGTCAACAAAGATTTAGAAACAAAAACACAACCAGAACAAACAGAAAATTGAACTGTATGGAAGTCTGACAATGAACCATTCATCCAGACCAGTAAGAGGGACAGAATTGGCGGCCAGTGGAGAGGGGTCCCAGCAGGAAAAAGTGGTGGTTGGCAGACCCAGGCATGCAGGCGGCACAGGGCTAACAGATCCTGGGCTCAGGGAGGAAACGAGCAGACCTAGTGAGGTGCACAAGGCGGTTGGCTGACCATGGTCACACATTCACTCATGTAGATAAACCAGACAAAACAGGCAGCGAGACAGACTGCACAACCCAGGGCCCCAGCAATGGGAAATAAAGCCTAAAAGCACTGATTGAAAACACTTGTGGGGGTTGAGGTGCCTTAAGACATTCCCAGCCTTAGAGGAGAGTTTGTTGGAGAAACCCACAGGGTCCTAGAATGTACACAAGCCCACCTACCTGGGAACCAGCATCAGAAGGGCCCAATTTGCTTGTGGGAAGTGGCACAAGGGACTGAAATCTGAGAGAAAGTGGAGCAAGCGCCATTGTTCCCTCTGACACCACCTCCACATACAGCTTCACAACCCAACAAATGGGTTGCCCCGCCCTGGTGAACATCTAAAGCTCTGCCCTTCATACATAACAGGCACGACCTGACCAAAAAATAATGGCTCAAACAGAAGAACAAATCAAAGCCCCAGAGCCAATACTTGTAAGTGACCAAGAGATAGCCAACTTATCAGATGCACAGTTCAAAACACTGATGATCAGGATGCTCACAGAACTGGTTGATTTTGGTCACAAATCAGATGAAAAATGAAGGCTACACTAAGTGAAATGAAGGAAAATGTACAGGAAACCAATAGCGATGGAAAGAAAACTGGGACTTAAATCAATGGAATGGACCAGAAGGAAGAAAGAAACAACCAAACAGAAAAGAATGAGGAAACAAGAATTCAAAAAATGAGGAGAGGCTTGGGAACCTTCAGGACATCTTTAAATGCTCCAACATCTGAATTTTAGGGGTACCAGAAGGGGAAGAGGAACAGCAACAAGTGGAAAACTTATTTGAACAAATAATAAAGGAGAACTTCCCCAATCTGGCAAAGGCAATAAACCTCCAGGAAATCCAGGAAGCTCAGAGAGTCCCAAAGAAGTTGGAATGAAGAAGGAACACACCAAGGCACATCATAATTATATTAGCCAAGATTAAAATGAAGGAGAGAATTCTAGAAGCAGCAAGAGATAAGGGGACAGTCACCTACAAAGGACTTCCCATCAGACTCTCAGCTGATTTCTCAAAGGAGACCTTGCAGGCAAGAAGGAGTTGGAAAAAGTATTCCAAGTCATGAAAGGCAAGGACCTATATCCAAGATTGCTCTATCCAGCAAAGCTTTCATTTAGAATGGAAGGGCAGATAAACGCTTCTCAGATAAGATCAAGTTCAAGGAGTTCATCATCACCAATCCCTTATTATATGAAATGTTAAAGGGACTTATCTAAGAAAAAGAAGATAAAAAAGATGAACAGTGAAAGGACGGCAAACTCACAGTTATTAACAACCACACCTAAAACAAAAGCAAACTAAGAGGACAGCTAAATCAAGAGTGGAGCCACAGAAATGGAGATCACATGGAACGTTAGCAATAGGGGAGTGGGAGGAGGAGAGAGGGGAAGAAGGTACAGAGAATAAGTAGCATAGATGGTGGGGAGAAACTAGACAGAGGGAGGGCATGAGTAGTGTGGGAAATGTAGAAGATAAAGAACTTACGACACATGGACATGAACTAAAGGGGGGATGTGGGTGGGAGGGGTGTGCAGGGTGGAGGGAATGAAGAGGGGAACTGGGACAACTGTAATTGCATAATCAATAAAATATATTATTAAAAAAATAAATCCCAGGGCTTAATAAAAAGAAAATACAGCATATACATACAATGCATATGTTCAGTCATCAAAAAAGAAATTCTGACACATGCTATAATATGGATGAACCTTGACAATATCATGCTAAGTGAGATAAACCAGACAGAAAAGAACAAACATTGCATGATTTCAGTTATATGAGATACCCAGAGAGGTAAGTTCAGAGACCAAAAGTAAAACTGAGGCTGTCGGGGGGTGGGGGAGTGGGAAATGGGTAGATGATGCTTCACGGTAAGCATTTCCGTGACAGCCAGTGAAAGAGTTCTGGACATGGATGGTGGAGATGGTTACTCAACAATGTGCATGTATTTAACGCCCTAAATTGTACACTTGAAATAGTTAAAATGGCAAACTTCATGTTATATATATATATTTTATCACAATACAAAAATTAAAATGAGAAGTTAAAAGAGGGAAAAATAAGCTAACTTGAAAGAGAAAGGTGCTACCACCTTTGAAGCATTTATGAGGCTATAAACATGGTTTACCTGAAAAAAAAAAAAAAAAAAGAGCTGGTGATGACATTAGCCTGAGAGTCCTTTGCAGCTCCAGCCTCCATTTCCTCCAGCACTTCCACGCCCTTGTTTTCCTTCAGGACACGGCTTGGGACCATTCTTCCCAGGCCCCGAGCCCCATTTCTGTCCCCACCGCTCTCCTGCCTACCCATGGCTCTGCCCGCCCTGTCCTTTCTCAGGCGCCTGCTGCACGACAATGGACACTACGGCTGTTTTTCACGTGTATGTGGCCATTTGTCAACTGTCTTGACCCCTCAGCCACCAGAAACCGTATCTTCCCCTGCTTCTGTTCCACCCCCTCCTGCAAGTGCTGGACTCGGGATTAGTCAAAATGGGTGTTTGAAGATGATGGTCCAGCATTTCTTGCCACGAGGGACTAAAAGTACAAAGGGCCTGGTTGCATGATGCTCTGGTTTTGCGTTTTGCAAACTTTTTAAATTTCTACTCTATTTACTGACAAATATATCTTAGCTTGTGGCCCAGACACATGTGCACAGTTTTGTGAAATGACACCATTACTATGTGTGGTACAGTCTTAGATTTCTGGTTTATTCAATTAAAAAAAAACTCTTGTAGATGCATGGAGTGTCTGTAGATAACATTTTATTTCTCAAACTTGTCTCCTAAAAGAAAAACAAGACGACTGGCCTTTCTCTGTTTGGTGAACTGAGGTTACACTTACATTTTCAAATAACTTTCTGAGTTTCCCTTATAATTTAATTCAGAGTCATCACTCTCTATGGGATCTGTTGCCACTGAGGACTAAGGTGTGTAGGGGTCTTGCTGACAACCATCTGCCCAGTTTTCTGCCTCAACACTACAGCACAGTGGGATTAGTGGAGATAACATTACATTGATTTCTGTAACCCCATGAATTCTTGCTTGAAGAAACACTATTATTTGAAGACTGGCTCATGCTTGGGTGTGTCCACTACTGGCCGCTAGGGGGAGCTGATAGGTAAGGCTGCACAGAGGAATCAAGTAAACTGTCAAAGTGCTTGGATGAAGTGCTCTCAGTGCTAGTGGGGACCTTAGGATGCCCATGCAAGCTCCCACACCTCTTAACAAGGCCCCCACAGAGGGACCAGAGGCTCTGATCAAAATTTATTTAGTTGAACAAACATCTCTTTAGTCGATTTATTTGAACAAACTTTTCCTGATTCATTGTCTCTCAGGGTAATGATTTAAGTGTAGTGTTGTGTGCTGGTTGCTGGATTTTTGGTTCAGTGCTCAGACTCTTCCTCCTGAAGCAGCACAGAACTCAGCTGATCCCTTTTTGTCCTTCAGATGTGTGACCAACTACATTGAGACTTGTCATAAACACCTTGTAGCCTCCGCCTTACTGTGCAGAAAACCCTAGTAACTGCCCCCAGGACAGAGAGCCAGACTGAGCTGGTGAGACTGCCTCAGAGCAATGTCGTGGACAAGAATTCAGAAATGACCCTGGAGCCCCTTCCTGTGGGCCACAGGAACAGCCTGCGGTGAAAATCATGCTCCCGAGCTAGGAGCTGAAGGGGATTCCAGCACAACTCCTGCCAGTGCCCCCCTTTGATTCCGTCAGGAGCCCAGGCTGTGCAGACCCAGTTCCCCTGCTCTCTGCCTTCTGGCGGAGGCTCCTCAGCGAGGCAGGCTGGAGAAATCGGGCTCCTCACTCAGTGCACCTCACCCTGATGCTCCTTGAACAGAGCACTTGAAACTCGCTCTCCAGACTCTTATGGTAAGGTCCCTCTCCCAGCTGCTTTGGCCTACCACCCTCATGACCTCCAGGATGTCATTTTCTGTCCACTGCTGAAGTTCACCATCACGGGGTACTTCATGGCTGAAACTCTAGTTAGGGCCACCCCATGGCAACAGTTAAGGCCTCCACCTTGGAAAAGGCTCCGCAAGATGTACCTATCAGATGTAACTATCTATACCCTTTCCCACAGGTATTTAAGGCTAATGGAAATATGGCTCTTGCATACCCTCCAAAATCCTGGTTAGAACTACTGCTGGGGGAGGACCTCATTCTGATGCGTTTATTGCATAGTGCCCCAAACCTTGTGTTTATAGCCAAACACTCTGGCTCGTGGCTTGACAATTCTTCTCACTAAAGAGGCAGGGCTTCCCAATCTCCTTGAATCCTGGTTGGCCTTGGGACTTGCTCGGGCCAATAGAATGGCATGGAAATGATGAGGTGCCAGTGTTAGGCCTAAGTCTCAAGGAGCCTGTCCACTTGTTCTTCTTGTGTCTGTTATAGCCATGAAAATGCACTTGGGCTATTCGGATGCGAGACCAATCATGTGGAATTGAGCTGAATTGCCTCAGGTCCCTAATCAAAGCCAGCCTATAACAGCTAACGGCTGGGAGTGAGACGGGTCAAGGTCAGCAGAGCTGCCTCACTGACCACCCAGACAGGTGAGTAATAAATGCTTGTTGTAAGTCACTGAGGCCTTCAGGGCTGTGTGTTACACAGCATTATTGTGGCTGCAGTTAACAGACACGCCCACTCAGACATCAGAGAATGACGCACGCCTTAAAGAAATTATTAGAAGCAACTTTCACCTTCAAATAAAATGAATTCCAGCAGACTTTTCTTCACTTGCATTGCTTGGAGCTGAGAGCTTAATATCTTCTACTGGTCTTCAACTCTAGATGCATTTAATATTGTGGTAGAAACCAGAGAATGAGCACAAGAATTGAAAGTCACTTTTTACTAGGCATCAAACGCACATAGGTGGGAGAAGCAAAGCCAAGAAAAGTGACGCCTACTTATATTTCCATTGACTTCGGATAATACGGGACTTCTCTACCCAGACTGGGGGGCGGGTTGTTTGCACCAGTTAATGTTGCTCATGTTGGCATCTGGAAAAAGTCCTGTACATGTAGAGGTCAGTGCGTGTACAGATCATTGAAAGGTCATCTTTACAGAGCTCCTTGGTGGGTGATGGCAGTATCTGGCTTCCCTAATTCCAATGTGGATCAGAAGCACAGATAAGAATCTAGTGAAACATGTTCATGAGTCAAAGTCTGTTGTGCTCTAGCAATCACGGGATTACTGGCCCTTCAAGCTGGAGTCACTAAGCTCTGACACATGAAGGTAAATAAAAGCATTCTGTTCTGTAGTAGACCGCTCTGCCTAGTTTTAGGAATTGTATCTCCACCCCTTGTGGCTAAGGGCAAAAAACGACCTTTGGAATGCCAGCCGCAGGAGACAAAGCTTGTCTCTGGTAGCAAACGCTGCCTCAGTTCTTCTCCCTGCCCCCAGAGCTTGGTCGGAAGTCAATGACGGGTAAGATCCCTCACAGTGGGGGGCAACCTAAGCCAGATTCGATCACTTGGGAGGCCTTCATGGAAGGACGGGGGGGGGGGGGCTGCAACAAAGAGCAATGGACTCTCGCCCCCCAGCTTTGACATAGCCCGAGTCCCCATGTCTCCTGGGAGAGGCGCTTCCTGGCTCTAATCCTCTTAAGCCTGAATATCTGTTGGGAAGAAGTACAGCTCCTTGCCTTGCTAGAGTGTGTCCTGGGGAAAAATCTGGCATCACAAAGACTTCCTAATAAACCTGTGAAATCTGGTCTGCTAACAGTGCTTTCATTCTTATGATAAGGGTCCGAGAGGAAATGGGTATGTCTCCCAAGGTTTCTGCAACTCTCTTCCAGACAGACGCTGACTCAGACTCTGAAGCCTTCAGATCTCTTTGAAATGTTATCCACTGTTTGATACTTGCCGCCCTGCATTCCTGTGTATTTCAACCCAATAAAAGGCTATAGAAGAGGGCGCTCGGGGCCTTTTTCTCCTCAGAGAAACTGGCCACTGCTGGCCTTTGTCTCCCCTGAGAAACTGGCCACAGCCCACTCTTCCTTCCTCCCCAAGCAGATCTCATCATGTCTGGGTTATATTTATTCATTCACGAGTGTCCGTGGCACCGAGGGGACTTGCAAGGGAAGTCGCTCCCACACTGTTCCACCTTTTTAAGTGCAGCACTGACCAGATCATACAGCAGGGTTTTTTATGCTAGTCACCAAGCTCCTGGCTAGTCGACTGTATGTTTGGTCACGTATCCTGACAGTGATTGAATGAAGCGCGTGGAAGAACTTCATTACCGTTCTCTGGTCACCCAAGGCCTGCTGTCAGTCAGTGTCAGCAAGTGTACTTGCTGGAAGTGAGTCTTGTCTGTCAGCGGTGAATTTATAGTTGGGGGAAGATATAAACAAGTTGCCTCCAGTTTCCCAGTGAAACACTGATTTTTTTCACCCTCTTATTATTCATCTCAATTCAGTCTCTGACCCCAGAGGCACATACACTCCATACGTTCAGGCAGGAGATCCCTCGAGTTGGTTCCTGGCGCCATGGGCCCCTGTGGAGCTTCCACTGTGAATGCCTCTGTCTCCAGGACCTGGGCGTGAGCATCCAGAGTGGCCGCTGTCCTGGCTCTGTAAAGGGAAACCACTGTGTGCCTCTGCCTGCTGGCCCGACAGGAGCACAGAGAGGGGATTCAGAGGCAGCAGCTGAGATAGTCGCGCTGCAGTGCGCCCTTTCCTCTCTGCCTCGCTGGGGTTTGCACTGGACCGCGGCTTAAATGAGCGTTGAGAGCGTGAGCCGACACGAGAGACTCAGTGGGATTAGCATAAATAAAGATTTTCTTTCTTTCCAAGTGTAATATGTAGGTCATTTTTCTTACACAATGGCTATGATTCAAGTCACGTCCTCTGGCCAAGTTCTAAAACCCAATTCTGTATACATACAGGATTATAAACACTTGATGTATTATTGTATGAGCTGTAGAAAGACTTGCCATTAAACAACTGCATCTTTATAAAATTCAGTTTTATTTATTTATTTATATATTTTAAAAGATTTTATTTATTTATTTTTAGAGAGCGGAAGGGAGGGAGAAAGAGAAGGAGAGAAACATCGATGTGTGGTGGTCTCTTGAGTGCCGCCTACCAGGGACCTGGCCTGCAACTAAGGCATGTGCCCTGACTGGGAACCAAACCAGTGACCCTTTGGTTCACAGTCTGGTGCTCAATCCACTGAGCCACACCAGCCAGGGTCTCAAATCCAGTTTTTAAATTAGGGAGCAAAAGGTCCACAGAAAACTGGCTAACTGTAAGGCTTAGTCACTGGGAAGTGCAAACAAATAAAAGCCCATGTAGAATCAGACACCAAGGATGCCTAGCCTGTAGATACCTGTGGTTGCGATAAGGTAAGTCCACTTATAATGTTTAATACTCCTTCCCCTTGGGCAGTGTTCTCTGGACCAGAAGCTTCAGCACTGCGCCCGGGAACCTGTTGGAAATGCCCATTTTTGGGCCTCTTCCCAGGCCCACTGAGTCAGAAACTCTGGGGTGGGACCCAGCAATCTGTGTTGTCACAGCCCCCGGGGGGATTATGAGGTGAGTTTAAGTTTGAGAACTACAAGTTTCTGAGCTGCAATCTGCCTCACACGGTACATAGGAAATGGCTCTGCTTCCCAAAGAGATTTAGTCCTTCCTGACTTAAGCCGTCTATGTAACGTGTTAACCTCTCTCCTGTGCATCTGCCGTGGCACTGACACATACCATTCTCAGGGAAATTAGGAAAAGCACCACTCAAATATTTCTCTGTGTTCTGGCACTGAGTTCTCGACGCCAGTGTCCTCACTGGCTGTGAATCACCAAGCCATTCATTTGGTTACAGCAGCGCCCACTGCCTAGAACCAATTTCTATACCAATAAAGAAAGCCCAAGCTATGCCGTGGTTTTCACAAATCACTGCCTACCTCCCCGACTTATCATGACAAAGGTGTATTTCTTGCTCCTAATGTACCTGTAACACAAATTCACAAGGGCACTCCACTTCACGGCCCCTCAGGAACCAGGCTGATGGAAAGGCCATCCCAACACTTGCTTCCAGGGGCACCGTGAGAGTGGGCTGCACACCAGCGTTTAAAACCCCTCCCTGGAATTGACTCGTGTCATGTCCACTAATGTCTCTTGACAAAGTAAGTCACGTGGCCAGGCCTAACTTCACAAGTAGGCAGGTAGAGAGCCCTGGCCAGGTAGCTCAGTTGGTTAAGAGTGTCATCCTGATACACCAAGGTTGCAGGTTCAATCTCTGGCCATGGTATATATAAGAAGCAATCAATGAATGCATAAATAAGTGGAACAACAAATTGATGTTTTTCTCTCTCTCTCAAATCAATAAACCAAAAATTAAAAAGTGGACAAGTAGTACCCAGAAGGAGAATTGGAGAATGGGAGAACAGCCTGAATGAAGACTACCAAGGTTATGCAGGGGCCACGATGGCCATCATAAGCCAAGCTCTGTGTTGACAGTAAAGAAATGGCAAGGCCAACACTCTCGGTTTTATATTCACTCTCTCTGTTCCCATTGACCTTCAAATCAACAAAACTTAACTTGCCTCCCCAGGTCTTTTCTGACCAAATTTTTTCATTTTTTTATATAAAAAAAAAGTTAAGTCCTGGCTGGTATGGGTCAATGGATTGAGTGCTGCTGGCCTGTGAACCAAAGGGTCGCAGGTTTGATTGACACTCAGGGCACATGCCTGGGTTGTGGGCCAGGTCCCCTGTAGGGGGTGTGCCAGAGGCAACCACACATTGATGTTTCTCTCCCATTCTCTCTCCCTTTCCTTCTCTAAAAATAAATACATAAAATCTTTTAAAAAACCCCCTCTTTCCCCTCCCTTAATAGTAACACTCTCTCCTGACCTCCAACACCATACTTCGACTACTGTTTCAGTCATTCATCCAGCTAGCACACATCAGCCAGGCACCAGAACTTCCCAGTCCCGGCAGGTGCTGTTACCAACCCAAGCACAACAGCTGATCTTAGTGAGCTTCCTGCAGGAAGACTGGCTTTTCAGGAGGAGTGGGAGAAACACATTTGGGCAGGGTTGGGTCAGAGCTCTCTAATCTCAGGGACGCGACCGAATTAATGAATATTCTTTCATACCTGTTTGTTTAAGCACATTCAGTATGTGGTAACAGAGCAGATGGGATCATAGCCAGAATCTCTTCGCTGCTTGGCATGACAAGTAAGTGGTCCGCCCAGCTGCCACTTGGTCTCCAGCCAATCTTCACACGGTGTTGAGCTGATACCATGGGCAGCACGGCACCTCCTGCCCACCTGCAGCTCACGTGTTTCTCTTTCTTCCCTTCATACGGCTGCGTCCTTTCAGGGAGGTCCAGGGCCGGGTTAACTGGATCTTTCTGGGCTGGGGAATGAGGAACAAGTGTAACATTGATGTTGGCCCAACTACGAGACTGGCACTTGGTTTTAGGAATATTTCTATGCAGCTTCCATGATCTGAAAATTAGAAATACAGTTCCCATTTTCTTGCCTGCTAAATGATCAAAGGTCTTGATGGAGAGATAGTGGGCAACCAGTTTCCTAAAATGTCAGCTCCTCCCCAAATGCCCTTGAAAACCAGACAGATCTGCACAGGCACGCACCCATAAAACACGGTGTTTTGCTTTCCAGCGTCTTTACCAAATCCCTGCCAGGATTCAGGACAGGTGTCTTGGGACATCATTAGAAATGCTAATTCCATCCTTCACACTTGAAGAGCCACTGTGACCTCCGACTCCCTCCCCACAGGAAATGGCCAGTGACTCTGGCGGGAGTGTGAGTGTGGGCAGCTCTGGGACACTGTGGCCAAGGATTCTGCCACATCCTTTTGTGGTAATAATGTTCAGCAAGATGTACTTTAAATATATTTTTATGATCAGCTGGCTTCTAAATTACAGCCATGCTAAATAAAAATGGAGTTAACATATGATTAGTAATTTCCTTATGGCACAAAGTAGAATTAGACAGTCCCCGGTTAAAGCCAGGGCTTTTAAAAAAAAATCGTGCTTTCAGTAAAAAAAGAAAATAGAAAACTGTCTTTATTCCAAAGCCAAAGGAATGGGTCACGGCCTTCTTCCTGTGCAGGAAGTCCTGCTTCACAGGGATGTGGGGAAGGAAAAGATTAACTTAGGAAGAGACCTCCGGAACTGTCTGCCTGTGCGGCCACTGCCACCACGTACTGAGCCACGCCCACCTCCCTTCCCCCCACACACAGGAAGGACATGGGTCTGGGCAGCCAGGCGCCCCGCCTGCTAGAAATGCCACTGGGCATGGACAAACGCCACCCAGAGACCAGACTAGCTCCTTACTCATCAAAGATAAAACACAAAACACAATGTTTTCTTTTTGGTTATAGCTCTCCCCGCCCCACTTACCTTGTTTAGAAAAGAATGTGTAAGGGTCGAGTCTCACAATTCAGGAGTATTGAGAAGGTCCCACTGAGAAACACCAGGGTTGCTCCTTAACTACGCAGAGCCCCGGACCTAAAGCAGCAGAACCTGCAGGGTAGGGCCCAGAACGTGCATTTTCACCAGCTCTCAGGAAATGCCGATGCACGCTGTGAGGGGGGAAGCTCACACGCAGCACCACAAAAACAAAAATATCTCTGCGTGCAGCTGGGCTTCTCCTGCAAAGGACCCATGAGCATTTAAAGAAAATAATGGTCACTCTGCTCGTTATTTCCCTTGAGGAGAAAATTCAGTTTTCTTACTTGATTCTGTCTGCAAGCATTACCACCCATCTGCAGTATTTCAGTGTCACACGTCAGGGATAAAATTATTCCCATCGGAGTCCTGGAAAATTACAGGTAGGGACCCGCCATGTCGTTTATTTTGGGGACTAGAACTCGAGAGTGGGTTCCGGGTAACTTTCTCCAGAAGCAAGGCCCCCCCCTGTGATGAGGATGGGCTCTAGGACCATTCGGTCCTAACAGCAGGACAAGGTGTCAGTGTTTCTTTAAAGTCCCAAGTCCCAATTGCTCTACTACTTTGTCTTGGGGCAGGTGCTGACCTTCAGCTTCTTCTTACTTTCCAGGAGGAGAGTGTCTGGAAAACTGACTCTGTCACTCAGAGGTTTAGGCTTCTCCTCACTGAAGCTGGAAAATAAAATCGGGAGTCTCCAGCCCTCTGTTTGGTCTCTTTTGGGGACCTTGCCCAAGTGTCCCACAGCAAATTCCTTTAAAGATTTCTGCCTCAAAAAATCACAGCTGGGAGAATTTGCCACTGGGAGAATCAGGCTGGTCTACACAGTGTGCCAAGATCCCAAGATAAAAACATGCTATGTGCCCAGCGTTAGCACAGCAAACAAGGCACAAGGGAGCACACGCAACCCAGAAGTTAGATGTGTATTGAATAAGACCTCATTCCATGATAAACACACTCATTTTCTTTTGCAGAATTTAACACAAGAAATCTGAAATGCAGAACTCAGGTGTCGGAATTCATTTTCTCTAGCATGTACAATATTTCCTTTCTCAAATGGAACAGAGAAAATTCCCCAAACCACACACATGTAAGATACAGCCCTCCTTGGTCAAAAGGCAGCTCGTGGAGTTAAGGGGCAGAAAACTCTCAGGCCCATTCTTCTTCCTACACCCTCTTCTGCTTTAATTGTGCTTATTCAGATCTGATGGAACTTGGCCTTGAATAACTCACTATCTAAACCAAAGTTTAGCCCAAATCCCAGAGCTGGCAGATCTGTCCCAGGAGGGAAAGAGGTGCTCGTGACTCCAGGAGGCTGTGACCTCGTTTTCACGGCTCATGGAAGAGGATGGCCCTTCCTCTGCAGAGGCCCCGGCAAGAAGAGTGCGTGTGTTACCGCCCTGAGACGGCCTGAATTGCCAGCAATGCTCTTCACGGTGCTGACCAAATTTTTCTCTAAAAGGTGCAAATGGCTGAGCTCATGAAAATTGTAGCCTTTCCACTGCAAGCCCTGTGCTGACACGACCCCTGCTGGGAAAATCTAGTCTCTGGCCTTTTCTTGAGCTTGGTAATGAATAAGTGAAAGGAAGGAAGGAGAGGAAGAAAGAAAAGGAAGAAAGGTTTAAGAAAAGCCTCCGTGATATTTTTCCAGCGCACCGGCTCTCACAAATGACCTGGGTTAAAAATGCACCAGCAGCAGCTCCCACCGGGTATTCACTCTGGCCACTGTGCTTCTCCATTTTAATGAGATGGACTTGATCTCCTTTACTTTTTAAAAAGGACCTGAAAACAGGCGCTGCAGGGCCAACAGCGGTCTGAAATAAAAAGGTCTGTCTAGCTTCTTCTCTCTTTCCTCATAGTTACGGGCTCCAAGCAGCTGCACTCAAAACTAGAATCAAGGTCTAGTGCTTCTGCGCGTGAGAGGAGTTAGCTCACTCGCTCCCCTTGGAGACACCTGTCTGACGAACGGTTTGCCTAAGGAGGTCTTACATTTCAGGCCCGTGACGTGACATGCAACCTGAGTAACAACGAGCAGCGGCTCGGCGGCGCTCTCAGACGGCTCCTCTTGTCGGGGTGCAGGACCAGGGGACGGGGCACTCGGCCTCCCTGCGCAATCCGCCCACCAGCCTGTGCTGTGCCTGCTGCAAGTCAATGGGATCGGGGCAGACAGCTGTTAGAGACGAAGCAGGGACAAGCGAAGAGCTTAATAAAATTTTATTTTGAAAATATGGCAAGAATCTAAGGCACTTCAAACATTTAAATACATGTAAGACCAAAGTAAATGTGACATGGTGCGACGGAACCCATAAATATATGGAGAACGACACTATGTTTCTCTAGAGGCAGATATATCGCCAATTCCTCTAACATGATTCAACCTTTGTCGTTAGATAGCGAGCTGTGCAATTATTAATAAAAACATGGTACGGTTACCTGTAGTTCTTCATATCTTTTATTACCATGGAATATAAAAGTTGAAAATACTGTGTCAATTTTATATAGATACTTTTATATAAAGTCATATAATACATCCACCCAGATAAAACTGAAAAGATTTTTTTTTGTAGTGTTATTTTAGAGTTTCATCTTTTAATTTTAACCCAGAAACCTACCAGCCCAGGTCCAAGTTGCTGATGACCAAAGTCATCTCAACTTATATATTTTAAAATAATAAAGGCAGAAGAAAAATCAACAAAACCATCCTGAAATGGAATTTTTGAAGAGCTTTCCCATGGTTCCACATCAGTACATACAAATGCTTGTGGGGAAATTTAAAACACCATGCCCACGAGAACCTGACACTTCTCGGCAGTGGTGGCGGCAGTGGGGGCGGTGGGCAGAAGGAACAGAGGTTGCCCGATCAGGTCCGGTTACAGCTTCCTACAAACATACATAAAGGAGCAGAGACTCAACCGCAACAGTGACTGGGGTCACGTGCGCCCCGCACAGACGGAAGGTGGCCAGAACGGAGGCGGTGTGCACCCGCTGGCAATCCCTCGCTGGCTCAGCCTCCACTGTGACAGCCCCAGCCTTCGGTCCTTGGCTTTACGCATTGTTTGCTGGTGAGCTCAGGCACGGTATGTATACATTCAGTACCTGTCACCCCAACAGGATCAGTTAGCAGCTTAATGGTGGCATGTTAATGGACGGCTACTTGAACAGCCTCAATCAAAGGAACCTCGGTGGGTGGGACCCGGAGATGTCTTCCTTCCAAGCCTGGGGGTGCCCTGGAGACCAGGAAAGGCAAAAACTGGGGGTTAGTAAGTGACCTCAGGCAGATCTGTCCTCTCTGACATAGGAACTTGGTGCATCACAGCTGACAACCGCCAGTGAGCCAGAGCTAGGAGAGCTGGACCACAGAACACAGATCTCCCAGGAGGAGGCGCTCAGGAGCCCACGGAGCTCAGCAGGGCCACATCAGCTGTCCTGGGAACTCAACTTCCTGCTGCCGCAATTTGTTTGCTGCGTCATCTTGGAGTAAGGATTCCCTTTAGGTTGCTGGCCACAGAAAACAATTTGCATGTGGCTGGAATGCTATGGTCCCTCCCTCCCACTGTGGATTTTGGGAGGCCAGCTGCATGCACTCCTGCTGCTTCGAGGATAAGGAAGTAGACAGCTGAGGTGACTGGAAGTCACTGTGGCTCCCTGGCCTCTTCTTACTACGTGTGCTAGTGGGACCACAGGTTGCTACTCACACGATCTGTATTAGGAAAAATGCCCGGAACACAGCAATATGTATTCAGGGCTCAGGATATGCCATCTGAATAATTCCGCCCAGAATAAGCCCTTCATGTGAGGATGTGCCAGTGTCTGTCTTCTGAGGACAAGGGTCCAAGCCTGTGCTGCGCTGTTAGCACTCGTGGCCTTCCGGGTGGGGTAAGAGTGAGGGACTCTTGTGCTCCAGACTAAAATTCCCATTTTCAGAATCATCACAGAACCCGTGCCTCCCATCAACGCCGAGGAAGGGGGCCCGCCAGAGTGGTGCCAAGTGCACAACACTGACCGGAGATGGGGCTTTGGCGAAGTTGACGTGGGCGTACAGGAGAACGGCGATGTCCTTGTGCCCTGCCTCCAGAGCGATCGAGAGCGCGGTGCTGCCATCCTTAAGGTGAAAGGAACAAGCCGTGTTGGGTTTCTCAAGTTTCCAGACAGCCAAAAGGTAACAAAACAGAATACCCTCCCGTAATTGATATGGACCCTAGGTCTCGCCATTTGTTCAGTCCTTCCGGGAACTTTCCTGGACCTCTATGTGCCATGCCCTGCAGACACAAGCGTGAATGATGAGGCGCAGCACCCCCACCCCAGGAAATCGCAGTCAAGTGGCCAATCGCCCCTTTTCCTCTGTCTTGGCCTCACAGTGGTTAGTAAGTGCAGGCTGCCCATGAACAGGGGACAGCAGGAGATGACAGGGGCAGAAGCATATTTCAGTTTCTTTTTTTCTTACAATTACAAATGAGCAGGCCTGTACCATGGTGTATGTTTTGACATCCTGCAACATGCCAAGACCTCCACTTTCCTCCTGTGGGGAGAGAGAGCTGACCCTGCATCCCTAACCACCCCTGGGGGGGCACTTCGGGTGACCTCAGTGGGGAAGCACCAAGTCCTGCTGGCTTGCAGAAATGTATCGTATGGAAGTATGAGGGAAACACTAAACATGGGAAGGAAAAATGGTCAATGAAATGTTAGGTTTCCATTAAACTGCAGTGATTTGGAGAAATATAAAGGAGCATCAAGGCCAAAACACAGCACAATTTGCTGCATCGTCTTGGAATAAGGATTCCCTTCAGGTTGCTGGCCGCAGAAAACAGTTTGCATGTGGCTGGAACGCTATGGTCCCTCCCTCCCACTGTGGATTCTGGGAGGCCAGCTGCCCTCCTGCTGCTTCAAGGATGAGGAAGTAGACAGCTGAGGTGACGGGAAGTCACTGTGGCTCCTGGACCTCTTTTTACTAATATACAGAAGATGTTCTCTGCTGAGAAGGAGTAGAAGAAAAAGCCAAACAAGTGAACGCAAGATACAGGAAAATAACTGTTCTGGAGGGAAGAGGGCTGGGACCGCTCCCTGTGCTCCTGCGTGAGGGACGGCGCGTGGTCCGACTGCAGCTCGGGCTCCGTGGGGCCTCTGCTGCTGCAGGAGGCCTTGGCCCTTCGTGCCACTGAGCACCTGCCCCGGGGGAACCTGACCTTTACTGCACAGGAGGATGTTTTCCCTGTAACTTTTTGCTCTTTTGAGTTAAAGGAAGCTCTGGTCCAAACCTGTACTTCACAGAGATAAACTTTCAACACTGTCACCCCCCAAATGTCAGTTCCTGTGCTTCCCCTACCAGTGCTGCTCCTCCTTGGCCTGCAGACATCGGAGGAGCAGCCGTCCTCAGGATGTTTCCCGGTCAGGGGGTTATCTGTAAGGGGGACGGTGCAGGGCCTGGCAGGGGACGGGAAAGTGCAGATGTGGGAACGGCCCGAGCAGGAGCGGGGAGATGCGCCTAAGGAGGCCACGGTGGTCCAGATCCCCGAGCTGACGGAACATCACTTCGATGGGCCCCAGTGAAGGGCACCCTCCCTTAATTTCACTTGCGTGGGAAAGTCCTTCACTGGAGTAATAATGGTTCTAGTCACCCAATAATGCCAGTTTGTATGGCTAGACTTTCAAATCCAGACTTCCAAATGGATCAGGGCCTAGTCCTCTCAGCGGATACACATGTTCCTACACCGACTCTGATTCTCTACTGCAAATCTGTTTCTTCCCCTTTAATATGTGATGCCTGTACATGCCCATCACCTTCCTCCCTTAATGAATTTGGGGGTGAGGCCTATTTATCTTTCTGCCTTTGGCTGTAGGTAGTGGAGCGTTAGTTGGCACACAGTAAGTGCCGCCAAGCTGGGCCATGAAGCAAGGTGGCCACAGATAGCAACGTGAATCCCCAAGGAGGATCAAGGAGGACACATTCTCTCCCCCTTGCTGAGCAGCACTCCCAGCGCCCTCCTGGGAGTCCCTGCAGTCGCCTGGCATGCGGGCCCAATGGAGATGGCTTACGTTGTCTTCCAGGTGGCCATTGCAGCCCGGCTGGGCCAGCAGCAGCTTGACGATCTCCACGTGCCCGTGCTCGCTGGCACACATCAGGGCGGTGGAGCCCTCATCGTCCTGGATGTTGACATCAGCACCACAGGCCAGCAGGCCCTTCACCATGTCTATCCGCCCATGACTGACCGCTAGCATGAGGGCTGTCTGTCCTGCCTGCAGCAAGAAATGACAGTGAACTTCGAAAGTACATACCAGGCTGGCAGGGTGTGGCCTACAGTGGGGCCGTGCTGCGGGGCGGGGGAGGAGGGAGCATGATGTCAGAGGAGGGAAGTGGACGTGCAATCACTTGGGGGCAGCTGGTGGGAGGCATGGGGCAACCAGCTTCTCATGAGCAATGAGATAAGTTAACAAGTTAGGTCACAACGTAATGAGTCAGTTTTTCCCTTTAGCTTGGAGGCTCTGTCTCATTATATGAAGGAGCTGGAAAGTCAGAAGACGGTTAATCAAGTCAAACTACAAACACATCTGAACCAGAGGCATTCAGTACCGGACGTGAAGACACTTGTCACCTGGTAGATGCTGGGGACTCCCAGTCACTTGCATGCAAGCTGACCTCAAGTTTATGGACACACTACTCCAAACAGAGGCACCACAAGGCAAGGGACAAAGAGGTTTCCCATGGGAAGTTTAAGTCAGTGTTTCATGAGTGTGCTTGGTCATCCCGGACAGGCGGCCTGGACCTGGGGCCAGGCTGGCGAGCAAGTGCTCAGTGGCGGGAGGTGCAGTGTGGGGACCGGAGCACGTCAGGGCCACGTCAGCAAGCATGAACATGAGCGGCCGTGGAAGACAGTGCTCACCTGGCTGGCTTTGGCGTTCACGTCCCCGCAGCCGAAGAGTTCTTCCACAACCCGCATGTCCTTCTCTGCTTCCACGGCAGCGAGGGCTGCCAGCATGATGGGGGTGTACCCCGCCTTGTTCTGGTGGTCCACGTTACACACATCTGCAGAGACAGGGTTTTCCTTCTTTTTAGGAAGAAGCCATCTCCTAACGTGCACTGAAGACAGGGCGTTTGGAAGAGTCCAATGAAACGGCCTCAGGTGGTCAAAGTCCGAGAATGGATTGGACAGAAATGTGAGAGGAGTTTTTATATCAAACAAAAACTTGTTGGGGGTATTTCATGAGGTCTGAAGCAATGGTGAGCTTTCAAGCATGTCTTGTTAGTCACTGGTGGGGGTAATAGCTTCTGTGAAGAATGAACAATAATGTGGGAACTGACATTAACCTGTGATTAGGAAACCTTTGTTTTGGAGTAAAGAAAGCAGTGAGAGCTACAAGTGAAAAAGATCTGTGAAGTCTTATGTTTGGAACTCTGAATAAGGCATTGCCCCCTTAAAAAACCACGACTCACTCTGGGACCCCAGGTTTATCAATCTGACTTGTCCAAGGCCCTTAGAAGCAGAATTTCAACCACCTGAAAGTAAACTCGTCAGGAAAACTCGTCTGGGAGCAGAGAGAGTGAAGTCCCCTAAGAAACTGCCTGGGTCCAACAGACCCTGTAAACCAGACCTTTCCTGCTCCTATAATTCTTATGAGGTCTTCTGGGGTGAAATTATTCTCCAGTGTTTTTTAATTGCTTCGGCACCTTCTAATAAAATGAAAGGGATGGAGGGTGCAGAAAAGACACTTTCACACGTGACCAAATACAGTTGAACTGTTTAGGCTGTTTCCATCGTACGGAGTGGAGAGAGAAGGCCCCGCGAAAACGTCCCTCAAGGTCTAAAACAACTGTACCCCGGGGACACACGGCATTTGCTACAGGGCGTGTTTTGTACTGTAGAAAAGGGAAAGCGTGTGACGGGGAAGCGGGTGAGCAGACGTGCTCTCTGAGGCGCCTCGGCGTCTGTGACGTTCATGCTCCACAGACACTGTGTATCTTAGATTCACAGACACCTCAGTGGGGCCACAGTCTCAGCCTATAATGGTGAGCGGTAAAAAGTCAGTCAGGAAAAGTGATTGACCAAAGCAATCTAATCATGGAATTAATGGAAATCATTTAATTTACCAAACTATCTTGCCCACATGTATTTTCCAAGGACAGGTTACGCGTTCCTTTCAGGAGTAATCCTGAAATCTTATCGTTTTGCTTTCCTGGATCCTGTCCACGTCTCTGTTTAAACCAGAACTTGGTCTGACGGTATCACCAGCTCTGTGCAGAGTCTGGACTGTATGAAGGGAAGGGAGGCTTGGAGCTCCTTCCTGAAAGATGGAGGCCTTTTTATCCTAACATGGCCCCTGCACTGGGAGCAAGCAAACTAGAAAAAAATGAGCCAATCTGCTCGGATGCTTCTCTGCATTAATGCAACACCCATAAAACAGAAGGAAAAAGCGGACCGTTGGGTCAAGAAGCAGTATGGGAAAGAAACCCGGACAACTTGACAGCGTACGCCACATCAGACATCCACGCTGTGTTTTCACTAATTAGACCGAGGCACTGTGAATTCCGTGGCAGTCACATATGAGAAGTAAAAACCGGTATTTCACGGATAAGTAAAAATGATGTGGGAACTACGTGGGCCACTGGGCGGCTCCACTTGGGTCAGCCGAGAGCTCAGAATTTCTCAGAGACCCTTCTCTGCAGCACCCCCTCGCTCCATCCGCAACACATCCACTGGCAATATTCTGGGACGACAAGTTCCAATTACAAACAAGAATTCCCACAATTCTCATTGCTATGGTTCAGATACAAGAACAACACTTAGGGTGCATTTGGCGGAAGTGGGGATGACTCCACCATAATCTGTGCCGGTGCCTTTGCTGGGTCCCCACCTTGACTAACCACACACCCCGCTGAGACCCCTGGACGGAGGTCGTGGAGCCAGGGCCTACCACGCTGCCCATGGACCTCAAAGCCGAGACGCTGGCCCCACACAGCACGCTGCCTCCACACAGCCAGCCCACCAGGCCTGTGTGCTTCAACTGCGGAGGGAATGTGCGTCATGTCATTCCCGGGGATACACCTCGCTAAAGGCAGCACAAGTGCAGCAAGAAGAGCCCCCAATGTCCTTTCAAAACAGATCTGGAATCTGTGTCACCCAGCTTTGTTGAAACATCAGTCCTCCTACGATGAGACAAGGATGACGACCTTGCCACATCCTGTGGAAAAGCAATGGAGGACAGTTACGGAATCGAGGAGCAGATCAACCAGCTTCTCTGAGAAGAGTCATGACCCAAGGGCTCTTAGAGAACAGACTGGGACAGCCAACGTACCAGCATCCAAGAGCAGCTTCACGATCTCAAAGTTGGAGTGAGACACACTGTAGTGAAGGGCCGTGTTGCCGTTGCCATCGGCCATGTTGATGATGTGACGCAGGACGTCGGGGGAGATGGCCGTGAAGGCGGCTATGTAGTCCCCGACCATGGCCGGGACGGCCGACTTCTGGCTAGACACACGGAACCACTCGTGCTGGAGGGTGTTCAGACAGAACCTCTGCCAAGACACCAAGTGAGCGCTATTAGTTCCTCTTTTTTTAGTTTATTTTTATTTCTGGCTCTGTTACCGATGTCCCCATTTCCCCCCTTTGCCCACCTCCACCCAGCCCCCGCCGCCCTCCCACCGCCCCCCACTCCCGGCCATCACCACACTGTTGCCTGTGTCTACGAGTTATGCATACACGTTCTCTGGCTCATCCCTTCACCTCCTTTCATCCAGTCCCCACCTTCCCTCTGAGTTCTTCTATTTATAGACTTTCTGAAACTTAGCTGAAAGCCCAAGAAACCAAGCCTTTTATAGTCAAAGTATATGCAGTTAGAACTGGCTTGCAGAAACAACTAACGAAACCCAGAGTGCTAAGGGAAGCCTCAAATTCCAAACTGGAACATCTTTCCTGATTTTAAACCACAAACATATTCTGACTTCTATAAAAGAGGCCACAGACACACTGTACAAGAGTTCAAAATCTGGCTCTGCTACTTATGAGCTGTTTAAGACCCTGGGAAAAACAGTTATTCTGTGCCTCAGTTTCTTCATCTGCAAAATGAGGACAATAAAAATAGCATTCCTTCACAGTGTTTACGGTGAGAACAAATGAGGCAATACATGCAAAACTCTTAGGCCTGGTTCTATTTATTACTGAACTATTAAAATTATGTAGTTACTTTGGTCTCACTTTAACTGGGACAGAAAACTTACTTAACCCACACTTAATTATGCTGCTTCCTTCCTAGCCTGACTGACCTCAACTTCTCCAACATCGATGACCACAGCACTGGGCTGGGAGACCATGAAAATGTAGCCGTTTAATCCCCACTCCAATGTTAAATACAAATGCTCAGCCAGAGAGGAGGGGAAAAAGCAGATCTGAGACAAATGGACATTTCCCAGTAAGATCACCTGCATTTGCTCATCAGCCCCACTCACCTCCTCTTAGGGTGTGAACACATGAACGTGGCATGAGTTGCATGGCTGATCAGGTCAAACCTGCACCACATGAAGTTCAAGGTCGATTGGGCACAGCCAGTGCTAGTGATGAGGGTAACTACAATACTTTTCATGGGCTCTTTTTTATATGTGTACCATTCATTTGTGCTTTGCTTGCTCTTTATAAGATTAAAAATAAATCAAAAAAGGGTGTGGAACGCCTGTGTACCCAGAACCCAAGACA
Source organism: Artibeus jamaicensis (assembly GCF_021234435.1). Lineage (NCBI taxonomy): Eukaryota > Metazoa > Chordata > Mammalia > Chiroptera > Phyllostomidae > Artibeus > Artibeus jamaicensis. Next base: position 39,524,326 of record NW_026522030.1, on the reverse strand, counting down.
CCCTCTTCCTATGGAAAGTTCTGGATTGTGGAGCTTCCATGTCCATCTTCTTGGTACTGATTACTGTTAGTTTCGGCCCATCCACATGTTTTGGGCACTCATGGAAAGGGTCCTGGCCAAGAAAGAATACACCTATTTTTTTCATTTCTTCTGCTCTCTCTTTTATAGCTACAGATTTCTATTTCTTTGGCATTCCATGGAAGGAAGGAAAATCATGTCATCTGGTTGTCATGACTCTTACTGCTAAGCAGCCAGTGTCCTGTAAGGGTTACACAGCCCTGACACTGTCCATTACTTTTCCCAGCACAGCACTCTGAGCACTTTTTTCACTAAATGGATATTCATTAAACACAAATATTCTGATCCCAGAATGTGTGCCTGACAATGTCTGGCAGTCTGGGGTCGTAGAAATGTCAAGTCCCCCCTGAAGACCACAGAAAGTAGTGTTTTGAGAATTATTAAAGAAAAGGTATATTATAGCTATAAAATCTGGAGCCTGAAAGCACCAGTTTTCAGTTCAGTTTAAACCTAGTGGGAAATATTAACATTGTAGTGATGTTTCATGGTTTTGCTCTTTGTGACCAAGGTATAGACCAGCATTCAGTTTATCATGGATGGAGTTCAGCAAGCGGTTCTATGGCCCACCTAGGCCAGGAACCTCACGGAGTATTTCCTTCTTTAAAGATCCCTGCCACGCTCCTTCTTCAGCACACGAAACTGAATGTCAAGACTCAGTGGGTTCTGATAAATTTAAGTTTCTGTAGCAATGTAAACAAGTATGAGATGACACCACTTTTTTAAAAAAGATACCATATAATAGGATAATATAATTTAGTTGGGACTAAAAACAAAACCGCATGGACCAGTACTCAAGACAGGTATAATCTAGTCCCAGCACTAACTAGTAGCTGACACCCTAGACAAGACTTGTAGTCTTTAGGGCCTCAGTTTCAGCAGGATAAACCAGAGAGAACGACCTGCTGGGCCCAGACACACACGCTCTTCTCACACCTGGGACAGACACCACCGATTCTTCTTCAGACTGTGTTGGTAGTGCAAGAGGAAACCTAGCTGCCTCTCCGGGGTTAGAGAACTCCTTAAATCCCTTCTTGGTGTAACATTTTGGTTTTATAACTCCATAATATTGTAAGCCTTAGAAATCAAGTTTCTCATTAGCTGCTGACTTAAGTTAACCAGCATAAAACTTCATATTAAGTCTACTGCTAAAATGCAGATTCAAATGCACACTACTACCTAAAATAACACACAAAAACCCTACATTTCTTAATGCACTGAATAGAGCTGCCAACCAGAGAGCTGGTCTGACCTATGAAAGAAGCCGCACGTCAAAACTTCGCCAATGCATGAGACAGCGACAGACTTGGCAATGGGGCCGATTCGCCACTGCCACAGAAATGTTTATCTGTCCGATGTTGTGCCATCACGCTTACTATGGCAACCATCGGCCTCTTGGCTATTTGCTTCTGAATCTCTCAAACTGTGAGAAGATGACAAGTGCAGTTATTTCTAGGTTTAAAAATAGTGGCAGCCTGCATTCCGCATCGGAACATAATATGCAGTTTCATAATTCAAAGGAATGCTGACCGTGGCCCAGATAGGTTTAAAACAAAACAAAACAAAACAAAACATATGCTAACTCAGAAAGATAAAATCCTGGGATTCTGCTCCCTGGATCACAAGGTTTTGTAAGTAGAAGCAGAACACACAGAAAGGTGATGAATGACTGCAATTAGCCCTCCCTTCCATGTACAAGTATATGCCTCACAGATGCACCACCCCTGAGAAAAGTACAGGGTAGAGAAGGAGATCTGAGGTTGGGCGGAGGAAAAGGTCCACCGTGTGACCCAGTGAGTGGGGCAGCACAATGCTCACTCTGCCCACACGTGCTAGAAATAGTCTGCAGGAAGGCGTGCCAGCGATAGCAGGCCAAGGGCAGGTTACAGCTGCCTTGACAATGGCATCCACTTGGGCATTTTTGCACAGACAGGGGACTGCACTGTAGGCCAGACTCACCATATCCTTGCTGGTCAAAGCTCTGGGGTCATTTATGTTATTTTTCAGTAAGTTGCATGCAGACAACATCTTTTCACTTAATTCATACCTGAAAGGGGGAAGAACAAAAGAAAGAAGCTCATGATTGGCCACAAAAGGAAAGGCATTTTCATCTCAAACTCTGTAATGCTTTAAAAGACAAGAGGCCCCACACCGAGTCAAGGTCATGGTAGTACAGGTGCCTGCCTGGAGGCAGTCCAGGTGTCTCTCGGCAGCCAAGGGCTGATGCCATCACACAGTGCTGGTGCTTCCAGCCAGAGCTCACGTCTTCTCATGAAGGTAGCTTCTGGCTTCACTAGTTTGACCTTTACAGCATTATTATGAAATAACATTTGGAGATTTTTTTCATCCCTTTTGTTCTAAGTTCTTAAAAAGTATTTTTTATTCTTAAGGAGTTGAAGAGGTCAGAAGCACCACACGCCCACTAGGCTGGCCAGTAAGCCACAGGTCGGAACTCACATCGGGTGACCCAGGCCGTGTAGGCTGAACCCACGTGAAAATATAAACTTAAAAATCAGATGACATGTGATATGTAAATTATATCTCAATAAGGCTGCTAACAAAACAGATGACAAGACATTGAGTCATTTGAAAATACTTGGAAATATAAACTAAAATTACTTACCTTGTGTTAAGGCAGTTACACTTGCATTTGCCAAATTAAAGAGTAAGGTGTTCTAAAACGTTCCATTTATTACTCACAGAGTAAAAACCCATATTGAAAGTCCCTTCTGTCCATTCTTTCCTGTTTTATAAACATTGATTTTAAATTTTCTAATAGTTTTTGAAGTTTACTACATTTTTAGGTACCTGTTTCAGCCAACCAGACTTTTCATTTGATATTTCAGCTGCTGTTTATGATGTTCCCAAATCCTCTCTTACAGGGTTCCCCAGTGCTCAACGAGCAACAAAAAAGAGGCGTGTGACGAATTATATCATCTTTACAGTCAATGTGATTTTTGGCTGAGGCCAAAAAACTGTCCCTCTCACGCCCAATGACCCTGTAATGACAGTACTGACAAACTGTACCAAGATAAATGACTAACAGTAAAATCTAAAACTGTAGAAGAAATGTGCTGGTCGCCAAAAGTTCTACCATACTTTTAAATACAAGGTGAGCTGGTGAAATAATGAGAACCTCAGAGGCACTTCATGGTTCTGCGGACGGTGGCTCCACACCTACACTCAGATAACGAATAGTTAAAGGGCACGAAGGTGGCTGGACATATCAAGCCTTTCTTTTTGCTACTGCAAGAGATGTACGAGTTACCAACTGCTCTGCACTTGTACTTGTTAGTACCACGACAAGATGTAGGCATCTCTGAGGAACAGATAAAGTTTAGCTTTCCTCTGGAGAATGGAAAGACCAAACAAATGCACAGAATGGCACAATCTCCTAAATGGCCAATTCTATCGCTGAAGTACATTAGATGTAGGGGGGGTTGGGGGAGGGGAGGGAAATGTACCACACCTCTCTCTGATTTCCACCTTCTCAGGTTCACATTCTTGAACCTGCATTTCATCTTCCACCCTGGCGGACTTGCAACCTTCCATATTAACTGCATGGTGCCCTTCCGCCATTCCCCGAGTGTCTTCATCCTCCTCTTCCTCCTCTTCTTCAGGAGGATACTCAATGACATCACATTCGTCATCTGACTCGGAAGAAGAGCTTTCATCTGAGCTGGAATCATCACTTGAAGTTGTTTCATACCTAGGTGGCAATTGGGAGTTCAGGAGATGCAAGGCATGCCCATAAAGACCCAGCGACAGAAATTTCTATGAAGAGAAAGCTGAAGACTGACTTCAGAAATTTCACCAGTATTTTCAGACCCTGTACCGGGAAGTTCAAAGTAAAGTCTGTTTAAAAGCTGGGTGGTTTTGAATGGGTTCTGACTTGAGAGGGATAAACTGGATTGCCAATGGGTTTCATATACCATGTGCAGAAAAAAAGAGTACTATATATAGGAAGAGTACCTCTAGTTTAGTATAAATAAAAAAAAATTTATCATATTAAAACCAAGTCTGTAGCTGTTCATTTTTCCTGTTCCTTCTTCCCCCCATTTTATTCTTCCTTTTTCCTCCATTAATCTCCCAGTGCCAACGTACACAGATTACACAGTAACCGACAGTTTCTCTAGTATATGTCCTCCTAACCTCCTGGGCTGCGCCACCCAAATATTATCTCAAATAACTTTGTACTACTGCTTTCTTCTCGAGCCTATGTACTGATTCATAGTTTAACTGGCTTTGATTTAACTGCCAGGGGGCGAACAGGCTCAGTTATTTAGCTATGGCAACTAGAAGAGAAGGAACAAATAACTAATAAACATTCTATTGGGAAAGCAAGCACTGCTCTTCAGGGGAAAGGCCCTCCCGCTCAGTTTGGGGACGCGGAGAGCCGAGCCCCAGGACCCCTCTGAAGGAGTGGACGAATGCCACTGGCCATGGAGTGGTGCTCTCGGTCTCTTTCTGTTTGTTTCTGAGTTCTCGCACGGGTAAGTACAAGTGGTCCAACAGTGCGGGAAACCTGCTGCTCTCGTTGAAGACTATTTTTTCAGACCAGAGATGAGATGTAAATGGCTCAGCTTCTTCAGGTGTCCTTTCAAGAGTGACATATCCTTAAGGAGAGCAAGGAGAGAAGAGGAGAGGAGCCCAAATGCACCTTTCTGAGGAGGGACTCTTCCACCACTGAGATGGGGCAGCACCCCCAGCCAGGCACCTTTAAATACAACTGGAGTAGGCAGGAGGCAAGGGAGAGAGACAGACCGTGTAAGTGCCAGCACCACCACCCTGTCCTTACCCTCCATTAATGCCAACGAACTGAAGATTCTTTTTCGCTCCATTTGAATCTTTGTTGCCATCTTTCTTCTTCATGATGGACTTCAGCGTACTTTCATTATTTGTACATACTGTAAAAACAGAGTAAATCAAGGTGATCAAAATTAATATAACACATATCCATATAAGTAAATAGGTAATCTTTCCTCATGTACATTTATTATTTTCCTTAATTTATGTAAATATACACTTTCACATGTATACATAAGAAGCCGTACAAAATCACTGGAAACTTGTGTGCATGCAAAGAAAATAATTCAAAGCTCCATCAATAACATTTTGAATGGAAAATACAAACCATTAGCACTTTTAGACACAGCAAAAGTAGTGACAACTAGAGTCTGTGTCAGTTTTACTGTTATAAAGTGATGTGTCTCATTTGATTTTCAAAAGCCATTTAGGCATTAAAATAAAGATTATTATTATATTTCAGTAAAAATAACCTGGGAATGATGCATGCCTTCTAGATTATCAAAGAATGAAACGCTGTTTAAAATTATTTCATAATTCATAAAATCAGGTAAGTTTTCTTAAGGGTATTGCACAGTTTTTGCTTTAGTAATCTTAAAACTACCCTAGGTCTACCTTCCTAAAAACCACATACCACACCCCCGGGTCAGCGTACAGGGACACTGACGTCACATGGAATGTGGGCAGTGCTGGCCCTGGAATCCGGACGCTGGGAGGGACAGTGAGTGAGCAGTTACCGTAGAGGCCGGCGGCTATCTGGTCGTCTGTCAGGTTCACCGCAGACAGCGTGCTCTCCTGAGCGGGGAAGCTGTCCTGGCTGCCGACGGGCTCCCCTTCTGTGAACCCCAGCTCTCGTCCTTGTCGGGAAGTCGGAGCATTTGATGGTCCTCCTGACTGCAGGCCTCCGCACTTACAGGCGTATTCCAAATTATTTCCTGTCAAGGAGGAGAAGGGTGTAGAACTATGTGATTCTGGAACAACAACAAAAAATGGGCTAAACAATTAAAAAAAAAATTCTTGCAGCTCATCATTTTCTCAAGTGCTTTACCCCACGATTTCTTTCTGTACAAATGGAAGTACTATCCAAGCCACCAAAACGCAAACCGCCCCCCCAAGGCCTTCTCGACTCTTACTCTTTTCCTTTATCACCATATGTGGGTCTGCCAAAGCTTGTCATTCTCTCTGCTCTGGCTGCTACACCTAGCCTTATTCTGGGCGGCCAGCATCACATCCTGACGGTGCCCCTCCTCCCTCCCCACACACTGCTGCAAAGGGACACTCCCGCTCAGCCCAAATCCCACCCTCACCCCAACTGAAATGAAACCAAAAAAGCCCCCCACCACTCAGGAATAGTCCACACTGCTTAGCCAGACACTCTAAATCACTGCAACCTGGCGCCAACTCACCTCTCTGAATTTATTTCCTTCTACGCCTGTGGTGCTTTAGGGATGGGCCTGCATCCCAGGAGATGGAACTACTTCCCATACGCTCTTCTCCCACCTGGCATGCTCCTTCTTCCCCCACTCCGCGTGCTCAAACCCTCCTGTCACTTCCTCTTCTGAGCCTTCCCTCGCCTCCCTCACCAAAAATAACTTGCCTTTCTCTGAAATCCCCCAGCGCATCTTTCCTACCCACTTGCAGGACCTATAAAACGAGGCACTGATGATCTGTTTGGCTGCGTTAGAGCCCCATCTAGTCTGTAAATATTTTAAGGGCACTGAACAGTTCTAATCAACTTTGCTTCTCTTACCACACCTACTGGATTGTTTTTGCATGTTAGGTACTTAATATTTGAAGCAGAAAAACTGGATGAAACATTATACAATAAAAGCATGTAGGTATGCCACAGAATTTTCAATAAGGCTGACGTGGAAAGTTGTTTACAATATATGGTTCAACGATGAAAGCAGGTACTAAAATTCTCTGTATGGTATAATCCTATTAAAACACATTAATATATTTACACACAAAAATGGAAAGTAATCTGAAAACTATGGGGATTTTCACTTTTCCCTGTATTTGCCATTTTTTCCTATAGTAAATATTGATTCGCTGTGCTCAAAATCACTTTTATAAAACGAATGAAAAATTCTTTGGCTTAGCAATTTGATTTCTAGAAACGTTATGCTGCAGACGTACAAAACATCTAGAAGAAGTATCTGCTATTTCCCTGGTGAAACAATAAAAAGAGGCGGGTACGCAGAGCGCCGGTGAGATGCCGGTGACACCACCGCTGGTCCGTGTGCGCACAGGACTGCACGCAGCTGCTCCAGTTGTGACGTGGGCGGACACACTCATCAACACGGAAAGACGAGCATAATGTGTTGGTGAGTTTTTAAAGTAGGCCATAAAAGAGTATAAAGAAAACAAACATATTTTGGTAAATAATTATGTTTCTATGTACACATATTCAAAAAAGTCTGGAAGGATGTGCAAAACAAAACTGTTTAACATGATTTCGTAAGGCTGAAGAATTCCAGGTTTTGTCATTTTTTTCTTATTTGTGTCTCTATCATTTTCTAAATTACTAATACAAATACAATACTGAAATCTACCCACAATGTCATATGAGAATTAAATCCCAACATTCTTTAAAGTTTGAAACCCCTTAAGTCCTTTGAAGAAATTTAAGTACTGACTGCATCCCAAGGCAATCAGAGGAAAAAGAACCGTGATAGCCTATAAAACCGTTCTGTTCAAACTACACTGCTCATAGACTCATCCGGGATAGTTGTTAAAATGCAGATGCCCAGGAACTTGCTGCCAGAAAAATCATTCCATAGACCTTGGCATTTCTGCCCTCTCCCACTGACCCATTCACAAGAGACTTCAATGTTGTTGTTCCACTTTGGAAACTGCTAGTTTAAAACAGTGACACTGTAATTAATAAAGGGGGTGCAGGAAAGGAAAGGGTTCATGTGAGGGGTTAGGATTCAACGAAATTTTAATTCTTGTTTTTCCAAGCTAAGAACTCTGAAGGCCAGGGAGGTTCTGTGACTTGCCAGAGGCTGGGGTGGCAGCAGACTCACACTCTGCAACTCTGCGAACAACACTTTGTCTACTAATTAATAGCACCGCACTGGCACCTCTGTTTCTGGAGACACAGGGGGCTCCCGAGATGATTCCTTCACACATCCACCTCCCTCCACAACACACACATGCACACACACAATACTGACTGCAGTTCTCCAAGTAGCATTTAATGCCCCATGACCTGAAGTGCCTGCCCCCCCCCCATGGCAAATATAAGATGTCTAACATGCCTATGACTTATGTTAAGCCAACTAAACTAAATGGCATTTATCTTCATTCCTCAGAGCATCATCATTACTTTGAAAGTACTACAGCAACCTCAAAAAAGTCTCAGTAGTTAATCCCCAGTGCCAGAACACTTTATAGAGATACCCTTCACTAAGCATTTTCACATTCAAAAACAATAATTTTTTAAAATACATTAGTAGTTTTTTATTATTATTGAAACATTAAGCCAACACAAAAGTAGGTAATAGTATAAGAAATCCCTGTGTTCATTCAGTGCTGGAGCAGCAGCTGGAAAGGCACCAGGGACATCCAGGGAGAAACTGAACGGTCTGATTTGGGGGCGGGGAGGGTCAGAAGGACAGCTTTCTCCCGGACAGAAGTGCTGGCAGGGGCCATTGTTCCTTTGCTGAGCCCTCCCAGTACAGAGCGGGCAGGAAGCACCATATCTGAGTCTCTATTAACCTGGCTCACACTGTTAACTCGTTCTGGTGATTCCTGAGACCCTGTCCCACCCAACTTGTAGGCCCACCCAAGCCTACAAGTGGCTACAAGTAGATTCTAGCTAGGGGCTTTTCCATACAAATGGCCTGTCTTGGAGCATATGCTGATGTTCCTAAAATCTCTCAAAGGTTCCCAAATGCCAAACAAACAGCATTTGGCCTCCAGGCAGACTTTATATACACTAAAATGAAAAGATTTTAAGTGTAGAGTTGCTGAGTTTGGGTAAATACTTGTGTAAACACCTCCCTAACTAAGGTGCAGAACCTTTCTAACAACCCAATAAACCCACGTTCCCCCTGCAACCTTTCCAGACAGCTCCCCACCCAGAAGCAGCCACTTCTCTTCACCACGGCTCACTTTTGTAAACTAGGACTTTGCGAAGCTCCAATCAAGGCCCAGCCCCTCAAGCAGGCATTTCAGGGTCCTTCTTGATGAATGTGGACAGATTCTTCTTGCCTGTGGGATTTTTTCCTCCTCAACTACTACCATCCAGTCATTAAGAGTGGTCTCGTAATATAATTACTCCCACTTTGGTGGCCTTCTTTACTAGATTGTTCTACAGGCCTAGAATCTCAGCTACCTTTGCCACTTGAAGTCTACCCACACCCTAATCAAGCCTTGGCACCAATTCTCATTCCTCTATAGTTTTTCCTATGACGTGATTCCACTGAGATCTCTTCCCCCCCCCATTGTCCTGACCAAGATATTACATCCTACCCTCCGTTTCACGTGAGCCTCCTGGAGAACGTAAGCTCCTTGAGTCCCGTCACGCCAAGCTCTTATCTAGGGTCCTCTTCGGTGCTCAGAACAATGGCAGGGAAAAGGAAGCCTTTAATAAGTGCCTCTGTAATTCCACTGAAAGTGATGGGGATTCAGTTTAGGGCAACCAGCAAGGCAAAGAACAACACTGAATGTTAAACACCTCTCATTCACTGAAACCAGAGGGCATTTTCACCTTTATTGCCAGAAAATGCTTTTCAGATGGCACCAACCTCGGCCACCCTTCAAAATCACCTGAGTTGGAGGTGGAGCTTTTAAAAATACAGGTGTGACGAACCATATACAAGCGGGACCAAATATTAGTTGTTATTTTTTTTAAACAGCTCCCCAAATGATTCTAATGAGCTCCCAGGACAGAACCACTGAATTAAATTAACCTGTATAAAAATAAAATGTGACTGCTAGTTTCAATCCATCAACTTGGAACAGGTAAATTTTTAGAAATTACTGGTGATTTAGTTACCAGGCCCATGACAAACGGTGACTACTACTCAAAAACAGGAAAACAACAGGAGTAACATAAACCACCTTCAGGATCCTGGCACTCTGGCCTAGGTGCTCAAAACTCCCACCAGGTGGCACTGGTCTTCGCAGACGCCACTGGAGTTAGTGAACAGGGAGGGAGCGGGCAACTGGGCAGTCTGGTCAGGAGGGAACTCAGTGTTGCCGTAAATGCTGGTAACACAGGGGCCTCATTTTGTGACTTGACCAGATTAGCGATGACTGAAAGACAGCAACAGAGATCTCAGTGGTCTGGAAAACAGGAAAAACTTCGAAGCCATCATTCTAATTCTCAACTATATTTAGTAATTAATTAATGTTTGGATAATTATAATAACTAAGGTAAAGCTAATGAAAAATAAGTAACTTGAAAACACTTTTAATATCCTTAAAAATATTAAAAGCAAATGACTTGATAAGAATGTAATTCAATTAAAAATAGAACTAGAGGAGTTTTAAAGAAATCACCTTCCCCAGTCTCCTGAGACATTTACTCACCTAGAATGGATATTAGTTGTCGGTTTAAAGTGATGTGTTTCTAAATTTGTTAAAAGTTGATTTTTAAACGGTATTAAAATAGATTTTAAAAGTTGCTATGTTCACACATTCTGACTCTTCCAGCACACTAACTCATATTTTTATTTATAGTGTTAAATGCTGACTGAAAACTCAATTAGGAGCAGTGTGGTCGACAAGTTACCCATGTCAGCGAGCTAATTCTGAGCTACACGGTATGATGAGATGTTTAAAGAACATCCAGCTTACTCGTCAAGAAGAAGAAAGACTGGAATTTCTGAATCATTATGGAGGCCATTCAATGATTTAGGTATGTTCCCAAAAAGAGTTCACTTTTCAGAGATCTGCAATACTACAACTGGTTCTTCTATGAAGACTTGGAGCATGAATTCACCGTTTTTGGCCCTGTTCATGGCTTGGATGGAGAAAGGACAACCCTTTCTATGTCCAGGACCACCTCTCCGGCACTGCCTGGATGCCAGTACGTGTGGTCACCAACATGTAAACGGTGAGATGTTCAGAGCTGCAATTTAATAATTTCCTGGGGCCATTTTAATATTTTTCCTGGGAAAATGCCAAACAGCTGCTATGAATGTATCTAAAAGTGGGTAGTTAGAAAATAAAATGCTAGAGTAGATTAAGAATAAAATTCTTCCTCACCATAACCCCACCCACACTTAATTACACACCATCCCTAGACAACCCAAAACCCCACACTGACACGCTGCATTAACTGAACCTGGGTTGCACAGATGCGCCGTGTTCTTTAGATGCGGCTAAAGTCCTCCTCTGCTCCCTAAGCTCATCTTTTCCCTTGACCTCAGAGGGATGGATTCCAGCTGAAGTCCTTGGAGCACTTTCCATTTGCACATTACTTGGTGGCTAACGTATACAACAATAGGTTGTCATTCCTATTTCTGCTCTATGTCTTGGCTTCCCAAGTTCAAGGTACAATTTCCTATCTTTGCTGTAGTACCACACTTTGCATAGCTGTCAATGCACTTGAACAGAGAAGGGTACACAAAGCAGACTCGAAACAGCTTTACTGAGATATGAACGACTTATTTTAGAAGGAGAATAAAGAGCCATAGCCATCATCCACACTCAACAATTCCCTTTGTCATTTATGAATGGACGTCCAGGAACTCAAAGCCACTTCAGTTCTCAAAAACTACCAGTCTCTACACTTTAGCCAGAAATGAACTGCACATTTAGGATCCATTCAGAGCATAAGCGTCAAAGTAAACCTGCACCTTTTCCCCAGGATGCCCGTGCATTTCACTAATACCCACCAACATGATAAAGCCTCCATTTAAAAAGGAGATTTTCAAGTAAGTGTCAACTAAAGGGCTCACAGAGGTAGTGACCAGATTTTAAACTTGGTAAAAGATTTTCCTCAGGGCGGAAGTGCTGTTTCTCAAAGCCTGAAACAGATTTGAAATTTTGATCCTTCTCAGGTATCCCCTTTGAGACTCTGATGAAAATTACACGCTTTCTTCATAGAAATTCCAAACACAAAAGTGTTCACGAAGCTACGGACCCCAGGTTAAGAAGACTCACTCTAAGGCCGTCTATTCCAACAATATTTCCCTGGAATAGGATCTGGGATGCGCCTACGGGGTGGTTGGTGGTGGCGGATGGCAGCAGGAAACCCACGAATTTTGGAAAAGTTCCCCATCAGAACCTGATGGGCAGCCTGGTAAAGAGCTACTTTTATAGAAAGATTCTTCGGAAAGGGCCCCAACCAAGAAAAACAGAATCCACCTTCCTCGTTACACAGGAGAACATGGTAGCCGAGATTCTCCCTCTCTGAGTGATGCCCCAGGTCCTGCGCAGCCAGGACTGAAGTCAGCCCTCCAGGGCAGCAGGCCCGGCCCTAACTACATCATGGCAGTGGGCACTGCAGGGCTCCACAAGTGTTTTGTTTGGCTTACTCTGACACTCTGGAAGCATTTTCTAAAAGAAAATCGGGATAAAAAATATGTATCAAGACAAGTCAATGGCAGTCACTTGAACCAGGAGAAAGCTAACGGGAAACGGTCTTTTGTAATGATGTATTTCCCCACTTGTGCTTTGGCTCACATGTCCATCTACAAAATTGCTTTCACAATTATGGGAATGACTTCAAGCTCATAAACTTTTTACCAATCCCAAGACAACTAACAGTGCAAACACGGAAGCTGATTCAAAATGCCATTTCTCTGAGTATGACAGATGAATTTCCTATAAATCATGTGTCAGGCAGTTAAGTTCTGCCATTTTAGGTAGTTTTGTTTGTGTTTCCTCAGAGACAGTCATATATATATTTAGAGCATTTATAACGGCAAGTCATTTGTCTAGAATTTTCTTCTTCTTTCCTCTTCTGGAGGGAAAGGGGGAAAAAAAAACCCACTCCTCAAACCAAAACAATTCAATTATTTGCAGGAGATATAAACATTTTTTTCCCCTAAGGTTGTCTGTGAGAACAGAAACTTATTTCCTCTTAATGTAATTCCAAATAGGTGTGTAACAAAACTTCAACTACCAGGAATTTGAAAAGTACTTTACAGCACATCCTAGACACTGGCAGAGTCCAGCGCACTGAAACCATAACACTGTCTCTGACTCTTAGAAAAATGCTTTATGTGAAAAATGCCGAGAACATATACGGTTCAACTTTTGCTTAATAAAGTGTCTCTAAAATATAGCCCTGCTCGCACACATACTTATACACACCAAGCACACATGAGGTTACCGCATGAGGGTGTGGGGAAGAGGCTGTCACTCTTTATTTTATGCTCTTCCAGATGCTAATTTGTTATGAGCACGCACAGTGATTTTAAGAGAGTGAAGAGTAGCTTAGGTACAATAATGCATACCTCAAAGTGACACCCTTAAATCTTAAACCACTGGCAAATTTAAGAGAATTTTCTAAAGTGGACACTAATATACTTAGTTTTGGCTTTGTTTTGAGCTTTCGTGCAAATTCTGAATGAGCCTAAAGTGAAAATTTATTTTAGTCAATCTGTGTTTTCCAATTTTTATCTATACATTTTTATCTTGATAAAATTGTTTGTTGGGGAGGCATAATAATTAGGGGAAGGAGGTGACGGCCAGCCAGAATTATGAAGATAAAATTTTGATTGAAAACAAAAGGCCATCTGTACACTTTCTGTTTGGCAACTAGTTCTGTGTCCACATTCCCATTTCTGGAAGTACTAAACATAGCAACAGCAATCACAGCCAGCACTTCTCGAACATTTCTACTCTGTGCCGCAGACTGTTCCAAAGGCTTCACTCTGGTTAAGTCGCTAAATCTCATTTCGACCCTGTGAGGGAACAAAGGAAACCTGTCCTCGTGGCAGAGAAAAAACTTGAACCTAGAACGTCTGGCTTTGGAGCCCAACCTTAACTTCTTTCAACTAAAGGCTGACATATGTGATCATTTATATGATCTTCTTGGTAGATGTCAAACTCAAATTCCCCATTGTTTGGAGAAAAAAGTTTGAAATGAATACCTTTCTATACTCCTGGATGCCCTCTGGTACCGAAATGCATGAAATACTGTGCATGAGCAATATTCTCTATTGTATGGTGTTCACAGTAAGTCACCATGCATTCTGACACACCTTTAATCTTCATGGCTTGCAGGTACTGAGAATCTCTCTAGACCACAGATGAAGCTGCTTTCATTTTCAGTTCCTATAACAAACACTAGACAACAAAAACTTAATACCTTAACTGAATTCCTTCCTCATTAGAACTTTAAAAACAAAATGTTTAAAATACAAATGCAAGGTGAATTACAAAAATACTTTCAGGGTGCGCTTGTGCTCCGAGAGGGAGCTGCCACTATGACCAAGAACGTGCTGTTAAAGATATTTATACCTTCGCTCACGAGTGCTATAGCTCTTGTGCATTTCAGCTGATTAATTAGGTGTTCATTTGCAGGGTCAGACCTCAACAGAGACGAGTGGAATGTCAGCGTGACTGGAAATAGACCAAAACCCACTGTAACACGGCCAGACAAAACTTTCTCCCTGCTCTGGCTGTTCAGGGTGTCAGGCAGATTACTGCAATGCTTCAGCTGAATATTTTTGGCAAGAATGTGAAATGGAAACCCCAGTTTGGGGAGGGAGGAAGGCTGGCAGGAAAACGCTTTTATAGAGGATGATCTACTGGACCATCTGTGTGTCTGGAGGTATTTAAGGGTTTTATTTTGACTTTGACATCTGACATCATGATTTTTAAAAAGAAGTACAAACAGACATATTATTAGTTATTTAAGACCACATATCAACTTAATCCTCTTTATTCTGAAATGACTCCCCTGAACATTTATTAGACTCCTTTGACTCTAAATGGCAAAAATCCCACGTTTCAGCTGTCCTGGTCACGTCGATTTTTTTCTTCTACAGCAAACTATCTGTTCCACGGCACAGTTACTACAAGCTAATTTTAATTCAGTATTGAAAGTGCAACCTAGGAAGATAGAAAAGACATTTTTGGTCCATTTCAACCTCTACCCTTTGGGCTATAAAGGGAAACAGAAAGACTAAAATTTTGGTTAATGGCTTACTTACATTTCAGCTTATAACACTGCACATTCTCGCATTACAATGAAATGTGCTGCACATTATTCAGATGGTCTGAAGCGTTCACAACCGTTTTACACGTAGCCTTTGGTCAGAGTGGACAGTGTGTCTGCAGCAGCCTCCCAAACCGCACATTACAGCCCAGCACGGCAACAAAGGAGAACACAGTCAGCACGCTACTGGTATGACCGCCACCAACAGTGAAGGCTACCCTGCGGGCCCCACGGGCCGGTGACTGACGCACCGACCACCTCCAGGACGGGTGCCCTTCTCGTGTGCATTTTACAATGACACGCAGGAAAGTGTGACTTTGTTTCCCAGGTCAGGCTGGCTCGTGAGACCTGGGGAGCCAGGCGTGAACCCAGTGCGAGGATGACGCCGCACACTCTTACAGACACACACAGCTGGTAACAAAGGAAGTCCCTTCAGTGACACTTGCAAGGAGAGGATCTATGTCATAAAATCTCCCATGGGAATTTCTCAATTATTAACTTCAATTAAAAAAAATCAGGGGTTGGAATCCCAATGAATAAGGGCAAGGGTGAGGAAGACAAAATGTGAGCACCTGCCAGAATAAACAGTGAGAAAGGCTGCCTTTCTCTGAGTTCTGGCGCAGGGGCCCCGTACCAGAGAGGCCGCCCGGACCACTGCATCTCCACGCACCCCACCCCCACTCCCACCACTCACTGCTCCCGTAACTGGAGTTTCTTTCTTCACAGCACATGTCACCACCTGACACGGTTCAAGTCTACTGTTTACTGCCTGTGCCCCCAACCAAAATGTATGGACAGGAGCCTGTACCTATGCTTGAAACAGAGCAGGGATTCAATCGTTATTTGGTGAATTCATAAATGAATTAATGGAGTCTGCCCTCCCTCATAAAAGTGTTACCTGAAAACATTTTACACCAGTATTTTTTATGGATAATGTACTAGTATTGTGATTACCAATGTGAAGGATTTTCATGCCTGCCTAAATTAAATGAGCAAGCAAATAAATAACTAGAAGACACTGTGTCGAACCCACAGCCCCAGGAAACAGCCCCCTGGCGAGCCCACATTAGTTTGCTTTCCCTCCAGCCTTAGTGCTCAGCCGAGGCCAGACAAGCTACCAGATGATGAGAAACAGCAAATCAGATCACTTTTTTTTCCCCCCTGATCACGAGTTTAAATCTTGGTTTCCATTCTACCAATTACCATCCTAAACCTTTTTCCATGATTCCAAAAAACGGTCCCACCATTTAAAAAACCCTTATGTACTAGAAATACACCGTCCCCACCCTTCCCCATCGCCAGGTGCCTCAGGTTGCTACCTACCTGCCAGAGTACCCAGACCCAGTTTGGGGAAGTCAGGGTTCCTCAGCTCTTCGGTGCTTGCAGACTTCATGACAGAATTGAGTGAAGATAGGGTGCTGATGAGCTGCGAGTTGAGAGAGCCAATCTGTGAGTGAGGTTCCCCAAAAGCTTCTGCCAGTTCACTATAGTTTTCGGCCAGCAGCGTCTGCTGTTCCGCCAGCAGCTTCTGGACGCGCTCAATGTAGTGATCCAAACCAGTCATCATTGCAGACGGAGCCTGCGGCTGGGGGCTCTCCGGGAACTCTCCTACGGGCTCATCCCCGACACCGACGCTCCTCCTGCTGGCTGTCAGCCCCACAGCCAACTGGGGAGGTCCACATGCTATGGTCCTCATTTTGAGACCAACCAGGTAGTTGTCATTAATATTTATCTGTCCCACACCTGACTCTTTGGTCTTCACAGCTGAAGGCCTGTCAAACCCAGAAGTGCCAGAAAGCACTGTTCCAACTGCGACGGACCGTGTCTTGGTGGAAGAATTGATGTCCTTGACGCGGCCTTCTCCTACAGCCACCGTCCGCATTTCCACAGTCTCGGTGCTGGTCTGCTTGTCCAAAGTGCTGAGGGAAGTGTTGGTGCAGGATTCCACAAGGGTGGCCGTCTCGGTGTTGGTGGACTGGTTCGCCTGCTCCAAAACCGTGCTGGTGTGCTGGCTTGTGGTCTGAGGCACTGCCATGACAGCAGCTTCCACCTGGCCGACAGCGTCGGTGCTCACGCTCCGGGAGACGCACTCCTTTGCGGAGCAGACCATCACATCCACAGAACAATCTCCGCAACCAATGGATCGCACTTCTTTGAGATTCAGGTTGGTCTTGAGGAGGGTCAGGTCTTTCACAGACTCTTCCGTGTTGCTGCCTGTTTCACAGACGCTGACTTCCACACCCACACTCTTATCACACATCTCCACAGACCTTCCAGCGCACTGGTCACGCATTTCCACCCTTTCTTTAACAATCCACCAATTCATGGGCAGCTCCGGCCCCACGACTTTATTCTCCCAACTGGGCTGGCAAGAGACGCCTAGGCTGCTTGTTTGCACAGAGGTCCCAACACACGAGTCAACTACGTCCACATGACCGCCAACCATCTGGTCTCTCGTCTGCACCACTGCCTCCACCATCTTGCTGAAAACCAGTGGCTGGGCCATTGTGGCTTTGTCAACTTTTTTCCTGGATCCAGCTGCCTGTAGCTCTTGCTTGAGTTTAGTCATCTCTCGGTCGTGGGTGGTCTCCTTAAGCTGTACTTCCAGGCGGTAGATCTTTTCCTTTAAGGCTTCTATGGTCTGCTGTTGCAGCTCGATTTCTTTGTCAGCTTCGGTAGTCACCCCGAGCATGGCCTCTGTCACACCGACCCCAGAACTCCTCGTCTCAATGACTGTCCCTACGGCAACATCCTTGAAGGCCCTGGAGCCTCTGTGGTACATGACAATGTCATGCATGTTCTCACTGGTGCCCACAGCCACAGACCGCCACTCTTGAGGCCGACACTCCCCATTCTCCCTGAGCTCCAAGGAGGCCTCCGAGCTGCTGCCCTGGATTTTCTGCTCCAGGGCCTGCATGTCTGCTGTGAGCTGCCGGAACTCTTTGATCCTCTGTGTGCTCTGCTCTACGCTCTCTATCTCTTCTGCTTCATATTCAATGTATAACTCCCCGTCACCTCTCCGGACCCTGGAGAGCTCTTCCAGCTGGGACGTGTTCCCAGCACTGTAAGACCGCTTCCTCACACCACAGACATCATTCTGAGATGCAGCTCTCTGGTTCTTCAGCTGTGAGGCCAACTGCCTTTTCTCCTCTTGCAAGACAGCGATCTTTACCTGGAGCACAGGGATGGTTCGTACCTGTTCCTCAAGCTCCTTCAGGCGTTTCAGGGCAATGGCCATCTGCTCCCGGATGTGCTGCAGGTGCATAGGGCTCACGTTGGTCACTGGAGTGGAGATCCCTGAGCTCAAGGGGCTGTGGCGGAGAGAGCTCCCCATGGAAGAAGTGGTGGCGGCGGGTGGGGCGTAGCTACTATAGTCCCCATTGCCCTGGTATCCATTCTGAAGCTGGTACATAGCAGGATTGTGGTTTCCAGAAGCCATAAAAGAGGAGAGAGAGCCCGTGGAGCCCAGGCCTCCAAAACTGGCCAGCCTGGGCCTTCGGAGGTCACCTGGTGTCGCCTGCATGGTGATTCTCTCCTGTTCCAATCTCCTCCGCGTCTCCATCAGTGTCTTGGTGACATGAAGGTTGTGCTTTGGGAGTTGTGGTGAGGGTGGTGGTAGCTGTCGGCTTTCTGGGATGGTAAGAAAGGTGGGCGAGAGCTCCAGAGGGGCAGGTAGCCTTGGGACTGGAGTTGATGTAACTTGGCCTCTGGCTAGGAGAAAGCTCGGGCACTGCTTGTTGTCATCGCTATTGGAAGATGACAGAGACTCAGTGGAAGTCCACAGACCTTGCTGGCCAGGTGTGGCAGTGCTCTCTGGGCATGGCACGGATGGCTTCCGCCTCTTCTGAATGTTCAGTTTCTTGATGGTGTTTCCTTTCTGTATGTCATCCACGTATTTGAGAAAATCTAAGTCTAGTTGATAACCATAGGGAGTTTCCACAAAATAAGGATCTCTCTGTTCCTTGTCATGGTCCCCGTTTAGAACATCATCTGCTTTTCCTGAGGGAGAGAGAGAAGATAATACTTTAATGTTATGTTATAGTACCAAAAGCTAATAAATATGTATGTTGCAGTGTGGCCAGCCAGCATGATTTGAGTTGACAGACCTATGTTCTAATCCTGGGTTTATAACTTAAGAGTTGGGTGGATGAGTTAATAAACCTTGAGGAATTTAAGTCTCCCCCAGAGTAAAGTATGAAAATACAAGCATTTCACTCATGAAGTTGTTGAAAGAATGTAATGAGTTAATGATTTTAAAAAGCCAAGCACAAAGCAAGTCCTTACTAAATATATTATTTTTATGCCCTCACACAAGGATATATTTATTGATTTGGAGTGGGAGGGGGGGCCATCGATGTGAGAAACATCGATCACTTGCCTCTTGTACATGCCATGACCAGGGATCGAACCCACAACCTAGGTATGTGCCCTGACCAGGAATTGAACCGCAACCTTTTGGTGTGCAGGACAATGCTGCAACCAACTGACCAGGGCTAAATAGCTTGGTATTTTTTTTCAAGAATGCATTAAATGATTTAAAAACATTTTCTTTCTTTTTTTTCAAATCCTCACCCAAGTTTGTTTTTCCATTGGTTTTTGGAGAGAGAGAGGAAGGGAAAGAGAGAGAGGCACTGATGTGGACAGAAACATCAACTGGTTGCCTCCCATACCCGCCCAGACCAAAAATTCTTCTGTGACTGGACCAGGGACTGAACCCACAACCTTTCGGTTACCAGGTGACGCTCCAACCAACCAGCTGAGCCATACCAGCCAGGGCTTAAAAGCATTTCAAGTAGATAATTTCTTTCGTTGTCTACAGTCCCTTGATAGCAGTCATTAAGACCCCTATTTTATAAAGTGTACTCTGGGGCACAAAAAGTAAAGCAAAGCAAAACAAAACACCTTAGAATAACTGGCCAAGTCAATTATTCTAAGCCTGGGACGTGAGTTCTGCCACCTCCTGCAAAATTGTGCAGCCTTTCTAAATAGTGGCCAAGGGGTCCCAGTGCTTGATCCCCTCCACAAGATCACAGCTGGCTTCGACTTTTCCCTTGCTGAGAACACCAGGGCACAGGATGCTGAGTGAGTGATTAACTCCAGAAGCAAGGATGCAAGAACAGAGGACACATTTCAACTCTACTTTGTGTCTTCCGGTTTAAATTAAAAAAACAAAACAAAACAAAAAACAAACCTGTGTGAATGAGAAAAAAAAGTTTTCTCCACTATGATCTCTTTTGGATAAAACATTCACTATCCCAAGAATACCTTGTTTTGTAGCTGTACTGTATGCAGACAGATGCAAAGGAGAATGGAAATAGGGGCAAACCTCTATCCAAATACTGGATCATGTGGTACTTAGTAAATGCTACTTCTGTCTAAACCAAACATTTAGAAAAGGAAACACAAGAACCTTTCAGGGCACAGACACTGCTGCTGACCTAAGCTATGCATTTCAAACTGAAAAGCAAGACCATTTTTGTTTGTTTAAATAGTAGGATAAAGTAATGTGTTTTCCTAGAATCACAAAGAGAGCTCTGCATTTTTAGAGCTATGGAAAGGACCCAAAAGTAACGAGTAAAAACACAGGCCTTGGGTATAAAACACCACCTGATGGCTGTCAAGGTCCAAGTAGTTTCAGCAATGTGGGTTGTCAGCCAGCCCTTCCCAGACCCAACACCGCTGCACATTTATACCTGATAAC
Organism: Artibeus jamaicensis; assembly: GCF_021234435.1. Taxonomy (NCBI): domain Eukaryota; kingdom Metazoa; phylum Chordata; class Mammalia; order Chiroptera; family Phyllostomidae; genus Artibeus; species Artibeus jamaicensis. The sequence continues at coordinate 39,503,618 of NW_026522030.1, read as the reverse complement.
GTGAAAGCTCTTAGAATTTTTTTTTTTGCCTACGTTAGCCCTCATTCCTCTGAAATGTTGGAAAGAAAAGTACCAAAAGATCGCCAAGCAGAAGAGTTAAAAGGCTTGTGTGTTTTTCATGTCCTGCTTGAAAACGTTATTAGATTGTTGCAGCTATTGGAATTCGGGCACTAGATTGCAGTTCTGCAACATGTGGGGAAAGACTTCTCTTTGAAAGAGGGGCACACGGCACCCAACATTTTTTAGCCAAAGTAAGGGCGAGCTGAGGAAGAGCGCCTGCGCCTGGAAATGTGGGCTCAGGCAGGCAGACCGCTTCTTCCCGTCTTTCCCTTTTTTTTTAACACCACATGGACAACACAGTCACTCCAAATATGCGGCCAGACTTGTTTCTAGCGCTCTTTGGAATTCCACAAAGAGAAACTGCAGGCTCGGGTGTCAGACAGCCGACAGACAGACCTCACCGACACCACCAGCAGGGATTCTAAACCAGGCAGCTCCGGACCCTGCGGGCCAGCGGGGTCTTCGGCCCCGGGGACAAGGCCCCGCACGCAGCTCCGCCCGTGCCCCCCCCCCCCCCACCCCGCGCGCGCTCTCCGCACACCTACCAGGCTCCCGGCCGGCCCGCCCCGCAGTACCGCACGCCGGGCTCTGCCGTTCAGAAGCCCCGGCTCTTCACCCCGTAAGGCAAGGAGGATCAACATTCGCATAAACTGAGCCGCACCACGCGCAAATACCATAGGCCGGGTGCTCACCAATGAAGTCTCCCTCCGCCTTCGGTGACACCACCCCCAGCACACTCAGCTGTTCGGCATTCCCTGCTTTCTTAAAGAAAACAGGAAACCGGGATCTTTTGAAAATGTGTGCGCTTCGTTCCAGCGCCGCCGCAAGTAAAAATCAAGCCAGCAATTTAACCATGTCCACAGAGAGGCTCTGTCTGCTGGCCCAGTCACTTCTTCATGAAAGAGTTTGTGTTCTTGTGTGGAAACTAAGCAGCCTCAGCCCTCAGTCACCTGAGCACGGCCGGCACAATCGGCCCCACTGTTCTCTGCAGGCTCTCCAAGTCGCCAGCAGCACCCAGCGGTTCCAGAGCGCCCAGGGACCCGTCTCAGCATCTGGCGCTTCACCAGTGACAGGCAGCTATCCTTTCATATGAATCTCAGCTCAGCTTTTGCTATTGGCAACAGTTTCTTTCAAAAGAAATTTTAAACATCTCTTTTCAGTTACTAAAGTAGTATATATTTCTTAAAAAATGAAAGTCACGTAGAGACTATTTAAGCAAGAAAAAAGTCACTCATCTCACCATCTAGTGGCAACTGTTAGTATTTCGTTGTGACTCCTAGGTTTTTCTGTTTCTTAACATAATTACTTTCCCCATTTTGGCATTTTCAATTTTCAATATGAAAGGTTTTTGGCCCTGGCTGGTGAAGCTCAGTGGATTGAGCGCGGGCCTGCAAACCAAAGGATCGCAGTTCGATTCTCAGTCAGGGCATATGCCTGGGTTGCAGGCCAGTTACCAGCAGGGGACGCACAAGAGGCAACCATACATTGATATTTCTCTCCCTCCCTCCTTCCCTTCCCCCTCTAAAGATAAATGAATTAAAAAATCTTTAAAAAAATATGAAAGGTTTTTAACCGTTTTCCTCCAAAAAACTTTCAAATGTACTACTTTAACATCAAGATTTAAAACACAATGAAATACATCACATTTTTCAGTAAATGTTAACTGTCACATATTTCTGCAGTTTACAAAAGGCACAGTCATGACAAATTACCCCTCACATGGACCCTGGACTCCAAAATCTGGGAGTCAGGTGGACGTGGAAATTTTACCACGTTCAATGATTTGCTAGTCCTGCTTGACCTGGACTATCCTAAGGCTTTGTAATTCAAGTTTCATGCTCCAGCAGCTGAAAGGCAAGCTGTGTTCTCAAGGTGTGATTTTTTACAAACAGCCCTTCACAGTACGGACAGTTCTCCGATTAAAGATATCCAATGTCATTGTTACTTTTTGTATCTCATTTCTACTGTACCATTGTGTACATCAACACAAATACGGCACTAACGGGGCCCTGACTGATTGATTTCCCAGCTTCTCATGTACATAGTCTTATCTCCCTAGGCTAGACTGGAACTACCTTGAGGAAAACAAATTTCATATTAAAAACATCCTTCATTGTTTCCCTCTTCCAACCATACATATCAATTAACAAGATGCCGGGAACAAAGTAGATGTTTAAAAATATTTCCTGAATATAGTATAGCACAACGAGCTTTAAAAAAACCCATCTTAATGCTCTACAAACAGTTGTTGCTTGCTGTATATTAATTAGTGTTAAGGACAACTCCTGCGTGATGCTATTTCAGTGGTTATCTTTAGGTTGTAGAATTATGGGTGCTTTTAATGTTGATATTTATATTTCATAAATTTCTATAACATGGGTATTTGTCCTTTAAATATACGCTCACAAGAAGTCAGTATTTGGAAAGCAAGAGAGATGAACTGAAAGAAACTTTAAGAAAATTTGTTTGGAGATGGATGAATGAGGCAGCTGTGGTGGACAGCTAGATGTCCTGCCTTGTCTGTTATCCCATCCTCCACACCAGCAGAACTCCTATGTTTAGCTGGGCAAATATAGAGACTATATTTACCCAGCCTCCGTTGCTGTTAGTATGGCCATAAGCAGAAATGTCACGTAGCAACTACCAAAACCTCCCTTAAAAGACACAGGAATAGGTGTATGACCACCTTTCTTCTTTGATCCTTCCTCCATCCTGCTACCTGGAATGCAGATGTGATGACTGGAACTTTAGCTGCTATTCTGGACCATGAGTTCATACATGGGGCTAGAAGAGCAATGTGCTGGATGGACCTGGGTCTCTAAGATCTTTGTGGATCAAAGCTGCTATGCTACTTCAGGAAAGTTTACCTCTTTAATTTTTATGTGAAAGAGTAACTTCTATTTTGTGTAGCTATTCTACATTTTGGGTCTCTGTTATTTGGAGTTAAACTCAATTCCATGTCTCCACTCCCCCCCCCGAAAAGAAAAAAAAACAAAAAAGAAAAAAGAGCAGATTGTGAAAAAAAGAAAATAAATAGTAAACTGGGGCAATGTTACAATAAAACTTTTTTAATTACAAAGTGTGATTAATTCAACAATAATTACAGGTGTGTAAAAAACCCAACAGTATAAAAAATGGCTAAGTGGGTGATAAGGGGGCTCTTAACTTACTAAAAGCCATTTTTGGGGACCAACACAGAGCTGTGCCTGCTCGTACACAGTCACAAACCACTGGCTCTGTCTGCAGCCAGAATCCTGAAAGTAACAGCTTCCCACTAAACCTACTGGAATCAGACGGCTGCCCCTGGTGTTTACAAGAATTTTTTGAATGTCTGGAAATCCAGTGGTGGAGACTGTGCCTGGCACAACCTCTACCTTCATTATATAGCATTTACTGAAAGCTTAATTGGGTGCAGAAAATGGGCCTATTCAGTAGAAAGAGTAGGAGGAAGGATTTATAAGAAATAAAATGGGGTACAGTCTAACTGGCAGATAAATGCCAAACACCTTAAACACAACACTAATTGAGATGAGTTACAAAGGCACATTATCAACAAGAACAATGTGATAGTATGTGAACGAGTGATCGAAATGTAATTGAGTTAACCAGGACTTGTGTTCTGAAGACCAGGTAAGTAAGTGATGACAGAAAAAGGGAAGGAGAGGTAAGTGGTGGAGAAGAGCCAGAGCACAGCCTGTTGGTGCAGCTCTGAGACACAGGAAGAAGACAGCGGGTAACTGCTAGAGAAGAGGCCCCCAGATCTGGGGGCTGCACCGGGGAGTTCTGTCCACTTAGTCACTGTTACAGCAGTGCACATGCAGCCCTGTGCTGGGGACTAAAAGGCATCAATGAAGATCATCTTGATAGCTGTTCGGATTAGACTGAGGTAAACAAAGAGATTAAATGCAAGTTAGAGTGTTATAATGCCCAAGTATGAAATGAGGACCAAATAATTTCATTTATACTTTCAACTTGTGTTTATAATTGCTGTTGATAGAGAAGCAATCTTAGTTGTCCCCCCTCCTTCATCCCCCTCGCTCTCTCTTTACCAGGCACTGTTCTAGGAGCCGGGGACACAGCATGAACCAAATGGGCTACGTCACCACTCGCACAAGGCTCTCGGCTAGTGAGGGGTGTGGTGCACGGGAAAAGAAACTCTGATACAATGCAAGGCAGAAGTGAAGCAAAGAGGTACATTCACCAGAATCTACACCAGTGTGTCCAAGTAAGTGGACTGGCTGCTGACGGTGGGCCTCTGGGATCAGCCTCATCGAAAGGACTGCTCCTACATACCAAGGGTCTCAGAGTCCCTCTTGCCCCTTCTCTCTCCCAACCCAGTCTTTACAGTCTGAATTTGCGGTAACCAAACACCCAGTACCAACTAGAGACAACTCTTGATGTGCAGACCAAATTCCCATGTGTGCAGAAAGAAGTGGAAATCACCAAACTGATGGCAATTCTATTCTTTATTCATATATCTACCACCTGGTAAAACTTGCTGTACCTGTGAGAGTGGTTCAGTTTATGGACTCAAGAACAATTTGAAATGTCCTTGCAATTTTTTTACAGTAACAAAATGAAATGGAGATATGAATATTTCAATAGTCCTATCATTTAAGTTCGTAAAGTATTACACAATTGTAACTTTTCAAGGAAACAAACCTTACTATCCAAACAATATACAAAAATTAATGCACTGGCTGGGAAGTACAAGATAAGACAGACAGTGGATACTGGTCAGAGTACTAACCTGCTAGTGGGAGTCACACCTGTTTGCCCCCCAGGGACATGGGACAGAGTTTGGAGACATTTCTAGTCACAACTAGAAGGGGGCTGCTACTGACATCTAGTGGGCAGAGGCCAGGGATGCTGCTGTAAACATCCCGCAACACCAAGGGCAGCCCCCCCGCCCCCCTGCTCCACGCCCCCACCATGAATTACCCAGTCTGAAATGTCTCAGCTGAGAACGCCCACGCTAAAGACAGTGAGCAGAGTGAGAAAATTCACATACAGCAATCGAGAATCTGACCACGTAAGTTGTGGACTTCAGGTCTTCTACTTCTCCGTGTGACCAGAACATCATCCTCAAGTGACAGGGTGATAAAAATGCCACTTCCTGAGTATGAAAACCCTAAATACTTTCTACACACTCTACCGCAATGAGCCATTCTTTAATCTGAGCAGAAACGCTGTAAGTTTCTGGAATAATGTATCCTGGTGGACTTTCAAATGGACAAGACTTTGTTATTATTATTTGACGTATTAATTAGGATACAATGACTTCTTTGTGCTGGCTTCACTGCTGTGCACTCTAGGCCCAATTACCACTGACTACCGGCGCCAGGAAAAACCATTACACCATGTGCCACAACTTCCACACACTCGTTATGTGTTTTTCTTGCCCAGATATTCTGACTGTAGAAACTGCAGAACTTTGCTAAACCCCGTAAGTGCACTCTCCTCTCACAAAAAGCAAGAGGACTTGGCTTAAAGAGCTGAGGAAGTCCCTGGGAATCACATAATTATCACAGGTCCCCATATTTAAAACCAGGAGACCGGGCGCATCCTGCTGTTTGAAACAGAACGATTCCAAATCAGCTAAGGCTGAGAAGCAGGGGAGAAAAAAACAGTAGGACGAACTGGGTGAGAAAGGTAAGTTCCCACGGAGTTAATTACTCACAGTGTGAAAGTAACCGAGTTAGCAAATCAACTTCTGTAGACACGGACCAGTGGGATAGAGAAGACAGAGAGACGGAACAGGTCCCTGCGAACTGGTTTAACAGGAAAGGTCCCCTGACGGCACTGTTAGCATTAAGACTTTTAGACCCGAGGAGCTTCCTTGTGCCAAATCTACGTGAGAAACACCACTTGTTAGAGAACACATAATAAAAAGGAGAACCATGTAAGTGTTCACCATTGTGCTTTAGAATAATACATGGCAGGTGAGATTGTTCTCTAGCTCTTTCATGTACCAGAGAGGACTTTTAAACCTGCTCTCTACCCCACCCAGCCAACAGACCCATCCAGTCATTCAGGCCAACGATGAGCACCTACTGGGTGTGAGGGTCTGCTGTGTGAAGCTGTGTCCCTGTTCCATGGAGCTTATACTACCTACCCGATCTCACCTGGACCTTTTGTCAGGTTGCAGGTGTTTCAAACAGCCACCTAAATGCTTTGTAAAAAAAAAAAGACAATAGTGAGGAAAGTAAAAGTGGATGCCAGAAGTTCACAGGAAGTGCCGGGCCAGTTGACAGGTCACATGATACAGAACTGCAGGGTTTGCTTACATGGCGAAGTTACACATTGTCTCTCCTGTCTGTACCTCTCCCTAACTCCACTGGAGCTCCTCCCCCTAAGTCTTTAGATTTCCTCTCACAGCTGATCATATCTCTGCTTCTTTAACCCGTCCCCACAGACCTGGACCTGTGCACTTTCCGGACCCCTCCACTGTCTCCACAACCTAAGGCTACCCATTCCCACAACCCACAGAGGGGATGCTGACCCTCTGTGGGGATGGAAGAAGCAATCATCAGAGTGCAAGATGGTTTTATTCTTTCACTCAGCAAATATTTATTAAGTAACCACCATGCGCCAAACACTGCTGGAAGGCAGGCAAATGGGACACAGAGCCCGCCTGGACAAACTTGCGAACTATAGGAGGAGGAAGACAAGCGGATGCGGAAATAAGTAACAACTGTGATGAAGTGCTGTGAAAGCTAAAGACAGGAGGTATGCTAGAACGAGCGGGGGCCCTACTGGGCTGGCGCAGGGAGTCTCCTGCCAGTGCTGTATTTCAGGAGTCCAGGGGCCGAAGTGTGTGGGGCGGTGTTTGGTAGGGAGATGAGTGTATAAGAAATTCTAGGCCAAGAAAACAGCATAACAAACCTGCCACTTTTAAGAACTGAAAAGGGGGCTTTTCATGATAATAAAGAAAACCCACCATGGCTGGTGTAGCTCAGTGGATTGAGCACAGACCTGTGAACCAAAGGGTTGCAGATTCGATTCCCAGTCAAGGCACAGGCCAGGTTCCCAACAGGGGACACATGAGAGACAACCACATACTGATGATTCTCTCCCTCTCTTTCTCTTTCCCTTCCCTTCTCTCTAAAAAAAAAAAAATCAATCAATAAAATATTTTTTTAAAAAAGAAAAGAAAACCCAAGGTGATGCGGAGAGGGGACAAAGCCCCCATCACACAGGGCCCCCAAGTCAGGTTTTGGTCCTCAAGTGCATTGAGTAGCCATTAAAGATCTCTTAGCAACAGAGTGAAATGATCACATTTGCGTTTTAATAAAACTACTGGAGCTATGTGCTGGAGTATGTATTAAAATTCCCTCTAGTGCCCTCCATTGGGTTTTCCATGAGTAGTTCAAGTCCCCATGAGTTTTCTCTAGGTATCACAAATTTCCCTGCACCACCTGAGTTCTATCTATGATAACCATAGAGTCAAAGCCACCACCTGACTAAGTCTGGGACACCCTGCGGTCTACACCTTCCCCAAAATACTGAAGAGGAAGCTGAGAAGGCCTGACCCAGCCGGGCTTCTCAGGGCTGAGCTGGAGACCAGAAGCAGGCCTTCGGATTCGTCCTTTGGGGCTCTGTCCAGGACCCCTTTCGGCTAACAAAAAAGAAAACACTTTTCTTTAAACCAATGGATAACTCGCTGCGAGAAAAATGATGAGATTTCCTTTTCTGAAGGGCATAAAAGTATAATAAGTCTAACCAGGCAGGGACAAGCGTGGCACCGGGGAGGGCAGGAAGAAAGACGAGGCGGCACTTTAGGGAACGCAGGCGCTGATTTAGCATGTTGAGGGGCAGAGCGCAAACTTGCTTCATGTTGGAAATGAGATGGGAATAGCAGGGACCGAAGACGTCTGTGCAGCAGAGACAGCACTGATCGGGCTGCCAGAAAGTGTCTCTTGGAGGAAGGAGAGAAAGATGGGCAGAATGCTACTGCCAAGCCTTAGTGCTCATGGCCCCGGTCCCTTCTCTCCCCACACCTGGCCAGGGGCTGAGTCAACCGACAGGGAAGGCTATAAAGACAGAGGACAGGGTCTGGGGGAATGTAGGCAATGTATTCGGAAGAGTAAAGACTTCTACGCACTAGGTGGTCCCTGGGACTTTCAGGTCAGCTTGCCTTTAGAGGCACTGACAAGGACCCTGCTGCAGGTGACCCTGAGTGCCTGAGGTGCACACCTGATCCGGAACTCAGATAACACATGCTGCCTACCGGCTTTTATTCTCAACTGTCATGCACACATCACATTAACTGTTTAAGAATGTCAGGCCCTGGCTGCTGTGGCCTAGTGGATTGAGTGTTGGCCTGCAAACCAAAGGGTCGCTGGTTTGATCCCCTCTCAGGGCACATGCCTGGGTTGCAGGCCTGGTCCCCATTAGAGGGCACGCAAGAGGCAACCACACATCGATGCTCCTGTGTCTCTTTCTCCTTCCCTTATAAATACCTTTCAAAACAAAACAAAACAGGAGTCTAGTTGGCTCAGAAACTCTCTTTGGGGCTCTCACTGTTCAAATCTGGGATAATCTGAGCATCGACCTAATAGTAACAGATTACAATCCAATGAGTAAAGTAGGTATCTTGAATCTATAATGTTACAGAAAACAGACACAGTACTGTGCCTGCCAGTTAATAAAGGAATTATGGAGAGAAAAGTCACTGTTTAATGACCAGTATAACAGTGGCTGATTCATGTAGGAGTTGTCAGAGGATGCTGAGGCTAGTGGGAGAGAATTCCTATTTAGGAAGAGGACACTGGTATGGCCTTGGAATACCTCCCTTGTCAATCACACAGGGAAACAGAGCGACTCCACAGTGCAGAGAGCTGACAGACAATCACCTGGACCAGGTGACCGAGGCCATTGGCCTCTGAGGTCACGCTCTGGGAAGAGCCCGGCGGCGTTTCTGTGGTGATCCTGCCCAGGAAGCACGGCCGGAGCCTGGACGCGTGGATGGGTGCTGCCCGACACACTGCAGGACGGGACCATGGGGGCCGAGGACTGTCCCCCACAGGATGGGTGCATCGCACACGCATGTATGCACACACAGATGCAGAAACGACAGAGCCAATGTGGCAGACGTTAACCACCGGGGAATCTGAATCCAGGTGAAAGAGGTGTGAGAGAGAGTTCCTTCACAAACATCCTCTAAATTGCTTCAAATTATTTCAAAACTAATTTTATACAAACACACACACATACATACATACGTACAGGGTGGGCAAAGGTAGGTTTACAGTTGTGAGTCATGAAACAGTTTATTCTTGATTACTTATTAATTATAATATTACTTCTTATTCTTATTTCATTATGATTTATCTTTAAGGTGATGATGGCTGGTAATTTAACCTACTTTTGCTCACCTATGTGTATGTGTCTGCAGGTTCACATACACATATAATACACACACACATATCAATACATGTCAGTGCACACACATCACGTTAGCTATTGAAAGACCGTGTCTGGTGTCCATGTGGCTGAGAAACTCTCTCTGGAGCTCCCACTGCTCCAATCTGGGATAGTCTGAACATCAAAATAACAATTTTAATCATTGTGTGTGTGTACACATCCATACGAACAACTTACAAGTCTACTTTTGCCCCACCCTGTATATAAACCCCTTCACTTGTGGCCTCGGTGCCTCTGCCAATGTGCCAATGTGCTACTGTTGCTCATATGTACATAAAGCAGTTTTTCTTTTTTAAAACAGGGGCTGCTGTCTTTGCTCTCCTGTATGACATATTCTTTGAGGAATTTTACATTTGTTTGAGGTATCCCTGGAAACTTGTAGCGCTTCCCAATTGTTAGTCTTGCAGATTAATGTGCCAGGAGCCCCATTAGAGAGAGAGAACGAAGTCTAAGGTGTCCTTTCTGTGGCATTAAAAGTCTTCAAGAATTTAGCCCCAATCCAGCACTTCCCAGTTTCCTCCCCACCCTGAACCTCAACCTACGGGAGCAACTTTCAAGCCCATCTGCCTTTTCCCACTCTGTTTCCTCCACCAGCACACACGCCCTTCCCTCGCCTCTTCTATCAGAATTAGCTGTATCAGCCGAAAGGGCCCAACCTAAACACCCCAGCCTCTGTAAGGTCTTCACTTACCTCCAACCGCCCTGTCCTGGGAAGAACCGGGCCCCTCCTTCCCTTCACGGCCTAAAACACGGCCTACACTTACCAACATGTGTTACACAGTTAGTAGGCACAGGACTGCCTTCCCCTAACAGACTATAGGTACCTTTGCGGGCAGGAACCAAGTCATATTTTTTTCTACCCCTCGATGTACAGCATGGTGCTTGGCATGCAGCATAGTCAATATTTTTTGAAATGAAAAACCCCATGTACCAACTAATACGTATGATGGAGAAACAGATATAATGATCAATCAAAATCAGGCACTCTAGGCCCCCACTGCCTGAGTTTGAAGCTGGCAAGAGATTCTATCCCAATCTGGAAAAATGATGACCTGCTTCACAGTGTGGCTGTGGACCCCTGAAAACGATGCCTACTGTCTGCTGTCATTGGAGCATCCTCTGTAGTTCGATAGAACATACAGCCCTGGCATCCCTGACATCAACCAGAGCTCCCCTCCTCCACCCTGCCTGGCCCCTGCTTCCCACCTGTAGGGTTTCAGTTTGCTAAAATCTTTTTTTTAAGTTTTTTTTTAAATTTAATTGTTGTTCAAGTACAGTTCTATGTCTTTTATCTTGAGGTCTAAATTGGTTCCCGCTTCCCAGAGTGGTTGAGGGAGATGCTGGCCGGGCCCTGCAGGAGAATGTGCTTGTGTACCTGTGTACACCCCAGGGCTCAGGCCAGTGGGGCGCTGGTGCCCATTAGGTGCGGAGGGAGCCCTTCGCCAGCATCCATTATGCAGAGGAAGGAGGTAAAATAAAACAAAGTAAAAGTAGCCAAACATCCTCCAACCTTTAAAAGTATATTATGGCCAAGTTAAAATATTTCATTCTTACAATACGAGGACAAAGGTACACACTGGTTACTCTGAACAACCTCATTCATTATCTCTGCCTAAGTCACGAGAGGAAAGCACTCTGACACACTGTGCGCACGTCAGATGCACCGAACACCTTCCCGTGCAGTCACTCGGAATGGCTCACCCAAACTGGGGGGAGGTATAATTCTTTTCATAACACAAGAGCAGGAGCTATAACTATGTTCACAGACATGCAATGAGCTGTAGGGATCGGGAATCACCTGACGCAGCAACAAGGTTTGTATGCGTGAAATGAGGGGGTTGGTGGGACTCAGTGGTTTCTAAAGGTTGCTTCCGGCTTCTGACTCTTGGACTACCTATATGTTACCCCAAATTTCATAACATCACATGCTATGTGAGCAAGTGAAGAAGGAAGTTAATTGCAGAAGCTGTCAGGCCAGATGATCAGGTGGCAGAGCCCATGGCCCTGCCCTCTTCCCATGTCATTTGGCAGCACCTTTCCGGTTGCACCATTACAAATGGCACCACCTAACAGTCCCCAAATGCAGCTTCCCTTTGCTGTATCATCAGTTCTACTCTGGGCGTGTCTCAAGAACTTGCTCCAGAAGCAAGTTCTAGGTAAGCAGTCAAGAAGGAAGAAAGTGGAAAGGGTTATTGCTCCTGGGAATGGAAGGGGCTATGCCTTCATAGAGGGCGCACTGTATTAAGGAGACCCTTGACATTGTAGAGTTCATTGTGAAGTTCACACAACGGCCCTCTTCTCCAGCGTTCGGTGTCAGTCACAGGATGCAGGGACTCTTTACCCAAAGTCTGCCTGAAATGGCCACAATGCCACAACCTCTCCGCCAGCCCCTCACCAGCTGGGGCAGAGCTGCTCTCCCATGCCCACGGTCCAATTTTTAAAATTATTGCTGAAATATAGCCTATGTTTTCATGCACACACTTGAGAGAACTAGCTCAGGAACTAAATGCTGTTCTCCAAACTTTCTTCAAAAATAACATGCTGCTCTGAGCATAAATAGGACACTTTGGGACAGGAAGGGCTTTTCTAACACAACAGAAAAAAAATGTGTGGGGGGTGTGGAGGGAGGCTGAAGTAATTTTATGATTCTCAGCCCTTCTTTTGCTTTATATTGTTTATCTAAGAAAAAGAAACCAGCATTCAAGCACACTGAGCAGTCCCTTATTAGAAAAACTGAGCTGAAAACAAGTGGCCAAAATGGGATTTAGCAACAAAAAAGGAAATTCTGGAATTTCATTAAACCACAAACTCAAAAACCCAAACCTCAGTGTATACATACAACTCCTATAACAATGGTGTCTCTATGTTGAAGGCACAGTTAAATCTGGAATTTTTACTGACCCGAAAATCAAGTACTGAATTCTCCTTTCCAACTCGTAATGAAAGCCAATATTTTACATAACACGCAAAGCTTCAGTTTATATTTTACCAGCCCCCACCAGGAACGTCACACTATCCTCTATTTTTCTTCTTTGGGGCTTTCTTACTTACCCACCCAGAAACAAAATAACTGTGATTTTCAGCCAGCAGGAAGCCAAATCTCAGGCACACTTCCCTCGGCATTAAAGGGACTACACACAGGAGCAGGCAAAGAGCCCGGGAGCTGCTGCAGAGAATTTATTTATACCCATTTGGAATTTCCTGACCAACTAGCAGCCTGCTGGCCACGGGGTTTAATCCCAGGACTCGCGGCGTCAGTGAGACAGCAAAAACTACCAAGGAACAAAACTGCTAGCGAGGATCTTGAAAAACAAGAGATGAAGACAGACTTCTCCCACGCCCCCTCTGACTTTTAAAGCTACACTAACAAGAAATGCAAACCTAGACAAGCAGCTGTAAATCTGCTAATTCTAGGAAGACTTATAGAAAGGTAGCAAAGTTTCCTTATTCTTCCTGCTGACTTATTTCCTCCCCTCAAACCTTCGAGGGCTGAGAAAGGCTCACTGTTATAATTTGAGCTCTAACTCGGCAGCCTTCTTATGAAGGAAATGATTCAGTGTTATGCTGAACCCAGGCTGGGCTGAAGGCGAGTGGTTCCTTTTCTTGGTGTTTTTTAGTGTATTCTTATTTCATGCAACATGCAATTTGAAGGCTAAAAACACTCCCATTTGTAAACCACAGATCCAAACTTTCTCTCTCTCTCTCTCTCCCTTTTTAAAAATATTCCCTTACACATTTTATCCAAATTAGGTCATGTGACTTTCTAAGACAGAATCAGTTCCCAAACGAATGCATTCTGTTTTAGGGTGATGATACCTTTGAGCACACTTTTGTTTTGGTGTAAAAAAAGTTAGTAAGAATGCTATGTCCCTCTAATGATTTCGGTTCACCACCTTGAAAAAAAAGTAAGAAAGAGAAAGAAAAAGAAAACTTTCTTTTAAACTGTTCATCACCTGTGCTTAAGATCACTGGGTAAATGTGAGTCTAGAGGAACGAGATTTACTTCACTCTCTCCACAGGACAAACAAGCAAAGCCAGTTCCAAACAATAAAGCAGAGATCAACAAAGATTAGGGATGACTCTAAATGGCTGGCTTTGTGAAGTTCAAAACAGGGGACAGCTATGCAGAGAGAGACGAAGTTTACAGAAATCCACTGCATTTGCCTAGTGCGACTGGCTGATGTCAGTGTCTGCACCCCTCCCCCGTCCAATGTCACTCCATGTACCTTCTCATTCCGTTCTCCCACTGGACATCCGGTGGCCGGATACCTTAAGTTGCTATCTTTGGGACGGACACTTTTCTGTGCGAAACTACAAAGATGAAACTTTTAAATGATGATGTGGGACTCATTTAGGTTTGTTTTACACCAAATAAATAACCTGATTCAAAGGGAAATAACAAACTAAGAACAAAGAGCCAGATACTTTGAGATATAGGGTCCGAAGAATTCCAAATTATTTTACCCAATAACATCAACATTAGAGAAGAGATTTGAGTTAGGCCTATTTTTATCTTTTGGAGGAGACTTAAAAAACTTTACTGAGATTTAAAAAAAAGATTTTATTTATTTATTTTTAGACAGAGGGGAAAGGAAGGAGAGAGAGGGAGAGAAATATCGATGTGTGGTTGCTTCTTACGCGCCCCTCACTGGGGACCCAGCCGTGTGCCCTGACTGGGAATCGAACTGGCAACCCTTTGGTTTGCTGGCTGGCTCCCAATCCACTGAGCCACGCCAGCCAGGTGAGATATTTACATATCATAAAAATTCACCCATTTAAAGTATACGGTTTGATGAGTTTTAGTAAAGCTGTGCATCTGACACCATAATCCAGCTGCAGAAAACATCCATCATCCTTCAAATTCCTTTGGGCTTGTTTTATCATTTACTTTTAACAGAGAAATCTGCTCCTCTCTACTTTAGGAAAATTCTGGTATTATTTAGTTACATTATTATACTCCGTACTAGGTATTAATATCAAAAGAATAAAATTTTAAGAATTAAATTTTAAGAATTAAACTGAGGAAAGCAGGAGAATGTCATGTTTCTTAATCCTGCAAAGAAAAACCCTGCTAAGTTTTTATTTTATATTATATTGTGTTCTGTTAAGAATAGAGCTTAATCCTATAAACCAGTCGAAGGTAACTGTCTTGTATGCCTGAGTCTGTGAAGGAGAGGTCTAGCAGAAAAAGTCATTGTGTGCCAGTAAAAGCCTTGGCCTTTTATGGAGGGAATGACAAAGGTTGGGATGGGAGGAGAATTAACAACAGGAGCTCCTTCAGCCTGGAAACTGTCAGTCACTAAGGTTCCCACTGTAAGGAGAAAGACACACCTGTCTGCCTTCCCTCTCTCTTAATTTATGTATGTACACAACAAGAAGCCAAATGCAGTCAGGGAGGATGAAGATGAACCCAAGGTTTTGCTTCCGCTAGGTGGATGGCTGGCAGAACGGTGACTCCCAGTGAGAAGGACAATGGACTGGGGACAAAAGACTTGTGTTCCCGGGCTGGCTGAGCGCACTGACAGCCTCCGCTGGGTGGTGGCCGTGGAGTTCCGAGACTGCAACCGAGCACATCTGACCCCCTTCTTCCTCAGTGCTTACTCAACAGGATTACTGGACCAGGACTTTTTCTCCAGAGGGCCTGAGTTAAATGGGGTAGTGACTGTAACAATGAATTACATTCTGGACATCTTAAGATGCATATATCCTGACATGCCCAGAATTTACCTTCCTCCTCCCCCTCTTCATTTCTTTCTTTTTTTTAAAAAAATCCTCACCCAAAGACATTTTCCCATTGCTTCTAGAGAGAGAAACATCGATGTGAGAGAGAAGCATTGACTGCTTGCCTCCCATATATGCCATGACCACACAAGCCCCAGACAGGGGATATCAAACCTGCAACCTCGGTTTGTGCCCTGACCAGGAATGGAAACTGCAACCTTTCAGTAAGGGCACAGTGCTCCAACCAATTGAGCCACACCAGCCAGGGCCCTCTCCTTGATTCTTAACATCCTACCCAGTCTCAGAGACACAGCACACATGCACCCAGGCTACCAGTCTCGCAACAGCCTCCTTGCCTCCTTTGCCCCCATCTTTCTCCACCATCCACTGTGCATAGTTCTTCAGGACCGCACTGTTCCAAGTGCATCATTACATACATGAACTCATTTACTCTGCTCAACAACCCTGAGGTAGGTATGATTACTGACAGTTCGCAGCTGCAGCTCACGTCATCCATACTGCTACTCTGCTGCCGCCGCCTACTCGACTGCTATACTGACACTACACAGCACTGAAAAGCCACATGCCGGGCACATTCTTTCCTGTAGCGCTTAGAGGGCAAAGAAAGCTGGGGAAGGGGAAGGGAGCAGATATTCCTGATGGGTGGGGAAGAGAGAGAGCACTGCTGTTTCAATGCTTTTGCTTATACCATTCCTTTCCCTTCTGATGTACACCCCACAGCAAGACTTCTCAGACAAAAGTCTTCCAGTTTGCAAGGCCCAGCTAAAAGACTGGTTCTGTCTGAAGTCGTCTCTTATCCTCGCAGCCAACTCTTCCACCCAGGCTCTCAGAGCAGCTTGATTTTCCCTCTCTTCCGATCTGTGCACACACCTTACACCTCTCCAGACTTACAGGAGCTTTGTCTTTTTCATCTCCACTAAAGCCCAGTTAAATTCAGTCAACTTAACTTTGAGTGTTTTCTTTAAAAGAGCTCTATGAAAATGTCAAGGACTCTGAGTCCAGGTCCACATTTAACAGCAGCAGCAGGACACTGGCCCAGAGGGGTGAGGGGACTAACATCACCTTTGCTGTTCAAGGTAAAGGTGCCAAGGCTGGAACCTCCCAGAGCAAGCAGCTCGATGCCACAAATTCTCAACCCTGCCACACGACCCCACCGCCTGGGCCTGCTTCTAAAAGTGCTGAGTCACACCCCCCCCCAGCCCAACCCCAGTGAGTCAGAATTTCCTGGAGTGGGGCCAGAGGCATCAGCGATTTTAGAAGCTCCCTGAATGAGTCTAGGCCACAGCCTGGGGTGAGAACCTGGGCTTGAAAACAAGCAAAATCTGCAGCTCAAAATGTGTTCTTCCTTTAAGCTTCAAGGAAGCTGAGAGCCAAACTGGGGGCAGCCCTTTAGGCAAATCAAATATCTTCTGGGTCACAAGTTCAGATACCTTTGGAGTCCAGGCCAGTACTTGAAAAGAGGGAATCTGCAGGGGGGAGGCCAGAATACTTGTCCTCTCCAGTGGGCTGTGGCCAGACAGAAATAAACACCCAGTGAGGGGACAGATCTTTGGACTTTTCAAGAGAAGCTGAAGACACAAACAATAAAATACTTAAGAAAGAGGAGAGGTTGAAGAAATTGGTATTTTTATATGAAATGACATATTTATAAAATTTTTGGCAATTAATTCAAAATAAAACAAAACTTTGAGTCAGTTGACCAAAACACACTCCCAGGCTGCAGCGGGGCACCTCGGGGGCACCCACCCAGCAAGGACTTTATGATACTCATTCGGGATCTGATTTCATTCCTGTCCCTGTCCCTCTCCTTTTCCCACTAAGTGACCAACTTCTTTTCATTTTAGATTCCGAGAGTCCTTGCTGGAACGAACTGTAACACAAATTAGAGAAACAATTTTAATCCTGGTGCATATTAACTTAATCTCATGTTTTAAATTTGGTTCTTTTACTACTCAGATGTCTCATTTAAAAAATAAAGACACAGGCAAAAACCAAAGCAACAGCCCAGGGTCCCCACCACCATTTCTTTCACAGGTGAACTTAAAGTGCAGACCCCCGACCGGTGCATACTCATCACAAAAAGAACGGACTGAAAGCAGGATGCTCTACTGCCACTTTTAAAGAGGGCCTGAGTTATTTCTGCTGTATTTGAGACTCCTCCCCAACCCCTACAGAGTTCAAGTGCCTTATCATGCTACTTATCTCCTCTCAGACTTGTACTGGGTGCGGCACCAAAAGCTGGGCGTCCAAGGCGACCACAGGGAGAGAGAAAAGTGGGCGCAGTTCCTGTCCATGTCGCCACCTGCCTCTCCACCCACATCCATCAGAGCCCAAGGGGCTGACTGGACTTGCAGGGGATTACGGGGGCAGGTCCCGCAAGGGCTCCCAGCTCTTTCTTGTCCTGTTAGGTGTGTACAGTGTTGGGTGTTGGAAGAGGACTCCTCCTGTGCACAACTGGCTTAGAAGAATCCACTCCTAAAACAATGCTCAGGTTTTTCTTCCAAGGAGAGGCCACAGTCAACACGAGGAGGGTGTGGGCCCCAGCGGAGGTGTGTGACTCTGTTCAGGAAGGTGAAATTCGGGAGAGGATGCTAAGGATGATGGGGCTATCTTAGGAAGCCAGAACAAAACCCCTGTCTTCATTATACCTGACTAAACAAAGCGCATTTCCCCCAACATATTTAAGCCTTAATATTGGAGTCACAACGGATCTCCATACATTCAGCTTTCTTTTCAAAAGACAGAAAAGGTTGCCCTAGGATTATTACTTTTACCAAATTTAAACAAGAGGCCATCATACAGTATATGTTTTCAACCAAGATCTGAAGTCAACATTTCACAAGGCAAATGACAAAATGACTTGGAGCGCGAAGCCAAATTAGGGAATTAAAAGTTTTAATCAGATTACCACAAAGACTACAAAGCTGTAAACAGTGACTGATAACAAGCAGTTTCCTCCTGTCTGCAAGGGGTGCTCAGGCTACAGAGATGGTCCCAAGAAAACTGTGGGAGAGAAGGAAGGCAGGCCAACTGGCCACACTCTCGCCTGAGACGTCACCAACTCGGGCTCTCACCCAGTTTCAACCACCCTCCAAACCAGGCTAGATAATAGGCCAGGGACCAATGGCGCCGAAAAAAAAAAAAAAAAGAGGCCATGGGAGCTAGAAAGAACTTTCCAAATGACTTGTGACAATACCGTCCCTGGACAACCACATTGTATCTGGTCACCTCTTCCTGAAACCCAAAGCATGTAACAGACAGTATCATGTGGAGCCCACACGGAGCATGTGATAGAGAGAAAGCAGATACTACAACTTCCATTTAGTCAGAGGTAAGAAGAGGAAGGAAGCAAGTGTGTGTGACAAAGTGGAAGCCACCTGTTCCTCCAGAAAAAAATGTCCAGGAGAGCAGGCGGGGAGAACGCTCCAGAGGGCGTTCACAGTACAAAATTGGCAGCTGGCAGGGCTCACTTCCATCCCTCAGATTCCCAGGCAGGCACTGTGCCCCTGGTGTGCTCTGCATCGGGGACCAGCATGGTGCCAGTGCAGAGTCGGGGTGCTGCACCGTTGAACACTGAGCACGTTTCCTCTCTGTTGAGCACTAAGCAAGTGGCAATGGGTGTACCAACATGACGATGACGTGCAGCCTGGCCTCCTTAGACCTAAAGCTTACGCATTAGTGAGACGCACAACTACAACTCTTAACTAAAAGCAAATGATGGCAAGTGTTTAACAGGATACAAAGCTCTCTAGGAATAATGAAGAGGAGGAGTCACACTTGTTAAAAGGGGTGAGAGAGGAAGTAGGACCTGAAGGGTAAGAGGACTTATTTAATAGACATGGGAAAGACTTCCAGATGAAGGGAACAGTGCTTTAAACAGAGCCACTAAGAGGAGAACACAGCAGAGTGGGCCAGGGAACAGCAGCTGGGAAGGGGGTGGTATGGAAGACCCCACTCTTTTCCTAACTCTTGGGAGAGAGCTAGTGTCTTGCTATCAGAGAGAGCTAGGAAGGCCCATCCCGATTTCTGCAAGCATCAGGATTGAAAAAACAGAAATAGACTCTGAATTCTATCAAAATAGGGCCAAAAAACAACATCTCAGAGTTAAGGGAACAGATTAAAGTTAGTGAAAGATAAAATGTTTGCAGAGACAGAAAAAAATAACAAACGTATAGAAAGCTGAGTGACCCTTAACCTTGCCAGCCACCTTAACAAACAGAACCACAGAGTAGTGGGAATAAGGCAAAGAAAGACCAACTTTCACAGGACCTGAGAGTTGGTCCATTTTACAAAAAAGGAAAACAGCTGCCTTTCTGCCAAATACATGTCTGTGCGACCATTTAAAAGTGAGCTACTGAATGAATGAACTGGCTGAATTCACGTATTTCTACTGAGTTATGAATCACTCCTTCTGGGAGTCCCCAAAACGACACCCTGATTTAAATTCACCACTATTTGGAACGGTTACTTTTTTTTTAATCAGCCAAGTGTCCAGAGGACAGAACATTAAAGAATAACACCCCAGAGGAAAGCCCCCCCAGCTCTAAGCCCACTTTTTTACCTTTCTGAAGATTTTCTGGTCTTAGGTTTCTTCACTTAAGATCAGTATCCTGAGACAGCGTCAGTCCCAGCAGCTGTTTTCCAGTGCCCAGAGAGCATCCGTCCATGCACCCCTCAGAGGATCCACAGCTTGTGTGTGTGTGTGTGTGTGTGTGTGTGAGAGAGAGAGAGAGAGAGAGAGAGAGGGAGAGAGATGCCAGGGAGGGTAGAAGGCAGTGCTCGGGGCCTGCTGGGACTCCTTACGGGACAAGCTGGCAGAGCCTGTGATGTGCTGTGACTGTTTCCCCTCACACGGCCAAACAGCCGTCCCTGGAACAGACTTGGAAGCTGTGGAAAGCGTAGTGCTAATGGAAAAATCTGGTGGCACAGGACTTCGGTGTTTTGCAATTTTTCCTGTAGGCTGCATTGCTGGAATGGATTGACATGCGAACCATTCCCTCCTCCCCTCCCGGCCTAGAGACTTCCAGGCCTCCACCCCGGTGTGCTGTAAAAACCAGTGCATCATCTGGTCTGATTCACTCCTGGAAGAGGTGGAGTCCCGGTGCGGGCACAGGCTGCATAAGCCGGCAGGTATTCTGCCTCCTCTACCAGGTCAGTGGAAGACAAATCAGTCTTTGTCCTCTGGTTGGAGGGGAACACACCAAACAGGCTGCCTCAGAAAACATTTCCCTGGTGTGTTCCTGTGTGAATGAAGCATCCCAGCCACTCTATGCTGGGGAAGAGGAAATAATGAGCCGTGTACCTGGTAGGCATGCAGAATTGGATGAGGGGGACACTGAGAGCAGACAGCGTGAGCTTTTTGGGATTTTAGTTATAAAAGTGTAAGAGTTGACGTACACGACTAGGTTTTAAAGATATTAAGCAGCTGGATTATGAATAATTAGAAATATCACATTTGTCTCCCTCTTTTATATTGTACTCTGGGATTATTCTCCCCTTTTTTCTTCCAGGAGACTCTTAAATGTGCCCACTGGACAGAAACACTAAAAGTGTCTTGGCGCAATGCACACCCGATGTGAGAGAGAAGCCCTCAGAAAAATGGGCAGGGATGGGAAAGTCTGGCAGGACAAGCTGAACCAATGTTTTCATAAGAGCATTTGCAAAGCTGATGGGATTTATCAACTAAACCAAACATTATGGGACTAAATTTAGAAAATCACATGACTATCTCTTGATTCTATCCAATAAAAATCATGTCCAAAATACAAAAGATCCCTCAGAGAAAAAACTTTTCCAATTAAACAAAATCATCAAAAAGAACCTAAAATAAACTTGGTAAGTGTGACTATGAATAGCTAATGAAGTCCATAAACTATTACTCTGGTATCAGCTCCTTTAAATAAAGGTTCACATGGTCAAACTGTGACCTTGTTCACAACCTTTGACCCAGCTGGGAGAAACAGCACAGACCGACCACTCAAATCTGGTTCATCACCCACAAGACGGGGTAAGAGTGGCACGAACATTTAACTTTCAGCATGAGAACAAATATGAACCCAACCATTTGTCCCTTGGCCTGGTTCTCCCTCATGTCTATAGTTCTGCTTTTCTATCTGTTGCTTGGAAAGGCCTTCTGAATATTATATAATAACATTTAATCCGAATTTTCAGCCATGGCTTGCTCCCAAAACTGCTAGGATTAGAAATCTAGTCACTGTTTTTTTTTAATTCTCCAAATAGCGTCATACTTATTTTTAAGTTGAGAGATCACTAAGGTTATATATACCAATACAAGTGGGCTGCACAGTTTCAACCTTCTCGTTCTCAGGCTTCACAATGAACTGCAATCAAAAAGCAGAAGCAGGCTGAGCCTCTAACACGCCAGCATACTTTTCCTCAAGCATATGGAAATGAGTAAAGCAGTTACAGCTCACTCCAAAAATATCCAGCAGAGAAGCCAAGAGAGGAAAAATGGAAACATCCATTTTTTTTTGAGTGAGAATTTCTAGAAGTGTTTGAATGGCTCTTATTAAGTCTGATTTCTTGATTGGGTCTTCCTTGAGGTTTTTGTTAGAGAAGCCTACTCAATGTAATTTTAATTAAAATCTGTTGCCAAAAAAGAGCAAGAATTTACGACTCCTGTGGATGAGAACCAGGCTAATACTTTTCATGGCAGATCAAAACAAACAGTTTTTTAATAGGAAAGGACTCCAAAGCAGAGACTGACGGCTTTAGTCACTCATTTTCCGAGCCCATACAAACCTTTCTCAGAAACCACACAAAGGAGATAAACTGGAATTACCAAGCACACAGGAAGAAGGCAAACTCTGGAAAAGGAAGCTAATTGAGCGATACTCGTGATGGGCTGAGCTAGCCCACCCAACTCCTTCAAGAAAGAGAGGAAGTGCATAATCAGAAACCAACGCCAATACTCACGACGGGAAGTCTGTGGGTGAGCAGGGCACAGCACATGCAAATCCTGGTCGGAAGGGCCATTTCCACCCTTTGCCTCACTGTGAGGTCTCAGAACCACAGTAACAGCTCAAGTCCTTAATAACCAATCTCTGTACTGGGCTTTAATTTTGTGTTTTTTCTTTCTTGTTGGTACCCACAAAGCCATGTGGGCAGAAGTCTCCAACCCAAGGGCATCTTTCTGGTACTCACTGGGAGATAAGTCATCCTTCCTTCCCTTAGCGGGATAGCTAATCGCCTGTCTGAAATCCAATGCTTAACCCATTACAACTCACTCAAGGTCTGGAGCAAGAAACCTTACAAGGCAAAGCTGGCTACAGCTTGGGTTAAGACCTGAGCCTTGTAAACAGCCAGGCCCCAGCCAGGCAGGGACCCTTCAGTACCTCTGAGGGGACTGGGGATTTGTTCAACCAGACAGACAGGACTCGGAAGCCCACGGTCTAGTACTTGTGGGCATTTCAACAGCTGTGAAATTCCAATATAACTTAGCTACTTCTTAAAAAAATACAGGTATCTTCTCATATACCATCACCATAAGAAAATAAATTATTTCATGTATAAACTTCATTGTAAAATTAGCCTTCAATAAACTAACAATTTCTTTTAATGTTGAAATGTATAATCCAATCAAATTCAATTTTTAAAAACATCAAATAATAGGATAAAACTGCATGGTACTCTAAATGCATTAAAAGTATTAGCCATGTTTATTAATTTGTCTCTACAAAATAATGCACACAAAGAAAAAATAGCTGCCAATGTAACACCTATCATGACGGACATTTTATTAACCACTCTAACTTTGGATTTTATAAATTTTCTGAAACTACATACTTTCCCTTGATTTGTTTAATCATAACTTCACAGATATCACACTTCTGATTTTTAATATCAACAGGGTGCCTTAAACAAAGAAAAAAAGGCTCTCCATGTTGAACGTCTGGCTTAGCCATTAACTGTGTGAGCTGGACAAACAGTTTTTGTCATCTGAAAGTAGGGCACAGGGAAAATCAAAAAGACCCCTCCTCTAGCCCTTCCAGCTTGTGTTCTACCCTGCCAGCCCTCCTGATACATCACTGAACACACCATGTACGGGAGAACGCAAAGCACAAGTATGAGCACACACTTACTCCCTTTGCAAACGGAATCAGGAGACCCTGGAGGGCCATGACGGGCACCCACAAAGAAAAGCAGCCCTGGTTTCTAATCAGCTCACCCTGTGCCCTTGAACTAATGCTGATGCAGACGACAAGTCTGAGACTCACCACTGAGAACACATCACCTCTGCTGTGCTCCGGGACTTTCTTTACAGATGGTCTCAGAAAACAGCAGGTTGGCTCCAGCCAGACCAGTCAGTGCAAACTGGTCTTGTACTTGACAAACAGCACGCAATTCCTGCTGTCAGGGTCACCGCAGTGGGCTCAGAGCTCTGTTTGAGAAATGCTCTTGCCCAGAAAAAATATTTACACAACCGAGAGTGGGCCGCACCGCGCTGCAGCGCTCCACCTGCTCTGCCAGGAGTCTCTGGCTCTGTCTGACCGACCAGGGGCATCAGTGGCCTTTGTACCTTTATTTAACATCAGCCTGGCGACAAAACCTGGAGCCAACAACGGACTAGGGTCACAAGGGTTTTATGAAGTGTATTTCATTAATTTAAAATGATGGCCACATTTTAATGCAGTTCAATAAGGACTTTAATAAGTAAATTATGTATCTGTCTGGAAGATATAACTATATATGTGTATATACACACATGTATATGTATAGGTACATACATATATATATATATTCAGGCTGTGAAAGAGAAATAACAAGAAAAAACTGAAATAAAATAGCAAAGGCAAGTATTAGCAAACATAAAGAAGGTGTTGGCGGGCACTGAAGTTGCTCCATAATGCTCATCTATCTATTTCATTTAACTGTGACACTCAGGACAGCACTTGCCCCAGCACTGCCGTATCTCCCAGGGCCTGGCACGATGGCACCTGTGTGGTGTTCATCAGGTCAGGAGTGCACAGCAGAGAGAGCAGGAAAAGGACAATGATGTGCGCTGACCTCAGACCAACGCCTCACATCTTAACACGTGTTTTCTTTATGACACTTGTTTTATTTTTTTCTCACAACAGTCCTGTGAAGAAGATAGGACAGATATTATTATCTTCATCTGACAAATAAGCTACTTATTATTTGGCTTCTCAAGAGATTCTAAGCTGTAATTAAAGTTTCACAACATTAATTAGTGTTTAGAGAGGTATCAATCAGTGCACCTAGTTTACAACATGATTCAGAAACTTGGAAAGAGTTGTGTCCACATCCCTAAACTCCACAGAAATGTGGTCGTTTACCTAACCACTGACCCCCATTTACTGGCAATGAGCTACAAGAAAAGAAAACAGACATGATCAATTTATGACACTCATATTCATGACATTAACAAGTAATATCAGGATACTCTTAGAAACACCATGGTAAACTTGTTTAAATCACTAAGAAACTGTGCCAGTCTTCAGAAGTCAGATGAAGGAGCGGGTGAAAAGAGGTGACACTGACAAGTGTCCCGTACTGACAGGGTGCACAGAGAGAAGCAGGAGGCGGCAGGTTGCCAGGGTTAGCAAATAAAAAGAGGACACACAGTTAAATTTGAATTTCGGGTAAGCAAAAATACTTTTAAAGTACAAACATGCCCTCCATTCGATCTGGAGACTCCGTCCACGGGAGACCTTCGCTTCCACTGGAAGGCAGGACTCCGGGGGGCGGGGACTTCTGCCCACCTGCTTCACTGCCCTGTCCCTGTGCCTGGAACACTGCCTGGCTCGCTCAGGTCTCAGTGACATTTTCCATGTATGGTTTATTTCTTGGGCTAGGTAGTAGGTATGCGGTGCTTATATACATAACCTTCACGCATTCTCTATGTCTGAAATCCATCGTAATAAACTTTACAAAGCACAGGATTAACTAGCTGCTCTTATTTGCAAATCAGCACCTTTCATCCGATCTAACTGAAGGACTCACTGGGGAACCAGAGTATACAAGGCTTGTGACTTGCCCCTTTCCCGATTTAAACTCTAACCTGGGCCGTGAACGTGGGGTGATCGTCCTCAGACGGTGTCTGCGGCCAAGGGCACGGTGTGGCCAGGTGCTGTTGTTTTTGGCTGCTCTACTTTTGCTTTTATTTTATTCCTGAAACCACGATTACTGCCTCTTGCGCTTCTCTTGCCAATGCTCTGACCCCAGCTTCACCAGAGACTTCT
This sequence comes from Artibeus jamaicensis, assembly GCF_021234435.1. Classification (NCBI taxonomy): domain Eukaryota; kingdom Metazoa; phylum Chordata; class Mammalia; order Chiroptera; family Phyllostomidae; genus Artibeus; species Artibeus jamaicensis. The sequence goes on along the minus strand of NW_026522030.1, from coordinate 39,478,167 downwards.
CCTGACCATCTGCGGAGCCCACGGCAGCGATGATTCAGGGGAGGGGGGAGAGGCCCCCTTTGGGCATAACGCATCTAGGGAAGTACAGTTTTAAACAGTGTATTTAACAGTGTACTTTATCTTTGGAAAATTAGAAAAAACATCATTTACTCCACATTTAAAATTCCTAAACTACCCAAATAATTTATCTTTTCCCCATGCTGGAAAGACTAATATCCAGCATTCATTAGCTGCCCCAAAGCCCTCCCTTATCCCTTCTTATCTGGGACCTGTAAAGGCTGTGCTAATTACATTTTGAAATAGTATATTTGTAACCAGCATATACCTGTACATTGTCTGAACTTGACTTTTAAAAAAAAGTTAAAATTATTTTTATGAGCACAATCTCAGCTATGTGAAATATATACAATTTAAATACTATTGCAAAATAAGCAAAACATTTATTTCTCGGTGACAGTATTATCAGTTATTCTTGCTTTTATTTTTTTAGACAATACTACATGTCCACACTTTATGTTCTATACTATCATATATATGTACATATACTTGCATGTATATGTAGACATAATGCATTTATGTTTAGGTATCTATACACGTGTGCCATTAATTGTGTATGACTGAGCCTCTAATCAGATTTGCTTACAGGCTCAGAGAGGTCATGGTGGCTAAAATAAACAGAAAGCCTTCCCTCATTTGGTCCAGATACCTGCATACATTAATAATCCATACCCTGAAACCCAGAAGTGACAAATTAGAGAGCTTTCCTTTGCATTCAAACTCAGCACCCAGACCCGACAGGTAGGATACAGGTGAGGAAGAGAGGTTAGAGCCAGATTATCAGACTTCAGGGGCAAAGAGAAAAGACACACTCCGGAACAGTCAAGTTATAAAAGGAATTGGGGACGAACAGGGTAGATATACAAACCCTTGAAGACAGATCTTGGCCGAGACCCCAGAGGGTCGAGGTCTGAGGCCCCAGCAGCTCCCAGCCCGGCTTCCTCCGTGTGTGTGAATGGAAGAGAGGGCAGGAAAGGCAGGGAGGTCACAGCATCACAGGATTGAGTGAAACTCGCCCACAACTCTCAAGAAATTTCACAATGTTTCTTTCAGTCTCCTTCCTTATCAAGTATTTCCCTAGAGAAACACGTACTCTGCGCTGCCACACGGGGACGGTCGTGCTGGTGGTGACGATAACAGTGTAATCTCAAAATCACTGTGAAGATTATGATTATGATAATGCAGGTAAAGCACATTGGGCACCACAGTACACAGTAAATGTCCATCAGATGTTAGGTATTGTCCTGAGCAGAATTTAGAAAAGTCCTAATAAGTTGGGCAGTAAAAAGGACAAGCAAAAGAATGGAAGAAATAAAAAACTGAGTTTATTTGGGTTTGGTCTTTGGCAAACTATCGTATTCTTGCCAGAGCAGAACCTTGCAGCTGGGATTGCTGGGATAAAAAGTCACATACGAAGTGAGACTCCCAAAACCCCCCAAATTATCTTCTGGAGGGTGAGCCCCTTGTAGTACAGGCTTCCCCCACTAGGTGAGTGTTCTAGGAACCCGTCTGCATCAGCGTACGAGCTGATGTTGTTGTGAGAGGCTGTTTGGCTTCAGTGAAATTTTTCTGGAAGATTCTTTCAGTGCATCTGCCCGTTTCATGATGAGTGACTTATGAGCGCACCTGCCCAAAATGCACTGGGTATTTGGTGTTTTTTGACCAAAACCAGCCTGACACCCGTGATCCTCCCTATTTACCCCAGTGATTGTTTTTTGTTTCCCCAGATGATAAAAGTTCTCAAAGGGAAACATTTTGCCAATGTAGAAGAGGTGAAACAAAAACAGCAAAAGCACTAAAAGGCATCAAAATTGATTAGTTCAAAACCTGTTTTGAGCAGTGGAAAAAAGTCTCGATAGGTGTACTGCATCAAATAGAGAGTGCTGTGAAGGTGACTGAAGTTTAAACAGGTAAAAATAAACACACAATTTTATAAGTAAATTCCATTTTTTGGGTCCCCCCTCATTACATGTACCCCATATCAAAACTGAAACTCAAAACAAACCAAGGACTGAAATGCAAGACCTAAAACCATAAAACTCCCAGAAGAAAACAGACAGCTTCTGCAAAGCAAAGGAAACCAACAAAACCAACCAAACCCTGATGGATGTGAGGAGATACTCACAAATGATGTATCTGATCAGAGGTTGGTATCCAAAGTATACAAGGAACTCACAGAACTAAATAACAAAAAAAATGAACAATGGGATCAAAAAATGGGCAGAAAACCTGAAGAGACATTTCTCCAAAGGCACAGAGATGGCCAACAGACAAATGAAAGATGATCAATATCACTAATCATCAGGAAAATACAAATAAAAATCACAAGATACCTTATACCAGTCAGAACAGGTATTACTAAAAAGCCAACAAAGAACAAGTGTTGGTGAGGGTGTGCAGTGTTGATGGAACCAGAAACTGAAGCAGCTACCATAGATAACAGTATGGGGATTCCTCAAAAAACTGCAATAGAAGTACCATATAACCTAGCAATTCCACTTCTGGGTATTCATCCTCAAAAAAAGGAAAACACTAATTCAAACAGGTCTATGTTCCCCTACGTTCATTACATTTACAATAGCCAAGGTGTGGAAGCAACTGAGGTATCCGTCAATAGATGAATGGATAATGAAGATACAACATACATATACACCCACATACATACAGTGGAATATTATCCATCAATAAAAGAGAATGAAATCCTCTTTTGTTTGTTGTGGCTACTTGCAACAACATGGGTGGACCCAGAGGGTATTATCATACTAAGTGAAGTCAGACCAAGGAAGACAAGTATCACATGATTTCACTCACGTGTGGAATTTTTTAAAAACAAAAACAAAAACAGACTCATAGAAACAAAGAACAAACTGACGGTTGCCAGCGAGGAGGGGAGTGGGGATGTGAGGGAAAAAGGTGAAGGGGGATGCAGTTGATAACAGTGTGATAAATTTGCTGAGTGACAGATGGTTACTGGAGAGTGTGGTGAGCACATCTTAAGATATGTAAATGTCGAATCACTGTGTTGTCCACCTGAGACTAATATAATCTTATGTGCCAACTATAAAAACAAAGCCTGCTTTTTAAAAGAAAAGTCCCACACGCGGCTGGGTGTGCCCACTTCACAGGTCTCTCCCAATGCTCTTAGCTTCGGAAGTGCTCCCCCCCCTTTCCCACGGTTTACATACTGCATTCATCAATTCTATCAATTTCCCCCAAATTTCACGCACGTAATATTGGAACAGATATGAAAACTACATAGGTCTCTAACACAACCGAAATAAGAAATGCAGTGCAAGCCGTCATGACTCATAATATGGTTTGTCGCGTATTCCAGCCTCAGAAAGTCACTTCACAGAATACACCCTCTCTCCCTGACTGCCTTTCCCTTTGTGTAGCAACATCGAACAAAACTGCCTGGGAGCAGATACTAGGAATTGGTTTTAGGTGGCCAAACTCATTTCCTCTCTCATTCCTCAATCCCTCATACAGAAGTGCCAGGGGAGTATGCATTATACTTGCATCAGCACTCAGGACTTTACATTTATCTTTCAACACTTCAATAGAATTGACTCAGGTAATAATTTACCTAACTGATTTCTGTACATGAAGACTCAAAAGATAAAAGGAAATTCTCTAAGAGATTAAAAAACAAAACAACACAAACCCCCCACTTTAATGAACAGAAAATGGCTTTGAAATGCTAGTTATCTAGGCGACTTGGCATTATCCATCCATGTACTGAAAGAGGAATGAGATTAGTTTATGCAGAGACACACACTGACACACACACTCCAGAACGCAGTTACCTGACGCACAGCCGATAACCGCTGTGGTGTGAGCCATGCTGGCTTGAACCCGACAGCAGATCCAGAAGGCAGCGAGGAGTCATGCAAAGTTTATGCATCAACTTCCCAAGCGCATTCAACCTGAAACAATAGAGAGCCCCATCAAAATGGATCATTTAAAAACACGTACACCGCTAAATCTTAGACTTCTGTTTACAAAGGTGACTGCTAACGGAGAGAAGCAAATCCAAACGCTGGCGCACCAGCAGACAAGTGCCTAGAGCAGGTCTCTGGATGTGATACTCTACGGAAAACAAAATCGGTTATCCAGAAACGGGACTTTTTAGGAAGGTGGTCTTCAAACACAAATGACCACCTAATGAGTATCATTCTGTAGCACTGCATGAACTTGGTTTTTAAGCTTACCCTCCCTTCCAAATATTGGTTCAGTAATTTCGTGCATGTGATTTCAATCTGAAAACAGTTGTTACACCAAATGTTCACATTTTTAAAAAAGATTAACTTTGTGGAATTCTTTTGAGATATCTCAAGTCTTTCATGTAAAACACAAATCTAATCGAGTTAGTCTCCCTCTTAGAAACGAAAAAGTCTTTACCATTCCCCAACAACTGTCCTGTTGGATAAATGTCAAACGGCACGGTTGTGAAATGTTAGGGTGTGTGCTGGGCAACATACTCCTTATTTTATACTGATTCTCTGTTGAAAAGTTAACTGAGGTTACTATAACATGACTTATGTCACAATCACAAAATTGAAAACAAATTAAAAAAAACAAGAATAGGAAACAAACATTGCTCCAACCTTTGCAAAAGCAAGCCATGACAGAGAGAGAGAAATTCCATTTCCCCGGTGTCCAAATTCTAACTTCAGACCCACAAACTCAGAAGAAGCTGAACCTGGCAAATCCCAAGGAAGTGTCCATTCAAAACTCTCCGCGGCTTCCTGACAGCAGCAGAATGCTAAAATGTCAATGTATCCTACACGCCGGTATCCAGTGCAGCCACCAGAATCATTCCCAAGTTTTTAATAATACAGAAAACTACTCCAAGTACACTGATTAAAAAAACTATTCTATCGTAAACCTAATTTTGTTAAAAATATGTAATGACCTATTTAGACATTTAAAACAACTAGAAGTAAATACACCAAAATGTACATTGTGGTTGCCCGAGGGATGTGCAATTATGATTTTAGCTCCTTTGCTACTTTAATAATAATAATTATGTAAAAAATTAGATACTTCCTGTTTTTGGTCTTATTTGCTTTAGCAGCCATTAAAGAAAAGTATTTTTAAAATGCTATGCAAAAGGAAACTATCAGATCCCACTCATGGAGATGCTAAGAGGTCAGAAATATAAGTAAATAAAAAGGAAGAAGAGGAAATGGCTGATCACTTTGATCACATAGGGTGAAAATTTCTTGCTGCTTAGCTTGTGACGTTTTCCTCACTGTTTGAATGGGTCCGTACCATGGTTCAGAGCTAGCTACTGCGAAAGCAACTCAGTGCAGACCGTAAGGGTCGGTTCTTCCGCTGCCTGCTTCTGACAGGCGTGCTTCCCTGCAGGGCTCTTCCAGCTGCTGTGCCTACTGCTCAGCTCACAGGCAGAGACCCAATGCTTCACCTTCCACGGAAGGCCTCCCCGATCCTCGCTGGTTCCCAGTTTGTCCGGCAGCACACAGGAGGGCAGGATAGCTCTAATCTCTCCGACTGTGTGGCAATCCCTGAGCTTCTGTTGGAAAGGGGTGCTGGTTCAGGTCCAGGGCATTGAACTTGGAAGGCAATAACCTCTGTGCACAAGGCAGAGCTAGCTGAATCAAAAGTAGGCTTCAGGGAAAGAGTGAGCATTGTCTCCAAGAACAGGAATGACTATACATGTAAAAAAGAAAAGAAACAAATGGGCACTGGGAGGACTGAGGGAGGGGGAATGGGGAGATGAGAGGGCAAAGGAGAGAAGCCCAGCTTCTGGAATCACTCAACGAGTAATACTTTTAAAAGCCAACAGCATCAAAAACCTAGGCAAAAATCCCCGTTTACTAGCCCCTTTCTAGCCTGGTGTGTTTGTGCTCTTGCTTCATAATGGTGCGTAAATACCACGGTTTAACCTCTGGAGGGCAAGCCGAAGGCAAGAAGAAACAAGCTACATGTGCTATGGGCGCATGAAGTATCTGTCAAGGTATCTGCGTGGAGGTGTGCCCAGAATCTTCCTAGTCAAGCTTAACAGACTTTGATCCAAGGTTCTTTCTCGTTATTGAATCCCTCCCACCCAGCAGAAGATCTTTACTTCAGACTCAGTTTTGTCTCTCCCACCCTCCTGCAAACTGAACAATAAAAATCAAAATGAGGGGGAGCCTAAAACTAGGAAGAGAATCGGTGGTAAAATAACAAGACACCCCTATCACTGGGCATGGATCCTGGCAGTGTTCGTGCAAAACAAGTCTTATATTGTGTATCGATTTTTCCCAGTTATTGTTCATGCCTGACAGGTGTCCTCAAATTGGAAGGACTCAGTCTTCTTAATGACGTGGAGATTCTTATGCCAGTGTATTGTATAAACCAGAAGAGGTTTGGCCACGATCCATTCTCTGTTACTGATCAATAAACTGCTTCTTTGCTCCCTCAGAGAAGACCTGCAAACCAGTAAATCTTAAGTGGTACAATGGCGGCTTAGTTCTGCTTACTAAGAAAGAGCAATTCTTCCAAAGGATTTAGGGAAACACATCAATAGAGAAAAGAAAGAATTTGTCTTCTCTATTTATTTCAAGAGACTGATCTGCATTGAAAAACATGCTAGCTTCCCAAGTGTAGTGCAGAGAATAGTGCAGACATTATATGAATTAACCCTAAATACTTTCCATTAGTTTAATACAAATATAAAAAACAGCTCAGTAGATCTTGTCAAAAAACACATCAATAAAAGCAAACACATAAAGCTGAACTGGCTGGTACCGGCAGCCAACCAAATGCCGCTGTCTTGGTTAGAACGAGACAATGATGCTGATGACAAGGCTGATGGCAGTGACCTCTGATGGAGCCCTGGCTACTATCAGTTATTAAAACCTCAAACAACCTGCTTTCACGTGCATGATTATTTAAGTAAAAAAGAAAAGTATTGTTAACTAAATGGTGGTAAGATGCTTTTAAAAAAATTACATGAATTATAAGATGCATCTTCATTTCAGAAATGTTAAAATGTGAAATACGTGTATCTTAGAATTGGCGAAATTACGTTACGTGCAAGGCACTTACTTTTTAAGGCCCTTAGGTATTACCTTATTGAAAACTCAGGACAACCCTATTAAGTATTAAAATCCCCTTTCCCCATTTTATAGGCAGGAGACTGAGGCGTGGGGAGGTTTAGAACTTGCTGAGGTCACACAGCCAGTGAGTGACAGCTGCATTCAGAGCTGAGGCAGCCCCCCAGCTCAGGCTGCAGCCCCGGGAGTTGGGGGGGGCGGGGGCGGTGAAAGCCGTGGCACCACTGCTCTAAGTGAGAAGCACCAGTGAGTGCGGTCCGTTTCAAGGTGGTCACCCCAGGGATGCATAGGCTGACTGCCCAAATCTCTTTCAGAAAGTTTCAACATTTTATGTAATATTGTTCTTAAAGCAATTGTATTTCCAACTTCATCCCTTGAGGTTACATGTTTAAGAGCCTGAAGAGGCACTAATATGACAGACACACAGGAAATGTCTCAGTATTTAACCAGCACACTCTCTTCTAAGCTTTGTTCCTTACACTCTGCTAAGAACGTTATTTGACTGTTTCAAAAAATTAAGTATTGGACTTTTTCAATTGAAAAAGTGTTCCACCACTGAGGAGAGGTGGGAGGCTCTCAGCAGAATTATAGGAGTTTCACAAATGGAGAGAATGAAGGCAATACAGTTATGACAGGGGAAACAGCAGTCTTGATGTGAAAGTTCTAGAATCTCTTTTATACCATACCATTTTATTTCTTCACTCAATAAAATTAAGGAAGCAATACAAATAGTTTTACCTAAAATCTGGAAAAGAACACACAAAAATAATTTATTAATTCACAGTCCTAATGTTACCACCTGAGCCCACTTCTGTCAGTTGATTACTTGACTATGTATATTTCGATTACCTTAACATGTGTTAAAGATCTGTACCATTCCAGAATGTGTGCCGGCCATCTTTTTTTGAGATATAAAATAAACTGAAGCATTGAACCATTCCCACAAGTCCACACACTAGCGCTGGGAGTGGATGGAGACACAATAAAAGGAGAAAGCCTAGGACAGCCATGTACAGTACACACAGCTCAATTCCAATCCACAGTAAGGTGGTCTGAACTCTGACAAAAAGAACGGGGGTGGCCAAAAAATGTATGCACAGGAGACCACTAGGTCTAAGCGGTAAAAGGTAAATGAGTCTTTTGCAGGGTGAGAAAGATGAAGATCCTTGTAGGCCGAAGGACCAGCACGTGCAAAGGCAGAAGCGAAAGTGCACGCACATCCGCGCAGTGCTGTGGCTGGAGCACGGCCTGCTCCCCGAGGGATGGGTCGTGAGGAATGGATTGCCTGAGAGAAAGATGGCAGCAGGAGACCTGGTGCTCAAGAGAAATCTGAAGGGAGCAGGTTCTACAGAAAACCACACTGAAATCCACCCACCCACACACACAGTTTTACCCTAATAGAGAAAAACAGAGTTCATTTATTTCTTTAAATTAAGTCAGTCTTTCAAAGGGGCATTCAAAAGCCTCTCTAATTTATTATATACCATCTGTGATTGTCTACATATTTCTGTCAAGAATTTAATTAAAAGCATGTTTTGAGTGCAAATGCTGGTCACAGTTCATCATCAGATTATCTTCTGGTGATTTTGAATATTGGCTTCCACTACAAGAATTATGGGGTAATATTAACCAGCTCTTGGTTATTTTGTAACTAGATTACCTAATTATGACCCAACTCCGCTTGGCCTCCTCAAATATAGTAGGTACTTTTCCTAATCTTTGATTTTTTGGTATGGGTGGGATATATATAGCTCAAGAGAAATTTCAACGATCAGTCAAGATCTGAATTACAAGTTTACCTGAACACCTGCTTTCATTTATATTGTATGAAAACGGTTGGGTTTTGCCCATTAGAGAAGTTTTATGCTGCGTCTGTTGTTGTATTTTCAAGCTTATTCCCTGGAGTAACATATTTAAGAGGCTGGAGGAAGTACTTATACCACTGGAACAAGTTAAAATGCAGACAATAAAGAGAAAATATGGAAGAAACAACAGTAAATAAATTCGTTCATTCAATTAACGAGTGAGAGAGCCCATGATATGCCAGGTACCGTTTTTGGCACTGAGGTCACAACAATGAACAAAGCAGACACCCACCTCATTCCTTTCCCAAAAGAACCCCAGGAGATCTGTGCTTTGTGTCCTATGATAATTTAGGTCACAGTGTGCCTCTCAGATTAGCGGTACTAGAAGTCAGTTCCTTGCTTATCTTTTCTGCCTTATTAGAAAAGACTTCCCAGGTGAAGATCTGCCTCCGAGAGCACAAAAGTGGGCAGGGCGTGTCCAGCCCTCCCACAGGTTCTGCCTGCCCACCCACATGCACTCCATGCCGTGGAAGTGCATCGGATCTCTCCAAGAGTGTGCATAAGGGCAACGCTGCCAACGCAGGGGCTAAAACCATCTCACAGCCTGCAGTGCTTCGGAGCCCTGCACCGGCTCTGCTCTGGGGGGCTGCTGGCCCCACCCACCCTCCCAAACACTTAAAAAGCATTGATGCTGGCAGATTTGCTTTCCAGGGAATTCTGTGTGATGAAAGTTTATCAGATCATAACAACCTAGACTGAAAACTAGCTGCTCTTCTGCAAAAGAAAAGGGGGAACATACTGGAGGAAAGACAGATGAAAGTAGAATTATTGAAGCTTTTACAAAACTTTGCCACCTTTACATTTTTTTGTTCCTTCACTGGAAAGTAATTTTTATGACTCAGTATAAGCACATGAAATAGTCTTTATTGACTTGCTTTGGTTCATCTCTAAAGGGCTCAGGGAAAACATATCACATCAGAAGCTAATCTTTGATTTTATAAATTTGTCCACACTAGTGAAGTCTTAATCTTACTTAGCAAGCCTTCCTTGTAGTAGTAGTTTATGAGTTAAAATATCAGTGCTTTTGCCTGTTCAAATATTAAAGAACTAAAATGTAAGAGAATTAATTCAGTGTAGTTTAAATGGCTATTGTTCATTTCCTATTTATTATTTAAAATGTGCAGTTCTTATTATTTACTACTAGAGCAAACATTTTCTCTTTAACTCCTCTGGGACTGGATTCATTACATTCTTTGAGATTACTCTTTTCTTTCTTTTCAGTGATTACTCTTAAACTGATTAATACTGTTAACAAGTTCAAGTGCACCTGGAACTATCACTAAGTAAAAGAGTAGCTCTCACATAATCATCATAATCTTCAAAGGGTAGCTCTCACAGTGTGGTGACCTGACCAGCAACGTCAGGAAGATCTTTTGGGAACATGTTAGAAATGCAAATTCTGAGCTCTGGGGACGGGGCCCAGCACTGTGCCATTTAAAAGGCCCACCAGGCAACTTCGACAAGGGCCACAGGTTCTCAAAACCACTGCCTTTAAATATTAATGGGTTAATTGGAAAAAAGTAAGTCATACAGTGCCAAGAACCAGGAATGCCCTCTGATTTTATGAAAATGATACCCAGTGATTCAGATAATGTCACCCAAGAAGACTTAGCTTTTTTCCAATTAATTTATTCAAAAGATACTGGTTGGGCGCTCAGCATGTAACAGGGACCCTGCTGGGCACTGCAGTGATAAAACAGACTCAGCCCACCTTTCTTGGAGCTTACAGGCAGGAATTACATACATACACACAGGCCGATAAGCTTTTAGCAAATCATGCTAAATACCATGAGAGGGAAAAAGCAGGTGTTGAATGAGGATAATGGAGGCTAAACTCCTCAGGACTGAAGCTGAGGACACGGAGACGAATGGGAACAGGTGATCTTCACAGGCCTCCCTAGGAAACGGCACTGAAGGCGAGACCTGGGAAATACCTGGGTCCGAGCTGTGGGAGTGCGGGCGGTCAGGACGGTCCAGGGAACAGAACGGAGCTCAGAAGCAGACCTTCACCAGGCTTCCACTCGATCTTCCACAATGGCATATAAAAAAGCTCAATAAACGAAGGAAAGTCTTTTCCTAAAAATGATGCTACAGCCCTGGCTGGTGTGGCTCCAGTTGGTTGGGCATCATCCTGTAAAGCAAAAGGTTGCCGATTTGACTCCCAATCAGGGCATATGCCTGGGCTGTGGGTTCGGTCCCCTGTAGGGGCACGCAACAGGCAACAGATTGATGTTTCTCTCTTACATGTCAATGTTTCTCTACGTTTCTTTCTCCCTCCCTCCCCCTCTCTCTAATAAGTAAAAATCTTAAAAATATATGGTGCTATATATTTTTAAAAGATTGCTTTTTTTTAAAAGCAACTGTCCATGTATAGGCAAAATAATCCTACTCGATCTTAACCTTTCACCTCATACAAAAATTAATTCAAAATGAGTCATAGTCTTGAATGTAGAACAAAAAACTATAAAACTTTTAGAAGAAAACAGAGCTCTCCAATTCTGGTTCTCCAGTTCTAGACATAACACCAAAACAAAGACCAATAAAAGTAAAAAACTGATCAGGTGGTCTTCACCAAAATTAAAACCCTTCTTTCCCATAAAAGGATGGTCTGAGGGCTCCGGGGCAGGGCGTAGCTCCCTGCATCCAGGGCTGAGTTTGTTAAGAGATGCAAAGGGTGCCCTGGGCTGAGAGGCGAGGGGAGCGGAGGCCACTTTATACAGTTCCTGGGCCTGCTGGCCAGAGGAGGGAGAATGGGCTTTATTCTAAGTGCAAAGTCAAGTCGTTGAGAGTTTTAAAGCCAATGGGTAACATAAAATAAATAATCCTATTTCTAAGTATTTTGCTTAGGCTTCCTACCATCTTTAAGGAGAGGTGGGCCGGGGCTTCTTTATTTTACACAATCACAGGGAAAGGACACTGGACATTCCAGGAGTGGGTTATTCAGATTTCACATAGAGATTTCACCCGCGAGACAGCCCCAGCCCTTAGACTTAAAAAACTTTTGCCTTCCACTGTTTACAGCTGAAAGGCCCAGTCACACCTAAATAGAAACCTCCCAGATGGTCTTCCACTTCCCCAGAACCTGCAAGTTCCTACTTACTTAAGAGAAACTTAAAAGAGGTCAAGTACCCAGCCCAGGAGCTATTTTATAATTTGCTGCCTAGCAAAAGTTCCCCAAATGTCAAAATGAGCGATCAATACAGCATACAGACTGCAACTGGAAAAAGTTACAGGAAAAGCTGATACCAGAAACTGAATCCAGAGATTTTAAAGAGGCCGAACTAGTTTCTACTATGTCCCAACCATACTTAAGTTCAAGTTGCCCTTCACATGCCATACAAGCTCTGTTCAAGCAAATCCTGAATGTTGCTTTCCTTTAGTTAAAATAAATCTCACTTAAGCTTCTCCCTTTTTAATACAGGAGACTCAGAACAGTCTGTGCTTTTCTCGCTGTCACAGGCCCCCCCCCCCAACCCCAGGACAAGCACACTGCTTTCATGACTCCACAAAAGTTGTGCTGATCTGCTACCCTTGCTCGGCGGGCCAATTTCAGGGCCTGGGCTTCCAGTGCGGGCGTTGGCATCTGCCACAAAGATTTCATTTAAAAAGAGGAAATGACTAAAATCTGTGTTTCCTATGAGTGTCCCATTGCACTGGGGGAATGTTTTGGTCTCCACACCCAGTTGGGAGAGCCCTGTCCCCTGGTCAGCATGGGCATGGAGGACCCCTGGGGTAATTCACACCAAGTTCAAATGCTGTCAGTCATCTAATACTTCTGTCTAGTTCAGCTGGGAAATGCAACAGGCCAGGGGGTGGGGGGTAGGGGGTGGGGAAGCTAACACAGCAGCTAAAACTTCGATCTCTTCCTCCTCACCTGGGGTCCTGCCTCTCCCTTGCCTTACTTTTCATTCCCCCTTCTGACAATAATGCCTCAACTCCGCCACACCAGGAAAGTGCTGGAGGATGGAACCTGCCAGAGAAAAAGCTTCACCCCCACGCCAGGAAGAGAGGTTGGGCTCGAGCCAGAAACATGGGCTGAAGTCATGTCCCAAGAAGGCTGGCTGCCAGCATGTGCAAACGGACAGCACTAGAGCCAGCGCCTCAGCTCCTGAAGTGAGGGCCTTGGGGTATTGCTCAACATTTGGCCTCCTGGGTGGCAACATCTAACGGGCTGAGTCTGCGGCCATGAGGAAGCTGGAAGGCAAGATCCCAACTCTGAGTAAACGTTAGGCTCTAGGTAGAGAGGTGGGGCGGGGAGAGGCCTTGTAGTCTATGTGTATCACGCTAAAATAAAATTAATTCACAAACATGTTAAAACTGTAGGTAGTGGGTAGGAAGAAGCAAAAACAAAAAAATTGTAGCCATCAAGGGAAGGTAAATGTTCATGAATGGCAAAACAGCTATTATTTCCAGTTTAATGTAGTTGACATCTCATTGACATTGCTCTTATTTGTTCTGCAGTTTAAAAATAAATAAAGAAACTGTGTTGACAGGCACTGAAATGTGTTTGTTAACACCTTCCAAACACCTTGCTATTCAAAGCCTGGTACCTAGGCCGTAGCAGCAGCATCTGCTTGACTTGTTTAAAAGGCAGAATCTTGGGTCCCACCCCAGACCTACCGAATCAGAATCTTCAAGTTAACAAGATGCCCAGTGATCATACACAGTGAAGCTTGAGAGGTACTGGTTTAGCCCTGTTTGCCTCAATAGGCGTTACGCTTCCTAACCAGGTACCCTCTACGCTGCCGGACCCACAGCAGTGGTTCACAACCTTGGCCGACCATTGAAGTTAATGCCCAAACCCCATCCCAGACCAATTAAATCACTCTGTTGGGTGGGACTCGGGCAGAAGTATTTTTAAAGCCCCCCAGGAGATTCTAATGCACTATGTTTGACAGTCATTGGTCTATTCCAGCAGTTTCCCAAATGTGGTCCCTAAACTGGCACATCACCTTTATCTGGAACTTGCTAGAAGTGCACATTTCCTTCTTCCCTCCCTCCCTTCCATATTCACATTCCCTCCTTCACTCTCTCTCTAATACACACACACACACACACACGCACACACTGACTGTGCTTATAAAAAAAACACTCAGCAATAATTTGTCAGAAACTAGTTCTCAGAAGGCAGGCATTCTTGGTATCTCTTTTGCACAATAATTTGGCACCTGAAAATTTTTTTAAAGTATGTTTCAGAACAATGGTTTAAAATTCATTATAAAATGAGGGTGAAGTGAAAAAATATACTTCCAGGGACAGAGGGGTCCCTAGGGTCAAAGTATGCAATGGGTAAGGAGACTGTGGTTTAGAGCAGTAAGTAAATGACTTCTACTGTCTCATGGGTGGTCCACACAACAGCAATAATGTTTCCCCAAATCCAGTCACACAGCATCCCGAGACTTTTTCCCCAGAGATTCTGATTCGATGAGTCTGGCATGGAGCTGAAACCTGTGTCTTCAACACACATCCCCAAGGGGCCCCTGCTGTAAGTCTGGAAAATACACTGCCTCCAGGTTGCTCTTTCTCCAAGCACAGCCCTGGACCAGCAGTGTCACGCCACCTGGGAACTTGTTAGAAAAACTATTCTTGGGCCCCCACTCCGCCCCATGGACCACTGAATCAGAAGCCCCGCTGGTGGGCCGCTGTCAGTGTGTGCTCACAAGTCTTCCCGCTGACGTGAAAGGCATGGCACCAGTCCACTTTCCAAACCCTTACAAACCCTTTCCACTGTTAAAGTGGAAACTACTTGCTCTTACTCAAACACCTGGTTTTTGGTGAGAAGCGTGAAGAAAGGCATCCTCGTCTGGGGCCTTGGCCTGTGTCTGTCTTATGGAAGGGGTAGGCCTGGTCTTTGGGAAACGCTGGAGCCTTTGGATATAATCATCAAGCATTCATGTAGCTAGAACAGAGTTGAGCACACTGCCAAGATGCCAGAATGGTGGGCATTGTAAAGATATCCTAAAAATGGACGTTAATTGGAAAGACGCTCTGATAGCAACAGGAACGAAGCGCACACTACCATGGTGAGGTGCGCACCTTCCCACGCCCGTCTTTCCCTTCTTTCTTTCCAGACTATTGCTTTGGCAAGGAACGTATTTACCACAAAGGCATGAAAACCAGTTCATAGTTCCACTCTTCCAAATGCAAGAGAACTACTTGAACACTTGAGGAACGCAAGACAAAAAAACCTTTACAAATTAGGGACGGATTCCAGAAGGTTCTCAAAACCTGCAAAAATCATATGCAAGGTTTTGTGGTTTTCAGGAAACACACTGTTTGAGGGAGAGTTCTGCTGCCTTTGCTAGATGTTCAAAAGAGGCCAAGACCCTAGGGAAGCCAAGAGCCTCTGGATTTCCACATACTTCACTAAAAAAAGATCAGGTCAAAAGGCCTAACAACATAATATTCAAAGATGTGAGAGAAAATGAATTCCCCTACCTAGAAACGTTTTTCTCTGGCATTACAGGCTGCTTATTACAACTAGGGGCTCATCCACAACATCAGAGGTCTGGGTAAAGCAAAGCAACCTGGGAACCATGTTTTCATTTCAACTTGGCTTTGAACTATCTCCAGCTCTCTGGGAAAGTTACTTAAATGCTCCAGGCCTCCAATTCCTCACAGCTGGAGTGGGACAGCCCTAATGACACTTCCAGGATTGGCAGGCGTTCCGTGATCCCACTTGCCTAAGTCCTGGGCCCAAAGGGAACCCAAGACTCCCTAGGGCCCACACTGACAAAGAAAGTAAGACTGGTCATGAGTCAACAGGACACAGGTCTTGCCTCACAGGTCCCCGCTGCCTCTGGAAGCTCCTCCTGGAAATGACCAGTCAGCACAGAAGAGACTCTGAAACAGGGGCTGTGGTTTCTCCTCCAACCCAGCTCAACCGGATGGCTGCTTACCCAGCTCAACCGGACGGCTGCTTTTTCCCGGCCCCATTCAAATGATCAGATCTCCCTCCTCAATGTAACAGTACCAAGTTTTCAATGATAAAAGTGTTGAGAGAAAGTGAACATTCAGCTATAATTCCCCCATTATCAACATTTTGGTATTTAGTTTCCAATTCTTCCCTGTTTTTATAGACCCATAAGCACACATATTTTTCGAATGCTGTTAATTAATAACTCCTAACATTATTAGAGCCACCTTTCTAAGATAATACAAATATCTTTTCTTTTTAATGCCTGCATAGTGTCCCCTTTCATACTTATACCATATTTGACCTTCCTTTATTATTGAATATTTAGGTTATTTCCAAGTTTTTCACATCACCAACACTTTGAGAACATACTCCCACATAGAGCTTCTTGTACTTGTCCAATAACTTGCTCTGGATCAATTCCAAGAAGCACATCTGTGAGAGAAGGAGGCCGAGTCTATACAGTCTGATGGATACCGTCAGGTCGCCCTGCAGGAAGGCACCAACTGGAACTCACCTAAACCACTGGGGCAGGCCAGTGCAACTGGAATCCATGCCCAAGTTCACTGCTTCTAGCGCAGCAAACACACCCTCAAGACAAAGCATGGAAATCTCTCTGTATGCAATCAATACGTTTTCATTCAGTTTGAATTCAACATGGGATTCTGTGTCTACTCTTCATCCTTGGCTAAGAGTAATTTCTATTTTATAAAACCCAACTCCTGTCTATGATATAAACATTTTCTCTGGGGGTAAATTTATAGAAAAACTTTCATTTTCTCATCCAGAAGCCTGAGAATGAGGAATTCTTGACTGACTTAGATGACTCCATTACCCACTAGACTATATAGGGCTGGATGTGTAACCACTTGGTCAGAACAGAGGTGTGAGTAAGTTCCAGACCTCCGTCCTAGACCGAAGTGGTCACTGTGTTGGGAGACCACCCTTAGGGAGCACCCACAGTTCGACCTCAGGTACCTTTTGAAACAAGCACTCCAGTATCCTCTCAAAAGAGACATCACACACAAATACCCCCTAAAACGAGCAGAAGCTTAGAGTAAGTGCTAATAAACTTTCCTAGCTCTTGCTGCCACTGCTCGGCAGATTCCTTAAATTAGTGGTATGACAGCAGAAATTAATACAGTGAACTACAGATTAGATTTAAAAAATTCTTTGAAGCTATGAAACTGTGGGGGTCAAAAAAATAATGTTCCTCACACCTTCTAAGTTCTTCTAGCTGGGCAAATAATCAAATTAGCATGACCAAGATTCACCGAAGAAAATGTCCAAAATGCATTTTGGATATTCATGCCAGGGTGCCATAGGAATACGAGACCCAAGAAGCACTGGGAAGTCGAGGTTCATATGTGTTTTTGGACAAAGGGAAGGGGAGCAGGGGTCTAGAATTTCAAAGCAAAAGCAGGCAATTCACAGGTAGGTAAGAAAGCAAACATGCAGTAAGTGAATTCTTGCTGGGCCACCCAGAAACAATGGGACACAGGGAAAAGCAGAACCAACAGGCTTTGTGAGACTGGTCCCCATCTGCCACACTCGGTTGCTAATATGGCGCTGAAGTGATGCTCCCTCACTTTAAACAGGCTCTTCTATTTGGATTCCTCTGGGCAGGTAGAGAGTGAGAGCCAGAGGTTCATTCTCAGCTTCTTGTTTAACAGCCAGCTTAAAAATCAACATCCCAAAAGGCATATAGTTTGGAGTGGCAAAACTTTGTTCCCCTTCTAAGTTTTTTTTTTTTTTTTTTAAGAAAGAGAAACAGGAATATGGGGAAAATACCAAGCTTATATACTGGGACGGGCAAAAGTAAGTTTATAGTCGTAAGTATACGAAACACACTTTTTCTGTACAAACAACCGCCAGCCTGCTTTTGCCGAGCACTGTATACTAACACACACTTGTCTTGGAGGTGGCCTTACGGAAATAAAACCACATTCCTAGACTAAAGACATAAATATGTCCTATTTAATGTTGCATGACCATGAAACTCTCAGTTGCCATGCTTTAACAACCTAAAGGGTTCTTAAAACCATCCACATTCAAATCCTTCTTTTGTAGATGAGGACATTTTCTGATAAAACGGGGACTGAACAGCCAGAATTCTGGTACACAGCAGCTTTTTTTCCTATGATGGAAGCAGAAGGGAATAAAATGCCCTTTTCTGAATTTCCTCGAGTTTCCTATTTAGTCCCTTAATCTCCCCACCCCTTAGAGCCCTTAATGGACAGAAAAGCAGCCTTAACCTCTCACTAAAAGGGCTCCTGACCGCGATGAGTCTCAGAGGTGTCCCTCTAACTTGCCTGTGGCGCAACAGTGACACCCGGAGTCAGAGGCAGCAGACACGCACGCTGCTCCGGACAACCCCCCACTCCCCGGGTGGCGCTTGGTCTCCCAGCACAGGAGCTGCTCAGAAACGTGGAGCCTCAGGCCCCCAGCGCAGGCCTACCATCTCCGCATCTGCGTTTCAACGAGAGCCCCGTGTTAAAGTGTGAAAAGCACTCTTTCAACAGAGATCTTTATACCACGCTTGCCTCTCTGGAAAAGTAAAATGGGGACAGCAGTAAAATGAGCCATTCCACCGATTTTTCTTTTCTCGCCTTCCACTCTCACTTTACAGACCCAAATCATTTCTTTAGAGCCCATAAGCACGGAGACCAGCCCCAACTCCAATGCAGCTGTCTGTAGACAGAGGCCGATGGACGCATTCGCTCTTAACCAAGCAGAAGCTGCACTGACACTTTTTTCAAACTGCCCTGCTATGAAAATACTAAGATTGCACACACTTAAACAGTCAAATATCCCCTTGATCTTGATAGAGTTTTCATATTAACGCCGGCAGGAAGAAACCATTTCATTCTGTTCTATTGGGGATTGCAGGCCGACACACAAAGTAGCACCTTTCTCCTTGCAGAATTTTTCTCTCCTTTTTGGACATTCCACTTCTGTCTTCTCATTCTGAAAACGGAGGAGGCGATGGCAGAGATGCTTCAATGTAGGCGGGTCCATCTAAGCTGCATCTTGCTCATCCCCTTGAGTCTCACCACCAGAGCTGCACAGGTGGAGAGGGGGCCATGGACATGTTTTACATCCCCCACTGGTTGGCTGCCATGAGTGAAAGAGGGTGGAAAAAAAGGATGGACAGCATGCTAATGCATATGCTCACACTGAATGAAAACCCTGATGAGCCTTTAAGAAGGAATGTCAGGCCCTGGCCATTGTGGCTCAGTTGGTTGGGCATTATTCCACAAACCAAGAAGTTGTGGGTTCAATTCCCGGTTAGGGCACATATCTTGGTTGTGGGTTCAGTCCCTAGTAGGGGCATGTACAAGAAGCAACCAACTGACATTTCTCTCCCTCCCTCCCCCTCTCCCTCAAATCAATAAGCATGTCCTCGGGTGAGGGATTAAAAAAAAAATGGGAAGGAATGTCAGCCTTCAAGCTCCAACAAGCCCTGCCAGAGTGAAAACTGCTGAAGTGTCAACGCTACTGTGCTGAGCCAGAGTGAACAAACACATGATGCAGTCTCAACGGCTCAGGAGGAGACCTGCTGCGATGCGCACTGACAATCCGCACCGTGGACTCAAATCTGTGAGCTGCATTCCAGGGCATCGTTGGACCGAGTCCACACTCTGTACCAGTCAGTTCAGTGGCTGAGGTCAGTTACCGCAGAGCTTTCCAATTCCACTAATTTGCTGGCTCCTCTTTTATTTTATTTTATGCCAAAAGCCAGGGTGACCATATACCTTATTGCCCAAACCAGGACACTTTGAGTGTTAAAGTGCTAAACAGATGGGATGTCGGGACGGCAAGCATATACCAGGACTGCCTCAGATAAACTGGGACATATGTAACCTCCCTGCCTTTAAAGAACAGAAGAAAGGGTGAGGGAAGGGACTAATAATAAAGAGAAACACTGAGAGACTACTTTATAAAGACACTCTAGAAACCAACTGTAAACACAGGCATTTAGATAGATAACCCAATGCCAGGAAACTCAATACATTCTTATTAATGAGATCTAATAAAAATGTACTGTGGGTATGAAGAAAGGCTGAGAGCAATGTCAAATGTGTCTGTGTTATTCCCAATGTCATCACCATTTAGCATAAATGCCAATGAAATTGTTTAATACCATCTCGAACATTCCCCTGGGTGTTGTATCCAACATTAAAGTGCATCGTTTGCCCTTACCCACTGTCTTATAACTGGATTATCTACATGAGTTCAGAATAAAAATTCTCCTACCTTCTATTTTAAACCAAATAATACAACAGTCACGTCCACTGTTTTACAATTTCACAGTGTTTCACACTCATTATGTTAGCCACGTGTCACAACAGCTTCCAGAGACACTTTCTCCAATAATGGATGAGACCCAAGTTCAGAGAAGCGAGCTGTACTGGGCACGTACCTGAGACGGCACATCCCGACCCGGACCTTCCTTCCCAGCATCCCGCTCCCCCACCCCCAGGCGTCAGAAGTGCAGTGAGTTCTAGTTTTCTGAGTATCTAGCACTCATAGCCTCGGGTGGCCAATGTTCAAAATTATTTTTAATTTACTAATTAAAGCTACTTTTGAATGAATGCATTAATTTCGTAAGAAAAAGAACTGGTATATTTCTATTCCTGTGTGCACTGAGTTGGCCAAAAAGTTCATTTGGTTTTTCCAGATGATGGCTCTACTAGTGCTTAGTTGTCTTTAACTTCATTTGAAACAATTTTGTTAGATTGTATTGTGACAGCTGTCATATCAGTGTGCATTTAAAATAACTTATCAGCCCTGGCTGGTGTAGCTCAGTGGATTGAGCACTGGCCTGCGAACCAAAGGGTTGCTGGTTTAATTCCCAGTCAGGGCACATGCCCAGGCTGTGGGCCAGGCCCCTGGTGGGGAGGGCATGCGAGAAGCAACCACACGCTGATGTTTCTCTTTCTCTCTCCCTTCCCCTCTGTCTAAAAATAAATAAGTAGAATCTTTAAAAAAGTAACTTACCAAAACTGGTGAATTTTTGTGCAGCCATTTTAATATTGAAGATGGAAGAATATATGCAAGATTTTGGTGAAATGTTTCATATATTTTAAGCAAGGTAAAAACACAACTGAAACACAAAAGAAGACTTGAGAAGTACATAGAGAAAGTACTGTGACTAATCAAGCCTATCAAAAGTGGTTTGAGAAGTTTCTTGGCACTACTGTCATTCTGGCCAAATAATTCTTTGCAGGGGGGCTGTCTTATGCACTGGAAGGTGCCTAAGACATCTTTCACACACCTGGGTGTTCAGTAGCACCCCCGGCCTCTACCACCTACGAGCCAATAGCAGGAGATAGCGGACACACTCAAAATACCCAACAATAAAGTTATTGGTAAGAATGTAAAATGTGTCTTTTATTTTATGGGAAAAAAACACATGCACTTTTTGGCTAACCCAGTATGTTCTCACTTTACAGCCCAGTGAAGGCAAACCATATATAGGGAATTTAAAAATATATATCGAGATAATCTAATTAGAGGAAGATAAAAGAAACAAGGAATGTACCACTACTAGTAGTTAGCACAGTATAAAGGAGAAGGAACATCAGGAATGGAGGTCTCTGATGGGCAGATCAGCCGTGCCAGGTGCATACAAAAGCAGGAGGTTGGAATGTTCTAGATCACCTGAGATCCTTGAGTTTTAGACCTGATTTCCTTGGACTTCAACAACAGCTCTGTAAAAAACACTTTGCCCAAACTGCCCAAGGAGGGCCTTGGATTGGGTCTGGAATTCACGTCCTGTTATGTGTGTGTGAGTCTGAAGAAAACTTGAGGCTGCTAGGTGCCTTCTTCAGAATTTGTTCTGAGTCAACAAGGAAACAATAGCTTGGATCACTTCATGGGATCACACCAAAACTACTACTACTCTTGACCGTTCCCTTAGGGGGCGTCTCCTCATTTGACACCGCAGGTGCAGACAACTACAGTGACTGTTTTCGCCTCATGATCACCCACTTAAAGCAAACCAGAATGATTTTTTTTAAGTTTAGGAATTAGCCTTTTCACGAAGATGGCACCCAGAGCAAAGAAGGAAGGAGTGTGCTGGGGCCTGGGAGGCACACCGCTGGCTGGCCGGGCATCCCTGCAGAGTGAACGACCAGAAAGGACAGCGGCTGAGCTGAGACTTGGGTGTCAGCTCTGAAGCTGCTCCTCCCGTTTCAGCCAGGCTGCGCCCCTGCCCGTCCCGAAGCCGAAGCCGAAGCCAAGGCTTTGAAGGCAAAGCAAGCGGTGCTAAAAGGCGTCCACAGCCACAAAAAAAAAAAGATCCGCACGTCACCCACCCTCTGGAGGACTAAGACACCGAGATCTGAAGGCGCCTCAGTATCCTCAGAAGAGCGCCCCCAGGAGAAACAAGCTTGACCACTACGCCACCATCAAGTTCCCCCGACTACCGAGTCAGCCATGAAGAAGATGGAAGACAACAACACACTTGTGTTCACTGTGGACCTCGAGGCCAACCAGCACCAGATGAAACAGGCTGTGAAGAGGCTGTAGGACACTGATGTGGCCAAGGTCGACACCTGATCAGGCCTGATGGGGAGAAGAAGGCACGGGTTCGACTGGCTCCAGACCACGGTGCTTTGGACGTTGCCGACAAAATTAGGATCATCTAAACTGCGTCCAGCCGGCTCATTCAAAATCTAAAAATGTTATACTAAAACAAAAGTTTGGGGATTAAATACATATTTAATGGGAAAAGAGTATGGACCCTAAAAAAGCGATACCTGTTTTCTGTAGTTTTCATTAATTTGAGACCTGACCAGTGCCAAAGATAAACAGGGATAATGAATTCATCAAGTTGCATGAAAAGGCAGAAAAAATCCAAAGAGGTAAAAAGTAACAGTCCCATTAAACTGAAGCTTCTGTGACTGCTCATCTCATATTTCATCAATGTAATAAAAGCAGAATGCAACATACTTGTCTATAATGCCAAGAAATATTCAAAATATCATTATGTGATAATAACATCTACTGACTATTTACTTGTCTAGCCACTCTGTTTGGATCACTAATGAGAACAGAAAATGATCAAATAAACAGATAAACTATCAAAAATAATATTTATAGACTTAGCGTATACAGAAACACTAAACCCATGGCTAAGTCACTCTTCTTTCACATGTGGTTCTAGTCAATTTGATTGTTCAGGCTTCTCACCTCACCGCCCCCCCCAACCCCTGACCAATACCTCTGGTCGGATTACATTGTGGGATTTAGAGAGCCTGGAACTCAAAGGAAAATTCTGACTGCAAGGGAAGACATTAAAAAATCATGATTAAAAAAGCAGAAATGTGAGGGCAGAGAGCCGTACGCACCGTACAGTTCCTAGGGACATTTACTACCGCATGATACAATAATTGTACTGACAGACAACAACAGACCTAACTTATTAAAGGAAGCTTAAATTGGGTTCAATATATTGGTTACTAAAGATAGCCAGAAAGGAATCTCAAGACATTTCAGGGACTTCAAGAACTTGAGGAATGCACCGAAACTTATTGGTGCTGCGGGCAAAACTAGAGAGCAACTGTGTGGCTTGGCTTCTTTGCCGAGAGGCTGGCTAAAGCTCAGTCTGAGGTTCCTTGTAAAACTTCAGCAGAGCAGATTTGAAAGAGCCTATATGATCAATTACTATTCTTGTGTTCATGCAAATAATCAGGCCAAATTGAAAGTGGCCTTAAATGCAGTCTCTTTAATAAAATAAGGGTGATTTTAGGGAGAGAAATTATATTTCAATGGAAATCAGAATGTCCAATTGTTACCCACAAACTGATTGAATCCTAGATTTTTCAGGTTTTCTTGCAAGCTAATGCTTCATTTTTTCTTTCATCCTTTGACTTTGAATTATTGAGAACTACTGATGCAGTGTCGGCCATACAGAATTTCCCTTCTATTCTGTGTCTTTGGCCCTTTAGGACACTTTAAGGCCAATATCTGCTCCTGGTTTTTCTACCTCTGCTAGCCTTTTTTAAAATTCTAGTTTTTAGGCCTTGTCTCCTCAAATATCTCATCCTTCATTGAACAGAGTGCCCAGGCTCTTGGAGATTTCCTCCACAAACTCCAGCCACAGCTCCAGCCTTCCGGGCTGTTCAATTCCACCCTCTTCTCCTTAATGACTTACACCCAGACCCACAGGCAGGGACAGCTCCACACCCTAGCCCACCAGAAGTAGTTACAAAAGAGACCTTCGTTCCTACTCCCCAGAACCATAATCAGGCCAGGTCATTAAGGAAAAATCTATTTTACCCTGGCTGGTGTGGCTCAGTAGACTCAGTACCAGCCTGAGAACCAAAGGGTCGTGGGTCCGATTGCCAGTCAGGGCACGTACAAGGGTTGCAGGACAGGTCCCCAGTAGGGGGTGTGCGTGTGAGAAGCAACCACACATTGATGTCTCTCTCCCTCTCTTTCTCCCTCCCCTCCCCTCTATAAAGATAAATAAAATATTTTAAAAAATAAACATGTTGAAAAATAAATAAATACAATAAAACATAATCTCTTACTTCATTGTTAATTAACTTAGAGGCTAATTCTTAAAACTCCTAAAAACAGCAGAATAGAACTTAGCTCCTTTTTACCCAGCGTAGTAGTAATGGATGCTTCTTTAGTTGCAAATACAATAAAACCGTAGGTCCTCATCTTGATGGCAACCATCTGACCACACTGATCTCAAAATCTCTGCATTGTTTAGCTGCTTTCCCAGAGGACAATACAGCTCATTCTCCCAACCTAACAGGTCAGGACCTATTCTACTTCTGTTCCCTCTGTTTCAGAGGTTTAAAAAAACGAGTGGCTTTTGCCACAGACACGGCATGAGGAAGAAGCAATGCAACCATGGGAAAGAACGATACACGCTCTGTACAGCAACACAGCACACACTGTACCAGAACATACATTTTCCTACATGCAAAACAAATCAAAGCTAAATCTGGCTCATCTATGTTAAAAAATCCTTTGCTTTTAAACCAAATTCTCTTGGGAGAAGCCCCCTAGAATTTGGGCCAAAATTTTGAGTGGAAATAAATTAAACAAACAAAAAATATATATTGCCAAAGAGATTTTATTCAGCAGAAGAAACATTTAAAGACTTAATACGGAAAGTTGTTTTTAAATAGTAAAAGGCAGATCTTAAAACTACAGAAAATATTGAAAGCCCCCTCAAACAAAAACAACTACAGTAAAAGTGAGTGAACAAAAAGATATTATAAGGCAGTGGCTTTGAAAAACTTACGAATGTAAAGGACATTTTCATCAGAAAACCCAAATATGTACAGACACACAAATCTATCTCCAAGGGATTCCAGAGAAGGATAGAGACCCAGGACTGTCACCCCGGCCCCAACACATCCATGGTTCAAAATGCTTGTTAAAGTGTCAGAGCTTTCCAACTTGTGATCTAACCAGATGCTTAAAAATGGCCTTGCCTTCACTATTTTCATGTCTCCACATACGCTTTCTTCTTTTATTTTTTATAAAAAGGTTCAGATATATTAAGTATGGAGCTAAAGTAGGAGAAAAGGAGATAGATTTTTTCAAGTAAACATGCAACAAAAAGATGTTCTGGAACACGAAGGACACTTACCCTCAGCCCTCAGGTCAACACTGGCTGAACAGCGAGAACAGGCTGCCAGGCAAAGGCACAGAAATAAAAGTCTCAAAATACCAAAAGGAAGCACTAACTTTCTTTCTTCCA
Organism: Artibeus jamaicensis; assembly: GCF_021234435.1. Taxonomy (NCBI): domain Eukaryota; kingdom Metazoa; phylum Chordata; class Mammalia; order Chiroptera; family Phyllostomidae; genus Artibeus; species Artibeus jamaicensis. Next base: position 39,452,538 of record NW_026522030.1, on the reverse strand, counting down.
TCTATAGTAGGAGCTCATCAGATGGAACGGGAAAAAAAGATGACAAGTACCTATTTACTGTAAAGGACATAGAGAAGTTAATTTCTCTTTAGACATTCAAATAAATTTCAACTTAGAATTCACACACACACACGAGTTCTGTGCAGCTGGAGTTTTCTCCCTCTCAGAGACGGTGAATCCTACCAGCTGGCCATTCATGCAAACACAAACCACCTCTCTGTCCTTGGGACTGGGTGCGTCCGTGAAATCAAAATTGGGTAGGAAATTTACAAAAATAAACTTACACACTACCAAGGTTGGTGAAATCAAACACCTGGCCACTAAACTCTACCCTCTTCCTTCTAGTTTTCAGTTTCCCCCAATGTAAATTAACTCAGAGACATTGCTGTAAAAATGTCTGCTTATTAAGGTGAGAGAGAAAGAAATAGGTCTGTGCATGCTACCCTCAAAGAGAAACGCTATTCTCTCTCACTACCTTGGTAAAGCGCAAGTGAGGTGGCTTGAGGTGGCTCTGTTCCAAGTTCATTAAGTGCTGCCATAAGCCTTAAATTTCTTTGAAATCCCAATGTTCAGAACACCCTTCCGCTACCCCATTTGCGTGTTAATGAGAGCGGTGGTGATGGTCTTAGTAGCCATTTCACAACACAAACCCATCACCTCTCGGAACGGATGGAAGGAGTACTAAACAAAAAGGGAATTACCATGATGGATATTCCACTTTGCTTCCCATGACCAAAGCCAACATGTGATGAGGTGGATTCTCACACAGGAAACAATTAGGTGAAAGACTTTCATTTGTTTATCTGATAAAGACAGAGTGTACACACACATGCCTGGGCTACCTCTAAACATACTGCACACATCTAATTGCATTAATTATCACTTCCAGGGGGAGCCTGGTTTCTTACAGCTGAATTTCTCACCATTGCAGGGCTTTCTCCCCACAGGACTACATTGTTCAGGCTTCAAGTATTGCTGGTGGCAACCAGCGAGTGGCTGCGGGCTATCAGCACAGCTCGGGGCAACATCTATTAAAACACTGACACCAAAACTGACCACTCCCTTTTAAAATTTCACTGCTGCACAGGAAGACAACCTAAACTGCTGATGTGTGTCCCAGAGAGGAATTTCCATTCAAATGAACTTCACCTGCGTGAACAGTTAAGCTATAGCTGAGTGGCCGAGGGTCTTATATTTCACAAAGCACAGGACTGGGGATGAGAGAGCTCAGGGTCCCTAACTCAGGTGTGGAGTTACTCCAAAATGAAACTGTGTGCAGTGAGATCTGGAGACCTTCCGCCTAGAGCCTGAGACAGACAGATACACACACAAAAGGCAGAAAGGAGGGCCACAGCTTGGAAAAATCATCCAAGATCGAACCTGCGTACAGAAAGAAGGCGGACTCTAGAGAGAACGATTCCTGCCAACAGTAAGAATAAGAGAAAATTATAAGGGAGGTGTACATTTAAGTAAAATAGAGTGGCGGCGATCCCAGCTCAAGGAAAATGAGAGCTTGGAGACATCCCTTGCAGCCTGATGAAACCAAGTTTTACCATCGGATCTGTGGCGGGGGGAAGTGCCTCCTAAGAGTGCTTTTATGGGACTCCTGAAGGAACGTAGAACTTATGCTGAGGTAGAGCTTTTTATATAGTATGTATTTCACAATGTCTAGGTGCATGCATTACAATACACAAAAATATACGTAGTCAAATCCATTTGCTTAAAAGGAGTAAATTGCCCCTACATGGTGGACACAGTTGCGTCCCCTCTTCTATCTGTTCCTGGCAGTGGCAGTCAAACTGGATGGCAGAGAACAGAGAATCATCCCATGAAAGGGTCGGAGCAAAAATTTCAATACTCATTCTGATTTGAGGATTATAGGAATCTACAGCAGAGAATTAAAAGGAACCAAGTCCTTCTTCGATGGCAGAAGTCAAATTCAACAAGCTTACAAAAAACAAGGTCAATCCATCTTGAAAGAATGAACAAGTTAAATCTTGCCCAGAAACTGGGAGTGAAGAATCAACATGTTCTCTGCCAAACACTTTGCCTCCAGCTGACAAGACACATCAGGACACTTTATAGAGCTGGTGCCAACATATCGGAGTGCCAATGGTCAGGAAATATGTCTGCGAGACTCTGTTTATAAGCTCATCCCAAACAAAACCAGAATATTCCTAACACAGCAGAACAGGCCAAACTATAGTTACCTTCTTGAAATGCATGGTGGTAGTTGAGAGCAAATCTCAAGAAAGGTGCAGGAGAGAAGAAAACAGAAGTGGGTCATATGGTGCAGGTGTGACTTCAGCTGAGAAGGCTTTACAGACCCGCAGGTAAGGGACGCAGCAGGAGCAGGGGGCCCAGTGAGTGAACCCACCGCCCACTCGCATTCGGCAGAGGCCTGTGTGCCACCGGCCTCTGACACACATGGTGGGTTCGCCCGCAGTCTCATGTAGTCATGTTGGATGGGCTGGGGCTCCAGACATGCTACAGTATTGATGTTTTTCTTCCCCATATTGCTCTGCCAAAAGAATCACTAGAACAGGAAGATTCCATGGTGTACCCTCCAAGTACTAAGAGGTTTAAGAAGTTGATCAAAAGCCCCACATAATTACCGTGTAGGCGGAGAAAGAACCACAACAGCACACCTCTTGGATGAGCCATGTCGTCTCCACCACTAATGGTGATGACCACGCAGCTGAACGAACTCGCCCGTCAGTGACTGCTGTGCTCATCCCTTAATCTGCCTTTGATAAGAACCTCTGGGTTTTTCATTTCAGTGTCCCCAACAGTACTCTGCTCCATAAACTAGGATACAGACTAGTGTGTACTTGCATGTAATCTGGATGCGATGGCCGCCACTTCTGCAGCCGTTTGGTCACCATACAGAGCAAATCTGAGGACACACCAGCACATGGTGAAGAGCTGAGTGAAATGGTGGTAAGACTCTAATGATAGCGTTGAGTCATTTCATCATTAGCCCCCAAAAGCTGCTCTCCAGATTTTTGTTATGAACAATATTAACTTTTTAAAAAAGATTTTAATCTTTAGAGGTGGGGGGGAAGGAGGAAGAAACAAACAGAGGGAGAGAAACATCAATGTGTGGTTGCCTCTTGCACACCCCTTACTGGGGACCTGGCCTGCAACCCAGACATGTGCCCTGACAGGGAATCGAAACAGCGACCCTTTGCTTCTCAGTCCAGTGCTCAATCCACTCAACCACACCAACCAGGGCACAATATTAACTCTTTTTACGTTTAAGGTAATTTCTTATCTCACACAGGAAATGTGTTCCTATCTAATTTAAAAGTTCCTTTTTAAATCTATAATATATTATGGGTCCCATATGACATACTCTGAGTACCCTCCATTAGAAAGTGTCATCTACAAAGCATTATCTAAAAAACCCTAAATATTATGACATTAAACATTTAACCAGAAAACATTCCTGGGCGGTCTCTTGGCCCCATAGGGCAGTGGTTCTCCCAGTGTGGTCCCTACATAAGAAATGTTACCATCACTAGGGAGCTTAATAGAAATGCAAACCTTCAAACCTCACCCCAGACTTACTGAGTCAGCAACTCCTTGGGGTAGGGCCCTTAAATAAGATGCCCGGTGAGTCCGATGCATTATAAAATTTACGAACCACTGCTGTAGGAAACTCTACTTATGACAGCAAGTATCAGTCATCACTAGTCATAATGAAGTAAGTATTTAACCACATGAAATGGGTTCAATAGGTACCACCCTGCCCTGCGTTTTCTACACAGAGAAAGTGTTATCCTATATGAAGAAAAGCAGAAAAGACAAAAGAACATTCAACAAAGCCTCAAACAAAGCGTTCACATCATTACTGTGTAGAGAAAATAACCGTATTTGTTAGTGTCTAAAGAAAACAGAAGACCTGGGAATAGCAGACTTGAAAAAACAATGGGGTTCAGGGGACAACTACTCCGATTAACCAAAATAGGTTTATTTTTTCTAATAAAAGTGAAATTACGGAGTCATTGGAGGAGCTGAAAAAAGTAGAAAGGGGGGCACATAACTGGATTAAATAAAGTTCCAGATGAAACATTCCTGAGACATGCAAAGGTTTAAACAGGGGACTAGCAAACACTGGGCAAGTGTGAAGTGGCTCGGTCCGGACTCTAAGGGAGGGTGGCTTTCTGGGCCTAAGGGAAGGGGGGGCGTTTGATTAAGGGCGGACGGAACAGGAGGCACAGCCAGTAGGGAGCTGAGCAGCAATGTTCCGGATCCGGGCAAAACTACTCCGCTGATGGAAATGACTGGGCCTCCGTGACACCCTCAACACTGCCCCGAGTGCCGTGGGGCAGAAGGAAAACGAAGAGATGGTACCGTCCGGGTGGGAGGGGGGAAGGGGAAGGCGGGTACTAAACACACCAGAAATGAGCACCTATCTCGCATAGTTTGGCATGCAAATGATGAGAAACAGTAAGACAATGAGGACAAGAATCCTGAGAAGTTTAAAATAATTCTGATAATCCTCACCAAGTAGGGATTGGCATATGGAGAGCTAAAACCAGAGTTCTCAACCGTGGCTGCCCATCACAGTCTCTGGGGGAAGCCCTAGGTCCCGTTTCATGAGAACAGACTAGGCCCTGCACCAGATCACTTGACACTGAGTCTTTGAAAATGATGCTAGAATATGTGTATTATTTTTAAACAGCTCCTCCAATAATTCTGATGTACAGTGAGCACTGAGAATTTCTGTTTGAGAATATTGGACAAACAGTAAAACTAAGACCATCTAAAGCCTACATGTACCATGCAGAAACTGAGTTTGTGAGTCCTTGTAAACAGGATGTGACTGAGAATATTAATAAATGTGAATGCTTTTATATTGTCCTGTTCTACTTATATGGAATTCTTTACTGAGTATAGAGGGAATAGATATTCTATTTTAAGAACTGGCTGTAGTCTTCAACGGGTTTATTATGAATAAAAAGTAAGAACATTTCCTCTGAGGGTTACATTTTGAGGAAAGGTCTACATGAGTCATTCAGGGCCTGCAGTTCTCTGAAAAGGACACCAGGGGGCAGAGAGAAGCACATTCATGCCCCAAGGACCTCAGACTGTAGTTGGAGACCATTGCACAGGTGCCAAAAGAGCAGAACAGAGGTGGACAAGGGCAGTTCTGTGAAGCAGAGGGAACTTGGGTGAGGACTGGGGGTGAGGATGGAGGGAGGGTTGGGTCTGGAGGGACAGAATGGTGGCAGGCAGGCACAAGGCTTTCTAGGGCCACCACGGACAGGCCGGAATGGCAGGGGAAGGGAAGGGAAGGTGGAATATGCAATGGGAAGTAGCAGTCTGGCCCTAACAGTTGACTCCCCACTTCTGTTCCACTGAGGTCTGTTACCATAGTAACCTCTTCCCCTAGCTAGTGACTGGTTTAGGAAAAGACACGTGATTCAATTCTAGTCAGTGACATAAAGATGTTCTCTCGGGAGCTTCTGGGAAAGGCTCCCTCCCTCCTGAGAGAGACACACCATGCCGCCTGGCCGTGACCTCGGCACTTCTGCAGCCATCCTGCCACCATGCAGACAGCACGCCAGCAGACAGTGGTGCAGAGCAGAGTGGAGTGAGACAACCAGCTGGGCTTCTGATGATATAATTATGTCACTGAATCAACTTCAACAGCTATTCCTGGGGCTTCTGTTATGAAAAAAGATGACCCTTCCTTTTTATATAAAGCAATTTGATTTGGGGGTGTTCCTGGGTTTTTGCTTGCACCCACCTATGACTATCCATACTTGCACCAAAGCTGTGAACGAGAGCTGGACTTTATCCTTGAGGGCCCACAGGCCGGTTCAGCAATCTGGGTTTTGTACTACGGGCAAAGAGACTTTCTGAAGTAGGAGTCTTGTGCGTGAGAGGGTGCTGTCGGTAGTAACCTGAATAGCAGGAAAAAGTTATTACTTACTAGCCCATAAAATCTTTAATTCCCTAATTGTCTTACGGGACACTAAAAACAAGTGCATAAAAAAGTCACGATGGGGCAGAAAGTGCAGAAGCTCATAACATACGAGGGAAAGAGCTGGGTCACCTTGGCCTGTCTGCTTTGCTAAAACACTCACTTTCATTATGTTTTTTTTAAAAATTTATTGGTTGCTTCTTACATGTGCCCTGACCACAGACTGAACCGCAACCTTGGTGTTATACGGAAAACGGTAAAACCAACTGTGCTACCCGGCCGGAGCCTCACCATCTTTATGATGAGGCCCCAGGCAAGCTCCCTGCGCCAATCAATTCAAAATTAAACACTCAAGCAGCTCATCCGAATGGAAATGTCCCTCCTCACCACCCCCCAGACAATGTGAAGCCACAGAATTTTAAAGCCCCACCCAAAAGAGAGGCTCTGCCCTGTGTCCCAAAGGTGCTAAACCTACACAGGAAAGTAGCTAAAAAACCCCAAACCCACACAAGCTGCTTTATTTTACATGATATCTCCATCCACACCAGCTCCAGTACATTGAATAAGCCATGCTCCTAATAATTATCTTCTCCATGCTCCCAATAATTATCTTCTCTAACCAGTTTTTAAAGTATTTCCCACTCAACTCCCCTTTTAAGATTAACAACACCATTACTAAACCATTGATTCCTTTAACCCCTTCTCTTAGAATCCCGAGGTAAAACATAATTAACCCAACAAATAATCACATGCTGTGAATGTATCATCCCAGAGATCAAGATCTGGAAGTAAGGAATTTCAGCAACACTTTTGGCCAAGAAAATCTAGAAAAGCTGGTTGCTGATATCTGATGTTAAAGGAAAACGTGAAATCTGACTTTAACAGCATTTCATTGCTACTTTCTAAAACCTGATCAATGACTAATTGTCCTTAATTTGAAGGTCAAACAGCTCTTTCTTTTCAATCGGATCTTTATTAAGTGACTATTAAGGGCTAGATACGGGCTCATCCTTGGGAGCCAGGAGTCAGTGGCACAGCCTCCACACTCACAGAGCAGAGTGATGGAGGGAAGTTTCTCGGACACACTGTGCTTTAACTGTATGTTAAATACTCTCCTACAGATGTGAGCTGAGAGCTACAGAAACATGGGGGGGGGTAGATATTACAAACTGGGATGCGGAAAAAGGTTATCAGAGGACATCACTAGTTTTAAAGATGAGTAAGTTGGCCCTGAGCGGGAGGAAGTGTAGTTCAAAGACGACCTGCGGCAGATGCACAGGCAGGAAGAGCCCACAGGATGGGGATGGAAGAGGAGGTTGTGGGAAAATAAATCTGCCAAGGCTGGGTGGCTAAGGCCTTTGTGAGCCAAGCCAAGGAATTTGGATTTTCTTCTGAAAGCAGTAGGAGTCAATGAAAATCACCTAAGCTTAAGCCACAGGATTGGGTTAGTTTTTCGGAATTACTGCTCTGGCTGAAGCGAGGAAATTGACTTGCCTAGACAAGGGGCATAGGAGTGGTGGGGCCAGAAAGAGGGAGGGCCGGCCAGGCTGGAGCTGGAGGCAAGGAGCAGGGCAGTGTGGGACAGCTGAGCCCGAGAAAGGAGCTGATAGTCCTCCAAGAGCCCAAGAAGAGAACAGTCCACAATGCTTCAAGACAAAGGAAAGGAGAAGTCTTGAATCTTGGGGTGGAATACTGTGAAGCCCATGGGACTCTTCCAGTTAAGGCGCCCAGGGGGAAGCCCCGTGGATCCTGGGGGGCTGTTACAGCCATTTTTGTGCAGACCGATGACTCTCATTGATAATTACATTCACTGAGCATAAACTGTATGGTGTATTTAATCTGCTTCTACCTCAGCGTGTGAATTCACGCCCTTTGTTTCAAAGCAAAGGAGTAAGAAAATATTTGTGGGTGGCATGCAGACGCACTAACACTGAGCAGAAACAACACCAGATGCCATCACTCCTGGGGCTGCTGATCGCAGGATGTTTGTTCCCATGGCCAGTCACGCCCTGGGTTTGCCTTTTCATCAGGCAACATTCAACAGTCGGGCCTCGACCCAGCTTCCTGCGGCCTCAGTTCCCGCTTATCATCTTCCTCCTGAAACCTGTCTCTGCTTTCAATTAATTATTACCTTTTATTCCCTTCATTGTTAAAATAAACACTCAGCCTCCGCTAACAGATGAGCTGATGTATGCAAAGTGCCCAGTGCACTGACTGACATACAGCAGGCACTCAGGAAGTTGTTATTCGTGCCTGCTGCATACAGCACTTTCCACTCCCGTCCTCTCCCACCCGGGAGTCCATCAGCCCAGTTCCCCTCCCTCTCGGTGATACTCGTTCTCTCTAGAGACACATGGGAGGCGCGTCATCTGCGTGTTCTCACTGTAGGCTGCACCTGTGTAAAGTAGGGTGCGTACTGTGTAGCTGTTCCGGGCCTGCGCTGGAAGAAGAGAGAATCGGGTGTTCTTTCTTATTCAGCAGATATTCTTTCTGATTCATGTTTGCTTCACAGACCAATGCATTTTCTCTCAGGACCTGTGCCTGGATATTTATGATTTGTTTGTCTATGATGTACCTTCCAGGAGGAACAAGAATAGTTAAGTTAGTGAATCAGAAAATGTCACTGTTTTTCCTAGCGAATCATCTGAGCAGATGGCAAATGATTATTTTTTATGGCTTGTTTCTCTATTACATGTAGAAATATTTGTTAACATTGTTATTTTCTGTCACATGTGTGCAAACAGCAAGAAGCCAAGTCAGGCAGCTGCCAGGAAAGTGCAGGGAGGGAAAGTGAATGTCTTCACAGGTGAGCAAGCCTCAGCCTGGGGCAGGGCTGGGGCGGGGGGAGCAAGGAACACCCACTTGCTCCCTTAAGTGCTGACTAAGGCAACACGAACAGCCATCCAGAGCTACTCTGACCACATACAGTCATGTTTCATCAACTCTGAGATACCATTATCACAAGATGGACAGTTTAAAAAAGTATTCTCACCTAAGGATATCTTTACTGATTTGAGAGGAAGAGAGGGAGGGGGGGAGAGAGAGATCGGTTGCCTCCTGTATGCACCCTGACCAGGGAGTGAACCTGCAACCCTTTGGTGCATGAATGACACTCCAACAAACTGAACCACCCAGCCAGGGCAAGATGGACAGGTTTTGTGTATCACTGAGAAAGCAAAAGCACCCGAGATCAGGGGCTGAACAGCGAGCCCCACATGAAGCTGGGGCACCAAAAGGCCACAAAGAAATAAGCCAGGCCACGCAGAAAAGGATGGCCAGGAGCCCTTGGAACTGGGTGGAGGGATGAGGAAACCTTCCCTGAAGGTCTGAATCATAAGACAGTCCTGGGGTGGGTTTGCTTTTTGAATTCTCACCACCAGGGTGGTCCCGATGCCCTCAGGCAGGAACTGCAAATCATGGTCTCGGTTTGGAAGTGGCCCACGAACCACAGAAGCAAACTCTCTGGAAGAAGTGAACTTCAACAGCAACAATAAAATACATCCCAAAGGTTAATGCATCAAAATACGTGCACCTGGAAACAGAAATACAGAGACCGTCGCCCACCATGAGTAGCATCCTGGGAGTGGTTTAGGGTCTGGAGCTGAAAACACCCAAACCAGGAAGAGGTCAAGACAGAACACGAAGTCCAAAAAGGAGGACAGGATGCACAGGTAACACACGGCAGGGAGGGAAAGCACACAGAAGGGCAGGAGGGTGGCCACCACTCCGCGGCCAGGAACAGGTCTGGCCAAGTAGGCTGGGCCTAGGGCTAAGCTTCTGTCCACGTGTTCTTCTGGCTTCAAGAAGCAGCAAAGGACTTCTCCCAGCTTCAATTCTCCATCAATAAAATGCAGAAAATACCTTCTTTAGGATTACTGGGGAAATGAAAAAAAAAAGCAACTGTAATTTAAAAGTATTTTTTGTATACTACAAAAGCACTGTGCCAATAAAAAAGGATACTAATTATTCTTGAGATAAAGATTCAGAAGGGCTCCTTTAGTCAGATCCTGTTTTCTATTTTTTGTGTGTTCGTAGTTTTCATTTAGCAACAGGCTGTGCATAAACAGGCACTTACTATGTCCTTATTAAGGGAATAAATAAATACTGCTAACTTCTGGCCTCAGCCCTAAATTCCTGCGAGCTGGTTGTTTCTACTGCTGAAAATAGAAGGGGGAGAAAAAACAAAAACACCAGTCTGGAACACAAGGTATTTATGCTCAAGCAAGTGCACCCAAGAGGCTATCCCCGACCTGGTCTTCCTGAAACTCATCACACCTACAACAAATCAAAATACTAGCTGGGATGACATGAGGTTTTCACAGTGACAGACTGAAGGCAGACTCCAAGAGGTGATTTTACAGTGGAAATCAAGCAGGATAGAAGACAGGCAACTTCAAAATGTCAACTTCAACCTGTGAGGGGGGGGTGAGTCGCAGGTTCACTACTGGCCCAAAAGACCCTCAGCATCATCAAAAGGCATCTTTGGGAGAAGAAATCAATGTCTAGATTTCTTGCAATATCCTGGCATCTGCTGGTCAAGCTTATTAAAAGAGATCAATTAAAGGGAAAGAAGGTCATTGCCAAGGAACATGCTTGAACTGGGAAGAGAGAGGCAGTCCTAGGCTGAGAGTGAGAACCAGGGTCAGGATGAAGATTTCCACTTCCAACCGGAGTGGTCCTGAGTACTCTGAGGGGGTCTGAGGTTTAAGAAGATGAGAAGGAAACAGAGACTTGGGGTTACCCAGGTTCTGTCCTCTTCTACCACAGGACTCTGGGGGACTCATTCAAAAACTGAAGACCAGGGGAGGATGATCTAAGGCATAAGCTGTATCCCACACTTCATGATTTTAGATATTTAATGACGGCGGTACCCAGGGAATAGTACACCGCTGTTCATTCTCTGCTGCCCACTGTGCTTTCTGGCTGGGAATGGAGTATGGGTGCTAAGGAAAGAACAAATCAAATAAATAAGAATGAAAAATAAACACACAAAAAAATGGCTACCAGAACAGTAAAAGGAACAAGTTGGGCAGAGACTGGGAAACACTGATGTACTCACACAGAATGTATGGAATTAAAGGGGAGCTCCAGAAACCTGAATTGGATATAGGAATGTTTCCGAAGCAATTCAAGGGTGGGTGTCAGGGGCTCGGGAGGAAAAGGGTAATTTGGAACAATGGAGAGTGGGTAAACCTGGAAAATGAACCAAGTGGTGGAATATATGAGCAGTCTAGAAAGAGGGCCAAATTCTCACAGTCTTCAAGTATACAATCAAGTATCCAAGTATCTCCCTGAGCCAAGAGACTCAGGAGACTGATCATTCTAAAGCACAGGTGTATGCCTGGCCAAAGAGACCTGACGCCTCTTTCCATTCATTTTATTCTGATCACTTGTTTGTGCAACTATTTCAGGATGTTTCTTGAGTTAACAAACCAGGTACAGGCAGAGTCCTGTCAAAAAACACTAATTTAAAAAAACTGATTAAACAATCTCAACTTCTGGTCTTTTCTAGACATTCCTTATAGAAGTAGGCATTGTAAAAATATACAACATTTAACAATGAATAATATCAAAAGGCCCAGCTTCCAAGTTTCCTGTGGATTTAGAGAGAAGAAAAACAAAAACATGAAGGTCTGAGCTTCTCCCAGTAATAAGCAATTTTTCTGGGAAACTTGGAAACGAGGTTTATGGCATCTCAGTCAGGCTGTCAGCCAGCATTTTTGTTGGACTCCAGTTCTTAAAGGTTTAAAAGTTTCCTATTTTCAACCAACGGCCTAAAGCTAAATCCTTAAGAGTCCTTATCTGGGGGCCCCACTTGATAAAGACTTAGGAAAATATACTTTAAAAACGCTTAAACAAATCTTTCCCATGACAGTGGGCTTGTCCTCCAGGAGGAAATCTGGCTTTTTTTTTTCTAAACTGCAGACGTCAGCTGCCAAAGGAGAGACACCTCTGTGGGGTTGCAGGGTCTGCCCTGGACCTTAACGACCCTAACTGCGTACCCCTGAGTGGCACCCTTCCCACCCCAGGACACCTTACAGACACCAGTTTCTTAGATATTCATCTTAGGCCCCGTCACCATTTCATAATTGGGAAATTAAGAAATATAAAAGTTGAATAGCCTGCTCAAGGGCATAAAGTGCAGGTCAGGATTTAAGCTTTAAACCAAGGTCTGTGTGGACGGGTACCCCTGGACTTCCACTTAGAGATGGGCTCTCACTGGTGGCTTGGTAAGAAGTTTTTTTTGTTTTGAGTTGCATTTTAAAAGAGACACTGGTCTGTTGTTTGTTAATGGAACTTTTAGGAGGCCTCCAGGCAGCTCTCCAGGTACATACTAAATTCATTTGAGACTTAAATAATGATTTATACATTGATCATTGCTCCCCATGGATTTTAAGCTTCTTTCAGGAAAGGATCCAATGCCTTACTTATCCTTGTAGCTGGCTTTCCCCACACTTGGAGCAGCGCCCCAGCACACAGAGCCGAGAGGGGCATGAGATGATGAGATAGACAGATGACTAGCTTCTTTTCACTGCAGGGGAAGTCTTTTATAGAGACTGAAAGCACAGTCATCAACTCCTAATAAACCTAACGTTTCAGGTATTCCTCAACACACCCAACTTAGACTACTCCCTTGTCCCCCCTCCCTTCTTCTTTCCACACTTTGTAAACTCCCTTGACACAGCAGGACAACAAAGGCTTTAAAAGCAAACTGTATCTAGAAACTTTAAAAAGTTTAAACAAAATTTTAGTGAAAAATGAACTTCACATAAAAAAATGAGTAAATTTCAGTCTTTGAAAATCACGATTCTGCCTTCGGCTCTCTGAGCAGCACCAGGGCGGCGGCAAGAACAAACGCCTATGAAAGGCGGCAAAAAGGGAGCCAGGAAGACAGTGGTTGATCTATTTTGTAAGAAAGATCGGTATGTGTGAAAGCATCAGCTATGTTCAATATAAGAAATATGGAAAACCCACTAGTCATGAGAATTCAAGGAACCAAAACTGTATCTGACGGTCTCAAGGCTTGTGCTTTGAAGTGAGCCTAGCTCATCTGCAGAATGATGAAGCTGCATTTAAAAAACTCAAACGAATTTCTGAGGATGTTCAGGGTGAAAACGGCCTAATTTCCATGGCGTGGATCTTCCCCATGACAAAATGTGCTCCATGGTCAAGAATGGCAGACCACGATTGAAGCTCATGTAGACGTCAAGACTTCCAATGGTTATTCGTTTCATCTATTCTGTGTTGGTTTTACTAAAAAACACAGCACTCAGATTCAGAAGGCCTCTTATGCTCAGCACCAGCAGGTCTGCCAACTCTGGAAGAACTGAAATCAGGACCCAAGAGGCCCAGACAACTGACTTGAAAGAAGTGGTCAACAAGCTGATTCCAGATAGAGATTCATGGGGATGGCAGCAGTTCTGGAAAAGCCACTAGGGATGAGACAGGTGCTAAAGTTGAATGAGCTGATGAGTATGAGCCCCCAGTCCAAGAATATGTTCAAAATTCAGACATTTTAATAGTGACAAATTTAAAATCCTATCTGTGGGGAAAAATACAATTCAGCATTCGTGTGAGCAGCATGTAGGCTTCATATTCTCTCTCCCCCTTTCATAATAAGCAAGTTACGCACAGGCCACCAGGCTGCCAAGCAGTGGGTAGCATGCCCAAAGACCCCAGGTATGTGGTCTGAGCTCTGTCAACAGGAATCTCTGAATAACTAGGTATCTGAACCGGGGCAAACTGCTTACCTCTTTATTTAAAGATGTATTCTTATTTTTTTAACCTCAGAAGACGATGGAGAAATCTAATACTTTGATCTATACAATGCTTTAAAATATAAAATTTTATACAGACTCTTACACTTGCATAATGCATGGGTGAGAGAGTAGGCTGTCCAGAAATAACCATTCAACAAATAACCTTTCAACAGTTTGATGGCATTCCAGAATGATTTTAATCTTCCCCTATTTTTCTATATTAATGAAATTTGTTAACAAGTACATGCATTCTTTTTACCAAACCAATTGTTTTATTTTTAAAATGCTGACTTTGAGTAAAAGAAAAAAATGAACAAAATAGGTTCTAGATCAATTAAGAATCTCATGCTACTGAAAACGGTGCTCCAGGGTCCGTGGGTACATGGGTTTAAACTAGGTTTGCTAAAATGTCTGAGTGACAGAACTGCGGCAGTTCAAGGAGTCCCTGCAGGACCAGTCCCGGGTTCTGCAGCCTGGCGGTCTGGGACAAATTCTCAGCTCTGCCACTAGTTGGCTTGAGACTTGGGATGTGTAGTTTCTGAGGCTTCCCAATGTCACAAGAATGACAATAAAACATGAAATTATATATATATATATATGGTACCAAGCACGCAGAGGATGTTCAGTGAATGCCTATCATTTATTCTTGTCAGAAGTTTCCTAAGGCAGTTTTTAGGTTTGCTTTCTCTCTTTCTTCCCAAAAGGTCTAAGCAACAGCAGAGGTTCCCAGGACAAACTGAAGTCATCTGGCAGAGCATCTGTGTTTCTTCATCCCCCATGTCTGCACTACATCCCCTCCACAGGTGAGGGCACAGCCCATATGTGAAGGTCAACAGCAAGATGCCATATTAGGTGTGGGAGCAAGGGAGTGAGCAGACGTGGGCTGGAGAGTGAGATTTGAGCTGTGCTTGTAGAAGGAACTGTTTAGCAGAGAAAAGGACAACCGATGCTCTTGACGGTGGAGAGAAACCAGGTCTGGCTGGAAGAATGTCTGTTAGTCATGGGGAAGAAAGTGATAGATTATCATAGAGTTTTAGATTTTTCATCTCTAATTGCCTAGAATTGAAATTCCTCAAAAACGTTGTAAGAACAGAGTAGATGCATCTGTACAACATAACTGAGGTCTAAGGCCTTTAAGTCTTGTTTTCGTTTTTCTCAGGATAATAGGCCAAGTGATCAGAAATTCCTGTGTGGAGTCAGACTCTTTTTTTTTTGTTATGACTTGGAAATTTCCAGCCTGCTAACACGTTACCTGATAGCTGTCAACGTTCAGTCACCCTGCCAGATGAGGCCCAGAGGAAAAATTCTTAGTGGACTTCAGGTGAGAAGCCTGAAAAGAGGAGGGTGTGAATCAAATACCTTAGCTGTCTGGTATTGGGCATTTTGGCAGTTTGGCCCTTAAACAGGGATTCAGATAGAACAGATAGGAGAATACAAATGAGAGGATTTGACCCAAGAGGCTTAACTCTGGTAAATCAAGTGATGACTAATTTCAATTTGGAATCTGATCAATTCAATTAGCAAACTGGTGCCCGATATTCAAGAGCGAAATTGTTCACAAGGCTGTAGTCACTGAAGAAAGAAATGCCACTTCTCATTCCTTCGACACTTATATCCCTAATTCTACTCTGTCCCCTTGTTTAATTAAAAATCTTTTCCTTTCTTGCAAAGAATTACTTGTGGCTCACTTGGCCCGAGAAGGTTTTCGGAGGTGGGTGGTTCAAGAGTTAATGTCCCATTCCAAGAAAGGGCGGGAAAGGAATGGGCTGTGGTTAACGACACTGAGTAATGGCCTGTAAGAGCATTTCAGAAGACATTAGTGCCTGAATCAAGCCTTCCGGCCTGCCTAGACCTGAACCACATGACTGAGAATACAACCAAAGAATTTAAACCAGCTACATATATTTGGAAAAACTCCACCACCCGAGGAAGGTTCTGTCTAAGGTATTTTAAAATTATAGCAAATGGCTAATGTTTTAATGAATTTTAACATGGGAATATACTGTAAATGAAAATTACAGTAAGACTGACTCCAGGAAATCTGCATTCCGTATTCCGTGGGCACCCCATAAATTAAAGGCAAATTTACTTGCAGATCATCAAATATCATTACCTACTCTGTCCCTCGCTGAATGCTGCAAAGCTATGATAATTATACAGTAGCTTATTTGATTCTAAAAGAATGGCAGATTTAGCTATCCTGAACTAATCTCAGCTCTTTGTGTAAATACACATTTTCAAAATTTAAAGCAACTGGCCCAAACCAAATATGCTGATACGTAAAGGGAAAGTGATGTGTAGCTACCTGTCCCAAGGAAGCTGCTCTGTTACCAGCTCATCGCTGATGCCAAAGTCTCCATTTCAACCTACCTTCTTCTCTCACCTTCCACCCAACTAGATAAACGAGATGATGTATCGCTATACCTCCATGTATGGCTTGAAAAATAACATTTAGAAAAACTATTCTTGAGGCATGGATAAAATACTCACCCAACCCCCCAAATTCAAGAACACTGTAAGTCTCCCCTACTCTTTTGACACAAGGATTGACTCTGAAGAAAGAACTTAGATTCAGCCCTAAAAGAGGGGCTTCTAACTGACCAGGATAAACATTTCTTCAAAAAGCGAGAGCCCTGCATTTTACATATGGCCATTTTTTTCTCCTAAGGGGGCTGTGGATTTCCACCAACACAGCAAATGTAAGTTCTGAAAATGTTAAGTCTACACTTAAAAATACTGTAAGTCACAATGTGACTGAACAGGCAAAAGTTGGTCATTCTCTACTTCTCTTCTTCAACAAGTTTATTCTCTATTTTAAGGTGGCAGGTGAAGTTTTTCAAACTTGTTAAAGTCAGATTCTTCTTGGGATCATAGGGTGGAGCCCATGGTGCCTCAAGGCAGATAGGAACTGGTAGGAGCCAAAAGATAACAGGCTGCCTCCCCGCCCAGCTGTGTACCAGCGTCACTCCTGCTGAATCACAGCATCCCTTCCCAGGTGACAAACTGGGTGGCTGTGACCGGGGAGTCTGTTTTAAATTAAGCAACCTCTATCAGTAACTGTCATTTAAAGTTATTTCATGGAGGCCTACTGTGTGTGTGAAGCAGTGAATTAGGTGCCTAGGAGTGAGCATGTTTTTTAAAATATTGCACTCAGTGTAAAAAAAAAAGCCTGATAAATATTTTGACAAAGAGACAGTATCTGTTTCTTCCATTAAAAATGTGATCTGGAACCAAAAACACTCCACCATTCTCAACGAACGCCAAAGTTTTACACCGCACGGGGTCTAGATCTATTTTATTCTCAGAAGTATTATTCTTTATCCAAAGGAAGCTGAACTTCACAGGTAGCACTGGTAGGAACAATCTTCAGGACGAAGTCTTGTGGGCCGGGTGGAAAATAGAAGGCAGATGAGGCCAAACGTGTTTCTCTGACGACTGCCCACACCACGCTTGGCGTCCGGAGGGCAGCTCCATAAATGCTGTTGGCTGACAACAGCCAGGATTCATTTCTTCCTCCACTCTGCCCACACCCTCTTTCCGTAGATACTCCATTCTATAAATATGTGTTTTCTTTTTGACAAGTGATAAGTCTTAAGAGCAGCCTCCTCCGGAGAGAAACTTGAGTAGAAGAGAGGAAAACAGAATAACCAATTGAAAGTACATATAGGTATGCGTCAGGAGCCGGCCTGCTGATCTGAGTTTCTGCCAAAAAAGATAGGTGCAGAGCTCGGGCCGATTGGCCTAAGCTGATGGTGGGAAAAAGTCAGGCCAGGAAGCAATTTTTCCAACCAGCCCATTCTGCTAGTGCCCGTCCCCCAACCCCAGCCAGACGAAAGAAGAGCAGTTGGCTCCTTATCACCTTCCAGTAGCTGTAACAAAGACACTGGGCTCTTCCTGCCTGCCTGGCTTCTGGCCAAGAGCAAAAGTAACTTTTAAAACTAAACAGATATACCCATATGAGCAAGTGCTGACATTTATTGAGGGGGGGGGTGGTCCCTAAGGAAATAAAACCCAGGATATTAGACATTTGCCATCCCTCACTCCTTCTCCCTAATCCTTTCCCTCAACTGATTCCATTTAGCTTTTGAAGACAAAAACCATGTCTGATTTTGAAAAATAAATGTTTAACAGCAAAGCCAACAAGTGACAGTTGTAGAATACAAATTGTTAAATGAAGCCACTCCTGACTGTAAATTAAACCACAGCAAAATAGCTTTCAAGATAGCTCAAATATATCATGACTCTAATGTGCTTTATTAAACATAATAGTATATTAATCTTACAAGAGTGGGGGTAAAAACTCAACCTGACTCACCACTCACTTACGGTACTGTATTTTGAAAACTGAACAAAAACTACTCTCTCAGAATATGAAGGTCTTCCAGGGTGGGAATTACATTTTTAGACATATGGTAGTTTACATCACCATTCATCAAAATGTCGGGTCCCTTCCCAAGGAGGAATTATATATCCCAGCTGTGCTGAACTCAAGTATGGCCACAGTATTTGCTCTGGGTGGTGACCCTGTACCAGTTCCAGGAGGAAGCTCAAACTGCTAGCATGAACTTCGCCTTCTCCTCTTTTCCTCCTCTGCTCTGAGGAATAGCAATGAGGCAGACAGAGCTGCTCTGTCAATGGACTGAGGTCAATACAGAGCAGAGCTGTAGCTGACCCACAAGGCACGTGCAGGACAGCTGTGAAATCAATCTTTCTTTTGAGAGCCACTGAGATTTGGGGTCATGTAGTATAATTACTATCTTGACTGATATTGAATGTCATATAGGGCACTTAATAAAGCTTGGATAGTTGGTTGGGTGGATGGAGAAATTGTAGGAAGTATTCAATGGTAAAGTTTGGTAGGTATTAATCAAAGATAAATCTAATATTTCCTTACAGGGTGTGGAAACAACCAGCTTTTAGGTTAAATGACAGCTTGGAGAAGGGGCAAACAAAATAAAGGTTTTGTAAAGTAAAAGATCTGAGCTATGCAGCTTCCTAGCAATTTAATCAACATGTAACGTGCCTAGTGTAACAGTCAGCAAAAGATCTGGCATCTCTAATCCAGTTGCTCCTGACACGGACAGAGTATCAACTGGCCCCTGAGGAGTCACCAAAGTGATTGCCAAAACCGCTTCACTTTAGTTCCATGGACACATCTTGCAATTAGGCAGTTAGTTCTGGGGCCTGGATAAAAGTAAAAGCCTGGTAACTCAAACAAGTCCCCAAGGTTACCTAAACTCTGAAATTTCATCTTGTTGACTGAACCCTTGAACATTAAACAGCATCTCCTTATTGGCCATCAGTGGAGGGCGAGGCGGGTGTGCTAGGCTGGTGCAGGGTGGAGAGATAACATTGGAATGATGGGTGCAGAAGAGTCCTTGCCGCTTCTTAACATGAGAGACTTTCCTTGGGCTTTTGAGCCAGAAGAGGCTTGTCTGGGCAGGCAAACGGCATCAACGCAGGTGCACAACATGGACTATCAGCTGGCACTGCCTTTGGACAGCGGCACACCAAGGCCCGAAGCAGGCCGGCATTCTTCCACCTGGATTCAGCAGCTGTCTTCCCTATCTCTCTTTCATTGCTCATGGATCTTTTGTTAGGTCAGGTGCCACTTGGGATCCCTTCCACCCCCACCTTCTGTCCTTAGATACCAAAGGCAAGTTATAAAATTTGCTCCTAACGTCTTGGACATACTGTATCGTGACTTAACCTGTATCTAGAAGCTGATGTTAACTGTATGAAAGCAAAGACCAACCAGGGAAAGTAAACGGAACAACCTAGGCTTTACCAAGAGGCTACACTACAGACAGGCACGCTGTTAGGGACCAGAGGAGCAAACAGAACTTCTAAGGCCCAGACCTTAAGCTCCAGTGGCGTTTTCAGTCTAGTAGATGGGGGTGGGGGGACAGAAAGGAAACAAATTATTCCTCAACTAGCACGATCTGAACGTGAATAGCACATGGGCATGCAAACCATCCTTAAGGTCAGAGAACAAAGGCAGGGCTTCCTTCCACCAAATAGTATTTTAAGGGAGAAGAAAAGGGAACTTGAGCAAAAAGAGAACATATTATGCCAGGTGGAGTGAAATAGCAGAGAATACAATTCAACGCCAGGTCATTTGTATATCAATAATTTCAATTAAAATACAAAAAGATACTTTATAGATCAAGAAAATACTAAAACTCATATAAAAAATAAATGGTTGTAACTGTTTAAGAAAGTTGTTTGGAAAGGGGAGGAAAAAGCAAGGTGGGGAAGACTGTTTGGACATGACGTGTGGACTAACAGGAGAATAGTAAGGAGTACGAGAAAAAGTATTTGATAATGTTAAATGAGGAGTATACTCTAAAATTATATAGGTATAAGTTTGTACTATGTAAAAAAGTGTTTATGTAGACTTAATGGAAATCACAACCCATAAGTTAATGCAAGGGAGAAGTTTAAGGTATTAGGGCTCTGGTTGTGACTTATTAAAGTTACTAGTGTACACTCTGTTAAGACTGTGCCCCCACTAAACCCCACCAGCTCCTTTACCTACACCAAAGCCCTCGTCCCAGCAGCCCCCAACTCTGGACACCACTGCCCCCTCTACCACCCTCCAAGGAGACCTTGGAAACTGTGTTACTGGGCAGTCACAACGACGGAGGGGCCCTGGACACTGAGAAGTGAGCGGGAGCCGGACAGGCAGCCAGGTCCCCACAGGGGAGGGCCCTCCCCCTCGGAGCACCAGCGGCACTGCTCTCAGTGCCGGGAGGAACGGGGCCGAGATCAGTTTTTCTATGACTTCTCATGTGCTACCCAAGGTACACTACAGAAACCCTGAAAGTCAGTCAGTGCCCTTAATTTTATACCATTATCATTTAAAAATAAATTTAACCTTTTCATTTAAAAAAACCTATGCAACAATATATAATCTCTCCTCAAAGGTGGAAAGGGCAAAAGATTTTTATAACAGAAATAAACCACTTCATTTCCTGGTGAACAAACGCGGAGGGTCTATAAATTACCCCCACTTATTAAACATGCTTGCACCCCATCCCACATCCCCCAATGGACAATACACCATTATCCCACAGCTGGTCCCAAAACTTTCGTCAGTAACTCCTGCCCTTCAGCAGCGAAGAGAGGTGGCCGGAATCCCCGCTGCCTCTGGCACGCAGGGGAGCTGAGGACACTTGCTCCGTGTGAAAGGGCCACCAGACAGGACTGCAGCCACTGTGTCCAGCACCTCCTCCCTGGCCCCGAAAGAAAAAGGGAGGAGGAAACGGAAAATTCGCTTTCGTGGAGGGTGTAGAAATGAGATCCTATATGTTTAATTAAATGGTTTTCCTACTTTTCCAAAAGTTCAGTACTTAGATTCATGATCCTTTTTAACTTCTAAAAAGGCTGTTGACACTGCCATCTAGTGAATATAGTCCTTCTTACACCAGAAAGTCACAGAAATTGAAGAGTTATGGGCCCACAATTTCAAAAGCAGAGTTTGGGAAGTTCAGTGAGTGTCCTGTTCTTAATTTCATTTTAAGTATCACTTATCTCACATGGAGAAGAGGAAAAATGTTACTGATAGTAAGTGTGCAGTCTATGCACTGTTCTGTGTAATTGGTAACTAAAAAGAAGCAGGACAGGGTTGCAGACCAGCGGATGACTGCTACAGCTGTGCTTACTACTGGTGCAGCGCTGACGCAGGGCCCACATGCTCCCTGTGTCCTGCGTGGGTCCTTGTGCCTTCCCTGAGCAACTAGCGTACGGAATCCTAAATGCCCGTGAACTACGTACCTGGCCACAACTCCCTTTGCTGTGACAGCTAGAGAGCAGGGAGCCAATCCGTGCTCTATTTCCAGTGTATTTACAAGACTTTCCGCAACACACGCTGTCTCTCTTCTGCCCTCACTCCCTCTTCTTGCTGTTGCCCACGATATCCTCGCCTGCTGACTTTTAGTTTTACTTTGTATAACCTTTTAAGCCACCATAAATTCGTGATCCCCTGGCACAAGGCTGGGCACACATAAACAAAATCCACTGCTGTGATTGTATGATGCTCCAGCTGGGACCCTGATCGTGTAACCTCAGCACTGGAAGACGAATCACAGTCCACGGTGACTCCTGCCTTAGCTGCCTCTTCGGGCCCCCTTCCTCCTGTTAACTCCTCATCAGCAGAACTGCTAATGGTCTACACAGCAGCTGAAATTGCTGTCATCATCAGAGACACGACGTCACTTACAATTGCTGCCTTACTCCAGGATGGCCTCCGAAGAGGCCTGGTCAAACGCCTGCCGCTGCCCCTGCTGAAGGGACCACCTCCTCGCTTCCCATCCCACAAAAACTCCGTGTTGCATTGTTTTTACACTTTGTCCCATTTCTAGATAAATGATCTGCTTTTAAATTATAAATTTTATATGGTTAAAAGATCATATATCAGCTTGTTTAAAGGCAGAGTATAAACTGCTAAGGCAACAGGCATGAAGCTGACCAAAACCCCAAAGGCTCTCCTCTCTCTTCCCCAAGAAACACGCAGGCCAACGCTGGCCACCCCGTCACCACGTTCGCACCCACTGCGCTTGCCGGTAGGTCCCACCTGCACAGCGTCCAATCCCTGCTGGGCAGCTAATGACGCCCAGTGAGAGTTCAGCACTGGGACCTCAGACTTCATACCAGAACTCCCTTTCTTATCCCAGTAATTGGCTATTTTAAAAACTCAGATTCTAAAAATTATATTCTCAACCCTACACCCGAGTCACAACACCTGGCTCTGAACTGCCAGAAGCACAAAGACAAAAAAACCCTCATAGTTTCTTATTAGCAAAATGGAGTGTGGGAAGTGTGGATGGGTTGGGGTGGGAGATAATATGTATGTTCAACTTTGTAAATAAGAGCAGATTTTATTTTAAAACATCATATTTTTACAGCCATGTGCACACATAAGTTAAATGGTCAAGGTGATGAAGACAGCTGAAACATGACTTCAAACATAAGCTATCGCAAAGGCCCAGGAGGCGAGTGAGTGGGGCCTGCTGAGCCACAGGGGCCTGGGGGGGATGGGCGGTGGCCTACCTCCTCCTCTGAAGCAGGAGGTCAGTGGCCTACCTCCTCAGGGCCAGCCCCGTGCACCCTTCTGTTGAGGAGTTCAACTGCCTCCAGCACAACAGTGCGCATTCTAGTTCTGCTCGGGATCTACACAGGCACCCCCTGCTTTCCCGCCTTCATTGGTCACATTGGCCTAGACAAGCTACTGGAAACTCCAATGATAAAAACAAAGGCAGAGTAGAGGATAAGGGTGTATAATATAAATGGATTACCAACAACAACAAAAAAAACAACCCACAGACATCTCTGATTTAAAATAAAAAAGACTAAAGTATTGTTCTAAAGCATCTCATTGTTTTTAAAATGGGCCTGATAATATCACCTTAAGTATCTTCTTTGTAACAATCACCTTTTCCTCTGAGACCAGAATTCAGGATAAATAGTTTTAGATATTTACCTGATACTAAATAGGAAATACATGGTATTTATATTTACATTTAGAATGTATTTAGTTATTTTTAATAATCTCATTCCTGGGTTCCTTTTTCATTAAAGTAGCTTTCATTTCTATTACTGCACTTGTAATAATATGATAAACAGAAGGCTTGTGCCAACAGACCCTGTTACTAAATTAGTACCTAAAAATCTGAGGGCCTATAGCTTTTATTCAGGTTCTTCTAATTTCAGGAGAATGCACTCTTACTGGGAAGCAGTACAGCGAGACTCTGCAGTCAAATAAAAGGTGGTTTGCAGAGACGATAGTGACGTGAAGCCTGAATATACAACTACTGCCCAGCACAGTGGAGCAGCTTATCTATGAGAGCAGCCATTACTGTTTACTGCTCTGAGGAAACAGGGGGACGTCTGAAAAATGCAACATCTTTCACATAAACATCTAATGTATTTATAAAATTCTAGTCTTTGCTGCAGTCCTTCTATTCCTACAAATGTATTAAATATTGGTTTTTATTTAATGCCTGGGAAATTAAATGATGTTATCACCTGAAGGTCAGAGAATCAGTATCTAAGCTTCTGAACTTTAGACGCACTGCTGTCTAATGAAATAGACACTCCATTTTATTAAAAAGTGAAGTGAAGCATAGCTTCTCAGTGGCTTCTTTGTTAGGGACCCAGCTTCTGTGCAGGGAGCAAGAGCTGGGTCATGTCTGAAAAGTATGGCAGACAGGGAACACAGGTCTTGTGCTTCTTATTCCAATTTCAGCCATCACTTGAGGCCTCCACCGTCTTCCTATCTAGGTCCTAGACAAAATCTTGGAGGTAAGTCTAGACATGCAACTTAAAAAATGGAAACCAATGCAGTCAATGAGGAATTTAGCCCAGATAGCAGGACTCTTGGCTCAGTGGCAACTGTACCAAAAGATTCCCTAATTCGTATGTTTTATTTAAAAAAAAGATTTTATTTATTTACTTTTAGAGAGGGGAAGGGAGGGAGAGAGGGAGAGAAACATCAATGGGTGAGAGACACACTGATTGGTTGCCTCTCATGTTCCCACAAATACCTGGCCCACAACTCAGGCATGTGACCTGAACAGGAATTGAACCAGCAACCCTTTGGTTCATAGGCCAGTGCTCAATCCACTGAACCACAACAAGCCAGGACTGTTGTTTTTATAGGTAGAAAACTGTGGACTGGAGCCCAAAGTAGGAAATGGAATTCTGGGGACTGATAGTTAACATCTCTAAAAGCCCCCACACTACATGCATGGCAGGTCCACCTCCTCTTGAGGAAGGGGGATAGAGATAAGGCAACCTAATCATACTCAGGCCAGAGTAGCAAAGTGAGCACATACAGGACATAGGAGACACCTACTTTTTGAGACGAATAATTCAAAACAATTTAATGAAACAGCCAAATGGGAGAACAACATTGCATTATTCTTCTACAGGCTCCAGGAGGAAATTAACACACTTATAAAGAGCAGTCTTATGTGTTGGCTTTTCCCCTTCATTCAGCCACAATTCCCACAAAAATAGGAAAGACCACAAACTTGATTTTTGTCATGGGTCTAGAAGATGAAATCAAATTTCAAAGACATTCAGGTCACAGAAATGCAGCCTATTCACCCCTTAGCACACTTGGGCTGCCTCCAGGGACCCTCCCAGCTTTCCAAGTCTGGTCATCACGCCAGGGCCTGGAATACACAATTCTTCTTTTATCTACAAGGAGTCCCCAGTGCCCTTTAAAGCCAGGAAAGCTGGGGCCTGCCGGTTCCAGCCATCTCTTAATCAGAGTCAAGGGGGCACAGATACCAACCATTTAACAGTATCTGACACAGGAAACTGCACTTTGTCAAACCAGCTGCTGGTAAAGCAACACTGGATACTTCTCGTCTTGTCCAAAGAAGGAGTTGCTTAGATTCCATTTTTAAAATCATACAAGTAAACCAGTACTTCGTTCTATTTTTTAACTACCTAGTTCGCCGTAACCACTTCCACTTCATGCTCAGAACCCTCTTTCCTCCTCCTACACGAACTTTGCCCCCACTGGGGAGCGGGGCTGAGGTCCCACAGAAAATTTTAAGTTCTACTTTGTATATTTCCATTCCATTCTAATTTATTAGGATGATTATGTATTATTTTTATAATCTAGAGTCTTTGATTAAACTCTCCAAATCAAAACATGTTCATACCTCTGACCTAGTTATTCTTGTGAATTAATAATACCAAGGAAATAATTTATTATGGCCTAAAGATTTCACTACAATGATGTCTGAAGTAGCAAAAAATTAGAGGCAATCTACATTTTAAACATGAGAAAGATGGTTTATAGATTATGGGACATTAGTGTGACTAAATATTACTTATTACTATCACTGTAATGGCTTTTTGAAAATGAGTGGAAAATTGTGATAACTAAAGTAAAAGTAGTATTCCAAATAAAAAGTATACCACCTAAGTAAAATATAGCCAAAGTATATAAAAAAGATGAAAAAGTGGTAGAGTGGTAGAATTTACATACAATTTAAATGTTTTACTGATTCTCATTAACAAATCAATATCAAATACTTGCTCCTGCCAAAAATTAATTTTACCATGGTTCCAAATTAAGATATTGACCTACTTCTTCTCTATTTAGAGTTTACTTTTTGGGGAGGAATTTATAAGCTTTCCTAAATTTTAATTTAGTCCACTAAAGGAAATAAAACAAGTTCCAGTGTATTAAAAGACTAAAAATGGTCTGGTAATCAATGTCTATTATATCTATTCTAAAAGGACTTGTGGTATCAACCCCAAGTTTAAGGAATTCCCTAAGAATATATGAACAAACCCATTTAACTTATAAACTATAAACTTACCAAAGTACTTTCCAAATTAAAACACTGTCATAGTAACTTCACCACAATTATCAGTTTCATAATGTGGTAAATTTATTCTAGTCAAAGCCAACTATTTATACAGCTGGACAGCCTTTTTAAAAAAAAATATTGTTTCGACCAACTTTCTAAAGAATTAGAAGTCAAGGTTTTTTTTCCTTTGAGTTCTCAGAACATAAGGATTTCTTTTTTATCTTTTTCTTTCTTTTTTCCTTTAGAGAGAGAAGAAAAGGCAGAGGACAGAGAAAGAAAAACACTGATTGGCTGCCTCCCATGGGCTCCCCCACTGGGATCATACTGGCAACCTAGGTATGTGCCCTGACTGGGAATTGAACTCACAAACTTATGGTACACAGGACAACGCTCCAACCAACTGAGCCACAAGGGCCAGGGCAGAACATAAGGATTTTAAATGATCTTACAAAGGCTCAAGTCCCAGAGCATAGCTGGGCAAGGCAGCCACCAGTGACCCAGAAAGCTAACAAGAAGCATGAGTGAGTGCCCCTGTGCTATTTCCCATGCTTCCGTCCAAGAAAATGCTGTATTGAAGTGCTGTGTATGAATGCACCCATTATGCATTACCACCACTGCCTTATCCAAGTCAAAGTCTCTACACCGGCTTAGTCCACCTCCCTTGGAGACAATCTGGACCATCAACAGGGGTGGAGGCTCTTAGGTAACTTTATGAGTTGGCTTCATCTAGCCAGCCTCTCAGGTGTGGTTCAACAGTCACACCCGAAAAACCGACAACCTTTTAGAAACAGTTTGTAAAGTCTGCATCCATTGGCCTGAGGAAAGACAGACTGACCAAATCAGCCTGGGTGATGAGTGCACTACTCCTGAAGTAGAAACTGCAGATACAGCCCACTCTTTTCAACTTGAACTCTCTTGACAGTGCCTGCGTGCGGACGCCCTCAGGTTAACCATTCTCATCTCACATGCACTAAAGCAATGATATTTTTCTCTTAAAACATTGGTCAGTAGAGATTTTTTAAAGACAAAATAGTTCTTACAGGTTTTCAGAGAATACACAAATATTAATAAAGAAGAACTGGTCTACTGTCATGTAGAATGTGATACTCATCCAATGAAGTCATTATTGCTACAACTTTAAAATCTTTATGCTCTTTCCCTCAAAGATTCCATAGTATTTCACCTCCCCCTCCCCGCCCCACCCCCCCCACAGATCTCTGACGAGAAAACAAACGTTACACTACAGACGACTGGGTAAGGGGGCCAGGACCATGAAAGAGGACTGTTAGGGTGCTTCCCTGAGATCAAGCTAAAGTCAACAGCACATCCATTTCAGTCATGTTTTGCCTAAAATCACCCTGCCATGGTATTTCCTCCCAGCACAGCAAGTCAAGAGAAGAAGGAAAGGGGGAAGTTAGAGGTTCCTACAGCCCTGGAAGGAAATGCTTCCAGAACTCTGCCTCTGGGCTGGATGAAGAAAACAGGCTGGCCCTGCGGGACTGGGGTGAGGCAGGTCTGTGCGGCTGATCCTGGAACTGGGTGGAAGCAGGAATCTGTACAAGAGCCGACAAGCCCACAGGAGAGGCACCCAATCGAGCCTGTGTGTAGCTGACTTAACCATCTGTTTCCAATGGCTTGGGATACGCCAGATTTAACCTTAGTGCCATTCTGAATGGCACAGCAGCATGAAAAACAATTGAGAATATGAAAGAAGGTATCATTTACTATTAGTCTAAAACCCAGTATTAAAGAATGTCCCATAAAAACTCATAAAAATTAAAACTTAAATCTTAGCCCCAATGTTTACCCTGGGCATAAAGCAAAATAAAAATCTGAGTGGACACCAACTTACATCTCACCAGTTTCTTCTTCGTTTTTACAGCCCACTCATCAGCCTGCCTTATCTCATCCAACTGCTAGAAAGTTAATCCCCTGGAAGCAGGGACTTTGTTTTCTAGAAGCTCATTGGTTCCGGTCCTCCTTTTCAGCTGCAGTGCTCGTATGAAAGCAATGCCTTACATATGACCCCTTTTATTTTTATACATAATATATTCAGTATATTTAAAACATATATTCTATTATATAGAATTCAAAGTTACACCTGGGGGAAGAGCAGTCTTTTATTTCCTTTTTGTTTTGAGGGATTGTTTTGTTTGATTTTTGTTTTTGTTTTTCCCCTTGTGGTCTATTAGAGAGGAAAACATACTCATACTAAGTTGATAAGATTACCGGAATGGTTAAAACCCAGAACCAGAATTTTTACCACATAGTAAAGCTTGTTTAATCATCAGCCACTCTACCAGGAAGAGTCAAGACAAGTGGGACAGGCGCGCCCCGCAAATGCCATCGGAGCTACAGAAACAAGTTAATACTATTACATTTCTCTTTGCCATCCTGGTCATAACCTACCAGGGGCCGTCCACCCTTTAGGCGTCTCTGCGCCATAGTGCAATAGAAGAGTGGGCTTAGGCCACACATTACATACATGGTGACAGGTAGTCACAAAAAAAAATTTCATAAAGTTTAAAGTAAATTTACGATTTTGTGTTGGGCCTCATTCACAGCCATCCTGGGCTGCGTATTGCCCACAGGCCACAGGTTGGACACCCCTGGCTACCCACAATAAAATAATTCTTACCAGATATTCATTCACTTACAAGCCACATCTGCATACCATTCTGGGCACAGGGGCCCTCGAGTAAGCTGTTCGCTTCCCCCTATGACAAAGCACTGAGGGAGAGGGGACATCAGGGAAGTCCCCTTCACTGTCCCCTCTTTCCCCCATCACTATGCTCAATTGCTAGCCTGGACCATCCATTCACTTCCTGGGTAAAATTTTTATCTGATTAAATTTTACTCCTAATAAAAAATGACCATTATAGGACTTCTGACTATTTATGAAGACAGTCATATAAAATAATACTATAAGGAAAAATACACAAACAGCATATGAACCCTGGCCCCATTTTTTAAAATTTCTGGTGCACATTAACAAGGCAGTTTGGAATTAAATAAACGACATTAATTAGCATTTTTAGCTTACATTCATAGCATCACATGATACTCAACTAAAATTTTCCTGCATCGAATATTTAGTCAAAATACTTTTACTACCTCAGAAATCGTCAAAAGGCATCTCCAATGACTAATGGCTGGGAATCCTCTTAAGAGCTTTAATGCAGCATTGTTTTAAGTCTGTATCTCAAAAACAGACTCAGAGAAGCTTTACTCGCTATTCGTACCTGATTGAAACATACCCAATCTGAAACCATCGAACCAAGTCATACACAAAAAGCTTACCCTCAAAGCTGACCTCTGTACCCCTGGGTTTTGTTAAGAGAAATGGATTCAATGAATAGGAGAGTTAGGCCAAGCAAAGAGCGCCAACAAACCGAAGAGGAAAGGATAAGAACCAAAAGCGGGCGGAGGGAGACGGTCTCTGTCATTCTATAACTGACCATGATCTGGGGCCTCCCCCTCCTGATACCCACACACGGAAAGGAGGGCAGAACTCACGCTCCTCCCATGAACACTCGAGTCTCAACTTGCACTGGGGTCAATGAATCCAAATGTTCTACAACAAGGAAATGCTAATGATAAAAGATGAACCCCATGCCATAATGTATCCGACTTCAGGCTGCAGTAAATTCTACCTATGTCAATTCCCCCCAAATTATAAGAGTCTACAAATAACATATATTTGATTATAACAACTTTTTTCCTGCTACTTCATTTTCTAGTCATTTCTTTAGGTGTGATTTAAGATACAACGTGATAATAAGATACTTCCCAGCACCAACCAAAAACAGACCAGGAACAACTTTTTCTTGCCAACACAGTCTGTTAATACAGTACTTTCTCTAAGTTAATAAGAACTTTCTCTAAAAGATTACTTGTAAGGGGTAGTTCTGTTATGCACCTCAGGGTCACATACAGTAAATACAAAATACTCTGACAATTAGTTTTCTGTCTCATAATCTAAGCATCACTAACACTATATCATGTGACTTTTTAATACTTAAACTCAAGAGGCAAATAGCATCTTTCAGCCTTTAAGTTATTTGTGATTGCTGTGCACTTGATCTCTACTGTTTCTCTTCTCAGCCCAAGAAGGGAGCTTTCAGACTATGTAAGGTGGTTGGCTCCTTTAAGTCTCCAATCATCCCAAATCACAGCAAAACCCATTTTATATCTTAAGCCCAAAACCTATGACCCCACTTGTCTAGAACCTGTAAGGCAGGTTTTTCATTATATCCCAGATGAAAATCCACTCTCCTCCTTTTCTCAAGACTCCCTTCTTTCAAAGGAAGATCTTGTCAGGATCACAGTACAAACAGAAACTCACACCTTAGAGGTTTATGAAGGATAAATGGAAGAGCTATTGGAGGAGGGTTTTGCGTTTATCCCAGAAACATTCCTGACTGCATCATTTTGATGGGCTTTCTAAACCCAAACTCCACGCAACATTACTGGGTACAGGGTGGGGGAAGTCCGGGGCATTCACAATGATGGTCAAAGGTGTTACAACTGACTCATGTTTACAGTCTACATACTGTCATGTTTAGTGCTTTATTCTCTCTGTCATTAAACATTACATACCATTAGCCCCATCAGCCCAAAGTCTGAAGTTTCCACTCACAGAAAGTAAGACAGTCCAAGAGAAAAGTAGCATTCAGCTTTAAGGAAAGTGATGATTTTACTACATGAGAGCAAAATTACCTTGCCTCCTATCTAGTATTTTACAGCTAGAAACCAAGAGCTTAAGAATGGCTGAACCCCCCCCCCAAAAAACTAACATTTTAAAATCATTAAAAAATATTCTGAAGTATTTTACAAATGTAAAAATACTTTGAAGGAAAGGCAAGCATGAAGCATTCTCATCTTCGTGACCTGAGGACAGCCACGGTTTATCATATGGAATGAACACTGACCTTGAACAAAATCCAAACCATGTTCTGCCTACTAGCTGTGTAATCTTAGGTAAGTCATTTAACCTTTCAAGCGTGGACTCCCATTTCTAAAACATTAAAAGGTTTCTAATAGGACTGAATTAGATTGTTTTTTGTGAACTATCCGATACAAGGCCTGGAATATAGTGCCTATTCAATAAATGGTTATTATTAGCATCACCATCATCACTAACCTTATCTCCGGGAAAGAAATGGAACAAAGAATGAGAATAGAGAACAGTATGTTGGTGCTCGGAACATCAGCTCTAACATTAACCTTAGACACTAATGCCTCGGTGAGCTGTACTCCAGAGTCAAGATGCTACAGGATGAGGCAGCTCTTTGCTGGAATCAACAGCCATTCATACTCTGCCTGCCTCTCCAACCTCTTCTTACTTAATTTAAAAAATCAAGCACGGTAAGTTCAAAATAATTTGGGAACTTTAAAAAATGTAAATAAGTGCATTTATTCTTTAATTAATAATAGGACACACATTAATACTTATTAATAAGTAAAATGGGTTTCTGTTCTAGAACTAGGGAAAGGTAGAAAGGACAATGATTGATTTAAGAAGTATGAAGAGTAAAGAAATACTAAATGTTAATGTGGTGTCTCTCTACATAATGAGAATCAATAGGCACCAGGAACCACTCTTCACACTGTAATTTTTAAATTCAGTGCAAGACACACAAAGCTGTCCTTAGTAAATTCTTCTGAGTAATCATACAATGAATACTTATCAAAACAATGTCAAGGTCTTCAAGGTCTTCTAGTGCTGGTACAGATAATTTAGACAGTTAAAGGTCAGAATCAGCCAGCCATATTTTCTGAACACGACAATACCAAGCTTTATTTGCCAGCCGTGGTTTGTACCACACTGCACTTCACCCCACTCCCAAATCAAAGGTGCCAGGATGGCAGGCACATGGAGATTCCTTACAAAATGCCCTTGGAAATGCCTTGAAATGCCCTTGAAATTCTGATATAAAACTGCTCTTCCATCTATATTTTAAAAGAGGCACAAGAGACTCTGTCTCTGTTTATAAGAAACAGGTAGTAAGACCTGAGAATGAGTTTTGAAATAGAACAAAACGCTTGGGAACATCATTTTCACTGCAGACGAATATGCTTTGCAACTATTATAATCCTACCAATCACACATAGAATGCCTTAACTTCATAATTAATTATCACAGAAACTGCTGACCAAAAAAGTTGAGATATGGAAAACTACAGAGGAAAAAACAGTCACACACTAATTTCATTAGGCAAGATTTACTCTGCAAGAATTAAAAGCAGCAGTCAAAAAAATTACATTGAATCTCCAAGGAAAAGAGGCCCTCGGTGCTGATAAGTAATATAAATTTTTTATCAATCCTCTGTAAGACCACATAAATAAAATTATAAGGATATAAATAATTTATCATAAGTTTTATGCTATATGACTTATGCAAAAGTGAAATTAGTTTATTACAGAATGATCAATCTGTACTTAGCCACTGAGAAAAACAGTCTAACAGGTATTCATCAGATTTCTACCTTCTATAACAAATAATGGTAGAAGATGACCTTAAAAGATGGAATGGACTAAAAATTAGAGTCAAAAATATAGGAATGTTAGGGATCTCTGAGGGCTAACCTAATCCTGTCAATATAAAAGCACTTTTCCACAAAAAGTTAACCCACTCCATTTGTAGTCAAAATCCTTACTTGTCTCCAGGCCTCCCGATGTGCACTGGTTTTTAACAATCAGCAAGTGAGCTAATCAAAATCACTGACTCCCTAGCAGCGTCAAGAGCAACTTGCAGCTCCACTACACCCGTGTTCACAGGGAAGAGCTCACTTTAAAACTGGTGGAAGACAGAAGCAATGGCACCCCACTTGCAATGTACACACCTAACACACAGACACTGGTTTCTAAACACCCTTCTCCAATAAAAGCATCTAGGGTGCTTGAGGACATGACTGGTTTCAGGGCTATCACTAGAAAAATACAAGAGGAGCCTGAAATATCTGGGGGTGCCACGAAATGAGAAAGGATGGGACCAATGAAATGAGAAAGGATGGGACCAATGAAATAGGACCAAAATGAAAAGGTACTGAGGCCAAGCTCAAGGAAGCCTCAATGCACCACTCTGGACCAGTTTCAGCAATAAAACAATGATAGTACTGGATTGGAACACTGGGTATTCCCAGAATCTGTCCATAAGCAAAAGATCTTATGGCACAAAATCCAAAGCTACTTAGGAATGACTACAGCAATGAGGATGGGGGAGGTAATGAAGGACAGGTCAGTGGTGGGGTGGGGTGGGGAGGGCTGGGTTGCACAGAGGGGGAGAGAGAGAAAACCCAAGAGGCACACATGTGCTACTAGTCTCTTTCATCTAACAGTGCAATGCATTAAAAACACCTTGTTTACACAGCTCATAAACATACCCCCCAAAAATGTTATTGCATTCTACTTAGATTATTACATGTGCCACCACACTGTATGAGAATAAAAAGGGTTAGACACACCCCCTTTTATCCACTTCTTCCGAGCATTTAATTCCTCACTGTGATGTTCTTTGGTAAGAGTGGCTACCATCTACGACTGTATTAAATAGGCAGTTCAAAACAAAACAAAACAAAATAAGGTCTCTTGCTGTCCATCAATAGGTAATATATGTATATTTTCTGCTTTAGCAATTCTACCTACAGAAAACTACCTTAAAGAAATACACAAGCATACACTGATGTAGGAACAAGACTGTTCATTGTTGCATTGTTTATAACAGCAAAAAGCCAAAAACTAACGCTCATTAAAAAAAAAAACCACCTCAAAGTATAGTACATCTGTACAATCTGCAGCAGTTAAGAGAAATAAGGTAATTCTAGATGTACTCAAACAGAAAGGTATTCATAATCTATAATGAAGTAAAAAATAAACAAGTTAAATACAGACTAAGTATATTATGATTCTACTCAAAGGAAGAAAATGTGTTTGTACATATATGCATAGGAAATACATAAAAGGATATATATCAAACTTAACTGAGACCATACTAGGAAACATTTGAAAGGGTAGTGGAGTTCTTTCTTACTGCTTTCTAAACAACCAGTGGTGACTACTATTTTAATTTTAAATTTTAACAAAATTAAAAATAATGAGTAGATAGTTGTGTTTCTATACACTAGGAATAAACAATCTAAAAAGGAAATCAAGAAAACAATTCCACTTAAAATTGCATCCAAAGAATAAAATACCTAAGAATAAATTTAATGAAAAAAGGCACAGCACCTATACACTGATGACTACAACACATTGCTGAAAGAAATTAAGTGACACCTGAATAAATGGAAAGGCAGCCCTGTTCATGGTTGGAAATCTTAATATTGTTAAGATGGCAATACTACCATATGTATTTTGCCATGTATAATGCACTCCTGTATGTAATGTGTACCCACATGTTTGGCCCAAACTTTCAAAAGAAGAAAGTCTTTTGTTTTAATTTTTAATTCAATTTGTTATTTTTAATATATTTTGTTGATTTTGCTATTACAGCTGTCCCATTTTCCCCCATGTTATTTATTTTTATTTAGATGCTTGTTTTTTATGTTATAAAGGAATGACAGCATTTATTTTTTTAACATATCATGGTACAAGAAATTTTATGTAACAAATAATTACAAAACACAAGAACAGACACAAGGTATTTCAGATACCACCCGTGTATAATGTGTCTCCTATTTTCTCTTAAAAATTTGGGTAAAAAAATAAACATTATACATGACAAAATACGGTATCTAAGAGATTCAGGGATATTCCCATGAAGATTCCGAGTCTTTTTTGCATAAATGGAAACATGATCCTTGAGTCCATATGAAACCGCAATGGACTCTGAACAGCTAAAATGATCACTAGAAGGGAACAAAGCTGGAGAACTCACATTTCCTAATTTTGAAACTTACCACAAAGCTACAGTAATTGCAAGAGTATAGTACTGGCACAAGAATGGACATAGAGACCAATGAAATAGTACTAAGAGTCCAGAAGTAAACCCTCCCATACAGGACCACATGATGTTGTAGGAAAGGGTAGAAAGACCATGTAACAAGGAAAGACAGGCTCTTCAATAAATGGTGCTAGGATGAATACTCACATACAAAAGAATGAAGTTAGACTCCTACCCCGTATAATATGAAAAATTAATTCAAAATAGATGAACAAACTAAATAAAGTGTGGGGCAACAGGAGGTTTACAGTTGTGAGTATGCAAAACACTGTTTATTCTTATATTATCATTTATAAATTATTGTATTATTTTCCATATTAACAACTGTAAACTTCCTTTTGCCCCACCCTGTATATGAAATTCTGAAGAGAAATATAGTGGTAAGTCCTCCCGACTTTAGGTTCACAGTGATGGATTCTTAGGTGTGACAGCAAAAGCATGAGCAAAAACAAACAAAAAATAGATCACCTGAACCTCATAAAATAAAAAAAACTTTTGTGCATCAAAAGAAATTATTAAAAAAGTGAAAAGACTGCCCTGGCTGCTGTGGCTCAGGGGACAGAGTGCTGGCCTGTGAACCAAAGGGTCACTGGTTCTATTCCCAGT
Organism: Artibeus jamaicensis; assembly: GCF_021234435.1. Lineage (NCBI taxonomy): Eukaryota > Metazoa > Chordata > Mammalia > Chiroptera > Phyllostomidae > Artibeus > Artibeus jamaicensis. The sequence continues at coordinate 39,416,964 of NW_026522030.1, read as the reverse complement.
CAGGGCACATGCCTGGGTTGTGGGTGAGGTCCCCAGCAGAGGGCACGAGAGGCACCAACACACTGATGTTTCCCTCCCTCTCTTTATCTCTCCCTTCCCCTCCCTAAAAAATAAATAAATAAAATCTTTTTAAAAATTGTACTTAAAAAAAAAGTGAAAAGACAACCTAAAGAATGGGAGAAACAAATCAATGACAAGGGACAGAAAATTAAATTAAAATATAAGCAAAGGACTTGAATAGTTATTTCTCCAAAGAACATATAAAAATGGCCAATAAGCCAATAAGCAAATGAAAAAGTGATCAACATTATCAGTCAGGAAGGAAGTGCAAATCAAAATCACAATGAAATACTACTGCATACTCACAAGGATGGATATAATTTTTTTTAAAGGTGAAATAAGAAGCATTTGCAAGAATGTGGAGAAATTGGAACCCTTATGCATTGATGGTAGGAATGTAAATGGTTCCATTGCTATGGAAAATAGTTGGCAGCTTCTCGAAAAAGTTAAATAGAATTGCCATACGACCCAGCAATTCCACCTCGAGACACATACCCAGAAGAATTGAAAACAAGGACTCAAATACTCTACACTCATGTTCACAGCATGAGTGTACAGTATTTTCTACCAAAAGGTAGAAAAGGCCCAAATGGATGAACGAACAAGGAAATTGTGGCATTATCTATACAACAGAGTATTATTCAGTCATAAAATGTCTAACACGTGCAACAACATGCCAAGTAAAGGAAGCCAGAAACAAAAAGTTACACAGTATATTATCTCACTTACAGTAGATGAGACAGCAAGAACTGTGAATTCAGAGAGCCACAAGCAGATCAGTGGTTGCCAGGGGCTGTAGGAGGAGGGAACAGAAATTACTGGTGCTTAGTGGATACAAGGTTTTCTGGGGAGAAAATAAAAATGTTTTGGGACCAGACAGAGGTGGCAGCTGCTCAACACTGTGAATGTATGAAGTGCTTCTGAACCATTCATTTTTATACCGTTAATTTTTATAATGTACATTTCATCTCATCATAGATAGATAGTATTAAAAAGAAATAATATATTCTAGGTTAAGAGCAAAACTCCAATCCCTCACTGAGTTATTTTACCACGCAAGAGGGAGGCAGTGGTACCAGTGCAGACAAGTGTCCCGGGCACGCAGATGCCTCCCTGTAGGGTACTCTGGATAAAGGACTCTTGCCAGGGAAAAAGAACACATCGGAAACTAGGGCCTGTAGATGAGGACTGGCCCCAGGGCCGCAGAAGGACCCACTCCCTGAGAAACAGCCTAGGGTGACGGCTGAGAGGACAGACAGCCTGGCTGCCTTTACACTCCCCTCTAGACAAACAATCTAGAAACAATGGCATTCAAGGAAGCCCAACACAGGTGGGGCATTCAAGGAAGCCCAACACAGGTGGGGCATTCAAAGAAGCCTTCACAGGTGAGGAAACTGAGCCATGGCTCATACACAGGGATATGTGTATGGCTCAGGTCCCCCTGAGTAGGGACCTGAAAAAGATTTCCTGATTCAGTATAAATGCTGTTCACTATCATTTTACCAACCTCTAGAAATGAACATTTTTTTTTCTATTTGCTTAGCACAAATCTCACGACTAGTCAGTCTATCTGGAAGCATATCCTAAAGAGCAGCAGAATGGCTCTGCAGTTCATCCTCTAGTTCTTGTTCTTTTGGTCACGGCCCAGTTGAGAGTAGCGAGCGGAGCTCCTGCTAAGGCATTAGGTCTCCCCTTCAGAGTGCGTTCCGGGCGCCAGGCTGGAAAAGCAGCGTCCTCTTAGCCACTTACTTTCTGGGTCACATAAATTAACTATTAGTTAATCCTTCTCTCAATGGTGCCACCACCCACGTTTTAATTTAAGCTTTTTCACCATTTCAAAGTGATTACTAGGGAACAAACAGAAGAACTTTGAGAGGCCGCCTTTCAACTCTTCTTGAAGTGAAAGTGTTTCTGTAGTAAGAAAAAATGACATATAGAACTTACCTATTAAGAGAATTTTTTAATTCTCTTGATTGGAATAACTAGGTCATCATGAGTACAGGGTGGCTAAACCAAAAGAATTTATTTTATATTTAAGGAGGCTGGAAGAAGAGGGACAGAGAATCTTAACTCTCTAAATTTTTATGTTCAATTTTTTCTAATTTTTCTTCATGTTAAATGTCATTATTAAAAATTACTAATGCTATTTTTAAAATTCTACAAGCTAACCATTGAAATCCCATTCAATATTTTTGACTACTGAAAAATAATCTACATCTGTGAATCGGAGTTTAAAGGGGAAAAAAATCACTCGTGAATTCTCTACTTCATTTCATTGAATCTTAAGACATTTTACAAAATATAAATAATCCCAAGCTTATTAACAATTTAAGATTTTTAAAGTATTTCTGCTTCACTTCAACCCGTGGCGGGGATAGTTCTCATCATTTCATCAAGTTCTTGAAATGAGAACTCTGTGCTCAGGTGGAGGATTTAGAGACTTACAAAGTCAAAAACAAATCATAACTCCTGAATTTTTAATCATCCATCCTCCTGGTGTATGATTTACCCCATAATTCCCACAAGAAAATGAAGAAAGTTTTGAAGAACGAGTTATTCTCAATGTAAATCTCCAGCCAGCCTCTGTCAATCACGTTAGCCTTTGCCTTTGGTTAGCCTTTCCCTGCCTTCTGTGGGAAAACTACACTACTATTTAATTGCTTTGTGACTTCACATTTTATTAAGAGGCAGAAAACATAAAGAGCTAAACCAGGAGATAAGCCCACTGCCATAAATCGTCCCCTTAGGCAATGAAACTTGCCTCTCTGGTGTAATGAGGTGGGCATTGTGAAAAACCCTGACAAGTGCAATTCTGCAAAGTCCAGAGCCCCAGTCACTTCCAGAAACCCTTACAGTTAGTTCTCTGGGAATGCAGCACCATAGATCAGAAACCAGGTGGCAGGCTGAGGGCTTTCTCACACCAGTGTGAAGGGCACAGCCCAGGGAGTCACCGCCCTCCTCCCTACTCCATCCCAAACTTGACCTTCTGGTCTCAGGGACCAATGACAACAATAACAAAAAGGGAGAAGAGAATGATAAGAGAGAAAGTTATAAAAAACTTTATAACCTGTCAGCACCCCATCTGCCACCCTGGAAACCAGACTACTTATTATGTAACCCAGTGAAACACAGTTCACCAAATGTACACCCTCATGAACTTAGAATTTCCTTCATTCCCATTCCACTGGCTCCACTTTCAAGTCTTCGTTTCTTCCTCTGTAGTGAAGAAAATCATCAGATTATTCCACATTCCCGATTGTGCCTGAGTCCCTGCCCTCTGGAAGATTACACGCAGTGCTTCAAACAAACTAAGCAAAACTTGGTGTGTAAAGCCCTGGGAAATGACCACTTAGTGACCTATGATGCTGCCAGCTAGAAAGCAAAGGCTTCAAGTATTCTCAAAGCCCACTGATGTGTATAATAAAGTGCATCTATGACACTGTCCCAAAAAAGCATGCATGTGTGTGTGTGTGTGTGTGTGTGTGTGTGAAGATCTAAGACAGGGTGGGGTAAAAGTAGGTTTACGGTTGTTCACATAGAAAATACTATAATAATTAGTAAGCATTAATCCAAGAATAAACTGTATTTCGCACACTCACAACTATAAACCTACTTTTGCCCCACCCTGTATATTGACTAAGCACAGAAAAGTCTATAAGAATATACAATAAACTCAGCAGTGATTATATTAAGAGGTGGACCAGAAAGTGGGACGCAAGAGTCACCTTTTTTTCTGTATAAATCTTTTATGGCTTGAGTGTGTCAAATAATGAATATTATTTTTGTCATTAGTTTTAATTTCTAAAGTTAAAATGTGGAAAAGAATGGTTATATAACAATATAGAAAATATGGAAACAATTTTTCCAAACTACAATACATGGTCTGTGCCACAGCCTTTGTCCCTCATCAAAATGCAATAAGTAATTAAGGAAAAGTAATGTAGTCATTGGAATGTTGAGTTTCTAGGTTTCGATTGTTTATCAAAGATTTTTATTTAGGCCCTAGCTGGTATGGCTCAGTTGGCTGAAGCATTGTCCAGTAACCAAAAGGTTGCAAGTTCGATTCCAGGTCAGGGCACATACTCAGGTTGCAGGTTTGATCCCTATTCAGGGCACCTACAAGAAGGCAATCACTATTTCTCTCTCTCTTTCCTTCTCTCTCTCTCTCTCTCTTCCCCTGCCCCCACACCTCAAACAATAAAAACATGCCCTTGGGTATGGATTAAAAAAAAAGAGTGTAAAGATTTTTATTTATTTATTTTTAGAGAGAGGGGAAAGGAAAGAGAAAGAGAGACACATCAACATGCTAGAAAAACATCAATTGGTTGCCTCTCACAGACCCTCTAACTAGGGACCTGGCCTGCAACCCACACATGGGTCCTGAGGAGGAATGGAACCTGGGACCTTTAGGTTTATAGCCAACACCCAACGCACTAAGCCACATCAGTTGGGGCTCAGTAATTTTTGGAAAAGGGCAGACAGAATATCTAAAACAAGACTGTCTAAAATATCTAGCTGGTTTTGCAGAATTAACACTGAGCAAATGGAAAAAGTCCCTACATAGTAACATCAAGTCTTCCCCCTAGATGCCGGACTGTGGTAGGGGAGCCCCGGGGCATCTTCCTGGCATTGGGTGAGCACGCTCATGAAAAATCTGACTCAACTAGATGAGGGCTTTCTCCACTGGCTTTTTGCTAAAGAATTACCCAAGGACAGAAAAACTAACAAAGATCAGAGTTCCAAAGGACTATAATTTGGATTGGAGCTTTCTTTAAAAGAAATTACAAAAACTGCAACCAGCTACTCATTCTGAAAAAAAATTAGTTTTCATTCACATTGCAAATCACACCTCAGACCAAGTTTCATGAAGATGAAATATGTTATAACGTGAAATGAAACCATCGAACTACAGTAAGAAAACGCAGGTAGAATTTCTATGCAACCCTGTGGTTGGTGATGTTGATATTCGTTCATTCATTCCAGAAACACTACAAGCTAAGCAGCTGAGGCCTCGCTATGGACAATACAGACACAGCCCCTGTTCCGACAGAATCACAGGCTAGAGGGGAAAACAGAAAGATGAAATAAAAATAACTGCATACTAATACATGCTTGGGGGGGGGAAGAGCAGGATTGTAAGGGAGAGAATATTGGAGAGAATAAGCAGCGTTCATGGCACTCTGACTGAGGTGAGATTGAAGCTGATGCCTAAAAAGTGATGATCTTGGTAACAGCTAACCACGGGCGTGCACTTCTTTGCTCAGGGTGGTTTTCTAAGAGCTTTGCATGAATTAACCCACTTAGCCCTCCCAAGAGCTCTGGAACAGGTACTCTTAGCATGATGATTCTTATGTTACAGGGAGGTAGAGGTGCAGTAATCTACCCAAGGATACAGAGCTAGTAAAAGGGGAAGCTGAGTGGACCTGAGCAGCCTGCTCCAGAGAGCTGCCTCCCCGAAAGAGAAGGAGCCAGCCATGAGAGAGGTGTGTGAGCACAAGTGTGCACGCATGCAGACAGGCACACATTCCAAGCAGAGGAACAGTACCTGCAGAACCCTGGGGGCAAGAAAGAGGTTGGCACGCTCCTTGAATTGGAAGGAGGCCAGTGGGGATGGAACACAGTGTTCTAGAGTGAGAGACAGAAGTGAGGCTGGAGAGCAGGCAAAGGCCAATCACACCCGGCCTTGCCAACCACGGTACGGAGAATGCCATGCCGGCTCAGGCAGGGGTGTGCCAAGATAGGACTTCGTATCAAACAGACCACTCTGCTATGTGAAGAGCAGATTCTGAGGAACAGCACTGAGGCATTCTTGCTTCCTTGTGGCCTATGTGGAAAAGATCAGACTTCTAGACGTGGGAATCTACCCCTGGGCCACCTCAGTTCATCACCACTGTCGTGAAGCATCAAGAGTGTGGACTGGTGGACAGAGAGCCTCGAGTGCACACCCCGCTCTGCCACTGCCCATTTCTGTGGCCTCACATGAGCAAGTCGCTGAATTCCTCCCAGTCAACCTCCTCCTCTGTGAAACGAGGTTAGTAACAGCTGCTCCACCTCCCCCACAGCTGTGCTGTGAGCATCAGGTACGACAATGCATCTGAAAATGTTCTATGATTTTATAAAGCACTTTAACATTCTAGTTATTCCTGCTATGACTGTTTCCTCATTACCCTTGACCTCTCAGCATCAACTCAGGCAGGGATGGATATCTGTGACCTTCAGGGGGGCTACTGTGTTAACACAAACAATACTACACTGTCAGCACTTTAGTTTCTATAAATTTGGTAATCATATTTCATTCAAAACAAGCATAACCTTTGGTTTTCGTAATTATATGAGCATGGACTTTTGGAAGACGATCGCAGCAGCTAACGACAAATGAGCGTGTACCAAGAATCAGGCTCTATCTAAAGTACTTTACATCAGCTATCACCTAGAACCTCTATGAGGGAGGTTTGATTATATTATCATGTTATTGATGGAAAAATGGAGGCAGAGTAGTACAGCCATGGTTTGAGCTCAGCTCTAGAGCCCATGCTTTCTTTTATCCACTGTCCTGCAATTCCTCTTGTGACAAAGTGAATTACAGAGTGGACAGAAAGGAACCAGTCAGAAGGCCACAGCTCTGGAGTATGAGAGGCAAGAATATGCACCTGAACAAGGACACCTGGAATCTTTTTAAAAGGCAAACAAAAGGGCACCTGAAATGTTTTTTAATTGCTAATTACCAATGTTGCTGAGGGCTGAGGGGTGTCAGGTACTTGCATATGCTGCTAATGAGACTATACACCACTACAACCTTCTGAGAAGACAATTAGCAGCGTGTATCAAAACCTGAACAGTAAAGTCCCACATTCCCACTGACGCAGCAATGCCGCTTGTAGTCATCTGACCAAGGTGAATCGTGCATGTGCACAAAAGATGTTCACTGCACTGTTATTTCTAAAAGCAAATACAGAAAAACAAATGTCCTACAAAAGGAGATAAGGTAGAGAAACCACGGCACTCCCATGTAAGTGAACACGGTGAAGTCATTTAAAATGATGGTACAGCAAAAAGAAAATTAGCATTTTGTTAAGGAAAAGAAGTGTGCGAAGAATGCCCTTGGTACAGGCTTTGGTCTCTGACTACCTCGAGTTCTGAGTGGGCTCACCAGCTGTGTGCGTACGGCTGAGTCATGTAATTTCTCTGAAGCCCAGTTTTGTTATGCTGACACATGGATACAAAACGCACCGTCCTCACAGGGGAGTGAGAATTAATGACTTTGTGTTTGTAAAATGCTTGGCACAGAGTCTGGCACCAACAGGCTGGTGGTGCCGCTCATTTGAAAACCCCTGGCAAATGAACCCACACAACACACACATCACTACAAACACTGCCGATAAGGCAGGACGTTTCAACACTGATGATCTCTGGATATGGAGCACCAGAGTTTGCCTTTTAAAGTCTCAGCATTTCCTAGGTTTTCTTTACTTGAATAAAGCCAGTTATGCATTAATATTTAAGTGTCTCCATTCTTTTCAAGTAGCCTTAATAATACTCCTTTCAATCTATTGATTTGCTCTAGCACAATCCACTCCATGCATATTGTGTTTATGGAAATGGGGTGCTTTATTGACTTAATATGAAGAGTAATACATTTTCCACTTTACAGAGTCAAACAGCTTGCTCATATTTCATCCTATAAATGTCTTTTCTGCACCCGTATATACATTTGCCAATTAGGAGCATTCTGAGGGACTACTGGTGCACAAAGGGTAGGGAAGAAATAGATTAATGTCTCTTAAAAAGCAAACTTAAAAGACAGAGATATGCTAACTTCATGATAGGCATATGGAAAAAAGTATACCTTACCTCAATTATGTATGGCCAGAAATTACTGCAATAAATACTTCAACTCCACGGACAATCTCCTAGTGGGGTCAGCAGATGGAAGTAATTCAGCAGTTCAGCCGTCTACCCAGTACTATGACGATCATTCTGAAAGACAGAGGAATCTCGTTGAGGGAAATGTGATGGAGAAACATTCTCTTCCAGGCTCGAGACCTGCAGGAAAGAGGACTCAATTACGAAAGACAGCCATGCAGTGCAGGGACCCAAGTGCAGTTAAGTCGTTTTCCTGCTGGGGCGGAAGGGGCAGGCCGGAGCAGAAGGGAACCTGGAATGTCATGAGACCCAGGTCTCCATTGCTTTAGGGAAAAGCTAGTTGCTGGCTCTTGGGGTACATCTCTCCCCATCAAGTCAAGGAAAAGGGCTGGCCCCTCCCAGCCTTTCACCTTCACTCCCATTGCTGCTCTTCATTCGTACCTCAGAAGCTCATGAACACCATCAATTTTTATCTGTGAATATCTCTCATTTCTGTCAGACCACTCCATTAACGAACATGTGGCCAGCCTTTCTCTTAAAACTAGCTCCACTGAAGATCTCTGTAATGGCAGTCCCGGGGGATTATTTTCAAGTCATCCTCCCCGTCTCCATCATCCTTCATTCCAAGGTCAGTCCACCACAACTTGCCCTTGTATGTCCTACCACTCTTGACCTCTTCTTTTTCACTCCAACCCCCCACCCTCACCAAATTCTTCCACACCCCTGCCTGTTTATCACAGCAGGCTCGAAGCTGATCTCTCTGCAGATCGCCACCTGTCCGCTCTCTCTTGCAGGAAAACTAACTGCTTTCATCTTATTACCTGTATAACCTCGAACGGGTCCCCTCTCTCCTGGTCTATGTCTCTTTACTACAAAATGAAGAACTGGTTTCAGTGTTCTCCATCCTCACTGTGCTTTGAAGTCAGATATCCCTGGCCTTGGATCCTGGCCCAGGCACTCAGCAAAACTTAGACAAATTATATTTCCTCAGAACTCTGAGTTATATATAAAATGAGAATAATACCATCTGCCCTTAAGGTCGCTGCAAGAATAAAAACTATGAGATCTTGTCAGGTCAGGAATGACTACTGAACAAACATCTATTCCCACCCCCGCTGGTAGGATCACCTCCAACTCCGAAGCTCCCTGTTCTCATTTCCAAGTCTAGCATCCTGTTATTTCCTTATCCACGGGGGTAATACATCAAAACACGTGAACTCCTCCACTAACATTCACGTTCTTCCGTAGTCTAAATCTACTTTATCTTATCCTCTTCCAATACCCACCAAATACCCTCTGTTCTAATCAGTGAGTCGACAGACTCTCCCTTCACACCCATCGCTCCCCATGCCCAGTACAGCTTCTCCTCCCCTCCCGGCGGCTCCAGCCCTCGGTCCTGGCCGGGCGCACCTTTCCGACAATGTAGCTCTCGCATGGTGGGGTGAACTGTACTGCCCGCTGTTTTGTGTTTACTGCCCTTAGTTGTCCAGCTGGAAAGAGACTCTGCTGATTATTTCATGTTAGTTTCTCACTTTTCAGCATGGACAACATTAGAGTTTAAAAAATGTATGACCCAACTCCCAGCAACAAGGATGTGTCCCAGTGGGAAAAGACTGCTTCCTAGTCTCTGCCTCTAAAAAGACGGCTGATGCCCCAAGACTAAGGAAAAATTCTAAGGGAAATGAGAAGATGTGGTGACAGCTGAAAGGAGATGAACACATGGGATGGGGGTGGTAACAGGAGGGAAATAATCCAAAGACAGTAGCTCAGAAACGATGAGTGAAGTCAAATGCCGTGGAAGGGGACCGAGCAGAGGACACTGGACTTAACAGTTAGTAAGGTCACTGGTGATGCCTGAGGTCAATTTTCCATAGGGCTGGTACAGGGTGTAGTTGCAGGGGATTAAGGGAGAAACTAGAAGAGCAAATTGGAGATGAACAGAGACCAAACACAATGCAACATACAGATCATATGTCGTAGAAATGTACACCCAACACCTGTAGGTTCCTATGAACCAATCTCATCCCTGCTAAATTTCATAAACAAAAGAAACAAAATGAACTGTGGTTAGGAAGCCAAAAAGTTTGTGCTGGTTCTTCTCTACCCGGACGTTTGCTGACTGAACAGCTCAATAAAAACACCTCCTCATTCTTCCTCCCTTCTGCACCAGCCCATTCTTTTAAGTTTCACATTAGTAAACTCTCTTCCTCCCCCCCCCCCAGCCGTGACGTGTCTTTACTGTTAGGTGTCATTCTGGCAACCAGATAAATATTTATGTTTAGGAACCAGGGCCACTGGATCAGTCACTACAAACTTAACCCCGTGCCAGGTACTTGACTTTCGAACACTCCAAATACCCTGAGAGGTTCTTCAGCAGCTTCCACTTCAGCGACGTCTGTAGTAGTAGTAACACTATACACCTGAACCCAAGCTTTCGTCGGGGGTGAGGCAGCGCTGCGCTGTATAAATATTTTATGTACTGCTTGTACTGAAATTCTAGATGAAGGGGCGTCCGCGGGTCCTCCGTAAACGTGCTGGTTGCCCAGACAGCATTTTCTAGAATTCATGCAGCGTACAAGCTGCACCCCCTTTACTCCTGGTTTCAGCTGCAGACAACGTATTCAATCACAAAGTAACAGTAACACCCAGAGAGTCAGAGCGCTCTGCTCTCAGTCCCGCCCAGTGGGTAGGCTTGTGATCCTAAAGAGGGACTCTTTAGATAGGTTAGGCCTATGTTTCAAAAAAAAAAAAGTGAACTATTATACAGGAAGAAAACAGGTGTGTGGAGAGCTGTCAGTTTTCTGACAGATAATCGTAAGGTCTGGAGTCATTTCCCCCATGAACACCCTGGTACCATTTCTTAAAATGGAAAAAAAACGGTCCAACTTGGTAATGGACATTTCCAATTGTCTCACTTAATTTTTCCTTAATAACCTGCACTAATGCTGTAACAGCGTATAAGCAGCTAGATTTATACATCTTGTATGTTTTTGGAAAAAAATCAACAATGACATATACTCTTAAACTAATATGGTTCCCAGGGAAAACAGAAATAAGTATATTAAAGTTTTTTAAATTTGTATACAGGACTCAAGAAAAGAGCTTTTCTCCTTTAGGATCAGTCATTCAGACAAATCTGACTGACTGTTGGTCATGTAAACTACACTGCTAAACTCAGTATTCCCCCCCTCAACTGCATGGCAAAAGCCAAAAAAGAAAAAAAGTTACACTTGAGAGACTATGAAGGGAATAAAGAACACTTCCTTACTTGATATCTAGATATATAAAGTAGGAAGGCTATTTCCATTTAAAGCAAAGAAAACAAAGGTCACTGTTTTGTTTTGTTTTTTTAATGATCATATCAGATCAGAAAGTGAAAATTCCTCTCTGATAGGGTTACCATTTGGCTCAGTTCTACCCTTTCAACTGTTGGCCCCAGGGCAGAAAGTTCTGCATTTTCCAGTGCTTCTCCCAGTTCCGTTCCCCGTAGCAGAAGTGACCACATCCAGGGGGGCCTGGGATGAGGCGGCAGAGGCCCCTCGCTGTAGCCTGAGTGAGGAAATGACGTTCTAGCAGGATGGTCAGCAGTCGGTCAGTGCTCGGTCAGGGGCTCTGGAAGATGCCATCATGAGCGTCAAAATTTAAATGAGAAGTATCTTTACTTTTCCAGATAGTTATTTATAAAAGGGACTGTGAAAACACACACAGGCACTCACACATACTCCTCATGCCCAAAGGCACTGGTTCTAAAATGTTGGCACAAATTACAATCATCTCAGGGGCTTATTAAGGCACATATTCCTGGCCTCGGAGTTTCCGGTTCAGGAAGTCTGGAGTGGGGCCTGAGAATGTGCACTTCTAATGTTTCTGCTGCTGGTGATCAGGGGACCACACTTTGAGAACCACGCAGACAGAGACATGAATTCGAAAGGTGAGCAGGAGCTCCTTAGGAGAAGATACCATCTTCATGTTAGTTTGCATATTCATTCCCCAGTTGTTCACCTACCATCTCGCCTTAGGTGTAGGAGAATGTAATGCTTTCCAACAAAGACAACCTCCCTCGCCCACTCTCCCACATGCCAGAAACAAAACTGCTCTTCTAGGAAGAAGCCCCAAGTTTAGCAGGAAGCTTCCTAGTTTGAGGAAGCTTCCTAGCTGTCAAACACAGATTATGCCCCAGGGGCCAAGGACAGCTCCCAAAATGAAATGGAGTATCAACTGTCAGTGACTATCAAAGAAGCAGAGCAAAGGGCAGAGACTGTTGTTGGTGCTGAGACTGCAGTAAAAAAGGATGAACTGCCCACGAGGCAGGAGGAGCGCACTAACGGCACACACGTAACTGGGGAGAGGCCTGAAGGCAGGAGACCTGTGCAAAGCCAGACACAGTTCCCGGCAGAGCGCAGGCAACTCAAATATTAGTTCCTCTCCTGCCTCCTTATCAAGATCTTCTCTCTGCACCTCGAAAACTCAGGTTCTGGGGTCCCCTGAGGAGGCTGCCCCACTGCTGCCTACTTGTGTCGCCTCAGCACCCCAAAGCCCTGAAACTGCATAAACAATTGTGGGAAGGCAGCATGGAGCAGACTTTAGAGAGCGTCACACATATGTGTGGAAGGCGTGTTTTAAAACATAAATTGCCGTGCTCCCTAGCCTAATTCCGTACTTCTGGGTACGGAATTAGGCCTAACAATTTAAGTTGCTAACAAGCTTTCAGATGATGGATGATGCTGGCCCAGGTACGGCAGTCTGAGAACCATTCATTAGGCATATTCTTTGCAATTATCTAGAATACCATCTTCTCTAATTAATTTATTGCACAATACAGAAGCCTCTTAGTACAAGACTAAGAATGTGGCTTTTGTTATCAACCATGTGACTTACCTCAGGCAAGTGCTGTGCTAACTTTCTCTGTGTTTTCACTTTCCACACGTAAACTGAAAATACCTGCATCTGTAACACTGTAACTCTAATTAAAGCATATTACTTTGTAATTTTAAAGATGCTACCAAGTAATAAGTTGCCACCTTGTCTTTTAGAATATTGTTGACTTCCTTAATCAAAATGATATGCAACTTTTAAAACAAGTACCAGAGGCCTCTCATTTACCAGGCAAGATGGGAGAAAATTTTCAACTTAAACAAAAGATAAAGCCCAGCAAGTGTTAGCCTTCTCAAAATTATAAATAATGTGAAAAGATGCATTTGATTCTTCTTGTGAAAAAGATGTATTCAACCAAATTCTACTGTGTGCATAAAGACAGAATAAAATACACACAGGTTTCAATTGAAAAAACATACACACTTTTAAAAGACAGTAGTAGTATTTTCAATAATGAATTACAAAACAAAGGCTCCTTCCCTTTTGAGAATGGGATGGCACAGGTGCTCATGTCAATATTAACAACCATATAAATGTCACATTTCATTCTAGCAAGAAGAGAATGGAACTGAAAAAGAGAGGGAATTGAGGCCGGTTTCCCCAGGATGCCCCAGTCAACTGGGTCAAGCTGTAAAGTATGCCAAGGAAATGCTCTCTCATTAATTATCAGAGCCCAGGCTCTGGTATTTCAGCACAGACAGCTGGTGCCCTGCCCGGTCACCATCCTCCTGCTCCTTAGGCTTTATGGAATGTTATAGGCACAGAACTTCCATCGCCTTCCCTAAAAGAGGAGCAGGTTTGAGGTGAGCCACTCAAATTACTGCAGCCCAAGGGCTGAGGGCAGACGATGCTAGTGATGCATCAGTGATTCCCACTTCTGCTGAACAAGATGACTCCTTCCACTATCAAGGCAAACCCAGGTCACCGTGGCAAATGCCCTTCAAGCACTGAGCCGAGGTGGATGGGCACAGTCCCATTAAGCCTCCTGCCTGACCCCTCAAGCAACTCCCAGCTTTCTCCTCTGAGCATCTCATGGAAGCCAGCTTCAGTTACAAAGGCAAAAAGTGCATCGTTCATCCACTGTGAACTCAGGCTGATATTCCCAAACATTCTCAAAGAGTGTGTTCTCATTACTTTGTAACGGAGGAAGGCTGACCTTTCTGCATCAACCATTCTTACAAGGAATTAATTCCTGTCTTTTCATTCAGCATTTCTGAAGCAAACATCAATCGATCTCAGGGAAGAGGAGTGAGCTAAAAAACACTGTTAACCATTTTCATATTTTCTTTCTTATTTTCAAAATAAGAACTAAACAATACCTTTGAACTCTGGAATCCCTGTCACCCCCAACACCCTTCTTTTCTCACTGGCAGTGACTCACATACTTCTAGCTTTAAAAAATAAATAAAAAGTCCTGACTTTTATTTATTAAACAGATTTAGAGACTGGTAAGGCAGCAATTTTAATTTACTGATCCAGGCCCTCCACATTGGCAAATTGTCTTTTATATTTTCATTGCAGAGGCTGCCTTTGGTAATGGCATTAATTCATTAGGTCACAGAGGAAGAACGTGACCAATGACAGCAACAGCATGTCAGCATCACGGATTCTGCGGGACAGACCCCTCCACCCTGCCAGTAATGCAAATCTGCACGGCTCACATATTTGTCTCAGAATATGCTGGAGCCCTGACCAGTGTGGGTCAGTTGGCTGGAAGTCATCCCACGAAGTGAAAGGCTGCTAGTTCAATTCCCGGTCTGGGCACATGCCTGAGATTGGGTTTGACCCCAGTCAGGGCACAACAAGAGGCAACCAATTGATGTTTCTCTGCCTCTTGTTATCCCTCCCTTCTCCTCTATAAGTAAAACCTTAAAAACATGCTGGAAACAACAATACCTTCCTGTTAAATCTAATCTTTACTGTATGAGGAAAAAGTCCAGCCATTGTTAATGGAACAGGAACAGTTTGTACAATATTGATGTAACCTGGAAGCCAAGGAGAGTGGACTGGAATGCCCATGTGTGCATAAGGACGACTTCACTGTACTAGTCACAGTACAACCACTGAGTGAGGATGTGTACTGTGTGGCTGTCGCATTCACAGTGACTGAGTGAAGAGCAATGAATCTGAATCACATTTTGCGTTAAGCTTGAACATTTCTTTGCACAAGCTCTTTGGTTAATTTAGAAGGCCGCTGCTATGGGCAGCTGGTGATTGGCAACTTCACCAGGACAACGCGCCTGTCATGCATCACATCTCATGCAGAGTTTATCGGTGAAACTTCAAATCACCCAGGTGACTCAGCCCTGCTACCGTCCAGCTCTGGTGCCTTGCAACTTCTGGCTTTTCTCAAAACTAAAATCATCTTTGAAAGGGAAGAGATTTCAGACCATCAATGAGATTAAAGAAAATACGACAGGGCAGCTGATGGCAACTGGGAGAGCTGTGTGAGGCCCCAAGGTGCCTACTTTAAGGGGACTGAGGCATCACTGTCCTGTGTACAATGTTTCTTATATCTTGTTTCTTCTTCAATAAGTGTCTCTTTTTTTGCCCTGGCTGGTGTAGCTCAGTGGACTGAGTGCGGGCCTGCGAATCAAAGGATGGCAGTTCGATTCCCAGTCGGGGCACATGCCTGGGTTGCAGGCCAGTTCCCAGCAGGGGACGCACGAGAGGCACCCATACATTGATATTTCTCTCCTTCTCTCCTTCCCTTCCCCTCTAAAGAAATAAAATCTTTTAAAAAGCATCTCTTTTTTACATTACATGGCTATGTAATTTTTCACGTTATACAACTATGAATATTAAAATGGATACCTTCTGGACCAACCTCGCATACTGTGGTAATGTCTGACAAGATGGAAGAGGATGAAAAAGCAAGTTCTACAGAGATCTGACACTTGATACAACAACCTTACCATGTCCCAGATCAAGAAAAAATCATATTTCAGAAATCCTCTAGTAGTAAGAATGATAAGAAGATCATTCTACTGGAAACAGCCTCTGTTACATCAGTTAAGTAACATAGCAAGGCAGACTTCCAGTCAAGATGGAGGCATAGATAAACATGCCTCATGTCCTCAAACAACTACAGCAAAAATTACAACTAGACTACAAAGCAAATATCATGCACAAGAGTCAGAAAACTGAGCTGTATGGAAGTCTGACAACCAAGGATTTAAAGAACATTCATCCAGATGGAAAGGAGGGTGGGAATGTGGAGAGGCTCAGAGAGGCAGCAGAAAGGGCGGCTCCACATTCATGTGCGGTGGATAAAGACAGAGAGGGATACCTCAGGAACAAGTGGTCCCAGCCCCAGACCAGACCACCAGGCCCAGGATTCCAGTGCCAGGAAGATGAATCCCCATAACTTCTGGCTGTAAAAACCAGTGGGGATTGACGGGCAAGAGAAACTGCAGGATTCTTAGGACACTCCTCTTAATGGGTCTATGACAGAGCCAGAACTTTCACTCCCTCTGGGATTCAGCACCAGGGCAACAGCTGGCAAGGCACCAGTGGCACAGAGGGGGAAGGGCAGAAACTGAAGGGACTGGCATCAGGGCGAGAGCTGGAAGACAGCTTCCTCCCAGGCAAAACTCCAGAGGCTAGGCAGCGGCACTGCCCCCTCTCTGAGCGCTCCCACACACAGAGCCAGAGTGGTAACATGGGTTGCCCCACCCTGGAGATTACCTAAGGCTCCGCTCAATACAACTTACAGGTGTGCTTTCCTGCAGTGGTCACACTATTAAGACAGGGAGTCAAAGCAGCTCTACCTAATACACAGAAACAAAGACAGGGAGGCTGCCAAAATGAGGAAACAAAGAAATATGGCCCAAATGAAAGAACGGAACAAAACTCCAGAAAAAGAACTAAACAAAATAGAGATAAGCAACCTATCAGAGGCAGAGTTCAAAACGTTGGTTATCAGGATGCTCAAGGAAATCACTGGGTACTTCCACAGCATAAAAAAGACCCAGGCAGAAATGAAGGCTACATTGAATGAAACAAGGAGAAATTTTTCAACAGTGGAAGGGATGATTTGGGAATCAAATCAACGGTATGGAACATAAGGAAGAAAAGACCATTCAAACAGAACACTAAGAAGGAAAAAGTATTTAAAAAATGAAGATAGGCTAAATGAACCTTCTGAGACATCTTCAAATATACCAACATCTAAATCGCAGGGGTGCCAGAAGGAAACGAGGAAGAACAAGATATTGAAAACTTATTTGAAAAAATAATGAAGAATATCCAGAGTCACATGAAGAGATGCTCAATATCGTTAGCTATCAGAGAGATGCAAATTAAAACCACAATGAGATACCACTTTACACCAGTCAGGATGGCTATAATAGACAAAGCAACAAACAACAAATGTTGGAGAGGTTGTGGGGAAAAGGGGACCTTAGTTCACTGTTGGTGGGATTGCAGACTGGTACAACCATTATGGAAAACAGTATGGAATTTTCTCAGAAAAATAAAAATTGACCTGCCTTTTGACCCAGCAATTCCACTGCTAGGATTATACCCCAAGAATCCTAAAACATCAATTTCAAAGAACCTATGCACCACAATGTTCATAGCAGCACAATTTACAATAGCCAAGAGTTGGAAGCAACCTAGGTGCCCATCAGTAAATGAATGGATCAAAAAACTATGGTACATATACACAATTGGAATTCTATGCAGCAGAGAGAAAGAAGGAGCTACTACCTTTTGCAACAACATGGATGGAACTGGAAAGCATTATGCTGAGTGAAATAGGCCAGGCATTGAAGGACAAATACCATATGATCTCACCTTTGACAGGTGAAGCTAAAGAATAAAACAAATAAGCAAACAGAATAAAAACAAAGACACTGAAATAGAGAACAAGTGGGCAGCGACCAGAGGGGAGAGGGAAGGGAATTTAAGGGGAAAAAGGTGAGGGATTTTGAGGAACAAGTATGAAAGACACAGGGATGAGGACCGGGGGGGTGGGGGGAATGGGAGGAAGGTGGGGGGCACGGGATGGGGGGGGCTGGGATGGGAGAAACAGATTTAAAAAATGTACTGGAAAAGTAACTAAATAAAATTTAATTTAAAGAAAAAATAATGAAAGAAAACGTCCCTAATTTGGTGAAGGAAATACACATACAAGTCCAGGAAATACAGAGAATCCCAAACAAGATACACAAACAGGGTCATACCAAGAAACATCATAATTAAAATGCCAAAGGTTAAAGATAAAGAGAGAACCATAAAAGCAGCAAGAGAAAAGCAAAGAGTTACCTACAAAGAGGTTCCCGTAAGACTGTCAGCTGATTCTCAAAAGAAACTACAGGTAGGAAGGAATTAGCAAGAAGTATTCAAAGTGATAAAAAGCAAAGACCTACAACCAAGATTATTCTATCTAGCCAAGTATCATTTAGAATGGAAGGGCAGATAAAGTGCTTCCCAGATAAGGTCAAGTTAAAGGAGTTCATCATCACCAAGCCATTATTATATGAAAAAGAATATCAAAACTATAAACATTAAAATGGCAACAAATTCACAACTATCGACAACTGAATCTAAAAACAAACTAAGCAAACATGCAGAGCAGAATCACAGATATGGAGATCATTTAAAGGGTTATCAGTTGGGAGGGGGAGGCGGTAAATGGGAGAAAAGTTGCAGGGATTAAGAGGCATAATTGGTAGGTACAAAATAGACAAGGGGAGGTTAAGAAAGTGTGGGAAAAGAAGCAGCCGAAGAACTTACATGCATGACCCATGGACATGAACTAAGGGGTGGGTACTGATGGAGGGGATGGGGGTAATGGTGGCAGGGTAAAGAGGGAAAAATTAAGACAACTGTAATAGCATCAACAGTAAAATATATTTTAAAAACATACTGAGGTGGAGAATGCACTTACGTATTAAAAATTCTTGCTTAACATGTATGTTCTTTAAAAATTATATATATATATATATAATATGTACTTGTAATCACTATTTATTGCAAACACAAGCTAGAGATGTATAAGTGGAGGGAAAACATTGACTTTCCAGTTTCAACTTGTTTTAAAATGAAATGCCTGACAAAAGAAAAACGGACATGCCCTCCCAGCGACCTCCTGGGTGGAACGCAAACACATGTGCTCCCAAGGTGCGCTGTGCCTGCACCCACAGGTAAATGGGGGAGAGTGTCTCAGAGTGAGTTCAGGACTTGATTTTATGAGCCAAGAAGCTGAGGACCACAATCTGAGTCCTTACCAAATACTTATCAAGCACTGTCCTATAAACCCATTGTTTCTTCTCTAATCCGTGTACTGCTTTTTAGACAAATTGCCTTTAATTTTTCTGATAAATTAAGAAACATCTTACTTTAGGTGTCAATTTCTCAGCTGAGGTTCTATGCTCCAACTGCATTTCAGCCTTCATTCAAAAAAGTGGAACTATGTTGAGCCCTGGCTGGTGTAGCTCAGTGGATTGAGCATGGGCCTGCGAACCAGACAATCACGGTTCGATTCCCAGTCAGGGCACATGCCTGGGTTGCAGACCGGTTCCCTGCAGGCCAATTCCCAGCAGGGGACGCATGAAAGGCAACCATACATTGATGTTTCTCTCCCTCTCTCCTTCCCTTCCCCTCTAAAGATAAATAAATAAAATCTTAAAAAATAAATAAAAATAAAAAAAGTGGAACTATGTAAGTTTATGATGTAAATTTGCATGAGCTCCAAGTATGGTGACCAGACAGCATATCTCGGTGAATGTTTCCCTATAAGAAATGTGTTCTTTCTTTTTTTTCCCCGTTTTTTATCTTTCTTTCTTTTTTTTTTTTTTAGATTTTTATTTATTTATTTTTTGAGAGGGGACGGGAAGGAGAAAGACAGGGAGAGAAACATCAATGTATGGTTGCCTCTCAGAAGCCCCTTACTGGGGACCAGGCCCGAAACCCAGGCATGTGCCTTGATTGGGAATCGAACCAGCAATCCTTTGGATTGCAAGCCCATGCTCAATCTACTGAGCTACACCAGCCAGGGCTGTTCTTTCTTTTTAAAAAAAATTTTTTTTAATTTAAAAGTGAAGCATGGCTATTATCTTACCTATTAAAAAGAAAAAAAAGCAACATGCCTTCTTCAACGAGGTGTGATCTCCTTTATTAAATCTTAACAAGCAAGGCATTGCTGACTAAGGCTTTTTATTTTATTATATTTTTCCAGTGTGGATGTTCAGAATTTTCATCTAAGCAGAGCTCTAACTTTAGAAGAAATCCACTGACATGTGCTGCAAAGAAAACATTGTGTAACTTCTCCACTGCCACAGCCTCTGGTGAAGGTCTGCTCTGGCTCTGGCGAGCGCGTAGCTGTGTCAGGTGTCACTGTTTGCCTGGGTAACAATGCCCTTTCTTGCGGAGAGGACACACGACACCACCTTGTCGCACCAACAGCCCACAGGGGGGAGCCGTCCGGGAGGGAGCCCTGCAGCTGCGTGTGGGAGGGCCAGAGCCCTCCATCCCCCCAGAGGGGTGGGGCGCAGGGCGAGGGCACTCACATACCACTGTGGGGGTAAACACCGGCCCCATTTTTAAAAGAAATCAAATTGGCAAAATGCATCAAGGGCCTTTAAAGTGGTTACAGTTTTAAAAACAAATGTTAACCTCTGACCCCATAATTTTACTTCTACTAATACACACTAAGAAAACAATGTTTAAAAATAAAACACACATCTGGATATAAGTACATTCAATGCCCAACTATTATAAAAGTCAGACTGTTTCTAAAAGTCAGAAATTTAAATTGTTATTAAATTGTTATGCAGACACTAAACATTTATGAAGTTTATTAAGGTGAGGAAATACTTGGTTAATAAAATTGTGAAACCTGGTTATGTAGTTTTAAGTTTATATAAAAATGTGTAAATAATTGGAAGGAAATACATCAACATTTTAACAGTGTTTGTTCTTGGTCTAAAAACTGTCTTAGATGAGTGACTTCAAAACTTCTCAAGCTTAGACGTGGTGGAAACGGACGTCTAAAAAGCCTGCCACCGCGTCTGGCCCGCCGCTCGCTAGGAGACACGGGAGCTGCCGCCACCCAGCGCCACCCTCCGCCCCACACCGGACTGACTGCTCTGCGCCTCCGTCCATCACGACTTCCGGGCTTTGTCTTCCTCTCTGTAAAGTGGGGATCATCAGAGTTACCTCACAGGAGCATGAAGATTAAATCAAACAAAAAATGCCAAGTGCTGAACTTAGGCACTCAGTAAAATGTTCTTTCTCTTTAGAACACTATAAATTCTGTTCTCGCTGAAGAGCCTGGAGCCAAATTTTAAAAATTAACCCTAACTTCAACACACATGGCCACTTAAAGTTCTAGCACTACAGGAACGTACTCAGATGAGAAGGTCTTACCGACAAGTTCACACACTGCTCCAGGTGCCCAACGGGCTTTAAATGGTGCCAATACTGCACCGAAGTTCTACAAGGGACTTAGAGGATGCTTTTCAAAGGACAACACTCCCATGGACGCATGAACAGCTTTAGCAGTCTCAACACGTGCCTCCTTCATACGGCACGTCCAAATTAGGAAGTGCTGCAGGAGCATTCCTTGTTGGCTCCACTCTACGCAGAAGGGACTTAAAGGAGTTGTGTTCTGCACAAGAAATCTTTAAACCCATCTGCACAAGGCTGGATGGGAGCAAACATGAAACCATTCTTTCCACTGCAATAACTACGTGTTAAGTCTTTAAAGACGGCCCTGCTACCATTTTCTCCCCAGGAGTAATGAGATAGGAAAGGTGAATGGGTGCGGAAGAGCTAAAGGGTCTCCAGCTCTCTGGTTTATTTAAATTACCAAAACTCTGCTTAATATGCTTAGTGGTTTTTTAATCCTCACTCCAGTACATGTTTTATTGATTTTTTTAGAGACGGGGAGGGGAGGAGGGGGAGGGGGAGAGAGACAGGCAGAGAGAGGGAGAACCATTGACTGGTTGGCTCCCTTACACACCCCAACAGGGGACTGAACCCGCAACCCAGTTATGTGCCTGACCAGGAATCAAACCTGCAACCTTTTGGTGTACAGGATGGTGCTCCAACTAACTGAATCACCCAGTCGGGGCTGCCTAGTGGTCTTTAAAAGGATATATGCATGCAAAGGAAAAACAAAGGAAGTCAGATTTGGTGTCCCTTCTACACCCACAAACATGTGCAGGGTGAGGACAGTCATCACTCCAGCCTCACTAGGCCCCTTCTCCACAGAGCTGTCCCATCCACACTCCTTGCTACCCGAGCAGCTATGTTTGCGCCAAGTGACTCTGTCTCACACTTGTCCCAGCCACCTGTGGGGACCAGTGACTTTCCAAGAGAAGCCAAAACAACACTGTTTATCAAAGAGAGTGACATGAGTTGACCTGGCATAAGGTGAACCAGATCAATGAGATCCTGAGTCTCAAGAATTTGAATTAAGTGTAGAGAATGCTTAATAATGAGGGCACCTGCAAAAAACTAGGAGGTAGTTTTTCTAGTGTTAGGAGGTAGGAGAGGAGCCACAAAAAAAACAGAAGTGGGTGCAAGCCCAGAAATGAGAAGGAAAACAGTAGGAATGAACAGAAATAAGTATAGATTGTGCCTTTTTTTGAATACTAGCTAATGTTAATACAAAGTCACCGTGTTTATCCATCCACTTTGAAACATGCTTTTCATCCTTTTAACATTGCTACTATATGCACTTTACATTATCAGTATAAAACAATGTGAGTGCATATCCTCAACACAGACATGCATGGGTATATTACTTGCTGGGTGTGACTATGTTGAGGACACGTGCTCAGACTGCGTTGTGTAAATGGGGAGGTCTGCTCAACACAGTGTAAGCAGAGAGTGCACAGTGTGCTACCCAGGGAGGCAGAGGTGAGAAGCCAGGATGCCATGGAACAGAGTGAAACACAGACCTGTCTTTAGGAGGTCGCGGACCATGATGTGTTACAGATACAGTACTTTTTATCAGGTCTCCAACAAACACTTGCTCAGCACCAATGAGTGCTCTGTACCAGTCTAGCTACTTAACAGCACTTTCTAGTGACGCCTGGCCACTACTCATCACGCAACCTACCAGGGTTGAACTGAATTTGCCAGTCAGTGGTCCCTAAACATTTCTGAACTACGGACTACTAGTTTGAGGCTCTGAAAAAAATATGGAACCTCTGCCGAGCAAAGCACACATATACGTGCACATAATTCTGGACTTAATTTCACTGACACCTCTTACCTAAAACCCTAGGGATAAGATATTCATGGTTCTACCTCCTCTTTGAAAATACAGAAAATATATATATAATCACGTGATCCTACAATGAAAGACTGCTTGTTTCAACAATGAAAGCACTTATGAGGTTTGTTCATAGGCTTATCTCTCCAATATCATATTATTAGTGGCAATGAGAGAAGTCCCACCAGAAATAACAGCACGTTTATTCTCAAACACAGTGAGTGGAATTGACAGACCGAGTTATCACTCCAGTTACACAACGGCCATTCAGAGTTCTCAGTTAATAGAACAGTCACAGTTTAGGACCAAACACAATGTACAAAGAACAGAAATACAAAGTTGCCATATCAGGGACATAAATAGCAGAATTAGCTTCCTGGCAACAGAGACTTTGGTGAGAGCAGAGAAGAAACAAATGGAATTATTTTCTATAATGGTCAGCAAATAATAAAGTCTGACAAAATATTTCATCAGAGCTATACACAGCAGAGCTCCAGTCCACAAGCTTGTTTTATCTTCTCTCAAACAATCCAAGAAAGCACCTGATTAGAAATTACCTGAAAATGCACGCACTTGCCATCAGAGTGATGGTTTCCCCATTTGTAAGACATGAGTAACAGTCCTTACTACACAAAGATGAGAGGCACACATTTTCAAGGGAAGAAATGTTCCACACAAGATCAGCCAATATCACACAAATGTTTTCTTGCATTCACTTAGCAAATATTTATTGAGTTGCAACTATGCACCAAACATTGAGAACACAAATCGGACCCAGTTTCTCCCCTGATGAAGCTTCCTAGCTCCTTCACCCATCGGAAAGATTGAAGACTGAAAGTCCAGGAGCTGACAGTGACGGCCAATGTTCGTACAGCATTTGGCAGATTATAAAGCACTATCCTGCATAGCGTTTTATCTGACAATAACTCTTTGAGAAGTATTGATTATTGGTAAAGACTGATCTCATTTTACAGGTTAGGGCTTGTGAGATCGCGTGGCTTCGCCCAGCAGCAAAGCTGGAATCCACAGCCCTGGCGATTTGGATGCGCCACCTCATCTCAGTAGGGCGAGGCCTTGGGTCCGTAGGATAAAACACATGGTAAATCACGCTGCGCTATTAGAAACACATTCCAGAAACACGTTCCAGAGCAGCGTTTTGCCTGTCCCTGCCCTCCCCAGAAGCAAGGGTTTACCCAGATCTGGTAGTGTGCAGAAAATGCAATTTACTTACGCAGATTGGGAAAGCTCTACTTGTATGTTATAAAATGGCTCATTTGCCAGTTGTTACCTGACATGTAATCCCAGGACTGAATGACCCTTCACTATTTCTTTTTCTTGAACTACACACAGTTTAATTTTTTAATTAAAAAAATTATATACTGATTTTTTTTTTAGAGAGAGAAAAGGGGGGGGGGAGCGTGCGGCATTTGCTTGGTGTTCCACTTATTTATTCATTCATTGGTGGCTTCCTGTATGTGCCTTGACCACAGTTCGGACCCATAACCCTGGTGTATCGGGACGACACTCCAACCAACTGAGCTACCAGGGCCTGACCTGCTGTGACTTCTCTGACACATGCAACCTGACCTGACAGCACTGAGTGGCAACCCAAGGTATGCCTTCCTTCACTAGTTGACTTCTACAGTGTTTTAAAAAAATCAGTTATTTATGTTTAAAATGTTTAATTTTATTTTTCAATTACAGTTGACATTCAGGACAATTTTACCTCAGTTTCAGGTGCACAGCATAGCGGTTAGACATTTATATGACGTAGAAGAGATCCCTGCGGTAACTCTAGCGCCACCTGGCACCACACACAGTTACTACAATATTACCGACCGCATTCCCTGCGCCATCCCTCATACCCCAGGGACCACTGCCACCAAACTCCTTCACCTTTTTCACCCAGCCCCTCCACCCCTCGCCTCCAGCAACCATCAGTCCGATCTCTCTACAGTGCTTCAGATGCAGAGAGGCTCTGCATTATTTTTCCTACAGACTCTTAACAATTACTTGTCTACAACAGTATCACTGACGTGCCAACGCTGAAACCTGAGATAACCCCCTGGTCCCACGTAAGTAGGAGTGGTGGTGACACTCCTGAAGGGACCTCGGATCACTGTCCAATACACAACCAAGGCCAAAATCCCTCCTACAACCCGTCTGCTTTGGGGTAATGCAAATTCTTCAATACATCCGGCTCCACTGCTAAGGCAGTTTAGCAGTACATGTAAATGCCCTTAAAAAAAAACAAGAAGTTTTAGCCCTGACCGGTGTGGCTCAGTTGGGCACTGAATCACAAGGTGAAAGGGCACCAGTTCGATTCCCAGTCATGGCCTATATGAAGGGCAACCAATTGATGTTTCTCTCTCACAGCTATGTTTCTCCCCCTCTCTTTCTCTTTCCCTTTTCCTCTATCTAAAAATAAATAATTTTAAAAAGGATTAACTTTGACCTACTCATTCCATTCCTGAGAATTTATCCTAAACAAATAACTTGACAAGCACATGGAATTGAAGGTATTTCAGAAAAGTTCACTGCGGTGTTGCTGACGGCATTGAGAACTTGGAAACAGCCCAAATGACTACCTGTAAGGGATGGTCTGAACAAAACAAGTGCACATTCTCAACATGAAAGGCCACGCAGCCATTAGAAATGATGATATAAATCCATAAATATCAACATGAAATGGTGCTTGTTACTTTTGGTGCATAAAACCAATTACTAAATAGTATATATGATCGTCATTTTATGTGTATACACAGACCAAAATCTTGAATCAACTGGCATAGAAAAGAATGTTCTTCTGGGTGGAAGTTCCAAATCCGCCCCCTGAAGCTGAGAAATGTTTGCTCTCCTTTCCACCCAAAGGCCTCTCAACTATTCCTGGTAGGACATAGTTGCTAGTCCACTTACCTCCCTGGTTTGCCCTCTTAAAATGTAGAGCTCAGCATTAAAAGTAAGCCCTCCCTCAGAGGCAGCCTGGCCCAGATGGAAAACAACAGGACGATCACCTCCTTGATCTGACCACTGTGGCGGCAATGCTGCCGGAGATGCCGACTGGGTTGACCAGGCGGCTAAAGCCTTCATCTTTTCAATATGAGCTGCTACAGACCCAGGTCTCCCCATTCCACAAACACACTACTTTTTATATTCCTAGATTAGGAATAAGGAAGTTGCACGCAGTAGAGCTTAATTGTGTATTTGCTCATGCTGCTCACCTTCAAGTTTGGAAGCCTTTTTCTGTCCTGACTTCCGACATCCATTTGGTTAGCCTCCTTCCCCCATATCACTGGGACAGACACAAACTTGATCCACTGTTCTTTATCTACGACCGTTTTCTCAACTAGTTGTTTTAGAAGGGATACTCAAAACCATTTTATTTTATGATAATTTTAAATATTTTATATTAAAACAAATACGGGTATGTTATAGATAAAACACAAAGTAAAGTCATATTTGTGCAAACACATGAGACTTTCAAAGACATTTAGGGGCTGGTTATGCTTCTCAAGTCCCCCCACACACCTGTCCACGATCCACTCCTGCACCTTCCACCCCACCACACTCTCCAAAAAATAAGTATAAACTCTCCTTTAATGGAAAAATGGGAATAGCACTGGTAAGGCAGTAAATAGTTATCAACCTGCAACACACCTATCTTACTGTAATAAGACTGTATCTTATTACAATCTAGTCCATATTTTCTCAGTGTATCCACAAAAGGGTCCTAAAAAACAGACACCTGGTTTGATTCTGATATCTGCAACAATGAAATGAACTCAAACTCTTCACTAATAACTGATTTAAAAAAGAAACAAAGTGAATTTCAAGAAGGCTTGTCCTTGGACAACCCATGCTGACTCCTTACCACCACTGCCGTTCCTACATAATCACAAACCATCCCTTCTTCCCGCTACTCAGTCCGTCCCAAGATGGTTTCACACTTACTATCTAGAAGACCCTGAGCTGGGTGTATGAGCAACAAAACAATGAGTCAGACAGAGGCTTATCTTCCAGGAAGGAGAGAGCTGATACGTATTCACATAACTACAACACACGGTAAAACTGCTTTAAGAAAGTTCCAGGGACAGGAAGCCCTGCCCTGCAGGGGGGATGGCTCTGGCTGGCTGGACCACAGCACGTGTGAAGGGCGGCAATGAAGGTAAAAATAGGGCACGTGGGCAACAGTCACAAACATATCTAGCCTAGGAAGGCTTCGGTTTTGCTAGGGAATCACCTAAAGCTTTCTGGGCCAGACTTGGAAAATCTACCATTTTCTATTTCAGAAGATTAAAATGTTTTCAATTTCTGAAGAACACCTGCTTGTACTTTCAGTCTTTTTGGTCTTTCTCCCGTCCTCCAAGATTGTCAACAGAAGCCTACAAATCATAAAATAGTATGCCCTTATACTTTTGACAGTGTTTTTAAGTTTACAAAGCATTTTCAAATGGATTACTTCTAGCAAGGATTTTAAGTATCCTGAGGTATGATTAAACCGGGCCTGGACACTCAAATTCAAGTACCTGTGTACTCGGATCACCTACCTCAGGCTAGGCATCCACCCACTTTTCCCTACATTTGTTTTGCCTTTCCTAATTAAAAATCATCATCCTTGAGTTTTCTAAACTTAGAGAGAAAATGAAAAAAATCACACTAATGAATAATGGTGTTGACTATATAATTAATTTTAAGAAATAACCACTGTAAAAATATTTGCAAGAAATTTTAAATGGCCGCAAGAGCAGACTGGGTAATTTACAAGAAGCTGATAAATCTCTGGACAAAATATTCAACAGCCATGGGGAAGTTACCAAAAAAAGGCTTGTTAAAGATACAGCAGATCCTCATTAACCATGGAGTCTGTATTTGCAAGTTGGCCTACTCACCAAAATTCATTTGTAACTCCAAAATCAGTATTAATGGTCGTCCATGGACCTGTGCAGAGCAGGGAAATACTAGTCACTCTCCACACACATTCCTGGCTGGGGTCAAACAAGGCAACACTCTGCCTTCTTATTTTAAAGATTTTATTTATTTATTTTTAGAAAGGGGAAGGGTGGGAAAAAGAGATGAAGAGAAGAAACACTGATGTGCAAACACAAACAGTGGCTCTCGCAAGACCTGGCCGGCAACCCAGGCAGATGCCCTGACTAAATCGAACCGGCAGGCTTTAGGTTTGTCGTAGGATGCCTATCCCACTGAGCTACACCAATCAGGGCTGCCTTCTTGTTTTAGCCCTCATACTCCTTTTAATGGTGTGCGTTTGTGTGCTTTTTCTTGGTAATTTTGTTGCTTAAAGGAGCTCCCATAGTGCTGAAACACTGTCTAATGTTCCTGAGTGCAAAAAGGCTAGATGTGCCCCACAGAGAACACAGGTGTGTTAGGTGAGCTTCGCTCGGGCGTGAGTTATAGTGCTGAGGGGCCTGAGTTGATTGTTAACGAGTCAATAATACATACTAATTGAGGAATCTTTAAACAGAAACACACATTAAACAAGGGTATGTATTTGACGGGCTGGCAAAATAGTATGACCAGACGCTCACAGGAACCTAAGCTTGTTTTGTTTTTAAATCCCTGGAAGCAATGATTCAGTATTCACTAATTCAGTGCTCATGTAACTTTACAGAACATAAACTACCACAAATAATGCAAATTGACTGCGTTAACAGTGAGGAGACATGGAGTTTCCTCTCAATTTTTCTATATTCCCCATATGTCTTAAAACACGCAGTTTTGCTACCACTGGATCTCCCATATTACAGAACAACCAAGTCCTGGATCAATCCTTTCTTGCTGTTCTCCACCTTGAGGCCCTTGTAAATGGTTCCTCTGGCCTTTTCACAGGTGCTGGCCCGTCCTAGCGCTGGCCCCTGCTTCCTCTCTCAGCACCTGACCAGCCTTCTGCACTTTGGTTCCCTGACATTCCCACCGCCTTCAGCACAGGTTTCTTTACAGGACAGAGCACCCCGGGCAGTCCCTGGGGGCTCAGTGACCTCTTGGCCTTCCTTCCCCTGCTCTTCCTGCCCCAGGGATCACATCACTTTCATCAACAGTCTTGTATGTTAGAGTCTGTGGCCATGAGGTCACACCTACATTTTTCCCAACTTGTTTGAAACTCATTTTTTAGCAGCCACCTGCCCCAAAGTCCCTGCCTTCAACCTTTAAGATGACATGGACATATTTCCTCAGTAACATTCAAGGTGCCTTTGGAAACACCTGGTAGGATCCTGAAACTATATTTTCATTTTTCCTTTCAGTGTTTAAACCCTTTATTATGGAAAACAACAAATATACACAAAAGTGGAGAAAATACTACAATGAATCCAATGTACCCATCACTGAACTTCAACAATTATTCATATTTTGGAAATCTTTTCCACTTATTCCCCCTTTCCTTTCTCGTTCTGTTTTACTTTTGCTGGACTATCTTAGAGCAAAACCAAGACGACAGCCCCTTTTCACCCATAATAACTTCCATGTGCATTCATAATGGATGAGGACATTGCTTTTTAAAATAACCACGTCATTATCAAACCCTAACAAAATTAACTGTAATTTGCTCCATCACTGAGAACTCAGCCATATTGAAATTTCTGTAGTTGTCTCCGAAGTGTCTTTTTGCGGATGGTTTGTTCCAATGAGAATGAAAGCGAGGTCCCTACACTCATCACATTAGCTGAGGCTACAGCAGAGTTTGGAACAAGGGAGGAACCCATTCAACGGAAAGAATTAAATTAAAATTCTAGCCCATGAAAGTGGAAAAATAAATCAAACCAAAACTGTGATGGAAACTCATGAAACAGGGCACCAGCTAGAGAGAACTAGCTAAGAGCTTAATGTGAGTAGGGAGAGTAACTGGCTGAATGACTCAACTATCTCAATGGAACAAGGCATTAGATTTTAAAATCCCACTTTGGATCAATGGTGTAATGAAAAAAAAAAACCAGCTATTAAAAAAGGAAAACCTGGCCTGTTTCTCCATGGGGAAGGACGTCAGTGTTGAGGAGACTGTAAGCACCTGTCTCCAGGACTGTGGCACAACCCTGGCTGCATGGCCGTGTGGCCGAGCGTCTGCAATTTCATGTTGTCGGAGCCATCGTTGTACCCTGGGGTGTGCAGCTTTCTGTAAGTTTGCTGTGCCTGAGCCAAGAAAGAAGGCAGACACAGATTTCTACGGAAATTTTTATGATTCCATGAAAGATTTTGAGGAGATGGGGAAGGCTGGTATCTCTCAGAGTGCAAAGGGACTTTGGAATGCAAAGAATTTCTTTGGGTAGAATTCCATGGAAGTTCATTATGAACCTGTGTTCCTGAACACAGAACGTGACTATCTGAGCTAAGGAATAATTTCTCTTGATCCAATACACAATTAGGAAGTACTGTGGACAGTAAAGGAGGGGGCGGCTTATAGGCATTCTATCTGATTTATGTAATTTCCCAAACCTTAGTTTCACTAGCACCTTTTTACACTGTAGCACCTTCATAAGTACACTGTAAGTTTAAAATGAGCTGGGGTATAAGTTTATATTTTATTCCATCAAAGAGACCAAAATGAAATAGACCTACAATAGCATATAAGGTAGATGACACTGGGAAACCAAGTACTTGTCTCCTGGTTGTCATCCCCACAGCGCGACACATGCAGAATCCTTGTTTCCCTCGCAAAGAGAAAATGAACATACCCATGCAATTTATTAGAATGACAGCTAACGTTCAGATTACTTACTAAGCCAGGCACTCTGCAACCACATGCATGATACTACCTATTTTTAATGCCCCTTTTACAGATGCAGAAACTGAGATTTCACGGTTTAATGATATTGTTAGGGTCACATCCAGTAACTGGAAGCCCTGGGACTCGACAACTGGCCAGGTAACCCCTAGAGCACAGGTGGCAAACACAAGGCCCTGGCCCTCCACCCTGTTTTATCTGGCCCAGCACCTTGTTTCTACCCAGCGGCAGTGCCGAGCTCTCACTTAACTGTTAAGGGTAGTTACATGTACACAGTCCGAAAATTACACTCGGCCCTTTGAAGGTAACCGCGAGGCTGATGTGGCCCCCTGTGAAAATGAGTTTGACGCCCCTGCCCTAGAGCCTAAGACTCAACCCACACTCCGAGAGGCAAGCACATCTCAGCAACCAGGCTTCGCACATGCTCCACCGCGAACCACGAAAGGCACACTGAACTGCGCTCTCTGCAGCAGAAGCATACACATACACACAAACAAGGGAACTCTTTATATAAGCAATTCATGTTCACTCATGAAAACAGAAAAAGTTACACAACAGAAGCTCAATAACAAATACTGTCTCAGTTTTTCTGAGGTTCATTATTCTAGCAAAATAAGACTTAAAATGCTCAGTTACAAGTTTTTGTTTCTTCCCCACCTAACTAAATCAACACAGACCCTCAAGAAAGAAGAAATAAAAATTGCAACTTAACCCTCATCAACTCTGCAGGAATATTTTAATTAGAGCAGTAAGACTAAAGTTGTTTGAGGTACAGCTCTGGAAAAGTTTAATGATTACTTCAAATATGGCCAGCAATGTTTGTTTACAAACAAGGTAATGATGTTATAACATAATGAAGGTTAAAAATTGTGTTTTGCATTTTTTAAATAGAAAGGTTTGTCAGCATCTTTATCACCACTAAAGGGTAATTTTAGCACATCAAGGGAATTTTTCCTAATCATATTTTGAGAAACATATTTTCAAAATCATTTACACACTGGGAACCTACAGATCTTGTTAAGTGAAATATTTCATATTCCAGTACAAGTCAGGACACATCCAATCTGAAAGAATTTCTTAAGGCTTACTTAAGATTTCACTTCCAGCCAAATTGGAATCTTAAACTTTCAGATTGTTGCAGTTAACAGGCACAGCAAGGAGACAAGGAGAAACCCGACAAAGCTTCTGGCACCGAAACATCCCCAGGAAGGACTATTTACATAACAAACTCGCTAGAATTAATATTCTAACTGATTGGCTTCTGATTAATGACTGATGTTTACCCATTTGGTTCACTTAATTTAGCAGTGTGGGCAACTGTCTTGTCACACACCTAGCGAAGGAGAAGAGTTTAATCACGGGGCGGGGAGGGGGGCCGAGGGTTACACAATGTGCACACCTGATACATCTAAGTCACGTGCTGACATGTACACGGTGGGGAGGGTGACCCCTCTGTGTGCCCGATACTGAAAATGGTTCCCTGGAGCCTCTGTCCCTCATGTCCCTCTGTCCCAGCCCTTACCCTGGTGGACATCAGGGCTCCATTCTGCTTTGGGCTGTGGATACAGTTTGAGACTGGGAAATGCTCTTCTCAGGGACTAGCTATTGGCCCACTCATCAGTAGCACTTATTTCACTAGCACTTACCACTGCCCCCATATCAGTGATTCTCGAAGCGCAGTCCCCAGACCAGCAGCAGCACCTGGGAACTTGTCAGAAATGTGAATTCTCAGACCATTTCCAGACCTCTTGAATCACAAAGTTCAGAGGTAGAGTCCTGCAATTTGTTTTAACAGAGTCCTGGGGGTTCCAATGAACATTCCAGTTTGAGAACCAGAGCTACATATGATATTTTTTAAGTGATCATTCATTAAGGTTGGCATTATATTTAGATTTAATTTACATTAAACCCATGAAGAATAGTTTACTGATCTTCCAATATTCCCATGAAAGTAAACTCAAATAAAGGGAAATTTTTAATTTATCTCAAGTTCAGGCTAAGAGACTGACTGATGTGAAAGTTGGCAATTAGCTTCTATTTTTCACATACATGGTCTCTAGAACAAAATCCTTATAATGGTTTATAAAAATTATATTTCATTATAATGCTAAAATTTATTCAATCCCCTATCACACCATTCCTGAGCATCTTAAATGACCACCAACAACTGCCCAGAAGAAACGACCCTGAAGGCAGAACTGCATGGGACAGGAGAACAGGGACCCTGAGAAGACCTGAGTTCGAGTGGCAGGTCTGTCACTCCCCACCTTGGAAAACTCACTTGTCCACCTGAAGCCTCAGTTTTCCCAAATGTAAAGTGAAAATTACAGTACAATCAACTGCTGGAGGAAAACATAGGCAGTAGCTCCTCAACATCCATCGTTCTTGGTGATGATTTTTTTAGATCTGGTATCAAAAGCAAAGGCAATGAAAGCAAAATCAAACAAGAGAAATCACAGAGATCATAACACAACCTTTAGCGTGAAATGGGGTACAGTGTGGGGGGGATCCCCAGAAAACCCCCATAGCCCTGTGCTGGGGGGAGGGCAAGCGGACAATATGGCGCATAAGATACTTTGCAAAACTATGGCTAGTTGGTACCTAAATAGCTGTGCTACTGCCTTTGGAGGACATGACTTTCAGAAAGTATTCAGGGACTTGTAACATAGCCAGGGGAGGTGAATCCCCTGCCCAGAAGCCTGTGTCATGGGAACTCTTGCCCCAACTAAAGATGGCAGCCAAAAGAAGCTAGAACATATGGGGCAACTGGCAAATGTAGCTCAATGTGGAAGGAGCTGAGTATGAGGTCGCGCTGGAAGCTCTGGCTCAGGAGTTAAAAGAAGGGTGGGCAGCCGTGAGGTAGAACAGCCATGATGTAGCAACTAGGCCATTTGTA
Organism: Artibeus jamaicensis; assembly: GCF_021234435.1. Lineage (NCBI taxonomy): Eukaryota > Metazoa > Chordata > Mammalia > Chiroptera > Phyllostomidae > Artibeus > Artibeus jamaicensis. The sequence goes on along the minus strand of NW_026522030.1, from coordinate 39,383,307 downwards.
GGAAAGCTGGTCCACCATGGAGGCAAGCCATGCGGGCAGAGTGAGGAAAGGGAGGGAGGAAGAGGGGCCATGAGGAAGGAGCTGGAAGGAACCATAAGGAAGGGAATTCAGCCATGCGGCTGGTAGTGAGAGAGGAGCCCTGTGGGTGGAGTGAGCATAGAGGAGAAGGAGCCATGATGTAGCAGCTGGGCACACTGTAGTCAGGATTGGGCCGGGCGGCCCGGGGCGGTAAGGGACGGAACGGCATGCTGCTGCTCTGATCCTGCCCACCCCAGCTGACTCTGCAGCCACAAGGACTCGGCCTGGCAAGACCCGCTGCCTCGCAGACACAGACTCTGTCTGGGCTCTTGGGACACATGGAGATGCCACTGTCATGGGACTTGTGCCTTCCTGGACTCCACCATGATCCGGTGCAACACGGCACATGCTTTCCTGGACTAGCACACGGAGGCTGAGGACAACACGCCCCGGATCCTGACGGAGAGAGCTGCCGCGAGAAGATGGTGACTTTGAAGCCCACAAGGAAGGGTATGTTCCAGAGGGACCAGAGAACTGTTTGCACAGGCAGCTTCAGATAAGGAGCTGGGGAACTGCTGGGGTTGTTTCTGGCTGACAGCCTGCTGGGGAGCAAGGGAAGTGCTGGGTCCCGTGAAAACAGGGCTCCAAGCTGCAGTGCTCTTAGCACCTCTAAGGTTTCACCCCTGTAAACAAAAACCTGCTTCTTCCAACACTAACCACTGGCTCATGCATCAATGTGCCACATACACAGGCCCACTCTGCTCGATTACAAGCAGAGGGAAGTCATGAAAATCAAAGACGCTGAGAACGTACTGTATGACCCAGCAATCCCACTCTGGATATTCATCTGAGGAAATCCAAAACACTAATTCAAAAAGGCACTGGCACCCCTATGTTCACTGCAGCCGTATTTACTCTATAGTCAAGACAGGAAAACAACCTGAGTGTTCGTTAACAGACGAATGGATGAAAAAGTGGTGGTACATATATACAATGGTATATTAGTCATAAAAAAATGAAAGCTACCATCTGTGAGCACATGGACAGGTCTACAGAGTATTGTGTTAAGTGAAATAAGCCAGACAAAGACAAAAACCATACAATTTCACTTATATGTGAAGTCTAAACAAATAAAATAAAGAAACAAACTCATAGATACGTAGAACAAATTGATATCTACAAATGGGGAGGGCTGAGGGATGGATCAAAAAGGTGAAGGGATTAAAAAGCACAAATTGGCAGTTATAAAACCAGGCACAGCGATGTAAAGTGCTGCATGAGGAATACAGTCAATAATGTTGTAATAACTATGCACGGTGTCAGGTGGGTCCTGGAGTTACTGGGGTGACCATTTCGCAAGGTACATAAATACCTAATCACTATGTTGTGCACCAGAAACTAATACTGTATGTCGACTGCAATAAAAATTAATTTTTTAAAAAGCACACTGCTAGCCCTGGCTGGTGTAGCTCAGTGGATTGAGCACAGGCCTGCGAACCAAGAGATCGCAGTTCGATTCCCCGTCAGGGCACATGCCTGAGTTGCAGGCCAGTTCCCAGCAGGGGATGTATCAGAAGCAACCATACACTGATGTTTCTCTCCCTCTCTCCTTCCCTTCCTCTCTAAAGATCAATTAATAAAAATTATTTTTTAAAAAAAGCATACTGCTAGTACAAAGTAGCCTTCAATCCACAATAGTAAGTTCATGAGCTAACAAAACCATTCGATTTTAAATACTTCTGAACATGCTTAAGTCTCTAGAAAAGAAAGGCTGTAAACATCTAAATTACTTTCTATAGAAGAGCACCACATAAATAATTTTTTTAAAGGTGACAAAATTACAGCCACATTAATTCCCAACAAAGGATCCCAGGATTGAAAAACGGCTCATTCTGCAACACAATAAAAGCAGTGTACACAATATCTTACCACAAATGCCCTGATCCAGAGAAAACATTTCAAATCGTTTATTCAAAGGATCTCAAAGCTGTTCTGTGGGGGAAAGCCAAGGCATAGTATAGACTTGCGCAGATTAGTCAAGAATGTGATTGGATGAACTCAAGAAATTATGTTTTGGCAAGGCTGGAGAAGAAGGCAGGCAAAACTTCAAGTTTCTGCTGGCTCACTGAAATGAATATTATTCCCTCCCTTTTTACAGCTGATAATTTAATACACATTTTATATTAGAATTAAAAGTTTGATAAGCCACGTCGAAAGAAACCTGTCAGTTAAGAACCTGGGTTAACACGAACATCATTACTGTTTTAACATTACGCTGTTTAACAAACACCGAGATGATGCCTCATCTTTCTGCAGACCTGGGTTGAGTCCTGGCCTGGCCATCCACCTACGCACCGACCTAGGGCAAGTCCCACAGCTTCCTAATTGTCCTTCCTGCTCCCACTTTTGTCCTGCCCATTCTCCTAGGTCGAAGGATCCAAATCTGCTCCTCAAGCAGGATAGAAAGCCTGGTTTCTGCCTCAGGGCCTTGGCACATGCTGTTCCACCCCTCTGAACATCTACCTTTGCCAGCCAATTCTATTTGTGCTTCAGGTAAACGCACTTTTGGATCAGTCAGGTTTTCAGACATGCAAGTAAATTCTTTAAACTTTTTTTTTCTGGTTTCTGAAGACACAATCTGGTAAAAGCTGAAAAACAACTTGGGGCCTTCTGAGTTTAAACAGACAGCTTAACTTCAGATTCAAAATTCTGGGACTTGTGCTTATAAAATCAAATCAGCTAGTGTACCAAATCTGGTATTTAATAGCATTATGGGTAATGACCATTTCTCCCATATCTAGTCCTTCTGCATAAAAGAGGTAAATATGCAAACGTATGTTTTCCTTCCCCCACCCCATTCCAACTTGCCTCCATCCTCACCTTATGGAGCCACCTTCATTACATACAACCTGGGGAAGTCCCTGGGGAGAAGGAGAGGCTTCACGGTTTCCTTACCACAATTCTGGTTACACTGAGCCCCACACGCCGTACTAACCACGCACAGCCATTCATTCCCCTTCACGCCATGGTCCTCATGCATTTCCAGTTTTCCTTGCTGCCCTGGCCCCTCATCCCTTCTCCAGCTTTCCTGCCCACTCAGCTTCTCTCAAAATGTGAGACTTCGTGACATGGCAAAATGAGAGGGGCTGGATTGAACAAGACTCCTAGAGCTGCATTCTCTTCGAGAAACCTTTAAACATATGGCAGGAAATTACCCTGGAGTCTGCACAAAGGGGAAGAGGGTTAAAAAATAAGTAAAAAGATAGACATGTCAGGGACAGAATGGATAAAGAAAATGGAAAAGAAATTGGACAAAGTGGAATGGTTGACTGCTGGGTCTTTTTCAATAATTAAGCCCCTACTCTCACAAACCTAGAGACCCAGAGCAGGATGCTTGCCTATCTTCCCAGGCTTACAGCCACTGCCTCCCACTTCCGAGAAAATTTAATCTGATCAAGGTTCCGGGTTACTTTCTAACAATGGTGTTTTGAGAAGACGACCTGTCTGTTCTTGATGCTCAGCCTGAAAAAGCGTATTGTTAGAGATCTGCAGTCAGCTGGATGTACAGATGTGGGAGGAACAGGTGGCTGGCACCACGCTGTTAAACAATGAGTGTTCTCGCTAACAAACACCCCAATGGCTACCACAGAACCCAGTTAAAGACCGGAACTTCTCTTTAGAATTACCAGTATCTAAAAAGGTACTAAAAATAGCAACCTCGAGGTCAATCTACCACAGAGGAAATCTGCTTATTAATTCCACCTGCAATTTTTTTTCTCTCAAATCGGAACTCTGTTCTGAATACCTGCAATCCCAGGCGGTGTTACTAAGACTGCTGACATCCAGACAGGCTCCTATCAGAAAGCAAGGCCTTGCTCAGAAAGGCCTCAGAGCTAGGTACAGAGACGATGAAACCCAGCAAGGAGGCCTTCCCTGGGGCACTTTCTGACCCCGGGACTGGGTGTATGTGTAAGCAGGCCCCCAACCCCAATTACGGATCATTCTGCCCTCCAGAAGCTATCAGAAGATGAAAGCAGTCCCCGCTCACTTCCTCCAGACAGACAATAGGCAGCCACCTGCTTGGGGATTTAGTCACCAGCTTCCGAGTTCCTGTGTCATGGAGTCATGGAGTCACTGCCGCTTGTACCCTAGAGAACAGAGGAGGCGAAAGAAACAAAGGAGCCAGGTGGCTGAGGCAGAAGAATAGGGTGGCCGCTTTCTCACACCCCCACAACGCAGCAAGGGGCTTGTGGAAGCCAGGTTGCTGCCCAGATCAAGCTCTGTGCTGAGACAGCTGTCTGAACTGGAAGAGGAAAAGGGAGGAAAAACAGTCCTTTCTAAGGACTGCCTAGTCTTTTATCTAAAGGAACAAAACCTGCTAAACATGAAGCAGAGCCTGTCCTGAAACACCACGGAGCTATCCTGTCAGATTAGTTTGATTCTGCCATGAAGGACTCCTTGGCAATTCTCTTCACTGATAAACTGAAGGCCCTTAAACTAAACCAAGTCAACTCCAGACAGAGGCAGGACCACTGTTCACTAAGTGCAGCCTTCCCTCCCACAGGGCTGTGTGGGGCATCAGGGGGGCGAGTGACCTGCAGTCACACCCGCTGCAGGAGGGGTCAGGGGGCAGATCTCGCAGACGGGCTTCGGTGGGACATTCTCCACTCCCTCTAGAAGGCTTTGGAACAAGAGGCCTGGGAGAAGAACTATCAAATAAGAGACAGGAAGAAATAAAAGCAGAGAGAAGAAAAGTGAAATACTCGCATATGTGAATTTTCCCTTCTGTTTTCCTATGAATGAGTGGAAAAAGAAAACTTCTTTGCAGTGAGTGTTGGATTTGAGACAAAAATATTAATTTTACATGATCTCATCTATAATTTCATGCACAGAATGTACAGTCTGTAACCAGACTATAAAACTCCTGCCATTTATATAATATTTACATGTACCTTTCCCCTCTATCTTATTTTTCATTGCATAAATATAACATGATTATTACAAAATGTTCTAAAATCCTGATCAGAAAAATTTAAATTAAATTATTACAATTCCAAAAGAAACTCTACCACTGGTAACATTTTGGTATAACATTTTATATTTTTTTCTATACAAACAAAGACATGTAAATAACTTTCATGTAAATAAATATACATGATGAGTTGGTTGGGGAGATGTTGGTTTATAAACATTTCCTCATACTATCTATACACACTGGATTTTTTCACCTACATGTGACTATCTGTTCAAATAAATATAAATTTGTCTGCATTCTTTTTTTAAAGATTCTTAGCAAATATCTCTGCTATTTGCTATTAAAATAGTACTAGAAAGCAAACAGGTGCATCCGTGTGTGCTGCTGAGGAAGTGCCAAGTTCGTCTGCAGCGATCACAAAGTCAGGGGTCCCCCACAGATCACTGACAAACCGTTAGAAAGCCCTCCTCAGTTAAAAACTAAAATGACGCTCAGAAAGGAGTCTGGATTCTTTCCCAGATATCTTCTTTGGGTTGCTTAAAGTGAGAAAAACCTTTAATAATCACTTTCACTGGGGACTTGTGATACGGTTTAAGATGACTAATGATATTATGAAGGTATAAAAATTATCTTAGTTACTTATCCATTAAAAATATTCTTTCCTCAAGAAAGTATCATAATGAATTTTTAATACACATAATATAAGGTTTTGGCCAAACCAAAAGACAAATGAAAAATAGTTTTCTTAACTATAGATAACTCTATGCTATTGTAGTCATGAAGAAAGATTATGAATTTCATAGTAGGGAGCACTTTAAAAACAGTATAAGTGTGTATCAATATTTCCCACAGTCCTGATTAGGGAAAAATCTGAAAATGTGAGATGATTTCAAGCTCTTTCTTAACTATATGATCAAAGACTTCGCCATAACTGGAAATCACATTTTACATCGACGTTCTTCAAGCCCGAAGCTTCCTGCTTCTTGCACACCACCACTTTCTCTAGTCCACCACAGACACTTGAAAGCTACAGTGTGTCTGACTGTTTTGCAGGGCTGCGGTTAGGCTGTATGTCCACAGATAGACAAGACGCTCTCATAGCACTTGTATAATGGCACTTGCCATGTGCAAGGAGTATTCTTGTCATCGGCTCTATCTTTTTTTTAATCCTCGCCCAAAGATACGCCTATTAATTTTAGAGACGGAAGGAGGGGGATCAAATGCACAGCCTCGGTATGTGCCCTGACCAGGATTCCAACCCCAGCCTTTTGATGTAGGAAACAACATTCCAATTTATTCAGAAAACATGCCCACAACCAAGGCGAATCTCATATTCAATGTGGCCAGCGGCTCGTTTTAATCCATCTCCACTACCGTCACTTTAAAGTGCAGACACTTCCCATTCTTAGCCCGCACATTCTCCTTGTCTGGAGCCAAAACTTACTATTAAGCTTGTTTTCATTCGTCCAAGGAGTTCAGATTTACCCACTGTTCCAGGGCAAAATATTTTTGGAAACAGAAAATGCAACTTTGCCCTTCAAACTTACCCAGAACTGTCCAAAGCTGTTGTGTACATTCAAGTGCTTCCCCACTGACAATACATTACAGCAAGTTTTCTCGTTCATTGGACCCAGGACACTGTCCGCTTCACGTGAGAGGGATCACCAAATTCAGCCACCAGCCTTTTGTCCCAGGTGATACACAGGTTACCAAATGAACAGCCAGCATGTCTGAGGGACTCCCGTACTGCAATTTGAGAAGGCTGAAAAAGGACACCCGGAGAAGGCGCTGCTAATTAATTCTCCTCCTCCTCCTCATCGGCCAGCCCCAAATGTTTCGGACAACAACAGATCTGGGAACACAGCTCCAACACTGTTGAGATAATCAGTTGATTTGTTCCCAAAATGCTGGGAGAGCTGCTGCAACCCTATCTGGTGAGAACCGTCCATACTCTTTTCTTCCCAAAGCCAGAGGCAAGGCTCGCTTCCAAAGACAGGAATACCTCCTGTCCCTTTCCAAGCCTGACAGTCCGGGAGCTGACTGACCATGCTTTAAAGCCTTGTCAACCCGACCCTGAATTATGGGCTACTTTAGATTAGCCAAGCCTTGTTGTCTCTTGGTAGCCAAAACAGAATTTCCTGACCAACGGTATTAAAATGCAGATGCTATACAAAGAGCCCAGAAAGAGAAATGAGGACACAGGCTTGCCTTGCATGATAGCATTTCCAGGGGGGTAGGGGACAGTAAAAATGGCTACCGAAGAATAAAGAGTTGAAGAACCACAACCTGATGAATAAGAATTAGTGGTAGGTGAGGAGGCAAGATGCAAACTGGCGTAAGTGAAACTGCAGCAAAGCACCTAGGAACACTCTGGCCAGGACCACCTTTGGCTTCCACCCTCGCTTCCCTCCTCTTCACAGACCAAGATCCTGAAAGGTTCGCCTACGCCACCACGGTTTCTCAGCCTCTGCACAACTGACATTTAGGGCTGGATAATTCTTTGATGTGGGCTCTTCTGTAGGCTGGAAAGTATTCGGCGGCATCTCTAGTCTCTGCCCACTAGGTGATAGTAACACTCACACTCCCCGATGCAGCTGTAACCACCAAAACATCTCCAGACAGAGCCAAATGTCTCCAGCCTGGGGGTAGGGTGGAGCAAAATTGTCCTGGATTGAATACCGCAGGCCAACCTGCATGGGGGGTGCCGTGTGCAACTAAACAAAAGCACCATTGAAGGGGTGACGTGTGGGAGCTGCAGTCTCATCCCTGGTCCACCCACCAAGACATCCCCAGGGGCTGTGCCTGCCCAGAGGGAGCGCGCCTTCTTCCGAGGCCCCTGAAGGGCCACAGGGGCCAGCAGAAGCACCATCCTCACATCCGGGTCACCTGCCCCCTCTGCTCTGGGCCCAGCAGCCATCAAGCCCCTGGAACTGTTCTTGCTGTCAAATCCCCAGATGTGACTCAATTCTCATAGCTCCATAGGACTAGACACTGGTACCTGTTCCCTCTTTGAAATACACACTTGCAGGTTTCCTCTGATCTCTGTGGCTGACCCTCCTCGGCCTCCTCTGCTGGCTGCTCTTCAGGGTTGCACCCTAAGACCTCTTTCCCCCCTCTACACACCCCAGCTTGGTGGGCTCATTACCTCACAGCTGCCATAACCATCAAGGTGGGGGAGACTCACAGAACCCACCTCAATGGAGGGTTTAGAATCCACCTCTTTTCTGAACTTTAAATGCACACTTCCCTTTTGACATCCCACAGACCCTAGAACTCAGTCAGTCCAAAACTAAGCTCGTCATCCTCCCTGCAAATCCTCCCAGGCTTCCTCTCACTGAGCGGCGGCTGGGCCTCCCAGAAACCTGGGCACCACAAGTGACGTGTCCCTCTCCCCAGCCAGTCGGCTCACAGAGACCCTATCCTGAAGCTCTACTCTGCCCGCCCTTCTCCAGCACTGTGGCCCCTGCTCTAGCCCAATCTGTGGGTTCTTTCACTGGGGTATTACCGTAGGTACCTCCATCCTCACGCCATCCTCACATCCCCAAGCCGGAGGGAGGGAACTCTCCAACCTGCACATCTAATTCTATCACTCACCAGCTTAAAACTCTCCAGTGATTTCCTACCGCCTTTATGATAAAGTCTGAAATGTATTAACTTGACATTGACCGGGTAGCTCAATTAATTCGAGCATCACCCCAATACACCAGCATTGTGGGTTCAATGCCCAGCCAGGGCACATAAAGGAGTCAATCAATTAGTGCATAAATAAGTACAACAACAAATCAATGTTTCTCTCTCTAAAAGTCAATAGATAAAAAATAAATTTATTAACACAGTTCGCCAAGCCCTTTATGATATTACCCCCTCACACTTACACCTCCTCCATGCCCGACTCCACCCTCCAATTTGAAGTCATACACCAAACTCTCTTTGGTTCTAAACACAGGATGCTCTCCTCTTCCCCCTTGGCCTCTTCCCCAAATCTGGCAGGTCACCTGGCTAAGTCCACCTCACCCAATAGGTTTCAGCGTCAACTTCTCTGACCCCCACCTCCCACGAATGGTCCCTGCACTACGTGCCCACAGCAGCCTGCACCTCCCCTTCAGAGCACTCACTCTGTTGACCTGCCCGACTGCCCAAGGACACATGCTCCTCTCCCCACCCATCAGCTTCAGCCTTACTTAATTCTCTGTCCAGTGTTAGCTGATCCTCTAACTAACTGTTTATCCCAAATGATCGTTCATCATCAACAGCAAACACCAGTGCCTAGAGAGCGTCCCTGTGCACCAGGTACCACGGGGGAATCAAAACACACCTAACATGAACGAGTTTTCAAGAAAAACATCAAGGAGAGAAAATAACAACACGAAATGTTGTACTTACCAAGCAGTATGTCTACAGATGCACATTAGAAAACCAGTAGTTAGGAGATGTAAAATTCAGAAATTATCAGGATAAAGTACAGATAATCTCGGGACTCCTTCTAAAAAAGGATTTGGACTTAAATTTGAAGGTGGTGAAGGGCGAGTGACAGGCACAGAAATTAACCAGAGAAATGTTAAATTTTGCAACAATCAACTACTTTTTCAATCCTTTGGATTTATTGTGTTTTTTCAAGTGAAAACCTTGTCAGCCGTCTCTCTCCTGCCAGCCTGCCGGGGGCGCCAACAGTACGGTGTGGAACAGCCACTCTGGGGGCAGGAGAACTCCCAGTCATGGAGAGCGGGGCTGACTCACCCTCCCCGAAAGGGCAAGCAGGCCAGGAGTTCTTCAAACTTCAGTGTTCTCTGTGCGGGCAACTTTGCCCTCAAGTCCTCCCCCCCACCCCCACTGTCCGCCACGGATGAAAGTAAACACTACCAAGACATGATCTGCTTAGGGAGGAGAGGTGGCCAGTTTCTCAGAGGAAAAAGGCCTGGAGCCCCTTCCTCCAGGGACTTTTATTGGGTTCTAATACACAGGAATACTGGGCAGCAAGGATCAAATAGTAGATAACATTTCAAAGAGATCTGAGGGCTTAGTCTGAGTCACAGTCTGTCAGGAAGGGAGTGTGTAGAAACTTTGGAAGACATACTCATTTCCTGCTCAGACCCTTATCATATGAATGAAAGCACTCTTATCAAAGCAGGTTTCACAAGATTTTTTAGGAATTCTTTCTTATGCCAGATTTCCCCGAATCTGGATCCACTCTAGCAAGGCAAGGAGCTGCCCGCCCCCCATCAGGTTTTCAAGCTTAAATGGATTACAGCCAGGAAGCACTTCTCCCAAAGGATATGGGGACTCAAGCTTCTTTGTTGCAGCCCCCCGAGTCTTCCATGACGGCCTCCCAAGTGACTGAGTCTGACTTAGGTTGCCCCTCTCTCTGGAGGAGTCTTACCCGTCATTGACTTCTGACCATGCTTTGGGGGCAGGGAGAGGAAACTGAGGTAGCATTTGCTACCAGAGACAAGCTTTGTCTCCTGTGGCTCGCATTCTGGAGGGCACTCACTCATCCTTAGCCATGGGGGGTGGTGGTTATAATTCCTGAAACCTGGCAGAGCGGTCCCCAACAGTTCTCAAAGTAGATACAATTGAATAGAAATACTAATAAACAGATTGGGGGAAAAGTTTACTAGACCCCTGGGACTTAGCATATGGTCTTCCAACCAGTTTCCTGGGCAAAGAAGGAATTTACTAAGTACTTACTACATCCGGGACCCTTAGCAATGCCATGTCTCTTTAATACAATCACCCGGAACCAGGTGCTTTGTCACCTCCATTTCAGCTGTAAGAAGGCAGAGACTGGCAGACGTGCGGACGTGGCCATGGGCTGCTGTCAGTGCTGCCCTCAGAGCTCTGCTCTGACGCAAGGAAGAGGATGGATCCTTAACAAGGCGTTTGCGTGGTAAAGGTCTGAGCCAAAGAAAGGCAAGATGCTGTGACGAGTGACACAAAGAGAAACGGATCCTCAGAGAAATTAACCCCATGTGCAGTGTGAAAGACACATCTAAGTTAGGGAAACACAGAAAACGGTTCCTCAAAAGGCTGCTCAGCCTGGGCACTGTTGGCTGCGTAACTGTCGTGCGGGTGTTCAGCAGCACCCCTCCCCTGGTCATGACAACCCCAAATGTCTTAGACGCTACCAAATGCCCACGGGGGAGGGGGCAAAAATCACCCCTCCCCCACAAAGCCCTTAGAGCCCCGTTACTCCGAATGAGAGAGGTGCTGATACATGGAACTGACTGGCTATTTCAGGGCTTTATCTTAGGCACAAGTTTTCAGAGTTCCTTTTCAACATATTAAGACATGAAGCAATCAAATGCAGAATTACAATCTTAGAAAAAAGAGCCCCCCAAATTCCTTGATCATCAAGGACATCAGCTGCACTTAAGAGACAAGGTTTACATTCTCCCAGACCCGTGGTTTGTTGAAAAATTAATTTACCCCAGTCATGCTTTGATCTTCTAGCAAATTATTTCCTGAGACAAGATTTAACTTGTAAGGGCCCTGCAGGCTCACCAGCTGTTGGAGAGGAACCCACATCGAATTCCAGGTGGTGAGCAGAGGAGGGGCTGCCCACCTCGCCAGAGGGACCCGACTCAGTAACACAGCAAATGCTATGAAGGAGTCTAATTCCCCCAGGGAAAAAAAAAAAGCCCAACCTACAATGCAGCTTCGCTTTGTGTTCAAGGGAGAAAGCCCCTTTTAGGAAGTGGGTCAGTTTTACATCCCGGCACTAGTATATATACCCATTATAAAAGGTTTTTGCTGCTCTTTTAGTTTTATTTCTTAATTTCACAGTGAGTCAGAGAGTCACAACCCAAGTGGCCTCCTAGCTTCTACGGCTTGTTTTCACTAAAAGAGGGAAGGAGGGGCTTTCAGTCTTCCCACAGCTCTTGCTCACTTCGCACCTGTCCTGCAAGGTATGCGCGGCCGGCCAGATTGAACAGATGAGCCCTGAACGAAATGCTCGTGGCATCAGAAACCGCGTGCTTGGCCTATAGGAATCCTGGCTGCCAAGGAAGACCAGAGACCAACTTTGCTGTGCATTTATACCTTACCTTGTAAATGGCAGAGTGACGTACGCAGGCTGGCAGATACACATGCCACCCCCAAGATGTCCCAGTCCCACTTTCCAGTCCTATGAGCACGTAACGTTACATGGCAAAAGGACTCTGAAGACGTGATTAAGGTTAGGGGTCTTTGAGATGAGCCAATTCACTGGGTTATGCGATGGGTCCAATATAATTATATGAATCCTTAAAAGCTGAGAGGGATGGATGACAGAAGAAGCAGTAGGAGAAATCCGAAGCATGAAAGGGACTCAACTTGTCATTGGTCGCTTTGAAGATGGAGGAACAGAGCCAAGGGCCATGGGACACAGGTGGCCTCTTGAAGCTGGGAGCAAGGAGGAAAAGGGGTTACCTCCTAGAACCAGCCCTACCCACCCCTGCATTTGACCCGTGAGTCCTGTGTTAACCTCTGACCTACAGAACTGAAAGATAACACATTTGTGTTATTTTAAGCATTACACATGTCAGCCTTGTAGAAGGGATTTAAAAAATACAGATTTTGGTACCTGTAAGTGGGACACAGCTGTAACAAATACCAAGTACTATGGAAGTGGCTCTGGACTAGAGAGTGGGTGGAGCCTGGAAGACTTTGAGGAGGAGGATGGGAAAGTCTAGACTGCCTTGAAGAGAACTGTTAACAGACACATGGCCACTGAGGACTGCTCGGGAGGACTCAGAAGGAAGTGAAGAGCATGGTAAGGAAAATACCTACTACCTTGGAGAATACTGAAACCACCAAGAGCACAGGACACAAACGCTTCCATTCTACCATACTACTGTGAACCGAGAAGGTAAAGCTCCGAAGCGGGGGAAGAGCCTGACAACTCAGGGGCGCAACTCTGCCCCCCAGCTTTATGGTGCAATCCACCACTCTTGACGATGAGCAAAGCCGCTGTCTCTGGAATGCAGCCACTGCATCCCTGCACGTGACCTGGGGCAGGCAGCCTTTCTGAACCACCCTTGGGAATGATCCCAGCACCCCTCTCACGGGGTCATGGGCATTAATGAGGTCGCGCACGGCAAGCCTTGCAGCACCTCAGACACAGGCACTCACAAATGCAAGCTTTTTTTCTGCCCTAGTCTAGAGGGGAAATGACTGAAGAGGGATCTGTCCTTCCTTTCTCCCACAAGAAAGCATTTTCTGAGTCTTCTCTAGGGAGACTCGGGGCCTGGGTGTAAAAGAAGGCAACAGAACAAGCTGGGGGCATGTTCAGGAAGCCACTGCTACTTAAATCTACGGCAAGGCTTGGGGACTTGATGGGGCTATTCCAAAATGCAAGGGACGGATGGACTGAGGCCTGCGGAGGCTGCCCGAGGCTTCAGAGAAAGAAAAAAAGGAGGACAAGTTGTTTCTCTGGGTGACTCTATTGCTGGAAACCTGCCAGCTGCATTTTGAGAACACTGGGCAGAGATACTGGGCCGCTGTCAGTGCCAACTTGGACAGGAAGTGATGCGCTGGGTCCCACGGTCCAGAAGCCAGCAGGAGGGGGCGCTGGGGGCATCCTCAAAGAAAGACATCAATTCTCCAGCCTGGCACCCTACCTCAGCCTTCCCTCTCCCCCCGCCTCCACCCTTCTCCATCCATGGAATTAGAATACACATCAAAAAATTAAAAGACTACGATTGTTCCTGCACAGGCAAGGCAAAGCTAAATTTTACAGAAATTCATAGAATTTTCTACTTAAGAAGAATGAGAGGTTTTTCTCCTCTGTTGTAAAACTTGTTTAGTTTTGGTGCTTTCACGAGGTTTCTGGGAGAAGACATTATGGGGCAGAAAAAGGGCACTAAGAAGCATCTGAGTATCATGTCTATCTCTTGACATCTGTACCCTTGACCATAAATTACAGTGGTTCATTCCTCAGGATTAACAGTCAACAGTTAAATGTCAGCCAGCAGGCTGCTGCCTAAGAGAGCAGGGAGCAGGGTTGGGGTGGGGGAGGGAATCACCTTAGCAATGGCTAAGATGAAACCAAGTGGTGAAGAATTAAATCATTCTCTGCTAGTGTGTTTATAAAACACACATGTCTGCCAACACAGTCAGCATTTTCTGCTTAAGAGCTGTATTTTCTCTCTTCATCATATTAAAATGAAAAAAATCTCCTCGTGCCTGCTAAGAACACAACACATCTCACATTACTTTCTGCTGGAGTAAAATCTGTGGCTCCCCCACCCCTCCCAGCAATGTGATTAAAGCACAAATTTTTATGACCAAAGCACATGTACCCACTGAAAACAATAATGCTTTCAAAAAAAAAGAACAAGTCCCAAAAGTTCTTCCAACAACCCCATTGTTTTGGATTCACAAGCTGGGAAAACGTACATTTCTGCATTACATTTTCTAAATTTCCATCAGTTGGGTAGGTCTTATGGCTCATTCTTCACACGCCCACTGTATATTACTGAACGCCCTTTCCAAGTAAACCCAGATAGGCAGTTATCAGAGCAGATGTATTTTTGGGGTGCACAGGACAACAGAACTGGACCTTACCTATGCCCACTCCTTCCCCCTCTCCCTCTGCTGCAGCCCCGTGCTAACCCCTGTGAATAAAAAAGCAGAGTGCTGCTAAAAGGTACTGGAGAACTTTTATCCTCCTTATCTCAACCCAAATCTGTAGAATCTGGGAGTGTCAGCTAGTGATTCTCCAGATCCTTCTAAAAGCATGATGATGTGAGCACTTAGCAATTCTGTTCTGCTTTTCATAAACATGGAAAAGGGAGGTGTATGGCTTGGAGACAGATAATGAACTTAGCTACTGAAAACAAATTCCTGCCTACTTTTTGAAGAGGAAAACAACTTAATGGGTAGGAACTGTCCGAAGCCCACGTGACCTCGGCACGTGCCTCACTCACTGTACCAGGAACTAGAAATGCCACCCAGGGTTGCCTGACTGGGCTGGCAGAACCAGCTGGCTACCCCCGACTCCTCACCAGTCAGTGTTCAGTCTCAGCCAGGATGGTCCAGACATCTGAATGTGATCCACTTAAAACTATTGGGATTCAAGTAAGTTAACTACTTCAGGATTGGAAAATCTTAACAGTGTTTTCGAATGATAAAAATGTGTATGGTATAAAATTTTCTGTTTTATGTGCCTCATCCAGGGGCATAAGAGGTTGCCTATATGAAGTACTTGGACTGTGCCCTACACTTTAAATGCATTATGATTATGCATTATTTGATCCAGTGCATTATTATTTCCCAGAAAGAACCCAGTAACAAACGGACTCAGTGTTCATTCCTCAGATGAGGAAACCAGGGCTTACCAAGGATAAACAACACACCCGAAGGTCAAACTGATATACCTGAACGTTCCTGAACCCAAATTCACGCTCTTAACCTCTGATGCACTTTTAGGAGGTACCATGATTACCAACAGGTTTTAATAACAGCTATGACTCCTCCAAATTGCTCTGGGAGTGCAACAAATTTCACTGGCAAAATTAATGATTACTTCCTTTTTTCAGCAACTTTTGCTCCAGCACATGAAAGCCTCGCACACGCGGTTCTGCGTCTGACTAGCAGTAACCCCCAGTATCTTCCTGGAGCCAGTTTCAAAGCAATGTGAATATTCACAAGTGCCTTTCTCTTCAAAGGGTCACCATCGCTACAGGACAGAATCCAGTTCCAAAACTGTTGTGACCAGCAACTGCATGGGGCCAGAGGCCCCATTATTTTCAGCGAGCGACCAGGCCTCAGAACACAGCCACCTCCCGGCTCCCTCCTGCAGCTGTGTACACAAGGCTTATTATACCACAACCTCCGGTTTTGTTTTCTGGCCAAGAGATAAGAAAAACATGGTTGACGGAGATGCCACTGTTGGTAAGGAAATCTCTGGTCCACTCCAGAAATCTGGAAGTGTGTTTCTTTATTCTAAACTCAGGCAATTTTACTTTCTTCCAAGATGTCCCAAAACCAGTGAGTAAGCCTGCATTTAGATCCAGGCTTAACAAGCAAGCTGTATACCCAAGCCAAGGAGCCAATGAAGATTTCAAATGAACATAGGTTTAGCTTCTGACTATCATATATCCAAACCTAAAAGTAAAACAATTAGACAAAGTGGAATAGTGCTTGCCAGAGGGCAATAGAGGGAGGGGGAAATGGGGACAGTTTTTAATGGGTGCTGAGTTTCTGTTCGGGAAGATGTAAAACTTCTAGAGATGGGTGGTTGTACGACAATGTAGATGTACTTAACACCACGGAATTGAACATTAAAACAGTTAAAATGAAAACAGCAACAAAAAACTTCTGGTAACATTCATATGGATGCTTCTTTCTTTAAACCTCTCCCTTACAAAAGGAAATGAGATCACAGCACCCTTTAAAATAAATTACTGCAACACCCCAGCTGGTGTGGCTCAGTGGACTGAACGCGGGCCTGCGAACCGAAGGGTTGCCAGTTTGATTCTCATTCAGGGCACAGGTCCCTCTTTAGGGAGGTGTGAGAGGCAACTGACTGATGCTTCTCTCCCTCTCTTTCTCCCTTCCTACCCCTCTCTCTAAAAATAGATAAAACCTTAAAAATTAAAATAAATCACTGAAAAGTCTTGAATTTATTCTAGGCACCACTGGGAAGACGTTAAACACAAGTTTTAGGCCCAAAGCTCCTAATAAAAGGTTAATGCTCTGCCCTAAGTTACTTTTCGGTCTGTAGGCACTATATGCCTAAGTGGGGCCAGAGTCCCTTCAGAGGCTTCAGGGGAGAGCACTGACCACAGGGGCTCAGAGTAGCCCACCCATTATTTTGTTATTCTTTTTCATCTTCGCCCAGGGATATGTTCACTGAGCCTTAGAGAAAGAGAAAGGGTGAGGGGAGAGAGAGTGATTTGACAGAGAGAGAGAGAAACATGGATTAGCTGCCTCTGTATGCACCCCCACCGGGGATCGAGCCCTCAACCTAGGTTTGCGCACCAATCAGGCAACAAACCTGTGATCTTTTGGCGCGTGAGATGACGCTCCAACCAACTGAACCACCAGGCCAGGTCTCCCATCCATTATTTCACAATCTTGTTATAGACTGAATAGTTTCATCCCCCCTTCCATTTATATGTTAAAGCCTTAACCCCCAATTTAATGGGACTTTGCAGGCATGGCCTTTGGCAGGTAAGTGCAAATTCATTACTTTCAGGGAAAAGCCATTTCCAAACATGACTCACCTGTGAGCATACACAGGAGGCACAACAGCTCAGTGGGCATTGAGACAGGTTCTCTTCTCTCTCTGGCGTCACACTGCCACATGCAACAGTCTGGCTCTCAGACACACACACACACACAGCAGTAGCAACTGTTTTGTCCACTTCGTGGGCCATGTCAGAGGAATACACTGAGGAGATGCCAGCAGGCTGTCATGGTTCAGAAGGAAATGGTCTGCGGTTCACTGCAGTCTCTTTTTTCGCGCAGACAAAGGCTTTTCACAGAGGGAAAACCACCAGTGCCACTGCCCTCCAGCTGACTACTGATGTTTTCATCACCTGAGAAGGAGCCAAGAGCTGCGTCGCTGATGACTCAGAGTCTCCCGCAATCAAGTCTCTTCTTCCAGCGCTCGAACTTCAGAGCTTTACTTTGCAATTATCGACCTCCTTTACTTTTTCTCCTCCCTCAAGGTCTAATGTTCTGATTTGTGAGCCAATCTTGATCCCCAAAGTGAATGAGTAAGTACTTCTTACCTCTGTTTCTGCATCTTGTTTGCCCCTTAGTGGCGAGTAAGCCTGGAGTTAGAAAACTCTGACCTGTGCCAACCTAGGTCAGTGTACTTCTTTTGAATTACATAAAATGCTGATTGGTTTTCTTTAAATTTTGAATGACTCATTTTTAAATGTCACTGTGAAACTTGTGGTTAGTATCAACATCAACAATAAAATGAAAACCTGATCCTCACTAATAGTAAAATATGTAGAAAATCCTTAACAACTAGAATAGTATTACATTTAAAACATGAACAGATAGGCAGATCGACACAGCAGAGAAGTCAAGAAATGGAAACACAAGCCTGTGGGATTTGGCATATGATAAAGGTGGCCTTTCCAATCATAAAGGACAAATGAATTATTAAATAAATGGTTGAGAGAACCAGTAGCCATCTTTTAAAAAGTAAACTGATTTCCCTACTTACTAAAATTAAGATGGATTAATAATTTAAATATAAAAATTGAAACCAAAAAAGTATCAGAAGCTCTGGACAATTAAAAAAATAACTTTAGAGTGGGGAAGACCTTCTTCCCTTATGGCATTAAATTCAAAGACCTTAAAATAAGCAGCTGATAGCCATAGTTCAATGTGGCTCAGTTGGTTGGGGTGTCATCCCATAACCAAAAGGTTGCAGGTTCAATTCCTGGTCAGGGCACATACCTAGGCTGCAGGTTTGGTCTCCTGTGCAGGTGTGTGCAATACCAGGTCCAGGAGCGTAGGGGAGGCAACCAATCGATGCTTCTCTCTCACATCTATGTTTCTCTCTCTCCCTTCTTCTCTAAAGAGCAATGAAAAAAAAAGTCCTCAGGTGAAGATTAAAAAATAAAAGCAGCTGATTAATTTGTCTACATGGAGAAATACAACATAATCTAAGTCAAAAGCTGAACAATGAGCTGGGAACAACTCCAATTCTCAACATAGATAAGGGCTTATTTCCTTATATATAAAGTGACAGAACTTGATAACTAATAGCCCAGCAGCTCACTGAAAGGCTCTTACAGATTCATGAAAAGATGCTCAACCTCCTGCGAGAAATGCAAATTAAAACCACACGAGATACCATTTTTTACTTATCAGATTGGCAAAGATGAAAGTTTCCTAACATCCCATGCTGGCAAGGACGCGGAGTGACAGGTACGTTTGTGCCTTGCTGCTCAGAGTATGGAGGACATTTGGGGTGACAGCTATCACAAGAACAAAGGCACAGTGCCCTTCACCCGGTAATTCCATATTTAGGATTTTACCACATGTGAGCAAAATAATGTGTGAGCAAGGTTTCCCCTGGCAGTACTGCTGCAAACAGTAAAGTCAAGAGGAAATGGATTCAACAAAATATGGAATATCTGTAAAAAGAAACACTGTGCTCCTATGTTTAAAAATATAAATAAAAAGTAAAAACTGTACCTGCATAGGGGAATCTCAAGAAGTACAGTGACATTAAAAAAAGCAGGGTGCATAACAATATGTAAAGTATGTTATTATTGGCGATTTTAAAGAGGCAAGAATGCGATAATGCGCACACACCTTTTACACAAGAACAGAGCATCCCTTTGGAAAGAGGAGCACCAACTGCCTCTGAGGAGGGAATATGGGAGCTTGTAGCAGGAAATGGGAGGCTTTCTATTTTGCCTTTTAAAATATTTTCAATTTGAGCCATGTATTATCCATCTGAAGATTACTTTTAATTCAGCAAAACAACTGTAAGTAAAGCTAAAGAAATTCACCATAAAACAGAATAAAAAGGCCACAACCTAGAAAATATAAGAGAAAAAGGTAAGGACATCAGAGGAGTATTCCAGAAAGGTGAAAACAGGAATTCATTCAAAAGAAAGGAGAGAAAGTGTCAGAGATCCAAGAGATTTTCCAATAACTAAAAAAACATAAATTTCTAGATTAGGAAGGCCACTCTGTGCCCAGAAAAATCAATGAACATAGCTCAATCAGAAGCCTTGGGACAAAAAAAAGACCCTAAAAGCTTTTAAAGTGAAGGGAAGTGTTAGGGAGCAATCTTTTCCAATTCGTAGAGGGAAAGGATGTCCAACCTGAAAGTGTGTACTTCCCTAACTATTGAGGAGGACAGTGGAGACATTTTAAAGATGCCAAATCTCAAAAACATGTATCCCACGTAGCCTCTCTCAGGAGCTGCTGGTCAATGCTCTCTACCAAGGTGAGAGACCATGAGAGACCACGAGGAAAGATGACGCCACAGGATCCAGGAAAGAGAAATGAAGAGCATCTCTGCACTGAGGAAGACACTTCAAAAGGGATGCCTCTGGGAACTGGTCCAGCAGATTAATTACCACCTGAGGTTTTAGGGGTTAGGCTTCAATTTGAGGGTGAGCCACTGAAAGGCATGTAAGGCTAATATACAAAATTATTAACTCCGGGTGAGAATGAGCTTATGAGGAAGAAAATCTTCAAATTACATGTCTCAGCTGTGAATTACTTTCATAGTCACAACAATAAAAATTTTCTATCCCAATCAAACGAAAAACTGTACACCAGAAGAATCTGAGAAGAGTGTTAGGAGAAGAGTCGAGAGTTCTATTCTCATCTTCCAGCGTACGGACACAGTAACTATCCAAATTTGGATTTTTTTAAATCAAGAAATGACAATTATGAGCATGTTTTCTTAAAACATTGCATTTCCACAGGTCGAAGCCAGTCAAATATCAGCCTTTTCTTATAGTTTGACAACATTACAAGATAAACGATTTATAAGCAGTTACTTGGAAGGAATCAGACTGGGAGAGGTGGGGCAGAAGCTACTGTCTTTGTTTACAAATGCTGTAGAACCACTAGATTTTTTAAAGTATAGAAACACATAAAAACAATGGTAAGGTTTTTCATACCTGAGAGTCAATGACGGGCTAATGGGATGGCATGATGGTAAAAGCCGTACTTCGGACAGTACCTACAAACAGCCTACGGCTGCTAGGTCTGCTGCCGCTGGTGCTGACCTACTGCTACCACGTGTGGGTTGGGGACACAGACATCGCCTCACTAACTGTACAGAATAAGAGAACAGCGGACTTTCTGCATACTTTTGGCAACCCAGTATGCAGTCACTGTCAGCCATGATGGTAATATCATGTGCTACATCAAGACTGAGCTAACGGGGTGTTTGTTACAGGAGCACCCCTGGGAGGGCCTGGAACACCCAAAACCACGAGTCTGGACACGAGTCGGATAAGGATTCCATCTGGACACCGATATGAGACCTCCACCCACTGTGGGCTCCGAGAACTCAGAGCTCTGACCACTCCACGGTCACACTTGGCTGTACCCAGTAAGACCAACAAATCTCTTTAATAAGCTACTTCTCTTTGGAGAGTGGTTTTGAATTCCTATACACCATTCTGTTCCAAGGTTACTTTTAAAGTTTAACAATACAAGTCCCAGCTATTGTCAAAAAAATAAATGGAAATAACTGCAGAACAAGTTTTCATCAAGAGAGGGCTGGGGTAAGGGGAAAGGAGGGAGGGGCTGTATTAGTTTACCTACATATTGAAGCAGAGTCACAATCACAACTGGGCATAAAATAATTTCTGGCACCATGGCAGCCAAAGCAGAAATGAGAATGTGACTTATTACAACTTTGATGATGGGAGGGGGGGATAAAATGTCCTTGTTCATCAGGGAAATAAATGTTGTCCTAACAGTGAACTAAAACATAACACACTTCCTGACGTGAGGGATTCTGAAGGCATGGTGAATCCTTATGAGCAGTTCATTCCAAAATAAATATCTATTAAGTGCCTTCTATCTTCCCAGGCTCTGCCCTAGCAACTTGGTGAGTATCTGCCAACAAACCAGACAAAGGTATGAACCAGGTGAAGGGCCCGGGAAGCCCACAGTCTACTGGGGTTGATGGACGTTAAACACAATAGGTAAATTAAACTGTATAATTATGCTCCAGGACAGAAGTAAAGGGCAGGCTAGATAAGGGAGTTCAGAAGTAGCGGAAGGCAGCTTATAATTATGAATTGTAAGGTACTGCGCCGATGACGCCTCAGCAAGGACTGAGCACGCTCACGCCCAGGGATGAGAAGACTGCTTCGGGCAGAGCAGCAGCCAGTGCCAAGGCCCTCGGGGAAAGCACGCAGGCACATGTGAGGAAGAGCAAGGAGGCCACACACAGGAGCGGGAAGCGTGGGAGGGGGTGGAGACAGGAAGTTAAGACAGTAACTAAGGGACCAGGTCAAGAAAACCACGGAGTTCACAGTAAAAACTTTTCCTCTTATGGAAACAGGAAGCCAGCAGAGGGTCTGAGCAGAGAAGCTCCACCATGTGACTTCAAGTCACCACGGGCCACCAAGTTTCTAAGGGATCATTGCTGAGAATGAACTGCAAGGGCATAGGAGGGGAAACCAATTATGAGGCTACTGCAGTAATCTGGGTGGGACAGCAATGGGGGGGAGGGGGCACAGATTCTGGATACATTCCTAAGGCGTGGTCAACAGGGTTTGCTAACAGACTGGAGGTGGAGTGTGAGAGGAAGGAGAGTGAAGATGACTACACAGTTTTTGGGTTTTCCATCCATGAAGACAGGGAACCCTGGAGAGAATGAGACGGGGGAAACCATGAACTGCTTTGGTCATGTCAAGTTTGAGGTGGCTGTCAGACACTCAGATGGAGGTACGAGAAGGAAGTTGGATATGCAGACATGGAGGTAGGGAAAGAGTCATCAGGGCTGGAGAAATAAATGAGAACAACCAGAACTGAACCGAAAATAACTAAAGCCCTGAGATGGGATGAGGTTGCCGAGGGAGTGTCTACAGAAAAGAAAAAAATCAAGGACTGAGACCTGAGGTCCCTCCAAAAGCCAAGGAGATGGAGAGCCAACAAAGGAAGCTGAGAAGCAGATGCCAGCGAGCAAGGAGGAAAGCCAGCAGGTACAGAAAAAGTTAACATGGTCACGCTTCATATTATCCATCAATAAGAGCAAAAGGAACAGCCACAAGTCAAAGTTCAGGGAAGATGCTTCTGTGGGAAGCTACTGCACAATGGTTCAGAAGTTTAGCTTCTGGTCAACTCTGGCTTGATTGCCACAAGCTGTCAGCACCAAGGGAGGGTAGTAAAGGGAAAGCCAGGGCAGGTCAAAGGCTGGAGGGCAGGAGAGCACAGGCAGGTATGCACTGCTCATCCAAGAAGCACATGAGTTTGTAGAGTAAGCTGGGTTTGATGCCAAAGCAGCTCACTGGGAAATACCAGCTCCAAATCCAAAAGTGAGTACGTAGTCCCTTCCTCATTAGTACAAGGGCTCAGAAAGAGTCTCTTGCCCTGAACACAAGGGATGGAGACCCCAGTGTGGCCCTGAGCACGCGACAAAGGAGGTAAGGAGAGCACGTGAAGGAGTGAGATGTGGTACTCATTCTCTGTATTTCTCTCTCTGCACTTCATAAAAACAGGACCTTCTTACAATTTTCAAACATACCAAGTAAGCGCAATATATGTACTTATATCTAACCTTGCTCCAAAAAGGGTTTCAGGCAAGTGTTTAAAACTAAATTGAACTCTATTTACCTTAATTTTAAAAACAGAAACAATTATTAAATGCTGAACAAGGGAAAATACAATGAATAGTAAATGAGACCTAAATTAGGTAAGCAAAAAAGACTATCATAAAGTTCAGCATGGCTGTTTAGCAGTGAGATATAAATTTGGCCAGATACAGCTATCACAATTTCTTACAAGATTCACATTCTTCACTCAATCAAATATTTTCTCAAGAAATGTCCCAGCACTGCCTGTTATTGAGGCCGACAGCGACTTTTCTAATGATTCTTCACAAAGACGGCTGCTGAGAGCCAGGACAGGGGCCCTGAGCTGTGAGTGTCCTGTGACTCTTTCTCCTCCTGTGTCCTACCCTCGATGGTGTAAGCTGAGGACCTCACATGTACTGACTCGAGAAGAGATGAGAGGGAAAAGGAAGTACAGCGTTCCAGGTACCCAGTATTCTGATGGAATTCGTGCGTAAAATCCTTCAGAATTTTATGAATTGACACTATTTCTCCAACACAAGTTTTCTCTAATAGCTGGGGCGGGTCCGGCACCCAGAAAGAACTGAGAGCGCAGCACGTGGCATCGCCAAGCAAGGGTTGGTCCGCCTACAGAAAGGCAGCCAGGCAGAAACGTCACAAGTCACGTAAAAATACAGAACCTATCCCAGACTCCTGACTAAACAGATAACCCCCAATTCACGTACAGAGTTGTGAGGGCAAACCCGTAGAAATGGCCAAGACCCCTTCCCACCAAAAAATAAAAAAGAGTCCTCAATCTACCCAACATGTGGATGGTGAAAGACCGAGCCAGGCACTGAAGTACTACACCTCACAGGAGGTATAATTATAATTTGCTATCCTTCTTAAAAGATTCTGATCTTTTACTTTTTAAAAGATAAAGCAGAAGTTTCCCAGTGAGGATATTAGCAATAGCTCAGTAATTTCACTTTTGAAAGAAAAATACCAGAACATACTTACTAGGCCCTAATAACTTTTATTTTCAACAAAAGCCCCCATTTCTCTACCAGTCTCTTAACAGAACCATCTGCCTTTAATTGGAGGCCAAGACCGTATTAATCAAGGAATTAAAAAAAAACAATGACCAATGAGATAGCAGTGATACATGAAAAATCATAAACTAAAAGTCATGAATGCAATGAGTAATTTCTTAATTAAGATACAGACCCACACCTTTGAGAAACAATGAGTGGAAAGTTACCAAACTGTGGGTACAGTTTTCCAGATCATACAAAATTAATCAGTCCTCTATACAAAAATTAGACCTCGTTCTCCGTATTGAGGCAGATTTCTGAAGCATAACCTTTCCCAAATAAACCCTGAAATACAGACTTAATCAATTCTAAAAACTGTTTCTGCCTCGGCATACGGGCCATTAAACCTCTCTGAATTACATACAGTCCGAGTTGTGGCAGATTAGTTTGTTGCTTCAGTTGTTTGCTGCCCTCCCCGTAAGAGGATTACTCCTCCCAGTCTCCTGGGAAGAAGTGTCTGCACCTGTAAGCGTCAATCCTGCTTCCCCACTTCACTGCTGGTGGGCCTAGCCACGTGACTTGCTTCGGGGACTGGTCACTTCCCTTCTTGCCCCTTCTTACTGCCATGAGGTTATGTCCCAGACGAGGGTGACCCATTCAGCCTGGCTCCAGAGTCAAGGCCACCCTTGAAGCAGAGCCACAGCTGTCATGTAAAGTGAACGAGAAATTAAAATACGTTGTTTTAAGCCACTGAGCATCCAAGCTGAAAAATAAAACCAACACTTTATTTTTGAAAATGCTTTAATGCTCAGTGGAATGATTGATAAACGCCTAGGGCAGCCTAAGTAAGGTAAATGGACATATAGGTCTTACTGCCAGGAAATTTTCAGGCTAGCCATCTACATAGCAAATATAATAAACTGAAAATAGCATGGGATTTTTTCTAATTGAAGTTTTTGTCTTATAAATGGTGTGTCTGGGGGGAAGGGGAAAACTTAAGTTACTGACCTTTAGAAGACCTTCGTGAGAACAATGGTAGGTTCAAAGATGATAAAGTTCAACAGCTCACCCTTCCACAGTCTTGTAATTAATTAATCTCTAACTGATAGGGGGAACAGAACAAGAATCAAGGTTATAAACTCCACCTGCACAGCAGTCTCCTAGCAAAACAAGGAAATGTAATTGTCTGGGATTTTATGGGAAGTAGAAACCATTCCACAAAAAGTGTAGGTTCACTTTAGCTTTTTAGTATCAGTCCCTGCCTGGAAATCTTACCAGTAAGATCTGATACAAATGGCTTTTCAAATGATTGATTAAAACAGAACTTGATAAAAATTACTAGAACTCTCAATTTTTTCCTAGAAGTTGAAGAAAAACAATGCCCAGAGATAAGACTCCTTTCATAGCCACTCTGATAAAAAAACATAAGTTCATTTAAAACTTAATTTCTGAAGGAAAAATATTCAGCATCACGACTTGCCAATTTGTGATGAGGTCTTGACGAGCTGTAAGTCCAGAGAAACTTAGAAACTTACTAGGGCTAAGCTGAAAGGGTGCCACACCCAGGGGCTGTGGTGAGAATCTGTTTTAATTGGTAGGAAACATATGAAAAAAAGGAGCAATGAAAAGGTGCCCAGTCAAAGGTCAAGAGCAATGCTAAGAAATCCCATACAGGCAAAAACTAAGTCAAGGTTTACAGACCTTGAAAACTGTAAATCTACAGTTTTCCCAAGAGATGGGGAGGGACATAATGCTATACTCTGCCCTGAAAAGTCATGAATCTGAAGCCCAATCTCCACAAGACTCTGCAAGCCCATAATAAGTATCAGAAAGGCTATCTGCACTACAAAATTTCCATCGAGTTAGGAACAGTATTTCCTACAATTTGTAACAAAGTAAATACCCAGAACGTGTGACACCATCACATATTTTGGCAATTCTGTCATAATCCCAAAATGGTACAAGGTAATTACAGCTCCCTCTGAAAGACAAATTTCTGGTTGATCCTGGTAAAACCAGAACTCGAGGAGAGTCTTAGGTCGAGCTGCAGGGGTGTCTGTCCTGTTTGGCAGTAGACCTGAGAATCTGATTTGGTTGGAAGGGATCAAAGTATTTCTGGGGACTTTCCTTCGGCCCCTGCTCCCCATACCAGCTGGGAAAATGGGAGGAAGCAGACATTCAGCAGGAGAACATGTGCTAAGGTGGCAACCGTTTTTTCTCTCACACACATTTCCGGCTCTGGAAAAACCCACCTGTCCTTAACTTTGGCTGCTTCGTTTTCTACATGATCCTGGCCTCCCTGCCACAGCTGGCTGAATCACCGTGGAAAGGGAAGCATAGGCCGAGCCAAGGAACAGAGAGGGAGAAAGGACTAGAAAGAGCCAATTATAATAAGAAAAGGAGATGGGCTTGAAATGGGAAGTCAGGGTAAGGCAGGGCTGGGCTGCCGTTTTCTACCCAATGTGAGCTGAAGCAGAGAAAGATGGTCTCCAGAGAAAAGCCAAGGAATGGTGCAGACACGATACCGCACGGGCCCCGAAGAAATCACAACTTAGGCCCTAACTCCCCAAATACCCAGGAGGACTGGCTGGGCTGCTGTGGTCTTGGATTTCATGGGTTCCTTCCAACAAATTCCTTATTGTTGATGCTAATTTGTCTAAGCCAGTCTAAATGGGTTTTTTTTTCAGCCAGTAAGCCTTACTGGTTTATTTATTTTATGCTTGATCTTAATAAACTCTCTGAATTAAAGAATAACATAATACAATAAAATACATGAATCTCAAGTATCTGTCATGATGAAGTTTTAAATGAACACATCCATGTCATCAGCAACCAGATCAAAGTCGGCGCGTCAGCAGGACCCGGGAGGCCCCACGTCCCTCCTGGTCACAGCAGCCCTTGTGCCACCGCCTGCCCTGCTCGGACTTGTCACCGCTGCTTAGTTTTTGCCTCTTTTTGGCTTCATATAAATGAAATCACACATGTGTGCTTGTCTCTCGCCTCTTTACTCAATTCATCGTGTTGTTCTGTGTGGCAGTAATCTGTTCTTTTTTATTGCCATTTGGTGTTTCATTAGATAATCGTACCACAATTTACGTACTTACCCATTCGTGGGCATTCGGATTGTTTCTGTTGTTCCATTATGACATTCTTGTACATGCGCACTCGTCCCTGCTGGGCACGCACATCTAGGAGGGTACGCACTGGGATGTGAGCTACATGCACCTGTTCAGCTTCACGGATTAGTCCAAACAGGTGCCCAAAGTTAAATCGGCGTACACTTCCAGTGTGTGTGAGTTGGAACTTTTCTATATACCCATTAATGTTTGGTTATGGTTTTTTTTGTTAATTTTAGCCATTTGTGTGAGTATATATTGGTGTTTTAGAGTAGTTTTTAGTTTGCATTTTCCTGATGACTTTCTCTTTTTAAAATTAGATTTTTTTTTTGGTTTTTACTGATTTGTAGCTGTTCTGTACAGATTCTGCACAAGTTGTTTGTTGGATACGCGGATGACAAATACATTCTACTCAGTGATTTGCCTTTTCACTCTTAATTTGTACTGCTGAATGAAAGTTCTTAATTGCAATGAACTCGAAAATAGGCAATAGAATGCATGTTGCCTTGAGAAATAGACCCAGTCCTCTTGGTCTATACAGTCACTGATTTAAGGAAAGTTCACTCTATGGGCCCCGGCCTTTGCATAAGCCCTACACGGTAAATATAATGACACTATCCTCACTCCCCCAAAGCTTCGGATACAAGGACGCACCAACATAACAGCCAGCAGTGTGCCCAGTTGATCAACCGCATTTACGCATTATACCCTGGAAACATTGTTATGAATGGTGCATGGTTGGCCACACCAGCCCTTAAGAGTCCCATAGCCACCCTCACAAGAGATGTTCCCCACAGACAAGTACCTAACACCTCAACGACTTCCCAGCAATTACCATCTCACTGTTCTAAACGACCAGTGAAAGTTCCCTTGGCCTGAGGCAGCAGGAGGAGCTTCTCTTGGAGTGAGCAGATTTCAACAACCTGTGGGTGAGGCTCACACATCTACTGCCTCACGGATCCTCTTGAAGAGAGGGAAGGTTGGTGGTACGTCAAGGAGCTGGGGTCTCCCCTGGGCCCCAGGTCCCTGAGCTGGCCTTGGCCCTTTCATGTGCTCCCAGGGTTCTTCCCACATCCACTGTGCGCTCCCTGAGATCACGGCCCTCCCTCTGCTCCTCTGGCTACAAGAGAAAAGGCAGCTCTTAAAACTTCCCAGGGAGTTTCATGGTCGGGAAATACTACATCCCGAGTGTTTCTTTATCTTCACTCCCTGCTCGTCCCACTCCACCTCATGCGCACACGAGATACAAACACAATGGTTTCGTGACATTGTTTCTTTTCAGACAAACGGAGGCACGAGAAACATGCCTGGCAGGAAGCAACAGAGTTCCAAGTCTAGAACCCGAGTCTAACCACTGCCCTATATTGAACCTCCTCCCTTCAAAATGACCAGACTAAAAACAAAGGCAAACATGGGGAAGAAATGGAAAAGAAAAAGCTCTTCTGAGTCAATGAGGGTCAAGAAAAGAAAAGAGATGCTCAGGAGCCAGCAGTTTCCCTGGACTGGGCGCCCTGATCTGGCCCGGAGCCAGGCTTCATCAGACCCAGACGTCCCGTGTGAGTGAGGACGCTGACCAGGTAAACAGGCGAACACAGGTATGTGGTGAGATTGGGTGTGAGGCCACGGGTTCACAACACTCTCTGCAAGAAAATGGTCGATAAACCACATAAACTTCAAGTCCCTTCAACAGTATTTCCTCCCTTTTGCAAGGAAAGTTGACAGAGCAGGGAAAAGTGACAGTTTTTTCTATTGTACTAAAGCAAATACTTCACTGAGTTGTTATGGACCGAGAGTGCTAAAGGCCTTCCTGCTCATTCCTGACTTCAAGAGGCGCACCGCTGGCACATCCCTCCCAGTAACAAGAGGCCTGAGCCCGGACACCGTGGCACTGTTTCTGAGTGACAGAGGCTTGGGTTATCGGGAAGGCGTGAAAAAGCTGTGTGAGCACCCGGAATTCCCACAGCGGGAGAACAAAGGCCTTCCGATTAGGTGTCCCGGTGTCCGTGAGCATCCAAATTTGTTTCCCAAGACCGGCTAAAAGAACTCCCACACTTCACACCCCCCACCCTCGCCCCGTCCCCCAAAAGAAACAGTTTTCTTTCTTTATTAGCCTAAAAAATGATTAAAAGTTTCCTTAAAAAAAAAAAAAAAGGACCCACTGAGTTTGGGGAGGCTAAGTTACAGTCCCCTCATGGCTGTAAGTCCACACACAAAAAGGTGTGACCGGAGACGACTGGTGGGGAACAAGCACCCGCCCCAGACACGTACCTGGCAGGTCGGGTCAAATCTCTTCTTAACCAAATGTCTAAACTTCAGCTGTCAGAAGCATGGAATTCCTGATCACCCGCAGGACAGGTCACCACGCAGTGGGCACCTGCACCGCTACGGTACCTGACGAATCGGTAACTGAATCGGTGCCTTCGTGCAGATGTGGCAGCTTTAGTATGCTACTGATGAAGTCACACATGTTCATTCAATGTCTACTTTTTAATCCCTCGAAGCACAACCTAGTCACTCCCCTCCCACCCGCCTCCCACCCGGCCACTCCCACCCGGCCACTCCGTAAAAAGCCCCTGCTGCGCCTCCGGTCTCTGCAGGGTACCCCCCACCCCGTCAGTCCCAGAGCTGCGGACAAGCCTCAGATCCCACCCCAGAGCCACAGCTGCTCCCCTTTTCTTCCCGCCAATGAAAACTTACTAGAACACTAGACAGTTCATAGGACCGTAAGTTCCCTCAATATTTAAAAAAGTGTTTTGAATGGACAAAACTTTCATATCAGTACCTATCTGAACTGTTTCTCCAAATTGTCACTAAACCCCCGTGGAGCTAAGAAACCTTCAGCTGTAGTAAATAAACTTCAGGAATGTCTCTCCCGAACTCCTCTCCTTGATGGGGATTCAGCAGACTCTCCTCCCGCTTCTGAATTATGATGCCGACAGGAGATCAAGGTGCGGTGGTTCTGGAGGCAGAGAAAGCTTATTGGGTCGTCAAGGTCAGAAGCCCAGATCCTCCAAAGACACCTTCAGTACGCCATCCAGCATTTAACCTTGCCACCAAGGGGCCCCACAAGTACCTTAAAGGTATTTAAAACCCACGGTGTCTGACCCTTGATCAGCAACACCCCTGATAACATTTAAGGGAAGATGGAACAGGTATCCAGAATCAGCACTAAACTGGACTGCATTCTTAAAGAAGCACGCAGTCCTTGGGAGAAAAACAATTGAGAAGATAAAATAAGTGCTATAAACAGAAGCTGAAGGGTGAACTCTCAAAGGGCCAACAGGAAATCAATCCGAACAAACTCAAGCACACCAAATCATATGTTACTAAGTTTCATAAAATCACATTTCAGAAACGGCAGAAACGTTCAGGACTGCCGCTGCAGCCTCAGTCTGCCCCTCATCCCTGTGATGACAAACCTCCTTCTTTTTCTCCTTTTAAAAATTATGCACCAAGAACTCAAATTTTCTTGTACATGTTTATGTGGGAATTTAATTCCTGGCCAACAACAGAGCATGACTCAGACCAATTCCCTCCTAAAAATATCACAGTGAAGGGCAAAAAAAACCAACAGACTGATTTAACAAGGTGGGAAAGTTGAAAGAGACAGCAGGAGCAGTCTTCAAACACAGAGAACCGACTCTCACAACCGGTAGGGTTTGCTCATAAACTCTGCTCTTTTCAGTTCCATTAGTAAATCTCCTGAGATGCATCTCCCACCAAATTAAAAGACAAAAAACCATGAAGAGTGAATTTTATAGCATGGAGAAATAGAAAAGCTAGACCAATTTAAAAATGGATATAAAGTCTCCAGATGAATTCCCTAACTGGTCTCGCTTTTCTATTTCACTACGCTATAAAGTAAAATGTATAAACCTTTTTCTGAGGTGCTCATTTTCATTAGTCTGAAGAATTCAGTGACTCACATTTACCCAACTGGCTAAAGTAAGACAACAGATAATAACATGTACCAGCTAGAACATGGAGCCGCTGGAACCCACACGCCGCTGTTGGGAATATATATTAATACAGCCTCTCTGGCAGACTCTGCTGCAGCTGCACCGTGTGGCCCAACAATCCCACTACTGAATACATTTCCGACATCGATGTCTGCATGTCTTCACCAGAAAACGCACACACGTGTTCATGACAGCGCCGTCCACATCGGCCCACAACTGGAAACATCCCAAGGTGCATCTCCAGTAGGATGGATAAAGAGCGGAACATTCTCACCAAGGAGTACAATGTGGTGATGGGAATGAACAGACTGCAGCGCGTCTTTCTCACCAACATAACGTGGGAGTCGGAGAAGCCAAACGCAGGAGAGTGCGCAGCCCGCGACTCCACACACAGAGTCCGGAAACTGCCACAGCAATCTCTAACACAGAAGGACAGCCCTTGGGCGAGAGCAGTGAGTGGAAGGGGGCAGACGAAGATGAGCAAGCTTGGGTCCACGGCATTTTGGGGAAAGGACATGAAGGAGTATTTGGCAGAAAAGTGAGTGGTAGCATCATGACAATATGAGCAATCGCAGCCCCCCAAAAGGGCCTCTTTTAATCAGTTTTTAATAGAAACAAGCAGCTCTATTAAGAATATGAAAGAAGGGATCGGAGGAGAAAATGAATGAATTCAAGTTTAATTTCTACTTTTGCTCTAATTACTTTCTCATGGTTACCCCGTGACCTTTCCCCAAGGTCAAAGGGTAAAGCAGTCCGAATAACTCAAACGAGATCTGAACAAATTTAACCAAAAATGTAACACAAATATCAAAAATTTACATTCTTTGCCTTCTAATCAAGCCAAAAACTGTATAAATTAAAAGAAGTTTTATCTACAATATGCAATGTATGTAAACACACATCATCAGAGACACTTAGACTTGATCCTGAATGAGCCTGTGAGTCAAAATGTTCTCCTCCATTCCGAGATCATCACATTTATAAGAAGGTTCTTGGAAGAACTGGGATCCCTGCATATCATCATCCTGTGATGAGTGCAGTCCCAGAGGGGCATGGCCAGGCCTCCCAGCACCCACCACCATGAGCTGGGCCTGAGTGTATACAATTGCTCCAGAACACTACCATAAGATGCTGGTGGTTGGTGGCACTGTCTGGGTTAGGAAATCGAACGCCAGTTCTGGATGAAGAAATTGACGATTCACAATCCTGAGTTCACCATCTGTGAGCTCTATAAGGTCTACATGGACTACAGTGATCTCACAGAAATCACGGAGAAGATGATCTCAGGAATGGTGTAGCACATGACAGGCTGTTACAAGGTCACCTACCATCCAGAGGGCCAGGAAGGCCAAGCCTAGGAGAGTGACTTCACCCTACCCTTCTGGACAGTCACCATGACAGAAGACCTTGAGAAAGCCCTCGGGGAGAAGCTCCCAGAAACTAACTCTTTGAAACTGAAGAAATAAACAAAATTCTTGATGATATCTGTGTGGTGTAAGCCACTGAATGCCCTACCCCTGGGACCACAGCCAGGCTCCTTAATAAGCTTGGAAGTGACCAACATCAATCCCACATTAATCTGGGATCAACCCCAGATAATGAGCCCTTTGGCCAAATGGTGTCATTGTGAAGAGGGCCTGACTGAGTCCTTTGAACTGTTTGTCGTGAAGAAGGAAATATGCAATGCCTACAGGAGCTGAATGACCCCATGCGGTAGCTTTCTGAAGAACAAGCCAAGGCCGCTGGCGATGATGAGGCCATGTTCACAGATGTCAAGGGCTGCCCCCCACAGTGGCTGGGGCACGAGCGTGCACCGAGTCACCTTGTTTCTCACAGACACCAATGAAATCAAAGAAGTGCTACTGTTTCCTTCCATGAAACCCGAAGAAAGAAAACGTAGCAACTGCTGATACACGGGAAAGCACAACGGCTGGCACTTCTGTCTAGAAAATGATAACTTCAAGTCATAGAACTCAGGCACGTTTGCATTTCTTTCTCATTGTATTTTATTTTGTTGTTGTTGTATTACAGCTGTCCCAATTCCCACCCCCTGCCCCACCCACTCCAACCCCCACAGTCAGTCCCCACCCTGATGTCCACGTCCATGGGTCCTTTATACGTGTTCCTTGACCAGACCCTCCCCCTCCTTTCCCCCTTCCCCCCACCGCCATCCCCCTTCGCATTTCTACGAAAGAACATGGACTTGCCAGATGCTATAGGTCCTCAACATGTGAGTTCAAAACAATGAGTTTTTATCTACCTTTCCATGCTGGAACAATCAAATGTAAGTTTAAACTTTGTCTATAAATAATTGACCTAAAGGTGTTAAGTCTATAATACCTTGACATTTTTCTTGGATCATTTGAAACATGGAGTATGGAAGGTAGCCCTGACTGGTGTGGCTCAGTGGGTTGGGCACTGTCTGCAAACCAAAAGGTCACTGGTTCGATTCCTGGTCAGGGCACATGCCTGGGTTCTGGGCCAGGTCCCCAGCTGGTAGGGGGTGGTGTGAGAGGCAACAGATCAATATTTCTCTAGCATGTGGATGTTTCTCTCCCTTCCTCTCTCCCTCCCTTCCCTGCTCTCTAAAAATAAACAAATAAAATCTTTTTTTAAAACAAGGAATATGGAAAGTAAAGGTTCACAGGAACTCTGAGTAAACAGTGAGGAAGTTGTCTGAATTCTGCTTCTTCCATTATTCTAGGAGTTTTATATGTATGGACATACACATTGCTTACACATTTTGATAATGTTTTAAGAAGAAATTTTAAGTTATCTCTGAGCCTCTTTGTGGCATTCCTTCATTGTGTCTCTTTGCTTCCTTTTGTTTGTATGCTGGAAAACTTCCTATGTATTTTTAAGCATAATATGACTCTTCATTCATAAAATTAAAAACAGATTTGAAAACTCAAAAAAAAAAAAAAACCCAAGGAACTGCAAGGGAATTCTTGTACGTTGCTGTCCACTTGACTCTCGCAGTAGTCACCAGAAGAGAGAAAAGGAATTGAGAATTCCTTTTTTACACCTTGTTACCAAATAAACTGTCTCTCAAAAAATACACATACAACCCAACGATAACAGAGGTCCTTGTGTGCTTCTCAGGGCATCAGATAATTATTAAAAGGGGTTAGTGTGTCTTCTGGGAGTTAAACTAAGCCCCACTGCTCAATTCCATTAACTAGATAAATTAAAAAAAAACCAACAACAGACGTTCGGGCTTCCTGACACTTTGAAATATAGAACTGTTTCCAATCAACTGATTGCTTCTGTAATGAATAAAGCACGGGAATATTTATTTCAAACAGGTTACTTGTTTTAAGATTCTTCGAGAATATCATTTGCTTCCAGCATCCATACTTTAAATGAAAAGCCCAAGAAAGGAAAAAGGCAGCAAGTATCTGAGTTTAAAAGCCAAAGGGGGAAATAAACACTGCTGGATTAAGTGCTACTCTCGCTTGCTCACTCGTGCAGAGCGCAGGCTCACAGGCAATTCCCTCGCCCAAGGCCTGGACTGTTGTAGTAAGAGCCTCGCCAGCAGCTCCCCCATTCGGGACAGCTCTGTGTTCTCCTCCGTTGCCCCCACCATACACACACGCGCCGCAATAAACCCCGGTTTTCCACCTCTCCAGGGCCCTGTCGGGTATAAAATGCTTTACTTAAAATTATAAAGGTAGCTAACAAAAAGAGGACTAAAGATAGTAAGATAAAAATAAGAGCATACTGGGAAGCAGAGGCAAGAGAAGAGAAATAAGAGGCAATATCAATTCCCTTCTTCCTTAGCAGGGAGTTAAAAGCTACGGTCAAATTTGTGAAATCAAGTAGTATGGACAGTGACAGTTTAAAATGAAGGCTGCAAATTCTCTGACACTCGTCCCGTCGAGTGGCAGGTCTGTGTCCCTCCCCTTGAGTCTGAGCAGGCTCCCTGACTGCTCATTACAACAGTAAAAGGGAAGTCACGTTACTCGGAGGCGAGGTCATAAAAGGCCATGAAATTTCCAGCTGGCTCCCATGAGGTAAGCTCGCAGCTTGAGGTAAGGGTATGTGTCAACACGAGGGGTGTTCTGAGATGAGGTTAACGTTCTCATGAGTGAATCTGGGGAGAAGCAGATTGCCCTCCACGATTTGGGTGGTCTTCCCAACTACGCCCTGTCGACCCGCAGCGGCCTCCTGCCTTCACTTTCTGCCTGGATTGCGTCACTTGCTCTGGTGCTTGGTTTAATCTCATGGTTTGTACAGCAACACGCTGCGCAGGTGTTCGTAGTCCAGGAGCAGTAGCCAGACTGCCCAGGTGTGGCCCAGGTGTGTAGTAGGACATACCATCTAGGTTCGGGTAAGTGCACTCTTTGATGTTCAAACAATGAAATCACCCGGTGACGCACGTATCCCCATCGTTACATGGAACATGACTGTACATGGAGGAAACCCGCTGGCCACGCAAGTGGTATGACCATCCAGGGCCACTGTGCTTAAATTATCACATGTACGGGCTCTGGTCAACAGACAACACTGAGCCCAGCCTTCCAGCCATCCCCCGCCAAGGCACACAACCTGGGAGCACAGCCTTCTCGGACCCGCAGACCAGCCCATTCACCAGTTTAGTGCCGCAGAGACCCCACCTAACATCACACGGAGCAGAAGCACCCTACTGAGCCCCACCTGGATCCCAGACCCACAGAAGCCAGAATACCATGAAATGATCGTTTAAGCCACGAAATTTCAAGGTAGTTTGTTTAATGATAACCACCAGAAGAACTAAAGTAAATACACAGTCATCAGGTAAGATACCCGAAAAGACACTATACTCTGAACTGGGATCAGAGAAGAGTGACAGGTATGGGTTTGCATTTTAAACCCTTCCTTGTTTACTGCATTCCTACAATGTACGGACAGGACTTCAGAAATTCAATAACGTGTACTGTATAACTGAAATTAGCTAAGGAAGTAGAACTTAAGTGTCCTAACACAAAAAATATGTATAGTGGTGATGTGTTAACTAGATGAGAGCAATTCTTTCACAATGTACACACACATCGAATCATCATGATGTACACTTCAAATATACAATTTTATTTGTCAGGTATACCTCAATAAAGCTGGGGAAAAGAAATTTTAAAAATTAAAGAAACACCCTGGCTGGTGTAGCTCAGTGGATTGAGCACGGGCCTGCGAACCACACAATCGCAGTTCAATTCCCAATGAGGAAGGCACATGCCTGGGCTGCAGGCCAGTTTCCAACAGGGGACTCACGAGAGGCAACCATACACTGATATTTCTCTCCTTCTCTCCTTCCCTTCCTCTCTAAAAATAAATAAATAAAATCTTTAAAAAATTAAAAATTAAAGAAACAACAACAAACAGATTTAGCACATATTGTATATCAGTCAGTCTTCTAAGTACTCCATGTGTTTTAATTCATTTAATCCTCACAACATTCCCACGAGGGGGGTGATTTTATTGTGCCCATTTTAGAGATGGGAAGATGAGACGTACAGAGGTTCAGTAACTATACCAAGATCACACATCAAGTGGCAGGACTTAGATTCAAACTAGTAAGTCCGGGTCCAGAGCTACATTTCAACAAAGATCAGCAGTCACAAGCCACGGAGTAAGGGTACAATCTCAAACTGCCATTCACCTGGATATCCAAGCAGGTGACTGACACGTACTGTATGTCAAGCCCTGCTGGACTACCCTGCTTCTTCAGAGCTACTACCTAAACACCAACGCCATTTCATCTCCACCTGTACAGGTCTCAAGGCCCAGTGTCCCTAAATACCACCCAAATCTCTCCACCGAGCACTAATTTCTCCATCCCCTACATTTTCAGAATAAGCCATTTATATCAGCTATTTTCATCCTTCTGACACCTGCCACAACCCTGTATCTGTCTCCCCACTTACTATGAACTCTGGAAGGCTCTTTGCTTAAAACATTTTTCCAGCTTTATATTAGTTTGCTTATTTTCAGTATCTTCCAGACAAAGAATGGTAAGGGAACAGCATCAACCAACCCCATTATCCAGAGTGGTCTGTAGACCTTAATCTTCCCCCTTGAGACAGCTCAGTGGTCTTTTCTTCTTCAGAAATACCTACCCCCTAGTCACTTTCTAAAGACCCTTTTAAAGTTCACCTCAAGTCTTATTACTTATGGAAGCCAACTGTAACCAACCAGGCAAAAAAGACCTCGTTAGTGACTCAGAACTCATATAAACACTCAGTATCTGTTAACTGAACTAAACACTCCTTTGTCTCATATGCGAATTCTGCCTAGGAGGTACTGTTAATTTTTATACAGAATTTCTAAACCATAAACTACTCAATGGTATGATCCCTTTTATATTCCCTAAAGCTCCTAGCTCAGTAGCTGTGCAAAGAAGTAACCTATAAAGAAAAACATTACATGATTGGTAAGTCAAATTACAACAAAAGTCACATTTATGCTATTTATCAAGAAGATATCATGGCCAACCTCACCATTATTTTGAGAATTTGCAAGTTAAACTAATGAGACACCTTTTGCAAGTAACATATTGACAATTTAAGATTTCTTTAATGAATTCTATAATAGATTCGTGGACAACTTGATTGTGCAGGAAACGGTTTAACAATAAGGATCCAGATTCCTCAAAAGGAAAGTCTCTAGTTTATAAAGTAGTGGAAAGAAGTGGAAAAACCACAGGGACAAAGATGACTCCTACAGCAATACACAGGGTGGGGCAAAAGTAGGTTTACCATTATTCCTGTGGAAATACAACAATTAATAAATAATACAAGAAAAGCCAGTTCACATACTCACAGCTGTATGACTGTTTTTGGTCCCACCCTGTATACCAGTAAAACTACAGAATTTAACACATTTCCAATGTTGGGGAGATTAAAAGGAAACATAGCCGTGGGACTGTAGGAATTAAACAGTCATGGGCACAAGAGCAACTTTAAGACATAGTGTCAAGTCCTGACTGACATGGCTCAGTGGGGGGTGGGCATCGTCCCAGAAACCGGAAGGTCACCAGTTTGAAAGGTCACTGGTTTAATTCCCAGTCAGGGCACATGTCTGGGTGGCAGTCCAGGTCCCCAGTTCAGGGCATGCAAGAAGCAGCCAATCGATGTTTCTCTCCCACATTGATGTGTCCCTGTCTTTCTCCCTTCCTTCCCCTTCTCTAAAAATAAATAAATATTTTTTAAACAGTACCAAGATGTAAACAAGACTCAAAATTGAATATTAGGATTACGGCTTCATAAAAATATAAACAGGCATGGAAAAGTACTAGAATCGAACACAACAGAAATAATCGGTCTGCTAAGATGGGTTAACATGGGTCACCTTTTGCCCACCTGCCAAATTCTCTGTAAGTCTGCTGCTTTTGAAATTTAATAAAAGAATAGGACAGAGACCTCATACATTGCTGGTAGAAGTATAAACTGTACAGTTACTCTGCAATCTGTTTAGCGGTATCCTCTAACCTAAACACTAGTTTAGAACTTAGCAATTCACTGCCAAGTACATACCCAATACAAACATGCACACGTGCACCAAGATGTACTAGAACGTTCATAGTCGCACAATTCACCACTGACAAAATTCCGAAAGGAGTCAAATGCCCATCAACCCTAGAATGGATGAACAAATCCAGGTGTAATTACACAACGGAATACTGACCAGCAATGATAACGACTGAACTACAGCCACGTGCAACATTCTGGATAAATCTCACAAGCGATGTTGAGAAAAAGAAACAAGATTCACTCACACTCCACCAGCCCACTGATCCTGTGTATGCAGAGCAGAAAACAGGCAAAACTAATCTATGGTTAGACTAGCCCTCGGGGAGAGGGAATGATGGGAAAAGAGCAGGCGGGGCCTTCTGCAATAAGGCAATGTTCTGTTTCTTGGTCTTGGTGCTGGTTGTAAGTTTATACTCATTTTGTAAAAATCTGTCATATTGTATGTTATAGTTCAATTTTTTAACTACTTAAAAAGAAAAGATGGCATAAGCCACGCTACCCACACAAGAGGCATAAAGTTTCCTGTAACTTTGCAACCAAGTTGGCTTCTTCATTTGATTGGAGAGCAGAAGAGAAATGCAGCGGTTGTTGCACAATTTACCTAGTTTCAATTCTACTCACTAAAATGTGATTTAAAAAACATGCACAAATAATCCAACAAATTATCTGTAAATTTTTCACTGAAATCCCTTTTGCTGCTTCTGAATCCCTCATCCTGCAGCTATTCTGTTTTAACAGACCTCAGCTCCCAGGAACGCTCCCCTTTCAGCCATTCCCCACCTCTTCCCCAATTCCTTTAATTCCCTCCAACTAGACCCTTTCCCATCCTCCTCCCTGCTGGACTAGGGGATTAATGCACGAGCAGTTTAGTTCATGTGACTATCTGTGAGCAGATGTTGAGACTCACAAAATGAACCTAAGTCTTGAATGTATAGATTTTAGTGGCCATTGGCTTGTAATTTCTTTCTGTGGGCCACTGTGGATGATTTAAAACAAAACTATTTTTTAAATCCTCAGCCCTTTTTTTCCTAACTTCATCCTCCACAATGCAAAGGCAAATACCCCCCCCCCTTCGAAACACTCTTGCTGAGGCAGAACTTCAACTAGAATAATCTGTGGACTCGGCAAATCTAGAGAGCAAAAAGAGTGTCCCAATGCACCCCTGTATCCTAGGAGGATGAATCACATTCCTAATTTGTGTATGAAGATTAAACTGGCCAAGGATGGGGCTTCTCTTTCACCCTTGGCCATTTTCATCCTGCCATAGGACTGCCCATACTTAATTATTCTTCCACTGCCTCAGTAGCAGCACCTTTCTTTCCCAAAATCTACTGGGTGGAAAAGGCTTGAAGTTAATAATTGCTTAGTTTTCTTCATCTCTATCTTGGGAAAACTTCACCTTAAAATGGGGGAGTACTAGGCTGGGGGAGGGGGAAGGGAGGATGACTACTAACCGGGGACAGGTAATGGGTACAGGGCAGCTTTGGGAAAGCATCTGGAATTAGGTAGTAAGGACGACTGCATAACTTCATGAATATGATAAAAGCCACTGAATTATAACACTTTAAAAGGGCAAATGTATGGCATGCTTATTATTTCACTTTTTAAATAAATTAAAGTTGGAAGAGTGCCCAACAACCAACTTTTTTACAAGAAGCTAGAAGAAACAAACAACCACCAGGTAAAATGCTAGACACCACCTAAAGTTCAAGTTGAGCCCTGGTGGGGAGCTCCACTGATTAGAAGGACCAGATAACCAAGGCTGGGGGTTCATCACGGTCAGGGATTATACAATGTCTCTCTATTCTAAAATTAATAAAACTAAAAAAGTTAATTAAAAAATTAAAACCAAGCTGAATAAACTCATGAATGAAAAAAGAAAACCGGCCCTGATTTCAATCCAGCTCAGAGGTGCGATGGGGGGGGGGGGGGGGGGGCGGTGGATGAAGGTAAGGCAAGAAACTGCACAATTATAGATCTGGATCATTAACCTTCCTATTAGTCTAGCACCCTCGTTCTGACATACTATTTCATTAACACTGAATACAAGATGAACCTCCGTGGAGACGACGTGCACAGAGCGAGCGCTGGGGGACGCCATAGATTGTTTTTCACGCTAACTCGGCCAAAGCCCTCACCAAGTCCCCCAGTGCAGCGCAGTTCTAGCTGACCTGCAGGACTCACCGCGAAAAGCTGCCTCTGAAAACTCCACAGGGATCCAGGTGGAGGGGATGAACGGTCAAGGGCAGGAGGTAGCTGCCCTGAGCGCAGCATTCCCTGCGCGTTTGCCTAAGTGGCATGTTAGAGGTGGGCGTTCAAGGGACCAAGTCCGCTTAAGGACACTTGCCCCTTCCCTCGACTTGCTGCGTGCGGATGCTCCAGAAGCCCACGCTGTTCAGACCGGGTTCCGTGAGACTGGAGGCCAAAAGTTCCCACACCCCTCCCCCACTTCCCGGCCCCGCCAACCCCCGACCCGAGTAATCTCTGAGTCAGCTGAGGGCGACTCCAGGCCACCTGCTGCTCTGGGACAGAATAATAACGGGGTCGACCGCCAGTCCCTCTTGTGGTCGAGAACTCGCGGGGAGACGTCTCAGAGAATCTCTCGCCCCATCCCGAGCTGATTAAAGGGCCTGGAGGTACCAAAGTGCAGTGCGCCCTGGCCCGGGGCAGGACTTCCCGGCTGCCCGGAGCCCGGCGCGCGGCGCTACCTTTCCACACAGGCCGAGCCCTGCGGCTGCAGTGCACGCGCCACACAGGGATGACTCCGTCCCTAAGTCCCGCTCCGGAGCTGCCGAGGGGACGGAGGGCTAGGGAGTCCTCTGGGCTGCCTCTCCGCTCCAGCACCCCCGGCGTGCGCCCCGGCGCGCGCCAAGTTTGCCTGGCTGGGCTGAGGCCGGCCCCGGGCAGAGATCGGAGCCCCGAGGCCCCCGCGCCCACCCCGCAGGTGAAAACAGCGCCGTGCAGACCACTGCTCCACTCACCTCCAGGCGCTCTCCCCAACCTGCCGCGCCGGGAGGGCGGCTGGCCGGCTCCGCCGGGGTCCGGGACTCGGAGGAGGGGCGGAGCGGAGGGGGCGGAGCCGGCCCCGGCTGGCCAGCGCCAGAATTAAACTCCGAAACGCAGGGTATTTACCAGGGCCCCGCAACTAAGGCGAAGCAAAGTTGGGGGAGACTAGTAAGCTTCCGACGCCGGATGGGAAGTGACTGCGGCAGCGTCCCGCAGCGGTCGGGAGGCAACCCCAGGCGGCCCCTTAAACCTCCTGGGCACCGGGCTCTCCGCGGCGCTTCTTTGTACCCGGAGACCGGCCGGCGCGGGCCTCACTGCGCCTGCGCGCGGCCCCAAGCCCGCGGCGCCCACGAGCACCTTAGCGCACCTCCCGGCCGCGCCCGGCCTTCCGGCCACCGCACCGCTGGAACCCGCCCCGGCACGTTCCTTCTGCCCACGTGTGTTTATTTTTCCCCACAGCGGAGGGAAATAGCCCATCCCCCCTACCTCTTCCTGCGCCCTCACGACCCCGCCACCCCCCCACCCCCAGTGAAACTTGCCTTAATTCGGATCTATTATCTCTGACCCTGGGCGCCGCAGGGGTGGCAAGCCGACGC
Organism: Artibeus jamaicensis; assembly: GCF_021234435.1. Taxonomy (NCBI): domain Eukaryota; kingdom Metazoa; phylum Chordata; class Mammalia; order Chiroptera; family Phyllostomidae; genus Artibeus; species Artibeus jamaicensis. The sequence goes on along the minus strand of NW_026522030.1, from coordinate 39,340,901 downwards.
TCCCGTCTAGTGCCTTTTTACTGCCGCCTCCTTCCACTCCGCTAAGAATTCGCACTGTGCTGCCAGCCTGTTTTCTGGTCCGGGCTGAGAGATGGATTCCGGAGCGTGCAGGAGTCTCGTTCGCTGCAGGTGCCTGAGCCAGAGAGTCTCTGAGAGGCGGCTAAAAACCTCCTGCTGTTCCCTGGACCGGCCTTATGTCTCCGTGCGTCCGCTTCTGCTTGGCCTCAGAACAGAGTTCTCCGTTGAAAGGAAAAAGTGCGTGTCCAGAAGGGCGCAGATGTTTGGGGAACTCCAAAGAAAACGCGGTGCCTGCCTCGGGAACTGAGGACTGAACTAGGACACTGGATTCGGAGCAATTTCAGTGGGCGCGGGAGAGACTGAGTAAGGGTTAAGAAGCTGTGACTTGAGTCTTTCAATCCGAAGACAGTTTCAATAAACAGGACAGGAGGACCGACAAAAACCAAGTATTACTAAAACAAAAAACATTAATGCCAGCTCTTTAATTACTGATTTTCTTAAGAGCTCCTTCACAGCGCAACTCAGCAGGACCTTGCACACGTCACAGTATTTTTTGCAAATAGATTAAAGTGAAGAGCCATCGAACCTCACAAGTTGAAATGCTGGCCTCTGAGGGAGGGGAAGATGGGGAAATCAGCGCTCTTCCACTTGTTGATGGCAAAAGACATGCAAATTCCTGAAACTGATGGTCCCTGCCTGTTAAGGGGACAGGCGAAGGGCAACTCAAAGATACTGGGGACGGGAAATGTTACTTTTAGTCTTAGGTCCTTTGCCAGCTCACTGGGCAACAGTAAATAAACTCTTCCTTCTGGGCCTCAGTCTGTTCGTCTGTATAATAGGTACATGGATTCAGTAGGTTTTCTCTAAAATACACCCCACCCCAAATATCTATGATTCTACTTTTAAAAAAGCCTTCTTCCCAAGGTGATGAGTGGGGAATGAAAATGAGGGGGCCTCCTGCTTACACAAAGTGCCCGCACCCTTTATTTCTCCTTCCTTATTATTAGTAAGCATTTATTTCATACACCCTCAAAAGTTGGCAGGTCTAATCACGTGTGGCAGATTCTGAATTTTTACTGGATTTATATTTGAATATCTTCACTTTTCATCACTTTTCTATTGGTATACAATTCATATACCACAAGTGTATTCTTAAAGGGTATATTTCACTGACTTTGCATCATTCACAAAGTTACGCAACCCTCGTGACTAAGTCCAGAACACTTTCATCATTCCAGTAAAAAACCCATTGCAGTTGCCCCCCAGCACCCCCTCCCCACGCTTAGCCCCAGACAACCGGGGATCTACTTTCTTTCTCCATGCATGTGCCTGTTCCGGACATTTCATACAGAGGGCAGACTTTGGGTCTGGCTTCTTAAATTTAAAATAATATTTGCATGGTCCATCCATGCTATAGCATGTATCAGTACTTCATTCTTTTTTATAGCTGAGTAATATTCCATTGTACAGATAATACCATTATTTATCCATTTATACATTGATGGACATTTTAGGTCGTTCCTACTTTGGGGCTCTTATGGACAATGCTGCTATGAACATTCATGTACAAGTTTTTGTGTAAATATTTGTTTTCATTTCTCTTGAGTGTATATCTAGGAGTAGAATTTCTTTTTTTTTATTTTTTTAAAATTTAATTTATTTATCTTTAGAAGGGAAGGGAAGGAGAAAGGGAGAGAAACATCAAAGTATGGTTGCCTCTTGTGCATCCCCTGTGGGAACTGGCCTGCAACCCCGGTATGTGCCCTGACTGGGAATCGAACCGCGATTGTCTGGTTCGCAGGTCCGCTCTCAATCTACTGAGCTACACCAGCCAGGGCTAGGAGTAGAATTTCTTGGCTCAGTGGTAACTCTCTAACTTTTTGAGGAACTGAAAAATTTTCAAAGTGCCTGTACTATTTTACATTCTCATTGTGAAGGTCCTAATTTATCCGAGCCCTTGACAACGGTTGTTACTCTAATCTTTTTGATCATTTATATTTAGTAGGTATGAAGTGATATCTTCTGGTTTTAATTTGCATTTCCATGGTGACTAATGATGTTGAGCATCTTTTCATATTTTTATTGGCCATCTGTATATCTCCTTTGAAGAACTGTCTATTCAACCCCTTGCCCATTTAAAAATTTTTATCATTGAGTTGTAAGAGGTCTTTACTTAAATCTGATAAGAGATACTAGTCCTTTGTTTGATATATGATTTGTAAATTTTTCCTCTATTCTGTGAATTGTCTTTTCACTTTCATGATAGTGTCCTTTGAAACATGTTAATTTTATAATCATATATATATATTTACATTATAACATAAGCTAACACTGATGTTATAAGCTAACACAATAGTTTTTCAGACTATAAGAGCAATACATGCCCATTATAAGAAAAAAAAAACTTTGGGAAAATATTTAAGAGGATAAAGAAAAAATAACTTACAGTGGAGCCAATCACTTATGGCTCCATCTCCTAGGTATAGCGACCGTTAAGATCATAGCAAATTTCCTGGGGCCCTTTTTTAATAGATTATTTATTTATTTGAGATTGCCCCAATGACATCATGTGGCCCTACTCAGCTTAGGAAATGGACGCCAAAACCAGTTGCTGCCGGTGTCAGAAAACACATAAGGTAATTATCTCAGTCTAGAAAAAAAAGAGGACCTAATTTATTTCAACCTATAACACAATAGTCTCACCCTTATGGTTCCTGGAACTAACGCTTTGGAAGGTAAAGGATGCATTGATTCATTTGCTTTAGTTATGTTGCAAGTAAGTGTTCAGTTTGCTAAGCTGGAGCCCTGTTGGAATACATTTTATGTGTTGCTAAAGGACATGACCCTAGTTCATGAAGTTTGAGCTAAGAGTAATCTTTATTCACAATTAGGATCTTCTTTATGTCATTGTTACTATTATAAAATATTCATAGAGGATTCAAAAGGTATAGGGCATTCTTCTGGGAAGCTAAGTGGAGGGATTAGGTGTACAAGCCTGTCCCTGCAGAACAACTATATATAGAACACTTACTTATTTAACAAATACTTATTGCGGACCTACTGTGCCCAAAACACTAGGTTCAGCTTTATAAAGGACATGAGGAATCCCAAGAAGCTACTTGTCTCTTAGGGGAATTAACACACATACAAAATTAACTTTGGCCTAAGGAAGATACAAAGTATTATTATGGTTTAAACTGTAATTTTAATAATGGAAAACACTTATTGAGCTCTTTCTTCTCCTGTGAGGTAGGCATGGTTACTATCCACAGTTTGTAAAATGAAAGATGGCGGTTTGGGCAGGTTGAAATACCTGCAGGCAGACACTGTGGGAAGCAGCAGAGGCAGGACTCAAAGGCAGGCGGCCGGAGTGCAGAGTCGGAACTTGGCACCAGTCACCTCCATCTGGGATGGCATATGCATAGCCTTCTTTAAAAAATTTTGGTGATAAGTTTGCACTGAGTCATTGTCACTGAAGCTTTTTTCTTCCTTGGCAAGGAAACCTTGATCTGGTGACCTTTTAACTTTGACTTCATATGACCATCCTCCAACCCAGTAATTTTCATATAACTGAGCTGCCTTTGAGCCTCAGAGTCTTTTTGTCAAAGAAATGTTTAATGGGAGATAAAAATGAAGGCTCTCTGAGTGAAGCTAAAGGGTTGGGGAGTCTTCCAGAGTGGTGGGGCCCTGAGGCTGCCCCGTGTTCAATGACAATTAGATTATCACAGTTGAAACCTGGTAAGGAGCAATGATGTCAGTATAACCTCAGTCTTGTCACTAAAGAAGTGTTGTTGACTGTTCTCTCCAATGGCAGGACTTCATCTAGTTCAATAAACTGATGGGCATGAGCCTGATGCGGTTTTAGAATTAGTCACATTTAATGTTCCTCGATACAGTTAAGTGTAGCTCCATTTAATCATTAGTTATTTTTTAAATGTTAAAGATAGCTTGTTTACCTAGCGGTCCTCAAAACTTATCAGGATGGTGGGTGGGTAAAGTCCAAGGTCGAGCACCAGGATTGACCAAGGTAGAGAAACAAGGATTCCCTGATCTGGTCACATCAGAGCCTTTTACCAAACGCGTATTCAAAGGAGACCTGGTATGTGTAACATAGTGTTAAATTCCAACAAAGAAGGGCTTAGGCAACTTTTCTTTTCCAGGCACAATTGCACAGCCTGATAAAGCACAGCTAAAGCGGTGGAGAAGAACAGTGAAAGAGGAGGAGGCAGACGCAGGGTTTGGGGCCAATGGCTTTAGTTCAGGTCAGCAGCCTCTCTGAAATTCAGCTTTGAGACTTGGAGCCAAGGCAGTTACATATAGGATTTTATTGTCTACTGTCATTCCTAGGAATGGCAGGAAACATACAGAATTCTAGAAAACTATTATTACTATTATCTTAACCAATAAGTGCACCCAGCTCCTTTGCACTCACCATCTCAGGCTGGCTCAAGGGCAGTTTGCTTATCTGACCAACGCACATGTTTGCCCGCTGTTCTAGTCTGTGTGCCTTAGGAGGGCTCCCCATTCTGTGTGGTCCATCTTTTATCTATCTAACAGGGTGTCGCATGAAGCCGTAGTCACAATGTCAATGAAGGCTACTGTCATTGAAGCCTTGTCCAGAGCTGTGGGTGCACTTCCAAGAAGGCTGTGACTCACACGGGTATGGGCAGAGGGCCTTAGTTCACACCTGCTCCATAGAGGGCCTCTTGGCAGGGTTGCTGTTGGTAAGGCAGCTGGCTTCCCCCAAAGCAAGTAATGAGAGAGAGAGAACAGCCAAAATGATAGCTACAATGTCTTTTATTTATTTTTTAAAGATGTTGTTTGTTTGTTTGTTTGTTTGTTTGTTTGTTTATAGAGAGAGAGGGGGGAAAGGAGAGAGAAAGACCAATGTGTAGTTGCCTCTCCTATGCCCCCTACTGGGGACCTAGTCCAAAACCCAGGCATGTTCCCTGACTAGGAATCAAACTGGCAACCCTTTGGTTCACAGGTCAGCACTCAATCCACTGAACCACACCAGCCTGGGCTTTTATAACCTAATCTCAAAAGTGACCTACCATCATTTCTGCTATATTGTATGGTCTCATAGATCCTGGGACAATGTGGGAGACTAAAGAAGGGCTAGGGATTGATACTCAGAGACAGGGATCACTGGGGAATCATCTTAGAGGCTGGCTACCACAATTATTAATAACAATAATAGGACTTTTTTTGCTCAAAAGCATGTTTTAGTTATTAAATACACATTTCAGATATATACTGAAATAGATATTTCAAAAACACGTAATCCCCCTAATTATGCTTTGTAAAAATGAACATATTTCCTTAGTACTTTCAATGTGCCAAGCACTATGCTAAATAATTTCCGTGGACCCTCTCCTACGACTCACAATTGCAAAGGAGGCACTGTGGTTGCTTCGTTTCACAGAGGAAGAACTTGAAGCACAGGGAGGTTAAGTGGCTTGCTCAGGGGCACAGTAAGTCAGACTATGGACTCAGATTGTTTAAAGCACATATATCATCACTAAGCTATACTGATTCCCTCTAGTCATATTTTTGTGAAACATCTCTAACCTACTCACGGTTTACAAATACAGGACCATCATTCCTAGGAAGTAATTCAGAATTTCCTAGCAGTCACGGAGTAAACAAATAAAGAGTAAAAATTGGAGGTTAAATTCCTGAGGCCTTTATCATGATTAAGACTACACTGGTTAACCTGTCTTCTCTCCCCCTTCTCTGCTCTTCCCTCTTTTTGCCCCAGCTACACTGCCTTCCTTGCAGCTCTCGGAACACTCCAGACGGCTCCTGCCTTAGGTCATGTGTGCTGAACATTCCTCTTCTCGCCCTCAGCATCAGCACGGCTCCTTCCATCACCTCCTCTCCTCAGAGGTCACCCTCCCCAAGAGGCCCACCATTTACCGTAATGCGACGCCGCCACCATCACTCACTCCCATGCTCCATCGCTCGTTCTCCTTTGCCCATGTGCTACAGGATGCACTCATTTAGTATGCTTTCATGTCTCTGTCTACCCTGAACACAAGCTCTGCAAAGGCAAGGAGTTGGGTTTATTTCATTCACTGGGGATCCCTAGCCCTTCGACAGTCTCTGCTATACAATATAGGCTCCACAACAAATACGACGTGTCAGACAAACAATGTAATGACAGGAGGGAGCTTAATGCGTGTAGCTGACAACCAGATGAACTCAGCTGAAAATTTAATGGTCAATTTACTTTCCAGCCATACCTCTTTAAATTTGATAATGAAATTATCTAGAGATATTTGTCCAAATACATGTGTCTAGAGAGAATTGGTTTTTTTAAATGAGCATTCCACATTTGTTGGCATATGTGTTTATTTTTTAACCAGAGAAGATGTATTAGAAATTTCTAAAAACAACAAAAACTGTAGAAACAAAAGATGCTTTTAACCTAGAAAAGAAATAAGCTAGGTCAGAACTGAAGTACTTCCATTGCCCAAGTAATGGCCTACCCCTCTGTAGAGTGACCCTACAAAACCTGAACAAATATTTACCTTTGACATTAGAGAAAGGAACTTCAGCAAATGACATTTCATAAGGAGTGAAATGAAAGAACTTCCTCTCTTTATTTATCCTGTATAATCCACTACTGCTCGGTTTGCTTTGTTCCCCGGGCACAGAGGTATTGTTAGACGGAAGGTCAGCCATCAGTCTAACTTTCCAAGTCTACCTGGAATATTAACTATAAGCTTGGTCATTTCGGAAGGCCAGTTTATGAGTGAACAGTCCATTCAATAAAGGTCTCATCAATATTAAGGTTTTTTCTTTAAAACAACTTAATGTATTGACTTCAGTAATAACACCTAAACTTTGTTAGATACGTGCTAGCCATCATACCTGTGTTATCTCTAACACTTCTAGCAATTATATAGGACAGATACTGTAGTTATGAAGTCCAGTGAAGCTAAGCCATTTGTCAAGAACACAATCAGGGCAGAGACTCAACCCAAGTCTATCTGCCCGACTCCCAAGTCTGGGCCAGTGTCACAGTGCGCTCTCTGGCCCTAACCCTCAGCCTAAGCGGTAGCCTTACCTAATCCTGTAAGTTGCAACAACCAAATATTGCATGCTACATATTTATACTACAAGTTTGCATTGTTTATCTGAAATTCAAATGTCTTGTATTTTTATCTGCTAAATCTGACCACTTCACATGTAAGGAACCTTAGGGGTTTCTTGAGTGTAGTGGTTCTGAGCCAGGGGTGCTTGGCAAAATGACCCAGAGGGCTTCTTCAGAACAGGTACAGCTTCTACCCCGCACTGCACGAGGATTCAGGGGTGGAGCCAGGCCTATGCATGTTCAAAATGTCTGATTCATTCATTACAAATATATATTTATTGAGTACCTACCCCGTGTCTACTGCTTTCATATACTTTGGAAACACAGCGAGAAAAACAAAATAAAGTTCTGCCTTTGGGTATCTTCCCTGGTGACTCCCCAGTTCATCCCTGTGAAGAAACAGTGGGTCAAGCACCCTTATTTCACAGATCGGGGGAAGAGAGGCCCAGAACGGTGCCACACTGGCTCAAGGTCACTGACAGAGGAGGGACTAGAGATCAAGTCTCCTAGTCCGTAGCCCAGTACTTTAAAAAAAAAAATACCTCTTTGCCAACCATAGGTCCTCAATTTTCCAGAACACTTCCCTTTTAGCATTCTATTATCTTTTTTAACAAATTTATTTATTTACATTTAGAGAGAGGGGAAAGAAAGGAGAGAAACATCATTGTGCAAAAGATGCATCGATCAGTTGCCTCTCGCATGCCCCCCCCCCCAACCAGGGACCTGGCTGGCACCCCAGGCATGTGCCCTGACCAGGAATCAAACCAGCGACCTTTCGGTTCCAAGGCCTGTGTTCAATTTACTGAGCCACACAAGCCAATGCAGCATTGTATTATCTTTAAATTTACAGTCTTTTGCAAATTTACAGTGGTTTGCAAAATACAGTGTCAGAAGCCATGCCATTCTTAGAATAATGCACTTAATACTGTTTGAGGCTCTCTGGTACCCATAACACCAAAGTTCGACATGTCCACAGAGAGCTATATTAGAATCCTGACCTCCAATGAGAGTGGCGGTCACTACTGGCATTCCATTCTTTACACAGCAAATGAGAAGCATTTCCCATGTGACCTGACTTCTGTGTTCTCCCAATAACCCTCTCTCCCGCACAGGAGACAGAGAAGATGTTACTGTAACTGCCCTTTGCAGCTGGAGTAACTGAGATCAGCTCACACAGCCAAGCTCAAACTACTCGTAAGTGGTGGAAACAGGGCTCAAGTCCAGGATTTCTCTTTCCAAGTTGGAATAAAATAATCTGAGGATGAATGAAAATTTTAGCCTGTCTCTTTTCTTCCTCCCCCTGCAGGAAAGGGCAGTGAAGGTGGAAGAAGCCTGCTGTGACCAGCCCGGCACTACACTACCGGGCCTGCTGCAAAGCCTCCCTCCCCAGCAGCTCTGCCCCCTCCTCTCAGGTTTCACATTCCTGCCACAGGGGACCGTGTGAGGGCATTCCACCGAGGGCAGAAAACACCTCCATCAAAATGCACACGAGTCACCCACAAACCGTCCGCAGGGTGCCCCCATATTTGTCGGGATTCACAGAGCAGATTAGCTAGTTAGCACTGTGTTCCTAGGAAGCCGGTGGGCACACTGGACTGTTTTGTGTACAGGATGAATATGGAATAATTACGCAAGGCCTTGGAAGGAACCTGGAAATGAGAGTTTGGGGAAATGGGGCTTGAGATCTGAAGGACAAAATGCTGACTTCTTGTCAAATTTTCGTGAGTCCCCAAGGCAGGCACTCCCTTCATCAGGAAGTCAAATACAAGCTACATGCACACTGAAATGCAAATTCCACACTAATTTAAAAAATAAAACTGCTACAACACAAAAAGAAACAACAACAAAAAAGGAAGAATTAAAAATTAAGTTGCCGAAGTCTGTACCCCAGCCCCTTGTGGGTACTGGGCTGCCTTCAGCAGTAAGGGGTCGCTGGGGGAGGGTTTGGAAGCCAGGCTCTAGCCCACCTCCATCATTGGAAGACTGGGCAGAATTGCCCAGGATAATCTGCCCAGGTTCCACCTCAGTACCTCCAATCCACACTCCCACCCCAGCACACGCATCCCCCAGTTTTCCACTTATCTACCTCTCCCTTCTGCTTAAGGCTCTCAGGTGTCCTGTTGATGACCTGTTCATTCTAACGAGGGCTTAGAACTCCAAACGAAGTTCTGTTGCCCCCCAGGATCCAAGTCAGTCTCAAAGACTGCGTCAGAACTCGACATACAGGGTCTAGCGCAAATAACACCCCTTTTTTATTACAAAATCTTTCATTAAAAAACCGTAAGCATGTAATTATGTAACATATCACCATATGACATTGTAGGTGAAATGTTCACATTAAAACTATAAATTATTATACCCACATTATTACTCTACCAACCACACTCAAGCCGGTGTTACTTTTGCTGGACCCTGTACTTATAAAACATACATATTTGAGGTATTTGTGAAAGCAGCCTTCTCAATGGTTCTTCTCTACAACCCTCCACCCCCAATCATCCTACATACACCACCAGCTGAATTTTTTTCAAAGACTTTATTTCTTTATGTCTAGAGAGACAGGAAGGGAGGGAGATGAGAGGAAGAGAAACGCCAGTGTGTGAGAGATGCAGTGATCGGTTGCCTCTTGCAGACCCCAGCTGGGGGCCTGGAGGGAAACCCAGGTATATGCCCCATGGGGAATCGAACTGGCCAGCGCCTACCAGCTGAATTTTCTAAAGGACCAAGATACTCCTACATGAAAATAAATTTCACTCCCCTACATAAGAATAAAAGCCTTCCACAGAACTGCTGTTAAAAATACCAACGTTTCTTCACCAGATAATCCCCATCCAACCACACAATTTAGCTAAGGCTCAGCTGAGACAATGTATGTCAAAATGTTGAAGAATATGGTATGTTACATTCATGTAGCATTTCAGAGCTTCCAAAGCATTGTGCATTTCTCGTGTGATTTCAAAGTATCAGAGAAAGCGTTTATTTTACTTTTATTATGTGTATATTTTGTTTCAATAAGTGGTTTCTTAAATTCTAGGTCTTTAACTTTTTTTGTCAGTTGACTGATATGAAATGTAAAGTTTCATATAAAATTATAATATTCAATACCAACCACTATGTCATTAAATAGTAATTAAAATGAAAAAGGCAGAGCCCTCCCCTAGTGCTCCATGACGAGAAGGCATAAAACAAGGCTTTTGCCATGAATCATCCTTATCTGCACTGTGTGTTGAGAAGCGCAGGACAAAGCCGTAAAAACCATGAGAGTTTATGACTCCTGGAAATTGGCTAGATTAAAAACTGTTTTATGTTATTGAAGAGACTATTGAATATGTTTGGGGCTTTTGCTTGTTTTCTATTTTTATAATGAACTAAAAGTTCAGAGAAAGGCAGTGCCTCTGAATAAAAGACCAGCGCAATGGGGATTAAAAGCTGCCGTGACGTTGGTGAGAATTTACAGGAAGGCCATTTACATGGCCCCTGCGGACGGTGGACCCGCGTCCAAGTCCTGCCCCGCTGTGCTAAGCTATAAGACCTTGGACAAGTTGCTTAGTCTCTCTAGACTTCAGTTTTCTCATCTGTAAAATGGGAATAATAACAGAAGTTACCCGTAGAGTGGTTGGTTGTAAAGATTATGTGACTTAATGTTTGCAAAATACTTAAATAAGGTCTGTTTCATATTAAACATCTTATGAGAGATAATGGCAATGATGATGATGATAACTGGAGGCAGAGAGACGAGATCGAATCCAGCAGTACACAGAGCGGAGGCTTTGTTCAGATGCTGCCATGTGTCCTGGGAAAGCAATTTTCCCAGCAGGGCTGAATTCTCATTTGTTAAACGGCTCTATGGCCGTGTGTAAAATAATTCTGTAATTACAACAGATCTGAACATGGGCCTTTGTCAACTCAGTTCACAAAGGTTTCAGCAAGGCATCAGACTCATTAGAGTCTGAAATTATTCCTGTAGCAGGAGATTGAAAGCCCCACGTCAAACTGGCTTAAGACACAAGGGAACTTCTTAGCCCCTGCAGCTGAAAAGTCCAAGGGAAGCACAGGCTTCAGGTCTGGTTTGATCAGAGTCTCCACTCTTGACTTCAGGACTCGTTTTCTCTACCTCCTGGATCCTCCTTCTGCAGTTACTGTTTCAGTCTCAGTTCTCCACGTGGCCCCTCGTGGCTCCAGGCTCTTTCCAACATCACTGCAGAGGCCCAGCCAGAAGGAATGCGGGAATCTTTCCCAGCTCCTCAGCTAAAGTCTCCTTGTTACCACAAATGGGTGTGAAACATCTTTTGGGGGTTGTGGCAATCTTCTAAAACCAGACTGTTGTGATAATTGCTCTGTAAATATACTAAAAAAAAATCATTGAATTGTATACTTGAAAAGGTAATTTTATGGTATATGCTCTGCCGCAATAAAGCCATTTAAAAACAGATTTTTCTTGTATCTCTTTGGCTCTGTAGGGTCACATGCCCATTGCTGAACCTGTCACTGGGTCAGACACAATGTGACGCTCAGGCCGGCCAGGCCCGAGTACCGTGTGCACACCCAGGAGACTTGGACAAAGTCAATTTTGTCCAAAGCACAGGCACCGAGGTGGGGACCCGTGGCAGGCTGGCTGGAGATGTGGGAGGAGTCCTGCATCACCTTTCCGTGTGCCCCTCAGCAAGCCATCGGCCCCATGCTCCCTGAGAACGAACCAGAAACAAATCCTCCACCTTTAGTTTTGGTCATTGTACACCCTTTATCTCACTTCTCACTGTGGCTTTCAAACTTGACTCCCAATGCTCGTGACTATGGGCCCCAAAGAGGGATGAGGTAATGCACTGGAGTGAGCTGTATAGCTCTAGTTTAACTGATTTTCCAGGGCACAGTGAGAGACAGGGCTTTAGGCTCTTCTCGCTTGACTGAAGAATGACGACATCGGACAAAAGTGGACGTATCCAGAGTGCTGAGAGTGGAGGCACTGTGCTGAGCGCTGTGTCCCTTGTTCTTTTCATCTTCACAACAACCTCAAAAGGAGGATAATCGTGTCCACCTTTCACAGGTGAGCACACTGCCTCCGAGATGCAAATGAAGGCAGTACCGCTAGTCTGAGGCAGAGCTGGGCTTGCAGGGGTTTCTGCCTTGTCTGTCTGTGAGGCGGAAGTTTTAACTACTGTCGGCTTCTAACAAGTCCGAATGTGGTTGGCAGGCCCCACTCACAGTCAAGGCCAGTGTCCTTGAAACCCTTGGCTTCCAATGGGAGGGAAGTGGCTTCTCTCAGCTCACCTGGGGCAGAAGCAGTAAGCAGCCACTGACCTGGTTCTGCAGACTGAAGGTGCAGCTCCCAGGGGTGCAAACTGACACCCTACCTGCTCCAGATGGGCACAGATGGATCTGTGGGGCTGGCACCATGTTGCTGCACAGCCGCTGTTGTTTTTAGTGAACTTGAGAGAACTTTCTCTGGCATCGCCCCTGATTTTGGCACTCCGCAGAGCATTTACCCAGTCACTTCGCACCTGTATGTCAGCTGTCTGCCACTCAAAAGCACTTGCCTTTCACCTCCCAAAGAGCTAACAAGTTTGAGAGCCTGCCCAGCCCCTTTCTCTGTGCTGTGGTCAGGAGACCTGCGTGGAAAATAGGAAAAATGCATTTTCTTATGCAACCAGTGGAGTATTTGCACGAGAAACTATAAACTTCAGTCTCATTAGGGATCAAGGAAGCCTGTAGGGGTAGGCCCGGAGACTTAACAGCACTGAGTACCATTTTTCCCCATTTCATCTGATCCTCATATCAGCCCTCTGGAGTGTACACTTATGCCCTGGCTGGTGCGGTTCCACTGGAGGGTCATCCCATAAACTGAAAAGTTGTGAGTTTGATTCCTAGTCAGGGCATATGTCTAGGTTGTTGGTTTGGTACCAGGTCGGACACTTAGGAGAGGCAAGCAATAGATGATTCTCTCATACATTGATGCTTTCTCTCCCTCCCTTCCTTCTCTCTAAAATCAATAGGCGTGTTCTCAGGTGAGGATAAATACAATAAAACAAAGCATACACTGCTGTGATTCCTATTTGACAGGGGAGAAAACTGAGGCCCCCCAGGCACCATAACTGGCTCATGGTTACAGAAATTGGATCCCAAGCCCTGGCTCTCAACCACTATTCACTGCCTGTGCCCTGCACAACAGGGTCACCAGGGGACAACTTCAGGGACACCAGTGTCTGATTCAAACCCAAGTCCAGCGGAGTCTCTAGGGGCTGGAGGGAAGGCATCTGTGGTGGCTGAATAGTTTTTAAATGCTACAGGTGACTGTAATGTAGTCAGAATGTGAAACTATCTGAAGAGCAAATGACTGCTCTTGTAGTGAATTGTATGAAATTTCATACAATTTTATTTGTATGAAAACATAGAAATTTACATGTCCAATGGGTGCTTCTGGGGGAGCTGAGGCACGCTGACATCATATGCCTGGCCAGCAGCGGCCCTGAGCTGTGGAGTGTGGGTTGGCTCACTCACAGGAAAGGCACAGTGACAGGAGGTGGCCTCGTGCAATCGCTGATGGTAGCCAGAAGACTTGGGTTTGAATCTGCGCCCCTCATTGATTATATGACTGGGGGGCACCTTATTTTACCCCCCTGAGCCTCTGTGTATTCACCACTAAAGAGGGAATAATCACGGGCCCCACCTTAAAGGTTGTTATGAGGAGGCGAGTGCAGGCGTGTGCGCCCTGAACTCAGCTCAGACTTTGGCACCTTGTGAGTAGTGAGTCACTGTCAGCCACGGATGACAACTGCTACGCCACTAAGTGCATGCTACAAACAAGCAGTTTCAAAGGCAAATTTAAATTCTGAGTATGGGTTCTGCTTCCTCACTTTGTGCTCATCAGTGAAAAAATAGAATTACCCTACTCACGTGAAAATGGAATTAATTTGCCATAGTGCAGGTAAACGTCCCAGAGGTGGCTGATCTGCAGCCTGTTGATGAGTCTGCAAACAGGATTAGGGTGGAGCAATCGACAGAAGGGGAGCTCTAAGGGCTCTGCCTGCAGGTGGTGGGGCCCCGCTAGAGGAACTGGGGAGCTGGGGTACTAGGAAAAGCTTCGGCTCCAGGTAAGAGGGAGGCTGGAGGCTGAGGAGCTGCAGGATGCAGGCTCAGAACAGAGTGAGTGATGGGAAGCCAGTTCCAGAGTCTGGGGAAAAGGTTGTGAGGTCTCTTACAAGGATCCAAGGACCTTTCTTCTCCCCACTACCTTCTGGCTTTTTTCTTCTTTTATCATTCTCACCATCTGACAAGTCTACTATCCATTTATCTCAATGTCGCTAATTCTTTTCAGCCCAAATTAAGCCTTGCCTATTCTGCAGGTCTCTGTGGACTAATCTAGATGTGAGTTAGCAGAGCTTCTTCTGCGTGAATTCAGGCCTTGATATGATTTTTGCCAAGCATTGTTAGTAGACTTTGTATGAGCATATCATGTTTAAAGATACTTTTGAGTTTCTAGAGGATGGAGATCACCTTTTATATTTCATACCCTGCCTCCTCCTACCACAAAGGTTAACACAAGTATTTGGGTCTTCAGAGATAAGAGTACATTATATCCATGTACATCACAGAACCCAGAAGTCAAAGAAGGCTTAAGGGTATTTTAGTACAGAAGTGGCAAAATGTTCTCTTGGTCCACAGGCCAAATCCTGCAGAGATGGGGTTGTTTTATTTTATTTTATTTTTTTGGCCAGGCCAGTCCTTGATTTTTTAAATATTAAGTCTGGGTGCCTATAGGTGGGACGTGCCTGTTCAGTCCTTTGCAGTTTAATTTACTTCCTAATGCCTTAATATTTTATACAATTTATCTGCCTGTCCCCTAAAGGCATTTGAGCCTGTGAGCCAAAATGTAAGTCCAGCTGCCCAAGCTCTTGGGTCTTCCCCACAACATCTCCAATACTCGCCCTCTTGCCTATGCTTCCAGAGGCAGCTTATGAAGAATGGAGAGCAGACGAAAAAATAAAATGGAGTCACTGTAGTCAAGCTGCTAAATTACTAAACTTGAGTTGCTGAGGCATGAGGAAATCATTCTATTTTGTCTTTAACTAGCTTGGGAACTTAAGCTTTTTAACTCCCCAGTTATCCATTCTACAGAAAACCCTCTGCTCACTCCCCGAAGGCATCTTAGGAAAGAATGGTCATGTGTCCAGGTCACCTGACAACCATTATCCAAGACCCTGCACACCCGGGAGACTATGGATTATCTCAGACCAATCCAGAGGCGAAGCATGCTTCTTCTCAAGAATGTACAAGACCTCTTCGCTTTTCTTTCTGCTTTGGAACACTCTGGGTACATCGCTTGGCTGTGTTCGTGGTTTGCAGACCCTGAGACCCCTTCATAAATCTCTGCTCTTTATTTGTAGTGGAAGCCTCCTGACCTGTGGTGTCAGTGCTGGGAAGTTGGTTCCCTTGGTGGAAAGCTTTGACTAAAAGAATTCTTCCTGAATGAAGATCATAACTTAAAGCCACCAGCTGAAATTAACCTACTATAGGTTAACTACTTTAAATCCTTTTGGTAGCTCATTGGTGATTGCTGAATACCGTTTCCACTCCCAGGCATTCCAGCACAAGATTCATACAGGCTTTTAGGAACATTTTCTAACCTGTTCTTCAGGAAGAAGACAGGGAACTGAGAACCACATTTGACTTTGCAACTGTGGTCATCCGGAAATGACCTTGGCAAATACTTGTCTTCACTCTTGTGGAATCCTGGCTGCATGTGTCTGTCTAACCTTTCGTACTTACGACTGAACTTTGTCAGGCATCTTGGAATCTGATGTCTGTCGAGCTCATCTGATTCTGGGTAAGTTGAGAGTCCCAGGCTGTACCAGCACCGCAGAAGGATGTGATCTGAGGATAGGATCGATCTAACTAGATCTTATCTCATAACGCCCCATTAAACCTAGACATTTTCACAGTTTTATGCTGTACAGAAGTCAGCTTGTGCCTGAATGCACAGGAATGCAAGCCCAGCAATTATTTACCAGCTGGAATGTGTTTTTTGTGTTCCTCTCTGTCTTGAGGGAACTCTTTCAAAGCTTTTGGTTCTAGTTTTGACGGAGTGGATTGTAGACCTGTTATAACCTGATGAGAAAAAAGTGCTGTATTTTTCTGTTTTCAGGAAAAATAATCTGTATGTGAAGAGCCATCTGGAGAACTGGGTACATCATAAATCACTGTTAACACCAACCGTACTTACTGGGAGCCCAGTTATTTTCTTGCAAGTAGAGACAGGAGGATACAGTATCGGCTTCTGAAAACAATGTCATCATGAGCTTCTTGTGGGCGAGCCAGAGGTCAGGAAGATCCCAGGCTGCTAGCGTGAGAAGAAAACTGCCACAGTGGGAAGAGGGAAAAACTATTAGGATTCTTCTTTTCTCCTTCATCTGCAGCCCCCCCCCCCCGAAATCTAATGTTTTTATCCTATGCAGCTTTTCTTATATTCTTTCAGAAGTATTTGCGGTGACCCATTGATCTTCATTAAGATGCACATTTTCAAGTCACTGTCACCAAACCACCTCAAGGGAGCCATCTAACCCCCTTGGCCTCTCCTTACCTGCTGTGCAGCACGGCTACTGGGAAGGTGCCCAATGCAGCTGGCCTCCTGGCACAGTGGCAACCAATACACAGAGGTTCCCTTCTCTCGTCAGTAAAAAATCCCAAAGAAGAGGAAGTCTGCATGTAAATCATTGAAACAGCATCTTTTCAAACAGCGGAAGAATCAGATACAACCTAAATGTAAAACAATAAGCTGTTTCAATCCGTTTGCGTTGCAGAATCACCCCTGTTTATTAACATGCCACCCTCCCCTCCTCCCCATTAAGAAACTGGAAAATCAACTCAGAAAGAGCCTCCATATCCCTTTTTTTCATCACAGTGATTGATCCACGACGGACACATGACCCAGGTCAAAGGCCTTCCTTGACATTTCTCTGTTGGAAAGACTTTGCCCTCCCTTCTTGGTGGAGGGTTGTATAACTGACCCCACAGTTGCAGGTGGCATGGCCCCCATCGTGCGGAGAAGCCCAGAAGGAGAATGAGTAGTAAGAACTCCGGTGACACAAGCCTCTGGCTCCCAGCACTTAGGAGTCCAGGGCCGCCTGGTTCTTGTAGTTCCGTCAGCAATTCCAGTGTTTGCCTCTTGTCCTGAGGTAGTTGGAGTTGGCTTTATGCTGCTTGCAGCTGCAAGGGTTTAGACTGACAGTTTATGCCGCCAGTAATGTTGATGATTAGGAAGACCACAGAGCAGCATGACAAAAGCGATCGTGATGAATTTTACAAAGAGTACCATATAAAATTACATGGAGATGTGTTGCAGCTATTTAAAATAATCAGGCATAGGTAAAACAAGCAGACAAGAAATACCCGAAAGATGCAGTGGATAGGATAGTAGAGTCACAGGTGATTTGTTCCTTTCATGTAACAGGGTAAAAACTTATCAAACTACGTGTGGTGTACGAAGTAAATGTGGCTGATTTGTTTCCTGCAGATGCCTCCAATCCTCCTTGGCTTTCGCTGCACTGACCAATATTAACCAGATCTTAGTCTCTGTCATTAGGAAATTTTTGGTTTCAAGAGTTGTTTCGGTTTCTTGTTTTAAGGTAACTGGCTACTCCTCCCTTTTTTGTAAGATGATCCCTTGGTGTATTTTGGTGACAGGTGTGTGACCTTGTGGTAACAGGAGAGAGTGAGCTTTGGGTTTGCACATCTGTGATCAGGGTTGGTGTCAGAGACTGAATGTTTGTGTCCCCATCACTCTCATGCTGAAACCCCGATGTCCAACATGATGGCATTGAGAAATGGGGCCTTTGGGAGGTAGTTAGGGTTAGGTGTGGTCACAAGGGTGGGCTAATCCCACTAATCATGGAATTAATGGCCTTGTAAGAGGAGAGATCTTACTCCTTTTCTGTAGGAACACACTGAGGAAAGGCCATTTGAGCACGCGGTAAGAAGTCGGCCATCTAGGAGCCAGAGAGAGACATCTCCCTGGGAGCTGAGTCATCCAGGACCTTGGTCGTACACTCCCCGGGCTCCAGATTGGTCAGATAACGAGCCTATGCATTTGTTATGGCAGCTCTGGCTGACTAAGGCAGTGCCGATGTTTTTAGTAATGTCTCTGGGTACCTGGCTCCCTGACTTGTTGATGTCTGTGCTTAAGGAAACTGGCTTTTTCTGGTTCAACCAGGGCTTCAGGGTCTTTCCTTGTGACTTGCTCCCTGCTGCCACTGTGGCGGCCCTGCAGACCCGTCTGAGTCCAAGCCACGTCCCTCATTTTGGTAACCGGCGATGGCCGGCCCATCCTTTGCCATGGGAAAGCTATTTTTTTTGCCATATAACAAAACTAAGTTGGGGGCAATAAAACTTTAGAAAACAGATTTGTATTTTTTGCTTTTGCTCAATTTGGCTTAGAAGTCAGACATTAATTCCAATGCTGCAAGTTAAAAGAAAACACAAAAAGAAAAACATCCATTAAAGAAATTGGTACTTAAGGCACTCCTTAGAAAATAGTAAGCTTGCAGGAAAAACAGGTAATGGTTATTGTTTATAATATCGCTGTTCATCCAGGAAGATGAGCACATAAGTATGCACAGATGGTACATTTGCTATTTCCACAGCCGAGCAAGAAAGAAGGTGCTCTGGGAGACAGGGGACCCCGGGCGAGCTGGAAGCATGGGGTCGGCCTTTCCTTCTATTGGCTGGGAATTGGAGAGGCCTGGATCATTGCTCAGCCTTGGCCAGCTCTGTGGGGAGGCCATGTAAGTGCCTCTCCATGGTTTAGTTTCCTTACCCATGAAAAAGGGGGGGGGTTGGACATCGTCAGATTGCTGAAGTCTCTTCTGTTTGGAGTCCTGGGGAAATGGTACCCTCAGAGATGGGCAATGCAGCTCCAGAGAGCTGCACTGTCACCTGGACACTGATGTCTCTCTGCCTTTTGTCCTCTCTGACCTCTCCCATGTCAACCCCAATTCAGAGGAAGAAGGAGAAGAAACTTGGGGACAGAGAGAACCGGGGAAACAGGCAGCAAGAGGCAGCAACAAAGCGGCGGGTGACGGAGAGTGGAGAGAAGGCAGGAATCACACACACACACACACACACACACACACACACACACACACACACACACACACACTTTTAGAGAAAGGACGAGGGGAGAAGTAGGGGGCAGCCAAAGAGTGAGTGTATGTGTTCCTTAGTTCATCAAACAAAACAACAGCTGACATTTCTTAGGTCCCTGTCTGAGGCCTGGCACCGTGCTGAACGTGTCCGTGTTATCTCACCCTCACACATCTCATCTAAGCAGGAGGCGGAGGCTTATAAAACCTGCCAATTGGCCCAACATCGCTGTTTCCCTCTATCTGTTTGGGATGCTAAGACAGAGCACTGTAGACCAGGCAGCTCATGAACCACAGAAGTTTACTTCCCACGGTTGGAGGCTGGACGTCTGAGATCAAGGCACTGGTAGATTCAGTGTCTGGTGAGAACCCTCTTCCAGGCTGAAGCTGGCTGGCCCCCTTCCCTCTGTGTCTTCACATGATGCAAAGAGAGTGAGAACACTCTCTGGGGTCCCTTTCACAAGGACACTAATCCCGTTCAGGAGGGCTCTGCACTCCTGTACTGATGAATTTCCAAAGGCTCCACCTCTTAGTACAATCGCATTGGGGGCTAGGGTTTCAACATAAGAATTTGGGGGGTGGGACCCCAAACATTTAGTTCATTGCAATCCCTAATTTGTAAAAGGGAGGCCTGAGAATAAAACAACAGTGTACCTTGGATTCCGGAACTGCACTCATCGTCCACATTGCTGTCTTGCCTAGCATCTCCTCTGTGCTGTGGAATGTCACTGTTTTGCTTGAGGCTGACTTAGCATTTAACCTTGAGCTCATGGCTGACCTAGCGTGATGAGTTCATGACCTGCAGGCAGACAGAAAGGCACCTACTTACACACCCACTCACCCGTTGATGACACTCAAGAGGGCTCCGCAGATAAAATTCTAATATAAATAGAAAGTCTTTTTTTGTTGGATGCCATCACATAGGGCCAGCTGTTTTGGCTTCTTAATTAACTGTGGCTTAGTCTAACGCTGAAAACAACACTTGTTCTTTCTGAGGGCAAGATCATTGGCGGGACACATTCCTGGGTGACCATGGACGCCTGAGGTTTGTTGGGGGATAACGCACATATGAGTAAGCAGTGTCTACCCCTAGCTAACCACATCAAATTTTCTTCACATCCTCCCTATCAGAACGCCAGAGTAAGCCCCACTGTAGGGCACTTCCATTGCCCCCCACCCCCATCACAGGAGGTGCAGTACAGAATGATAGAGCTGAGCTGTGATGGTGCCCCATTGGGGGCCTTTCACATGGTGATCGCTGTCCTGTCTGACATTTCAGCCCATCGCAATTTGTGAGGAAACTAGAAAAAGGCTGCATTAGACCCTCACCCAACAGTCTCCAGAGTCCATGCCCCTTCTCTGGACCTTTCTTTGTTTCATTATAGGTATACTAGAGAGGTTATGGAATCTGTCAGCCCCAGGTTCAAATTCTGCCTCTGCCACTCACGGCCTGTGGAGCAGTGGGCCAGGCCCTCGCCCAGAGAGCTTCCTGTACATGGAAGTCACAGCGCAGGCAGTTGTGCAGACCAGCTGAGCCAGCACAGGCCGAGCACCAGCGCGCGCCCAGGAGCACAGCAGGTGTTCAGGCACTGGATTCTTCCCTCCTGTTTCAGTCACCTGTTGTGTACACAAACCGCCCCGAGTTAAGTGGCCCTGCGGACTATGCCCATTTGCCGTGCTTTAGTGAGCTCTACTGGAATAACAACCAGGTATTTGCTCGTGGTTCTGCAGCCTGGGTTGGCCTCACCTAGAGCCATTCCTGCACTCATGCATCTATCTCATCAGCAGGCTTAGTTGGAGCTGGAAGTCCAGGGGGGCTTTACTCCCAGGTCAAGCATCCAGGTGGGGATGGCTGGAAGTGTAGAACCTGGCCAGGATCTCTCTTCCCATGAGGTCACTCCATCAGCGTGGCCAGCTGGGCCGGCTTCAAAGGAGGGCACCAAGTGCACTCACACAGGCCCTACACCCAGAAGAGCCCCTGGTTGTATTGATGCTCTGTGGCCACTGCCTTGAGATGTTTTTAAACAAGGGGCCCTGCTTTCTCATTTTACACTGGGTTCTGAAAATTACCCATATTTTGCTGTGTATAAGATGCACGTTTAGCCCAAATTTTTTAGGAAAAAATAAGAGTGTGCATTATACATGGGTAGTACTAATTCTGTATCTATATAAATGTTTGTAATTCTTTGATTTATGCTTATGTGTTCAAAGTAACTGTAGAAAGCAATAATGATATCTATATGCAAAATAATACCCTGGAATATGATAAATGGTTTTGTTTCTAAATAGAAATACATAAATAAATAATTGACTTTAAAAATTAAAACAAAAAGAATTTTTTTTCCTGAAAGTTTGGGCTAAAAATATGGCCACACATTATACATGGCAGAATACAGCACATCTTTCCACGATGGCTCAGAGCTCCCCAAGGGTGAAAAAAGAAGTTGGCAAGCTTCTTAAGACCTAGGAAAGAACTTTCACAGTATCACTTCACCACATTCTGTGGGCCAAAGCAAAGCTCGCAAGGCTGTACAGATTCAAGGGAGGGACAGAGAGTCTTGGTGACCACCCACCTCACCTCCGTTTCCTGGGGTCAGCATTCCCGTGAGCGTTGGGTCCCGATGGTGCTCCTTTGGTACAAAGAAGCAGAAACCCACCCAAGCTACCTTGTAAAAAGAAGGATCTATGGTAGATCCCCACAGAACTGAGGGCAACCCCAGCCCAAGGAAGTGCAAATTAGCATTAGAAACGCAGGGCTGGAGGCTGTGCCTCGCATCCCAGAGATCACAGTGATTTCCTTGGTAAGTCAGCCATGGTCTGGGGGAGTGGCAGGAGCCTGGTCACTCAGAAGAGACAGTTGTACCTTCCTGAGACTGTGGATAAAGTGTGCCACACAATCTAACAGACATGCTTGTCTTTGTTTACCAGCTATTTATGAAGTGCCAACAATTACGTTCAAGAGCATGTCTAAGTGATATCACTTGGCTCCAGAGGAGAAGGGCCCCTTCTTTTCAGTCACACAAGGGTATTTCTTGCTCTCTCTGATTGAAGCAAAGGCAGGAGCATATGGATGTTGGGTTTCCTTTTTGTGTTTCTTAGCTCAGTGAGTCAGCCCTGGCCCTTGCTGGCTGGCTCCCAAGCCCTCACATAGCAACACTCACCTCCAATGGTGGGTTAAGAGAGTGCATTCTGTTACTAAAGAATGATAATGAACCTCATAGAAAAGCTGAGTGAAGAAGGACCAGAAACTGACTTTTCCTTACTTGATTCTGTGATCCTGTCCCACTCCAGGGAAGATGGCGCAGTTGGGTTCTAAGAAGGAGGGATTCTTCTATGATTAACCCCATCTCTTGACCTTGCTCCTCAGTGTGCCCCACTCCTCTCTCCTGTCCTACCCTTGCAGTTCCTTCTTTCACACCCTCAGTCCTGTGTCCTTACTCTTTCTTGGGAAAGCCCATCTCTTTGCCCCCGTATTTAGTGCCCTCCTCAATCCTTTCATGGTGCCTCCTACTTACTCCAACATTTACAGCTTCCACTGGCACTGTGGTTTTTCCTGCATCCAACTTTGTCAGCTCCGAGAGATTCAGTCTAGTAGGTGAAGATGCTGGTGGGTGATCAGATCGCAGTGCAGGTTCCCACCAGTGAGAGCTGTGGCAGGTTTTTTCCATCCATTACTGAGGAAATAAGCAACTTCAAGCGAGGGTTACTATTTTCCAGTGGCAACACAGTCTCATGATATTTGAAGAAAGGGTATTTCCTCTGTTAATATGACTTTGACCCACTCCTTGCACAACAACAACCTTGGCATTATTTAGTTAAAGGAGAATGAAAATTTTCCATTGTCTAGTTTCCATGACAAGAATCACCACATGAATTACAAACAGGTCCATCTTAACTACAGGGATGGCTGGTGTCCACTTGGACAAGAACTTCCTGATCTTCCATCTCTTCACTGTTAAAAAACAGGGACAGCTCCTGGCCTCAAGGAACTTCCGATCGAGTGGAGAGGGCAGTTTTACACCCCAGTGAAACTAGAGAATAACGGGCCAAGAGGGGTGTGAGGGAAAGAGAAGCCATTTTCAAGTAAGTGTGGAGTGGGCAATTAGCCCGTGACTAGGTTCCAAGTTGGAGCGCGGGTGCAATGGAAGGTGATGAGCCTTTCAAGGCTCATAGCCTTGCACACCTATGTAGGGGAGCTCCCTTAGGGCACAGACTGGCTCCTATCTCATCTTTGCAGGAAAGACATCCTGCTTACACACTCAACTGTGAGGGCTTGCCATGAGAGCCAGTGTTCAGAAGGGTGGAACCTAAGCCTAGACAAGGTGGAGGTTGCTCTCAGGGGAGACTTCACTAGACCCACCCCCAGACCCTGCTCTCCCCACATACATACACACTGGACTGGGGATCAAACCCACAACCAGGTACATGCCATGATGGAGTATCGAACCCACGACCTTTTGGTGGAGGAAGGTCCAGAAGATGACGCTGCAGCCAACTGAGCCACCTGGCCAGGGCTCTTCTCCCCTTTTCATTCCAAGTACCCATTTAGCCGCAACTACCCAGGTTCCTTCCGTTGGAGCCGCCCAGGAAGGAGATTTTAGGTCCATGCCCGTTCGCCACGATGTTACTTTACCCGATTCCCACTTGGACTCTTTCTTAGGCAGCTTTGCAATTCCTGAGGGAAAAGACCCCGAGCCGCCCTGGAATCTGCAAACGGTGCTGCATTCCCTTTCCCAACTTCCAGCCACTGGTACTGCGCAGGTCGATTTCCGCATCCTTCGCCAAAACCACTCCATGGCGCATGCGCATTAAACCCCCAGGGCCGGGGGTGGCTGGGTGCCAGAGTGGGGGCACTTGATTTTGTAAACTCCATCTAAACTGCTGCACTTGTTGGAGCACCCTTCGCTCATTTCTCCATGGATCAGGGCCAATGAATCTCTTAATCAGTGGTTGTTACTCTGCACAATCCTTTTCAGAAACTTTTTGCTTAATGTGAACCTGGAGACATTCATGTTCTGGCCAAAAAGTTGGAGCCTGTGGAGTGGAGAATGGGAGGATGCAGAAAAACTCTGGGCTTCCAAATAAGCAATGTCAGCTTAATTGTTGCAAATCTGTCTCGGCTGCTAAGTTCTCTCTTTCTTCCTTAGTGCTATCTGGGAAACTTGCTGCTCAGTTTCCAGTGGAAGTCGCTATGCTTCGATACCCTCAGGGAGCACTTACAGGCTGGGGACACACAGGTGGGCTGTCGCAACCCGTGCATTTACCTCCCCAGAAGCATGTACTGGAAACCTGTTGCACAGGAGCAGGGAAGCAGCAGAGGGTGGGGTTTCCAGGCGCCCCTGTGTTCCCTCTCCTTCCACTGATAGCCTTTCTTCTTTCTGCCCTGAGGGCTCTTGCTATCGGCCTTGGCCGGACAGGGCACACTGCGGCTGCAAGTTGAAAGGACCAGGCCTTTATTTTCTGGCACATCTGGCCTCTGTCCTGCCTGCACCTTTAGCCTGCTTTTGATTGATGTTGCCAGCAGCAGATACAGCTGTGTGGGGCCTGGCTGACTTTCTGGAGGTGTTGATTGCAAACAGTGCTACCTTACATTTGGGACAGCGCTTTCAAGTTTCCAAAATACTTTCATATGCATCAATCATGTCACTGGATTTCCTCAGCAGGTTGGAAGACAGAGCAACTTTTATCCCTATTTCACAGTGAAAAAACCTGAAGCTCGGAGAGGTATGGGAGATTGGCCAGAGTTGTAACACCACAAAGTGGCAGAATAAGAAACCAGGACTCTGAGCCTTGGTCCAGAGGCTTTTGGCAATCACCATGGTTTTTTTGTTTTTTAATCTCACTAATAACCTGCTGGATGACAGAACAATTTGTTCATCCACGTTATGTCCTCTCTCTCATCACATAAAGGAACTGATAAGAGATAGGTGAGTTGATTTCTCACCTGTATCTTTTAGAACTACACAACCCTGGAAAGCACTCCCTTATTTTTCCTACCATTGATTTGCTGCCTTCCAATGTGTGGGGAAAACGGTAAAGTTGAAAGCCACCGTCAACTAATTAGCTGTCAACTAATGGCACAACAGTCATGGTCAAACAGGAGCTTGGGTTGGACTCAGTAGCATCCTTCCAGAGACAGCAATGGCCCCCGGGGTTGGGGGTTGGGCCACAGCATTCAGGCCTCAGGGATCAGGAAGGTAAGCAGCTCCCCAAATAGTTTCCACCCTAGGCTACTCTGCAGTTCCTCGAGTAACTCTAAGACCAAAAACCTTAGTGACCATCAGGGACTAGGCTTCTTAATCAGGCTCTGCAAGGTTGGGTTTAAGATGATTAAGGGTAAGGTCTTGGGTGATTCGAGGGAAAACATCAGAAAAGAGAAAGAATTCCCTTAATTCATGCTTACGCATTGTTAATAGGTAAAGTCAAGAGGAAATGGAAAGCCATTCCCTCTGGGGCCATGGGCCCTTATCATCTGTCCTCCTTCAGGAGCTGCATTTAGACCAGAGCTGCAGAGAAGGGGCAGTCTGGCTGAAATCATCACTGATGGCCCCTCCAAGCATGACTTTGGCCCTTTACAAGCATTCACTGAGTGTCGTCCCCCATGAGCCACGTGCTGGGGAAACAGTGCAGAGCAAAAGACAGTTCCGATGCTTGACTTTTTCCCCACTGAAATCTAATTTTATTCCATTTTTCTGTCGCTCTCATTCTTCTCCAGCTCTGTGTTTCTGATTCCTGATCATTGGCACCATTTTGGCAAGACACTCCAAGGATGAATCACTGGTCAGCGAAACCTCCTGCGTCAGTCTATCCCAGTCTCCATTTTTCTTCAGGATGTGACAAACCCCAGGTCCTCCTTCAGACACTGAGGGCCCCCTTTATTCCCCTTCCGGTGGATGGTCCTGCCAGCTCAGAGGCCATGAACATGACATGAAATGAACTACCATCCTTTTGTCACATGAGTGCCTTTTCCTGAATGCATTTTCTTTAAAAGCAAAATGTCCTTCAGAGAGCTAATTGATTTGTTTTCCATCCTTTAGCCTTTCTTCCTTGTTCCCTGCAGAACTACCAGTTCCTCAGCTGCGTGGTTTGAGTTGTTGTTGATCCGACACTTCTAGTGCAAGGAGAGACACTTGGTTCTCCTGAGCCACTCTAAGTAGAGTGGACCCAAGGAACTGCACTGGGAATTCTGAAATCCAGAACCTTCCTCCTTGTGGAGGTTAGTGGCATGAGGTTGTAAAGCTCAGGATGGCGTTTGCCGGGATGAACGAGCCTGGAATTTCCAGGGAAAGTGGGAGGATGGAGCCAACCACGAGGAAGCAGAGATAAAAAATGGCCTGTGGAGATGTTGTGTTGGTTCCGAATCCAGCTGAATCTGAACCATTATTACCTCTGGATTATTCTGTTAAGTGAGCCAATGAACTCAGCCACCTCATTTAAAACACTGATTTAAGTTTGACTTTCTATCCCTCACGAAAGATCACCCACCGAGAACTATCTTTGGGGTAGGCCTTGCCAGGTGGTGCGCTAGTGGGCTGGCCTATAGATATTTCTCGGGAGTGGCAGCCCCGGCCTCCGGGAGGGACGCAGGGCAGCAGAGCCCCAGGGCTGCCCGAGCAGGTCATCTCCAGCAGTGGGTCGTTTTATCTGTTTTTCCTAGTGAGGCAAGAAATGCAAAATTTTAATGTACCTTGCTACGGTGATTTTCAAACAGGTTAAAAGTTATTTAATAGTCCTCTGTTCAAACTGTGGAACCCAGTTCTCCTCCTCTTGGATACTGACTGAATGAGGTGATTTGCTCCTGGCAGACATGAGGGAGTATGGTTTCTGGGGCTAGGCCATAACGGATATTGACACTCTGGCCTTGCTTCTCTTCGATTGCTCACGCTGGGGAGAGTAAGTGGTCATGTCACAAGGGCACTTGCACAGCCTGGGAGGGTCCACGTGGGGAGGAACTGAGGCCTCCCACCGATGCCCAGCACCAACTTTCCAACATTATGAATGAGCCTCTTTGGAAGAAGATCCACCAGCTTCAGTCAAGCCTTCAGATGTGGCAGCTCTCGCAGACGTCTTGACCGTAAACTCATGTAGCACCTTAGATCAGACTGCCCAGCTAAGCCACACCTGAATCCTAATCCACAGGGACTGGGCGAGATACTTACTATTCATACTTACTGTTGTTTTAAGCTAGTTAGTCTGGGTTTCTTTGCTATGTCTCAATAAACAGCATTTATACCCACGACTTGAAG
Source organism: Artibeus jamaicensis (assembly GCF_021234435.1). Taxonomy (NCBI): domain Eukaryota; kingdom Metazoa; phylum Chordata; class Mammalia; order Chiroptera; family Phyllostomidae; genus Artibeus; species Artibeus jamaicensis. The sequence continues at coordinate 39,313,407 of NW_026522030.1, read as the reverse complement.
AAGATTGGGAAGCATTGCCCTAAGCCCAAAAGAACACACTGAATCCTGTGGACATATCTAGCATTCTGGAATACATTAAAACCTCTGGGGGGGCTTGGGAGGGAGTGGGGGGTGCAAAGTGATAATCAACTGCAGCTTTACAACATTTGAGAAAACAAGTATTTAAAAATAAACTCAAGGCAAAAATAGAGGTTCCCTGTCTTTGAAAACATACTTGCAATCAAGATGAGCAATCAAACTTGAAAGGTTTTTGTTTTAAAGTAAGTCTATTGTCACGAATAGGGCTCCTCACTGAATAGAATTGTGGACTGTAAGACAATGTATGCCAGGAAAACTCCAGAGTTTTTTTGCAGTAGATTCAGGCTTCATTTTTCTAAGATTCTCATGAGATAGTGACCGTTGCGCCCTTGACCTTGCTGAAGGCCCAGAGGCATGGAGCTAATCAGAAAGCTTATTCTCCAATAAGGTTTCATGAAAGAGTTTTTCAAAGTTAAATCAAGATGGCTTTCATGGCCTATCAGGTTTCTCTAATGTTCAGAAAACAAAAGGCCTAAGTTGTTTTACTCTCAGGAATGTGTAAAATGCCCTTTTCTTGGCCCTGGCCAGGTAGCTAAGCTGATTAGGGCATCACCTCAATATATCAAGGTTGTTGGTTAGCTCCTCTGTCAGGGCACATGCAAGAAATATCCAGTGAGTGTATAAATAAGTGGAACAACAAAGCAAAGTTTCTCTCTCTCTCTCTCCTTTTCCTCTCTCTTCAAAGTCAAGAAAAATAGACTTCCACCAAGATGGAGGCGTAGGTGGAAGCACTTCGCCTTCTCACACAATCAAGTTTAAAAACAACAAAGTTTTAGCAACAAAAACACAGCCAAACCACAGAAAATTGAACTATACTGAAGTCTGACAACAACAAACCCTTCAGCCAAACCGGTAAGAGGGGCAGAGCCAGCAGCAGAGCAGGTTCAGGCAGGAAAGATCCACCGGACGGACCCGGGTGTGCACCCAGGTGCGCCAGCAGCCGTGGGCGGATCCCAGGTGTGGAGAAGTGGGCAGACCCACTGAGGGTGCAAGGCGGTGGACCCACTGAGGGCTGATCGCAGTCACACATTCATGCACAGATAAACCGGTGAAGGAGCTAGTGGTGGTGAGACAGATCTCGCAGGCCCCAGTGGCAGAAAGTGGCAGAGAGAACTGCCGTTGTCCCTCTCTGACCCTGCCCCCACATGCAGCATCACAAACTAGCGACCTGGGTGGCCCGGCCCTGGTGAACAACTAAGGCTCCTCTCCTCATACATAACAGGCATGAACAGATCAAAACATGGCTCAAGAACAACTCAGAGCCCCAGAGCCAATAAATCTAAGCAATGAAGAAATAGCCAAACTTTCAGATGCACAGTTCAAAACACTGGTTATCAGGGTGCTCACAGAACTAGTTGATTTTAGTCACAAATTAGAGGACCATATGGAAGCTAAACTAATTGAAATGAAGGGAAATACAGAGGAAACCAATAGTAATGAAAAGGAAACTGGGACTCAAATCAAAGGAGTGGACCAGAAGGAAGAAAAAAATGACCAAACAGAAAAGGATGAAGAAACAAGAAGTCAAAAAAATGAGGAGAGGCTTAGGAACCTTCAGGACATCTTTAAATGCTCCAACATTTGAATTATAGGGGTACCAGAAGGGGAAGAGGAACAGCCATGAGTGGAAAACTTATTTGAACAAATAATAAAGCAGAATTTCCTCAATCTGGCAAAGGAAATAGACTTCTAGGAAATCCAGGAAGCTCAGAGAGTCCCAAAGAAGTTGGACCCAAGAAGGAACACACCAAGACACATCATAATTACATTAGCCAAGATTAAAATGAAGGAGAGAATCCTAGAAGCAGCAAGAGATAAGAGGACAGTCACCTACAAAGGAGTTCCCATCAGACTGTCAGTGGATTTCTCAAAAGAGACCTTATAGGCAAGAAGGGGCTGGAAAGAGGTATTCCAAGTCATGAAATCCAAAGACCTACATCCAAGATTGCTCTTTCCAGCAAAACTTTCATTTAGAATGGAAGGACAGATAAGGTGCTTCTCAGATAAGATCAAATTCAAGGAGTTCATCATCACCAAGCCCTTATTATATGAAATGTTAAAGGGACTTATCTAAGAAAAAGAAGTTAAAAAAAAAACATGAACAGTGAAAGGACAGCAAACTCACAGTTATTAACAACCACACCTAAAACGAAAGCAAACTAAAAGGACAGCTAGATCAGGAGTGGAAACATAGAAATGAAGATCTCAAGGAGGGTTAGCAATAGGGGAGTGGGAGGAGGAGAAGGGGGGAGAAGGTACAAAAAATAAGTAGCATAGACAGTAGATAGAAAATGGATGGGGGGGCAAGAATAGTATGGGAAATATAGAATCTAAAGAACTTGAGACACATGGTCATAAACTAAAGGGGGGGTAATGGTGGGGGACGAGGGGGCAGGGTGGAGGGGAATGAAGGGGGGAATAGAACAACTGTAATGGCATAATCAATAAAAAAAAAAGTGCAGCAACGCTTCCAGTTCTTCACGACTTCTACTCACAGCACAGCCCAACGACCCGAACTGAGAAAAGCCAGGGCTGAGCTCAGGCAAAGCAGGCATAGCCTGGACACGAGGTGGCCAGTCTGCACACCCGACTCCACAAGCTGTACTTCTAGGTAAGCCGCAGGCTCTCAGTCAGAATTCTGCTGTTCTTCCTCTGGACACTATTCCCTCACTTTGGTTATCTGTATTCTGAGCTCATAGATCATAGGCATCACATTATGAAAGCTGGAAGCATCTAGAATTGGGCCATCCAGTACAGCAGCCACTAGCCACATGTTGCCATTAAGCACTGGAAATGTGACTAGTCTTAATTAATATTAAGTGTAAAGCATAAAATCTGTAAGTGTAAAATACATACATACAGATTTCAAAGACTTAGTATAAAAAAAGAATGTAGAATACCTCATTAATGATTTTTATGCTGATTGCATTTTCAAATGATAATATTTTGTATATATCAGGTTAATAGAATATATTATTAAAATCCATTCATTTCTTTGTATGTTTAGTGTGGCTTGCATTACCTTCCCACAGGACAGCGCTGTTCTAGAAGCAGGCCTGCTCACGCTCACTCAGCCGTTCAGCAAATACCGACTGAGCGTCTCCTGTGTGACAGGCCCTGGGCTATGGGGCAGGAATGCAGCGGTGAGCACAGTCCCTGCACTTGGGAGGCAAGTGACCGCACTGTGGTACTAGAGAGACTGAAAAAAGACACTTCGTGACAACAGGTATCTAAAAGCAGGGGACGTTTAGTCAGGAACATCTTTAGTCAGGAATCTTGGGGTCATTAGGTTATTGGGATTGGGGTTAGCGTTAAAAGCCAGCTCTGTATAACTTAGCATCTAACCCCTGTTGTTTGAGAGCAGAACATCATAGGTGCCACCCCTGAGTCATTCAGGAAGGGCCTGCTGCAGACACACACAGCCTCCTCCTCACCAAACTGAGGTTTGGGGGGGGGTAGTGACTGTCATTTAACCTGGTGTCACTCAGTATCTCCCACACAGAAGATGCTAACCAACACATGGAATAAGAGTACGTCATGTAAACTCATTTAAGAAAGCAATTAAGTGTATAATATATTTTAAAAACAGTTCTTCCCCAAGTGCTTTAAAAGCAAACTGCCACTTAAACTTCAAACTTTAGTGATTAAAAAGAAGTCCTCCCTCAAAATATAAATTCATACAGACCTAATGATATAAACAAAAAGTCCTGGAATATCCAAATTAAATTCTCTCTCAGGCCCACCAAGAATAAATGTTGAGAAGAGCTCCGACCTGGGGTGACACTGTTGACCAAGGTCACAATTGTGCACACTCCTTTTCTCTGAAGTGCTTCACAAAACATTAAGACTTGTTAGTATAAAAGACACAAGTTGTGCCCTGGCTGGTGTGGATCAGTGGATTGACTGCCAGCCTGCAAACCAAAAGGTTGCTGGTTCAATTCCCACTCAGAACACATGTCTGGGTTGTGGGCCAGGCCCCAGTTGGGAGCACGCAAGAGGGAACCAATACATGTTTCTCTTCCTCTTCTTTTCCCTCCTTTCCTCCTCCCTGAAAATAAATAAATAAAAACCACAAGTTGTAATGGGAAACATTTTATTTAAAATTCATATTACATTTTTAGTACCGGTCAATATAATCAGTCATATTACAAATACATAACTTAATTCTCAAACAATGATTTTATTCATCTTTTTCCTAAAGTACATTGTAAAAACAAGGCAAAGGTGACTGTATTGTCTAAGTGATATATACATGCTGACGAACAGCACTGAATTCTGATATGAAAGAAGAGATATCATCCTTTTATAAAAATAAACTTGATCCAAGAGAAGAGGAGAAAAAGAGTGAGTGAGCTGGAGTGTCAGAAAAAAATGCAAAGCATTGTAGGAGAATTGTTTCAGTTCAGGTGAATGCGGCGCCCAGGACTCCGGGCTGACCGCTCAGAGTACCGTGCCTCCTCAGTCTGAGCTTCGAGCGTTTTCCTCTATGAACACATGCTAAATCAACTCAACAGTAACGACAGAGCAAAAATTACTCTGCAGCAATTAGTCCACTGCCGCTGAAAGGTAACAAGGTCACGGGTGATTGAGCTATGACCAAGGCTCCAACCAGGGTGATTTTTATACATCTGGTGAGGCTCATAGGTTCACTGAACACGGTTTGTGCTCATGCAAGCTCACCCTCCTTTCCCATAAAGAGGGGATGCGTGAGGTTCACTCTGAGTAGGCTGGTGGACACCCTTCCCATTTTCCCTTGAGCAACTTGGGTTGATCCTGTAAAGCCTAATGTGGGCCAGAGGAAGTCACCTTTCAGGTGGACAGTAACTGACCGCTGAGCAGGAGACGCTGTTTGTGCCTTGTTTTGTGCAACATTATGAAAAACCATGCTTTAGTAAATACACGGGCACCCTGATTAACCACACTCTGTTACCTCTGCTCCCCCAAAATGGGCCAAATGTAGACAGACCCCACTGCGGTTACTTGGATCCCGAAGTTTCCAGAGTGCTGTCTAGTCAGGGAGCCTGTGGTCCGCCCTGCATGGCAAATGTCCTATGTTTTAAGTACCGGTGAGTCCTGCTCTGGGGTTGCAGAGCCGCGGTCCCAGTCTCCAAGGGTGAAGACAGTTTTTCTTAGCTGCCCTGTGACAACTGGGTTTCACATTTCCTCAAACTAGATCGGTGGAAGGAGTCCCTGAAATTAAGGAGAGAGAGAGAAAGAAAAAGGAGGTGAGAAAGATCAATTAGACTTTGGAAGAGAGGGATGGGGGGGGGAACTGCCCACTGGAAAAGGACATCAATCAGAGAGAACTCAGTAAATAGTAAGAGAAGGTGCCGAGCCCTTTTACACTGGGCCAGAAAATACACGGTGGGGGACGGCTGGCACAGGGCCAGCAGGGAGGGTCCTGGTGGGGACAGGAGAAGGTACTGGGAGGACAGGGACGACGCAGCGCAGATCACGCTGGGGCAGCTTCTCCGAGCCCAGGCCCGCTCCCGGCGCTGCTCCGAGGTGCGTGCAGCAGAGCGCGTCCTGATTGCTGGGCCTCGCGCCCTGCCCTTCATCCCCCAGGAAGGGGCCTTCTCTGCCCCAGTCTCACCTCTTTTGACTCTCCACTCTGAATATTGGTTTGTAGAGTTCTGGAATTTTCCGCTTGATCATGGGCCTGAGGTTCTCTTTCAGCTTGTCGTAGTTCTTCTTGAGTTCCTGCTGATACTCCCTCTGGTCTGCTGTGATGAGGCGCCTGTTTTTCTCCACGGCCTCACCGCACCTGAGATGCACATTTGAGGGTGGGGAGAAAATGAGGTTTTATTTCAGAGGTGTTCGAGGTGCTTAGAAATACGGGATGGTGGTCCGGTGAACGTGTCATGTGTAACCCTAGGAGTGTTTGCGAACTCGATGGCCCATTGGGATCACCAGTGTAGCATTTCGAAATGCGGGTATCTGGGCCCCACCTTGGATTTCATAAATCAGAATCTCTAAAGGGCAGCACCCAGGAATCTGTATTTTCGCAAAGCTGCCCAGGTGAGACTGATGCTCTGATTTACTATGTTCTAGGCACCATTCAAGGAGTTTCACATGTATTATGTGGTTAATTTTTCCAACGAAACTGGGAAGTCTATGTTTATCTCTAGTTTGACCTTGAAGCTCAGAAACGTTAGGTTGCTCGCCCAAGATAACACTGTGGGGACGTGGTGGACGTGGGACTCAAACTCAGGTCACGGCAGGATGGAAACTCTTTGCTTAGGAGAAACTCACTGTGACTTACGGCAACGCGGCAGAAGCAGCTAATGCCATTCAGGCCTCTCCTACTACAGACATGAAAATGTCGGGAAAGCACAACAAAATTTTGTTGAAAGAGAAAGGGAAACTCCAGGTGCCAGAAAGGAAGAGAAAAATCAAAAGCGGAGTGACAGCAGGAGCTGATGCTGTGGCAGCTGCCAGGATGGCCTCCTGTGAGGATTTGGGGACCTGGTCCTGGAGGTGGCCGCCGGGAGGCAGGTTTCAATGCCGACACAGGATGAGGCACGCGGCCTTGCCCAGGGCAAAGTGGGGTTCTGCGTCTGCTACCTGCTTATAGTCCAGAGCCTTGAAAAGCTACCCCATCCATGTAAAAGGATCTAGAAAAAAGTCTGAAAATTGTCCAGAGAGGTGGAATGAAGTTTGTTATCAGCTCGGAGCCATTAATCGGAAAGAAAGTCACCTAAAGCAATTGAAATTCTAGGATTGTACCATATGTGGGTATGAGTTTTTCTTCTGTTGTGGGGGTATATTCCTCTATTGTGGGTGCTCCAATTAACTATAAAATCAGACCAATATTATTGAAATCCCTAGGACTCAGATAGAAATAAATGTAAAGTTGCACTGAAGAAAAAGTGCTACCCGTGGATGGAGCGACCCTTACCCAAGACGAGCGCACAAGAAAACAGTTACAGACCACACGCGGGAACCAACCACCGTGAGGGAGAACCACAGTGCTGCAGGCGTGAGAACTGGCCCAACGAGAATCGGAGATAACAGAATGATGTGAAAGCCCGAAGTTAATTAACACAGAAGTATAATAAAAGGCACACAATCTATGAAAAAGATGGAGAGTATGAAACAGGGATCAGGAAAATTTGAGAAAAGAACTAAATAAAACTTCTAGAAATAAAAATGGAGTCACTAAAATAAAGAAAAAATCTCAATGCATCGGTTAAACAATAAAGGAGACACAACTGGAGAACTCATGAACTATATGACAAATCTAAGAAGATCACCAAAGAGCTAAAAATAATTAAATATGAAAAAAATGTCTAAGAAACCTGCAGATAAGCATATAATGGAGTAGCCCAACCGGCATCTAGAAGAATGTTTCAAAGACTGTAGGATGAGTAAGAGGCAACACTCAGAGAGAACAGCTGATGATTTTCCAGGACTGAACACAGAAGTCCCCTAATCAACAAGAACAGATCTATACCTAGTCCCACAGAGGGGAACCTGCAGAGCATTAAAGAGAAAATATTAAAAACTTGTGTTTATCCAATGTGGGGACAGTTAAGCCGAGTGTTTTCCTGGTTTCCCACACGGCACGGCACATACTGAGGAAGAAAACCATACTACTTAGACATAATAAAGTCTTGCCCTTTATATCCTTCTGCTCAAGGGAACTTACATACCAACTAGCCTTGAAGGGGCAACAAAATAGCTGAAATTTAGCTGACATGCAATAATTAGTGACATTTCTATTATCCTTCAGGTGAATAGGATTCTCGTGATGAATGTTTAAACTGTTTTCCTAACAGTGGCACTAGATTTTGGTTAAATTAAGAGGATACTCAGACCTGGTTACCAAGTTCTCCCTGTTACCAGTGAACCCACTGAACCCATTTTCGGGATGGTAGTCAAAGGGGAAGAGCATGGCCTGTCGCTACAGGGTGGGGGAAAGCTACCTGGCCTGGGCAAAGGTAAGCCTATGACCACAGCTTCATCACAGAGTTCACCTGCTGTGAAGGAAGGAGTGGATTTAACTCGGCCAGAAGCCAAAAGAACTCCTTTAGGTGGATTTTCACCCGTCTTTTAAGTCTGACATTAACCAAAGCAAATTGTATGAAACCTGAGGTTATATTTGAAAGGTTTCAAGGAATGGGTAGGAAGGGGAGAAGTCTACCTCACCCTCTATTATTTTTTTATTGCTGCTTCACTAACAGTTGTGAACTACCAGGCATGTAAAATAAAGTCAGTTGTGGGATGACTTCGAGGCCCAGGTTGGTAAGTGACACAGGTGAACTGCAAGAGGCCTGCAGAAGCTGACTGCTAACCTGGGGACGTCTACTCGGACAACTCTGGGGGAGTTAACTAAATTCTCTGTAGTCTGTGCTATCAGAAGTAATAACAGCTACCCGACACTTACTGATGGTGCACCATGTGCTTTACATGCAGGCAGAGCTGGGGTTGAAACCCAGTTACGACTACTCATTAGCACAATGACTTAGCCATTGAAACCCTGTTTTCTCATTTGTAAAATGGGAATAATAATCTTGTAAATCCCCTAGAGTTGCTGGGATAATGGACGAGAAGCCGTGATGGTGAGGTAGGTGCCTTCGGAGCATGGCAGAGTCTGTTTTTCACAGTGGTCACAGCAATGACTGCACCTCGGTGGACACAGTGTGCTGTAAGTGATGTTGTGTGACTGAGTAGGTGGCTCTGCCTGGCTGCCTCTCCTGGGACGTGTGCCTTTGGAGGGCTGAACCAGACTCCGGATGCACGAGTAAAGCAGCCTTTCGGCAACAGAAGCCCCAGCCGCTGTCTGTCACTGAGTGAGAGACCCTGAGCAAATCTGCTTCGCTGAGCCCAGGCTGCCCCTAGAACCACCTGCATAATAAATAAACGCTACTGTTGTTGTTTTAAACTACTAAGTTTTGGGCTAGTTTGTTACACAGCAATAGATAAACATAGTATTTTGACAATGGCAAATATATTAATAGGTGGAGTGAAAAATGTCCATATTTTTGCAGTGTTATTATTTTATATCTTAACCAATTTCAGAATTTATAAAATTGTTTCATATATTACATTGTCTGTTATTTCTTTCTTCCATTTGGATTATATTATCTAGATTTTCTTATTAAAATTAAATAATTTCCACTATGTTAATTTAAATCCACGAACTAAAAAGAGCCATGTACTAGATTTCCCTCCTAGAGAACAGCTGTATCTCTTGGGAAATGCACACAGGATCACAGCTACATTACAAATAACTTTCTTTAAAAATGGTGTTACCTGTAATATTTTCCTTAGGTTCACTGACACCACTATTCCACTCCTCTGCTGCTCCCTTTGTTGATAAGTTCACTGAACAAGAACATTTTCTTACAGAGAACGCACCTGGGTTCTTCAGCAGCCGGAGCCTACACACCAGCCTGGAGGGGACCAGATAGGGTAGGAAGGTGCGCTCCTAGACCACGGTTCCTGGCTTTTGCTGACGGTTACTTTCCGGGGCCTCCTGCAGACAGGGTGGTCATGCGGCCCTTTCTCTCTGCATCTATTGGCCTCCCTCCTTTGCAATGCTCCTTCAGCACAGCCCACACAGTCCTTCCGCACGGCACAAAAACGCTGTTGTTTTCTCAATACCCATTCCCTTTCATCTTTAGGTATGCCCCCACCCCCCTGGAAAGTTACATTCCCTCGTCTCCCTTAACAGATAGGAATGGCTGATGAGATAGAACATAAAGTCACTAGGAAAGGTCATTAAAGGGGCATAGCCTTTTGCTACTCCAGGATGCAGTCATGATGACCAGAGCCCTCACAGCCATGTTGTGACCATGAGGATGGATGCACTATAACCAGTATGGTAGAGCAAAAGAATGGAAAGAGGTCACTGATGATTTCTGAGGTCCACACACAGCTCTGGGATCACTATATCTAATCTTATTTTATATGATAGAATAAGTTTCTAAAATTTTAAGTAATTCTCCATTATTAGCAAGTGAATGTAGTTCCTAGAGAGAAATGCATAGCACAGTAGTTCAGGAGAAAGAGTCTGGAGCCAAAGTGCTCAAGTCTGACTCTTGCTTTGCTGCTTCCTGGCTTTGTGACATCAAGCAAGTTATTCAAGCTTCCCGTGCCTCAGTTTCTCCACCTGTGATGTGAAGGGAATAGCCTCTCTCATGAATTACTGTACAGACAAAATGAGTTAAACATACAGAATTCTTAGAACAGTCCTGGCACGTAGCTGAAACCTAGAGCACAGTGATTGGTACAGACCCAGTCTGAGTACAGAAACTATTTGGTCAATCTGAGAGTGACAGACTATTAAAAACTGCATATTCCAGGCCCTCGTCTTTCACAGTTGATGAAACTGAGATGAAAAGGCACAAAGCGCCCTGTCCAGAGTCACACCCTGTGGGGACAGCAGAGGTGGATGCAAATCCAGAATCCTGATGTTCCCAGGCCAGTGCTTCATCCGCCCCACTGCGTCTCAGGGCACAAACCTCAGAGACGCAGACAGGCCCTGGGTAGGTGATCTTTCTACGTAAATCGGATCACGCCTCCGTTCCTGTCCTAACTGATAAAGTCTCCATCTGCCCCATTGACTAATGTTATACTCATCAGTCACTTACATTGTGCCAAGGCCCTATTCTAAGCTCAGTTATTATTATCATCATTATTTATTATTATTTTTATCCAGAGGTAAACTTGAACAAGTATGCACTGCACAGCTGGGGAAACTGAGGTTGGGTAACCTGCTTAAGGCCACATTGCTAGTTAAGGCAGGGTGGGTACTTGAACCCAGGCAACCTGGCTCGAGCACCCACACTCCTGACCCCAACCTCCCAGACACTGCCCCAGAAAGACACTGACCTTTCTAGCCACCATCTAGGCAGATGGCCTTGGTCTCAAGCAGAGGCTATTCTCTCTGGGGTCCCAATTTGTAGCATTCTGCCTTTCTCAGTTTCTTCCTGGTAACACTTCAGCAAGCCCCCACTCACGGCCCAGTGAAAACTCAGTGGCTGGAGCGAGGGGAGGGTCTGACAGAGATGCCAGAGACACTGAGGAACCGGCTCCCAGCCTCCTGCCATGACTGGCTGAATATACGTGGGGTGGGCAAAAGTGGGTCTGCAGTTGCGAGTGACATTCTTCTGAGTTAAGAAAGCCACTGTAACAATCATAACCTGCATGTCTGTTTCCATTCAAACAGCTGTAAAGCCACTTTTGCCCACCCCTGTGTGCTCCAGGCCCTTTAAGGTAGAGGAGGAATATTTGGGGGCAGGGCGCCAGAGGAATACCTGGCCCCTCTGCAGAAGAGCTCCAGTGGAGGGAATCCCTGCAGCTTTCTCCAAGGAAATGCCCCTTCATTTCCTTTCTCAAAGCCTGACCTCTACCAGATCCCCGGCCCCAAGGGTGCTCCTGTCCCAATGGAAGAACAGTTTAAATCCTGGTTTTGCCGCTTACTTACTGGGTGACCTTGGGCCAGCCAGAACCTCCTTTGACCTCATTTTCTTCACCTATAAAATGGGTTTATGGGCATGAAATGGTGTCAGGTATATGAGGACCTAGTGGAGTAGCTGCCAGTGCGGAGGGCCAATGAGTCAACGTTACCTGCCTTTCCTGGAGCAAAGAGGGCTTGCAGCCCAACCAGAAGCACTCTTGCTGTGTGCCCCCTTTGCTGAGGACGGGGAGGCACCAGACTGAAAGTGCACAGCACTGTGGGGGCAGGGAGTGCACCCCCAGGCAGAGGAGGAACAACTGTGGCCAGGTCTTCTTGTCCCCTTGAGCCACCTTGGCCTCCCCTGCTTGGGCCTGTGTCACCACCTCCATCATCGAAGCCACAGTGACCCTTTGTCCCTCCTAAGGTCATGTGTGGGAAGAGGGCTAGATTAGAACTATGGGCTTGGGAAGGTGTCCACTCTCATTTCTGACACCTAGAATCAGATTCTGAAGACCAATTAAACACACTAGAACCCATGCAGGGGGTAAGAGGGGCCTGTCCCGGATTAGACTGTAGGCTTGTCTTTGGTTCTTGGTTCACATTAGGCTGGCCCTGGGCTTCTGTCCTGAGGAGTCACAGAGCCCATGGTTCCAGGGATGGCATCTCTAATTCGGTGTCAGCCCAGCCACCTTCCAGCCAGGGCCCCCTCCCTGAAGCAGGAGAGGGCTGGCAGGCCCCAGGGACCCGGAACCTGATCGAAAGAGCTGGGGGTGGGGTGGGTCAGAGTGGGGATGGGACCAGACGGTAACACAACTGGATTTTTTCCTTTAGAATCATTGCAGCTGGTTGGGAGGGGGAATGAGCCATACATGTGTGTGTGCACGTGTGCACATGCATGTGCCTGTGTACGCATGTGTGTAAGCTGCTCCACTTGGCTCTCAGTTTTCCGTTTAGCATCCCAGGGCCACCAGAACAGGTCTCTGTGACCCTGGAAAAGTAACAGAAGTCATTCATATGTCCCCACTATGGACCTGTTTCTGAGCCAATCTCTCATATTTAAGGCTTTCTTGTCCCATCAAATAGTCTGATCTCTTTCTACTTAGTACTTTGGTTTCCACCTACACTGTACACATTTGGTTTTCTTTGGCCACTTGGGCCAGTTCCCTCTCCATCTTCTTCATAGACCTTAACTCTCATTTAAAAACACCACTGGTCAACACTCTATCTTCTGACTCTGTGAGTATACATGCGCAGTGGAACCCCGTCTGGGTGTATCTGAAACCAATCTGTACCCAGGCCATGCGTACTGCTATCTTTTATTTAGAAATAAAAGTGAATCTAAAAATAATTTAGTCTTTACAGGATCAAGAAAGTTCAGATTATATTAGGGACTAAAGACGGTATTTGGAGGTAGGGCTTTTGGGAGAAATTAAGGTTTAACTCGAGCCATGGGAGTGAGACCCACATGACGGGATTAGTGGCCTCAGAGAAGGAATCCCAGGGAGCTTTCTCCCTCTTCCTCTCTCCGTCACCTAGGGACCAGGGAGATGTACAGGCGGCAAGAGGGTCCTCACCAGGTACTGAATCTGCCTGCACCTTAATCTCGGCCTTCCGGGCCCCCAGCACTGCGAGGGATGAATGTCTGCTGTTCAAACCACTCAGTCTACAGCATTTTGTTTTACCGGCCTGAGCTCACTAAGGCAGAAATGTAAGAAGAAGAAAATTTAAAACACAGGTTGGCACAAATTACGGAGTCCAAAAGAGTTTCAGTGCTTTGGGGAGCAGGTGCGGGCCAGGGAACAGAATGTTTGTATCTGTCCATCTTGGGCTCTAAAACCCTGAGGGTTTTTTTCCCTTATCCCAGGAAAAGGTAGGAGGGGGTTGAGGTCTCAACTTGGCAACTATGTAAAGAGCGGCAGAACTAGCTGGATGAGCAGCTGTCGCCGCAGTCAGCCTGCCAGATTCTTCATCCGGTTCTGCTGCAGCTGAGTCAGCACAGCCACTGCCCAGTGGTGGGACCCGGCCGTAGCGTGCCCAGCTAGCGTACATCCACTCTGAGCAATCAGAGTCGGAAGGTGCACTTACGTTCACCCCGGATATCTGGGGGTATCGGCCTGCAGCTCAAGTCTGCTGAGAAGTTGGGGTCGCTGGAGGGAAAACCTGAGAGCCGTCCCAGCCCCCCGCCTTCCTGTCCCCGACACATTCCACTCCTGTGTCACCTCTGCTGTCTGAAAGCAGAGTGGGGGGAGGAAAAAACAAGGTGCAAAGAAACTGCACAAAATTGTCATTCTATTCATTAAAAGGCTGTCACGGATGACTGGACTTGACAAACGACTAAGCAGTGAGGGGAAAGAAAAACTTACACACCTACCACTAGTGTCCAGGGTACAATTTACAGACTATAACATTCGCCCACTTTAAAGGTACCTTTTGAGAAGTTTCACTGAGTAATTCATACAGTTAAACAACCTTCCCCACAATCGCTCCTACGACTTTTGATCTGCATGAACTAACGTTAAAGGAAAGTCAGGCCAGCCACTGTTTATGCTCGGGCGTGAAACAGAGGGCAGCACCTCTGTCTGCCTGCAGCCTTGGGCCGTGTGCATTGGGACTTGTCCATTTTGCCAAGGGTAGCACAGTGCCTGGCACAGAGCGAGGGCTTGACAAATGCTGAACCAATGAATGAACGACCCTATGGTTGTCTCAAAAGTGTAACAGTATGGCCACTTACTGTTTCGAAGGGAGGAAAGGAAAGGAAAACTGTGTGAGTAAAAAAAGGCGTGGCCTGAGGTATTAAGGCCCTGGGGGGCCGGGGGAGGGAAGGTGGCCCCAGCAGCCTGAGGCTTGCCTGGAATGGGAACTGCAGCAGCCCAACTGCCAGTCGGGCAGGCGGGACTGTGGCCTGCTTCCCCACCTGAGTCACCATTAGAAGGGTTGGAGAATGTTTTAAATGGGGAATTTGCTTTTGAAAATCCAGTGTTTGCAGACCATCTGGAGGAGAAAGGTAACATTGCCAAAAGTCCAATGCAGGATTCTGTTAAAGGCCCATGCCTAGGAAAATCCACTTCTCTTTGTGTACCTTGTCGGGAACTAGTTTAACTCAGCCCTGGTTCTCTTTGTAGTCACTTGTCCTGGGGCACAGAGATAATTGCAAATCCACATTCAGTAGAGACTTTATAAGTCCATTTTAACTAAGGAACAAAAACCACGTCTCCTCCTAATGAACTTTCTTTCACATCTAAATTTTCCTCCGACTCCCGTTTACCAACACCACTGTCTTTCAGGTCTCTCATCCTCGTCCAGTGGAGCTCATGAAGGCGTGCTGCTCCGGCTGAGTCAGAGGAGCCCAGAGGTACTGGTCCTGGACCTTGCTGCGTCTCCAACCCATGGTCACGTCAGTCCCTTTACCTGGAACAGCTCCTTCTTCCCACTACCCACTTTCAGCCACCTCCATGTTTAGGACAAGGTTTAAGTGATATTTTGCACAAAGCCTTCCCCAGCTACTCCAGCCTCTAAAGGACTGTTCTTTTGGAACTCTGTAGCCCTATAGTTAGCACACTCTTTTTTGTTTTTTTGAAAATACGGAACGCTTCATGGATTTGTGTGTCATTCTTGTGTGGGCGCCACGCTCATCTTCACTGTATTGTTCCAATGTGGATGTATGTGCTGCCGAAGCAAACAGTATTTAGTGCACTCTGAACAGTTCCTAGCCCATGCTGCACTGTGTTGTTATTTAGCCCCGTGAATACGTGTCCTCTTGTCAGGAGCAGAAGGATGCCCAGCTCCAGCATTGTCACAACTGATATCAGATGGGGTCAACCTGCACACTCATTACAAGTTCCATAGGGCACTTCAGAGGTCCGGAGAGGCCTGGACCACTGCCAACCTCAGCAGCCTCCAACCATAACCAACTTTAAATGAAGATACATGGAAAGTACATAAAATAGTAAATAAATTTTCCCAATATTTTCTAGTCTTCTGTTTCATGAAAATGCACTATGAAAGAAAATCTAGCTTTTGTGTAATGCTAGAATTGTCGTCAAACATTATCCAACACGGGAAACAGTTCAAATACCCAAACGTTAATGCACATAATCTGTGTGTGTGCATGCGGATGTACACGCACACACACGCATCACACAGAGCCACCCCCCCACTGCCAAGCAGCTGTGATTATCCTCTGTGCACAGCAAATTTGCATCTGTCCCACCAAAGCCTGTGAAGGAGGAGATAGCACCAGTGTCACCCAACATTCTGATGAGTTTTCACTAAATTAAGAAAACTAACTTTTAGCCTCCGATATCCCCATCTACCAAGTATAATCCTACACTTTGTATGCTTCTCTAAGGTTCTGGGTGAAAGAAATATTGGTACACATATTTCTGACATTCTTTCTTATGAGTGAAATGCCACCACATCCTTCGTAATCATCCTCTCTAGGGCCATGGAGTCCCAGGATACGTGTCTACATGGCGGTAGATTGCAAGACCCTGCCCAAAGGGCCAGGCTGGGCACGCTGCTCCTGCAGGCGGCCCCGCTGCAGAAGAGCCTTGGAGCAGAGAAGAATTCGGGAGCAGAGAAGAGTCTTGTCTGACACTGGGAATTGCCAGAGGTGTCAGAAAAGCCCAGTTTTGGATATTGCCTTTGTCTCTCAGTTCAAGGCAGTGCCTATATTTAAATGTGTACAAATAAGTTGCTGAGTGACACAGGAAACTACACAGGCTGCCACAGCCATGAGCCTCTCAGACTCTAATGCATCTTGGACTATCAGCCCCTTCATGGAAGTGTGGGCTACTTGGCTGGATTCAGAAGACCTGGATTTGAACTTCACTCTGCTGACTGGCTGTGTGACCTTAAGTAAAGTCATCCTCCACCTCTGAGTTCCCTCTCTTGTAAAACGAGGATGGTGATAATACTTGTTTTATAATGTGAGTGTGAAGCACGCATGTGATGATAAACACAAGCACTGTATAGCTGAAGTGCCAGTCACTAAATAGTAGTACAAGTGGGTTCCTCTACTGCAACGGCTCCCCACCTTGGGCATGTGTTGGAAACCCCGAGGGCCTTGTGAAAACACAGATTGCGGGCCGCCCCCCTCCCCTCTGTGGATACTGACTCAGGGGGTTTGGCTGCTGCCTGTGAATTTGCCTTTCCAGTGAGTTCTCAGACGCTGCCGGTGCTGCTGGCCCGGGGGGCAGCCCACTCTGAGACCCTCTGCCCACGGGCTGCCAGCCCGCTTCCTTCTTACCGCATTATGAACTCCTTAAAGCACAGTCTCAACTTGTTGTGATGTCGATAGAGTTTGGGGTCAGCTGGAATCTCGGCCAAAAACACTTGAGCTACTTCCAGTGGTCCCTGAAGGAAAAAGTAAAAGAAAAAAAAAACAATACTGACATTGGAAAGAAAACAAAATCACTTGGGAAAATCTTGGCACGATGTCTCGATTTGAACATTTAATTTTGTAGTTGGTTTGACCAAAACAAACAAAAAAAAATAAAGAAGGTCTTAAACTTTTCAGGAATTTTTAATTCTCAGGGAGGAGTCTAAGGTTTTCAGAGAATAGTCAGAAGTATTTTCTTGATCAAATGCTACTAATAATAGGTTTCCCTTCATACACAAAAACAATGCTACTATATCAAGGGCTTTGAGATGCTTTTCTAAGAATGGGGGTTGTCTTGTCCCTTCCGTTCATATTCAGTTGCCCAGTCACCCTTGTGGCAAGTACCATTTTGTGTAGTTCCTGGCTCCAGTCAGGGAAATGCAGACATACGTAGTCAGTCCATGGTTGTGGGTTTGTACAGGCTTCCTTTTTCATGAAAGGATTGGGACTTAAAAAGCAGAAGCTTCCTAATATTTTCTGATCTTGGAAATATAATAGCAATTTCTCCTCTCTGCTATTTTTGTTCCCTTGATGTTATGTGGACACAGAATTTTGCAGGGGTCCAGTTGTGCTGAGTGAGGGGAGAGTCACATACTCGGTTTTGCAGTGTGGGGTGTGGACAAGAATGGATTTGGATCTGAAATTAAAGTGGTCCTCTGGACAGAGAATACTAAGCTATTAACTAATCCACGCTGAATTTGGAAGTCAGGATTCTCATGGGTCGGAGGAGATGTGGTCTGGTCTAAAGTGACCTGAGAAGCCTGGTCCCAGGTCACTCTTGGTTTAGCAAGACTCCTGGCATGCTGGGTTCATCAGATGACTGACCCAGGGGTTGCATGTTCTAGACAAGGGGTCCCCAACTCCCGGGCCCTAGACTGGTTACCAACCAGTCCATGGCCTGTTAGGAGCTGGGCTGCACAGCAGGAGATGAGCAGCTGGGCAATGGAAAACTCGAACTACCACCTGCGCTCCACCTCCTCCCTGCAATACCACCCCCCCATCCATGGAAAAATTGTCCTCCACAAAACTGGTCCCTGGTGCCAAAAATGTTGAGGACCTCTATTCTAGACCCTTTCCCCATTCTCCTGTAGACATTCTTAGATTAGCCTCAATCTGTGCAAAAACTGCCTAAATTGGGCTTAACTAAGCACTTTTAAACAGGACTCTGTCTGGATCATGTCCAGTCTGGTCCTGAGTGAAGACTGAGAGAAAATGGTGCTCCTTCGATGGTCCACTCATCTCCAGGATTTCTTTTCCACTGTGGGTTGTTCTGTGAGCAGAAGAGGTCACTCCAAGTGTCCTAAACCTCACAAGTGTTCAGTCCAAGTTCAGGAACATCATTTGCATGTTCATCAGACTCCCCATCAACCTCAAGGGAGGAGAGTGGAAGCATATCATGAAAATAACAAGAACCAGAGGAACCTCGACCAGCTGGTTCTGCTTACCTGATTTACAGTCGCTCCCACGGAGCCCTGCAGCACCATCTGAAGCATCTTGGCATCAGGGGGCTCTTGGTTAATGGCAACTGCTAACTGCAGGGTCTTCTTCTTCATATCTTCAATGGCAACTTCGATTGGTGTCAAAACAAACTGAACATAAGAGGAAAATGTAGGGAGGTCATTGTCTACTCTTATAAGCCACAGAAAACCTGGAGCTATGCCATAGAGTGCGCTTAGATTTAAAGAAGTGGCTAAGGAGACTCTCAGAGTAATTTAAAATAATCTGCACAGGTTAAGAAGAAGGAAGGGCCTCATATTTTTGAGTACTTATTATGTTCCAGGAACTGCGCATACATTTACAATTTACTCCTTTAAAGAACCTCCTTACTTTCCACATTTTATAGTTAAAGAGGGATTTGTAAGGTGAAGAAAGTGCCGTGAAATGACAGAGGCAGTAAGTGGGGAGGCCAGAATTTAGTCATGGTAATGTCTACATTCAAAATCCATGTCCTTTCTACACGGCTGGGTTTCCTTTTATGTAATTAAACAGGTCACCCAACTTGTAAGTGGGAAAGCTATCAGAAGAAGAGCATTCAAGGTCTTTCCCCACTGTAACACAGGATTTGGGCACCACGTGTGCCTTCCCCAATTACTCTGAAGGCCAATTCCTGTTACACAGAATTCTTTTAAGGGTCAGTCCTCTAGTTGCTAATTTCTGGTGGTTTTGGGTATGGTCCTTCCCAAATGTTATGAGTGGGCTTGTGTCTCCCTACATTCATATACTGAGTCTGAGCCACAGGACCTCACATGGCCATATGTGAGACAGGGTCTTTATAGAGGTAACTAAGATAAAAGGAAGACATTGAGATGGGCTCTAATCCAGTATGGCCTGTGTCCCTGTAAGAAGAGGGAATGTGGACACAGACACACAAACAGAGGGAGAATAATATGAAGAAACATAGGGAGCAGGTGGCCATGTAACTACAAGGCAAGGAGAGAGGTCTGCACCAATCCTTCCCTCACAGCCGCAGAAGGAACCAACCCTGTCGACACTTTCAATTTTGACTTCTGGCCTCCAGAACTGGGACACAGTAAATTTCTGTTGTTTAAGCTAACCAGTTGGTGATATTTTGCTAAAACAGCCTTAACAGACAATAAGCAGCCCAATAGGGTCTCAAAGAACAGATGGCCAAGAACAACTGTAAAGGCTTTTATTGGAACCATGAGTTAATTTCTGTGCTGTGCCTAATGTCCCAGTGTTCCTAAGTCCAAAACAGTAATGAACACAGCAGATGCCTCCTAAGCCACCCTCCTCCTAATGGGGTCACAGTTCAGGTTTTCCCTGCCCTTGGGAAACCCACTGTCCGATGTGCCTGCTGAACACTTGAGGTAGTGGGCCGCTCTCCCATAGCTCCGTCCCTTCTGCTCTGGCCCAGCGAGGTGCATATTCACCACAACTCGTCTGTGTTTGTTCACCAACTTGATTGGGCCTGTTATACTTGTTATTTGAATGACCTAATCTAATAATGCACAAACTATGGGTGTGGAAAGAAAAAGAGTTGCTTCTATGAAAACCAAGCTCAATGCTTGGGCAAGACATTATGAAAGTTATTGCTATAAATATTCCTGTCATATTAGGTGTGCACAAGACAACTATAAAAGGCTAGGCGTAAGAAAGTCATAAAAATCCAGAAGGATTCTGCTCTCATACTGTTTAGCAAGTGCCTTATGGGTAGGGTTTACATAAGAAACACAATGCTGAATTGTGATCAGCCAACCCAAAATAACAGAGAAGGCTTGGCCATATATAAAAATGAATGATGAATAAATGTACATGGATGTGTTTTAGAGTAAGAGAAAATGTTTAATGTATGTTTACTTTTGAACGATCTGTGACTTTCGATATTTTCTTGACTCGTCTCATGAATTAGACGTCTTCTGTACACAGAACCAGAGAAGAGCAAGGCTCCTTCCTGTCAGTGCACAGATGAGGAAGCTGAATGAAGACCGGTGGCCTGTGCAGCAGCACAGGAGGAAGCGGGGACTGAAAGTCACTCGGTCTCCTCACCCACACTGCATGGTGCCCTGCCTCCACTTCGCCGCTCGCTCACCGGGGCTCCCGGCTCACTCACTGTTTCTGCCTCTAATCGCTAACAGCACAAGCACGGCTGAATCTCCCGTGAGCTTTTACAGGTACAAACGCTTATATAAAGTGTTTAAAATTTAAATTTATACATTTCATGTCAACTTATCATTAAAATACAATTTAAAATGATAATTACATAAACACGTTTATATTAAAGGTATAACTTTAAAATATAAAACATTTAAATATAAAATAGTGCTATGAAACATGTAGCTGCCTAAATGGGATTCCCTGGCATCACAAGTACGAGAGAATAACCAGCAAAGTAACATTTCAAGTGTGTCCCTTTTTAGATTGCACTCCAGTCTGCAATGGAGGAGGTTTGTGCTGTGAGTCAGGAGGCTACCCAGGCCCACTTGTTCCGTGTCAGCCTGGTCCTCAGCCCGGTCCCACGGGTGCCATTACCTCCTCCTTCTGGATGACGCAGATGCGGGTCTTGATGTAGGGGAAGGCGTGCATGGTGGTGAGGACCGTGTTCCGCCGGTACTGCTCATGCAGCTCTCCACGAGGCCGCCCCTCCAGGGTGAAGGGGGTGGTGTACATGAACCTCCGCAGATTGAAATTCTTCTCAAAGTAGGTTACCCTGTCTTTCATCTCGTACTCATCAAAGTAAGGCTCCACAAAAGTGATCTGTATGTAAGCCTGAGGGGGAAAAGGCAAGGGAAGGAGAAGATGAGCTATTCGCAAATAACCACCCAGGACGCACTAGAGGGGCATGCTGGGACCAGCGCAGCAGCACCGCCCCTCTGAGTTCACTGAAGCCACAGAAGCTGAGCGCATCAGGCAAGACAAGACTTCAGCAATCGGCCAGGCCTCTTCTCCAGCCGCAGGGAGAGAGAGGCCTGTGAGAAGAAGAGGGCAGTGTGTGTCTGTGAAGTCAGGTCCACAAGCCACCCCTTCTAACCGATCCAACTGAAACTTGCCATGAAAGTTTGCAGGCTGCTACTTGGAAGAGGCAAACTCTCCTTTCCAGGACAACCATGGCCACTGCACATTTGGTAGGATGGCTAGACTGAATGAAATGGACAACACCACGTGCTGAGAAGGATGGGAGCAGCTGGAACTTCCCATACACCAACAGTGGGAATACACAATGGTGCAGTTGGTCACTTAATGAAACAGTTAAATTACAGGGGCCACATGACCCAGCAATCCCACTCCAAAGTGCATCCCCAAGAGAAGTGAAAATTTACGTTCAACTTAAAACATGTACACAAATGTCTGCAACAGTCTTACTCATCCTAGACAAAAACTAGAAACAACCCAGATGTCCCTCCAGTGGGGAATGGATAAACAAATGGTGACACACCCAGACAACAGAATACTGCTCCGCAATAAAGAGGACCGAACTACCACAACATTGTTAACTCTCAAGTGCATTGTGCTAAGTGAAAGAAACCAGACTCCAAAGGCCCTACGATTCCATTTATTTCCTTAGGATTCCATTTACATGACGTCTGGAAAGGGCAACACTGCAGAGACAGAGTGCAGATCAGTGACCGCCGGGCTGAGAGCACAGGGAGGAAGTGGCTGCAGAGGGGCGGGAAGTACTTTGGGGCGGCGCAACCCTTACACAGCTTGACTGTGGTGGTGGTTACATGTGTTGTGAAAACTCTTAGAACACCAAAAGAGTGAATTTTACTGCAAGTACCTCATTTTAAAATGCACACACACACACACACACACACACACACACACACACTGTGAATAAGGGTAATTTACTAAGAAAGAAGGCCTTTTTTAAAAAAATAAAAAGAATGACAATGACCATAGACTCCGTTGCACCCACCCACTGAAATGGATGGGTGCGGTCACTAATCTCAGGTCGTAAATCACTAATTAGTGCGATGAAATCTGGTTATAATTCTGGGTTTGGACCCTTATTTAAAATGCTCACAACCGGCTTTGGGCATGTTAAAAGAGGGAAGAAGAGCACCCTGCGTCAGGGCTGTCACCGGTGACTCTATGCAGCATGTACTGTGCAGAGCACTGCGGGCACACAGGCAGTTCCCGCCTGCCCGGACCTCAGACATTTCTGTCTGAAGCTCAGCTCAGGCCTCACACCAGTTACTGCTTCAACCAACCCTAGACTAAGGAGTGAGTCTCAAATGTGCAAGGCTCCTGAAATATGGAGAAAAATAAACCATTACATTTGGCCAGTTCCTCCCTGCTTGCATCATCTTCTTAATATCCTGGAGGGCGGAACTGAGAGAGGAGTCTGGACTCCTCATTTATAGGCCTGCCAGATGGCAGAGCTCCTCTGTCCCCCAGCCCTTAACAATACCTTGAACTTGCATTTTTTCCCAGCAGCTTAGAAAGCTCTCTTATGAACATATCTGTCTGTGGGCTGAGTGGGCAGGCATCACCCTGTAGTATAATAGAGAACATATCTAATCTTTGTTTGTATTTCCTGGGACAGAGCTTCAAAAACCCTTAAAATTTTCTAACTGATATGAGTCTCTTTTTTATTTAATGAGGTGACTATTGCATGATGGATCTCTAAATAGTTTCAGGATTGGGGCCGGTTACCCAAAAGACCAACCATGGGATTAGAGGTTTAGGGAGGGAGAGGAGGGTGGCTGCAGACTGAGTTCGAGTATGTGGTTGATGAGCTCATCGATGGGGCCCACCTGGGTTGGTTCAGCCTGAACACCAAGGCTCAGTGGGGCTTTGGCCAGAAGGGTGGTGGGCCTGGATTCCCCAGGAGAGGCCAGAGAAGCTCTGGGCTCCTTCTCAGACTTGCCCTGTATACCCTTACCCATAAAACTGTAATCATCAGTATGACACTTCTCTGAATTCTGTGCCATTCTAGTGAGTTTTCTGATCTGAGGGGTGAAGTGGGAATCTCTGAATTTGGAGCCATCTGGTCAGAAGTGCAGGTAGCCCTGGGCCCTACTGGACACTGGAGCCTGAAATGAGAGCAGGCCTGTGGGGGACTGGGCCTGTACCTGGTGGCGTGTGACGCCCACTCTGGTTAGGGGTGTGACAGGACCCCTTCTTGTGTGGGAAGTGAGGAAACTGAACTCCAAGCCCCGTGCGTCATTCCCCAACAGCACAGTGGCTCTGCCGTGGCCTGGAAGGGACACCTGCAGCCGAAAACAGCTGTCAGTGAGACGGCTGCATCTTTTAACGTGTTTTAAATTGAGCGTTTAAAGTTTTTATAGAAAGGCAGCAAGGAACAGTGAGTAAGAGTATGGTTTGGGAATGACAGACCCTGAGTCTGAACGATCATGGCAAGCTGCTTCAGCACTGCACACCTTAGTTTTCTCATCTGTAAAGCAGGGACAACGCCACCTACTTTATAGGGCCGTTGGAGAACGAAATGATGTGTGTAGGGCCTAATGCAGCTGTAGGTACACAGTTGGTGTCTAACAAGTAGCTTATTATGATTCCTACCTTTGAGTATGGCTTTTGCTCAGAGAAGGGAAAGAAGGTGGTGGGGGGAGGAGGGCAGAGGGAGAGAGAGAGAGACACTAATGGGAGAGAGAAGCTTCAGTTGGTTGCCTCTTGTATGTGCCCCATCCATGGACCCAACCCGCAAGTGGTCTGTGGCCTGACCAGGAATTAAATCTGTGACCTTTCAGTTTATGGAACTACACTCCAACCAACTGAGTCACATTAGTCAGGGTGGTTTTTTAAAGATCTAACCAAATAGTAGTTGAACCCTTGACAGAAATATTTGGCTGCACTGAACTGACTTGGAGAGTCCAACAGAGGAGGTCATTTTATTTTCTTGGGATAGAACAAACGGAATCAGAACTTGATGGTTATATTTTGCAAATTCCCCCATACCTTGTTAGGATCCAACTTGGTTTTGTCCACAGGAGCAGAGTCTTTTATTACTTCCACAAATTCTGCACCAAAGCATTGACTATAAAATCCCTAGGCAAGAGAAACCAACATATTATAAAGGTTATTTTAATGCAACTCTTTATCTATCAGGAGTGGAATACGGTTGGAATAAGCGAAAATTTGCTCATTGATTACTGAAAGTCCCTCTGATCTAATGAGGCAAGTCCAGCATCTCCTGAGACAAAAATAAAAATATAAGGAAGTCCAGCATTGCAAACTGATACGTGTTTTCCTATAGTATGTACACGTCTCCTCCAATTCAACCAGTGTCATCATAATTCCTGATGCAGCTCCCGGGGTATGGCACTATTTATTTCTTGCCTGTTGTACCTGAGGGACTTGGAGGTCACTGGGCTTTCCATAATGTGACAAACCACAGTGCAAAAGAAGACAAAATATGTACTTCTAGTCCTAAGTTGGGAATACATATTAAGAACACAAGTGTTCCTGGGGTCAACTGCTAGTTCTTCTCTGAGCTCAATGACTTTGGGCAAGTCACCTAGTCACTCTGGGCTATTGCTTCTTAGAGTAAAGTAAGGATTATAGCCCTCTGTTTTATTTGGCATGAAAGATAGTATAAAAAGAAATTTGGCAAGACACAAGAGTGTTTTAAGTTTTACAGCCATGGTAAGGCATAAATTCAAAACAATAATAAGAAAACATAAGGAGTGAATCCCTGGTTAATTGCTGTCAGTAGTTCTGGGGACCCCAGTTATCCACCCTGAGAGAGGGTTTTGTTATCCACCCCTTGACTTTCCTCCTAAGTTCTGAGTGTCTGGCTCTTCAATGTCTGCTTCCTTTTCCCCCCACTTTTCTTTTTGCTATTTCCCTTTTTCTTCAGCCTCTCCTCCAGGAACATGCTGCTCCCTTCTGCTACCTTAAGATGATATGTAAACAGTAGGTTGAACTTGGGGCTGCCAGCCATTGGATGGGATACTGACTCTAATTATCCAAAATGGGGTTCTCCCTGGCTCAGCAGGAAGAGCTTGCTGAGCCATAGCCCACGGTGTGGCTACTGGGAGCATCTCTGTGGCAGAAGCGGGATGTATTGTCCAGTGACACCAAAAAGATGGCCACAGATTTTTCTAAGAATGATTCAGTAATTACATTACTTCAAAGTCAAGGTAACCTTCAACCTGAAAAACCATGACTAAAATTTGAAAAGGGTTACAAGAAAGCACATGACTTTGGTTGAATTTTTGGATAGGCTTCAAAATATTCACCCTATAAATTTACAAACTTTGACAAGTATACACACAATCTTAGGAGAAAACTATCCAAATCTGGCTTTACCTCATGATCTCACCTAATATGTTCATATTCTTTATGCAATGTAGAAATATTTATATATCGATCAAAGATGAATCCACGACCCTTTGTGTTTTTATAATGACTTAGTCTAACTTTTTTTTGGTAAAGTATAAATGTTAAGCACACAGAGCTGCTTTTTTTTACCTCTAGTCTATGAGAGATCTCAGGAAGCTTCGTAATTGCAGGCTCTTTGTAAACAAATTCTTGTTCATCCAAGTCCCCAAACTTGGATCCATAGAAGCCAACTCGGAAGTAGGTTCCAAACATTCTCTTATGACCCTGAAGAGCAAAATAAGAAAACCCCTCCTCAGTTATGTAATTTATGAGGGCCAATTCTATTGC
This sequence comes from Artibeus jamaicensis, assembly GCF_021234435.1. Classification (NCBI taxonomy): domain Eukaryota; kingdom Metazoa; phylum Chordata; class Mammalia; order Chiroptera; family Phyllostomidae; genus Artibeus; species Artibeus jamaicensis. Next base: position 39,287,455 of record NW_026522030.1, on the reverse strand, counting down.
AAAGGACAGGAGTCTTTTATTGTTGTGTTGTAAAGCATTTTATCCCTACAGAAAACATAAACAAAAATCACTCCTTTAAAAAGTTAATGTTTATGGAATGAATTTTGGAAGCAATAATAAAAGAAATCCCATGAAAATTTTCTAGACTTCTTTTAAGTGAGTTTAAAAGATTCTCACATTTTATGCTTGTAAAGTAATCAAGCTGCCTCCTTTCATACTCCGAATCAGGGTCAGTCCTCCTGTCTATTCCTAGCCCTTTCCAGTTTGGTAGGTGAGGGCTGCAGTAATTATGTGCTCAAGGTAAATCATTCCCTAGAGAGGATGGAGGGCTAAGCATCTCTGGGACAGGGTCACCTGCTGCCAGGTAACAGTGTTGGCCAGGATCCCCAGCTACCTTGCTAATGATGCTGTCGAAGGCCTTCTGCAGCTTGTCGTGAGTGGAGGTCAGCTTCCGGAAGTCTCGATGCGCTTCTAGGATGGGAATGACCAGTTTGTAGACCTCATTAACTGTCTCATACAATCCACCCTTGGAAAGAGCAGAAAATCAAAGAGGATTTAATCCTTGGAAACTTAGACAAGCACCCAGAGTTCATTATGTACTGGAGAATGGGTTCAGTACTGGTACCACAATATTTTACAGAACAGGAGGGATGTCTGAACATCTTTGGGACGGTGGCAGCACTCACACTGAACATGCTAAATGGTTCTGCACAGTGACGTTAAGCAGGGAAAAGGGTTTTCACAGAGAAAAAAACAGGACAAGAGATGAGAAGAATAGCAGTTCAGGAAGGCAGATTTAGCATATTTAAATGTAATCAGGGGCCCACTGGTGACCAGATATTCGATATCTAACTCCTGAAAGGAGTTAGTGGGATTTTAATAGTTCATTTTCTTAAATTTCAGGAAAAATATCAGTAGGAGTATTTTGGACTTTTTCTGAATCCTGAAAAGCAAATCAGGAAAAAAGAAGCAAGAAGATAGTTAAAACAATAATTAAAATACACAGAGGTTTGTAGGTTGGGAACTTGGAATTGAAAAGTAGGAAAGAAAGAAAAATGTAAAGATGAAACTAAAATTGGATCATTTAAATATAGTAAAGTATTAACTATTTATGTGGCTTAAAATTTGAAGGAAGAGGGAGATTATTAAACCACGCCCTCCCCTGCCAGTGACTCAATCCAGTGATTTCCGACCAGTCTGCCACAGCAGGTGAGCTGCAAGAATTTTAAAAACACCCAGCACCTGACTATTTAGTCAGGGGCACTGACCTCTTTTCCCTTAGACTGTCAAGTAGAAAAAATGACAAAAACCAACACAACAATAGCCATCTGGTGTGAATGAATCAAAATTACACCTATTTTGTTGTCAGATCAGCAAAAAATGAACTTTGGGTGTGCCACAGAGTTTCAGCCACTAGTTTGTGTGTGCCATGAGATGAAAGAGGTTGAAAAGTGCTGGTTTAATCTGTACGGATTTTCTCTTATTAGGAGTGTTTATGCCCAGGTGGGGTTAATGAGGGGGTCTCAGTGGTTTCTGCTCCCTGCCTTCTGGGGGCTGGATCTGGCCTGCAGTGATCCCAAAGATGAGCCAGTCCTTAAGAAGAAAGATGCTGCCCATTTATCCCTTCCCTCTCCTCCCATTGGCACCACCCTCATATTTTCCTCTGTGAGAGGGAAGATGAGGCAGTGAGAACATGCCTCATCATTCATTGTGTAACCCTGGGCAAGCCGTGTCACCTCTCCGTGGCTTTGTTTCCACCCCTATTAAAGGAAATAATACTGCGAAACTGCTACCCGGCCAATGAGCATGAGGGTAAAACCAGACCGCTGCAGTGATGAAAGGCTTTCTCCCCGCCCTCCAGAGGTGATGCAATTTGCATCCATCAAAGTCCCCCTGGCAATGTGTTGTCATGCACACCCCTGCATGTGTTGTCATGAAGTGGGACTGGCTTGGCCATTAAGACCACATTCACAGCACCAAAAGTTCAGCCCCAGTATGAGGGCTGGGCTCCAGGACCTGCTGTGTGCTCACCGTGCTGAACAGCTCGGCTGCCTGCTCCAGGAGGCCCACCAGGCCGCTCTCAGTGAAGTACCTGCCGGAGCACACACCGTCCTCATCAGGCGACAGGGTGTCTTCAGAGATGGCAGATTCCTCCAGCACGTTGGAAGATATGTTCTGGAACAGACCACAGTACAAGTTCAGAGAACAGGGAAACCAGACTAACAAAAGGCACCACAGAAACCCAAAACGTGGGACTGAGGGCCACATGCAAAGATCCGCAGCAGGCCTGAGGTCGTACAGGCCTGTGGTTCCACGGAAGAGCCTCTGGCTGCCGTGCATGCTGAAAGGACACGTGAGCAACTGGTCTTCCAGTCCCACAGTTTTCTTTTTCTTAATAGCCATTAGGAGGTATATAAAGGATACTTACTTCGATGTAAAAACATTGAGTTAGTTTAGTGAAACGACCTTAAGGGACATCCAGCTGGGGTCATGGTTTTTAAAGAGCGAAGACTAAATAACAGCTGACTAGATGCCTTGTTTTACCAGCTGAGTGAACCTTTCAGTTTTCAGGGTGTTTTTCTGAAGAATGTTGCTACTACTGCCTTGATTTTTAGATGAATAGCCATAATATTACATGCCAGTAGCAAACTGGAATGTCTTCTCTATGGAAATTTTTATGGTAATGTAGCAGTTTTTCTCCCACTGCCCCCAAACATTTTGTTACTTCCTACACACTTCCTTTGCATAAACTGAAGTTTAAAGTCTCTGGCAGCAGAGGCAGTGACTGAGGCCAGGGCCAGGGTAAACCACTGAGGAACCCAGGGCAGCACGTACTCTCAGGGCTGTGTAAGTGCTGACCGTGAAGTTGCTTGACCCTGAGAAGGCTTCCTTAAACTCTATGCCTTATGTGCCTCGCTTGCCTCACCCCAGCTCTGGCCCTGGCAGTGACCCTCATACTCTTCTTGACAGGTCAGGAGTCGTTTTCTTCAACTTGTCTCACAGCTGTGGAAGAAATGTGTATGGAGCATAGACAAAATAGGAAATCTTTCTAGCTTAAGAAATTTCAAACAGTACACATACCACTCTCCTTTTCCTGCACTCATGGCAGGTATAAATAATCAATCATAGCACTCTTTCCCCTGAAGCTTAGATATAGTCTCAATAGTATTCTTAGCACAGTATTCTAGTTGGCCACTATTAATGGGCCAGAGTTGGCTTTTAAAGTAAACATCTGTCTGCCTCCTAGCTTGGCCTAGCAGAACTAAGTGAATCGACCTTAGCAATGGAGGAAAAAACAGTTGTTATGGTCCCATATCTTCACACCCAATATTGTAATGTAGTTATAAGAATATAGGAGGCTTTCAGAATCTTTTGTGGCCAGTCTTTCTTCCAAATGTGTTCTCTCTATAATGAAGTTTCTTAATTGGAGATAACAGAAAATCCAAAAGATTCACTCGAAAGAATCTAACCCCCAAAACAAAAACTTTCAGAACTATATGCAATTTTCTGCATGCAGAGGAACGGATTTGAAATTAAGTAGTTTCATTAGCTGCAGTCATAGGAAAAAGATTCTGGGCAGGCTTTCCTGGCTTCAGGATCAGGAGGTAAAAGTAACAGCAATATCTGCAAATGCGTCCATATCTACATTTGTGAAGCAAATGGTGTCTCCGGAGCATAGAATTTCAATGATCTCAGTTTTTTGGAACTCAGTGGCCTTGAAGTTATTTTCTTTTCACAGATTTATTATCTCCAGTTTATTATTCTTTTCCAAAAATTCAATTTTATTGGACCAGAACAAGGTTGAAAACTAAAGCACAAAGCATTTAAGAACTCAACACTGAACATCTGTTATTAATGCTGCCAGAATTCTTTCCCCTTCTATAAAGTAAAGCCTCCTGGGGAGCCATCCATAACTCCAGGTGTGGACCACAACTCTGGCCCAGCCAATTCCATTTCTCATTCCATTTCTCTGGCCATTATGATTGGTTCAGGCATGCGCACATGATCCCATCAGAACCAATGAGATATACTGAGACTTTCTCAGGAGCTGCAAGGAAAAAAAATGAGGCACTTGGTCTATTCTCCTGGACATGAATCTAGGAAGATGTAAGCCTAAATATTTCTCAGTAATTATGGGAAACCCATGAAGAATGAGGCCAAGATAACAGAAAGCAGAGATAGGAAACGGTGTTGACACTGAGGTCTGGTGACATTGTTTGGCCCTTAGGTCCAGTTTGGCAGGTGCTACTCCAGGCTCACCTCCCTCACGTAAGCTGATAAATTCCATTTTTACCTTTGTTCACTCTGGGTTTGCTGTTTTGCCCCTTGCAAGCATAAACTGCCAAATGAATTTGGTATGTCTCATTTGAGAGAGAAGAGCACAAGCTCCTAAGTATTAAGATAATTTGGCTTCTCTTCTGTAGCTAAGAACACCTAACTCACCATGTTTTGTGTGTCACGAAGACTTCACACTTCACAGCTCCTTTTGCCTTCCCTTCCCCTTCCTTGTCTTTCTGAGCTTCCCTTGACCTCCAGGCTGAGTCGCATTATAAATACTCACAGCACCTTTATTACAGCCTTTATCATAATTATAATTGAATAAGGAGTGAAACAGTTATATGATGTCACTTTCCCTGGCTAGAATGAAAAGTTCATGATGATAGAATAGGTGCTTAATAAATATCATTGAAAAGAATGAATGAATGGATAAAGAATATGAAAAAGTAGAGCTACATGCACCCCCATGTAAGGATAATGTAGAGTTCCTGTAGGTTCTAGAATAAGGTCCTATCTCACCGTGGCTTGATTCAGTATAAGCAGATCAACCAAATTCTAGATGAAATTAGAATAATATGTTTTAATAATTACTAAAGTGATAGATATCAAATAAAATAGAATAATTGGGAACAAGCATAAATGAATAACTATCATTCTGTTAATGAAACAAGAAAATAGGACAATACAATTCAAAGCTAAGTGATAAACCTAAAGATTTTTCTGGGTATTGAAAAACTAGCACTTATAATATTTACCCTGGATAATAACAAATGACCAAAATAAATTTGATGAAAGAAGCAGATACAAAACCAATGTGATATATTTATGCTTTTTCAATGACAATTTAATTTTTGTTTTTTATAACAAATATTTCTAAATTGAGAAGAAAAGTTATTTGCTGAGAATAAAAAATAGAAATTTTTTATGAAGACCATAAGAGAAGATTTAACAATATGAGGCATTTCCCGAGTGGCAGATGAACAGAATTCTGGGAAATCAGAAGCTCTGGGCTCTACCAGCCACAGATTTGGTGATTTATTTTCTAAGCCTGTGAAAGCCACTTTCAATTGCTCTCTCCGTCTGCTTCACACACAGCATCACGAAAGTGCGCTGAAGAACAATCATGAGAACAAAGCCTTTTATAAAACCAGTCATGCAAATTCAAATAAGAATAACACAAATGCTTGTAAGTGATTTTGTGAGTCTGGCTTGAAAGGGACTTAATTAGTACCAATTATATTGTTTGTGGCTTTAGGGTTGGTCATTCCTACAGATTATGTCTCTTAAAAAAAACCCAAAAAACAACAGTACTCAACCCTTTTTCTAAATACTGTTTTAAACTATTTTGTGAAAACAGTCCCAGTGGCTACTTAGCATTCTAGCCTGAACCAATTTTTAGGCCTGGCAAACAAATTCCCTTTGCTAACTATGGGAATATTCAGCTCATCATAAGAGAGTACTGATTCAGCCCCCTATTCCCTTCCTACATCAATTTGGTTCTTCCGTAGTTTTTAAGTTAGGGAACGGGGTACTACTGAGTTGGGAACTGTACTCCAAGGGATGGGCCATAAGGAAGGTCATCTCTCCAATGTTTGGAAAATGGTTCACAAGTCTTTGAGAAAGAGTTTAAATGACCTTAGGAAAGTTGCTCTGTTTCTTTATCTGTGAAGTGGGAGTAGTAGTCATACATTCCTATCCGCCTGCTTCACTGGTAGGTGGGAAGGTCAGAGGAAATCATGGATGTGACATGTTTGGAAATGTCTAAAGTGCCCATCAACTCTACATTTATTGTAACTGATAATTTAAAAAACAAACCAAGATGGTACAGCAATACAGAGAGGCAAATATAAACTAAAATATATACACTAAAGCAGGTATTTCAACCTTGGCACTATTGATCTTTGGGGCCAGACAATTCTTTAAGGTGGAGATGTCCTAAGCATTATATTTAGAATGTTTAGCAGCATCCCCAGCTTTTACCTATTAGATGCCAGTAGCACCCACCCTCCCATCCTCAGTGGTAAACAACCAGAAATGTTTCCAGACAGTGTCAAATGCCTTCTAGGCTGTGGGGTGAAACTGCCCCCAGTTGAGCACCACTGCTCTGCAGGAAAAGCTGGACTTGCCCCCACCTGGAAGCTGACGCTGCCCACAGGCAGGTAGCTGTGATCCTCCAGCATGCTCAGGTACTCGGCCACTAAGGCAGCTGCGTGCACCAGGCACATGGCGGCCTCCGTGTAGCACTTCTTCTTGGTGTGTTTCTCTGCCATGTTCTGCAGCCAGGTCAGCCGCAGATCTGGAGAGGTCTGGTAACTCTTGGCGATTCTGAGGACAGAGTGGGAGGGTTTCGAGAACAACTGCTTAATGACACTGCTTTTCTACTGTGTATGGCCACTTGGTTTTTCTAAGAATTTTTTCCCCAAGAGTTTTACCTACACATTCAGAATACCAGAGAAAAGATCAATATTTATCAGTCCAGCTGTTTTTGTTCCTTGTCTAAGGTGTTCTGGACCCCAAGAAATAGCATTTAATTAAAGCTTTATGGGAGGAAAAAGACCTGATAAAATGATATCTATTTTATTTTATTTTTAAAGAGTTTATTTATTTGTTATTTTAGAGAAAGGGTAAGGGAAGAAGAAAGAGAGGGCTAGAAACACGGATGTGTGAGAGAAACATTGATTGGTGCCTGCAACCCAGGCATGTGCCCTGACCAGGAATTGGACAGGAGACCTTCTGGCTCACAGGCTGGTTGGTGCTCAGTCCACAGAACCACACCAGCCAGGGCAAAGATATCTATTTTATGGATCTCAAGCAGTTTTCTCCCTTTTCTTTCCTTTTTCTCAAAATAATAGGAGACAAAAGTACTACCATTTTTATACCATATCAGAACAATTTGCTTCTGTAAGTAGTTTCTTCTAAAGAAGGGCTATAAGGCAACAATTTAAATTACAGAGTAAAATATGATTTTTAAATAAAACTGTATGTATATGTTTTAATAGAATAGTAAAAAATTACGTAGGAAGTAATTCATATAATAGTTTATAGTTCTTTTCTCTCATCCTATGGTAAATAGAAGACAGTGTTAGAAAATAGGCATCTTACTTTAAATTAGGAAGATCTTCCTGATAACTTGTACATGAATCGACTTACTCTGAATGATTAATTTCTACCACCTTCTACATACCGTTTTTGATGCCATCCAAGACAGTGCACTCACAGAGCCTGTGATAATTACATTAAGAAGAGCCCACAGTGACAAACCCTAGACGCACAGGTGACCCGTTCTGGATGGTATCAGAGAAGTTTACCTGTACGTGAGATCCATAAAAATCTCACCTGTACATGAGATCCATAAGCATCTCAGGGTCTTCTTGAAATTCCCTCATTTTCACCGTGTCGTATAGGATGCTATTCAGATTGCAGAGCAGTTCTTCTACCTGAAAAGGTGAGTGTACAACCCTTAAATAATATAGTCAGGGCAATGAGTTAGGACTGCACGGCAAGTGCAAGGGGCAGCAGGAGCAGGCTTCTCTCCGAGAGTCAAGATTAGTCTGAGTCTAAGCGGGTGGAAGACAGTCTGGACGGGACCCTCCATGGCCTTCACCTTTGCAGGTCCAGGTGCTTCTGAGGCCCAGGTGCGAACTGGCCCTTAGGACCCAGGAATTAGCCCTGAATCCTTAATACTATTTTTCCCTCTTGATTACCTTTATTAAAAAAATAGTTTGAACTAGCTTCAGTTATTTGCAACCTGAAAAGCCCTAAACTGTAATCTGGAACACAAGGGCTTTTTATATCAAGGTGGGGGAAGCTTAGGGCTTCAGTTTAAGTTCCACATTTTTATATATATATATACACACACACACATGCACACACAATAATGTCTATGTATATATAGTTATATAATGTTTATATTTCATATATCTATATATAATATATAACTACATTGTATTGTGTATATCTATGCATATGTATACACACATACATACATGTGCATAAACTCATATATATATATGTATATACACATATATGTTTATTAGTGGTCATTCCCCACCCAATCATCAGACAAGGTGTGCTCCTCAGTCTACCTGGGTGGGGAAAGGTGTCGTCTGCATGGCCTCATCCTCTTCTGCATAAGCCAAAATCGTCCTCAAGGATTTTCTCAGGTGCTCCTCATTAAAGTCTGGCGCTTTGCCCACCAGAGAGGCCAGAGACATGGTTACTTGCATCTTTACTCTTGCAAAGTTCTGCATCAGGAAAAAGAAAAGATGGAACAAATAAGAGGCACTCAGCTAGTAGATAACTGAAGACAGTAGAGCCAGACACCAATAACTCTCCCATGTTTCACACAGTTTCAATCATCTCCTTTTCTCTCCATGAAAAGTGAGGAGTACTTTGTATAAGATTCGTATTGTTTAAATGGTTTAAAAGGATATTGCTCCAACATAAAATCTGTCAGCTCCCTTTAAATTTTCACTGGGGCCTGGGCAGCCTCCATGCTGCCAGGCCAGAAGTTGCTTACAAAATTGGGTCACAGGATGTCTCCTTTTGTGCCAAGATTTTTCTGCTTGGAATTTTAATTAAACTGCAAAGAGGAACAGAATCTCTTTCCATGGCCAGGATTTCTGAGGTTCTGGACCCTGGGAAGGCAGTGACTTTCTTGTCTCCTTTCCTTGCAGGCCCATGTAGACATACGGCTATTCTAAAGTCCTCTTTTAAATAGTTATACCTAATACATTCTGAGAACACTGCCTTTCTCCCATGGGCCAATTAATCTTTTAATATCACTTAAGCATGCTCATCAACATGACAAGTGTAAATTCCAAATAAACATGGCAATCTCTAGACAAGCTAAAGCAAAAGTTGAGTCTTTTGCAATAAAACAACTCTAAAGCTGACTAAGGTTCAATGAAAACTCAGGTGTAATAATATAGTCATCTTCCACAGGTCATTATGGAACCAGTTAATCAAAATTTATAAATAGGACAAACTCTTCATCATTCTTAACCTGCTTGTTGTATTTTTCCCCACAGATGCTAGCTTTTAATCTACATTTATTCATTTATTTCTTTTATTGAAACATGCATGTGGAAACTACTGCATTCATCAGTTTTGATGTTTACTTTTGGATGCAAATTCAAACTAAGGCTGCTACCCATCTGCATACTTGACTGTTTCTTCACACAGGAAGAAGTAAACTGCAACCCTGTGAACTTTTCCTTAACCAATGCTTTGCATTGACTTTGTCGAATCTGGATCACCCAGCTGGTCTGAGCTCTTACACTGGTGGCTCCAAAACTGAACCTCATGAGGAGGTAGAGGGTGGCGCAGGCTTGGCTCCGGGTGACGTCCATGCTGCTGCTGCAGTGGTGCAGCACACGCTGACACAGGTCCGCACACTGCTCCACCTCCTCCTCAAACAGCAAGTCGCCGAACTAGGAAAGACATGAGGGGCTATTAGGCATCACTCGGCACTTTCATATGCTTTCTGGATGCTTGTTGAAATATGGGAATGTCTGCTTGGACAAGCAAAAAGCCCAGAAGAGTTAATACACGGCTCCATAAAGATAATGAGCTACTTGAGTCAGAAGATGAATTGAAGTGATGGAGTTGCCTTAAGATTTAATTATGAACTACTCAATGAAGAACAGTGCTGTGTAATTAATTGCTTTGTTAGCCAGGTTGCATTCACCGGCAAAGTCACAGCTCTAAAGGGGATTATCCTGACTTACTGGATTCCCTAAAAATTATTGATGACTAAGAAAGAGAAAATGATCCTATTTGGGGAAAACAGAATTTTACTTTCTAAATGGAAAGATCTCATGTAGAAGGCATCAACTGAGATTTGCAATTAAGGGGGAGAATGTGAACTGCCTTAAACCATTTTACTTAAGGAATATCTATATTCAGGCTACGAAAAAGAAAAATTTATTTCTAACCTTTCTGACATTTTACGACATGACATTTTTATAAGGCTTACTAATGAGAGTCATGCATAGGACCTCAATCTTACTCAGATGAGGTATCAGAGACAAGAGTGCAAGGCAGAGTTGCTCAGTGGACTTTTGCTCTGATATCTCCAGTGAGTGGCCATTCCAAACTTCTATAGTGCAGCCCACATTGCAAATGTGAGAGCCCCAGTTTTTCCTCTCCATGGTGCCTCTGCTTTCTTTCTAGGGAGACTTCAGGCTTTACTGTGGCGTCAATAGAGTACTCTGTGGGTTTGGGTACACCTGAAGGGAGATGCATGAAGCTAGATGAGAATCTTAACTCTTAATTAAGAGTCAGAAAACCAGCAATCGTTGTTTACCTTGGCAATGAGAGCCCGGAGTGTTGCAAAGCAGTGAGTCAGGTAGGTGGTGCTCTGATCACAGCTCAGAGAATTCACCAAGACCCGGAGGACACCTCCCAGCAGGCTGTCCTTACAGTCCAAAGCCGAGGTGGCCTGGGGAAATGGAAGGAGAGCATCACTGAACCCTGTGCTGTGCCAGTGGACTGAGAGCCGAAGACACAAGCAGACACTTTTGACAATTAGCGCAGGGATGCTGAAGTCCCATTTCTCTTGATCTGAGATTGTAAGGTTTTGTAAAGCACCACGTATATCCATTACCATGAGAGCTGAAGACCTATCTCCAAATGATTTTATTCCCAAACTCCCAATTGATTTGGGGTTTATACCTAATTCCGGGCTGTTAAACTAAGTTAAAAGGCACACCTCCCTGACCCTGGGCAAACATTTTTGGAATGTTCTTTCTTTGTACACAAGGCTCAGCTTTCCTTTGAGCTTTGAAATACAACTCTGGCCGTCCCAGTACAATAGGGGCTGCTTTGTGGCAGTGATGTTTCTAAACACAAGTTTGTTTATTAGCCACAGTAAGATTAAAACCACCAAAGATAATGACAAGTTTCAGCTTTCTTCGAAAACTGCAAATACATGTTGAGGACTGGCATTACGTACGTAGCACTCAAAGTTGTATTATATACAGATATAATCAACGTGATGCCAAGAGTTTAAGTTATCAAAGATACCACATACTTTTTATATTTAGTTTTGTACCAGTATTACCTTGATTTCAGGCAACTTGAAAGTTGGATACTTAAAATGTCACTGTGTTTCACCAATTTTTCTTCTTCTAGCCTCCCCAAACAAACACTGGATCTACTCTAATGATCTGTCACTAGAAACATGTAAAGGACTCATTTTTCAGGTTAACTAAAAACTGAATATAACCTAGACATCTTGGTAATTTTGGGACACATTCGCTTAAAAGAGGAAATTAATGTGATGACTTGAATTGTTCATAGTGATTACTATTCACAGGATGGCAAATTCAGGGCACAAATGACTTTCCTTCATTAATTTGTGCCCAAAACAGACACACTCTTTTCTATACTTAATCTAGTCATAATCGTAGCTCCTATACCAGACATCAACCGTAACTCAACTGGAGTTGACCCACCCCCCAAAAAAAACACAGGTAAACAGTAAACATTCCTAGCGACCATTCTTATTCTGATAAGCCCACCATCACATTATAAACTTGATACACTCAGGCAGATTTAACCACAAGGGGCCAGTTTATAAAGCACCTAATTCATTCCAAATGAACAGCGAGTCACAAAAGCCTGAAGACCATTCATTATCTCTGGAATTTGTAATTTGGACACTTGTAAACTGCCTCACTTCATTTCTTTTTAAAAAGACATTTAGAGATCATGTTTATTTCTTTCACAAGTTCCTCTAAAGCATTCTTTGTGAAGTTTCAGTAAACATGCTCATGCTGAAGAGATCGGGTGTTTGCTGTCCTCACCTGGATAATGTTTTCCTGCATGTCCAGGATGATTAAATTTGCTTCTGTAGCTAGATTGCCACTGATCAAGGCTTCTTGATCTAACTCTGCCTTTGTTCTAAGAAATAAAAAAGAGGTCAAATTAAAGCACATATCAAATCTGGCCATATCCCAATGATAGCAATCTATGCAATAAGGCATAAAGAAATCTTCTAATAGTCAGTCTTGGGATGAATACAAAGCAAGCTGGCTATGGGTAACTAAGGAGCGCAGGGTGTTTTTTGGGATTAGTGTCTGGGTAGAGTCTTGAATCCAATCTCATTTCCACTATTATAAATAATGATGAAATTTACAGAAATAAAAAAATGGATAGAAAAGCAATTATTGGCTGCTACTAGCAATTATGCTAGCCAATCAGGCTGCTACATAAAAACTGCAGGGCTATTCCTACATTTCACGCTTAAGAACCATCTCCACACTTGAGCCTCTGCAACCAACTGGAGGGAGTGAGACTGAGTGTGATATGAACTTGGCAAACAACAATGCTGCTGGATTAGGGAAGGGTGATGCTTCAGAACTGGGTCAGGGAAGAGTCAGTCTCTTGACTTTCCAGAGGCTGCCCTGGGGTTGCACAGTCAAGTGCTGGCCTTTTGTCCTTTTCCAACAGGAAGCGAGATGGCATTCCTGTGTGGCGTGCCGTCCAGTGTCTACTGGACATTCATGACTGGTTATTACCCACTAGGGAATGGAAAATTGACTGGTGCTCTTAATCCACCAGGTTGCAATTTAGGGACTCAGAGCATTCTATGCACAACTTCATCCAGTCTCACAAAATCCAAGTACAGTTGGAAAGGGATATCATCTAAATTTAGTTGCCAGGAAAGGGGAGTGGAAAGAACTGACTTTCCCAGGATGTCCTAGTGGCCAAATTGTTAGCGCAGGGGTCGGGGTGTGATGAGGTGAGCTCCGAAGTCTTGGACCCGGATCACCAGGTGCTCTTGAGACCCCTTCACTTAACAGTGGGGGCAGCACCGATGTTCATGTTGTCGATACCTCAGAATAAGTATTTCCCTTGGTTCTAAGTGTTTTCATGCTTAGTATAGATAGGCTCTTTGGTCCCCAGCAGCTTTACATGTTTTTGTCATTCTCCAATTGATGATATTTGTGTAAAATATAAAAGCTAAAATACTTTTTATTAATTTTCACTGATAGATTTAGAGCAATAGGTTTAGATTTACTGATAGGTTTGGATTTAGAGCAAATACCATCCAACAGAAACCTATTGGGGACCACGCATGTCATTTTCTATTTTGCAGGAGCCACGCTAAAAAAAGCAAAAAGAAATAGGTGAAATTAATTGTATTTTATTTATCTCAATATATAAAAAATGTTGTCAATGTATAATCACTACAAAAATTATTGATGAGGTAGTTTACATTCTTTTATCTGTACTCAGTCTTCAAAATCTGGTGTGTATTTTTCCCTTATACTACTACTATGGTGGCTGCTAGATCGATGGTGCAGGTCCAGAGTATCCTAATTTGTTCTTTTTTCCAAATTTTTCATTATGCTAAAATACACGTAACATACAATTTACCATATGAGCCGTCACTAAGTGTAGAGTTTGGTGGTATTTATCACACTCATAATGTCCTGCAACCATCACCACTGCTAATCTGGCTTTTAAAAAGCCCATTAACTATTCCTGTAAAATAGTGACTCTCATATTTGACTGCAAATAGAATCACCTGGGGAGTTTTACCAAATGCTGATTGCTGGGTTCCACCACCGGGGATTCTGAATTAAACGGCCACGGGACATCTGGGTACTGGCAGCTTTAAAAGCTCCTGGGCGGTTCTAACATACAGCCCAAGGTGGAAACTACTGCTCGAGAAGGAACAGAGCCAGAGTGACTGACACGTGGTCTGAAAGAAAGGGGTGCAAGACACCACTATTGTAATTACAAAAAGTTTTCCAGAAAAGTTTTTTAAATCTTAATTTTGCTATGGTTTCTTTTAAAAAAGGAAGACTGGAGAGGAAAAAAAGCAGGTAAAAAAGGCCCCAGCCCTGAAGATCTGCAGAGGCAGGTGGTCAGCTCCGACAGTGAGCAGCCCACCAGGGAGTTCAGGGCTGAGAACCGATGGAGAGAGAACCGGGAGGCCCTGGACGGGAAGGCTCAACACGGTGGTGCCTCGGCAAGCAAAAGGGAAAGGTTTCCCAAAACGCCAGTTCACACCGTCCAAGCAAAACGTGCCTTATTAAGTTCTTTTAATCACCTGGAGTAGATGTCCTACCCATCCACGCAGTTCTGTACCACCTACTGCATGCATGCTTAAAAAACCTTTTTAAAAGACTTTATTTATTTATTTATTTGTTTATTTATTTATTTATTTTTAGAGAGTCGGGAAGTGAGAGAGAAAAAGAGGGAGAGAAACACTGAGGTGAGAAACATCCATTGGTTGCCTCTAGACCCAACTGGGGATCGAACCCAAACCCAGGCAGGCATGTGTCCTGACGAGGAATCTAACCAGTGACTTTAAGTTTGCGGGACAATGCCCAACCAACTGAGGTCCACCGGTCAGAGCTTTCTGTTGTTGTTTGTTGCCTGATCTAGAACCTATGGACTCTGAGGACCAGTATCTTATAAGTCAGTTCAGGAGACATAGAGCAAGAATAAAATACCCGAACCAAATGGATGTCATTGATACGACCGGTAACTGGGCTTTCCAAGTAACATCTATAGTAAAAATATGTTTATCTCTTTATTGTTTTAAAATGAATTAGATCCCCAAGAGTCTGATGAGTGGATCAGAATGATGTATTCTGTGGCAACAACAAAGACAGTGACTTATATTTAATTATAAAATAACACTGTTACTCAAGTCTGCCCCACACCCCACTCCCTTGTGATGGGTGCTTTCCACATCATGGGGATACCCTTCCCACACCATGTCAAGTGTGTGGTGGGGGTGCCTTTTGCAGTGCAGTGCTTTGCTCGGTGGACTCTGGGATCCATTAGGCTACCTACTGCTAAGGGGAAAAGCAGACATGTACTATATATTCGACATATTTAGTTCTATGCCTTCATATGGCCAGATTATTGCACACACACACACACACACACACACACACACACACACACATCTCATATAGTTCAATCCAGGCAAGATTTTTCTTCTTTCATTTCTTTATAATTTTTTTGATAATATACATAATAATACATCCATAGTAGGAAATACAGCAAAGCATACAGGAAAAAACACCCATTACTTCAAAAAGAAAACCACTGCTAGTATTTTGGTAAATTTCCTTCTAGTACTTTAAAAATGTATTTACCATATATAGTTAGAGATTGAAGATTCTACTCTCAAATCAAGGGTCTATCCTGCTTTTGTTTACCTAACTATATCATAAGCATTTCCCATGTCATTAAGATGATTTCCAAACATTTTAATGCCAACCTAATATTTCCCTATTCTTGAGCATTTAGAATGTTTCCAATTTTTAAAAATAATTTGATGTGATGCTGATATAAACATCCCCAAAGAAGCAGGTCTGGGGAAGAAACGTGCATTGGCACCATGTGACCCTGGGCGCCCTGCGGGGTCTCCAGCAGCAGCTTTTGTGAAGCTGTCCGACATTGCTAAATGTTTGTTTTCTTTAAATGTTTATCAGTGTGAGAAATGTTTAAGAGCTGGAAATCATAACTCCTATTTTTGCTTATACCAAGCTCCTGAATGAACTGAATTTACATAGAATATGATTCATTTTCTTACCCTTGGAAGGGAGTAGTAATACAAGCAGCCTGGGAAAAATAGTTTGGAACTTTAGGTAAAAGTAGCACAAAGTTGCTGAGTGACTCACTTATCTAGCTTCTCATTAGCTTGCCGCCAATGTGTCTGCTCCTTCTTCCATCTCAAATTTTCATTTAGGCATGAAAATCGGTCATTCCCTGGGAGTTCAGAAATGCATGATAAGAATTTGATTAGCATGAAACTCTCCAAAATAACCAAAAGTTCTGTAATAATGTCAACAAGAGGACTCAGCATTGCTTCTCTGGCTAATCGAAATCCATGCTGGATGCTGGTAGGAGACAAAGCCCCTGTCCATTTCCACATAGGCTTGCTCTTTGATTTACAAGCTAGAGCTTTAGGATAAACCCTGCCTTTCTGGGGTGTTAGTCAGCATGTTTCTCATGAACACAGGGGTCCAGTGAAACTCTGGAGGTTCTCATGGAGTTACTGAAAAAGACAGGGCAGCTGTCAAATGAAGGGCCCAACCACCCCCGAAAAAGCTGAGCTCCCTTCAAGTTCCTGATCTTTGTGTCCCTTGCATGGGGTGAGCTATCAATAAGACTGAGGGTGCCTGAGCATTCCCCTCTATTCTACGGCAGTGAGCTCAGCCTCTTTGGGACCATTCCTGGTACACTGGGGTCTCTGGAGGACCAGAACACTTTGAGAGCACTGGGGAGATTTGTTCCATTTTGATAGTGCCCTGAGTGATTTGGGGAGATGATCTTGGAACTAGAACTATCCAGTGTATTGACCATGCTCCACAGAGACAAGTCAATTATCCTGCCTTCAGCCTTGACAGAGACACCATTTCTCTCACACTGTGACTCCCCTTCTGGGATGTGATCTTTGACCACCCCCACTGGGGACATTTCTGGGGTTCCTGTGACCTCAGGAACATAGCTTTCTCTTAGAGACACAGAACTAATATTACACATGCCATGCATAGAATCTAAGAACCTGCTGGTTTCTATTCCCATAATGCCTTAAGTCAGTGATGGAGTCTCCTCATGTCGGGAGGACATTCCTTCCCACAGAAGGTGCAGAACTCTGGCAGAAAGCAGAGAAGGGTGGATCAAACGCACCTGGACCCCGGCGCCGCATCATCTCCCCTCTGGCCCCTTCACCACGGAGCAAAGCCTCTTCTAGTCTGGCCTTGACATCTCTCGACTTCTGCAGGACTTGGGTGCTGACTTTGTCAGAACTTGCCTTTCCCTGGACAGGACAGAGAAGGAAGGACATTGAGTTTGGTAAGATCTATGTCCATGGGGAAATCTGTGTACTCCGAGGTGGCTCCGGCCACTTTGGATGTGTGCTACCCAGAGACACTGTTTTAGGGGATCCCACAGCTAAAGTCCTGTTTACAGGGGTGGGATTCTCTCTGCAGAGGCAGAGATCCTTTCCCTGTGGCCTCTATAGAGGTTATGGATTTGCAAATAGGTTATGGATTTTAATACAGAAATAAGAAAAATTACTGATGCCTCCACTGTTCAGAAAGAGGGGGACAAACACCAGATAGGATGGGACTTGGGAGATGAACGTGAGTCTAAAACTGAGCCATTGTGCACCTACCTTGTACTCAAAACATGAGACACAGATGAAAAGGAGATCTAGAATCCTGTTCAGCTGCACTGATGGCAGGTCAGCAATCCACTTCTTAATGAGGCTCTGGTCTGCATTTTTCATGATCCAGAGGAAGCAAATCATGAGGTTTCTGGTTGTGTCGGCATTTAGCATGTTGTAATGCTTGTAGGGCTGGAAGCAGGCAGATGGGGAGAAAAATGCCGGGGAAGAAGTTGAGCAGCAGAAACACTGAGAGTTTTAAGGGGTGTTAATCTCTTAGAACACTCTCGCTGTATTTCTAACACAGCTGGGGTCTTCTCCAGGAACTCAGTCTTTCCCTGCAGAGAAGCTGTGTTCTTTGAGCTGGGCTGCCTGGCCAGAGGGCTCACCTGGGACAGTATTTGAGCCGGGCTTTTCGCCACGCATCTTTGGGCACTCTCTGCCTCAGGAGCTCTGTGGTCTGGTGGTCTTTCCTGGACCTTGAACCCCCACCTGTAATCTCAGTGATAAAAAGGGGCTCCCATGATGCTAAGATCTCTAAGTATTTTTCCTTCAATCTGGACACTGGACAAATTAAAGCAGAGTCTTATAGCAGAGAACTGGCCTGGCTAGGTTCCAGAAACACCCTACCGTTCAAAATTTAACTTCTTTGTCACAGAGTCTAAAGTATAATATGCTCAACAAATTAACCAAATCCATAATTTAGTGGAGTCCTCTGCAATGTGACTTTAACCACAGTTTGTCTTCCTGGGTGTGTGGGAGTGGGGCGTCAGGCTATTTCCTTTAATACGCTGGGGCCATGAGAGTTCGTGTTAGAGTGCTGGGCATCCTTTCTGCTACTTAATCAAATCAGCACCAAGAACAGTATGTAGCTGCAGCCTTGGTTCAAGTGACGTAGCTGGCATCCAGTGGAATACAGCGGTGAACTTGCAATGAGGTATTTGTGAGTACATGAGGGAAATGTTGGCATTGATGGTGATGATAAGGGCTAATGACGTGACTAGTTTTTCTGAGTATGGTGATAACAAGATATGAAATCGTTAGATATAACTTCACAGGGAATATCTTCTAATAGATGAACTTTGGGAATTTGGCATTTGCCCTTAGATCAAACAACAATGTAAAAGGCACCCAGCATCTCAAGCAGCTAACTTTCCTTTGATGGATATTAGAAAGGTGGAGGAAGTCATAAAACAGTATTTTCCAAACTATAGAATGAGTGCTGTAAGCTGTCAGCTTTTTTTTCCTCTGGTCCTCCAACCCTCATGAGGGTTTGTTTACTGGGGATGTGGGTGGCAGAGTGACTAACTGCTGGAGGAAAGAGAAAGAAGTCATCTAGCAAAATTAGGTCTAGACGCTGCCTTCCCAGGAGAGAACTGAGCTGAGTCCTCCGCAGGTGGTCTGTACACAGTAATGTGCAGTTAAATTAGCTGGAGGATGCAGAGCTAACTTGACAAAGGGATGGCAGAGATCATCAAGGAACAGAAAGAGATTGCATCTCAAGTGAATCAGAAGGTTTATTCCAGGAAGAGCCCCTCTTTAAACCTACAGTCTGTGCATGAGGACAGAGCCGAATGCCTCTGCTCAGAGTCTCTGGGAACCTTGAGAAGCCAAAGACTTGCTTAAGAAGTGCTCTGTCAAGTAACCTTCAATCTTTTTTTGGAGACAGACACACTGTGAATAATAAATACATAGAATAAACATAGTTCAAACCTTCTACCTGAGGGAGCCTTGGTTTGATCCTCTGCAATAATCTGATTTCCCAGGTTTACTTCTTCCCTGGTTTTCTGAGCCTTGAACTTGGCACCACTGAGACTCTGATTTTGAACTGTGACTCTCCTGCTGGGGCCAGCACCCTGCCTGATTGCGTGTAGCCTCATATGCACCATTTCCCTGCATGGCTGCCCGCCTCATGGTGGCTCCTTCCACCATCAAGCAATACAGCAGAAATCTCACTGCCTACTTTATGGTAGGTTCTAATAGGTGATTGTAAAACAAGCTCATCAGAAGATGGGAGAAGACATAAAAAGAAAAATAAACTAGGGAAATGGGCAACATACCAAGGAAGACAGCATTGTTCCATTTGTCTTCAAATTAAAATGATTCCCAGCGATGGCCAGTGCCACATTATGGTTAATTGCACCGATCCCTTCTTGTTCTTCATCTGAATAACTGGTGCGGTTTTTCCCACCACGGGCATCTGCAGCTGCAATTCAAACATCGGTGGTCTCATCAATGCAGCGGTGCTCCTTGGCATTTACCCTTGGCATTTCAAAGGAGTTGAAAACTTATGCTCAAATAAACACCTGCATTCAAGTGTTTATAGTGGCTTCATTAATAATTGCCAAAACTTTAAATCAACCAAGATGTCCTGCAGCAGGTGAATGGATGAAAGAATTCTAGTACATCCAGACAAGAAATGTTATTCAATACTAAAAAGAAATGAGCTACCGAGCTATGAAAATATATGGAAGAACCTTAAATGCATACTGCTAAGTAAATGAAGCCAATCTAAAAGGCTACAGTACTATATGATTCTACTTACGTGGCGCTCTGGAAAAGATGAAGCTATGGAAACAGTAAGAGTTCAATGGTTGCCAAGGGCTAGGGGAAGGGGAGGGATGAACATGCAGAGCACAGAGGAGTATTCGGGCAGAGAAGCTCCTTACGATACTACAGAGATGGACATGGACTATACATTTATCCACACCCTTAGAAGGTACAACACCAAGAGTGAACCCTAATGTAAACTATGCATTTTAGGTGACAGTGGTGTGTCAGTAGTGTGTCATGTGTAAGAAACCCACCATTCTGGTGGGGGATGCTGCTAATGGGGGAGGCGATGCATGTGTTCCGACACATTTAAAGCAGGAGGTACGTGTACGGGGAATAATCTCCACACCTTCCCTCAATTTTGCTGTAAGCTGAAAGCTGCTTTAAATAGTTGTCTCATGGAAAAAATACAATAAAAAATAAAAACAGTGATTCTCAAAACCAACCCCCAAATTTATAAGTCTTAAAAAAATCTTTGGTAATGTCAAGCCAAAAATGGTGCTTTCCTATGCCCCCTACCCAACACCCAAGGCGCGACTGATCCTTATCAGTCCTGAAACCAGCACAGTAATTCAACCCTGATGCTCAGCATTACTCATCTGTCACTATGGACAGGGAAAAGCAGGCTAATAAAAAGAGGCAAAACATCCAGTACAAGATGCTGCTAGAAATTAATCTTAAAATGGTGAAGATGAAAATCTCAAAGCTTTCATAACACTTTCCTATAATGTTTTAAAAATTTACACATATTTTATATAATAACTGAATATAAAGGAGCCTATAATTATAGCATTAAACAAGTACTTCATAGAACAAGCTATTTTCATAAATTAAGCAATACTTTATTAAATTTTAAGTGTTTGAAATGAATGTTAACTTCTATCTATAATATAGACATAACATATTTTACACATAGGCATAGATGTATTCAAACAAAAAGGTTCAAATGGTTGGTTTTTAAGAACACTACCGATCACACATACAAAAAGGATTTAGAAAATGCTTAGAAAAGTGTGTTAAAACACTTGCAACCAATTGGTCTGTTAACAGCTCATATTTTATTAGACCTGTCAACAGTACCAGTATTTGGACCTTCAATTTTTCAGAAAAAGTAGGGTGTGAATGGTATTTTCATCTGCTAAAGTTCTGCAAACAGAACTCAGTGTTTTTAAGAGCTCAATTTTTAAAAATAGTAATTCAGTATTATGTTTTAAGGCAGTTGGAGTTTCAAACGCATGGTAAAATGAATGGCAGAGAAATTCTACAAGACCTGATAGTATTATAGGGATGTCTGGGGGTCCAGTCTCCCTTCCTGTAGATACGCACAGGGGTACAGTTACAAGAAAAGGGAGCGTCTGCACATGTGCTGCACGGAGGGCTCCCACAGAAGTCCTCTCGCTCCCTCTGAGACGCAGGCCCATGACCACACTGCTGCTCCTGGGGAAGGGACAGTCACTGAAAGGCCGAGGGTCTCCTCCAAGGTCCCATACAGTAATAAACGGGCTGGGGTTTGATTTAAGTTGTAGCCTTTTAACTTAATTTTATTTTTCTTATTTTTTAATCCTCATCTGAGAATATGTTTATTGAGTTTAGAGAGAGAGAAAAGGGAGAGAGAAACATTGACCTGCTGCCTCCCATACACGCCCTGACCAGGGATCGAACCCAAACGTGCTCTGACTGGGAATCAAACCTACAACCTTTTGGTGTATGAGACAATGCTCCAGCCAGCTAAGCCACCTGACCAGGGCTATATCTTTTTTTAAAGACTATATTCTTATTCATTTATCAAACTAAAGATTACATATAAAATAGATGTATTATATCACATTAATAATGGGATACTTTTTACTGTTTACCCACCTGTCACTACATCACAAGCATACGGTTCAATGTATATGTAAAGAAATTAGTGAGATTTAAAAGGTTCAAAGACAAAGTGCTAAAAAGTTTTGACCTCAAGTAACTGATTAGGAAAATTCTAATCATCAAGGAACAATGGGTGCTTTGGGAACAAACCAGTGATGGGTCTTTAAATGAAACTTTTTAGAAACTCTCATGCAAAATTCTGCCAATGGTCTGCAAGATATCCTGCTCTGAACTGCAACTTAAAAGTTTGAAGATGACTCTGTTCTGCACTTGCCCTCCAGTCGGGCACTGCTAGAGGAAGCTCTACGCATCTCACCCAGCTCGCTCGCCCTGTGAACCAAGCTTGCTTCTGTGGCCATTTTCCTTGGCTGCTCTTTTGCTCATTTTATGAGCTAAATAATTTTCACCAACAATGATCTTAGAAATAATTTACTCATACATGATACTTTGCATTAGAGGAAGCAAGAAAATGTGTGTGCTTCCAAGATTCCAAGGATTATTGCCTGCAAGGATGCTGGGCTCATGTAAGCATTCCTCAGACCCCAGGATGCTTCATCAGCCAAGGAGCAGTGTGGTAATTTCTAAGAACCTTTCCTGAGTTAGGGGGAAAGCAAAGAACCATTCTGAAGTGGTTAGAATCCTCTGTGTGTGTGCAGGCAATGAGATTGTTATTCTCAGGTGTAGGGTAGTTTTGCTCCTTTACATTCCCCAATCCACACTGTAGTATACACCCTTTGAGATAATCCATCCTTTCCTCTCTTTCTTTGTGAGATACCAACTTCCAAACCTTAGCATCAGCTTTTTAGTGCCAAAGGCAAAATTCCTCTGCTACAGCAGAATTTCCTAATACTGAAAGACACCATGATTTTTTGTTTTTGCATGGAACAGTTGTTTAGGTTCATTTGAGGCTGCTTCTTTGCTTAAGCATTCATAAAAGAAAAGTTAAGGAGTACCTGTATTTTTAAGGCATTGGAGGAGTAATTTCCAAAGGGATTGTGATTCTGTTATCATCTCATCCTTTGTGGTGTATAGTTTATAAAGTTCATTATATACCAGCAGACCAATGAATGAATGAGTGAATGAATGAATGGATGAGCAAACAAATAATTTCTAAATAAAAAACCTACACAGGTCTATGTGCTTTAAATAAAAAAAATGTATCGGGGCCATAAAAAGGTCTGGGGAGCACCGATGAGCAGAACTGTTCACATAACCATGTCAGCACTAGAGCTAATGACAGAAACCTCACTCTAGTGGAACACTTGGCAGGGCCCCTCATCAACCCAGAGAAGGAAACAGAAAGTATGGTTACCTGTAAAGTCATAGAACTGCGGCAGAGCATCCAAAATGATGCCAACCAAAGGCAGGTAAAGAGCAGCAATTTTGACCTTCACCTCTGATTTGACACAGCGCGGGTCCAGGTCGTGAGAACTTAGCAGGCTGTGAATGGCACTGACAGCTTTCCTTTGCACTTTGATGATCCTGTTGGCACAACACAGAACACTGGAGGTTACGGAGGTTATGAGGGAGAGCGACCAAAATGGTCTTAAACAACAAGGCGTGACCAGAATGCTCCTAAACAACAGGGTGACGATGTAAAAATCAAGCAAAATTGGATGGTAGTGTGTACAGCTCAGAGACAGACTGCCTGTGTTCTAGTCCTGGGTCTGCTGTTAGCACGAAGTTTCCAAGTTCATCATGTTGTAGCATCAAGCACTTCATTACATTTTATTGTTAAATAATACTGCATGAGTATATGACCTTTTATTTACCCACTGATGGATATTTGAACTGTTCCTACTTTTTTAATGCATACATGGGAGACACATCAGCTGGTTTCCTCTCACATGTCCCAAACTGGGGACCTGGCCTGAAACCCAGGCATGTGCCTTGACCGGGAAATTGAACCTATGACCTTCTGGTTCATAGGCTAGCATTAAATCCACTAAGCTACACCAACCAGGGCTCCACTTTTTGACTATTATAAATTATGAATGCTGCTATGAATATTTTTGTATAAGTCTTTGTGTAGATATAAATTTTATTTCTATTGGACATATACATCAGGGTAGAATTATTGGCTCATATGGTAACTCTGTGACTAACCTTTAGAGGGACTTCAAAGTGCTTTCAACAGTGGCTACACCATTTATCATCCCTAGCAGGAATGCATGAATTATCCATAGTCCATTTGTCAACACTTGTTACTGTCGGTCTTTTTTATTAGCCATCCTAATGTGTATGAAGGTGCTATGGATGACATGTTTGTGTCCCCACAAAATTCACAGGCTGAAACCTAATCCTCAAAGTGACTGTCTGGGCCTGTGGGCACGGATTAGGTCATGAGTGAGGGCAGAGCCCTTAGGACCACTATAGGGATTCTTCCTTTAGGAGACTCCAGAGCGCTCCCTTGCCCAATTCTTCCATGAAGGACACAGAGAAGATGACCATCTCTGACTAGGAAGGGGGTCTTCACCAGACACTGAATCTGCTGGCACCTTGGTGCCAGGTAATTTCCACATGCTTGAAAACACTATGATTTATTTAAATTTAAATTTTTATTTTATTTTATTTATTTTTAGAGAGAAGGGAAGGAGAGAAGGAGAGAAACATCAATGTGTGGTTGCCTCTCATGCACCCTCCACTGGGGACCCAGCCTGCAACCCAGGCACGTGCCCTGACTGGGAATTGAACCAGTGACCCTTTGGTTTTCAGGCCTGTCTGAGCTACAGCAGCCAGGGCAAAAACACTACAGATTTATTGATGTGCAGACATCTGTAGACACCCCCTGGTAAAGAGGGCTGCAGAGAGATCCATTAGAAACTGGAGTTGTGGCTCCTTTCAGGTGTCCAGGTACTAAGATCTGTCCACCTGGCCCTTGTGCCACAGATGGGCAGGTGTTGGTGGGTCTACTGATTGTCTTGGCCACAGAAGGAGATACTGATGAAGAGGAAGTATTGTTAAAGAGTGAGATCTTTCTGAGAGTTCAGGACACACAGTAAAATTTGTGGGAGTACTTCTAAAGGCTTACTGGGAGAGTAATTGATCAACCCAGTAATCAGGGATTATTGTGTTACCGGATTTTAATTAGTTACCCACTGTGGGGAGAAAAGGTATGGTGTGTTTTGCTAGTATAATAACAGCAACAAATTTACAAGGAATCAAAACAGATGTCAGGGCTGTTTCTTCGGACATCTGACTAGAAGGGAAATTGAAAACAGAACTACTGCTAATGTGATTACTAAGAGTACTTTCAGAAATCATGTAAATCAGTCCTATTAAAGGACAGTTTAAAAAGTATGTGTGTGTGTGTGTGTATGCATGTGTGAAGGCAATTTTCCTTGGGCTCAGACCTTCATGTTAGCACTCTATCAGAATGTGTCAGGGCACTTCATGTTGCTGCGGAAATTCAGGTTAATTATAGGCTAGAAATGCTACTGAGAAAATTAAGAGGAGTTTAGTTAGAGTTGAGAGAAGATGAAATTGAAGCCTTGGAAAATGAAGCTCACTAAGGATACACACAGGAAGAGGCAGAATTCAGAGCTAAGAACATGAGGTTTCCCACACTCACTAGCAGACAGAGACATACATTTACTGAGGCAGTATAAGCAGGAGCAAAGCATGTAAAATCTATTTGTTAGTGCAGTTACACTAACTTGGATGTCCTCCTGCAATAGTTTCATGCAGAAATGTCCTGTTTCCTTCACTAAATTATAAGCACTTTGAGAGAACTTGAGAACTTCCAGTTAAACAAAAATCTGTAACATACAGCCACACTGCCATTAATCAGCATACTTTCCCCCAGAAACTTCTTCAGCAGCAGAAGACAGAGGGCCGAGTCATGGAAATAGGTTTCCCAGGCCAAAAGATGGTGTGGTAGGGAGAGTGAGCGCTGGGGAGGGGCTTGGAAGACCGTCTCAGGACTTGGTCCTGCTATGTAACTGTGGGCAAGTTCCTTCACTCCTGTGAGTCTAATCGAAACACCAGATTACATTCCGATCCTAAGGACCTTGGGATCTGAGTCCCTGAATGGTGAGCTCTGTGGGGGCAGGGAATTTTGTCTGTTTTGTGCACTGATTCTGATATGCTCCAACACTCAAGTGTGTCTGCTCCGTGTAAGGCATTCAGTAATTGTTCCATAGAATATATATCATTTTGGAAAGCATTGCTTCTTTCCATCAAATTGGGGAGACGGTCATTTTCTGATCATATGGGCTCGTGGAGGATATGGGGAGAAGGAAAGAAGCTGGTAGTTGACCATCCTCCCTGTCCATTGACTTCAAGGCTGGAGACTGCCACAGGCCCCTTGGTGATCAGGTTTAGAAGAAATCAAAGGATTTATAAGCCCTGGACCTGAGCCTTCTCTAAGCTTGGGAGGGTCTCTTGCGAATCTGGACAAAGGGCAACTGCTTTCTCATTAGCAGCCACTTTCTTTGTCAGCATTGAGCCTGGTGGCATCTTTCTGCTACCCCTGTGTGCATACTGACCCCCCCCAGGGGCACGTGCTGAAAATGGCTTCGTTCCTGAGGAGTTCACTGACCAAGCAGCTCTGGGAAGCCTGCTACGCGTAGAGCTGGGAAGTTCTTCTCAATGAACGTGATTGGAAACTGCCATTCTGTGTTTTCTCTCCCTCCCCAGGCCTTCCCACACTCCTGTGGGCACAGTTTTCTGAAAGCACTGACGCTCTTACTCTTCGGAACTGGTGAACGGCAATGTTATTCACCAAGCACAAGGGGTTGAACTGCAAACTTGAGTAGGCAGCAGAATTCTTTTTTGCTTCGTATTCCATTTGTAATGTCAGAAACATACCCTTCCCCTTCGGCATCCAGGGAAGCAGCCAGTTCAGTGAAGAGAAGCCCAGTGAGGAAGTGCTGCTGGCGGTACTCTGGAGTCAGATCGAACATACTGGCAATCTTCTGGTCCTGGAAACTGGAGCAGGAGCTTGAGTTCTGCAGAAACGCAAGGGGAAGTTCTATGAGTAACAAGAACTGGAATTAAGATCACAAGAGCTGCTACTTATTGAGCATGTGGTATTGGCAGGCTTTGTAAGCACTACCCAGTGAGGCAGGTACCACTACTATCTCCACAGGACAGACGAGGAAACCAGGACGTACAGTGGTCACTTAACCTCCCCATTCCCACGGAGAGAGGACCGCCCATTGGGAGAGATATAACAAAAGCATCCAGAGTCTGTCACACAATGAGTAACGCTTCCTTCCCACCCACAATCAAAAGTTGAAGGTGAAAATCCTAGGATAACCATTGCATAGGGGAATAGGAACTGGATCCAGTGCTGTACCTGTGAGTCGGCAATTACTCTCTGAGGAGCTGCCCCCTTTGTGACATACAGGCCCCTGTACACTGCGCTTCACTAAATGTGATTTACACACGGTGTTTGAATTAGGCTGGCTTGGAAACTAGAAGCAATGTCAAGTTCAGGGAAAGGTCAGCCTGGCCAGTCTTAGGCAATCCCTGTGCCTATGGGGCACACTTTATATTTCACTAAGAGAATCTAAAATGTCTCTGGAAACTGTGACAGTTTCCCAACTCCTTGGGGTAGTCACAAGGGAAATATGGGTGAGGACCTAGGGCAAAGTTAGCACATTTGGAACTGCTGTTTGCAAGACAGACCTTTCTTAGTCCACACCCACAGTCATGTAGCTAATATCTGGCTCATGTCTTTTGGCAAGACTATTTTTTTTTAAATTAATAAGACAAGCCTTCACCTTTGTGCTAGTATCAAGGAATATGCAACAGAAATAGAACCTAATATTGAGAAATCCCACTTGCTTCTCTGATTTGTTCCATATAAATGGAATGTGATTATAAAATAGCATTTCCTTAAAGTTTTGCTAGAGGACACCAATCCCTTGAGAAATCTATGGAAGAGAAACAAAAAGCTCAAATCACGTTGGGAATCACTGCTTGCCGTGCGCCCCTCCCATTTCCTCCTGTACCACTCCCTGGTGTGTTCACAACTTACAGGAAAAAGTTGGAGACTCTTGGATGACTTTCTGCAAAGAAATCTGTCAACACAGGGTTTCCAAAACTGATATGACTTTGGAATCCTGTATTTGGCTAATACCTCTCAAAACTGTCCAGAATCTGGGGCCCGTCAAACCTAACTTGAGAAACACTGTTCTTGGCCAAAGTCCTGTCTCTAAGTATTAATACAGCTGTTACTCTTTTTGGATGATCATGTCCAAGACTTGTTAGAAGTATACTCTCTATAAAACAGGTTGCTTGCTTGGTTTATAATGAGTTCTTTTCAATGCTTCGAGAGCTAAATTGTCTGCACAATGATTCAAGGTGGACTCATCTTGTGCTGACTTGCATTCTGTAACAGTATCAGCAAAAAGGTCTAAGAAAGTTCGAAGATATAATATCCATGTTTAAAAACACTATTAGATCATTTTGGAATCAATATAAAGGAGCCTGCAATTTCATAAACTTTGTGGTGCAGCGGTTTAGGAAAAGTGAATGAGACTATCAAGCTAAAGTAGAAAGGTGACTCATGTGAGACAGAAAAAGACATATGACTCTTCTACAAACTTCTCAATTTTCATAGGGTATGTGGACTCCTTGCTCGGCCTCAGCAGGGATCCTGAGCCTAGAAAGAAATCAATCACTGAGCATGTAAATGCTCGGTCAGGTGGTACGACTCTGGGTAGCACACTTGTAGTTATCTGCATCGACTGATCTGTTTCAATAGCCTCATTTTTCTTTTACTTAAAAACAGCAGCCTTTACAGAATCCATGACTAAACTGAGCGAGTGAAGAGAAACAGGGAGTGCAGTTCTCTCAGCCAGCGGATCACCTGGGAGGAAATGGAGGGGCAGGGCGACGCGGGAGCGGCGTCAGCATTCATGAAGAAGAGGTTCAGGTTGAGGTAGTGCTCGTGGCTGCAGAGGATCCTCAGGAACTCCAGCCTCATGGAGATGAGTATCGGAAGGCTGTTCAGCTTGGCTGACAGCTGGGGAGAAAAACGAGGAAAGGAAGGAAGCGTTCATTATAAGGTCAGTGGAGTTGAGGTTGACAGAAACAAAAATATCCTTTCGCCCCAGATTAAGGCAGTCGGTTTACTGAAAATGAGCGGATGGGGCACAGATGGCAACCTGCAGGGCAGGGGGGCCCAGTGAAGTGGTCCTCCCTGCACTGTTCCCCTTCCTGCTTCTAGCCTGACCACCGTCCAAAACGAGGGCTCCTGTCCGAATCCCAGCCTTGTCAAATCTCTAGAACCCCGGCAAGCCTCTGCTGGAAATAATCTGGAGGTATGTACCAGTGTAACACAGAATAATTAATTTTACAAAAACCCCTACTGCATCCAAGAAACTAAATGAAAGGAATGGACCCCACATGGTGCCACACAAAGCTAAGGGACTGTGACTGGATGACCTCAATGCCGCAAGTGTTCCTTTGTATTTTCTCATTAAAGACCCCAACAGGAAGTTCGCAAACCAGTCCCCTGGATGAGAGCATTAAAGCACTTAGGAGAGTATGTAGTCCCTGCAAAAAAGCCAGGTGTTTGCCTAAACAGGGGGCAGGAAGGAGAGGAGGGAGATACAGAAAGCTGAAAGAGTTTTCAGGAAAAAATTTTCTTAAACAAACCATGAAATTAGCAATGAAAAGCTGACAAAGGTGACAGTCTGGAAGAGGTCTCTTGCTTCCCTCCCAGGAAAGCTGATAACTAAAGGACCTTGGCTCAATGGGCTGTGACTCAGAGGCAGCTCCTCTTAAGGCGAAGTAGGGGAAGAAGGGTTTTGATGGACCGTGAACCGCTCAGTATGTCATTAGAAACACCCTCCCACCTGGGCACAGGAACCCAACACCTCATCCTTACAGATGGACATGCCTCCTCCTCATGCACTTTAATAGCAGTTTTAGAAACTATATAATTTAAATGAGCACATATTTTCAGCCATTTTAGGAGAAGCCATTGTGTTGTGGCATTTTTGCCTATAGAACCAATTTGTAGTTAGACATTTCTTTGAAACAAATGAATGCCACTATGTATTATGTAAAAAGAAAATAAAACATATGACTTCTGTGTAAGAACAGTGACAAGAACCCATATGCTTACCAATATACATTGCTGGCTAATTTGGGAGCAAAGGGGCCACCAGCACATTGAACTGGTCTTAGGCTCATCACTCATTCACAGAGCTGTTGGATCGAGCCAGCTCTTAGGGACATGAACACACAAAATACTTGCACTTGAAAAGGCCACACTGTGGGAATCTTTCACAGTTCCCTTGAGAATTCACTGAAGACAGAAATTTCAAAAACAATCTTAGTAATGTTTAGAACAGAGTAAGGTGCAGTTCCTGAAACATCGCCTCAGCGGTCCTGCCCAGGGCATGGGCCCTAACTTAGAGGCATGTCGAAAGTAACATAGAGCAACTGAAAACTAGGTTTTTCTAGTGTTAGTGACTACTAATAAAAGACTAAGTTTATACTCATGGTCACAAAGTCCATAAATGGCAGAAAACATGACAAAATGTTTGAATCAGGTTATGCAAAATGACAAAACTGGAAGAATTTGGAATAACAGAACGCGCCTCAGGTGAGATGTTCACACTGTATCTAGATGGCTGGGATCAGGAAACTGCATCACCATTGACCAGGGCCAGTGATTTTTCAGGCCTGTGTGCTACTCACTGTGGTAAGCAATACCCATGGATGTCACCGGCAGACACAGAGCATGGATCTAGAACGTTAAAACCTCAATAAATCAAATGCCTTATCTTTTCTCAGACCAGGAAGCTATTGTCCCGAATGTTGAAAGCCCCAAATTACAGATGTGCTTAACGGCACCACTGGCCTCAGAATTCCTAGGTCTCCAGATTCCTAGCCTAGGGCTCTCTGGCAGTGGACACTTGGAAAGAGGGAGAAAAACAGGAGTAAATGAGAAGTACACTCTAACTTAAAGGAAAAAGAAAGGATTAAAAAGAGAAAGAGGAGAGAGCGGAAAGAGAAGAGAAAAAAGAGAAAATAAAAATGCATTGCAGGGCTGGTACATATCTATTTTTGATTGTCTTATTTGGCTGTTGTTAATAAAAACTGCCCACAAGGAGCAGTCATGAAGATTCTCTCCATGACCAAACTCTAGTAGGCTCCTCTGAGCTCTTCTTCAGATAGGTCAGTCTTTGGGTATACCCTCCAAAGCCTAATTTTAGCAAATATCCTGCTAAGACAGTTTAGTCAAAATCCCCCAGGCACAATGGGTTCATTGCCCTGTTCTACCAGGCCTGGCTCCCTGTGGTTAATCCCTTAGTGACCTTAGAGAAGCCACTCAACTTCTGTGGGTCTCATTTATCAGAGCACCCTTGATATCAGCACACCCTTAACATCTGACCAAATGAATCCTCATCCCTTACCGTCCTCCAGATGGAGGTGGTCACCCTGGCCTGCCTCCAACAACAATCCTGCTCTGTCTGTTCAGCCAGAATCTTTCCTTTTCCCTGACGTTTCCTTCCTCTCGGTAATTACTCATCCACTGACCACCCCACTCTGCCCCTTGGCTATAAATGCGCACTCTTCCTTGTTGTATTCAGTGTGGGGCCTAACCTCTCTCCCTATTGCACAACCCCATCGCAGTGGTCCCTGTACCTATCATGACGGTGCTGAATAAAGTATGCCTTACTGTTTACAAGTGTCACAAATAATTTTTTCTTTAACAGCTGCTAGACTTGAACTTATATAGTGATGTTCTAGCATCTCCTTCTTACATACGATCTCTTGGAAAACAGATTGCCTTCTATTCGTGTTCATGCAGCAACCTGTAATCCCGAACACCTAAGAGGGATGTTGCATTCCCCACCACTCCAGTCTGTTGGGATGTGGAACGGAAGGCCCACACAAGGTCAGGAGGTCAGAGTGCAGCAGATACTGGTGCTCTGGGACTTCCAATGTTTCCTTAGGGTTCTCTTTTTATAAGTCAGTGTTTTTACGGGGAGTTCCTTTAGAGAAGTCATGGTCTTTTGGGGGGAAGAGCAGATCTTTTTATTTTATGAATGAGGAAATGAGACCCACAGAAGTTGAGTGACTTCTTTAAGGTCACTAAGGAATTAACCACAGGGAGCCAGGCCTGGTAGAACAGGGCGACTGACCCACTGTGCCTGGGAGGCACGCAGACATGGCTCTTTTCTCCCTGGACTATTATGTTACTCCTCTAAACCTCAGCCTTGTCATCTGCAAAATGTTGACAATAACACCTTGCAGAGTAAAAGAAATGAGTTTTATAAAGTGCCTAAAAGAGTGCCCGACACAGAGGAAGAAGCCAGTGATGGTGACCACGGCGGGTGAAGGCAGAGATGGCAAAGGTAGACACGGTGGGTGGTGGTGACAGTGGGAGTGGTGGGTGATGACAAGGGAGGCGGGTAGTGGTGCAGATGACAGTGGCAGTGATGCTACGACAGGGTTATGGAAAGAAAGGAGGAGTAACAATGACAACTGCTATTTATGTTACTATTGTTGGGACAGCCTGAAGGGGACAGTGAACATAAGAATTCCATTAAAATATTTGAGGAGATGGCACTGATAAGATTTTTGGATTACAAAATATTTGCCCTATGCTCAGTGAAATTCAGTCTCCTTTTTATTTTATCAGGGTCCTTTAAAGTCAGAATTTCACAAGAACAATTTATTAACCGCCCTAGTATTGATAAGAGATGTCATACTTTGAATTCTACACCTGGTCAAAGAGTGAATGCTACAGTCGTGTAATTTCTGTTAAATGGTAAATTGATAAAGCAGATTTTATCACTAACAAATTTCAGTTTCCGTAGGTTGGCTTGCTAGTCCTTCAGCACTGGCGTGGTGAGCGGTCCAGGAATGAATGCCCGCCACCGTGTCTGGGTGTGCTCGCTGCACCAAACTCGGAACGTTCACGAGCCGAGCTGCCTGAGCTGGCCATGGCTAGGAGAGTGCACCATGGCCGCGAGCATCTTGTGGGACGAGATGGAACCAGGAACAACGTGGCTGTGTCTGAGGGGACACTCACCTGGTTGCAGTAATGTTTGATGAGGTTAAACACAAAGCCACGATCCATGAGTGAGAGAAGGTCATACAAGAAGAAAGCCAGGCTGATGTTCATCTTTTCTGCCTGATCATTTTCCTTAGAAACAAACAACAAACACCCAAATCATTTCGTGATAAACCCTGGTCATAAACTCCCAGGTGCCTGGTGGATAAGTTGGGAGAGGCAGGTCCTACTTTCATAGTCAGTGTTCCTGTGGGAGACACTGGATAAAGCAGGTAACCCTGCAAAACTGGAGCAAATATCATTTAGAACTTAATTGAAGCCAGGAGTGTTAGGTTGAATCAAGTAATTCTTTGTCTCCTGTTAATATTAAGGTACATTTCCTTCTAGTCTTTTTTCCTACATGCACATTTATGTGTATATAATTGAGCTCACGCCCTATACACAATGTCAGTCCTGAATTTCTTCATTCAGTGTTACATAATAAACATTTTCCTATTTTCTAGTTTCTCATTTTTCTTCATATGGCTCCACCATAATTTATTTGATTCTGGTAAGTGCTGTTTTGGCAAAACTAACTTGAAATGTACTAACCAACTTCAATGAGACAGATTCTTGTAAGGACTGTTGCCGAAAACCAAATCTGGGTAAAAGAATCCCTTTTTACCCAGGGGCTTTCCCCCTCCAATTAGGCAGACCCCCAGCCTAAAGGAGGCCACAGTGATACGTGCTAGAGTGAACTCGTGCGTAAATCGAGGCCAGGGTTTGTTTTCATGACTCCACAGTGCTCATACCTCTGAAGGGTTTCGCAGTACTTCAGAGCAACCGGGAATTCACTTGCTCATGGTCACGGGTCCTGTTCTCGGAATGATAAATCGTCTTCTCCTATACTTTTGAAGATGTGTTCATGTTATGCTGTGCAGTTTGCCAGTGCAGGCCAAGCTGACCAGCCACCAGCACAGGTGAAGACCTGACAAAGAAGTCTCCCCAGTATCACTGAGCAGCAAGTCAGAGCGCCCTCAGCATCCTGCACAGGGCCCACTCCCGGATGGTAGACGCAACTGTCTCAATATCCTGGCATGGAACTGCCAGTTGGTTTTGCTGCTAGCTGTGTGACTTTGGAAAAACCTACCAACCTCACTGTGCCTCATTTTTCACACCTGCCAAAATGGAGACATCATTGCCGCTCTTACTAAGTTTGCCATGAGAAAAACCAAGTGGTCATTCCTCCTGAGAACTTGGTACTATACAAATTCTTTATAATGAGAACTTAATATTATTAATACTAATTAATAATGATCATCGCTGGCTTAAATTTTGTAGCTGCCTTTAAATTTTTCTTTTATTTCATTTTATATATTTAATTTTCTATTTTAAAAGAAGTTTCAACTTCAAGATAAGGTGCCAGAACAGTGCAAAGAACTCCTGGATGCCCTTTAACCAGGTTCAGCAATATTTGACATGTAGCTACATCAGCTTGATTGTTCTCTCTATCTATACAATTTTTCTCTGAACCATTCAAGAGTAGGTTGCAAATACCATGCCCATTTACCCCATAATGCTTCAATATTCTCTTTCATCTCTATGAAAGAGAGTCTCTATGTTGATGCACTAATTTAAACTATTGCAATTCTATGTTGCAATTTCTTTATAGCAACCCCCTGCCACACCCCAGGGCCATCCAGTATAAACTGCAGCATTTAGTTGTCAGGTGTAGTCAGTTACATTTAAATCACTGTGTTAAGATGATGCCTGTTTTTCTCTGATTCTGAACACAGAATATGTTTCGGGTGGAACATTTAGAAAGTAAAGAATAAAATGACACAATTACCTTCTGAGGCTTTACTACAAGGGCTGCAATCTCCGAGGTGACCACATTAACAATGGTAGTTATGTCATCTTTGAAACGGTCGGAAAAGCGAGTCCTCCGAAAATTGTCCTGTTTGTCCGTGTTGTGTACGTACTGGGCCATGCTTTTCACCTGCAGTGGGGGCGGAGGAAATGTCAACATGGAGACTGGTGACCTGCCTGAACACTGCGGAAAAGGAGAAAAGGCTGGAAGAAAAGCTTATTAACAATAGACTTTGTAACACTTTATTGGTGCTGGTCGTTGCCCAAGCAGGAGGCTGTGGACTGAAAAATGCTCCTGACACACAAATGGTTACCATGGTGGCAGGAGGTGGGAAGGGTGTCCTCTTCCTGACCCCAAGTCAGGGGGCTTCCTACTTGCTGCTGACAAAGCCAGGGAGCTTAATTCTTTAGCTACCGTGTCATAAGACGCCCCTTCTCTCAACTGCCAACGTCACGGGGGCAGACCTAGGCTGGGCTGCCCGTCACTTAGCGCTCAGTCTGTCGTAACACAGCAGACAAAGGGATGGTCTACCGGACTGTTTTTGATGTGCACTGTCACTGCCATCCCTGAAACTGTGGCAGGGAGATATGGGGAGAGGTGCTCCTCCTGTCTTGGTTTCAAGTTGAAATGGAGAGCACGTGTTTTTCCAGGAACCCTTCTACAGTGCGCTAGCTGGGAACTCCACCACTCTTTGGAACACTGCCTCCGAGAGAAATTACATCTTGACTTCTATAAGACTAACTTGTTTTATATATTTTTTAAATATGTATACTGATATGTGTATAAAAATATGTATGTATATATTTCAAATACATTTATATATTCATTTATATTTTATATTTATATATTTGAAATATATATATAAAAATAAAAACCTGTGTGTCAATTGGTGACTGTGTTATGGCCAGTACACCACCAGCTCAATGCCTACCACAATTTTAAATCAAGATCGTGCTTATTTTTTGGACTTTTCCCTGGGACCAGGAGATTCGTGGGTCCATACAGCTCCCTTCAATACAGTCTGAGGCTGCATCTTGGCCTTGTTGGAATCTGCTGGGAGCTAATAGGAGCAGCCTGTTGGGAACAACTAGGAGTTCTGGCAGTTGGGTGCCTACCCTCTGAGGCCATTTTCAAGAATGTGTCCAGGCTAGTCAGAGAACTGCTGCAAAAGAAAGGGCCCTGGAAGTTAAATCACCCACATTTGCCTGAAGGTGACCCCCCCAGGTCAGGGCTGGAAGAGCAGGGGAGAAAGGCAGCTGTACGGGGAAGAGGACTCCCGCTCCTAAGAGCTACATGGGGGAACTTCTTTGTACTAACAGCAGATTTCTTTTTAAGAGTGCAGGACTGGCAATTTTCATCAGCACTGAGACAAACATATATAAAAAAAGGAAAAGGTAAAATAAGAAGAGAAAACAGACCGATAAGCTTTATGCACTTCCTGCTTTAAGATAATGCCGTGTCCCACCTGGGGAAGACCTGAGAACACACAGTCCCAGAGCCCAGGGTTAGAGCTATGGCTTCTCTTCGCGGTGAGGTTCTTCTCGGCCCAGCACACAAGGGCATGTCTGCACCCCAGAGACTCACACACTCGGTGAGAGGACCTAATGAGGGGTGGGGACTGGACCCCATTTTGTCTGACAGTACCGTCTCTCATTGCGCTAACAAACGACCGAGGAAGACAAGGCCTCCTGGTTTGGCATCGCCCTGTTCCTGACCCTCTGCTGGCTACCCCACCCAGCACCAGGCTTTTAGAGCTCACTGATACCCGGCTCCTGCCTGCTGAGTCTGGCCATTCTACCACCAAATAAATAATTCTCACAATACAACACTTCCAACCAATGGCCTCTGTCCAGACTGTCAGCGAGTTGCCAGCTACTGTGTCCTTTGTTCCTCTAAGAGGAGCACCCAGTAGAAATGTTAGTGGATGCCTGGCCCATTGTTTGTAGGGTGGGGTAAGGCAGGAAAATATTTTCCCTCATATTGACCTTTGGGACCCATTCGAAGCAGGGTACCTCCAAAGAACACCTTCGTGCAGAAGTTCATGTCCTGAGTAAACTAGGTCACCCATTTACTGCTGGGTTCCCAAAGTCTGGCTCAGAGGTTTACAGAAGCACAGAGATTTATTCATCAGCAAGTTTGAAACTCACAAAAGGAGTGTTCAACAGCTCCAATGCCAAAGCGGTTGTTCATTACTGCTTGGGCATTAACACAACTGAAAGGTTAAGTTAAGCCTCCCAGGTTGTTGGCCAAGTTCAAGGAGGCTGTCCTTTCTTTCTTGTCAAGATTCTTGGGCAAAATAAAACTGTCTTGGTTATTATTTCATCATCATCATCATCATCATCATCATCATCATCATCTTTAATTCTTACCTGAAGATACGTTTATTGATTTTAGAGACAGCAGAAAGGGGGTGGGGAGAGAGAGAAACATCGATGTGAGAGAAAAACATTGATTGATTGCCTCCCATATGCACCCGACCAAAGATCCAACCCACAGTCTTGGTATGTGCTCTGACTGGGAATTAAACCTGCAATATTTGCTGTAGGTAAGGACGCTCCAACCTACTGAGTCACCCAGCCAGGGCCTGTCTTGGTTTTTAAATAAGTTCCTAGACATCCATAGAGCAAATGCACGAACAATGCAGGGAGGACTGGGTGCCTTGTCTAAGCCTGAGATCAGTTTCTTTTCAAAGTTCTGGCTGGGGCTGACATTTTCCATTTGCCTCCATACGATCCCTTAGATCCACTTCTTGCCCCTTTCTGCCTGTCTCTGAACCTCAAGAAGCTGATCTCCACGGACCACATCTCTCAGGCCTCCTGGGGCTTCTGGCCGAGGATGGCCAGTGGAGCCACCCTCAGCAAGGGATGCATGGGTGGGAGGACAGAGGGGTCCTGGTGTTTCTCCACGCCACTGCCCTCATGCCCACCACAGCACGGTTCCTGGCAGTGGCAACACTTGTCTAGGACTCCAGCTTCTGTCACAGGGCCCTTCTCCTCTGCCTTCGCTTTCCCTAGGCCCCAGTCACAGTGCTCCCTACCCTTGCTTCCTTAGAGCCAGAATAATAGCTTCCAGCACTTGCTGCTCTGTGCTGCCTCACCAACCATTTCTGCTTCTGCAACCTTATGTTCACCCTAGGGAAAACCCTCCAATGCACGCTTTTCAGTTAACCCTTTTGAGTAAAGCCAATGCTTTCCTATCAGGACCCTGGCAGACTTAGGTTATAATATGCGGAGCCCTGGGTAATGGTGTCTTGGGTGATCTGCAAGTTGACTGACCCCCCCCCCACAACCCCATGTGCTCAGATTGCCAAGAGCTTTCTTTCCAACTATTGCATCTGTTTAGCATAAGGGATTCTCAGAGAGAAGAAGCACTATCAGCTGTAGCTTTTGCTTTCTCTTCTGGGCCCACCAAGTCCCAGTAAATAAATGTGTGAGGTCAAAAGCAATTTTCACCTTTTCCACAGTTCTTAGCTCCCTGCCATGAGGGGCAACAAAGTGGTCCTGTTGAAGCCCTGGGTGGACCTGGAGACTCCTGTGGCCACCATCCTCCCTCGGACCCTGTCTGTAACTGGGGATGACAGAAAACTCCAGCTTCAAGGTTGAGGATTAAGTGAGATAACACTTAAAATGATGCCTGGCATAAACAGTAAAATGTACAACACATTTTCAATGTTATTTTCCTTTCTCAGAGATGCCAGCTATTAGAATTATACTAAGGCCAGAGCCATTGTCCTACACACATAGAATGCTGATGTACCTTCATCAGAGAGCTCCAGGCTGCCATGCAGAGTGGCCAGCACTGCTGAGTTCGTTCTAATTGGGAATAATAATTGCAGCAATGCATTAAAGCTGACTTCTGCATGTGGTCAATACGTGTTGTAATTTGGACCTTCCAAGGGGAGGCAAATGGCAGAGACATAGAACAGAAATAGAAAGTTGCAGAATTGAGGCTCCGCCCCTCACTGGCTGAGAGGCCTGGGCAGACCCCCACTTAGCCTTTGTGTCCTGGGAGTGCAGTGGCGATAAACCTCAGGGCTGCTCTCCCACAGGGCTTCACTGAGGTTCCAAGGACACATTAAGAAGCCCTTAGAGCTGCTATTGGAACTCTCACATAGCACAGTTTGAGGACCAATATTCTAAGAGTTAGGTTCTCCAGTGTGACAGCTGTAGCACTCATAATGCACAATTATTAAATAATATCTTAGAATGATTAGGTGAAGTGTGTATACATGTATATATGCATGTATGGAGCAAATGACAATACATCTTTATATTGAGATACTACTTTTCGTTGAAGGGCCTTTTTCCCTGTGAGAGTCTACAATATCGAATTTAGTTTTTGCTTCTTGCTTTTTAAAAACCTTGCAGTATGACAGATGAATTTAGTTTGAGATCTGGACAATTTGTACATATTATCTATAGAAGGATTATGACCCACGTGAATCTTCTTTATGGAGAAACGTGATGGCGGGTGGGATGGGTAAGTAGAAGCCGAATATATGGGACGTGAATGTTGGCTTTGATATTCTCATGCCTCAAGAAAGAGTTTAACGGCCAGTCTACTTGGCTGCCAGAACACGGAGCTCACGTGTCACTGCTTAAGTTGTTGCTCTGAGACCTGGGAGCTGCAGCCACCCACTTTGTCTTTAGAATGCAGAATGCTGGCCCTGGCTTGGCATAAACTCCCTTGGCTTTGTTTAGGCCTCAGAGCAGCGGTGGCGGAGACTGGATCTTCAGTGTGCTCAGAAGCCACCCAGGAAGACAGGTTAATAATGTACAACGCCGACTTCCATGCCTCCTCATTGCATTTAGGAGTTCTACGGAGAGTCTCAGGAATCTGCTTTATTTTTGCTAAGCACCCCAGGTGATTGTGATGCAGGGATTTGAGACTGAATTTTGAAAAGACACTTCTCTCGTAAAACCAGTCTTCAGCTAGGAGTCGGAACTTGGTGAAACTCTCAGGAATTTGAATCCTAGGTGCGTTTCTGTGACATGAGCCTGAAGTTTTTTAAAACCCTACTGCACGCCACTTCCCATTTCCACCCCAGTCTGTGTTTTATTGTTTCCTTCGACCCTCCTGTTCTCTGGGTTGTGTTGTTTAGTGTTGTCCCCACTTTCTTAGGCTCAAACATACGTAGATCAGCTACAGCTCAGGTGAAAACCTGACCATCTCTCTCTCTCCAGACAAAAAATTATCCACTTAATGCCACAGGAGAAAGAACCTGGTAAATATAAAGCTAACTCTATCACTAACTATCAGCCCACTCCTAATTCTTATTCTGCTGATTATCTGTACATTTTTATCTGGTTGGTGTCTGCCTTTTTATACCTGTTTCATTTAACATCACTTCACAAGGCATTTCCATTTATCAACAAAAGTTATTCTTATTGGCTTTATGGTAAAAATCTTTTCATTTCTAGTAACAATTAAACAAAATAATAGGTTTACTATTATTCTCTTTATTTTCAATTAAAGAACTACATTGTATTTTTGCTTTTCTGCTACAGAACTGATAGAAGTTGTAGGGTAAATAGATTTACGAGTTTCATTTTTCCCCCAACAAATACTAGTTGGTGCTTGTATGATACCAAGCCATACAGTTGGAACGACAGATTTGCATCCTAGAAATCTAACCCAAAAGTCAGGAAGCAATGATAAATTCTGATAAGTGCTAGAAGGGAAATAAGGTGCTGAACAGAAGAGTAACTGAGTGGAAGACATATTACAGTATCAGGCGGTCAAACAGGGCCTCTTAGAGGTGGTCACATTTAAGCTGAAACCGAAAGAGAAGAACCAGAAAAGTGTGTGCATGGGAGGGAGGAGAGGGGGGAGGGGAGGGAGAATTTGAAAAAGCCTTTGAGGATCAAAAGGCTTTGGCGTCTTCAGAGAAGGAAAAGGGAAACAATGTGGTTGGGCAAGTGGGGGAGGCATGAGATGAGTCGGTTAGAGGCGGGGGTAAACAGAAGCACAGGAGGGCTTTGTGGGCCGTGGCCAAAGGTGTGCTCTATTTCCCGTACTCGGAAAATCACTGGAGCGTTTTAAAGAGGAGAGCGACATTATCTGTTTAATTTTGGGAGCTCCATGGAGAATGGATGGCTAGGGCAAAATGGCATGCAGACAGGTCCAAGAGGACGACCTCTTGCTCCTGTCTCAGGAGCAAGAGGCGCCTGAGAGATGGGAGCGGCTCGGCCAGGTGGCAGGCGGTGAAGATGGTGAGAACCAAGGTGTCGGAGGTAGATTTTCAAAACAGAATCTACAAGATTTGGTGTAAGATGGGTGGAGAGGTGAAGGAGAGTAAGATTTTAAGTCATGTATCCAGGTTTCCAGCAGGAGCAAGTCAGTGGATAAAATGTCAGTTCCTGACACAGGGCACTTCACTGCCTTTCTGCAATGTGCTTTTCAGGCCCTACTGAGCACAGATGTAAACATGCAAGAATCTCACCAGAAGCTCAAAGAAGAACCAGGCGTACTTGAAGACCGTTTCTCTCACCATCCCGGTGCTGACCACCATCTGCAGGGCGAGCTCCTCGTGGAAGTGCTGAACGACACACACATAAGAAACCACAGTCACGTATGACAGGCTGTGAGGGCCAAAGCTTTAATATTCCAACACCTCTTTTCTTTCTGTAACAATGGTGATAGCTTTTAGTTACTGACACATGTGTCCTACAGGTCCTAGATCACAAATGGATGGCAAGGTCAATGCCGAAATAACCCACGCTGGGAGAACATTTGGGCCGGAGAAGGCTGGGGGCAGCATCACACAGGAGAGCGAGGTTTCAAGGATGGGCCTGAGCATGGGAGCGAGCCTGCATTCTGGTGCGGTGGTCGGAACTGGGGGTGCCCGTGTTCCTCCTTTCAGATCCCGCAGCAAACCCTCTGTGCAAGCCAGTCCTCTCTTTACCCTCAGTTTCTCACCCACAAAATCTGTTGCTGGTTGGTGGCAATGGTTCCCAAACTTGACTGTGCATCGGGACCCTCAGAAGGCTCGGGAGGACCCAGACTGCTGGGCCCACACCCAGAGTTTTGGATTCGGACTGAGTAAGTCTGGGGCAGGGCCTGAGAATTTGCATTCTAACTAGCTCCTGCTGGGCACCTCTATTCAAGAACCAATGACTATATGGTATCTAAACTCCCTTCCGACTGGACAGTTTTTGTTATCATATCCTGCTATGGCTTTGTGGGAAACATAATGGGTTAAGTTCATGAGCAGATGTCTGCATTAAAGGGTATACTGGTAGCAGCCTGAACTCACAGTTTCTAAACTTCAACATCCCAGAGTCAGATGCATGAAAATTCCTGAGCTCCACTTTATGTCTACGGTTCCCTTCGAGTCATCTGACTGCTCGACAGCAAATGTAGCAGATGGTAATTTTTCCACCTTTTGTACCTCTCCCATTCTCTGCTCTATCTGGCTACTTGTTAATGTCCTTGACACCAGTGTTAAAGGGAAGAAGTTTGAGA
Organism: Artibeus jamaicensis; assembly: GCF_021234435.1. Lineage (NCBI taxonomy): Eukaryota > Metazoa > Chordata > Mammalia > Chiroptera > Phyllostomidae > Artibeus > Artibeus jamaicensis. The sequence goes on along the minus strand of NW_026522030.1, from coordinate 39,245,320 downwards.
CTAGAGGTAGGGCACCAACTCATCCCAGTTTGCCTGAGACTGTCTTGGTCTTAAAATGAAAGTCCTGCCTCCAAGAAACCACCTCAGTCCTGGGAAAACTGGGATAGTTGGTGACCCTACCTAATGACAAAAATGGGCATTTTCTATAGATTTCATTTATCAAATGACCACAAAACATAGAATAAGGCAGATGAAGTAATTTTTTAATTGTTCTGTGGGTAAGAAAGCCAAAGCTATTTGAACATCCTAATATTTAACCCTACAGTGCTGGTTATGTGGCAGGTGAGTTTTGCCTAAAGCCAATACTGATTGTAGCAAGACTGCCCTTAACCAACCTTTAAATCACCCACAATGTACAGTATGCATGCAATCCAATTCACTAATTCCTATGTACATTAAAATTTGAGAGTTACTCAGTTAAACTGAAAGGAGAAAAACAGAAAATGTCTATATATGCAGATGTCTGGGGATTCTATTCATACCCCCGACTGGTTCTGGTAATGAACAGAGAACGCTGAAGCTCCTCAGTAGGTTCCACTTCATTCTCCCACGTGAGTCAAGCCTTTATAATCTCAATGCACGTTAATACACTTGTTTGCTGTTGGGAGTCTTAAGTGAAGCTTCCCCTCTGGGAGAGGAATGAGGCTGAGTGCTAGCCTAGCAGGTGGTCTAAGTGTGCACACGAGGTAACTGGTTACACCTGGGTCTTCCCGCTGCAGGACAGAGGACGCTCCACCAGCTTCAAACGCAACCTCTGGGAAATAGGTCAGTTTGAGTGCCAGCGTCTTACAGTGAGACGAGATTAGAAAAGGATAAACAGCTTCTTAAGGTAATTTATGCTTATTACATGAATGCCTTGCTCTGGAGGTTATAGAAAATAGCCAGGCAGCTAAACCCTGTCTGCTCAGCTAGGAAGGAAAACACAGTGGCTAAACTTCCCTCTGGAATAAAATGATTTTCTTCTGGTCATTGAGATAACCAGAAACCAGGTTGAAACAAAGTAACTCAAAAGGAAATAATGACAGGCCCTGGAGGAAATCAGGTGCTGCCTTGAGGTTGTCCGGCTGTAGGAAAAACCATGGTTTTAAGAAGGAAAATGGTACCTGTAACCAGTCACTGCAGAGCACAAAGCTAAGTTTTAGAATAAGTGAAAAATTTACTTTCAGCATCTACCCAAATCTTCTTTCACTTCTTTTGCAGTTACCTCTTGGTGCCTCTCCCCAGATTTACGGTGCCTGGATGACTGCAGTGTGCAGCCCGCATGGCATCTAGACACTTGCTTTTCCCCTCACCCAGTCTCACGTGAGCTCTGCTGAGGTTTGCTTCTTCCCTCCCTACTTAATAAACATTTTCCTGAGGTGTCAGCTCTTGCAAGTGGCTTCCATCTTAATAGAAATCTTGAAAGACACTCAAGGCCTTAACTTAAGTAGCTACTATACCTGTGAAACTCAGGGGCATGGCAGAGGAGAAGACTTGAAAGAGGCGGCTTTCCCCTGCCACCTCTTAGACCACGCGGGCAGTGACTCTGATTGGAGACTTTTGTTAATCTGAGGAGGTCTGGTGAGCAGTTTTACTACTTGTCAAGTCTCTGAGCTTACAGAACAGGTTGACTAGAAAGAACTATGAGGAAGCATTTCATATTTCTTTGATATATGCAATATTAAAATAAATGAAACCTAGTTTTTTCCATTCACATTTGTTGAGGATGAATTGTTCCCAGTTCACCTTCAACTAAAAGAAAAAGCTAATGCAGTGGTTCTCAGCTAATGCTGGTCCCTGGCCCAGCATCGGCTAGGGGAGTATTAGAAACTCAAATTCCTGTACCCCACTTTAGATCTATTAAATCAGAAACTCGGGAGATGGGGTCCAGACAAACCACTCAGGTATGCCTGATAACTTAGTAAGTTGCAGAAGCACTGAGTTAATAGGTGATTACCAAAAATGAGGGGTAGGGACAGGGCCCCAAATGTCTAGTGTGTGTGTGAGTGTGTGTGTGAAGGGTGGGAACAAGGCACCAGCAAATATTATCCTCACACTGCCCTGCTCAGTACCTTTTTGCTGGCTGCCCTTGGGGCTCCGGTTGCACTGGGAACATCATTATTGCCAGAGCCATAGTAAGACATCCGGTTGCAGTTGCGATCGGCAATCTGAAATACACAAACCGTGACTCAACAACAGATGACTGACCGTGGTTCACTGGGAAGATGAGCCAGTGGCCTGAAGTCACAACCTCAAAATTCATTTTTTAATGTATTTCCTACTTTTACCCTGATTAAAAAGGTAAAACAACTGTCATACATATATATAACACAACGAGAAGAAGGCAAAGTTACCCCCAATCCTACTTCACCTGTAGTGAAACCTAGTTAAGTACCAGGGAGTGTGCTTAACAGTTCCTTCAACAGTCTCTGTGACTTTATTGGGAGAGTGGAAAAAATGTGTTGGAACAGTGCCTCTCTGTGGATTACTGTGGTACTGTACCTAGCTTCCCAAACACTATAGTTAAGACGGATAAAACTTCTTAACTATAAAAAACTGCATGGATTTACTTTTATCCCTTTCCTGCAAAACAGAAAATTCTTAACCCAGTCTACATGTAAATTCAGTATTTTGATTTTTGTTAAACTGTGGTGATTAAGGCTGTCAGTGATGACTGTGGGTCACTTCTCCCCTGGGCAACCAGAAAATGACATTGTTTAAAAGGACCTTATATATGAGCATGAACCCTGGGGTGCCAGTGAACGTTTAACAACCAGCTCTCGGGGGTGAAGTGAGGGGGCCACTGAATTGTAGCACTTGGCAATTTCTGTGCCATAACTTCTCCCATCATAGCTTATTTCAACTTAACATGGTGTCACTGAGCATTGAGAGGAGATGTGCAGTAGCAAACCATTACATATTGTTTCAAAAACCGATACAACAGACATAAGTGATCTCTAGAACACAGATAACAGTAAAATGCAGTAGAATAATTAGGACAGGATTAGGTTTGAGGGGATAAGCTCTGTAAACTGGAATGACTTAGATTTCTGGACAAGCTGCGGAGGTGGTACAGGGAGCTCTGAGGCACCCTCGTCCCAGATTCCATTAAGGCTACCGTCTTGCACAGCTGCGGTCCGTCTGTCAGAACTGAGAGATTAGCACAGCCACGTCACTTGTAACTGAACCACAGCCTTTCTCCGCATTTCACCAGCTTTTCCGCTGACGTGCTGTTTCTGTTCCAAGGTACAGTCCAGGACGCCACGTTGCATTTAGGTTGCCATTGTTTTTTATATCACTGATTTAATTGTTACTTTACATAATTTAATTTTTCATAATTCAGACCAAGAATTCATGTAGGAAAAACTCACTGAATATATATTTTGAAAGGGTGTGTTGTATAGTTTGTGAATTATGTCACGGTTTTTAAAAATTTCAAATGAGAGATACTCTACAAAATACCTGACCAGAGTTTCTCAAAACAGCAAGATCATCAAAAACAAGGAGAGTCTCGGAAACTGTCACAGTGAGGAGGAGCCTGCAGAGACATGACCACTCAGTGTGAAGTGGTGTCCTGGATGGGGCCCCAGAACAGAAAAAGGACGTTACGGAAAACCTGAGAAAATGTGACCTTTACTTACTAATGATAATATGTCGACATTGGTCCATTAATTATGACAAATGTACTATTATAATGTACAGGAAAACTGGGTATGCAGTATACAAAAACATTCTATACTATACTCACAATAATCGTACAAATCTAAAACTGTTATAAAATAATAAAAAGTTTATCAAGAAAAAGCAACCAATTCATGGCAGGAGACACAATATAGGACAATTCACCAAACCTCTCAGGATCTCAGGTTTCATTTGTTTGCAAAATGTGCTCTTTGGGATTATTGTATAAAATAATCAATCAATAGATGCTAATGAATGCCACAGACAGCTATGAAAACACAAAACAAAATAACAACCACCTTTCTAGGCATAAAAAAAGTTAAAGCTAAACGTTTTCCCTTGAAAATAAAATTTATGATATTCATTGGGTCTTGCGGTTAAACCAGCTATACCCTAAAAGCCTCCTACCAGAGTGAACTAACTGAGCAGGTCCTCAATGTCAGTCTTGCTTCTGCCTCTTTTAGGATGACCTCAATCACTTCAAAGAAAAGAATATTAATAACTCAAAAGCTGAGCATGAAAGCATTTGACCAACACAGCAGTCAGCAGTAGTGGTTGATTTTGTGTTATTTCTCCAAGTTTTAGTTAAAAATAAAAAAAAAACCTGCATCACTTTCCAGGGTTTGACATCTTCCCTACCTTTGAGGACATGATGCTCTTAACCTCCTCGTCTGCTGGAGAGTGCACCCCCGCAAGGTCTGGGTTACTGCTGCTCATCACCCGGGCCTGCATCAGCTTCGAACTCACAGCAGCGGCAGATGTGCGTCCGTATGTGTGGTAGCGAGGGTCAGGGAGAGCGGTGGGGCCACCTGCACCCCATCAGGTACAGACATGTCAACAGAAAGGGGGTCAGAATCATTTACTGGGCTTGAGAAGGAACATAAGAAGGATGGGACAGGTAGTGGGATGAGAAGCTACCAGATTGGGGTTTGGAATTAGTCTTGTGATCAAGTGCCTAGGGGAGGCCAGACCTGGGGTAGGTGGACAGGACGTGAGGCAGAGGGAGGGGTGAGAAGGGTGGTCGGTGGACTGCTGCTCAGCTCCAGCCTACTCCTGCCACGGGGAACTAGCCCCCGGGGTCGACAGAGCTTCTGAGTTCTCAAGACAAGCTAGAGGTGTGGGTATTTTTGATTAGTATTTAAATGATGGCAACTTTGCAAGTGATAGAAGAAGGTCCTATGAGATTTCAAATCCCAGGAATCATCTGAACCTAATGAGGATAAGCGTGTATTGTATTATGAGTGTTTTTCACCTTTAAGTACTGACTTGTCTCCAAAAGTGATTCTGTGACGAGTCTATGATATATTACTGTAAGTTAAAAAAAGCAACTGAAATTGCAGGTTTACTTGAGATGAGGCTGCATGGACTAATAAAGGTGCCCTGACTCTCCGTTAGGGCCTGGGACTTTGGAAACCCTTTGATGCGACCTTTTACATCATGCTGACCAGAAGTTCTGTTTGATTATTACCTATGTAAATAATTAAGAGTAGGGAAATGTGCTTTTTTTTTTTTTAATTTCAAAAGTTTAGTTTGGGAGAAATAAGAGAAGGGATTCAATTTTTCATCATGAAAAAATTTGGGAACCACTGCTTATCAAACATAAATTTAGGAACCACTACTATCAAATATATATTATTTTCTTTGTCATTATTATCCCAGAATCCTAGGCGTCTGCTGTCATTTCTCCATATTTTAAAAAAGAGGTCCTAACCCAATCAGAAGTTACCAACGGGGAAAAGACCAGTGAGGGATTATCAAAACGGCAGAAAAAATAAGCGCTTTGCATAAAGAGGGAAGATGGCAGGAAGAAAGCAAGAAAAAAATCTAGAAATAAGCTTTTCCTTTTAATATTCATACCATTTTTGTCATTGTGGAAAATATAATTTAACTTTCGTGCTATATTTTGTTTTGCATGGTGTGGCTGTGGGGCGGGGTGGGGCGAGGTGGGGCGAGGGCGCACGCAGCCACACCCCCAGCCTCCAGGCTGCGCTACCTGACTTGGGCGGGTCCCTCTGCAGCTCCGGCAGGCGGAAGACGTAGTGCACGTAGGAGGCCAGCAGGCAGTTCCTCCCGTGCTGGTCTTTGCTCAGGTCCTTGCTGTTGTGCAGGCTGTTGGCGATGGCCACCACGGACTCGAAAGCAAACTGGGAGAAGTTGGCTGAGGAACCAAGATAGAAGTGGGCAGCTTTACAGTCGGTCTTTAGTGAAACACTCTCCGGGACAGAGACAGGGAGCCCTGGCTGACCTAGAGTTCCAGGGTGGTCAAGGTGGTGGTCTGAGGCGGAGTGAGTATTTTAGGGAGCTCCGGCTCACCGGCTCTGCTCACTGCCAGTGATTTCTCATTTCCTCCCTTGCCCCACCCCCACCAGCACTGTGGTTTTTCATGACAAGGACATGAGGCTGTCCCCACACCCTCCCCTCTCTAAAGCATGATGCAAAGTGGTGCTACTCAGTGAAGTCTGCACTGATGTCTCCACATCACCTGGGAGCTTGTGAGAAATGCAGAATCTCAGGCCCTTCCCAGACTACTAAGCCATGACCTGCATTTTAACAAGACGCCCAGGTGATTCTCATGCACACTACTGTCTGAGATGCACTGTTGCAATCTTGGAGTAGAGATTAATCTAAAAATGTATGAATATGATGTCATTCCCTACTGACCTGTACAGAGGATTGGTTTACCATATCCCGCCCTGGTCTGGAGCTCAGCCCTCCACAGTCTGGCTCCACCCTACTTATCCAACGGTGGGCCCTTTCCTGCTCCAACTCAACTTCCCTTAGCAGAAGGCACTGTTGGATTATCCCCATCACGTCTGTTCTTTCTCATCTTGGCGATTTTGCTGACGCTGTTGTCCTCACCCAGAAAGCCCTCCTTGCAAAATCACACCGACCCTTCACCGTTCAGCATAATGCCCTCTTCTCCACAAAGCCTCTGATGCCCCTCAGTACAGGTCTTAACTGACACCAAGTCCCAAGGTTCTCGGGCTGTTTCGGGTGAAAAATCCTGTCTTTCTCAGTGGGCTGGAAGCCCTTCCAAGGAAAAGTGTGCTTCTCATACTTTCTTGTCTCTCCCCTGTGCCTTCCATGGTGTCAGACACAGGCAGGTCTGAATAAACGCTTGTAACCTAAAGGCATCTATTACTCTGCCTGCTCTAACACGCTGCTGCGCCCACGTGACAAAGTGGCAACTAGCTATGGAGAAGAGGCTCAAATTGTATGCGTGAACATTTTGTCTAACACACAACACTACATTAAATAACTGAAATATTCAAAGCAGTGTGCCACATAAGTGGAGACATAGAAAGACATCTAGGGGTGGGGTGGAGGTCACTGCTCTGCGGGAATCCAGCCAGAGAGGAGACAGCTACATGTATGAAATGTAGCCTGCAATACCTGTCTGCAGAACCACAAAAGCAGCATCCCAGGATACCTGCAAACCAACGGAACTGAGAAGACATGCTCTTGCCTGGCCTGTGAGTTCAGCAAGCACCCCTCTTACTCCTTGGCCACCACGGGTTTACTCAGATTCTGCAGCCCAGCTGTGCTCTTTGTTTCTCTCCTCGCTCTCCTGTGCTTTTCCGGTTCTCTGCTTTTGCCACTCTCACCTCACTGTCCCCATTTTGGCTGCTTTCTCTCTACCCCTCCTTCAAGGTCATATCAAACACTCTCTCCTGCCTAGAGGCTTCCTTCATTTTCCCAGATGGATGTTTTGATGCCTCCTCTCCCCTAATATCCACCTGGGTCCTTTTGAGGATTCTTGTCCTATGCTGCTGCTGTTCACTGTATTGCGAGCCCTCTAGGTCAGACATGCTCTCGATTATGACTGCGAGGCCTACAACTGTTAGCTCAGTCCTGGGAGCAGAGATGGTACCCAAAAGCCATCTGCCAGACTCCGTAGCACAGGGTAAGATAAGTCCAGCTGAAAACAGTGTTAAATGAAAATGCCCTACAGCATCCAGTCTGCCGCGCAGGAGGCAGGAGAACCACCGGGCCCACATCTTACAGGCCGTTATTTCTGAAGGAAGTTCTACACGTTGTACTGAATGTTAGTTTGTTCAAACAAACCTTTAAAATATACTATAAGTCAGAAAATAGATGGATGGTTGCTAGGGACGGAGGGAAGGGGTGGGTGGGGAGGGACTGCTAAGAAGTGTGGGATTTCATTTGGGACTGATGAGAATGTTCTGGAATTAGTAGTGGTAGCTGCACAACCTTGTGGATATATTAAAAACCACAGAACTGTACACCTAAGTGAGTTTTATGGTATGTACATTACATCTCAATGTAAGAAAGTGATCACACTGCAATTCAATTTAGAATTCCTTTCCTTCCATTTAATGAGTTGTTTTATTCTTTTAAAACATTATATTTCCATGTTGCTCAAGAAAATAAAAATATCTTAGAAGTACAAGAAATATATCAACTACCAGGAATGGAATTTGAAAGACTACTTCTAATCATTCAATAAATTTATTTAAAAACTATGATTTTAAGCATTCAATCTTAATTATTTTTTTTAACATCCAGGGAGAGTCAAAAAATAGTATTGGACTTAGCCTCCCTTGGACTCACATCATTGACAGAAAGGAAGATGATACTGTCCCTGGTCCTGGGCTTTCTGGAGAATCATGGTCCCTAACACAAGGCCCTGCCTGCCTCTTCCCAGCCCCACAGGCCTCCTACCTGTCTGGCCAGCGATGACCATGGGCTGCACGGACAGTTGGAAGAGCTTGTCCAGCACCAGGTGCAGGAAGAGCACGAGAGGCTCCAGGCGGGAGGAGTTGAGGCAGATGATGCTGAGCTTCAGCTCGTGCTCCAGGGTGGTCTCACTGATCTTGTGGTCCAGCACACGGATGGGGAAGGACACCTGGTTCTCCAAGGAGTGGCAGAGGGTGAAGAACTTCTCCAGGTGGTTGTCCTGGGAGGGCAGACAGCAGGCCTCAGGGGTCTTACCCCGTCAAGACTCACCAGTGGATTCACGAACGCAAATACAAGAGGTTCCTTATAGGCAGATCCTCTCATCCCGTGTTTTAGACCAGAACTTCTAAGACTCATATCATACATTCCAGAACAAGGTTATGAACTACTGTGTTGAATGGTGTGCACCAAATAGAACCTCTCAATAATTATGAAGGGAAGAAGAAAACAATTTGCACTCTGACATGTTTTGTAAGCGGAGGCAAGCACAACAGGTACGCACAGCCAAAAGGGGTCTACTTAGTTGGTGCAAAACCCAAACAGGGGCAGGAAGAGGAGGGAGTGTAGGAGTGGGGGGGGAGGCTGGTGAAAGGGCAGAATTATGGAGGGAAGTGAGGCAGAGACTTCGGATGAAGTCTCCATACACGATTGCTCAGCCAACAGTGCCAGGACTGGGTTACTTCATTTAGTTGCTCAACCTCCTTGTAAGGTCATCTCATTTAAACAAAAATTCAACCCAAACAGGCTTGTAAACCCCCACAAAGAACTAATGGTTGTTTTTGTTCTACCCACGCACAAAGCTCTGCATCGGTCTTCTACCGGACTGCCCTTAGGAGGTTCTCTGCTGTACCCCCACCTTCATTGTCAGCCTTCTGGCTCTGACGTAAAGGGGGCCTTGGTGTTCCTTACCTGGGTGTGAACAGAAGATACAGCTTGCACTTCGATATTAAACACTCCCTTATGTCCTTCGGCCCACTTAATGGGAGGATTCTGTACAGGGACTTTCTGTGTTAGAGGGAAAAAAAGATAACAATTCAATCCCCTTTTCTGATTGCTAACAAGCAGAGTGAAGCCACTTGGCTGTAAATGTCAGGGTTATACAAATAGAAAACTCCCTGGAAATTAATAGATTTGGCCTTGGGGTTAGAAGCCCTGGGTTTAAGTTCAGTTCTGCACTGAACCTATGTACTGTATTTTGCTATATATAACATGTACTTTTGCCCAAATTTTTGAGGGAAAAAGGAGGATGCACATTATACATGGGTAGTACTAATTTCATGTCTATATAAATGTTTTAAATTCTTTTATTTATGCTTATGTGTTAGAAGTGTAACTCTTGAAAAGCAATAATGATATTCATGATAAAAATAAATGCTAAAATTCCTTTATAATACAAAAAAACAAGTATCTAAATATAAATAAATAAATATTGAATTAAAAAACTAAAATGAAAGATTTTTTCCTGAATGTTTGGGCCAAAAACGTGGGTGTACATTATATGCGGCAAAATATAGTACTTTTACTTTAACAAGTCAATTAAACTCTCTGGAACTTCATTTTTCTAGTGCTGACAGGAGGGGTTTAACCTGAGTGATCTGTCTTTAAGCTCCCATCCAGCACCGATAAATCACTGATGCCAGGAATTAAAATAATGTAATACATTGCCGATTTCCTCATTAATTAGGAAAAGTCAAGGTAAAGTGTAAAGTATCTTTACATGACATAAAAGTTTAATGTTTTTGAGTGCCTGCAATTACATTCCCTTTTAACAAAATGTTTCCAAGTAGCAGTCCTGCTAGGATCCTGCTGTAATTACTTAAGTGACTGTTTTATACCATTTATGTATCAATAGCATTATGGTCTGAAGAGGCCCGTTCCTTGCCCTAAATTCCCATGGAATTATCTTCCTCTAGAGACAGCAGACAGCTGGGTGAGGAGGGCCTAGCCTGCCACAGCTGTGTGAGAGTGGATTTTGCATCTCTTGCATTATAATGGAAGGAAGCATGCTGTGTTTGCAAGGGTCGGATGTGTGGATGGGGTGGGTACTTGTGGGAATGTCTAAGAGAGTGTCACAAACGGGTCAAAGCTGGATCCAGCCCACAGACAAGTTCTGTTTGGCTCAGTGTTAGAAACTTCTTTGAATTAGTTGCCAACATTTAAAAGTCAGAAAATTTCACATGAAAGCCTATTTGTCTAACTCCTTTTGAGAACTAGAAGATAGGAAGACACTGGGCTTGCATCCCAGAACGGCACTGATCTGTGGAGTGGAGGAGCAGCTGTGACCTTCGGTGGGCAATCTCCAGCATGAACGAATTCCACCAGGACCTGGCACTCATTATTTTTTTTAAGACCTTATTTATTTATTTTTTAGAGAGAGGGGAAGGGAGGGAGAAAGGGAGAAAAATAGCATAGTGTAGTTTCCTCTTGTGCACCCGCCACTGGGGACCTGGCCCATAACCCAGGCATGGGCCCTGACTGGGAATCAAAGCAGTGACCCTTTGGTTTGCAGGCCAGTGCTCAATCCACTGAGCCACACCAGCCAGGGATGGTACTCATTCATGAGTCCAGCTCCTGTAGACACTGGAGTTTGCCATCTATGATCTTAAGCAGCACAGTCCACTAAACAATGTATTGTGACATATATATGTCACTTAAAATTTTCTAGTTGCCACATAAAAAAATTAAAAAGAAATATGTGATAGCAATTTTAATACTAGGTCTCATTTAACCCAATATAGCCTAAAGATTATTGTTTTGATGCAAAATCAATATAAAAATTATGAATGAGATACTTCACATTCTCACTGGGCCTTAGAAACTGGGTTTGTATTTTATACTCACAGCATACCCCAGTTTGGACAAGCCACATGTGATTAGTGCCAACTGTACTGGACAGCACAGGTCTGAAAGCTGTAAGGAGGGGCTGAGGGGTATATCTACAGAGATAGCTTAGGGCAAGAATGAAAAAGGAAATAGCGATTACTCAAGCAGAGAGCTTGATGCTTGATATGCACTACTTCATTCAACGTCCATCGCAGCCTCATGGCAGGTATGGGCTTAGTCTCACTTCGAGATGCGGAGAGGGTACGTGACTCATCCGTGTTCACTCAACTAAGGAGTGGCAGGGTCTGGATTTTGGATCAAAACTTGTCTTGAAAACCCAGGTTTATTCTGCAGTATTAAGGAGATAACTGAGGGTTCTAGGCAATTAGATTATGCATGAGAGAAGGTGGTTTCGAGGGCATCAGAAGGGACTATGTGTCCAAATCATAAAGCGTAAGCAGCGCATGTCTGTGAACATGCTCAGGTGGTTCCGAGGAGAGCAACTTCGGTCTAGAGCCAGGTACGTCCGTGACTGTGCCCAGGGCAATGAAAGCTTCTCTCTCCAAAGAAAAAAAAGGAAATAAAAGAAAAATTGAATAGCCTGGGAATGACAGATGGGTAGTCAGAGTAGGAAAAAAAGTTGACTGTTAAGGTTGGGACTAAATACAGTCCTGGGAAACTCTTCAACTTGAAAATTACAAAATAAAAACACAAAAGAGATGAAGGGGAATCTATATAAAAACTCTTCAAAGACAAGTCAACCAATAGCAATGTATAGACCTTTTTGGATCCTGGTTCAAACAAACAACTGCAAATATAAATATGACATTGATGAGATCGTTGGAAACTAGATCATTGGATATTTGAAGATATTAAAGATTTACTCATTTTTAATGTATAACAATGATATTGCGATGGTTAAACAAATACCCCTTATCTTTGGAGATACATACTAAAATATGTATAAATGAAATGCTACGATGTCTGGGATTTTCTTCAAAATGATACCAACTGAAATCAACCAAATGCAATAACAAAGAGAAAAGAAATAACCCTACACCGAGCAGACTGAGAACATGAGAACTGGTGCTGGTGTGGCCAGAATGGAGAGTTCAAGGGCTCCCTTTCAATGGCTGTACTGCGGCAGAGTGGGTGGGCAGGAGGCAGTGCGGGGGGGCGGGGCAGGAAAGACCACTGGCACTGGCAAAGGAATGAAAACCTCACTATCCATCTGAAAACTGACCCAGAGGAGAAACGGGTGGAATCGTTTTTAAGGGTGTCCATGCTGAGAGTAGCTGTCACCACAAGTGGGCTCTGTTTGTCTCCCCTTTCATAACCCATTATTCTGTGAATCCCTTTTTGCAGATAATTCGAGGTAATGTTGCCTCTGGCACAGGCTGCATTTACTAAACATTCTGAATTGGTGATTTCTAAATAAGTCAGGGCCAGCTGTTTTTTCCTTCCCAACAGAACCATGTGTTCTCAGAAAACACCGTATGCTGACAGACACCTGCTCCCCAATACATGCCAAGCACCCTCAATCCTGTTTAAGGGACTGGGAAGTGGATCTGGGAAGCTGGTCCTGGACCACGGCTGGGCAAGACACAGCTGGTGGCCAGCTGGCTGGTTACCTCTGCAGGATGCATGGAGTAGTTGGGTGGCAGCTTTTCCAGGGCAACCGGGAGACAGTAGGATCCAGTTTGAAGACGTTCATTTAACAGAATTGGCAGCCACTGAAACAGATGATGTAAAGAATAAAGTGGAATTTATTACCACATATAATTCTGGCAATTTATCTAGCTCACAATAATCAAATGCAACTAAATGATGATTAGATATTGACCAGGACTCTTTTCGGCAGTAATTTCTGTCAAGTTCTTTGCATTTTAAATGATCTGAGGGTTCCTGAGATCCTCACACCAGTGATTTACTGTTTCAGAGCCAAAGCAGTAGCACTTTTCTTTCAAGCCAAAGTTTGTGTGAGTCTGAACAACACCAATGTTGTGGTTTTTATATTTTTTAAGAAATAGTTTTTGTTCCCTGGAGAAGAAAAGAGCTAGTTTTAGACAGGGGTTGGCAAGAGTAGTTTAGAGTTGTGAGTATGTGAAATACGGAGTTTATTCCTATATTATTATTTATTAATTATTGCATTACTTTCTATATGAACAACTGTAAACCTATTTTTGCCCACCCTGTATGTGAAGCATATATTAAAAAACTGGAAATACGGAGTTGGGGAGCACGAGGGGGTGGTGAGCTGGTATGGGAGTAAAAGACAGAAAACTGTACTTGAAAAATAATTAAATAAAAAAATTAAAAAACTGGAAATACTAGATATGCAATGCTTTTTCTAAAAAAGAAATGAGTATTTTTTCAATATCTATCTCCCAGTAGCTTTTCATTCTGAAATTTGTCATTGGCTAAATCAAGTCATCCCTGCTCTTTGCTATAAACCAGTTTGGTACACTCTGTTACTTCTGACAGGAAAAAGCAATGGAGTAGGATTTGTTGTTTATCTCTGCAGGGACCTGGGATGCACCAAGAACTTCAGTGTGAATGGGCAAGTTGAAAATGACTCACTGAGTATCCCAGGAGGCTTTCTACGGAGGCTCCTTGCTTCTGCTGACAACTGATATGATAGAAGGTAAACAGCAGGTGGTGATTTACTGTGAGCTTGGCGGGGAGCTTAATTTTCACTTCTTCGTAGAAGTCAGGAGACCTGTTTCAGAAGCACATTATACACACATAACTTGCACCAAGAATGATGACTTCTCTGACTATAAATTGTAGCACAGAGGATACTTTGTTCTTCAGAATTTGTCTGCTTGGTGTTTTGCTTTTCATTTTACATCATTCTGCTCTTACACTAGAAGTCCTCAGGACCACACACATGCCACCAGATACATTTCACTTACATAAGAGCACTTGGGAATGAAAGACTTTTGGGTAGAGAGGATTTCCCCACACGATGGAAAAATCCAGCAACTTAACTTGAAAAGGGGATGAGGTTCAGTGTCCTGCTGTGACCTCCCTTTCTCTCTCCACCCCAAGAACGAAGGCCAGCACATCAAAGGGTTTTGGAGAAACATATGAATGATGCAGGAGGAAAACAAATCTGATTTTACTGAGCTGTGAAGTCCCAGCTACTTTACCAAGGGCTTCATGTACATCGCTCATTTATTCCTCATCCCAACTCAGGAACATGGGCTCAGACGAAGACTTAAATAGGCCAAAGTTAGTAAGCCAGGATCACACCCAAGTCTGCCTGACCCTGTACAGCACCCTGCCCTACCTGTAAAATATGAGGAATAATTATTCTGGAACTCAATTTACCCACATAATAACAAGTGTTCCATTTCCCCTTTGGGCAACTCAGATGTTCTCAGACTAGGTCACGGCGCAGGTGTATGGTGGTGTGCAGAGGACAAGGAGACAGAAACAGGAGGGCTGGATTTTGTTTCTGGGCCCCTCCAGTACCGCAAAGCCAGTTAAGAAGTGTATTTCTTTACTTTACAGCATAAGACCCCTCTGCATTATACTAGAAGAGAAGGCTCCAGGAAAGTCAAAACAATATTAGGTTCCTGAGGATATGTTCTTCTCCCAGTCTTAGTGGCAAAAATTGTGCATCTTCAACAGAGAATCATGAGTTTCCTCTGTCTCTGAGCCCCTGAATTGTAAACACCACTGGAAGGAAGCAGGATGGAATTCAGAAAAGCCAGCAGATAACAACACAATCTTGGCATGTGTTTACGACCAAAATATACTTACTTATTATGGTATGTGACAGCTGTGTACACTTCCTGCAGAAATTCAGGCCCATTGGACTTTCCAAAGATAACCTGTGCACCAGTATAGACAGGACCAAATTAACAGTGATATTTGGATATATCAAATCAACCATCACCAGCCCAATAGGATGCTCTGTTCTCATGGAGCTCTGTCTTGTAAACTCAGAGTGCTGAGCTCTACACCTAGCCCAAGGACACGGATTAGAAAGGACTGGCTAAAAAAGGGTCAAGTGAGACCCAAAGGGGCTATATTAGTGACTGAGGGCCACAGGTTTGTGAGACTGGAAAACCAGTGTTCTGCCCACTCAGGCTCACTGTAACAGAGGTCTGTATTTTCAGGCAAAGTCATATTGTTTTGTCCACAGTTAAAGATCCCTGGTCTTGTCTCCTTTCCCTCCAGAGACATGGGGCCTGGTCACTGGGGTGATCAGGACCTTAACCACCCGAAGGTTTGTGCTATTTAGAAAACACACCTCTTGGGCCTGATTCGGTCCTAACAGTACATGATTTGACAAGTGGACTCACCTTCGGGCAAAGAAATAAAGGGCCCTTTGTATTGCAAAGGGATGCAGTAACCCCTTTGCTAGGTCCCAGGGACTGGTGAGTAGAGAAGAGGCTGGAGTCTGGCCCCCACTCATCCCTGGCTGGGCACCTTGGCCCAGAAGACTGGGCACCTGGCCACATTCAAGGTCTGCCCAGCTGTACCCGGCAGCTCTGGAGGACGTGCCATGAGCCAGAGCAGAGAGAATCAGGGGGTCTACCTCTAGGATTTCCTTCCCAGCACCACTGCAAGAGAATACCTTGCATTGGGAAGGTAGATGAGATATTAGGAAGATTTTTTTAAAGAGATATTCAATGAATAGAAGGACTGAAAAAAATTATTTCAAAAGGAAGGTGTAACTGAATTCTATGACTTACAGAAAATCATAATAGCTAACTATCAATTTCATTTGTGGCAGATGTTTAAAAATGCAAATTCTGGCATTTTGAGTTCCTTAGAGAACACTGCATTATATACTTATTATTTGATTTACATTTTGCCTCAGGATGGACATCCAGTCCCAAAAGGTGTTGAGATGGCGTGTCTGTATTATTTTTGGGCCCACTTTCCATTCCTCTCTCGGCGTGGACTGGGCCTGGGTAGACGCATGCTGCCATGCACACCTGGAAATGAAGTGGACACGGCGGGTGTGCTGGGCCCGTCCCTCTACTGCTCGTGCTGTGAGGGTGGTGTGAACTTAATGATCTTTCAGTTTTCTAACATAATCTACATTTCCAAATTTCATAGCTCCTTGTGGAATGAGTTAGGAAAGAATCTTTCCATTGAGACTGACCCCATCTCCCCATCAGCCTGCGGGGACCAATACTGGTTGAGCCACAAAGGCCTCTGCACAGGCTGGGTAGTGCTCTGCTGAACAGACGTACTCATGCGCTCATGAGCCCTGGGTTCTGACTGTGTGAACTGACAAGGGAAGTCCGGGACTCCTTGGTCTAAGGCAAATGTTTATTTCCCTCTTTACCGGCATAGCACTGCTAGGATCCTCTCCACACATAAACTGGATCTTTATTGTAATGTTCCGGGCAGATGCTAGTTTGTTAGCGAAGTTCAGCCTCTGTGGGTAGACGTAGAGAAGGTTTCTGGAAAAGAGAAGATGAAGAACCAGTGAATAAGGCCTAGAGCTTATTTTAACCACATTCTCCAGGGAATGCTAAAGCCTGCGCCCATGAGGTGATTTTTCTGAAGGAGGTTTCCCTTTCAGAAATGAATTATTTTTGGAGGAGTAAGTGAGATAGTACTGCTTCTTCCTCCTCAGCTTCAGTCATCTGATAATAACCAACAGTGTTCTTTGTTTTGTTACCTATAAAAATGTGTCGGCTGCACCTGAAAGAGTCTTAATGTCTTGGGTATGTAAACCTGCCTAGGGGCAATCATATAGCTGACGCACTGATAAAAAAGCAAAAAGGTCCAGTTTGTTTTAAACAAAATTCATGGCCATAGATGATGGCCTCATTTCACTTCCTCTCTAGTTTCAACTTTCTAAATGGCATGACATTCTGTAATGGTTTAGCTTTCTTTTCTTATCTAAGATGACAGTTCAAATGAGCCACATTATAGTAACATAACAATGATACAATGATATATCTATTCAACAACTTCAGGACAATTATAGACTCAGTATAGCTTTGCATATTTTTTCGCTGTATTTGCATTATTTCTAGTATATTTCATTAAAAGATAAGCTATATGAGAACAGAACTTTTTATCTGATGTTTTTAATTCATTAATGTATATCCAACAGCTAGAGTAGTGCCTGGGACATAGTAGGTGCTAACTAAATCTTTGATAGATAAAAAAATGAATGTGAATATGAATGAATTTTTAATGAGCTAAGCAGATACTAGATTAGAGGGTCTAGGAATCAGGTCCTTTTTTTTTCATATTCCAATCTAGATGAACTTGTAGAGTTTAAAATTTTATTATGTAAAATATTTCATGCAATTTATTATTGTCAAAAGCAAAGATATGTATTTAACTGAATCTTATAAAAACTTTAGTCTTACACTGGGTATCACCACAAACCTGCATTTCTCAGCCTATTCCACAAAACCTCAGAGCTCTGCAAGGTGTTAGCAAGTGTGTAGGGAAGAGGAGGGGTGGGTGATGGAATGCTGTTGGAAAAGGCTGTGTAAACCAAGGTAAACAGGTGAATGTGCCTTGTGAATCTCTTAGAGGGGGGAGACTCTGCCCTTTTCCCCAAGTTTTTGACCTCAGAACACATTTCATTGATTTATTCTTTCATAGTCTATTTCACAAGTTTAACATTCTCAGAAATCATTTGGGGAAAAAAACGGAAATAGCTTTTATAGCTACAGAAGAACATTCCACATCAAGGTAGGAAGAGTTAGAGCACAAGAATTCTCTAGTGAAATACCTTGCACAATAATGAATGCTCTCACGTATTCAAGGAGAAAAAAAATCTTTGAAAACTGCCAAGAACACAGGAGCTGCTATTCTTTGCCCGTACAAGTTCAAAGGCCATGGAGGCAAATAAATAGCATTTCTACATCTTACTTGAGCACGGTTTCTCTACAGTGGTAACCCGCTGGGGGCAGAATAGGGGAGACACAGTGGTGGGAACAGACGTGAGCTGCTGTATCCTGTGACCTGTCTAGCCCACCCTGCCTCTCGCATGTCATTACCCTGGCATAGTAGCGATTGGGACCACATTTCCCTCACTTGCTGGTCTTCACGTCCAGCTCTGTCTAGCTACCATGTGGTCCTGTTGTTCTTTTTTAACAGGGTCATAACTGGCTAAAGTGGTCACAACAGCATTGACCACTTCCTACATTCTGGTGACAAAGAAGATAAATACAGGACAACAATTTCATCAAAGGGAAATAAATTAAATTCAGATGACGGGCAGAATACTGAATATCAAATATCAGTGACATGTAGATGGCCTCCCAGGAAAAGCAGATGCCAGGCTGTGACACAAGGGAGGGATTAGCATAGAATTCTGGGTGTGCGAGGGGGGAGGCAGCTAGTCCAAGCCCCAAGTTTTAAAGATGAGAAACTGAGGCCCCGAGAGGTAATGTGACAGTTCACTCCGAGTTAGCCACAGAGTGGGCACAGGATCCAGTTCAGTACTGCTTTTTGGACTCTACAGTGTGGCTGTCTTAGTGACACCTTCACAGTCATCCTCTGTCAAACTGAGGGGGCTCTGCCTTGATGCAGGTAGGTATAGGGGGACCTCAGATGCCATCAGGAGTGGACATGGATGTGGTAGTGACAGAAGGCAGTTCACAGTTGGGTGCAGGGGTCTATGTGGGCTATGGACCCCTCTCTAACTCTTGTTCATCTGCTAGTGCACAGCGCTAGTGTTTTCCGAGCGGCAGTGTCAGGGAATGGTTAAGGGTGTTGGCTTTGGAGCCAGAGAGCTGGCCTTGGGCAAGGTACTTAGCCTTTCCAAAGCTCCCGTGAGGTGAAAAACTGTCTCTGCCTCCTAGGGCTGTGGTGGGCATTAATGAGTAAGAGCTTAATAAGTGATAGCTAAATGACGACTACTTCTTCATAATGCTAATAAGTTACACACTCCAATCTACACGCCCTCGTCCGAACCACCCCTGTTTCTCACCCGGACCACTGCAAAGATTTTCCAGCTCATCTTTTCATTTCCACACATGCCCCTACAATCTATCCCTTACATACTGGTTGGAAGGGTCTTGCAAAAGTGTAAAATAGGTTATGCCAGGTCCTACAAGAGTTTCCCAAATTTCATATCATAGGCCTATATGATCTGGCCTTTGGCAATTTCTCTGATTTTACCATTCATCACTTTCCCACAGTGGCCTTTCTGAAGGCCTAAAACATTCTGAATTTATTCTTACCTTGTGCCCTCTGCTCTCTCTACCTAGAACTGCTTCTCTCAGTTCGCTCTGTGACTGATTCCTTCTCATTGCTTGCATTTCAGCACACACGTTATGTCCTCAAAGCGGTCTTTCCTGTCATCCTATTTAACCGGTTCATTCCACTCACACACATTCTCTCTCTCCTTCATAATAATAAGATCAGTATAAATACATGTGATGATGAAAGTAATATGTGGTTATAAAATAATTTGTACCCATTAAAAAAATTTGAGTGCTTGGCAAGCACAGGAAAGAAAGAATAAACTGGCACCCTGATCCATGTGGCTCAGTTGGTTGGGTGTCATTCCTCAAAGCGAAAGGTCTCTGGTTCAATTCCCAGTCAGGGCACATGCCTGGGCTGTGGATCTGGTCCCCCATTGGAGCATGTATGAGAGACAACCTTCCTCTTGTAATCACCATACTGTTGTCTGTGTCCAGCCCAACACCCTCCCCTCTGACAGCCGTCAGTCTGTTCTCTGTGTCTGTGACTCCATTTCTGTGTTGTTTGTTAGTTTATTTTGTTCACTAGATTCCATGTACAAATGAAATCATATGGTATTTGTCTTCCTCTGACTGGTTATTTTACTTAGGATAATACTTTTCAGGTACATTGATGCTGTTGCAAAAGGTAAGATTTCCTTCTTTTTTTTTTAACAGCTGAGTAGTATTCCACTGTACCACAAGGGAATAAATGTACCACAGCATTTTTATCCACTCATCTACTGATGGGCACTTGGACTGCTTCCAAATACTGGCTACTGGAAATAACACTGCAATGAACATAGAGCTACATATATTCTTTCAATTCAGTGCTTTGGGTTTCTTGGGATATACTCCCCAAGTAGAATTGCTGTGTCATTGATCTACTTTTGTTCAGTATAATCAACTCAGCGTGGCGGGGAGAGATGTGTGGGTTAATATGTCCACGAGCTCTGTAAGTTCTGCACCACATCTTGGGACCTTTGTTCACCTGAATATGCTCAATGACAAGAGAATCTACATTTTAACCCTGAAGTTCAGCATTACTTTCTGCATTGTTAAGTGTGTGCAGGAAAAATTCAGCACACTTTTTGGGCCACCATGTCCAGCCCCACTGTTTGGCATGGGCACACTCAACCAACTCCACCATCGTATAGATGGAATGGCACACATTGCTTCTTCAAAGCGACATCTTTCAGATACTTGGTGACTTTTTGGATACACATACTCTTGATGGCCTGGGCAGTTCCACAAGTGTTCTTAAAGTGAACACAAAGATTTGAACCTCTTGATTTGTATGATTTTGTGGGGTTTTCTGGGTCAAGTGAATAGCAAACCATTCAGAGGTCGTCTTAAGCCACTTATGTAAAAAGCAAATATCCTTTTTTTTTTATCCTTACCTAAGAACATGCTTATTGATTTTAGAGAGAGGGGAATGGAGGGAGAGGGAGAGGGAGAGGAAAAGGGAGAGAAGCATGGGTGTGAGAGAGAACCACTGATCAGTTGTGTCTTGTACACACCTCGATTGTGGACCGAACCTGAAACCTAGGTATGTGCCCTGACCAGGAATCAGACCCATGACCTTCCAGCTTACGGGATGATGCTCCAACCAACTGAACCACACCAGCCAGGGTGAGAGCAAATATTTTTAATAACCATGATTTTAGTGGCTGCATGATATCTCCTATTATAAATGTGCCATAATTTATACTAGTCTCCAAAAACAAGCACTGAGATGATTTCATTTTAAAGAAATTATAAAGCTGTGATAAACACTTTGTATATATGTATCTCCTGCCCTTCGGCAATGTAGTATCCTTTAAGAATCCCATTTAATTCTACATAGTTCTTCATCTTTGAATTAATTGAAAATACACCACCAGTCAACATTTCTTTATGCTGTGCTTGAAGAAATAATGAGCCACAGTGGGCAGAAATGCTTTGAAGTAGCTAGATGAAAGGGACCGTGTGAATCACAACAGCAGTGGCCCTGCCAGACTGGTTAAGCAAGTTCACTGCCACGGCACTGCTCTCCTTCAGCCCAATGCCAGGGCACCAGCTACCTGTTTCACACGTCCGCCAACACTGGCGACAATTCTGCACTTTGCTTCCAAAGGGGCAACCGACCCCAAGCTCAAACAATTCAGTGTCACCACATTCAGTGTCCTTCCTGGTCCTGAATACACTTTCCTCCAAGTGCAGAGCTGAGAGAATTTACAGGGAAGTGTTGAGAGAATTTAGTCCCACATCCCTTTCTGCAGGCTAGGAAACTGACTCCCAGGGTGGTTAAATAACTTTGCCTAAACACTTTTTTAGGAAGATGCATTTTCCCAAAAAATCATTATATTTCTTAATGGCAAATATGCTAAGTGACATGTTTTGTTAAATCTGCAGCTTTTGAAGACATGAATATAAATAAAATAATATTTTCTATTGGGAGGGAAGATACCTGCCTTCATGGGCCATAATCCATAGAGCCTAAAGCAGCTAAAAGTAATTATTAACAAACTGAGGAATAGGCTCATATATTTTATATGTGGTAAATTAAGGTCTCATATTGGCTAGAGAAAACCCTAAGAATTATACCTAGTGACTTTTGAGAGGATAGCCCATAACCAAAACAGGAATTACTTGGTATAACAGAATTATTTTGAAAGCTTCTTTAGGAACTATAGGTCCAGCGTGGATGCGAGGCAGTTGGTACACGCTCACCTTCCCCCAAGAAAAACTGTTTCTCCAGTCATATGCACCGCAACACAGAACAGAACATTTGGTATTTATCAACAATGTTCTTCCCAGAGCTGCTTCAGATGGCTTCTCTCGGTTACAAACTGTTTTGGAAACTCCACATTCTTTCCACTGATTCAGCAAAAGCCTCTTAACTAATTTATATCCTGCTATGATTTAGCAACTCCAGGAAGTCAGAGGTTAACTGGTGGGATTTAATCATTCTTAGATCAAGTCGTTGACCAAACTGTTTCTGTTCTTTACTGTCTTAGGATAGTCTTCTACTTTCTTTGCTGAAAACAGGTTATCCCAAGGGACCTTGAAATCTTTCAAAGCCATAATGAAAAAGGCATCAGTTTGGTTCCTCCTCAGCTTAGCCTATTCTTTATCCAGTGCAAAGAAACAAAGAGAATGTCATGCTCCTGCCACTTATTCCCAAGATGACATCAATATTCTCTCCCAGGGGCTTCTACAGCTTGGAATGGAGCTCAAGATGCAAGTGAGCAACAGCAAAAACCACACTGGCCACCTGTTTAAACAACTGGACACGCTGAACACCTCTTTAGTCGAGCTTCTAACTCAAGTTAGCCGGCAGGAGAGAAAGGGCGAAGACCTGGAGAGGAGAGCTGAGCAGCTCGACAGGAGGAGTGAAGGCCTCCGTCAGCTGGTCGCTGAGCTCCAGCATCAGCTGGTGGTGGGAATACAGTGCAGAGAGAAACTCAGTGAGAGGCTGGAACTGCTGGAGCGGAAGATGGAGGATGCTGTGCTCCTCAAGGCAGATGGGCTCTCCCTGACACAGGTGATGGACGCCATCATGGTGAGTAGACCATTATGATATTTTACTTGACTATTATTTTATTGGAAATGAAATATTTTTAATATTATTATCACTATTTTAAATAGAAATATCATCCTCTTGCCAAATAGACCCCAAAGGAAGATCATGACAGGAGTTACTTCTGCCATGAGAAAGCCTGGTCAAGAAGAGGGGCGATGCAGATTAACCCCACGTGATGCAAACGCTTATTTACCTTCCATTGCCGGTAATGGCAACCTCAACCAGGTTTTGAATAAAAGAAATTTGTGTCACTTGCTCCCAAGGAGTGGAGGGAAGAACACTCAGTCATGTCATAAAGCAAAAAGGTAGCTTTCTATTCTCTGAGAACATTTTACTTACAGAGCCTTGGGGTTCCCAACGAGAGACAAAGGATTAACTGTAGTTGTTCAAAGTCAAACAATCTTTGGTGCTTCTTATGTCCCTCTTTGAATGTGAGACTGAAGTGAATTAAATGGCCTGTACTCATTGCATCATGTTGAGTGAATATTCAGAATATAAAATGTTATCTATGGCAGGGCTGTAAATATCCCAAACCTGAATATTTGTGGATGGTCAGGGTTAGAAGATGATATGAGGAAATGAAAAAAGTAGATTTGATTTTGAAATGGAATTGGTGTCAGTTTTGGTTTTCTTTCTCTTATTTCAGTACAGAAGCTATAACAAGGTACTAATACCAAATAGATACTTTTTAAAAAACAAAATAAAAATTTGCTGATTTTGTGGCCTGTGGTATCTCCACTGTCTTTTGAATGTCAATAACACCCATAATTGAAGCTGCTGTTATATGAGGGAAGATGGGCTTGTATGGAGAGCTGTGATTAGTGGCCCTTACCAAATAGATAATGGGTGGAACAGTCCTTTTAAAAATTACAGAATGCTCTACAAATGTAAGGTGGACAAGTCAATTTCCTCACCTATATCAAAAAGATTGGGATTAAGTTTCAGTTCAGTGACACCTGACAAGTGCTTTGCTATAAACTGCAGAATATGACACAAAGGAGAAATATCTGCTTATCAGGACCGTGTAAAACTGCTGAGTAAACTTTAAAATATAATTCTAAACACTCTGCAGAACTATAAGGTCTTAATATATGAGGGGGAACCAAAAAAACCCTGTTATTATCTTTGGGAGGGTAGGCCCCTTGTAGTACAGGCTTCCCTGGCTAGGTGAGTGTTCTAGGAACCCATCTGTATCTGTGTACCAGCCGGTGCTGTTGTGAGAGGCTGGGTTCAGCTTCTGTGAATTTGTTTGAAGACTCTTTCAATACATTTACCCATTTTATGATAGGTGACTTACCAGAGCACCTGCCCAACCTGCACTGAGAATTTTACCAAAATGGCATGACCCCTGTACCTGACCCTCCCTATTCACCCAATCTCACCCCAAGGGACTTTTTTTGTTTCCCTGGATGAAAAAAGTCCATAAAGGAAAATATTTTGTTGATATGGAAGAGATGAAACAAAAAATGGCAGAAGCACAAAAAGGCATAAAAATGACAAGTTCAAAATCTGCTTTGAGCAGAGGAAAAAATGTCTCAATAGGTGTATTGCATCCAGTGGAGAGTACTTTGTAGGTGACTGAAGTTTAAACATGTAAGAATAAATACACACGTTTCAAAGAATAAATTCTAGGGTTGGGGGCGTCCCCTTGTGTGTCGCTTAGGGAATCCATCAGTGCCTCTGGGTGTCTCTCTCCACCCCTCCCTCGCTTTCTGTCTCCGACTCTCCGCGTCTGCCCATCTGTCTCTAACCTGCGTTCGTGTCTGCCTCTGCCTCTCTGCCTGTCTGTCTACCCCAGTCTCTCTTTTTCTCGGGTATGCCCTCTCCCATCTCTCTCTCACGGCCCCTCGGAAAATGACAAAATGATCTTCCTCCGGGGCCAGCTAGTCACTGCAATCCACTTTGTCACCACTTTGCAAGTGTCCAACGAGTTCCCCCTTGGAGCTGGGACGGGGTTGTGAACAAGGCTGTACTTCTCTCAGGTTGATCAACACAGAGCCTAAAGTCTATGGACTTTTACGACCCCACAAAAACATCTGAAATGTCCAAAAAGAATCAACTCCAAAACCCAAAAAGTAAAAGCTCGAAACCAAAATTCATGAAGTTTAAATTAAATGCTTAACAAACCCAACATTTTCACAATTAATTAACAATTCTACTGAATTTCACCTACAGATGTAAATCTCCCCACCATGCAACTTTATAGACTGTTATAAAACTATATATAAAATATTACAACAAACGAGGAAGTGGGTGCATCTTAATGTTTTAAATGACATGGTCGGTACTTTGGGGTTTAGGAAGGCCTTAAAATTTCCTTGGATGTAGATATCAGAAAGGGAGAAGATAAAATACCAAGAAATTGGTTGTTCTATTTTATTAGTGTTCTCATAGCTTGAGACACAAGTGATGGTTTGTGGCTGACCACAGGCAACATGCACAGGGTTGAAGCAGACAGGCTAGGAAATTAGTACCTGGTTCTGCTGATACAACTGCTAAAACAGCTTTATACAGAGAAAGCATGCCTACCTATTTTGGCAATTTCAAAATAATTTCTCTTCCTTTCCTTGTGTTTTAATACTCTCCTCTAGCCCTCTGTGCAAAGAGAGAGCCAAAGAACTGATGAACTATTTGGTGAAGTGAAAATGCAGCAAAAACAACCACACAAACGAGATACCCTCATTAAAAAACTCCGGGAAAAGGTTGGTGCCTCTTACCTCCTTCAGTGACTTGTTGGCAGCAGACGTAGATTCCAACAGGACAAAATTCAAATGCCTCTTAATATAGACAACATCTTACACTGATCTGGTGTGTTCTACTCAAGGATCACAAAGAAAATTGCAAATCTAGATCTAGTCTTTTAAGGCGCTTACGCAAAATGAGCAACTGAGGGGGTGGTTGTATTTATCATTCACATTCACTACCAGGAAAATTGACTTTAAATGTAATGACAACAAATAGCCAACATTATTTAATTCTCACTGAGTGGAGGCACTATTCTAATAGTAGCTAGTAGTACTCGTAACAGATTCTCCCATTAGCCCTATTAGGTAGACCATAGCACTGAGGTACAGAGAGGACTCGTGACTTGCCCAGGGTGATGCAGCTGGCACAGGGCAGTCAAAATCTGGGTTCTCTGAAGCTCACACTAGACCCAGTGCCCATAACCACTGCTAGTTCTAAGAACAACAGTAAACAGTACCTTTGGTCAACAATCAGATTCGCCAGAACATTATTACAATGTGGTCTTTTATTGTATTGTTTACAAGGGCAAAAGAAAGTCTCCCCAAACTACTTTGTTTTAAAATAAAGGTTTTTAAAAAAGGTTTGAAATAACACAGTTAAATTAGAAGATAAGAATAATTACTGTCCCTCAGTGTTAGATAGATGTTTAGATGTTTTAAATACATCAAATGCAAATTAAGTTAGAAATCTTAGAGCTCCATATTTGGTATATTCTGGAATCACCTAGAATACCTGCAAACCAAATATGGCTATGTATTTTCAAGTGGGGGCAGACTTTGTAAATGCACACTTACAATGAGCTAGGACTCTGTCACGCAAAGAATGGTCCAATGGGGGCTGCATCAGCATCAGTGGCACCTGGGGGCTGGTTAGTACGCACCACTGACCTGCTGAACCAGAACCTGCTTTTTAACAGCACCATGGGCAATACAGATGCACGTTGAAGTTTGAGAAGCACTGACCCCTGGTTTGTTTTTAATTTGGCTCACATATGAATCTTGTAGTTTGTTGTGTTTCCTTTTGCTTTGTTGGCTGCTAGGAAGCTCCAAGTCAAATTTGCAAGTGACTTTGTAAGGTATTGCCAAGGACGTAAAGATATATTCTGAGTATTAACCTTATCCAGGTTTAAATTGATTTCCCTGTCCTTATTTTCCTTTCACCCAGCAATTTTATGGCTTGTTTTACAATCTGTATAAGCCACCTTAGATACCTTTTAGAATGAGAAGGTTTATAAAAATGTAACACTAGCCCTGTCCTGTCTTGTCAGTCCATGGTCTAATGCCATGATTTGTGTTTATTTCTAATACTTTAGGTTAAATCAAAGCCCAAACCCACAAAGGAATCAGTGAAAACTGGAAACAAAAAGAACCCTACACACCCTTGATGTGTAGGGTGAAGAGGACATTCCAACTTCAAAATCAGAAAAAGAAAAACGAAGCACAAATCCTGTCTAGGCCACAAGTTGGAGTCCACCCAAGGCTGCCTGTCCTGGGAAATGACACAAGATTAGCAGGACGAACTGGGAGGCGGGGTGGGGGACAGTTATAAGCAGCAGCTTGCCCCGTAGTAACCTCTGTACTCTGTGGGCTAGGCTGTAATGTTTCTGTAAATGCTGGTGCTGTATTCTGAACTCTGGGGTCCTCTACCTCGCCCCAACAAAAAGTAAATGCGATTAAATGGGCAGAGACTCAATGTTACCAAATTGTTTAGAAGCACTACAATAAATGACTGAATATTCTCTCTATACATAGTCCTGTTATGTTTTTAAAAATGCACTCAAATGAGAGGGAGAAAAACAAATAGGAAGCCAGCAAACTCTCATATTGTACTCATTTTTGCAACACTCTTAAAGAGTTTGAAGGGAAAAACAATTCATTCTTTCTCAACCGAGGAACTACAATTTGAACATCAGATATGATATCTTTATATTGAATGGCTATTATTACTATTACTAATTTGTTTCAAACATGGACTAAAAGCTCACCTATCCTGTATTTGCAGAGTTCCTTTCCTATCACATCAATTCCCATTAATCCTCTTAAGAAAGGGCTTGGAAAACTAGCTTTCCTCCTTTTAAATAAGCAGCACCTCAAGCTGGGGCAGAGAAAATATTCCCTTTTAGAAACAAGTAGAAGCATCGGAGCACTCCTTAAAACTCACTTGTGTAAGAAAAGTCTAACTACTTTTTAAAAATATATTTTTGTAAAGATTTTACTAATTTACTTTTTTTTGAGAGAGAGGGCAAAGGAGAGAGAGAGGGAAAGAAACATCGACGGGTGAGAGATACATTGATTGGTTGCCTCTCACACGCCCCCAACTGAGTACCTGGATACCAGGTGGGTGCCCTGACTGGGAACTGAACTGGCGACTGTTTGGTTTGCAGGCCCGCACATGAGGATCCACCAAGCCACACCAGCCAGGACCAAACTACTTTTCAATAGCAAAAGACCCAAAGGGAAAGTTGGGCTGTTTACAATCTTAGGTCTTATCTGGTTTAGAGTTCCATGGAAAAGAATCACAAATCATAAACATTTGAAACCTGCTGGAGAAAACTGACTAATTTAAGAAAAAAAATCTCTAACTTTGTTTGACACTTCTTAAAAAACCATACTTGGTTGAATATAAACTGTAATTGAAAAGGGGAATTAAACCATTCTTTGTTGAACTGACATTTTATGAATTCAGAGATCCCTGTTACTGAGTATTCTTTTGAAACACTGCGGATATAACGTATTGTTTTATATATCACTCACTCTCATCTCGGTATGAATTAGTTTACTCGGTTCCTTTCCTTCGTACAAAGAGGATGGGTTTACGGACTGCAGGCGTGAGTGGAGAAGGGGATAAAGGAGGACGAAGTAATTACTCATCACGAGGCACTGCTCTGGGGAAGATGGGGATGCTTCGGGGGTCAAGGAGAGTGACAAAGCAAGGCAGATGAGAAGGTACCCAAATTCAATTTTTTTTACGCCATAATTTTTTCTAAAACTTTAAAAAACTTGACACTAACAAAATAGTCGAAAGGTTCTCTGGATAACGGCCTTTCTTCCAGTCCCCAGCTATCTTCCTGGAACGCATGATGTGGTTTTAAGGTCTAAGCTATCTGGATGTTCTCTGTGATCCCCACACAGGGAAGACTCAGCATTTGTTAAATAGATCGAGTTTGAGTTTGTTTTATTAGAACCCCTTTTCAATGGGGTTTTTTGGTGACTAGAAAATATGTAGAAGGAATGTATTTTATTCTACATGGACAAAGGCTGAAACTACTTTAGCAATATACATTTTAGATGTTCTGCAAAACTTACCCTTCCACAGCTACATTTTCCATTTCACTCAGAGGACTTAAAAATTTTTTTTGTTTGTTTTTAAAGGGTCCCTCCTTCCTTCCTTCCTTCCAAGATTTTACTTATTTTTAGAGAGGAGAAAACAGGGAGAAAGAGAGGGAGAGAAACATCAATGACTGGTTGCCTCTCACGTGTCCTCTACTGGGGACCTGGCCTGCAACCCAGGCATGTGCCCTAGAATAGGAATCAAACAGGCAACCTTTTGGTTCACAGGCTGGCACTCAATTCACTGAGCCATACCAGCCACAGCTCACTCAGAGGACTCTATATATGCATATAGATTTACAGATCCTTGGGAGGTGAGTGTAGGGTGTTACAGAGAGTGGGGTAGGTAAGGTGCTTGGGTGCCAAGCAAGGGGATAAATGATCCCATTCCTTAGAAAACCATTCAGGGTTTTCTTCTATTACTTGGAATCTAAGAAAAGTTAGGACATCTGCTGTAACACAGGTGAAAAAATAATTTTCCCCTGCACTGTAGACTTGTTTCTGCGGAGTGTGGGTTAGTGAGGGGTTGGCGTAGGCTCACTTTTCACCATTGAGAATCTGTCAAGAAGCAGTTATTTTCCTATCAGGGAGTGAAATATTGCACACGTCCTAGAAACATACCAGGCCGACTATTAACCCTTCCATGGAGAGCCCTGTCCTCAGCATCCACAGACATAACCCCCTTCCTTGACTCACTCTCCTAACTCCCCACACTCCTGCAAGTTCACACGACTGGAGCACCCCAAATTTGTACAGGTTGTTTAAGGACTGAGGTTGCAGCTTCTAAGATGTCTCCCAGTGATCCCACCTCCTAATATTCTTAGGATTAAAAAAGATTCTGAAGTCTAATTTCTCTCTTTCTTTCTTTCAATGAAGCCAACTAGCATGTTATGAGTTTCCCTATGGAGAGACTAATACAGCAAGGAATTTAAGGAGGCCTCTTGCCAATAGCTAGTAAGGAACTGAGGCCCTTAGCCCAGCAGTCCAAAAGGAACTGAATCTTGTCAACAACCACAAGAGTGAGCTTGAAAGCAAATCCTCCTCTATTTGACCCTTAGGGTCATCATGGCCCTGGCTGACATCTTGACAGTGGCCTTTTGAGTCAGAGGCACCCAGCTAAGCCACACCTGGGTAGCCCATGGAAACTGTGAGGTGATCATTGTTTGCTGTTCGAAGCTGCAAAGGTTTTTGTTACACAGCAAGAATTAATACATTGAAAAATTATATGTCAGGTATTCAGTGAGAGTTGAACATGCAATTTCCTTGAAAAACGACTTTACCTTGTAAAATTTTTCCTTTTAACTAATTCCCAAGGTTATTCTCCTGGACTGAGGAATACAGTATAACAAGTAGCTTTAGAAAACAGTCTTAATATCAAAAATAGCCTCTTTGGAGTCAATCCAACCTGCCACTAAGTATAAAAACTGAGAACTAAAAGAAATAATTGGGGGGGGTACTATTTTGATTTTATTAACCAAATTAACTAACACCTTCTAAAGAGGCGGTGACAGATAAAAATAATAAGAGAATGCTAAACAGTGCCTCCCACAAACATACTTTCTTCTCCCTAAAACAACAAATTTTAATGAAAGCCTCCTCAAGTGAAAACAAAGCATACATTGCAATATTTGGTTTTGTAAAAGAACAAAAGCTCAAGTTTAAAGATATTGTTTTGATGCTAATCTTGACAGGGCTGCATGTTTGAAAAGATCACCAGTCAGAATTGTCACATGGATGACTGATTGAACCAACCTGTGTGTTCTTTTAAGGGACGGAGGGAGCACATTTTTCCAGGCTCTGCAAATAGTTTCCTAAAACAAATCTGCCAGCTAAGAAAAACACATACACATACAGAAAATTTCCAATTTTTGCTCTTGTGGAAGACGACTTGTGTTTTTCTTTTGGTTTGGGGTAGAGCCTTTATTAGTCTTCTAACCATTAAAAAACAGCCAATGAATAAGTCAATATTATTCATTAATATGCTTGCTTGATCATTCCTGATGTTTTAACATTGATTGTTAGCTGCTTTGGTGTGGGTTGGAGAAGAAAGTATGGAATCAGAAGAAACAGCAGGCTTACTAAGAGTGAATTGTCCTGACACCCCCACTACCTGTAGAAACATATGCCTGCTTTGGGTACTTGACAGGAGAGAAGTCTTGTCCGGGTTTTGGAGGTAGTTTCAAAATACTATAGGGAAGGGGGTTGGGGAGCCCAACTGTTATGAGTTTACTTTCTCACAAACTATGGGCAGACCACTAGTTTGATGTTTGACCTCAACAAAAAAGGAAGCAGCCATTGATCAAGCCTCCACCCATGGGTTGGGTGATTATTAGAGTGAAAGAAAACCTGTCCAAGGAAAATGAATCACCTCCCTTCTCTCTTCCTCACCCCAGTAAGAATAACTCACTTATGTTATGAAAGAATTACAGTAGCATCTGAGTGTCCTGGATGGTGTATACATTGGCAGCCTTAGGCTCAACATCTGTGAAATAAAAAGTTTTGCAACCAGGACATGTAAAGGCTGAGGATGCAAGAAGAGAACAGAACTCTGAGCTTGAGGCAAGCCCAGCTTGAGGAGCACAGGGAGCTCTCTGCAAAGGTGGGCTGAGGGGAGGCCAAGTTCTCACCTTGACAACAGTGGGAGTGAAGGGAAGGACAAGTAAGCTCAGAGGACATTTCAGAGAGGGAAAGGAATAGAATAAAATTAGTTGAAGAAGAATTCCTATGTTCCTGCTCTGGGAGGCAAACTTACCCAATTCTGATCTAGAAAATGAGTCAGAATTCTAAGGTGTCTGAGTTTGACTTCTTTTTCATCTTCTCAAAAGTGAGACACAGTTTATGATATATTTGTGCATGCCATCTTTGAGGACATTAATTGGCACCTTGACATAACAGAAATCTAAATCTATTAATAAGTAAGGAAACTGGTCTGCTTCCCATCTGTGAGCCCCTGGAGGGAACTTTGACAGGAGAGAAAACCCCACGCATGTCACCCCACCAGCAAGTGGACTGATACGAAAGGAACCACAGGCTTGGTTTCAAAAACTGTAACTCTAGGAGAAGCTGATAAGTGATGTTCTTATTGCTAAATGTAAAATTTTTAGCATAGAGATCTTATAAAAATCATTTAAATTAGCCAATAGTTTGAGTTCCTCTAATTTTATCCTTATTAAACCATAATATTTATATTTCCACATGGTTGCATGGATCTCAGTTTACAAATGTGAAGATTTTCAAACAAAGAACATAAAACAAATGAGGTGGAACCAGATGGTTTTGGAAATTTTATAAGCTTTCTGGTATTTAGGCTAGTGGATAAATGAAATTCATTTTCAATTGTAAAAAAAAAATACATGATATCCAATTGATTTGCCATGGTTTTTTTTTTAAGAATTACCTTATTACGTTGTCCCAACATAGTCCTTCCCTACTCATAGTTCTCTTGCACTTTGTGAAGTGAGACTAGAATGCGTTGCCTCCATCCAAACCCACTTTTCCCTTGGGAAGATGGGGACAGTGACACAGGATCTACTGTTTTGCCCAGAGCATTCTGACTCGTGCTGAGAGGGGCCAAGGGCAGCCTGTCTGAGGCCTCAAAACCACAGGACACCCACTGACAGCTGTTAAAGGGCCTCTGCTTTAGAGATGGCCAAACAGTTCGTAGGAGGAGCGGATGAATGCTGATCTTTGGGCCACCAATACCGTACACAGGAAAGCCAGAGCTAAGAATGAAAAACCAGAAAAGCAGAGACGATATCCTCCCTCCCATCAAGTGGTAAAAGAAATAAGAGGGAACAGTTGCCTGAGGGATATCTCACCAGAAAACAAGCTACTTCAAAGAACTAATTTTAAAATAATAATTAAAAAACTAACAAAAGCATAGAAATCAAAGAAAGAAGGCTTTTTTCAATTTTAGGGGGCTCCTTCTTATCTGAGCAAACTATTCATCATCATAACCAAACACAAGCCCAGATCTGCCTTACTTTTATCACCACTTATATTGCTTCTGCCACCAACCAACTCCAAACCCATGAAAAAACAGGATATTTCATGACTCTTCATGCTGAATTCTATGTAAAGAACCTATGAATGAAATGACATCTGCCATCATTAAGTGGATAGAGCAGATTCTTTTTAGGACAGTTGTTTATAGGCAGTAACAGTGGGATCAAAATGAATGAGTGTAATGTGGGGCCGTGGCTTGTGGAGACAGTGATACAAATGTTCCCAGAACCTCCTTAGCACTATTTCAATTCTGTATATGAGTCGGGATTGGTCCATGTGCATACAGTGAAGAACGCCTCCCAGAAATGAGATTTCACTCTCTGTCTGCACCACAGAATACAGATCTCCACTACATCTTCCAAAAAGTTCCAGATGACTTGACTAACAAAAGAAGGCAGAAGCTGACTCCTTTCAGAAGGTGAAAATAAAATCCTTTGCAAAAATCCACAACAGTGCTCTCTTTGGGATACTGGAACACTTTTTGGTGATTTTTTTTAATTGCAAAAAAAAAGAGCAAGGAAATAAAATGTGTTTTCCTTCATTAAAAGCACAACTCTCTTTGTAGCAGGAAATAGCAAATTGTGCCTGAAATCTAGAAAGTGGACAAATTGTGCCCTCCAGTGGCTGAAAGGATTCACTGTGTAAAACCTGCAATTGTTAACTAAGCAATCTTAGGTATCAGGCTTATCCTGAATTTTTCATTTTTATAGAAAAAAAGAAGGATGACCGAGTTTTGGAGCAGGGTATCAGGGAAGTGGGAGCTGTGCTCCTGAGAGTACTGGTGTTATTGAGACCAACTTGCCACAGCAGAGTTGAGTACAGGGAAGTAATGATCTGGATAATCCAGGCAACAGGAATCACTTTGCCTTTGTCTCCACTACTTGACTAATTCAAAAGATTTTATTTTGCCCGGGCTGCACTGCTGTTCTTAAATTAAGTACTTGTTCATAATAAGCTTCGTGTTCCATAAGCAACTGTTTGCTAAGCTTAAAACTAAGTTCTTTAAAGGGTGAAAAGTAGGAATTTATCCAAGAAATATGCTTGCATATGTGTGAAAGACTCTATAAGATTTTTCATTGTAACTTCATTTGTAATATCAACAGTTGGCTGCAGCGTAGATGCTCATCATTATAGGGTTAAATGTATCATGACACATCATATCATGAGATTTGGGGCAGCTGTTAAATAAAGCTGGAGTCAGTTCTACCCATGCACATAAACTGCTCTCCGTACTACAGTGTTTAGTGAACAATCGAGGTTCAGAGCAGTGAGACGGCTGCGCTGCACTTCCACTGTGAAAGGAAACACGCAGGGCTATGCTGGCACATACGTAAGTCGTTTCTGGAAGGACACACAGGAAACGAATTTTTTAAATGGCTGTGTCCAATCATCAAAAGTAGGATTCAGCTGTGGAATTTACATGGGTTTTTTTAATCTATTTTGTTCATTAGTATTTCTCTAGAGTTTAGAATAAGGGCCAGCACATTATACACACTAAATAATATCTGTGGAATAAATAAATGAGTAAAATCAAATATTCAAATATATATATATCATTGTGTGTGTGTGTTTGTGTGTGTAATCTTCAAGGAGGAGACCTGGATGGCTGAAGGTCAAGAATCGGAGGGAAAACTTTCACTCTGGTTTTGTTTTGTTTTAAGTTTGTAACACTTATGAGTGAACAGATATCAGTATTTCTAAACTGTAAACAATGGGAACTGAACTATCAAAGGAAATACATTAAAGAACATATATATTAGACAAAAACCCTTCAATTTTCTCATTGCCGTTATACATCAATGTGTAATATTTAAGTATAACTGAATTCTTTATTAAGCAAACATTTTTGCATATGCTGCCTTCTCTTTTTCTTTCTGTGCCTTTATATTTTGTTTAACTTTCAGCAATTCTGCCTGGATAGCTTTATCTTCTGGTGCTAACTCCTGAGCTTTCTTAAGATCAGCCAATGCTTGGTCACCTTCTTTTAGTCCTTGCCATCCTTGAGCTGTACGGTACAGTGCTTTGGTATTTGATGGGTCCACTTCAACAGCCTCCAAACAACGGTCAGTTGCCATCTTCGGTTTACAAGCACCAATATTCAGCATGCAGCTTAAAGCTACAGGTTGCAGCTTGAATCTATCTACTCACTCACTTATAGCCTTTGAACCTTCCATGTATCTTAAAACCCTTGAATATTTTTTAGTGACCATCTCCCAGTTCTGGGATTTGAAAAAAGTATTTCCAATGTTTTAAAATCTTACTTTATTAATAATGTTTTATCTACATTTAAAAAATCTGTATCTGCATCCTGGGGGAAATCTGGATACCCGTTACGAGAACCATCTTCTGGGAATATTCCCCAGTCGGCCCCCTCCCTTCAATTCTCCACATTCTGCAATAACATGCAATTTGGCAGGTTTTTCAACTGTCACTTCTATATTTTTCAGAATTCTTGCCACACCCACTCCTTTAGTTACTTGGCCAAATACCATATTTCCCATCCAAATGAGGAGTCAGAATTGTGGTGATAAAGAACTGAGGACAATCTGTGCTGCTGCCTGCATTTGCCATGCCCAATAAACCCTCCCCGTCATGCTTATAGCAGAAATTCTCATCTTCAAACTTTTTGCCATAAATACTTTCCCCACTTGTCCCATTCTGGTTTGAGAAGCCTGCATCCTCAATCATACATTTCTTAATAATTTGATGGAATGGGCATCTTTTCAAATGGAGAGGTTTCCCAGTGGTGGGTCCAATGCCTTTTTCTCCTGTACACAATGCACCAAAGTTTTCTGCAGTTTTGGGTACAATATCAGCAAACAATTCTAAGACAATTCAACCAACTCCCTCACCCTCGATGTCCATGTCAAAGAAGACTCAGGGGTTACTGGGGTTGGAGGGCTTAGCCTCGGGGGATGGGTATGACATTTTGACTTGCAGATGCTTTTGGAAACAGACCCAGAGCACCTCGTGGCCACCTGGTAGCTCACACTCTGTTTTGTTCTTTGATAAATTTAACCATTAGAATAAGCTACCTAATCCAAAATAAACTTCAAACAACTAGAGAAACAAATAAGAATGGGGAGTTATTATTTTGATAATTATTTAAGTAAGGCATTGCTTTGATAGTGATTCAGACCAGGGTTAAACACTTCAGAAATGACCAGCGTTAATTAGCAATGACACTGGAGCACTTACAGCATCTGAGGGACAATACTCCGTACAAAACTGTCCTCATGTGAAGAGGTTTTCTGCCGTGTTATAGATTCTTGATAAACAAGTGCTTGCTCTTGGCCTATCCATCTCGCCTGATCTCCCTGCATATGCTGGGACTGCTTCTCAAGTCAGGTGGATGATGTCGCGTGACCCTCTTTCTTGTGTCCGGCAGCTGAAGTCACTGTGAACCTCTGTGTGACTCCATAGATTGGAAGATCTCACTGGGAGGGACTCCATAAAAGGGAGGGGGAGGCTTTGATTCTTAAAGGAGGCCCAAGGCCCTGGGCCGGACCTCCTGAAAGGGAGTCTCCAGGTAGGTAAGTCTCCAAGATGGACATCTGTATTTTTATAAAGCTCCACAACAGACTCTGAGGCACAGCCACCTTTGCCCTCCCCCACCCCCTTGCCCACAGAGTGAGAAGATCCAGTCTGGACACACAGCCAACTGGGCTCCAATGGGGAGCCCATTTCCTTGGACAAAATAAAGTCCCTCTCAAGGTCAGCTTCCATTCCCTGTGCCCCAACTCCTTCCTAACCACTGCATCCAGAATTATTTCCAGCTCACACTCTTCCTTAGAAATCCTATTCTTTCCATGAGAACTTGCAAGTATTCATTCAAGATCAGCTTGCACATTTATTTAGTCTATGCCAGGCTGGCAATATTCCTTAAACCTCCCCTGTGACGTGGGAGGCACCTCTCTATCAAACCAGTTATCAGGCAAGCTTTGAGAAAGTAGGCTTTCGGTCTGAGAACATTCATCTGAATACGAGGAGGCCTGAAAACAGCTAATTATCCACCAGAGGAATCATGTTCTAACTGATAGGCCTGTTCTCGGTGAGCACAGTCCTCCACGGCAAGTCTGATCACTGGTTAAAGAGACCTCAGAGGCTCTCGGGGCCTGGGACGAGAAATGGAAACACACTTCATGTGGTTTCCCCTAATGTAACCACCAGTTAAAGGGATGGAAAGGAGCTTGACGAGCTCATTACAACCTCAGCCCCTGTGATCTCTGTACATGACCCCGGTGGCAGCCACGGGATAAAATGCCTTTCAAGGTCTCACTAGGCCTTGGCCCCAGGCTGTGCTGTTTTCATTCTGCCCCCAGCAGAAGGCAGCTGGAGTCTCCATTATCAGCTGCTGGGCCGCATGGAAAATAAGTCCAAACGTGTTCCCAGCTAACAACTAGCGTTTTCTTAATCTGGGTGTGGAGAAAGGGATGCTGAATTCAGATGTGGGGATCCTATTTAGCTACCTAATTTTTCCAGCTGTTCTGCTCTACTTACGGAATTCCTGTCCTCTGTGGTTTCCCAAAAGCTCCTGCCTGGGTCTGTTTCGGGGAACACTGGTCTGGTTCCATGCCTGTAACCCACTGAGGTGGCACACGGCACAGCAGAGGGGTCCCCGGACTGGGAGATGCATGCTGGCCATTCCTGGGATGAGCACTTCTGGCTCTAGAAGTTCCCTTAGAGAAGTTGCTTGTTTTATACTGACCAGCCCTCGATGGTGCAGGGGATGTTTCTGAGTCCAGCACAGTTCTCCTGTAACTGATCTAGATTGCTCCTTACAGCAATAAGAATAAGGTCAGCATCCACAGAGGACATAATGGGAACGGTGCCTCTTGTGGTACAACATGGTGACCATGGCTGAGGGCACCAGATTTGGGGGGGGGGGGCAATCAGAGGAGGCATCTGAAGAGGTAGGAGAACAGGGAGACTGAGGGAAGGCAGTTTTGGGCTCTCCTAAGCCAATTTTGTTTGAGGTTCCATGGGAGTTGCTCCTTTAAGAGAGATAAAGTAACTTGAGTTCTACTCAGTGGGTGTTAAATTGAAATTTCACCCATATTACAATCCTGTAATGTGTGACTCTGGCCACCACTCACACTTATGACCGGACAACATCTGCCATTAGATCCATAATAATTCCCCCCACCCAAGGGAGCTCTGCACTTTATGTGAAAAGTACACAAATTTGAACTTTGAATCCTGGCTTTGTCACTGAAGGCAACCCTTCCTTGGCCTAAGAGGTATATGCTTCATAACTTCCAAATAGATCAAATTTTTATAAGTCAAATCATATTTTATATTCATTAGGTGAATTCTCTATCAAAAAATATTCATGAGTTTATCTGCTCCATAAATCTTAATTTTCACTGGTTGGATTTCCTGAAAGGGATATAGCTTTGACCAGGATTGGCGTCCTGGAAGTAGCAATGCAGTTACCCTACTTACTAACCCCTTAGAACAATGTCCAGAGTTCAACTCAGTTGAAGGTAAGCTTTCCGAAATGAAATAGGGACTGCTGTCCCCACTGGAATAATACTCTCGGGAGAGATAAGGCATTAGGCCATATCTAACATTGATATCATAATGCAGATAAATTAAAAGACTGCTGCTTGAAAAGAGACTTTGATTTGCAGGCAGGACAGGGTAGAAAAGCCATGAAGTACAGGGGGAT
Source organism: Artibeus jamaicensis (assembly GCF_021234435.1). NCBI lineage: Eukaryota > Metazoa > Chordata > Mammalia > Chiroptera > Phyllostomidae > Artibeus > Artibeus jamaicensis. Next base: position 39,206,647 of record NW_026522030.1, on the reverse strand, counting down.
GGCAAGGAACAAAAAGAAGGAAAAAGTGACAGAAATGAGAAGACTGGATCATCCAAGGCAAAATGAGCCAACCTGCCTATCTGGCCGGGGTTCAGACCCGCCTGGAGTTGCGCGCGTCCACTCTGTGAGACAGAAGTGGAGGTGCAGGAAAAGGGGGAGTTACCCTGGACTGGTTACTGTGAAGACCAACCCAAACTAAACCACTACAAATCATGCGAGGCCTGGAGAAGAAATATTAAAAATTTAACAACAGCACGGGAGATTTAGACAAGATGCTCTCTAAACTCCTTGAACTTTTCATGTAGTAAGATTCTGAACCAACTTCACTACAACTCTTGTTCCTTAAACAAGGTTTAAAATATGGTTCGCTGGGAGCCAATAGAAGCTTCTACAGCCAAACTGGAGGAAAGTGTTTTTTTCTGCCATTCCAAAGGGTAGGAACCTAGGTTTTAACAGGTGGCTTTGGCATTTTTATAGGGTACAGAACAGCTTAAAGAATATCCACTTTGCACTCGTGGGTCCATTTCTCATGAAGCCATGTTGGATGCAGAGTGATCCTCCCAGACTCGCTCTCTTTAGCACTCCTGCCTTTCTGAGCCCACTCCTGCCTTTCTGAGCCCACTCCTGCCTTCCTGAGCCCACTCCTGCCTTTCTGAGCCCACTCCTGCCTTCCTGAGCCCACTCTTGCCTTCCTGAGCCCACTCCTGCCTTTCTGAGCCGTCTGGCGTGCTAATGCATTCTGAGCCCCGCTGTGATGCAATTAAGGGTAATGTTTGCAGCAAGGAGTGGAGAGTTGTAAATGCTTCCCATGGGTGATTAAATGCTGAGGGGAAGTTGAATAACTATAGAATTCATTTAGTGAAAGCTTATTCCAATTCCACAAGCATTTTCCCCCAATTATGGGTTAGAGTTTCTAAAGATACAAACACAGCATCCATAAGCAAACGTTTTTATGCCTTCATCGCCCTCAAGGGAATGACAGCTGAAACAACTACATCCCAGGAATGTTTATTTATCTAGGAGGGGGACCTGGGTTTAGTCTGTATTTAAGGATTGAGGATGGAAAACGGAGAGCCGCTTCAGAGAGGATTACATGGGGGAGATGGAACTTCACCAACACTGAAAGGAAGAGCTTCATTTCTAACTGTGTGGATGGCTGTTTGTATTTCTCACCGTAGTTTTTGACCTCAGTGAACCACACACTTCTACCTCGGCTCAATTTTGTGCATCTGGAAATGTGGAAGTGGGCGTGTTTGGGTTGGGTGAGTTCTGGAAGCTTTTGCATTGCAGTCCCGCAGCCACATACACCAGACTGGACAGTGCGGGGGAGGGTCTGGGGGACTCACAACTCCCTGACACTGCTGGAAGGATTGCACACTGGCACAGAGTTGGAAAACAGTGACGGTGTAAATAAAACTTAAAATACCTATCACTTGTGACCCAATAACTTCACTTTTAGGCTTATTCCTTAGGAAAACGTTTACGCATAGGCCCAGAGGCAAAGACAGAAACTCTCACTGGACAGCGCTGGTAAGAGCCCCACACTGGAAAAACGCATAAATGTCTACCAGTTTTAAAAAAAAAAAACAACGAATAATTTCTCTTTACACAAAGGAATATTATATAGCAGTTTAAAATGATGACAAAGCTCTATAAAAATCAATATTAATACTTCTAAATACAAGCTGTCAAGTAATTCCTATTATTAAATTTCTGAAAATCTAAGTAACTACAAAGGATAATGACTGTAACTGTGTGTAACATATTGAATCAATAAAATTCATGAGTCCACAGTAATACTCAAACAAAAAAGAAAAAATCCCACTGTTGGATGAAAATCCCAGTGAGCACAGAGTGTACAGCCATAGGTGGACACTTAAAGAGAATATAAAGCCCTGCCCAGTGTGGCTCAGGTGGTTGAAAGGTCTCCACCTGCCTAGCTGCGGCCTTGGTGCCCATTCAAGGAGAGTACGAGAGGCAACCCATGAGTGTTTCTCTCTCATATTGATGTTTCTCTTCCTCTCTATCTCCCTGCCTTTCTCTCTCTCAAATAAGTAAATAAATAATGAATGTTCTTCACTAAATAAATAATAAATAATTCTTTAAAAAAAAACTAATATAAAAACGATACCACTGGGTGCTCACAGGTACGTATATGCGTATGTGCCCATGCATGTAAAACAGGGGAAAAGGGCAGACAGGCCACACACAGGCTCGTCGCGGGTGCTCTGCAGGCGGAAGTCCATGACGAGCGGCTGGGGGCAAAGCAGGCTGCAACTTAGTCAGTACAGTTGTGCACACACACACACAGTGTCGTTTCCAGACGGTGGAGAAAAGGTGATGGTTACAGCATTCTTCTCTGCATTAAAAAAATCTTCTTAAAAGCAATGGCTTTGACAGATGTATGTTGACAAGTTCCCTCCCGGCCCCAAGTAAAGGCCTCGGAGAGATGGAAGCAGCCTACCCTTTCGGTCTTTACTGTCTAGCTTCATGCTGTCCAAGGGTGGCGACCTGCTGCTTACAGCTACTTAACTTGAAATTCAAATTAATTAAAGTTAAATAAAACTAAAATTTCAGTTCCTCCATTGCCCTAGCTACCTTTCAAATGCTTCATAGTCACATGTGGCTGGTAGCTATTATATTGGGCAGCTAATAATATATTATATTATATATCATAGAGGACATTTCTATTGTTGCTACACATTTTATTGGACACAGCTGGTCTCAAGGTAGAATCCCGTATTATAGATACCAAGAACATTTTTGGTCCCGCTGCTTTTCCCCTAATACATTCTGATGCACATAACAAAGCCAAGGTAATGATTAGGAGGATTTTTTTAATTTCTGGAAGGAATATACCCGGTATAATCCTAAATTCCAATTATGACTAATGTAACACTTTCTTGTTAAAGAAAATTAGATAGTCATTTCTAGAAAGAAATCTATTCAATTATCTATACTTAGGTAAACATAATTTCCCCCAAAACTTAGTAGGAAGGTAGATCAAAGGGTGATGAAGACATTATGCAAACAAGACTGTGAATTTGGGTTCAGTGGTTTCCCAAGAGCCTTTGTTTCTTACCTGTACACAGTGTGAGGGACGTATACCTCCCGTATCGGAAATTCCAAAATCTCTTTGTGTAGACGTGTCCGGTTTTCAGAGACGGGTTTCACTGGCAGTAGTTCAGGAGTCAGACAACTACTGATTACCTCTGACGCTGGAGAAATATCCACTCTAAGCAAGCCTGAAGACAGAAAACAGGACTGCTTTACTGAAGACACTGTCATGTACAAAGGAATCAAGAAGGACTACTGGAGTGTATTTCTCTCATGAAAATAAGGATGAGTTGTGGGAGTGTGTGGGAGTTTTGCAATTCCCAGCTAATTTCCCATAGCTGGATAAAAAGCAGGTCATGACAACTTCTGAGATTTAGTTTCTAGAAATTAAAAAGGAAAAAATTGTAGAATGGGTAGAAATGGATGAGGGGATTTTAAAATTTCCTTGCAGAACTATCATGCTGTAATAGTACATATGTAAGTAAATATTGGTGGTTTTCGAACTGGGTTCTCCGGTACCTGGGGCGCTGGAGAAGTGCTTCGGAGCTGTTAAATGGAGGATAAAGAAGGTGTCTCACTTTCTACCAAAGCATCTCCTTTCATTTTTCTTTTTCTATTAAGAGGTTCATATAATCTTTTATATGATGAAAAAGGCTCCTATGTCCAATTACATATGATTAGCTGAGAAACCAGATCTAAAGTATGTTTTTTTTATAGAATCAAGCCTTTATTTTTTATTTTTATTTCTTTTTTATCCTCGCCTGAGAATATGCTTATTGATTTTAGAAAGAGGAGAAGGGAGGGAGAGAGAGGGAGAGAAATATCAATGCCAGAGAGAAACTTCAATCGTTTGCCTCTCATATATGCCCCAACCAGGGGTCAAACATAGGCATGCGCCCTGACCAGGAATCAAGCCAGCAACCTGTCAGTTTACAGGACAATGCTCCAACCAACTGAGTCACACTGGCCAGGGCAGAATCAATTCTTTAATAGAACAGAAAATATTAATAGAATTTCCAGAAAAGTAGATCAATTCCTACTCAACTCCTGATGTAAAATCCCACATTTTATCTGGTAAACATAATTTTATAAATTATACCATTAGACGAATAATGTGTCTAATTATAAATGGCTTTGGCACAGCTTAAGAGGATAAAGACAAGTCATCCACACCTGGAATTGACTTGACTCTTCTCTGTAAGGATGAAGACCTCTTGTAGTCAGCTAAAAACTTGAATAAGTCTTCATCACTAAGGCGATCTCCCTCCTGCCAAGAAAAAAATTAGGGTTAGTATAGACATACCATTGCCTGCTGGCATAGGGACCAATGATTTAAGGCAAGATTTTTATCTTTAAATTTCATTTTAGCATGTCTTTCATAGAAATCAGGGTTACGGGCAACGCCGAAGACACTTAGTCCAACCTCTTGTCCAACGCTCCTCCTCTACTGCTCCCTGACCTGCTGTCACTCAGCCTCTCATCACTCTTTCTGGGGGCGGGGCTTCTACTGTGTTCTGAGGAAGTCCGTTTGATCATTAGAAATCTCAGCCCAAAGTGTCTCCCCCTATAACTGAAGCTCACTGATGCTCGTTTTACTCCCTGGGATGATACAGATTAAGTTTACTTCCTTCTTCAAAGATTTGGAGATGGGGAAAGCATCTTTCTATTTTTTCCTATCCTCGTTTTTTTCGCGTTTGTCTTGGCTGAGGAGGCTGGGCATGACTACTCTGCCTACATGGGACAGACTGTCTACCAAGGGGTCCATGGGCAAGAGCTCTAACCCTCGCAACAGCCTGGTAAGGTAGGACGGTAGGTGTATCTTATTCCCAAGCACAGACGAGAAAACTCAGACTTAGTTAAGTCAAGTACTTTGTCCTCCCTCCCTACCAAGTTTATATAATTGGAAATATACCTGGAATATAAACCCTTCCAGTCCCATGCTATTATGTGGCATGGTACATAGACCCCTCAACATCCCTTCTGCATTTGAGGTTATTAACACAATCTCTTGAAATGCCCCATGAGGTCTGAGCTAGGGAAAGTTTTCTAAGACAGAGTCAAAGTCTAAAGTAGTTTTTTTGGTAGAAAAATACACATAATATAAAATTTACCATCTTAACCATTTCTGAGTGTTCAGTTCCTAGTGTTAAGTACATTTACATTGCTGTGCAACCAATCTCCAGAGCTCTCTCATCTTACAAAACTGGAACTCTCTACCCTTTAAACAACAACTGCCTATTCACCCCTTCCTGCAGCCCCTGGCAACCATCGTTCTACTTTCTGCCTCTATGAATTTGATTACTCCTAGGAAATTGTTTGTTAAGTCTCAGTGTTTACTGAGCTTACAAACAGTACCATCCGCAACGGGCACCTTCTCTGAGCAGGTAGGAAAGCCCTGCAAAGTGCACTGGGACAGTGGTGAGAAGGACAACAGCCAGACCGGGAAACCCTGAGGCCAAGGGGAACAGTGTTTCAGCCAGACTGTTTTCATAGTCTAAGAAATGAATGGGCCATGAGAGTTGTTTAGATAGGAGAATTTGTATCGATGGGAGCAAATCGTTCTCTGAATAAGAAGAGCTAACACTCCTTGAGCACTTGCTATATGCCAGGCACTCTGGGAAGAGTTTTACCTGCCTCATGTCATCTAATCCTCCCTAAGAGCCCCATGAAGCAGGCACCGCCATCCTTACTTTGTAGATAATGAAATTTAGGCTTGGTGAGGTTAACCAACTTGTTCTCTTATTCACTACATATACCACCCCTTTGGGCTCCCAAATCCATGACATTGTGGACACAAACACAGACATATTGTAACACGGAGAGATACCTGCTTGTAAAAGCTGTTAACGGTCATAGTGGTGGTCTTGTAGTTGGATCCAGCCCCATTTTCCTCCAAGGAGAGGGCTCTTTCAGAAAGCCTTCTAGATTGGGACAAGGTTCTCCGCTCACCCACAGGGCCTCTTCCTTTAAGGAAAACAGTTGTCATTCTGAAGTTTGCCCTTCTGTTTCAATACCCAGCAGTTATTAACTTTACCACATATGGTGTCTGTCCAGAAAAAATCCATCCACTTTTAATATAATGAGAACAGTTTGCATGACATCAATGTAATCTGGCAGCCAAGTAGAGTGGACTGGAATGTGCATGCGTGAACAATGATGACTTCACTGTACTAGTCAGTGGAGGCAGTAGACACCACTGAGTGAGCGTGTGTACTGTGTGGCTGTTGCATTCAAAATGACTGAGTGAGTAGAAAAACAAATCTACATCCAATAATGCATTAACCTTGAGTGTTCCTCTGTGGAAACTATTCAGATGATTCAGAAGGCTAGAGCTATGGGCAACTGGTGATTGGCAGCTTCATCATAACAATGTGCCTGCTCAAGTACTATACCTTGTACAGAGTTTTTTGTAAAACATAACATCACTCAGGTGACTCAGCCCCACTACAGCCCAGATTTGGCACCCTGTACCTTCTGGCTTTTCTCAAAACTAAAATCACCTCTGACAGGAAGGAGATTTCAGACCATCAATTACATTCAAGAAAATATGGCAGGGCAGCTGATAGAGACTGGGAGAACTGTGGGAGGTCCCAACGTGCCTGCTTTGAAGGGGACTGAGGCATCGTTGTCCTATGTACAGTATTTCTTGTATCTTGTACCTCCTTCAACAAATGCCTCTATTTCTCATGGTACATGGCTGGAAACTTACTGGACAGACTTTGTGCATGTTTAAAGTTGCTGAACAAAAACTCTGAACAAGGCCCTTTTAGTTGTGAATAAAAACTTCCCTCCACTGACCCCTACCTTTCCCAGAGCCCCGGGGAGCCCCCACCCCCCCTCTGACCCGAGTGGAGACGCCCCGAGCAGCGGCAGCCCCTTCCTCACAGAGGCTAGGCCAGATGCCGCCCAGCAGGAGTCCTGAACTGCTGCCAGGACGGGGTGTGCACTTAAGCTTTATTTAGTCGACAGTGTTTGTTTTTGCTTTATTTTTACATTTCATTCCATTGGGAGAGGCATGTTCTCAAATGCCCTTGACGGCGTTTGAGACTGTGACCCAAACATGCTAGGGTCTGCCTGAGTCCATTCTGAGTCCCAGCTTTCTTCTGCTCTCACTGTTTGAACCAGGCAGGCAGCGGGCTTCACTGACCTGCCTAGTGGGGGTTGGAACCCTGAGTCACACCCAAACCTGGGCTGCACCCTAATACTCTGCTTAGTTGTTTCTTATCCCCTTTTGAGATTTAGGTGAGGATTTTGTTGCTTTTCCACGGCAAAACTCAGGGGATCTGTTGTAAATAGTCAAATTGCTTAGAACTCTAATATTGCCAACCCTGTCTTTGAATCTTCTCTTATCCCAAATTCTTGCTGTGATGCCGAATTGGAACTTCTTGCTACTACAGCCCATCTAAATTTTCCATACTGCCTATTCTGGTTGCTTCTTAAGAATCAGCCTCTGTAACCAGGTTAATCATCCTTGACCTAGAGATTAATAAGCCTCAGGAAACCCCCTACGCTTGAATCTGTGGATTCATCTAATTTATGGCATCCTCTAGGCTTTATGCATAACTCTTTCGAATAAGGCTGCCTGGATCTACCTAAAGGGTGGCATCAAGAAAAATTGTGGTGTGAAGGTCAGGATGCACAAAAGTTCGGTTTGTTATTGATAAATCAGAAAAAACAAGACAGACAGGATTTCTGATTGGCAATTATGCTGCAATAACTCCAGAATAGCAGCAGCAATGACCAAATACCCTTTCCTCTACTCTCTGCTACAGGCAACATTTCAGAGGTGGTACAGCTAAGGAATGAATGAGAAATGTCTCAAGAAATGTGACTCTCGCCTTAAATATTTGTTGGATCCAAAGACATTTAGGAAAAATAGAAACTCTGCCACAAGTAGGGGTGGGTCTACTTGAAAATTCTATAACCCTCTTGGACAGTTTCAGATCCAACCTGTTTTAAAAATTAATGACTCAGATCAAGGGTGAGGTGATGAAAAAGAAATATATTAAATAAATTGGAACAGCAACTAAATATTCTTTTGGCAACCACTTTTTGCAGTTGGCAAAATAAACTTTGAGGAACTGGAAAATTTCCTGAGAAACCTGAGTTTTCCTTCTGAAACCTCCATGACTATGGTTCTTATGTTTTGGAGCCAATCATGGTGCCTTTGTTTAATACACTGTAGATGGTTATAATATTTTCTTGTTATTTTAAAGAATTTTACTTTTAAGAACAGCTGGATACTTAAAATTAAGTTTTTTAAGTATCTGGCCAAAAAATTCCAATAAAAAATCTTACTATAAGAGCATTTAAACTCCACAAACATTCATGATAATTTGGGGGAACCATTGTCTAATTATGCATTTGTAATCCAGCCACTCTTACTATAAGCAGTTGACCTCAGAGTTGGTACACTGGGGAGCCCAAGACTTCCCACTGCAGCTGGAAATCTTACCAACCATGGAGTCCACATCGGTTACCTCCCTGTCCAGGGTGGAGACATTGAAGAAGCTCGCTAGGCTTATGGGAGCCCAGGCAAAGGGCATCCGGTATTTCCCCAAACGCTGGCAGAAGGATTCAGCTTGATGCTTTAGTTTTTCAATCTTGTCTTTACTCTAGAAAAAAATGGAAAGGAACAAGTAGAAACAAACAATAGGGCACCTATACCAAGTCAACTGCCCTGCATGGCTACGACGGGCGTTTCCAGTCCCTGCCCTGATGATCAGAAAGAGCAAATAGGCAGAAAAATGACACAGCCTAGGCCAGAAGTGTAACTAGTAAGGAAATACAGATTAGAAAAGGAGGAGTTTAAAGAAAGACTACACTTGACTATTAAATATACCTTCAGCTAAAAAAAAAAAGTCCAAGGCTTATTACACAAGCTAAACAACAACAGGCAGTTTTAGGGGCTAGTTACATGGCTTGAATTTGCATGAGAATCTTGCTATAAAACCTTTTATATATCATCTACCGAGCTTTCACGAGAACCTGTTTTTTCAAAAGTTGCCTTGGAGAACTCTGGAAAGATCTCTAAATGTTCCAGATAAGTTCCTTCTTAGGTTGACAACAGTTCCCAGGTGTTCTTTTTAAGTTTAGAATAAAAGGTAGATGTTTTTAAAATGTCTTGAGTTCAATAAATCTTGTTTGAAGTTTATAAGTCTGTAGTGGTGCTGATTAGTCATGTCTTAGTCCAGAAAGGCCACACCTTCAAAATCATATTGGGCGCTGAGAAGAGATGTCCTTTTTATAGGCTCAGAACCTATGTTGTGCTAATGAATTTATAAGGTACGGTCATCTCACCCAGTCTCCAAACATTCGCACCAGAAAGGATGGTGGCCCACGCTGTTGGGAGAAGCCAGAGGAGCTCCAGCTCTGTTGGCTTCACAGAGTCTCCCCGGCACCCCCAACCAGGTGGGTCAGAGCCTCAGAGCAAGGCAACGGGGAATGACTTTGACCTGGTTAAGTTTTACAATTAGATATTAGTGTGGATATCATCATTTGCTGAATTTAGTAATTTATTTCTTTAAAAAGTTATCAACAACCAGTTTCTCTTGTTTCTTTGGTTCAAATACAATTTATTAGTGTCTCATATGGGAACAGATTATAGACTAAATCCCATTAAACTCTATTGTGGAGCACTTCTGAAAAAACCTGCATATTCTAAGATGCCACCATCTAGCAGTACTCAAAAGATTGTACCTTTCCACCATCGCTTTCCTTGATGACCATGTAGGGTTCTGCACAGTCTCCAATCTCTCCCTGCTGAAGAACCTTCTCAATCTGCCAACAAAAATAATATTAGAACAAAGTACATAAATTATATCCATGTAACAGAATCTATGCAACAATCCAAACTAGGTTTCATCACAATATTTGTTGATATGGAAATCATTTGTCTGCGATTTATTTTCTATTTAGAAAATTAGTATAAAAAGTACTATGGAGTTTCGTAAAAAGATCATAAGAGCACATTGAAAAGATGACAGTAGATAAACAGCAAATGTTAATAGTTATCGTTATATGATGACATTATATGCTGTTGATTTTATTTCTGTTGCTTACATGTATTTTCTATTTTTACACAATAAACTTGTACTATACCTACAATAAAAACGCAATAAAAATTATTTCATTAAACAAAACCCAAAAGACATAGGTAGGAAGTGAAAAGCTCATTTTCTTTATTATTACTTACAGTGTCAAAAAGACTTATGACCTCTATAAAAGTCAGGTTGAGGACTCAAACCCTCCACAAAATGAATAAATGAATAGAATAAATTATCCGTAATTGTCTCCCTTGTATTTCCTATTAGGGCTGCGTCTCCAGATTTAACAGGCTTGCACAGAAGCCAGAAGCGGTGAGACAGTACAGCCTTTTACTTTGCTGACTTGCTGGCAACATGAAAATGCTACTACTGGCAAATGTCTCCTCTGTTTTTGCCTCAGGTAAAGGATCTGGTTGGCCAGAAGTTTGGGCACCTTATTCGGGGGAAAGAAAAGGAGAACATTGAAATTTCCTAACACTCTATTCAAAGAAAAATTAATTTAACTTAGATATTGTGGAGAAAAACAAGTGATTGAGTCCCATCAACAGTCTGTATCACTAGTGGAGATGATTCTTGAGGAGGAAACCTGGGTTAACATATCCCAATAGGCACCCATTCTTAACAGGTATTATCAGAAGTACCCTAGTGATGAAGGGTGTTTAACAGAGTTTCAAAGGAAAGTGGCAGGGGACTGCTCAATGGATGTCCATCTCAGGGGACTTCAAGCCAGAACTGTCTTCTCACCAGAGAGGTTTGAAACTCCTTCCCACTGCCGGAGCAGAAGACAAGACTGACCCCCTGAGAGATGCCCCAGGTGGAAAACATGGACTCATAACACTCGAGCTAGAGACTGGTGTTCCTGCTAGTCAGGCATCATTTGCATACTTGTCAGTTTCTAGGACATTTGCTGGGTACCTTCCAGGTGGTGGCTGCTGGTAGATAAGGTGGTGAATATTGTACACCTGGCCCTAGTCTCCTGAAGCTCATAGAGGACTTATAGATCAAACTGGAAGGAAGCTGATTTTTCCACGAAGCCAACAGATAAAAACATGGTCTTTAAAATAAACTTTGACCAGGGACGAAAACCTCTTCATTAGGACCCTAAAGCAAGGAATGGGAACTCCATTGCTTCATGTGTGGAACCCACAGGAGTGGAATCCCCAGAACGTGGACGTGGGAAAATCCAGATCAAAGCAGACCAGCAGAGACCACTTCCCTCACCGGATTGGACAAGGGTACCTCCAGCTCCTTTGTAAGAAGGAGCTGCAGGCTGCTCTGAGAGCCCGCTGTGTGGTCCTTCATGATTTGGTGTGAAAGAAGTGAGTGAGCCCTAATAACTACAGGAGATGGGGGAAAGAAACATATCAGAGTTACCTGGCATTTTTTTAAGGTAAAAGGTTATTACCCTTTGCTCCATTTGGGGGGTGGGGTTGCGGGGGAAGGAGGCCGGTTCAATGCCTGGCATGTCTGTTTTTAAAGCTTTATACCAGATTCACTCTCATCCTTACTCTCCATCCTTCAGTTGAGAAACAGAAGCCTTAAGGCTGGAATGCCCCCTTAGAGCAGTATCGCAAGCAACACTAAACAAGGTAACCCCACCTAAAATGCAGTTAATATCCTGGTGTTCAGCCTGACAATGAAAAAAAGAAGGAGGCTCTCTTTATTGTACGTCAACCCCTTGGATAAATGTGCTCAGTAGCACACCACCATTTACTACATATTTAGAGGGCAAGAAGCTATATGATGGAATTACAGAAAAGGAAAACAAGTTAGAAGCAAACCAGGGACTGTACGAGTGGATTTAAACATCTGAGCTATATCCGGACAATTGAGACAATGTTTGTTATTGCCAAATGAATGCATTTACACACGTGAAATTTTCTGAATATATTTAGTACCTAATAGTAACCCACAGGGTACTGCTGACATTCAGAGCACTACTATGGCTTAACCAAAATAAAGCCATACACTGAGAAGTGGAGTTTGAAGTAAAATTTGGCTCTGCAGAACTAGTGTTGGTTTCCTTGGTTTCCCAGTTTAAAGAGAATTTTGAACTTAACTACAGGGCTTCTAGAGTGAGCTTTGAGCTAATTTTTCTATATGTGTAAGAAATATCACAACAAAAGATACACATTAGAGTTTGACAACAACAGATACATCGTTTTAGTGATGGGATTTTACCTATAGCTTCCATGAGTTCAAACAAGTTCCCTTCAAGCCACAGTAACCATTCAGAGTCATGTGAAAAGAAGCCAGCACAGTAAGACATATGCCACATGTTAAGTGACTTCCAAGTCACCTACAGTCTCTGAAATCTTTATGCAACTCCCATGGGATCATTGGATACTCATGTGGATGTTCATGAAATCAAATCACCTGATCTTTAAATTTGTTTTTACAATTTTGGGGTAAAGAGTCAATGCGACTAGTTATTTTACTTAAGGTAGGTAAAATACTCAAGGTTTGTTGTTAATTTCCAACCAGTCATTTTGTGTATAGAGAAAGTCTCTGGTTGCCTTACATCGGCAAAGAGCACAGTCTGGAATGAAAGGTCCTTCTGCATATAATTGCCCCAGAGATTTTTGATTCTCATAAGACATAACTCAGTCTGTGAGATGGTGATAAAAAGGGAGAGTAAGTCTTGGAAAATATAGCCCATACCTCCAACTGTCAGAGCCCGGATTCATGGTCATTTGACTGTGGGCCTCCAGAAGAACATGAGCATCATTAGGAAACTCTGAGACACAGCAGCAGCCTCCGGGGCTGGACAGCAGAGAGTGCTTTCCTTGGTGAGGAGGAAGGGTGTCCACAATGTGCCAGCCTTTAATTTGCACAGCTACCCATTGAGGGTGGTGTTATTATCCCCATTTTATAGAGGAGCAAACTAATTCTCAGAAAAATTAGGTGATTGCCCCCAAAGTCATATAACAACCAGATTGTAAAGCCAGGTTTCAACACTAGGGCTGTATGACTCTCAAATCATAGCCTTTCTAGTATTCAACACAAAATTTGCTTGTAAAGGAGAAGGGATTAAGTTGAGAAGGAAATGAAGTGAATCTCTCAGAAGACAGAGAGGGATGTCTGGACACCTCTTTTACCTGGTACATGCACTGGTACCAGGTAAACACAGGTACCTGGGATAATGCAGGAGTGGGAACAGCTGCATGTGCAAATGAGACTGTGTTTACCTTGACTACTAGGTAGATGTCTGAGGATGGATAGGTGACTGAGAACACCGCGGATCTTGCCTGACTGGAAGGGGCGACAGAGGGGGTGTGGGCACGAAGAAATCCTTTGAGCTGATCAGAGTTCAGGTCACAGTGAAAATTTTCTGAGATCTGTAAAGGGGTAGCAAAATGGAAAACAAGTTAGAGCCACTGTTCTCACGGTCTAAACATGTTTTAAAAAGTGAAAAACCAAAAAGAAATTTCTCTAAAGGAATAAATGTAATCATAAACATGGCTCACGACTAGTGGCTGTTGGAAAATCTGATACATGCTTTGCCACAATCTGGATATTTCGGAGTCATCTGAGAGATGTTCCTTGAAGCATTACATTTTTTTTATCAACCCCCCAATAGTTTCTCAGTATCGATGACGTGCTGTGTACTGCACTGAAGAAGACCAGGACACTGCCTCTGCCCTCAGTCAGTTTATATTCAGAAATGAGGAAGAAGTCAAATAGGAAACTGACTAGACGAAGAGCAAAATATAAGTGACCCCATTCATACAAAAAAGCACCATGGAGGTTACAAAGGGTGAGAGATCCCATTCAGTGGGGGTGGTGAGGAATGCTTCCCTCAGAGTGAGGCAGATGGGCTGTGGAAGAAGATGCTGCTAGGCAGAGCTGGAAGGGGACCAAGTACCAGGGAGAGTAGAGCAGCGAAATATCTCAGAGGCAGAAAAACCCGGAGTGAATTCAGTTAACAGAGACGAGTCCAGCTTGACTCTGCATAGGCTGTAGAGTGGAAGAGAACAAGGGAGAGCCACACTGAAGAAAGCCAGGAACGGAAGCTAAAGAGTTTATAACTAATTCTGTAGGCAGCAAACATCTGTTAAAGGTTCTGAGCAAAGAGCATGGCCTGATGGGCACCCCTTGGCTCACTAGTGTTGCGTTACTTACAAGCCACTGCCTAGTTGGGTCCCCCTTTCATCACAAATAGCGTTATAGCTGAGAACTGGCTGCTCAGGCAAAGACTACATTTACCATCCTCTCTTGCAGTTAGGTGTGAATTACGAGCATATGTGATGTGTCTGTCAGACACCCAGGCCACCCTTACCCATCTTTCCCCCCCTTTTTTCAGGATCTGCAATGGCAGTGACAAAAGTGACTTTGGGAGAATGCATATTGAAGATGGAGGAGTCACTGCCAGCTTGGGTTCCTGAATGACTAAGGGGCTCAGACCGCTGCTGACCTAGCCCCCCTATGCTGGATCCCTGGGAAACAAAGCCAGTGATTTCTTTAAGCCCGTGGTTCTCAAAATGTAATCCTCTTACCAGCAGCTTAGGCATCACCTGGGAACCTGTTAGAAATGCACATTCTCAGGCCCCACCCAGACCTACTGAATCAGAAACTCTGAGAGTGAGTTTAACGTCTGTTTTAATAAGCTCTCCAGGTGGTAGTGATGCACAGTTAAGTTTAGGAACTACTGCCTTAAACTAGGGCATTTGGGGGACTCTTGGTTTTAGTAGTTATCCTATCCAAACTCATACAATTCTCAGCGATTATTAGTATTTATTCAAGAAATACATATTTTCCTAAACACAGAATGGTTATGGGTAAAGAGGGGCAGAAGCATCTTACTCTGGTTTTGTTATTTTTGTTTTTCTCTAGGAGTCACAAAATAACTAAACAGTAAAACATCCATGGAGAAGTCTTAGGTCTTCAAACTGTTTTCAATTACAAGCACATCACAGTTAGTGAGGTCTCTGCCCTGCAGCAAATTTAAACTTCTGCTGCACAAGACACCTTCCATTCATGATGAGACTACTTCACAATGCAAAACACTTCCCAAGTGAGGAAATGCTACATGCACATCCAAGCTTGTTAAAAATGTATTTAAGTTGCCCTGTTTTGTTAGTAGCCCTCTACACTGCAGTATCAGTTCTCTCTTTTCCCAACCAGGCCTCTAGCCATCCTCTGGCCAACCTCCAGCAGGCTTTCCCTTAAAGTCATCAAAGAATATAAATAACTAACATTCCCAGATTATTCCCTCAAAAACTGTAAGGCAATTGAACTAGGTGTGTCAAAGGTCATTTGCTTTCAAATCTGATATGTTTTTGCTGAGTAGAAGTGAGATTTAAAAACATAAACTCAACCCTGGCTGGTATAGTTCAGTGGATTGAGTGCAGACCTGCAAAGCAAGAGGTCACTGGTTCCATTCCCAGTCAGGGCACATGCCTGCATTGCAGGCCATGTCCCCAGTAGGGGGCGCATGAGAGACAACCACACATTGATGTTTCTCTCTCTTTCTCCCTTCCTTCTCCTCTAAAAATAAATAAATAAAATCTTTTTAAAATCCCATATAATTTTTTTAAAAAAAGAAAACTCAAAGACTCATCAACAACATGTGTGCCCCCAAGGACAGTTATTTTTTGCTTTCTTACCTTTTTCCTTTCTTTAATATCATAGAGGGCAATGCTGGCAAACAGAGGCTCAATTTCAATCTCAAACCTGTGAGAGTAAGAAAGAAAAATCTGTATGATTTTAACTTAAAAATAATTTTGAATTTTCTCTAAGTGCCTAAATATATAAATCTATATAATATATAAATATACCTAAAGATGTAAGTAGTTTCCAGAAATATTCTGATAAGGCATATGAGAATCTGCTAGGATATTAGTGGAGAACCATGGAAGGTCATGAAACATTCTTAATTATTTGAGATCATGTTGAGTGGTGCATTCTCCCAAAAGGTGCTTGTTGGTGGCACCACGAGAGAAAGCAGGAGGGACAGGTCTTGGTCTGACCCAGCAGGGCACTCCCTGCCAGCAGCTGCTGTGTTTTCAGAGGTCTTAGGCACAGGCTTTATTTATAGTTTACAATTTAGTGCCAGGATAAAAATCCCTATTATTCCATTTCAAGCAATAGGACTTTTCAGATACTAAAAATAAGAAAAGTTCAGTTCCTTCTCCTTACATTTATTGCAGGGCCATCAGAGGAAGACTGGGTTATGATGTGGGTGAGGCCCTTCTGAACTTCATTGCCAGTGAGTCTGCTGAGGTGAGGTAGAGGGAGGGGACTGAGCACTGTGATAAATACTGAGGTGCATGGACCCAATGACAGCTGGGAAGAGGAGCCCTCATATTGGCCCTAGTTGCCCATTCCTCATGAAAAATGGTGGGTTTGAAGAAAACACATCCCCAAAGCATAATCCTGCCATGTGTTATAATATAGGCTTGGAGCACATATATGCACCTTCCAAGTTTCTCAGGTCAATAATCCATGACCTTGGGCACTGCCAGCTGAGAACACCGGTAATCAGGCCCTGGACCAACATCACTGCAGAATCCACACAAATTAGACTAAATTTTGTTTCAAGGCATGTTTCAGAGGATGGACTTACCATTGGATAGCTTTGCCTCAAAAGATAACTTTTTAGAAGATATTTGTGTCTAGGCTCACCAGCTACTGCCTGGCATGGTCGATTTGTATTTCATTGTCTATTCCCTGATACACAAAGGTCTGAATATTCCCATAATTTACCTAGGTAGGTACTGAGGGTTAAGTTCTCTGTGGTTCAGAGAAAGAGAAAGCGAATTAACCCTTGTCAAACACTTGCAGTTGTGCTGTGGTAAGTGCTTCACACGTCAGTTCCTTTAGACTCGCAACACTAACATGATGTAGCTGTTGCCCCATTTTTGAGGTTCAGAGTGCTTAAATAACTTGCCAAAGGCCACAAGGTCGGGAATTGACACACTCAGGTTTCAAGCCCAGTCCTTCCTGATAACAGAACCTGAGTCCTTCTGACCAGTGTTCCTCCAAGTGTGGTTTCCAGAAACTAGCGTTCTGAAGCAAATGAGTTTGTCAAAATGCAGGTTTCTTGGCCCCACCTGAAATCCACTGAACAAGTTTCTCAGGGAAAATGGTGATAGGAGGTCTCCCCAAACTTTCATTTAAAACCAGCTCTTTGGGTAAATTTAATGCACACTAAAGTTCCACCACTAAGAAGGCTCCTTTGAGCTCAGCTAACTTGACATAAGACAGTATTAAATTTTAAATTAAACTAAACATTTTTCCATTTAAAATGTAAGATAGCAAAAACACTCTGCTGTTATCCTCTTTTTTCTTGCTGCTATACACACGCACAGACCTGGGACTAGCCTAATTCTTTCTGTATGCACGAGGCTTTAAATACTTCTCAAAAGCAAAAGAAAAAGTTACAGATCTCAATAACTTTTAAAAAATTCCCTAGCTGATAAAAATCTATAGTAGTAGAAACAGGATTTGGCATATCAATGGGAAAACGTGTACTTAACATCATTACATTTTTACTATTCATATTTTAACATTCTATGTTTACTTGTAAGAATTTGCCTTTTAAAAAAATATTCGAGTTTGTTTCAAAGTAACTATACCTAAGACTATCTGTTCAGTCCATCGCTCTTGTTGGTATGGATACTGTTTAAGACATTTGAGCAGACCAAGTGCACTGAACAAGCACCTCAGTGCTTCTTAATTTCTGTTTTGACATTTTTTTTTTTGAAAATCACTAGAAACTGCACTTCATAATTTTCACCAAGAAAAAACCAAGTGATTCAATTTGCTTTTTTTTTTAATAATGTACATCTATCTTAGTAGCCATGTTTTCCCACTAGTGTGAACAGTGCCATTTATTAGAAAGTTCTAGAAGTCTTCGTGATAAGTATCACCAGAGAGAATTCCTCCAGTCCTGAATAGCAAAGCTACTGCATCTAAAAGTGCATCCTATGGGAGTGGACGAGTATCTCCCACAATGCAGTGGGCTTCCTGCACAGTGTGGAGGAGAATGAATAGCTACTTCCACTCGGTCCTCCTGCTGAAAGACAAGGAGGCCCCCACCTCCTGTTGGCTTGCCAGGCCTAGAGTTTGCCCTTCTGTACCTCTCACCTGATACAGAGGTAGCAAGTTCACTGGCTGCTCATCTCTGAGCACAAGACAAAAGGTCCCAACTGCCTCTTTCTACCTGCTGGTAGAATTGGCCAGGGGGCGGGGCTGCAACATCAAGAGAGCATGCACCACCTGGTGAGCAGTCATGTTGGCTTGTGTTCTGAGGAGAGGAACCAGGGAGGCTATGCATTAGAATTAGAAGTTTAGGACAGGTAGGAACTGTGACACTATCTGGTCTAACCACTTTCTTTAAAGGAAAGAAGTCAAAATCCCAGAGAAGTCTTAGGGTTAACACAAAGCCTTGAATCCAGCATCCAGATGCCCTAATTGCAAGCCAGGTGCTGCTTAAGGGGTCTATGAATTAATTTCAACAGTTGGATGACTATCCTAGTAGGGTGTAACACATAGTATGCTCAAGTACTTTTGCTGAGGCAGAACATTTACAACTTAATGTTTTCAAAAGGGTCTGTGATTTGAAGAAGTAAAGAACTAAGTCTCTAAAGTAGTAGCCTGCAAAGAGGAAAGAGAGGTGCACAAGCACCGCAGGGGCACACAAGGTAATCTACTGGAGAGCACAAAAAAAACACTGTGATTTATTTTTAAATACTTAGTTCAGCCTTTACAATTTCTTGATTGTATGTTTTATAATGTATATAATGTCTAATATGCAAGTACAAAATTAATAAATACCTATGGAAGACATATGACTTTTTTCTAGTATCAAAGTAAACAAACACCTTGAGGACAATTGCTTTAAAGCAGATGTGACAAATAACTGGCCTACAAGATGACTCTGCAGGCATGCTTTATTTGAATTGTGTGTTATTTTAAAAAGAAATGAGAAAATTTTAAGTAAGAAAATTATGCAGGAAAACCTGGATTTTGAAGAGAAAAATCAGACCATTGAGAAAAGTGGGCTTGTTTACTTGGAAGTCAAGGCTTGGTCCTAGATAGTGAGTGCCCCTGAAAAATAGTTTGCTACAGTGCCCACTACTCTCTATTGTCTCCTGGCACTGAGACTGGGTTTAGGTGTATTTATCACCATTTTCAACAGAGGTATGCTGGGTAAATGTTTAGAAAACAAGTGTCTTCCACCATGGCAAATTTCAAGTCACCAATGTGACTTCACTGAATAGAGAGCGGGGACGAGAAGTGCACATTCAGATGTCAGGAGTTAGTCAGAGCTGACTCCAGCACACCACTGGCTTTCACTAATGTTTTCTTCACATGGGCAATTTTACTCAATTACCTTCCATGTTTAACCTTAGCATTTGCCTTCCCTATTATGGAAGAGAGATTGTCAAAGGCTTGGTAGGATAGAATTCAGATCTAGCTGACTCCAGACCCTGCTCTTTCCACTACCTCACAGCTGCCCATTGTTAAATGTGTTGGGAGATCCTCCCTGATTCAAGCTCTGATGTTAAAGACACAGTTTGTGTCTAAAAGGCAATAGAAACCTCAGTGTAGTTGCCCATTGCTGATACTTACTTCAGGGTCTGCAACTTGACCAATAGCCTGTTGCCCAGGTGTTCCTTAGGACATTCTGGCACCGGACGTATTTCCACAGCATCCTCCTGTTATTAGTCACACGGGGAAGAAATCGTTAGTGGATTTCCATTACGGGAGTTCCAGGTGGAGTCCACCCAGGGAAGCGAAGGCTGCCATCCACTCCTCAATTCAACATGTACTTGCTTTATTTCCAATAGCAAAATATTTATGAGAGATTTATGAGAGAGTTTGTTATCCAACCCCCAAGCTTCAACCATTTTTCTCCTTTCAGGAAGCCAAGCATTTAAGACAAAGAGGCTGAGGGAGGAAGGAAATGTGAACATGAATATGACTTAGCAACATCCACCAGATGGCATTGCAAAATCTTATACCTATTGTTGGCATTTTTTTTCTGCTGTAAGTACACATTGAGAATAGTTCTCCTGCCAAGGACTGTGCTAGTAAATATGTGTGTTTCAGACTTGAGGTCTGAGCCAGAATAGTACACTTAAGGCTGTAAACTATCAATACTATAATACAGTGTCTTTCTCAGTTCACTGTTTTCTTAAACAGATGATAGAGATTTGGGGTTGAATTTATAGGTTCTATAAAAATATGTCTGGCTAAAACTTGCTGAAGTTCTATGTACAGAAAAGCTTTGTAATGAAAGATTAAAAGATATACCTGTATCTTACCAGACTGGGACTCAAGACTTAAAGAGAAATAACAAGTCCCTACTGTAACTTTTAGCATTCAAATCTAAACTTATCACAGTATCTTAATTATATTTAAGCATGCAAAGATAAACAGCGCAAGTCCCTGAAAACTTTAATTCCTGCTCTTGCAAACATCAGTAGGTGGCCCGCAGCTCACAAGGGCATGAAGAAAAGAGAAAGGTCTTAAGGGTGGGGGCTTCCACCAAAACCCCACAGCAACCACATCATTTTGACTAATAGCAGTAGAGCCACCTCGTTGGCAAATCTGTTCCCAGTTTGGTGGAATAGCCAAAGTGGTGAATTCACAACCGTTATAAGCTCTACTCTCCTTCAAGGCCCAATCAGTTGGCCACCTTGTGGGGTGAAGTTGCTGTTTGTTTCATAAAAGACACAGTTCTGATGCCTACACGGAGCTGAGTTTCCTCAGGGCAAGGCGGAACTTTTTAGGGTGATCAGAACAGACACACTGGAGGGGGAAGGTCACTGTTAGTGGAAAACAACCTCAATGGAAGGACACTCATGGGTCTCGAAGACTACATTAGGTCTGAATTCATTTTTTCCTTTAAAAGCTTTCACTTGGGAAATTGTGAACACATACAAGTAGAATAATGTAATGAACCACTTGTACCCATTAACTTCCTTCAACGATTTCAACTCATGGGCAACTTGGTTTCATCTGCACTTGCACTTGCTACCTTCCCCCCTCACTATTGAATTACTTAAAAGCAAGGCCCCAACATCATTTCATTTCATCTGTAAATATTTTTGTACAACTCTCTAAAAGATCAGGACTTTTAAAAACACATAACTGTAATACCATTATGACCCTTAAAAAATCAACAAAAATTTCTTGTTGTCACTAAATATGTAATTAGTTCTAAATTTCCCCAACTATCTTAACTTTTTACAGCTAGTTTTTATAATCAGGATTCAAACAGTGTGTGTGTATGTGTGTTTGTGTGTATATATATATTTTTTCCAAAGTTACTTCTAACCTATATGAGTTTTTTGAGCCTTTATAGTTATCAAAAAAAGGAACAAATTCCCAAAGAAGCAGAAGAGGAAATGTAAAGTTTTACTGTACCTGTTTCATCTTGCTGGGAGTTGTGGCGTGTGTGTGTGTGTGTGAGAGAGAGAGAATGAGATGTAAGAGAGAAGGACAGTGAGATAGATGACATCCTCCCATCAGTTGGCCAAATGAATCCTGAGGCCAACTCTACGTCTGCCTGCCTGTACCTTCATTATGTGAGCCAGTGAGTCTCCTCATTTTTTAACTGATTTTAGTTGGGTTCTGTCACTTGAAGTCAAAATGCAAACTCTTCAGTGATTTGGAATATAGTGGCAACTTTCTTAGGGATCAACACATAGGACAACACCTTTTATAGACTCAGTGAATCAAGGAAAGAACTCACCTCATCTAACTTGGTGGTTGAATTCTACTTTTACCTCTCCTGTAGACTAAGTCATCATTTTGATTAATAGTTCACCTCTCTTCTAATTGTCCTCACCAAGGAATAAATTAATGATAACATAAAGCAATTTCATTAATGTGTTATCAAAAATTCAACATTTTTAATCATTTCATGGCAAGCCAGAAATTTACCTTTCTTCCACAGGACTTTCTTTGAAGCAAGTACAAATTACAAGTACACATGCAACTACAACATATTAAAGGGCTGGTGTAGGGGTACTCAAGCATTTTCTACACACCAGTTTACAAATAACTGTTACACTAATTACAAAGCATTCCTCCTCACTCAGTAAGGTGCATTCCATTAGGACCTCTGCTAGAGTATAATTTTCAGGCTCAACTGAGGTTCAGCACTGTTCAGAGACAATAAAACAAAGTTCCTTCAAAACAGTCTGTGATTCACTTTATAGTCCATTCAGAATGGATATTCTCCAGTTAATCCATTGAGGGAAGTTTTAATGAGCTGGCGTCTCGCTGGAAGTGTTCTCCTGGTCCTTGAATGTTTTCTCTCTCC
The DNA here is from genome assembly GCF_021234435.1 of Artibeus jamaicensis. Classification (NCBI taxonomy): domain Eukaryota; kingdom Metazoa; phylum Chordata; class Mammalia; order Chiroptera; family Phyllostomidae; genus Artibeus; species Artibeus jamaicensis. The sequence goes on along the minus strand of NW_026522030.1, from coordinate 39,184,267 downwards.
CAGAACCCACCTTGGGTCCCCTTATCATGGACTGGCCCCTCCAACATGGAATCAGGATGAAGAGGAATGCAAGTGAAGGTCAAGTCAGACAAACAATATTTCTTGGACAAATCTGTTAAAAAGTTTTAAGGTTGTAGATGGAAACTAAAAAGTTTTGAGATAAAGGGGGGTTGTTTATATGATATTTGGATTTCAGTTATGTGTGCTAATCTAGCTGGTAGTCATGTGTGGATAAATAAACAGGCAAACATAACAGTTAGAATTAATGGTTTAGTATCTCCACCCTATAATTTAACTTACCTGTTGATCCTTGAGCAAGTAATTTACCCTCTCTAATTCTTACTTTGCAATCTGAAAACATGGAGATGATAACATTGTCCACATTATTCATATTTATTTTTTAATCTGCCTCATTCAGAAAGGATTTGAGACCACTGACATGACTATAAATAAAACAGGTGAGAGGACAAAGGTAGTTGGAAATAAGAATAAGAAAAAAAGAAAGTTGAAGTAAATTCAGGACACCAAAGAGCTCCCGGACTGAGCAGAGGTGGACAGAAAGCTGACACTAAGTAAAGAATTTAGGGGAGTTGATTACAAGATGAGCACAATCTCTAAGTGCACACATTTTTTTCCATGGAAGCACAATTCTTCTTTGTCTGAAGGCTGAGGGACAATTTCCCTGCTGATCCTTATTGAGGTAGCTGTTGGGTGATAAGTAGGTAAATGTTCTCAATCATATTTACACAGTGGACACATATCATATCTCATGACAGCTGACCAGGGTGAGCTTTTGTCCTTTTTGCTGAACCTTATGGTCCTTTTTGCCGACCAGTGGGGAGCTCATGAAAAGACCAGTGAGCTAACACAATTCTTATGGGTGGGGGCTTCACATGGTGTAAGAATCAGGCTCCCTGATGGTCTCGCTTAATCCAAAAATCAAATTTCAAATACTTAGAGATATGGATGTATCTTATATGCAAAATTTCCCCAAATCATTTTCCTTACAAGCAATTTTTTAATAAAATTTGGACAGCAGAGATATTGCAGTAATCTGTTCTGGCAAGACCCAGAAGTGTAGGTATTCTGACATGCAGAAGGGAAGACCGAGAGCCTAATATAAAGTATGAGGAGCTGGAACAGTCGTGAATAACGGTCACCCCTCATCCCATTCAAAGTGCTCTGAGGAGTGACCATGGGCAAGGCCTGAATTATCAAATTGTTCTGGGTCAGGTCCAGTGTATAAAGAAGTAGACGATCAAGAGCCTAATGTACTGGGACTAAGGCTGTGATATTTTCAGGTTGGAATGTTTTTGAAGATTAAAAAAAACTTAAAGCATTAAAGAATGCATGTCTTGATGGATTAACTGCAAAACTTACCCCAAAGTAACTGAGTGGTTTGACTGGCTGAGTGGGATCACTGCATGTGGCCCCTCCACACATTTTGGAGCATAAAGGAGATATCAGTGAAAGTGTTTCATAAAGTGCTGTGAAAATCCTAGTTATCATTAGAATCTCATGTGTATCAATGACCAATAATTGCCTCTGCTATTATGCAGGCTTGCCTTGGTAAAATAAGCAGCCCCAGAAGTCATACGATTAAGCATCCTGATGTTGCTGTACAGTAACGATGAACAGAACTATCTTCCTGGAGACTCTCTGTGTCTTCACTGAAATTCCCCAGCACGAAGAAGGTCACACCCACCTCGTCCACGGATGGGTAAAGGGCAAAGAGCTCGGCCTGCCGGTTGGTCCTCCGGGCCTCCTCATTCTTCTTCTCGAAGTCCTCCGCACTCACACTTTGCAGGAGGTTTTCTAGCCGCTGGTCAGGCTGCAGGCTGCGGAGATCGAAGTCACAAGCAGTGAGGGGGCCTTTCCCAGACACATCACACAGCGCGTTTAAGTGGTGGGGGCCTGCCTGTGAGAAAAGACACATCTTTGTGAGAGACATTGTGGATCTACAATGAGAACTAAACAGTCTGGGATGTCTCAAGACTGCTCCAATGTGCAATTATAGAATCAGGCCTCAAGGAGTTTCTGAGCTGAAGAGAGTTTAACATGAATCACAGCTTCCTGGCCTGAGCAACCTAAAATTAAACCTCTCCTTCTCACCTGGAAAGAGGTAATTACCCATCCCATGTAGACAGACCTGTCCCTGAAGAAACGTTTAGAAACAGCACTGTGTCCCTGTTAGTTTTTGGTGTGCTTTTCCGAAGATTGGGAGGCAAGCATTTTATGAACCACGTCTCATGTTGAAGCAGAACAGACTGGGAGAAGGTACTACAGAAAGGAGACTGGACTGGGAAATAGAGGGACCTCATCCTAATCTCAACTCCAGAACTTGGTTTTTGAAACTAGAAAATAAGATGATCTGTGAGGAGTCTTCCAAAGTAAACTTTATTTGAACTCCAAAGCGGAGTTTTATGTTCCTGGAGACACAGCTGTGGGCATGGGAACACTTTCCTATAGGACTTTAGAAACAGTTACAGGAATAACCACTGGAAAAAGAAGAAAAAGAAAAAGCATTTGCTATTCAAGCAGTATCCACTTTTAGCTGCAGTGTGTTTGAAAAAACTATTTCAAAGAAATCACAAAATGAATTCTTTATTCCATTAGAAATGTCTTGGAAACTGGGACCTGCATATCTAACAAAAGACTTGGCAAAGAAGATATAACCATAATCAACAATATATCATAGGAATATCAATGGATCTATTATAAACATCTATAAAATTGATGGTAGAATGTTATCCTAAAGTTCTACTAAATGGACTACTACTATACAATTTCTCTATAAGATATACTTTTGTGTCCTGGCTGGTGTGGCTCAGTGGATTGAGCACCAGCCTGCAAACGAAAGGGTTGACAGTTCAGTTCCCAGTCTGGGCACATGCCTCGGTTGTGGGCCAGGTCCCCAGCAGGAGGTGCACTAGAGGCAACCACACATTGATCTTCTCTTCCTCTCTTTCTCCCTCCCTTCCCCACTGTCTAAAAATAAAATAAATGAAATATTTTAAAAAAAGATATACTTTTGTGACATCTATCTAGCTCATAAAAAGGCTACTTTACTAGATCATAAATTTTACCTAAATTGAATATACTAGCAATAATCAATATTAATACTTTAATTATAACTATTTTTGTTTGTTTTAGAATTTATAAAGGCCTTGGGAAAAGGCTTTTATACCCCATAAAAGAGGAAGCATTAAGAGATTTTAGACCTTTCTTTTTTCTTTAGTTGAATCCAGAATTGTCTTTATTAAGAGTATATGTTTTCAACTGTTAAGCCACGTTTGTCTTTTACAGGTGAATTGTTTCTCTCTTGTTCTGCTACTAAGGCAATGCCATAATCCTCTGACAACTTGAATTTCTTTACTTATTAAAAAGAGTTTTAAAATCTTTTTTAAAATTATTTTCCCCACCTTCTCTTGTTGATGTTAGATTTACATACATAGTTAAGAAAGTTTTTGATATAATGGATGCTGATCATTAGAAAGAAAAACTCCAATTGTTGGTATGAGAGATTTACTGAAAAACCATAAATCCTTTCATGTTCACATCTTGAAGCTCCAAAGCTCTCAAAGAGAAACTAAAAGGAGGCATTAAGTTAAAAATACAGAATTATTGCAAAGGGTAGGAGCTCCTTCTTTCTTTCTGCTGCATAGAATTCCATTGTGTATATATATGTACCATAATTTTTTGATCCATTCATTTATTGACAGGGACCTAGGTTGCTTCCAGCTCTTGGCTATTGTAAATTGTGCTGCTATGAACATTGGGGTGCATAGGTTCTTTTGGATTGGTGTTTTAGGGTTCTTAGAATATAATCTCAGCAATTCCATTGCTGGGTCATAAGGCAGGTCCATTTTTAGTTTTTTTAGAAAATTCCATACTGTTTTCCATAATGGTTGTACCAGTCTGCAATCCCACCAACAGTGAACTAGGGACCCCTTTTCCCCTAGACCTTTCCTACAATGGCATGTTATGCAGTCATTAAAAAAGAGAACATGTATTCATTGGAAGAGAAAAGAGGATCACAGTACATTGTATTGTTAATATGAAAAAGGAAGTTATACAATGTTATGTAGAATTGACCCAATTTTATGAAAAACATGAGTACTGTGAAGTCATATCACACATATACTAAGCTTATGTAAATGCAGGCATTTGGCCTCACCATTCCACTTAATAATGTACATAAGACTGAGAACCAAAGGGAAGATGTTGCTGGTCGTTTCATGATCTGAGTACCTCTCCGGGATTAGTGTTAGTCTAATACTTAAAAACATAATATTTGCATAACTTGGCTGTGAAACTTAGCCAGACATCACTGAGTGCTCTGTTAGTCTGCTGGAGGAATGAGTGTGCTTTAGGGGTGAGCACACCCCTATGGTGAATAGGTCATTCACCTATTGTCTGTCAGCTCTAACTTCATCCTTTTATACAATTCTGTAATGCTAGACGTATGTTCCGCAAATCAGATTTCTGCTTTGCCTGATACTCCATTTAAATTATGCCAATTGGGGGCACTACGGGGAAGCTGGATAGCTGGAGCTGGGAGAAGAGACTGGCCCCTTCCTCTTTGCTTACAGTTCCTTTTGCCACTGTTAGTGGCTGCTGTTTTAGCCTTGAGCTCCTGTTGGCACTTCTAGAACCATCTTCATCTTACCTCTTTGGAGGTATCAGACCACCTGGACTATTCCTCCTCCTAGGAGCTCTAACTCCACACTCCCGGCCTCTCTGAGGTCTTTCCTCTGAGATCTGCTGGGCCACACCTTCTCCTAGGCCCCTGAGGGGCCCCTCTTCTGAGCTTCTAGGCTCTCACCGCCAAGCTCTTCCCATTGGACCCATAGTTCTCGGACGTGGTCCTGGGACCAGCAGCATCAGCAGGTCCTGGGAAATGCTAATTAGACATGCAAATTCTCAAGCTCCACTCCAGACCCAGTGAGTCAGAAACTCTGAGGCGGGGCCCAGTAATCTGTGTTTGAACACGCCCTTCCGGGGATTCCGAGGAAACCAGAACTCGGGAACGGCTGCCCTAGACCCCAGCCCCAGGGTGCTGTGCTGTTTCTTGCAGTTATGATTTCTGCATGACTTCACTTTTCTTTTGGGGTCTCTAAGTCCTCCAAAACCTGTTTAATCAATTCCCTGTGTTAAATGTCTTCTATGGAAGTATCTAGTGTGCTTCTGCCTGACTGACACAAGGAACAATTTACTTGGTCATCATGTATGGTGAAAACTGATTTTAATCAAAATTACTAGGGAAAAATTCCCTTAAATCTCCCAGAGAGCACAGCATCCAGATATTCTAGGGCTCAGGAAGCCCATCATATTCTGCACTGGGAAGATGGCTGATACCTTTGTAGAGCTCAGATTAGGTAGGTAGTTGGCATGAGCATAGAGACCATGTTGTTGGAAAACTAGGTATTATTCAAAAACCTTCCAGTAAGCATGGTGAGATGCTTTTGGGTTATGATAGCACCTAAAAGCTAAAAACTATACCGATTTAAGAAGAAGTCCTATGCAACCTTGGACAAATTTCTTCCTCTATGTTTTCTTGTTCTCAATTATAAAATGGGCAGGTTGGACTGGAGCACTGGCTTTAAAATTTTTCTAATTGTGGTAAAATACACATGACAAAATTTACCATTTAGCCATTTCTTGCGTGTTCAGCACAGTAGTGTTAGGTACATCCGCACTGTTGTGCAACCCACCTCCCAGGCTCTTTCATCTTACAGAACTGAGGCTCCAGACTCGTCCAACAGCACTCCCCACGTCCCCCTCTCCCAGCCCTGGCAACCACCATGTACTTCTGTCTCTATGAACTTGACTAATCTAGGCACCTCGCATAACTGAAATTACACAGTATTGGCTCTCCTGTGACTGGTTTATGTCACTTAGCACATTGGTTTCAAGGTTCATGCATTTTACAGTATGTGTCAGAATTTTCCTTCTTTTTAAGACTGAATAATATTTCATTGAATGTGTATGCCACATGTTTATCCATCCACTCACCTGTGTATGGCTACATGGTTGTTTCCACCTTTTGGCTATTGTGGATAGTGCTACTATAAACACAGGTGTATAGAGCTGCCTTTTAAACTTTAACTACTCTGTGATGAAAATAACTAACAACAACAATAACAGAAGCCAACATTTACTGGGCACTAAGTGTAAGAAGAAACGTGATCCAAAGTGCTGTATGCATATTAGTAACTCATTGGACACTCTGACAACCTCATGAGTTAGTTACTATTTCCACTCTTGTTTTCCAGGGGAGGAAACTGAAGCTCAGAGAGTTTAGTTATCCTGCCTGAGGCAGCGGAGTTAGAGGTGGTAAATCACAGAGAAGCCCGGCCTTTAGGCTCAATGTGGAGCCTTTAATCACTCTGCAGCCTGCTGAGGGGCCTTTCTGAGTCTCCAGGGGAATATTATAGGGACAGGCCTCCCCCAAGCAGCTAGAGCCTCCCCACTTTTTCTGTTTTAATTACTGAGCTTCTGGGTCTTTTCTTTTTCTTTTTTTTTTTTTTTTTGAACGCTGATGTCTGTGGCTTCAAATAAGTCTGAAAAAAAAACCCACTTGACTCAGATGGCAGAATTCCGCCTACTCGAATATTCTATGAACTTAGCCTTTTTATTAGTTAATAAAACCCTGGGTGGAACAGCCAGTAACCTGGTAACCAGATTTGTTGGTGGGAAATACCTGAGCTCTGGGTTCACTGCACTCCAAGGTTTCTGATTCAAATGTCTGTTTCTGAAGCGTCTTGTGAAAATCTTTTCGGCATCCAGTCTTTTTAAAACCACAAATCTCCGAACTTCCTTGGTTTCTTTATTGTTGTTATTGAGAGAGGGAGGGAGAGAGAGAGGGAAGGAGGGAGGGAGAGAGCAAAAGAGGCAAAATCATTAGATTAAAAACAATAAAAGTAGTGGCTTAAACATAAACTTGGTGCTGAAAGATTTTGCAAAGAAAGGACCAATTGTAATTCTTCACATCTAATTATGCACCAGGCCTAATACAAGGCTCTCTTGTAATGAGATACAAACTTGCCTCCTGGCTGGCTCATAATTAAAGGCAAGAATGGCCTGGGAAAATGCCACTTCAGAGGTGTGGTCATTTCAGCTGTGGGGCATTTGGCTCCAAGTTGAAGCTAAACTATGACTCTAGTGTAAGAAGTTGGAATAAATCTAGCAATGTGCAGGAGTGGCAACTAAAGGTTGTTTGAAGATAAAAACAGAGGAAAACATTTAATTCCACATCAATATTTTTAATAATGAATTTAAAAAGGCAGGATGTGATTATGAAAAGCTAGAAATAAATGCTTTACGTACTGAAAACCTTTGCTAAAATTCTCAATCTCCACTCCATCCAGTCCATTAAAATGGTATTTTAAAAATGTATAGTATTAGAAAGGGTTTAAAATATAATGTCCGGGACTGTCACTGGGAAAAGAAATTAGACCGTAATTTCATGAGAGGAGAATTATATATAAGTTGGCAAATAATAACCACAGAAACCAGTGTGTGTATTCATTCCCCCTTTTTATGATTCAAAGGCTTCCTGGAAAACATGCTGCAAAGTCAACAGCACAAACATGAGCCCATTTTGTTTGACCTTCTACATGATCAGAAAAAACACTGAGCAAGCTGGCGGAGGAACCTGAAATGAGATGGGATTTATTAGGCAGATCAAACAGCAGACAGATACAGCAGGAGGTGTAGGAGAGCCACTAGCAATGACCCAAACACAGTTTATAACTCTCTGGGAGGGGCCAAGTGCTGGGTTATGCACAGTGGCCAACACAGGACAAGTATTCCATAAATTTTTGTTCATTGAGTTAATGAAAGAAAAAATGACACCTCCCTCCCTGTGTTGTCTGCAGGGAGAATGGAGAGTAAGACTCTCATTGGATTTTATTATACTCTAAAGATGAGTAATTTATTTTCAGTAAAAGGAGACAAGAAACAGCCTAAAAGACAGATATGATGGGCTTGATGACTAGTTCAAGTCAAGGTTTACTGTGAACGGCCCTCCGCCTTCAGTGTCTCCTGGGCCCTGGCCTTCCCCTGACCCGCCCTGCACTGGCCGGGCCGGACGGGCAGCAGGCCAACCGGGGACTCGAAAAAGCAGTAAGAAAATGAAAGGTGTACTCTGAATAAGGAAATAAGACTAAATATTTAGAAGGAATTTTAAAGGAAATATCCAGCATAACTTCTGTTTGAGATTCCTAAACACCAACCAAATAAATAAAATAAAAAATGTTAATTATATTGTTCGGACTCATCAATTAACCAACAGTATTTGGGAGGACCCTTCCAACAATTCCTCAGAAGTAATCATTGTTTGAAATACTTAAGAAAATGATTTTGGTTCCAGTTGCTCTAAGTGTGTAGACCACTGTGGTCAAAAAGAGTAAACACGCATGTGACCAAACTTTATTTTATTTATTTGTTTGTTTTATTGTTGTTCAAGTGCAATTGTCTCCATTATATTATAATATTTGTTTTCTAGTTTCTAATACAGATCCTTTGAGAGATAGCCTCCTGTAGGATTTCATAAACCCACTAGCTTCTTATAAGTAATTCTCCCCAGTATGAGTTTAGGCATCGACGTGTATGTGTGTGTGCTGGATGGGCAGGCTTTTCTAGCGCATGATGTGACTTTTTAGGACTCTCCCTACGAATTAAAAGAAACAGTGTTGTGTGATCTAATGTCATGGGGAAAAAGCCACCCAACTTAAAGTAGTGGCAAATACAGGCAAGTATCAAGTTGCATCCTTAGATTATACTACCTCTGTGATAACATGCTGAATTAGTAATCCTTTTCCCTAAGAAAATCCAATTTTAAGGGGGAAAATTCCCAAAGGTATTAACTAATATTAATTCATTCTAAGATTGAAAGCCAACAGTGAATTAAAATTCAAATTTCAGCCCTGGCCAGTGTGGCTCAGTTGGTTGGAGCATTGTCCTGTGGCCGAAAGATCACGGGTTTGATTCCCACTCGGAGCACATGCTATGTTGCTGGTTTGGTCCCAGTCGGGGCGTGTATGGGGGCAACTGATTGATGTTCCTCTCTCTTCAGTGTTTCTGCCTCTCTCTCTGGAACCAATCAATAAATCCACAAAAATAAAATACCCTGTCTTAAAAAAAATTCAAACTTCACACTTTAGTGTCTGCCTTTTGCCTTCCTTAGGACTTGTCTACTGCAAAAAGGGGACTGGTGTCAAAGTTTCAGCCACATGCCTCTTCACAAGGAAACCTGCTTGGGCCACAGAAACAAAAATCAGGAAGCAGCCTAGATTTAGACCTTAGACCTAGTTTTAAACCTCACCCTCGCTGACCAGAACTACATTTGTTTTAGCTTTGTCTCTTGTCTCATAAAATGTATGGTTTCCAAGAGGGTTTACTTACAAGTGAACAACACATGCAAACACACATGCAGACACACAGTTCCGACGTGCCCGCCTCCAGCACCCCCCGGCCTCTGCTCTCGGTGCTCTGTTGCTTCACAGGGTGAAGCACGTGAATTACAACATCAACTCTAGGATATTTCCCCCAGCTTTAAAATTTTATGACAGTTCATACACTATACCTGAAAAAATTCACATTAAGTTTTCTTCCTGAAAGATGTTTAAATCTGGGGAAAATTTGGTATAGTCATTCTTTTGCTATTTTATGCAAGTAGAGGCTTTCTTTCTTTTTTGTCCTCAGTTTTGTTAGAATGTTTTCTGGAGTTCTTTACACAGACCCCAACACACTGAGAAATGAGCATTTAAAAAATGAGTTACAGAATAGTGTTAAAAGTTCATTTCACAATATGTACACTCTAATGCTATGTATATGCCAGCCGTCAGAATGTTTGGTACCAAAAGCATTAAGACTAATGTATTCTGTAGGTGTGTGTTCGACACCAGAGCAAAACTTCTCCCTTTCTTGACCTAGATTAGCATTTATTTCCCCATTTAAAATCTCCAAAAGTTGTCAAGCCCCCTTGCGGCAGTAAAAGTAGAGCTAGCTCTACTTTTACTGTAGGAGAGCACAAGGGCTGGCAAGCTTGTACAGATGACTCATTCCAACAGTGCCAGCCACAAAAGGCTGACGTCACCACTGGGCAGGTAGTGAGACTGCTGGCTGAGCACCCCTGGCCCTCCCCCCAGCCTCAGCCTCACTGCCCCACCCGGGCGATGAGTGAAACAAAGCCATGTTTCTGTTGAACCCATCAGCAGAAGAGATGGGGAAGCAGGCCAAGTGGTAGAAAGACTACCCTCATGGGCTGAACACAACGTATTGCCTCTCAAGAGAACTCCATTTCTTTTCCTCAAATATTATGTTACACATTTGGGGCAATCCAAAGACCAAACATGTTTTGAGAATATTCTCTTTAGAGGCAGTGTGGTGGAATAGACAGAATGTCCAGGCCTGGGTTCAGGTGCTGGCCCCTTATATACTGGCTATGGGAACTTGGGCGAGTGACTTCCTCTCTCAGAACCAGTTTCCTCCAGTGTAAAGTGGAGGAGAACATGGCTCTTTCGAAGGCTTATTGTGAGGACAGGAAAATGATATGTGTGTCTCTTTATTTTTTTCCTCTTCCCTACACCTTTTTCCTTTGTCTCCCTCCTCCTCCTGTACAATGTATAAGAACCATCAGAACGAGGTAGCCATCCATGCTGGGGGGTGGAGGTAGCTGAGGAAGCACAGAGTGGGAGGTCGAAGGTCAAACATTTAAAAGGGCTGTTTGCCAAGGAGAATCAGAACCCATAGGGTGTGAGAAGGGCATCTAAGCCTGGGGCAGCCTGACACAGCCCGGCATGTGATAGCAGAGGCTGAATAGAAAGAGGAGGGCATATACCTGGGAGAGAAGCCTGCCATGGGGTTTCAGTGCCAAGGCAAGATGAAAGGGTGTGCCTGTAGAGGAATGTCCTGGCTAGTAAGTGTCAGCACAGGCTGAGGAGAGCAAGCCTGATGCAGGGTGTCAGAATATGAAGAAGAAGGCAACCTTAAAAAAAAAGAAAAAAGAAGGCAACCTTATGGGGATAGAGGGGTTCCATATAGGGAAATTAAGTACGTAAACAGATTAAAGATAACAGGAGTCAGATGGTTCACTATCTGACAAGCAAGTTAAAACTATGGAGAAAAAGAAAACTAGATGAACATTGTGTTGTTGGCTTGGGACAGCACATATTGACAAGAACTCATAGCTTTCAGCACACAACACAAACACACACAGTTCTAGTCGCTGAGCAGATATAGGAAAAGCAACATCTTAAAAGCAATGAGCACAGCGAATATTTACATTTTGGCTTCTAAGTACCATTTTCCACTAAAAGGAGTAAAAACTTCTTGGAGAAATGACCAGGGGTGAGGAAAGAGAAGTGTAAGATCAGCCTGGAATCTCTTGTGGCAGAAAGCAAGGATGTGATCCCTGACTGCTGGGGACATGTAAAAAAGACATATGAACCAGTTGAAGGGATTCACCCGAGTCAAATTGAGGATAATTTGAGCATGAAAATAAAAAATGGGGAGGGTGGGGGGGAATGCAGAAAACTGTACTTGAACAATAATAAAAATTAAAAGTATTTTTAAAAGAAGTTGATTAAAACATAGGAAACTATAACTCTATATTGACACAAATAAATCAAAAGCTTGATGAGGAACGGGGCATTTACAATAAACCCAAAATGGAGGGGCTTTCTAAAAAATAACTGGCATGTAATTTTAAGATCATGAAAAGTCAAGGAAACACTAAGAACTGTTTCAGAGTAAATGGGACTGAAACATGTAAAACCTAATGTAATGCATGACTTTGAACTAGATCCTTTTAATCTAAAAGGCCTTCGTGGGACACTGTGTGGGATCCAAGGATTAGATTGTAATAATATACCAATATTAATTTCCTGAGTGTGATGGTTTTATAGTAATTATGATGGAAATGTCCTTGTGTATAAGAATTATACACTAAAGTATTTGGAATAATAAATGGAGAATTATATCAGCAATTTACTCCCCATGGTTTGGGGAAAGAGAGGGGAAGATCTTTGTGCTATATTTGAAAGTTTTCTGTAAATTGTTTCAAAATAGGAAAATCATATATGTTAGGGGTATGGCACTGTAATGATGATTGTAGTGGGTCCTGTTGACTAACGCATGCACCGATTCTGCAGCTGCCAGAGTGTAGGAGCTGTCATGCCCAGAGACCTTCAATGGATTCATTCTAACTCCTAGCCCCTTAACTTTGCTTAGCTGGTGGCTACAATAGTCCCCCTTGACTCAAAGTGGGACAGTGGGGCAACTCTGCAGTATGATCCCTCCAGAACACCCTGTGGATCAGGCCAAGAATTTATTGTGCTATCAACTTTAGTTGACTTCTGCTTCCCTATCTTGCTTCTCTCCCACACTTTTAGAAAAAGCTTCTCTTGCTTTTTCTAAAGAGCATGCTCTTGAAAATCTCATGTACCTGAATCCCTGTCCTGGACTCAGCTTTGAGAGAATCTCACCAGCTCAATAAATGATAGGTATTATTTTTAGCATTCAAGATAATACAATCAGATTCAATACCAATGCATGTGTATTATAGATCTAGATACCCTTATTTTATGAATATGTTAAAGTTTCCTAACACCTTGTTTCTGCTAAATTGTGGTTTTCTACATGGGAAATTTACTTCATTATCAAAAACAAAAGTAGAACTTTGAAAAGTGCTCAAATTCTACTTGTAGAATCCCCCCCCCCAACTTGGCAAAAAAACCCAACAACAACACACACAAAAACAGCAACAACAATAACAACAACAAAAAACCCACTACAATGGTTATTGTTCTGATTAAATGTGTTTCATTCCACTCCTTCCAGGGTGCCTTTGTGGCTTTTCTTTCCCAGATGTGCTGCTTAAACTATGGATTTTGGGATTCCATTATTCCGACACCTTAGTAGTAATGATTCCTGATGAGGGCAATTGATGCTTCCCTTTTCGACTGTCTCAATGACTGGGGTATGCTACTACATTTCATATCCTGCCACACATGGGGCATCATACATAATAATGACAGATCATCTCAAATTCAGCATCCAACACAACTATCAAATTTCCTGTTGGATGTTTATGGAGGTGAAAAACTAGTTTGTAGATGTCTAAGCCAAGACTCTAGACCATTGTGCAAATAAATGCAAAGTATTTTTGCACTGAATTTCCCAGGAAAACAACTACCATGTAAATGTAGGGGAGATTAAACTTCATGCTGATTCAAGCTCTACCAAGAGTTTTTCCTCATTTTGAAAAATCTCATTTCTGTTGGCAATGCTGTTTGTGGTATTTGAATTGCCAGTATAACACAGTGTTGAGGTCTGCTTTTGTAGGTCTTATATTCCTCCTGCAGCTGCAAACAGCTGTTATTACGTTCTCTGGTGCAGTTGTACCTAAGCATTTGCATATTTGCATACATGCTATTTTATATATTATGTTTCTTTTATTTCTCCTTTATATAACAGTTAGGACACTTCATTGACTTCTGAAAATGAGAAAGGTTATGGGTTATAAAGGTGGTATTATAAAATATGTGTTACACAGAAAGGAGGTGTTGAGTCTGACAGATCTGAGAACGCTTATCTTAGAGCAACATGGTATGGATATTTGCTCGTTAAAGTTCCATTCATTCTTCCATTCAACATATGTTTATTAAAGTATCTCCTGAGAATAAAGGATGCAGACAGGAAGACGTAAGAATCCCAGCTCTAAAGGTGTTCTTATCCTCAGGGAAGTGATAGGCTAGTGAGAAAGATCACATATTTAGGAGGGGAGATACAAATTTAGACAAGTAACTGGAAGGTGATGTAGAGTGTGACAAAAGCTTCTAAGAGAAATATAAACAGCATGCTTCGAAGATTCAGAGAAGGGAGTCATTACTTCTGGCCAGGTCAGGGAAGGCTTTGTGAAAGCCTTTGCATTAGGCTTTAGTGGCTGTGGAGTTGTGAGACAGGAGTCCCCGCACAACAGGTCAGGAGTGACTCAGTGCTTTCTGCCACTGTGCTGTTCTTGGTAACTGCATAGGTCAGTAAGCCTGGCATGCTTTCCACACTTTTAGACAGCAAATGGCTAAGTACCTTGACAGCCAACACAACAAATGCCTGTCATAATAAGCAATTATTGACCAGGGAGACATTTTTATGGTGTCCAGGGAGTAACTGAATTATATGCACTGATGTGTTTGAATTTTAATTGTTTACCAGTTCACTGGGAGTAAAATATGGCATAATAAAACAAACGATACCCCATTCCTTGATATCCCAGCTCTCCTTGAACATGACCTTCCTTCCGAACTACCTTAATCACCCAAGATGCAAGACAGAGTATAAGTGCTTTTATGATGCTGCTCATAACACTCATGAAATGTTTCACTGTTGCTGTGGATAATACACCAAGAATAAACAGCTTGTTTATTAAACAATTATTAATAAATAGCATGTTTATTAATAATTAAACAAGTTTAATTTTTAAGACTGTGACTCTCCACCAAGACTTCAAACACATTCTTAAGTTAATCACTTTAGCTCATTTAGAGAAAATGACAGAGGATATAATGCTTAAGGTACTTAATATCACCCAAAGGATGCCAGCAAATATCAACCCATACAAAAATGATCAAAATATATGAAAGTAAGCCCCGGCTGGATAGATCAATTGGTTAGAGTGTTGTCCTGATATGCCATGCTGTGGGTTCAATCCTTAGTCAGGGCACACACAAGAAGCAACGAATGAATGCATAAGTAAGTGGAACTAACAAGTCAATGTTTCTCTCTCAAATTAACCAGTAATATATATGTGTCTGTGCAGATAGATAGATAGATAGATAGATGAAGGTAAGATAGAATAAACAAGTAACCATGGCACCATTCTATTTATTAAGTCAATGGCCATTTTCAAAAGTGATGGAGAGAAAAGCACTATTATTTTTAGAACAAGGACACCAAACATTTCAAGTAGAAAAAATATATTTACCCCCAAAAGAGATCATGTATCTTGTGCTTCCATATAACTTAGTCTTTCTCTGAAACTTTCCTCTCTCCTTCATGGGCAGTATTATTTGTCTGATTTAAGAGTCTCAATTATAGAACTTGAATGGCATGCATGACAGAATAATGAGAGTGGGAGAGAGCAGAAGTGGCCATTATATACCACTCCCGTGCCCCCTAAGTGGGATTCAAAGCCATTATCACAGATAGCAAGGACATAAAAGACTAACCCTAGATATTACGGAGAAATGTAATATCAGCAAGGAGATAATTGAGGAATAAAAGAGCTAACTAAATCAGTGTTTGATTGCATGGATGTAGGTGACAAAGATTTGTCCATAGAAGGCAAAATGTCTTCATTAAGTATGGTCCTATAGAAGAAAGGTAGTTTTTTCCTCCCATGGTGCATTAAAATATATGGGGTAGAGTTTTGGGTTCATTCCTTTGGAATGTTAATAGAAGTGCTTTTTCTGAAATTTTCAGAAAATCTTATTTCACTTGAGAGAAATATTTTAGACAAGTTGAACTGGAACTAGATAGGACCTACGGTATAAATCTTATCATTTTCCAAATGTTAATGCTGTTCCACTTCATTCCATAAACACGTAAGTTATTGTGCCTGGATGTGATATCTACCCGGGATCATTAAATAATCTTCAATGACACTGAACTGTCCCTTGCTGTTTTCCTTCACAGATAAGAGCTTACTAATTGGTCTAATTTAAATAATTTGTCACCTGGGCATGAACAAATTAATCTTATTCTATAGTGCTATTTAATAAATAGTAACTAGTATTTATTGAATTATTGCCATATGCCAAAAATCTTCTAAGTGATTTACATGTTATTTTATTTATCACATACAACAAAATTTATGAGACAGGTACTATTCTAACTTCTCTTTTCTAATGAGGAGACTGAGGCACAAAGAAATAATTTGCCTTAGGTCACACAGCTAGTAAGTGGTGGAGCCGTGGGTTGATTTATTTACTCCTGCTCCAGAGAAACCACCGTTCTGTAATATAATATAATAAACCATAGCAAAGCAATAGATCTTACATTTAATGAGTAATAACTTAATGCCAGGTACTATCCCAGGGTTCTATCGACCGCATTTGAAGTACAGTATAATTTATCTTTTTATGATTGCTGTTCTGTGAGTTTTGACAAGTGCACACAGTTTTGTAACCACCACTACAATTAAGATATTGAACACATGCAACACCCCCTAAAATTCTCAAGTGAACTTTTTTGCAACCAACCTCTTTTGTCCACTCTCAGAACCTGGCCACCACTGATCTCTTTTCTGTCCCTAAAACTTTGATTTTTCCATAACATCATATAAGTGAAGTTATACAGTTAATCTTTTTTGTCTGACTCCTTTCACTTAGTACAATGCATCTGAGATCCATCCATGTCGTAATTTTTACCATTTTACTGCTGAGTAGCAGTAAAATGGCTGAGTAGTCAGTAAAATGGCTGAGTAGCAGTAAATTGGCTGAGTAGTCAATTCAGTTGTATTGATATACCAAGGTTTGTTTATCCACTTCCCAACTGAGTACAATTTAGGTTGTTTCAAGTTTTTGACAATTACAAATAAAACAGCTATAAATATTTACACACAGGTTTTCATGTGAGCATAGGTTTTTGTTTCACTCAGGTAAATACCTAAGGGCTAGACTTTAGGGTATATGGTAAGTGTATATCTAACTTGGATTTTAAAAGTGGTAAGGGAAGAAAACTTGGTGATAGCAAATGAATTTTAGAATGTAGGTATAAATAGCTCCTGGTAGAAACTAATAACTAGAAAAAGATTGGAAATTTTTATATTTTATTTTAATCAATAATATCTAGAATTGGCAAGGACTTGGGGAGTAGGGCCATTTTATGTCCAGTCGGTAGAAGGTGGCAAAGCAGTCCAACTTTTCTGGAGAAAAATTTGGCAGTACATATCAGAATGTATCATGTGCATTGGTTCCATTTCTACCTTCAGAAATATTCACACTCATGTCTAGGGGCAACTGTGTATAAATGTTCACTGTGTCATTATCTGCAACTGTAAAAATAGACACACTGTGATGTCTATCAACAGAGAAGGAGACAACTTACAACAAGTTTCTTCACCCTTGGAATACCAGCCTGCAGTTTTAAAAGAAAGAAATAGATCTCTGACATCAAAAGATGTCAACGATATTATTGAAGAGAAACCCATATTCTGTAGGGCATTTGGTCCTGTCCAAAGCATTCATGGAGACATTTGGTTCGCACCAAAAGGTGCTAGGTACTTGATCTGGTCCTAAACATTCATGCTTAGAAAATGACCTTGATTTCAAAGACCCTATAACACTTATTTCTACTTTTGGTTTATAGGATTCCTACATAAAAATAATATCATGTTTTATTGGTCCAATAATTGTATTTTGGCTGTATTGCCAGTAATAACCCCTTTGCCTTGGTAGCCTAGTTAGTAATGATACATGAGGCCAGGTAGGTGGGTCAACGTGGACCAAATGTCTCTGTGAAGGTTTAGGTATAGGACTAAATATCAAGGACGAAATTTCATATTTTAAGGACATTTTGGTGTGAAACAAATGTCTCTGTGGATGTTTCAAACAGGACTAAATCTACACTTGTGTGTGTGTGTGTGGCACATATATAAAAATACACACATATTTTTACATGCATACATATTTATGAAAAATATAAATATTAACACACACACATATATATGTGAGTACATGAAAAGAACATCTGAAGGCTACACAGCAACCTCTATGTAGTTAAGAGTGGGTTGAAGGGAAAAACAAGGAGCAAGAGAGCATGAGACAAGAGTCTTGTTTTTTACTTAATATAGTTCTGTATTACTTCATTCATTTCAAAACAAGCATGCATCATCTGCCACATAAAATAACAAATTGTAAGGAGAGCTAATTGATCATTAATTATCAGCTGGCAAGCAATCCCTATTGCATCCTCCTCTGACTTCCCAGCCTGCCTGTAAAGACACAGAAAAGTAGAAACTCGCCAAAACTTACATACAACTTAATGCCTAAATCTGGACAAAAACCATGGATCACATGGAGCTAGTGATTCTTTCTGGCCAGTCATTAAAGTCAGTGTCTATACTAACCAGAAATCCGAACTCTCCTTAACCATGGCAGTACACCTGCTTTCACTCATATGAACCACGTAACCAGGACCACCACCTTCCTTGCCTTTGTGTTTCTGCCATCATTCTGCAACCACATAGAAACAACCATAGAAAACAGTTGAGCTGAAATGGGAATAGTGTGGGGAGATGAAGGAAAGGTGTCTGGCAATAACGTATTGGATCTTCCTCCCAAACAAAATACTTTGCACAGCCCTGACTGGTGTGGCTCAGATGGTTGAGTGTCATCCTGCAAAGCAAAAGGTTGCTGGTTCAATTCCTGGCTGTGGGCCCTGTCCTGATCAGGGTGTGTGTGTGAGAGGCAACCAGTACATGTTTCTCTCACACACCAATGTTTCTCTCCCTCTCTTTCTCCCTCCCTTCCACTCTATCTAAGAATAAACACATAAATCTTTTTAAAATAGGATGCACATAGGAGCAGAATGATCCCTGGCAGGAGTGTGTCCTAGAAACCATAGCTTTCACATTCAGTGTATCAGATTCAGAGTACCAAAGAATCAAATAGTGGGACAGAAAACAGTGCTCACTCAGTAAAACACAAGTCAGAGCTTGCCAGGAACTGCCAATGCATTTCAAGCTGCACACATCTTCCTGTCCATTAGCTGTTTTCTGGGAAAGGAACTGGCCCATTACATAGTGTACAGATAATGAGGCCAATGGCAATATGCATTCCAGCATGTTGTCAAACATAAAGTTAAACAAATACTGTTTTATTTTAAAAATGCAAAAAAATGACTTCCAGCCAAGATGGAGGCATAGGTAAACACACTTCATCTCTATGCACAACTATAGAGAAAATTACAACTAAACCACAAAGCAAATTTTACCCAGATTCCTCAGAAAACTGACCTGTATGGAAGTCCAACAACCAAGGATTTAAAGAAGCCACATTCATCCAGATGGGTAGGAGGGGTGAAGATGCAGAGAGCCACAGAGAGGCAGCGGAACTAGAAGCCCACATTTATGTGTAGTAGATAAAAATTGGGAGGGATACTTCTGGAGGAGCCACCCCAGCCCCAGACCAGACCACCTAGCCCAGGATTCTAGCACCAGGAAGATAAGTCCCCATAACTTCTGGCTCCAAAAATCAGTGGGGGTTTCGGCAGAAGGGGAAACTGAGGGATTTGAAAGAGACTTCTTTTAAAGGGCCCACAGGAACGTAGGACTCACACAGACCCACTCCCTCTGGGATTCAGCACCAGGGCAATAGCTGGAAGGGCACGAGTGGCAAATAGGGAGGACAGAAAGTGAGGTGATTGCCAAGGAGATGAGTGCCAGGAGACAGCTTCCTCTTGGGCAGTCTCCAGAGGCCAAGCAGCAGCGTTGTCCCCTCTCTGAACCCTCCCCCACATGGAGCCACAAAGTGATTAAATGGGTTACCCAACTCTGGTGACTACCTACTACTCTGCCTCACACAATTTACAGGTGCCTTTTCCACAGTAGGCCATGCTACTAAGACAGGGAGCCAAAGCAACTCCATCTAATACACAAAAACAAACACAGGGAAGCTGCCAAATTGAGGAGAAAAAAATATGGGTGAAACAAAAGAACAGAACAAGACTCCAGAAAAAGAGCCAAACAAACTGGATGAGCAACATATCAAATATGGAGTTCAAAACACTGGTTATCAGGATGCTCGAAGAAATCACTGGGTACTGCAACAACATAGAATGGACCCAGGTAAAAATGAAGGTTGCATTAAGTGAAATAAAGAAAAATACACAGGAACCAACAGTGGAGGGGATGAAGCCAAAATTTAAATCAATGATTTGGAACATAGGGAAGGAAGCAGTCAATCAGAATAGTGAGAAAAAAAATGAATTAAAAAAAAACAAGAATAGAATAAGGAGCCTCTGGGACATCTCCAAATATACCAACTTCTGAATCATAGGGGGAGCAGAAGAGGAAGAGCAAGAAATTGAAAACGTATTTGAAAAAATAATGAAAGGAAACTCCCCCAATTTCATGAAGGAAATAGACATACAAGTCAAGGAAACACAGATTTCCAAACAAGTTGAACCCAAAGAGGATCACACCAAGATACATCATAATTAAAATGCCAAAGGCTAAAGAGAGAGAATCTTAAAAGCACCAAGAGAAAAGCAGAGAGTTACCAACAAAGGAATCCTCATAAGACTGTTGGCTGATTCTCAAAAGATACTTTACAAGCTAGAAGGGACTGGCAAGAAGTATTCAAAGTGATGAAAAGTAGACCTACAACCTAGATTTTTCTATCCAGCAAAGCTATCATTTAGAATTGAAGGGCACATAAAGAGCTTCCTCAGACCAGAAAAAAATTAAAGGAGTTCATCATCACCAAACCATTATTATATGAAATGTTAAAGGGACTTATTTAAGCAAAAGAAGATCGAAACTATAAACAATAAAATGGCAAAAAGTACAAAACTATCAACTGAATCTTAAAAAAACAAACAAACAAGAAGAACAAAGACAGAATCATGGATACAGAAAATGTTTTCATGGTTGCCAGATGGGAGGAGGGTGTAGGGAAATGGGTGAAGATGTGAGGAGACTAAAAAGTACAAATAGGAGCCCTGGCTGGTGTGGCTCAGTGGACTGAATGCTGGCCTGCAAACCAAAGGGTTGCTAGTTCGATTCCCAGTCAGGATACATGCCTGGGTTGCAGGCCAGGTCCCCAGTAGGGGGCTTGTGAGAGGCAACCATAAATCGATGTTTCTCTCACTCTCTTTCTCCCTCCCTTCCCCTCTCTAAAAATAAAAAATATAAAATCTTTTTTTTTAAGTAGAAATAGCTAGAATAGTCATGGGGATATAAAGTAGCCATCGGGATATAAAGTACAGTATAGGAAATGGAGTAGCCAAAGAACCTGGGCATGACTTACGGGCATGAACAATGATATGGGGATTGCCTGAGGAGGTGGGGGTTGCTGGATGGAGGGGGACGAGGGGGAATAATCGGGGCAACTGTAATAGCATAATCAATAAAATATAATTCAGAAAAGAGGAAGAAACAAGGACTGTCGCCACAGCGTTGCCACAGGCTCTCTGCCGTTTCTCTAGTAGGGTATGCCCCCATCCTGCAGACTCTCCCCAGCCTCCTCCCCAACACGATACACACGTACAGGCTGGGAATTCTAGTGCCTGTAGATGTTTCTCATCAGAGAGTGCTGTCCAGGTCAGTGGCATAAGGACGAAAAGCTCAGGACAATGTCATAAAACATTTGATTAACCCAGGAGAGAACAGCCTTTTGTACTAGTAGGCTAGCAATAGGTTATTTCATGCTCATAAATTTGAATGTTACCTTTGAATCTCAGGCCAGGTTTTAATTTGTTTATCACCCCCAACCCCAGGAATACATCAGAATGGAAACAAAACAAGACTCTATTCTTTGTGTTGAAATGCAGCTTTCTCCTTCAATGGGTGAATAAATAATCTGTTGTAAATCCATGTAGTATAATATTAGCCAGCATAAAAGGAAATAAATTATTAAGCCACAAAACATGGAAGAACAAGGCAAAACTATGGAGACAATAAAAAGATAAGTGGTTGCTGAGGAGGGATGACTAAGAGGAGCACAGGGGACTTTTAGGGCAGTGGAACTATTCTGTATGACTCTATAATGGCAGAGAAATGACATTATATTTTTGTCGACACAAAAATAAGCCCTAATGGAAAGTACAGACGTTAGTTACTATTAAGGTATCAATATCAGCTCATTTCTTAATTTTAAGAAATGTATCATACCTAAGATCCACTGAAAAAAGGCTGAGTCTGTTAGAGACAGCTATGAAAAGTAAAAGCAATGTTGTCTGACTTTTAGTCCGTAGGCAGGATTTGGTAGATAGGAGAGTGAAGGGAGGGCATGGCCAGAAGGGACACAAGAGCAGAAGGGGAGAGGTGGAATAGTGAGGAAGAGAAGGCAGGTACAGAGAAAGGAAATGACTCTGGGACTTAAGAGAAATAAGTGTTAATAAACAGAGTGGGATTAAATGATCACAGTCCTTGAAAGGCAAGCAGGTGGAGTTTACATCTGGTTTAGCAGGCAGTAGGAAGACTTAGAAGGTGTTTGAGCAAGGGAGTAATACAAGATACAGTCAATGCTCGTTATTCATGAATTTTGTATTTGCAAATTCTCCTACTCACTCAAATTTATTTGAAACCCCCAAATCAATATTCATGGTCATTCAGAGATGTGTGCAAAACAAATTTTTTTTAAAAGATTCAAAACCCAAGATGCTAATAATAAAGGAAACTATTGGGAGGTGGGGGCAGGGGATATATACGAACTCTCAGTACCTTCTACCCATTTCCTTTGTAAACCTAAAACTGCTCTTTGAATAAATCTATTAATTAAATAAAAATTAAAAAGCTAACAATATAAAATATGTGCATGAGTAAAGAAAAAAGAACTTACTTCTGGTTCACAATCAGCCAGTCCCGAATATAGGTCTGAACACAGTCCCTGACGTGAGGGTCCAGGTCAACTCTAATGGATGGGAAATGAAAGAAAGTCGTGTTACCACTCTGTGAAAACAACAGAGCAATCCCTTAAACCAAGGCAACAGCAGTGTGACTTCAAATCCACATCAAATGAGAATGGTAGGAGTATTCTTACACACTCATCCAAGTGAATTCCTGAAGCAATAACATTTTTACTCTGGTGAGAAATACGTTAACATTTTATGCCTGTGGGTTTTCTTTATTACAGAGAATCATGTTCAATCATACTTATCCCTAAAGGCATTCTGACACAAGACAGGTAGAATGAGCTGTAATCACATACAAAACAAGAAAAACAAGTACAAATACCAATTTTTCAATGGTGTAATTTGGACTTTTTTTTTTTGCTCATGTGTAACCTTGTTAGGACATGCATATTTTCTTTTCTGAACGCCATGAAGATCAGTGGTCTTATGCTTTGAGGAGTTGACAGGCATTGGCTTTGGTCAGTGATTATTAATTGAGGTGGTTCCTGTCATATCCACATAGGAGAGTGTCATGAGAGATACTCTTCAAGAGCTTCCAAGTCTTGAAATCAGGAATAACTACCGTATTTTGGTGTGTATAATGCCCTCTCATGCATAATGTGCACCCATGTTTTTGTGCACATTATACTGGGATTATTATACCCACTATTATACCCATGGTATGTAATCATTGTACCCATGTGTAATGCCCATCCTTATTTTCCCCTCAAAAATTTGGGCAAAAAGTACATATTATACATGGCAAAGTATGGTACTTTCCCACAGTAGCAGAGTTTATTTGCTGATATTCCCCAACATTTTGGTATTAGAGACAAAGAGGTCTAAATACTGTGAGTTTAATTTTCTTGTTTGTAAGAAGGGTGTAAGAACAATACTTACTGTGTGGGCTTGCTGTTAGTATAGATGAAATATTGTAAAAGTCAGCCATGTGGTCCCTGGGCCCTGACGACCTAAATGCTAGCCCCGTGCATTAGCTATGTGGCCTTGGGCCAGTCACTCATCTCTTCTGCGCCTCAGTTTCCTCACTTTAAATGGTGATATTAATAGGGTAGTATGTCCTTTAGAGAGGTGGGATGCAGTTCAAGTCAGTTAGCTTGTGAGGGGAACGTGATAACCACTATACTACAGAAACTGCCTAAGTAAGTTAGCTTGTGAAGTGCTTAGAAGAGTGTCCTGCATCTGACAGATGACACTCAAGTACCATTTATTAAGCATTAGTCAGTAATGTGATTACTTCACATCAGGTAATTCAGTTAATTCTCAATCAGCCCCACAGGGCAGGGACTGTCATTCTCATTATGCAGAATGAGAGAAGAAGGATCTGGCTTCATGTCACCCAGCAAGTGGTGACCACAACTCAGGGAGCTCACCTTTGGGGTGCAGGCTTCTAACTTCTACACTATCACTGCTCAGCATACAGTTCTGGGGGCATAGGGGGCTCAACAGCTCAGCTCCTGCTTACTCTGATGATCATAAGGAACTTTAGTCACACACAACACCTTGGGGGCAAGGACTGAAATAGTACAGGTTGTTGTTTTCAAGTCATCAAACAATGTCAGCTATAAAGTCTAGTGACAAAGCAGTATTATACTAAAAAATAATGCTAAGAAAAAAAAATTAACTCCTGTATCATACTTCAGAAAATAAAAATCCTCTGACCTCTAAATTTATTGCAGGTATTTAAAACAGTTTCTTCCAAGATTCTAATTCATTTGAAAAAAATTAACCATAAATTTTACACAAAGAAATCATGTTAAATGATTCTCCCAAAGGTAAAAATAATAGATTTTACCTATATTAAAGCCATACTTGAATAAATGGACTGAAAGCAGGGAAAACTGCTTCCCAAGGATTATAAAGTTTTTATTTTGGGGAGCATTTTCAAAATATTAAGAACTGATTGTGTGGTCAGCTCTCCTATGTGAATGCAAACTGTCTAAACAACAGGGCAAAGGGTCAAAAATACTGTATTACTGTCATCCAACCTCCTTAAACTGTGATTAAAAGAAATACAAACTGGAACTAGAATAGCCCAGAGTAATGAGGGTGGGGGCCATGTTTCATGATCTCCTTTTTGGGACTTTTTTGGGGGGAAGATGAGAAGGTCAAAAATGTCCAGGGGGATGTGAATCTTAACTGTGTTTTGAAAATGAATGCAAATAAAAGTTCATGCTAAACCTTCAAAGAGACATTGTTTTTTATATGACAGAAGTAACAAGAGTCTTGTTTAGATATAATTCTATTGTTTGATACCAAGAATACCTGTACCTATAAACACATAGACTAATACACTGTGGAAAATGAATAACTATCCATATATTCACTTTAAGGAGTTTTCTTCATTGTTTTTCCACTTAACAAACATTTCTTCAGAGGAAGGAACTTTTTATCCCAGTACCCAGCACATAGTAGATGCTCAATAAACATGGGTTCAACTTATGTTCATAACTTGATCCAATCATACACTAATTAAAATGCTTATGAATGAAGGCATTTTCAAAAAAACAATTTTTTATGAAAAACCTAGACATATTTACAAATGGAGGAACTGAGGCTCCATTAGGTCACATGACTCACCCAAGGTCACTGAGCTGGCACCCAGCCAGTCTGACTCCACATCCTGCACCCTTCACCTCTTAGTGAGCATTCCGGTTTGTGCCATTGCACCCCAAACAGTTCCCACATGACTTTTCAAAGCTTCTGGTCAAACCAGTTTGAAAACTTGTCTACATGTAGTTCATTGCATCACAGTAGTTATCCTGCACATCTTATTAGAGCTGAGTGATTTTGTTAATTT
Source organism: Artibeus jamaicensis (assembly GCF_021234435.1). Taxonomy (NCBI): domain Eukaryota; kingdom Metazoa; phylum Chordata; class Mammalia; order Chiroptera; family Phyllostomidae; genus Artibeus; species Artibeus jamaicensis. The sequence goes on along the minus strand of NW_026522030.1, from coordinate 39,158,829 downwards.
TTTTGAAAGTCCAGAATTAGGGCATGCCCCCTTACCAAAAACAGGCATGACCGTCACAATCCCATTTACAGCTTAAGAAAAATGATTTACCCTTCCTCCGGCAAAGGGGGCTGCAGAGTCCGACATTCCTTTGGTGTGAACACCACCTCCAAGTTGTCTTCCGTGAAGTCTCCCAGCTCCTGGGCAAGCTCCACATCCAGACTGTTCAGGTGTGTCATCAGAAGTCCTTCAAAGTCCACCGGCTCCACTGGTTCATAAAACTGAGGCTGCAGGGATAGGGAAAAGAAAAAGGAGGTTACCTGAAGGAAGTTTCCAGGTAAAAGCACTAAGGCGACAGTAGGTGTTTGCCTCGCCCTCCCTTTCCACTCAGTAGGTGCCTCACTCTTGGTGCACAGCTCGGTGCAGCTGCCCTGAGAGGGGCTGTCAAGCACAGAGCAGCGATAGGGAGAAGAAGTGCAGCGTGGAAAGTCGAGTCAGAACACGACAAGCACTTAAAATCATGCCCCAAGGCAGAATTTTTCTCTGCTTAATTGCATCTTGATGAGAAATCCTGAGGAGATCCAAAATGAGATCATAAGGCTTTGCTGAATTTTTATAATTTTTCCTGCAAAAGCTCTCTGAGGCCATGTTTACCCAAATATAGTGAAGTAGTGATTAGAGGCAATTTTCCAGATATTCAGGCAAACTTGACATTCCTTTGACTATTTAGACACGGTGTTTCCTTTGGCCTGAGTTATCCCATACGTTGACTCTTGAAAGCACTTCTTTCATAATCACAGCCCACAGTGAACCAGACTTGGTGGCTGAAACACTCCAAGGCAGTGATCTCCAGACACTGCTGGGCTGACTGGGGCTGGCTGGGGAGACATTTCCACTGACTGCATTTGAATGAGCAAAGTAAGGGCAATTGGCTGAGGTTTCATATGACTACAATACTTGGTGTAAAAGGATGGGATTTTTTTCCCTCTTCAGTTATGTCTTTGCACAGTGGACAAGATAAAAGAAGTGATGGAAGTGAAGGTAATTAAAAAAATAATTTTCTCTAGTTGATAAAATAAAGAGTTGGCAATATCAACAAATTGTTTTCTTGTCTGTGAAGTCCAAAGACTTAGGAACCACTGCCTTAAAAGAGTAAAGAATCACTTAGATTAGTTGATTTGTGTAATAATAATAATAATGATAATGAACACCCTCTGGTGTTCATCTACGGCAGACTATGTGCAGTCACCAGCCCAAGGAGGTGCTGTTCTCTACCTCTGCTCCCCTGCTCTGCGGACCAACAAAACAAACACCCCAGATTCTTGACTTGTGCTGCCTTGATACGAAACAGGGACCGATCCAAAGGAAGTGCTAATAAAACCGGTTTCCATCACCCTGAAACTACACACCAGACTAGACGTATGAGCTCCAAGTTGGAGAGGAGGAAAAAGTACTGTTGAAGAGACAAAGGAAACAAGATGAGAGAATATAAAATATAAATGTGTCTTTCTTGTCCCTCCTGTCACTGGTGGTGGGAGAGACATGAGTGACATGTTGGAGAGTGAGAATCAAGTTGAGAATTGAATAAACAGTCACCCTCCTTTTTGCCTGAGATTCTTTTTTTTAAAAAAGATTTGACTTATTTATCTTTAGAAGGGAAGAGAAGGCGACAGGGAGAGAAACATCAGTCTATGGTTGCCTCTCATGCATCCCCTGCTGGGAACTGGCCTGCAACCCAGGTATGTGCCCTGACTGGGAATCGAACCTCAATTGTTTGGTTCGCAGGCCTGCGCTCAATTCACTAAGCTACACCAGCCAGGGCTGCCTGAGAGTCTTGAAGTTGGAGGACTTACACAATGCCAGAAGGGGCAAAAGGGGCAGGAGAGAAAGCAACAGATATACTTCAGTAAATCAGAGCAAAGGCACTCTCCCTAGTTCCCCCTGGGTCCCATGTGGTGTGACAGAGGCTAAGGAGGTTTCCCTTGCTTCTAACTGGAAGGGGCTTTGGAAATCAGCTAAGGAGAGGACCATAGTCCTTAAAGGCTGCCTCTCAAAATGAAGTGATGGGGACCAGAAGGGGTAGAAGAGTTAGAGATCAGCCTGTTCAAGAGCCAGCGTGGGGGCAGAGTTTTGCAGAAGGATACTATTGACCTCTGCCACAGGGAACAACTGGCATTATCTATGCATGCAACAACAAGAAATCTACTGCAGACCTACGTGAGACCAACCTCAATAGGGAAAGTGAACTTTCTCATTCCTCACCACAACCTAGCAGTTTGGAATCGGGAACTGAAATGAAACTTTTGAAGTGAAGAAAACTGAATGTTTTGCACTCCCAATCTTATCATTGTAAAGTTTACACTCTGAGCTTCTCATGAGATTGGCTGCTCAAAGTAATAATAATAAATAAGAAAATGAATAATAAATATAAGTTTAATATGAAGAATATCAATTACTCAAGCAGAGGCACTACAAATATATACTTAAAAATGATATTAAAGCACAATTTGAAGCAGTGTGACTCTAGCACTAAAAACTAGTAAGCAGAAGTTTCTATGGAGAAATGGCATTTGTGTGAAATTATCGAAGAGAAAAAAAATTCAGTTTCTACCAAAGTATTATAATTGTCATGTCTCTGAAATTCAAAGCCACATATGATGAAAAACCTGGCTGATAGCAGCTCCTATTATCTCTAAGAACCAAGGAAAAAGGGTGGCTGCCTCCCTCGTTCAGCAATTATTTGCTGAGCTTCTGCTGAGCACAGGCCACTGAGTTGGGCATTAGGGGCACACGAGAGTACAGGACACGGCTCTCATGCATCTTTCCATGGATCGCTAGTCAACGATCATGAGATGGTGAAGTCTGTTACATTCTCACATATAAATCACTGTCTTTGAAGGGGAAAGCTATGCTATAAAACACGGTATCATCCCTGAACACTAATTGTGTGGCAATGTGCCCAGATCATAAAGTCATACACTCTTGAGGTCTGAATATTTCAGGACCCAACAGACTGTAAGCACAAACTGTAATGACAGGATTATTGAAGATGGTTCTAGCACGACCACAAGCTAGCATTTACAGTCTCCTCTACTCTTCTCTAGTGAAACTAACAAGGGTGGAAGCTGTTCTTTCCAAATGTGACGTAAACTAGTCTTGCTCTTGGCAAGTGGGTGGAGAGCCCACACTGTTAACAAAGCTTCCATGCATGTTGTTCCTCTTGCAAATTGAAATAATAACCAGGAACCAAATGAGATTTCTATTCCCCAAATGATTTAAAGTCTCAATCTCAAGAGTAGGATGTGTTGTGAGGCAACCAACACATACATACAGATACACACAGTATGCTTATTCAGTGATAAGCAAAGGGAGAAAACAAATACCGGAGAGTGTTACAGTGGTATTGCATGTCACTGGGGGTTGAAGTTTGGGTAAGAGGTGTTCTAAGGTCACCCCCTAAGGTAGGACTTTGGCACTTGGGGACCTAAAAGCCAAATATGAAAATTGACTTATTTTGTTTTTTCTGCTATTGAGCTGAGCATGGCACCCTAGTCAGTGGAGATCTAAGACTAGTTTAAATAGTATAATCCAGAGTAATTTCAAAATTACCTTATACAATGAATTATCATATTGTGCAATACAAATTATTCTAAATCAGGCCTTATCTATTGTGATAGCTTCGTGATGTGTCAGTTTGGCTAGGCTGAGCTACATTCCTGGAATTCCCTTCCTCGATGGGGTGGGCTACAAGTCTTTTCTCTTGCCAGAGTTGGAGGACAGAAGGGAGGCTGCAGTATACACCTTCTACTGATACAATCAAACATTAATATAAGTACTGCTGTGAAGGGATATTACCAAAGTAATTAAAGTCACTAATCAGTTGACTTTAAGTTAATCGGAAGGGAAATTATTCTGGGTACTCTAAATCAACTGGATACCCTTTCAAAGGAGGTAGAGAACCTCTCAAGGGTCAGCTCAGGGCCTGGAGTTCCAGCTTGCTTTTGATCTTGCCTTCCTGACTGTCTTGGGGACCTAGCCAGCCACCATGAGTGAGTAAATCAGTTCCCTGTATTCAATTTTTTAATATACATACTTCTGTGTCTCCTGCTGGTCCCGCTGCTCTGTCTGAACCTGGACTAACGCAGACCTGCACCAGGCTGAAGGGACACGGTCACCGGACTGAAGCACTTTTCAACCTGCACCAGGCTGAAGGGACACGGTCACCGGACTGAAGCACTTTTCAACATGTTTCTAGTGCAGACCTGTGCAGTCTTTCTTTCTAGCTACTTTTTCTTAGAGGCCTGGTCAACAGAATACTAGAAATACCCAAAAAGATTTTAAACACCCTAACAGTTTAAATTATTTACAGTTATTTAAGGGACTTTGAGCTTTTCCTTGTCCCCCAATGCAAATCAAAGACTGGTTCTCCTGACACGGGGTAGGATTCAGTTTTATCCAAAATTGAAAATTCCTGTATTTGCATTCACGGAAGAGCCATAGAAACATCAGCTGTTTTCTTGCAGACCCAAACTCTGGGCTGTGGACCCCTCATGCTCTGTACTGCTAAGTTCCCGGAAATAATCCAGGACAGATTCAAACACATGGCTCGAGGACAGAGGAACCCGCCCACCATCTTCCTGAAGTCTGAATGGCACCTCCCAGAGGACACCCTGGGGTCTCACTCTCTCAATTCTGCCAGACGCCCTCTAAGAAATAGTCGGGTAAGTGACTAAACTAAGAATGACAACACGCTGAAAGGCAGAAGCAGGTGGAAGTGGATCCTGCAGCAACTTGGGATGTTTGCTGACCCACCCCTGGGTCCTGCATTAATAAAAACCAGCCTTGCAGTGTGGTGCGGCCCATCCTGGGCACAGCTAAGCCCGGAGGAGACAGCCACAAAGTTGTGGATCATCTGTAGGTTTGAACAGGCTGCTGAGGGCTAGATGTGGACAGCATCTAACATTGGCTTCCACTGGCTTCAGACAACATCAGAGGGACACAACACCCAAAGGGAGAACCCAGCAGGCAAGCAGTAAACTCTGCTGAGCCAAATTCCACTTTGATCTTTTTCATTAATTTTTTATTTTTTCTTTTTCAGATCCTTCTATTATTTTTCTTCTATTTATCTTTTTTTCTCTAGTTTTCTTTCACATTTCTTATTTTACTCTTCACTTTTCTTACTCCATTCCTCCTACTTCTTTCCTTTTCTTATTTTTAATTCTTTCTTATACTTTGTTCTTTTTTGCAGTTTTCCTCTTTTTATTCCTTACTCTTATTGTTTTTCTTCCTTCTCTCCTTTTATAATCATTTTCCCCCTTTGGTCATCTTGTATTCTTTTTCTTCTTTTACCATTCTATTTCTCTTTCCACTTTTATTATGCTTTGCTCTTTTGTCATTGATTTTGCTGCTGTTGTTGAGTTTTGTTTTTGTTTTTGCTAGCTTTGGTTCTGTTTTTTTTGTGTTGTCTTATTTTGTTCTGTCAGCACCTGCACAACAGTGTACAACATGTGGCGGGGGCTGAGACTCCCAGTTACCCAGCCAGAGGGAAGATACCACCAGTGAACAGGCCACCAATGGCCAAGACCCGATACAACAGGAGAGCCCACACAACCCACACCAGGGACATTCCTAGAACCTCCATCTCAGGAAATCAAGGAGGCTGTACCACTGAGTCCCACAGGACTTCCGCCACACAAGTCACCCCACAAAGCATATCTATCTAATATATAGAAACAAACAAAAAGAAACAGCTAAAATGGAGAGACAGAGAAATAACCCCCAAATGAAAGAAAAGAAGGAATCCCCAGAAAAACATCTAAGTAATATTGGGGCAAGCAATTTATCAGACATACAGTTCAAAGTAGCAGTTACAAGGATGTTCAAGGAACTTAGAACTATAAGGAACTTAGTGGAAACTCCACCAGCATGAACAAGGACATAGAAATTATGAATAAGAACCAGTTGGAAATGAAGAACACAATATCTGAAATGAAGAATACTCTAGAGGAAAGTAAAAACAGGATAGATGAAGGATAGAATCAGCCATTTGGAAGACAAGGAAGAACAAAACACGCAATGAGAGCAACAAAATTTTAAAAGATTTAAAAAGAATGAGGATAGTTTAAGGGAACTTTAGGAGAACATGAAATATAACAAAATCTGCATCATACGGATACCAAAAGGAGAAGAAAGTCAGCAAGGGATAGAAAACTTGTTTGAAGAAATAATGACAGAAAATTTCCCTAACCTGATGAAGGAAAAAGTCATACAACTTCAGGAAGCACAGAGAGTCCCAATCAAGACAAATGCAAAGAGACCCATACAAAGACACATCATAATTAAAATGGCAAAGTTTAAAGACAAAATTTAAAGACAACGAATCTTGAAGGAAGCAAAAGAGTTAGTTACCTACAAGGGAATTCCAATAAGACTGTCAGCTCATTTCTCAACAGAAACACTTCAGCCAGAAGGGATTGACATGAAGTATTCCAAGTAATGAAAAGCAAGGAGCTGCAACCAAGACTACTGTATCTAGCAAAGCTATCATTTAAAATTGGAAGCAAAAAAAAAAGCTTTCCAGAGAGAAAAGGGATAATGAAGTTTATTAACACGAAACAAGTATTGCAAGAGATGCTAAAGAGACTGCTTTAAGAAGATAAAGAAATAGAGATAGGAACAGAGGTATAAAGAAAAAATGACAATGAATAAGTACCTATCAATAATAACCTTGAATGTAAATGGATTAGGTGCTCTAATCAAAAGACATAGGGTAGCTGAATGGATGAGAAAACATGACCCACATAAATGCTGTCTACAAAAGACCCACTTCAGAACAAAAGATTTACATAGGGATAAAAAAGGAATGAAAAAATTCCATGAAAATGGCTATATTAAAAAAAAGCTGGGATAGCAATACCTATATCTGACAAAATAGACTTCAAAACAAAGGCCATAACAAGAGACAAAGAAGGTCAATACATAATACCAAAGGAATCAAACCAACAAGAGGATGGATATAACCCTTGTAAACATATATGCACCCAATATAGAAGCACTTAAACATATAGAAAAATATTTGTGGACTTTAAGGAACAGATTGACAGCAATACAGTCACTGCAGGGGATTTTAACACTCCATTGTCACTAATGGATAGATCTTTCAGACAAAAAATCAACAAGAAAACAGTGACCTTAAACTACACACTAGATCAAATTAATTTAATTGATATTTACAACACATTTCACCCCAAAGCAGCAGAATATACATTCTTCTTAAGTGCACATGATTCATTCTCAGAAATAGACCACATAGTAGGAAACAAAATAAGTCTTAACAAATTCAAGAACATCGAAATCATATCAAACATTTTCTTGTATGACAATGGTATGAAACTAGAAATCAACCTCACTCAATAAAAAAATTTTAAAAACATTCAAATACATCAAGGTTAAATAGCATGTTATTAAGTAATAAGTGAGTCATCAGTGATATCAAAGAAGAAATCCAAAAGTACCTGAAACAAATAAAAATGAACACCCCCAAACCCACGCAACACAGCAAAAGCAGTCCTGACAGGGAAGTTCATAGCATTCAGGTATACCTCAATAAAACAGAAAAATCTCAAATAAACAGTCTAACCCTACACCTAATAGAACTTAAAAAACAAATAAGAATCAGAGTAAGTGGAAGAAAAGAAATAATCAAGATCATGGTGGAAATAAATGACATAGATACAAAAAAAAAAAAACCCAATTCAAAACATCAATGAATCCAGGAGCTGGTTCCTTGAAAAGATAAACAAAATTGATGAACCTTTGACCAAATTCATCAAGATAAAAAGAGAAAGGACCCAAATAAATAAAATCAGAGATGAAAAAAAGAGAAATGACTGACACCAAAGAAATACAAAGGAGGACTTCTGCCAAGATGGAGGCATAGGTAGAAACATTGTGCCTTCTCGCACAACCAAGTTTAAAAACAACAAAGTTTTAGCAACAAAAACGCAGCCAAACCACAGAAAATTGAACTATACAGAAGTCTGACAACAACAAACCATTCAGCCAAACCAGTAAGATGGGCAGAGCCAGCAGCAGGTAGGAAAGATCCACTGGACTGACCAGAGTGCACAACCCAGGCACGCAGGCAGCCGTGGGCGGATCCCAGGTGTGGAGTAGCAGCAGGCGGACCCACTGAGGGTGCAAGGTGGCGAACTCGCTGAGGGCTGACCATGGTCATACATTTGCACGCAAATGAGCGAGCAGTGAGACGGACCATGCAGGTCCCAGAGGCAGGAAGCAGGAGAAGGGACCACTATTGTCCCTCTCTGACCCTGCCCCCACATACAGTGTCACAAACCAGTGACTTGGGTGGCCCCGCCCTGGTGAACACCTAAGGCTCCTCTCCTCATATGTAACAGGCGCAAACAGAGCAAAACATTATGGCTCAAGAAGAACTCAAAGCCCCAGAGCCCATAACTCTAAGCAACAAAGAAATAGCCAAACTTTCAGATGCACAATTCAAAACACTGGTGATCAGGATGCTCTCAGAACTGGTTGATTTTAGTCACAAATTAGAGGAACATATGAAGGCTAAACTAATTGAAATGAAGGGAAATGCATAGGAAACCAATAATAATGGGAAGGAAACTGGGACTCAAATCAAAGGAGTGGACCAGAAGGAAGAAAAAAAATGACCAAACAGAAAAATATGAAGAAACGAGAATTCAAAAAAATGAGGAGAGGCTTAGGAACCTCCAGGACATCTTTAAACGCTCCAACATTCATATTATAGGGGTACGAGAAGGGGAAGAGGAACAGCCACCAGTGGAAAACTTATTTGAACAAATAATAAAAGAGAACTTCCCCAATCTGGCAAAGGCAATAAACTTCCAGGAAATCCAGGAAGCTCAGAGAGTCCCAAAGAAGGTGGATCCAAAAAGGAACACACCAAGGCACATCATCATTACATTAGCCAAGATTAAATGAAGGAAAAAATCCTAGAAGCAGCAAGAGATAAGGGGACAGTCACCTACAAAGGAGTTCCCATCAGGCTGCCAGCTGATTTCTCAAAAGAGACCTTGCAGGCAAGAAGGGGCTGGAAAGAAGTATTCCAAGTCATGAAATCCAAAGACCTACAACTAAGATTGATCTATCCAGCAAAGCTAGAATGGAAGGGCAGATAAAGTGCTTCTCAGATAAGATCAAATTCGAGGAGTTCATCATCACCAAGCCCTTATTATATGAAATGTTAAAGGAACTTACCTAAGAAAAAGAAGATAAAAAAGATGAACAGTGAAAAGACAGCAAACTCACAGTTATTAACAACCACACCTAAAACGAAAGCAAACTAAGAGGACAGCTAGATCAGGAGCAAAACCATAGAAATAAAGATCACATGGAGGATTAGCAACAGGGGAGTGGGAGGAGGAGAAGGGGGGAGAAGGTACAGAAAATAAGTAGCATAGACTGTAGGTAGAAAATAGATAGGGGGAGGGCAAGAGTAGTAGGGGGAATATAGAATCTAAAGAACTTGAGACACATGGTCATAAACTAAAGGGGGGAATGGTGAGGGAGGGGTGTGCCTAGTGGAGGGGAATGAAGGGGGGAAATAGAACAACTGTAATGGCATAATCAATAAAATATATTTTAAAAAAGAAATACAAAGGATTTTAAGAAAATACTATGAACAACTATATGCCAAGAAATGGTACAACCTGGGAGAAATGGATAAATTTCTAGAAACATATAATCTTTCAAAATCGAATTAGGAAGAAGCAGAAAACCTGAGCAGACCAATAACAACTAGTGAAGTTGAAGCAGTAATTAAACTCCCAGCAAGCAAAAGTCCTGGACCAGATGGCTTCACAGGTAAATTTTACCAATCATTCAAAGAAGAACTAACACCTATTCTCAAACTATCCCCAAAATTCAAGTAGAAGGAAAATTTTCAAGCTCTTTTTATGAGGTCAGCATTATCCTAATTCCAAAACCAGGTGAAAATACGACAAGGGAAGAAAATTATAGGTCAATATTGCTGATGAACATAGATGCTAAAGTCCTCAACAAAATATTAGCAAACTGGATCCAGCAATACATTAAAAAGAGCATACAACATGATCGAGTGGGATTTATTCCAGGGATACAAAGTTGGTACAATATTTGCAAATAAATAAACATACATCACATAAACAAAATGAAAGATAAAAATCACATGATTATATCAAAGGGTGCAAAAAAGCATTTGATAAAATTCAGCACCCATTTATGATAAAAACACTCAACAAAGTGGGAATAGAGGGCATATACCTCAACATAATAAATGCCATATACTTAGAAAACCTAGAGCCATCATCATACTCAATGGGCAAAAACTAGAATCATTTTTCCTAAGATCAGGAACAAGACAGGCATGTCCACTTTTACAATCCTATTCAACATAATATTAGAAGTCCTAGCTACAGTGATCAGACAAGAAGAAGAAATAAAAGGCACCCAATTGGAAAGGAGGAAGTAAAACTGTCATTATTCACAGATGACGTGATATTGTACATAGAAAACCCCTAGGATCCATCAAAAAACTACTAGACCTAATAAATGAATTTGGCAAAGTGGCATGATACAAAATCAATACTCAGGAATTGATGGCATTTCTGCATACACCAATAATAAACTATCAGAAAGAGATAATAAAAAAACAATCCCATTTACTATTGCAACAACAAAAAATAAAGTACCCAGGAATTAATTTAATTAAGGAGGTAAAAGATCTGTATTTGGAAAACTATACAATGCTGAAAAAATAAATTGAGGAAAATACAAATAAATGGAAGAATATACCATGTTCATGGACTGGAAGAATTAACATCATTAAAATGTCCATGCTACCCAAAGCAATCTAAGATTCAACACAATTCCTATCAAAATGCCAATGGCATATTCCACAGACCTAGAGCAAATATTCTAAAAATTTAGAGGGAACCAAAAAAGACCCCAAATAGCTTCAACAGTCTTTAGAAAGAAAAACAAAGTTGGAGGGATCACAATACTTGTTATCAAACTATACCATAAGTTCACTGTAATCAAAACAGTCCAGCACTGGCATAAGAATAGACACACACATCAATGGAACAGAATAGAGAGCCCAGAAATATGCCCACACCTTTATCATCAATTGAGATTTGACAAAGGAGGCAAGAGCAGACAATAGAGTAAAGACAGTCACTTCAATAAATGGTGTTGGGAGAACTGGACTGGTACATGCAAAGAAATGAAACTAGACCACCAACTTACACCGTACACCACAATAATCCCAAAATCGATAAAAGACTTAAATATAAATTGCAATACCATAAAAATCCTAGAGGAAAAGAAAACATAGGCAGTAAAATTCAGATATCTCACATAGCAATATTTTTGCCAATATATCTCCTAGTGCAAGGGAAGCAAAAAAAAATAAACAACTGGGTCTACATCCAATTAAAAAGCTCCTGCACAATTAAAAAAACCATCATCAAAATAAAAATAAAACCCATTGCATGGGAAAACATACTTGCCAATGATACATCAGATAAAGGTTTAATCTCCCGAAATACAGGGTCTAGAACAAATAATGCCCCCTGTAATAAAAGATTTTTTAGTACAAAATCTTTTATTACAAAATCATAAGCATGTAATTCTGTAACATAACACTACCACACCCAAGTATACCATATGATATTTTATTATTTTTTAAATTTTATTTTATTGATTATGCCATTACAGTTGTTCTATTCCCCCCTTCATTCCCCTCCACCCTGCACCCTCACCCCTACCATTCCCCCCCTTTAGTTTATGACCATGTGTCTCAAGTTCTTTGGATTCTACATTTCCCATACTATTCTTGCCCTCCCCCTATCTATTTTCTACCTACCGTCTATGCTACTTATTTTCTGTACCTTCGCCCCCTTCTCCTCCCACTCCCCTGTTGCTAACCCTCCATGAGATCTTCATTTCTATGGTTCTGCAATGTTCAAATTAAAACTATAGTTATTACACCCATGTTACTACCCACCAGCCACAGTCAAGCAGGCATTACTTCTGCCAGACCCTGTATATAAAGAACTTATATAACAACACCAGGAAGACAAACAATCCAATTTAAAAATGGGCAAAGGACCTACATATTTTTTGAAGGAGGACATACATATGGTCTATTGACAAATGAAAAAATTCTCAACATCACTAAGCCATCAAAGAGATGCAAAATAAAACCACAATGCCAAAATTGGCTACCATTAATAAATCAACAAGCAGCAAGAGCTGGCAAGGAAGTGGAGAAAAGGAACCCCTAGTGCACTGTTGGAGGGCATGCAGACTGGTGCAGCCACTGTGGAAAACAGAATGCGGTTTCCTCAAAAAACTAAAAATGGAACTGCCTTTTGACCCAGCAATTCCACTTCTGGGAATATGTGCTAAGAATACCAAAACACCAGTTCAAAAGAATATATGCACCCCTGTGTTCATAGCAGTACTATTTATAATAGCCAAGATTTGGAAAAATTCCAAGTGCTCATCTGTAGATGATGAGTAGATACAAAAGCTGTGGTACATTCACACAATGGAATACTACTATGATGTAGTAAAAGAGAGGGAATTCTTACCTTTTGTGACAGATAGATGGAAGTGGAGATCATTATACTAAGTAAAATAAGCCAGTCAGTGAAAGACAAACACCATATGATCTCACTTATAAGTAAAATCTAATGAATAAAATAAACTAACAAGCAAAATAGAAACTGAGGCATAGAAACATGGAACAGACTGACAGCTGTAAGAGGAGTTAGGGGAGGTGGGGACTGGTTGAATAAAGCTGAAGGGATTAGTCAAAGAACATGTCTGAATGACTCAAGGACATGAACATGGTGTGGGGATTGACTGTGGGAGTTGGGGGTAAGCTGAATGGAGCGGGGAAAGGGGGAAGAACTAGAATAACTATAATAGCATAAATATAATATTTTTTAAAAAATAAACAAGGGGCTAAGAAAAATTCCTATAGCACCAGAACCATATCTGTTTAAAATTAATTCATGTAGTTCCTAGCACAATGTAGTATGCAGATGGCACACTGATAGCAGATTAAAATAACAATGCTGGACAATAATTCAAAAATAAGAAAATTGAAAAACAGAGAGGTTAAACGACCTGACCCAAATCACCGTAGTAATCACAAAGGACTTATTTCCCTTCTTACATAGCATTGGAGAGGCTTCATGGTGCTCTGTGTGGGGCTGAAAAGAGGCATGATGTCTTCAGACGCCCTGCCTTTGTATCCTCATGAATGTTTACGCCACACAGGGTGGTTCTCAGCTCTACCTGGCTGTTCACAAGTCTTGTCAAAGTTACCCGGGACCTCCACGTTGTCAGATTCAACGGTCATTGCTCAGTCCCAATTTATCTACAGTATTAGATACAGTTAATCACTCCCTCCTTCTTGAAACATTTTCTATAGATGGAGGGCCACCAATTGGCCTAATATGTCCCAGCTTTTGAAAGTCCATTAACCGGAAAGCCCCTCAGTCCCAAGCAAACTGAGATGGTCGGTCACTCACTCCCTTTGAGACACCACTTCTAGGCTGTCTCCAGCTATGTAGTGCCTAAGTGTTCAGTTCTAAAACATCGTCCCAATCTGCATTCACTCCCAGATGATTTCATCCACTTATGTGGCTTTAAACGCCTTTTTTGGGTTTTAGATTACAAATTTGTATCTGCAGCTTCAACCTTTGCCTTAAAATCCAGGTTGACTTTTCCAATTATATCTCAGTATCGCCAATCGTTGATCTAATAGATTAATCAAACATAACAAATTCAAAACAAACTCTTAATTTCCCTGCTAGTCTATTCTTCCCATATCTTTCCAGTCTCCATATCTCAGCAAGTGGCAATTCCACTCCACTGTCCAGGGCAAAAGCTTTGGTGTCAATGTTGATTTCTCTCTTTCTCTCACACCTTATGTATTGTCCATCAGAAAATCCTTATGCACTTTACTTCTGAGATATATCCAGGATTCAACCACTTCTCACCTTCTCTACTGCCACACCCTATTCCAAAGCTCCGCAATTACTTTCTGATTTATTGTGACAGCTTCACCCCACACAGTCTATTCTCCATGTAACAGCCAGAGCAATCCTTATGTAAAGGACACTATAAGCAATCTTCACAAAAATTCCAATCATGCCTGGCCGGTGCTCAATGCTTCCAGAGACTTCATCTTAATTAAGGGGAGAACCCAAGTTCTTCTGTGCCTCTGAGGACTATGACCCAGCCCTGCTTTTTAATGATCTCATCTCCTACTGCCCATTCTGCTTAGCTCACACTTTGCCTCCTTGTGGTTTCTGGAGCATGCCACATACTTTTGCCTTACGGACTCTGCTCTTGCTGATTCTTCTGACTGGAATACTCTTCCTTCAGACACCTGTCAAGTTCATTCAGAATTCTTCCCAAGTGTCTCCTTTCCAGCAGAGGCCTTCACAAACCTCCCAAATAGCCTCTCTTCTGTGTCACTCTCTATTCCATTTTTCTGTTTCATTCTTCCAATACTTAGAAGCCTTTGTGCACTTTTTTATCCATGTCTCCCATTCTAGAATGTAAGTTCCATGAGGTTAGACCCTTTGCTATATTCACCGCTGCATCCCCAGCTCCTAGTGCAACTACTACCAACATATGAATGAATGAATGAATGTTTAAGACAATCCTTTCAGCTCTCTACTAAATTTAACTAAATAGATCTGAAGATAGGTTCTTCTGGCTTCAGTAATTTCAAAGTACTACATGGTTTAGAATAAATAATACTTCCCTCCTTCCGCCAGTGGCGATTGTCCACTGATGCCTCAGAGTGGAAGATGCTGACATGCCATCATAGGCCTCCACTACTTTTACCAGGATGGATTTGATTCCCATGCTTTATACAATGACAGTTATGAAACTCCTACTCTGCATGCAGGGTACTGCTGTTTCATTTATCTTCCATTGTGAATTTGCATAAAACCTATACCGAGATCTTCATTTTCCACCATGTCTCCTCCAGTGAAATCAAAGAAACCTAAGAACAGCCCAAGCCCTTGACAGATGAAGCACACAAGAACAAAAGCACTAGAAAAATTAATGAGGACTGTATTCATCAAGTGATCTACAGTTTAGATCACCTTTAGCAGTAAAAGAAAATGGTAGCGTTACTGTTCAGAAGCTGAAACACAAAACAAAAACGAATGCTTTCTAAGATATGAGGCTTTTTTCAACATAAATGGCATAGTATACAAACATGTCATGTAACCATGGTGTTTGGTATATACCCAGGATGTGGCTTTTTACATCTTTTTCTTCAGCAGGGGCCGTTATGGCCCAGCTGATTCATTCCGCTTCACTTTAAAACTTTTCTATTCTCATTTTTTTAAAATAGTATTTTCCCTCCATAAAAATGTAGGGTAAGATCATTAACTCCATGCACAATGTCTCAAATTCTCCTTTATACCTTAGGGCACAGATCTCAGCCTTTTTTCCTTGTATATTTCATTCCCCTTTCTACTTTGAATAATCAAAACAGTTTTAGCATTTTACCATTTCGTTTTAATGAGGAGATCAAATATAGAAATGCTTACCTATGTAGGTGGTTGACATCAGAGGGTGTCTGGCCAACCTGTTCACATGGCCGTGGCAATGGAGAATGCCAAGACCAGTGAGGGATGCTACACTCAAGAGCACTCTCTGTGGCACGGGACACAAAGTGCTCTGATAGGAGTGCCAAACAGCTCTAAGACAATTCTATCATCACGTCGAAAAAAAAAAACAACTCCAAAGGGTGGTTCCTCTTCATATTAAAAAACACAAAACCTAAAAGTATTGAGTTTACTTTGAAAACATTTACACACACTAGCGTCATAGCGAACATTTGCAATTCTAGTCCAAAAACAAAAACCTGATCAAACATGAAAAATCAAGTGCATCCTTCCTCTCACTTGATTTATCAGATTTCTCACAGAGGCCACTCTCCTTGTATAAGGGTACCCCATACGGTCAGCAAGTGGTCCCTGCTTACCATGCTTTCTGAAACTCAGCGCAACTAAGGCAACAAAAGAAGCTTCACTGTCTTTATGTTCTTCCTCCTGTTTGGAACACTCCTGCTATGTTGGTCTTTAGAGAGCCCGCATGTTAAAGCCCCGGGAAACTTTAAAATACTGACGCTTGGGCCCATCCCTTCGGGTTTTGATTTAATCGTTCTATGGTGGGCCTGTCCACGGGTGTTTCTAAAGGTTCTGGGGGTCCTGATCGGCAGCCAGGGCTGAGCACCTCCCTGGAAGTCCCCTCAGCCGTCCCCTGCAAGTGTTGACCTCCCGTAATATCACGGATCTCTCTTCTGAAAACCTGCCACACTTGAAGTCAGTGTGGGTTTTCTTTATTATCTCAAGTAGAGCATAAGGCCCTTCGGAGATGAAACCATCTGCCACTCATCTTCTCTTTCAATCTCGCAGTGTCTCCACAGCACCAAGCAGCTAGACAGTAATGGTAGCCACCGTTTACCCGGCATCTATTGTGTCACTCTATACAAACCGTAATGGAGGTGGCATTCGTATGCCAATACTGCAGATGAGGAACTGAAGCCTTCACAGAGGTTAAGTAACTTGCCCCAAGTTATAAACTTAATAAATGACAGTTACACTTTCACTGGAGGGGACATTGTGGAAAATGAAGATCTCAATAAAGTTTCTATGCAGCCCCTCCCCCAGATTCATATGACTACAAGTTCTTTCCTCTTGAAAAAAAAAAACACCTTATAAATGATTGGGTTTTAAATAACTTTGTGTTAATTAAATACTTTAAAATTAAACAGCCATTTGTATCAGCATGCGGAGTTGTTGAAATGGTGGTTAGTAAACAAATGTAAGAGAAACAAAAGTCAAAATGCACTCAGTCTTACTTTTCCATTGTTTAAAATAACACAATAAAGAGCCTATGACTTCTCATTAAAGAAAAGTTTTTTAAAGCTGCTTCAGGTTAAGAGTCTTTAAATGATAAAAAATTACTTCTCTGCCTTGCCAGACATGAATCGTACTGAAATGTCCCATTACCTTTCTATGAAATGAAATAACCCTTGCAAGGGAAAGGGAGACCACTGTGTGAGTTGATTTCTGTTGTAGGCACCTTCACTTGGGAAGGTGACTCAAGGGGAAGAACGGTCACTTCACTGTGACATTACAACACTACCAGCATGTAACCATCAATCAGGGTGATTTCCTAAGCAAGTCCTGCTTTTTTTTTTTTTAATGGCAGTTGAATTTGGGTCACTTGACTTCAGGGGCAGCAGACTACACTGCAGCTGTAGTAGAGATCTGGGGAAAGCTACTCAGCAAATCAAAATGGAATAACACAGAGTGATATATTTTAAGGGCTGCTCATTTGCAAATGGAACAGGGGATAAACTATGACAGGTACAAACACATGATTCCTGGAAAGTTAAAGATTTTTGCTACTTTTTTGGTATCTTCTGTTAGAAAATGGGTTGTTAAGCCACATGTTATTCGACTATCCAGCTAATAAAGCAATTCATCAAAATTTACTTCTATCAAAACCTATTGATGAAGCAGCATAAGTAGCCAAAGAACACCCACAGACATTCAGCGAATCCTTTCTCTGAGACTAAAGTTAAGAGATTTCTCCAGAAGAAATCTCAGGCTACAGCACTGAAGTCAGAGCTGGCCTGTAGAGAAGGGGTTAAGCCTGCTGGCTACACTTCCTCACGCCTCTCCGCAGTGATGTCCACACTGTTTCTCAACTGCCGGGGCAGAGAGCTGCAGTCTTCATTTACAGAGAAGCAGAACACCAAGCCCCATCTCTCCACCTTGTTTAGGCTAGAAAGCGTGCCCAGTCATTTTTAAAATGAACTTTGCATATTTTGGAGGACATGTTAGTCAGAAATGTAATAATAATTTGGGGGTTTTCAATAAAACATATCTTAGCACCAAATTAAACCAAAAAGCATTTCTAATTTATCTTGGTTCAAAGTTTATCTGATATCTCAGAAAGCATGAACATTATGCACCTCACAGGCCTTCATTATAACCTACAATTTTGAAACAGGCAGGAAAAGGGCAAACAAAACAGCAGTCTAGCAAGCCACCAAAGTCATTCAACAGATTTTTTGAAAAAATGTCATCACAAGCTCCCTCTTGCAGTACAAGGTGCTATACATTTTTAGTAGCACTATTTCATCAGTGACACAACACACAAATTATCCTACTGAAATAAGCACCAATCACTCCAGTAAACATACCTTTAAAAGATACATAGTCACACGGCGCACAAATTGTTACAGCAGACAAAATGGCGGCTACAGGAAACAGTGGAAGGTTACAAAATCTCTAAGAGCAGAAGTGGTTTTGAAGTAATAAGTGAGCAAAAAAAAAAAAAAAACCCCATAACCTCTGCAAGCTAACTGTCAGAACATGCAAACAAGTGCCCTGTGCTGGGCTGAGGAAGCGAGGGCAGTGGAGGCTGTGGCTCTCTCACAAAGGAAGTGAATACTCACTTCTGGTTTTACAAACCATCTTATTTAAATCAGAAGATTCTGTAGCTATCGGAATAAGATGGCATTTAGTCCTCAGATAATGTCACGCATATATGAATGCTCAATAATTGGTGTTAAAAAAAACAGCTTTCAACTTTTAAGGGGGAGTGGGTTTTTAAAATATATATATTTCAGGTCTTTTCAATTATAGTTTACCCAATTTTATTTTCTATTGGTTTCAGGTGTACAGCATAGTGGTTAAACAATCATATACTTTTCAAAGTGTGCCCCCTGATATTGCCAATACCCACACGGCACCATACACAGTGGGAGTGGGTTTTTTAAATGGGAGTTTGAACTGTCTGAATCCAATTATATGAAGTTCCAGACAAGGCAGCCTTATGATGATGTGAGTGGATTAGTGATTGCCTAGGGCTGGGCTGAGGGCTGGGAGAGGAGGCAGATACAAAAGGGGAATAATGGGATGTGTAGGGGAAAGAGTGTTCTATATAGAGTAGAGGTTAAATAACTACAAGTTGGCCACATTCACCAAACTATACAATAAAAAATGAGTTAATTCTATTGTATGAAAATTATACTTCCAAGAAAATGATTTTTAAAAATTAAGGTTCGTAACTTGGCTTTTCAGGTTTTGCAATACAATTTTTCCCCAATAAAAGCATGTTACAAATGGTAGTAATTTTCCAGTGTAATCCTCCCCCTCCCTAAAATATGACTCATTGCTTGGGTGAAATCAAGTAGCCTAGAAGTCCACTAAGTCCAGGGGTGTCAGAACCACAACTCTTAGAGTTCCACTTTGCACTCTAAG
Source organism: Artibeus jamaicensis (assembly GCF_021234435.1). Taxonomy (NCBI): domain Eukaryota; kingdom Metazoa; phylum Chordata; class Mammalia; order Chiroptera; family Phyllostomidae; genus Artibeus; species Artibeus jamaicensis. Next base: position 39,139,486 of record NW_026522030.1, on the reverse strand, counting down.
CCCTAGTTGAGGGAGGAAGAGAGGGAAATTTACATTAAAAATTAGGCACAGAGCTACACACTGGTGGTTAGTCATGCAAGGTAGCGGCAGCGGGAAGACCTAAGGAGAATCCAGAAGCATTCACTGGGTACTTCTGCACTTGACCAAGCTCTAAGCAAAGCTGTAACCCATACTTACTAGTTGAAGAGAGGGGAAGCCGGAGGTACTCAGACTTTGTCGATGGTAGTGGCCAAGGTTTGGTGGGAGAGTAAACTGTTTCCTTACGTCCGCTGAAGAATACCTTGGGTTAAAAATAGAGAAATCTAAATGAAGTGATTATTTTTTAAATCATCACAATTATAGATACGATCTTTGATGGCATGTTATAAACTTTCTGTTTGGGTTGGGCAATTGGTAGAACTGACTAAAATGTCTGCAGTGGCCTGTGGGTGGACTTTTCTGTGGTACTATGTACCCTTGAGAAGTTCACAGAGGCCGGGATGCCTGCAATCGTGGCTTCTGCCCAGTACTGGAAGGATGACAGCATGAAGAGGAGGAAGAACTTGAAGCCCAAGGAAAAGGTCCAGGGCACCTGGTTCCTTCTTCCCAGGCCGTTCAGAGGCAATGCCCCTACGTGAGAACATCCGTCTCTGACTAGAGCCCTTTAAAACCCTCATCTGCTGCTATGATCTAGTCATTCTTCTTTCTAGCAGTAAAATCCATCTGGTCAGCTGTCAGCTGCTGGTCATCTGCCTCCCTGAGGCACCTTAGATGGTAGCTGGAATTCCAAGGACTGCATTTTTTCCAAACTGCCCCTAGCACAGAGATCCTTCGAGTCACCATATCGCCATTGGGGTCAACATCCCTGGTAGCCAGATGGAGCACATGAAAGTTGTTCTCCATTGTCCACCCACGCCTGCCAGCATGAACCTGATGGTCAGTGACACGTCGGCTTACGAGCGGGTTGACATTTGGGCACTCAGTTGTTCGTCATTTGTTTGGAACTCAGAACACACGTTCTCAGGAAATCACTTGGTGGTGGCTAGATTCCGAGGCTAGTTCACAAACCTGTGCCTAAACCACAATGAGGCCACTGTAGAATATGACTAGAAACTAACAGATTATTGAGGATGAAATGAGGTCATACATGAGTATTTGAAACATGCTGTGTTTCAAATAGGATACATACATTTTACATTTTATAATTTTAAAATATAATATTTAAACATTAGAAATAAAGCTTATTATATTGTCTCCATTATAATGTGTGCTAGTGCATAATTAATAACACAGGCTCCTGACATTATTAGTGCGGTTTCTGACAAGGTGTCCTTGGCTCCCAACCTTGGCAATGTGTCTCATCCAGAGGCAGGAAACGTGCTCAAGTTCAACTTCCTTTCAGGATCTGCACACTCCTGCTGTGCATTGTCTAGTCCTAGCCATCACTGCAAAGCACAGGGGTGGGCACAAAACCCAACACAGGACGATGATCTCTCACTTCCCAGAAAGTGAGACTGGAGGAAAACTACTGCCGCCCACTCTCTCAGTGGTGGCCCCTTACATTACCATGCAATGATGTGTGAAACCCCAGCGGAAGTTATAGCAACCCATTTTCACTGTACTCTTTAATTTCCTAAAGCATGCTATGTATTTTTATAAAAGTGTAAGAAAAATACTAAACTAAGGAGTAAGGATTCCATCATCCATCAGGGACATGCAAATCAAAACCACAAGGAGACGTCACCGCCTAGGATGGCTACGACAAAAAAGATGGGCAGTAACAAGTGCTGGCGAGGGTACAGAGAAACTGAAGCACTCGCACACTGTTGGTTGGGATGTAAAGTAGTGCAGCTGCTTTGGAAACTGGCTGGGCAGCTGCTCAAAAAAGTTAAACAGGGTTCCCACATAACCCAGCACTCGTAGGTACATGTCCGAGAAATCGGAAAACATATTTCCACACAAAAATTTATACATGAATGTTCAAAGCCGCATTATTCATAATAGCCAAAAAGTGGAAACAACCCATCATCTTATGAATGATAAATAAAATGTGGCATATCATACAATGGAGTATTATCCAGCAATGAAAAAGGAAAGAAATACCGATATATACCACGACATAGATGAATCCTGAAAATACTATGCTAAATGAAAGGCACTAAATCAAAAGACCACATAGTATATGATTTCTTATATAAAATGTCTAGAATAGACCCTGGTTGCCCAGGGCTGGGAAGATTGGAGGCAAATGGAGAGTAACTGCTGATGGGAATGGGGTTTCTTTGGGGGGAATTAAAATGCCCTAACATTGACTGTGGTGATAAATCCAACTCTGTGAATACACTAAATCCATTGAATTGTACACGTTAAATGGATGAATTTTGTGGTATGTGAATTATTTCCAAGTAAAACAGACAGGCATAGATAGATAGACAGACAGACAGACAGACACAGATACGAATGTGTCTGTGTGTGTGAGTATTCTACAGAGACCAGAGTGAAGGTAAAAACTGCCAAATTTACCATGACAGCCAGGAATGGAGGAAAACGTTCAGGTTATGATCCCGATAGGCTGATTTGCATTATAAAATGGACAGTCGCCAATTTCTAAAAAATCAACAAATTAGACCACTGTCCAAGACAAAAGGCCCATCTTACATAAACAACATTGCACTGCGTTTGGTACCACAGAAACCCACACCAGCATGGCAGCCACGCTGCTTGTTCACTCGAGAAGATGGCCATGCTTGCGGAACACTGAGACAACCCAGAAAAGGCATGTTTTTTAAAATCCGAGTTGACTGTTCACAGATGAGACTGGCTGCTCCTATGACTTCTGTCTCCAGGTCCTCTTGCTAAGACCTCTCAAATAGCACATTTTAGTTCCCTGGTCATTCTAAAGTCCTCCCTGCCATGTACCCCAGGGGTCTACCTGAAACTGGGGTATCTGAAATTTCAGGAAAGGAAGTGGCATTGTGTGAGAATATCAAAGATCAACAGGAGGGATAGTCTCTTGTGTTCATTTTGAAGCAAAACATCTCACCCTACAACAAAGCCCCCATACTTATTTCATCATGAAATTATAATGTTTCTGCTCTCCAATCTTCCTTCAACTGAGTCAGCTGATATTTCTGTTGCAGCCATTCACAGAAGTTTTCTAATTCAGATCTATACAACTGATGTTCCTTGACACATTGAGCCTTACCTAGTACCTAAGGATCTTATTTCCTATCTCTACAGAATCAATTTTACAAATAGAAGTTACACCTGTCCCTTCAAAACTGTCAATAAGGAGATGAACTGTTTGTCTTCAAAATGAAAATAGTTAATTACCCCATGTGGAAAAGAACTGCTTCATATCACTTAAAGAACTTCACAATAAAATATCTCTGGAGAGGCCCTGCACTCATATTAAGCTGGCAAAAATATGCTGGAATAATAAAATTACATGTTGGTCAATCCTGGGGGAAAGCCACCACACCCCACATCCCTGCGAGCTGTGTATTGGTTCAGTGTCTCTGGAAAACAATACTGTAATATGCAACAAGAACTATAAAACTGTCATTACTCTTTCATCTAATTATTTCACTTTAGAGAATATACCCAATGGAATTCATACAAATAAAAATATAATTTGAGCAGAAATGAGCATGAGAACTTTGTATATGATAGCAAATATTTGAAAATAACTGAAGCATCCAATACTTGTCAGAACAGTAAGTAAATAATAGCATAAAATAGATGAAATATGGTTTTACCATTTAAAATTTAAAAATATGTAGTTTGACCCAGAGAAATTTGCATACAAAATAAGTTATAAGTAAAAAGTATGCCCTGGCTGGTGTGGCTCAGTGGATTGAGTGCTGGCCAGTGAACCAAAGGGTTGTTGGTTTGATTCCCAGTCAGGGTACATGCCTGAGTTTGAGGCCAGGTCCCCAGTAGAGGGTGTGTGAGAAGCAACCACACACTGATGTTTCTCTCCCTCTCTTTCTCCCTCCCTTCTTCTCTCTCTAAAAATAAATAAATAAAATCTTCTTTGAAAAGTAATACATCAAATTGAATACAAATACCTTAAAATACATGTATAAGTATTTCACAAGGATGAGAAATCCTTTTGGTAGTTATATAGAGGCAGTTGAGTAACTACCCCATTCGGCTCTTTCACCTGTAAAATTGCTTAATTTCACCACCTTTTACAAAGATGCATACATATAAAGTCAGATGCAGGCACACATGCAGTATATTTAAACTGAGATATTTTAAAATTACGTAAACATCAGCTAACCTAGCTAGCACCCCACTGTCTAAATCAACCCTCATCTTCTCCATGCCAAGTTGCAGAGAAGGGGGAAGCCCGCCTACACAAATAAGAGAATCCAGCCAAGGCAAGAGCTCATACAGCTTGGTGTCTGGGCAAGCATTGTATATTGGTTTTTATTTTCTCTGCATTTAAATCTCAGACCAAACTCAACATGTCTAATATAAATTTCATGATGCTTGGTTTATATCATGATACTGTTTCCTTGATAAACAAAGACACTGTACTTCTACTCACTCAAAATGCTGTATACATAGTACTTTTATTTCTACAAATTTAATCGGAAAGAAGCCTTGGAGGTTGTTTAAAATGTTGACACTCCTGTAAAGGAGTCAGAGTGGTAGCAGCTCTATGTGTTTAGTCAGATGGACAGATAATTAGGATATATACAGTTGGGACTAAATACCAGTAGAACTAATGGGACAGCAGAGCTTGCCAAATGTGGCCTAAGGACCATTTTGCATCAAATCATCAGCTGCTTAATAAAAATGCAGATTCTTGCCCTGGCAGGTGTGGCTCAGTGGATTGAGTGCTGGTCTGGGAATCAAGAGGTCACAGGTTTAGTTCCCAGTGAGGACACATGCCTGGGTTTTGGGCCACACATTGATGTTTCTCTCCCTCTCTCTCTTGCCCTTTCCCTCTCTCTAAAAATAAATTAATTAATTAATTTAAAAATGCAGATTCCTCAACCTTACCCCTGTCCTGAATCGGCATCTCTGTGTTGTGGCCTGGCAGCTGCACTTTAAACCAACAAGTCCAGGTGATTTTTATATGCAATAAAACATAACATTCATTGATAGTTAAAGGCTATGAGAGAGTGGTTCATTCCTTCCTAAAACATGGAGGGCACACAGAATGCCAGGTTCTTTGTCAAGTGCTAGGGGCTAAAGTCTGGAGGATGCTATGCTATTCCTGGAAGCTCAGTCCAGTGGGTAGGAGGGAGGAGGACAGATGGATAATTGGATACATAATTATAATACAAAAAATAACCATTATAGTGCAGGATATACACAGTGTCTTACTTTATGAGTAAAGAAGAGGAAGTTACTAATTCAGCCAAGGAATGCTTAGGAGGCTTCTGGGATATGAGGACTTTTGAACCATATTTTGAAAAAATGAGTAGGAGTAGAACTGATGGAAAAAGAAGACAATGTATTTCAAGAATTTTTAAAAACATTTCATAACATCTAGACATTAGTCTCCCATACTCCTTACTTCAAGTACTTTAACCATCAGACTGCCCTGTTTCTTAACACAGCTAAAAGAGCAAAGAATAAAAAAGGTGAATTAGTCCTGAGCTCTGCCATTTGCCAGCTGTTTGAGTTCAAGTACATTAGTTAACCAGGCAGGGTCTTAGTTTCATTAGATGTAAAATGAAGGGGCTGGGCTACATGATCTCCCGGGCACCCTTCCAGCCCTAACTGGCAAAGATGCTTAAGAATCTCAGGAAGAACAATCAGCCCCGTGATCTACACCAGCAGCTGTGCTAGGAAACCAAACAGCCCCGGAAGGCTTTGCTCTGGCTTTCATCCCTCAAAGAAAATTCTTTCACTATGCTGGTATGGCCAGCAGCCAAGATGGTTGGAAGGATTTTAAAACTGATTCAAGAAGAAACCTTGTCTGTAAGTATTGAAAAAAGTTTAGGGTTTCCTGAATCTGACAGGTTTTAAACAACAGTGAAAGGGGTAGAATAAAAGCAACCATGTAATTTACTCTTAGTAACTAATACCCGACTGCGAAAACACCCAATAAACACAAAGTGTAAAGTATATAGCTAGTAATAAACAATAATTATGGACACTTGTGGGTGGCATATGTAGCCACAAACACATGATATAATTGAATCTTACAAAATAGCCATTTTCATGACTAGAAATAATTTATACCAAGCAAGCACTGAAAGAATATTACCCCCAGACTTCCTGAATTACAATGTTATGGCACTGTCGTATTAAAATAAATGTTTTAAAATTTGTTGTGTACAGAAAAACTAGCTCCAAATGATGTAAATAACACAGGGTTAGATCACACAGTACATGGTGTGATCTATCCCTGTGTTTTTGGCCTTATACACACCATATACATACACACAGTACATGGTGTATATAAGGCCAAAAACACAGGGCTGGCTCAAGACTGAGTAGTTTATGGAGTTGACCGCCTAGAAATAAACTAAGACTTATTCTGAGGTTTATCCTCAGACACTTTTAGTAAAGTACACCTTTAAATTTAAAGGGCTAGAAAATTAATTTCCATAGCAAATCTTATATGTGTATTATATATATTATATAATGCATACCACATCATAATACCCATTTACATATCTCTATTCTTACATATATATACATGCATACATGTTTTCAGCAATGAAGTCTTGAATGAATTCCTCAGAAGCCTGCCAGCCTGAGGCTTCATAACAGATATTTCAGGTTTAATGTTTCTCATATTTTCCATCTCTTCTCATAAACAGACACGCCATAAATGTACAACTTCTATAAAGATGATTCAACAGGTGAAAACATGACTAAGAAGAGACGTCCGCTCCTTATTAGCAAGCTGGGGAGTTTACGTTTCTCCCTCACACCGGAGCCCAAGTCCCTTCCCCTTGGAAAATTCCTCTGAGTACCGAAAAATATAATTAGATGACTTAAGTGTTTGAGGGTTCCCACAGCAATCCTAGAGAAGGATTACTGGATGTCTGCAGTGTCTCTTAAAGTCACCCCCCTCTCCCCAGTCCTTATTCATCATCATGTGAGGTAGTTTCTCTCCTGACATGATCACCACCTGCTGATGAGGCAGCATAATCACTTAAAAGAACACCTATAAATATCAAGTGCTTTGTGTTTGTAACTTTAAAGAAAAAAGGGTTTGGGGGTTGTTTTTTCCCCAGAAAATTGTGTTGAGACATAAAGAAACAGCTCTAACATATGTAAACTGAAGTCCCGAAAGAGGAGAGATAAAACAGGATCAGAAGTGATATTTAAAGAAGTATTGTTGACAGGAAATACTGAAGATGCAGATTCACAAAGCTCTCTCAATGCCCATCAGAATCAATAAAGAAAATCAACCTGGCCCTTTCACAGTAAAACTACTGTAAATCAAAGAGAAGTTTTAAATGCTCTTTAAATCCTCTTAAATGCTCTTTAAATCCTCTTAAATGATAAAATCTGGAAAAAAGACACATTACCTTCAAAAACATATTATTTCAAAATGTAATAATACTAATTGATTTCTCAGCTGAAAATACAGAATCCAGAAACCAATGCAATAACATCTTTAAAGTGCTGAAAGAAAAAACTACCAATGTAGAATATTCTACCCAGTGAAAATATCCCTCAGAGATAAAGGATAAAGACAAACAAAAAGTGGGAAAATTTACTACCAGCAGAGCCACACTCAATGAAACAGTCAGGAGAGTGGTTCAGGCAGAAGGCAATGACCCCGGATGGGAGCGCAGCAGTGCTGAAACAACAACGTACTCAGTGGGGTAAGTATGTAAGGAAACCTCCGTGATAGCGAAAATACAAAAAGTAATTATAATAACTATAATAATGTGAAGTTTAAAATACACGCAGAATTAAAATACACGTCCACAACACAAAAGGTGAGAGGCATAAATGGAGTGCGTATGTCCTAAAGTTCTTGCACTGTTTTGGAAATGGTGAAAGTGCCAATTAACATTAGAATTCAATAAGTCAAGTATGTACTGTAATCTCTGTAGAAACAAGAGACAGATTGGAAAAAAGACAAAACACAGTAAGAGTATATATTTAAACTCAAATATGTCAGTGGTTATATTAAATATAATCAGATAAATTCTCCAATTACAAAAGTCACCAAATTACATAAAAAACTTGCTACTCACAAGAAACATGCCCTATTTTTTGACATTTGTGAAGGTATATTTGACATATAGTATACTGCACATATTGAAAGTGTATTTTATAGCCCTGGCTGGTGTGGCTCAGTGGATTGAACACTGGCCTGTGGACTAGAGTCATGGCTTCAATTCCCAGTCCAGGCACATGCCTGGGTTGCAGGCCAGGTAGAAGGAGCTTGAGAGGCAACCACACTTTGATGCTTCCCTCTCTTTCTCCTCCCCTTTTACTCTCTCTAAAAATAAATAAATAAAATCTTTTTTAAAAGTGTATTTATAAGTTTGACACATGTACACACCCATAAAACACCAGCATGCCAATCACAAAGTTTCCTCATGTCCTTTCTTAATCTTTCTCCCATGCTCCTAGTTAACCACTAATATGTTTCCTGTCATTGTAGACTAATTTGCATTTTTTGGAATTTTATATAAATGAAATCAGACAATTTATCTCCTTTTTATCTGGCTTTTTTTTCACTCAGCATAATTAATTTGAGATTTCTCTATGGTTTTGGCTATTACAAATAAAGCTCCTATAAAGCAGTCATATGTAAGTCATTATATGGACATGTTCTTTCATTTCTCTTGGGTAAATTCCTAGATAGACTGATTACAAAGGGATGAAGAAAAGTTATGTAAAAATAGCCGGAAGATGGTGTAGCTATAGTAATGCTAGGTAAAAGGATGTTAAGGCACTGGAGATTTGGTTTAGATACACTGAGTCTGTGAGCCTGATGAGGGCTCCAAGTGGAGGTCAAGTTGGCAGCTGGATAAACAGATCTGGAGCAGGAATGAGATGTTCGGGCTGGAGATGTCAATTTGGCCAGGCTTGAGTTTGAGGCTGCTTTTCCAGTAGCAGTGAGAGATCCACACCTCCCCACCCTGGTTTCTCACCCATCTCCCTAGCAATGGTGTGGTTAGAGTCTGTGGTCTTGGAGCAAAGCCACACAATCTAGCTGAGAGAGCAGCTAAAGCAACCTCTCAAAACAAATGGTCATCCGTCTGTTTTGACTTTGACTCCTCTTTCATGAATTCAATCTCCGAGAAAAACCCAGGTAATAGGAGCTCTCAACAAGCCGGTCAAAGATCTGGGAAGCAGCATCTGAGCCACAGAAGAATTTGTGGAATAAAATTTTATCAAACTCATGATATAAAAACAGGGATGCTTCTAGATTCTGAGAAGAACTTCCCAATTACAAGGATTGTGGAAGGTTGACATAGCTTTATAGTGAGAACAGAAAATCATGCCAGTATTCACTGAGTGCTTACACTAGTTCCAACACTATAAATTTCTGGCTCATTTTACTGAATCCTCACAGCAACACTATGAACAAAATTTGTCTTCTCCATTCAACAAAGGGGAAACTCAGGGCTGAAAGTGTCTGGATTCATGATTTGAACCAAGCTATCTGACTTCAAAGACCTTGCTCTTACTCACTATGACTATATAAAGTTAAAAACATGTATTTAAATCTCAGTACACTATTTAAAAATGTATAGAAGGAAAACCACTAGAAGAAAACTTATTCATAGTTATATTAGAGAGGCAAGATAACAGGGTGTTTCCCCCCATTCTGTTTTCCAAATTGTGCTATGGTTGCCATTAGAAATCATGCAAACACACACACACACACACACACACACGCGCACACACACATTTCTAACTACATTGTTGTCAGCTTTCTGAATAATGTAAATTCTTCTGTTGAGAAACAGGAACGAGCTTGAACATCTTAAGAGTCTCTTAAGGGCTTCTTTCACCATTAATATTTTGTTTCCAAGTCTCCTCCTGGAATTTCTAAATAAAACTGTGTTCTCAGCAGTACTTTGACCTCTTGTATCCACTTCCTGATCTACCCAATTCAATTAAACTCAACAAACATTGTTGGGTGATACTGATTAAAAGCACTGCATTTTCCACTCTGGTTTGTGATGTATCTAAGTTATTTGTCCTGGGTATGGCCAGCTCCTTGGCCATTTAGAGGCCACATACTGTATTTTCATCAAGGGCCACAATGGGGCTGTTTGTTTCAGATATGCTGCTCATGGCAGTGAATTAGCTGCATTTCTGTGTCTTGGTGAGGTTGCTTCAATAAGACTCCAACAGCTGGCATCTGCTACCCAAGGTGATTGCAACTGTGAATTAAAAATGCCTTTTACTGTGAGGTAAAATGGGGATGTCATAACTCCCTCCACTTTTGTGACTTTCCTTCATCAACTTGTAGAACTTACCAAGGAGACTGAGAAAGGTATTTTTTTTCACCCTTGACCACAACCCCAAACCTGTGACAGACAGCTGAACTAAGTTGAGGACTATAAGGTTGGTTGTGTCTGTGAGCAACCTAATGCTTCTTAAAGTGTGGTCCCCAGGCCAACAACATCAACATCCCTTATTAGAAATGTGATTTCTTGGGCTTTACCCCAGACGTAGTGAACCTAAACTTTGGGGTTGGGGCCCCGCAATCTGCATTTTAACAAGCCCTTGAGGGAACTGCACTCCAGAAGTCTCAGAATTCTGAAGTCTGAGAGCTACTGCTCCATTTTGACCAGACCAATTTCGGCTCTACCGGCCATTCCTTCCTCGCCTTTCACTCATCCTCCCTCAGAGACTTCAGACCCTTCCTCAGCCTAACTAACCCTCCCCAGCTAGTTAATGTGAAAATCAAGATTCTAACAGACATTCTTCCAAAGATGCTTGTATTTCCCACTTAGTCGGATTCAACTAATATATGCTACTTCACACAAATAGTTAGTCTGCCCCAAAATAAACACACTCCCCCATTCCCTTGTTCCCCAAACCATCTCCATCTTCTCTCAAAATTTGTTTTAGATTGAAGAATGAGAGCAATGGTTCTTAAACCAGAGAAACTGCACTGTTCCAAAATTATTAAGCTATAAATGGTTAACTATTGTTTACTTAAGACAAAAGCTCTGAAGTGAGGGGGAGTGGAAACTAGCTGGGGGGATATTTGGCAGGGGGAAAACAGCAAGGTTAGGAACATCGTAGAATGAAGAACATCTCTTAGTCAGGAATAGAAAGGAAAGTTGAGACACATACCCAGAAGTCTGACATTCATTTGTTCTTTCAACAAAGATTTACTGAGCACCTACTTATTCAAGGTTCTACTGTGAGGAAGGCAGATGAAAGTCCCTGCCCTTAGGAGTCTTATATTTGAATGTGCATTGATGCCTGAGCTTCTGCCATCATTACTTTGTATCAAGTATTGCCCTAGACGACCTTGCCCTAGATGACCTTCCAGCCCATGGTACTGTTGCTGCATGACAGTGGGTATCTGAGGCAAGAATCTCTTGGTGCCTCTATGGGAAGGGAGAAGGTGGTTCAAGTAAGGAAAAATTATTCAGAAAGTAAAGCTAACCAGACTCCAACTCAACTAACCAAATTTAGCCCCTCACAGAGCAAAGGATCTATCCCTGAGGCTTCTAAATTGTGTATTTTTATGAGTTCCAAGTATTATGCACATTCTACAAAGCCAAAATCATTTTTATAACTTCTTCTCCCATGAGAGAAGTTATAGCTCCACTTTACAGAAAAGGAAACTGAAGCAGGGAAGAGCTGGGTGACCGAGTCAAGTTCTGAGACAGAGCCTATTCTGACCTAAGGAACCAAGTCGTCCGCTCCTTTTTTTTTCCCCTTGCCTGGACGGGCATGTTTAGACTCATATAACTTTAACACTCACCCTTTTCTGGAAGTGAGGCCCAGTCTCCTGACAACATTTTCTGGGAAGCCACCATGCCCTTTAATATTTCTGTAAATATCTTTTCCCGCTGGCCTCAGATAGAAAGAGGCTCATTTCTGTGCTTTACCTGCTACTCGCCATAAAAATCCTAATGCTGTACCCATGATCAAATTTCTATCCAGTTAAAATAAGTCCCTTTACTCATCTCTCAGTGACATGTTACTCATGTTAGTAAGACATATGCAGAAGTGAAACACCCCTAAATCACTTCTTAATAAATAAGAGTACACTCTAGTTACTAAACAGTTATTCAAGTTGACTGTTTTTAGTGTATTTGCTTTGGCAAAATTGTGAGGCCTGAGTTATGGACCAAGGAGGTATTTTATGTCAAGAATACTGGCTAAAAACACCCGTTCATATAATTTGGGGGGGAAAGAAATTTCTTATACGGGATTTTTCAAAATATTAGAATAATAGAATATTAAAATAATACTATTCTTCTTATATAAAATATAGTATAATACTATACATCTTATATACTTCTTGATAATACTATACTTATTGCAAAATTTATACTAATTGGTATAAATTATTCTTAATACTGAGAAATGATAAGAAATAATGCTCATAATTGGTAAAATTACAGAAAAAATTTTAAGAGCTATATGGCCATTATAAAGATTGTATAGGAAGAAATCTCCATTAATTAATCATTTCTTGTTTGTTATTCATCTTAAAATCAAAACTGTCATAAGAGTCTCAAAATAATTTTAAAGATAACCTAAAGATATTCTATTTAGCCTCCTAGAAAATTATGCAAAATACTTGTAACTAGGCACATATATAACAGTCTTTCTTTTATGTTCTAAGATGATGTTTCTATTTTTTTAATTTTTCTTTCTAAGAAAATTTTAATGTGAAACCTCCAGAGTTTCAAGTTACTATCATAACAACAAGACTAACTTAACCAAACTTAGAACACTGCCTTTGCTATGCCTGTCCTGGAATCCTTTTCCTTCTGGCAGTGAGCCTCAAACATCAGCATACATAAAAATTAGCCCTGGCTGGTGGGGCTCAGTGGATTGAGTGCTGGCCTGCAAACCAAAGGATCATTGGTTCAATTCCCAGTCATGGGCAACCTAGGGCATATGCCATCCCCCGTAGGGGGTGCTTGAGAGGCAACCACACACTGATGTCTCTCTAAAAATAAATAAATAAACCTTAAAAAAAAAGAATAAGGTAGGTAATGGATCAGTGATGCAGATATTTGGGTCCCATCTCCAGAATTCTAATTCATGAGTCTGAGCAAGACCAGAATCTCCATTTTTAACAACCCCAGCGGGTCAGGTGCCATCCACCTAAGCACACCATAAGAACAGGAAACAACTGCCTCATGAACTCAAAGCCAATGGAAAACCTGACAGAAACTTAGCTTGTCATTAAACCAACCTGGAAATCTCAGGTAATAATATATATTTGGCGCTCGCTTGGAACTAGGAGAATGTGCACCTATGTGGTTCTGTCTGTAACTCCCCACTTCTTCTGCAGGGGGATTATTTATTCATAAGGCAGTAAAGTCGAGGTTCCCAGGATACCCCAAGTAAATATTTTCCTCTTCACCACTACATAAACTAGCTCAAGGCATTTTAGATTATACAAGTTAAGAAAGAGGAAAGAGAAAAGAGGAAAGCTGGAAGAAAAGGAATTTTTACAGGAAAAAAGGAAAGAAACATAGTATTGCTCATGTAAGTAGAGAGAACTACACTGCAAATGTGGAATCTGCTTCAGAAGGCATTGACTCAGCTAAGCCAGCATACCGGCCAGTAACCAAATAGTGAGAGCTGGGAATTATTCATTTTCTGGCCTCATATTTTCTGCAGAGTCCATAAAGGTTTAGAAGGATGGTCTTGTTCAGAAACTTAATCTGTAACAAACTGGAGAATGGAATTCATTCCTCAGTGAGATCTTGCTGAACAACCCTTCTTCAGTAGCCACCCATATACCACCAGGGGTTTGCAAATTCTGCTCTGGGTCAGGCTAGAATAATGTATTCTAGCTTGAATACATTATTGTATTTATATACAGTACATTGTATATAAATACAATATATAACACCACCTGAACAATATATCTTACTGTTGATATCATGGCTCCTATTGAAATGCTCTCCTGTGCAGTTCCCAATATCAAACACACAAGGAAAAGCACTCTCCCAAAAAATAGTTTTCTTTTTACCTTTAACAAAGGAATAACAGCTTTAATTTCCTACAGTTCTAGGATACTTTGTGCTTTAAAAGCCTCTTGTATTTGAACACAATTCAAAATCTTGGTCTCACCTTCTTCCCTCCATGCATGAGTGTGTAGTTATTCGCACCAGCTGACTGCACTAAACACGCTGAGGTGGAGTTAATGCACAGTAATCAACATGAAATGAGATCGTAGAGATGAAAAGCCTAAATTGTTTTCTGAAATAAAATGGTGGAAAGGATGTGTGGTGGGAGCAAAGCCAACATCCACATAGCTCTTCCTGTGGCATCGTTTTTGGTCAAGAACAAGGTGTTCCCCACAGGAAGACACTTAAACATGCCTCCAGCTTTGCTAGTATCTTATTTTAGCATAATTTTCAGAGCCTTAGAAAGCCTCACCTTCCCCATTAAGAACCTCGCTGCTATGAAGTAGGCAAGACAAGTCAACAATGCCTAGGGAGGTTACGGGACAAGTCAACACTCAGTAAAGTTGAAGGACTGCCTAAAGCTGGCATGCCTTGCAAGTGGCAAAGCTGGGACAACAACTCTGTTCTCTTAATGCCCAAGAAAGTAGACTGTGTTCTTTTTCTAAAGAAAGTTGCTTTAAGTAATCACAATAGGCAGAAATCTATGTGTAGTGATTTAAAGAGAAAAAAAAGTCCCTGGCCAACTATAATTTACTATGCTTGTAATTCCCACCATTCTAAATCTTATAGGAACTGTTCCATGGGGTTGAATGACTAGTGACTTTAGAGAATGATCTACAAAGTAAACCTACTACAGTGTCAGATCAGTACATCAGTTCAGTCTATTTCCACTAATTACACACAGGAACACTGAGGAAAGGAAGCCCAGACCATCCCATGGGGACGTAGGGAGACGAGGAAGACAATGAATCCCCGAAGCAATGGTGGGAATGGGGATCCTTTCCCAGGAGGGATGAGGAGTAAAGAAGGTATAATCAGGCTTTCAAGGCTAATCTCAAACAAATGCATTTTGGATCAAACCCTTGTCCCAAGGACAGAACAAAGCACTCTGTGCCCAGGACCAACTTTTCCCATTTCCCAGTTTTTCCTTGGATTAGGAAATGAGTTAGTGCAAAAACATGTTGACTACAAATAAAAGTTAACAATAAAAGCCTGCCCTAATATATGCAAGAAAGTCTACATGGGAAATTTTTTGTAATAAGCAAGTCTATTAAGATGTATGAATTGCCCTGGCCAGGTAGCTCAGCTGGTTACAGCATCACCCTGACACTCCAAGTTTACGGGTCTGATCTCTGGTCAGGGCACATACAAGAAGCAACAAATGAATGCATAAATAAGTGGAACAACAAATCAACCTCTCTCTCTCAAATAAATAAATTAAAAACATTTTTTAAAGATGAATAAGTTGCCAGTTATACAAATAGTGATAGGAATGATGGGGATGTAAAGTACAACATAAGCAATATAGTTAATAATATTATTATAACTATGTTATGGTGTCAGATGGGCACTAGACTTATGTGGGTGGTCACTGTGTAAGTTATATAAATGTTTAATCACTATGTTGTACACCTGAAACTAATGTAACATTGTATGTCAACTGTAATTGAAAGGTAAAATAAAAAATAAGCAAATCTAACAAAATTATCTTTAATATCTTTACGCTAATTTTCAGAATAATCATTTTCCAACAAGCGATAACTGGGCTCAAATCTTGCTTCGTCACATACTGATTGTAGGATCTCAGGCAAATTAGTTGACCCCGTTAAACATGACAAAGTGGGCAGAAGTTGTAAAGCAGTAGAAGCCATGAGATGGGGTGTCAACAGGGCTAGCAGAGAAGAAAAAGGAGCAGGTAGAGAAATGAAGAAAAGAGGGAGACCTGGAATCTCAAAGCTGTTGGGCTATAAGAGTTGCCTTTGCCAAACTGTAGGAATTCATCCCCTATTTTGCCTCATAGTAGGTTGGAGTGAGCAACCTACATAGCCTTACATGGAGGGCCTGGGTCCATGCTTAGTAGCACAGATCAGTACTAACCTAGGAAAGCTAAGATCCCAGACACATTTGGGGATGTGACTACTCAGCTCCAGGCCATCATTGGTATGTAGGAGGAATACATGCCTAGTCCTACCGGAAACCTAGATTTTCATGTGAAATCTGCCGTTTGTAACGTTGGCAAGGGAGAAAAAAAACCCACAAGAATTACTCTTGAT
Source organism: Artibeus jamaicensis (assembly GCF_021234435.1). NCBI lineage: Eukaryota > Metazoa > Chordata > Mammalia > Chiroptera > Phyllostomidae > Artibeus > Artibeus jamaicensis. The sequence goes on along the minus strand of NW_026522030.1, from coordinate 39,123,168 downwards.
TCTGCAGACCAAATTCTGGCTAAGTAGTTTTTTGTTCTCCTTACTTTTTTTGTATCTGTAAAATAATTAACCATTATCTGAGTTAACCTGAGAGTATCTATAATCATTATAACCTAGAAAATCTTACTAGTATGTGTAACTACTATTACTTCACTTAACAACACTGGGTCATGCTTAACGAGTGCTTACTCTCTGACAGGGAATGTTAGTCCCATTTAATCCTCACAACAGTCCTTTGAGGTGATATTTTTATTTCCACTTTACAAATTAGAAAACTGATACCAAGAAAGGCTAAGAAACTTGCATTACAAAGTTCCTATAGGAGTTAAACTTCTGGCATTTTCCTTTTCTAGCAGCTCAGCAATGGAAAGCTTAATGTGTGAGAGCTTTCTGAAAGAAGGATATTAAACTTTATCCTGACTACTGAGAACAGGTTTTAGCTTGTCCCTGAAACTTTGAATCCAGCTCCAATATCATTAATCCTTCCATGGGTGAGTAGTCTTGGAATATGTTCCAAACGTAATTCAAATGCCAACATTAGCAATGGGAAAGATTTAAGAGCAATTACCGAAGGCTGATTTTTCATCAACTACAATTCTCTTTTTTTGTGTATAATTTTGTCTCTTCATGTTTCACCAAAAAAAAAAAAAAATCTCACATACAATAAAAGTGAAGCCTTTGAAGCCCAAAATGCACCAAATATTTTTCTAGAATGTGGAATGGGGAAGGCAGAAGGTGGTGCTTAGAACAGAAATTTCATTCAAATTTGTAATCAAACTCTTTTTGTATCAAATGTTTCCTATACTATCTTGACCAGCTCTCTCCATCCCCAGGCTCCTTGCTTTCTTCCTAGAAACTAGGTCAGTGCAGTTCCATCAGAAAAAAAAAAAACCCTCATCCTCCAGCCCCTTATCTCTCCTTCTCCTGCCCCGCAGCCTCCACTTCCTGCACTCCCTCGCACTCCCTAATCCAGTGTTCTCAGGCTTCCACCCTCTACAGAAGCTGTCCTTGATACAGCCACTGATGACCTCTTCCCAGTCCTGTTTTAGACTGACCTTTCTGTGGCATCAGACACTGCTGACCTTCTCCATCCTTGATGAACCACCACCCTGGGATTGCACACATACTCTCAACTCTACTAGACAATTGTCCTCAGTTTCTCTAATCGGTTTCCCTCCCCTCTATGCCCCCTAGGTGCTGTTCATTCCCAGATGGCAGTACTTGGATGCATTTGAGATTGAGGGGCAAAGAATCAGCAGCTGCACCAGATGAGTAATCTCATTCCTCAAACATGGGAAAGCACTGAAAAAAAAAGGGGGGGACTCCTAGGAAGGAGAAATCCGGTATTACGTCAGTGTCAGAGTGTCCTGTTGTAAGGAGTCTACTGTGAATATTTTCTGTGGAGTAGACAAATTATTATACATGGCCTTTCCTCACAGGAAACCAGTTGCTTTAATGGTTTCCTTCCTTCAAGGGACAATGTCAAAGCTGTTGAGCCCCATACTGTCCATTTGGATCATTTAGCTCACATGGAAAAATTCTCCCTAAAGAATACAGAAAGGAATTTCTGTAAAGCAATTCACTCATCCTCTTTTGCCCAACAGAATGCAGTGGTGCCTGAGCCGTGGCTATTTCCTGTCAGTTTGATAATAAACAACCCAGCCCTTCTTGCCCTCATACCGTGAACCCTACATGCTCCTAAAGACACATGCTAAATGCTTGCGCCAGGACATAATGACAACGTAAATGACCCTTAGTGCGGGGGATACAGTCAAAGAGTTCAGATGGTCACAAGACACGTTTCCGCCTTACAAAGCCTGTGTTCTAAAATAAGAGAGGGCCTCGGGGCCAATGACAAGTTTGTGGAGTTTTCAGGATGTTATACATTTTCTTGATGCTATAATTAAAAGTAATAGGATAGATAGCCTTGGAAGGGCTAACAATGGCATGGCAAATGAGATACACTCTAACCAATCAGGAATAGAGAAGAAAGGTTTGATACATTAAATGTTTGAAGGCAAATTCATTGAGGCTGTCAGATTGATACTGACAGTAAATAAAATATCACTGATTTTCTTTATTTCCCTTCGTGGAGGAATAGGCTGAGGTCTGAGGCAGGCTGAGCCTTCAATGGTGACTTGTCTTTGCACTGTTTACAGAGTCTACTCTCAGAGACGAGAACTCAACAGGCCAATTTAGGGTGAGGTGAATACTCTGGTGAACGCAATTCTCCCCAGAAGTCACATCATAGGGGTATCTCTGGTCTTGAAAACTTGCCATTGACCAAAATCTGGGGCAACTTTCCAGCACTTGTGTGCCTCCACCTTCACCCCATCCTGTGAGCTGCCCGGTGAAGGAAGTACTTAGAGCAGCGACAACAGCTGCATAGACAAGCAGGGTCAAAGAGAGAAGTGAGAAGATGCATCGGGTTCAACGTGGGAGAGTATGATCTCCCTGCTGTAGCATAATCCTCCTTTCCTAAGTCTGCACTCAATTCTACACTCACCTCACTCTGTCACCTAGAATGGAATGACAATATCAGGCCACAGGGCCCATCCATGAGATTATTATGGGAAGTTTCTGGGAACTTGAAACTCTCAAATCCATGAGAGTTTCTGGGAAGTCCCCAGTTTTGCTCCCTCAGGCAGCAATACTGCATTTGGTCACAGCATTGTCTCAGTAAAAATGCAAGTAACTCTAAGAGCAATAATCCCCTAAACGCTTACCAGACACAGACCAACTCATGCTGAAGGGTGGGTCAGCTGAAGGCTGGTTTTGAAGGTGCTGGTGGGAAAAGAAGACAGGTGCACACGGAACCCTGGGAGACCATGTCTGGATGACAATCCCAGAACCTGCTCAAGCGAGTAGAGCCATGCAGGGAAGGGAATAGGAAGGTGGAGAATCTAGAGTTAATATTACTTATGTCCCAATTTTATTCCGGCCTCAGTAGATGAATCAGAGAGGAAAAAAAGAGCACTTGACATAGATGAATGGTACTTCTCTGAAGGAAGAAATGTAAAATTGACCGCCTCTGGTCATGAGTCAGGCTATGCGACGTGACAGATAATTCAATGCTGGAGGCAAAGAACAGGGTGACGTTAACCTGTTTTATCTCAGAGGCCCAGGTCGAACAGCCAAGGCCAGAGAACCTCAGGAGGTAGGTGAGCCAGAATGATAAACCCACCTGATACAGGCAAAACGAGTGGCCAGCAGTTCAGAAACACCAGGTGTCCTGTGGCTTTCAGAGGTCTGCCCCGCTGCTGGAGAGCCCTTCCATCAGCTCCGTTGGAGGGAGGCACCTGCCCCTCAGAACTTGGTGAGCAGCAAGCAGCCTTCTTCAAGGGCACTGGCCCACCTTTCATGATTGAGCACAGATGAACCAGGAACAGCAATGGGACCTTCAGGGTCTATAATGGGGAAGCACCTCCAGTAATTTTGAGCTTCAAACCTCCACACCTGGGAGGAGACATTGAACTTAAGAAGTGTGATGGAATTCTAGGGGAAAACCATGCAGACCTGGGGAAGTTTGGCCAAATTAATTAGTTAATTAATTCTTTAATATATATTTATGAAGTGTCTCCTATATGTTCTGTGTTTACTAGGCTCTAAAGACTCAAATGAGGAAAAAACGTACCCTCCTGTAGCTTCCAGTCTACAGGGGCAGGTAGAGTAGGGGCATTAAATAAACCATCACACAAATTTAGGGTTACACATTGTGATAAGTGCAGAGAGCACAGGGTGCTCTCTGAGTATAAAAGGGGAGTCCAACTAAAGGATCTAAGATCGGTTTACTAGGTTGTGACCAGCATTTAAAAAATGTAATAGAACAGAATAGAAAACATCAGTGTGTACTGGAAACAATACAAAGTGAATATGGTTTCTTGAAGCTTTCATTTCTCTGTGCGTGTGTGTGTGTATGCGTGTGAGGGAGAGAGACCTAGATTGAAATGTAAAGTGTATTTCCTTCATGAATTGTGGTGACAAAACTTGGAAGGCTGATATTGAAGACCAAGTTAACAAGGCTGTGAGTAGCAGGTCCCACGGATTGTCTTTAAGGACGGATAATAGAGTTGTGGAGAGAAAGGGGGATTGTGAGCCAAGGGGTCCCTTTCACTGACATATTCTTCCAGAGGGTGGGGTGGGAAACACATTCGGCGGCCGAGTCATCTAGATTCGGGCACTAAGACATATAGGACAACCCGACCCCACTCCACTTTATCTAGAGTCACTTCAGGCCTCAAGGAGAAGTGCAGAGAAGGAATAACATAGCTCTGCAGTCATCCAAAGTGGGGAACCCTGGGAATCTAGACATTAAAAAAAAAAAGTATACCAACTAGTAAATATTAAACTGTCAGGGTGCTAATCAGATCTTTCATCTTTGTTTCTAAAACTCTAATTTCATTGATAGTAGAGAATAGTTTGTTGGTAGGAGAGACTAGAACCCAAGTCTCATTACCAGGGCAGTTTCTTTCTTTACACCATGATGTCTTCCCAGACAATGAACACCACAGTGACTTTCTGTGGGTTTGCAGTGACTCATGACATCAGTAGCACTAAGGGATGGAACTGTGCACTGGTTTGAAGGTGTCAGAAGTGAATAGATATATATTTGTTACACTGAAGCACAGAGAGGTCACCTCCCAACATTCCAAACACTCTCTCTTCCATCTGAAAATCAAGTTTCATGAACTACACCACTGAGCTGCTTATGCCCCTGGAGGCCAGGCAGTGTTTTTAGTGGACTGTTTCTAGTTTTGACAGTGTAGTGAGTTAGAAAAAAGTTAGAATCTTTGGTTTGAAAATGCGTCTTCGCTCCTAGCTAATGTCAAAGACAAATCAAGGCAGTTTTGGCCCACTGTCATGGAACGATAGAAAAAAACCCCATAGAATCGTATTCAAGCTGTGAAAAGATACCATCATGGGATTTTCAGATGCTGTAAGGCTACCTCTGGTTGTGTTTAGAGTGGACACGATCCATTTCTCTTGAAAATTAATCGTCTGACCAGTCTGAGGATTATTTTCCATAAACATATTATGGCATATGGAAAAAACAGGCTCAACAGATTCCATGGCAAGGCCATGATGAAGCTTGTTTCAGCAAGAGAGTTGGTTTGCTGGCAGCGATGGTTTGCAGGCAGCAGTGGCAATTGCTGGTGGTGAAGAGCTCGAGTTGGTCTCAGGTAGAGCTGGGGTTCTAGCACAGCTTTACCACTCACACCTTGGGTACATGGCATAACCTCACTCAGCCTCAGTTTCTAAATCTACATCCTTGGGATGATGAAAACACCCTCAACCTTTTCCAGGCTGTTAGGAGAATTATACAAGGTAATCCATCAGAAGGACATAGTTAAGCGCTCAATAAATGCAAGAATTAATTTTTGAAAATAATTATTAGTGATTGCATTGTGTCTCTTTCCTTCTGACATGACAAGAAATATACACCAGTTTTTCAGTTTCTCCTAGTCTGTATTAGTCTTCCCCTGTTAATGAAGACAAATTATACAGTTGATCTTTCCACTCCTCAGTAAAACAGAATTTTGGGAAAAGTCATAGTCAAGTTGCTATCATTTTGAAAGGCCTAGGCCCCAAATTTCTTCTCAAGGGTAGTCTGGGGCCTGGCAGACATCCTTCTGAGTCGATCTAGCAGGCAAAGAATTTAGAAAAAGACAGAAAGTAATGGTATTTTGGAAAGGAATTTTTAAAAAGCTTACTATAACCCTATCTTGAGGAATCTGAGACCCAGAAGGATGAAAGGTATGATGGGTCTTCGGGTTGTGTGTAGCAATCAAAGGAGCTGAGCTCCAGGACAGACAAGAGCAAGTCTGAACCATCAGAACCACTTGGGTGGAGGCTCCAGCCGCCCTTCTCTGCAGAGAAGCAGCTGCTCTTGAGCAAAACAAAATACTTTAAAAAAATTTACCTACTCCTTCTTTTAAAGAGGAATAAAGAATTTGCTAATTTCTTAATCTCAAGTGAGAATTATTGATGCCAAATCATTTTCTCTTTTCCATATGTCAAGAGGAAAGAGAATTCATATTTATCAAACACCTACATGATAAGTAATTTGCACATAGTTTCACTTAATCCTCATAACTCTATGGAATAGAATGTTACCCTTTTATTTAACAAATAAGAAAATTGAGGCCCAAAGAAGCTAAGCAACTTGCTCAGAACTGATTAAAAAGTGATAAAATGAATATTTGAACCCTAGTGTGACTCATATTTGTGTTTGTTTGAAAATACTTTATTGTCTCATAAGCCCTCACCCTGTGTTATTTTTCTCAACAGCACTTAACACCACCTGACATTATAGTATGTATTGAACTGTGCATTTATTCATGATGTTTTTACCATTAGAAACTATAGAGGGTCAGGTCTTTCAATAACCCTAAAGGCTAAAACAGTGCCTGTCACATAGTAAGTGCTCAAGAAACATTTGTCGCGTGAATGGGTAAATGAAAGAATGAATTAATTAGTGAATGAATTAATTCACTAATTAGTTAATTAGTGAATTGATAAGGGGATATAACAGAGAAATAAACATCAGAATTAAATGTAAATGGAATGAAAAAATGTAATTGGTATGTAATCCTGGCAATAAAATAACATTGTGCATAATACATTAACAGCTTTCTCTAGGTGATCGTACACTTCCACATAATTTTATTCTCTTTAAGAAATATAGTATATGGTTGTTCAACCACTATGCTGTTCATCTGAAACTAATACAAAATAATATTGAATTTAAACTGCAATTGAAAAATAAAATTTTAAAAAGATATAATTGTGAGAGGTATGAAATGCTGTGGAGAATGGATAGCAAGGACAGCAGACGCAGATTAGCAAATGAAAACCAGAGGAAAGGGACAGGCCTCCATGACTAGAGATTCTGGATTAATATCAAGTCTACCTACATGTTAATTTTACTTATTCTTATGGTATTACCATAGTTATAGGATATTAAATGGTGTAAAGGATATATATACTTGAACATTATCTAGAAATAACTTAAGTAAATTGTGTAATAAATTGCATGTACAGTATAATTAATATACAATAATTAGTCCAAAAGAAAATCTACATTTAGCTGCCTGAAGATGGCTAGTGTTTAGATTCTTGGGTATAGCTGGAAATGTTGGTAATTCATGTGAGGATGGCCTAAAATAGGACTAAGATTATCCACAAAAGCATTCATTTTAAGAGCTGTGGTCACAAGGAAACTCAATGCGATAATAGTATTTGTCCAAAATAAATTTACATTTAGGTTCACTAATGCAGTCATAGTAGTTTCAGTTCAGTCTTTTGAGGTTGACTTTTTCTTGAAGGCATCTACAAAAGATTGATCACCCTTACCAGTTTATACTTATTTGAACACAAACCATCTTTCAATGACTTTCCCTAAGGATTATGGTAAAGCTCAGGAGTGCCATATTTTTCAAATATTTTTACATATCATTTTAAAAACAGATGTCACATAAAACCATCCAGAAGGACAACTGGGAAGCCTTATATGTCAGTGGACACCTTGAGTCTTTCATTCAATTTCTAGCATTTATCCTGAGAAATCATTAGAAATGTAATTAAAGATGAAAGAATAAACTTATTCAGTGAAATGCTGCTTCTAGTGGTGAATAAATAGAAATAAATTCAGCTCAGTAGAGCAATACTCTAAATTATGATCCACCCTCACAATAGAACATTATACATTCATTTAAAAATGTAATATAAGAATATTTAGTGACATGAAAAGTTGTTCATGATATATTTATAAACAAAAAGTCAGGGTAAAATTCAGTATATAAGCATGCTCCAATTTTGTAGAAAACATGCATATGTGTATCTGAAAAAAGTTGGGTGTTAAAAGTAATTAATTTTAGGTCAAAGAACCAGAAATAACTTCTATTTTTTATTTTATTATGTTATTACAGCTGTCCCAATTTTTTCTCCCCTTTACCCTCTTCATCCTGTACCCCCCAGCCCTCTGAGTCCCTCTAACTTACTTTCTGTCCATGGGTTGTACATATAAGTTCTTTGGCTTCTCCATATCCTACATAATTTGTAAACTTCCCCTGTATATCCATGTTTCTTTTTTTTTAATATTTTAAAAAGATTTTATGTATTAAGTCCTGGCTGGTGTAGCTCAGTGGATTGAGCACAGGCCTGCGAACCAGAGTATCGTGGTTCGATTCCCAGTCAGGGCACATGCCTGGGTTGCAGGCCAGTTCCTGGCAGGGGACACATGAGAGGCAACCATACATTGATATTTCTCTCTCTCTCTCTCTCTCTCCTTCCCTTCTCCTCTAAAGATAAATAAATAAAATTTTTTTTAAATGAAAAAAATTTATGTATTTATTTTTAGGGAGATGAGAAGTGGGGGAAAGAGGGAGAGAAACAGTAATGTGTGAGAGATATATCAACTGGTGGCCTTTTACAAGCCCCAACCAGGGACCTGGCCCATAACCCCAGCATGTGGCCTGACTGGGATGTGAACAGGAGACCCTTTGGTATGCAGGCTGGTGCTCAATCCACTGAGGCATACCAGCCAGGGCCAATTATGCTTCTTATCCCCCATACCTTTTTTCCCCATTGTCCCCCTTCTCCCTCCACACTGATAACCCTCCATGTGATCTCCATTTCTGTGATTCTGTTCCTGTTCTAGTTGTTTGCTTAGATTTTGTTTTTGTTTTTTAGGTTCAGTTGTTCATAGTTGGGTTTTGTTGCCATTTTACTGTTCATAGTTTTTGATCTTCTATTTCTTAGATAAGTCCTTTTAACATTTCATATAATCAGGGTTTAGTGGTGGTGAACTCCTTTAACTTGACCTTATCTGGAAAGCACTTTGCCCTTCCATTCTAAATGAAAGCTTTGCTGGATACAGTCATCTTGGATGTAGGTCCTTGCTTTTCATGACTTTGAATACTTCTTTCCAGCCCCTTCTTGCCTGTAACATTTCTTTTAAGAAATCAGCTGTTAGTCTTATGGGAATTCCTTTGTAGGTACTGTCTCCTTTTCTCTTGCTGCTTTTAAGATTCTCTCCTTATCTTTAATCTTGGGTAACTTAATTATGATGTTTCTTGGTGTGTTTCTTTTTTAATCCAACTTCTTTGGGACTCTGTGAGCGTCCTGGACTTGCAATGTCTAGTTCCTTTGCCAGATTGGGGAAGTTTTCCTTCATTATTTGTTCAAATAAGTTTTCAATTTCTTGCTCTTTTTTTTCTCCTTCTGGCATACCTATGACTTGGATGTTGGGATGTTTAAAGTTGTCCCCGATGTTCCTCAGCCTGTTCTTTTTTTTTTTTTTGAATTCTTGTTTCTTCACTCTGTTCTGGTTGGATGCTTAGTTTTTCCTTTTGTTCCAAATCACTGATTTGACTACCAGTTTCCTTCCCTTCACTGTTAGTTTCCTATATATTTTCCTTTATTTCACTTTGTATGGTCTTCATTTCTTCCATCACTTTGTGACCACACTCAATCATTTCTGTGAGCATCCTGATTACCAGTGTCTTAAATTCTGCATCTGATAGGCTGTCTATCTCTTCGTTGCTTAGTTCTTTCTCTGGAGTTTTGATCTGTTCTTTCATTTGGGGCCATATTCCTTTATCTTGGTGCACCTGTTACATTGTAAGGGGCAGAGTCTAGGTATTTGCTAGAGGGGGGCAACTTACATTGCCGAGTTGTGGCACTATACATGGGGGAGGGGTCAAAGATGGAACAATGTCAAATGCTAGCTTGCTTAGTTTTTGCCCCACTTTCTGTCACTTCCCCCACTTCCCACAAACAGATTATGCCCTTTCAGATGCCGATTATCAGGTGGGTGGGCTTGTGTACTTTCTAGGACCCTGTGGGCCACTCCAATGGACTCTCCTGTGAGACTGGGAGTTTCTCCCACTGCCACAACCCCCACAGATTTTTACAGCCAGAGGTTTTGAGGCTTTATTTCCCTGCACTGGAACCCTGGGTTGCACAGTTTGACTCACTCCCCAGTTGTTCCTCCTGGATTATCCACCCTCGAATGCGGGAAATCCCACCCACCAGTCACTGCCTCACCTGCCCCAGTCTGCCACCACCTTGCTGTGAGTCCTCTCCCTGCCGCTGCCCATCTCAATCCCTCCTACCAGTCTGGATGAATGTTTCTTCTATAACTCCTTGGTTGTTGGACTTCAAAGCAGTTTGGTTTTCTGACAGTTCTGGTTGGTTTTTGTTTTTCAGTTGATTGTTATCCTTCTTTTGGTTGTGCAAGGAAGTGAAGCATTTCTACCTGTGACTCCATCTTGGCCGGAACCTAATTTTTATTTTTAAAATTTTTGTTTATGTGCACTTCTGACTTTTCTATAATTCGCATATATAGTTTTTGTCACAGGAAGCCATTTTTAATTCTAGGAAAAGGTAGGAAACACATCTGAAGGTTTCCAATCTATAGTTCTAGATTCTATTCTACAGAACGAATTGCATATTTTCCTTAATGGTTCTACTTTTTCAACATTTCATTTCTTTCCCATCTCTCATATAAGCATTCCTGGGATCATATGACATGCATTACCTAAGTGGCTCCACCAAGTTTCCTCTGTAGTCTTTCATAACTGCCAAAAGTTCCCATAAAAGTTATTTTTTGGAAAAGATAACAGTGTCTGTCATCTCTTTCAGTCCTCATAAAATGTGAGGTCATGGGGAAACTTAAGATCCAAATTTGTTATTTGCCTTTACATCTCCTTCCTTACAAGTTTACTATTATGTGTGCATGTGCATCTGTGTGTGTGTTTTAGGAGGACAGGCTTTGAAATGAGTCAAGACCTTAATTTATGCTGTTGTGGTGGTGGCTGTTGTTAACATTTCTCCAACTCTCCATTCCAGTGGATTTACTCTGTCCTTTTTTAATTTAGTTTTCTTTTATGAGCACCTACCAAGCGTGACACCCCGTGCTAAGTGTATGTCATGTTACTTCACTGACTAATCACAGAAATATGGCACTTATTCCCATTTTATAATCATTTCATTAATGTGTGTTTGGTACTCTTTGATTTATATAGCAATTTTCAGAGATAATATTTCATTTGACCCCGTGATGTTGGTATTATTATTTCTGTTTTACAGATGAGAAAACTAAGACAGGGAAGTTAAAGAACAAAAATTCTCCCCTTAAGAATCAGTGAATGGAGTTGGAACAGGAATCTGACTTGTTTGCCTCCCCAAATTCCAGCTTGAATGTCTGTGCTGTTTTCTGTCTGAAGTGAGGGCTGTGTGAGTTGTAATCATCACTACAAGTGTTAACATGAAGAAGGAAGATTGATTTCATAGATTATAAAATAATTAAAAGGCAAATAAAACAGGAAGATTCAACAGACCCAAAGTGAACCAGTCACAAAAAGTAAAGTGACCCAACATCTCATCAACATTGTCTTGTGCTAGAAAGGAGGTTGGACCATGACACCTTCCTCTTTATGTGGGAGTGAATGCTTTAGAATGCTCATTTCTCTTGCATCAGAAATATCTTGTTTCCTGTCAAATAAAATATTAATTCTAAGTTAATCACTCAAAAGCTGTTTAAAATTATCCTAATCTTGTGGTTTTTCCTAAAATACTTTAAAGCCAATTGATCTCAGAAAACAAAAGTAGCTGAGCAATTTGGTTCCTTATCTATCTGTGGGATTTCTAGGAAGGGTTTGGTTGCACATGGCACCTCTGGTTTCCTTGACCTGTGCTTAGATTTTAAACTGTTTTTCTATCAGCCACCCTGCCTTACAGGATAATTGTGCTTTGTATTCTCGCTGTCTCCTCCTGGAATCTCAAGTGCTTCAGCCATAGGATTTGGTTTTTGCTTTCCTTGTATCCTCCATACCCACATCCCTGTGACTTAGAGCACATGGTTGTTATCTGCCAAAAGCACAGCAAGCCAGGCCAACACAAATGTTTATTGGCTCCTCCTTTGTGACTGGGACCCTGTGGCACAGATGGCTAGCTCACTCTTAAAGATTCATACAACCCTTTCAAAGTGAAGAGTTGTTGATGTAAAGTGCCTGCCAGACAAGAACTATACTCCCAAGGCCTCCTGTATATTAATGGACCTTGTAGGTAACCTTATGATGGATTGTGCCCAGAAGTGATACACACCAATTTTGAACTGAGGTATTTAAGAACTGGATGCACAATCTTTCACTCTCTTTCATGACCATTGGCTGAATGATGCCAGAACAACCTGAAACTCACAAAATGGAAGCAACCTGGGTCCCATAGCTTGAAGGAGAGCTACCTGACATGCATCAGACTACAACATGAATATGAAGTAAGTTTTTGTGGGGTTAATCCACTGAGATTTGGGGATTACTTGTTACAGCAGATAGTTTACCTTGATGAATAAGTATTGGACCTATAATCCCTCCTCAGTAGGCAAAGGACCTGGAATTAGATGAGCTTGAATATGCTACAATTATTAATGGGGCGGAGGTGTCATGATGCCACAATGGAAGTTCTGTCACTAATAAAGGAATTGTTAAGGGTTATGGCAGAGACCACTAGTTGCCTTTGAACAGACATTATCCCCTTCTAACTCAACCCTAGTTTTGTTGGAATGGCAATGTATTGGCATAATAAAACTACAGATATGACCAATGAGATATCTAGCAAATGCCATTGTATGAGTTTCCAGAAAACTTCCTAAAAGGGAGCAAAATTAGGTGGCATGCCTCTTTTGCCTTCCCTCTTCTTCCTGCCTTCAATATTCTTCCAATACATAGAATTTCAGGAACTATCTCGTGTTCATGAGGATGAGAGCTACACACTAAGGAAGGTAGAACACAAAGACACAAGGAACCTAGGTCCCCAGTGGAATCTTGGGCTATTATACCAAGCCTGGATGGCCAACCACTGGAATTCTTGTTATATAGAAAGTAAATAAGCCCCTACTTTGTTTAAGTCACTATTTAGCAGGGTGGTCTGTTCCTTGCAGCAGCTAAAAGCAATCTTAACAGATACTAAGGCAATCCTTCTAAAACAACCCATAGCACAAATCTTCCTGATAAGTTGGTCTCTCTGCCTCTCTGCTCCTTTTTCTTCTTCTACTCACTCTAATTCTTTCCAGCCTAGCACTTCCACAGTGCTCATTGAATTTCTAAGCCCATTTGGTAATTCTCAAGGATAAAGAGCTCACTGACCCTTTCTCTAGTCATTGAATTTAGACTCAAACCTGCTCCTTTGAGTGACACATAGCAATTTTCATCCACAGTCTTTCTCTGGTAGTCTCAAACTGCTGCTTCATCTCTGAACCAGACAGCACTGCAATCTGGGCTCCATCAATGTAATTATGAGATTTAAAAGAAACCCAAGAAGTTATTAAGTTCACTTACCTGCCTCCAGGCAGAATTGTGATTAGCTCTTCACAACATATAGCTGTCTTCCTTGGGCCAAAAAACTCTCTCACAAAGTATGACTCACTGGTAACTTTGAAGGAGTCCATTTAATCTGTTTTCAGTTTCTCTGCCAGTAAAATGGGTATTATAATCTTTGCTAGGAATGACAAGGCCTTCTGCTTAAATATGTGAAGTTTGAAATGGGATATGATTACTTTCTTTGTTGTGTGCTGAAACATTAAAATGGGCAAATATTTTGTAGCTCCTCCCATCAAAAGACTGAGTCCATCTCCCTACCTCTTGAAGCATGGTTGCCTTGTGACTTGCTTTGACCAATGAATGTGACAGCAGTTATGTTGTATGAATTCTGGACTAAGCCTCAAGCAGCCTTTCAGCTTCCACCTTCATCCTTTGAGAACGTTCCCAGTACCACATAAGGAATACCAAGCTATGCTACTGAAGGATAAGAGACCATGTAAAGAGGGACAGTCAGTACCAATGCTGGGACACGTGAGTGAGGCCATCTTAGTTGCCCCGGCTTCAGCAGAGCCACCAGGTAATTGCAGCTAAATGAATGACCACAGGAAGACCAGCAGAACTGCTTCACTGAGCCCAACCCAAATTGCCCACCCACAGAATCATGTGAGATAATAAATTACTATTGTTTTAAGTCACTCAACTTTGGGGTAGTGTATTATTTCCTAGGGCTGATGTAACACATCACCACAAACTTGGTGGCCTGAAAAACCAGAAATTTATTCTCTCTGCTCTGGAGGTCAGAAGTCCAACAGCAAGGTGGCAGCAGGGCCACGAGCCCTCCAAAGTCACTAGGGGAAAAGAATCTTCCTTTGCCTCTTCTACCTTCCGCTGGTTGTTGGCAGACTTTAGTGTTCCTTGGCTTGTAGTGGTATAACATCTACATCTCCCTCTGTCTTTGTATGGCCTCTTCCTTCTATGTCCCTGTGCCTCTTTTTATGTGGACATCAGTGATTGGATTTAAGGTGCACCCTAATCCACTGTGATCTCATTTTAATTTGATTACATCTGTAAAAACCATATTTCCAAAATTAGAGGAGATTAAGAGGTACCAGGGTGTAGGAATATTCTGGAGGAACACAAATCAACCCATAACAGGTGGTTTGTTAAACAGGAAAACACAACTGATATGGGCACTCTTTCCCATACTTTTTTTGTACTTCAAACTTAAGAAGATAAATGTGCAGATAATAAAATAGGAAGAATTATTATATTCTTAAAGATAACAATGCAAGAGAGAGTCAAAATCTCCTAGGAAGAAAATATCTAAACAGAGTATTTTACTTATTGTTAGGAGACTTAATGCTAGTGCAAAGCAAAATTTGTTATACATTAAAGAATACTGTGTATTCAGACTATCTTTATCCCCATGTAAGACATATTTTATGGGAATAATAAACACACTTTCTTCCTTCTACCCTGTTCAGCATTGCATGTTATATCTGTGTAAAAGCCAAAGACAGTCAGAACCTTCTGGTTACCATTGTCCCACTTCTCCTCTGCCGCATCCAAACATTTTAAAGGAGTGGTCTCTACCAGCTTCCTCCACTTCCTCTGCATTGCCTCCCTCTGTAACCCTACGAGATCTGACTTCCTTCCCCACAATTCCACAAAAACTGCTGTTTCAGAGGTTCACACTGACCAATGTCAAGGCAAGCCAAAGGCTCTTTCTTTGTCCTCATAATTTGGCATCTGACATCTGACCCTTTAAACTGCCTTGTTAACTCCCTTTTCTAAATTATCTGTCAGTCATATCTTGGCCAAATTCTCCTTCCTCTTCCTTTTTTTGTCGCTCTTCTTTCTTACACCAATTGGCAGTGATTCTTCACCTACGCCCATTCCTTTTCTCTTCCATGATACTTTCCTACCTAGGAAATGTGACCACATTTCGATGTCAACTTCAATAAGGTAAAAGCAAAATCAACTTACAGGAAGGAGGAGCAAATACATGTAAATGTTCAGTCTACTATATTACCTTAAACAAAAACTCTACAAGAGAAATACAAAATCATCCTCCCAAAACTAACTCTAATTCCTAATTTTCATTAATTTCTCATAGGCATCATCTTGGTATTATCTTTTTTACAAATATTAGTTTATTACACAAGCAGTCTTTGAAGAAAATTTGGAAAATCTTTGTGAAGATTTGTGAAGTATATGAAGCATTCATATACACAAACAAGTAAACAAAAAATCATCAATACCCTAACCCAGGTATAACACTTACAACATGTTGGTATATGTCCTTCTGGTTCCCTTGCTGTTCTATTGTATTATTTCTATAGGGAGATGCACACATATTTATTTGACAATTAAAATATCATACCATACATATAGCTTGTGGCTGTTAAAACTTACCAAGATAATTTAAATATTTTTCTCCTCCTCCCTTATTTAAAAATATCTATATGGTAATGACTTGCAAATTTAAATATCCAGCTCTGGCCTCTCCCCCGAGTCTCAAACGCCTAAACAGAACCACTTAATAGGTAATGCCATTTGACTTTCTAACATGCATCTCAGACTTAATGAAACTCTCGATTTACCCGAAAAGCCTGCTCCTCCTTTAGTCTTTTCGATCTCTATTGGAAACATCAGCATCCACACACCACTCCATCTTTGGAAACATCTTGATTTCTTTTTTACTCTCATTGTCCCTCAGCACACAACGAACCTGTCAGCCTAACCTCCCAAACACACCCCAGAGCTGACTGTTTCACTCCGTCTCTATTCTCAGCTCCTGTCCTGCCACCATCATCCAGGATCCTGCACTACCTCCCAGCTGCTCTCCCTGCTTCTACTCTTTGCTATATAGGGTAACCAGAGTGATCTTTTAAACACAAAAGTCAATTACATTATGCCTCTGCTCCAAGATCTTCCCATTGCACTTAGAATAACATTTAAACTTTTCCCATGGCGGATAAGGTCTTTCTGTGATTCGGTTTCTGCCTACTTTTCTCTTCATCACTACCACTCTCTTCCTCTTTCACTCCATTTCAGACACCACTCGCTGACTCTGTTTCCTTCCGACACAGCAAACTTTCTCATGCATCAGGCCCAGCATTTGCTAATTCCATGGCCAGGTGTTGGCCCAAAGTTACCTCTTCAGGAATGCCTTCCTTGACCTTTCTCTCTAAAGTATCTACACCCTCCTAATGGCCCTTTTGCATTCTCTGCATAGCATTTACTGTATCTGACGTTTCCCTGTTTATTTCTTTCTTGTCTTTCCATTAGAAAATTACCACTTTTAAAACAATGACCTTGTCCATCTTATGCCTCTATCCTCTGTACTTAGAACACTGCCAGGCACATAGTAGGCTACAATCAGTGTTCACAAAATGAGCAAATGAATAAATATTTAGTTGCTTTTCAAGTCCAGCTGATTCCCTATGAAGTACCTGTAGACACAGTCCCCTTTCATTCCTTTCTCCCTACGCCAGCCTAGTCCCAGACCTAATCACCTCACATCAGAATGACTGAAGCTCCTTCTTTATCCCTCTTAGGCAACCCCCTCCAACCATTCCGCATTCTGCTAGTTAATTTTCTCATTTTATCAGTTTCTGTCCTTCAGGACAGAAGTCTCACCTCTTCACCCTCCAGGGCTGCTGCAACTCCTTTCCCCTGAGTTCTGTCAACATTCCTGTCCTTAACCCTTCCTTACCCAGCTGCAGAAACACCACCTCCACGTTCTCTATCTTTTGCATTTACGTTAACCTGCTCAGTCCAGCTGGATTCAGAGGGCATATACTGGTTTGGTTTTGGTTTTGGTTGTTTTTTTTGCCTCTCATAATGCCTGTAGAAAGTTACAGGTAATCAAAAAAATTATTGTTGAATTGAATGAAATTATTGAACAAGGAACAAAATACTGTTGGTGAGTTGGCTACTCCATCTAAAGGGATACTATGAGAACAAGCAGTGATTTGGAATGAAGAGTAAAATACTTGGAGGTGAAGCAAACCACCCAGACTGTCAACAGGGAGATGACAATCTTGTTTCCACAGAGAACAGATGGTCACCATTGTCTTGAAACAATTATGTTAAGTAGTAGAATAAAGTATATGTTTAAAGGACTTTGAACCTGAGATTTTACTAGCAGAAGGGAAAGGGGACTGTCATTCTACTATAAATGACTGTGTGATAACTAGCACCCCACAGGCAATCCTTGTTTGCTTCCCTAATGAGCCCTGCACCCCAGGTAGGTAACCTTGATGGGAGCCCAACTTCTCAGTGCTCTCAGTCCACAGCAGGGAGCTGAGTACCAAGAACTCTTAATAGTTCCACCAGTGAACCTGTTTGCTGTGTGCCGAGTATGACCCCGTGCAGCAGCGAGGGGAAGCAGAAACTGGGGAGAAGCAATTCTCCCCATGGCCACTCTTCCCTGTTTGTCTAAATTTGAAGTATGGTGCAACAGGAAGACTATGTATCCCTGAACACAGGAAAATCAACCCTGCCCATTCAGGCACACCAAGGCCAAAATAACAACATAAAGACTTTTGAGCAAATACCACACCCTCTTTTGTTAATCCACATACTTTCCCTAATCAAATGTCTAGGACATAAGACAAAGTATTTACTATTTTATTTATTTTAAATAAAATTAAAACCATATTGTTTAAAAATAAACATATTATCAACTCAAACACTTAGCTCAAATGAAAATCATGGCTACATTCATCTGAGGGAGAAAAGAATGTTCTTTAAAAATTTGCTGACCATTCTAGGGAATGAGTAATGTGAATACAACGTAAATAATTATTGAAAAACATTCCCAGAATGTACATGTCTCAGTAACCGTTGTTTTTACTAATTCCACGCAGAAAGTGTCGTACAATTTACTCTGCTAGAGCTGCCTTCCTAAAGTCACCCTTGGAACCCCTCTTTGCAATTGCTTTCAGAGCCATGTAAAGAGGCATCTAAAACACAGCTCCATTTATTTTATAGATAGTCCCATCTTTACCTCAAACTGATATTACCTAATTTAACTGGCTTCCTTGAATACTAATGCCTATGGTTCATTCTAGAAACCATTCAATGTGTTGTTTATAGAGATGTGCGCACACATGTACAATGAAAGTGCAGCTTGGAGATAGAGCTGGACTCTGAAGATGAGGAAAATAGGAGCGGTGAGCAGAGCAAAGGATGTGTTCAAATTTATCATGTTAAGAAACAAAACAGGCCCTGGCTGGTGTAGCTCAATGGATTGAGTGCTGGCCGGTGAACGGAAAGATCGCAGTTCGATTCCCAGTCAGGGCATATGCCTGGGTTGCAGGCCAGTTCCCAGCAGGGGACGCACGAGAGGCAACCATACATTGGTATTTCTTTCTCCCCTTCCTTTCCCCTCTAAAAATAAATAAATATATATATTTTTTAATCTTAAAAACAAAAAAAAAAAACAGCTAAAATACAGTCACTTTTGCTAAGCCACATCACCTAACCTAATTGCAGTTTCAACCTCTTCCAGAAGTGGAATTCTAAACTGATCAGTTGAACAGTACTAGTGAGGCATTCTTCCCGATAAGACTCCTTGCCTTCCCCTAAGGGAAGGTGTCCTTGCCTGAAATAACACTCTCCTTTAATGTCTCAGTCCCACCCTCTTTTTGCCTATGAAAACCTTCCATTTTGTACAAGCTCTCAGGGTGCCCTTCTATTGGTAGACGTCATGCTCCCAGACTCACAAATAGCTTCATAAAGCCAATTAGGTCTCCAAATGAACTTGGATAAATTTTGGTTTTTTGCATCCGTAATGTTCTCTTTTTTAATTTAAACGTTTCTAAAGCAAAAGTGACCACATGTTAACATTTGTTAATTCTGTCAGTGGGCCCTCCACTACTTGCCACATCATTAAATTTGCCATATTTTTGACACTTTCTAAGGAAAAAAAAAGGAAATTCTCCATCAAAGGAAAAAGATTACGTACCACTGAACTTATTTTTAAAAATAACTGTACTCCAGTCTTTGAGAGCAATTCTAAAAGGATTTCCAAATATGTTTTTGGATAATGCTATCATCCTTGAAATAAGTGACAGAACCAACCCCCGCCGCAGCCACCACCACTGCCACTGCCGAGATGACTACTTAGAAGGCCCAGTACCCAGTGTGGAGGGGCAGGAGGTAAGAGAAGTCTCCCTCCTTTTTCAGTCCATGATTTTGGGTTAACCTCCTGTTCCTTGCAGGCAAAGCCATGACTTATTTGTCCTTGTATTTCCAGTGCCAACCACAGTACTTAGAACATAATACCCTCAATAGCTGGAATGAATGAATGAACAAATAAACCAAACAGTCTAGGATTTACAAGCCTATTAACCCATCCATGAGCCAGAAATTCAAGAGAAGGTAGAAAGCAGAAGGGTCAATTACTTTACAGTTCTGCATTTCTTAACTTATCCCAGTTTAGCTTGTATATCACTGGATAACTTGTGTGTTGTTTTTATGTTTGGCATCTCAAAGGGGAGAACAATGAATTTTATCTTTTGTGTGATAGGAGTAACAGAACTTCATGAAGCCTTCTGAGGTGTCCGGGCAGAGTGATATTAACATAATGTCTTAACACCAAAGCCAATCCCAGAGGAAGAGGAGCACCCAAAAAGTGTGAAATGAGCTCATTTCTCTATACTCTGATTCAAGGGAAAACACAGTGAGTTATGTTACCTGGAATCTTACTTTGTAATAGACAGGGATTCTGATTTTCTATTTGCCATTTCATTTAAAAGGGCTAGAGCTTATGCAAGGGAGGGTAGACTGAATTATACTGTTAAGTAAAGTAAAAAGCAAGTGGAAGTGTGACAACTAGAGTCTAAAACAGAATCAAGAAAAAACTAAGTTGCTAGAACAATCTACCATTACCATTTACCCATCTATTCAATGAATAGAGGCAGAAAGTGAGGCAGAGGTTACCACAATCTTTAGTTGTACATCAAGTAAAAAAAAAGGATAAATTCATGGCTATTTCAATCTCCAAAGAATGACAGGAAGAGGCCAGACACATTTAAGAGAAGAGATCAAAACTTCAAATAAAGATTTAAAAGAATGATAAAACCCAGCAGGGTGTGAATGTAAGGAAACTATCACACTTAAGACAGCTGGTAGAAGTGTAAATAGGAATAACCTCTGGGAGACAAGTTTAGCATGTGCCAAAAGCTTGAAAAATGTTTCTCTTCTTTGATCAAGCAATTCCACTTCTCAAAATATTCAAGAAAATATTTGCACTAGCACATAAAGATATATGTATAAGATGATTCCATCAAGCACCATACATTATTATAAAAGACTGGAAATCATCTTTAGGCCCAATAATAAATCATTGCATATCCAGTCAAGGCAATTTACACAGCCTATATAAATTACAATATAAATCTACATTGATTGACATGGAGAGTTGTTCATATTTTAAAATTAAAAAAACAAACCCTAGAGCAGTATATGCAATATGATCCCATTTTTGTAAAAATGGAAGGATACACATCCAAATGTTAGCAGCTGTAACTCATGGATAGTAGAAATGTTTGCTGACTGTACTTTTCTACTTCTAATGATGAACATGAATGAAAATAATAAAGGGCAGGAGAAGCTCTAGTTCTGCCACTACCATTTCTGCTTTCTGACCGTGCATTTGATTGGAATGCAGTGGGACACAATGTCTTATTCCCACGCTAACCACCAAGTTGTTTGATTTCATCGAACCCCTGCATACAGATGCCTTCATACATATACTCTCAGAGATTTCAACCTGTTTCTATTCTGTGTGCCCCCAAATTGTCAATACAGAAAACTGTACCACTAATGTTGCAAACTCCAGAAGCACAGGGACCACACTTAACCACACTGTACCAGTTTTGCGGTATTTTCCTACAGCCAAGAGAGCCTCAATGGCTGTTCATTGTTAATGAATTAGACTGAACATTGCTGGGACTAGAAACAGTACATTTCTGTTGTTTTAACCCTTCATTATTGACTAAGACACGAATAAGCACCTGGTTGTTCAATGCTGCAAAGAAGTGCTCTTGTTTCTTAACTTTCCCCAGCAAAAGAACTAAGTGCTCCTATTTCTTAACTTTCTCCAGCAAGAAGTCTTGAGTGTTGCCACATGCCTGCCTTCTCAAAGTGCCTGTCCGAGAGGATGGAAAGGGGAGGCATTTTAAATATCATCCCACTGCACCACTAGTTCAGTGTGGGGAGTTGAGACGGAGACCTAGTCCCCTGAGCGGTACCTCTCTCCCGTGATATAATTACATCATGTATCTCCCACGTGATGCAATTATATTTTCTTTTTCACATAGAAGTAAACATCAGGCCACACATACATGGGCATTGTCAGAGCTCAAAGTTTCACCCTAGCAGGTTTTTTCAATCACACAAGATGCCTGAAGTTCAAGAGGCTTTCCCAAAAATCTGAAAGAAAATGATTTTGAATGTGAAAGACCAAAATTCCGAGTCCGAAGCCTCTACTATCGGTCCTTGGTCTAGAACAAATCGGGAAAATGAAACAATTCCTGAAAGCACCAACACCCTACTTTGTCATCACTACTAAAGTACAGCACTGTTACACTGCGGACATATGTGTATACTTGCAAATACATATACAATATTATGCTTGCATCATCTCTGCACATGAAATTAGCAAATACTTCTCAGGAAGATCTCTATACTTTCAACTGGTCTGGTCCTTATGCCTAAAATTATTAGGGTTTTTTTTCATTCAATCTATCTTCTTAGCTCCTTGTTTTTATCTTCAATAAATCACTCATTAATGGTGATTATTATGCCTAACATTTTGTTCCTTTTCTACAATGATGAAATGAGGATATATAAAGTTCTTGGAACATAGTAAATACTTAATAAATATCAATTATTTTATTATTATTTTAAATAAAACTGAGACGGCAGCATGTTACAGTGGTAAGGGAGAGGGTTCTGAAGCCAGGCTTCTGGTATTTGAATCAGCTCTGCCTCTAATTAGCTATCTGTGATCTTGAACAATTTTTATAACTTCTTTGTGCTCAGTTTCTCCACCTGTAAAATGGAGATAATATTGTTCCTATTTTATAAGGGACAAATGAGTCATAATATGTGAAGATAGACCAGTACCTCTCATACAGTGACCATTATACAAGCATAAGCCACTATCATTTATTTATTTCAATCCTGAATGTCCAGAGGATCATGAATATTTTTCTACACTTTGCACTTTTGTACTTCTTGCTCAAAATCTTTATTTTTTAAATATTTGATCAAGTCCTACATCCATTCTGTTTTTAAAAAACAAAGATTTGTAATGAATTTTCAGAACATCAGTAGTATTTTTTATATTCTATGAAAGCACGAAAGCCCAGTAAAAAAAAATAGGTAGTTGACAACGTTTGGTGCTCATACAAAAACTGTATTATGACATTTAATGCAGCAGTGCCTCAAATACCAAATGCAAACATTATTATGAATAGCCTAATTCAGTTCTAGTCTTTCTCTGGGCACAGGAAGTCAGTGACAATTAAACTGAAATAAAGACAAGCATATAACACTTATAAGAAACTGTTTTGTTCTTCCAGCTCAGAAAAAGTCAATGGTGGATCTTTTCTCTTACATCTCCCTGAGCTGTGGGTTTAGAGAAATGGTTAACTGTAACAAGTCACACAATTATACCTGGTGCTCAACACAAGACAAAAAAAGGCTTATATGATGATTTTCAACACATGGAAGTGTAGGCTTCATAAAAGCATGAGAGAGCTAGGGCAGTCGTGGGAGAATGGGCACTGGTGGGCACTCCCAGTTCCCTCCTGCGCTTTGCCCTGCCCCTACTCCAGGCAATGCAGCTTGCAAGAAGCCACAGAATCTGAAAAACGCAGGGACATTCTTTTCCCACTGTGAGGTAGTCTGCTCACTCTTTCTTAAGGCTGGAATGGGGAGAACTAGCCTCTTGAAAAATAAGATTTTTAACACATCAGATTTCAACATTTCCTTAATAGGAAGCACATTAATTTTAATCCATAAGCAATTCTAGGGGTTAGTTTGTATTATTCTGAGTAGAAAGGTAAAGAACATGAACCCATGTGGAATATACTGATGGCCTTACTTCAACAGTTTTACTATTTTACAAAATAGTTAGGCACCGAAAAGAAAATATTTTTTCAGCTTCAAAATTGCAAAACATCACATTGTTAGTTTGTTTAGATATTAAACACTGAACAAGATATAGAACAATTAGTCGATTCTGCTACTGAAACAATTTTTTAAAAAACTAATTCCCTCTTGCTTTTAAAGGAAATTCTTAAGATGCATTGATCAAAGTAGCTCATGGCCAATTAAAAGCAACGTTTTTGGAGCAGTTTGAAATCCTAGCTCTTTCTCTTTGGTTTGTATGGTATTAAACAAATAGCGCGCGGCCTCATGCAACATCTCCAAGCTTCATTTTCTTATTCTATGTGAGGCTTCATGTGAGCCTCAGGATTTTTGTAAGGACTTAATGATATAATCCATTAAGAATATAACAGTCTCTGAGACATAGTTAAGTCATCAATGAACAGTGAGTTTGAATATTATATTAATACTAGTTATGTCCTTATTGACTCCTTTAAATTATTCTTTACACCAACTTCCTTAGTATAGCTCTCCCACCCCATACACAAAATGAACCTTCAAAATAGGCATATCCAATATTTATTCTTGCTTGAAATTAGAGAAACTTTTACATTTTATTTAACTTGAGGGGGACTCTTGGACAGACTGCATCGCACATTCTGTTCCATTAGATGTGTTTGATATTCTCGGCACAGAGACAAGGTGTATGAGGAAGACCATCCACCCCAAGGCAGTTCCAATCAGCCACTGGCATCACCATGCAAAGCCCAAACCAGCCTCTGCATGAGAAGTCCTCCAACTTCAACTTTTCTTCCTACCTTCCTTTCTTAGGATCTCAGAGAGGTGATAATAGAAATGATGATGACAATGATTAATTTGATAGTCATGCTGATGAGGATAGCTACATTTGTTCTGAGCTAGGCACTACAAGCACTGTGTAGGTATTACTTCACTTAATCTTCCCACCAGTAATAAGAGATAGGTACTATGGTTAGCCCCATTTGAAGTATAAAGAAACCAATGTGTAAAGAGGTTAAATAGCACGCTCACTGTCACGTAGTTTGTGACAGAGAGCCCACTGACAAGCAGATATGATCCCAGTCAGGCTATGCCAATCTCACTGCTGCTCTCAAGACTGAGTATAGGATTAGTTGCTCTCTACCAATTAACTCCATCCAACCCACAGTCTCTTTTTGTCTGAGTAACACTTTCTGACCTCAACTTTTACAAGGATGGAGTAGCAGCTATGGAAAGTGGTACATCCATCAGTAACTTCAGTTTGACTCCCAAATGAATTGCCCCTCCTGGTGTGCAACAGCTACAAAACCTAATGTGGGGGGGGGGGGAATTCCCATTGGGAAATCTCTGAAGCGCCTTATGCCTTTTGATTAGACCTTTGGTCTCCAATATTGATATACAGTACACATTAATAATTAAACTCATTTTAAAGATGAAGAAAGAGGTAAGAGAAATGGTTTGCTCATAGCTACACAGCATGTGGAAATAAAATCACCTATGAAGCTCAATATGCCCTCTTGAGGTCCTTACCACCTCCTTATTCCGGGCTTCTAATTCCTCCTTTCAAACTTCTTCACGCACTAGCAGCCCAGAAATAAACCTCCTGTGAAGCCAGCCTTTGCAAAGGCTGTTAAAAAACTAACAAGTCCTAAAGCAGTGAGGGCAGTAATAATAAGCTGACCCTTCAAAACGAGTTTCACATTACCTTTTCAGCAGAGTCTAGATTTCCCAGGGCAAGACAAAAATGTCTCCAAACACTAGTCAGCAGTTTTCAGTGGTGTTAAAACTGCAGTTAAAACACCTCTGGTGAGAACTTACACAGGGAGTACACATTGATGTGCTCACATTTAATTGGTACAATTTTGATTATGAATTGGACAGTGAGTTGGACCAATGTCCACAGTTCTTCGCTGCAGTGCTATAAATGCAAAAATGCCAGCTACAGGCCATTCCTTTTGTTTATTTAAATGGAGAATTTTTAAAAATCACTTTTTCCACTTCATGGCTCCTTTGGACCAAGGAATAAAAATAGCCATGTTAGCAGGAGCCAAACTTTTTCTGAAAAAAACAAGAGGGAAAAGAGCCCTACTGGGGACAACTGAAGTCTTGAAGCAGCTGCCTCAGGGCAAAATCTCTTTTCAACCACCTCTTTACTTGCCCCTTCTCAGCGGAGCCTCCTGGCGTGCCCAGCACAGCCAAGCCCGGCCCTTCACGCTTCCCCGCCGGCCACCTGTCAGAAGCCCGAGGGCGTTGCGTGCAGGGGTTTGCGGGCGAGGTTGGGTTAGGGAGGCGGCCCTGTAGGTCGCTCTCAGGACAGTGGTGGCCGGGGACAAGCGGGAGGGCTGGGTTCTCGGGGACAAGTGGCCGAGCCCTACGCACGGACCCTTGCTCGTTCAGGTGTCCCACCACGGTGGCCCGGGGACCGGCGCTCCCGGGTCTCAGGAGTGCCCCGCTGCGGACTCCCGGGGACTCGGCCGGCGGCGCCCCGCCCCGGCTGCCCGCTGCGCTCTGCGGGCTGGGACCCGGCGGCCGTTAGTCCACCTCCCCGTGGGGCGCGTCTTACCTGTTGATCTTGAGCACGAAAGCGCGGCGCTCAGAGGTGGGCAGCGTGGCCATGGCGGGCGCGCGAGCGGGGGGCCTCTAGGGTCGGGGCGGCGGACGGCGGGGACCCGGGGCACCGCGGAGCCGCGGCAGCGCACGCGGAGGGAGCCGCATCTGTCAGCGCTGGCGGCAAACTTCCGCGTTTCCACCTTCTGCGCCGAGAGGACGGGGGGAGGGCCCAGTCTCCGCAGCCGCCGGCCCCGCCACCCGCGCCCGCCTGGCGTGCGGCGAGTGGAGGGTGTGGACGCACCGCGGGACAGCCCTCCGGATGCTGCCACCGCCGGCGCTCTGCCCTCCCCACCGCAGGCAGAAAGGGGCGAGGGCAGGTGACCCCGCGACCACTGAGCGCCGGAAACTCCCTCTGCCGAGCGGCGAAGCAGCGGGGGCGCAAGGGCGAGGGGGGTCCCCGCACCTCCTGGCGGAATCACGGAGTTGGCAAGTCGGAAAACCAACCCAGGAACTTTCTACCTTAGGCCTTATGAGTAGTATTTATTATTATTAATACTATTATTTCTATTACTTTTTAAACATTTTTAAATCCTCACTCTTATTTTGAGAGAAAGCGAGACACGTGAGAAAGAAACATTGATACGTTGCTTCTCATAGCTCCCCACCCTGGAATCCAGCCGCCAAGTTCTGTGTCCTGACCAGGGATCAAACCGAAATCCTTACTCGCAACCTTTTAGTGTAGCGACCCACACTTCAACCAAGTCACCCGGCCAGGACAACGCTAGGCCTCATTAAGGGGTCACCCCCTGCCTGAGAAAAGACAATAAAAACGAATAAACAAAAAACAACAAAAACGAACCAGTGGATACTTCAGAATACAAATAAACTTTTGCAAACAATATGTCCATCATGCTTCCTGGGGCACCTTAAATAATAATGATCTATCCAAGGAATAAATACATAGCCTAGGATTAAATCCTTTTCTCCTGCAAAATACTGCACACAGCTTTCCTGTAATTCAAGAATATGCTGCAGCTCCGTTTATTTTAGTTTCGGACTGAGAATTCTACTAAGAAGCCCAGCTCCAAACTCAAGAGAAATCAGCAAGTCCCATTGCTCCCTGGAGTGGGAAAGTCTGTGTTTCTTTCAACTTACTGGTTTGCACTAAGGTTTCCTTTACTAGAACACTCGCTAAATAATACCTCTGTCAACCTGCCCTTAAATAAAACACTAAAGCAAAACATTTTTGGTTCAAGCCCTGGCTGGTGTAGCTCAGTGGATTGAGCACGGGCCTGCAAAACAACAGTTCGCAGTTCAATTCCTAGTCAGGGCACATGCCTGGGTTGCAGGCCAATTCCCAGCAGGGGCCAGTTCCCAGCAGGGGATGCACTAGAAGCAACCATACATTGATATTTCTCTCTCTCTCTCCTTCCCTTTCCCTCTAAAGATAAATAAATAAAATTTAAATATAAAAAAAAATTTTGGTTCAAAGCTGCACTACTGTTCAATGTGTTAGCCACTAGCCACAAGTGGCTATTGACTATGCAAAGTGATGGTTAGTCTGAATTGAGATGTGTTGAATGTGTAAAATATACACTGAGTTCTGAAGACAGTACTGAGAAATTAATGCAAAATACCTTGTTGATGATTTTTTATGTCAGTTACATGTTAAAACAATACTTTTCATATATTAAGTAAATAAAACCTATTAAAATTAATTTCACCTATTTTTCCCTCTTTAACATGTGTTGCATTAAAAATATTTTTAATTACATATATCACTTACTTGTGAGGGTCACATTATATTCCTATTGGACAGTGCTTGTTTGCAATTTACAACCTAATACTGAAATGCCTGAGCACTGAATTTGGTCTGTTCCCATCACCTTCCTTTCTCTGGGTTTGGATGCCTCGGGGAGTTTAGCAACACTGCAAAGCTGGTTAGGTAACCTTTGCTCCCAAATACCAATGCCTTTAAGCATTTAAGACAAAGTTTGCGGCAGCATGGATGGAACTGGAGGGCATTATGCTGAGTGAAATAAGCCAGGTGTTGAAAGACTAAATACCATATGATCTCACCTTTAACAGGAAGCTAAACAATGTTAAGCAAGCAGACTAAAAACAAAGACACTGAAATAGAGAACAAGGGGACAGTGACCAGAGGGGAGAGAGGAGAGAATTTCAGGGGAAAAGGGGAAGGATTTACAGGAACTAGTATAAAGGACACATGGACAACAACTAAGGGGGTGTGAAAATGGGAGGAAGGTGGGGAGCACGGGGGTGGGGCTGGGATGGGAATAAAAGACAGAAAACTGTACTTGAACAATAATTAAATTTAAAAAAATTTGGATAAAAAAGACAAAGTTTAGTCTAACATTGCATGGACACAAAGAGATCCAAAGATAAGAAAGCTTTTTGAGATGTGGAGTTTCTGACTTTCCAAATTCTCTTAAGTATTCTTACGGTACTGAGATTTATAAGTGTAGGGAAGGAAAAGTAATTGTCCTTCTCCCCTTTAAGTTCTTCTGGCTGGACTAATAATCAAATTAATGTAAGATATTAACAGGAGAAAAATAACTAAATCCATTACATATGCGCATATGGGGTTTCCACAAGAATATGGGGCTGAAAGACAGATTGGGCTGTTAAGGCTCTTACTCTATATTCCACTTTGAGCTAAGGAGAAAGGGGTTGTGGTTTGGATCTTTAAGGTTCAGAAAGGTAATATACATGGAGCTGGAAAAGCAAGAGTCTGGCAAATAAATGCTTGCTGGGCCATGTTTAAAAAATGGGACATAGAGAGGACTTTGGTCAAGGACTTGTTATGTTCCTCCCTGTCTGTCATGCTAGTTTATGTTAAACTGTGGTTATCTATGATGATATCTCCCTTTTGGGAACAGGTTCTCCATCTAAATTCTTTTAAGCAGTTGAGGGAAGGTCAAAGATTTTTTCCTCAGTCTTTTCTTTCTTAAAAAATAATCAGCTTAATTTAATCAACATCCCAAAAGGCATATTTTGGGGTGGCAAACTCAGCTCCCCCCATAACCAAACATTTAGATAGAAAACAATTCTAATTCAGTTGTTGTTAAAACAATTAAGTGAAAAATTCTATGAGTACTTCTTCAAACTGGGAACAAATACAAGATTCATAGTGAAATTTTAAAACCAGAGTCTTTATTTCACTATATAGTAAGCTGGCCTTTTAGATGGGCTTCTCTAAATTCCTGAATGTCTGTGAATCTTCTATGTATACTTTTATATACTTTATTGAAAAAATATAATAAGAGCATTTCAAATTGAGAATTTTCACTAAAGGAAATATATCTATTTATTGAATTATAAATAAATTATGAATAATTTATAATTATAAATAGAAATGATATACCTTTATAAATTATAAATAAATGCCTATTAATAAATAATATAAAATAAATGTATATTATATATAATATATATATGAGGGGGAGGGTGGAAATCATAAAATCTCCCATCTTAATGTCGGTTCATGCTGCATTCTACTTAGTATGTGGTACCTAACTATGAAGTCTAAGCCAGGATTAGTATCCTCCATGCCGTCTATTCTCTGATGGTTAGAAATGACTCCAAATTTTTTTTTCTTTTTTAAATTTTATTTAGTCATTTTATTTATTTATTATTTTTTTAATAATTAATTTTATTTAGTTATTTTTCAAGTACAGTTTTTTGTCTATTTTTCCAATCCCAGCCTCCCCCGCCCCTTGCTCCCCACCTCCCTCCCATTTCCACCCTTAGTTCTCGTGTGTCCTTCCTATTTGTTCCTCCAAATCCCTCCCCCTTTTTCCCCTTAACTTCCCTTCCTTCTCCCCTCTGGTCACTATCCCCTTGTTCTCTATTTCAAATTTTCTAAATAGCCTTTGACAATCCACTGCGGAATGTGTTTCTACTAATTTAGTCAAATGCCTATTTTAAAACTTTACCTGCTCTTGAATACATTCACAGATCATTAGCAACTTTCAAAAATAGCTAAGTGCCTTGCTTTTGAGTCCCGTGACCTCTCAGGTCCCTTTGGTTGGGCTCGTCTCCTCACTGCCCCTCTGTCCAAAGCGTATTTTGAGGGCCTCCTTCTTTCCACATCTTATGACTTCTCTTGGCCTCTTTCTCTGCATTTTTGTGTCATTTGATTTTGTTTGTCACCTTCATAAAACTCCACCCTTGACTTCTGTAACAGATATTACATCAATCATCTCAAATTCTCCTATAGTTTTCTCCACATCTTCTTTTACCTCCCAGGAAAGAAAACCTCTTTCCTTCCATTGCATCTTACCTATTTTATTTAGCACACAATTAAATAATACTCACATTGTACCAAGGCCTGTTCCTAGCTCTTTACAATTATTAATTAATTAATTAGTAACAACTATTACATAATTAACATGATCCCTACTTTGTAACTGGGAAAACTGAGGCTCAGGAAATTAAGTGACTTGCCCAAGATCACAAACTGGTAAGGGACAGAGTGGTTTCCAACCCTGAAGTTTTGCCTATCTCCCAGACATTTGCAGTTAATATATTTAAATTTCACGAATATAAAACTGAAACTCTTCATCTCCTCTACCCAGTTGTAAGCTTGCTCTCCCTCCATACTGATACATTTCTGTTGGAAGGACTATTTCTCTGTTTGCCAGGTTTAAAACCTTGGAGTCATCTGGGGTGGGAAGCAGGAAATCTGGGTTCTGGCTTCAAGCTTTAAACTACTGTGTGATCCTGAATGAGTCACACTCTGTTTGGATCACAGATTACTTGGTCTTAGAATAACACAATTCATTCACCTCTCTGAACTTTATGAGTGTGTCAGCTCTAACTTCTTTCTCTTCTTTACCCTTCAGATCTAATCATTTACCAAGGCCTGCCATTTATTTTTATAAATATCATTCCTTTAAAAATATCACTGTTCTCACCACTTTCATTCCAGTCAGCCCCTTATAAATTAATGCATGGTTAGCAGTATTAACTTTATTATGACCAAGTGTGACCTTCTCCGACTGGCTTATAGTGGCTTCCCCACTTCATATAACTGGCACTATCCTGTTCTTCCCCAGTGAAGTAGGGATATCTCCCACTTGCCCCTAAAGAAGGCAGTACTTTCCTTTACCTGGGCATCCTCTGCTTATGTCATTCTTCCTGCCATCCTCAACTGACATCCATCAGGGCATATCACTCTCCATCCTTCAAATTTCTCCATCCTTCAAGTTTGTTAAATTCTACCTCTACTGAAAAGAGTATCTCTTCCGGTCTGACAGCACCCTTTAATTCCTAATGGAATGCAAGGTCCATCAGACTCTAGAGAAAAGCATGTCCACTTGCACATCTTCCATATTCCCCAAACCATTCAAGATCTGCATCGGATATTGTTCTTCAGGGACAGCAGAAACAGATGTCACCTTCCTTGACAATCAATTTAATATTACCATGCCCCCCTTCCTGAGTCCAGATACTTCCCAACTCCTTTTTCAATTTTGTTTTTTTCCAAAGCAGTTATCACTACCTGATTCAATATATGTTGTATTTATTTGTGTATTTGTTAGCACTCATACTTCTAGAATGTAGGTTCCATGAGTGCAGAGATTTTTTGTTTTATTTATTCATTACTCTATTTCTATTGCCTTGAAAAATGCCCATCACAGAGTGTTTAATAGGCACTTGTTGAATAAATGAATAACTAACTGATACCATATTGAACACACCAGACACTCAATAAATTATTATTAAAGTGAACTTGAATGAGTGGCCAGGTTTCATGTGTCTTTCAGAAGGACGTAAAAATCTGTTTTATCCTCTTGAGTATTTCAGTTGTGCTGTTCTATGAATATCTTCCAGATTTCTCTTGTATTTGTCTCTTGGAGTGAGAAATGAAACCAGTACTAGCAAACAGATATCTTTATTGTTGTCTTATAACTCGAGGACAGATACAAAAAGTTATGTGTGCTGGTATTTAAAGCCAGTTGTAGCTCAAACATTAAAATTTAGAGTTCCTATTTTCTCTACTTCACTTTTACATTATCATAAGAAATCTATGAAAAGAATAAAGATTAAGAAACTTTCCCTTAAAATTATCATGGCAATATATACATATATGCCCACATACATATATATGCACATATTATACATTTATATGTGTACTTTATGATATATATTACTATTTTAAATTTAGGATTTAGATAATATTCTAGTGTACATTATTTCATATTTAATAGGAATATTTATACCATAGAATTTTATAACTAAAGGGACCTTGAATAGAGTCATGAATGAATTAATTCTTTCATTATCATTTATGTGCCTTCTATTTATTCCCCAAAACATTTACTGAGTGGTTTCCGTATGTCAAGCTTCTGTACTAAATTATACTAGTGGCAAACAATTAACAATACTTTTTCCCCGACTACCAAGAGAACGCATGGTTTAGGAATGAGAAACACGTTCTGAGGGATGGAGGCTTGAGTTCCGGGAGGCCATGCAGGAGAGTTTTGCCACACAAGCGTCTGTGAGCAAGAGGAAGCACAAAGAGGAAATGATTTATTCTTGCGGAGAGGGTGTTGGCAGAAAGATTGACGCTGAGGAAGAATGACTTTGCCAACACAGACATGGGAACTGTGTCTTCAGCACGTAAGCATTGGAGTGTGTTCAGGATGTTCCAGGCAGAAGAAGCACTATATGCACAGGTAGGGAGATGGGACACCGTGGCCTATCCCAGGATTGAAAGGGTGATGGGAGCTCAGGGGTGCAGGGTGAAGTGGCAAGAAATGAAGATGTGACTGTGGGCAGGGCCTGAGTGTGAGGGTCCTATCAAGGAATTTGGACTTTATCCCACAGGTGACAAAAACCACCAAATGGTGATAGGTGTTTCTATAGCTAGGTCATTGTCTCTTGCAGCCTAACTCTCGCCACCAGGCAGTTCATGATAAGGTCCAGTAGAGTATAGGCACAGGGTAGAAAGAATTATACCTCCTTAATCTGGCACTGCCATTCTTACCTTCCACATACTGGACACTAATGAAGAAATAAAAACTTCTTTATAGGAAAATTTAGGCAATTTTCCCCAAGTTGCATCTCATAGAGAGAAGGAGGATTTTTGGAGAAGGGAGTCAGGTACTGGTCCTCTGGTCTGATTACCTCTGTCCATACTGAAATGCCCCACATGGATGTGGTCATTGCCTCATTCCTGACTCCCAGCTCTTTCCCTGACTTTCCTCAGGGCTCTCAATTTACCCACTTCTCTATCAGCCTACTTTCTTTTCCATAAAGAAAGAATCAGTTCCCCATGCCTCGGTTTGTTCCTAGGCATCTGCTAAATGTTGTACTTTATTTCCCCTCCCCCCCAAGTTTCTGCTGTTCCTGCAGAGGGAAAAAGTGGGCCCTGATCCATGCTTGGGGGGATTTGGTGGTGGGCTTCTATTCCAGGCTGTAGTTGACAGTTGTCACATTATAAAGTCTGATTAAGAGTAGTACCTCTCTCCAGGGTTGTTATAAAGATTAAATAACATAAAACTTTTATAATGATATGTAATTATTCCCGTTATCATTAGATGAAATTCCTATTGTGGAATTTCATGAAATTTCGTGACTTTCATGAAATTTTGGTAACTTTCGAGAAAGTTACCAAAAGTTCAAATAAAGTTGGCTAATCTCTTATTACCCAAGTAAACCCAAGGTAGGCAGTCCAGGACTAGGTCAGCAGCTCCACAATACCATCAGGCATCCTGGTTCATTCCCTCACTCCACTCTGTCACCCTTGGCACATAGAACTTTGGTTGTCACTCTTACGACCTCAAGGCTACAAGATGGTCCCCAGGGTCCCAAGCAGGCACAGCATACACCAACACCTTAAGAAGAAAAAAAGAAGTAGGCCAAATCTTTCTCCACATGAGGCTCTGCTTTTCCCAATGGTCCTCCAGGAAACATGCCTTTCGAACTCACTGACCAGAAATGAGTCTGATGCTTCTCCTCAGCTGCAAGGGAGGCTGCGAAGTATCTGGAGACAGGAGTAGCAATCATGGTTGGTTTAGCACTACTGATTCATTCTCTTGAGCTGCCAAAACAAAAGAGGGTCAAAGGGGAGAATTGTGAACAGGGGCTGCCACTTTTATTGAAAGGTTAAGTAAGATAATGCACATAAAGGACAGAGTAAACTGTTGGATATTGAGTATGATCCTAGAACATGTGGGCTGTGATTTTATTATTACTCAACATTGTGTTGCTTTAAAGTCATACAAGTGGGTGGGTTCTTTTTTTTTTTTTACATGTTTACTATTATTCCTTCATAATGGATTCCCAGAAGTGGAATTTATTAGGTCAAAAGTTATAAACTCTTGCCAAAAAAAAATTTCTGATTCTAATTTATGAGGAAATAACAGACAAATTTAAATGAGGAACATTCTACTAAACAATTGCCAGTCTTTAAAAACTGTCAATGTTATGAAAGAATAAGAAAGGCTCAAGAACTGGTACAGATTAAAAGACTAAAAGATGGTAATTGAACAATAATAAAAAAAAATTTTTTTAAAGAGAGTAGAGTGGATTTTGGATCAAGTAAAAAAATATGAAGAATATTACCCAGGCAACTTGTAAAGTTCTGCATCTTGACTGTGTATTTAATAACAGTATAGTATCAAAGTCACACTTCCTAAATTTGATACTTATACCATAGTTGCATAAGTGATATCCTTATTCTTAAGAAACATGCACTGAAAGTATTTAGGTAAAAGAAAAGAATGATATGATGTCTACAACTTACTCTAGATAGTTATCAATAATGATGATAATGGTAATGATAATATTAATAGCATCAAAATAAAATTATAAAAAAATAATAACTTAATAAAATAATTGGTTAATCTGGATGAACAGCATACAGAAATTCCTGCTCTGTAACTAAAAACAATTTCAAAGTAAATATTAAAGATAAAAATTAAAATTAAAAACATAATTTGGGCTTTTGTGAATTCATACACATTTATAAACCAGAGAAGGATCCAAGATGGCGGAGGAGTGACAGAAAGTTACACTAACCTCCTCCCAGGACCAATATGAAATTACAACTAACCTGTGAAGAAATCTTCTGAAATAAACAATTGAACAATAGTGAGAGAAAAGCCTATAACTACAGACAAACAGAAAGAAGAATCAGCCTTAGCACATGACTGGTAAAGGAGCGCAATAGAGATGCAAGAGGGCTGGCTGGGGGCCCACAGGCTGCAGCTGAAGAGCAAGAAGAATATTTAAGTGGCCAGTTGGATCCCCTCCGAGATGTGTGGGGTCTAAACCCCAATCTGGGCTCCCCAGCCTAGAGCACCAGAGCCCGAAGAGTGCACAGATAACATTCAACCATGAAAAACAGCAGGGCTGCTCTCTGCCAGAAACAGACAGCTGGGGATGCAAAGAGCTGTTTGAAGGGCCAACACATAAATTTTCATTTGCAGCCACTTACCCTTGGCTCTGGCAAAGGGGGAGCAGAGTGGACTAGAGGCGCTTGAGGAAAGAATGGGGACAGAGGCTTTGGGGAGAGAACTGAGAAAGTAGCCCCTGGGATCCTGGTGCTGAGTCATCCCCAATATGGCAGCAGCCATCTTGTTCAGTTAGACCACTCCCCTCTGAGTGGCAGTAGCCTAAGGGGAAGCAATAGCCCCGCCCCCAGCAGGGATTATGCCCCGAACTATGGAATTTAAGCCTGACTGCTGAGTGCAGAGTGACTAAATTAACAACTGAAGGAGCCAGCCACAGACAGTAGATCTCCGGTAGTCTTGAACAGGCTGTCTAAGATCAGATAGGGTCATCATCTGACATCACCAGAGGCTGATCCAGAAAAAAAAAAAACAAAACGGTGGTAAATACTGGATGCCACCGAGATGAAATCCACTGTGGTGTTCTCCATGATTTGCAAGGTTTCTTCCCTGTATAGCTTTTTTAACATTCATTTCTTGTCCTTCAAGTTTGTTCATATTAAGTCATTAGATTTTATACTAGAAACTTATTTCAAGTCATATATTTTGCCCTCTCTTTTCTTATGCTGTTTTACCTTCTTATTTCCTCCTATTATTTTTGTTTTAAATTGTTTTCTCTCTTGCTACAATTTGTTTCTATGCCACACTCTTGCTATTTCTCCCCTGTCCAGCCTCTCAAAACCAACTTTCTTGTCAATGGTCATCTCACAATCTTTTCCCCACTCTTAAAATACCTGCATTCTTTTTCAACCTTTGTCAATTTTTGCTAGCTGGTTGTAGGTAGGGTAATTGTTGTTGCATTTTCCAAATTTATCACTAGATCTTCACTAATTTTGTATTTCAAATCTCGAATTCCACTGTACCCCACCTCTACACTTTTTCATCTCAAATTTTAATTTTGCCCTGTCTTAGCCTGTATTTTTTTCTTTTTTTTTCATCCTGCCATTTTTCCTCTTTTCCTTTTTCATTTCACCTCAGATTTCAATTTCTCCCTGTCTTAGCCTCATTTTCATTCCTCACTCTTCATATTCCTTCTCCCTCTGTCATCTCAAAATCACTTTCCGTTACTCTAGACATCTGTTAAGCTTTTCTTTCTTTTTTCCCTCTTATTCCCATCCCACCTATATTAATCTTACCTCATTTGCTGTGGATAGTGCTGTGGTGGATCTTTCTCTCCAATTTGGTTCCTATATTTTTATTACTTATTGACTTTCTTCCCTTTTTCTTTCTCTTTCCTCACTTTATTTTATTTTAACTTCTTTTTAAACCTAATACTATATGCTTCTCTTCTCTTATTCAGTTCTGCCTTCTTCATTCCCTTTTTTATTTATAATGTAAACTTTACTTTCTTCATCGCATTGCTCCTATGCCCTATTCTTATTAGTGCTCTTCCCTCTACCCTCTAAAAATCATTTTTCTTTCAGTAGGTCATCTCATATTTTCTATCCTTTTTTACAATAGTCTTAATCTCTTTATAGTTATTAATACTGCCTCATTTGCTGTTGATAGTGGGTTTGTGGGGGGAGTTATTTTTGCCAGTGTGGGTTTGTTTCCTAGGCTTTGTGGTTTTGTTCTGGCAGCACCTGGAAAACATCACACCAGACATGCTAGATAGAGTGACCCTCAGTCAACCAGCTGGAGGGAAGGGCCCACCAAAGAATAAACCAACAACAATCAAAACCCAATTACATACGAAAAGCCAACATAAATGGCATAAAGGGCATCCCAAAAGCACAAATGTTCAGGAGATCAAGGAGGCTGTACCACTGAATCACACAGGTCTCCTACCATAGAACTTCACACTACAAAGGCAGAGAGTAAAAACAGATCAATTTGAGAAGCAGAAGCAAACAAGAAGAGTCTCCCCACAAATGGGAAGATGAAGAAACAACACCCATTTGAAAGGAAAGGGGAAATTCCCAGGAAGAGTGCTAAATGAAATAGAGGGAAGTCAACTATCAGACATTGAGTTCAAAACAATGGTTATAAAGAAGCTCATTGAGCTGAAAGAGAATTACCAAAAACTACAGAGAAGCTACAAGGAACTTACTGAGAACTATATCAGCATGAAAAAGGGATATAAAAACTATGAGCAAGAGCCAGGAGAAAATGAAGAATACGATTTCTACTGTTTAAGAACACAGTAGAAGGAATTGAAAGCAGGCCAGATGAAGCAGAGGGTCAAATCAGCAAGCTGGAGCACAAGGTAGAAAGAAATTCCCAGAAAGAGCAAGGAAAGGAAAAAAGACTCAAAAAGAATGAAGAGGGGTTAAGGGGCTGCAGAACAGCATGAAACATAATAATATCCATGTAATAAAGATACCAGAATGAGAAGAAGAGGAGCAAGAGATAGAAAACCTGTTTGAAAAAAGCGATGAGGGAAAACTTCCCTAAGATGATGAAAGAAAACTCACACAAGTCAAGGAAGCAGAGAGGGTCCTAATCAAGAGGAACTCAAAGAAGCCCACTCCAAAACACATCATAATTAAAATGGCAAAATTCAAAGACAAAGAGAGAATCTTAAAGGCAACAAGGGAGAAATAGGAAGTAACATACAATGGAGCTCAGATAAAGCTATCAGCTGACTTCTCAACAGCAACACTATAGGCCAGAAAGAAATGGCAAGAAATATTCCAAGTAATGAAAAGCAAAGGACTGCAACCGAGACTACTCTACCCAGCAAGGCTCTCAATTAAAATGAAAGGTGAAATAAGGAGTTTCCCAGACAAAAGAAGGCTAACAGAATATGCCTCCACAAAAACCAGCATCGCGAAATATGCCAAAGGGACTGCTTTAAGAAGAAGAAAAAGCATTAGAGAGAGAAGAACACAGGTACAAAGGGGGAAAATGGCAATGAACAGGTACCTATTAATAATAACCTTAAATGTAAATGAATTAAATGCTTCAATCGAAAGACATAGGGTAGCTGAATGGATAAGAAAAACATGACCCACACATATGCTGCCTATAAGAGACCCACCTCAGAACAAAAGAGCTACACAAACTGAAAGCGAAGGGTTGGAAAAAAAAGACTCCAAGCAATTGGACAGGGAAAAAAAACTGGGGTAGCAATACTTATATCAGACAAAATAAACTTCAAAATATGCTTCAAAACAAAGGCCATAAAAAGAGACACAGAAGGGCAGTTCATAATACTCAAGGGAAGAATCCATCAAGAAGACATAAACATCGTAAACCTACATGCACCCACACATAGGATCACCCAATCATACAAGAAAAATCTTGGAGGACTTCAAGAAAGATATAGACCACAACAAAATTATAGTAGGGGATTTCAACACCCCAGTGTCAACAATGGATAGATCTTCCAAACAAAATATCAACCAAGATATTGCAGAACTGAATGACACATTAGAGCAAGTGAACTTAACTGATATCTATAAAACCTTTCATCCCAAAAAAGAAAATACACATTCTTCTCAAATGCACATGGAACATTTCCAAAGGTAGACCACACAATACAAAACAAGCCTCAACAAATTGCAGAAAATTGAAATATCAAGCATTTTCTCAGACCACAAAAACTTGAAACCAATTTCAGGGAAAAATCTCAAAAACATCCAAATGCATGGAGACTGAATAGCATGCTATTAAACACCAAATGTGTTAATAATGAGATCAAGGAAGAAATCAGAAGTTTCTGGACAAATGAAAATGAACACACAACAGTCCAAAACCTATGGGACACAGCAAAGGCAGTCCTGAGAGGGAAGTTCATAGCAATGCAGGCCTACCTAAACAAGATAGAAACATTTCAAATAAACAACCTAACCCTACATCTACAACAAATGGAAGAATAACAACAAATGAAGCCCAGTGTGAGTAGAAGGAAGGAAATAATCAAGATCAGAGCAGAATTAAATGACATAGAGACTAAAAGAACAATTAAAAGGATCGATAAATCCAGTAGTTGGTTCTTTGAAAAGATAAACAAAATTGACAAACAATTAACCAGATTCATTAAGAAAAAAAAGAAGGGACCCAAGTAAATAAAATCAGAAATTAAAGAGGAGAAATTACAACTGATACCACAGAAATACAAAGGATTATAAGAAATTACTATTAATAACTATGTGCCAAGAAATTTGAAAACCTGGGCAAAATGAACAAATTTCCAGAAAAATATAAGCTTCCAAAACTGAATGAAAAAGAAGCAGAAAGCCTGAATAGACTGATAACACCTGGTGAAATTGAAGCAATAATAAAAAACTGGTGCATAAAAGCCTTGGACTCGATGGTTTTATAGGAGAATTTTACAAACCATTTCAGGAAGAGCTAACCCCTATTTTTCTCAGACTATTACCAAAAATTGAAGAAGAGAGGGAAGACTCCCAAACTCTCTTTATGATGCCAGCATCATCCTAATCCCAAAATCAGATAAAGACACAAGAAAGAAAGAAAACTACAGGCCAATATTGCTGACGTACATAGATGCTAAAATCCGCAACAAAATGTTGGCAAACCACATCCAGCAATACATTAAAAAGATCACACACGATGGTCAAGTGGGATTCATCCAAGGGATTCTAGGATGGTACAATATTCACAAATCAATAAATGTAATACATCACATAAACAAAAGGAAAGACAAAAACCACATAATCCTATCAATAGATGCAGAAAAAAGATTTGATAAGGTACAGAACCCATTTATGATAAAAACACTCAGCAAAGTGGATGTGGAGGGAGCATTCCTCAACATAATAAAGGCCATATATGAGAGACCTACAGCCAACATCATACTCAATGGACAAAAACTAAAAGCTTTTCCATTAAGATCAGGAACAAAACAAGCTTACCTGCTTTCACCACTTCTAGTCAACATAGTATTGAAAGTTCAAGCCACAGTGATCAGACAAAAAAAAAAGAAATAAAAGACATCCAAATTGGTAAGGAGGAAGTAAAACTGTCGTTGTTTGCAGCTGACTTGATAGTGTACATAGAAAACCCCTAAGAATCCTACCCTAAGATTATACCCTAAGAATCCTGAAACACCAGTTCAAAAGAACCTATGCACCCCAGTGTTCATAGCAGTGTATTTACAATAACAAGGTGCTGGAAACAGCCTAAGTGCCCATCAATAAATGAGTGAATTAAAAAAAAACACTATGGTACATTTACACAATGGAATATTATGCAACATAAAGAAAGAAGGAACTCCTACTCTTCATGACAGCATGGGTGAAACTAGAGAGTATTATGCTAAGTGAAATAAGCCAGGTGGTGAAAGACAAATACTGTACGATCTCACCTATAAGTGGGACCTAATCAACAAAACAAACAAGTTAGCAAAATAGAACCAGAGACATGGAAATAAAGAACAAACTGACAGGGACCAGAGGGGAGGGGGAGGGGCATTACAAGGGAAAGAAGGGGAAGGGTCAAATTAAGGAATATGTATAAAGGACCCATGGACAAAGACAATGGGGTGGGGGAGGGATAGGATTGAATGTGGGAGATGGGGGTGAGTATCGTACAGGAAAGTGATGGGGGAAAAATTAGGACAACTGTAATTGAAAACAATAAAAAATGAAAAATGAAAAAAGTATAAACCATGTAGAAGCAATTCTCTTTAACGCTGACATTTTTTCATTTTTGCAGTTTTACTAGGGTAAAATTAAAATTTTAAAGTCTAAAAGATGAGTTGTATTTTTTTCATAATTCACTATACAAGTATGGTTGTATTTTTCTTTTGTGTCTATTTATATCTCATCCTACTTGTCTATTAAAGCAGTAGAATTTTTCTTATTGATTTGAGTTGGCTCTTCAAGTAATTTGTTGCCAGCGTGAAGTATCTCTCTTTATTTTTTAATTTAGTCTTTATTGTATTTTTTTCATTATCATTTAGTCCCCTTAGGGATATCTCTCTTTAAATTACTAATCTCCCTAGATACCTTGAGACATTTGGAAAGAAACAGGAACTAGACAGGTTTATAGAGTCTTGAAAATTTTGTGAACTTTCAGTGGGGATAATTCTTGCCAATCTTATATGGAACTGTGCACAGGATAATTACTTTTCTCTTAGTCTTAGATAATAGCCCTTAGTTGCAAATGGTTTCAAGCCTGTGACCAGAATGCTTAGCTTAAAGATATCAATGAAAATTCCACATTAGCTTTAATAGCAAATCTTCTCTTAAGTGTGTTGTGCTTCAGGCTGGCAGCCTGCGGCAGCCAAGAAAGGGAAGCACGCATTGTTGTTGGTTTCTCCTCCCCACTTTGTGCTACTTCTTCTTTCTTCTCCCACCCCGATGGCTGGCCAGTTTCTGAGCTCTTGAGGTTGCAGGAATGGCAAGGTATAAGGAAGTTCTCATGAACTGATACTGTTGTAAGCTGTCCTTGCACTTTGGGTGCTTGCAACAGATAATCAAACTGACTTTTTCTTGGGTCCTCTGGAAGATTGTTTCCTGGAGACTTCTGTCCTTTAGGTCATTTGATCTGGTTCATCCATCCCTATTCCTCTCGTTCACTTGGGAATTACTGCAGCCCCCTCCAGTTGCTGCTAGGGGTCCACTGCTCTCTAAGTGACACTGAACAGGACTTCGAAAGACACTTAGCTGGATTCTTCCCATGTAGTTCACATCTGGTCTGTTACAATGCTCAGGAATTCCTTGGGCTGATGATTCCTTGGGATCCTGGGTGATCCCAATACAACCTCTACCTTAGTGCCCTGGGCTGCTTTAACATCCTTGGTCAGGGGTCATCCTTGTGTCTTCTAGGTGCAGGACAATTGTCATTTCAAATTCTCTGCAAGGTGTCTTAGAAGGCTTTGAAGGAAATGGCAGCCCTCCCTCATTTATCACCCTCCCCCACAACCAGAGGCAGAAATGGAAACTCTCTTTAGCAAAATCCTCTCTAACAAAATCTTTACAAAATTCTGTAAGATCCCCAAATTATGGTAGTGGTTCTTGGCATTTTTCTTGGTAAGTTCTGCAAATGGTGATCTGGTTTAGAATATCATATTTGTTGTTTTTAGTTATCCCAGGGAAACTTTTACTTCAATATACCATTATCCTAGTTTTCCACACCTGCAATTTAGCCACATTTAGAAGGCCATAGTTGAGGGCATCCTCTTCCCTAGACTGGGAGCTCTTGAGACAGAAGTAAAGTATTGGAAAATGGTGCATTTGATGCTTTATTTCATTAGTAAATTTTTTTTCAATATATAATGTACATAGAAATAAGTACGCAGTTACTAATATTTGATGAACTCAACAAAGTAAATACACCAATGTACAAATGCCCAAATGAAAGAGAACATTACCAGCTTCCAGACCCCCCTTTCATATTCTTTCCAAGTTGAGTTCTTCCCAGGGTGACTAATATTCTGACTATTAATATCATAGATCTTTTATCTGCTTCTGAAGTCTACAGAAGTCAAATCTTTTCTGTCTCATCAACATTATGTTTGTGAGATTCATCTATATTATTGCTTTAAGTTGGAGACCACTCATTCTAATTACTATGTGGCCATAATATGAATGTACCTGGACAGTTAATATTTGATCAATGAACCTCTTCCTTTAAGGGAAGCTTAAAGGTTCACTGTGGCCTTCCCAGACCTTCTTTGATTCCAACTTGGACTCCTACTGGAGAACTCTCAAGTCCCTCAAACGACTTGCCCTGGGTATTGGGACATAACAGTTGAATTCTTTGTGATTAAAAAAAAAACCAAAACTGTGTACGAGACTAGGCTCTTTCAGGGAAAGCTTGTTATACCTCCCAATTTTTAATATTTATTTCATCAATCTGCCTTTTTAGGCTGATTTAAAATCATAAAATGTAAAAAATAATCCTACAATTTTTGAGAAACATTTTGCATAAATTCTGGTAACAGTTGTATGATTTTCTATTTCCTCAGGAATTATGATAAGAAGTTTTATCACATAGGCCCCAAGAAAAATTGCAACAGATCCATTTACAGTAACAACTGGAGATCAAAATACTTTTTTGAATACATTTGCAATGTACTTTATAATTATGTAATGAAATTTTTTTAATTAAAATGAAAGACTTCAAAGCATGATGGAGTTTTATCTGAGAGTTTAGATGATCTTTGAGCTGATATTTAAATAAAAATTCACATCCTAAAATTTCACAGTGAGTTTTAATAAGTATTTTGAAAGCCTTTCAAGCATTTACTCCATGGATTGAAATCCATACTATAGTTAAAATGTTAGAGTTAAAATATTACCTATGCTGTGAAAAATGATTGACAAGCACCAAAGACTTGTCTTTTATAAAATCCTGATTGAAAAAACATTAAAATATCATTAAAAGTTGATTTTAAATGAGAAATTATTTTTCACTCAGATATAAATATATGTACAATTTCATTTATTTATTCATTCAACAAAATATGTGTGTTTGTTGAGCACCTGCTATGCACCTGCTGTATGCCAGGCATTCCACGAGACTGTGGACATGTCACATGAATAAGGTAAACATTGCCATTGTCCTCAGGAGCTTATAGTTTACTGTATGTGAGAGACTGATAAGTAAAGGTCATTTCTAGAAGGCTAATCATTGCTTCTCTATGTGCTATAGGATTCTATATGTGCTCTAATAACATGTGAAAGGCACCAAATCAATCTTTGGAAGGTCGTTCCTTGTCCCAAAGAAGTGATGCCTAAGGTGGTGAGAAGGTAGCCAGGTACAGGGTAGGAGGGATAGTGGTCTAGAGATTTGCAAAGCCTGAAGCAGCTGGGTGCCATTCACTGACATAG
The DNA here is from genome assembly GCF_021234435.1 of Artibeus jamaicensis. Lineage (NCBI taxonomy): Eukaryota > Metazoa > Chordata > Mammalia > Chiroptera > Phyllostomidae > Artibeus > Artibeus jamaicensis. The sequence goes on along the minus strand of NW_026522030.1, from coordinate 39,078,927 downwards.
GGCAGATAGGACAGGCACTGGGTTGGAAAAGGAGAAGGGAATGTAGTTAAATGAGCTGGACACATGCAAATGAACATTCCAGAAGCCCAGAGAGAAATCATCATTAAGACAGTGGAAAGGGGTTGGGAGTCAGGCCAACTTGAATTCCAACCCTGGCTTCACCATTTAAAATATGTGTCAAGTTGAACAAATTCTTTAACTTTTCAGAGCCCCAGTTTCCCATTTGTAAAATAAAGATAATAACATGAACAGTACAGGATATAGCAAGGACCAAATGGGAAAATACATATAATGGTGCCTAGTACATATTGGCACACCAAAATCAGAGGCTTTGTTATTTCAGCAGAAAATTAAATACGGAGGAGGATTAGTATTCAAAGACTAAAGACAGTTACAAGATTCCTTTGGTGGTGAATTACTAGCAATTAGAGTTTCCTTTTCAAGTAAGTGAACATTAATAGTGAATAAACTTGCAGTTGAACTCAGATAAAAAGAGTCAGAGTTGTAATTTCTGTTCCATGGACTCATTTGTTGACCAGATACCCTGAGGGGGGATGGCTAGAAGTAATACTGTAAATCAGGCCTCTTTGGCTTCCAACACCCCGGAGCTAACTTTAATTTTTAGTTCCCTCATAAATATGCAAAGTTGATTTCTGAGCAGGGATAATCAATTGAATATACAGGGTGGAGAGAAAGTAGATTTACACTTGTTAGTACACCAAACACAGTGTTCATTCTTGGATGATTATTTATTTATGATTGCATTATTTTCCATATGAACAACTGTGAATCTACCTTTGCCCCATCCTGGATGGATTTACTTTGGCTTTCTCCTGAAACCTAATAAAATGACAGTAAATGAATTGTTTTTAAGGCAGAAATCCACAATAAAAATGAGATTAGGAGGGAAGGCAAGAACATGTTGGAATTTAGAAGCCATAAACTCCAGAGGTATCTTATTTAGTAGACCAGAGAAATGTGATCTCTAATTGCATTGCAGACCTCCCCAAAAGCTTGGGAATGTCAAATACATCTAGGGATGAATGTAGGGTTAAAAATGGGAGGACTGATTTGTATGTCTGCTTAAGGGGTGCTTAGATTCCTAGCTCTCCTCTCCAACCCTTCAGAGCCAGGTAACAGCCCCTCCCCTGGCTTGGGAGAGGCTCAATAAGATAAAATAGAGAAAATCACTTCTGGGGCAACACTTGACACATTGGGGAATGGGATTCAGTACTATAAACAGAAAGCGGTTGTTTCAGTGAACATTTATGGGACCATTTATAGCCCAATAAAACCCCAAGACTTCTACCTCCATTATAATTCCATTGCACTGACGATTGGAATGTTCTGACCTCATGGAGTGAAAAGACATAAAAGATACTGACGTCAAGAATGCTCCAATGAAATTTCCCAGCTAGATGACACAAAACTGGAGTCAGCAGTCAACAAGAGTCACCCCAGGTTCATAACTTTCAAGAGCTTTTTGGTTACCCCACTCCTAAATTTGAGTAGACAACCGAAGATTAACAGGAATCTGTGGAGATTCCTGTTGACAGGAAGAAACCAAAACTATCAACATGAAAGGTAGAAACCAAAACAAAGATAACAAATTGGGAGAAACCAAGACTATAATGGAATCAGAAACCTATTCATATCCACAGGGGGATAAGAAGGAATACTGCACCCATGAAACGAGAATATTATGGGGGGGACAAACAAAGTGCTGGAAAGGGGGACAAAAGTGAGGTGCGGTGACCCCAGCACTGGCTGCCTGCAGGGTCTTCCAGCCTGTTTTGCAGAGAGGGAAGCTCTTGCCAGGGATCCAGTCAAGGCTGTGGACTATCCCCATCATGCACCCAAGCCAACCTGATGGAGCAGGAGAGCCCAGCCCAGGGGCTGCTCCTGCCAGCCCTGAGGTGGGACTGTAGGGTGAGGGATCCACATTACAGGTACACCAGGAGCACATGGGGCCTGGCCCTGCTTTGTCTGGAATACCGTGGGGAGGAAGCCACCTGAAGCCACATTGCCTACTAAAATGCATTTTACCACCCTGTGGACTTTAGATCCCTTTGCTGATAAGTTGCATTGTGTTCTGTCAGGATAACTCTGTATATAATCTGCATATCGGTGTGGCAGACACAAACTTGGGGAACCTGTTGTTCCTGCAGCAGGAGCACACCTGCACACTCGAGGGCCTGCAGCAACACCGCACAGATATCAGCTGACACTCAAGAGCTCAGAACAGACAGGAAATGGGTCTTCTAGAAGCAGAGGACTAAAGAAAAGGTGCAAAGAACTGGAAGCTCAACAGAAAGTCTGGAAGAGGGAAAACAACGAACTGTGAAAGAAGTGGAGCAGAACTCAATGGTCATGTTGCTGGAGAACACCATCAAGGAGAAGAAGAAGTACCTGGAGAAGCTGAAGGTGAAGAGCTGTAAGGCGCCCTGGCTGGTGTAGCTCAGTGGATTGAGAGCAGGCCTGCGAACCAAAAGGTTGCTGGTTCGATTGCCAGTCAGGGCACATGCCTGGGTTGTGGGCCAGATCCCCAGTAGGGGATGTACAAGATACAACCACACATTGATGTTTCTCTCCCTCTCTATAAAAATAAAATTAAATTTAAAAAATTGTTTAAAGAGCTGTAAGGTGAAAATACTGCTCAGCGAGCTAGAACAGTGCCCTGGAGCCATCTATAAGATTCTCAAAGAGAAAAAAAAAGATAAAAAGCCCTCAGGACAAAGACTCAGTATGGATCGCTCCATAGCATGCCCAAGCTCCTTTCGGTCAGAACTTTTTACTTCCTCCTAAACTCTAAGGGTCTCCATGAGAGTTGCAGCTAAGGGAGCAGTGGGCAATGGCAGCAACCTCCTGATCCTGTCTCCAAGGCGCCCCTCTTCTCTGACTTCCCAGGGAGCTAAAAGCAGCCCCACCTTTGCTCACTTTTTCCTTTAACTTTTCTGGGGAGCTGAAGCAGAATACCGCCCAGGCTCTCTCCTGCTGCTCTCCTATTGCTTCTTCTACCCTAGGCCCTTCCTTTGTTTCACTGTCCCCAGCTTTAGTAAAAATCACCTGGACTTGTGTTGTAAAATCTTTCCTATCCAAAGTCAAGAGCCCACACACTACAAGCCGGCCCAAGGCAGACTCGCTCTGAGCCAGTCCCTGTCTGGGAACAGTATCACTAAATTCAAGGATTTTTCAAGAAAAGCCAGATATATAAATTTTTACAATGAACATGCCTTGATTTTTAAAACATTGCTTTATTCGGAAATCATACCTGTCGGCTACCTTTGACCTATATGTTGCCAGTTGGCAGCTCTAAAATGATGAAGCTTTCTCATGCTCACCTGAACGGTATAGGACAGACATAATGCACTTTAAAATTATGTTACTGGATTAGTAAAACTGGCTCTGGATGAAAATAATTTTAATCAGCAAGCCTAGGAAAGAAGACCTATAAAACTAAGAAGCCAAAGCAAAGCAAAGCAAACAAAGAAACAACTTTTGGATCTTAATGTTTTTCTAAGGCAGGTTGATATAACAGCATCAAAATTACTTGGTGCATAAAGACATCAGAGATTATGCCTTTCACTTTCCATATCTAGAAAGGGAATTTAGTTGGGATGACTGTTACGAATTAGTTGAAGATCTAAAGCAACTGAATCATTCAGTCCCTGCTAACATTTAGAATATCCAAAGTCTAGTTTTGTACCCTGATATCAATGAATTACTAACCATTTCTGCTGACTTCCAGGCTGGTCAATGTCCCGTGTCAAGTACCAAACAATGTTTTAGATTTGAATCTTCTCACTGCTACACCCATCTAAGTCCATTCATATACAGATGAGCAAGGGTAAAAAGTCAAGCAAGTAAGTAATGAGAAAAAATTAGTATATTATGTAAACAAAGACATAGAATAGTGACTGCCTGTGCCCGAGTTGGAGAGGAAGGAGATGAATGGTAAACAGACACAGAGGACCTTTGGGGGTGACGGCAGCGCCCTAAAGCTAGTGTGTGGTTACTCTTTCGCAATCATATAAATATATTAAAACTCTGAAATTGTACACTTAAAATTGGTGAATTTTATGCTAGGTAAAGTATACCTTGATAAAGCTCTAATTTTAAAAAAGTGTAATCAATGATAAAAACGTTGGGCTAAAAGTATGACAAAAAACAAGATATTTACAGTCTCAAAGTATCTCCCCTCCAGGTACTTATTAACTACAATGGAGAAAATAGTAACATGAAGGTGGAGAAACCTGGCAGACACCACTTTAACCAAGGAATCAAAATGAACATCACCAGGAAAGGGACACATGCATACCCTGTACCCTCTGAAATGATGCACAGAGATGGGTAATCATATCAATTTGTGATATTCCTGCCCAAAATGTATAACCTGAATATGATCCTGAAGAAGCATGAGGGAAATTCAAGTCTGGGGACATTCTACAAAATAACTGATCACTACCCATTGAAAGTGTCAAAGTCACGACAGACGATTCAACAATGGCCCTGATAAAAGTAGACTAAGGAGAAGTTCCAGCTAAGTGCCGTGAGAAATCCTATACTGGATCCTGGCCCAGAAAATGTACATTAGTGGGACAAGGAGCAAAATTTGAATAAGATCTATAGATTAGTTAATAGTATTGTCTTGATGTTAATTTCCTGCTTTTGATAATTGTATTGTAATTGTGTGAGATATTAAAATTAGGGGAAACAGGATGAAGGGTATGTGAGAATCTCTGTACTATTTTTACAACCTTTGTAAGTTACTTTGAAATAGTTTCAAAAGGAAAAGTTAAAAAGTTAAAAGTATACCTTTCAGCTGGGAAAATGGCTTGGTAAGAAATTAATGGTGAAGTGATGACCAAAATTCTATCCATTTTTCAGGAAGCATTAAGTAAGAGAGTTGATGAAGACCCCTTTTAAATGAAGTGCTAAAAATAAATATCATCACAGGAACTATTCTCTGTTTTCCTTTCCTGTACCCCAGATGGAACTACGCTAAATATGACATTCCTCATTTTTCTTTTCCACCTCACATCACATCTTTCTGGTGACTCTTATATTAGTGAAATAAAACCTAAAATGTTTGATCCTACTTTGCTTAATATTAAAAGAGACTTATGGGTCACAATATTTAATGCAGACCTTGGAAAGACAATCTCATTGACCCCAAAGCTTTTAAAATTCAAAATACCATTCTGGTTATTTTTCTGCTCAGTACAGATAATAAAGTGGATGTTTGTGTTCTGGTAACTACAGAAGCATAATGAACAAAGAGCATTGGTTGGTGAGTCAGTTGTTAACTTCAAAATTTTTACTTAATCTCATAGAACGTAACCTTTAACTTAAAGCATGTAATGATCATAAAGCTTATAAACATATTTGCTAAAGAAAATCATAATTATTTACTTAATCTCTAGAATGTGAATATTACAGGACATTAAATGTGTTCAATTAAGCTGTATATAAATGTACCATCCTCGTGTTGAAAACCTACCATCTTACATGGTAGTTTCTCTTGTTAATCTGAAGGCTTTATTGAGATACTTTCTGGCCAACTTTTTCTTGGAGGCTGTTCAAAATAAAGGTGCTTCTAACAGTTTCATATGTAAATATAATACAAAGCATTACTTTAAAACCACAGTATTTCTATGGATGAATGAGCCACATTTATTTAGCTATTCCCCTACAGGTGGATAATTAGGATGTTTCCAACACTTTACCTTTATAACAATACAGCTATGAATGGCATCATTGTCTCTCTATATTAATGATATGTTCCTATCAGTAGAATTTCTAGGTCAAAGGCATATGCAATTATTATTTTGATAGATCTTACAATTCACTTCTCATAAAAGCTTTCTTTTAAACATTGTGCTGCTTTTACAACCAATGATATGACACAAAAAAATTTTAAACATTAAAGGTAGATATTTCTCCTCTTCCTTCATTGTCCTTGTCACCTATCCCATCTCCATGTGGTAGCCCATGATATTACAGAGATGTGTATCCTTCCAAACACATTGCTCCCACATATACACGTCACCCTTAACTATATATATACACACATGTATATACATGTATATATACATACTTTATATATAGGCATTTTTGTTTAAATTTTTAAAGAAACGGAATCATACTACATCTATTACAAGCAAATTCTGTTTTCATCTTATATTTATTGTCATTCTACAAATCAGTACTCATACAAGGGGGACCCAAAAAAAACAAGAATTTATTTATGAAAAATTGTGTATTCAGCCCTAGCTGGTGTGGCTCACTGGTTGAGTGCTGGCCTGCAAAGCAAAGAGTTGCCAGTTCGATTCCCAGTCAGTGCACGTGCCTGGGTTGCGGGCCAGGTCCCCAGTCGTGAGTGCACAAGAGGCCACCACACACTGATATTTCCCTCTTTCTTCTTCCCTTCCCCTCTCTAAAAAAATAATAAAATCTTTAATAAAAATTGTGTATTCACTCCTCCATGTCCAAACCTCAGTCCCCTTCACGGCACTCTCCATTTGATGCAGTACAACTACTGAGACACGTTTTCCACCGCTCAAGACAGTTTTTGAACATGTCAACTTTGATGCCTTGTAGTGTTTCTGCCGTTTTTTGTTTCACCTTTTTCACATAGGCAAAACATCTCTTTTTGAAGACTTTTCTCATCTAGGGAAACAAAAAAAAAGTCACTTGGGGCAAGATCAGGTGAACAGGGAGGGTGGAGCACATGGGTCATGCTGTTTTTCAGTCAAAAACTGCTGAACACTCAGTGTGGTGTGGGTAGAATGCTCGTAAATCACCCACCGTGAAACGAGCAAATGTGTTGAAAGAGTTTAAAAAAATTCACTGAAGCTGAATGCAGCCTGTCACATAGCAGCTGGTGCACTGGTACAGATGGGTTCCTAGAACTCTCACCTGGCAGGAGACGCCTGTGCTACAAGGGGCCCGTCCTCCAGAAAATAATTCCGGTTTTTAATTTTTTGGTTCCCTCCCCTTTGAATGCTCTTTTAAATGATAATTTTCTGCATACATATATTCAAATAAGTACAATATTATTTAAACAGGGTTATATTATCTAAACAGGGTTATTATCTAAACACTTTTTGTTTATTTTTGTATCTCATGCATGCTATTTTTAAAGACTGTTTTATGGTGGGAGTGGGCTTGCTTCTCCGATGCCAATGCATCTGTCACCCATTTCATCTTCCCTGGTCCCTCACCCTCAGAGGCAAACTATACTAACAAATTGATTATGCTCTTATCATTATACAGATATATATGAATACCATTTCTATACATAGTTTGTATTAGTGCATAAAAATGTGCTTAACTTTCTCTTGCTATCATCATAAATAGCTTGTGTGACAACATTCCATAAATTAAAATGTACGAAGTAAAAAGAACCACTATGATATAAAGTATATAGATTGATATTCTGTCTACTAATAGTTTCTAGTAGTGTTAGTCTGTTTTTGGAAGTGCTAAGCTATCACTTAAGCACAAAGTAACACTAATCAAGACATAGTATGTAAGCTTGTTTTTGTTTTTTCTCCAAGCAGCAACTCAGAAATGAATTTTAAGCCATGTGTTGGACTTCGCTGCCAAAAACTCACCAACTACAATTAAATCATAAAAGTCCATATGTCAATTTATGCATAGTAAACACACAATCCAAAACACAGGCTCGTTATTCAACAAATACAGTATATGCGTAGAATTACATTAATTATAAGTAGCCCAGCCCTGGCTGGTATGGCTCAGAGGATGGAGCACCAGCCTGAGAACCTGAAGGTAGCAGGTTTGATTCTTGGTCGGGGCGCATGTCTGGGTTGTGGGCCACATTCCCAGTTGGGGGCCTGCGAGAGGCAACTGTGCGATGTTTCTCTCGTGAACTGTCCTCTCTCACGTTGATAGTTCTCTCCCTGTCGTTATCCTTCCCTTCCCATCTCTTTAAATAATAAAAAAAATCTCTGAAAAATAAAAAATAAGTAACCCAGATTTATTGAGAATAAATTAATATTACTATTAACTAAATTTAAACCTTAATATTCCACAGCTAAAATAAGCTAATTTAATAAGAGAAACTAACAACAGTTATATCTCTATTAAGGAATACCATGAAGAGGTTAAAATGAAATGATGTAATTCTAACTCTGATGGGAAGGAAAAATGATCAGCACATATTGTTAAGCAAAGAAAGCAAGTTCCAGAACGAAGTCTATTTGTGTGTTCCTTCTTACACTAAAAATAAAAGTGACATATGTACACAAATACATAGAAAAACGTCTGGCTCCTATAACAGAAGCAGAGATTGGGCAAAAAAAAATTCCTGGATTAACGTCATTTAAATTACTTACAGTAGTTATACAAGGGGGGACCCAAAAAACCTGGAATTATCTTCTAGAGGGCAGGCCCCTTGTAGTACAGGATTCCCCTGCTAGGTGAGTGTTCTAGGGACCCATTTGTATCAGTGTGCCAGCTGGCATTGTTGTGAGAGGCTGCATTCAGCTTCAGTAAATTTTTTTTGAAGACTCTGTCAGTGCATTTGCCCATTTCATTATGGGTGACTTAGGAACGGCCCTGCCCATGCCATGCTGAGTGTTCAACAGTTTCTGACCAAAAATGGCATGACTCCCGTGACACTCTCTATTCACCCGATCTCGCCTCAGACAACTGTTTTTGGTTTCCCCAGATGAAAACGTCCTTAAAGGGAAACATTCTGCCGATGTGGAAGGGGTGAATAAAAAAGGGCAGAAGCTCTAAAAGGCATCAAAATCAATGCATTCAAAAACCGTCTTGTCTCAGTAGGCGTATTGCATCAGATGGAGAGTGCTTTGAAGGTGACTGAAGTTTGAACATGTAAGAATGAACACACAATTTTTCACAAATGAATTCTGGGTTTTTCGGATCCCTTCATATAATATCAGCGAAGGGGAGTGAGGCTAAGGGTAGTGAAACAGATCTCCCTTTTTACAGCAGTTACTTTTAAACTGTTTGATTTCTTACTAATTAGAATACATTCAGGTGTTATTTATATTATTTTAAACATGATCAAGCAAATATAACTCTCTACTGATTAGGTTAGTTTCTGCAGCATAAATAGAAACTTAAGCAACAAAAAAAGTTTCTTTTCCTCTCCTGCAGCTCTGCTCCTTCCAGGCCCCTGCTCCCCCTCTTGTAGCATGCGTCTCCCCTTCTCAGTAACCAAGAAGTGCTCCGGCCATCGCTCTGACACCCCATGCAGCAAAGATGAAGGAAGGATTGAAGGAAACCAGGTTCAGGAAAGGGCCACTCAACACTTTGGCATACATTGCACCAGCCAGAACATTTTCACATGGCCATACCTAGCTGCAAGGCAGACTGGGAAGTCTAGTGTAGTGTTTATTTTGAAGGCCCTGGAGCTTAAACATCAGGGGTTCTGCTGTTGCTTTTTTTAAAAGGGAGAATGGATAACACAGTATCTAGTTTGGGCAATAGTATCAAATTACTATGCACGGAAGTTAGAACTGCTAAAATAAAGTAAAGGTAGTTTGTAGAAGGAGTGAGTGTGCTGAAGAATGTTGATGTGAAGGAAGTTCCCTAAAGAAAGATTATGTAATTGAGATGGAGATCCGGAAGTGGCTGGGTGCCTTCCACATGTCTGCTGCCATGTCTTTGGAACAATACACTGAGACTCAAGGGCAAGAGGAAGGAAAGTAAACCAATCTAAAGAAAGCTCATGAATCTTTCTCTGTAAGTGAAGTTATGGGGACAAATTCAGAGAAAGAGCTATGGAACTCGAAGACACTGGTGTTGAAGCCTGGGAGACCTGGCTTGGCTGAAGGCACAATATTTCAACTAAGTGCAACTAAACACTCTTTGAGGGGACGTAGAGGAACGGTAAGAGAAAGGAAAAATGGGTATATTTCATTTTTGTTTCTGTGTTTTTTATTTACACTTAAGAAATCATGAGCAGTTGTCTGTGGATTTTGGCATATACTTCTCTAAAACTACAAAAGTTAGAAAGTGAAACTTAAAGCCACAAATGTCACTTTTAAATTTCTATTGACAATAGAAGAGAATATTATTTAAACTGTTTCCTAAACTCTTACAACATATATCATTGCATAACATTTTCCTTTTTTTAGTTTTACTCAACACCCACTCTTTGCCTGATAGTGTATTTTAGGGTGACTAGTACACCACTCAAGTTGTCTAGCCTTCAGATTTAGAATAGTGTTTTCTTTTTAAAAACATTTTTGTAAGAAAGTGACTTATAAGTGACTAGACTGTGAACTAAGCCTTATTAATATCATGGCTTAACAGCTTAAGATAATGAATTCAAATAACATTACTGACAGCCTTTGAAATGGAAGTCACACTTTTAAAAAACACTAAAATGTATATATCTCGCCTGCCAACCTACTTCAATATTCTGAGGAAAAAGTATTATTTCATGTCCTTACACTGGTTTTCTATCTCTTTTTTTGCTTATTCTTTTTTTTAAAAAAATTATTTACTTGTTTTAGACAGAGGGGAAATGAGGAAGAAAGAGAGAGAGAAACATAAATGTGTGGTTGCCTCTCTCATACCCCCTGCAACCCAGGCATGTGCCCTGACTGGGAATAGAACCAGCAACCCTTTGGTTCACAGGCCCACGCTCAAACCACTGAGCCAGCAAGGGCCTTACATTGGTTTCATATATTAACAGAGGGCTCTATGATACTTGAATATTAATGTACTATCTTAATTAATACAGTCACAAAATTAAAAAAGCCATTGGCCTCTGGCCTTTCAGAGATGTCCCCACTAAGTTCATGTGTATGTGATGAAAATAGCAAATTAATCTGTAAGTATTAGAGTTTAAGAAACACTTTGTTAAAAAAAAAGAAAAGAAATATTTTGTTTATCAATTGGTTTATTTATCAAGTACAGTTACATAAGAGGAAGTGAGTTAATTTTGAAACCCCCAGTTTCCTCTCCTGTACACCAATAGCCATTGGTGGCCACTGGTGTGTACTTGCCTTTGCAGGAAGTTGCAAAACTGAGAGAGAAAGAAACCAAACCAAGTTGGCATTATTTTTAGATCTCCTCTGATTTGGATGTAGCTACAGTTCTCACTTTTTCTCATGGCATCTGTCATAACTATTCAAAGGAAGAAAACGAGGCAAAGGGGAGCAGCAGGGAATTGTGGCAAAGGACAATGGCAGAAAGTTGAGCTGCAGGGATACAGGTGGCTTGAGAGCTTCATGGCTCTGCTCTGCTCCAAGGCAGGAGGGCCACCTACCACAGCGCAAAAACTCAAGTGTTGCTCAAATCAGGTCTCTCCAAAGCTAGGCATTGGTGCCCTTGGTGAAATAGTTTATGGTTTGAGCTTCACACCTTCCTTCAAATTTTTAGTATAGTGGCACACACAAGCTAAAGGTGATTTTTACTTTTTAAAAACATTTTACATTTTAATAGGTTGAAAATAATTGAGACAGTAATATTTCATTACATATAAAATTGTATAAAATTTTCTTATTATATAAGATTAAAGTTTCAGTTTGTAACAATTTATTTTCTCTTGTATTGTATAACCGCCTACACTATATCCTGGAATTTGTCTATTGACCTGTAAAGACTAAAATGTTTACTACAGGACCCTTTACAGAAAAAGTTTGTAGATTTCTGGTTTAGAAAAGCACAGAATTTAGTGTCTGGCAGAACTGAATTGATCTCCAGGGCTGACTGTATGACCCTGAGCAACGTCTTTGTTGCAATGGTAAATGATTTAAGCCTCAGTCTCTTTGTCTTTAAAATGGGTATAGAAATAATATGTTGCAGAGTTAAATGAGGTAATGTATTTCACATGCTTAACACAATGCCTATCAGATGGTTAGGGATCCCCACTTCATTATTATTGCTGTTGTTTTACTGTAAAGCATCTGAAACTAAACAAAATTGTAAAACTAAGGAAATTTTAAAGTTCTTTAGAAACTTTGATAGATTCTATACTATTATACTTAGGAAATTTAAAAACTTATTTTAAAAGGCATTTATGATTAAATAAGAACAACATGCTCCCTCAAAATAGAATGATAAAATTGGTAAGACCTGTGTTTAGAAGTAAAAACAGTCATATCTAGACACGCAGGGAAAGCGGATATTGCAAGCCACGTATATGAATAATCCTAACCCTTGCCTCTTCAGACACACACTTGCTGAATTCTGTCCAATCACCAGTCAGCAAAAAAAATGGCAGAACTCCACAAAATTCACAGATAGATAACTTGATAAGGAGTATTATGGAAACAGATAAAAGGAAAGATTTTATTAAGCTGTAGTAATCTTTATACTCATACTTAGGTATGGCTCAGTTGGGGAAATCACCACAAGTAGGTTCTAACTCTACTCAGAAGGTCACCACTTAAAACTTCTGGGGGCAGGACCTGAAGGCAGTGCTTCTCTGCAGATTTACACTGGCAACCTTGCCTTTTGATGCACGGATAGGCCTTTAACTTTTTTTATTAGCAGCTTTATTGGGATAAAATTCATAGACCATATCATACACCTATTTAAGGTGTACAATTCAGTGGTTTTTGTTATCTCCAGGGTTGTGTTACCATCGCCACAATCAATTTTAGTACATACTCATAACCTCCAAAATGTACCCGTTAGTAGTCCCTCCCCTCAGTCCCCTGGTCCCTAGTAACAACTAATCTATTTTCCACAATATTTCTATAGATTTACCTATTCTGGATATTTTATATAAATGGAATTACACAGTATATGGTGTTGTGTGAATATCTTATTTCACTCAGCAGAATGCTTTCAAGTTTCATTCATCTTGTTGCAGACATCAGTACATGATTCATGTTTATTGTGAAATAATGTTCCATTGCATGGATATACCCATTCTGTCTATCCATTCATCATGTGATGGACAATTGGGATGCCTTTACATTTTTTTGACAGGTTTAATGAGATTTAAAGAAACGAGAGTTGAAGCAATTCAAAATGGTGTCTCTTTCTTGAATATAAGTATACACATGTATTCTTTGGATGCATTTAATTTTTGACCACGAGGTAAAACTTTTCACTCTGACTGAGGCTATCTACTGTTACAGCAATACTTGCTGGTCACCTTGACTGAGCCGGTCTTATGGGGCATAGGTTCCTTTTGTTGAGAGATAAGATGTTAATAGAACATCCAGCCAGAACCATGTAAGAGAACTGTAAGAATGTGCCTGAGAAATATGTAATAAAAGGAGGTCAGAACTGTGGTAGGTTCTGTTCAGGCAGCCATACAATGCTGAAGGATCACTTAGTGCTGTTTACAGCGCAAAACCTGGAAACAATTGACAGGAAATGGATAAATAAATTGCTGTACAGTCACGTAGTGCTATAGAATATAATACAATGGTGGAGTTGAGAAATATGAATAACCCCAGAAATTTATATTTTGTATAACACTCTTTTTGCAAATTTTAAAGACAATCAAAACATATTGTCTAAGCACATATATTTGTGATAAAGCTAAAAAGAAAACAGGTAATAATGAATCAGAGGAGTTCATTATAAATGTACAAAAATAAAAAGAAGAGCTAGCCATGGAATAATGTTGAGAGAGCGACATAAACCAAAGAATATAATAAATGAACTCAGGTTACCAAAGGTTCAAACAAATAGTGACAAAGAACAATAAATGAAAGTAATGCGTGTACATTGTAAAAATTTGATACACATAAAACATAGTAATTATATTAAATTACATGCAATTATATTAAAGAGTTTTCCCTGGTTATTCCTTCAGGTAGAATAACTACAATTAACACTGTGGTGTTATAGTCTCCCCTTTTTTCCTCTACGAATAAAAGAAAAAATTAATGATACTAAAAAGTGTGAAGTCGTTGAAGTCTGTTCCCTGTGGGAACTGTTTAGGTCACGCTACGCACTCCAGGTTTCAACCAATCTGGCCTCAGCTACATCAGCCATCAAGTGTGAAGGCTGCGGACTCCCGCAGCGGCCGAGGCTGAGCCCGGCTGAGCACTGACTCTTAACAGCTCTGCCCCACAGCTCCCTGGTTCGGGGAACACGCTCGGGGGCGTGCCCAACAGGGGAGGCGGGGGCGGGATTCGGAGAAGCAAGAGTCGCGGCGTGATGACGTTACGCCGCTCCGGCCGTGGCGTGCTCGGAGTGCGCTGCTTCTGTTTGGGATCGGGGTCCCAGTTCTCGGGCTGCGGGAGAGGTGTTCGTGCTGCTGGCGGACATGTCACAGGCTGTGGACGAGGGAGAGGAGCAGGCGGAGGAGGATTGTCCTGAATTGGTCCCCATTGAAACGAAGCAGAGAGAGGAGGAGGAAAAGTCTGGCCCCGGCGCTAAGATCCCAGTCACAATTATCACCGGGTATTTAGGTAACTCACCATCCCGGTCTGAGAATGCTGTAAACGCTAGTTGTCCTGGGATTTGGGGGGCTAAGGTGCCTCGCCTCCTGAGGCATCCGGGCCTCTGGCCAGCAGCAAATGTCTTTGAGGTACGGGCTGGGCCACTTGCTTTCTATATGGATTGCCTCTCATCTGCGGGGTCAAGGATGCTCTGAATCCCTGTACGTTAGATTCACTTTTATCAAGTGAGATTGAAAAATAACGTCACATATTGAAACTAGTTGTGGTTTTGTGGCCTGAAGCCCGGGCCCATCCCCAAACAGTGCATGTGACCTTTAGCAAATTATCTTACCTTCTGAAGATTATCTGCTTCACCTGGGAATATAAACAATATTGGGCACCTGTCTGAGTTTCTCCTCTGCAAAATGAGGCCGGAAATATCTACCTTATAACCCTGTTACCAGTGGGGGGTGTCCTGTCTGTAAAAGGCCCGATGCAGGGAGGGGCATTCCTCAGTAAATTCCCCTTCCCCACAAGCCATTCTCTTCCAGGCATTCCTGGAAAGACCACCTATCAAAATTTTTTTAGGTCTGTCAGTAAAGCACTGTAGGAGAAAGTAACAAAGTCTCTGCTCTCCAAGACTTTCTTTTTTTGCTTTCAAAATTTATTTTGCTTTCCTATTTATTTTCAAATAAACTGGAAAGCAAAATAAATGAAAGTAGGAAAGTTTATTTCTGTTTTTAGTCAGGACTAATTTTCTAATGGAATGTCTTTATTTTTTATTTTCCCACTGTTATTCAAGGACTGTCCTGAGAAATTGAGCAAATTCTTTGTCCGAAATAGTATAGCTCGGACTTGCCCCTCTGGCCTTCCTCATTGGAGATAATGGTCTGAAGCTCAGGAGTGAGGCTCATGTAGGCTGAATCTAGGGCATAGTTTCACTATTTGTTCTCGATCATCATTTTCTCTTTCTTGAAACATTGTTTCTTCACCTTCCATCACATTTTTCCACCTCTGGTTTCTTTTAAATTTCCCCACCTCTGTCCATTCTTTTAACTCCACACTCAGATAGTTTGTTTTGATGTCCCACAGACATCTCAAACTCCACATGCCCAAAACTTTGCTATCATCCCCACAGATCCTCCTGCTCCTGTGATCCTAATCACTCGGAATACTCTAAAAGCTTCCTAGCTACTCTTGAGTCATGACGCCCTTTGATGTATTCTGTGTATTTTAGCCTTCCTGATCTTTATTAATGTCAATCTGATTGTGTCAGACCCTTCCGAGGTCTCCATTTGGATTAAAGTTCAAATTCCTTAACATGAATTACAAGGTTCTAAAATGGTCTGGCTCTTGACAACCCCCCAGCCTGTAAAACTGGCCCATCAACATTACTGAACTACTTTTACTTCTAAAAGGTACCAAGAATTTTAGCCCTTGCATACTTTTCTTCTTATTCTTACACCTCTGGCTGGATGTCCTCTGAGGTGTTCCATTGGACATCTATTAAGTGTGTCACCCTGCGACATAATTGCCTGTTTTGATCTGCATTTCCCTCCATAATCCCACATAATACTCTTAAGCTGCATAAGGATAAAGACAGTCTCTATCTTGTGCACTTTTTACCCAGGCCCAACATAAAATCTGGTTGGTAGTAGACTTTTGAATGAACTGCATCTTAAAGCCTCATCATATGATTAATTATTAAGCCTTAGTAATTTTGTTAGGTCTCATGTCCTCCCCTTTCCATTTCCACTGCTGCTACCTAGTGCCATGCTCCTGTTCAGGGCCTGTGTCTTACACTTGGACTGGCTTTAAGAATTTCTTCATGGCTCTGCCTCCTTAAGGTCTATCCCTTTGACTCTGTACTTCACACTTTAGTGATATTGGGCTTCCTACATAGAGCACTCTAAACACAAGCCTTCAACAGCTTTTAAAGGAATATGACCTAAAATGTTGAAGATATTAATAACCTAATGCTCAGTAAATTCCTCCTAGTCATATCCTTGAAATCTTGTAAATTCACTTCAGAAGATGTGTACAAGTGTTTGTAATAGCAAAACACCAGAAACAGCCCAAACATTCACAAACAGGAAAATAGATAAATGATCTATTTATACAATTGGACTGCACTACGGTGCAATTGGGATTGAGGGGTTTTCTTTTTTCTCTATGAACTTTGGTGTCTGTGGATCACAAGACAAGTGTTTTTCTTCTACTTCAGCTGAACATACTGGGTTTGATATGCCACCTACTGGATAAAGTTAGTGTAGCTTTATGAGTTTATCTTTCTAAAGACTGAATATTCTGTCTTTTGTTATTTCCTACATCCATTCTTTATTTTGTGTGTGTGTATGATATATATGTAATCAGTGTTATAGGTTGTTTGAAGCATACTAAAAGTAGACATAGTAAGTTTGAATTTACATCCGATTGATGATGGATGTTGAAATAAAAGGTGTTTATATGTAAATTTGAGGGAATTAAAGCATATATTCTTGGCTAAGAAACATTGTCATCATGCAAAAGGATTTAAATGTTTTATATTTTATAAACTGAGTACTTTATTCCTTGAAAGCCATTACTGCAATATTTTTATTTAATAGAAAATTTAGAAACCTTTATATTAACTGTATTATAAGTTATGCAGAAGGCATATTGTCATGAGGTTGAAGAAAACTTTGTGATCTGACTTGTAAAAGTATTTGTAAATATTTATAAGTGTTATGTCAACAAAACATTTTAAAACTTTTCAAAGGGTACTTTAATCTTCCTCTAGAATAATCTTAGTTAAGTTGAAAAATAACATGCAAATTTTTTAAAAATTGGGACTCTATATCTATTTTTTTAATTGATTTGAGAGAGAGAGAGAGAGACATTAATTTGTTGTTCCAGTAATTGGTTGATTCTTGTATGTGCCCTGATCAGGGATCAAACCTCCAATCATGGTATATTGGGGCAGCGCTCTAACCAACTAAGCTACTTGGCCAGGACTCTGTTTTTGTGTCTTTAAAATCAGTCTTTAGCCCTGGCTGGTGTGACTCTGGATTGAGGGCCAGCCTGTGAACCAAAGGGTCACTGGGTTGATTCCCAGTCAGGGCACATACCTGGGTTGCAGGCCCAGGTCCCTGGTAGGGGATGTGCAAGAGGCAACCACACATTGATGTTTCTCTATCCCTTCCCCTCTCTCTAAAAATCAGTAAATACCATATGATAGAACCTTTAACAGGAACAACAAAACAACAAAACAAACAAGCAAAATATAACCAAAGACACTGAAATAGAGAACAGGCTGACAGTGTTGAGAGGGGGGAGGGGAGGGAATTTCAGGGGAAAAGGGGAAGGGTTTGCAGCAACATGTATAAAGGACACATGGACAATAACAAGGGGGGGGTGGGAATGGGAAGGAGGTGGGGAGGGCTGGGAGAGTGGGCTGGGATGGGAGTAAAAGACAGAAAAGTGTACTTGAACAACAATGAAAATAAAAATAATAAAATCTTTTAAAAATCAGTCTTTAAATCTTGTTATTTAAAAAATATGTATTTTATAGGTGCTGGAAAGACAACACTTCTGAACTATATCTTGACAGAGCAACATAGTAAAAGAGTAGCAGTTATTTTAAACGAATTCGGGGAAGGTAAGTAAAGTTCAATAAATGCCATGCTGCAAGAATTTATAGGATAATTTGTTCCACTGGTGACTTGATATTCCATATTTCATAATGACAGTGCAAGGCATTGTCATGTAAATACATTGGTATGGGTTGTTTTGGAAGAATTAGATTAATTTCTGTCAAGCTTTATTTTGGACAGAGTTTGAGTACTGAAATTAGATAGTTTCTATAAAATTTTATTTTGTATAACTTTTAAATTCATACCAATGGGATTAAATTACAGATTTTTACATGAAATAACTCCAGAAGTGAGAATCTATGATAAATGAAAAAAGGTGCATTTGTTCTGACTACATTGTTTAATTGCAACTTTTGAAAAATTTGAAAATGCTTCAGTTATTATAAGTTTACCTTGTTGAATGTTTATTATCTGCAAAGCAATTAAAACTGAAGTTTTAAAAATATGGTCTCCGTTCTCAAGAAAATTCAGTTACCTGTGAAAATACATGCATTAAACATTCTACTTTTTTATCTTTAATATTGAACCATAATTTTAAAAAATCTATATAGCATTGTTAGAAACAGTTCTTTGATTATTTTGATTATACTTTGATTAGTTTTTCTTAATAAGTGTGAATTTTAATAAAAGCTTACTTTTAGCCCCAAATTATAACTTCTATGGGCTATTTGTTAAGGTATGCCATTTTTTTCTGTTGTAAATTAGTAAAGGAGCTTGTTTTTATGAATAGGTTGGGAGATCTGTTAGTTAAATATGATTTCTGATTTCAGTAAACTAAAAAGTCCTGTTAGGCAAAATAAAAGCCCTAAGATTTTAAATCACAGTCTTTTTCTAGCTTCTTATTAACTGCTCATTTTTTGAACACTGATTCCATTTACTACTTCTTACTATTTTTTTTCACTCTTTCTGGATCACTTTTGCAGTTTGTCCTTTATGGCATTCACAATACTTTCCTTCACGTTATATTGATATTCTCTACACCCTCAATTCTGTAGCAACTTCTTTCAAAGCTCTTTGTCATCGCTAGCTGAAATATAAACAAAAAATGTAAATGAAAATATTTTCTTTTGGCCTTTTTTCTTTATTAAAGGAAAATAAGATACTTCAAATCATTCTTGTATGATAACCAGCATATCAGAATCTCAAATGTATTTTTTTCTCAAGGAAGCATTGCTGGGAAACATGTATTTGGCTAAAATTTAATTTTTAAGTGAGCACATTGATACCTTGGCTAAGCAAACTTGCTCAGATGTCTAGGGTTGCTACTCATATTGGGAGTACTGAGTAGGCTAATAGATATAAAAACAACTTAGAAGAAGAATGAAAAGAAAAATATAAATAAGGACCTTAAGAGGTGGAAGGGCATATGAAAACTAATGTATAAAACATACTATCTGAAATGTTGGTCACAAGAAAGAGTGCCTTCGGAGTGGCCACCGTATTAGGAAATGGGAGTGGGCAAGGAGGAGGCCCGAAGAGGAAGCGCGGTTTGATTTATTAATTTTGGATTTGCCTCGTTAGGTGCTTCAATCCACTTTAAGAAACTAAAGCTAAAATAAGCGAGAGTGGCATAGTTTAACATATTGAAGCTGCATGAATAGAATGGAAGAATAAATGTTATGTATTTTCTGCTTTGAAATCCCCATTTTTGAGTGTTTTCTCACATGCGTGCACACACACACGCGCACACACACACACACACGATTTGCTAGTAAACATAATCTAAGGAGTGCTGCTGCTTCTTTCAGGAAGTGCAGTGGAGAAATCCTTAGCTGTGAGCCAGGGCGGAGAGCTCTACGAAGAATGGCTGGAACTCAGAAATGGCTGCCTCTGCTGTTCAGTAAAGTGAGGAATGTGTTTACTGTGTGCTTGTTGGTTTACTATAAATGCTTACTGATGATATTTCCAGCTTTGATTTTCTTGTGTAATTTTACTGAATTTACATGGGCTGCTTCATTGTATTCTCAAACAGAATGTAGACTGACTTATTGGGATGCATTTTCTTAAATTGTTTCTTGCTGTCTTATTTATTTTTCTGTATGCTGTAATAAACACTTTGGTCCTTTTCATTGAGTTTTTTAATTGCTTTTGATGTCAGGGTTTATGTAATCTCTGTGGTGCATGAAAGTCTCGTTTTATCCGTAAGAAATGGTTCTGAGTTTATAAGTGATTGGTCTTAGTTCCAAGACTTCAACCCCTAAAAACAAAAATAACTATCAAAAAACAGAAAATGTTCACATTATGTTTCACCAATTATAGTTCTTTCCAAGAACTGTCTGTTTTATTACTAATATAGTACAAATCTTAGAAAAAGACCTGACACATAGCAGTCACTTGAATGGGTATTTGTTGAGTGAATTCGGAAAATTAACATCTGTACTCTAGATTTTTGTAAGTTCTAGTTAATTAAATTTCTTCTACATCATTTATCATCTTAAGGGTTTGACTTTGAGTCAAATGCATTAAAAGGCTAAAATCATAACATTTTCTTAAATAACCAAAATGCAATCTATTAAATATTTTCTTGCACATTTTATAAGAAAAATAGAAATTAAAAACTAGAACTCTGATTAAGAACAGCATTAAAAGGTGCTTAGTAGTAGTATCCTTTTAGCTGTTACAGTAAACTACTGTAATTCATAATTTTATCATTATTTTGGATGTTGATTTTTATCTTTCAAAGGGTATAAAAATAATAGACTCTGACTTTATAGTCAGGTATATTAAAATTTCCTCTGCTTTTAATTTTAATAATGTTAAAGTATTAACTTATGTATCTGATTTCTTTTTATCTATCAGTGTCTGTGCATCTGTTTCTCCCCTCATGGGTAAATATTGGATGGACATTTTGTTAGAAGCTTGGGAGTGAGTTAAATTTTCACATGCCTAAAGATATATTTGTCTCAGGTTGCTGAATATATTTTTGAGTGTTCGTAATGATTGCTTTAAAATATTCAGGCAGTCAGTCAACTCTATATTATGTTTTGATATTCTCCAGGGACAACGGCCTTAGAGCTATTGAGAATTTGATGCAGAAGAAGGGGAAATTTGATTACATATTGTTAGAGACCACAGGGTTAGCCGATCCTGGTAAGAAATGATATTATTATTAGTAACCACTATATAGTTCTTAAACATTTTAAAATAAATGTGCTAGAGAAATGTCTAAAAATAGGTATTGCCCTGGCCAGGTTGCTTAGTTGGTTGGAGCATCGTCCCATACACCAAAAGGTTACAGGTTCAGTTCCTGGTCAGGGCACATATATCGGTTGCAAATTGAATCCCTGGTTGGGTGTGTGGGGGAGGGAACTGGTCTGTGTTTCTCTCTCTGTTTTTATCTTTCTCCCTCCCTCTTTTCCTCTCTTTCTAAAATCAATAAAAAACATATCCTCATGTGAGGATTAAAAAAACATGAGTATTGCAGCTTTACTTTAGATTTTAAAATATTTCTTTGTTTAAAGAGGAAAAATACCAGTTTGTCATGTTTTTCATCAGACGAAAGTCATGATCAGAGTACTTAGTATTTTTAACTTGATAATAGAATTTGAAGTTCTATTGATTGATTTAGGATTTTTGGTAGAAACAAAAATTGGTTTAAAATATGGAAATTTAGGGAAAATTGAGACATTTTACTTTTTAAGTTTTTATTTCATTGGTTATATCCTAGAGAGATTTTATTTCTGATTACTTTCTTTTTTTAAATATTTTATTTATTTATTTTTAGAGAGAGGGGAAGGGAAGGAGAAAGAGTGGGAGAGAAACATTAGTGTGTGGTTGTGTCTCATGTGTCCCCTACTGGGGACCTGGCCCACAACGCAGGCATGTGCCCTGACTGGGAATTGAACCGGCGACCCTTTCCTTCACACCCATGCTCAATCCACTGAGCTACACCAGCCAGGGCTATTTCTGATTACTTTCTAATCCAGTTTTCTTAGGGGGTCATTTAGAGATATTTAAGGACTTTTGGATTCTAATTTTAACAATACTTATTCCTTTAAATTATTGTTTGCATTTTGTTTTTCTACTACCAAAAATAATTTTTTAATAAATGCTGTTATAAGGTGTAGAGTTAAATCAAGCCCACTGAGCCTTTTTCCTGGTGTAGAATGAATAATAGTTATTCATGAGAGTTTTTTGTGTCTGAATGGAATCACATGTGAACTTCGCTGTTGAAAGCTACAGAAAGTCGACCTGTTTCTGACAATGGGTTGCTGATTCCTTCTTACCCAAGTAATTTTTAGGTGGCATTTTTATGCCTAGTTTGCAGAGCATTTAGTGTTTGTTTTGTAAGTCTGACCCGTGTTAGTAAATTACTGAAGGTTCAAATGTGATCAGTGGTCATTATGCTTAGAAGTGTTACATGTGTAACACACGTTACCCTTACAGTGTTACAATGTTACATTATAACATTGTCCTCATGTTTTCAAACTAGTACTGAATTGGGCTATTTTGATCCTTATTGTAGGCATGGATTTTTCATACATTTCATATATTTCCAGTAGGTTTGACTGATGATACAATTTGAACTATTATGTTGGTATTAAATATTAAATTAACTTAAATCTGGTAAGATGGGAAAATATATGCCTCTTTTTGAAATAGCAAATATCATGGTTGTTTTTTTTTTCATTGTAATTCTAGAAAACTCTTGTAAGTTTTCTTTGAGAGTGAGTTTTTAAAGCATGGTTCAGCTTTTCAGAGGAAGAAAGAAAAGTTAAAGATCTGAGGTAAAGCTTTTGTAAGAATTATAGATATAAATGAGTTAATGTGTTTTGCTTCTAACTTTTAGAATAATTTTTATTGTTTAGCTAAAAATTAAACATTTGTTATTTTAACAAATTAAAGAATACCTAAGAAAATATGCACAAGTTTAAAACAAAATCACCCTGTATCTCAGTACCTTGAGCTACAAGTAGGTAATTTTCATTCTCAGGATTTCTTGATGTGAATGCTATTCATTGTGATATGTTAAATGATAGCATTGGCCTCAGTTGGGAACTTCTGAGAAGTGCAGATTCTTTTTTTTTTAATAACTTTTTTGAATCCTTACCCTAGGGTATGTTTTTTATTGATTTTTAGAGAGAGAGAAAGAATATGAGAATAAAACATCAGTGTGATAAACTTTGATTAGTTGCCTCCCGTCTCTCCCCTGACTGGAGTTGGAATCTTTTAGTGTATAAGAGGCTCCAACCAATTGAGCCACCCAGACAGGGCAAAAGTGCAGATTCTTGAGCCCCTTCACAGATCTAGTGGGTGAGAATCTCTAAGGGTGGGGTCCAGCAACCTGTTTTAATAAGCCCTGCAGGTGATTCTCCTAAGTCAGCTGTGTGTGTGCCTCAAGAATTTTTAAAACATGCAATACCGATTTAGTTTCTTTGGGCCAGCGACCTCTTTTCCCTTAGATTGATTGTCAAATTAAAAATATATATATATATGACAACAGTCAACACAACAGTAGGCGTCCATTGTGAATTAATCAAAATGACACCAATTTGTCAGATTGGCAAGAAATACATTTTTTGGCAAAAAATACATTTTTGGGCATGCTGCAGAATTTTAGTAATTAGTTTCTGTGTGCCCTGAGATGGAAAAGGTTAAAAATCGCTATTATAAATGCGTAAGTCTGGGAAGCCCTGCTTTACGCACTTCTGAAAACTGTATAACTACACAGAGATTTTATAACATGGAATCTCATTCCTTATGCTTTTTTTGGTAATCATTAATTTAATTTTACTTGAATTTATTGTAAAAGAAGAGAACTTGAAAGAAGGAAAGGAATTGTTTAACGTCAAGTTAATGCTTCTTGATTGCAAAAGATAGGGGATAAAAAAAGAACATCATATTACATTGGTCAGGATGGCTATCATAAACAAAGCAACAAACAACAAATGTTGGAGAGGTTGTGGGGAAAAGGGGTCCTTAGTTCACTGTTGGTGGGATTGCAGACTGGTACAACCATTATGGAAAACAGTATGGAATTTTCTCAGAAAAATTAAAATCAACCTGCCTTTTGACCCAACAATTCCACTGCTAGGATTCTATCCCAAGAATCCTAAAACATCAATATCAAAGAACCTATGCACCACAATGTTCATAGCAGCACAATTTACAATAGCCAAGAGTTGGAGGCAACCTAGGTGCCCATCAGTAAATGAATGGATCAAAAAATTGTGGTACATATACACAATGGAATTCTATGCAGCAGAGAGAAAGAAGGAGCTACTACCCTTTGCAACAGCGTGGATGGAACTGGAAAGCATTATGCTGAGTGAAATAGGCCAGGTGCTGAAAGACAAATACCATATGATCTCACCTTTAACAGGAAGCTAAACAACAAGACAAACAAGCAAGCAGAAAAAAAAAAGACACTGAAATAGAGAACCAGGGGACAGTGACCAGAGGGGAGAGGGAAGGGAAGTTAAGGGGGAAAAGGGGGAGGGATTTGGAGGAACAAATAGGAAGGACACAGGGATGAGAACTAAGGGGGGTGGAAATGGGAGGGAGGTGGGGAGCACGGGGCGGGGGAGGCTGGGATGGGAGAAATAGACAAAAAACTGTACTTGAAAAATAACTAAATAAAATTTAAAAAAGAACAACATAAATTGGACAAGTTTTTTTTAACTACTTGTTTCAATTTTGAGAGTATTATTTATTGATACTCTGGCAAAAAGATGAGGGAAGTAATACTCTTCTACTTTCTCCCACCTCCTGGTTTTGTTTTACTGTATTCTGTGCTATGTTGTCATGGTTTCTAATATTTACATTCTGTCCTACTTTGTTTAGTTCTATATTTAAACGATTTTAGTCCTCATTACCAGCATGTGGCTTCTCCATTCCTTAATTGATCCTTCTCTTGATTGCTGAATTTAATGGTTAGGTGATTTTTCTCGAGCAGTAAATGCTTTATTCCCTGAGTTCTTGCATACTTCATTGCTTGAGATTATTTGTTTTGTTTTTATACCTGAAGGATTAGTTAGTTGGGTTCAGAATTTCCAGATCATAATTTCTTTGCCTCAGAACTTAGCAGATGTAGTTCTGTGGTCTCTTAGTATTTTTTGTTTCATTGCTTGCTGTTTCCTTTAATATTTGAGGATGTCTGCCTGTTGTTTTATTTTTTGAGAGAGTATTTGGATATAGGTAATATTTTTAGGGAACATTTTCATTGGAACTTGTGGCCATTATTTTATTATTTTGGGTCAACGAATGTTGCTCTAGAAAAGTCTGTGTTTTTCTTCCTACCTCCCTGAAAGGGACTTGCTTTTTCATCCAAAATGCCTGGAAGTTTTATTTTTATTTTTGAAGTTTAGCAATATAATCACAATACATCTTGATGTCATTCATAATCATTTTTCCTGGATTACAATATACCCTTTAATCTGTAGGCTTAGTTCTTCATTTAAAAACATTTTTCTGTTTATTACCATGAATAGTCTTTCTGTCAAATTATTGGATCCTCTCTACTTTATGACACCAATTTTTCCTATACTGAATTTTCTTTTGTTCTCCATATCTGTTATCTTCTAATTGTTTGCTTTGTCTTTTGCCTTTGCATTTACTGGAATTATTTCAAACCTTCATTCTGGTCAGCAGTTCTGTTTGCACCAACATCAATTTTCTTCCTTGATGTTTTAAATGAATTAAATGGTTAAGTAATAGTATGTATGCTCTAAGTTTATTTTACTGTAGCACTGCATATTACATTTTCACATTATTCTGCTTCAATTTTTTTTGTTTCTTCTAAACTGTAATACTTGAATATAGTTTTTTCAGCATGTTTGTGCTTAATGCAGAAGGCTTAGAACTACAATTAGATGTGGTGTTGATGAATTCTTTCTAATACTATACCGATTTTACCTACGCTTGTTTTTCTCCTGAGCTCCAGTGTGAAACTGGGTATTGCTGGGAGCGGAGAGAGGGGAAGCAAAGGGAAAAGCGGTGATTGAGAGTGCCTGACAGGCAATGTGACTTTAAGGCTCTGCTCTCTTAAAATAACACGTGCGAATACCAAGTGCTCCCTGCTCCCGAGTTCGCTCTAACTGCTTGTGAATATACATCCCATAGCTTGTGCAGGGACATCCTTGAGCTTCAGACCTTTTGCTGCTTTTTCCTGTGAGCCTGACAAATGACCCCCTTCCCCACAAATGTAGTGATAACAGGAAACTTTTACGCTTGAAATTTTTTTTGCTGACTTTTTCTGTATTGCTTATTCTTCCCTGGTTTCCACTCCTTGTCACTTTGAAAGCTATTTCTAATAAGTGTTAAAACTTTGTAAACTATTATTATATATTTCCCTATAACCTCTTACTGGGTATGAGATGGAATTAAGAACTATCATGAGTCAGCCTTGGCCAGCATAGCTCAGTTGGGTGGGGCGTCCTGTACACTGAAAGGTCACAAGTTTGATTCCCAGTCAGGGCACGTACCTGGACTGGGAGTTCTCTCCCCCAGTACAGGGGCTGCCTAGGAGAGGCAACCAGTTGATGTTTACGGCAGGAGATGGTAGATTTGGTTGCTGCTAATAAAGTTTGGCTTTTTAAATTCTATTTTATTTTTTGTTTTATTAGATGTGGAAAGGGAGAGTCTTTCATGTAACTCTGGATTCATTAGCCTTTGCACAAATGACATTGCGCATTGAATGAGTCTTTGTTGTAGGAAGCTGTCTTGTGCATTGTAGGCTATTTAGTAGCATCTCTTGCTTTTCTACCCACTACGTGCCAATAGCAAGCAATCCCCTAGTTGAGACAATTAAAAATATCTCCAGACATTGCCAAATATTCACTGGAGGAGATAGATCACCCTGGGTTGAGAACCACTGATTAATTAACTTCATTTTCTCATCTCTGCTGCTTCTTCTAAATACCTGCATCTCAACTTGAAGTAGTTCTACCTTGTGTAGCCTTGTAGGTATTATACCGAAGGTACACAGCCGATTTAGATGAAAAGCCCTAATATACTCTACCTGGCAGATGTTAACTGTAGAGAACTTATAAGCTATCTAAATAGAAACAAGTAAATTTTTTGAAAAAATAAGGTGATTTATGTACAATGTTAAGAATTTTATTGAGTGAAAAAAATTAATACTTTTTATTATTTATATTTTGGTGTAGTGATACAGTAGATTGGCTTTTTTCTCCATTAATTAATATCACGTTGTTCGCCAAGTAAGTGAAGAAAATTCATATTGGCAAGTCAGTTGTTGCCCTTTTAGGAGACTGACACTCTCCAGTTCTAAGCTAAACAGTTGTCACGGTAAAGTAATTTCCGTGAAAGGGCCAGACATTGATTCAGCCCCTGTTACTCACAAATCCTATTTCAGTCAAATTGGAAAACGATTAAGTTTTGGGGAAAAAATCAATAGGTATCAGGAAACCATTAGATCTTGCGGCCCTTGCTGTATCTTGCATGAGTAATCACTGTAAACAGCTGACAGGTAGTTCAGTGCTGACACAGAGTGATGCTTGCGGGTCCGCTCTCGTCAGGGTGGGTGGGCAGTTTCAGACATTGGCATGAGTTCAGTTATCCTTGCTCTTCCCAGCACTCATTCCCTCAGACAGCCTTGTCACTAACTGGACCGCGATGCGTTGAAAGTCAAATACTTTCTTTGCTGTCAGTTTTCTTTTTCTGGTGTCATAGCATATTAGTCATGGTGTGTGGTTTGGTACTAGACCAGTTTCTGTCAAAAACAAGTTTTAATTTCTTTCTTAGAAATTATTTTTCCTCAGACCCAAATTTTAGACCAATATTAAGTAAATAGGGTAAGGATTTCTTGTTCTTTTTCTTCTATAAAATTTGCAAACATGTATTTTTTAATTTTTTTGGACAAGTGATTTTGGAATTACCTATATTTTGTTTTACTTTCCTTTAGGGAGATAATTTATTATTTTTAAACAATGTGATTATTATATTCAGGAGAGAGAAAATAAAGCTAAGTCCTGTGCACATAGCCATATTGCCTAAATTATTTGATAATATCTGTGGGTAAATTATTGTGTCATTGGTAGAAGCTTATTGGGTTTGTTATTTGATAAAAGTTGGTCTGTTGTTTAAGACAAAGGGAGAGGGGAAGAAATGGGTATAAATAGTAGACAAATTATTGTGGCAATGGTAGAAGCTTGTTGGGTTTGCTATTTGATAAAAGTTGGTCTATTGTTTCTTAAGACAAAAGGAGAGGGAAGAATAAATAGTAAAAGGATCTGTCGCTGTAATTCCCATAAGAAGTTTGAAAAACCATATTAAATTTATATATATGTTTGCCTGCTAATTCTATTGGGGCAAATTAAAACATGGATAGAATTGTGTTTCTCAATTTGAAGAAATATTTTTATTTGATGAATATTATATATATTTTTCAGGTGCTGTAGCTTCTATGTTTTGGATTGATGCTGAATTAGGGAGTGATATTTATCTTGATGGTAAGTTAAAAAAGAATCTTTTTGTTATTGTTATGGTTAAGATGATTTTTGTTCATCCATGTTATAATTTTAATTTCCTTATGTTGTTATTCTTTTTAAACTTGTTTAGTTTGATGATGCAGTAAGTCTGTTCATACAGATTCTAAAGCATCTAGGTAGAACTAGATGTCAGATCTTGATCTCAGCTCCCAATTTAGTGCTTCCCCTAAGGTTTTCCTTTTAAAGTACCAGGTGGGTTTCCTGTACCTTCTGTTGTTTGCTTAGTGTTCTGTGGTGTGTCATCTGCCCACCCTTTCCCACCACCACCCCCACCACCCACCAGCTCTTTAGTGTTTAAACCAAGTCTTTCATAGCCTAAGGGGTGGAATAATTTTGAGAATCATTGAAGCTGGGCCTCGTTACTTGGCTGTAATGTACATGGCATGTAGCTGGCTGAATTCTTTAGGCTCATTCTGCTGTTGTCCTTTGAAAAAATTGTTCAGCATAAGTTCATAGATTGTCAACTAATTGTCCATTTAGCAATTTAGGTACATATTATATATAACATTTGTGTGAGTTAGATTTGCTGAGAGATTGTAGGAACAAGATATTTTAAGACATCTCAGGTTTGTTAAATAGTAATGTCAAATGTTAAGAAAAATCTTGATTTTGATTTTATGAAAATAGGCTAGAAATAACCTATCTTGTGTAATGTATCTCTTTTTGCTTTATATTATGAAATTTAAATTCGCCTCATAATATTTTGGATTATAAGCTAAAAAGCTTATTCATTTAATTTTAAAAATTGATTTGCTTTATAGCCTCTGTAGTCCCTTAAAATAGTGTTATAGATGTAGTATGTATTTGAAAATGCATCTGCTTGTTAATGCAATCAAATTAAATTGTCAAAAAAAATGTTATCAAGTACCATTTGTGAACTGGAATAGAGTCTCAAGTATAAAATTGATTAAAAGATTTATTTCTTTGTAGGTATCATAACTGTCATAGATTCAAAATATGGATTAAAAGTAAGTTGAAGATTGCTATGAGTTGCTAATTATTTAAAAGCTGGGTATGTAGAGATTGATTATATTATTTTCTCCACATTTGTGTCTGTTTAAAACTTTCCTTAACAAAAACTTAAAGTATCCTGAATAGTTGATGAGATTTGTGTGTTTTTAAGTTATTATTTTGTGGTTTTGATTCAGTGTTTTCTATTACTCTGGCTTGAGGTGATAACAGTTGGAATTATAATATTTGTGATGAAGATAGTGTAGGATAAAGTTTGGGTGTGTGTAACTCCTCAGTAGGGTTCACCTTCAATGTTAGTAAGTTTCTCTGATTGATATAGGAAACCGAACTTGATAAAGCATATGAGATCTTATTTTTCTATTAAACTGCTGTGAGACACAAGCTGGAGGTAATTGAGCTTTAAGAAAATGCTGCTTTACCTTATTTTGAGGAAATCAGGACTTATACATAGGTTCAATGAGGAGCAACTTTTCATTAAAAGGCATTCTGCTCTGAATGTTTTTGGAACTAACAGGGTTCTCAGATACATTTAAATGGGCTTCATTTTATAAAATGCACTTAGTTAAGATTTTTAAAAGCATGCTATTACATAAAATAAAAGTGTTTCTCAAGTTTCTAAGTGAAATATTACTAAAGGCCGAAGAGAATGAAATTATCCTCCACCTTGCAATTCCATTCGGGGGATATGGATAGTGCCCAAAGTAATCATTTTTAGAAGTTTAAATTTAATGTTTAAAAGTTTATGTCTATGCCCTGCCTGGGTAGCTCAGTTCAGGAAGATAAAAAAGTTGAGAAGTTTGAGAGATAATTCCTTTTCAGAATTTTTAGGTTCAAATTTATTAATAATAGTCTTAAGAATCAAAGAAAAATCCAAAATATTACAAGTTTTTCTCAGGAAAAAAACCTGGCTGTTCCGATATACCTTTCTAGCAAAATATTGATAAAGGAAGCAAAAAAAAAAGTCAGATTCGTCATTCTGAATGATTATTACCGGCATATTTGAATTCATCTCCTCTATAAATTTATTGCCAATTTTGGGATACCTATGGGATAGATAGCAGTTAGGATATTTTATTTGGTTTTTTGATAGACTTACAGTACCATACCCAAAGTCAAATGCTTTATGTATTTATGATTATAGGAATAATTTTATATGTATATTTGGGTACAGAGAGTGGTTAAGTAGAATCTATTATCAGTGTGATAGAGGCCAAAAAATCAAAGCAGCATTCTGAATAATGCAAACACAGTAAATGTTTAACCCCCTGCCACCTTGATAAAACCTCTTAAATTATTAAATCAATATACCTACATAAAACTGACATACTGTCAGGGTAATGGAAACTTTAGATTTTCTAAGTCAGATGCCAGATAAATAACTTTTCCTTTATATAAAGAATTTGCCAACTTGTCCAATTCCTCGGGTTGCAAAGCTTGACCTCAGTAGCTGCTTGTGATTCAGAGAATTCTGAGGCAGAACAAGTAATGACACTTGGATAATGGGCAGCAATTTAAGGGTGTCATGCTTCACAGAGCCAGCCCATCATAAGTAAAGCTGAGAAATGGTACCCTGTGGCCAGCCAGCCAAATTGAAACTGAAGTGGTAATTGATATCATGGGCTATCACTCTAATGGGATTGTCACCCATTGATCTGAAATATTCATTTTTTAATCATGGGCAAAGAATTGGACAACTTCCAATGACAGCTCTCTATTCTCAGGACTTGACACCCAGACTACTGACATTGTTCTTTTCAGGTCTACAAATGTGACAGCATTTAATGCAATAGAATCAGTGAATGAAGTTACAGAGAAAAGGTCAAGTGAGAGGTTTCTCTTTGGTTCTTTTGTCATATTGCACAAGCTGTTGAAACAATTCAGTCAGAAACAGTTTGGCTTGGAAAATAGAAAAATAAATAAACTAATGTTATACAATAATCTTTTTTTTAAAGATAAAATAGTGTTAGATTTATAACTGATCATTTTGAAAGAAACACCTGCTCATGCTCTTTTTTAAATGTCATCTGACATTGTTGACACTAGATTTATTTCCCCTTTGGCCAACAACAGTGTTTTTTCTTCCCTTTTTTTAAATGCAGCTTGTTTCTATTTATACAGAAAAGGACACCATTTAGCCTTTACTGAAGTTGTGTCTACAGTAGTGTTATTTCGAAGGGTTCCTTTCTTATGGTATATTAAGCTACAGGGTTGAACCTTAATCTTTTGGGTATATTGGATTAATTAGTGCCAAAATTGTTTTTGTCTTTTTGCTATATATATAAACAAAAGCCACAGTCTCTGAGCAGAGGTGAGGACTCCTTTGGGGGACTGTGTGTGTGTGTGTATGTATGTAAAATCATTTTGCAAAAATATTTCCTTTCTTGCCTGTAGAGGTGGAATAGAATGTCAGAATTTCTAGTTTTTACCTTATAAATGGAAGTCATTTGACTTAATGGTATAAAATATATTTCTAGAGAATATCTTTTTGAATAGCAGACATTGGTATGGGTCTTTTTTTGTGGAATTTGTCTTGGAGAGGTAGGAAGTTGCATAAGGGAAATGTTGGACTGATATCCACAGAAAATAAATGTTAGTGTGCATTTATTATTTCTTTATGTTTATATAGCTTTCTTTTCTTTCTTTTTTTTTGCAAGGCACAGGGGAAAAATAGTATTTAGGATCAAAGATAATGGCATTTCCTTCATATTAGCTCTCAGTATTTTGTTAAGATTCCCCCCCCCTTTTTTTGTTGTTGTTGTTCAAGCACAGTTGTCTCCATTTTTCCCACCACCACTTTCACCTGGCCCACCACTCCCACCTCCCACTCTCAATCCTACTCCCCGGCCCTTTGGCTTTGTTCATGGGTCCTTTATGACTGGCTTGACTCTTTCTCCTTTCTTGACTTGACTCTTCCCCTTTTCCCTGTTATCCTCCCCCCTCTCCAGTTACTGTCACTTTGTTCTTTATTTCAATGTCTCTGGTTATACTTTGCTTGCTTATTTAGTTGATTAGGTTCCACTTAGATGACATCATAGGGTATTTGTCTTTCACCATCTGGCTTATTTTTCTTAGCATAATGCTCTCGAGATCCATCCATGCTGTCACGAAGGGTAGGAGCTCCTTCTTTCTTCCTGCTACATAATACTCCATTACATAAATGTACCACAGTTTTTTGATCCACTATTTACTGATGGGCTTCCTGAGGCCCACCTGAGGTTGCTTCCTGAGGCCCAACTGAGGTTTATTCCAGCATTTTGCTATTGTGAATTGTGCTGCTGTGAACATTGGGATGCATAGGTTGTATTAAATTGGTGTTTCAGGGTTCTTAGGGTATATTCCCTGCAGCGGAATTGCCGGGTTTCAAAAGGCAGTTCCGTCTACAGTTTTTTGAGGAAATTCCATACTGTTTTTCCACAGCAGCTGCACCAGTCTGCGTTTCTACTAATAGTGTACTAGGGTTCCCTTTTTTCTACTGCCTCACCAGGACTTGTTTGTTGATTTATTGATGATGAACATTCTGACTGGTGCGAAGTGGTATCTCATTGTGGTTTAACTTGCATCTCTCTGATGGCTCGTGATGTTGAGCATCCTTTCATATGTCTCTGGGCCCTCTGTATGTCCTCCTTGGAGAAGTGTCTGTCCAGGTCTGCACATTTTTTAAATTGGATTGTTTAATTAGATTGGAGTCATGTGAGTTCTTTATATATTTTGGAGATCAAACCCTCGTCCAAGGTATCATTGGCAAATATATTTTTTCATGTGGTTGGTTCTCTTCATTTTGCTCATGTTTTCTTCAGCCATGCAGAAGCTTTTCATTTTGATGAAGTCCCATTTGTTTATTCTTTCCTTTATGTCCCTTACTCTAGGGCATATATAAGTGAAAGTATTGCTGCGTGAAATATCTGAGATTTTCCAGCCTATGTTTGTTCTCCTCTAGGACTTTTATGGGGTCACAACTTATATTTAAATCCTTTAACCATCTTGAGTTTATCTTATTTTATTTTAAAAAATATTTATTTATTTTTAGAAAGAGGGAGAGACACAGCAATCAATGTGTGGTTGCTTCTTGAGTGTCCCATACTAGAGACCTGGCCCGCAACCAAGGCATGTTCCCTGACTGGGAATCAAACCAGCTACTTTTTGGTTCAAAGGCCAGCACTCAGTCCATGTTCTCTTTTTCAGGTAGGTCTGTGTCGCTGTGAATTACCCTCTCAGGACTGCCTTTGCTGTGTACCATAGGTTTTGGACTGTTGTGTGTTCATTTTCAGTTGTCCAGAAACTTTTGATTTTTTTTCTTTGATCTCATCATTAACCCATTTGCTGTTGAGTAGCATGCTATTCAGTCTCCATGTGTTTGAATATTTTTGAGTTTTTTCGTTGAGGATGGTTCCTAGAAGTACTACAAGCACTTGTAGTCCAAGAAAATGCTTGATATGATTTCAGTTCTCTTGAATTTGTTGGGGCTTTTTTTGTGTCATATCATAGGGTCTATCTTGAAAATTTTCCATGTGCATTTGAAAAGAATGTGTATTTTGCTTCTTTGGGATGAAGGGTTCTATAGATATCAGTTAAGTTCATTTGAACTAATATGTCATTGAGTTCCACAATATCCTTATTGATATTTTGTTTGGAAGATCTGTCCATTGTTGACATTGGGGTGTTGAAACCCCGTACTATAATTGTGTTGTGATCTATATCTTGAAGCCCTCCAAGATTTTTTAATATATGTGTGTGCTCTCATGTTAGGGTCACATATGTTTTCAATGTTTATATCTTCTTGATGGATTCTTCCCTTGAGTATTATGAATGTCCTTCTGTGTCTCTTTTTACAGCCTTTGTTTTGAAGTCTATTTTGTCTACGTGTTGCTACCCCATCTTTTTTTCCTGTCCATTTGCTTGGAATATTTTTTTCTAACCCTCCACTTTTAGTCTGTGTAGGTCTTTTGTTCTG
The DNA here is from genome assembly GCF_021234435.1 of Artibeus jamaicensis. Classification (NCBI taxonomy): domain Eukaryota; kingdom Metazoa; phylum Chordata; class Mammalia; order Chiroptera; family Phyllostomidae; genus Artibeus; species Artibeus jamaicensis. The sequence continues at coordinate 39,044,573 of NW_026522030.1, read as the reverse complement.
AGGTGCGTCTCTTGTAGGCAGCATAAGAAAACATGTGCAGGTCATGTTTTCTTATCCATTCAGCTACCCTGTGTCTTGATTGAGGCATTCACTGCATTTTCGGACTGTAAGACGCAACCCCCCAAATCTGGGAGGAAAAGGGGGGTGCATCTTATAGTCTGAATGTAGCTTACCTGGCTTGCTGTGGTAGGGGTCAATGGTTTATGTTATTTATGTTATTAAATATTTTACCACATTTTGTCCTTCAAAATTTTTTTCCTTTTTTCCTCCTATGAAACCTGGGTGCGTCTTATAGTCCGAAAAATTTGGTAAGCCATTTACATTTAAGGTTATTATTAATAGGTACTTATTCATTGCCAAATTACCCCCTTTGTACCTGTATTCCTCTCTCTCTCACTCTTTTTCTTCATCTTCTTTAACTAGTCCCTTTAGTATATCTTGCAATGCTACTTATGTGGACGTGTATTCTTTTAGAATTTCTTTGTCTGGGTAACTCCTTATTTCACCTTCCATTTTAATTGAGAGCCTTACTGGGTAGAGTAGTCTCAGTTGCAGGCTTTTGCTTTTCATTATTTGGAATATTTCTTGCCATTCCCTTCTGGCTTGTAATGCTTCTGTTGAGAAGTAAGCTGCTAGCCTTATCTGAGCTCCCTGGTATGTTACTTCCTATTTCTCCCTGTTGCCTTTAAAATTCTCTCTTTGTCTTTGAATTTTGTCATTTTAATTATGACGTATCTTGGATTGGGCCTCTTTGGGTTTCTCTTGATTAGGACCTTCTCTGTGTTCTGAACTTCTATGATTTTTTTTCTCTCATCATCTTAGGGATGTTTTACATCATTACTTTTTCAAACAGGTTTTCTATCCCTTGCTTCTCTTCTTCTCCTTCTGGTATCCCTATTATATGGATATTATTATGTTTCATGTGTTTCTACAATTTTCTTAACCCCTCTTTATTCTTTTTGAGTCTTTTTTTTCCTTTTGTAGTTCTCTTTCTGGGAGTTTTTTCCTACTTTCTCCTCCAGTTTGCTGATTCAATCCTCTGCTTCATCTAGCCTGCTTTCGATTCCTTCTACTGTTTTCTTTTTAATGTTTAAAAAAGATTTTATTTATATATTTTTAGAGAGAAGGGAATGGAGGGAGAAAGAGAGAGAGAAAAATCAGTGTGTGCTTGCCTCTCAAGTGCCCCCAACTGGGGACCAAGCTTGTAACCCCATGTATGTGCCCCGACTGGGAATTGAACCATTCACAAGGCTTACCCCACTGAGCCGCACCAGTCAGGTGATTCCTTCTACTGTGTCCTTCAATTCAGAAATTGTATTCTTCATTTCCTCTTTACTCTTGTTGAATGTTTCTATGTCCTATTTCATGCTGAATGGTTTGCAGTAAGTCCTCATAGGTTCCCTGTAGTTTTTGGTAATTCTCACTGAGTTCATTGAGCAGTTTCCTTACAACCATTGTTTCGGACTCAGTATCTGATAGTTGACTTCCCTGTATTTCATTTAGCACTCTTTCTGAGGATTCTTCCTTTCCTTTTGATTGGGGATTGTTTCTTTTTCTTCCCTTTATTTGTAAGACTCTACTTGTTTACTTTTTCTTCTTTAAATGATCTGTTCTGACTCCTTGACTTTGTGCTGTGATCCTCTATGACAGGAGACTTGTGTGATTCAGTGGTGCAGTCTCCTTGATTTCCTAAACTTCATGCTCTCGGGATGCCTTTTATGCTGTTGATGTTGGCTCTCTGGATGTAATTGAGTTTTGATTGCTCTTGGTTCATTCTTTTGTGGATCCTTCCCTCCAGCTGGTTGACGGAGGGTCCTTCCACTCACCATGTCTTGTATGCTGTTGTTCAGGTGCTGCCAGAACAAAACCACAAACCCCAGGGAACAAACCCACACCCGCAAAAATAACTCCCCCCACAATCCCACTATCAACAGCAAATGAACCAGTATTAATAAGAGTGTAAAGAGATTAAGACTTACAAGAAAGGAAAGCAAATATGAGATGACCTACTGAAAGAAAAATGGTTTTGGGAGGAGCACTAATAAGAATTGGGAGTCATAGCAATGGGAAGAGAGAAAGTAAAATTTACATCATGAATAAAAAAGGGAATGAAAAAGGTGGAATTTGCACAAACTAGAAGGACAAGAAATGAATGTCAAAAAGCTATGCAGGTAAGAAAATATAGCAAGTCATGGAGAACACCACAGTGGATTTCATCTTGGTAGCCCCTAGTATTTACCACTATTTTTTCTTTCTGGATCCACCTCTGGTGATGTCAGATGTTGATCCCGTCTGACCTTAGGCAGCCTGTTGGCGACTTCCAGGGATATTCTGTCTGTGGCTGTCTCCTTCAGTTGTTAATCTATTCATTCTGCACTCAGCAGTCAGGCTTAAGCACCATAAGGTAGAGCAGAGTCCTTCCTGGGGGCAGAGCTATTGCTTTCCCTCAGGATGCTGCTGCCTGAAGGGGAGTGGCCTGCCTGAGCAGGATGGCTGCTGCCATATGGGGATGGGTCAACACCAGGGTCCCGGGGGCTACTTTCTCAGTTCTCTCCCCAAAGCCTCTGTCACCAGTCTTTCCTCAGGTGTCTCAGGCCATCTCTGTAGCCCCTATTTGCTGGAGCCCAGGGTAAGTGGCTGCAAATGAAAATGTGTGTGTTGGCCCTTTAAACAACTGTTTGCATCTCTAGCTGTCCATCTTTGGCAGAGAACAACCCTGTAGCTTTTCGCTGCTGGTTGTTACTTGTGTAGTTTTGGGGCTCTGGTGCTCTAGTCCGGGGTCTCAGTTTAGGGTTTATACGCCACTCTTCCCAGGGGATCCAACCTGCTGCTTATTTATTCCCACAGTGCTGCTGCCTGTGGCACCCAGCCAGCCCTCTTGAGTCTCCAATGTACTCCTTACCAGTCAGGTTGTGCTGAAGCTGATTCTTCTGTCTGTCAAAGTTATAAGGCTTCTCCTCACGATTGTTCAGTTGTTTGTTCTGGGTGATTTCTCCACAGTTTAATTGTAATTCCAGATTGGTCCTGGCAGGGGGTTAGTGTGACTTCCATTTACTCCTCCACCATCTCATCTGTCCTGTGTAGCATTTATATGTGCATAGAACAGGGCATTTATCTCTTTGGCTATAATTATATATGATTATTACTTGTCATATTCTTTTTTTGTTTTTATCTGTACCTGAGGACTTTTTTTTTCATTGCTTTTGGACCGAGAGGGAGGAAGGTGGGGAAGAGAAAGCAAGAAAGAAACATTCATGTGAGAGAGAAGCATCGATGGTCTGTCTCCTCATACATGCGTTGACTGGGGATCAAACCCACAACCCCAGTATGTACCCCGACTGGTAATCAAACCCATGACCTTTTTTTTTTTAAGATGGGTGAGGAGGAGGCTGTTCACAGAGCCCAGAAAGACATAGGAAAAGGATTAGGATTCTCTCTGAACCTCTCAGAGTCAGGGTTAGGGAGTTAGCCTGGGTTGACCTTCTCCTGCCCCCTGCTCTGCTGGTCACAGGTCTCAGGGGGTTGGAGGAGAGGGAGAAATAGAGAATGTCCTCATACAGGACACCAAAATGTTAAGGTGGTCAGTGACATGGGCTGTGAAAGAATTCACAAAGAGAAGAGAGTGTCGAGAGTAAAGTTTTATTCACCCTCCAAGAGAGGAGAGGGGCATGGTGTGGACACATACACCAGCCCAAACCCATGACCTTCTGATCGTTTGAAGATGCTCCAACCAACTGAGCCACATTGGCCAGCGCACGTCATATTTTTTCCCCAACATTTTATTTATTTATTTGTAGACAGGAGGGAGAAAGAGAGGGAGAGAAACATCATTGTACAAGAGAAGAAACATTATTGGCTGCCTCTCACACACCCCAAACCCAGGACCGGGCCCACAACCCAGGCCTGTGCCCCAACCAGGAATCAAACCTGTAAACCTTTTGGCCTGCAGGACAATGCCCAACACACTGAGCCACACCATATTTTTAATAGAGATGTATGTATTGGCAGGTTTTTATTTTGGAGAGTTTTAATGTGTTTTTATATGTGATAATTCTTGACTGCCTAGAGGTATTAAAGTATGATCCATCTCTCCCATTTAGCTTTGAGTGAAGATTTCTAATCTTCTGGAGAAGTATTAGTAAATGCATTAAAAACATGAATTGCTTTGTGAAACTACTATTTTATTAGTTACATTTAGGTATGGAAATTCAAAACTTGCCATAGCTTTTTTATACTAGTGCCAGCTCACAGGCATTAATCCCAAATTTATTGGGTTGGCCAAAATGTCCATAAACTTTTCTGTAAAATAAAAGACACATTTTTCATTTTCACCAATAACTTTGTGGATTTGGATTTTTTGAGTATGTCTGCTATTTCCCACTATTGGCTTCTAGTGGGTAGCAGCCAGGGCTGCTGCTATACATCTTCCAGTGCATAAGACAGCCCCACAGCGAAGAATTATTTGCCCAGAATGTCAGCAGTGCCGAGAAACTTCACAAACCGCTTTTGACACATTCAATCAGTCACAGCACCTTCTTTGCTCTCTGCACAAATCTTTTTTTGTGTTTCAGCTGTTTTACTTTTCTTGAAATAATAAAGCATAATACACCAAAAGTGTTGCATATTTTCTTCCATCTTCAATATTAGAATGGCTACACAAAAATTCACCAATTGTCATAAGTTTTTTTAAATGCAGGCCAATGTGATAGTTGTCATAATGCAGTGTAACAGATTGTTTCAAATGAAGTTAAAGACAACTAAGCACTAATAGAGCCATCATCCAGAAAAAAACTAAATGAACTTTTTGGCCAACCCAATATATGTAAATAAAGCTTCCTAATGGTCAATAATAATCATGTTTTGAAAAATATATTTTTTAAAGATTTTATTTATTTATCTTTAGAGGGGAAGGGAAGGAGAGAGGGAGAGAAATATCAATGTATGGTTGCTTCTGGTGCACCCCCTGCTGGGAACTGGCCCCTGCTGGGAACTGGCCTGCAACCCACGAATGTGCCCTGACTGGGAATCGAACCACATTTGTCTGGTTCACAGGCCCATGCTCAATCCACTGAGCTACACCAGCCAGGGCAGAAAAATATTTTTTAAAAGAACAATATTATTATTCTCTGGCTGGTGTGGCTCAGTGGATTAAGCACCAGTCTGTGAACCAAGGGGTTACTGGTTCAATTCCTAGTCAGGGCACATGCCTGGGTTGTGGGCCAGGTCCCCAGTGGGGTTGCTCGAGAGGCAACCATACATTGATGTTTCCTTCTCTCCCTTTCTCCTTCCCTTCCCCTCTCTCTAAAAATAAATTTAAAAAATTTTAAAAACAAACAATATTACAGGCTCATTCAGGAACAGATGCCTTGCTAAAATTACATCTTTGTTAAATACATTTACTACTGAATAAAAAGGGATTTGTTGCTTTATGTTGTATAGAATTTTTCAAGTAACAACGTTCATGTATCTATGTCAACATATAGGGGGTGTTAATTAAAATTCACTTAACAAATATTTGTTGAGCCTGGCTGTGATGTAGTCTTTCCCCGTAACAGCGTTATTCTCAGGAGGACACAATATTAGGATTTGTTACAGCCCCTAGCCAAGAATAATTAGCAAAAGTAGTAAACTTGGTTTTTTGGAAAAGAATTACTTTTGCTCCAATATGCTCCAAGATCTGTGACTTCCATAATTTGAGTGGGTCTGCAGTTAAATTTATAGGATTGTACCTAAAGTGAAAATCAGTGCATCATGATTATAGTTTTAGTTTAGTCTTATTTCCCCTGAAATAGAACCTGGCAAACCTTTAGAAGAAAAAAAGCTTTTCTCTATAGATGTAACCAATACTATTAAATACAATTATTGCCGGTTTACTTCTGGGTTTCAGACTATCCAAATACCTTGATGCTCTGCCTCCCCTTGAATTGTGAAACTGGTTTGGTGAAATGATATTTTTACTATGTGTGCTGCAAAGGGGAGCACAGCGAATCATTTTGAATAAGTTTTAGATGATCTTTATGAATATACTTTCATGTAATAACATTTTTATAACATGTTTACAAGACAGATTTTATAAAATGACAAGCTTTCACGAGGATTTTTAAATTATGTTCATTTTACTACTATTGAGTACCTTTTCAGTTTTTAAAAAATATCCCTGTAATACGGTGACCTGTGATGGTTAGTTTTAGATTTAGTTTCTTCTGAGATGAGGAGACAAGCCTTTTCCCGTAATTGTTATGAAGGCTAAATGATGTAATGTGTGTAAAAGGATTTAATAGTTGTGAAATCTAAATAACTAAATAAAATTTAAAAAACTAAATAAAATTTTTTAAAAATTAGCTGTAAAATCTATATTCTTTGAATATGAATCTAATTGCCTCTGACTTTAAATAGGCAACGTTTGAGTGTTAAGGTAATGAAGGTGAAACATTTTTTAGAGGAACCTTATAGCATTGGTAATGTTATGGATATAAATAGGATTATGGAAAAATAACAACTGACCCCAGAGAGATGAGAACTACCTGTGGGTCTCAAAGTCAATGTCAAAATATTTTGGGGGGAGTTAGTTTGACTCTGGAGAGGTCAGCAAAATAAACAGTTGCATGGAGAGGCCAGATTACTCAAGTGTTTATATAAAGGATAAACTGCTTTCATGCTAGATTTAGGGCTGTGTCCCTCTCTCGGCATATTTGTTTCTAGGGTATTGGAAGCACCCAGTGCTGTTTCATTCTGGGGTGGGGAGTGGGACTGTGTTGTTATTGGCATTCTGTTAGCAGGGTTCCTTAACTTGAATTTATGTGAATCTGTTTACAGAGAATATATATATTTATAGTGTTGAAGTACTTGCTAAAGATCCTGATAAACTTCTGATAAATCTTCTGAACTGTAGTTTTTTAAGGGAAGTATATTAGGCTATAACAAACCCTGTTACTATATGCTCTAGAGTCAGATAGGAAGGGAGGAAGTATATTAGATATTATGAAAGTACAGTTTCAGTGGTTATCTTGTAAGTAAGTAGTAATGAATATTTGGAGCAAGAATAATTTGGTAAAAAGGAAAATGTCTGAAATCCAAATTATGTTTTTATGCCTTTATTTAAATATGGAGGATTTTCTATACATCAGACGTTCGTGCTGTATGCTTTAAACTTACACTATGATATCATTTCTCAAAAAATTGAAAAAAATAAATAAATATGGAGGATTTTTTTTTTTAGAAAAAGATGATGTCAGGAGATACAATGTAATCCTCACCCCCCCCAAAAATGCCCCATACGGGTTCACTGTAGGAAAAAATTACAAACAGAAAAGTGGTTTGTATATTTAGTAGTAGAGCTTGTTGAGGTCTTTATCAGAGGCAAGAAAGGAGTTTCTAAAGTAAAATTTTTCGTGTTAACATTTGATTTTGTCATACCACAGTAACTTTTTTCAAACTTTGTTTTTGTCTAGCATTTAACAGAAGAAAAACCTGATGGCCTTATCAATGAAGCTTCTAGGTATTCATATTTAAAGTATATTGATTACTGGCTAATTGGAAAGAGAAAATCATTAATATGAAACCAAAAACAGAAATATGAAAGCATAAGTCAAGGAATTTATCTTTTTTCCTGTAGTTGAATTACTACTATTTATAATGGTTTGATAACTAAAATTTTATTTTAAACTATTTTTTATTTTATAGTATAAAGTAAGTGCTGGGCGTAGGAGTTCTTTGTGATGTGCCTGGGAAATGTTAACATTTAAAAATATTTTCTTGTTCTCATTTAATTTCTTGGGGATTGAAGATGATTATAAAAAAGAGTTGGCTCACTACTTACTGCCTTCTTTAACAGTAATTCATTTGATTCAAATGTTTACTGTTATTCAGAGCAATAGAGGAACAAATATGAATCTAGTTTCAATTTGGTATTTAGAAGATTTTTTTGTTTAAATACCTTTATGCCCCTGATAGGTTTGTCTTTAGACTGATAAATATTTAAGTTAGTTTGCCTACCCTAAGCATATTCTCCCTAATGGAAAAAAGGGTTTTGGATAAATGGCAGTTACTAAATATGCTGCTGGGTTTAGAGGGAGGCCCCTTGAGCTTTGCAGCAGATATTCCAGACATAAATAATGAAGACTGCAAGCCAGTGATGGATTCCCCATCGTTTTGGAGTGTAGTACTCTGTTGTTTTGTCATGCTGCCTAAACACTGATTTTGGTATATGCTTTTGATTGAAATGAGACTGAACTTAAATGTTTTTATAACTTTTCTCCTTACTAAAATATGTTTATTATAGAAAATGTAAATAAGCCAAATGGCAAATGTCAAACTATTATAAAAGCCAAAATTAAGTTAAATATAAAGACCTCCAAATTAAAGATTGCAATTATTTATACAGGTATTTTGAGATGGTATTTGTTTATACAGGTACTTTATTCATGTAATGAGATTGTGATATGCATACTGTTGAAATCAAGGCTTTTAATGAATTAAAGTTAATTTATTTTTGAGAATTTGTGCTATTTATCAGCTGTACATTCAGGTAGCATAAAACAAGTATTAGGAATAAACAGTCTAGTAATTAAGCTTTCCTGAAGCGCTGAGGAAAATTTAAAGACTCCTCAGCTTTACCAGTCCTGTTAATAGAATATGTAACTTCTAATTATAGAAAGGTATTTTCTTATTCAGCCTTCTGTCATATGGATTCTGTAACTTGAAAAAAAAATATATATATATATGTTTTACAGAGAAAATATATGTTCCTCGTGGTGAAGTATGTGCTATTAGAGATCCTGATAATCTCAAGTATCATTTTTTTAAAAAACTGTTTAATATAGTTTTAATGTTAAATAAACTTATTTACCTGTATTTCTTTGAAAATTATGGTAACTATTACATGGAATATTTTAGTATGTAGACTGTTTTTATTTTTTACCATATTGGATGTCTGAATTTTATGCCTTTCTTTACAAAGAAAATCATGAGTTGATAATCATCATAATTGTAAATCATCGTTGTTTGTAGAACTTTTGAGGCTTGTCTTTGTAGTTCTAGAATAACAAGTGAAACTACTTAGTATTTTTAATGAATAATGTGAAATATGAATTTTTATAGTGACTAGTATAATTTATCCCTACTATTTGAAGAATAAGTAGGTTAGGAGTAAATTGAATTCCTATATAGAGTATTAATATAGGTTTTAACCAATAGTTGATCTGAAGGAGATGTTTTATTTATTTTTTAATTTCTTAACTTCTTTTTTGATATTTGTTCTTGTTTGCTAATTTAGGCAAGTTGCTTTGGCAGATATCATCATCATCAATAAAACAGACTTGGTTTCAGAAGAGGATTTAAACAAATTAAGAACAACTATTAGGTACAAAATTATGTCTTAAGTACCTACAAATTCAAAGTGTACTATGCGAAATATTTTTACTATGTAGCATTAGAGAATCACATACATTGTTGCCGCCTAAGTAACTGTTATGTAAATTGTAGTACATGAAGTTATTCCCTATTGCTTACAGAACATAGTTCAAAGTTCATAGACTGATATGCAAGGTGTTCTGACTTAATCCTCCTTTTCCTGTTTTTTCTTCACTTTTTCCTTACATGAACTTCTCTAATTGTACCCAGGGTGATCATTTTCTCACTTTCTCATGGCTGTGTCTTGTGAAATTCTTTTATTACTCATATTGTGTTCTGTCTTCCTCTGCCAGTCCTCGAATTCCTTTTTCTTCTCTGTTTTTCTACTTCCCCCCCCCCAGTAATTTTATCCATTCTTTAGAGCCCTTTCCCTCCCTACCTTTTTCTTCCTCTCTCCTCTGTGAAGCCTTCCCTAACTCTGTGGTTTCACTTCTACCTGAACTCTCATTGACTTCCTCTTCCTTAACTGTCTGCTAACCATATGTGTTGTTTTGATGTCTGCAATGTCCATGGCCAAGGCTAATGAGTATAGGATGATAAGAATTATATTCAGATATTTGTTAAATGATGTAACAGAAGTTGTTGGACTTTTCAAATGAGGTTAGAGTTCAGGGACTTTGAATTATTTTATAAGAACTAAATTAATAAATGTCACCTCTAAGGAGACATTGAATAGGTTTTATTATTAGTCATCTTTAGGAGCATGGTCAGCTGACATCAGATTTTGAATCTGTCAATGCCAATTCATATAGTATCTGTTATAAATTGAATCAGTGAAGCTCAGTTTTATTAGGAGATTGGTTGCAATCATAATGATTACAGAAGAAAAAATCCATTTTTTCTCCATAGTTGGTCTTATTTTAATAGTAGTATCCTCTCAGGCTTTAATTAAAAAACTAATAATGTCTCCATGTGGAGGGCAGGTAGTATTGCATAGTATTTAAGGTCACAGACTTCAGAATCTGCTTGGGTTCTAATCCTCAGTCTGTTTCTCATATTTTTTTAAGTCTCATCTGTAAAATAGTAATACCTGCTTCCTGAATGTAATGTTGGTAAACTTTGTGCAGTGCCCAGTGCATAGTAAGTGAGCTATTGGCTCCTATCACTATTAGATTGCAATTTTTTCTTAGTTTATAATTTCAAGTTATAGTGAATTTAAAAAAGAAATAAAAAGGTAGTTGACAATTTTGAAAAGTCTAAAAAGATGAGCCAGTGAATGAAAATTACTTCTTTTACCCCTTTTGTCATTGGTTTCCTAAATTTTGTTTCTCTTTTAAAAATCCTGTGCATCCTTGTGATTGCTAGAAAAAGAACACAATCTATGTAGCAAACATTTGTGGATCCAGGATTATTACTACTGGGCTTTTCTATACTGACTAGGCTGGATTTCCAGTACCAGCAAGAATGACTGTTAGCCAGCTTGTTGCCAGCCTGTACTATGCAGCTATACTAGAAAGGAATTTAGACAAAGCACAGTGATAAATTGCAGACCCTTTTGGCTTTTCGCTCTCCATTGTACATTAGACTTGCAACTGACTCACAATTTGATTTAGGGAGTTGGAAGAAGGTAAACATGTTTGAGAGGAAATAGCCATCATGTTATAGAGTATATTCAAAAGAGAAGATTAAGAATCTTGCGAACTAGTGGAGAGACTGCCTTAGAATTATTGTATGCAGGAAGCCTTACCCATGAGAACACGCTTGAACAAACAGCAAATTATCATCAGCAGGTAACCCTAAAGGCAATGGAATTAATGATATAAAGGTAGCTAGATCAGGTGTATAGCATGTTGAAAAAGATTTAATAAGTATTTTTGATGCCATACAACAGGAGCCATATTTTATTATCTTGGTATCAGAAAGGGGAGGGCTGGCAGAGTGGATAGAGATCCTACTCAGAATCGAAAAGCTTAGTCTATAAAAGAACTTGAAAAGTGTGACCTAAATGTTACTGTGAGCATTGATGGCAGGCTGGGGTCAAAGTCACTCATAGCTAGGTTTTTATTTCTAGCATGTGTATAGTCATTTCTACAAAGTGTGCTTTGGGAATATTGGATATCAGTAAAATTTTTTACTTACCGACTCATTTTAAGGGCATTAGAGCTACTGGCTATTTATGAATCACATTTTCTAAAGTGAAGGTCTTTTTGTAAATCACAAAGCAGCCCATAGTCTCTGAGTTGTGCAGTAGATTTTTGCACATCTTATTTTAATACTTCAGTGGAATATATCTCACTTATGATTAAAAGGAAAAGAATAATTAAACTACGTAAGTTTTATTTTCTATTTTTTTTAGTTCCAGATATATTTATATATGCTTATTTCATATTTTAGAAATAATGTGCACTGTGTGCTTTTTTAAAAACACAACATATAAGATTTGTTGGGTTTTTTTGTTTTTTCTAGTTCCAGGTATATTTGTGTGTGCTTATTACTTCATAGTTTAGAAATAAAATATGCCTTGTGTGCTTTTAATAAAACTTAATACATTTTTACCTTTTCTTACTCACTTTTAAATTTATTTCAGAACAATAAATGGACTGGGAAAAATTATAGAAACACAAAGATCAAGGTACTTTTAAAAAATTATTACTGACATTAGCAATAAATAATTTTAGTTAATAATGATAAATATGCTTGATTCTAGTATAAGAAAGATACATGCATATTTTTTAAAAATAGGACCCCAAAATGTTGTTTCGAATGTTCTTTTTAAATTAGTTTGATGTATTTATTTAACATGTTTGCTTCTCCTTCTTGTAACTGACACTGTGAAGCCGTGATAACACTATGATAACAGCATGATAACACTATGTAGCTGCTTTTGCCTAATGAAGAGGAAAACAGGACTTTCCTCTAACCAGTATAGAAATCTGGAAAAAAGTATATTGCTAGGAATTATATTTTAATTTGAACTATCTAAATAGCTCTCTAATATTTAAAAAATCTTCTTAGTGTTTAATGGTTATAAAAATAAGCTGTCATGTAAAAAATATATGGAACCTTTCAGTTTTGTTACATTCTTTTAAAAAAATTTTGATTTCCATTTCCTGTAGCTATTTCTCCCTTTTCATTGTGTTTATACAGATGTGCTACTTTATAGGATTAAGTATTTTTTAAAACATCTATAAAATTGATTTTTGTAGGTTGAACTCTGTTTTTCCCTGAAGCAGATTTCAGGCAATTCCTGTACAGGGGTATTTCATTCAGCTCATTTTTTTTTTAGCAAGAATGGCTCAGCAGCTAAGGGACCCAGCATCACACAGCTAGCAGCTCTGAGACTCACAGCTTCCAGTCTGCTGCCATCCACTTTTTAATTCAGAGATTCTTTCCTCCAAAGTTCAGCAGACACCTTCCTTGAGTGACTCATCTGCTGTGGCAGAGATCAGAGGTGCTAAAAGACTATCGTAAACGTTAGGCAGTAACAGCAGCAGCTGCTTATCTGCATGTCAGCAGCAGGGGAATTAATTTGGTATGCATTCTCAGGAGCCACTCATCTGCTGGCAGAGGTAGCAGAACAATGCCCTGAGTGTACGTTCTGTACGAGCACACAACACACCATATGTGCTCCCCGAGTTTCAGATTCCACTGCGGAGAACCTCTGATAACCTGCCTTATACTGTGAGCCATTCTTCAGTATCTGTCTTCTTCCTATTGCATTTTATTGTTTCCTTTCTCCTTGATTTTTCTCTTTTTTATGCAATGACAGATAACCCTTTAATGCTTAAATGAGGTTTTAAAAATCATACCCATAAATAGCTGTAATTCTGTCATAATAGCATTTGTTTCATATTTACAAATATATCAAATCAGTTCTTTTTTAAAGATTTTATTTATTTATCTTTAGAGGGGAAGGGAAGGAGAGAGGGAGAGAAACATCAATGTATGGTTGCCTTTCCTGCATCCCCTGCTGGGAACTGGCCTGCAGGGTACCAGCCTGCAACCCAGGCATGTGCCCTGACTGGGAATCGAACCGCGATCGTGTGGTTCACAGGCCCGGGCTCGATCCACTGAGCTACAGCAGCCAGGGCTTCAAATCAGTTTTTTAAAGGTCCATGAATTTGAGTTTTTCTTCTTGTTGGTTTTTATTTAGGACCTCTATGTCTGGCATAAAGGTTTCATCTTGAAAAGTATATGTAATGATTTTGGTGTTTATGTGACATTACTTTCTTTTTCTTAAGGCTTTATTTATTATTTTTTTTAGAGAGGGAAGAGAGGGAGAAAAAGAGGGAGAGAAACATCAATGTTGCCTCTCACATGGCCCCCACTGGGGACCTAGCCTGCAACCCAGGCATGTTACAGATGCAACCCTGGCAAGCAACCCTGACTGGGAATCGAACTGGCAACCCTTTGGTTCACAGCCCACACTCAGTCCACTGAGCTACACCAGCCAGGGCCTTATATGACATTTCTAACATTTGTCCTGTTATGTTATAGAACAGCAAACATGCAATGATTACATTTTATTACTTCAAATGGATAAATGAACAAGTGAATAAAATTTCCTTTTTTTCTTGTTTTTCAGTGCCTGGTGTTTACCAGTGCATCTGAGAATCTAGAGACTTTGAAGCCCTACTTTTTTTCTTTTCTTTTTTTAAAATATTTTATTATTTATCTTTAGAGGGGAAGGGGGGAAGGAGAGAGGGAGAGAAACATCAATGTATGGTTGCCTTTTGTGCGTCCCCTGCTGGGAACTGGCCTGCAGGGAACCGGCCTGCAACCCAGGCATGTGCCCTGACTGGGAATCGAACCACGATCGTGTGGTTCGCAGGCCCGCTCTCAATCCACTGAGCTACACCAGCCAGGGCGCTACTTTTTTTCTTATATTGAGGATTGATTTTGGATTAGGATCCTTTTCAGTGCAGATCAGAACTCCATGATAAAATTCTTACTATTAGGTCATGAATCCTATATTAAATATTTTCCCAAACTCCTTGAGGCATAGCAACTTGAGCTTCCCAGTTTAGAAACTAGGGATTTGGTTTTTAACAAAGTAGTTAAAATCACTGTGATGGAAGTTTAGTTTTATTGTGTGTATATTTTTTTAGCATCCCATATGCATTGTGATTGACAAATGCTGACAATAAAAAAACTGACAATAGTAAAGTTGCTATAAGCATATGTAAGAGAGGCTTATCTTGAGAGTATTTAGGGAATGAGAATGATGTGTGGCATTGTTTTATTGGTAAGACTTAAGTTGATTTTGAAGAAAATGGAAATTCTAATGGACCACATAGACTGCAGAAGCAGGAGGGGAAGATTAGGAGTATCATTCTTATCTTTTTTTGACTTTTAAAAAGTCTTGGAGATGTGAGTGAACTAAACAGGGAAAATCCACTTTGTTGATAATAACTTAATCTGTTCAACAGACTATTTATTGAGTATTCTACTAGCTCCTAGACATTTTGTGGCATGTTAAAGATTTAGGCAATGGATAAGTCAAAAACTTTGCCTTGAAGGAGATGAGTCATTTGAAGGAGACAGAAGCAAAGAAGCAAAAACCAATATATCAAGTATTATTGTATAACAGGAGTATTAAATGCACAGGGTCCTGTAAGATAAAAGAGATAGAGAAACAATTAATTCTTCTTGATGAAGTGTCAGAAAATTTTGACTGGGAAGGTAATCCCTGACCTGAGTTGAGGAATGAATAGGAGTTTTCTAGGTGAACAAGAATAGTATGGCTTTCTAGGCCAAAGGAATATTTTGTACTTCCGGGGCCTGTGAATATATTAGTTAGAATGGCTAGAACCTATGGTATTATGTTTCGGAGGGAAAAAGATATAACTGAAGAGATAGAGAACTTACCATAAAAAAGGTCTTGAATGCCATGATACATAGTTGGATTTCCTCCTGTAGGCAGCAAGGAATTAGGGAAGGATTTTAAAAGCAGCATGACTCTTGGGAAATGGATTAAATATAGTGCAGTTTTTCCAAGTTAGGAAATAAGGAGCAATTTTGGGGGTAGGGTGTTGTTAGTGAGATTAGTGAGAGTGATTAGTTCAGTTTTGTAGTCATTTGAGGTATCACTGGGGAAAGCACTTGAAAATTTAAGTCTAGTGTTAGAACTTCTCTGTTGGATGGTATTGATAATTCATGGATTGGGAATTGGCGGGTGGCCCCCATTCTTGAGACTCATGGAATGTAGAAAACTTGACTATAGACAATATCCCTGGAGTAGTCCCTGAACTCCCCTTTCCACCTTGGACAACCAGAGCCCTCTTCCTTGCCATTCTCCTGTCCCTGGGTCTTGGTCTGCTTAAAGTACTCTCTAGACCTGGGGAACACGGAAAACTCTTCATTGGTTAGGCACTCCTGGCAGAGGTAGTTCAAGGAATTAGGAGAACGGATGCTCTGTGAAAGTGTTTACCTCCCTCTTTATGTTTGCTTTATTCTCTTTTAGTTTTTACATAATGGTCATAGTCCTCATTTTCTTTATTTTTTATATTAATGTTTTGAAAAATGCCTAATGTTTTTTATTGACATAAAATATAAATATACTTATTTTATTTAATTTATATTTATGGAACAGCATTGAGAGTACCAAAATAAACCCTTGTATTTATAGTCCACTCACGTTCTGTTTTCAAAACTTTGTAAATGCATTTTTTCCATTACCATTTACCCCTCTCATCCCCCACAGCCCCTACAGCCCCCACAGCCACCACACTGCTGTCCATGTCCATAGTTCTTTTTCCTTTTTCATGGTGGAAACCGGTGTGAAGACAGTCCGTGGTAACTTTCATCCGGAAGCTTAGGCTTTTTCCTTCTATTCTCCGTTGAGGATCTGGTGAGAAGACAGGAAGAGACTTTGATATTTTATTCTCTGTAGAACTTGACTTGCACAGACAGATCTGTTGTTGGCCCTCTCTGTTTTGGAAATGTCAGAGGAATCCGGGATAAAGCAGAATTATCTCTAAATCTCTGTATTTTCAAGGACACTGTCACAGCAAAACTAGTTTATTTTGAAGCTCGTGTTTCAAAGCTGACTTCAGTTATTCAAACAGTTGGCCTGAATTTTGATATTCGCACAGTTGGCATCTATAAACTTTCTTAAACTTTAAGCTGTTTCCTGAGATAAAGATAATAAAACTAGGGGAAAACTTCATTCATCACCTATCAATATAAATATTTGCTCAGTTGTGATCGTGAAAAGGGGGATATGTTTAATGTTAAGGCTTTGGTCTCTTATGTAATTTAATATTCAAAAATTTCTTCATAGAGCATTTACTTCTTTGCTTGATCATTTTCCTAATTCTGCTCATCTAGAATGTCTAGAATTTGAAATATTGTTACAGTCTATTAACATAGAACTTTGGAGTGTTCTTCCTTTAAAAAGATGAGAATCTGCCCTGATGGTATAGCTCAGTGGATTGAGTGCAGGCGTGCAAACCAAAGGATCGTGGTTCGATTCCCAGTCAGGGCACATGCCTGGGTTGCAGGCTAGTTCCCAGCAGGGACGCATGAGAAGCAACCATACATTGATATTTCTCTCCCTCTCTCCTTCCCTTCCTCTCTAAAGATAAATAAATAAAATCTTAAAAAAATAATAATAAAAAAATCAAAAGATGGGGCTCTGTCTGCCTTGTGCCAGGATAAGCATTCATAATCAAAGAGCAAAGTGTGGGCCCAAGTGTGAATAAGTGGCAGACTGTTGAGCAGGAACGAAGCAGACACAGCTGGCCAGTCAGTCCTGAGTTACAGGACTCGGATTAGCTTACGCGTGCACACGTTTAAAAAATCTTGAACTTGACAAAGTTTTGTTTTCCTTGTGAAAAAAATTAATAAATGGGAAGTTCCTGGAATCTGATTTGGAAATTTAATTATACTATTGTCGTTGTCTTTAAACATTCTTTGATTGTAGCTTTGATTATAGAAAAATCACTGTCCTTTACTGTTTATAGGCTCATAAAAATTGGAACTCAACCACTAGTTTTTATAAATATATGTATTTAAATCATATCTCATGCTAATTTTGATATATTCTTTTTTTATTTGAATTCTTGCTTTCCTAGTAAAGTTTAATTATTTACTACTAAATTACTCTAACAGAAATAATGTTTGTTCAGATACATCACTAACCAGAAAGTTTCAGTCTATATGCAGCACCATTCTGAAGAAAATGAAATCAAGTGACATTCTTTGCATATAGATATGGGTCCCCAAATGAATATTTCTAATACACGCAGTGGTTGTTTGACTCCTCACAGTCTTATAATGTTACCTGTTATATCACGGAAGGATGGAGGTGGAGTAAAATACAAAAATTCCAAAAGTAGTGCACCTATGTTACTATGTTATTTCCATTTGTTCCACTATCCTCATTTCATATTTTGAGTAATATAAACTGTAGCATTGAAAAGTTTCAGTTAACTGATTTTTTTTTTTTTTGCTATTAAAAAAATGTGAAAAACTCACAAATCCCAGGCTGGGTAGCTCAGCTGGTGAGAGTGTTGTTATGTACACTAAGGTTGACAGGGTTCAGTCCCCAGTCAGGGCACATGCAGGAGTCAACCAGTGAGTGCGTTGATAAGTGTAACAACAAATTAATGTCTCTCTTCCCCCTTCCTCTTTCTCTAAAAAAAAATCAATAAATAAAGAAAGCAAAGCTCATACATTTTCAGGAGTGAAAAGATAAAAGTAAAAACACCCAATAAACTAAAAAATTATAGTTTATTGAAGCAACAATCAAGTAACCTTGATCTTACACCATTTACCCAGATTTTTGAAATTTATAAAATCCACAAAATAATTTTTTTACAAATGTTTTTTCCTTGCCCATTGTTTTTATGTTTCCAAAATACTGTGATATACTGATAAACCTTTATGTCTACATTTTTGGCAAAAGAATCTTTGAGATTTTTTTTCTTGATGAAATATATTTCATAGAATTTCACACTGTTACTTTGGTTTTCTTTTTTGTTTTAGAGTTGATCTCTCTAACGTGTTAGATCTTCATGCCTTTGACAGTCTCTCTGGAATAAGGTATGTTTCCTGTATTTTGGTCATTTTTGTTGTAATGTACTTATTATTACAAAGTTGTAAGAGGTAGAGGAATGATTTACAGAGTTGTATACCTGGTTTAAGCTTTCTGTAATTCCTTTGACATAAAAGACTGCTCCTAATGATTATGTTCTTGACAGTTTTGTTAATTGCCTGTTTGGAGATCCCAGTACATTTTTCTATAAAAATTATAGTGTAAGTGGCAGTTAACGTTAGAGAGTAATTGTTAATATTTGTACACCAAATATATATAATACTTTCTATGACAAAATGCAGGAAATACATAGAAAATTTTAGCTTGGGGTGTTAGTACAGGTACCTCTTTTTCCCTCAGTAATGGATCAGTTTCCTTCCTCTTTCCCTAGAAAGAATCTTTTTGGTAAGGAAGAGAAGAATGTAAATTTCTTTCCTGGATATCAGTATCTGTTTTTTTAAGTCATCTTAACCATTTTTAAGTGCACAGTTCAGTAAAGTATATTCGTATTATTGTGGAATGGATCTACAGAACTTTTTTACCTTGTGTAACTAAAACTCTGCACTTATTAAATGACAACTCTCCACATTCCCCTCCCCCCTGCCCCCTGGCAGCCATCATTCTGTTGTTCATTTCCGTGACTCTGACTACTTTGATACTCCTAAGTAGAATCAAACAGTATTTGTCTAATCATGACTGGCTTATTTCACCAAGTCCTCAAGATTCATCCATGTTTCAGCATACGACGGGATTTCTTTTTTCCTTTTAAAAGGCTAAGTAATATTCCCCTATAGTGTATAATGTTAAGAACATGGGTGTGCTAATATCTCTTCAAGATCCTGCTTCCGATTCTTTTGGATATATGCCCAAAAGTGAGATTGCTATATCCTGTGGCATTTCTATTTCTGTTTTTCAGGAACCATCACGCTGTTTTTCCATAGCAGCCACACTGTTTTATGTTCCCACCCACAGTGCACAAGGGCTTCCGTTTTTCTACATCTTGCCAATACTTATTTTTTGTTGTTTTTGGTAGTAGCTGTCATAATGTGTATGAGGTGATCTCATTGTGGTTTTGATTTGCATTTCTCTAATGATTAGAGATGTTGAACATCTTTTCATATGCTTGTTGGCCATGTGTGTATCATCTTTGGAGAAATGTCCATTTAAGTACTTTGCTCATTTTTAAATCAGGTTATATGATTTCCATGTTGTGGCTGAGTTCTAGGAGATTTTTGTATATTAACCCCTTTGTATATTTTTATATAGGTATTAACCCCTTATCAGATATATGATTTGTGAATATTTTCTTCCATTTCCTCTGAAGTAGATGGATGGGTCAATAAGACCCTCATGTGAGAGTCTCCTCCTTATACCCGGAGGAAAGGAGCATCCTTATCTCTGAAGACAAAGGGACATGCAGAGGAGTCTGAAGGAGCAGACCCACCGAGTTTCCCCAGTTCACTCCACTTGGCTCGCACTCTGTCCTGCCATGTCTCTCCGTGACTTTGCACTCTTCGTCATACCCTACACGAAAGCACTACGCCTTAAACATTTATTTGGGTCTTCATTTCCTTATGAAGGCTGCTGTGTCCTAGAAAATTTCAGTAATTGTATGCTTTCCTCCTGTTGCTCTTTGTCATTCTAATTTTCAGACCCAGCCAGGGACCTGAAGAGGGCAGAAGAAAACATTTTCCTCCTGCCCTGCAGAAGTGTCAGGCAGTCATTCTCCAACAACATTAAATATTGGGTGTAGGGAAAGAGCATACGACTCGCTTATAAACAGTTATAACGCATTAGTGACACTTAAAGAAGTAGCTGTTCAGTGGGATGCCCCTGCTGTGAGTAAGCCTTTGCATAACTTTTCATTGAGCTTAGTTGTTACACAGAGACTCTTCCTGAGCAACCAGCTGGGGTTGTCTCATCTGACACTGTCCCTGTAAGACCCCCTTCCCTCCCAGACACTTACTCCAGTAGTCCCTATGAACCTTTTCTTCTTCCTCAACTTGCTGGTGCTAATTTACTCCTCAGTGTTCTTCAAGGCAACACATCTGCAAGGCTTAAAGTCCTTCCCTCCTCCCAGTCCTACCCCCATCAGTGTCTAAATGTTTGCTGTGGTGGTTATGGTTATAATTTGTTACACCATATTGATCTTCTCATTCTTTTCCTATCAGAACAATGCATTTTTAAGATT
Organism: Artibeus jamaicensis; assembly: GCF_021234435.1. Taxonomy (NCBI): domain Eukaryota; kingdom Metazoa; phylum Chordata; class Mammalia; order Chiroptera; family Phyllostomidae; genus Artibeus; species Artibeus jamaicensis. Next base: position 39,023,994 of record NW_026522030.1, on the reverse strand, counting down.
CTGACTTTTTGTTTTTACCAGTGACTGAGTATATAGAAAACCTACATTTATGGATACTGTTTATTTTTTACTAAGTGGGCATGTTCAAGGGAAAACATTTATAACGGAAATTTTATTCTTCTAACTTTCTTTAGGTACCAGCATTTTCATATTAGAAAACATGGAGAGAGTTGGTGAAATTTTGAGCAATAGTAAAAATGCTTATTTATACTTTTCTAGGCCTGTATTAGATCAATTGGAATTAAAAAGAAATCTACTGACATATTTAACCACACAAAATAGTGTTGCTAAAGATTACTTTTTCTTTACATTGTGTTCATGTATGCGAACATGTGTACATTTTTAAGAAAAGTTTTAAATAATCTGCCAGCTTTTCTCTATTCGAATATCTGGGCGACATGTAATAGAGTCAACGCTGGATTTTCTCTTCCTTGTGTAGCTTTGTATCTCTAAGAAATGTACAAGATTAAATAAAAAATGTATTGATCGCTGAATTTATAATGACTTGTTTTAGTCTGCAGGAAAAACTTCAGTATTTGCCAACAATACAACCTCACCTTGATCAGGTAAAAAAAAAATCTTAAAAATATTTTTAAGTATTTCTAACTAAATTGGTTCTGTTTACAACTATTATATTAGAACTCTTCCTAAAAATGTATTTTTTGAACTGTGTTGATAATTTTTAGACTTGAATGTTTTTGAGGTCATCTAATCTCACATCTTAAAGCATTACAGGAATTCATTAAACTGGAATTGCTTAGAATACAGGGTCCGGAAGAAGTAACACCATTGAGTGTGGTTGGTTGGGTATGTGAATGTCTTGCATGAGATGGACAGCAATTTGAACATTTCACCTAAAATGTCATATGGTGCTTATGTGTGAGACTGTTATGTTACAGAATTACATGCTTATAATTTTGTAATAAAAGATTTTTGGAAAGATTTTATTTATTTATTTTTAGAGAGAGGGTAAGGAGGAGGAAAGAGAGGGAGAGAAAGTTCAATGTGTGGTTGCTTCTCACATGCCCTGTAATGGGGACCTGGCCTGCAACCCAGGCATGTGCCCTGACTGGAAATCAAACCAGTGACCCTTTAGTTAGCAGGCCAGCACTCAATGCACTGAGCCACACCAGCCAGGGCAAAGATTGTTATGTAATAAAAAAAAGGCAGCCCTGGCTGGTGTAGCTCAGTGGATTGAGCATGGACCTGTGAACCAGAGGCTCACGGTTTGATTCCCAGTCAGGGCACATGCCCGGGTTGCAGGCCAGTTCCTAGCAGGGGACGCAGGAGAAGCAACCATGCATTGATATTTCTCTCCCTCTCTCCTTTCCTTCCCCTCTAAAGATAAGTAAATAAAATCTTTAAAAAGAAAAAGGCAGAAGGAGGTATGTTATTTGTGCTGGACTCTGTATTAGTTTAGAAAATTATGCTTTCTAACTTCTCCATTCTCCAGGTCACTCAATATATTTGATCAGTCCTTCTGAAGGGAATTCCTGCTTCAAAGCAGAGTGGGCTTCTAGATACAGCCTATTTTTAACAATACTGTACTGATTAAGGAGAAGTTTGGTGTAGGCATCTGAAGCGTACAGTGCAGTGTGGTTAACTCACGCACCTGGTTGTAGGGTGGAGCTCTAGAGTGTCTTCCTCTTGCATAACTGAAACTCCGTACTCACCGAATAGCAACTCCCCGATTCCCTTCCCCAGCCCTGGCAGCCACTGTTCTACTTTCTGCTTCTATAAGTTGGACTGTGTAGATACCTTATATAAGTGGAGTCTTGTGGTATTTGTCCTTCTGTGACTGGTTTACTTCACTTAGCATAGTGTCTTTAAGATTCACCCACGTTGTCAGAATTTCTTTTCATTCACTCATCTTTTAAAGGATGAGTAATTCTATTATTCTGTTCTAAAATTCTGTTATTCCACATTTTATACTGCATTATTGTACATTTTCATTTATTCATTAATTTTACATTGTTCTCCCAGTTAGCTATTGCAACAAAATAAATACTTTTAGAAATATGACATTTTAAAGTCTAATTTTAGTTGGCTTTCAGTTCCCATATCTGAACAATAAAGCGCCTTCTGCTTTTTCTATTAGTAGCAACAATGTAGACTAAATGCCAGTATATTTCTGCTTATGCTGGTTTATAATATTTATTTATTTTTAGCTATTCTCTAACTGTTGGGTTGGCCAAAACACCCATTTAGTTTTTTCCATAAAATAAAAGACACATTTTTCATTTTCACCAATAACTGTATTGATTTTGATACTTCAAGTATTTTGGCTGTCTTTCACTGTTGGTTTCTAGTGGGTAGAGGCCAGGGGTGTTGCTAAACATCTTTCAGTGCATACGACAGCCCCACAGCAAAGAATTATTCAGTCAAAATGTCAATAGTACCAAGAAACTTACAAACCACTTTTGACATGTTCAGTCAATCACAGCACCTTCTCCATACACTGCAGAAATCTTTTTTTTTTTTTTGGCTTCAGTTTTATTCTTACCTTTCTTGAAATATTAAAGCATAATACTCCCAAAATGTCATGTATTTTCATCCATCTTCAATAATAAAATGGCTGCACAAAGATTTCCCAGTTTTGATTAGCTTTTTAAAAAATTACACCGATAACACAGCTGTCACAATACAATCTAACAAAATTGTTTTAAATGAAGTTAAAGACAACTAAGTGCTACTGGAACCATCATCCTGGGGGAAAAAAATGAACTTTTTGGCCAACCCAGTATGTTTGGATAGAAAACAGTTCTGATCTTTTCATATTTTTTAGCATAAGCCTGTATGATTTTCTACTGCAAGTAGATAATGCAATTCTAGGAAATGATGGAAAGCTGTGCTTTAGAATGGTTTTTTTTCCTACCTGTTTTAAAGGTTGGCTTGAACATTTTACTCTCATTATCTACGATGAGGTTTGTGCTTATATCAGGTTATGTTTTTAGCCTTCGATTTTCATCATGAAGTTTGAAATTTTGGGTTATGGTAGAAACTGGACATTTTAATATTAATTAATTATTAATAATTAATTATGACTAGCTACAGGAAATCATAAGCTTCTGGTTCCTTAAGTAGACAGTGAGAGATTTATCAAGGTCGGGGGGGAAAGTGAGTCTGAAAGTTAACATGCTATAAATGATGATGTCATCTTCTAAAACCAAAGATGACTTAATATTCATTCTCTAAGTGTTCTCCCCTTGACACATGTTTGGCCAGAGATAACCCAAATCTTTCTTTTATATTTATTTTTCCAAAGAACAGAATTAAATTTTTGCTTTTGAGGTCTATTCCAGGCTCTGGGTAGTTGATTTTTTTTTGTTGTTGTTGTTTGGGCCTCATTTCCCCCAATTTATAAAATGGAAATAATTCTCTTTCTTTCATAGGATGGTTGTTACAAGTAAGTGAAAGATAAGTGAAGTGACCCAGGCAAAGGTGCCTGGCTCATTACTTATAGTTGATAAACTTTATATGTGTATTAATAGTACCTTCTCTCTTAGCCTGAGAATCCTGGAGAGGATGAATTAAATCATGAGTTCCCTTTATGACAGTTTCTCTGTGTAAATGTTAAACCACTGATCAACTTCACAATATAGGAAATGGAGTTGCCAGTACTGAATATCAGCGAGTAATAGTAAGAAAGTTATACATAATAGGTATCGTTAGGCCACATAAATTTCTATGAATGTGTTCCTTACTTTTTATCTTAAAACTTGTCATTTTTTAAAAAAATTATTTTTACTATAAAAAACTCATTGTTGATTCTGTCTTGATTTACAGAGTATTATTACAGTCACATTTGAAGTACCAGGAAATGCAAAGGAAGAAAATCTAAATGTATTTATTCAGGTGAATGCAGTTGTTAACTGATTAATGATTTATCAACTGTGTTATGTAGTCGCTGTTAGCAGTGGTTGGTCTTACTCACCTATGTCACTTGATGCAGAATCTTCTGTGGGAAAAGGATGTGAGAAACAAGGATGGTGACTGCATGGAAGTCATACGACTAAAGGTGCAGTATACAGTTTACAGGCTTATACTTTTGGACAGAGTCCCTTGCTTGGCTGTTATATAAAATCATTGGATTTTTAAAAATCATACAGAAGCACTGGCTTTAGTACAAATAACATTTATCTATTTTCCTTTTCCCTTATTTCCACTGCTGAAAAGAAGTCTTGGAGATCACTACATAAAGCACGATTTGTTTGTACAGCTTCATGTAGTGTTGCAGCTAAAACAGCCCAGGTGTTTGGAAATGTTAGCCGTGCTCTCTACTCCCAGGAGTTCTGAGCAGGTATCGGGCTCATGAGCTCGACCTGTTGAAACTCTCCTCCCTTGGGCACTCAGCTTAGTCAGTTAGAGAAAACCGAATATTTTCCTCTGCTTATTCTTTCCAGTAAAGCTTTATTAACAGAGAAATAATATTAGAAACCTTGTTGCAGCTGAACCTTTGCTTCTTGGTGCTTCTAGCAGACACTAAACATTTGTCATACTACAAGCAGTACTATAAAAAGGCTAAAGGAACACTTGACATTAGGGTGTTTATTGTCACAAAAGGTGGTTCGTTTGTTTTTTTAAACCCTCGTGTGAGGTATGTTTATTGATTTTAGAGAGGAAGGGAGAGAAAGGAGCACTGATGTGAGAAAGAAGCATTGACTGGTTGTTTTCCATATGCTTCCTGACCAGGGACTGAACCTGCAACCTAGGTATGTGCCCTGACTGGGAATCAAATCTGCAACCTTCTGGTGTATGGTACGGTGCTCTAACCAACTGAGCCACCTGGACAAGGCACGAAAGGTGTTTTTTACAGTTCTAGGTTGTGTGCTTAATCCATTAGCTGTTATTTCAGTGTCTTTTCTTGTGTTTCCAGAAGTATGTTAATGTTTTATTACTGTTTATTATTATTACTGTTAGTAACTAGATTCTCTGGTTAGGGAATGACTCTGTGGGATCACCAGAACAACAACAGTTAGACTGTGCAGAAACTATTTGGGTTGAGGTTTCTTCACTCCTTGTGCCGGCCCTACCTGAGCTTGCTGCTGTAGAACAAGACAGGAGAATCCCATATCCTTCCCACCCGATCCTGCTGTTGCTGCTGCTGCTGCTGCTGCTGCTGCTGCTGCTGCTGCTTTATGATTGTAGCACCATCTGCCTTCCATGATCCTAACTGGCAGATCATATTTCATTCTGTAACTGCTTTTGTGTCCTACTACTGAATAGGGGTGGTACCTAGAAAAGCAGCCATTGTGGCATGATACTAATGCTGCCACCAAGACCTCTATGCGGAGTTCAGTGGCTCATTCTGCACTATCCCATTTTGGAGTTTGTCCTTACATATATGCACGTTTTTGTGCAGTTGTCCTCTTCAGTTCCCCCTTTGGCTTTCTCTCAACACAACACTGGGAGACCTGCACCAGCACAGTCTTTATCTTCATAGACTTCCTTCTCTTCCCAGTTACAAGTGGTGGTCCAATGTAATCAGCATGTTGAACATGTTAACTCTAGTAACAGCTAAGGTTTCAAACTCTTGATACAAAATTGATGCTTAGGTAATTCTAAGTTGTTTATTATTACAGTACATATTCAAATTTGAAAAGCAAAAGACAAATTATATGTTATATACCTTAAATTAATACAATGTTGTATGTCAATTATATCTCAATTAAACTGAGGGAAAGAACCAGAAAGCAGCTGAGCACAGGTGAAGAGAAACTGGAAGAACATACACATAAAATGCATAAATATACCAAAAATACACAAAAATTGTGTGGTGGGAATGACTATCAGTGATTTGTCTTTTTCTATCTGTCAGTGTATGTTGATTTTATACAAATATGCACAACAAATATTTCAGAGAAGTGATTTTATATCCATAGGAGCCAGTTTGTTAGATGATTTATTCTTCATTTCTGCAAATAAATATAAAATGAACTTTATTTAGATAAATTGTAATAGTTATCTAATCCATTTGTTGCAACTCATACAAAAACAAATTATTTGTTAACAAAATCTTTTAACTTCTCAGATTTTCCCACAAAAACTGAAACAAGTATAAAAATTTTTAAAGTAGAATAATCAGTAGAATTTGATATATTATATTTTATCATTTTGCTGTTTGATTTTTGTGATAACACTGAAACAACATTCTAATACATATTACAAATTTTGTCATTAGAAAAATATCAATGGGATTTACAGTTAAGACGCAGATGTAGATAAACATACTTCACCTCTGGGCACACTACAGCAAAAATTACAAATAGACCTCAAAGCAGATATCACCCAGATTCGTCAGAAAATCAAGCCCTGTGGAAGTCCAACAGCCAAGGATTTAAAGAACCCACATTCATCCAGATGGGTAGGAGGGGCAGAAAGGCACTGGAATGGACAGTCCCACATTCATGTGTGGGGAATAAAAATCAGAAGGGATACCTTGGGAGTGAACGATCCCAGCCCCAGACCAGACTACCCAGCCCAGGCTTCCAGAACTAGGACGATAAGTCCTTATAACTTCTGGCTGTAAAAACCATTGAGGGTTGGGTTGGCAAAAGAAACCCTAACAGGATTCTCAAGACACCTCTTAAAAGGCCCACAGTGGACTTGGGACTCACACAGACCCACTACCCTCTCTGATTCAGCACAGGGAAACAGCTAGAAGGGCACAAGTGGTATGCAGGGAGAAGGGGAGAAAGTGAAGTGACTGACAACTGGGCAAGTGCCAGAAGACAGATTCCTCCCAGGCAACATCCAGAGGCCAGGCAGTGGCATTGTTTACTCTCTGAGCCCTCCTGCACCCAGAGCTACAAAGCAGTGAAATAGGTTGCCCCACCCTGGCAATTACCTAAGGCTCACACAATTTAAGGTGACTTTTCTACAACAGACCACACTGTTAAGAAAGGGAGTCAGAGCAGCTCTACCTAATACACAGAAACAAACAGGGAGGCTGCCAAATTGAGGAGGCAGGGAAATATGGCCCATATGAAAAAATAGTACAAAACTTCAGGAAAAGAACTAAATGAAATGGAGATAAGCAACCTATCAGATGCAGGATTCAAATCATTGGTTATCAGGATGCTCAAATCATTGGCTACTACAATAATATAAAAAAAGACCCAGGCAGAAATGAAGGTTGCATTAGTAAATAAAGAAATAAAAATCTAAAGGGAATCAACAGAGGAGGGGATGAAGCTGAGAATCAGATTAACATGGAACATGAAGAACATGAGGAAGAAAAGAGCATTCAGTCAGAACAGCAAGAAAAAAAGAATTAAAATGAGGATAGAATAAGGAGTCTCTGGGACATTTCTAAATGTACCAACATCCAAATCATAGGGGTGCCCAAAGGAGACAAGGAAGAACAAGAAATTGAATACTCATTTGTAAAAATAATGAAAGAAATTTTGCCTAATTTGGTGAAGGAAATAGACATGCAAGTCCAGGAAGCACAGAGAGTCCCAAACAAGTTGGACCCAAAGAAGACCACATCGAGACACGTCATAATTAAAATGCCAAAGGTTAAAGGTAAAGAGAGAATCTGAAAAGCAAGAGAGAAGCAGAGTTAATCTACAAAGGAGTTCTCATAAGACTGTCAGCTGCCCTGGCGGGTATGGCTCTGGATTGAACACTGGCCTATAAACCAAAAGGTCACAGGTTTGATTCCCTGTCAGGGCACATGCCTGGGTTGTAGCCTGGGTCTCCATTTGGGGGCAAACAAGAGGCAACCCAATCAATGTTTCTCTCACACATTGATGCTTCTTTTCCTTCCTTTGTTTGTTTAAAAAAGTTGATTTCTCAAAAGATACTTCGCAGGCTAGAAGGGACTGACAAGAAGTATTCAAAATGATGAAAAACAAGGACCTACAATGTAGGTTACTCTATCCAGCAAAGCTATCATTTAGAATTGAAGGGCAGATAAAGTGCTTCCCAGACAGCATAAAACTAAAGGAGTTCATTATCACCAAGCCATTATTACACAAATCATTAAAGGGAACTGTATAAGAAAAAGAAGACCAGAACTACGAACATTAAAATGGCAACAAATGCACAACTGTCAACAACTGAATCTAAAACACAAACTAAGCAAACAAGCAGAACAGGAACAGAATCATAGACATGAAGATCATGTGGAGGGTGATCAGTTGGGAAGGACATTAGGGATAATGGAGGAAAAGGTGCAGAGATTAAGAAGTACACACTGGTAGGTACAAAATAGATGGGGATATTAAAGAACAGTATAGGAAATGGAGAAGCCAGAGAACTTGACTCATGCATGACTCATGGATGTGAACTGAGGGGGCATTGCTGGAAGGAGTGGTGGTACTGGGCAGAGGGGGACAAAGGGGAAGAAATGCAGAAAAGACAACTGTAGTAGCATAATCAATAAAATACATTAAAAAAATCAATGTGTACAGAAACTTTGTAATAGTTGGAGGCTTTAAGAAACGTAATGCACAAGTAACTAAAAATAAGTAACTTTAAAAAATTGTTTAAATCTTCACCCAAGGACTTTTTTTTTCCATTGCTCTTAGAGAGGAAAGGGCAGAAAGAAACATTGATGCAAGAGATAAGCATCAATTGGTTGCCTCCCATACATGCCTGGACCAGGGATTGTATGTGCCCAGACCAGGGATCCAACCCGAAACCTGGGCGTGTGCCTCACTGGAAAGCGAGCTGAGATCCTTTCAGTTATAGGAAGAGGCTCCTAATAACTGAGCCACACCAGCCAAGGCAGGAAATAAGTCATTTTAACAATATCTTTTTATGAGTGTATATTTTGAAAAGGAATAGGAAAAATTAATCCATTAATATTAAATGCTTGCTTTCTGCTTTCAAATTCAAATCAAGGCTGACTGATCCTTGTCCTCTGAGCAGGGGCTGGTGTCGGTCAAAGACAAACCACAGCAGATGATTGTCCAAGGCGTCTATGAGCTGTATGATGTGGAGGAGACCCCAGTGAGCTGGGAAGGTGACGCTGAGAGAATAAACCGATTGGTTCTTATCGGTAAGTTGCAAACTGTTGAATTTCTAAAGCAAAACAGAAAAAACACAGGGTCTGGCACAAATAACTCCTGTTTCTAATTACAAAATCATAAGCATGTGATTCTGTAACATAATACCACACTCAAGCACACCATGTGACATTCTAGGTGAAATGTTCAAATTAAAACTATAAATGATTACATCCATGTTATTACCCTACCAACCACACTCAAGCAGGGCTTGGTTCTGTTGGATTCTCTATATTTGAAAGGAATACAATGTGCTGCTTAAGTAGTATCAACCAATCAGAAGCCCTTTTGTACACCTACCAGTAAATGTATGGTTAGTGTATTTGTCTTAATCACATGATAACATCCATAAGAACTTGCTGGGCCTTTTTCTCTTCCAGCAACTTTAGTGATTAGTCCAAATGTCCATTGGGTTCTGAGGGATTTAACTAGAAAATTAAAGAAGGAATCACTCAGTTACTATTGTTTTTCACTTCTGAAGATCATCAAGAATTTAATGAAATAGAGAACAGGCTGACAGACACCAGAGGGGCGAGGGGAGGGAATTTCAGGGGAAAAAGGGAAGGATTCACAGGAACTCATGTGTAAAGGACACATGGACAACAACTAGGGAGGGGTGGGAATGGGAGGGAGGTGGGGACGGCTGGGTGGGTGGGCTGGGATGGGAGTAAAAGACAGAAAACTGTACTTGAACAACAATTAAGATTTTAAAAAATGCAAAAAATTTAATGGTCTGGATTTGGTAGGTCAGCTGTGTCATTTTAATAAACGTGGTACGGTCACACCATATTTTGTTCTCTGCAGGCAGAAATTTGGATAAGGATGTCCTTAAGCAACTATTTATAGCTACTGTGACAGAGACAGAAAAGCAGTGAACAACATATTTTAAAGAAGATCAAGTTCATCCATAATATTGGAAGCATTTCTTATCAAAAGGATCGGATGATAATATTAAAACTATGCTTCCTCCTGGGTGTATTTCAAGCATTCTGTTCTTTGCATTAATTCTGCTGTGAATTCCAGTGTTTGTCAAAATTATATTTTATAGAATACACAAGATATAGTAAATCAAAACTGTAAAACATTTGCTATTTATACAATAAAATATATCCTGTTTTTTAATAGACACTTCACAAAAATATCTTTCAGAATTGGCTTTCAAGTTTACGTATGCTGAGTTTCTCATCCATGGAGGTTACTGTTTGTAAATAATGACGGTAAAACTTATTTCAGCATTGTCATTTTCCTTTAGGACTTGCATAGATATAATTTTATTAACAAAAACATTTTGAAAGCAAATAATATCACTATTTTTATTAAATGAAATAAAAGATTTTTTCTGGCTAGACATTTATAGATAGAAGAAGTCTGAATCATATAAATTAATTGGAACTTTTTCTTATTAGTCCATTCTAAGCCTTACTGACAGTCAATGAGATTGAAATTTATTTAGAAGATTCTAATTGTAGAACATTTCATTTTAAGTAGATTTTGCTACTGGTATTAAATTCATTTTGGCTTTTTTTTTAACTTTTCAAATTTTTAGCATACAGTAAGTGATGAAGTACAAACTTTCAGATACAACTTCAGATATTTTGATAATTTAACAATCTTTACTTTTCTCCTATTCCTCTAAGAGCAGGTCAGCATTAACAATATTCAGATTGTAGGATAATAGCATTAGATGGAATTTAGAGAAGACCTTTCTTAAACTAATAGTTGTTAAACAATGAAAACTATCAAGATGGCATTTTGAATTTTTTTAGAATTTTAAATAAAGAACTACATATACGTATCTTGAATGGCTCCATTGTGTTTGGAGGCATGTTAACTGATTAAATTATCTACGCCCCCTTTCCCTGCATTCTGTATCGTTTATATATGACTTCTCTATATTCATCTGTCTCCTAAATCCATTATTTAATGAGTGGTTGAGAAAATACCCATATTTTGTGGCAGCATATTATGCACTAGAAAGTCATCTGATGAGTCATCTATTGAGTGAGACCTGGACTTTAGTTCCAGCTCAGCTACTTCTTGGCTGTGTGATCTTGGGCACAGTATTTTCCTTTGAGATTAGTTTCCTTGTTTATAAAGGGGACAGTGATAATGCCAACCGTTCAAGGTTCTCGTGAGGATTGCATAGGTTTATAATGCACCCAGCTCAGCCCCTGGCGCACAGCAGAGGCTGGGGAAATGTGTCTTCTTCCTAGCAGTTTAAACCTATTCTACAATTTACGTGGTCACAAGATACTGCACAATGTTCTTTGACACATAATTGATATGGATTCCTATCCTTTAGACCAGAAAGGGCTTATCATTGTCCTGTTGTGGGAGAAATACTTGAAGTAATACTAATCTGTACTCTTAAAATTCTGTACTTATAAAACTCATAAATGTTTTTTCCTTTCAAATGTGTTAATCTGTAAATATTTTTCATTACATATGTATTGCATGGATTCATTTGTGTGGTGAACGTGCAGACACTGCAGATGAAGTTGGTCTCTCCTGACCTTTCTCCATCCCTGTCACTTCTTAGGGGTGAGCGCTGTTGTCAGCGTGATGTCTCTTCTTTCAGACATCCCTTCCCTCACACACATTATGGCTCGTGTTGTTTCCCAAAGGGAGTTACTTTCCAGTGATTAAAGCTTTAAGCTATTTCTTCAGGGAACTTACAGATTTGCCATAAAATATACTCAAGGAAAGGTTTTATTTTTGTAATATGAAATATTTTCAATAAAACTTATATTGTAATGCAGTTTGCTTTTTTTTTTAAACTCAACAATTAGTCTTAGAGCTGCCCATGATGGTGTATATAAATATGTCTTATTCTTTAACTGCTGCATAGTTATAGTACTAGCCTAGAATACATTCATTTTAAAAAGCGTTTACTGCCCTGGCTGGTATAGCTCAGTGGATTGAGCGCAGGCCTGCGAACCAGAGGATCACAGTACAATTCCCAGTCAGGGCACATGCCTAGGTTGCAGGCCAGTTCCCAGCAGGGGACGCAGGAGAAGCAACCATGCATTGATATTTCTCTCCCTCTCTCCTTCCCTTCCCCTCTAAAGATAAGTAAATAAATATATTTTTTTAAAAGAATTTACTGAGAGCTTCCACTTTGCCCAGGTGTTATTAGTGCCGGGGCTGAAACTGCTCATGGCAGATAAAGGCCAGGTTCACATATTGCGTATGTTCTGGGGGAGGGACATAGAAGAGAATATGAGGTAGCCTAAAATGGTGGGTAAAAACAAAGTATGACTTTAGATTGAGTGGCCGTGGAAAGGCTGCCAAAGGAGGGTGGCTTTTAAGTTGAGACTAGAATTCAAAGGAGTTGATCATGCAAAGTGAGGGAGAAGGTTTGCAGAAGCCCTTGCGATGGGAATGAGCATGGCGTGTGGGAAGACCGGGAAGAAGGTAAGAACGCTCCAAGGAAAGAACGCCCAGGGGTGAGGTGGGATTGGAGCTGTGAGCTGGGGCCAGACTGGGTGCTCTTTATAGGAGACACGTTTGGATGGTTCGGAAAGCCCTGGGAAGTGAAGTGATGTGGTTGTGGTTGTGGTTGATGTGGCAGATGAACTCGTTTTCTGATTTTGAAATTACACACAGCGCTGCTGTGATGCGATGTGTCTTCTTTGTTCTTATGTGAGAATGTTTCCCCTGCCTAGAAACATGAGTGTGGAACCATGAGCTTCCAGGACATGCACACTTAAAATTTTTAATAGGTACTGACGAGTTGCTCTTCCAAATGTCTGTACATCTTTACAGTGGGATATGAAAGTACCTGTTTTCCCCAAACTAGCTAACACAATTTAACTTCTGTCAACCTGCATGGAATGATATATCGCTTTTAATATAAATCTTATTCTGTATGTTGATGTTGTTTATATATTCTTTTAAAGATGTATTGTCCTGTTCATTTTCATTTTCCCCAAAATGAAGTCTTTTTCAATGATCAGAGTCATAGGATAATCAGCACCTTCAGAGAACTTTGAAACTTGCCATAGATATCCTCAAAATAAGATTTTATTTTTATAATACAAATTGCTAACTAAAATAAAAAATGTGGGCCATTATTCTCCTTCCTGCAGAAGATTTGCAGAGTATTGATGATGGTGATCAAGGTCTAGGCATAGTTCATCCAAAACTGTAGCCTTCTGAGTGAGCGATATGGGATGAATTACAAATCTTTGAGCCTCTGCCTCTTTCATAAAAGAGAGCTAACAACGTAGATCTCTGGATTGTTCTAGGGATTTAAAGCAGCCTGGATACAGAATCTCAGTAAAGGTGAATTCCCCTTTTCCAGCAAGACCTGACTTAAAAAAAAATTAAAGCTTTTGCACACCTTCTTAAAACATGGTTCTTTCCTAGGCTTTCCACAGCTTTAGTGAAAGAGGCAGGAACATTTGGTACTGAATTTAAGATAGCTGTAAGAAGGGTCAGTACAGGGTATGGAGGAAGACCAGGTGATTGAAGAGGTCTAAAATTCCTCGGTCCTGAAGTTTGAAGAGAATTATCAACAAAATAAACCTAACAAGCTTTTATTTAAACACTTAAACGGGCTTTGTTGCTTGCTACAAATTGAATAATTTGGACTACTAAAGTAATTGGGAAAACTGTATTTTAGATTATTAGTTCTAGAAAAGCCATACATTGTGGAAGTAGTGTTGAAAGAATTTTGACTTTGCCTAGCAACTTGAAATAGTTTGATGAGAAAGATGCACTATATTTTTTCTCAGTATTTACTGTCGGAATCAACTTTACCTTTTAATTGTTGACGACCAAATTGCCTTCAATTTTCAGAGTAAAATGTAGAGAAATCAGACATCATCACCCTTCCTGTAGATTAGTTTAGAATGGTGTGTTTTTCAAACAAGGATTGTGTCTTCTGAATGTTAGAAAAGAAGTAATCAAGTATTAGTTACTGAGGGTCCATTATGCAATAGGTCCCATGTTAAATGTGGTTGGAGACAACGTTAAAGCTTTTGATTTTTAAAGCAACACTAAAGAATTGATGGGGCCAGACAATAAGAGTTTCTTTTTAAATTTATTTTTATTTTTAAAATTTTTAAAAGAGATTTTATTTCTTTATTTTAGACAGAGGGGAAGGGAGGGAGAAAGAGAGGGAGAGAAACATCAGTATGTGGTTGCCTCTTGTGTGCCCTCTACTGGAGACCTGGCCTGCAACTCAAGCATGTGCCCTGATTGGGAATCAAGCCAGGGACCCTTTGGTTCACAGGCAGGCACTGGATCTGCTGAGCCACACCAGCCAGGGCAGCTTTTTTTAGAGTGACGTGCTATAATGGAGTCTTTTCAAGGCATTGAATTTAGTTTTCATTCATACAGCTCTTTGTTTTTATATTGAAATATTTTGTATAACAACTTTATTTGGATATAACTCATACACTGTAATTAATATACCTTGCTTTTAAAAGAAACCCTGTATCCATTAGCAGTTATCCCCAATTGTCCCCTGCTCTTATAAAAGCAACTACTTTGTTTCTTTGAGTGTCTGTTTTGGACCCCTTTCATTTATTATAATGTTTTCTTGATCCATCATGTTGTAGCATGTATCAGCACTTTGGTCCTTTTAATTGATAAGTATCCAGTTGATGGATGTTGAAGTTTTTACTTTTTGGCTATTATGTCCATTTTTTCCATGTTTAATTTTTTGAATTAATAGATTGTATTTTTCATAACAGTTTTAGATTTACAGAGAAATTGAGTAGGCAGTAAAAGAGAGCTCCCCAACACACACACACACACACACACACACACACTCACAGAGTTAACATCTTACAACGGTGTAATTAGTGCATTCGTTACATTAGTGACCCAGTATTGGTGCAGTATCATTAACTGAAGCCCACAGTTTATTCAGGTATCCTTACTTTTAACCTAGTGTTTTTTTTCTTTCCCAGGATCCTATCCAGGCTTCCATGTTACATTTAATAGCCGTGTCTTCTTAGACTCCTTTGGCTGTGACAGTTTCTTAGACTTGACTTGTTTTGGTAACATTGATCGTTTTGAAGGAAGTGCTGGTCAGGAACATAGCACGCTCCTCCTTGGGAATTTGTGTGTTCTCCTGGTTGGATTTCGGTCTGGGGGAGGAAGAGCACAGAGTGCCGTTTTCTTCACGTCATACCCAGGGGACATGCAGTCAACACGATTTATGCCTGTTTGGTTGACTCATCACCTGGTCACCTGGCGGAAGCGGCATTTGTTAGGTTGCCCACTGTACGGTTAAGGCGCTCTTTCCGCCTCTTCCCACACCGGGCTTCCCGGAGGGAGGCCCCTATGTGCTGTATGCGGTAATGCAGGGGAGGCAGTCCTCTTGCGGGGCTGAGTATCTGCCTAATTCATCTGGAATTCTTCTGCAAGGGAGATTTGCCTCCACCCCCCACCTTTATTAATTCAGTCATTTTTATCACTGTGGACACATGGGTATTTATTTTATACTTTGGGTTATAATCCAATATGACTTCATTTTGTTGCTCGAATTGTCCCAGCCTTGGCCACTGGGAGCTTGTTCAGTTGCTTCCTGTGTGCCCTTTGACGCATCTCCAACCGCCCTACCCTCCCCCGCCCCATCCCCCTCCCCACCCCCTCCCCACCCCGCCCCCATCAGTGGGGTTTTTTTCCCTGATGGTGTTCTTCCTTTTCTCCTTTCATTTTTTAAAAAGATTTTATTTATTTCTTTAGAGAGAGGGGAAGGGAGTGAGCAAGAGATGTAGAGGAACATCAGTGTGTGGTTGCCTCTCACGTGGCCCCCACTGGGGACCTGGCCTGCAACCCAGACATGTGCCCTGACTGGGAATTGAAACTGGTGACCTTGTGATTCACAGCCCTGAGCTCAGTCCACCGAGCTACACCAATCAGGGCTCTCCCTTCATTTTTAAATAACCCCAGTCTCAGTAGAAGTTGACTCTAGGAAAACTAAATAATACTCCCTTCCCCAGATGATCTTGATTTCTATGCTGACGCAAGAACCGTGCCTTACCTGCAGGGGTTGAGAGGGAGACACCTGGGAATGCGGCCAAGTAAGACACCTGTTCTGCCCTCCAGTTTAATTTAGTAGATCACACAAGTGGTAATTGGTGGATTCGGGATTTAAAGACAAATCTATTAGGCTCAAACCCTGTTGTTTCTCTTCCTTCAAACTACATACAACTGGGCAGCCTCCGATTAGAGGGTAAAGACCTCACAAGAAAGCTGTTTTCAAAATTTTATCATGAAGGCACCAGCTACCTTAAGCTACTTTTTATCCTGAAGGCACTAACCTACTTTTTAGTCATATTTTGACCTTTTAGCTGGCTTCTGACTTCTGATTGAAAAGTCATCATTTTACAAACAATAATGAGAGATTTACTATGCGACAACCAGTGGCGAATACAATATCCTTTTATGCTGCATGGCTATTAGATGCCACCTCAAATTCCTTGTATAGTGAGTATATACTATGGCTTATTATGTTACCATAAGATCTCTATTTATATAACACATCGTTACAGTCTACTGGACCACTGCTTTGCCCTCTGAGTGGATTAAATGTAACCATCCAAAAATCTTGTCACCTCCGAAGACGTCAAGTGAGTAAAGGAGCCCCCTGCCCTGCGGCTCCTTCTCCTGTGTGAGTAACAGATGCCAGTCCCTGACTGGAGCTGCAGCCTCTCCTTGCCTCACTTAAGTTTTGCTATTAATAAAAATGCTTGATGGGAATTTTAGGGGGGTTTTTTGAAAGAAACATGGGGGTGGGGGAAAAGGAGAGAGGAGCCCCTCGCATCCTGGGCGCATCCCTTGAAGTGGGGCCACTTTGTGAAAACAGGATATTTCAAACTAGGTGTGTACTGGTTACTATGAGGCAAAATCGTTTTAGTTGGCTGTGGCCATTAAAAAAATATCACTGATCACTCTAGCATAAGTACATTGCTTTATGAAACCCATTTTAGTTATACAAGTCTGTATATGCATGCTTGTTTTGTAAAATGCATTTCATACTGTGGTTAAATGTTGAAAGAAGGCGGGAATCACGGGGAAGGGGACTTCCCTCTAGCCCCCTGGCTTTCCCTCCACCCTGCGCTTCCACAATTTAATGCCAGGACATTTCAGCCTTTTCTGAAAACTTGAGTCTGGAGAACTTCTGGGGGAGATAGGGTGGGTAGTAGAAGACATGAGGAAACAGCTCTTCACAACACCCTGAGTTTGGGAATATAGTTAAAATATTTATAATAGCTCAGTTAATCGTTCTGAATAAGGACAGAATCCACCAGTGCAACTGGGTGATGAACCAGCTATATGAAACATGAAGCATGATTTTACTTTACACATTCGCTGACAAACACTATGTACATTTCATTGCCCTCCATCCTCCAGGAGGGAGGCTGGTTACCGCGGTGGTCGTAGATTGGCGGGTGTGATATTTTCCTACCTCCCTTCTATTTGGCAGTTTTGAAAGTGCATTAACAAAGCCTGTGTAACTCCGGGCGCGCCTGGCTGGCCAACCTGAGTGAAGCGTCTTCCTCAGTGGCGGGTGGGTGTAAGGAGGAGGAGGAGGAGGCTGCAGGCTCTTCCCAGATCGGCTACTGCGCAGAGGCCCCTCTGCATTGGACTGCGTGGCGAGGAAGTGGGAGCGCTCCGAGGTAGGACAAGAATGGTATGAAGGGGCGCAAGAGTCCACCACGCAGGGACTCGAAGAAGCTTTAGTAAAAGGCAAAGCGCATCTGTGCTGCACTTGGGTATTGCAAAGAAGGAGAAGCCAGAAGTAAAGAACATCTAAAGAGTCACCACGAACATTCCCACTTCTTGGATCACCCTAACCCTGGCATCCAGCCCAGCCCGCTGCAGGGCAGGTGAGCGGCCGCCACTCCCCAGCGGCTGCGGGACCTGCTCCTCCATGAACTTGCCGATAATCGAGCGCCTTCACTCCACACCGCAGTGCAGCTTCCCGGGCTCCGAAGGGGAAGCCTGTAAGATCGATATCCAGGGAGAGGAGGAAGGTGAAGACAACGAAAAGGAAGAGGACAACGTGGAGGACGAGGAGAGCCCGCAGTTCCTGGAGCAGCTGCACCAGCCCGAGCCGCAGGGGGCGCAGCATGGCACGGGAGCGCTGTCCTGGGAGCGCCCGGAGAGCAGAGGCTGCCGGAGCGACTCTCCCAAGTTCGCGGCCTCCACGGGATCTGCGGGGACCTGTGGCGATGCCCCGCAGCCAGCGAAGCCCCCCTACTCCTACATCGCACTCATCACCATGGCCATCCTGCAGAGCCCGCACAAGCGCCTCACGCTCAGCGGCATCTGCGCCTTCATCCGCAGCCGCTTCCCCTACTACCGCCGCAAGTTCCCGGCCTGGCAGAACAGCATCCGACACAACCTCTCGCTCAACGACTGCTTCGTCAAGATCCCCCGAGAGCCCGGCCACCCGGGCAAGGGCAATTACTGGAGCCTGGACCCCGCCTCCCGGGACATGTTCGATAACGGCAGCTTCCTTCGGCGCAGGAAGCGCTTCAAGCGCCACCACCCGCCCTCGGGAGCCCACCTGCACCACCCCTTCCCCCTGCCCGCAGCGCCAGACACCCCGCATGGCCCCTACGCGAGCCTGCTGCTCGGGTCTCCAGCCCGGCCGCTGGTGTCCGGGGCCTACCCGGCCTCCGCTCCCGGGAGCCGCCCGTGCGCTTTGCTGCATCCTCATCCCCTTCGCTACCTGCTGCTGTCCGCCCCTACCTACTTGGAGGCACCGGGGAAAGTGCAAAGCACGGTGACCCCCAGCGGCTCCTCTGGAGCGCTGCAGCCCACCACGGGCTCCGGGCCTTGGGAGGTGGCCAAGGGGCTGGCGTCACGGCCGGGAGGCGGATGCACCTCCTTTAGCATCGAGAGTATCATGCAAGGAGTCGGAGAAGGGGGAACAGGAACCGCCCAGAGTCTGTCTCCGACTCCATGGGGCTACTGTCACCTGCTGCAACGCTCGTCGTGCCTGTTGCACAGCCAGGCCACTGTTCCCTTGCTCCACGTGCCTGCTGCCACCGCATCCGCTGCTCGGACAGTGTTGCAGCAGCAACAGCAGCAGCACCAGGACTTGGCCAGCAAAGGCGCGCTGCTGGGCCAGCACCTATCCGCGGCTGCGCTGCTGGGGTGTCAGCCCGGAGCAGAGGGCTCCAGGCCGAAGTCAGGTGGCGAGGGGACCTGGAGAGAAGAGGGAGGGCAGGGTGACACCGGTCCGTCTCTCCCAGCCGCCTGTCCTTGAATACTCACTACACCTTGCACAGCCCAGACTAGGTGTCTGCATTAGCATTCCGCAGCAAAGCAACCACTAATTTTTGTTCGCTTGGAAACATTTACAAAGGCAAAGTTGAGTACTGTTTCCTTAGACGACACGAACGTCAACCTCACATGGTGTCAAAACTCACCTTTTCCAGCCTCCACGTGTGGTTTCTTGGGCGTTTCCGATTTGCACATTTCCAGAGGAATGATGAACGTGAGTGGGGCATTTTGTTCTGGTGTGAAAAGAAAAACAAAGATACAATGTGCAGTGCACACCCTGTTTTCCCATTTTCTCTCCCTGGGAACTGCCAGTATTATCCCCAAGTCCAGTACAAAGTGCCCATGTCCTTTATGTCTTCCTGAAATTGATGTGTATTGGAAGTAGAATCTTAATTTCAGAGCACTTATCTCTGATTTGTATCTCCAATGTGCCCACTTCCATGGAAAGGTGTTAAAATTAAACCCAGCTATATAAACTAAATAAAGTGCTAAATCATTATACGACACCGTTTTATATTACTTCTCACTATTCGCTTTCTAAATTGAACTTCTTTTAGAATTCGTTCTTTCCTCCCAATTAAACAATTTAGTTTACAATTTTATTCATTATAGGCATCAGAAACAACTCATTTTCAAAATTACTTTTAAAACTTCCAAATATTTGAAGTTGAAAAGACCTGTCTTTGGAAATATGGGGTTTAATATATATATAATCTATAGAATAAAACAATTGGAGGAAATGTAAATATAGTCTCCATTTATTTTTTATCTTCCTAAAGATGTTTTTCTTCTGAATAATTTGGAGGACTATTCGAAATCGATTTGGAAGGCCAGTGTTTGCTGGGTATGGGAGGAAGGTGTTTTTTTTTTTTAAAGATATATTTATTTGTGTATTTTTAAAGAGAGGGGAAGGAAGGGAGAAAGAGAGGGAGAGAAACATCAGTGTGTGGTTGCCTCTCACATACCCCACACTGGGGACCTGGCCCACAACCCAGGCATGTGCCCTGACTGGGAATCGAGCCAGTGACCCTTTGGTTCACAGGCCGGTGCTCAATCCACTTAGCCACACTAGCCAGGGCTGTATTTTAAAAACCATTAGAACTTCCAAAACGAAGGCCCAAAGAAAAAGATTGTATCAAAGAAGCATTCATGTCGTTACAAAATGAACTGTAATTCATTTACAATTTTAAAAATTATCTTTCTAGGAAAGTGACTTTAGGGGCTCCTGTTCTGTCTTTTTAAACCACAAAGTAACTTCTTTTTGTTTTGAAAAGAGTTAATTTCTGGAACGACTTTGCATCCAGAAAGATTTCACTGTACTGGGCCTCAGGTGACTGGCTGGAAGGGAAAGAAGACCAAGATGCCATCATGAAATACCCCGCCAGAAGACGCAGATTTCTCGAGACCTTCCCCGCTCTTGAACAAACTAATTTCCCCCTCTCTCCTTCCCTTCCCTTCCCTGCTCCTCCCCTCCACTCCTCTTATTTTTTTCTTTTTGTTTCTTTTCCTTTCCTTTTCTTTTCAAAGCATTACTTTCAGATTATTTTTGGAAGAAGTCACTCTGTCAATGTGAAGAAGTTCCCCGCCTCGGCCCCGAGGGAGGGATGATAGACACAGGTATGTACAGCCGTCTAACTGGTCCATTCTCACTCCAGCTTCTCATCTCCACCCCACCACTCGGAACTTCTTCGGCACCTTCTGCCCGCAATCCTTACCTCCTCCGGGTTTGGTGGTGCGATTCCAGAGACGTCCTGGAAAGCTGCCAAGCCCGACCTTTGGTAGCGGCTGGGACGCAGAAGTTCGGAGTCTGCTCGCTGCTCCGCACCTGCAACCTTCGTCTGCGTGGCGGCGCCGCCAGTCCCACGCGTTAGGCTCCTATCTTAGGCTGCAAGCGACCCTCCCCAAACCTCTTTCTCTTTCCTCCACCTCTCCCTCCTTGGGCTTTGACCAGTCGTGAACTCAGTCTGTCTGACACTCCGCTTTAAGATCGATTTAGCAAATTCTCCAGGTCTGGGCCAACCGAAGAGTTTGGAAAGAAGCCGAGAATAAAGGGAGCCGGTTCACATTCCAATTCTCCCTTGCCCTTCGCGCAAAAACATCTCCGGGCCCACATTACTTATTTTATCCGGTCCACAGACGTCGTTCGGGCTCCAGGTGGAGCCTCCTGCGACCCCCCGAGGCTCTCCCAGCGGGGCGCGTCTCGCAGGAGACGGCTTGTTCTCTTTCCTGCCATTGCCCGAGGCCAGACCAGTACAGCCGCCAACGCTGGTGACTGCGGGTCATCGTAACCTGCCTCGAGCCGGCCCCCAAGCTCCTAATCTTTAGCTAATGAAACTATATCGAATGATGAATTTTCAGGAAAAACCTCAGTTCAGTGGCAGAGTAAGTTAAACGTCGTTCTCCAACCGAATGTGGCGATTCGGTTACACCTGGCCAAAGCGCGGCCACCGCGTGGGGAGGTCCGGTCTTAGTGCGGCCCGAGCAAACCGCTGATGAAGTCGAGAACTCCGCAGGCCCCTAGACAGGGAGGGTGGGCGGCGGAATGTGGACGGGCGGCCTCGGGCTCAGCGTGGTGACCGGGCCGGGCCACGCAGAACACCAGGCTGAGGCTCTGGATCCCGGTGGTTCTGCACAAGGGCGTCGCGGCGCCTTCGGAGTCCCGAGTTCTGCTCACCCTGGTGCTGGCCTCTGGCCGCGGCCTCAGTCAAGAGCTCCGGTCCATTTAAAATCTGCGCAGACAGGGTAACGCCGCCCCCGAACTGCCTGAGGGGATCCCGTGCCTGCGGTGGTTCCCGGCCGTCCGGCTCATCGTCTTGAGGCCAGAAAGCTGACTGTGTCCAGAGCCTCCGGGAGGAGCGGAGCCCGAGGGCCTGGGAGGCTCAGAGAGGTTGGGGCGAGAGCAAGAGGGAAGCTGGGAAGAGAGCCTTGGTGGTCCTGCCCGCTGAAACGGTAACCACCCGGCTGACCTCTAGTTCCTGGTCCCTGCGCAGGACACGCCTTTACGCCCGAATGACACTATGGAATCCCCATTATGCAGCTCAGACATTTGTGACTTACAGAAACTAAGAAACTCTTTCGAGGGTCCTTCTGCGGCAGAGATAACGGTCCCTGTCTGGTTTTTGAACCACAACCCTACGGGCGCCCGCGACTTTCTCCTGCCTGGGCCCCTCTCGGGTCGCAGAGGCCGAGGCCTGGAGGGCCCCGGGCCAGGAAGCGCCGAAGCCCGCGCGCGCCTCCGGTCTCCCAGCCTTTTGCCCCGGAGTCTGCTCTGCATTTCCTTAGGAAGGTCACTGCGAGGACAGGACGTGGCCACCACCCGGGGACGTCGAACTAAAGGACTCCACTCAACGAAGGGTCTCAGAGAGGCCCTAGAGTGCGTTCTTGTTCCCTGGCCGCATTTTCGTTCTCTTTCCCCGCGTGATCCCCAAGAACCCAGGCGTCGGAGGCACAGCGACCCTGGTCCGCTTGCAGACGGGACCCGCGGCCTCCTCCCTGCCGCCTGCCCCGCCGGTGGGGGTGGGCAGCTACCTGCCCCGCACTCTCCCGAGATTCATCTCTGGAATCTTGACTCTGCGCTCCACTGCGCGCTCCGCGCGGGGCCCTGGATCCGGACGTCGGAGGCGTCCTGCGCCCTATCTGCTGGGCGGCACGGGCTTGGGCGGGTGAGGACGCCGGGCCGCGGGAGCAGCTGCCCTCGGTTCACGCTCAGGTCGGAAGGTGGGCTGCGAGGGGAGGGAAGGCTCAGATTTGGAAGAAGAGAGAGAGCGTCTGGGGGTCGGGCGGACTGGAGCCCAGGTGCCTGTCGCGCCAGCAGGCCCAGCGCAGGGTGATCCAGCAGGGCGGCCACACCTTAACCGCTCAGGACCCGTGTATCCCAAACCGCTGGTACTGGTTTATTCCTGGGAGTGTAGCTGACCCTTCAGAAACCATTCTCTTCTCCCGTCGGCCTGAACCAGTCCCCCTGCTTCTTTCATGTGGATTGGAAGGCAACAACAGACGGTAAAAAAAAATCCAGAGAAACAGCAGAAACTATGTAAAAAGAGACTAGGATCAAAACAGCGATGCGAACTAATAAGGCTGGGAAAGAGATACAGCACATTTCGTCTTCTAAGATTTTGCACCAATCTCTCACCACATTTGGTTGAAAGTGCAGGGACTCAGCTCTATCCCAAACAGTACTTAGGGAGAACGTCCAGAAATGTCTTCTGCATTAACACTGGTTCCAATCTAAACTGTGATCTTGTTGTCATTGCTAATGTCCCCTTCCTGTAATCTCTACAAAAACAGTTTAGTCTTAATGGCTGCTTTTTAATATCAGCACTGACATTATTTCAATGTGTTTTAAGCACTTATTGATTCCACACACACCACTAGGTTCAAAGAACTTAATTAGGTGATAGCTAATACTATCAAAATTTGCCACCCTCTCCCCGTGAAAAAACACCCCAGAAAATTAGATGTAAGGAAAAAAAAAGATTTGAGAATCCAGTCTGAAATTTAGTTCAACACCAGTTCCCTGTTTCTCAATTACCTGAATATACATAACCAAGGTATGTTTGTTAAAAGGAATGCATGTAACAGAAGTATTAGGTTATACACTGTATTTTCTTATTTGTTCTTAGAATGCAGGAGTATGTTTATTGTAGTCAGTAATTAAGAATATTGGGATAGTTATTATTTATTCAATTGGTGAAGCAGTTTCTATTCCCAAATTTAAGCAGAGAAAAAGGAGATTAAATTAAGTGCAAGAGATTTCCTTTTCTTCAGATACTGTAGCTTTGCTGTGTATAGCTTTGTCTGTATTTAAAGTCATATTTGCAATCAATAATTCTTCAGATTAAGGTGACTGTTATTGTGTTATCCGAGGTAACTATTGTATGAAAGATACTGTGTGGCATTTCAAGCAGTATTTATATTTTCTCTTAATTATTATCTCTTTTTTTTTTTGAATAATGGGAACTTCCAAACACATCCAAAGCTAGAGAGATTGTTGTAATTAACCCCTATGTACCTCTCAGCTGGGCCAACCTGGTTCCATCTTTACTCTCTGAAAGTCCTCTCCCCACTGAATTATTTTGTATCAAGTTCCCAGGTATTCTATCATTTTATCCACAAATATTTTTTAACATTCTCCAAGAGATAAGAATTCCATTAATGTGACCACAACACTGTTATTCGGTGTAAATCGTAACAGCATCACCGATTCATCCAGACGATGTTTAAATGTTCTCAATTCTCTCAGAACTTTCTGTTTAGTTGACTGGCTTGCACTGGAAGGCAAGTAAGGTCCACCCACTGTATTTGGTTGATACACGTTCTCTTATGTCTCAGGTTTCTCTCTTCTTTTATTTATTTATTTTTTTAAAAAACCCTTTCTGTTGTTGTTGAAGAAACTGGACACATTCTTCTAGTCTTGAAGAATTTGGCGTTTTGGATTTTGTAATTAAAGGCAATATTTTTATAGTAAGATATTCCCAGGGATAAGGTTATTTCAGACTTCTGAATATTAGCAAATAATAATATTGTGTGTAGAGCAGAGGCAGTAGTCAAGATACTTTGAAGAGTCCCCTGTTGAGAAAATAAATTTTAATTAAGGTACACGTGAGTCTGGGAAAAGTTATGTGAAAGTTCCCTAAATGTAAATGTAATGTTTTCTTACAACTTTTAAGACTAGATTGCTATTTCCATGTATTTATAGAAATATACAATTACCAATCAAGTATTTCATCTAAAGATATCAATCTAGTCTTATTTTGGCAAAAATAATGCTCTTTATCCCTTTAAATTTTTAGTTGAAGTTCCAAAGACATTTTATGTTTCAAAATTTTAGGTTTTACAGTGTTTTGTATTTTTAAAGTGAAAGTTAAAATGTGATAACATCCAGTCAGGGAAAGAGCAGGGTAGTAACAAATTCTGCACTCATGAGAAGGAAAAATCATTTTTGGATAACTCAGGATAGGGAAGAAATTAAACTTGATAGAACAGATTTCACTTGAATATAAGAATTATGTTCCATAAAAGTTGAAAGTAGCCAACTTTGGGGGGCTCCTTATTGCTTTAAAGAATATGCACACCAAGTAAAATATCCATTTTCATTTTTCCTTTGTATGTTGGGCTTTCATGACCTTGTTCATCTTGGTCTGTAGTTGTATGCCAAGGTCACTCTCTGGAGTTCCCGTGAAGGGAGAGACCGAGTCTCACTCATCTTTGTATCCCAAACAGTTTCCAGAACATTGTCAAAAATACTCATGAAATTCATTTGAATCTATCATATCTATAACGTTGGTGTGTATTGAAGTGTGGTACATATTTTGGGCTTTAACTTAAGTTTAGATGGATCTAAACGTATTCAATTACCAAAATTGTCTAAAAAGTATTATTTATCCAGAACAAATAGAGATTTTGGGTAATGATAAATGTGTATGTTGTAATATCTTAATAGGTCACATTTCTTAATCATTTAACACCTTTTGGTAAGCAGCTGATGTTTTATACAATATTGTTGGGTTTGCTTTTTTTTTGCTTGAGTTTCTTGGTTCATTACATATAGAACTTAATATGATATCATATATTGTATCTCTATATAATATATATAAATATATCTATTATATTTGACATGCAATAACTTTGAAACTTTAATCCTGGAATAGATTTCCAGTGTTTACGAAAATTATTTAAATGCCTAGTGTATGGAAGTAGCTTTCGTTTGTTAAAGTGAAACCTAGACTCGCGATTTCTCAAGGATGGGCCCTGTTTCCGAGGACAGATGGACAGCAGTGAGAGGCTGGGTTTCTGGATGAAATGTGTGTCAGTTTGCATTCCAGTCCTGACTATTCCCAGCTCTACATTCTTGGGCAAGCAACAGAACCTTTCCAAGCTTCAGTTTCCTTCCCCATTTACATAGTGGAGATGATTATAGATCTCATTGTGGGGACTACCTACAATAATGCATGGGCAGTGCTTAGCACAGTGCGTGGCATGGGCTAAAGGCTCTATAAACGTCAGCTATTATTTAGCGATGCTGATAACTATGATGTGTCTCTAGGTGGAATCCTGGCTGACACGCTCTTTCCGGTGTCCTGGTCAGTCTCACACGGTGGGCATCCTTTATTTCTTGCCATACATGGATGGTGTACTGGGCATGCTATTTCTTTGCTGCCAGAAGGTCCCTGGTGCAGGTCACCTGCTGGTTTAGTTCAGCCTCTGGTGTGAGGGGCAAGCATGTGCACCATCGCTTCCCAAGGACCAGCAGAGTGAGGTACACATCCTTAGGGTGAGCTCTTTCTGTTTGCATAGAGAACTGTTCTCCTCTACCACAGAAGCCCAGTAGATAACATGAAGTAACTAAAGTACCTGTAACATGAGAATTCATGCATGTTGGATAATAATAAGATTATCCTTCTGTTGAGTGAGTTGCCTGCTTCATTTCTGCTCAGCTTAATTTTTACTTGATACAGAGATGTATTTTTCATTTATTTATCCAGAAAATAGTGATTGAGCAATTACTCCATGTTTGTGCTGGGAGCAAGGGACCCAACGACGAACAAGACAGATGCAGCTCCCTCCGTCAAGGCCTGGAGCCCAGCTGAGGACACAAACGAGGAAGCAGGCAACTACAGGACTGTGTGATAGGTGTGGTCTGGGTCAGCCCACAGTGTGTGGGACGTGCAGGGAGGACGGGGCCACATGTGCAGCTGTGCAGCAAAAAGTGCTGGCTTCTTTGGCTTCTGGTTACTTTCATTCATGGAAGTGGAGGTGGTGAGAGACACACAGAGGCTCTAATTTGTTTTCACAGCTTCCAATTTGTTCAGGGGGGTTCCAGTTTGTCCCTGCTTTTCCCCACTTCATGTGTAGCTTTTCCTTCTGACTAACAGTCCAATCAATGTGCAGTGATTTCCAGCCACCACCAGACACAAAGGCCTACTGCAGACTTCGCCAGCTCTCACAACTGCGTAGTCTAATCCCGGTAATAAATCCCTTATTGCATACCCTCACAGTGGTTCTGCCTCTATGGTTGAATCATAATGGACACATCCTATTAGGTTATCAACTTCCTGCGAGAACAGACCAGACGTTACCCCTTTTCCTATGGAGTCTAGATAGACCAGGGGTCAGCGAAACTTGTCACTTCCCCTTTTCTTCTCTTTCTCCTCCTCCTCCTTCTTGTTTTGCTTTTCTTGATTTTCATGTTCTGACCTCCTCCCCCTCCTCTTTCTTTTCTCCTTCTCTCCTTCCTCTCCCTCCTCCTCCTTCTCTTTACAACCTTTAAAAAGGTACACCCATTTTTAACCCACAAGCCATACAAATGCAGCCCATGTTCTGTTCTGGCCCCTGGTCTATTCTTAACCAACGTTTCTTAAAGAAGTGGCACCACACTCAGGAGTGACTTTCATTTTCTTGGGCATAATGATTGGGAGGCATCATGGATATCGAGTGAAGTTTAGGGTTGGTGAACATCCTGAAATACACCAGCAGTCCCACGTGAGGGAGAAAGCCATGCATGATACTTGAATCTGAATCAATGGTGTAACACTTCCTGTAAATGGTCTGCATTGGTAATGGTCACTTCCATGGTGATTTACATGTCTAGATGTAAGCATATGACTAGTTCACTGTCTTTTTGTGTAGTCTTACTCGACATTTGGAAAAATGCAATCTTTATTTCCTAAGTATTTCTTTGGTCCCTGTCCATATTTGGACTCCAAATATGCAAATATCAGGCTGTTTAAAGTTGTCCCACAGCTCATTGATGCTGTTATTTTTTTCTATATTTTTCTCGGTGTCATTTTTCATAATTTCTATTGCTATATTTTGAAATTTACTTATCTTTGTTCTGCAGTGTTTAACCTGCTGTTAATCCCATGTTCATTTCACCTGTAGTTAAAATGTTCAATCTTTTCTAAAGCTTCTGGAACATATGAAACATAGCTATATAACTGTTTAAATGTTCTTGTACAGTAATCCTATCATTTGTGTCATTTCTGGACTGGTTTTGATTAATTTTACTTATAATTATTCGTCACATTTTCTTGTCTTTTCATGACCACCATAATTTTTGATTGGGTGACAGGCATTGTGAATTTTATCTTAATAGTTGGTACTTGATAATTCTGTATTCCCTGTTTGGAAAGGATTTGGGCCTTTGGGACCTTGCTTTATTGGGTGATAAGAACAGCATTTAGTCCAGAGCTGGTTTGCTCCATGACTGAGTCACAAGCCATCTGAGCCTGTGCCTCATGAACTGAGGTCTCCCATTCCGGCTGCTGGCGAACGGCGGTATTCTGGCTCCATGCGAGCACCTGGTGCTACTCCCTTTACTCTTGTGGATGGGTCCTCCCCCGGTCTCAGGTTGCTTTTTCACTCGCAAGCTCTGATCAGTACTCTGCTGATACTCAGGGGGAGTAGTAGTTGCCGCAGCGCCTAGCAGTGCTCTCCTCCCCAGTTCTCTGCCCTATTCCATTCCAACCACCTCAGCCTTCACGGATTCTCAGCTGTCTTCTCAACTCCGGAAGGCCTCTGGGCTCTGTCTGCACCCATCGTCCTCTGCTGTGGCCTGGAAACCCTAACAAGGCAGTAAGCTGGAACAATTGAGGGTTCACCTGGTTTGTTTCCCATCTCCAGGGGATCACTGTCCTTTGTTGCTTAGTTCTAGTATCTTAGAAAGCATCGTTTCATATATTTTGCCCAGTCTTTTAATTGTTTTAAGGTGGAACAACACGTAGCCAAGCATTTACACATCAGAGCATATATAATCTTACTTTAAGCTATTTCCTTTTCAAATCTTCTTTGTCTTGTATTTAGGGCATTACATCAATATTTGGAAATTCTATTATATTCCCATCTGTTATCTATTCATTTTATTTAAGGGTAGTGCGCAGGGCATTCCAGGGAGCAGGGGGTCTGGCAGGGTGAGATTCACAGCTCTAATACTTAGAGGGGCTTTTTAGTTTATTGTGCATATAGAGATACTCTTGAGAGTGAAATTGGGTGCTATAATGATTACATCAGGACCATGGCCTGCACCAGACTCACCCAGGCAGCCTGGGGCATATTTGTATCTCACCTGTACTCTATGTCTGTATCCAATTCATTGCTTAATTCTACAGCCTTTTTTTGAGCCTGCTGTGTGCCAGGGGCTGCCATGGACAAGATCGATCAGTGAGGCAAAGTCCCTGCCTGAAGGAGCTGACGGAGAGACAGGAGACAGTTTGTTGTGACCCAGGGCAACCTGTGCTCTGAGGATGGCCCAGTAAAGGGCAAGTGTAAGTCCAGTGGAGGGGAAGTCAGGGCACTTCACAGAGGAGATGAGTCTTGAACTGTGTTCATTGGGTCCTTAGGACGAGAGGTGGAAGCAGAGGTATTCCGAGGACTGTGTGTCAAGGCCAAGAGCCAGGGTACACCGAGTGTGATTGCAGAGTGATTCTGATTGGCTGGAGAACAATGTACAGGCAGAGCTGGGAGGAAAGGAAGGGGAAAGGTAGTGCCTACAGCAATAGCAGTTAATATTTAGTGCTCGGTTACCATGTACTAGGTGCAGTTTGGGGCACTGTAAACATATTAGTTTATTTAATCTTTACAACAACCCAATGAGGTAGGTACTATTGTCATCCCCATTTTACAGATGAAGAATCTAATATGACACACGGAGAGGTTGAGTACCTTGTCCAGGGCCACACAGCCAATACATGGTGGGTCCTGGAATGGACCCCAGTCTCCCTTCACTCTAAACTATTGAGAGACAGATGCTAAGGAGTCTTATTATTCCAAGCTAAGGTGGGTGTGCCAAAGACATTGGCATGCAGGCAGTCGGGAGGCTCTGAAACTTCTGAAATAGAAAAGTGACTTGTCTTAGGTGGCATAGGAAGCTCTTGAGCAGCATTCAAGGGAGATTTAGGAAGGATTTATATTGGTCACAGGAGCTGGCGAGAGGCTGAGCTAAAGCAGCAGGAGCAGGGACAGGAGGGACCCGCATGGGTAGAGTCCTCTGGCCTCAGAGACCACCGTGAAGGAGGTGGGAGGAGTCCAGGAGGATGCCCAGTGGCTGACTTGTGCCCCTGCATGGACATGTGGGTTTTACAAGGGGGACCGCCCAAAATCGAAATTATCTCCTGGAGGGTGGGCCCCTTTTAGTACAGGCATCTCCCTCCAGGTGAGAGTTCTAGGAGCCCATCGGCATCAGTACACCAGCTGGCATTGCTGTGAAAAGCTGCATTCAGCTTCAGTGAATTTTTTTGAAGGCTCTTTCAATGTGTTTTCTCATTCCGTGGTGGGTGATTTATGAGCGCATCTGCCCACAATGCTCAGCGTGCTCAGCAGGTTTTGACAAAAAGCAGCATCATCCCCATGCCTCACCCTCCCTGCTCACCCGATTTCACCCCAAGCAACTGTCTTTTGTTTCCCTGGATGAAAACGTCCTCAAAAGGAAACATTTTGCTGAGGTGGAAGAGGTGAAACAAAAAACAGCAGAGGCACTAAAAGGCGTCAAAATTGACTAGTTCAAAAACCGTTTTGAGCAGTGGAAAAAACATCTCAATAGGTGTACTGCATCAGATGGAGAGTGCTTTGAGGGTGACTGAAGTTTAAGCAAGTAGAATGAATACACAGATTTTTTATAAACAAATTCCATTTTGGGGGGTCCCCCTTGCAGAAGGAGAAGCAGGGGCATTTGAGAAGGGGGTTCTGACAATGACTTGCATCTTAGCCACGTGGTATTTGAGGTGCTCATACCAGCGCCAGCTGGACATGTTCAGGTGGCAGTAAGAACTTCAAAACTAGAACTCGGGAGAGAAGTTTGGGCTGGGGGTTTGGGCGTCACCATCATGTCCGTGGTAGGAGGGCTGGTGTTTGGAGGAGATGGCAGCAGGCCCTGAGTGAGAAGAGAGGCGAGAGTGGTCCCAGGGATGCCACTTTTCAGGAGGTGGCTGTGAGTAGGAGGCCGTGAAGAGGGCCGGGAAGGATGCCGGAGGAAAACCAACGCCCAGTGATACTGTAGATGCCGAAGGAGAAGGGCAACAGCAGGAATGAGTGAGTAGTGCAAAGTGAGGACGGTCAGATAAATCAAAGACTGGGTTGGCTCTAGCAGGTTATGTATGGAAGAAACTTGGAGCCCAAAGGAAAGCTGTGGTGACTTAGAGGGTGTTGGTGTCCTGGGGCTGCCATTAAAAAGTACCTCAAACTTGGTGCTTTGTAACAACCATACTTTATTCTTCTCCTGTTTCGGTGGCTGGAAGTCCAAAATCGAGGTGTCAGAAGGGCCATGCTCTTTCTGAAGTCTCTGGGGATGGGTCTCTTCCATGCCTTTCTCTCCACTACTGGTGCTGCTGGCAGTCCTTGGTATCCCTGGGTTTACAGACACGTCATCCCAGTCTGTGTCTCCAGTATCATGTCACAATTTCTGTTGGCTGTCTGCATTTCTTCTGTTCTTATAAAGACACTGGTCATACTGGGCCTTTCTCCTAACTAATTCCCTCTTCAACACCATCTTCTTCTCCAAAGAAGATCTCATCCTCCTGGGAAGGACATGAATTTTGGGGGGAGACACTGGTCCACTAAGTACAGGGATAAATACGTAGCAAGGAAGACTGTAGACTTCACTCTAAGAAGCTAGAGATGGAGACAGGGATAAACGGAGGAATCCTTTCCTCCCCACCACAATGGGAAAGACTTAAGTTACTTCGTTGAATAAATGAAGGAGCTCCAGGGATGGAGAGGGTAAAGATTCTGGACCGAGAGCATATAATTGATGGTGTGAGCTCCTGAGGGGCTGGAGGTTGGGACACAGGTGGACGGATCAACATTGGGCAGAACGGGGGGTGGGAAGGGGACAGGCGTGTGCAGATGCAGATGTGTTTGAGGGCAGAGGGGGCAACCAGCTGAGCAGATGAAGCGTGACAACATGGCTCCATGCGTGTTGGAGGTGTTCAGTAAGCAAATCGAGAGCAGATGTTGGAGTGAGCAGCTGAGGCAACAGCTTGTGGAACTAGCCCTGCTTTGTGGGTAGGGCATTAGTTAAGGATCTTGGCCATGGGAACCGAGAAGAATAGGGGAGTCTGTTCGTGCCTATTACAGAGCTTGGGGGTGGGGCAGTTTCAGCATCAACCTGAGGAATGTCCATGAAGGCCAGAGTGAGAAGCCCTGCAATCAAGGGCACCAGTTCTTATTTGGCGGTGAAGTCCTCGCCCAGCACTATCGCTGCCCTCTGTTTAATGGTCCCAACCCAGGGCAATCTGTAAGAGTCGCTATGAAAAAGGACTGAGGGGTAAGAATATGTTCCCAAAGTTAAGATGGAAAGAGGATTCTCCAAGATAATTCATGCAGAGGGTGGTGCAGGTGCACGTAAGAAGCCCTCCACTGCTTCAGTGTCAGGATGGAATTCATTCATAGAGAAAAGCCCATCACCGTTTGGACCCATGCGTTGGCCTGAATTTATTCCCCAGGCTGGAGGAATACTTCCCAAGATGAACTCAAGAAGGGAAAACCACAAACCCTTGTCAAACGACAGACCCGCAAACCTGCTGGGTAGTCCCTCCAATTTTCCCACACTTTTTCTTCCACTTGGCTTTGCCCCTTAACCTTAGGGTCCGTGTGAGGAACCAGGAGGCTCGAGGAATAATGATTCCAAGTGAAATTCCTAGTGTGCTCCATTTACCAAATGGAGGGGAAAGCTTTATACAATGTAATAGTTTTCATGGGGCTTATTTCTACCAAATCAGTTTTGGGTCCATAGTGAGGAATCTTTTCTGGATTAAACCGTTTAATTGTTGTGGAGATCCTGGCCTAAAATCAGAGTAGATAAAAACACTTTCAGAAGAATTGAAATTCTAACCCTTAATGGTATCAGACAGGGCTGAGCCCTGCCCTACAGTTTTATACATGCATTTTACTGAGCTGCTGCTGCAGCCGAAACAGCAGTTCTCAACTTGGGGCTATGTAGCCCCTCCCACCCCCCCGCCCAAGGGGACATTTGGCAAATGTCTGGAGACAATTTCTTTTTGTCGTGGAGAACATGAGTCCTTTCTTTCTCTTTTCTCTTTAAAAAATCCTCACCCAAGGACATGCCCATTGATTTCAGAGAAAGGAGGAGGGAGGGAGAAAGAGAGGGAGAGAAACACTGATGTGAGAAAGAAACATCAACTAGTTGTCTTTTGTAAGTGCCCGGACCAGGGACCGCAACCTAGGAATGTGCCCTGGCTGGGAATCGAACCTATGACCCTTTGGTTTGCAGGATGATGCCCAACCAACTGAGCCACACCAGCCAGGGATTTCCCCCTCCATTTTTAAAAACTGTGGCGAACACACATACCAAACAATGTACCATCTGGTCCGGTTTTAAGCTCGCAGTTCAGTGGCCATCAGTACACTCACTGTTGTGCTCCATCACCGCCCTCCATCCCCAGAACAGTTTTCATCTTCTAAAGCTGAAACTCTGCCCATTTAACAATAACCTCCCATTCCTTCCTCCACCAGACCCTGGCCGCCTCTGTTCTACTTTCTGTCTCTACGAATCTGATTACTCCGGGCGTCTCGCACATGAGGAATCAGACCGTCTGGAGGTGTTTCTGACCGTCGCACGGGGGAAGGGGCGCCGCTGGAGTCCTGTCGGAGGAGGCCAGGGATGCTACACAACGTCCTGCCATGCGCAGAATAACCTCACAACACAGCATAACTCAAGCCCAAATGTCAAGTGTACTGAGGTTGAGCAACCCCGAGCTAGAAGAGTTCCATTCATAATCTCAAGCTATAGCATATTAATTGAAAGACACTGGTTATGCTGCAGTAATAAACAACCTTCAAATCTCTGTGATTTAACACAAAAAAATTTGATTGTGCTCTACCATGAGGCATCTTAGGCCAGGGACTCAGTAAGTGATGGGTGTTGTAATAGCTTCTAACACTTCCACGGGAAATGTGCACGTCACTTGCTTTCATTCACACTGTACCCACCAGATCCAATCACATGCCCACGTCTCACTGAAACGGGAAAAGCTGTATTTGTGCTGCCTGTCACCTACCAGACCAAATAAGCAGAGACAGGGATTGAATCATATGGGCTCTTTGTCGGATGACCAGCGATCTGAGAAGATGGTGGGTTATGCACCCTAACAGACGGTGTTACATTTCCTTTCAAGCCAGCCTCTTTAGAAGGAGAAAAAAGTGTGGGTAAGTGTTGGAACTCAGGAAAGAGGTCAATCAGATAAAAGCTGCAGTCCAGCAATTTCCCTGACATCCTTCATCTACAGTCATTTCCTGTATCTGTGTCCTGTGTCCTGTGTCCTGGGCCACCAGTGGACTGTCTCTCTGGAACACAATGGCTCGGATACCACCTTGATTACTTCTGGAGCACAAAGGTCAATTGCCCGTGATCTCCTGGAGTCAGGGTGAGCTGTACCTGTAGTTCCTGAAGCAATACATGCATTAACTACTAGGCTTATTAACTGTTACCTTAAACTAAAATTTTCTAACTCTTGAGTCCCCTATCACTACTTCCAAAAGGGTAAAGAAGTACACTTCTACTCTGTGCCCGTCAGAAAGAGAAACCACCACACACAACAATTAAAAACAAACTTCCTGGGTTATCATCTGCTTGCCATGCTGGTATCCAGAGCAAGCCTTCCTCCAGTAGGAGAGCTCAGGCTGCCTATCAAAGGAAGTGGTGGCTGTACGTGCTGTGCCCAGGGTCCTTCAGTAGCCACCTTCCTCTGCAACTTTAGGTCTTGCTGCCACACTGGGCTCTGCTTCTTGCAGATTTTCTGTTTGCGTCTGCGCCATCCCCTTTTTGGAGCCTTAGCTTACTTGCTTCTTTAACTACAACCCGACCTCTTCCTTTGGGCTGGAATGTCTCCTTCCTTTGGCCTCAGTATAGTGAGGGTCACCTGAGCACCTGTGCTCAGTGCGTCCTGGTGCTTCCTGGAATCTCTGTCTTCATGACTTTGGCTAAAGGCTCTTGCATTAGACTGTTGATTTCTCTCTTCTTTTTCAGTAGACTTTTTGGTCACAGCAATATTGAGCAGAAAGTACAGAGAGTTCCCACAGACTTCTGTCCCCATTCTTAATGACCCACCAGAGTAGCACATCTGTTACAGCTGATGAACCTACACTGACATCATTATCACCCAGAGTCTGTAGTTCACACTGCGGTTCACTCTTGGTGTTGGGCATTCTGTGGCTTTTATAAACGTATAATGACATGAATAGCATTATAGTACCATGCAGAGTGGTTTCACTGCCCTCAAAATCCTGTGTTCTGCCTGTTCATTGTTCTCTCCCCAAAACCTCTGACAATCATTAATGGCTTTCTGTCTCCATAGTTTTGCCTTTTCAGAATGCCATATAGTTAGTCATCAGTGTGTAGCCTATTTTTTAAAGGTTTTATTTATTTATATTTAGAGAGGGGAAAGGAGGGAGAAAGAGAGGGAGAGAAACATTGATGTGTGGTTGCCCCTACATCCCTCCCACTGGGGACCTGGCCCGAAACCCAGGCATGTGCCCTGACTGGGAATCAAACCCGTGACCTTTTGATTCGCAGGCCGGCACTCAATCCACTGAGTCACACCAGCCAGGGCAGTATGTAGCCTTTTAAAATTGGCTTCTTTTACTTACTAATATGCTTTTACAATTTCTCCATGTCTTTTCATGGCATCGTAGGTCATTTTGTTTTAACGTCGAGTGATGTTGTATTGTCTGGGTGTACCACAGTTTATTTATCCATTAACCTACCAAAGGACAACTTGGTTGCTTTCAGATAATTAGCTACTCTTCAGAAAGTGATGCAGCAGCAACTATGCTGAGACTCAAATGGTTTGGAAGAAATTGCAAATATTTAAGTGAGTAAATTGTTACACTCCATCTAGTAGTTTATTTAAAAAAATAAGAAGCCTGGTGGTGTTTCATCCTGACTGCACACTGGAATTACTGGAGAGCTCTTAGAGATACTCTGATGTGGGTCCCGTTTCAAGCAATTTAAATGAATTGGCCCCCGGCTGGTGTAGCTCAGTGGATTAAGCACGGGCCTGCAAACCAAAAGATCACGGTTTGATTCCCAGTCAGGGCACATGCCTGGGTTGCAGGCCAGTCCCCAGCAGGGGATGCGTGAAAGGCAACCATACATTGTATTTCTCTCCCTCTCTCCTTCCCTTCCCCTCTAAAGATAAATAAATAAAATATTAAAAAAATGAATCGTTTTGATTGTTTCATGTGCAGCCAGGATTGAAAATCGCTGGTTTATCTAATTCTAGGGGAACACATTTTACATGGAACTCATCCTGGTCCCATGAAGACAGTGATCTCAGAAAGCAGAGACTCGGTTATGACTAGTCGATTAGTAACTCCTGCTCTTAAACACTTCCTCCCGTCATTAAAAAACTCCCTTTAGTGTTTTTTGGAGGAAGCCGAGATGAAAAGATGTGCCGAGTCTTCCAGGTTTCTCCATAGGACTTTGGGGCCTTTCGTGGTTCTGTTCTGGATCTGGATCTTTGTGTATTTCTCCCCCTGAGCAGAAATGCTGATGCCATAGCTGGTATGGGGTCATGTTGCCGACTGCAGGATGGATTGGTCTGGGCTTATTACCCGGAGTGGCTGAAAGGATGTATGTTCTGAGAGGTGAGAGCCTGTTATGGAAAAGAGGAGTGTTCAGATGCAATCAGAGGCACGGAAGATTAGACAGGACACCGAGAAAGAGGTCAAGGACAGGTCAGGGACAGACGCTTGAGGAAAGAGTAGGCCAAGGCATTCAAGATTCAAAAGACCATGACCAATAAGGGACCTCAGCCATTCACTTTTATCAGCCACAAGATACAGAGTGATTTAAAGGCTCAAGTCAGGCCAGACTGGTTCCAAGCCTTACAGCTGGTGGGTTTATGAATGGAGTCCAAGTTTCTGTGGGATGAGATTTGAGGGGATCCCCCACATTCAGCTTACTCAGAGCATCAAACGCAGCAGCCTTTGAAGAAGCCTGAAAAATTGAGCATTGAATTGGGGTTTTTTGGTGAAAAGTATTTACTTGAATTAAAGCAAGTGTTATTAGTTGACTGCCTCTACTATCGAAGTGCCTTGGTAGGGAGCCAGCAAGGCTCACCTTCCTCCGAACAGTATGATTTCCTGGTGCACCTGACTGGTCGAGTTTGCAGGGACTTGTGCCTCCTGGTAGACAAACAAAGGAACTTCAATGGATTTGAATCAGAGGATGTTAAAGCTGAAAGGAATCGTAAAAGTCTTCTACTTGAGTGATGGCAAATCAGGTTCATTGTGAGGGTCATCTTTGACTAATAGGTTTCGTCTACAAAGAAAGGATTCACAGTCCATGAGAGACTGTAATCGGCATGGGAGGGGTGATTGGTCATACCTGCCGCAGGACTTTGTCATCCCTGATTCTAATCCAATACTTTCGTGTGCCAGGAGACAGAAGCTCTGAGACAGTGGTTTGTAAAGCTCATTGTCTTACTGCTTTTGTGTCATTTGTTGTAGGACTTAGGTCTCCTGTCTCCAAGAGGGTCAGCTGCCTCATTACCGTGTAACATGGCTGGGTTGTCCAGTTCATCCGCATAATAGATATTTATTGAGGACCTACTTGGTTTCCAGCACTGAAATAGGTACCAGGTATACAGTAGTAAATAAACAGACTAAGTCCCGGTCCTCACTAGTCTTACATTTTGGAGAGGAGATGAATTAATAATTAGGAGAAAGCAGGGACTTTCTGCTTCCAGGGTAGGATACCAGAAGGTAAATTATGATGAAAGAAAATTTGGGGTCAAATCCTTAGTATGCATATATTTTAGGATGAGTGGGGTGGTCTGGCAGAGGGCACAGGCGCTCTAGTGCAGTCGGAGGGACCAGAAAAACCTCCTCCAAGGCTCTTTCCTGCACCGTGAGCCATCCTTGCTGTCTGTCATTCATGCGAAGCTCACTTCTTCCTCAGAGCCTTTGTACTTGCTGACCCCTCTTCCAGGAATGCGCTTCCCCTGGATGTCCAAATGGTACTCTTTTACTTTGTTCAACTCTCTGTCAAATATCCCCTAATGAGAGAGGCCTTTCCTGACCTCTTTAGTATAGAGTAACCATCTTCCTGCCCACTTACTCTTCTTCGCCATTTTTCATAGCATCCATCACCGCCTGCTGCATTACATATTCATTGGTTCATGGTTTTCTTCCTTTCTAGAATGTCAAGTCCATGAGAGCAAGAGTCTGCTCATTGATGTGCTTCTATAGTCTAGGAAAATGTCTGGCCCATGGTAGGTGCTTAATCAACAATTTTTAAGTGATGAATGGAGAATGAATGATGGGGTGGGAGAATAAGAAATGAATCCAATCCCTAAAGGTGCAAACCGTGCATGCAGGAGATCTAGGGAAGCTTCCGAGGCCTCCTTCAGCCGGTGAGGCGGTGCTGCTGATGCTCGTGCAGCCTGAAAGCTGGCATGTGGACAGGAGCTATGAGCTTCCACCTTCTGAAGCCACAGGTCATTTTCAGTCCTTCCTGTTCATTTCCAAGCTGCCTCAAGTATTACACATGCTTAGTCTTCTTACCAGCCTCCTTACTGCTGCATAAACTCTTGCCTTAACTTACAGCTTAAATAGCAGTGGGAAGCAGGGCTTTGTGGATATATATATAAAGTTAAATAAATGAAGTTCAAGAAAAATCTAAATTTCTCAGCAAATTAAGCTTCCACACCCTGCCCTGCCCCTACTGCACTGTGATCCCTGAAGTTACTCATCAGTAGACAATTTGGAGCTGCTTTTGCATTCTTTCGAAACGAGGATCAGGTCTGCATCCATTCCTTTTTAGGGCTATCACGTTACCTCCTGCTTTCAGTGTAGATTGCTGTGCTCCAGAGATAGAAAAATAAATCCAATAATAAAAATAACAACAGTATTAATAATAACAGAACATTTACGTTTTACTTATCATGTGTCAGTTACTATACTAAATCTTTAAATACAACTTTTATTAAAACGTGTTATATATATACTTGTATATATCATTTCATCAAATCCTTACAATAACCCTTTGAGGTCAATACTACTGTTTATCCTACAGAGCCTCAGGCACCTTGAGCGGCCTGAGTTGCACAGTAAGAGAGAGAAGTGGGGTTTTAAGAGTGTACCTGTTGGGTATGGTGTGTATGGTAAAGTCCGCATGGCCACTGAGGAAACAAGAATGGGGCCTGGAAAGAAGTGTCACAGATCCCAGAGAGAAGGACACTGTATAGCCCAGGGTCACAAGGGAAAACACCAGAGGGGTCTGGAGGCCAAAGACAGGAGCAAGTGGATTGCTTAGGCCACGGCTTCTGTTGGAATCTGTTGTTGGGGCGTCTGTGGAAAGACAAGGCAGGGCAGAGCAAGCAGCTTAGGACTGGCTTGTGCGAATGATTTTGGTGGGACTGACCTACAGGGTGATCTCTAGTTGCCTGATACCTGGCTCCAAGGTAATTAAGGCAGAGGCATATTGTTTCCTGGAGCATAGGGGCCAGACAAGAAGAAAGCTCTGGATTAGTTAGTTTGTGTATCACAGGCTTGTCCTGGCTGGGCTGTGTGATTCCTCTAAGAATTGGTTGGCTGTAGGA
The DNA here is from genome assembly GCF_021234435.1 of Artibeus jamaicensis. NCBI lineage: Eukaryota > Metazoa > Chordata > Mammalia > Chiroptera > Phyllostomidae > Artibeus > Artibeus jamaicensis. The sequence goes on along the minus strand of NW_026522030.1, from coordinate 38,984,174 downwards.
GGGGCAGTCCCTCAGCGAGAAAGGCTTTTGGAGATGTCAAAACATCATAATATACAAAAATCAAAAAGTATGGTAGTTCCCTCTTAACCACCGGTTCACTTTCTGAGGTTTCAGTTATCCATGGTCAATTGTGACCTGGAAATATTAATAGGGAAACTCCAGAAACAAACAATTCATACGTTTTTAATTGTGCACCATTTTGAGTAGTGGGTTGAAATCTCACAAGTCCCACTCCTCCCAGCCTGGGATGCAAACCTTTTGACTTGCAGCTTTTATCTCACGTATTCACGCAGCACACACTGTGGTCCCTCCTGTCGGTCACTCGGCAGCCGCCATGTTGGCCGTCAGATAGACTGTTGCAGTATTGCCGGTGCTTGTGTTCACAAAGAGGCATAAAGAGCTGTTACATGCAGTCAGAAGGTGAAGAGTAGCCTGGAGCTACATCATAGTGCCTCTGTCATCCACCTCACCTCATCTCATCACGTAGGCACTGGATCGTCTCACATCCGCACAAGGACAGCGAGTACAGCACAATAAGATATTTGAGAGGGAGCAAGCACATTCACAGTGCTTTTATTATAGTTTATTGTCACAATTATTCTATTTTATTTTAGTTATTGTTGTTCATATCTTACTGTGCCTAATTTAGAAAGTAAACTTTATGATAGGCATGTATGTACAGACAAAAACAGTACATACAGGGTTAGGTGCTATGTATGGTTTCAGCTGGGGGGCTTGGATCGTGTACCCTGCAGACAAGAGGTGGGGCTGCTGTACATACAGTCCAAACCTATTCATCTGGTTCCAGGTCTGGAGGCTGATCTGCCTCCTGTGTTTCCCAGGTAGATGGCCCAGGGTCACATACTCACGGGGCCCTGCTGCCACATGGACCAACACAAGTGCTGTGTTGGAGCTCTCAGCAGTGGGAGGGGATGGTTTTTAATGGAGACAGCTGCTTGGTGGACTGGAGATTTCTGGATGGGACTCAGGACTTCGGAAGGCAGATATAGGAGATAAAGTGGGGGCTGCAGAGAAGCCCTGCCAGGTCTGTTTCAGGAAAACGCTGAGAGGACTGCAGAGTATTACCAGGGGTAGGGAGGGAGAGAGACAAGCCCGAGGGCATAGAGTGGAGGTCTTTGAAGGCCCGGTTAGAGAGTTTTGAGATCTGTTTGTGGAGAGGAACTATGTAAGGATGGCAAAACTAGAAAAGATGCTAGAGATAAACGAGGGAACTGAGGCTCAGCTTCACAGTAATAAGTGGGCACCATTGGGAAATGATGTAGCAGGTGGAGTTCACAGAATAGGCAGGCACTTGTGGTAACTACTGGTGTCAGGAGCTCGGGGTCCCCAGGTGGAAGGGAGCACAGACCCCATGGAGTCTGGGGCAGTGAGAGGCTCATGGGACGCCAGTTGGAACTGAGGAACATGTCTGGGCAGAAGCTGTGCTGTGTCTGGACATGGCAGGGCTGCAAGGCAGGAGGAATTGCCAGGAATACATGCAAAGAGACCGAAGAGGTTGAAGGAATCCAGTGCCAGAGAAATCAAGGCAGGAGAAGATTTCAAGGAGGAGGAGTGGCAGCCAGTGGTTCCAAACTCGGAAGGCTATTCCGAGTTTGAGTTGGTTATGGCCCTAGAAGATGACGTTTTGTGTCTCTGCTGTGAGATGCACCAGACTGTCAGGAGTCGAGGGAAGAAGGGAGGTGAGAACATGGAGGAAGGCAGCACAGATGAGAATCCCAGATGTTGACTGAAGTCAGGTGGACAGACTCTTTCAGGAGACACAACTTGAAGACTGTGTCTTTAGAAGGGAGATAGGAGAGTATTTTTGGCTTGGGGAAATGAGCTAATCTTGCATAATGGGATTAAAATTTTCTTTTTATTTTATCTCTGAATCTTTCATCTTTAAAAGAGAGACAAAAATATGTCCTAGATTTATGAGGATTAATGGAAAAACAGGAATAATGCTTAGCATAGTGCCTGGAACATTATAAACACATAATACATAGAAGTTATTTTTAACATCTTATTACTACATGTTTGTGAAGGGCTTGTCCCAGAATCTTGAGGTCTAGGAAAGTATTTCCTACATTTTATTTTTTAAAGTATATTTTATTGATTATGCTATTACAGTTTTCCCAATTTGTTCCCCTTATCCCTCTTCTGCCCTGTACTCCTCAACCCTCCAGCATTCCCCCTCCCCAAGTTTATGTCCACAGGTTGTACATATAAGTTCTTTGACTTCTCATGCCATTCTTAACCTCTCCCCGTCTATTTTATGCCTACCAATTATGCTTCTTCTTCCCTGTACCTTTTCCCCCTGTTTGATGTCCATTTCTCTGATTCTGTTCCTGTTCTAATTGTTTGCTTAGTCTTTGTTTTCATTGTTTTTCTTTTGGGGGGGGTTCATTTGTTGATAGTTATGAGTTTGTTGTAATTTTACCATTCATATTTTTCATCTTCTTTTTCTTAGATAAGTCCCTTTAACATTTCATATAATAATGGCTTGGTGATAACGAACTCCTTTAACTTGACCTTATCTGGGAAGCACTTTATCTGCCCTTCCATTCTAAATGAAAGCTTTGCTGGATAGAGTGATCTTGGATGTAGGTCCTTGCCTTTCACGACTTCAAATACTTCTTTTCAGCCCCTTCTTGCTTGCAAGGTTTCTTTTGAGAAATCAGCTGATAGCCTGATGGGAACTCCTTTGTAAGTAACTGTGTCCTTTCCTCTTGCTGCTTTTAAGATTGTCTATTTATCTTTAATCTTGGGTAACTTAATGATGATGTGCCTTGGTGTGTTCCTCTTTGGGTCCAACTTCTTTGGGACTCTCTGGGCTTCCTGGACTTCCTGGAACTGTATTTCCTTTGCCATATTGGGGAAGTTTTCCTTCATTATTTGTTCAAACAAGTTTCCAATTTCTTGCTCTTGTTCTTCTCCTTCTGGCACCCCTATAATTTGGATATTGGAACGTTTCAAGTTGTCCCAGAGATTCCTAAGTCTCTCTTCATTTTTTTGAATTCTTGTTTCTTCATTCTGTTCCGCTTGGATGTTTACTTCTTCCTTTTGTTCCAAATTGTTGATTTGAGTCCTGGTTCCCTTCCTGTCACTGTTGTTTCGCTGAATAGTTTGCTTTATTTCATTTTGGGTATCTTTCCGTTTTTCTTTCATTTTTCAATCTGGTTCAATCAGATCTGTGAGCATTTTGATGACCAGGGCTTTAAATTCTCCATCAGATAGGTTGACTATCTTCTTATCACTTAGCTGTCTTTCTGAAGCTTTGCTCTCTTTTTTTATTTGGGCCATATTTCTTTGTCTTGGGGCACCTGTTAAGTTGTAAGGGGGCAGGGCCTTACGTGTTCACCTGGGAAGGGCAACCTTCCTTGTTGTGCTGTGGTGCTGCCTGTGGGGGAGGGGCCAGAAAGGGGACAATTCAGTTCCTCTGCTTGGCTCTAGCCCAGCTTTCCAATCTCGAGTGAGACTGGGAGTTTCTCCCATCTCGGCAAGCACCATAGTCCACAGTGAGCTCTGGGTCTCAGTTTCCTGTTCAGCCATTCTCGTAGGCACAGTCCTCCACCTCACCCCGGGTTCTCTCCATCCACTGCCTTACCTGTCTGGTTGTTCTGGTTGACTGTTTCTTGGTTGTCAGAGTTCCATGCAGTTTGATTTTCTGGCACTTCTGGTTGTTTATTGGTTTTAGATTGGTTGTTATCCTCCTTTTGGTTGTGGGAGGAAGTGAAGTGTTTCTACCTATGCCTCCATCTTGGCTGGAACCTCCAGTATTACCTACATTTTAAATCTTGGTATCTTGTATTTGTCATTTTGGGGGGGTACAGTTGATTAAGAAATATGACTTCATATGTTTTGAAAGATTGGGCTGGAAACAGACCCAAAGCAGCATTCTTGTTACTGCTCATGTACATGTGGAAATCATACATTTTAATTGTGTTATTATAGGAGCCAATTTCTTCCTCATGGGTGTTGGTGGGAGTTTCACCCCTAGGGAGAGGGAATTTGGTTTGGGATTTATTACTCGCATCTGTGAAGGGAGTAAGGAAGAATAAGAACAGGATACTCTCTGATAGGCAACTTGACTTTTCTTTTTAATTTTGATTTGAAACTTGTCATCTGAGACTGAGGTAATTTTTCTTATTCTTTAAAAATATTTTTTTATAAGCGGGAATGATCTTGCATGAGGAAGGACAAGTCCTAGATGATAGTGAGACTTTTTTCTTGGAGGAATCCATCTCTGTTCTTTTCAGTGTAAACTTCATGAAGAAGAGCAAAAGAAAAAAAAGCCCACAACACACACACGCAGTGAAGTGTGTGTGGGTGAAGTGCTGGGAAGCCAAAGGACAAAAATCTTTCTTTTTAAGGAAGACACCTGTGCTGCCAGCCGGCCAGCACAGCCACATGGAGCGGAAAGGAATTAGTTACAGCCCTAAAGGGGGATAAATGCATCTGGTGTCAGATTAACTCCAGCAAACAGTTTTGCTTAGCTTAAAATACCCTGACTCGAAAACATGCTGATTTCAGCGTGAGAAACAGATGTGTAAAGAGGTAAACACGACTTTTCAAAAAGCAAAATGTGGTGGGTGCATCTTAGGTGGACAAAAGGCAACGTAAAACAGCCTGGCCCATTCGTATAGAGATATAGCACATACATATTAAAGGACATACGTATATCTAACCTACTAGAGAGGTTGCCTAAGAGGGAGGGGGGCTGAGTGTGGGCCTCAGAGATAACAAGAGAGATACAATAAAACAAGACCGGGGCTATGCACAAACTGATAACAATGTGCTATGAGTTGAGTATGATTTTTAAGAAGAAAGAAATCTTTTAGTTGTTGGTCTTTTCTTTGTTGCCCCGTAACCAATCTGATGCAAAGGCAAAGAACCTTCCGGAAACATGCTGTCCTAGTGGTCACGTGTGTTTCAGGGAGTTCCTCAGAGCAGTGTTAGATGGCGGTTTCCTGAGGGGAAAACAAAGGAGGCCGGATTTCAGTCCAGCGTCAGAACCGGGGCACCACCTGCTGCCTAACAGTAGGGGGCGCCCTTCCCACAGTGATGAGCACCACCTGCCCACCTGGGCTGGAACCCTGAGCCTGAGCCCCTCAGGGCTTTCCCAGGGCTGTACCGAAACATATTTTTACAACTTATGTTTAGACTTAATTCTGCTGGAAAAGTTATTTTATGAAGATGTAAACAAGCAATCTGGGAACTGTCTAGCGACACTTTTACATGAGAACACAGATGAAATACTTAACTTTTTTTTTTTTATTGGGTTCAACATGGCAGGGTAAGAAGAGCCTTAACTCACTTCCTTCCATGGATTTAACAAAATCCACAACTTCATGTGGGATAATACCGTCTGAAAGGGACCTGAAAACTAGGCAATCAGAGCTGCCACAAGAAAGGATAAAAGGACAGAATGGAGACTAACAGGAGAGGCAGAGATATGTCTTGCCAGGGGGGAACCTGCATCCGAGCAGCCACAATCCACAAACGGGAGGCATCTCAGAAGTACAAGGCTTTTCCTGAGGAGAGGGGGGTTGAGTTCCATATTAGGTACCCCTTCAGTTCAACACAGGACGGACAAGCCCTTCCCTCACCGCCAAATCCCTGGCTTTCTACACATTAATATTTTATAGTAAACCTTTTTTTTTAACCTTTAAGATGCTTGCTTCAACTACTGCTTGTATATGGGGCTAGGAAGGTTCTTTGGGAAGGATTTGAGCCTTAATCTTGTCTGGTCCCTCTAGCTAGTGGGGCATCTCAAAATGTGGTCTGGGCCACATTTGTATCTGCAGGGAACTTGTTAGAAATGCAAAGCCTCAGGCTGCACCCGGACCTCCTGAACCAGAAACTCTGGGGGCCCGGGTAGACCTGGGTGTTAGATCTTTGCGTTAACAAGACCTCCAGGTGGTTCTGTGGCAGAGTTCTAGAACTGCTGATCTAAATCTCTCTGTCTTAAATGTGCCTGTACAGGCTTCCCTCACTTGTTACCTGCCATCTTTTTATTAAGCCTAAGTCACCTAGGCCTAAGCCAAACTCCAGACACTTACATTGGAATCTCTGGGAGGCAGAGCCCAGGCCTCAGTATTTACGTCTCCCCAGATGGTCCTCATGAACTGGGAATGAATGACTTGCCCTCCTCTGGGCTTCAGTGCCCTAACCCATCAAATCACAGGATTGGGCAGTGACTAGCCTCTCTTTAGAGAATCACTGATCTAGACCAGGGCTTCTCAAACTTCGATGTGCACCTGAACTAACTGGGGTCTTGTTAAAAGGCAGATTCTGAGTGAGTAGGCCTGGGGCGGAGCCTGAGGTTCTGCTTTTTTTTTCTAGCCTCCTAGGCAAACCCATACTGCCGATTGCCAACCAGACGTGGAGAAACAAGGGCCTGGGAGCAGAGGAAAGAGTGTTAGCTGAGGGGTCAGTTGACCTGGCTTCCGGGTTGTCTTTGCCTTCCTCTGGCTGGCGTCTTGCCTGAGCCTCCGCCTCAATTCTTTGGGCCCGAGGTTTGTGTTGCCTTACCTACCTCATAGGGATGTCGCAAAAACTGAGTGAGTAATGCAGAGTTGTTTCTCAAAGTGCGAGCATATGCCCCATGAGTTTAGCGAGTATGCGGATAAACATTTAAAAATGATAATAGCTGTTTATTTATTGCTAGGAATACTTTACTTAGAGTACATGTTGCTGGCCTTCCCCGTACAGTAATAAGAAAGCTTTCTTTTAAATGTGAGTCCCTTTAAATAAATAATAATGGAAATAGTTGACAGAGCAAAATTATGAAGATAGGATGACTCAATTTTTAGAAATGCTGAGAATGCAGATGTAAAAAGGGTTATGAGAGCTGAAAAAAAGTGCCCTTGATTTTGATTGGCCTGAGAGAGACCATATGTCAGATCACTTGTGGGCTAGGCATTCTGCAACACTCATGTACGGGGCTGCAGGGATCATTATGCAAAAAATATTTATGGAGTGACTTCTTTGCACTAGATACTGTTTTGGTCACTAGGGACAGAGACAGAAACTAATTATATCCACAAGAAAGTTATAGGAGAATAAGAGGTTATGAAATAAATGTCTACACCTCTAATTTAATATTTCACTATAAAGTATGCAAAAAGAAAGTCTTGCTCACCAACGGCTGGGAAAGCTGCCTTAACCCAATAATTCACTCAGACACAAATCAAAATCAGGGCAAGGCGAAGTCCCAGTTCTGACAACTTCTAATGGATAGACTGTGTTTACCGGACATGGGGCAAAGAGTTACTGCCCCCCTGCCCTTGCCTGAGCTAGTTTCTTGAACTGGCTAAACGGTCCTTGTGTAGGATGCTACCAGCAGGTCCTGTCATGGTCCATGAGGGCGGAGCTAACTGAGCCTGAAAAAGAGGTCACTGACTCTGATTCAAAATAAGAATTTTCTGAGATTACTAAATAAGGAGGCAGGAGTCTGGTGCAATTCAATGATACTTTGTGATCCTGGACCTCTGTCTTTGAACATGAGAGGAAATTGTCAACTGGTCATTTTCTCCTTTATTTTATTTAAGACATTGGGAATAAATGACTTGTTCTCCTCTGGGTTTAAATGCCCCCACCCATCAAATCGCAGGATTGGTCAGTCCCTAGGCTCTGTTTAGGCATAACATTTGGGTATGTATGATTTTAAAGTTGAGAAGGGGTATCTCACGGAGAGTTAGTGGAGAAGACTGGAGGGCTTATTAAAAATGCAGTGAGATACTGCTTGTTAGAACTGCCTTTTCCCGTAATATCTTTGCCGAACAGGGTGTGAACTTAATAATACTGCTTTATTTGAACTTAATAATACTACTTAATAATACTACTGATTCTTCTCTTTGATTTGAGATTGAGGCTGTTGAAAATGTGTCCTAAATTAGGTCCATCCAGGCAGAGTGAAGGTGGAGTCAATGTTTGCTGAAATTAAATAAGGTAGCCAATAAACAAGATAACTCTCACTAACACATACATATGAGGGACGACTCCCCAAAATACTGGAATTATCTTCTGAAGGGCGGGCCCTGTAGAGTACAGGGTCCTGTAGAGTACAGGCTTCCCCTACTGGGTAAGTGTTCTGGGAACCCATTCATATTCGTGTACGAGCTGGTGTTATTGTGAGAGGCTGCATTTGGCTTCAGTGTTTGCTCGTTGTTTTTTTTTTTGAAGACTTTTAATGTGTTTGCCCATTTCATGATAGATGATTTATGAACCTACCTGCTCACACCGTACTGGGTATTCAGCAGTTTTTGACCAAAAATGGCATAACCCCTGTGCCCCGTCCTCCTTATTCACCTGATCTTACCCTGAGCAACTTTTTTTGTTTCCCCAGATAAAAAAAAGTCCTCAAAGGGAAGTGTTTTGCCAATGTGGAAGAGGCAAAATAAAAAAACAACAGAAGCACTAAAAGGCATCAAAACTGATGAGTTCAAAAACTGTTTTGAGCAGTGGAAAAAATGTCTCGATAGATGGATTGCATCAAATGGGGAGTACTTTGAAGATGACAAGTTTAAACATGGAAGAATAAATACACAATTTTAATAAATTAATTCCATTTTGTAGGGTCCCCCTGAAACAGTTCACAGCCAAGAGGGGAGGCCCAAATAGGGATTTGGAATGGGGTCCAGAACTCAAGGAGTCCAGGAGACATTAGAAAGACATATAAGATGTCCTCACCCCTGCCTCCCAAAGGGGTGTGTTGGGGGAAGGGGCCCCTGGAGCAGGGACATGCAGAGCTGTTTTGTACAGCTACAGCCTTGCAGCTAATCCATGGCATGGCCATTTAACATATCTATAGACTTTAACTGGTTTCATCGATATGTTAAATGGCTGTGGCCATGCTTTGAGCCAGGAGGATGGAAGTGACTTTCACCCAAAATGTAACGGGGTTGGGGGGCAGGTCCCCCTGGTTGCAGTGCCTGTGTGAGAGCTTGGACAAGATTGGCTCCATGACATGGGGCCACACCTGCCCAGACTCATGATGGCAGCCCAGTAAACTTGGAATAATACAGGAATGCTGGCAGATGTAACTGATTGTAGGAGGGGTCAGAAATGGGGGTACAGAGGAAGGTTGGCTCAGGGATTTAAACCCAAACTCAGCAGCCATTGACGGGAGAGGACCATGCAGTTTTGGCAGAATGAGACCTCCACAGTTTTGCAAGAGTGAAGGGCTTTGGGGTGCTCCCCTTGGCCACGTGGCCTAGGAAGCAGGAGAGATTTTGCCTGGAAGAAGGGTGCAAGGACTCTTGCCAGTAGGTCATGGGAAGGTGCCACATGACTTTGGATTAATTGGAGATCCTGCCTGGATGGCAACACAGCTGGACCTCTACTTTTCCTGAGATGTGGTACCCCAGATTAGGACTGAGGGAGAAGGAAGGACTGTGTGCATCTGTGGGTATCCTAAAGGACTCTGATATTTTAATGAAGACATTAGGTCACTCCTTTACGTTTGTATAGCTTTAAATAAACATTTCTTTTCCTTTTCACAAATCTCTGGCATTGAGAGACATCTTTCCTCTGGTGGCAGACAATGCAAACCTAGTAGGGGGTCCTTTCAGTAATAGTATATCATACCTGCCTCAGGCCTGTTCTGTAACAACCCCTCATATCAGAATAGGCAAACAAAAAATTCCGTTCTTAGTTATCAGCTTTGTGGAATTGTGATACAGCCCCAATTACCTGTGCCCGTCCACCCTGGCTTGCTTGAACACAGAGGCGTGGAGAGGACCTTTCCAGACGGGTCTTCCCAGCCAAACCTCTGCACCTGTAACCTGCCCCCTGGAGACAGAGGTCTAAGATTTATGTTACTCGAACCAAGAAAGAGCCAAAGGGAGGATGGAGGACTGATGGCTTTGCTGCTCTATGTGGAAAAAGAAACAGACCGAGTGAATTTGTGTATAGTCCCTAGGGAGAAAGTGTTTTTTTGTGCTGTATTTCTTTTTATCCTAGAGACTCTGAGAGCAAGTTAGTGAGAAGTTGGAAGAGGCAGTTGCTAAAGTCTGGATTTATTTGAGTTTTGGGGAGAGCCTTGATTACAAAGGAAGAAATGCTTTGTTTATATACACCAGATGGGACGCAGGATTTCCTGGTCTGTCTTTCTAGGCACTGGGAGCCTCTGATGAAAATCAATGATCTCAAGTGGGGTGGGTCCTTACTGTTTAGCGGAGCCTGATATTAACATTTCCTGCCCAGGGTTTGCTGGAATCTGCGTGTTCCCGTCAAGTGATGACAAACCGATTGCACTGGTTTCCTGTCACCGGCATAATCTTTCTGCAGAGCCTGGGGAGGCCGGTCTTTCCCATGTGCCAGGTCCCTCGCCTGCTTTTCTTTGCTGTCACAAACTGACTCTGTTGCACTTAACAGCTCTCACTGTAAGTGGTGCTGTTGGACCATTTTCCTCATGTGTGTGCTCTTCCCACTGGTACCAAAAGGGCATTCAGAGGATGATTTGATATCAAAAGGATGGTTCCTTTGGACTAGTGGAATGAACTTTCTTCCTATGATACTTTCTTCTTACTGAGATATGTGGAGGCAGCTCTGTCTCCTAGTTTGTAATCCTGAGATTGCTCTTAGATGGGGGAAAAAAATTGAATAAAGCAGCGTGGGTGATGTGGTGGTGACTACTGGCTCGTCAGTGTTTGCATCTAAGAGGGAGGCTGAGGGCTTGGGGGATGCCCAGCAGCTGTGGGAGCCAGTGGTGTAAAGAGTGTAAGGGAGTTGGGGGGGGTACAGATGACAGAAGGTGAGCTGATCATTTATACATAAAAGAAGTAATAAAAGGGAGCCCAGGAAGGTGCAGGAAAAGGAAAGAAGATTTGCCTTGATGATTAACCAGGAGAGGCCAGTTATATTTTGTGGGCTAATTACATGTGGGAAAGTCCTACTTACAACATTTTTGTATATGTGCATGTTTGTGTGTATAGCTGTATATATATGTGTGTTATTTTATCATCAACAAACGGGTTCACTTCCTCTTCTCTCATGAGCTCCTTCCCTAAGGCACTGGACCCTGGCAGGCCCGTTCCCCTTCTCCCTCGTCCTGAACACTGAGGCACAGCTGCCCCACATAATCCTGGCCCTAGGAGGGTCATGCAATGTATACATTTTATCTTTGAGGAGCTTGCTGCTTAGAGAAAGTGTGTCACATTTTTAAACTGTGACTCCTTTGTATTTTGCAGTTTTTATTTCATAAGAGTAAGAGGCACTAGGCTTGTTATTATTTTACTGGAGGTGAGAGCTTAGTGGCTGATGTCACTGACACACTTGTTTTTCCTCGCCTGCCAGCAGCCAGGTTGCAGTGCAGTAATGAAACGATGGCACTACCCCCTGGACAGCATAGCCAGACTGGTTTTTACAGATGGCAAGCACCTTGGTCTGGAGAAACCTGGCACTGAGAGGGTGGTATACTTGGTTTCCTTCTGTCTGTCGCACTTTTGGTGAAATGAATTAGACTTTTAAACCAGGAAATCCAGCGAGATAAGTTAGATCTTTCCATAAAAGCAGTGGAGTATTTCCAGCTGGTTGGAGATATGATATGCAAATGCCTTGCTAAATCGGGGTCTGGTGGATTATTGCTGTCCCGGTGGGTTCCATTGCTCCTCTAGCAAGCTGTGGGCTGCGTGCAGAATGGAGCCAGCACGAAGCATCAGCACCGCTTGCTTGTGGGAAGACCTGGTGGTTCAGGTGTTTTTCATTAGGAACTGAGTGTGGGATTTTTTTCAAGCTAAAACTAAAGCAGCAGTTCTGGTAGGAAGAGCCTCCCCTATCTCCTTCTTCTGTCTCTGGATACTCTTCCTTGGAGAGCCAGATTTCAGCAGAAGGCATTGTTAATGGAGGACTTTGTGCAACTGAAACCTCCTGGGAGGAATGGGAAAACTGGAGAGACAGGTGGTTATGTCATGAACTTCAACAGTTTATTCAGAGGCTATTGATTTTAGAATAACCAGCCGAGACGACCAAAAGCACTTCACTTTGTAGGAAAAAGTTGCCTTCCCTTGCAATTATAGATAAGCTGAGTCCTAAGACTCATAAAGCAATACATTTTCCCAACTGATGACTGATTTTTCTGGTTGTACAAGTGATATCCAAGTTATCAGCAAGTACCTGGCTCAGGAACCCCATCGCCAGTGCTTTCCAAGGCCAGGTCTCACTTCACCTTTCCCTCCACCTTGTCATGTGTGTTGGGTGGGAATAAGCTTCCTGTGGGTTCTGTGGATCGGCTCCATTGTTACCTGAACAAAGTCTGAACATCCTGTTCAGACAGAAACAAAATTCGGCTAATTGTTCCTGAGTTCACATACGGTTTTTTTGTTTTGTTTTGTGCCTCTGGATACCTGGGACTTTCCTGTGGCAGAGCTGGCTTTGCCCCACGAAGAACCTGAGGCACGGGGCAGGGGGCGTGCTGCTCAGGACTAGGCACACACATTGGCAGGTGTTTGGGCAACAGTCTTGGTTAGCTCAGAACCCTCGGGCTCTCATGGGGGAGAATTAGCTGCCCACACTCTGCCTGGCGATCTGTGTCCTTGGTTGAAATAAGACCTGGACTGGAATGCGGCATGGAGGGACCAAGTCAATAGTTATCATTACTTTAAAACCTACTTAGATTGGTTGGAAAAAGTCCATCATAGATCTGATGACGAATCAGTGGCTGAACCTAATAGACCTAAGTTAGGGTTCAAGGGAAAACCATGAGGTAGGTTTTCTTTTTCACATCCTGTCTTGCCTTTCAGTTTCTTACCCCCATCCCTCAGGGATGCCCCCTGCTCACCCCCATCTGACCCTCCCCCTCAGTGCCCTGCCTTTGGAAGGGGAGCCTGCAAATTTCATAGTCATAGTGCTGGCCAGTGTTTAGTCTTCCATGATTTCTCTGTTTTAATCAGGGAGCGCTAGAGCAAGAGTAGATCACGCTAAGCTTTTTTTTTTTTTTTTTTAAGATTTTATTTATTTATCTTTAGCGGGGAAGGGAAGGAGAGAGGGAGAGAAACATCAATGTATGGTTGCCTTTCGTGCATCCCCTGCTGGGAACTGGCCTGCAACCCAGGCATGTGCCCTGACTGGGAATCGAACTGTGATTGTCTGGTTCGCAGGCCCGTGCTCAATCCACTGAGCTACACCAGCCAGGGCCTGCACGCTAAGCTTTTTAGTAAAAATCCGAAATGGTAGAATTTCTTATGAAAAGGGTAGACATTTTGGGGCAAGCGAGCTTGCCAAACGAGCTTGGCATGTGGGTGCCTGCTTCTTTGTTGCTTAAAATATGCCTTCAACTTAGTAAGTTAATTTGCCTTCCTCTTTAATTTGTATAATACATGCCATAGTTAAGAGATTTGAGCCCAAAATTTGTCACTAGTAAGTAGGTCGTAAGCTACGTGACCTTGGGCAAGTCACTTACTCTCTCCGGGCCTCAGTTTCATCATGGAAAGCGGAAGAAATAATAAGCTTTTAAAGAGTCTTTGTGAGATTCAAATGGGGTAACACACACACATGATCTCCTTGTTCTTACAAGCATAGGTTATCCTTCAAGGATATGAAAAAGTCTGGAGATATTTAGTTTCCCCCAGGGAAGTAAACAAGGGCAGGGGTGGAATACTTTTCATTTTGTATTTTTTTGAATTTTGAACCGTATGTAACCTACATGAAAAATTAAAATTTAAATACACCTAAGCTACTTACCAGGGATGTGTGAATATAAAAAATGCCCCCTTGGTGGTGGCTCTTTTACTCGGTGCAGGTCCCTGATGAGCAAGCGTTTCACAGGAACAACCTCCTTCCACCCTCCCAGCTGCTGTGTGAAGAGGCCGCTCTAGAGGGCTCCTGGCTGGGGGCACAGGAAGCGACTTTGGCAGCTGTATTCTGTGTATGTAATAACTTTAAAAATATTTTTATTATAAAATATTTCAAACCTACAGGAAAATATAGAGAAGTCTCTTTCTGTAATTATTTAGAGTGTTCTTCAAGAGTGGCCGTGGCACTTATTAGCCAAATCGGGATACTTTTGAGAGAGAAGGGGCTGCTGTTGATAATTACGTTGTGATAGCGGATGTAAATGGAACAGCCCCGGGGAAACTGGGGTGTGGTCACCTGGAAATCGAGCGTTAGCCCCTCGTGCCTCTTTCTGGCCTGTGCCCACCCCGCCGCTGGCAACCACAATCGTGCTACGGAAGTGCACGCTGTTCACAGTTTATGTGCATACAACATATGTGTGTATCACAAACGGTGCAGAGGATTCCTTTGTGTGTTTCTAAATGTTACATAGATGGTGTCAAATGCTCTCACTGTTTTAAGCCAGTACAGCATTTTTTCTTCTTTTTCTGGGCAATTAAAGAAACTAGGGCCAGGGAATAATGACATAGTAGCTAAGGTTCTTTTGACTGAAAGCAACAGAAACTAATTCTGGCTAGATTAAACCATGATGGGTTTAAGGAAGAATATTGGAACATCTTAAGTGTCTGTGACTGGGAAAGAGGCGTTTCAGAGCAGCTCCTGGGATAGGAGGGACAGGCAGCTATAGATTTAACCCCCCGAGTTCCCACCATCAGTATGGCCTTAGTCTGTGTATGTCTGGGGTCCAGTAGTTGAATTCTAGAGACAGAGAGAATCCAGTTTGGGCCAGGCTCTCTTCACTGGGTGAACCCTTAGCACAGGGTCAGGAATGGAAGATTGTGTAACAAGGACAAAACTGCTGAGAGCTCCTCCCGCATGACTGGGACTCTTCCCAGAGCGAGCGCAGGAAATTATGGGCTGGGCATCTAAAGAAGTGACAATCGTAAGTGAGCAGAGAAAATTTGGAGATGAGAAGGCAAGTTCTATGTCTATGGTTTCTTCTGAAAAGGAACAAAGGGAAAGCGTTTCCATTTGGGAATTCCTTCTTGGCTTTTCTTGGGAATTTTACATGGACTTCCAAATTCTGGATTCTGAGAAAAATCAGCTGAGACATCTTGAAAATTGGGCGAAGTAGTATAATTCTCCTATAAGAATTAAAGCTTAAATAGTCTGTGTAGAGACCTTACTGGTGGGAAGAAATCCTCTGACTTCAGGTCGAAAGCAAAAGCAGGCCATGCTGATGCGTGGAACTGAAGGTCAGGGTTGACTTCTCTGGGGCCTGGGCCAGGAGCAGCAGAAGAATTAGTCCGTACTGTATCTGTTGCTATAGGTGTGCTCTCACAGCTCTGTCCTCTGCCGACAGTGAGTCGTTTTTGTGAGTAAATATTAATAAATTTTTAGGCATAGTAGAGTTTTTATAAATCCTATGAGTGATGTTCTAAGAAATACCAGTTTCTGGAAGCAGAATATGTCATTAAATTGGGTATTCTGACATTTATTTCTCTGCGGTGCTCTTAGACTTGCCAGGAACCCCAAATATTACATTATTTGAACTTTATTGGTGAGAACAATTGATGTTTTGTGGAGTTGAAGTTTTATTTAAAGAATAATCCTGAAATATTTGTGGTGTTATCTTCCAATTTTAAAATTATCTTTATTTAGCATTTTGTTAATGATCATTTCTTTTAAAAAATGTTTTCTGTTATCCTGTGTCTTTATCAGGTAGATATCATTTTTATATATCATTTGATTCTATAATCTTGTCATAATAATTATAATAATAAACCATCCACTTGTTATTATATCTTTCTTTAACAGAAGACCATGAAAATTTCTTATCTAATCCTCTTACAGAAAAATGCTTTTCTATTATTTTTCAAAAACTTGTAAGTAAAGTATTATGAAAATACAGAATGGCATAAATTCTGGAGGAATTGTCAGATACTCCATTTCCTTATTCTCTAGTTCCAGGGATTACTGTCTGGCAGAAGTTTGGACACAGCGGGACAGAATAATATCCTCTGTTTAATAGCTGGTGCACTTAATGACAAAATGTCATTGTTCAGCTTCTCTTACTAATGATGCCCCCCGAGTGAGTCAGACTCACTGGGGGACCTCAGATACACAAAGGGACCCGCCATTGGGTCAAAACCTCCTGGTTGATTTCAGCTCCTACTGAGAGTTGGAAAAATCAATTCTGTGAGAAATGGAAAGTGATCACTTTCTGGCTTCCAAGGAAACCTTAGAAATAGGCGGAAGAAAAATGCCAAAACAACGAAGGTGCCATCGGTCTTCCCTTTGAGACTGGAAGCCGTGCTTTAGACCAGGAAACCAGGCCATGGGCACCATTTTTGGGATGCAATAGTGTGTCAAGAAAACACCAGGTTAACATGCAGTTGTGGGCCTTGTTTCTGCACTTGACTGAATTCACTTTTCAAATTGGTGTAGCCTCTGTCGATGTGCTCTGAGGGAGTGAATGTAAGACTGGGAGAAGCACATGGAGAAAACTGGTCAGGCACAGAACTGCTGGGGGCAGTGGTTCCTGGTAAATGGGTGAGTGCCGCCAGAGCCCAGCCGAGCCGAGGACTGAGGGTGGAATGTGCTCACAAGTCTGAAACGGCCTGGCCCCGTTTTTCACTGATGTTTTGCTTTCAGCCATGCAAATTCACCCAGACTTCACAGGTGAAAAAAATCTACTTGTAAGGCAGGACTATTGGCTTGTACAGCATACTTGTTACTAAGCTCCATGACCCAGGTGGATGTGAAATGGCTTTTAAGAAGTGACTTTACACAGGAATGCTAAAATATTTATTCAAGTATTTGCCCTAAATTGGGGATCTGCTCCTAAAACCCAATGTAAAAACCACCAAAGAAAAATTTCATGGAGGCTATGATTGAAAATGGCTAATAAAATATAATTTAAGTAAAACCTGGAAAATATATTTCCTTTTTAATGAATATTTACAAGGTATTCTTTTAACAAAATCCAACTATTAAAAAAGAATAAAGATTCCTTTAGAAAATTTTTGTCTTTTATAACATAAAGAACTTAGATAAGACTTTCTGAAGTTTTTAGTGACCTGTTACTGTGAATCATAGGTGGTTCCAGATACTTTGGGGGACACCTGGAAATTGAATGTCCATCCTTGGCATATCAGACTCTCATTATTTTTAGGTAAAACTAAGCTAAAATGAAACCATTTGCTTTCTAAACACACAATATTTACAAGTTAGTCTTTTAACATTGAGTGCTTTTCAAAGTTGGGGCCAGCACACACAGAAATCAGGAAACCACACCCACACTCCTCTTGCCCATCAGCGTCTCGTGCGGCCTTGAAGGAGTGATGCGTAGCCCTTCACTGTTCCTAAGCGTCCTGTGGCACCTCCACAAGTAACCTGCAGAGATGCTGGGAACTGCACTGCCTGCTTTCAGGAGTTGTAACTGCCCCCCATGGATAAGGCTGAGTGAGTGATCTCCAGCATGCGAGCCACTAAGGAGACAAAGTTTGTTTCTGGCAGCAGCACTGCTTCTGTTTCATCTCCTGCCCCCAATGCTTGGTCGGTTAGTCAGTGACAGGTAAGACCCCTCAGAGGGCAACCTAAGCCAGACATGATCACTTGGGAGGCCATCATGGAAGGACTGGAGAGGGGGGCTGCAGCAAAGAAGGAGTGATGGACCCTTGCCCCCTGGCTATTCTGACATAGCCCGAGTCCCCATTTCTGTCTGGGAGAAGCACTTCCTGGCTGTAATCCACTTAAGCCTGAAAACCTGTGATGGGGGAGGTGGTGCAGCCTCTTGTTGGCTAGAGCGGGATCTGGGGTGATCAGGCATAAGAAAGAATTCCTAAAGTCCTGTGAAGCCTGCTTTGCTAAGAGTGCTTTCATTCATATGATAAGGGTCCGAGCAGGAAATGAGTGTGTCTCCCAAAGTTTCTGCAATCCCCTTACCTGACAGACACTGACTCAGACTAAGCCCTCAGATTTCTTTGAAATGGTATCTACTGTTTGATCCTTGCCGCCTGACATTGATTGATGAGCTTTACCTGTTTTCCTGTGTATCACAACCCAATAAAAGTCATTGAGGAAGGGACTCCTAGTCTTTCTCCTCTGAGAGATTGACCACCTCTCCTCCCCAAGCAGATCATGTCTTGGTAGTTTCATTTCATCTGTGGCAGATGCGGGGACTTGCTGGTAAAGTTGCCCCCACACAGAGACCCTGGAACTTCCATGTGTTAGGCTGATGAGTCCTTTTGCACTCTTACTTACAAAGGATTTAAGGGTCAGTAAAAAGAACTTTTTTTTTTATCCTTAACTAGTTCCTTACTTTGCCTATGATGTCATGCTATATATTTTCTGAAAAGGTTCATCAGACACAGTTCATTCCTGCTCTCAAAGACAGTACTACCTCATACAAAGATTAAGGAACACTGCTTTTACAGTAATAATAATTAGGTGGTAACAATAGTTTTAGTAAATATAATAGAAATAATTTTACGGCTACTAATATAATAACAGTGATAAATAATTGCAGCAAGCTCTTATTAAGCCCTTATTATGCCCCAGACAATGTACTGAGCAATTTCCACATATTAGCTCTTTGAATATGATCATCAACCCTAAGAGGGAGTTAGCATTATGTCCATTTTTCAGGGGCAGAAACCTAGCTTTAGGGAGGGTCAGCGACTCGTCCAAGGCCACTTATATAGTCATCAACGAAGGTGGGAAACAAATACTTGAGGCCCAAGATGTAGGAATACAGGGACAATTGTGCTAATATTCATGAGACACATTTGTGACAAGTACCTTTCCATCACCTGAACGCTTCGTGGCTTTACAACGAAGGAATTAGAGAAGCAGCAGTTGGAATTGCTGAGTGCCATTTTATTTGTTGGGGAACAGAGGCTTAGTAGAAGATGTATTTTGGGAGAAATAGAATTGATTTTCCCCACCACCCAAAGGTGTCTGGACAGATTAAAAAGTGAACCAGTGTTTCCTTAGGGGACTGACGGCCTCATGACATTTTCCACCTGCTTCTCTGGCTCTCCGATACTTTTGGCATTTCTTCTGCTATGAGAGTCAGTGACTCAACAGCATGTTTTTAGCGCTCCCTGTGTGCAGTGAAGTAGACTCCAGCTCCACAGCAACGCATAAGCGGCAGGAGCCAAGTATGTGCGCCAGCCTGCCCTGCCAGCCGGGGGGAGGGGGGGACGATGGGAGAACAAACCATATAAAATAAAAGGATATATAAATACATATGCAAATCATTTTAAGTCTTGAAATCGCTCAAGGGCATATTTTTTAACTAGATGATTTTACCTGCTCCCTTTTGCAAGTTCCAGTAACTTTCTTAACAGCAACCTGACAGAAATTAATATTTTAATGCTTCATAACTCAAAGAAGGGAATCATAGAATGATTTAGATGGAAGGAACCCCCAAGACCTGAAGTGTTTCATAGAATATTTATGTCCTTGCTCTGCTAATAGGTATTTTGAAAAAAGTCCCCATGGTCAAATAAAATTTGTAAATTCTGGGTTCCAGTTAAGTAAGTTTCTTGCTTACAGAATCTCCAGTCTTTAATATGCTAATGTGCTTTGTGAATCTACAAGAGGAGGGATAAAGTATGAAGTGTCTCAACGCTCATTTTACCCCAAATTCTCTTTTTGGGAAATGCTGATCTAGCTGAGCTAGCTAGTGTATTGTCTACATGAAGGCCCTGGCTAGCACCATTTTTTTTTTTTTTGGAGAGCAAGGAAGTCCCAAGAGGAAGGGAGGATATATCAGTTGCTCCTGTTTCATGCCAAGAATTCTTAGTGAGATGCCTTTCTCTAGAGGCTCCGAGAGGGCCGAAAGGCATTTCTAGGCAAACCGAGCTGCCCTTCACTGGGACTCAGGCTGCAAGGAAGCTCTGAGCTCAGCACAAAGGGGTGACCAGCTTTTAGATGCAGGAAAATTTATTTATACCTGACCTAGCCCACTGAGGACACACGAAGGGGAAAAGGGGGTGTCTCCACCACAGTCATAAAGGTAATCTGAGTCTCTTAAGCAAGCTGG
Organism: Artibeus jamaicensis; assembly: GCF_021234435.1. NCBI lineage: Eukaryota > Metazoa > Chordata > Mammalia > Chiroptera > Phyllostomidae > Artibeus > Artibeus jamaicensis. The sequence goes on along the minus strand of NW_026522030.1, from coordinate 38,964,286 downwards.
TCCTGTGAGTTTAGGTTGGGAAGCCCCAATTTTTAAAAAAGTTAAACTGATGGCTTTTCTGCAGGACTTCCCAGAGCTTTTAATATGAAAATGTGCATTACAAAGCTCCCAGAATTGGGTAGAGTGTGCAGGACTTGAAAAAGTTCCTTAGCCGTGAAACTCTTGCTTTGTGCGGCACTCAGGAGGCACTCATGGTCTAAGGAAAACCCTTTGAGAAGCACTGATCAAACCTGACCTTCTCGTTTTACCAGCGAGCGACTATGGGCAAGGCATTTCGTATCTGTGGGGCCTCTTGGGTTTCCTTCTCCGTCACTGTGACAAATTTATTAAAATAAACTTGATCAAATTTGGAGGCAGCTTGGAAGGGATTTCTTTAGTTTATAAACCTTTCTTTTGTATGTTTCAAGGGCAAATTACTTTATGTATTTTGAGTTCCCCTTATCAAAAAGCACAGCTTAATTCAACCAAGCCTTATAGACTATCACCTGTGCCCGAAGACCTTTTATGTACTGTGGTGATCTACAAATGTATAAACTGTCGTTCTTGCTGTACATTAATAACCATAAATGCTTTATTATCATTGATGCCAATAATGGAAACATCTAACATTTGTCAGGCACTGTACCAAGTACTTTAATCTTCCCAACAATTTATACGGTAGGGATTATAATAATGCCCATTTCACAGTGAGGACGCCGAGGGGAGGAGGGGTTCAGGGATTATTCCAAGGCCACCTACAGCTTGAGGAGGGAAGATATACATAGAAAGGTGCAGCAACATGTGAGACATTCTGTATGAGTAATACCAAGTGCTATGCAAATTCAGAGGGAAAAGAATTCAGAAGATCTGATCAGGGAAAGTGCGAAGTACCCGGTGAACACTTGTGGTTTGGCCTCCTGTTCCCCCTCCCTCTGGAGAACAGCCTCTCCCAGCTTTGGAGCAGTTCTTTTCCCTTTCACGGTGGAGCCTGGTAACACAGTTGGGCACATTGCCTTGAGCTGGGCCAGTCAGAGTCTTTGGGAATTTGGGGGTTAGAACCGAGGGAGGAGGCTTTCCTCTTGGCTGGTAAAAGTGTAAAGGCCTGTCTAAGATGCACCTCACTTGTCTTCAGCCCTGTGGAAGGAGCTGGGCTTTGGTGGGACAGAACGATGGTGGCATCATGAGAGAGGCAGGTGCTGAAAATGGAGAGGTGAGGTCCTGGAGGTCTTTTGGGCATCTCTAGGCTTGGGGTCCTGACTGGGGTAAAAGGACTTACCGCCGTCTCTTCTCCTGGAAATGATACTGTCCTTTCTCGCAAAATGAGATGTTATTAGACAGTGATTTAAAAAACCCGACACTATAGAGATATGCACGGATCCTTAAAAGTGTTGAGGTTTTGTCTAGTTGGTGCTAAGCCAAGTGTCCCTCAACCACAAAGTCAGGGGAATGGGCTCCTGGGGTTTATCTTTTTAGACCATTCTCTTCTGTACTCCTGTTTTCTGTGGGTTTTTCCTTGGTTTTGGATTTCAGGTGAGCTTTAAGGAGACAAGGCAGATCATCTCTGGCCCCAGCAGAATAAGACAGTGCATGGGAAGTACTTCATACAGTGCTTGGTCCCCTGTCGTTGTTTATTTGAAGGGTGTTCATTCATTTCAGGTAGGTTATTAAAAAGGGCTTTAACCCTCTTCCTACTGTAAGCGAATGGTTCTGGGAAGAACTCAGCAGTCTGGGCAAAGACAGTGTGGGCCAAGCCTGTTTCTAAGCAGGAGCTGGGCTGGGGAGGGTGGGAAGGGCAAGAATGAGAAGGAAGTGTGGGTCTGTGCTGCTGCTGGTACAACCACGGCCAGAAAAGCCGTTTCCACACGGAAACGTGGGCTGCCTCGAGAGAGCACGGGGGAAGTGCGGATGGCCGGGTGGGTCCCGCTGGACCGAGGGCCTGACAGTCTGTGATTCCCTGCAACAAATGGCAGTGGTGGAGGGTGTGCGCACACACACACAGACACACGCAGCGCCCAGCCTCCAATTTCAGCGCTGGCAGAAGATAACAATTCTCAGCTCGCCTTTCCAGGGTTATTTTTGGCTGGGGCTGTTGCTGATGGCAAAAGGTTCGGGCCCCTCCCAACTCCCTCGTCCTTGTTCAAGAGAGAAACTCATGCGTGTAAACTGCTCACTCCCAGGGAGACCAATAGACAAGTTTGCCGGTGAAAGGGGAGAGGATCCCAAATCCTGCTGCAGGATCATTTTCACCCCCAGATTATTTTCTAGCGGAGGGTGGGCCGTGGAGACAGCCGATTGTTGGCAAGGCGGGGGCCAGGCACGGGAGGAGCCTGCAGGGGTCGGGGTAGCTGGCACTGGGAACGTGTTTTAGGGACGACACCCCAAAAGTGAGTCCAGCTAGGGGAAGAAACTGCGGGCCCGTAGGACGACCGGCTGGAGAGAAGTCAGTGGGGGGAAAACTTTGTCGGAAGGTACAGGCCAAACTTCGCCGGGACAGCGAGCGCTGGAGAGGGAGGATCCACCGGTCTGTGCCGCAGGAGGGCGCAGGGCTCGGGCCGCTGGGGAGGGGGCCGGGGCGCGAGGCGGAGTTCGGCGCGCTGCCAGGCTTGTGGGGGGGCCCTGACGGGCTGCAGATTCCCTCCGGCTCCCGGGAGCCGCGGCAGGACCGGCCAGGAGGCGCCATGGAGGGGAGCCCCATCCCGGTGCTGACCGTGCCCACGGCACCCTACGAGGACCAGCGGCCCACCGGAGGCGGCGGGCTGCGGCGGCCCACCGGGCTCTTCGAGGGCCAGCGCAACTACCTGCCCAACTTCATCCAGAGCGTGCTGTCGTCCATCGACCTGCGCGACCGCCAGGGCTGCACCATGGTGGTGGGCAGCGACGGCAGGTACTTCAGCAGGACGGCCACGGAGATCGTGGTGCAGATGGCTGCGGCCAACGGGGTGAGTTACCTGGTCACCCTCGCTTCCCGCCACGCCACCGCCGTCCCCTCTTTCCGCCCCTGCCCTCTCCTGCCGGCGGCCACCGTGGACCTGGGCCCGGACTCCAGCCGTGCCGCTCTCCCAGGTCCTCCAGCGTCTGGCCACCACTGCCCTCCGCAGACTCCCCGGCGCTCCCCGGACATTTCCTATTTCAATCACCTTCTTCCACCCTAAAGTCTGGGTCTGCCAAATTTAACAGTAGTATCAGCTCAGAACATACACCAGGGTTGATCCCTGACATACTTGGCGAGTGTAATGGGTGAAAGTTTTTAATATCGTTGGATCATGAACCCAGTGGAATTATTTCATGATTAATATGATTTAGGTAGGAATGGGGTAGGCATCAACCTGATGCTATGCAGCCTGGGCGCTCAGTCCCCCCAAGACAAATCTGTAAATAGTCGGAAATGAGATTTGCAATGCCCCCTTTAAAAGCAGTTCCCAGCTTCTCTCCAAGACACCCTTGGCATTTCACAACATTTCATGCTGCTTCTCTCTGTGCGGTTCGCCCTCATTTCCTCTCCATTCTCCCACGACCTCTGCAGCCTTCTTCTGCAGTGCGAGTTCTCAGACATCGGTTTTGGGTGTTGCTGTTGTTGTCCCTTCCCCTCCCTCCTTTTGGTGTTTCCCGTACCCCTCTTTCCTCCTTCCCGAATCCAGCGGCTTCTCCAGGACTTTGACAAGAGGGATCCTTAGCTTCAGGGATCTCTGATTTCTATGTGGGAAACATTGTCTGAAAGAGTAACTTGAGCCTTGTCAATGCAGTCAGGCCCACTCCCGCAGAACTCTTCTTTACGTGGAATCCCTGCAAATGTATAAATGAGTGTGAACATGTAAAAAGTGAAACTAAACAATTTTCTGGCATTTTGATTCTGTCCTTTCTCTTCCCAACACTTTCCATTTTTTTCTCATTGTGTGTGTGTGTGTGTGTGTGTGTTAAAGCTTTGGGGTTGTCCATGTTTCATGTTTGTCTCCTGTGAGTCCCTCTCCTCAAAGTTTCAGGGATGGGGAAGGGTATTGGGAAAAAAATAACAAATCAGTTGGAGGGAACAGGGCTGAGGGGTGAGTTGGTGGTGGGATTGCGATTTCCAACCCCTGCAGATGATGATGCTGGAGAGGCAAGACTTGTGTTTCTCCGTGACTTTCAGTTGGGGTTGGTGAAAATTGGCTGGAATCAGGGGTTTGGAGAGAAGTTGACGAATGGCCTTTTACTTTTGTCTGACAACGCTGTCCCATGGAATGATGGAGAGCAGTGCGCCCTGGGAGAGCCGGGGCGGCTTTCATACTCCCTCCTGGCCAGTTTTTCCTGGGAGTGAGAGAAACATAGTCTGTCCAGTATTTACTGTGGCTCAGGGTATTTTTGAAGCTGCTCAGGATACAATTGTTGATTTGCACAAGCAAATTAATATTATGCTTTATTGTTTCTTGGCACACTCTACCATGAGTGTACCATGAGGGCTCTTCAGCCTCTTCCATGGGTCTTCCTTGATAAACACATTTTATTAACTTTGAGCAGAGTTTATTTTAGGAGATCATTAGCATATATTAATATATAACTTAAAATAGACTCAGCTTGAACCTTGCTGTGGTTATGAAGAGCAGAATGACAAATTAAAGTCCACATAGAAATACCATCTCTTAATCTGAAAGTACTACTTCTAAGATGGGTAGGCATGGGTGAAGAGAATGGTGGACATTTATCAAAATTTTCAAGCAGCCAATTTTAACCAATCTCTCCCTCATTTTGTTCAGTTCTTGGGGGGCTTTTGCTAAAGCAAAGTGAATAATCAAAAAACTGGCTTCTGGGGAAAGTGGTTTGGATAACTATAAGCAGAATTGGTCTTGAGTAATTGCAAACTGGTAGTAATGTCCTTGTCTCCTGATTTGGACTACTGAGTTGTATTCAGAAATGATGAACTTGGATTCTAAGTGCTTTGGCCTTTTTTGATTCTTACTGAATATTCAAAACAGGTTAGAAAATAGGAGAAAACTAGAATTTCTTTTTTTTTTTTTTACCTGACTGGAACCTGACTGGGCAGACTGCATTTTCTCTATCTAAGATCTCTTTGTTTTAATTTAAAAAGTTAATTTTACAAAATAATTTTATATAAGGAAACTATTATTGTTCTTTGATTATGTAATTGATGGAAGAGAACAGAAGTTTGGAATTTATAAAATGGTAAACTACATTATCAATGTTTGCATATCTTATAAAGTTTGAAGTAGGTTCTCAGACATATACCTGTGCAATTTGGGATTTAAAAATTTTATTACAAAATTATGAAATGTTCAAACTTTCAGAAAGAGGAGAGAATAAATAAATGGCATTCATATGCCCATACCCTAAATTGTTAACATTTGTTATACTTATTTCATCTCTTTGAGGACTATTTTAAAGTATATTAAATAAAGTGACATTTTACCTCTAAATTCTTTAGTATGGACCTCTAAAAAATAAGAACATTTTCTTTGAGCGTTACATTGTCATTATCATCCCAAACAAAATAAAAAGCAATTTCTCTGTATCATTTATTACCCAGCCTACGTTCAGATTTCCTCAGTTATTCCGAAGTATTTCTTCTAATCAAGGAACATGCATTGCATTTGGTTATTTTTCTTAAGTCTCTCCTAACCTAGAAAGTACCTCTCTTTTTATTTTTATTTTGTCAATGGAGTTTACTTAGCAGAGCGAGTAGGCCACCACCCCATTTCTGGAATTTTCTGATTATTTTTTGATGATGTCATTTAACTTTTCACTATATTCATGTTTTGTTTGTTTATTTGTTTCTCTTTTGTGAACTAAAGATTAGTTGTAAAGGCTGAATGAGACTCGGGGTCAATGTTTTTTACAAGAATATTTTATAGGCAATGGCGTATGTTCATACTGTATCACATTAGAAAGTATGGTCTCTGGCTGACCCGTCACGCGTGATGCTGAGGGGGTCACAGGGCTGTGGTGGCGATTGCCTGTAGCCTCCATGATCTCCCCCTGGGGACCAGCAAGTAGCCTGTGGGGTGAACTTTGTACCCGGTGAATATTTGTCTCCTTGTCAGCTTTTACCTGCTGCATCTGTGAATGATTCTGGCATGAGTGAAATGTTTCACTGGGGCTTCACAAGTGATGATTTGCTAATTCTCTAATGCCTTCTAAATGTTTTAGCTAGTGTTTTTTTTTTCCTATAACCTGGGAATTTCCCCCACACCTGGGCTATTTGGTTATCCTGTGATAGAGTTCCTTCTGGAAAGCAGGATATATATTTATCTCTCTCTCTTTAATTACCAATTTTCACAGTAAAAATTTGGTGAAACAGCCACGTCCATTGGTAATACATGAATTTTGTTTTGCTTTGTTTTCTTTTCTTTCTCTTTTTTGAATCTTGCTGTGGACTCCTGGATTCACATATAATCAATCTGAATGGACTCATGACTACTGAAAAGGTACTTTTAACCTGTTTTTGTAGTTTTTATGTGGTCATGTGAATTTACCTAAAAAATCCCAAGAAGTATTTTAATTCCTTTTTGATAATGCACATGATATCATATCAAAAAGAAAAATAACTACTAAGTACAAAGGGTAAATTGTATCATTTAAATGAATTGTGATTAAACTTAGTTTGTAACTAATTGATATTCTGTTCTATTTCTATTTCCATCTGCCTCAGATCCTCTTCAGGGGTTTAGATTCTCTATGTATCGATTCATTGGGGTATCTGATGGAGTTCAAGAGCTAAATACAACAGAAGGGCTACGAGAATGCCTCTGCCCTTGTCTGGGTAGATCCATCTGGCTGAGAGCGTTCTCTCTTTCCCTTCTTTGTTATCAACATTTTTGTCCAATCCACCTTTATTATTGGACAATGACAGCACTGAGTCTGCCTCAAGCTCTTCCTGACTTTTTCTAAAGTCTTGTCTCCCTGGAGACGACATTGCGTATCATCAGCACTGTCCAGCAGAACTTTCTGTGATGATGGAAATACCCTGTAATCTGTACTGTCCTGGCCACTAGCCACATGTAACTGCTGAACACTTGAAAGGCAGCTAATGCTACCGAAGAACTGAATTTTACATTTAACTTAATTAACTTTAAATAGCCACAAGTGGTTAGTAACTACCATACCTGACGGTATAGCTTTATAACTTAGCATTTAAAATGTGTGTGTGTGTGTGTGTGTGTGTGTGTGTGTGTTTAGTGGCACCGGACTGTTATATTCAAAGCAACTACAGGTTAAATAAAGGTAAACCACCAAACATTACAAATACACATTTGGTAAACCCAAACCAAACTCTAGCCTAGGAGACAAAGAGCTATGGTATAAAAAGTACTGTATCATCTCTAGCCCTGGCAGAATAAGGTGATGCATGGAAAGGATTTTATACAGTTTCTGATCCCCTGTCCTTGTTTATTTTGAGTTTATTCATTCATTTCTGGTAGGTTACTAAAAAGGGCTTTAACCCTCCTCCTACTGAAAGTGAATGATTGCAGTAAGAACTCAGCAGTGCGGGCAAAGACTGTGGGCCAAGCCTGTTTCTAAGCCTGAGCTGGGCTAAGCATGCATCAGCTTTGAGAATCAGCATTTGGCCTCCCCATATTTTCCCAGCTCTGCCTTACGAGTTGCAGGGCAAATGCTTCAGCCTCTTGAAATACCGAGAAGCCACTCGTTTCCTCATCTATAAATTGGATATGACAGCACCACTAAATTATCCTGGGAACAAAGCACTGCCTAGGAAAGCATTTTGTAACATTTATAACACTAAGAAATATTATGGGGTCTTATTAAGGCCAACCTAATGTGTTTCAAAGAATAATAATTTGAATGCACACATTGAATAAACCATGCAGTGGGCCCATTTGCAAACAACTTATATCTCTGTTTCATGTTTTAGTCAAGAGGAAATGCAGTTGTTGACTAGCCATGTACAGTACTGGGCATATGATAATCAACAACAGTATTAGTATTGAGTTACAAATTCCAGAGCTTGTCAAGGCCTTGTGAAGCCTTTTCGAGGTGGAAGCTGAAGTGCAATGACAGGAGGAAAGCTGGGTCCGCAAGGGGCTTGGGGGTGCCCTCCAGTTAAGGTGCTTGCACAGATTGTGTTTGATTCTAATGGGCCAAGGACAGATGGTCACTCCAAAGAATAAGAATACACTTGCCTTGAAATGATTAGACTATCTGGGGAACAAATTTTGGTATGGACGCAAAGGTAAGAGACATAGGCTTGGAAGAGTTGCAAGAAGATATGGTGTTGGGTGGGGAAGGAAGAAAAAGGAAGTACGAGAGGGAAGCTTGTGCTTCCATATGTCAGGTTTATTTCCTGGAATGGCTGTGGACATCTGGGGTTGGTTGGCTCCAGGTCTTACCTCTGGAAGGGAAAAAAGAACTGGGTGGTGATTGTTCTATATTTTCTACTGGTTTTCACTATGGAAGAGGTAGATGAGATAAGCTGTTGTGGCCCAGACCTTGGGAGGTCTTGTAATACACTAGAAAACCTTAAAGAGGTTTCCACTGCTATATCTTGCTTCCCTTCCCAAATCCCCATCCCAGATCTGTGGGGTTGGGATATCTGTTAAATGAGTAGTAGCAAGATTTAGGGAGTCCTCGGTTCCATCTCTCTATCTGTTTGCACCAGTTTATTCTTGAATCTTTTAACCCCAAGTCTTCACTTACTTTTTTTCACAGGAAAGTAAAGAGAGTGGGAGAGGTTTTGAGAACAGCTGGGCCCTCCCAGTTGCTGGAGTGGGTTATTTTAAGCTTTGTTTAATGTGTCCAGAGACCCAGATGGCATTTTTAACTAAGCTCCTTTATTAAACCTTCTAATAAAGCATAATGATGTTTATTGAAAAGACAGACACACATCAGCAACATTATGTGTGAAACTTGCCCTAAGAATTTTCTATGAAACATCTGTTCTCTTTGAGCCCTTTGTGATCTCGGAAGTTTGCTAGTTTCTGTACAGACTTGAGGAATAGAAGTTGGGACCGAGTTTTGAGGAATCTCAGCGTAGGTTTTGGCATAGCCAACCTTAACCCTTATCTTTTGGTCCTCAGCCACTCTTCTTTTAGACAACACTGATGTGAACAAATACTGTAAGAGAATTTGAACAGGATTATTTTGGAATAATGGATAGGGGGGAAAATGTCTAAATGTCCCAGGGATTTTTATGTTAAAGGTAGAAAGCTAGGCCTACAATGTTCTTCGTTTGCCTACAGCCTTGACAGTTAATTGCAAACAGTCAAGATTTGGCCAATATGCCTTAACTGTTTATACTTGCAAAGCCAGAGGGAAAGTTTTAGGCTCTTTCATCTGACTCACTCTCATTAGTTATGAGTAAAAGGATATTTAGAATATATACAAGACTTGTTAAAATCCACATTTTCTGAGTCCTTAAATATCTTTCATCTCTTACATTTTTAGTGACATAAAATTTTGGACTAAAGTCTATATTTATATGAAAAGTTTCAGGAACATTCAATTCCCCAAAGAAATTCTTTTTCTTGGTATAGAGTCACAGGAGTTTTTTTTTCCCTTTCCAAGTCTCTACTAATAGGTGCTTTCTACAAATATAATATTAAATTATTGCCAATATATTGTTTTCCTCCAATAAGAGTCCTGACTGGTAGCTAGGGGTATCTAGTTTTGCATTTAGGAATTTCTGATGGGAAGAGAAAAGAATTTGAAATCATAAACACCAAAGTTTATCCCATTTGACAAAAGACCCCCAAAAATACTGGGAGGAGAGTTTTACAACAAATGCATGATATCTACAATATATGAAAAGCTTTTCCAATAAGAAAATTCAAACAGTTCAAAAGAAATATTGTCAACAACAAAAAATACATGAAAAGGTGATCAATCTCAATAATAAAAGAAATATGAAAAAACCACCCATCGATTTGGAAAAAAGAATAGTACACACTCAGAGTTGGTGTGGATGGGGAAAACTGTTATGTTTGTACACTGATGGTGGATGTTAAATTGATACATTTTTTAAATTAAATAACTTGGCAGTGTATATCTAAATTAATAGAGTTCTTGTTCAATAATCTGGGAATCCTGTAATCTATGACACTACCTTGTAGACTTTCCTAGTACAATGTGCAAATTCTATGTACAAGAATACTCACCATAGCACTTTGTGGAAGAAAAACTTGGGAGCAATCTGTATGTTCAACAGTAGGAACAGGTACATAATGTATGACACACCCTCAGCACAGGTGTGTTCACATTCATAAACATGGGAGGTGGATCTATATGTGACATGAGAAAGTCGTGAATGACAGCTTGTTGCATGAAATGAAGTAATTAGTAATTATGTGTAGCATGATCTCACTTTTGTGTACATACTCTAGGCATAAAAAATAAGGTTAGAAAAATACACTCTACACAGTTAACAGTGACTATACTGGGTTGACCAAAAAGTCTGTTACATTTTTTTCTGTATGATGGCTCTAGTAGCATTTAGTTGTCCTTGACGTCATTGGAAACAATTTTGTTAGATTGTATTGTGGCAGCTGTCATATCAGCATGCATTTAAAAATAACATCAAAATTGGTGAATTTTGTGCAGCCATTTAAACATTGAAGATGGAAGAAGATATGCAGTATTTCCTGCCTATCACTCTTTATTATTTCAAGAAAAGTAAAAACACAGCTAAAACGCAACAGAAGAGATTTGTGCAGTATATGGAGAAGGTGCTGTGACTGATCAAATGTGTTAGAAGTGGTTTGCGAAGTTTCTCGATTCTATTGACATTTTGGCCAAATAATCCTTTGCTGTGGGGCTGTCTTATGCACTAGAAGATGTTTAGCAGCACCCCTGGCCTCTACCCACTAGAAGCCAGTAGCAGGAGATAGCTGACATACTCAAAATATCCAAATCAATAAAGTTATTGGTGAACATGAAAAATGTGTCTCTTATTTTACGGAAAAAACGTAACAGACTTTTTGGTCAGCCCAATATCTGAGGTCTGTGGGTGTGTATGGTTGGGGAAGGAGGATCCTTTCCCTCTCTCCTTCATATACTTCTCTTTATTAACTAATTATATACATGTGTGCATTGCTTTCATAATTAAACACATCAACAACGAATAATGAAGAAAAAAGAAGCAGCTCTAGATTTGAATCATGGTACTACCATTTGCAACTTGTATGATTATGAAATCACTTAGCCTTCTTTCTTGGGTTTGCGGCCTCATTAACAAAAACAGGGAAAGTAATAATACTTGTCCCCCATATCTTCCAGGGCTATTGGGAAGATTGAATGTGCTAATGTATTATTACCAATTATTTTACTTTTTCGTATAACAATTACCACCAAACAATTTTCCTCTGATGAAAGTAAAAGGACATGTGCACACTGGCTTTTTAGTCTCAGGAGCGTTACTGAAGAGAAGGCACCTGCTGGTGTGGTGACCACATTCACTTTGGGGAGGTTCCTCTTGACCTTTGGTGTTCCTCCATGCTGCTGAAGGCTGGCTGGGGAGGTCGTGACCCCGCCCCTCCCCGCACTACACACACACACACACACGCACACACACGCATGACACACCACTGGCACAGTACTTGAGGTAGCAACAGCTGCTCTGGCATAGACTTTTAACTCAATATAAAGGACTTTTCTTTTAGAGTGGTCTGTGCATTATGTCCTGTTATGAGTTAGCTGTGCCAATGCCATGTTTTCCCACCTTAAAACTTTCTGAGGCTCAGGCTATGTTGAGAGCAGCCCCCTAACCCCAGCTGCCCCACTGCCCACTCCTGAGGCCAAATCTTAAGCTGCTCTTTTCAGGAGTATTTTCGAGCCTAATGGACTGGGCCATGTGAGAGATTATGGAGAGGAACGGGCTCAGCAGAGGCTGAGAGACTCCATGCTAAGCTGCTGAGTGGTCTGAAAATGCACAGCTGCGGCAGCTAGTGATGCTTTCAGCTCTTTCGTCATGCTCTTTGTCAGGGTGCCTGTCTCTGCCGCCCGGCTGAGTGTTTGGTCAGGAGGCAGAATCTGCTTCTGGACAGGCGCTCCCAAACATAAAGTGACAGATGCTAATGTGGAATATAATACAGAAGACCCAGCTTTGCTGTCATAAATAACAGTAAATTGTTTAATCTTGCTGAGTTGTAAATCTATGATAGCCAGAGGTCCTTAGTTCACTGGAACATGCTATAGGGGATAGAGGCACTTAGCAAATGGGCAGTAATTATTTCCTGGCCAGACAGAAAGTGGTCTGATGGATTATTTAAAGATCCATATAAATGTATTTTAATTGATACATATATATTCCCATGAGTGAAAGATACTCATGGGAAAACACAAAGCTATAAAGAAAGGCTGAGATGCCAAAGATTCTGAGTTTTTATTTTGGGAATATATATATATACAGTAACCCTGTATATATGTGTGTATATATATTCATTCTACAGTTAGTCCTATAACTTTATAACTTTAAGTGGAATGACATATAATGCAACCAATTTTACCACAGGATAATTGATGTAAATACAGTTAAGTTCCTTTTGTATCCCATCAATGTTATAACAAGTTGATATTGAACAAAATGATGTTACTCCAGAACCTGTTGTATAAAATTTCTATCTGCCTATAGAGGTGCCACATATAAAATATTCTTAAGAATTTAGGTAGTTTGTCAAGTAGCAGATGTGTGTGTGCACTTGAGCAGAGGATACCCCACCCCCTTGAAGAGATGTATCTTCTTTGCTGGATATATTCAAGAGGAAGATAGAACAGAGTCCCAGACGTCAGGAGAGTTTGAAGACTGACTGCGTAGAATTTGAGGAGGTGACTAAATGTTCCCAAACGAGCTATGTTTCTATGATAATAAATAGGACTTGTGCTGGCACTGGGTGGGCCAGTACAAAGGAACATAGGCAGGGTGTAAGTCCTGCTGTTCTAGGCAGGGGTCTATGCCACAGGGCTGCTTTCCACGGTGAGCTCAACAGCATGGGGAAGTCCGCGGGCCGGCACAGTCTACACCAGGGGGCAGTGCCAGTCAGAGGTGCAGATGGGGGCAATGAGTGGAGGTCTGGGTCAAGGCAAGGGTGCAGACAAGGTCCTGTCACTCCTCACCATGGACTTTGGTAGTTTCTTAGTGAGCAGTTTTGGTGGTTAAAGGAGAAAGAAGACATAATGTATAGTTATGAAAGCATGTTACAACTAATTTTTAATTTAATTATGGGCAAGATATATTCATTTTAACTTATTCCACAGATTGAGTTCAGTCATCAAACATTTTTCAATTTTCACATATAAAAACTTTCAGTGAAAGGACACTTTTTTATTGGTCAATACATTATAGGACATTTAAATAATAGAAGATGCTACAGCCAGTAAAATCATGTGGGAGAATATTCAGTGAGAGAGAGAGACACACTTTAGGGAAGGGCTTGTTATATTAAGTGAAAGATGTAGGCCACACAAATTTTTTTTGTAAAAACATAAAAATATGTAAATGAAAGGAAAGGAAGAAGGGAGGGAAGAGGTGGGAGAGAGACAAAGAGAGAGAGAGAAAATGAAAGAGAAAAAGGGAAAGACCAAAACAGATGGACAAAAAAGACAAGGGGCACACATAAAATGGTAACAGTGGTCATTTTTAGGTTTACTGAGGATTTTTATTTTCCTCTTCCTTATGTGTACTTCTTAAATGTTCAAAAAAGGAACATGCAAATATACATTTTTATAATTAGGAAACCATTAGAGATTAATAAAACAACAAACTCACTCAATTATTATGATTTAAGATATTCAAAATTAAGAGTTGAAGAATGCAAGAGAAATGTATTAGAACTTACTGGGTGTCAGGCCCTGCACTGGGCTTGGCTACATTGGCCTTCATCCTCCATCATGTGATTGTTAGATCTTTTAGATAATAAAGCTGAGACACAGAGGGATTTGGGGTCTTGTCCAAAGTCATATATGAGGGGAGACTCCCCAGATACCTGGAATTATCTTCTGGAGAGTGGGGCGCTTGCAGTACAAGCTTCCCCCACTAGGTGGGTGTTCTAGGAAACCATCTATATCAGTTTATCAGCTGGTGTTGTTGTGAGAGGCTGCGTTCAGCTTCAGTGAATTTTTTGAAGACTCAACCCATTTTCTCATTTCATTACGGGTGATTTATGAGCACATCTGCCCACACTGCATGGAGTGTTCAGCAGTTTTTGACCAAAAACAGCATGACCCCCATGCCCCACCCTCCCTATTCAACCCGATCTCACCCAAAGTGATTTTTTTTTGTTTCCGTGGATGAGAAAAGTTCTCAAAGGGAAACATTTTGCTTATGTGAAAGAGGTGAAACAAAAACAAAAAATGGCGGAAGCACTAAAAGGCATCAGAGTCATTGAGTTCAAAAACTTTTTTTGAGCAGTGGAAAAAAAGTCTCAGTAGGTAAATTGCATCAAATGGAGAGTACTTTGAAGGTGATTGAAGTTTAAACATGTAAGAATAAATACATAATTTTTTAATAAATAGATTCTGGGGTTTTTGGGCCCCCTTACAGCTATTACAGTTAACGTGTGGCAAAGTCAGTTTTTATATCCTTTCCCATTATACCAACATCTCAGTTTATCTGCAGGCACTCAACTCTTCCGTCCTTGACCCAGGTAGATCCAGTTGTTATCATCCTGGTACCCAGGTGGGTTGGTCACTTCATGACATGGTTGGTCACGTTGTGACATGGCAGCAAACAGGGCCCTTTCTTATTTTAGGGAGCCAAACTCTGTACCTTAAGGTAAAAATTTCAGCATTTTTCAAACACTGAATTACCTTATCACTAGGAAGAACCAAAGTTCCAATTCCACTACCCTCATTTTGCACCTTAGGAAAGCAAGATTGTCTGATCCTTTCAGTGAGATCTTAAAAATTGGTGGGCTGATTGAGGAACAGAACTTGGGCCAAACTTCTAGATGCCTGTGAATTTTCTGAACTTGTTCAGATGTTAGGGATCGAATATGAAATCCACATCTTGATTTGGTTCTAATGGACCCTCATCTCTTGCTTCCAGCCCCTGAGTGTGTGTATAAAGACTTCCAGGGACACAGGGAGCTGAGGATGAGTTCCGTTGCTCCCATCTGGTCTCCATGTAACAAAGCATTTAACTGCACAATTATCCACGAGCAACTGGAGAAGTCCCTTGGTGTTTGGGTAACCACATCCATGTCTTGAGTTTGTTATTTCTTGAAATTCCACTTAGCCATCACCTGCTTACTCATGTGCAGTGCTGCTTACGGGCTGGCCCTCCTCTCTGACAGCTGGGACTGAAAGACTGAAGCCCCTGCCATCCATGGCAGTTTGGCTTTGGACTGCCTTTGTAGTTTTTGGTTTTTGTTTAACTGAGAAGATGGGAAACAGTCACCTTTGTGTGTATGACTTTCCAAGCACTTTGGAGGTGGATGTGGTAGTGGCTGTGTGGTCCTGTACAACACTCTCTCTGTGTAGCATCAAGGAAGTTTCTGTTTATTGCTCTCCTCACTCTCTCTGATTTGCTTTGAGACTATAGGGCCATGACGCGGTGAATGGAAGACAGTGAGGAATGTCATGCTTACTCTTCCTTCTCTCTCTTTGGGACTCCTTTTTTTTTTTTTTAAATACTTATTTAAAGCTAAAAGGAAATCATCAAGGGGAAGTCTTATTGAGGGAGTTCACACATGAAAACAATCCTGCCTTCATGGGTAATCCCCTACTGGGGAAAACTGATTTGGAATAAAAATTCTGCATCTCCTCTGAGATTCTAACCTGTGGGTTTAAATTGTACATCGCTGCTCTTTAGGCTTTTAATTTGAGCTAATTAAAAACTGAACTCATGCTAAATCTAATTTAGAAGAGTAGTCAGCAGAATTCTGAAAAGAAGGAGCCATCAGAAATAAAAATCATTAGCAAAATTAGCTGTATGTGCACCTGGTGTGAAGAAATGGAAGTGTTGGGAGAAAGCTTTGTGTAGTAAAACTTTCTCTTTTCAGGACACTGGTCTCTGTCATGTGGAGGGGGGTCCAGATTCCCTCAGCACCTGCTATGCCCACTCATGGGTAGAGCCAACAATAATACAATTTAGGTGAAGTTTAAGGGTGATGAAAGCCACTGGCATCAAGTTAAAGGGTTAGCACAGAGAGATTCTAAGTAACCACGCCATAGGAATGATGGTGATTGCTTGCAGAAGGAGGGCCCACAGCGCCCGCCTTTCCTAATGGTGCCGAAGGACATGTTCCTCAGTAGCAGTAAGGCCCGTCCAGGGAGCTCTAGTGTACCTGCTGCAGGGCTGGGTTGGTTGCCTTCCTCCAGCCAAAGACAGGCCATGTGGTGTGGGAGTGGAGATTCCTCCAGCGAGGTTGCCGCTGAATGGCATGGGTTGCACTCCCCAGCTGTGGACTGTGTTTCACTCAGGAATAGAAGACAGATGTTGCCTGTTCCAATGCTGTAAATGAATCAAAGCCAATTATGGAAGTAGAACATCTTTTCCTTGTAAGGTAGCAGTCTGCTACATTGATAGAGGGCAGTATTTCTAGGACTTTTTCAGAAAGTGAAGTGTCAGTTTAAGGGATAATCTGCCATCTTAGAATGAATTTTAAATGTTGGGGGAAGGGATTGGGATTTGGAGAAGGCAGTAGCATAATTTGGGTCATGTTTAATTTCACAAAGAGTTTCCCTTTATGTAGTTTCATCATAAGTGAATTTTCACAACCCTATACCCTTTTTGCTTTAAAGTTGAAGCTAGCAAGCTTTAGCAGAGTGAGGTGATTTGCTGTAGGTTAGGGACAGAGCCAAGACTCATATCTAGATCTTCTGACTTCAAGTTAACTACTTTTTCTTTATACCACAGATTATATTTATTTGGTCAATATATTTATTATATTTATTTGAGATCTATTACTAGATCTCAAAAACCATATCTTTTCTGGTGTCATTTGTCTTGAGCTAATTGGAAGAGCAAGAATTAACAGAAGAAGAGAAAACAGACAGACCCATGGTGGAGAAGGTGATGTGAAGACAGAGGTGGAGATTGGAGTGATGCAGCCACAAGCCCAGGAACACGGGGCAGCCCGCAGAGCCCAACAAAGTCAGGGAACAGATTATCCCCTAGAGCCCCTAGAGGAAATGCAGCCC
This sequence comes from Artibeus jamaicensis, assembly GCF_021234435.1. Classification (NCBI taxonomy): domain Eukaryota; kingdom Metazoa; phylum Chordata; class Mammalia; order Chiroptera; family Phyllostomidae; genus Artibeus; species Artibeus jamaicensis. Next base: position 38,947,228 of record NW_026522030.1, on the reverse strand, counting down.
TGTGGGGTTTTAGACGTCTAGCCTCCAGAACTGTGAGAGAATAAATTTCTGTTGTTTTAGCCACCAAGTTGATGGTAAAGATTATATCTTTAAGAATAATTCTAAAAATAGGATTGGTAGAAGACTATGAAAAAAAGATACAATAAATTTTCAGGTTCTTGAATGTACAAACTTACTCCTTGAGAGAAGTGACTAAATTGTATTTATTGCTATACCTGCAGAATCTTCAGCCTTGGGTGTAATACTCAGTAGAATGAGTTGAGTAATCAATTAAATTTTAACAAGAGCAGGTAGAACATAATTTATCATGGCTCCGGATAATGACATGAGTCTAATTGTTGCCCTATGTCTTTCCTGTCTCCATACATGGCACCACCATTCATCTAAGTTTAAAGGTAGACAACTGTAAAAGAAAATATCATAAAGTCTAGTGGCTTATAGCAATAACAAATATTTAGTATTTCTTACAGTTTCTTCTGTGGGACAGAAGATGGGTTGTTCTGGCTTGAGATGGGAAGTCTCATGAGGTTGCAGTCATACATTGGTGGGGGCTTTGTCACGTGAAGGCTTGGCTGGGGCTGGAGGGTACGCTGCGAGGTGGCTCACCTTCACGGCTGGCGAGGTGGGGCTGGCTGCTGGTGGGCGGTCTTCGCTCCTCTCCATACAGGTGCCTACACAGGGCTCCGTGACTGGTGTTTTCATGGCACAGTAATTGGTTTGCTCCAGAGTGAACAGTCCAACAGTCCTTGGAAGTCACACACTATGACTTGTCAGTATTCTATTCCTCCAGACCTGCTGTACTCCGTGTGGGTGGGACTCCACCAAGGCGTGAGTGCCAGGAGCAAGGACCACTGCTCCTAATTTTTAGAGTAGCTCCTCTCTTGGAGGCTGGCTGCCATAGCTCCTCTCTTTCATATTTCATTCCACATACATGTTCTGTTCATTCTCCTTCCAAAAAATGTCTCAGAAACAATCACTTCTCTTCATGCCTGTTGCCTGTAGCCTAATCCAAGACATTATTCACACTCAGCCTTTCATCCGATCTTTCTCCTTTTGCTCTTGTCACTCTCAGATGCATTTTTCACATGGTGCCAATTATTCATTTTTTTCAACCAATTCAGTATATTTGAATATATTGAATATATTCAGTAGATATTTTTTCAACTAATTTTGTATTTACTGTGTACTTCCATGCCCAGTTTGTTTTAGAATCTTAAAATATTGCAGTGAATTAACAAAGTCCTTAGAGCTTATACATAGTGGGAAAATGAATAAACATCATGGAAAATATTAGATGGTAATATGTGTAACACAGAAGATTAAAGCAGGGTAAAATACACAGAACAACAGAGAAATTAAAGACTGGTGGGTGCTGTATTATATAGGACTATCAACAGTGCTCTCTCTAATGAGTGGACATCAGAGGAGAAACCCAAAGGACAGGACAGGGTGGGTATATGAATACTCAAGTAAGAGAAGTCGAAGCAAAAGAAAGAACAAACGCAAAAGCCCTGATTGTGTCTGAGGAACAGCAAACCGGCCAGTGTGGCTGAAGCAGAGAGAGGGAGGGAAGTGGCAGGCGATGGGGGTCAGGTCACGTAAGGCCTTGGAGTCTATGATGAAGGCTTTGGCTTTACCTTGGGTTGGTGAGGGACAAGGAGAGCCAGGGGAATGTTTTGCTGACAAGATATACCTTGCCGTTTAACAAGATCATATGGATTGCTCAGTCTGTGATCTTTTAAAATGTAAATGGTATCAGGTCACGTCCATTGCTTAATACCCTTTGATAGATTCCCACTGTACTTAGAATAAAATCCAAGCCCCCTTGGCTATTATTAGTATTGTTATTATTAAAATCAACACCCCGTTATTCTCTGTCATGGAACCCTGCTGACTTCCTTCCTAATATGTATCCAAATTGTTGTTTATTATTATTACATTTATTTGTTTATAACTTGCATTGTCCTCTGAAAAATGTAATCTGGGGATGTTATGGTGTGTGGGTCTTTCATACTAAGTCATCTCAAGAGTGCTTTGTTTTTGGAGCTCTTGTGTTTGCTTTCCGTGGTACATTTTTTCTGTATCTTTCCTCATTGTCATATTTGATCAGTGACCTACCTCCAGCAATGCTATTGTTGGTGCCAGAGTAACTGCTGTTGAGCTCAATGCCAGACCTTGCCTTTGTCTATGGATTACATCAGCACTTCTGAAACTTTTATGGAGAAATTAATTATAGAAGGAAGAAAAAGCATCTTATTAAGATACTGATTCTTGCTCTGACCAGGGTGACTCAGTTGGTTGGGCACCATCCTGCAATGCAAAAGGTCAGCAGTTCAGTTCCTGGCCAGGGCATGTGCCTGGGTTGTGGGTTTCGTCCCAGGTTGGGGTGCATATGAAAAGCAACTGATAGATGTTTCTCTCTCACGTCAATGTTTCTCTTTTGTTTCTAAAAATTAATAAATGAAATCTTTAAAAAAAAGGATACCGATTCTTATTCAGTAGGTCTTGGCTGTGCCTTGAGGTTCTGCATTTCTGCCTGGCTCATTGGTAATGCTCATGCTGCTGCTCCTTTGAGTGATGCTCACCAAGCTTGGTTGAGCGTTAGAATTACCTGTGGAGCCCTGAAAACTACAAACGGTTGGATCCCACTCCCCAGAGACTCCAATATAATTGGTCTGGGTTGCAATCTGAGTACAATGAATTTTCTAGGCTTTGTTAGTGATCTACTTTGTAGCAACGACTGAGAACCACTGGATCGGATGGCATTGGGTCCTATTTTAAAACAAAGCAGACCGAGTAATGCTCTGCAGAGCTGTATTGCTTTTTTCTTTAAAAGTCTAGTTTGTACCTATAGAAAGAGTCTGGCCACACCAGTGGATGACTTAAAGACCTCTGCCTAGCATGACTGGGTAGCTTCTTCAACATGCCCAGCACATGCTGTCACTGAGTGGCCGATATAGAATTCCTGCTTTCAGGAGAGTGGTCATTCCGACTACAATTAAAATGCACTCACTGACATCGAGGCTGTACAAGTCAGGTCCCCTCCTGTGTGAGTATGTGCTGAGCCAGAGGAAGGGATGAAGCATAGACTTGCTTCATTTCTTTTTTCCTTGTAATTTCCAGCATGTTAATGTGCAGTTTTGGAGCCAGAAACAAAGAACTTTTTTTGTGGTTCAAGCTAACCCTTTGGTTGTTAAAAGCAGATGGTTCAAACTACTGCAAATTAATGAGGCAGTTCCAATTTACAGATTAATAATTGACTGCTAGGCGTGAGTGTCCCAAATGGTCTTGGAGACATTGGGCAGAACAGACAGTGCTCAAGCTCTGTCCCCTCCTCATCCCCGCCCACTCAGTTCCTTTTGAAGTGATTTATTTTGTGCTAACAGAGCCTGGGGCACTTTCCTGTTGAAATGTACTTCAATCCATGTAACAGGATTGATTTTTTTTCCTGGTTCATCTAGATTGGACGACTGATTATTGGACAGAATGGCATCTTGTCAACACCTGCTGTTTCCTGCATTATCAGAAAAATCAAGGCAGCTGGTGGAATCATCCTGACAGCCAGCCACTGCCCCGGAGGACCAGGGGGAGAGTTTGGAGTGAAGTTTAATGTTTCCAATGGAGGTATGTGATTCATAATATGTCTTAATTATCATGATTTCTTCCACCTTATGTTATCACAATCCTGCAATGGCCCCCTGATGGTAGCCAGAGTATAGAGGAAATAGCTCAGAAATATCTAGTGAGGTGTCTGTTTAAGTCAGGGATTTCCAGAGAAACACAACCAATAGGATATAAAAAGACTTATTTTAAGGAATTGGCTTATGTGTTTATGGAGGCCGAGAAGCCCCAAGCTCTGCAGTTGGCAAGCTGGAGACTCAGGAGAGCTGATGGAGTGGTCCTGACTGAGTCGAAAGGCCTGAGATGCAGCAGATCTGATGGTGTAAATTCCCGCCCGAGTCTGGGTCTGATGGCAGGAAGGACGGAGGTGTCAGCTCGAAGACAACCAGATCAAGAGGGGGAATTCTCCCCTGGTGTTTTTGTTCTGTGTGGGCCTTCCAAGGACTGGATGAAGCTCGTCACTTGTCTGCTGATTCAAATCTTAATCTTGTCAAGAAACACGCTCAGAGATACATCTGGAATAAGGTTTAATGAAACATCTGGGCTCTCTGTGGCCCAGTCAAATTCACACATGAAATAAATTATCACGATGCCTAAAGTGACAGGACAAGGAAGTGGCATAATGGGATCTTGAACCCATTTGGTCTCTTGGTCCCCTGAACGCCTCCATATAAAGAGTTGAATAAGTTGATGCTTATCTGATATGGAAAGACTCTGGACTGTAGAGTTGGAACATACCCTCCAAGTCATTTAGACTATTATTGTTATTTTACAGGTGAACAAATCAAAGCCCTGAGAGGCTCTTATTTGCTCAAGGTTGTATGGCTGCTCAGGGTTGACAAAAGCCTTTTTTGTCTAAGCCCTGGGCTCTCCTTTTCTACAGTGCTGACTCCTCACTGAAATGCTTAGAATTATTTCACTCTTCTTATAGTCACAGAAATTTATAGCTTGGAGATCCTGGTGGGGTAGGATATGTGTGTGGTATGAACTAAAAAATTTAAGTGTATGAGGTCTGCACAGAAAAAGTCCAGCCATTATTACTATAATGAGAATGGTTTGCACAACATCAATGTACCCTGGCAGCCAAGGAGAGTGGACTGGAATGTGCGTGCATGAACAATGATGATTTTCTGTACTAGTCAGTGGGGGTGGTAGACACTGTTGAGTGAGCATGTGTACTGTTTGGCTGTCCCATTCAAAATTACTGAGTGAGTGGAGCAACAAATTTGCATCAAATTTTGCATTAAGCTCAAACATTCCTTCCTCCACGGAAACTATTCGGATGATTCAGAAGGCTTTCAGGGATGATACGGTGAGTGCAGCACAAATAAAAGTGTGGTGCAAATACTCCAAAGATGGCTGAGAATCTGTTGAAAGTGATCCACATTCCACAAGGCAACAAGCAGAACACCTGAGAATACTGAACAGTACGGACTGCAATCAACAAAGATCAGTGACCAACAGTGCGAGAACTAGAAGCTGATTTGGGGATTCCAATAACTACTGTGTTTGAGATTTCAATGCTGGATCTTGGCATGAAAGGTGTTGTGGCAAAATTTTTTCTGTGGCTTCTGCTACCAGACCGGAAAGAACATCATGCTGCAGTTGCTAAAGACTTGATTCAAACCTCTACTAATGAACCACATTTCCTCCAGAAGGTCATAACTAGAGATGAATCATGGGGAAACTGTGTGAGGTCTCAAGGTGCCTACCTTGAAGGGGACTGCAGTGTCATTGTTCTGTGTACAATGTTTCTTATATATTTATCATCTTCAATAAGTGTCTCTACTTTTCATATTATATGGATGGATACCTTCTGGACAGATCTTGCATATAAGATAGGGAGAATAATGAATGAATATGTGTATCCATTACTTTGTTTTTCATTTTGCTTATCTTTTTTTTCTCTGAAGAATTTTAAGGTGAATTACAGCATGAAGGCATTTTATACCTACGTATTTCTGAATGCACCCCTTGAAAAGAAACAGATATCACACCCAACCAAAATAACACTAATTCCTTAAAATAACCTAAAACTTAATCTATAGTCAAAATTTTCCAATTGTCCCCAAAATGTCATTTATAGTTATTTTGTTTAAACCAGAATTTATCCTAGAACCATGCATTGCATTTGGTTGTTACGTCTCTTAAATCTCTTTCCATCTAGAACACTGAGTCTGTGTGTCTACATGGATAGAAGCTAAATTTTACCTGACAAAGGTTACCACTACAAATGTTTCCCGACTCCAGGCAAACATAGCGCATCCTGAGGGAACAGCATTATTGCCCCCTCCTTGTAGCCATTTTGGATGTTATCCAAACAAGGAAGTTTATTGATGTCAAGCATTTAAAAAAACGCCTTATGAAGTGCCTTCTCACTGAAGGTGTGTTTTGAGGAGCGCTGCTTCACTAAACATCACACCTAGGACCTGAAAGCTGGTCTTGCAGCAGCTAATGGACACTTTGGGAAAAACTGCAGTGTGAAGTATTTTATGCACTAACAGAGAGTGTTGAATGGGCTCAGAAAACAGCAGTTTGTAGAGAAGTGTCATATATAAGCTACCAAACTAAGCAACAGATTTCAAGTAAGAATTTGGAATTAATACCTGACTTCATAACTTACAAGAGCACCCCACTCATCTCTATGATATCCTGTGAGGCATAAAGGAAGTTGTTATTTAAATACCCAATTAGAGGAGGTTTTGAGACCTATTTAATCAAACCTTGAATAAGAGTAGAAGATTGAATTTATCATTTAGCCTTTAACGATGGGGTTGGCCAAAAAGTTTGTTTAGTTTTTTCCATAAAATAAAAGATAGTTTTCATTTTCACCAATAACTTTATTGATTTAGATATTTTGAGTATTTTGACTATTTCCCACTATTGTCTTCTAGTGGGGAGAGGCCAGGGGTGCTGCTAAACATTTTCCAATCATAAGACAGACCCACAATAAAGAATTTTTGGCCAAATTGTCAGTAGTACCAAGAAACTTCACGAACCACTTTTGACACATTCAGTCAGTCACAGCACCTTCTCCATACAATGCACAAATCTTCTTTTGCGTTTCAGTTATGTTTTTACATAAATGAAATAATAAAGCATAATACACCAAAAATATGTATTTTCTTTCATTTTCAATATTAAAATGACTGCACAAAAATTCACCAACTTTGATTAGCTTTTTAAAAATACACACTGATATGACAGCTGTCACAATACAATCTTACAAAATTGTCCTGAGTGAAGTTAAAGGCAACTAAGCACTACTGGAGCCATTGTGTGGAAAAACTAAATGAACTCTTTGGCCAGCCCAATACATTGAAAATTCTCCCTATTACTTTTAATTCTTTATGTTTGCATGGCTTGGCATTATTAATGAAACTAACTTTCCTGATGGCACAGAGAGATTCAGCTGGTCTCTTCCTACTCAAAGTGGAGTGAGGTTTAGCATGACATCCTTCATCTGAAGTTGCAGGCACAGATCTTTTCTATTGTGTGTCATGTGGACACATCATATGGAATAAGTTAAAGGGCTAAATGTATAGAAGAAGTAGGCATATCTGGCAAATTGGGACACATCTGGAGCTGTTGCTTTTAAAATATATTTAGGGAACAGGACTATTCTGAGCATGTTTTTAAGTTGAGGGAAAGATGTTAAAGAACAAATGGAATTAATAATTAAAACAATGATTATTTTTAAAGACTTTTAAAAGGGTTTATTTATTTATTTTTAGAGAGAGGGGGAAGGAGGGAGATTGAGAGAGAGAAAAACATCAATCTGTGGTTGCCTCTCATGTGCCCCCCAGCTGGGGACTGGCCCACAACCCTGGCAAGTGGCCTGACTGGGAACTGAACTTTTGGTTCACAGGTCAGCACTCAACCCATTAAGCCACACCAGCCAGGGCTACTGATCTTTTTTTTTTCCCATGTTCATATAACTTTTATTATAGTATGTTGTTATATTGTTCTATTTTGTTATTATTGTCTTTAATATATCTTATTGATTATGCCATTACAGTTGTCCCATTTCCCCCCTTCATTCCCCTCCACTCTGCACACTCCCTCCCACCCACATTCCCCCCCCTTTAGTTCATGTCCATGTGTCATAAATTTTTTAGCTTTTTAAAAAATTTTTATTTGATTGATTATGCCATTACAGTTGTTCTATTCCCCCCCTTCATTCCCCTCCACCCTGCATCCCCCCACCCCTACCATCCCCCCCTTTAGTTCATGAACACCTGTCTCAAGTTCTTTGGATTCTATATCTCCCATACTATTCTTGCCCTCCCCCTATCTATTTTCTACCTACTGTCTATGCTACTTATTTTCTGTACCTTCTCCCCCCTTCTCCTCCTCCCACTCCCCTGTTGCTAACCCTCCATGTGATCTTCATTTCTATGGTTCTGCTCTCGATCTAGCTGTCCTTTTAGCTTGCTTTTGTTTTAGATGTGGTTGTTAATAACTGTACGTTTGCTGTCCTTTCATTGTTCATATTTTTTATCTTCTTTTTCTTAGACAAGTCCCTTCAACATTTCATAGAAGAAGGGCTTGGTGATGATGAACTCCTTGAACTTGATCTTATCTGAGAAGCACTTTATCTGCCCTTCCATTCTAAATGAAAGCTTTGCTGGATAGAGCAATCTTGGTTGTAGGTCTTTGGATTTCATGACTTGGAATACCTCTTTCCAGCCCCTTCTTGCCTATAAGGTCTCTTTTGAGAAATCAGCTGACAGTCTGATGGGAACTCCTTTGTAGGTGACTGTCCCCCTAGCTCTTGCTGCTTCTAGGATTCTCTCCTTCATTTTAATTTTGGCTAATGTAATGATGATGTGCCTTGGTGTGTTCCTTCTTGGGTCCAACTTCTTTGGGATTCTGAGCGTCCTGAATTTCCTGGAAGTCTATTTCCTTTGCCAGATTGGGGAAATTCTCCTCTATTATTTGTTCAAATAGGTTTTCCACTGGTGGCTGTTCCTTTCCCCCTTCTGGTACCCCTATAATTCAGATGTTGGAGCATTTAAAGATGTCCTGGAGGTTCCTAAGTCTCTCCTCATTTTTTTGAATTCTTGTTTCTTCATTCTTTTCTGGTTGGTCATTTTTATCCTCCTTCTGGTCCACTCCTTTGATTTGAGTCCCAGTTTCCTTTCCATTACTATTGGTTTCCTGTGCATTGCCATTCATTTCAATTAGTTTAGCCTTCATATGTTTCTCTAATTTGTGACTAAAATCAACCAGTTCTATGAGCATCCTGATCACCAGTGTTTCAAATTGTGCGTGCATCTGAAAGTTTTGCTATTTCTTCATCACTTAGATTTATGGGCTCTGGGGCTTTGAGATCTTCTTGAGCTATTTTTGGTCTGTTCGCGCCCATTAAGTATGAGGAGAGGAGCCTTAGGGGCGGGGCGGGGGGTCCTCTAGGGTGGGATTGCTGGGTTGTGACGCTGTAGGTGGTGGTGGGGTCAGAGTGGGGAAATGGCGGCCCCCTCTCCCGCTTCCCGCTGCTGGGTGAGGAGCGAATCCTTAGCTGTTCACTAGGGCAGGGTCGCTCAGGTCGCTGGGTTGTGACGTTGTATGTGGGGGCGGGGTCAGAGCGGGGAAATGGCGGCCGTCTCTGCTGCCTCCCGTCGCTGGGACCCGCTCGGTCCTGTCTCAATGCCCACTCCCTCGCCGGTCTATCTGCGCAGGAATGCACCAGCACAGTCAACCCGCTGCCCTTCACGCTCACCGGATCCGCCGGTCACTCACTCGGTCGGCCCTTTGCAACCCCACTCCTGGGATCCGTGCACCTGAGTCCATCGGACTGAGTTTTCCTGTGCATCCGAGCTCTGCCAGCTGCTGGTCTCGCCCCTCTTACCGGTCAGGCTGAAGAATTCGTTATCAGACTTCCAAAAAGTTCAATTTTCTGTGTTCTGGCTGTGTTTTCTGTTGCTAATATTTTATTGTCTCTAAACTTGGTTGTGTGAGAAAGCGTGGCGTCTCCACCTATGCCTCCATCTTGGCGGAAGTCCGCTACTGCTCTTTTTTAATGCTTACAAGATGCCAGGCTCTATTCACAGAACTTTACACACGTTATCTCATTTAGTCCTTATAATAACCTGATAAAGTCACTGAGAAGTAAAATGGTTAAAAAAAACTTGACCAGCCTCACAGAATAAGCTATGGAGCTCAGAGAGGACCCAGATTCCAAGAAAAGGGGCTGAACCTCTGAGTAAGAAGGCAAAGATGGGGAAAGATCCCACTTTGAGGGGTGCAGATATAGTTGCCTATATTTGTTCAAAAAAGGGAAGAAAATTTTCCTGCTAAGGTCATGAGGCAAGAATAGGGAAATGATGTCATGACTAATGTCAGCAGTGCATCAGAGGGGCAGCCATAGGAGCAGGTGATGGTGATGTCCAGTGTTTGGGAAACAGCTGGATGGGCCTGGCAGAAAATCAAGAGGGCTGGTAGTTCTTTCTGTTTTCCCAGAATCATTAAAACATTTTTATTGTATTTTTTCATTACCACTTGTCCTCCTTATGCCCCTCTCCCCCTGTTGCAGTCACCACACTGTTTTGTCCATGTGTCCTCCACTCCCAACCTCCCACCTGGCAGTTCTCAATAGTGTGTGAGCCGACATCAGACCACTGGGATTAAAATCAGTGTCTGTCAATTACCAGTGATGTGACCTTGATTAAGGTCACCGTTTCCAATTTCAGTTTCCCCATTTGTAAACTGAGGATGATAATAATGCTACTTCATCCACTTTTTGTAAGTGCCTAATTCCATTTGAAGTGTGAGATGTGTCATATTTGTTGCTGCCACTCTGATGCACTGCTAACATTAGTCATGACATCATACGATTGCCTTCTCCTAAGAAGAGGGGTTTAACTTCACCCTGGACATCACTTCTCAGGAATCCTCAACAAATTTCCCAGAGTAGCTTTGCAATACATCTCCATTTATCTCAAGTCCTTTCCCTATTCTTGGCTCATGATCTTAGCAGGCAAACTTTCTTCTTTCTTTTTTTAAACAAATATAGGCAACTATATCTGCACCCCTCACACTTTACACATGTAAATTTCAATACATGTTGGCATGCGTTATTATGTTAACAAGCATAGCTCAAATAGTGGACCATAGGATCCTGCCTGGAATAAGAGATCAATAAATCTAGAATGTGTCGATGGCCTGGGATTAATTAAGTGAAGAGGAGCATGTTCAGCAGAGGTAGAGTAGGATAAATGAAAGATAAGGAATTTGTAGGCTAAGGACACTCAGGTTTGATATTTTTGAAAGAAGGATTTCAAGAGACAGTAATACTTGAGGTATGAGTGTACCAGGCAATTGACCAAAACAAAGAAGAAAATCACTAGAGTGGAAGATGACAAGGAACTTGGAAGTTGTCAAGGAATGCAGAGGTGGTTGATAAGCTCTGAGGTCATCAGCATGAGTGGCCAATAGAAAATTATCTGTGTGCTAGAACTCATTTTACTTTTTGGAAATCTGTGTGCTTTGGCATAAAAACTAAGAGAATTTAAAAAACTGATGGAGATAGAACTAGAACACAATGTGGTGTCCAGAAGACGGGGATATTTATGCAGTCTTTGATCCGGCAAGCATTAGCTTCGTAGAAAAAAATGCAAAAACTGAAAAAGACTGTTTACTTTTTATGTTTTGTAGAAGGGTGAAGTCGAGAAGGGCTATGCTTATCTCTTTTTGGTTCTTACTTTTCGTACATGACAAACAGATGTCAGCGCAGTCGGCTAGGCTCTTCTCTCTCCCACCTACTGGAGTGGTGCTATTGCTGATTGCTGTCTCCCCCACCCCCCAGCTTTATTGAGGTGTAATTGATATACAAAAGACTCGCACATACTTAATGCATGTAACTGAATGAGTTTGGGCACTGTTCCTTTTCTGTGTTCAACGAGCATCTATTGGGAGGCAGCAATAGTGTTGTGCCCTAAAGCAGTCCTGCCAAATAGAAATAAGTTGTGTGTTACATGTGTAATTTAAAATTTTCTAATAGCCTCATGAACAAAGTAAAAAGAAACAGGTAGAATGTTTAATATATTTTGTTTAACCCAATATATCCAAAATGTTATTTCAATCAGTTATTATGAAATTACTAATATGATGTACAATATTTTTCTATTAACTCTTCAAAATTTGGTGTGTAGTTTACAGTTATAGCACACCTCAGTCTGATTAGTCACATTTCAGGTGCTGAATAGCTACTGGCTATTGCATTGGACAGGACAGCTCTAAGGACTGGGATGTGAAAGACACTGAGAAATAATCTGTGTTCAGCAGAATGTTAAAATATAGTTGGTGAGTGAAGTTAATACACAAAGCTACCTAACATCTATCTGTCCTCTATCATTTATATTTTAGATCTTTCAATCTACTTAGTCATTGGATCCCCAAACTTGTTGCAAAAAATGCATTAAGATATAAAAGTTAAAAAAAAAACAAGAAAAAACTAAAGGAGGACAACTATTGTTTTTATGTTCAACTCGTTTCAAGTGTATTACAACTTGTCAACTTGATGAGGAAATTTATTGGATATTTTTAGTTTAAACCCCATTTAAAAACTTGGAGTTCACTAGAGAGTGCGATTTGGGGACATAATTTACCCCGGTACATGCACGCATTGATGAGGTAGCAGACCTAGGAGGAGAAATAACATGTCTCTCCTCTAGGTGCACTTGGGAAGCTGCAGTTTAAACCTGGAACCCCTCACTTCTGCCAAACGCACATCCTGTTTGTGTCTCATATCCTGAATAAAGCTGATTACGTAACCGGGCCTCCCTGGCAGGTGTGAAACTATTTTTAGGGAAGACGTATCATTGCTTAGAAGTGGATTAAAGCAAACAAACAAACATGTAGGTTATGAGGCTCCACAGAACAGGTGAGGCCGACTAAATTTCCTCCGGGGGGATATGTACAGCATAAGAAATACCGAGGCTGATTGAACCGTGAACTCTTGTCTGCTGTTCAGGGAACAAATGGACCTTTTCTCCTGATTGATAGAGGAGGGGGTAACATTTTTTTTCTGATGGAAATTTTAAAGAAATTGATTTTTGTGCTACATTGTTTTCAAATTTTAGGTCCTGCACCAGACGTTGTCTCAGACAAAATTTATCAGATCAGCAAAACAATTGAAGAATATGCTATATGTCCCGATCTTCGAATTGACCTGTCTCGACTAGGAAGACAAGAATTCGACCTGGAGAACAAATTCAAACCATTTAGAGGTAATAGATTATATTCTGAAGAAGTCAGAATAACTCCGTGAGTGGGGTGACTGGTTTCTGCAGGGCAGTACGTGCAGGAAAGTGACTGGGTTATCAACCTTGGGAGTGACACTTGATAAACGGGTATAATTGGAACATGGTGCAGAGGGACCTGAGAACAGACAAGATATTCAGAATTGGCAACTTTCAAAACCACCTTCCAAACTCCGTCATTTTCCACATAGGGAAAGTTTCGTGGCTGACTCTTATAGTGTTCCAAGAATAAGCTGTGCATTGCTTTTCTGAGCAATTAAAGTGAAGATGCTCAAATACCTTTTATAGGTAGAGGAGACCCAGCAGGAGTGGCATAAAAATTTCTCATGAAAGGTAGGCGTTTCTTTTTCGAGCCAGAGCCATGCAGCTCATATTGCTTCAATGCTCAATTGCTGATTACCTGCTCTCTACCAAGCACTGTGTTAGGAACTTTTACGAAAGAATTCAATAAGTACCCAATGGATTTAGGCAAGTGGTTAAAAAACTAAAGAACCAGAATGGAGTTGTCAACTAAAACTTCTAAAGTACTCAGACACCAGCCTTTTATTTTGTAGATTAATAGTGAACCATATAACAACATTAACGTCATTTGTGTATATATCCTTTCCTCCCTCTATTTTATCCTAGTGTTTTTCCCTAAAGGACATATAAATAAAAGCAAGCTAATATTTTTTCACTCCTTTGGTGTCCCTATAAACCTAAAAACAGTTTGTGTTAGGATGGTATTCATATTTTACAAGCAATTTAATTTGGCTAAAAGGATGAAATACCTGGCTCAAAGCAACATGGTATTGGAGGGACAGAGAAGAGCTCGAAATGCACCGTTCAGGGGTTGCAGTGTCGGACCAACTCTATTACACTTTTCTTGAAAGATCTGGAGTGACTCACTCACTTAGCTAGTCAGCAGAAATTATTCAAAGCTACACAATGCTTATTGGAGGCAGCGGAAGCCTGCTTTTATCAACCCGGTTAGGACTGTTCATGTACACACAAACACACACAACACACAATGATTTGGCGGCTAAAAGCAAGGGATGTGTTGTATTAAACACAATGATTTAACTGTGCTTGATTGCATATGTTTGAAGGACTGGACAATGAGATGACTAAGAAAAATCAGGCACTACTATCAAGAAGTTTTTTTTTGTTTATTGATTAATTGATTGATTGATTATATCTTCGCAATTCTATGTAGTTCTCTGAGGGACCTAGATCTGTGGCAAGCTCAGATTCAGGCCCATTGCTTTAGCCATATTGCTAGTCTGGTGAGTTTTTTTAAAAAAATGCTTTGGATACCAGGAGGTGGGTAGAGAGATCTCCTGGCTCCTGAAAAGAATTTGCAGGTAATCGGGATAATTTATGTGCTACATTCTTGGTGTCTTAAATGTTAAGCGGGGCTTGAGTTAACTGGAAACAAATGAGTTCTTGGCATTTCACCTGAAAGGGTGAAGAGCATGAACTTTGTGAAGTGAACTTTCAAATTTTACTGAATTCTCTTCGCTTCCTTGTTTTTTATATTTCTGTTTGGTATTATGTGTTATCTGCTCTAAATACCAAATGTACTTAGGCAAGTGGTTCAAGAATTAAAATACCAGAATGAAATTGCCAAAAACATTATCCAATATTACACAATGAGTAAAACTTTTAATATATTCAATACATGACCTTTTATTTTATAGACTAATATTTTGTTATGGTAAAATATAAATAACAAAGTTTATACTTTTAACCATTTTTAGATGTAGAGTTCAAATAGATTACTTTTTAATTAATTTATCTTAAGGCTTAAAATTTCCTTTATGTCAAAAGATGATTAAAAACTACCTGTGTTCCTTAAAAAGTGATTACATTATATTTGAATGAACACACGTACAACAATGATTTGAGTGCAAGGAAAAATATTTTTAGTTGTGTATTTGGCCAGATGAAGAGAGAATTTCAAATTAAATATTAAAACCTCATCCATTAAATATTGCACCTGGATTTACTAAAAATGATTAAAGATGGATTGGTAATATTTTTAGTGCAGTTGTAAGTATTTCAGGATTCCAAAGTATTTAGTATGTATTTGAAAACTTTGAAAAACAATACATATAAGTTTAACAATTTAACCACAAATTTAAAAAGCTGGGCTCATGGCCAAATTTTAGTGTCTAAAAGTCAAGTAGAAACTTTTCTAGGAAAAGTACTTTCTGAGTATTATGGTGTAATGATCACCAAGTTTGAAAAATGTCATGTATTCTGGTCTTATTTACTTGTCAAATAACTAAAAAGGACATGTTTTGGACTCATGGTCATTGGATGGTGCCAGACATTGAAGCGCATTTATTTAATGAGGATTTCTAAATATCTGGCCTTCACCTTCAAATTGGTACCAGATTGGGTACATGAGAGATGTCACACAAACTCAGGAGTATATCCTTCATCACTAATTCTGAACCTGGGTTGGGCTGGCACAATGGCATTTGGAAAATAGGAGTCACTGCTGAGGTCACCCCTTGATTTGTTTCACGACAGCTGAGTCATTGTTTGGCCAACCCCCTGGGACAGGCCACTGAGTATGCCAAGATGCCTTTCAGCATCAAGGTGGGCACAGTTTTTTAGAGGGAGGTGGTGGAAAGAAGGTGAGTCGGGATAACAGGCACAGTTTTAACTACTTTTTTCTTGTGGTTGATTTTTTACTCACAAAGGAAAATTAACAACTTGGTATTATTTACATCCATATAACCTGAGAAGTTTGGAGCATCTCACTGAGTCTCTGTGGTTTTGTCTGTAAGTGGACACTTGGCCTCGCACATAATGTGTGGGGTTATAATGGGATCGTGGTCAGAGGCTCATATATTAAGGTAGTGATTCTCTTTCACTTTCAAGTATTCTTCATGGTCACAGTTACTGATGTTTCCCTTTGCTTTCCTGTCCTTAGTGGAGATAGTGGACTCAGTGGATATCTATCTCAATCTCCTTCGGACCATCTTTGACTTTAATGCCATCAAAAGTTTGCTGACTGGGCCTGGCCAGCTGAAGATCCGAGTTGATGCGATGCATGGGGGTAAGCTTGTTCACCACTGGGTGGGCGAGAACTGTTAAGGAGCCCTTGACCCATGTGGGATTTCTGGGATTATAAGGAAGGTTGGATTGTAGATATTCACACAACATACATACTTTCAGTTCTTTGGCATGCTCTAGAAAACTTCAGGGCTCTAATTTCTCTTTTATGATGCAAATGAAAACAAAGCTTGAGCAAATAAGTGGGTTGTCACTCTGTGTTTGCTCCTGTGTATTAGGTAGATCTGCTCCATCTCCTGGTACTGGCGGGGTGGCCTTATGTAGCAGGTGACCTGTGGGGCCCAGTGGCACACGCTCTCTCCCATTCCCTGAGCCAGGTGCTCAGTGTCCCTTGTGTGGGTTGTGTACGCCTTCCTGTTGTGCTGTTGACACATCAGTACTTGGGGCTAACCCTCAGTCTGACTGGCAGTGAGGACTGGCCATGACCAGCTGCCGTGCTCGAGTTGAGCCCAAGAAGTGGGGTTTGTCCCAGTGGGCTCTGGTACCTATCAAGACTGCCACTTGGGTGTGCCACCTGTGGAGCTGATTACGTAGTGGTTTGAAGTCAGCCACCAAGTGTTGTTGGCTCTGGGGCCTTACGGGGACTGCTTCAGTGCCAGTGTTAGCTACTGACCGGGACCAGTCTGGTGCTACCTGGTAGGAGCTACAAAGTGATTCAATGTTGGTAGCTACCCGTACTACACCTAGAAGTGTGCGGGAGAAGCCATACTGCTAACAGTGGCTGGCTGCCACCACTACCATGCCTGGGCCACTCAGCAGAAAGCACAGGACACCCTAAGGCCACTCAGTAAATAGGCACAGGGCACAGTGAGGCCAGCCACCATCTACCTGGGGCCTGGGGACCTTTGAGAGTTTTTTAGAAAGACTGCAGGGCCAGCAAGGCTGGCTGTCTGCCTCTGAAAGGGCCTTTGGTCATACCCTGTAAGTTGGGTGGGGTGGGGGTCCCAGGAAGTAGTTGGGGTAGGGGGAGCGGTGTTCATCAGGCTAATGCAGGTTCTGACTTGGCCCTGTGGGTTGAGGACTCACTGCCAGAAAGATGGTGCCTGCCTGCTGTCTGGTTGTGAGGAGGGCTCAACATAGGGACAATAGCAACTGTCCCTCCAGTCCTTGCTCTGAAGCCATACAACTCAGTTTCTTCCTTTACATCTCTGGTGCCCTGTCCCGTTCCCTCAACCTCCACACCCCAGGGTGAGCGCCTACAGGCCCTGTGCTCAGGCCCTTTATGAGTACACCTGGGTTTCCTGTAGCCTTTTGTTTTACTTACAGGAACAAAATCCCTGCTGATTTTCACAGCCAGATGTTATATGGGCACCTCTTTCTGGCTCTGGTGCTGCAAGTTGGGGAGCCCAGTGTGGGGTCGGGACTCCTAGCTTCTCTGGAGGTGAGAGAGCCCTCCTGATTCTCAACTGCTACCTGTGGGCGTGGAGCCGACCCTTTTTGCATCTCTGCTCTGTTACCAGTCTCCAAGGGCTTCTTCTTTACATCCTTAGTTCCAGGACTTCTGGTCAGCCTGTCTTCAGATGGTTGTCTGGGTTGCTTGTCCTATAATTTGGTTCTAATTCTGGTTTGGTCACGGGAGGAGGTGAGCACAGTGTTTACCTACTCAGCCATCTCTTTTTAGTTTTTTTTTTTTGGGGGGGGAGGTATTTAGCACCTATTAATAAATACCACGAATATACTGCTTCTTGTCGATTTTTCAGTGTTGGCCATTATTGGCTTCATATAATGGAAAATGAGTTTGTAGCTTTTATTTTACCCTCTCCACTCACTGGAGTCAAGCACATTTACCTGGGGTAATTATATGACCATTTTGTTAAGATCGGTATCCACTGTCTGTATTACCCTAACATCGCTGAGCCATGCAAAGCATTATAATTATATTTTCTTTACATGATAATTTTTTATTGACTTGGAATTAGTCATTGTCTTGTTTACTCACTGCTTAGTCTTTGTTAAGTGTAGTTATCCTTGTTAACTTCCAAACTCTCCCAGTGTCTGAATGTCTCACTTCACTCTCCTGGAGACCTCTGATCGGCTTCACTCCGCACTGGTTGCTCTGTGAGCTGCTGCCTTCCAGGAATTGTCCCTTACCATCGTTCTAGTAATTCCCTTTACCCCTCTCTTGTGTTGGCTGTCCTCTTTCTGGAACCTTTGCCTTGTTTTCTTGATTAATTCCTGAGTCTTGGAGGAACACCTCCTCCAGGAACTCCGTGAGAGAAGTTCATGGCAGGTGAATGTTTTAAGTCATTGCATATCTGAAAATGCCTTTTATTCTGTGCTTACTCCTAATGGATATTTGTCTGGATGTAGAAATCTAGATTGAATATTATTTTCCTTCAGAAGTTTGAGGGCATTGCTCCCTTATCTTATGGCCATCTTTACTGAACTTCTGGTTTTTAATTCATTCTATGAAATCTTTCTCTTTTTTCTCTGGGCGTTTGTAGAGCCTTTGACTTAACCTTCTGCTGTTTCTACTTCCCACCATAATGAGTCTTAGTGTGGGACCACTTCCCTCTTTTTGGTCGGGCACGCGGGGGATCTTTTTAGTCTGGAGTGCTGTTCCCTTTCATTCTGGGAAAGTTTTCTTGAGTTACTTCTTGGGTGATTTCCTCCATTGTTTTTTCTTTCCTTTCTTTCTAGAATGGCTATTGTTTAGATTCGGGCCCTACAGAACTGATGCTGTCATTGTCCCATCCCCCCTGAACCATGCATTTTTCTTTTCAATATTTTGTAATACTTTCTGGGAGATGTAATTAACTTTATCTCCAATTCTTCCCATCAAGTTTTTCACTTCTGCTCTTATATTTTTCATCTCTCCCAATTTTCTTTCCTTTTCCAAATAATCTTTTTAAAAATAGTTTCTGATTCATGTTTCCTGAATGTCGTATCTCTTTTTTTTAAATAATTTTATTTAGTTATTTTTCAAGTACAGTTTTTTGTCTGTTTCTCCCATCCCAGCCCCCCACCCACCCGCCCCTTGCTCCCCACCTCCCTCCCATTTCCACCCCCCTTAGTTCTCGTCCCTGTGTCCTTCATATTTGTTCCTCAAAATTCCTCCCCTTTTTTCCCCTTCAATTCCCTTCCCTCTCCCCTCTGGTCACTGCCCACTTGTTCTCTATTTCAGTGTCTTGGTTTTTATTCTGTTTGCTTGTTTGTTTTGTTGTTCAGCTTCCTGTTAAAGGTGAGATCATATGGTATTTGTCTTTCAACCCCTGGCCTATTTCACTCAGCGTAATGCTTTCCAGTTCCATCCATGTTGTTGCAAAGGGTAGGAGCTCCTTCTTTCTCTCTGCAGCATAGAATTCCATTGTGTATATGTACCACAATTTTTTGATCCATTCCTTTACTGTCATATCTCTTTTTAATGTTAGATTTGCTGAGGTGATTTATATATATGCAGTAAAAACCCATACCTTGTAGATATACAATTGGCTGAAGTTTGACACATATAAATAGTATAGAACCAATATGACAGTCAAGATATAGAATATTTCCCTCAGTTCAAAATGTTTTCTTGTGGCCTTTTGAAGTCAAACCCATCCTCCTACACTTAGTCCTGGCAGTCACTCATCTCTCAGCTTGCATCACTTTCCTTACCCAGAAAGCCATATAAATGCAAACATACAATAAATGGCCTTTTTCTTCAGGCTTTTTCTGTCAGCATAACATTTCAGAGATGCATTCATGGCATTGTACGTATTCGTGGTTATTCTTTATTAGTACTGAGTAGTATTGCATTGTAGACATGTACCAGTTTGTTTACACATTCACCAGTTCATGTAATTAGGGTTATTTCTAGGTTTTGGCTACTACAAACAAAGCTTCTCTAATCATTGTAACCAAGTCTTTGTATGGATATGTTTTCATTTGTCTTGGATAATTACCTTGCAGTAGGAGTGCTGGCTCACAGGATAAGCAGCCCTACCATTTGCTTTACCAGGAATGTGTGAGGGCCCCCTTATTGATTTGTTAGGCTTCCACTGATACATACTTTAAAGTTTCCTTCTCTCTGAATAGTTTCTGTGTCCTCCAGGTAGTTCCTTACTTTGTTTTAGTCTCATGTTAAATGCATTCCTCGAAAGTTGGGTCATCCTCAGCTCTCTGACGTGTTTATGAGCGAGGCACCGATGAGTTGCCATCATCTCTGAGTCCAGGTGTGGAGCTCATCTTCCACGGGCTCTAATATCTTCTGGGTGGGCTGTTTCATCCTTCCCTAGTAGGCTGGCACTGTTTCCAAGAAAAGGATCTTTCAGGTTCTTTCCTTAGCATTATCTGGCCAGCTTCTATTTCCAAACAGTTTGCGTAATATTTCTGGGTTTGAGCCTCACTGCCTAGCTTGTACTGTGTGTCCATCTCCGAGTCCATCGCTCTGGCAGAGAAATGAAAGACACCAATTGGGCAGATCCAGGCCACCTCCCCAGCATCAGGAGAGGTGGGATTTAGTCATCCCCAGATCACATGGACTGAGATGGGAACAGGGTTGGCTCTTCAAAGGAAACCCGCACTGCTTCTGCTAGAGGAAGGGGAAATGAGGGCTGGGGAGAAAAACTCAAGAGGTGCCTCGCTATTTGAGGTTTGTGTTATATTAATGGAAAGTAAGTGGAAAGCAATCCTTTATATACATTTCAGCTAACAGAATTACATGCCGTCCGCAAACATGCTGTTATCTTTTGTCTCAGACTCTGTTCCCTTGCTCGTAATGTTCCTTTCATTTGGATAGCATATTTTCTCCCTGTCAAATTTATGACCCCCTTTGGGCCCCTATGTAGAAATGCTGCCTCCTTCTGGGAGCCTTACCTGTGGTAATTCTTTCTCTTAAGCCATTTGGTCTGATGATTTTATAAAGACACATTGAATAGCACTCGTCTCACCACTGCAGTCCCTCACCTGTAGATTTGATTCATTCACTATTGGATTAAGAGCCCAGCAATGCAGGAAGTGTGCATTTGAGTCCCTTGAATAGAACGCCCTCTGTTCCTAACATAGGGATTTCATATTAGGCAAGCCGTGAATGTGTGCTGAACTGGAAAACCCTATTCCTTAGGTTTATTTTATAAAATGTGCTTAGTTTTATATGCTCCAGTTTTACAGTGTTTAATAATGCACTTGGCAGAGTCACCACAATTGCAGAGACAAAGAACATTGTAAAAGCCTGTTACTGCTTTTGCATCTATTTAGCTAAAGCTTTTAATACACAAAAAGCAATGGGCAGTGAATCATTATAAAGTAGTTCATTTCTTTCTGGCAACATTTTAGGCAAGTTTTAAAGAAAAGTTTTATGTAACTGGATTATTGACCACATCTTCTATGTGCCTAACACACTAACTGGCACATAGTAGATGCTCAATGAATAGTAATTGAAGTGAAAATTATTTTGTATTGTTTATTGAGAAAGCTTGTAGAATTTATATTAATATTAAAATATTAAGATATTTTGATGTTTAAACATCGAAATATATGAATATATTTAATATAAATTTATGAATATTTATGTATATTATAAATTTTGTGAATATTTATAAAAATCATAAAATACATGTGTTAAGTTGTGTTAAAACATAGTAATATTAAATTCTGTCTTAATATATAAATTCTTGTGTTATTAAATATATATGAATTAATATGTATATAGATTGAATAGCACCAATAATTTTATAAAATATATGAAATTATTTTGTATAACAATATATTGTTTATATATAAATCAATATAAATTTATATATATATATTTTTGGTGCTATTAAATGGCCTTTCTTATCCTAACCAGAACAAAACTCTCTTGGGTGGGGTGGTATGCGGGTCTGCAAAGACTTCACATTGCCCTTTATCTTTTCTTAGTTATGGGGCCCTATGTGAGAAAAGTCCTGTGTGATGAGCTGGGGGCCCCAGCCAATTCTGCGATAAACTGTGTTCCCTTGGAAGATTTCGGTGGGCAGCATCCTGACCCAAACCTGACATATGCAACGACCCTTCTGGAAGCTATGAAAGGAGGAGAATATGGCTTTGGAGCTGCATTTGATGCAGACGGGGTAAGTAGGAATGTTTTTCACCTGCTAACCCTTTTGCCATATAATGAGCCAAGCACTGGAAACCGGAAAGTGAATGAAAACACCTGGGGCCAGCATGCAGGGGGCACATGAACCCTAACTGGCACTGGGTCTGCTCTTCTGCTTAACAATTATTGCAGCTTGATAGCCATTGCCGTTCTTAGTTCCTGGTAAACATTATGTTATGAAGAAGTCATTTCTTTTAAAAAATATTCATGCAATAACTCTATTTATGGCTTGTTTTGTTGAAAGCACCATATTAAGGAGCCAGCTGTTTTAGCAATAACCCCTGTTTTTCCATTATGTTTGGGGGACAGTGTGAATTGGGATCTGGAGGCTACTGAAGCCCGAGGTAGTCAGCCACATTTCAGCAGGTGGGACTCATTCTTAGTTGCCTCAGGATCCTGGGGCCTACAATATTTAGGGATTTAAAAGAAGGTTTCCCATGCCCTCTTTGGCCTCATTCAAGTTGTTTTAAGTTGTTTAAATATACGATGGCAGTAAAGTGACTTGTGATGAGTATGGGAACAGGCTGCGAGCCGCGGAGGCCTGCGTCTGATCATTTTCACACATTCTTTCCCACAGGACCGTTACATGATCCTAGGCCAAAATGGCTTCTTTGTGAGCCCTTCCGACTCCCTGGCCATCATTGCTGCCAACCTCTCTTGCATTCCATATTTCCGTCAGATGGGGGTCCGAGGGTTCGGGAGGAGTATGCCCACCAGCATGGCCCTGGACAGGTAAGCGAGGATGTCATCGTGGAAAGCTCCATGGTAGGATCTGATGTCAGCGTTTGCTTTGCTGCTAGTGATGACTCATTTTTCCCTGCTCTGTGGGGGACTTGAGGAACTCACAGGCATGGACAGTGTTCCCGTAGGAACACGAAGAGTCAGGAGGGCTGGATCTGATTCTTGGTTCTGCCACTTCTGACTTGTGGAAACCTTAAGGCTTACTTGATTTCTGTGCTCAGTTTTCTTGTCTTTAAAATGAGGATTATAACACTGTTATCCTTACTTGGATTGTAATGAGATAGGAGTGAGGTGCTTCATGTGAAACATTCAACAGAGTACATGGAACATAGTAAATACTTCATAAATGTTTAGCAATAGAACTTAACATGTAAGTGATGTAGAAAGAACATGGGTTTTCAGGTCAGATAACGTAATGTTAAATGCTGGCTTGTATCCTTATTAGGATTGCAACAATAGGGATGATCTATTATAGACTCGTTGTGGGCAGGAATGAGATGTGTGCAGCAGGATGTTCACTTAATAGGATCAAAGTGTTAGATATTTTTTCTCCTCACCTTACCCATCCTCACCCTCTTTTACCTTGCCTCATAAAACAAAGAATTTAAGAATCTAATATGTTCAAGCAATATATATTATTATGGAAGCAGTACATGTGCATAGTAAAGAGTTAGAAAACACAACAAATACTCTCTCCCTGCATTACCTGTGTTAATAGGTAAATGTCAATATGCAGCTGGGTCTCCTTCTATACAGATATATATATAATTATAAATCATGTATAATGTATAATATGTGTCATACATACTCTAGTTGCCTTTTTGTAATACCAAAAAGACATCTGAAAGCATATACTGCTTTATGACTTATTTTTCTTTTTAATCAACAATCTCCAGCTTTGTATTAGTACATTTTTGTGTCATCTAAAACCAAGATCATGTTCAAATTTCTCCTAGATGGCCCCAAAATGTCTTAAATGTATTGTTTGTGCAAAGGAATATCCCATCCGAGACCATACATTGCATCTAGTTGCTATATCCCTTAAGTCTTTAATATTTAGCACAATCCTTTTCTCTTGTCCTTAATAATAGTGATTTTTAAGGAGACCTGACCGAGTCGTCCTGTAGAATCCCACCTTCTGGATTGGTGTGGCTATATCCTCATGATGTTATCCATTCATCCGTGAGGTAAAAGTTACATACAGTGAAATGAGTAATCTTAAGGGTACAATTCAGTGACTTTTAAAAGTGTATACGTCTGTGTAACACCCACCCAGATTAAGATATAGAACATTCCAATCTCCTTCAAAAGTTCCCATTTCTCCTTCCAAGCCCCCATGGGCATCCATTGTCATAATCTCTATTTTCATATTTAGGTTTTGCCTGTTCTTGAATATTACATAAATCTAATATACTATGTGCTTGTTTGTTACATAGTGCATATATATATATACATATATATCGCCCACAGTCATTGCATTTATATATACACGCACACATTTTACTCATCTGCAATCATTGCATTAATTAGTAGTTCATTCCTTTCTGTTGCTCTAGTATCCTAATTTATGAATATGTCACAATGTATTTTTTCTAATCTTCTGTTAGTGGACACTTGGATTGTTTCCAGTTACTAGCAATTGTGAATCACGCTGCCTACGAGCATTCTCATACAAGCCTTTTTGTGGACACGTCTTCATTTCTTCTGGGAAAATATCTAGGATTAGGATGCTGATTGTAGGGTTGTGTATGTTTAATTTTACCAGAAACTGCCAAATTATTTCCCATTTTATACACTCTTATTTGGAATATATGAAAGTTCTAGTTGCTTTGTGTCATTGTTATCATTTGATGTTGTCAGTCTTTTTTATTTTAGCCATCCCAGTGAGTGTGAAATATCATTTTATTTTGGTTTTGATTTGTATTGTTCTAATTACTAGTGATATTGAGCTCATTTTCACATGCTTATTGTCCATTTGTGTAACTTTTTAATGTATTTGTTCAATTAAAAAATCAGGTTGTTTGTCTTTTTGTTATTGATTTCTAGAAGTTCTTTATATATTATGGATAATAAGGCTTTTGTAAGATCTATGCTGTACAAATATTTTCTCCCTGCCTGTGCTTGCCTTTTCATACTCTTGATGGTGTCTTCTGATATGCGTAGCTTTTAAATTTCAACAGTTCAATTTATTTTTCCTCTCATATGGTTAGCTTATAATTTTTTGTCCTCTGCATGAAATAGTTGCTTACCCCAAAGTCAGAAAGATGATTTCTCTATGTTTTCTTCTAGAATCATTGTAGTTTTAATTTTTACATGTAAGTCCTGCTGATTTTGATTTAATTTTTGTGTGTGGTGTAAGGCAGGGGTCAGGGAGATTTTTCTTCATATCCATTTTTTCTAACCCTATTATTGAAAAGAATTTCCTTTTTCCTTGGTGCCTTTGTTAAAAACCAGTTGACTGTATATATGTGGATCTATTTGAGGATTCTCTGTTGTGTCCCACTGATATATTTGTCTCTTGTTATGCCAATATTACATTGTCCTGATTACTGAAGTTTTAAAGTAAATACTTAAACCAGGTGACTCCCCCAACTTTTTGCTTTTTTAGCCAATAAAAAAAATTATGTGTCCTAGGTCCTTTGCATTTGTATATGCATTTTGGTATCAACTTGTCAATTTTAACAAACCCTGTTGAGATTTTGACTGCGAGTGTGTTCAATCCATAGAGCAATTTGGGAAGAATTGCTTTTTAATAATATTGAGATTTACAGTCCAGGAATGTGGTATATCTTTCCATTTATTTATTTTTCATTAATCTCTCATACATACGTTGTGGTTTACTTTCTCATACATGTGTTTTGTACTTTAGTGTAGAGGTCTGACCCAAGTTTTGTTAAATTTGTTCCTGGGAATTTATATATATTTGGATGATGTTGTAAATAGAATGGTTTTATAGATTTAATTTTCCAGTCGTTTTCTGGTAGTGGTTAGAAATACAAGTAATTTTTGTAATTTGATCTCTCAGTCTTCCCGCAGATGGGAAGAGAATCGCACACCTTTTGCATGTCCCCCACTTTACTTCTTTCCCTCCGGTGATATTGACATCAAGTCCATAATGATGAACCAGTTCAGTTTTAAATTCTTGCCTAGCGGCACCAAAGAGAAGGCTCTATAATTCCATGGTTTTATTGTTTGCTTCTGTTTGTCTTTTCTACGTCTTCCCTTTCAAACAACAACCACAACAAGGATTCGGTAAAACCATAGAGAATAGGCAAAAATGGAACTATCTTTAGAAATTGAGAACACAGAATTGCATAGGTCCTGAGCACTATGTAAGTTACTAGATATTTGGAAGTGTAGTTAATAATAACCTTTCACTTATGCAGAATGTTATAATTTAGAAAGAACTTTGATACATTTGATCTCACTTGATCTTTACAATAATAATGTGGTGATGGGGTAGGCATTACTCTCAACATATTAAAGATGTCGAACCAAATATCAGAGAGGTTAAGTAACTTGCATAAGATTGCACAGCTAATAAGAAAGAACCCAGGATTTGGAACTAGGTCTTCTGGTTTAATGCAATAGCAATTGCATCTGCCCAGGACCTCCAGTTGATCAGGATGTTCCCTGAGAAACCAGTTGAGAATATTACTCAACTTTCCTGTGGGGTAGCCAGCAACTTTTCAAACCCTGGCCCAGGGAGGCTGGTTTCATTCAGACAACAAAAAACATTTGTCCTCTATTCTTGTGGAAATTTCCCAGTGTTTCTTGATTTCACTTTATCCCCCCCTTTCAATAAATCTGTTTCAGTCAGAAAGGAGAGGCTTTGCTTAGAGATTTCACAAAGAACCTGTTCTGATATGTAAGTGACATTTAAAAGGATTATTTATTCATGCTTGCTGGTTGGGATTCAGGATTCTGTGAGGTTATGACACAGTGATTTGTTTTGGGAATCTGATCTGTTGTGCAGTCCCCAGGTGGATTCTCACGATGGACACTTTATAAGCTTCTTTTTTCTTAGATAAAATAAGTGAAGCTTCAAAGTTCCATCTTAACAGTGGTTTCCCATGGAGGTCATTGTTTAATATTAATAAAATCATAGGAATGTGCCCGTGATTGCCAGGCCCTGGAAGAATGACAACTGAATATTTGCGAAACATTAAATGGTGCATTTGCCCCAACTGCAGGGCTTCCAGGATAAGGGGGGCCTGCACACTGGAAACTGATGAATTATTCAGACAAACTGTTATTGTTAAAGGTAATCGTTGTTCCCTGAGGGGACACTTTCAGTGTCTTGTACTTCTATCCTTCCCAGTCACTATTACAAGGATTCCATTTACCCTGGGATAATACGGTTTCAGCCTTGAAAATGGCATTCTTTTGAGGCTTTGTCATCCATGTGATTTGTGGTTGCAGATGAATCTTTGTTGCTGAAATAATTTTGGTTCAATTGATTGGAAAAGTAAAGCACATTCAAAATATATTTGTGGCCTGAGGTCTGTTTCCACCCTACACGGAAGTATTAAATACTTTTCTGTGTTATCTTTCAATGATATTTATGAAGTGCCCATCTGTGCTCGGGGCTGTGCTGACTGCTATCGAAAACAAGACAAACATGCGCAGACTTGAGCCCTCCTCATTACAGATATTTACAGCCTCAAACAGGCTGGCAACCTTAGATAGGCTGCAAGGGGGCCAGATCCACACTGTCTGTTTTGACTACCAGGGGGGCTGTACAAGGTCCACCACCCGTAGATATGGAGGCGAAGGGAATTAATGCTCTTCTACTCTGTCTTTTCTCTTTGTGCTACCCTGTTGTTCACCATTTGCTCACACAAGAATTATTTATGTGTCCTACACATGGTCCCTTGCCCTGGCGGAACTTGCAGTCTAAGTACGTTCCACCTTACTTAGACAGATATGGAGAAGACAGACAATAACAAATAGAGAAAAATATGTGTATGTAAATAAAATTGTGATTCATACACATGGGAAACGAACTTGGAGCAGTAATGGTTGGTGAGTATGGAACATCCTGCTTAAAAAGGGTAGGCAGGAAATTCTCCAAGGGGTTGTGGGTAGAAACCAAAGATCAGAATGCTACAGCGGGGCCTGGCTATGATGCTGGGATCAGGAATGGTCCATAACACATGTGAAAATACTTATTTTTCAGAATGTAGTTTATAGCTATTTGTTGCCAATTCTCAGTCTGATATACGTACTGTAGCTTTATCTTGAACATATCTTAACTAGTCTTTGGAATCCAGACAGTGTTAATCCTATAAGTATGCAAGTACCTACTGATCTGTGATGACCTTGGTCTTTGCTGCATCCTTTAGATCTGTGCTGTTTTGTCTCTCAGAACAGTCACGGTGGACTAAGGTAGTGGGAGAGGTAGTGATATGAGCTAATATGTAATTACTTAGTCTCTCCAAAGATTGCTTCTGCTCTAGAATGATGGAAATTATTTTGTCACAGCAGATAAATGTGTTCAAGTGTACCCTGAATTAAAATTTAAAAAAATAAACAAAACCCTTTATCATAGGAGTTACTGCCCTGAAATTCTCTAGAACCAGTTCAGCCAGGGTCAGAGAAAGATGGCACACTCAAGGGGTTTACTAAAAATAATTTAATAATGGTAACCTAATAACCTGGTCCACAGAAGTATGGGCAAAATTTTAAAAAATTATGATGTACCCCAGGACTCATAATAACAGAAAGCTATTAATTCTCCCAGGACTGAAGGGTCAAGGGGAGGGGCCAGGGTAGCCATAGCTTGGTGAGGTGTGAAGTTGTGAACATTGGGCTGTCAGGGAGGAACTGAACTTGCCAGTGAGATATAAATACCACACTCCTCTCTTCTCCCACCTGCCACCCTCCTGCGGATGCCTCCTATTGGCCAAGCCCACCTGATAGTTAGAGGGCAACCTGTGAAGCTCATCCTTCTAGAGAAGTGAGGAGGGCAGAGATGGGCACTGAATGAAATGGGACTTCCATTGGACAAATTATGAAAAGATCATAATTAACTCAATAACTATAATAACTATAATTAACTCAATTCCTATGTATGCCTAAGCTCCAAAATAAGAAGGAAAAAAAAGGAGGGAAGGATAGAAGGATGAGAGTGGGAGATAAGCAAGTAGAGATTACCAGAAAGATTGGCCATTTTGCTGGTTATTCTTTGTTTACCCCCTTCTGCCCTTGGGGCCAATTTTCCATTGCTGTTTCAATCTTTCATATCTCACATTACTAATGAGTTGATGCACTTGAGAGATTTGGGTGGGTTTCCTTTTCTGCTAATTACCTGTTCCTGACCTTTGTTCATTTTTCTGTTTAGGTTCTCTGTTTCTCTCTCTCTCTTTTTAATGGATTTGCAAGAGTTCATTGTATGTTTTACTTATTTATTTTTTAAAGGATTTTATTTATTTATTTTCAGAGAGAGGAGAAAGGAGAGAGAAAAAGAGGGAGAGAAACAGTGATGCATAGGAGAATCATTAATTGCTTGCCTGTTGCTCACCCCCAACTGGGGATCTGGCCCACAGCCCAGGCATGTGCCCTGACAAGGAATTGAACCAGTGACCTTTCCATTCACAGGCCAGTGCTTAATCCACTGAGCCATGTCAGCCAGGGCTCATTGTATATTTTATATATTAAGCCCTTGCCATTTAGGCACTTCTAATTTTTATCTTTTTTCTTCAGATAAAGTTTTACCCCTAAGTTTTATACCTAAATTGCTGTTGGTAGCTGTCTGTTTTAGACAACTCAGATTTAAGATGTGTAAATAGCAACTTTTCTGGCTTTTTCCTTAAAATTGCTCTTCTTTTTTGTGTTTACTATCTGGGTGAATCACCTATACCAAAATCATAAGCCTTGGAATAATCCTAGAGTTCTATTTCTCCCTCATTTTCAATGTACCAAAGTCACTGGGTTGTGTTAGAAAAATCGCTTAAGGGTTTCAGAATCATTCTTTCTTCTCCAACCCTATTTTTACTTTTTAGTTCAGGTTCTCATAATCTTTTGCGTGAACTATCGCAATAGTCAATGAGTTGGTTTCCTCTCTGCCCTCAGACCCCATCTTCAGTTTATATTTTGGGCCACCCCAAGGTCAATTGTTCTAGAGCAGAAAGTCACACATTTTTCCTTTTTGCTAGAAAGCTGTGGGTGGCCTCATATGCCCCCAGAATAAGAACCCCCTAAAATGGCATAATCTCCTGATTATGAACATCTAACTCCTACCCACACTTTTACCCTGCCCTCTGGATGTGTCGGGCTGCTCACCGTCCCCCAGATTTGATGGCCTCTCACACTGCTGCGTCTTTACACGTGCTCTCCTCTTTCCTTGAGAGGTGTCCCCTTTGCCCCACTTTATCCCACTCTGTTCCTCCTTATCTTTGAAAGCTTGAGTCAAGCATCACCTTCTTGTAAGTCCTCCATTGGTATTTTGTTCTCTGTGCCCCAGCGCAGTGTGTGGAAGTCCTCTTCACAGATCACTTTATCACAGTTGTCACAAGGCATTAACAACATGTACTCATCTGTTTCCTACCGTCCTGTGAGTCTCCTGAAGGCAAAAGCTTTGTCTAGTGATGGGCACAGAATAAGTTCTCAGTAAATACTTATTAAATGATTGAATAAGGTTTCTTTTCTTTTTGGATACCTCTTATTTTGGAGAATAATTAGCTAGAACTTCACAGATCTAATTATATATATATATATATATATATATATATATATATATATATATATATATATATATATATCAGAGTTAACTACTGTGAACAGCCAACACGCTTCTTTTGATTTTTATGCAGAATAAATTTGTTGATGCTATCACTTGGTTACACAGGAAAGTATACCTGAGTAACAAGAAGAAAATGAATGATGTATAATCACACAACCATCTTCCAGTGTAATAAAACTATGCCTTATTTATAGTTTTCATTTATATTTAAGTAAGTTTCATAGTGAGTCAGATTTTTAGCAATGATCTGTGGGTATTGATTATAACTTCCTCAAGGTAAGATAAAAGGAAGCAACCACATAGAAGTTATTTTCTAGTCAATAATGAAATCCCAAACCTAAGCTAACGATTATTTATGTCTTGCTTTGGTAAATAGTATGAGGATGGATTTCTTACTAGAATATTTAGAGAATGCCTGGCATTGCTGTCCTCTGTGGTTTTTGTGTTCACCTACTGGAAAGGATGCTGGCAAAGATTCAAGCCTGTTATTTGCTATGTCTAAGAGTTGATGTCTGAGACATAGGAGATTTCATGCCTATATTTAGAGGAGGGCATTTATGCATTAATTGGCTAAACTGAGAGGAATAAATTGTTAACATTTAAGACTAGAAGCTTCAAGATGTTGGATAAACTTTTGTTCAGTTGTTATGAGTCCTCAGGTTTCAGCTGAGTGGTCAGAAAAACAATTTTGGATAAGCATTAAGTGACTTGAGTTCCAAAATGTAGTCATTATCAGGGTCCCATGTGAACTGAAAGACAAACCGTTTTTAGAAGTCAGTTCTTTCTCGCCTGCTGCATTTGCAAGGGCCCTTTACCACGGGTTCTATCTCTAGAAAGGCATAGACAGTCATCATTAAGGATGTCCAACATCCGATTCACAGTCCTTCCACTGACTCAGCCCTCCTTGGCCTTTGTGAAGTCACTTTGACCATGGGTAGAATCAGTTACTACTGAAAGAAGCCCCTTACCACCACCCTGGGTGATTGGGGATTAAAGACCATTTGAAGCAGGGATTTCAATGAAATCCAATGTAGAAAATAGATCTAAGTGACCTGCATTTCGTTGCGCTTCAGTGGAAGCATTGACTTCATGCCCCACCTTTATTTATAATCTCAATTTTGGTTTTTGGAGGATCCATGTGGTTAAATAACCTTCTTTTTTTTTTCTTTGTGACTTAAAAAATTTATACAATTTAAAAGTCAATCCTATTTATTGCTACAACGAGCCATGAAGTAACTTTTCTTTGCGCTGATAAAAATGTTCTATATCTTGATTATGGTGGTAGCTATTCAACGTAGTTATACAACTATATATAGTTTTCTATATATGTAGTCTTTACATATAAATTGATTAATTTTATTATATGTAAATTATACCTTGATAAAAGTGATAAAAATATTTAAAACCTATTTATTTAAAGACAAAGCACCTCTCTTGGGCCTTCCTTTATGGTTAGGGTCAGGAATCAGCACTCTGAATAATTCCAGCTCCCAGCATGGAGGCTTGTGTTGACTAGTCTGTCGGTAAACATTGCCTCAGTGCAGGTGAGGCGAGTAGGTTTTAGAACAGCTGCCTGCTGCCTCCCTCTTTCTGGGGGAGCTAGAACATCAATATACTACCTGCAATCTTGTCTTCTTTGAAAAAACTTACATACAGAGTCAGAGGTTCCAAGGTATGAAGATCATTAGTCAAATTTATTGGCGGCATAAAAAGATATAAAGAAGATAAGATAGCCCGGCATAGCTCTGAAACATATGCTTTGTCAACCTGCCAGAAAAGCCTAGCACTTGACAATGAATTTAAGTGAGGAAGGATAATGATAAATCATCCCAGGCCTGAAAATCTTTCTGGAGTAAAAGAGCACGTACTTTCAGTGTGTGATTTATATTTTAAAATGGATTTTGTAACTCTAGCAACAAAAGAAAAGTTTTAAAATGAATTCTGAACCCCAACCTCATAGGGGAGTGTTCAGCTAGTCCTATTGGAACACTGCTTAAGTGATTGCTGAATATCATTGATTTCACTTTACCCATCAGGCTGAAGGAAGAACAGTATCTAAGAAAGATGCCCAGGGTGAATCAAGTTGCCCCAAAGTTTGCCTGCTCAGCAAACAATAAATGTATTTCTATTTACAGTAAACTCTATTCGGTGTCTTGTTCAATTTTCACCAAATCTGCAGAAGTATTTGAGTCAGGCACTATTATTGACATTATATTTATAGGAAAAATATGATGTCGAAAGGTTAAGTAACTTGCTCAAGGACACACAGTAAGGAAGAAGCATAATTTCTTTACTTTTCTTTATTGCTGGGAGCAGGAAAATGTTCTGATGGCACCTTGAGTGAAAGTCGTTAGTGCGGGTTGGGGTCGTTTGTGTGTGTGTATGTAGAACCTATATTGCCCAAAGTGTGGCATGTGACAGCAGACAAGCATAATTAATTTTAACCTTAAGGTGCTATGTAATTTTGACCTTGAACATCACTGATTCTTAGTAAAACTCTGGAAGAAGTGGCTTCCTGGCTTGAACTTCAAACTTCCAGGAACATGTTGACTGAAGTTCAAGGTAAGGTTTGAATTTTATATCCTGTCTTCTGGATCTGCTTGAGGTAGTTCAGATCACCAGCAGTGGCTTCACAGAAGTCATTTATCAGGTTTCAGTGGCTTTTCTCTGTTACAATCTGTGTAAACTGGGTTAAGCAGATACATTTCCTTCACTCTAAGAGTTTTTAATCTCAGACAGACAACACTGATGACCAGAAACATGAAAGGTACAGATTAAGTACAATGGGTCCTTTAGTAAATAATGTGTTAGCAGATGGGTATTAGATGTCCATGCTTAGGGACAAAAAAGTGAAAATAAATCTCATTAGCCATTGTCTACATGCCTTACACAGGTGAGGGTGGAATCAGATCTGGGGATCCATTCGTCTCATCTCCGATCAGGTTTCTGCCTGAGGTTTAAATTTGTCATCTGAAATTTCAAGTTCTGTGAGAGCCCTCGATTGCATCAGTGGTTTATATTCTAACATGGAGGAAAACTCTTTGGTGAGTCAGTACCTGTATTTCAGAATGCAAGATCTCTATCCAGGACTCACAGTGATACTGTATCAGTCAGGATCTTTGTGCTGCAAAGGAGAGAAAACCAGCCCAAAGGAGCCTAAATAGTAAAAGGAATGTGTTGGCCCACACAACTGAAGTAGAGTTGGCTGCAGGTGAACCTTGCTCCAGCAGGTCAAATGATACTACATCTGACCTGGATATGCCTGCTCTGCTCTGTCTTAGAGGATGTTCCTCTAATCCACAGCCTCCCTGCCATTGGCTCTGCAGCCGCTCCCTTTGGGGGAGCAAATATGTGCTCTTACACTACATTATCGATGAGGATGAGAGACAAAGGTGTTTCGTTTTGTTTTTTAGAAAGAAGCAACTGAAAGATATTTTGTTGAGTTTTGACTTTGGTTGGTGTTTATAATACCATCTCTGAGCCATTCATTCATTGAGGCCATATACCATATTCTCTTGTTACGTCCTCACGCCCTGCAAATCCTCTGCTACTTACCAATAACTGACAATGGTATTAGAATCCGAATTTTGGTGCTTGCCTGTGATCCTTGCTTATGCTCATGGATTCATCTCTTTTCCTCTCCTCTCTCCTCTAACCCTTCCTTTCTCCCTCCTTTTTTTCCTCCTTCCCTGCCTCCCACCATCTTTCTTGTCCACTTCCTCTTTTCTTCCTCTTCAATCAATCTTCTCTCCCTCCTTCTTTTCTTTCCTCCATCCCCCTATTTTCCATACCTTTCACTTTGTCATTTTCCGAAAAACATTTTTAGCATCTACCGTGTATGAGGCACACTGCTAGATTCTGTACATCACTGCTGAAGTTTATCTTCTCTTCCACACCCTTTCTTCCTCCCTCAAACTGTATTGTCAACAAAATTTATTCATCTTCTTTGAGTAAGGTATTCTGCTCTACTCAAGTGGTCCATAACTTCAATCCGAATGTCAAGGATAAACCTGAAGAGTATTTTCAAGTCCTGAAGACATTGTATTTTACAGATTGACTTATATATGATTGTACCACCTATATTTAGGAGTGGGAGGGAGAGAGAACATGTGTGCTAGATTGAAGGAGAGAGAACATGGATTAAGGATGGAAAACATTTATGCCTGATAGTGTACTCCAATGAGCTCATGTATGCAATGGGTCGTGCTACTCTATGACTTTCATTGGCCTCTGCATTCAGACTACCCAGGTTTGAGCTGACTCCTTTCCTCTCTGGCTCTGTTACCTAACCAGGAGCTCTTCTGCTGAAGGAGGACAATAACAGCACTCCTCTCACTGAGGATTAAATGCAGTAATACATAGACCAGGTCTTAGCAGTGCCAGTCTACAGTAAGAACTCAGTGAGGTTGGCTATTATTATGACAGGATGGAGTTGTTATAGATAACAAACCAAAGGACAGATGGTGGATTCGAATGACTAGTCTCCAGTTTTTTCACACCAAGGAACTGGGACTGAACCTTAACCAGTGGCTGCACTTAGATCCTGTGTCCCTTACACAGACGATAGTGACTGAGCTGTGCTCGTGGCCGTGTGATCCTCCTAGTTCACAGTATGACCAAGCTTTCAGACAGCTGCTCTGTGAAGCTCAAACATCTGTACTGGTTGTTTTTCAGGCTACCTTGTAAATTATGATTGTTAATATTCTTTAGCTCTTTTGTATGTGTGTATCAAACCTTTCAATGAGGCACCCAGGATGAGACATATTGCATTTTGATTTTTTTGCCTTTTTGTTAGTAACTTTAAACTTGTTACAAATTAGAAGTTTTTTTTATTAACTTTTTCAAGTGCTTCCCTAGAAACATATTGTACCCTGGAAGCCTCATCTCTTTAGAAAAACTATCTTTGTGAGAAAAGATGGAGTTTCTTTTTATTTTAAAACACACCTGTGTCTGTCTGTATGCTGGCCAAACCCATTAAACCCCCATACAGAGCTCAAGGCTTTTTCCATACCACTGATTCTGATGATGGGATTTTGACATTTTGACTTTGCATTGTATACAAATCCCATTAAAATATGTAATATGATTTGTGTGCATAATGTAAGCACTTGACCATTTCTAAATCTGTTTAGTAGTTCAGCCCAAACCTAAAAAAGTAAAATAAAAGAAACTCCCTCTGTGATACACTGGTGTGTAGGAATGAGACGGCAGAGAAGTGATTCCTGAAAAGTAGCTTTCTTTGTTACTAACGTAACACTAGTTACTTCTTTTCTTAACGTTAGCATCTCAATTCAATTTACTATTGCAATGGTTGTTCCCCCACTTTGCTAATGACTTTACAGAATTTTATAAGCTCCTCTGGAGTCCCCTTATCTACAAAGCCATTAGTCAATTCCTTTGCTCCACTAGGGAGGGACTTGGGAAGAGGAAGGGTGGATATTTTTTTCCCAAATGGGGTTTATTTACATGAATCTTATCAAAATAGGTGGATTCCAGGAACATGAGGAATTTGAGAATGGGAGCTGACTTGCAAAAGGTCATTTGAATTGGTAGGAGAAACTTCCGTCTAAGGGCCACCTTCTGGAGTAGGTTTTAAACCTACAACCAGAGGCTGGCTTGTGGCTCTGGTGGGCATGGCATGGAGCCAGAGTGAGGCTGGCTAGTGGGAGATCTCACATGTGATGTGAGTTGTGATCATGTTTGGTACGTCTGACTTTCCCACTGATTATCTTTGCTGCTCAAAGCCTGGCTCTCCCCTTCTGGGAGGGAAGTAGCCAGGGCTGGTGTAGTGGCTCTTTTCCATAGAGCTCCCTGGGACCCACATTCCTTCTTCCTTACTGCTGTGCTTC
The DNA here is from genome assembly GCF_021234435.1 of Artibeus jamaicensis. Lineage (NCBI taxonomy): Eukaryota > Metazoa > Chordata > Mammalia > Chiroptera > Phyllostomidae > Artibeus > Artibeus jamaicensis. The sequence continues at coordinate 38,910,889 of NW_026522030.1, read as the reverse complement.
CCTTGGATGTAGCCCTTGCCCTCATTTTTCATGACTGTGGGAGCTCCAAGTGTCATGTCTACATTTCAGGCAGCTACTGGAGCAGATGATAAAGGTGAAGAGCCTAGATATATACCATCTACCTTTCAAAGAGGTTTGCTGGAAATTTGGTACTTTTGCTTATATCCAATGGCCAGCACCTACTGATAATGGCCATGCCTCACTGCAAGGAAAGGTGGGAAATGGAGTCTTCATTCTGAATGCTCGAATACACCCCTCCAAATCAGGGGTTTTCCTATCAAGAAAGTAGAGGAGAAAGGTCATAGAGGGACAACTGTCCCTGCTTGGATGGTGTCATAAACATTTGTGTGGAATATTGTAGTCTATGAAGATATAAAATATTGGTCTTTTTAAAGCAAGTATTATTCTCCTTGTTTTATAAATAAGTAAACGGATGCTCAGAATAGGAGAAACACAAAGAGGTAGTAGCAGTCCTTTCCTCTGGAGTCATGTCAACAAAGATCGGGAAGCAAAGCTTTGGGGAAGGTGGCCATGTGATTTTTACCTGCAAGTAACTGAAAACTAAACTCCAAATGACATAAACAGTGAAGGAAAGGTATCTCTCACATGTTAACACATCTAGCAGGAGCTAGCTCAAGCCCGATTGGGGTGGGGAGCTGTTTATTGCTTCAACAGTGCCATTCAGGAACCAGAATCTACTGACTTCAGGGTGTGGTCTTTGTCCTTGGTGAGCTTTCCTCACGGAAAGGTTTCAGCAATTCTACCTGTTTGCCCCACATGGGACATGGTCTAATGGAAGAAAAAGGACTGCCTTTTATTTGTGTGTTATTTAAAGGTCAGAGAAACTTTTCCCAAAGCCATTCAGTGTAGTATTTGTCCTGATCCATAACATATTCGCCTTGGCCGAGAATAAGTAATAAAGTCATAATTCTGTTCATGAGGAAATCAGCATGAATGACTTTGAGTGGGCAGCTGTCAGCACCTGCTAATTTATTTAAATTATTTGCCACTATTAAAAGACATTCTAGAATTATGGGTGTTCTCCTGAAAATGCCTTTGACATCACTTATTACAGTTTGCTCACTTACTCATCAATAAACATTCATCAAATTCTTTCTTTGGGTTAGATAGTATTATAAGTGAATACAGTTCATACTTGGCCTCAAAAAGTTATGATTTAATGAGAGAGACAGATATTCTGAGCAACACTTACAAGACAATGTGAGGAATGCCATAACAGAGGCCATGAGAATGCAGAAAAGAAATGACTACATTGGTGTGGATCAGGAGCAGGACTTGCAGCTATAACGGAACTTTCTCCTCTAGGTTATGGATGTTTCTCAGGGGAAGGTCTTGAATGAGCTGCTGGAGAACAGGGACTATTTTATTTGTTTGTTTGTTTATCTATTTATTTATTAAAGATAAATTTAATTTATTTTATTTATTTTATCTATTTTATTTATTTTTTTAAAGATTTTATTTGTTTATCTTTAGAGGGGAAGGGAAGGAGAGCGGGAGAGAAACATCGGTGTATGGTTGCCTATCATGCATCCCCTGCTGGGAACTGGCCTGCAACCCAGGCGTGTGCCCTGACAGGGAATCGAACCGCGATCCTTTGGTTCTCAGGCCCATGCTCAATCCACTGAGCTACACCAGCCAGTGCTTTTTTTTTTAAATCTTTGTTTGCAATCTGAATATAATAATTTGACCATAGTAGTTGCTCAGTGTGGTAAGTAGGGATAAGTCAGGTTAGGAAAAGAGAAACCATTATGAAACAAACGATCTATTGTGAGTAAAAATGTGCTAAATTTTGGTGATGAAGAGTATGTGCTTAGAATCCACAAACACCGACTTCCAGTGTGAGCTTTACCCTTACACTGCTGTCAAAATGCAGGGAAGTCATTTAACATCTGCATGCCAGTTTCCTCATCTGTCAAGTGAAAATCAGAGCACTTTACCTCATCAGGTCATCATACAACTTAAATGGAATAATACATGTGAAGTGACCAGCACAGAATAATCATTCAATGAATACTAGCCCTTATTATCACTTAACAACACAGTTTACCTTATTCTACTCTTTCTCATCTAAATCTTCAATTTTACTGAATTGTCTGTTGAATAAAATCCTTTGTGCAAATCAGAACATTTCTGCCACCTGGAAGCAGTTGAGCTTCCTGATTTCTCAGTTAAGGGCCATAGACATGTGCAGTCTGATTCTGATAAGTGTCATGCGCTAATACTTCCTGCGGCCTTTTTACGCGGTATTCTCTACTTCCTAAAATGGCAAAGGGTGCGCTGTTGAACAGTTGCCAATTTTTCCCCACAAGTGGCTGGGTTTTTCTTAATTCATGAAGTCACCCTTTGTTGATGAGACTTATTTCCACAGGAATTTCTAGGTCTTCCCAGGGCTTTCACTCTGGATGCATCCACCAAAGGTGCTGGGTATTTTTAAGCTGGGAGGGTCAGCTAGTTATAGCAGCCACACATCAGACAGTGTATATCCTCTAATTGTCTTCAGAGGCCATTTGCTTAATAGTTTCTTTCTTTTATAAAACTATGTGTCACATACCATTTATGAGAAGAATACAGTATTTTAGAGCATGCCATTAATACTTAGGGATGATTTACCTAACAGCTGGAACAGTGAGGTTCAGTAGAAATCCAGTTGCCTAGAATCCCTGGTCTAATGTGTGGCTTGAAGGGATTGAGGACACTGATGTGTTCTTTGGGGAGAGACATTCACAGTTTGACAGGAAACATCTGTTGTAATCTGCTCCGGTATCAACACAATGGATGTCGTAGGAAACCCGTTGTTACTGAGTGGGTTTCATTTTTTGAGCCAGGGCTTGGCCTGAGATTGGTGCTGTTTGGACAGACAGCACAACGTGGTCCCCTTTTTGTCAAGTTATGGGCATAACGAGCAGCATTATTTGAGAGTGTTCTGGGGCCATTTCTCTATTTAAAGGAAACTGCTCCTCCTAGAGCTGGGTGACTCTCTCTGTTCCTTTGTGCTTTCTCCCTCTGAGCACATTTCCACGCGTAGTTCAGTTATGACCGAATGCTTTCTGACCTTCATTCTGCATCTTCTCTCGTGAGTAGAAATGGTTCCTTGTGGAGTAGGATTCTCCCCAAGGGTGTCAAAATATCTGGCAAACAATTGTGCAAACACTCAGGCTCACATATACTCACACTCACAAAATTTTAGAGATTGTCGTCCACCCCTTAAAGTATATTTGCCTCCTCTCCCCGTCTTCAGAATCCCTGCCCAGGATTAATTACAGGCGATGCTTCTTTTAGCTCCATGGTTTGTAGGGGAACCTCCTCGTTTTCCATTATTCAAAATAGTAAAGTTGGTATCCGACACTTAAAATTTGCCTCTGGAAAATTCAAGGAATTCAAAGGAATCTTATTGTATCAGTGCATTTATGACACTGCTGATAAAATGTGAAGTGTAGGTTCATAGTACTGAGCTCATATCACCTCCACAATAATTTTTTAAATTCTAGTATCCAGAATGCCCTGGGCATTGTGAACAGCTAATAAAGGAACATAGGAGCCGATGTTCTTATATACGGATATCAAATAATGTTGTACACATGAAATTTATATATTATTATATAATATAAATTTATATAATTCATATAATCCATATAATTTATATATGAAGTTCACATAAAATTATAGAAATCATAATTTTATTATAAAAGTTATAATTTTGTATAAATTTATATAATTTTATATAATAATACAGATTTGTATAATTTATATTATTATATATGAAATTTATATAGAATTATATAACTTTATTATAAAATTATAGTTTTATATGCATTAAATTTATATAACTATTTTTATTGAGGTAACCAATGTTACCTCAATAAAAATTTAATTAATTAAAGAAAAAAGTGACACTCAGACAAAATCAAGGCCTTTTTTCCTCCGTTCTGGAATTAGATTGATTAATCCAAAGAAATTGGAAAGGCCATATATTCTGTCATGGGAGTTCACTCACAGCACCAGTTGAGAAGAATCAAGGAACCTCCAAGATATTTTTTATTGACCTTGACAATGGGTCCACATGAAAGACAATGGAAGGATCTCCAACAGATTTCTTTGTCTTCTCCTCCTCCTGCTTCCTACCTAATGGCCTGAATGCATATGTGTTCCAGATGTTGGCCTCATCCCATGTGGACAAACTCATTTCCTTTTTGTTAACCAACATCCTCTGCCCTGGTCAGGCCGCTGTCTGCACCGCTCTGGGCCAGCCGCGATGCACAATGTGGAGGGCGGGGCCACAAGGAAACCATGAGACGCACTCTCTGCCTTAGAGAATCTCAAATCTCAGGAGGAGGTAAAGACAAGAAAACCAGTAGCAGAAATCATTGTTCTAAGGTAGATGACGCAAAAACATGAGAAGTCTGCTTTGCTTAAGACTGGAGAATGCTGGGCAGAGAAGACTTTGGAGAAGAGGCGCTATTTGGAGAATGTCGAATAGAAGGTTTGGAGTATCGGAGTTTGTCTGCTGGACAGGAAGGAGAATTGAAAGGACGTGCCAGGCCGTAGACAGCAACCAGTAAAAGTGTGTGAGGTATAATTTACCAAGGCACGTGAGGAGACTGACAAGTATGGTTTTTTCTGAGGCATTTGTTGTAGACCTCACGGAGGCACATGTGGTAAACAATGGGAAGGAAGGATGCTGGGTGTGTAGCCAAGGGAAGGCCATGCGGGGAACCAATTCTTCATGTAATAGGAAGCTAGTTCTTCTCTGGACCTTCCTATGTTCCCTACAAACTCTTTCTGGCTTCCTATCCATTTATTTGCCAGTCGTTCGAGACCTACACTCTCTAGTATTTAGTCGCTTCTCACATGCAGATAGAAAACCTGAGCCAGATTGAAGTCTGGAGACCCAGAGACCTGGTTGAGCTCGAGGAAGTATGGGATGTACCTTTAGCCTGAGGGAGAGTAGCTGAGGTACATGTTCTGAGAGGACGTGTTCAGGGAGACCCTGAAGCTAAAGGCTGGCAGGTGGGCATCCAACAGGGCAAAGACCTGCAAGGGAATTCGGGTAAGAACTTTAGACCACAGTAGGGGGTATTTGGAGCACAGTCTGCAACCTGGCAGAATCCTCTGAATCACAGGGGTGTGGATAGCTGAAGCCGTGGGCTTGGTTGGCCATGGGGAGGGAAATTGCTATTAGGGATACGAACTGGCTTATACACACCTCAGAATCATTTCTCCAAAATGTTTCCTTCATTTTCACCTGGTTGGAATTTATTTATCCTTCCTTGGCGATGAAGAGTACTCTGTTTATGCTTTTAGTATGTATATTATGCCTTGTTCATGGTGGGTTTTTTGTTGTTGTTTTTTACATTTCTGCTTCAACTCTTGATCATATATTTGTTAAGGCACGGAATGTGTTTTTATTCCCTCTGCACTTATCTATGTCATGCTCTGAATAGTATTTTAGATAGGGCATATATAAATACACAGATGCAATTTTGTTCAGTTAAACTAAATTGAATAAGTTTCATCTCCTTTTAAGAATAGAAATGGTGTTTTCCAGTGCCTAGCAACTATTCCAGGATAAGTCGGTATTGTTGAGATTTAAAAATGACTGGCTGGCTTAGTCTGTTCCGGCTTCCATAGCATAATACCACAGATTGGACAGCTTATAAAGAGCAGAAATTTATTTCTCACGGATCTGGAGGCTGGAAGTTTGAGATCCAGGTCGCATTGTGGTCCAGTGATAGCCCTCTTCCAGGTCTCAGACTTCTCACCATATCCTCACACAGTGGGAGGTGCTGCGGAGCTCCCTGGGGTCCCTTTTATAAAAACACAAATCCCATTCATGGGAGCTCCACCCAAAAACTCCATTTTCTACTACCTTCTCATTGGGCAATGGGATTTCAACATATAAGTTTGGTATTGGGGGAGACAGAAACATTTAGACAATGTGACACATGCTTATGGGGAGAGGTAGGATCTAAGCAGTTTTTATAAATGCTCTGTCATTGGTTAACCAATGACTTCCTGCCATCCATTCATATTAAAAACAAAACAACAAAAGGAACTTGACACAGTAAGAGAAAATCCAGTATGAGGTGTAGTGCTTTGAGTCCAAGGGAGTCCACACAGGAGTTACAGATTGCTCTGTTAAGATTCTGGCACGAGTGCGCGAGCAGAGCTGGTGTGGAAAAACCTAGCTCCCCTGCCCCTCGGCCGGATCCCCAGGCCTGTGTTTTCCTAAGCTCCGAGGTGTCCGTGCAGAAGTAGGTTACAGTCATCTGCCGTGGTGGCTGGCTGGAGAACCCGCCTTTCTCGGCTTTCTTCTCTTCCTTGTCCTCCCCTTCCCCTGCCTCTGCTCTCTCCACTCCCCACTCTCCCCACAGACCAGCTATGTGCCCTTGAATCCTTGTTTCAAAATTCAGGTTTGCTCCTGGGGAATCAAACTAAGACATCGGGTTTATTTATTCTCTTTCTTCTTATTTGGTGTTTCCTAAATATTCAGGTCTAATTATTTGTGTCTGGCTTGGGAAAAGTAGGCAATGAGAAAATTAAGGCACACAGAGAAACTTTACACAATTACAGCAGGATGACTCAGAAATGTGCCTCGCTCTAGGGTGTTATGTCAGGCCCTTCTGAGCAGGAAATCTCAAAGGGAATGTTTTTAGCTTTTGTGATTATGTACGATTGTGTTATTTTATGAAATCTACTGCTATGCAACTCTGTTGAGGAAAGACACTTGATAACGCTGAGTATACATCTGACACAAAGGGAATTTTATCTCAGAAATGCTATTTCCTCCCAGCTCTGAATGTTGACAGATTTTCTTTCCTCATGGTGTTCAACAGGTTGGCTGGAAAGCCAGGATCAAATACCAAGGCGAGGCGTGAAGACTGGGCAAGCTCAAATTTAATGAGTACAGCATCCTTCTGCTAAGTTCTCTGTCCCGATAAGATAAACACCCTCTTGAGGGATGTAGGCCTGCTGGGTTTCTTTATACTGCCTGCAGCACAGCTGGAAGGTACAGCTTTTAAATAGGTTCCACGCAATAGGGTTTCCTTGGCAAAAAAAAAAGGGGGGGATTGGGGAGAGAGACACAGTGACAGAACTGTATTTGGAGGTCCCTTCTTGACAGGGTTGTGTCTGTCTATTTTATAAATGCTCTGTCATTGGTTAGCCAATGACTTCCTATTTAAAAAGTAGGTTGTGCTTTTAGCTTTCAGGCTAAAAAAATTCAGCTGAGAAGCACATGTGGTGAGTCCCCAAGAAGCTCTTCACCCACCCTGAGGTCCCTCCCAAACCTGGGGACCTTGGGAAGAAGCCATGAGAGCCAGAAAACAAGGGAGTGTGCGGTCCTGGGCCCTGGGGAGCAGTGAGAATGTTGTGCTGTATCTCCATTTGTGGAACATTTGGATGGCCCCTTTTGAAGTACCCTGGATGGCCCGTTTTACGGACCGTTGAGTTGTATCTCCTCTCATCTTCACCATTCACAGGAATACTCAAATACAGGGTAGGCGTTTTCGTGCACAAAGTTGTGGGAAGGAGTGACGTTGTTGCTTGAAAGGGTCCATTATACAACTAATCGAGCAGGAGGGGCACAGGGAACACGTACATAGTGTTAAATTCTGGGTTAACACCTGTCTTGAAATCCTATTTGCTTTGACCTGTTTATTTGAGGCTTGCCCCCCCCCTTTTGTGAAAGACTTCTTTTCTGTGTTGTTTCCAGGATTTGATGGCGTATGCTAGACCTGGGAGGAACCAGGAAAAGCCTCTTAGCTCTGCCTCACTCGTACCATGTCCTTCCCCTGCCACTGGCTTCTTGGGTTATTTTAATTTCACTGTCTGTGTCATGAACACCTCCGCAGTAAGTGGTCCCTGCCTGGCTGACACTTCTCTTGAGACACACAGTTGCCAGAGCCCTCTCTGATACCATGAGGGAGCAGGGAAGTTAATTCTCCTGACTTCATCTCTCCGTTTTTGCTCTGGTTTCATCCTAACAAGAGCCAGAGCCATTCTTCCTGGGGTTACTGAGGGCCTTTCTCTGCAGTTTGTCCTTCTATCACATCCCTGGCTTACATCCCTGACACCACCTGCTTGCAGGAGCCGGTGTTTTGTTTGCTGAGTTTGACAAAGGGCACCTCAAGCCTATTTGAACTACAGAGGCCTTACCCCATTTCACTGGGCAAATCAACTGGAATGCTCTCTTATTTATCTCTGAGAACTCAGGGGAAGGAGTCCCCAGAGCATTTGTCCCATGGGGTTATGTCACCTCCGACTCTGCTTTGGCTCAGACAAAGGCACCTGGGCTCTGAATCCAGCTCTGCCCCTGTGCTCGGCTTTGTAGACAAGTGGTATTATTTTTAGTTCGGAGACCTTTTAGTTAACATCCTGTAGCCTGGAGGGTGTGAAAGAAACAGGCTTTGGAAATCAGACCCTGTCACTGATAGCTTGTCCTAAACTGCAGGGGCGATAGAAACAAGGATGCTTTGTGTTCAAGAAAGGAGAAAACCCGGCCCAGCAGTTGCCACTGCTGGCTGCTTCTGATGTTCTCACCTCGCCTCTGCTCTTTGTCAAGAGGATTCACTGCTCTTAAACGCCTGCCCTGGGAGGGGCCGAGTCTTTGGTGGCACCTCACTTAATCCCATCTGAGCCCAGGGGAGCCAGTTTTATCAGCTGGCTGCGGAGGGAGTGGGGGCACGGCTGGCACCCTGTCAGGTACCTCTCCCCCTTTCCTTCAGGACTCATCCTGCCAGCGTGTCGAGCTGAACCCCCTCCTATCATCCCACAGCCTGTTGGTTTGAATGTCAGAGTCGGGGGGAGGAAGGAGGTGTCGGGAGATGAAGTTCAGAGGGAAAATGATACTGTGTGAGGAGCGAGGCTTATGTGAGCTCTACTGCTGATTTTGGCATCAAGTGAGAAGAGACAATGTGGCAAGGATCAGGTGGCCCGTTTTACAATGGCTGTGACTTTTACTTACTACTTTACCAGGTGCTCCCCCATGTATATCTAGACATGAACTTCTGCTTTGGGATTTTGACAGAAAAAATCCCATTAAAGAAATCTCATGAAATCAATTTGATTTAATATACCATGATTGCTCTCAATTTCTAGCTGCTTATTATTATTATTATTATTATTATTATTATTATTTACTTTTTTATTATTGTTCAAGTACAGTTTTCTGCCTTTTTCCCCCATCCCAGCCCAACACCCCAGTCCTTCCACCTCCCTACCCTGTTTCCAACGCCCCCTTGTTATTGTCCACGTGTCCTCTATCCTTGTTCCTGCAAACCCTTCACCTCTCTCCCCCTGAAATTCCCTCCCCACTTCCCCTGGTCACTGTCAGCCTGCTCCGTATTTCAGTGTGTTTGGTTATATTTTGCTTGCTCGTTCGTGTCATTACTATTCTTTATTAGGGGGGAGTTCCAGGCACTATGATGTGTCAGAGAGAAGTTGAACAGAAGAGAATGGATCTTGATTTTTTTTTCAAGTTTTAAAGCTCTGTAACTGCTGGCAATTTTCAGCAAATATATGGAGTATACATCAGGTGGACAGTTTATGGAAAACAGCAAAACACAAATCAGATTTAATGATTAGCTCCCAGGAGCTTGGCTCCTCCTCCATTGCCACCAGCAGCCAGGCCCCTGGAAGGAGAAGGCCTTCCTGGTTGGGAGGAGTTGGTTGTGGGTGGACATACTTCTGGGGGATTTGGCCTCAGCCAGAATGGGTATTGCTTCTAGTGCAGCCAGGCATTTTGAAGCTGAGGTGGAAGGAGCCATTTTGAGGGGTGCTGGGGATGGGGGGGGGGCGAGGGGAGACCAGACTGGCAGGGGGCAGGGTAGGGTCTCCCACAGCTCTCCTGCAATTCACCTCCTCCCTCCCACACTTAACTTTGTTTAGAAGCATTTCCTAGGAAACTGATCTATTTCTCTTTTGATTAGCAGTCAGTGCTCCCAGTCTGGAAATGTCAGTTGCCATATGAAGCCTCCCCTCTGCATATTCTCAGAGCCAAAACAGAACATTTGCATGATAGAAATGAGAGCATTTTCAGTGTCACAACTGGGGCAGACTTTATGTCTTTTTTGTAATGGTTCTTCTCTCTCCTGTGAGAATTCTGTCATTGTTGAACAGTCCTCTCTGTTCTACTGAGCGTGGGTGCTGCTGGGAGACTGTTACAATCGGATTCCAGTCAGGCTATGATGCTCCATACTGAATGGTGTGAAGGCCTTTGCTCTGTAGTCCCCTGTAAGGTCGGTTGCCAAATGCATGGAATGTGCCTTGACTCTAGTGTTTGGAGTTGTTACTGCATGCAGACCAATCAAGTTACCATCAAGCACCTTATGCAAATATATACCAAGCAGAGATCCAGCCATTCCTGCTGCACTGGTGCCCTGCACAGCCCAGCCCTCACTTGGTGACTCTGAAGACCCTGGAGTAGTGTTACTTCCAGCCGCAAACCTCTGCAGGGTGGTGTGTTGCAAAAACAGAGTCAGAGCTGCTTTGTTGCCTGTGATTTTTGTGGGTCAAGAAAACAATCAGAAGTAGGTCACACCTGAAGGAAATGGACCCCTTTGAATTCATGCAGTAGACCATGAGATTTATGCTATCTACGAGGAGTAAAAAAATGGCCCACTGACCTTGAGCTTTTTCACTCACAAGGCATGTAAGTTGGCTACAAGGTAGTTATCATGATGTATTTTAGGAATACTATTAGATCAAATGGGGAAACTGGGAGGCACTTTGTAAGTTGTCATGCACTATACAAATGATCGCTGTGATGAATTTTTCTTAAAATGAGTAACTAGAAGCATAGAGTTGATTAAGAGGTTGACTGTTGCCTCTAATTAATTTAGTATAGCCTCATTTATTAGTCTATGGCCAGAGGTGATGACTTAGAGCCTAGAGGTTTTACTCTGCCCACCATGACCTTCAGGCATTTATCAGTAGGCAGAACAGTAAAGAGTCTGACCTTGGAGCCTGAAGAATCTAGGAATTTGGACTTGACTCTGCGATGTATTAGTTAGATACCTTAATCTCAGAATTTTTTGGTTTGTCAAATAAGGATGTTAATTCATGAATTGCCCCATGGTGCTTGTGAAAACTATTGTAAAATAAAAGTCCATGTCATTTACACTTCAAATAAAAAAATGCATGGATGATTTTGAATGTGCTTTGAAAGAGTGAAGCATTACAGAAGTTTAAGGTATTATTACGATGATCACAGGGGCTTTGAAAGAAGTAATATTAATTTGAGATTCATACTTTGCCTACAGATGATTTCTTCTTTGGAAGGCAAGGCCGAGGAAAGGTAGACAAAGGCATAATGTGGTTGTGTGTGTGTGTGTGTGTGTGTTTCTGTGTGTGCACACATGTGCACATGTGGGTGCCGTGTCCATGAGGGGTACATAGTATGAGGTTAGATGTGTTCTGGCCATTTTTACTTTTGCACTCAGATTCATTCCCTGCCCTTCCCCTGCCCTGTCTGTGCCTCTGGGAGCTACTGCTAGCTTCCTCTTTCACCCCAGAGTCTAAGAGTTCATTGCTGTTGGACGGCTGCAGCATTGGGGGCTCCCTTAGTCCCTGCAGCCCTGAAGGTGTGGCTGGCTTCCAGCATTGCTAATCTCTGGGTGGTTGCACTGACTTCTGTTTGGCTGCTTATTTCTCCATCTTCTGGGTAACTGATTCTCCACATTAAATTCCTTCTGTTTGAAAAGTTTAGAGTTCATTCTGCTTTTCTTACTGGACCTCACCAATACAAGATGTTTACTTCATAGATAGATATTAGATTAAGACATGGGTACCAGCAATTTGTAGAGAAGAAATGTAACATAGAATTTTAATGAATGCTTTGTAAATTTAGTAGTCTATAAATTTGGTTACCTTATTTTAAAACAGGACAACCATGTTCTGAGTGTACCCTGAATCTGCTTGAAGACTTAATTACAATAAGCAGTTTAGCAAAATTTGGCGTCTAATATTCTGGAATAGATTTTTTTTTTTAAGTTAACACAACTTTTTCTCCCTGATGTCCTTTTCAAAACTTAGAGTAACCAACCAGATGCTTTATAGTGCCTGAGTTGGTCAGGTTTCAACTTGCATCTATAAAACAGGGTAAGGCCATTATCATCTTGCAAAAAACATGAATGAAATAGAAACTCAAGCTTGCTTTTACAGAAATATTACTGAGAGATACTAATCTAAATCTGGATCTGTTAATACTGCATTTACCTGTGATCAATTCTGAGTTCTCTTTATGCATTATCTTATTTGTCATTGTCTTTATAAAATTAAGAATAGGATGCAATTTCCCAAGTTCTTAATCATGGAGGCATCAGGGATGATTTTAAATGAGCTGTACTAGGTGATTAATGGCCATTCCCATTCCAAATGGCAGTTGAAATAGCATGTTGAGAATTCTTTGGGTCTTAGAGAGTTAGACAGTCCTATATTTGCTTTTTGTCCCTTGGATCTTAACATTTCAGTTACATCTGTGGAAAGGCTTAAAAACATCTGTGCTGAGGTTCAGAACAAGGATAAGAGTCAAGTGATGAGTTATAACTTAGTTTACATTATCTATATTAAGAATGGAAATGAGCAATAAAAGGTCACTGATGAAATGATTAAAGTGTCAATGTGTTTAAAAGCCAAGCTTTTAAAGTATCAATGTGTAAGTAAAATTACTCCTAACCTTAATTTAAAACATTGCACTCTGATTATAAATTTTTCTGAAGTGAAAAGCAGATTGCCCAGTCCCTGCATAGAACTCAGTAGATATGTGTTGAATGAACAAACCACAAATAGAATTAGGACTGGGATGCACTCCTGCCAAATCACTAAGGAAAATAAAAGCAATAAAATTGAGTCCCGATAGCACTAACTAAATCAGTGGGGGAGTCTATGAAGTACAGAAAGTACAGAACAAGATGATAGAAGGAAGTCCCTGGCTTGTGTCCATGTTTAGATTATATATGTAAAAGACTTAAAATGTTTTGGAAAAGACAAAGGATCACAGGATGGAGTTTCATTCACAATGAAGTATATATCTTTACTTCACTATAGTTAAGATATATACAAATTATCAAAAAGAAAAAAAAGCAAAACTCAAGGACAGAAAGTATTAAACCAATGAGGATAATCCTTATTGATCCTTTATAACTCATGAATATGTATCAAAAGACAGCATCAAAATACATAGAGAAATGATTCCTAAATGTAAAATAAAAATTTCTAAGATACTTTGTGGTAGTAAGAGAACTTATTGCAATTCTAACTTTTGACAGAGCAAGTATGAAGAAAAATCCCCAACAACAAAATGATGATTTGATGACTTGGCAAAAGAGTTAATAACAATGATTGGCTCCTAAATGTTTGTATGGTGGGTGGGGGGGGGAGTTTAGGCATCATAATCTTTTCAGAAGGGGTGTAAAAGAATTGTTTTAAAACTCTGTTTGGATAACAAGGACTTAGTTTTTGTCCATATTTAAATTATTCGGAATGACTGAAGGAGGTTCTGGGGTGCGCCAAAGCTCCTACCTCCTCCCTCTTGTTAGCGCAACTGGTCCTCATCATTGTCACCTTGTTCTGGAGCTCCCTATTCCCCGTTTAGGAGAGTAAATACAGTAGACATATAGATGAGATAATTAAAGGAAATAAAATTAGCATACTAATAGGAAAATAAGTAATAGGAGAAAAGCATTCTGCAAAGGCGAAAATATAAAAGAACACACAATAATCTGATTTTAAAATGGTAAAATGTCCTGGGGTGGCAAAGTTCCTCTCAATTCTTAAAGAATTCTCAGAAGAGCTTTGCACAGTCATGATCTGGGGAGTGGTAACAATTTCATGCAGACCATTTCTCTCCCCTCCCCTGCTCTTCTCCCCTCCTCTTGTCTTCTCTCTCTCTCTCTCTCTCTCTCTCTCTCTCTCTCTCTCTCTCTCTCTCTCTCTCTCAGTCTCTCTCTCTCTCCATCCCTCCCCCTGCTCCCATCTCTGAAAGCTAAGGTCCTGAGGACCCTTTAGCATTCCATGACTAGTAAGACACAGCCCTCAAATACTACATCACTTTCTGATGGACAAAATGTGGTGTGTGTGCATATACATAACTCTAGCTCCTTTTTCTCTTTCTTCTCTCCTTGCCATTAGAGGAGCAGGGAGTGGATAGGAAAACAGGAGAGCAATGGACAGACAGAATTAACTTAGATGGGGGAAGACTGGCTGAGTTTGAGGAGGTTGAATTTTACTTTCCAACCCATCCGGACGTTCCTGCTGCTGTGCCCTTTGACAAAACGGGTAGAACACAGTCCATGGTCATTTCTCTTCTAACTTCACTTTGGAACTCCTCTGCTCGCTCCTCCCTTCTCACATCTGCTCCTCAGACACCCATGACTTTATGATGCACAAGGATGGTGAAATGTCTGAGTATTTTTCCTATGAGGAGCAGCTGACACAACCTAAGAATTTTAGCAAAGGAAAGATTCAGTTTTGCATTTGCCACAAAGCGTTTTTCAGAGCAATCGTTTTTCATGAGAAATCATAATAGGTGTTCCAAAATAAGGCAAAAGGGTTCCATAGACCATAGGAGTTTGAAAAGGAATGAAATAAAGATAAAATTATTTTTAAAAAAACTTTACACAGCCTTTAACAGGTTGCTGTGATACCCCAATAAAGGGCTACAGAATGCAGTCTTTCCCAGACTTACCAAGTAAGGAACCCCCAAGCCAGGTGCATCTATTAACATTTCTTAGAGCACTAGGGTCCCTTGGGGACCACTTGGGAGAAATCTTAACCTAAGCCATCAAGTGGAAACTCAATGGGCTTATTCCGTATTTAACCAGAGGGCAGATGCTTGTAGAAGTTTTAGGAAGAGAAAAAATTTGACTCAGTTATAAGTGAAACTGTCACTATGAATGCTGCTCTGCAAAGGTATCAGGGGACATCCTTGAAAAGGAAGCTATGAAACCTGCAAAAGCTAGTGGGCTCCACTGTCATAGATTTTACAGGAGGGATTTTGTAAGTGGAGGAGGTTGAAGTATTTGATTTTAAAGATCCTTCTTAAAATGTGACTCTATGACTTTAAGTTGCCCTCCCAACTCAGATCTGTACTCTGATGTCCAAAATGGAACTTCTTCCTTCTTTATCTGACCTTCATGTATGAATGTGATTAAACATATCTCTAACAAGGCAAATTTGATGTAAGTTTCTTGGTGTTCATTAAAATAAAATTTCTTATTCCAAATAAAAAAGTAATTCAAGAATTATAATGATCTTTTTTGGAGGATTTTTCTCTATGCTCTTTCTAATTCTTGGTCACCTCATCCTTATTTTATGGCCATTGGCAGGCTAAAGGACACGTTCAGAAACAAGCCAGAATTATCAAAACTTCCATCCCTGGCCAGTGTGGCTGACTCAGTGGGTTGGGTGTAATCCTGCAAAGCAAAAGGTTGCCAGTTAGATTCCCGGTCAGGGCACATACCCAGATTGTGGGTTTGGTCCCTGGTTGGGGTGTGTAGGAGAGGTAACCAATTGATGTTTCTCTCTTATGCCGATGTTTCTTTCTGTCTCCTTCTCCCTCCCTTCCTCTCTCTCTAAAAATAAATTAATTAATTAATTTTAAAAAAACCCTCTTCCCTAGCAGTGAGAAAAAAAGAGAGGCAACTTCCTTGATGACATGGTACAATCATCTAAACGGCTAAATTCTTTTCCAACGAAGGCAGGCAAGCCTCAGTGTGGTCAGAAAGTGTCCCATCTGGTCAATGATGTTGCAGCAGTCCTTCTAAATGAAAGGGGGAGGGAGAATGAGGTGAAGGAGAGAATAATGAAGATTCTGAGGCACCATTTCTGGTAATTTGTGGAGGCTTTCAATTGTTTATGTATCTTGGAGAAATTGGACTTGGAATTTTGCAAAGGTATAGTTGTTATTATTTTCCTTACTATAATTAGTGGGGAGAAAAAAAATTAAAGAATAGTCTCAGCATGTTGTGGGTGAATCAAATCCTACCCTAAGTACTATCATATTTTGGAGTCAAGCTATCTAAATGCCAGAAATATATATTTTTTTACTTTTTTGTAAAGAAAAAGAGAGTGCAGGGAATGGAGAGGAAGAGAAACATCGATGTGAGAGAGAAACATTGATTGGTTACCTCTTGCACGTGCCTCGACCAGGAACCCAACCTGCAATCTAGGTTTGTGCCCTGACCAGGAATTGAGCCTGTGACCTTTTGATTTACAAGACAAAGCTCCAACCAACGGAGCCACACCATTCAGGGCCAGAAATATCTTTAATTCAGAATAGCTCAGTGCTAGACATGTGGATTAAATGATTTTCTGTTTGGTGTGTGGGACGGCAACTATTGTGAAGCAATTATTTTCATCAAATGGTATGATAACAGTTTTATTTTTACTGATTGATAAATTAAAGCAAAGTTTTAATTTTCATTATCAGGAAACCCTGGACATAAAAAGTGACAAGATGCCCAAAATCTCTTTCTATGACTGGGATCAAAATGAATTTATACTGAAAGCTGACTAGGATTCACATTATTCTTATTTTCAGTTTCAGATAAAAAAGAAATACCTTCTGGTTCTCATCAAACTTTATATTTTATTTGGTATGTGAAACTCCTCTATGTTACACTATCTTTATTTAAAAAAAATTAAATTTACTACTGAAAGATTTTAAATTATGTAAAGAAATAAATTCATGATTAAAAACTAGCAAAAGTTTCACCTGCACCAGCCCAACAACTATTTTGATCCTGCAGAAGCAGAGCAGTATAATGGAAAGAAAGAATTTGAGATTAGATGTCTTTCTTGTTTTTAAATATTTCACTCTGACTTTGGACAAGTCACTTACCCTCCTGAATCTCCATTCCTCATGTGTGAAAATAAAAGTGGTTCATTATCATACCATTTATTTCCTAAGGTGGTTCTAAGTATTCAGTAAGAGAATATGTTAAACCTTCAGTTTGCTTACATATATATACAGTTATTTTTACCTACTTTTAGATCTTTGTTCATGCATGTATGGTTCCAATCGCAGTGCCTTATATAAACTTGTGTTCTACTTTTTACCATTGAACATTATGGCTGTGTTGTAATTTACCAGCTTTCCCCCTATTGATGGACATTTAAATGGTTTACAGTTGTTCCTTATTATAATAATGTAAGGAAAAGCATCTTTGTACAGTTAAGCTTTTTTTTTTTGACCAATTTCCCTGGGACTAGTTCCAGAGGAGAGATTATGGAGTCAAAGTGAATGAACATTTTTTATCCATCTTGTCTTTTGAGTTTTTCCTTCATCCAAACAACCCTTCCCTTTGGTAACTTCCCTAGAATGTCACAGAATGCTTCAGTGCCCTCTTGAAAGCAGCCACAAGATCCAGAATCTGCATTTGGAGGCCACATTTCCATCTTTAGGTTCTATCAAAACCACTTGCCTAGGCGGCCTCCGCCTAGACTGCAGGGTCCTGGGGCAGGACTGTGCCTTAATCATATTTGCAGCCCAGTGTGGCCTGGCCTGTCATAGATCTCAGTTAGTGATTGTTTCATGGAAATGAACTGAGCAGATGGCTGATACCTGATAGGCTCCTTGCAGTCACCTGACTGGCCAAAACATTCATTCATCAAAGAGTTATTAAAAATGTCAGGCAGGAAACCGGTGCTAGAAACTGGAGATAGGCAAATATGGCACAGGTGGCCTTGTTTTCCTAAGAGCAGAGTCCCCAGTGGGAGTGGGAGAATTTGGTCTTCAATCTGTGAATTCCTTGAAATGGGGTTGGAAGGTGGAGCTGGCCTGACCTGTGTAATGTGATTTTGGAGAAGGTCTTTGCTCTGGTCAAATATTTTAATCATCTGCTCTCTAATATCTGTCATTCTGTAACCAAGATCTTGTTACTGAGGTTGAAATGACAGAAAGGGCCACTGCTCTGTTGTTTGATAAGCTATCCTGTGTCCGAGAACTCCAGGCTGGGTGTAGGAGCCAGGAAGTGAAAACAGACTTCCTTGACACAGCAGGGGTAGGGCGGGTTTCCAAATCCCCTCTGGAGCAGAAAATCCCTGTTTGATCCTATCTTAGCATCACAAGGCCACCTGCTGTGGGCATGGTTACTGGGGGCCTCTGGCCAATTCAGGGAGGATCAGAGTTCTGAGCTTTTGACTCGAGTATGAGTAAATCCACGTCAGAACTTTATATGTATCCCACTTGCCAACTGCTGAAAAACTTTGATAAGGGAGCAGAAATTGAGAAAATAGTTCTGAATAGTTGTGTTTTTTTGGTTTTTTTTTGTTTTGTTTTGTTTTTTTTGCCTCAGACTGTGGGTTGTTTTGCAACCTATTCCTTCAGAGTCGATGTAATTGAGTGAAGGCTGGCTGAAAGCCAACATTGGGTCTTAAAGCCTGTTGTGGTGCTGGCTTAGCTTGAACTCTGAGGGCGCAGATAGTCAAAGAGGGCAACTCTGCTCCAGAATTCCAATGACTGCTGTTTTCTGTGGAGACAAGAGAACTCGGACAAGTTTTTCAGACCTCAAATTGTTCTACGTTGGGTGTTGCACTGTTGAGCAGGGATGTGGAATTTTCTACAGGAGTTAAAACATCACAGCTTTCCCTTAACAATGCCCTAGTAAAGAGCTCCTTAAATGTGGCTAAAAATTATATACTTTATTTTTGTATGCATTATGGTAGAGTCATTTGTACAGTTAGTGAAAATAAATGCACTTGAACTTACAAATAGATGGAACTCCATGAGTAATATTTATTCATTGTTCTAATTTGACCAGAAAGATATTATCTTCCAAAGATTGCCACTTAACCAGTGATCATCTCTGGGACTAAGAGGTTTTTCTGCTTTAGAGTATGATCCATTTGCAAGTTTGAAATGTCAACTAGGAGAGGGATGTAGCACAGTTGAAGGGCACAGAATACTAGTTGCAATTTCATATATGCATGTGAAGGGGTTTGGTAGATGTTTGATTTATATTTGGCTACCCACTGATGGTTTTATTACCACAAATTTATATCAAAAAGCAAATTCTTTTGAACTTAAAAAAAAGATTTTAGTTATTTATTTTTAGAGAGAGGGGAACAGAGAAAGGGAGAAATACATCGATTGGTGGCTTCCTGTACATGCCCAAACAGGGACCTGGCCCACAACCCAGGCATGTGACCTGATTGAGAAGCGAACCAGTGACCTTTTGGTTCACAGGCTGGCGTTCAATCCCTAGAGCCACACCAGCTAGGGCATGAACTTTTTTACTTTCAGCTCTTATTTCAAAAGTGTTTTTTTTTTTCCCTTTGTCTTTTTTGACTGGCTTTCAGGCAGGCATGTTAATTCCTTTCCCTACCTTGAGCCAAGACCATGTCTTGGGTTTCAGCTGCAATCTAATAACCTGTCAGGAGTATGGAAATATATATCTGGAGTTTGTGATTCTGCTAGGAACCAGGATTTCCAGGAGTGCCTTTTGGAGGAAACTCTGCTCTGTGCTTCTCATTTCTTAATATGTTGGCTCTCAATGTTAATTCAAAGCAGCTGCAGGAGACCAGTTTTCGCTGGATGTTGCTCTCTCTATCTTTCACATTCTTCAATCTCATATGTACATATACCCAATGACACTTAAGGAACTTTTATAAGTGTTTGGTTTTTGGGAGAATGCTCCTTATAACTCAGATTTCATGGGTAAAATCCTTGCCACATAACTGGGGAGGTGGTATCAATGGTGAAGTCCTGGGTTCCATCTCTAACTCTGCTGCTTACTAGTTGGGTGATCTTGGGCAAATTGAACCTTTCTATCTTTTGCTTTCCTTGTCTGTAAAATGAAGATGAAAATTGTCTTGGTTTAGATGCTTCCAGTGATCCAAGGTATATAGATAGAATTCTTTAGTGTCTGCTTGAGAAATTGTACTATTATGAAGATTATACTAGTCTTGTTATAAGTATTATATAAAGTAATACTCTAAAGCATTTAGAACAGTTCCTAGAACATAGTAAGATTTTCGTGTACATTAGTTACCATTACTACCTTAAGGATCTCAAAAAATATTAATTCTCTGCTTCTGTGGGAGGGGAGGGCTCTGCCCACAGAGATCCCCATCCACTATGGATGGGAATAAGTCTACCAAGATATGATCTGCTTGGGGAGGAGATGTAGCCAATCTCTCAAAGGAGAAGGGCCAGGAGCCTGTTCCTCAATGGGCTTTTATTGGGTTTAATTTGCATAGGAATACAGGCATATAAGTAAAGCTCATCAGTCATTGTCAGGTAGTGATGATCAAACAATAGATAACATTCAAAGAACTCTGAGGGCTTATTTTGAGTCAGGGTCAGTTAGATAAAGGGCCATAAAACTTTGGGGAACAAACTCACTTCATGCTTAGACCCTTATCATTTAAATTGAGGATATTAGCAAAGTAGGTTTCATAGGAGTTTACACATTCTTTCTTAGGCCTCATTGCCCTGGGGAATCTGCCCTTTCCAGAACAGGGCTGCACCTACCTCCAACATTGTTTCAGGCTTAAGTCAGGCAGGGGAAGTAAGGCAGCCAAGAAATTAGGAGACTTCTTGCAGACAGAATGAGGACTCAGACGATGTCAAAACCAAGGGGTGAAGGTCCATCACCCTCTTTTTCTATAGCCCCCCAAGTCCTTCCCTGAGGGCCCCTTCATAACCATGCCTGTCTTAGGTCATCCTTCCTTTGAGGACTCTTACCCATCATTGTCTAACCAGTCATCCACCTGGGGCCAAGAAGGGTGAAGTAAAAGGGGAAGAGGCAGGGCCCCTACCAGGAAGATAAGCTTTGTCTCCTTAGTGGCTTATGGTCCCAAGGTCTTTTTACTCAGCCTTAGCCATGGGGAATTACATCTTCTGAAACCAGGCTGGGTGGTTCTGCTTCTGATATGGGACAAAGCTCTAACTAAACTAAATGCATGGCTACTGGGGAAATTTACTTTTGTCTTCATTTCTAGAGCAGTAAATGTAATCAAATGTTAAAAATAATCAACTAACCAACCAACTAATAACCAGTCAACCAACAAATAAATCAAGATGCTAAAGCAGTAGAGTGGCACTTGACTATACTTACCACTAACACAAAATTTGTAAAACACAAATTTATATCAAAGATTTAATTCAAACTTCCAATTAATATTACAATACTATCCCTTCAAGAAGTGTTTGTTGCTTTTATATCCCACCAGAGACAAAACTCACAGCCTGACAGTGGTTTTTGTCAGTGTTCTTGGAAGTTAAATGAAACAAGTATATTTTGGAATGAAGTGGTATATTAAGCAGTAAAATTTTCCAAACGTGCAACTTTTTATTGGTTCTTATGAGTGACAGTGTCTTGGATTAGAGAGCATTCACTTTATTTGTCCCAACATCTGAAGAAGAATAGGCCATACTTTTCTCAAGTCTTCATCCCCAAATTTAAGTTGTCACTTTTCAGAAAATTTTTTAGAGCTAATCTACTTTTTTGCAATTTAAGACAGTTCCTTTTTTCCTATCTTTCGCATTCATCCTTTGAGTAACTGCCAGGTGTGGACTTGAACATCACGATCCATTTACATAGAATTGAATGCCAGTGATTTAGAATACAACTCAGTGTTTGCATTGCTCAGAAGAGGAACGATATCTGGATATCTAAGGTTGGTTATTATTTGCTTTATTTGAAGACTTTGGTCTTTATTTGAAAGGCAAGTTCAAATGAAAATCTTCTTTTGTTATCTTGGATATATTACTTGAAATACAGAAACACCCTAAAAATAAGCATAGATTATTGAAATAGCTCCCCAAAATTAATGCTTTTGGAAATACAGTATCCTTTTGCCTTCTCTATAGTTCTCAGATTTAACCAAGAGATATTTGTCATCATTCTGGCCTATGTCACCAAATTTCAGGGCAATGTGACATTCAAAGAAACAACCAAAAGCAAATGAAAAGCGGTTCTAAATTTTGCTTGCAGTTCTCAGAATACATTTCAGGGATTCTAAGGACAGATCCTAGCCATCTTGTCTAAGATTGTCATTGTCCTACTGTTCGCTTCCTCATGACTGCAGCCCACCTGGGGCCGTTCTTCTCCACTTTCTTCTTTTCCACCACTGTCTGACACTGCTCACTCTTTTTTCACATCTTGGAGTCTTTCTTTCTGTTCCAACATCTTTCTTCCCGTTTTCTCAATTCTGTATCACAAAAACCCAGCAAGTAAGTTGAAAGATAAAACATTTCCTTAGAGGGTGGGCAGAGAGGAGATGCTAAGCAGACACAGACAATTTCAGCATGTGACTAGGAATGCTCAAATAAGAAATTTGTCTCTGCCTCAAAAGCATTTCGTAAAAAGAACACAAGGATTTAGTGTTGCTATTAAAGCTCTTACTTAGCTTAGGTTAAACTTTCTAAAAGAGGCAACTTGTCTACAGTTTTCAAGCCCACAGCAGTGGAACGTGTGCTCGGAGAAACCTAGGATAATAACATTTACAATATTCTTTTAGAACTGGTTTAACAGAGACACAATCTGAGTCTATTCCATCTCTCCTATAGGAGAATGGATTTTCCAGGACGCTGTGCTGTTGTTTTCCAGAAATTCCCTCTAGGAATAGTTCAAGGAGGCAGCTGGGTAGAAGAGGAGTGCTGGAGAGAAAGAAACTTGGTTCTGAACAGCACTTTACCACGGTGAAGAGAACAACCTTTTCCAAATCAAAGAGTGGAAGGGTGGTGGTGACTGCTAGAGACCGCAGTGCCAAAGCCTCCCCTGTCCAGCTCGCCCCTGGAGCCCCCACTGCTCCTGCGTGAGCTGTCTGTGGCCCGGGAGCCTTTCTGGTGTGCAGCTCGCCTCCGGTTATTGGCATACTGCAGGGACTACTTTATTATCCTTATGGAGGTCCTTTTGTCGAATTTCTTTTTGCTTTTAAAAATTCGACTCCCTCACATTACACACGCACCCAGAGTTTTAATTGTTTTTTTTTAAGAAATTAAAAAATGAGGTCATATTTGTTTTTTGACCTGAAAATTGTTGTGGTGGTTGTTGTTTTTCACTTTACAGTTTGTCATGAATATCCATATGGGGGCATTTAAATATACCAAATTCTTTTTGACAGCTCTTTTATTCCATTGCACAATGATGAACTTTTGTACTCAACAATTCCGCTATTGTTGGACCCGTAGGTTACTTCGTTTTTCACTGTAGAAACAATGGTACAGTTTATATCTTAATATATATTATTTTTGCACACTTATACTAGTATCTCTATACCATTGATTCCTACAAGTGTAATTTCTAGGTCAAAAAGAGTGTGCTTTCAAAATTGTAATTGTTGCTACAGAATTGACACCCCCTTCCAAAGAAAAAGTTTTGCTCCAAAAGGCGTGGTTTCTAATCTGAACTCTGCTGCTTCATTTGCTTCCTCCTTTCCCTTTGTCGGCTTCCTCTCTGTGACATGAGGGAAGTGGAGCAAAGACCTCTGGGTTTCAACGTCTGCTCGTGAATGTCTACGTAACAAACTGATGTTGCCCAATTCAGAGAATTATGTAGGGCTCTTCCAAACGCATATGCATATCTGCTCTTTAAAAGACTGGTGAGGGCAAAGCTTATTTAAGTTCCTTCTGATTTAGCTTTGATTAATAAACAAATCCATTAGCCCCCTGGAAGATTCTTTCTGAGACATTCAAGCTGTGAATTTTTGTTTCAGGGCTTTTTGAACGCTGAGAGACACTGCAGAACAATCTCCTATTTAGGCCAGATTTTGTTTATTTTACCCAATTCAAATCAGTTTGGTGACTGAGTGTTTATGTGTACTCTTAAACGTTCCCCAGTACTTGGAGAGGTCACATTTGACCCGTTGGTCATTGAACAGATTTGGTTTTAATCAAGTCCCAAGTCAGATGCAGCACTTATGTGATAGTGATCTTTTATCTAAAAGCCACGTTTTGATCACTGAGCCTTGTAAAAATCAAACACATAAATAAAGTGAAGAGGCCGGGAAAGATGTTGGTTTGGTTCCCTTCAACCTTCTGCGTACTGCGGGCTCAGAGCCAAAAGAAGGAGAGAGGTAGAGTAAGGGGGATTTGACGCTTTCCTTGCTGGCCTGGGCGAGTCTGCAGACCTCCGGAACCACGCTCTGCAAAATACAATGTCCCCCTCAGGAAACAATCCTGGGTTAACACAGCAAATATCAAAGTGTACATTTGAAATTGATTGAAACCAATAAGGGTATGGTTTAGAATTTCCAATGGTAGGATACTTTTAGGCCTGCTCTATAAAAGATTATTTGTAAATAGTTTGTGTGCTAGTTAGACAAAGACAGGAAACCTCGGGTCAGAATTTGAATCCCTCTGTGACATTGCATCCTAAGCAGGGTGAGTGTGCACCCCAAATAACTTATTACTATTCATATGCCAAAGGGTGGTGTTAATTAGGTTTTTGAAATAAATTTGAGCCATAACACATGTGGCCTGTTCCCAGACAGTATATCCTTTGAAATAGAGCAAAAACATTCTTGATAAATAGGGAATTACTAACCCTATTAAGATTCTTTCTGATAAATCTTGAACTTAGAAGTTTGAATATGTAAGAACCCAGTAAGCATCCTTCCGAAGCAGGAACAGAGGCTTGTAGATAGGAGGACTCTGGCGGGTCGTGATGGTCACGAGAGAGTGACCGGACATTATGGACATCTGGACATTATGGATAGGTAAGCTAGAAAAGTGAGAGATGGAGCCCAGAAGATAAGGTTAAAAAACACACATGCAGTGGAAACTACAGACAGTGGCAGGGAGGAAGCCAGGGAGAAGGAGTGGCTGGGTCTGGGGGTGACGAGCCACGTGACAAAATGAGTTCCTGCTTCTGCTCCCGAACAACACCTGTTCCTGAAGCCCGGTGCTCGGGGTTTCCTGAATTTCTGTTAAGGCTTGGCTTTACAGTAAAAATTTCTGTGTTCCCATTCTTAAGCATATTCTTACATCCTTCTTCATCACACAAAGTCCTGTCCTATTATTTGACATAACTTGAGCTGAGACTTTGTTTCTTGCAACCAGAAAACCTGAGTTAAAAACTCTCATTATTAACTGTGTTTGCAGATGAAGAAACCAAGGCTCAAGGTCAAACTCTAGTTAAAGTTAAGGGGGCTGGAATTCAAATCCCGTTTTATCCAACTCCAAGGCATTTTACACTATTCCATGCACTCAGATATATCTCCTGACACTTTGTAATGTTTAATTTTATTTGTATTTTCATAGCAATATGCTTTTGATAGTTAAGTGAACCAGCTTGGAACTTAGTGTAAATTTGCCTGTGTTAATGAATTTCTTCACTAAATTTAAGAAATGGTGTCATATTTATGCATAACTGACTCCTGGTTTTCTATTATTAATAGTAAATAAGAACAGGTTTGTATATGAAGATGTTTATAGCGTACATTTCACTTTGATTATCCCCATTAAGTCACATCACTTTGAAATTAAAAGCAAATGAGGCTTGTCACATACCCTTTAGTAACTTGCAAGTTAAAAATTCTTAGCAACATAAGTTAATTGTAACTTTTGAGATTGTTCTCCTTTACTAATTTCTTCTTCACTGAACTTCACTTGTTTCATTTCCTCTGGGGTTTTGTTGAAAGAAGTTTTGATAAAGGATGTTATTAGTGGGAGAAAGGAAGCTTCGCACATTCTACAAAATGACATGCCTTAAAGGGAAGGGAGTCCTCAGTAATTCCTCAGGGAGCCCAGTCCATAGGCAACAGACTATAAAGGTGGAGAATACCTCTTTCCAAAGGGTGTTGTATTTTACACTTGTTGCTGCACCACTAAGTTTCCAAATAGCGAATAGTTTTGCTACATGTAAAGCATCTACAGGCATCTCAAAAACAGAGATTAATTTTTCAAAGGAACACACACACACAATCATATACTGCACATGTACAACCAAATTATAGAAACACTACCAGTTTCTCTCTAGACCAAAAATAGTAAACTGATGCCATGAAGTTATTTTTTGAGCAATGGAATGATGTGTTTGTTTATTTTCTTTTTAATTGAGTTTGTTGGGGTGACAAAATTGTATAGGTTTCAGGTGCACAATTCCACAGCACATCATCTATACACTGTACTGTGTGTTCACCACCCCAAGTCAGGTCTCCTTCCATCACCATTTATCCCCCCTTTACCCTTTTCTACCTTCCCTCATGACCTCCACCCAGCAATCACCACACTTACTTTGGAATTATTTTGCTAACACTTACACATTAGGAGATTCTACATAAAAATCCAGATTGTTGCTTTTTTATTAAAACACTGCTGTTCTGACACTACACTACTAGGCCTGCCTTCCCCCATGGAGACAGTTGCTTGGAGCTTAGTGGAGGCTGCCCCCAGTAGTTCTCTACCTCCATCATTCCTTAGGTCCAACTGGCTGCTTAACCTCTGTGTGACTTACATGGCCTGTGGAGGTGTTTGAGTTTGCAGTTTCTGATTAAGGATCCAGATTTCTTAACCTTTAGTCCTTACCAAAGGGACCTCGGGTAGGATTGGAGCAGCTATAATAACCTATAGCTATTTCACTGTATTCTAAGAAATGGCTCTGCACGGCAGGTGTGCATCAACATCTCCTGCAGTGCTCTCCAAAAATCCATATTGTACCCCCCCCGCCCCCGCTGTTTCCAGCTCCTCTTTCAGATCTAGTAGGTCTGATGTGGAGCCGGGAGTCTGAATGTCTAAAAAGCTTCCCTCTTGGTTTTGATTTGGAGTAAGACAGAGTAAGCATACTTTATTCACCTGTTTTTCATTGAATGCTGCTATATAATCCAGACAAGATGTATGGAACAGCTATTTGAGCACTCTGGAAAAGTAAATAGTAACAGACAGCAGGAGAAGACCGGAAATTAAAGTACCACCAAAGTAGCCCTGGCTGGTGTAGCTCAGTGGATTGAGCGCAGGCCTGCGAACCAGACAATCCTGGTTTGATTGCCAGTCAGGTCATACACCAGGGTTGCAGGCCAGTTCCCTGCAGGCCAGTTCCCAGAAGGGGACGTACGAAAGGCAACCATACATTGATGTTTCTCTCCCTCTCTCCTTCCCTTCCCCTCCAAAGATAAATAAATAAAATCTTAAATAAATAAATAAATAAATAAATAAATAAATCACCACCAAAGTGGTGATATGCTTAGTATCCTCCAGCTTGAACCCAGTACAGCCTGAAACCCACGCAAGTAGAACTCTAGGAGCAGTCCTCTATCTCTGGCTCCATTTGCCTAATAGCCAGAGAGAGAATGTGTAAGGAGATCTCCCATTTTTCTTTTTGTCCTTTCACTTCTCAATTCTCAGTCCATGGCACCCCAGCACCCCTGGGACAGCAGTGGCAGTAGAAGTAGTAAGGTGACCAGCGGGAGCCCAAAACCTGGGGGGAGAGAAACATTCCTCTTACTAGGGAAGTGGTTCCAAGAGAGTAGGGAAAAACACTGTCACTTTTTTTCCTTTCCTGCCTTCTCCCCACCCCACCCCTCAAGAAACATGGACAGACATGGAAGTATATGGAAGAAGAGAATAAATAAAGCCCTAAGCTTCTAATCAGAGTATGCAAAAGAGTCCCAGGAAGCTGGAAAGTATCTGGGAGATCAAAGAGGGTGTGAAGTCAGGGAAAATGACCCTCAAAGTCATGTGTGAACCACTGGGCTATTCCTGAGCCAAACATGCATGGATCTGACCCTAAAGAGTATATGTAAACTTTGAGAACTCAACTGTACTGTAGCGACTTTGGAAACTAGAAATATGTTTGGTCAGTTTGCTAAAAAGATATAATTATAAATGTATATGCTCCTAAAAACAGTTTCAAAGTATGTGAAACAAAAGTGGACAGAACAGGGTGAAGAAATAAAGAAATCTAGAATGATAGATGGCGATATCAACAATATCCTCTCAGAAACTGATAGAATAGACAGAAAAAAATTAGTCAGAAATTCAGGAAAGGCATGGAACAACATTATCCTTCAACAGGATCTAATTGACATTTACAGAATATTTTAGCCATCAGAATATGTTTTCTTTTCAAGAGCATGAATATGCACCAAGGTATACCATATGCTGGGTCATTGGAACAAACAAGCAAAAAACAAATAAAAACAGAATGTAAAAGAATTGAAACTGCAAATTATGTATGTTCACTGACAATAAATGAATTAGACTAAAATTTGATAACAGATAACAGAACAATCTCTGAACACTTGGAAATTAAATATGCTTCTAAATATGCTTCTAGATAACCTGTGGATCAGAGAAAGTTTTAAGCAGAATTAGAAAATATTTTGTATTAAATGAAAATAAAAATGCAACACAAAATTTGTGGGATACAGATAAGGCAGTACTGATTGGGGAACTTGTAACATCAAATGCTTATGTTAAAAAGGAAGACAGTTTTTAAGTCAATAATTTATGCTTTTACATCAAGAAACTAGAAAAAAGAGAATAAAATAAATACACAACAAGGAGAAGGAAGAAAATAATAAAAATAAGAACAGAAATCAATGATATTGAGAATAGTATAACAATTTAAAAAATTAATAAACCAACAGCCTGGCTCTTCGAAAGGGTCAATAAAATTGATAATCTAGTAAGACTGAGAAAAAGAGAAGATGAATTATAAATAATAAGGGAGACTGTAAACAAGTCTGTGAATAAATTCAACGACTTAGATGAAATTGGCTAACTCTTCAAAAATACAAATTATTAATACTTATCCCAAATCAAATGGATAATTTGAACATTTCTATATAGCTATTACAGAAAATGAATTCATAGTTTAAAAACTTTCAAAAAACAAATTTCTATGTGTAGATAGTTGCATTGTTAAATTTTTCCAAATATTTTTTAAGAGTTATACCCAATTTCTTCCAGAAAATAGAATATAATGAAATGCTTCCCAACTTATTTAATGAGGCCAGCATTATTCTGACACTAAAACCAGACAAAGATGCTATAAAAAAATACAGACCAAAATCCTTTGTAAACATAGGTATAAAAATCCTTAAGAAAAGATTATCATAATAAGCTCAACAAATATATAAAAAGAAAATCAGGGGTTTATTCTGAAAGTATGAGGTTGGTTTAATATCCAAAAAACAATTGATATAATCTGCTTTATTAACAGTTTAAAGAAGAAAAACCACATGATCATATAGTCAAGACAAAAAAATCATCTGACAGAATGTTAACATTTACTAAGACTAGTATTGAAGAGAGCTTCAATCTAATAAAGGCTATCTGCAAAGCAGCCTAGAGCTAAAATTATATTTGATGGTGAAAAGCCAGAAACAAGATCAGAAACAAGGCAAAGTTGTCCACTCTCACCACTAATGTTTAACATGGTACTGGAAGTCTAGCTAACGTGGGAAAGCATAAAAAGGAATTAAAAGGCACAGAGAGTGGAAAAGGAAGAGATAAAGTGGTTCCTATTCACAGATGCTATGGTTTTCTGTGTAGAAAACCCTAAGAAATCCACAAAAAAAAGTCCTAGAGGAAGATCAGAGGATACAAAGTCAACAACCAGAAGTCAGTTGTATTTCTACACATTATCAATGGTCAGCTACTCACTGAAATGACAAAAAGCAATAGTATTTACAACTGCTCGACAGAATGAAATATAGTTCTTGGCTATAAATTAATAGTGGCATATATGAAATTTATGTACTGAAAGCCACAAAACATTTATTTTAAAAATTACCCTGAATGGAGAGACATATACCATGTCCATGAATTTGAAGACTCAACACTAGCACAGGTGTCATTTATCTTCAATTTGACCTATAGATTTAATGCAATTCCAATAAACATTCCCATAGGACATAGATATAGACAGATTGATTCCAAAATCCATATTGAAAGGCAAAGGAACTAGAAGAGGCAAAACAGTTTTGAAAAGAATAAAGCTGAAGGAATGACATTTTCTGGTTAGCAGAAAGCAATGTGGTATTGACCAAGGGGTGGACATGGAGATCAATGAAACAGAATAGAGAGTCAGGAAATAGACCTAAATATGGCCAGTTGATTTTTGACCAAAGTGCTAGAGCAATTCATAGAAGAATGTATAATCTTTGCAACATTTTGAAAGAGTCAGAATCATCAATTCAATTAAAAATGGGCTAAAGATTTGGTTCAAAGAGAATGTATGGCTGCCAAATAAACACATGAAAGGATATTGAACATAATTAGCCTTTACAAAATGCAAATTAAAACCAGGATGAGATACTAGTACATAACATCAATTAGGATGGCTAAAATAAAAAAAAAGTATATAGACAATACCAAGTGCTGATGATGGTGTACAACACCTGGAGTTCTAATACACCACTAGTGGGAATGCAAAATGGGACATACAGCCACTCTGGGAAAGTTTACCAATTGCTTATAAAAAATAGATGATTACCACATGAGTCTGTAACCCCACTTCCTATGTATTTACCAGAGAATCAAAACCTTATGTTCACACAAAAACCCAGACACAAATATTTATAGTGTGGTTCATAATATCCCCCAGCTGGAAACAGCCCAAAGTCCTTCAGCAGGTAAGTGGCTGACAAACTGTGGTACGAGGATATAGTCATACAATGGAATATTATTTGGCAATAAAATGGAAATACTGATACACAAACAAATTGAATGAGTCTCAAGCTATTATGCTGAGTAAAAGGAGTCTGATTTGACATGTCATATACTGTGAGTCCATTTATTTGGTACTCAAAAAGACAGAACTACAGAGGCGAAACCAGAGAAGCGCTTACTAGGGCTAGGAGTAGGGAAAGGTGGGACTGTCCATGGTGTTTCTTGAGGGTGATGGAAAAGTTTTGTCTCCCGATTGTGGTGCTAATTACATAAATCTATACATAACATTAAAATTCACAGAACACAACAGCAGTAAATCTATTTTATTATAGGTTAATTTCTATCTAGCTAGCTAGCTAGCTACTGTATTTTGCCATGTGTAATGTGCACCCATGTTTTTGGCCCAAACTTTCAGAAAAAAAGCTTTTCATTTTACTTTTTAAAAAAATATGTTTTATTGTCCTGCCTGGTGTGGCTCAGTGGATTGAGCACAGGCCTGTGAACCAAAGGGTCACTGGTTCAATTCCCTTCCCCTCTCTCTAAAAATTAATACATAAAGTATGTAAAAAATATATATATATACATAATTGATTATGCTATTATAGTTGTCCCATTTTTTTCTCCTCTTTATTCCTCTCCCCCGCTGTACCCTGCCCCCTCCCACAATCATTCCCCTACCTTAGTTCATGTCCATGGGTCACACATGTAAGTTCTTTGGCTTCTCCATTTCCCATATTATTCTTAACCTCCCCCTGTCTATTTTGTACTACCATTTATGCCTCTTATTCCCTGTACCTTTTCCTCCATTTTCTCTCCTCCCTGCTGATAACTTTTCATGTGATCTCTATTTCTGTGAATCTGTTCCCGTTCTAATTGTTTGTTAATTTTTGTTTCTGTTTTTTAGGTTTGGTTGTTGATTGTTGTGAGTTTGTTGCCATTTTACTGTTCATATTTTTTATCTTCTTTTTCTTAGATAAGTCCCTTTAACATTTCATATAATAAGGGCTTGGTAATACTGAACTCCTTTAATTTGACCTTATCTGGGAAGCACTTTATCTGCCCTTCCATTCTAAATAAAAGCTTTGCTGGATAGAGTAATTTTGGATGTAGGTTCTTGCCTTTCATAACTTGGAATACTTCTTTCCAGCTCTTTCTTGCCTGCAAGGTTTCTTTTGAGAAATCACCTGATAGTCTTACAGGAACTCCTCTGTAGGTGACTGTCCATTTTCTCTTGCTGCTTTTAAGAGTCTCTCCTTATCCTTAATCTTGGCTAATGTAATTATGATGTGCCTTGGTGTGTGCTTCCTTGGGTCCAACTTTTTTGGGACTCTCTCAGCTTCCTGGACTTCCTGAAAGTCTATTTCCCTTGCCAGATTGGGGAAGTTCTCCTTCATTATGTTTTCAAAGAAGTTTTCAGTTTCTTGCTCTTCCTCTTCTCCTTCTGGCACCTCTATGATTGAGATGTTGGAACATTTAAAGTTCTACCAGAGGTTCTTGAGCCTCTCCTCATTTTTTTGAATTCTTGTGTCTTCATTCTGTTCTGGTTGAATGTTTCTCTCTTCCTTCTGGTCCACTCCATTGATTTGAGTCCCAGTTTCCTTCCCTTCACTGTTGGTTCCCTTTTTTTCACTTTTCATAGCCTTCACTTTTTCCTCTCATTTGCGACCATACTTGAGCATTTCTGTGAATATCCTGATTACAAATATTTTGAACTCTGTATCTGATAGGTTGGCTATCTCTTCATCGATTAGTTGTATTTTTTTCTAAAGCTTGGATCTGTTCTTTCATTTGGACCATATTTTTCTGCCTCAGTGCATGTGTTATGTAGTAAGGTATCTGCTATGTATATGTAGCAAGGTGTATGTAGCAAGACAATCCATGCGGCTATGTTGTGGGGGAGGGGTTGGAGAGAGAGTAATGCTGCTTGCTCAGCCCTTAGCTGCCTTTCAGTCACCTCCTCCACTACCCACAAGCAAATTGGGCCTTTCTGGTGCTGATTCCAAGGTGGGTGGGTTTGTGTGTGTTCTAGGACCCTGTGGATCTCTCCAACGAACTCTCCTGTGAGGCTGGGAGTTTGTCCTGCTGCCTCAATCCTCACAGGTTTTTATGGGCAGAGGCTTTGAGGCTTATTTCCTGGGGCCAGAAGCCTGGGTTGTGCAGACTGTCTTGCTCTCCAGTTGTTCCTTCTGGTTTATCCACACATGAATGTGGGACTGCGCTCTGCCAGCTGCTTCCTCTCCTGGTCTGCCAGCCCCAGTGTTCCAGCCCCTTGCCCGCCCAGTGTTCCAGCCACTGCCGTGCCACAAGTCCTTTCCTCCCCAGCTGCTCATCTCTGTTCCTCCTACCAGTATGGATGAATGTTTCTTCCTTAACTCCTTGGTTGTTGGACTTCCATACAGTTAGATTTTCTGGCAGTTCTTGTTATTTATTTTTTTTAATTTGTTGTTGTTCTTTTTTTGGCGAAGTGGATACTATACCTATGCCTCATCTCGATCAGAATTCTCATTTTAGTTTTTAATTGAATTTCTTATTTATATATATTTAGAAACAAAACCAATTATCGTATTCCAGGATATTATTTTGCATATGGATATCATTGTTGCTTTTAAGAGTTACACTTTTAATGCATACGCATAAATCAAAGAATTAAAAACATTTATGTAGATACGGAATTAGTACTACCCATGTATAATGCACATCCTCATTTTTCCCTAAAAAATTTGAACAAAAAAATGTGCATTATACACAGCAATCTTACCTGAGGATGTATTTTCATTGCTTTTAGAAAGAGAGGAAGGGAGAAAGGGACAGAGAGAGAAGCATTTATTGGTTGCCTCCTATACATGCCTGGACTGGGGATTAAACCCTTAACCTAGCTATGTGTCTTGATAGGGAATCAAACCTGCAACATTTCAGTTATGGGATGACACTCCAACTAACCAAGCCACACCAGCTGGGATATGTTGTAGGTTAATTTTTAAAATTAAAGTACATTTTAAAAGTTTTCCTCTTAATTCTAAGGTGCATTCTGGGTTGTATAATACTTCTCCAGAGCAACTATTCAATGATGGACCTGTTCAAAAGAGATTTGGAACTCCCCTCAAAGAAGTTAGAACTTATTTTGGAGAATTGCAGTAAATAAGCCGTAACCTGGAGCAGGAGACAGTCATCTCAAAGCAAGAGCAGTGGAGACTCTGAAAGTTTGCCTTGCTGCCAAGTCAAACAGAAAACACAAATATTTGTGAGGCTTTGTAACAAAAGAGCCATACGGGTTTTGGCAGAAAGACATCTTAATGGCTCTTGTGGCTTTACAATAACTGAGCTTTGCTGCCATTATGTGGAAATTGCACACAGATGCACCTCACGTCAGGGACCACAGTGCTGCTCTAGGGAGAGGACGTTACAGATAAAACTCTACTGACAGGGAGGGGCGTCTGTCTACTTGTGCAGATGTGGTAGCCCAGTAACTTCTTGGCACTGGATCTTGAGATTGTGTGCATTGGATCACTTTGCAGTTGTGGGTTCATGGCTATTTCTATTTTCAGCTGCACAGATAGAATCTGAAGCCTTTCAGTTTGGGGACGGGGTACTTGGGGATCAAAGGCAAAGACTGAGCTTTGTGGATTGAGTGGAGTGGGATCGGTGCAGATGGGGGTTTCCAGCTCTGCATCCCCACCCATTTAACTGCAAAATATCACAATCTCTCTCTTTCCAAAATGGAGATATTTAACCCCAACTTCCCTTCCCATAGGATTGAATCAGATGCTCGCACATTTATGGTTTGGGGTTAAGGAAGCCAGGGTAAAGTAGGGTTCTTGGCCTACAAAAAGGAATGCAATGGAAAGATAAGGGGTAACTCACAGAACCAAGGGAAAAGTGGCCTCAAAAATAATAGGAAGCTGCTGTGACTGGTGTGGCTCAGCAAAAAAAAAGGTCACCTATTTGATTCAGGTCAGGACACATGCCCAGGTTGTAGGTTGGTTCCCAGTAGGGATGTGTAGCAACCAATCAGTGTTTCTCTCTCACATCAGTGTTTCTCTCCCTGTCTTTCTCCCTCCCTTCCCTTCTCTCTAAGAATAAATAAATAAAAATCTTAAAAAAAATAAAAGATCCTGGGTGGCAAGAATTATGTATGAGCAATGTCTTCAGAGAATTGCCTTCCCGATCAAGGCAGGAACTATACATATTCCTCTTTT
Organism: Artibeus jamaicensis; assembly: GCF_021234435.1. NCBI lineage: Eukaryota > Metazoa > Chordata > Mammalia > Chiroptera > Phyllostomidae > Artibeus > Artibeus jamaicensis. The sequence continues at coordinate 38,876,116 of NW_026522030.1, read as the reverse complement.
TAACTTAAAATTTAGTGTATACTTAGTCTAGGTTGAGAAACATGCTTGCTCTCTGGCCAGAGAAGAGGGAATCACCTTGAGTGCCATGTGGTAGGGAAGGGAGTTGTTCTACAAAAGTAAAATAAAGTTCTGATTCCTGGATAAGGGGTTGGATATAGGACAGGAAGAAGCAACATTTTCCAGATCACCATGGAGAGTTATTCTACATTTTAAACAAAACAGCACCGCAAAGTGTGTGGATGGGTCTACCTGCAGAGCAGAGAGGGATGGGGAAGCGTTTGGTGTTGTGGCAGAACAAGCAGTAGTCTAGGGACTGGACCTGGCCCAGAACACCCAAAGGGCTCTGCCATAGCTGGCAAGTTAGTCACTCTGCTTAGATCTGCTTCAAGGATGTAGGGGTTTATTTAAAGGATGAAGGGGTTGGATTATCTGTTCCTTTGAATCCTTGTTGCTCATATCCTAAGAGAAGTACACTTTGGGCCATGACTGTGTTCCTTAGCTAGGTATAAGACTGTGTTAAATTCAACAGAATTTTTTGAGTGCTTATAGTAATGGTTCTTAAGTATTAGAGTGTATAAGAATCTTATGGGGGTTGGGTGGACGGAGATGTCCTTGTTAAAATGCAGTTTCTAAGGCCTCATCTCTAGAAATTCGGATTCAGGCATGCTGAGTGGAGCCCCCAAATCTGTATTTTAAGTAAAATGATGCAGGTGGTTCAGCCTACAGACTGGCATACCTGCTGTTTGGCACTCCGTCCCTGGAAGGAATCCTCCTCAGTTGGAGCTACAGGTATTTAAAAATATTTAAAATTGGGCAACTGGCATGGCCCTCAAAGCTCCCTCCTAGGCCCCCTAGCTAGTGTGAAGGTGCTGGGAAGACAGTGGACACTAGGATAGCCAGGGGCATTCAACAGCCCAGGGCTCTGCATTCTCTCCTCTCACACACTCTGTCTGCTTCACATGCAGCCATGCAATAAAACTCTGGGATATAGAGAGTTTGCATGCGGACCTTTTGAGAGCTTTCCTTTTTGTGTGAATTGTATGAGGATCTTAAACAACACGTTTTTAGGCGAAGACATCGATTTGGGATCACCGGGGTCTGATTTCTAAATTTCTGGTTTTAAGATGCTGAACCTCTAGGCTACACTTTCACATTCAACATGGCTCATGGTGGGAGTTACATCAAAGGATTTTCTTGAGTGTGATTTGTACTGCAGCCTTTATTGGGGGGACCTCTCAGTGCTTTTTAAAGTATTCAGTTTCACATCACAGTGTTCCTTGCGTACATGTCATTTGTAAATGGTAAAGGAATATGTTTTATGTGTATAAAGTGCCTGAATCTTTATTTACTAGGTTGTACAAAGTGCCATTAAAACCCAGAGTGGGCGCCCAAGGGTTCCTTGGCTTTTGGGGGCAGGATAGAAGAATTTGGTCACCGGAACCAGCATGTCCTCCACATAGATTCAGAGCCCTGGCAAAGGAAAGTGGATTACAGCAAGGGTGGAAATAGTTAAATAGTGACAAGAAACCTACTCGTGTAGTAAATAAAAATTAATTTTTAAAGTAATAATTCTAGGAGGCCATTACCACAGTGTTTGAGTTAACTTTGAATATCATCTGATGTATAATGGACAAGGCACTTCCCCAAACATTCGCATTTAATACACCCTCTCGTCTTTATTTGTTTCAATTGTAGGACAGAGATCGGATGAGAAAACTTGGTCTGTAACTTCTCACACTATGGCTAAGACCCTCAGTAGATAAGAACTCTTCGTAGTTGATGGGTCCCCTGTCCTATTTCTGTGTTATGTTTCAAATGAAATACTCCTTTCTTTTCAGATGCTTGATTAGTTGGGTATATGCTGTGTGTGTGTGTGTGTGTGTGTGTGTGTGTGTGTGTGTGTGCACGTATGTTTAGTGGAGAAACAAAGGGCTAGAGTGAGAGGGTAAGTGGATGAAGGATAAATACTCCAAGTTTTGTTCTTGGTTTATTTTTCTCTTTCTCCAGTACTTGGGGGGAGCCCTGCATATTCTTTGGCTTTAAGAAATGCTGATATTTAAGAGAGGAAAAAAAGTGTTTATTCTTCAGAATTTAAAAAAACAACTCAGCAAGTACGCCTTCTGTTTCACTTGGTCTTGTAAGTAGTCCTTTGCCAGAGAGATGAGCTTTGTGTCTTCACTCTGGCGAAATAGTCCCCCATCTCCTGATTGACATTCCTCCACTCGTGTGCTTCATAAATTAGGAGGGAGGGTGCCATTGTCATACTTGACCATATAAGGGGAAGAGAGGCCCTGCTATTATTTGATTCTGCCCCGTGTGAGAACTGTATGTAAACTCAAGGCCTTTTAAGGGAACATGGTGCGGGCAGGGAAAACGTCCCCAGGCAGTCCATCCTTTTTCTTCGCTTCTGCAGCGCTGGTGCCTGCGAGCCCTGTCATTTGGAAACATAAATCACAGGGGGGTTGCCGGTGCCAAGCTCCAGGGAGCAAAACCTCAGAGGGCTGCACTCACTGCCTAGTGCTGTTGGCATCTGAGTTTTCATTACAAGCCTAATTCACAAGTTGGCTTTTTGACTTTTAGGGTGAACTTCACAACACACACATCCTGACATTCACTTAAACACCCCACTTCTTGTTATGAGTAATTATGGCGGCAGGGAGGTGACCACAGCCTCCTGAAGATTTCAGGTTAGTCTTGTCTGGACTGTAGCATTTGTCTCTTTACAGTCTGGAGTTTAGGGAGAGCTGGCCTTGAAGCACAGGGCTTTCTCTTGCGAGCGCTGAGACCTTGGACAAGTTACATACCCTCTCTGAGGCCCCAAATAACCATCTAAAAGTGGGAAAGATAAATGCGATAAAACCTGTTTCAAGGGTCCAGCGCAGTACTTGCTAGCTGTTTTATTACTATGGCTGCCAGAAGACGGCTGTAGGTTTGCTTCTTGCAGCAAGTATTCCCTACAATTGCCACTATGTGATCCCATGCACTTTTTACAGAGTCTTTTTTATAGGTAAAACACATTCAGAAGTAGTCTTAGAGGTCCTGAAGAATGTCCTGGCATGATTTGGTGCGTAGAGAATGGGTTCTGGGTCTGAATTCCCGCCTAGCCACCTACCAGTTTACTGCCTTGGACACAGTACTTAATCTCTTAGAACCTCAGTTTTGTGGTCTGTAGTCTGGTGATAATGATTATTAAATCCAAGCATTTGGGTTTGTCTGGGCAAAAACAAATCAAGTCCGAGCAAGGACAAAGAAAGGGTTTATTGCAAACCTGTGGAAATTTCATGGAAATACTGTGCTTCGGAGGTCTCCTCATTGCCATGAGAAAGTGAAATGGTGACCCTGGTGCTCCCTCAGGGACCGTGTGGCTCTGTCCACCTGGTGGGCATTCTAGCCGTGGCTCCATCAGCACAGACCACTCCTGCAACAGGATGTCTGGGCTGAAGCACTTTCTCTGCATGGGTGACAAGCAATAGAGTATGAGGGGGGTCAGTGCGTGAATGTGTGGGAGCACCACGCACAGTGCCTGGGACCAGCTAGGTGCTCGCCAAATGTCAGTCCCATCCCACTGCATCCCTACTCCCTCCCACAAGAGCAGACACACCCCTAGAGCTAGCGCACCCAAGAGCAGAGAGGAAGGAGGTGCTAGGTTCACATTCAAAGTGGAGAACAGGGAAAAGTGCAGCGGGTCTCAAGGGGGAGGAGGAGTTTCTGTTTGTAGGTACATAAGCTGTCTCCTCCCTTTGCAGCTAATCCTATACCCATTTCTGTCTTTGAATCCCACCTTCTTCAGCCACATTTGACCTGCAGGAGAGGTTAAACTAACAGATGTATAGATTTTTGTATGTGTGTGTATCGCACTGTTGCGTAGGTTGTGATCACTGTCATTTGTGTGTAGTTTGTCTTAACTCAGTGTTCTTAATAACCCCCCCCAGAAGTGAGAATCTGCTAGAAATAAGAAGCACTATTTTTCTATAAGTATGGACACTCGGGCTTTCCAAACCTACTATTGAAGATATTCTATCAGAAGGGTTAGAAATTTGCATGTGTAATAAGTACCTCATATAATGGATGTTATGAAGAAAGCGTGGCAAGCACCAGCCTCCTCTGAGAAGCTGAGCAGTTAAGCACCACAAACTAGATAAAAGCAGAGGGAAACCTGTCCAATCTTGTACGCTAGGTTCGACCTTGAAGGACACTATCTGGGGACTCCACAGATGTCCTCTTAATGGTGAGGCTATAAAAGTTTCATCCCATGGAGTTGTTTTGCTACTTTTATTTGGATTGAATGTGCACATTTGGTATCATGGGGGGACCCCAAATCTGTGATAAGTGAATGACCATTTCTTTTTGTGAACCTTGGACACTGGTTTGAGATTTCCGGAGCGATGTCAATAGCCTGGCGCCTGGCTAGTGTGCTAGGGTCGCATGTGTTCATGTCTGGTATTCCAGGTGGGCACAATTAACTGGGGGCTCTTGGCAGAGAAAATGTGAGCTGGCTGGGAGGATCCTGGAGTGGGATGCCTGGAAATAAAGTTGTAGGACCTTCTGAACAATATCGTATGTGAGGAATGCTGTGAGGACGGAGTGGAGGAGAGGGTGCAGCTTTCTTCCCGAAACCTAACTGTGCAGGGAACCACCTACAGTTCTGACATGAGTTATACACGCCCCCCTGCTCCCTCCCACTCCCACCCCCCGCACCCCGTCCCCATATACCAGGGCCATGTCATCCCTCACTGGTGCCCTCGGTGGATTGCTTAGGGCCTTTGATATTGAAGGCTTTAAAATTAGAGACCTGAAAAAAAATCATTAGCTCCAAAATGAAAAAAAAAAAAAAAGCCAAATAAACATGATTATCTAGTTTAGTGTGTATAAAATGCTACATATTGTTCCTTTATTAAATTTAGTACCCAAGAAGCCGTCATAACACTGGAAAATAATGAGTAGAATATATTTTCTCATTTTGAAAGAATTCCTGAGTGTACATGATCAATGAGAAATCATTGCCTATGGTCAATTAAATGAGTGACTTGTAGCTTCATTATTTCAAAAGCTAAATTATAAAAATTCTTTCAACATTCCTTCAGAGCAAAACTTAGATTTTTGAGTGAGATTTGGATGTACTCTAATCTGTTTGGTATGACCCAGGGTGGGGTCTCCCACACCCACCCGCACTCCTGAAGTCACCACCACATGCTGCTGGGCAGGGCGTGTGGTTGGAGAAAGAGAAAATGTGTTGCTCAAAGCTGTGTCTTCGACAGTTCCGAGACGGAGAAAAGCTGTTGGGTCCACGATCAGTCATCTACCCACAGGGGAGGGTGTGGTTTAGCCCCTGCTACACCAGGAAAGTACTTAAGGAGCTTGAGAGTGGCAGCTTCTTCTCTGGCGGAATCCAGGTGAGGCAAGGTCCGCTGAGTCCTCGCACCCAGTTGCACGGGACACGCACTGTGTGAGGGAGCCACATTCAAGGCGACAACGCTGACGTTGAAGACACCTATTTTTGAATAGTTACTATTATGACAGTGTCTCAGCAGAAGACATTAATGTGCGTGTTTTTCCCCCTAGGAAAGGTGGTGTGGGAAACGTTTCAACACGTTTCCACAGCGGTATTGGGTCCCGCAGAGGGTGCACCCCTAGCACAAGGCGTGGGCGGCCCCCTTGGGCTGAGGTAGAGAGTGGTGCGCCTGTATCATCGTTCACTGCAGAACACGGGATCTTGACCTAAAGAGAATTGTTTCTCTCGCAGGACTGTGCCCCTGCGGCGGTTCTGAGAGCCCAGAAGCCGTCGCATCATCTCTGTGATGACGTTTCCCCTAAGCTCCCACTTAGGCCCAGCAGCAGCCTCCGCGTGGAACGGATCCACACAGATGATGTTCCCTCGCTTCGCAGTCTCTGAGAAGGGGGACAGGGCAGTTGAGTGGACTCGTTTCCCTGGGGAGTCTCTGCTTCTCCAATTAATTGCAGGAACTGTGTGTTCTCACCAACCTATTTTGGTTCCCGTGCCCCAGAGCCTTCTAGGCCCTCTGAGAGTCTGTCTCGGCTGGGGCCGGGGCCGCACAGGTCACCCTGAATGCAAACAGCTGCTTTTTCCACTTCCTTCCTCTTCCCTTCCTGCTTCCCTGGGGCCCGGACTCCAGGACCAGACTCCTCAGGGGAAGAGAGCCTGACTCAGGCACCGAAGAGCCCTGTCATCAACCACAGCCACCAGTCACGTCCCTGGACATCCCTGAAGGGCCGGGCCAGGAGCAGACCCTGAGCCTGGGCTGCCCCCTCTGCTGCACTCAGAGCTTCTTGCAAGCCAGGACTTGGAGGAGGGGTACTATTGCTTCCCTGGGGTGCTCTTCCAACTTCTCATCCCTCAGGCCTCTCTGGGAAAGACACCTTGCTGGGAATCCTGACGTGACTTAAGAGTATTTGACCCATTCCTTCTCCTTTGCTCTTGAAAGGTGTCCAATGGGAGTAAATTCCTTTGAAGTACACCCTGCCATGATCATATATAGAATATACTTCTCAGTTCACCTTAACCCGTATATTCTGTGTGCTAAGGGAAACGTCAGCCCTGTCAGGTGCCCCGGTCAATGGGAGCAATGTTTCTACCCCCTCCTTTAAGTTCTACAGTGAAATGAGCATTTAGTTCTGAGAAATCCCACAAAGGTAAAGAGAGGTCCGTTTTAACATAATCTACTTGTTCACAGTAAACTTTTAGCCCTGTTGGTAGACTAACATACCCTTAGTTAGAAGTAAGGCTGTCAATCTTTTCAGCCAATCCTTTGTATAATTCCATTTGGAAATCCGTCCACCATAACTTAATTTTATCCTGAACTTTCAATGGTCTCACGTACTTGCTCCCACTCGTATTTGAAGGATTTAGTTTTGGAATCTAAATTACATTTTATACCTGTAGGGGGAGCCTGTGTTTTGATAGACCTGAGATGCTTGCATAGCATTAACAAGTATCTCCAAGCACTGGCTCTTGCCAGGCTGAGCCCTTGCCCTCCAGAGGCACACAGATTAGAGGGAGTCAAGTGTCCCAACATCAGTGCCATGTCCTGTGCTGAGTGTGTGACTAGTGGGGTTTGTAGTGGCAGCACGGAGAAGGGACTGGGCAGAGTGACCTGCCAAGTCAGGAAGCAGCGGGAGTCTGGAGAGTGAAGAGCATGCTGGGTGTCTTCCCTTTGCTCCCAAGACCCTCTTTCTATCCCCTCTCTGCTCGCTGTTCCGCGGGCTGGCTGACCTCTGTGCACTGGCTCATCTTCCTTCAGATTTCAGTTGGGTCGGACAACTGGGAGCACAGCGGCTATCAGGCAGAGGGAGGGGAATGTGTTCAGGAATTTATTTCTCTTGCTGTAGGGTTTCCATGGGCTGGCCACATGCCTCTTCGGGAGGTCATGGCTCCTGCCAGGCAGCTCTCTCTGCCCAGCTCTGTTCCTGGGTGTCGGGAATGCATTTGGGGTGGGATAATGCCAGCCCTGGTGTTACTTGCCCTGTTGCACTGTACTCTGTACACAGGTGCTCTCTCGCTCCACTGTCCACACCTGTGTCAGTAGTGCCTGTACTAAACTCTCAGATTGCTCGGTTTGAGTGTTTCATCTCTTCCTGTTGGGACCCTTAACTGATACAAAGAGCATCCCCACCTAAGTGAACTATATGTGCAAGGATCTGAGCTGCTTGGTGCTTTAAGGAGACCATCAAAACAGTGGTTTGCTTCAGCAGGAGGCTAAGAGAGGAGGCAGAAAGCAGCCGGAGAGGTAACCAGCTAATACCTTTGCTAATGTCTGTGCATCCCTCTGGGTGTTTGGGGCTTCCCAGGCATCTGCCCATCAGTAAGCAGATTCATTGTTATTCCATTTTGCAGGTGAAAGAGCTGGGCTTTACCTTCTGCTGTAAAACCATTTCTCACTAAAGGACATCAATTTTAGTTTCTTTCTTCATAACTATATCTTATTAAGCTGAAGTATTTTTTGAAAGATAAATTAATGTTAGAGCAGAATTAATATGGCATGACTTTACCTTATATCTATCAGTAAAATTAAAGCCCATCTTGGGTAGTGAGTGGAAATCCTGGAAGTGTAAGTGCAGTCTTGAATGTGGTATCTTTCAGATGGGCCTCTGTTTCCCGTGATGAACACCTGTTTTCTCAGAGGCTGTGTGGAGAGCCCACCCAGCTGCCTGATGTCTTGATCTGGCTTCCCAGGAACTAGCAACCTGGGTCATCCATCAGGGACACAGCTCTGAGCTCTCTGGTGAGGTGAAAGGTCAGGCAGAAGGACCCCTGGTACTCCAAATCCAGCCTGGGTGCCTGCCTCTTACATCCCCAGAGGGAACCCTTGGCAACATAAAGATCTGCATGTGTCTCTGCTCAGGTGACTCCGCCTGGAGGCTTGAGTGCTTTGGCCTAAAGATTCTTCATCTCCCTCTTGTCGAAGAACCAGGAACTCCCTAAGGGAGCTGAAAATAAATAAGTCTCTAAGGGAGCTGCAAATATCTGAAACAAATAAGTCTCAGTTAAGAATCATATGCATCGGTGAATTCTTTTCTATAATGTTGGCGGACAGTTTAGCAGGAGAAGTGGAAGGGGAGAGTACTTAGAGTACACAGAACACAAGCACCATCTCTTAATGAAAAGAGAAGAAAGGTTTTGAGTCCTATCCATGCAAGTAGAAAGCACTGACTAGGATTCTTGGGAATTGTGCAGGCCAATTAATTATAACTGGCCACAGCTAGTGGGCCCAGACCTGCCTTCCACCTTCAGAGGCACAGCTGGTTCTGGCTGGTTCTCTGAACCAAATGGTGTCGCATCTCATCATTTTAGTCATTTGGTCCTACTCATTCTTCAGAGTTGCAAATATCTGAAACTTATTATTACAGAGCAGGAATCATATCCCCAGGGGTTTTCAAATTGAATTACTGAGGGAGAAACAGGAATTGGAATAGCAGAGATCTAAGAAAATCCTGCCAGACCAAAGTGCACACTTAATTTCCTCCTTGTGGCTCTTTTGCCTTCCATACTCTGGAACCCTACAACCATGGTTGTTTATTTGCCACTGTGTAAATAAGCCACAGCTGGTCTGCTCCGCTACTGAAAAACAGTTTGGTTGCTTCCGGTTTTACTCTTTTCCTCTCTCACCAGTAGTGCTGTACTGACATCCCTGAACCACGTCTCCTTGTGCACGAGTCCCCGTCTCCCTAGGACAGGTACTGAGTGAGGGTGTTGGGCGTCACACGGCATGATCAGCTCTCCAGGGAATTCTTAAATTTCCCTGTTAAGTGAGGGCGCTGATTTACAAACTGCCGTCGATCTTTGGATTTCTGATTTGCCACCAATATGTGGAATTATTCAATTTTCTTTTTTTTTTTAAGTGATGGGTGTGACATTACCTATTTTCTGATTACTCTGTATTTTTATATTGGCCAGTTAATCTCCCTCTTCTGTGAATTGCTTAGGTCATTTGGGTGTTTCATCCTGATTTACAGGACTTCTTTATTTAGGTCGGATACTGATTTTACAGCTGTTTTGCATTGCAAATAGCTTATTGCAATCTATAGCTTAGCCCCATTCTTTGGTGCTTTTGACAAAATAGATATTTTGACAAATTTCAACGGGATTAAATTTATCAGTCTTTTCCTTATGTTTTGACCCAATTTATGGCACACCCTGCTCCTTCTTCTTTTTTCTCCTCAAAATCTTACTTCTGTTCACTCCTGGGGACGCATTGCCAGTGCTCTGTTGAATGTGAGACCCCTGAGCAAGACACAGCTGTTTGCTCTCTGAGAACTGGCAGTGCCGTGATATTCCAGTGTTCGCCTCTGCTTAACGTCTTACCCGTAGAATGGCGATGTGGCCTGTGGAGCGGACACCAGTGTTCTCTCGGAGCTTCGTTTCTTGTTTAGAATGAGTGTCCATTGGTAGTCGCTGTGTTTTAGTTAATGTCCAGTGCTCAGATGTCCCGTTTTATGACCTAGGATCAATGCGAGTTCTATATCCCCACCCAGGAAAAGATGTTAATTGAATCCAGAAGGGAAAAACTGAGGACCAGCTTTAAGAATGAGAAGAAGCTTTCTTTAGTGAGATGTTACCTCCTGGGTTAGCACTCTCCTGAGAGTTCTTACTCCTTGTTGCCTAGAGGAGTAAATGATTTGATTCTAAATTTTCCAAGAGTGTCATATAGGCTTTTTAAAAGCTTCAATACAGTGTCTACATAACCAAAACTTCAAAGCGAAACAAAGGACAAGAAGACGGTGTACATTTTGTTATTCTGGGAGCAATGTCATTGGCAGCTGACAGTTGTTTGCTTTTGCCGCTTGGCTGGAACACGAAGGGCTTCAAGTTTGCCAGCCCCAGCTCCTCACCAGCTCTTCTTTGAAAATAATGAGAAGCAGGAACGGTTTACATCACAGTACTCAGGCATCAAGCTTGCAAACACAAATACTTGTCAATTCCCAGGCATAGGGTTACAGGTTATTTACTAGCTTAAGAGAGTGAACCTGTGATTGTTTCAGTTTTGTATACTTTTCTCTTAGCTCTTTGGTCATTTCCCAAAGCCACAATTTTTCTTTTATGTAAATTCAAGATCCTCAGATATATGCCTGCCTTATATTTCCTAGGAGAATTAAGATCTCACTGGGAAGGCTCCTATTTCCCCCAATAGCACCTGCCCTAAAATAAAACTACAGAAGCCTCCAGATAAGGCAGCAAAGGCCCCTGGGTCTGGGGGTTCCCCTTTGTTTGTTTTACAACTGGCCAAAATCAAGAAGTTTGGAGGGAACATGAAACATGCAGTTAGTTACCTGTAGCTTTACTTGGTAAACATTCTTTAGATGATATGTTCTTGTTCCTTTGTGTTAAATATCAAGAACGGTGGAAATGTTGTAAACTCTAGGAATTTTGCAGTTGTTAGAGCACTTTCTTTTAATTATCTACGATCACATTTGAGTCTCATGACCTCCCTGATAAGGCAGGCAAGGAAGGTGTCATTTAAAATGTGAGTTTCGAGGTTTAGACCAGGCTGAGATGCTGCAGGCCCTACAAAGAAGCAGCTCTCTGTGAAAGTTTATATCCAAGGCTGTAACGCTTTTGTGGTCATCTTATGATGACAGCCTCATGTTTTATGTTTATTTTACCTGAAAGTGTGAGTTGCTCCGCCCCAAAGATGAGTTTAAGAGGATACTTTAAAATTGCTTTTAGAAGAGGAGGCCTGACTGAACTCTGCCTAATGCTTGTTTGTGATTTGCGTAGGATGCCTTAGAAATGCTTCTAAAATGCAAACTCACACAAGCTGTTTGCCTCTCAGCTGCTCCAGCTGGCAGTGCCAGACAGCAGAGAAGGGATCTGGGAGTGAACTCACCGACAGGAACCTCCTGGAGGATGAATCTGAGGCTAGTTTTGCTAACTGTCTGCTAGGCATTAACCAGCACATCCAGAATGCTACAAACTCCATTTTTAGTAGGTTATGTCTTGAAATTATATAAACGTGACTAATTCAAATATGTACTTAGTCTTGAACACCACGGAGGCCTTTTTTTCTTTTATATAAATATTTAATTGAAGCATAATGTATGTAAAGAAAAGATACGGCTCATACATTGCTCAAAGACTTTTCACAAAGTGAACATACCCACGTAACTCCCATCAAGATCACAGGTGGCAAACACAAGGCCCGAGGGCCAAATCCAGCCCTCTACCTTGTTTTACCCAGCCCAGCACCTTGTTTCTACCCGGCAGCAGCACCAAGCTCTCACTTAACTGTTAAGGAGCAGTTACATTTATACAATCCTAAAATTACATTTGGCCCTTTGAAGGCGACCACAAGGCTGATGTAGCCCCTGGTGAAAAGGAGTTTGACACCCCTGAGCTAGATCAAGAAACAGAGCAGCACGCCTGATGCTCCCGGGATCCCCATTCCAACCACCCCTCCCTCCCGTCCTCCTCCCTCCCTGGCCTGACCCCTGTCACCAAGGACTGGCCAGTTTTTATCTTCATCGAGGTGTAATTGACAAATAAAATTGTAATATATTTAAAACGTATGACATGACGATTTGATATTTGAATATGTTGTGAAATGATCACCACAATCAAGTTAATTAACACAGTCAGCACCTCACATGGTTACTCTTTTTTGTTTTTGGTGAGACTGCTACTTGCAGCAAATCTCACGTATATAATACATATTATAAACTATAGTCACCATGCTGGACATTAGGTCCTCCAAACTTATTCATCTGATAACTAACAGTTTGTTCCCTTTGACAAACGTCTTCCCATTTCCCCTACACCCAAGCCCCTGGCGACCACGGTTCTACTCTCTGATTCCATGAGTTGGACTTTATTACTTTTTTAAGACTCCAGATATAAGTGATACCATGTGGTATTGTCTTTCTCTACCTGTCTTATTTCACTTAGCAGAATACCTTCTGGGCTCATCCATGTTGTCGAAAATGGCAGAATTTCCTTTTTTATGGCCGAATAATATTCCATTGTAGATACATAGTACCACACCTTCTTTATCCATCTATCCTGGATTCCAAGAGCAGCTGGGTATTATGCCTTGTGTACTCGATATAAGCAGTTGTTGTTTACTTGCAAGCTTTAAAAAATTCTATTCCTCAAACCTTTGATTCTCATTTGGTCACTCTGTAATTCTTTAACCTCTTATTTTCTAGAAATGTATTTGTTTCATCTTGATGACATCACTACCTAGAGAAATTCTCTTTGCTTAAAATGCCTAATTTAAGCAAAACATGCAGACATGACTTAATTGTATATTTAGAATACCACAAGGAAGGAGACTGAAAAGTAGATATTTTCTCTTTTGCTATCCAATAGCACACCTTGAATAATAGATATTAGTCAACTGAAATCATACAGAATTTATGGAGGGCATGTCTGGTAGGTGCTATCTTACCCTAGATGGGGACTGGCTGTAAAGGCATAATAGAGGTAGTCTCTACCTCAAAGAACTTCCAGCACATTGGTGGTGGTGGTGGTGTCTGCGTGTTGAAGCAAAGTGTAAGGGAGAGAGCAACATACGCACGGACGACGTGCACGTACCATGTTAGAGGAAGCACAGTGGCAGGAGGGGTTACTGTATGTTTTTGTTTTTTGCTGATTCACACTTTTTAATATCAATGAAAGCACCTGTTGCTGCTGACTGGTGGTGCCTGACCTTCTGGGAAGAGAACGTTGCCAAGCCCAGGAAGAACCTCTTCCAGGGGAAACTGTGTCCCACAGGGATAGTCCCTGCTGTCACAGGGACGCCAGCTATGTGACAGGCCCCATGCTGAGGGCTGTGCAGGGCTCCTCTCAGAGACAGTCCTTCATGGGCTTTTCCAGCCTTCTGGTGGGAAGTCCTCTTGCTGTCTAGCCTAAATGCCTTGGGCTGCTTTTGCCTGACCAGGAAGGGTTATTTGGACTGATTGCAGTGATAGGACAAGGGTCGTCTTAGTTCAGAGAATGGAGCTTCTGCTACATAACTAATCCCAAAATATATAAGGGATCAAACACAGCAAAAGTTAAAAATTCAGTCGTCAAAAGTTAAAAATGGGTGTTTTTGATTAGTAATTCATTCTACGTGAAATATTAATTTAGAGATTCAGATTCTTGTATCTTGTGGGTCTACCATCTTCAACATGTAGCTTCAGGATTGCTGGACTTGTCCCCATGAAACCGGCAGAAGGAGAAAACAAGGAGGATAGAAAGTTTTAGTAGCCAGGTCTGAAAGGGCATTAGTCATTTTTACTTGGGTTTCATTGGCTAGAACGCCACCAGGTGGGCACAGCTAACTCTGAGGGAGGTTGGGAAGTGTAGTCCAGCTGGAGTCTAGGGAAGGAGGATTTGTTGACCACTTCACAGCCTTAGCATCACTGGCTTCATAACAGCAGGGCATCGCAGATTGGTCTGGAGGCAATGTGAAGTCTTTTGAGAGAGACTGGAAAAGAAGATTAATGCAGGTAAAGTGAAAAGCATGAAGGACTCAGACCTGAATTAAAAAAATGCAAGAGCATACTTGAAATGTAAGAGATGGACCAGTTTTCAGGAGCATGTAGAGAACATCATGGGAGAAACTGTTAGAAAAATAGGTTTAGGCTATTTCCAAACTGAAGTCACATGTTTTGAAGTTTTAAAACCCATACTGAGGAGGGTTTTTTTTTCTTTTCCCCTACTGGGGTTCACTCCCACTTGCAGGAGAATCATGGCCCAAATCCATTTTCTTTCTTTTCTCTCATACTTTTGTCTTTCCTAGAAAGTGAGTTCTTGCGTTTGTCTCAACAACTGGGGGGCAGCAGTCCGGGAGAGGGGTGCAGCCCCTCAGCACCAGCAGCTTTATTTTGAGCTTTTGTATCGCCAGGTTTCAGAGGCTTCCTAGGTGCCTCCTGCTGAAAACCAGTACGGAGAACAGTGTCTGCTGAATGCTGTTTGGGGTGGATCCCGAGTTCATCAGGAGAAGGGAGAGGAAATGCCTTCCAGACTCTAGGACATAATCAACTTATGATCAGGATCCTGAAGTTTAATTACCCACATTGTTTTCTCAGGTTGCTTAGCTCCAACTGTGGCTCATAATTATAAAAGTATCCGGTCCTTTAAAATCTACCCTCATCCTTCAGCCTGATGACCTCTTGACAACGATTAATTGGGAAGGGTGGGAACTGGGGAAATCCTTTCTCCTCCCTTCGGGTCTGCCAACTTGGCTTTGAATCTACATGAATGTTGTGGCCAGAGCACATCCATTTCCACAACCTCTGCGCTCACCTCTGCTCATGTTCTATTTGGTAATCATATACATTCATATTTGCTAAATTAATTTTGACCCAGGGTTCTCTATGTGCTGCTGCAGGAAAGCTTCTGTGTGAATTACTCCTCCTTCCTTGAACTTCTGACCATGAAGTTAATGGTTCTGAAAATTTACCTTGGCTCTACAGTTTGGGGAGGATTTGTTTCATTGTTCCTGCCAGGATATAAGTGTAATTGTCTATCCTTCTTAGACCACTGAAATAAAGAGAAAACAGACCCTTTGATATAATACCTGAACATTTAAAAGGTGCTTTTTTTTTCCAAAGCAAACTTAAAAGACACTTAGCCCATATTTTTTCAAGATCCTGAGCTCATTAATTATATATACATTTTATGGAAAGGGAGGTGTTTACTTACCTGTATCAAGAGTTTCTAAATTTTTTCCCCTCTAGCTGGCCACAGACCACATTGAAAGAAATTGTTATATTGTGTTCTCTGTCCTATGTGCATCTTTTTTCTGTTTCTTCTTAAAAATTTTTAATTGAATTGAAACACCCATTTCTTGTTCCACTTATTTTACGCATTCATCAGTTGATTCTTGTATGTACTTTGACCAGGGATCTAACCACAACCGTGGCATATCAAGGCAATGCTCTAACCAACTGAGCTACCCAGGCAGGGCACCTTCCTCGTTTTCACCAAGACACCCTCACTGGTTCCTCCCCATGGCCGTCTTCTACACTTAGGGCCTTCAAAAAACTAAGCCTTGCTCATGGCAGGCATTTGGTGTCTTTCTTTTGAGTGCTTGCAAGTGAGAAAGGTAAAACTCTCCAGGCCAGTGTCTGTGGTACCAGATCATTCCCCAGCATGCTTTGAGATCTGTGTACCTCTTGACACATTAAAACATCTGCAAGGCAGCGTAGTGTAGGGAAATAGAACCGTGAGAAGAGACTGAGCAGACTTGGGTCCACATCCCAGCTTTGTCTTTTACCTCCGTAAGACCTGAATAAACCAGTTGATTTCTTTGATCTTTGAGCCTGAATTTTGATAACATTGATTAGTTTTAGTTATTTTCGAGCTGTATCTAAATGAAACAGTACAGTATATATTTGTTTGTTATTGGTTTCTTTTACTCAGTGTTTGCGAGATTCCGTTAAGGTGTTGTAAGTAGTAATAGTTCTCTCAGTATTGCAAATTATTTGTTCATTCTACTTTGATGGACATTTGGGTTGTTTCAGTTGTCATGAATTTGGATTCTATGATAATTTTGATAAAATCTTTTACACATTCTGTTGAGTAATGTCACACAGTGTGTTCTCCCAGAAGCAGCTTTGAGAGAGATTTGCTTAGAGGAAGTTTATTTCTTCCTGCCATCAAGATCAGAGTTGCCTCCAAGATCAACACCTACGGGGAGTGAGAAAGGAGGGTGGGACACAGAGGGAAGGTGGCCTTCAAGGCAGTCACACAAGGGTCTCAGCCAACCCGCGGGGAGCTCTAGAACTGACATGGCCCACAGAGGTGTGCCAGTTACAGGCAAGAAGGCTGGACCTTTACGTGTCCCTCATTCACCAGTCACTGGATGTGGACTTACCAGGGAAGTGCCCATGACTTTGAGTGAGACGGCTCTCTTTCACAGTAGGGGGGCCACATCTGTGAGCTGTCATCCATCCACATTCCTAGAAGCTGGGGATGGGGAGAATGAGCGTTCTAGTCCTAACATTCCTAGAGTGTGTGTGTGTGTGTGTGTGTGTGGGGAGGGTGAAGCTGAGCAGTGCACCACAGTGTCCATTACATGTCATCAGTAACTTCTAGGAGTAGAATTGCTGGTTTATAGAATATGTGCACATTCCTCTTTAGAGGATACTTTCAAACAATATTTCAAAGTGTCTGTACCCAAATACCACCTTAATTTAGATTCTCAGATTTCCAAATGGGGTCTTACCACAAAGATAAAAGCACATTTATAGAAGGGAAACATAAATGTGAGAATCTTCTATACATTAACTTAATATAGTCTATATTATGGGGAAAGCAAATGTGAGAACCATTGGAGTAGGCTATTTATCATTCTCTACCTTATGATCTGACATCCTGAAAACTGTCAGTATTGTTCTGGATGTTTTGAAATGTAATTATGTAATTAGTACATGCTAAAGACTTTCTTTTGTGCTCAGAAAAGAAAGGAGATATATGAATTGACTGTTGCCTCTGATTTCATTTTTCAGAGTGGCCAAATCGATGAAGGTCCCTGTGTATGAGACCCCAGCTGGATGGAGATTCTTCTCAAACCTGATGGACTCGGGACGGTGCTCTCTGTGTGGAGAAGAGAGCTTTGGCACTGGTAGGCTTTGTTGCATTGATGTTCCTGGGAGGGGTGGCTGTAGCACTCTGTGACTCCGGTGTGGAGATCTGTAAGCCCACTGTGAACCAAAGGCTGGAGGAACAGTTAGAGGCAAATAAATAAATAGGAAAGAAATACACTTGGTAGAATATGTGTTATGATACTCTTACCTCAACTGCCCATTTCTTCTTCTTTTTTGTTTTTAACTTCCATTTATTTTAAAAAATTTGCTGTTATGGACATTTTATTTTAAAAAGCCTGAGTAGGGAAAATATCATATTGAATTTCCATGTGCTCATCAGTTAACTGCAATCATCATCAGCTCATGGTCAATCTTGCTTTATCTCTGGCCTCCCCCACTGAGGAAGCCCTCCTTCCTGATTATTGGAAGTGATCCCTAGTGAATCTTTAAGTAGAATGACCATTGAGAAAAAAAGTACATAAAGTACTTTTAGGCATGATAAAACACATTATCATGCCTAAAATGTTAAAAAAGAAATAATTTCTTCTCTCAGTATTTTAAATGTGTCACTTTATGGTCTTCTGGCTTGCTTAGTGTCCAAAAAGTGGACTCTAATTCTTACTTCTCTCTTGAAATTCTCCCAACTTCCACCTCTGGTTGCCTTCAACATTTTCTTTTTATCTTTTGTTTTCAACAGTTAAATTATACTATGTCTAGGTGTGTGTATTTTTTTTTAAACTGTGCTTGGGTATATCTCAGATTCTTGTTTAGTGTCTTGCATTAATTTTAGAAAATTCTCAGCCAGTATCTTTTCAAGTATATTTCCCCCCATTCCTTTTCTCTTCCTCTGGGACTTTAATTATACATATGTTAGATGAATTATGACCATATGTTGTTTCAGAGCTCTTTTATCCACTGTTTGGTTTTGTTTACTTTTTTCCTTTTGTGTTTGAATTTGGGTAATCTTTACTGACATATCTTTAACTCATTGGTTGTTTTTCTTAGCTGTGGCCAGTTTACTGATGAGCTTACTGAAGGAATTCTTCACCTCTGACATCATGTTTTTATTAATAGCATTTCTCTTTGACTTTTTAAAAATAATGTTTCATCTTTCCAAAGAAATTTTTCTCATATATGTTGTTTATAGGAAAGGAAGTTCAAAAAATCCTCCTAATTTATTTATTAAAAATGTGTATTTATTCTTACGTGTTTAAACTTTGTTCACCTTCAAAATACTCTCCATTTGATGTGATACATATATGGGGACAATTTTTCCACTGCTCAAAAAAGTTTTTGAATTTGTTGATTTTGATGCTTTTTAGTGTTTCTCCTGTTTTTTGTTTCACTTCTTCCACATCGGCAAAACAGTTCCCTTTGAGGACTTTTTTTCATCCAGGAAAACAAAAAAAAAGTTACTGAGGGTGATATCAGGTAGATAGGGAGGGTGCGGCAAGGGGGTCATGCCATTTTGGTCTAAAACTGCTGAACATTCAGCACAGTGTGGGCAGGTGTGCTCATAAGTCACCTACCATGAAATGGGCAAATGGGTTAAAAAAGTCTTCAACCAAACATTCAAAGAAAAATTAACATCTATCCTCAAACTATTCCAAAAAAATTCAGGAGGAGGAAAGACTCCCAGACTCTTTTTATGAGCCCAGTATTATCCTAATCCCCAAACCAGGTAAAGACACAAGAAAGAAAATTGCACGCCAATATCTCTGATGAACATAGACACTAAAATCTTTAGTAAAATACTAGCAAATCAGATCCAGCAATACATGAAAAATGTCATACACTATGATCAAGTAGGATTTATTCCAGGGATGCAAGGATGATACAATAGTCATAAATCAATAAATGTGATACATCACATAAACAAAATGAAAGACAAAAAAACCACATGATCATATCAATAGAGGCAAAAAAAGCTTTTGATTAAAATCCAGCACCCATTTATGATAAAAACACTTAGCAAAGTGGGAATAGAGGTAGCATACCTCAAACTATGAAATACCTACTGCAAACATCATACTCAATGGGCAAAAACTAAGAGCATTTTCCTTTTCCTAAGATCAGGAATAAGACAAGGGTGTCTGCTTTCACACTTTTATTCAATATAGTACTACAGGTCCTAGCCACAGCAATCAGACAAGAAGAAGAAATAAAAGGTATCCAAACTGGAAAGGAGAAAGTAAAACTGTCATTAGAAAGGAAAAACACGATAGCATGCATAGGAGAAAACCCCATAGACTCCACCACAAAACTATTCAAACTAATAAGTGAATTTGGCAAATTAGTGGGTTACAAAGTCAATATTCAGACATCAATGGCATTTTTTAATGTCATCAATAAACAATCAGGAAAAGAAACTAAAAAAAAAATCCCATTTACTATAGCAAATACAACAACAAAAAATAAAGTACCTAGGGATAAATTTAATCCAGGAGGTAAAAGACCTGTACTTGGAAAACTACAGAACACTAAAGAAAGAAATTGAGGAAGATACAAATAAATGGCAGCATATACCCTATTCATGGATTGGAAGAATTAACATTATTAAAATGTCTATACTACCCAAAACAATATACAGATTCAATACAATTCTTATTAAAATACCAATGGCATATTTCATACATCTGTAACAAATACTTAAAATTTTTATGTGGAACCAAAAAGGCCCTAAATAGCCACAACAATCTTGAGAAAGAAGGAAAAAGTTGGAGGGATCACAATACTTGGTATCAAACTATACTACAAGGCCATTGTAATCAAAACAGTCTGGTACTGGCATGATAGTAAACATACAGATCAATGGAACAGAATAGAGAGCCCAGAAATAAACACATGTCTCTATGGCCAATCAATATTTGACAAAGGGAGCATAAGCATACAATAGAGTAAAAATAGCCTCTTCAATAAATGGTGTTGGGAGAACTAGACTGGTACATGCAAAAAATGAAACCAGACCACCAACTTAACCACATACCAGAATAAACTCTAAATGGATAAAACACTTTAATATAACTCATGATACCATAAAAGTCCTAGCAGAAAACATAGGCAGTAAAATTTCAGATGTCCTGTGTAGCAGTATTTTTGCTGATATATCTTCTAGGGCAAGGGAAATAGAGGAAAAAATGAACAAATGGGACTACATTCAATTAAAAAGCCATTTTGATGACTAGAGAAAACATCATCAAAATGAAAAGGGAACCAAGTGTATGGGAGAACATATTTGCCAACAATATATTGGACAAGGGTTTAATCTCCAAAATATATAAAAAATCCATACAACTCAAGGACAGGAAGACAAACAATCTAATTAAAAAATGGGTGAAGAACCTGAATAGACAATTCTCCAAAGAGGACACACAGAGGGCCCATAGACACATGAAGGTTAAAGTCACTAGACATCAGAGAGATGTAAATTAAAACCATAATGAGATATTACCTCACATTTGTCAGAATGGCCATCACTAATAAATCAACAAACATCAAGTTCTGGCTAGGATGTGGAAAAAAGGGAACCCCAGTGCACTGATGGTGGGAATGCAGTTTGGTGTGGCCACTTTGGAAAACAGTATGGAATTTCCTCAAAAAACTGAAAATGGAAATGCCTTTTGACCCAGTGATTTCATTGCTAGAAATATACACTAAGAATCCCGAAACACAAATTGAAAAGAACTCTTTCACTCCTATGTTTATAGCAGCACAATTTATAGTAGCCAAATACTGGATACAGCCTAAGTGCCCATCAATAGATGAATGGGTGAAAAAACTGTGATACATTTACACAATGGAATACTATGCAGCAGAAAGAAAGAAGAAGGAACTCCTACCCTGTGACAGCATAGATGGAACTGAAGACTATTATGCTGAGTGAAATAAGCTAGGTGGTAAAAGACAAATACTATATTATCTCAATTATGAGAAGAATCTAACAAACAAAGTAAACTAATGAGCAAAACTGAACCAGAAACATGCAAACATGGAACAGATTGACAGCTGCCAGAGGAAAGTGGGGTCGGGAGGAATGGTGGAAAGAAGGGGAAGGGGTTAGCCAAAGAACATGTATGAATGACCCATGGACATGGACAATAGTGTGGAGATTGACTGTGGAAGTGGGGGTAGGCTGGAGAGAAGAGGGCAAAGGGGGGAAAATTGGGACAACTGTAATAGAATAAACAAGAATAAGAAAAATAAAAAGAGTCTTCAAAAAAAATCACTGAGGCCAACACAGCCTCTCACAACAATGCCAGCTGGTGCTCTGATACAGGTGGGTTCCTAAAACCTCACCTACTGGGGGAAGCCGGTACTACAGGAGCCTGTCCTCTAGAAGGTAATTCCGGTTTTTTTGGGTCCTCCCTCATACGTGTTTATATGTGATGTTTATCTTTTTCAATAGATCATGTAAAATATTAAACATAGTTATTTTAATCTCCCTGTCTGATAGTTCTAATATCTGGTTTATCTTAGTTTTTGGTTCTCTTGATTACTTATCTTGATAAAGCAGTGGTTTACTCTTTCTTGTTTTCCATTCAATTTTGCATTGAATGTTGGATGGTATGTCTATAAGAAGAGTAGAGACTCAAGCGAATAATATTTATACACAGAATGGGCACAGCATGTCTTCCATCAGGCCATTAGTGTACAAAGTTAAATTAATTTAGTAAGGAGTTGAGCTGGATTTGGATTTTATTGTTTCTATTACGATGTTTAGTGTTCCACAGGCTTCAAATTCTTCCAGAAGTGGAATATTTTTTACTATGAGTTGAAAGCAAGGATAAGGTGCTGGAGGAGATTTTTTCGGTGTTTTTGTTCTATCCTTAGCTTCCAGCAGTTACTGTGTATGTGTCATGCAAAATAGACTTCTATCACCCGGGACTACAGTGTCAGCTGACCTCTTCTTAAGATTAGTGTGGAATGCTGGGTA
Source organism: Artibeus jamaicensis (assembly GCF_021234435.1). Lineage (NCBI taxonomy): Eukaryota > Metazoa > Chordata > Mammalia > Chiroptera > Phyllostomidae > Artibeus > Artibeus jamaicensis. The sequence continues at coordinate 38,854,155 of NW_026522030.1, read as the reverse complement.
GAAATTTTCCTACCCTCTCTCCAGGAGCAAAAGTTTTTAGTTCAGCCTTATTCCAGTAGTAGTGGGTCCTTGGGATGAGAAGGGTCCAGTAGCCTGGGCCCTTGGGATGAGATGGTTTGCAGCTCCTACATTTATGAGCTTGAGGCTTGTGTGTCCTCTGAAGGAAAGGGCTAGGGAACTGGAAGGGCTTCAGGCTTGCTTCTCAGAAGCAGCTGATCCTCTCCCACATGCCAGAAAGTTTGTTTCCAAACTTTCTTGTGAGCAGCCAGTGACTTCTTATTATTCACTTATATGGAAGCATCCTCTTTCTCCTGTGCTCTGCCAAAAGGGAGACTGTTTTGTGTCTTGTCTCTCCTTGGAGGGGCTCATCCTTCTGTAATTCACTTTACTTTATTGCCTTGTGATTTTGGATCTCTAATGAGTTCAAGAAAAGTTATGGTTTTATAAGTTTCCAGGCCTTTTATTGTTACTGGGAGTGACATTCTTTTGCAGATTTTCATATCCTAAACAGAAGTGCAGAAGTGGAACTGTGAAAGTAATGTCTTAATAATTTTTTCTAGTCTCCCCACTTCCTACAACATAATAGTTTTTTTTTTCCAATTAGAATCCAAAAAGTCTTACATTATCACTAGTTGATATGTCTTAAGTCTCTTTTTTAAAAAAATATTTACTTCTTAAAAAAATTTTTTTATGGTTCAATTACAGTTGCCCCATTTTCCCCCCATTGCTCTCCCCTGCCCTACCCTGCCCACCCCTCCCCCCAACATTCAATTCTCTGCCCCCCACCATTGGCTTTGTCCACAGGTCCTTTATACATGTTCTTTGAAAACCTTCCCCTCTTCCCCACAGTGTCCCCCTTCCCCCGCCCTTCTGGTCACTGTTAACCTGCATTTTTCTCCTCTACATTTTTTCCATATAACTTATTCATTGAAGAAACTGGGTTGTATATCCAGTAGAGCTTTTCTGCTTCAATTTTAATGTTGATGTCCTCATTTTCTTTTCTAATTTGCCTGGTCCTTATATAAGGAGAAGCTATTGATTAATGTATGCCTTTTCTCTGGTTTTCTTTCAACCACCTTAGCCCATCCCATTATTAATTTGAGCACTTTCTTTTCTAGAAACTCTATCTTCTCTTAGGATTTTTTCCTTAGGAATACAATTATATAACTAATTTTTGTTTTATAATATTTATAAATACTTTTATATTTTTCATATTTTTATTATATTTCCATATTTTATTGTATTAGCTACAATCTTCAAATAATATTAAGTAATGTAATAGTTCATGATTTTAGTCAATATAGATTTAATATTTTATTGTTTAGTTTGATGATTGCTTTTTAATATTGGTGAAATCTTTATCATATATGCATAGATTTTTTTTCTATTCTCATTTTATTTAGAATCTTATCAGAAATGGCTGTTGGATTGATCAGGCACCCTTTCAGAATCTAGTGATAATATGTTTTTCTCCTTTATTCTATGAATCTAATAAAATTCTGTGATTGATTTGGTGATATCAGACCAAATGTTGTCATAATGCCAACAACATTTCAGCTGTGTTCGGGTTCCTGAGAAATTTCTTCCTGGGGAATTTTATCCTATTACCAAAATCAGTCAAACCCAGCAGCCCTGCCGTTAGTGGTGGGGGAGGGGTGGCCTCCTCTTTGTCTCCCGGGAAGCAGAGCGACCACATGGAGCTCTCTCAGGGACCACTGCCTGCACTCAGAATGCACGAGCGGCGGCTCTGCTTAGCACAGTCAAAGGACTACACTCTCTCTGCTGAGGCCTAAGTCCACAGCTTCCTTCCTCTTTGGTGTTCTTTGTGTTGAAACCAGTGACTGACTCAAAAGTAAATCCCAGACTATATATTGTACATAATAATTCTGCCCACTGACTATTAAAATAACACAGATATAACAACTAAAAAGGAAAACTGGTAAGTCCAGGCTATGCCTCCTCCTCTGTCTTCACCTTCATCAGCATTTATTGAGTGCTTACAATCTACCACGTAATTTTAGTTTTTAACATGAAAGGATAAAATATGGCACATGTAAACCTTATTATACCCTCAGTAATAAATATTTGCATACTTCAATTTAACAAACATTTACTAAGTACTGACATTGTATAAAGCACTGAATTATATGGTATATAGAATACAAAATCGTTAAGACCATACCCCCCCAAAACTAAAGATCTTTAGAGTACGTAATCAGAAAGATGCACAGGTGATTATTACATAAAGCAGAAACTTTGAAGTTTCATGAAAGAGGAATAGACAAAATACTATGGGAGATGAGAAAAGGAGAAAATGCTTTGGGATGGGAGATTCGAAGCTAATTCCATAGAAGAGATGCAGTTGGCCCAGTTCTTAGAGAATGGAAAGTATCTGTGCACATGAGGATGAGAGGACAGGGACGTGCCAGGTGGAGGGTGCGATGTCAAGAAAGGAACAGTGATGAGAGAGCAGAGGGACGTGTGTTGTGAGCAGCTCGTTGTTCAGTTTGTCTAGAGCAGTGTTTTCCAAATGCACGGATTAATCAAGACTCATGTGGGGTAATGAGATTAGTATCATGTCATGAAGAGTTTAAAAGATCTAATTTTTAATCTCTTAAAAGAGGCTAGAAATAATCAGAATGCATTGCATTCAGCAAAAGTAAATGTTATTTCGAGAACTATATAGATATAAATATGCACACAGGTATCTGTGTGTATAGTAGGTCTCCTTGTAAAATGTGTTTATTTTTAGTTACAGCCAGAGATGTTGGCAAGCTTTTTCTGCAAAGTGGCAGATAGTAAATATTTTAGGTTTTGCAGACTAAGAGGCTACAGACGGTCTCTTTCACAATCATGTGGTTCTGCCACTGTGGCACAACAGCAGCCATAGACAAGACATCAACAAACGAGCATGCTGAGTTCTAATAAAAATTTACTTACGCAGATAGGCCTAAGTCCAAATGTGTTCCATGGACTGAAGTGTGTTCACCTCTGACATCTAGGGTAGGGTGGAGACGGGAGTGTCAGGAAACAGGGCTGGGAACGTGAGTGAGGAGAAGCCAGTTTCTGAGGCCCTTTGCTTGCCTAGCTTAGAGGCTGGCACTTGACACAAGCGGGGATAGGAAACCATGGTGCACAGGAGGGAGTCTTGCTTGCACTGTTCAGAGAGTTTTGCTTTCCGACAGCTTTGCTGATTGCAACATGTAGGCTGGACTGAAAGGGAAGTTTAAAGTTTCTCATTGTTATGTTTGTCTATCATTTTCCTTTCAAGGAGCATAAGAGATTTTTCAGTGTATAGAAGAGCCCTGAAAGTACTGCTTCCTTCACTACGCTTCAGGTTCAGGTGACACAAACATGACTTGACACACGGAACTCCTGATCCCAAGAAGTGGTTGAGTGCTCTACCCAGGGCCCCCGAGCCTGGAAAAGACCTCCTCGTGAATTAAATTACCATTGAACCAGGTCTCCTCCCACACAGTACATATTGCTTTCCACCGCCGATCAGTCTTTCCGATGAAAGCATGACTAATTCAGTCTTTCTAGCCCTCAACAGTAAATGACTGTGAGAAGGCCTGAGAAACTGGACCACTCAGTCTTGGAAGGAGAAAGTTGCTTCATTCTGCTATTACACCTGGCTTTATTAACGCCAGTTCTCGGAGAGCCATGGGCTGGTTGCATCAGAATTACCTGCAAACCTTGCTAAAAACACAGATTTTTCTATCCTACCAATACTTGGGATTCCTGGCAGATTGGGGCCCGAGAATTGGCATGGTAAATAAGTATCCTTGTATCATTCTGATTTGCAGTCAGGAGAAAGCATTGCTCTATTGAGAATCAGTATTTTTGTTTTCCATCAGACGTGGTAGAGTGTGCCTGAGATGCCGCTTTAGGTGTGATCCAGGAAGTCTCGAGGCCCAGGAAGGTGAGGCTGATGATCATATTCAAGACCCTCACTTGCCACATACGGACAAGTCTTCTGGCCACTCTGACCCTCACTTCCAACCTGTAAAAGTCAGCTGATCACAGGCACTTCCCTTTTACCTTAGGAAATAGTTTTCAGAATCAAGTAATTTACCTAATCAAGGGAGAAAAAGTGGAGAGATGGAAAGGTTTTAGAGCTGAGACTGGAGAGAAAGACACTTTTAAAATTTAGCCAGACTGTTTCCAGAGCAGACTGTTTCCAAACCTTTTCCAGTGTCCCTGAAGTTGGGGCTGGGTACCAACTAGAAAGATGACTTAGTGCCAGGAAAGCTTGAAATTATGGTTCTGCCTCATGCTCTAGAATGCCAAGCTTTTCATCCAAGATGAGCAGAACACATCCAGGGTAGAAATTTCCCTTGCTGGCTTCTGGAGTACCCAGACCTTTCCAAGGCAGTGAGCTGGTGCTCGGATGCGATGCTGTTCAGCTTTCTCTCCTATGGAGAGGTCCAGTTCCCAGGCGACGGGAAACTGGTATTCATTGCTCTGCCAAAGAACCAAGGTCATTTAAGAAGCCAAATCATCTTTTGTGTTAGGGACAGGCATTCACCCACTTCCTGGGAAGGGCCCTGGAAAACTGCTTTACAGAGAGAAAGGAGAACCTTTTATAAATCCTCCCATTTCAATGGCAGAAAACTGTTCATCTTAATAGCATTCTGGCTACTTTGATAACGTTCTGAATGGGAAGAAATCTGAACTTGTTCCATATACAAAAAGGGATGTACTGAAATACCAAAACTAAGATCTAAGCCAAAAACTGTGAGGTTTTTTGTCATTTGTTGATGATGTTCTACATCTAGCTTCCATCGTTGTCTTCAGTCCTACAATTTGGGGAGTGTACGAGTTGTCACAGCCCAGAGTTCGTCCCTTTACAGTAAACTCTGAAGCATTGCTCTCTCTGTGAACATCTGGATAAGTTCCAGGCTTGACTGCCACCTTGAGTATCACTATTACTTTTATTATGTTTTTTTAAAGTTAATGTCAATAGCCATACAAATTTGCTAAGTAAAATCAGGCAATGCAACAATTTTTATTGTTTGTAAGAGACTGCTCTCTGTTGAGTTTTTCACAATAATAATGATCTTTTTAAATGAGCACTAGAATGTGCTGGGATACTGCTAAGCCTTTTGTATACATCCATCTCTTTCTGAAAACTTGGAATGGAATCCGGGTTTCCTGGCACCAAGATAACTTGCTCATCGTTGTCACACCAACTTTTCCACTGGACTCTAGAGTACAGCCTGGTGCTCCTGAAATTGGCCGTTGTTTATATCTGCCCAGTCTCTAGTGCAGAGGGAAGGGGCCCGGAGTGTATATTCCACGTCACGGGAATTCTCAAGCACCTTTCCAGTCTTTTAAGATTTGCTGGGTCCCTCTGCTTGCCATGCAGAACTTGAAGGTGCACTGAGGACAGGGGCCATGCCTACCTCATTCCGCTCTATTTCCCAGATACATGACAGGCTTTGAGTGTTTGCAGGATGGATGCAGGGGTGGGAGGGAGGAAGGAAAGGAAGAATGGAAGGAAGGCTGGAATGATAGATGGAGGGTGGATGAATGAAAATGTAGAAGGAAGGAAGAAACAAAGACTTTCCATTTTGGTGTTTCTTCCTTGCACTTTTAGTAGTTATATTTTTATCATTCTGAGTGAATGTATTTCTGGAGATCCAGGCAGTAGAGTATCCCACTATTTGGGAGGATTCATAAAAACAAAAACACACAAATATACACCAGGTGGAAGGGGATGAGGATGGATGTTATAAATTACAGTAAAATCAGAATCATATAAAATTTTTAAATTAAGTTTTGGTATTTTCAATCATAATATAGCTAACAAAGCACTTCTAGGATGACTCCTTCCACAAATGTGAGCTAATGAACAGATTTTAAATTTCAAATAGTGTTAAGTATTTATAATATGTTTAAATAATTTGATCATTTCCTGTGTGAGGGTTGCTGGCAATTACCTGTAAATAACCATGTTCAGCAGTGGGCTAGGTTCCAGCTTTAGTGACTTTTCACATATACTAAATTGTTACAGCATTTAGCATGGATTTTCTCTGCTCTATTGTCTTTTGGTTTATATAATTGACTTATTCCCTGGTTGTTTTGTGGAGGGATTTTTATCTCCCCTAGTAATTATACAGTTTATACACTTTCAGGGCCATGCCTCTTCCTTTATTTACATTTCACACATGAACGATGCACAGCCTAACAAGATCCGCTTCCCAATAAATAGTGCTACAGAACAAGTATGGAATAGATGTGGCTGTCTCTTATTCATATAATTGTTTTATCAAATGTTGTATCTTTTCAAAAAGGTAAAATAAATGAAAGCTTTAGTCCATTCCCCATCTTAATGATCATGAGCTGTACATTTGGCTCTTTCAATAACTGTCTAGCTCTGTGGAGAAAGAAGCCCATGTATCTGTGGATGTCAGATTATTGAGGTTCTACCACATTTCTTTCGTGTGTGGCCAGCCTGTGTGGATTTGGCTGGGTAGCAGATGTGACGTGGGGAAGCAGTGTCAGTGCTAAAGAGAGTGGAGCCTCTGCTGGGCTGGTTGAAACAGGCCATGTGCACATGTGCAGTTTAATACAGGCCGGCCAGAGCACAGAGGTGCCGTGATTGACATCCCCAAGTGCCTTCTCGTAGAGTCCGGAAACTGAAACTCCCTTCTGGACCCTCTACAGACTATCAGTTCCGGGAAACAAGCTCCCTCCCGCTGTGAGAAGACTGTCTTCATCATATTAGATCTTTCCTTGGGGTCTCCATGGTCCCAATACCCCTCAGTTCATTCTCCAAGCTGATGAAAGGTGGCAGGAAGGGGTGTCGTGTGACACCTAAGTGTGGGGCAGAAACAAAGGAATGGGCCTCTGAGGCTGTGTCCGCACTTAGTAGTGCATGCATTCTGGGACTGGGATCCCGGGGAACCGTGGCCCTTCGCCACAGACTGAAGAATTCCAAACAGTCTGTCTTTTCGGTGTCTGCCAAGGGACGTTTAACAATGGGGCCCATCCCTTTGGGTATTTAAAGACACAGTCCCTGAAATTGTGCTTTGAGGCTTCTCCACCTGCTCTCTGCTGGTTCCCAGGAAGCCCCACTGGGTAGTGACTGCATAGTTTCGTGGTGCAGTCTCGTGGTGCAGACCTTACACCCACTGCAGAGATTCCTTGCACTGTTATGTCCAGTCCAGGAAGAATTCTCAGAGTTGTGTTGTTCCCATCGACAGTGGTGAAAAGGAATGAGAGGAGATGTCTCAGTGAGAAGGTCCCACTGTCTCTCACCTTCCTGTGCTGGTATGGTCAAGTGAGAGAAGTGTATCAGCTGGCCAGCCAAGATAGTGTTATGCTTTCCCCTCCTCTGGGGTGGATGGCTTGACTGCCCTAGGACGTGTTAGGATGAGATAGTGCTAATATGTATTATTTATCAATTAGCTCCTAAGTAACAGGTGTGATGCTTAGGGCCTTGCATATATTATGTCACTGAGACTTCTCAGCAATGGACCACACTACCCTTATTTTACAGATGAGGTCACTGAAGCTTAGGGAGGAAGGTCAAGCCACTGGCAAGATCGCATTGGATTCAAACTTAATATCACTGGCTCAGCACAGTACCCTGCTGCCTCTGTTTAAGGAAATGCTGAGGGGTCATTTTCTCCCATCTGGTTCTTCTAGTAGATGGAGGTGGGAGGGATGCAAGGGGACTTGGGAGACTTGTGTCAGGGAAACAGCCCAGCACCAGGAATTGACAGGCCTCGCCCCAGCCTTGACTTCCCTCTCTGTGGTTGACGAAACTTCCTTACAGAGACCACTTCAACTTCTCGAGGCCTAAGTTTCCTCACTAGAGGGATGATCTGCAAAGTTTTGTCTAATGTAACGTTCCACATAGCTTCTAGCTAGCTACTTGTAGTGAGGTGTGAATCTGATGAATCATAGTGAAGTTCATACTGGAGTTTCACTCACTCATTCATTCATTCATTCATTGAGCATTAACTGTGCCCCTCCTGTGAGTCGGGACCAGGGTAGAGTGATGAGGAATTGCAGACACAGGCCCTTCTCTCACGAAGGTTACAGGGTCTTGCTGTGCTCAGGATATTAGCCAAAAGTCCTGCAGCATTTTTGTGCCAAACATTATTGTTATTAATAATTATTATCCTCATTGTCCTCATGATCGTCATCACATTCATTGTTGCACAGTCTTGTTATTGGGAGGTGTTGCCCACAGCGGAGGGTGGGCTCCCTCTGTCAGGTGCTGCCTTTCGGAGCAGTAAAGCCTTTCTGAGCTGCCAGCCAGCTCTGCCCTGCCTACGTGCAGCATAGCTTTGTGCTCCAACTGGTGAAAATATTAGAGCATTTATCTTTTAAAAAGCACTTACTTTTTAATGTGTGGAAAAATGAGTTTTTACATGAGTCTTGCTGTTTGGCCAGCTAACAGGGTTTGAGGCAGAGAAGAAAATAACTGTCTCAGTTCTGTAGTGTGTTCTCTAATCTCAGATTCACCTGCAAGGTGTGTCTCCCACTTTTTCTCTCATAATTCCACTATCTTTTAAAAAATAAATGCTTGTTTTGAGTGGATAAGGAGAAGATGGGAAGAATTTTACTGCAAATTAATAAAAACTTAATTTGCAAATGAAAAGAGTAAATTGATACGAAAGGAGAAGTAAAGAGAAATCTGGCAACTTTCCTGCTTGTCTAGAGTGAGAAGGAAGAAGGGCAAACTTACTACCTGAATCTTCGGAAGGGCTGCCTCTGCTCCATGTGTGTGAGGCATGTTCCCCGCTTCCCTGTGACGCCCACGGCCCGCAGTCACACCGGGCTGTTTCGGTAGTCGGGAAGGCCACGGGGGTCCATGCCAAACTGCGCACTTAGTCGCTGTGTGACTTCAACAAACAACCTAACCTCAATATCCTATCTGTAAAAAGGAGCTATGAAATTGTGAAAAAGTAGATAATAGATGTTTAAAATACTAGGTTCAGTGCCTGGTGCTTTGCTATTACTCTTCTAAGAATGGAATTTATCTCAGTTAGCAATTCTGCTTCAAGAGCAAGTTTTGCGTGTCTATTTCCTGTGATTTCTGGCTCCAGGAAATGTGTGTGCTCAGGTTTGTCTTGAATGCGCACATATCGTCAAACCCATCAGAAACCTCTTTGAGTGAGTGAGCGGCTAACCATCCCAGTTTGCCTGGGACTGAGAGGTTGCCTGGGACGTGGGATGTTTAGTGCTAAAATCAGGAAAGTCCCAGGCAGACCAGGGTGAGTTGGTCACCCCCTGACCAGCAAAACCCTCACCAGTTTTCCAAACAAAAAGGGCAGGGAGAAACCGGGACACTGAAGCTGACTCCAACGAGAGTCCCTGCCTCAGCAAGGCCAGTGACATCTGTGAACTGGAGACCAGTGTCTACTTTTCTCTAACATTAAATTTAAACAAGAGGAGGAAGAGGCGTAATTCCCTACTTCTAAGTGATCTGCCCCCAGTAGGGGACTATTTTGAGTACCCTTCATGTAAAGCAGTGGCTTTACATGTTTGGTTGTACCGTGAGAATCACCCCAAGGAACTTAAAAAGAAAATACTGATGACTGGCTCTCACAGCCCAAAATTCTGAGCATTGGCATCTTTTAATAAGTTCTTTAGGTGATTCTCATATGCAGCCTAAGTTGAGAATCACTAACCCACATTCCAGCTTGGAGTCGACAGCAAGTGCAAAATGATTTCTATTTTCCCGATCAACACATTCAGACTTGTCTGATCTGAGTGGTGGCTTGACCTGCCAGTAACCTGCGTGATGTTTGATGGAGCTGATTTGCCCCTGCTGGGATTTGCATTTGAAGAAAGTTCAAATGGATGCCTGAGGCAACTGAGGACTCTTTTTCCTTTTCCCCTTTTCTTTTGTGAGATCACTCTACTTAGTGGTGTCCTGCCAGCTCAAAGCAATAATGGTTTTAAAGCTTGAGAGAATTGGAAGTCCAATTTGGGTAGAGGGGGAACAGGAATGTTTCTAATGAGAAAAAATAGCCTTTCTTTTTGTACCCATTTTTGCTGGAATCATGGCAGGAAGGAGCTGAGCACCTTCCTTCTGGTATCTAGGCGGGAACAGCTGCTTTTCTGGGTCGTTCACCTCAGGCGGGGCTGGCCAGGACAGAGGAAGGCAAGGTGAGTGGAACTTACAGGCTTTGGGAACATAAGTAAAAGCTCCTTGCGGTGTCCTCAGTCAGGTGGCAAACTCTGGCTGCACCACCAGCCAGGAACCCAGAAGAAGCAAGCTACAAACATTATAATGATGCTATTCAGTCTTAAAAAGAAATGAGCTATGAAGCCATAAAAATTCACAGGGGAACTTTATGCATGCAACTAAGTGAAAGATGGGAAACTGAAAAGGCTCCGTATGGTCTGAGTCCAACTATATGATCATCGGAACAGGAGGAACTATGAAGGGTGGCAGGAAGACTGGTGGTTGCCCGGGGCTGGGAGGGAGAGAAGGGAGGACAGGCCAGACACAGAAGGTCTTTAGAGCAGTTAAACGGCCCTTTGTACTCTAATAATGAATACATGTCATTACGTACTTGTCAAAACCCACGGAATATCTAACACCAAGAGTGAACGGTAATGTCAGCTGTGGACTGGGGGTGATAATGATGTCGGGGCAGGTTCATCAGCTGTAACGGACGTCCCACTCTGGTGGGGGCCATTCGTGGTGGGGGTGGCAGTATTTGCCTGGGACAGGAAATATATGCTAACTCCCTATACTTTTTGTTCAGTTTTTTAAAAACTGCTTTAAAAAATAGTCTATTAAAATTTTTACTGACAATGACATGGATAAATGCTACAGTAGAAGAATTTTTTTTCTGGGATCTCATGTTTTAAAGACAGAGCAGATGTGAATGTGTGAGGTGAGGAACTTAAGAAATATCTTATTTGCTTTTTTCCCCAAACAACTCTTTAACTGTTCACAGAATGTTGGGATTTTGCCTGGGAAAAATGAGGTGAAATGCAGGCTGGGGAACCCCCTCTCCACATGAGGTCAGCAACAGTAAAAATGGTCGTGGGGGCTTTTGATATGAATCTGAAGCTTCATCCCCTCTATGGGGGTCTCTGTGAGACAAGTAGACCCTGTCCCCCAAGCCCAGCTTCCCCAAAGGCCAACTTTGACAGCTCAGATGTGGCTCTCCTTCCTTTCCCATCCAGATTTTCTGAAGCCTAGCAGAACACCCTGATCCTAACCCTAAGACCTGAGAGCCCCAAGGAGAGGAGGGGATCACTCAATCTCTATGCTCTGAAAAGCTCTGTTGTTCAATCTAAAAAATGGGATCGATCAGTTCAAAGTTTAACACCTGTTCATAAGTGGTATTGATCCCTTTAATACCCCAGCTAGCTCTTGGTAAATGGAATTCATGTTTTTAAATGTGAATTTCTATATTATTGATGGCTTAAAATTTTATTTCTGTCTTATTATGAAAATAATGCATGTTTATTGTGGGAATACATCAGCAGCAGAAGAAAAACACCTGCGATTCTGCCACTTCGGAGACAGCCATTGCTAACGGCGTGGGGTATAGCCCCTCCAAAGCACACGGAGAGCATCCGGGGGAAACATCTGTGTATTTGCAGCATCAATGTCTCCGCCCCACCTCAAAGAGCTGCAAAGAGCACAGTTAATTTTACTTGATCGTTGGTCCCTTAGGAATCTTGGCAAATGTTTCACTTGTAAGGCAAGGATACCAAGCCAAATCACAATCTACTATGCAGTTGGCTACAAATGGTTGAGGGGGTTTTTTAATTCGGCTAAAAGAACTTTTTGTCTCTTCACGACTAAGTTTTGACATCTTATCTCACAGTTAATAGCTTCTAATGGTTGTCTCTCCAGGTAATGTAATCCATCTGGAGATGTGAGGTATGCAAAGCCCATGTTTTTAGAACAAAAGGGTATTTTTCTTTCACCAGTAAATAAAAGTGATTATTTTGCTATAAAAGGACAAAAGGCTTTAAAATTATTTCACTGGGCAGTTTCCTAGAATTTTTTTTTTTTGGCACTTGACCATGGAGCTAACCTACCACCTTCCAAACTTCTTCCATTTTTGTAGCAAAGAATTCACTGAATGAGCCTAGAGTAACTCCATGGTGGGATGATTAAAACCCAGGGCCCTCTTAATCAAACATGTAGTTTGTCATCAGCAGACAATGGTGGGTGTGCAGAAGAACTGAAGACATCCTTTTTCTCCCTTAGCCGCCTCCCCTGCCCACTCAAGGCTGTACGTTTTCCTTTCCGAGGAACAACATTTAACACTGTAACTATAACCAGAAGGTATCAAAGATGCTTAATGTAACTAAGGCATTTTCCCAACATTTTCAAGATTTAAACAGCTCTGTGACATCAGGTCTCCTTTTTTGATTTTCTCTATATGTTTCATTTCCCTGAAACCCAGGAGAACTGTTGTCTACTCCGATTGCTCCATTGCAAGAAGAAATGGTCCACCCCCTGGTCCCAGTTGCCCTCTTAAGACATTTCTATTGCTAGAGACAGAGGATAAAATTGTATGAATAATTGAGGTCGATTTGCCTCAAAGTGTGTATTGAGGAATCAGCACCATTGTTGGTGCTGTATGTGAATTGCTAACAACAAGATCAATAGCAACAGCAACTTCTGGTGACATCTCAGTCACTGTTCTAAATACCTCGGGGTGCTTAGTTGCTTCATCCTGATGGTAACCCCATGGGGTAGAGGCTATTACTGTCCCTATGTTGCAGGTAAGGACAGCAAGTCACACAAAGGTGAGTAGCTGAGCCAGAATTTGAACATGAACAATTTGACTCAAGAGCCTGCCCTCTGAACATGATTAAATTGATATGACAACTTCACAAGATTGGTGATGGTGTCCCCATGTTACAGATGAGAAGTTGGAGGTCAGAAAGATGATCATCTTTGGAGTAACTCCTCATACCTGGGAAGCAGCAGAGTTTGGTTGAAAACCCTAGTTCTGGAGCCTCCCCCATGTCTCTCCCTTATACTACATTTTTCAAGCAACAGTGTATGTTCCTTTGTATTCAGGGCTTCATTCTCATCGGAGGGAGCTTAGGATTGGCCGATACGCAGATGCTTAAATGGGCCTACAACACATACTTCTGGGCTCTTTTTGTACAGGAAGCTGCTTGTTTAGACTGTACTCATTCATGTGAATGCCCATGAATCTGCATCTCTTTCTGTATCAGTAGTTGTAGGGTTAAGCTTTGCAGTTTATTTCTGCCTTCAGGATGTTGTGGCTCTTGTCCCTCTGCTTGGAACGCTTTGTCCTGAGATCTTAGCATGACTGACTTCTTCTCTGGTGTCAGCTCAGATGTCATCACCTCAGAGGGGCTGACCCTGACTCCCTGTATTAGTTTCCTAAGGCTCCCATAAGAATTATCACAAAATGGGTGGCTTAAAACACCAGAAATGTATTACTCTTTCATAGTTCTAGAGGCCAGAAGCCCAAAATCGAGGTGTTGGTAGGGCTTACTCCTTCTGAAGGCTCTAGGGGAGAATCCTTTCCCACCTCTTTTAATTTCTGCTGGTTTCATGCAACCTTTAGCTTGCGGCAGCATAACCCCCGTCTCTGCCTCACTCTGTGCCTTCTGTCTGTGCCTCCTTTTCTTCTAAGAATACTTGTCATTGGATTTAGAGCCCACCTGGGTAATTCAGGATGGTTTCATTTAAGGTCCTTAGCTTAATTATAGTTACAAGGCTGTTTCTCCAAATAAGGTCACATTTGCAGGTTCTGGGTGGGCATACCTCTTGGGGGGCTGTTGTTAAACCCTACTGTGCATAAACCACCTTTTAGATCAAGCGGCCTTTGCTGCTGTTACATCTGCAACATCATCACCCAGTTAGTATTTTTCTTAGCCCTTGGCCTTATTCGATGCATCTCGTTCTTTAATTTGTCCACTCTTCTGTTGTTACCTGCCTCTACCTACTTGAATTCAAGCTTTATGAGTATCACCACTGTGTCCTAACTACCTAGACCAATGCTTAGTCTAGGGCAAAAATCACCAAAATACTTACTGAATGAATGAGACTGTTCAGCAAGTGTGCTGTCAACTTGGCTCCTTTTAAAATAATTCACAGAACCTTATTTGATTTATTTTACATTATCTTATGTTATATGAATTTCAGTTACATGTTTTTGGAAATGTAAGTATTTTATGGGGCAGATATTTAACACAATGAATAAATAAATATATCCAGGCATTTCAATGTGACAACTGCTAACTGGTCTTCAGAGTTCATTTAGTTTTTACCTTCCCCCCAGCAACAAATCCTTAGCAGAATATTTCTCTCTCTCTTAGGCTCTGATCACCTCCGGGAGAAAGATGGCCTTTGGGCTGTCTTGGTCTGGCTCTCCATTATCGCTGCCCGGAAGCAGAGTGTGGAGGAAATTGTCCGAGATCACTGGGCCAAGTTTGGCCGTCACTACTATTGCAGGTAAGAAGAGAGAAGGTCTCCGTATGGGCCCTGGGGTTCTACTCTCAGAAAAGCTCTCTAAAGCTGGTGGACTGGAACCTTGAGAAGGAGGCATCTTTCAGGAAGATCTAAGGCACAGAGAATGAAGCTGGGTAACCTGTGATAGGTGGTTTGGGGTGGTGTCAAAGACCACCAAACTGAAGGACATGCATTTTTCCTCTGCCAGCCACATCCCTCTGTACCTATAAGGCAGGCAGCCATCTCAAGAGGGAATCTGAACTGCAGAGCCTTGAGAGGGTCTTTGGTGCTTGTAGGGTTGTACAGTCAAACCAGGGGCTTTCCTTGTTTGGTTCTCCACCCATAATTATCAAGAAAGGTGGGGGCAGAGACAGAAGCTGTGACAGGTCGCTGTGCTTTTGTGATCTTTTCCCTACCTTTGTCTTACCTCCCCACTAAGGGTCCAGACCATGTCCTAGCAGGCTGAGCTGGTGCCCTCTGACAGGAGCCCCAGAGTTTGATTCAGGAGCCCCAGAGTTTGCTATAGTTTATCCCCATATAAGGAGGTACAGAAAATGGAACAATTACCCTGGGAAGGAGGAAGGGAAAAGGTCAGTGGCAATGAGCTTAGGGTTAGAGGGGTTCTCTACCACTTTCCTGTTGTTGAAGGAAGTGAGGCAGCAAAGTCTTCCGGCTGTGCTGTTGCCTGCTATGTGTGTGTCCCTAGTACCAAGCCATGGTTTGGGGGAACAGCGGTAGGAAAGGATGTTAGGAAAGAATGTGAGAGTTGGGCGAGGGAATCCTTGGGTACTCTTAGAGGCTCTCTGTGTATTAAAAACAGACTGTGGCTCATTTGCTTTGCTTATAAATAGTTAACTACTTTGAATGTTTGGTTGTGTTTCAAGAGCCTGAGGACAGAAAGAAAGCTTTAGACTTCCCTTATAAGGTGATTGTTTCTTAAGAGGTCATTTAACTTAGATAAATATCTGAATAAGGAAGCCTGTGATTGTACTCATTAAAATGAAAGAGACCGCAGTGCTCAGGCAAATGTCCATGGTGCCTTAATATTCCTGGTCCCTGTTCAGTCAAGAAGGCTGAGGATGTGAGACGCTGTGATCCACCCCAGTTATTCACTGTGTCTTAGAATAAGGACTCTCAGGGCAGGTGGGAACTTGCTTGACTCTATAGTATTTCTAACAAGTGCCAAAAAATTCTGCTTCTTGTAGGCTTTTTTTGGCATACAAAAAAAAGAGGCTAATTAATACAGAAAATCTTTCAATTAAATAAAGCTGTTTTTAAAAGTCCAACCTGATAAAGTATATTATGATTGCTAACCACTGGCTTAATGAGATTGCTTCAAGTCAAGGATGTGTTGTTCATAAATTGTGGAATGATTAGCTTTCTGCCAGCATTTTGAAGATGTGGTGTTGTGATAAGTGTATTTATAATATAGTTCACTTTTTGTGGCCAAGACTTGCATGACAATTACTTTTTTCATAACAAATACCATATTAGAGAATACAATGCAGTGGAGATTTGAGTTCTTGTTGGACATTGTTTCGTGTTTCAGATTTCTGTCCAAAAGATCACAGAGATAAAGAAAAAGGGAGAAGGGAAAGGTAGAATTAACGGTAAACATTTCCTTCAGCCTCCAGCAAATGCAGATGAAAAGGTTCTTATGAAATAAAATGATTTCTATCCTGTTTTCTTAGTGGAGAGGAAATAATGAGACAATGTTGGTTTAACTAACATCAAGCCTGAAGCTGTATCTGAGAACCCGGATGGTTTTCCTTATACGAGTGGACCCCGGGAGTTCTGCATTCCAAGGCCTCTTCCCTTGGACGTGTGGTGGTGGTGGAGGTCACCAGAGGGGAGGGCAGGACCAGGACCTGCTTGCATGTGCAGATGAGCCTTTGGGCAGGCCGGTCTGATGACTTCAGCCACGGACTGTATGTGATCTGTTCCGGCAGCGGGTGTTCTCAATTTTTGAATCACTTTCAATGCTTCTTTATCTCCTACTAGACCCACTTAGTGCATCATCCCGCCCCCTTTTGCTTGGCTGGGTCTTTACCTTACCCCAAACTCTACCTTTAAAGAGAATCTAGGCTCAGAATGCATACACTGATGAGAAAGAATGTTCTGAGCTCCCTGTTGTTTTGCTTCTGAGGCTGGGGGAGACACACCTGTGTAGGAGAGCAAGAATAAAAGAAATGGGTAAAGACACAGAAGACACATTGCTAGACGTGATATGTTCTCCATTTTGGCGAATACCCTGATGTTTACTTAAAATGTGTTGTGTGGAAAATGTAGAAACAATTATTCAGGTCTTCCTTCTTTCATTTCACTCCACTCTGAGAGCGCATTCTTTTCCCATGTTACAGGGAGGCCGAATGTGAGGTCCCAGCATGGCCACTTGAGCACAGCTGCCCTTCTAAGGGCTTGCTTCTTCCTCTTCCTTTTTTTTAAAATTGATTTTAGAGACAGAGAGGAAGGGAGATAGATGATAGATAGATAGGTAGATAGATAGCTAGGTAGATAGATAGATAGATAGATAGATAGATGCAAATTTCAATTTATTGTTTCACTTATTTATGCATTCTCATATGCATAAATTCTTGTTTTATTCATATTTTATGTACCTTATTTCACTTATTTATGCCTTCTTATTTTGATTCTAATATGTGCCCTGATGGGAGATTGAACCCACAACCCTGGCATATCAGGATGATACTCTAATCAACTGAGCTATCTGACCAAGGCCAGGACTTATTTCATAAACAAAACAAAATGGTTGTACCATTAGATTTGAATCAAAAACTGTCTGACATTGGGAAAGACCCTGTAGTTTCTTTATAACTAGGAATAAAAGTAAGTAACAGTTTTAAGCACTGGTGTCTGGCACTGTGCCAACTACAGTACTTGGTATCCATTTTTGTATTTAATCTCCCTAATAAGAAATATGATGGGTGTTATTTTTAAACTTTTTTTTTTCTAATCACCCCTCAGCCCTGTTGTTATATTTGATGATCTTGGCTAGAAGGCCTTTTTTTTTTAATGGAAAAAGGCTGATATTTCTTCCAAGTTTCCATGAGAGTTTTATGGTATGTTGAATTCCATTTTTCTCTCTTCTCCTCCTTTGATTCATCTTTCTCCTTCCATCCTCCCTTTTCTCCCATCTTTCATTCCACTATGTATAAAACACTGGCTACTTACTAGAAGCAGCCAAGAACAAAACAGGTAAAGACTATGCCCTCTGGGAGCTTACAGTTTTTGTGGGCAAAGGCAGACAAGAAATACTGGAATAAACAAATATACAAACAAGGTAAATACAAATTAGGATAACTACCAAAACCATATAAAGGGTATTGAGAGAGGGGGAACAGTAGAGGGATATGCTACCTCAGAGGGATCTTCTGAGAAGGTCACTTTCTAGAGGCAACACTAAGTTTGAAAACAGGGTATTGAGAGAGGGGGAACAGTAGAGGGATATGCTACCTCAGAGGGATCTTCTGAGAAGGTCACTTTCTAGAGGCAACACTACGTTTGAAAACTGGAGGAAGGGAATGCGCCAGCTATTTGAGTAGCCAGGGCAAGAATGTACTAGGCAGAGGGACAGACAGCAAGCCCGGAGGCCCAGAGGCAGGCAAGGGCGAAGCATCTCTGAAGACTGGTGGGAAGGCCAGTGTGCCTGGAACGTGGTGAACGGGAGAAAGTGGGACAAAGGCCAGCGAGGAGGTGGGCGGGGCCAGATTCCCCTGGGCCTCCCAGACTATGGTTAGGGTTTTGAGTCTTGTTTTCAGTGCGATGGACTCTTTTGGAGGAATTTAAAGGAATGGAGTGGTGCGACTTGATTTTCACAAGTTCGCTCTGGCTGCTGTGTGGAGAATGGATTGTTAAGAGCCAGGTGGAAGAGGGGAGACTAGTTGGGGGGTGCTTTTCTGTGTGGTTCTTCCACGAAAACAAAACCAACGATCAGATGACTTTTACAGGTTCACTAATTGCTCATTCTATAATTAGGTTTGTGTTCATCTTGCCTCCCCCTAACCAGGTTTGACTATGAAGGACTAGAGCCCAAGACAACATATTACATCATGAGGGACCTGGAGGCGCTGGTCACAGACAAGTCCTTCATCGGCCAGCAGTTTGCAGTGGGGAACCATGTCTACAGTGTGGCAAAGACAGACAGCTTTGAATATGTGGACCCTGTGGATGGAACCGTGACTAAGAAACAGGTACTTGCTAAAAAATAACCAAAGAAGTTATCAGGCAGAGCCAGGTACCAAAGTGTCCTACAGCTAGAGATGATACACTCTGAGTCCTTTATTTTATAGATGAGAACCTGGTAGCCAGGAGTGAGGGAAGCCCCTGGTGAGGGTTACCTACCCAGTAAGTCACAGAGGGTAAGATTAGAGCACAGGGCCCTGAATTTCTGTCCGCTATTATTTTACTTGGTAACTAATGGGCCAGTAGACCCAACTCTTCCTTCTGGAATGTTTGCAGCCTGCTGGCTCTCTCTGTGGTTGCCATTGCTGGTGATGGACTCAGTTAGGTTTCTAAGAGCAAAACATCCTTTTCCTTGGGACCCTCGGGTGCAGGCATATTTCCTCTTCCATTACCTGTGTCACTGAGGAATGGCAGGAGCTTAGTGAGACAGGTTTGTTACTCCTGGTAGGGGAAGGAACAGTTGGCTAATCTTCCCGGCAAAACCCCAAAGCATGATTTATGGTTCAGAAGTTTTATCACCATAGATAAGTGGCAAAAGTAACCACGACTTCTATTATGGTCTCAGTTTTGTGAATTGTATAAGAAAAGTTGAAAGCTATTACAATTATTTTTCTTCTCAGTTTTGTTTGCTCATTGTCTATGGCAAATACTGACCACTGTCAGAGTCAGTTTTAACATTTATAGTCTAAATAAGGTATCCAAGTAACGTTAAGAGAAATTTCACTCTAAAATCCCCAAATTCTTATCTTCTTACAAGTCTTCATCAAGTATGCACAGCAAAACCAATGAGAAGCATGTTTTTGGGGGGACTAAGTATAATAGTATTTTATTATATTAGCAGTGCTGTTTTTATTTTGATCAGTATTTCATTCATACTTTTTGTCCTAGGGTACCCTAATTTGCAAATGTTCCAAAGCTCATTGTCATTCTGTTACTCTTTTGGTATCCTCCCTCTGGTCTTAGTTTTATGGTGATTTTTCTTTTCTATCAAAATGTCAGCCTTTCATTCTAGGCCTCCTGTGGCCAGACAGATTGGTTATACAGTCTTACTTTGGAAGGACTAAGGTAGTGGAGAAAATACTGGTTAAGAAGTTTAAAGACCCAGAATTGAATTCCACCCCTGCCACTTGCTAGTGTCTGACTTTTGGAAAGTTGCTTGATTTCTTTGAGCCACAGTTTCTTCCTCATCTGCAAAAAAATCTTCCCCAGGGTCGTTCCAGAAATGGAATGAAATAAAATGCACAAAACTCCTCACTAGCCTTTACAACAGGGAGTAGCCATACATTTTTCTGTAGCTGGGTTTTGTTTCACTCCAGGATGCTTTCTTGACTGGATTGAATTCTCTCCCAAAATATCCCAGTGACTCCCTGGAAAAGTGAAGTCAGGAGCTCAGCACATGCCATTTTGAGCCTCTCTGCTTCGGATAAGTCGAAAAGTTTTGTACCATATTTCCACTTCCATTTTACTCTAGGGACCTCAGAACAAACTTCTCCCAAAGCCAGGGCTCACCTTGTGGTTGTTATTGTAAAAGTTAAAAGTCATAAAATACGTGCCTGCTAAAGTGTCTGGGAGGTTTCTGTGCCCCGTGAGGACGGCCGGAACACCAGCCCTCGAAGGGGTGTCTGGTCAGTGCGAGGTTCTGGACTTCATCTATTCATGGGAAGCTTGTCTGTTGAGCTCATTTGTTTTCCTCTTAAATCCACTAATGCTCTACCATTTTCTTCTTCAGTGCACTCAGCCTTTGGATACATTTTTCCTGGCTTTTCTTGAATTGTTCACATCAGGCTAATTCCTCAGCTAGATCTCAAGTTTGGACATTTATTTATCCCATGCCCCCTCCCCTCCAACCCTGAATAGTGGTTTCCAATTTTGTACTCTGTAATTTATTGATCCTTTTTTCTTTCCACTCTTTCATTGGAACTTGTATGTGGCCACAAACAGATCAGTGCTCCTGGAACATCCTCCTGGGAGTTGCTCTGGTGCAGAAGGAAGGCTGTTCATCTTCCCAGATTCTAGGACCCGAGCGACATCTATATTAGCCGGTGGCCCTGTGTCACCCTAGAGCTTCTCCGTAGGTCTAGGTTTGGCTCAGCGAGGATTATGGGAGGGCAGTTAACTCTCATCCCCACCACCAGTACGTCCCAGGTGATGCTTTCACCCCAATTGTCCCTGTTGGTGTCGAGGGGGAATTCCTGCACTGCGGGCCTGTTGCTAACCCTCCATCGCTGAGGCCCACATGTCGGCATTCTTGAGATGGCAGGAACAGGCAACGTTCAATTCCAGGGACCGTTGAGTGTAGGGCACACTTCATGCAGCATTTCTCTGGGAGGCGGATGGCTGTGGTCTCTCCAGTGTTCTTCTGCGTTGCAGTCAGATAGACAGGTTTAAAGGCTGGCTTTGCTACTGCCTAGATTTGTGACTTTGGTTATGTTACTTAGCTTCTCTGGACCTCACCTTGGTAGTGGGGGCGGGTGACACTAATAATAATGACGGTTTAGGGTTACAGAGAATGATCAAGGAAGAAGTCCCCAGGCACAGTGGCCCGTACCCACTGATGCGTGAGAAATGTCGGTTCCTTCCCCCTCAGCAGAATCCTCCCCTTGTCTGCATATCAGTTTGCAGAAAAAGTGTGAGTGATGTTTAAAGGTACAGGCTTGAAGTCCAAAAGTCTTGGGTTTAAATCTCGGCTCTGCCACCTCCTTGCTGGATGATCTTAGGCAAGTTGCTCAACCTCCCTGCACCTTTCCCTCCTTGCCTGTGAACACAGGAATAATAATTGTGAGTACCTCATACAACTGTTGGGAGAATTGTGAGATAACACATGTAAAGTGCTGGCATATAATAAACACTAATAAAGGGTTAGCTGAAAAAAGTTATATTAAAATTGGATCATTGGGAAAGAAAAATTTTGGCATTTAATGAAACATATGATAAGAAGAGCAGGGGGAAACACACAGCTCTGCAGGGGGTCACGTTGAAGATATGGGAAGGCCTCTTCATTTTCTGAGTTATCTATTAATTGACTCCAAGTCGCATTTCTCTGCTTTTCCTAAGTGCCCCTCCCACACCACCTACCTCCCTACTTTGCTTCAGAAAGGAAAAGTTTTTGTTTTTTTTTTTTTCAAGACAGCACAGTCTCCTTTTTGTCCTTGATTTGAGGCTGAAGTCAGGAAAAGACGATGGGGAGGGGGTGGGGGGAGAAAAGCTGTTTCATATATCTCAAGAGATAAAGAAGAAAAGCTTCTCTATCCAAAATGAAAATCTCATTCTGGTGATAAGCCTTCCCTTGGCCCCAACTGTCCAACCCTCTGCTGTGGAAATCTTCAGCAAGATCTATCTCACCTGTGAGACCCTGTGGGAGTCACTCAAAGAGCAAGAAGGAAAACCCTGAGGTCCTCAGCCGTTGACATGAATTCCCAGGGACCTCACCGACCTCATTGTGGCCTATCAGGGCTCATGGAATGTACTGACTGCCTCCAAATGTCTGAATTTTTGTGACCTTGGACACCGAGAGAAAACTTGATGTGTGCCTCACATTAAACAGGATGCAAGCGAGATTCTGATTTTAAAATGCCGATTTATGGAGGCATGGTTCAACAACGGCAGTTCGTCCCTCTACCCTTCCCATGAGGACATGTCGCTGTTTTATTCCCAGGTAAAATCTAGGCTCATGAATGAATGGTGATGATTTCTTCAAACATGAGTAAGAAAAAAAAGCCAGTAGCCACTATGAGAGTGACGGAGGGAGCAGTTTGACCAAATTGCTGACTGATTTAAGAGGTTCCCGATGTTTGCCTTGCAAAGAGGTGGGAAAGACGAGGGAAGACAAGGGTGGCTCACCCTTTGTGCAAACAACCAGCCTTTCCATGGTGCTAGCACTCTCTCCTTTTCTCCCACCATTGATATAGCCCAAGGAACACAATCAATATCCAGAATATCCCCTACCATCACCCTTCCCAGTTCCTCCTTGTAGCCTAATCTCCTCCAATCACCACTCAGTGCCCCACAGTTATGAGACCCTCCCAGTTCTGACAGAAGGTATACTCCAACCTCAGTGCTGGGAAGGACAGTGTGAGGATGGCACCAGCACTGACCGATGGCACATAGCTACTGTGGTGGGCATCAGTCTAGAACTATAAACCATATTTTGAAAACTAGCTTTCAAATGAGAGATGACATTTCAGCAGCAAAACTGAAGCAACCAAGTCTCCTTTCATTACTCGTCCAACTTCTGAATTTCTATTCAACAAGGTCAAAAATCATGAAATTCTACCAATGCCCAAGTCATTGGGAAGTAATAGTTCAGCTGATATTTAAAAGTGGATGTAAATAAATGCATACTGATTAGCTGATGTGGAAAACCAAATCTATTTAACTCTGTCAGGCTAACTCTGATATTACTTCTACCTCTTCAAGTTATGCAGGCTGTCTGGAGAGATTTTGGTGTGTTCTCAACGTGGAAAAGGAACTATTGGAAATTAGTTTAGAGGAAAAGCACACTCTGAAGACTGATTCTGAAGTCACCGTTCCTGTAGAGTTATTATTTTAGTATGCAGGAAGGTGTCTGCACTTTTTAATTTCAGTATTTAGAAGTAATAAATTGTTTTAGGTGTGGTTCTTAGTAACTGAGTTTGCTGTCCTTTCACTGTTCATCTTTTTTATCTTCTTTTTCTTAGGTAAGTCCCTTTAACATTTCATATAATAAGGACTTGGTGATGATGAACTCCTTGAATTTGATCTTATCTGAGAAGCACTTTATCTGTCCTTCCATTCTAAATGAAAGGTTTTCTGAATAGAGCAATCTTGGATGTAGGTCTTTGGATTTCATGACTTGGAATACTTCTTTCCAGCCCCTTCTTGCCTGTAAGGTCTCTTTTGAGAAATCCACTGACAGTCTGATGGGAACTCCTTTGTAGGTGACTGTCCCCTTATCTCTTGCTGCTTCTAGAATTCTCTCTTTCATTTTAATCTTGGCTAATGTAATGATGATGTGCCTTGGTGTGTTCCTTCTTGGGTCCAACTTCTTTGTGACTCTCTGAGCTTCCTGGATTTCCTGGAAGTATAAACTAAAGGGGGGGAATGGTGGAGGAGGGGTGTGCAGGGTGGAGGGGAATGAAGGGGGGAAATAGAACTGTAATGGCATAATCAATAAAATATATTTTAAAAAAAGAAGTAATAAATTGAATTGGCAATCTTGAAATCACATTTTAGTCTGGCATGTGGTGCTTTAATAATATATACTGGAGTACTGCCCTCCCCTGGTAAACAGTTATGGGAGAGTTCACTGAGACCTTGTCTCTGGAGGCGCCAGATGAAGGCAACGGAAAGTTGTCAGCTAGAGAATCTGGGGATCCCGGAAAATTGCTCCATTTAGAGCCAACTGATCTACCTTCAACTTCAACCTTCAACTTTTATCACATTCTAATCAATGAACCAAATGAGAACCTATCATTAACAATTTATTATTGTCCGGTCACAAGCCACTTTCTGGAGTGCGGTTTGAGCTACTAGAATTAGCATTTAAGAAATCATTTTGGTCATGTGATTATCCACCTACAGAATTTAGTGAAATCTGAAGGTTAGTACTTATAAATAGTCCTCCTGTGTTGGGTCACAGAAATGTTTAGGGAGTGAGGTATTATCATTACATATATATTGTGATTAAATCTGGGTTAAAAACCTCTTTTTCTGTTGCAAAAGAATCTCTATACTAAATATACATTTCTTCCCTATTTCCCACTTTAGCACATGGTGAAGGCAGTTGAAGTTTGATTCATTCATGTCTTTGTCTGTTCAATGACTGTTTACCAAACACTGCTGTGTGCTACTCAGCTTGCTGGGCTTTAGGGGTACAAGTCTAGCACCAAGTCTAGCAGGGAGGACAAACTGACATTAAACTTGTAATTGCTATATAATTTGTCGAATGCTATTATAGGTGAAGAACTTATTTGAGAGTGCATATCAGGGAGAACTGACCTGGGCCAGGGTTCTGGAAAGCTCTCTGTGGGGAGGCGATATTTAAGCTGTGCCCTGAAGAATGATCTTGCTGGGTCAGGTGAAACCATCATATCAGACAACATGCTTTTCTTTAATCAAATGTAGTTTTGCCATTGTTCAGCTTTCCACATAAAGACCTGGGATTTCAGAGTCAGCACTAACATTCTCAGCGGGATGTTATAGCACCTGTGATTATGAGTCTCCACTTCAGTGCTCATTCAACAATGCTGGAGTTGTGGTAAAGAAAGGTGGTCAGTGCTCTTCTCGGGGGACACCTTGAACACCACAGATTTTTTCTAATAATTACTTTTCCTGTGATATTTTCTATTTGTCTTCCGAGGACCAAACACATATCCGATGTTTTATAATGGCTGATTTGAAGATAGAGAAAGGGATATGCCATTTCTAGTTAGTTGGGAGTTCTTACACCTTTGCTTCTTTTTTTTTAATTTTTAATTTTAATTTTTTAATTTTTAAAATTTAATTGTTGTTCAAGTACAGTTTTCTGTCTTTTACTCCCATCCCAGCTGGCACTCCTTTGCTTCTAATTCATTATAGTTATAATGAGTTACCTCTCTTGACCTGAGTTGACTCCTTTGGGACTATCTTCTAAAATGTGTGATTAGGAATCAAAACATTCTGGAATTGTATCACATTTACTTCCTACTGAAATACTAGTGTCTGTGTATAGTCAGGTGGGCAACCATAACCAGTAAACATAAATACGAAAGGAAAAAGCTGCAAAGGATCTCAGGAACTAAGGGAGGGGCTGCTCCTGTTGTCTGGGGGAAGTGTCTGTGCAGCGTGTCCCAGAACTGGGGCTGGTGTTCAGTGAACGGGGATCAGCAGTCGTTTTTGGCCGAAGACACGGGGAAATGGAATGTGTATGATGTAGTTCTGTTGTTCCAAGGTGGAGAGTTGGAATTTGGGTGAGAAATAAGTACTAAGTCTTCGCTGTCCAAGTGGCCCTCTCGTCACCTAACATGGTTTTTGCTGGATGGGTGTTTGAAAGTGCACCGAAGAAGCCATTTGAGCCTGATTTCCTGCAAATTATTATTTACAATTGTGGGCTTCCAAGAGGGCTGGTTGGTTGTAAAAAAGAGTAGATGAGAATTGTTCCCAAGAGTAGGGCACCTGGGTATGGCAAGGTGGCCAGTGAGTTGCCCAGGGACACTGGCCTAACGTGGGAGGGGCAGCTGAAGTTAAGCCAGCCAAGAGGAAAGGTGCTTTTCTGTAGTTTGTCCACCTGTTTGTAATTTATATAAGGGCACGGTATGGACTAGCTGCTGCCCTTCTCACCCACTTTTGAAGTTATCCCCGAGCTAACTATGACTTAAACAAAGAAAAATGGGTAATTCTAAGTAATTTTTTCGTGGAGAAATGTGGCTGTCCGATCCAAATCTTCTGCTGTATAAACTGCGTGTTTTCGTCTACAAAATATGGTGCAGATGTTACCCAGCAATATTTTCACCTTGACACTTTCCAGATAACTCGCCGGGATTTCCTGTGGGAGATAACATCTGTGTTAGGCTCACAGAGCCTTTCTCTGTCCTGTCTCCCGGTTTATACGCCTGGTGTGGCCAACTGACTGTGTATGCGACATCATACCAAATTTAAGGGCCGTGTGCTATTTTCTGCTGGAAGTCTTCCTAAGTCGGTACTTGACGAGGTCAGAAGCTGCCAAATAACTCTTAGTAATGCACAGCCCCCCTTCCCTGCCTGGCTGTAGCATGGCCTGGAGTCTCCAGACTAACATCTGGCAGCTCTGTGTGTATTTAGCAACTTTCAGGGTTCCCTGTATTGATTTATACAAGGGCCTTTCAAAAGAATCAACATTTATTTATCAAACACATTTGTCACATGCCTACTCTACCTAAGGCTCTGGGCCAGTTTGGGGACCATACAAATCCTATGAGATACTGTTGAGATATTTCACTGAGAAGCAATGTGTGACTGTCAGCAGTTTCGTGCATTTCAACCTGAAGTTGTGAGCCCACAGGCAGTGGGCCTGGACTGAAGTCCTGGCTCCTCCGTGCACTACATGTGTTACCTTAAGCAAGTTTTTTAATTTGCCCTTTCTTTTCAGTAAATGAGAAAGTGGCCTGGATGACTCTAAGAGCCACCCTTTAGGACCTTAACAGTCTAAACTGACCAGCCTGGAAGAAGTATTTTATTGCCAAAGAAACCAGTTCTGTGGGGGGTGTGGGATGAGAGTTAATAGACCCATGAGTTCAGTGGTGATTTCAGAGGGCGAGACAAAGTTCTTAAAATAAAACTCATGTTATTTCTGCCCAAGTTAAAAATAAATAAGTACGTACATGGCACCAAAAACCATCACCATTTAGGCTTTATTTAGCAATCTTCTGCAAAATCTGGAAGGTTGGACAGCTTAGAGCCTAGCACCATTTTCATTAAAAGCTCTAACATAGTAACAAAATGATATCTGTATAGTGATTTATAATTTTCAAAGCATACATTTTCTGATTTTGTGCTCATAATAACCTAATAAGCCAGGCTCCTTTATTTTTCGCCCATCTTTTAGGAAACTAAGGCTTAGAGAGTTTAAGTGACTTACCCAAGGCCACCGGCTTAAGCAGAATTCAAGCCTGGATTTTATAATTGTGGTCTCTGTATCATGTCCAAACTGACTCCATGAACAGCAAAACAAAGAGGGGGATAGCTGGGGAGAGAAAGAAATTCTACAGAGATAACTGGAAGCAGAGTGGAAGGGTTTCGTATGGAGATACCGGTTGTTAGCTCTTTAACAATCCTTCTTCACTGGGACAAAGCTCAGCTGGGCAAAACCCTTGCCACCAAAGCATGCAAGTACAGGCACTCAGAGGGAAGAAAAATGCTGGGCTGGAACTGAAGTGCCTTTGGATACCCCCACCGCATCATTAACATTGTCCTCCAATGTTAATGCATAAGGGCATCTTTTTTCCTTCTCAAAGCTTGTGGCTATTATGTCATTCGGACATTCCAGCTCCTGTGCCTGCCAAGGCAGCAGAGGCATCATGGATTCCTTCACTATTACTTTAAGAATTCCTTAGGAGACTGTGCTAAAAACAGTTAGTGTCAGATGGCTCAAGAGGAGATACTTCTAATGGTTCTCCTGCTGAGGAAGGAGGCTTTCAGAACTCAGCAAGATGATGTTTTATTATCCCCCTGTGTAAGGGCCTCCTAAGATCCCAGTCCAATGGCAGTACACACATGAAACCTTAGCTCTTAAAGGGATCTTCTTTAAGACTGACTTGCAGTGTAGTCCAGTCAGTTGATAGTTCAGTTGATATTGAAGCCAGTGCTTCAGAGAAAAAAGGCCACTACAATGGTGTCCATATTTGTCTACATGTTAGAATCACTGGAGAGCTTTTACAATCCCAATGTCCAAAGTCACATTCATTCAAATAAATTTTGAGGGTAAAAGTCAGGTATCAATATTTTTTAAAAGCCCTCTGAGCTGATTTCAATGTCCAGCAAAGTTTGCAATTAATGGGCTTATGATTTGTCTAAGATCACATAAGTGGGGAGAGGAACCCACCATGGTTCAGCTCAATTGTTTTTAGCTGAACGTAACTTTTGCCTGGAAAACGTAGGGTGAGAAGACACAGAATAGCTGCCATAATGATAACATAACAGGTCTAAACAATAGATAGAAATTTCTCTCTCACAACTGCCCTTCAAGATGAATAATTAGCCCCAGTTCACTAATGGAGAATATGAATGTGTTTTCATTTGGCCTGTGAATCCTATTTAGATGTGGAAGGAAGCCTTCCAGTGGTGCTCCTTCCAGCTGTCAAACCTACTGCGCGCCAGGCATTGTCCTGGGCTGCGTGGATAAATGGTCAACAAGGAACAAAAAGCTCGGCCCTCCCAGAGCTTATCCATTAATGAAGGACCCAAAGACACAGTTCAGCAATTCCAATGCTTTAGGGTCAGGACTGTGGTGGGAACTTATTTTATTCATTTGCATTGGACCTTGATTTTTTCGAGAGGATTTGTGACAGAAAAAAACACACATAATGAAGTTGTTAGGCTATAAATAAGAAACAGAAATCAAGACTAGGGAAAATATAAGTAAGTGTAGAGAGTTAAGGACAGAAGAACAATCAGTATAATTATGCAAGTCATAAGGATCTAGTTGGACTGAACCTCAATTTTGGCATTAAGTGTTCTGGCAGCCATATTGAAAAGGGAGCTCTGTTTAGTTGCAAAGTTTTTATTGTCAGAAAGACAAAAATATACTGTTACCTCAGGGAAAGAAAGGCTTTCCTAACACTTGGCTCATGAGGAAATGTCTCATGTGGAATTCCAACAATATTCCTATAGTGACTACAAAATTATATTTTATAACACAGTGTCTTGAGGACCCTGCAGCCCTGGCTGGTGTAGTTCAGTGGATTGAGCGCAGGCCTGTGAAGCAAAGGGTCACTGGTTCGATTCCCAGTCAGGGCACATGCCTGGGTTTTGGGCCAGGTCCCCATTGGGGGACACATGAGAGGCAACCACACATTGATGTTTCTCTCCCACTCTTTCTCCTTCCTGTCCCCTCTCTCTAAAAATAAATAAATAAAATATTTTTTTAAAAGACCCTGCAGTAAAAGCAAGGATATAAAATGGTGAATTTATGTTGTGAGTAGGTGGTCAGAAGTAAGTTGATTTGTGCCAAATATATATCTAGATGAATCTACAGCTGTAAGCTGAAATATCTGAGAGAATGGATAAATCGGACACCCTTAAAAGCAGTCTTCATAATTTCTCTGTACTGGGATTTTGATAAGGTAGATGGTAGAGTTTTTTTTTATTTTTCCGGGACAGGGTTGAAGGGTAAGTATTCCACATTGTGGATAATGTAATGGTTTATACTAGGGGTCAGCAAACATTTTCTTAAAGGGCCAGACAGTGAATATCTTAGCCCTTGTGGGCTAGTGTTTGTCAAAGCCGTTCAGCTCTGCAGGTACAACACAAAAGGAGCCATAGACACTATGTAAGTGAATGGGAATGGCTGTGTTCCAATAAAACTTGGGTTTGTAGAAACAAGTGTCATGTCAAATTTGGCTGACAAACTGTATTGCCAACCCCTGGTTTAACACTGAAAAAAAGCAAAGTATACTCTTGCTATCCTTTTGTTGGAATTACAGAACATTTAGAAACTTAGTCTTGGCCAATGGCGACTTTGGCCTCATGATTTAATCGTTGGTAGGTAACGGTATGTGCTGGCAGGAGCATGGCTCACATTCACATCGCAGAGTCATTACATTTGCTGGAGGACCCACGCGGACCCCGAAGCAACCCAATATAACTATTCACTCATCAAAATGACACTCAACAGACGGGGAACCGGGGTCGTTGCAGCGCAGAAGTGGGATGGGTCTGGCCATTTTTTATTTCGTGTGGAGAAGGAGAATTGTGTGTCTCACCTGGAGGTCTCACAAAGCAAGGTGGATTCTCTATTAAGATCTCCTAGTTGGTCCCTTAGGAAAGAGAGAAGTTGGATTATTTCCAGTCAGTGTGCTATTTACTCCTTTGTCATCTTCTCAAGTGCAAAATCTGTTCCAGGCTACCAGATGTAGATTCTAACATATCTTCTGTGAGTACAGCCAAAAATACAGCTGCCTTTATGAAAAAAAATAATATGATTTTGCTGGAAAAAGGCTTAGTTACAAGCGGGGAATAGATGTTGATGGTTTGTTATGATCTGGATTTTAAAATACCTCCCACTGGCTGTAAACTAACCTGGGGGGTTAATTGTGTAATGGGAGCTACATTAAAGGGTTAAGTCTGTGAGGTCATCAGAAAAGGTGGCCTCAAGTGATTTGGAATTTGCAGCAATGGATGATTTAGGGCCCCAGCCTTAGAAACTGTTTTAAGCAATTTATGGACAACCCATGGTCCTGAGCAATGAACACATGTGTGCCGCAGGTGGTGACAATGGGAAAGCAGGCTTAGACAGGATTAGCAGCTTCAGGGGAGTTTGCAAAAACAGGGAAGACAGTCGTGGAACCTTTGGGGCTTCCTTGTCAGTTTGAGCATAATTTGATGCATCGTTCTTTCTGGATAGCAGAGAACTGTTCCTTTTGCTTCATTTGGAATTTCCAAACTATTCACTTGTCCAGCAGCATATGCTGGTTGAGAAAATGGTTTCTGTTTATTGTAATCAACTATGTCAGGCATATTGGAGAACAAGTACTATGTCTTTTTGTTTATATGCTCAGAGCTCTATCCAGTACCTGATCTCCAATGGCCACTCCAAAAATGGTTGCCCACAGAATGAATCCTGGACAATATCATCCTGTCTACACAACTGGTATCACAGAGCAGTGGATTGTCAGGAAGGGAGGTGGCTCCTTTTTGTTGCACAAACTGTGCCAGTCCTTGAACTAATCCAACAGAGATTAGGGCTTTTTTTATTTAGGGACTGGAAAAAATACGACTGTAAGACTTAGAAAGCAGAAAACCTCTCACATGGAATCATAGTGCCCCAGTAGATGCCACCATACTGGGGGGGAGGGGGCGTGAATAAATTATATATATGGCACGTATGAGATATTTTCAATAATGGCTTATTTTTAACAAGCAGAATTTGAGACCAAAGAAGTTTCAAGGGTAAATTTCTTGGGGAAAAAAATGCCTCATACCAAAGTCACCTAAGATTTCCACTTTTTCTGAAGTAATGGGTGACCAGACATAGTATTTCATTCATCCTCTTTCCTCTGGCTCTTGCCAACATGCTTATTAATAACAATGACTTTATCAGTTGTCTTAAGAAAACTAATTTCCTTCAACAGAAGTTGCAGTATGATTTTACAGTCATATTTTTTAAATATCTGCATGCAATAATAAGTACATGCAGAATGGGGATATTCTGAGCCTAAAACAAATTAATACTGAGCAACACTGAGGTTCCGCCACAGTGGTGTCCCCACCCCACCCTGGTGGCCAGGTCTTGTAAGAAGGAAGGGGAGGGCCAAGAGGATGGGGATGTCCCCGGGTGCTCTCTGAATCCAGCTGAGGCTCTAGCCCTGAGCATTTCATTATAGGGTTTCCTTCTACCAGAGGAATGTGGGAACAAGGAAAGAAACAAAGAGAAGATGAACTTAAAGCAAAGCCTAAAATCACATGGGATAAACTTAACACGGCCAGTTTGTGTGACGGTAATAGATAAATTGCCTACCTCATTGTGTCTAGGTTTACAAAGGATGAATTTTGGCCCCAGGGACATTAAGTATCTTTTCATCCTTATTATCTCCACCCCGTCACCAGTCCAAAAAACTTGAGCATCTGTTTACAGTTTTGCTCCTGACCCTCCCCTAGCATTAACCAGAAGGCAACAGAAATAGAATAAAGAGATTAATGCATAACCTTAAGCAGCCTCTAGGTTCACCTCACAGTCCTGCCTGGGTGAGTGTCGGGAGCCCATTACAAGTTGTCATGACTCTGAGTATCTTTAGTTCATAGAAACATGCTAACATCCAAAGTAGATATTAATTTTTTACTTGTGTATTCATCTGTTCATTGATTCATTCTGAATGTTCTTGGTCTCAGGGCCTGAGGATCATTTTCTCAGATGCTTCAAGGCTCATCTTCCGGCTCAGTTCCTCCAGTGGCGTGCGGGCCACCATCAGACTGTATGCAGAGAGCTACGAGAGGGATCCCAGCGGTCATGACCAGGAGCCACAGGTACCAACACAGAGCTGTGCTCTTAGCACTGTGCATTTCATTGCTTCTGGCAAATTCTGGGAGCTCCTGTATGCCTTTAGTAGGAGTGATTTGATTTTCTGGAAAGCAAATTCCATATCGATACTTCCAGTTACAGGACAAACTGAGAGTGACTCTGTGCAAATTTAATTCATTTCTTGCAGTGTTGGAAACAGAAAAAGTGTTCTCCAGCATCTATGATGAGTTTAGGCTAGCATTTCCCAAATGACTTGTCTCTCTTGACTGCTCTGCATTTTGTTAACTGGGGTGACAGCAAGAAGAGGTGCTTTGTGTAGACAAGGACATTTTGAGTCAGAGTCAAACTGGTCAAACCACCCAGAGCCTTGACTATGCTCAGGTAAATTATGAGTCCTCAGGTGTTTGGGAAACTCTGTGTTGGACCATGACCTTGAGGTGCCGATATAGATGTTACTCTGGGCTTCCTCTCTGAGATTGCTACAGAGCCTGGCAGGAGAGGAGGGACTATGGCTGGTCTGAGTTTGGAGTCAAGGGAAGACACCAGCAAGGCTCGACCAGCCAGTATTTGGCAAAGCCCCCTTATGTTGTCAACAGTGGAACTAATAAAGAACTCACTCAGAAACATAATAAATAACACAAGCATAAGGGTCCACACTCCCATATTTGTCAAAGCTCCAGGCAACTTTAATTAATACCAGAAAAGACTCTATCATGTTGGCCCTTCCAGCTACACTGCTGCCACCCCCACCCTCTTGATCTTTACTTCAACTTGGGTTTGAAGCAGAATCTTTGATGATTTCTTGAGATGAAAGCATGGGCTCCATCTGCAATACTTCTTTTGGGAAATAGAGGAGTGAAGAAGAAGTCACTGCTTCTCACTTTACAGTTGCTCAGCATTTCCAGTTATAATCTGTCACAGTGGTTCTTTGGCTGGAAGAGAGACCAGAGAAAGTTTTCTCTCTTTGTCAGTACTTCAGTAGATTTATTTTTTCGTGATATTTTTCTCTCGAGAGTCTCAAAGAACTTGGGGAAAATGGTACCATGGATCCTTACACCTGACCCTATAACAAGATCTGTATTGAGTAGAATTACCCCAGGTGTGAAAGTAGAGGCCTAGGAGGCTGAAAGCTATTATCAGGGTTTCCAAGAACAAGAAGGGGCAAAGCACAAGGTCAACACCAAGTCCTTGGCCCTTCCCTCTCAGAATCAGAGGCTTCCCGTGCAGGGATGGGCCTTGCTCTGCCGACATAATTTGTTAGTGAGTATGTGTCATCCATGATAGTACAAAAGCATGCAAAAGCTGGAGGCTTGCCCTATTTCTCTGTATAAAAAAATCTCAGCTACATTTCATGTCTGGGAAGCAAGATGAAAAGCAAGGACCTGAATGTCCAGGGCTACGTACAGGGTGAGGAATTATATTCCCGGCCTCACCTAATCTGACTCACCCTGACTCAAGGCAGTTACTTCTCAACATTCTTTTCCTTATTTGTATGCAGTACATGTTTTTGATATTTGCTTATTTTTATTTACTTTCTGCGCCGACTTCAGCAGTATCTATATAATGTTGAGGCCACTAGACATATGTGAAAACAATCCTATACACACATTTTTCTCTACCCTTCTAGGTTCCTCTGGCTGGTCTAACAATAAAATTGGCATGACACAGATTAGCAGGAGAAAAACAAGTTAAAGTTTAATGACAGGTATACCTCCTATATACGTGGAATAGACCCAGGAAAACTGAGGAACCCCCTGTAATGGCAACAGCCACTGCTTTAAATGAGGTTGCCAGCTTATAAGACAAAAGATTTTGAGGGTGGGGAGTGAGTCATGGGAGGTTACCAGGAAAAGCCCGGTAAACAAGGGTAAGGTTATTATGCAGAGTTAAGTCCTTGCCTCTCCACTGATAAATGTTTCTAGAGTTAAGTTCATGCCCCCTTCCCTGTGAAGTCAGGGAGACACTCTTGCAAAAGGGGATTTCCCCTCTGCATGTCTGTTACTCAGGGATAATTTCTACTCAGTTTTTAGAGCTTTGCCTATGTCTGCAGTTTCTTTAAAATAATCAGCCTAAAGTAATCCTTAGGCCAGAGAGACACTTTTTGGGGTGGAAATTTGCTGTCCCACAAGTCTCTCTCTGAGATGGCCCACGAAAGCTGAGTGGTGCCACTTTTTTTTTTAAAGGCTTCCTTTTTAGCTGAAGACCTCCATGGGCTCTTTGCTAGAGCACAGGGTGCTAGGTGTTGTCAGGGCCCAGGGCAGGCTGCCCCCAAATATCCCACCACGGCAGATTGATTACTTTGAGTTAAAGTGAGTTGACCAGCAGCCAGTGTAAGAAGGGCACCTTGACCCTCCCTGTCTCCTTCAATGCAGGAAGTAAATCTCCCCTGTGAAAGGCACCCTCCTTGCTCCAGGGGGGTGCAAAGAGATGCCCTTAATGCTAGAGGTAAGGAATCTCGAGCCTAGAAGCCTGTGTAAACAAACCTTATTTTTTGCTAATTTACTACCGAGGCCCTTTTCTGTTTAGATTCCTTACAAATGAGCATCCAAAATTAAGTTTCTCTGTCCTGTCAGATCTTCACAAATGTATTGTTTCTTTGTCTTAAAAATATAAAAAGGTGGGCGGGTTCGTTATTTCTCCGAGTGTTATTTACGATCTTCTGTGTGCATGTGTTAAATTGGTTTTTCTCCTGTTTATCTGGTCTTTTTCAATTTTATTGTTAGTCCAGTCACAAGAAGTCAACAGGTGTGGAAGGGAGATTTCCCCTCCTGTACAGTGTATGCTCTTCAGTCCGTGGGCGAATTCACCAGCACTGTGTGTTTTGAATGGTTGGGGAATCCTTCCACTGATACTGTGCTTCTGGCTGCTGATATTCTCTCCCATTCTAATCACAAGCAAGGGTTTTCTCAGACGTGGTTGGGTGGAGCTCCCAATATGTAGCATAGGACCTAGCTAAAAATTTTATATTAAAATAGACTCTTTACTAAAATGCTATATATATCATTGACTCACCAATTTATGGCCTGTTGCATAGCACATTTCAATCAAGATATAAGCCCTGGTTGATGTGGCGCAGTAGATTGAGTGCTGGCCTGTGAACCAAAGAATTGCCAGTTGGATTCCCAGTCAGGGCACATGCCTGGGTTGCAGGCCAGGTCCCGGTGGGGACCTGTGAGAGGCAACCACACATTGATGTTTCTCTTCCTCTCTTTCTCCCTCCCTTCCCATTTCTCTAAAAATAAATAAATAAAATTTATTTTAAAAAGATATAATTTAGAATACAATTTTTAAACATTAAAAAAAAGATTTTATTACCTAACTGGGGACCTGGCCTGCAACTCAGGCACATGCCCTGACTTGGGAATCAAACTGTCAACCCTTTGGTTTGCAGACCAGCACTAAATTCACTGAGCCAGATCAGCCAGGATTAGAATAAGATTTCTAAACCTTGTATCTAAACCCCTAAGGAAAGAGAGAAGATTTTCTCATCAGGCCCACCAGCACTTAGGCACTTACCCGTACCTTTGACAGCATCACTTTCCAGGGCCACCTACTTCTGCCCTAGGAGAGTTCTGGAAGGAAAAGCCTTTGGACAACTGTTAACAGAGAGCAAAGATAAGGCATTCTTTCCAAGCTGTTAGTGTTATTACTGATTCAAGGCCTGGCAGGGAAACACCAGCATGTGTTGCTTTCTCAGCCACAGAGAAAACCTCTTCCATCTTTTCTGGCTCCTTCTGACTGGCAGCCCAGAGAGCAGAGGGCAGAGAGCGACCCTGCCCCACCCGGCACTGGCACTTGCACACAGATGCCCATTAAAGGACCTCTGTAATCTGCAGAGGTTCCCTTGACAATCTCATTCCAATCCAACAGGCACTTTTTAATGCCTTACCTGCTCAAACACTATGCTCATCTTCATTCAAGTCGTTTAGCAAGAGGACTGGAAAGTTCCCTTCAGCTGACTTCATTAGAATCTAATATTTTACTCTGCACAGGATAGTTTCTTTCCCAGACCTTTTAAACTGGTGAACAGAACCTGTTTTAAACACTTATTCTGTCCTTGCCTCAAGGACGTGTTCGTAACTGTCCCACTGGTGCAACTAGGGAGACTTGGGATGCAGTCTATACGCACACGTCACTATCCCTGCTTGTAGATTTTTTGATTCGGGTTCATTTGTATAATAGTGATCATACTATTTGTTTTAAGTTAATGTAAAATAATTTATTACCTACATTCAAAAACATGTTTTAGAAAACTCTCCCTATATGCACTTAGAATTGGTGGTGCGAGGAGGAAGGAGATGGGGGGAGGGGTGCAGATGCAGTGAGAAGGTGCTTGCTTCGCCCTCGCTGTGTCCTTGGTAAACCAGAAAAGAAAGATTCCAAGGCCTATTTCGGAAAGATTATGTAGTTTGAAAAATACAAGATTACTTGAATTTTACTGGCAATCAGTAAGCCTTCAATGAGCCCTCAGACCAGCTGGTAATAATTTGGGAAAAGGGATGAGCCAAGAGCATTTAAATTCACAGGTAACGAGAAACAGCCCAGCTGTTTGCATTTTCTTTTGCACAAGGTGTATTAACAGGACTGCTAAGATCATTGTATTCACCTTCTTCCTGGTCCCTTTCTGCTTGTGGGTGGGGCAGCTAGTGAACAATAAAGGATCCTGAAGGAACAAGAAGGAGAAGTTTTGCTAAGGGCTGGGATAATCTCAAACTGATAACCAGCCTCCGTGCTAATCAACAGTTGGCTTAGGTATTTGAACAGCACCCCACCTTAAGCCCTGGAAGGAGCCTGATTTCCACCCCCTCCCCTTTCTTCCAACTAAAGGAGTTTCCTTTGTATTTCGGACAAACTGTATCTAGAAGTCTTTAAGGACTAGGGTCTAACCACCAGGAGTCCCTCTGTATTGGATTCATCTGTCAAGGCGAAGACCGTCAGTCATTTTCTTCTTATTATTTTTTAATTCGGAAATATAAAGTACAGCGCCATTCTGTTATATGGGAAGAACATACCATTTATCATCTAAATCCGGGTACTTTTGGGAGTGAAAGGGGCACTAGTAATTACAATGAGACCCTCCCATAAGCAAGGACATAGGTGACTCTAGCTACCTGCCTTCGTGCTGTCTGAGAGCTGCACGTCTCTTCAACGCGGGCTCCCGGGGGCACTAGCACACTAACCTGTCGTACAGAGCGAGCACGGCAGGGGCCAGGCGTCAGCTCGGCGCTTCCAACCCAGACCGCACGTCAGAACGAGGAGGGTGGCAAGGCCCGCGCCCCACTCCCAGACGTTGGACCTTCTGTTGTTCTGGGTTGGAGCCTGTAAGGTTAAAGAGCTTCTCAGGTGATTCAAATCAGAGAAGTGCCTCTCAATGTTAACGTGTATATTAATAATCACCTGGGGATCTCGTTAGAATGATGATTCGGACTCAAGTCTGAGGACGGCCAGAGTCTGCATTTCTAACACACGCTCCAGTGACACTGTTGCTGGCCCAGGACCCACACTTCCAACAGCAAAGAGTTCTATGACCTGTGAGGCCCTAACAGCAGGACCTCAAATTCTTTTTTTTTTTTTTTTAAGATTTTATTTATTTATCTTTAGAGGGGAAGGGAAGGAAAGAGGGAGAGAAGATCAATGTATGGTTGTCTCTCATGGGTCCCCTGCTGGGAACTGGCCTGCAACCCAGGTATGTGCCCTAACTGGGGATCGAACCATGATCCTCTGGTTCTCAGGCCCACACTCAATCCACTGAGCTACACCAGCCAGGGTGCAGAACCTTGAATTCTTAAAACTTGTAGAAAGGGCAACACCTGTTTTTAGTGCCCTTACATGCATGGGCTGCTGTCCTGTAGACTCACCTCTCCATTTGTTTATCAAACTGCACTTGAATGCCCTCTAGGCATCTTTATATGCAAAACTGAATTCCTGCCAGCCTCCCAGTATCCTCACCCTACCTCCAGCTCCCCCAAACACCCTGCTTCTTTCAATTTTTCTTCATTTCAGTAACTGGCGGCTCCATCCTTTCAGTTGGTTTGGCCAAAAATCTAGGATTCATCCATGAATTCTTCTTTCCTTTTCTCATATCCCATATTCAACAGCAAAGCCTACTGACATGACCTTCAAACCACAAGCAGGGTCTGACCCCCTCTCACCAACTCCTTCCACTGGTGCCCACTCCCTGCCCACATTGTTCTCAGCACAGCAACCAGAGTGATTTTTTTAACACACGGCAGATCACCTCGTTGCTCTGCTGACATGCTCCAGTGTCACTCAGAGTCATCCTCTGAGTCATCCTCCTGTGTCGTCCTCATGTCAGAGAAGAGCCCAAGCCCTCACCGTTGCCTCAAGTGCCCTGCCGGAAGCCTGCCTCTGACTTCATCTCCCACCTCTCGCTCTCCTTCTCTCTCCACTCCAGCCATTGTTCTGTGAGCAGGCCAGGAACACTCTGCCGCATGACGCCTAACCCGCTGTCCCTTTGCCTAGAATGCATTACTCTGCAATATCAGGGTGGCTTTCCCTTCCTCCTGCACATTAAACAGTCCTCACACCCAGTTCTGCCACCTCCCTTGCCCCGCGTCACTTTTCTCCACAGCGTGTATCCCCGTCTCATATATATGTTAACTTGTCACTGGTTTTGTTGTCTGTCTCTGCCCAGTAACATGAACACACCAGGAGGCTAGGGCTTAGTCTTTTTTTTTTTTCTTTCACTGGATCCCCAATGCACAGAATACCACCTGGCATACAGCATAGGCAAAAGTAGGTTTACAGTTGTTTGTATGGAAAATAATACAGTAAATAATAATGGAAGAAGAAACTCTTTCACATACTCACAACTGTAAACCTACTTTTGCCCACCCCTGTATGTAAACGCCTGATACAATTTTGCCAAATGACTGAAATGTTCATGTTAATTACTTTGGAATATCTCAGACTGATTGTATAGTCCAAGAAACTGAAATATTCTGCACTCAATATGACCCTTGGTGCTACCATCAGATTTTTCTGTTACGATTTAGGGTTTGAGTAA
The DNA here is from genome assembly GCF_021234435.1 of Artibeus jamaicensis. Lineage (NCBI taxonomy): Eukaryota > Metazoa > Chordata > Mammalia > Chiroptera > Phyllostomidae > Artibeus > Artibeus jamaicensis. The sequence continues at coordinate 38,814,828 of NW_026522030.1, read as the reverse complement.
AATCAGTTGCCATTTTAGGGCCCCTATGATGCACCCTCAGATACTTTAGATACATCCATTATTTTATTACTCCTTGCAATGGCCCCCAGAGTAGAATCATTGTCATGCTTTTGCAAGTGAGGAAACTGAGTCAGGGAGCCATTCAGACTCATGGAGCAGGTAATTTCTGGATTTAAACTTGGTCTCATAACAAAACCCTTGTTGTCCTTGGAGATGCTTGAGGTCCATAGGAAACAGAATTCTTCCTTTCCTGTGCTTGAATTCAAGGCTGCGGCTGGAGCCTCAGTTTAGTGTTCTTGGGGGGTTCTTTCATTCATGCCAGCCAATTCTCTGACTCTTGGACACCAGCTGGGTGCCTGGCAATTAAATTCAGTTCTGATACTAACTACCCTTGGTTAGCCTAGGCCCCACAGATTAAAAGGGTTCAATCCCACAAGACCACCCCCACTTCCGATACCAGCTGCAAATGATGTGCCCAGGGTACCCACATTTCTGCCTGGCCAAATAAAAATTCGGGAGTTTTCATGATCCCCCCACCCCTGCAGGCTTGATAATTTGCTAGGACAACTCACAGAACCCAGGCAAGCTCTTTGCTTATTAATAGTGGTTTATTACTAAGGATACAGCTCAGGAACAGCCAAACGGAAGACATGTGTAGGGCAGGGTGTGGGGAACGGGCGGTAGGAGCTCCCACGCCCTCTCAGCACACCGCTGCCCCAGCTCGTTGACCTGTTCATCAGCTCAGAACCTCTCTGAGCCCTGTCGTTCAGGCGTTTTTACGGAGGTTTCATTATGTGCTACTGGTTAATTAAATCATTGGCCACTGGTGACCGAACTCTACCTCCAGCTCTTCTCCCTCCCTGGGAGGTTGGGTGGGGCCAGACAGTTGCAACGCCTCACACCCGGTTGGTTCCTCTGGCTCCAACGCTCCTCTTAAAGCTGTCAGTGGGGGGGCTGCCAGGAGCCGCCTTAGCACAAACTCACTTGCGGGTGAAAGTGTCTTATGCTGAATAACAAAAGACGCTCCTGTCTCCTGTCACTCGGGAAATTTGAAGGGTTTGGGGAGCTCCATGCCAGGAACCAGAGACACAGGTCAAATACATTCTGTATTGCACCACTCTTTATCAATGTGGGTAAATGTATTTTGTAAACAACCAGTTTTCTCTCCATTAATATGAATTAGCCATGAATAGAAAAATGATAGTATTCTGAGTGCACATTGGTTATATTCTATAGTTAATAGATCTGAAGTGACTTGAAGAATAAAACTAAAAATCGAAATACTGTATGATGTGGAAGAGTCAAACAGAATGGAATTCAGAAGTGACATAAAAGGACATTCACTTAGACATTTAATTTTCATGACAAGATGGGAAATTGTATATATGCATATATATGTGTGTATGCATATGTATATGTATACATAAAAACATGTTATTTAAAAAAATGTACACAAGGCTGTACTAATGCCCATATATGTAAGGAAAAACATGAGGAAATACCTAATTTTATTTCTCACAGTTTGATCTGTATTGCTGTAATTTGGGAATATCAGGGAGGGTGGAGTGATGGAGAGAGAACTTAGGAAAGAAACACGTGGTTGGAGAGTTGGGATGGAAGTGCTGTGGCCGAGCCAATAGCCAGCCCCTTTGGCAGGGAAGAGAGGCCTTGCCTGGAGGTCTCGGGAAGTTAAAGAATAATGAGGCAGAAAAAGATGACCAGCTGTTCCCCACAACTAATGAATATGCAATTTCAATAAATAAGCTGAACTGGAAGGGATTCAGGTAGACTGTTAGACCAACTTTAACTGTGAGGGTGCCTGCCCAAGGGAGATGGCTGGTTTTGCTTTTCTAAAAGTCTCTAGAAGTCTCTAGGACCACAGAGATTCAGATGATTTTTAAATATAGTCAAGGGTAGGAAGGATGGAGCAAGATAGTATCTCAAGCCTTAAAATTTTGGTTCTGTGATTCTTCTTCTTCTTTAAAAGAAATGTTGTGGTCAGGTAGGTTAGATCTCCCTCTAGTGGTGTAGGGAGGAATTTAGTACAGCTGTGTTTTCACAAATCAGTTACTTGGAGCTGAATTAAAGTTAAGAAGATGTATATGTTTTCTGTGTTTCTACTCATTTAGGTGAATTAGTGCCTAGAAAAACGAAGCAGAGCAAACAGTCCTTCTTTTCCTTGCTTAGATACTGAAATCTGGGCTTAGTCTCTAGGGCAACGGGTGGATGTTTTTCTCTGGAACTGAGAGCCATTCTGGGATCAATCTGATGACGTGTGGAAAACTCCCTGGGACTGGGAATCTGGCAGGTGTTTCACCAGGGCTAGTGGCTCTCACAGGCCAGGGCTGCTTTGGGTTTTGGTGACCATGGGACTTTCCTTTGGCCTCTGCTGGGATCAGACCCTCTTCACGGTCCTGAGTGTATCCTGGCCTGGGGCAGGGATTCACCCTGTCCACCCACACTGTGGACACTCTAGGACCTAGGGGAAGGATGTGCGTTTGTGACAGCGACTAGCACTATAGCCTACTCATGCCCATCCCACAGAGAGTCCATCTGAAATCCCCCTTTTTGGAAGTATACTCACAGGAGACCCTTATGCCAAACCTTGGAAGACTACCTTGGCAGTGCCTATCTCTCCCAAGAACCAATGGCCCCAAGAGGTGGAAGGCCTAAAAGGCATACCCGGATCCCAGCTTTGGATTAATGTTTAGAGACCTGAAGCTCTGAAAAAAATTTATGTGCCCTCCCCACTTCCCCACATGTTATTCAAAAGAAAAACAAAACTAGCTTTAAAAGGAAATGTAAGAAAATCTTACAAGACATCAATCGCCTTTATGGTGCTGTTTGTTCTGGTGCCTCTGCTGTGCTGTGCCCAAAGCACGTGCTTACCCAGCTACTGGTTAACCTGGCACTGTTTCCGTCCACAAATCGGAGGCCTGCTAGATCTTGTTTACTCAGCCTGAAAAGGGTGCATGAATGAATTTGCCTTGATCACACAAGTACAGAGGGTCATTGGCCATAACTTCTCTCACCGGATGATGGGTTTGATGAGCTGCGGCCAGCATAATCTGGCATTCTCAGCATCCTCCTTGTGCCAGGGGTCCATCCCTTTCAGCAGAAAAACATACCGGCTCATTAGCCAGTGGAGAGTCGGACTGCCTTAAGGCAAAGAACTTAAGGCAGTTTTTTGGTGGATAGTAAATCATTTACTTTGCTCATAAATTACAGAATATCAAGATATACTATAATTGAATAGTGTATTCAAGTGAATAGTGATGGTGAATCTGGAGATGGTCTGTGATCTTCAGAATAAAAGCTCTGACTATGCCCTGCACCCAACTGCACCAGGGGAAGGAAGGGCCTGGTCTCCCCAACAGTGGTCACACTGTTTTGCCGCTGGGAACGCAGGGCCCTGGGCAGCTGAGGGGAGCAATGTGACTGTTGCAGCTCTCCTGTCTGCTCTTGGCTGATTTCAGGTTTGATGCCTCAATCCTGGAATAAGAAACTGTTCAAGACGCAGGTGACAGGCTTCCCCATCCTTTGATTTTGCCTCCCAGGAAAGCTGGGAGGCGTGAGCTCCACCAACACAGCAGCATCTCCAACTAGAACGCCCAAGGGCAGGAGGCAGAGCAATAAAAGTTTATGGAATTCTTGTTTTATGGGGTTTTTCTGTTTCCTTTTTGAGCATTTTTGCTGGTAGATATCATCCTGTGAAGCATTGTTTGGTGGGCTGTAGCCTGGGTACCCTACACTTAATGGTACTGGGATGGGAGGTAAATAAGGCAACGAGAGTGTCTTAAAATGCAGGTTTAATTATTCAAGTATGGCAAAGACAACAGATTAGAATATGACTGCCATTGAAAAGACAGCTTGTTGCCCACTGTTCCGGGGAGCAGGGGACACGCCCGTGCCATGCAGGTCTTTACAGAGAAGCAGCAGGGTCAGTTATGAGGCAAGAGGGGGGTCGGGGGTGGGGAATGTGGCAAAGAGCTTCCACTGTGGTTTGTGTGGAAAGGAATGGGCAAGGCAGGGATCATTTCAGCAGGCTCAGGGACATAGGGACTGTCCCTAGTTTTCTGATACCTGGCCCTGGGGTGATTGGAGCTGGTGGACAGTCATCTAAGTGTGAGAGTCCAAAAATGGAGGAGGTTGGTCTGCATGTAAAAGGTGTGCTTCCAGGGGAGCCATTTGCTGTCTTTAGAAATCAGCTAACCTTGGAGGGGGCAGTCCCTTGAAGTGGTCCCTCGCTGTCAACTCGTCATAATAAAAGACCTGTCTAATAGAGAAAGGAAAAGAAAGATGGGTAAAATGTCTGGGGCACCAAGATTTCATTCTGTCCTATACCACTGGGGCCAAGGGGCCCACTGCTCAAACATGGGGCTTAGGAACCCTACATCGCTGGTCTGGAGCCCCAGTTCTGCCACGCTCAACTCTGCACCTCAATTTCTGTAAGCTTTAATTTCTGTATCTTATCAGTCAGATGGGGATAAAAATACATACATTTCATAAGATCATTGTGATGGTTAAATGAGATAGTTCACACGGAGGGTTTTGGAAAATGCCTGGCACATAAAAAGTGCTCAGTAAGTGTGAGTTGTCATGAATATTACCATTCTTGTCACTGTTCTTATTAAAAGCAATGCAGATTAGTTCTCTGACTACAGGAGAATCAAAGAGTCTCAGATAATTACAATTTGTTTTATAATATAGTCAACCCATCTTGTCTTATCTTCTCCCATTAAATTCTCTGAGGACCAACTGGAACTCTGGGAAGTGTCCCAAGAGAATTGGTGGCTGTAATGACCTTGTTCTTATAAGAGGGTGCCGAGGCCCCTATGGCATGGTGTTTTATACACTCCACATTTTATTAAAGGTTCAAAAATAAGTTGGAAAGTCTGTGTCTCTGCATTCTGCTCTCCTCCTCTCCCCACTCCCATCCTTTAGAATCCTTCTATCCATGGAGCTCATAGGAACAATTTCTCCCTTCCTTGCTTAAAGCAAGAGGGACTGAGATGGGATCATTCGATAATTTTATTTTATTGATGGCAAGGTGCAATTGGTGGGTTGTTTGCAGCTCACTTTCCGGAAAAGACTTAAAGACTAAAGTGGCCTTGAAGCCCTGGCTGGTGTAGCTCAGTGGATTGAGCACGGGCCTGCGAATCAAAGGATCGCGGTTCGATTCCCAGTCAGGGCATATACCTGGGTTGCAGGCTGGTTCCCTGCAGGCCAGTTCCCAGCAGGGGATGCACAAAAGGCAACCATACATTGATGTTTCTCTCCCTCTCTCCTTCCCTTCCCCTTTAAAGATAAATAAATAAAATCTTTAGAAAAAAAAATAATAAAGTGGCCTTGAGACAAAGGGTAGGCTCATCGAAGACTTCAGGAGTCTCTTTTGCTGGTTATGAGGCATGTGTTTGCTGGCTTCAAAGAGCTAAATGCAAAATATTAATCCCATAGAGTAGGTATTAGCAAGGTGTTTTTTTTTTTTTCTATAAAGAGCCAGATAGTAAATACTTTAAGTTTTGCTTTCTATATTAGCTTACTAGGGCTTATGTAACTAAGCATCATAGACTGGGTGGTGCAAAGAGAAATTTACTGTCTCACATTTATTGTCCAAGATCAAGGTGTTAGCAGTGAGCGTTCTGTTTAAGGGCCATGAGGAAATGATCCATTCCAGGCCTCTCTTCTGGGTTGTAGTTGACCATCTTCTCCCTGTATCTCTTCACATCATCTCCCCTGTATGTGTGCCTCTGTCCAAATTTCCTCTTCTTGTAAGGATATCAGTCACACTGGATTAGGGCCCACCCTAATGACCTCATTTTAACCTGACTCCCTCTGTAAAGGCCTTATCTCCAAAAGTCACGGTCTGAGGTACTGGGGGTCAGAACTTCAATATATGAATGGGTGGGGCAGGGTACAATTTAGCCCATAACATTAGTCATGTGGTCTGTGTTATAACTTCTCAACCGCCCTGGTAGGTTAGTCCTTGGACTGGCAATGCCAGCATGACCTGGTTGCTTTTTAGAAATGCAGAAGCTCAGTCCCCACCCCAGACCGGCTGCATCAGATCCTGCATTTTAACAAGATCTTCAGGTGATCTGCATGCACATTCCAGTCTGAGAGTTCCTGCTTGCGAGCCTTTGGGATTCCTTTTTCTACTGCTGCTTAACTGGACTGACTTTCCCTGCAGACCAGATAAATCCTTCTAATGCCAAACTGCTGGGAAGCATTTATAGGAGTGACTGGCCTCTGCTATCCACCCCCCTTTTGAAAAATTACAGTGCAGAAAATAACCCAGAAAAAAATGTCCAAAGACCTTTAAAGACCTTTTTCTGCTTCTCAGAACAATTAACAAAATGGAAACAAGAAAATCAGATTCACTTTGCATCTCCATAGAAACCCTACCTCAGTATCAACTCCATAGTGTAAGACTGTTTTCTTCACACAATTATACTAATCAAGCTGAGAGATTCAAAATAAACCAGGAAGGAAGTAAAGTTCTTTTTTTTAATTGAGTTTATTGGGGTGACATTGGTTAATAAAATCATACAGGTTTCAGGTGTATAATTCTAGAATATATCATCTGTATATTACATTGTGTGTTCACTACCCCACGTCAAGTCTCCTTCCACCACCATTTATTCCCCCTTTGCCTCTTCTACCTCCTCCCAGCTGCCTCTCTCTAGTAACCACCTTACTGTTGTCTGTGTTTATGAGGGTTTTTTTTTCCTTAATTCCTTCAGCTTTTTCATCCAAACCCCAATCCTCCTCCCCTCCCCTCTGACAGCTGTCAGTCTGTTCTCTGTGTAGATGAGTTTGTTTCTATTTTGCTTGTTAGTTTATTTTGTTAATTAGATTCCACATATAATTGAAATCCTATGACTCTTGTCTTTCTGTAACTGGCTTATTTCACTTAGCACAATGCTCTCTAGGTCCATCCATGCTGTTGCAAAAGGTAAGATTTCTTTCTTTGCCATTGTATATTCCATTGTGTGAATGTACCACAGCTCTATTATCCACTCATCTACTGATGGGCACTTGGGCCCCTTCCAAATCTTGACTACTGTAAGTAATGCTGCAATGAACATGGGGTTCATATATTCTTTTGAATAAGTGTTTCTGTTTTCTTCAGCTATATTCCCAGAAGTGGAATCACTGGGTCATAAAGCAGTTCCATTTTTAATTCTTTGAGGTAACTCCATACTGCTTTCCAGAGTGGCTATACCAGTCTGCATTCCCATCAATAGTGCACTAGAGTTCCCATATCTCAACATCCTCCCTAGAACTTGATGTTTGTTTATTTATTAATGATAGCCATTCTGACAGGTGTGAGGTGGTATCTCATTGTGGTTTTAATTTGCATCTCTCTGGTGGCTAGTGAGCATCTTTTCATATGTCTATTGGCCATCTGTATGTCCTCTTTGGAGAAGTGTCTATTTAGGTCCTTTGCCCATTTTTTTAAATTTGATTTTTTTGGTGTTGGCTTATATAAGCTCTTTATAATTTCTGCTATTAACTCCTTATCAGATATATCATTGGCAAATATGTTCTCCCATACAGACATTCCCTTTTCATTTTGATGATGGTTTCCTTTGCTATGCAAAACCTTTTTTAGTTTGATGTAGTCCCATGTGTTTATTCTTTTGTTTCCCTTGTCCAAGGAGATGTTTCAGAAAACATGCTGCTATAGGAAATGTCCACGATTTTAATGCCTATGTTTTCTTCTAGGATTTTTGTAGATTTTTTTATGGATTTACATGTAAATCTTTAATCCATTTTCAGTTATCTTGTGTACTCCGTAAGAAGATGGTCTGGTCTCATTTTTTGCATGTATCTGTCCAACTTTCCCAACACTATTTATTGAATAGACTGTCTTTACCCCATTGTATGTTCTTGCCTCCTGTGTCAAATATTAATTGACCATAAAGGTACGGGTTTATTTCTGAACTTTCTGTTCTGTTCAATTGATCTATATGTCTGTTTCGATGCCAGTACCATGCTGTTTTGATTACTATGGCCTTTTAGCATAATTTGACATCAAGTAGCATGATTACTGCAACTTTGTTCCTCCTCCTCAAGATTGCTGTTGCTACTGAGCATTCTTTGTAGTTAATGTAAATTTTCGGAATATTTATTCTAGTTCTGTGAAATATGCCATTGGTATCTTGATAGGAATTGAGCTGAATCTATAGATTGCTTTGGGTAGTATGGACAGTTTAGTGATGTTATTTTTTCCTATCCATGAACACGTTATGTGCTTCCACTTATTTGTATCTGAACTCAATTTCTTTCTTCAGTGTCTTATAATATTCTGAGTAAAAGATTTCTACAACCTTGGTTAAATTTATTGCTAGTTATTTTATTCTTTTAGAAGCTGGATTCTGCCCAGACCTCAGCAGGTTGAAGCCTCCAGGGGCCCAAAGTGTGGGGCTAGAGGGATCTCCTATAGTGGGAGACACCAGTCTGGTTCACAGGAAAGTGGGGGGAATGGCCCCACCCCTCAGCCACACAACTCAGTCACTGACACCCCCTGTGTCTGGCTGGTCCTTTACACCCCAGCCCAGGCAGCTGACTCTTCAGTAGGGTGCAAGCTCCGCAGGGTGGGACTGTTGCATTCCCCCAGGCTGATGCTGAATGGAGGGGAGTGCTCCACCAAGAGTAGTGACATCTGTGGTATGATAGAGGAACTCAGCTCAGGGATCCTGGCACTGTCCCTTCCGCTCTCTTCCCAGAGCTACAAACCCCTGTGACTCTAGACTACTCTGCTCTCCCTCTGCTGGAGCCCAGGGTGTGTGTCTATGAATGGAATTCTGTGCATTGGCTCTTTAAGAGAGCACCTGTGTCTCCTGAGGACTCCCTTCTCTCCTTTGCAGAGAATCCCTGCTGTTTTTCACAGCCATATGTTATGTGGGTGCCTCTTCCAGACTCTGGTGCTCTGGGCTGGGGAGCTTGTGGTCGAGACCCCACTCATCTTAGGGGAAACCTTTGCAGACGAGATGTCCCTCTGGATTCTCAGCCACTGCCGTGGGAGGGGGCCAGCCCTTTTCTCATCTCTGCTCTTCTTACTCGTCTTGACATGGCTTCTTCTGTACATCCTTGGTTATAACACTTCTCTTCAACTATTCTTCAGCTGGTTATTCAGGATGATTGCTCTGTATTTTGGTTGTAATACCAGTTTGGTATTGGGAGGAGGTGAATGTAATATCCACCTACTCCGCCATCATCTTTGTTAAACCTGAAGTAAAGTTCTAATTTAACTTTACCAAGATAGGAAGCCTTGCTAAAAAATGTGGGTAGACAGTCTAGCACTATTTCAATTACTAGGTAAAAAGGTTAATAATATACTAAAAATACTTAAGGGTTATATGGCAGTTGTATCTTAAAGGCAAAGTCCCCGATAGAACATGTTCTTTCGTCAAAAGTGGAAGAAACTTTCAGTCACTGTACTCGTAAAATGTATAGTAACTGTCCATAAATTCCACTAATAGTTTTCATGTCACAGGGAAGGATCTCTCTTCGTGTAGAGGCCTCATTGCTGTCCTCTGTGTGCCTGGTGTTAGAGATTCTCCTGCTGCACTGCCTCTGTTCCACGACTCAGGAGCCCTCGTGGCAGAAGTTTTCCTTCCGCTTCGCTCTGCTGCTGGTGCTCAGCCCGGCTGTCCTTGCCGACTACTTTAGAAACTGATACACCCCCGAGGAATGTGTTCCAAGGGCAGCAACGTCTCTTCTTTCTGTTTTCAGCACTGTCTTGTTCAACTGCACTCTGATTGTATTCCCTCTGGCTGAATATACTGGTCCTGCTGCACATAAGTAAAAAGGAAGGCCGGCTTTTCGGAGGCTGAGATGATCTCACTGATGCAGAGAGATCTGACTTCTGCTTGGAGTGGCTTTGGGCATCTGAAAACCGAAAAACACTTCCGATGTTCTTAACCTTTTTTTTTAGTCTAAAAGATAATATAAACTTTATATTACGGGCAAGGAAACAGAAGCCAAGTGGTTGTTGACTGTCTACCAAAGGTCATTCTGTTGGGGCTAGAGTGCCGGTCTGCTTCACTTCCATCTTTCTGTTCCAGTAGGCGAGGCTTGCTGCTTCAGTAGTAATAATAACAACAATGACAACGTTTAGTAGCATGTCACGTGCCTGCCTGTCCGTGGGCTAGGCAGAATGCTATGTGTTTTGTGTGTGTTATATCCAATTCTCATCACCATCCAATGTGATAGATACTCATCCATCCGTATTTTATAGATGAGAAAACTTTGACCCTGAGAATTGGAATAACCTATTATTTATAAGTAGTATAGCTGCTACACTACTTTGGACCTAGACTCTGGACCCAGAGCCCATTGTCTTAACTAGGATGCTATTTTTATTCTGCCAAAAAGTATATAAGGATGTGTGCCCACTTATGCAAAATAAATTAGAGTAATCGGGGTGCCCATTTCAGCCTGACGTACCAGTAATGCACCCCAACCCATCCTCTACGACTGTTCTAAGGTGTAATTCTTGAGCACCACAATTCCAGAATAGAGGGAAGACTGGTTTGTTGTCTACACTTCCTGTCTCCATTAATGTCCTCAAATCCCTTCCCAAGGGCTAGTCCTGTCTTAGACGGCTGTACTCTCCAGGAGCTGGAGACCGCCCCATTGCTACTGCAGCCAGTTAAACCAAGTGGGCTGTGGTGGCTGTTGTGGAAAGTACAGGCAGACTGTTAACCTTTCCCCTGTAGAAACAGTATTCCCACCCTGGGATGGACCTCCACCATCTTCCGCGGAAGATCCCTGCTTAGCCCTCGGCAGTTCTTCAAGGTAGGGAAGGGGAAGAGCTCATTCTGTCAGGGCTCCACGTAGCCAGGGCTTCTGCCCACCAAAATGGGCTGGGGTCTTAGCACCTCTGCTCTTTGTCTTCTTCTGCTCACACAGCTGCCTTGCCAGGCTCCAGTGTCCCCCCACCCCACCCTGAGAGGGCTGCGTTAAAAGGAGACAGTTCCTGGGTTATAGTTTGTGTCCCAGTCGTGTCGTGGTCAGCTCAGCTCACGCTGAGAATCTGAAGCTCAGGAAATAGGGCTGGGAAGGATTTCAGTCCTTGCACTCCCCATAGTGTTGTTCTGGGATCCTCTTGCAGATCCGCCGCCCTCCTATACAGTCTTTGCTCTCCTCCTAGCGGTAATTTCCGCTTCAGGAAAAGGGGAGTTAGCTTAGAATGTCCTGGATGCTTGGATGTGGAACTATCCAGGGAAAATGTATGCCTATTACTCCTGAGATCATTTCACTGCTCTTTCCACATTATTGCTAGGTCAGTGGTGGCAAATTCAGATGCCGGCTGAAACAGGCAGCAAATATTAGATTAGGGCCAGTTATGTGGGAACTCCAGGGACACTCAGCCCTCTCCAGTTATTGCCTTATTAATATTTGAGCTCAGGCTCGCTAGATTTGCTGGATTCTCATATGAAATAAGACTCTTATATATTGGCAGGAAAATGATTACCAAAAAAGAAAAACCCAACCCTGTGTGATGAACTGCAAGCTTCTGGGAATAGTGGACTACGTGATTCACAGTAACCCACCCTCTAAACAGAAAACAAGCTGAAAGGAAAACATAAAAGCATCATTTGGGAAGCATCAATGCCCAAATAAGATCATAACACAAAAAGGAAGGAGGTTGGAGCTCAGGGAAAGGAGGCAGAGCCCTTTCTGCCCTGTACTATTTTTCTGTCCAGGAGAGGTGCTAAGAGTGGCTGCTTTGGAGGAATTAAACAAGTTATAGGTGACAAGCATCAGGTCGAGGTAGAAAACCTGGCACATCACCACCTGTCTCTGCCACCCAAAGGACTACCCAGAGGAAGCAGCTAAGAGGCAGCCCAGTATGGCAGCTTCGTGTGAACGACAGAAATATAGTGAGACTGGGGAACTCAACAAAGGCAGAACAACCCCTGTTCTAGATTCTTAACTCGAAGGGAACCATTCCAAAGGCACAGTACAGACTGTAACCCGGAGGGTTATGAATCCATGGTTCTGAACTACCTGCTCCTTCAGGAGTCTCATCCAAGGAGACAAAGGAAGCTAACACTACCCTAGGTCTCAAGTTGTTTCTGTAAGTCATTTTGAAACAAAGTGGCCAGCAAACAATTACAAGGCACTTGAAGAGACAAAGCAATGTGTACCAGAATTAATAGAATATAGAGAATAGAGGGTAAGAGAGTGATGGATATAGTGAAGTCTAACTTAATTTAATCAAAATCGCAAAAGGACAGGAGAAGCTACTGGAGCACAGGTAAGACTTGAGAAGGTCAGAGCTGAGGATTTCCCAGTGCCAGTCAAGGAAGCCGGCTGACTGGTTGCAGACGCCCAAGCAGGACAGATAAAAATAAATTCATATCTAGGTGTGTCAGACCAAACCTGCAGAAAAGAAAAGGCAAGACAAAAAAATCAAAGACAAAGTTGTTTTATGGACAACTAATTTTTCAGCAGCAACACCGGAAATCAGAAGACTGAAATAAAATAACTGACAGTCTAGAAACTATCTTTCTAAAATGAAAGCAAAATAAAGACATTTCTAGACAAACAAAACCTGAAATAATTGGGCCCTGGCTGGCATGGCTCAGTGGATTGAGCGCAGGCCTTTGAACCACAAGGCTGCCTCTTCGACTCCCATCAGGGCCTGGGTTTCCGGCCAGGTTCCCCAAGTTGGGAGTGTGCAAGAGGCAACCACACATTGATGTTTCTCTCCCTCTTTTCCCCCCTCCCTAAAAAAATAAATAAAATCTTTTTTAAAATCCTGACAGAGGGCCACCAGAAGACCCACACAAAAAGAATTCTCAAGGACGTTCTTCAAGTGGGAGGAAAGGTCTCCCATATGGAACCTTGGAGGTGCCTCAGTGAGTCGAAAGCAAAGAGGAGCTATGAGCAGGGGTTGGTTTGTATGAACACTGGCTGTAAAAACACTAATAATGTCTTGTGGTGCTGAAAGTCGTCATCATATTGATATGTTAGAGAACTAAAAGATATAACCACAATAGCTATGAGCCCTGTGAAAGCAGTCTTAGTTAAGGCATGCTAAGATCTTTGTGTATCATGGAGGAAAGTAAAACTGTAGATCATTACTAGACTTTGATAGGTCAAGGATCCGTGTTGTAATTTCTAGGTGGCCATCACAAAAAAAATAGAAGAAAAAAAGATATAACTCCCAACCTAACAGAGGAAAACATAGAATATGTTATCACTTCAAAGGTAAACGAATTAGATGTCCAGGGGAAAGACAAAGTCTAGGTTTTTTCAAAAAGGCAATAAGTATATCCTTACAAGAGACACATCTGAAACAAATAAACAAAAAATTTGCAAGCTAAAATAAATGAAAAAGTTATATACAAATAATAACCAAAGATCTAGCTTTATTAGTTTTAGATAAAGATCAAAATAATTGTTAAAGTCAAAGAAGGACTCTTCAAAATGACCCAAGTTTAATTCCCCAGGAAGACCTAACAGTTTTAAATCTATAAAGCAAAAAAAGGACAGAGCTATAAGGAGAAATAGAGAAAGAAATCTACAATTTCTTTGACATGTTTTAACACTCCTCTCAGCAATTATTAGAACAAATAGATTTTTAAAAGTTACTGAGGTTATAGAATATTTAAACAACATAGTTAACATGCCTCACTTAATGGATATATATATATATATACACACATATACATATATATGTATATATACTATGCCAAACTACATCAACATGTAAATTATTTTCATGCCACAAGGAACGTGTATAAAAATTAACTGTATGCTGGGGAATGAAATCATGCAAAGTATTATCATAAGGACAATTTAATTAGAAAGTAATAAAATGCATTCAGAAAAGTATTTGATAAACGATGCCTTTTAAAATCATCTGTTCATGATAAGTCTGCAGATAGGGGTCAAAAATTGAGTCAAGTCCTTTAATCTTTTAAAGAGTTTTTCTAAAGAAAGTCTTGGACATCAGCTCTAGGTACAGACTATATTTCTTGCTAACTAAGAACGATTTGATGAGTTCGTTTAGAACTCAGATAGACTGGGCCTCCAGAAGCAGCATCAGCTTTATATATAATTTGAGTGTGTATCTTTCATGTACTTTCCTATGAATGCTATATTTCACAATTCTTAAAAAGGTAGTTTACAAATAGTGTACCTGTAATGGAGAAACCTTTTTACAGTAGAGGCATGAAGACAAATTTATTTAAACCTTTCAGAGAAGGGAAACTTTTCCTCAGCAGCAGGGCCATCGAGGACAGTGGAACACAGCATGGCTTTGCAGTTAAAAATCTCAGCGCGGACTGGGTTCGGGGCTGAGCTCTGCCACTAACTAGCTGTGCAACTTCGAGCAAGTCGCCTAGTGCCTCTGAGCCTGCTTCCTCGCCTGTAAAATGTAGACAATACCACCTGCCTCACAGGCTATTTGTAAAGATTAGCCCACTACATGAATTTGGAATAGTGCTTGGTACATACTGGGTACTCAGAGCAAGCTATTAAAAATTTCTAAAGGAGAACCAAAACTTCAGAACTTGAGTCACAAACCATTGATCGGGGGCCAGGGAATGTATTTCCTTTTCCTAAGACTTTGCAAGTCAGTAAATCAATTCTCTGTCTTGCCGTGGAATCAGTTCTATTGCCTGTGACCTCAACCCCGCCAGGAAAACGTTTTTGAGCAGGAATGAATTTGACGTGCAAGCTGCGTACTCACCCCAGGGGAGGCCTCCTGGCTGTCTTCAGGGACAGGGCCACCGATGCAGGGCTGGGGATGCAGCTCAGGGCCATGCTGTGTCTCATTGCCTGTGACAACAACCCTGTGAAGCAGGAACTGTTACGAGCATCCCAATTTTAAAGATGAGGTACAGAGAGATTAAGAGCCTTGTCTAATAAGCGCTGGAAGATAAGTCCACCCGGCCAGGTCAGTGTGGCTTCTATTAGGCTTGTCTGTGCATTCCCAAAATGCTAGTTTAGTTTTTGCTTTGACTGAACTTTTGGGGGAGAATTTTATCTGCTCATATCTTGGAATGGCTTTCCCCCCCACTCAGAAGAGAGTTTTTGTGGAGTGGGTGTTTATTTTTCTGATGCTGACAAGACAGATGGGCTCCCTCAGTGCTACAGGTAAATTCAGATTTCCCTATAGCCCTTTTTCATGTTCTGTGTTTTGGTTAATATTAGGTCCATTTTGGATCAAGATTGGTAGGTTTATTACATGCACAGGGGATGAAAATTAGGACCATGATTGTATGAACTGTAATAGAGCAAATGTTTGCAATGCTTAGCATTCTCTCTTAATTTGTGTTAGAAAAATGTATTGGATTTGATTTGAATTTCAGTAATAATTTTGCTGCTTCCATATGCTTTCCAAATGAATGTCAAGTAGCTAGTCATCTTTATTACCTAAAATCTGGACTAGGTAAGCAGGGCGGTGTCTAGCCCTGTAGGGCACCTTTGTTCAAGTTAGGAAAGGGGCCCTCAGTGGGAACACACAGGGAAGTGAGGCTGGCGGATGGCCCCTTTGTGAGAAGACAAAAACATCTGTTCCTCCTCCGGGAAAATGCAGCTCCTTGCCAGGCCTCCTGGCTTGCTGAGAGAAGCTGGGGGTAGATTCCACCTCCTCGTTCCAGGCCTCTTAAAAAAGTAGCCTCAGGTCACGGACCCCCACACTTGGCTCTCCTCTGTTGCACTGCATGAGTGCTGGGGTTTGAAGCACGGTGTGATCGGAAACTTTCTCCAGCACTGACATGTCCTGGAAACAAAGGCAGGAGATGATTTCAAATTTATAATCATAACAGGTATGAATTCTCCACATCTCCTGGGATGGAAGAATGTCACATTTCCATATTAGATGAATGAAACTTGTTCTCCCTTGACCCCCCCTGTCTGAATGAATTGGCAAGAAGCTCAGCAGTGGCCATTTGGGGCTCCCACCCCTTCCCAGATTATCTAAGCTCACAGGGTCTGGAAAGGGCGCATGCCATCGTAGAGAAGAGCACAGGTCTCTGTGGTTGCTGTCGCCCCTGAATGTCACCCCACCAACTGTCTGGGGTGCTTATCAGTTTAAGGCAAGAATCTGATCAGCTGGTTCAGGTTTGCCCTAGGCTATCTCAGTCACTGGCCAGACCATAAATTGCCTGCCTGTAGGTCAGGACCCACTCCTGGTCCAGTCAGCTATGGCCAAGGAGTGAGATCATGTAATATAAACAAGGCCACTCAGTGTTTATCCAGAGCAAAGCATTTGACCAGCACCGTAATGCGCATACCTTAGAGCAGTGGCTCTCAAAGTGTGATCCTTGGACTAGCAGTACCAGCAGGACCTGGAACTTGTTAGAAATGCAAGATCTTGGACCCCTCCCCGCAGGCCTCCTGAATCGGGAACTCCAGGGAGGGAGCCAGCTGTCTGCATTTTACCAAATCTCACAGATGATTCCAATGCACGCGCAGGTTTGAGAACCACTGCCTTAGGCTAAGCAAACAACACATGGACTGAAAATGGACTTTGAATGAAATCCTGAGAGGAAGTTGGGCAGTGCAGTTCAGCTTTCACCAAATGGGAATGTTGGTGCAAGTTGCCACTAAGGATCAGGAGAAAGTGCTGTTTGTTTTCAGTCCTGATTTTGTGGGTGCCACATGGTAGTGTTTCTGGTGTCTGCATTCTCTGGATCGCAGCACCTGCCCGCCCCGCCTCCCCCATGAGCTAGGACAAGTACTGCCATTCCGCACCCCCCACCACACCTTCCTGCAAGATACTTCCTGACCCTCGCAAGGCACATTCCTCATTGTGGCCAGCCCAGCGCTGGCTCCCTCCACAGTCTGACAAATCCTGCTTAATAAGTGATTGTGTCTCTGGTTAGGATTTTGTTTTTCTCCAAAAAAATCAGTTAACTATTTACTTTGAGTCTTGTGACATTCACATCATATACACCTCTCCTGTCTGTTGCTGGTCAGGTTAAGGAGTTCAGTTTGTTAGGGGTTTGTTTTTGTGGCTCTGATTTATGTGAACATGGATGAAAACAACTACCACATAGAGCAAGAGAGAAGATGGGAAAGACAGTGAAGGAGAAACCTTCTCTGTCCTTCCAGGGGGTATGAACAGCTTAAAACCTAATCTAGGGTTTGCTAGGATTAGGGTGAGGTTAGCAGGGTGCAAAATGTGAGGAGATGCCAAAAAAAAACAGGAATAGAGATAAATGTCATAATGCGGTATTTTTAAAAATCCAAATCAATGCAGAAAATCCAGGGTAAACAAAGTGTCAAATTTTTAAATAGAGACAGGATCCAGTTTCCTGTTTAGCCTGGCAGGTCTGTTCACTCAAGATGACAGCTGAATGCGCCCAGCCTGGGGCCAGCACCCCAGTGTGAGTGCTGCAGGGTGGACGCCTTGCCAGCTGCGTGTGCTGCAGGACGGACATTCACTGTTTCCTGCAACTGAGGGTGGGACAGATATGCCCAGCATCCTAAGAAGTGGTCCTGGAATCAGAAAAAAAGATGCTCTATTCCTAATTGATTAAAGTCTCTACTAGGTAATTTTCTTTATTCACAAAAAATCACCTTGGAACTTCCATTCACATCCCTGGGAGTGCACTTCCCACTGTCCGCCTGCTCTTGGTCAGCGGAGATGGCTGCTCAGATGCCTCGTCTAAGGTGGGGCTTGTCTGGTCCAGCGGGACAACAGCCCTGCCATTTCTCCCTCCCCTCCCCTGAGGCTCATTTCTCTGTTCGTGTTCTGTCTTGGGTCTCAGAATCAGAGCTGTGTGATGGAAGAACAGTAGAGGAGGCGTCGCTAAGTTCTTACCCCAGCCCAGCCACCCAACACAGCAGCAGCCCTGGGTCAATCACATCTCCTCCTGAGGCTGGGTTTCCTGGTCTGTGACAGGAAAGACTCAAACTAGGCTATTCCAAGGTCCTCTCTGCTTCTCAAGCTCTGTGTTTCATTCCACCTCAGAAATTTCACATACACAGGTTCTCATTTTTATCTCCTCTTCTCACTCCCCATTCTGAGGGCCTTTCCAATGCTTCAGGAAAGTTAATTCCCCCTCTCTTTTTTCCATAATACATGGTTGATGACATGAGTGAAGTATCTTGGATTCGCACGTATCAAAGCTGTGGTTCTCTTTTCTGTTCTTTCCTTTCCTCCTTTCCTCTCTTCCTTTCCTCTCTTCTTCCCTCCCTCCCTCCCTCCCTCCCTTCCTTCCTCTCTTCCTTCCTCCCTTCCTTCCTCTCACCCCTGTATTGACTCTACACACTCAGGCAGGAAAACAATACCTTACTTTGTGATCCTCAAATTAATTCTGACTTGCAGCTCCCACAAGGCTGCAAAAATTCAATCTTGGGCATGTTTAGGGACTCCCCCCAGAACTCCTTAGGGCCATGCAAACACCTAAAGACTTTCTGGGTTTCTGCAACATGGCTTGTTGACCTCACTAGTGTGTAGTCCACGGTGAACATCACTGACAGCCTTCCCAAACCCTCAACCCTTGTGGGCAGACAGCCCCACCGTTTCTGGGCCAGGCGGGCCTGGGCTCTTTGCTCAGGTGGGAGCTCCTGTGCTGATGGTCTTCCTCATCTGGACATTCCAAACTCTGTTCCCTCCCCTTCCGTCTGCATAATAGCCATGGAAGCCTTCTCATGTGACATGGTTGGGACAGGGGAGACTGCTTGGCTCACTAACCCAGAAGGACAGTTCACAGATGTCATTAAAGGCATACATATCTCAACGATTGTTTTTTAGCACAAAATAGCACATGAATGCTTATTTTTCAATCTTTTGCTTTTGGTCTAAGACCTTTTTTCTTTAAGAATGAGCATACCATTTAGTTGTGATTATTTTTCTTTAAAATATTTTCATTCATAATTCATCATCTGTGATGTTCACTTTTAATTTCTTTATAGCCAGTGAGAATTTACAGATGCTGTGAAGCTATATGAGGGAAGAATTTTTTATATTAATTTTATTTCTCCTACATATTTTATAGTACCTCACCCACAACTGATTTGAGAGGATTAGCGAATGGCCATGGCCTAAGTCTTCCCAGACATTCAACTTAATTTTCACAGAAAGTACCTCTACCTATATATACTTACACTTCACTGGTTTACAGGTAATTTAATAACAGCATGCTCTAAATACCAAGTACAACAGGCCTTAACATGGTTAGGAGCAAACTTAACTGACTCCTGGTAAGCACTTAACTCAATTGCTGGAAGCAGAAGTCAGGGGGCATGTTAGAGAGTGGCCCGTTGGTCACAGACACCCAGTGTGCTGCGGACGTCAATCAGCTGTCCTACAGAAGATGGGAAGCGCGGGCCCATCTACCGCGTGCAGTGGAGGTCTGTAAAGGGGGGTTTGAAATATTTACGGCATCGCTCACAACTGTGCTCTTGCCAGTAGGTACCTGCATCAAGACGCAGAGTGGAAAATCCTGCATCTTGAAACATACAAGGATGCAAAATAAGTACGCTTTCATTTCAGTTCTTGAAGTTTCAAATTCAATTTCACTGCATTTTCTTAAATTGATAGGATATTTTAAATGTATCTTTGCTTGTTCTTCAGGACTTCAGTTAAAGTAATTGATTTTAAACTGTCCTTGTTCAACCTCTTTCATAGGTATTACTGAGGAGTTACTGGTATATTGCTCCCCCCCCAGCAAAAAAAAAAGGGGGGGTGGGGGAGAAGGAAAGAGGGAGGAGAAAACAGGAGAGAAAGAGGAATGAAAGAGAATAATTCCTGATTTCCATACACAATGGATGTTTGGCTCCTAAAGAATCCACATTCCGGCCTGGCCAGGTGGCTGAGTTATTTGGAATGTCTCCCGTATCCCAAAAAGGTCACGGGTTCTATCCCCGGTCAGAGCACATGCCTGGGTGGTGGGTTTGATCCCAGGTCTAGGAGTCTATGGGAGACAACCAATCAATGTTTCTCACATTGATGTCTCTCCCTCTCTCTCTTTCTCTCTCATCCTTGGTTAGGATTTTTTTTTAAATGCAGATGTCCCTGTATGAGTGTCACATTGACTATGTGCTGAGAAAGTGTAGATTTTTCCTGCAGTAGATTTTCGTGGCCATCAGTTGGGTTGTCAAAAGGAAGAGAGATGTTCTGTTTCTATGTGTCAAGTTTGTGGGTGTGGAACCAGACGGAGCCACTGCTGGCTTGTTTAGTTGTGAAATGACTTTAGATTTCTCATCTCCTTCTAGTGTCCACGGTTGTGTCTGAGCCTTGTCATCTAGATGTCTTCATAGAGGAAGCTAATTTAATACATTGAGCCATAAATGTGTTTAACCACTGGATTTGCTGATAGAGAGATCTTTCCAAGGCATAGCTCTGACAGTGACACCTTTCAGCTCAAAAACACTCCATCTTCTTCCCTCTCCTAATGAACTAAATCCTTCAGCTTCGCTCTGGCATTAGATCCCTCAGTTATCCTTCAGGACTGGCCCGTGTCTACACTCCACTCAGGACACACAGGGCTCCTTGTACCCTGGGCATTTGCTGGCGTTCATGTCTGGTGAGGATGTCTGCATTCCCTTCACCCCTGTACCTGTCCGGTGTGTGTGGGGGCTGCAAGTGACAGAGATCCCCCTCCCCAAGGACAGGTTTTATTTTCCTCAAATGGCGTATTTTTTCTTCCTTTATGCCAGGGTTTCAGAAGCTTCTTTACTGTCCATATCTCTACTTACTGTTTGTTTTTAAATGGACTCACTTTGTTTCTCCTTCAGTCCATTTACTTACTACAGAACATTTATAGTGGTGCTCTACAAGGAAAAACACATTATCCCCGATAAATAGAAGGGCACCGTAAAAGGGAATCATGGAAAGCGTGAGAGCCAAAGGATAGCATGCGAGCACCTCTCGCTCAGGGACAGCTTGCCCGAGGCACCCTCTGCCTTGGTTGCACCGTTACAGACTGGAGGCAGCGTTTCTCCCCGACGGTGTTAGGAGGGTCGAAGGAGAATGGAAAGTGAGTAACCTCCTCATTGCTTTGTAAAGTAACACCATGTCCCTGCACCATCTCAAATAACCTGTACCAACTAAAATCGTCTTGAGTGGTCTATGCCCTGCACTTTGGAAAACAACACACTAGTCCTATGACATGGTGAGCAGTTAATGGGCAAGAAGTGATCCTCATTTGTCATCGCATCCTCCGTCATTCCAGGAATCCATTCCTTAGGTCTCTAAACTGCCCCAGTGTCCTCCTTCTAGGGGACACTGAGGAGCCGCAGGAGCCACCATGTTATCTGGTGGCAGAAACGAGTGGTTATTTCTGCAGCACTAGCCTATTAGATGGGCCTGTCGTCTGTGACATCTCAAGAGAGTAGGTTCTTCACATTTGGTCTCAGGATGGAGAACCAGTGTTTTCCCTCAAGTTCATGTGTATGTGTGTGGGGGTGATGCATGTAGATTTTCCTGGCCATCAGTTGGGTTGTCAAAAGGAAGAGAGATGCTCTGTTTCTGTGTGTCAAGTTTGTGGGTGTGGAACCAGACGGAGCCACTGCTGGCTTGTTTAGCGGTTGTGTCTGAGCCTTGTCATCTAGATGTCTTCATAGAGGAAGATAATTTAATACTCCGATGAGGAGAGAAGATAGCAGAGGAAGACTGGAGTTTTCTGGACTTCCCTAATTCACAAAGCTGCATCCGTGAAACACTCCAGTGCTCTGGCAGTTGGGTTGTGCAGTTTCCTACCTTCGATCAAAGCGTCTGGGAGTTAGAGGGGACTCTGGGGACTGCCTTCCCCTCCTCCTCCCCTCGCCCTGCCCACTCGGTCTCCTTGTGTGAAATAGGAGACCCAGGCCGGAGAACAGGTGTCCTGCCCATGATGGTCCAGCCTGTCAGGTGCACATCGGAATGGAATCCAGATGTTCGATAGCAAAGTCCATTGCAGTGGCCCTCCGATGACTGACTGGAGTTGTTCACAGACCTTCTTCCTCCCTTTTCAGGCAGTGCTGAGCCCGCTCATAGCCATCGCACTGAAAATATCCCAGATTCACGAGCGGACCGGCCGGAGGGGTCCCACCGTCATCACCTGAAGGAAGGAAGGAAGGAAGGACCCCTCACCAGGGCCAAAGGAGAGCGCTCGGCAGGAGACACATCACCCACACCTTCTTGCTACCTGTTTGTGCCTCTTATGACTTTGGGGGGAAGGGAAGCGCGAAAGCTAATTTGCTGGTGGGGTAGGGGGAGTGGGTGGGAAAAGAAAAACATCTGTTTTTATTTGGCTGTTGGTCAGTTCTTCCCAATGCAATAGGGTCTTCAGTTGTCTGTTAAAGCTGCACTGTCACGTGTTACTATATTATCACACAAAGGAAACTCCCCTTTTGAGGAAGGGTCCGTGGGCTAGGAAACTGTTAGTCATGACACCTGGGCATCGTTGGTCCCGCTCGGAGAAGGTTCTGAAATAGACTGGAGGAGAGTCCAGTGCCGGAGTCCAGCAGACCGAAGCCACAGGTGCCTTGGCAGACCTAAGAAGACACTCCTGGGCACCTAGGAGGATTCGACTTTACGTCCAAGGTCAGGTTTTCCATTAGGAAATTTGTAGAACTCCTAAGAGCCCGCCTCAAGCCCGCCGACCCCCGACGGCCCGCTGTCCCACCTCCCCATCTCCGGGTCCCCATGCCACCCCCCCTCCCATCTTCTAGAGCTGTCTACAAAGCACAAAGGCACGCTTTTAACGAAACCCATCGAAGGGCGTTTTCCTCTCTTATTTTGTAAATACCAGTTTAGCTATGAATCTGGCTGCATCCCTTCAAATTCAGCCATTCATATGCAGGTGGGAAACATTTTCTTGGCAGGACCTCGCAAACGGACACTCCACATGTTTCCGACCCTTCCTTGATTCCATCACCGAGGGTGACACATGGCTTATACTCATTCCCCCCGGGGAGACAAAATGTCACCATGTCTGCTATTTCTCTTTCTCTCTGCTATCTCATCTCCCAATAAAGGCCTGTTTTAATGCACTTGTTTGGACACAGTTCAGCTCTCACCTACAAAGGCTGTAAAAGGAGACAATGAAATGCTGTAACAGTAGGACATGAAGTGGGCACTGGAGGAAAACCTTGCTGGGACTACAGATATGGGCAGAGTGGGGACCCCTGCTGGCAGCAGAGGGTCACGGCAGGCTTTCTTTGCCAGAGACAAGGATATTGCAGCTTTAGCAGCCGCCCTCGGACTCTGCCAGGACGCTGGGTGCGTGGGACCTGTTTGCGTATGTTTTGCTTCCTTGGGAACAGCACTCTCACTTGTGTCATTTGCACAGATGACGTGGCGTGCTCTGACTGTTGAGCAGTTTGTTATTGCTGTGGTCAAGATTAGTGCAAGCATCGAAACATCCCCCACAAGGTGTCTGTTTCCATTTTTCTATCCATGCTTCTGTCAGAAACGTGCTAGGACATTTAGTATCCAATAAAAAAGAAATTCCTTATTTCATCCTTATGCAAAGATTGTGGCATTTTGCTTATTTATTTGCCTTGCCCTTTGAGAAACTCCAGGATCAGTCACTGTCCCCATAAGGCTGCCTTTCAGAACACTAGCAAGGGCTGGTTTTCATCATCGTGACCTTAGGAATGTTTTAAATAAATGGAACAGAAAAATTGCTCATAGCAGGAACTGAAGTGGCATTTAGTCTTTCATTGTGAGTATCGTCCCTTCGAAATCATAGGAGGCTGACTTTGAGCTAAGACTCTAAAGAACTGGTTATGACATTTATCAGCAATGGAATACGGTTTGCCAGCTGCCTCCAGGTCCCCTGCGCGGTGAAGTGCAGGTCCCCAGCGGCCTCCCAGCCACGCCTCGGCTCTGAGTTGGTCGGCACCATTAGACACATTCTTTCTTGGCTCTAGGTAAGAAAATATTTATTTTTTTCTTAAGTTGCTGAACTTTTAACCATTTTGAACCTTCCATGTCCAAATGTGAATTAATCCTCATTTAAAAACTCCGCCTCTTTATTTCTGTACAGAGTTGTGTGTGTCCAGCAGCCCAGTGAACACTCATTCATTCAGCAAACACTGGCTGGACAACTCTCTGCAGAATCCTGGTTTTGGTGCAGGGAGGCGATGTAGCGAACATTATCCCTGCTCCTAGGAGTTCGTACTTTGGAAACAGGAAGCGATGACAAGAACACACAAAGAATCGGGTAGACGAGAATGCTACCACAGAGGCACAAGCCACGTTCTGTGGAAGTGCACAGCGAGTTTGACTCAGAGACGGCGGGACAGAAGCACCTGAGCAGTTTCCCAAAGAGAAGAGTTTCCCGGGACTTGTAACCATGTATGTAATTTCTCCAGGGCCAACTGCAGTGAGAACAAAGACTAGGAGTTGAGGGGTAGGAGGGCTTGCTGTGGGCCCAGAGAGCGGCTGGCTTGGATGAGTGGGCCTGGAGCGAACACAGCGTCAAAAATAGGGAGAGCCGATGCTGGGCCCAGTGACGGAAGGAAAGCAGCAGCTGCACAGACCTCTATTTTTGCAGAGCGGCTCTAGGACACGGCCTCTCCCTGGAACTTGCTCACACTCACATTGCCAAGGTATGCTGTCTGCTTGACACGACAGCTGGGCTTCCCTTGCTGAGTTATACATTCCTGCCCTCTCGCCTTATCCTCAGAGAGGTGAAAGACAGGAAGTCACTCTTCTGCACTTAATGTTCATTGTGTTCTTAAAGATGGAGCTCCAGCTACCAGTTTTTCTTAGGAGTGAATGACTGGAGAAATCCAAGAGATTTGTGGGGACCACAGGAAACCATCATAGGAGAAACTATGGATAAAATGTGGCGAGTGTCAGGGCCACTCTGGTAATCAGCTAATATTGAGGGTCCACTTATAGCCCTGTGCCCCCCCTCCAGACCAACGACAGCAACAATATGTGTACAACACTGTGGTTCCCACCAGGCCAGCATCACCACCCACACAGAGGGTATTTGGAAATGTGTGTGTATGTGCCAGGGAAGGCTTTAGTGGGAGGGGACCGTGGATGCTAAACATCCTGCCAGGTGCCAGTTCCCTAGAACAAATAGTTTTTTTGCCCCATCCATGATTCTTGAGTTTATTAGCTGACCTTGAAAGTGGGCAGGCAGTCATTACTGAAATATATCCCTGGCATTCATGGAACAAACAGTTGCATAGCACTGCAGGCTGAAGGGCCCAGACACAACATGAGTGCTTCCTGCACAGGAAGCCTCAGATTGATGGCCAGGCCCAGGTGGCACATGGAGCTGACAGCTGGTTGCACTGGGCCAGTGTCCTCTGCAGATAAAACAGGCAATGACATGGATAGTGGTGTGACGACTTCTCGCTGGGCAGCTGTGGGTCAGTGTGAGGCACTGTGGCAGCAGTATCCATTGGCCACAGCAGGTCAGGGGAATGGGGAAAGCACCTGGGGGAAATGGTAGTAACATCACAGGTGACCCTCTTTTATCGCCTTGTCATGCACTGGGTGTTCTCGAAGCATGAGGACACCTGCCTGGAGGACATTCCCATTCCTGAGTCGAGAAGGGTCTGAGAAACCGTGTACCTTTGGAAATGATGTAACTGCCAGTAAATCAGTCTTTGGCCCTTCAACAGTTACAAACAGCAAGAGATTATCCGAGGCGTTGGAGCTTAGCAGAATGCCTGCTCCACTCCAGCCAGCTGCAGTCTTTATCAGAGGAAATGGCCCATGCACTTGACAGTGCACTTGGTATGTGGATCAGCTGAACTTGTCATGGAAATTATAGAATACACTGCAGAGATGCATTATAAACCTGTATTTTTATTTGAGTTTTATGTCTTTTAGCACCTAACGTGTGCCCTGCAATACAGATGAACTGGGGAGATACATCCCCAAATGCTATGTGTGTAAGTAGTATCCTGAAAGATGGATAAGATTGTTAGTAAAAGAACTTGTGAGTTTTTGTGTGGAGGGCTTAAAAATACCCATACTGCATCTCAGGTATGCAAAATACTTGCAGCATAAACTATTCTATAATCGACCTTACCATGCTCATCTTCGGGGAAGGGCACTTAAACTTGCTGTTCAGAAGGGTGATATAAGATTAAAATACTGGGGAGCCATTGCATCTGAATATTTCCCTTTCCCACTGACACGCGAGTCTGCCACTCTCATCTGAGAAGAGGGAACAAGCAGAGACACTCTGCTTGGAGGTCTGCCTCTTTTCTGCCTTCTCACTATCTAAACACCCTCCCTGTCACTCTGGAATCATGGTTCTCAGTCCATCACCATTAATTTTATCATAATCTTCAGGAGGAAAGGGGGATACAGTGTCTACTTCCCCTGAGCAAATCCCCCAGGGGTGGCCAGTGAGTTCTGAGCAACCACACAGAAGCCTTTTGTCTGACTTGCCCAGGGGGCTTTAATTACTGGGCCTGCCACAGGTAGGATGTGCTTTGGATGATACCCACATTCTTGATGCTTGCTTCAGAGTATGTGTGCTTAAAAAAAAAAATCAGTGAATTAGTATTCCTTGTCAAAAAGCACCTGGCTAATTTTCTGAATCAATAGTTTTTGGTCAGTAATGTTTGATTTTACAAAACAATGAACTCATTTGGATGCTGCGTTAGTTGCACACAGAGAATGAAACTTTGACTTCTGTTCCTCTATGGATTTTTTTTTTCTGATAACCAATGGCAAAAAAGGGAAAATTTAAGTAAAAAATTTATTGCAGAAGGATATTAAAACAATTTTCTTATGTAAACCAAAATTAACATTTGTTTCACGTGCCTCCCAGTAGTTGGAAAAACCATCCGTAACCAATGCAAACTCTGGGTGAAAGCCCGGGGTTGGAGCAGTTCAGGCCTTGAAGACGCTTAGCTCAGCCCGGGAAGTTTCCAGACAGTGTCTCAATGGAGGGACGGAAAGAGATGATTAAAGAGAAGTAACAAGCTGCATAGCTAACAGACAATCACCTCCCTGTCGGACAACCTCGAGTGACCTGCGTGCCCACTTACACCCCTGACATCGAGGATTTAAATCCCAGATGCCCAAGTTCATGCTTCTGTAAAGGGACCAGGATTTCCTTTTACGTGGCTTTCTGTGTATTCATCAGGACCCGCTTCATCTGCGCCTTCAGCCCTAACGGGGAAGAGAAGGCCTTGGGGCCCCATCCCATCTCAGTAACCCCCTTCCTTCTGGGGAGCTCTTCATCCTTCCCATCGGGACCCAAAGCCCCTCCTGTGTGTTGGTGCCCAGTCACCAACAGCTGCCTGTGACTGCTAGGGACCATCTTTCATCATCAGTGGAACATCAGAGGAAAGGAAACTCTACCCATAGGTGAGGGCCAAGCTCCAGGGCAAAAAACCTGGAGGCCTTATTTACATTTTAAAAAAGAATCTAGCAGACAAACCCTAAAGCAACCTCTGCTGCCTTTAACTCTTGCAGCAACCCTGGGCTCCATCCTGTTGGGGCCCATTTTCTGAAGAGGGAAGGAAGGCCAAGCTGCTCCCTGTGAGGAGGGAAGTAAGACAGGGTTAACCCAGCACAAAAATTGGAAGTGAATATATCCCCCCATGCCCCTCTACAGACCCCCCT
This sequence comes from Artibeus jamaicensis, assembly GCF_021234435.1. Classification (NCBI taxonomy): domain Eukaryota; kingdom Metazoa; phylum Chordata; class Mammalia; order Chiroptera; family Phyllostomidae; genus Artibeus; species Artibeus jamaicensis. The sequence goes on along the minus strand of NW_026522030.1, from coordinate 38,787,317 downwards.
CCATCCTCCCGAAAACAACTGCATGTTATTGGAAAGTCTTAACTTGTCAAAGCCTCAGTGTATGCATCTGTAGAATGGGAACAACCATTGCACCCATCTCTGAAGGTTATAATGAGAGCTAAATAAAAAGCAGAGTTCATAGTATGTAGGCTGCCATATAAAAAGCATTCCACAATGGTTAGGTATTAACCCCAGCATAAATTCTTCACTCAATAGAAGAGGAAACTGAGGCCCAGAGAGATGCAGTCTCTTGTCCCAGCTCTAAAGCATCAGGCTGTGTCTCTTGCCACCACCCTGCCATTCCAACTTCTCCTCTTGGAATTAAATGTTAAATATAATAAAGCCGGCAACATTTCTTACAGAGTCATGATTTCCTTGGGGAGCTCTCATGCAGGGTTTTTGACCTGGCTTTTCCTCCCACAGTCCCTCGCCTGCTTTTATTGTTAGCAGCTGTATCTCCTGAGGGTGCGTCATGCGTAGTGCAGACCTTCCCCCTGCCTCAGCACTCCCGACTTTGCCTCTCGGTGTCCTGCGTCGGTGTTGCTGCCGCTGCCCTGTCCACCACGGAGTTGTCATAGGATGGGGGCGCCTCACGGTGAGCATCATTTTCATCCTCAAATTCAAGGTCTCTCTCTGTGTACAGAGGTGGAGGAATATCCATGGCCTCCTGCTCTGCAGAATAGGATTGCTTTTCAGCAGCAAGACCTTCTTCATAAGCAGGAGGGTAAAAATCTGGCCTGGGGGAGAAAATGCCGCAAACACATGTGTTATTTAAGTGGTTCATGCCAAAGAGGCATATGTCTGCCTCTCTCGAATCACACTGAGCAAAGTTAAACTGTTAAACATTGATTTTGGAACAGATGTATTTCTTCTCAGGCATCACCAGTTTAAAAAAAAATGCCCCTCTTCCAGCAGAGCCCTGTTTATCAGCAGTGAAATGTGGGTCTCTGCTGTCATACTTTTCCCAGGGTTATTCTGAGCTAGCCCTCTCTTCCTCATTGGTACCAGGGACTTTCAGTGTGAGATCCTCAGCAGAGGTAGGGGACACGCGGGCCTTGACCGTGGAATTCCCTACCCAGTTACTTAGTCCATTCACACCCTCGTCCCCATTCACACACATCATCTTCTACTCGGCTGCAATCACCATCTCAGGTCCACCAGCCAACAAAATAATGAATGAAAACCAGCTCTGTGCAGTTCTCTGAACTACAGCAGATGCTGCTCTCTTTCCCATCACTTTTTCAAGTCTTGACAGCTAGTAAAAAAAAAAACAAAAACAGACAAAATCCACGACAACCCATACTCATTTCCCAAGCGGTTTCAACTGAGAACTTGATGTAGATTGCAGCTGCAGCCTTTACCAGGCCATCAGGCCAACGGCTGACAGAGCCCTTCATGCCAGAGCTGATGTACACATCGGTACTCTTGCCTGGTGTGGCTAATCGCTAAATCTTTCCGGCTTCTCCATTATGACTAGGGTTGGGTGTGGCGGGGGGAGGGTGAGGAAGAGAGAGGGTGAACTTGGTTGAGTTGTGTATTTATAGAGTGAATTCTTCCAGTGCCTACAGGGAGTGTTTGTGGTATGTAACCACAACAGAACAGGCGCTGCAACTTGTGCCACAGCGCCCTTCCAAATGTGACCAGGACCAAAGCCAAAAGGCTGAAGCTGCTGTCTACTGTACAGCCCCAATCTCAGCCTTCACTCAAAATAGCTCTGGCTGTGTCGTGGGGCACAGGTGTGAAGACACTGATGACAGAAAGGTGAGCTGTCCCCTAGAGTAACATGAGAGGCTCCAGGATGACTGCCGCCTGCCCCGCAAATCTCCTTCACCTCTCACAACACCGCCCACCTCCCGCAAAGCAGTTCCGGTTCCCAGTGCCCACTGCCCTGCAGTCTATCCTTGCAGACCCATTTGCTTTATACCTCAACTTGGGAACCCATTTGGAATGCTAATGCTTCTGAGAAATGCAACTTTGGACTGACGTGGGAGCCATGTCGAATGGGCCGGGGTCTATCAGATGCAGCAGGAAGAGACAATAAAAGGGGGCATCACGATGTCCACAATTTACTTTAAAGCGTTTCTGCACAGTGTGATGCTTTGTGTTACATGTGTGTTAGAAACTTTAAGCCTGAAAGGTAATCAGTTACACTTCTCAGGAATTCACACTCTGGAGGCGATCATCTAACATTTATACAAAATAAAATCAGCACTCTGAAAAATCTTCTACAATCACTTTAGTTATCTTAATTTTTACCAAATGCAGAGACCTTGCTAAAAAGTATAATAAACATTGGAAATGACTTGGCGTTATTATAATTCACATCACTAGCATAATAATGTCAAAAATCAAGTCATGGGTAAAATTACAAAATTCACAGAGTAGCTAAAATATTTTAGATAAAGAAGGTAAAAGAATTTGTGGAGTCTTGCAGCCTGTACCTGAAGGATGATACCTGATGTTTATCCCTAAATGGTCCTGTTTCAACGAAGAATGAGGAGGCTTTTGGTTGTCTGATACGAACAATAAGGTTAACTGATATTTTTTAATGTGGTAAAGTACACATAACATGAGATTTACCACACTGGCCGAGTGGGCAGTTTGGCAACGCTGAGTACATGCACACTGTTGGGTGACCATCACACTGTTCTCCTCCTGACCTGAGCCCCTGTGACCATAAACAACTGCACCCCCTCCCCCGGCCTCTTGCCCCTGGTAACCAGCGTTCTACTTTCTATGATTTAACTACTCTATGTACCTCATATAAGTTGAGTCATATACACATTTGTCTTTTTGTGTCTGGTTTATTTCACGTAGCATAATGTCTTCAAGGCTCATCATGTTGTAGCATAAGTCAGAATGTCTTTACTTCTTAAGGCCGAAACATATTCCATTGCATGTGTGTGTCCCTTTGGACTAATGGTCATTTCCACTCTTTGGTATTGTGGAGAATGCTGCCATGACTGTTGGTGTACAAACATCTATTCAAGTCTGTGCTTTCAATTCTTTTGTCTAATACCCAGAGGCAGAATTGCTAGATCACAGAGTGACTATGCGTTTAATATTTTGAGGAACCCCCATGTCATTTTCCATAGTGGCTGCACCATTTTTTATTCCTACCAGCAATGCACTAAGTTTCCAACTTCTCCACATCCTTGCTAATACTTGTTTCCTGTTTGTTTGTTTGTTTGAAATAATTGCCATCCTACTAGGTACAATGTGGCAAGATCAACTGAATCTCACCTCTGGATTATTGCTTTGCCTCAGATGAATCTTTCATGTGTTGTATGATCAAAATACCTAAAAAGATACCTGAAAGCTGGGACTTCACTGAGCTCATAAAGAGGTTGCAGGGCTGGTTTTGTGCCTGCTTGCTCCTTTGTTGTGGGGCAGAATTTGGTTCTGAACTTGCTTTTCTTATAACCTTGCAGCTGGACTCAGGAATAACCAACCATGAGCAGCCTCTAAGGAGAGTTCCCATGATACAACAAGACAACCTTAGAGCTGGGCCTCTTATTTTGGCTCAGGTGGGTTTTCAGTGTGTGTGTGTGTGTGTGTGTGTGTGTGTGTGTGTGTGTGTGTGTGTGTGGCAGGCGGGGGGCTGGGGAGCGGGGAAGGGAGCCTCTGAGACAAATTTCCTTTACTTCATGGTTTTCCCCAGAGGCAGTGCCATAGCTCCTAACCACTAACCCCGGAGTAACTGCCAGAGGGTAAAGCTTTGGTTGTAGACATGCAGCCCCGTGAGATGGGTGATTGCTCCACAGTGGGGTTAGAAGTCACTCAGCTTTGCCAGAACTCAGCCCCATGTCAGCCCTCATCAGTCTTCTGGCTTCTCAGCACATACCTGTCCACTGTGGCCAGGATCTCAGGCCCATGAGCAAGGTGTTGTCTGAGCACGTGGCTGAACATCCCTTTGTTTCCACTTGCCTGGCGGTAGGTGCTCCAGAAAATTCCACCCAGAAGGATCACAAACCCCAGAGGCAGAAGCACATAGGCCAGGATCAGGTTCCTCTGACAGCTGATGCTGGAGCCCAAGGACATGAAGAAGGCCCCCAGACAGACCGTCAGGAAGCCTGTCAGGAGGGCAAAGGCACAGAGAACTGTGCTGGTTCTGTTCCACATCACTGCGCCTTTGGAACCCAGCCACTCCCTGGCTTCCCTTCCTCAGAGAGAATGCTCTCATTAGCCAGCTCGTAGCTTTATACACTTTGGGACCAACTGGCCTTTGGACAATTAAATGAAGCAGGCACTTAGAAGCTATTCATTAACCATGGAGAATAACTATATCATTGGAGGATTAACCTGAATACACAGCACTGTGTACTATAGAAAGGAGTGGCTTCTTGTAGTTGTCTCCTTCTTCTGAGTTGGATGGATCCTCAGCTGACCCCGTTATTTGAGGGGTAGTCTCCCATCCTTTGAGTTAAAGGGCACTGGCGTCTTAATCCCCACAGTGGATAACTCCCCACTGATGCTAGAGAAATCAGCATCCCTTGATGAGCAGTCTTCTCTGGTTTGGCAGGAAGTCCTTCCCTGATTTCTTCTTCCTTTCTCTGTACTAAAAAGATTTAAAAGGGGGGAACAAGGAGGCTCTTAACATGTTTGTCTTGCCTCTTTCAATGACTCTTTCATTATTGCCCTATCACTGTGATACTGAAAAAATTCCGAGTGAAAAGCCCATGGATCGAACCCCCTGATTCCTTCTATATTGACAAGAAAGAGGAGCATCAGCAGGGGGGGAAGAGGGTGCTGGAGAGAAGAGCTGAGTAGACAGAGCTTCGGGGATCTGGGGCGTGCTCTGGAGATGGCTGTGAAAGGTGATGGTCAGGTGACTCGTGCTCTCACTCCGGTGTTGTATCTGTCCCATTGTCGAGGCCCAAATGTTGAGATCTAGTGTCATTTCTGCTTCACACATAGGTGTTAGGTAAAAATATTCAGTTATTGCTCAACCACTGGCCATGATTCTTGCCTTACCAGAGATAACTAAACCAGATCCCACCCTTCTCGCTCTCAAAGAAAAGGCAACAGGCATTTGATAACAGAACATTCCCTAGAGTGTGTAGCAGGTTACTGCCTCCGTGCACACACACAAATAGGTGTGAGAAATGCCGCCTACTCAACCCCCAGCCTCCCTCACACACATCTGAGGGTTTCACAGAGCACACTAGCATATGAAAAGCTCTGAAAAGTTCTGCAACCTCTTCCCCTCATCACATAGATTCAATATACTAACTAAAATTTTTTTGGTAGATGCTGCTAAAAACTGTTCCCTGTCCTCTCCCCAGCACCTTGGCTCCATGTAGTGTTGCCTGAAAGAATCTTTCTAGAACCAGCCTCCTCTTTTATGTCCAGAATTTGTTTGTTTCATCTTGACCGTGTAGTTGTAGACACCCTCTCCCAGAGCTGGTTCATACCCAATTTTTTTTCTTTTTCTTATCTGATGCATGGTGCTGCCAAAACCCTGCTGCCCAGAAGGTCCCTGGGTCACTCCTGTCCAGAGATTAGCTGCAGTTCCTCTTTTCTATTCCTCCACCCCATGATTCTATTACCATTATTTTCCATGTAGTTTCCTAGTGGAAAAGGCAGTTCTTTGCACAATAAATGCATGCATAATGTTAGCCTCATACCCACTATCTCCTCAGCTTTACTTCCATGTTATAAAGCAGGAGAGAGACAGAAAGATGCTGGATCAAAAATGCTATAAGGAACATCACCATTCTACCTCCCAACTTCTGCCTTTATTAGCTTCAACCCTTACCCTGAACTACTTGCCTCTTACAGAATTGATATTATCCTTGAAATCTTAAAACAACTCTTTTTTCCCTTCTTCCTCAATTGGTCTTGAGGATGGCAGATTTCTAAGGTGAACCCCACTGATCCCTGTCTTTTTAAGTATGGGCTGGACATAGTGACTTGATTCTAACCAATAGACTATGACAAAGTGATGGATGTCACTTCCAAGAATAGGTTATAGGAGATTGTGACTTCTGTCTTACTAGCACTCTCTCTGTTGCCCTCAGTTTGTAGCCTTTGAGGAAGGAAGCTGCCATATTGGAGAGGCCCATTAGACAAGGAACCGAGGGCAGCTTCCAGCCGACAGTCAGTGCAGATTTGAGGCCCTTAGTCCACAAGCCAGTGAGGAGCTGCATCTGAAACTGGAATCAAATCCTTATTTGATGAAGCCTTGGGGTGACTGTAACCTAAGCAACACTTTTATTAAGAGCTCTGGAAGCCAATGACTCAACTACATCATACCCAGATTCCTAACACACAGAAACTGTGAGAAGATACGTGTGTGTTGTTTAAAAGCTGCTAAGTTTTGTGGCAATGTGTTAGGCTGCAATGGAGGATTTATACAGTTCTTTAGGACTTGGAAACCAGAAGAGACCATCGGTGTTAAACGTTTACACATAGAAAATGCCCCAAGTTAGCTATAATCCTCCTCACCATTATTGTTATTATCACTACTGCTGTGGTTCCAAAAAGCAGGAAAGACACAGGATTCTGAACTATATGGTCTGCATTAGGAGTTGGGTCCCAGCAACAGGTAAAAGGCAGGGCCCTGGAGATACTATTAAATATTAAAAGAAGGGGGGAGAGCACTCTCCATGAGAAATGACCACCCAAAGGGTTGGGCTTCTTTGTTTTAGACCAAAACAAATGACCCCCAAAGGGTTGGGGGTGTGAATCAGACCGGGCATTAGGACAGGTCAGGACTAGTTCGGTGATCACATGAATATTTGAGCAAGTAATTATTTCTATACTTTCCCTCTTCCAGTTCCAATACAGGATAAATAGTGCCTTGTAGTTTGTCAGATAGATTCTTCACCTCCATATACTTTAAAGAGGATCCTGTCATTCCAGAGCAGTGTGTTTTGCATTCTTGTTGGTTCTTTGTTTTGGTGAAAAATTGAGTAAGAAAGAGCATACTCCATGAGATGGCAGGGGGGTGAGAGTGGGTACTGAATTCACATAAGATCCCCGGGTTCAGAATATTTGAGGAGTTTATCTTGAATGAGGCGGTGCATCAAGGAAAAACTACAGAAGAATATGTAGTCTCTGAAGAGAGTAGACGAGAACCGGAGAAAGAATCAATGCACAAATAGAAAGTATTGCCTGGAACCATGTGTGTCCTCCATGATGATCAAGACGTGCGATGAAGATTTTGTGGTACAGTTATTCTTGCACATTTGTGTGTTTTTAATAAAATATATACATTATTGAATAATTGCAGTTCTTTCTCCTGTGACTCAGCTTTGGCTCTGTACCACGTAGCACTGCCATGTGAGTGTTACCCCCCTTTGATGCCTCAGAAGGGGCCAAGGATGACTAAAACCTGCAGTTGAAAGAAAAATGTTAGCACTTGTGGTTCCTCTGTCATTCGTGTTGTGGTATGCCCACTTTTCCCACAGTCACTGGCAGTGAAGAGATTTTTTTTGAGCAGTAGAAAAGGAAAACAAGCATGTGCTTGCTTCCATGACAGGCACTGGGAGAAAGCGCCGTGTCCGCATCAGTCATGGAGGGACAGGAACCTGCAGCCAAGTCCTCAGGCTGGGAAAATAAAAAGAATCCAGTAAAGAGCCAAACACCAAAAAATCACCCTAAGGAGCCCATTTCAGGAGACCTTTGGGCTTTTGTCTGGGATTCTTTATGTTCAGCCCTGTCTTCTGGGTCTGCCTTCACTCCCAGGCTAACTTCTCCATTCTCTTCTACCTCATCACTTACCCAGCACTAAGTGACACTGACTCCTCTTCAAGGTGGAGAAACTGCAAGAGGCAGAGGTCGATGACTCACCCAAGTTTACACGGATAGCCTGGGACTGATGGTAAATGGATGCCCTGGGAGGAGTATGGACAAAAGCCCACCTTCTAACGAGGAACATTCTGGAACCCATTGGAAGCCAAGCTGAAGTCCTCCTGTTCCACTTCCTATCCCTTCAACATGGGACCCATCTGGGAAAATGATGTTTTGCCTTTAATCCAGTTTATTTATTATTGGTATGGTAACAGGGTACAGAGCAAGATTCCCCTGAAAATAAGAGAAAGCCCCCACAAACCTTGATTGGGGGAAGGAGGAAGTGGATGGTACAGCATTTAAGATAGTTTGCATAACAATGGCAAGGTAATAGCTATGCCTTTATGGAAGGAGAGGGGACTGTCACCCTACGTGACTCTGAGAGCATTCAGGGACTTGTGACACAGCCGGGGGAGCTTATACAGAGCCTGTGCAAGAGTCAGGGGGGCCAATGCCCACCCTGGAAGTCACTGGGAACTCCTGCTCTGATTAAAAATGGCAGACAAAAGAAGGTAGAAGATACGGGGGAACTAGCAAAAATGGCACATCATTGGAGGGGCCATATATGAGGTCACATAGGAAGTTCCGGGCCAAGCATTTAAAATGAGGGCAGAGGCTGAAAGAGAAGAAAACACATGGTCTGAAGATGTAGAGATGGGAGTCAGCTGCAAGGGCTGATGTGTAAGAGGAAGCCACGCAGGCTGGAAGGGTGCAGGAGAGACCCCCACCATGAAGAGAAGAGGTGCAGAGCAAATGAGAAAGACACGGGCATCTGCCATGAGGCCTGGTGTCTGAGGGAGAAGCCATGTGGTCTGTGGTGAGAGAGGAGCTAACTTCTGCTTCTCTGAAGGATGCACGTAGAGGCGACTCTCTTGGGATGAGTGCCTCCCTGGACTCCACCATGACCTAGCGTAACATGGCCCATGTTCTCCTGAACCATTGCATGGAGGCTGAGAACGATGAGCCCCAGACCCTGAAGCAGAGAACTTCTGTGAGAGGATGGTGACCCTGAAACCACAGTGCACATTCCAGAGGGATGGAGACCTGTTTGCACAGCCAGCTTAGAGACAGATCAGGAAATGGGGAGCCTCTGGGCATGGCTTTGGCTCGTAGCCTTTTGGGGAACAAGGGAAGTGCTGGGTCTCATGGGAGAGGAGGGCTCCGAGCAGGACTGCGCGCAGCCTCCCAGGGTTGGAGCCCTGTTCATAAAAACCTGTTACCTTCGATGCTCATTGTTGGGTTGTGTGTCAAGTCTCCACGTGGCCGAGCCCCCGTTTGCTCGGTTACCATGTCATTCTTAAAAAGTCATTGATTGGCAAAAGTGCCTGGGTTGGCAGTAGGCAGCAACATGTTATTTGGGTGACAGCCAAACTATCTTAACACTTAATCACTCTTTCAGCACTCTGTTCCTTTGAGCATGACTGCCACACAAATGCAGTTCTGAACATTGAGTGCAGCTGTGCTCCAAGCACTGTTCTGCTTTCCATGTTGGTGCCCCTGAACCTGCACCCTCATTCGAACTCTCTGTGCAAGGCATAAATGTCTAGGAACTTCTAACAACCCCTGCCCAGTCATTGCTTACTAGATACTTGGCCCCATACCCTTCTTTTAAAAACAGGACAAGTGTATTGCCTTGGGTAAGAACCAGATGGGGACTTTGGAAGGAAGCTAATGGTGTGCAGAAGCTGGTAGAGAGGAGGGGCATGGAGCCAAGAGCTGAGGCTGAGTGGTCAGATTTCAGAAGGTCACCTTGGTTCAGGAAGTGAGGCTTTGTGGGAGGTGGGGAAGGCAAGCAAATGCGCAGCAAGCAATGTCAACAGGGTCTGATTTTATGGTTGGTGATTACTGAGTGATTTCTGGATTAGCCTTTCACACGTGTGGGTTCATTGAACACTGTCCATTTCCTCCTCTCTCCTTCCTGTTTTCTTTGCTTTTGAAACTCCCCCTACCTACCGCCACCTCTCCTTTTCCCCTCACTCACTCAAGGAGAAAAGTGAAAGGAAGGCATTTTTAGGCTGACAGAGCACAAATGGCTTCTCAGAAAACGCGTAGCATTGTGAGGGAAGGTAATATTAGATCATCACACGATATGCACAGTCCCCCTGGAATGAACCTAGCGAGTCTCAAATAAGATGACAAATTCTGGCCCTGGCCAGGTGGCTCAGTTCATTGGAGTGTCGTCCCATTCACCGAAAGACTGAGGGTTCAATCCCCCGTGGGTCAGGTCTCCTATGGGAGGCAATGAATTGATGTTTCTCTCTCACATCTGTGTTTCTCTCTCTTTCTCTCTCACTCCCTTTTATTAAAAGATTTTATTTATTTTATTTTTAGAGAGAGAAGAAGGGAGAGAGAAAGAGAGGGAGGGAAACATCAATCTGTGGTTGCCTTTCAAGCACCCACTACTTGGGGAATCTCACCGGCAACCCAGGCGTGTGCCCTGACTGGGCATCAAACCTCTACCCTTTGGTTTGCAGGGTAGTGCTCAGTCCACTGAGCCACGCTAGCCAGGGCTCTCTCACTCCCTTAAATTAATAAAAACATATATTTAGGTGAGGATTTAAAAAAATGAAGAAGACAAATTCTGTTCTAGAAGAGCTCGGCTTCCTGTTTAATACACAAGTAAGCCAGAAGAGATTCAATTTCTTTATGGAAGCTAATTTCTCCTTGGAAAACTGAAAGGAGATCATACTGCTGTGGTGCTCTGGATCAAAGCAGAAGCCTCAAGGCAGGGCGGAATTTGACAGCCTGCACTGACACCAGCTGGCGTGGTGGCCCGTGACCTGTAAATGTGAAGTGGGTTCTGTGCCTTCCTTGCGAAGTTCTTTCTCTTTAATGCTAACCTTTGGTTTCCCACCTACAAATAAATCCTAATATGCATTCAGTAGTCTCATCATTAGTAAGAATACAGAGTGTCATTTTCAAATTTTATATATATTGTAGCATAAGTCAAAGAGTTTAATATCAACACAGACCAAAATTTTCAGTAAAAAATGCAAATAAAAATCAAAGAAGATCTGCAGCACCTAAAATTTTTCTTTAAAAAGTATTATAAATTGATCGGTTATTTTGCTCATTCTGAAAATTGCATATAATCTAAACCTGCAAAGGCTTTTAGAAGCAATGACAGCCCAGGAGCAAAGAGCATTCACTGCACTCACATGAGCACCCTATCACCATGCCCCACCCTCCAAAAACAAGCCCGTTTGTAGAAATGGTTGGTCTAGGTCTCAGGCAGAAGACATAATTTTGAACCAGAAAGCAAGGAAGCTAACAGAAACTCCAGGAGTTGTTCAAAGAGTTATAGGAGGTAACTTGAAAGGTCCCTTACTAGTCCACAGTTTCTTAACCTCAACATTAAGTTTCTTAACCTCAATATTATTAGTATTTTGAGCCAAGTAATCCCTTGTGGTAGGGGCCTTCCTGTGCATGTTCGGTAGCAACCCTGACCTCTGCCCAATGTCTCCAGATGTTGCTTAATGTCTCCTGGGGGTCAAATTTGCCCTTGGTTGAGAAGCACTGCACAAGCCCAAGATGGGATGATTTGAGCACCAACATTTCAAAAGCTAAAATGACTTGAAACAAATAAAATACGAAAGAATTTGAGTTCATAATGTTTCTTCAGCACAGAAAAATCTGTCTTCTCTGACTTTTGAACTCATTTCCATCTATTCCTGTCACTCCCTGTGTTGCACATTCTGTAGAATGATGTAGTAGGAGCTTCTGGAGATCCCTTTATCTCTTTGCACTGTGTTCTGGAAGGATTCCTTGGCCTAGTGTTCTAGGTCTGAACTTTAACCTCCATCTGTGCCCATTTGGCTATTTATCCCAATTTTCAAGTAGCTGGTGACTGTATCTCCAATAATCCAGAAGTCTGATCATTTCTTTCACAGAGTTGCTTTTTCACAGAGTTTGTAAGTGCAATAATAATCCCAGGGGATGAAGGTTCTAGTCTTAGGAGCCAGCTCCTACAGTGTGTAAAGTAGGATCTCAGATGCAGGAAGATTACCTTGCTGTGGGAGTTTCCTGTCCCCAGTACACGAGGTCTGGGAATCTCTTATATCAGAAGCATCTCAGAGGTTCCTTTTCTGGTCCCCTCTGCCTACCTCAGTTCTTGCTGTATGCGTAGAGCTAGCAGGTTGTGCTATACTTCTGAGTGAGCCCCTTTGATAGGAGACCCCCCAGAATTACTGTTTACAGCTGTGTTACTGGGGTTTTAACATGGGAGCAAACACCACTGTTGCCAGAACTTCAGCATATGAAGGACGCAGGCGGACTGTGACAGGTCCAACAGTCCATAATGCAACCTTTTAATTTAATGACGGCCCCTCCCACTGTACTTGTTAACCCTGACATTGAAGTTCCTTTAGGGATGTTAGTGTACAAAACAGCTTTTACCTTGGCAGTTTCTATCTTCTGTCTTTTCTCTACTCTTACTGCTCTGTCCATTCAATTATATCTTTGTTTATTTCCCCAGGAAATCTTCAAATTTTTTGATCTTTGATTATAACTACTTTTCTTGTTTGTCATTTTGATAGAATTTGGGGAGACGGAAAAGTAGACAAGTGTGCTAGGCCAGCCAATTTGATCCCCAATTCTTTTCTGAGTGTATCAGGACATGAGTGAGTATCATTTACAAAATTAGTATCACACTCAATATATTTCATTTTGTATTTTGCTTTTTTCACCAGAACAATATGCTTCATAAAACATTATTTTGAGTGCTTGTGTATTTTGAATGAGCCTTCATAGTTCATCATGCTGGAATATAATTACTAATGTTCATTTATTTATTTAGCAAAAATTGATAAGGTCCTTGAGGAGAGCAGAAAAGTTCAGCTTTGCAGATCCCAAAGATCAGTTGGCATGTGTGATGTATAGTAACTAGCTCTACAAGTGTTCCTGATTCAAATGGATTTTCTTTTTTCAGTTAACAGGTGAGGACTGAGGCACAGATTCAGGGTATTGGGTGGAGGGGAGCAGCAGGAAGGAAGGTTGACTTGGGAGCAAACACCACTAAGTGTGTGCATTGCTGTCTTTGATTTGATTTCCCCACCTACAATTTAGCTGCTACTGCAGAGGTTGACCTTAGTCGAACTGGGAAATATGGATGTTGAGGTTTTTCTTTCCTCTTATTAAAGCCTTGGAGACGAGAACCTACGTTTGGAACATCATGTTCCTTCTTGCATGCATCCCAGTAGGTACACAGTATTTTAGACAGGATGTGTTCCTGAGCTACAGGTGTATCAATACATATAAAGATGGTATTGGTCTACTAAAGTTGCTATTTTTTGCCTCAGAAGGATGAGTCACTCTCTGTTTATTTTGAAGGACTGGAGTTCCAGCTACCCGAAGCCAGGGAATGGAATCAAGTCATGAGCGTGCTGTGACAGCAACTGTAGACTACTATGAGACTGTGACATTCAGATGATTAGAAACCTTTGTTTAAGCATAATGAGACGAATAGGCCACCACGCTTGACCAAGTGTTGGAAATCAACATGAGGAGGCGAAGGGCAAGATTATACTCACAGGGAAGAAGTATTACCAAACCCAGGGTTTTTTTTTCAAATTTTATAACTATGATTGAAGGTCTCAAAAGCCATCTTTTGTCAGCAAAAACTGAAAAACAAATTCAGTGTCTTATTTTTCTCTTTCCCTTCTCAACACATCTGTTTATTTAAATGAGTCATCAGTGTCTCCCATGGAGGAAAATTGAATAATTCATTAAAAACATCCCTCTCTCTGAATGAGTAAGAGAGACGTAGACATAAATTATGATCTCTTCACAAGCAATAGTCTCACACTAAAAAATCAATAGGGATCCAAATTGATTTATTTTTTGAAAGATGAATTGAAGAGGAGGGGCCAACTTGCCCCAGGTACATTAGAAAGAGTAGCAGGAAGTACCTTGGTTTAAAATGAAATAGGTGTAATGTCTCAGTTTCTCACATTTTATAGGGTCCAATATGAAAAACACGTCTAAAACAATTGTAATTATCATCTTTTAAGTACCGCCATGTGCCAAGCACCATTTATTTACTGTTTTTAATTCTCACAACAACTGCAAGGTGAGTATCAGCTCCCCTTGAAACAGGAGGCTTTGAGCTCTGAGAGCGGCCATGACCAAGGTCCCTGAGAGCCAGTGCACACCCCCTCACCTACTGGCTCTGCACCTGCGCTCTTCCTCTCATGTCACAGTGGCTCTCTTGACAGCTGAGTTTAAGGCTCACGATTTTACTTGATTAGCTTACAAGTTGATAAAATTATTGGCTGTTGCTTCCAACGGACTTTAAAAATAATTATAGGATCACAGTATTTACCTGATGCGGACCCTGGCTTGTGGGGTCCACCACATTGTGGATGAGGCAGGAGAAATTTACACCAACTACCAGGTCCTGTGGAGGAAAAGGGATGACATGGCTTTTCTCTCAAGAGGAGAAAAAGCTTCAGCCTCTGCCATGACAGGCCTTTATTTCTTTTCTGGGCACATTACATTGAGGATGGTCCTCATTTACTATGCACAGGTTCACTTTAGGTGGTTACCTTTTACAGAAAACAAAGGAGATGATGCCGCTAATCACGTCACAGAAGAGGGATATTTGCAAATGAAAAGGGAAAAGTGGTTGAACCAGTTACACTCATCCTTGTAAGTTTTAGCATGGATTTTAGGAAATTGCTTTGCTGTAAATATTTTCTGCCTCAATTCATAGTGAGGGAGTTTTAGCAAAAGCAAGTCTCAAAGTGGCCTAGGTGCATTGCAGGCCTGATTCCCCACAGGAGAACCTATCTGTGGGTATGGGTCCTGTGCATCGGATCTTGCTTTCCACTGGGAGCTGGGCCCATGACAGGCAGAATGGTCTCCTACATTTACCGAGTACCTACCATTTACAAGTGTATTGCTGGGATGAGCTAGGCTTTGCTTTGCAGCAAACCATCCCAGGTCTTAGTGACTTTAAGTAACAAAAGCTATTTCTTAGTCACTTACTGTGTCCATCATAGGTCAGCAGGGTCTCTCCTGTAAGCTGACATTATCCCAGCTGAGCAATGAGCTATCCTCCAAAACAGTAACAGCCAGAAGAGCCAAGAGAAAAGATGACCCAGAGGGATCTTACATTGGTGATTTAAATCATGTTAGAGGAACACACTGGAAAGAATGATTAATTTTAAGTGGTGAGAGTATAGAAATCTTAGCAAAGAAACTTGAAATGCTTTCAAAAGAGTTTTAAAGCATTGAAAGACATTTTAGGGAGAAAAGTAGTCCAATGAAGGAAGCTGTGTGAAAGGGTTTGGCATGTTGAGACAAAGACGGGTGGACAGATGGGATGGGAGGGGGGTAAGATGAGCAAGGAATCAGAGACTGGAATGCCATTCAGTCAAGGACCATGGAGAAGTGCCCTTTGATTGAGGTTGCCACAGAACTGTATCAGGGACATCGGCTCAGATTAATCAGTGTTGTCTCAGCTCTTAGAGGATATGTTTCCATGCCAATTCGAGTAAAATAACAAAATGTTAGAGCAGAGTGCCTTATGTAAAATAAGTGATGAATAAATGGATGAATAAATGAATGAACGAATGTGTAAGAAGAGAGTTGAGAAGGACATTATATGTTAATATTTTGACAATTTGTCAGATTCTGAGTAGCCACACCTGATTTTTTGTTAAAGAAAAAATAAAAATTACTGAATAGAGGCTTTTGGCCAAGATGGAGGTGTAGGTGGAAACATTGTGCCTCCTCACACAACCAGAATTAAGGACCACAAAGATTTAGAAACAAAAACACAACCAGAACTGACAAAAAAAATTGAACTGTACTGAAGTCCGACAACCATTCATCCAGACCAGAAAGAGGGGTAGAGTCAGTGGCCGGTACAGAGGGGTCACTGCAGGAAAAGACGGTGATTGGCAGACCCGGGCATGGGGAGGAAATGAGCAGAGCACTCAAAGGCAGTTGGCTGACCAAAGTCACACATTCACATGCAGATAAACTAGGCAAAAATGGGCAGTGAGACAGACCACGAAACCCAGGGCCCCAGCGGCAGGAAATAATGCCTAAAAGCACCGATTGAAAAGGTGCTGGGAGAGACTCCCAGTCTCACAGGAGAGTTTGTTGGAGAGACCCACAGGGTCCTAGAATGTACACAAGCCCACCCACCTGGAAACTAGCACCAGAAGGGCCCAATTTTCTTGTGGGAAGTGGGAGAGGGGACTGAAATCTGAGAGAGAGCAGAACAAGCTTCATTGTTCCCTCTCTGACCCTGCCCCCACATACAGCACCACAACCCAGCAACTAGGTTGCCCCACCCTGGTGAACGCTAAAAGCTCTGCCACTCATATGTAACAGGCATGACCTGACCCAAAATGGCTCAAAAAAAAGAGCAAATCAAAGCCCCAGAGCCAATAATTCTAAGCAACCAAGAGATAGCCAACCTATCAGATGCATAGTTCAAAACACTGGTGATCAGGATGCTCACAGAATTGGTTGATTTTGGTCACAAATTAGATGAAAAAATGAAGACTACATTAAGTGAAATGAAGGAAATGCACAAGGAACCAATAATGATGGAAAGAAAACAAGGACTCAAATTAACCTGTGTTTATTCCTTCTGGTGTGGACCAGAAGGAATAAACAACCAAACAGAAAAGAAGGAAGAAACAAGAATTCCAAAAAATGAGGAGAGGCTTAGGAACCTCCAGGACATCTTTAAACGTTTCAACATCCGAATTATAGGGGTACCAGAAGGGGAAGAAGAAGAGCAACAAGTGGAAAACTTATATGAACAAATAATAAAGAAGAACTTTCCCAATCTGGCAAAGGAAATAGATTTCCAGGAAGTCCAAGAAGCTTAGAGAGTCCCCAAAAAGGTGGACCCAAGCAGGAACCCACCAAGGCACATCACAATTATATTAGCCAAGATTAAAATGGAGAGAATTCTAGAAGCAGCAAGAGATAAGGGGACAGTCACCTACAAAGGAGTTCCCATCAGACTGTCAGTGGATTTCTCAAAAGAGACCTTACAGGCAAGAAGGAGATGGAAAGAAATATTCCAAGTCATGAAATCCAAAGACCTACACCCAGGATTGCTCTATTCAGCAAAGCTTTCATTTAGAATGAAAGGGCAGATAAAGCATTTCTCAGATAAGGTCAAGTTCAAGGAGCTCATCATTACCAAGCCATTATTATATGAAATGTTAAAGGGACTTATCTAAGAAAAAGAAGATAAAAATATGAACAGTGAAAGGACAGCAAACTCAGTTATTAACAACCACACCTAAAACAAAAGCAAACTAAGCAGACCCCTAAAATAGGAGCAGAGCCACAGAAATAGAGATCACATGAAAGGTTAGCAACAGGGGAGTTGGAGGAGGAGAAGGGGGGAGAAGGTACAGAGAATAAGTAGCACAGAGGGTGGGGAGAAAATAGGGGGAGGGCAAGAGTAGTGTGGGAAATGTAGAAGCTAAAGAACTTATGACACATGGACATGAACTAAAGGGGGGGATTGTGGGTGGGAGGGGGTGTCCAGGGTGGAGGGGAGTGAAGGGGAGGAATGGGACAACTGTAATGGCATAATCAATTAAATATATTTTAAAAATTACTGAATAGAAGTGCTTCCTTCTGCGTGTTTAATTCTTCTCATTCTTCTTAAGGTATGTTGATTCTTTTAACATTTCCTCTTAAGTGTGATTCTCCAGTTCTTTCTTCAAATTCGTCCTTTTTTGGGGTCCTCTCTATATCTCTTACAATCTCAGAGCCCCAAACCCTGCACAGAACTCACCACATGAAAGCTTGTTCCAGTACATTTAATATTTGCTGGGCCTTGGGGACAGGGTCAGCTCACACTGCCTGTGTGAGGAAGTTCTTATGCAAGGCCTGTAATCCTGTAGACTGAGTGAAATGATTTGGACTATACTAAAAAAAAAAAAAAACTTCTCAAGCACACAAACCCCCAGATCCTGCCTAGAGCTGTTAAATACAGAACTTATTAACAGCTAACGGACATTGTCAGCCCTGGGCTAGGGCTTCATACCTACCCTAGGAACAGGGTGATCTGAAGGAATAATATTAATAATGACTTGTGCTGGTCACAGCCGGAAGCTCGCTGTGTTTATAGAAAAACCCTGTCCTCTCTTCCTATGCAGAACATGAGACGAGAACCTGTTAGAATAAATACACATGCTGGGAAGCATGTGTGGCGCCCTGGCATTTGTGACAGAAGTGAGGAGAGAAGTGCCCAAAGAGCAGGGCGGCGGGAAGCCACATGGCAGACACCGGGAGGGCCTTGGTGTCAAGGCTGGGGCTCCTCAAATCACAAGTCCGTGTGGATCACCGCAGGATCTGGAGGACGTGCAGATTCTGACTCAGCAGGCCTGGGGTGGGGCTTGAAATCCTATATCTCTAACAAGCTCCCAGGTGGTGCCCATGCTGTTGGGCCCTGAACCACACTTGAAGCAGCAGGGAGTCTGAGGAGTTGCGCACTGTAATGGTTCCCCCAGCTCCTTCTTGCTTCGAGGTACTGGTCAGGGGTTCATTCCACCCTGTGCCCCTCGGGAAGGGTAACCCTGCCAGCCCCACTGGTGAGGCTCTTAATCGACCTCAGCTGATCAAGATAAATCAATTGCCTTCCCCAGCCACTGGCTTGGGCTTAGTCTCGTGACCAGCCCTGGTCGACGAGATGGCGGGGAGGGCTGCTGGGGCCTCTAGGAAGGAGCGTCCTTGCTCTAAAAACGGGGCCGAGGTGGAGGCTTGGCACTTGCTGGCTTTGGAGTTTCCCTGGCGAAGATGGTCCTCTGAGCTGCTGTATTCATCTTACAAGTGTGAGGAGAGCCCTCGCCGGCCCTGGGTGCCGCCATTGGACCCTGTCTAGTTCCTCTGGAAGCACCACCTCCTCCAGGCGAGCCCCGAACAGTGGAGTTCCTGAGGGCGCCATGCCGGACCCTCTGTTTTCCTCACTGTGCACTCCAGACTTTTCGAGTTGTGGGTAGCAACGCACTGGCAGGTCTTGAAATCAACACAGAAGGCAGCGACCAGCACGGGGAGGGAGAAGAGAGAGTCACTGACCGTCACATATGACAAAGGTAAGAATTGTTCGGAGTACTTGTTTTCAAACTTGTGTTTTCAGGTGCGTGTGGGTTGTAAGATATATTTCTTATTGTAGCTCCTTGGTAAAAAGTTTGAGAGTCTCAGATTTATATCATCTCACTCATTTGTTCGACTCTCAAACCCTTGTCTACCTTCATAACTCTATCAGCTCCAAACCTCTGTCTTCAACCTGTGCACTCAAAAAGCTCAGAGCAACTCACACTCAAAGCTGCACCTGCCCTTCAGGCCTGTGCCGGTCCTCACCCCTCCCTCCCACCCCCAACTCCAAACCTGCTCCACTCCTGTGTCTCTGGCATCAGGAACAGACACTGCCATGTACCGACCCAGGGAAGCTAGAACCTCGGGCATCATTCTTGGCCCTTCATATCCAGCACTCTCAGTCTCCAAGTTTGCTGATTTCACCTCTATAAATTTTTCAGGAAGGTGTTTTAAAATATCTTTCAACCTCTCCTTTATATGCTGTGCATTCCGACCCAAACCGCTGTCGTCCCATTTCTGGACGAGAGCATTAGCTCCCTACCTCACCCCCCACCTCACCTCTTGTCCCTTTTCAATTCACTCTGCACTCTGCAGACAGGGGTCTACCCACCATGTCACTGCCCTGTTCATGTTGAAGGTCAAAGCCACGGATTGATAGCCTAGCTTGGAAGGCACTCCGTAGCTGGCTCCCGGCCATGGATCCTGGCCAACTAGCCTTCATTACTTCCCATCTGGGGCTGCTCTCAGCTTTTTGGAGGTGCCACACAGTCTCATGGTTGGGCCTCCGAAGATGATTTTCCTCCCAGGATCTCTCTTCTGCCCTCATCTCTCAAGGTATCCAACTCTCTAAAGCGGTTACTGCCTTAGGGAGGCTGTAGTTGGCTGCTGAGTAAGACTGGGTCCTCCCAGCATAACAGGCAGCACACTTGTCATTACTTACTGGTCCGAAGGGCTGTATTCTCCACCAGACAATGGGCTCTGGCAAGGCGAGGACTGCTTCTGCTTTGCCTCTTTGCCTTCACAGTGCCAAGCTCAGGGTCTGGCACAGAGCGGTGGCGCAATCATTCATTGTTGAATAGATAAAAGAAGCAGGCTGTGATTAAGATATTTCTTTAAATTAGGGTGGCCAATTGTGATGTTACATGTTTAAAGGAACCCATGATTGCCCAGAAGTGGAATGTTGCCATTTGAAATACTCTGGGAGGTTTAGACCTGTTTAATATTCCAAATAAGGGACGTCAATGCCCCTGAACTTCACCTGTCAGACAGGAGTGCGTGTGCTCACCAGCAGTTGGGTTTTGCTACTAATCTGATAGCAAAATGCTGGATAATCGATCGCTGTAACAGCTCACTCTCAAACTAACTTCTCTGTATCTATTCATCTGAACACACATTCAAAGATCCAATTCAGTGACACATTTTAGAAGTGTGATTGTTTCTCACACTTGTAACGCCAGCGGTTGTTTTTCTGTCCCAGCTGCTCCCCTGACAACGCCAGACCCACGGACAGACAGGAGCCAGCAAGGCTGCAGACCTCTGATCAGAGAGAAGCCTCACTTATTTCATTAATTAATTTATTTTATTTGTCACGCCCTTCGAAATGTTATTCCTCGATATGTCCCCAGGGGATTCTACAGCAATCCCCTTGGTTTTGGCCTCTCTTTGAAGTTGAAAATTAAAATGAGTTTTCTCCAGTTGCTTTCAGTAATATAGTTAAATATTACAGCGTGGTTGACCCCTGCCTCCCCAAGTCTCCCCTCTGACGTGGTCTGGCTTGTGCTGACTGGCCTGTTGATCAGGTGGACATGGTGAGCTGCAGGAGGGGGCAGCAGGAAAAGGCACGTGTTACACTTGTGGAAAAGCAATGTCACGTTCCCCAAAGCAGGACAGGCCATGGGGGCTCACGTAATGCCTCCTGTAGGCCTTCGAAGGCCAAAGCTGGCCAGGATCCATCCTCTCTTCCGCCCCAGCCAGTGCAGCGGGCGGTGGCTGCAGGTGAGGAGTCTGCACAGCCGGCTCTCTCCTCGCTGGGCTGGCTGAGGGTCCCCCCGGGGGGGGTGCAGTTCGGCCTTTCCTTCTCCTCTGGCCATGAGCTGGGACCGTGTCAGCATCTCCATCAGGTGTAGCCCCAACACTGCTCAATGGGGAGGATGTACGGGCCATTTCCCACTCTTCCATGCCGCCAGCCAGGTGCAGATGCAAAAGGAGCACTCAGTCCCCGAATCGGCTGTGGGAGGCCTCTGCTGGTGGAGCAGGTTCCAGTTACATTCAAATGAAGTGCCTGGCAGTGTTTCTTGTTCTGTCCATTCAAGCTCTGGGGAGACAGAACAGGCTGAAGCGGATGCTGTGTCTTCCTGGCTTTGGGGAATGACAGCCGCTGCAGGAAGCCACTGTGCTCTCTAATGGCCATTTTGCTTTGAGGTGCTCGTGGGTATTGGTACACTGAATATTTCATGGAGACTCTCCCAGCCATTCTCCCGGCTCTTTACTCTTTGACCCTCATTCATTTCCCCTCTATACACCACATGAGACCAGCCTGGGCTTAGAGCGGGTGATCTGGAAACAGACTCGGAGATGGAGAGCTGCATGCAGTCAGGTACAAGAGTTCTCCAGAGAGCCGGAGAAGAATGTGAGGAAGGCAGACTGAGCAAGCGAAGAAGCTGACCTCGCGCGGGGTTGCAACCCAGAGGCCTTATAAGGCCGATTCTGCAGGGAGCTCTGGACCTAGGCGGCCCTGCAGCTGTGTCACGAATGGAAGCTGGGGGCCGGGCTGTTTCCCCGAATTGGCCAGTCACTGGCCACAGGCCATCCCTTTGGGAGAAGCTTATTTTGGAGCAAGCTGTTCCCTTCATTGGGGGTTGGGGGATGGGCGTAGCTGTGAGGTTCCCAGTAAGTGGTGAGGGACCCTGTGCCAGCTACCCAGTTGAATCTGCTCTTCAGACACGTGTCTTTCTGCCCCACAGACTAATCTGGGTATTTGGCTTCTCTTAAAATCAGAAGAACTAGTGGATTAGTCAGAGTCCAGTCAGCTCAACGAAACCCACATGGCGTATTTCAGGAGAGGTTTAGTGTAGGGGCTTCATGAAGCAAGTGTTAGGGAGGCTGTGGAGTAACAAAGAGGGGCCCCGAGGTAGCCCTTTTGTGGTGACTGCAGGAAGGGGCTGCATTACTAAGGTTGGGGATAACCCCGTTTATCAAAACCCAGAGCCTCAAAAAAGGGGCTGTGGGCTGCAGCCTCTGAAAAGGACCAGCCACCTGGCAGCTACTGGGACTTTTGTGGGGGCCCAGTCAGGCTGTGGGACGTGGAGCGGACAGGGAAGCTGGAACCTGGAACCAGCTGTTGCTGCCGGGGTGAAGGTAATTTCTGGGGCGAGGCTGGTGGTTCCACTCAATGAATAGGAGAGTGAGTCCCTTCTGCCCATTTCCTGCAATCTTAGCTGCCTCTAGTGCCCCCTACTGGCAGGACCTAACAGGGAGAAAGGCCCCAGCATCACTCAGCAGAATACAGAAGAGCAGACAGCAGCTGAATACCGGCACGTCTGGCATTCTGCAGCCACCGTCCTGAGTGCAACAACCCAGAAGCTCTCCTTGGCTGACTTTCTAAAAAAGGCAGGTGCCATCTGGTTCACTTGATTCAGCCTGGCCACTGTCTCACACATGTACCTTCCAGCCAAGCCTGCAGGCATTTATTTGCTGCTAAAAAATTGTAAGGAAGAAGTTGTTTTTCCGAAAAGGATCCAAATTCCTTTTTGAGAAGGGCTCCAGGCGTGAGTATGAGTATGACTCACAGCCAGTACCACTTCATGATGTTCTTTCTCCTGGGACTACATTTCTCCTCCCCGCCTTCTCGCCCAGTCCTCACCCTCACTCAGCCCTTCTGCTGAGAGGAGTTTGGGGCTGCGCCTTCCTGATCCATCTGGGACTCAGAGGCACTGCTCAGCGCCAGGTTTGCAGCCTGTCACTTATGCTCCTGTTTTCTTTTCTCCTCATTGTCATTCCCCCTCAGGGAGGGTCTGCAAAGAAGGCCAGGCCCGTATTCCAAAGCATGAATCCAAATTCCCTTGAGACTGGCCAACCCCTAGTCTCCCGCCAGGTTGAACTGTTCCCCATAGGTATGGATTTGTTTTGGGGGAATTGATGTCATCAGGACTTGGCAGAGGTACCTTTTTTCTTTCTTGTTCTTTTTCTGGTTCTCTAAGAAAGGCTACAGATATTTTAGAAAATTAGTAGATGGCATCGATGCCAATACTCACTTTGGAAATTGCCGGTGCTGGGGCCCAGACCACAGAAACGTGGGGTGTAGGTCTGCACCCTAAATCTCAGAGTGCTTTCCAAATCTCAGAGCCTGGAGAGGACTCATGCAGCAGAAAGGGCTCCTGGGGCATCGGCCAGAGGAGCACAGTGTGATTGGAGGGGCCTGGATCTGGCTGCTTCTCACTGCTTAGGGGCCGTGGGCAGGATCCTGCAGCCCAAGGGCTCAGTGTCCTGACCATGACCTAAGGGGGCTGGATTCTGTGATTCCCCTTGTTTTCCTACAATTTTAAGATCCTCATATTCAAAGTTTCCTGTCTCTTCTTACCACCTACACAGAACCCCCCGGCAGGTGAGCAGATTCCTTGTATCAACAGCTCTCTAAGCATCTTTACTTGGTCACCGCTGAGTGTGAATTTTCACACCTACCTCCCCTAGCTGGCCCTTGCTCTGCTGAAGCAAGGACACGTGAGAGCCCATTTCTGTGCTTTATGTCAAGCACAGAACTAAGCTATGAGGCATGTCACTTCTCTTCCCCTAAGAAGGGACCATTGTCCACAATGATCTATCGGGTGCCTACTCTGCGCATGGCTCCAGGTAGATTTTATGCCTCAACCTCTGAGGCTGCTCCCATTTTCAGATAAAAAGCTGAGGCCCAGGGCAGTCAGAGGACACAAGGCAAGGAAGGGACCCAATCAAGCTTGGAATCCAAAGCACATAAGAAAATTATGTTTAAAAGTCTTTCCTGCCTGGCTGGTATAGCTCAGTGGATTGAGCGCGGGCCTACAAACCAAAAGATTGCAGTTCAATTCCCAGTTAGGGCACATGCCTGGGTTGCAGGCCAGTTCCCAGCAGGGGGCGCACGAGAGGCAACCATACATTGATATTTCTCTCCCTTTCTCCTTCCCTTCCCCTCTAAAGATAAATAAATAAACTCTTTAGCCCACACTCAATCCACTGAGCTACACCAGCCAGGGCAAGAAATTTAAAAAATCTTTAAAAAATAAAATAACTGTATATATTTTTTAAGTCTTTCCTTCATTGTGATTCTGTTAAGGAAACTCTGGCATTAATACATATTTTTAACTTTATTTTTTATTTGTTTTGTATTTATATTTTGGTTTTAATATATCTTTAACCCCTGTTCCTCCCCACTCTTTCCCCTTCTCTGTTAATGAAAAGCAAGTCTCTGATTTCCAAAGGCAAGAGAAATGAGGTGGAAGTTACCACTGCTTTTTGTTCATTGTATCCATTTTTGTAGTTACCTCCTATTTGTGGCAAGTGATGCTGATTTTCCATTTACAGTTAGAGACATGAAGTTTCCTTTTAAAGTAAACTTAAGTTAAAAAGAAAATTCAGCACCTGATAGACGAGGCAGCACTCGGGTACAGCCCGAGGGCATGACCTCGGGTAATGTTTCCGACTATCTCTGGGCCTCCGCTTCCCTGGGATAAGGATAGTACCTGCTTCCCAAGGTGGCTGTGAGGGTCAAACGTGGGCCAGGGTTACAAGGGCAGAAAGCAGCGCCTGAAGCTAGAAACTCTGCATAAGTAGGTGCTAGACAGTGTTGTCCCCGAGCAACCGCGAGGCACTGAGAGGAGGTTGTCGCAGTTCCGGTTGCCTCCGAGGAAAGCATCGCAGCCTGCTGCCGCAGGGATGACCAGGGGCCTCGAACTTTTACACATAGCCATTTATTGGTGAAAGCTATCCCTGCTTTCAGACTGTTCTGTAAAATTGCAGAGTTTGGGAAAAATTTTACTGTAATTTCTGGTTATTGGCATGCAGTTCTTCTATTTTCAAATTGTGTTTATTACTATGAGGAATGGGTGGCCGTTGAAGTATTTTATTTTTAACCCGCCTTCCTGCCACCACCCCTCCCCCACGCCCGCAGGAAACTGAGAACAGTAGGCAAATTGTGCCGACCATTTCAATAATCACTGACCCCAGCACAAAGCTTGGTGGAAAATCCCAGGGACTTTGGAGCACATATTATACTCATGGGGGGCATAATTATGATGCGGTGAAACTTTGGTGGCATCTCCTAAAACACCCAAATGTCTGGACATAGGAGGTGGACATTACGGGCAGAGGTGCAGTTTGAAAGAGCTCGGGGAGCATGTGTTGGTGTTATCACGAAGTCTCAACAGTAGCTTCAACCACCTGCCACGGAATTTTGGAGGCTGAAGGCTGGTATAGAGTTTGGTCGAGGAAGACTGAGGTGAGGCTTGCCTGGGCTCTCAGGTGTGAGATATCTGGTAGTCAAAGCAGCAGTTAAGTCCTCAGGACCTTATTAAAGTACAAAGATTCTAAAATGACACAAAAGGAAAAGTACCAGAGATGGGCGGCTGTTATTTCCATCAGGGAAAAATTAGAAATAGTTATTGAGGACAGTGCGGTCTCCTGGCCAGCAGCACGGGCATCACCAGGGAGCACGCCCCACCTCCCCCCACCCCACCCTCCGGAACTGCTGAATCAGCAACTCTGGGGGAGAAGGGAGCAGTAGCCTGCGTCTGAACAGCTGACGCGGATGCCCACCATAACGTCACAGATTCGCTTCTTTAGGGGAAAGGCGGTTTCCATTTTTCATACTTTGCATCTGTCTAAACATGACTCTGCCGTAGACTGACCATAGACATGGACAAACACAGAATGAGCATTTGCACCTTTTTTTCTTCTTCCCTTTGCATCTTGAAGAAAATAAGTAAATAGTCTTCTAGGCCAAAGAGGGACAGTTTTGTCACAGTGACTCAATTCTCTAGGGACGCCACTGTGTTCTGGTGCCCAGGGCTTGACTCACAGAGAGCAAAGAAGAAAAACATTCTGATTCTTCTTTTAGCAACCCAATGCACAGCAATTCAAGGGGTAGGATGGAACAGTAGAAGATTCCCTCTAAAAAGGCTTGTGATTCTACCATGGTCCATGATGTAATCGCAGACAACTCACAGCCGGGCCCTGAGGTGTGAAGGGGAAGCCAAGCAGAAGAAGAGCCCCCTGCTGGGGGAGGGGAGAGCAGAGGGGCCAGGGCCGGGCACCACTCAGGGTCCTGATCGTTCTCAACCTTCAAGGCTCTGCAGTCCGCTCACTGGAGGAGACTCTCTCTGTCTCCTTCCACCTCTGGGTCTCAGTAAAAGAAGAGAACAGATATCATGGTGACATTAGCCTAATTCCACAGAGACCAGGGAGCCTGCCTTTCTTCTTCACCATTGCATTTCCGAGGCCTGGAATACCGCCTGCTCCATAGATGACAGATAGTTAGACAAAAATCAGCGAGGCTTGTGGGAGGGTTTGTTATGAAGAGGGAGGTGGGGCGGGAAAGAGAGAGGGGCTGACGCTCCTCGCAGAGCAGCTTGGCCCACCCGGGACGTCAGGATACGCGTGAACGCCCAACAGGGGGGAACAAGCTGAAAACTGGAGACAGTCAGGGGTCAGGAGTTGGGCAGGACTGACCTTAAATGGGATCCGGGGAAGAAAATGAGGCGAAGATAGCCTTGGCATCTATAAATTGCCTGGTGAAGAGTAAGTTAGTTTGGATTAAAGTTGGGTTAACTAATATTCAACAAGTATGAAGTTCCTGTTGTGAGCCAGGTACAATTCTAAAAGGCACTTGTGGTTTTGCAAGAAACACAACAGACAAAATCCCCCACAATCACGGAGCAGAGAGCAATGGGCTCCACGGGGAATATCCATACTCTCTGCCTAATGATTCAACAGCAGCAACGATCGCTTGCCATGTGCCAGGCACTGCTGCTGTTGGCTCACTTAGACCTCCCATCCATGGAGAAACCATTCCTCTGCTTAGCTGATTCTCACTTTTCCAAGGATTGCCTTTCTGTAGGGCATCCTTTTGGGGGGGGCACAAGCCTCAGGAGTGAGTTACGACGGAACTTACAGCCTGTGATGTTCCATTTCTACTTGGCTGTTAACATGTAGGTGAGTCCCCTCACCATTTACCACCATTACCAAAAGGCTGAATAACATGATTGCATTTAATGAATAATACGTTATGGGAGAAACTCCCAGACACTTGGTTCCTCTCGCCAACACAGTGAAGAATTACAGATTAGCAAGCCTACTAGAGTGCAAGCAAAGTTTACTGAGGCTAAGTTCTAATGGGAAAGCAAAAGTCAGGGTGGCAAGAGGAGGGTGGCCAGAGGCCGGCTGGCCAGGGCTCCCCACTCCCAGTGTGGCAGAAAGAGCCAGGAGGGCCAGGAGCCAAGAAAGTTGGCGGGATGGTGATAAGGGAGTTACATATTGATTGACGGGTAAGGGTGGTGTCACTTCCCCTGGGGGGATGTGACCACCCAAACGTAGGTATGTATGGGGTCTGCCCGAATCCTCATCTTTCTCCAGACTCCCTTTGTTCATTTTCTACACATGACGGGAGGCAGGCAATAACCAAAGTTGTTCTAGGGGCTTTTTCTTTTGGGCACTGTAGACCCTCCCCTTTCTAAGCCTTGGGAAGAATGCACAGTCTCAAGGTCTTCCTTGTCCCAGCCAGTGGAGATGATATACACACACGTTCAAGGGGTTCCCCCAACCCTCACACACTATTGCAGGTGAGAGGGACCCAGCAATGAACCAGAGAGAGGCAGCTCCCACCTCATGGGAAGTCAGATCCCAGACGCACAAATCTCAAGCGTTTTCCCAGATCCCGTCTCAGACTGACAAAGGGTCAGGAGACAGCGACAGGCTCTCAGAGGAAAGGAGACTTGACTGAGCCCAGCAGATGTTCCGTGCCCACCAGGCAAACGGAAGAGCACGGCTGGGAGGAAGTGAAGACATGGATAGCGAGGCTGAAGAGCCAGGGCCGGTCCCAGGTTTCTGGCTGTGCAGACCCCTCCTTATGGCTCCTTTGCTGTTTCTTTGGCTCCCTCACTGGACTGTCAGAACATCTGGAGCACAGGGACCAGATCTCACTGGTCTGTTTATCTCCGGCATTCATTACAGCATCTGACACATCTCTGCTGGAAGAATAAATAAGTGAACTCAGAATGCGAGCAAGGCATATAGCCTGTATGTCCTAATCACACCAGAACATAAAGCCACTCTGACCCACCACTGCCCCAGCCCCTGCCCTGCTTCCCACAGGAGGTCTGGCCCTTTGCTGTGCACACCTTTCTGCGTACTCGTGGGGCTGCCCCTGAAGAATGCCGCTGTGTGAGAGAGAATGAAACATGGTGATTAACGGCCCAGCTTCAGTAACCAAGTTGCTTAGGTGCAATTCCTGGCACCGCCACTTATTGGTTGTCTGATATTGACAAGTTATTTAACTTCTCCATGCCTCACTTTCCCCATCTGTATAGTGGAATAGAAGGAGCACGTCAGTGATTAGAAAGTTTGCGCGTGTTAATAAAAATAAAGTGCTTAGCATAGTCTCTGAGACATAGTGGGTGTTATGTAAAGGACTGATATGCTCTTCAGCAAATCGCCCGGGCTGTGCCTTGCCCTCTCAGCAGCCCTGGACTGCTCTTCTTGTCTGAAGGCCACCACCATCCACGCCAGATCATCTTCCTTTGTCTTGCTGCTGCTGTCTCTTCCACCCCGTCTCACCCCCGTAACTCCCCAGAGCCCAGGGGCACCAAACCGCACCGTTGCCTTTGTTGGTGTGGTCAGGAGAGAAGGCAGAGGTGCTTTCCCTCTCTGACGTGGCACCTCCCCACTCTAGGGTGGATTCCCGAGTGGGCTCATGGCTTGCTCCTGGCCTTGTCCATGTGACCAGCCAGTTCTGCCCAAATGCCCTCTCTGGGCCTCCTCACACCTCAGTGCCTGGCTCCAGAAAACAAGACCACATTTTCACTCACCTTAGGCCAAGGTCCACCTCTGCAGCGCTCACATGCGACCCCTAGGAAGGCTGAGAGTTGAAGCATCCCGTCCCTTCAGGGTAAGCACCACTCACCCCCAGAGTGCAGGGTAGCCCTAAGGCTTAACAAGACAATCCCTTTAGGGCTGATTCAGAGATCGCCTGGAAGTGCATTCAGAACTGCACTGGGCCTCATCAGCCACCCTGTGCTCCTCCTTACCCAAGTTTCCAAAAGTCTTAGGGTCCAGTCTCACCCTAGGGTCACTTAGAGCCAGAAGAGCTTGGGCTTCCAAGAGGCCCAGGTGCTGTTCCAGAATTCAGGGTTCCTTCTCTATCCAGGACTATTTTCACTGTGTTACAGTTTAGGGAAAACTTCAGCATCCCTCTGGAAACTTCATTGTTTGTAACATCGCTTCTATGGGAAACGTGTTCTAAGTGACAATTGGTTTGAAACAATCATTAGAACACAACCTTTTTGCTGGTGGAGGACTGACTGTTGGTAAGTGTTTCTTCACATGCAGAGCTTATGTTGAAATGGTTTTTTTAATGCATCTAGTATGAACAAATAGAATAAAGAAAAAGCAGGTGTTGCTTCATGAATTTTTTAGTGAGTTCGTGAAATTGAGTGATTTTTAAAGAAATAATGTATATTTCAAAAGGTAACAATTACTGAGTATTTTCTGTCTGCTGGCCACTGAGTTAAAGGCTGTATGTGCATAATCTCATTCAGTCCTTACAACCACCCTCTAAGATGGTGTGATGAAGAATCTGACTCCAGTTTTGATGCTTAGCTGCTCACAGCTTCCAAATTCCACCATTCCCTTATCCTGCCCTTCCTCTTGGCAAGCCCTCTTTCTGCGGTGAGGGGACACTTGAGCTCTGTAAACCCCAACTGCAAGGAGGGGCCCCCACCCCAACCCTACCCACTCACTGCTATAAACCCCAAAGCCAGGGTCGGTGTCCTTTCCCTGACCCTCTAAATTCTTGAACCTGTTTTCACCTTACTCTCCGCCGAAAGCATCGTTATGTGAGATACAGACTTCTTCAGACCCTCTTGCTTTCTGTGTGGCATCATCCACCTCAACATCCAACCCAGGTTTTGGGAAGGGGGTGCATTGCGTCTCTGCGGTGAGAGCAACAAGTGGGCAAGGCATTCTCTATTTTACAGATGAGGAAACTGAGGCTCAAAGAGATGAAGTTGCTTGCACAAGGCTGCTGAGCCAGATAATAATGTCACCTTAACCAGTCTGCTCTTTCTGCACGGTAGGTCACCTGAGGTTTACCTTCTGCAAATAAGTGAATAAAGTTGCATTGGGGGCTTATACCTCATGCTAACATTTAACACGAAGGGACACCTGCCTTGTTATGAGCCCTTTCCACACTTTAATTCATGGTATCTTCTTAGGGACTCTACGAGCTAAATACAACTGTCATTCCCATTTTTTATAGATGAGGAAACTGAATAACAGCAAACTTGAATAACTTATATATGGTCAACTGCCTGCAAAAAAAAAAAGTGGTTGTGCTTGGATTTGAACACAGGAAGTCTGGCTCAGAACCCACACACTTAGAGGGCTACAGCCCCTCTTACATGGCATGTAAATAAAGAAGCTGATGATTAACCCAGTTTGCAGGAACTGTGTGATTGACACTGCTTAAGTGGACAGCATGGGTTTCAAGAAAGCCTTGTATTAATGACATAGTCACCGGCTTCATTATATTATTTATATACACCGTATTTAATACCACAAGCATCTGGAAGGAAAAGCCAATAATTTGTAGTCTTGGATGTCCCTCTTCCCTCCCTCCAATAACTAGGAGATAGATTTTTAGGTTAAGGGGGCCCGACAAAGGCCAGCGGAGTGGTTTAAAACCAGTGGGTGCTGCAGAAGGGATCTCTGCAGCGTCACCTTTGCCCTAGATCCCACGCTAGGTGCACATCCAGGCAGAGAGGCCAGGCCTCTCCAGCAATTGCCATGGAAACGCTCCAGGATTCTCATTCTCGGTCTGTACCATCTGTCAGACTAAAGGGGTGACAAGGAAAATCTTGTCTCTAATTTCTCATAGGAAAGCACCCCAAATTCTCCAGGGAAGAATATTTTTAAAAACCATCTGTTTTCCCTTTCGGCTTTCCAGCAACTTCTTACAGCTTATAAATAAAACTATATGAAGATGTTCATGGCCGCTTCACCATAACTGCTACTGGCTCTAGAAACTCAGGTTAGGATTAAACGAAAATTACGAATCAAATAAAATCAGCGTGAATTAGAACACTAACAATTGGAACAATTGGTAAAACTAGTCTCTTATTTCCTCACTGGAGGCAGGGTGGCTGATTTTAGATTTTGGTCCTGACTTTGTCTGCCTTCAGAAGCCTTGAGGGAATACATTTCACTATGGCCCGTGAACAAAGCGAACTGAGCGATGGCTTCCATGCAGGGCTGTCAGAAGGGGAAGGGGCCTGTGAAGGATTTTGCAGAACAAAGCTTTATGTAATCAACTATCAAACATGGTCAGTCTTCTGAAGAGACGGAGCGAAGCTAGGGGGTGAAGTGTTTCAGCAGGAAGGCACTTCCTTCAGTGACCTGCAGTCTGGGCTCCAAGGAGGCCCTGGGCTCCCTCTGCCCCGCCCCCACCCAAGCTGCCGGAGGGGAGAGGGGAGTGTAGTCCCCTCTGGACTCGCCTGCCCAGCTTCTGCAGGGCACCTGTACATTTATTTAATCCTCTGAGGAGTCTCCTTAAATTGATTTTAACCAAGGACTCCGTGGCTTGAAAATGGTTTATGAAACCCCCAATATAATCCAGCTCCCTCTTTTTATAGGACAAAGAAGAAGGTTAGGTGATTGGCTAAGGCCTCAGAGGTAGAGCCGGAACCTGAGGGTCCCTGACTGCCCAGTCCGCACTCCTCCCAGTGGTTTTGGGAAGGAGATGAACCGCCGAAGCACACCAGCCACTCCAGGACTGAGCTCTGAGCCATTTTTCCAATGCCCCGTCCTGAGCTCCATCTCCTATCTACTGATCTTTTCTATGATTTTATTTTCATCTGGCCATTTGGGCTTGCTGCCTAGCATGGTTCTTTGTGACAACAACCCATTTGCTCTGCAGGCAGATTAATGAAACATCCCCGGTGCTCGGCGTCCCAGGAGAGAGGAAGCCCGCAGAGGTCCGTCACCGAGGTGCTGGGCTGTGGTGTCTCCACAAAACGGTGCTATGTGTGATCTACTGTGAAGGAAACGCTGTTGTTTTTTTTTTATTCATGGAGTGGGAAAATCATTAACTTCTTTCTTTGACATAAATAACAAAAATGATGGCTTCTCATGAAAGCCTTCTAGGAGGAAAGTAATATTAAAAAGCAGGAGAGTTGACATTATTTCTGTTAAATGGAACGGTCTCCGGGTCACGGCACTGGTGCTGAAGGGACCGCGGAGAGCACTTCTGCTTCAGGAGCACCCACGGGCGGAGCCTCCAACACCGCGGCCTATTGCCTTTGCTCTCACTGTGGGCCCCGAGATGGTGTTAAGCTCTCTGTGAGTATTATCACGTGATCTCCACAACCTCTGCGGGCTTCCTTATTCTCATTCTGCACACACGGAAACTGAGGTTCAGAAAATGTGAATGTCACAGCCTTGCACAACTACAAAGAGCATTGCTCACCTTGTTTTCTCCGTAAGCAGCACCTTGGAGAGCACAGGGCTGTGACCCTGGGTTAAATGACTCCCAGTTTCACAAGCTGGTCAATGGCAGATTTATGAGTCTCACCGAGGCTGTCAGGTCCCGAATCCCATGCTCTAGCCACTTATGCAAGCATCTGCTTCAGAAATCCATCCCTGCACTTGGACTCTGTGAGTCTTGTGTTGAAAATATAATTATTACTGACAATGATGAATCAAGGAGGAAGCTGGCTGTTCAGTACTGAACATGGCTTCAACCTAAGACAAGTGCACAAGGAGACATTGTTTATACTGGTTTTCCTTCTCTTATTCCCTCCAGATATTAAATAGTTTTATTCTCATGGAATAATTTTTTTCAATTTTTATGTTAGAGGATTTTCAAACTTACAGAAAAGCTGCATTACAAGAGCTCCCAAATACTTGTTACCCAGATTCATGAATCATTAACATTTTGCTACATTTGCCTTATTATTTCCGTATCCTCTCTCTCTCTCTTCATCCCTCCCTCCCTCTGTGTACATCAGAAACTCTTGGGATGGCACCCAGCAATCTGTGCCCTAACATCCCCCCAGGGTAGTCGGAGGCTGAGGGAAAACACTTGAGGGAAAATCATTGTAAGTACTTGCTGGTTGTCTCAGTAAAAAAAGGAGAAGGTGAGAAACTTTGGGGGGTGTTTTTTTAGGATTGGCCATAACATAAAAGAAATACTGTTGACATTTTTTCAGCCCACTGAATTAAAGATAGATTTATTTATTTACTTACTTATTTTTAAAGAGGGGAAGGGAGGGAGAAAGAGAGGGAGAGAAACATCAATGTGTGGTTGCCTCCCACGCACCCCCACCGGGGACCTGGCCCCCAACCCAGGCATGTGCCCTGACTGGGAATCGACCTTGTGATACTTTGGTTCACAGGCCGGTGCTCAATCCACTGAGCCACACCAGCCAGGTGAATTAATTAACAGGGACTCTGTGGGCTAAGAAAAGTTCTAGGATTAGTGATTTAATTAAGTTCCAAATATAACTTTCCAAATTATTGCCTGGAGTGGGTTCATCTCTGGGTCCTTAGTCCCTCTTAAACTGTTCTGCCTTTACTGCCCACACTCATGCACAAAATCTGATAGAAATACAAATACACTTGCTATAGGGAAGTGTAAAGATTATGTAAATTACTACGTTCACCAACGTGGCTTATTACACTTTTCAGAGGATGAGTTTGAACTGAATCTACCCTTTCTAGCATGTGGTTTGATAAAGTTGTCAAACACGGAGGCAGCACACGATATTGACAGCCATGGGCAAAGTCCATTCGTCTCTGCGGTGACGAAACCATATTCTCCCTTCAAATAAATGACTCAGAGTTTTACAGCCTACAAAGGGAAGATTTCCTGCTTCAAAGCATGTGTGTGTTTGTGGGTGCGTGTTTGCCAGTAGAGCTTGAGTCTTACAGTAGGTTGACATGGTTACCAGTAATTATTTGTTTCTTTGGCCTCAGGCAGGGCCAGCCACCATTAACCAGGCTGCTCACGGCCGTGTACACAGAGCTCGAGATAAACTTCCACAGGAAGAACATGGGAAACCATTTGTTTGGGCTGTTAATGTCGGGGAACATTTTTGTGAAGGGGCCCTTTGAGGGAGGTTTCTTCTTGGCTTATGTGACCAATTAAGTTACAACAAATAGCTTACATTTCAAAGCCTAAATGATGCTCCATTGAAGGCAGACAGAAGTCAGTTAAAAAGAGAGGAGGGTCATGGAAGAAAAGGGAGGAGGAAGAGGAGAAGGAAAAGGAAAAGGAATCTGGGGCAGTTTTTTTGAGTGTTTTAAAATAAAATCTGTATTTGAAATTTGTGTGGGGGAAGGAGGAAGAATGTTTAATATTCATTTCCTTGGAATTAGAAGCTATGGCGTTTTTATACTATTTTGTATGTTTACTCTAAAACTTCAAAAAGCGCCTATCACAGCATCTCAGACAACAAAGATGGGAGAAGAAAGAAGCAGAGACGCAACCTAATATGTTTTGGGTTTTTTACTTCACCCCTACAGGCAAGTCCATTTTTTGGAAACTGACCATTCTCAATAATCTCCTTATAATTTTGATACTGTGTCTCTGCCATCATTTATATTTATGAGTCTTCCAGCCTCCTCCACGACCACCCTGCCCCCTGGCTCTCTCCCCTTATGGTTTTGCTGTGACATTGGGCAGCTCCTTTTTTCTTTCTCCTAACTTCAAGCCCAAGATTAGGCATCTCACATTTCTGATATGTGGTCCGTGAAAATTTAACAATGTAACTTTTATGACAGTGTAATCACCAGGGCTCTGAGCTTAGGATCTAGGAAACTGAGTTTGAGTTTGGGTTTGGTTACTACTTGGGTTATAACCTTGGGTGCGTGCTAAAGCTCATTGCCCTCACAGCACAATTAGGCACTCGGAGTAGGCGAACCAGAATATACTCTGCACCACTCAACTTCTACAACTTTCCCCCCAGTTTTATTGAGACATATTAGCATACAGTACTATATCAGTTAAAGTATATGGCATCAAAACTTGAATTACATATATTGTGAAATGATTACCACAATAGGTTTAGTTAATATTTGTCATTTCATATTAATAAAATGAATGTTTTGCCTTTGTGATGAGAACTCTTAGGAGTTACCTTCTTAACAGCTCTCAAATACACCACACAGCAGTGTTAACTCCAGTCATGCATTGCACATACATCCCCGGCGTTGTCTGTCTTGTAACCGGGATTGTGTGCCTTCAGCCAGTTCCTCCTCTGCCTCACCTCTGTAATACAGTTCCGGTCTCCTTTTCTATGAGTTCTCTTCCTTCCTCCTTTCCTTCCTCCTCCATTCTCTCCCTCGATTCCACGATTCCACATGTAAAATTGAAATCAGGTAGTGTTTGTCTTTCTCTGTAAGACTTAGTATAATGAACTCAAGGTCCATCAACATTGTCGCAAGTGGCAGGATTTCCTTCTACTCTGGGGACCCCTAAAAACCTGGAATTTATTTATAAATTGTATACTTATTCTTACATGTTTAAGCTTCAGTCACCTTCAAAGTAACCTCCTTTTGATGCAACACACCTACTGAGACATTTTTTCCACTGCTCAAAACAGTTTTTGAACTCGTTGATTTTGATGTCTTTTTAGTGCTTCTGCTGGTTTTTGTTTTTGTTTTTATTTTGTTTTGTTTCTCCTCTCCCAAACCAGCAGAATGTTTCCTTTTGAGGACTTCCTTCATCTGGGGAAACAAAACAGTCACTCTGGGTGAGATCACGTGACTAGGGAGGGTGGGGCATGGCGGGTCATGCCATCTGTGGTCAAAAACTGCTGAACTCTCAGCGCAGTGTGGGCAGGTGCGCTCTTATTTAAATCACCCATTGTGGAATGGACAAACACATTAAAGAGTCTTCCAAAAACATTCATTGAAGCCAAAGGCAGCCTCTCACAGTGCCAGCTGAAACACTGGTACAGATGGCTTTGTAGAACATTCAAAGCCTGTACTACAAGGGCCTTTTCACGACTTCTGCATCCTTTCATCCACTGATGGACATTTAGGTCACTTCCTGTCCTGGCTGTGGTAGACAGTGCTGCTGTGGGCATGCAGGTGTGGATTTCTCTTTGACACACTGTTTTCATTTCCTTCAAATAAATGCCCAGAAGGGGAATTGCTGGATCGGACGGTAGTTCTATTTTAATTTGTTTGAGGAAACTTCATACTGTCTTCCACAGTGGCTACACCAGTTCCTAACCCCACCAAGAGCGCATGAGGGTCCCCTTTGCTCCACACCCTCCCTAGCACTTGTCAGCTCTTGTCTTTTTGATAAGAGCCATTCTTATAAATGTGACGTTATATCTCATTGTGGTTTTGATTTGAATTTTCCTAATAGTTAGTGATGTAAAGTACCTTTTTATATACCTGTTAACCATTTGCATATCTTCTTTGGAAAGTGTTTATTTAGGTCCTTTGCCCATTTTTATGGTGGGTTATTATTTTTTCTGTTGATTAGATCTAACAGTGTCTTGGTGAAGTCTTTAGAATCTTTTGTATATAAAATCACATCATGTATAAATGAAGATGATTTTCCTTTTTCCTTTCCAATTCTGATGCCTCTTATTTCTTTTTCTCACCTGAGTGCTCAGGCTGGGACTTCGAGAGCTATGTTGCATTGGAGGGGCGAGAGTGAGTACCCTTGTCTGTTCTGATCCCGTCAGAAAGCTCTCACCTCCCACCATTGAGTAGGATGGGTGACAGCTGTGGGCTTGCCCCATGTGGCTTTTTATGTCAAGGTGCATTCCTTTTGTACCCATTTTGTCAAGAGTTTTTATCATGAACGAATGTCAAATTTAGTCATGCTTTTTCTGCATCTGTTGAGATAATTGTATAAATTTTCCTTCCATTCTATTACTGTGATATATCACATTTACTGACTTTTCTATGTTGAGCAAGCTTTTCATTTCAGCAATAAATCCTATTTGGTCATGGTCAATGGTCCTTTAATGTGCTGCTGTATTCAGTTTTGTAGTATTTTACTGAGAATTTTTCTTACAACTTAAATGTATACAACTTTTAAATTTTTTCAACTACAGTTTACGTTCGATGTTATTCTGTATTAGTTTCAGGTGTGTATCATAGCGGTGAGACAGTCACACCTTTTACAAAGTGGCGCCCTGGTACTTCCACTACCCGCCTGGGCCCACACATAGTTGTCGCAATGTGACTGACCGTGCTCCCCATGCTGTACTTTAGATCATCGAGACTGCTCTGTGCCTACCAGTCTGTACTTCTTGATCCCTTCACCTTTTCCATTCAACCAGCCCCAAACTTCCTTCTATCTGGCAACCATCAGTCTGTTCTCTGTGCCTCTGTTCCTGTTTTGTTTGTTTGTTTTGTCCTTCAGACTCCACATATAAATGAAATTATATGGTATTCGCTTTCACTGTCTGACTTGTTTCATTTAGCATAATTCCCTCTAGGTCCATCCATGCTGTCACAAAAGTTAAGATTTCATTCTTTTTTATGGCTGAGTAGTAGTTCACTGTATATATGGACCACAGCTTTTTTTATCCACTCATCTGTTGGTGGGCACTTGTATCACTTTTGTATCTCAGCTATGGTAGTAAATAATACTGCACAAACATAGGGGTGCATAAATTCCTTCAAATGAGTGTTTTGGGTTTCTTCAGATATACATCCAGAAGCAGAATCACTGGGTCATAAAGTAATTCCACTTTAAATTTGTGAGGAAACTCCAGGCTGTTTTCCACAGTGGCTGCACCCATCTGCATTCCCACCAACAGTTGACTGAGGGTTCCTTTTTCTCCACATCCTCACCAATGCTTGTTGTTTGTTGACTTATTGATGACAGTCATTCTGGCAGGTGTGAGGAATATTTCATTGTGTTTTAATTTGCATTTCCCTAATGATTAGTGATATTGAGCATCTTTTCATATGTGTGTTTGCCATCTGTATGTCCTCTTTGGAGAACTGTCTTTTGCATCCTTTACCCATTTTTTAATTGGGTTGTCTTACACCATACACAAGAAGAAGCTCAAAATGAATTAAGTACTTAAGTGTAAGACCTGAAACCATGCAACTCCTAGAAGAAAACATCCACAGTGAAATCTCTTGCATTTCTCTTAGAAATACTTTTTCTGACATTTCCTCAGGCAAAGAAAACAAAAGAAAAAATAAACAAATGGAATTACATCAAGTCAGAAAGTCATTGCACAGGTAGGGAAACCATCAACAAAATGAAAAGACAACCCACTGGATGGGAGAATATATTCAGCCACGACACATCTGATAAGGAGCTCATATCCAAAACTTGCTGAGAATTCTTACATCTGTATTTTTCATGGGCATTCATTGGTCTGCAGGAATTTTTTTTTTTTTTGGTTTTTTTTTTGGTAGATTCCTTTGCTGATTTTGGTATGTGAGTAATAATGGCCTCAGAAAAATGAGTTTGGAAATATTCCCTCCTCTTTGATTTTGTGGTTGGATTTCGAAAAGAATTGGCATTAATTATTTAAATATTTGGTAAATTCGTCAGTAAAGGCTTCTGGTCCTGGGGTTTTTATCATTGGGAGATTTTTGATTACTGATTCCGTCTCCTTTCTAGTAATTGATCTGTTCAGATTTTTTTCTTCCTATTTGGTGTTAGTAGTTTCTTTGTTCCTATGATACCTTTTTAACTATTCCCAACAGCTGCAAATATAAGTTTAAAAAAAAAACTTAAGTGAAAAGAAACTGAAAAGAAAACCAACATTTTTGACGCTAAGTATATATCCATAGATTGTCTAATGTAATCTCTGTAATAATTGTGCAAAATGTTTAGTTTTATCTTTATCTTTGTAGTTAGAAAATTGAATTTCAGAGGAGGTAAATAATTTTATAAGATTACATGGTGTATAAGTGCCAAACCTGCCATTTGAACTACTTGGGTTTTAGATGAAAAGATTCAATTCTACATTTATAATTTATTCACATAATAGGATTTTCACAAGTTGCCATGTATGATTTTTCTGAGTATATATTTCTATGTGCATATATTAACACAGGACAGTTTAGAAAGTAGTCACCCATCTCAACCATTTTAGAAACTGAGGAACTTTGGTGCAGACACTGGCCCGCAGTGCCAGAGTCATTATGGATGAAATGAGACATTCACACGGACTACCGAGTCCAGTGGAGGAAAAGGGACAGCATGGCTTTTCTCTCAAGGGGAGCAAAAGCCTGGGCCCTTGCTGTGACCAGCCTTTATTGGGTTTCTTGGCACATTACATGATGGTCCTCATTTTCTATGCACAGGTTGCTTTAGGTGGTTACCTTTTACAGAAAACAAAGGAGCCAATGCCGCTAATCACATCACAGAAGAAGGATATTTGCAAAGGAAAAGGAAAAAGTGGTTGGACTGGTTACCCTGGTCCTAGGAAGGTTTGGCATGGATTTTAGGAAGTTATTTCACAGTAAACATTTGCCACAAATCCGGGTGAGAGAGTTTTTAGCGAAAAGCAAGACTGAAAGTGGCTTAGGCACATTGCAGGCCTGATTCCCCACAGGAGAACCTATCTGTGGGCGTGGGTCCTGTGCATCTCTGAGTGGGAGCTGGGCCCACGCCACACAGAACAGGCTCCTACAGAACCTAACACAGAAAGATAAGTAACTTGCCCTAGGATTAATTTTTGGGGTCATAGAATTGAGAAGGAAGAGATTTTTTTCCAGAAGTTTCTTCTGGGGTTTCACGAGAAGTCAAACATGCTACTCCGGGCATTGTGAAAACTACATCGCCAGAAGCAGCCTTCCAGGGAGAATGACAAAATGTACACCTGAATTAAGCCTTTAAAAACTCAAGTAGTTGTTTGATAAGTTGCAAAGGCTCTGCTTGCTGTTCTATAAGAGATACCCCTGAGGGGATGTGTGCGTGGCATTACCTGCCTGAGATCCCCAAGAGCCAGGCGTGAGCCCCGGGCGGCGCAGTTTGGAGCATCTACCGCAATCCCTAAGCAGTGCATGGCAAAGCTGATGGCTACTTCATGAAAGTGGGTCATTTAAGGTGGAAATCTTTTTCCTGAGACCAGCAAAGAAAGTTGTGCAAATCCCATCTGCCAACAGGTGTCATTAACAAATGATGGTGTCAACGGAGATGCTTCTAATGGAAGCATAGCAGCCAATAAAACTTAGCTGCCATTGTCCCCTAGAGCCCTGGTCTTTGCAGGGGGCGGGGGTGGGGGTTTCCCAGCTGGTTATGCAAACAAGCCCTTTCTCCCCAGTCAGCAAGTCAGGGTTCTCTACCTACAGGCAAGATTCATCCTGGATAAAATGCCCAGATGCAATGATTCCCAGACATTGATTACTGAATTATTACTGTTTTCAGAAATTTAAAAAATAGGAGCTGTTAATGCTACTAACTGCAGGGTTCTGTAGCAAATTTGGGGCATTTTGGTCTTTCTTTTACAACTGTTCTCATCAGGGTTGATTCTCTGTTGATTCTAACCCCAGCCGGCTGGAGGCAGTCTTGTGTTCAGCCACAAAGAAGCATCAGATAAACACTTTTCAACATCGATGTTGAGTTTAGGTTCCCTGGGTTCTTGGTTTGGGCTAAGCAGAAGGCAGAAAGTAGACTCTCTAGGGAAGCTTTGTAAAACTATGTTTTGAAATGATTTTTTTCTAACTGTGTTTTCACATGTACTGTTGGGCAAAATGTCTGGGTCCTTTACAGAAAGAACCGTCATTCATCAGCCTTAGAGAAAAACCCAAAAGTGTGTTTTGGGTTTTTGTCCATTTTTGTCTTTATGTCTTTTGTTCATCCATTTATTTAATGGCTCATTGACCACATAACACAATGGATACTGTTAGGTACAAAATGACATGATTTTTGTTCTCAGAAAGTACCTATTTGGCTGGGAAAGGAGGGTGGTTAAATACATAATTACTAAAATATATGAGAGAGAAACTTAGGAAAAAAAATGATTCCAAGAAAATGAGGCACTGACCCAAGGGCGGGGGGAAGGAGAGAGATGAGGGAGGAGGTGTGGCCCTGGGGGTGCTCCGGTCAGCCAAGCAGAGACGGGGGAGGGGGGGCAGAGAATATTTTCCGGGGGACTGAGATCATATGTAGAGCCCCTGGGTCTTCTGTTCCACACGGATCAGAAAGGTTCTGCATGAAAACAGAGGAAAACCACAGCTAAACCTGAGGGTCCATGTGGCGTCCAAGCTGAAGACAGAGACAGGCAGGAGGCCGGAGTGGCAGGCCAGACTCCCCAGTCAGGTACAAAGTAAGTAGGAGTGGAGAATGAGCTTCCAGAAGTATTAGGCAAGGACTAAAATGCCTTCAACTCTTTGTTTAGTCTTGAGTTTTCATGATGACCTGGGATGGGAATAACAGTTTTTGTCCTTGAATAATAGCAGGTGGTGGACAGAGCATCACGTGTGGGTCTCTATACGTAGGGCCTGTAGCTTTGCCACAGCTGGTTGTATGAGCTTAGATCAGTCATTTCCCCTTCCCAGCCCCCAGTTTCTTCACATCTAAAAAACAGAAGGTGGATTATCGTTTCTTTCAGTCTTACGATTACATTTCAGACACCAATGAGACAACTTTTCCCATTTCAGTTTCACGTCTAGGTTACTTCTTGCATTGTCCACAGAGAGGGGGGTGGGAGAGAGAGAGTTTGGATCAACTATTTTACAATAAAGTAATTTACTTTAATCCTTACGTTGATAGCAGAGTTCATTTTGATAAAGTGGCATTAACAGTTGGGCACTAATAACCACTCACTGTTGATGTGGGAAGCTTTGGAAAACCTTTGTTTACCCAAAACCCCAGGCACCCTGCGAGAGCGATAAGGCAGTCTGGGAAAAGCAAACAGCAGGATACTCACAAGGACTGGGGCTAGCACCCCCGCGGTTAGAACTAATTTTCACATTTAGCCTTTGTACTCTGCTTCTGCCATGTAGCTAGAACTAATTACCGCGTTCTGCTTCTGTATCCCGCTTTGCTATGTAGACAGGAAGACCCCGTAGACTATATAAACCCTAAGAATCCTTTGTTCAAGGCTCAGAATTTGGAGATTGACTCCTTTGGGCCTGTGCACGTTAATAAACCTGGTACTCCAGAATCCCTCGGTGTCTGGTTGCTTCATTTTCCTGTAACACTGTGACCACGTTTGAATGTAACACGTGGGACTTCCACGTCTGAGCTGAAGGGCTTGGACTAGGCCCTTAGCTGCTACTCAGCCACATGTCCCAATCTTTCATGTTCCTTGCTGGATATTCCTTCTGGCTCTGCTCTCTTTTTTTGCTCTACTTAACCCTTCATTTTTAACCATGTCCCCAGGAGTCATAAGGGGTCTGGATTCCTGCCTTGCAGAAGGTCAAGGTCTAATTCTCAGCATGTGGGTTTGGTAGTAGATAGAACTGCTGGGGTTTGGGTAGTTAGACGAAGAGAAAAGTTGTGTGGAGAGAAATGCCCAGGTAGACTTCCGAGGCCGACCCTAAAATCTGCAGCAGTGCGGTCCGGGGA
Organism: Artibeus jamaicensis; assembly: GCF_021234435.1. Taxonomy (NCBI): domain Eukaryota; kingdom Metazoa; phylum Chordata; class Mammalia; order Chiroptera; family Phyllostomidae; genus Artibeus; species Artibeus jamaicensis. Next base: position 38,744,701 of record NW_026522030.1, on the reverse strand, counting down.
AATCAGCCAGGTCTGTAAAAGCGTGAAGGGACTGAAAGTCCTCCAGCAACACCTTGAAATTGTAGCCTCCACACTGGGCCTCAGGCAAAGGCTGTTGGTGGCACTTCCCACTGGCTCGTTTCCCAGTGCTGCGGCTGCCACCTCTGTGGTCCTCGGCCCCACTGAGCACTAGACCCTTCGGGGAAGCTTTGAAAAATGCTGATGCTTAGACACCGAGTCCCCAGAGAGTCTGAATTACTTGGTCTGGGGAAAGACTGAAGAAATCATTTATGAGCATAATTTTTAAACTCCCTAGGTGAACCAAATGCACGACCGAGGTTGAGAACCACTCCTCTAGGATGCCGCCACTACAAACTCACTTTACAAGCCGTCTGTGGAGGGAAGGATGGTCTTGCCCTGGCTGGGCGGCTCAGTGGGTTGGAGTGTCACCCAGCACACCACACGGTTCTGGGTTCAATCCCGAGTCAGGGCACACACGGGAGGCAACTGATGTGTCTGTTTGTCTGTCTCTCTCCCCATTCCTCTCTCTCTCAAATCATGAAACACATCCTTAGCAACCTTAAAAAAAAAAAAAGAAAGGATGATCTTTATCAGAGGTTACACACTGCTGACCCCATAGCTGGAGTTATTTTGTTTGACCAAAACAATATTTTTAAAAAACTGAAAAGCAAGCAAAGGCACATAAAACCCTGAATTTGAATGCCTTTTCAGGACAGCTAACCCTCAACAGGCTTTTGTCATTTCTGCTACTTTCCTGACCTCTGTAGGTATGTGGTTGCAGCTCCTGCTCTTCTGAGACCAATGTTTTCCTCTTATAATGAGGAATAATATTGTGTGGGCGGTGGAGGAGGAGGCTGAGGAGGGTAAAAGGGCAATCAGAAAGCTTCCGATAATCTCCCCCAAATTATGACTTCTCTCTTCCCGGAGTTTCCACCTCCTAACCACACTGTTTTTGTAGCTAGAGTAGTGCTCTAATTACGTGACTGGTGTCTGCCAAGGAGGAGGACTTTTCACAGACTGGGTCCATGTTCAGGACTTTAATTGGACCGTGGTGGGAAGGGTTCACCCTGGGGACATCTCTCTCCCGACCCTCGACCCTTGGCTGGGTCAGTGAGCTGAGGTTGGGCAGGGTGTCCCCAAATGTGGTTACTGCTGCCTGCGTTGGCAGCATTTGTGGACAGCGGAAACTACTCCCCAGAGTCAAGGGCAGGGACTTGGCCAACATGCAGGAAATCAGGAGATGTGGATGGGTTCCAATGCTCCGGCGATCCACCCCTCAGCACTGTTTCTGAAAATGCAGAAAATCTCTGTCTAGAAAACTACTAACCCCTTTTATCACAAACTTCCCACACAAATAATGGTACTGATTAATTACAAACCCATCATTTCTACCACAGATGTTTACTTTCCTGATCTCAGGACCAGAGATTCTACCACACGTGGTTCCATCTGCTGCCCTCGTTCCCACAGTGTTCTCTCCAGGGGCCCCCAAGGCAGCCGACTGGTGCCGTGAATGGCTTGTGGGCGGGGCTCGTTTACAGTGCCACTTCTCACCCTGACGGGTTGGGCTACACAAGTTCAAAACGCTCTTGGTGACAGCACATTACTACTGGTGGTTAAAGATCAGAAGTAATAATAGTGCGGATTAGCTGTACTTTCCAAACTGCAGAAGTCAGCCCAAGTTTGTGGTCAGGACTGCTATTTCTGCTCCCCTTAAAGGGTGCTGGTAGGGTCGGTTCTTGTCCTAGTCCTTTAAAAAAATGTGCACCTGTCCACAGTGAAAGGGCCCACGGAGCAGGCGGATCTTCCGATTCAGATCTGGTGGAGACGGCCTGGGTTCCCTTCTGGAGCAATCAGGCCTGTGACCCCTCGTTCCCAAGTTCACATGCCCTGTGTCCGCAGCTACTAGGAACATAGTAAAGAATTGGGATGTACTGGTTTTTGTTTCTTTGTTTCTAAGACTCTGAGACACACAAGACTTTTGTAGCAAAGCCAGGATACCAGGATGTTATTTGGGGTGTAATTTCTACAGCTGTTTCTGCCCCATCTTCCACACTGGGTAACACATGAGCCCTACACAATCGTCCCTGAAATTCACTCATGTCCACTAGGGCACCACCCAAATCGGGGGTCCTCCAACCAGGACATAAAGAAGTATCTTTATTTGAGCACAACTACCCCACTGCAGGCAAACAGAGCATTTCTACTGAATAACTTCACACATTCCACTTAAAACAAAGACTATGAAGGGACAGGAAGGCATTGCGGTTTTAATCCTTTCTCCTTTCCTGGGACAGTGACTAGTGATGGATTTCTCTGTTCGTCAGCACCGAGGACACAGCCATCGTATTATTTTGAGTGTTGGGGTTTTCGTAGGTCCATTGGTTCTCTTGGTCGTCACATGGAGATTTACTGCCATGGGAAGGATTCCGTGGACTCATCGCTGCTGCTGACCCGCCTGCCCCTCACTCGGATGCTCGCTTACATCGACCTCTTCTTTCTCCCTCCTCGCGTCGCATCTGCTGGCGCCGTTTCCTGCTGCCCCGTACGTGGACTTTGGGGTCTCTTCCCTGTTTTGGTCATGTACTTAGCGACAGCCCCTAGGTCGTGTTAGACCCTGTGCTATTCATTCTACTGCTGGGCCTGTGACCTCACTGGTCCGCTCTTCTCCCTGGTCGCGCCGGTCCCGTGCTGGTTACCCGGGTTCCCCAGACGCTCGGCCCTGCAGTCTCAGACACCGGAAGGTCGTGCCCTCGCTGCCCTGTCTGGGTAAGCAGAGTTAGCTCTCTAGCCGAGTGATGTTTCCTTACCAAAACCCAACCCATAGAACACCAGGCAGTGGGGCTGTAACTACAAGTTGACATTCTAAATTTATATAAATCATACATGAATTCATATATTTTGTAATATAAAACAAAAAATGATGCCTTATATGTCCACACAGAAGGACTTTGGGGGTCTTTGCTCATTTGTTGATTCAATTATTTACCACATTTAATGTGGACCCTGGGGGACGTCCTTCTCGGATCTCAGCAAACCCCTGGGTCTGTGTGCCCACGCCCCAGGTTTTGAACACTTCACCACTAACTAACTCCTCACAGCTTTGCCCTTCCACACTCTGACCGCGTGGATGGAAGTCGCCTTGCCCATTTAGAGAGTTGAAGCCCCTGGGAGCTTATGACCCACCCCTTCAGGGGTGCCCACTATCCAATGACTGACTGTGCAGGCAGGGGAAGATGCAAAATACCAGCTTCCAGCCCTGAGAAGAAATAAATTCTGAGGTGAGATGTCTGCCCTGATGCTCCCCAAGGGATCTGGTGGAGACAGGGACTTTGTTTGACCTTGTGTTCTTCTCTCTCCTCCCTCCCCACTCCCTCAGCACGTCCTGGGGGCATGTCCTTCATAAATCGCATGCACCTATGTGTTTTGTTCAGGGTCTGCTTTGAAGAAAACCCTGTCTAGTAAGATAGGACCCTACCATGTCCCAGACACTGCAACTATGTGCTGGTGGAAGAGACCACAGTAAAGAAATGAACAAAACGATTAAGCTTGGTATTGACATTAGACATCGTGGTCCTCTAATGAATGTATGGTGCGTTCTTCAGAGTCCTGAAGGGAAAGAGATGGCAGCTAAATTTGGGTACTAGTTTTATAAGAGGGTTGTTTTTGAAGACGTGGGTGGGTCGTGGGGGTGTCCCAAAGAACAGCAGCACAATAGCCTGAGCTAGTAGCACCTGGGGGCCATCACTGCCTCCTGAGAGAAGTCCACCTGACCGAAGCGGTGGCCTTTGGTCAAGGGACAGAACCAGCCCGAGGGGACCACACCAGCAGCCCAGGGAACAGGGCTCAGTGTGAGTCTGGATGGGTCAGCAAGCTTCCCAGCACGTACAGAGCTTTGACAGTATGCAATTGTCAAAAAGTACTTGACTGCAGGAAAGCATAGTGTGGACCCCTAACCCAGCCCATGGGACACTGTTGGTTTGCGGGAGGCAGTTTGGGAAGCCCTACGGTGGAGTGCAGTTTGGAGATGATCTTTTTAAGAAACACGAGGCCTCTTTACCTACGCAATTTTCCTGTTTGCAATACCGTGCCCCCCGCAGACCCCCCACACACACACACTGCTTCTGTCTGAGTCATGGAAGTCACGAAGTCCATTCCCACACAACAGCATCCCATTCAGTGTGACCACTGCATCTGGCTAGCATCCACTGCCTCATTCTGAATCACCCACCTGCCTTGAACCTCACTGGTACTCCATTCCAAGTGCTCACCTTGTCATTTGTACTCTAGATTATAGACCCCCCCCTTCCTTTTCTCACCGTGGTCTTTTTTTCCCACCTCGACTCTTGTTCCAATTCCTCCCCAGTGGTCACACTGAAGAACCCTTTTCTGTGAAACAGCAATCATGTGCAGCACCCTCCCCTCCTCACCACGAGGGGGCAGTGTTTCCAGCCCAGGTACCTGAACCCAGGCACCCACGGAAAGGCAAAAGAAGGAGGGGGGCTGCTTCCAAATCTCCCGGCTCACATAATCACCTGTCTATCCTAAGAAAAACATCTTTGAACATGTCTATTCTTTTAAATATTAGCTCCTTACTGGGTATAAATTACATAGGACTAAAGGCATACATGTATTTAAAGAGATTTTGTGTTCTGCAAAGAGAGGAGCAGTTCAGGTATTTGGAGTCTAAATTTATTGCATTTATTGTATAGGGTGGAGTTCTAAGGAGCTAGTAATGTTGTTTCTGGTTCAAAGTAGGTTGAAAGAAGGGTGGGTGAGCAGGGGTGTTGGAGACAGGCAGCAAGTTGGTGAGGGAAGAGGTAAAAATGGAAACAGAAATAAGAACTCAGAAAGCGCTGCCGGCCGCAGGCACTTCATATGCAGGCCATCGGATTTGTGAAAACATAGGGGAGTCATACTCATACTTCAGTTGATTCTCAGCACTTTATTGCTCTTATCAGCCCAGAGCTGATTCTTACCAGGAAAAATCTGAGTGTTCAAGAAAATGGTTAATGTTGGTCATTGCACGCTAAGAAGGCGTGGAAGAATGCAACGCAGCTTTTAAAAATGTTCACCTTCCTGATTAAGTAGTAAGAGTTACCGTTTGCTAAGTATAATGAGCTGGGCACTGCCCTAAACACCTCACATATTCTCCTTTCATTGTCAAGTAACTCTGCAAGGCATAAACTACGATTTACTCTCACTTTACAGGAAATGAAAGTGAGGGTGTGAGAAGTTAGCTCAGGTGCCTGCCTGCCTCCAGTTACCATGTGGCAGAACCAGCACTGGAATTAGGATGTCTTATCAGAGCCCAAGTCATTAATCACTCTCTTTCGTCTGGGAACCCTGACAAATGTTTTAGTGTTTCAGGGGTTGCGCCATCAGCTCCCTAGAGTTTCCCTTCATCCGCAGGCCATGTCTGATGAATGTGACAATATTGTACTTCTTAAATTGGCTCATCCCAAGAGGATGTTTCAACATAATGGGATAAATAGAACAACAACAGAAGGTATTTAATCAGAAAGGCATACAATTCAATCATCCTAAAGGAATGAGAATTGATTCATTCTCCTTTTAAGAAATCTCTGAGGGAAAATAAATCCACAAGCCCTGGTGGAGGTGAGTTGGTATTTGTCAGTCTTGCAGCTCTATTTTATCTTTGCCACTCAGTGTACTGGCTTCCCCGCACCCCCACCTGCACCGCACCCCCCCAACTTCCGTCTCTGCCCTTCCCTAAATTAGCGGCTTCCTCCTGCCTTCCACAAGAGGGCGCTGGGTTTCCCACGACGAGAGACCTACAAAACAGAATAGAACCACTAGAGGGAAGCAGTGAGATCCTTACGCCTAATTCTTCCGTGAGACTCAAATCTATTTGTAATTTCACCGTTTCAAAGAGATGCTTTTTATCTAAGATATATACTTTATCATGCGCAGATGGTGCCAGTGGAAAATGTGCTCTGGCAAATCATGGGGGCACACGTCCGCCCTGCACTGCCATCTCATCGAGGCTGGTCTGATGGCCACAGGTCATTCTGTGGGAAGCCCCAGGCACACAGCTTACCTAGTAGAAAAGGCGTGGCCTGTCACTCGGTCTACTCAAAACATTCCTACTCGATAATTCCTTGCCAGGAATTATTAAATCCATTAAAGTTTGCTCTGTTTCAAGAACGCATGTTGATCACAAACAACTGCAAAAGTATTTGGTTCTTCTTACATCTTTTTTGAGAGAGTTGGAGGATCAAAGCTGGACAGAAGGAGCCCACCCACTCCCCAGTGGGTCCTCTGTGTTCCGGGGGAACTGCCACCTGACAGCACCACCGAAGGACTAGTGGAAGACAAACAGCATTGACCTTGGCTCCCTCGGGGAGTGCACTGACGACAGCGCTGTGGTTATTAGCATAGCGGCAATAATGGTACTCCGGGGTTCATTTTTCAAGTACCCTCTCTTGTACATGTGGCTATGAACACATCACTTGAATGAATGCACTTAAGTTTTTATACAAATAGCAGTGGGGGAGTGATGCATGTTCAAGGTGTTCTGCAACATGGAATAATAAACAGCCATTTAAAGTGATGCCAAGGAGTATTTTTAATGTGGGAAGATAGTCACAATATATTAAGTTTTCTAAATAGGTTCTAAAACTCTATGAGCCCATTTATGTAATATTTATTTATATACATACATTGAAAAAAGACTGAGCGATATATTGATTATTTCTGGATGGTGGAATTACACTTTTATTTTTTCCTCCTTTTTGCTTATCACTATTTTCAACCTTTTCTGCCCAACCATGTATTATATGTGTACACCTTTAAAAGTTTACCAGACTGTGTAGTTTATATGTTTTGCATTTAAGGGTGTGTTTAGGCAGCGCTGTCTGATCGTTTCACACAGGGTGTTCTCGTGATCATACACTTCTCACCCGCCCGTTACTTTAGAGCCGCGAGGCTGACTTAAGAGTGGGACGGGCAGCAGGGCTGCTTTCATGGCCTGTTCTCTTGTGCTTTCAGAATGCAAGGTCGTGTCTCCACACTGTCCCTGCTCAAGAAGCTCTGGCTCCCAGCCCCACCCAAGTCACCTTCCCTGTCCCTTCTCGCTCTGCTTCACAAGCTCCCGTCTTAGGCTAGACCTTTTCCTCTTTTTCACCACCCCCTGCACATTGGCAGGGGCGGGAGGCCGTTGCTCGGCGAACCCCACCACCTCGTATACCTCACCTGTCCAAATCTCGTCCACGCTTCAAGAGCCAGGTCAAATGCCTCTTCACTCCGGGCCTCTCCTGCAGCCCCCCACCCCCACCCCCAGCCATAAGCTCTCTCTCCAGTGTTCCAGGGAGGCAGTGACAAAGTGTGCAGTGAGGCCGCCGTCCCTGCTTTTCCCAGGGCGCCCCTGAGTCCTTCCCATGAGTGATCACATCTGCAAACAACCAGCAACCCCCGTCCTCACCCACTGGTGCAAGTGGGTGTTAACGAGGTCGAGGAATGGGCTTTGGCCAAAGGTACACACAACGAACAAGAATGGGTCTTTAACCAACATGTTTCGTTATGATTCCAAGATTGTTTAGGAGCAAGAATTTTCAAAGCACCGCAGAGCATGCCTCTCCCTCTAGAATCATTGAAAAGGCTTTTCTACAAGTGGCTCTTGGCTGCGGCTGCCTCTTCTAGTGCAGGACAGCAGGAAGATGGTTTGGGCACCATCACACACGGAGCATGAGGAGCAGCTCCATGCTGCAGGCCCCCAAGGAAGCAGGCCTGGTCTCAGGCACACCTGCCCTCCCCACCCTCCCCCGCCTCTGTGCTGCCCTGGCTGATGGACATGGGACGGTGGATCGGTTGGGACCTGGCTCCTGCTAGGTCCCTGCACCCTTCCCACCCAGCTGCTGGGGCCCTGGGGCTCTCCCATCTGTTTCCTGGCTCTGCCCCACAGCCCACCAGTGGAACCTCCATTTCCCCCATTTTCCAAGCCCCTCCCAGCCCACACCCCCTGGGCCTCCCCTCAGCCAGGCAGTGGGGTCCTGCTGATAAGTAAACAAGGAGTGGGGTAGTCACCAGCACTCAGGGTTGGAGAGAGGCGGGTCCCGATCCATCCGGGCTCAGCTGCTTGTGGCCCCTCGTGCTTTTCCTCTCTGTCCCATGGTGTACATACCGTGTACCTGCCTGGAACCCCTGGTCTTTGTTCCACTCCAACTCCTGTTCATCTCCCAAGGCCGGCAGAGGTCTCTCCATCCCTAGGGCTCTGCTCGACCACTCCCACTCCAGAGCATCTCTCCCCCCAGACCTGAACACGGGCTCTCACAGTCTGGCTGCGGGGGCCCAGGCCTGACTCGGCTGCTTGCTGGCTCTGAACTCTGGGCAGTTTACTCATCTACAGCTTCCTCAGTTTTCTTACCTGTAAAATGGGAATAATTGTTGTACCTACCTCACAGAGTAGTGACAATGAAAGAATTAGCCCCCGGTTTTGGCAACAAAGCAAGAACTTCATAAATGTTTATTTTTCTCTGGATAGCTTGCATTTTTCAATTTGGTATATTCTTATTAAACTTTATATAGTTTATATCTTATCTTCTTAATGAGATTATAGGCCCTTTATATGCTATGATTGAGCTTTCTATCTACAGTGACTTTTTGTAGTCTTCATGGTACCCAGTCAGTAACCTACATACAGAAGATGCTTAATAATTACTTACAGCTTGGCACAGAATGCAGTGTGGCGATAGCGGTGACTTGCGGCCTGTGAAACAGATGATACCAAACTGCAAGTCAGGAGTCAGGGTACCCAACTCTCAAAGACATCCTGTTTCACACAGACCCTGCTGCTAAAGAGATCGCCCTAAACCGTGATGGCCGAAAAGCAGTGACGCTCCCTTGTTTCTCCCAATTCTGTGGGCTGCCCGTGGAGTTCTGTTGGTCAGCAGCACTCGGCTGGAGGGGCAGTGGGGCTGGGAGGTCAAGACGGCCTCACTCATGTCTCGCAGTTGGTACTGGCTGTTGGCTGGGCTTCTTGGCTTCTTCTCAGTTTGACTTCACACGCTCGGATAGGCTGGACTGGGCTTTTTCACAGCATGGTGGGTGGTCTCCGGAATCTAAAGACTCTTAGACTCAGAGCTGTATTACCCTCAGAGTCTGGGCTCTGAACTTGTGCTGTCACTTTCACCATATTCTGTGGCTCACAAGGCCCACAGAGACCGAAAGAGTGGAGAAGCAGGCTCCACCATTTGAAGACAGGAGCGTCAGAGTCACATTGCAAAAGGGGACCGGTCACAGGGAGGCCCGACTCACTGGGGGCCATTATATAACCATTGCCACACATGCTTGCACGTTTGGTAAACTTATGAGATGACAATCTCAATAACCTTTCCCTACTGTGCTTTACAGTTAGACAAAGGTATTCACACATATTCGCTATTTGACCTTCACAACTACCCAGAACTCCTCTAAGGCAGGCAGAGGCGGTAGCACCATCTTTATAACAACTTGAACTTGAAAGCGGACGTTCCACAGGTTCCTCCAGCTCACACAGCCTGTCATTGCTAGAATGGCACTGGTATGCCAGTGTCCTTTTTGTGAGTTATGAAATATTGTCATACAAAGAGAGTGGAGAATAGTGCAAACAGCTACCCAGGGAAGCGCCACCTGGCTGGAAGACCGGACGTCAGCAATTGGTTCACAGTGCCCCCCACCCCCACATCAGTCATGGAAGCATCCTAATTTCAGAGAGATTAAAATCTGAGGAAAAATGTATGCCTTAGAATAAGTGGAATATGGTCAATATTCTTTATGAATAAAAATATATTTACACAATATTATTCATTCATGGGAAGGATAGAAGCCAAGTTCAAATGACTGTCATCCCAGAGTGGTCGTGTGGAAGAGGAGGGTGTGTGGTTGAAGAATTGTTTCCCAGACAATTCTTCTCCTAAATCTATAAACTACCAGCAGAGGGCCAGGTGGGCTGCACCACTGACCATAAAGGGGGAATCCCAGAGAAGAAATTTAGAATTTGGGTGTCAAATTATAGGAATTTCTTTAGGCTCATTGCATCTGAAACCTCTTGTGTGCAGGCCTGTGTGTGTACAGGACAAACCTGTATTGTGTCACCAGGGAGGGGAGAAAGGGGTCAGCTGGGCCGGTCTGGCGTGCAGGCACCTGCCACGCACAGTTTGGGCAAAGGGAGGCACATCCAGGGACACTCTAGAAGCAATGACCCATACTACAAATAGGATAGAAACAAAATGGGAAGGTTGAAGTCAATGCTGAGAGGTTAAAAATAGCCTAGGATGATTTTGAAAGAATGTGCTCTCGTTTTTTGAGGCGTCATTTAAGACAAAAAGTGAACTTGGCAGATTCTGACAGCCTTCTCCTACCACTCAAGAAAAAGATAAAATAACAACAATAGCAAATGTAACAAACAGTTTGCTTTTAAAGCATCAGCTCTGAGTTTTTGGCAGAATAAGGAAATCCTGGATTTAGGAATTCCACCGCTTCCTTCCGGGTTCAGCAGCACGAGCTGGTGTCCCCTCAATCCGTGGTCCTCTGACTCCAGGACGCAGCCAGGTACTCAGAAGGGCTCGTGAGAACACGGGTGCTGGGCCTGCTCTGAGTTTCCGATTCTCTAGTCCCGGTGAAGCACAGGTCTCCATTTCCAACCAGTTCCTAGAACCACAGACAGGAATGAAGTACTGATACCTGGGGCAACCTGGACGAACCCCTAAAACAGATGCCAAGTGAAGGAAGCCAGATACCAAGAGGCCACAGACTGTGTGATTCCATTTATATGAAATGCCCGGATAGACAAATCCGTACAGACAGAAAGCAGATGAGTGGCTGGCAGGGCTGTGGGAGAGCAAATGAGCAGTGGCTGCTGAGTGAGGACGGGCTCTCCCTTTTGGAGTGATGATGAGATGCTTTGGAACTAGGTACATGGGAAGTACGTGCACCACATGGAGAATGTACCAACTGAAAATGAATTGCACACTTAAAACTGGTTCATTTTGCCCTGGCTGGTGTGGCTCACTGGACTGAGTGCCAGCCTGTGGACCAAAGGGTCCCTGGTTCAGTTCCCAGTCAGGGCACATGCCTGGGTTGCAGGCCAAATCCCCAGTAGGGGGCGCATGAGAGGCAACCACACATGGATGTTGCTCTCCCTCTGTTTCTCCCTCCCTTCCCCTTTCTCTAAAACTAAATGAATAAAATCTTTAAAAATGGTTGATTTTATGTCATGTGACTGTTCCCTCAATTAAAAATACATTCCCAGCGGAGGCTGGTACTGCTGGTTCAGGGACTACAGCCTGGGAACCGCTGACCCCTGATGCAGGCGTGGGCGGGGAAGAGCCCCAGAAAGGCCGACCTCCAGAACCAACGGAAAACCCACGAAGTCGCCAAGCGGACCTCCGGCGGAGAACGCCAGGAGTCTACACAGGTTATACTGAAATCTTTGTTTCCAGTTTGGGCTGAGACTCAATAGCTGGACGCCACTTCCATGTTCCAAATTGCAGCCCTGGCCAGCTGAAGAAAGGAGGTGACCGAAAACCAGCTTTGCCCTTTTTGGCTGATCGCTCACCTCCGGCTGATAACGAGGGCTTCGGAGGGGGAAGGAAGCTGCCAAATGGAGCCAGAAGAACTAGATTTTGCTCTCCGTTCTGCCTCTAACTAGTCGACTGCTTTGACCAATTATTTACTTTTTCTGTGAATGTTTCCTCATTTGAAAAATGGGAATAAGAATAACTCCTTCATAGGGCTCTTGGGGGAACTAAACAAATGGACTTTTAATTATCATTGTTGTTATTTCCCCGAGTTACTATGTCACTGTGCTCTGACCCCACTGACCCAATCCCGTGACGCCGTCCTCTGAGTGATGCTCTCCTTACATAGAGGGGCAATTCTTGATTGTTTTTTCTATAGCTAAACATGAAAGATGGCATTTACGTGTGCCACAGCCTGATGTGTTTTTGTTTTTGTGTATTAATGCTGCTTTAGAAGACAGGAAAAACGAAGACAGGGAAGTATGGATAAGTAGGCTGGTCACCTAAGGAACATAATAGGCAAATTATGCAGGGCATGTAAATGCTGGACATAAAGAGGAAAAAATGGAAGGACCAAGAGGCACCTAATATTTATGATACAGTCAATATTCATGAGTGCTTAAATTGATCCCATTGATATCAGCCATTCTGGACCCAACAAGTTATCTGCCCAAGAAACAGATGAAGATCATAGGTTAAGGGGTAAACTAAGCCCTTGGCCAAGTGTACTTTCTCTTGTATTTCTTCAGAGGAGCAGATGTGTGTTATTGGCTCAGAGCTTTGACCCGCCAACCTCCATTGCTGAAACGCCCACTCGGGTCCACGTGCCCACACTGTACGGAGGGGTGGGATCAGTGGTCACTGGGGGGCAGGGTTCGGAAGGCAGGTGGGGACTGACTACAGAGGCGCCTAAGGGGACTTGGAAGAGAGGGTGGAACTGTTCTATATCATAATTATGGTTGTAGTTTCATGACTGTATACATTGGCCACAACTCACAAAACACTACACTGAAAAATTTTACTGCATGTAAATTATACCTTAATCAGAACATAAAAATCAATATGCTCAAGACTTTCCCCCAAATATCATGATTCATTTTTTGTGGTGTGATGCCCCGAGATTTTTGTATAAAGCTCTCCAGGTGGGGAATCCCTGCTTCTGTCCAAGATGGGGGGACAAGGAGCAGGGTTCCCCTCCCACCAGAGGCGGCCACAAGCGCAGAGTAAAGATATGGAACAGTGGTTTTCCGGCTGGTGGACATCAGGCAACCAAGAACAGTGAGCCCTGCAATGTGGGGGTGGTGTGTTCATTATCTCGATCTTGGTGATGGTTTTGGGGAGATATTCACACACATATATATACTATATATATAAATTGTTCACTTTTTATATGTGCAGTTTATTGTACATCACTTATGTACAATAAAGTCTTCGTCATACAAAATAAACCTCAATGAAATTTTGTTAAGTTTCTCAGATGGTGCCACAAGTATGGCCACAGTTGAGAACCGTCAGCCCAAACATTGGATCTTATTTAGCCCTGGACCGTAACCTCATAAGATTTGAATAATTTGAATTACGTGTAACATGGGCAAAGAACATACAATGTTAAAGTTTACTAGAAGACATACTTTGCTTAACTGAAACTCATTTTGGAAAATTAGTTTGCACTTGTAGGAATAATTTTTTTTCAATGATTCTTCAAATAATGATCGATAGCTAAGAGAAAGAGAAGCTAGACCTTACATGAAGACTTTTTAAAGGTTAGCACAAAACACATCAATAATGACTCCTAGGCAATTTGGAATATGTGTGAAAAGCCTTAAAATTGCTCATAACATTTAACCCAGAGCTTAAACTCAGGAAGTGTAAGGTGAGTGCAAGGCAGGCCACAGCAGCAGCGCCCTGGACACCCAATCACGGGCGGACCTGGGGGCGGGGGATGCAGGGGAATGGGAGGCAGCTGCATCAGGAAAAAGAAGAGTACGGCCCGTTGGGAAGGTATCGTAGGACAATATCCAATGACAAGAAAACAAATCTGTCAGATAGGATGTTTTTGGTTACAAGTAATAGAAGGTTTAACAGCATAAACAACAAAGCTATTTACCTTGTCTAATAAGACGCTCAGTTGGAGGGTTGCAAGCTCGGGTAACTCAAACTCCACCAGGCAGTCCCAGTTTCAGCAATCTTCCTTTAATTGCCTCAGCCTCTCGGGCTGACCCCTCCCGCCTCAGCTTCCAAATGGCTGCCACTGTGTCAGACACCTCCAGGCGCGAAAAGGGGAGGTTTCCTTTTGCAGGTCAGCTTTTTGTTTGTTTGTCTTTTGTTGCTTTTTTCCCCCCAGAAGCTCCCTACAGATTTCTTTCATGTCTCCTTGGCCAAAATAATATCACATGCTTATTCCCAAGCCAATCGAGATGACTGGAAGGACCAAGAATGGCCCAGACCAATTGCAATTCATTCCCTCAGCCTGGAGGAGGTCCCAGCCTTCCCTCAGGCGGCTGGCTGTCCTTATCTGAACAGAATCAAGGTTGGCTGGCAAAGTAGAGTGGAGAGAAATGTCTGTTAACTGGGATAAAGTCACGTAACACGAACAGTGAATATAATGAAATTTGATTTTTAGAAGTGAATGTGAATACAGATAGGCCCAGAAGAAAAAAAAAAGAATAAAAGGCTGTATGTATCTTAAAATATAATTTCTAGTTGGTGGGATTATAATGTATTTATCTTTCTTATTTCTGCTTTTCCCTTTTTGTTCTACATTCTCTGTAATGAATATGTAATACATTAGAACCTGAAAGGATTCTCAAGAAATGCTATTTTAAAATAAAACACTTATAGCTCTCACTAGGACTTTTTGAAAAGGCAATAAGAAGAGCAATGAGGTAATATCAAACCCGAGGCCTTCAGGGAAGGCTGGTGTCCATCTGTCTGACGCAGGCTCCAAGGCCTGGGGCCTCCTGCATCCACGCGAATCACCAGGACCCAGAGGCTCCACGCAGATTTCAGCAGCTCTGCCTGAGGCGCCGCTTCTGCTGCTTGGAAGACACAGCCCGGTCAGTGCTCTTCCCAGACCAGAGGCCTGGGCAGCACAGGCCAGATTCCAAGCTGGTCCTCTGAGCCCAGGGCCAACGAGGCACTGCAGACCAGACCAAGGGACAGGGTTGCACAGAACACCTCAGCCCCACCACAAGCGGAAGACCAGGGATGGAGGAATAAACTGGAAGGCGTGAAAACAGAAGGCCAGGAAAGAGCAGCAAGGTGACTGTCTGCCCCCAACCACATGCCCGATAACTTGGCACATAAGCATGTACATGTCTCAGCCACATCGGGCTGGCATTCTAGCCTGGCACATCCTAAGTGTCACCGATAGTCACTTCTTAGTCCATACCTAGGACCCAAAGGGATGAAGGAGACCAAGAATGAGCAGAGTTGAGAAAACTGAGGGAAAGCATTTAATATTCAAGACATTTCATGGCAATATACATCCAGTCATCAAACTTCTGGTCCAGCCAAAGCTGGCCTTCTGCCTCCAGCCTCACGTCTTAAGAGAATGAGAGAGGCCACCCAAGTGGAAAAGACACTATATTTAGAGTAACACAGGTTTCAGTTCTTATCTGACTCTACCAACCCCTGCTTACACAAACTTGGGTAAGCCACTTCACTTCCCTGTGCCTCAATTTCTTCAGCTGTAAAACGAGGGAGGCTGTGTAAGGCATTCAGTGAGCTTGCTCACATGAAGTGTGACAGACCTCCGCTCTGCTCCATCAAGTGAAGAAGCTGGAAGCATAGTAGCTGCCTGCCAATGTACTGCCAACAGCTGCCCAGGAAATCCCTCTTTGGGCCTTCACAACAGCCGGTTATTTTACCAGCAAAAAGGGATAACTCGGGAATTGTGGAGAATTACAGTTCGGGACAAGCATGCTATAGCAAAAACCACGGGCAAGTCCAGCAAGCAGAGGAGAAAAAGACTACTTAATTGAGAAAAAGGAGAACGTTGGGAGGGGTTGTTTGAACAAAAGTCTGCTGGAGGAAAGCGAGAGTGCATGAAGAGTTCAGGGTGCTGATGGTGTCTCCCTGGCTGAGTTTCTGGGCGAGAAAGGAAATTTTCTTTCCTCCTGCTGGAGTGGTAAAGGACTTTTGACTTCCAAGGTTTCTCCCCGTTGAGGTCCACAACTGACAAGAAATGGCGTGTGAGGGCTCCCCCTGCTGGCCTCCCCGCTCCATTCTAAATGAGTTTTCCCTTTGTTAATTTTCACACCTCCCATATCCCAGCAGGACATTAAGGGCTCTGAAGACAGGAGTCAGGAGTCAGATTTACTTTTGAACGACGTTTCAATAGAGGCAGATCTCAGGGGCCTGCTCTTGCCAAAAACAATGAATGGACCTTAGGAAATTATACCCAGCTAACCGCCCCTGCTTACTGCCTGGCCACCTGGTGCTGCGGGAGTGAGCTCTGACTCTGCAGAAGAATGAATCGGGCTGGAAAGGGAAAGTAAGTGTAAAGCGCCCAACCGCACACCCAGCTGGGAAGGAACGGGTAGTGGTGGGAAGGAAAGGAGCGGAGAAGGGAGAGAGGAAAAGCGGCCGAGACACCCACACCCAGTGAACGATGCCTGGGAGGAGCAGCGACCTCGACCTGTCTTTCCTTTGGAAACGTGGACGTGTTGATCTCTTTGCCGCCCTTGTTTGCGGGTTAGCACAGCTAGGCGAACAGCTTGTGAGAGCTTGAGACGAGGTGAAGGACCAGTTCTCGCCAGTGAAAATTCCTGAACCATCAAAGCGCTTCCACACGAGACCTCTTACACCTGCCACAGACACGCAGGGCTGCTCCAGTGGTTAGGTTGACTTGGTTCTTATCAGGGCACTGAATTCTGACTCCATAACTATTAAAACTGTCCGGGGGGGCAGATGAGAATGAGAGCCTCAAGATCGTATTTCCTTACCCACATTGCAGAGACGGGAACTGGATCTTCTACAGTTTCCCAGACTATTAAAAACGCTCCATGACCAAAGGCGGCCAGTATGTCAGAGCCTCCGTACTCCCTCCCTTTTTTGAACCTAATATGTTTTGGTGTGTTTTAGTGTGTTGTCTAAGAAAAAGAATGTATTTGTAGAAACGAGGAGTGGTCTTTTTCCAAGTGTTTTACGAGGTTGCTCTTTGATAACAGTGCACCTGAGATTTCAGAGATCGTACAGCTGGCGAGTTCAAACCCTCTGCCTACAGACAGAAGGGGACACTGAGAGAAAGGTAACAGGAGTTCCCCAGGGCCACACAACTTGCTGGTGATTGACCGGGACTTGAACCCAGGGCTTCTTGTAAATATTTATGGATTTAGGTGTGCTTCTACTAGCTTTTACGTAGTAATTAATCCTTATTTCAGAGTACTGCATACCCATATTTTAAAGAGTCGAATAATGCCACCAAACAGTAGTCTCCTGAATGCAGCTCCTGAAAAGCGGCCACCTTCAAATCTGCCATGGGCTTCCTCTGGCATGTGCCTCCATGTTTTACAATAATCTGCCAATACCGATTTCTTGATTTACCAATGTTAGGTATAATCTATTGATTTCCTAATTTGCATGGTGAAAATTCAGCATGTCCCTGATTTCCCCTGCCGTCTCTCACCTATTTTTGGCAGTTATTTTTAAATTTCTCACTAAATCAATACATCAGAAAATAAATTATTACAATCATATAACTATTCTTTCCTTCTAAGTCAAGAAATATATTATGATTTCATTTTCTTTTTCATCATTTTCTTGTCCTTGGAGTTAATAATTAATTGCCTTATATGTTTTCATTTCCTTAGTTACCCAGGTACTGTTATTAATTCTTCTCGAACTTGCCAACCAAATACACTCTCTCTCTGGCACTGTTCTCCACAGGCACCAGATTTCCTATCACTTTGATACTGTCCCTGGCTAGCTCTTCCCTGGAGCCCCAGCCTCTTGCTCCAGGCCAGCCCGTAGCTCGCCAGGCTCTGGCCAGACGTCATGCTGGGGATGCTCTTCAGAGCATTCCCTCCATCCTGGGCTGGAGTCTCCGTTTTCTAACCTTGTGTATTTTTCTTGGATGAATAACTCACTCATTTCAGTGGAGTACATCTCAGAGTGCATAGGATGTAAAAAGTTTGCAAATGGCTATATTCTGCCTTCATACTTCGTTTTTCTGCGTGGGTATAGACTTTTTTTTCAGGAGTTGAGGACATTGCTTCTTTGATATCTAGCTTCCAGTGTTGCGTTTGGGAAGGCTAATGACACTTCGACTTCTAATTCCTTATGTGACCTATTTATAGAATTTATATTGAGTGTCTAATCTGTATTAGACACTGTATTCCAAACATTACAGGCACTTATCATGTTTAGTCCTTAGTAAAAAATAAATAAATAACTGGAGTAGAAATTACTTTTTCTCTTTTCAAATAAGGGAATTGAAACTCAGAGATGGGATATAGTTTTACTCAACACTTATTTGTCAAGAAATTATGAAATCAAGAAAAAGTTATGATTCTGAAAAAATTAAAACCATAAGATTCACGATAGAGATGTTACTGGCTCAAAGGACCCACACTTGTCAAGCTGGAAGCAAGAGCAAGCAATGCAGACGTGCAGAATGGAAGTTTAAGGTGGACTTTTCCAGGAAATGGGGCAGGAATACCCTGGAAGCCTACCAAAGCAGTCAGTCTTGCTAGAAGCTGTTGCCATATTACAAGTGTGTGTTCTTGACCCTGCCTGCTGGGTGAGACTTTCTTGCAAATAAACACCAACAAGTTTATATGCATAGCATACTTCATACACACCCTGGGAGTGATGTTCTAAGAAATGAATTTTGGAAACGAAAGAACTCCCTAACTGGCCATTTCAGCATGCTCTTCTATTTAGTGCTGTTAGCTTTGCTAGGAAATCTGCATGTTATAGATATTATTGGAACACAACTCAGTAACATTCTCAATTTTTATGCAGTGTTTTAATATTTCCTGTATGATACGGTTCTTCGTAAATACTTGAGCTGAAGAAGTGGGAAGAGCAGATGATGTGACTATTGTAGAATATTCTGACGGGAAATCGGAACCTAAATAAAACTCTGAAACAGCAATCTATTTCAACATCAATATCAAAACCGGGGCAAGCAGATAAGAAAGATAAATATTTTAGACTTCCATTATTAAAGAAGGAAATGAGCGTATACAAAGCAGTATTCATTCTAATGCTCAATTTGAAAGTGCATTTGGATAAACTCCTAACCACTGAACAAATGTTAAAGCAAAAAAGGAAATTTGTTAGGCAATTAATGCTTCGTGTATTCTACATTTTCCTTTCAACAACAATACATATTTTATACAAATATTTTGGTGTAATACTACATTTTTATAATAATTTTATTATATATATTGTATTAGTCTTCCCTTCTTTTAGTATTTTCTATTATCAAATATTTATATGAGGAAGAGATTCTTTTTACATGTAATTAATATATATATTCTTGTCATAAGATATTGATTCATAATAATCTATGCATTTATTTTGATTTTTTTACAGAAAACCTTGGTAGTACAACCCTATAGTAGAAAAATGATTCAATGTTCATTATTATGACTACCTGTTATTATTTACTATGTATAACTAGAGTATCATGAAAAAATACAGAATTATTTATGATTTCAGAATTTCTAAGAATCTTGATTTCTTATTCCTAAATCCCAAAGTCTGATGCATCTCAGGAAGTTGGGAGCACTAAACAGTGGAAGATAGAGCTACCAAGCTCCTGAAATGACTCCAGGCAGAAATATTTGGTGAATAGCACTAAGTACCACCCAAATGATAGAACCAGAATCCAAATAGTTCTTATGCCAGCACTTATGTTTGTCATCCTCTATCGTCACTAACTGTGCGGTGGTAGTCATCCGTTCATTCATTCACTTGTGCGTCCCACCAGCTTTTACTGAACCCCACATGTATGAGAATCACATTGGCCCAGCGTGGAGACAGATGTTCAGTCACATTTGTTGAGCTACCAGACACTAAAAGGTACACTGGCATGACACAGTGGGCCTGAAGGAAGGAGACCCAGGGAGGGCCACTTTTGATTGGGACGAGAAGGTAAAGTCTAGAAAACAGCAGGGCAATTCGGGCCATGCTAGATGACTGCCAGAGTCCCGCCTCGCGCTGCCCGTGAACTCACCCACTGCCCGTGAACTCCTGAGTGGAGACTGGGCTCCAAGGAGAAAGATGAGAGGTTGCCCAGGCACACAGCGCCCTGAGTAGGAACGCGGACTTCAACATCTAACAGTCTCACATCCAAATCCTAATCTTGTGACGTTAGTCAAGTTGCTGAAATGCTCTGGGCCCCAGTTTTCTCATTTGCCAAATGGGAACAGTATGTCTAAGCTTCTTATGTGAATTAAGTGTATTTATATTTGCTTATAATACATGTCAAATTCCTTGTATACTATCTGGAACATGTAAATGCTCACTCAATAAGAGAAAGCTGTTAATCATTTTTTATTTTAATTATTTATTATTAAAAATTAATTATATTTTATCATTTTGCCTGATCGTCCATATTCTTGAGAATTTTTACATACTTACAAGTAATGTGCCATACAGAGTTTCAGAAGTTCCTTAAATAAATCAAGAGTTCTGGCTAGGGAGAGACTATTTAAAATGTAGTTTGACTTTCTGAAGGAAAAAAATAGCCCGAGCTTTCATATTTCCTTTTCCATCCAGTGATGGGAAAGGTTTTTCTTAGCATGTTTGTCCTGAAACCATGGCTACGACACAAAAATAAAAGAATGTGGCTTCTCTGGGATTTGGGATGCATGTGGTGGTCAGAACACATAAATAAATATTCCTAATATGTCTCCAATATCTTTTCTTTCGAGATAAAATTAACATGGGTGGAACCCAGCACTCCTCGGGCCCTATGCGGGATCATGGTGCGCCCTCTGGTGGCCCATCTTTTTCAATGGCTTCACCTGTCTGGATGAGCAAAGTTGAAGGAAAGCATCTACCTACCACAGCAATATTGTAATTGATTTGGGCAGGGTCCTCAAGGGATACTAAAACCAGTGTGTTTGTAAATAAGCTATCTACACAATCTAAAAGTATCTCTCCATAGATTATTTATTACAACTAAGGGGAAAAGTTGCCTTTAGAGTGAAGAGATGTGGGCATACCACCAATGTCTACTCATAAATTATTAATTATTCAAAGACCTATTCTTCTGAAGTGGGCAAATCACCTGGATACCACTTTAACCACATGATCAAAGTTAACATCACCCATAAGGCGGCGAACTGACAGCACGTGTCTCCTACTGTGACGGCTGGAGGAGGACAGAGCCTGTGCATGGTTTGAATCTCATCCAAAGAAAACACGGACAAGCCCAAACGAGAGAGTGTGCTAGAAAACCAATGGTGTGCGCTCGTCAGGAATATCCGTGTCATAAAAGGCAAAGGATGAGGAACTATTCTGCAGTGAAAGACAGGAAAAAAACATGACAGCTAAGTGTAAATTTGCAATTCTCAATTGGGAAAGCATGTTATAAAGGGTAGTGTTGGAAAGATTGGCAAAATCTGAATACAGTTGTATTCAGTAATAGTGTTATATCAATGTTAAGTGTCCTAAATTGTATCATTATACTGTGCCCTTGTTCTTAGGAGACACTTGCCCACATGTTTAGGTGGGAGGGGTGGAGATATCCATAACTTACCTCAAATATTTCCTGTCTTCATCCACATGGGCCACTGTGACAAAATAGTATAGAGTGGAAGGCTTTTAAACAACAGATATTTGTTTCTCATACTTCTGGAGGCTGGGAGTCTGAGATCTTTACGCCAGGTCACAGACTTCTCCTTGTATCTGTACACAGGGCAGGGTCAAAGCTGCTCTGTAGGGTCTCTGTTATAAGGGCACCACTCCTCATCCTAATAGTTCCCACAGCCTGCCCACCTCCTAATACCATCACCCTGAAGGGCACCATTTCAACATATCAATCAGGGGAGGGCAAAACACAAACATTCAGCCTATAGCAGGTCCTGCCAATATAGTCTGTCCAGAGGGTATCCAACCTTGTAATATGAAGAATAGAGACATTCACTGTAAAAAAAAAAAATACAAGATACAAGAAACACTGTACATGGGACAATGAGGCCTTACTTCCCTTCAAAGCAGGTACCTTGGGACCTCATATAGTTCTCCCAGTCTCCATCAGCTGCCCTGTAGTATTTTCCTGAATCTCATTGATGGTTTGAAATCTTTTTCCTTTCAAAGTGATTTGAGTTTTGGGAAAAGCCAGGAGTTGCAAGGCACCAAATCTGGGAGATAGAGGAGTGGGTCATCTGGGTGATTTCATGTTTTGCAAAAAAAACTGCCCTGGACATGATTCATGAGTGGGCATGTTGTTGAGGTGAAGCTGCCAATCACCAGTTGCTCATAGCTGCGGCCTTCTGAATCATCCGAATAGTTATCATGGAGGAATGTTCAAGTTTAACTCAAAGTCAATGCAGATTCATTGCTCTACTTGCTCAGTCATTCTGAATGCAGAGGCCACACAGTCTGCCTGCTCACTCAATGGTGTCTACCGCCCCCACTGACTAGTACAGTGAAGTCTTCATTGTTCACACGTGTGCACTCCAGTCCACACTCCTTGGCTGCCAGGTTACATTGGTATACCTCCAATGGATATTATATTGGACTGGACTTTATTATATTAACAATGGCTGGACTTTTTCTGGACAGACCTCATGTGCGTGTGTGGGGTGGGGAAGATAAATCAATTACGTTAATTGGTGGATGTAGCTAAGGTATACTCATATACTCATATAGATGTGCAATGTACTATTTTTGCAATGTTTCTGAGAATTATTTTTTTCAAGATACAAAAGAAACATATCTATTTAACATGTACACAAATAGAGGCATCCTGCACACTTAAAAATCCAACCAGCATCTCTTTTGTAAGGTCAAATACAATATTATCTTTCATAGCCACTAAATTCCATCTTGATGAAATGTCAAAATGGAAAACAGGTGAAGAAGTAATTTCCTGCTCTGCCAGGCTCTTAAGACTGTACAGTATTTGCTGTCAACTTAGAATCTGCAGTGTTTAGAGAAGAACTGGCTTTGTTTGAAATCAAGGTCCCTCAGTCAAAAGCTCCCAAGGTCCGGAGAGCAGCTGGCACAAGCATAGCTGCCCGCAGGCATTCCTGCCCACCAGCCACGGGGCTGTGAGCAGCTTCCAGAACCAGCCGGGCTGCATGTGCACCGGCTGTTCCTGCTGGGGGTGGGGGTGAAGCGCCGGGGCCATTTGGATGCTTCTGTTCACAGGGCCCCTCCTGGGTCTTTCTCACGGCCCAGGTGAGCATGTGCGGAAAGTCAGGGAATCAGAGCGTGGAAATGGCTCTTGGAAGGCACTGAGTCCAACTCTCCCTGCCTTCCCATCTGTGGCTCTGATCTCCTCTAAAATCCCAGCCAAGGTCGGCTAACCTCTGCTTGAATGTAGCTGGTGGCCGAAACCCCCAGACAGCCCCTCCATTTGCGAACAGCTTAAATCGTTTGAACATCCTTTCTCTCAACGGCGAGTATCAAGACAAAATGTCTACTTCCCTTTTTCAAGGCCCCTAGCAAAAAATTTTTAGTGGAAGAAAATGTCAATACAAGTTAACTAGAATTTTGGAACCCCTCAAATACTTAGTCAGTAATTAAAATTGTATTTGGCTGTTTCTTTCAGACCCTTCAGCATAACACCGCAGTGCAACATCACCCAGAAAAACCAGAAACTTACATTTGAGGGCATTACTTCAGTGTCCTGAGATATCACCTCCTGGGAGATGCCCAATTTATAGGTATGTTTTTTAGAATAAAACAGAAATGGAGCAAAATTGCATACACACACACAGTATACACATGTAAGTGTACAGATAGTGGGTTTGCATGAGCAGAGAAGGGGGTTTGGGAGGGTGTTCTGGGGAGTGGGTTAGGGTAGGAGGAATTGGAACAGGAGAACAAAGAAGGTTTTTACTTTCCATCTATATGTTTTTTTAGAAGAGCATGTGCTATTTTTATCATTAAAATATTTCTCTCAAAAAATTTGAAAAACCACACAAAAAAGAAGTCATTTAAATTGAGCCAAAATACCGTTGCCTGGAGTTTCCATTTTGACTGCACTCTGGGCAGCTCAGAATAAACCTATTCCTTCTTGCATGTGGTGGCAAGTCAGCTCTCTGATGCCACTCCTTGGGGCCCCCATGTTTTTCATCCCCAAGGTATATGTTCCCACTTTCTTCAACTGTCACTCAGTTGACAGGGTTTCCAGTCTCCTTGACATCCTGTCACCCTCCACTGAACCAGAGACTATCAAACCGACTCAGAGAAAAATGCATTCAGATGTTCAGGTGGTAGTTGGTCATCTGTAGAAAATGAGCACGTCCATGGTTCCCAGCGTTTGTGCACTGACTTGGCCAAATTTTGTGGGCTCTCAGATGCCCTGTTATGTGATTGCATCACATGCCTGGACAAAAGCAGGTCTGCAGGGTCCCCATGCTGTTCACATCAGAATACCACCATGAGCTCTTGTAGCACTGACAGACAAAGCCGGGCTGACTTATTAGTGCCAACGCGCGACAAGAAAGGCAAGGCTGCTGCATGATTTCCTACTTGGGCTCATCCTGCACAAATTGTATGGCAGCTTGAAAAGGCTGTCCCTGTGTTCATTTATCACCAGAGGCACCACAGCTTCTGTTTGCCCAGCTGAATCTTCATTTAATGCCAATTTGTCCATGAATAATTATTAATAACTCCCCCTTTTACTTTTAAAAGTGTTGCAGTTTGGATGATGAGCTATATGGTCACCCACTTATATACTCAATAATAATAACTTTTTTTAAGGTTGGAATTGATGCATGCAATGTATGTGGGTTTTAAAATTACCTTTGGATTAACATTAACCCTGTTTTACAAGAACTCTTACTACTAAAAACACTTGAACATTGAATGTTTCTATTCTGGTTAGTGGCTGATTAATAGTTGCTTAAAACTTCCTTTAAAATATTAGCAAAGTACCTAGTAGCTAGGAAAATAATTTTTTAAAAAAGGAAAGAAATTGAGTTTGGTATTTGAACTTGTGAACTGAATTAGTTATTTATTTAGTCCCATCACCATTTTTTAAGTTCTTCTCCCCCCACCTCTCTCCCCTTTGGTAACCATCACATTGTTCTCTGAATCTCTGTATCTGTTTCCATTTTGTTTTGTTTTCTACTTCATTTTTTTTAGATTCCCCATATAAGTGAAGTCATATGGTATTTGGTATTTTCTGTCTGACATTTCAATTAGCATAATACCCTCTGGGTCCATCCATATTGTGGCAAATGGCAAGATTTTATTTATTTATTTATTTATTTTTTGCTGAATAGTATTCTATTATACATATCACATATTTATCCACTCAGTTACTGATGGACATCTAGGCAGGTTCCATATCTCAGCTATTATGTTAAAGCTGCAGTACACATAGGGGTGCACATATCTTTTCAAATGTATTTTTGGTTTTTTCAGGCAAATACTCAGAAGGGGAATGGCTGCATCCTAGGGCAGGGTGCAGTTCTCTGTCTTCAGTTTTCTGAGTCACGTCCATACTGTTTTATACGGTGGCTACACACTTCGCCATCCCACCAACAGTGCAGGAGGGCTCCCTTTTCTCCACATTTTTGCCAGCACTTGTTGTTTGTTGATTTATCGATAATAGCCATTCTCTTCTTGTGGTTTTAATTTGTGTTTCTCTGATGAGTAGTGACACTGAACATCTTTTCATCTGTCTGTTGGCCATCTGTATGTCCTCTTCGGAGAAACACGTGTTCAAATCCTCTGCCCATTTTTAAAAATTGGACTGTTTGTCTGCTTGTTTGGTGTTAAGTTGTATGTGTTCCTTATATATTTTGGATATTAAGCCCTTATCAGATGTATTACTGATGAATATGTTCTTCATTTTGTAGGTTATTCTTTATTTTGTTGATAGTTTCCTTCATTGTGCAAAATCTTTTTAGTTTGATGTAGTCCAATTTGTTTATTTTTTCTTTTCTTTCTTTTGCCCAAGGAGATATATCTAAAAATATACTACTGAGGGTAAGATCTAAGAGTTTACTGCATATGTTTTCTTTCAGGAATTTTATTAGTTCAGGTCTAACATTTAAATTTTTAATTAATTCAAGGTTATTTTTGTATATGGTATAAGAAAATGGCCCGATTTTATTTTATTTTTTGCATGTATCTGTCCAGTTATGCCAGCACCACTATTGAAGAGACTGTCTTTACCCCACTGTGTATCCTGTACTCCTGTGTCATAGATTAATTGATCATATAAGCAAGGATTGACTTCTGGGGTTTCTATTATATTTCATTGATCTATATATCTATTTTGATGCCAGTACTGTGTTGTTTTGATCATCATAGCTTTATAATATACTTTGATATCAAGAAGCATATCCCCCACTTTGTTCTTTCTCAATTTTTTTTCTATTTGGGAGCTTTTGTGGTTTCCTGTAAATTTAGGATTAATCTAAGTAGAATATTATTGGTATTCTAATAGGGGTTGCATTGTATCTGTATATCCCTTTAGGTAGTAAGGGCATTTTAACAATAGTAATTCTTCCAGTCCATGAGCAAGGTGTATTCTTCCATTTTTTGTATCTTGTTCAATTTTTTTCTTCAATACCTTGTAGTTTTCAGAGTATAGGTACTTCTCCTCTTTAATTAAATTTATTCTTAGATATTTTATGGAGAAATTTTCTTGACATTATAAAAGGAATTTCTTCCTGTCTTTGATAAATCCAAAGCATTTCTGAACATTTCAGATCCCTAATAGCCAAACTGCAGGGTATGGCAGCAGCCAGCACGGTTATCCCTCTGGGAAGCCACATAACCACCTTTGAAATGGCAGCCCCCCAGATTTGTGGGGAGCCAAAGAGTAGATTCCTTAACACAACTTATTTCAACTGGGCTCTAAGGTTAACAGAGTGGTCATGGCACATTTTGTCTGTCCCATCCCATTCAGCAATAGGCACTCCCTTGAAACTCAGTCCCCACCGGTCCCACCCAGAAAGCGTATTCCCCCAGGAATCAGGAGAATTCACAATGATGTAGCCAAGAGGTGCACATTATAGCAGCACACGCCAAAGACGGGAACGCCCAGTTGGGCAGGTTCTTTAACCACCTGTGCCACATCTTCAAAGTGAAAGTAATGCTGGTGCCTACCTCATACGGCTAATAGAAGGTTTAAATGAGTTATTTTAAAAACACTGCCTGGCACATAATGTGCTACCTAAGTATTTGATAAACAAAAGGTGAATGAGGTAGCTTGACCTTGATTTCATGATTTCAGACTAGAATGGTCAGGGGGAAGACTGTAAATAAGAGGTGTGTGAGTGGACTGGCTTGAATTTGAGAATTAAACTGGGCTCTTTTTAGGAAACAAGCCAAAGGATAGAGTTTTATCAGCTGAAACATCTCCCCTGTTGCAAACACAGAAGAAATTGCCCTTTCATTGATCAGTGCCCTGGACACCTGCCTGCCTGCCATTTCTTCCTTGTCAATAAAGGCCAACCCAGTTCAACCTCCTTAGCACCAGGAGACGTGAACACATCAAACCGCTGCTATACTGAATCCTATTCAACGGTATGGGGACTAAGGTGAAAACCAGTGACATTCCTAGTCATTGCCATGCCTTTGTTTACATGAAGCCCCTGTGAATTTATTTGGGGCACACAGAGTATGTTTTTTAAAAAATCATTTTCTCCTATAACGTATCATCAATGTTTGTACACGAGGCAGATTGTATGTTTCAAAGAGTCAGAGTTCTCACCATGCTGCATATATCAACAAAATACAGATTACCCTTGAACCAGCTCTTCTCTAACTCGGAGTCTTCCTCCATTCTCCTTAGCTTTCCTCACTCCAGCTGATATCCCCCACTCCGCCCCACGCAGTATGGACCAGGCATTGCCAAAGCCTTTCTCTTCAAGTCCACTTTTCCCAAGACCAACAGTTCATTGACACCCCTTTCTTGTCATACCTTCCTTTCATGTATTTGCTAATATTGCAGATTTTTATGTAGTCTTATGGCTGTTCTAGGAAGTTTCAAGGAGAGTCTGAGTCAATTCCATTAATTCACCTCTTAGAATGAAGAATCAATCTTGTTTCCCTTTTTTAGGTACTGGGGCCTTCCAGGTATGCCTAGGGCTGATGATAGGTTTTGATTGTTTAAAAATACATACATATACACCTGCACACACACACACACACACACACACACACACACACACACACACACACAGTGCTCCCACGAAGGAAAAATAAATCAAAAAGAAAAAGCTACTTTCCCCCTGAATTTAGAACCAGACTCTTAACTCCTGGTCCAGACTGACATGACCCCAAGGAAACAACGAGTATTCCTCCATAAATATTTCCCCTTGTGATTTCCTTTTCAGGGGTGTCAAACTCGTTTTCACCGGGGGCCACATGAGCCTGTGGTTGCCTTCAAAGGGCCGAATGTAATTGTAGGACCGTATAAATGTAACCACTCCTGAACAGTTCAGCGAGAGCTCGGCGCTGCCACTGGGTAGAAACAAGTTGCCGGCCAGATAAAACAAGGTGGAGGCCGCATTCGGCCCGCGGGCCTTGTGTTTGCCACCTGCGCTTTAGATGCTTCAAAACAGTCAGAAGTTTTGGGTTTTTCTTTGGCCAGAGTCTGGTTCAGGTAGATATTTTTTTGTGTGCCTGAGGGTAGGGTTATCTAGGAGAAACAAATAACATTAGAAATCTCTTCTAACCAGAGTTGCCAGATTTATCAAACAGTATTTTGAATTTCAGAAAAAAGCAAGTACGTTGTTAGTACAACTGTCCTGTTCAAATTGGCAAAATCTGCAATATATGGGACATACACCAGCAAGTTATTTCCTATTTATCTAAAACTCATATTAACTGAATATCTTGGGGTTTTTTTTGCTATGCTAATTCCTACCCACAAGGTCAAAGTCGTGTGCCGGTGGCTCCCATAAGTATATACAGAGGAAGACCTCTCCCTCTCCCTCTCTCTGTTTCTCACCTCTCCCTCTCCCCGCCCCTCCTTCTCGCCCTCTTCCCTTCTCCCTCTCCTCTTCATCTCTCCTTTTCTCCCACTGGTGTCTGGGTGTTGTAATGGGTGAGGAGGGGTATTTTCTGCAGGGACTGTTTCTGATATCCAAGCTGGAGACTAGAGCATCTCCCCAGGGATGGAGTGGCACCTGCCAGATCCCCAGGGTCTTCCAGCTCACTGTCCTGTAAGCATCTGGTGGTGGAGACCAAAGTGGGGGACGTGGAAGGCAACCTTGCTCTCCCATGTGCTTGTAGAACAGATCTGAGGTTTTAGAGCTAAAATATAGTATATTGAGACAAAGTGGAAGTTGAAATAAGATAAAATAATTTATCTGATAAATTAGAATTATGTATATGTTCATTATTCATAATTCGTGATCACAAATGGAAATGACTTTGGAGACAGTCTCCTCTGCTCCTACCATTTTACAGATGGAAAGGCAGAGGCTCAAAGCAGTTTTCTTTTTGGAATGAGATGAAAGGCGTGTGTGTGTACATGTGTATGGGGCAGAAGAAGTAGTAGAAGAGGGAGGAGGGGGTAAAGGCGGAGGAGGAGGAAGAGGAGGAAGAAGAGGAGAGTGAAGGCAAAAGTACCTGAAGTTCAAATACCTTTCCACTACCCCTATCTTGCCATAAATTTGTGTAATTCTATAACTTTGTTTCTATAACTTAAAAATTATAAAATAAATACACATTCCATGGAGAAATTTCAGAAACTATACAAACAAAAAGAAAGCTCTGGTCCATAACAGGCAGATATTCCCACTGTCACCATCTTGGTGTGTGGAGAGAGCATATGCATTCACTCTGCCTTTTTCAGGGGGCCACACTCACATTTGCTCTGGGGAGAACCCCTTAGTCAGTGGAATATCATTTCTAGTGGCACTGCCCAGCCAGATGTCACATTCTCCACTTACAAACTGGTAGGCATGTGACTAAGGTGAGATTTCAGTCTCCAGCTAAGTGAATCCCAGAGACTGAAAACCCTGGAATTCCTTCCTCCAGAAAGAAGGTCACCTGTTAGTTCCCATCACCCAGACATCTGGAGCATCCTGGGTTCTGGCCTTTTGAGAACTAACTCTTCAGCTTTTCCTTCAATTCTACTATGGTAAATTTATGGCGTTGATGGTCCCTCTTGGTGACCTTCGTATCAATGCCCTTTACCATAAGTGGAGTCCTGTGAACAGGTGGCGTCTAGTTCATCACCCCTTGATCTGGATTACCCGGGACTCACGTTGGCCAATAGAATGCAGGGAAAGTAAAGTTGTGCCAGCTCAGAGCCTGGGCTACAAGAGGCCCCATGTGTCTAGTCTGTCTCCTGAAACCTCGACTCCACTGTAAGAACAAGCCTAGACTAGACTGCTGGTCAGTGAAGAACAATTTGGAGGCAAGCCCAAGGGCCTCAGCCAACCTACAAAAGCAGAGCCACCTAGTGGACACACAGCTGCCCTCAGGTACATGGGGAAGACCACCCTACATTATTGAGCTAAATAAATGGATTTTTTAAGCCACTAAGTTTGGGGTGGTTTGTTATGCAACAATAGCTAAGTGATACTTCTGTGAAATTCCACATCCTTCCAATAAATTCCATTTCTTACAAGCCAGAGTGAATTTCTGTGGCTGAAAAAAAGACCCTAATGGACTCTTTCCATTCTTTTACCAGGATATGATTATAATCATACCACACATCCTCTTTTGTAATTTACCTTATTTCACTGAGCAACTGATTTTGAGCATCTTTCCCTAACAATAAATTGGGCACAGAGTAAAGAAAGAAAATCTACCAAATGCTGCCTCTGAACTTGGCCCAAATCAGTTTCTGTCATGGTATCATGGCCATTGGCCAAATTGCCATTCTTAGGCAGGTCTAGCACGATCTGTTCTCTTTAGCAGGAAGTGCCTTTAGTCTGTTTCTCAGTAAGATTACTGGACAGAACAACAATTTTTCACAGCTTGATAACCAAGCAAAGAGCATAGCTATGCCTCAGAGGCACATGTGAACATTAACATTTCCAGTCAATGTTTACCTCTTTGGAAAGAGAAGGAAGTATAATTTCATTCAAAATGTTATATTCTTTTCTAATGTGTAGGACATGTGGATGGAGAAAACAGACAAAGAGATAGATATTCCCTATAATGACTTTCTTTTTCTGAACAAAATCCAAGTGATTGCAGCTCTCTGGTCCTTTTCTTCCTGGACATCCTATTTCCACCATTTTTAACCAAATGATAACTTTAAGTTGAGGTATTATTTGTTTAAAGAGGAAGACAAGGGAGGGTGCAATGCTTAGTAACCATAGTCTTTATGCTAGTGGAAGTGTGTCCACATTTTCCAAGAAAAATGTGTGTTTGTCCAAATGGATCCCCTGAAATGCTGCAGATGTTTTAGTGGAGGGAATTTTCTGAGTGCATTGTCTGCTCAGGTCCTTTCCAACAAGGTGCTCAACTGGACGTCTATTCCAATCTTGATTGTTTTTCCTTTGAATTTGATTTTTTTGCTGATAATAATAAATAGCTGCCATTTATAAAAACCCATAAGGGCATTTGTCTCATTTAATCTTCACAAAAACTCCATGAGATAAGTATAGTTATTTAAATTATTCCCCCAAGCTTAGGGAAGGCAAGTAATTGGTGCAAGGTAATGAGGATCAGAGCTGGGATTGCAATATCAGTTTATCAGACTCCCAAGTCAGAGTGCTTTAACCTAATGTTTTACTGCTTCAATCACT
Source organism: Artibeus jamaicensis (assembly GCF_021234435.1). Lineage (NCBI taxonomy): Eukaryota > Metazoa > Chordata > Mammalia > Chiroptera > Phyllostomidae > Artibeus > Artibeus jamaicensis. Next base: position 38,713,323 of record NW_026522030.1, on the reverse strand, counting down.
ATGGAGTTTTAAATAAAGACTTCTGTAAAAACCATACTAAATTATCAAGAGATGGCTTAAAGTATTTTCTTCCAATGCTAAGATGGCAGGATGTTGAAGTAATGCCTACCCTGTCTCTCTCTACCTTACACAACTTCCCCAGGATTCCACACACCTGAGGGCACAGAGGAACACACACTGTCTCCTGAATGAGGCCACAGGGCACCCACATGAAGAACCACATTCCGGAACTTGAAGTCATTTGCCACAGTCTTACCACAGGCATTTGCTTAGGGACTTGATGGTAAGGAAGAATGTGTAGAATATGTAGAATAAGCTTATTTTTGAAGTGGATTTCACCTTAAAGGGTAAATACTGATGGAAAACCTAAGAGCACCTGCATGAAACACCAAAAGTAAGAATTACAGCACACTCCATAGATAAGTACCATCTAAAAGAACTTTCTATAACTATGAAATGTATTTTATCTGTGCTGTCCACTATGATAGCCACTGACCTTATGAGGCTATTGAGCATTTGAAATGTGATCCCTCCAATGGAGGGACTAATTTTGTTCATCTTAACTAGTTAATTGTAATCAACTAAAATTTAAGTTTAAATAGTCACATGTGGCCAGTGGTTACCTTGTGGGACAGTACAACCTTAGGTGACCATACAAACTGTGGTGTGAGAGATAGGTGAGCCACTTCAAGCACACCAACATTTGTATCACGGGAGAGCTGGAAGGAGAAGAAAGGGAGCAAGAAATTGAAAACATATTTGAAAAAATAAGGACTGAAAACTTTCCTCACCTGGTGAAAGAAATAAACATACAAGTCCAGGAAGCGCAGAGTCCTGAATGAGATGAACCCAAAAAGGCCCACACCAAGACACCTCATAATTAAAATGCCAAAGGTTAAAGACAAAGAGCGAATCTTTAAAGCAGTAAGAGAAAAGGAGTTACTAGCTGATTTCTCAACAGAAACCTTGCAGGCCAGAGGGAGTGGAAAGAAATATGCAAAGTGATGAAAATCAAGGACCTACAACCAAGATGACTCTACCCAACAAAGCTATCCTGTAGAATCAAAGGACAGATAAAGAGCTTCCCAGAAGAAAAAAAAAGCTAAAAGAGTTCATCACCACCAAACCAGTATCACATGAAGTGTTAAGGAGTTTTGTTGAAGAAGGAGAAAGGAAAAAACATAAAAAAATATGAACAACAAAATGGCAATAAGTACGTTATCTACAAACTGTTGAATCTAAAAGTCAAAATAAATAAACAAACAGAATGGAGACAGACTCATAGATACAGAGAACATTTTGGAGATTGCCAAATGGGAGAGGTTTGGAGGGATGGGTAAAAAAGGTGAAGGAGTTAAGAAGTTCAAATAGGTGGTTACAAAATAGTCATGGGATGTAAAGTACAGCACAGGGAATATAGCCAATGCTATTCTAATAACTATGTACAGTGTCAGATGGGTATGAGATTTATTGGAATAATTACTTAGTAAGTTATATAATGTCTAATCACTGGGGTGGACACCTGAAACTAATATAATATTACATGCCAACTGTAAATTAAAAAATTAAAAATGATTTTAAAAAAGAGCTAGATGAGGATGGTCAGGAAAGGTCTCCTCAAGTTGTACCTTGAGCAGTTTTTGAAGTGGGAGAGAAAGGGGAAATAATGCAGTTGGGCCAAGAAAGAAAGGGGGAAAGAGGGGAAACAAGAGCTGTCCTAGTAGAACAGTAGCTACAGATTTAAATGCCCATTGGAAGGTATCAAGAAAGTCATGTAAACCAAGAAAACAGGTTGGGGAAAGAGACAGCAAGTGTGGCAGGGACGATGGAGAACTGGGGACCATCCCATCAAACATGGCAGGCATTGGTCAGCTCCAGCCAGTCAATGAGCTCCATACACAAATGCAAACCCCATGTCGACTATCTTCATATTTTTTGAGAGAAGTCAGAAATTCAGATTTTTATGAAAGTTCATCTAATTTTAAGTGTTGGCAACTGTATCAATCTGTGTGAGCAAAATGTGTTTAGTGGATGTGTGGGTACCCCACTCATGTCCACTCAGCATGCACCTCTGCACACCGGCTTCCTCCTGTGAATGCCTTTAACCCTCCGCCTGGAGACATCGTGCACACACTTGGCCTTCACGCGGGGCAGGCTGGGGATGTGAAAAGTCAGTGCTCTCAGGAGCAGATGCCCACCGAACAGAATAGGGCGAGTGCATAAATATCCAATTTCCTCGCCTCTCAGCTGGCACAGCTCTGGGGTGTCTTCTGCGTAGCCTCCCAGAATTCCCATGTGAGACCGAGCTCTGCCGCCAGCAGCAGAAACTAGTGGAGATGTGCCATTCATTGTTTTCCGTTCCTTCCCCGTCTCACTTCCCCCCTCGACTACCGATGTGGCTAGGCTTCACCTTCAGATCAACCACCTGAACACCAATCTGTACCTTAGCACCTGATTCTGGAGGGACCTAAACAAAGACATATTCCTAACAAACTCAAAATTTTAGTGATAAACTCCTTAAGTTTTCATTTTCGTTCCTATCCCAGCCAACGCAAGTCCATCTCAGAGACTCCGCCTGCGGGTCCGAGACTCCCTTCCCCACGCGGCTCTGCATCTGCTCTGTTTTCCTTCTCTGCGTTCCGCTGCAGGTGGAGAAGGAAAGGGAGTTGGGGCCCTGGGAGAAGGGTTTTCACTGGCAAGGCCTAGAAGCAGCGACAGCACTTTTGCCCACATTCCACTGGCAGAACGCATTCACCGGGCCCTCCTACGTGCGGGGAGGCTGGGGAAGGCACTGTCGCTGTGCACCCTCTGCAACTGCTTCAGATTTTGTAAAATACTGTCTGGGCCAAAGAGACCATGTCTTTGAACCAGAGCCAGCTTGTGGGCCACCGATTTGGAATTTCTTACCTGCACTTCCCCTAAAGGTCAGAACAAGTGCCAGCAAGTCACCTAACACATCCTTAACGTACACAGAAACAAATGTGACATCCTTTACCCAGTCATGGAATAAGTATATGGAAATCAAATCACTTCTTCATTGACTCGTTTTATAATTTCAGGGAGAAAATTTTAATTTCATTTCTGATCGTTCTTATATGAACAGTGGCTCCCAACACAATAGTTTTCTTGCTTCATTCTCTGCAAAGTGATGGTCTACCTGTAAATAAAAGACCTTTTCATTGTAGCCCTACAATTCATCTTCAACTGCTCTCCCCCTCGCTGTATGTACTCTAGCCATGATGTTTGTTTCTTGAACTTGCCAACCTTTTTCCCGCCTCCAGGTCTTTGCAGTTGCTGTCCCCTGTTCTAGTTAGGTGTCCCTTCGCTCACCTCTTCTCCTTTCCCCATTCCTTACCTACATGACCCCGTGTATCAATCAAGTCTCAGTATAAATGCTCTTTCCTCAGAGCATTCGCTGAGCACCCAGAATCAAGTCCCTGTCTTCTGCCCACTGTTATTCTCGCTTATCCATCTATGACAATTTGAAGTGCGGTGTGTGTATTTTGTGTGTCCTCCGAGCGTCAGCACCACGCACACAGCCCTCGGTGTGGCGGCGGGCGCAGAGTTGGTGCTCAGAACGGATTTGCCGAACAAATATGTGACTATTGAAAAAATTCCATTGCTTTAAAGAATTTTGGGAGGATACTTTTTATAATTAAAAAAATATATTCCAACCTGTTTTGAAAGTTTACTTAAACTTTATTGGGATTTAGGGAAGAATAGTATTTGTACAATGAATGCTACCTGAAGCAACAAGGTAAAATGAAAATTCTTTCTTTATCCTACAAATCCATGAACTTAATCTTTTCTAAAACTAGCCTAGATAAAACTCTATGTGATCATTTATGTCAACAGAAATGGAGGGATAGAAATTCTTTTAAAAAAGTGAAAACAGCATCATTACAGTAAAAATGATTATTTTCTAAAACCATGATTGGCCTAAGTAACCTACCAAGCCACTTGTATTTAAAAAAAAAAAAGGAGGCATTAACTTCAATTCTTCCCTTTCGTTTACACCGCACACTCCAGTCTGTCTGCCGGCACCGTGAGTTGTACTCCCAACTGTAGTCCCTTCTCCCCGCAGAGACGAGGCCTGAGTGGAAACGGAGAAAGGGTGTGTCATTGGAAGGCTGGGGAGTGCTTCCTGCTTGTGGCACATTTTACTTCCACCAGTTCTAAAATGACGCCAGGGGCGTAACGCAGAGATTAGGGCTGAGCTGGTCAGACCACTCGACTCCAGGCCCAGCGCTTGCCGGCTGAGATGCGGGCATGTTACTTGGTTGGATCTCAGCTGCAGTTCCTCTCATGAAAGGAGGAATACTGGTACCTCCCTCGTGAGGTGGTGATAGCCATGACTGAGTACGGTGACACGGGGACACATTAAAAACAGAAAGAAGGGAGGGAGGGAGGGAGGGAGGGAGGGAGGGAGGGAGGGAGGGAGGGAGGGAGGGAGGGAGGGAGGGGAAAGAAGAAAAAGAGAAACCTTACTGTGAAACCACTGTGAACCAGTTTTGTGTGTAGTCCCTTATGCTCCCTGGGACTTACCTATTTTTCCTGAAAAGTCAAACAAAGGGGCTGTATGTCACAGGACTCCCATTGGGCTGTAGCGGTCAATGATAAAGTGGAGCTTCCATTTTTGCCCAAGACTGTGCCACTCTGAGCTTCCAAATACATAATGAAGCTGTCTATTTAAGAAGCACACTTATTTGTTTAGTTAGAAATGTGATTTTGGGGTTTTAGTTTTCACTTGGGAGGGATTTATTGGCAACTGGTGAGATTTGAAAGTTGTTTCCCCATAGGAGGTGGATTTGGAAGCCTGGAACTCTTTTGGAAGCTGAAACTAATTAAAATATTTATTTTAGCACCCGTAGCTAAGACACTGCAGGGGAGAGAGTCCAGCGTGGATTTTTATGAAGGTGTAATTATATCTACTAACCTCTCCTGTGTGCTGTTCAGCATATGCCCCAGCACCGCCCCACCTGCCCAGCCACCTGCTGGTAATTGGCAGAACAGTATTTAACGCCTGACCTGAGGGCACCCGGGGCCCCCCATCCCCACCCAAGAACAATACAGCCCTGTTCCTTGCACCTTTTCTTGCCTATAGACCCACCTCTGAGTGAAGTACTCGCCTAGTCTCACATTCACCGAGAGATATAAAGCTGCAGAAGCGGAAAAGAGAATGAGAAAAGCTGAAAGATGAAGAAATCCAGTGTCCGTTTTGGGGGTGTGCTACCACAGAGGGTGAGGAAGACACAAAATATGTAAGCATCCTCTGTACGTCCTGAGTGCTTACAAAACCCTGAAGAAGTGTGCTTTCAGTACAAGACAAAGCTGGTTTCAGTACAAGACAAAGCTAATGTGAACATCCACCATATTTGATGGTGGAGACTTGTGACGATTGAACTTCAACTGAAGACAAGTGTATCAAGGGTTGAGGCTGTAGATGAACCCGGGAACTATGAACACCCTCTGTGTCTCGGCAGGGGCTCAATGCTTCACTGATCACATTACTCGACCCTACTCTTCATAGGTGTATGGTTTGGGGAATATTTTACAGGTAATAAAACTGGGACTCCGTGAAGTTCAGTGCCGTGGGAGGCAGTTACTAGCAGACTGAGTACGTAAACTTGGAGGTCACATGGACTTCCAAGCCTCTACTAATGACCAGAAGCATGACTTTGGGTGAGTTACTTCCTCTTTGTAAACCTCTGGGGTTCTTTTTTCAGCTATAAAAGAGGAGTGATAACAGTTAATGAACCATGTTTCTTTGGAAGATTCAATGAGTGAAAGCATGAAAAATGTGCCAGGTCACCTGTCACGGGGGGCAGGACAAGTCGAGTTTTGACATCCTCCTCCACAAAGGCCACACTCGGGGAGGGCTGAGGGATAAGGGGCAGAGGCAAGATACCAGCTTGGGATTTTTGTTATATGCATACAGCTAAGCATTCAGTTTTTGAGAACTAAAGTCAGAGAAAGTAACTGAAAGTGGAAGAGGGTGAACAGGGAGAACAGAACTGGAAAGAACCCAATCAGTCCTGCTTCTGGAACACACCCAGTAGGGTCCTTTGACTCCCATCTCAGGCTTTAGAAGAAAAATCTGATGACCTAAGAACTATAGGTTTTTACCAAGAGAAGAGACCCTGTAGGCTTCTAGAGTCCCCAGCCTTGATGGTGAAGAGAAATTACAATGTTATATTGTTACAGGCTAAGTTCCATTTCTTTTCCTCCAAGACTTTCCTCACACCCTTCCCCCTTTCTCTGCCTCTCCATCTCTTGACCCCAGCCTCCTTTTCAAGGGCCAGTTCAAATCCTACCTCCTCTCCATGAGTCTGCTCTCCCTTTTCTCTGGAGGCTGGAACATTTCTTTTTAGTGTGGCATTTCATTGATTTCTTTGTTTCATACAGATTAATCTCCCTCAAATAAGTTATGTGCTGCCTTTGTCTACCCCACAGGGTTGGATACTAAGTTGAAAACCTAGGAGGCTGTAATAGACATGTGCTTTCTACAACTTCTTGTTGAGAAATGAACTGATTATGGCAGTTGTGAAACACCCACCTGCCAGCCAGGACTGAACTGTAAACTTGGCACAAAATTTAAAGACTTGGTCCCCACCCTGAAAGTACTTTCATCCCTAAAGAAAACAAAGCTCACAGCCTTTTATAACTGGAGACACTGTGGCAGAGAGGTCAGCAGTGCGGATTCCAGCGTTACTTACTTTCCCTTGCCTTGCTTAACAGGAAAATGGACACAATAGTAGGACCTACTTGGTGGGGCCTTTGTCGGGTTTAAATGGGACGGTGCCAGTCAACCTCAGTGCAGAGCCCGCTGTATACCAAGAGCTCAAAGTCAGCTCTCGGCAGCTTCAGAAGTGAGAGAAGCATTTGTCCCAATGCCAGGGTGGAATGACAAACATCTTCTACTCGAGAGGCTCACCTGGACCTATTCCTGGTACAGCTCGAGCTGCTGTTAACTTACTTTATGGGGAAATAAATGGTGATGGAAAAAAATAAGTAGATAAAAATTAAAAAACATTTTAAGGCCTTTTATGCTAAGTACATAGCTCACAGTGAGAATAACACTTCTGTCCCATGCCAGTGTCTATACAGTGGCATGGTGGGGCGGGGGGAGAGAAAAGCACTGAAAACATTGGCCGAGGAGCTCACTTCTGGGCCTGTAAAGTCCCAGAAAGAGATGACTCTCGAAGTCAGAGCCATTTACTGTCCTTGCCTTCCTGAGTCCCAAGGGTGGGTAACTTGGAGACATAAAGCGATAGAGTTCCAGGCAGTGAGAGTAGAGGACTTTGCTGCTCTGTGTTCCGTTATGCGGGGAGCAGCGGGCTGAGCACACTGAGCTGCCGTAGAACCGTGCTGTGTATTTTTCCCAGCACAGGCCCCATTTCAACACAGGCAACATTTCCTTTATCTGAGACTGCTTTGAGGAAAACAAGCAGGCAGATTTGATGTTACCGAGTCGGAATGGTGCAGCCTGAGAGGCGTCTTGTGGACCAGCACCCTGGCTCTTGGAGCATTTGTGTCCGGCGTTGGCCGGGAGGAGGGAGACGAGGCTTTTTGGGAAATGACTTTGGAGCACATGAATGCACTCTCCTAAGGGGGCTTCGGGAGTCCTTTGAATAAGTATCAGCTTGGTTTCTGGTGGTTGCTGGTCCTGTGGGGAGCACCTACCACACTAAAGGGAAACTCTCCAGCAATTGCGCTTAGCATAAGGGTACCACAAATAGCAAAAGGGGCTTCTGGTTCAGAGGCTTCCTGTTGCAGATTTAACCCATGTTTTTGGTGAACTTGGTTGGGGGGGGCGGGTTTGGGGGCACCTGTCAAGAGGGTCTCAGGTTGATCCTCTTAATATGCATCCCTGCAGCTGGGGAAGCTACAGTGCTGAGCTGCACTTGGCTTTGAATGTGAGTACCCTCCTCTCCTAAATGAAGATAAGAGAACTGCTGCAATTGCACAGGGTCCGGCAGAAGTAGCGCCTGTTGGAGTGTGGTTGGCAGGCTAATAATATGGGTGTAATAATTTACAGTTTTAATTTAAGCATTTCACCTACAATGTCCTATGGTATGCTTGAGTGTGATATTGTTATGTTACAGAATTACACGCTTAGGATTTTATAATAAAAGATTTTGTAAGAAAAGGGGGCATTATTTGCGCCAGACCCTGTAGCTTGAACAGAGGCACGTGGTGAAATCCAGGAGGATGCTCTGCCGGCTCAACCATGACCAGCGGAAAGCCTTTAGGAAGATGACAAGGTAGACACCCTGGTAGCAACAACCCTGCAGAGAGCGTTGTCTGCTTGCTCGCTCTGTGCACTGTGCTCAGCCCTGCATTATCTCAGAGTTCTCGCTGTCACTCCGCAAGGCAGGCACTACGACCTCACCTTTAGGTTGAGGTGCCTGAGGCACTGACAGGTCAGCTGCCTGCCTGGAGTCACACACCCTGCAAAGGCAGAGGCAGGGCTTGGCCGCAGATTGTCCTTGTTCCAAAGTCTCTTCTCTTTCCCTCCAGCTGCCATGGTCAGTCGCTTTTACAAGCTTCATTGAACCCAATATGCATGGAACACCTACTGGGTGTAAGGCAGCACATGAGGTCCCCCAGGGGGACAGGAAGAAGCATGAGACCACCGGTGTCTGCAGAACAGTTCTGGAAAGGCGATGAACCATTTGCATGGTTACCAAGTGGATGAGACTAAGAGCCATCTCCCAAAGAACACACTAATCCTTCCTGAGAAAATAAGGTGGAAACCATATCTGCTTCCTGTCCAGAGTGCAAACATCTCCTGGGGCTGCGAGAGAGCCCAGAGTCAGAGCGCAAATCAGGTCTTAGTGCTGAAGGTTCTGAATTCGGACCCCAGCTGTACCCCAAACTAGTTCTGTGTCCTGGGCGTTACTTCACCTCCTTGGGACTCAGTTTCCTAGTTTAGAGGGATAATAAAAATGAAAATGTAATGTTTGCCCTGGAGTATTGTTTGCACAAGGTTCAGTGGAGATCGCATAAATTATATAAACATACTGCAAAAAAACTTCTTTTTTAAAAAAATCTTCACCCAACGATATGTTTATTGATTTTACAGAGAAGAAGGATGAGTGAGAGAGGGAGAGAAACGTCCATGTGAGAGAGAAACATTGATTGGTTGCCTCTCATACACACCCCAACTGGGGATTGGATATGCAAACTTTTGGGAGTACAGAATGATGCTCTAACCAACTGAGCCACCTGGCCAACACTTAAGAAATTTCTTTATTGAGTTTTATTCCTTTGGAGGTGTGGGGATGACTTTCCTCGCAAGTCCCCCCGTGTGCCATGAATGAGAGTAATCATGACTGAGACATGACGTGATCTGCTTAGGGAGGAGAAGTGGCCATTTTCCCAGAGGGAAAAGGCCATGAGCAGTGGCCAGTTTCTCAGGGGGAAAAGGCATCGAGCCTCTTCCTCCAAGAGCTTTTATTGGGTTGTAATACACAGGAATACAAAGCGGCAAGGATCAAACAGTAGATAACATTTCAAAGAAATCTGAGGGCTTCGTATGAGTCAGAGTCTGTCAGGAACAGAGTTTTAGGGTTTCCTGCTTGAACTCTTAACATATGAATGAAAGCACTCTTAGCATAGCAGATTTCACAGGTTTTTCAGGAAGCCTTTGTGATGCCAGATTTTCCCCCAGGACACGCTCTAGCAAGGCAAGGAGCTGCACCTCTCCCTGACAGGTATTCAGGCTTAAGGGGATTAGAGCCAGGAAGCACTTCTCCCAGAGAACATGGGGACTCGGGCTATGTCAAAGTGTGGGGGGGGGGGCGTGAGAGTCCATTGCTCTTTGTTGCAGCCCCCAAGTCCTTCCATGAAGGCCTCCCAGGTGATCGAGTCTGGCTTAGGTTGCCCCCCTCTGTGAGGGGTCTTACCCATCATTGACTTCTGACCAAACTTTGGGGCAGGGAGAGGAAACTGAGGCAGCATTTGCTACCAGAGACAGGCTTTGTCTCATGCAGCTTGCATTCCAGAGGTAGTCGCTCACTCATCCTTAAGCCACAAGGGGTAGAGAGTTACAATTCCTGAAACCAGGCTAGGGAGGGCTGCAGGGAGCCAGGGGGGAGAGCTCCCTGAGGGCTCAGTGCTTGGGGATGGCCTTGCAGATGAAGAGGACAAAGAAAGCCCCCCTCCCGGAGGGGTGTCCAAACTTTTGTTATTTCTGTACCACACTGGAGAAGAGTTGTTTGGGGCCACACATTAAATATGTAGAGACATGTAATCACACACACACAAAATCACATGGCTTAAGTACATTTATGGTTTTGTATTGGGCTGCATTCCTAGCCATCCCGGGGTGATGTGGCCCTCGGGCCACAGGCTGGACACCGCTGCTAGAGTTTTCTGAATTCTGGAGGCCTTCAACTGGTCAGTTCTCATTTTATGGTGAAACATAATTGTGTTTCACGCCAGGGGTTAAAGGATGGGGCCCAAGATTCTGTCCAGTTCTGGATCCAGTGAAAACGGCCTTATTCATTCAAAGTGGCCCAGCCACCTTTCCTTCCTGTGAACTTTGCTGGCTCCCTCCAGTGCATGGCTCCCCATAGCTAACGAGTGACATCCCTGGGGGCGGGGTAGCCTAATGGTCAAGACTCATGGTCTGGACTGGAGTTCTTATTATGACACATTTTTTCTCCACTCTAAATCTGATTCCTCAGCATAAAAAAGTGGGTTTGGGAGGGGATACTAAGAGCATCAGCCTCGTGAAGTTATTGTAAATGTTTAAGTAAGATAATCCCTGTAAGGTGCTTAGCCCAGTAGTTGGAGTATAAGTGTAGGGTCTGAATATTATATTACATTTATAATTATCACTACTCTATGTGCCTGGTCTTTTATCAATCTCATCCTCTGACATACCTGTTTCCAGTGAAAGTTCAGTATCCTGGGAAGAGAGTTTAAAGCCTTGGGAAAGGTTCATGAAATCAATGGACCAAAAGTTTGCTAAAAAGTTACAAGGCCAGAAGGCAGAAACATCACCTTCCCTGGATCCAGGTTTTAACCCGATAATCTAAATTGAAAAACATATCTCAAGGCAGAGAGAATCTGCTTCAAAAGATTACGAATAAGCGTATATTATATAACCCCTCACTTGAGAGTATTTGAGCAAAGAAAAAAATTTATATGTGAGGCAATCACAATCAATTTCCTTAAATTTCTAGGCTTGCATAAAGCACAGTCAAGAATTACAAGACTTCTGAAATTTCCTAATTCAGCCTCTAAAGGCCATGAATTTCTTTCAACGACAAAGCCAAAGTGAAAAAGGAAGAGCCTCCAACAAAAATATGTACTTTTGTTGTCAACGAAAGAATGTCCAGCCTAAGAAAAAGACTTACAAGAATTTATTTGAGCCAAACTAAAGGCAGTTGCTACTGAGAAGCCAAATCTCAACAGAGGAGAAAACGCTCTGGAGGACGGGGGTGGTCCTGCTTATTCTGCGCATCCGCATCGAAGGAGAAGATGGAAGGAGGTTACGTGAAACCCGCTGGTGGTAGATCAGTGAGGATGAAGAAAGCGAAGCAGAGGACTCTCTGACGGACACACACTTCTCTTACATTGGCGGGTGCAGGGTAGTGAACAGTGAACATCTACAGCACACAGAAATGGTACAATATTTGGGCACAAGGTAACCATGAGGGGTTCCATGACCTTGTGCTCTGGTAGGAGACTGTGCCCTGAGGGGTCTGGAAACAGGGGGACCACTGACATCCCAAAGTTATGTGACTGTAGGCAAAGATTGACCTTTGTCACGAAAGATACCAGCTTAGGACATGACTACCCACCAGGACTCACTTGTAGCTAGAGAGTGTTCATTTCAGACCATCCTATGGGGTTACTTTAGGTCTCTGAGTTTGTACGGCCACCAAGCAGGCCTCCCCGGAGCTTGCCAGGTGTAGTAGCGGCCCCTTCTTCATCCAGTGTTATGTCATTACCTATCCTCAGGGTTCGTAGGTTTGGGGGAGTTTTCTCTGTGGGTGGGGTGGGAGGAGGGAAGGAGGGAGGCCTGAAAGCTGTTCTTAGATCTCCAGGAGCAGTGCTGCAGAATCCCCACCCTAGAGGCTTCCTTTTTCTCTAGAAGAGAAAAAAACAAACAACAATAACAAGAACCCACCCTGCTTCTGGTGTTTCCCAGAAAAACCCAGAGGCTTGCCGCAAGCAGACTGGTGTCAGTTATTCCTTCCTCTGTTTTGCGGGCAGGTCACTGGAGCTTGAAGAAGAGGAAGTGAGTGTATGCGCGCGTCCTGTACCCTCTGGGCAGGGGTCGAATCTCACGAAGGCCTACTAAAAAGGACCAGATACCTACCCTCTTGCAAAAACTCTGGGCAGCCACTTTGTGTTCAAAGAATCCGCCCAGATCCAGTGTTTGGCATTTTCGTGAAATAAGTACAGGTCTCTGGAAAAAATCACAGGATAAAGGAAGGCAAAGCGCACTGTTGAAGCAGGAACCTTTCAGTCCAGCAAAAAGCCGCCGTCCGGCTGCATGGCGAACGCCTGGAAATCCCAGAGTAGCAGGTGGGAAGTCCCACCTGGTCCGCATGGGGCTGAGCAGTTTCATGGTCACATCGACACTTGTCCTTCTGTATCTGTAAACGAACCTTAAATATACTCGTTCCTTTTGGGGGAGTCATTTCTTGTTTCATTTCTCTTGATTTTTCTTCCCTTTCTATTACATAATCATTTCCATTATCTCTGACATTTCAAGAAGAGGAAACCTTAACTGCAGGAGGATACTGTGAGTCTTCAAGGAGCCTGCACAGGCGTTAATCTGAGGGGGGCGGGGTGCCGCCACCCTGCTCAGACTGGGTGTGTCTGAATTGATTTGCCAATTGGTATCTTTTCTGGGGAGGCCAAAGCCCAGCATGGTAACAAGAACCCAGCAGCTAACCTTTTGCATCCTGATATTACCACTGAATGGTACATGAGCTCCATTACGAAAGTTCATTGAACCCTTGCCCCAACTACAGTATTTTACTGCGGTCTCGTTGAACTAGAAGCCTCAGAAAGAAGAGATGAAATGGAAGTGCTTGCCATTGTATGACAGCTTGAACGTACCCGCACTTTTTCCAAAGACGACAATGGCTGTGTGACTTCAGTTTCCCCACGATGCTCTACGTGGGAGAGGATAAGGCAAGATGTTGAACTTCAGTAGCCTGCCTCTGAGCCCAAATCCTGGTCTATCCTCCACTTTTAACTCTACCTGCTCTTCAGCCTCTTTCAGGTCACCCCATGACCATGGTTTGGAATTCATACTCTCCCGCCTTCCCTAAAAAGAAGCCTTGGATGTAAAATGATCCCTTCTCTCCTCTCAGCTGGGCCCCTCCCTGTCCAACTTTCTGCAGACGCCTGCCTGTTAGAAAATATGCTCCCTGGGCCGTATCCCCTCTCCCGCTACGAGTCCATTTCTCCTTTTCTTTCAGACTCTCCTTTTTCCTTCGGCCTCTTAACAAATTTTATATTCATTGCTGCCATTTTTCATACTCGATTTGCTCCCTCATCCATTATAATCTGGTTTCTAGCCTTACCATTCCTCCAAGAGAGCACACCAAGATCCCTAGTGGTCTCCATGTCGTTAAATCCTGAGACATGGTCAGTCTTCATCTCACGGACCCTCATCAGCATTGGACGTGGGGCCTCCTGCTGGGATGCCTTGGCTCTGGGACATTACATCTGGGTCCTGGGTCTTCTTCCACCTCTCTGGCTGCTCCTATTTCGTCTCTGTTCCTAGCTCATTCTCCTCCTCCTTTTATTTAATGTGTAATTTTAGCCATCTCGGTCCTTAGACCCTTTCCTCACATTTTGCATTATCTCCAGGAAATCATTATCAATTATAATTTCGGTTATTATCTACACATCAGTGGACACCAACTTTTATGTCCAGAATAGACTGCTTCTCTGTGGTCCAGACCCAGAGGCCCAACTACCTACTACATCTGCATTTGGAAGGATTCCGCATCAACCTGTCCGAGACCGAGTCTGTGACTTTCCCTGGCAAATATGCTCCTCGTCCTTCATTCTGTATCTCGGTGAACAGCACCACTAGCCGTCCAGTGTGCATCACCCTGACCCCTTCCTCTCCCTCCCTCACCTAAGTCATCACCAAGGCTCACTCTCTCTCTCACTTCCAAAATCGCTCTCAAAACCACCTCAATTCCAGTGTTTCTACAGGCATCCCCCGAACCTGCGCGGCATCGCGCTCTCCCTGCTTTGCTGGAGGTCTTCTGCCCCCCTCACTCTGCTTTCACTGCTGCAGCCGGTCCTCTCGGGTTTCTCCAAAAACTGGTCGATGGCGTCCTACTGATCACGGGAGAATAACCAAAGTCCAAATACGGTGTGATAAAGACTGCCTTTCTGCAATGCTTGCTTTCCCCTTCCTCCTTACAAAAATCATATGTTATTGGGATGGCAGTGTACCTCCCTCTTCCTCTCACACACACACCATTGTTCTAACCTCCCTTACAGAGACTAATCCCCTATGAGATATAAGCAGAAATTGTTATATAGTGTAGCCAGAAAAGTTCTTTTCACCTTGTCTTTTCACTCTTCATGCCTGAAATGTGGATGTGATGACTGGAACTCCAGCAACCATTTTGAGACCTTGATAACAGAAGCTAGAACTGGAGATGGTAAGGCAGAAAGATGAAAGAAGCCAGAGCCCTGATAACGTTATGAAACCACCATATCAGACTTGACTGGCTACTACTGGGTTTCTTCCATGTGAGAGAACAAATTCCTATGGTTGAATCCTTGCTGTCATTGGTTTTCTAGCTCTAGGAGTTAAATTCAATCTCTAACTAATCTCTAATTATTTCAATCTCTAATTGAGGTAGTACAAGACTTATAAAGCCCTAAATGGTCTGGTCTCCACTCTTTTTGTCCCACTCCTGCCCTTATGTTCTGCAGTATTTACTGGCCTGAATTCAGCTGCGCATGTACATCACACAGGCCGTTCTGCACAGGGACTTCGTACACACTTCTCTGTGTGTAGGACTTGCCTCCATCACCGTCATCTTCCAGCCCGAGCTGGCTCACCTCTAGGCATCCTTCAGCTCTCAGGTGGAGCAGAACTTCCCTGGGAAAGTCCTCCTGGGGCAATACCTCCTTTCCTCTTCACTCCCTCCCCCCACCAGCCAGGAAGAGGCTCCCTGGCTGCGTGCTGTCATACAACTACCTTATATCCGTTTGATGCAGAGTATTTTCTTAGATGTAATAACTAGACACCTGTTAATATAATTATTTGATAAGTACCTGTTCCCCCTATTATATTGAAACTTCATGAATGCAAGGGCCATGTCTGTGTTTGTTCAACATTCTGTGTATGTGTGTGTGTGTTTGGTGCCTAATAAATGATAGTCATGTGAATGAATGAATGAATGAATGAATGACTTCTAGCCCTTTTTTCATCATCTGTATCCAGCCCCTTCATTCTCTCTTGCCTCAATCACTCTCTTGCCAAAACTCTCAACCACTTAGCACTAACATTTTCATAGTGTTTTATGGTTTCAAAGCACCTTGATACAAATTATCTCATTTTCAGTCTCTCCGACAGTTCTATAAGGTATTTAAAAAGTGTCAAGTCTTTTTCCAAACAGACTTTCAACATAAAGTCACTACTTAGTAATATGTTTAAATGGTCACCAGAGTTTGGGACCTCATTCCCTCTCATTTAAATCCTGAGCCTCAGCAGTAAATTGCAATTTAGAGAAATTTTCAGCTGCTGTGTAGCCATCCAAAATACATATATTCAAAGTAAAAAGGGCCAGCTAGGGAAGAACCTCCTAACATCTCGCTCCTCTTCCCCCTCCGCCCATCCAAATAATGCTTTCTGTACCCATTCAGTTCTGACCTAAGGCCCCAGTTGATAGTGGTGCTGCTGGTTCTGGCATGCTTGGAGAACCACTGTTCTAATGTCTCCTCAAGGGAAGAGGATGTGTTTCTTTAAAGGAACCCAGCAGTGGATGAATTTGCTGCTCTGCATTTTTAATAGAGGCCTGCAGAGCTTGTCAACTTGCGTATAATTTCTAGCTCGCCCGGGAGAAAACTGCAGAGTCGTGACAATCTACCGAGCCAGGCATATCACCCTGTGGGTAATGAGAAAGTGAAGCCACCCAAACCCAGTGGGTGAGCCCTGGGCTGGTGGGTGGCTTGCCCGGACTTCTGCAGCTCCCTTCTTCCTAAGACTGCCGGTCTTAGGAGACCACAACAGCAGCGCCAGCTGCGCGTACTGCAGGGGCGTGCTCTTCAGTCTCAATTTCAGCAGCTCCACGGGCCCAGGCCAACAAGGACTGGCCCCCAAAGTACAAATAGCACAAGGAAAGCAGGACAGAATCTCCGACTCCACTTTAACTCTACTGATGGCTTATAAAGTGGAATGATTTCTTCTGTGATCTTGGCCATCCCCCTAGTCTGAAAACCTTGACAACCTTAATATCTGTGCATTTTAAAGTTTCCTTCTGGCAAGATGCTTGGGTTGTTTCCCATTTTCATCCTCTATTTTCCTCCTAAAATGGTCTGGGGAAATCAGTTTGTTCCTAAAGCATGGTTGTGTCTACTTTCATGATTGATCTTGAAAACCTGATTTGGGTGTATGACCCAGGACCAAAATGAAGACTGGCTATCCCTTCCATCCCCACTCAACAAGTCTTTTTATTGAGGGTGTATGGGAGGTACCAGGAAAACAGACACACAAAGAAAGAAAATTGTCTTTATTGCTCTTAACGAACCTCTCTGAAGGTTCAGCTTCCTCACCTGAAAGAATGAAAGTAAGAACAGTTATTTGTACCTTGCACAATCATTATAGAGGTTAAATGAGATAATATGAGCCTTTTGTTATTACATTAGTTAGAAATCTAACAACAGAAATGTTTCATCTGATAGACAAATGTGTATTATGGCTTTATCATGGTTTGAATATAGAAGTGCTCAAAGAGAAATGTCTAAAATTGTATTACATCTTTCATTACCAACATTATCCTTCTAATATCTCTTATGTTAATACTTCAGGCCTTTCTTTAAGGCAGATTGCCTATTGCTAACCAGTGTAAAGTGTGTCTTCACAGCATTACTGTCCACCACGTGTACAATTACTAATACTACCAAGTAACAGTAACCACTAATACTGTGAACATTTACCATGCCCCATGCACTACTCCTAAATGCTTTGAAGTTATGATCTCGTTTAACACTCGGGACCACACAGGAAAAGACATACTACTTTTCACGGCCCTTTTACAGGTGAGGGAACTGACTCCCTGAGAGTGCAGGTCACAGAGAGCGTGGCATGGCTCTCACAACACACACGCATACTTGGCAGACACACATGCACAAATGTGTCACCAGGAAAATCAGGCAGGGAAGTATTCCAGGTCATACAACAAGGGGCATTCTGGTTCTACCTGCTCCCTGCCTTGTCCTTCTCTCACCTCCGAGGAAGGTCTCAGCTCGCCAAATAGTCTGTTATGTTGGAATTTGTGCTGAAAAATGGGTGAAGCAGATGGAAGGAGAGAGGGATAAGAGCAACTTGAGTTAAGGTTGGGGCTTGAGTCTGAGGAGTTGAGAAAAGAAGTGTGGGAGTTGCCACAGTGTAGAGTGTGTCAAAAGTGGAAGGAGATAGAAGGAATTCTGAGAGGAATGCACTCTCATGTGTTCTCCAAACACAAGTAAATATCTTGAGTTATATTTGAATGTTTTGTTTGGATACCAACCAAAAAGGCTGCCTTGAGCTGGACAGGGTGGAGCAACAACTTTTAAACATTATGGGTCTACAGTTAAAACTTTATAACTTATCAAAAATCTTCAGATTTTATATGAATGTTGGTGATAAATACTACTGGTGCAAACAAACTTTGAAAAACTTTGTTTTGAAATAGTCTTTCTTAATGTTTCTAATGAGTCAGAACACCTAGTTTGTTAAGAAACCAAAGATATCTAGAACAATGCCGTGAGAACTGATATGCCTGGGGTAGAAGAACGTATGGTGACCAGTGAGAGTAGTTATTGCCTGTATCAGGAATAGCACTGAGGAGGTGGTGTCTATGCTACTTGGGAACATGATCACTGGAGGGAAATCTCTATTTAGAGCAGATCTCTTCAACCTATCAAAATGCACTTTAAGTGGGTTTTAATAAAATTATGCTTTTTACAAATGGTAGTACATGATAAGGAAGTGAACCATTTGACATTCAACTTGATATTTCAAGTCATGATCAGGAAACCTAGGAAGACACGCTAGTAAACCTCTGAAGCTTAATGAATCTTTTGCTGGGGGAAAAAAGAATATAAATTATGTTTTCATAAATTGAGGCATCCATTTGAGGTCCATTTTATTTTCAGCATTGTATAAAGTGCTAACTTTAAAAAAACTAGAAGGATTAAACATTACATTAGGAACATCATGCCAGAAAAAATACCATTTAAAAAGTATTCAAGTAAGCACATGCAAATTGCAGAAATTATGGAGCTCAAGGGAAGAATTTAGAGTTAGAAAAATATTGAAATTTCCTCTAATTACTTGGGGTTGATATATTAGCAGTCAAACACTTAGGTTGTTTTCTCAATTTTTCTTTAAGTTCTCTCTTATAAAGAGGTTTTCTTATTTTTGAAATTGAAGTTTTAAAAATAGTCATCATAAAGCTTATCCTCATGATATGTTATTATTCAGAAATAAAATTTAAAAATAATTTTTTGCCCTGACCAGTGTAGCTTAGTTCGTTTAGCATCGTACAGTAAAGTGAAGGGTTGCCAGTTCAATTTCTGGTCCTGGCATGTGACCGGATTATCCGAGCTGGTTTGGTCCCCAGTTGGGGCACATGCAAGAGAAAACCAATAGATGTTTCTCTCACATCAGTGTTTCTCTCCCTCTCTTTCTCCCTCCCTTCACTCTCTCTATAAATAAATAAGTAAAATCTTAAAAAAGTAAATAGTGATGGCTATTCAAAATAAAAATAAAAATCATCTTTAAAACCAGATTTGAAATTATTCATGATTCAATGAAAAAATTATAATGCAAATTAGAATTATTCTGAACTGAATGATTGTCAATGAAACTAAATACTCGAGGGAACAGTACTACAAGAAAATGCAGCTGAAAGGAACATGAAGTCATCCAAAGGAAGAAGGAAGCACATAATGCAAAAAGAGCACAAATTAATGAGATTGAAAACAGAAATGTTGCTGGGGTTTGAGAGAGTAACATAAATGACTTCACTGTTGTCTCTTACACTCTTAATCCATTGAGAGCTCAACAGAGAGCTATAGACATGAAGATCAAATGATCATCTTAGTTAATGATTAACTACATGGAGGCTGTGATTTAGGGCAACAGCCAAATGGATGTGCTGGTACGCCCTGCCCCCCCTCCAGTCATGTGGCGCAGCATGGGAGAGAGAAAGAGACCCACTTACCTCAGATTATTGTCCTGTACTACTTTGTGGGGTCGAAAGAGATCCAGTACTGGTGCTCAGGATGTATGGTGCTTTACATCCACCCAATCAATAAATCAGGACCAATTCTGATTTATTGATTATTGAGAGACCAATGGCTGTCTCTCAACAACAGATTTAAAGCTCACCTTTATGCAGAGGAATAAAAAATGGGAAAAGAAGTTGGAATTATTTAGGAAAATGTGTTCTGTGTAAACTGTAAGAATAGGTAATTGACATTTTCTATCATGAAATATAGGACAGAGGATCAACCACATCAAATATCTTGATTTTAATAAAATAGATACATTTGGGATGAAATTAGAAAATAAAATAAAAAAGAAATAATGCACAAATAAATATGTTAACATAAGACAGGGAATATAAAGTAGCACAGATCAGATATTAAAATAATAGAATAATAATGTGAATTTTATGCAGAGATATTTGAAAATTTAGACAAGAATGGGTAGTTTCCCAGGAAAATATAATTTAATATAACTGATTCAGAAAGAAATAGAAAACCAAATGGACTTATAACCATTGAAGAAATTGAATCTATAATCATATTTAAAAATCTACCCAACCTCTTCCTTCCTCTCTTTCCTCATAAAAAGAAGAGAAAAAAGAAGAAGGTGGAGGAAGAGAAAGAGGAGGAAGCAAAGAATCATCACCAGGTCAAAACAGTTTCAGTGGTGTGCGCTGCCAGTGAGCAGGTCCAGTCCCAGACAGACAGTCCCAGACAATTCGGACTGCCCAAATTTTCCCCAGGGATGACTTGAGGTTCTTCTGTAAGGAGGAACAATTTTTGTTTTTCCTTAATTTCTTGAATTTTTTTCTGGTAACTTTTACTTTCCTTTTATTAAATGTATTAAAGGCTGATAACAGGCTCCAAAAATACTGTTTCTTCCTTCTCCGAAGAAAGGCCAAAGTGAAATGGGAGCTGTCATCGCTGGTGGAAGTGTCAGGTGGCTCAGCCTCTTGGAAGACAGTTGCTGGTTTCTCACAAAACTAAACATGCTCTTACCGTACAATCTAGCAATTACAGTCCTTGGTGTTTTACCCAAAACAGTTGAAACTTATTTTCACACAAAAACCAACACACTGATGTTTGTAGCAGCTTTATTCATAACTGCTCAAACTTGGAAGCAACCAAGATGTCCTTTAGCAGGTGAATAAAGAAATAAACTGTGGTACATCCAAACAATAGACTATTATTCAGTGTTAAAAGGAAATGAACTATCAAGCCACACAAAGACATTGAAGAAACTTCAGTGAAAGAAGCCAATATAAAAAGGCCGCATTCTGTCATTCCAACTACCTGACATTCTGAAAAAGGCAAAACTATAGAGACAGAAAATAGATCAGTGGCTGCCAGAGGCTGGGGGCAGAAAATGATTTTTAGGGCAATAAAACTACCCTGTCCTACACTGTGATGGCAGATACATGTCACTGTACATTTGTCCAAACCCATAGAACATGCAACGCGGAGAGCGAACCCTAATGTACACTAGGGACAGTGGTGATAATGGCGTGTCAGTGTGGGTTTGTCAGCTGTGGCAAATGCACCACTCTGCTTGGGGATGTTGGTAAGGGGAGGCTACACATGGGTGGGGTAGGGTTATATGGGAAATCTCTGTAACTTCTGCTCAGTTTTTCTGTGAACTAAAACTTTTCTAAAAAGTCTATTAAGTTTTTAGAAAGAGGAGACAGTGTAAAGGACAATTCACTTGAGTACAGGTTTGAGGCAAAGTTCATGGAGGAAATGGGAGGAAAATTTTTATTAATTCTTCAATAAAGAAGAGCCAAGGAATCCCATTCTAAGCCCATTGGTATAAATGGTCTCATTTTTTAAGGGAAGGAGACCCTTTACAAATTACCCTTTATTTCCGAATTGCCAGCCTGCCTCCAGATTTCTTTTCCAACCCCTACTGTTGCCCAGAATTTTGCAACATGGGGAACCCTAAAGATTCCTAAAACAATGCCTGTTGGCATCCCTACCAGATCCATTTTATTTTCTATTGGCCGGGTTGTGGTGTTATTGTGAATTCCCATCAGTATCATCTTCATTTTGGTTTCCTGAAGTCATGAACTCTGTGCTAATGGGTGGGTAGCAAGAAGGCACTGATTAAAGATAATGGTTATGATCTAGCTCTCAGCCTCCTGCTCATTTACTTCCAGACTAACTGTGACCCATCACTTTTGTGAGGATGGTCAGTTGTAGAGGTTGCCCACCATCAAGGATGGGCTTTCTATGTGATCCTAAAGATCTATCTGTTTAATGCGATTCCCCTCCATCCCCCATTTCCTGTTTAGAATGCATCTTCACGAAGAGTTCCATTGTTCGGTTAAATTATATCAATCCTGGGAGGAGTAACACATAAGCTGTACAACAGAAGTGGATGGCAGGCCAGGATGAACTAAAGATGGCATTTTGCAAGTGGCAGAGGTGGGAATGTCTCCACACTAGGCTGGGACCTCTTTGAGTGCCAAGACTTTTGCATTATTTTTTTCATCCTTTTTTATTATTGCATCCTCAGCATCAGAAACTATGCCTGATACATTATATGAAGGCTCAAAAAATGTTTGTTGAAGAAATACATGGATGGATGGGTGGATAGATGGGTAGATGAATAAAGGTATAAAAGGCATAAGCTTGATATTAAGACAAAAATTAGCTTGCTTCCTGGAGCTGTGCAGGATACAGCTTCCTAGATAAGAACTCGGTCAGCAGGGCCAGCAGCTGGGAAGTGCTTGTAGCTGGGTGAGCATCACAACACTGAGTCTGGAACCATGCAACATTTATCCATTTGTCCATTCTGCTCAAACATACTTGGAGTGCTACAGTATTCCAGGCATGCACAAATGCAAAGATGGGGACAATAGTTCCCTGGGAGGCTTTACAGACTGGGGGAGGGAGAGACTTGTTCACAGGAAGGGCAAAGATGTGTTCCCAACCATCAAGGAGTCAGCAGGGTGGTTTCCTTCTGAGGACTGTGAGGGGAAAAAAATCTATTCTAGGCTTCCTTTGGCTTGTAAATGGCCATCCTCTTCCTGAGTCCACATTGTCTTTCTTCTGTGTACATCTGTCTGTATCTAAATTTCCCTCTTTATAAGGACATCTTCGTGTTAAATTAGGGCCCACTTTAATGACCTAATCTTAACCTGATCATCTGCAAAGACTCTATTTCCAGATAAGGTCACACTTGAGGTACTCGAGGTTAGAACTTCAATATCTTTTGGGACACACAATCCAACCCTTAATAGAACCCAAGATCTCAGCTCTTTGCTATTCCCACTCTGCTCCCACATCCTCCAATGTGATAATTAGAAAAACTGTCACCCAGAAGTCCTGAGGCTTATGCTTGGGATTTTTTAAAAATTGCATTTTATCAGTAAGGTCCCACATTGTTTCTGATTTATTGCTTAATGAAATCGACCGCCACCTCTGTGGCTTTAACTATAAGACAGAGGAAATGAACAATGGAGATTCCAATCTGAGGTGACAGTGAGGCCATTTCTATTTAACTTTTTGTCATTTCCCACCGTGCACTTCATCCTCATAAACCATGGAATGAAGCACGTGGGTCCATTGGATCAGGGCTTGCTGCCCGCTACTGCCAGAGTGAATGTCTGGATTGAACAATGAGAGCTGGATCCCGTGCACAGGCGAGCTGTGTTAGGCTGTGCAGGATGGGAACAATCTCAGTGTGGATGTCTAACCCAGGCTAGCTTGGGAGATGGTTCACTTAAATATTTGCTCAAAACATTAGGCCCAAAAGCACAAGCAAGCTGTTCCCTGCTTGAACAGAACCACGGGCTGATTCTGTAGCTGAGAGGGATGTTAGCAAACCTGTTCCAAAGATCCTGTGCATGGCAGAGCTTCCCCAGGTTTATGGCAGTGTTAATACCCCACCCACATCCCTTCGGCCCACCCAGAGGTTACCTTCAGCTTCGGTGAAAAATTCCTATGCACCTGGGAGCCTTCTTCTCAAGAGACACCTGTCTCTTCCCCCTGTGGGTTTTCTGTAGCTGCTGGAGCACAATGACACTAGGGTAGGGCAGGCTGGGACAGCCGGGCAGTTATACTACAGCCCTTAAGCAATAAAGGGCAAGATCTGATGGATTAACCTCCAGGTGCTTCACCCCTCAGTGGGACAGTCGTGAGGCATGTTCTGCACATTGTCTCAGAGGACCCCAGCGTGACGTGCCTCTGTTGCACACAGTGTACCCACTAGTTAACACACCCTTTGTCTTTCCTCCCTTCTCTGTTTCCTACCCCATCTTGGCCCCTGGGATAGCCTCCCAGATAAACTACTTGTACCCAAATCCTTATCTCAGAGACCACTCCTGAGGCAACCAAATTAAATCAGTGTTTATAAACCCCTGAAACTACACACAAAATTGGCGTTCCTCTGCATTTTTCTGAGAAAGGGTACACAGCTTTCATCAGATCCACAAAAGTTCTTACCCAAAACCAGAAAAAAGGAGTAAGAACCACAGTTCATCATTTCATGGATGGAAGAGTTGTTTCTTTGGGGTCTAATCTAATTGCTTTCAGCTTGGGAAACCAAAAGGAATGGAGGCAACATTTTAACTCGTTGACAGATCAGCATCATGGGAACCGGGGAGGCAGAGAGAACAGCACCCTTGTGTGGGAGTCGAGAACAAGGAAGATCTTTACACATAGCTCTCAAGTGCCATTTCCAAGGCCAGTGATTATCTAAGGCTGTCTGATGTGTGTGCACGTTTACATTTACCAGATTATCGTAAAGAATTCAGAAGAACAGCCAGATGAGGAGGTTCTGTCCTTGTGGTGTGCAACCTCTCATGTTAAAGAACTTGACTTTCATTGACTTTTTGTGTCTGGCCACCATTAGAAGTGTGCCTTCATGTCAAATTATCATTAATCAGCAACTGCCCTCATGTCAAAGTCCTGCATAGTGTTCATTTGCCACTGGAAAATGCCTTTTCTACAGTAAGATTTTAGTCTTGCTGTTTTTTTAATAAATTGAGACTTAAATTTGCCATCATGGAAATTATGGAAAGGTAGCACTGTGATTGCTACAGCAGATGCCAAATTGAGGGGCTGGAGCCAAATAAGCACTTGGGGACACGTGACTCCTCTGCATGAACAAAGCCACACAGTCGTTTAAGTGTCCGGGGCTGAAGTCAAAGAGACTACAATACACAGAAAATCAAGATCGAGTTGTTGTTAAAATACTCCATTTCAACATTCTAATCAACATTCTAACTCTTTAATAAAACTAGAAATTTGCTTTGACATCTGTTAGGAAAAAAACTTCAGGTATGATTTCTCCATGCTGATACCATTGATTAGAGAAACATGTTTAGTCCAGATTCTGGTAACTCAGTAGACCTGGTACATTTTAAATGAATATGATAACTTCTCATAGTTTATAAAGCACTGCAACATGAAAATTATCTTTTAATCTTGATTAAATATAAGATATAATTACCCCAAATCAGCAAACAATACCTTATTGTTATTAAGGTAATTGTGTACAAAGTACTTTACAAATAGGCATTATTCACATTGATATTTAGGGAAATCCCAAAACAAGAGCAGGATAAATGTAGATTTGGACTTGTTGTTTTTCCTTTCCTTTTTCTTCTATTTTACATTTACCGCATTATCATAAAAAATTCAGAAGAACAGCCAGATGAAGAGGTTCTGTCCCTGTGAAATTGGGTGCATCCACCCTCCAGGCACGTGGGTGTGTTCTGCACCCCAGGAGCTCCCCGAACGTTACCCTTCTGTGTTTTATGAAGCCCTCATTACAGGAGTGTGATTGGTTGAATCGTGGGCCATTGACGGTCAAATCAAAGTCTAGCCTCCTCCCCTCCCTGAAGGTCAGAGAGTAAGGCTGAAAGTTGTCACTTGTCTTTTTAACTACCAAATCCTACATCAGAAATTTAGTTTTAGCCAAGCAACAATTTCTATAACATTAATTTAATATTATAAATATGCAGTGAATTGGTTTTCTTGTGAGTTTGCACTTAATTCATGGTCTCTTTCCCCCTCTGTGTAGTGTGCGAGAGCTTTCAGCACAGTGAGAACGTACCTAGTTTACTTGTGCTTAAATAATGTTACAGTACAAGTGCTTAAGAGAACCCTATGGAGCAGATGAGAATTTTGTTTTTTTCAAGGGCTTTGCCTATCCCTCAAGCTGGAGAAATGCTATCTTCATCTCTCAGAGGAAGGCCATATTAGTGTTGGCAGGGTTATCGGTTTTCGAAAACCATTCTCTATGGCACTCGCATGCTGCCCACCTTGCGAGCAGAGGCATTGTGTGCTTTTGCTCTGGACTGTCTTCTCAAGGATATTTGTGTAGTGAACAATATTTGAAAACAGAGGTATTATCTCTATGAAACATGGTACAGATTTGCTTCCAGTGTTGGAAGATAAAGAGGAGGCATGCTTACTTGTCTATTATAAAAGATTCAAGTTCCCTGAGCTCCGTGTGCCCCCCATATAATTCAGCCTACAGTGTATGTACCTGTCACCCAGCCCTCTCCGAATTGCCCCATGGGTGTGCAGACTTGGGGAACTGGCACATAAATGCAGGCACTCTGACTATTACTATTGCTGTGGGTAGAAACTATCCTGTGTCTCTGACCCAGAAGTTTCTAGTCTTTTGCCACACCTATGAAACTTAACTGACTAAATTGAGATCTTGCAAGTTCAGTGAAATCTCAGGTCCTTCATAATTCAAGACAATCGTGTTGTCACTTACCAACTCTGTGACCTTGGGCAAATTGATTCTTTGAGTTCAGTGTTTTCATATGTAAAGGGAAGAATAATAGTCACCTTAGCTTGGGGAGATATTGCAAAGATGATAACACCTCTGAAGTGATTAGTTAGTGAGTATCCAGTACATAGGAGGTCAATAAATGGTGAGGGCTCTCAGCCAGCAGTGTGCAGAATGTAGAAGTGAGGGCAAAGGTCTCCTGTGTTTGAAACTATTACAGTTATATGAGATCAGTAGGACCCAGGCTAAGACAGTGACAGTGGTAACAGAAAGAATCCTGAATAAATTGAAAACTACTAGAACTTGGAGATCAATTGGACATAATGGGAAAATGAACATTCATTGAGTACCTAATATGTGCCAAGTACTATTCTATGTACTTCTGTGTAGTAACTCATTTCTCCTTAAAATACTGTAGGGAGGTATCATTATTGTGGACATCTCCAGCTGAGAAAGCTGAAGCTCACTATGATAAAACAACATGAGATCAAGTAACTAAGGGAAAGCCAATGGGAACTCAAAACCAGGCAGCACACAGCACCAAAGCCCATGTGCCAAATGGCCACGCTCCTCCATCCCTCATCATGGGAAGAAGCGTGGGAACGGTCCGTGAGGACTCCCTGGTTAGGCACTCCCAGCACCCCTGCCATATCTGGGTCTGGCGCTTGCTCTGTCTCTTCATGCTGTGTCTTTTGCCTTTTAGAATGCCTTTTGATTTTTTTCTTGGTTGCCAGACCTGGTGTACCAGGTAAAAGGAACTGCTGCAAATAGTCTTTTACTAATGTGGTGCTAGGTGTGGGGGAATGGGAAGCCGTCTATAGGCCTATGATTGGGTCTCAGCCTCTAGTGAGCAAGCCTGTCCTTCTGGACTATGAACTTCACAAGTGATTCTCAGTCTCCCCGCAGCGATGGGACAGGATGGCCAGAGTGGGCTGCACTTAGGTATTTCCCTGGGCTAGTTAGCCTCTGGTAATACCCCAGTAGGTTAGGCTCCTGCTAAAATTTCTCCCGAGTGAGGGCCTTGTTAGGAAGAACAGAGTACTCTGGAATACTTCAAATTAGTTTCTTTCCCCTCCTTCTACCAGAAGCTTGAGGAAATTTTTCTCAATATTTACTTTGGGAACATGGTTGAGCTGCTGGAGGCAAATCTCACAATGTCGTAGAGACCCCAAGTGGGTCCCCCTGGAGTCTTGAGCTCTCAGAGTTGTCCACAATCGGCCTCCAGCAATTCTTCAATTACTATTCAGGTTTTCCTCCTGGCACTGGTTCCCACGACTTCCATGAGTCTCTGGGTAGCCACCTGTTCTTCTATGTGACTGTCTCTCCAGTCTTGGGGGGCTGTGTTTTACCCTGTGTCCTCCCCATGTTACAAATGAAAGAAGAGTTGTTCATTTTCCAGTCTGCCCAGCTTCTTGCTTGTTGGAGAGAGTGGTGATTTCCTATCTCCTTACATGCAGAACTGGAAACTGGAAGTTTCTCACTGGCCCAGGAGCAGAGGAGAATAGGAGGAGCAGAAGTTTTCACTGAGAAAATGATGCTCTGCGTCCTGGCACGTTGAGTCTGGGGTGGAGGAACATCGATGTGGAGGTGACCTACAGGTGCCTATGGGAGAGGCTGGCAGGCACCTGCCAGGTGTTACTAGGCATCGCCTTCCCTTTTGCAGAAAAATAGCCCCTTAATGTAGGTGTCTTCCAAACACGGTGTCAAACCTCTTTGCCTCCCTCTGACAGACCTGGCACTCACCAGAAAGAACCAGAATAGCATGTAATGTTCTAACAGCTCTTCCAGCAGTGAGACTAAATACACATAAACTATTCTAAATTTGTATCTGCTGTGAACATGAACAGTGTCACAGTGTCATTCTGCTGAGGTTCGTCTGGACAAATTATACGCAAAGAAGGGGTAGGCATGCTCTATCACTTCCCTGACTTTTCCATCTTCAACCCCGTATATTTGTGGCCAAGAAAATAACTCTGGCCTCACTTTGAGTCTCCTTTATACAGTCACTCTGTCATGAAGACAGTGAATCCAGGTTGAGAAGAAACAGAAAATTTAGAAAAGGTACAATACGGGTTTTTCTAGTGATCTCAGTTTTGTATCTTTAAATCAGTTCAGTCTCTGTAAGGGGGTTTACTGGACTGGTTACACAGAGAACTAAAGAGAGCAAGGCATTTTCTCAGAGAGGCAAATCCAGGAAATCTCACGAAGAACTCACGAAGAATGCTCTAATCCTCCATCCTAAGGCCTGGGAACCTAGAAGAAAGAGAGCTATGCTCCTGACTCGGCTCCTCCGTCCCCCTCCTGCCTTTCCTGACTCCTCTCTTGCTTTTTTCACCTGCTGCCTTTGTCTCATTGTTTTCTTTCTCCTTCCTTAGCATTATTTGGCTTATTCCTCTGCTGTTGACTGCTGATTTTCTCTTTCTAGATCTCTCATTAAAACTCCATATAAGCCCTGACCAGGTAGGTCAGCTGGTTAGAGCATCTTCCTGATACACCAAGGTTGGGGGTTCGATCCCCAGTCAGGGCACAGAAAAACAAATCAACCAATGAATGTAAAAACAAGTGAAGCAACACATCAGTGTTTCTCTCTCCCTCTCAAAAAATACCAATAAACAAACTCCATATAAGAAATGTTTGACTAGGATAGTCAGTCTCATTAAGAGAAGAACACATCTGTGGGAAGAACAATGCAGGACTCCTGGACGGCCTGTGAGTGATAGCTCAGGGACAGTTACTCATCCTTGGCTCCATCAGCTGCAGGCCGGGGGTCAGGCAGCACAAAGCCTGATGCCTTAGCTTTCTTCGCTGATTCCTCTCCTTCCCAGTTCAGTACACCTGAGCCCCGTGCCAACGCTCTGGGGCCGACCTGTCCTGCTCCCTCTCTCATCCAGTGTCCGCCAGCTTTCAGACTCTGAATCCTCTATTAATTATGACTTCTCACCTGGCCACTTGTATTGGTATCTGTTTCTCTGGCTTCTGACACTTCAATATCCTTCAAAGGCCTCGATTCAGTGTTCCTCAGTCAACTCTCTCCATTTCATGTTTCCTCAGAAATAAACCCTGACCTAGCGGGCCCCACTGGCAGGGAAGGGTACAGGCTAAGCTGCTGTAACAAAAGGCTTCAAAACTATCGAGGCTTAAGTATGAGCTCACATCTCTCAATTCATAGTGTGGAGGTATGCGGTCTGCCATTACCTGCTATCGTTAACACATAGGTTCCTTCTCTGGGTAGAGGGTGGCTGCCCACATGAACACCTTTTGCCAGCCAGCAGGAAAGAGGAAAAGAGGGGTACACACCCTTAGAAATAAAACCTGGAGTGGGGGGTGCGTGGTTGGCTCGTTGAGAGGACAGGGAGAGAATGGGTCCTGTGGAACACCTGGTGGGCTCAGTCACAGGAATGACCTTAGACCCAAGCTCAGGGATTGATCCAGATTTTGTGGGGCCTGAAGCTTATCCAACTTTCAGGGCCCTCTTTAAGATGAAGAGTGAAACAGATAACCACAAAATTACAAATACAGAATCTTAGAAGGGGCCCAAGCTAGTAAGAAGCCTAAAAACTTAAACTTCATCAGCTCGATGGTTAAGCCATCTTTACTCTGGTCCATTAATCAATGTCCCAGTGAAGTTCTCTAGATTCCTACAAAGGGTAGTTTGGACCATATAAATAGGATGGCTTTTGCTGACTTTCAATGCCAGAGCCAAAAGTGGTAGTAGCAGTGTGCTAAATAATAAGAAAACAAAACAAAGCCTGTCTTAAATTTCCTCTTCCTGATGCTTTCGCTGTAGTCCCTATGTACCCATGCAATGCCATTTGCTGGTGGTTCTGCCCCCAGCAAGGGTGAAAAAACGCTCTGCCCCTAACGGTGTAACTGGGTCGTAGTCATAAAAACTGCTGCTGTGTTGTCTCCTCGAGAGCAGTCTGCTTTCCAGCCCCTGATAGGTGGAGGGGCCTCCTTATTTATGGCCAATTGTTCTGTGCCGACGAGATGCCATAAGAAGCCCGTTTGGCAGCTGCTTGTGGAAACTCTTACTGTGGCTTCATTTTCATATCAGTAAGCATGCTGTAGGAGATGAAGAACAGACTGAGGACTGTGGCATTATCCCACACAGTCAATCAAGGCCAGGCTAATTAGATTTTCCAGGTGCTTGGATACAGTGGGGCTGCATATTACATAAATATATAGATAAACATTCTGAGCCACAAGGACTGAAGAATTGTTATAGAAGGCCGTAGAAATAAAACCTTTAGAAAAATAAGTCTTTAGAAAACACTTGAATTCTTGCTTGTGTACTCTCTCTCTCTCTCTGAGGAAACATTATAAAATTGCAGTACAATTGAAAGGGTTGGGCTTGTGTATTATTGATGAGTTTCATGGGGTGCAAGAGTATTCAACCCCCAAAATGAAAATCTGAAAACATACATGCTGGAGGTTAGATGAATTCAAATACATAAATACTACTAGCACATTAAGAAAAAATATTCAAGAACAGTTTTTTTTGAAAGGGATAATGATTGCTATTTATATCTGTGTTCATACCATCCCCCAGCTACATTTAATATCCCTGACTTTATATCGGGGATTTTATAAAAATCATGTTCTTCATTCATTAAGCCTATAGCCTGCTTTTAGCTATTGAGAAGTCATAGGTCACTGAGTGGCTCATATCCAGGCAACTTTGCTCCCAACAGTTTTGGCACACCCCCACTCCCCTAATTCAAACACTAGTATCTATGTATCTAAAAGCATTCTGACTTCCTGATTCTTTCCTGTGAATATGGGCGCCCAAGCATTGCCTGGTCATTTCCCTGGCATTTCCTCTTATGTCTTAAGTGGATATTCTTCAGGAAGCCCATCCTTAATCATTTCCTCCTCTTTTTTTAATTTGACATTTATATGTTGATGATTTTTCATGTTTTATCTCCAACTCAAAAGTCTTTTTTCCTCCCTGAACTTTGAATAGATTCTGTGGGATATCTCCACTCGGATCCAATACCAGCACTGCAATCTCAAACCTTTCCAAATATGAATCCATTCCCCCCAGCATCCAATCTGTTCCTCCTCTCATACTCCCTGCCTCCATGAGTCTGTATCAGGCCATCAGTCTGGGAGCCACTCTGAACTCCTCCCTCGCATCTATCTTACTCTCCACGTTCAGTCACCAGGTCGTGTTCATTCTCCTCACTAGTTTATTTCATACCAACCTACTGCTCATTCTCCGCTGCAAGGACCTCCAGCCAGCATCTCCTTCTCTCTTACCTAGATTACGGAACAACTCCTTGTCTCCCTGCTTCCCAGTGCCAGGCTGATTTTTCCAAAGATACATGTCAGTTTTATCACTGCCAGGTCTAAGACAATTCACAACTCCCCTCAACTTTTAGGATAAAGCCCACAATCCTTAGTATGGCACACAAAGCCCTTCCTCTTCTGTCTTTCACTTACCTGTTGGACAAAATCAAGTTACGCCGGAGCTCAGAAGAGTCAGTGCTTTCCTTGTTCTCTGGAAATTTTTAACTTGGAGGTCTCACCACTAGAAGCTTCGTCCCACACACCACACTGAGTTTGGTGCCTTTTCTCTGCTCTCATAATCCACGTGTCTCCCTGTCCCATGGTCCCTGCCACACATCGTGGGCACTGCCTGTTCTCATTTGAGTCCTCCACACTTAAACTAAGCCCTGAAAGGCCTCATTCTTGTCAGAAATAAACACTCTACCTTGTTTTTGTTGCCCACATCTTAGCAGGGTGCTCACTCATAATAGGCACTCAAGAAGTATCTATTAAATGAGTGGATTTGGTAAAAGAAAATCAAATATTAGATGCATGATTGGACTCAATGACTAAAAATTTCTAGAAATTATGCTTATAAAATCTTCTGGGCAGATTCTCCTCTAGTATTTAAGCTATCACCTTCCATCCTCTTGGGTGCAAGGGATAAGTTTCTTATCCCTTAAATGATAACTAAGTATTTGATGAGCACCCACTCTGTGTCAGAAACTACATGGTACCTCAAGGTTGTGTGGGATGTAAAACTTTCTGTGGCATTACTTCTCCCTCAAGAATCTCACAGTCCAGGTTAGAGATGTGGCTAATAACAATTATATTGCAATGGGAAAAGTTCTGTTCATATAATGCAAGTGATATGGGAAGTCAAAGTAAGGAACACATTTTTCGGAGAAGCCAATTAGAAGAGCGGGTGATGCCTGCATCTTGGAGACTGGGTAGGTGCTCATCAGGATGAGAAGAGGTTGGCCATAGGCTTGGGGAGTGTGTTGCCGAGCAAAAGACGGCTTCTAGATTAGGCGATGACTGAATTCCAGGGATGGGGTTTGAAGACCTCAGCTGGACAAAATCATGAAGGGGAAAGCCAGTCATGCCAAGAAGTTTGGACTTTGCCTTACAGGCAAGGACCCATGGAATGGTTTTAAACAAGTTTAATGCAATTTGTATTACTGAGGGATCATTTGGGTGACTATATGAAGGGATGCAGGAGGATAAGAAAGAAGAGGCAGCAAAAACACCCAGGAGACTATTGCAGTGTCCCAGGCTAAAGGCTATGGAGGCAGCATATCTAGGGATCATGCATGTAGACTCCTGCATTCATACCCCAACTCTGTTGGTTACTAGCTGAGCAAATTAGTATTTCTGCCTCAGTGTTCTCATCTGAAAATGGGGTTTATAATAATAACAACTGATAAGATAACTGTGCAGGTTTAAAGGAAAATTTATACAACGTACTTAGAACAGTGCTGAATTTTTTTTAAGTATTTACTTTTTTATTCTATGAGGGCTTGAACCAAAGAAGAGAACATAGAATAGACAAGTTCAATAAATATTTAGCAAGTAGAATCTAAAGCCTTTGGAGTATGACAAGATGTGGGGGTAAAGAAGATGAATAAGTTGAGACTGATCCCCAGGTTTCTGGCTTGAGAAGCTGCGCTGAGCCCTGACAATATGGCTCAGTTAGTTGAAACATCGACCCATACACTAAAAGGTTACAGGTTTGGTCCTTGGGGTCACAGCACAAACGTAGGTTGAAGGTTTAATCCCTGGTCAGGGTACATACAGAAGGCAACCAATAGATGTTTCTCACTCACACTGATGTTTCTCTCTCTCTCTCTCTCTCTCTCACCCGTCTTTCTCTAAAATCAATAAACATATCCTCAGATGAGTATTTAAAAAAAAGAAGAAACTGGGCTGAATGATGGTATCCTTCACAGGAGGAAGGGCAAAATTTTTTTCTCTGAATTCCATTTTGTCCTGAGTAACTTACCTTACCTACCCACAAGCCAACATGCCACTCATATCTGACTATTACAGGGGAAACAATATATTGTTTTAAGCCACTGAGATTCTTCTTTTTTTCATTTTGTATTTTTGTTAAAGCAGCATAGCATAGCTTACCCTGACTAATTCAGTCTACATTCTAAGGGTAAATAGGTGTTGTCCTTCTATCACACAGAATTTATTGCATACTCTGAATCACTCACATGTTGAAATAATAGTTTCCCTACCTCTATTTTTTTATTTTTTATTTTTTTGAGAGGAAGTCAATGTCAGAGAGACGGTGACTTTGAGTTAAGCAGAATGGGGCACAGAAACCTGGAATGTGTGAGTCATTTTAATAGGAGCTGTGGGTCAGTTGTAATATTTTAAATATTTACTATCTACGCCCCTTGGTTCCAAGTATCTGAAGTAATATATTTCTATATCAATTAGAAATATGTCTGTCTCCAAATCAGATGCCACATGAGACTCTGCTCAGAGCAGGAACCCCTCACTAAGTCAGGGGTTCTTAGTGAGTTTCATTCTGGAAGTGTCGAACCTTAGTTTCTTACAGCACATTCAGGAGGCCCTTACTTAATAGGCTGTTGGGTGTGTAGATCTGAGGCTCTGAGGAGAGGTGTCCAGGCTGAAAATGGAGATTTGGGGATTGAAACCATGAAATTGTGTGGCCAGATGGCCTAAGGAGACAACAGAGACTGAGAAGGGGGGCCGAGGGCAGAGCTCTAGGGGCACTGCCACCAAGCGGTTAGCTGGAGGGAAAGGTCCCAGAGAGGAAGGCTGAGCAAGACAAAACAGACAAACCAGAAGAGAATCACAGCAGATTAACCTACAGAATGGATAAGGCTACCTGTTGCTTAGCAATGGCAGTAACAATAGTTGCCTGGTAATACCCAGTGCTGGAGCAGCACTCCAAATTCCAAATGTCATGAAAATTCGTATTTGCCTGTAGCCTGTTTTTGTTGATTTCAGCCTTTGAAGTCTTTGAAGATGCAGATTTGTACTAATTTGCATGGACAGTCCATATTTCAGAAGCAAAGAAAAACTATGATATTGTGGCTGCAACACTTTAATTTTCCATTTCAGGAAGCAGACTGTAGGTAATTCAATTTCCTAACAAACACTTATTGTTTGTTAAATGGAGAGCTAAAACACCTACAAGCATTAGTCTTTGACAGGGCAATTACGCAAGTGACGAAGAAAGAGACATGTGATTCTTTGTTTGGCCTTTTTGGTAGTTCAGGAATTCACAACACACTCCCCTGAGTGATTCATTTGGACCAATGCCTAGTCCTTCCTACATGAACATAATTATCAGTAGGTATACTTGCTCACGAGGAAATCAGTGAGCATTATCCCATAGAATTCTCATAATCAGAAATGTTCCTACCGCATATGTAACAGAAGTTAAAATAAAAAATCCTCCACGTACAAATACATCTACCCAGAATTTTAAGACTTTTAAGAAATCCCATTTCAATGTTAGAACATGCAGTGTGAACCGGAGTGTGTAATTTTGACTTTCATTTACTCATCGACTATGTATTGAACTCCTATTTTTGCCAGGTACTGTGCAGAGTGTGGGGCACACATGTGACATTCAAGGCAGACCCCCCCCCAATGCCTTCATGGAGCTCACACTAAGGCAAAGACAAACTCTAAAAGCAATCAGAAAAATAAACAAAAAAATGCTTTAATTTATAATTGCTGGAAAGAAGGGCTTAGCAGGAAGATTACAGAGAGGACCTACTTTAGTTAGATTTGAACGCAGGCCTCTCCTAGAAGTTGACATTCAAACTGAGCACAGTGATAAGAAGGGGCTGACCCTGGAAAGAGTAGGAGAAGCACACCAGGCAGTGGTAGTAGGAGCTGCAGTGGCCCATACACAAGCCTGGCGGGCGATGCAAGGAGAAGGCCAGTGTGGCTGGCATTTAGCAAATGGCATTGGTGGGTGAGAGCTTCAAGAAGGAATATGGTAAAGATCTGGATGTTTCCCTAAATGCACTGGCGAAGGTTTCCATGGAAAGGGATCTGGGTGAAAGGTTGCAGCTGTCCATACCCCTCAGCATATCATAGGCCATAAGATCATGATTGCCATTATAAGGGGCAAGATTTTTTGCTGGCATTTCACACATTGATGATGGCTGATTATGAATCTAAATAGCAGCTAAGGGCATTAACACTGCCCTGTAGCCCTGCCACACTTCCTACCTTCACTGGGGAGATGTCTACTCCTACTCTTGATGGGTCTGGCTGGCAGATTCGGTGGGTCTGAAGGACAGCTTCCCTGATTTCACTGGTGACCTGATGTTTAAGTCAGGAAGGCTGGGCCTCTATCAACCCACATAAGAGAGGTTCACACTCAAAAGTAGCATCAAAGAACTGGAGTGATGCTAGCAGACCTATGAATGACATTTTGAGAAAGTAAATGGATTTTACAGCAACATAGGTTTCTCTGCCACTTAGTGACAATTTTGTTGTTATTTTCAACATAAAGCTTAGCAGTTAGTAGGCATGAACTAGCTGGCTGGCTGAATGAGTGTTCAGGTAAACCAGGCATGAATTGGGAGGCCGCCTAGTGTCCTAGAAGGCAGCTTGAATCTAGAGGCAGTCAGACCTTGCCATGCTGGGTCTCTGGGAACCTCTGCGTCTGGGAGGCTGGATGAAGACTGCAGATCATGTATTGAAGCATCTGGCATACTAATTTGCATTGATAATTTGGTTGCTATTTTTATTATCATCGTTCAGTCTCCCTACTTGGTGACTTTGCTCTCATTCTTCTTCGAAATCAGTGGTCCACAACCTTTTTGGCGACAGGGGCCAGTTTGGTGGAAGATAATTTTTCCACAGACTCAGGTGGATGGAGGCAGAGCTCAGGCAGGAGAGGGAGCGGGAGACAGGAGAGGGGGTGGGAGACAGGAGGCGGGGCTCAGGCAGCAAGTGCCCCATCCTCAGACCGGAGGAGGGAGGTTGGGGACTCCTGTAAATCACCCAGTTGGGGTTCATCCTGTCCGTTCTTGTTCCCAGCTGGTCATCCCCTGACCGGGTTGTTTCACTCATCTCGGCCAACCCCTGCCGTCCCTCTACCCCAGCCCACAAGCCCACCAGCTTCCCTGCCCTTCCTCCAAATCAGCCAGATTACTTGAGTATCCCTCCCCTTTTAGAGCCCTCTTTCTTTCTTTGTCCGCCTTCTCATTTTTCAAGACTGAACGATATTTGTGAGGCCCTACGTTGAGCCTTGAATGAAAACAAGGAAACAGCCCACTGAAGCCTCATTCCCCATTTGCCAAAGGTACTGCTGGAGGTCTCTGCTTACCTAGGATAATTTCATAGTCAGTGACTTCCTGCTTTTGTTACCGAACAAGAGGAGGTCCGAGGGAGGGGCAATACAATATTTGGCCCACCTAGGGATGCCCAAAACTGCTCTACAACAGGGGCCCCTCCCAAAACAAAATACTAAAATCTACTGGGCCCTTCTGTCCGCCGCCAATTGGAAAGACATCTCTTAATGCCAGAGATTTGTGAAAAGGAAACAAAATGTTTATTTAATGCTATTCAGGCCTAATGCCACCACTAAAATATCAAAGTCCTTTAGGTTGTACACCTACACCCACACAGCGCTCCCTTCTCCCACTGTCCCAACTCCGGGTACCGTAAATCAGGAAAAGAGCACACGTCTGTGTTGCAGGCCGCTGGCACCGTCAGCTGTGTCACTGTGCAGGATCTCGAGTTAATCCAAAGTACTGTGGTACCCTCTCATGGTCCACTGGCAAGAGTCC
This sequence comes from Artibeus jamaicensis, assembly GCF_021234435.1. Taxonomy (NCBI): domain Eukaryota; kingdom Metazoa; phylum Chordata; class Mammalia; order Chiroptera; family Phyllostomidae; genus Artibeus; species Artibeus jamaicensis. Next base: position 38,676,042 of record NW_026522030.1, on the reverse strand, counting down.
TTTGTACCCAGTTCCAGTCAAAGTCTCTCTTGCTTTTCAGGCCCCGCAGCCAAAGGGGGCACCCCAAAGCCGCGTGGGCCTCTTCTACCAAAGCTGCAGGAGTCCGCACTCCACCAAAAGCATGTGGCTTTCTTCTTCACCTGGCTGCAGGGATCTCCATTCTGGCAAAGCTGCGTGGTTCTTCCCTTTCACCTGGGAAAGAGGGGGGTCCACACCCTGCCAAAACCACGTGGCTCCCTCTTTCACCTCACCAAGAGGGGGTCCTCACTCTGCTGAAACCGCGTGGCTCTCTCTTCATCTGGCCAAGTGGGGACCCTTCATGTCCTGGAGCCAGTCTTTTCCAAGCTCCCACACAGCGGCCCTTCCATTCAGGGGCGCAGCCCTTAGTTACATCCTGAGTCCAAGCCCTTCTCACTCAGGAGAGCAGCCTCTCAGTTCCCATCTTGAGTCCCCTTAGTTCCATCCTCAGTCCCTGCTACTCCCTTCTTCCTGGCTCCAAACTTGGCCACTGCTATTTAACATATCTATGAAACCAGTTAAAGGTTATACATATGTTAAATAACCATTCCTCCAGAGGTTAGCTCCAAAACTGTTGCTATGCAAAATAGCTCTCAATGGCCTGGCTCCATTCATCCCTTCCCCCTGGGGGGGGGTGGTGAGGACATCTTAATATGTCTCTCCAATATTTCTATACACTTTGAATTCTGGACACCTTTCTAAATCTTTTTTTGGGGGCCCCCCTGGCTGCACCCTGTATCACTTTGAGTCACATACTAGGTTTGGGTATTTCTCAGATTCTTCCTCATCAAGCTGTGTGTTTCAGAGCGTAGAGTGACAGGAGAAAAAAAATACTGTTTCTGAGAAATAGGAGTCCCTGGTTCATGCTGGAGGAGTATGGTTCTGAGTCACAGTCCTTGTTAATCTGAGATGTGTCGATAGTAAATTGTAAACAAGTGGGCATGAAAATTTAAGAGCCTAAGAAATGCACTTAGAGTTTGTAAAAACTGAAGAGCTTGATACAGGGTGCAGCCAGAGGGGCCCCCCCAAAAAAGATTTAGAAAGGTGTCCAGAATTCAAAGTGTATAGAAATATTGGAGAGACATATTAAGATGTCCTCACCGCCCCCCCCCAGGGGGAAGGGATGAATAGAGCCAGGGCCATTGAGAGCTATTTTGCATAGCAACAGTTTTGGAGCTAACCTCTGGAGGAATGGTTATTTAACATATGTATAACCTTTAACTGGTTTCATAGATATGTTAAATAGCAGTGGCCAAGTTTGGAGCCAAGAAGAAGGTAGTGGATGGGGACTCAAGATGGAACTAGCAGGGACTGAGGATGGAACTTGGGAGGACTCAAGATGGAACTAAGGGCTGCTCTCCGGAGTGAGAAGGGCTTGGACTCTGAATGTAACAAGGGGCTGCGCTCCTGAGCGAGATGGCCTGGGTGGGAGCTTGGAAAAGACTGGCTCCGAGACATGAAGGGTCCCCGCTTGGCCAGATGGGAGAGAGCCACGCGGTTTCAGCAGAGTGAGGACCCCCCTGTTGGTGAGGCGAAAGAGGGAGCCACATGGTTTTGGCAGGGTGCGGACCCCCTCTTTTCCAGGTGAAAGAGAAAAACCAGGCAGCTTTGCCAGAATGGACTTCCCTGCAGCCAGGTGAAGAAGAAAGCCACATGCTTTTGGTGGAGTGCGGACTCCTGCAGCTTTGGTAGAAGAGGCCCACGCGGCTTTGGGGTGCCCCCTTTGGCCGCGTGGCCTGAAAAAGCAAGAGAGACTTTGACTGGAACTGGGTACAAAGGACTCTTGCCAGTGGACCGTGAGAGGGTACCACAGTACTTTGGATTAACTCGAGATCCGCTGCACAGTGACACAGCTGACGGTGCCAGCGGCCTGAAAAAAAGATGTGTGCTCTTTTCCTGATTTACGGTACCCGGAGTTGGGACAGTGGGAGAAGGGAGTGCTGTGTGGGTGTAGGTGTACAACCTAAAGGACTTTGATATTTTAGTGGTGGCATTAGGCCTGAATAGCATTAAATAAACATTTTGTTTCCTTTTCACAAATCTCTGGCATTAAGAGATGTCTTTCCAATTGGCGGCAGACAGAAGGGCCCAGTAGATTTTAGTATTTTGTTTTTGGGAGGGGCCCCTGTTGTAGAGCAGTTTTGGGCATCCCTAGGTGGGCCAAATATTGTATTGCCCCTCCCTCGGACCTCCTCCTCTTGTTCGGTAACAAGCTTAGTCAAATAATACACCTCTTGCACTGGATGACTGTGCTTATGAATGAAGCCAAAGAGAGGTGGTCCAGGAAAGGGGTTTACTAGACAGCAATGTAAACAGGAAGCCCGGCTTCCTCTCTGTCCCAGAGTCCCCGGAGCTCCACACAAGTACTTCTCTGTGTATGATCTCTTTGTGGCGAAGGATTTGTAACTCATCTGGTAAACAAATTCCTTTTTTTTCTTTAAGAGAGGAATGGGAGTCATGCCAATAACAGGGAAATTAAGTGAAAGTAAGTGTACCAAGTACTTAATAGAGATCTCAAGTCTTCTTCTCCCACTGATTTTCCAGAAATTCACACTGCAGACAGGAGTTAAGCATCTTCTCAATGGGTGATCTGGTCAGCTCAGGAGAAGGAGTCGAAAATACCAGCACCAAAAAAGCCTACCCAGACACCTGAGAGCAGCGGGGGAGTTGGCTCTCCAGTTTTAGGGACCAGGGACCTTTTTGGCACCAGGGACCAGTTTCATGGAAGACGAATTTTCCACAGAGTAGGGTAGCAGAGATGGTTTCTGGATGATTCGAGGACACTACATTTAAGCTCGCCTCCTGCTGTATGTCCTGGCTCCTAACGGACCGCACCAGAGGGCCGCTCAGAGTTAACAAGCACTAGCCACGCCCACAGAGAGTCTAATCAGCATTTTAGCTCCCCCTCCCCCACCCTGCGTCTTCATCAGGAGCAGCCAGCAAAGATCACCAGCAAACCTAGGAGAGCCTCCAGTGATCAAAATGAGCAAATAAAAACAGAAGTAGGAAGAAACAGACTGTTTAGGGAGGAAGAAACTCCATGTCCATAAACTGTAATACCTATCTGCAGAGAGACTGAAGATACTGCATCCATGAAATAAACACAGGATACCATCATAAAGGAAATTTAGAAAACAGAAAGAGCGTTTGGGGAAAGAGCTTTTCACAGCTGAAATAAAAATAATTCAAAGGAAGGCTTGGAAGATAGAGCTGAGGAAATCTCCCAGACAGTAGGACAAAATTACAAGGTGAGAAGATAGGAAAATGGAGGAGCACTCCAGAAATTTCAACACTTAATTTCGACTCTGCTTGCCTTGGGGGCAGAGGCCTCCACCTCCCCCTGCCTGCCCCTGGTGCCCCTCAAACCGCCTTCCTGGTGCTGGAGCACAGAGGAAAGGCGTCTCAGCTGGTGAGTCCATGTGTGTGGGTTGAGGAACTGCTTGGGGCTCCAGAAGTTTCTTCCACCTACTCAATCCCCGTTGGATTTTGCAGCTAGAAGTTGCGGAGACTTATCTTCCTGGCATTGGAACCCTGGGCTGGGGACCTGGTGTGGGCTGGGACTCCTTGCTCCCAAGATATTCCTTCCAAATTTTTATCCAGCACAGATGGGTGTACGACCAACCCGTTTCGCCTCTGTGCCCCTCCTACCACTCTGGATGAATGTGGTTTATTTAATTCTGTAGTTGTCAGACTTCCATTCAACCCAATTTTTGATGGTTCTGAGTGATGGTTGTTTTATATTTTAGTCATAATTTTGTCGTGGTTATGTGAAAAGGCAAGCCATGTCTGCTTATGCTACCATCTTGACCAGAAGTGGCAAATCAATTTTTAAAACCCACAAACCAATATACAAATTGGCCGAGGAAAAGCTTCTGGAGCTAATAGGTTTAGCAAGGTTGCAAGATTCAAGTTCTATATACAAAAATCAATTGTATTTCTATATACTATCAATGAACAACTAGAAAGAAACATTTGAAAAATACCACTGGTGAATTGAATGGCAAAAAAAATACTTAGCTATAAATCAAATAAAATATGTATGGTGAAAACTGGAAAATTTTCCAGTTTTCCATAGAGGAAAAACAGCGAAGTAAATACACTGAAGGACACATACTGTATGCATTGTTAAAATGTCAATTTCCCCCAGATCAATCTACAGATTCAACACAATCCTAATCAAAATCTTAGCAGGATTTTATTGTATATGTTAACAAGCTGATTCTAAAACTGATATGGGATGGCATAGGAATTAGAATAGTCAGTGCAGTTTCGAAAAAGAGGAACAAATTGAATTGTCCTGCCACCTGATTTCAGAAGTTGCTATAGAGCTCCAGTAATCAAGCCAGTGCGGTATTGGCAAAGGATAGATATGTAGGTCAATGGAACAGAGCAGAGAGCCCAGAAATAGACCCACATGTATATGTCCATTGATTTTTGACAAGGATGAAAAAGCAATAGTGAAAGAGAGTCTTCTGAACAAATAGTGCGGAAACAACTAGCATCCACATACAAAAAAAAAAAAAAAAAGGAAGAACCTTGACCCGTATTCTGTATTATATACCAAAATAAACTAAAAATGTCCAACAGGCCTAATCTAAAATTATAAAACTTCTAGAAGATAACATTTTGAAAAATCCTATGACCTTGGGTTAAGCAAAAATTTCTTAGATCTGTTGCCAGAAACATAATCTTTAAAAGAACAAACTGATAAATCCGGCTTCATCAACATTAGTAACTTTTTCTCTGCAAAAGACACTTCCAAAAATAAAAGACAAGCTACAGACTGGGATAAACTGTTTGCAAATTACACATCTAACAATGTCCTTGTATCCAAGATGTACATAGCTCATAAAATTCAATAATAAGAAACAAAACCCAGTTTTTAAAATGGTCAAAAGAGTCAAACAGATACTCCCTCAAACAGGATATATTGATGGAAATTAATCACATGGAAACATGCTTCTCACATTTTAGGGAAATTCATATGAAAACTATAATGAAATATAATTTTATATCCACCAGATTCTAAATATAAGTTTGACAACTCCAAGTGACACGGAAATTGTGGAGACTCTGAAAGTCTCCTGGCATATTGAGAGGAGTATGAATTGGAATGATTTCTTTAGCATGTAATTTGGCACAGTCTAGGTGGGTTGAAGACTCATACACCACACGACCCAGAGATTTCACTTCTAGATAGAGAAAAACTCTGAATGTGTGCACAAAAAGGGAAATGCACACGAGAGTGTTAGGTACAGCATTATGTAGTAAGGTAGGAAATGTAGAAAATGTCCGAAAACAGGAGAAGAGATAAATTGTGCCTTGTTCATGCAATACAGCAGGGGCTAGCAAACAACAGCCCATGGGTGAGATCCAGCCCAGCGCCTGGTCGTATAAACACATCTTCCTTGAAATCCGGCCACCAGCATTCCTTGATGTACCCTCTGTGGTAGCTCTCTTGTTTTAATGGATCACAGAGTAGTTGCAACAGAGACTGCATGGCCCACAAAGCCTAAAATATTGACTGGCTTTTATAAGAAAAGTTGTCTGATGCCCACTATACAGCAACAGGAAGAAATGAATCAGAAGTATACGTATTAGTCAGGGTTCAACCAGAGAAATAGAACCAGTGAGAGATATGTGGTAAGAGGTTTAATGGTGTAAACCGCTGTGGTCCTGGCGAGACAGGTCATCAGGAAGGGCAGGCTGGAACTGCCAACTGGGAGCCGAAGCACTGTCTGCAATCAGAATTTTTTTATTCAGAGAAGCCTCAAGTTTGTTCTCAATGCCTTTCAACTGATTGAATCAGATCCATTCAAATTCTCTGAAATAATCTTCTTTATTATGGCCCTGGCCAGTGTAGCTCACTTGGTTGGTCATCATCCCACAAAGCAAAAGGTCGTGGGTTTGATTCCCAGGCAGAGCACATGCCTGGGTTGCAGGCCTGGTCCCCCAGTTGGGGCGGGTGCCAGAGGCAGTCTATCAACGCTTCTCTTCTTCCCTTCCCCTCTCTCTAAGAATAAATAAAAAATACAATCTTTTAAAAATAAATAAAAATAAAGTCAACTGACTATGGACTTACGTCACATCTACAATATACTTTCACAGCAACACCTAGATTAGTATTTCTCTGGTTAACCAAGGACTGTAAGACAAATCTTGTAAACAGAGCGCCGAAAAACAAGAAAAGTTGCAAAGTGTTATGGGAGGTATGGTGACCTTTACATAAAGCCTGAAAACAAGCAAGACAATTTAATGAAGTTGGTGGATACTCGGATATATAAAACCATGCAGAGGAAATGATAAATAGCTACTTTATACCAGTTGTCACTGGGGAAAAGGGAAAGGAATGGGGATGGGTTTACTATATTGGTAATTTTTTTAAGACAAGGGACTCTAAAGCAAGTGAGACATGTAAAAATTTTTATTAAGCTTAACCTTAATAAAAGGTTGCAATTATTTATTGCACTACTGTTACTGCTTGTATGTGTTTTCAGTCTTTAACAATAACTTTTTAAATGATAATGATTGCCATCCTTTGGACAAGCTGAAAGTCATGTTCATACTGGGAGGTGAACCTTGAATCAGGACAAAAGAATAGAAGCTTCTGTTTTAAAAAAAGATTTTATTTATTTTTAGAGAGAGGGGAAGGGAGGGAGAAATAGAGGAAGAGAAACATCAATGGGCGGTTGCCTGTTGTGCGCCCCCTACTGGGGACCCAGGCCACGACCCAGGCATGTGCTCTGACTGGGAATCAAACTGACTACCCTTTGGTTCACAGGCCAGCACTCAATCCACTGAGCCACACCAGCCAGGGCAGAAGCATCTTTTTTATCTACATGCCAAATACCCTTTTGGTGGCTGCTTCAGGGTTTTGTTCATGGATCAGTGTTTCAGGGAATGAGCTCCACCCCCTGGGAGCTGAGCCTGGAAAATCACAGCGATCAATGCACTCCAGCCTGTGCTCAGCTGAGACCACGGAGCAGGGTGTGAGTCACTCGTCCTGGAGCCCTGACCTTGGCTGCCCTCCACAGTGTCAAGGTCTGTAGCTAAACAAAACTCCTGACTTAAGGAACTAGAGATAAAGGGGTGGTGGTCAAACACATGACACATGGCCTCTGATAGTATGAGACTTGCCCAACCTCCCAAGGGGCTTTCACCAGGGCCCGCATTTGTGTTCATACATGAAAGGACACAGCATTCTCCCTGAAGAATGTGAGATGATGGCTGATTGAAGAAGTGGTTACAGTTATACACAGACCTAGAGAGTGCAACCTGCTGCATGCCTGCAGAAATTGACCAACTGACATTCTACACAGCATATGAACATAATTCTGCAAAAAATAACTCCTTTTTTACAACTAAAAAAGCACACAACCTTTGTTGTGGAATATATGACACACAACCTTCTAGTGGAATATATGAAAAACTAGGTAGAAGATAACAAGTCTCCCCAAAATCCCACTACCGAGAGTTAATGATGGTTTTACTCCCACATTTTTGGGTCGTGTATGTATATATTTTTCCTATAGTCAATTCACCATTTCAACAATGGTTACTGAGTACCTACCATGTGCCAGACTTTATCCTAGGTGTTAGAAATATATAAACAGACAAAAACGATCATGGTCCCTGCCCTTATGGAGGTAATAACGAGGTGAGGGAGACTGACCAGAGAAAAGTAAGTGTATAAATGCACGAGAGAAAGTTAGATAATGTGTGATAAATAATGGAAAAAGCAATATCTAAAAATACTGAGGACTTGTACTGTGCTATTTTAAGGCCTTTGCCTCATGTATATGAATACATTGCCTAAAGCTGGGGGCAGGGCATGGTGTGTTAGAGGAGCGGTGGCTACCATAAATCTTTCAGCACAATGGTCAGGAAAGACCTCTTGCGGGAAATGACATAGGTTCACATGACCAGAAGGCAGTGTGGGGAAGATCCTGGTTATGAGCCTTCCCAGCTAAGGGAATAGTAAGTTTAAATTCCCAGAGCATGAAATAGTTTGTCATGTGCATGAAACAGAAAGGAATAGACAAGGACATCAGCGACTTTAGGGAGCAAGGGGCAAAGGGCAGTGATACCAAGCATGTGTTTTGTGTTCAGACCATATATAGGGCCTTGAAGGCCACAGTAAAGAGTTTGACTTTTATAGTAAGACAGGGGGAAAGCCTTTGGAAGATTTTAAGCAGCAGAGCAAGATGTGATAGCCATTGTTTTAAAAATCACATTGCACAGTGTTTTGCAAATGAATTTTAAGGAGGCAAGAGCTTAGCTAAAGCAAGGACACTAGTTGAAAGGTGCCTGTGGCCATCTAAGTAAGAGGCGATGGATGGCCTCTTGGGCCAGGGTCGTAGCAAGTTAGGGTTTTGTTGAAGTGATACTGTTTTTTGTAGTTCTATGTAAGCCTAGTTCATTTTATTTAAAAAAAGGATTTGAAAGATTATAGAACATAATTTAAAGTAAGTATCAGGCATAAATCGGGAGATCCAAACTGGAGAACAAGCAAAGAAAACTAAGAATGATACATTCTCAGAAAATAGAAGGGTGACCCCAGAACTGTCACCCCATGGGTACCAAGGATCTCTCAGAGCAGCAGAACCCGGCAGCATTTTCCCAGCTGTGTCATGCTCTCCCCATCTCAACCCCTGTCTTCATGCCCTCGTTTCAGTATGAGTGAAGGACTGAGTTTTTGTTACAGCTGCTACTCGTGGAAAAATGGACACCATTAACTGACACCATCTCCTGGGTCTGTCTTGCCAACATCCTACAGATAGAATTTAAAATTGGGGTGCCCTCTTTGCTAAAACTCCGCTCATTTTTAAGTCCATGGAAAGTTAAAGGTAATCGCTATTGGGTTTTACCAAAGGCTGAAGAGCCCACATTGTTGATTGCTATACAGAAACCATCATTAAACAGAGTAGGTGATAGTCTTCATTGTTGGGACTCAGAACTGTATGTATTTCATTGAATGTCTCCCATGTAGCTTATAGTTGAAATATCTAAGATCTACCTCCTTCTAGTTAGTAGATGGTTTCTAAAAATTTAAAAATTATAAAATAGAGACATCAGTATATTATTTAAAGTTAAAAAATAAAACCTATTACAAAAATAAGAAATTACAACAATTGGGAGGCAGAAAGGTGAGGATGTGGGAGATAGTTCATAGTAGAATGCCAAAGATACTTCTGAGAAAAATATAATTATATTATTTCACCTTAAAATGAGAGCTACCAGAAGAATAAGAACAACAACAAAAAGCAAAACAGAAACTCTAAAAAGTGGCCTTCCTTCTCTAAGACTAGAATTAGAAGCTGGATGGTAAGTGGGAAGAAAAATTTTACTTTTAATTTTAGACTCTTTTATATGGCTTGAAATTTTTTGATATGTGCCTATTATGTATTCACATTTAAAAAATAACTGCTTTATTGAGAGTGACTTACAAACCATTCAATTCACCCATTTAAAATGTACAATTCAATGTTTTTCGGTGTAGAGTTGCACATCCATCATTGCTATCAACTTTAGAACATTTTATGATCTTCCCCCAAAATGCAGTACCTGTTAGTAGTTACTCTCTATTTCCCCATCAAGTGCCCCTCTTCTCAGTCCTGGCACCACAAATCTTTTCGCTATCTTTATATGTTTGCCCATTCTGAACATTTCATATAAATTAAATCATAACAAAATCATACAACATGTGGCTTTTATTATCTGGCTTTTTTCAGTTAGCATGATTTTTAAAAAATTGTTTTCCTATTATAGTTACCCCAATTTTCCTCCATTGCTCTCCCTTGCCCTGGCCTGCCCCCCCCACCCCCCCCCAGCTCTCACAGTCAATCCCCACCTTGTTGTCCATGTCCACAGGTCATTTATACTTGTTCTTTAACTAGACACTTTCTCTTCTTTCCTCCCTTCCCCTCTTCCTTCTTCCTCTCTGGTCCCTGCCAGTTCGTTCCTTGTTTCCATGCCTCTGGTTCTGTTTTGTTCATTAGGTTTCTGTTATACGTGAGATCATACAGTATTTGCCTTTCACCACCCTGGCTTATTTCACTTAGCATAATATTCCCCAGTTCATTCATGCTGTCGTGAAGAATAGGAGCTCCTTCTTTCTTTCTGCTGTATAGTATTCCGTTGTGTAAATGTACCACAGTTTTTTGATCCCCTCATTTACTGATGGGCACTTTGGCTGTTTCCAGCACTTGGCTATTGTAAATAAGGTTGCTATGAACATTGGGGTGCATAGGTTCTTTTGAATTAGTGTTTCGGGATTCTCAGGGTAAAATCCCAGCAGTGAAAATGCTGGGTCAAAAGGCAATACCACTTTTAGTTTTTTGAGGAAATTCCATACTGTTTTCCACAGTGGCTGCACCAATCTGTTTCCACAAACAGTATACTAGGGTTCTCTTTTCTCCACAACCTCCCTAGTGCTTGTTGGTTGATTTGTTAATGATAGACATTCTGATCTGTGTTAGGTGGTATCTCATTGTGGTTTTAATTTGCATCTCTCTGATGGTTAGTGATGTTGAGCATCCTTTCATATGCCTATGGGCCCTCTGTACATCCTCCTTGGAGAAGTATCTGTTCATGCCTTTTGCTCGTTTTTTAATTGAGTAGTTTGTTTTCCTGGTGTTGAGTTGTATGCATTCTTTTTATATATTTTGGAGATCAAACCATTGTTTGAGGTATCACTGGCAAATATGCTCTCCTATGTTGTTGCTTCCCTTTTCATTTTGATCATGTTTTCTTTAGCCATGCAGAAGCTTTTTAATTTAATGTAGTCCCATTTGTTTATTCTTTCCTTCATTTCTCTTGTCCTAGAGGATGTACTGGTGAAAATATTGCTGTGTGGAATATCTGAAATTTTCCTGCCTGTGTTTTCCTATAGAATTTTTATGGTGTCATGGCTTATATTTAAGCCTGTTATCCATTTTTATTTTATTCTGGTGTATGGTGTAAGTTGGTGGTCTAGTTTCACTTTTTTGCATGTAGCTGTTCAGATCTCCCAGTACCATTTGTTGAAGTAGCTATTTGTACTCCATTTTATGCTTCTGCCCCCTTTGTCGATATTAATTAACCATAGAGTCATGGGTTTACTTCTGGGCTCTCTATTCTGTTTTATGATCTACACTGATCTACGTGTCTTTTCTTATGTCAGTACCAGGCTGTTTTAATTACAGTGGCCTTATAGTAAGTTTGATATCAGATGTTGTGATCCTTCCTACTTTGTTCTTCTTTCTCAAGATTGCTAAGGCTACTCCAGTCATTTTTGTTTCCATATACATTTTTGAAATATTTTCTAAATCTGTGAAATATGTCATTGGTATTTTAATAGGGATTGCATTGAACCTATAGATTGCTTTGGGTAGTATGAATGTTTTAATGATGTTGCTTCTTCCAATCCAGCAACACCGTATATGCATTAATTTGTTTGTATCTTCCTTGATTTCTTCCTTCAGTATTCTGCAGTTTTCTCAGTATAGGTCTTTCACTTCCTTGGTTAAGTTTATTCCTACGTACTTTATTTTTCTTGTTGCTATGGTAAATGAGATTTTTTTCCAGTTTCTGTTTCTGATATTTCATTGTTGGTGTACAAAAATGCCCTTGATTTCAGAATATTGACTTTGTATCTTGCTCTTTTGCCTCATTTTCATTCAATTGGGGGTTATTTCTTTGTCTCCCCATTAGGTACTCTTCTTGTTTCTTTCTGCCTCTTAGATTGATCTGCTTTGACCTCCAGTCTTTGTAGTTTGAAATGCTGTGGTAGGAGACTTATGTGATTCAGCAGTGCAGTCTACTTGATCTCTTGAACTTGATGCTCCTGAGATGCCCTTTATGTTGGCTCTGCAGTTGCAATTGAGTTTTGATTGTTGTTGGGTCATTCTTTGGTGGGTCCTCCCTTCTGGCTGACTGACTGAGAGTCACTCTGCCTACCACATCTTATATGCTGTTGTACAGTTGCTGCCAGAACAAAACCACAAAGCCCAGGAAACAAACCCACACCCACAAAAATACCACCCCACACACAATTACATTAATAACAACAAATGAGCCAGTATGAATATGGGTGTGAGGAGATTAAGACTATTATAAGAAAGGAGAAATGAATATGAGATGACTATCTGAAAGAAAAATGATTTTGAGAGGGAGGAGGGAGAAGCAATAATAAGAATAGGGAATTGGTTGGGGCAAGGCAAAGAGAGAAAGAGAGTAAAATTTACTTCATAAGTAAAAAAGGGAATGAAGATGATGGAATGGAGCAAGAAAAGGGGAGCATATTGTAGTAGGTTTAAACAAAAGTTTAAAAAATATATAGTGAGAGAAAGAAAAAAATAAGTAAATAAGTAAATAAATAAATAGGAACCAAATGGGAGAGAAAGATCCACTGCAGCACTATCAACAGCAAATGAGCTAAGATTAATATTGGTGGGATGGGAATAAGAGGGGAAAAAAGAAAGAAAGAAAGAAAGGCTTAAGAGATGTCTAGAGGAAAGGGAAGTAATTTCGAGATGATAGGGGGAGATGGAATACTAAGAGTGAAAAATGAAAACCAGGCTAAGGCAGAGAAAAATTAAAATTTGAGACAAAAAAGGAGGGGCTGGATGAAGGCAGAATGGGGTAAGAGAGGGGAACAGCAAAATTTGAGATTTGAAATACTAAAACAGTGAAGATCTAGAGATAAAATTGAAGTAATGCAATAGCAACCACCCTACCCATAACCAGTGAGCAAAGATTGATAAAGGTGGGGAGACAATTAGACTATTTTAAGAGCAGGAAAAAGAATGTGAGATGACCAATGACCAGAAAAATGGTTGTGAGAGGCTGGGTGGGGGAAGAAATGGGAAGAGTGCAGAATGGAAACAAGTCATAGTAAGAGAGAAAACAAAATTTAAAACCAAAGTAAGAAGAGAAAAGATGAAGGTAAAATAGGGTAAGAGACAAGAGAAGCAATATTTGAGACTTGAAATAAACTATAATGTAAAATCTAGTGACTGCAGCCCTGGCTGGTGTGGCTCAGTGGACAGAGCACCAGCCTGCAAACCAAAAGGTCGCCAGTTTGATTCCCTGTGAGGGCACATGCCTGGGTTGCAGGCCAGGTCCCCAGCTGGGGGCACATGGGAGGCAACCACACATTGATGTTTCTTTCCCTCTCTTTCTGCCTCCCTTCCCCTCTCTCTAAAAATAAATAAATAAAATAAAAAGAATAATGTTCCTTTATAAAAAAAAATCTAGTGACTTCATATGCACAAATTTGAAGGATAAGAAATGAATGTTAAAATGCTATGCAGGAGAGAAAATATTGCAAATTATGAAGAAGATCCTGGTGGGATTCACCTCAGTAGCATTAGTATTTGCCACTGTCTTTTCTTTCCGGATCCCTGCCTGGTGATGTCAGGTTCCAGTCTAGTCTTAAGCAGCTTGTTCAAGACTACCAGGGGTCCACAGTCTATTGACTGGCTCTTCCAGTTGTTAATCTAATCACTCTGTAATCAGCAGTCTGGCTTAAGCACCACAGGGTGGGGCAAAGTAATTCCTGTGGATGGGGCTATTGCTTCCCCTCAGGCTGTAGCCACTTGGAGGGGAGTGGTCTGCCTGAGCAAGATGGTTCCTGCAGTGTGGAGATGACTCAGTTTCAGGATCCTGGTGGCTTCTCCCTTAGTTTTCTCCACAAAGTCACCAACCCCAGTCTCTCCAGAAGTGTCTCTAGTCCACTCTGCCTCCCCTTTGCCAGAGCCCAGGGCAAGTGACTGTGAATGAAATTTTGTGTATTGGTCCTTTAAAAGGCCCTCTGTGATTCCAGCCATCTGACCCTGGAAGAGAGAAACCCTGCTGCTTTTCAGAGCTGGGTATTTTCTGGGTTTTTTTCAGACTCTGGTGCTATAGGCTGCAGAGGCTAGCTTGTGGTTTAGACCCCACACTTCTCAAGGGGAACCCCCTGGCTGCTGAAGTATTCCTCCAGCACTTCAGCTGCCACTCATGGGAGTCCAGCAGCCCCCTTCATGTCTCCTCTGCACTCTGTACCAGTCATGTTGTGGGAAGCTCTTTCTTCTGTACGGCCGTGGTTATAAGGCTTCTGTCTCCCTATTGTTCAGTTGTTTACTCTGGATGATTTCTCTACAATTTAGTTGTAATTCCAGTTTGGACCTGGGAGGAGGTTAGTGTAGCTTCCACTTACTCTTCTGCCATCTTGGATCTCCCATTTTTTTCAGCTTGATGTTTTTAAGATTCACCCATGTGCAGCATGTACCAGTCCTTCACTACACTTTAATAATCCATTCATCAATTATTGGAGATTTGGGTTGTTTCCATTTCTTTGGCTATTGTGAATAACGCTGCTATGAACATTTGTATATAAGTTTTCATTTGAATATATGTTTTCATTTCTCTTGGGCGAATACCGAGCAATGAAATTGCTGGGCCATGTGGCAACACCATGTTTACTCTTTGGGGAGCCGTCACGTTGTTTTCTGGAGGGTCACCCCTTTCTAGACTCCCACCAGGACTGTATGAAAGTTCCATACAATCTCTCTACCTTCACCAACACTTGTTTTTATATTTGCTGATTCTAGCCACCCTAGTAGGTATGAAGTGGTATCTCATTATAGTTTTGATTTCAATTTCTCTAATGGCTAATAATGTTGAGTTTCATTTCATGTACTTCTTGGGCATTTGTGTATCTTTTTTAGAGAAATGTCCATTCAGATTCTTTGCCCTGTGTGCATCTTACTAAAAAATAGTATAAAATATTTTAAAGTATAGTAACAAACACCACATGTTGAAGATAGTAATTTTGGGGTGAAGGCCATTGAGTAATTTCTCTCTGCCTTTATAAATTTTTCTAGATTCTTAAAACATATATAAATTTTTGTCATCATCAAATGTTAATGTTTTTCCTCAATTGTTTATCATTTTCTGATCTGAAAATGTAGCACAAGAATTTTTTTAAAGCAGATACAACATTAACCTGAAGGCAACGAGAGCTAACATTTTGGCAGATTTCCCTCCAGGACATTTTCTACACTTTCTGTACTTTTCTGAGATTGTACTATATGACCAAGTTCAAATTAGGCCTTTTATTCTTATTGTGATATCATAAACAAGCCCCTGCATATTAAACAAAACTCTTTAACCATTTCTTTTCAAAGTCTGTAATTCTCGGTGTGCAGACTGGTCACAATAGAGGACTCCTTTCTTACATTCACTACTTTAAATGTAAGGGAAAGATACTAAGTCACACACACACATATACACAATGTCCCCAGCCAATGGAAAACCCAAACCAAGGAGACAGTGGAACTTGGAGAGAATGTAACCTGGTCCATTGCTGCAGTCTGATACTTT
This sequence comes from Artibeus jamaicensis, assembly GCF_021234435.1. NCBI lineage: Eukaryota > Metazoa > Chordata > Mammalia > Chiroptera > Phyllostomidae > Artibeus > Artibeus jamaicensis. Next base: position 38,660,679 of record NW_026522030.1, on the reverse strand, counting down.
CTCCCCACTTCACGCAGGAAAAGGCAGAGAGGAATCTTACACAGTATGAAGAAGCTGGGCAGCTCTCTAATATTTCTAATTTATACCTTCATGATGTGGCTTTCTTTGCCTTTTGGTTTAAAGCATTTGTAAAGCCTCACGGTACCTACCCCCCCAACTTCCATATTTATTCTTAAAGGGCATTCACACTGAAAAGCACTACATCCCTCTTGCCCCATCCTCCTTTCCTTCCCCTCAATATACCTCTTTCTCCTGAAATCACCTGTGCCATCAGGACAGGATGACTGCAGGCAGAGCTAGGACTTGTGTTTCTTGTCTTTCCTCCCTCCCACGGGCTCTAGTTTCCAGTTGCAGCAAAAGCTGATTGCACAGATTCTATCTTCTCCCATATAATGGAAGCAATTGCACTCTTCTGATGGCAAAAGCTCTGGAAGACACTTTTTATACTTGCTTCAAGTGTTCCATTTTCAGTAACAATAGAACCTGTTGACTCTTTGTTTTCACATATGTCTGCAAACACTTCAGAGACAGCAATATCATCTAGAAGCACACACATACAATGGGCTTAAAATATGGAGAAAACACAAAGATACAAGCCTAAGAGAATAAACCTGACCATGGAAGACTCTGCCTCCCAAGTCTCCAATCATAGTTGTTCAGAATAAACTTAAGATGGACGAGATGTCTTTAAGGTCATGCATCAGGCAGTGAATGTGGTGCTCACCAATACCTATGCTCTTCTCTTCCTCCCCAGCACAACTATTATACACGCATTTCCTTGTCATTAGGTAGGGCCATGGACTGAGTTCTGGCCAGTGGAATGTGTGTGGCTGTGATATTTACCACTCCCATTCCAGGCATCTTAAATTTTTTGCTTTCTTCCAGTTCAACAGGGATTTGGGAGGCCACGTGTTAAAAATAATGGTGCTACAGATGGAAGGAGTCAGGGTCGCTGAATTGCTGCATAAGTCAGTGCTATCACCAAACCTTGTTGAACAGAGACATGAATAAGAAATGAATCTTTATGATATTAATCCACTGAGAATTGAAGTTTGTATGTTACATGAGTTTGCATAATATATATCCTTTTCTATCCAGTATCCCAGCAAAATATTCTAGGTTGCTGTGACAGCTTGTGGATGTCTTTAAAGACATGTCAAAATAAGAGCTCAAGTTTGGTAGGGAAGCACCGAAATGTAAATATCTCCAAGAGGAGAGGCTGGCTAGGAAGGTTCTCCCTGAATGGTTCCATGTCCAGGAAAGTCCCTAAATGTTTTGAGAAGTAAAAGCACAAATCGATGCTGTCTTTCACACGCATTCACATGGTGAGGTGGCATAGAGGACTTGAGAAATCCTAAAGGGGCCTTCGTCAGTTGCCGAAAGGTGGAATTCAGTTCTCTTCAGCAAGCCTTGTGTCATTAGCACCATGTCGCCATCTCCCTTCAGAAGGCAAAAGTGAGAAACTCCAAGTCTCAGCTCTGGAGGCTGCTCCTCACACAGAGCAGAGCTAATCTTGCTCAAGGTCAGCATCTGAGTCCTTCCCTGAAATGGCGGCAGGAAGGCATCAGCTACACAGATGTCGTGGGTGGACAGCTACTGCCTCTCTTCAGGAAGCTTGCGTGTCTTCGTTGAATTCATTACCTTTCCTTCCTTTCCAGCCTTCCCTATAGATCCCTTTGTTTTTGGTGTTCTTTCTAGACCATTTCCCTTTTATTGTATCCATCTGGTGTCAGATGTATTCACCATTGATAAGAAATTCTCTTACTGTTTCAAGGAGGTAGAAAACAACTAGTATTTCACATATTAGAACAAAGGTTGCAGCATGAAGAACCTACGCTGAGTCATGACGAAATCAGGGCACATTCTGCTGACCACCCCCTGCTCTGGGGAGCCCTGGGTCTCATTCATGGGCCTATAGCTGGTTTTTGTGACTTTAGGTAAGTTGTTTCCACACACTGCTCCCCAGCGTATAATAATTGCAATAGATTTTGCAGGTTTTGATTTGAGGAATATTGCTAACTCATTTCTGCCTCCTTCACCTACTTCAAGCTTCTAAACTAGCCTCTCCAAACAAGGGGGGGGATTTCCCTCTCATATGAAGACCCTGACTTTTAGTTTCTTTAATGCTGGAGTTCAGACTTGATATTTTTAAAAGTGTATATAAATTTTATTTTAAATTTTTAAATATTTTATTTATTTTTACATAGGGGAAAGGAAGGAGAAAGAGAAGAAGAGAAATATCAATGCGTGGTTGCCTCTGGGCAACCCCCCACTGGGGACCTGGCCTGCAACCCAGTCATGTGCCCTGACAGGGAATCAAACCAGTAACCCTTTGGTTCACAGGCTGACACTCAATCCACTGAGCCACACCAGCCAGGGCTAAAAAAGTGTATATAAATTAATGTCTTTTGGGTGCATTTTGAAATAAAGCTTGGTTGTCTGTGCTATACTAACCATTCTCTGCTTTTTCCTTTTTTCTCTGCTCCATTCTGATTTTTTTCTCACTTCTTGTTCATTCTTCAAATGAAACACTGTTAAGTTTGTATTTTTTTTATAACTCCTGGGCAAAGTGAAAATTCATCAAGAAAAATTGTGCACATGAGTCTAACAAGAAAAAAATGTTGAAGAGAAAAGGAGTAACTGAATTTAACAGAAAACAGCTTGTACAGGTGAGTGGAAATTAAACCAGAAGTTTTAATGGCATATGCATTTTTAGATGTAAAAGCAACATAACATCAAAGCTTCCTTAAATCCTAGAATTTCCCCACCCTACCATAAGAACTTTAATTTTTAATCATTTTCATTCAGGAGTTGTTCATGTGCATATTTGTTCATGTAATTATAATCTCCATGCATATAATTTTGCATTTTGGTGAATTTTTTAAGCCCAATGTCAGAAAACCTTTTTAAAGCTCTTTTTCATGTTTATTAGATGAGTTACCAGGTATTTGGGGGGAACTTTTTTAGGGTCAGACCTGAATGCCTGCTGACACTGGGCATCCAGTTTTTGTATTGTTTCTGGCTGAAGAGCGTCCCTATCAGCTAGTCCTGAGGAAAGCTACAATGACACCAACCTCTGGGCAAAGAAAAATGAGGTAAGTGGGGCTTGTAGCTGGTAGAGTTGCATGTTTTCTAGTTGAATAATGAAAAACTTAGCAAAAAAAGTACTGATTGGGAATTGAGAAAGGTTTAGATACATGTATGCCCCTTCTCCTGAGTCCCTAGTATTCAACCTCCTCCAGGCTTCTCTACTGTATGGGTTGAAAAGGGGATTTAAGAACCATAGACTCTTAGGTTTGTGACCTTTGAGGGCACTTCATCTCACCGCCTCATGATAAAGACAAGAATCCGGATCTGGAGCTGAGAGAGAAGGCAGACTTCACTGTTGCAGGAAGGTGGGTGGGAAAACAGACCCTAGGACTTCTGGTTCAAGGCTCTTTCCAGTCCTGAGAGGAAGGAGCAACAAAGAAATGAATAGGATTAAGAAACAAAAAGATGCAACAGAAAAAGAAAGCAAAATTAGAGGAAAGGAAGATGGTATGGGGAGAAAGAAGAGAAGGACAAGAACTAGGAGGAGGTTTTCAAGCCCTTGCTAACCTCAGAAGTAAACTTGAATTTAGAGAGCACAGAGTCCTCTGAAATGAGCATGTCCAGTTATATGGGGGAGTCAGCTAAGCTGTAAGTATTCTTGTCCGCTTACAGGTCAAGTGTTTAGAGAAGACAACATGATGAAAGATGACCATTCAGGATGCGGTCTCCTTTACCATTTGGTGACCATGGAGGAAATGCATGCTTTCTTTCTTTTTTTTTCTTTCATAATTGAGATTTTATTGGTTGTTTTTCTTTTTTAAAAGATTTTATTTATTTATCTTGAGAGGGGAAGGGAAGGAGAGAGGGAGAGAAATAACAATGTACAGTTGCTTCTCATGTGTCCCCCGCTGGGAACTGGCCTGCAACCCAGGCATGTGCCCTGACTGGGAATCGAACCGCAATCTTTTTGGTTCACAGGTCCGCACTCAATCCACTGAGCTACACCAGCCAGGGCCTTATTGGTTGTTTTGAAGATCAGTATACAGGTGTTGCAATTTGTACAGAATTTTAAAATTTTATTATTTTAAACCATTTTTATTGTTATTCTATTACACTTATCCAGATTTTCTCCGGTTGCCCACCTCTGCTCGTCCCACCCACCCTCCACTCCCACAGTCGACCACCACCCCGTTGCCCACGTCCGTGGGTCACTCACAGGTGTTCTTTAACTGGTCCCCTCCCATTCTTTCCACCATTATATCCCTCCCCCATCCCCTCTGGTCACTGCCAGTCTGTTCCATGTTTCCATGCTTGTGGTTCTGTTTTGTCCATTAACTTCTTTTGCTCATTATATTCTTCTTATAGGTGAGATCATACAGTATTTGTCTTTCACTGCCTGGCTTATTTTACTTAGCATAATGCTTTCCAGTTCTACCCAATGTGTACACAGTTCTTATCATACATACCAAAAATATAGTCATAGTCATGATTCCTTTCTAAACAATTATTCCAGTGACTTTCTAGCTTAATTCGAAGCCTAATTTTCCTTAATAGAGCATTAAGTACCTTTGAGTGCCATTACATCGAAGTCCCACTAATTCATACTTTAATATCATATAAACTACTTAACAGAATGTTCAGTCTTGTATAGCACATTAACAAAGTTACCACGAAAACTGGACCATTGTGCTGAAGATGTTACAGAGCACACAGAGTTCTAACTGGGAGCCCCCAGGTCAAGGAGCAGTTTTCTTCAGAAAACAATTCTGCCAAAAACATGGGAAGAGAAGGAATTTAAAATGTTTAAGACACAAAGTGCACAGCTGATTCCGAAGTGCCATTCTGTGTGCTTTGTATTACAGGACAAAAAAACTAACCCCATCGGCGGAATGTTAAACTGACCTGAAGCCTCCCACATTCAATATCCTACTATTTTCTGGCTGCCCCGAACAATAAACAACAGCACGATTTCACCTCCTGAAAACGCGTGTGCACACACTCAGGTGGGATGAGCCCTGGTTGGGTGGTTGGGGTGTCCTACCAATTCGCCAGAGGCTGCGGGGTGGATTCCCCGTCAGGGCACGTGCACGAATCAACCCATGAATGCACAACTAAGTGGAAAAACAAATCTATATTTCTCTCTCTCAAAAAAAATCAATAAAACAAAAGAAAACAATATATTCTAAAAAACCAATAGTAATAAAAACAAATTATGGTACATTAAAAAAATGGGATGAGGTGGGATTTCCACCTTCTTAAAAATGTTTGGCAAAACAGTTGATAAAGAGATTCCTCTGGATTATACAAGAAGGGGGACAGGAACCACCAGTGAGACGTGGTACATGGTATTAACCAGACTTGGTTTCTTTTCCTTCTGCTTCACCTGGGGCGCGGCTTTCTTCATGTTCAGTTTCTCTGTTCTCTGCAGTATAGGTCTTCTTTAGGTTCCTGGGTAGCCGCTTTGGTCTGTTCTTCATTTGTTCCCCCTCTCCCTTTCATTTGCACTTTTTTCTGCACTTTATCCTTCCTGCTGCCTTTTTTTTTTTTTTTTTTTTGCTTCATTTCTATTCTGCAGGAGCAGGTTTAGTTGACAACTTTGCCAATATCCTCTTGGGTTCCTCCTTTGCCACCTCCTTGGCAGAGCTGACCTTCCTCTTGGCACGGTGGCAGCATGGTGGCACAGGAGGGCACATGCCAGTGCCTGAAGGTCCTGGTGCACCAAGAGCCTTGGTGACCCCGGGTGGCCTGGCTGCGGCTGCTTCCCCCACCTCCCGGGCTGCTTGGCCCCACCACAGTGCAGGCCTTTCATGTGGATTCCTCAGGGGGTTTCTCTAGTTGAAGAATAGATACAGATGACCTGTATCTATACACATAGTTGACCAACGCTCCACAAATTCCCTCTGTCAACTCCTTTCTGGATACTTATGGAACTTCAGTTTGCTCTTGAGATATCACTAAAAAAAGTTAATTAGGCACTAGCAACCTAGAGAAACTCAACCTCCCTCATTTCATAGAAAGGTCCACAGAGGATTTGTAACTAGCCCCAAGTCCTGTAGCTTAGAAAAATGTAGTTCATGGGGTGTAACAACCACCCCAAAGCTTAGCAGGTGAGATAGTCTCTCCAAAATGCCTGCAGTAAAGCCCTTTTATTCTTACACATACATGCTTCCCCTCAAACCAGAAGTTTGAGTCTATTTCCTCTCCTCTTAAATATGGCTTGCCTTGTAACTGCTTTGTCCAATAGAATGAAGTGGATATTCTAGAACTTCCAAGCTCAGTCTTAAGAAGGCTGGCACTGTTCAGCTCTTCCCTCGAAGCCAGCTGCCTGGTGAAAAGTCTGACGGTCCTGCTGAAAGGACCACACGCTGTGAGGAAGCCAGAGCTCGTGACCTGGAAATACAGAGGTCATGTGGAGGCCGACTGAGGTGCCTGATGTGTGAGCGAAGACTTCTCAGACCTTCCAGCCCAGATACCAAGTGAGTGAGCCTAGCCAATGCCCAGCTGACTCCAGCTGACTCCCAGAATCATGAAAAATAGTAAATGGTGGTGATTTGTTACACAGCAATAGATCATTGACATGGTGACTTAAAATGGTAACAATGTATTGGGTTGGTCAAAAAGTTCCTTTGGATTTTTTTCCTAAGATGGCTCTAGTACCTTAGTTGTCTTTAACTTCATTCAAAACAATTTTGTTAAATTGTACTGTGACAGTTGTCTTATCAGCATTCATTAAAAAAAAAACTTATCAAAATTGGTGAACTTTTGTGAAGCCATTTTAAGATTGAAGATGGAAGAAAATATGCAACATTTCCAGCATATTACACTTTATTATTTCAAGAAAGGTAAACATGCAAATGAAACGCAAAAAAAAAAAAAAAAGATTTGTGCAGTGTATGGGAAAGGTGCTGTGACTGATCGAATGTGTCAAAAGTGGTTTTTGAAGTTTTGTGCTAGAAATTTCTCATTGAATGATGTTCTGTGGTTGGGTAGACCAGCTGAAGTTGATAGTGATGAAATTAAGACATTAATTGAGAACAAGCATCATTATACCATAGGGGAGATAGCCAACATACTCAAAATATCCAAATTAGCCCTGGCTAGTGTGGCTCAGTGGATCGAGTGCTAGTCTGTGAACCAGGGGGCTGCAGGTGCGGTTCCCAGCTGGGGCACGTGTCTGGGTTGTGGGCTGGGTCCCCATTTGGGGGTATGCAAGAAATAACCACACATGATGCTTCTCTCCCTCACTTCCCTTCTTTTTGGAAATAAATAAATAAAACCTTAAAAATATATATATATCCAAATCAATAAAGCTATTGGTGAGAATGAAAAACGTGTCTTTTATTTTACAGAAAAAAACCACACAGACTTTTTGACCGACCCAATATTGTTTCTAGTGAATCTATCAGTTGGGTGGGTGGTTCTGCTGGTCTGAACCAAGCTTGGCTGATCTCACTTGGACTTGCTTGGGTCTCTGCACCCTGTCTGGGCAGGGTGGCCTCGGCTGCCATGATTCAGCTCTGCTTCACAGGGTCTTTCATCCTCCAGCGTGCCTGTTCTCAGAGTGATGGCAAGATTCTAAGAACAGAAGCAGAAATGCAGAAACTTTTTTAAAAATGGACTTTCTTTTTTAGAGCAGTTTTATGTTCACAACCGAGCACAGAGAGGGAAGGGACTACAAAGTCAGAGGGAGATTCTTACTTGGGGTCGTTAATGCTATCAAATCTACTACAAGGAATCTATTGTGTATTCCTTATAGGGGAATATTAAATAGCATAATTAATATTTTGGACTAAGGCCTGGAAAAATTGGAGAAATTATACTTGAAATAAAGTAAAACAATTAGATGAGTAGGTTGTTTTATTTTTATTTTTAAATGTTTCCAGGTTTCCTGGCCAAGTCATTATTGCTAGAGATATTGATCTTGGTTTCCTTCCAATAGAGGGTGACTTTCCCAAATTCTTGTTGATAAATTTGGAGAGAATCTGGAAGAAATATCAGGTTTTGCACTATGTGCTCCCTTGTTCCATTAATCACTCCACAGTAATGATGATCTTAAGGCTTTTGGTTGAGTGGTTTAGAGTCCCATTTAATAGCGTTAGCTCTCCAAATAGCCAGTGCTCAGTCAGTCTGCTTTGTGACTTCTCTCTGGACACTGAAAGCTGTGGGCATCTGTGCTTTAAAGGAATCACTCGGGTTCTTAGTGGGAAATGGGGGCTGTGTATGCACATGTATGTGCATTTGTACGGATCGTGTGTGACCACCTGTGATCCACTGGTGGATTGCCAGGGAATATTAAGAACTGACTTTGCATTCTGACTTACCACGGCCTCTCTGGGGAGCAAATTTATTTTCCTCTCCTGGGATTTCAGAGCAGACACTTGAAGAGCAGAGAAGGGGAGACTGGGATTACCATCCCCACGAACCAGCCTGCCTGCTACTGGCGCAGTGTGCTGCTGCCCCCTACCCAGTGATTCACACCAGGCCCATCCGGCCCTTCTGTGAGCTGCTCCTCTTTCCTCCACTGCCCCTCTGTGGACCCCAAATTGAATTTTGTTAATCCGGTGTTTGTTATTTCTTGTGCAGGAATCGGGAGTCAAGGAACCTGTGTCCTGGCCCTTGAGTCACTTAGTAGCTTTGGGTGTTCCTTTTCTCTTCTGTAAAATGAGCAGCCTGGACTAGACATGTGTCCCTGCTCTAGCTTTGAAGACTTAGGTGCCAGTATAAAACCAGACACACATCACTGGGTCCTAAATAAGTGACGCCCTAAAACCTCGGATACATCTGGAAGAAGTAGACTGCGAAAAGTCTAAGAATAAAGGTGTTTGTGTTGACAAGGAGTTAGTGCACTCCACTCTGAGCTGATATTACACCATAACCAGCTTCCCCAGGGGCGGGGTGGGAGGTACAAAAAGATTTCGGAACTGAAAAGAATAGTTTACTGACAGTTATATTGGCTCACCTGGCCAGCGATATTTGAGGACAAGGACAATGAGTTGTTGGTTTTCCACGTACTGAACGTATCCCACGTTTTCCATCAGTGTTGCTTTTATTTTATTTTTTTAAACAAGGGTAAAATGGAAGGAAGTAATGAGGCTGAGAAATAGTACTTGCTTTGATTAATCTGGGAGACATCTGCTACCTACCTTTCGGTTCCTATTTAGTAAATTTAGCTATTTCCATGACAGCACCCCTGCCCCGCCGCAGGACAGTCCTTTAGATCCGCTCCTGCCCGTTCTGTAACTAGACTGACAGCAGATGGGAACACAAGTGCCCCACGCCCACTCAGCGCTCTCCGGGGGATTTGGTCCCCACCACCCATCACAGCCTTTGCGCTTTACGTCCTGCCTTCTCTCTACTAGGATCCGCTCGCCAATTCTTCTCTACCTGTTGGGTAGGTCTTATTTCCTGGGAACACTTACTGTTTTTAGAAGGGGACACACCGTCCCTTTCTGGTGGAGGGGGCACCAGTGCTTCAGTGAGGGAATTGCAGGAAGCGGAGTCCAGTGGGCAGGAGACCGGGCGACTCAGTGCAGAGTTCAACTGCCTGAGGATGGGGGGAGCCCTATCCCAAACACAGTCCTGTTTAGCCAGGACGCAGGATTTTGAGAACTGCCGGGAAGCTCCTGTCTAGCTCTGGAGTCGTATAGGATTCGGTCCGCCTCACCCCCGCTCTCCGTCCCGGGTATCATCCGACCGCGGGTCCGAGAGCCGAGTCCACGTGCGACCACTCTGGAGCTCAGTCCGACTTCCGCGGAGGATGCCGCCGGGCTGCTGCTCTAAACCGGTCTGGCTTCCCTGCAGGGCGTGCGGGATAGAGCAAGGGGGTGGAGAGAAAAGGGGAAGAGCTTGGGCGGCCGGCGGGCGGGGCCTGCAGCCTCCCGGAGCCGCGGCAGTCACCGAGCAGTCTTCTTTCTCTGCGCCTCTCTCCGACTCCAACGCGTACTGCGCCGGGACCCGCGCCCCAATCGGGGGGCGCCGCTGCTCCCGGGCTTCGGGCCTGCGATAGCGCGGCTGCAAGGCTGCGCGGGCTGTGGAGCTGTTTCTAGAGGCTGGTGGTTTGGTGACCGTTCGCTGCTCTGTCTGACCGACGGACTAGCGGGGAAGGAAGGGGAAAGAGGGGACACACACACTCGCCGCGGCGCGCGCGCATTGCACACTAGCAGCCGCGCGCCCCCGGCGAGGCGCGTCCGGCGCAGTTTGGCCCCGCGGCTCGGGCCCCAGCACCTGCCGGCTCTCAGCTCAGCGCTCCGGCCCCGCCCCCAGCCAGCGGACCCTCCAGCGCCTGGCCCGCCCTGCTGTGCCGTCGCGGTGGGGAATCAACAGCACCCCGATAACTTGCCGACTGTGGCGCAACTGGTCTCGACAACGGAGGCGCTCGAATGCTGCCCGAGTGAGGTAAGTTTCCTGCGCGTCCCCGGCCCCTCCTCCCTGGACCCTTCTTCTGGGCTTGGGCTTAGGGACTCTGTTGGCTCTGAACGAATCCTGGAGGTCTCTTCACGCTCCCACTGTGTCTGCGTTGTGCTGGGGGTAGGCTAAAGGGGGTGCTACCGAAGCGGGACATTCATTCCGCGGGGGCCACAGCTGCGCGCTCCCCGCCGTCACTCACCAGCTCGCCACTCCGATCCCGGGGCCGCAGTGACACCGGGGGTTCATTCTGGGTTCACTTATTCAGGAGCCCCGTCCTTTTTTCGGGGGAACGCGCTGAATTTGGCGATATTGGGAGACATCTCCCACCACCCTCCCCCAGTATTAATCAGCGGCGAACTTGTTAGGCACCCCTGGGATCTCAAGAGGGGCTTTCAAGTCGGTGTTCTGGTCATTTCTGGCACTGGAGCCGGATTGAACAGGTGCGGTATGGTTCCAGCCTAAATGCTACAACAGACTTAGCATTTCCTTATCTTCTCCCCTAGCCCCGTCAACGTGACACTTCAACAGCTGGGGCAGGAGGGTGGGAGAGATGGGGCGAGGGGCGGAACTGAGAGAGAGACTGACCGGGTTTGATTTGTCAGGCCAGAGCCAGGAGTTGCCAAAACAGAAGACAACAAAAGTCTGCTAATCGCTCATCTATGCAAATGAGCCTGTTGTCCTTTCTTATCCCCCACCTCGCTCGTTTATTTGTCTCACGTGCACAGCGTGGTTGGGTAGAAACCCGTTCCAAAGAAGTTGTTTGGGTAGGCTGATGAATTCTTTCGTCTTGTGTACCGCAATCAGGGCTCTCAACAAGGAAATGCTAGTTACTCTGATGCTTTTTAAAGGCAAGAGTGTTGCAGACCAAAAATACCGCCCTCTCCCCAACACTTTTCTATGAAATTCTCAGCCTGCTGGAGACCCTAGCTACAAGATGAATGACTCCTGAGGGACCGGTTGGGCTTCATAATGTGTTATTAAGTCTTCTGCAAAAAAGAAGCGGTCCCCTCATTAGTATTCCTGAGTGGAGGTTTGGGGAACCGCTGTTGCCCCTCTGGTGAAGATCATCCACCCAGGCTTCTCCCTTGTTCTGTGGAAAGGCTGGTGTTCTGCAGCCCAGAGGAGAAAAGCAGAAGGGTTTGTTTCATTACCACTCTGATGTGAAGTAGAATAGTGTTCACAGGAGCTTTTGTCAGAGTATTTCCAACTGAAAGGCAGCCTTGGAAAAAAAAAAAGCCTTTCTCAGTCAACTTCATGCCAGTGGGAAGTTGAATAAGCATCATCACAGCTCCAGATGATCTGGAGCTGAGGGAAATGGTGCCTCTGTGTGCAGTAATATGAGCAGAGACTTATGAAGACTGATGAGAAAGCTGGGAAGTCTGAGACTGATGCGTAATGATGTCTTAAGAAGGAAAGTATTAAGAGCTGGAAGATTAAACCACATTCCTTTTTGTCTAAATTAACACTAGACGGATTTAATAATAACACTTTAAATTTGCATCAGTGCCTTACTATTTGTAAGTGCTTGTCAGTGTTCTCACTTGATTCTGACCACGTCTAAGAGATGCAGGACAAAGGTTATGAACCTGATATTCACAGGAGGAACGTGAGGCTCACAGGTCCAGGGTCTTAGCATGGTAACAAGTGGCTGGAATTGGGGTCACAGCAAGGTTCTTTGAAATACCCATACCATCACCACTGTCAGCACCCAGTGCTGGTTTTGTACTTGGATAACGTTTTTGCAATGCCCACAGCTTCTGCATTTATTTTTTTTCTGCACAGTCTTACTGTGAATTACTGTTCACACTTGACAGATGAGGATACTGAGGTTTAGACAGGTGATGGGAGTTGTCCATGGTTTCATGTCTAATCCAATGGAGTGTATAAGGCTAGAACTCAGAACTCCTCATGCCTACCCTATTGCTTTGTAGATGATGCCATTGTTCCACTTCTGATAGCAATTAGGACACATCACAGATGCTGCACTGCACTAGGGACTGTTAAGCATGCCTGCTGGTGACCTGGGTTCTAGTTCTGGCACTATCTTCGTCTGTATGACCTGGGCCAAATCATAGCACCTCTGAACCTTAAGACTCTCACATATAAAACAAGAGATTTGTGTTGAATTATCCTTCTCCTTCTAGTTTTAGTATTCTGCAATGTGCATCAGTATATTTGTAATCCAGTGTTATAATTTTCTCTACAGGGAAAAAAAGCCTTTTAGCCTTGTGTTACTACGGATTTAACCAATTATCTGTTTCATGTGTGATTTACTCCTCCCTCTCATTCACCACAGACCACTTACCCGTATTTTGTCCTGCGTAATGGGCATCCACGTTTTGTGAGCATTACACACAGGATTATTATGCCCATGTTATATAATCATCACCCCCATGTATAATGCACATCCTTATTTTTCCCTCAACAATTTGGGCAAAAAAGTGCATGTTACACACCGCAAAATATGGTAGTGAAGGGAAAGGAAATTCCAAGTGTACTTCAGCTCAGCATCTATGTTGTTTGGTATTACTATTTGATTTGAAAATATTCTGAGGGGCTGACCTACTCTGAAATACATGTCAGGATTTACTTGAAAATTCCGGACAGTCAACTCAGTACCTTTATTTGTTTAATTTTCAGTTTGGGGGTTTATATACTGTAAGTACTCAATAAATAGCTGTTGAATGAAAAAGGTGAATCAAATAACCCCTAAGGCAATCACAAGCATCTCATCATGTAAATTTCCAACATCTGCTGACCGTAGGATCATTTACCTACAAGAGTTGTGCCTCCTGAAGCTGGCAGGTAGAGGTGCCCATTGTTGCTCTCCTTCCTGAATACATCATATAAAGAAGAGTTGTTCTTATTCCATGTGGACAATAGACTCGTGTCATCTGTTACACTCTTTCACTTGCCTCCCCCAACTTTGTTTATAGCAAAGTTTTACCCATGGAAAAATATATTACTAGAAATTGACTTGTGTCATGTCATGAAAGCATGTGTCTTGAGAGGGAGAAACCAACCACTCTTTTTTAATATATGTATTTGAGTAAATTTCAGCACACTCTAATACCAGCTTGTGGTTTCAGAGGGGGAACCTAATTAACAAAACCAACCTAGTTTCTGTTCCCTTTAAGAATCCTCTTCTCTTTGCACCTCTTGTTTCTGTGTACTGAGTAGTGTTTCTGTACTTAGCAGAATGATGGCAAAGAGTTAGAATGGGTCTTAAATATTAGTAACAGACCCAGCCATTGGGGATGGAGGTGTATTTCTTTCTGATAAGAGACTTCAAATATTAACTAACTAGTTCAGACACTTGCACCTTTTATGGGTAAGACAGACAGCTGAGGCTTAGAGAGGTGAATTGGCTTGCTCAGAGTCACACAGGTGTTTAGCAGGGGTATCAGAGCTAGGGTGGAATTCTTAAGAAGCTTCACACTCAAGATTGTGCCGGGGGTTTATGGTGAAGGTGCATTTTTTCCTTTTAAGAAGAAAAAATGTGTCTGTTTTTATCTATTCCCAGTGTTTCTCTGGGCTGTATAGTAGAATCAGCAGACTCGGAATTAATACTTTGCTCCAACCAGTGCTTAGAGACAGAAGACTATTTGAATAGGAATACAAATGTATGCTGGTTTTCCCAGAGTATCTTCCTGGTAAATGAAGCCAGAAGCCAAAGGTGGCCCTCTCGTGTAGCCAATAAAGTCATAAATATGTATACATTTACTTTTCATTTTCATTTTGCTTGTACTTGTGTTAAATGGTGAGTCAGAACACTTAATATCCTGGAAAAATAGGGTTTTTTTTTCCCCTCTGGCTAGAGCCTTCATTAGTTACTCTGTAAAACACCAAGTTCTAAATGTGTTTGCTGCAGAAACATGTTCTCTTTTATCAAGTACATTAACTGGAGTTGGAAGGAGGCCTTTTATTTTTGTAGAAGCTGCCCAGTTAGAATTGTACATTATGTAGCTCAGCTGTTCATTTGTAGACTTTTCTGGAAATTCTAAAAGGAAGGCAAATAAGGGAGGAGAGAAACCTAGCCTTTTGTTTAGTATTTCTCTTTTAAAAAATATACTTCAAACTGAACCTATTGGTGAAATTTTTGCAGTGTACTGTATGGTAAACAATTACCTGCTGTTAAAGCATTTCATTCAGTCGTGTTCCTTTCAGTATAAAAGATTAGTCCAGGAAAAACAGGCTTGATTTTGTGATTGCCATTCTCAATTGTATTCACTTCTGTCTGACTTCATCAGTGTCATAGAAAGGAGACGATGATACAAGAAAACACAAGAATCCTACCCAAACTCGATTATTCTTGGGAAGATTTGAAACATAGATGACAATGGAGACAGTGACATGTTTAGTTAGCTGGCAGTGTCTTGGGATGATCATTTTAAGTGAAGACAAGCCCACATTTGAATGAACAACTCTGTGAAGTGCCTTCTTGCAGAAAGTCTTCTGTGTTGTTTATGGGGCTGACTAGATAGTGGGTGTGCAGTTTGTTTGGGAGAGTTTACAGAATAGGTGAGCAGTGAGGTCTTGGGACTTGTTTTCTCTAGGGGTTTGACGAAGTCAGTTGTGAAACTAACGAAACATAAAGCATCAGGTGTGCAGTGCGGCTCCCACTAAAAACAGGTGTGTGTGACTTTCAGTTGAGGTTCAGGCAAGGGTTGGAATTCAAGCACTGGGGGCCCAGGGAGGATAATTAACTTGACTTGAAACTAAAGTTCCAGGACTAAAGACAGGACTGTAGAGAGTTCATCCATTTTGTAAGAAAAAGGTGATATTTAAATCTTGGCCACTCAGTAATGTTGAGCAAGGGGGTTGCGAAGAAGATACAATTATAGCTAGCCGTAAAAAATGTGTTTCTTTGCTTTACAAGCACGAGAAATGCAGTAGATTCCATAGTGTGGTTTCAACATTTAATATGCACTTTTTTCCTTTCTTCCTTTAAAAACTAACAAAAAAGCACATGCCCACTATCATGTCGGTGGATCACTGGGTCATAACATTTGTTGACAAAGTCAGGAAACGAAAGAGCAGCAATCCAAAGAAGCAATATTATGACCTGCCTGAGGGAGTGGTAAGCACATCCTTGGTGTTCAGCTAATATTTGTCAATGGAAAAGGTTAGGCATTATGTTTTATTTATCTTTGCATTCTTGGAACTTAGCACTATGCCTGGCAAGTGGTGGGGATTTAATAAAAATGTATTGAACACTTTATGCATCCAAAAGAAAATCACTCATCACCTTGGGACATTTCATAATTATTCTAATGATTCTATTATTTTCTAGACCATTTAGAAATGTCAAGCAGGCTAGTTTCAATAGTTTATAGTGTCCTTCATTTTTCATCATAAATGGTATTTATTCATCAGACTGCCAACCTTTTTTTAACCAGCATGCCCAGGAATGACTTTTTATTTCTTTTCCTTAATAGAAGTAACAGTGTAAGTATGAAAGTTGTCACTCTGTTTATTATTCAATATTTATAAGCACTAATTAAACATATTTTTAAAGCACCTGGAGTGGTTTCATAGTGAGTTTGGCCCAGGGTGCACAGATAAGAATGGACTTTAAGCTTCCCTAAGTTAATCATTTTAAATGTCATCTGCTCTTGAGGCCTCCTTTGATCATCTAACCTGAAGGGGACCCTCTTCATAGGGTTTCTTTCATTCATCACAATGGACACGTTTATGTATTTTACTTGATTTTCTACTACCTTTGCCCAAACTCACACTCAACCCAAGATTATAGACTTTCTGAAGTCATGATTCTTGAACACTCTTTTTTTTTTTTTTTTACATGTAGTAGGCACCCAGTAAATATTTAAATGAGTGAGTAAGTCCCATCCACCCTGTCAAGATGAACTGGGCCACTGATAAGCTAACTCACGCCGAACGGGTTTAGCTGTGAAGACAGTTTTTAAATTAGGAACTGCTTATGAGAGCAGTTCTGTGACAATGACAACCAAGTCCCCCAAGAGGAGGTACAGTGCTTGTGTAGGTGAATAAATTTTGGCATAAGGGTGAAGCCGTATCTCTAAAGAGTTACTTCTTTTCATTTACTCAAAAGTAACTAGTGGAGTACAGATACGTAGAAACTATCAAGCATAAAACAGAACATTCCAAAACTATTAAAATGGGCTCCAAAAGTAGCGAAATCATAAACATACGTAATTCTTAACTGAGACACCTTGTTGCTAATATACAAGGCCAGCCTTATGACACTTTAGGTGAACACTCCCCACGCTTTCTTTAACTGTTAGATGCTTCAGTAGGCCGGTACCAGAGAAGAAGTTCTCAGGGGTGGCATCTGGACCACCTCCGGCAGCAGCATGTGTTGGACACACACGTTATAAACCAGACCAACTGAGTCAGGAATTCTGGGGGTGAGGATCAGGGCTCTGAGTGTCCACAGGCCTCCTTGTGATTCTGATACACACTTGATATTGGTAGGAAACGTTAAACCCATTGCTTAACATACAGAATAAGCCTCCTGAAGTGCTTGGTATTCCCAGAAAAATCCAAGGGTGTGTGGAGAGGATGCCATCTGCCTGCTCTGCTAGAAATACCAGGACAAGTAGATTGAGCTCCATCTTGCACACCAAGGGGTTGCAGGTTCGATTCCCAGTCGGGGCACATGCCTGAGTTGCAGGCCAGGTTCCCCTGTTAGGGTTGTGTGAGAGGCAACCAATCAATGTATCTCTCACACATTGGCGTTTCTTTCCCTCTTTCTCCCTCTGTTCCCCTCTCTCTAAGAAGTAAATAAATAAAAATCTAAAAAAAAAAAATGCCAGGGGAAAATATAACCAGAGCTATGGCTTTTCTCAGAGCTATGTGGATCACAAGAGAATAAATGTATATGACTGGATTGGATATCTAGGACTTTCAATAGGACAAAAAAACTCTTGATGGTCGCTGGCCCTGCCAGGTAATGGGTACTCCCCAAACTGGGAGACAGACCAGGGTATGTGGGTGATGAGGGTAAGAAGGGTTCTGTGCATAACTTGTATTTGGGTCACTTCAGTGTTTGGGTCACTTCAGTAGGATTCGAGGTGGAAGAATGATTTCGAGAGCTAGTGGTTTTCTCGCAAGAGGAAATGGTGGTTTACTGACAGTTCTCAGAATATTTCAGGTCAGTTTAATATATTAGATACTGATGGATGCTATGCAGTGTACAAAGAGCATGAATGTGTTTCTGGCTTCACTTGGCTGAGCACTGGTACTCTCCCAGGCCCTTTTCTAGTGCTGTTACTTTTCACCTTCACTGTGTCCTGGATGATAGAAGGGGAAATGGAAACCTCGCCCGGTTAGATGTATGCTCATGTGCACAGGGATGGTTCCAGCCCTGACTTTTCTGATTTTAAAGCCCACGTTCTTTTGTCTGCTTCATGCAGCTGCACCTTGAATTGTAGTTTTGGAAGAAGAATTTTTTAAGAAAAAGAAAACATAAGGGAACCTAGAATTTCTATCTGTGAGCTCTAGATTACACTTGGATATCCCAAAGGCACCTCCAGTTCTACATGCCCAAGACCAGAGGCATGATCTTTTCTCTCCATACCTGGTCCTGGTGTGGCCCAGCTCCGTGATGGGCACCACTAGCTACCACCTGGCCCAAGGCAGAGACCTGGGGCCATCCTTGACCCCCATCTGCTTCTCATTGTTCCTGCTGATTCTGTCCTAGGCCATCTTTACATTCCTCTGCTGGATTCTAGCCATAGCTCCCCCGCACTCCTGAGTCCATGCTGGCTCCCCTCTGATCCATCATCCAAACTCCAGCCAGAGCAATTGAGATGGCTAAACTGTGTTGGCCAGATCCTTCCTCCCACGCCCATTTACGCAAAAGCCCTCATGAGAGTAGACACCTTCGGGCCTTTTGAACTCCTGTACAACCTCTAAGGACTTCCTCTTCTAAACAGCACCCTACCCCCTATGCTTTTGGTCTCTTGGTGTGCAGTTAGGCCCACAGTGGTAACTAAGCTTACAGGCAAGGGATGCAGACTTCAGGGTGACCCTAGGGACCAGCCCAAAGCAAATTTTTAGAGTGACCCTGGAATCCCTGAGCTGCTCTCACCCATTCAAACAGGAAGCAGAAGCTCAAAGACTGCTGATTAGGTAAGAGAAAAGCAGTTGAGGGTGAAGTTACTTGGAGGCTAAAACTATTAGCTTAGGTATCTTTAGGATGAAATAAGAAACAGGATTGTAGGGTCCTGTAGAAACCAGTTAACATAAATTGGTCTAAACAAAGCTGGCATTAATCTTTGCGCCTGAGTTTTTTTCATTTGCTCAGTGTCACTTGCACTGTAAATAAGAGAAGCAGCAAACTGTCTTAGTTCAGGCTACTGTAACAAAGTACTGTAGACTGGGTAGCTTATAAGCAACAGAGACTTATTTTTCATGGTTCTTTTGGAGGCTGGAGGCTATCATGGTTGAGTTCTGATGAGAACCCTCTCCTGGGCTGCAGACTGCCAACTTCTCATTGCATCCTCATGTGGAAAGAAAGCTCTCTGCGGCCTATTTTATAAGGCACTAATCCCATTCGTAAGGGCCTCACCCACGTGACCTATTTAACATCTCCCCAAACTCCCCCTCCTAATATCATCACATTGGAAGTTAGGGTTTCAACTTTGGGGGCACACAAATATTCAGACCATCATGCAACCCTTTATGGCTAAGTTAGTGCCCTTTAAGAAGCACATTATAAACTGTAACTCCATGTAGATATAGACATATAAATAATTATATTTAAAATAAAGACTTCATGGAATGATGCTTAGTTATACTACATGAAACATGCTCTGGTATTTTCTGATATGTTCCCTCCTGCCAAACACTGGTCATGATCCTGCAACTTGATTATACTCGCCATTGATGGGCGGAGACCTGCAATTTGTTCTTTTTAATTTTTATTTTACTTAATCTGTACTGTATTTTTTCATGACCATTTAGTCCCCTCATACTCCCCTCCCCGCACATGGTTGTCCGTGTCCACGAGTCCTTTTTCCTTTTTGCTCAGTCCCCCTACTCCTTAACCACTCCCTACACTAGCTGTCATCTGCTCTCCATATATGAGTCTCTGATTGTTGTTAGTTCAGTTTTTCATTAGATTCCACATATGAGTGAGATCATATGGCATTTGTCTTTCTCTGACTGGCTTATTTCACTCAGCATAATGTTCTCCAGGTCCATTCGTACTGTCACAAAGGGTAAATTTTCTTCTTTTTTAACGACCGGGTACAATTCCATTGTGTAGATGTCCCATAGTTGTTTTATGCACCCATCTATGGATGGACACTTGGGCTGCTTCCCTGTCTTGGGGACTGTAGATAACACTGCAATGAACATAGAGGTGCTTATGTTCTTTCAAATTAGTGTTTTGAGTTCCTTCGGATATATCCGCAAAAGTGGTATCACTGGGTCAGAAAGGCAGATCCAGTTTTCATTTTTGAGCTATCACCACACTGCTTTCCACAGTGGCTGCACCGGTCTGCGTCTCCACCAGCAGTGCCAAAGGAGATGGGTGTTTCGGGGTACTCTAAAACTCCACGTCCTTTCCCCACATCCTCACCAGCACTTGGCGTTTGTCGATTTATTGATGATAACCTTCCCGACAGGTGTGAGATGGTATCTCATTGTGCTTTTGATTTGCATTTCTCTGATGACTAGTGACAGTGAGCATCTTTTCATATGTCTGTTGGCCCTGTGCGTGTCCTTAAAGAAGTGTCTCGTCAGGCCCTTTGCCCGTTTTTTAATTGGGTTGTTTGTTTTGGGGGTGTTGAGTTTTGTAAGTACTTTATAAATTTTGGATGTTAACCCCTTCCTAGATATGTCTATCAGCAAATATGTTCCCCCATTCTGTGGGTTGTCTTTTTATTTTGTTGATGTTTTCCTTTGCTGTGCAAACACTTTTCGTTCGGTAAGTTTTTTAGTCCCATTTGTTTATTTTTTCCTCTGTTTCCCTTGCCGGGGAGATACATCCAATAATAGATTTCTACTGGCAGTGTTTCCATCTGAGATTTTGCTGCCTGTGTTTTCTTCTAGGATTTTTATGGTTGCATGAGACCTGCAATTTGGAAAGCACGATCCTAGTTTATTGTCCCTTCTGGTGCCGCCTGTGTGGGAGCTCAGGCCACGGGCACGCCCTCGTTGAGGTGCTGACCATGACTCCTCATCCAGGGGGTTCAGGGAGGGCTGTGAGTTAACAATGTTACAAAGCTCCCCCTGCCAGGTTTGAATTGCCATCTAGAAAACACTGGAGAGTAGGCATCTGATAGCATTGGGGGAAAGTAACTCCTAAGGCTGCCTTGTCTGTTACACAGGATAAATAAGCTGCAGTGATGAAATATGGCCTTTTAACTAGGGTAATTTTCATGTAATGCTCACCCTAAAGTTGATACTGATTTAGTTTAACATGAATACTGTACAAAAAATACCCTCCCTTTAAAAATATTTCAAGAACAGTTTGACAGCATACTTTTCTTCCTGCCTGAAATACATTGAGACATCAAGCCTGACCATTTTTAATTGGCCTTTCAAGCACCAAATGAAAGTAGCCTCAAACAGGGAACTCTTGGCTACTCAGAATTTTGGGGCAGGCTTTTAATTCTAGAATACATTTCCTGATTACGAAGGGTTTGCTTGCTTCATTAAGTGTCCAAATTTATTATAGCCAATTTTCGTATAGGAAATTTCCCCAAAGTTGTCACAACTTTTTCTGATTTTTAAAAAGATTTTACAGCACAGGGTGTCTTTTTTGCTATGACAAAGTGACGTTATTATCCATTCAAAGACGTGAGGCTCTTGCCCCTGAAGCCCTACTTTACTACTCTCAAAAATCTTACTGCCTTTACTTGATTATTTGGAGGGGGAGGGCGGGGTGATGTTTCTGTGGCTCAGCCTGGTCACCCCTTCACTCGTTTGTTGCTGAGACTCTGTAATGGCCTCAGGACCCAGGTAACCCCCAACGTGTCTGAGTCGTGTTTCCTTCGTAGATTCAGATAACGCATTGTGATTGACTTTTTCCTTAAGGCAAAAAAGTTTTTGAGGGAGGGCCTTAAGAGTTCCATTTGTAAAGCAAGCAAGCTTTAGTTTTTTTCTTGTTCACTTCATTGGCCAAAAAAAGAGTGTGTTTTCCTCATGTTGTTTTTGGGCTATTCTGTTAAATAAAGTGCTGCCTTTTTAGACTGAGAGATATTTATTTGTGGTTTCTTTTTTCCTTTTATAAAAGAGTTATGTGTTCACTACATTATGGTCTAAAGCACACTTTCATAGACTTTTTCATTTAACTTAGAGCAGTAATTTATGGTTGATTGGTAACAGCTTCATTTTTAATGTTTTATTACTTGAGAGGGTATAGATTGCCAAGGGTATTTCTCTTTCCATTGGAGAAATTGCATAGAAAATTTCCCCAAGTTTCCTGATGTCCATCTTCCATGGGAAAACAAACTTTAATATCTGCAACAAAACAAGAAAACTGAATATGAAATGTTTTACTTACTGTTAAGGAGTGATGTGAACCAGACTGTTCTTAGGTTTATGAATTCATTATATGAAAACAAAAGAACCCACAATAGCAGTATTGTTCTGGCAGGCTATATTTAAATGATGCCCTTTTATTGTTTTTCCCAAGACATAGTTTAAACAGAATGGTGAAGATTTATGGAAAATGGAGTAAGTGGGAAATCAGTCTCTTATACTAGGGACTAAGAGAGAAACATAACTTTTGTTTTTGGTTGTTTATAGAAAACAGAATGGAATTTCAGCTCTTAAGCTTTGTGTACATTTGGGCTTCATTATTTAGTTTTGCACTTTCTCAGAAACTCCCTCTCCTGTTTGGCAATTTATAATGTAAACACGACGCATCGTTTCATTTTGTGCAGACCTTATATAAGGAATAGTCACTTTCCACATATGTCAGAAGACTTCTGGAAGAGTCTTATTATTTATTTGTTTATTTATTCTTTTTTTATTGGGTGCTTTGTAGATGTCACACAGGTCTAAAAGATATACTGTTAAATAATTATTTAAAAACTGGTCAGGACTAAGTGCCCAATCAGAGCTCCAAACCAGAAGCAGAAAGAAAGTCGGCAGTGGGTTGGGGGTATTCCTCCAGCATCACCAAAACCCAGAAAAGTAGGATCCTAAGCTCCTTCGTGGATCAGTCAGGAAGTGGGCCCTCGGGCTAATGCTCAGGTGCCCCGTTGTTGTCAGGAACCAGCAAGGGCCTGGCAGAAACAGCCAATGGAGTCCAAACATGGACAAAAAATACTGGAAGGAGAGGAAAAGGAGAAGTACTGTCCAGTTATAGATAGCATCAGAGAATGCAGCTAAGGCAGGAGGGGGAAGGGGAGAGGCTGGGAAGAGGTATCACGGCAATGCAGGAGTGTGGCCCAGGGGCGCTCACATTGTGGGTTCTCCTGGTGAGCTTGGGCTTCTCACCCACCAGCTTGGACTTGAGGTGCTCCTCGCAGGCAGGATGTCTCCAGGCCACCTGGGGATTGCTTCTCACAGACCCAGATTTCCTGTGCTGCCCACTAACTGAGTCTGAAATCATGGCTGACCAACATCATACCACCCTCAAACTCATTGGTGGCATTTGTCAGCCTGTTGATGGTCTCAATATCCAGGCAATTCGTGGGCTTGTCCAGGAAGAGCATGTTGGGGTTCTGCCAGGCCAGCCAGGCCAGACACACTCAGCACTTCTGCTCGCCAGACAGGCTCTGCGCCTGGCTCACCCACTGCTTCCCCATGAGACCATGTAGCCCAGAGACCTCTCCCCTCTCTTATCCGTGATCTCCAGGTAGCACTTCATCATGTTATCCAAAGAAGAGAGGTGTAAGTCCAGCTGCTCTTGTAACGCCTCATGAAAGTGTTTTCAGATCATCCCATCTGTGGGTAGTAGCTCTCCAGTTAGCAGCTTCAGAAGAGTTGACTTTGCTGCTCCACTGGGCCCTGCCAAAGCCATTTATATGTCAAGATCAATACCAAATTCTAGATTGTTGTACAACAGATGCAAGGCCCATCTTTTGTGTATTTGAGGCTCACATTCTGCGCCATAATGATGGTGGAAGGATCTTGCCACATGGTGGGTAAAAAAATGACAGTGTCTTGTCTCTCTGTCAGTCTCAGTGCTATTCTTTTCTGTATGGTCCTTGTTGTGGGCTTGCCGGTCCAGCTTAACACTGCCTTAGCCAAACCTAGCAATGTATTTCTTCATATGCTCACAAAGCTGATCTTGCTCCTGGTGAAATCTCTTCATCTGGTGCTCCTCCAGCTCCAGCCATGTCTTCATATACTGATCATAGTTACCCATGTGATACTTCAGTTTCTTGTGCTCGAGAATGAGGTTGGTACAGACACCATTCAGAAAGTCCTGGGAACTGGAGATGAAGGCCAGATGTGCTTAAAAGTCTTTAGTTCTTCTCCCAACCACACACAAGCATTGAGGTCCAGGTGGTTGTGCGTAAGGGAATGGGAGGAGTAGAAGAAGATGATTCTCTGGCTTTTGGCTTGAGTGGCCAGAGAGATTGGAAAATGATGATTAACTGAGAGAATTTGGAAGAGGCAGCATATCTGTAGTGGCAGAGATGTGTTGATGCATCCAACTTTGAATGTGCACTTGGTATTCCCATGCAGCCGTAAGGAGAGAGGTCCATGATGGAGACACTGGCTGTGTGATGGGCGCTGGTCTGTGGGCAGTGATTCAAGCCATGGGAGTGGATGAGGTTGAGTTACCTGCAGGACATCCAGGTGGAGGGTCTAGAAGGAAGTTGTTGACTGTGGGTGGAAGGAAACAGGCCCATGGTGGAGACAGAGTATCATGTTCTCTCACCAATGATTATAGCCACCAGATTAAACGAGACTTCCCTGAGAAAGTTTGTAGACTCAGAAGAGAAAATGTCTGAGAAAAACATCACTTCCTGATTGTCATTTGCAATGTCATTTCTTCATATTCCATTTTTTTTCTTACTAAATCTTAATCTTCTATTTCCTTTTCTGTCATGAAAATCACATCAGATTTTCATGACACTGTTCCGTTCGATGTCACTGTTCCATAGAAGGGTTCTCTGACCCCCACACCTGCCCGGAGTGATTTCTCAGACATTCCCTTCGGAATTCTTACTCTTCTGACTCTTTTGGAGCTTTTTTTGAAGCTGACTTTTCGGTGGCTCTACACTTATCTCTCAGAGCAGACTTGAGTCCTGACAGCCGAGACCACATCTTCTCTGCTTTGTGTTTCCCGCCCAGCCTCTCAGCTCCAGTGTCTTCTACATGATAGCTGCTCCTACTGCTTTTTGATTATTTTTATTCTCCTCCAGCAGAATGAAGTGAAAAGGGGACAACTCAAAGGTCTAGAAGAATTTATATCAGCTAATGTACCTGAACTAAATTGAAAATGCCTGCTTACAATGTGTTTGTAAGAACATTCTATTTCTCACTAAAAAAAAAAAAAGAAAGAAAAAACTTAATTAGCAAAACAGTTCACAAAATCCATTCTTGTCATTTACCACTCTTGTCAAAATTCTTGTCATTTATCATTCTCACTCCATGAAACTTTCAGAGGAAAAGAATATATCTTTTGGCAGCGCCACTGCTATTGCTTATTGTGAGTGGAGTTTATCTCCTGGTTTCATTGGGTTGAACTTCCTGCTGTTTTTAAACGACATTTTGCATACATTTGCACAGGCTGAGTCTGGATGCAGCTGAGAGCTGTGGTCCAAGAAGCAGGTATTCTGGCTTATCCTGCCTTTTTCCTGACACTTTAGTGACCCCTGATTCAGTGGCTTGATCTCTTTTCTGCCTTTTTCTCCCCTCATCTGTGGTATGAGAATCTGTACACTGGTTCCTAGCCTTGTTCAGAAGCACATTGTGAAGCCAGCTAGAATGATGGCCTTCAAGGTCCTTAGAACAAAAGCATCATGCACGTTGGAGAATTTATTTCATAAGAATTACAGCAGGAGGTCAGGCTGCAGACAGCCACATTTATAACCCCTGGGTAAGCAGGCCTGAAGCAAAGCATGTGTCATTTGCTGAGGTTCTTATAAAAGAAGGGCTCCCCCCTATTCCCAGAGGCCAAGCATACCAGTGAGATGCTTTGCTAAAATTCTTATCAGAGTTCAGGGATTTAAATACACCCTCATGATGGATGAATAGAGCAATGAACTTTTATCTTTAAAAAGATGAATCTTGGGCATAGGTTTGTTGAAGAAGGCAAAACTCATGTTTACCTGTTAAAGAAAAGGAATGCTGGTGGGCAGCTAATAATTCATATGGTAGAGTCCAAACTAGGTCATGATGCTCAGTGTATTAAACAAATCATTGCTTATTCAATTTAGATTGTGTGGTTTGTGGTTGTTGTCACCATACTCTACAGTTCCTATCGCCATGCCTGATGTTGAAAGCTGGTCATGTTTTGATTGATGCCTATTTAGATGGATTAAGAGAAGCTTCCAGAAGTCTTCCAGAAAGCCTCTTAACACCTGTGGAAACTTTAAGGCTCTTTGAGGTTAATTGGACATTCCTTGAATGTTAATGAAAACTTCAATTAATAATACGAATATTCATAGTTTGTTGACTTGTGTCAAATGGCAGAGGGGTTTGACTGGAGTTAATGACATATAGGTAGTACTGATCAAAATGAGGGGAACTTGTAGAGTTTAACACTGATAGCATAGGGATCACAACATTGGTTCTATAAGAACTAAGGGAGCAAAATCTTAATTCCTTACCGAGCTTGGCAGTGAGCACAGTGGCATAATCATAATTGTACTTCGTTTGTTCATTTTCTGCCCTTACAGTCAGCCTATGCACTAAGCACGGTGGACTTTATTATGCTTGCAAGTCAGATTGCAAATAGCAGCAACTTCAACACAGTGAAAGAATAGGTAACAAAAGGTCAGATGTCGAAGCAGAGGGGAGGAGTGAGCATGCTAATATTCTCATCTCCTAAAACTAAGGAGTAATCACCCTACAGTCATTAAAAGTTGGTGAAATTCCAGCCCTGGCCAGGGGACTCAGTTGGTTGGAGTGTCATTCCATTCACCAAAAGGTTGCAGGCTCAATTCCCTGTCAGGGCACATGACTAGGTTGCAGGTTCTATCCCTGGTTGGGAACATATATGGGAGGCAACCAATCAATCTCTCTCTCTCTCTCATACCCCTTCTTCTCTCTCTAAAATCAATAAACATATCCTTGGGTGAGGCTTTTTTAAAAAGATGGTGGAATTATAGAGTGAGTGTGCCGTCTTGCATTCCCACTGGTGGCACATGAGAGTTCCGGTTGCTCCACAGCTTCATCGCACTTGGTGTGGTGAGACTTTTTCATTTCATATATTTTAATGTGTATAGTCATGGTTCACTGAGGTTTTAAATTGTATTTCTGTAGTGGCTAATGGTGTTGAGCTTCTTTGCGTGCATTTATTTGCCATCCTTGTATTTTCTTTGGTGAGTTGTTAAACTTTGTATTAATTCTAGTAACTTTAGTAGCATCATAGATGCTAGTAGCATCTAGTAGCATCATAGAATTTTTTTTTACATAGCTAATCAGGTTTTCTGTAAATAAAGACAGTTTTACTGGAAAAATAGTTGGAAACACAAATGAAGATTTAAGTACTTAAAATTATAAAGATTATAAACAGAGAAATTAAAACAACAATAGATCAAACTTTTGGTGGAGACCTGGGGAAAATAGGGAGAAGGTTCCTAGTAAGAATCATGAAAAAGAGATTTAAGGAGGTGGTCAAAAGTTAAGGAGATAAGCACAACAAAACAGAACATTTTATGATTAATCGTCTTGGAAGAATGGAATTAATGGCAGGAACAGGAAAATCAGGAAATGGCTGTTCTAGAATCAGATACCCGGAGCTGACTCGTGGTTGCCAGAGTAGGGGGAGGGGGTTGAGGGACCAGGTGAAAGAAGTGAAAGGATTAAGAAGTGCAAATGGATAGTTAGAGTATAGTCACAAAGATGTAAAGTACAGCGTAGGGAATATAGTCAATAATAGTGTAATAAATCGGTAAATCCAGGAGCTGGTTCTTTGAAAAGATAAACAAAATCAACAAGCCTTTAACCAGATTCATTAAAGAAAAAAGAGGACCCAAATGAATAAAATCAGAAATGAAAGAGGAGAAATTACAACTGATACCACAGAAATACAAAAGATTGTAAGAAATTACTATGAACAACTATATGCCAGGAAATTTGAAAACCTGGGTGAAATGGACAAATTTCTAGAACCAAGAAGAAGCAGAAAGCCTAAACAGACTGATAACAACTGGTGAAATTGAAGCAGTAATGAAAAAACTCCCATCACACAAAAGCCCTGGACCAGACGGTTTCACAGGAGAATTTTACAAAACATTTAAGGAAGAACTAACTCCCATACTTCTCAGACTATTCCAAAAAAAATCTAAGAGGGAAGATTCCCAAACTCTTTTTATGAAGCCAGCATCATCCTAATCCCCAAACCAGACAAAGACACAACAAAGAAAGAAAACTATAGGCCAATATCGCTGATTAATGTAGACGCTAAAATCCTCAACAAAGAACTGGTGAACCATGTCTAGCACTATGTTAAAATCATCATACACAATGATCAAGTGGATTTATCCCCAGAATGCAAAGATGGTACAATATTCGTAAGTCAATAAATGTAATACATCATAGAAACAAAAAGAAAAGACAAAAATCACGTGATCATATCAATAGATGTGGAAAAAGCATTTGTTAAGGTACACCATCCATTTATGATAAAAACACTCAGCAAAGTGGGAGTGGAGGGCACATTCCTAAACATAATAAAGGCCATATATGAAAGATCTATAGCCAACATCATACTCAGTGGACAAAAACTAAAAGCTTTGGCACTATGATCAGGAATGAGACAATGATGTCCACTTTCACCACTTCAATTCAACATAGTGTTAGAAGTCCTAGCCACAGCAGTCAGACAAGAAGAAGAAATAAAAGGCATCCAAAATAGAAAGGAGGAAGTAAAACTGTCATTTTTCACAGATAACATCATAGTGTACATAGAAAACACTAAAGACTCTACCAAAAAACTACTCAACCTAATAATTGAATGAATTTGGCAAAACAGTGGGCTATAAAGTCCATATTCAGAAATTGAAGGCATTTTTGTACACCAACAGATAAATATCAGAAACAGAAATCAGAGGGAAAAATCCCATTTGCTATAGCAACAAGAAAAATAAAGGAAGTAAAGATAAAGGAAGTAAAAGACCTTCACATAACAGTGAAGAAAGAAATTAAAGAAGACACAAATAAATGGAAGCACATACCATGTTCATGGATTGGAAGAATTAACATCAAAATGTCCATAATACCTAAAGCAATTTATAGATTCAGCTCAATCCCTATTAAATACCAATGACACATTTCACAGATAGAGAACAAACATTTCAAAAATTTATATGGAACCATAAACAACCGCAAACAGCTGCAGCAACTTTGAGAAAGAAGAACACAGTAGGAGGGATCACCGTACCTGACATCAAACTATATTACAAGGCCCCAGTAATCAAAACAGTCTAATACTGGCATAAGAACAAACACATAGATCAATGGAACAGAATAGAAAGCCCAGAAATAATCCACGTCTCTGTGGTCAATTAAGATTTGACAAAGGGGGAAGAAGCATAAAATAAAGTAAAAACAGCCTCTTCAACAAATGATGTTGAGACATCTGGACAGCTACATGCAGAAAAATGAAACTCGACCACCAACTTACACCATACACAAAAATAAAGTCAAGGTGGATGAAAGACTTAAATATAAGTCATGATGTCATAAAAGCCCTGGAAGAGAACACAGGTAGGAAAATCTCAGGTATTCCATACGGCAATATTTTCACTGATATTTCCCGTAGAGCAAGGATCATAAAGGAAAGAATAAATGAATTAGACGTCATAGAAACAAAAAGCTGCTGCATGGTTAAAGAAAACATCAGCAAAATGAAAAGGGAACCAACCATATGGGAAAGTGTATTTGCCAATGATATCTTGGACAAGGGTTTGATCTCCAAAATATATAAAGAACTCATTATGACTCCACTTCAGGAAGACAAACAACCCAATTAAAAAATGGGCAAAGGACCTGAACAGATACTTCTCCAAGGAGGATGTACAGAGGATCAGAGACATATGAAAGGATGCTCAGCACCACTAGCCATGAGAGAGATGCAAATTAAAACTACAGTGAAAGACCACTTCACACTGGTCAAAATGGCTATCAAAAACAAATCAACACACAAGTGCTGCCGAGGATGTGGAGAAAAGGGAGCCCTAGTGCACTGTTGGTGGGAATGTAGACTGGTGCAGCCACTGTGGAAGACAGAATGGAATTTCCTCAGAAAACTAAAAATGAAACTGCCTTTTGACCCAGCAATTTCACTGCTGGGTTTATACCCTAAGAATCCCAAAACACTAATTCAAAAGAACCTATGCACCCCAGTGTTCATAGCAGCACAATTTATAATAGCCAAGTGCTAGAAGCAGCCTAGGTGCCTATTAATAAATGAGTGGATCAAAAAACTGTGGTATATTTACACAATGGAATTCTATGCAGCAGAAAGAAAGGAGCTCCTACCCTTTGCAAGAGCATGGATGGGTCTGGAGAGCATTATGCTAAGTGAAGTAAGACAGGTGGTGAAAGACAAATACCATATGATCTCACCTATAACAGGAACCTAATCAA
This sequence comes from Artibeus jamaicensis, assembly GCF_021234435.1. Lineage (NCBI taxonomy): Eukaryota > Metazoa > Chordata > Mammalia > Chiroptera > Phyllostomidae > Artibeus > Artibeus jamaicensis. The sequence continues at coordinate 38,630,529 of NW_026522030.1, read as the reverse complement.
CAAAACAAATAAGCAAGCAAAATATAAGCAGAAGCATTGAAATTAAGAACAAACTGACAGTTACCAGAGGGGAGGAGGGAGGGAAATAATAAGGGAAAGAAGAGAAAGGGTTGTTAAAGAACATGTTTAAAGGATGCATAAATAAAGCCAAAGGGGGATAGGATTACGGGTGGGAGGTAGGGGTGGGTGGGGCTGGGGAAAGTGGTGGTGGGAAAATGGAGACAACTGTATTCAAACATTAATAAAAAATGATAAAAAGTAATATTGTAATAACTATATGTGGTTCCAGGTGGGAACTGGAAATATTGGTGAGATCACTTTGTAAAGTACATAATTGTCTAACTACTATGCTGTACACCTGAAATGAAAACAAAATAATATAATTGAAAAAAACAAAGGAATGCCAGAATTACACCTGAAACTAATGTTATGTCATAATGTCAACTATAATTGGAAAATAAAAATTATTTTTAAAAAATAAATAAAATTAAGAAATGGTTGTTCTCACAAAGTCCTCTATATAAGTTGCCATATTACCTTATACATGCATTTTTTGATAAAAATAAATCATTATTAGATTGGTAATTAGAACATAAAGACAAGAACAACAAGAAGTAACTAAAACGGGTAGAGGGAAAGAGCTGAATATCATAAGAAATACTGGGGAAATAGTCTATATTTAAAAAGTTGTGTAAAGGAGAGAGTACCCTAAAATCACATTCATTGCTGATGTTTATCTAACACTTACTTGGTACTTTCTAAACCAAGACGGGCATTCATGTGCAGCAACCCATGGGATAGGCACGATTCTCATCATTTTATAACTGGGAAAACCATGGTGCAGGCACAGTAAGTACTTCATTCGAGGCCACACAGCTGGGTTTCTGAGCCAGGCGGTCCACCTCCAGGGCCGTCTCTCTCAGCTGTGATGCTACGTTACGCCTCATGGTGGAGCAATGATGTGACACCCCACAGCGCACACCATGTGCACACTGTGCACGCTCCTTGATCCTAAGGTCATTTGTCCTGTCCTCTGAGGCCATCTCCTACAGAGGTACAGTTGTCCCCCCTTCCCCTCGGGAGATACATTCCAAGACCTCCAGTGGATACCTGAAACCACAGGTAGTACCAAACCCTATATATATGTTTTCCCTATATATACATACATACGTACCTTTTATACGGTTTAATTTATAAATTAGACATAGTAAGAGATTAACAACAAACAACAAATAATGTAGATCAATTGTAACAGTACACTGTAATAAAAGGATGTGAATGTGACATGATGAGGTAACGTAAGGGCTACCTCAGTACAAGTCCTGCTGCCCTGCAGCAGTCGGTCTGGTGCCTGAGACGGCTGCTGAGTGACGATGGGTGGGTGGGGGGGTGTGCAGCGTGGACACACTGGACATTCATACCCCGGGTGGGACGGAGCGATACGGAACAAGACTTCATTCATCACACTGCTCAGAGGGGGATGCGATTTAAACTGTATGAATTGTTTATTTCCAGAACTTTCCATTTAATATTGTAGGACCAGAGTTGACCATGGATAACTGAAACCACAGGAAGTGAGACCACAGTTGAGGGAAGATTCCTTTAATTAACCTTAATTCATTCATAATTCAACAGATGTTTGAGTGCCTATCAACGTGGCTGTAGGTACCAGGATTGGGATTATTCCTTTTTTAGTTGGGATGCCTGTGGTAAAGACAAATTACAGGCTTGTACAATTCAATACAAGATGCTGTAGAGAAAAAGCAAAGCAGGATGAGGAGTCAAGTGCTGATGGTGGTAGTGGGAGAATGTTATTTTAGAGAGCGAAGTTCTGTGAGGGGAATACACGTGAACATTGTCTTAGCTCTGGTTGCTCCAACAAATACACCACAGGCTGGCGGCTTGAACAGCACAGGCTTGTGCAGGTGCCAGCAGATGCTATGTCTGGTGAGGGCTACTTCCTGGTGTGCAGATGGCCATTGTCTCTTTGTATCCTCACGTGGTAGAGAGCAGAAGGAGAAAGCAAGCTCCGTCATGTTTTTTCTGATAAGGGCACTGATCTCATTCACAAGGGGGTCTACCCTCGTGACCTAATGACCTCCCCAAGGCCCTACTTCCTAAGCACTCTGCCACTGGGGGTTAGAATTTCACCATACAAATTTGGGGACAGGGGGCGGGTGGCAGGGTGGAATACAGTCAGTCCATAACAAACATGTAAGTGAGGTAGAGGCGTGAACTATTCAATATCTGTTGACTTATCCTGGGAAAAGAATTCCAGCAGAAGGAATAGTAAGGGCAAAGCCCTGAGACAGAGGCCCTTTGGCCTGTTTGAGGTACTGTGCAAATGGTCCGAGCTGGGGCAGTGGAGGGGAATACATGGGGCGAAGGCACCCGTAGAACTTCAGACACCTGAGAGTGACTGTGGGTTTTATTTTTAGTAGAGGGTTGAGAGAAGGGAAAGGACATCAAAGGAACTTGTGTTGTATCTCATGAAGAGGCAGTATTTCAAGAGCTGGGAGGCTGAGAGAGCATTTTGGTAGTTGGTGAAAGTTTGAATGAATCAACTGCTAGGGAAGATAGGTCATCTGTGAATAAGGGAAAGTGTATTCACCAAACTAACATTTACTTCCCTTAAAGGTGATTTATTGGCTGGGGCAGTAGTTAAGTTGGGGCTGCTTACAGATGCTACTTTATGACACTTTTGTTGATTGCTTCCTGTGTTTAATGAAGTCAGTATGATTAACCACCTTTAAAACGTTGTCATTCTTAGCTATAAAGTAATCGCAAGGATACATTAGGGGACAGGTGTCCGGGTGGTACATAAGGAAAGGTAATAAGGAATTTTGAAAGAAAGGTTTAACTTGTGTTTTGAATATTTGGATAGAGATACTAAATATCAAAAAATATTTATCTTTTTCTAATATTTTTCTTCTAAAAACTTTTTCCAATTTGCTTACTTAAGGTATATATTTTTAAATAAATGGTTGTTGAAAGAAAGAGTAAATCTTTAATTTTCTGTTATGTAGGGCAAAGTATATCTTGGTTTATTCCTGAGAAATATTAAAAATGTCTAGTCTCTTATTCAAAATATAAAAGGAATTTCTTGACATGTTTCTTTTAAGAAATTGTGTTATAACCAATAAAACTAATATGTTTTTAAAAGCAATAAATAGAGCAAATATCTATGTTTAGTACACAGATACAAGTTAGTGTCCAGAATATGTAAGAAACATATTGATGTCACAACTAGGCCAAAGGTTAAGCCCTGTCATTTTTACAATGCAAAACCAATATGTGCAAAAATAATTGCCCATAGTAATGATGAAAGAAATGCAATGAGGTAAACTGATATTTAAAAAAATAATTAAAATAAGTTATAATGCTATGGCTATGTAAAACTGGAAATATTTGCACATGATTGGTAGCATTCAAATTATTACATACTTCTGGAAGAGTACCAAAAATATTTCACAAAAGCCATTATAGTTTGCATACCCTTTGATCCAATAATTTTTCTTTTCAAAGGGAAAAAAAGATGAAAAAACTCTTGCTAAAACAACATGAATTTTAATAATAAAAGACTATTACTATATTAACTATATATTCATACAAATTATATTTATATATTAATTTTAGTAACATATAAGGCACATGTTTAATAACTGTCAGCTCACATTTGGGATAATGATTAAACAAGCTGTAACAACTCATAAAAATATCCTGTTAGTTGTAGATAAAATACTATGAAAGTGCCTGCATAGACAGTGAAATCTCTAACACTTCTGTTAGCAACGTGTTTTTTCATTTTTTTTTTTTACATATCTCCTTGGGCAAAGAAAACAAAAGGAAAAAATAAACAAATGGGACTATATCAAACCAAAATGTTTTCACACAGCAAAGGGAACCATCAACAAAACAAAAAAAACCCTACTGAATAGAAGATATTCTCCAATGGTATCTCCCATAAAGGGTTAATAGCCAACATTTATAAAGAACTCATACAACTTAACACCAAACCCCCCCAAACAATCCAATTACAAAATGGGCAGGTGACCCGAATAGGCACTTCTCCAACAAGGACATAAAGGTGTCCGAATGCCGTGAAAAGATGCTCAACGTCATTAATCATCAGAGGGATGCACATTAAAACCATGATGAGATAATCACCTCACACCGGTCAGAATGGCTATGATCAATAAATCCACAAATACCAAGGGCTGGCAAGGATGTGGAAAAGGGACTCTTGTGTACTGTTGGTGAAAATGCAGATTGGTGCCGCCACTATAGAAAACAATATGGAGTTTCCTCAATAAATTAAAAGTGGAACTGAATTATGACCCAGCAATTCCATTTCTGGGAATATATCTGAAGAAACCCAAAGCACTAATTGGAAAGAATGTATGTATTCCTATGTTCGCTGCAGCATTTTTTACAATAGCCAAGATATGGAAGCAACCCAGTTACCCATCAATAAGCGAGTAAATAAAAAAGCGGTGGTATGTATATACAGTGGAGTATTACTCAGCCATAAAAAAAGAATGAAATCTTACCATTTGAGACAGCATGGATGGACCTAGAGAGTATTATGCTAAGTGAAATAAGTCAGTCAGAGAAAGGCAAGTACCATATAATTTCACTTACATGTAGAATCTAAAGAATGATAGGAATGAACAAACAACATAGAAACAGACTCATAGGTACAGAGAAAAGACGGGTGGTAGCCAGAGTGTGGGAGAGTGGCAGGAAGTTCGGGGCCTGGGTGGAAAAGGTGAAGGGGTTAAAAAGTACAAATTGGTGGTTACAAAATATTCACAGAGATGTAAAGTACAGCACAGGGAATACAGTCAATAATATTGCAGTAACTACCTATGGTGTCAGGTGGGTACTGGAAATGTTGGGAACCCTTTGTCTAGGGTATGATTGTCTAAATACTGTCCCGTATACCTGAAACTAGTACAAAATAATATTGAGTAAAAAATAAAATTTTTAAAAAGCTTATATAAAATACCTGTGAAAAAATAGATACAATGTTATGAGAGTATTAATCATCAAGTACACTGTTCAGAATGAGAAAGCAGAGAGAAATTTTGTACAATTTGCTTTAATGATTTTGTTTACCTTTTTATTGTGCATGCGGTTGCACATGATATAAAGAATAAAAGAGAATATACTTCACATTTCAAAGCATATCACAAGATGTAGAAAATAATATGCAAAATCAACAAGATTTGAGCACCCGATACCAACAGCCAGGAATTGGGACCCTGGTGCCTGTCCACTAGATACTTCTAAGAAAGGTGAAGTCCTTGTAGTTAAATGCTCCTCAGGCTAATTGGAACCAACCTCAGTTCCCAAAAAGTGAGCTGTATTAGCAGATGAGATTTATCTTCACATTTAAAAAGTTACCCCTGAATAAAGTTTTAGACCTGTTTTCACAGCCCATTTTCAACTAGAACATTTTTTTTAAATTCCACAAAAACAAATTTCTTAATTTGTAACTGATAACACACCTTAAGTACTGGCATGTACAACTATGTTCCAGAAAAGTGGAGAATTTCTGAAAGCACAAAGAAGTCATTAGAATGGAATTTGACCTGGACTATGTTGAAAAATAAAACTCTTGAACTTGTCACATCAGGTTGTATTGAAACTAGACAGTCAATTCCAAGGATGCAATTAGACACTTACAATGGGCCCCACCCATTTTTGGTATACACTGAGTACAAACACAACTCAACTAGGATGGAAATAGGAAAAGGAATAATGGGTTTCCCGAGAGCTTTGACTTTAAGATGCACCTCCAGTGTATCTCCTCTTTTCATGAGAAAATACTATACCTGAGATGGGGTCAGATGGCCTGTTCCTTTCAGTCTTAGTTGAAAGCTGCTCCTCTCTACTTATCCTTCAATCATTAACAAGTTTAATAGACATGACCTCATCAGTCATCACTGTTAAGGAAAGGTACCTTTAGCACGAGCCTGTGGATCTTTCTTAATATGTGTGATACTTTAGTTTCAAGGGTCATGTGTCATGTTTGAGTGCTGCATTGGAACCTTAGAGGCTCCTCTAGAACTCTTGACGTCTGAAAGTGGCAGTATTTTCATTTAACCTCAGTTTATGAATGTCTGTTCCATCAATATGTTTTCTGAAGCTCCTGATGCCTGGATAAGAAAGAAGTGTATTTTTAGCAGGGGAAGGCGAGGAGAGGCAAACTTAAAATTGCATTGTGTTCAATGTAATTGAACAAGATCTAAGATGATTCAATCCCTTTGTCCAGCAAAGAACAGCCTCTATAATGAGGTTGTCTTTGCCTACTTCAGTGGATCATTGAGAGGATTAACTGAGATAGAGAAATCCAGGCAGTAGGAACCAAGTAAAAGCATTTTCTTTCACCTTTAAAGAGCAAAGCTTTCGGTGAGGTGCTCAGGGCACAAGGGATGGCCTTTAGAGTGAGGGGGTAGGGTGATGAGACAGTTGCAAAGACAAATTAGTGGTCTTTATCCTCGAGGAATTTGCAATAGGTTACAGGAGCCCGGCAAACACGTTTAATTAGAGGGAGATGATGCAGTTAAAAGAAGGGTGGCAAAAGTGCCACGGGTGGCCAGTTAGGGTAGAAGCCAGCCTCAGGGGTCCAGAGTCATCTCTGAGCTTTTCATGTGTGTGGTTTTCTCCAGATTTGAAGGTAGACATAAGAGCTAACTAACATGCACTATGCAATTACTCTGAGAGTCACATTTTAAAAAGTGATAAGATGCGAGAATGATGCTCTTTGCATTTGAAAATTGCCTCCTTTTTACTGTACTTGAGGAAGTATTTCAAAAGCAAATGGCAGCCATCATTATAATGTGGGTGAAGGGAGACTAGGAAATGAGGGGGACAATTGTCAGCTCTTCCCAGTTCACCTTTGTCACCCAGGCACTGCCATGCTTCCACAGCTGTGCCATTAGCGGGCTTCCTGTGAACTAGGTCCAAGTAGAATTGCTTTCTGGAAGCTCCTGAACTGTTTCCCATGGCACTGGAATAAACAGTGAGGTGGAGGAGATAAGCATTTTATTTATTCCTCCTTTACAGGACTTATCCCCCGTCAGGATGTATTTTCAGTTATTTGCAGTCATGTTTTATCTTCTCGGCTGGATTCTCAAGTTCTTTGAGGGATGAAGGATCTCTCATTTATTTTTTAATAAATAAAACTTTGTCTAAAGCAGTTTCCATTATTTGAAAGTCTTGCTGACTGATTGAATGACATAGATCAATTTTGTTTGTTTAATAATGCTATTCAGGAGTATCTGAAATTATGTGTTCATTTGGTTTAGGCATATTTGAGATTCAAAAGAAATTCATTCCTTTAACCATTTCTAACTTACGCTCTTGGCATTTTCCCTTTAGTCCACCTGGGGATCAGCCGTGGTATGTTTCCTTTAGTCTTCATTCATGTTTTGGAAACTCAGAACTGTGGCTGTCAGAAGAGGGGATGTAAGTTACAAGTGTGATAGCTAAACCAGACACTTGGGTCTGGTAAACAGAAGACAGTGGGGTCCAAAAGAAAACGTAACGAAGAGATGTAGGAAGGCCAGTGTTTTTCCTGGTTGAGGCTTTCGGGGAGAGCTCGGAGTTATGCAGCATCTGGCACAAACATAGTGAACAGGTCCGCCTGCCCCTTCGGCAGCACCTCGTCATTCTTGGTTGGACGGAGTGGGCATCACAATTGCTTGTTGGCACAGTGTGCAGGCATTCTTCAAAAGCCCATTGTCTGGTGGTGCGGCTGTTGGTGATGATGAAGAAATTGGAGCCTTTTACCCATTTGAATGCTCTGCACCTGCTGAGGAGTTCCACACCTTCCTCCCAGCAGTAGAAGGAGGTTGTTTAATTTGGCTTCGGGCCATAAGGTGAATGTAAATACTTGTGTATTGGGTAATAGACATAGGCGGTAACTCGGTTTTAGAAATCTAGGAAGCTGATCACCCGAGCACACACTTGCCAGTGGGCAGTGAGAAGCAGATGGCTGAAGAGGACCTGGCTGTGTGTCGTCCCTGGTCACGCGGTGTGGTGCTGGGTTCTGGTTATCCCTCTAGCACAGGGCCTTGTCTCTGCCTGTGGCCAGCCTGGCGCTGCAGTCCAACCTGTACAAACTTCCCTGCTTTATTTTTCTCTATTTGTCTGTTCTATGTCCATAAGTCCTTCTAATGGGTCAGTGTGGAAAGAACGAAGACTAACCACAGTGCTTCTTAAAGAAATTTTTTAAAGTACCATCTACCCTGAGTCCTATTGCCTGTGCTGTACACAAACTCTGTGTGACTTTTAGGTTTGGGAAATTGAGTTAAAATTTTCTATTGGTTTGGGGTTTACAGATTCAAGGTTTTTAACTTTCCTTCTGCATTTACCACATTCAAATATCTAGACTCTGTAAAGGATCCATTAACTAGGAGATGTTTATGCAGAAGCAGTGGAATATACTGTGGTGATTAATAACTTGACTTTGGGTTCACATTCTGGCTCTGTAACTCCCATGTGACCCTGGGAAAGCCACTCCTTTCTTTCTCAGTGTATTCACCTGTAAAATGGGGTAGTTTTGTGACTACCTCATTGAGCTGTTGTGAAATAAACACTCAGGTGTAAGCACTCAAATATTTGCTAATGTTTACTGGGCATTTTGTATGATCAGTGTACAAAGTGTATACAGAAAAGTAGATGAAGTTGGCCCCAGTGAGAAGCTTACAGTGTAGCTGTGGCGAGGTGCTCACGAACCACAACCAATGGTGCTGGAAAAGCAGAGTGGGGAAGACGTGGTTTATAAGAGGGAAAGATCACACCAGTGTGGGAGTTATGCAGGATGAAGGAAGCTAGGAAAAATTAGAGAATAGGGAAATGTTCTACGTGGGAGGCAAGGACAATAAGAACAGAGGCCCAAAGCTTCACACAGCTTATCTCTGCTGCTTGGTTAAGAATCTTATCTGTGTCCTGTCTGGTGTGGCTCGGTTGGTTGGGGGTTGTTTTGCAAACCGAAAAGTGGTGACTTTTTGTTTTATTCCCAGTCAGGGCATGTGCCTGGGTTGTGGGTTCGTTCCCCAGTCAGTGCATGTACAAAAGGCAACCAATCAATGCTTCTCTCTCACATTGATGTTTCTCTCCATCGCTTTCTCCCTCTCTAAAAAACAAAAACAAAAATAAAGAAAGAGAGAAAGAGAAAGAAAGAAAGAAAAGAAAAAAAAGTCCTCAGGTGAGGGTTAAAAAAAAAAGAATTCCATCCTCCATCCCTGTAGTCTCAGGACCACTGAGCAGAAAGCCATGGAAGCAAGCGTCAGTCACCACGTTGCAGGGGAAAAGGAGTAGGACCTTCCACGTCTGGTCCGCCGGGTACATGCTGTCCTCACCTGCCTGCTACCACCAGTCCTCACTTGCCATTGTCTCTCCAGTCTGTGGAAGAGAAGAGGAGAAATAGGACTGATAAAGAAGAGAGAACATGATTGTCTATAAATCTGCAGATGGAGGAATCGTCTGATGGAGGAACGGTTCTGCGGAGCATCCGGTGAGGCTAAAAGAGGGGGCGGGGAAGCCCGTCAGCTGGGTTGTTGTGGAGACCTGCTAACCAGACAGATGGCGGCCGAGGCTGGTAATACCTTGTTGACACAAACTGCAAAACTGGAGAGGTAATAATAGGAGATGACCATCTCAACTTCTGCCGGCTGGGCAACTGGGCTAAAAAAAAAAAAATCTAATATCTTTTGGGCTTTTTAAAATAAATTTCTCAGAATACAACAATGGAAGTTGCTATATTGGATGTAACACTGACCACTAAGAAAGAATTACTTTATGATGTGTCAGATGCAGGAGCCTTTGAAGACAGTGATCATATGCTCTTAGAATTATTTTTAACAAGCTTTTTATTTTAGAACATTTTTCTTTTAGAGAACTCTTGAGAATATTGTACAGAGGACCCTCGTATACCTCACAGCAAGTTTTCCCCATCGTTGTCTAACATCAGTGCTACATTTGTCCTGGCTCACGAACCTGGATGGGCACATTATTAACTAAAGTCCATGTTTTATTCAGATTTGCTGCTTTTCCCTACTGCCCCCTTTTTTTCTAGGATTCCCATCTGGGACACCACATTACATTTGGTTGTCACGCCCTCTGGGCTCCTCCTGGTAGTGACAGTTTCTCAGGTTTTCCTTCTTTTTGATGATATTGACAGTTTTGAGAATTACTGTGGGGTGGGTTATAGCATGCCCCTCCACTGAGATTTACCTGATATTTTCCTCATGATTAGGCTGAGATCAGCTGCTATTCTCATCACGTCATATTGAGGATACATACAGTTTGTATGATATCACTGTTGATGTTGATCGCGATTACCTGGCTGAAGTAGTGTATGCCAGGTTTCTCTACGAAGCAGGCGCTCTTTTCTTTCCCCCTTTTTTCCACACCGTACTGCTTGGGATGAAGTCAATATGTGCAGCCCACACTTAAGCAGTGGCTATTATGTTCCTCTTCTTCAAAGGAGGAGTATCTGTAAAAATTATGTGAAATTCTTTTGCATGGGAGATGTGTCTGTTCTCCATTTGTTTATTCAATCACTTATTCTATCACTACGGACTCATATTTATGTTGTGCTTTGAGTTACAAGCCAATCAATACTACTTCATTGTCTTGTTCAGTTGTTCCCCCCGGACCCCCTTTTCACTTCCTCTTTCAGTCGGCTCCTTTGGTGCAACCCCGTCACTGTGGAGTTGTGTGTGTTTGTTTTTTCACCTCCTTCCTTTCTGACACTACAAGAAAGTCTTGGCTCATCGGGTGTATTTTCTGTCTTAGATCTCTTGGAACTTGTGCCATAGAGAAATAACTCTGGCCATAAGACATGATAACAGGGGTGTAGGACAGGAAACTTTAAAACGGCCCATGGAAATCCATTGGATCTCATGGATTTTAAGGGATATGTGACTCAGGAGGGATGAGAGATTCTGAAAAAGGAAATTCTGATGGCGCAAACAGGCTGAAACTTCATGAGAGAGATGGGGACAACATCAAAAACGACCGATGTGGCTTCCAAGGACACTTTATTATTCGTTTGGATTTTTAAAAGGTATGCACAGAAGACTTGTGATTGAGAGTTTCTAAAAATAGCATCAGCAGAAGTTACACAGCTACTGGTTTATTAAAACAGTTTCGTGGCGACATTAAATGAAGTTATATGGTTCACCAGCTATGTTAAAGTGGTAGCTCTTTTCACTACCCTGAAGTCATCTGTAATCTTAAGTCGCTCACTCCACAAATATTGAGCACCTACATGTAATGCGTTCGGGCTCTGGGGATGCATCAGTGAACAGGCTGCCAAAGTCTGTGCTCTCATGGAGTTTACATTCTAATTCAGGGAGGTGGGTAACAAAGAGGAATTTTTTACTATGACAGATGATGGTATATGCTATAGAGAAAGTAAAGCAGGATAAGGGAAATGTGGAGTTATGGGGTGGGGTGATGGGCTGGTTATTTAATAAAAGGTAGTCAACCAAAGGTTCTTCACAAGGCAGTGTAGAAAGCAAGGTAGAAAGAAGCAAGATAATGAATCATCAAAATATCAGTGACACACACACACACTGTACACTTAGACACATATACACATGCACCTTTGCTAGCCAGTAAAGAAGTTAAGTTTTATTTTGTAACAAACCATGGAAACCTACCTGTAAGTTCTAAAAAACAGTGCTGGTGAGGTGGTGGGGAAATAGACATACTCATGTACTTACCGATAATGTAACTGTTTGGAGAGCAGGCACACCAAGTGTCCATGGCCTTTGTTCCAGGAAACCTATACCTCGGTAGTTTGGACGTCAGCCACAAGAAACAGTGAGTACAAAACATATGCAGAAGTATGCATGGTATGTTCCAGGAATAGCAGGTTGATCAGTGAGGCTAGAGTGGCGTCAACAAGACAGTGGAAGTGGGAAGGCCAGTGTGATGGGGTGAGAGAGGCCAAACACACACTGAGCAGAGGTGTACTGCACACTTTGGGGGTGCCAGGCATAGGAAGGACATGTGAGCGGCTTTCCCCAGAGCTCTGTACTGCCAGGGACCTAGGTTTTGTAGGTTCTTCTTGGTCCTTGGGCTTTTTCTTTGAGGAGACAAGGAGCCTGTGGAGAGTTTTGAGTGGAGGAGTGCGGTAATCGGTTTTCATTTAAAAAGGTCCACCCTGGCTGTGCTGTGTGCCAGGGGTTCAAGGGAAGAAGCAGGGAGACCAGTTCAGAGGTCTTTGAATATATAGGTATATATTAATCTTCATCTATGTGCCTTGATCCTTTTTATGTATATTTTACATAGTAGTAATTGTGCATATACAACTTTCTCTTTGCATATGTCAATATTTTTCTTCTGTTGCTATACAGCTTCCAGGTTTAAAATTTTTAGTGGTTGCATAATAGTTCCCTATTACTGCTGTAAAAAATTACCTCAAATGTGGTGGCTTAAATGGGCACAAAGTTATGTGGCAGTTGTGAGGTCAGAATCCCTAAAATTGAGGGGTTGGCAGGGTTGTGTTTCTTCTGGAGGCCGTAGGGCAGAATCTGTTTCCTTGCCTTTTCCAACTTCTAGAGGCCAGTCGTATACTTTGACTCATGGCCCCTTCTTCTGTCTTTAAAGCTAGGAGGGTAGCATCTTCAGTGTTCTCGCTCTTCCCTCCTTGTCTTCTCCCTTCAATCTCTCACTTCCATTTCCGTCATCACGTCTCCTTCTCTGAGTCTGACCCTCCTGCCCCCTCTTATATGGACCTTCTCATCGAGCCAGGATCCCCTGGCTTGAGATCCCCTGTCTCAAAATCCTTAATTTCATCACATCTAGAACGTTTCTTTTAATTGTATAGGGTAGCATATTCACAGGTTCTAGAGCTTAAGGCCTGGACATCTTTTAGGGAGGGTGCTCTTCGGCCTTCCACGGTTGATAGTTTGTGGTTCCTTTGTCTATTCCTGACGTTGGGTACTTAGACTGTATATCCAGTTTGGGGCTGTTGTGAGATTCCTAAGGACATATTTGTATACCTGGATCTTCTTTTCTTTGGTAGTGTGTCCCTTAAGATAAATGTTCTGGTGTAGGGTTCCTGGAGCAAAGGGGATGAGCATCTTATGTATGTCATCTCCAAATACACAGTTACGTCGTCAGTAAATATATGAGTATGTCCGTTTCCCTGCAACATCATCGGCATCACTTCTTTTCACTTGACAGTGTGTCTCCATGGTTTGTTATAAAATGACATTTTGTTATTTTAATTTTTTTACTGGCTAGGTTGAAGTTTTGAGGGGTGTGTGTGAGCGCAAGTGTGTGGTATGTGTGGTACATAATTGTGTTTTGAGAACAGTGTTTGTTTTGCTTTGTAGTGATATGTGGCGCTACAAGAATAGAGGTAGACTGTTGCTTAAGGGGTAAGGCGAGCATTCGTAGATGACATCCGCAGAGCTATTTTGCTTTTATATCTCTAGCAAAGAAAATAATCTTCCTGATGAAAAGGGATTCATTAAGAGGGATCTAGAAGATGGCGAAAGAGCATGCAGGTAATTAGAGTGAGTTCACATCTCCAGGGCACACTAGATTGCATCTCCGAGCGTTGAAGGAGTGAGCAGATACCATCTCTGAGCCACTGCCAGTGACTGCTGACTAAAGCTTGGCTAGTGGGAGAGGTTCCAGAAAACCGGAGACATGCAGATGTTCTGGATAGCTTTTGAAGAACTCGAATTCCTCAAACTGTCAGTGTAGAAATGCAAAGAGTGAGCTATGAGTCCACAGAAGAGATGACATTTATCCTTAGGAGCCAGCATCATTTTACTAATGTGTAGTGATCAGTCCGTCACATTTTCTTTTTAAATAAAGTGTTTAGACTGGTAGCAGAAGAGAAATCCATACACATCGAAGCATTTGAAGAAAAGCTCTCATAGGTCCCCTTGCACACATGATAGAGAAAACTTGGAGGATGAGAGAAGAGTTACGTAAATTCACAGCGTACCCTATTCCTACGCCGTATCACGGTTACTGTCTGTCAGCCTGTTCCCAGTGGCAGGCCTTCAGCTTTCTCTTTGGCGCTAACTTAAGAAGATTGTGAAGACTTGGATAGAAATCTTTAAAAGCCATATATGTTACGTGGCTGATGACACAAAGTTCAATGGGTTAGCTAAACCTATAGAATAAATATTCACACTATGAAATAAATACCCACCAACTATGACTATGGGCCAAACCAACTAGATAATTTAAAGAAATAATGAGAATTTTTTTTTGTATAATGAGAATTTTTTAAAAACGAAGGTTTTGCTCATTGAAACTGGTTGATTTTCTTTTTTTTGGCTTTCCTGAATTTTCCCCAATTAAAGATAAAGCAGTAGTAATTATTTCAAGTTTAATTCAGATGTGGTGGGAGAATGCGTGGTTGATATGGGGCCATGGGATATTGTGAAATATTCTGGCGTGACAGAGATCCAGGTGCCAGCCCTGGTACTGGCGGGGACTAGTTGTCGTCTAGGGCAAGCAGTCGGTATTGCCTGTCTGGGTCCGAGTTTTCTTATCTCACAGTTGGGGGTGGCAGGGAGTGGTGCGAAACTAATCACTTTGCTCCATCCCCACTCTCATGTTCTATCAGGCATGTTCATCCTCGTGTTCCTCACTGAGTTTGGCCAAACTTTTAAATGGAACTTTCCACATATTTTAGCTTAAACAGACCCTTTCACACCCTCACTGAAAAGGCTCCATTTTCTTTTAATCTGCAAATTCCTTTGATCTCCCTCCTTCAGGGTCCTATTAAGACCTTCCTTATTCTCAGCTCTTCAGTCCAAGGTTAATTAAGCACTACACTCCACGAGCCCTGTTTGATTTTAGGAAGACTCCATTTTCTTTTTTTTTTTTTTAAAGATTTTATTTATTTATTTTTAGAGAGGGGAATGGAGGGAGAAAGAGAGGGAGAGAAACATCAGTGTGTGATTGCCTCTCTCACGCCCTCTACTGGGGACCTGGCCTGCAACCCAGGCATGTGCCCTGACTGGGAATCAAACCTGTGACCCTTTGATTCTCAGGCCGCCAGTCAAGCCACTGAGCCACACCAACCAGGGTGGAAGACTCCATTTTCTTTTGTTTAGGGCTCGGCCCCACCCCTGGGGATTTCTGGAAGAGATTGGAGTCTCCTCTTCACCAGCCAAAAAACAACTCCATGGCTCTACCGAAGGGGCACTTGCCTTTAGCATCTCCATTCTCCACCGGCGGACCCCAAACCATCCTGGTGACCATCCTGGTGACCGTCAGCTCCTGATCCCTGACACTTAGCTAGCTTTCTCCCCAGGACCACCACTTGGATTTAGTTGTAAGCATACTGAATAGTTAATTCTGAATTTTTAAGCTTCATATTTTCCCCCATATGTATCTTCATGTTATCATTTCAAAAGGGGTTTAAAATGCTTTACATGCCTTAATTTACTCTTGCCAGGTCTAATTTCCCCTATTGTTCATCATCAGATATGATCTAGTGTTTTTATCTTTGCTCTTATAGAAAACAGTGTATTACACATCTTCACACAAAATCTAGCCTTTTGCTTCTTTTGTCTTGTTTACTTAGGCTGAATTCTCAGAGTTGAGAGTCTCTAATTGAGGGGTATATTGGTGTGATCCTTGCTCCATTTTGGGGACCTTTATTCTGATTGATAGATCAATCAGAGATAAAGAAGAGAGATCAAGTGAGCATATTGTATTATTTCCTGAAAACGTAAAAATATTAAGAATTTAGCATTTATAGCAAAACATAAATGTCAGCCTCCTTCTAGGGCTTCCCTGGTCCCCTGCTCCTGCTTTCGGTGGGAGGGATATCGGCAACCACGGCACCTTTCAGCCTGCTTTTCCCTGAATCTCCCCTTGGGTTACTCCTACTGTGAATTCTTCCCAATGTCAGGTTTCCTTACTCACTTCAAGCGCTCCCTGCTCTGCTGTGCCTGTGCACGCTCTAGGCTTTGCCTTCTATTTACGTGACAACTACAGCTAACTTCAGGTTCTAAATCTAAGTTAATTACTGTTAATAGGTGACAAATGTATTGTCCAGACTCCTGTGTGCTCTGTCCCCGCCATAAATATATCTTGGGTTCACGTAGCACGTTTTTGGTTAGCACATTGGACAGAAAATGAACTACCTGCTCTGGCTGTGACTGCGGTAGAAGTCTCTCTGCTTATCTGAAAAATAGTTTTTTGACTTGCTGCCTGTGGCCAGTCCTCTTTTCCTGTGTCCTTGGAGGCCACCTCCCACCCCTTGCCTAGAAAGCTTTCCGAGCCTGACCAGCTCGAGATAAGCAGAGCAAAATAGGAAGCCGCTTCCAAGGCTCCTGTGTATGCCTGTTTGTGTCCAATGTTTGAAGTTTCTCCCTTAAGAAAAGAAAGATCTTAGAACTAATTTTTTTTGTCAGATATAAATGGTGCTTTGTTGCTAATAAGGCTTCATATTTATAAATAGGAAGTATTTAAAGTCTTTATGGTACAGGTGCTTTTAAAGGTGGTGTTCAGTCTGTCTGCTTTCTGTACATGTTTTGGGGCTGGGTAAAGTTTAAGTAGTTTCCATACAGGATGACACGGCGAAATGGAAATTAAGTGGCTGTCACCTGTGTAGTTAGCAACAGCAGAAGACAGAAATAACCTATTTCTTCTCTGTCGTCAGAGATGCCTACCATTAGGACAGAGATGTTTTCTGATGTATTTTCATCTCAAAAGTCTCTAATGGTGGACTTCTGTGCAAAGCAGGAGTAAAAAGTTTTAAGCAGAGCTCTGGTTCAGTAGCTCTGATGAAGTCACCAGAGCTCCTTTAGCAGTCGAGTTGTTTGCATGTCATAGAACTCGAAGCAAATATTTATTTAATGAGAAGCATAGGTGTACAGGAAGACTTACTCACTGCTTCTGGAGTGTTTCCTTATGAAGTCCATTAGTCCCTAACTCGCAGACACAGCAGTATCATGGGAGTGGCATAGACCATAAATATCACAAGATCTAAGTTCAAGCCACTGTGTGGCCAGCGTCTTACTGGTTGTAAGACTTTAGGCTTGTAAGTCACCTGAGGGGCCAAAGAAGTTTTTCTGACAAAATTAAGAAGGGCTGGGGGAAATGCTGAATAAAGTCATTTCTAAGTCCTCCAACCCCCTTCATGTTGCCGACCATCAGTCTGCATTCTCTGCAACTGTGAGTCTGTTTCAGTTTTGCTTATTCATTTATTTTGTTGTTTAAGTTCCACATACAAGTGAAATGATAGGATGTTTAAAATATCTAATTGGTGTTTCTAAATGCCATGTTACCTCGTTTTATGTAATTACTGTATTTGCTGTATGTAATGCATACCCACATTTGGGGCCCAAACTTTCAGGGAAAAAACCCTTTTGTTTTAATTTTTTAATTCAATTTTTTATTTCTTCATATTTAGAAACAAAACCAATTATATTCTGGTATATTTTGCATATGGATGTCATTACTGCTTTCTAGAGTTACACTTTTAACGCGTAAGTATAAATAAAAGAATTAAAAACATTTGATAGATATAGAATTAGTAGTACCCTTGTATAATGCACATCCTTAATTTTCCCTAGAAAATTTGGGCCAAAATGTGTACATTATATGCAGCAAAATATGGTACTTACTCATTTAACCAAACTTAGATGATAAAGAAGTTACATAGTAAAAAATATACAGTGGTATTTTCATAACACTGACAAAATCATTGTTAATGCTTTGGAGTATTTCCTTCCAGTCTTTTTTCCTAAAAGGTATATGGAAGAATGTGTAAAGTATCATGTGTACACTGGTCAGAATGGCCATCAGAAACAAAGCAACAAACAACAAGTGTTGGAGAGGTTGTGGGGAAAAGGGGACCCTAGTTCACTGTTGGTGGGATTGCAGACTGGTACAACCACTATGGAAAACAGTATGGAATTTTCTAAGAAAACTAAAGATGAATATGCCTTTTGACCCAGCAATTCTGCTGCTAGGATTATATCTTAAGAACCCTGAAACACCAATCCAAAAGAACTTATGCACCCCAATGTTCATAGCAGCACAATTTACAATACCCATGTGCTGGAAGCAGCCTAGGTGCCCATCAGTAAATGAATGGATCCAAAAACTACGGTACTTTTACACAATGGAATTCTATGCATCAGAAAGAATGAAGGAGCTCCTACCCTTTGCAACAGCATGGATGGAACTGGAAAGCATTATGCTGAGTTAAATAAGCCAGGCGGTGAAAGACAAATACCATATGATCTCACCTTTAACAGGAACCTAAACAACAAAACAAACAAGCAAGCAAAATATAACCAAAGACACTGAAATAGAGAACAGGGGGACAGTGACCAGAGGGGAGAGGAGAGGGAATTCCAGGGGGAAAGGGGAAGGATTCACAGGAACTAGTATAAAGGACACATGGACAACAAGTAAGGGGGGTGGAAAAGGGAGGGAGGTGGGAAGCATTGTGGGGGTGGGCTGGGATTGGAGTAAAAGACAGAAAACTGTACTTGCACAACAATTAAATAAAAAGAAAAATATGTGTACATGCAGGGTGGGGCAAAAGTAGGTTCACAGTTGTGAGTATGCAAAACACTGTTTCTTCTCATATTATTACTTATTATTGTATTATTTTCCATATGAACAACTCTAAACCTACTGTTGTCCCACTCTGTATATTTCAAAATTAGAATCATACTATATATACGTTTTCATAAAACGACTTTTGTTTCACTTAACATTGTATCATGAGGATTAGCCCATGTCATCTGAGTAGTGCTTAGAGCTGTTATGAAAAAGCAGATGCCCCTGGTCATTCCTGAGGTTTCTTCTGAATTTTCCACACCGGAGACAAAGTTATAGGCACTCTCCATACTAATACTTCCGGCTCATGAACATCCTGTAAGTCCGAACAGCCAGCTTAGGCCATTTAAGATGAGCAGGAAGAACTATTTCAGAGCACTTTTTTCTTCTTGCTGCCCACATCCTGGGCAGAGGCTGCCACAGGCAGGGAACAGAGGGAGCACGATGGAGGTACCCCTAAAAAGTTACATACACGTGTGACCCATCAGTGTCTCAGATGACATCCAGAAATAGTTTCGTTTGTGCACAACCTGGTGAGATGGGGCTGATGCTGGACAAAGTGATAAAGGAGGGAAAGTTGGTGACGAAGGCTTTCTTTTCAGTCTCCCACATACTGCCTTTTCCCCCACCCCCAGTTATCTCCTCCTCCTCCACGGGCCTGAGGCATCTTGTTCTTGCTGCAGATAAAGTCCTTATGCACATTAGCTGGAAGTTTTTTTGTGGCAGTTGCTGGGTGTGGGGAGGGTGAGGGTAGGTTATAAGAAATGAGAAATTTAGGTCTCCCCACTTTTCTTAAGTCTCCCCACTTTTTATGTCAGTGAATTTCAGAGTTGGAAGATAATCTTAGCTAAGAACAAGTGCGAATGGACTATTACTGAATGTGTAAAAATAATTTGCTACTTTTTTGGCATGCATGTGGTACTTTTTAAATTTCATTTTTCAATTACAGCTTACATTCAGTATTATTTTGCATTAGTTTCCTGTGTACAACAGAGTGGTTAGAAAATTATATGCTTTACATAGTGTTCTACTCGATATTTTCAGGACCCACCTCGCTCCATGCATAGTTATTACAATATTATTGACTATGTTCCTTATGCTCTACTTCCCATCCCTGTGACTGTTTTGTAACTAACAATCTGTATTTCTTAATCCCTTCACCTTTTTCACGCGGTCCCTCAACCCACTTCATGTTGCCAACCATCAGTCTGCATGTTCTGTGTCTATGAGTCTGTTTCAGTTTTGCTTATTTGTTTATTTTGTTCTGTAGGTTCCACACGTAAGTGAAATCATATGGTACTTGTCTTCCTCTGACAGACTTATTTCACTTAGCATAATAGCCACTAGGTTTATCCATGCTGCTGCCAATGGTAGGGTTTCATTCTTTTTTATGTCTGGGTAATTTTCCATTGTACATATGTATCACCACTTGTCTTTTGATGGGTAACTGGGTTTTTTCTTCCATAACGTGGCTATTATAAATAATGCTGCTGTGAACATAGGGATGCATATATTCGATTAGTGTTTTGTTATCTTCAGATATATACACAGAAGTGGAATTAGTGATTCTACTGCTAATTAGTGGGATTAATTAAGAAGTGGAATTAGTGTTGAGCTTCTAATTTTTTGAGGAATCTCCATACTCTTTTCCACAGTGGCTGCACCAGTGTGCATTCCCATAAATAGTACATGAGGGTTCTCTTTTCTCCCCATCCTTGCCAGTACTTGTTGTTTGTTAATTTATTGCTCATAGCCATTTTGACAGATGTGAGGTGATATTGCTTGTGGTTGTAACTTGTATTTCTCTGATGATTAGTGACATTGAACATATTTTTATATATCTATTGGTTATCTTTATTTCCTTTTGGAGAAGTGTTCACTCAGGTCTTCTGCTTCTTAATTGGATTGTATGATTTTTTTTGGTGGAGTTGTATGACTTCTTTGTAAATACAAATTTTGGATATTAACCCCTTATCAGATGTATCACTGGTGAAGGTGTTCTCACATTCAGTAGGCTCTCTTTATTTTGTTGATAGTTTCCTTTGTTTTGCAAAACCTATTTAGTTTGATATAGTTCCATTTGTGTATTTTTTCTTTTGTTTCTCTTGCCTAAGGTAATATGTCAGAAAAAATATTGCCAAGAGAAATGTCAGAGATTTTACTGCCTATATTTTCTTCTAGGAGTTTTATGGTTTCAAGTCTTACATTGAAGTGTTGAATCCATTTTGAGTTTATTATTGTGTATGTATAGAAAGGTAGCCTAGTTTCATTATTTTGCGTGTATCTAATATTTCCAACACCAGTTAATTGAGTATAGTCTTTACTACATTGTATGTCCCCGCCTCCTTTATCAAATATTAATTGACCAGATAGGCATGGGTTTATTTCAGAGCTCTTTATTCTGTTCCATTAATCTACATGTTTGTTTTTATGCCAGTACTATGCTGTCCTGATTACTATAGCCTTGTAGTATAGTTCGATATCAGGTAGCATTATACCTCCAACTTTGTTCTTCTTTCTCAGGATTGCTATGGCTATTTAGGATCTTTTATTGTTTCACATACATTTTGGGGTTATTTGCCCTATTTCTGTGAAAGACTCCGTTGGTATTTTGATAGGAATTGAGCTGAATCTATACATTTCTTTGGGTGGTATGAACATTTTAATGATGTTAAATTTTCCTATTCATGAACATGGTATATGCTTCCATTTATTTATATCTTCAGTTTCTTACAATTTTCTGAGTGCAGGTCTTTCACCTCCTTGGTTAAATTTATTCCTAGCTATTTTAATTTTTTGATGCAGTTATAAATCGGACTGTGTTCTTAGTTTTCCTTTCTGACAGTTCATTATTGATGTATAAAACTGCAACCCATTTCTGAATGTATATTTTGCATTCTGCTACATTACAGAATCATTTATAAGTTCTAGTAGTTGGTTTTTTTTTGGTGAAGTCTATAGGGTTCTCAATATACAGTGTCATCTCATTTGCAAATAATAACAATTTTACTTCTTCATTGCCAATTTGGATACACTTTATTTTTATTTGTTGTCTGATTGCAGTAGGTAGGACTTCTTGTATGGTGTTGAACAATAGTGGTGAAAATGGACATCCCAGTCTTGTTTCTGTTCTTAAGAAAATGCTTCTAGTTTTTTCCCAGTGAGTATGATGCTAGCTGTGGGTTTGTCATACGTAGCCTTTATTATGTGGAGGTATGTTTCCTCTCTTCCCACTTTGCTGAGGGTTTTTATCATAAATGGGTGCTGTATGGATAAATGGGTGCTTATCATTGCTTTTTCCACATCTATTGATGTGATCATATGATTTTTATCCTTTCTCTTGTTTATGTTGCATATCATGTTATATTGACTCGTGGATATTATACCAACCTTGCACCCCAGTAAATCCCACTTGATTATGGTGTATGAGCTTTTTAATGTATTTCTGAATTCAGTTTGCTAATATTTTATTGAGGATTTTTGTATCTATGTTCCTCAGGAATATTGGTCTATAATTTTCTTTCTTTGTAGTATCTTAAGTATCCTTGTTTTGGATTAGGATAATGCTGGCCTTGTAAAATGAGCTTGGGAGTCCTCCCTACTCTTGAATTTTTTGGGATAGTGTGAGAAGGATAGGTATTAGTTCTCTTTGCATGTTTGGCAAAATTCACTTGTGAAGCCGTCTGAACCAGGACTTTCATTTGTTGTGAGGTTTTTTTTGTGGGTTTTTTTTTTTTTTTTTTTTTACTACTTCACTCTGTTGATTGTAATCAGTGTGTTCAGAATTTCTGGTTCTTGATTCAGTCTTGGAAGAGTGTATGTTTCCACGAATTTATCCATTTCATCCTTATTGTCCAATTTGTTGGCATATAGTTGTTTGTAGTATTTTCTTATAGGCTATTGTATTTTTTGGGTATCAATTGTTACTTCTCTTTCATTTCTGATTTTATTTATTTGAGTCCTTCTCTCTGATGAGTCCAACTTGAGGGTTTATCAAATTTTGTTTGTCTTTTCAAAAAAACAGTTCTATTTTTATTTTTTTTTTATTTTAATTTTTGTTCAAGGACAGTTTTCTGCCTTTTACCCCCATCCCAGCCCACCCCCCAGCCATCCCCACCTCCCTACCTCCCCCTTGTTTCCACCTCCCCCCTTGTTATTGTCCATGTGTCCTTTATACTTATTCCTGCAAACCCTTCCCCTTTCCCCTGAAATTCCTTCCCTTCTCCCCTCTGGTTACTGTTAGCCTGTTCTTAATTTCAGTGTCTTTGGTTATATTTTGCTTGTTTGTTTGTTTTGTTGTTTAGGTTCCTGTTAAAGGTGAGATCATATGGTATTTGTCTTTAACCGCCTGGCTTATATCGCTTGGCATAATGCTTTTTGCAGTGTGGTTTTTTTTTTAGGTTCTATTTTGTTTATTTCTGTTTTGATCTTTTTTATTTTCCTCCTTTTACTTTCTTTGGACTTTGTTATTCATTTTTTAGTTCTTTTAGATGTAAGGTTAGATTATTTATTTGAGATTTTTCTTGTTTATTCAAATAGGAATGGATTGCTATGAATTTCCCTTGTAGGGCTGCTTTCACTGTGTCCCACAGATTTTTGCATTGTTGTGTGTTCATGTTCATCTGTTTCAAGGTATCTTGATTTCTTCCTTGATCTCACTGTTAACCCATTTATTGTTTAGTAACATGCTGTTTAGCCTCCATGTATTTGTGTTTTTCAGTTTTCTTCTTGTAATTGATTTCTAGTTTTATACCATTATGGTCAGGGGAGATGCTTGATATGATTTCAATCTTAAACTTGTTGACACTTGTTTTGTGTTCTAACGTGTGGTCCATCCTAGAAAATACTCCATGTGCACTCTAAAAGAATGTGTATTCTGTTTCAGGTGAAATGCTTTAAAATACCAATTAAATGAAGCTGGTCCAGTGTGTCATTTAAGGCCCCCATGCCCTTGTTGATTTTCCGTCTGTAAGATCTACCCATTGATGTCAATGAAGTGTTAAAATCCCCTCATGTAACTGTATGACTGTGGATCTCTCCCTTTATGTCCATCAAGATTTGTTTTATACATTTAGATGTGCCCTGGTTGGGTGCATAAGTGTTTACAAGGGTTATATCCTCTCGTTGGATTGATCCCTTTATTATTATGTAATGCCCTTTTTTGTCTCTTATTATAGGCTTTGTTTTAAAGTCTATTTTGTCTGATATCAGTATTGCCCCAGCATTTTTTTGTTTCCATTTGCATGAAATATCTTTTTACATCTTATTACTTTTAATCTGTGTGTATCTTTTTATCTGAAGTGAGTCTCTTATAGAATATATGTATATGTTTTCCTATGTGTTCAGCTATCTTATGTCTTTTGATTAGAGCATTTCAACCTCTTACATTTAAAGTGGGTATTGATGGGTACATATTTATTGCTATTTTATTATATATATTTATCTGCCTTTTCTTCCTTCTTCTTAAAGAAGTCCTTTAAACATTCTTGTAATACTGGTTTGATGATAATGAACTTCTTTAGTTTTTTTTTCTTTTGTCTAGGAAGCTCCTGTATTTCTCCTTCAGTTTTAAGTGATAGCCTTGCGGGGTGGAGTAGTCTTAGTTGTAAGTCCTTGCTTTTCATCACTTGGAATATTTTGTGCCAATCCCATCTTGCCTGAAATGTTTCTGGTGAGAAATCAGCTGACAGTCTATGAGAACCCCCTTGTAAGTAACCATCTTTCTCTTGCTGCTTTTGAGATTCTCTCTCTGTCTTTAGCCTTTTCCATTTTAATTATGCTATGCCTTGACATGGGCCTCTATGGGTTTATCTAGTTTGGGACTCTCTGTGCTTCCTGAACTTGTGTGTCTGTTTTCTTCACCTGTTTAGGGAGGTTTTCTCTCATTATTTCTTCAAGTAGGTTTTCAATCTCTTGCCCTCTTTCTTCCCCTTCAGGTACCCCTGTGATGCGGATGTTGTTACGCTTGATGTTGTCTCAGAGTTCCCTTAAACCATCTTCAGTTTTTAATACTTATTTTTTGCTTTTTGCTACTGTGATTTTTCTTTGCTGCTGCCTTTCACCGATTCAGTCCTCTGGTTCATCTAACCAGCTTTTGATTCCTTCTAGTGTATTCTTTATTTTAGATATTACGTTTTCCACTTTTTATTGTATTTTTTATGTTCTTTCTTATGCTCACTATCACTTTGTTGAACTTTTCACTGAATTCATCAGTTCTTCCCCTAATTTCCTTGAGCATCCTCATAACCATTGTCGTGAACTGTGTATCTGATAGATTGCTTGCCTCCATTTCATTTAGTTATGTTTCTGGGGATTTCTCCTTTTCTTTCATTTGGGGCATGTTTTTTGTATCCCCATACTGGCTGCTTTCTGTGTTTGTTTCTGTGTATTAGGTAGATCTGCTACGTCCCCCAGTTTTTGAATGGCGGCCTGAAGTAGGTGTCATGTGGGGCTCAGTGGCAGTCTCTCCAATCACCTGAGCCCTTCTGTTGTAGTGTAGTCTTGATTACTGTTGGCTTTTTGTGGGGAGGGTTGACCCTTAGGCTGACTGACTGTGAGAATGACCCCGACCACAGTGTATAAGCTGCTCTGTGGGGGCTGACCCCATCAGCGGAATTCTCCCTGGCATTGTCTGGAGACTGCTAAGATTTCTCTTTGGGTGGTCCACTTGTGGGTCTAATTGAATCATGCTCCACTGTGGTCTGAAGCCTGCCTCTTGGTGTGTCGTTTCTGGGGCCTCTTGGGAGGAAATCAAGTTCAGGTCAATGTCAGATGCTGCCTATGACTGACCTCGGGCTACATATTAGGAGCTACAGAGCAATCTGTAGATCGTGGCTGTTTTTACTGTGTTTGGGTGCATGTCAGAGGGGTCAAGCTGTGTACTGAGGTTGGCTCCCACCAGCACTAAGCCTGGTGGCAGGTCAGCAAGGTCCAAGGCACCCCGAGATTTTCCCCCACCTGCCTTCTGTTTATTAGGCTCAGTCACTGAAATAGCCTGCGGAGGTAAGTGAGTTACATGGAATAGGCACTCAGTTAGTCACCAGGCATGGACAAGTGGTATTCACCAGGTTGATACAGATTCACATTTGGTGCTAGTGGTGGGTCTGAGGCTACTCAGCAAAAGTGTCAGGGTATACCAGGGCTAGCTGCCACTTGCCTGGGGCCTGTGGACTTTTTCAGTGAGGTGGTATCAGAGAGCTGTCCTGGTGAAGCCAGCAGAGTTCATCAGTCTAAAACAGATAGATTTGGCCATGTGGAGGGCGGGCTCTGCAGATGAATGGCAGTGCCAGTCAGGGCGTGCAGAGTGGAAAGTGGCCCTTGTGATGGAGCCACACAATTCAGTTTCTTTCTGTTCATCTCTGACACGGCCAGAGTCTGCTCAGACCTCCTTGAGATCCTCCTTAGAAAAACCACAGTGCAGGCCCTGGATGGCCCCAGCTAGCTGACTCTCCCACAGGGTGAGAGCCTGGCAGGGCCGGGCCACTGAGATTTAGGAGAGTGGGGCTAGTGTGCTACCCCGGGACAATGCTCTATGGAGGTGTGTGCTTGACTCAGGAAAGACTGTGTCTGTGGGCGGTGTGGGAGAGGGACTCAGTACATCGTCATTGGTGGCTGTCCTCCTAGCCCTCTTCCTGGAGCCACACAACCTAGTCTCTTTCTGTATGACTTCAGTTTGCTTGGGATACCTTCTTTCTCCAGAGTCTAGGGTGAGTGATCCTAAATGGAATTTTATGTATTGGCCTTTAAAAGGGCACCTGGGTTTTCTAAAGACTCCCATTGTACCTGGTGAACCAAATCCCCACTGATATTCACAGCCAGATACTATGTGTGTTCCTTTTCTTGGCTTTGGTGCTCAGTGCTGGGGAGCCCTGCATGGGATTGAGACCCTTGCTCCTCGGGGAACAACTTGGCAGCTGAGATCTCTCTCCTGTTTATCAACCACAGTATGTGGGGATGGGGCCAGCCCTTTCTCCATCTCTGCCCTTCCTCCTAGTCTCTATGTGGCACCTTCTGTATATCCTTGGTTATAAGACTTCTGCTTGGCTAGTCTTTAGTTGGCTATTGGTTTGACTGTTCTGTAATTTAGTTGTAATTCCAATTGGGTTCTGGGAGGAGGTGAGTGTCAATTCTACCTATTCTTCCACCACCTTGGATTTCTGCATGTAATATTTCAACCACATTATAGGTTCCATTGGTTTTGTTGGTAATGGGCTTGTTGAAACTTCAACACCCCAGAATCTATGTGAGAAAATACTACAGTTGGTGGGAAGTTTTTCTACCTCATTAGATGTACTTTGAGGCGCCTTGTAATTCCAAAATTCAGTGAGTATATGTATTTTTCCTATGGGAAGATGAATTCCCAATTCTAAATGACTGAGTTTGGATCACTACTCTTTTATAGTTGCAAACCACTCCTGTATAAAACCATCTTTAAATATGGAGGAAGCTTTAATAATTGGCTTTATGTGTAGATAATGGTACTAAAACTACTGTTTGAGCTCTCGTTGTGTGTCGGGAACTATAATCAGAGCCTCCATACATTCCCTCACTCTCCCCACAATGATTGTTTGAAGTTGGCAGTCTTGTCTCCATGTTACAGGTTAGGAAGCCGAGGCCCAGTGGAGCCAAGCGGTGACTGCAGACCTGTTCATCTCCAAATTATACGCCCTTTCCTTCTGGGGTACCTGATGCCTCCCAGCCCCGTGCTAGGAAGTCTTCCCTCTTTCTGCTTCACCTGCAAAGGGACTTCTACAAGAAAGGAAAATTAATTCTCTTAGGTGTATCTGTTTTATTTTTTTATTTTGTCGTTTATGCTATTACAGTTGTCCCACTTTTTCCTCCTTTGCCTTCTTCCACCCAGCCCACTCCCCACTTCCATTATCAGTCCCCTCACCGTTATCCATGTCCATGGGTCCTTCGTGTATGTTCTTTGGCTAGTCACTTCACCTTCTTTCCATCTATTTTAAACAGTGTTAGTCCCTTTGAGCTGCCTGAACCACTGAATGCCTCAGGTGGAGTCACATGTCACAGTGGATCTTTACTGTTTCAAAGTGGGGCTAAAAGGGCAGTTGACAGGTCTCAGGTGCCTATAGAAGGAGCTGTGTGAGAAAAATCTGTCCTGTAAGATAGCACTAATGTATCCAGTTATGTACAAAATTCACACAAACATACAAAAAGTCATCTGCAGAGACTAGAATGGAACAGTCAACAATGATGGATATATAGCATGTCTTTCTCTTTACTTAAAACCATATTAATTACTGTATTCACATAAATCTAACTTAATGTGAGGCGGGATATTCATTTTTCACTCATTTATTACCCATAGGACTTCCATTGAACTCACTAATGTACCAGGTTCCATGCTAGGCCCCAGGAATATAGGGGACCCAGTCACTGCTTTCAAGAGCTCAAAACCTAGTGGACACTAGACCCAGAAACATAAGAGGAGAGCGTAAGTGTAAGAGGAAGTCTATTTCATATAGTATGGATTTGGTAAGCACTGTTTTCAATAACATACGAAATCAGCCAGTGTGTGTGGATTTGATGAAACCCATTGACTGTAGTGATGCTGAAACTGTTGTCCACTTGCTTGATCAAAGTGCCAGTTTATTGACGATGAGTTGTGTTTCATGTTTTCCTGCTCTGAGCCCTAAGCTGTACTTCCATGACACATAAGACAAGGGGGAATGAATGAAAGGATATCCCACCTTGATATCCCTGGGTTACTGCTGGGTATGAATTGAGGCTCTGGGCTTCTCAGCTGGGCCCCAGCAGAAGCATTCCATTAGGGTGACATCCAAGGAGAAGACTCATGAGGCATAAAGCCTGTTTCATGAAGATCAGAGCTGAGCGTGGCGGTGGCGGTGGTGGTGGTGGTTCCTGGTGGCAGGGATTCCTCCCTGAACCATACTTATGTTTCTGGAAGAGGAGGGAGGTGCAGGACAAGAACCTCTGCAGTGGGCAGGAGGTTGGTAATCTCAGTGGCCATAGACGCTGAAGGTTCCACATGGCCTTGCAAAGGGTGCAGGTGAACCCAGAAACTATGGTGATCTTAGTGTCCAAGGTGTGGGCATTTCTGGAAAGTGCATTTTCCATGCGATGTGCTGCCAGAAACATGTTCTATGTGTAATTGGCCTTGAATACATAGATTTTGTGGGATGTTGTCAAAATATCCCCAAGTTGATCTGGTCTCCCATTAAAATTTACTCAGCAGAAACCATTTTCCTCATTTCTGGATGAAAACATATCACGTGATTATTTTGAGTCCTCTTACATAATAAAAAGTCCCACTTTAATTTGCCAGATCCTTAAAATGTGTAGTGTGATAGTCAAAGCTTCCAGCTTCACTTCTATTTACAGCCACTGTCCTTCCTCCAGCTAGGGTCTGTTGCAGAGATGGAGCTGTGGTGGGATGTTTTCTCTCTTGCTCACTCAAGTAGCTGATACTTCTGGCTTAGGGTAGGGTGGGGAGGACAGAAAGGCGTAGAGGAAATCTTTTTATTGGCCAGCGGTATCTCAGGAGAGCTGTGTTTCTGCTCTGGGTGTTTAGGACTGACTCTGTCTATTGGGACCCCTTTGTGTGTTTTTCAGAGATACCTGTTTACCTATTTCTGGGGACTTCTTACCTCCAGGTTTCTTGGTGTGGCCGTCACACTGTCTCCTTCCTCAGTCTTTAGAAAGCCCTTTGGTTCATTTGCACTCCTGTTTGCTAGGTTCCACTGCTGTGCAAGAGGTAGCTTTTACTGGGCAAGCACGATATAGCCCCACACATGTGCTCCCGGTGTGGGCCATGTCTGGCCCATTGCAAGTAGTCACACGTCCTTTGCTCCCACAAACTTGGGGAGTGGAGGCTGATCCCAACGCAGGTCGTCCTACCAGCCTACCTCTAGTGCTTCCGATTTCACAGGCAGAAGTCACCATGCTGCAGGGGTCTCAGGTTCCCCAGCTGGTTCTGACAACACCCCTCACTCGGCTAGAAGAGGCAGGACGGGTACCCCCACCTCTTCCTTTAGTCCTTTATGCCACAACCAGGACTGCACATGACTGGTTTCAAACATTCCAGTACAGCCACCCACAGCCTGACCTGTTTCTACCCTCACTGTGCACGAGGAGTTAAATGTCAGTGGAAATGGTTTGGGGCTATGTCCTTTCAAAAATAGCATCTAGACCAGGCACTTCCCTTTGTGGAATCTGACATCTAGTCTATCTTAGTGGCTTCTTTGACATGTCCATTTTAACCTCCTATGTAAGTTTATTTGGGAAGCAATGCTTATCATATCCCTCATTCTCGGAGAGTCACAAGAAACACAACATAGAAAAGGCTTCCAGGCCTCTTGACCACTTTGCCCTAACCTTACAGCATCTCCCTTTGGGGTGCTCTCCACTCCTCTGCAAAACTGGGGCCTTTGAGCCTTCAGGATTCTCAAGTGTTGCTGCCCCAGACGGCACTTCCTTGCCCCCCGACCTAATGGATTCCCCCCTATTTTTTTGCCACTGCATTCTCTTTATTTCCTTCATAGCATGTGTTATACCATCAAATTGTAAGTCCCATGAAGGAAAATCCATATTTATTTCATTTAGTAATACACACCTAATGGTGCTCCCTAAGTGTGTGTTGAATAAATGAATTAAAAGAGCAACTTTGTCTAAGCCATCACCTCCCAACTCTGTCTTTTCTTTCCTGTTAACTTACAACATCCGGGGTCTTGGTCATATGGGATGCTCGTGTGGAGTTCAGGAAGTGCTGATAGAAGGCTTAACCTTTGGTACAGGTTACTGCTCACTATTGTCTCCAGCCGCCCCACCCCACCCTGGCTCTCACTGTCACTCACTCTTCTAACCAAGTACTCAGTTGGAGGTGAGCAGGCAGATTGTTCCCCCATTTTACAGGTAACCACACCAGGTAGGAGAAGGTAGGTGTGATCACCAAAGGGCTTAATGGCAAACATGGCCCCGAGATCAGCACCCGCCACTCATTCCTGGGGTGTCTTTTGCTACCTCCCCTGCTGTCTCACTTGTCACAGCTGTCCTCTGGCTTCACTAAGGACTGTCCGCAGGACTGTGGCCTCACTCCCCACTTTCAAAGTGGCCAGAAGCAATAGTGGCCAGGCCGAGTTTCTAGCCCAGCATCTGGAACATACACGTATTACGTGGTGCAGAGCAAGACAGTTTCTCTTGAAGACTTAGTCCTGTAAAAGCAATGCATTTACAGGTGCCACATGGCCTGCCTGTCCTCGACCCACTCAGTTGGAGGTATATGGGAGGTGAGAATGTCGTTCTCCCTGGGGAGGAGAAGCTCGATCCTGAAGGACAGCAATGGGCTTAAACTAGGCTCGGCGATCGCCTTGCTTTTCATTCTTTCTCTGGCTGCTCCACAGACTGCTCGAACCCTGCCACAAGCCAGAGCTTCACATTCTTCTTCTGACAAGTTTTATGCTGTGTAGGGCCCCTCAGGGCAGTCCAGGCTCCCAGAGGTGACACCTTCAGTTCGGGAAGGGGGAGGCTTATCTCACACATGCACATTCTTCTGGTCTGTCCTTTCTGGTTATTACCACACTGAAATGGCAGCCGTTGGCATTTGTTGCTTAATTTCTGTCTGTTGGTTGTGCAATGATAGACCACCAGTTTTGTGTGTTCGTCACTACCACCACACCATTTGAAACTGCACCGCAGTGTGCCAGCAGTTTATGCTGTCTATTCGGTGACTTTGTTTACACTAATAATAAAGCCTTACGTTTGAAATGCGCTTCAGATTTCACAGATTTCGTTTTATTCTCTCTTCTGGCTCTCTTATAGGGAAATCCAAGCAGGCAACTTAGCATATAGGGAAGTGGGAGGTAAGGTTTTTTAACCTAGATATTACTTTACAATAAATTTTGACATAAAAGTAAGTATTTTTATAGCAAATATTTCTTTCTTTAGTAGTAGAAATTAAAAAGTGAATTTATCATTTTTACAACTTACTGTTTTTTTTGAAACCTTCTTGTCAAAGTCCAGCAAGTAGGGCAGTAAAACAGAAGATGAATTCTACCTGGTGTCGTACAAAATATGTTATAACTTCTGGCTGGAAGCTATGATTTTAGGGGTCAAAGCAGAACATGATTTAACACTACATTGTAAAGAAACAGGTTGTCTACCCCAGTGTTTGCCAAGAATGGAGGCCTCTATTTATTTATTCCTATAAGTGTTGAGGCGAAATCCAAATGACATGAAATTAACCTTTTTTTTTCTTTTTAAGAAAGAGAAGAAGGGAGGGAGAAAGAAAGAAAGGGAGAGAAACATGGATGTGAGAGAGAAACACTTAGCATACGTGCCCAGACTGGAGATCGAACTAGCCTAGGCATTGAATCGGTGGCCTCTTGCTTTGCGGGACAGTGCCCAAGCAACTGAGCCACACTGTTTTAACCACTGGAAAATGAAAAACATCACTCCAAAGTAAAGCTTTATACCATTAAGCAGTTGACTACTCCCCGATCCCCACTCCCGAGAGCCCCGAGCAACCATTCATCTGCTTTCTATTTCTGTGGATTTAACTGTTCTGGATATTGACATAAATGGAATCGTACAACACAGGTCCTTTCATGTCTGTCTTTCACTGACCATAGTGTCTTCAAGGTTCATCCACACTGGAGCATGTATCGGTACTTCATTCCTTTTCCTGGCAGCACACCCAGCATTTTTAACATCAGAGAATGTCTGGGGCTGTGAGAACTCCAGCGCCCAACTCCCACACAAACCTGCCACATCCTTCCCTCTGTTGGCAATCGTTTCCTCTCACAGTAGCTGGGAGTTTGTCCATAGTAACGTGCAAACCCTAAAGGAGTATGTGCAGTTAGAGCTGCCATTTGTCCAATATTATTCCAGACTCAGAAAGAAGACTAGCGGCTGTTCTGTGCAAGAATTATAGGTAGGACTCTTTGTAAAAAAAGATACCCCCCTAGGCTGTCATTGTATACAAAGATATGTTCACTAAATTATGTAGAGAAAATAATGAATTAACGCAGATATTCTCAAGATCCTCGCATCATGGAAGTTTGTGCTTTCCTGATTTTTACTGGTGATGATGGGAGCACCTGCGGGTTTTTAGTCTCCTGCCTTTCATTGGTCCCCACTCAGAGGCTGGGCCCTGCTGGGTTAAGATCTTTTCCTTAGCCTTTGAAGGTGTTGCGGTATAAAGAAAAATGTATAAGGCCTAGCCGTGGGGCAGTGTTTAGAGTCCAGGACTTAGACTCTGAAGAAAGGACAATGAGCTTCAGAGGTGGACAGAGCTGAGTTCAAATTCCTCCTCTACTGCTTGTTAGCCATTTGTTAGTCACATGACTTTTAAGTGGCCTCCTGGGTAAAATGGGAGTAGCTATTAATCTACTTATGGAAGGCTAAACAATGGCTCCAAAGATAGCCATAACCTAATCCCTGGAACTTGTAAATGTTACTTTGTTTGAAAACAAGAGTTTTTAGGGATGTGATTAAGGATCTTGAGATGAGCAGATTATCCTGGATTACCCAGGTGGGCCCTAAGTGTCATCACCAGTGTCCTAATAAGAAGGAGGCAGGGGGGGCCACACAGACACAAAGAGTGGGTGATATGATGATGGAGGCAGAGATTGAAATGATGTGGCCACCAGCCAAGGAGTGCTAGTGCCGAAGCTGGAAGAAGAGAAGGCAGATACCACCTAGAACCTCTAGGGGGAGTACGGCCCAGCGAACACTGTGGTTCCAGGCCAGGAATACCAGTTTGGGCCGCTGAGCTTCAGAGCCATGAAGGAATAAAGTTCTGTAGTTTTTAGATGACCAAGTTTGTTGTAATGTGTTACAACAGGAAACATACCTTTTTATAACGTAATTTACAACTGTTACACTCAGTTTTCCTTCCTTCTCTCCTTGTATGAAAGGTGGTCTCTCTCAAACTTTAAGTACAGTGGTGAAGAGCTGTAGCTTTAGAGCAAGGTTTTTCAGCCTCAGCACTGTTGACATCCCGGGCCAGTTAACAGTTGTGAACTGTTCTCTGCATTGTTGCATGTTTTGCCACATGCTTAACCACTAGACATGCCAGTAGTATCTTCCTTTCAGTTGTGACCAACCCCCCCCCAAAAAAAAAACCCTCCAGACATTACCAGATATCACCTGGGGAACAAAATCACTTTCTGTTGAGAACTACTAACCCAGGGTATGACTCCTGAGTTTGATCGTGTCTCCATCACTAAGTAGCTGTGTGGTCCTGAGCAGATTAGCCAACCTCTCTGAACCTCAGTTTCACTCTGTATGAAATAGTAGTAGTACCTACATCACACAGTGAAGCTATTGAAATGATGTAATGTGTGTAAAGGCCTCAGAACAGTGGCTGGTACCGAGTTCGCTGTTTAATAAATGAAAACTTAGTAACCTGTGCTCTGCCATGCTAGTTTATCACACTGTTTTCCACAGTTGCCTTTATAGAAGTAGTTGACATTTAGGGCCTTTTCCAAATAGTAACTCCTAATATAAAGATCAGTGTTTGAAATTAAACATCGTTCTCTCATTTCCCTCCCCTCCCACTCACCGCTCCCCCCCCCTGCCTCCCCCCCGCCCCTCCCCAGCTGTGCCTAAGAGTTGAGGAATCATGGCCCGATTTGAATGCTTGGACCGCCTGTCAGCCACACTAACTGTCTGAACTCTTCATATAATTTCCTGGATAAGCTGTAACAGCAAGAATACCCCCTTCCATCTGCCAGTGATATTTCTATTATTCCATAATTACAGCTTTCTCCTCTGTGATGTTGCTCTGTTGAATTCACTTATGGATGTGTCAATGTCTCTATTCAAATGTGCGAAATATTTAGCAGCCTTTAGCAGTTTTGGTGAAATGTTAGAAAGTGTTTTGAATAGAGTCATCATCTACTTTTCTAAGGAGGAGGAATGAGCTCCAACTGTGATTTAGGCCATTGTGTCTCAAAGCAGTGGGGACACGCCAGTGAGAAAACTAAGATTTCTCATTCCCAGTGAGCTTGCATTCTAGCCCTGAATAATAATAATAATAATAATAATAATAATAATAATAATGTGCACAGTGTGTACAAATAAGTAGTATAGTGTATTAGATGGTATAAGACTTGGAAAGCAAGGGGTCTAGGGTGAGGGGGATTGGGAGTGCTGAGGAGGCACTGGGGACAGGACGCTATCTTGAATGAGAGTGGGAACATTTTGAACATTTTCCCTAGTGATAAATGAAAGTGCCTCTGATGGGAATTGAAACCAGTGTTTGCTAATGCACTTCTGCTTGTGATGAACAGTTGGAACACCTTGAGTCTTTTAAAGGGCTGAAGCTCTGCCCCTTCTCCACCATATTGCCTAGGAGTGTCTTCCAGAGTTCAGCCATGTGACTTTGGTTTATTCCAGC
Organism: Artibeus jamaicensis; assembly: GCF_021234435.1. Classification (NCBI taxonomy): domain Eukaryota; kingdom Metazoa; phylum Chordata; class Mammalia; order Chiroptera; family Phyllostomidae; genus Artibeus; species Artibeus jamaicensis. Next base: position 38,595,575 of record NW_026522030.1, on the reverse strand, counting down.
TGGAATTCTTGATAGAAATGGTTCAGGGATGATTATTGGCAATGCAGTCTCAGGGAAGAAGTATGCCTAGCAGATCATAGCACTGTTTTTTATGTCAAATAGATCAAATTTTTAATTCTGCCTCCCCACATATGAAAGCTAAGGACTTTGGGCATGCCACTTAACCTCTCCAAACCCTGGTCTCCTATGGCCTTTGTCAGCATATAGGGATTAAATGAAATAAGGCAGTGAAAGCACTTAGACCTGTGTCAAAAGCATCATAAACTCTCAGAAGATGCTGGTAGTTGTAGTTTTATAATTATCACAATAGACTATCTCTAAGGTAGCGTGTACATATGTTTGTGGTAATTGTAAAGCATATTTCCAATTATCAGGTTCAAATATATGCAAACATTTCTCTGATAAACCCTGCCTGAAAAGGGGGGCTTCAGTGGTGAGCCTATGGACTGGTTTCTTGTGGGCTTTGGCCTCAGGCACACTTTGAGTACTCTGTGAACACTTTTGCAAAGGGAGATTGAAATGAGGGAATAGAGGCAGTGAATGAATACTTTAGGTACTAAAAATCCACCTACTACAAATGCGATTAATTGCCCTGACTAGTGTGGCTCATTTGGTTGGTCATCATCCCGTAAAGCAAAAGGCCACGGGTTTGATTTCCAGGCAGGGCACATGCCTAGGTTGCAGCTTTGTTCCCCAATTAGATTGCATGCAAGATGCAACTGATCAATGTTCCTCTCTCACAGTGATGTTTTCCCTCCTCTCTCCCTTCCTCCCTCTCCTGTCTCTAAAAGTAAATAAATAAAATCTCAAAAAACATGATTACTTATTTATCATGGATAGTTCCACCAATTGACTTGTGTAGGTAATTGTACAGCTGCTCATGTTGCTGATAGACATTTGCTAAACGATTCTGGAATTGAACCAGTTGCCCACTTGTGCTGAATGACTCCAAAAGTTCTTTGAGGGGTCGAAGGCTTTGCTGGGGAATGGCCTGGGGTCAGGATTGGAGCAGACCTGGAGTATGCCTGGGCCACATTGCCGCACTGTAGAAAACATTGGGGAGCAGTGCAGGGGGGGGGGGGTGTACAACATGTACTGAGGGCCACTGAGCTGATCACTTGAAAATGGTTAGTTTTACAGTATGTGAATTTCACCCTAATAAGTTTCTGAACAAATAAAATTCTGACAGTGCCAGGTTGAAAGCCCAGATGCACCATCTCCTTGTGTACGCTTCAAAAGGGTCATTAAAGAATATGATACTCTTACACGTGTTTATATGGAATAACTTTTCTTTAGTGTTACAAATATATGAAAATTTTAATATTTCAGTAGATCCAACTTCATATTTACTCATTTATAAAATTCAGTCCTTCCAGCTTTAAATTTTTACAGTGTTATATTGATTACATAATAGAGGGAGGCCACAGTTACCTCCCCACAGTATCTATCACAGTAGGTGCCCAATAAGACAACCTATCAATCTACTAAATAAGTTCCTTTTATTTTAGATTCTGAGCGATTCATACCTCTGTGTCTGCCCTGCTGACCTTAAAAAAAAAATCTGTAAGAAATAATTTGAAATATACTCACATTAGAAAAGTGAACCAAAAATTCGTGTGATGTAAAGTCCTAATGTTTCAGGTGGTATTATTAAGACCTTGCTTGTGCAGTGTAATCGAATGGGTGAAATCAAGCTCTTACTTCAGAGAAGAAGTAAGTTTCGGCGTTCTTGTGTGCTCTCTGGAGACAGCTTTCCCACAGAGTCCACTCTGGCTTGTGGCACTGATCCTAGTTTTCAGATCAGCAGCATGGCACTTTGAAGGCATGCTTACGGCTATACCTGTGCTTAATGATGTCGCGGTATTTTGTAAAATGTGTTAGGCACTAATATCAAGCAGTATGCCAATTCAATATATATTCAAGTATATTTCAGTAATACGGACACTTTTATCTTTTAATTCTCCCCTTATACAAAAAAAAGAAAAAAGAAAAATTGGACTGTATAGGTAATATAAGTTCCTCCCCAAATGTGAAAAACATTGAAAACTATAAGGAATATAGTCCTATTAGTAGAGACTTTTGACTTTTGACTTTTGTGATTGGTTTTCCTGATCCTGTGTAATTGCCTTCACACTGTCTATACATTTGTATATTGTTCTTTTATATAAACATTATAATCACATGTGCTTTTCTTAGAGCTGGAATACTTAAATAGGGAAACTGGACTGAATGCTGGGAAGTGGGAATCTGGCCAGAGCCCTGAGGCTGAATCTCAGGACGACCTCGGCGTGGCCTACCACAGCCCTCAATCGCTGACCCCAGTGTCCTCAGAAAGCCTGGAAAACAAAGCTGGGATCGTCCCACATGACCTCTGGGAGGCTTGGGGTCGCCTGGACAAAGCACTGCTTTCCTTTGAGCGACGGGGTGGCCCCTGAAACCTGGCCGTCCCTGCAGAGCCCCAGTGTAGACTTTGCTTTGGCATCTTTGATCAGCCGTCTGGCACACGGGATATTACCAGTGTTCCTCAGTCCTGTTCTGCACAAAGAACAGCGTGCAGGAGGAGGTGGGATAACTTGTCTAACGCCCCAGGCCAGATTCCAGGATTTTTTTAGGCCCTTTGGCTATGGCATGTGACATTTTACATAAATATTCCCTAAGGCCTCTGTCTGACAGGCCGGCCTGCCTCTCTCTGTGGTATATTAGTTCTAAAAACCTATAGCTGATCCATTACCAAAGCCAAAAAGGAAGAGCTCGAATCAGAAATTTAATGTGAAGAATTTCTGAATCGCTCGTATTTTCATTTTGTCAGCCTGACACATTTGAGGAAAAAATAGATTTCTAAAAATGCGAGTGGATGCAGTCTGCGTACTCATCCTTAGTTTACAGTTTTCTGCTGCAAGGTCGCCTGTGGATTAGGAGCCAACCAACAAGCAAGGAAGTTTGGAGAAGAGTGATTTTTAGCACCTTTTTGCCGCAGTCATTCTTGTGTTCCGATCGATTAAAACTAAAATTATAAAAGAATTTTCTGTGATCGTTGACTTTGTTACAAGTTTGAGAATTCTGATTGTGCGTATGTGTTCTTCTGCCACATGTTCCTCTATAATTTCTTCTTTGCATCAAACAGATTTCTGGTATTTTTTTCCAGTGTTTCCACTTTCTAGAATTCCAGGTTAAAATATATATATATCTCAATCTATTCCTTTAGAACAGCAGTTTCTGATAGAAACATGATGAGAGCCATGTAAGTAACTTCACACTGTATAGTGGCCACATTTAAAAAGTAAAAAGAAACAGGTGAGACTCATATTAGTGATGTAATTTATTTAACCTACCTAATTGGCTATCACTTCAACATTTAATCTAAAAAATTATTAACATGTTTATGTTTTTTCTTCTGATGACATCTCCCAAATCCAGTGTGTATTTTACATTTACAGCACGTTCAGACACTGGATTTTCATCAGAAACACTTGATCTGTATTTAGATTTCCAGCTTTTCCTTGGAAAAGTTGACTCACATTCCTAGGTTGTTTCAAACATACTTAAACATTTCCTAATAACAGAAACAAGCATCAGTTTTATTAAAATTAAGTGAAATTAAAAACTCACCTCTCCTATTCAGTCTAGCTGCTATTAAACTGTGCTACAAGGCCATAGTAATCAGAACTTCATGGTACTGGCATAAAAAGAGACAAATAGATTAATGGAACAGAATAGAAAACCCAGAAATAAACCCACACCTGTATGTTCAATTAATCTGTGACAAAGGAGGCAAGAATATACAATGGAGTAAAGACAGTCTACTGGATAAATGGTGTTGAGAAAATTGGACAGATACATGAAAAAAATGAAGCTAAATCACCTTCTTACACCATATACCAAAATAAAATCAAATGGATTGAAGACTTAAATATAAGCCTTGAAACCATAAAATTCCTATAAGAAAATATAGGCAGTAAAATCTCTGACATCTCTCTTAGAAATATTTTTTCTGATGTATCTCTTCAGGAAAAGGAAATAAAGTAAAAAACAAAAGACACCACTGAAAATTAAAGTGTTTGCAAAGCAAAGGAAACCATCAACAAAACGAAAAGAAAACCTACTGAATGAAAGAAGATACTTGCCAATGATATATATGCTAAAGGGTTAATATCCAGAATTTGTAAAGAATTCATGCAAATCAACACCAAAAGAAAACAAATAATTAAAAAGTGGGCAGAGTACCTTAATAGACACTTCTCCATAGAGGACACACAGATGGCCAATAGACATATGAAAAGATGCTCCATGCTCAAAGTCACTAATCATCAGAGAAATGCAAATTTAAACCACAGTGGAAACCATCTCACACCTGTCAGAATGGCCACCATGAATAAATCAACAAACAATCAAGTGCTAGCGAGGATGTGGAGAAAAGGGAACCTTGTGCACTGTGGTGGGAATGCAGACTGGTGCAGCCACTGTGGAAAACAGTATGGAGGTTCCTCAAAAAATAAAGAGAATGGGTCTGCCTTACAATCCAGTGATTCTGCTTCTTGGTATGTATATGAAGAAGCCCAAAATACTAATTTAAAAGAATATATGTATGTATATCTATGTTCACAGCATCGTTTACAATAGCCAAGATATGGAAGCAGCCCAAGTGCCCATCAATAGACAAGTTACTAAAAAAAGCGGTGGTACATGTATACAATGGAATACAACTCAGGCATAAGAAAAGAATGAAATCTTACAATTTGCAACAGCATGGATGGACAGTCAGTTGGAGAAATAAGTCAGAGATAGACGAATACCATATGATTTCACTCATATGTGGAATCTAAAGAACAAAATAAATGAATGGGCAAAATTTAAACAGACTCATAGACAGAAAGTGGACTAGTGGTTGCCAAATGGGAGGGACTTGAAAGTGGTAAAGGGATTAAAAAGTACAAATTGGCAGTCACAAAATAGTCATGAGGAGGAAACTGAAAGTATGGCATAGGGAATATAGTCAATAATATTGTAAAAACCATGTATGGTGTCAGGTGGGTACTGGAAATATCAGGGGGAACACTCTGTAAAGTGTATGATATTCTAACCGCTACGCTGTATACCTGAAACCAATACAAATAATATCAAAAGTAAACTGTAACTGAAAAAAACCTCATCTCCGTTATATACACCTCATGTGCCAGTTTAGTTTTATACATAGCATTCGATTCTTTTATAGTTATTAGTTACTAGTAGCATGGGGAATTGAAAGAGAGAGAGAGAAAGGACTTGTATTGACCTTGTGAGTCGCTGTGTGGCCTGGAATTGGTGCTCCCCAAGGCCTCCTGGCCTGCTTGTCTTCATTTATAAGTTAATTATAATGGGGGAATGGACCAGATGTTCTTCTCTGACACTCATAAAATGTTGTAAGATGTTCTTTGGCACTCATAAAATATTATAAGGCTTGTGTGCACAAGGGTGCAAAATGCCACCCCAGTTGAAATGTATTTCAGACAACTTCTGTAAAATAGATAGTTCTGAAGTGTTATGTTTTATGACATACAGTTTAAGTGAGGGTAGAGCAGAGAAGGGAATGGCCACATGAGGCATGGCAGTTTGCAGAGGAGTCCTTAGCTCTCCTCTGGCAGAACAAATGTTCACATGCTGTAGAAATTACAGAAATAATCGATCTCTTCTCTCAGGTGAAATTGCTTGTATTTGTTTCCCATTACTGCTATAACAAACTCCCACAAAATCAGCTTGAAACAGCATTCATAACCTCATAGTTCTGGAGGTCAGAAGTCCAGAATTGGCCCCCCTGGGCTATAAAGTGTCAGCAGGGCTGCCTTCCTCCTGGAGGCTCTGGGGCCAGTGTCCCATCCACAGGTTGCATGTGGCCCAGGACGGCTGCGAATACAGCCCAACAAAAATTTACTTCAAACATTATGAGATTTTTTTGTGTGTGATTACATGTCACAATGTATTTAATGTGTAGCACAGGACAACTCTTCTTCTTCCAGTGTGACCTAGAGATGCCAAAAGGTTGGACGCCCCACTAGGGAGAGTCTGTTGTCCTGTGTTTTTCAGATTCTGGAGGCCAGCAGCCTGCCGTCTTCCACCTTCAAAGCCAGCGTTGCCTTCCTCCCATCATGCCACTCAGACAATCGCAGTGGTCCTTGTGATTACACGTGTAATCTAGGTCAGTCTTATTTTAAGGGCAGCTGACTAGTAACCTGAATTTCACCTTCAGTCTTAATCCCTCTTTTGCCACAGTCACGACATAGTCACAAGTTCTGGGGATTTGGCTGGGGACATCTTTGGGGACCATTTTTTCTGTGTACCATACATTGCCATGTCTCTGTGGTTTCATAGTTCTTGCCAGTGGTTTCTGAGCTAGTCACTAGTGTCCCTGTGCTCTCTTTTCCCACTCAGAGTTAGAGGCAGCCATCAGTTAATAGAAGGCAGGAGCCAGTGAAGGAATTAGGGTGAAGTAGTGACCTTGAACAACTAAATAATTTCTCTCCATTGATGCCTGCCTCAATCTCTAGCTGTGTCTTAAAGCTAGTTATATGTAGAAGGTTCTTTAACCTATGACTATATTTTCATCCATGGAAACATAGAAACTGTCCTTCTTAATAGGAATGTATTGCCTAGGCTTTTTAATAAACCTCTAACAAAGATATCATAAATATTTGCCAAAGTGCAGTGTGTAGTTTTTTCTCTCTGTCGAACAGGTGGTTGAAGGTTATGGAATGTTGTTTTTCTGAATGTAGAACCATAATGTCCTTGTGAACATGCTCATTAAAATAGAAAAGTTGGACTGTATTAATTCGCGTTTCAGTTCACTCTCCTGGGTAGATAACGTGTATCTGCATCTCACTGTGATTATTTGCCTCTGGTGAAAATGCCGCAGGTTTGCAGGTCAGTTGTGTCATTATCAAAGGCATAGAGGGAAATCTAAATTCACTTTGAGCATTTGGAGAAATTGTACAAGAAGCTGATGTAGAGGAGATAAGGCAGAGATTTTCTGAGTGTACCGAGTGGCAGAACTAGCACTTACCTTGGGGTGGACAGTGTCATTTAGACTTGGCCTTTGGAAGTGTTGGTTTGGAAGCTAATAAACTGGTTGGGAGACCTCACTAGTTAAGCTCCACTCACATTTATGGTGAGCTCTGCCTCAGCCATTCAGTCACGTAGACGTGTTTTTGAGTGTGTACTCTGTGCCAAGTTCTTTGGAAGGCAGTGGGACACTGTCCTTAGAGCTGCCATGCTGTGCAACTCCAGGGGTCACTGTGTATGCCACTGTGTTGTCCATATGAACGGCACCCCTAGAGCTGTACAGTGAAAGACCGTGAGGCCGTATTCGGTGATCCCGGCATGGCCCACAAGAGAGCCTGTAGCCCAGCAAAGAGCGGATTCACAGACTTAAGATTCTTAGTGATGTGTGAGTGGGTACCTATAGAAGTACAGAAGAAGGGGCTCCTAACTTTTCTAATGTAAGTTATCTAGAAAGGTTTCTCAGAGGAGGCCCTGCCTACATAAATCTTAAAGAATCAATAGGAAATGGTCAAAAAGTTGAACAGTTCTGGGCAATGCCAATAGTTGGCGAAGGATCGGAGGTGTGTGAAAGCATACAGCATTTGCAAGACCAAAGTGTGAGGATGTGGTGACGTAAAGCATTGAACCTTTCTGTGCCGTGATGCCCTGTTCAGTAAGACAAAGAAGACAGCACGAGCCACCTCATGGGTTGTTGTGTTTTACGTGAGATATCATAAGTAGAATGCTTAGGACAGGACCTGACATAAAAAGCACTGACATGTCAGCTGTGGCTGATGATGATGACAACCATGATGTCACAGGAGCCTGAAAAAGTACGCAAGGTCTGCCTGGCTCATGCTGCGGACTTTTGACGTAGTACTGTTGGCATGGGGAAGATGTCAAAGGATTTTTTTTTAATGACGTTTCTCAACTTTGCAGATTTATAAACTGTCTTCATTTTGCAAGGCTTGATTAGATCCTGGTGAATTGATTCATCCTACTGAAAATCCTCAGAGACTGATGAAGAAAAATGCCACTTTATCCATTGATTCTCGAAATGGGAACCACGCAGCATGGTGTGATAATCACAGCAATGAGGTAGTGTGTTTTCCTGTGCTGAATTGTCAGCCTTTCTTAATTTCCCCTGTTAACATGAAGGGGTCTCACGTATGAGCAGGAGGAGTCAGAGCACACGCAGATGAATGCTTCGAGGAGCCAGTTTTAGCAGGCGATGCCAACCGGGTGAATCAGCCCTGCTCACCAACCGCATGTGTGCCAGACAGATGAGAATTCTCACGGCATTTGGTGCCAGGCCCCATCTCCTGTGGAAACGGTGGAGACACTCTGATTTTCTCTTCTTTCCCCTTTTACAGACACCCCTCTTTTTTCGACATACCCCTCCCCAGCCTTTTTTTTTTCTCCATCACCATTTGGTTTCAGCATTCTTTACATGTCACACTTCTTCAGTTTCTCTTGATTCTCTTCAGAGTGGCTGCTCTTTGATGATACTTTGGGGTGTACCTGACTTTCAATAATAAACACTCTCCATAGTGGTCATTTTTGTCCCCGTTGCATTCAAACTCTAAATAGTGGGCTATTCCTGGGAATATTTAGTCGGTTAAGCCCTGCGTTGCAGGTGAATCCACAGTACTATTACTTACATGCAATGGCCTTTTCATTTCTTAGCACCCTCTTACATTCCTGACCTGTCGTTTTAATCATCTCTTACACTGGATCTGGAATTGATTGTATCTGGGGACCTGTAGCTCAGTGAATGAGTTGGAAGGATGAGATTTGTGTCTTGAAGTTGTGATCTGTGTAGAAATAAACATTTGTTTGTCAAAGTACTATTGTAGGACTTTAGAATTTTATTAGTATCTTTTTACTGAATGTTTTCAAAATATAAACATTTATTGTACTGGATTTTTGTACTTTTCACTTAATGCTATAAAGTTACTTTATACGTTCTATAAAATATTTTAAGTTCAGGCAGATACTTTATTAAAAAACAAAATAATGCTAAAAAGACAGAAACTTTGTTCTGGTTCACTTGATAAAGTACATTTGCCCTCACCTTTCTTACATGATCTCCTCTTCACAAATATCAGTGCATCCCTCGAAATTGGTTTCAAATTATAATTACCTGGATCTCTTTCATGATCATTATTAAAAAACACTGAAGCATCTACACATTTGGCATGTGCACTTTTAAGTTAAGTTAAATAAGACTAGGATATTTTTTTAATGGAGAAAGGTCATATAAATTCACTGTTTTTTGGAATATATATTCTGAATATTGTTTTTAAGCATTTAAATCAGAATGCTTTGATAGACTGCTACCATCATGGCTCACTATCTTGAATTCCCTTGCAGGTCATTTGTTATTAACCATTTTTTAAAAAGTGAATGTTCACCATGTTTTGCTGCATAGGAAATCAGTGGCAATTGTTCATAATGGGTAGTAATTTTAAAATAAAAGCTCTAAAAAAATAAATGAAAGTTCCGACAAAGATTTTACGTTTAAATTTTAATACTGCAAAGAGTACAGACATCGATGCTGTGACAAAACAGAACTTGCCTCTAGTTTTATTTTAGAAATCTGTTCCATGGAGTTGTTAGAGACGAGACTATATTATAATGAAATATTAATATCTATTAGAAGTCTCTCACCGTACTGAAAAGCCAGGTGTGTGTCTGTGCTATACTGAGTTCTGTGCTCTAGCAACATGTTTTTTATAAGGATGTTCTGGTATATGTTTATGTTAATGCAACCTGCAGAAGATGGTTGTTCTGCCATAAACTTAAAGCTATATTCCAGCAAGAGCACCAGAGCTATTTCTAAAAATGCAAGGCATGTTTCTCTTTTTCTTTTTTTAAATTCTTGCAAAATAGGATCTAAGGTCTTAAGAAATAAATATAATTTATATGACTATTTTGTTTATGGAGAAGTAATAGATCACGTAAAGTGAGTTTACTAGCTTACTGTGAAGGACCAAAAAAGCACATAAAAACATGTCCAGTTTGTTAATAATTTTGAAACTACAAAAAAATGCCACTTTTCATTATCTAAGTCTAAGAAGCACAATCTACTGAGGTTGAAGTAAATGTGGAGCGCAAACACTTAGACTCTGCTGGAAAGGTCGATTGATGTTGACTTTCTCAAGGGCGATGTGTTGTTCGTCAGAAGCCTTGAAGCACATATCCTCTGATCTAGCAGTTCTACCTCTGAGAATTTAGCCTAAGGAAATAATTGAGCAATGAGGCAAAAAAATAGACAGTAATTTATTGTAGCATTGATTATTAAAGCAAAAATTGAGAACCTTTCAAATTTCCCTCAGTAAAACCAAATTATGGCTCTTTTATCCACCTTATAGCAATGTAGAATGGTGCCGGGCAGGAAAAGATAGTGTCATATGGTGAGTTCCAAACTACTCTGCTTAATACAGTCTCATGTGTGGTTGAAAAAAGAGGGGCACTAAGACTTGGTGGATGTGTATCTAACAAAATGTTAACAGAGGATTACGGGAAATCTTTACTCTGTTATTTGCTGGTATTTTAATATAAGATATATAGACATTTTTTACAAGCAAAAAATTGTTTGTAATGGTATCTGTTTGACTAGCATTTCTACTTTTACTAGTATGTCCTAATTGGATGTGTGTGCAAAATGTTCAGTGATGTTCAACACAGCATTGTCAAAAATAATTTTAAAAATTTCATTCTGTCTACCTATCGCCTATTGTCAGGAATCTAAGTAAGAAAGTCATAATATAACCATGCTTCACGGACATTGAAATTGAAGATGTAAATCTGTGTTTGTCAATATGGGAGAGGTGTTCCTATTGCACAACACGGAAAAGGCAGGTTAATACACATTTCATGTGGGTGGGTGGGTAGAAAGAAAGGTATGTAGACAAGTTAAAGTCTGAAATCTTTTACGTGACAATGTCAATAGTGTTTAATTTGAGCAATAAACAAATATTTCTTTGATTACCAGAGAAAGTAAAAAAAACAAAAAACAAAAGTAGAGACCAAAAAGTAGATACAACCAAAAAATATTGTGAGAGACTATGTGAAATTTTATGTAGATAGAAGAAGTGGGTGGTATTTCCAGGAAAATCTAGCTTATCAAAGTGGCTTCCTGGAGAAAAAGCCTAAGTTAATAACTATGGAAGGAATGAAAAAACATTGTGCTTAGTGAAATAAGCCAGTCGGAGGAAGGTAAATACCGTATGATTTCACTCATATGTGGAATCTAATGAACAAACTGAACTAACAGGCAAAATAGAGACAGACTCATAGACGGAGAGCAGAGGACAGCTCTGGGGACAGGGTTGGGGGTGCTGGAGGGATGGAGCCAAAAAAAGGACTCATGGACACAGATAACAGTGTGGTGACTGCTGGGAGCAGGGGGTGGAGCTGGAAATGGTAGTGGGAAAAAATACAATAAAAACATATGTCAACACACACAGAAAAACTATCAAAAGGTGATCTCTAAATTTAAAATGTAAGCCCCACATGACCACAGTAAATTCTTCCAGCATTCAAGGATATCGCTATTATTAAGTAGGTGACTAGAATTTATTGAAAGGGATTTTAATTGGAACAATGGGTATAAGCCAGAACTGTCCAGTGTAAACCTGCACAAAGTACTACTTCAGTTTTTTCTAAGCATAGAGCAAAAAGCAAACTTCCAAGTTTTTTAAAGATGTCAAATGACCATTACACCAAAATTTCCTGAAGGTAGTGTGTGTGCCTGTGTGCATGTTTATGCTTACACACTGCAGATCCATCTTGCTTACGAGTATTATGCAAAGCCCTTCAATGAAAGACCATCCAAAAGAATTTAGCAATACATTAAATAAATGCCATGATCAAGTTGGGTACATCACAGGAATCTGAGGTTGAGTCAGTACTAGAGAAGCTAGTCACCATATTAGATAGATCAAAAAGAAAACTCTACATGGTTACCTTCATAGGTGCCAAAAATGCCTTGCTAAAATTCAGTATCCAGTGATATTTTGATTGAGGCAGTAGTCACCTGACAGTATATGTTTGTCAAAACTCATTGAGCTATATTCTTTAAAAGGGTGAATTTTATTTCATGTAAATGATGTCAATAAACTTAGCTTTTAGAAGAGTGAATAAAACCAGTCTATGGGAAGAGAAAAAATTATCCAACACACATTCCTGATTAAAATGAAAAAAAAAAATTAAACCTTGATACATTTGGGATAAATAGAGTTTATTATTTCTTTTGCTGTATTTTGAATATATAATCACATGCCAAACCAACATCATATTTTATAAAACATAATCATTCCTTTTTAAACTTAATGTATGATGAGAATGCTTACTTTTGTAAACCTGACTCAGAAAGTACCAGCCAGGAGATAACAGATATAAAAGTTAGAGTGGAAATTGCAAACATCATGATTTGTAGACATTTTGTTTACCTAGAAAATAGAGCATCAACTGAAACATTACTAGAAACAAGAAAAGTCAGTGCGTTGTGTGACTGGTTATAATGCTGCTGGCTGGGACGGAGGTGGCGGGAAAAGGAGGAACTGGACGCATACATTGTCCACTAGCAGCAGTTTCAAAGGTGTCACCCACTTCCATTCATATGCGTGTGACATAAACCAGGCCCTATGCAAAGCATCACAGGGCATTCTTTCCCCTATAACATGTGACTGCCGCCCTCTCAGCATGTGGCCAGAAACAGGGGTTGAGTATAAATAAAAATGAGAAAAGGACATTATGAAAGGGGAGGAGGGGTGACAATTCTGGGGGGAAAGGGCTGAGACTGTAAGGTAAGGACAGAAGAGAATGGGTTTTCAGAAGTCACAGCTTGTGCCTAACTAAGCCAGCCTCATACTCTTCTGATCAGGCCTACTTAATGTGTTAGCTTCTTAAACCTATTTTAATTGGACATCTACAGATTGCAAGAATCCACATTTTCAAAAATCTGGATTTTCAACTTCTCTTGAATACTTAGAAGCTCTGGCAATGAATGACATCCTTTTCTGGGAGGGCAACAGTTGGGGGAATGGAGGAGTGGGTGTCTGCCTCCATGAGCTGCCCAGGGACGCCTCTGTCAGCCAAGTGTAGATACTCGTGCTCTTGGTACTGTCATTCTGTCTATCTGTCGCCGTGGGAAGCATTTCATTTGGAACCCCTGATGTTGATAACAAACCAGAGAGAGATACTGGGCACCCTTGCTAGGCTCTTAGTTGTAAAGCAGAATCTGTAGGAATAGTCACCTGTCACGCTGTGGGGAAAAGTGATGGAAGCATTTGAACAAATTAAATATTTGCTTAATTAAATGTACAACTTGTTTATAACCCAACAATACATCCAAATTTTCCCCACCTTATTATGAAAATTAAAAAATTATTTTTAACATTAAAATACAAGATCGAGGGCCCATCTTCAGAGGGAACTGGCCGTGGTCTTTATGTGCTTCTGTGCATTCTTCCTTCTGACTTCTGCAGCATGTGGAGCATCCGTTTTAGCCAGGGAAATCCTTCCGTCCTCTGCCGCATCATTAGGATTAATCGTGCCTTTAAGTTTTACAGATTCCAAAGGCAAATTAAGTAGGAAAAATGGAACAGGCTTTCACAGTCACTTATCCCGTGGGGTTTCCGTGTGTATGTGGGTTTTTTTTTTCCATAGCTTACATTCTGTGTCTGGATGCTAGATTAGCTAGATGTTCTAGAAAGGATAGCATTAATTGCATTTTCCTTTCGTTTGTGCTGAAGAAAGTTGTAAGTTTTCCTGCTGACAGTAATGGAGCTGATTAAACATAAGCAGCACTGTGAAACTAACTAGCTAATTAATATATAGGAGGAAAAGCATCATTTCCACAGAGTCGGCTGATACAAATATACCTAAAGGTAATGTTACTGACTTTAAAGATTTTATTTATTTATTTTTAGAGAGAGAGGAACGGAGGGAAAAAGACAGGGAGAGAAACATCAATGTGTGGTTGTCTCTCGTGCATGCCTGCTCCCCCCCGCCCCCAGGACCCGGCCCACAACCCAGGCAGGTGCCCTGATGGAGGAACCGAACCCATGACCTTTTGGTTCACAGAATGGTGCTCAATTCACTGAGCCCCACACCAGCCAGGGCTTATTTTACTGACTTTAAACCAATAAATGTTTATAACCTGTTATTTATGTCCTCAATTCTATCTCCTCACTCCACTCCGGGGCATTCTGTCTCAGTGTCTTTTCTTCTGTTATCATCAATATTTCTTTTACCACTAGTCACTCTTCAGGAAAAAAAAATGGTTAAGAAAATTCTGTCCTTAAAATGATTCCGTGGTCCATCAAGGCGACATTTATGGCTTACTTTCTTCTCATTCTCTGCAAAAGCGCCTGGCACCTAGTTAGAACCTGAAAAATGTTTTCTCAACTGAGTCAGCCAAGTTTTTCAAAGCACAGTCTATCTGGCTGCCCTCATTCTCCAGCCGTCTACTTAGGGTGCAGCTTCTCGCACTCTGATTTTTTCTGCATGATCTCTCCTCATGTCTCTTCTGGAGTCCTCTCTCCAAGATCACTGTCTCCCAGACAGTCACACACACACACACACACACACGATCCTTATTTTATTTTTTTTAAACATTTCAATTACAGTTTACATTTAATATTCTATTATTTTCAGGCATATGCATATGCATAGTGGTTAGATAATCATGTACTTCACAAGTGTTCTTGATATTTCCAGGACCCACCTAGCACCATACACAGTTATTAACAGTGTTATTGACTAAATTCCCTATGCTATACTTTGCATCCCTATGACTAATTTGTAACTACCAATTCGTACTTCTTAATTCCTTCATCTTTTTTTACCCAATCTCCCAATCCCCCTCCACTCTGGAAACCATCAGTCTGTTTTCTGTATCTGTGAGTCTGTTTCTATTTTGTTTGATCTTTTATGTGGTTCTTTAGATTCTTCTTTAGATTCCACATGTAAATGAAATCATATGATATTTGTTTTTCTCTGACTGACTTATTTCATTTAGCATAGTACCCTCTAGCTCGATCCATGGTTCAAGATGGTAAGATTTCATTCTTTTTATGAATAAGTAATATTCCATTGTATACATGTACCACCATTTTTTTATCCATGTGTCTATTGATGGGCACTTGGGTTGCTTCCATATCTTGGCTGTTGTAAATAATGCTGCAGTGCACATAGAAATACACATATTCTTTTGAAGTAGTGTTTTGGACTTCTTTGGATATATCCTCAGAAGTGGAATTGCTGGATTGTAAGGCAGTTCCATCTTTAATTTTTTGAAAAACTGCCATGCTGTTTTCATAGTGGCTGTACCAGTCTGCATTCCCACCAACAGTGCATGAGGGTTCCCTTGTGTCTACATCCTCGCCAGCACTCGTTTGTTGATTCATCGATGGTAGCCATTCTGACAGGTATGGGGCGATAGCTCACTGCGGTTTTAATTTGCATTTCTCTGATGATAAGTGACATTGGGCATCTTTTCATATGTCTATTTGCTATCTGTAATCCTCTGGAGAAGAGTCTGTTCATGTCATCTGCCCACTTCTTAATGGAATTGTTTGGGGTTTTTGTTGGTTTTTTTGGTGTTCAGTAGCATGAGTTCTTTATAAATTTGGGATCTTAACCCGCTTATGAGCTGTATCATTGGCAAATATGTCCTGTCATTTGGTAGGCTGTCTTTTTGTTTTGTTGATGATTTCCTTTGCTTTGCAAAAACTTTTATTTTTTTGATGTGGTCCCATTTATTTATTTTTCCTTTTGTTTCTCTTTCCTCAAGGAAATATGTCCGAAAAAATATCACTAAGAGAAATGTCAGAGACTTTACTCCCTGTATTTTCTTCTAAAAGTTTTGTGGGGATTTTTGTTTGGCTTTTGTGTTATTGTTGTTTTTAACATCTATTGAATTCATTGGGGTGACATTAGTTAATAAAATTATATAGGTTTCAAATGTACAGTTCTATAGTACATCATCTGTATGTTGCATTGTGTTCACCACCCAAAGTCAAGTCTCCTATCACTATTTATCCCTCCTTTACCCCCTTCTACCTGCCCCTACCCGCCTTTCCCTCTGATAATCACTATGTTGTTTGTCTTTGTGTTTGAGTTGGTGTTTTCTTTTCTTTTTGCTTAATCTCTTCACCTTTTTCACCCATCACTATCCCCTCCCCTCTGACAGCTGTCAGTCTGTTGTCTGTGTGTGTGTATATATATATATATATGTATATAGTTTGTTTATTTTGTTCATTAGATCTCACATATGAGTGAAATCACATGGTATTTGTCTATTGCGAGTCTTTCATTTAAGTTCTTAATCCATTTGAGTTTATTCTTGTATATGATGTAAGAAGGTGGTTTAGTTTCAATTTTTGTGCATGTATCTGTCTATTTTTTCCAACACCATTAATTGAATAGACTGTCTTTGTATGTTTTTGCCTTTTTTGTCCAATATCAATGGACCATATAGGTATGGGTTTGCTTTGATTTATTTATTCTATTCTACTAATCTGTGTATCTGTTTTTATGCCAAAGCCATGTTGTTTTGATTACTGTAGCTTTGTAGTATATTTTGACTTCAGGCAGCATAGTTACTCCAACTTATTGTTCTTTTTCAAGATTACTGTGTCTGTTTGGGGGTCTTTGGTGGTTCCATATAAGTTTTGGATTACTTGTTCTAGTTCTATGAAAAATACCATTAGTATTCTTATAGGAATTGTGTTGAATCTATAGATTGCTTTGGTTCATATGGATGTTTTCATGATGTTAATTCTCCATGAGCATGTTATATGCTTTTATTCATTTATATCTTCTTCAAGTTCTTTTTTCAATGTCCTATAATTTTTTGAGTATTGGTCTTTTACCTCCTTAGTGAAATTTATTTCTAGGGTTTTTTTTAATGCAATTGTAAATGGAATTTTGTTCTTAGTTTCCCTTTCTGATAGTTCATTTTTTATGTATAAATAATGCAATTGATTTCCAGATATTTACTTTGTATCCTATTACTTTTCAGAATTTATTTATCAGTTCTAGTAGTATTATGGTAGAATCTGTGGGATTCTCTTTATTTAGTATCATGTCATCTGCAAATAATGATACTTTTACTTCATTTTCAATTTGGATGCCTTTTATTTCTTCTGGTTTGATTTATATGGGTAGGTCTTCTCTTACTATGTTGATAAGAGTGATGAAACTGGACATCTCTATCATATTCCTGATTTTAAAGGAAACACCTTTAGTTTTTACCCATTGACTATGATATTAACTGTATTTGTCATATATGGCCTTTATTATATGGAGGTATTTACTCTCTATTCCCATTTTGCTGAAGAGTTTTTATCATAAATGCATGCTGGGTTTTGTCAAATGCTCTTTCTGAATCTGTTGATATGATTGTATATTTTTAGACTTCATTTTGTTTACATGGTATATCACTTTAATTAATTTGCAGATACTGTACCAACCTTGCATCCCAGGAATAAGTCCCACTCGATCATGGTGTATGATCTTTTTAATGTATTGCTGAATTCAATTTGTAATTTTTGTTGAGGATTCTACTATCTGTGTTCATCAGGAATATTGACTTATAATTTTCTTCTTTTGTAGTGTTTTTACCTGGTTTGGGAATTGTGATAATGCTGGCTTCATAAAATAGGTTTGGGAGTCTTCTCTCCTCCTGAATTTTTTGGATTAGTTTGGGAAGGAGAGGTGTTAGTTCTTCTTCGAATGTTTGCTAAAATTTACTTTGGATGCCATTTTGTCCAGGACTTTTGTTTCTTGGGAATTTTTTGATTACTGCCTTAGATTTGTTGATTGTCATTGGTCTGTTCAAATTTTCTATCTCATTTTTATTCAGTTTTGGAAGATGGTGTGTTTCTAGAAATTTATCCATTTCTCCCAGATTGTCCAATTTGTTGGTGTGTAATTGTTTTTAATATTTTCTGTTAATTCTTTCTTTTTTCTGTGGTGTCAGTTGTCACTTCTCTTTCACTTCTGATTTTATTTATTTGGGTCCTTTGTTTTTCTTGATAAATCTGATTAAATGTTTATCAGTTTTGTTTATATTTTCAAAGAACCAGCTTTTGGTTTCATTGATCTTTTGTATTGTTTGTTTTTATATTCTATTTAATTTATTTCAGCACTGATATTTTATTATTTCCTTGCTCCTACTCATTTTAGGCCTTATTTGTTGTTTTTTCCTAGATCCTTTAAGTGTAAGGTTAGATTGTTTATTTGAGAATTTTTTTTGAGGTACTTCTTGATTGCTTTGAATTTCCCTTTTAGGACCGCTATGCTGTGTTTCATTGATTTTGTGTTGTATTTTCATTTTCCTTTGTCTCAAGGGTATCTTTTGATTTCTTCCTTGATCTCATTTTTTTATAAATTTTATTTCTTTATCTTTAGAAGGGAGGAAAAGGAGAGAAATATCAATGTATGGTTGCTTCTGGTGCATCCCCTGCCGGGAACTGGCCTGCAACCTAGGCATGTGCCCTGACAGGGAATCGAACCACGATCTTTAATCTTTTGGTTCGCAGGCCCGTGCTCAATCCACTGAGCTACACCAGCCAGGGCTTTGATCTCATTTTTTTTTAAATATTTTCTTCGAGAGAGGGGAAGGGAAGGAGAAAGAGTGGGAGAGAAACATCAATGTGTGGTTGCCTTTCATGCCTCCCCTGCTGGGAACTGGCCTGCAACCCAGGCATGTGCCCTGACTGGGAATCGAACCGCGATACTCTGGTTCACAGGCCCGCGCTCAATCCACTGAGCTACGCCAGCCAGGGCTGATCTCATTTTTAATACATTCATTATTAGCATGTTATTTAGCCTTCTTGTGTTTGTGTGTTTTCCAGTTTTTTCTTGTAATTGGTTTCTAGTTTTATATCATTGTGATTGGAGAAAATGCTTGATAGGATTTAAATCTTCTTCAAATTTTTGAGACTTGTTTTGTGTCCTGACATGTGGTCCATCCTGGGAAGTGTTCCAGATGCACTTGAAAAGAATGTATGTATTTTATTGCTTTGGGGTGAGATGCTCTGAAAATATCAATTAAATCCATCTGGTCTAGTGTTATTTAAGGCCACTGTTTCCTTGTTGGTTTTTTTGTCTGGAATATCTATCCATTGATGTCAATGTGGGTGTTAATCCCTACTATGACTTTATGGCTATCAGTCTCTTCCTTTATGTCCATAAAGATTTGCTTTCTATATTTAGGTGCTCCTGTGTTTGGTGCATAAATGTTTACAAGGGTTATATCCTCTTGTTGGATTGCTCCCTTTATCATTATGTAGTGTCCTCTGTCACTTATTGTAGCCTTTTTTTAAAGTCTAGTTTGTCTGCTATAAATATTTCCACCCCAGCTTTTTTCTTCATTTTAATTTTCATGAAGTATCTTTCCCCATTTACTTTCTGTTTGTGTGTGTCTTTCGTTCTGCAGGAGTCTCTTGCGGACAGCATAGATATGCATCTTATTTTCCCATCCATTCATCTACTCTGTGTCTTTTGATCGGAATACCTAACCCATTCGTGTTTAAAGTGATTATTGATAGGTATGTGTATATTGCCATTTTATTCTTTCTAAATATGTTCTTTTTATCCTTTTTATTAAAGAAGTCCCTTTAACTTTTTTGGTAAAACTGGTTTGGTAGTAATGAACTCTATTAGTTATTTTGGGGGGGTTCTTATTATTATTGTTTTTGTCTAGGAAGCTCTTTATCATTGAATTTTATTTATTTATTTAATCTTTTATCCTCATGAGAGGACATGCCTTTAGACTTTAGAGAGAGGGAAAGGGAGGGAGAGAGAGAGAGAAATAGCAATGTGAGAGAGAAATATCAACCAGTTGCTTTCTGTGTGCACCCCGAGCAGGGCCCAAACCCACACTGAGGCATGCGCCCGGGTGGGAATCAAACCTGCAACCATTTGGTTTATGGGATAATGCTCCAATCAACTGAGCCACACTGGTCAGGGCGTATCTTTCCATTTTAAATGACAGCTTTGCTGAGTAGAGTAATCTTGGTTGTAGGTCCTTGCTTTTCATCACTCTGAATATTTTGTGCCAATCCCACTGGCCCGAAGTGTTTCTCTTGAGAAATCAGCTGACAGTCTTATAGGACCTCCCTTGTAACTGTCTTTCTCTTGCTGCTTTTAAGATTCTCTCTTTCTCTTTAAACTTTGGCATTTTAATTATGATATGTCTTGGTATGAGCCTCTTTGCATTCATTGTGTTTGGGACTCTCTGCACTTACAAGTCCAATCTCTTCCTGGACTTACGTGCCTTTTTCCCTCACCAGGTTAGGGAAGTTTTCAGTCATTATTTTGCCCTATACATTCTCAATTCTTCTTCTGGGACTCTTATGACACAGATGTTATTATGCTTGATGATGTCTCAAAGGTCCCTTAATTTATCCTCAATTATTAAAATTCTTTTTGCTGCTCTAATTGGGTTCTGATCCCTTGTCTTTCAAATCAGTGATTAGGTGCTCTGCGTTATCTAATCTGCTGTTGATTCCTTTTAATGTATTCTCAGCTCAGATACTGTATTATTCATTTCTGACTGTTTCTTTTTCTCTTTTAAAGATTTCATTAATTTATTTTTAGAGAGAGGGGAAGAGAACAAGAAAGAGAGGGAGAAAAACATCAATGTGTGGTTGCCACTCACATGTCCCCTACTGGGCACCAGTCATGTACTCTGACTTGGAATTGAACCAGTGACCCTTTAGTTTGCAAACTGGCATTTAATCCACTGAACCATACCAGCCAGGGCTGACTGGTTCTTTTTTATATAGTTTCCATGTCCTTCTTTTTATGCTTACTATCTCTTTTTTGAAGTTCTCACTGAGTTTATCCATTTTTCTAATATTCTTGAGCAGTCTTATAACCATCATTTTGAATTCTGTATTTGGTAGATTTCTTGCCTTCATTTCATATGGTTCTTTCATTTCAAGCACATTTCTTTGTGTCCCCATATTGGCTGCCTCTGTGTATTTCTTTCTGTGTACTAGGTAGATATGCTTTGTCCCCCAGTCTTGGGATGGTGGCCTTAGGTGGTAGGTGTCCTTTGGGAATCCATGGTGTTGTCTGATGACTTAATCTAGGTAATCTAGGAATGTCCCTTGTGTGGGTTATGTGATCCCTTCTGCTGTAGTTGAGTCTTGATTGCTATTGTTCTGTTGGTGGGTGGGGTCAACCCTGAGTTTAGGTGACTATGAGGATTGACCTTGGCCACAGTGTTATGAACTATTATTCAGGTGTGACCCCCCCAAAGCAGAATTTGCCCTAGCAGGATCTTGTGCCTTATAAGATATTTACTTATTTGTGCCACTTGTCAAGCTAATTGGCTTGTGCTCTGATGTCATCTGAAGATTGCCTTTTGGTGTGTTGGTTCTGGGGCCTTTTGGGAGGGACTCCAGTGCAGGTCAATGTCAGACATGGCTTGTGACCAGTGCTAGGCTACCTGTTAGGAGCTACAAAGCAATCCTGCTGGCTGCCTGTTAGGCTTAGACCCTTAAAGGGCCCCTGGTGGTACATGAGTTACATGAGCTAGGTCTTCAGTGAGTCACCAGGTATGGACAAGTGGTATTCACTAGGTTGATACAGATTCAAACTTGGTACCAATGGTGGTCTTAGGCCAGCTGCCCATTTGCCTGGGGCCTGTGGATCTTTTCAGTGGGGTGGTGTCAGAGAACTGTCAGGATGAAGCCAGTAGAGTTCATCAGACTAAAACAGGTTAAGATTTGGCCATGTGGAGGGAGAACTCTGCACAGGAACAGTAGTGCCAGTCAGAGCATGTAGGGAGGAAATGGCCCTTAACTAGAGCCACACAACTTAGTCTCCCGGTATACTTCTGACACAGCCAGAGTCTGCTTGGAATTCCTTGAGAACGTTCCAAGAAAGACCACAGTGCGAGCCCAGGCTGGTCACAGCCAGCAGACTCCTCTGCCATGTGTGACCTTGGCAGGGTGGGGCCACAGGGAATTGATATGGTGGGGCTAGTGGATCTCCATTCAGGGGATAGCACCTTTGCAAGGTGAAATCAGCCCTTGCCCTTATGATAATCCATTCAGCATCTTTCTGTGTATCTCTGACACCCTCTAGATCCATTCAGACTTCCTCAAAAGCCCTCTAACAAACTCTGCAGCATGAGTCCAGGTTGGCCTCAGCTAGCTGACTCTTTCAGAGAGCTGGTAGGTTAGCAGGGCACGGCCATAGGGAATCAGGAGGGCAGAGCTAGTACATTTCCTCCTCTGATGCAACAGCAGAGGAGATGCTCGAACCTGGAAAGATGGTATCTGTGGGCACTGTGGGAGAGGGCTTCAGCACAGCGACAATGGCTGCTGTCCCTCTAGCCTTCTCCCAGTAGACATAATTCCCAGTCTCACCTTGTATGTCTCCAGCCTGCTCTGAGCCCCTGTTCCAGTGTGAGTAGCTGCAAAATGGGGTCTTGAGTGTTGGCCCTTTAAGAGGGTACCTGGGTTTCTAGTGAACTCCTGTCTTTTTCTAGTGGACAGACTCTCTGCTGATTCTCACAGCCAGAAGTTATGTGGGTTCCTCTTCCCAAATCTGATGATTCAGTCTGGGGAGCCTGGCATGGGGTTGTGATTTAATGCTCTTTGGAGAATATTTGTGACTGAGATGTCCCTCTGGATTCTCCACCACCACAGGTAGGTGGAGGGCCAGCCTTTCTCCCATCTCTGCCCTTCCTACCAGTCTCCATGTGGCTTCTTCTGTAATTTTTTGGTTATCAGACTTCTTTTCATTTAGTCTTCAGTTGGTTATTCAGGTTGATTGTTCCATAATTTAGTTGTAATTCTAGTTTGGTCCTGGGAGGAGGTGAGTGTAACTTCCTCCTACTCTGCTCTCACCTCAGATCTCTCACAATCCCTATTTTCTTCAGCATTCTGCCACATTTGACAAGTGTTCTATGTGTAACAAGCAGCACTCTTGTGATATAATCAGAACTCTCTATTTTTGTTTCTTCCTGTAAATGTATTCAATGGGGAAAGGTCTACTGCTACTGGATGAAAACTCAGGAAACTTTCTGCTCACTCTTAGGCAATAAAATCTCCTAGTGTCACTTTAAATCATGTTCAGTATCTCAAATGTCAGGTGCCATGTAATTGGCAGAGTTTGCAACTTCATTTCAGCTCTTCCTGTCCCTTGGCAAGGGCCTTCTGCAGGCAAAATATCTCAGCTCCTGAAAAAGGGGGCAAGTTCTCCTTTCTCCTGGCCCTTGACCATCAGTCCTTTCCAACTGATTGAGGTTCTAATCTCTTGGGTTCAAAACAGTGATAGGAAGAAGTCCAGATAACAGAAAAATGAAAATTTTCACTGATAGGTTTTACTCAACTAGTACTATTGTTAATATGACTTCTTGCACCCTGAATTAGTCAGGTTAAAATAGATTTTAAATCCATTTTAACCTAACTAATCCATTTTAATCCATTTTAAACCTGGGGTACTTTTTTTTAAGGTTCCTCATAGACTGTCTTCTTCTCTCCTAACTGAGCTGAAGGCAATCTCTTCATCCTCTAAACTGTCAGGATTTTAATAAATACTTATGACAATAGACATGCTTTTTACCCTAGTAGTTTCCAGCTTCTGCAGTACATCAGATTCACTTGGACAATTTTTAAAAAATAAAAGTGCCAATGCCTTGCCCCCAGCCTATTGAGTGGGAATCTCTATATTGGAGCTATAATGTGTTTGCTTTTTAAAATTTCAGATGATCTGATGCTTACTAAAGGCCAAGGACACAAAATGCAGCCCTACATTAAAGTTAATAGTGTGTGGCTTCCTTCCTGGACTCTCAACTTCCATTGGGTCTTTTTCATGTTTATAATACCCTTTATAAAGCCTCAATCTTAACAGATTCTGCTTGTTTGGGGGCACGAAGGAATTTGAGATCTCAGGGTTCCAGTAGAGAAGCTTTGTCACTGAGATTTTTTCAGGCTTCAGACTGAACTGCATTTATTTCTGGTGCTCAATAAATATTGTATGAGGAACTGGCTAGGTGGTTGGTGCCTAGGAAAGAAAAGTTACATAACAGTCCAGTTAAATAAGATACACTGGTTACGGTTCCTGTATCTGTCTTGAGAAATCTCATGCCTGGCTGTGTTCTAAGAGCTTAAATGAGCATTACCTCAAATAATGTTTACCACAATCATTTGAGAGAGGGAATGTGGTCCTCACTTTTTAGATGAGGAACCTGAGTCGCAGGGAGGGTAAGTAACCTGACCCCAAGGTCACACGTGCATAAGGTACAGTCAAGATTTCAACCCAGGTTCTCTGGCTTTGGATCCTGAGTTACCAAATACTGTGTCGTAGCACTTCTCATTCAAAGGGAGTAGGACTGTAGAGAAATTTGGGGAGATAATAGGATTAGCCAGTTTCTCCTCCTCCCCTACATCTGCCTGCCTTCTTTCAGTCTGCCTTCCTCTCTGTCCTCTGCCTAATGTTCCTGCCCTACAGGGGAACATTAGTGAAAGAATCTTAGCAAAAGGCAGGGGTTAATTTCATGAGGTTAATTTTTAAAATTTACTCTGGCAGCATTTACGTAAGTTGGGTAAGGTTGGAGTCATCCTAAAACAAGCAAGAATTGTATGAAGTTATTGTAGTAGTTGGGAGGAAATATTATAGAGTGTTTACTAATAGAGGTGGAAAGGAAGAGAAGGATGTCAGATGTTATTCAGGTAAAAT
This sequence comes from Artibeus jamaicensis, assembly GCF_021234435.1. Classification (NCBI taxonomy): domain Eukaryota; kingdom Metazoa; phylum Chordata; class Mammalia; order Chiroptera; family Phyllostomidae; genus Artibeus; species Artibeus jamaicensis. The sequence goes on along the minus strand of NW_026522030.1, from coordinate 38,570,849 downwards.
TGAAGCTGTTTAGTAATAGATTATATGGGAGACATGAAGGAGAGGAGAGATCTAGAATATGTTGAGTTTTGATGTGGTTGTCTTGAGAGATTGCTGTGTAATTCATTCTCAAGAAAGAAGTAGATTTGGGGTAAGGGAAAGTAAGTTTGTTCATAGCTGAGTTCAAAGGACGCGTGGAATAGACAATGGAAATATCTAGTAGTTAGTTATATATGACAGTCTAGAGATAGAGCAGCCCCATCTAGAGATATAAATGTGACAGACATCAGCACATTGGTCACAGTTAAAAGCATGAAGTGGATACTTTTGCTTATAGAGAGAGAATTTAAAGTGAACTGGGAACCAAGGAAGCATATATTAGGAAGCAATCCCTATGAATTTAATAAAGCATCCTGACTCTGTCCTGGATGGCTTTTTTAATTTGAAGAAATCACTAGCCCTCTCTGAACCTCAGTTTCCGTGCTGATAAAAGTTAGTGTAGGTGATTTCTAGAGTCCCTTTGAGATCTGACATTCTGTGATTGTAATTGTTAGTATTTGTTTTCATGACTGCTTTGGGGGAAATAGGGCATTTATTAATTGCTTAATCCTGTAACCTTAATGAAATTGCATGTACCCCTCATGTGTCTTTCTGATAAACATAATCATTTTCCTGTGCATGTCAACCCCATCAATGCTCTTTAAAGATAGCCTGGGGTACCATGCACATGGTAGGTTTGAGGAACCCAAATGTATTTCATGAGGGGCAATAGGGGGTAGTGATTAAGAGCTTCGCCTCTGAAGCCAAACCCCTGGGCTCCAATTCTTCTGTCACATAACCTGCTATGTTACCTCAGGTAATTTAGCTAATCGCTGTTCCTCCCTTCCCTCATTTATCAAATAAAGACAGTAATCTTAGAGATAGTATAGGGATTAGATGAGTTAATGTACACACATTACTTGGAGGGGTACCTGGCACATATGCCCTTAGTAAATGGAAACTACTACTGTATGATGGTGACAATGACAACATAGTCTGCTGGAAAGTGTCTTAATTGTAACGATTGAGGGACTTCCAGCCAAAATGGAAGCATGGGTAGATATAGTTTGCTTCCTTGCATAACCAACAGAAGGACAACAACAAATTTCAAAACAAAAAAATAGCCAAAACTGCCAGAAAATCAGACTGTATGGTAGTCTGACAACCAAGGAAAGAAAAAACATTTATTCAGACTGGTATGAGGGGTGGAGATGAGCAGCCAGGGCAGAGAGGACTCCAGGCAAGGCGGTGGTGGCTGGAGGACTGGGTGGTCCCACATTTTGTGAGTATAAACCAGGAGGAGCAACTGGGGAGAGATATGCTACGCAACCCAGGGTTCTAATCAGGGAAAAGAAAGCCTCAAAATTTCTAGCTGTAAAAACCTGTGGGGTGTGGCAGTGGCAGGAGAAACTACCAGCCTCACAGGAGAATTCATTGGAGAGACCCACAGGGTCCTAGAACATACATAAATGCACCCACCCTGGGAATCATCACCAGAAGGACCCAAGTTGCTTGTGGGTAGTGGGGAAAGTGACTGAAAGCCAGCCAAGAGTCAAGCAAGCTGAATTGTTCCCTCTCTGACCCTCGCTCACATCCAGGGCCACCGCACAACAAAGATAATTACCCCAGCCTGGCAAATACCTAAGGCTCCACCCCCTTACAACTTGACAAGTGTCCCGAGACAAAGAACTGTGGCCCAAATGAAAGAACAGATCAAAACTCCAGAAAAAAAGCTAAGCAGTCAGGAGGTAGACAACATATCTGATGCAGAGTTCAAAACACTGGTAATCAGGATGCTCACAGAAATGGTTGAATATGGTCACAAAATAGAGGAAAAAGTGAAGGCTGTGCAAACCGGGACTCAAATCACTAATCTGGAACAAAAGGAAGAAATAGGTACCCAACCAGAACAGAATGAAGAAACAAGAATTAAAAAAATGAAGAGAGGCTTAGGAACCTCTGGGACAACTTTAGGTGCCCCAACATCTGAATCATAGGGGTGCCAGAAAGAGGACAGGAAAAGCAAGAAATTGAAAACTTGTTGAACAAATAATAAGAAAGAATTTCCCCAATTTGGCAAAGGAAATAGGCTTCCAGGAAGTTCAGGAAGCTCAGAGTCCCAAATAAATTGGACAAAAAGAGGCCCACACCAAGACACAGCATAACATTAAGTTACCCAAGATAAGGAGAGAATCTTAAAAGCAGCAAGAGGAAAGACAGTTACCTACAAAGGAGTTCCCATAGGGCTATCAGCTGATTTCTCAAAAGAAACCTTGCAGGCAAGAAGGGGCTGAAAAGAAGTATTCAAAGTCATGAAAGGCAAGGACCTATATCCAAGATTACTCTATCCAGCAAAGCTATCATTTAGGATGGAGGGGCAGATAAAGTGCTTCCCAGATAAGATCAAGTTAAAGGAGTTCCTCATCACCAAGCCCTTATTATGTGAATGTTAAGAGGACTTATCTAAAAAATGAAGATGATCAAAAATATGAATAGTAAAATGACAACAAACTCACAACTATCAACAACCGATCTTAAAAAACAAAAACAAAAACTAAGTAAACAACTAAGAACAGGAACAGAATCAGAGAAATGGAGATCACATGGAGGGTTATCAATAAGGAGGGGCAGAGGGGAGAATGGGGGAAAAGGTACAGAGAATAAGAAGCATAAATGCTAGGTACAAAATAGTCAGGGGGTGGTTAAGAATGGTATAGGAAATGGAGAAGCCAAAGGGCTTATATGTATGACCCAGGGACATGAACTCAGGGGGGAGGAATGCTGGTGGGAAGGGAGGTATGGGGCAGAGGGAAATAAAGGGGAGAAAAAAATAGGACAGCTGTAGTAGCATAATCAATAACATATTCTTTAAAAGCTGTAAGGACTGAATAAATCTAATATCTTAGACTTTCTATTTTCAAAAGCAGAGTGAAGAGGAAAAATCTATATTAATTCCTAATACATGGGGACTTTCAGATAGCTGAACTCCAGGTGTGGTAAAAGTTTATTTTCTGGTAACAAATTACTAAGCCACAGGTAAAAAATGCAGAGGGATAGTGAATTACAATTGCATTCAGTTCATAGATTCGCTGGTATTAAATAGGAGGAATTAGAGTGCCCCACCCTAATACACTTTCTTTTTGTTGCTTTTCCTTGTCATCTTAACATGAAGCTGAGCAAAAGGAGAAGAAACTTTGAACTGCCCTTTCTCAGTAGTAAACCTTGCTGTCTTGAAGCAGCTGAGAGGTTAGATGGCTGTTGACTGTGCTGTTGTCAACCTCTAAATCAAAAAAAAAAATTGTTTTCTTAGAGCATGTAGCTTATGAATCTTTTAAACTAGGGCAGCAGCTTCAAATTTCTTTGGAACCTTGGACCTGCTCCTCAAAACATACCTTCCAGGTATCACCTACATGGAGGGAAAGATGTGTCTCGAGGAATAGTAACTATTGAAACTTCTTGAATCTTTTCCCAGTTTATTTCTCTTCTCTCTCTCTTTTTTTTTTCCTGAGAGAGGCTGAATCTAACATGTTTGTCAAGCACAGACAAACGGGTGTCCCTGTGCTGTTTATTATATGCCGGGAAGGACAGTAGCATGAAGGCAGTCATTCAAAACGGGGTTTAAAATGAATACATAAGAATAATCCCCTGGATTAGTCCCAGTTGGAAAGTCCAGTGCGACCAGGGAGGGCAGCTGCTACTGGTGGAGATGAACAAATGGCTGGTTGAAGGGAATGGTATTCACTGATCCAGACACATTTTTAGTGACCAGTGGCCTATCTCCCCCATGGGATCCATCTCTTAGACTCAGAGTGTAAAATTCTTAAATAATATGGGGTGTTTTTTTTGTTGTTATTTTTCCTTCTTAGAAACTGTCTACTTGATTGCATATGAACCTTTCAGTTCATACTTTTTAGACCAAAGAAATGTATAGCTCTAAGAATTATGATCTCAGGGAAGAAGCTGAAGAGAGAATTTTCCTGTACAGAATCAAACTAAAAGCCAGAGACAAGGGAGGCCCCCTGGTGAGAGTAGTGGAAAAGTTGGCAGGGTCATTTTGTGATCAGAATGCTGAATATTTTGATAGAAAGAAACCAGTTTGTACAGAGCCTTTACTGTTTGCTAAGCCCATCGTGGACATTGTATCATTTTATCCTGACAAACAGGTTGTGTCCCCACTTCATAAGTGAGAAAAGTGAAGTCCAGAGAGAGGTTGACAGACTTGTCCCAGGTCAAAGGGCTGAAAGAATGATAGTCTGACTTTTTCTTACCTTTTTTGCTATGGTCCTGCTGTGTACCAACATGTTGAGCCCTTAAGTATGTAATTCAACTAGATTTGCAGCTTTTTCATGTTGTGCATATTTTAAAATTAACTTTACACATTATCCATAAACCCATCAGTCCCATTTCCCTTCTTGCCAAATGCATTATCTTTGAGGTGAAAGGCAGAGAGAAGCGTGTGTGTGTGTGTGCGTGTGTGTGCACGTACGTGTATGTATTGATTTATGGCCTAGGAGAAGTTCAGTGCCAGAGAAGGACCCAAAAATAGACACTGCCCAACATGTATAAAATCAGTGAGGAACAAATGATACTCTCTCATTTTTCTGTTCTATTTAAAAGACTTAAGGCAGTAGAGAGGAGGGCTGGATGATTTCTTTTTTAAATTATTTATTTATTTATTTTTAGAGAGACGGGAAGGGAGAGAGAGAGAGGTACAGAAACATCAGTGTGTGTTTGACTCTCGTTCGCCCCCTACAGGAGACCTGGCCTGCAGCCTGGGCATGTGTCCTGACTGAGAATCAAAGGAGTGATCCTTTGGTTCTCAGGCCAGCACTCAATCCACTTGAGTGGATGGCTGTCTTTCACATACTCACTGATATTCTCTCTCGAAATCTCTCTAGAAAAAATTGAACAAAGTTACTATGATTCACATGCATTTACTTACTTTGCTGAGGGCCTAGACTGGGAACTCCTTCCATCACCTTTGAGGCCCTTGTCTTTCTTTGTACTTCCTCCATATAATGGGTGTAGTTTCATGCAGCTGGTGTGATGACTTTTAGCTGTTACACAAAATGAAAGGTGAGAGGTGTCAAAAGCCCCTATAGTATACTTCTGCTTTGATTTCCTAATCTTTGATGTTGCTTTAAACATTTAAGTATCAGATTAAACAACCTTACAGGTAAATTCTGGGAGATTTTCTGTACTGAGTAGGCTCTCAACAATTGTAGAGTGAATACTGGATAACAGTTTCTGAGATCATCTACTATTTTCTTTCGTTGATAACAATATAGGTTCCTGTGGCCAAAATCATATCCTTAAACACAATCTCATTCTTCTAACATGTAATAACAGCTCCCACTGAGTTACTTTGGTGTTAATTTAACTCTGTTGCATTTTATGAATTATGCTGGAGAATATTGTAGGACCATTTTTTAAAGTATATTTTATTGATTATGCTATTACAGTTGACCCAATTTTTTCTCCTCTATATCCCCACTTTGCCCTGCATTCCTCTACCCTCCAGGATCCTCACCCCCTGTAGTTCATGTTCATGGATTGTACATGTAAGTTCTTTGGCTTCTGTGTTTCCTATCCTTAACCTACCCCCTGGTCCTTTTTCTGCCTACCAATTATGTTTCTTATTCCCTGTACCTTCCCTGCCATTCTTCCCCCTCCCCCTTTCCACTGATAACCCTCCATGTGATCTCCATTTCTCTGATTCTGTTCCTGTTCTTAGTTGTTTACTTAGTTTTTGTTTTTGTTTTTTAAGATCAGTTGTTGATAGTTGTGAGTTTGTTGTCATTTTACTATTCATATTTTTTATCATCTTCATTTTTTAGATAAGTCCTCTTAACATTCACATAATAAGGACTTGGTGATGAGGAACTCCTTTAACTTGATCTTATCTGGGAAGCACTTTATCTGCCCCTCCATCCTAAATGATAGCTTTGCTGGATAGAGTAATCTTGGATATAGGTCCTTGCCTTTCATGACTTTGAATACTTCTTTTCAGCCCCTTCTTGCCTGCAAGGTTTCTTTTGAGAAATCAGCTGATAGCCTGATGGGAACTCCTTTGTAGGTAACTGTCTTTCCTCTTGCTGCTTTTAAGATTCTCTCCTTATCTTGGGTAACTTAATGTTATGCTGTGTCTTGGTGTGGGCCTCTTTTTGTCCAATTTATTTGGGACTCTGAGCTTCCTGGACTTCCTGGAAGCCTATTTCCTTTGCCAAATGGGGGAAATTCTTTCTTATTATTTGTTCAATAAGTTTTCAATTTCTTGCTTTTCCTGTCCTCTTTCTGGCACCCCTATGATTCAGATGTTGGGACACCTAAAGTTGTCCCAGAGGTTCCTAAGCCTCTCTTCATTTTTTTAATTCTTGTTTCTTCATTTCTGTTCTGGTTGGGTGCCTATTTCTTCCTTTTGTTCCAGATTAGTGATTTGAGTCCCAGTTTCCTTCCCTTTACTGTTGGTTCCCTGTATATTTCTCTCCATTTCACTTTGCACAGCCTTCACTTTTTCCTCTATTTTGTGACCATACTCAACCATTTCTGTGAGTATCCTGATTACCAGTGTTTTGAACTCTGCATCAGAGAGGTTGTCTATCTCCTGATTGCTTAGCTCTTTTTCTGGAGTTTTGATCTGTTCTTTCATTTGGGCCACAGTTCTTTGTCTCAGGACACTTGTCAAGTTGTAAGGGGGTGGAGTCTTAGGTATTTTCCAGGGTGGGGCAATCATCTTTGTTGTGCTGTATGTGGGGGAGGGTCAGAGAGGGAACAATGCCACTTGCTCACTCAGCTCTAGCCTAGTTTCCCACAAACTCTCCTGTGAGACTGGGAGTTTCTTCAGCCATTGAAACACCCACAGTATTTTACAGCTAGAGGTTTTGAGTCTTTAGTTTTGTGTTCACCCAGCCCCACCTCGCCTGCACCTTCTGCTGCCTTGCTGCACATCCTCTCTGCTGACTGCCTGTCTCCACCTCTCCTACTGGTCTGGTTGAATGTTTCTTTAACTCCTGGGTTGTCAGTGTTCCATGCAGTTTGATTTTCTGGCACTTCTGGTTGTTTATTGTTTTTAAATTGGTTGTCTTTCTTTTGGTTGTGTGAGGCAGCGAAGCTTTTCTATGTATGCCTCCATTTTGGCCAGCTCTTACCATTTTCTCCAGAACCAATTTTTTGATTGAGCACAAAGATTGCAGTTGAGAAAGTCAAAGACTATAAAGTGAGGTTCATTTCTTCCTTCATACCTTCTTAAAAATAGCTAACTTTGAAGGATATGGGGGAACAGGACCAAGAGAGCTGATGGTTCTGTTGGTGACCTATAACTGGCCTCACACAAGTATCCAGTGGTTATGTGAGGCCGCTGGAATCTATTGGTCTTCAGGGGCCCAGTGCAATGTAGCTTGATGGATATGTGTGTGTGTTTGTGTCTCCATTCTTTCTACTGTCAAGGCTAGCGGGCCATTCTTTCACTGATAATGTGATGTGTCAGAGAGATTTAGAAGATTAGAATTCCAGTATAGAGTTAGACTCGTGATTAATGCTTGAACAAAGTATCTTCCTTCCAGTTGGAGTATATTCTTATTCTTTTCTGTTCTCCATTTATATTCCAAGTTCCTATTCCCTCCTCTTTGTATCAGTAGCATTTTGAGGTCTAACTTCATACACAGTAAAGTATATACATTTCGAGTTTCTAGTTTAGTAAATTTTTACATATGTGTGCACCTGTATAATTAGCACCCAGATCCAGGATATGGAACATTTCCTTGTGCTCTTTCCAGTCAGTAGCCCCAAGGGTAACTTCTATTTTAACTTCATAGATTGATTTTGGCTGTTCTTGTACTTCATTAAAATGGAATCATAGAATTGTATTTTTTTGTGTTTGATTTTTTCCAGTCAACATTATAATGTAACTCATCCATGTTGTTGAGTAAAGTATTCCACTGTATAATGTATTCATCTATTTGAATGCTTATGGACATTTGGGTTGTTTCTAGCTTTCAGCTATTACAAATAATAATGCAAGGAAGATTCTTGTACAGGTCTTTTTAGGAGATTGCCCAAGAGTGCAATTGCTTCATCACAGAACATGAGTATATATTTTCTTTCCATATGTACTGTACTACCAAGTTTTTTTCCTTAGTGGTTACACCAGGTAACACTCCCAAGTTCCTATACTTTGAAAGTATAATTTTTTTCTGCAATATTTTTATTCTAGGTTGGTGGTGCTAGTTAATATGAGATTTGGAGATATTTTCCAGTTCATTGCAGATTACACAGGTACATCTACACATTTGTATTTCACATCACTCAATATGGATATACTTGGGAGTCTAATAGTGAAAAATCCCTAGGATTAAAAGGAAACTGTTAGTTTGAGAAAGTATAATATTAATCACAATAAAATTTAACTATTGAATAGATGTCTGATTTTACGACTTAGGAGTGAGCATAAATACCAGCTAACCATGGTGTTCAATTCATACCCAGATCGAAATCAGGAGGGTGAATTGACTCAGGGACATTCTCCTGGGCCTTACCTCTGGCGCCATTTTTGTGAAAGGCTGAATTGTATTTTATGGCTACTCTTTTCTCCCATGTATTCCTTTAAGAAGAAGCAGTAACTCAATATAGTAAACACTGCTTGGAATCCTCAGCACTGAGCATTTTAATTCTAACAAGTGTATACCAGCCTGTGGTTGAAAAAAAAATGGAAATTTAGGGCTTCAGTTTCTCAGTTCACATAATGGTTAGTTAGACCATGGTCTGTGTGGTCTGGAGGGCACTATAACTATAATATTGTGGATATAACAAAAATAATTGCCAAAGTAAGGAGCACTTAGAATCAGTCTAGAAAAGCTTAGGGTTCAGTTTTCTTCCCTTTGGACAAAGCTGTGTTAATCCATTCATTCATTCATCATATACTTGCACAATGATTCAGCAACTACTTGTTCAGGATTATGTACAAGGCTCTGTTCTAAGCATACAGCAGGGAACAAAGCAAAAGCCTTGCTGTCATGGAGCTGACCTTCTTGAGTATAAGGGGAGAAAAATAATATATACCTATATGTCATGTGGAGGAAAATAAAAACACACTAAGGACCATGGAATGTAGGCTTAATGTTGGGAACTGCTAGAGCTTTTTATGAGGGAAGTCAGGGCAAGTCTCTGAGTCAGTGACATTTGTGCAGAGACCTGAAGGGACAGACCAGTGTAGACATCCACTGGAGGAAGAGCAAGCTAAGTGGAGGGGGAATATGCCTGGTGAGCTAAAGAGCAGTAAGGGGGCCTCTGCTGTCCAAGGGAGGCTGTGGGAAGTCAGTAGTTAGAGGGGGCACCTAAGTCAAAATAGGGCTCTGTATTAGAGCTCTAACAATCATTGTAATAACCTCAGCCTTTTCTCTGAGCCGGAGTCCACTGGAGGGTTTTGAACAGAAAAGAGACTGTTCAAGTCTTTTTCTTCTTTCTTCCTTCCTTTCTTTCTTTTCTTTTTTTTTTTTTTTTGAGGATGACCTTAAACAATGGGTAGAAAATTAACTTTAGAGACAAGGGTAGAAACAGAGACACAAGTAAAAAATCTCTAATGGGCATGTTCAGGCAAAACCAAATGGCAGAAATGTTTGCTACTGTGGGCTTATCACCACCTCTGTGTTTTACTAGTTAAAGTAATTGTGTTTACCCAGACACAGAAGAATAATGTCAGCATGTTTGAGCCACATAGAAATAATTTAGTAATATGCATTAGCAATATGCTATGGATATGATAAAATAAGAAACTCTATAGTTAATGCTTTTTTTCTATTTAACATTAATTTTCTTCTGGAAGCTCTTCCTCCTCTTTCTTCTGTCCTTGTTCAATAATGTTGTGCCATTCCTCCCACTGCTTGAACTTCAGTCATTTGTCACTCCTCTCTCTGCATCCTCTGTACATCCAGGCAGTCGGGCTCTGTTGTTATAACTCCTTGCTGGCTCCAAGTCCGTCTCTTTTTTTGACCATTCCCAAATTTAGTTTAGACTCTACTTTCATCTCAGAGTTAGCCATCAAATTCTCCTCTAATCCATGGTAAATACAGCAAAAAACCACACAGACTTTGAAATGAGACATTGATTCAAAATAGTTTGATCTTTGCTTGTCTGTATATTTGTAATTTTTGAATTTCAATTGTCTGTCTACAAAATGAGTATGACAATATCTATTATATGGGATTGCAGTGAGGATTAAGGGGGACTGTGGAGTGTTTACAGTGCCTTGCAGGTGGTAGGCACTTAGGAAATGTTGGTACTTTCCATCTTCCATTCTCGCATTTAGCTCCATCACTGATGTGCCTGGCAGGTCCTGTTTAAAGTACAGATCTCATGTGTCATTGCTCTTGTCAAAAACCTTCAGTGGTTCCCTATCATCTCACAATTTAAATAAAGACACTACTGCCTGGCATTTGGAGCTCCAATTCCCTCACTCCAATGATTTCCAAGGTTTTCCCCCAGAACTGTTCTTCTCCATGTACTTCATGTATTAGCCAAATTCGCTATCTATCTTATCATCATGTCGCCACTTCTATGTACAGTGTCATCTCTATGTTAGCATTATACCTATCCTTCAAACCCTGTCTCAAAAACCACTGCCTTTACAAAGCTGCTCACAACCTGGAAGTGGAAATGGCAACACTGTACCCAGGCTCTGGATCCAGGTCCTGCTACTTACTGTCATCCTGGAGACACTACTCAGTCTCTGTAGCTCAGTCACTTTCCCCTGCAAAATTAGAGCAATAATACCTACTTCGTAGGGTTGTTGTAAGGATTAAATAAAATACTACATGTAAAGCCCTTTACCTTGGAAAGCTTAAACTAGTTTCTGTACAATCTTGGGCATGAATAGTCAATATTGTTTTTATCATCAGGACCTGTATTTTACAGGGAATTCAAATTAAATGCTGTTTGAGATACAGTGGGAAGAGGCATGGACTAGGAACCAACAGACCTAGATTTTAGTGTTGGTTGCCACTTAGCCTCTCTGAATCTTTCTTTGCTGCAAAGAGGGGGATGAACAAAAATCACTATGCTTTCTTTCACTTCCACATGGATATCTAATAGTTGCCTCCAACTCAAGTTGACCAAAACAGAACTCTTAATGTCTACTTCTCTGAGCACACTCCTTTCATATCAGTAATGGTGCTGTCAACTACTTACCTAGTTCAAGTAAAAAACCAAAAAAACAAAAACCCAAAACTTATGAGTTACCTTTGAATCATCTATTTCTTTCACCATCTAAATCAAATCTTACTGGTTTTAAATACATCCAAAACAAATCTACTGCTACAGCCCCAGTCTAGTCCTCTCTTGTCTGCAGGTTGCTAAAATTTCCTTCCTAATCCATCTTTCTGCCTCAGCTCTTGCCGTTTTTCAGCGTATTTTTCCACAGAGCCAAAGTGATATTTAAAACATGAACCGCATAATATCACTCTCTTGCTTAAAACTCCCCAATGGTTTTTCGTCATACTTAGAACAAGATCTAAACACTTTTATCTCCTACCACTCTCACCCTTGTGCTTTAGATGCATGGCCCTCTTTTCTCTTCCCACTTCCCAAACTCGTGTCTGCCTTGGGCCTTAGCACGCGCTGTGCTCTGTTGAAGTATTCATCCTCCAGAGGTCAGCATGGCTTGCTTCTGTCACTGATCTCAACCCTAATTGCCCTCTCCCTTCTACAAGTAGTATTCTATCATACCCAATTTTATTTATTCATTTTTTACTATCTGAAAATAGCCTATTTATTTCTTTGCCCCCTGATTGAAATTAAATGTCCTCATATTAGGGCCTAATCATTACTAGCACAGTGCCTGGAATACAGTAGGTATAAAAAAGAGAAAAAGCTGACTTGAATGAATAAATACATAAAGGATTAAATATAAGCCCATTTTAATGAGATGCCACAGTTTATATTTACATGAGCCTACTGTTTTTATTTTTAAAGTCTGGAGACTTGTTTGTTTTCCCTTAACTTAATCACTCATAAATGAATATTATTGAATACATATGCTTGTGCCAGAAATGACTGCAAATAAAACAGTAGTGCAATTACAGGTTGCTTTTCCCCCAAGTTCTCAAATTCACCATTCCATCCACCTCCTCTCCCACACTATCACATTAGTGCAAATTTCCTTGCCTTATGGCCTGCAGGGTTCCCTCCTGTTTCACCCCCGCCCCCGCCCCGTAAATTCTAATCTCCCAATAATCTATTCTCCAGACTGCAGCCAAGGAGCTTTTCAGTCGCCATCATACACCTGCTTGGAAACCTTCGTAGTTTTCAGGATAAAGGAGAGAATCTGCCCTGTCCCACCACGTCCCGTCACACCAGCCCTCTCTCCCATCCTGGTTCCCGCCTGCCGCCTGGCCGGCAGCCCTGGCTTTCCGCTTCTTGAACAGTTCTACATTACACCCATTTCGCCTGCCTCTTATCTTAAAGAAATTGTTCCCTTCCTCAAAGAAGTCCTCTCTGGTTAGGCCAAGTGCCAGTCCCCAGCACACAGCCCCTCGTCTCCAAGGACCTCTATTTCAGAGCTCTTATTTAATAAGTATATACTAGTGAATATGGTAACTTTATTAACGTGTTCATGTGAGCTTGCGCTTAAGAGCAGTTTGCGGAAGGAACTCACTAGCCGCCCAACCACTCCTCGCCCCTCCCCCTAGGCTTGCGGCGCAGCTATGACGCATTAACAGGCACCGCGGGAGATGTCGCAGAACGCCTGCGCGAAGGGGCACGCAAGCGCAGAGGGTCCACACCGCTGACAGATTCTCGGTGGTGGCGGCAGCAGCAGTGGACCTAGACTGCGGGGAATGGGAGTACTAGTTCTCTGACTGAACACCGCCCCCGCCTCCTTAGCCCCCCGACATGGCTCAGGAAAAGATGGAGCTAGACCTGGAGCTGCCTCCGGGTACAGGCGGGAGCCCGGCGGAGGGCAGCGGCAGCGGCGGTGGCGGGGGCCTCAGGAGGTCTAACAGCGCCCCCCTTATCCACGGCCTCAGTGACACTTCGCCGGTGTTCCAGGCCGAGGCGCCGAGCGCCAGACGGAACAGCACAACGTTCCCGAACCGCCATGGCCTGCTGCTACCGGCGTCCCCCGTCCGCATGCACAGCAGCCGCTTGCACCAGATCAAACAGGAGGAAGGCATGGACTTGATCAACCGAGAGACAGTCCACGAACGGGAGGTACAGAACGCAATGCAGATAAGCCACTCCTGGGAGGAAAGTTTCAGCCTGAGTGACAACGACGTGGAGAAATCATCCTCCCCGAAGCGCATCGATTTCATTCCGGTGTCACCAGCACCATCGCCTACCCGCGGAATTGGGAAGCAGTGTTTTTCACCATCCTTGCAAAGTTTTGTGAGTAGCAATGGATTGCCTCCAAGTCCTATTCCCAGCCCCACGACCCGATTTACTACGCGAAGAAGCCAGAGTCCCATTAATTGCATTAGACCAAGTGTTCTTGGACCATTGAAAAGAAAATGTGAAATGGAAACTGAGTATCAGCCAAAGAGATTTTTCCAGGGCATCACCAACATGCTTTCTTCTGACGTTGCACAGCTGTCAGATCCTGGTGTCTGTGTATCTTCCGATACCCTTGACGGAAACAGCAGCAGTGCTGGATCTTCTTGTAACTCACCAGCGAAAGTCAGCACTACCACCGACTCCCCGGTGTCACCTGCCCAAGCGGCCTCTCCTTTTATTCCAGTAGATGAACTTTCATCTAAGTGACTCACTCACCCATCCCAGAGACTCGGTTGTTTTCTGTTTTGTTTTGTTTTGTTTTGCAATGGAGAGAAAAATCAAGTTAGAGCAAGCACTGAACTTTGTCGATTAATTTGAGGCTATTTCCTATTTGACTGTTTTCCTTTTTTGGAATTTACTGAACTGTTGATATTCTAGAGAACTTTTATGTCAGGTTCCTGCGGATACCCTTGAATTCAGTGTAGTAATATTTTGAGACGTTTTCCCAATAAGTGTGTTGAAGCATACATCTTTACGCTGCTAATATGTCTAAATACATATGTTATCCCTTGATTTTTTAAAAAATAATTGAGAGCTCTATTTATTTATGGGATTATTAAGTTCTGATGCAAATATAAATGTTGAATTAATCAGTGTAGTAAACTGATGTTTTAAAATTCCATACTTCATGCCCACACTAATTTTAATGTTATTTTTAGTGATTGCGAATTTCTATTTGATGAACAATAACGTACTTATGCTATTTTTAAAATATGTTATATCAATCCAGTGGTTGTCTGTTTTATCCAGGAATCCTTGGATATTTAATTTTCTAGGTACAGAAAGTGGGTGGGAGGGGGGCGATAAAGAATAAGATATAAACATTAGCAACAAATCTTTTGAAATTAAATATAGAAGTAAACATTTAAGAAAAACATTTTAAAATGAAATTTAATAGCAATTCTAAGTCGCACAAATATAACTACAGAAAATGATTTTTCTTTTTTACTAGGAAGTGCATTCTTTTGCGTATAATCCTAAAGTGAAATGGGACAATGTCTTGCAGTCTTAATTCACTGCATGTAGACAGGTCAGGTTCTTTGTACCACTGCAAACTTAAAAAGTTTTTCAAATGTAGAAAATGTGTGGAAAGCCCTGCTGAACTTCAGCGGAGCCTCCAGGCAGATAAAACTCTGTCATTATTAATATGCTTTAAAATATCCATCATGCCTCAGTGAAAATTGTTGCCAATGAGAAGCCAGGGCAACTTTTGGCTGCTTTTTTTCTGCTCATCTGTCACCTTCCTGGTTTTTCCTGGCTCAGGAAGGAAGCAGCTGTTTCCTTGCCAACAGGTCCTTCCTCTTCACCTCCCACCAAACTAGGGCATCAATGCACCATCCGTTAGACAAGGGTACAGTGCGACTTGGATTTCTGACAGTGAGCAATGACAGGACCATGGAATTGTTTCAGGAACTTCTGTGGTGAAAGCTACAGCTGGAGTTGAGTGCCTTGGGGATGTCAGTTAATTAAGAGTCAGTGATTTGCAAGAGAAAATCAATGGAGAGTCACATAGGTAAATCATTATTTGACTTAGGTTTTGTTAAAGGTAGGATTGTGAAGTGTACTTTTCTTTGCCTTTTACAATTAAGACAAAATATAAAAATATTTAGTAGTAAAATGTTTTTTATATTATATTTCGTATATCATCCTTAACTAGCGAGAGACACAGGAAAGAAAGAAAGAGAAAAAGAAGAAAAAAAAAAGACGTAGGGAAAAAATAAAAAGACTGAAAGAGAGACCAAGACAAGAAGCTCTGGCTTTTTAAAGTCATTGCCTACAGAGACTTTAACAATCGTGTGGAGTTTTTACAGCTGTGAGGATAAATGGAACTGGTCAACTTTTAAAAGTTACCTCAAGAATTCAGTGAAAATTATATCGAGGGTAAGATGATGTTCAGAGACTTAAAATTCTCTCTTTTAGGTAATAGTGTTCCTTACCCACTCCTGACTTGTTCCTCAAATTCAAACGTATATATCCAATTTCCTGTTCAGCACTTTGCCCTGCTTCCAGAGGTACTTTAATCTCAGCATCTCTAAAGCAAAATATATTGTCTTCTCACTGAATCTGTTGTTGAATTACCTAAATTGATGATGTCGCCACCATCTGACTTCCTAAACTGGAAACCATGGGAAACATCCTTGACTTTCCTTTTTCCCCATCTGGCATATCCAGCTTAATCACCAAATCCTATCTACTGAAATGAATCTCATATCTCTCCTTTCTATATCTCTGTTGCCACTGATTTGGCTTAAGTTCTGGCTTAAGTGATCTGCCAGCCCATTTTCTTAACTCCCTTTTGGCCCAGTCTTCACACTGCCTTTAAAGTGATCTTTTAAAAATATGATCTTGAGTTTTCATCCTCCTACTTAAAAACTATATGCTTCTCCATTTTGTGAATATATATATATATATATATATATATTAGGAACTGGCCCTACTCTTGGAAGCTTCAGTCCTCTGCTCATCCTGTCCCAATACACATCTTTCCTTCTTACTCTGCAAACACTAGGCTACTTGGTGTTCTTTCAATATGCCATATACTTTTATGTGTTTGTATCTTTGGATAGATCGTTCCTTCTTAAAAGTCTATTTCTATCCTTTTCAGTGAGGCAAATCTTTATTTCTTTTTATTGCATATGAATTTGTGAAATAATGTGTACCTGATGATTATGAAAACATTAAACAATGCAGATATCTATACAGGAAAAAAATGAAAGCCTGCCTTTTAATATATAAAATTCATCTTCCCATAGTTAATTTCTGTCAGTACTTTCACATATTGTACAAGATATGTGAATTCACATTTCCATGCGTGTATATGTATATAAATTCAGGAAACCAACACGTCATTTACATCTCTCTTCCCTTCTTTCCCCCGTATCTTATCAGTCCCCAAATCTTACTGATTGCGTTTTCCAGGATCTCTTTTCTTACCTTCACCTCTGCTGCCTGTCTGACCCAGGGTCCCATCATTTCCCTCTTAGGCTTCTGAAGCTGCCTTCTAATTCCCATTTGTCCCCTTCACCCTTGCTCTGTTTGACTACCCATTTATTCTCCATATAGCAACTAGAGTAATTCTTTTAAAATCGCAAATCTGATCCATCTCCCAGCTTTAAAGCTTTTTTGCTTCTTGTTGTTAGGGTATAACAAAATGGTTGGATTCTGGCCCAGGAGGCCCAATGGGAGCGAACTCTTGCCTGCCCTCCCCTTGGTTTCTGTGTCCCACCTTTACTGGCTTCTTGTAAATACGTTATGTTCTCTCCCATTTTAGGTCATTTTGCCAGATCATTTTTCTTGAAGGTATAGAGAAACAGGGAAACCTTTATTTGTATAAGCTTATTTTTCTATTTAAGCAGTAAGTTTTAAATCAGATGAGTCTCTAAGAATTCGTATAGACAGTTTACATTATTGTGTTATTGTTCATAAGTTTAGTTAGTACTCTGTAGAATGTAAGGACTTAGAACATATAATTGTCCTTTAAAAAACTTTTTTTTAGGGTATTAGTATTGTTAATCTATAAACTTTGTGCTAGAAGTCTCAAAGCACACAACATTTAGTTACAGTATAGTTTGTCATATGTAACAAAAGTCTGTGGTATGTTTTCCTTTATTGTATTTGTTAAAAACACAATGTAAGTAGGAAAAAATAATGGCCACAAAATTTGCAGCTGCTGGATGTCAGAACCTTTAAGCATACTTAAAAGGTTGATTGTAATCAAGAATAACCTGTATCAGGTTGCCTTCCAGTGATTCAGTTATTAGTTCAGCCCCTCAAATACCTGTAGCAAGAGACTGTTAGATATTTGGCAGTAGAATGGGGGAAGTGTCAAGGCTTATGAGGGAAACAGAATTTAGATTTTTTTCTTATGGGCCTGTTTATGGATGAGTAGAAAAAGTGTGAAGATCCAAGACAGGTGGGAGACGGGATAGTTGCCACAATGACAAACCGAAGATGATGATGTCACCTACAATTCCCAGGTAGCATTAGGGAATAGAAGAAAGAATTGGTCTTGGAGAGGAGGTCTGGAAGCACGTGGGGGTGGGGGTGGGGGGGGGGAGGACAGGAAGAAGGAGAGTGAAACAGCTAGGGAAAGATAAGTAAATGTTGAATTGGTATGCTGATGCAGGGGTTTAGGGATGTGGAGGAAAGTATATGAAAAAAGAATTTATGTGAATGCTTCTATTTTCCAATTACTGAGGGGTCTATGATATTTGGGCGTGGAGCGAGTGTAGACTTGGAAGCTTGAGTGAAATAAAGTTTTAAATGTTGCCTCTGAGAATCTGTAAAGAAGTGAGTAGACGGTTTATTGAGCCACCTTAGATGGCAAGTGCAAAAGAAGTGGATTGGATTGAGCTAGGTTTGAACATTGGTAAGTACTAGGTACTAGGTAAAGTACAGTGTGTAAAGCAATGAAGTGCTTTTGAGCACTTTCTGCTGAAAGTGGAGTTGAATGATTAGCCAAAGCCGTGGGGATGGTAATAGAAGTTAACAGTGGGTTATGGGCCTTTTTTTTTTTTTTTTTGCAAGGTCTTAACATTACAGTCAGCCAAAGCATACAGAGATTGTGATCTCACTTCAGAACTCTTGCATTAGCAGTTTTGCCCATGTTTTTCATGGCTGATTTTGTGTAGTTGGAAAATCAACCCTACATCAGCAAGCCTTGGGTTCCACTTGTTTGATAAAAAAGATGTTGAGTCATTTTGCTCATTATGCCAAGACAGGTCTTTATGCCTTCCCTAACTTGCTATTCGAGTATAAAATGTTCTTCAAAGTTGAAATGACCTTTATATTAAAAATTACATATAAAGTACTTGCTATATGTTAGGCAGTGTTCTAGGGGCTAAACAAATGTGTTCTTTCATTTAATCATTATCATCTGAAGTAAGTGCTATTATTGTCCTCATTTTATAAGTGAGGAAGTGGAGGTACAGAGGGGCTAAGTAACTTGCTCGTCATTCTACAACGGAGCTAAGCAGTGTGTCATGGTTAAGGACACAGACTGGAGCCAGGCGGCTGTGATAAGGCTTACACGGGTCCTGCGTGTGGAGTTCTTACAGCAGTCCTGGGGGATTTCTGGCGAAGTGTTAACTATCATTCTCCTCATTGTGATGGTGGCAGCTGTCATTTTTGTTGTCTTAATAACAACAATAATGTTGTGCACCTACAAAGAAATCATTTATCATCCTTGGTGAATGAAATGCCTGCTTTCGTCATCGGTAACATTACACTCTCTATTCTTCAAGGCATCCTTTCCTATGATAAACTTGAGTGTTTTGGATGTTGGAGGGTTGTTTTTTTCCTTAATTTTATAATTACAGGTGATACACAATATGTCAACTTAAGGTATGCAACCTAATGAAAAGACATTCATATAACTTAAGTGATCACTCTGATTAGTTCCCACTTGACACCATACAGTTATGACAGTGTTACTATCTTCCCTATGCTGTACTTCACACCCCTGTGACTGTTTTTAAACTGGCAATTTTTACATCTTTATCCCTTCCCTTTTTTGCCCAACCCCTCCCCCCATTTACCAACCATCACAATGTTGTCTTGTTTGTTCATTTGGTTTTTTTTACATTCCACATGTAAGTGAAATTATGTGGTATTTGCCCTTCTGTGTTTGATTTGTACCCTCTAGGTCCATTCATGTCGTTGCAAGTGACGAGATTCCATTCCTTTTATGGCTGAGCATTTGAGATGTGTACCACCTCTTCCTTACCCACTAGTCTATTGACGGACACTCAGGTTGCTTCTGCATCTTGGCTGTGGTAAATAATGCTGCAGTGTAATAGGGGTGCATATGACTTTTCAAATTAGTGTTTTGGGTTTCTTCAGTTACGTCTCTTTGGGATTTCTGGGTAATATGATAGTTCTGGTTCTAATTTTTTGAGGAACTTCCATACTGTTTTCCACAGTAACCGCACCAGTTTACAATCCCACCAACAGCAGAGAAGGGTTCCCTTGTCAGATGTTGGAAAGTCTTATACCGAGCAGACATTTCCCTCTGTGATTTCCACGGTTTAAATCAGTCAGGCTCTCTGGAAAATGCAGAACAAGCCTCCTCTCTCTTTTCTAGATAATAGCCTTCCCTTCCCAAATCAGAGACCCTTGATTCCTCTAATTACCTCTTCTGAATTGGAGAAATCTTGAGCAGTTTTTCTAGCGTACTCCGTCTGTGAAATAGGGCTAGCATTACTTGGCAGGCAGAATTTTCGCAAGATCGTAATCCCTTTAAGACTGCTTTCGCTGCTGAGAAAGCAAAGGGTGGTTTAATAACATGACCCATTGCCAGTAATAATTATAATGAGTGCTAATATTTATTGGCACTCATTATATGGGTCCAGACACTATTTTCAGTGCTTTGCTCGTATGAATTCTTTTAATCCTTATGACAACCCTGTGAGGTAGTTGTTAAGATTATTTTCATTTAACAGATGAGAAAAACAAATACATTTTCTTAAGTCTTAATTTGAATTTTTTTTTCTTTTGAATTTAGGTCCTTTTTGTCTTTTCCCTAAGAACAAACTTTTTTATTTGCGAAAAAGCCAATTTCCCACCTTGCTACTGCTGTTGCTTTTATTTTGAATCAAATATATTTATGAAAAGTATGGCTTTAGACATTATAACCATGTTAGAGAAAGCTATAGGAGACTTAGCAATAAGTGAAGCGGTATAAAAGGAAATCATGCTTTACATATTTTTAACTGATTTGTTATTTGAAGTAAGAAATCCCCAAACCACAAATTTCAGATTCTTTATTTTCTTTATATAATGTGTACATACACATACATATATATGCTTGGTTATATCTGAGTTGTACAGTATCCTTGGTTGTCCTTAGGTAATTGTTCCCAGGGAAACAAAAGCAGGAACCATTCTGACCCTCCCTTTCCCCCTCCAAACACTACGAGTTAAAAATGTGTTGTTACTTAGAGGAAAATTAACAGCAGGGTCTAAAGACTGATCTAAAACCTTTCATTACCTAAATAATAAGCTCTATAAGAAGCCCTCCACAGAAGACAGAGATTTCAATTCATAACAATTGGGCAATCCTTGAGAAACTAATATTTTTTAAGTTTACTTCATAGAAAATCACCTTACAATTGACTAAAAGGACCCCCCCCCCCGCAAAAAAAAAAACCCTTCACATTTTAGAATTGGTGCTTAGATTTCAGGTTCATAGTGTCATGTGCCAGCATGAGACATTTATTTGTTCCAAAGGGTTAGTATCATTTTTAGAAGTTCAATAAATAGTTTTACATCTCTTCAAAAGTGACTTTTCATTCTGTTCGTGGCTAGTTTGAGAAATAATTGGTGGTAGGGAGGTCAGGCAGGTAACATAGTCCAGTCGCATGCGTGCACAACCACATGTGTGTGTACCTGTGCAAACACACGTGGCTACTGCTGACAAGAATGTTTTGTGATTTGACTGTAATCAACATTTCCGAATTCCACGTGCTGCCCAGAAAGAGAAACAGGTGTTTGGTACTGGTACCTAGGATGTCTGAGCCTGGTTTCTATTTCTCCTTTTGAACTTGTGGAATAAGTACTTGGGGAGAGGTAAACATCTCTCCCTAACAAATCCTACAGCAGCAGGACTGCAGCTGGAGAAGAGAAAACCTATGGCTGGTGTGCACCTGCAAAGGTTCAGTCCTCCATCAGTGCCAGGGGTAGTTCTTGCTCTTCTCCAACTGCCTAAAACGGTCTTCCAAACCAAACTGATGTCTAAGGCTTGGCTACCAAGGCATGTTGTGAAGGAAGACAATTGAGAAAGATCTTTTGTGCCCTCACAAAGTAAAGTAACTGGTTGAGGTTACCATTCCTGTGATTCAGGCAATACCTGCCCCTTGCTTTAAGGACAAAGAACGACTTCACTGGGGCAACACAGGGAGGATTACTAGAGCCCAGTGACAAGCAGCTATGGAGTGTTGATATCTTTTGGAAAGAAAAATACAAGATGTGTGGGAGAGAATGGGAGTGGGGCGATGACGGATGGGTTGGGTATTTCTTTTGGCGCATGAGCCGTCCCCGGACTACCATTGTGAGCTCCCCGTTGGGTAAAGAATGACGTTGGTGGTATAAAGAATGACGTTGGTGGTAGTTTTCTTCATGCCTGTTTGTTTGCTCCTTGTTTCACTTCACTGGGGGTTTGGAGTTGAGTCAGGATATATTTAAGATTTTCTCTGAGTGTCCTTCTCTTAATTTCTCTTCTTTTGAGCCTTCTGGGGGAAACAAAGGTAAACAATAATAGTACTAATACTTGCCAAGTTACTTTGAGTCAAGAATTACAATTCTTAGTGGTCTCTACCAATTTATACCAGTCTTATAACTATGAGTTAAAATCTATGCTTATCTATATGGTCTTTCTAAAGACTCTATTTCACCATACCACTTGTTACCAGATATTTCTAAAATGCAAACCTGAAATGCAATTCCAATGGGCTACCCTGTAACTTCAGAATTAAATCAAATGATGCAGCATGAGTGAAAAGAGATGCCTCTGCTTCCACAGATCCCCTGAATTTCAGTACTAGCCACTCCGAGCTGCCTGAGGTTCCCCAAGGCTTCATGCTCCTGTAGCGTGGCTGCGCTTTGACAAGCCGTGCCCTCTGCTTACAATGGCTCTTCCCTGTTCTGCTACAGTCCCTACCCACCTTCTCTCCTTAACTAACTCCACCCGAGGAGTACATCTTCTGGAGAGCCTTTCCTGGTGGCCCCTGTTTCTCCAGCCTGGTCAGTTAGATGGCTTTCTTTTGTCATGCTGTTATACCCAGGGCTTCCTTCTACAAAGGCAGTCAGCAGGCTGAATTGTTTTTATATGATTCCTGTCTATTTGTCTTCTGTGAAAACAAACCTCAGCCTTTTACTTCAGTCCCTAATGCCTGTGCACAGCATTGACACAGCCTGTAGTTGCTCAAATTTATTTTGAGTGGATGATTAATGGATGGGTAAATGCTTGCTTACCCAAGCAAATGGCACAGACTATTTTTAAAAGAAAGGAATGTAGTAAGAAACTTAGTGGAACATATGTAGTCTTGTGGCTAGGCTCTGTGGTTTGCCAAGAGACTAAAATTCATTCATTAAGCAATTTTGGTTTGTGCACCTATTACGTGCCTCACACTAGCTCATCTCTTAGGGTACATCCATGTACAGAACAAGAACTCCCACCCTTTTGAAGTACACATTCTGCCTACATTCTAATAAAGTGAAGGGAGGGTGGCAATAAACATCACAGATAAGTAAGTCACGTAATATATGGAGTGAGGAATAGTAAGGAGGTCAGGATGGCTGAGGCAGAGTTATTGAAGGGAATCGTTGGAGGGGGGCTTACAGAGGCGGGCAGGAGTGGGGATCGTTGCACACCCAGAAGGCATAAGGTCTTGTGTGCCACTGCAGGACAGTGGCTTTGATTATAAGGGATGGAGAGCCATTGCAGAGGTATTTATCAGAGAAGAGGCATGATCTGCCTTAGATTTTGAAAGGAACACTCTAGCCATGGCTGGTGTGGCTCAGTGGATTGAGTACCGGCCTATGAACCCGAAGGTCACCAGTTCTGTTCCCAGTCTTGGCACATGCCTAGGTTGCAGGCCAGGTCGCAGGTTGGGGGTGTGCAGGAGACAACCATACGTTGATGTTTCTTTCCCTCTCTTTCTCTTTCCCTTCCCCTTTCTCTAAAAATAAATGTTAAACAATTAAAAGAAAATAAATAAAAGGAGTACTCTTGCTGTGTTGACATCAGACTGTGAAGGGCAGGGTTAGAACAAGGGGCTAGTTAGGTTGTTTTCTAGCAATCCAAGTGAGAGATGATGATGATTTGGATGAGGGTGGTAGCTGGAGAAAGTGGGGGTGAAGTGGTTAAATTCTAGGCATATTCTGAAGGCAGAGCCACCAGATTTTGCTGACAGATTTAAGGTGGGCACGAGAGAGAAAAGTTAAGGATGATTCCAAGATTTTAGGCCTGAGCAACTGGAGGGATGGAGCTGCCGTCAACTCAGATGTGGAAATCTTTGAGTAAGATTTTTTTTTTAATTTTTTAATTTTTTGGCTGTGGGCCTAGGTGGAAGGTGCTTTAGGAGCTCAGTTTTGGATACGTTAAATAAATGATCCTCATTAGACATTCAAGTGGCAAAGTCAAGTAAGCAATTGGATATTTGAGTCTAGAGTCCAGGAAAGAAGACTGGAAATCTACAGATAATTGGAAGCACGCTGCCTATTGACTATATTTAAAGTCACTGAAATAATACATGTGGTCAGTCAGGGGTCACCTGACTCTGACTGGGATTGTAAGAACTGGGCCTTGGGGGATTATCTAACATTAAGAGGTCGGGAAGAGGACACTGAGAAGGAGGCAACCAGGGGTGTTGTATCCTAGAAACTATGTGAAGAAAGTGTATGAAAGAGGATGATTGGGACTGGCAAGAAATATTCAAAGTCGTGAGAAGCAGGGACCTACAGCCAAGATTGTTTTACCCAGCAAGGATAACATGTAGAATCAAAGGGGAGATAAAGAGCTTCCCACACACACACACACACACAAAAAAAAAAAACTAAAGGAGTTCATCATCACCATACCATTATTCAATATTAAAGGGACTTATTTGAGGAAAAAGATCAAAACTATGAACAAAAAAATGGCAAAAATACAAATCTATCAACAATTGAATCTAAAAAACAAACTAAGCAAACAAGAAGAACAGAGATAGAATCATGGATACACAGAGCATTTTGACGGGTGCCAGATGGGAAGGGAGGGGGGAATGGGTGAAGAGGTGAGGGGACTAAGAAGTACAAAAAAGTAGTTACGGAATAGCCATGGGAATATAAAGTTCTATATAAGAAATGGAGTAGCCGATGAATTTAGACATATGACCTACGAACAGGAACAGGGTGTAGGGATTGCCTGAGGGAGTGGGGGGGAGTCTGGGTTGAGGGGGCAAACGGGAAAAAATTGGGACAACTGTAATAGCATTATCAGTAACATATAATTAAAAAAATAAAATACAACCCCCCCCCCTCAAAAAAAAGAAAGAAATAGGATGATCAAGTGTATCCATTGCAGTTGGCAAGTTAGATGAGGATTGATTATTGAGCACTGGATTCAGTAGCAAGTAAGCTATAGGTCACCTGTGGTGAGAGTCATTTCATTGGAGTGAAGGGCTGGAAGTCTTACTGGATAAAGAAGAACTAAAATGAAAGGTCATCCCTTCCCCTTCTTATTGGTAAATTGTTATTAAGTATTTCACAAGAAATATCCCATCATATATAATTATATTTAATCACAGATGATTATAGTTTGGGAAAAAAACTAGGAAAAATAAACCTATTTTCTTTCCTTTTTTTTTTTCCATTATTGCAAGGGGAAAAATCCTTAAGTAAATATTTTCTCTCCAAACATGAGTAAACTGTTAAAGTGTTAAAGCCAAAGACTTACTGATTCACTTCCGTCATGAATTTGTCTGGTTCATTTTATTCCCTTGTCACTTTTTTCTCTTGATGGCTTTTCTTTTTTCATTCTAAATTGAAATTTAATTCCACACCCATGACACAATTATTTCTGTAAGTTTGGCCCAGTTTCCTAACCCAGAGACATTTTCCTCTTCAGTGAGTGCTGTGAATCTTTTTAAAGTAGTTCATTGTCCTCTTAGGTTTTATTTAGGAACAGATTTTTCCCCCTATTCCTTTTTAATATTATTGCTGGGCGGCAGGAGAGGAGAGCACCAGTAATGATAAGAAAGAAAGAATGCTTTCCTTACTTTGAATGGGTCAGGATTTATCCTAATCACAAAATATTGTCAAGTTTATTCTTGTGTGTTAGTCAGCTGCCCCAGTACTTCATAGAAGAGGACTCAGGGACATCGAAGCCGTGTTTCTCCCCAGGAGGGGAGACAATGCCTTCTTCTGGAACTACACTTTCCTGATACCGCATTTCTGTCTTTTAAGACTCCACTCAAGTGCTGCTTTCTCCACGGAGCCTCCTCTGCTTCTCCAGGCTCTAGGTAGTATTGCCTTCCTAGAATCACTGTGCTGCCTACTGCCTGTAGCCCTTAATTTTGTTGTTTATTGGGGGGCAGGGGGGGCGGTTGGAGGTAACGTAATGTAATGGTTAAAAGCACAACCTCTGCAGACTTGTAGGACTGCATTCCAGACCTAGCTTTCCCAATTCCCAGCTCTGTGATTTTAAGCAAAGTAATCTTTGTGTACCTTGGTCTTTTCACCTGTTAAATGGGAGTAGTTCTACCTCAAAAGTAGTAAGGATTAGAAGGGATAAAACTTGTAATATTATTATTCATCATAAAACTGGTAACTTGAATAAATGGAAACCTGAATATATGAAATGTATATTACTTATATACTTATTTTTATGTAGAATACATGAAATAATCCCCTACCATTATGGCAGATTGCCTGAAAGAAAGGGACAATGGCTTATGTTTCTTTCCTAATACCAATTCTTGTCTATAGAAGGAACTCAGTATTTATTACAGTGCTTAGGAAATATGGAGTGTTAGTTCATGGGAATTGTGATATGCATGTCGTAATGTATTTCATTGTTGCATGTTGTGAGTGGCTTTAGCCTTTAGGAAATCTTTGAGACTAAAACTCTTCTTATAATGCACAGTCCAGGGAAGTGATGTTGCAACTTTGATGGCATATAACATCAATAAGCTTTCCTTTTAGTTTTTTTACCATCCATGAAAATCGTTGGGGTTTTCCAACAATTTCACAGCTCAGGATACAGAAATCTGTTTTAACGTTAACACAATCTATCAAATTCTGTACAATTAGGGGAAGAGCTCAGGTGGCATTTACATTGAAGCAAGCGTTCATAGCCATGTGTTTTAATAATGCGAAAAATACTAGGAGGAGAGAGTTAAATAGGCTACAACAAACAAATTACACTTTTTAAGGATAAAAGCAATATTAGTTAACTTTGGAGACTAGAAAATTCCACTAAGCAGAAAGTGGTACAGTCTACTGAGATGCCACTGTTTACACTCCCGTGTATATTGTTCCGGGCTTTTTCAGTGAGTGAACCTGCACGTGTAATTTTCACACAGAACGGCATTTTACAGGACAGTCAGCTCCATAAGATGCTTTTTCGCACGTCATACACAATGAATGCTTTAAATCTATTTCTGCATTATTTTACCCTCTATTGCTGTACTGTATTAGTTAACCAACTGTTTTTGTCTCTTTAGGATGTTACAATTTTTCTCAATAACGGGGTTCTGGTATACATCTGAATAACTTATCGAATTTAAAGACCACAAAGTTTCCTTGGAATTGCCCATGTAAAATAGCTGTCATGTTTATTTAATTTAGTTTTGTGCATTTAAAAAAGATTCTTTCCCAGTTTTGAGTGATTTATCTGATGGTCATATTTGAAGCTCCTCCTGTGTGTGACTGAAAAGAAAGTACAGTTCTCTGATGATAATGTGTATCTCAGATTTTATTCATGCTTCTGAGACAGCCTTTTCTTCATTTGATCCAAACTGGAGAGTTCTGACCATGTCATCAGGAGAAGGTTGCGCTGAGGTCTTCACTTCATAACTAGACTGATCCGTGACTCAGTGAAGTCACCCATGGGTCAGTTCTTACTGCTCTGCCATTTCTTCTTATTCATTCTGCTGCCATTCTTCTACCGAAAGAATGGGTGGGGGTGATGGAGAAGGAATACAGAGGTAGATATGCGCCCCACCCACAGATTTAAGGTTACTACCTATTCCATCTTTCATAGCTGTGCAAACTTCAGATTCCACATTGTTTTTAGTCAAGATTCAAATATTTCCTCCAGCTGTCCACCAAAACGTCTCAGAAGTCTTGTCCTTAAAAGGAGAAGATTTCTGTTTTACGTACCTAAAATTGACAAAAATTCTCTAATATGTCATGTTTATCAATATTAGTTATGAAATATAATCATCAAATTTATAGGTCTTAGAAAAAGGAATAGTAGAGATGACTTTTGATCATTCATTTTTGTAGTGAATATCTGGCCAATACCTGCTATGTAGAGGCACTGTGCCAGGGGCTGCTGTTCCAAAGAGGCGTGAGCAAGTCCTGAAGCAGCTCTTGCTGGGCTACACATAGCAAAAGAAAGTCAGTGCTTTGTAGCACTTTGCTGCAATAAATAATGACCTATATCCAAGGTACCACAGGAATTGAGAGGAAGGAAATAACAAAGGTGTTTATAGAGAAAATAACTCTTTCCCAGGTTGGTAAATGAAGAGGCATTCCCTTGGGAGATGAGGAGGACGTGGAAACTGTCTTGCAAAGTGTGCAAAGGACAGTGTGTGTGTATTCTAAAAGAGTAAATGAAATGAACATTACTGAATAAGGTGTTCTTGTAGCTACTTCCTATCTCAAGGACATACTTTGTTCCAGGCCTTAAAAGATAATAGCTTAGAAATTATGACTGCAGGTTCTCAGAAATAGAAAGATAGAAGAGACAAGGAGTATATACTTCAGATTCTCTGCTAAATTTTCCATGCCCTTAGTAATACTCCACAATATAACCAGGACCGCCATGCACATCTGTTGATCTTAGCATTGAAAACACCTTGAGCTCTGCATTCTGAGATTTCAAACACTCGGTGTATATAGTGGAAAGGAACCAGAGGTTTACTAAGTAGATATGTTGTCAGAAAGCCGTAATGATCTTATTTAAATATTTCCCACATTAAATAAGGCATGTAGTACTGTTCTGTTACTGTCATGTTTGGGGGGGACAGTTTTGGGGAGGTTGGTAAATGAATTTGCATCCATGATAATTTTTTAAAGAATTTTCTCTGGTATACCACATAATAGTCAGTGTGAATACTTGAAAAAGATAATTTATTGGAGCCCAGATTTGCATTAAACTTCCTCAAAGTATAATGATTCCTTTATTAATTTTGAGCTTATTTTATAAAGAAACATTTTTTTAAGTTTAGGAAGCATAATTAACCAAAATCTGGAGAGTAATAAGTGGGTGAATTTCTAATAT
Organism: Artibeus jamaicensis; assembly: GCF_021234435.1. Taxonomy (NCBI): domain Eukaryota; kingdom Metazoa; phylum Chordata; class Mammalia; order Chiroptera; family Phyllostomidae; genus Artibeus; species Artibeus jamaicensis. The sequence continues at coordinate 38,542,303 of NW_026522030.1, read as the reverse complement.
GGTCGTAACATTGTTCACTTGGTATATAGTATATTTTGAGCACCCACTAAGGGCCAGACACTGAGCTTTTAGGAACAGTTTTATCTCTAGTTTCTAATAGACATTAATCCCCTGGCTTCCTGGAGTTTTTATTACAATGAGGGGAAATAGACGAGAGAGAGGTCATGAAATAATTTCCAGTTGCCAATTACAATAAAGGTGAGGAAGGAAATACACAAGGGTCTGAGGACTTGAATCATAGAGAAGCACCTGCGTTGATAGGCTGGTCAGGGAGAAGTGTCACAGACGGGGAGAGGCATGTGTGGACTCCTTGAGCAAGAAAGAAAGAGCCTGATGTGTTTGATGGGTTGATATCAGGCTAGTGGGGCTGAAGCTAAGTGAGTAAGGGGAAAAACAACCTGAGTTGAGGTTGAAGAGCCAGGTAGGCAGTAGAGGAAAGGTAGGTCAAGGTAAGGAGTTTGGATTTTATTCTAAATGTAATGCAGAGGCATTAGAGATTTTTTATGCAAGAGTCTGACCTGAACAGAGTTCCTTTTCATGGTCATTCTTGCCTGTGGAGAAAGGAAGCAGGGAGACCGATTAGGAAGGAGACTGTTGTATTAGTCTAGGCAAGAGATGCTGATAATGGGTTGGGAGAGAGCAATAAGGATGGAGGGGGAAAGGTGGCTGAAGTCTTCTTTGGTGATTCCTCCTTTATTCTAAATGCCCCAGCATGCTGCACACGAGCTTCCCAGAACCTTCCAGATTTGTGCTAGGCCTCTCCCTAGCCTGTACCCTTTTGTGTTTACCATGACAAATAACAGCTAATTTCCAGAAAGCACTGTGTTGTCCCACCTCTGTGTCTTTGAAAATGCTACCTCTGTGCCCTGGAAAAACTCATCCCAGCCTTTTCTTTTTTGCTCTCTGCTAGTCATTATTTAAGATACAGCTCAGGCAGATACCACCTCCTCAGAGGAGCCTTCCTGGAGTCTAGGCTGTGCCCCTGCCAACCTGGGTTCATCCCAGCTAAGCACCAATTACACTGTTCCGTGGCTTCCAATCACTTCTGTCTCTTAGGCAACACTGCTTTTATACCCAGGCAGCAGGGGCCCTGCCCTCTTCAAAACCTCCTAATCTGGGTCTTGTACTTGAAAGGCCCTTCCTCTGGCTCAGCCCCTTCTCCACAAAGCAACAGGTCTGAGAGGCCTCAGCAATGGTCCCAGCCAGAGCCCAGGTGCTCCTTTCTATGGCACACTCTGTGGAACCAGGACCCCAGATTCCAGAACTCTCTGCCCAAATGACCAAAGCCAGCTTCCAGGGCCTGGATTTCTTTCCCCAGCCACCCCCCTGAGGGAGAGCCTTGCCCCAGAGACCACGCTGTTGGGTGTGGAAGACGCTGAGCGCTATCTGCAGGGGTGCCTATGCCTGTGTGCACAAGGCCCTCGGAGAGGTGGTGCAGGACTGCAGAGTGGAAGAGAAGGTGCCGGACCAGAGGTCAGGAGCCAGCCCATTCTGTCCCAGAACCCTGAAGAGAGTGAGATTTCTAAATTCAAAGCACTTCCCACAGCAGGTTACTTTGAAGGACTGAAAACAGGGATGCTGTTGGGGGCTGAGGTACGTGTGGGCAGCAAGTGCCCAGTTTAGGCTGGTGAGTGAAGAGAAACCCCATGGCATATGGTATGTGGGCCTCCATTTGTTCTCTTTCCTGGACTCTGCAGTTGTTGGGGGTGGGCCTTTCCTAGTGCCAGTGCAGGAGGTTTGGGCCGTGCCTTTCCCCTAGCACCGAGCACAGGACCCGCAGGTACACAGAGGTTTGTTCAGTGAAGGAATAATCCAGTCCTCCATGGATTCTCTGGCCTTGGGATGAGCCAGGGGCAGTTTGAACCTCCACTGCTCCCTGCTTACTGATGGACCCATCCCGCTGACAGTCTGTGGTTCGGCCCTGCCTGGATGGTGCAGCAGTGCTGTGTGTGGTTCCACAAAGGTGCCCAGGTGAAGGGCACCTGAGGGTTGTTTTCCAGCCCGCACTCAGCTGCCAAGCCCTGCAAATGCTGATGAAAAAGGGCCGTATTTGAGGACTTCCGCCAAGATGGAGGCATAGGTGGAAACACTGTGCTTTCTTGCATAACCAAGTGTAAAAACAATGAAGTTTTAGTAACAAAAAATGCAGCCAAATCACAGAAAATTGAACAATACAGGAGTCCAGCAACAACGGACCACTCAGCCAGACTGGTAAGAGGGGCGGAGCCAGCAGCGGAGTGGGTCAGGCAAAAAAGATCCCCCTGACCCAGGCGCAGAGGCAGTCAAGGGCGGATCCCAGGTGTGGGGTAGCAACGGACGGACCCAGGGAAGGAGTGGGGCGGCTGGCTGACCGAGGTCACACATTTACACACTGATAAACCAGCGAAGGAGCGAGCAGTGAGACAGACTGCGCAGGCCCCAGTGGCGGAAAGGAGCAGAGGGGACAACTGTTGCCCCTCTCTGACCCCACCCCCACATACAGCGTCACAAACCAGCGACCTGGGTGGCCCCACCCTGGTGAGCACCTAAGGCTCCACTCCTCATACGTAACAGGCACGGACAGATCAAAACATGGCTCAAGAAGAACTTAGAGCCCCAGAGCCTATAAATCTAAGCAAACAAGAAATAGACAAACTATCAGAGGCACAGTTCAAAACACTGGTGATCAGGATGCTCACAGAACTGGTTAATTTTAGCCACAAATTAGAGGAACATATGAAGGCTAAACTAGTTGAAATGAAGGGAAATGCACAGGGAACCAATAGTGATGGAAAGGAAACTGGGACTCAAATCAAGGGAGTGGACCAGAAGGAAGAAAAAAATGAACAAACAGAAAAATATGAAGAAACGAGAATTCAAAAAAAATGAGGAGGGGCTAAGGAACCTCCAGGACATCTTTAAATGTTCCAACATCCGAATTATAGGGGTACCAGAAGGGGAAGAGAAAGAGCAAGTGGAAATCTTATTTGAACAAATAATAAAAGAGAACTTTCCCAGTCTGGCAAAGGCAATAGACTTCCAGAAAATCCAGGAAGCTCAGAGAGTCCCAAAGAAGTTGGACCCTAGAAGGAATACACCAAGGCACATCATAATTATATTAGCCAGGATTAAAATGAAGGAGAGAATCCTAGAAGCAGCAAGAGATAAGGGGACAGTCACCTACAAAGGAGTTCCCATCAGACTGTCAGCTGATTTATCAAAAGAGACCTTACAGGCAAGAAGGGCTGGAAAGGAGTATTCCAAGTCATGAAATCCAAAGACCTACAACCAAGATTGCTCTATCCAGCTAAGCTTTCATTTAGAATAGAAGGACAGATAAAGTGCTTCTCAGATAAGATCAAATTCAAGGAGTTCATCATCACCAAGCCATTATTATATGAAGTGTTAAAGGGACTTACCTAAGAAAAAGAAGATAAAAAAGATGAACAGTGAAAGGATAGCAAACTCACAGTTATTAACAACCACACATAAAACGAAAGCAAACTAAGAGGATAGCTAGATCAGGAGCAGAACCATAGAAATGAAGATCACATGGAGGGTTAGCAACAGGGGAGTGGGAGAAGGAGAAGGGGGGGAAAGGTACAGAAAATAAGGAGCATAGACCGTAGATAGAAAATAGATAGGGGGGAGGGCAAGAATAGTATGGGAAATATAGAATCTAAAGAACTTGAGACATGTGGTCATAAACTAAAGGGGGAAAGTGGTGGGGAGGGGGTGTGCAGAGTGGAGGGGGATGAAGGGGGGAATAGAACAACTGTAATGGCATAATCAATAAAATATATTTAAAAAAAAAGAAAAAAGGCCCCATTTTTTGTAGGGTTGAACCTGCCCTGTGGAGATCTTTTCTTATTTTCCAGAGAGAAGTGTGGGCTTTTGCTAAGTCAGAAGAGGTGTTTTTAGTGGGGGAGGGTTGTCATTCAAACAAAAGTGTTCTAAGCTTCCCAAGGTTATGGGAGAGTAGGATATTTGGGTTCCTGGCTCTAAATTCTCCATTACTATTAAGTTCTTGAGATGCTTAAACAATAAGCACGTCAAGTGTCAGAATATTTTGAACTATGGTCTTCATACCTGCATCTCCTCCTTCCCCCTCCCCAAAAATTCAGACACCAAACTGTTGATCCAAGTCACCACTATCCACGCCATTTCCCGCTCTCCCAGGCCCATCTCGATTAGCACCTGCTGCCCCCATGTAGATTGTCTATAGGTATTTTAAGCCGTCACTTTTCCCAGACTCCTCTGCTGGCCTTCGATAAAGTGAATGGAAATTGTGTAGAGTGGAGAGGGGTGCTGGGTGCTATCTTTGAGCCTCCACCCAGTCCTGTGCATTCTGGAGATAACTCCCTGAGGGCTCTCCAAGGGCAAACAGCAAGCCTAGGCGGGAGTGAACCTGGAATTCCAGGGAGTATTAACACTAGGGAAAGGGTATGTACTTTTCCCATGGGCTGTTAATTATCACAATAATGCTCCATTCTTTCTGGATTTCTTTCTGTTAGACTGAATTAGGAGCCATAGGTTTAGCCTAGTCCTTGACACTGAGAAAAAAGGGTGTGTTTGGTACAAGACGTCAGCACAATGGTGAGCTTCGAGGCAGCCTGCCCATTGTGTAAGATTTGAAATATATCCTGGAGCTGAAGATTTGAAAAACTTTCCTTTATTTTAAAATCATAGGAACTGAAATAGTTTAATAACAAGATTAGGAGTGACTCCTGTAGCCTTAATACAGCACTTGACAAGAACGCTTTGTCAGAGTAGACTGAGTCTCACCCAACACATAAGTGAAAATGCAGAATTATGTTTTCGCTTAAAGATAAGGTTGCTTTGCAGACCACAGTGCCATAGGTATATGTTTCCACGTAGGGTTTGAAGACGAGGAGCAGCTCCCTCCAAGAGAAGCCCAAACTCAGGTTGAAGCCTCCACTCTTTAGAGCAGTTGCTGTATGGGGTCTTGGTTTGTTTTGCGGCTAATGCTGTGGTGCATTCTAATGGAATGAAGGGTGGAGGTTTGCCCCGGAGCATTGTAGCCTCCTTAGGCCTCTTGTTCCATTCTAGAAGCAGTGAGCCGATGGAGCAAGAAGGCTGTGTGTGAGCATCGCAGAAAACATGAGAAGATACTCCCAGGGGGGAACCATGAGCGTCTCTGGTGGTGGAGATTGCTGGCTGCTTTTATTTTTTTGTGTGATTTTCTGTGTTTATCCAATATTTCTATAATAGACATGATTTGCATTTATAATCATATCTTTTTAAATATTTTTAAAAAGAACTCATTTGAAGAAACTGAGAGAAACTTGTGTAAAGTGAACCAAAAACAGGAAAGTAAAGGAAAAGAAGGAGGAGGGAGGAATGGAGGGAGGGAAGGAAGGAATGAAGGAAAAAATCTCTCATGGGAGTATTTGGGATGCTAAATTGATCACAATCCTAGTTCTTCATCTAGGATTTTCACTCTCGAAATTGAACATTCACTTATTATCCAATGCTAAAGGGAAGGAAGAAGAAAACATTTACTAAGCTCTGAGTTAACTTGTAAGGATGAACATAATCCTTCCCATCCTCAAGACAGCTTATTCTAGGGTGGCAGACATACTCATACGCGCATTGATTTAACTCTTAACTTTTCAGTCTGCCCATGTGCCAGGCACTGTGCTAGGTTCTGCAGTTTACAGATAAATACAGAGGGTTACTTGCCCTGAAAGTGACTGGAGCTATACTGGAAAGAAAAGAAATTGAAACCCATGATTACAATGCAGTCAGTGGGTGTCACAATAGGGGCAGGGCACCCTGGGAGCCCAGAGCGGAGGCATTGGACCTTGGCATTGGAGGAGTCAGCGCGGATTCACAGAAGGAAGTGATGCCTGAGCTGCATCCTGATGGACAAGGAGCACCTAGGCAGGGAGAGAGGGCAGTGGCATGCCAGGCTCAGGAGTGAATGCAGAGACGGGAAGCAGGGCAGGAGTCACGTGGCTACTGGGAATGCTAAGTCATCCCATGTGGCTGCAGCCCTGCTGGGGGCAGGCAGCAAGGTGAGTGAGTTCGGGAGGCCAGGTCACGAGAGGTCATGTGCTATGCTACAGACTTTGAGTTTCCTCCCTGAAGCAGTGGGAAGCCACTGCAGGGTTTTAAAGGAGAGTGGCATAGGCCGATTTGCATTATAGAAAGGTCTTTTACCAATATTAATACTTTACCAATATTAATATTTTACCAATATTAATATTTTACCAGTATTTACCAATGCCCCAGTGAGGCAGACACTCTAGGAGGTTGAAGCGAGGAGTGGAGGAGGCTGTGGCAAGAAATGAAATCTCAGTTAAGGTAGTAACAGGCAAAAGGTCGAGAAAGAGTCAGAATCAAAGTAGATTAAGGGGATAGATGGGAAAGAACTTGGATGGGCTGTAGGATGGAGGGGGGTGCTGGGGGATGGCCCCTTGATTTCCACCTTGGTTCCAGGTGGGTGATGGTAGCATTCTCAGAGGGGGGTGGAATATGATAAACTGAAGTTGGAGCATAAGGGATTTATAGTGCTTTTAAGACACTGTAGGAACCCTAGAAGTGATGGAAAATGGAGATCTAGAGCTCAGGAAAGAGACCTAGACTCAAGAGTTATTTGGGAGCTACTACAAGTCGGTTGCAGTGAACCTGCTGGTAATGGAAGAGATTATTCAGAAGGAGTGGGGAGGATACACAAGACCACGAGGAACATGAATATTTAAGAGGCAGCCAAGGAAAAGGAAGCCTGCTGAGGGGACTGAGATGTGTTCAAAGCGGCAGGGGAAAGCCAGGGACATCAGGAAAGGAGAACCAGGTGTGTGTGGAATCCGTGCCCACGCTTGTTTTCAAGTAGGCCACCCGTGGGAAAAAGAGCAAAGGGCAAATGACAAGTGGCAGAAATGCCCAGACTACCTGAGTTTTGCCTCTTTAACTAGTTTTTCTGGACACAAGTGTCCACTAATACCTCATTCCAGAACAATCGGGAATACCAGTTTCTTTTTGCTTATTTAACTGAGCACATTGCCTCTCCAGGAAAAACCAGGCTTCTGCTAGGAAAGAACGCGAGGAAAGGGAGCGGGGGTGGGCAGTGGCGGTGCTGACCGTGCAGGGTACCCAAGGGAAGAGGGACTCTCCAGAAAGGACTGGTCAGTGTCAGTTCAGCAAAGATGTCAGTGCCTACTGTGTGCATGATACTCTCAGCTCAGTGCTTCCGAGAAGTCCAGGAAAATCATGAATGATACCGTGTTGCCGAAGCAACAAGGAGTCCACTTATGAACGTGGGCTGGTTATGGTTGAGGTCAGATCACTGGGCATCCAAAAGAGAATGGGAGAGGAGGAAGCGAAGGCAGGGGGTGGACACTAGTGTTTGGAGGATTTGACCTTGAATGTATGGGGAGTGAGACAGGTTGCAGCTAGAGGGGAACATCGAGGTGAAGGAGAGGTGTCAGAAAGAAGTTGACGTGTGCATATTCTCAAGGTGAAGAGCCAGATGAGGGAAAGAAGGTGACAATCCAGGTAAAATGATCCATGATGGGGAGAGGGCCGCAGACAGGCGTGTGCTGCAGGCGACACAGAGCAGGCCATAGCTGCGCGTTAGAGAAGGGTGCGAGGGTGGGAACTGGTGCTCTCGGGTTCTCTGGTGGAAAGGCGGCAAATGAAGGGCAAATGAATCAACCCTTGTGAAGCAGCCGGCAAGATGTGGTCATTGTCAGGTAGGGGACCTAAGGAAATAGAGTCCTAAAGGGGCGGTACTGACAGGCTGTTAAGATCCCCACTCTGGATGTGGGCAGCTTGTACCTCTACCCTGGTTCTGCCACCTATGAACCGCGTGAACTTGGGTGAGTCATTTAACCTCTCTGAGCCTCCGCTTTCTTGTCTGCAAAATGAGGAGAATTGTTACTTGGAATTATTGGGAGAATTAAATGAGTTAATTCAAGTAGTCCTTAGAACAGTGCCTGGCACAAAAATGTACTCTGTGTACATCAGCTGTTATAATTATTGTTAATGGAACTGTAGGCAAATGCAGTCCGGGGTCATGGAAACACCAGGATGTAAGTGGTTGATGGAGGGTTATGAGAACACAGCCAAGAAGTCACCGTGTTCTTCCAGGATAGAAAGAATCAAGGATGTCCTCAGAGAGCTGAGACACTTGACTGATACACAGGGTTATGGAGAGGCTGTTTCAGATTGAACACACACTGTGGGCACAGGCACAGGGCCATCAGGAACCCACCATGCTGTGGAAGGGCATGCTCTCCTGAGGCTTGAGAGGGAGCCCGTGAGGCACAGGATGCAATGTGTAGTCAGTTACCTGCCACCTCAGCGAGAGAGGATGAGCGTCTGCAGGGGGGCACTGAGCACAGGCTGTGCAAGGCCTTGATGCTCCGAGTCTCCTCGTAGCCACAGGAAGTTTGGAAGCAGAGGAGAGAAAGATGGGCTCTGTCTCACATGCTCACACTCTTTACAACTGCCCCGTGAGAGAGGTCCTATTATTTCCACCAATTCTCAGATGAGGAACGAAGGCACACAGAGTAAGTGACTTGAGGTCATCCAACTGGTAAAGCAGGGAGGTCTGACTCTGGGGTTTGTTCAGGGACCACAACATTGTCACCACCTCTCCCATTAGGGCGTGTCTCAGAGGAGAGGGTGGCAGGTGGAGGAGGAGGTGACCTCAGTTAAGTCTATGGCAGCCTGTCTTCGTTAGCACAGTTCAGCTGTATGGGTTAGAACCCCTGCCAAGAACCCAAGTGAATGCGGATGTGTTATTAAGCTACAGGGCCCTCCCACACTCAGCTGCTAGCTGGGGAGTATGGCGAGATTCATAGGGCTGCAAGGACATCAACAGTTGTACCATCTCAGTTTGTCTGTCTGGAAACAGGGGGCTTTGAGCATCTCTCCCATCCAGTTAAATTTTATAGTCCTTCCATGACTGTACCTGACGTACAAGCCCAAGGGCCAATACCTCTTGACCCATCCAGTCCCTGTGTTGTAGTAGAAGAGCTCTCCCTGTGGCCCATGGGGTGGTGTGTTCTGGGTCCCTGTCCCTCCTCAATTCATTTTGAGGCGGACAGGGATGTGGCGAGGGCACCGCCTGGGCAGGGAGACAGCTGCTGCCAGACCCCCCCATGATCTTCTGTAGTTGGTGAACCTTGAAAACTTAGTCATCTTGGAGGTAACTCCATACTCCCTCAGATGCAGCCAGTGCCCAGGTCCTGAGGAGGTTTTTGCTGTCACCACCGCGAAGGGCTCCTCCTCCTCCGTGTCCAGCTTGATCGTGGACTTCAGCTCCTCAGCCCCCTGACACAGGCAGCAGCTGCTACATTCACTCTTTAATCTGGTCTTCTCTTCCCATTTCATCTTGTCTCCTGTTAAGCAATATTGTCTTTGAACCTCTTATTGGCCTGCTACTCAGAAGCCTTCAGCAGATGTTCCCTAATCTGTCATATCCGCAGTTGGCTCCCAAGGTCATCTAGCCCAGGACTAGTAGTCATTGTCTCCAAGTTGATTTGCCGTTACTGAGTCAGGGTAATCTACCTCCCTCACCAGGCGTATCGTTCCCAGACATACCAGTCGCTTCCTTCCACCTGCCTGCTCCTCCCTCCTTCCTGGGCATCTCACTGTTCCCTTTGGGCTGCTTACTCTAGACCTTTGTCCCCTCCCTCTCCTCTGAACAATTCCTTGCACTCTCAATTCTCCCATTAAATTGTTGGTTTGTTGAAGTCCACTCTCAAACCAGTACAGAACCAAGCACATATCAAACACTTGAGCAATGAAATTTCATATCAGTGATTAATGATTTATGATTTCCTGGCCTTGTTTTTATTTTTAACTTTTAATGTTTTTATTGCATTTTGGGGGAACATTCCATGAGAGCCCTCTCACTCTGATGTGTGAGTACTTGTTAGAAGCAAAGCCAAGCAAAAGGTATTAACTCCTAATCCTCTTAAAGACTTTCCCATTATGCCCTGTGCCTGTGTTCTGGCCTCTCATTTAAGCTCCTGGACCGCAGGGCCCATCCGATTCACTGTTTCCCCAAAGCACCTTACACAGAGGAGCACTGCAGTGAGTGCTTTAGTGGGAGAACACCCTTTTGGTTGAGGTGATGTCATAAAGTGGTCATCTCATTACTGTTTTCTCTCTATCTAGACACTTATATTTGTTTGAAATGCTTTTAGTATTTGTTGACAATTATTCGTCCAAAAATGTAGAGAATGTTAGTTAGGTTTTATAGAAGTTTTCTCCTGCTTGATCTTTTTTGACTTTTTTCAGCATTCTCCGTCCCTCTAGCCAGCACATGGCTTCTGCATTCTTGCCCATCCCTCTCTGTGTATGTTCAGGCTTCTCCACAGACACACAGCCCCCCACCATCCAGCTCAGAGGACCTTCTTTGGGGTAACCCACCAGCTGTCCTTCGTTTTGGGGGCACACAGGAGATCTGTGTTGCTCTGACTTTCTGAAAAGAGGAAGCAGGCCCAGAAACACTCTGTGAACTGCTACAGGAGCAAAACCAAATGGATTTTGGTTATTTGCACTTTGAGTCCAAACATTTTCCTAGTAGTCATTAATTGGCTTTAATTTGCATATAGTTTACCCAACTGTTATTGTAATAATTGAATAATTATTGCATTCCTTAATGCATTAATAATTAATATATTCCTTAGAAGTATACTCTTAGCAGAAAAAAAGAAAGTAGCTGAGAAATAAAATATGAAGAGAAAAGATAATCTGGTAGATTTAAAAAATAAGACAATTTTACATTGTAGTAAAAATAAAATATTGTGAAGTCTACTTGATGTCAAATATCAGGCAAAATCTGGAAGAAAAAATTTTAAGCATTATACAGAGGCAAAGAGTTCACCGTTGCTGTGAGATCTTCAGTGATTGTCCCTAACATCTCTGGGAAGAGATAAAATGTAACAATGTTGTTGAGTCTTCATGGATTCTGTTCCCACATGCCGCCTGGAAGGCCAGGTCTCATAACCACGGACGTGTTTACTCTGCTGACTCGTAGCTTTCTTGCCCTACCTTGCAACACCTCCACCAAACACAGACACATACCGCGTCTTTGTGTGTTCACAGTGGGAAGCGGGGAGGAGAAGATTGTGCGATAATGGGTTTTCAGGGAGGGCTGGGGGTTACACTGGCCTGAAAGCAACACATCCCCCAGCTATTTTCACCGCTGCTTTCTTCCGATACTTGTGGTGAAAGCTTGTTTGTTAGGAAAATGAATTACAAGTGGCTCATTTTATGCTGAGCCTTTTGTTGTTGCCATTTATAGCTATTCTGTTTATTCACTTTGTGCGAACCGTTCTGCAAGTTGATGAGTGTGCTTTATGAGAGAATATAAGAGCCCAGCAATTTGTTTTGATTGGTCTCCATTTGGATTCACAGCGAGCAGGTGCTGTCGTTTGGAATTGGTTTGGGCAGTAGCTTGGCTATGTAAATATTAGATGCATGAAATGAAACCTCATGTAAATTGATTTCATCAGTAAGAATAGGGAAGCTTTATGGTGACTGTAGGAACACCTCGGCTGTATTCTTACAGCTTCTGAGCACACAAATGTGGAACCAACCATGTATCTGACCATATGTGCCTATTGGAGTCCTCCACTGTGCAAATATTTAATATGCAGATTTTCTGCATTTCATTGAGAGTTTATGCATATATTTTAAGGAAATAAACCTGAGCCTATGATTTCTCAGCTCAAGGGAAATATTTTTCTGATCTGAGAAATATAGGCATTTATACCTTGGAAACTACGTCAAGGATGTTTTCAGTTTGTTGTGTTTTTGTTGCTTCTATTTCAGCCTTGGAAAATAATCCATTACATTTTTAAGCCGTAGATTTTTCCTGCTGTTTTGTCATTTACTGCCAAGACCACTTTAAAAGATGTCACATCTTTTGTGACGCTCACTGGAAGAAAGACTGAATAATCCTTACCTCCCCAGCAGAACTGTTCACAAGGCTGACATTGTCCTAAAAATGGCTTTCGAGGTTTTCATGAATCCACATACATTTTCACAAATGTGTTTTTATTCAGGCAAAGGACTGTACAGGGGACTTATGCTGTAGGTGAAACGTACGACCCGGAACTCTGTAACCCTTTAAGTTTTATCCTAAACCTTGGGGAGCTGCTGGGTAAGTTCTTTAAATACAAAATTCCTATCTCAGAGCACACCCTTGAAAACATGTGAGAGACGCCCTCGCGTGCCTGGAGGGCCTGGGGCTTTCTTTGAACAAGCAGCCAGGCTGCCTGACATTTCCCTCATCCTCCGCCTCTCAACCTGGTGTCGTGGGAAAATTTCTCCAAGTCCATTTTCAGGGTCCTTCATAAATGAAGTTTTCCATGGGGGCCCACAGGCTGACGTGGGCACCAAGTCACCCCTGTCGGTGTGACTTAGTCTTCTTTGTCTCATGTTTTTAAAGTTTTTGAGTACAGTTTACATTCAATATTATTTTGTATCAGTTTCAGATGTACAACAGAGTGGCTAGACAATCATATACTTTATAAAGCGCTCTCCCCAGTATTTCCATTACCCACCTGGCACCAGAAATAGTTATTACAATGTTAGTGACCAGAGTGGTGAATGCACAATGCAGTATACAGATGTTGTCTTATAGAGTTGTATGCTGGAAGCCTATATTATTTTATAAACTAATGTCATCCCAATAAGTTCAGTTTTTTTTAAAAACTGCAGTATCGAGTATATCCCCTGTGCTGCACTTTGCATCCCGTGACTACTCTGTAACTGTGCCTTTGTATTTCTTAATCCCTTTGATGTGAGTCCTTTGAAGACTGGGATCTGTCCCTGCGTTTATGGCCCCAGCACCATTGCCTGGCACGTGATGCTCAATAAATATTTGTTTGATGTATGAAAGAGTGAATTAATTTGCTGGCGAACAATAAAAATGAACTCAGAAGAGCATAATTTAACCATAAATGATTAACATTCAGCTATGACTAAGGCCAAAATTATTTTTTAATTACTTACTTTATAGGGAGATATTCTAAGGAGCGTTATCATGTGTGGCCTGGGGAATCAGAGGTTGAAGGGGTTGCTGCTGAGCAACTTGAATATGATCCCCAAGTGCAATATATCTAAAACTTGGTAACTACAGAGCTTTTAAAACCACCCCTATCACCTTGTAAGTTCAGAAAAGTCCTTTAGGTTGAGACTCGCTGATGTAGAACAACTTTTATGAAAGAATTATGCAAATTAATATTGTTAGCTAACCTTTCAATTGCATTTATGAATTAAAAATGCACTACAATATTTATTAGACAATCTTATTCTTGTTTTGTCAATAACTAGGAGAGTGAGTGCGGCCTGGGGGTTAGAGTCAGGCAATTCTGTATCAGTTCTCAACCCTGCCACCTCTGACCTGACTGCAAGCAAATCATCCCAAATCATAGCCTCTCTCCTACACTTAATGAAGAGGCTGCAGTAGACCCCAGCTACTTTGCAGTGATCTATTTCAGCTCTTCAAAAATTGCCAGTCACAAAAATAGATATGTTTGCACCAGCTCCTAACCTACCTCCCAATTCACATTTCCTTGAGATTCGTGTCTGCTTTTCCATTTTCATTACAGTCTTATAGCTCATTCTATGGACCATTGTTGGCCTGTTTGTCCTCAGAGCCATTCCTCACTCTTCTGTTCTGTATCACAGGCCGGTCATCGCCTATAGGACACATTTCTCAGGCTCCTCACATCAGGTGGAAGCCATAGATGGGTGTTGGCATGTAGAGGGGGTAAGGGAGAATCCAGGTTTTCTCCCCACCTTCTCTGCCTGTGGGTGGCGTCTCCAACAATGATTGTCTTGCCTCCGAACATACCCCTCTTTCCGCAGTCCCCACTTCTGCCAGGAAGTCCTCACTAAGGTGTTCTCAACCCGACAGATACCTCTAGCTTTTTTTTTTTCCAATTATAGTTGACATTCAATGTTATTTTTTCAGGTACCTCCAGCATTTGAGGTTTGTTACTAACCTCTCCTCTTGGTGTGCCTCTAACTTTAAAGCAGTAGTGACTTCCTAATGATGTTAATCTCTGCATTTTATCATCTTTTGCTTAGCTTTTCAGCTCACCCATCATTTTTGTAACTAATTCCATGTATTAATTCCCCTCTCTTTAACACACCCAGAATGGTTTCTTTTTTTCTCTGTTGGACTCTGACAACTCTTTGGAAGTCGTAAAAACCATCTTTATTGCCTTCACTAGTCAGAGTAGCTTTCAGGGATGTCCAACATGCAGCCCAACACAAGATTGTATATTTACTTAAAGCATTAGTGAGATTTTTTTGTGTGATTTCATGTCACAATGTATTTAATGTGTGGCCCAAGACAACTCTTCTTCCAGTGTGGCCCAGAGATGCCAAAAGGTTAGACACCCCTGGCGATGATCCTATGCCTATGAAGCATACCGAAAATATTGATACCCCAGACCCACCATGAAGAGGTAGAGATTTAGCTGTTTTTGGTGCATGGCCCAGGAATTTGAATTTTCAGAAAGCTCCCCAGGTGTTTCTGATGCCCAGCATTGGTACAGACAGAAGCAAAGCCAGGCTGGGTACCGTGGTGAGGGGTTGGGAAGTTCCCCCTCTGTTCATTTGCGTACCAGGGGCTGCATTTCTGCAAACTAGCCTTATAACAAGAGCTTTGACAAAATTGAAATGACTACAACCAATGGATATTATAGGACAGTCCATTATAGTGTCAAAACAGCACAAGCTAAATTGGAGAATGTCAAAGGAGAATGTTAATTATTTGCAGAATTAAATGAGGTTGTGTAATTGATTCCTCTCACACATAGTTGTTTCTTAATAAATGGTAGTATCTTTCCTTCCCTTAAATTAAGAGAAAGCATAGACATATAGAGAACTATGAAATACTGTAAGTTATTTCCTTCTGAAGCTCACTGAATTCAGACACTAAATACCAGAAAAGATAGATAAGCAATAAAATATTTTTAAAAATATATCATTTCCTGGCATGTATTAATGTTGGCCGAGCTGATCTCAACAGTATAACCATATAACACCATAAGTTGGCTCTATTTAATGTCAGAAATAATTTAAGAAAGTAAGTCTGCACTCGGAGTCTTGTCTGAGTCTTGTGCTTATGTCCTTACTTGGCCACTAGAATTTCTACATTTCAGGATTTTGCCAGAGATGATAACTTTCAGTGCTCTACCATCCAATTCTTGTCAAAGGCTGGTTGTGAGAAACAACATTCATGAAAAACTGCCTGGAGGATACACATGCTGCTCATTCCTCATCTAGTAGCCTACATAGTAGTCATGGCTTAAGTCAGCTCTTCAGATCTCTATGTAATAACCTCTTGTCCATTTCCCTCTACAGGGCAGGATTAGTGAGGAAAGACACTCTAGCCTTATGGAATTGGTTAACTGTGTTAAAATAGAAAACTCTCATAGGTGTCTAGACAGAGAAAACCAGTAAGTTGCCAACACAGGAGCATTAGAGTAGCTTGAAACTACTCATCTGTCAGCCAAGAAGCAAGACGAGTGCACAATACCATGTTAATAGAGAGATGAAAGGTGAGGACTGTGAGCCAAGAATCCTGCACCCACCAAAAGATCTAGTCATACATGAGGAAAAAAGAAGGATGTTGGAGTAACATTGGGCATGGACTTGGAGTAACTCAGAGTGGACCATCCGGTGCCACTTCTGAGGAAACTATCAAGAATAGGAGGATAAAAAAAATGAATCAGAGCGAAGGTGTTGGCATAGGGGAAGATGAAGAGTGTCAAAGAAACAATGATGAGCAAAGAACCTTGTAAAACTATGGTCAAGTCTAAATAAATGATGGTAATGTTATGGTGAACTATAAATTGTTAATTAAGATTTCTTGAAACAGCAGAGCCATGTCGACCAAGAGGAGCTAGTCAAAGTTTAGAGAGGAGCAGCCAATGAGAGACTAAAAATATTTCAAATATTTTTTCTTGTGAATAAGAAGATAGAAGAGATGGCATGAGTTGGGCTCTCTGGAAGCAGGCAGTGGGATGGAGTTTTGAGTACAAGTTGTTAATTAGGGATCAACACACATATGAGGAGCTGAATGTGTCCCCAGAAGAGATGCTGAAGTGCTAATTCCCCCCTACCTATGAACATGACCTTATTTGGAAATAGAGTCTTTGCAGATATAATCAAGTTAGGATATGGTCATTAGGGTGGTCTTGATCTGATATGACTGGTGTCCTTATGAGAAAAAGAAAATGTCATGCGAAGACAGAGACACACTAGGAGAACTCTGTGTAACAACAGAGGCAGAGATAGGAGTGATGCAACCGCAAGCTGAGGAACACCAAGGACCAATAGCCACTGCCAGGAGCTAGACGGAGGCGAGGAAGGCTCCTGGGCAGAGGTTCAGGGGGAGCATGGTCCTGCTGACACCTTCATTTTGGACTTCTTGCCTCATAACTGTGAGAGAATACATCTCTGTCATTTTTGTTTGGGAGCCACAGAGTTTGAAGGCTATACAACCTGAGAAAGAAGGAGGAAGCATGGTTGGCAGGTAGAGGGAGAAGGCAAAGGCAAACTCCCCTTCAGGACCCACCCAAAAGTCTGGGCCCGGTGGGTGGGGAGCTGCCCCATCATTCAGTCACAGCATGTGGGCTGCCCCAGGGAGGCTATGACCATAGTGGGGCGAGGGTGGGGGTGGTGGTGGTGAGATGGCTCTCAGCAGAGGCAAACCCTAAAGTAGTGGACAGCTGGAAGTGTCTGCTGACCATGTCCTCTGTGGTGAGCACCCTCCCGGAAGGGCGATCTGGGTGGCGAGTCTTTGTGTCTACTGCCGTAGGTCAAGCGAAAAATGTCTGGGTTGTGGGGATGTCAGTTATTTTATTCAATAGAAAAATGCAGATTTTTGTAATGTTTAAAAATAGAAAGATAACTGAGCAAATATTTTTAGAATAAAATTGTTTAATTACTAGGAAGCAAATGGAATTGTCAATTGGTTAACCCAGCAAAAAGTGAATGAATAAAATAAATGCACTAACAATAAATGTAATTATAGTAATAGATGTGATGGAAGCAAACCAAAAGCAATCTTATTACAGTAAATGTGAATTTGTTGAAGTGCCCTTTAAAATGATGAAGACTCTTCGATTGGTAATAACTAAATAAAATCCAGTTTTAAGCTATTTGTAAGGAACATGGCTAAAAAAAAATGACAACTAAAAAGGCTGGAGGTAAAGAAATGGACGAGGATATGCCAAGTACATGCGAGTAAAAGGAAAACAGAAGTGAGGATATTAGCATCAACGAAGAGGGAACCCAAGACTGGAATTACTAAATACAGGAAGCTCCTTGAAAGGATAAAGAGTATAAATCATAAGGAAACTATTAGACACCTGTCCTTTAGTTATGTAAATTTAAGGCAAAAAAAGTAGAAATATGGGAGAATATAATAAAGTCATAATCTTATTAGGGAATTTTAATGTATTCTTTTAAAGCTTAACAAAGCTGATATACTGATATGGAGTGGTAATAATGTAGTGTTTTTGTTACCATATAAGTAGAAAATGTACATTTTTTTCTTGTGTCTGTTTTTATGGCCATAGGGGAAAAACATAATGAATTTGGAAAGAAAAAAGTTGTTTTATTCATCCCATTTGTGATTCCAGTGTGGTAAAACAAGAAATGGGCAATGAAATAATAATGATTAAATTGTAAATACTGAAACTATGAAACTCTACTGTAGAAGACTTCTGAATCAATTTGAAGATCAAATTCAAAATGACAAATTATCTGGAAATTGATTAGGCAGAACATTTAAAGCAAAACTATAGAGAAATGGTTAGTATAGTTAGACATACTTTCTAGCTTTGGGTAGTATACTTTTGAAATGACAAAGAAACTAAGGTTAAGTATTGCATCAAAGAAATTTACAAAATAAGTCAAAAGAAGATATTATTGACAGTAAAAGCTATATTAAAGGAAATGGCCACAAAACAAACAAAGAAAACCTGACTAATGAAGAAAAAACATTTGTTTTATACACAACATTAAGACTATGTATATACAAGACATAATACACACTACATATAATACATATCTATGTGTATACACACCAAAAAATCAGAAACAAGGGAAAAGATATTACTTAGATCCCAAAAGGATTAAAAGGATTCAATAGGAAATATTATATTCAACTTTATGGTGACAAATTAAAAAAATCTAAAGAAAATGAATGATTTTCTTAAAAATGCATAAATTACTAAAATTCAATCGAAAGAAAGGTATAAATTCTAAGAAATTAATAATGATAAAAATCTGAGTGCATATAAAGAGAGTAAGCCTCCCAACTTTATGAAAAGTATTAATTCCTAATACCTAAGCCTGATAAAGATGGGATCACAATCATTTCATTTCAATCAGGAAAATACCCTTTTTAAAATGATAGCAAATTAAATACAAGTTAGGGTTTATTTGAGAAATATAAGGATGATTTTGCATTGCAAAATCTCTCGATGTTACATATTGACACAATAGAATGAAGAACAGTGTATGATTATTATATCAACTGGTGCAGAAAATGCACTCTCTATAATTTAATAGACATTCCCAATAAAACATTAAGTTAAATTATTAAATTAGGATGTACAAGGAAGAACCTACTATTCTACAAAACAAGTGGAAGCATTATGTTGGGTGGCAACTCCTGCAGGCTCGTGTTATAAATACCTGGCCCTGCTCCTGTTTCTCAAGTGCAGTTCCTCAACATTGTTTTAAAGATCAGTGAATGCAATAGGAAAAGACATGAAAACAAGCTGTATAAATTACAGGTGATGTGACTGAGATTCTGCTTAAAATCTTCTAAAATTCAATAAGTGGTTTTGGTAAAATGATTAGGTGGAAGACAATAGATGAAACCCAGTCGTTTTTCTTTCTGTGAGTGAATAACTGCTTAGAAAAGCAAATATAGAAATCCCTATGTAAAAGAGTGACGAACTAAAATATTTGGGAATGAATTCAATAAAATATGAGACAAACCCAAAAAGTAACAGAATAGTAAAAGATACAATATTTCTAGAAATAAGGAGCTATTTTTGAAGGAGAAAACTCAACATTCTTAAAAAAATAATCCTTTCAAATTAGTATATAAATTAAATATAACTCCAGTCAGGATCCCAACTTGGATTTGGGACATATTTTCAGATCCATCAATGTGATTTTAAATTCTATCTAAAAATATAAATGTGAGAAAATTGCTAAACTTAGAAAAAAATAGTATGGGGAACCTGCACCACTAAAGATCAAAGTAGAAGATGGAGACGTAGGTGGAAACACTGTGCCTCCTGTCACAACCAAGTTTAAAAACAACAGAGTTTTGCTGGATAGAGCAATCTTGGTTGTAGGTCTTTGGATTTCATGACTTGGAATACCTCTTTCCAGCCCCTTCTTGCCTGTAAGGTCTCTTTTGAGAAATCCGCTGACAGTCTGATGGTTACTCCTTTGTAGGTTTCGTTTAGAATGGAAGAACAGATAAAGTGCTTCTCAGATAAGATCAAATTCAAGGAGTTCATCATCACCAAGCCCCTATTATATGAAATGTTAAAGGGACTTATCTAAGAAAAAGAAGTTAAAAAAACATGAACAGTGAAAGGACAGCAAACTCACAGTCATTAACAACCACACCTAAAACGAAAGCAAACTAAAAGGACAGCTAGATCAGGAGTGGAAACATAGAAATGAAGATCTCAAGGAGGGTTAGCAACAGGGGAGTGGGAGGAGGAGAAGGGGGGAGAAGGTACAGAAAATAAGTAGCATAGACAGTAGATAGAAAATAGTTGGGGGGGGGCAAGAATAGTATGGGAAATATTGAATCTAAAGAACTTGAGACACATGGTCATAAACTAAAGGGAGGGTAATAGTGGGGACAGGGGGGGTAGGGTGGAGGGGAATGAAGGGGGGGGAATAGAACAACTATAATGGCATAATCAATAAAAATAAATAAATTAAAAAAACAAAAAAACCCAAAAATAAATAATATAAATAAATAAAAACAACAAAGTTTTAGTGACAAAAACACAACCAAAATACAGAAAATTGAACTGTAGGAAAGTCCGACAACAATGAACCACTCAGCCAGACCAATAAGAGGGGCGAGGCCAGCAGCTGGCGGAGCAGGGTCATAGCAGGAAAAAGTGGCCAGATGGACCCAGGTGTGCAGGCGGTGGTTGGAAGATTGCAGGTGTGAGGTGGCAACGGGTGGACCCAGTGAGGTTGCAAGGTAGCAGGCTGACCGCGGTCACACATTCGAACGTAGATAAACCAGGCAACGGAGTGAGCAGTGAGACAGACCTCGAAGTCTAGGGCCCCAGCAATGGGAATTAAAGCCTAAAAGCACCAACTGGAAAGACTTTCAGGGTCCAGGTGCCGGGAGAAGCTCCAAGGCTCACAGAGAGTTTGTTGGAGAGACCCACAGGGTCCTGGAGGGTGCACAGGCCCACATGCCCAAGATCCAGTACCAGGGGGGCCTGGTTTGCTTGCAAGAGCAGCAGAGGGGACTGAAATACAAGAGAAAGCGGAAAAAATGCCATTGCCCCTTTCTGACCCCGCCCCCACATATAGCATCACAACCCAGCAACTGGGTTGCCCTGCCCTGGTGAACATCTAAGGCTCTGCCCCCATATGTAACAGACGGGAACAGACCAAAACATAGCTCTAACAGAAGAATAAATCAAAGCCCCAGAGTCAATACTTCTAAGTGACCAAGAGATAGCCAACGTATCAGATGCACAGTTCAAAACACTAGTGATCAGAATGCTCACAGAACTGGTTGATTTTAGCCACAAATTAGAGGAACATATGAAGGCTAAACTAATTGAAATGAAGGGAAATGCACAGGGAACCAATAGTGATGGAAAGGAAACTGGGACTCAAATCAAGGGAGTGAACCAGAAGGAAGAAAAAAAAAAAGACCAAACAAAAGAATGAAGAAACAAGAATTCAAAAAAAAAAAAATGAGGAGAGGCTTAGTAACCTCCAGGACATCTTTAAACATTCCAATATCCGAAGTATAGGAGTACCAGAAGTGGAAGAGGAACAGCAAGTGGGACACTGATTTGAACAAATAATAAAGGAGAACTCCCCCAATCTGGTAAAGGAAATAGACTTCCAGGAAGTCCAAGAAGCTCAGAGAGTCCCAAAGAAGGTGGACCCAAGAAGGAATACACCAAGGCACATCAGAATTATATTAGCCAAGATTAAAATGAAGGAGAGACTTTTAGAAGCAGCCAGAGATAAGGGGACAGTCACCTACAAAGGAGTTCCCATCAGACTGTCAGCTGATTTCTCAAAAGAGACCTTACAGGCAAGAAGGGGCTGGAAAGAAGTATTCCAAGTCATGAAATCTGAAGACCTACAACCAAGATTGCTCTATCCAGCAAAGCTTTCATTTAGAATGGAAGAACAGATAAAGTGCTTCTCAGATAAGATCAAATTCAATAAGTTCATCATCACCAAGCCCTTATTATATGAAATGTTAAAGGGACTTATTTAAGAAAAAGAAGATAAAAAAAGATGAACAGTGAAAGGACAGCCAACTCACAGTTATTAACAACCACACCTAAAACAAAAGCAAACTAAGAGAACAGCTAGATCAGGAGTAGAACCGTAGAAATGGAGATCACATGGAGGGTTAGCAACAGGGGAGTGGGAGGAGGAGAAGGGGGGAGAAGGTACAGAAAATTAGTAGCATAGATGGTAGGTAGAGAATAGATAGGGGGAGGGCAAGAATAGTATGGGAAATATAGAATCTAAAGAACGTGTGATACATGGACATAAACTAAAGGGGGTGAATGGTGGGGGAGGGGTGTGCAGGGTGGAGGGGAATGAAGGGGGGAAATGGGACAACTGTATTGGCATAATCAGTAAAATACATTTTTTTAAAAATCAAAGTATACTGTCATGTTACTGCATTTAAAATATGTGATATTAGCTCAGGAATCAATAAGCAAATCTTAGACGTAGTCAAGTCTATAATAGACTCAAGTATGTAGGAAACAGTACTAATAATGTGTCAAAGGTGGCATGCCTTTCTAGTCAGGAAAAGATAGATTATAAGAAAAATGATGTTGGGACAATTAGTTGTCCATCTGGGAGATGATGAGGTTAGGCTCCATTTGGAGTCAAGACCTAATGTTATAAGTGGAACTATGAAGACATTAGAAGAAAATATAATAGAATACATGTGTACCATCAGGTTGGGGGGAACTCTCCCAAGTAAGATAGTAAATCCACACTCCATAAAGGGAAAATTAGCAGATTTGACTATGTACATACTAAAAATGTCTCCCTGACAAGACAACATAAATTAAGTCAAAAGATTTACAGTAGCTTACAATTCATAGGACAGAGAGTAGTGTTTAATAGACAAGGACATGTCGCAAATAGGTTCTAAAAGAAAAAAATAAACAGCACAGTATAAAATAGGCAAAGGGCAGGAACCTATGAAAAGGGTCAGCCCCTTAGCAGCAACGGGACAAAAACTAAAGCGACCAAGATGCCATGATCTTGCAAACATTTTAAAGGGAGCAGACATCCAGTGCTGATACATACATCAGGGGGCAGGTACTCTTTGCACAGCACTGGACCGGTTGCTTCGGCTCTTTAACTGAAAGAAGTGCAGCAGGGGCCCTCCAGATAGTCCACGCGCTTATCAAGTTCGGCCCAACTTCCAGGATTCTTTCCCACAGAAGTGAAATTGCTAGCACTTTAAAGATGTTTGAGCAGGCTGTTTATTCCTGCCCAGGTTATCATAGCCAAACCCAGCAACAGTCTGAATGTTCATCCTGAAGGGAGTGGTTGATTAAATGATGGTTATTCATCATGTGGAATATATTACAGTTATTTAAAAATGAGACAGATATGTAGATTTGAAAGAAATCTGAAACACTGTCAAGACCAAGCAGAAAAAGTATGTCTGTGTGTGTATGTATGAACCAGCATAGGGAAGATTTGGGAAGGATGTACAACAAACCATTAACAATAGTTATCTCAGGGTAAGGAGATACAGTGAGTCTTTATCATTTTTACTTTATGTGTCTCTGTACTTTAAAATTAGTTAGCACAAGTCAGTATCTTTTCTGTATGAAAACATTATTACGGCAAGGGAGGTTTGTTGAATTGGTCTTGGATGTGTGTCATCTAAGCAACCCTCATGAAAATCACAGTTGATGTACCACAAGGATATTGTTGGAAAATTGTCCACACATCATATGGGGTCTCCTTTGTGAAGACCCACAGGAGAAATTTCTGTTCCAGCCCCAATCAACTGATACCTGTGATTCCTCTGAGCAACTTGTTTGCTCTAACTTATGGACATTGGACATTCAGGTAGCTGATCATTTCTTCATTTGCTGTGACCACTAGTGATCTCAGTGAAATTGGGGACTGCAGGGTCATGAGGCTTACATTCTATGCATAGCTCGTACTGCTGGCCTCATCTCCTTCTCTCCACCTTTGTTTTGCCCTCACACACATTCTTTGCTTTATTTTAGCTTTAACTGATTGCATAGTACGTATCCTGATAGCCACCTGTGATCCTTTTAGGGAGATGAGGTGGATCTATGAAAAGATAATGACCAGTGATTTCTGTTTTAACAGGAACCTGGGAAAGAAAACAGTCTCAACAATGAGTACGCTGACCATGATGACCAATAGCAGATGACTTGCCATTTCATTTACTAAGGTAAGGAAATATAGACTGTATTTTCAATGTATTCCAACTGACTGATTACAGAGCTTGTACCTCTTTCATTTTATACATATTCACAAATATTCTGAATCCTGTATCTAGTTCATGACCTGTAACTTTATCAAACTTAGAATAAGCAACAAGCAAATAGAAACAGGACATTTTGTGAATGTCACTATGCTTAAAGAGGCAGAGCCAGGGGGTGTGGTCTCTGCTGGTAATTACTGTGTGCGATTAAGTTTCTGAATGGCATTAGTATGTTCCTTGTTTTTATATATAGCAGTGCTCACTGCAGAATACTTGAAGAATAGAGCATATGTGAAATGAAAACCCAAAGCTTTCATACTCCATCACCTGTAGATAATCACAAACATTTCTATGAATTTCTTTTCTCCCTCCTTTTGTGTATACATAGACATATAGGTAATTAAAATGTTTTTTTTTAATATTTTATTTTTAGAGAGGGGAAGGGAATGAGAAAGAGTGGGAGAGAAACATCAGTGTGTGGTTACCTCTCATGTGTCCCCTACTGGGGACCTGGCCTGCAATCCAGGTGTGTGCCCTGACTGGGAATCGAACTAGCGACCCTTTGCTTTACAGGCCCTTGCTCAGTCCACTCAGCTACACCAGCCAGGGCTGATTAAAATGTTTTTTTGAAAACAATGCTTTTAATTCATACTTCCCTTGGCTTTCATTATAAGTGATGCACTTAACTGGTACAGGGACATCGAAAGCCTAGGAGCAAGGAGTAATTAACCACGGTAACTATTTGAATAGCTGTTTGCAGTTTACTCAGACATCCCAAGCATCTCATTTGCCTCACTGACACAGATGTCCTGGTTCATAGGTGTGTGTGACCTTTGTTAAACATTGCCCTCCAGGAAAAAAACAAACAAACCTTTGAATCCAGGTGACATTTCATGATCTCCCTTTATTACAGTGATCTGTTTTGTGCTGCTTAAAGGGAATTGTTTTTTAAAAAACAAGTTTACCTATTTCCCTCCTCCTTTTCCCTACTGTTCAGTCAGGGGTGATTTACAAAATAATAAAACAAACCAGCTCAGCATCTGTCCTTCATTTATGCCCATTAGTCAACTCCTTATTATGGTTGTTTTTTCAAACTCCCTTCAGAGTTGCTCTTAAAGATTTTCCATTTTAAAAGCTGCAAAGTCTCAGAAGTGAAGTTACTTCAATGGCATTCCTCAGTGAAGTGTTAATGCTCTTGGCCCTATGAAACAGTTGGCGGCTAGAGAAAAATCCTACTCTTCTTTATTATCATTAGTACAAAGTAAGTCGGACACAAACATACCCTCATAAAAAATGAACTCAAGTTTTTGTGTAGGCAGTTCAATAAAGAAATATAAAGAAAGAACTAAACAAGACAGAAAATGTTTATTCTTATTACTGATCATGTAAATGTAGTATAAAATGATATTTTTGCCTAAAGTTAAATTGGCAAAGTGCATTGTTTGATTTTAAACAAAAATATGTGATGCTGGAAGAGATACACAGTAGGCGTGGCATTTTACCCAGCAGATATTGTTCTAGAAATCCGTGGCAGCTCCAATTAGTTGTGCTGTTGGTATAAGAACACAGAGTACAGTTTTATTTGTAACAAAAATAGGATGCATCCCAAATGTCCATTAATAAATATTGAATTATGATAAAATGTTATATTATTCAAACATTAGAAATTATTTCCAATTAATACTTAGGGATACAGAAAAATGTTTATGGTATAAAGTTAAGTAAAAGGGCAAATACAATATTATATATAATACATGCTTCCAGTTTTGTTAAAAAAAAACAAACACGTATTTGGAAAGATTGACAGTGAAATAGCCAAATATTAACCATCGTATTTCTGGATAGCTAGTTAAAGGTGATAGTTTTATTTTCTTATTTGTATATTTCAAATAAATTAAGATAAAAACAAATATTACCTTTAAAATTCTAAATTTTAGTTTTAAATTTTAAAATGATTGAAAAATAATGAATAATCATATATTTGATTAAAATAATCAAGGAGCCCTTTTCATATTTTTTTAACACTTAATTTAATCCAAATTAATTTGCAGATAATTTGAGAGTGGTTGTGTCAGAAAGGTGACCATGTGGCATATTCAGGAATAGTTTACATTTTTAACAGTGGTTTAAATTCTACATGGAGATTATTTCTACTGAAACACCTATAGCCTAAAAATCTTTCTCATTTATGGAGGAAGTTATAACAGGTGACTGTGGCTGTCTATTCCACGCCGACTAACTACCGTTACCATGCCACCGGCCCCTTCCAGGAATCCGAATACAGTGTGACGGGTGGTGTCTGCAGCTCAGAAATGCCTTCGTCACCTTCCTTGGAGGGATCAGCTCTCTTCCCCAGCACAGAGCACTCAGCAGATAGATGGGATCCATACAGCCTACACTGATCTAATGGCATCATCTCATCTTCCTTACCCATTTATTTATTATTTTATTCTACAAATATTTATTAAGCACGTACTAGGTCCTGGGTACAATTTAGGTATTTGAGGTGCATTAGTAAACAAACCAGACTAAAATTTCTGTTTTTGTCGAGTTTAAATTCTTTAGGAGGAGGCAAACCAAAATAAACAGAAAACCACTATAAGAAATAAGTAAACTCTATGGTATGTTAGACATAGAAAAAAAAAAGAAAAAAGAAGGTGTGTTAAGAGTGAATCAGGGGTATAGGGGCCAGGAGGAGCTGAACAGGTTGCCGTTTCAGATAGGACTGTCCAGCTAAGCAGCAAGCAGATGTTGACATTTGAGCAAAGACTTGAGGAAGATAAGCAGGGATTAATTCTTATCTGTTTACACTTGCCTATTCAGGCAGTAAAAATAGTTAATGCAGCAGCATTCTGATGTGTTTGGGGAACAGCAAAAAACATCTGAAGCAGAGGCAGTGAGTGGGGAGTACCGTATTTTTAGGACTATAAGATGCACCAGACCACAACATGAACCTAGTTAGAAAATAGGCAAAAAAATTTTTGAAGCAAAAATGTGGTAAAATATTTAATAACCTGTGACCCCGCTCCACCGCTGACATCCCCGCCCACAGTGAGCCAGGTAAGCTACATTTGGACTGTAAGACACACACCCCTTTCCTCCCAAATTTGGTGGGGGGAGTATGTCTTATAGTCTAAAAAATACTGTAACTCAGAAGAGCTGAGGTCCAAAAAGGAATAGGGAGAGGATGGGTGAATCCTCGTAGAGGGTCTCATAGGCCTTTCGGCTTTTACTCAGGGTGAAATGAGCCCCCGAGGCTGATATTATCACACGTTTCAGATATCCTAATTCCACTAATATACTATTTTAAACTCACCAAATGATTATGAAAAAACTAAAAAAATTAATTATTCTTTAAACAAATAAAGCAGATACAGCATGGAAGCTGTACTGTGTGAAACACGTCCTTGAGACCTTCAGACTCCTAAATGGACAGAATGAATGAACAGAAATGGAATTCAAAATTTATCAAGAGAATGCTTTGACTGGTGGGCAGTGATAGGTAGATGTGATCAGGTTGGCTTGCCGTGGTCTATTCTTGCATTTTCTCAGGAGGCTCTTAGTCACGTCATGGGCATGGCAGGGCAAGGAAACTCAGGCGGGTAGTTGCAGTGCGGAGAAGTGGCTCACCGGTCCTCAGGCTTCACACACGCTTCGTTTATTAAAGGCCCAGGATTTGAAATGTGCTTCAAAGACTTATGAGAAAGAAGTTTTACCCCTCCTGAGAGTATAGAATGCTCTTCTCGTAATTTAAGACCCTTAGACATCATGGTTCCCTGATTGTGTAGTATCCTTGTTTACATGTAAATAACTGGTTTTAAAATTTTTAGTGAATTAAAATTTAAGTGCAAAAATCTCATCATTAAAAGTGAGAGAAATACATGTTTAAACATCTGATATCTCCCAATAGAAAAAAATATTTTATTTAAAAGCATTGGAAGAAACCTAAAATGTAGTCAATAGTTTTGAGTATGAAAAATGTAAACTTCCTGTCATGACTATACACCAAATTTAAAGGCAGCAGCATATAAAATATTAATACTGTGCTTAGGAAACAGCTTAATAACGTTGATACATAAAAATCAGTAAGGAAACAACTATCAATAGTTATAATAGGTCAAAATTAATAACTAAAACACCAAAACCCTTACTGGATAAATGGACAAAACAATAGAAAACTCAAAAGAAGAAATGCAGTGAGCTAAAAAAAAAAAAAAGATATGCAAACAATGTTAACCTTTACTAATAATTTTCAAAGATGCAAATTGAAATTTAGGAGATGCTTTCTTTAACCTGTCAAGTTAGAAATGATAATAGTGTTTACTAAGCACATAGTGAAACCAGCTCCAACTCACTGCTGACGGTGTAAATGGGTATATTCTTCTCGGAAGGAAATGTAGCAGTATGTAGTGAGAGTTTTCTATTTTTTAATGACCTGTGTTTCTAGGATTCTAGTCCAGGAGAACATTGATTGAAGGTGGACAAAAGACAGAAGTGTAAAATAATTATTTGTAGAGGCAAAACCCTTGGACTACATCAACTATTCTTTAATATACAATTGTGTTTACACAGTGACACCTTGCAACTGGAAAAAAAGTTTATTCTTACAATGAAATAGTTATAATCAAATGGGAAAATACTTATGACATAAACCAGCTATTTTCAACCTTTTTCATCTCATGCCACTCATAAACTAATTACTAAAATTCTGCAGCACACCAAAAAGTGTATTATGTTTTTTGCCGATCTGACAAAAAAAAATAGGTATCACTTCAATTCATTCACACCAGATGGCTGTTCTTGCATTGGCTGTTGTCATTTTTTATTTGTCTAAGAGACAAATAGAGGTCAGTGCCCCTGACTAAAGAGTCAGGTGTTGCCTGTTTTAAAAGTTCTTGTGGCACAGATTGAAAGTCATTGACATAAATGTTTAGTGAAAAAGTGTAAGATGGTATCATCATATTTTTAGTGTGGAAGTACATGGAACAAAAGGTGGCAGCAAATGTGTCGGACTGAACGGTGCAGTGGCCCGAGGGTAGTAGATTTGAGTGATTTTGTGTTCTGATTCTTATTTTTTGGTACTTTCTGGATATTTTTACTGGAAGCATCTATAACCAGAAAAAATTAAATAAAGGCTTTTGGGAAAGAAACGTACGTACATGCTATGGGCTTGGGCTTCCACAGCATCTTTCCTGGGGAGTGACGTGTACCACCAACATGATTGAGAAGGAAGGGTTTATTTCGGATAGACTGGGGACCCCTGATTTTTTTTTTTTTTTTTTTTAGTATCCTGAGAAAGAGCAATAACAACAAAAATATACTTAACTAAAGTAGATCCTCTAGTTAACAATATTATTAGCTTATTGTATTTCAGAGTAGAGTTGTGAATTCAGACGGGGGTGTTTTTCTCTTGTAGATGTCGTCTGCTGCTGGAAATGGAGATGCTGCCCCTGGAAAACAGAACGAAGAAAAAACCTATAAAAAGGTGAGTGCGTGTTTTATTTTCTTTGGTCAGTTCAGAAAGAGGAACACTTTTATTGCTTGGAACATTAATATTGTTCAAGATACTTGTAGATAAGGTACTGCCTTGGTTGCCTATTGCCATTGCAACAAATGACCACAAACGTGGTGGTCCATACAACACAAACGTATTACCTTGCAGTCCTGTAGGTCACATGTCTGACGTGGGTCCCACCCTGCCGGGATCCACGTGTCCGCAGGGCCATTGCCCTTTCTGGGGGCTCTGAGGGAGAGTCTGTGTTCTTTTCCAGGAGGCCTGCATTCCTTTGTCACAATTCTCTTCTAGCTTCCAAGCTAACAAAGGCTAGTCTTTCCCAGGCTGTATTACCTTGATACTTTAAAGAACCCTTGTGATAACATGGAGCCCTCCTGGATAATCCAGGGTAAGCTCATTATTTTAAAGTCAGCTGATTATCGACCTTCATTTTGTCTGCACCCTTAACTCCTTGCTGCCATGTAATGCCATATTCGGAGGTCCTAAGGGTTAGGACATGGATGTCTCTGGCAGGCCATGTCCCTGCCCACCACAGTCACTATGGTATAGAAGGCCCTCTGGGTGTGCAGTGTTCTTCGTTCAGTGTGTGAATCCTTTCTTTGGCTCACTACTTCCCACCAAATACTAAACATTTTCTACCTTTGTATTTTAAAAAAGCATGTAAGGTGCAATCATGTCCCACCCCTTTCTAACCTCTCAGATCCGGTGTTTGTGGCCATTGGCCATAATCTCTTTCCAGACTCCCCAGAGTACATTACTTACCCCTCTGTGACATAATCCTTGACTCCTAGCAACCAAGCTACCATTCCTA
This sequence comes from Artibeus jamaicensis, assembly GCF_021234435.1. Classification (NCBI taxonomy): domain Eukaryota; kingdom Metazoa; phylum Chordata; class Mammalia; order Chiroptera; family Phyllostomidae; genus Artibeus; species Artibeus jamaicensis. The sequence continues at coordinate 38,512,249 of NW_026522030.1, read as the reverse complement.
GGCCCTGCTACTCCTGATTTTAAATTGACTGTGCATTTTAGCTTTTAAAAAGTCCTTGTCCTCCTTTCATCTTGTGAGTAGGAGGTTTACGTATGGAAGGTTTATTATATCTCAACTTTTCCTTTTGCATTTTGCTCTTTAACAGAGAGCAGCAAGAACTTTTGTCATGAGGTACGTGAGCCATTTGATCTGTCCACGTGTTCAGGGTGTGGAACTACCAGGATGTGGTTCCTGTTCCTTTTTTTTTTTTTTCCTCATCCAAAGATTTGTTTTTATTGATTTTAGAGAAAGGAAGGAAGAGGGAGAGAGAGAGAAAAACATCGATCACCAGTGTGAGAGTGAAACACTGACTGGTCGCCCTCCATAGGTATCCCCACCAGGGATCAAACCCATGACCCAGGAATGTTCCCTGACCGGGAATCAAACAGCAGTATTTTGGTGTATGGCGTGATGCTCCAACCAGCTGAGTCACCCGGCCAAGGCTCCTGTTCTATTTTTATATAGGAAAATATACCGTTTTTTCTGGTGTAGCTTGTCTTCTGACTTTTCTACTCAGCCAAACCTAGAAATATGAACAGGGAGGGTGCCATCCTAAATAATGATGTGCTTGGGGAAGACTTGGGTGAAGATTCAAGTGCTCAGAAGTCAGAGTCCTGTTATAAAATTTGTGCATCTGGCCAAAGGCAACAATACACTATTTCTTTTTAGGCACCGGTGGAAAACCAAATCCTATCTCATTTATGTTAGACTTCTTGTAAATTCAACCAAGCATGTGACCAACATAGAGATGGTCAAATTGCCAGCCTGTCATTACTTCTGATCAGTTTCGGGCAGTTTTCTGAATCAGCATCAAATGCACTACGATTCTTGACTGAATTCGGACTTGCAGGAGCTCTTTAGTGACTCAGAGGTAATAGAATGTGACCATGACATCTTAGAGTTTGGTACGCATGCCCTGTCTAAGCATTTAATAAAGTGAGTTTTTAATAATATCGTAGGGATGATTAATTTCTCTAAAGGATGTTTGACTTGACAATATTGGGAAAGTTGTAAAACTAAAAATCAGATTCTAAAGAGAACAAATAATTCCAGTAAGAGAAGGTGCAGGATGCAGGGAACTTAAGAGGATAAAAAACAAAAAAACCTAAAAAAACCCCATCAACAATTTTTTAAGATGCGTGATGGCATGGGAATGCTTTTGATGACTTCTTATGTTAAAAGGAACATAAGCAATGGGAGGAGCCATGTAGCCTCTGTGCAAGAAAAGCACCCAAAACCAGCGTACTGCCCAGGACTTGGGTCCTCAGTACACATGGTGTTGATACACACAGCAAGCAGGGATCACCGAGAGCAAGTGTTGCTTTGCGGACAAGTAAAAGCCCAGCTGAGTTACTCAATTTCCTTCTCCTCAGTTAAGCAGAAAGACTGTGAAAATGGTGGTGTTTGTGGTGCAGTTAGAAGAGGTGATAATAAGAGTCATATTAACTATTGCAAATATGCTTGTCCCTCAGCCCAGATGAGCCATTTCCTAGATGAAAGAACTTGAAGCTAGAACAAGGAAACCACTGAACGTGAGCTTTGAAAAGTCAGAGGAATGGAAAAGTTCTGTCAAAAGGCAGGAGATAGGCAAATATCATCCCTATTTTCAAAAATGAAGAAAAGGTACCTGCTGGAAACCGGATGTATGTGAGACTGCTCCTTGGCATAACGTGAGCATGGATTAGTAAACACATGGTTTCTGTACCTTTAAACAAGGAACACATCTCCCCAAACCTGCAGAGCTTTATAAAGGTAGTGTTTGTCAAATTAACTGCATTTCCTATCATGAGATAAGCATTCAATCAATCACTGATAAGGAGAGTGCTCTGGTGTTATGCATCTTGATTTAAAGGCACCTGAGGACTGGTGCGGCATCCTTTCAGACAAGGGAGAGACAGATGGAGTGAATGTTAGGACTGGCATGTTGGTGCCTGATTGGACTCACGTTCCCAAGAATGACAGTTTTGCTCCCTGTAGACTTAGTCTCTACCAGCATGATGCATGAACCGACCCTGTGAGGCTTGGCAATTTTTACCCATGACCTTAATGGAAATATAAAAGCTATGCTTTTCAAATATGCAAATGACAAAAAACTGGGAATGATAACAGACTAGGTAAGTGTCATCAAGGCCACCAACCATTTCATTAACTATTGTTTTTTTCTTTTACAAATACCTTAAAGTTAAATTTTTTCCCCAGCGCTAAAGCCCTGACTGTGAGGTACGCACCTTTTTAATAAGAAGCTTTGATGGCCCAGCTGGGTATTTGCCTGTGGCTGAAGCCAACCTGCAGGCCCTGGGTTAGGAACCACCTCCCAATCTATTATACCAGGCGTTGAGAAGGATAGCAAAGGAGTTTATATGGAACTTACAGTCAAGTGGAGAAATGAAGACATGAAAACAAATTTAGAACACAAGCAGTCTATAACAAAATGTCCAAAAGAGGAGCAATCAGTGTGGGTTAGAGCTAACACACAGGCTAAGGTTGTCTGTATCAGTCCCCTGATTTCCTGGGCAGCGGCCAGCAACGCTCAGCACAGTAGATGCTGATTTCCACGTGTTCTTAGGAAACACTCACTGTTCATGGAACAATGTTGTACATTCTGGATCTCAATCATTTGCATGTGATTATTTAAGCTGGCTGCTTCTTGTTCTTCCAGTTGTCCATTTTTCTAATCTGTTATCAGCTCCATTATCAGAAAGAATAGCTAAAGTCTGTTGGTGAGGTTAATGGCTCCAGTTAATGGCTAAAATGAGAATTTTGATTTTAGCTGTTTAAAACAATCATGTTAAAACAATGAGCTAGGCAGACATTAAGGGCTGCCTCGCTGTGTTTATAGAGTGCAGTTATTTCCAGTCTCAGTTCATTTACTGAGTGCATTCCATAAGAGTTGTAAAGGCAAAAGCCTTCGGGGCCAGGCAGGTAACAAGGAAGGAAAGTGGTAAACAGGAAAATGCACACCTATAAAGGGGGCATGTGGCACTCAGCCGCAGCTAATGGAGCTATGCATGAGCGCTCACTCAGGACTGCCAGGCTTCTCAACATACCAAAAATGTGGATTCTCATATGAAACCTTCCCATTTTTAAAGGTGGGCAATTGGTTCAAAAATTTTCAAAAGTATACTCTGGACAAAACAACATACAGTCGATCACCTTTGACCCTCATGCAGGGACCAGTTTTGCAACATCCATACTATCTGGGTAGATATGGGAGACAGAAGACTAAGATGCAGGAGGAATTGGTGTAAGATCTGGTCCCTGCTTCCTATGACCATGCAACTTATTTAAGAGAAAACATACGGGCCCATGTGGAAAAATCAGTGACTCAAGTTGGTATTAAGTGCCAAGACACATGACATCTCACTTAATCCTCTAGCAAGTCCTGATGAACCTGGAGCTCATGGCAGTCTTCCGGGGAAAAGGCCTTTCCTTGGGCTTGCTTGTTGGCACAGCGTTTTTTGCTGGGATAAAAATTTCAGACACGTCTCATTTTTTACCATGGCAGAAAAACCTCACTCCTTAGGTGACTGTGCTGATTTACCTCCTTATTTGTCTTAATGGCTGGGAATCTGCACAGGCATGGAGTCAGAAAGGAACCTTATTTGTTAGAGGGATGGGAGCGCCTGGCCTAGACACAGCTAAGTGGCAGTGTTTGGGGCACGTTGCAGGCAATTTGGGAAATATGGGCTGCCTCCAAATGACAGCCAGTCTTGGGTGCTGGTTTGAGTCCAGCGCTGTTCATTAGAACTTGCTGTGATGATGGAAATGTTCTCTAATCTGCACTAATACAGGAGTTACAAGCTGCACGTGGCTGTGAATTATTTGAAATGTAGTCGGTGTGTCTGAGGAATGAATTTTTAATTTTAAAGTCAGTTCAATTTAAGTAATTAATTTATTTATGTTTACTGATTTTAAGAGAGAGAAAGGAAATGGGCGAGAGAGGAAGAGAAACATTGATTTGTTGTTTACTTATTGATGCATTCATTGGTTGCTTCTTGTATGTGCCCTAACTGGAGATTGAACCCAAACCTTGGTGTATTAGGATGGTGCTCTAACCAACTGAGCTACCCAGCCAGGGCCAAATCCATTCAGTTTAAATAAGCACATATGGCTAATGCTTACCACATGTGCAAATAACAATGAAGGCTGACCTGAAAGTTTCCAGTCTGAGTAATAACCATAAAATGTCTGCCATTGTTAGAATTAGAGAAGTTAGAGGAAGAGGGTTTTTTTGTTGTTGTTTTTTGTTTTAAATAAGGTGATAAACTTAGAAAAGAGCAAAAGGCAGGGCGTCAGTTTACTCAGGTAAAATACCAATCCCAGAGACCTAAGTTTTTCCCATTTCGTATGTGAAGAAATTGCCCACTCCACCCTCACCCTTCTAAAACAAACAGATGTCAACATGGTTAAATTACTTATCCCAAGTCACCTAAACAAGATGGGCATTAAGAGGACACAGTCAAGGAGATGTCTCCAGCCCTATGATGTCCAAATTTGCCCATCAGAATTGATCAGTGTTCCCATCCCCCTGGACGTGGACTGGCATGGGAAATGCTCACCACCATCATTTGAGTTTCTTTCTCTCCCACCTCTCCACCCAGAAGAAGTTGTCATTCCAGGCCCCTCGCCCCTCCCTATACTTCTTCCTCCATCCTGGGCCTGCCCACACTAGGCCTGTACTGGGAGGTTCAGGTTCTGCTGACTGCTGCAAACTGCCTTGGGTGTGGAGGGCGTCCGCCTTTGGCACCAGCACCCCATCCTCGGGTGAGCCGGTAACCTTACACCATTTCCATCATGGCTGGCACACTGATGTCAGCAGTCTGGACGCTCTGCTGGGAAACTGACCAGGCGAGGACACAAACAGGGTCCTGGACCCACGTTTCCCAGTTTTTGCCGTTTTGTTTTATTTTTTAAGACCCTGGATGTCCTGTAGTTCCAGTGTCTTAGCCAGCTTCCCTATCAGTGGAGGCAGGCGGTGATGAGAAGGGAGGGAATCATGCCAGCTCCTTGCCAGGTTGCAAGGAAAGCTGTCTTTTATGACTTTTTAAAATATGAGTGAGGTAATGCCTCAGAGATACTTCAGTCTAAGAGGAAGCATTTACTTAAATACAAGCTTTTTAATAAAATATCTCTGGGATCCCTGGCTGGTATGGCTCAGTGAATTGAGTACCAGCCTGAAAACCAAAGGGTCACAGGTTCGATTCCCGGTCAGGGCACATGCCTAGGTCGTGGGCCACGTCACCAGTCTGGAGCATGCAAGATGCAACCACACAATGTTTCTTTCCCTCTCTTTCTCCCTCCCTTCCCCTCTCTAAAAATAAATAAGTAAAATATTTTAAACATATATAAGTAAATAAAATATCTCTTGGAAGATATGGAGGCAGCTACTAACATTGGCTGCCTGTGGGAGAAGCAGGTGGTGGGAATCTTGAGTTGGATGAATCTTTTCTGCATTCACCATTTATGCATATTTAATTTTGAGTGAGTAACATTTTAATATGACACGGACACCAGCCCACAGTGTCTGCAGCATTATGGATGAGATACGAGACAAATCCACAGGGACTGCTGAGTCCTGTGGAGGAAAAGGGATGGTGCGGCTTCTCTCTCAACAGGAGGGCGCCGTGACCCTTGCCTTGACAGACTTATGGACTATGTGCATAGGAATACAGGGTGTATGCATAAAGCTCATCAATCATTGTCAGACAGAAATGATTCAACAATAGATAACATTTAGAGAACTCTGAGGGCTTATTCTGAGTCAGGGTCAGATAGTTAAATGGGAACAAACTCACTTCCTGCTTGGACCCTTATCCTTTAAATTGAGGGCATTAGCAAAGTAGGTTTCATTGAATTTTACATATTCTTTCTTCGCCTGCCCACCCTGGGGAACCTGTCCTTTGCAAGACAGGGCTGCACCCACCACTGGCATTGTTTCAGGCTTAAGTCAGGCAGGGGAAGTAAGGCAGCCAAGAGATTAGAAGACTTCTTTCGGACAGAATGAGGACTCAGCTATGTCAGAGATGAGGGGCAAGGGTCTACCATATCACCCCCTTTTTCTGTAGCCCTCAAGTCCTTCCCTGGGGCCCCCCATGATCGTGCCTGTCTTACATCATCCCTCCCTTGAGGAATCTTCCCCATCGTTGGCTAATGATCAAGCGTTGGGGGCCAGGCAGGATGAAGTAAAAGGAGCAGAGGCGGTGCCCCTGCCTGGGAGATAAGCTTTGTCTCCTTAGTGGCTTATGGTCTGAAGGTTGCTCACTGAGCCTTAGCCATGGGGGGTTACAGCTTCTGAAACCAGGCAGGGCGGTTCCCAACATTAAGATGGGGAGGGACAGCTGGCGTGTATCTCATACCATGACTGCTCTTCTGTTCCTTCAGGCCCTAAAAAGCCACCAGTTCTATAAAATAAGATACTTGCTTTCTGCACTGGTGGAGCTACACTCGGTAACTTCACTGAGGCCTCTGTGTCTTTGCAGTGAGCAGCAATTGTCATGAGTAATAACCACATTGGTCTCCAGGAAGAGTGGTCTAGGGCGTTCCAAGTGTTATCCTAACTCACTTTAACCCCACCCCCTAACTTAGCCAGTGGTTCTGAACCAGCACCACTTCTGCTCCCTGGGGAACACTTGGCAAGGACTGGAGACATTTTTGGTTGTCACAAGTGGGGGAGGGAGGTTGCTATTGGCATTTAGGATATAGAGGCCAGCGATGCTGTATCCTAAAATGCACATAACAAAATCCACAACAAAGAATTATCAGAATGCTGGTAGCAGCAAAGCTGTAAAACCTTGCCAGACCAAACTATCTTCTATGTGGAGGTTGGATGTGAGTCCAGCTCAAGGAGCTACGAGTTGTGTAAACTTAGGCATTTTTCCTAGTTGATCTGAGTCTTAATTCTTCTCATTGATGAAGTATAGTTAATACCTACTCTGACCAGCTCATAGTGCTACAAGGATCAGGCAGTTTAGCAGATGTGAACACATCCTGGGAGAAGTGGAATACCAATGAGTGAAGTCACTGTTTCTATTAGCAACAGCATGATCCCTCGGCCTCAGATTCTTAACCAGATTAGTTTGCTTAGAACTGACCGTGGCCTCCAGTGTGATTGCTGCCCCCACTACACTGGGCTCAAGGAGAGACCAGACACGAGCATCCTGGTGCTGGTCTCGGTCCAGCCTGGGCACGGAAGGGCAGAGAGTGAGTGCTGGAGCGGGGCACTGTGTCCTGCCCAAGAGCAGTGGCTTCAGAAATAAGAAAGCTGTACACCTATTAGTGAGCTGCCACTGTGTTTTTAGGACACATAGCACACGATATCACTTATACGTGGAATCTAAAGAACAGAATAAATAAAATAGAAACAGACCCACACATACAGAGAAGAAATTGATGAAGGCCTGGAGGTGGGGGAAGTGGAGGGATGGGGTGTTGGGGGGTGGGGTGAAAAAAGGTGATCGAATAAGAAGTACTAATTGGTAGTTACAAAGAAGCATGGGGATGTAAGGCAAAGTGTAGGGAATATAATGAACAATATTGCAATAACTATGTATGGTGCCAGGGGGGCACTTGAATTATCGGAGGGAACACTTTGTAATGTATGTGAATGTCCGTTCACTATGCTGTGCACCTGAAACTAATACCAAAAGTGTGAAATGCATACTGTAACTGAAACATAAAAATTAAAAAAATAATCCCATCAGATTTAAAAGCCTGTGTAATCATGCACTATTACCATCTACCCTTCTGTGCAGTTCTTTCCTCCATAGACCTTAGCTTCCACATAGGATCATCTGGGCTTCTATCTACTTCCTTGCCAAGTTCTAAAGCAAGCCATTTCAAACTGCCTTTGTGACTTTTAAGCAAGATGTTGCAGGTAATTAAGCAAAAAAACACTGGCAGCTTGAAATAGTAGGAGAAGCCAGCTCTCCTATCAGGGTGTTCCCCTGAGGCATTCATCTCTGAGTGACTTCTCTTAGCATTCACTTTGGAGGGAGCATCTGTGTGTTAATCCACCCCGCCAGGGTTACTGTACCTCTGCCTTGTGATTAACTATGGACTGTCCATCTTTCAGTCCCAGATTCCAATAGACATCGCCTTGGTGTCGGTAAATTCTCTACCCCGAACCTGAGGCACAGCTTCCTTCGGGGGCAACAACAGCCAGCGCACTGTGGAGCTTGGTGTTAATAGCAGGCAGGGGATTTCTGCTTTGTAGCTGGCTAGGTCGTCTGAGCTGGAGTTCCTGCTCTCAGGACACAGCGTTGCTTTGGTCTTAGTCTTAAATGTACACAGGCAGTCTGCATGTCTTCCTGCACGGCCTGGCTAACGTGGTTCTGATCTGGCCAGCAGGCTCCTTGTTCCAAGGACTAGGGCTTGTCCATTTTTATCACTACCACGCCCCCCTCCTTCCCTTCCCTTGTCTGGACACTTGTGAGAGGCTTTTAAGAAGTTGCTCAAGAACATAGAAATGTAAAATTATGGAATTTTGTATTCTAAATTCTGAAAAAGACCAGCAGTGAAAGTTAGGTCCTAGTCTTGTATCTACTACCAGGTTCCCCCAGATAGTACACCTGTATTTTCCAGCCAGTTCTGTCCCCTGCTTGTGCATCCTGAGTCTGTGACTTTTGCTGTATATACACGAAAGGAAGATGGGACAGGTGGCCCTCGGCATGGAAGCCATCATACCTGAGACATTCAGCACATCGTTTAAGAGAAAAGGAAAAGAAGATGGTCATGGGCTGTAGGGACTACAAAACTAAGATTTTCACTTCTTCTATGTCTTTTTTGCCCAACTTCCAAACATACATATACCCAGAAACACAAACTGGGTCCAAGTATGAGGAAATTTTTTAACTTTTCATAGGCTCCAACTGTATTTTTTTCCCAGCAGAGAGAAGATGAGCACTTCTTGCATTTATGTCTGTCTTTCTCCTTATCCTAGTGCTGCTGTTTACTTTGCATTATGGACCAGGGAGCATTTGGTTATCAAGCATGGAGCTGAAATATGGGCTGTCTAGGTGACACTCTCATTCTTCCAAGGGAATTGTTTGTGTTCTGGCTTTGTCATTTTTTAAGAGTGTAGCCAGTGCCTGGGAGATAAGACATCCGTTTGATTGTATGTCCATGCATTCATATATTTATTCAGTTGACAAATATTTATTTAACTTGGCACTGTGCTGGGCTTTGAAGGTGGGACAGAGGCCAAGACCCAATCCCTGCCCTAATAATACTTTTATTGTCATGGTAGAGATGGACCAGAAGAAGGAAACATAATGAAATAATTACTAACTTTATAAGTGCAGTGAATAAAGTAAACAAGGGTAGGTGTGCTGCCCTTTAGATAAGGTATTTGGGGGTGATAGCTCTCTAAGGAGGTGACCCAGGGGCTGGGATTGCAGGAATGAGAAGGAGCCGGCTGACAGAGAATGAACGGGAGAGCATTTTTGACAGAGAACAGCCACGGCTGGAGGCAGGACGGAGCTCGGTGGATTCAAGGAACTGAAGGAGAGGCCAGTGCCATGGAGGGTGCCAAGCAAGGAGGCCTGGGCAAGATGGGGTGAGAGCAGTAGCTGTCCTCTGGGGCTGCTTTTGTCTCCCAGGGGACAGCAGGCAATGCAGTCACAACTGGGGGTGGTGGCATACAGTGCTTACTGGCATCTAGTGAGGAGCTCAGGGGTGCTGCCCCACCTCCTACAATGTACAGGACAGTCCCCCACAACAAAGGGCTGTCTGGACCCAAATGCCAATAATGCTAATTTGTGGAACCCTGGGGGTTAGAGAAAGGCTGACGCCTAAGCTAAGACGGTAGACTGGGAAGAGGAGGCATGAAAGGGACAAGTTAGAAATGCATTTCAGAGTCGATGTGGACTGGACTGGCTCACAGCTGCCTGTGGGGGCTAGGGCATGGTGGGGGTGATGGGTGACCCCAGTATTCCCACTTGGGTGCCTGGGGAGGTGTGGCCATTTATCGAGATGAAAGCAATGGTATGAGGAAATGTTTGTGAGGGAAAACCGAGTCTTCCAATTTGAATATCTTTGTTTGGAGATGTCAGTGAACCACTGAGGAGTGAATCAAGTAAGTGGGTGAAGTGTGGATTTGGAACTCAGAGGAGAAGTCCGTGGTTCAGACTTAGTTTGTTGAGCTGGTGAGATAGAGGGAGAGGCCCAGGACTGGAAACATCCATTTTTTTTGTTATTACCTCCTGAGACCCTCCTCCAGAGTTCTATTACTGAAATAAACAAAGCTGTCCAAGTCATCCCCTTATAACCTCCCATTGGCCTTCATTACCTACGGAGAAAATGTTCTCCACGCTGAAGAGCAGCATGTGGGTCCGTTGTAGTCCATTCCCAGTGGATACGCCTTGACCCATCTCCTGTCATTGTCTTCGGCACACGCCTCACTCCGCCACACCGACTGTGTCCATCCCTGTTCCTTTCTGCCCATGCAGATCACTCTAGAATGTCTTCATTTCAGAAACAGCTCTGTCACTGCCCTTCTTCACTCTCCCAGGCAGTGACCGTGAGTCACTCTGTCCCAGGCCTCCCTCACGGCCCTGCACTCACCTCTCATATCATGGATCACTTTATTTTGTAACAATTGCTTACAGTAATGTCCTGCACCTACACCTGAGCAGCTGGAAAGCAGGTGCCTTGCCAATTATCTTGACATCTTTAGGGTCCCACGTAGTGCCTGGCACAGAGGGTTCAAGAGATGTATCACTTTTTTCTTCTTAATTCTAAAGCTGTTACAGACTTTGCCGAGAGATATGTTCATGAACCTGCTATCCCAGATCTGCAGTTGGAGGTGAGATATGTTGGGGGAAGAAAAGGGACGTGAAAGGGGTGGAAGTTGTACTTTGAATGTTTGAATTGCAGGGAAGCACTTTGGAAGAGCTCAGCCCAGCTCTTTCAGCTTTTTCTGTTTCAAAGATGGTCATGATTATCCACATCATGGGTCACTGTACGGCTCTCACAAGTTGCCTGTTAAAGATGTGGCATCTTTAGGTCCCTTGTCTGTAGTCTACGGACTGCTTCTGATCAGCAACTCGTGGAAGAGCTGTAGCAATGAGTTTAAGAAGGCAGCCTTTTCTATCGCTGAAAGGTTCTATTCTTTCCAGATGTTTGGCCCAATTAAAGGCTGCCCCTAGATGAATGCTAGTAATTGTCAAGAGGTCAGGATTTGAGGTTGGTTGGCAGCCCTTTTCTCTAGCACGGCAGCAGAGTAAATGTCCTTTTTCTTGAAGCAAGAAAGAAATGGGATCGATGATTTTTCAGGTTTACTATTTCAAAGGAAGGGAGAGCGAATAATAACCTAGCAGGTTTGTGTTTGTTTTTTTTTTAAATCTTCACCTGAGGACATTTTTTTCCCATTGGTTTTCAGAGAGAGATGGGTAGGGTAGAGGGGAGAGAAACATTGATTGGTCGCCTTCTCATATATTCCCCGGTCGGGGATGGAACCCACAGCCTAGGTATGTGCCCTGACTGGGAATCAAAGTCATGACGTTTCGGTCTAGGGAAAGATGCTCCAACCAACTGAGCCACACTGGCCAGGGAATAATCTGGCAGTTTTAAAAGCAGCTACATCCTTCACAAAATCATGGAAGAAAGTAGAATTTAAAACTGGAGTCAGGACCCAAAGGCTTACAGTGAGGAGAACACAATGTTTACATTCTTCCTTCCTCACCAGCAACTGCCTGAGGCTAATCTGGCCAGGGGAATCAGGCCGGCTCTGCCATGTATGATCTCAGCCTCATGCAAGACACATGCTGTCTGAGCACGGCAGTCCCATGTATGGTTTGAGTATTGAATGTGAGAGTGTCTGAGGAGGTACTTGAACGACAGTAGTTGGCTGTACAAATATTAAATTGCTACTATTGCTGGATCCCTACTCACCCCAGTGGAACTTAAGCCCCATGAGAGCAAGGACTCTGCAGAACAGGTAAAATTCAGTGCGTAGTGAAGGAATAATGGATATTCCACCTTCTGCCTTCTGGGACATTGTTCAAGTTTGGAATTCCAAATGGCCTGGGATCCTGTTCTCTCTTGATGGCAGTCCTTGCTATTCACACTTAAGATGAAAGGTGGTTTGTAAAAAGCAGTGGAATTCTATGGCAAAAAGAAATCTAATTTTTGCCCATGAAGGACACCATAAACACATGTGCACACACAACCTGTGTCCCAAAAGGGAATGTAGTTGTATCATCTCTGTGCCTGACTTAATTTGGGGAAACTAGGTTGGGCTTCAACATCCCTTTCTTCTGTCTTTGAACTGTTCCACTTGAGTTTACAAATGGGTGGGAAGAAACTACACAGTGTAATTGGTTGTCTAGCCAAGGAAAAGGTGTTTTAAGTCAGAAGCCAGAGGTGGCCACACAGAGGTGAAGTAGATGTGGTCCTTCTCAGTGAGACATCCTGTGACTCTCAGACTACCTTTGGGGACACACCGTGGCCAGCACACAAGGCATAGTCTGGCCAAATCTGGGTACCAGACCACAGCCCTTTACTTTCAGGCTTCCCTCCCCATGAAGGAAAACTTTAAATTAACAACCTACTCTTGAATAGGAAACATTACAGCCATCTGCAGCTTCCTGCTTACTGACCCGGCAAGGTCAGCACAGCCACGGGAACGAGAGAGCTGCGGGCACCCCCTGGCCCAGGCTGCATCCGTGCTCTCAGCTTCCCAGGGCCCCAGAACGCCATGTGTTCACGCTCAGTAGATAAGTCTGGGCACGTTCTTGTGTTAGCAGGGAAGCAACAGTAAATAAAAAGAACGTGGCCTGAGGCCTCACCAAACCAAGTTAAGGGTCTGGATGTTTTAGCGCGTTGGCAAAATACCTTCAGAGCTTATTTCATTTTAGATTCCTGCCGGCTGATGTAGGGCAGTGGTGTTTGCCCAGGTCCTCACTAACACTGACCACTATTCTTTCAAAAATCTTTCCTAGCTGGAGAGGTGAAAATGCCTTAATTTTCATTTTAATTTGTGTTCATTTTTATTCCTAGTAAATATGACTGTTTTTTTTTTCAAATGATTTTTTCATTTGTATGCCTTTTTTTGAGAATTATCTACAGATACCCTTTGCTGTTTTCATTTGTAAGAACTACTTATATGTTAAGGGCATTGCATTTTTTAAAAGATTTTATTTATTTATCTTTAGAGGGGAAGGGAAGGAGAGAGGGAGAGAATATCAATGTATGGTTGCCTCTCGTGGGTCCCCTGCTGGGAACTGGCCTGCAACCCAGGCATGTGCCCTGACTGGGAATCAAACCGGGATTCCCTAGTTCGCAGGCCTGCTCTCAATCCACTGAGCTACACCAGCCAAGGCAAGGGCATTGCATTTTTGTTGCAAATGTTGTACTGCTTTAAATTAGTCTTTTCATTTTACTTACCATTTATTTGGGACCCAAGCTTTTATAAAGCCAAATTTGTGAATAATTCCCTTAAGACTTTTGTCTTTGCTGTCATTTTTTAACTTTGTACTAGAAATGCTTTGTTTCCATTGTAATACTGTGGTGTGAGGCTTTCCATAGTATTCTTCATTTTCAAAAATTTCCTGGTGATGTAAATACACTTACCATTCTAGTTGACTTCCTATAAGGTGACTTCCTCTAAAAAGATTTCTTTTGTAATTTTTGTGGAAATTGCATTAAATTCATTAACAACTTAGGGAGAATTAGCATGTTTAACTATTGAGCCTTCCACTTCAAGAATGAAATAAATAAACACACACACACACACACACACACATATATATATAAATATTCTTTTGTGCTCCTCAGTAGGTTTTTATTTTCTTCAGAGATTTTGTACCTATTCTTAGTTAAATATATTGCAGAGTAATATATGTGAGTGTTGTTATTGCTTTGGGATTTTTTTCTGCTATAAATAACATTCTTTTCATTTTCCATTATATTTTTTTAGCTGGGAATGTTTAAGATCTTGATTCATGTGAGTTTATTTTGTAAACTACCAACTTGATTTTTTTCAAACTATTCCACTAGGTCCATTATTGATTCTTGGATATTGTAGGTAGCAGTTATATCATCTATAAATTATAATTTTCCTTCTTCTAACCAATATTTTGTATTTGGGTTTTCTTATTTTATTAGCTTGACCTTCCAAAACAAATATCAAAGAATCTTTGTGATAAAAGGACAACCTTGTCTTATTGATGATATCATAGCACAAATGGCCTTTGTACTGCTTCCCAGAGTACATTTTTCAGCACATACAGGGTATGACTAGATATGAAAATAAAATGCCTTGATTAATACATTTGGGAAGTATCTCTCTAGTGCTTTCAATAGTATAATGTTGATATTTAGCTCAAGAATTATTTTTCATATTAGGAAAAGTTTCTTTCTGACTCAAATTTTACTAAATTTTTATTTAAATCTTAATTTGTTACTGACTTTGTTTATATACTTGATTTAAGCAAACTGTGGAAAGAGAGTCAATAAAAATACAGTTAGCTTTTTGAGATACTCCAAGTACTTGAAAATAGTAAAACCATACTTCCCATAAAATTTTATTTAATTTAGATTTGGTATCAGTCCAGATGGACAGGCTAATTATATTATTTCCTTATAGTTTAGGACAGTTTTTAGAATTTTTTCCTCTAGGCCTGCTGATCTTTCACCCATAGAGCAGAGTAATCTGTGGAAATATCCTAAAATTTCCTGCTTTTCACAAGTTATGCTGGATTAGGCAAGTTATTGAAATCATTCATCCTAAGAAATTTTATTAGGGGCAAGAAAACAAAGGTGGTTTTTGTTTGTTTGTTCGTCGGATTTTTTTTTTTTTTTTGCCTGAAAAACTGTGTTTCTTCATCTCAACTTTGCTTTCGAATGTAAGTTCGCATTATATTTGGGCTCCTAGTTCTTCATTTGTAAAATCTGGAGGGAGGATGACACTTAAATTCCGTTTACGTTTCTTGGTTATTTCTTACTTTCTGTTTTGTTTGTGTGTTTTTTGTTCCATGATCATCCCTTGCAGCAATTGCTCTATTAAGAACACGCAGCCCCTCACCAGTGTGGCTCGGTTAGTTGGGTGGCGTGACCCAACTAACCGAGGTCACCAGCAAAAGGTCACCAGTTCAATTCCCAGTCAAGGCACATGCCTGGGTTGTGGGCTTGGTCCTGGTCAGGGCGTGTATAAGAGTCAACTAATCAATGTTTCTCTCTCATAATGATGTGTCCACCCTCTCTTTACCCCTCACAACCCCTCTCTCTAAAAATAAATAAATAAAATTATTTTTAAAAAGAAGAGCATGAGGATGCTGTGGAAAAGTGAAGTAGAAGATGGTGAAATGTGGAGAGGTTACATTTTATTTCTCATCTGTTTCAGTCTGAGTTCATTTTCCTTTAGTGCAGAGGCAATGATATCTTGCATATTTTCCAACCCTTCCTTAAATACCATAAGGTCTAGAAACTCATAGGATTCTATGGGTTTAATCTATTAAAATCTATCTATTAAAAAGATTAATCCTCTGTGGGAAAAGTGAAGACTATTACCCCCCTATTGTGTGGTCCAGGGAAAATGAATACACCAGAAAGAAAAGTATCCAAAGTCTGACACGAGAGTTTCAATCTCATAGGAAAATAAACTTAAATACCCATGAAGCATAGCACCGTGTCCTCACTGCACTTGCTCTTCAAGCCCAGGGGGGTTCTGCCATCACCAGAGTCTGAATGTAGCAATGGTATTCTAGAGAGAAGATGAGGGAGGCAGGGTACTGTATTCCTGTGGGTCTGGCCTTGGTCATCGCTAGTCCAGAGAGGTCCTGTCCAGGGCATCTCCCATCCAGAAGGCCAGCGGTACACTCTTCTGTGTCAAACCCATCACTCATCATTTAGCAAATGGCCATCCGGGGCCCGTTTTGTGCCTTACACTGGGACCACAGAGATACAGTCCCTCGTTGTAGCCCAGTGTAAATTAGTGGTGAGAAGTACTTTGGAAATAATTACTTGTAAGCATTCAGGTTACAGAAGGCGATTTTTAGCAAACAGTTGGTCCCCTTGGTGTGACTGCAGTGTGTTTAAACTTACTGTGTGCTGACAGGCAAGTGTGGCTTTGGCCTTAACATAAAAATAACTCACTCCAAACCCCAGAGAGGTCCCAGTAGAACGTCTCTTTATAAATAGATTCAACCGCCTGGAGCTAGTGAGGTAGAATGAAGAGGTAGATAGGACCTAAAACTATTGAGAGTGTCTTAAAATTTATGTATTAGTTTCCTAGTGTTACTATAACAAGTTATCATAATCTTAGTGGCTTAAAACAACGCAGATTTACTCTCTTACAGTTCTGTAAGGTAGACATTCAATACACACCTTGTTAAGTTAAATCCAGGTGTTGACGGGGCTTTATTTCTGGAAGATCTAGAGGGGAATCAATTTCTTTGCCTCTTCCTGGTTCCAGCCACTTACAATCAACCCTTGGCTTGTGGTACCTTCTTCCATCTTCACATCTGGCAACAGAAGCAGAGTCCTTTTCACTTTGTATCTCACACACTCTCTCTTCTTCTTTTTTTTTTTGTACTGGTTTCAGGTGTACATCTTAGTGGTTAGACAAGCATGTACTTTACATAGTGTTCCCCTTGATATTTCCAGTATCCTAACAGGTACCAACTCTCACCCTTTCTTTTGTCTCTTCTTTCTGCACTTTGAAGGACCTATATCATTATACTGGGCCCATCTGGTAATCCAGGGCAGTCTGGAGAGATTGTCCCCTCAAATTCGGCTGATTAGCAACCTCAATTTTTATCAGAAACCTTGTAAGGTAACATTGCTTTCTAAGGTAACATGCAAAGGACTCACACATTCTAGAGATTGTGAGGGGACGATCCCAGGGGACAAGGATGTGTTTCAGGCCATTTTTCTATCTCCCACAATATATTTATAATTTAATGGTGTCCCCTGCTGTGCACTTAGAACACTTTGTCATCCCTTTATCTTACACTGTCAGCCTGTCTGGGACTCTGGAGAGACATTGGTTGAGGTCCAGAGGTGTGGAGACCGCCCCGTGTCCATAGTTCTCCCTCTGATCCTTCAGTGTAAGAAACTCGCCTTCAGGACCTAAATCCCCATGTAATGAATTTACACGGATGAGATCCTCATACACAGTATAAGCAGGAAACTGGGTTTCTCATGCGATTCCATGCAGTTGAAAAGCAAATATGGCTCATGTTACCGCTGTCACATAAAGCAGGCAATTTTTAAACACAATTGAGGAAACCAGATTTTGAGCCCGCTCACCGCTGGAGGCAGTGCACGCAGGCGTCCTTCATCTCCGGCATTGCCACGCATCTCCTGCAGCACCGTTCGCTCTTGTTATTTCTTCAGTGCTTATAAAAACAGGTCATGTTTATGGACTGTGTCCAGAAGAAGGAAATTATGTATGAAAAGTCTCTACGTGGGGTATAGAGTCGAGTGATCCCTAGGTTGGAATCAAGGACTGTAAGTAGTCCCATGACTTCATATGTACCATGGGACTGGTATTTTCCATCTTTCAGCATGTAGTTTAGATAAGCCTGGATGGATCTTTTTAATAGTTCTCTGAAAATGGAAGATTAGCTATCTTCAGAGATTTAATCTTGGGCAAAATATAGGAGTAAGGTCTTCACTTCTGATGCCAGAATTATTCCTTTTTCTTGAAAGTCAATGGATATCCTGTGTGTTTTTGAGAGTCTTCACCATCACCTGAGGTGGAAATACCAGAAATGATTAATTTAAACAGGAGGAGGATTGTGGGGTGGGTGGAATTGACATTAGTCTGCATTGCATTCTTAGAAACTTAGACTCTTAGAGTTGGAAATGCCTCTGATAAAACTGTTCATTAACATGTGAGGATGTAGAAGCCCCAATATTACTAATTAAGTCCCCAGCCAAGGATGTGCTGAGTCCAAGAAGCCACACGGGAGCTCAAGTTCTGAATCTCTGGGCCCTCAGCGCACCACACTCGCCTTTGCCAGCTGTGCTGGGCTGACCGGACCTAGCTTCCTGCCCCAGAGCTGCCCTTGATGTTGATTTCTGCTTGGGCATTTCTCATGCACAGACGGCTAAAATACACCCCGGGCAGTTTACCCTTGAGAACTAGAGTGCCGTCTGCTGTGGGACATAGCAGCCCCTGTGTCTGTGTGTCTGTGCGTGTGCCTGTGCATGTGGAAGGTGGGGAGGGTATACAGGTGTGTTCATGCATACACTAGACCAGCTGCATTTTTAAGACCCAGAATCAAGACACAGGTGAAGAGTGCACTTTCCTGTTCCCGTCAACATTGGTCTTTTGTTTTAAAATCACTTTAATAATTGAGTTTTGTACTTGACTTGAACAAAACGTGAGTTAAAACAATTGTGAAATTGTAAGACATTGTTCTTGACAAGTGCAAGAATGAAATGATGTGCCATTTCGTTGGCGTGGACAGCATGTATCGCAGCCGAGAAAACAAGTGTCAACGTGGAACACTCACCTGGGGTAGAAGGATGGTTCACCTTGGTGTATGTACATTAGGAAACACTTCCACTTAGATGAAATTGTGGTTTTCAGCCAGGGGTAAATTTTGCCCCCCACCCCCCGCCCCCAGGGAGCATTTGGCAATGTACACAGGCGTTTTTGGTCACCACATTCAGGGGAAGTGGTGCTGCCGTCATCTAGTGGGTAGCGGCCAGGGCTGCTGCTGCATGTCCCGCAGAGCACAGAACAGCCCCCACAGCAAACACGGGCCCCGTTCACCATGTCCGTGGCACCAAGGCCGAGGAGCCCTAGCCACAGGGCACTGACGCTTCATCTGCCATTTGGCTTTAGAAAGCTGTGTAGAGAGCTTATTAATTTAGAAGCGGCCTGGCATGTGGAATAAACACAACTTGGGGGCAGTTCCTGTAGTCTCTCTATGGCTTGCGGAAGTGTCTGTGGTTCAGCTGTGCAAGAGAATAAGTTTGCACAACAATTCCAGGACAGCCCCTGGGTAGTCTTCTCGGGCTCTGTTCTCAGGGACTGGAATTAGACATCAGCTTCCTTCTGCTCATCATGTGGATTCTGTGGTTGAGGATGTAGAGTATTTGGGCGGGGGGTACATCATAATATAGTTTGGATAACCAAACACAGAATTAAAGTGGTAATTAAGAATATAAAGAACCAAGGGATGCATTACCCTTATCCATACTTTATCCAAAACAGTCAGGGAACCTAAGGCAGGTGCTGAACCTCACATGGTCAAGCCTTGGCCAAGACGACTGTAGCTGAAAAGAGAGATGAGTCCCGGAAGGGAGGAAACAGTTAGGAGGCTGCTGGAGCCCTTCCGTGTACTGTGTTAGACTCAGGGACTGAGCATAATAAGAATGATTTGTACTTCCTTGTTCCTTTTTGGATCTTGGAAAGAAAATTTCCATATTGTTTGGGCTTTTTACCCCCCAGAAAATTTCCATATTGTTTGGAATTTCCCCACTGGTTAAAGTCCAAACAATTAAATCATGGGATAGAGACACAGGCATTTCCAATCATGCTTAATTTACAGGACTGATGACAGGTAGTTCCCTCCCTTGAAAATAACTCCCCTGACCACACGAGCCTGTGAGTAAGAGGAGCTGTGTCCGGACCACCTGTACTGTTCTCTGTGCGCCCTGGTTGGTGGTGGTTGGTCCAAGCATGGGGCTGCTTTCACTCCAGTTCTCAGTGGGACACTGTCCCTCTTGGAAAAAGCCCTTCTATTACTCAGCCAGACTGTACAAATTTCCCCCAAGCCACTTCTTATACCAAGTATGTCTATTTCACAAGACAAGCTGTTTCACAGACGAGGGTCCTCTGATAGGACCCCCCGTGTAGCTGCCTGAAGACCTGTCTCAGTTACTGGTGCTGGAAGAAGGGGGAAAGGATTCTGCAAAGGGACGGGTCTATCGAAGTGGGTGTGGCAGAAGGCAGGTAGGGGTATCAGAGGTCAGTCGGAGATCAGGAATCAGCCAGGCCTTTTGTACAGCAGAATCAAGGAACACGCAAGAGAACATAACACAGGAATTTCTAAACAGAGAACTGCTTGCTTATGTGCATTCTGAGAGTTGGCTGCTGCGGGACCTAAAGAGAGAGAAACCCCACATCTGAAGTGAGGTATCCATAGCCTCACAGAACCTTAGGGTTCAGATGGTCTTTATCCATCTGATCTAATCACTTAGTCATTCAGCTGAAGCTGTTGAGCGCTGAGCAAGGCACCATGGTTAGAGGGCAGACAAGTCAGTGTAGCTGGAGAGACACTGTGGGGTCAGAGGTCAGGGCTGCAGCCATCTGCCACAGTTTCCTTCCACTGTCCCCAGGGAAAGAGGAAGGAAGGAAGCACCCCTCTATTGAGCAATGGACTGTGGGTCAGGCACTTTCACTCGTGTTCCAGTAGCGGGATCTCCATTAGCTGAGGCCATCAGTGATCCATTTGAGGCGGGACCACGGGAAAACTGGTGTGTTGGGATCAAGTCAGGAGGTTCTAGGGAACCTGCTGAGAACCAGCGCATCACCTGACAGTCCAGAAAGGTGGCAGAGGCTGGTGCTGAGCTCTGGTGGGAAGAATCCTGATCTAGAAGTTAATCTGTTGGTAGCTCTGACACCATCTTCGATGACCTCAGACAACATCCAAAGCAATTTAATAATGTCCTCTCCGAGTTCAAGAGGAAGGGACAGAACAGCCGTGAGCAGCACTTCCAGCCTCTACCCGGCCGGCACTTCTGGAAGTTGCACTTAAGTGAAGCAAGGTTGCCTCCTCCTGCTTCTCTTGGGAGAAATGACTACTCTTCTCCTTTCTCAGTATCAGTCTTACTTTAAGAGGTATAGTCCAAAGTAAGCAAAATGCAGTTACTTTCCATTGAATTTTTTAGTGGAGGAACTATAACTGAAAAAGAAAAGGGCAGAGAGAAAATGTCAGAATTAAATATGTTAAGCCTTAGACAACAGGTGATTTCTACTTGGTGATCACATATATTTTAAAATAAGTGAAATTAGAAAGTAGACTTACAGAATTTTTGATGGTGAAGAAATTTTGGAAATCAAATGCCCTCATTTTATAGAGGAGAAAACTGACCCATTGATACCATGTATCAATCAGTCTCAGTCTCTCAGTCTCTCAGTCTCTCAGCGCCTTGGGAACAGCAGAAGGAACCCCAAACTCAGATTTTTATGATGTTTCTGATCCCAGTATCTGTTCACATTTGCAGATTAATATGGGGACTTACAAAATGAGGGCAGTCATCACTGTCCGTGAATGCTTTTTCTACCTTTGCCCAAAAACTGGTTGGCTGGCAAGCTAAGAGCCTCCATTCAAAAGTCTTTTCACTTGTGTCTTGCCCTAGCCACCTATCCTCCACCCCCGCATACATTTCTAGTGGCAAGAGGAAGGAGAGAGCCTAGGACAGTAAGATGGCGGCATGATGACAGGGGACTCACCCAGGAGAAGCTCCTCCTGTGAGCCAGAGCTATGGTGCATGCAGCAGCATCTTAGTCAGCCCAGGACACACCAGAGCACTTCTCAGGGCTGCAGGGGCAGGTGCCCCGGTCCCTTCCAGTCCATCACATTTGCCTTGGTGACCACCTGCCTGGTCAGGGACTCTTCTTGTCCTTACCTACTTGCAGCCTGGTATCCAGGTTTTGATAGTGCTCCTGTTCCAAAGACCTAAGGACGTTCCTGCTGTAAGGGCTGATCCTAGCCCCTGGGGCCAGGAAAAGCAGTGATTTGAAAGGCCACGAGTGAGCGATCAGAAGGCAAGGGAGGAAACCCATCAGACACAGAGCGAGGAGCTGCCAGCAGATGGGAGAATCCTGAGCACCTACAACGGCTGGGTTTTTGTTCACATGTACAGGGTTCCCGGAGGGTTTAAGAGACTGCGTTCCAAGGTTCTGAAAGGGTGCAGGCAGAAAATTCACATTGTGAATGCAAGTAATCCCAGGTCTTGAAACAGAGTTACACAGGCAAAGGATGCTTAATCCCCCAAAAGTGTGCACAGTATTTAAAATTATCACCCAGCTTTGAGGCTTTATCCTTAAATTACAGAGGTTCTTGAGAAACATATAGTATGTTTTTCTGTCTGATATATGAGTCTGTAAATTTTTAGGAAAGTTCCATGCTAGTCTTTTTGTGAAAATGACTCAGATTTATCTTTCAAATATGCAATCCTCCTGAGTCAGTTTCATCTGTAAAACAGAGGTAATAAGGTAATAATAAAAATCAATAATATAAATAACTTGATTTACCACAATAAGCACTTAAAACAATTACAGCAGGATTTAAGGCAGAATTACAGAAATATGTAAGTGCGTAAATGTATCTCACAAACAAAATTATTACATTTGAGCCTTTAAATGCTTAAAACCAATTTCTTTGTTCAGAAAACACCTAACTTCCAAATTTTAAAGCTTCTTCAGGAAAATACTGACATTAATATTTCAGATCTTTTTGTTTAAAATTCTTGGCACTGTTTTTCTGCGCCTCCCCAGAAATATGTTTGGAACTGCCAGGCAGGTAGAAATAATACTGTTAACAATGATTATTACAATCATTTAAAATAATTTAAGTATGAAAGGAGGGGTGTTTATAGGAATATAAGAAGACATTTTTTCATCCTTTATCAATATCTATCATTTCTCATTCCTTACATCTGCTGGCTTTATTCTGTAAGGAATGCGTAGGGCTTGCATACAGAAAAGTGATTAAAGATTGGAAAACAGCACATCTCTAGCAGATAATGCCTTTCAGTGTCAACCTATAAAAGTCAGTGTATTTTTAGTTTGTGAAACTTTTAGTTTTGTTTCATGATTCTATTTCATTTAGCAATCATCAGCCTTCCCTTTCTTCCTTCTAATTCTTGGATCCCTGAGGTTTGCCTTTTTATTTCATAAATGTTGTTTATTCCTGTGATTTATATATATGGCATTCAGAGTGGGGCAAAGTAGTTTTAGAGTTGTTCATGTAGAAAATAATATGGTGATTAATAAATAATAACACAAGAATAAACTCTGTTTTGTATACTGACATCTGTAAACCTATTTTTGCCCTATTGTGTATGTTGTATATATTAGATCATATATATGAGATGTATCTCTTAATCATATGTTATCGATATATATTTTTTCATATTAAACAATGTATCATATGCACATGTTATAGGCATAAATACACACACACACACACATACACACACGCACATATATTTCCCTCTATTTATCTAGAATTTACCATGAGTTCTGACTGCGGTAGCTCAGTGGGTTAAGTATCATCCTGCAACATGAAAGGTCGTTGGTTTGATTCCCGGTCAGGGCACATGCCTGGACTGTGGGCTGGGTCCCTGGTTCTGGGCATGTGACAGGCAACCAATCGATCCTTCTCTTGCACATCAATGTTTTTCTAACTCCCTTTCTCCCTCCCTTCCCCTCACTCTAAGAATAAATAAGTAAAATCTTTTTTAAAAAAGAATTTACCGTGAAAATTAAGGAAAAAAATTAAACTAGAAGAGATTTGAAAAAAGCAAAGCAGTTTTTATTGACTAGTTCTTTTGGGCCTACTTCTATACCATTTATTATTTTCTTTAGTTTATCAGCTTCTTACAGATCAAGAAACTTAAGTTATAACAAAGTTAAGTATAGTACAAATCCAGGCACAAATGGGAAAAATGACCGATGACTGCGGCCCAATAGTAAGGTCCATTTCTGTGTTTGTTGTCCTTATTTGGGTACATGAATGGCAATGAAGCCCGTCTGCTCTATGAAGTCAGCGAGTTTACCTCCTGGATTAATGACCGCAGAGTAGGGATGGCCCTGCCAACACGTTGGAACGCTGGGCACTGGCTTAGGCCCCCTCCGTACCTCAATATGTTCTTCTTCTCAAAACTGAAGAGGGCAGTTGGCAAAGTGAAAAGGAAAGGTTCGAGGTGTCTTGGCGGAGGTGGAAAAAGATATAGTGAGATTTTATATGTCACTGGTATTCCCAGAAGTATAGTAATTTTCCCTGCAGGTCTGAGTCTCCCTGAGGGAGTTGTAATGGTCCCCTCCCATTCCTAAAGTAGAAACAAAAGCTGTGTCTGTCTGTCTGTCTGTCTGTCTGTCTTCATATGCAGCAAAAGCTTGGGGAGGGGTGGCGAGAGATGTCGGGCAGGGCCAGGGGTTAGAACCCTCTCAAAGTAGGTGACCATTACCTAAGGCTGAAAAGGATGATGAGCCCACGGAGCTTTCTGGAGCGTTTCTTTTGGGGGAGAGGAGCTGGCTGGCTGGCATACCTGCCCCACAGAAAGCTGACAGGCAAGCCAAGATTCTAATTCCTTTCTGAATGTTTCTAAATGCCAACCTGGCAGTGAAACCTGATCCCTTTGGCCCCACCTGGTTTGCATTTCAAACTGGTGCCCATGGCTCCACGAACCTGAACTGGCAGAGTTCTGTGAAAATGTCTCTGGGAACTCTGTAGGAGTGAGGCTTGGCTTTGGGCCTGACCCCCTTCCACACCCCTGGGCAAATACCGTTAACCCTGTGTGTGCTGGTCAGTGGAGAATACAAAAGAAAAAACAATAGAAGCTGATTTGGCATTGCCTGGAAACAGGCCCACTCGCCAAGAAAGAAGTAGTTACACTAGCCATAGAAGTTAGCTGAACCTGTGCTACAGGGAAATGCAGGGTTGGCAAAGCTGCATTTCTGTGTCATTTTGATATTGGATGTGATGGTTATGAGCACGTACTTGGGGTTAACAGAGCTGGGTTTGAGGGCCAGCTTTGTCACTTCCTCACTGTGTGGCCTTGAAAAAGCTTCTTTGTCTTTCTGAATCCATTTTATTCCAAGTGAATCAGGATAATAGTTTACCTTTTGTGTAGAGTTGTCGTGAAGATAAATGCACATAAAGGAGAAGGCGCCTCTGAGACACTTAGTACAATGCCTGCAGCACAGTAAGCTCAGAAAGTGCCAGCTGGCCAGCAGAATGGTGGCAGGGCCTCCTTCTGCAACATGCATTTCCCCCCGAAAAGGAGTGAAGTGGAGGTACGGCCAGAAAGATACTACCCTAATGTGGAAAAGTGTCTCAGGTGTCCCACTAGAGACACTTGATTGCTTCCCCGGGTCTGTTGGGTCCTTTCCAGCCCTGCAGTGTGAGACTCCAAAAGGGACAGGTAGACAGGCACTTGCACAGTTTCTCTGTATTTCTCCCCTTCGAGGTGTGTTTCTCAACCCTCATCCCACACTCAGTGACGTGTTTCTCCAAAAGTCCCCTGTCCCAGTGAGCCAATGAAGGGGTTCATTTCTTATTTGTTATTGACAAACAGTTTTCATTGTAATGTGGGTATAAAGTATTCTACGTGCTATTTCAAACTTTAAAAACTATCTAGAGAAATGCAAGTTTTGTTGTTGTAAAAAGGATCGAAGAAGAACTTGATTGGAGCCCTGGCTGGTGTAGCTCAGTGGATTGAGCACGGGCCTGTGAACCAGAGGATTGCACGCAGTTCGATTCCCAGTCAGGGCACATGCCTGGGTTGCAGGCAGGTTCCCTGCAGGCCAGTTCCCTGCAGGGGATGCACTGGAGGCAACCATACATTGATGTTTCTCTCCCTCTCTCCTTCCCCTCTAAAGATAAATAAATAAAATTAAAAAAAAAAAAAGAACTTGATTGGGTAGGTGATAAAGGATGGCTGTGGTTTCTGCCCTGTGAGAGCTTACAGTTTCAGTAAATAAAAACTCTGCAGAGTCGGCATGGAGGCCTGTTGTGTTAAAGTTTCCACAGGGATTACTTTGTAAATGCAGTCTAACTTTAATTGGTATAAAATAATCAAGCATGATTATTAGTATGTAGCCACAAAAAATTAAAATTATGAAGTTAAAGGCAAGTAATGCAATGAGTGCACAAAGAGGATCTCCCTCGCTGGTGATCAGGAAAATGGGAACTAAAAGAGCAAGATTAGGGAAAATGAACAATGTTAAGGATATAACTGTTGGGGAATGTTTGAGAACAAATGCACTCTTCTCCTCTGTTGGTGAGTATATAATTGATGAAATCTCTTTTAGAAAGCATTTTAGCAGTACTTATCAAAAAACAAACTACATGTCCTTGAACTCAGCGGTTCCTTTCTAGGAATCTCTGCTGCAGAAATACACAAGAAATGAATATGTAAGGATATATATATATATATGCATATATATATATGCAAGAACACTCATTACAGCAATAGGAGAGCCATTAAAACAGTTGCGCTACAAACAAACTATGAACATGTTGATATATAGGCATTAAAAATAATGAGAATTTGTATAGCTGGACAGGAAAGGATATTGTGTGAAAAAAGTAAACTGCAGCACAGCACTTATTGTAGCATCCAATTTTTTTTAATGTACAGACGTGTGTATACATTTTCAATGTATAAAGAGTCTAGAAGAACACACACCAAGTAAGTGACACTAGTTAACCTGGAAGAGCAAGCCTGAGAAGGTTTTGTTTGTGTTTTACTTTCTATAGTAAGAGTTATTTTTCTCCATAAGCATGGGCTACAGTTTAATTTTTTAAATTAAGCAGGGCTATCTGTGTAGACATTTCTCTTTCAGTTTGAGGTATTTTTGAGTCTGCAGCACTTTTCAGGTAAAGAGCATTTGGTTATAAGTTTATAGGTTAAAAGCACTTGAAATATAGATTTACTTATGTGTTGAAGCAAGCACTAGAATGACTGTGGCTTAGCAAAGTTTGTTTCTCACATAACAGTGCAGAGGTAACTTACTTCTTCTGCAGAGTCATCAGGTGCCTGGGTTTCTATCTCGTTTACCTGTTGTCCACATTGTACAGCTTCCACATGTGAGGAAGGAGGGCTGCTTCATTTTTATCCCTCACATCTATAGAGGACACTGCCCTTCCTGTTAAGGGTGTGACCTGGGAGTTGGACACATCATTTCCTGTCACATTCACTGGTCAGAAATTAGTCATGTGACTATACCTAGCTGCAAGAGAACCATGCAAAATACCCATTTAAAATTTTTATTGCTGTATAACAGGGTTTCTCAGTATTGGCACTGTTGGCATTTGGGGCTCAGTAACTCTTTGTTGCCAGGGTGGGGGTGTGTTGTTGATGTTCAGCAGCATCCTGGCCTGTATTCAATAGGTGTCAGCAGCATTCCCCAGTTATGACGACAAAAATTGTCTCCAGACACTGCCAAATGTCTCTTGGGGACAAAATCAACCCTCGTGGAGAACAACTGCTAAATAAGAACAGCAAATAGATACTGGGGACAACTGGCAACATCTACCAGAAGCATTTTATTATTCCGCCAAAACAATGTTTAGTGCTGGTGCAATATTTTACCTTTGAAATTGACAGCTGCCATACCAGCAAATACAATACTCTAAGACTGTGGAATTTGGCTTTTGTTGATTCTAGAAGGATGAAAAATCAATCCTTGTTTTTATTTGCATATACAAACAGGTGTTTCTAGCATATAGAATAGTATTAAGGACATTCTACTGTGCCACATTTATGATGAAGGTCTCAGTCTACACTGTAATATTTCTAAAAGGCTAATTTAATGGCAGTCATAACGCTGTTCTATCCTAAATCAAAAATTTCATCTGCAGTTGATAGCATATCTCTTTTAAGGGCAATTAAGTGTACATAATTTTCCACTGCTGAATACTTGATACAGTATTTTCCTGTTAATGAGAAGTGTTTGTTTAATGTGCTTTTCCATTTCGGTGAGAGTATGCGCCTCACTGCCAGTCATATAAATAGGTGGAGATCATTCAAAGAAGCCACAGAACACCTCTTCTTTGTTCTGCCTTGTCTGTCACATTTAGAGATTCAAATCTTTCTTCAAACAAGTGGATACAGTGGAATCTTGTTTAAAAGGCTGTTTAGAAGTAAAGAAAATTAAATATAAAGAGAATCTGCCCTGGGCTTCTTCCAAGGTTGTTTGGTGCCTAGTGGGTCAGAATGACCTCGTTATGAGGCAGATTCGTTGGTAGGTCATCTGTGCAGGCGCAGGGGAGGACATCATTATAATGACACTGCAGTATTCTTAATCTTTGAAAATGTAAAGAGCTGCAGAAATTGTATCAGAAAAGTAGTTGCCAGCCGTGAAAGTATCAGAATACCCCGGAGTCATTTATGAAATGAGGCGTGCTTGGGAGAAGGGCATAGTCCTGTCCAGCTGCTGTGTGAACAGTGCCTGTAAGGAGAGACTGGTGGTAAAACTGGAGCCAGAAGAGTAAGTAGGAGACCAAACTGGAATGGAGGAGGACAAGCGTGAAGGCATGGAGATGCGTATGTGCCGAGACCAGGAATCATGAGCAAATGTAAGCGAGACGGTTTTGCTGAAGTGTGAATTTGTGTAGAGGTGGTAGGACCTGTGTTGTGGCCACGATACAAACTGCCCACCAGGAGTTGTGGTTCCTTTTCCACAGCAGAGCTGGAGCTGGAAAATAGCTGCAATGCCAGCCCTCCTAGGATCTTGGTGAGGCTGTGCTAACTCCTCCCTCCAAACAGGCTGCAAGCAGGTCTTTTTCTAGAGGGTCTGGGCAGAAAATGGAGGACACACTCACACTGGAGGAACTGAAGGGAGTTTTTAAAAGGCACTGTTTGCAAAAATGTGGGAGAACTATAAAGAAACTACAAGCAATAGTACAGTACCTTGAGGTCAAAATGTACCTTGTTACCCCCTTTAGGCCTTGAGAGGTAAGAGAATGGTAGTTTCTAGAACCCAAATTAGGAATTATCCAGAGAGGCTCACAAGAAAAGAGCTGTACCATTCAGGAGGACACACCAGTCTGAGTCAAACCCACAGGAAGGGAGTGAACACCCTGATGTCACTCTCAAACCTCCCTTTAGCCTTCTGTGGAGGTGTCCCATTGGCCAAACCCAAGTGGAAGCCAGAGGGCTAGGAAGCCCTTTAATGTACCTGCACAGGCTGTGTCCAGGACACAGAGCAGCATGGAGAAGGGGTGAGGGGCGGAACTGGAGGAATATCCTGCATTGCGACTTTCGGCAAAGGTGGTAAGAAGTGGGCAGTGGGTGTTTCTCCCCCATGACTGCTTCTCCTATCAGCCGACTGCACTTGGAGGACCTTGAGACCCTAGGGGACATCACCACAAGGGTGCATGATACCACCAAAGAGAGGAAAGCACACCAATCTGGGATACCCACAGTGCGCTATTCCTGATTGAGAAACAAACCTGTGTGCATCTAGACCTCCACTTCCAGTGGCATGTTTTTTACGGAAGTTAGCCTTTAGGATTTGTTTATTATTGCAGTTAGCATTAGCAGGAATTAAATTGCACAAAATCTTGAAGTTGGTCAAGCAAGGAATTTAGATTCATTTCTACTAAAAGTCAAAAACAGTGAAAGTTTTTATGCTGGGAGATAGGTTTTTGTTTTTTGGTTTTTTTTTTAAAAGCCTGAAATGAGTCATGTGGCAGGTGGAAGGGAACACAGTGAGCAAGAAGTTAATGAAGCTGACCCAAACCTCATGTTCTCAGCGGGACCTGTGACTCAGTCTAGAACACTATAAACTGAAAGGGTGGAAGAATTTTAATCACATTGCAAGGTCAGGTGCCAGCCCACCATGAAGAATTTAGGGTAGGAATGGGACTAAGTCCAGTTTAGTGATCACCCAGGTCTGTGAAATAGCTTGGCTGGTCTGCTGTGAGATAGGGAGACTGAAAAGGAATTCTGGAGAGTTGTTGGTATGTCCTGAGTAATTCCCATAAGAGCGTCTGTCCTCCCTGTCCAGCCTAGGGAAGGGGGCTTCAGGAAGACCACTCTGGAATGTGATATGTATTCGCTGGAGCCTGGAGGATGCAGTAGGCTGTGGTATTTTCTGGGAAATTGGAAGAACAAGAGAATTGTGTGCCAGCTGCTCTGATAGTGGCAGGACTAAAAGGGAGTTCTCGGGGAATTTGGGGCTGGGCACTGCTTGTTGATTCCCAGAGTTTCAGGATAAATGATCTGTGACCAGTTGAAGGCACAGAGATGGAGATTAAGCTGATTAGTGGTCACCTCTGAGGCCTGGAAGAACACATGCAACAAGCAGTCAGGGAGGTGTTCTCCCCCTGAAGGGGAGAACGCAACTGCCATGTGCAGGGGTAACTGCAGATCAGAAAGCATCCCACAGAGACAGACATGCACACACACGGGGAGTCTTTGGAGTGCTGGAGACATCCTAACTGTATTTGTCTGGTAAGACCTTTCCTTCCCCTTCAGCAAGCAGTCAAAAAGAGGAGAAAGCCCCCAGCCCTTCCCACTGCTGGCGGCCAGCTTGTGCCAGGCCGTCTGGGGCAGTGTAGGGGGATGGCTACTGAAAGTATATTTAAAGTTTTGTTGTAAGTGGTCTAGACAAATCCTACTCCTATCCAAGACTGTTTTAAATGACCTGAGAGTAGAAATGAGGAGAAGATCTTTTATCTGGAGAGTCACCAGAACTGTCCTAGCTCTGCCCTAAATTTCATCTGTGGGAAGGGGGTGATCGAAGCCTGGACTAAATTTAGAGGGACAGTGGGAGACAAAAATAAAGTTGATCAGGGTTGATCGGGATTGCACTTCATAGGAATGTAACAGGCACGTGGCTTTCTAGCATGGAGGCCCTGACCGAAAAGAAAGTAAGATAAAAAGATGAACCCATCCCTAACATGCCTTTGTCATCCCTCAGAATGTCCTCATGAACATAGTAACAGTACCTTCACTGGAGGATATTTCTTTTCTTTTCTTACGTATAACACAAAATTTGGGAAATCTGAGAGGTGCGAGTCGTGAAAATAAAAATCACCCAATATAATCATCATACTTAAATATACTTCCTTCCTGTCTTCTTTTCCTCTGTGGATGTGTATTGATACATTTGTAACTTTTTCTTGTTCAGAATAATGAACTTTTTCTTTATGATTTTATATTCTACTTTTTAAACAATATCTTAAAGACATTGAACATGTTAAAAACATAGTTAAATGAAGCTATAATTTGACTAGAGTTTATTTATCAAATATTTTTTGTCAAATATTCTAGATCTAGGCTTGGACTTAATGTATGAATTAATGGTATGAATGAGAAAAGAATATTTAGCAAATTTAGGACTTCCGCCAAGATGGAGGCGTAGGTGGAAACACTGCCTCCTCGCACAACCAAATCTAAAAACAACAGTTTTAACAACAATAAATGCAGCCAAGCCACAGAAAATCGAACAATACGGAGTCTGACAACAACCAACTGCTCAGCTAAACAAGTGAGGGGCAAAGCCAGCAGCAGAGCGGGTCGGGCAAAAAAGATCCCCCAACACGGGCGGCACACAGACAGCCAAGGGCAAGGATCCCAAGTGCGGGATAGCCACAGACAGACCCAGGGGAGGCACAAGGCCGCTGGCTGGGCGCAGGGCAGCAAGCTGACCACGTTCGTTCATTTGTGCGCAGATAAATGGAGGGGGGGTGTGCAGCAAGGCAGACTGGGCGGGAGGGAGCTGAGATGACCGCCATTGCTCCCTCTCTGACCCCACCCCCACTTACAGCTTCACAAACCAGAGACCTGGGAGGCCCCGCCCTGGTGAACACCTAAGGCACCTTTTCTCAAATGTAACAGGCACAAACAGATCAAAACATGGCTCAAGAACAACTCAGAGCCCCAGAGCCTATAAATCTAAGCGAACAAGAAATTGCCAACCTATCAAAGGCACAGTTCAAAACACTGGTGATCAGGATGCTCACAGAACTGGTTGATTTTAGCCACAAATTAGAGGAACATATGAAGGCTAAACAATTGAAATGAAGGGAAATGCACAGGAGACCAATAGTGATGGAAAGGAAACTGGGACTCAAATCAAGGGAGTGGACCAGAAGGAAGGAAAAAATGACCAAACAGAAAAATATCAAGAAACAAGAATTCAAGAAAATGAGGAGGGGCTAAGGAACCTCCAGGATATCTTTAAATGTTCCAACATCCAAATTATAGGGGCACCAGAAGGGGAAGAGGAACAGCCACCAGTGGAAACCTTATTTGAACAAATAGTAAAGGAGAACTTCCCCAATCTGGCAAAGGAAATCCAAGAAGCTCAGAGAGTTTCAAAGAACTTGGACCCAAGAAGGAACACACCAAGGTACATCAGCATTACATTAGTCAAGATTAAAATGAAGGAGAGAATCCTAGAAGCAGCAAGAGATAAGGGGACAGTCACCTACAAAGGCCTTCCCATCAGACTGTCAGTGGATTTCTCAAAAGAGACCTTACAGACAAGAAGGGGCTGGAAAGAAGTATTCCAAGTCATGAAAACCGAAGACCTACAACCAAGATTGCCCTATCCAGCAAAGCTTTCATTTAGAATGGAAGGACAGATAAAGTGCTTCTCAGATAAGATCAAGTTCAAGAAGTTCATCATCACCAAGCCATTATTATATGAAATGTTAAAGGGACTTACCTAAGAAAAAGAAGATAAAAAAGATGAACGGCGAAAGGACAGCAAACTCACAGTTATTAACAACCACACCTAAAACGAAAGCAAACTAAAGGGACAGCTAGATCAGGAGAAGAACCATAGAAATGAAGATCTCATGAAGGGTTAGCAACAGGGGAGTGGGAGAAGGAGGAGGGGGAAGGTACAGAAAATAAGTAGAATAGACCATAGATAGAAAATAGATAGGGGAGAGGGTAAGAATAGTATGGGAAATATAGAATCTAAAGAACTTGAGACACATGGTCATAAACTAAAGGGGGGGAATGGTGGGGGCAGGGTGTGCAGGGTGGAGGGGAATGAAGGGGGGGAAATAGAACAAATGTAATGGCATAATCAATAAAATAAAAATATTTTTAAAAAGAATATTTAGCCAATTTAATGCATACCTGTTGATTTTCCATCAACTTGTAACATTCATATTATCACATGGAAGAGCCACTCATTGGGATGGTTGTCACTCCTTTCTTCAAATTCTCTTTTCTTGTTTTTTTCTGAATCCATGTTTTTCTAATTTTCTTCCCACTCATGTGGTCACTCCTAAATCTCCTCCAAAGGTTCTCATTTTTCTGTCTAATCTTGAAATGTTGACTGTGCTCAGGGCCCTTCTAGAACATTCCCCACTCTTTTTAGTTTACTCATCCAGCTCTTTGGTTTTCAATACCATTTATATGCTAAAAACACAAATTCAGATTTTCATTCCAAATCTCTGTTCTAATCTCCAGACTTGTAGCTCGATGGCTCCATTTGGATGTCTCATTGGCATCCCAAATGGGACTCTTAATCTTCCCCCCAAAAACATGTTCCTCCTTGTCTCCCCAACTCAGTAAAGCAACCTCAGCCCTCTCAATTGCTCAGGGAAAACACCAGGAAGCATTTCAGTGCTTCTCTCTCACTTCTAGCTCATAGCAAGTCCCGTTTATCTCCTTGCGAAGTATCTCTCTCAAATTCAACTCTTCCATCTCCCTGCTCATCCCACGACTCTCAGCCATCCACATCTCAATATGAAACCACTACGACTGCCTCCTGTCCGCTTTCCCTCACAAAGCCCCTCCAATCTGTTCTCTACACAGCAGCCACATTAGAATGCAGTTCCTCATTGAAACACATCAAACCTTGAACATGGCCTGCAAGACCCAGGTCTAGACCCTCCTGTCTTTCCAGCCTCTGGTTACGATGCTCTCCCTGTTACTCACTGTAGTTTACCCACAATGCTTTGCTCTCAGGTCCCTGAACTGCTGC
Organism: Artibeus jamaicensis; assembly: GCF_021234435.1. Classification (NCBI taxonomy): domain Eukaryota; kingdom Metazoa; phylum Chordata; class Mammalia; order Chiroptera; family Phyllostomidae; genus Artibeus; species Artibeus jamaicensis. The sequence continues at coordinate 38,478,570 of NW_026522030.1, read as the reverse complement.
TTCTCTATGCCTCAAAACCAACTCCCCTACCCTCCTAATGTAACTCTCAATTCTTTGAGGGCAAGGATTCTGGCCAGGTCATTCCTATATCCCCAATATGTGGAAGAATGCCTGGCACGTGATGGGTACACAGTCAGCCTTTGTTGATACAATGTACCTATCGGCCCATACTCACCTGTCAAGTTCCAGGCTGCACATCACTCCCCAGGTGGACCTCTCCTAAGTCCAACATTCAAAGTGGATCTTCACCCTTTTGACCTCAGTCCCATCACCCTGTTGTTTATGTCCCTGACAACATTGTCACTGTGTATCTCTACCTTTGTTTGTTTAGTCTCTCTCCCCCACTAGACTAGAAACACCCATGAGACCCAGAACCACGTCCCTTTTTTGGTTCATGCTTTCCCCAACACCTAGCACAATGCCGAGCTCACAGAAAATTCTCAGATCCTTGTTAAAAGAATGAACAGCATCTGAGGGAATGGAGTTCTGAGAGGTGCTCTTCTCTTTGCCTGGGGCAATGCTGGGAAAGTGCTGGTGTCAGCCTTGAAATAGAAGGGTGTGGTGTACAGAATAATGGAGCCCCAAATTTTCTGAGTCCTCATCCCTAGAACCTGTGACTATATCCCCTTACCTGGTTAACAGGAATTTGCAGGTGTTTTCAGTTAAGGATCTCAAGGCAGGGCGAGTGGGGGGGCGGATTATCCAGGTGGATCCAGTGTAATCACGAGGGCCCTTATACCAGGGAGGCGGGAGGCAGGAGTGTCAGGGTCAGAATGGGATGTGTTAATAAAAGCTGAGCTGAGAGACAGATATAGATTTGAGGAGGTTGTTTCCGTTGAAGGTGGAGGACGGGGCCACACATCGAGAAATGTGAACTCCAGAGGCTTGAAAGGGCGAGGAAACGGATCCTCCTCTAGAGCCTCTGGGAGAATTCATCCTGCCAGCACCTTGATTTTAGGACTTCTGACCTCCCAAACTGTAAGATACTAAGTTTCTGTTGTTTAAAGACACAGTGTGTGCGGTAATTTGTTACAGCAGCCCTAGGAAACTAATGCAAGGAGGGACCAGAGAACTGGTTTGATGAACATGAAGGCCAGATGCAGTCTCACTTCCATTTCCATGGCATTAGGCTTGCCTGCCAGCAAACTATCTCATTGCCAGAGTCCTGCAACCAGTTTCATGCAGTCTGTTCCTCTTTCTCCTGAATTCCATCCTGGGGACAAGTCTGTGCCTTCTTTTTTGAGTATAAATTCAGAGTCAGGAGGGAGAAGCTGGAGCTGAACTTGAGCTATGGAAATGAAGGCGAGGGGTAGGTCTTTCCCTGGCTGGACAAGGATGGCCTCCTTTTGCTTTTAAAAGGTGTTACTGAGCCCCTTTTTTATGGTTTAGTCTAAGGTGCCTTGTGAATGAACATCTCTAACTAATCATTAGACTCTTAGATCTGTGTTTTGGGAGAAATGAACCTTCTGAGTAAAAGAGAAAGCATTGGGTCTCCCCCCCCCCTTCTTGGGACAAATATACACAAGCAGAAAATTTCATATGCAGTTGTTAGAGGTTCATGGATCTGTAAGGTCAGTTTGCTCAAAGGAGAATGTGTGTTTGGGATCTTTTTTATTCAAGGATGCAGGAGTCAGTGGGAGGCAGGAAGTAGTAAGATGGGCTTCACGTTGGGCCAAGGGATTTGGTCTTAATCCTACAGGGAGGATACTAGGGACCCTTAGAGGGTTTCAAGCCAGGCAGTGGCAGCAACTATATCTTTACTTTTGGGGGGAAAAAACAGTCTGGCAACATATATATTGGCTGTAATCTTATAATTAGCTCATCAGAACACCTTAGGGATGAAAAATGCTGTTGACATAAAATATTTAATACTTCCTCTTAAAGGCAGTGATACCAGATGGCATATTAAGTGATCTAATTTCATGGGCATTGTGCTGTAGAAAAGGAGTTTCCTGTAACAAAGGGAAGGTTATTAAAATCTTACTGTTGCTGGGATCATTACTTCCCTAACAGCAGGTATACATAGACTTTTAGTCTTATTGTTACTGTCATCATTATCTTATTGTTCAAGTACTTCTCAGCTTCAGTCAGGTTCATCTCCTCCGAGGACAGACAGCTAGTGCAGGGTGCAGTGGGGGAGCACGGAACCGGGCCTTCTACCACCCTCTTTCCTGCCTCTGTAAGGGACTTAGATCAAGTTACTCTCCCAGAGCCGCAGTTTCGTTATCTGTAAACTGTGCCTTACAAACCCTACCTATGTAACAACTGTCATGATCAAATGCCATCATTAAAAAAATAGTGCTCGCAAAAACATAATGTATTACACAGATGTAACCTGGCATTAATTTTCCTCTTACTATTACTTGTCTTCCTTGAACAAGTTTGGGTTCATGTTTGTGATTTGCTTTGGTGATATTATATGGTTCTCTATCCAAGCATCAAATGTTTTAGAGATTTTTTTTTTCTAGTATCCAGGCTTGTTGCCTTCACTTAGCCCTTCAAAAATCCTGAATCAAAAATAGACTGTTTTTGCTGTGTTCTGAAATTTAGAGCTGTATGTTTTAAAGGAGTCAAAGGGCCCCCTTTGGAGTTAGAAAAATAACCATGTTTCAGCACTTGAGAGCCTACACAAAGCCATGCAGGGGCAATTGTAAGGGCTGAGAGAGAGAGAGAGAGAGGGAGAGGGAGAGGTGTGTTTTTTGTGTGTGTGTGTGTGTGTGTGTGTGTGTGTGTGTCTCTGACTGAAGCTGCTGACGCCCTGCAGACTTGCTAGTCTGCTGGTGGGAGTCCCCAGAAAGGAGGAGAGGGCTACTAGCCCAGCGTTCACAGGGAAACAACTGCTGGTTCTAGAAGAGCCACCACCTAAAGCAGTACACAGAAGGTTCTTTGTCATCACCAGGACTTCCTCATCTGCTAATCAGAGACACTCCAGGGAGCGTTTCAGCTGTTCAGTCTTAAAGCCCATCTTGCTCAGGAATGGTTGTGGTAGAAAATGCTACAGCATCTCCTACCTGCTGCTGTGTGCCTACTGTCCAGTGGGAAAAAGTCAGGTGATGGGACCTCTCCTCCTGTCACTCAGGAAGCCACATGCCCTAGTGAACACAACCAGACATGGCCTTGCAGTAGACAAGATGGTTTTTAACTACACCCAGATACACCAAGGCTAGAGCATTTAACTCTACACAGAGACAGGGAGAAAGAAACCTCAAGGTATCGTTCCTCCTGTGGTAGCAAAATACTTCCTTGTGTTTATACCTCCTCCTGTTATTGGTGTTTATACAGGGTTACCAAGTGGTTTACATATACAGCCCATGGGTTCACCTATGGTTGTATATGATTAGAAGCAAATAAAATATTCTATCTCTGTGTCATGAAAAGGAATGGCTCCCACAAAACTGCTACTTTTGCTGAGGTCAAACACACTTTAAAGAGAACTTCCAACTTTGATTCTAGCTGGGCTCATTTTAGAAAAATCAGTGTGAGAGCAGCGTGGGCTTTGCAGCCAGACTCTGCCACACTCTAGCAATGTGACCAGGGTGAGTCACTTAGAATTGCTGGCCTTAAATCCCCCACCTGCAAAATGGGTGTGACTGCTGCTAATTTGTAGGGTCCTTGAAAGGGGTCAATGAGTTTAGAGATTCTGACAGAGGCAGCAGTGTGCCTGTCCATAACTCGGACTCCGAGCCAGACTGCCTGGGTGCGAGTCCCACCTCCGCCTCCACTGAGTGCGCTCGTGGAAGTGACCAAAGTTTCCTGAGTCAGTAAAATAGAGGTAATAATAGTACCTATGTCACAGGGTCGTTATGAGGATAAAAGACTGTGTATCCCCAAAAGCGCCTAAGACAGTTCCTGTCATCTATAGTAACTACTATATAAGTATGTGCTTTGATTATGATGGATTGTGATAATAATTCTGGTAATATCCATCCAGTGCCTGGTACAAATACTCAAAAAGGATTCAGTTTTTTGCAATTTCTATTATTTCTCCATCGGAGCTCTCAGATTTTAAGGAGCCTGAAGGCAAAAGTGATTGTATTACAAGTTTGCTTTTTGTTTTAACTAAACAGATGACAGCAGGGTCCTTTCTAAAATCATATTCCTTCAGGGACTCAAAGGCAACCTCATACCATAGGAGAAAGATTGTTTTAGAGCAAGAACAAATTCTTGAGCCTCACCCAGCCCTCCTCAATTAGAAGTTCTGGGCTATAATCTATCAGTCTGTTTTTTTGGTTTTGCTTTTGGTTTTAGTTTTGGTTTTCAATGCCCATTAACATTTTTAAGACCTTTTTTTTTTTTTTAGAGTAGTGTAAGTTAACAGAAAAACTGAGAGGAGGATACAGAGAATTCCCATGTACCTTCTGTACACACACCGACGCCCTCACCCTCAATATGCCCCACCAGAACAGCGCATTCGTTACAACTGCTGAACCTGCATTAACATGTCCTAATCACCCAAAGTATGTAGTTCACATCAGAGTTACTTTTGGCGTTGTACACTCCATGGGTTTAGACAAATGTAAAATGATATGTATCCACCATTATAGTATCCTACAGAGTATTTTCCTGGCCCTGGAAATCTTCTGTGTTCTATCGATCCCTCCCCTCCCCCCACCCCTGGCAACCACTGATGTTTTTACTGTCTCCACAGTTTTGCCTTCAGTCTGTGTCCCAGTGACCCTCATGCTTCCTAAAGTTTGAAAACACCAGATACAGACTCCTACAACCTTGCCTGCCTTCTATTGCCGGGAGGTGGCGGGCAACAAGGACTTGGGTACTCCATCTGTTTGACAGGTGTGTCAGTCCAAGAAGTGGTAAATGACTGAATTAAGCAAAAGTACAGGTAGTCTGGAAAGCAGAATTAGGTGGGGTGTGGGGAGGGAAAAGCACACTTGGAGAGCCTGTGAATCTGTTGATAGGTCTGGAACAGAATGTTTTGGGGCCGGGTCCTCTGGAAAAGTACCGATGTCACATCGTGTGCCATACTGCTCTGAGTGGTGGCTAGGAGGAGAGATGCCCTTTGAATTTTTATGTGAGCTTAAAATGAAGAAAATCATGTCAAGTCAGAGCTGTTGGTACAAAAGGTCACCGATGCCAATTGGGGGTATTGCAGAGCTCAGAGGAGGAGTATTAAAATAGCAAATGTTTTGTTTTTTAGCACTCATTGCACTATGTGGGCTCGAGTCTTGGTTTTTTGCTGTCTTGCTGCTCTGTAATCTTATGTAAAAGGCCTGTGAAAAAAGAAAACCACCAAGCATCTTTCTACCTCCTGCAGGGAAGAGGGCAAGTAGTGAATGGTTGTCCTCAGACTAAAGACTATGTGGTATTTGCAGTGCAGTAAGCAAATCAATTAAATGACTATTGCATGGGAAAGGGATAGTGGAGGTGACTGAGCAGTACTGATCGATTGTGGCCATTTCAGGTGACAGGTGTTTACTGAGCTAGATGCAATTTGTTTGAGTTTCGGCCTCGGGTGACTAAGGATTACAGTGCCTTGGGAAAAGAAACCAGTCTTAGGGGTGGGGTGGGAAAGTTGTAAAATATTAGTTTGGTTTCATATATACTGTATGTGTGATGATAGAACAGCATCCAAATAGGTTTAAATGGTCTGAGAGCAATGTGCATAGATACAGTTTTTGAAGCCATACATTGATTATCTACATAATAAGGGAATCTGAAGGTCAAGGATCAGACTTTTAGGGACACTGCAATTATAAGAAATAGAATGAGAAGTCAGTGAAGAAATGAGAGAGACCACTAGAAAAGGTAGAAGTTGTCCCCAAACCGTGTGCTATGTATGGTCTAATCAAGAGGATGCATCTTTTTCTAAAAGAGAAATATGTTCCTTGATGTTGAAAGTGTGAAAAAATAAAGAATAAAGCATATATTGGCCAGGGTGGGGTTGCAAAGTAAAAATGTTAACTCAAAAAGAAAGGCTTGTTTTACAAAACAGATGATTTTAATTATATTCATTTAAGTGAGGGTTTCTTAACCTCAGCACTGTTGATAGTTGGGCCTGAGAATTCTTTGTGATTAGAAAGTGTTCTGTGCACCGTAGGATGTATAGCACCATCCCTGGCCTCCACCCACCAGAAGCCACTGGTAACACCAGCAGCCCTAGTTAGGACAACCAGAAAGTGGCTTCAGGTGATGCCAAATATGCTTGATTGGGAACCACAGATTTAAGGGTTTATTTAGATTTCTCTGTATATGTGGTACTACATTAGGCACAGCAAGGTGTAAAAATATGACAGACTTTACACATTAAGAAGAATGCATTCAAATTTTCCTAAATTGTTTTTTCTATATCCTCTATTATATTAGTTAAAAATACACATATACACATTTATACATATTTACATATATACGCATGTATATACACCACATATACATATATACGTGACAATAATTCCCCAGTTAACATTATGTCAATTTAATTATGAATGAATTTGGAAACATAGTGAATTGGAAACACTGGTGATCCAATGCTGTGTTTCATCACAGATCAGTGTAGGGAATTCTGATTGTGCATCCGTGGCAATATTAGTAAGCAACTTCCAAATTAAATTTTGTGTATTCCGAAGACTTAAATTATTTTTGTTCTCATTTTTTATGAAGATAAAACATTCTTCCTGATCCATAGATTTATTATAGGACTCCTGATTTTTGCTTAAAAAATGAGTGCACCATTTATCTTTTGCTATAAACTATGATGCTACATATTGAAAGTGTTTACCAAGTTTCTGAGTTACAAGGGAAAGAAAGATGGAGATTTGGGACTATAATTTGCCCTTAAAAACATTGGTAGGATAGTAGGGGAAATATAGAATGTAAAGAACTTGAGACACGTGGTCATAAACTAAAGGGGGGGAATGGTGAGGGAGGGGGTGTGCAGGGTGGAGGGGAATGAAGGGGGGAAATAGAACAACTGTAATGGCATAATCAATAAAATATATTTTTTAAAAAAACATTGGTAGGAAAGATTACCACAAAAACAACTGCATGACAAGACAGGTCATTAACATTTGAGATCAATTCCCCATCAGAAGAAGCAGCCTGTCATTTTCCCAAACCCAGTGTCCTCATTGCTTAGGAACAACAAAGAAAGTCTAACTCCTGTTTTGCTGCTGGTGACATTGAACAGGCCTGACCATGGAGGCTAATTCTGAGACCCGTGTTTGCTTTGCAGACTGCATCATCTGCTATCAAGGGTGCTATCCAGCTGGGAATTGGGTACACTGTGGGTAATCTCACTTCCAAGCCAGACCGAGATGTTCTCATGCAAGACTTCTACGTGGTGGAAAGTGTGTTCCTGCCCAGGTAAGACTTTTGTGTGTGTGATGATTTCCATGCTCTAGAACCTTCCTTGCTACATCCCCACATTGAAGACTTTTCTGCCAGTGCATGTGCAACGTACTGATGTACATGCTGGACCTTTAGCAGGCCCAAAGCAACCCAGCAGATTACCGTCTGTTGCATCAGGTGGCTTGCATTTTTTACGTGGAGATGGTAAATAGGGTTCATCCAGTGAGCCAGCTGTAATTAGTTGTGATAAAGCCTGAAAGACCATATGGAGAAAGACTTTGAGATTCAGTGGGAAAGAGTGCAGTCATTAGAGAGTGATGCGTGCATGGACTTAGATTAAAAGGGCATCCAAGAAGCAGCAGCTGGTGCTAGGTTGTTGTTACACCTAAGTTAAAAGATGGGCTGCGGAAGGTGGGGAGCCTTAGGCCCCTCCACCTGTGTTCACTCTTATAGCTCCCTTTTAAACTTAGCTCTTTCAACTTAGCTTTCCTCAAGAAACCTTATGAGAATCCCAGTATTTTGATACCGTATTTGCAAAATCACCCAAGTTGCCTAAATATACCTAACTTTATTGATTGTGGAGGGAAAAATCAGTTCGACAAATAAATCTGAGACTGGATAATGATGATGGTTACGCACTGTAAATGTACTCAGTTCTGCAGCACTGTATACATAAAAATGGGTAACGTAGTAAGCTTTGTGTTATGTCTACTTTACCAAAATAAAGTAAATAAACATTCATTTAACTCTAGTACGAGCGTAGCATAGGAAGAAAAGTAATTACGGTTAAATTGGAAATGTCACCACTACTGACAGGATGTCTTTATATACACGTTTGATTCTAAATACAATCTATTTTCTTAATATAATATCTCTGCTTTTACCTAAATATGTTTATTCATGGTCTAGCAAATACAGAAAATGCTCTAACAGAGAAAAAATTCATGTTGGGAGGTTGGAGGTAATTATTTTGTGTTTGGGACTCTGAGGATTGATTTGTCAGACACATTTATTTTTTAAAATGTCTTCAAAATGAGTCACTTTTGTTATTACTGGACTTATTTTTTCTGATTATTTATTTATTTTATTCTTTTTTTTAATTGATTATGCTGTTACAGTTGTCCCAAGTTTCCCCTTTGCCTTCTCCCCCCAGCTCACCCCCCCATTCCCACAGTCAATCCCCTCACCACTGTTCATGTCCATGGGTCATTCACACATGTTGTTTGAATAATCCCTTCACCTTCTTTCAACCATTCCCACTTAACAGGGGGGAGGAGTCCCCTCCCTCCTCCCCTCTTAACAGCTGTCAGTCTGTTTCACGTTTCTGTGCCTCTGATACTATTTTGCTTGTTAATTTATTTTGTTCATCAGATTCCAGTTAGAAGTGAAATCATATGGTGTTTGTCTTTCATTGACTTGTTTATTTCACTTAGCATAATAATTTCCAGTTCCATCCATGCTGTCTTAAAAGGGCAAGAATTCCTTCTTTTTTGCTGTCATGTAGTATTCCATTATGCAAATGTACCACAGTTTAATGATCAACTCATTTACTGATGGGTACTTAGGCTGCTTCCAAATCTTGGCAATTGCAAATAACACTATGAACATAGAGGTGCTTGTATTTTTTTGAATTGGTAGTTTGGGCTTCTTTGGACATATTCCCAGAAATAGAATCACTGAGTCAAAAGGCAGTTCCATTTTTAATTTTGTGAGGTATCTCCATACTATTTTCCACAGTGGCTGCACCAGTCTGCATTCCCACCAGCAATGCACTAGGGTTCCTTTTTCTCCACATCCTCACCAGCACTTGGTTGGTTGTTGATTTATTGACGATAGCCATTTTGGCAGGTTCGAGGTCATGTCTCATTTGCATCTTTCTGATGACTAGTGATGTTGAGCATTTTTCCATATGTCTATGGCACAATACCATAAAAATCCTAGAGGAAACCATAGGCAGTAAAATCTCAGATATCTTATGTAGGAATATTTTTGCCAACATGTCTCCTAAGGCACTGGAAACAAAGGAGAAAATGAATAAATGGGACTACAGCAAGTCAAAAAGTTTCTGCGCAACTAAAGAAACCGTCATAGACAAAGCCAAAGTGGTGGGGGGGGTAGGATTAAGGGTGGGAGGTGGGGGTGGGTGGAGCACAGGAAGTAGTGGTGGGAGAATGGAGAAAACTGTACTGGCACAACAATTTAAAAAATTTACCTGATAATCCCATCAATTTACAAATTTTGAAACAAGACCTAGAAATAGTGTGAAAAAAATTAAAATCTACATAATAGAAAAAAGACTTGTTCTGATTTCCATATATTTATTAAGAATAAATAAAAATATCTTGATTTGTTTATTTAAAAAAAATAAAATCAAAATGGAACCCACTATATAGGAGAACATACTTGCCAATGATACATTGGAGAAGAGTTTAATCTCCAAGATATATAAAGAACTCACGTGACTCCACACCAGGAAGACAAACAATCCAATTAAAAAACAGGCAAAGGACCTGAACAGACACTTCTCCAAGGAGGATGTACAGAGGGCCCAGAGACATGTGGAAAATGCTGTATATTACTGGACTTGTGTGACAGTGGCAGGGGTGACACTTTTATTCTTAGTATTCTCATTGCCTTATTATTTTTTAATCTCCAGAGAAATGCTACTTAACATTTATTTGTATGTCCACTGTCAACTGCCCAGAAATAAAGCCTTTAAGTGACTGCGCCCCTGCAGTCACAAAGGAGCCTGTAAGGAAATGGAAGTCAGCTATGAATCCAGGCAGCCTCATTTTCATGCAAAGGCTCTTGGCTGAAGAATAAAGTTTATCTGTCAGGATTTTTGAAGTTTGCTTCTCTAGGGTCCTTTAGCAGGTGCACGAACCAGTTTTCGTGCAGAAAATGAATGGACAGTTCCATCACCTAAGATACAATTCTCTTTGCTCATGACACTACTCTATCTTCTATAGCTGGAAATTGTTCAGTGTTTTAACAGTCTGTTTATCATTCCAAAATATATGCATTAACCACATTTTTTCTCTTTAAAATTAGGAGGCCATGATCTTATCTTAATCTTTTCATATTGATGTTAGACTCATAATTCCTATAGATGTGTTTTCAGGGTGTTCTAGCCCTCATGGTCTCCAGGGCCTCCTCCCAGACATGCCAACCTTACTTTTTGCTTCATCTACAAAGAAAAAGTAATGGAGGCCTTTTTGGGGATGGCTCTGGCAGTGAGGTCAGGGTGGTGGGAGCCATTAGAGCTAAAGATGGTTATAAAGAAGGGCAGGGTGCCCCTGCCTTCCTGATCTCTTCTACTTACATGTCCAATCAGCAGAGCGAACCATTGACAGGCACTGGGGAAAGTGTAGCCCAACATGTAGTCCCAAGACCTTCAATATCAGCATGACTTGGAACTTGTTAGAAATTCAGGTTCCTGGGCTTCACCCTAAATCACCTGAATCAGAAACACTGGGCCCTGGCTGGTATAGCTCAGTGGTTTGAGCTCAGGCCTGCGAACCACACGATCGCGGTTCGATTCCCAGTCAGGGCACATGCTTGGGTTGCAGGCCGGTTCCCAGCAGGGGACGCACGAAAGGCAACCATACTTTGATGTCCCTCTCCTTCTACCCTTCCCCCCTTCCCCTCTAAAGATAAATACATAAAATCTTTAAATAAGTAAATAAATAAACAAACAAAAATTTGTCATAAAAAAAAAAGAAACACTGGAGGTGGGATCCAGGAAATTTATTGCAATAATCCCTTGAGATGATTCAAAACACGTAAAAGTTGGAGAACCACAGACCTAGCACATTACTTCCCATTTTAAAGGAAAGTAAATACCCAATGACAAGTCAGGGTGGAAATGGGAGGGAGGTGGGAAGGGCCGAGGGGGTGGGCTGGGATGGGGGCAGGAAGCAGAAAACTGTATTTGAACAACAATTAAAATAAAATAACAAAAAAATAAAAGTAAATACAAATTTTGTTCTTAAACTTATAACATGATTCTTACAACTAATGAAATTTCAAGTGATTTTAAAATTAATCTTAAATATCAGAGTTATATTTATTTAGCAACTAAATTATACATGACACTGAGATATTTTATAAGGAGCACATAAATAAGGTCTTCATAGGCCCTATCTTCTTTTACAATTTATTTTTCAATTACAGTTGACATGCAATATTATATTAGTTTCAGGCTTGCAACGTAGTGATTAGACTACATTATTTATATAACTTACGACATGATCATCCCAATAAATCTAGTACCCATCTGACTTCATACATAATTACTAGAACATTATTTACTATATTCCCTATGCTGTATTTTACATCGCTGTAAGTATTCTGTTAACTACCAATTTGTACTTCTTAATCCTTTCACCTTTTTCACCCATCTCCCCAAACTCCTCCCATCTAGCTATCATCAAATTGTTCTCTCCCTATATATGAGTTTTTGTTTTATTTTTTTTTGATTCAACATATAAATAAAATCATATGGTATTTGTCTTTCTCTGACTGACTTATTTCACTTAGCACAATACTCCCCGGGTCCATCCATGTTGTCTCAAACAGCAAGATTCCGTGTTTTTTTATGGCTGAGTAATATACCATGTGTGTATATACCACATCTTCTTTATCCACTCATCTTTGATGAATACTAGGTTGCTCCTATATCTTGGTTATTATAAATAAGGCTGCAGTGAACATAGGGATGCATGTATCTTTTTGGGTTAGTGTTTTGGATTTCTTCACATAAATAGCGAGCAGTGTTATTGCTGGGTCGTATGGTAGTTCCTTTTTAAATTTTTTGAGGAACCTCCATACCATTTTTTATAATGGCTGCACTACTTTATTAACAATCCTACCAGCAGTGCACATGAGTTCCCTTTTCTCCACATTCTTGCCAACTTACTTGTTTGTTGATTTATTGATGACAGCCCTTCCGACAGGTGTGAGATGATAACTAACTGTGGTTTGGATTTGCATTTCTCTGGCGATTAGTGATGTTGCATATGATTTCATGTTTATTCAGGTCCACTGCCCATTTTTTAATCAGATTGTTTTAGTGCTGAGTTGTATGATTTCCTTATGTATTTTGGATAGTAACCCCTTATTGGATGTATCATTGGAAAATACTTTCTCCCATTCAGCAGATTGTCTTTTTGTTTTGTTCATGGTTTCTTTTACTGTGCACACATTTTTAGTCTGATATAGTCCTATTTATTTTTCTTTTGTTTTTCTTGCCTAGGGAAACACATTCAAAAAGTATTGCTAAGAATAATGTCAAAGAATTTACTGCCTATGTTTTTCTCCTAGGAGTTTTATGATTTCAAGTCTTACATATAAGTCTTTAATCCATTTTAAATTTACCCTTATACATGGTGTAAGAAAGCAGTCTAGTCTCATTTTTTGCATATATATTTCCAGTCCTCCCAACACCATTTGTTGAAAAGACTGTCTTCACCATCATTGTCTATTCTCGCCTCCTTGTCATAGATTAATTGACCATAGGAACTTAACTCTTGTTTCTATCAATTAGCCTATGGTAAAATTTGTTTTGCTATACGTCATTTCTCAGCAGTTCCAAGAACCTATCAGTGATGTTAAGTGAGGACTTACTTCGTTTCCTTCTTACCATAAGCAATCAAAATACCACCAAAAGCGATGAATAAATTCAGTGTCATGGTAATGGTTTCTCTGGGGTGTGCACGTGACAGAATTATCATATGCCAGTTAGACCTCAGTGAAGCTGCCAAATGATACTCCCCCCACCCACCCGTATTTTCATACTTGCCCGGGGAAGAGCATGAGGGAAAGTGGGGTGGACTGGTTCTTGTAAACAAGTGAAACAGTCTGAAGCCTCTGGTGGCTTTAACATTTAGCGAGGCCATCCGGATTGTAGAGAGAACTAATTGCTTAGGGTGCCTTGTAATGTTTTCATTATTACTGCAGTGAAGCTACAAAGTCTGTTTCCCTTAGCAACCAAATGTATTGTGTTATTTTTTATTTATTTATTCAAAAATGGTGGACGTTATTTTTAGCTGTTATTTCTTCTAGAGATGATTTCCTTTTATGGATGGAAAAAGCTCTGGACCTGATTAAGATTTGCAGAATGATCTAAAAGCCCTTTCAATGGTCTGGTTCCATAGCCTTCCAAAATTACAAAGTAAATGTGTAGAGAACCGTGATCATATCTTAATATTTTGACCCCAAAGTCTGTGCTGCAATCATAAACTCAAGGTTGTAGATAAAGGTGCATGTGCAGGTGGGATTATGAGGGAAGGCTGTCTCAGTGTTTGCACTGTGTTTAGTTATTTATTGCAACAGAGTTGCAATAAAGTGTGTAAGTACCAACTATGAACCAAGCAAAGTTCTATTGGTATAGTATTTATGCGATATAATGTATAATATTAAATTGTTATTATTACCATTCATCTTTACCAAAAAAAAAATTTTTTACATATAAATTAACTAAGGTCCTGAGATAGTAAGTAGCTTAATACCAAGCCATACAACCAATAAATGGTAGAGCCAGGATTTAAATTTAGGAGTGGCAGGCTCCAAAGTTTTGTTTTCCCTACATTGTGGCAGTGAAGCACAGGAACAGCATTTCTGCTGTTCTTAATCAGAAGTATCCAGCTTTCACCTTAGAATTACAAACCTAAGTCTTCCTCGCTGGCCCTTGACAAGCAGCTCTGCCATCCCTGGCTCCCCTGCGGGCGGCCGCATCACTGCTGCTCTGGGACAGGAAATATGGTTTGAATGCTGGCAGTAAAAGTGACAAGTCTGGACACTTCAAGGATAGTCATTTAACTGAAGAATTTATAGAAATTCTCCTGCATTTTCATCGCCTTGCTTGTAAACCAGACTCGATCTCGCTGCAAGGATCATCGCAGAAGATGGACTGCCTGTGTTTCTGATGGATGAACGTGCTGTTCAGGGTTTATTCCAATAGCGAGCGAGTGCCCTCACTGGGGGAGGGACTTCCACAGAACCACTGTGAGGGTAAAATGTTTGCCTAAATGACAGGCAAAAGTACATGTTAAAGGTTTGCGTAAGTGTTGCCAGATGTCAATGCTAGATATGGTTTGGACACGCTAGCCAACTACCTGAATTGCAAGGAATGCCCGCATAAACACATCTGAGAATTGTATCTCTACCGTGGGGTCAGCACACTACAACCCACAGCACAAATTCAGCTCTTTACTTCTTTTTGTACACGTTTAATTGGAACACAGCCACGTCCAGCCACGTGCATATTACCTGTGGCCGCTCCTCTGCCACCACAGCAGAGGTGAGGAGCTGCAACAGAGACTCGGAAAAGGTCGCCAACCCCTGATCTGTACAGACACTCTGCACCAAGTTTTATGAGTCTGTGGGTAGAACACGACATTGTCACAATGTCCCTCTCAGGATGAGGCGAAATATGTGGCTGTCACTGTGCGAGCCAATAATATGTCCGGTCAGGTCAAAACTCCTTAAATATTTGCTCAGTGTATGTATTGGGGATGGGGAGAGACTGATTTTCTATCAATAAAAGTTACATGCCTTTTCTTTTAGCTCAAAATAAAAGGCTCATTGCATGTCCTGAATATTAACTAACATTTTAACTTAGTTGAAATTGCCTTCAAAGCACAATTTCCTGGTATGGCGATAACTACTTGATAGCACAAGTGTACAGTAAATGCATTATTTTATTTTGGAATTGAAGTGATTTTCAGCTACTGACTTCTAAAGACTGCTGTCAGCCGTTTAGCCTCCAAAGATGATGCCATGTCCTGTCGCACGGGGCAGCTCCGCAGAGGGAGGTTGGCATCGGCAAGGAGGGTGTCTTCTGTTTTGCTTTATTGTTCCATTCAAGAGCACTTTCTAATTTGGCAGAAGAGAGGACCCATTTCCACTCCATATGTGAGAACCGAAGAATCCCCACCTTGCCTGAACTGACAGAGGCAGTTACTGATGCCCCAGGCTGCCTCTGCAGACCGTGACCTGCCTGGGTGCCAGCACTAGTTCATTGTTGAACTGGGGGAGGGTCACTGTCCGACTGTATTGCCACTTAAGTTTTCTCAGACTCAGTATCACCGTCTGTCCAGTAGGACAAAGCACCCCTCACTGTCCCGCCTCATGGGATGTGTGGTCTTGCTTGCTGAGATGGTTCATTTTGGGAGTCACATTGACTGGCTATGGGATGCCCAGAGAGCTCCTAAAACAGTGTGTCTGGGTTGTTCAGAAGGGTGTTTCCAGTAGAAATTAGCATTTGAGTCAGTAGACTGAGAAAAGGAAATCACCTTGCTATTTCAGATAGGCGTGATCCATTCCGCTGAGGGCCTCACTAGAGAACAAAACGTGTCCAAAGGGCTCATTCACTCTCAGCTGAGACGTTCATCAGCTCCTGCCCTCAGACATCAGCTGTCCTGAGCCTTGGGCCTTCAGACTTGAACCAGAACTTAACCATTGTCTCCTCTGGTTCTCACACCTTCGGGTTTGGACTGGGATCATAGTACCAGCCTTCGTGGGCCTCCAGCGGGCATCATGGAACTTCTCGGCCTCCATAATTGCTTAAGCCAACCTCTCAGGCCACATCTGTCACCGAGGAGTTGCTGACTCACTTGTTTCCTCAAGAGGCCCAACCCCACTACTGTTACCATTTGAAATCAAGGAAGCTCACCATATATAAAATGCTGCTTCTAAAACGTCAAAGCTCTGGGTCTTAGCTCCAAAAGTGAACCCCTTGAGAGTCCTAGAGATGCTTAATTAGTTTCACTCCTTTGCTTAGCACAAATCTCTCCACCCATGCCATCAGAAAGAGCACTTAGTTATCAGGCTGTGAGACCACAGACACAAAGCTGAGGTGTTCACAGTGCACACACGCGAGACCAGCTTTGGGCTAAGCAACATCGGCCCACCTGTGCTGCAGTGTGAGGGTCCCACGGAAGAGCAGAAGAGCGACTGGGGGTATTGGGGCCCCGGAGCCTGTGACTGGATCCTGAAAGGGGAGACTAACAGAGGAATTTAAGTTTAAGTTAAGGTGCACCTGCCCGCGTGTGACTTTTCTGCTGCTCCGGCGTGGATCCAGTTTCCCAATCTCGTTTGCTCCTGACCAAGTTAGGCCATTACTTTCCCTCCCTGGACCGGGATTTCTTTATCTGCTGTATGGGAAATCTCAGGTGGCGGCTAATGCTTCCTCAAGTGTCAACACTGTGTGATTCTAAACATCCGTTACCATTAAGAAATGTGTATTTTTGGACTTAAAATGAGCACTGACTTTAGCCTTAAACATGGAACACTGCTCAGAAAAGATGAATATCAAAATGAAATGAGAGAAAAGGACAAGGTACGGAAAGTACTGTTCTTTATTTAAAGTTTTTCCTGCTTTTATGGCATTAACATACCCTTTCTTTTGTTAACTTGATAGGGATAGTACTGTGAGTTTCCTTAATTGCATAGGTTCTTACTTAGTAACATAAAGTTGGAAATTTCATGTTGACCTCCAAATTTTTATTGTTGAAATTTTACTGGCCCATGGGATTCAGACACCTAGAACCAACACTGAGAACCTCACAGCTGAAATTTCCAAAGCCTCTATTTTATGCCAAGAGAGGAGAATGGATTTTTGGTTCCCTCAAACTATAGAACATAAAATCATTGAAGAAACATGGTGTAAATCTTAACTTGTGGGGAAGTCAGCCCTTCTGCAGATGGTTTTGTGGGTTCACCTAGGTGCTGGCTGTACCCTCCTGATGTGGACCACCCAACCCAAGCTCAGGCAAGGAGAGCCCGCGAGAGTCCTCAGTGGGACCCTGCCACCGGCCAGCGAACTCATGTGTACTGCAGTTGTGTTCAACCACCTTAGCTAAGCATTTTTTAAAGATCCCATTTATTTAGAGAGAGGAAAAGGAGGAGAGAAAGAGAGGGAGAGAAACATCATTGTATGGTTGCCTCTTGTGCACCCCCAACTGGGGACCTGGACTACAACCCAGGCGTGTGCCCTGTCTGGGGATTGAACCAGCAACCCCTTGGTTCATGGGCCGGCACTTAATCCACTGAGCTCACCAGCCAGGGCTGAGCTAAGCATTTTAAACCCATGCTGAGGAGCCTGTGTTGGGTAGCTGTCGGCCAGCACCCGCACCTGCACCTGCAACCAGCAGGTCTGCCAGTGCGTGACCTCAGAAAACCCAGGTTGGTCTCTGATGGCTGATCCTCACTGCAACTGCTGTTTGATTCTGCTCTTGTGCGCTGTACTCCTGACAAACTCCAGCTGGGGTCAACAGTCCCATTAATTTTCATTTCCTTCAGCAGAGCTTCACTCATGCCAAGCTGCTATTTGTTGCTCACTGGAGCAGCTCAATATGCAGAAGCACCCACTTCTGCTATGGTACTGAGCGTGCAGCGCTCTGTTTTGAGTCATGTGTATGTGTGTAAGGTTATAGCTTTGAACCCTGACTTTTAAAAATGTTTTAATGTTGTAAATAGTGATACATGGAAGGGTTTGTCCTCTTGACACTTTTAACAGGAAGACTGTGGAAAGTGTCCCCTTGGTCCCTTTGCCTTTTTCAGCCACTGTCCAGTCCCACTTGTCACTGTTACTAGGGGCATGTTTATCCTTCAGGGATTTATTTTATGCCTATACCTGCCAAAAATATTTCCTTTCCTTTTGTGTACAAATGGCGGCATGCCACACACAGGGCCTTATCAAGCTTCTTTCACTTATTCTGTAGGTCTTGCTGTGTCGTTACAGCCTACAGTTCTTATGGTTTGTTTTTTTATATCTGCCTAGTATTCCAGTATGTGGCTGAAACATAATTAATTTGACCTGTCTCTAGTGAGAACCACCCGGGTCGTTCCCAACCCTTCATCCTCACAAACAAGGCTGTAATGAATGAGCTGGTGCGCGTGTCATTTTGTGCTTATGTTCCTGTATCTGTGACATACATTATAAGCATGCATTTGCTGTATCAGAGAGTTATGTATAGTTATAAAGTTGGCAAGTTGTGAAAATAGTCTCTGTAGGTAGAGTCTCAATTTACTTTCCCAGTAATAATGTTTCAGAGTGCCGATTTCCCTTGGGCTGTCCCCACATTTTGGATTTTTGTCAATCTGATAGGTGAAATGTTCTCTCAGTGACATTTAATTTTTATTATTTTATTATGAATAAGGTCAAACAACTTTTCATGTGGAAAGTCATGTATAGTCATGTTTAAAATATACATGTTTAAGTCATGTATATTTCCGTTTCTGTGAGGTGCCTGATCAGATCTCTGGCTTTTTCTTTTAATTAATTTTTTGGTCTTTTTCTTTAGGGGTGACCAGAGCTCTTTATACTGGGAGTTTAACACTTTGTGATATGTGTTACAAATATTTTGTCATTTTTTTAAATGTGGGGTCAACTCATTTTTCATGCGAAGTGTTCAAGTCTGGACTGTTTCCCATCACCGTACAGCCTCAGTCTCCAAACATATCAAAGGCTTCCCACATGCTAGGCACATGCCATTCACGTGTCCATTCCTTTTGCCATTTCATTTCTAGAGCCACAGTACCCAGACTCAGGAAACAGCTTGCAAATGGTGGAGCTGGAACTCAAACCCAGGTCTCTCTGGACTACAAGGGACTAAGAGCATCTTAACTACCACACTGGGTGTCCCATGTGATTTAAGGGAAGGCAAACTAGTCTTATACTAGTCCAAGAAACACAGTGTCATTTAACTGTGTGGTATCATGAAATCAGACCAACATATACTTGCATAGAGTTTCCATGCCCATACAGAACATGGCAAAAAGAGCTTTTCAACCTCCATATAAAATTATTTTATTCTACTGCATTGTTCTAAATTTTTACAATGAAAATTTAAGTACAGGCAGATTAGGTGAATTGTCTGATATGTGAAATGTATTATATATAGTAAAAACAAAGTAAATGGTAAACATCCTAAACATCTGAATTCAGACTAGTGGGCACCTCCAGGGGAAAGAGGAATATACAATCAGTAAAAAACATTGAAGGGATTCAAGTACACGGATAAATTTTATTTCTTAAGTGGCATTTGGGGGTCACAGATAGTCACTGATTTATACTTTACAACATTCACATGTCATAAATATTGTTTAAAAAAACTCAAAGATGAACCCAGGAAAGGGGGGGAGGAGAAAATGATACATGTGGGAATGGAAATCAAGTTTTAAAATATCTGCAGAATGTAAGGTCTCTTTTCCTATGGATTTAAGAAAGACTTCACAGATTTGAGTCCCATTCATTTATAGTTTGATGTTTCTGTTGGTGAGATATTTTTAAAATTATTTTACTTCCTAGTTAAAAGTATTTATCAAGTGTTCAAAATGCATGGTCAAAAATGTACCTCTAAAATTGTTCTACACACTAAATCCTGGATCTTATGCTTAGAGCAAGTCAGCCATGTATATGGTTCACTAGGGAAGATGGATTGATTTCCCCAGGAAGGAAGCACAGGGGGACGACGAGAAGTTTTCAGGCTAAAGGCACACTGATTGGCAGGGAATGCCTGCTTGGAGCGGCCCTCGCTGAGTTGCCGTCTGTTTTTACCTGATGGCCACTGGCCCTGGTAACATGAGCTTCAAGAGGGGGGCACGGTTTCTAGAGGGGAAATTGGCCCAGCTAGAATTTGAAGTCAGGATTGCCTTTGCTAATGTTCTCTTTCTTATTCTTTTTAATATTTTCACTGCAGTGAAGGGAGCAATCTGACCCCGGCACATCACTACCCAGACTTTAGATTTAAGACGTATGCTCCACTCGCGTTCCGATATTTCAGAGAGCTTTTTGGTATCAAGCCTGATGATTACTTGGTAAGAACCTCTAATTTCCCTTCTTTTCCAGAAATGTGGGATGTAAACATTTGCCTCATAACAACAGCAGCAAGTGACTTATGTCTCATTTTCTAAAGCTCTGGAACATAGTAAAAGCTCCAAGTTTCATAATTGTAAATTTAGCTTCAGAACATGTGATTTGACTGCAGTTTTTAACTGACAGCTACAGACTTCCAGACTCTGCCATGGTAATTGATACGTAAATAATGGGCATTGGGTGCTACTTCAGATAATTATTCCAACAGGTATGTTATAATTGGTTCTAAATATTCCTGTGAGTTTTGCTGATGGGATTCTATTTGAAAGCCTATGCTAACAGCCTTGTTTACACCATTCATCTTCAACCTGCCTTGGCCCATGAACATTCTCACCTTGACTTAATGTCATTTTAAAGGAACTGGACAGTTTTGGTCTCAAAATCTCTTTACACAGGCTCTTTTTTAAATGTGTTTTTATTTGGTACAAGGGCATGTTTTATCATTAGATTTGTCACTTCTCCCGGTCCTCCCTCTGGCACACGGCAGGTACAAACAAGAGCTCTTTGTAAGGTAGTGTGCTGCGGCCTTGGAGTTGACCTTATTCCTGTGCAGTCAGGAACTTCCTTTCTGTTTCAAGAGGAGGATGGTTTATTGCATAATTTGATCACTGTCAACACCCTGGAGTTCTTCAAATCGGTTTTCTAAAAGCCATAGGAAGGATGCCATCAAACATTTATTGTTCATCTCATTCTGAAGGATATTAATAAGACTTGAGCTACATCCTAGAATAATGCTTTGCCAAGGAAGGATAACAACATTTGTCACTTGTAACAGACAGTATTTAAAATGCACCTTTTAATGTGAGTACAAGGTAAATGATTAAGTTCTAAGCAGATTCTCTTGTGCCAACGGAAACTTGTGAATGACCCCTCTTTAGTTTGACCCTAAGAAAGTTGTATGACTTCTGCCAGATGAAAGAATACTGGTTCCTCAAGACACATTAATAATAAGTCTTTGTAGAACAGGTAGAACTGAAGAGCAAGTCCCTAGGCATCCTGCTGTCCTGAAATGTGCATCCATGTCGCTCTCCACCTCACCAGCGCCCTTTGATTGGGAGTCAGTGCTTCTACCTGGCATGCCAACCGTGCCGACCCCACCACTTGAGTGCGCATGCATACCTGTGTGTGTATTACATAAGATTCTGTTTTCTAGCCATTCTGTTATTACTGAGCATTAGTGTCATTCAAGGAATGTGTTTGGGGAACCCAGTGAGGTCTTAATATTGTATTATTAAAACAAGATAAATCCCTCATCTTCTGCCACACACTAGAAACTAATGGATTCTCCTTCTGAGTTTCCTTGAACTTCTGCCGGTGAAGGAGATGCCTAGCTTGCATTGTATATCACAGGTCCAGTCAGCATGATGAGAGGCAGCCTGTCTCCCCTTCACCCAAAGAGGCTTCTATCCAAACCCCATGGGGCCTTGACCTCCAGGCTGCAAGGCCCATGCTACCACCCCTTCTGTCTCACAAAGTTGCCTTCTTTAGGGAAGACCCATTTCCAAACAAGTTCTCATGTTACTTTCACTTAATGAGCCTTTACCTGGAAAAGTGACTTTCAAAATGAGGTTAGAGTACTTACAAAGGAGCAGTGAAGACTAAGCTGATGGCTTCTGGGAGCAAGTCTTCCTTCCTGTACCTGGCGAAAGGTAAAGTCATCATTGGGTATTTTGAACACCTGTTGTAACTAAAATACTTTGCTCATAATTGTAGGAAGATTCAAAACACTATGATTCATGATACTCAGAGAACTTAGAATCTAGTTGGAGTGGTGTTTGGTTTACGTGGGAAACCCCTTATTCTACCAGGCAGTAAATAGAAAGTAGATACGAAGATGGAAGCCAGACGTTAAAAGCTGCAGGATTTCAGAGGAGCAGGGGTCTCTCTTGGGCGGGGTGATGATTAGGAGACTCCCTGTGGGCTCCGGACATGGTGTATTTAACTGCGATTTTTAAATTACAGCGGTTCGAATAGGTGAAGAAGGAGGCAGAGCTTTTGGAAGGGGCCCAGAGGAGGCGGCCGTGACACCAGACATGCAAATGCACTAAATATTTGGAAGGACTTTGAGTGGGTCAGGCCAGGGTGCCACGAGGGGGAGGTTTTCATCAGGAATATTAGACAGGGAGGGCCAGATGATTCAGACAGTTGTGTTTTGGGGGTTTGGAGGCTTTGTTTTTGTTTGTTTGTTTGTTTTGATTCTAGGAAATTAGTGAAGTATAAAGACTGGTTATTTGACAGTGTTGAGGAACTCGTTTTTCGTGGGATGATGGTGTCGTGGTTCTGTTTTAAAGGAAGAGTCCTTGTTTTTTAGAGACTATACTGAAATATCTAGGGATGAAGTGCTTTGGTGTCTGGGATCTGCTTCAAAAGAACCTGAGGAGGCAGGCAAGGGAGTGTGGTTGGGGTGCAGAGAGACAAGATTGGCCTTCCGTTCATACTTGTTGAAGCGGAAAGACACGTGGATGTTGACTGTACAGTTCTCTTTACTTATATATACGTTTGAAATTTTCATAATGAAAAGTAGGACCGGGAAGGTAAGTTTCCTTTTGTTTCACTTCATTTTTCACCTCCCTTGTAACTGTACACACAGTTCAGTAACCAGATCCATCTCTGGGACCTGCAAGAAACACAAGGGCAGTAGCTCTCTAGCTAAACATGGCCTGGTCCCCAGTGGCTGCAGGCAACCCTTGCCCTGTACTGGGGACACCCACAGCCCAGGACTGAGGCAGCTCCCTGTATAGATCTTGGAGCTTCTAGACGCTCACCTCCAAACCACCCAGTCTGGCGTCGTCCCTGCCCAGTGATCCGGAATGTGGTAATTGAGGAGAGGGTGTTTTGCATAACACGCTTCAGAAAGTCAGGTATAACACTCAGATGTTTTAGCCCAACCCTTCATTTTAGATGAGGAATGTGAAGCTGGGGTCAGTGAAGGGAGACCCCAAGGTTACCCACATTGGTGGGGACAGTGTCCATACCAGAACAGTGGTCTCCTCATTTCCTACCCCTCCCATGGTGTTTTTTGCTTCATCATCTGGCCCCATGCTTCCCAACCCACTAAATCACTGGCCTCTCATTAAGTGTGGACTCAAGGTAGATATTCCCTAGCCCATCAAACTGTGAACTGTGATTTATCCATTATGAAGAATACAGCCATAGAGCTCAACTACCCCTAACAAGCACATTTTGGGAGAGGTGAGCCCAAATAAAGCACAGAGAAATGAATGCATCCTTTTAAAAACTGTGTGAAGCAAAGAAGGATATAGTGCAAATCACCAAGAACACCCTGCCATCTGTCAGACTGCGTCTATTCAAACCCAAATTTGTGAGGATGTACTGATCTAAACGAGGGAGAAGGAGGGGATAACATTATGTAGCAATTGGTAACTTTGTAGATAAGTTTGATATTGGATCCCCTGATACGGTGTGTTTCTTCTCAGTTTTGAGCTGTTGCGCCCTGGGTTTCAGCCTGAATTATTCTGTTTACGTCCTTAGTGCCATTAAAACTCACCACGTGCATGCTGATTGCAAGTGTCGTGTTGAAACAGGCATAGTTTGGATTGTGAGACAGCACGGTGAAGGTGCTTCTGCGTGCCCCGCAGATCAGTGCAAATGCATTCTCTTCCTCGTTTGTTCCTAAATAAACACCTCCCAAGGGAAGGCCAAGGGCCCCCAGAGCCTTTTTTCCCATCTCTGCTTGAGCAACAGGCCTTTGGTTCATTTCCTTCTCCACCAAAATCCAGGGTGATTTATGTGATGCCTTTTCAGGTTCACTGACACCACTAAGAAAGAGAGCAGGGTGAATATTTAACACAGTCAAGGGGTAGAAATGGCAGGAATAATGATCTCCAGCACACTGCACAAGTTTACATTGTTAATTTGCCTTGGCAGGGCCCAGCTGGGTTGTACTCTGCGTTCTTTCCAGTGGGTACAGGAGGGAGGCCCTGCAGGAGCTGGAAGCCAGAGAATGAATACATTGGAACAGCTGGCACAAGTGAATGTGCCCGGAAGGCACATAAAACCCAGGAGTGCACATGGGGGTGGCTGGGGGGGGGGCTTGTTCATCGTGGCTAATTAAAATGTTCCCATCTTTCCTCCTTATTTGCTCTTAAAAGGCAACATTTCAGTGAAGGCTGCTTAAAGGAGAATGTGGTAACCGAGTTGTAGGTTGAGAAAACGTAATATTCCTTGTTCATTGTCAGGATGCTGGCTGGTCACGCAAGAATGCTGTGATAACAGAGATCCCCTTTTAAAATGCATAAAATTTGATTCATTTTAAGGTTATTAAAAATGCATCAAAACAATTTATTTTTCCCTTCATATTAGTTTATTAATTACATAAAGCAGTATTTGACAATTAAGTAACCAATGAAATAATTGCCATATTATGTCACTGCTTATAGAAGAATTCGAGGCTAATTGGGAGCAGATGTTTAGGTCTGACTCCAGTCTTCTGTAGACAGCTCTTCCTGAACCACCCCCTAATTCCCCTATTTGCAACCTCTAATTTCCACATTGTTTTTGTTACTTTCACACCATTTACTCCTATCCATGAGAAAAGGTTTTGAGCCAAGAACTCAAACCCAATGGAACAATCAGAATTTCTAAAGAGTCTGGGCTCTGCCTTCACTCTTTGTGAGACCTCTATTTTCCAAGGTCGCAAATTCACGGTTACACGAAAGACCCACCTTTTTTCTTGTTTCTCTAAAAATGTCTCTGCATCTGTGGGTGGCCGTGTTGTCGTAGGAGTTGGGCTGAAGGCCCTCAGTACGTCCTAAGGCACCGCCAGCTCTTCCTCACCTGCCCGTACATCACAGGTCGTGCACCTCCTGCCCCGTGGATGGTTATGTCATAGAAAACAGCACCACCCGCAGCTAAGTGGTCAGTCTGCCAAGGTTTTCAAAAACATCCACTCCAAAAACTCCCGGCTGCTTTCACATAGGCGTTGTTATCTTTATTTTACTTTTTAAATATTTATTTATTTATTTTAGAGAGGAAGAGGAAAGGAGAAAAGAGAAATGCCGATTTGTTGTTTCGCTTATGCATTCATTGATTGTCTTTTTAAAATATTTTTATTGATTATGCTATTACAATTTTCCCAGCTTTTTCCCCTTTGCCCCCATCTACCTAGTACCCCCATTTTTTTTTTTCCAACAGTCCCTCCTTAGTTCATGTCTATGGGCCATACATATAAGTTCTTTGGCTTCTCCATTTCCTATACTCTTCTTAACCTCCCCCCGTCTATTTTGTACCTACCATTTATGCTTATTCTCTGGCCCTTTTCCTCAATTTTTCTCCTTCCCCCTCCCAGCTGATAATGCTTCAGATGATCTCCTTTTCTGTGATTCTATTCCTGTTATAGTTGTTGCATAGCTTGTTTTTTAGATTTAGTTGTTGATAGTTGTGAATTTGTTGCCATTTTATTGTTCATAGTTTTTTTTTAATTTTTTAATTTTTTTTAGATTTTATTTATTTATGGTTAGAGGGGAAGGGAAGGAGAGGGGGAGAGAAACATCAATGTGTGGTTGCCTCTCATATGTCCCCTGCTGGGAACTGGCCTGCAACCCAGACATGTGCCCTGACTGGGAATCGAACTGTGATCCTCTGGTTCACAGGCCCGCACTCAATCCACTGAGCTATACCAGCCAGGGCTGTTGTTCATAGTTTTGATTTTTGTCTTTTTCTTAAATAAGTCCCTTTAACATTTCATATAATAATGTTTTGGTGATGATGAGCCTTGTCTGGGAAGTTACCTGCCCTTCTATTCTAAATGATAGCTTTACTGGGTAGAGTAATCTAGGTCGTAGGTCCTTGCTTATCATCACTTTGAATACTTCTTGTCAGCCCCTTTTTGCCTGCAAAGTTTCTTTTGAGAAATCAGCTGACAGTCATGGGAACTGTTTTGTAGGTAACTGTCTGCTTTTCTCTTGATAATTTTAAGATTCTCTCTGTATCTTTAACCTTTGGCATTTTAGTTATGATGTACCTTGGACTCTTTGGGTCCAACTTGTTTGGGACTCTCTGTGCTTCCTGGACTTGTGTGTCTATTTCCTTCACGAATTAGGGGAGTTTTCTTTTATAATTTTTTCAAATAAATCTTCAGTTTCTTGCTCTTCATCTTCTCCTTCTGGCGCCCCTGTGATTCAGATGCATAGTACATCTATGCATCTAGTACATTTGGAGATGTCCCAGAGGCTCCTTACACTGTTTTCAGTTGTTGTTTTTGTTTTTCTTGCTGTTCTGATTGAATGCTCTTTACTTCCTTATGTTCCAAATTATTGATTTGAATCTTGGCATCATCCCCTTTATTGTTGGGTCCCTATAGATTTGTCTTTAGTTCACTTAATGTAACCTTCATTTGTTCCCGGATCTATTTTATGTTGTTACTGTACTCAGTGAGTTCTTTGAGCATCCTGATAACCCGTGTTTTGAACTCTGCATCTGTTAGGTTGGTTTCCTCTGTTTTGTTTAGTTCTTTTTCTGGGGGCTTGTTCTGTTCTTTCATTTGGGCCATATCTCTTTGTCTCCTCAATTTGGCAGCCTCCCTGTGTTTGTTTGTGTATTAGGTAGAGCTGCTTTGACTCCCTATCTTAGTAGCGAGGTCTGTTGTAGAAAAGGCACCTATAAATTGTGGGGGGTAGAGCCTTAGGTAATAGGGCAAGGCAAACTGCTTCACCGCTGTGTGGCTCTGGTGGTGGGGGAGGGCCTAGAGAGGGTACAGAGCCGCTGCTTGGCTTCTGGAGGTTTGCCTGTTTCCAGTCACTTCACTTACTTCCCATATACAACTGGTGTCCTTTCTCATTGGCTGCTTCTTGTATGTGACATGACTGGAGATTGAACCTGAAACCTTGGCATATCTGGACAGCACCATAAATAATTTTGTTACCTGGCCAGGGCCTATCTTTGTTTTAGAGATGAGATTCCTTAGACCCCAAGATGCTACATTACCTAATCAAGGTTATATAAGTAGCCACTAGCAGAGCCATGATTTTACAAACATCAGTTGATTCCAAGTCCTGTGCCCCTGCCACTGGTCACCCTGCCACATGGACACTGTACTCACAGCAGGAAAATGCCCTCTGCTTCCTCTAGCCTTTTATGGCATCTTGTGTGCAACGTGATGGCTCTTCTTGTTTTCCTTCCTTAGTTTTAATTTTTCCATAATAGCTGAGGCTCTAATGCTTCTCAGCAAGAGAACATCAAGAAACACGGCTGGAGGAAAGAGGACAAGGTAAAAGGTGGAAGCTTTCAGTGACATTTGGGAAGGCAGTCAACACTTCTTTATTTTCTTGGAGAATTTTGTTTTTCTTATTCCTGGTGCTGCTGGAGCAAGATGATTTAAAAGGTGGCATCTAGAAAACTGCCTTTTAATCATCTTTCTCCAAGTTTCTCCTCCCTCCTCCTCTTCTGGCCCTCCTCTCAGATTTTTCTGTGATTAGGACTTTGATATTCTTGAACCCAGATAAGAAGCTTTGAGGATGTTCAGCCCCATGTTCTCCAAGGCCTCCATCAGAAAGTATGGTTCTCTAAATCCCTGCTTTTGCCCCTCCCCAGGGCTAGTCTGACCACACAGATTCACCACCTTATGTTTTCCTCTGCTCCCAGTATTTCTCTAGTCAGTAATGTGGATTATTAGTCAAACACTGAGCTCAATAACCAAAAAACTGACTTCTCTGCTAGTTTTTGGCACTTTTGGTGAGACTTACAGCCCTTCAGTTGTTGGTGCGGTACACTCACTTATTTGACAAAAATGTATTGACTGTCCACTGTGTGCAAGGCTCAGGCCCTGAACTGTATCACAGAATAACATATTCTCTGCACTCATACAGCTCTACACTCTAATGGGAGCTGGATGTGAGTAAATAGGCCATTAAGGCATTTTGTGGTAATTTCTGTGATGAGAACATCCACTGCCAGGAAACAGTGGGTCTAGATTCATGGAACCAGGAGGAGTTTCTGGAATGAGTGCTAGCAAACGCCGAACATCAGAGTTACTGTAACAGCGTCCTCGCTGCACTCTCTGCATCTTCCTTTTCCTGCAGGTCCTCAACACAGCGGACAGAGTGGAGCTCTGCTCCAGACCCTCCAGTAGCTTCCAGCTCCCCTAGAGGAAAGGCCAGTGTCCTTACAGTGGCCTGTGGCACCCTGTGTTCTCTCGCAAGCTCTGCCCTCCTGGCTTCATCCCTTTCAGCTCTCTTTGCTTACCTGCTCCAGCCACTGGCCTCCTTGCTGTGCTTTGAACTCTCCAGGCCTTAACACTGTTGCATTGTCCTTCTGCCTGATATGTCCTTGCCCCAGATATCCACAGGCCTCTGCTCAAATGCCACCTTCCCAATGAGGCTCTCAGTGGCCACCCTACTTAAAATTTATTGCAACCCAGTCCTCACTCATTGCTGGTACTTTCTGCCCCCTTTTCATACCACTTACCACACTCTGTCTGATATATAATGTATTTACTCATTAATTCACTGTCTGATTCCTCCCACTAGGACAGAGGTTGCAAACACAAGGCCCATGGGGGGCCGAATCCAGCCCCCCACCTTGTTTTATCTGGCCTGGCACCTTGTTTCTACCCGGCAGCAGTGCAGAGCTCTTGCTTAACTGTTAAGGAGTAGTTACATTTATACAGTCCTAAAATTATATTCGGCCCTTTGAAGGCAACCATGAGGCTGATGTGGCCCCTGGTGAAAATGAGTTTGATGACCCTGCACTAGGATATAAGGTCCATGAGTGCCTGGGACATTACAGATGCTCAGTAGATACTATAACTGTTAGAATGAGTTCCTGAATGAGTGGTGGTCAACCAGGTGAAGGTAGAATGGGCATTCTTTCTGGTAGAGCAAAACCCAAAAGCCCAGTGGTCCAGAGTGTGTGGCACATTTGATTAAATGGGAAGTAGCTCTCTATGACTAGAGCTGGAATTTAAAGAAAGAAATGATGAGGGAAAAGAGTGGAGGGCTAGGCTGTGCCATTCATGGTCTTGCAATACCTGTTTAATCAGATACTATCTTCTATGTAGACAGTGGAAACCACCAAAAGCTGTGACAGCAGGGAAGGACATGCCCAGATTTGTATTTTAGAATGATCCTTGAGTCTACGGCCATACCACCCTGAACGCGCCTGATCTCATCTGATCTCGGAAGCTAAGCAGGGTCGGGCCTGGTTAGTACTTGGATGGGAGAACGAGCCTTGGTTTTTGTGACAAAGATGCAGTGCAGGGCCGGAGAGGGGACAGTTGAGATGAGGTGGAGCTTACCATAGGAATCAAGACAGGAAGTGATGAAACCATTGAACTTAGGGTATTGGCAAAAGAGATGTCGTGAAAGGGGCTCAGTATAATCAATAGTCTGGACATGAAGGGTGACAAGACATGAGGTATTAAGGATAATGTCCAAGTTTCTGGGGTTTGGGGGACAAAGTGAATAAGGCTTCCATTCTCTATGATGCCAAGAAGGAGAAGATAGAGGATGGGGCGTGGGGCAGATGGTGTAGCGGCACCAGACATGGTTGTGCAAGGTGTGCACTGCCCAAGAACACCCAGCGCAGGTGAAAGAGCAGAACCTGGAATCCTGCCCTTCCACTCACCACCGCCCAGCACTGCATCTCTTTCTAATCGCCACAAAGACGCCATGTGGACTAACCACCGCCCTGAGATCAATTTGATTTTGAACTTGTTACATGTGAAGTGTTTGTGGTAACACCAAGTAGAAATATCTATTAAAAAGTTAGGTATGCAGGTCTGGAGTCTGAGAGAGAGAGAGAAAGAGAGGGAGAGAGGAGAGAGAGATCTATCTGGGCTGGAGATACAGATGTTAGAGTCACCTCCTATTGAAACCAGGAGTGGATAAATCCTTCGGGAGAATAAATCATGAGAAGAGAACAGGTGTTAGTGTGCAAGTGACAAATACACAGTGTGGATCATACCTTTAGTTGTCATTTATGGGCACCTGCTGGAAACAAAGCACCTTAGTCAACACTAGTGTTTGAGTTATCTCATTGAATACATCTGATGATCTACAAGTCTATCATGTAACACTGGGGATGGGAAGGGCGCGTCTGTGTCCCGTCAAAGTATTATTAAGATAAATGAATCAACTGAAGTTTTTGAAATCTTATAAAGAGTCTTCAAAGTATAACTAGAGCCTCTTTTTAAAGCTCATGGAGAGTACTTGCTCTTTGAAGGTGGCCAAGGTATGGAATGCTGTGATTTTCTTCTTGGAAGTGCCATGCACATTGAATACATTTTTAACGTGTATTTATTTACTCTCGTAGTATTCCCTCTGCAACGAACCTCTGATAGAGCTGTGCAACCCCGGAGCCAGTGGATCCTTGTTTTTTGTGACCAGTGATGATGAATTTATTATCAAAACAGTTCAGCATAAAGAGGCAGAGTTCCTTCAGAAGCTGCTGCCAGGATATTACATGGTAAATAACTGCACATAATTAAAGCTTCTACTCAAGGTTTAATTCTTTTCTTCAGAAGTTTCTGTGTTTTGATTTTTCAGTGGTATTTTGGCACATTTCTTTCTCTTTGGTGGACTTTGGCATTTAGACTACACTATGACATTTGGTAACTAGATTTTTAAAAACAAAATAGAACTGAGTAGTAGAACATAGCCATTGACTCACTCAGTCCTGGTTCAAATCTCAGCTCGGCCATCAGCTGACAACGAGTAAGCAAGGTAACCTCTGAGTCTTTATCCCCTCAGTGTTTAAAAGCTGGGAAATACCTATTTTTATGTGGTGGTTGTGATACAGGAAAGATACAGGATGTAAGATAAAGGAAGCAATGGGTAAGCTCTTTGCACTATTACCAGCATATGCTAATAATATGAGTGGTGAATATTCACTGAGCACTAAACTCCGTCAAACACAGCTGTAAGGGCTTTGCAGGCATTAAGCCATTTAATCCTCACAGCAAAGATGAAGGGAGAAACTTGCCAGGGGTGGTTCAGCTAGTGAGCTGCAGAGCTGGGACTCCGCGGCAGTGGTAGGTTCCAAAAGGCCTTTTCCCTGACCCCTGCACCACATACCAGCATGTGCTCGAAAACAACCGCTAGACTTCAGAATTTAGGGTTTCCTAGGTTAAATACGAGGACGTGAAAATCACCTTTCATGTAATGTTTCAGAGACAAAGAAATAATAACCTAGTCTAGGTATATTTATTAGACGCTTAGCCCAGATTTTTTTAAAAATAAGCACTTTTCTTAAGTAATCTTGTCATTTTCGTACCTCTCACTCCTTTGCACCTTCATTACAGTTGTTAATTACCTGTGATCAGAATGGCTGCGGGAGGTTTAGATCTTGAATGCCCTGGTTCTGCTAGTCACTGGCTGTGAGAGGTGATAACTATCATCTTTGTCTCAAAACAAAATTGATGAGATGCCAACAGCTCATTTACATGTAAAAGATCATTTAATTTCAAAATCACCTAGAGACAACATTAAATGCTATAAATTAGTCCCACATATACACATAGGAATCAAACATCTAAATAAAAATCTTAAATGACATAGTTCGTAGATTTTAAAAGGTTTTGATCCTGATGAAAAGAAATTCATTATTGTTTTAGAGCTAATTGTCTACTTTCTGTTGGAGAAAATAGAAAATACAGAAAAGGAAAATGAATGTGACCATCTGTAATTCCTTTCCCAGAGATGCATATTGCTAATATTTGGTCTAGTTTGGTATATATCTTTTCAGATTAATTCTATTCATACACACATTTTAAAATAATCTAAAATTGGAACCAAACAAGCATCACACTCTCTGCTAACCCCTGAGTAAATCTTAAGCTTCTGTAGTTCTAGATAACCAGTTTCTTATAAGACTATTAAATTGAAATTAATTAAAATTTAATGATTTTTTTTAATTTAGTTGAATGAGTGGTTTTACCTCAGTCATGTAAGATAGCATAACAAACAATATAATTCATCCCATGAACAAGAAAAAGTTGGGAACATCACGTAGTTATCCAGATCGACATTGAGGAGAATCTAAGACATGCAAAATTCAACATCTTCTCAATTAAAATTCTAAAAATTGGCAGGGAAGTCTT
Organism: Artibeus jamaicensis; assembly: GCF_021234435.1. Taxonomy (NCBI): domain Eukaryota; kingdom Metazoa; phylum Chordata; class Mammalia; order Chiroptera; family Phyllostomidae; genus Artibeus; species Artibeus jamaicensis. The sequence continues at coordinate 38,446,333 of NW_026522030.1, read as the reverse complement.
TTAATGTAATAAGTAACTGAATACTCGTATGTTATACCTTTATCAATCTCCAAAAGTTCATACATCTCTTTGAGAAGAACAAGAGCTCTTTCACTGGAAATAATAGGCAAAGACAAGGATGTCCTTCATCAGTGGTCCTTTCTGATATATTTGCTAGAATTCCTAGCAATAAATTTCTGGTACAGGAATAGAAGAAAAGAGTCAACACTGTTCTCCATAAATGATAGAATTGAGAATGAGCAAAACGTCAGGACAATAAACCAGTAGTTTCGAGGTGATAACAACCCAGCAGAGAGAAGACAAATCTGCACAATGCATTGTATTCCGTTATTTAGTTCATATAGGGTTGGAGAATGTAAGGGAGGAGAAAAGATTCCATCCATGATGACAATAATTTATACGGAACATTAGTAGAAAAATAAAGATAAATAAATGAAGCCATGTTATGATTCTGATTGGGAAGGCAAATTATAGTAAGTATAACATATGAACAATAATCTCCCAAAAATGTTTGTAGTGAGAACTCTAAACTACTTGAGTTTATAAAAACAAATATACAAGACTACCATGATAACAAGTAAGAAAATCTTATTGAAGAACATAAAAAAGATCTGAAATAATAAAGAGATATGCATCGTCCCTGAACTCAGTGTTGTAAAGATTTCAATTACCCCGAATAAAGGTATAAATCCAGTCTAATTCCAATATATTTTTCTCAGAATTTAAAAAATCTGATGTATTTGAAAGTGAAAACAAGTATTATTTTAGGAACATTTAAAAATTAAACAGTTGAAGGGAAAAGTTTTAAGAATGGACAAAACATTTTGAAGAAAAATGGTGGGCCTACTCTATACCAAAAGTTTATTAAGCTGTGATAATAGTAAAGATGTAGATAAGTAGCTAAGTGGATCCAAATAAAGGTCCAGAAATAGACCCATGCGCTTCGACAACTTATTGTATGATACAGGAGGGACTTAACCTCAATTGTGAAAGGACAGATGGTTCAATAAATGCCATTCATTAAAGAAAAACATAAATTCCCTCTTTCAGATCTTTCACACACACAAAAAAAATAATTCCACATGGCAGTGCAGCCTTTTTCACCTCATGGCACACGCAGACTAATTACTGAAATTCTGCAGCACACCAAAAAATACAATTTTTGCCCATCTGACAAAAAAAAAGTATCATTTGATTCATTCACGCTAGATGACTGTTCTTGCTTTGGCCATTACAATTTTTTTATTTGACAGTCTAAGGGAAAAGAGGTCAGTGCCCCTTACTAAACAGTCAGGTACTTCGTGTTTTCAAAATTCTTGCAGTGCACCTGTGTGCCCCGGCACACTTGTTGAAAATCACTGCCATATGGGGCGTAAATGAAACGTAATTACCAAAGCTATTAGAGATCTGGGAGAGAACAGAACGTCTATAACCTTGGGATATAAAAAGCTTTGTTAAACCAGAATCCAAAAAAGCCCAAGAAGCGAGTTCATAAGTGTACTACATTAAAAGACAAAATATCTGTATAATGAAAAAATATTGGCACAAAATTAAGATAAGCACATAGGACATATCTGGAATGATACAACAAAAGTGGGAATACTAGTTTCCTCAAAAGTTGGGAGTTAGGGGAAGGGTTGAGCCTAGTAGAGTGACTTTTCATTGTATATTTGCCCTTTTCATTTCTCACCTGCTTTTAAAGTAGAACATAAATAGGCATGCATTCTTTGCTTTTATAATAGTAAAGACTGGGACAAAATATCTACCTCACATAGAAAGGAAACTGATAAATACCCGGACCATATCCAGAATTCCAACAAGGACAAAAACCTATAGAAAAAATGAGCAATATGATTTTAAACAAAATTATTTTGACTTAGCTAAAAATACATCATCATGCTTACAAAGATCTTAAAGTTTGATACACAGCACTTGGTAAGAGTGATGAAAAATATGTAATCTTACAAAGTGTGCTTGTAAATCAGTCTGGCCATTTTGAAAGGCAGCTTTTCAGGAGCTATTAAAATTTAAAATGTTCATCTTGTATACCCCAGCAATTAATTTTCTCTTTAGCTGCCTTAGAGAACAGTCACACATGGCACTAATCAATTCTTTGCCCATTTTACTTGGAGCTAATTTGGGATTTCTCTTCATTTTTAATTCATCCACTGTTAATGCCCTAAATTTAGAATGATAAAGTTGCTATTGCAATAAGTCAATCTAAGAACTAGATTAAGAACAGCAAACTTTTAGCAATGGCCCTTAATAAAGGTAATTACATTCCATCTTTTAAAATTATTGTAGCCCTGACTGGTATAGCTCAGTGGATTGAGCACAGCCTGCAAACCAGACAATCGCGGTTCAATTCCCAGTCAGGGCACATGCCTGGGTTGTAGGCAGGTTCCCTGCAGGCCAGTTCCCAGCAGGGGACGCACAAAAGGCAACCATACATTGATGTTTCTCTCCCTCCGTCCTTCCCTTCCCCTCTAAAGATAAGTAAATAAAATCTTGAAAAAAATAAAATAAAATGGTTTTGCCCTGGCTGGTGTAGCTCAGTGGATTGAGCACGGGCCTGTGAACCAGAGGATTGCGGTTCGATTCCCAGTCAGGGCACATGCCTGGGTTGCAGGCAGGTTCCCTGCAGGCCAGTTCCCTGCAGGGGATGCACTAGAGGCAACCATACATTGATGTTTCTCTCCCTCTCTCCTTCCCTTCCCCTCTAAAAACAAATAAATAACTCTTTTTAAAAAAATAATAAATAAAATAAAATTATTTTATTAGATGAAAACATATCTTTAGTGGAGCTTACTTTGTAAAAATAGAAGATTTTAATCTTTTTTCCCCTTTCTCCTTTTTCTTTTTTTTTTTTTTTTTTAGAATTTAAACCAGAATCCAAGGACTCTTTTGCCAAAATTTTATGGACTTTATTGCATGCAGTCAGGAGGCATTAACATCCGAATTGTGGTGATGAACAATGTCTTACCCCGCTCCATGAGAATGCATTTTACATATGACTTGAAAGGTTCAACCTATAAGCGAAGAGCATCCCGAAAAGAGAGAGAAAAATCCAACCCCACATTTAAGGACTTAGATTTCCTGCAAGATATGCACGAAGGCTTGTATTTTGATACAGAGACATACAATGCGCTCATGAAAACGCTTCAGAGAGACTGCCGGGTAAGGAAATGCTGGTCTGATTTTCTCTGAAAAGTCACCTGCGGTAATGTGCCTTAGTAAGAAGTGTCCAGAGTGGACAAGTGGGATCCCCTTGGTCCTGATCCTGGAGCTGACCCATGCTTCTCTGATGTCAGAGGAACTGGTGGATGATGAGGGAATTTTCTAGAGTATCTGTTGATTTTACTAATAAGCCAAGTCTGCCTTCTTTGATGAAATGAAAAAAGATTTGTTTTTCTTTCTGTGTTCTTTGGAGATAGTAGTTAAACTAGAGGAAAAAGAAACTTAGGTTTAAAGCAGTGACTAGGCCATATAGAAATCTTGGAAGATGCAAGGTTCCACGGAGAAGAGGTGTTTGGAGAGAATGTCCTTGGTGGGATTGACAAGGGGATGACTGGAAATCCAGAGTGGATGCAGACCATGTGGAGAACCCATTTGCTGTGAAAACATTTTATGTAGTCTGAATGAGAGACAATCAGGACTGAGGCTTAGCAGAGCAAACAGCATTTTATACCAACTGAGCCAGAGTGATTGTCAAAATTTAGGAGGAATTATATAGTCCAAAGTCCCCAGAGTTTAATATTAAAAAAAAAAAAGTGAGGCCAAAATTTGGAAGATTTTGCTGACATGGTGAATTTACAGAAAGTAAGTAAACGTACTTTTGAAGAAAAAAATGAAAATGCAATTCTGCTGGGTTCTGAGGGATGAGGATCATCTCGTTAACAAGTTCTCAGGAATAACATTTTCTGGCCCAGATTAATTTAAATGAACCATCTAGGTTCTTAACGTAGTTGAGCCTAGTAGATATGGGCAGAAGGCACGTTGGTGCAGGGTTAAGTCTGACCTGGGCCTTCTGGGAGAAGAGATAGGACTTGCAGGGCCTGCTGGCTGGGGAAAAAACAGGGTGCCTTCCATGCTGTGGCTTTCTGGGCCTTCCATGGACCTGGACAGATTACCCACATGGCTGCAAGGGAGGCAGGACCCTTCTCTGCCAGACTTGAGCTCACCGGAAGGTGAAGAGTGCAGTGTAACCACTCCACGAAACGTGTAAGGTGAGGAGTGCTCACTGAGAAACACAGCCCTGCTATTTCTGGCTTTTTTTCTTTCTACGTGTTTTAAGATATATGATAATGCACAAAAATGTGTCCTTAGAATTCTTTGTTTCATTGATGGAAATGTTGCTTCTCAGCTCCTATTCTTTAGCTACCATTTAGTGACTGCTTAGAATGTGCCAGGCTAGTCTACAGTGTTTTAATGCATCATTTCACTTCATTCTCTCAGCAGCCATGTGAAGTCAGCACTATGCGTACTCCCATTTTAATTGATGAACAATCAGGTTCTCAAAGAGGTTAAGAAACTCTCCAGCATTACTGAGCAAGTCAGTGGCAGAACCCACGCCTCTCTGGGTACAAAGCATGTGCTCTTAATTGAAATGTAAAAATTCCCTGTAAGGATTTTTTTAAATCATCTTTTCAGAAGTGAGGGGAAAAACAGTGGGAACCAAGCAAAAAAAAAAAAAATTCCAGCTGAGCTATTCAGATATGCGGGTAAATGTGAGTGATTTACGTTTTTTAAAAAAGAAAAAAATACATTTTAATAGAAACCTTTTCCTGCGCCTCTTCTACCCCTACAGGATGTGGGTGAAAAGCGACTCTCCATTCCCCAGAGTTTAGTACAAGGCTCTGCAGTTTTAGATTTGCTTTCTGTTCGTGTGTGCGCATGCTTCTTGCCTCTTTAATATGGAAACCTTTTTCTGCTGTCTTTCAAAACCACAGGTTTCTATGCTAGAAAAAGGAAAGGTCAAATGTTAAAAGAGCCCCGGCACAAGATTTGTCTGTTTACTGTTTCCTGAGCCCAAGACCGATAGGACAAGGTCAAACATGATTTTTCATTAGGAGTGAGACCCTGGAGATTTGCCCTCCCCCGCCCTGCTTTTTTAATATTTGCTGTTCTGAGAAGCATAAAGGCCATTGCAGAGGTCTCCCAAGGCTAACTCTTCTCCCTCATTGCACTTGATCTGGTAGAAGACACAGACCATGGAACTTCTTTAAAGTGCACACAGTGTTTATGTTCAGAACAGCTTTTCAGGGGTGTTGTGGGGACGTGTAAGTGCTGGACTGTGGGGGAACCTGAGTCCCTTCTATGTTCTGCCTTGACTAGGACCAAGGTCCCTGTGATCTCAAGTCAGCAGCTGGTTCTCTGAGCAGAGCTGCCTCAAGAAAGGCATGTTTGTGAAATGGGAGGTCATAGTATTTAATAGTCATGACCTCTCTGCAAAACTGGCAGAAGCTATGCTGCCTCCCCAGACAAATGTCCATCCAGGCAACAACTCAGAAACTCCTTGGAGGTCAGTGTCTATACACACTCTCTCTCTCTCTCTCTCTCTCTCTCTCTCGCCTCTCTCTCTCTCTCCCCTCTCTCTCTCTTTCTCTCTCTCACTCTCTCTCTCTCTCTCGCCCTTCACCCCCATCCTAGAGCCATGTAGCAGTCATCTCTCTCTTTCTTTAGCTCATCCTCCCAAGGGTACACTTCCAGTGTAGGATCTGTGGTTGGCAATGCCAAGAGCATCTCTTGCCCTCACATCTCTTGCGTTCTGCAGAACTGAGCTGCAGTGCTGGCTGAGGTGCTCTGGAGATCTGGGAGGCTGTGAGGTCACCCCAAGGCCGAGGCCAGCACCAAAGGATCGGGAATCTGTGCTGTTAATATTCCTCTAAGTGAGATGGTCCTGCTGAGGCTCCAGAAACAAGTCAGTCTTGGGACTCTACTGTGGTGTCGGCAGCCCAGTGAGAGAAAGGTAAACTAGACCCATGTTAGGACGCATCCTTTCACTCACTTACCAGATGTGTACTGCCGGCCTACTGTGTGCCACTATGAGGTGAACGACCTACATTTTTAGTAAGTTACCATACAGCAGATTAAGTACATTGAAAATATTCCAAAGGATTGTGGGGATCAGAGTAGGCAAGATCATAGCTTGGTTTTAAAGGACAAGAAGAGTGCTCCAGGCAGGCAAAACAGTAGAAGTCTATTTCTAGGAAGATAAAACATGTAAGTGAGGCATAAAATAGCACGATGCGTTCCAAGAACTGGAGTTGTTTGGAGTTGCAACAGTTAACAGTGAGGGAGAACATGTGAGATAGGAGAAAAATGCAGTTGGGAGCCAAATAATGTCAAAAGACCCTTTCTTTCTTGTAGTGCCAGGGCCTTCTAAGAGCTTAGAAGTGACAAATCAAAAAAATCCTGGGCTTTTGGACCCCAGTTTTTAGGTTGTTCCCCAGTAGATATGATAAGCCTCCTAACCTCTTGCTGACCTCCTCCTACTTCCTGCCCCTCATCTCTCTATTTGTGTTTTGGCTTGACATCTCACACCCCAGGGTTCTACTTCCCTTGTGTGACTCACTGACCCAGCTAGACCTACTTGCATTGCTCGCCACTCCCCACAGACTAGGCCCCTGGTTCCCGGTCAGAGCAGCTGCTTCTGGACTCTGCATTCTAAGTGACTTGAACCACCTTTTGACAAATACCATCTTTCCCCACCTGCCCCTGGTCCCTTTCCCTGGCTTCCTCAGACCAGCCTCCGGCCCTTGTCTATAAGCCTGACCCCTGCGATGGCCCATCTCTGACCAACTCCTTCACGTAGTACAGTGGCCACTCAGAATTCTTCTAGAAAACCAAACTCACTTTATGCTTCAACCCTGCTGAGCCCACAGGACTCAAACGAAGGGCTCTTTCCAATAGCAGGGATCCAGCTCTTAGGGTTCTCCCAAGCCCGAGGTTGCCGTTTCCTATGACTGTGCCTGGGGAAAATGGACAGGTAGGTAACTGGGTTCCCTTGCTTGGAGCATTTCCTCTCCCTCGGCCTTCCCCCCTGCCTGCTGTGACAGCCATCTATACCCGTAAGTGAACATGGCCAAGGTAAAGGTGACAGCAGAGTGCTGCCAGGACATCGCAGGTCACTTACTATCAAAAACAAGAAGCAGGATCTATTCGAACCATTCCCAACAGTCTCCATGTAACAAACAGGCAGAGAGGCACATCTTATCTATAAGAAAATTGTTCTTCCTAAGCACCCTGTGGTCCTCCTCCAAGCCTGCTCCTCCTCCTAGCTTCCCTGGCCCAGGGAACGTGATCATCACACAGCCAGTTGCCCAGATAAGTCTCTTGAAGGTACCCTTTCCTTCCTTTTCTTCTTCTCTTTCTTCCTCCTGAATAACCTTTAGATCTTCCCCTCCTCTCCATATGTGCAGCCTTTACTGAGACCCTGATCATTCATCTCCTGCAGTTTTGCCCTAGCTCCTTAACTAGTTTTGAGTGGCATTGCCTTCCAACACATTCCCAGTGCTGCGGCCGAAGGGAACCTCTGATCAGCCGATCCCCATGTCCTAAAGATGCTCTAGTTGAGACTCTCCACTGGCTTTGGGCCAAAGGCCGTACTTCTGAACTCAGAACATTAAGACTCTTCCTAATCTGGTCCCTGCCACCTTCTCCAGGTGCTCCATCTTCCGCCTTCTCTCCCCACTCTCGGGACCACCCCCATTCTCCAGCCATTCTGATCTACTAGACACTTCCTGTAGAAGTTTTGGTCTTTCTGTGCATGCCTCATCTGCAGGACTGTTCACCAGAACTCATTCTTTCACCTCTCTGCACTGTAGCACCTGGTCGTTATAGACGCTCAGTACATATTACAAGATGTTGATTTAAAGAACTCTTTTAATTGGAAATTTATGTATTAATTTTGGAGAAACAATTAGAAGCTATTTTTGTACTTATTTTAATTTACTATTATTTCTTCTCTGACTCATTCATCTGTAAAGATGTAAAGAGTCTCATATTATTTCATTGATTTAATAAATTGTTACATCCTGCAAATATGTATTGGTAACTCTGGGGAAATAACATTGACAAAGGATATTAGTGAGGACTTGCATTTATAATCCAAATATTTCTTATTTCTTCAAGTGGGAATTTCTTAGACACGGTCTTGATAATTAATGACCTAAATGGCTTATTTTACATTTATTATCACTTTTTTGTTCAGCAAAGTTGTTAATTTTTAAATAGTGTGGAACCACTTTTCTTTTTTTCACACAAATGTCTGTCACCATAAATATTAATAGGTTCTCAGAATTTAATGAAACCCATCTTAAAAATACTGAGACTCTTTGATGTGCAAACTGGGATCTTTCTAACTCCAGATTTGTAGTTCAGATTCTTCTCAGCTATGGGCATGTTTGTATGCATTACAATATGGTTTATTTTCTATAAAACTTAATTTAGCCTTATGCCTAGGACTTATTCCCTCTGCTATAATTTTGTTTAGTATTAATTTTTTGACATTTAGTTTAGACCAGGGGTGTCCAACCTTTTGGCGTCTCAGGGCCACACTGGAAGAGGAAGAGTTGTCTTGGGCCACACATTAAATACATTGTGACACAATCACAAAAATATCTCATAATGTTTTAAGTAAATTTACAATTTTGTGTTGGGCCGCATTCATAGCCATCCTGGGGTCCATGTGGGATACCCCTGGTTTAGACAATCTCTTCTTTCATTTTTTTAATATTGGTTGTCTTCACAGTGATCATTAAAGAGGAAAAAAGTGCTTTATACCTAATAGAAAATAGGTGTACATCTCTCTTACTAATGACATTTAGTGCTTACATTTAAGCTATTCCCTATTTCAGTAAGGAATGGGATGTTGTTTTTAGGCTTCAGATAAAACATGAGAAAGTAGATAGGTGTATCATTGACTTTACATCTCTGTTCCATACCATCAAAGATTACTTTTAAAAAAGGTATAGCCCTGGTTGATGTGGCTTGGGTGGACTAAACCTTTGAACGAAAGGTGAGCTGTTCAATTCCCAGTCAGGGCACATGCCTGGGTTGCAGGCCAGGTCTTCAGTTGGGGGCATGTGAGAGGCAACTGATGAATGTTTCCCTCTCTTTCTCCCTCCCTTTGCCTCTCTCTGAAAATAAATAAATAAAATCTTCAAAACTATAAATAAAAGCAAAAAAGCTATAGATAAATTCACTCTTTTAAATTATGTTCCACAAACACCATAATTCCATGATCTGTTTTATTTGCTCCATTGTTTTAAATTATGAATTTTACTACGATATTTGTTATTTTGAATCTATAATATTTGTTATTTTGATACCATTGCAATAGAAACGTAAGGCCAATTTAAAGTTGGCGAACAAGTAAATAAAATGAACTCATAGAATCAAAGCCTGGGCAGGAGAGAATCTCCAGGTTCCTGGGAGTCAGCAGAACAAGGCCTCCCGCACTCTATCTGGTCTGGGAGAAAATGATCTCGCATGTTGATGCCTGTGCCTGACCGAGCCAGATTTCCATGTGAGAATACAAATAAAGACATTGTCCTGAATGTGAGCACTTTTTAAAAAGTTTTCTAGCTGCACATCCTTTTTTATGTAAAAAAATTATTTTGAAATATTGTAGATTCCCATGCAGTTGGAGGAAGAACACAGAGAGCTCCCACACGCCCTTCCCCTAGTTTCCGCAGTGGTCACACCTTGTGTGACTTTAGCACAACATTGTGACTGGGAAGTTGACTTCAGTGCAATCACTGAACCTTTTCAGATTTCACCAGCTTTACGTGCACTCATTTGTGTGTGTGCATGGGTGTGTATGTAAATAGTTTTATCTCGCCATATGCATATGTAGATTTATGCAACCACCAGTCAACTAAGAACAGTTCCTTCACCCAGATCCCTCACACTACCCTTTTATGTATAGCCACAGCCACCTCCCTCCCTCACGGTCTCTCCCCAGTTCTTTTTATAGCCACCAGTCTGTTTTCCATCTCCATAATTTTGTCATTTAAAGAACGCCATATAAATGGAACAGTATGGTATGTAACCCTGAGACTGGCTTTTTTCACTCAGCGTCCTACCCTTGCAGTCCACAAAGTTATTGTGTGAATCAATAGATTGCAGTTTTCAGTTGCTGAGTGATATTTCATGGTATGGATATACCACAGTTTAACCATTAACCCCGGAAGAACACACGGGAGTTCTCCAGTTTTTGGCTGTTACAGATAACGCTGCTGTGAACATTTGAATACAGGTTTTTTCATGAGTGTATGTTTTCATTTCTCTGGTATAAACGCTGCATTCAGTCGCTATGTCATATGGGAAGCACATGTCTGGTTTCATGAGAAACTGTGACACTTTTTCGGAGTGGCTGCACCATCTCGCCTCCCCACCAGCTCCGTGCGAGTGACCCCAGTGCTTTTCATCCTCACCACCATTTGCTGTTGTGACTGCAGTTTTTAGTGTGGCCTTTCTCATAGGGCTGTATCCGAAGTCTCCTGTTTAAAAATTACTTGATCTATTCTCTAGCAAAGCCAAAGATAAATCCAATTTTTTGAAAAAGCAGTTTGGGGATGCAGGAAGAGTGGTGAAAAGGAAACAGAAAAACTTACAGTTCAGTCTCATGGCTGATCATATGTCTGGGGGTTAATGCAATGGCTAGGGATTCCTAAGGAGGACAGGCCTCAGGCACAGGACTTTACCAGGTGCTTTTCTAATAATAAGCATTTCTGTGAGACCTAAAGGCTCCTAGCATTTCATCTCTATTCTATAGCCATTGGTATTTCTACATTATATTGTAATTACTTGGTTATATGTTTAATGTTTGCCTGCTAAAATCTGCTCTCTGGGAGACTAAGAGCTGTGGGACTTAATTTTCCAACCTTTCAAATCATTTAACAGGATAACGGTTGTCTCAGTGTCAGTCCTTTGATGAAGCCTAAGAGATAATAATAGCAAACATTTTTTTAAATATGAATCTTACCTAATCGATGATAAGAGCCTACCTAATAAGAGCAGGCTTTGGTAATTGCCTGCCTATGGTTTGCAGTGAAATAGAACCAGAGCAAACCATCCTGCCCATGCTGTGAATGTATGGATAACATTGGAAGTAAATCGTATTGCTCATTTGGCCAGTGTCTGTTAATGACCAGTAAATTAATCATTTGCCACTGTGTTGACATCTTAATCTACTCAGTTACTTATTTAGGCGGTAACTGGTGTCCCCATTTAAGACTAGCTGTACCACCCAGGTGTCCCTCTGGCCTGGGAGGGCTGATGCGTTCCAGGCTTTTGCCAGGTGCTGCAGTTCAGCTCTAACGCAGGTGGGTGATGGACAGGGGCTTCTGGCATTGACAGAAGGGACAAGATGATCGGTACAAGTAAGTTTCTGAGTAGCTACAAAAACCGAAATACTCTTCTATGCTGTTGTTCATGTCTCACTTTCTACACAGTAAGAGACACCTCAATTTGAGCCCAAGTAATTCTCAGTATTTCAGAATGAGTTGTCCTCACTTTGGGTGGAGGGAGGCTTCCTTCTGAGAATAATCTATAAATACTAAAGTACTTTAACATGGAAAACACGTGGTAATAAAATATAAATAGAAAATACGTATACAAAATACAGAACTTAATACTGGTGCATGTTTTCACGTAAGAACGCATTTCCAAGACTCAGTTCCTCATAGGTTGGTTCAGTGAACATTTACTGTGCACTTGCTTTGGGCCAGGCAGCACTTGACATTACAATAGGTTTTCTCATTAATCCTCACGGCAGCCCTGCAGAGTGGTCCAAGTCCCTTTTGATAGATGAGGTGGAAACTCGAGAGGGGGTAAGTTTCCCTTGGTCCACAGAGCTTGCGGTGCTGGAGCCAGGTGTCTGACTCCAAAACCCAGGTTTTCCTTCAGTATCCTCTCCTCAAGGAGCTTTTTGATATCAGGTGGGGAAAGTTGGTGGAAATTTTAAAAAGTGATGACGTAAACAGACGGATGCCGACAGGAAGGGCTATAAGTGCCTGGTGACCAGTTTTCTAGCTCGGACCGGGAGCTCTTGGAGAAGGTGCTGTAGGAGTTAGGAAAAAACCCTGTCGAAGCAGAGAACTTGGTTTGGCCAGGGGAACAGAGGTAATGAAATCTTGCAGCCGACTTCAGGGAAGGTGGGGGAAAAAAAAAACAGGGCCAAGTGGCTGAGGAACACAAAGTAATGTTAGTGATCCAAACATTTCATTTTAAAAGTTTAATGAAAAGTATAATCAAGCACATTGACACTTGCCAACTGTTACCAACGTCTGTGCACATGAAATCCTATTAACTTGAAAGCAAAACTTCTTTCTGAGAAATGTGACGGTTACTGTGGAGTTGATTGTTGTTCTTACCTTATGGCACGGAGGGGGATCAGGGACCAGATGTGTGCCCTTGAATACCTTGTGAGCAGCTTTGGAGAGTTCTCATTCACTACAGAAAATGGACGGTTATCACGCCACTAATTGTTTTTTTAACCCTCGCTTCAAATCAAGTGGAATATTTCAACAATTTCTACAGAAAGAATGGGAATGGAAGACTGAAATATCTTCCTCGACCCTAAGAAGCAAACCTTTTTTCTTTTATGCCTAAAAGAAATAGTACCTAAAGATCAGAAAATTCCACATATTTCTTTAAGTGGTGGTGGTGTGTCTAGTTAGTGTTCATTTTATTTAACGTATCATTAGGAAACATAAATATATAATGATTCAACTTAATGTTAGCTAAAGCCTTTGGGCTGATGGAATAGAAATGATACTGTAACTAGTTTAGTAGGGTTTCCTGTCTTAGTGTGAAAAGAACCTAGCTGTCTTTGATTTTGGAGATGACCCCAAGTCTAGAGGTGAGGTCAATGTAGGGCAAGTGGAAGGACTCACAGAGTATCTAAGGGGAGGGGACAAAGGGTAGGAAATGTCTCTGGGTCGCATCCTCCTCCCTGCTGGGAATCCTGGGAGCACAGAGAGGAGGGCCATTGCAGGAAGGGAAGTGGCCGCAGTGGGGCATGATGGCAGCAAGGTGGCTTCGGAGAAGTGTCTTTAAAGCTTTGGAGTTTGGCCAGCGTGGATCCGGTTGCCAGTGTAAGTCATTCACACAGATGACCCTGTGAACCAGCACCAGGAGACAGAGGGGTGGCAAAGCCTAGCAACTTACACAGTAGAGAGGAGGCTCCACAGCTTAGGAGAAACTTCTGGAATCCGGTGCGGGATGAAGTTATAGAGACTTAGGGAATATTGAGTTTCTGGGGTCTGGGAAAATGTTACAAAGTTTAACAAATTATTGAGAAATGGGTCTTATGGCACAGCACTCAGCTCATTGTGCGCCTTTCAAACAATCTTCAAATTAGGCAACTGGGGACCCTTTTAAAGGGGAAAGTGGGTTTGGTTTCTATAGTTCCTCATTGTATTCATTCAACATCCAGTGCACATTTACTGAGTATCCATGGAGTCGTAGGAGTGGCACCTGTTCAGCTTCTTCATGAAAGGCAAGGGGCTTCTTTGGCCACACACTGGTTCTAGTTCTTTCCAAAAGGATCAGCGCATACGGGCTTTTGAAAGGCTCTGGCTGGTGTACATGATTCTTCATCCCTGTCAGTATCAGTCAGTACTTTTTATATGCCCCCTGGCCCTGCAAGTAATGTGCCTTTGATGTCATCAACGTTCCTCCTTCAAAGAGATTTCTTAGCATTTTGATCCGTCACATATAGCTCTTCTCGCCTCTGTCCCTAGAAATGTTGCCCTTCCATGTGGTGAGGTGGAAAATCTCCACGAGAGAGAATTTCTGCCTCCCCTCGAGAGTGAAATGGCCAAAAACAATATGTGATTAATGAATTTATATATTTAGTTTTGACTTTTCTTAGAAAAGGTATATCTGTACTTTTCTACATGTGTTATTCAAAAAAGTATTTGTATTGTTTTTACTTATTGATTTGAGAGAGAGAAGGAGGGAGAAAGAGAAACATCTACTTGTTGTTCCACTTATTTACGCATTCATTGCTTGGTTCTTTTATGTGCCCTGACTGGGGATTGAACCCAAAACCTTGGCATATCAGGGTGATGCTCTAACCAACTGGGCTACCCAGTGAGGGCTTGTGAAAGTATTTTTAAGCAGAGTTGAGTGGACAAATCAGTTGTTGATGGCTATTAGGTATGCAAGGATGTGAAAACCTGATGTTGATTTAAAATATCCTCATCCGGCTTGAATATGAGCCTGCCTGGAATCTGCATCTCATTCACTTCCTTTTGTTTGTTTCTCACCAAGTCACTTGTAAATTTTGCCCCTGCACAGCCAGCTCCAGCTGTTCCAAAGACAAACTCTTTTAGATTACGATTCGACATTGGCTCCATTTTTCCCCGGCACTTGCCAATCTGTCCTCAGCAGATGAGGGGCAGTCTGTGGAGATGGGGATTTGCCATCCTGTGATACTCCCCTCCCTGAAAGAGCTCTCCGACTTTTTCTGGATTATTAGCAAGTTTAGAAAATGCCAGCAACCTAATTTCCCAAGAACAGAGAAATTGGTGATTCCAGGTTGCACATTTACATCCTCTGCACTCAGATGTGCAAGGGACATACAGTTTTATAACTTTTTACACGTATCTTGCTCACTAAAATCTGTTTCCCCAAACTTAAAGTTACCAATAATATTTCAGTTGTTTCTGGTGTAAATAGTTACCTCTGAATTTAAGTGGTCTTTTTAGTCAAAGTCGAACTCTTGGACGAGGCTGGAGAAAACGATCCCTCTTTCCTTACCCTTACTCGTAGGCAAATGCCATTGGAAATGCCGGGTCTCCATCACATGACGACAGCGCCCAGAGACGAGAACATTGTTGTGGGCCCCTCCACTTACCATATCCCACTGCCACCCGAAACCATCCCCTCCTGGGAGTGGGGTGTGGCCCTGAGCTACCCTCTTACACTTTCTTTAATTTTGACCAAATACATGTTACTATTTTAAAAGTAAATTATAGTGCCTCACAACCCCAGAGAATCTGTTTCTAGTGATACCTTGCATAACCTAGGTTTTTTGTCACTCCTTAAAACTTGCCCTACAGGTACATACTTGCCGTTCTTCTTAAACTGTAAGTTGTTCAGGACCAAAGGTGACATTCCTAAGAGTTCTCCTGCCCTCTGGAAGCTTCGATGATCCCTGAGCATGGATGGCTCAATTTCTCTAGCTTCAAACCACCACCAGAATCTCATCTGACGAACCCGCCTTAACCACCTACTGAGTTAATCTTGCCCTTCGACAGATGGTTTTGAATTCTTATTGTGCATCAAGCTCTATGCTAAGTCCATGGCAGGTACCAAAAATGAATAGGATATGGTCTTTGCCTCTAGTAAGCCTAAGTTTAAAGTTTAAGTTCCAACCATCAAAGTATTATTTATCGTGGACAGATTCCCCCGCTCTTCTTCCCTCTCTTTATCCATTGGAGCAAAGTGGAGAAGGGAAGGGACATATTTACCCAGAGAGGAAGTTCTTCAGAGGGGTGGGCTGCAGTGGGCAGTGATGAGGATTCGGGGATTTCATCTCATATGTTGAAGTAGATGTGGAAGCTTGGACACAGCGTGGCCTCTGAGTCTCGCTGGGCAGCTGGCCAGCCTCTAGGCTCTTAGCTGTTAATTAAGCTGCAGATCACTCATGATCAAGCCAACTGGAAGATATATCACATAATGGGGGGAAAACTTGGCAGTATTAGTACAAATTACTACTTTTAAACATGTTTACAAAGTAATTCATTAACACAACCTCATTTGTAGGAACAAAGTGTCTATAAACAAAAAAATCCAAAACTCATCCTATATAGAAGCTGAGAGATATATATACCTGCTCTCATATATTCAGTATAACCTTTCAAAATGATTGATGGCCATTCCTGATACCTGTATAGTATACGTCTATTGCTTAAAGCTTTTTAAGTGAGCAAAGGAAGTGTTGGTGCAGATCAGTCCAGCACAGCTTCGAATTCTAAGTCACTACACTGGACACAGTGAACAACACATCACTGCCATAACTAGGCTGAGGGTTGGGTAGTTATTTCCATCTGCTTTACCAGCTAAAATTGTGTGGCTTGTCACCGCCCATTTCCCCCACCCCGTTATACCCTCCCACCCCCCCCCTCTGGTTACTGTCCATTTTGCATGAAGCATCACTCAGATTACTTGGATTGTGTTGTCTTTGTCACTCTGAATATCTTTTGGTACTGGGTACCAATTTTTAAATGTGGCTGTTTTTGCAAATTCTTTTAGATTTATTTGGTCATCTTTCTCGGTTTTATGCCAACTTAATTTTGCATTCATTACATATTGGAAAAATGAAGAGACAAAGGACAGGAAGGCAGAGGAGGCCCTGGGATGTGTTTCAGAACAGATCCTCCTTCGGGCCAGCACCAAGCACCCTTGAACCTCTTGGGTGGTTCAAGGTCTTTGCAGGTGACCCAACCAGTGACGCACTCTCCTTGCAAAGGCTTCCTGAAGAGAAAGAGATATTTTTATCAGACTCCAAGCTCAGCCTAGTTTACAGCAAAACAAGTTTGCCTTTTATCTGCCACTTAGTGTGCATACAAAACAATAAATCAAAAGAGTCTGTACATCACTGCTGGATTTCTTTGCTCTTAACACAGAGTGCATAAATACCTCTGGTGTGGGTGGGTTTGAAAACACCCTGACTATTATCTTATTTTTCTGGTCACACAGAGCAGATAACCACAGTAAATGCCTCCCATGCTGCAAATGTTTTTACCACCATTGTTATCCTGAAGGGAGAGATCAGATTATCATGTTGAAGACGTAGATGGACTGCTATACATTCTTGTTGCTGAATACTTTGGTATTTACTTGTTTGTTCCCACAAAAAGTAGTGTAACAAACACACACTTCCACGGTGCTCGGAGTGCACAGCAGGGAGCACAAAGTGAAACAAACCTTTGGTGAGTGGAGCAGTCTTTTGTGTATATGGTTAGAAAAATGTAGTCACTGCCTCAGACCAAGTTTTCTTCCATAGAGGGACACTGAGAACGTGCTTTGGGCTTTGGGAGGAAAGACACGTCCTTGACATTTTGTTGAGATCGTGAGTGTGATTTTCATGGAGATAAGAGTTAAGTTAGGCTTTGAAAACCGGCAAGATCTTAAAAGATAGTAACAACCTTCCAGAAGAAACAGCAGGGCTTGTCTCTTCAGGGCACATGCAGGGGTAATTAAGGGATTCAGTTTGACTTGCCTGAAAACAGGCCTCTAGGCAGGTGTCAGATAACAGAGAAGCTGACTGGAGCCCCGTTAGCTGGACTTTGAGCAGTAGTGAGAGGCTGACTGCTTTGAGAGGGGGTGTGTTGGGACCTGGTCAATGAGGGTGTCAGGAAGGGATCAGGAAGGAGAAAAAGGGAATCTGAAATCAGCACATAAAGGAGGAGGAACACTTTAATGCTAGAAGTTGCAGGGTTAGACAACTTTAAAAAAGAGTCATGGAGTCTGAAATCCACATTAGAATTATCTCAAATAAAACAAGAGAAGTGAGGAAAACGAACTGTTTGGGGGAAAATAAAAGCTTAGGGCGGCAGCAAGACAGAGCACAGAAATTTAGAAATGTCCAGAAGGCCACTGGAAATCTACAGGGCTGGGGTTTAGGAGTGAACTCAGATCAAGGATAACATTTTAGGAATTGTCTATAGAGAGACAAATGGTAGTTGGAGTCTACCTCTGAATATTCTCAAGTCGATCGATTTCCCTCTTGAACTTCTCTGCCACCACGTCTTTCAAGTATCATCTCCTCTCACCTGCGCTGTTGAAATATTTCCCAGTCGTAAGTAGGACGCAGGCATGTGCCTTCGTGTGGGGGGTCTCCGAGGCATCCTGGTTTTTCCTCCCAGGCCTATTCCAACATGTAATTCAGGCTTGTGTAATTTCGAGGGTGGTAGCTGCCTGCCTTACTTACCCCTGAAGACCCAGCAACCTCCACGGTGCCCGGCACAGACTACACACTCATGTAGTGTGGACTATGCTGAACACCTCTAGGCTACAGAAAGAAAGAGCAAGAAAAACAAATAGGCAAAGAATCAAGAGAAGGCAAGACGGCTGAGGTGGAGTGGCGATTCCAGGAGGGCTGTCAGCCGTGACCGATGCTGCAGGTGGAGGAGGAACGGGCCAGCAAGAACAGCTGACGTTTATCAGGAGCTTCCTGTACGCCAGTTACTGCCTTAAGACCAGAGGTGGATTGATTCAGTCTTCACACTAATCCTGTGAAGTAGGTGTCCCTATTGTCTCTCCTGCACAGCATGAGTAATGAGTCCCAAAGGGGTTGCATCTTTGCCCAAGGACAAGCAAGTGGAGAGCCATGAGTCAAACTGAGCCAGCTGGCCCCAGATCCTGGAGTCCTAACCACCATGCAAACTCTCACTCCTTCTAGCAGCAGGACAGGTAACAGTGTGCAGGGTTAGGGAGTGTGGCAGAGAAGGTGGAAAAGGAAAAGGAGGTCTAGCTACTCTTACGACCTTTGGCCATGAAGAGAGTATGGAAGCATCTGTCATTCTGTGTCAGAGCATCTGCTCCATTACGTCCCTGAATCTACAGGAACTACACGTGACTGGAGTATCCTGATGCACCACTGGCCATTGGAGCCTGGAGAAGATGCTTTTATTTTAGGAACAGGTCATTTCGATCAAGGATAACCCTTCAGGATATTATACCATCTGCCTTGACATTGAATTTCTTTTACTACATTCCAATGTTATTATTCACTTAAAATAGTCCTTGAAAAGAGAGACAAAAATCTGGCTTTGACAATAAAAAGCATTATGGTAATCCAACTTGCTTGCAGTTGTACATATGTCTATGAACCATTTTTTGCTTTCATTTTTTTTTCAACGGAGGAAGTCAAGTCTCACCCAAACTAGATGGAAAAGCACCTGCATTTGCACTATAACTCATGTTTTGCATAACAAATGCACAGAAACAGAATCCATCAGCAACAGCCAGTCAGACACATTCTGGGGTGGGGGGGGGAATGTGTGCCTGAGTGACAGACGAGATGATCGGTGGTTGTCGTGTTGCAGAATGTTGCATGCTTTCAAAGCCTACAGTGTTAAGATTTTGGCAGATTTACAGATTCTTTTAATTAAAGAACTGGAAGGGTATGAATAACAGAACTACTTCATCCCTAATTGACGCAGATCTGCAATGTTTGTGACTAAAATCTGTTCCCAGAATTTTTTATTACAGAAGTTTTTTTATTTGACTTAAGATACATGCCCATATAGTTATCTTTTTCTTCCTTAAGTTTTTTTTATGGGTGGTGACTTTGCCTAGGCCAAAACCTATGACGTCTTCTCCACACCATGGGATGGGAATTGATCGTTTTTAAGGTTTTCACTCTGAAAATAGGAGCCTGCCATCCTAAGGATAGTTCAGCGCTGTTCAGGGATGCTGACAGTCCCATTTAAGAGGAGAGTCAGTCTCTTTTTAAAAATTATTTGTAGTTTTTAATTTCTTTTGAAGTTTATTTTAAAAGAATAAACCAGAACAAACATTTGGCCACTTAAAGCATCTGGATGGCATCAACAGCTAAAATTGGACCATAGCCTAGCTTTTTATCACTTATAAAATGCACATGTGTGCTTTGGCCTGTCCTTGGGGAGGAAAAGAGACTTCAAGTACAAACCAAGCAGTTCCAATTGAACAGTGCATTAAAAATATAAGAAAAATACTTTCTAAAGAAATATTTTTGACAAGCAGAATTAATTTGTGGGTGCTTTGCAGAACAAAGTGAAATAGATAGGATGGTATCAGGAGTGCCTTTCAGTTTTTAACTTGCTTCCCTGTCCCCCTGCGGATGCCATTAGGGGCATCCAGGTCTAGTTGGAATTTGTCACCAGGTCTAATTGGAATTTGTTTTTGAAGCCATTTCACCACGTTGAGGGAACGCTTACCAATGGATAGCTTGAGCCACTAGGGCACAAGGCTGTGGTTCTTGCCAGTGAAAAAGAAGAGTATTCCCTTAGATCACAAGGCCATCATTTCATTGCCCCTTGACCAGAATGACTGTATTGTCCGCTGACCTCTTCCTGTTGAACATCCGAACAGCACTGTTGGGTACCCATCACCACTTTGAAAGAGAACAGGACTCACCGAAAGAGTAGTGGTGAGAGCCGGAAGTGCAGTTGTGTTTTGTTGGATTTCCATCAGTTTTTTTAGTTCAGAAGTAAAACTCCAGGTGTGTTTATTTCTCACTGATACTTACCTTCTCTTGTGCTAGCATGAGCAATGAGTCACTGTGACCTGTAGTCTATCATGATTATAACTAGCAGTTAATTGAGCTCTTCTTTGTGCCGGAAATTTTTCTATTTTTTAGGCACTTTACCTTCATTACCACATTCAGTTTTCACAAGCACACATGTCGTAGGTAATATAATTGTCACCACTTACAGGGGAAGAAACTGAGGCCCAGGGAGGTGATTTAACCTGCCTAAGGTCACCGAGCCCGTGCTGTTTGTTTATCCAGCATCTGAGACGGGACTCACTAGCACCGATAAGCGTGAGTGGGAAACTGACGCCTGAAGGTGGCGATCACTGGGCAGGTTTACAGGGGCTCTTGAGTGGACACAGTCCCCAAACTGTCCTTTAAGTGTGGTTTAGAAAAGTAAAGGCCTCAGACCCTTTTGCCCTTGTTTCTGTCTGAGATAAGCTTCCCGTGTCTGTTAGTATTTTCTTTTAAGAGGCTGGGTTCTTGGCAACCCAGAAAGCAGAGCTGTCCTGTTTGCCTCCAGGGCTCTGAGCTACTTTGAGGAGGGGTAAGGCACTCATAACCAGTCCGTGGGTTTGATGCCTACGTGTTGGGTTAGTGGGGAAGGGGGTCTTCCTAGCCACTTTTCTTCCTCCACTGTCTTGGGGTCACTCCCCCTTGGTTAGGGAAGCTGGTTCCACATTGCTACCAGGCCACTGTCTTGTCACTTGAGTTAGAAAGTTTTATGGCCTAAACGTCATAAATAAGATTCTCCTCTCAGGCTCTTGCCTGCCTCCTTTCCAAAAGTATTCAGCTTCGTATCTGAGAGATGAAGGGTAAACACTGTGGAATAACTGATACTCATTTGCAGCCCGCTTTCAGTTTTCCTCCTTGACAGCAAAGATGTACAAGACCCAAGAATAACCATATGTTTCCAAGGCCACATGTGGCTTTGTTCACAGAGCCTGCTGTCAAACGGTATCCACGACAGGGCAGCCACAGGTATGTGGATCCTCAGGCCTGACCCCTCTTCATAGTACCGTAAATGTCTGTTCCAAAAGCAGTTGGGCTGAGGGAAAGTGAGAACTGTAAGAAATCCTGGGCGTTCCAAACCCAGGTTAAACCAACACCTCTAGACTCTGATTCTCAGACGGCGTCTCCTCCCAAGGGCACAGTGACAGATGATCGTGTTTGTTCAGAGACTACTGTTCTGCCGCTCAGTATGGTCTTACTTTCTGCTTTGATTTCCTGAGCAGCTTTGTGTGAGAAATGCCAGGCGCTATGAATTCTGTTGTAAGGAGAACATATGCAAACTACAAGAAAAAACTTTATCATCAAGAGAAATACCCCACTGAAGCAGGGTCCCGGGTGTCAAAGACTCACCTACGCTCAAAAGCCATGCCGACTGACTCTTACCTTGACCTTGTTTCTGTCACTTTCCTGCCCGAGCATCACTCCCTCTCTGTTGCATCTAACTACTTTTAATTCTTCATCTTCCCCACTGTTTATTAAGCGGATAATTAAGCAATAAGTCATGTTCTTTGTTGAGATCATAATTTTAAATAAGACTTGCTACAGAACCAAATGACAGCTTTGAAAGGCAAGCTTTGAAAAGGCCACTGGACTCCAGCAAGGTTAAGGTTTTAAGAACAGAATGTAAACAGAAACACACTCCAGCCGAGTCTCATGCCCAGGAGGGTACAGATTTGTAGAGACCGTTGCTTGTTGGTGCCTCTGCCCTAGGGCTTAAGCACCTGGATGCTGCAGCTGACTTCCTGGTTTCGAATCCTGGCAGTGCCACTTATAAGCTTTATGGCATTGACCAAATTACTTTATCTCTGTCTCAATGTTTCCACCTGTAACTCACAGACAGTAATAGTACATAGCTCAAAGAGTTGTGAGGATTGAACCCAAGTAAACCACTTAGTACCTGGCACATGGAAAGTGTTCAATAAATGCTATTAGTGAAACATTCCTGGATGATCTGGAAAAGATGTGCTTGCTTTAGAGTTGCATAAAAATATTATCTTGGAGCCATTGTGATAATCCTTACTGCACATGACCTAATAATGTTCCAGATGTTTTTATTTTGATTTTCCCTCTATCAGCCACCCCCTGGAAGGAAGCAGGAGCTGTGTCTGTGTGTCGATGACTCTGATTCTGTGTTGATGAGACTTACAAGCCATTCGAGCTGACCAGCCTTCTGGTACTTTTTCTTCTTCAGGTGCTTGAAAGCTTTAAGATCATGGACTATAGCCTTTTGTTGGGAATCCATATCTTAGACCATTCCCCCAAAGAGAAAGAAGAGGAGACCTCACAAAATGTGCCCGATGCAAAGCGGCCGGGGATGCAGAAGGTTCTCTACTCCACAGCGATGGAATCCATCCAGGGCCCAGGGAAATCTGGAGATGGGGTCATCACAGAGAACCCGGACACGTAAGTGCTGCCACCTGCCCACCACCGCTCTGGGTTGGGGCAGCCCACATCATGAGTAATCAAATGTAATTCCCTTCATGGTGGCTCTTTGGGAATAGATTCCTACTTAAGCTAAAATGAATTAAGCCAGGCTTCATTTCTTTCTTTCTTTAATTTTTTTCCCCAGTGAAGAGACTTTAATGCAGGGGCTCATGTGAGGGGAAGGGTGAAGGGAATACCAACAATATCTACTCAGGTGCTCAAAGACTAGACCCACTCCTAGGCAAAGGGACAGCGGGAATAGCCCCATGGTCTCTGGAGAACAGGTGCTGGAGTGAAGTGTGGGTGTGGGACACAGTCACTGCTGGAGCCCTGGACTGAAACAGGGAAAGAACAGAGGAGAAATACCCCAGTCTCTCTCCTCTTGCCTTCCGCTCTTCTTTTTATTTTTAATTTTATTTTTTTAAATTAAACTTCACATTCAGTATGATTTTGTATTAGTTTTAGATGTGCAGCATGGTTGTTAGACAATCATGTACTTCACAAAGTGTTCCCCTCGATATTGCCAGCACCCAGCCGAGCGAGGCTTCGTGTCTGTTCTGTGGATAACTAGATGAGTAGCAGTTCTCTGAGTTATTGTCATTCTTTCACCCACATGGGTTTCCTCTCCTCCAGCGGCCCCATTTTTAAATGATTGCCGGAAATGTTTTTACCCTCATTTACTATATATTCAAAACACCCATCATACCAGGTCTGTCCAGAAAGTACCCAGCCATGCACTATGAAACATGGAGACATTTATTGAAGAAGATACAAGAAATGTTGTACATAAGACAATAATACCTCAGTCCCCTTCAAGTAGCATCTTGGGGCCTCACGCAGTTCTTCCAAACACCATCAACTGCCCCATCATACTTTCCTGAATCTCATTGAAGTTCTGAAATCTCTTCCCTTTTGAAGGTGATTTTAGTTTTGGGAAGAGCCAGAAGTCACAGGGTGCTAAATCTGGGCTGTAGAGGGGCTGAGTCACCTGGTGATTTGATGTTTCACAAAAAAAACTCTGCATAAGATGTGATGCATGAGCATGTATGTTGTCATGATGAAGCTGCCAGTCACCAGTTGACCATAGCTGTGGCCTTCTGAATCATCCCAGTAGTTTCTGTGGAGGAATGTTCAAGCTTCATGCAAAATTTGATGCAGATTCGTTGCTGTACTCACTCAGTCATTTTAATGCAATGGCCACACAGTACACATGCTTACTCATTGGTGTCTGCTGCCCCCACTGACTAGTACAGTGAAGTCGTCATTATTCACACATGTACATTCCAGTGCATGTCCAGTGCAGTCCTCTCTCCTTGGCTGCCAGGTTACATCGGTGTTGCACAAAGCATTCTCATTATATTACCAAGTAGTTGGACTTGCCCCAGACAGACCTTGTACTTTGAATAAACATGAGTACATGTTTATTCATGTACTTCGAATTTGGATAAACATTTATTAAGGAAATACATGATGGGAATTGTATTCCCAATTCTGAGCTTCTTATCTGCATAAGAAGATTCTGTTGTTCTCGACCTCTCCCTGGCAGGTATAGTCTGTACCCTCAGCCAGATGTGACAGTAGCTTCAGGATTAATTTGTGTATTGTATAAAGTGCATATTGACTAACAAAAACAATTACAACCAAAGAAAATTACTGAAATGGTTAACTGTATCACATGCGTGTACCAGCTGAGCAAGGAGATTAAAAGAAAGAAATTTGTCTTGGTTGTAAGTGAATGTCTTCTACGATTCTGCAACAGTGACTAACTACAGGCATATTTCACTTTGACAAAGGAAACTCATATGTATTAAACATTTTTAAAAATCCTTGTAAATCCATCTAAATGTCCAATAATCAATTGAACAAATTATTCTCTATCAATATAGTGAAATACAGTCATTAAGAAACACAGTAGCGCTGAATATGAGGAAATGTTCATCCTTTAGCAAGTGAAAAATTCAGATTACGTAACATAAAATAATCATTTTTATGGGTTAATATATACATATACACAAACATACCAGAAATTTTATTAGTGGTTCTTTTTGCTTCTTAGGAATGGATTCCTTTTATATTCTTTCTTTGTGCTTTGCTATATTTTACTTCAAAGCCTCATAGCGAATATATAAAAGTGTTATATTTTTTAAAAGCAATATTTTAGGCAGAAAACTGTACTTGAACAACAATTTAAAAAAACTATTTTAAAGTACTTTCAGGGAAGTGCATGATTCTGGATTCCCAAGAAAATGTTAACTGAGACCAGGAAAAAAATGATGAAGAGATAGTCCAGAATTCTGAGAGATTGTCCATTTTTATTTACTAGAAATGATTTTTAACTTTCTATCCTTATAATATGTTACAAAATATTTTCTCTTTTGCTCTAATCAACAGAATGGGAGGAATTCCAGCTAAAAGCCATAAGGGAGAAAAACTGCTTTTATTTATGGGCATTATTGACATTCTGCAATCATATAGGTAAGAAATTTGGGGAAGTACTCTTTTATTATTTCAAAATAAATCAACAAAAGATTCTGAAAATTCACCAAGTGTGAGTGATTTCACATTCTCATTTTATTTTTCTGTTTGTTTACATTTAGATTAATGAAGAAGTTAGAACATTCCTGGAAAGCGCTGGTCTATGACGGGGTAAGTGGCTTCTGTTCCATGTTAAACTGTACGTTTTTCAGTTTCTCAGAGACTGTCTGAAGTCTCTATGTGTCTAGGAAACTGCATCACTAGACTTGGAGGGGAAACCAGGGTCTTCATAAATTCAGAATCCTGCTTGCAGGTTGTTCAATTCTAAGAACAAAGATAACATAAATTTGGATAGCTATTCAAATACTGGACATGCAACCTCATGGCTAGGTCCAGGCCAAAACCCAAATGATACCTTGTTTCTGTGTGAAATCCGAAGGGCTCTAACATGAAATGGTCATGAGAAAATGGAGACTTTTCCAAAACACTGGGAAGATCAGTAGGACAGTTGAAACTTCTCACAAGACCAAACTACAGAGGGGTTTGAACCTGACTTTGACAGTAGATAGCCTGGATTTCAACCCTGCATTCACCACATCACTAGCCATGTGGCCCAGAAGTACTGCTTGTTATTTGGCCTCTCTTAGCCTGTTTTCCCACCTGTACCTGGGGGCAGTCCTAGTACCTAGTCCCTGCCTCACAGGACTAATGTGAAAATTAAAGAACGCACTGTGGTGTTCAACATGATACCTAACACATAGTAAGGATGTATTTGTAGGACGTGAAGGCTTTTAAGTTGTTACGGAATTTATACATGACATGGCCTGTAGATATGAGTCACAAAGCTGACTAATAAGAGAATGTTTTTTTTTGTCTTAGAATAGACAAAACAGAAAGACACAGTTACCAAGAAGCAGTCTCTCTCTTCCTCTTTCTGTCCCTCTCTCTCTCTCTCTCTCTGTCTCCCTCCCATCACCACCTCCCCTTGTGTCCACAAGGGTTTTCCTGTCTAAATGTTACATTTGAACTTCCTGCTGCTGACAGAACGTTCACTGTCCGCAGCCTTCCTCAGTTAATAATTTCACGTGACAATTCCAAAGAATATATTGGTCAAAGATTTGCACACACATTTTTAAAAGATGTTAGCAGATGCTTTCCTTGGAAAAAGGACAAATTATAGCTGCTGTTCTTCTAGAGGAACACCACTTTCCCGGGTCTGAGGAAGACCCTTCAGCGTGAAATCTGTATTTTGTCTGCACACTAAGGAAGGGCCTCCGTCGGAATGCACTTGTAAACAAGAGGATCATGAGTTTGTTTCTAAGAATCAAACTTAGGCCCACTCTTCAGAACAAAGATTCCTTCTTCGAGAAGGCCAAAATTAATTTGTTTCCCTTTTACCTGGGAAAAGTAGGGACTTCACACTGCCTCGAGCATGGAAGGGAGAGGGACCACCCCCTCCAGCACCCCCTTCCATTTTCAGAGACAACTTTAATTCACTGTTGCCAGATGAGCTCGCTCGTCTCGCTCGTCTCAAGGGCCTAGTCCTCTGTTGGTCAGATGCTTCTGAGAGGCCCCCGCCTTTGTCTAGTTACAGCGTATCTTTTTTTTGGTGTTGGTTTTTTAAAGACACTCTCTGTGCTGATTATATACTTGTGAAATTGTAAGCAATAATTAAGACTTATTGTCTGTTAACAAATGTGCCTCTTATGTAAACACTGGTTCTTCATACCGAAGAGAACCACAGTCTAACCTCTCTTAGAAAGCGGGGCTGAGTCTTAATCATCCTGCTCCCTCACATATTTCCAAATCAATGTACTTGTTGGGCACCTGTGTGCACTGCAGACAGGAGCTGCCAGAAGACTGGGGAGAGGACCTGTCAAACCAACATTTCCTGCTGTGTGGATGCCACCACTGAGGGTCCAAGGACAGTCACAGCTTGGCCAGAGGGGGCTCCTCTGTCCAGTGTCCCTCATACCATGCTGATTACAGAATTACCTTGGGCCTCATGTTCTCGCCCTGTTTTACAGAAGAAAAAACACAGACACTGTTCCCATGATCGCACAGGTTTTTAAAGTTAGAACGAACCCCAGCACCAGGTCTCTCAACCTTCAGTCCGATGTATTGTTTTTCTTCCAACCCCACTGCAGATGCTTATGGTATCTAAACAAATTCTTAGAAATTTTCTTATTGGAATCTATAACCTGGAATCAAAACAGGGCATTATATAAGCAAATATACTATTTCTAGAATTATATACCTTGGATAGTAAATAAATGATTACTGAGTAAACACACAGAATTACCTGTTTCATTCATTTCCTTTTCTGGATTTTTAATAACCACCCTTCCGTTCTAAAGATTCCTACTGAGCAGGAAAAAATTGAGTTAACAATTTAAAGGCAATTCAACCTCATCAGAAGATAATTCAGTGTAATAGGGGTCATCAGTCAGCCTTGTCTCCTGGGAATCTTCCCAGTGTCTATGCGCCTTATTACTTGTAGATTAAACCAGCCCACTGTTTGTTTGTTTGTTTGTTTGTTTCTTTCTTTCTTTCTTTCTTTCTTTTGTTCGTTCTGTCTTTTTTGCCTGATATCACCCTTCCATTGCGATTGTTTTTTGCTTGTTTATATCCTCAAATCGTGTTCCTGACTGAAAGCGTTATCCTTCATACAAGGTAACTTGAAGCACTGGCTGCCTGTATATAAAAGAAGAATTTAAAAACCCTCATGGCAAACAATGGAATAAGGATTAGTTGTTTGGGTTTAGAAAGCAGATTCTTTTTGCTGTGTCTCTCACCTGCCCTTTTAGTGCTTTATTTCATTGTGAATATCTAGAATCTTTGCTCAGATTGAGTCTTGTGCCTCCTCCCCCAGCCCAGGTCCTGGGTCCTGTTCTTATCTGGTTCTCCACATCCACACCTGCAGGTTAAGGCCATGGGCTGACAGAGACCAATTGTGTAGATCTTTCCTCTGGTTCGAACTGTCTGAGACATAACCTGCGATGCCTGATTTGTCTTTTCAGGACACTGTTTCGGTTCATAGACCAAGCTTTTATGCAGACAGATTTCTAAAGTTTATGAATTCCAGGGTTTTCAAGAAAATTCAAGGTAAGATTCTCATGAATTTTTTTCTACTTTTTGCATTTACACGCTGACTTCATTATGGGTATTTTTGCTAGATTTTATTGGAAGAGTTTTGATTATTTATTTCCGAAAAGCAATAATCAATAGTGATTATGTGAAGTACCCCAGTCAGGTATTTGTTGATGTCATAATCATTAAAGTCCTACTTTGTAGTGGAAAAATTCAGAGACTGCCTAAATGTTCAACCCTATAATATGTTGGTTAAATATAGTATGATATAATCAAATAATGGAATAATATACAACAAACAAAAATGGTGTATTGAAGGAACACTGAGTCCTTATAGATTTATTCACACTTATAAATACTTAATGGTCTGCATACCTAAATGCAGGACAAAATTCTAATGGGACATATAAAAATGTTCACAGTAGCTATTCTCATGACGTATTCTTCAGGGTAGACCATGTCAGATCACAGAACACTTTCAATAAATATGAACAGACTAGACAGCAGTGTGGTGATTGCCAAGAGGCGGAGGGGGCGAGGGGAGGTGGAGGAGGATGTAAGAGGAATAAATGGTGCTGGAAGGAGACTTGATGTGGGATGGTGAACACGCAATACAGTGTACAGACAGAATGTGTTGTAGAGTTGTGTACCCGAAACCTATTTAATTTTGTTAACCAGTGTCACCCCAGTAAATCCAATAAAAAGGAGAGAAATTTAAGAATAAAAAGATTGAAATTATATTAAAAAACATATCTTAAAAATCTATTTTAATTACAGTTGACATACACTAATAGATTAATTTCAGGTGTACAACATAGTGGGATTCGCCATGGTCACACCTTACAGGTGCTCACCACAGGGAGTCCAGTGCCCATCTGTCACTGTACATAGTCATTGTGATGCTATTGACTGTATTCCCTGTGGTGGATATTACATCACTGTCTCTTCTTTTATAACTGGAAGTCTGTGCTTTTTAATCACCTTCTCCTTTTTTTCCCATTCACAATGGAATCAAGTAAAAACTGGAAATTTTACAAATATATGAAAATTTAGTAACATACTACCAATAGGTCAAAGAGGAAAGTACAGAGATGTTAGAAAAAACTTACAAATGAATGGAAACAAACATATACATGCTAAAAACATGGGGTGCTATGAAGGCTGGAAATGGCTACATTAGAAAAAGAAGAAGGACCTCAGGTCATAACCTAACTCAAACCATTAGGGCGGAGCCAGAAGAGCAAACTGAACCCAAAGCTAACAATAGTTACTCTGCACCGTGGATTTGTGTAGGCTTTCTTATTCTTACATCAGCATTTGTTCAATATTCCACAACAGATATGTATCACTCATGTATTAAGTTTTTAAACTATATAAAAAAATAACCTTATTATTACAATGTTGTTTTATCATTTAGGTATCCTGTGGTCTAATTACATAACACAAAATGTGATAATTTAGCCACACAAACATGAAAAAGTAGGATGTTCACATTTTATGTTTATATAACAGATTTTTCTTATAATATTTGTTGGGGATTTCTGTTAATGAAAATAAATCTAAGATATATTTTATTGATTATGCTATTACAGTTGTCCCATTTTTTTCTCTCCTCTGTTCCCCGTTGACATGCACCCTTCCCTCCCACCAGCAGTCCCCCCACCTTAGTTCATGTCCATGAGTCTTACATGTAAGTTCTTTGGTTTCTCCATTCCCTATACTATTCTGAACTTCCCCTGTCTATTTTATACCTACCATTTATGCTTCTTATTCCCTGTACCTTTTCCCCCATTCTCCCCCTCCCCACTGATAACCCTCCATGTGATTTTCATTTCTGTGGTTCTGTTCCTATTCTAGTTGTTTGCTTAGTTTGTTTTCATTTTTGTTTTCTTAGGTTCAGTTGTTGATAGCTGTGAGTTTGTTATTTTACCATTCATATTATTGATCATCTTTTTCTTCAATAAATCCCTTAAGCATTTTATTTAGTAAGGGCTCAGTGATATAATCTTGAATGTAGGTCCTTGCTTTCCACGACTTTGAATACTTCTTTCCAGCCCCTTCTTGCCTGCAAGGTTTCTTTGGAGAAATCAGCTGATAGTCTTATGAAAATTCCTGTGTAGGTAACTGTCTCCTCTCCTCTTGCTGCTTTTCATATTCTCTCCTTATCTTAATTTTGAGTAATTTAATTATAATGTGCCTTGGCATGTGCTTCCTTGGGTCCAACTTCTTTGGGACTCTGAGCTTCCTGGACTTACTGGAAATCTATTTCCTTTGCCAGACTGGGGGAAATTCTCCTTCACTTTTTTTTAAAATAAGTTTTCAGTTTCTTGCTCTTCCTCTTCTCCTTCAGGGCACCCCTCTGACTCAGCTGTTGGAACATTTAAAGTTGCCACAGATGTTCATAAGCATTCCCTCATTTTTTTTTGAGTTCTTATTTGTTCATTCTGTTCTGTTTGAATATTTATTTCTTCCTTCTGCTCCAAATGGTTGACTTGAGTCCCAGTTTCCTTCATGTCACTGTTGATTCCCTGTGTATTTTCCTTTATTTCACTTTTTATAATCTTCACTTTTTCCTGTTTTGCGACCATACCCAACCATTAATGTGAGCATCCTGATTATCAGTGTTTCAAGCTCTGCATCTGATGGGTTGGTTCTTTCTTCTTTGCTTAGTTTTATTTTTTTGAGCTTTGATCTGTTCTTTCATTTGGGCCATATATTTTTGCCTCAATGCACCTGTTATGTAGTAAGGGGCAGAGCCTTAGGTATTCACCAGGCAGGGCAACCCACTTTGCATCGTTGTGGTGCTGTATGTTGGGGAGGAGTCTGAGAGGGAATAGTGCTGCTGGCTGGGCTCTCAGCCATCTTTCAGTCACTTCCCCCTATTCACACAAGCAACTTGGGCTCTGCTGGGCTGACTCTGGGTGGGCAGGTTAGGACCCTGTGGATCTCTGCAACAAACCCTCCTGTGAGGCTGGAAGTTTCTCTCGCAGCTTCCTCAATCCCCACAGGTTTTCTCAGCCAGAGTTTCTGAGGCTTTTTTTTCCCTGTGATAGAACCCTGGGTTGTGTGTACCCTGTCATGCACCCCAGTTGTTCCTCCTGGTTTATCTGCACAGGAATGGGACTGCCAGCTGCCACCTCACCCATCCTGGTCCTCCAGCTGCCACCTTGCCAGAGTCCTCTCTGCCCTGGCTACTTGTCTCTGCCCTTACTACCTGTCTGGATGAATGTTTTTTCTGTAATTCCTTGGTTGTCGGACTTCCATACAGTTCGATTTTCTGGCAGTTGTGGTAATTTTTTGTTTTTAAATTTGTTGTTGTTTTCCTTCTTTTGGTTGTGCAGGGAGGCAATGTGTATCTACTTATGCCTCCATCTTGACCAGAAGAAAGTAAAACACTTTCTTTTTTTAAGTCTTTTAATTTTTTCCAGTTTTATTGAAATGTAATTGACATATAACATTATGTAAGCATGTGTGTGATGTGCTGATTTGACACATATATATATTGCAAATGATCACAATTAAGTTACTTAACACGTCCATTACCTCAAATAATTACAAATTCTGTGTGTGGTTAAGAACATTCAAGATCTACTTTCTTAGCAACTTTCTAGTGTTGAATACAGTACTGTTAACTATAGCCACCATACCATATTTTAGGCTCACAAAATGTATTTATCTTATAAATGAAAGTTGGTGCCCTTTGACCAGCATCACCCCATTTCACCCATCCCCCAGTAACCACTCCACTACTCTGTCTCTCAGTTCAACTATTGTAGAACGCACACATAAGTCAGATCATGCAGTATTTGTCTTTGTCTGACTTATTTCACTTAGCATATGCTCTCAATGTCCATCCATGTTGTGGCAAATGGCAGGATTCCCTTATTTTTTATGTTGTATGTGTGCACATCATGTTTTCTTTGTTCATTTATCTGTCAGTAGACACTTCAGCTGTTTCCATGTCTTGGCTATTGTGAATAGTGCTGCAATAAATTTGGGCGTGCAGATGTCTCTTCAAGATAATGATTTCCTTGTGTTTGGATATACACCCAGAAGTGGAATTACTGGATCATATGGTAGTTGTAGTTTCAGTTTTTTGAAGACCCTCCACAGTTTCCCATAGTGGCTGTACCAGTTACATTCCCACCAACAGTGCAAAGGTTTCCTTTTCTTCATGTCTTAGGCAAGACTTATTATCTCATGTCTTTTTGTTAATGGCCATTCTAACAGGTGTGAGATGATATCTCATGGTTTTGATTTGCATTTCCCTGGTGATTCATGATGTTGAACATCTTTTTACCTGTTGACTGTTTGTGTGTCTTCTTTGGAAAAATGTCTATTCACATCCTTTGCTGATTTTTAATTACATTATTTGGTTTTTTGCTATTGAGTTATGTGAGTTCTTTATATATTGGATATATAGCTCTTTGGATATTAGCTCTTTAGCTGATATATGGTTTGCAAATATTTTCTCAAATTCTGGAGGTTGTCCCTTCATTTTTTTTTATTGTTTCCTTTGCTGTTAGGGACTTTTAAGTTTGATGTAATCTGTTTGTTTATTTTTGCTTTTGTTGCTTTTGCTTTTGGTCCCATATCAAAAAAATTGTTGCCAAGGCCAGTGGCAAGGAGCTTTTTCCCCTGTGTTCTATTTATGGTTTATGGTCTTACATTTAAGTCTTCAATCCATTTTGAGTTCATTTTTATGAAAGTAAAACCCTTTCAATTTAAAAATATTGGAAACTACAAAAAGATTCAGAGAACAATAAATATTACCTGATATCCCACAATCCAGGAATATCCAATACTATTTTGGAATATTTCTTATTTGTGTGCTTTGTGTATTTACATAAAAATGGTAGTAGAATAATGTGTGATTTTATGTATGTCCTTTATTATTCACATATTATAACATTGTTTCCCCTATGATTGTATATTCTACAAAGACACCATTTAAAATTGTAATACAAAAATATATACAATAAAATTGTGATACATTAAAATTATATGGGTATGCCATAATCTATTTAATATTTTTCATTATTGGGCATTTAAATTGTTTCTACTTTTTCTATTTCTAACTAATATTTTGTGAACATCATTTCAGATAAATTTTATGTCTAAAATTACGATTATTGTAGGATACATTTCAAGAAGGAGCACTAGGGCATTAAAATGCACGTAACTGCAGAGACAGATTGCACCACTGCACACTTCCAAAGAGCCTGACCCCTTCTAGCCCTTAGCCAGAATTATTCTTTTTAAACTATGCTACTCTGATAAGTAAAAAATGTTATCTGGTGGTTTTATTTTTGTATTTCCTTAAGTACTGGTGAAGTTCAACCATTATTCATTTTTATTAGACATTTGTCATTCCTTTGAGAATTGAGCTTTGTGGTATTTGCTCATTTATATTAGGTGTTTATTATTTTTCCAAATGATTTATATGAATTCTTCATATTAAAGATATCTGTCCTTTTTTTAACCTTTTTTTATTCTAGGAAAAACTTTTGTTTTACATTCACGTATCTCAGTGCTATCTTAAAATTTGTCTCAAGTTGAGACCCATTAAAGTAAATTCTCTAAGGGTTTTTTGTTATTTATTTTGCCTAAGATCAACCATAAGATAGTGGGGGGGGGTTGTTTTTTTAAGTGAAGGTTTTTTAATAGGCTTATTTTTTTAGAGCATTTCTAGGTTTACAGAAATATTGGGCAGAGAATACAGAGTTT
Source organism: Artibeus jamaicensis (assembly GCF_021234435.1). Lineage (NCBI taxonomy): Eukaryota > Metazoa > Chordata > Mammalia > Chiroptera > Phyllostomidae > Artibeus > Artibeus jamaicensis. Next base: position 38,412,351 of record NW_026522030.1, on the reverse strand, counting down.
CCATATGATACCCCTACACACACACATACATGCATACTCAGTTTCTCCTATTATTACCATCTTGCATTAATGTGATACAGTCATTACAATCGATAAGCCAATATTGAGAGATATATATTGTTGTTGTTTAAGTACAGTTGTCTCCATTTTCCCACCACCACTTTCCCCCACCCCACCCACCCCGCAAGCTGTGTGAATACCAGCTTGTGGTCTATTTACCCCAAGGTTGGAAAACATGACTCTCCTGTGCCCTGGTTGATTTACGGAGGACGTGGTCTTGGTGTTCCAGCTTCAGTGAGACACCTCTGTGAAAATCCCCATCGTGGAAAGTTTGCTTCCTTAGTTATATAAAAATTAATGGTGCAATTGGCATCATCTTCAATTCCATGAACTGAATTAATGGTACAACTGGCAGCATCTTCAATTCCATGAACTCTGGCATGTGTTGCAACACTTCCCAGTTTGTATAGTTTACATGTTTTTAATGTAACAAGTATTTTACTTCTCAAGTTATCAGATCTGTTGACTTTGTCCTATTTTAATTTTTAGTCTATTTTTATAACAGCTTTATGAAGATATAATTCACATACCATGAAATTTACCCTCTTAAAGTATATAATTTTGCGATTCTTAGCATATTCACAAAGTTGTGCAGCCGTCACCACTGTCTAACTGTAGAACATTTTCTTTACCCCAAAGCGAAATCTCATACCCATTAGCAGCCACTTTCCAGTCCCTCTTCCTCCCAGGCCCTGGCAACTACAATGTATTTTCTGTCTCTATGGATATGCCTATTCTGCATAGTTTATATAAGTGGAATCATACAGTATGTGGCCTTTTGTGTTTGGCTGTTTTTTACTTAACATATTATTTTCAAGGTTTGACTATCTTGTACTTTATTCTTTTGTATTGCTGGATGATATTCCATTTTATGGATGTATCACATTTTGTTTATCCATTCATTGGTAGATGGATATTTGCATTGTTTCTGGTTTTGGCTACTATGGATAATGCAGTTATCAGCATTCATGTACAAGATTTTGTATGGGCATACGTTTTCATTTCTCTTGGATATATACCTTGGAGTAGAATTGCTAGATCAGATGGTACCTCCACTGAACATTTTGAGGAACTGCCAAACTCTTTTCCAAAGCAGCTACATCATTTTACAGTCCCAGGAGCACCATATGAGGGATCCAATTTATCTACATCCTCCCAATGTATGTCATTGGCTGTCTTTTATTTTTGACATCCCAGTGGATATAAAGTTGTACCTCATTGGGGTTTCAATTTGCATTTCTTTAATGACTAATGATGTTGAACATTTTATGTGCCTATTGACCATTTATGTTTTCCTTGGAGAAATGTCCACATCCTTTGACCATTTTTAGTTAGTCTATTTGCCTTTTCATTGTTGAGTTTTAAGTGTTCTTTATACATCTGGGCACAGTTTCTATTTCCAGATATATGACTCACAAATACTGACTTAATTTTAGTATGCGGTATGAGATATGGTTCAACTTTATTCTTCTGCATGTGGATATCCAGTTGTCCCGGCACCCTTTCTTTAAAAGCCTATTCTTTCCCCCACTGAATTATCTTTGTTCCCTTGTTGAAAATCAGTTGTCCACAAATGTTAGGATTTATTTCTGGGTTCTCAATTATTTTCCGTTGATCTGCATACCCACCCTTGTACCACCACTGCACCGTATCAGTTGCTTCTGTGCTGTAGTGTAAGATTTGAAATCAGAAGTGTGACTCCTTCAAAAGTGTTTCGGCTGTTCTGGGTCCCTTGGATTTCTCTATGAACTTTAGAATCCGGTTGTCAATTTCTGCCACAACAAAAATAGGCAACCGGTATTTTCATAAGGCCTGTGTTGAATCTGTAGATCAATTGAGGTATATTGCCTCCTAACAGTATGAAGTCTTCCATTCCTTGAACATGGATGTCTTCTTTTTATTTGAGACATCATTAATTTCTTTCAGTAATGTCTTGTCATGTTCAGAGTAGAAGTCTTGTACTTTTGTTGATTTTATTCTTAAGTATTTTTTAACGTTTTAAATGGAATTGTTTTCTTAATCATTCTTTTTTTTTTTAATTTTTTAAAATATTTTTTTTGAGAGAGGGAGGGAAGGAGAAGGTGGGCTCGCCAGCAGGGCTTTTTTATGTTTACAAAGTACTTCACCATTGAGGAATAAGATAAATGTTCACTCATATTTTTCTTTTACTATTTCTAAATTAGTTTTGTTTTTTTAATCAATATGATATTGATGAAAAACAGCGTAGAGCTAACCTTGTTTTTCCCCAAGTAGTTAACCATTGTCCCAGTACCATTTATTAAATAAAGCCTTTCTGCTTCTAAGCACATTCAAACACTTTATCATTTTCTTATTGCATGGACAGTAATGATGATGCTTATAGCCCTGCCACAGTGGAAAAGGTGATCTCCATCCACTTCCCCTGCTTAACTTCTTCCTTAACACACGCCTGTCTAACATGCTATAGATGTCACTTGTTTATCTTACTCAGTGCCTGGCTCCTTCACTTGGATGCAAACTCACCACTATATCCCAAGCACCCAGTGCAGGGAAGTGGAGCCTTGGGGAGGGGATGGATCACATAGTATATGTATTTGTTGAAAGAATGAATGACTGATGTCATGACTTGTATGCTGGGTCCCATCTTCTCCTTACTGTCCACAACAGATCTTTCTAGAACTTGCCTCCACTTCAGGGTACTTTTAACCATTCGTTCTGTCTTCTGGGTCCATGTTTCAGCCTTCAGACTGTTCATTCTAAATACAAGCCCCCTCAATCTGCATTTCCTTCCAGCTCCTGGTGCATCTTTCTCCTCCTTTGCAGTCACACTATTGGAGAATTGGACCCGGTTGCTGTCTTGCTTCCTTATTTTGTGTCACTTTCTGTGTGCTCCATTTGGCGTTGACCACTCCCCTGAAATATTCTCAGGATCATCAACAGTCATTGCTCAAGCCATTGAGTAACTTCAAGTCTTTTCTTAAAACTACAGTATTTGAGACCACTGATGTCAGTTCTCTGTGCAGGATTTTCTTCACTTGTCTTCCATAATTGAGGACCATCCTGGTCCCCTTCCAGCCTCTCTTGCTCCTCCTGGGGGCCCATCGACACTTTTCATCTCTGCTGTACCCTCCTATGTGCATGTTCACTACTGTCTAGGCTCCAACTTTGCCCCTCCCCCTGGGACAACTCTCTCTAGGTGATTTCTCAATCTCTCAAGACTTCATTACCGTGAATACTTATCACTCACTCCCCAGACCTCCAACAAACGCCCTTGCTTACCCAACTTTTTTTTCACTTAGTGTCCAGCAAATTCCACAAGCTCACCGGCTCACAATTAAATTTGACTGCTTCCTGCCCCAGAACCTGCCTCACTTCCTGAGCCCACACCTCACCGAAGGCCACCACCCTGTGCTCAGTAGTGCAAACCAGGAATGCTGGCATCACGCTTTGATTCCTTCCTCTTCCTTACCGCCCACATGCAGTCACTCGCCAACACCTAGTCTTGCTCTGAGATATTGAGCATTCACCCCCTTCTTTCCACTACTGTGTGTGTGGTTGTGCTTTTTGAGGGTTTGTGCATACAGTTGTGGCCCCACATTGGTCTCCTGCCTCCAATTTAATCTTTCCTCCTTGCACTGCAGCCAGAAGGATCAGTTTAAAATATAAATGTGCTCTTGCTAATTACCTGTTAAAAGCCTGCCATGGTTAAAGAATTTTTTTTTACTTCCATGGATTCCCTAGTACACAAAATCCTTCATTTTTGACTCCTGAGTCCCTTTGCGATGGATGTAACCTTGCTTCCCCTCCCTCGTGACTTCTCACTCACCTCATTCCACACTGTAGCCTCTCCTCTAGGACCCTGCAGCTCTGAACCCCTTTCACATACCCCAGACATTCCAGGCTGACTCCGCATCTCTTCACAATCTTGTCCCTTTGCCTGCAACTCTCTCTCTATCCCTCCCCATCCCTCCCCGGTCTTCCTTCAGGTCTCAGTTTAGATGGTGTTTCTGCCATAGAACTTAACTGTACTCTGCTGTAATAAGCTGTTTTCCTGCTTTCCCCACTAGAGACTGTGAGTTCTCTAAAAGCAGCAACTATTCCTAGCACCTGGCACATTTCCAGACGCATTGTAGACACTCATCATTATTTGATGAGTGATTGAGCAAATGAATGGACTTTTCATCTGCTACTGGCATTTCAAAGCACAGAGATTTAACTAGTAAAATTGACAAGTTAAAATACAACTTCAGGGTGCTTTATCAACTGTGATTAATTTAAAGCTCTTAATGCCCAAGTCAATCCTCAAGAAAATAGTTACCTGGTCTTCAAGTTACTTTTTTTTTCAAATCTGTTTGTTTAACCTTCTTAAATCCATTCATCTCACTCCAGAATTGAGTCATGCTGCCAATGTAATATTGTCTGCAAAGTCCTATAATTTCCTCTGGAAATATTAGTCACCGTAATGTTGGAACCTCACTGAAATCCTCTACTCAGATAATATGTCCAATGTACTAAAACTTAGTTTCCTGAAAGGACTAGAATAGTACGTTAATTTGTTAGAAATCAACTGTCCTAAGATTTTAGGACAACGGTACATTCATTCAGCCAACATTTAAGCACCTATTATATAGCTAGTGCTGTGCTAAGCACTAATAATATAGAAAGTCTGTTTAGGGTCAGGGATTGGAACATGTTACAGATTTATAATGTAATAAAGCAATAGTAAAGAGCATTTTTGCATACACTATTATAGGTACACAGAGAGAAATAAGACCAGTTCTTCCCAAAGAGTTTCACAGAGGGAAGAATATTTAAACTATTGTCCTGAAAGTTTAAGCCAGTGTTTATTGGGGAAAGAGGCAAGAAGGACATCTTGAGAAGAAGGAACAGCATATACAAAGGCCCTGGGGTAGGTCCAGGGGATGACAGAGAGGTGAGCTGGAAAGCAGGAAGGTATAGAGGCAGTTGAGTGTTAGGACAATGAGGCTGGAAATGGACATGGGGTACCTATCCTCAGACGTCGTTTAGCCAGAGACAAATCCAGGAGTTTCTGTGGCACAAAAGAAAGTAACCAGTAACCCAGACCATCTTTTTGAGATCTTCTCTCATTAGTAGAAGTCCCTGAGGCATTCAGTCTCCCCAAAATTTGAGTCTTTATCTGCTGACTGAGGCTCTGATAACTCCTTTTTAAAAAATCACTGTTGGAGAGAAAAGTAAATGCTTTCTGAATGTGTCGTGTGGTCCTGGCAGGGGGTTGTTCTGGGGTCCTCTTCGCTCCTCATTGCATGTGATGCTGGTAACGGACAAAGAGGTATTTCTAGGCTCCCAGCCTTTGCTCCACCAGGAGCCACAGGTACATACAGTTCTCGGGGTGTCTCCCCCGCATTCATGTTTTTTTTTGTTTTGTTTTTTGGTGCTGCCAACATTGTTTTGATTCCTAGCTGCTCCTCAGTTTAGAGAATTAATATTGACCTGAGAACCATCTGACTCTCAGACCTTTTGTTCTCAACACCCCTTTCCACTCTTACTTGTGTGGGTTGTATCTATTTACATTTAACATATTAGAATTTAAAACTAGGGAAAGTTTTAACTATTCATTAGTCCTTTTTTAATGATTTTATTTATTTATTTTAGACAGAGGGGAAGGGAGGAAGAGGGGGAGAGAACCATCAATGTGTGGTTGCCTCTCACTCACCCTGCACCAGGGACCTGGCCCGCAACCCAGGCATGTGCCCTGGTGGAGAATCAAACCAGCAACCCTTTGGTTCTCAGGCCGGCGCTCAATCCACTGAACCTCACCAGCCAGGGCAATTCATTAATTCTTAAAAGGAAACAGTAAAAATACATGTTAACATAAGTCAATTTTAACAAAGTAAAAAACTTTTAAATAAAGAGTAATTATGAAAAACAATTTTTATTTTTAAGTTATTTTCTCAAACAAATACTTTAGAGTCATAAGAGTGGCATTATTTTACATTTTTCAAATCCTTTATTCTTACTCAAAAATAGACATCTAGATTCTCACACCAGCTGCTGAATTCAACCTGCGTTGATGTCACCCATCGCGTAGCACTAGAGAACTCAGGAGAGAATGGAAGTGAGAAAGGCGAATAATGTCTTAATACTATTGTGAGAACAGTTTTAACATTACAGCCCTTCCCAGAAGGCCTCAGGGACTCCCAGTGCTCCCTAGAGCACGGTCGACATCCTCTGCCTTAGAAGTTTTAAAATACCAAGACAGAGTTGGGGCTTATAAAAATTCACAGATGGAGTATTAAAGCAAAAGCCAGTGTCTGGGGCTGTTACGTCAGGCTTGTAAAGCAAGTGTGACTGCTGTGTTGATAGGATGAGAAGTTAAGGAAAATGTGGTTTGTTCGGGCCACTTATTTGCCATTAAAATCAGTTTTGATCAATATTTCAACATTCAAAATCTTCTCCCCTCCAAGAAAAACAAACTCTAGTTTTATCTGTTTTCCCTTCATTCTAACCAGAAAACAGAATGCTAAAGAAGCTAGGAAATGAAGCCCCAATGGTTTCATGGTTTCTAGCTCCGTGACCTTGAGCAGGTCATGTTTCTACTCTGTTCCTGGACCTAGAAAAGGGCCTCACTCCCTCAGACAGCCATGGGGATAGTTCCAGTTACGGAACGTGAGCTTTGGCGTCCAGACTCTAAATCCCTCCTCAAAAGTGACTTATAATGGTGATTGTATTATGATGATAAGACTGATCAGGGGACACATAACTGTCCCTTCTTCCTAAGTGAAGAGATTGCCCTCTGTTCTTCCCACATGTGTGTGTCCCAAAGCCCTTTTCCAATAACATTGTTGCAAGCTACCTGTGGGAAGGCCCCAGATAAGTAGCGTGTTTATGCTGAGATTCCCAAGACCAAACACAATTACTAAAGCATCTGCTGTGAGGTCACCCCTAGATGCAGACCTCTGAAGGAGGAGAGACACTGCCAAAATCAGGTTCCAGGGAGAGCACAAACAAGCTCCAACCTCCCTCTCCCCTACCCTCCAAGAAATTCTGTAACATGGTAAGCCAAGAAGAATGATTGCAGCAAAGAGCAAATACAGACGGGGATGGTCCAGGGGCAGCCAAAGCGGCCTCCACTGACGTATAAGAAGTAAAGTCACAGCCTTCAGAGAGCATGATTGATGGGGAAGTGTATTTGCCTTGGTTCAGGTTCCCAACACCCTTCTGAAGTTGTAGAGTGCTGCTTGGACAAAGTGCAGGAGTGAATTATACATCTGACGTAACCATGACCTAAAAAAGATCCAAAGGGCAGGAAATTTCAGTGGAAAGTCACTGCGAGAAAAAAGCAAGCGGAAGTAACTTGGCTAAATTGGGCAGCATGAGTATAAGATTAAACATTGGCATGGTAGGAAATTCCCAGTCCCAAGTTAATAAAACTAGGGTCATGAGAATCCTCCTTAGTTTACCATCTGCGTTTACCAACCGCCCCAAACCTCCTCCACCCAGCGGTAAAAAAAACATTGCTTAGAGGAGGGAAAATAATTCTTTAGCAACAAAACACTTGAATTTCACCTCACATAAGACCTTTAATTCAAAATCTGGAGAGACATTCCCACTGGAATTTATTCTAGGATATCCTGATTAAAGTCAAGTCATTTTGAACAAATAAAATTGTCCCACCACAATTTTACCTCCCTTTCCTCATGGATATAAAGCAAGGTTTCTTGCATTCTACTCACATAGTCACTAAAATGTTCATAATAAAGAATAAACATCTTAAAAGTGAAATAGTAATGTGGTTTTACAATAAGTATTTTCATTTGCCTTTTTTTTTTTTTCTGTCTGTCTAGCTCTGAAATCCTCGCCTTCTAAGAAACGGTGCAATTCCATCGCGGCCCTGAAGGCCACCTCACAGGAGGTCGTGTCCTCAGTGAGCCAGGAATGGAAGGGCGAGAAGCGAGATTTGCTGACGGAAGGGCAGAGTTTTAGCAGCCTTGACGAAGAAGGTAAGGACATGTGACTTACAAGAAAGAAAGAAAAAAGTTCTAGTGGTTTTATTGTATTTATACAAGTAATGTAAATTCACAGTAGAAAAATTACAAGGTATATGCTCTAAGAAAGTGTTCACTAAATAATCTTTAAAGGGTATTTACAATATGACACAGCTAATATAAAAAAAATTTTAACACATAAATAATATAGTGTATAGTTTGTGGTATAAATAAATTAGAAAATCATAAAATATTCAGAATCACGATCTGTAATCCCACTACCTAAAGGTAACAAATCGGAATGTTTTGGTATTTTTACTACTAGACCTTGTTTTGTGCATGTGTACATATATTTTTTCAAACACATATATACATTATGTACATATAAATACACCCTTGAACATATACACACATGCAGTCACAATACAACAATGAGTGGTCCGTTTATTTAGACCCTCTAACGAGTTTAATCAGTTTTATAATTTTTTCCTTGCATGTCATATGTACCTACCTGTCATTAGATTTATTTCTCAGATGAAGGTGGAGGTATAGACATAGATACATAATTTGTTTTTCCAGTGGTATCTGTTTCAGACTTGGGTTTTCTGGGGTTGTTGCTACTGTGTAGCCTTCACCCGGCGCCCCCCCTCACTTGCTGGTGAGGGCTTCTGGCAGCGGTGATGAATAGAAAGGGTGGCCGAGCAGCCTTGCCTTGTCCTCATTTTAAAGGGAACGCTTCCAATGTGTCACTGTGGAGAAAGACATTTGCTCTATTTGATACCCATAACCAGACCAAGGAAGTTCCTTTTTATTCCTAGTTTGCTAAAAAGTTTTTATCAGGAAGGAGGGTTGACTTTATCAAATACTTTTCTCTACTCACTGAGTGGATCATTTGGTTTTTCTCTTGTAATCCTGGAAGAGGAAGTGACATTTTGGATTCTTTAATCAGTATATTCTTTTGGGAATCCCAACATAGACTACAAATTTCTCCTACTTCCTGTAGAAGATAATAACTATTCTCGGGGCTTTCTTTGCCTCTGAGTCTTTAGAAGAGGGCGTCATTCCTGTTTTGTTCTGCAGCACTTACCCATATGTGCCGGGATGGGTTTCTTTCTTCCTCATCTTCCTATAAACCTGCTCTTACCCAGAACGGCCCTTGCCCCTCTGTCTGCATGGAGGGCTCCAGCCTCTGGCAGACATCCGCCCTCTCTCCCCAGCCATCACTGCCTTGCCATCTCCCTGCCGCACGCTGGGTTTCTTGCAGCACACATAAAACGCAAGGCATCTGCACTCTGGGAGATAGGAAGAGCTTGTTTTTAAACTGTTAGTTCCACTTTCCGATAATTGCTCAATGTGACTTCTAAAGGGAGAGCAGTCAGCCCAGGTGTTATGCGGGGGAATAAATACACTGCAGAGTGTCCAGAAAGTCTGAAGACATGGCCTGCAGTGGGCTGGGTGCTTGTTTTCAGATAAACTTAAATTTAAAGGTACTTCACCTGAAAAGTTTTCTGAAAGTCGAAGAAAAACCTATTGAGTGTACTCTTTGAAAATGTGAACATACTATTTTTAAGTGAGTTTATTCTGACAATTCTATGCATCCACAAAGTATGTTACAAAGTTCAGCCTTTTTATAGCGCTCTGTACTTGGAGACTTCCTTTTTCATATCGTACCAGACCGTCACCAAATGTGCCTCTAGTTTTTAATCATTGGTTTCCTGTCATTCTCAGTATATCTTAGTTATGTTAGTTTTCTGTCGCCATGTAACAATCACCAGAAAGTCGGTGGCTTTATGTCACCTCCATTCATTAGCTCGCAGCTCTGTAAGTCAGAAGACTAATAAGGCTGACCTCGGTCCTCTGAGCACAGCCAATCAGGGTCTGGTGAGGGGGGGACAGGGGGGCGGGGCCGAGCTCTCACCTGGAGGAGCTGGAGAAGACTCCGCCTCCAGGCTCCTCGTGTTGTTGGCAGAATTCATTTCCATGCTGTTGTAGGGCTGAAGTCCCCATTTCTTTGCTATGTGACACCGGAGAGCCACACTCGGGCCCCAGAGGCCATCCACTTTCCTTGCCCTGCTGTCCCTCCATCTTCATCCCTAGAGTTTCTCCCAAGTCAGCCCCCCTCACACTTTGGACCTCTGATGTCACCATCTCTGACCCGGAGACATAGAATTAAAGGGCTCCTGTGATCAGGCTGAGCCCACCTGGACCATCTCCCCTTGGACTAACTCAAAGTTAACTGATTAGTAACCTTGATTATGTCTGCAGAGTTCCTTTTGCCATGTCAGATACCATAATCACAGGAGTAACAGTTCATGGGATTCACAGTTCCACCCACGCTGAAAGGGGGGTTTTACAAGGCTGCACGTGTTTGGGGAGCATCCTAGAATTCTGCCTACCACACTAGGTTAAAAAAAACTGAAGGATCGAGCGCGGGCCTGCGAACCAAAAAGATTGCAGTTCGATTCCCCATCAGGGCACGTGCCTGGGTTGCAGGCCAGTTCCCAGCAGGGGATGCACCAGAAGCAACCATACATTGATATTTCTCTCCTTCTCTCTTTCCCATCCCTTCTAAAGATAAATAAACAAAATTTTCAAAAAAAGTAATGAAGAATATAGGAGCCTGAAGAAACAATTCTCTGCTTCAAAGATACTCCTACGAGGTTGGGGGTCAGCTTCCCGGGGTTTGGGTGATGTGCGACCTGGGGCCAGGTCACTGGACAGAGAGTGCGGTTCTGTGTCCTGTCACTCAGCGAGCTTCTGGTTTACGAGGGCCAGCTGGGAGACCTGAGCCTGTGTTAGCCCTCAGCTCAGCTTCATCTGTCTTATATTCGTTGGTGATCCATTGGACTCGGGTGTGTGGTTATTTTTCAGACACAATTTTCAGTATTACTGAGAGTTTTTATATTTTTCTCAGTCGTTAATGAGAAGGTGGGATTGAGTATGTTGAAGATTGTTAGCCAGCTGTCTTATTAATTTGGAGCTTTTCTCATTTCTGTATGCTGCGCACTGGTTACTCATATTTTTATGTGATTATCATCTGTTATTGATAAGGACAGTTCTATATTTTGACCTAAACTGGAGGCAGCGGCACAGCTGACATTTCAGCGTGTGTCCGGTCTCCTAGTCCAGAGCCCGGCCCTTCCAGATTTCCTCCCTTTTCCTCCATGCCTTGCTCCACCTCTCCACCCGTACCCCTTCAAATCCAAAATCCCAAACCTCACACTCCCCTGGGAGTGCCTCTTGGGATCAATTTCCACTCACACCAACCTCTGACAATACGTGATTTTGAGTCTGTCGTGCCTGTAACAGAATACCAGAAGCACCTTGCAGGTATATTGTACTTACTATTGTCTGTTTTAGTTTAGTTTGGGGGCATGATTAAAGAGAATCCACCATCAAGCCTGGTGACACTAGTTACTAATACCGTATTGCATATTTGAAAGTTGCTAAGAAAGTAGATCTTAAAAGTTCCCATCACAAGAAAAAATGTTACAATTCTGAGTGGTGATTGATGGATGTTAACTGCTTTCATTGTGTTCATCGGTTTGCGGTGTGCACTTAAATCAGATCATCGTGTTGCACCCCTAAAAGCAGTACAGTGTTACATGTCAGTTCTGTCTCACAGAAAGTTAAAAATAAAATATCTACCTGGTTTTAAAAAAAGCTTGAGCCCAACTGCAGAACTTAAAGTATAGGATTCGTCCACCTATTCTGTCCACGTGTTCTCTTAGAGACACTCTTTTCTGTGTGACTGGTCTTTGAATTAAAGGACTATCTCTGACAGGCCAATGATGGATGTAAGTTTTCTGAAATTTAGGATAAGGTGATTTAAAACGAACCAGATTAGCTCTCAAAAAAAAAGAAAGAAAAGAATCCACATAGAATCTTGAGCGTGGGCATCAGTCACTGCTTGGCCTTGAATATTCTCCTCTTTTGGATAAGTATTTTCATAGGCACCTACATATTAAAAAAGAGATAAGGGTCTTCTCATTTTTAAGAAGGCGGCCTTCCTGTTAAAATATGATGTCAAGAAGAGGTATGGTTAGCGTTCAAAGATACGTGGGGGTTCAGACGTGGCTTAGGTTTAGTCAGCCGGCTGTCAGTCTGTGAAGGGTGCGTTTCCTGGCTTGTAAAAAGGCCTGAACTCTTAGGTCTGAATCGAGCATCACAGATACGTGCATATCCTGGGGAGTGGAAAGCAGGTTCACCATCTGTTTATACATTTGCCAGTCATCCTTTTAATCTCTGTCGAATTATCTCCTTAAGCTCCTAGGAGCTTTTTATGTCATCTTTTGAAACAGTAAATTACTTTATTAGGTTTTTAAAAGAACGTTCATAATGTCATTTTCATAAGCCATTTTGTAAATTAATGCAATTTTCTTTCTGTTTAACCAGTGTAAGAAGCTATTTTACATTTCTGCTGCAGTTCAGAGGAGCTCAGTTAATTCGTAATTTAATTTGCAGCCCAGAATACGCAGCCAGTGCCTTTGACTTAAGTTATTAGAGACAGGAAAGCAGTGTTTATTACTGAGATTCACGAGCCCGTGTGTGTTGCTTTTGTTGCCCAGCGCTGGGGTCCCGACACCGGCCAGACCTGGTGCCTAGCACGCCATCCCTGTTCGAAGCTGCTTCCTTGACAACCACAATCTCATCGTCCTCCTTGTATGTCAACGAACATTATCCACAGGACAGGACTGCGCTTTACTCAAACAGGTAATACTGGGCGCGATCACATTGCCGGTCCGGCAGTTACCACATCAACATCACGACTAGACCAGTATCTCTGAATGAGAACACACTGTCCCTGACAACCAGGATGTGCCTGTCACCTGCTCTGTGAGTAAGAGAAACAGAACAAGCTTGATTTTTACAGTGGCAAGACATGCATCTCAGGGAAAACTCTTTGGATGTTTCTCTATGGTTACTCATTATGTCTGGTTCTGTGGAAGAAAACAAATCTTTCATCACTTTTATTTTAATAATTCTTAAATTTATTTTTCAATTACAGTTGATGTGCAATATTACATTAGTTTCAGGTGTACAGGATAGTGATCACACATTTATATACCTTGCAAAGTAATCACCCCAATAAATCTAGAACCCATCTAATGCCATACATAGTTATTAATTAATTGTATTCCCTATGCTGTGCCTTACATCCCCAGGTCATTTTTATAACTGCTGATCTGTACTTTCCCCCTGACCCCACTCTCGTCTGGTAACTATCAGTTTGTACTCTGTGTTTATGAGTTTGTATCCGGCGCATTTACTCAGTTATTTTTTGCTATTTAAATTCCACACGTAAGTGAAATCGTGGTGTGTCTTTCTGTAACATTGCCCTTAGCACAGTGCCCTCTAGGTCCACCCATGCTGTCAGAAATGCCAAGATTTCATTTTTTGGCCGTGTGATATATACATATCTCACATCTTCATGATCTATTCATCTATTAATGGGCGCTAGCTGCTTCTGTGTCTTGGCCACTGTAAGTAATGCTGCAATAAACACAGGGATGCATATGTCTTTTCAAACTAGGGTTTTGGAACTCTTCAGATAAATATCTAGAGGTGAAATTGTAGGTCAAATGGCAGTTCTGTTTTTAGGTTTTTGAAGGACCTCCATACTGTTGTCCATAGTAGCTACATCAATTCACAGTCCCACTGACAAGGCACCAGGGTTCTTATTTCTTCACGTCCTTGCCAGACCTTGTTGTTCTTTCATTTCTTGATGGTAGCCATTCTGACAGGTATGAGGTCATATCTCCATTAGGTTTCAATTTACAATTCCCTGATGATTAGTGATGTTGAGCATCTTTTCATATGTCTGTTGGATCTGTCTATGTCCTCTGTGGAGAAATGTCTACCAGGTCCTCTGCTCATTTTTAAATCCAGTTGTTTTTCTTGTTGTTAAGTTGTATGACTTGCTTAAATCTGCTTTTGGTATTTACCCCGTATGGGTGGACATATCAATGGCAAACATCTGCTCCCATTCCGTAGTTTCTTTTCATTTTGTTAATAGTTTCTCGCACTGTGCAAAAACTTTTTAGAACAAGCACTCGGTTAATATTGCAGAGATAGCTGCAAAGAGATTTGAATATTTTCTCTTCATGAGTGACATTCATGTCTATGGTAGACAGAATAATGGGCCCACAAAGTTGTTCACACCCTAATCCCCAGAACCTGTGACTCTATTATCTTATATAGCAAAAGGGACTTTGCCAGAGTGATTAAGTTAAAGATCCAGAGATAGGAAGAGTACCCTGAATTATCCGGATAAGTCCATGATAATCACAGGGGCCTTAAAAGAGGAAGACAGGAAGATTAGAGTCAGAGAAAGAGCTGTTATGCCAGAGCACAGGTGAGAGAAAGTTTGAAAGACACTCCAGCTGCCAGCTTTGAAGGTGGAGGAAGGGACCAGGAGCTAAGGAATGCAGGCAGAATCTAGAAGCCAAAAAAGGCGAGAAAACTGATTCTACGACTTTGAGCCTCCACAGAGGAACATTAGGACCTGTGAACTGCCAGAGCTGTAAGATAATAAAGTTTTATTGTGTTAAGCCTCTGAATTTATGACCATGTGTTACAGCAGCAACAGGAAACTGTATAATGACTCTCAAATGCTTCATGTAAATTCGAGCATTGAGGTAGGTTACTGAAATGTCTTACATAGAAAATTAGTTTGTTATTAGAAATTTTCCCCTTTTAAAAAAGATGTTTCCACACACTGTTTCTAGAAATAAAAGATCTTCACAAAGAGTTCACAGCATTGTCTGCGGGATTCGCTATTTCCATTCTTCTGTTTTTACACGTGCCGTTCGGTAACTAGTTTTAATTTTAGGACAGGGGCTACTGTGAGTATATTCTCAATAACTGTCTGTTACATGTTGAACTAGTTCTTAGTGAAATTTGGCTTTCAAGAAGCAGATCAGATTTGTGCAGGTAAAGTGCTTCTTACACTGCAAGTCATTTTCCACCTGCAGACTAGCAGCTGGGTTCCCTGAATATGGCAGATTCCTTTTTAATATGTTAATATTGGTAGATTTTAGCTTGGTCCTTTGGCAAGTTAAGGCTCAGTGGTTGGAGCTTCTGTAAATTCTTTTTAGTTGCTGTTTTCTTCTCTCTCGGCTACATGCAGGGTAGGTGACGGTGGCGAGGCAGCCAGAAGTGGCCCCGATTGCCAGGCGGGCCACAGGGCTCAGCTGGGCTTCCTTGTGGAGAGCTCTACCGCAAGGCTGGCAAAGAGGGCTCCACCACAAATTATTCAGCCCACTGAATTGTAAATGTAATTTGGCTAGCACTCTTCCCTTAAAAGAATTTAAGGTGACTTTATACCTAACACTAATGTATACCTTGACTATTCAAATTTATATGTAAATTAGTCAAGCAAGGGTTTTTTTTAAATCTGTGCTCCAGCTGAACTCAGTCCTCATGGCCCTTTTGCTTTCAAATATAAATAGACTCTCTGAAGATGGTTGGAACGTCACAGGAAGTTCTTTGCAAAGTCAAAAACAATTCTCATACAAAGCCATGATGATGATTTACCATTTGCTTGGCATTATCTGTTCTCATTATCAGGATCATATCATTGGATATGCTATTAAACTATGAACTAGAACTTTCAGCACAAAAAATTACAGGGTTCTGTACGTGTTTGTTTTGGTGGTAGTGGTTGCAGTTAGGGACCCAGCCTTAGCCAGAGGTATTCAACTCTCTGGAGTTCAGAAGGCTCCCCCGTGGCTGGCACCGCCTCCTGCTGACGCCCAATCCCTGCCCGCTGTGTACTCCCTTCCTCTG
The DNA here is from genome assembly GCF_021234435.1 of Artibeus jamaicensis. Classification (NCBI taxonomy): domain Eukaryota; kingdom Metazoa; phylum Chordata; class Mammalia; order Chiroptera; family Phyllostomidae; genus Artibeus; species Artibeus jamaicensis. The sequence continues at coordinate 38,396,557 of NW_026522030.1, read as the reverse complement.
TACCCTCCTGGGCTGTGGTATTAGTCTTGGTACTTGCATTTATACTGACACTGGTTATCATTTACTTGGAAGTGAAAAACGTCAGTGTTATCTATGGTTTTCTCTTTGTTTTATTGAAATGAATTGTTTGAAATACATCTCCTTTGGCATTGTATCTTCAGGTTACACAGTTATCAGTCCAGGTTGGGTTCAGTTGCAAGAATGAGAAGCAGTTCTAGCTTCAACCCAGAAGGATTTGACAGAGGGAATTAGGTGCTTACAAAGGCTGTGGAACGGCTGGGGGAGTGTGCTTGGGCTGGGCTTCCAGAATCACTCCTGACTCCGCCACCCAGCTGGCCCGCCCGCAGCCCTACAGCCTCCGCTGCAAGAAAGTGGGTGCCCTGCTAACAGAATGCAAGTCCAAGAAAAGTATTTTGGGGAACCCAGAATGTTTTCAGTATAAGCTAACATTTTATTTTATTTTTTTTTTAGAGAGGGAAAAGGAGGGAGAAAGAGAGGGAAAGAAACATTAACGTGTAGTTGCCTCCCACAGCCGGCCTATTGGGGACCTGGCCCACAACCCAGGCCTCTGCCCAAGAGCAGGGTATCGAACCAGCAGCCCTGTGGTTCCCAGGCCAGGACTCAATCGACTGAGCCACACCAGCCAGGGCTAAGCTAACATTTTAAAATTAAGCAGTTTCACAAAAAAACCCAGATTCTTGTTGAAAAACCATCAGTTTTGGCACCATTCAGCTCCAGTGCATCCTGAGTGTTCTCAGCTAGAGGGGAGAAGCATGTGCCATGTGCCCCCCCAAACCCCCCAAGTCACCACCCTCTGCTTCATTCACCTCTGCTCTCGCTGCCTTTGGGCATTTTAGCTTTTAAGCCTTGATGTAAAAGAGAAGCCAAGGACAGAAGATCTTAACTGCTGCCTTGAGGAAATCATATGGAAAAGGTGCAAAACAGACGCAAAGGTGCCACAGAACCTTCAGGAGAAGTGATGACATGCCAACTCCCTAGGATCACTGTACTGTTTTTCCCACCCACCACACCCAGCCCTAGCTGTTCAGCAGGGAGCCCTAACAGCAAACTGAATTGTCCACCAGTACTTGAGTGAGGGCCTGAGGCATGGAGAGTTTCTGCAGTGCGTGAGGATAAGGCCATCCTCGAGGAGGAGGATGGGAGGGTTGGTGTGGATTCTGTTGAATGAGAGGGTGAGGAAGAAGGAGAAGAACTCTAAAGTTAAAGTGTCACAATGGTGCTGCTACGAACAGGGAAGCTTATTCTGTTTTAAATATTGAAAAGTTGTGGTCTGATCAGTTAATTCATAGGTAGCAGTGTACATTCCTATACAGTCACTGGCCTGTGCTTTAAAACATGATGCTTTGTCACAGACCCGACTAGTCCACTTCTCTGATGGGTTTGAATAAAGTATTCCCTGTCTTAAATGAAGAAAAAAACAGAAATTATACTATTTAGTGTCTATCATATTTTCCTTGACAGCCCTCCTAGACTTAGTGGTGTGTCTTGAGGCAGTAAACACACAGTATGCCAAACCTCATCTGGCCTACTAAGGCCTAATACCAATTACTCTGGAAAGACGGTGAGCTTAATATTGATGTTATCATTCACATTTGGGCTTTTCTCTTTCTCTCTGAATCTTATTTTCTGTTAAGGCCAAGGGGTCTGTTTTCCCTTTTTAACATCATACTATATATACCTGCACTTAAAAGGGCAGGAAATACTTCAACCAATGATTGTCATTCTGTGGGTCTTTTTGAAGTCCTTAATTTTGAAGGATGTTGGTTAGTGCCTGGATATGTCCCCACCGAACTTCTCTACTGCAGTGGGAAACTGCTGTCACTTAGAATTATTTCTTCGTTCAAAGGATTATTCTTTGTTACCTCGAAAACTCTGATAGCAACCCATTCTTTTTATTTTCCTTCTAAGCATGTACTCCAAAAGTTGACTAGGAAGCAAAGAAAAAATAGCATCATTTTTAAAGTGTTTATCACTGAATCTGATGATTGGGAGTTTATACTTTCAGATTTCACTGTGTACTTCTGTGTGAGGGTGTGCAGTTCATACAAATGAAGAGAAACTGTTGTGGGTACATGCTTCCCAGTCAAATAGAGGGATTTAAATTCTGAATTTGTGGTCCCTGAATTTCCTTTCTTAGTAAAAACTCTGTTCTTTTTAAAGGAGGTCCAAAAATAAAAAATAAAAAATAAATAAAGGAGGTCCATACACTGAGCACTGAAAAAATGCAGAGGCAATTGTGTTTTATCCCAAAGTTAGAACAATTTGATGTTGTAGAAATTGGTTACACTCATGAATATTAATTCTTCTCATGATTTCCTGCACAGTTGGTAGCAAAGCTGAAGCTCTGATTATGCATAAGAATTGAAAGCCCTGCCGCATTCCAAAATATTTATACTTTCACATCACAGATGCCTTTACCAGCGTCACCGTTCTGTTCAGCCTCTTGTTTTGCAAGTGGCTATTTCTAAGAGTTGGCTCTTCCCAGAGTCCTTTGGAATATGTGAAAAGGGCAGATATGCCGGAGCAAAAGTCACTGGTCATTTGCATGCAGAGGACAGCTGGCAAGGGCTCTCTAAGTGATGGGTGCGACATTCCAGGTCCCAGAGTCTGATCCAGGGGATCAGACCACAGCTCCATGCCCTTCTTCCTGCCAAGAGAGTATTATAAACCTAAGAGAAGGGTGAACAGGTGCCTCCAGCCGAAAGCCCTTCCCCACAAATGGCTTACCGCTCAAATGTAGAGCCATCCCCAAGAAGGATAGAAAGCCATTATCTTACACATTTATGTAAAATATAAGGAAAGAGAAATGCAGAGATATGCATTATGTGACATATCCAAGGTCACATAACCTGCTAATAAGATTTAAACCGGAAGGCAGGTCTCTGGGACTCAAGGCTCATGTTCTTTCCACTGTACCTTTCACCATGGCCTCCAATCCCTCCAGCCCTATCTTTGTGTGTGCTAGACACAGAAAGCTGATTGGTTGGGGGGGGGGGGTTCCTAACATGAGTTCTGGCCCTGTGTCTGAGCCATTTTTCACTGTTTAATAACTTAAGTATTTCCAGTAGGCCAAGTGGTGGACTTATGTCATTGTCTACCTATGGTGTTTATTCTAGAAGTCATTGGCTAAGTTTCCTTATTAAAAACATCATGGCTGTGGGAAATTTTTTACCATAGTACTGGTCATACTTCAAACTCTTAATTATTTAGCAATAATAACAACTGCAATAGTAGCTTATCTTCAGATCATATTACGGGTCTGTGTTAGGTTCCTTCCATGCACAAAGGTACTTAATTCTCACAGCAACCCCGTAAAGTTGTTAGATTGGTTTTCTGCAGTTGAAGGATGCCGTACAACGTTAGGTACCTTTCCTGAGGTCAGATGGCTAAGAGGCGGGCCCGGGACTTCTGCCTGCAGGGCTGATATGGAATCTAATGCTCAGGCCTCAGCTCCGCAGCGGCTGCCTTCAGCCATATTGTCACATCTCAGACGAGATGACTTGTAGGTGATGCTCTCCATAGACGTTCGGCGATACTCACACAGGTTCTCTTCATTCTCATTTGTTTTGCCTTTTCTTCTTCCCCTGTGATTCTGAGTGAGGACTTTCCCTTTCCAAACTGTGAGAGACCAAGTGTTCAAACACCCAAAATACAGCATAGAAACCTAAAATAGCTACTTCCTATTTTCATTTCGAATTCTACAAGTGGACTCCAATTCATTACATGACCATTGAGAAAAAAGATTTTTATTAGATATGCTTTTGCCTGATTTAGAAAATCCTGTATCTTCTGTTATCAAGAACGTTCATTACAGGGTCCAGCACATACAATGCCCCTTTCTATTACAAAATCTTTTATTTTGAAATCATAAGCATGTAATTTTGTAACATGGCAATATCACATTCAAGCATACCATGTGACATTTTAGGTAGAAGGTTCAAATTAAAACTAAATTATTACACCCCTATTATTACCCTACCAACGTCACTCAGGGAAGTATTACTTCTGCCAGACCCTGTACTTAGAAAATGAAGGGAGAAGAATATTGGTTGCAAGAACTTTTTAGTGCCTCCAGTTCTCTAACTGCAACCCCGAGGGAGGGTCAGCGCGTGCCTGCAGTACCTGTGTCAGACATGGCAGCGACCTGCTGTACCTGCGTGCCAGCCCTGGGCTGAGCCGGGGTCTCCACACGTCTCTGCAGCCCTCTTGCTGATGCTGAAATTGAATCTGACCTCTCTGGATTCCTTCCGCACTTATGCTTCTTAATCTGCTTACTCCAGCTGTGCAGACAGACCTTCTTACCACCACAGCCTCCACCCCCAGCTGGGTCTTTCTCTTGCGTTTTCATTATTATAAATCATTAATTAGGGTATTAGCCCTCAAACTGCCACTGGTAGCTAGCTAACACTGGGCCAGTCACTTTCCCTTTATGTGCCTGCTTCTTCATTTGTAAAATGTGGATTATTATACTACTGCCCCAAAGGCTTGTTATGAGGGTGATACAAAATAATAATTGGAAAGCATTTATAACACCTTCTAGGGCATAGTAAGTCCATCAGAGTATTTGTTAAAATAACCAAGGGATTCCAGATCCTAACACCTTGCAACTTTCTGGTAAGTCCCACACTGTAAAGGACAAGATGGAATTGCTCTTGGCAACAAGCCAGACAGAGTCCTTTATGACTAATAACATTCCAGCCAAGGAAACAGAAACACACTTGGAATTTCAAAGAGGATTTAGTAAAGGGAGTTGGTTATGGGAGGTGGGGAAGCTGGAAGGGTGGAGGGGAAAGTAGAAGAAACCCAGATAAGTAACTCAGGAGGCCTCCAGAACGTAGACTCATGAAAGAGAGCTCCACCCGGGGCCCAGCTGCCATTTTGGAAACAGGGACAATGGAGGAGGTTGCCACTGGAACAGCTTGGATGGTTAGGGACACAGCTGCCTCCACAGACAGCAGCCAAAGACAGAAGAAAAACGTGAGTGAGAAGAGGCCCAAAGCCTTCCCTCCCTTCCACCTCCTCACCTCCTGTGGGAGCTCCACTGGCCGACCTTGGCGAAGGAGCCTGACGAGTGTAGTGTCTGACTCTCGGCCCCACAGTTGCAAAGTAGAGTGGAAACAGGATATTAACAACAGCCACAGTACACAGAGCAAAAACTAGATAAAGTCTTTTACAAAAAAGGAATCGCAAGGGTTGAGGGTGTGCGCAAGCACAGGAATCGATTTAGACTCTTACGAAAGGAATCCTGGAGACAGTTTTTCACTGTGCCAGTGTAAGAGTAGTAAAAAGTAGCTGTCATTTGTTTAAATGACCTGTGCAATTAGAGACTCCAGTATTTACCAACAAGTCTGACAGGCAGTAACGCTTTCCCTGGTGCTGTGCTAGAGTAGATGTCGGTTATAAATGCTCATAGAAATCTTTTAGCTGACCCCAGGCACATGGCACAGATCAAAGGTTCTTGAGCTCAAGAATTCCACAGAGCGTTGTGAGCCCGGGGAGCCCAGGTGAACCACCTCTGACAGAGCAGGAGATGTAAGAGTGACAGGATAGCTATCACTCATGCCCTAGCAAAACGCCTTTGCTTTATTGCCAGGACCCCACACCGCCCCATCGCATCAACGGACAGTAACTCAGTTTAAAACAAACACACGGGGGGGGGGGGGTGGTTCACTCCTGTTCCTCCCACAGTGAAGGATCCAGCCAGTCTGCCCCAGTGTCAGGAAACTGGGTCAACAAGCAATTGATGGTACATATTTGAGGGAGAATAATACTCCTTATGGCCCTGAGGCAGGAACCTGCTTTGTTCCACAGCCTCCCAAAGGAAGAATACCCCATTTGGGGAATGAGGACCATTTTAGGTGTGCGGGGGTTGCAGGCAAACTCAGGCATGGCGTGCGTCTTTTCACCGGGACCAGGGCACCTGCAGAGAAAATCGGAGCCTGAGAGAAGTTTCATAATGTGCCTGTCAGTTTAGCTTCCACTCCTCAATCTCAGAAAAAAATGGCTTTACATCACACAGTCTGCACCTGAATTTTACTACATGGTTTTTTTTATTTGACAAATTATAGAATTACTTCTGAAGTGATTAGCTTTTCAAATGATCCCTCATATATTTTGGCATGGGCAGGAAATTGAATTGAATATTTCAGATATCTGACATTTTATGAAGAATAATTTAGGATTTAACATTAATTCAAAGAACACAATGTTTTTTGATGAATTCATACATAGTAATATTTCTAGGTGCTTTTGGTGCATTATTAAGACTTTTTAATGGCTCCAATATATGGGTAAGCCATATTGGGGGAAAAAAGTGGCAAGTGTTGGCCAGCCTTCGGGGGTCCTAACTTAATAAAAATAGCCTCCTTTATCCCTTTTCTGCCTTTTGGTTCTGAGACAAAAAGAAAAATCCACATGTCTCTTTTCTTTGACTGACCCACTAGTGCTGCGTCTCTGGAAGGAGGGTGGGCTGCGGCACTGCACCTCTCTGCAGACCCTCCCCAGTCCTCTGCCCCCTTCACCGACTCTCTGGAGAAATGCTTCGCAAAGCATGACCGGTTCCTCCACCCAGGCTTCAGTGCACCCCTCAAGAGCTACTCTTGTGCACACTGGAGGTCAAGAAGTAAAGTGTTTTGAAGGTGCTCCTTTTCTTCTCTGTATTTACTACAGACTGGAACTATTTCTTTGCCTTGCAGTTCAGCTGAAACACAGATGTGCTTGTTCAAGTAATTAAGAGGACGTGACATGTAAAGCCTGGAGTGCAAAGCCATGGCAAGGGCAGCTGGGTTTTCAGATTATCTGAGGAGACAGGATCTCAGCCTCTCTCCTACCTCAAATCAACCTGGACTTAGATTCCCTTGCCTTGAAGGTATTTGGGGTTAGCAGCCCCTTTGGGGAATACCCCCACCTGTCCCGAAGAACCGGCTTCCCAGCCCAGCCCCTCTGACCATAGACCAAACTAGTTTACAGGGATCCTGGACTTAGTGGCCAAGCAAAGTCATTCTCTTGAGAATTACCTGCACCTTAATGACTCCCCTTTTCTGCTTTGAGATTCATTTGGTCCTTCTGGACCACTGAAAGTCTCCCTCTCAGTCCTGACCTTTTCTCTCTGTCCTTTTGATGTGTCCACACCACACTTGGCTGCTTCTACTGTTTGGTGATGGTGGTTTTGGCATCTTACTCCTGCTGAGTGGCCCCACCCAGTGTCTCGGGCTTGTCTACGTCACTTCAGCTGCCTTCAGCCACTCTGGGCCGGCTGTTCTTTGAGCTGCCCCCTTTGGCCCACCCGCGGCATCCCCTCTGCCCCCCGCCTTCCAAGCCATCGCCTCTGGCCTACCTCTGATGTCACATTCAGGGTAGTGGGGTTTCCAGGGCCTGAGCACCGTGATGGGTGAACTTCTTCCATGCACGCTTTACCTGCTCTTGCCATTCCTACATCCCTGGCACCCTCTAAAGCCAGGCCCTGCCAGAATCCCAGTTTCATTTGGATCCTCTGATATACTGCAATATATGCAAAGAATAGCAAACATCATTTCCTCCAAGGCTAGAAGAAAGTTGATCCCAGACATCCTCTGTTTAATCCCTCTGTTACCTGTGAAATCATTTCTGCAGTGGCTGGCTTTATCGCCTTGTAATTTAGATGCCTTGTTGATCCTTAGGAGAAAGAGTTTCATGGTGGAGTTTCACCGTGGAAGTCCATGGTGAACCTGCTGCTGAGGACTCACGCATTTCAGAGAAACTAATAGGCCCAGCCCCAGACGGACAGACTAAACACATCTACACAACCAGCCTTTTGCTTGTAGCTCAATATAGTCTGCATGTCAGGAGAATTAGGTAAGTGTAATGAGAGAATGTGGAGGCAATGATAAAAATCTCAAGTCTTAATATTAATCCAAAATGTATTTATTTAATAGCCTGCTTTCAAGGATAAAGTGGTAAAGAGGAAATACATAGTGATGTGAAGGAGCTCAGTAATTTTCTGGCCAGCCATATTACAAATTAGTGTTTGGCAGGTCATATAAGAGCTTTAAGATGACCAGACTTGTTTTCTGAACACAGGATTTGGCTGAAATGAACAGGTCATTCTGGTGGCTACTTGCAGAGAATATATGTCAGGGCTTCTCTGTCTTGTCTTTCGTTGTTCCCCATCACACTGCAACAGTGCGTCTGAGTGTGTGAGCACGTGGTCTGGGGAACGTGTTTCATCTTTTGTTCCTTGGTGAGTGCATCGGGGTGGGGGCCCTAATAATTCTGTCATTAGCCATTTTCTTTGCTGTCACTGAGCTGTGACAGGAGAGAAGGTGGCCCTTCAAAGTCAGGACAAAGCTAATCTGTGAAATGGACCAAACTTCTACTTCTTTGCCCTTTTCCTGCGCAGCCTCCTGATGCTTTTCAGATCCCAGTGGCACAGCTTGCGGTCAGAGCTTTAGAAATGGAAGGGTCCTTTGGACACCTTGTCATTGGCCTTTTTATTTTTACTTTTTAATTTTTGTATCAAAATTCTACATGTAAAGTTTAAGAGTCAAATAACTGTATAAAGATTTTCAGGAAAAAGAGCAAGTTCTTATTCACCTCCCCCTACACACTTTACGGTCCCCAGATGCCATCACCTTCAACTCTTTCAGCCAATGCATTTGGCAGTGAATCCATGTCTCTTAATGGCACGTGTATAGTGCAGCTTCGTGACCGTTCAGGTCTAGGCATTACATAACAACCTCCCACTAAAGAAGGTGAAGATCCAGCTCTCTTCCCACCGCACACCACCACAGGCACCGTTCCCCTCCCTTCCAACCGTCCGGCACAGTTACACCAAGACTCTACTTACATCTTTAGGGCATATTTTATTATCACTGCGTGGATACTCTGTTTGGTTCTCATTTTCAGTATCTTTGTTTTATCTATAATAAATAATCATCTCATTTATTTGTTTGTGTGGCTTCCTCTGTGTTTGTCCTCCAGTTTACTGGTCTCCCTGCATTTCCCCCTATTTGTCTTTCTATTCTATTGGATACTTTCTAAGAGAGTTCCTCCACTTCATCTCTGAATCCTGCCACTGAGTTTTTCCTTTCTGCTGCCATATTTTGTAAGAATTCTTTTCTGGTCGCTGCAGTGTCCTTGTTTCAGCAGTTTTCCCTTATTTCATGGTTGTAATTTCTTCTTTTTTTTCCTCTGAGGGCATCAGCATTGGATTTTTTTTTCTCTTCTCTCTTTTCAGTCTCAATTTACATTCAAGTGGACTTTTTCTGTCTGTTTTGGTCTACAGCGAGGGGTGTCCAATCTTTCGGCATCTCTGAGCCACACTGGAAGAAGAGGTGTCTTGGGCCACATATTAAATACACTGCTACATGTAATGAAAAAATTTTTCATAATATTTTAGGAAAGTTTACAATTTTGTGTTGGGCCGCATTCATAGCCATCCTGGGCCTCATGCAGCCTGCAGGCCGCAGGTTGGACACCCCTGGACGCCTTTCATTCTGGAGATTTTCCTTAAATTTCTGGAAATGCTTGCTTGTTACTCATTCAAGGGTTTGGGTGGGAGACTAAGGAGCTGACTGGAAGCTTAAGCATTTAGTTGGCCGAGCTTCACTAAAAAGTGACCTGGCTGGACTCCGATGGTGGAGCCAGTGTTCGTATCTGCCGGTCCTTGCTGTTGACCTGGTCAGATTCCCTACAGGAGATGCTTCCGATGTCTGACTTGGAGGGAAAGGCCCAGCAGTCAGCCTCCTGGAACCTGGGGCAGGAAAGAGGGCCGCAAGTCTCAGCATCTAATATGCAGACATGCCCTGCATCACCCTTTTTCCCCTCAAGTGCCTCTGGTGACCCTGGGTCGAGATACCCTCTGTTCTGCAGCCTCATCAGAGAGAGTAAAAAGGAGCTTTCTCACCTATTATTGCATGGGGCAGAGGATTTGTCCGGCTATGTGTCTCTTTACTTCCCCCAGTGTCGGCTTAGGATTCAGTTCTGTTGGGTTTGCCAAGTCTGTTACTACCTGTCCACATCCTTTCCAGGCTCCAAAATACTGTATCTGTTAGCCTCTCCCATCTCCTGTTCTTCTTATAGGTGTGTGCCTTTTTGAACCCTTTATTGTAGTTTTAGAGGGGTGGGAGGTGGCAGTCCAGTTAGGTGGAATATGTTTCATCTGCCTCTGCCTCTTGGTCCCCAGATTCAGAGAGGACCCGAGAGTTGTAGAGTGAGGGTTCTGAGGTTGCAGTACAACTAAATAGCAGAACAGGAACTGGGACCTACATTTCCAGACTCCTTGCTCAGGATATCCTCTTTCAAAGTAGACAGTATTGTGAAAATAGACAATGTAATGGATTCATCCACAATGAGCGTGCTGCTGGTAGGGTGTGATGAGTTTAAAAGGCTATTTTGCAAAGAGCCCTTTGTATTTTTGCTTCGATTGGTATCTCCTTAGGAGACAGTGAATCAGGAAGCATCTGAGGTCTTCGCAACACTTCATCCTCCTCAAACGAGCCCTGCAGAAGGAAAGAGTTAGTGAAAAAGGTGGTAAGACAGCGGCGGCTATGCTGAGTTATACGGCATTTACCTTTTGTGCTTTTCCCACTTTCTATGTAACCGGAGTTGTACCAGGTCCCACCAGCGTGGGAACAAATGGAGTCGCAATCATATATCTAAATCCCACTGGTGCTTGCTTACCCCATCTGCTGTGGCAGGTGCTGAGTCCCCTATCAAAGGACCCTGCCAATATGCCCCTTAAGTCCCTGGAAGTGTCTCCTGGGTGCTCACCAACAAGTGCAGTCCCACCGAAAGCCATCACTTCTCCCTCATTGCTCAGCAGGTACCACGGTCTCCCACCAGGCCTGGAGAGTCCTGTCCACTCCCTGCTGGGCCTCTAGCCCTCTGCACTGCGGGCCCAAAGGCCGCAGAGCTCTGTGACGCATGGGGAGGCACACCCTTACGTTTTGGGTCCCACAGCAGTACTGTTGGGCTTGATATTTTGTAGACTTCTTAGTAACATAGCTCTTTCTAGTTTTTACACAAAGCTCTCTTGTCTGCTTGTACTCTCCCCACTCTGTGACTTTCTGTGTCTCTCACCCTAGGAGTCAAAGATGAGTCCTTGGAGTTCACCTGCTACACTGAGCTAGATATGCCCACTGATAACAAAGACATACTTCAATTCACTTGCTTTAATAGACCTTCCTCCGTTCTCAGCAAAGAGACTTTCTTGCCCTGGGCCTGCCCACCAGGTGGATTTGATTCCCATGAATGGACATTATTTCATCTCAGTGTCTCAGGCTGGGATACTTGTCACTCTTTTCCTGTAGAGAATACACATGATATCCCCAAACATGTGGGGAAGGCCTTCTCACAGGGCACTGTACAGGATGCCAGAGAGGAGAAAAAAGGTGGAAAATCTTTGCTCTCGAGAAACTATGATATTTATGTAAATAGATACAATAGAAGGCGGGGTGCATTCAGCTCAATGAAAGACCTGTGCAAAGTGAGTTAGGAGAACAGAGTTCGGAGAGGCAACTGGCCCAGAGCCGTCTGTGATGCCCGCAGCAAAGGAACAGTGCGAAGGGGCAACAACTTCATATCCCTGATAGTATTTCTCATTGTTTTTGGCATACTGAGTACCCAGAAAATGGTTTTTTATTGTCCAAATTCAATATTTGTAATACTTGCAAGTATGCTTGGTTGAATTCAGGGATCCCAAAAAGGGAAATGCTATTTCATTTAAAAATTTAACTCCAGGAGGATGGGCATTGATCAGTTGCTTCTGGTCGTGTGTGTGGCAGCGACTGCACATCCGACTTCTCAGGTGCGGCCGGAGGAGTGCTGGGCACGGCACCCAGACACGTGACATGGCAGAGTTCCCCAGTTGGTTCCTGGTTGTCACTCAGTCCCCTTCCTTACTCTGTGGCTGAGGCACATTTAAAATTGATTTGCTTGCCTCGGTGACATAAAAACAGTTCTTCATAAACAAGGGGCACCCATATAAAGCCCTCTCCTTTATGTGTGATTTCTGGAGAGCTAGGGCACAGGATATCTGTGTGGAGGAACACAGCTCTCCGGTGTAACCGGAGCCGCCACCTCTTTGCCAAGACAGGAAGGCGGGTCACCGGGGAGCTGGCCTCAGACTGAAGCGATGATGGGAATTCTGGGGGATGGTGAGAGCTTCACATTTTTATAGCACTTATATAATATTTATGAAACCTTGTACTAAATATGGAAGATCATTTTTAGAAAATGGATGAGTTATAGGTACCATTAATTAATGCTCAACTTTTACATTTTTGTTTATAATAATCCAAAGAACCTGTAATAGATGCCTCTTCTATACCATGTAATCTGATGAACACTTTACAGATGTTGTTTTGCGACTACTTAATGCATTTGCCAACCGTGTAAGGTAAGCACTGGTGGAATGAGGAGAAGGGACTTCCATAGAAACACACATAACAGTGACATGAAACAGTCAGTTACTACCAAGGCTACCGTGTACCTGAACCTAACACTGTATAAAGAACACTACTTGACCCATGAAATGAACTTCTGGGCACTGACAATTTTTTTCCTCTAAAATCTGTAATATTGGTACTTCTTTGACCGTTATGAATATAGTCTCATATGCTCCACTTGAAAGCATTTCTATTTTTGGATCTCATGAAGTGCTACCTCAGTCTGTTAGGAAGTGGCCCTGTAACTGACAAAAAACCACACAAGTTAAATAGCAAACAGTGCAGTCAGTGGGGTCGTGTGCTGTGAGCTGGGCCCAGATCAGTGTTTTCCCTGCGTACCTGCTAGAGGAAGAATAGTGTCTCATGCACTGAGGAGACGTGAGCCCGCACTAGAAATGCTTTCAGGCCAAGAAACAGAAAACCTATTAGTGAACAGAGCTTACACTAGCACTTTCCAGCCGATGTGTGAGGCCCGCTGGTGAGCCACAAGGAGATGAGCAGAGGTGCGTGTCCCCTCGGCCTTCAGGGAGCTGGGCAGGGCCCTGGGGCAGCCCAGCCTCCAGGGTTTTTCATGTCAGGTGCCAGCAGTGTCTTCCCTATTCCCTTGTGATCATGTCCTGTGAACATCATGATGCTAAAAAAGGTTGAGCAGTACTGGCCTGATGTCTAATAAAGAATATTTGTCATGTATTTGGCACAGAGTTTGGAAATCAGCAACCCAGGGTGGGTACACCTGCCCAGTGACGGTCCCACAGGTTCAGGGTCTTTCCATCTTCTGCGTTGCCATCTTCTACTTTTTGGTTTTGCTGCTCTTTGTTGTCCCATGGTCACAAGGTGGCTGCCACCACCCCAGACATCATGTCCTCCCTCTAAGGATTTATGCAGGAAGGAGACAAGAGCACAGTACCCAAGGGAGGGTGTTTCTCATCGCAACAATCTGTCCTTTTATCCAGTGGGGAGGTGCGCAGTGGTGAGGGGGCAGCTTTTTTCCCAGTCCTGCCGCTAGCTGGTCCCATGACCACTTCTTGCTGCAAAGGAGGCTGGGAAGAGACCCACCTGCACTGACACTACTGATCTCCACCCTCAAAATCATGGGTTCTGTTAGCAAAGACAGAGAGGCACTAGTGGTAATGCCAAACACAGCCTGGAAGGGAGAAGCCAGGATAGACACTTTTTTTAATGAGACAGATTTTTCTACTTCTTAAGTAATTGTTTGGATTATTTCCACCAAAATACCACCCATAGGGTCATTTACCCCTGAAACCAGAAGCTTGCTCTGTATAAGTAGGTTCGAAACAGAGTGCCCCACAGATTTTTTTTTAAAGGTTTGTGCAAGTATTAGTGAAAATTTTTAAGTTTTCTCATTCATTTTGAGTCAGAGTCAGCAGTGTGCATGATTTTGTAGCTCTAAGTTGCAGAACTAGGTATGATTTCTTTTTGTTTTCCTCTTCTGTTCAACAGTTTACTAATTTTTTTCATCATGTATTACATTTGCAATGAAAAGGCCTTAACATTTTAAATTACTTTAACATCTGATAGACTCTTTGGAATGTTGCTTGAAGTCTTAAAAACTAGACGGCAGAGCTCATTCAGTCTCATTTCTTAAACATGAAAATGAAGGTCATTGTGATACAGATATCCCACCCACAGATGGTACAAGGTTAACTTTTCTTTGTCCAAGCATTATGAACTTTGGATATTTGGAGATAATTTTTCTCCTTTCCTCAGACATGGCAGAGCAAAGTGTTATTTTTATTCTGTTGCAAAGACTGTATCAGAGATTTGTGGCAAGGGGAGGGGGAGAAACTACACATAATCATTACCTTTAATTAGCTGGTAACTTTTAGGAGATTTGGTTCATAATAGTCCTAATGCTGACATGGATGGAAAAAAAACAAAGGAAACAAAGAAGGAGGGAGGGAGGAAGGGGGAGGGAGGAAGGGAGAGGGAGAGGAGGGAAAAAAAAGGAAAGGAAGAAAGAAAATACCATCCACCCAGGATTTTTCCTGGGTAATTTTCAATCTTGGATTTGAAAAATAGAAATAATTCTGAATCAATTTGCAGTCTATGATAAGGAATAAACTTTTTCAGTTTTGTGAATTCATTTTCTGATTATGAAAACTAACTTACATGGGAACTTTATACTATAGGGAATTTGGAAGAGAAAGTTATTCTCAATCCCCATCACCTGGATGGAATTCTTGCTGCCTTTGTAAACTCCAGGCAGGCTGTTTGGATCATTGTATGACTGTACTCACAGTGTGCACGCCACTTTTCTTATATCATACGTGTTTCTCTAGTACTAAATGCTCTCTTCATACTTCCTTCCATGTTCTCTCAGGTCTTATTTTATCAAAGATGTACTTTGATCAAAGTACTCCCTACCCCATTTCCTCTTCACCAAAAGTAATCAATTTTACTTACCTCTTTATCTCACTTTTGACTATTTCTCCCAGTGGGGGAGGGGACATTCCCCCCTTCCTTTCTTGGTTCTTACTGTTGGTAGACTAGTTAAAATGACATAAGATGGTTAACAGGAGAAAATCAGGTTTTAATATGTGCACCCAGGGATGTCACAAAAGCAGGAAAAATTCCGAAGACAGTGAGGCAGCATGAGGTGTATAGTCACTGTGGACTAAGGATGGGGTAGGGACCTGGGACTTCACAGGGAAGCAAGGCAGTAAATGCATGGGTAGATGAAGAGAGTTAATGTTTAGTAAACAGATGTTTGCTGGACCAGCTGGAGACAATGGGACACAGAGGGGACTTTGGTCAGATGAGCCTCTCTGCCACACCTGGGTTCAGAGTAAACTGTAGTGTCCGGTGGCGATAGTTCCTTCCTGGAACAAGTCTCTCTCTGAAATTCTTTTAGGCAGTTAGAGGGAGGTCCAAAGTTTCTTCCCAAGACTTCCAAGCCTTGTAAATGATCGGCTTAAAATGATCAATATCCCAAAGTGGCATTTTGCAGGGTGGCAAACTCTGTCCTCCATCATCTCTAAACAAAATGCTACTTTGCAGGGTTTTCTGTTCTCACCTGGAAGAGGATAATGTAGCTCCTGCTAATCACCCCCATCTCTCACTAACCCTACATCAGTCCCTCTGTCCTGGTGGCAGGGCATTGTGACTTTGGTTACATTGTATTTACTTTATCCTGCCATAAACACTACCCACAATTTTACTTTTTCTTTTTCCCCACACAGTGTTCTGTTATGTTTTGTTTACCTAGTTGTCCACGTACTTCTTCCTAATTGAATCTCAAGCCCTTCACCGATGTCTAAGGGCTTCAGATGCATCAGGCACGGTGCGTCACTGTCCTGTCATCCACCTGAAGAGAGTCTCCCCCACGCTGACCGGCGCAGTCTGCCCCCTGTGCCTGCTGCACAGCTGTCACCCCGGGACCTTTCTGCACCTCTGTTTCTGGGGACTCGGTTTCCGTCTGATGTTGGCACCCCTGTTTCATCCCCCTCACGGCTTCCTCTTATGTTCTCTTGTTTTTGTGGAGCACGTCCTCCCCTATTTTCTTTTTTAGCAAAGGATTCGTGGGAAATAAATTCTGAGATCTTGAATTTCTGAAATGTTTAGCTAAGCTCATTTGTAAGTAATAGTTTGGCATGGTATAGGATTATATTTTTGGAAGTAGTTTCCTTCTAGCAGCAATTTTCAACTGACGAGCCACAGAATTTTTAAAGCATGTAGTACCTGACTATTTAGTCAGGGGCACTGACCTCTTTTCCTTTAGATTGTCAAATTAAAAAATGACAATAGCCAACACAACAATAGCCCTCTGATGTGAATGTTCTGTCTTGAACCATAAGTATATAGGTCATATAATAGAGTTATGTCATTATTGGTCACATCACATAATAAGGTTGCATCTGATTGCTTAATTCTTGGTACCAGACATCCTTATCTACAAGTATAGGCACCCGATTTTTTTTAAGTCACTTTGGGGTAAAAAGGATAGCTAATTACTATTACTATTATTAATCAAAAGTATACCTATTTTTTGTCAGATCAGCAAAAAACATACATTCTTTTGGCATGGCCCAAATTTTAGTAATTAGTTTGTGTGTACTGTGCGATGAAAAAGGTTGAAAATCACTGCTGTAGGCTTTTGAAGGCATTACCCCATTGTCCCCAGGCTCCCGGGTTCCTGTTGAGAAGCCCAGAGCCGTTCTGCATCCCAATCCTTCGCTTGTGACCATCGCCTCTGCCCCGGCTGAATTTAAAGCTCTCTTTTTCCCGATCAAGTGCCTTGGCGTGGTCATGTTTTCATCCTTTGTACAGCACTCTGTGGGCCCTTGCAGTCTGCACGCTCATGTCCTTCAGGTCTAGGAAGTTTTTGTTTTTCTTCTCTTTTTCCTTTTGGTGTTTTTGTTTTAGGTCTAAAACACTGTCTTGATGATTTCCTCACCTCCGTTCCTGTCTTTCTGTATACCCTCACCTGAAAACTGAAACTGCTAGACTGGTCTCCCGTATTTCTGTAGTTCTTTTTCCGGCTCCCATCCCTTTGTCTCTCGCTCCGTTTTTGGGTGAGATTTCCTCGTGTTCTCATGGAGCCCTGTTATTGAGTCACTTCTACTATTATATTTCCACTTGCTAAGACCTCTTTTTAATCTTTTAAGTATCATATTGTTTACTATGTAGTCAGAGTAACTTACCTGAGGATGTAATTCATAGTGGGGATGTGGTTTTACAGCCTTTTCCCCTCCTGGCACAATGCGTCTCCCTCCAGGTAGTTTTCTTACGTATTTGTCTCTGTCTTTTACAGCAGTGACTTTCCTCAGTTTTCTGCTAATCCTCAGTTGTCTGCTCAGCCTTCAGATTGTGCCAGTGCAAGTCCGTACAGACGGAAAGCAGGGTAGGAGTCGCCCGGTGCCAGGGGACATGGTGGAGAGTGACGGCGGAGGGTCGGTTTTCTTTTTGGAGTGATGAAAGTATTCTGTAATTGGTTGTGGCGATAATCGCGCAGCTCTGAGTACACTAAAGACCATTACCTTATACACTTCAAATGGATCAGTTGTGTGGGGTGTGAATAATATTTTGATTAAATATTGCAAAACACAAAATGGGACATTACAAGAAGATTAATATCTCCAAGTGTGTGGCTGGGGCTTATCATCTGTGGGTTTCACTGTAGTGTGATCTGGCTGAGCTGTTTAGTTGGGGGAACCACCAATACCAGTATGTGTGTCTGTCTTCTTGGGTTGATTAGATTCTCTACAAAAGACTCTACCGATCTTCAGTATCATCCACCAGAAGTATTTGGGTCCCGGCTTTCTGGAATTTGAGTGAGGGAAGAAGGTGTCTCTGCATCTGTCAGGCTAACGCCCACCTGCTCTCCTCATTTTCAGTGTGGTCCCTTAGCCCTGCAAGTGCTAGGGATCCCCGCCCCAGTCCAGAGACGCTCTGTAGAGAATAAATCTTTTTTTTAACACCAGGGTTGAGAAAGGGCACTTGCCCCGTGGTAAGGAGTGAAGGAGATGATCTGCCTGCTTCTTAATCGGACTCGAAACCAAACATAGTTATATTAGCTGTGCCTCCCACACACGCTTTCAGAGACACTGGTACCTCTAATTCCTGAACTTGGGGGGAGTTCTGTGAATCACAGTTTTCTAGGCTTTTTCTATTTTGTGTTTGGGAGTAGAAAGATGTAGAAGCATCTTTACCTGAACACAAATACCGGTTTTGCCTTCTCCAGGTACTCAGGACCATAACAATATATATTATTGAGATTACTTCTTCATTTGAAATTCTGACCTAGAAAAAAATAAAACATAGAATAAACATTTGCTTTTGAATACTCTCATTTTATACAGAATCCAAAAATAGGATATTTCTCTGCTACCAAGGAGGGGGATATTATTTTTCATATGCAAATAGAAAACTCAGTCCTCTAGGAATTCTGAAAACCAGTTAAGTGCATTCATAATCCTAAAGCTTATGATAAACTGATTTGAGATCCAGGACATAAGCTTCTGTTCAAGTCAGGAAGTATCTCTTTGCCTTAGCAAAGAGATACTCAAATTCTGAGCTCTCAAATTCTGACTGTCTCATAAAGGTTAGATAGACTTCATTGCTAATATTCCACAGATAAAATTAAGTGTTTACTATTTGTCTTAAATACAATTCTTAAGTAGTTCTGTGACGTGAAAGGAGTCGTAAGCCTGTTTAAACTAATTCTAGGGCTCTGGGTATAACATGATGGGAGGATGGTGGCCATGCTTATCATCATCTGTGGTACTTGACCTTGAGGCCAGGGACTGACTTAATTCTTCTTTACATTTCTGGTGCCTAGAATTGCACCTGATACCCCATTAACATTTCCTAGTTTCTTTGTTTTTGGATATCATTAATTTATTATAAAAGAGACATGGCAATTATTTGCATGATGAACAATTTCAGAACTCCAGTGTAATGGGCAGCTTCACATGTTGCATTTCTTTTTTTTTTTCTTGATAGAGATTTTTTTAAAAGATTTTATTTACTTATTTTTAGAGAGAGGGTAAGGGAAGGAAATAGGGAGAGAAACATCAATGTGTGGTTGTCTCTCGTGGGTCCCCTACTGGGGACCTGGCCTGCAAACCAGGCATGTGCCCTGACTGGGAATCAAACCCACAACCCTTTGGTTCACAGGCTGGCTGGCACTCAATCCACTGAGCCACACCAGCCACAGCATGCCACTTTAATAGTGATTTATTTCAGCCTACATACTTTCCAAGAATGTCACAGTCTCTAAATAAAAAACAATCCTTGTCTAGAACTACTTTGGGGCCTCTGTATTCTAGAAGAACTTGATTTCCAACTTTCACACTAACTGGCTGAATCCACTGCTTCCTTTGAAGCTACTACTATTGTTTTCGATACTTTTTCTTGAGATTTTTCTGGAAGCATAATGTCTCCTTTGGTTACAGTTTCTATAGCACTTCTTTCAGCTAGTCCTGAATGAGGGGAAGAAGCTTTCTAAATGTCTGTCTGGCTGCCAACTCTGTCCACATAGTCAACAGCACAATTGTGTCATGTATATTGACAACAGCAGGATAATTCTAGAGTCTTTACCTCCTACTAAACAATTCAATGTAATACAACCTTGGGCTGAATTCTGCTTGTCAGTAAACATGATCTCTAGGATTACCACAGTCTCCAAACCTTACGATTCTGTTTCTCAACCTAAAATGTCACCTTTCTTTCACTTTTAAAAAGGACCTTTGTCTCACTCCATTGATAACAGAAGCGTATATTTGATTTACATTATGAAAAACCTCTTCACCTGTCCAGAGCATCACAACCATTTCAGATGAGCTGTCTAACTTGTGCGACCCCATGCAAAAAACAAATATGGGGCCCCTTATTTAAAAATTATCAACATTTTCAAGATGGCAGAGCTTTAAACCCAGCATGGCCCCCTCTGAGGGTCACAGGCCCACGCGGCCATTTCTGGAGGGAAGACACTGGTGATATGTCTTCTGATATTAGTTGACTTTGGTCCTGCTATTACAGGGACCAGTAGTTCCCCTGGGCAGGGACTTTTTACTATGACAGCAGCTGAAAACCACTCACCATACAGCCATTGCCTAAAACTCGGTGTTTTAGGGACTTCCTAGAGCCAAACCATAGAGCTATTCCACTCCAGAAAATAGTTCCTTAGACAGCTTGCTTCCCACAGTGGAATGCTTTGGTGATGGGGATTTTCATGGGCTTTCTTCAGGCCCTGACAGTAGCTTTCACTGAGTCAAAGTCTTCCAGCCAAATTAACTTAAAACTTGAGATCTGATCCCCAAGGGGAAAAGAACTTGAATAAAAATATATCTCTGATTTCTCAACTCCTGGCAGTTGATAGAACTACTCATTTTCTCCCCATCTTACTGTGTTTTTCAGCTCAGTGCACCTGAGCACCTGCTAGTCATATCAGAAGGAAATGAAATCAATAGCGTTTTCTTCCCCAGTGGCAGACTTTACACTTCCTTCTCTCTTGGCAGTAAGTCATCATTCTTCAAGACCACTTTATAGTCAGCCATGTCCAAGATTTCCTTGAGTTGTTTGCTTTGAACTTGGAATGTGGTAGACACTTAGAAATTTATGTGGTCCTACCCTCACCCACAGAGGCACTTTACATGAATGCAGTGTACTGAAATGTCTCTTAAGAGTTTCAAAAGGATGATTGCGATGCCATTAAGAGAAGTAGAGGGCCTGAGGGAAGTAAAAGTGAATATTTATTCATCATGAGTAAACATCCGATCTTAGCTATCTCAGAACAGAAGCATGTATTAATAAATTGAATTCTGAATAAATTGGCATCTCAGTTCTGTGGTTGCCTTGCTGTGAAGGGCGCTCTCCTGGGGCTTCCCGGGTCAGCTAAATAAGCAGAAGCTGACCCCGTACTAACCCGACTCCCTGTGCAGTGCCGGAAGCCGCTGGGGCTGGCATGTGGAAGCAGGCTGAGAGCTCTCTTTCCCAAGAGGGAGAGTGTAAACCCACACGTGGAAGTTACAAAGAGATGATTGTTCTATAGAAGGAAGAGCTTAACGGATTGGTTATAGAAGAAACTGGCTACCTCTGAAAATGCTAAGCCTCTCCCTGGAACTGAACGACCCTCTGGGAAGGCCGCTGTGGAAGAGAGAGAAACATCACGTGGCATTTTTAACTAGAATGCCTTTAGGTTTTCTTCTGACCCTGCTGTTCTTGAGTGCTTGATTGCAACAAGTCCAGAGCTTTATGGAGGAGAGAAAGTCTGTTAGACATCTACAACCCTCTCTTTCCTTCCTTGTAAATGGAGTGAAACCAAGCTAGCCAGAGTATGGCCTTAAACCCGGGGCTTACACTACCCAAACCCTCAATGTGCTTCCTTTGAGGAAGCTGTTAGATCATATAACCATGTGTTCCAGTTTATACAGGTAACCTAGCATACAGGCTTTTAAAAAATTTTTTATTGGTTGATTTTCTTTTTTTAGAGAGAGAGGAATGCAGAGACAGGGAGGCAGGGGAGAGAGAGAGAAGCGCCAGTTTGCTATTCCACTTATTTATGCATTCATTGGTTGATTCTTGCAAGTGCACTGACCAGAAATTGAACTGCAGCACTGGTGTATCGAGACAATGCTCCAGTCCACTAAGCTACCTGGCCAGGGCCAGCATACATCCATTCGAATTAGAATGCCACTCTGTCATTCCCCAGCTCCATGACTTAACCTCCCAATAGCAAGACAATAATGACATCTACTTCACAAGGTTATTTATCGTGAGGGTAAAATGAGAAAATATATATCACTATCCAGTACAATGCCTAGAATATAACATATACTCAAATATTCATTTTAAAAAATAAGATAGCCTTTCCAACAGTTTAATAGATGTACTACCTGCTGGGCACTGTGTTCAACACACAGGATCAGAGGACATCTAGACCTCTCCTGGGTCCTCAACAATGAGTAATTCTGCATTCTTTCTACCTTAGCCCTGGACCTCCAACTCAGAAGTAGTTTCCAACTAATGTACTTGTTCTAACCAGTGATTGGGAAGCTGCAATTTAATTTGGAAGTTCAAGGTGAAGATGGAGAGCAGAGAGAATCCCTGGAAAGGCTAATGTTCCAGCAGAGCTTACTTCGCCGTTGCCACCTCGGATAGACAGCCTTATTATGGAAGAGCTAGCCTTTCAGCCTGAATTAATACCAGTCACAGACTAGGAGTGGCTTAAGAAAACTAACTCAGTCTGAGACCTC
The DNA here is from genome assembly GCF_021234435.1 of Artibeus jamaicensis. Classification (NCBI taxonomy): domain Eukaryota; kingdom Metazoa; phylum Chordata; class Mammalia; order Chiroptera; family Phyllostomidae; genus Artibeus; species Artibeus jamaicensis. The sequence goes on along the minus strand of NW_026522030.1, from coordinate 38,374,395 downwards.
TGACACAACACATAGGAGGCATACAAAGTTTATCCAGTAATGAATGATGAAGTAAATGAGGTCAATCTTAATCCTTTGGATTAACTTTAAAATGATACCAGAGCTCTGAATTTACTAAGGATTAGAAAATTCAACCTAGTTCTTCAGTGTTTCCATATATAAACCATCCAACGATACAGATATCTATCCTTCTCTATTAAAAAAAAAAGTAATTGGTCTTCAAAAAGCAAAAAAAAAAAAAAAAAAAAGGAAATGTGTCAGAAGGCACAGGAACTAACTGAAAGAGCTCTCAGTAACTATGTAATGCTAAAAAAAATTGAGCAATAAGATAGTATAGCATTGCCCTGGCTGGTGTAGCTCAGTGGATTGAGCACGGGCCTGTGAACCAAAAGGTTGCTGGTTCGATTTCCAGTCAGGGCACATGCCTGGGTTGCCAGCCACGTCCCCAGTTGGGGGCACATGAGGAACAACCACACATTGATGTTTCTCTCTCTCTCTTTCTCCTTCCTTTCCTCTCTCTCTAAATAAATAAAATCTTTTAAAAAAAACCCATAGTGTAGCATTGAATAATACCCCAAACAAGAAATAAATATGATAGTCCATACTGATATTAATATATGATTGATTGATTGATTGAATGAATGAATGAATGAATAAATAAATAAATGGGGGTGAAGAGACAGTCACCCATGTAAGAATTCCAAGTAATTTATGCAGCCACTTGCTCTCACAGAGGTGCAGCATCCCTCCTCTTAAGCGTGGGCTGCATTTAGTGGCTTGCTTTCAAAAAGTCTAGCTGGGAAAGGGAGGTGGGCGTAACTTTACAGTGGAGAAAACTGATAAATACCACACTGACCAGGTGATCAAGGTTAATATCATCAGTGATAAGTCATTTTAATAGTGTAACATATGCCCTTGACATGATATGATGAGAGTGGTACTTTACCTCTGACCTTCCTTCCAAAAGGCTGTAAATACTCTCTAGCCATGTGAAAACATCAGCCAAACCCAAATTGTGGAGCATTCTCCAAATTACCTAATAAGTACTCCTCAAAACCCTCAAGGTCTGCAAAAGTAAAGAAAGTCCTAGAAACCATCACAGTCTATAGGAGCTCAGGAAGATGCAGTGATTAGATGTAATATGATATCCTGATGGGAACAGAACAAGAACATTAGGGAACACTTACAAAACCCAAATACGATATGGAGTTTAGCTTTTTAATGTAGTTTTTAAAGAGGGAGTTGGTGCTTCCTCCCTCAAAATGACATCACCAAAACCTCCACCACAAGTATGCATCAGAGTAGCATTTCGTTGTAATGTGAATGTTGGGAATCATGTTTGAAAACCACCTCCTAAGGCTTTACTTGAAATGAGGTACACTTAGTATACCAGTTGCACACATAAGGACAACTCTCTGTCACACAGTGTGGGTCTTTTTGTAGGTAGCCTTGGCTGTGATTAGTGTATTATGCAGATTATAGTTTAACCTGCCGTGGAATCTCAATCCATATAAGGTTGGATATGAATAGCTCAAACCTCCGAGTTTCCAGAATTTGGGGTTGGATCAAAGTTTTCCATGCAGATGTGTCCAGGGTAAGTAAAAGTTTCTCGCTTTTAGTTAGCTGCCTACATTGGACATACAGACAGCTGTAATTCCTGCCTCATACATAGAAGCCCAGGCTGTGTATTTCCTAAGGGAAAGGTGTGCATTGCCAGACTGTGTCCCAGATGCTGCAGACGTACAAAACTTTACTCATAGGTCATTGACTTGGCAACACCATCACTGTTATTAGTCTGCTCTTTTTTCATCAGCTCCAGCCTTTCCACCTTCAGGGAGATGAAAGTCAAAGCAGGAAGGCATACAGTTTCTCTGAAATTGGTTCTGGGCACACTGTTGATTTTGAAATCTTACTATCTTTTCTCAGAAACAGTTGAGCCCACCCTCCCTGAGAAAATGTTGACATTTCCTGTAAACTCATATGCAATTTACATTGGTTTCATTTGCATGACTTTCCCTGAATAAACATGAGGAAATTGGTCTGAACTTAGGATAAGTCAAGCACAGTAGAGAAATAAACTACTTCCCCACACATTGTAGGGGGTCTTTTTCAGGGGGACCTTATGCAACCTAATAAGTTCACCTAAGAGATTATAAAGTTCCTTGGTGTTCCATTTGAGGAGTTTTCTATCAGCTTCCTTCTTTTGGGTGAGAATAATAGGTAAAGTATATTGCTACAAGAAAGGGAGCTCCATAAGGCTGTGTCCTCAAATATTATGGCACATGTAACAATTCTGTGGAAATAATAGCTATCAGATAGGGTTCTTTGCTTGCAAGCAAGATAAATTGGCATGGCAAAGGAAATTACTAGGAAAATGGCAGGCAGTTCACATAATCTAAAAAGAAGGCTAAGCTATCAAGCCAAAGGAAAAATATGAAATGCAGCCCCTCGGTGGATTCATTTATTCATTCATTCATCAGTATTTGCTGAGCCATAGTATTTACCATGTCCCGGGCATTGTGCGGCGCAGTGGGGATTGAGGAGTGCGGGGGATCCATCATGCTCTTGCTTTCACTGGGCTTGCTTCCAGACAATCTCAGACTCACAGACAGCCTCACATTTGGCTGCCGCTGATCTCATTACTGAGTCCCTGTACTTTGTATCCATCCTTCATCAAACTACCCAAGATTCAGGTCCCTAAGATTGTCCGATGAGCGTAGCTCAGGTCAGAGGCTCACCTCTGAGGTGAGGTGCTGTGATGTGTATCTCCAACAGGACCACATGGAACTAGCAAAGCCTCGTTCCCCGAAGGCTGAGTGGGCGGCCCTTACCAACAGAGGAAGGGAGTGCTGGGTGGGCAGGAGAAGTCCACTCTACTTCATGTTAATAGTGTAGAGACAAGAATGAGAAAGCTTGGATCTGGCTTAGAATTCTGGTTCAAGCCATGTACATATAAATAAGTGACCTTGGTTGTGTTTCCATAACCTTTTTAGAAGTTCCCTTTCTTTCCTCATCTGTATACATGGATGAACAACCCCACTCACAGAATTGCGGTTGTTGTTGGAAATCTTCTCTAGGTCCTTTGCAATAGCAGCCCCTTCCTCCTTCCCACATCACCACCTCCTGACTTCTAATGCTCTGTTAGTTTTACCCGCTTTTGAACAGTATATAAACAGTCATACAGCATGTACTCTTTGTATCCAGCATCTTTGCTCAATACTATGTTTGTGGTTTCATCCATGTGGTTTAGAGTTGCTGTATTTATTAATTTTCATTGCTGAATAGTATCTAATATGTGAATATACCAATATTTGTTTATATGGTCTATCGATAGGGGACATTTGGGTTGTTTCTCCTTTAGAGCTACTATGTAAAGCTCCTACGGACATTGTCCTACGTGACTTTGGTATCGTAGGAATGCATTTCAATGAGGTATATACCTAGGATTGGCATTGTTGGGTCAGAAGGTGCATGTGTTCACATGGTTTTTAACTTAACTGCCCCCAGCAATGCATAACAATTCTAGTTGCAGCACATCCTTGCCAGTGTCCGGTGTGATCATAGAATTGTTTTTATGCTTAAATCTGGGTCACATTTAGTAGCTTTGGTAGTTGAGAGCTTGCTCTGATAATTGCAGAGTTAGTTGTATTTGCACACAGTTGTGAGATCTACATAGCATGTACAGATATTTTCCATGCTTTTCTCACAAATGATAATTCAGTCTGTTCTGCTAGTACAGTGTTTATCTTAGCCTGGGAATCCATAGTGCATTGGCCAATGTGTTGCACAATCCCTACTGGGTTGGATCCTTTTTTACATGTGTTTTTTGCTTTGTTTTTTGTCACGTTGGCCACTTAGAATAGGCATCCCAGCTCCCAGCTCTTGTCTCGGGAGAGACAATAATAGTGAAATCACCAGGCACTGACCTGCAGGCTGTTAGGCCTGCTCTCTTCCCCGTTCCAAACTAAGGCAGGCATCAGTCTTGCCTGGGTCATGCTGAGGTCTCTTTGTAGTGGTACATACCTTACCATCCTGCCAAACCTGGGTCTCAGAGCACCGTTCTCAGCTTCTTGGGACCTTATTTATTTGCTTCATGTGTGAAACTGTGGTAATAATGGCTACCTCGATGAGTTTGCCAAAATTGTAAAAGATAATCTATGTAAAGTGCCAGGCTCATTGCCTCAATTAGGAGTAGATATTACTAATTTTAGGGGTGGTAATTATTGTTGTTGTTTGATCTCAGTCACAATAGGCTTTAAATTGTAGATTTTTAAACACTGAAGAGTGCTGAGAAAAAGACCACAGACTCAAATTTTAAAACAAGACCTAGCCATTTATAAGAATTGCATTGTCAGAAGGGAGCACAAGAGCACTCACCAGCCCCAGGGGCTGGGACCGCCACACCATGTCTTCCTAACACATGACGTTAGAAGTCACGTCTGGTACCTGAATATGTCCTCTGCCTCCCACTCCAACCCCTTCTGGGAATTGCTCTGCGATCTATGGGAAAGAGAGCCTTGTTCTCACATGAAAACAGACTTCAAAAGGGAAGACTTACCATGCACATTGGAAAGACAATCAAACATACATTTGGAAACTAGAGGAATCACAGTATCTGTCCACAAGAACAAAGGAGAGTATGTGACTTTGGAAAATCTGTAAGAGGGTCTTTGGTTGTTCAAGGGAGCAGCACTGAAGTTATATTTGTTAGGTTTTTAATTAATTATGGGGCATGACATTCTTTTGCTTATGGAAGTTAATTTCTTTATTTAAAAAAAAAAACGCCACTAGTTAGCCCAACACCTTTGCTTTGAAAATAGGAAACTGGGGTGTGTAGAAGTGGCACCACTTGCTCCAGCATCACTTGCTCCAGCATCGCTCAGGTAGATAGTAGCAGAGTCAGACCAGAATCTGGTTTTGTCAACGCTGACTCCAATGACCTTTCCATTGATCTTTTCTTAAGTATTACAAGGGATGATGCTGACTTTCTAAAATCATTGACTCATGAAGTCTAAAATTGTTTAAAGGAGCATTTTCCCCTGTAAATTGTTTTTCGCTGAAACTCTGTGCCATCTAGAATTATAGCTAGGATTAATTATAGGTTGTCAGGGCCAGGCACTGTGCCACCAGGTCTTTTAGATGTTTGTTCCCTGTGTCCTTGTAGCAGGACTGGCCTAAGCTTTGGTGAGTACCGCAGGTGTGCGGTTGTTCCTGGCGATTAGTAGGCAATTTCCTACACAAGCGGTATTGCCTAGAGTGGGGCATCTTCCCCAAAGTGTTGGTAGGACAAAGTAGGTCCTTAAAATAAAGATAGGAGGCTTTCTAGTGCATCCAGATATTGTGGGTTTTATTCGCTTAGTGTCTGTGTACACACACACCATATATACACACACATACATATACATTATCTTCCATATACACTAGTGTACACTCTTTTTTACTTTTCAGGTTTTAGAAAGGACAGAAGTGGGCTGTAACTATTCAGAGTCAATGTGTTCTTGTAATTACGCCATTAGTGTCTGTTGATTAAGAAATTACATATGGAGATATGGACTTGAGTGCCCCTTCTGATTATTCTGGACCCCCACTGGGTTCTGCGGTTCACTGACTGGTAACAACATGTCAGCAGCAGCCATAGTGATTCTGGTGGAAAGGGAAGCTTCACCAGATTGTGAAAAATGGCTGGCAGGGTACTTCTTTCCCCATGTGAAGTAGCGTGTTCCTCCTGGCCCGTGAGAGTCAGCTGTCCATTTTGTGAACCAGCTGTTAAGCACAGCCATTATTAAAAATTAAATCACATAAACTTATGACTAAATGAGTTATATATTTTAAAAGGCAATAGTCAAAAGTCCTTTCTTCCTAATTATTTTACTTCATATCTACTAATATCTGCCCTTGAGGCCATTATGTATGTACTATGCGTGTAGTGAAAATACTGTATAATGAGGTGCTTTTCAGCCTCTCCTTCAGTGACGTCACACTGGTAGACTGAAGTAGAAATATTTATTCCACAGCAGTTGTCAAATGCTGTAATTCACGGCTAAATATATTGTTTCCTTTATTGTTTTTTTTTAAATAAAAAGCATGTTGTATCTGTAGACGCTGCATTATCGATAGCACAAAAAAATTGAGGGAATGTTCTTCCAGTATTTGCAGACTATCTTCCCATTTTTCAGAGAAGTAGCTCATGTTATTGACAAATGAGTGACATTCTAACAAATGTCTCCATTTCATTGTTGCCTTATTAATATAAAGGAAAATACCAACTAATATCATGTTAGAACTACACATTCAACTACAATTATAAGTTTGCTGTGGATGTAAAATTTCTACAAAAATCAACAAGAGTATTCTATGATAATCAATTAGTTATATGGAAGTTATAGTAAGACTATTGCATATTTTATTACTATTTGTAAATTAGGTGCCACACATTCTGTCAGTAAAATTCCTAATAAACCTATATATACACATATTTTTCCCAAGAGTCCATTGTTAAACACCAATACATTTGTGCCACGGAAGTCCATAAAGTATCTGTTTCTTTATGATACCAGTCTTCAGTGATAATAATACTGCCTATTAGGAGCTAACACGTATTGAACACAAATGCGAGAGTTTATAGGACTCACCTCACTGAGGCCTCACAAATGCTTAAGAGACAATGAGGAAGGTAAATCCAAGCACCTCCAGCTCAAGTGGGAAAAGACATTTATTAGGTACCTTCCAAGACCGAGGAGCATGGTAGACACTGCAGATAAATTATTCACGTCAACCTTGCAGTAATTGAGAAAAGTGACTTTTATCACTACTGTATGGATAAAGGACAAGCTCAGAGAGATGGAGCAACTGCCCGGGCGCTGCTGAGTAACAGCAGTCAGAAGGGGAAGCCGTGAGAGGAGAACCAGTGTTCCCCGTGCGGCCGCCTCCGAAGTCAGCTCGGATGTGCTCTAACCAGTTCATCTGGGGAAAGGCTGTGGAGGACGCTCAATAGTAAATACTTCGAGAGCATTTTTATTAATAGCCATTGAGAAATTTAATGTAATAGGATTCAGACACACAATTAAAGACAGGCATTATCCAAAGTAACTAGAGCTTAAATCAGACTCCAAAAATGGATAATTAGACTTCTCGGGATTAGGTAAAATAAAGGAGAAAGGGTTTATAATTTCAGTGACAGGTTTTATACATCATTATTTGTATTTGCAGATTGCTAAGCACATTAACATGTAAAAAGTTGGGTATGCAAACAGTGTCAAATAATGGGTACTGTGTTTTATGGGGTTTTACGAAGTGACTAATTCTCAACTAGCTGACCTACCTCTGCTTTCCGGGAGGCTGCGTTTATTGAGTGTGACACACATCTGACCCCAGTAAAGCCGGTGGTCTTCACAGCTCCTAAACCTCAGCCAGACCCCGCCTCTGGAGTGGACTGCCAACCCTCCCAGGCGCTCTGGACACCAGCTGCAGAGCAGAGCCGGCGCTGAATGGCAAAGGCGCAGGCAAGGCTGCGGGTGGCAGTGGCCGACACCCCCCTCCTCGCTCTTCGCCAGGTTGCTCAGGATGGGCCAGGCCGGCCTGGTCCTCGGTCATTCAGACCAGCACACCACACACCTCACTGCCTTAGCATTCTTCTAAGCCAGTGTCGCTTTTCATCTTTTCTTTTTTCTTAGATCTTTGTATTTGTTTATGACAACTAATACATTAATTTCGAATGTCTGTGACAGGTTTCTCCAAAGTATAGTTTCAAAAAAGTTACATAGGAAATAATACAGATGCAACTCATCAAAGTTTTATCATGCTAAATATATTTGGAACATATTGTATTTCCTGTTTTTATTTTGCATGAGTGATTACAAACTGTTCTCCCATAGAACTGTCTTTTCGATGTTTTTAAATAGAATTGTATATATTTAAGGTGGGCAGCATGATGATTTGCTATACTGTAGTAAGCTAATTAACATACTCATCTCTTCACGTAGTAGCTACATTTTATGTTGTTGTAGAAACCAAGAGTTTAATTTTATTTAGTCAGTTAGCTTGTTTCTTTCCTTCACTAGACTCTTAAAGGTAGGGATTGCGTTTTGTGTTGGTTTTGCTTGGTTGGTTGGTTGAATTTGCAGTTCTATTTTTGTTTGCTCGTTTTTATTTAAGATCTACTCTCACCCTGGCTAGTGTGGCTGAGTTGGTTTTGAGCCTCGTTCTGTTCAGTGAAAGGTCACCAGCTCGATTTCCAGTAAGGACACTTACCTGGGTTGCAGGTGTGGTCCCCAACTGGGGTGCCTGTGGGAGGCAACAGATTTGATGTTTCCCTCTCGCATCAGTGTTTCTCTCTCGCGCCCCCCCTCTTTCTCTAACTCCCTCCCTCCTGTCCCCCCTCCCTCCTGTCCCCCCTTCCCTCCCTCTCCCTCCTTTCCCCCTCCCTTCCCTTTCCCTCTCTAAAACCAGTGAATGGATCCTCAGGTAAGGATTACAAAAAGTCTACTCTCTCTGCAGCTCTCAGATATGCAATGCAGTACCGTTAAGTGTAGTCACCATGCTGCACATCTCATCCCCGGGACTGACTTGTAACCAAAGTTTGTACAACCATCCCCTGTGTGTGTGGTGGGAGCACCTGAAGCCCACCCCCCGCAAACGTCCCGGCCACAGTACAGCAGTGCTGACTCACTTGCCGCCGGCCACAGTACAGCAGTGCTGACTCACTTGCCGCCGGCCAGGTCCTTCCACCAGCACCTGCCGTTTCCCCCGCCTCCCCGCCAGGCAACCGTCGTTCTACTTTCTGCTCCTACGTGGCTGACTTTTTTTTAAGATTCCACATATAAGTGAGACCATGTAGTATTTTTTTTTCTGTGTCTGTAAGCTGGTATTTCTTAAAGTACAGATTCTAAAACCAACTGCTACAGAAAGAGCACGTTGTAAAATGCCACTTCCTAGGCCTTTTGGTGACTCTAATACACATTCCAGTTTGAGAACCACGATTTAAGCAAGTGGAGTATGCACTGACCTTTGATTCTAAAGCTCCTAGTTTTGATCCTGAACTTGAAGGGCTATGGTATATAAAAGGGCCACCGCCCCGAGTGCGAGGCTCTTTGGTTAGGAGGAGGGGAGGGCTGTGAGCCGGGACCTACTGTGTGCTGCTGCAGAGGGATTCACCGCCCCTGCAGCCAGTCCTGTCACTGTTCTGGGTGCAGCTCCTCCCCTACCAGAGGCAGTGTCCCTGTGTCGCAGCACAGAGTCCTCTGGGGCTCTTGGGTGCTGCTCCTCTGAGCAGTGCCACCTTTATGCTAGACAGCTGGCAGCCACCTTGGGGGAAAAGAACACAACAAGAAGAAAGTCGAAGAGGTGCTAGAAGTGGAGGGAGAGGAGTATGTGATGGACAAGTTCTCCACCATCCGGGGTGCAGGGCAACTCAGAGTAGTGGTAGCTCCTCGGGTGGAAGGGGTTCTCAGGTGAGGACAGCCCGTGGGAGCCCGAGGAGAACCTGGAGTGGCCCGACCTCACTGCCCAGCTTCTCCCGTCACAGGAAGCTGCACTTGAGACAGAGAAATCAGAGGGGGCCCCACAGTGCTGACTCTGACTGTGAAATAAAGGGAGAGGAGAGCGAGCCAAGGAGGAAGAAAGAAGGTCAGAAAAGCCACAGAGCTTTGCCTGGGATTTGGGGCTGGAACCGATCACTGGGGCTACAGACTCCAGTGGAGAATCCATGTTCCTGATGAAATGGGAAAACTCCGAGGAGGCTGACCTGGGCCCTCTGCTGAGGAAGCCAATGTCAAGTGCCCCCAGGCTGTCATAGCCTTCTGTGAGGAAAGGCTGATGTGGCACTCCTACCTCTGGGAGATGATGACAAAAAAGATGACCAGAAAGAACTCTCCTGAGTACAGCCCCTGTCATATCTGACTGGGTTGCAAGTGGGGAGAGGAAGGAGCTCTCCTTGTCTTGACACCATAGGGGTGGCCTTGAGGCAGCCCAGGTGCTTTAAAGCCATTCAGTGCTGAGCAGTGCACGCCCCTCCCTCCAGTGGAGGGGAAGGAGGACCCGTGTTTCAAGGTGACCCACTGTGTATTTTGATGAGAAAAGCAAAGGGTCTTCTATGTTGGATAAAACTTGCAGGGTCGGCGTGTGGGAGGGCAAAAAGAACTGTCCGTCTTCAAAGAGCATCTCCACAGCCCACGGCCTTCTTCCCAGCAGTGTTAACTCTGCATTTTTACAGCGTAGCCAGTGTGTATTTTTTTTTTTTTTGGCTATTACTGGTATGTTCTTTGGGGGTGAGAGGAATGGGAGGTGTGAAGGAAGAGAAATGGTTAGGATCATTTTCCTTAAAATTTGGGGCCTGATTGGGGAAATGGTAAAACAATGAAAAGAACAAGCAACTAATGACGATTCAGTGCTGTACCCAGAATATTTTGTCTTTTCAAAAAAAATGTCCTCGGCACTATAAATAAGAGGCTGTTTTTTGTTTCTTTGTAAGAAAGAAATAGATTTGCTGCTCTGCCCATTTATGCACTCCTCTGCCCATTTATGCACTCATTGGTTGATTCTTGTATGTGCCCTGACCCAGGGATCGAACCTTCAACCTTGGTGTATCAGGACAGTGCTCTAACCAACTGAACTACCCCACCAGGCCTGAGAGACTATTTAAAAACTGTGGATGTCTGAAACTTATGACCCAACATGTCCCCTGCCTGAGCCTAATGCTGTCTCCAACAGGAGACTGATAAGTTGCCAAAGCTGCCGTGTGGGAGATGGAAACTGGGTGCAGAGGAGAAGCCTTGTACTGGAGTTTATACACCGGCAGGTCACTCCGTCTGAGAGGTGCAGGTTCTTGATTTGACAAGGGGACCGTTTCTTTTCCAACTGTGAAGTTATAAATATTAGCTTGTCCCTCCAAGCCACTGGCTGAGGTATTTGGGGAGGAGGAGAAGACGGCATAGGAGGTGTGAGAGTGGAGAGAAGGGGCCCTGCTCTTAGGTGCAAAACTCTTGGAGCGTCTCTGGTGTCTGAGGTCTGGCATCATTGGTGGCAGGGTTTGGTCACTCTCAGCACAGGTGTGTCAAATCGCTTCAGGAGCTGGATTACTTCACAAGCCCTGGACTCAGGAGAAGGTGAAACTTCTATACTGAAGCAATAGTTTACTTTAGAACACAAAACAAAACAAAATGTTTCTAACCCTAAGAATTATGGAATGCCCATAAGTCTGTCTCGAATCGCGAGATCCGTCAGTGCTCAGCGCCATGCACACCTGCGTCCAGAACTCCATTGGAACCTCACTTTAGGCGTGTGTTGGGTTTCTTAGAAAATTTTGTCTAAATGTGAACTCCATATTCACACTGTCAGTTTTTGTCTTCATAAAACTATCTGTATTTATAAGAAAAATTAAAAAGGACCACTGCCACAGATTATTAAAGCTGAGGCATGATTTATTTGAAAGCCAGAGGAAGCCTCAGGAGGCCAGTCCTGTGCCCCCTCTCAGTCGTCCCAGCCGGGGGCCTTCCACTGTTTACACACTGCAGCTCCACTCGCTCTCTCCGGGCCTGACTGCCTAGGCTCCCAATGCCTCAGGACAGGGTGGTCACCTCCCCCACAGGTGATCTGTGACGTTTCTGTGACATCCTCTGTTCAGGTCAGTCCTTGTAATCAGCTTGGTGCTGGCCTAGCCACGCAGGAGAAACCTTCCTGTCATTCACCTAACAAGCACACGAAAAATCAATCCCACTTGTGGTTTCCCCATGGCCCTGAATGGTTATAATTACAATACACACCTGTGATAGCAAGGCTGCCTTGGAAAACGTTCTCATAATTTTACACAGCAACTTCTGAGGACACGAGAGTAACTTGGGTTTTGACTAATGATGCACTTTTATGCAGAGGATGAGGATGGTCATTTCAGCCCTGTGCCTGTTTAGCACAGTCACAGGAGGAGGACCTGAGTGGAGTCTCAAAGCTGAGGCACAACTGCTGTCTAAAAATTCCCGGTAAATAATAAAGGCTCAACAAATATTTGGTGGATTCTACCAAAGAAGGGACTTCCTTTTTAAAGACAGAAGAGGTAGTGTTTAGTAAAGAATTGGAATGGTGCTTTTTTCCAAGTACCCAAAGTATAAATTTCCCGCAGGCTAAGACTACTGGTGCTCGGGGCTGAAGAAAGGGAGAGAACGTGAGTGGGCCAGCCTGTTTGCCAAGGCAAGGTCTTCCGCTACACGTTCACGCCACCTGTGCTTGCGAGCCTGGCCAAACTAAGTACCACACGCTAGTGGCCTAAACAACAGAACGTTATTGTCTCATAGCTCTGGGGCACAGAAGTCCAGGATGTTGACAGCGTTGCTTCCTTCTGAGAGCTTGGAGGGGGATCTGTTCCCTGCGTGTGGCCTCACCTCCAGTGGTCTGCCCTCTGTCTCTGACTTCCCAGGCTTGCAGAAGCACCACCTCCATTCCCGCCTTACCTTCACACAGTGTTCTCCCTGTGCACCTGTGTTTAAATTCCCCTTCTTCATAAGGACACTGTCAAATTAGAGCCCACCCTACCTTAGTGGGACCTTGTGTTAACTAATTCTATTTGCCATGAACCCATTCTCAGACAGAGTCACATTCTGACGTGTGTAGCAGGGCGCGGTCCTCAACATAGGAATCTTAGGGGAGGATGCACTTCAACACGTACCACCACCTGTCTGAGTAAATGTTTGTCATTCTGCATTTTTCAGTTCTGATAACAGTGAGTGTAAAGAGATGGCCGAGTACCTGACTTCAGACCCGCCCCATAGAGTTATGTCACTGAGGTGCTGTGTAGGGGATAATGGTGCCGCGGGTGGGACTTCTTTGTTCATTTTATCCTAAACCCCTGTTGGTTCCATTTGCTTACACAGCAGAGGGCTTTTCCATTTCAGCACACTATTTCTGATCTGCTGTTCTGATCTCAAATGTTGGTTTTCCGAGAAAGTTGAAATAGGCCCAAGTAGGCTAAGCATCAAAGTTTTTGAAAGCTGGAAGGACCTCATCCAGTTGGAAGTCCTGGTTTTACAGGTGAGGAAACGGCTCGGGGAGGTCAGATTGCTTACCCAGTTGCAGCACAGTCTGCTAACGAGGGCCCAGTTCCTCCCACAATCAGCTCTCCGGCCGCTCGTCTAGCTCATTCCTCACACAGGATGCTGTTCCTCCCGGTCTTGGAGGCCGTGGGTCCCCTGGGCTTTAAAAAGGGGTCTTTCTCTAGCTAGAGAGTATAATTAACTGTTTTCAGTGCATGCCACTTATCTGGCATATTTTGTGAACCATTCATAGTACGATTTCACATCCCCCTCCAAACCTTAATTCTGAGACCTACTTAAATATATTATCTCTCAACTCCATGGATGAGGGCTCAGGAAAGAGAAGTAATTCTGATATTAGGCTCTGCCAAATATGAACGAGAAAGCATGTTTTCTAAAAGAACAGAAGCCATTCAGTATTGTGAAGTCTGATAGAAATTACTTTGTCAAGTTTAATTTCTCAGTGGATTTTTCTTGCATCTTTACATTTTACAATAATAATACATGTGATTATTTGCTTCTCAACATTTATTATCTATTCCCAATATTTTTGAAAGCTCATTAAGTCAGCAACCCAGCCAGGTCTGAAGTGTTTGCTGACATATTTTTCACTTTTAGCACAACACCTGGGAAAAATCAGGCACTAAGTGTGCATCTGAATTGACTGTAAAGTCTGGCAAGTGGGTAAAGCAGGTCCTGTTTCTGATGCTGACAGTTCATTATTGAAATCTTTATATTCAGTACGATGCACAAATCTTAAGTGCACAGTTCCATGAACTTTTACAAATGTGTACACTCCGAACCATCACCCTGACCAAAATAAAGAACATTCCCATCACACCAGAAAATTCCCTTCTGCCCTTTTCCTAGTCATGACCCCCAAGGTCATGGACAGTTTCTGCTTTGTTTTCTTCTAGAACCTTACTAGTTATAGCTTTCATATTTTGCCCATGATCCTTCTCAAATTAATTTTTGCATGTGGGGTATCAAAGTTTCTCCTACTGTTCTTTATTCTTGTTCATCTTGATTAAGTCAGAGACAGCCACTTTTTCTATTTACTTTAAAATGTTTTATTTTTAAATATACTTGATATGAAATATTATATTTAATATAATGTAGTTATACATTATAATACTTGCAGAGTATTATAATATATAATAGTATACTTGATACAAAATATATTTCATATCAAATATATAGTTTCAGGTATATATCGTATCAAAGTGCTCACCCCAGTAAGACCAGTACCCGTTTGGCACCATGCATAGATATTACAGTGCTACTGACTATTTTCCCTGTGCTGTATACTTTGCATCCCTGTGACTGCTTTTATAACTGCCGATTTTTACTTCTTAGCCCCTTCACCTTTTTTTAAATATATTTTTTAAAGATTTCATTTATTGATCTTTAGAGGAGAAGGGAAGGAGAGAAGGAGAGAAATATCAATGTACGGTTGCTTCTCATGCATCCCCTGCTGGGAACTGGCCTGCAACCCAGGCATGTGCCCTGACTGGGAACCGAACTGTGATCCTCCGGTTCGCAGGCCCGTACTCAATCCGAGCTACACCAGCCAGGGCTCCCTTCACCTTTTTATCCAACCCCCAACAACATCCTGTTGAGCAACCATCAATTTGTCCCATACATACAAGTTCCTTTCTGTTTTGTTCATTTACTTTGTTTTTTAGACTCCACATACATTTACTTTGTTTTTTAGACTCCACATATAAGTGAAATCATATGGTGTTTGTCTTTGTTTGCCTGATTTATTTCACTTGGCGTAAAACCCTCCAGGTAAATCTGTGTTGTTGCAAATGGTAAACTTCCATTCTTTTTTTTGGCCAAGCATTTTTCCATTGCATATATGTACCACCTCTTCTCTATCCATTCATCTAGTGATGGACACTTAGGTTGCTTCTGTATCTTAGCTATTATAAATAGTGCTGCAGCGAGCATAGGGTGCATGTCTTTTTCAATTAGTGTTTTGGGTTTCTTTAGATAAATACTGGATAAATACTCAGCAGTGGAATTGTTGGGTCAAATGGTAGTTCTGTTTTTAATTTTTTGAGGGACTTCCATACTGTTTTCCATAGTGGCTGCACCAGTTTACAGTCCCACCAGCAGTGCACTGGGATTTCCTTTTCTCCACATCCTCACCAACACTTGTTTGTTGATTTATTGATGATGGCCATCCTCACAAGTGTGAGGTGTTATCTCCTTATTTTAATTTGCATTTCCCTGATGATTAGTGATATTGTGCATCTTTTCATGTCTGTTGGTCATCTTTTTGTCTTCTTGGAAGAAATGTTTATTCAGGTCTTCTGCCCACATTTTAATTGGATTGTTCATTTGGAGTTTTTTTAGGGAGGTGAGTTAAGTTTTATGAATTCCTTGTATATTTTGGATATTAACCCTCATCGAATGCATCACTGGCAAACATCTTCAGTGCAATAAATAGGTTGTCTTTTCCTTTTGTCGATGGTGGTTTTCGCTGTGCAGAAACTTCTTAGCTTGATGCAGTTCCATTTGTTATTTTTTCTTTTGCTTCCCTTGCCCAAGTAGACATAGACAAAAGAAATTTTAACATCAGTGTCAAAGAGTACACTGCTTATGTTTTCTACTAGGAGTTCTATAGTTTCAAGTATCAAATTTAAGTTCTTGATCCATGCTGAGTTTATTCTTGTATATGGCACAAGAAAGTGATCCAGTTTCATTTTTCTGCACGTTTCTGTCCAGTTTTCACAGCGCCATCTTTTGAAGAAGCTGTCTTTACCCCATTATGTAGATTTGTCATACACTAATTAACCACATAGGCCTAAGTTTATTTTAGGGCTCTCTAGTCTGTCCCATTGATCTATATGTCTGTTTTGATTACTATAACCTTGTAGTGTAGTTTGATATCAGATAGCAATGATACCTTCAACTTTTTCTCAAGATTGCTTTGGCTATTTGGAGTCTTTGGTGATTCCATATAAATTTTAGGAATATTCTAGTTCTGTGAAAAAATCATTGATGTTTTGATCAGGATAGCATTTAATCTAGTGTGCTTTGGATGATATGGACATTTTAACAATTCTATCCACACCACAGCATAGCCTTCTGCTTATCTGTGTCTTCTTCAGTTTCTTACTTCAGTGTCTTATAGTTTTCTAAGTGCAGGTCTTTTATTCCTTAGTTAAATGTATTTCTGGGTATTTTTTGATGCCATTGTAAATGGGAATGTTTTCTTAATTTATACTTATGATAGTTCATGATAGTTCATTATTATACAAAAATGCAAACCAATATCTGAATATTAATTTTGTATCCTGCTACTTTACTGAATTTATTAGTTCTAATAGTTTTTTTTGGTGGAATCTTTAGGGTTCTTTAAATGTAGTATTATGCCATCTACAAATAATGACAGTTTTACTTGTTCCTTTTCAATTTTTTTGTCTAACTGCTGTAGCTGGGACCACTAGTACTATGTTGAATAAAAGTAGTGAAAGTGGACATCCTTGTCTTATGCCTGATCTTAAAAGCTTTCTGCTTTTCACCATTGAGTAAGATGTTGGTTGTGGGATTGTCATAGATGGTCTTTATTATGTTGAGGGATGTTCTTTCTATCCCCACTTTGTTGAGAATTTTTGTCGTAATTGGTGCTGGATTTTGTCAAATGCTTTTTCTACTTCTCTAGATATGATATGATCATATGCTTTTTATCTATCATTTTGTTTATGCAGTGTATCACCTTAATAGATTTGGGGATATTGAACCAGACTTGCATCCTGGGAGTAAATGGTACTTATAGCAGTCTACTTTAATTGATGGTTGGTTAAGTTGGACATATTCTAAGTTTTTATCATTGCTTTTTACTTTTCTGTGTGTATCTATGTTTATCACTTGATTTATTGCTGTAATTACACATGATTTTCCTTCTTTTGCCTTTTAACCTTTATACTAGCTTTATAGTTGATCTACTCTTCTGCTGTTTGCTTTGTCAGTACAATTTTTTCCTTTCCTATATTTTCTTATTCATATTTTTTATCTTTTCTACTTTAGGAAGTACCTTTCACATTTCTCGTAATACTGATTTAGTGGTGATGAACTCATTTAGCTTTTTCTTGTCTAGAAAACTTTCTTTCTCCTTCAATTCTAAATAATAAGACATGCTCGGTAGACACCCTGGCCATGTAGCTCAGTTGGTTAGAGCATCTTCTGGATATGGCGAGGTTGCCAGTTCAATTTCTGGTTAGGGCACATACAAGAATCAACTACTGAATTCATTAATAAATGGAAAAACAAATTTATCTCTCTCTAAAATCAATTAACAAAAATCAATTTTATAAAAAAAAGACTTGCTTGCTGGGGTAATCTTGGCTGTAGGTCTTTGTTTCTCACTTTGAATATTTTGTGCAGTCCCTTCTGGCCTTCAAGTTTTCTGTTGAGAAGTCACCTGACAGTCTCATGGGACCTCCCTTGTGACAAACTGCTTTTCTCTTGCTGCTTTTAAGATTCTCTCTTTGTCTTTAACCTTTGGCATTTTAATTATGATGTATATTGGTGTGAGTTTCTTTGGCTTCATCTTGTTTGGGATTGTCTGCAGTTCCTGGACTTGTATGTCTATTGTCTACTTCCTTCACCAGATTTGGAAAGTTTTCAGTCATTATTTCTTTGAATAGGTTTTCAGTCCCTTGCTCTCTCTTCTCTTTCTGGTATCCCTATGATGTGAATGTTGGTATATATGGTGTTATACAAGTAGTCCCTTAAACTGTCCTCATTTTTCACTTTTCTGTTCTAATTAGGTGTTTTTCCCTACCTTCTCTTCCAGATAACTAATTCAGTCCTCTGCTCCTTCTAATCTGCTGTTTATTCCCTCTCATGTTTTTTATTTTACTTATTGCATTCATTTCTACTGGTTTTTCTTAATGATTTCTGCATCTTTGTTGAAGTTCTTACCGAGATCATCTATTATTCCTCTTAGTTCATTGAGCATCCTTATAGCTAGTATTTTGAAATGTGTCTGGTAGATTGCTCATCTCCATTTTGTTTAGTTATTTTTCTGGAATCTTCTCCTGTTCTTTCATCTGGGATATGTTTCTTTGTCCTAATTTTGGCTGATTCCCTCTGTTTCTGTGTGTATTGGGTAGATATGCTGTGTCTCCTAGTGTTGGCAGGGTGGTCTTATGTTGTAGGTGTCCTGTGAGGCCTAGTGGTGCAGTCTCCCCATTCACCAGAGTCACGTGTATTAGGGGTGTCCCTTGTATGGGTTGTAGTCCCTCCTGTTGTAGTTGAGCCCTAATTGATGTTGGCATGTCAGTGGGCAGGATTGAGCCTGAGGTTGAGTGGCTAAGACGGCTGACTGTGACTGCAGCAGACAAACTGTTATACAGAAATGATCCCACAGAACAGGGGTCTCCTTGGCAGGGCTCTTGTGCCAGCCAAGTCTCCCCAACAGGTGTGCCACATGAAGACTGGTTGGGTGGTGCATGGGTTTGGTCTAAAGCCAGCCACCTGGTGAGTTGGTTCTGCAGCCTCTTAGCCAGTGAAGATGCTCCAGTGAAGGCCAAGGTAGGATTAGTGACATCTGGTAGAAGCTGAAAAGTTGGTTGTCACTTGAACTGGACTTGGAAGTGGTTGGGAGAGGCTATATTATAACTGGAGCCAGCTGCAACTAGTGCCGGGCTCAGGAGCCTTTGTTGGGCACCACAGTGTGACCCAAGGCATCCACCACTTGTGCTGGCCTGTGGCTGCCTAGTTTGAAACTACATTCCAAACCAACGCTGGCTGTGGCTTATGCCAGGCTTGGGGCTATCTGATGGGAGTTACAATGCAAGACGAGACCAGTCACCACTTGAGGCGGTCTTGGGACTTCTTAGCAAGAGGTACAGGACATGTTGAGGCCAGCCAGTGCTTGTTTGGAGTTAGTGAACCTGAGAGATTTTAGGAAATTCTGCAGTATGAGCCAAAGTAGGTTGCTAATGTGGAAAATCTGCTGGGAGTGGCTTGAGCCTCATGTAAGAGTTGGATAGGTCGAGGGTCTCACTGATTCCCCAGAGCTGGGCAAACAGTGTTACGTGAATGAAGAAATCAGATGTGGTGCATACCTGTACCTGTCAGCTGGGCGAGGAGAGGGCTCAGGAAAGGATCAAAGGTGCTTGCCGATGCTACAGTCCCCAGAGACAACTGACTTCACCCCTGCCTTTCCAGCCCTCACCGTGGATCCAGTTAATTCAGTTCCTCCCCAAATGTCTCTGGTCCTCTTCAGGCTGCCATACATGCACGGGAGCCCAGAGGGAGTGAGTCTGTGAGTGAGCAAGTCTGTGGGCCCCTTAAGGGGACTGCCTAGGACTCCATAGGATACAATTCCCTCCTGTTTTCACAACCAGAAGGTATAGGGATTCCTCTTCTTGGTACTGGTGGCCCAGGCTAGGGAGCAGTGTATGATTCTAAGACCTTGCTCCTTGGGGGTGCCTGTGCAGCAGAGATATCCCTCCCGATTGCCACACGATGGGACCTGTCCTTTCCACTTCCCCACCCCTTCTACCAGTCTCATCATAGCTTCTTTATGTCCTTACTTATAGGAGTTTCATTCAGCTAGTCTTCAGAATATTATCAGTGACGGTTGTTTGATGACTTAGTTGTCATTTTGATGTGGCTGTGGGAGGAAGGGAGCACAGACTTTCCCTCCTCCACCATCTTGACCAGGAGTGTACTTTTTTCTTTTACAACTGAGCCATTGTTCCTGGGGGTATCTCAGAAACACAGCAAAGGGCAACAGCTCCACAGTGACCAGATAGCTCAGGGCAAATCCAGCTGCCACCATTTATTCACTGTGGTTAGACAAGTGCCTTACTACTCGCATGTACAAAATAAATAGGAAGAGACCCAACCTACCAAGGTTATCTTTAATAATTAAGTGAAACAATGTCTGTAATACAGTCGTCACAGTCGATGACTGTTGGCTTTAAATGTTTGGGTGGATGTTGGAAAGAAAATTAAATTTCATAAAGACACGCTGTGAAAAAGCCCTGAACCTGGATGATGACTCCTTTGTGAAGGTTTCTCCACCCACACACACCGTCCTCAAAGGGAGGGCCCTCACCCCGTTTCTCTGCTTAGTTCTAAACCTCCTGGCAGTGGGAGCTCAGTTGCTTCCTGCTCTCAGAACAGCCGTGGCTTCCTGCCTGCAGAACAAAGGCAGCGAGTTCTCTGCCCACCGCTTACAGAGAAGCCAGAAGTCTGAGGCAGCAGGTTTCAGAGACAAAGAGATGTATTCATCAGGCCACCGAATGAGGAGACCAGAGACAAGGCTCAAAGTACTGGCCCTAAGCAAAGGCTTAGGAGGGTAAGCAGAAATTGGACATATTTATTGATTCTAATGGGGAGGTCTGGATGAATAGTCTTGGAACTAAGCTATTTAAGGCTAGAGAGACAGAAGGGGTGAGGGAAAACAAAGAAATTCCAGCTGGACAGAGTCTGATTATCAGTCACGTGTGCGTCTGTATTGGGTCCCTGCACTGGATCTTCTTTATTGGCAGACCCTTCCCTTCTTAATGGGGTTCAGGTGGTAAAAGTAGCATCTCTACCACCTGAATTCCATTCATTCGGGTTCCACTGTGCTCGTGAGGTCAGATTAGGGTAACTTAGCTGCTAACTGCACCTGCTCAAGCCTCTGGGACGAGTGTGATACAACTTGATCTGTTGGTCTGTGAGGACGCCTGTTTTCGTCTCCAGAAAGACACTTAAAACTAGAAAAAAATGCTCTTAGGATCTGGTCTCAATGTTAGGGCCCAGTTGCACTAACAGACCTGGCAGCACCCTGTTAAATCCAAGACCGGACCCACGTGGCAGCCATCAGCTCGTAACAGGGAGAAAGCCTATGCTCTGCTTGCCTCCTTTTGAAACAGAAGGCCTCCTGGTCTAAAATTAGCAAAAACGAGAGATCGTGGAAGAGCAGCAGCTGTGCTCATGGCTGAAAAGACAAAGAAACATCCCTCTGAAAGCCTCCTGTTCAGCAGGGTGGGTTTGGAATGTGGGTGGTTTCACAGTCTGGACACAGTGACTACAGCCCAGTGCTTCCCGTCTCCCTGGGTCCACACTGTACCCTCAGCAAGGACCTCAGTGTGAAGGAGATGCTCCTCGCTGGCGGGGGCACGTGAGATGCTGCGTCCCGACACTAGCCAGGCTGCACATAGGAACCGCGTGCCCGGGCTTCAGAATTCTGCAGCCTCCACCACGTAACCACCTGAGCTGGGGGGTGGGTGGGGGGGCTTTTCTGAGAGATCATCACATCTGAAATGCCCAAGTCCAGTTGGAATCTGCCCTCTTCTAAGGAGAAGGTGGCTCTAGGACTGAACAAGGGTTTGTAGGCTTTAACTGAGGCCAGGTTGTATTTGTGGGTTTTCTCTGCAGGTAAAGTTTTTCTGTCCACATTTGTTATTAGTTAATGTTCTGGTAGCTAAACTTAGAAGAGGAGAAATGGAATTCTTCCACAGTCTTATGATGAATCTGTCTATACCCCCTCTCCCCTACCCAGAAAAGGGGCGGAGTCCCAGAGGTAAAAGTCACAGTGATACTCCTGTGGTTTACAAGGGAAGAGCTTACCTTCCGTTGACTTTCCTTTCATTTACAACGTCTGACTCAGTCCTCTTGACGGCGCTGTGAGGGGGCTGGGCAGGGATGGTCATTCTTACTTACACGGGAGGATCCAGGAGCTCCGTTGCATGACTTGTCCAGTGTTACAATTAACAACCAGAGAAGCAGGGCTCATGTCTAGGTCGCTGCTCTTAGTGAAGACACGCGCTGGGTTCTGGATTTAAGCAAAAGTAAAAAAGGAGAGAGAGAGAGAGAGTCCATTTAACCTCCATGTTGGGAACATTTTTCATTGCACCCAGAGAAGGAAATGTAACGCTAACTCACTGCTGGCCAGGAATTAGCAGTGGTTTACGTAGTCATAATAAACTGTATATATCAATTTTCTAATTTTGGAGCTAATTCATGGACAAAGCAGGAAAAATTAGATTATAATTTCAAAATAGAAAATAAATAGTAACAGCCATGACAAAGTAGAGATAAAAACAATTTTTAAGTGCGTCGGATATGAAGTAAGGGAAAGCAGGGACAAGGAAGAAATAATGTGGAAAATGAGAGGAAATATGGTGTGTGGATAATGGAATAAAGAAGGTTACTTCGCATACTATTCCCAGCAACAAAACAAATAAAATATAAATAGCAACTGTCAGGAGGAAGTACAGAGTGAGAGAGGGTCAGTGCCCTTCATATGCAATCAATAGTGCTGCCTTAGGTTGAGAATATCATTTATTCTGATTCATCAAAAGATATGAAGGGAGGATACTAAGAAATTAGTGGTGGAGTGGGTGGGTGTTACAGTCACGTCCTCCCGGCACCAAATTGGAATTCCAACCAAAATATAGAGTAATCAGCCTGAATAACCAAGTGGAGAGTAGCTGAAGAGAAGTCACCACATGGAGACTGGTAAGAAGGTCAGAGGTGTGAAGAGGACTGGCCCCATTCCCAGGGCCAGTGGCTGAGATCCCGGAGGGATGTCTCAGCTGCAAAGGTTCTTCCCCCTGAGAAGCGTGGGGTTTCAACCCCACACCAGGCTCTGCAGCCCAGAGCACCAGAGCCAGGAAGAGGCATCCAGATAACATCGGCCTCTGAAAAAATCAGTGAGTATTCTGTCCTCCAGGAAGAGGAGTCATTAGAGACATAAGAGCCCTTTTAAAGGGCCAATGTACAAAATCTCATTCATATCCCTCAGCAGAAGAAAGGTGGAACAGATGCTGGGACCCCTGTGCCGAGTCATTCTCCTGTACTGCATTCCTCCCCTACCACCACCCACCCTCCAATCTGACTGGTGCCTTCACCCCAGGAGATCTGCTAGCCACACTCTCAGTTCTCCCTGCAGCCCCACCCTCCTGGCTCCTAGTGGCTCCGCCCTGCTGAAGTCTGGGGAGCATCCTGGGCAAACTGAATTGTGCAGCTTTAAGACAAGGACCATTTTCTCTTGCATGTGCAACCAGTGCAGAGCCCTCCTTCTACAGCCAAATCCTGGTCTGTTTGGGCCTGATAAACTCCTCTGGCCCTGCCCTGAAGACTGTCTGAGACCCCACCACACCCAGCAGGTGGCAACTAGTTGTGGTATACTGTGGGACATTTACTGAGTGACCTCTGACACTGCACTGGCGCCAAGTTTGAAGCTGTATCTGGCGAACACCACTCGCCCCGCCTGGTATCTGAGAACCTACCTCAGGCAACTCGAGTACCACCAGAGGCTCTTTCAGTGACTGAGCCCACCAGACCTCAGTGGATCTCACGGAATCATGGGACTTCTACTTGCATGCCCCAGGCCAGGGGCTGGTAGGAGATTTGACATGTGGTGTGAGCATACACTAAATTATATACCTGAAACCTATATAATTTTATTAACCAATGTCACCAAATAAAAAAAAAGAAATGTTAAAGGGTCTTCATTAAGGAGAAGAAAGAAACAGGAACATAGTTAAAGAATAAAATGGCAATAAATGCACACCTATGAATAATCACTTTAAATATAAATGGCTTAAATGCTCCAATCAAAAGACATTAGGTAGCTGAATGGATAAGGAAACAAGACCCATGTATATGTTGTCTACAAGAGATACAAACAGATGAAAAGTAAAGGGATGGAAAGTATATTTATGGAAATGGAAATGAAAAAAAGCTGGGGTAGCAATACTGATCTCTGACAAAATAGTTTAAAACAAAGGCTATAGTAATAGGCAAAAAAGGACACTACATAATGATGAAAGGAGCGATCCCACATGGGGATACGTAACCCTGCAAATATTTATTCCCCCAACATGGTAGCACCAAAACATGTAAAGCAAATCTTGATGGACATAAAGGGAGAGACTGACAGGAATGCAGTCATAGTTGAGGATTTTAGTACAATATCCCTGATGAACATAGCTGCTAAAATCCTTAACAAAATATTAGCAAACTGCATTAAGAAGTACATTAAGTAGATCGTACACATAATTAACTGGGTTTTATTTCAGGGATACAAGGTTGGTACAGTAGCTACAAATCAATAAATGTCACAAAGCACATTAAAAAAAATGAAGGACAAAAATTATGTACTCATATCAATAGATGTAGAAAAAAAGCATTTTATAAAATCCAGCACCCATATATGATAAAAACTCTCAGCAAAGTGGAAATAAAGAGAGTATACCTCATCTAATAAAGGTCATATATGACAAACCCAGAGGCAACCCCATACTCAATGGGCAAAAACTGCAAGCACTTCCCTTAACATGGAGAACGAGACAAGGATGTCCACTTTCACATCTCCTATTCAGCATAGTACTGGGAGTCCTAGCCACAGCAGTCACACCACAGCAAGAACTGAAAGGCGTATAAATTGGAAAGGAAGACGTAAAACTGTCATCATTTGTAGATGACATGATACTGTCTATGGAGAGTCCTAAAGATTTCACCAAAAAAAAAAAACTACTAGAAATGATAAATGAATTCAATAAAGTAGCGGGTACCATATGATTTCACCTGATATATGGAAAGTAATGAAAAAAAATTAACAAAATGAAAACAGACTTATAGCTACAGGGAACACACTGTCAGCTGTCAGAGGGGAGGTGAGTTGGGGAAAAAAGGCAAAGGGATCAAGTAGAAAAAACCATCTCAGACACAGACAACAACATGGTGATTACCAGTGGGAAAGGGGGGATAAACTTTGACAGAGGGAGACCTGATTTAAGGTGGTGAAAACACAATACAACATACAGATGATATATTATAGAACTATACACCTGAAACCTATGTCATTTTAGCAACCAATGTCACCCCAATAAATTTGACTTAAAAAAATTTAAAGTCAAATTTCATTGTATGATTACAATGAAAAAAAAAAAAAAAAGGTATGAAGGAACTACCAGAAGAGCTAAAAGAGAAGTCATAAAAAAAGCTGCCCCTAGGAGTAATGAGGGTCGGGGCAGGAGGTCATTTGTTTCACAATAGGTCATCTGTATTACATGATGTGTTATGATATTATTACTTTGATTTTAAAAATTAAGGCAGTAAGAGGATGACTATTAAAAGACAAAAACCTATGAATTGTTCCATATGTTGTTCTGAGCAAATGCCCCCATGCTAATTAGCTACAAAATATTCATCAGATCTGCAAACAGAAATCAGAGAGTTCCAGGCTACAAGGTTATTGATGGCTCTTTCCAGCAGTCTAGCCAGACTAGTGCTCTACAGTGAAACCAAGCTAATATTGCTGGTAACAGAAAGGAGCCGTTCTGTAGATGACAGAGAGACCTGTGTGGCATCAGAGAACCATTCATGTCTGCTCTCAGAGAGAGTGCTAGGAGACAGTAAACTTGTCCCTCTTACCTGTGACAAGTTTGTGACCGTACAGAGAGCAGAGCAGCTGAAGAGGACTGCCAGCTACTCGACTTTTACTGGGAAGGAACAGAACTGGCAGATTAAGTCTCCTGAGTGCCTGTTGCACGTGAGGCACATTAGCCCTCAGACAGTCTGAACTGAGGCAATTGTGGCAAAACTTGACGGTGCAGAACCCGGGCAGGTAGCTGGACTCTTACACACAGCCACGTCTTTAACAGTACTTCCAGAAGTGGATTTTTCCCAGACTATGAGGCTGAAGATTGGCAAGGCCTCCGACTTGACCACTGGGATTTGAGGGCATTCCTCCCAAGAAAGGTGCCCTCACTTATAAGTTATCCCTAAAACAGAATCTGGGGATCTCTCAGGCAGAAAAATTAAAAACTGATTCCAACTAGGATTGTGCCCAGGAACCAACAGTACGATTAGAAAACAGAGCAGTAGCAGGACTAGTCCCCATGTCAGAATGGAAGAGAAACATGGACATTTGAATGAAAACCCTTACAGAACATATCTTACCTCTATTCCTTGGGGCATTATCAAGAAAGGCTTTGAATGCATTTATTTGGATTGTATGGTTTATCTTGTAATATCTGTCTATTCTAACAATAATTACATTTCAATAATTGTTTAAGTAGCAATGGACATACACATTTAAATATAAAGGTTCTTACTCTCAAATAATACTTTATGTCCTGTGTAAAGGATTTAATTAGGAGAAAATATACCTTTATCTTCAAAACACAACAAAATAAAAAAAAGAAACAAAAAGAATTGAGCTACCATATGACTTAGCAATCCCTCTTCTGGGTATGTACCCCAAAATTTTGAAAACACTTATTCATAAAGATATGCACCCCTATGTTAATTGCAACATCATAAGCAATAGCCAAGACATGGAAACAACCTAAGTGTTCTTTGACAGATGATTGGATAAAGAAGATAATGGTACAAACAGTGGAATGCTACTCAGATGTAAAAAGTGATGAAACATTGCCATTTATGACAATGTGGATGGGTCTTGAGAGTAATTAAGTAAAACAAGGCACATGGAAAAGGACAAGAACTACATGATTTCACTCATATGGGGGGTATAAAACAGAAAGCAACAGATGAACAAACACAAATTTATATCATGGACAATGGTATAGTAGTTACTAGGGGGAAGTAGGGTGAGGGGAGGATGAAGATGGTAAAGGGGGCCAAATATATGGTGAATAGGCCCCGACTGGTGTGGCTCAGTGGATTGAGCACCATCCTGCAAACCAAAGGGTCATTGGTTCAGTTCCCAGTCAGGGCACATGCCTGGGTTGCAGGCCAGGGGCATATGAGAGGCAACCACACATTGATGTTTCTGTCCCTCTCTTTCTCCTTTCCCCTCTGTCTAAAATAAATAAAACATTTTTTAAAAATTAAAAAATATATATGGTGTTGGGCGGAGACTAAACTTTGGGTGGTGAGAACACCTGCAATAGGCAGATGATATATTATAAATCACACATTTGAAGCATACAATGCTATTAACAAATGTTACCCCAATAAATTTTTTAAAAGAAATTGTACTGAAATATAAATATATTATCTTTTAAGTGGAAAAGAACAAATAATATGTAAAGTTTCAAACTATAATTATTGAATTTCATTTGTTTCTAGAACAGCCTAATTTACAATCTAATATAAGATATAACCACAAAAAAAATGTTGCTTTGTAAAGCATATTTTACCTGCTTTTTTCTTCCTCAAACCTTTTGGCCCATCATTACACAAGAGAACAAAGATCACCAGGCTCACATCAAGCTTCACATACTGCACTTGTTTTTGCTGATTTGTGTGATTATTTCACACTGCCTTAGCTACTTTGGTTTTGGCAAATTCCAGCAGAGACAGCCACAGAAAAGGTGCTTACTGAGAAAACAAAGTCAGGTTCTAACTCCGTTCAATTGCAGTGTGACCTTGGGCAAGCTCCGGTGCCTCCTTGCGCCTCCCTGGGCCTCAGCTGCCTTATCTGTGAAGAAGTGTTGGGCTGACAGGTACACGGAGGGGCCCAGCAGAGATGCTGCTGATTAGTAGAACAGGCCGGGTACCATGGGGAAGGGCGTAGTGGGGACCCTGGAGACTGGAGAGGACGTGCCTGGCTTAAAGGGGGCAGCTGCATCCTCTCTGCCACCCAGAACTGTGGGCTCAGAGTTGGCCAGCTGTTCTGGTTTCTCATAAGAAGAGGTGGATGGGTTGTGTTGTTTGTTTGCTTTATTTTGTTTTGTTTGTAAGAATTTCTTATTTCTTAATTTAGCAATCATTCAAACTCAGAAAAATCTCTTTGGGTCCAAAACACTTTTCCCAGCCACACTGTGGGCCAGCAGTCTGCAGCCTTCAGGCTGGGCCTCCTCTGGGAGGAGGCGCCCCCACCCGAGTCAGTGCTGTGCAGCGCTGGCCCTGCAACGTGACAGACGTTCTCCAGGCCCCACCGCTGCACACGTGGTCTCTTCACCTCAGGTTTGGGACCTCTGAGCTCAGTGCTCCTCTGTTGTTCGGTCAACTAGAACTGTTTTCCTCTATTAGGAAAAAGGTAATTTTTTTGGAATGATTGGCAAGTAAACCAGGTCTTTATTCAAAATGGATAGTTCTAAAATATCTATGCCATCGAATTTGTTACTTCTCATACTATGTGCTAAGAGATCAAGTTAAAATCTTGACCTTTAGGCACTTCATGAAACCTGTTTTTAAAACTTTATTGAGATATATTTTGCATGTCATAAAATTCATTCAGTTAAAGTATACAGTTTTGTGATTTTTAGTGTATTCCCAGAACTGTGTAACTATCACTAGAATCTAATTTTAGAACATTTTTGACACCCCCCCAAAAAGAAACCCCATACCAAATATCTGTATCCCCCCCTTATCCCTGCCCCTGGCATCCACTAATCTGCTTTCTGCCCCAGTAGATTTGCCTATTCTGTACATTTCACATAAGTTAATAGGTGCTCCTTTCTGATCAGCTTCTTTGGCTGAGCATGTTTTCAAGGTGCACCCACTTTGTTGCATGTGTCAGTACTCATTTTTTATTGCCCAAAAATGTTCCATTGTGAGAATCATTTATCTATTCATTGATTAGTGGAAGTTTGTGTTATTTACACTTTTTTGGCTATTATGGATAATGCCATGGTGAAAATTCACATACAAGTCTTTTCTTAATATCTGGAATTTTAAGAGGCGAATGATGGGAACTGATTTTTTTTTAATCCTCTCCTGGGGACATGTTTATTGATTTTAGAAAGAGTGGAAGGGAAGGAAAGAGAGATGAAGAGAAACATCGATGTTAGAGAGAAACATCAATTGGCTGCCTCTCGTGCATCCCCCAACCTGGGACAAACCCACAACTTAGGCATGTGCCCTGACCAGGATAGAACCCACAACCTTTCAGTTTATGGGATGATGCTTCAACCAACTGAGCCACACCAGCCAGGCCTGTGTACAACTTTTCATGTGCACAAATATATATTTGGTTTCCTTGGGGATATTTCTTGGAATAGAATTGCTGGCTCAAATGGTTTTAAGGACCCATGAAATAAGTTTCCAAGGAAGCTGCACCATTTTACATTTGCACCAGCAATATAGGAAGGCTCCCATTTTTCCACATCCTCTCCAGCACTTGCTTGTCCGTCTTTTCTATGATAGCCATCCTAATGGGTACGAAGTGCTATCTCATTGTGGTCTTGGTTTGCGTTCCCGCAAAGACAAGTGGTGTTGAACAGCTTTTCATGTGCTTGTCTAATTGTATATCTTCTTTGGAGAAATGTCTATTCAGATCCTTTGCCTATTTCTAAAGTGGTTATTTACCTTTTCATTGTTGAATTATGAGTTCTTTAAATAATCTGACACAGATCCCTATGCGTTTCATTTTTGTCTCAAATTTAATGCTCCAAATATTCTACTTACTCAGGAAACTATTTTAATGCAAGTGGAAAACAGTGTAAATAATAATTTTTCAATATACCTATTAGATTTTATCAAAGTTTGACCATGTGATGCTGAGGAAATTGGGTGTTTCTTTTTTCTGTGATATTACATTTCAACTAAAATAATTCACAAAGTTACCTGTTAAATCCCAAAGAATGTTCTAGGTTTCTTTCCTTTTTTTATTTTGTTTTAAACATGCTAGAAGCTTACCCATGGTTTCCCAAAATAAAAAAGTGTTAGATTAAAAAATATTTGCAAACCAAGTTTACTTCTAGAGAGGTGAATCTCTGGGTCACAAAAGGACAGTAGAAAGGATTACACTGTGGCTACATTTTACACTACAAGTGGTGCCATTTAAGTTATTTTAAAGAGAAAAGCACTTTTATAGAATATTCTGTTACACCCTTACTCGTACAAGAGAAATCAATAAAAATCATAACTAAAAATTTAGACAAGAAGGGGAAACCTTAGTTTTGAATCTCATCACATAAATTATGTTTACAAAATAATCCAGAAGCCATTATAGGTTTTTTAATTATATAAATATAAATTAAATATTTATATTTAATTATATAAAAACCACAAACTACCCCCTGCAAAAAATTTTGAAATGAAAATCAAGATTCTAAAAAAAAAAAAAAAACATTAAGAGGCATGCCAATCACATA
Source organism: Artibeus jamaicensis (assembly GCF_021234435.1). Classification (NCBI taxonomy): domain Eukaryota; kingdom Metazoa; phylum Chordata; class Mammalia; order Chiroptera; family Phyllostomidae; genus Artibeus; species Artibeus jamaicensis. The sequence goes on along the minus strand of NW_026522030.1, from coordinate 38,344,346 downwards.
TCTTCCGGGTAGCTTGTTTTACATTTTGTTGTTTAGGTAGATAAGTTCTCTTTCTCATAAGGCTTAACCAGGCAGGATCATTTTCTGCCCACAGGAGTAGGGAATAGCATCTGAAGAGTTGAAAGGCAAAAGTCAAAGCCCATGACTGCATCATTGTCTTGATCCAAAAAATAACCCAAGCAATGTTTATTGCTACACAGTGCTTCTCAAAATAGCAGCTCTTGAACACTGGTGGTTTCCTGAACCCAAAAAACTTGTGAAGGTTTATATATAAAGTCAACAGCTAGATAGGAAAAGAACACATTCCTCCTGCTCTTTAAAAGCAATCAGAACAGACTCTGTCTCCCATATTGTATAACACATCTTAGGTTTCTGAAAAGAGAACTTCTTTCACAGTATCCAGAATGTAGGAGAAAAGGCTCCAGACCACAAGCAAAGTGGTTTTAGACTTTGATTCCCACATTCTCAAATGTCATCACATGGAAGACCTACGGGAGACCCCATCTCCGTGCCCTCCTGACAGTGGTCTGCACTCTTGCAGTTTTCTCTTTGGGTCTTTTATGATGATCAGGAAGAAATGCAAATGAACCAGAGTTATTATGATCACACAGTTCTTTTCACAGTGTTATTTTTGATATTGTAAAGGTCAGGATTTCTAACTGTTTCACACATATTTAGTTAATAGACGGCAATAGAATTACGTGTAGCTCCCAGACTAGGAAAGGACAGGGGAATACAATGCCCTCGCTAATCTCCCATCCAACTGGGAGTCTCAGACAAGGAGCTCAGAGGATGACTCCAGGTGGGGGTTTTTAGAAGGGGTAGGCTCTGAGCTAAGCACAGACCGGGGCAGGCCCTGGTAAGGGGAAGTGAGAGAGGAAGCCAGTCCTCTGCGGGCCTGCTCGCAGCCCTACTTACTGCCCAGGGAAGGCCACAGCCCACTGCCAAGTTTGCCCCCCCTTCTCCCAGCTTGTCTGACACCAATATCACACTCACCCACCATTGTTTTGCAGATACTATGTTCTCACAGAACCCTCACATGGCAAATTTCCACAGGTTAAAAACATAACTAACTTTATTTCAGTGGGGAAAAGACTGTGCATTTCTGAGCCCTTGAATTAATGACCAATGTAACTACTATAAAAATGGACCAATTACTTAAACAGTGAGCACTGGTATCATGACTAAACAAGGTGGTTTCCCTTCATACGTGACTCTTCAATATGACTGTCTCCTTACATTCCTTTGGCTTTTGTTGTTACTAAGGATACATGTATGCTTATCCTCAAAGAGCACATAATGCAAAGCTCTGTATGTAATTCACTTATGTACTTATGCGACTCACTCAGGTATTTATGTCATTCATTGTAACTCACAATGTAGGCCTTGCGCCAGCAGCGTGAGCATGCCCTGGGAGCTTGCTGCAAATGCAAACCACGGCTCCGGCTGAATCAGTGCCTGGAAGGGGGCCCAGGAAACTGCGCTTTAACCAGCCCTCCAGGGGGCTCTGATGCACATTGAAGTTGAGAACCATGGCTGTAATTAAACCTTCCTTTCCTTTGAAAATATAAACAAAAAATAATAGAAGGAAATCATCAATACTAATGAAGCACAAGGTTATCTTTTGTAAACTAGCACAGCAGGAAAGCTGTGAGAGGAGAACGTAAGCATGGAGGCCAGCTATTCAAGGTCAAAGATGACCAGTGGCCCCAAGAGTCACAGCAGTTCTCCCTCACAAGGCATAGGACCCACAGGTGACCTCTCAGAAATGTGAAGAAATGTTTCGTCCACCGAAGGAGACAGAGAAAACTGTTAGTAAAACCAAATTACTTAACCTCAAGTGAGCACATCTCCAGGTGTAACTAGATTGACTTCAAACACTCGAAAAATTTTTTTATCCCAAAAAGCTTTCCCACACTCAGCCTCTTTAGCCACAGCTTTGGAGGTGTCCTTGGATCTTGTTCGGGAGCTCATGTGCTCATCTTTACTCTTGTTTACTTTTCCAGTAAAGGGTTACCTTCCAGTTCGACGTTTACCTTGGAAGAGGGGACCATCTACTTGACTTCTGAGCCAAATGCTGTGGAGATAGAGGATGATAACGCCTCCGTGCTCGACGTTTATTTAGTGAGTAGTTTTCCGTTTCTTTCCCTTCCCTGCTGGTTTACACATGTGCCCAGCTCACAGTTTACACTGAACAAGTACTGTGAGGCCAGATGCGCCTGGGCATTAAAGGAGACAGTGCATCTTTCCACAACCCATCATTTATGTACAACGTCACACAAAAGAATATCTAGGCTAACATGCTAAGTCGCCGCATGTAATAAAAGAACAGGTCACTTAGTGTTGAGGCAAAGTGGGGCTCCTGGGTGTTATTCCCAAAGTCACCTCTTCTAGGACTCAGCTGTGTCCCTGTGTGTGGGAGTCCTCTTCACTGGCGGAGACCCCCTTGAAAAATTGGTGGCCCGAGAAGCACAGACTCGGGTTGTGGGAAGAACCTAAATTCAGCACCAAGCATCCTGGCTCCCTTCCCCCCTCCCTCTGTTGTCACCAACCAGCCGTATGATCTGGACAGGAACCTCTCTAGCTGTTGTCCTTATTTGCCAGCAGAGGGGAAAAATGCCTGCCTGACCCACCTCGCAGGCTGCTTGGAGGATTGTGAACGATCGTGCGTGTGGACACCCTTCCAAGCCCATCAAGTGGTCTCTACAGGCTTAATTGAATCATTAGATGAGGCCTAGGAAGAGACTCTAATGGCTGGATGGTAAAATTCCCCTGAAAACTACGCCTCACGCTCATTTTCCACATCCTTATATAGCTGCACCAAATCTCACGAAACAGGGAAATGTTGATTTGGAATTTTCCGCTTTTTCAAGTTGTGCCTGTGCACTGCATCACTCTTAGTGTCCAAGCCAGACATCAGGAGTCGACACCACTGTGTCAGAGTAGCACATCAGCTCACCCCACCTCATGCTTCTCCATGCTCTCCAACTTAGCACTGTATTTCCTAACTTTACTCTGTGGGACACAGTCACCCAAAATGCTGGTCTTCGGTCCACAGCCCTCTAGGGTCTTCCCATCTTCCCTGGAGTAAAACCCAGGCCTCAAGGCCCCATCCAGTCTGGTCTCCCCTGCCTCTCTGACCTCCTCCCCTGCCTATAGTCTCCTTGCTGATGCTGTTTCAGCCACACTGGCCTCCCTGGCAGTCCTCCCACCCACCAAGCATGTTCCTGCCTCAGGACCTTTGCACTTGATATTACTCCCTGGACACGGTCTCAGCTCTCCTGTACTTGTTCCTTCACTTCCTTCAGGTCTCAGCCCAAACATCTTCGTCTCAGAGAGATTTTCCTTGACCCAATATATAAAACAGAAGCCCCCAAAAATATTATGAAAGGATTATTTTTTACAAGCCCTAAATATCCTGGTATGGCAAACAGAATTTTTTCTCACGAAGCAATACTCCTTTCCACAATGTCCTAAATGTAAAGTATAGAGTATATTGCAGAATCTTTACAAAAGAGTTCATTCCTCTCTACAACCAAGAAGACAGGGAATTAAATAGGAAAAAAATATTCAGTGTTTGGGAGATCTCATGGTATGTTTTGTTTTATCCAAAAATAGATATTATATCAGAGAGATGCAAATTAAAACCACAATGAGATACCACTTTATACCGGTCAGGATGACTATCATAAACAAAGCAACAAACAACAAATGTTGGAGAGGTTGTGGGGAAAAGGGGACCTTAGTTCACTGTTGGTGGGATTGCAGACTGGTACAACCATTATGGAAAACAGTATGGAATTTTCTCAGAAAAATAAAAATCGACCTGCCTTTTGACCCAGCAATTCCACTGCTAGGATTATATCCTAAGAATCCCAAAACATCAATTTCAAAGAACCTATGCACCACAATGTTCATAGCAGCGCAATTTACAATAGCCAAGAGTTGGAAGCAACCTAGGTGCCTGTCGGTAAATGAATGGATCAAAAAATTGTGGTACATATACACAATGGCATTCTATGTAGCAGAGAGAAAGAAGGAGCTACTGCCCTTTGCAACAACATGGATGGAACTGGAAAGCATTATGCTGAGTGAAATAGGCCAGGTGTTGAAAGACAAATACCATATGATCTCACCTTTAATAGGAAGCTAAACAACAAAACAAACAAGCAAGCAGAATAAAAACAAAGACACTGAAATAGAGAACAAGGGGACAGTGACCAGAGGGGAGAGGGAAGGGAAGTTAAGGGGAAAAAGGGGGAGGGATTTGGAGGAACAAATAGGAAGGACACAGGAACGAGGACTGGAGGGGTGGAAATGGGAGGGAGGTGGGGAGCATGGGTCGGGGTGGGCTGGGATGGGAGAAATAGAAAACTGTACTTGAAAAATAACATTTTTTAAAAGTGAGATAATATAATTAAAAAGGAAGATAAAAAGAAAAAAGTAGATATTATTTATCAGTAGAATTTTAAAGTAGGAAGGAATTACTGATCATGTAGTCTATTCCCCTCTCATTTAAAAGTGCATGTTATATAATCAATGAAAAATTGCATTTTTATTTCATTTTGTAAATAAAAACTTTGATTTCTGCCAACCCGATGAGTGAGAAATTATATCTTGTTCTAATTTGCATTTCTCTGAAGAAAAGTAGAAATCAGGAAAGCTGAAATATAAGACCAAGTGAAACCTCACCTCCATGAGTGAGAGCTCGGGCCACTTGTACGTTTACAACAACCAGAGGTGCCCCCCAGGGGCACATGGTTCTCCTGAATGGGACTCAGACCACAAGGTGGTTAAACAGCATTGCTAGTACCTGTGCCTTACTATCCTTTATCCCTTTGGTAGAAAAGTTGTCTTATTATTGTGTTTGCTCCTCCTTGGTACTATCAATTTCATTTATGGAAACACTGCTAAATATTTATTTGGTTTTATTAGCATCTTATTTTGATGCTTGCATCAGAAACCATAAGCAAAAGCTACAGTATTCATCGTTGGTTATACTGCAAGCACTTGAGGACCAACTAGGGAAAAAAGGAATCATGGGAGTTTGGAGTTGAAAGAGAGGGTGAGAGTGGTTAGCTGGCCAGAGTGCTCTGCTGACCAGTCTTCCCAGCATGATTCTTGTTTGGTTCAGAAGTACTGGAGGACGGGAAGGGAAGGGAGAGTGGAGTCAGGCCATGGAGGGAGTGACGAGGCCGTGGAAATTCCTCTCACCAAGATTAGAGGAAAAAATGATCTAGCCTAATCTTATTTTGTAGCTAATAATAATAAGCTGTAAAACACTTTTGAGCTTTTCCTACATGCCTGCCACTGTCCTAAATACTTTACACATATTAATTCATTTAATCCTCATAACAGCCCTGACGAGGCAGATATGGTTGCTAGCTTTGGTGTTTACACATAAGGCAACCAGGCACACGGAGACTATGCAGTGCGCCCACGGTTATGCAGCCCACTGTCTGTGCATGAGACTGGAGGTCAAACCAGTGGAGGCGAGCCCCGAGCCACACTCATAATGGCTGCCAGGATCGGAATGATGCTTCCTTTGCAGTACACAAATGACACTTAGAGAAGTTAAGTGACACATTAAAATATATATACAACAAGATAACATGCCATGAAAAATAGAGGGAAAAGGATACAGAGACACATTTGGGTTAATAAGCATTGATTATTTTTAAATTTCAATACAGAGCGTGAGAGTTCAAGAACAATGGTGAGGGCAACAGTTTGGTATTGTTGGGAGAGCACAGAATTTTGCAGAGGAGCCAAACTAAGCACATGCCAGGCCGTCCTGTGCTTTTCTTACCTAGCTCTGTCACACAGGACGGTGTCAGTCCCCGCTCATGCACATGAGGAAGCCGAGGCTCACCTGATGGGCTCTCAGCTGGTTAAGAGGAGCTGGCCAGAGGAACTGGTCTGGCCAAAATTCCAGACCAGCTCCTACGCAAACTTGGAAACCATGCAGTACGCTGTCACCATGCTTGTTACTGATGATTGATGCAAGTGTCATGTTCTGATCATGCTTTTGAAAGTGACAGATGGATCCAAAAAGGAAGGAGTGGCAGTTTTATGTTGAGGATAGTTTTTGTAAAATTTCACTTTCATTACTGTTTCCTTTCTATTTTTTGTAGTTCTCGTACTGCCCTTTTGTACTAGAACTTCTAGTACTTAAAACTTTTGCTGTCAGAACCCCTTCATACTCTTAATTATTGAGGATTCCCAAAGAGCTTTTCTGTAGGTGAGTTCACAGTTAAAAATTTTTAATGACAAAAATTTAAAAGATTTGTCATTAATTTATTCAAAATACTTTTATTAAATGTTAAATTTCTATGAAAATAACTATTGTTCAGAACAAAAATAAATTTAGTGAGAAGAGAGTATTGTTTTTATTTTACCTGTTTATAGCCCCTGATGCCTGACTTTATAGGAGCTGGAGTCTCAAACATTTCCAGGTTAGCCTGTGGCCGTACGGCACGTCGCTGCACTCACATGCACAGCCGTGATGGGGAACAGGCATGAAAAGGCAAAAACCACCTTAGTACTAATGAGTACTAATGAGAGTTTGACATCATAGCTCCCCGGAAACAGTACCTCCCTAGTTGTTCTAGTACTCAAACTTAGTCCTGTCACCTGTTGGAAAACCAAATGGGACATGAATTAGAGAAATAGGCATCTAGATTCTATGCTTGTCTCTGCCTCTCATTAATCATTGCCCTTGAATAACTCACTCTTTGGCGGCCTCAGTTTTCTCATCTACAAAATGGATCACTAGATCATCTCTAAGACCCCTTCCAGCTCTGACCAGCTGTGACCCATTCTAAATAACGAGGAGCTGCAGATGTAAGGTTTGTCCAGAGTAGCTGTAGTTGTTCCTCCAAATTTTGCTGTCTCATCACATAATCTTCCATAAACCTTCACCGTAGTTAAACTTAGTTTTATGGCAACACATCTAGAAAGTTCTGCACCATTAACTTGTAATTCCAGGTTATGTTTTCCTGCTGGAGACTTTTATTTTTTATTTTGCATGCTCCTCCAGATCTGAAAGGACCCAGCCCACTGCCTTCCCTTCAGTGTTTTTTATTTGCCTCAACACTGTGAAGGAGTGAGCAGAAAAGCTGAGAAGGGAGACCATCTTGCCTCTCCCTTTGTCTCCCTTTCTCTTGACATAATTAGGACCCTCTTGATCACAGCCGTCCTCACCTGAAGGGCACTTGGAGGCTCCTGGGTGACACTGTGTTCAGTGTTGTCACAAACATATTCACATTTCTCTTGTAATGTTTCTCCTCCTCTCACATACAGCATTTCTCTCTCAACGTAATCCCCTGGTGCTGCTATTTGTACTAATGGACAATACTGTTTATATCCCTTTAAAACCAGATGATTTAACTCGGGTGATTTATGCACACCAGATAACATCTGAAATCTCTTTTTTTTTTTTAAGGATCCACTCACATTATGTGCATGTAAATTAAGGTGGCTATCCTGCTTCTTCCTGTGATTTGACATGAAATTAAAGGGATAGGGTACCTTAAAAGACAGAATTGGCCCACCATCCTTACTAAAACATTTGGTTCAGGCTCCTAGCTATTTAGGACTGCTTTGAAAAGGCCGTTCGCCTTTATACTCTAGAGTTTCAGCCTGTCTGAATCATTTGCAAATATTCACATCAAGAGAGGTGTTTTAGAAGATCATTTTATCCAGTGACCAAAGATGTGTTTCCCATTGAATTTTGAGTTGATGACATAGATTAGGGTATTTAAAAGAATGCAGCAGAAATTAGCAGGCTCTACTGATTTAAAATGGGCAATCGTGCAGTTTTCATAATAGGGCTAGATTCCACTGTTTGAATAGTCCCTGATGTTCTAAGGCACTGATGGTAACTGTTATTTTAGTTCCTAAGGCAGCTTCGTTGCCTGGTGTGAACGCAATTTTCTGTTAATGGGAAAAGGAACAACTAACAAAGCCATTATAGCTGAAAAATGTCGTGGGTGACTAGCAAGGATGGATGGGTAAGTGGGAGATACAGGATGGCTTTTTTAATAACACAGAAATTTGAAAGATGACTGCCACTCAACAGTGACTTTCTGGCCTCTATTATTTAGTCCTAAGAAAATGCCCTTCCTTTTTACACTTTCCATATTAGCATCCTCTCAATAAGAGGATGTTACTTTCCTCCAGATATGTGTCTCTGCAGAATGGCTGTTTGAAGTGCAAAAATGGGCAAAGGAGAAGAAACGGTTAAGCCATTTTTTTTAGCCACACTGGTGCTGGAGATCGGTGCGCTGATGCGCAGCTGTCGGACGGCTTGATTACCAACTGTGTCTTTGGGGTGGTTAATAATACTCTTTGATCGTGGGCAACAGGCGGCGGAGAAGTGAAAATGATTGAGTTAACAGCCTATCATACTATTATGGATGAGAAAAGCCTGAGAAAAAGAAGAAAAACATTTTAAATTAGGTCACAGGGGTCTTAGAACATTCCACGGAACTTTCTGACCAGAGAAACCGCATTTCTGGACTTGATCCCGTTGGCATTGAGGATAATGGCATACATGTGAACTACCAGGTCTCTCAATCACTTCTTGTCTAAACCAGTGTTGGCAGCTGCAAGGGGTGTTTATTTGACTTAGTGGCAATTCTGTTGCTTCTCAGCAAAGAACTAGATTCTCCAACAACCAAAAAAATGCTGCTTAGGTTTTTGCTAGATTTTAGTAAGAGCAAAGTAGGAACAGGAAAAGGCTACCTCTGGCTTGTAGAGCATTTAACCAAAATGCTACTTCCTTCCACTATCTGGCCACTTGTTTATAAAGAGTAAAATAGGCCCCATTTTTATCCCCAGAAATGCTTGGCCCCTTAAGTCATTGGCCAAACAGTGTTCCTGAGGAAGAGCCGAAGCCCAAATCCCTCGGCCTGAGCCCCACCACACCCAGAACTGATTTCTGCACTGAAGCGAGAGGCGCAAGCTTCCAATTAGCGAGGCACAATGTCGGTCTGGGTTAGGAGGCCACCGGTAGGAGGTTTTGTTTTTTTTTTTTTTAAACCAACAGTATTAAACCACTGTTTAAGGATTAGCTCAGGGAATTGGAGTTATGAAAGCATGCTGGCTTTTCAGTGAAATCAGGCCCACGGTCAGTGACAGAATGACAGCCTGCAAGGCTGGGGCAGTTTTTCTGCTTTGTTTCATCCTAGCTTCACAGGAGTCCCAGCCTCACGGGCCAGCTTGGTTTCCTGCTCCTCCTCCAAGGCCAGTTCCGCTCTGCAGCTTGGCTGGGTCTCCTGTCACCTCCAGCCCGACCCCATAGGTAGCCCCCTCATCTTCCACTCCTTGCCTCCTAACACTGGCCCCTCTCCCCTGCCCACCGCCTCCAGACTCTCCGTCACTCTCCAGTTTCCATTTTCCTCTCCTCTCTTGCCATGGAATGCCTGTGCTTGCTAGTCCCCTAAGTGTTTCCAACTCTTGGAAGAGTGTTTGAGAAAGAACAGTCTCTAATGGTGTGAACTTGGGATCTGCAGGAAACAAACAGCAAACTCAGAAACCACCAGATTAGGAACAAATGGGAGTTTTAGGGGAAAGCAAGTTCAAATCATACCGTGGGCCTAGTGAACAGGGTTGTCCTCGCTCCTGCCCTTTGCTCCCCGGGGTCTGCAGCGGGGCGGGGAAAGTGTGGACGAAGGGAGAATGCAGCAAACCTGCACACTTCGGAAGAAATAAGGCCTCCCTGAGCGGGGCCTGAGGTCTGAGCCTGTGCTGGGCCTCTGCCTGTGGTACTTTGCTGGGGCTGCCGGAACAAAGAGCCACAGTCCGGGGGCTCTGACAGTGGAAGCCTGTTGCTTCACTCTTCCAGAGGGCAGACCCTCTAGGTCAAGGTGTCGACAGGGTGTGTTCCCTCTGAAGGCCCTGGAGAGGCTCCTTCCTTATTTCCGGTGGCTCCATGTGTTCCCTGGAGTTCTTTGACATGCGACACTCTAATCTCTGCCTCACTCTTCGCTTGGCCTTCTTCCCGTGACACCGCCTGTCCTCTCTTCTTGTCATGAGGACACCAGTCATTGGATTAAGGGCTCACTCTAATCCAGTGTGACCTCGTCTTAACTTGTAGATGTAATTACATCGGCAAAGACCTTATTTCCAAAAAAGGTCACATTCCAAGGTTCCAGGTGGACGTGCATTTTCAGGGGACACTATTCAGCCAACTGCCCTGCCTTACTCGGGCCTGCAGATTACTTTTTCCCGTGCACGGCCCCATTTCCCATGCACTTGCCATGTCCTGGCTAAGTAACTGTGAGGTTGGTTAGATGTTTCCAGATTATTTTGGATCCTAACAAAAAGGTGCTATGTATTGAAGAAATTAATCTATTAACATATACAGTCACTTGTTGGGTACATATCGTGTGTTAGGAATAAAACCTCTGAGGTGGACCAGGGCATTGGTATTGTCAAAAGCTCAGCACACATCCAAGGCTGAAGTGCAGCACTAAGCAGGTTGACAGGGTCCTTTGGCCCTGAGCAGCTTGTAGTCCCCTCCTAAGATGGTTGGCCAGCTAGCTCTGCTTTACCCTAGAGGAAAAAATACGTACTCAATTCCAAGGGGAGCCCTGTAGGTTCCTACCACACTCAAGTCTATGCACTGGGCTTGACTGTGTTCCTGGTTCCTGCAGACCCTACTGCCACCTACTGGTAGGAAGGTACCACTGACCAAGGCAGATCCAGGATTGAAGTCCTTGAACTGAAGCCTGATAAAGCTCAGTGGGCTGTTTCCACTCTGTCCTCTCACCAGGGGCACATCCTTCCCATGACAGGCAGCTCCCTCGGACAGGCCCAGCATCTTCCACCGTTTGGGCTGAAGGCTGCTATTACAGTCAGACACAGAACTACAGGTGCTCATCTTCCCTGGGCTGTAAGGCTGCCTTTCTCCAACCAGACCAGCTCCCCCTGAGCCTCTTCGAAAGGGCTTCCTGGCAGTTTGGGGGTTCCACACGGAAAATGCTCCTTTCTACTGGTTAGGCAGCAACTTTAACAAAGCCTGAACCAATGTAAGTTGGAAAAAGCCTTTTCTTCACTTTCAGCCTTTGAGAAGTCCTCCCTTACAGCCACTCAACTTCTAGGTAACTGTACCTTCTTAAGGAGTCCCCTAGAGGGGATGGGATTAAGTAGTATAATGAAATTCAGATACACAGGGAGGGGCAAAAGTAGGCTTACAGTTCAGATGGAAAATAATAATAAATAATAATACAAGAATAAACTCTGTGTTTTACATACTCACAAGTTAAACCTCCTTTTGCCCCACCCTGTCAAATCTTCATTGATTTTCTGAATTTCAGTCATGGCTACTGCGTGTTTCCCAGGTAGCCAAGTCCCACACACGAGGTGGCTTAAACAACAGAAATGTGTCCCTCACGGTTCGAGAGCCCAGAAGTCTGAGACCAAGGTGTCGGCAGGGCTGGTCCCTCCCGAGGGCTGCGAGGGCAGGATCCATTCCAAGCTTCTCTCTGTGGCTCGTGGGCGGCCGTCTTCTCCCTGCGTTGTCACACTGGCTTCCCGCGGCATGTGTCTGACTCCGTGTCCAAATTCCAGTCCTCCTGGATTAGGGACCATGCTAACAGCCTTATTGTAACTTGATTACCTCTGTAAAGACTCAGCCTCCAAGCAATGTCACCTCCTGTGATACTGAAGGTCAGGATGTCAACATAAGAAATTTGGGGAGATGATTCAACCCCTAATGGTTAAAAGTACTAAGAGGGGAAAGGCTTGATGGAGAAAAGCTCTGAGTTTCTACCTTTTAGACCAGCAATTTTCAACTGGTGAGCTGCAAGAATTTTGAAAACATGCAGTACTTGACTATTTAGTCAGGGGCACTGACCTCTTTTCCCTTAGATTGTCAAATTAAAAAATGACAGCAGCCAACACAATAGCCATTTGGGGTGAATGAATCAAAATTATACTTGGGTTTTTTTTGTCATATCAGCAAAAAAAAAAGATTATTTCTTTTGGTGTGCGGCACGTTAGTCATTAGTTTGTGTGTGCTGTCAGATGAAAAAGGTTGAAAATCGCTGCTCCAGACTATGGCTAGGAGCTGTTGGCATCTTATGCTTTCCTCCTCCGTGTGTGAGAGAAGCCAGTTGCCCCTCCGAGGACAGTGCTCCTGTTTGAATGAAACCAGGCCCATGTTCCTCCCCACAACGCTTTCCTAATGCAGCAGAAGCAGGGGTCAGAGAATTTGGTTGCAGCCCATGGGCTACATGATATATTAGATAATAAGGTAACCATTTGGGTTTACAATTAGCAGAAGTCACTCGAGTGCTGGAACGTCCGCTGTAGACTTGTCAGCCAGTATAAATCACTGATGCCCTCGGGCTTCCCTTGGGTCTTTGGAAAACAAATTAATCGGGCAGGGAACCATGTTAAAATATTGCTCCTGCACTAACAGTTTTGAAATGAGAGGCCGTAATCCTAAATCCATCCCGTGAGACGTCCGAGATGAGTGCCAGCTTTTTTCTTGGACCTGTCCTCATCAGTAATCTATCTGCTGGTCGGTATGGGGAGCTCTGCTGGGGCATGTGGAGGCTGGCAGGAGGCCTGGCATTGTGTGTGCCAACACCCCAGACTGCAGCAAACACTCTCCCAGATCGGGCACAACGTGGTGTCTTCGTCTGAACTGCACGGGGCCCCTCAAGGACCGTCCCCGTCCCACATCTGCCCCAAGGATTGCTAGTTAAAGGCCCACAGTCCCTGGCCTTTGGGAAAGAGTCATTTCACCTCTGATTCTGAGTCTAAATTTTTTAAGTACCAAGGTTGGACATTGGAACTTGGGCTCCTTTTTTTAAGTTCCCTCCATCTCTAAGGTCCCATAGTGGTGAGATCTAACTCCATTCGTACCCCGTGTCCCGATTTCTACACTAGCATGTGTAGTTGTTCTACCACCTACGAAAATGATGAGCTTTGGATTCCTGCTGCTACGGGGCAAAGAGAAGTCCCTCACTCCAATCTGTCTCCAAGTGATTATGCCTTGTAAAGCAGCCCCCAACTTGAGGTAGAGATGAAAATAATAAGATGTAAATATAGACCCTCAGATGAAAGGAAAAAGACTCAGGACTTCCCAGAGCCCAGTGGTTCAGCACTCCCTGAATTTCAAACACAAGGCAAGCCAATGGCCCAGAGGAGGAGCAGGACTCCAGAGCTAAGGCAAGGTTCTGTGAAGTGTTAGTGCATCTGTGTGTGTGTGTGTGCGCACGTGCGTGTGTGGTGATGCGGCGTTTAGAGTGAAATGAGCGGTGAGGCGGGGCGAGGCCCTGTGCTCTCATGGCAACGGGAAGAACATGGCCAAAAGCATAAGAACAATATAAAATAGAAAGGGAACAGAGCAGGGCTGGCGACAGCAGAAGTTGGGAATTGCTGATGGAAACGGGGGCTGGGTATAAGAAAAGGAAAGAAAGGACTCACTATGACAGCCTGGAGAAAAAATGCTTTCCTTGCAGGTATTTTGGCAAGGAACTTCAACCAGAAACCCAAATAAGGAGGTGCTTGGACACTAAAAAGGGGATGATTCTGTTTTTGTGGGTCGCAGGGTTGAACTCTGAGGTAGTTGTTAAAAAAGAACATCGTCCCTGAGAGGTAAGAGCTGGTGGAATGGGGAGACCTCGTAGACTGTTCAGTGCTGATTATCTTGGCCCGTCCGTCGTGAAGTTGTGCCTCCCTTCAGCCCTGCCCTAAGATGCCCTCTCCCCATTCGGGGTCTAATGAAATTCTACTGACTGAATATAATTGTTAAATGGTGGGTTGAGGGGTACAACACTAGCAGCTAAAGTGTGTCAGAGAAGAGATTGAAAGGGGTGTGGAATGGGAAATGACCCTGAGAATAAGACCTCTGAAAAGAAATTCCTCACCTTTGATGCCCTGTCTGTGGCTCAGAAAAGTGAACTTAGGCCCTCTAAGTTGAAAAGACCACCTAGAAATACTCTACACTTTTGGGGTCCCCTGGGGGTACCTGGCTTCCACATAGTACAGAAAGGGCTCAGAAAGGACTGAGAAAAGGACTTTTCTCCCTCAGAAAGGACTTCTTGGTTGGTGAACAGACTGCTCTTGATTTGCCATATTCTTTTATTTTTCTGTGTTCATGTTTTAAATCATTTTAGTGTTGAAAAAGCTTTGCAGTCTCTAACCATATGTGTACATCATTGTGCAGTTTCTCTTGAAGAATTAAGCACTTGAGTTTAGGTGACAGTGAAAATACACCTGGTCTCTCTACACCACACATAGATACCTATGTGGAATAAATAACACTAGCAATTAAGGTTCCGGAAATACCTAAATACTTTTATTTTTTATGCCAACTATTATCACACCTTTACCTTCAGGTTTCGGGATTTAAAACATATCTCGGACCTCAGAGCACGCCATGCACAGGAAGCTGCCCTGGCACCTCCGTGGACGAGGTGTGTGTGTGCACATGGCAGTTCAGTTGGTGACAGAGCCGGAATATCATTCTGATGATCTGTCCTTCCATCTCTGATATCTGGTTGGGCTCTCTTGCCAAAGCACCAGTTTCCATTTCTCTTCCTAAAGCCATCAGGTCAGGAGAGGGTCAAATCTCAGTTTACCCTGGGAAGTGATTGTTTTGAGCAATAACACCTAAAGAGCCCATCTTGGTGTTGGGGAGCTGGGGGCACTTCCAAATGAGCCACACTTTAAAGTGAGCCATCCAGTGTCCTTCCTAGGGCAGACAGCTGACTCTCCTGTCTCTTTATTGATGGACTTGTGGACTCTAATTTGAAGGAAAATTATAGTACATTTTATACAAAAGATAAAATTGTTCTCTGCAGACTTCTCGCTGTGACCATGTTTACAAGCCTGAAGACACTGGGCTTGTAGATCCCACAAAACACTTAATTAAGACCTGTCAGGCCATCGTGCTTTATTAGAATTATAAATCAGTGCAGAATGGGCAGTGCCATGTAGCCAGCTGGGCCATCCCAGGATTACATCACGACACGCATGCTGAGTTGGCAGTTCACACCCGACTTTGACATTCTTACACCCTGGGCGTGAGAGCGGACTGTTGTATACCATCTACAGGAAATACAACATCCTCAGTTTATATAAAAAAAAAACAACCTAATGAATTAAAGGACTTTTATGACCAGAGCAGGAGATGACTCATTATTGTTCTTTTTTTTACTGAATTATAAATTTAGCCAATTTTGTGAGGTACCACAAATTTTTCAGAGAGTGACTTATTTAATAGTGACTAACATTTTACAATATTCTGAGTATTAGGTAGTATAAGTTTACCAACAGTATTTAACCTAGGAATAAATTAACCAAAGGGGTTAAATACCTGTATTCCAAAAACTTTTAAGACATTGAAGAAAGAAATTGAAGACATCACAAATAAATGGAAGAATATACTGTGTTCGTGGATTAGAAAAGTTGATATTATTAAACTGGCTGTGATACTCAAAACAATCTACAGATTCAGTACAATCTCTCTCAAAATACCAATGACATTCTCAGAACTAAAATAGCCCTAAAGTGTATATGGAATCACAAAAGACCACAAACTGCCAAAAACAGTCTTGAAAGAAAATACAAAACACATCAGGAGGTATCACACACCCCGATCTTAAACTATACTACAACGCCGTAATCATAGAAACAAGATAGTACAGGCAGAAAAACAGACACATAGATCGAGGAAACAGAACACAGAGCCCAGAAATAACCCCTCACTTACATGGTCAATTAACCCATGACAGGAGGTACAAGTACACACTGGGGCAATGACAGTCCCCTCACCTAGTGGTGTCGGTAACTGTATGGATACATACGAAAACGTGAAACTGGACCATCTCTTCTACACCATGTATGAAAATAAACTCAAAAGGATTAAAGACTTAAATATAAACCCTGAAACCATAAACTCCAGGAAGAGAACACAGGTAGAAAACTGATACCAATCTGAGTCACAGCTTTGTGGACATGTCCCCTCAAGCTTGGGAAACAAAAGCAAAAGTAATCAGATGGGATTTCATCAAACTAAAAAGCTGCTGGGCAGCAAAGGAAACTATCAACAAAATAAGAAGACCACCTACTAAATGTGGTAATATATTTGCAAATTATATTTCCAATAAGGAGTTGATAACCAAAATATATAGGAAACTCATATAATTTAATAAAAAATGAGAAGACATGAAAAGACACTTCAAGAAAACATAAAGATGGCCAACAGGTACCCTGGCTCCTGTGGCTCAGTTGGTTGGAGCATTATCCCATATCCTGAAGAGTCTTGGGTTTAATTCCTAGTTGTGGCATATACCTGAGTTGTTGGTTCAATCCCTGGTCAGGGCATGTGCAAGAGACAAGCAATTGATGTTTCTCTCTCACACAGATCTCTTTCTCTCACCCTCCCTCTAAAAATTGATGAGCAGGTCCTCTGGTCAGAATATTTTTTTAAAAGATGGCCAACAAACATGAAAAGATATCCATCATCACTAATCATCAGGGAACTGCAAATCAAAACCACAATGAGGTATCACCTCATACCAGTCACAGTGGCTACCATCAATAAATCAACAAGCAAGTGTTGGTGAGGATGTGAAGAGGAACCCTCGCACACTCTTGGCAGGATTGTAAATTGGTGCAGCCAGTATGGAAAACAGTATGAGGTTTCTCAAAATATTAAAACTAGAGCTACCATGTGACCCAGCAATTCCACTGCTGGGTATTATCTGAAAAAGTCCAGAACACTAACTGAAAAAGATATATGCATCCCTGTGTTCACTGCAGCATCATTTACAATAGTCAAGACATGGAAGCACCCTAAGTGTCCATTGATAGATGAATGGATAAGGGAAAAGCAGTACATATATACAATGGACTATTATTCAGCAATTAAAAATGAAATGTTGGAGGATGCTGGGAAGATGGTGTTGGAGTAGGACAGAGCTGAGGCTAGCTCCTGTACTCATGGGTGAAAATCCTGGCAGATCTATAGAGAAACAGCACAATAAACCATCGGTTACCCAGCATTTATGAAATTAAAAGACCAGAGATTGTGACCGATGCTGAAACACCAGACAGTGACAGAGTCAGCTACTGAAGCTGAGACACACGTGGCCCCTGTGCCGCCACCATAGCAACAGGCCTGGGAGCCGGGGAGTCAGGTACGGGAGCTGGCCACTCCAAGCCCCTGTGACAGTTCTGGGCGACAGAGGAGTCAGGAACCGGAGCTGGGACATTCTCGGCCCCTGTGCCGATGCCATAGCTACCGGCCTGGGCAACAGAAGAGTCAGTTGCAAGAGCAAGGACACCGGAGGCCCCTGTGACACCGCCCCAGAGTAGGGCCTGGGTGCTGGGGAGTCAGGTACGGAAGCCGGGACACTCCAAACCCCTGTGACAGTCCTGGGAGGCAGAGGAGTCAGCTACGCAGACGAGGCATTCTCAGCCCCTGTGCTGCTCCCATAGCTACAGGTCTGGACGCTGGGGAGTCAGGTACCAGAGCTGGGACATTCTAAGCCTCTGTGCCACTGCCATAGAGACAGGACTGGACGCCGGGGAGTCATGTACGGAAGCCGGGACACTCCAAACCCCTGTGACGGCCCTGGGCGGCAGAGGAGCCTGCTATGGGAGCTGGGACATTCTCAGCCCCTGTGCCGCTGCCATAGCAACGGGACTGGATGCCAGGGAGTCAGGTACGGAAGCCAGGACACTCCAAACCCCTGTGACGGCCCTGGGTGGCAGAGGAGCCAGCTACGGGAGCTGGGACATTCCCAGCCCCTGTGCTGCTGCCGTAGTAACGGGCCTGGGCGCTTGAGGAGGCAGCTACTAGAGCCAGGACATTCAGCAGTGGTAGGCCACCAACGCAGGGACCAGTGCGAGGAGCAGCGTGAGAGTAGGTAGAGATGGAGAACATCAAGAAACTTCAAGGAGTCTGCACCACTGAACTTCACAAGGATCATACCATAGAAGTTTACACCATAACACCAGGGTTTCAGAACAGATCAATTTTAGAAGCAGAGACTAACAAGAAGAATCTCAAACAATAGGAAGACAAAGAAACAATCCCCAAATGAAAGAAAAAGCAGAAACTTCAGAAAGAATGTTAGATGAAATAGAGGCTAATCAACTATCAGATAGTGAATTCAAAGCACTGGTTATTACGAAGTTCAAAGAGCTCACAGTAAACTATCAGAAACTACAGGGAAACTACAATGATCTCTCTGCAAACTACATCAACATGAAAAAGGAAATGGAAACTATCAGCAAGGGACAAGAGGAAATGAAGAATACAATTTCCAAATTGAAGAACACAGTAGAAAGTTTCAAAAGTAGGATAGATGAAGCGGAGGATAGGATTAGTGAGTTGGAGGACAAGGTAGAAAGCATCTCACAGAAAGAGAAATGAGAAAAGGCTCAGAAAGAATGAAGAAGGATTAAGAGAAATGCAAGACAATATGAAACGTAATAATATCCAAATAATAGGAATACCAGAAGGAGAAGAAGAACAAGGGATAGAAAACGTATTTGAACGAGTAATGAGAGAAAACTTCCCTAATTTGATAAGAGAAAAAGTCACACAAATCCAGGAATCACAGAGAGTCCCAGTCAAGAGGAGTTGGCCTCCCAACCCAAGGAGGCCCACTTCAAGACACATTATCATCAAAATGGCAAAATTCCAAGACAAAGAGAGAATCTTAAAGACAGCAAGGGAGAAAAAAGAAATAACATACAAGGGAGCCCCAATAAGGTCAGCTACTGACTTCTCAATGGAAACACTCCAAGCAAGAAGAGAATGGCAAGAAATATTCCAAGTAATGAGAACCAGAGGCCTACAACCAAGACTACTTTACCCAGCAAGGCTCTCAATAAAGATAGATGGCCAAATAAAGAGCTTCCAAGATTAAAGAAGCCTAAAAGAATATGCCTCCACCAAACCAGCTCTATAAGAAATACTAAAAGGACTGCTTTAAGGGAAGGAAGGATAAGAGGGAGACAGAGAGGAACACAGGTACAAAAATGGCAATGAATAAGTACCTATCAGTAATAACCTTAAACATAAATGGATTAAATGCTCCAATCAAAAGACACAGAATAGCTCAATGGATAAGAAAGCATGACCCACACATATGCTGCCTACAAGAGACCCACCTCAGGACAAAAGACCATCACAGACTAAAAGTGAAAGGCTGGAAACAAGTTCTCCAAGCAAACGGACAAGAAAAAAAAAGCTGGGGTAGCAATTCTCATATCGGACAAAATAGACGTCAAAAAAAAGGGCCATAAAGAGAGACCCAGAAGGTCACTTCATTATACTCAAGGGAATAATTTACCAAGAAGACATTAACATCATAAATATATGTGTACCCAAGATAGGGGTACCCAAATATATAAGGAAAATCTTAGAGGAATTCAAGAAAGATATTGACAGCAACACAATTATAGTAGGGGATTTTAACACCCCACTATCAAAAATGGACAGATCTTCCAAACAAATTATCAAAAAAGATATTGTGGCATTAAACAACACCCTAGATGAAATGGACTTAACTGATATATATAGAGCCCTTCATCCCAAAGAAGCTAAGTACACATTCTTTTCAAATGTACATGGAACATTTTCAAAGATAGACCACATGATAGGACACAAAACGAGCCTCAAAAAATTCAAGAAAATTGAAATCATACCAAGCATCTTCTCTGACCACGAGGGACTGAAATTGGAAACCAACCCCAAAGGAAAAAAAACCAAAGCACCCAAAATCATGGGGACTGAATGGTATGCTATTAAACAACGAATGGGTCAAGAATGAAATTAGGGAAGAAATCAAAACGTTTCTGGAAACAAATGAAAATGAACTCACAACAACCCAAAACTTATGGGACACAGCGAAGGCAGTCCTGAGAGGGAAGTTTATAGCAATACAGGCCTAAAGAAGATAGAAACATTTCAAACAACCTAACCCTACGCCTGCAAGAACTCGAGGAACAACAACAAAGACAGCCCAGAGCAAGCAGAAGGAAGGAAATAACCAAGATTAGAGCAGAATTAAATGACATAGAAACTAAAAACACAATTCTAAGGATCAGTGAATCCAGGAGTTGGTTCTTTGAGAAGATAAACAAAATAGACAAGCCTTTAAGTAGGCTCATCAAGAAAAGAAGAGAGAGGACTCAAACACAATCAGAAATTAAAGAGGAGAGATTACAACTGATACCACAGAAATAGAAGAGATTGTAAGAAATTACTATGAAGAACTGTATGCCAAGAAATTTGAAAACCTAGGGGAAATGGACACATTTTTAGAAAAATACAATCTTCCAAAACTTAGTGAAAAAGAAGCAGAAAATCTAAATACACCAGTAACAGCTAAAGAAATTGAAGCAGTAATCAAAAAACTCCCATCACACAAAAGCCCTGGACCAGATGGTTTCACAGGAGAATTCTACAAAGCATTTAAGGAAAAGCTAACCCCTATTCTCCACAGACTATTTCAAAAAATCCAGAAGGATGGAAAACTCCCAAATTCTTTTTATGAAGCCAGCATCATCTTAATTCCAAAACCAGATAGAGACACAACAAAGAAAGAAAACTTCAGGCCAATATCGCTGATGAACATAGATGCTAAAATCCTCAACAAAATATTGGCAAATCGCATCCAACAATATATCAAAAAGATCATACACCAAGACCAAGTGGGATTCATCCCAGGTATGCAAGGATGGTTCAATATTCGCAAATCAGTAAATGTAATACATCACATAAACAAAAGCAAAGACAAAAATCACATGATCATATCAATAGATGCGGAAAAAGCTTTCGATAAGGTACAACACCCATTTATGATAAAAACACTCAGCAAAGTGGGAATACAGGGAGCATTTCTCAAAATAATAAAGGCCATATATGAGAGACCTACAGCCAATATCATACTCAATGGGAAAAAACTAAAAGCCTTTCCACTAAGATCAGGAACAAGACAAGGATGTCCACTTTCACCACTTCTATTCAATATAGTATTGGAATTTTTAGCCACAGCGATCAGGCAAGAAAAGGAAATAAAAGGCATCCAAATAGGAAAGGAGGAAGCAAAACTGTCACTGTTTGCAGATGACATGATAGTGTACATGGAAAATCCTATAGACTCTACCCAAAAACTGCTCAAACTAATTAATGAATTTGGCAAAACAGCCGGTTACAAAGTCAATATCCAGAAATCAAAGGCATTTTTATATACCAACAATGAATCAGTAGAAGCAGAAATCAAGGAAAAAATCCCATTTGATATAGCAAAAAGAAAAATAAAATATCTGGGAATAAACCTAACTAAGGTAAAACACCTGTATGCAGAAAACTACACAGCACTGAAGAAAGAAATCAGGGAAGACACAAACAAATGGAAACATATACCTTGTTCATGGATTGGAAGAATTAACATCATCAAAATGTCCATACTACCCAAAGCAATATACACATTCAATGCAATACCTATTAAAGTACCAATGGCATATTTCACAGACATAGAACAAACACTTCAAAAATTTATATGGAACCATAAACGACCTGAATAGCAGCTGCAATTTTGAGAAAGAAGAACAAAGTAGGAGGGATCACAATACCTGATATCAAACTGTATTACAAGGCCACTATAATCAAAACAGCCTGGTACTGGCATAAAAACAGGCACATAGACCAATGGAACAGAACAGAGAGCCCAGAAATCAACCCAACTCTCTACAGTCAATTAATATTTGACAAAGGGGGCAATAACATAAAATAGTGTAAAGATAGCCTCTTCAACAAATGGTGCTGGGAGAACTGGACAGCTACGTGCAAAAAAATGAAACTTGAGCACCAACTTACACCATATACCAAAATAAATTCAAGATGGATAAAAGACTTAAATATAAGTCGTGACAGCATTAAAGTCCTAGAGGAGAATATTGGAAGAAAATCTCAGATATTTTACGCAGCAACTTTTTTACTGATATGTCCCCTAGAGCAAGGAATATAAAGGAAAGAATAAACAAATGGGATCTCATCAAAATAAAAAGCTTCTGCGTGGCTAAAGAAAACAGTATTAAATTAGCAAGACAACCAACTGTATGGGAAAACATATTTGCCAATGATACCTCAGACAAAGGTTTAATCTCCAAAATATACAAAGAACTTACACGACTCCACTCTAAGAAGACACCCAACCCAATTAAAAAATGGGAAAAGGACTTGAACAGACACTTCTCCAAGGAGGACATACAGAACATCCAGAGACACATGAAGAGATGCTCAATATCGTTAGCTATCAGAGAGATGCAAATTAAAACCACAATGAGATACCACTTTACACCAGTCAGGATGGCTATCATAAAGAAAGCAACAAACAACAAATGTTGGAGAGGGTGTGGGAAAAAGGGGTCCTTAGTTCACTGTTGGTGGGATTGCAGACTGGTACAACCATTATGGAAAACAGTATGGAATTTTCTCAGAAAAATAAAAATCAACCTGCCTTTTGACCCAGCAATTCCACTGCTAGGATTGTATCCTAAGAATCCTAAAACAATATCAAAGAACCTATACACCACAATGTTCATAGCAGCACAATTTACAATAGCCAAGAGTTGGAAGCAACCTAGGTGCCCATCAGTAAATGAATGGATAAAAAAATTGTGGTACATATACACAATGGAATTCTATGCAGCAGAGAGAAAGAAGGAGCTACTACCCTTTGCAACAACATGGATGGAACTGGAAAGCATTATGCTCAGTGAAATAGGCCAGGCATTGAAAGACAAATACCATATGATCTCACCTTTAACAGGAAGCTAAACAACAAAACAAACAAGCAAACAGAATTTAAAAAAAAGACACTGAAATAGAGAATAAGGGGACAGTGACCAGAGGGGAGAGGGAAGGGAATTTAAGGGGAAAAAGGGGGAGGGATTTGGAGGAACAAATAGGAAGGACACAGGGACGAGAACTAAGGGGGGTGGAAATGGGAGGGAGGCTGGGATGGGAGAAATAGACCAAAAAAAACTGTACTTGAAAAATAACTAAATAAAATTAATTTTAAAAAAATGAAATGTTGCTAATTGCAGCAACATGGGTGGACCTATGCTAGAAGGTATTATGCTAAGTGAAATAAGTCACACAGAGAAATACAAATTCCATTTGGTTGCACTTATATGTAGAATATAAAAGAAAAATCAAAACATAAGAACAAACAAAACAAAAACAGAGTCATAGACACAGAGACCAAAGGCATAGGAGCCAGAGAGCAGGGGGGGCAGGTTGAAAAGGTAAAGAGAAATATAATCAGCAATATTGTGATTAATGTACGTGGTGACCGATGATTAGTAGAATTAGTGGGGTGATCGATCACATTGCAAGGTATCACATTGCCAACTATACTTTAAAAATGATAAATACAAAATATTTAAAATTTTTGCAAACAGCATTTAATAGAACCTTGTGATTGAAACAAAACTTGGTGACTATCTGACACAGCCCAGCTGTGACTGCCGAGCCCTCCCTATGGGCCACCACCTATTGAGTGCCTTCTGGGTGCCGTGTTAGGACACCACTTTCTGCCTGGCTCTACCTAGAGGCCAGCTGACCTCAGCCTCACCCCCCAGGGACAGCAGCTGCCCCTCATTTCTTTACTCTGGTTAGAAAGTACTTCCAGGTTAAAGCAAAACTGGCTTCCATGCATTCGTCCTGGTTCTGGTCTGGGATTCACTTGTCTCACCCACTGGGTCACAGCAAATACCGAAATGGACCCATGTGCTGGGGAGGGCATGAGAGTATCAGGGTGCTTGATGCGGGGAGACTGGTGGGGTGAAGCTTTACCCCGCTACTCACTTCACACATCCTGGTATTCCAGCTCCCACCCAGGATCACAGCCCCCTGTGCCACCACTGTCGACCACAGTGTCACACTCTCAGGTGTCCTGGGACTAACCTCTTACCTAACCCTTCCTTTCGGTGGCTAGCCTGTAGATACTCAAAGGTGACTATTTTGCCCCATCTTTACAACTCCTGTTTTCTAGAGCAAAAAGCCCAGGTCTTCAACCATTTCCAGAGTCCTGGGTTTGGGGAGGCCTTCACTAGTGGATTTTCTCAGGCATGACTGAAAATCCATCAATGTCCCTCTCAGAGTTTGGCACTAGACACCAGACACAGAGCTCCAGCTGTAATCTGCAAGACCAGTATAGCAGAACTATCAATCACTTCTGGGTTTTGATTTAAGAAAGCAGGACTCTAATCAGCAGGACCTTATCATTTTATGTGGGTTTTTATATCACTGACCGATATGCAGCACACATCAAGTGACCACACTGAGCCTAACGCCCACCTTCACAACATCCGTCCCGTCCTGAGGGTGCGGGCGACCGCCCACTTGCCCACTGCTGCAGCTCAGAACTCTGAGCACTCGAGCTACTTCTGAAAGATATTTCCTGAGTCATGGTTTGAGCATGTTATACATTTAAGCAGGGAAAGCTTCCTAACAGATTAATGAGAGGGAACAATCTAAACTATTAAACAAAGTGATAAGTTAATAAAAATTACAACTAACAATTGGCTCAAATTATATGATAAAACACTCATTTTTTAAATAGAATCACCTTGCCCTGGTTGGTGTAAGTCAGTTGGTTGAGTGTCATCCCACAAACCAAAAGGTCATTGGTTCGAATCCCAGTCAGCACACATGCCTGAGCTGTAGGTTTGGTCCCTAGTCAGGGCACATGTGGAAGACAACCAATCAATGTTTCTAATGCTGTTTCCCTCTTTCTCCCTCCCTTCCTCTCTCTCTAAAATAAATAAACTCTTTAAAAATCCCATATAAAAAAGTATCCTCTTTATTTGACATAGTTTCTAATAACTTTTGGAGTCACTTCAAACTTACTCAAGCCTTTTCAGCCTCCAAATGAAGGTGGTCCGGCCCCAACCCTCCCTGCTCCTATTTTGGGAGCACTAGCCCATGCCAGGCGCTGTGCAAAATGATAATATACACACACACAGAACCCCCCAAAATGGAATTTATAAAAAATTGTGTGTTCTTAACATGCTTAAATTTAGTCAGCTTCAATCTACTCTCCATTTGATGCAATACAGCTATTAAGACTTTTTTTTTCTACTGCTCAAAATGATTTCTGATCTCAACTTTGATGCCTGTTAGTGCTTCTGCCGGTTTTTCTTTCACCTCTTCCACGTACACAAAACATTTTCCTTGGAGGACTCTTTTCTTCTAGGGAAATGGAGACTTTTAGTCACTTGGAGTGAGATCAGGTGAACAGAGAGGGTGGGGCACAGGGGTCATGCTGTTTTAGTCAAAAACTGCTAACACTCGGTGTGGTGTGGGCAGGTGTGCTTGTAAATCACCTGCAAACGGGCAAACCCATTGAAAGTGTCTTCAAAAAAATTCATTGAAGCCGAACGCAGCCTCTTACAACAATGCTGGTACACTGATACAGATGGGTTCCTGGAACACTTGCCTAGTGGGGAAGCCTGTACTACAAGGAGCCTGCCCTCCCAAAGATAATTCCAGTTCTGGGGAGGTCGCCCCTCCCTTATTTTTTGTATATTGTATATACAACTATCCCATTTTGCAGATAGGACAACTACGGTGCAAAGAAGGTTAAGTAACTTGCATGTTCTATAGCTGTAATAATTAGGAAATCAATAGATGTAACCCACTGCGTCTGTCTCCAAAGACTGAGCATGGGACTGCTTCCCCACACCTATTGTAGTATAACTGTCAGACTGAATTAGCTGCCTCTGATCTTAAATGGTTATCATTTTAGGTGAAGTATTTACTGGAAGTATTTTTACTGCCCAGCCACATGGACACAGTGTTTGAAAAAGAACAGCATTCAGGATGGGTTCAAGACCATGTCCAAGTAATTTTGATTGGCTTCAAACCTGACAGACCACAGCACATCCCCAAGCCCTGTGCACTTGGAGGAGGGCAGGAGTGCATCTTAGGTGCTGCAGCTTCCTTCTGAGTGTCAAGCACAGTGCTGTGATTTATTAGGGACTCAGTAAACCGCATCAGTGACCTATAGTGAGTCTGCCAGAGAAGCATCACTGCAGAATCCCAGCCCAATCCACCGCCACTTCGACCTGCACATTTCCCAGGCACGAGTCACTGGGAGAAATAACGGACTTGTGTTTGTGCCTATGAGGAGCAGTGATAAACCAGTGCCAGAACAAAGTCTCACAGCTGCTTTCTTTCTTTTCCCCCCTAGTAAATGCAGATGGTGACCACCTAAGCAGATAGATGAGACGTAAACAGTCGCGGGAGAAAAGTTCCTCCACTCCAGAATTTGCCAAAGGGACTTGGCTGAGCCCCATGACACAGAACTACAATCAACTGGACTTAGGAGTTTGTGGCTGTCAGGGGAGCCTCGGTCCGTGGGCTGGTCAGCAGATGTGATACCACACTCTTCTCTCATTTGCTGTTGCTTGTCGAACTGTGAAGAACTGCATGAACCATATTTAAGCTGCTTTCTATATCATTGCCAATCACTTTTTTCAGACTTGAAAGTGCTATTTTCCTATTGACACTTGCATTGTTTCATTCTGCATGCATCCAGTGATTATATTTAAGCAACATATGTAATCTGCTTATATATTTTTTAAAAATCCATCTGTGCAAAATGGTATATAAAGTATAAATCCTGCTCTTGCAAAATTATAATCATAGCCATGTCATTAAAAGTTTAAATTGGTTTTATCTAAAGATCAGTATAATAGATCTGCATATACTTTATAGATAACTAGCCTCTATAAAGGTATTTTCACTGTTTACTAGTGAAGGAAGAAAAGCAGAGCTATTTACAAAAGGCCTTATGTCGTGTACATACACGTTGTCTTTAAAATATTTGTGATTTAGTTTATTGCTTGTAAAAGAGAAATTATATAATTTATTTAGTAAATACTATTGTAAACTATAGTTTTATTGAGAAAAATAAAATATTTTGTTCTCAATTGCGGTAGTACAGTAATTTCAATAGTTTATGGTCTTCTTTCTTTCTATTAATTAAAAATAAGTAACTTAGATGCCCCTCACTTTTAGATATTGCAGAATCCTTACTAAAGCAACTCTCATGACGGATAAAAATAAAGAGAAAATGATCTGGGCCCTGAGAAAAGACTCAATAGCAGGTTCTGCTTCACTCATTCAAGACTTTCCCAAGTGTCCTGGTGCATCAGCCAGCTTGTACTATGTTCTGCTGTGGTAACAAACCCCAAAATCTCTGGATGAGAATCCAAAGGGGTCCCTACCTAGAACATGCCCCTTGTATGGCAGAAGAAAAACAGGGGTAGTGTAACTAAGATGGGGGCTCATAAAAAAACTTCAGCTGAAGTGTGGTTACAGTGCTCCTGCTCACACTGCACTGGCCGAAGCAAGTGATTCTGCCAACTCTGATGTTGAAGGGGTGGGAATATAATTCCCACATGGGAGTGGATTCGGTAGAGAGGCAGTGAATGTGTGAAGCAATGTATGCATCTGTACCATCTCATGAATGTCCCAAGCAGCAAAGACTTAAGAGGCTGCATAATCATACACTGGGCGGGGGGGAGTCATTAGAAAGCAGAATGACCCAGGCTGCAGAAAGACTTTCCTGATATGATGCTCAGTGTAAAATACTTCAAGTTAAAGCAAGGTGATTTCTTGTAAGCAGACATGGTATTAACTTTTATAAATGTAGCCTACAGCCACGGTTACTCAGTATGAGTAGTACTACCTGCAGAGCTGGTGCTCGGAATCCATCCTGGGGTGGGATGTCAATGGGTTTCTGAAATGGATTTCTGAGGGTTCTTGGCCTCTCTCCCCCTTGTATTCCTGTGTGCTTGCAGATGCTCTCCCTCACTGCAGGGGTTTACCAGCTGGAATCCCACTCTTCCCTGCCGCCCCCCCATTTGTAAACCTACCCATCTAAGCAGGGATCCTTAGCCAAGGACCCATTGGTTCCTACAAGGGTCATAAGTGGATGTTAATAGGACCATAAAACAATATTCACAAGTAGGGCATGCCTTTGAGCAGGTGGGACTTTTTATTCATAAAAAAAAGAGTAATTTTCATCAAATTCAAAGTGACCTTGACCTGAGAAATGTTAAGGATCATTATTTTTAAGGCCTAATTCAAATGCTATTTCAGTGCCATGAAGCTGTCTATGATCCCCAACCTCACCCTTGGGCAGCCTGTAATCATTTCATCTATTTCAGAAAACCTCAGAATGGTCTACCCTCTTTAAATAATTGAGGCATAATTTACATACAATAGAGTGCACAACTATTAATTGTATAGTTCAGAGGAGTTTTGTACCTGTATAAACCCGTGTCACCAGCACCTAGAACAAGTTAGCAAAGATTTCCGGCTAACCTACAGGCCCTATCGTGCCCCTCCTTATTAATGTCATGGGTGGATTGATGCCTTCCCCCTCAGTGCCCCAAAGGTAACTATTGTTATGAGTCCTACCATAATGGATGGGCTTTGCCCATTTTTGAACATTTTATAAACGTAATTATATTATACATACTTTTAACCTGTCTTGTTGTTCAACACTATATGAGATTCATTCATTTTGTTGTGTGTAGTGGAAGCTCATTCTTTTAAATTACTGAGTAGTATTCCACTGCATAAATTATTCCATACTTTTCTACTCTATTGCCAATTGACATTTGGGTAGTTTCCAGTTTGGGGCTATAAGTATGCATATTTAAAAATGAATGATGAGACCCTCAGGCCTCTTCCTGCACACAGTCCCTAGACGCAGACAACTTGACTTCTACCACCCCTACTGGACAGAGAAGAGTTTTCTGAGAAATATCACTACCAGGAAATAGGTGATCTTAGTATATATAGAAAACCCTAAAGACTCCATGCCCCACCTCACAAAAAACTGTTAGACGTAATAAGTGAGTTCACTAAAGTTGCAGGGTACAAAATCAATATATAAGAATTGATTGATTATACACAATACACTAATAATAACCTATGAGAAAAAGAAATTAAGAAAACAATTTATAATTATGTCAAAAAGAGTAAAATACATAGAATAATTTAATCACTGAGTTCAACAAAAACCTCTACATTCAAAACTACAGACATTAATGGAAGACATTAAAGAAAACACAAATGAAAAGATATCTTGTACCCACAAAAAAATCAATATTGCTAAAATGTCCATACTAACCAAAGAAATCTACACTATCAAAATGCCAGTGACCTTTTTAAAAATTTTTTATTTATTTTTAGCGAGGGGAAGGAAGGGAGAGAGTGGAAGAGAAACATCAATGTCTGGTTGCCTCTTGCACACCCCCTACTGGGGACCTGGCCTGCAACCCAGGCATGTGCCCTGACTGGGAATCGCACTGGTGACCCTTTGGTTCATAGGCCAGTGTTCAGTCCACTAAGCCACACCAGCCAGGGCTCCAATGACATTTTTTAACGGAAATAGAATAAACAATCCTAAAATATGTGTGTAATGACAAAAGACTCCAAACAGCTGAAGTAATCTTGCGAAAGAAGAACAAAGCTGAAGGTATCACACATCTTGATTTTAAACTATTTTTAAGAGCTATATTAATCAAAACAATGTGTTATTGGCATAACAATGGACACACAGATAATGAAACAGAATAGATAGCCAAAAAAATGAACCCACACATACATGGTCAATTAAATTATGACCAAGGAGGCAAGAATACAATGAGGACAGGGTAGTATTTTCAATAAGTGCTTCTGGGAACACTGGACAGCTTCATGCCAGGAATTAAACTATTGGGTTGGCCAAAAATTCTATTATGATTTTTCTGTAAAATAAAAGACACTTCTCAGTTTCACCAATAACTTTATTGATTTAGCTATTTTGAGTATGTTATCTATTTCCTATCTCCCACTATTGGCTTCCAGTAGGTAGAAGCCAGGGGTGCTGCTAAACATCTTCCAATATATAAGATAGCCCCACAGCAAAGAATTATTTGGCCAGAATGTCCATAGTACCAAGAAACTGGAAACCACTTTTGACACATTCGATCAGTCACAGCACCTTCTCCATATACTGCACAAATCGCTTTTTGCATTTCAGTTGCATTTTCACCTTTCTTGAAATAAAGCACAATATGCCAAAAATGTTGCATATTTTCTTCCATCTTCAATATTAAAATGGCTGCACAAAAAGTCATCAATTTTGATAAGTTTTTTTAATGCAGGCTGATAAGTCAAATCACTATGTAGTATATTGCAAACTTACACAGTGCTGTGTGTCATTTGTATCTCAAAACTGGAGAAAAATATCTCAAATAAACAACCTTACTTCACACTTTAAAAAACTACAAAAATGAGAAGAAATTAAGCCCAAAGTTAGCAGAAGGAAGTTTCAAAATAATAAATATCAGAGCAGAAATAAATGAAAGAGGCCAGGAAAGCAATAGGAAAAAAAATCAACAAAACTAAAAGCCGGTTTTTTGAAAAGATGAAAGTGACAAACCTTTAGCTAGACTAAGAAAAAAAGAGAGAAGACTCAGATAAATAAAATCAGAAATAAAAGAAGAGATATTATAACTGATGCTACAGAAATACAAAGGATCATTAAAGGCTACTACAAACAATTATATGCCATAACCTAGAATAGATGGATAAATTCCTAGAAATATACAACCTACCAAGATGGAGTCAGGACGAAATAGAATATCTGGACAGATCAATGATGAGTAAAGATATTAAATCAGTAAGCAAAAACCTCCCAACACAGAAAACTCTAGAACCAGACAACTTCACTGATGAATTCTTCCTCAAATATTAAAGAAGATTTAATGCTAATACTTCTCAAAACTCTTCCCAAAAGTGAAGAGGAGGGAACACTTCAAAACTCATTCTATGAGATCAGCATTACCCCAATACCAACACCAGATAAGGGCACTACCAGAAATCTATAAAGCAATATCCCTGATGAATATGCATATAAAAATTCTAAAAATATATTAGCAAATTGAATTCAAGAATGATCAAGTGGAATTTATTCCCAGGATACAAAGATGGTTTGACATATTCAAAACAATAAATGTGCAATACCACACTAAAAGAATAAAAAGTAAAAATCACATGGCTATCTTAATTAGATACAGAAAAAAGCATTTAACAAAATATAATATCATTTTATAATTTAAAAAATACCTTCAACAGATTATAGAAGGAGCACACCTCAACATAACAAAGGCCATGGATGACAAACACATAGCTAACATCACACTCACCAGTAAAAGCTTTTCCTCTAAGTCAAGAACAAGACAAAGGTTCCCACTTTCACCACTCTTATACGGTACCACAAGTCCTAGTTAGAGCAATTAGGTAAGACAAAGAAATAAAAGGCATCTAAATTAGAAAAGGAAAATTGTCATTTTTTTTGCAGATAATATGATCTTAGATATGGAAAATCCTGACTGAACAACAAAAAAGATGTTGGAGCTAATCGACACATTCAGTAAAGTTACAGGATATAAAGTCAATATACAGAAATCAGTTGTGTGCCTATACACTAACAATGAAACATATGAAATAAAGAAAACTATCCTACTTCCGCCAAGATGGAGGCATAGGTGGATGTGCCCTGCCTTCTCACACAACCAAGTTTAGAGACAACTAAATATTAGCAACACAAAACACAGCCAGAACACGGAAAATTGAACTTTTCGGAAGTCCGTTAACAACAAATTCTTCAGCCTGACCGGTAAGGGGCGAAACCAGCGGCTGGTGAAGCGGGATTGCACAGGAGGACTCGGTCAGACGGACTCAGGCGCGGAATCCAGGCGCAGGGTTGGACCTAGTGAGCGACCTAGCAAGTGACCAGGCGAGCGACCGCGGGGAGACAGCGGGGGAGCAGGGCAGCATGTTGACTGTGGTCGCGCATTTGTGCGCGGGTGCACAGGCGAGGGAGTGGGCGGTTGGACCGGGGTCCCGCGGCAAGCGGCAGTGGGGGGCGCCGCCATTTCCCTGCTCTGACCCCACCTCCACATACAGCGTCAAAACCCAGCGACTCTGAGTGGCCCGGCCCAGGTGAACCACCTTAGGCACTGATCTTCACCCAGCTGTGAGAAACAGCAGAGAGGGTCGCCATTTCCCCGCTCTGACCACGCCCCCACATACAGCGTCACAACCCAACGACCTGGGAGTCCAAGGTTCCGCTTCTCACACTTAAAGGGCCAAAACAGACCAAAAATGTCGCAAGATCTCAAAGCCCCAGAGCCCATAAATCTAAGCGATGAAGAAATAGCAAAACTCTCAGACACACAGTTTAAAACACTGGTCATCAGGATCCTCACAGAACTGGTTGATTATACCGACAAATTAGACAAATATACGAAGGCGAAACTAATTGAAATGAATGGAATTCCACAGGAAACCAATAGCAATGAAAAGGAAACTGGGACTCAAATCAATGGAGTGGACCAGAAGAAAGCAAATAATGGCCAAATAGAAAAGAGTCAAGAAGCAAGAATTCAAAGAAATGAGGAGAGTCTTAGGAACCTCCAGGACATCTTTAAACGCTCCAACATCCGAATTATAGGGGTACCCGAAGGGGGGAAAGGCACAGCCACCAGTGGAAAACTTATTTGAACAAATAATAAAGGAGAATTTCCCCAATCTGGCAAAGGAAATAGACTTCCAAGAAATCCAGGAAGCTCAGAGAGTTTCAAAGAACTTGGACCCAAGAAGGAACACACCAAGGCACATCATAATTACATTAGCCAAAATTAAAATAAAGGAGAGAATCCTAGAAGCAGCAAGAGCTAAGGGGAGAGACTTCCGCCAAGATGGAGAAGTAGGTGGAGGGTCCACCTCGCCTCTGTGCACAACCAAATCTAAGAACAACTATTTTTAACAGCAGTCACAACCAAGCCACACGGAAAATCGACAATACGGAGTCCAAAGGACAACTAGATACTCGGCTGGACCGGTACGAGGAGCCAGGCCAGCAGCGGAGCAGGTTAGCAAGAAAAAATTCCCGGGGCGGTGCGCGATTCGCGCAGGGAACCGAGGGCGCGATTGCGAGCGAGCTGGCTGCCGGAGCGCACAAAGAAGGGGTGCGGTGGGTCGCTCAGTCGCGCGCATTTACGTGCGGAGAAGCCAGTGAGAAGGGAAGCCGGCGCAATACCGATCGGATAAACCCCATGCGTGCGGAGTGACTGGAAACGCTGGGCTAGCGGAGAGGAACGCCATTGCTCCCTCTCTGACCCCGCCCCCACACACAGCGTCACAAACCAGCGACCTGGGTCGCCCCGTCCTGGTAAACAACTAAGGCTTCGCTCCGCTCACTTAACAGCGCGAACAGACCAAAAATGGCTCTAGGACAACTCAGAGCCCCAGAACCGATAGATCTAAGCGATGAAGAAATAGCCAGTCTTTCAGATGCACAGTTCAAAACACTGGTTATAAAGATCCTTACAGAACTGGTTGACTTTAGCCACAAATTAGAGAAACATATGGAAGCTAAATTAATTGAAATGAATGAGGATACAAAAGATTCCAATAGTAATGGAAAGAAAATTGGGACTCAAATCAAGGGAGAGAACCAGAAGGAAGAAAAAAATGGTCAAACAGAAAGGAATGAAGAAATAAGAATTCAGAAAAATGAGGAGAAGATTAGGAACCTCCAGGACATCTTTAAACGTTCCAACATCCGAATTATAGGGGTACCAGAAGGGGGAAAGGCACAACCACCAGTTGAAAAATTATTTGAACAAATAATAAAGGAGAATTTCCCCAAGATGACAAAGGAAATAGACTTCCGAGAAATCCAGGAAGCTCAGAGAGTCCCAAAGAAGTTGGACTCAAGAAGGAACACACCAAGGCACATCATAATTACATTAGCCAAGATTAAAATGAAGGAGAGAATCTTAGAAGCAGCAAGAGCTAAGGGGACAGTCACCTACAAAGGAGTTCCCATCAGACTGTCAGCTGATTTCTCAAAAGAGACCTTACAGGCAAGAAGGGGCTGGAAAGAGGTATTCCAAGTTATGAAATCCAAAGACCTACATCCAAGATTGCTCTATCCAGCAAAACTTTCATTTAGAATGGAAGGACAGATAAAGTGCTTCTCAGATAAGACCAAATTCAAGGAGTTCATCATCACCAAACCCTTATTATATGAAATGTTAAAGGGACTTACCTAAGAAAAAGAAGATAA
The DNA here is from genome assembly GCF_021234435.1 of Artibeus jamaicensis. Taxonomy (NCBI): domain Eukaryota; kingdom Metazoa; phylum Chordata; class Mammalia; order Chiroptera; family Phyllostomidae; genus Artibeus; species Artibeus jamaicensis. Next base: position 38,310,162 of record NW_026522030.1, on the reverse strand, counting down.
AAAAGACGAACAGTGAAAGGACAGCAAACTCACAGTTATTAAGAACCACACCTAAAACAAAAGCAAACTAAGAGGATAGCTAGATCAGGAGCAGAACCAGAGAAATGAAGATCTCAGGGAGGGTTAGCAATAGGGGAGTGGGAGGAGGGGAAGGGGGGAGAAGGTACAGAAAATAAGTAGCATAGATAGTAGATAGAAAATACATAGGGGGAGGGTAAGAATAGTAGGGGAAATACAGAATCTAAAGAAATTGAGACACATGTTCATGAACTAAAGGGGGGAAATGGTGGGGGAGGGGTATGCAGGGTGGAGGGGAAAGGAGGGGGGAATAGAGCAAATGTAATGGCATAATCAATAAAAAAATTATATTAAAAAAAAAAAAAAAAGCTAAGGGGACAGTCACCTACAAAGGAGTCCCCATCAGACTGTCAGCGGATTTCTCAAAAGAGACCTTACAGGCAAGAAGGGGCTGGAAATCCAAAGACCTACAACCAAGATTGCTCTATCCAGCAAAACTTTCATTTAGAATGGAAGGACAGATAAGGTGCTTCTCAGATAAGATCAAATTCAAGGAGTTCATCATCACCAAGCCCTTATTATATGAAATGTTAAAGGGACTTATCTAAGAAAAAAAAGTTAAAGAAACATGAACAGTGAAAGGACGACAAACTCACAGTTATTAACAACCACACCTAAAACAAAAGCAAACTAAAAGGACAGCTAGATCAGGAGTGGAAGCATAGAAATGAAGATCTCAAGGAGGGTTAGCAACAGGGGAGTGGGAGGAGGAGAAGGAGGGAGAAGGTACAGAAAATAAGTAGCATAGACAGTAGATAGAAAATAGATGGGGGGGGCAAGAATAGCATGGGAAATATAGAATCTAAAGGAATTGAGACACATGGTCATAAACTAAAGGGGGGGTAATGGTGGGGATGGGGGGTAGGGTGGAGAAGAATGAAGGGGGGAATAGAACAACTGTAACAGCATAATCAATAAAAAATTTTAAAAAAGAAAACTATCCCATTTACAATGCATCAAAAACAATAACATACCTACCAATAAAGTTCCTGAAGTGAAAGACCTGTACAACAAAAAATGCAAAATTTTGTTCAAAGAAATTGACAGCATAAACAAATAGAAAAGTATTCCATACTCATGGAAGAATATTGTTAAAATGTTACTACTAGCCATCATCTGTACATTCAATGCAATTCCTATCAAAACAACAATAGCATTTTTCAAAGAAAAACAAATAAAACTATCTTAAAATTTACATGGAGCTTTCCGTGCTGATAGCACTCTTGCAAGCATGGTGAGGGTTCCTAAAACCCCCCAGTCTGTCTGTAGGAAGTGTGGCAGTCATCAGCTCCACAAAGTAACACAGCACAAGGAGGGCAAGGATTCTCTGTACGTACAGAGAAAGAATCACAATATGACAGGAAGCAATGTGGCTATAGTGGGCAGACTAAACTGATTTTCCACAAAAACAAAAAACGCTGAAACTACAAAGAGGATTGTAATGAAGCTTGAGTGTGTTGAGCCCAACTGCAGATCTATGTACAGAATGTATAGATGATGGCTAGATCTAAGATGCTAGCATTGTAAACTGGGAGAAAATATTAAGAGAAAGGGCCAAGTGATCCAGTCCTAAGCTTCATATTTTCTTTTATTACATGACAGTACTATCTTGAGGATATGTTCAAAAAATTGCATGGAACTGCAAGACTCCTAATAGCCAAAGCTACCATGAGAAAGAAAAACATCCAGAAGCATTACACTTCCTGATTTCCAACTATACTACAAACCTGTAGTAGTTAAAACAGTATGGTACTGGCACTAAACAGACACATAGACCAATGGAACAGAACAGAAAGCCCAGAATTAAACCCATGTATAGGTGGTCAGCTGATATTTGACAAGCATGCCAAAAACACCCCATAGAGGAAGGACATTCTCTCCAATAAATGGTGTTGGGAAAACTGGATAACCACAAGCAGAAAAATGAAATTGGAACCTACCTTACATTACACACAAAAATTAACTCAAAATGGATCATACTTAACATAATACCTAACACCATAAAGCTCCTAGGAAAAAAACATGGGGGGGAAAAAAACTCCTTGAGGTCGTTCTTGGCTGTAATGTCCAGGATATGACACCAAAGCACAACAACAGAAGCAAAAAATCAACAAATGAAACTACATCTAAAAACATCTGCAGAGCAAGAGAAACAACAAAAAGATAACCTACAAAATGAGAAAAAATATTTACAAACCATGTATCAAATAAGGTGTTATTATCCAAAATATATAACAAAAAATCCAATTAAAAATGGGCAGAGGACTGGAATAGACACTTCTCCAAAACAGACATACAGATGGCCAATACATATATGAAAAGATGCTCAACATCACTAATCATCAGAGACATGAAAATTAAAATCACAATGAGGTATCACCTGACACCCGTCAGGATGGCCATCATCAGAGTTTTGGCAAGGATGTGGAGAAAAGGGAACCCTTGTGCACTGTTGGTGGAAATGAAGACTGGTGCAGACAGTGTGAAAAACAGTATGGAGTTTCCTCAAAAATTTAAAAATGGAACTGCCTTACAACCCAGCAATTCCACTTCTGGGGATTTATCCACAGAAACCTGAAACACTAATTTGAAAGAATCTATGCACCCCTATGTTCACTGCAGCATTATTTATAATAGCCAAGATATGGAAGCAAACCAAGTGCCCATCGATAGACGAGTGGATAAAACCAGTGATGGAACATATATACAGCGGAATATTACTCAACTATAAAACAAAATTCTATCGTATGCAACAGTGTGGATGGACCTCCACACTGTTGGACCTCTAGGTCCATGGATGGACCTTATTACACTCAATGAAATAAGTTATAGAAAGACAAATACCATATAATTTCACTTATATGTGGAATCTAAAGAACAAAATTAATAAACAAAATTGAAACACTCATTGACACAGAGAGTGGACTGGTGGTTGCCAGAGGGGACTGGGTGAAAAAAGTGAAGGGATTAAGAAGTACAGATTGGCAGTTACAAAACTATCACAGGGATGGGAAGTACAGCACAGGGAGGGAATATACTGAGATATAATGTACAGTGCCAGGTGGGTACTGGAAATATCAGGGGAAACACTCTGTAAAGTACATGATTGTCTAACCACTATGCTTTACACCTGAAACCAAAACAAAATAATATTAAAAGTACACTGTAATTGAAAAGTAAACATAAAATAAATAGTAAATGGGCAGAGGAACTGAATAGACATTTTTTTCCTAAAGAAGACATCCAGATAGCCAATAGGCACATGAAAAGGTGCTAAATGTCACTGTTCATCAGATAAAAAAAAAAATCAAAACCACAATGAGATGTCACCCCAATACTGTTAGAATGTTTATTTTCAAAATGGCAAGACATACCAACCGTTAGTGAGGATGTGAGCAGAGGAAACCTCAGTGTACTGTCAGGGGGATTGGAGACTCGTGAAGACACTATGGGAAACAGCGCGAAGTTTCCTTTAAAAATTCAAAATAGAACTATTATATGATCCAGCGATCCCACTTCTGGGTACTTGTCCAAAGGAAACAAAATCACTATTTCACGGTCATGGTAGGTAGCATTATCTACCATAGCTGAGACAGGAAAGCAGCCTGTCTATCGATGATTGAATGGGGCTTTTTAAATGTGCTACACAGATGCACGCACACAAGAATATTATTCAGCCATAAAAAAGAAGGTAATCTTGCCATTTACAACAACACGCATGAACCTTGAGAATATTATGCTGGGTGACAGGAACCCAACAGAGACACATAAATACTGTATGATCTTATTTGTATGTGATACCTAAAAAATTGAACTTATAGATTCAGAGAGCAGATTGGTGCTTGTCAGAAGCAGGATGTCAGGTGAAGGGTTGGGGGAGGGGAGTGAATGGGTGGTGGTCAAAAGGTTATAAAATAAATAAGTCCTGGGGACATAGAGTGTAGCATGGTCATTAGTTAATGAAACAGTATTATATATTTGAAAGTTACTAAGGAAGTAAATCTTAAAAGTTCTCATCACAAGAAAAAAATTGTGTCTACATGAGGTGATAGATGTTAGCTAACTTTTGTGATAATCGACTATATATATATATATATATATATAATCATTATGTTGTATACCTAAAACTAATACCATGTCATGTCAATTACATCTCATTTAAAAAAACATATTTTCTTTCTTTGCTTACTTTAGGTTTAATATGCTGTCATTTTCACGTTCTTAAGGTGGCAGTTGAGGTCATGGATTTGAAATTTTTCTCTTCTGACCCAGGCATCTGTGCTATAAACCCCCTCCTGCGGGCTGTTTTAGCAGCACAAACTTGACATGCCGTGCTCCTGCTTTCACTCAGTTCAAACCACTTTCTAAGTTCCCTTTTGAATTATTCTTTGATCTATGGGCTATTTAAAAATATATTATTTAGTTTCCAACTATTTGGGGATTTTTCAAGAATTTTCCTGTTACTGTTTTCTAATTTAATTCCACTGTGATCAGAGAATATGCTCTGCATGATTCAAATCATTTTAAATGGATTGGGGCTGGTTTTATGGTCCAACACATGGTCCATCTTGATTTTCTGTCTATTTGTACTGTCAGTTACAAAAACACAGCCCAGGAGTTTATGAAAAGTCAGAGCGCATAAGCGATGGGCGCTGCATCCCTCTGCAGACCACGGCGCCGCCCCACATGCTCACCGTGGGAATCCTGAACCACCGTCCCCTGGGGTTCCGTACTATAGAGTGTGTTCCAATAGCAGATGCCTAGCTACAGACACATTCATTTGTCCTCTCTCTTTCTCCTCTCACCCTTAAGTTTGAGAGTCAGTTCTGCATACCTACAATTCATATTACCCACCCTGGCAACAACACGTTTTGCTATTGCAAGTAAACACAACACCCTTTCCCAGTCCCACAGGCTGGAAACCCAACAAAATGGAGAGGAATGGAGAGGATTGGAAAGTTTCTACTGTGGCTGTGAATTCTTTATTGTCAATTCAGCAAATGTTGGTCAAACAAGTATCTACCATGTAATAGGCCTGGTTCGAAGCTTATGGGTTAATCTTGGGCCAGCAAGTGGAGACTGATGTAGAGAGGGTCAGACCGGAGGGGAAGAGGAACTAAAAACGACCTAGTGTCGATAACAAGGGAAGCCCACCTTCCATAAGAGAAAAAGCCATACTCCCTCAGGAAGAACATTGCAGGGACTGACTGCCTCTCCGTGTTTTGGGCCAGGGCAGTTTCCTGGGCAGATGGGAATTCTAAGTCCTCCCCCACAGAGTAACCTTAGAGATCCCCTCTTTGCTTTCATCACAGTAAATCAGCTAAAGTTCTGCCTATGTCTGACTGACCTCAAGATGGCTCTTTGTGTATCAGTTCCATTGAGTAATCACTGCTAAGTTAACCTCTTAACAGCAGTCCCATGTCTTGGAAGTAGGCTCGTGTGTTTAGAAGCAGCCGTGTGCCAATACAGAACACTTCTTGTGGCATCAGTCCCTGAAGCTCAGACAGAGAAAGCCAGGGGTCTAGAATGAGTACGGCATACTAGACACATCTTCACTCTTTATTTATAGGTTAGAACATCAAGTACTTAGCTGTCCCAGAACACAGAATAGTCTTTATCTCCCTCCGTTTTCCATTATGCTTTTATTCACCGTGTGGGGAGCAGGGGAGTCCCTAGCATGCCTGGGGGAAAGGGGATCCCTTTACACTGCGCGCAGAGGGTCTTGCCTTCGATTGTAAAGAATGCAGTATCTCTGAAGCACAGTAAAGCAAAACTCAATAAAACCAGGTGTGCCTGTACATCATTCAATTGTAACTTCCCTTCTATCTGCAAAACAGTCTATGGGGACAAAGAAGACTCACCAGGATGCAAACAAAGAAGCTTGCAAATGTCTAACTCCCTGCATAATACTGCATGTTCCAGTCCAGAGAGAGACACTCATCAAAACTGGATTCTGACGTGTCAGATTCTAGTTTATTTCCTTGCCATTAGCAGAATAGTAAAAACCAACATCTTTGAACGCGAGGTTTCTACATCAGATTTATGGACAGAAAGGATAGCTATAATATGTTGATTTTCAAAACTGGCATGGCCTCTATTATATGGAAGAAAACAAATTATATTATGGAAGTCAGAAAGTTGAGAAAACGGAGAAAGTTTGCGAACAGTAACTTAGGAAGAATCACATTTCTTAACAAAACCTTGGATGAGCATCCGTCCATTGACACCACCCACTTTGCTGTAACACTTGTAGGCATGGGTTAACACACACAATGACCGGCGTTGTAACGTTGTCCGGACACGAAAGGGAAGTAGTCCTGGAAATAGGACCCCTGTCAACCTGAGACCATTTCTTTTGATGTGTAAGATGCTGTTAACGGGAGTCACCTCCAGGGAACAGCACTAGGAGTCTGGGGAAATGTGGGTTCTAGGCAGGGAAATTTTTACTTTTCATTTTATTAACTTCTGAGTTGCCGAATGTTGACCACGAATTACTTTTCTTATTAAAACAGCACTGAGGTAGAGCCGTAAGTTTTAAAATGGTAAAGGCCTGTACATTAAATTATATTCATGTGAGAATGTTAATGTGTATACGTGTACACATATATTTACTGTATAGTTGCATGTATACCTAAAAGCACAAAAATACCTATAAAAATGCATCACGACTTGGCAGCACTTACCTCTGGGGAGGAGAGTAGGGTGAGGAACCAGAGAGTTTTCTACGGTCTTCATTACACAGTTTCCTAAAGGCACTCATTTATGTGCTACTTGTACACTATTTAAATCAATTAAAAGGGACCATTTTTATGAAGTCCTTTTTTCTTAGCTTGGAAGTTTTCCCACTTCTCCAGGTAACAGCAGTCTGAAGGGCTGCACCCCCCATTTTACCTGATTCTGGTAGCGTTTCCAATCACCGCACACCCAGCACCACCTGAGTCAGAGTCAGCAGCGGGCACATGACCCAAGGCAGACCAATACGTTTCTCTCTTTTAGGGATTGGAATCATGAGCAGAAACACATGGGGACTGGAGGAATTCGTAAGCGAGTCATCCGAAGGCTGCATTATCAAAGGCAGGTGTTTCTGAGGCTCAACCAACACGTTCCCTGGGCTCCTATCCTTCCAAGCCCTGGCTTCTCCAGTCCTCTTTTACGTGTCCTTCCAGTAAATTCCATTTTAAAACAAAGCAGATGGAGAGAGAGAAACAAATTTACTGAAAACCATAGCAAACTGAGGAATGGTCACACTGAGTCTGGGTTTCCCGAAGGCACTCGGGTGGCAGTGTCTAATAGACTACTGGAAATGTGGGTCTGGGACTGAGTAGAGAATAAGAATCGGTGGCACAGATTTAAGAGGTGTGAGAGGATTCCAGCCAAGATCTGTGATCCAAGACCGACCACAGAGTCTCGGGTGGAAGTGTGGGAAACACCACCTGAGGGCGGGGAAGGAACAGCAAACGCTCCGCTCACCACGGTGGCAACTGCAGGCCCGCCACACTCAGTCCTTCTGAGTCCCCGCAGGTGGTTTCCTGTGTGCACGCACCAACTTGTCAGTGTCCCGCGGCTGCAGCGTGACTGCACATGCTGCGTGCCTGGTCATTATCATATAACGTATGGGCAGTGAAGCCAGGTGACTGACTAAGAAACTGTACTCGGGATAGGATGTTACATCCAGGCAGTGTGGACCCTGCCGGGAGCTTTTGCAACCATTTAGGATAAAATTGTGTACGAGTTTCTTCGGCCATAACAACCGAGTTTCTTTCTTCATCACCATAACAACCCACGTTCCACGACAAACAATCAGGACCCTCAGGAGAAACAGGTGAGAACTTGATGTTTTCCTCTGGAGGCCCCACCCGAGGCACTCGACATCCGGTGATACAGCACACCTGCCAGTCAACACCAGACGAGGCCTGGGGTGCAGCGGAGCCGAAATGGGCCGCAGCAAATCAGAGGTCACGCTGTTGTGCACCAGGCCCAGTTGTTCTCAATCTTAACTACATGTTACATCACCTGGGACGTTAAAAAAAAACTCATGACTCGTCTTGCCTCCCGAGATTCTGATTCTGACTGCATTGGCTAGGGCTGTGACTTGGACTTTTGAAAGCTCCCCAGGTGATCTTACTCTCCAACCGAGATTTAGAAGCTCTGAATGAGCGAGCACATCAATAGATCTCGTGTGACATGCATTACAGGAGCCTGTACAGTATATCTAAATTTTGAAATTATTTTCTAATAGTTAAAACTAGTCAATTTCATATACCCCAAACCCTCCAGAGTTCGGGCTTCTGTTGGAAGATCTGCAAACAGTAGGCCCACATTCTCCCTATTCAACTGTGCCACGTTGCAGTCACACCTGATACAAGCATTTCGTCCCCACTCCACTGTCCTCCCTGCCCTTCCCACTATCACCACAGCACAGGGCCAGTGACAGTTGCTGCGTATCATCCTGCTCACTGTGGGTTTTCCTATATCAGTGTGAAGAGCAGTAAAATGCTCGGCTTATCGCTGTGTCTCCAGCAGAAGCAGGAAAGCAAAAGGCAGCCCAAGAGAACTGTGTGTTCCACAGGGCCCACTGCTCACTTCCAGCAGCTGCCAGCGTATGGGTGCGTGCCCTTGGTTTAAATCCACGTCTTCCCTGCAGGAGCACCGAAATGCCCCATAGCGTATACGGCAAAACTGCTATGAAGAGACGGCTCCCACCTCTAATTATCTTAATAATTAGATGGCTCTCTAATATAAGAGAAAGCTATATAAAAGCAGTGAGCAAAAAAGGGACACAGAATGGCACAAGATAGTTCCTTCCAGAATTAAGGAAATGCAAGACGGTTGAAAACTTTGTATTCACTCTTCTTCTTTTTCTTTTTTTGAAAAACAAAAGCCAAATTTATTTGTTCATTTCTTGCATTTGAAGTACTCTTCGATGACATTCTCTGCCTGAGACTCTTTGCCAGAGTCCTTAGCCACCGCACAACCAGCCACGTTACGGAGTTTCCCTTTCTGTCAATCCTGCAGAGGCCTGCCCATTCCCCTAGTTTCTTATTGCATCAACCTTAATTAAATTGGTTTGGTGTTCAGCACAAAGGGCTTCCACCAACTTGACATACATTCCCAAGTTGGGCTCATCACAGTTGGATGCAAGCACACAAAGGTGGGCTTGGCGCTTGTCTAAGACTTTGGCAGCTTCGCAAATTCTGCACACTGGCCCCTCATGAATGAGAGTGGTCTTGAGCACCTCTTATAAAGCAATATTTACGTCCATTACACCTCTGGCAACAATGCCTTCTGCAGCCCTAGTGGTGGGTTTGGGGTGGAGCAAATGCGGAACACACCCAAGCCTCCACCTCTTTGCAGCTCTGTGGCCCCAGGGAAAGAGCAAAAACTTTGTATTCATTCTAAAAGACAAAATGAGCTGGAGCCAATCTGACCTGTGAGGTATAAAAACGTGTAACATGGAAAGGAGAGAGAGAGAGAGAGACGAAGAAAGGAAGGAAAAAACTGTAGCCTTCGGGTGGATGGCAGCCTTGCTCCCCAAGGAGCTGGGGATCAGGGCAGCCAAGCACGACTCTATTTTGAGATGCCCTTTTCTAAGACTGCCCAGCATTGGTAGTTTCCTCACCCAGGCTCTGTGTCTGTGCATTCTGTCCCCTCTGCCTGCTGTACTGTTTCCTCCCTGACCTCCTTGGTCCAGCCAACCCCTCCTGTCACAGGCCTCATGGACTCATGCCCTCACTGCCCCCAGCTAGATACCCGGCCACTCCTATGTGCTCCGGTTGCACCCTCTAATTACCCCCTCGGAGCACTCACGTGGCTTTTGTGCATGCTTTTAAGTTATCTCTTTCCTCACGACAGTCAACTCAAAATGAATGAAATGACTTAAATATAAGACCTGAAACTAAAACTACTGGAAGAAAACACAGGAGAAAAGCTTCATGACATTGGCCCTAGCAGTGGTTTCTTAAGTATAACACTAAAAAGCACAAGCAACAGAAGAAAAAACAGACAAATGGAGAAACATCAAACTACAAAGCTTCTGCACAGCAAAGGAAACAATCAACCAAGTGAAAGGGCAGCCTATGAAATGGGTTGAAAATAGAAAAAGAAAAAATAGACATGAAATGGGAGGAAATATTTGCAAACTGTATGTCTACTAAGGGGTTAACGTACAAAACACATAAGAAGCTTCTACAACTCAGTAGCAAAGAATAATAATAATAACCCCATTTAAAAATATGCAAAGGACTGGAACAGACATTTCTCCAAATAAGACATACAAATGGCCAACAGATACGTGAAAAGATGCTCAACGTCACTAATCATCAGGGGAATGCAAATTGAAACTACTATAAAATATCACCTCAAATCTCTGAGTTGTGGCTATTATCCAAAAGTCAAAAGTAGGAAGTCTTGATGAGGATGTAGAGCAAAGGAAACCCTGGTACACTGTTGGTGAGAACGTAAAGTGGTGCAGCATCTTTGAAAAACAGTATGGCACTTCCTCAAAAAGTAAAAAGTAGAATTGCCATACGATCTGGCAGTTGCGCTTCTGGACACATAGGAAAAAATTGAAATCAGGATCTTGAAAAGGTATCTGCACTTCCGTGTTTATTGCAGCATTATTCACAACAGCCAAGACAGGGGAAAGACCCAAACATCCATGACAGATAGATAAAGAAAAAGTGGTGTATACTCGCTATGGATACTATTCGGCCTTTAAAAGGAGGAATCTTGCCATATGTGACAACATACTGTACCTAAAGGGCATTATGCTAAGTTCAATAAATCTGTCACAGGAGGACAAACACATGATTTATATACGTGTTCCACTTATAAGCATGAAGGAGGTAAACTGATCGAGTAGAATGGTGGCTGCCAGGCTGGGAGCAGGGAAAAATGCAGAGTTGCTGTTCAACGGGTATACAGTTTCAGTTATGAAAGATAAATAAGCTTGCCTGGCGGGAGCAGTGGATTGAGCGCCTTATGTTTTCCACTTCTTTTTGAAAGATATACCTAGCTCTCTGCTATACAACATTGTGCCTATAGTTAACTCTGTGGTACCACTATTACTTAAAATGTGTAAAAAGCCCTGGCTGGTGTGGCTCAGTGGGTTGAGAACCAGCCTGCAAACAGAAGGGTCACTGGTTCGATTCCTAGTCAAGGCACATGCCTGGGTCATGGGCCAGGACCCCAGTTGGGGGCCTGTGAGAGGCAACCACACATTGATACTTCTCTCCCTCCCTCTCCCTCTCTCTAATAATAAATAAATTTTAAAATAATAATAACTGTCAATAAGAATTAAATGACACAGCATACATGAGCACTCAACTGCAGAGCAGTGACAAAAAGGCTTTCTCTGAGGTTCTGGCTCGGGGTCTCTCATGAAGATGGAGACTGTTGGCAAGGCTCGTTTCCCCACTGGCTTTTGATTGGATACCTCAGCCTCTGGCCCTGTGAGCCTCTCCATAGGATGCCCCAGGTCCGCACACCTGGCCATCAGCTTTCCCCAGAGAGAGTGATCTGAGAGGGAACCCAGGAAGGAAGCCAGTCCTCTAACACCTAATCTCAGATGTGAATACCCTCACTTCTGCCACTTTCTGTTGGTCACACAGACCAACCCTGGGACAACGTGGGAGAGGAATACACAAGGGTGGGAGTACAGGGGTGGGGGTGGCATTTGGGACTGGCTGCTACACTTCTCTCCCTCTGCCTTGCTTTATTTTCTTGTACCACCTATGACTAGCTAACATTACTTATATTGTTTTTCCTCAGTGTCCCCAACAATAGAATGTAAGAAGGAAGGAATTCCGCCCCCCCCCCCCGTTTTGTTCTCTGTCCTATCATTGACACCTAGATCAGTGCCTGGCACAGAGTAGGGCTTCATTAAACGTTTGTTAAATGGTGAATAAGGAGCCACCCAGCTGCACCATTTCTTACAGAAATGTGCTTGCGTTCCCAGTCAGAATAGCATAGCTCGTAAGTACCGCTCAGGCTTTTTAATTTTTTTAATCCTCACCCAAGGAAATGCTTTATTCATTTTTTTAGACAGAAAGGAAGGGGGTGAGAGACATATATGTGAGAGAAATATCAAATAGTTGCCTCCTGGCCAGCACTTAAAAAAAAATTAGTACTTGATGCTCACAATCTATGAGGAAAATAGGACAGCATTTAAAAAAATATTTTATTTACTTATTTTTAGAGAGAGGGAAAGGGAAGGAGAAAGAGAGGTAGAGAAACATCAGTACGTGGTTGCCTCTCTTGCCCTGCTACTGGGGACCTGGCCTGCAACCCAGGCATGTGCCCTGACTGGGAATTGAACTGGTGATTCTTTGGTTCACAGGCCCACCCTCAATCCACTGAGCTACACCAGCTAGGGCAGGATGGCATTTTTGAAGTGAAATCCAGGAAGACTAGGGTCTTACTGCTCAGGGTGAACCAATGGTGCTGGTGAGTCTGGGCCCAGTTCTCCTGCCCTTGCTGGGGCCTCCTCTTCCAGGGCCTCCCTCCTGTAAGAAGCAGTCCTTGGCCTTCCTCGCAGGTCACCATTCACACAGAACAGTTCCCTAACAGTTCATATGGCTTCACATAATGAAGCGTTCACAATGGTCCACACGGCTTTCGTTCAGGCAAGTCGGCACTGCTGGAATGAAAGGGGGAGCCGAGAAGCCTGCGGAGAAGGCACAGGACCCCACTGTCGACTTCAGTGAAGAGGTGAAGACCACAGAAGCCCCTTTTCCCTCAAACCCTACTGCAACGCAAAATACTTTTAACAGCACGCATGTAAATTAAACTCAGCCGATTGACAAGCTGACCTCTGAAAATGAGAGGTAGAAGGATAGCAAGAAAGACGCCAGTTACATGGAGATGGAGTCCCAGCCCATACCCAGCATTGTGATTTTGCCTAAAGCAGTGGGTGAAAGCAAGGTGGCACGACTCCTGGCAGAAAGCAGCACAGGGGTTAACAGCTGCATTGGGTTAGGGGGAGGGGAGAGAGCTGGCACGTGGCAAGGGCCAAAGGTAAAGGGAGGGTAACCCCGCCCCCCTGCTTCAACTCCTCTGAAGACCGCCCACTCTTCTGCTCCACACCGTGGTGAGCGGAGATGCCTAGATCACCTGCAGGGACCCGGCTTCTTATTGATCCCAGCCAGCCCGCAGTCCCCTGAAGCACAGACCCGTATGTCTATGGTCCTCCTGTCCTATGGTCCTCCTGTCCGAGCGGCCCCGAGGGGCTAACCACCCTGCCGGGCCACTAGTGCATGGACGCGCCTCTTCATAGAAGGTAGCAGGGCCAACCACGAGGCCAAGTGTGGGATTTGAGTTTTGCACGTATAGTTTCACTTAATCCTCAGGCAACCCTCTGAAGGAAAAGCGTATGTGCTCAGTTTTACAGATGAAGAAACTGAAACTCGGGTTAGAAACTAAGGACACACTGCAAGGGGCAGAGCAGGGATTTGAACACTCTTAACATTTACCTAAAACTTGGGAGTAAGACAAAAATACGACTTTGAGAATGTAATCCAGTTATACTAAGAGCTGTTTTCAAGTGGGGACAATTCCCCCCTCCCCCAAAAGGGGCATTTGGCTAGGTCTGTAAACCTTTCCGATCGCCAAAGCTGGATGGGCGAGCAGGTACTACTGCCATCTAGTGGATAGAGGCCAGGGATGCTGCTGCACGTCTCAGGCATGTGACAGCCCCTACAACCAAGAGTGGTCCAGTCCCCAGTGTCCACAGTGCTGCTGTTGAGAAACTCTGTTCTAGGATACGTGACTACGTTTGACTTATTACATGCTGTTAAGCAGGCCTCAAGAATGTCAACTCGTAGAAAACTAAGATGCAAGTGATTCTTGTTTAAGAAGGTAACTCCGAAGGTTATAGTTATACAGACACGAACTAACCAGTTGTGATCTCACGTAGCAATATTACTCTGGAATGCTCATCATCCCTGACTATATAGATCAGTTTCTTCCATCCTCTTTTACACCAGCTTTGCCCTTGTCCTGGTTCCCTCTTACATACCCATAAGGCAACCACAGACTGGGTGCTCAAGGTGTCAGCAGGGTGGGTTTCCTCTGAGCCTGTCTCCTTGCCTCGAGTTGGCCACCCTCTTGCTGCTGCTTCCTATGGTCTTATTTCTGTGCACGTGCACCCCTGTGGCTCCCCCTTTTCTCATAAGCACACCCATTATATTGGGTTAGGGTCCCAGCTGATGACCTCATTTTACTTCAATCACCTCTTTAAAAGCTCGATCTCCAAATGCAGTCACATTCTGAAGCACTTCTCCAGGTTAAGATTTCATCCTGTGAAATTTTGGGGGAGGGCAATTCAGCCCATGCATCTCTCTAATTAATTAATCTTTGACACGTGTTCAGTATATATTTATATCAGAATTATGTTCTTAACTTTTTGAAAATCATGCTTTGCAAACACATCTGTCCGAGTCCAGCAAGTCTCCATGTTTCTGCTGCATCAGGCTGCTTCCTGGAGGGCTACTGGTACAGTAACACAAAGTTAACAGAAAAATGTCTCTCCAAGGACAGTTTCAGATCGATCCCATGCTTCTTTTCTCTCATCCTATCAACCAGTTTGCATGCAGAGTTTGTACAGTGAGAGTCCTTCGCCTGAAGTTTTCTTAATCTGTCAGATCAGGGATCAAACACTATCACACTTGGTCCCTACAGAAAACCTTTCTCAGTGAATAAATCCAAACAACCTTTTTTTTTCTGGCTACTGAAAGGTTCAATAATTAGCACATTAATTAAGTAATGCACATGTTTCATGTTTATTGTCAGAAACATTTTGGAATTGTTGATTGATTAATTTTGCTGACTATCTTATGAACTTAATCTATATTGAGGTCAAGATCATGCATCAAGATCTTGGGATTCATATTCTGGTTCCATAATCAGTCTTCTGGGACAAGCACTATTTCTCATCCCTCGTTATAGAAAAATTTGCCCTTAGCAAATGTCAGAGAACATCCCCAGCAATTTCTTGTATCAATCAATCCAAGCAAACATAATGGATTTGCTCTGGCCCAGAGCTGAAGTCACCTCCTGGCAGCAAATTAAGTGTTAGGCTCTGAATCAGAGCCCTGAGCTGAAGCCCAGGGCCAAGCGAGAATGAGAGAGAATTCGGGGACTTAAGTTTTTGTCCATTTATTGGAAGTTTTGAGACTCTAGGTAAAATGCAAATAAATATCTCAACGCAGATGTTACTCTGTAAACCATTATTGGCCAGTATCAGTCGGTCCATTATTTGTTGGTAGTAAGCAAAGAAAGTCACCACTACTGAAGAGGTAGGAGACCAACAAAGAGCATCATTCATTTTTTCTTTCATTCATTCAGTCATCAACAGAATATCCATTATGTGTTAAGGATACTAGCCAGGTAAGATGACTTGGAAGCAGAGGGGGTACCTAAGACACCCTTGTGGGGACAGAGAGGTTGGTTTCAGAACAGACACTGGAAGAGGCCACGTCTGCCATCAGAGTTACTGAAGGAGGAGGAGGAGACAGCCAGGTGGTCCTGTTGGTAGAGCTGTGACACAGATCCCCCCACACACACATGGGTGGGCAAGAGCAGGCTTATAGTTGTTTGTGTGGAAAATAATTAATAAATAATAATGCAAGAATAAACTATGTTTCCTCTACTCACAACTGTAAACCTACTTTTGCCCACCCTGTACTGGCTTAAATCCAAGCTGACATCTTTTATGCTCACAGATTCTAGGGGTCTGGAATCAGGGCACAGCAGTGACAATGTGTCTCCATTCCGGGGTGTCTGTGGCCTCAGCTGGAGCTGGACTCTTCTGAAGACCAGTTCACTCACACACCTAGTGGTTGATGCTGGTCATTGGCTGAAGACCTCAGTTCCACTCTGTGTGGTCTGTCTGGGCAGCTTGGGTTTCCTCAAAATATGACAACTGGTCCCCTGAGCAAGAATCCCCAGAAAGAATTCCTCCTCCCCCCTAAAAACCTATATCTTTTTACCTAGAATTGGAAATGACACAGCCTCTGAGGCGGGAAAAACCATGTGTGGTAGCATAAACATTGGTGTGGACCTCTTTGGGAAACTTGATCTTCCATACCAGGCAAAGAAATGGAAGACCCGGGGACAACATGAGGGAAAAGCCCAAAACAAAAAGAAAACACTGCTTGTTCTAGAAACTACGTGCAGTTTGGAAAGGGAAAATGTCTAGATGCCTCCTAATATCCATTCTCCTGGTTTTTAACAATACAACTTCCGGGTTTTATTTGGACACACTGGCTGTCCAGCTAAATGACTCTATCTCCAGGTAGATAGGGTCACATGGTTAAGTTCTGGACTATGAGGTGCAAGTGAAAGTGTTAAGTTGAAGTTTCAAAATTGTCTTTTAAAGGGAGAGTACACCATCCCCTCCATGCTGCTGCCTACAATACATGTGTGATGGCCAAAATACTAGCAACTATTTTAGGCCATGGAACCAGGGCCACACCCAGCTAGTAGAGCCATGAGCTAGAAGGAGCCTAAATCGCTGATAACATTTACTGCCCAAGAACCCTGGACTGCTGATTTCATAACATCTTTGGATATGAGAGATACAAACTTCTAAATTGTTTAGAGCATCATTTTCTTGTTCTCTGTATGCTCTGCAAAACCTAATCGTGACTGGCACATTCCGATTAGCTAGAGAATAGGGTGCACAGTGGAAGTGAAAGAGCACTGTTTTTGACTGTGGTGAAAGGGAACTGAGAGGAGTGCTGTGGTGTGAATCGAATTTTATTTTTTAAAGATTTCATTTATTTTTAGAGAGAGGGGAAGGGAGGGAGACAGAGAGGAAGAGAAACATCGGTGTTGGAGAGCTACACTAATCAGTTGCCTCTCTCATGCCCTCAACTGGCAAGCCGGAGAGCAACCCAGGCCTGTGCCCTGACTGGAAATAGAACTGGTGACCCTTCAGTTCACAGGCCAGCGCTCAGTCCGCTGAGCCACATGAACCAGGGCTTGAATCACATTTTAGATTTAGATTTTCATATTTAGAAAACTCACCCTGGCCACATTTGCTCAATTTACAATTTTGCCCAAGATGTAACTTAGTACCACACTGCAGAGGTTCTCAAACTTCAGGATGCGCCAGATTTCCCTGGAGGGCTTGTTAAAGCACAGAGTGCTGGCCTACTCCCCAGTTTCTGATCCAGTCAATCTGGAGAGGGCCTGCGGATGTGCACCTCTAGTATGTCCCCGGGTGATGCTGAAGCTGCTGGTCCACACATTTTGAGGACCACTGCCCTAGAATAAGTCCTATCAAAGTGCCCAAAGAGGGGGGGATGTGAGTTTGGGGAGAAATCCACACCCGCAACCAGACTGGCATTGGAGTGCCCTATCCACCACCTCCTAGCACCTGCCCTTTGGCTGAAGCAGCCTAGGCGAGGGAAAGGTGCTGGGACCTAATGAGTCCCTCAATGTGCCCCAGTTTCTTGGCAGATATGCCTGATTCCCTCTGACCACCTCCAAGGATCTGGAGAAGAACAGATTCTGGGCCTTAACACTCTCTGCCCTGCTACTCTGAACCTGTTTCCTTGGCTGAAAAGATAGAGCGGTGACACCAACTTCGCAGGGAGTTGGAGTATGTGCCAGGCCCTTTCTATGCCAGAACATGCTAAGAATGCTGGCTGATAAAAGTGCAATTCTCCAACTACATAGTGAGGTGCTGAGGATGTGAGGTGGGGCCTTCCTGCCAGTGTGGCAGGCTTGGGGCCCTAACCAACAACCAAGACACTTTCCTTTGCCTCAATGGATTCTTCTGGTGTGGCTTTGGTGAGGGATTCTCAGCCTTGGCACAACTGACATTTTGGGCTGGGTAATTCACTGTCATGGTGGGGCTGTCCTGTACACAGCCCGATATCTAACAGCATCCCTGGGCTCTACCCACTAGATGCCAAAGCACACACACTGCCTATCCCAGCACTGCTGTGACAATCAAAGCATCCTCAGACACTCTGCAGGGGGAAAATAGTTTCTCCATGCCTGCTTGGCATACACATAACAGGCACTCGATAAATGACTACTTGCAATTAGTTAAATGCAGGAGAATGTCTCTCATCCAAAGAATGCCCTGGACTACCAGATAGCCAGTCAGATCCCACCCCTTCTATCCTATTATTCAACACCCTGTGCAAATGTCACTTCTTCCAGGAAGACTTCCTTGATTGCCCCTAATCTTAGTTGTATATACTCTCCTACTCAGTGCTGACACCCATTAGTTTATGTCCTATTTAACACTTAGAATTTAGTGTTCTACATATTTATACCTTCCACTATTCACAAAGTACAAGGTGACTCTGGAAAAACTTTAGTCATTACCCATTTTCTCCACCCACTACCTTCCCTATAAAAATGCTATTCTATGCTACCTATATTTGATATTTTCTAAAGCACATATAAAATGTGAAAAAAAACTTTCATGATTTTTATTCCTTTACAACATACAACTTAAGTAAAATTTTCTTTTCAAATGTACTAACAGCCTAACCCTACATCTAAAAGAACTAGAAGAAGAACAACAAACAAAGCCCAGAGAGAGTAGAAAGCAGGGGAAAAAAATCAAGATTATTTGATTATTTCAAAGTAGCAGAATTGCATGACATAGAGACTTAAAAAAAAAAAAATTCAAAGGATCAATGAATCCAGGAGCTGGTTCTTTTAAAAGAGCAACAAAATTGACAAACTGCTAACCAAACTCATCACGGAAAAAAAAAGACAAAGGACTCTAATATATAAAACAAATGAAATAGAAGTAAGGACCAATACTGACATGGATCCCGGCTTGTGGGGTCCGTGACATTGTGGATGAGATATGAGACAAATTCACATGGACCACCAAGTCCCGTGGAGGAAAAGGGACAGTGTGGCCACTCTCTCAAGGGGAGAGTGCCCTGACCCTTAAGTTGACAGACTTTTATTGGATTCAATGTGCATAGAAATACAGGGTGTATACATAAAGCTAATTGTGAGGCAGAAATTATTAAGCAATAGATAACATTCAAAGAACTCTGAGGGCTTATTCTGAGTCAGGGTCACATAATTAAATGGCCATAAAACTTTGGGGAACAAACTCACTTCCTGCTTGGTCCCTTATTATTTAAATTGAGGGTATTAACAAAGTAGGTTTCATAGGACTTCATACAGTCTTTCTTTGGCCTGATCACCCTGGGGAACCCGCCCTTTCCAGCACAGGATGGCACCCACCTCCAGCATTGTTTCAGGCTTAAGTCAGGCAGGGGAAGTGAGGCAGCAAAGAGATTAGGAGACTTCCTGCAAACGAATAAGGACTCAGGCTATGTCAAAGCTGAGGGGTGAGGGTCCATCACCCCCTTTTGCTGTAGCCCCCCAAGTCCTTCCATGGGGCCTCCCCATGATCATGCTTGTCTTAGGTCATTCCCCCCTTGGGGAATTTTACCCATCACTGGCTAACCGATCAAGCACTGGGGGCCAGACTGGGTGAAGAAAAAAGGAGCAGAAGCAGAGCTCCTGCCAGGGAAATAAGCTTTGTCTCCTTAGTGGCTTATGGTCTGAAGGTCACTCCCTCAGCCTTAGCCATGGGGGGAGAGGGGGTTACAGCTCCTGAAACCAGGCAGGGCATTTCCCAATACAATACCATGGAAATACAAAGCAGTGTAGAAATTACTATGAACAACTATATGCCAAGAAATTGGACAACTTGGGTGAAATGGACAAATTTCTAGAAACATACAGTCTTCCAAAAATGAATTGAGAAGAAGCGGAAAGCCTGAATAAACCAATAACAACTAGCAAAATTGAAGCAGTAATCAAAAACCTCCTAGCACACAAAAGCCCTGGACCAGGTGGCTTCACAAGTGAATTTTACCAAACATTCAAAGAAAAACTAACCCTTATTCTTCTCAGACTATTCCAAAAAATTCAAGAAGAGGGAAGACTCCCCAACTCTTTTCACGAGGCCAGTATCATCCTAATTCCAAAACCAGGTAGACACAACAAAAATAGTAACTTACAGACCGATATCTCTGATGAACATAAAATCCTCAAAAAAATATTGGAAATACAGATCCAACAATACATTAAAAAGACCATATACCATGATCAAGTGGGATTTACCCCAGGGATGCAAGGATGATACAGTATTAGCAAATCAATAAATGTAACACATTAGATGAATAAAGGAAAGACAAAAGCCACATGATCCTATCCATAGATGCAGAAAAAGCATTTCATAAAATCCAGCACCCGTTTATGATAAAAACACTCAGCAAAGTAGGAATAGAGGGACCATTCCTCAACAAAATAAAGGCCATATATGAGAGACCTACAGCCAACATCATAATCAATGGGCAAAAACTAAAAGCTTTTCCTTTAGGATCAGGAACAAGACAAGGGTGTCTGTTCTTCACCACTCGTATTCAACATAGTACTAGAAGTTCTAGCCACAGTGATCAGAGGAGAAAAAAATGAAATAAAGGCCTCCACACTGGGAAGGAGGAAGTAAAACTGTTGTCGTTTACAGATGATATGATCGTGTACATAGAATACCCTACAATCCCCACCCAAAACACTACCCCACCTAATAAGTGAATTTGGCAAAGTAACAGGATAAAAGTCCAGATACAATATCCAGGATATTGTAACAAGATACAATATCCAGAAATTGATGGAGTTTTTGTACAGCAACAATGAACTATCAGAAAGAGAAACTAGGAAAAAATCCCCTTTACTATAACAATAAGAAAAAGAAAGTACCTAGTAATAAATTTAACCAAGGAGGTAAAAGACCTGTACTCAGCCCTGGCTGGTTGTGGTTCAATGGATGGAGCATGAGCCTGCAAACCAAAAGGATGCTGATTTGATTCCCAGTCAGGACACAAGTCTGGGTTGCAGGCCCGGTCCCCAGCAGGGAGCGCACAAGAGGCATCCATATATTGATGTTTCTCTTCCTCTCTCCCTCCTTTTCTCTAAAAATAATAAATAAAATCTTTTAAAATTTTTTTCAAAAGACCTGTGCTCAAAAAACATTATAGTTTTTTAATAGTTTTTTGTCTTCCTCAATTTCTTTCTTCAGTGTTTTAAACAGTGTCCAGATATAAACCAGGCAGACCATATTGTGTGTGCACATTCTTAATTGTTATAACCTGTACTGGCGACCAAGCAGTTTCAAGACAAACCCTGCCAGTTCCCAGTAAGACTACGCTCTCAAATCCTTCCTGTATAGAATTTCTGCAGCAATGGGTGACTAGGATAAGGTCTCCGCGGTCAGGAACCTTAGTTACTCAATTACTATGTTGCCCAAGAGGGAGATCCGTGCTTTGAACAAACTGGTCTCGCCATTTTTGTTAAACACACAAAAAGCGCAAAGCTGGGCAGTTCTGAGGTCTAACCTGTGACCGTTTCACACAACACACTGAAGAGAGGCAGGCCCTGGGCTCCGAGGTGAGCAGCGGCACCAGCGGCTCCCGGCCACCAGGTGTCGCTGCGGCGACCCCGGACGGGAGGGCGGAGCGGCCGCAGATCGCGGGGAGGATGTGGACGCTCGGACGCCGCTCGGCTGCCTGCCTCCTACCCCGCTCTGCGCTCCCCGGCTTGGCCCACGCCGGAGCTGGGACCGCACCGCCGACGAGAAACATCCCACTCAGCGACCGCGGAGACCTGCGCTCCGCGACCGCCTGGGCCGGCGCGTCCAGCCCTGCAGTGAGTACCCGCCAGGCACCGCGGGGCCGCGCGCGCGCCGAAGAAGGGCGACCACGCTGCCGGTGACGCTCTGCGCACGCGCTCCCGCTCCCGGGCGTACTGCGCGACGCTGCGGACTGAACGAGTTTGTTTCTATAAAGACTGAGAACAGTGGCCAGCCGATAGTGCGCTGTCTAGCACGTGTTGTAGCTGTAACTGCGGTTACCTCGGCTGCTCTGACATCTCCTTCAGGGCCAACCTTTTTAGACTTGTCGCCTGCGCTCTGCACCCCCCTCTCCCTTTTTCCTTCTCTACTCATCTCTCAATCCCGTACCTTTTGCCTTGGCCCTGATGATGGCTCAAGAGCCCAGACCGATAGCCTCTCACCCGTTAAGGGCAACCAGAGTGACTTTTGGAGAATGTAAATAATATTTCAAACTTCTTAAAGCCCTTCAGTGCCTCCCCAGGATTAAGTCCGGCTGAGGCCCTGTAGCCCTTACCCCTCTCTCACCTCCCTTGCTATCTCCACTCCAGCTTTTCTTTCCCTTCACAGCCTCCGTACTCTCGTGCACTGGGGTAGATCCCTCTGAGAGGTCCCCTTCTCTAGCTCTCCACTCACTTCCCCCGCCACCCCCGTTATTTTCTCTGTCCCTTCACCTGGTCAGTAGGTCAGGACGCTCAGCAGTTAATATATTGAAAGAAATCAATAGGTCACATTGTCTCCTGCAGATCGTGTTAACTAATCAGATCTGTCAGACATACGTCCACCGGCAGAACCTCTCATCTGCACGGCAGCCCACTGCCGCCTCTTGCTATGTGTTGCTTGTTTTTAGTCAAAAGCTGGAGTATGACTGATGCTTCCCAGCGTCGCCTGTGCTAGCAGCCTAGAACTTCCTGCGATGATGGGTTTGTTCTATGTCTGTGTTACTAGCCAATGAGACCACAGGACACTTGAAATGTGGCTGATGCAACTAAGAAACTGACTTTTTAAACTTTATTTTAGTGTAATACATTTACATTTAAATGCTGCATGTGGCTGGTGGCTACTATAGTGGACAGCACTGGCTTAGAGACTGGGAGAATTCCATGTAATACGTTAAAAGAAGGTGAAAACATTCCTAAGAAATACTCCTGGAAAACTCTTAACTGGGTACTCTCAAATGTAGAAAATGGTGATATTTAACTTTCATTAATGGGCTGTAATATACTGAAAAATCATAATGTTCTTCTTAACTTTGGCTTTTAGAGTTTGCGCCTCCATTGCCTCAACCAGATGCTGAATGTCAAAAAGCAGAGTGTCTGTTTGATGAACTTGAGAACAACAGGAACTTTGGGCAACCCAGGGTAAGATAAACATCTTCCACATCAGATCTCTCTCTCCAACAAATACACACATGCACACACTTCTGTTATCTTTTACAGAACATGTTTTCTTCCTTAGCAGCATCACTCATTAACATCTCTCCACATCACTGTCAACCATGTTATTTTTAATGAAGTAGTATTCAATTTTATAGTTGTACCATAATTTATTGAACCCATTCCCTATTGGTAGACATGTAGGTTGTTTCCAGAGTTTTGTTATTATTCTCTTTCATACCTTAGTAGTTAGGGTAAGCCAAGCTTCTGTAGCAAATAGGTACAAACTGTAACGGCCCAGACCAGGAATGGTTTGTGTCCCTGGGCAGTCCAGGCCTCTGTGAAATGATTCAGAGAGCCAGCCTCCCTCCATCTTCCTGTCACCTGCCAGTGCTTTACTGTGCTCTGCATGGTCAAGGCCAGGTTGTCCTGTCCAGGTTCTATTCCACAGAAAGGTACAAGAGCATGGAAGGCCTGGAAGTGGCACTTGTCCCTCACATTTTAGAGGGAAGGACTTGGTTCCCTGGCCCCGTCTGGCTGCAGGGGAAGCTGGGATATGTGGTCCAGTAGCTGCCCTGGAAGAGGAAGCGACGGGTTGTGGTGGAAAGCTGCTAGGCACTGCTCTGTTCTACCCTCGGCCACTGATACCTGCACGGCCCCTTTTTCCACACGTCACACATGCTGCCTCCAGCCCTAAGGCTGCAACCACAGCCTATGTGGTCACTCATTCACCTCAAAGGCCAAGATTTCCAGGTGCCATAACGGTCCTCTCCCTCACGTCTGGGAATGGCTTCTCTGACACCCTCAAACACCCATAGAGCCACACACACAGATGGGGCAAGGCAAGTTAACTACTCCCACAACTTCCATTCAGAAAAAAGATGTGTCCCTGGCCTGTGGTGGCAATGGAGTTTCCCTGGTCAGCACTGAAACAACTGGCAGAGGGGCATATTCCTCTGGAAACCCCAGTTCTGCCACCTGGGAGTCTCCTCCTTGTCCATTACCCGCCTTGGTCCCAGGGGAGGCAAGCAGTGTCCTCCTTGGGGGCAGGCAGCCTTTGCAGCCCACTTGCTGCAAAGAGCAGTTTGGGCTTTCAAAGGCTATCATGTCTTTAAGGTTTCACTAGGCTCTTGTAGGCTAGACTCATTTTTCTCTGATAACAGGATTTTCTCACCTAGTAGGCTTCTGATCTCATTACTCCCAGTCAGTCCCATGGCCAGTATCCACATCCAAATTTCCTCCGTGGATATAAACCCCAGGCTGCCTTATTTTTTGCATCCTCACCCCATGCACAGCTCTCTCAACCTGATTTCTGGAAGAGGATTGGATCCCCTTTTTTTGGCCTAATGAGAGGCCTGTGTTGTTCGAAGCCTTACATCCTCCTTTGGCTTTTCCATCTGTGTGCAGCCTTTAACCCCCAAGTGTTTCATGTCATTCCATCCCCCTGCAGGGGGTGACGTGCCAGTTCTCTCCTGGCTCACCATTTTCATGTTGCACCAACTGAGAGCAAGGAGCCACCCATACACAGGAGCATTCTAACTGTCTCCACAACCACAGGCTCAGTAAGCGTGCTGTTGGCCTCCCAGGTTATCCCAGGCAGCAGGCTAACACAGGGCCTGGAGGGCGCCCACCCTCTGTGTGCTGCTGCCTTCATTAGGTTTTTGCTTTGGTGGCACCATTTCCAGCTCCTCCCCACACAGACTCTGCTGCTGTTCCCTCACCCCTGCAGGTGATCCTCTAGGTTCAGTGGGGCCCCTGCATGATGGGGCCCAGTTCTCTTCTTCAGGACCTACTTCTGGTCTCTGGGAAGCACACCTTTGTCCTGCCTAGAGTAGGAGGACAGCACACTTCTGCTACGCCAAACTGGCTGCTGTCAGGTCGCACCTGCTGAGCTGTTGACTTTTGACTTTATACCTGAGTCAGGTGTGTTTTTTGGTTTCTACACTCCTCAGGACACATGTCAGCCTCTTCTCCAGGTTCTCTGCAGCACACCCAGCCAGGCCCCTCACCATCTCCTAATCGGTCCAGAACCTTCACCAACATCTTATGCTTGAGGCAGATGATGGGCTGGGTGTTCAGTGGTCGTGTTGCAGACCTTTATGCCTCACATGAATTATCCAGCAGCCACTGGTGCCTTACTTTAGGTGTCCTGGAAACTCTCAGATGATGGAGTTATCGCCTACATCTGGTAACCTACACATATATCTGCATAGAGACACAAAAGCTCATACAAGGATATTTGTTAGAGTAGTATTTGTATTGTTGTAATTCACACATTATAAAGTTAACTGTTTAAAATGTACCATTTTGAGGTTCTGAGACTATTCACCAGGTTGTGCGACTTTCCCCACTAACTCCAGAGCATTCTCATCATTCCCAGGACAAACAGCATGCACCTTAATAATCACTCCCCATTCCTCCCTCCCCCAAGCCCCCGGCGACCACTGTTCTACTTTCTGTGTCTGTGGATTTATAGCACTTCTTTTAAATTGAAAAGTAGTGTATAGGAATGTCTCCAAGCCATAAGTGTACAGCTTGATATATTTTCAAAGATCGAACATAGCATATAACTAAAAAATAGCTCAAGAAATAGAATTAGCAGCCCCTAAAAGCAAGCCTGCTGTTCACTTCGACTTAATAACCCCTCCCTGCCCCAGAGTAACTCCCATTCTGATTTCCAATAGGCTGGATTAATTTAGCCTGGTGTGTTACTTTGTATAAACTATATCATTAAATATAAATATGTTTGTGTGTGGCTTCACTCAGTCACCATTATGTTTGTGAGATTTTGTCCATATTGTTAATAAGCATTTTTATTTTGCTATATATTATTCCATTGCGTGAATATACCACAATTTATCTGTTGTATTATTGCATATGAGTACATTACATTGGGCAGTTTTCAGTTTGGGGCTGTAGGGTATTTCTGCTGTGAATATCCCAATATACTGCATGGCTTTTGGTGAACCTGGGAACGCATTTTTTTAAATTAAAGTATGGTTGACATACAATATGCGTCTCAGATGTACAACATAGTGATTTGACATTTATATACCTTACCAAATGATCACCTCCATACCTCTAATAACTATCTGTCACCCTACAGAGTTATAACTGTACACCCTGTGCTGTACATTATGTCCCCATAACTTACATATTTTATAACTGGAAGTTTGTATCTCTTAATTTTCTTCTCATTTTGCCCATCCCCATCCCTGCCTCTCTGGCAACCATCACTTTGTTCTTATACCTATGAGTCCGTTTTTGCTAAGTATGCATTTATTTTTATTTAATTATATTTTATTGCTTATGCTGTTACAGTTGTCCCAATTTTTCCCTCTGTGCACCCCTCCACCCATCACCCCCCACTCCCTCAGGCAATTCCCCCCACCAATGTTCATGTCCTTGGGTCATGCGTATGAGTTCTTTGGCTACTCCATTCCCTAGACTGTACTTTACATCCCCATGGCTGTTCTGTAACTACCTACTTGTACTTCTTCACCCCTCGCCTCTTCACCCATTCCCCACACCTCCCCTCCCACTGGCAACCATCAGAACGCTCTCCGTATCCATGGTTCTGTCTCTGTTCTTTTGTTTGCTTAGTTTGTTTTTTAGACTTAACTGTTAATAGATATGTATTTATTGCCATTTTATTGCTCATAGTTTAGATCTTTTTCTTTTTCAATTTTTAATTTTTTAAAATTTTTTATTGTTGTTCAGTTAGAATTGTCCCCGTTTTTCCCTCATTGCTCTCCCTGGACCAGCCCACACCCGCCTCCCACGTTCAGTCCTCCCCCGCATTATTCTTGTCCATGGGTCCTTTGTGCACGTTCCTTGACTTGACCCTTCCTCTTCTTTCCCCACTTACCCCTCTCCTCCTCCCCTCTGGTTACTGTCAGTTTGTTCTTTATTTCCATATCTCTGGTTCCATTTTGCTCTCTTGTTTGTTTTGTTGATTAGATTCCACTTACAGGTATGATCTTCTTTTTCTTAAATGAGACCCTTACACCCCTACATCCCCCTGCCATCTGGCAGCCATCAAACCACTCTCTGTGTCCATGGTTCTGTCTTCTTCTTCTTTGCGTAGTTTGTTTTTTAGATTCAGTTGTTGATAGATTTTTATTTTTTGTATTTTATTGTTCACAGTTTTGATCTTTTAACTAAGTCTCTTTAACATTTCATATAATAATGGTTTGGTGATGATGAACTCCTTTAGTTTTTCTTGTCTGGAAAACTCTTTGTCTGCCCTCTGATTCTCAGTGATAGCTTGGCTGGATAGAGCAGTCCTGGCTGTAGGTCCCTGCTTTTCATGACTTTGAATATTTCTTGCCAGTCTCTTCTGGCCTATAAGGTTTCTTTTGAGAAATCAGCTGACAGTCTTATGGGAACTCCTTGGTAGGTAACTAACTTCTATTCTCTTACTGATTTTAAGATTCTCTCTTTATCTTTAACCTTTGGCATTTTAATTATGATGTGTCTTAGAGTGGGCCTCTTTGCATCCACCTTGTGTGGGACGCTCTGTGCTTCCTGGGCTTTCATGTCTATTTCCTTCCCCAAATTAGGGAAGAAGTTTTCTTTCATTATTTTTTCAAATAGATTTCCAATTTCTTGCTCTTTATCTTCTTCTGGTACCCCTGTGATGCAAATGTTGGTCAACTTGAGGTTATCCCAGAGGCTGCTTATACTGTCCTCATTTTTTGGATTCTTTTTTCTTCTTGTTGTTCTGATTGGTTGTTGTTTCTTCTTGTTGTTCTGATTGGTTGGGGGTTTTTTTTTTGCTTCCTTATATTCCATATTATTGATTTGAATCTTGGCTTCATCCACTCTCTTGTTATTTCTCTGTACATTGTTCTTTTATTTCAGTGTATCCTTCATTTCTGACTGGATCTTTTTTATGCTGCTGAGGTCCTCACTAAGTTCCTTGAGCATCCTTATAACAAGTGTTTAGAATTCTGCATCTGATAGATGGCTTATGTCCATTTCATTCAGCTGTTTTTCTGGAGTTTTGATCTGTCCTTTCATTTGGACCGTGTTTCTTTGTCTCCTCATCTTGACAACCTCCCTCTGTTTGTTTCTATGTGTTAGGTAGAGCTACTTTGACTCCCTGTGTTGGCAGTGTGGCTTAATGTAGTAGGTGTCCTGGAGGCACAGCCTCCCCTATTACCCAAACTGGGTATTCAAAGTGTCCCTTCATGTGGGCTGAGTACACACTCCTCTTGTAGCTGAGCCTTGTTTGCCTTTGGCAGATGAGTGGGAGGGAGTTCCCCAGGCCAATCAGCTGCAAGTGTTGGCTATGACCACTGACCACCAACCTCTATCCTCTGTGGAAGATCAGCTGTGGAGGGGCACAGTGGTAGTGTTCTGACATGGTCTGTAACTCTCCACTGCTGTGCAGGCTCTGCATTTGCAGGCTCCGCATTTCCAGGTGGTGCAGGCCAAGGTGAGCTCCCACCTTTGTTTTGCTCAAGGCCACCCTGCCTTGGCTATAAAGCAATCTAAGATGGCTGCTGCTAGTGCCATGCCTGGGGCTACTTAGCAAGAGATACAGAGACGGGTGGTTCACTGAGATGGCTGTTTCTTATTTGAGAGGACCTAGGAAATTGTGAAGCTTGAGCCAAACCATCCATTCAAATGGAAAAGTCTGTTAACAGCTTGGGTAGGACAAAACCTCAGGGTATCTCCAGGGTGGGCCAAACCGTGTTAGCCAGGTTTATGGAGTTTCAGATATGGCACCTACCGGCAACTCTGTGGCTCTGTGGGAGAAGGGTTCAGAAAAAGGACAGTGGCCTTTCTGTCTGGGAGAAAGCTGCCCCCTAGCTCTCACCTTAATGCCAGACCCCTCACTTCCTCCCTGTATGCTACTGGTGCCTTCTAAGCAGCTATTCCTGTGCTGGAGCTCAGAGGGAGTGAGTCTGAATAGATGAGTCTGTGTGTGGGTTCTTTAAGAGGAACTGCTTGGCGCTCCAGAATTTTCTTCCACCCACTGAGTCTCCACTGGTGTTTATAGCCAGATATTATGGGGACTTATCAACCTGTCACTGGAATCCTGGATGTAGGGCAGGGACTCCTCACTCCCAAGATATCCCTCCTGAATTTTATTCACTGTACGTGGGCGGGACCAGCCTCTTCTGTGTCTCCACCCCTCCTACCAGTCTGGATGGGTGTGGTTTCTTTAATTCCATAGTTGTCAGACTTCCATTCCACCTGATTTCTGGTGGTTCTGAGTGATGGTTGTTCTATAATTTAGTTGTATTTTTGATGTGGTTGTGGTTGATGTGGTTGAGCTGTGTTTACCTATGCTGCCATCTTGACTGGAAGTCTGGTGTGCATTTCTGTTGTGTACATCCACCACTGGAACTGATGACATGTGAATGTCATCAACTTTAGGAGATACTGCCTAACGGTTTTCCAGTGGTTGTTGCATTTACTAGACCATCAGCAACCAGTATCTGAACGCTCTGGTTGCTTCACTTCCTGGCAAACTCTTGACATTATCTGTCTCTTTTACTTCAACCATCCTAGAGGTATCTAATTGTGATTTTTTTTAATTTCTATTTTTCTGAAGATTAACAAAGTTGTGCACCTTTTCATACATTCATTGGCCATTAGGACATTTTTTTTTTTAATGAGGTTGTTCAAGTATTTTACCCATGTTTCTATTGGGTTTTTTTCCTTATTGATTTGTAGCAGTTCTTTTTATTCTAAAAACAAATCCTTTTTAGATGTATGTAATACAAATATTTTATCCCACTTTGTGGTCTGCCAGACATAAATTTTAATAATAAAAGCAGTGGAAACCTCAACCTCCAGTTAAAGGGGACTCGTTGAATGAATAACATAAAATATCATGAAAATCCATATGGGCTAATACGAAAAAATTTTTCAAGATGTATTTGTGAGAACTGCAATGTGCCTCGTCTGTTTTGATTTTTAATTTTTTGAATTTATTGATTGATTTTAGAGAGAGAGAAACATCGATTTGTTGTTCCACTTCTTTATGCTTTCTTTGGTTGCTTCCACTATGTACCCTGACCAGGGATGGAACCAGCAACCTGGCACATTAGGACAGAGCTCTAACCAACTGAGCTACTGGGCCAGGGCCAAATGTGCTTCATTTGCGTATTAAAAAGAACATAAAATTTTTTGAAGGATACAGAAGAGACTGCCATCACAGTTGACTGGGAGGATGGGGGCTGCCAATTTGGGAAAAGCTTATTACTTATCTGTCAGCCCTTTATGCTGTTTAATGTTTACCCTAAACATGTTAGCTATTTTCTATCAATTTCATAAAACTAAACAGATAAACATGGTATTTTGGTGTTAATGAAATGGAGCATTTGGTAAGTGCATGTTTTGGGTGGTTTTGTTGTTGCCCCGCAGCTCCCTTGACGAGGCCACTTACGAGAGACTGGCAGAGGAGACTCTGGACTCCTTGGCAGAGTTTTTTGAAGACCTTGCAGACAAGCCTTACACGTTCGAAGACTATGATGTCTCCTTTGGGGTACCTCTTCACTTACTTCATTTTACTCTTTTCTCCCTAGGAATTTTAGCTCACCAAAATAAAGAGTTCCCCTCTAGCAGCGGTAAGCATCCACGAGCATGTGGTTAAGGATGAGACCAAAACACTAGGGTTCCAGTTCCAGCCCTGCTGCACCAGCCCTGTGACCTTGGGCAGGTCACTCGGCCTCTTTGATTCTCATTTTTGCTTAAAAGTACAGATTCTCAAGCTTCACTCAGTTCCCTGTGAAGATAAATCAGAACGGACTGAGCGTGTGTTTGTCTTCTCAGGCAGACGTGTGGAACACTGAACTAGACCACTTGTTCTGAGCAGGATAGATAGTGCCTGAGAAATATCTAGACAGCACTGACATGGGCCCCACGCCGGGAGATTCTCATACAGTAGGTCAGGGTGCATTCCTAGGAGGCGTCTGTTGTAAAAGCTCACCCGAGATTTAATGTGCATGGCTACCTCCCACCCCAAGGAGTTTTTATTCAGTGGGTCTGGGGTGTGGCCCAGACAAGGCATTTGGGGTTTTAAAGTTTTAAAATCCCCTCTCCAGTTGATTCTAATAGGCAGCTTGGGTGAGAACTTCTGGGCTGGATGAAACTTGAGCCCCACATCCTGGAAGCTAAGAGAGTGCTGGTCAGTATCTATTGGCCACCAGGTGGCAGACTTTAGCAAAGGCCTGCCTTTGGATTTAGAATTACTGCTTAGGCCTTAGGGAGTTCTTTTTTTTGCCATTGGGAGTAATCCCTTTCAGAGGTTAATCCTCCTGACAGCAATTACTACCGGGAAATGTCATGAAGTTTGCATTTTGGGTTAGACCATGGAATTATTTAAGAAAGCCAGCTGTCAGGCTAAAGTGATAGAGATACTGTTGGATATGGCTGTTGGGGTGCTGAATAGAGAAGGGACTCCCTCATACGGAGCAGCCAGCCGAGTCTCCGAGGTGTCAAGCTTGGTTGTAAGGAGAGTGCGGGACTTGGTAAACGTAGAGGCAACAGGGCAAGAAAGGAATGAATGCCTTCCAGGTGGTTTTAATGACTACTGTCAGCAGCAGACGGTGCAGCAGTGCCCAGGCAGGGTTGTGGAAGTGCCTGTGCAGACGCCTCAGGGGGCAGGGCCGCCTGGGAACCGTTACACACCGGCCTGGCCAACCCAACCATCTGTGGGAAGTCACAGGTCCCCTCCTCCTCTGGCTGTAGCTGGATGAAAATCAAGTCCCGGGCTGAATTCTGACACACGTGCAAACACTTATTAATATATCACAAAAACAGTCACACCCCCTGTTCTTGTAGGATCAGTGAAGCTCCACCTTGGTCCAAGTACTTTGCATAAATGTTTCATTAGAAGCAAATGTGCCAGTATTCTAGCAGCTGGATCCTGTTGACCTCATTGAGTCCAACAACAAAAGCTTCTGCTCAGTGGTGGTCACAGGACCTTATTCAGTCCTCCCTTCTGTGTCTCTTTCAAGAGTGACTCAGCTGCTGGGCGTCCCAGATCCTGTGACTGAGTGTAACCAGCTCCTACAAGGGAAAAGGCCCCTGTTCTTTCCAGCCAATCTATGTACCTGAGTATCATTCTCCTCACCAGCAAAAAAAATTACTTCTAACAAATCATATGCTAATCAGGAAATTCGGTGGTGTAGATGTAGCAAACTAAAGGAATGGAGTAGCCGCCTCTGTAGTTTGGACTTCTGATTAAATACTTTGAAATGCTGACTACCCTAGAGTGTGAAAATCTGATTGGTCTTTCAGGGGCTAATGTACATATTTTACATATAAGACAAATCAGTTGAAGTACATTATAGGCAATGGAACACCTGAACACTATTGCTTGAGCTTTCTTGGAATACAGTCTCTCCCTGCTGTCGGGTTCTGGCAGAGAAAGAAATTTTACCCTGCCCTCCTAGGTTCTTTCAGCTGGTCTAATAAATCTACAGAAAACAGATTAACAAGAGGATAACCAAATTTAATTACATACATATGCATGGGATCCCCACACATATGAGCGAGTCAGAGACCCCACATACATAACAGATTTAGGGACAGACAGTTAAAATGAGGCATATATGCTCTCTGAGCTAAAATGAGGCAAGGCACCTTGGAGCTTCAGAGGGAAGGAAAGTCATTGCAGGATGATAAGAGCAAATGTTTAGTAATTAGGAGTTTGCCCTGCTATATAGCTAGGTCATAAAAAGTTACTTCTGGTAATAACTTCTATTATGGGCACAGCCCCAAATGTAAATTATTTAAGGGAAAAGTAAAAGTTTCTTGGGACTACAGGGTCAGTTGCCTTCAGTTTAAAACAATTTACATGCCAAAATGGTACATTTGGGGGTGGCCTGTTCTAAACCCCTAAAGGCCCAGTTGGATGTCAGCTCCTCCGTGAAGCCCTCCTGGGTGTTCCAGGCAGACACCATGGGTCCTTCCTTACCCAGTACTCTGAGGATGACTCCGTGGACCACTGACCACCCTGGATGCTCATTGTCTGTTTACACATCAGTTCCCATGGCTAGACAGTTCCTCGGCAGTCGGGACACTGTTCATTCTCGGTACCCCAGCGCCTGGAGGAACACTGCCCAGTAATAAATGTTGAGTCACTATGTAAGTGAAATGGGGCCCACGTAATTTTTCTAAAACACACGTTCATTGATGCTACTCAGCGTTTATAGATACTTTGCTAACTTGCTATTGACCAACTTTTCTGGTCCAGATATACCCAAGAAAGCAGACCAAGTTGTCTAACACCCAAGATACACCCAAGAATGCATTTGTTCTTTTTTTTTTTTAAATGAGAATTTGCTTGTTGCCTTGTTCTTCATGAACTGTGTTGTTGGTGCATTACTGCTGTAGAGCACAGGTTTCTTAACCGTTTGAGGTCAGGAACCCCTATAAGAATCTGACTGCTCTCCACCCTCTCCTGAGAAAACTTCACACACCGGTCTGCGTAGTTTCAGCGTTAGGGTGGAGGCTGTTTGAGGACCCGAAGATGACTCTAGTCTCAGATTATGGACACTTCCTTCTTATTTATTATTCTTACTCATTATGGGTAAGATGGTATCTGTTTTAGCAGCGTGGGAAACCATATATATTGGGTTGGCCCAAAAGTCTGTTACCTTTTTCTTCGTAAAATAAAAGACATGTTTTTTATTTTCACCAATAACTTTACGGATTTGAATATTTTGAGTATGTCAGCCCTCTCCTCCTATTGGCTCCTATTGGGTAGAGGCCAGGGGTGATGCTAAACATCTTCCAAAGCATAAGACAGCCCCACAGCAAAGATTTGGCCAGAATGTCAATAGTACCAAGAAACTTCGCAAACTGCTTTTGACACATTCAGTCAGTCACAGCACCTTCTCCATACACTGCACAATCTTCCTGTGTTTTCAGTTGCATTTTTACCTTTTCTTGAAATAATAAAGCGTAATACGCCAAAAATATTGTGTATCTTTTTCCATCTTCAATAGTAAAATGGCTACACAAAAATTTACCAATTTCGATGTTTTTTGAAATGCACACTAATATGACAGCTGTCACAATACAATCTAACAATTGTTTCAAATGAAGTTAAAGACTTCAAGACTTCATTCTAGTAGGCACTGTTAGAGCCTTTGTACAGAAAAAATGTAACTTTTTGGCCAATGCAATACATGAATTCCCTAACTTAACGAGCTACTCGATGTATGTCTATTTCTATAAATCAGTTGTTGACAACAGAGATTGCTATTTTTTGCTTCCACCTGTGTACTGCTGATACTGACTGGTGGAAATTAATAAACCTCAGCAGCTGTGGCCAGGGTCTGTTCTGATTGATTAGTGCCCATGACTCAGCAGCTGCTAAATGTTTTGGCTGTCTCCAATCCTCTTACCACCACCACTCACACCCTGCATTTAAGTCTGCCCACACTCCCAAAATAGCTTCAGATTGCTGCGGTGAGGAATAGCAGTAATGAACAAACGCCCTTGTCATCTGGTCAATTACAGACGGTTCTGAAAGCAGTAAGAACTCCTGGTGAACCAGTAAGGCAGCTCATTTCCTTCCTGCTCTCGACACTTTCCTTTGGAAACACCTTCCAGCTCCATTGGGGAAAAAATCGAATTACATGCAATGAACAGGAAGCGGGGGTGGGGGGCGTGAGTGTGGAGAATTTCTGCCTTGTATAACCTTGCCATCAACTTTCATACAAGTTATCACAGTACCCAGTCATCCACTCTGCTAATTCAACCCCAAATGGATGTTTTTATCCATCCAGCATTTCACCTGAAGAACGGATGTGCTAGACACGGAAAATGCTAGAATGAACAGACACATCTCTTCTCAAGGTGCTTACAGTAGTGGAGGGCACACATTATTTATATTACCTGTATTCCCAATGTCGCTATATTTTCCCTGCTTTTTTTAATCAGAAAAGTTATTAAAAATAGTTCAACAGCGTCCTTTCCATTTCATGCCTATCAAGTTATATTATTATTGGTACTTTCTCCATCTTTTCAATAGCTCTTCGTGTTTGTGAACCAAACACAGAATATAAGAACCATTCAGGGCCCCTTAGTTGGACAGATTCTAGAAGGCACAGAGAAAGGACACTGTTTATCTCCATGGGTGATGCAGAGATGGGGACAGCAAGCAGTTCCTCTGTCCACCAGCACCGTTCAAGGGCACTTGGTGGAGTAGCTGTTTCTTTAATATCTATCCTGTGCATTCTAAAGAAACCTCAGGCCTTGGGACTAAAGGGCTCCTTTGTTGAAAGACTGTTTTCAAATTTAAATGAGCATTTATTCATTTATCCAGCAAAGTTGGACCAACTGGTCTTTTGAAGAATTTTTGGCTCCTGTAGAGGAAAATAAAGCTGGAAAGGAGTGTCTGAGAAGCTTGTGAGATGTGTGGGGAGGGTCCGGAACCGGAAACCCTAGTGTGGAGTGTCTGCCTTCCACCAGCAGAGCTGAGGCTGCTGCTCAGCTGAGACATGCAAAGCAGACGGTTTGATTACTTCCTTCTTTCCTACCTTTTTTCCATTTTTTGGTAGTGAACTTGTCCTGTCCCATGTTTGGGCCATGGCACTCCAAGAGAGTTGGTGTCTGAGTTTTCTTTAACACCCTCTGGTGTTTCTGGCCCGCAGTGGGCAGACGAGGCAGCGGGTCAGGATGCAGGTCTTCCCGTGTGCCGGCTGTGATACCGCGGACAAGCCCCTCAGCACTGTGTGCCTCTGTTTCCTCGTCTCGAGAGGGAAAGAATGGTTCTTTTTGCCTTGCTGTACTCATGGGGAATGAGAAGCAGCATGAGATATGCAGTGTGATTAACCGTAGTCTCCTGAGAGCAATGTTCTTTCAGCAAGATCTGTTTCTAAAGACTAAACTGAAGACATTTCTTTATGATGGATATTGTGTACTTGTATGAAGGTATAGAGTTGACATGTAACGAAACATGAAGCAATTATGACAAAGTGATAACTATCTTATTTTCCTCATGCTTTTTCTCCCACCCTGATCCCCTAGAGCGGTGTTTTAACAATTAAACTGGGTGGAGATCTGGGAACCTACGTGATCAACAAGCAGACACCAAACAAGCAAATCTGGTTGTCCTCGCCATCCAGGTATGTTCCGAGGTCAAAATCTCTCATTGTTAAGCTTCTTTGAAACATGACATTATGGACCATTGAAGAACTGTCCCCCTCAGATATCAGTGTCTGTACAAATGGATCTTTCTTGATGCTTGCCCCTACGTCTCATTCTCCGCAGCAAAATTTAATTTGGTTATGTAACTTCTGTCTAGTGATCCTTTGGCTGCTACAAGCAGATACTGGGCTGCTAACAAGCTCTGAAGTGAAAAGTTAGTAACTTTTCAGAACCCAGCCTAGACAGTTTTTCTCTATTAAATCATTGCCCTGCCTTTTAAAAAGCTGCTTTTCATATTGCAGCACCTGAACAAGCTGCACTTTGTCTTCAAAGCAAGTTAAAGTTTGACCTCTAGTTTGTTTTGAGCATCTTAGTTAAAGGTTAATTGAATTCCATTTGCAGAATTGGGCTGTGCTCTCTGTGGAGGTGGGAGGGAGTTTTAAGCTGCTATTCCAGGCATTTAATCTCTCATGGCTTTTCCAGTGATGTGCTTTCCATCTAGTGGAATAAAAAATCATGTTGGAGATGGCTGTGCTGCATCCCAAGGCCTGAGAACACGCGGGGATAGGGGGTCCTTCATCCCCCGGCTGCTGTTGAAGTGGTTGTAAGGCCGTAGAAGGGAGCTGCCCACAAAGCGCTCGTGGACCAGCCTTTGTGGGTCATTCATTAGCACATCTCAAAGAGAACCTATTGACTGAATTGGGAAAGGCCCAAATATAACTAGACACAGAATTTTTTGAAAGCTTAATTGGGTTTGCATTTTTTTTAAAGTTAACTTCCCCTGCCCCAACCTTGATCTCATTTTTAGGCGGTTAATATTATATTTGTCAATTAAGCATTATGCCTCCTTCATTGTAGCCTCACTAGGGACTGTGTTACAATTGAACAGAACAACTAGCAAGGTCCTTACTCACAAAGTGATTGCTTTTTAGACTCAGTTTATTTGAAGCGGAGGCATTTTACCCTGTGTGGGCCGGTTCTCTTTGCCCTCAAACAGTGCCCCAACCCCCGCCGTGGCCATGGTTGAGTGTAGGACATGCTGACCCTTCATCTCCAGGGGAACCGGCAGGAGAAGCTGGGTGGGTCCGCTCAGGCCCGGCCGTCAGCTTTGCAGACCAGTGGCTTTGTGAGTGCTGGGCAGGGCACCAGAACCAACCGTGACGGCTGCACTGAAAGAATTCCCTGTTGTGTTTGGAGACTGGAGAAGTCCGTGTCGTGTTTGGGCACACCCACCAGCAGTCTGATCCTGCCGTGGGCATGTGTAGAAGCATTTACTTCTAGATACTAATAAATTCCTTTTTTTAAGTCTGTAATTTATAATGGGAATCCGGAGAGAAAATCTGCCAAGGAGACATTTTCTATCACAGATACTATGTCCTTATGAAAATGTTATTTCCCACTCTGTTTTTCACATTGGTCCAAATTCATCTTTTATGGGACTACATTTGTGAGAATTTGGTGTGGGGGAGCAGTTGTTTCTTTTCTCAGTCAACAGCTTTTCCAGTCCTGTGGAGAGAGTGGTCTCTCCCGGCCACCTTGCCCCCCTTGGGGAGGCCGTAGGGTGGAATGAAGGAGGAGCCTGGATGCACCCCCGGGCGGCCAGGCCAGGCGGGAGGGCCTGGGACAGTGGGGGGCCGGCGCTTCTGCACTGCACGCTCTGCCGGGCGTGCTGGTAGCACATCAGAGCCCAGGGCCGAGGGGACGTGCTCTGGGTTTGGTCTGGATCGTTAGCCTTTTCTGTGTGGCCTGGGAGGTTTGTGTTCTGCAGTCTGCACGTGAAGCAAAGGCCTCCCTCCTGGTTTGTCCCTTTTGTCTCCATTGTTAGGAAAATGTTCAGACCCCAGTGTTTGGTTGATAATTCAGAAATCCTTGATTTTTTTTTGTTTGCTTGTTTTGCTTTAAGAATGTATTCATTTTTATTTGCAGAGAGAGGGGAAGAGAAGGAGAAAGAGGGAGAGAAATACTGATGTATGGGAGAAATGTCAATTGGTTTCCTCTCTCACATGCCCAGCTGGGGACCTGGCCTGCGACCCAGGCATCTCCCTGACCATAATCAAACTGGCAACTTTTCAGTTCGCAGACTGGTGCCCAGTCCACTGAACTGCAGCAGCCAGGGCAAATTCTTGATGTTTTCGTACCCAGGAGACGTACTCCCAAGCTTCCCTCCATCCTGGCAAACTCCTCCCACTCTTGGACTTTGGAGAATCTCCCACAGGGGCCCCTTCTCGTGGGCTCCCAGTGTCCTCTGCACCCACCTCCTTCAAGTGCTCATTGGTTACCTCGTTATCTGCTGGCACATCCACCCCTCTGCCAGGCTGAGAGGAGGTGAAACTAATGGGCACAAGTAGTGTACAATTGGAACGACAAGACGTGCCAAGCCTAACTCCACCCGTGTCCACATGGCACACCAGTCCCAGCACGAGGGGCATGCACCACTCTCGTTCCCGTGATGAGCTTGAGGTGATGGAACTAGCTCATCAATCTTGCAGGGATTTTGCAGGGAAAGTTGAATTTTAAAAAATTATTTTTAATTATATAGGTGGTTGTCAGGGGCTGAGAGGGAACAGGGGGAGAGGAGGGAACAGGAAACTGCTCAGTGGGTACACAGTTAACTTTTGCAGTGATGAGATGTTCTGGAGCTAGGTAGACTAGTGGTTGTACAACATTATGAATATACATAAATGACAATATGTGCAAGAGACAGACATCTCAATGGTATAAGAATGATCATACTTTCCACAGCACTGCTCTGATGTAGCAGGTATCACGTATGAGTCAGGAAAAGCAACAGACGGGAGTGCGGTACCAAGACTCATCAGTAGAGTTCGGATGTTTTGAGGTCTTGAGAATTATTCTCTGAATCATTCCAGAAGGTGAACTGTGTAACTGTTCTTAAATAGAAAGACCCTAAGACAAGAAGTTAAATATATACCTTACTGAGTATTACTTTCTGGAGTCACTCCAGTCTTTTGGTGGCAATGTCCGTGGACCAGTCTTTCTCCTAAACAGCCGTCCTCCGGACGGACCGTGCGTGTGTTTTGTCTTGCAGTGGACCGAAGCGCTACAACTGGACTGGGAAAAACTGGGTGTACTCCCACGACGGCGTGTCCCTCCATGACCTGCTGGCCACAGAGATGACTAAAGCCTTGAAAACCAAATTGGACTTATCTTCTCTGGCCTATTCTGGAAAAGACACTTGATGCCCAGCCCAATTCTAAAGACACCGGAAGCTATGAAGCGAAGACCCCAGCTTCCTTCTGCAGCTGAATGCCTAGGTCCCATTCCTGCTTTGAGGACAGTGGCCTTGTGTGTGAAAGCTCTGGGGAGAGAATGCCTCACCTCCCACTCTGTCCCTGACTTCGGATTTTCAATTGTCATAGTGATTTGGGATTTATTGTCTCAGTTCCTCTCTCACACAATATCCCGTATCTTTATAATACCTATAAACTCATGCCGTTAAATATAACCTTGCAACAAAGAAAATAATAAGAAGGAAAAACTCTGAGAGCAGAAATAAATGGGCTCACTATTCATTCTTTGAAGAACTTGCAGGAAAACTGCATGAAGAGTGGCTGGTCTCACCATTTTGTCTCAAAATGAGACTCATTAAGCAGGAGCCGAGAGATGTTCCCACGCCTCTTGAAAACATAAACACTCTAAGCCTGTCTGTTGAAGTGTCGGTGGCAACTTGGGAATTCTCAAACTGAAGACTGTTCTTCTTTGTGCTCTGTGTCTGCCAGGGTGTGTGTAGCCTGCAAGGGGTGACTCAAAGATACGGTGCTCTTTCTCCCATACATACATACATATATGTGCATACACACATTTAAGTATGTGTAAATGTGTGTATTTAAATCTCTTTTTTAAATTTTAGGGTCAGTATAGAATCAGCTGCTGCAACGCAGATCTGAGAATGCAAAAAATCACCCAAAGACCAGAGGGGGGAAGAAAGCCATCTCTATAAGCTCATGGGGGCTCCTCATGAATTGTGAAGGGCCACACAAATGGAAGTTTCTGTTCATGCAAAGAACCCTGGTTTGCACTTGGCTGAGCCCAGAGTGCTGTCTGTCTCAGGGCAAGTTTCTCGAACTCGCTGGACCTCTGTCCTCCCATGTGTTAGATGAAAGAGTTGAACTGGATAGAGTATAGTCGATTCCCCATTCAGACACTCACTACTTCTGTTAGGCAGCCTAACAGGCCAGCTTTAATTTCCTCTGGTAGTTGAGGGGATGACAATGAACAGTTTTTTAAGCTATAGAATAAAATATATGGTTATTAGCACTACTTGAATGTCTACTGAATTCATGTTCAAATAATAGCCATCCTTTATTGTGCCCGTACTGTGCTAACCAATGCTACAGACTGAGTGTTTGTGATCCCCTAAAATTCATATGTTGAATCCTCATCCCCAAAGTGGTGGTATGAGAGGGTGGGGCCTTTGAGAGGTGATTAGGTCTTAAGGGGTGAGCCCCCATGAATGGAATTAATCCCCTGTGAAAGAAGCCCCAGAGAGCTAGCTCCCTCTCCCCTTTACTGTATGAGGACCAGCGGTCCCTGGACCAGGAAGTGGGCCTTTGCCAGACACTGAACCGGCTGGGACCTTGGTTTTTGACTTCCCAGCCTCCACAACTGTGAGCAATAAATTCCTGCTCTTCACAAACCACCAGTTTATAGTGTTTTGTTATAGCAGCCTGCATGGACTAAGACAGCCTACTACACCATATGGCCTCATTTTAGCACCCTCGGAACTCATCCAAAGTCGCATCTATTATTCTCTTAATAAAGATTTGTTACAAGTCCATGGAAATGTGTAGCAAAGAGTTTTGCAGTGGGTAAATGGAAAAC
The DNA here is from genome assembly GCF_021234435.1 of Artibeus jamaicensis. Lineage (NCBI taxonomy): Eukaryota > Metazoa > Chordata > Mammalia > Chiroptera > Phyllostomidae > Artibeus > Artibeus jamaicensis. Next base: position 38,269,089 of record NW_026522030.1, on the reverse strand, counting down.
AGTCCATTATAGAAAAAAAATTAACAATAAAACAACATATACAAATGTTCAATCAGTACTTAAAATATTTCTTTTCAGCCCTGCCTGGTGTGGCTCAGTGGCTTGAGTGCTGGCCTGTGAACTAGAGGGTCACTGGTTTGATTCCTTGTCAGGGCACATGACTTGGGTTGCAGACCAGGTCCCCAGTAGGGGGCATGCCAGAAGCAACCACACATTCATGTTTCTCTCCCTCCCTTTCTCCCACCCTTCCCCTCTCTCTAAAAATAAGTAAATAAAATCTTTTAAAAAATATTTCTTCAGACATAAATTATTGTATAGTCTGGCAGGAAGTCTAAGTGTGATAGGTCAGAATCAATACAAAATCGTCTGTATGTGTGTCTTAGTCTTATTTCAGTGAAAGTGCCGTTGTGCCTACCTCACTTAGAACTCGGTTAACTGGTGCACTCATTCATCTGTCTGGACACAACATAAAACGCAGGCATTTAACCAGGCTGCTGTAACATGACAATGGAAGTTAGGGACACAACTCAAAACTTAAGAGGTGTTTAATCAGGGCCCCACAATAGAAAGTGGAAGTCAGGGAAGCTGTGCTCTTAATGCTTCCCTTATGGCCTAGCCATTCCAGCCTATTTACATGCATTTGTAACTGGTTTAATTATTTAGTTCCTAAGGCCCTGGGAGATTCCCATTAAGGCAGTGAACGGAGTACAAGCCCAAGAACAGCCACCAGGGGGGCAACTAAACATGCTGTGACAAACAAACTGGAAGAGCACCAACAATGGGAGGGCCAGTAGCCCCCATCCCCCACCCTCACCCACACCCTCAGACCCTGGGAGCATCATCACATCGATGGTATCGCCCGTGTGAAAGGATGACTTTTCAGGAAAATGTCAGCTGATTCAGCGCAGCAAAGGAGGCAAGGAAATGTGTAATACAGCTTTAGAGAGTTTCCAGTTATGTTTAGCCTCCTGAGTGGAGAGACCCTTAACCACTAGAAAATAAAACTAGAATGACTTAGAGACTTTTCTCTGAAGATACAGAGAAGCACTGGGGATGCTATAAGAGGACTTGAGTTTTTCAGTCAGTTTCAAAAATGTAATCCAAACTCTGCGGTGTACTTGCTTGTGCACACCAGTCTCAGTTTTCTTCTCTGTAAAATGGAGAGATACCTAACTCATGGTGCTCCAGCCCACGTGCAAAGCACTCAGCGTGTGGCAACTATTGTTACCACGTGTGCAGCATAATTTCATATTCAAATTCAGAGTTTTCCCCGAAAGCATTTTTATGAGATCCTCTACTCACTCAAACTTAGCAAAAAATGTCCATTCTCTGACCTTGGTGATGGATCCTGATTCCATAGACCAATGTCTCACACTCCCTGCGATGCTTATTTTTACAACATCTTCGGCACAGCTTCTGAAAACAATTTGGCCAACGTTACGTTTGATAGTTTGTGTTCCATAGAAGGTTTACAATATGTTTCTCAAGCTCTACCTGCTCCTGAATTCTACTAACCCTATTCCACCTCTAGAGAAAGACCATGTTTATAAATGTGCAATTTGTGTGGATTGGCCATGCAAGATTGCCATGGAAAGCTGGTTTCCCACGCTCAAGGTACATGCTAAGGTTAAAGTACTTTTAGGTGGTGTCCAGTTGAATTCTTGGCATGGATTTATCTTTTGCAAATGAAAGCACCTACATACCAGACAGGAAGGAGAGGCACAGGTATGAAATTTTATGTAAACTTACTCTGCTGTTTAAAATGAGGACTTTATGATGGACTTACTTTGTATAGCTACATTACAGTAAGAAATGCCTTAAAATCCTTGGTTTGACTTAATTAGCCATGACATCCTGAGGATCCCAATTAATGGCCTTTTTGGAATATGTAAAGCAAATCACATATATATATATGTATGTATACATACATATATATATATGATTCTGCTATAGAAATAGAATCTGAGCTCACATACTCGATTGTCGATCTTTTCTGGATGCATTATTTAGGATACAGAATGTTTTACCTCTTGATGAAATGGGTAGAGGGAATATACCACAATATAATAAAGCCCATGCATGACAAATACGTAGTGAACATTATATTCAACAGTGAAATACTGAGAGCCTTTTCTCTAAGATCAGGAACGAGACAATGGCGCCCACTTTCACCACTTCTATTCAGTATAGTATTAGAAGTCCTAGTCAGAAAAACAAGGCAAGAAAAAGAAGTAACATGCATCCAAATCAGAAAGGAAAACTCACTATGTGCAGATGACATGACACCATATGAGGGGTGTTCTAAAAACACAAAAACCAGAATTATCTTCTGGAGGATGAGCCCCCTGCATTAATAGTACAGGCTTCCCCTGCCAGGTGAGCGTTATAGGAAACCATCTATGTGAGCGTACCAGCTGGTATAAGAGGCCGCGTTTGGCCTCAGTGAATTTTTAAAATATATTTTATTGATTATGCTATTACAGTTATCCCATTCACTCCCCCTTCATTCCCCTCTACCCTGTACACCCCTCCCACCCACATTCCCCTGCTTTAGTTTATGTCCATGTGTCATAAGTTCTTTAGCTTCTACATTTTTCATACTATTCTCACCCTCCCCCTATTTTCTACCTACCATCTATGCTACTTATTCTCTGTACCTTTTCCCCCCCTTCTCCTCCTCCCACTCCCCTGTTGCTAACCTTCCATGTGATCTTCATTTCTATGGTTCTGTTCATGTTTTGGTTGTTTCCTTAGTTTGTTTTTATTTTAGGTGTGGTTGTTAATAATTGTGAGTTTGCTGTCATTTTACTATACATGTTATTTATCTTCTTTTTCTTAGATAACTCCCTTTAACATTTCATATAATGAGGCTTGGTGATGATGAACTCCTTCAACTTGACCTTATCTGAGAAGCACTTTATCTGTCCTTCCATTCTAAATGAAAGCTTTGCTGGATAGATCAATCTTGGTTGTAGGTCTTTGGATTTCATGACTTGGAATACTTCTTTCCAGCCCCTTCTTGCCTGTAAGGTCTCTTTTGAGAAATCAGCTGACAGTCTGATGGGAACTCCTTTGTAGGTGACTGTCCCCTTATCTCTTACTGCTTCTAGGATTCTCTCCTTCATTTTAATCTTGGCTAATATAATTATGATGTGCCTTGGTGTGTTCTTCCTTGGGTCCAACTTCTTTGGGATTCTCTGAGCTTCCTCAACTTCCTGGAAGTTGATTCCTTTACCAGATTGGGGATGTGCTCCTTTATTATTTGTTCAAATAACTTCCACTCGTGGCTGTTCCTCTTCCCCTTCTGGTACCCCTATAATTCGGATGTTGGAACATTTAAAGATGTCCTGAAGGTTCCTAAGCCTCTCCTCATTTTTTTGAATTCCTGTTTCTTCATTCTTTTCTGTTTGGTTGTTTCTTCCTTCTGGTCCACATCATTGATTTGAGTCTCAGTTTCCTTCCCATCACTATTGGTTCCCTGTACATTTTCCTTCATTTCACTTAGCATAGCCTTCATTTTTTCATCTAATTTGTTACCAAATTCAACCAATTCTGTGAGCATCCTGATCACCACTGCTCTGATAGGTCTAAAGGAGTTATCTGTGATGCCCCGGCCCAGTTGCTGAGTTGGTTGGTCATCCCATACACCAAAAGGTTGCAGGTTTGATTCAGGGCACATAGGTTGTGGGTTTGATCCCCGGACAGGGGTGTGTGCAGGAGGCAGCCAGTTGATATTTCTCTCTCCCATGTCTCTCTCTCTCTCTCCCCCCCCCCCATCCTCTGTCTCTGGAATCAGGAAACATCCTCTGATGAGGATTTAAAAAGAAAAAAAAAGAAGTTATCTGTGATAATAGCATATTATGTATGGACAGGGTCCCTATTCATGTTCTTCTATCAGGGGTGTTCAATCTTTTGGTGTCTCTGGGCCACACTGGAAGGAGAGTTGTCTTGGGCCACATATTAAATACACAAATGCTAAGGAAAACTGATGAGGAAAAAATGGTTTTAAGTAAATTTACAATTTTGTGTTGGGCTCTATTTATAGCCATCATGAGCCACAGGTGGCCCACAAGCCACAGGCTGCACACCCCTGTTAGTTAAAGACAAGAAGTTTCTCTTGAGTCTGTAGCTATAGTTGCCTCTAGCTCAAAAAAAATCTGCTTGACACAGAGGCACGTCTTGGGGTGTCTTATTCGGAAACCCTACAGGAACCACTGTACTATGCTATCCTACTAGTGATCCCATAATCCACCCCCACCCCGATTTGCTGAATTTCTAGAATTGGCATAAGACTCCATTCCAGACCCTCATGGGCCCCTCACAGGACCTGCCGGCGGTCCACAAGGACCCTCTCCCCATTCAAACTGCCCATTTGTGTCTTCTCCTTTTAAGGGCTCCGTGATCCTTTCATCCAATTTAGTGCATGACCTGCACTATCCTGTTTCCTCCACATCTAGTCGCCAGTGCTATGAAACCCAAAGGGACCCCTCTGTCTGGCACAGGGGATGGAGGAGGGAAGAGAAGGGTCTTATTCACCTGTTCTCAGGGCACACTGTCCACAAAGTAATGGGCCTTCCCAAGGACCTAACCAGATGTGTGTCTCGCCCTGGGAGGAGGAAGCAGGGAGCAGGAAAATGACTCCCGCCTTGGGCTCTGGGTGGGGCATCTGGATGGGTAGAGGGCTCCAGCCTGCTTTGTGTCTCAACTTGGCTTCTGAGCAGGGCTTCCTGCTTCCGTTAGTTCATGGTTCGGAAAGCCAGAGCAGGCTTAGTGGGTGGGATCTCTCACCGGTTTTAGAAAAGAACAAGGGGAAGGTTGAAAGATTGCAGGATGCCATAAAAACATCACCGTGAACACCTCTCCAGACACTCCTTGGAATGTCAGGGGGCCTCAGCCTCCGCCCTCCCAGCTCACCGGGTCCTCATCTGTGCAGTGTGTGAGCAGTGTGTGACCACTGTGTGACCCAGGAGGCAAACTCCAGCTTCCGTCCTGGCTGCCTTTCCCCCTCTCAGGGTTTTTTCACCAATGTTTAAGAAAGGTTTGCCTGGACCACCCGATGCCCAAGGTAAAAAGTGCAAGCCATCCAAAAAAGGTAAAATTTCAAGGGCAGGACAGAAATCTCTATCTTTGACCAAATCCCCTGGGGGTTCTGTGTTTACTAAAAATCTGAGCTCTGCAGCTGGAGGGAAATCAAGGGCCTTAGAGGTGCTAGAGAGAAAACCAAATAAAAGGGTGGGTCCCGAAAAGGAGAATCCAGACCTTTCCTTTCTTCCTGCTCAGATAAGGGGGTTAAAAGAGCACCATTTCCCAGAGCCTGGGGCCGCCTCTGGTGAAAGGAAGTGCTCCGGGCAGGCGGGGAGGGGATGGAGGAAGTGGAGCCAGGCAACACGAATGTCATCCCTGTTTTGCCTCCTCCTAGGTTGGCACTGGGATGGAGAAAACTCCCCGAGGTGGGAGGCTGGGCAGGCAGACACTTCCCTTTTGGCACTAAGGGTGTGTCAGTGAGGAGGGGACCTGACAGAAAAGGAATTTGCTAGGGCAGCTGGAAAAGGAGGGCAGATTCCCAGGGGCTGTGGGGAGCAGGTCAGTACTGGGAAGGCAGGAGGCTCCCACGGAAAGTGTTCAGGGCTGTATTTGGCTGCAATCCTACAAACACATTCTTCTCTAAGATCAGATACACCCTTTTAGAAGACAGGCTGTTAAAATAAACAGTATTAATAATATTAATAATCATGAGTGTCAGTAGTGTTGAAAACTTTCTGGAACCCTTTCGTGAGTTGCCTAATGCCCAGAGAAGGGTAATAACAGTATTTAGTGGCCATAAATTATAGGATCAGTGCACACAGCTAGTAAGATGATGAGCCAGGGCTTGTAAATTGGTTTTGTTTTTGTGCTAATTAGATGTTTGGGCATGTGTGTGTGTGTGTGTGTGTGTGTGTGTGTGTGTGTGAAGTTTCTTGACTTTCTTTTTTTGCCTTTGGCTCTTCCTGGTTTAAAAAAAATTTTAAGAGGTAGGAAGTGACATACACGCTTGAAGGATCTGTGTTTATATTTTAAAAATTGGGTTAGTAAATTTAACTGAGGCAAGGAAACTGTTCAGCACAGTGTTTTTGCCTTTATTTTTCATTTATTCAACTGATTTTTGCAATTTCTTACTCGATCCAAGCCACATGTGAGACTGGGCGAACAAACACATTCCTTCCCCTCCAGGAAGTCCCGCCCTCATGGCAGTAGAAAAGCAAGTGAGTACAATGCACTGTGAAACGTGTGTCCCATAGGCCTGCAGAGACCTTCTCAGATTCATACAGGCCCAGGTGAGAGGGATTTTTAAGTTATAAAAGGTAGTATCAACATGAAAGTGTCCAAACCTATAAGAATTTGTATGAGTTTTTTTGATCCAAACTGACAATTGCCTGGAAGTAAAATCTCAATGGAAAATGCTTCAGAAAATGGCAGTTTTGCACCTTATTTTATACATTATAGTCAAAAAAGGAGGCATGAGGGGGTTACGTGAAATCCATTGGTAATAGATTAGGGAGGCAGGAGAAAGCAAAGGGGTGGGGGTGGGGGTGGGGGAACTCTGGGACTGACAAAAAGGTAAAATGTAGACACGTGCATCTTTTACTTAGGTGGGCACCGGACAGTAAACGGTCAACAATTAACATGGTAACAGTGACAATGCAGGGATTTGTGGTCTCTGCTCTGATAACCAAAGACACGTTATCATAGATGCAAAAAGGCAATAGACAGGCTCAATTAAAGATTGATTTTTTTTGTCACAGAAGATTCTAGCCTAGGGCAATGACTGCCCACCATGACCTCCTTTTAGTTAATAAGTTTTAATTTCAGATCATCCTTTGTGGTTACTTTAGGTCTCTAAGTCTGTAAGCCTGTCACGCACAGGCCTCCCCAGAGCTTGTCGGATTTCTTATGTGGCCCCATTTCATCAGCAGTAGTACAGTGTATAAACTTCAACTGTTGTTCTTCATCTTGGGTTTGTTTTTTTGTTTGATTGTTTGTTTTTTGTACCCTGGAGATCATTCTACCTAGTAGCGGTGCATTTTAAATAGATCCTCTGGTCCTAAGCAAGTGGTGGACAGGAGGAACTGGAACAGTAGAGAGTGAGCTAGGTGTGGAGAGCAGGGCCAATAATATGAGTTGGTCCTATCAAAATAACATAAAGTATATAAAACAAAGTGGAGTAACTTATGTCAACCAAGATGGCTGCCAGTCAGCCATGACACTTTGGTTCAAGAGGGAAACTACCTAAGTCACACCAGACACATCTGGCAAGCAGACACACCTAAGACATCTGCCCATGTCACCAGAACATCCATGTCTGCAGATAGGGACCACCCACAGGTAGCCTCTGGGGAAAGCCTCCACTTGCCATCGGGGGAGCCAAGACACATATGAAGAGACCCAGGAGGATGGAGTACAGCACTCTCAAGAGAATGACTGAGATAGGTTGCAGACCACTGCCGAGACAGCTGAGCTCCACAGCCCAGAGTGCTGCTCCACACCATGCCGACGTCCCTTGAAATCAGCCGCCAGAGGCTCTGCCCTGCTGGACTGAGGACTTCTTCTGCCCTGCTGCCCACCTGGCTCTGGAGATGCTTCCATGTAAGATGCTGACGGCTCCTTTGCCCACCGTGCTGTCTCCTGGACCTGCAGACTGAGGCTCTGGGACTTGGGTTTGTTATCCCCCAATTCTCACATGTAACATTATTACTGATTGTTTTTAAATAATTACTATTTTTACTAGGTTAGTATAAATTTGGGTTGAATCTACTTTATGAAGACTGAATAACCTACATTAATAAAGTCTGAGTGAATAACATAGTCACCTGTGCGACTCTTTGTTATTTCTCAGTGCTGGTGGCACCTGTGGGACTGGTAGACAGGCAGCTCAGCCCTTTCAGCTCTGAAGGCCCAGGTCAGACACTCCCTGGGGTGACCAAAGCCTGGGTTATAGCAAAGACTATGTCATGAACATACACTCACGACACTGGGTGACGGTTTCCATGGTTTGACACCTGGTTGGGAGTGGGACGTATCCAGGCTGGTGCTCCATCAATGCAGGGGAGTGTTCATTCACCTCCTTGTTGCTGGCATTGGGATGGATCCTTGAATTCCCTAAGATAGCAGTTGAGAGTAAACCCCGGAGAAATTTCCAGGCAGGTTTTACTAAGCTTGCCCTCAAGCACCAGGGAGGCAGTGCAGAAGAAAGGAAGGTCCCCTGAACTGGCTGGAGGCTGGGTCTGCCCGGCTGCCTTTGTATGTGGGGACAAAGCAGGATTGCTCAAAAAAGCAGGCTTTTTGAAAAAAGACGGGCTTGTGGAATTTTCCATGTTAGGGTAAGAAAAACAAGTTGTTAGTAGGGAGATAAAATTCTGCACTTTTTTGATCATGGAGTGGAGAAGAGGGGACATTTTTTCTTTCAGCTCGTCCCATGTTCCTTCTGGCCACCTGGTCTTAACGTGGTGGCTTCCTGGCTCGCAGGTGGTTTTCCACTGCCAGGCCCCAGGGCCAGTGCCGTCTGCGGCCAGGTGCTCTGCAGATGGTGCTAGGGGAGAATCTGCCCATGCCTCTCTCTTGGCTTTGGTGTCATTGCTTGGCTTGCAGCTGCACAACTGCAATCGCTACCTCTGTTGTTTCATACTTTTCTTCCCTCCAATTCTCTTTGTCTTCACGTGGCCAACTTCTTTTAAGGGCGCCAGTCATAGGTGCCCACCCTCCTACTCCAGGAGGACTTCACCGGAATCTAACTCATTACCTCTGCAATGACGGGATTTCCAAACAAGCCCGTATTCTGAGGTACTAGGTGTTGGAGACCGTTCTGTGTGGGGTGGGCCCAGCTCCCGCTCAGAGATGCGCAAGACCCACGCCCATAGATAGGTTCTCCCGTGGGGAATCAGGCCTGCTATATGCCTAGGCCACTTTGAGTCTTGCTTTTTGCTGGAAACTCCCTCACCTGGATTTGTGGCAAACATTTACTGCACAATAACTTCCTAAAATCCATGCTAAACCTTCTAAGGATGAGTGTAACCTGTTGAACCATTTTTGCCCTTTTCATTTGCAAATATGCCTCTTCTGTGATGTGATTAGCAGCCCTGGCTCCTTTCTGTAAGCCAAGGCTGCTTCTGTAAAAGGTAACCACCTAAAGCAACCTGTGCATAGTAAATGAGGACTATCATGCCATGTGCTGAGAAACCCAATAAAGGTTGGTAACGGCAAGGGCCAAGGCTTTTACTCCCCTTGAGAGAAAAGCCATGCTGTGCCTTTTCCTCCACCAGACTCGGTAGTCCGTGTGAATGTCTCATTTCATCCATAATGACTCGGGCACTGTGGGCCAGTGTCCGCATCACTAGGGGTTAGGACTCCAACACATTTGGCACAGTTCAACCTATAACAACCCCCTCCACCTAAATATCACAATTATTCTAATTAGTAGGTCTTTACTCAAAGTAAAGACCTACTAATAGAAATATAGGAGTTCTAAAATTTAGAGTTAGATATATAACTCTAAATATAGGAGTTAGAAATATAGGAGTTCTAAAATTTCAATCTGTGTTAAAACTTTTGCCATACACATTTGCAATTGAAGCAATAAATAAATAGATATATACACAAAGTATTGCCAATTGTAGAGCCCTCTGTTAATTAATGCTGTGTTAGAATTATTTCAGAGTGGTAAGGATGAGTGTAAATTTTTATTTTCTTGTACTTTCCCGTAGCACTTGTGTTTTTTCAAATAGTCACACAATTTTTACTGTTTAACGTTTCATGATGGACCTAGATTTTCCGGGAAATGAAAAGAGCCAATTTATTCTGCGTGTGCTGAGAAGATGATCGCTAGGAGCTAAGCCAACGGGACATGACGGGACTTGTGCAAAACAATGCAGCGCAGCCAAAGAAGTCACAGTGAGGTCAGGCTTGGGAGGGGAAGAGAAGCTCTGAAATTGAACTTGGAGATTCTCTACTCCAGCTTCTTCCCAAGTGAGTCCTACAGGCTCTATGGGAATAAAAGAGTCCTGTGTCCAAGGAAACCTGGGGCGCACAGCACGGTCTCGCTCCCTCCTGAAAAGCCACAGGGCACACACATCCGAGAAGCCCTCTGTGGAGAAGCCTGGCTGGCTCAGAATTTCCCAGACTTTTGGATTCGGAACCTGATTTTGGGAGCACCGATTGCCATATTTAGAACCAGTGTTTTACTCTGCTCTAGGCCAACTCTCGTTTTATAGAAAAGAAAATTGAGGCCCAGAGAGGTGAACTGAGGCCACATGACCACTCCCAGGCAAAGCTGGGACAGAAACCCAGTTCTCGTGGTCATTGATTTATCACCGTACCTGCTACTTCCTACATTTCCTCCTGGTCAGGGCCGGCGAGGCTCTGTCAGGAGCACTGGGAAGAGAAAGAGGATTTAGGAAAGCTATACGTTCAGCAATAGAAGTATATTCATTTTGGACAGTTGTTGGGTTTTTTGTTGTAATTTTTAATTTTGTTATCTGTGATAATTATCAAGTAACTTAAATAAATTTTTTAAAAAGCTTTCTTTCAGAGGCTGCTATGTTAGAGGAGCCTTTAACTACTCTGTCAAAAAGAGCTCCGCCTGAGCTCTTGGTCACTCCTTCTGAACCTAGAAATCCACCAAGCTCTACGCATGAGAAATTGCAGCTTGCACCTTGAGTCTCCACTTCATCTCCATCAAATCTCCCACCGGCCACTGGCGGGACCCTCTCATGGAAGACAGATATTATCCACGGTGACGTGGACCAGACAATAGGTTCCTTGTGGGTCGAAACTGACTTGTCTCTCCTCACTGACTCAAAGCCAAAAACACCAACAAAGCTGTGCCTTCCCCGGCTTCAGGATTCACTTCTCAGGAGCCCTTTGTCCCTGTGATGACACACAGGAAACCTGGGCCCTCTAGACTCCCTCAGAAATCCCAGCAGGCCTAAGGGCTCAGTCAGGTGAACACATCCAGGTCCTCCCCTTCTCTCTGTCATGGGCACCTGCGGTGAAGTCACAGTGGGTTCTGTTGTGTTCTGGCGGGACGGTCCCCAGCCTCCACGCCTGGAACTGAGAAGTAGCCTTGAGAGAGTGCCTAAATGTGTAGAGTGCAATGTCCTGGAGGCTCACGTCACAAGAAACCAATTCTGACAAACTCGTTTTGAGCCGGTATTTGTATACCGCCACACTACTCTCACAGTGGACAGTTGGAAAGAGACGCAGAGGCACAGGTGTCTTTGATCCAAAACCCAAAACAGTGCTGAAAGAAAGGCTAAAATAAAGTACCAAAGGAACTCAAGGACATCAGCAATTGCTTTTGATTTAGGGGGACACAGGAAGAGAAGGCCTTGAGGGAGGAGTATAATTGTGGCTGGTGGACAGGGGCGGAAGATAAAGACACTCCATGAAAGGGGACAGATGTCGGGAGAGTGGGGGCCTTTTTGAATCAGGGAGATATATGAGCAGAGGTGAGCGGGGAAGAATGTGGATCTCACAGAGTAAGCAGAGAAGTCCGTGTTGCTGGAGTGTGGGGAGGTCGGGTGGAGAGGGGATGGCGGAGATAGATAGATGCTAGATGTAGAGGCCACCTGTGGGTAAGGAGCTGGATTGTGTTCCAGCGTCTCTGCTCCACGCGGCAACTTTGGGGAAGGAGGAGACATGCTTCCAGATTCCATGGCTTTATTAATTATTGTACTGGAACTGTTACATTCAAAGAAATTAAGATATCATGCAGTCTGTTATTCTGGACTGCCCTGGCTGGGTGGCTCAGTTGTTAGAGCATCGTCCGTACACCAGAAGGTTGCAGGTTTCATTTCTGTTCAGGGCACGTAACCTAGGTTGTGGGTTTGACCCCTGGTTGGGGCACATACAGGAGGCAACTGATCGATGTTTCTCTCTCACATCAGTGTTTCTCTCTCTCTCTCTCTCCAAGATTAATCTAAGAGCAATAATCATATCCTTGGGTGAGGATTTAATTTAAATAAGTTGGAACTTCTGCTACAGTTAGTATAAAGCTACAGCTAGTTTGAGGAATTTTGTTGTTTTATTTTGTTGAATTTGGGGTGTTGTTGGTTTGCTTATGACCTAATATGTTCATTAAGTCTTCTATGAGACTTTGGCATGCAGAGAAATCAGGAAGTTATTTCTCACAGTTTATGTATGTAACGTTTCATGGTTAGCACTTATTATTTCTTCTCTTTTTAAAAGTAGTGTTTCTATTTCTTCTAAACATGGGGAACTTTGGGGTGTGGGAATAATACCAGATCTATGTTTTAGAAAGATAACCCAGATATCTCTAGGGTCAATGTTTAGGTTGAGTTGGGTTAGATGGAGAGAAATTACAGGTAGGAATACCAGTTTGAGACCCAGCTGACTTGCTTGCTTTCATTCATCCCTTCAGAAAATTGTTAGGAGTATTTACAACGTGTCAGGGACTGTTCTGGGCATCACAGATGTAAGAGTGAAGAAAGCAAGTGCGACACCTGCTCTCCTGAAGCATCTATTCTTTGGGGGGAATATAGACAATAGACATATGAATCTACAGTGTTGGGTGTTGGTAAGTACTAAGAAGGAAAAGGAAGCAGGTGAGAAGAATAGAATGTGCTGGGTAAAGCTCTTCCTTTTTTTTTTTTTTTACAATTATTGTGGTAAAATATATACAACACAAACTTCACCATGTTAACCACTTTTAGGTGTACAAATTCAGTGGCATTACGTCCATGTCATATGGCCGTGACCACCATCCCTTTCCAGAACTTGTTGGGGTGGAGCTCTTTCTGATGGAACAGTTGAAGGCTTCTCATAACACAGTAGCCTTTGAGCAGAACTCTGAAAAAAGAGTGAGGCCAGGCCCTGAGTGGTGTGGCTCAGTGGGTTGGCTGTTATCACTCAAATCGAAAGGTCATTGGTTCAATTTTTGGTCAGGGCACATGCCTGGGTTGCAGGCCAGCTCCCTGGTTGAGGGTGTACGAGAGGCAAGAACTGATCAATGTTTTTTTTGCACATCGATGTATATCTTGCACATTGATATGTCTATCTTCCTCCCTTACCCTCTCTCTGAAAATAAATAAAATCTTTTAAAAAAAGAAAGAAAGAGTGAGAACAGGCTTTGAGCTCAGGGAAGCATGTTCCAGGCCCTGGAAACAGTACAACTACCCCCCAGCCCAGGTGAGCATTGATACGATGAGGTTTGCTGTGGCCAAAACCCGCCCCCCACCCACTCCAGAGTACAAAGGAGAATTACTGTCTCCCAGAAGTAATTCATTTAGTAGAGAGGCCAATCCAGATCCATGAAAAGACAGAAAATTAAGTGCTGAGCACAAGATCTTAATCCCGGTAAGGATTTCGTATCTGTCCTAGGATCCCGAACAAAAAAGCATGCGGTGGTTGTGCAGGCAAATTTATGAGTCTGTGAAGTCTGAGTTTCCTTTTTGGGTTACAGGACTTTCTTTTACTGGATATGAGCAAGAAGTCATGAGCTTTCTTTGAAATGCCCTTTGGCCTATTGGTATGTGTTTCACCTGTAACAGGAGCAATTAGTCATACATTATGGAGCACACTCCATTTTTCTGGGTACAGAGAACAACAGGGAAATGTCTGTGCTATACTGTCTCTTCTGTGTGGTCAGCAAAAACACCTTTAGACCTTAACCCATCCATCCAATCTAATAATTTTGTCATCTATGACACCTTCATGTGTTCTGCAGTCTGCTCCTGACTCCCATTCAATGAAAGATCCAATCATGACTTCTGACTTATTTTGGATATTTGAAAAATGAGCTTGCTGTGGTAATATGTACAAGAGTCACAAAACCAAGTTCTGTGCCCCAGCCATGTAAAGGAAATCAGGATGAACAAAAGAAAAAAAAAGTGTTCTCATAGTTGCTCTTCTCATTTGCTTTCCCTGGAAACCTGCAGAGACACTTCGGTATGTTTGCGTTACCTGGATGCTTGTTTGCTTACAACAGGAAAGCAGTAAGAAGTGGTCGTTCCACCCATAGGAGGGGCAGCCCTTGTCCATATAGACAGAGCCAGTGCAAATTTGTAGTGCAAAGGTTGGAGAGTGTGTATAATGAATCTGCAGAAGTTTCCACAAGGCTGACACGTGTGCAGGAGTCAGGGTTAGATAGATTGTACGTTTGGGCAGGGAAAGCAGAGACTATGGTTCATCACGGCGCTACAAGTGCAATGTGACGTGCTGAGTAACCAACCCATTGATAACTGTGCACAGCCTGAGGTTTCATTTTGCTGGTCCACAGTGCTGTATCTGCAACCCTTGGGCCACATGTGTTGGAATTCAGAGTTTTTCAGAAGTATAGTGTACACACTGTATGGCATGACTTCGTATTTCCAGCAGAGTCCAGCGTGGCAAACCATCATTAAACCCATGGATCTATCCCAAGTAAAATGTATGATTATTTGTACCAACTAGAATAAGGAAGGATCATAAATAGACTGACATCATCAGTTCAGGGCAGATTTTACTGCCAAATTAGTTTAAGCACCAAATGTCTGGTTTCAGAAGCAAAACTCTGAAATTGCAGAATTGTGGCTAAGGAATTTATGGACCCATATGAACTTCCTCTGCATAATTCCAAAAAACAACCTATTGCTTGAACCAATCTCATGAGTGACTACAATGCTATGAATCAAGACTCTGGATCTGAGCAAGAATGAATTGCTCAGCATCACATCGTTCCACACACAGTGGGTGTGTCTGTAGTAGGAGGTACTTTGTTGGAGGTATTTAGTGTATATCAGTGGGACCTGAAAACACACAAGAAAGAACTATTACGCATCTGCTGGATGTTTTTATCTGGCTAACCAGAAGGCAAAAAGCCCATGAATCATATCCAGCAAGGCAGGTGCAGGCCACAGGCAACTGATACCTCCCAAGTGAGTTTGAAAGGATCTTGTTACCCAGGATCCTAAGGGGGTTGATGCCTTGTTGCCTTGGGAAACATGGGTAAGGCTAATTAACTCAGCACCTCATTTTAGTGACTCTTCCGTTCTCAGTACAATCTCTCACATTCATGGCTGCCCGACAGTGGTCAGACCCACACTCGAGACGTAGTTCTCCCGGAAGTTTTTACGTGGCACCTGCAGGTGCTCCACCTCTGAGGGAGCGTGTGGACCATGTTGTCCAAAGAGGCCACACACTGGACTACCTCCGGGCTCTGTCTCCTAGGTTTCAGGTTATCGAGTGCAAGGCAATGCAACCTGGACAGTGCGGTTCGTAGGATGACTGGGGAGCCAGGTTAGTAGCTTTTGTTTTTTTCCTCACTGTGGGTGTTTACTGGTGAAGGAACATGGAACTTTCTTGACAAGAGCATTTAGTCATATTAAGTAAACAAATTTAAGATTCTTGACTTATTTTTGACTTATTAATATAGGAAATCATACCTTGATGGGGAGACAATTCAGTTTTTCAATTTAATACATTTATTGAGCACATGTTATGTGGCACCGTGCTCTCTCTATAAAGAGTTTACAGGCTAGAATATGTACATGGGTATATGTTGAACGTGTAACTAGGAATAGCCTTAGGACTCAATTTTGACTCATGTAAACAGAAGAGCTCACAGCTGGCGTGGGCTTTGCCTGCAGTATCCTCTTGGTGCCTGAAGGTGGAGGGGCCGTGTTGGATCTATGAGAATCAAAACCATAGGCAAGAATGCCAGGGGGGAAAAACTGGAAAAGCTTTGTCCCCTGCTTCAGTCTGAGTCACTATACCAAAACTGGGCTGTCTGCCTCCAGATATTTTGTGATGTGAAATAAATGAAGGCCTATCTTCTTTGGCCACTCTGGCTGAGACTCATCTTTGTAGCTGATCATAATCCTGATACAGTATCCTTCTAGATTTTTTTCTCTGTGTATATAGATATATAATTTCTAACCCTAACAACAATCTATGAAGCAGGCAATGTTATCCTCATTTTTATTTATTTTATTTTATTTACTTATTTTTAAAGAGAGGGGGAGGGAGGGTGCAAGGAAGGGAGAGAAACATCAATGTGTGGTTGCCTCTTGTACACCTCCCTTCAGAGACCCAGCCATTTGCCCTGACTGGGAATCGAACCCACGACTTTCCAGTTTGCGGGATGATGCCCCAGCCACTGAGCCACACTGGCCAGGGGAATAGTATACCTTCATGTTTCTATACGTCTCACAGTGTTTTAACTGTTTTGACATCTGGGTTGTTTCCACTTTTTGGCTATTCCCAGTAAAGGTGTTCTAAACATTTATGTACAAGTTTCTCTGTGAAGATAAATTTTCCGTTCTTTGGACTAAATTCCTAAGAGCGAATTCCTGGGTTATATGATAGCTGCATGTTTATTTTAGTATTTTTCTTAAAAATCAAACTGTTTTCCAGAGGTATGTCTCATTTCCCATTCCCGCCAGTAATGTGTGGCAAGCAGTATTTTCGACTTCAGAAACACTGAACCCGGTCTGCAAAGTGACGAGAAGGGGAGGTGGGCAACCTTGGTGTTATCACTGCCCCAGACAAAACTTGGTTTGCGTTGGAGTTTAGTTTTGTTCTCATTCTTCGGCCTATTGTTTCATTTTTGCAGAGTGGTGATCATAGTATGTGAATTTTGTATTCTGTCGTTTACACTGAATATCACATTGTAAGTACCTATTGTCCACAAGCTCCATGAGGGTAAAACTTCCATCCTTTGCTCATTGTCGTGTCCCCTGTGCTCGGCGTGACAGAGTGAAGCTGGCTCAATAAATATTTGTTGACCGAATAAATATGGCTGCAAACTTCACAGTTAACACGGATATGCCCCACATACTGTTCCTTTTAGTGAACAGGACTTAATTTATTTAACTTTCCCTTCATTGTGGAATATTTTCAATTTTCCATTTTTTGCTCTTATGAATAATATGTTGAAGAAAAGTTTTATGCAGCCCTGGCTGGTGTGGCTCAGTGGATGGAGCACCGGCCTGCAGACCCAAGGGTCGCCTGTTGGATTCCTAGTTCAGGGCACATGCCTGGGTTGCAGGCCAGGTCCCCAGGAGAGGGCACGTGAGAGGCAACCACACACTGATGTTTCTCTCCCTCTCTTTCTCCTTCCTTTCCCCTCTGTCTAAATAAATAAATAAATAAATAAATAAATAAATAAATAAATAAAATGTTTTAAAAACATCTTTCTTAAAAAAAAGAAAGAAAAGTTTTGTTCATATAGTTTTCTTGTGTTTGGGCTTATGATAGGGATTCCAGGGTAAAATAACAGGGTCAAATGATTTGGGCCTTTTTTTTTTAATATCTTGATGCATTTTATGAGAATGCTTTTTGAAAGGCAGGAGCAAGTATGTATGTATGTATTTATTTTAGAGAGAAGGGAAGGGAAGGAAGAAGAGAGGGAGAGAACATCAGTAAGTCACCTCTCACATGCCCCCACCTGGAGACTTGGCTGGCAACCCAGGCATGTGCCCTGACTGGGAACTCATCCAGCAACTTTTCAGATCACTGGCCTGCGCTCAATTCATTGAGCCACACCAGCCAGGGCAAAAGCCAGGAGCAGTTTACAATGGCATTACCAACGTAGCAGTTTCACCACACCCTCACCTACACTGGCTTTTGTTGTGGTTTTAAATTGTTGCAACTGATTTCAATGGAAGAATCCCTCAATCAGTTAGTATGCTTACATAACCTTGGTTCAGTGCCACAGGCCTTCTATACCCGGGGCACTAATCAGTACCCATCAGAATGTAAGCCCATTATTCCAGTGGTGTCCCCAGTACCCCCACTCTTACTCAGCACCCAATGCACAGTAAGCACAAGTGTCATTCAACTGTATCTTGGCTTCTCATTTCCATGAGTGTCCCATAAACCTTGGTCTGTACAATTTTAGTGGTAATTATTACAGAACTAGTATTTTATTATTTACAGCTTTTTAAGAATCATAATGAAAAAGGTGATTTTTACATTAGGCACTCTACGTAATCATGTCCTTGTTTTCTACAAAGTCGTTCAATGAATTTATGTCTATCTATACCTATATATCTTTTTATATCTCTCTACCTTTATATATCTACCTCTATATATTTCTATCTCCATCTTTCTCCCTGGCAATTCATAGGCAATCTCAGGTCCAGCGAAACTATGCTTTTTGTGTGTGTTTAGAACTAGTGTTCATCAGAGGCTTGTGTAAAACTACAGTGACCTTCGGACTGTTAACAAGTGATCAACAGAAAGTACTATTTCTTTATGAGCTGTTTGTCAAAGTCCAGATAAGTAATGTTGAATGCCGTAAAGCAGGCAGTTATTCCACTTACTTGAACTGATAGTTTCTTAGCAAAACTTCCAAAGCTTTGGCCACAGAAACAATGAATCTAGAGGTAACCCTTGGCATCTAGACAGGGGGCTATAAATTACACAAATTAGGGTATTACACTGAAGAACATGGGCCCCAGAGCTTGTTAAAGGGGATCAAAGTAATGATCCCAGTAATTGCTGAGAATGGAGAAGGGATCGTCTTTCTTGGCCTTCTCCTCAACACTGTGACTGGTAGCTCCGGCTGAAGAATCCCATATGAATTATTGGGATTCTTACTGGGGGATCTCCACCTGACAGGTGTGAGTAGGGATGAGGCCAGGGTAGAGAGTGTATTAAGAGCACTCGGCAGTCACATGACCCATGTACCCAAGGCTGGCCTGTCTCTGCGAGTGGCAGTGTCCCCTTTCAGTCTTCAGGAAGCAAGCACCAGGGCACTGTGACCAAGACCTGTCGCCAAGTCCCCATCAAGACAGAAGTCCTCCATCCTGTTAGGACCAGAGTCAACTAGAAGATGCCTGGTAGATCTTCTAGTCACCCCCATGCACTTGTTTTGCTTTTGTTTTCAGTTAAATTCAAGAGTACCCCAAAAGTGCAGGTCTGTCTTCGCCTCTGTTCCCAGGGCCCCTACATCACAGCCTTTCCCACTCACGTGTCCATTTAGCACCACTGCCAAGGCACTGTGCATCCTTCCAGCTCTTTTTCTACTCAGCTGCATATGTGTGTGTGTGTTCAGGGCATAAACAGGTTGGTGTAATATCTATTGTCCTGCAACTTGTCTCTTTCCTTAGCAACATATCTTGGAGAATTTTGCATATTGGATCAGACTAACTTACTGTTTTTAACTGATGGAGAACATTTCTCAAAGTCAGTCAGCAGATATATATAAAAAAAATTGTAAGCCCCCCAGTCCCAAATCAGACAAAGCTAAGAAGATATCCAGATGTCATTTCAATCCAATCCCCTCTTATTATTATATAGGAAAAATTGCAAACATACAAAAGAGTGGGAAGACGAGTACAGTGAACAACTTCAAATATACTTAGAAGTTAAAGCCCCTAAATGACAGGGGATGACACATGTATTTCTCTGGTGGGTAGAAAGAAGCATCACTCCCATCGTCTGCAATTTCTGATCTTCCAATGACCGACATCTTCTCTTCAAAGTTCACCAAGAAAGTAGATGTTTGAGGGTGGGCATCTTTTTATCCAAAGGAAAATTTAGAATCCCTACATGGACATGGAATATAACACAGCAGTAAAATTGGGTGAAATATAGTTATACTCAACAACCTGAATAAATCTTAGAAGTGTAATTTGCAATTTAAAGAGCTGGTTGCAGAAAACTACATATAGTGTGAGTCTATTTCTATAAAGTTCAAAAGAGGCAAATCAAAACAATCTATTGTTTAGGAAGATTATGTATTTTGGGAAAAGATTTTTAAAAAACTGACTACATAATTTAAGGTAGTAATTACTTTGCAATGAATGGGTGGGGTTAGGATTTGAAAACATGTGGCATCTTCAGAAGCACTGGTAATGTTTTATTGATAAATTGTGTAATGGGACCAAAATACATTTGGCACATTGTACGAACGTACCATTGCTTATCCAGCCATTCTTTTTGCCATTTAATTATTATTATTATTATTATTATTATTATTATTATTATTAGCTATTCCAACATAGAGGAATAAGCATTCTTGAACATATTTCTTTTAATACTGTGTGAGTACTGGCGGGTGAGAGGGATGGATACCTAGAAATAGAGTTGCTGGGCCAAAGAGTGAGGGGGCTGAGGTTGGGACTCAGAGAAGTGAACTGCAAAACTCAGGATCACACAGGCAGCACACAGCAAAGTCAAGGCTAGGAGCAAGGCTCTCTCTGAGGCTCTGTGGTGCACCTATTACCAGTAAAGAAAACACCGGTCAAATCACGGAAAGTGCCCCACTTTAGACTGTGATTTGACTCTTTCCCTGTCCTCTGTCCAGTGTGCAGGTGAAGCACAAGTATCAGTTTCAGACCTCAGGTCACAGAACACAAGAGCTCCCTGTCACAAGGGGCAGCAGAATAGGGCTTTGTCTCCGGGGCAGGCAGGATGGTTTCTGTGGGACTTGCCTTGGTGCCAGCGGCGGGGAGGGAACCTCTGCCAAGCTCTAAGTCAGAACCCAGAGCTCTTGCCCCATTTTTCACAGCACAACCCCTGTGGCCCATGGAAGCATCTCTTTTTATTTCTCTGAGCAGATTTTGAAATGTTTAGTCTTCGGAGTGGAAATGTTTATTAGTTACTGAAAGTGCTGTTTTGCCGGTTACAGGAAAGCACAAAGGAATACATACAGCATGTACCCAGAATGAAGAGTGGGCAGAAAAGGCAAAGATAACGTCAGATACCAGCTCTGCCAGCCAAAGTCTCTTTCTTCCTAGCTGAACACATTTGAAGAAAATCCCAAACCCAAGTCCCTTTGAAATGTTCATTTCACACACAGAAAGAAATCAAACAGATATTTTATTTTTGTGTATATGCATATATTCATATGTATAGATATAAAATAAGTAAGCCACCCAACCACACATAAGTAGCAACATCTACTCTGTATGCTAGATTAAATCAGTGGTGTGGGTTAATATATTTTTAATTTTTTCCTAACAGGGAATATCAAGTTTCCCCCACATATCTCATCAACTTTTTTAGAGGTTGGTTGGTTTGAATCAGGAATACACAAGAAATACACATTGTACGTCCCTGACTCTACTTCAGTCTTTGAATCTAAAGGTTTCTCTCCCCCGTCGTTTTTAATGCCTTGCTACTTGTTGAGGAAAGTGGGCCATTTGTCTTTTCGAGTTTCCCGCATTCTGGGTTTTGTTGATGATACCCCAGTAGTAGTGTTGTTTAACACATTCTTCTATTGCAACACTTCCTATAGGCAGGCAGTTGGATCTAGAAGCTTGATCAGACCCAGGGTTCTTTTTGGGAAGGATAAGAATGTGTCATTGTGTTGTTGTTTCCATGAGGTGGCACATAATGTCTGGTGATCTTTTCCGTGATGTTAGTGGCCATCGATGACCACTGCCTTGGTCCATTATTTTATTAAGGTCTTGAAAATGCTGATATTCAAATTTTGCCATCCCTTATTTATTGGCTAGCATAATTTTCTCACCAACTATTTAATTATTCGAGATAAAGTTTATACAGATCTTAGCTTGGGTTTCCAGGGAAGCAGAGATGGGACACAGGCTTTGTTGAGCTCGGGAAGGAAGGGGGTGGGGCAAAGAAGAGAGTCCATTCAAGGGAGCCTGGCCCTTGAGAGAGCAGGAGGCTGCTGCTTCAGCAACATGACTGGTCTGTTCTGTGTGACTTGATTTCTGAGAAGCGATGTAGGCTGAGTCTCAGGATAGTTCATCTTGGTGGCGCAGAGGAGGAATCTTTATTTATCACCTTTCATCCTCCGCTGGTAGAAGTTTGGAACATGGAGCATTAACTCACAGACCCTTGAGGGTAGTGATATATGGACACCTGAATTTCCACGGTTCCCCGCTCTGGTGTTAACAGAAAAGCACTGGGGGGAGGAAGGACATAAGGCTATTTCTGGTCATTCCCGCATGAATTAGACAGAGGCCACCTAGCACTTACTGCAGTGGCTACTCACCAGGTTGGTCCTTGTTTGTTGGGCATTTTGAGTATACAGACCTTGAATTTTTTTCAAGAAAAAGGATTTCTAAATGCTAATTCTAATTCCAATATAATATTGCTTAACTTCTTTGATTTTTATATTTATCTCTTTTATACTGAAAAACTTAATGCTTAAGGTCATTAACATACTACTAACACTGTGATTACTGAAGGGCAGTCTGTTTTTAACCTTCCTGGCTTCCTTCCAGTATACACCTAGGAGATGTGGAGTCAAGTAATTGTGTTTTAAAGTCATCTTTCCCTTTCCATGACATAATTTCTCTTTACATGAGTAGGGCACCAGATTGAGAAATACATTCATTTTTTGAATTTGGCTTTTTTAATTTTTGATTTTTTCATAATTATGTAAAATTTACATCATTCCAAAGTCCAATCTACAAAACAAGATATCGTCAGAGAACTCTAGCTGTTATTCTTGTACTTTCTATCTTTTTCTTGGCTCCCACAGATAACTATTTTATTTATCCTTCCATTAGGAAAAAAAAGCAAGTGCATGATTGTTTGCATTCCTGCTTCTTAGGTAAACAGTAGCATTCTACATACACCTTGAGTCATCTTGCTAGCACTTTGACAAACTGTTCATTTGTAAAAATTGTACTGCCTTCATTTGTAAAAATTGTACTGCCTTCTAGGCTCAATCTACCCACTTCCTGGAATGATTTGTTAGTAGGTACCCCCAGAAGTCTAGAGTGAATGACCCTGAGTTTTCTAAGAACTGTTATTTATTCCATTACTTCCGGCAAAGGTTCCTGGAGCAGGAGAGGGGGGTTTGGCATCGCAGCCAAGTTGTCTAGAACGAATGGGGGCCTGACCTTACTGGGAATATTTCTTATCGTGGTAAAATAGACACAACACAAAGTAACCATTTTTAAGCATACAATTCAGTGGCATTGAGCACATTCACACTGCCGTGCAACCAACACCACCATCCATTCCCAGAACTTTTTCATCATCCCAGACTGAAACTCCGCAAGCATTAGAACAATTAACTCCCCATCACCTTACCAGGATTTTTAACCAGACTGAGGAAGGAGCACCTGCCTGCCAGGTGCAGGCTTGGGCACCAGGAAGCCGGTGCCCTCCAGGCGGGGCAGGGTTCCAGCTGACTAAGCAGGCTCTCGGGTTAGCCCACTCTCGACTATTGTCCCAGCGGGAGGAACCGGTATTTCCGGATCGGGGCCTCGGTCCCGGTGATCCCGGCTCTGGGTGAGGTTGTGGGGGAGGGGAACGGAAGCTGATCCTAAATGTTAACTTTCCACCGACATCACTGACCTGCTTCCCATCCATTCCCGCCAGCGAAACAAAGACCCCAACAACACCAAAAACGCACGCACAAAGGCCCAGAACTATCCCTCCTGCAGAGTTTTGAAGAGTAGCCAGAGCTACTGCCTTTCATGCGCACAATCCAGGCGAGGATTAGAAAGCCGACCTGGGCACGAATTAAGAAAGCACAGGGCCCTGGCCGGGTAGCTCAGCTGGTTAGAGCGCCTCGCGATCTGCCGAGGTTGTGGGTTCTATCCCCGGCCAGAAAAAAGGAAAGAAACACAGCGCGTTCCGCCCGCCGCGCGCGGGAAGGAAGCTGAGCGGTCTGGCAGACAAGGCAAGAGGCAGGGCGGTGGGCGCGCGGGCCGGAGTGACCAGGCGGGCCCTGCGGCCGCAGCCCGTGCCCCGCCGCTCCGTGGCGCGTGTGAGGTCCTCCCTCGGACCTCCTCGACACCCCGAAGTAACGCTGCAGTAAAGCTGAGTCTCCTCCCTCTGGGTCTCGAGGAAGCAGGTGACAGGCGCTGCCCACCCTCGTCCCCTCTGAGCGGCCACTGTCTGGCTCACCGCCGCCCTACGCCCCACCTTGAATATACTTTTTGTATTTCTCCCAAACCTCCAAACAGGAAATAGCCCGAGTAACAATAATACACAGGAGCGGCTGCGGAGGCCACTTGAGCCCGCCCATTCCCGGGGCAGCCTCCTGCCGTCCGGCTCGGGCCAGGCGCCGCCAGCGACGCGCGCGGGGAGCACAGGGGACCGCGGCCCAGCAGCCGGCGCCGCGTGGGAGCGCGTCCCAGCGCCGCCGAGAGCCGCCCGTCTCCAGCGCCCGACTCCGCCGACCGCAGCCGCCCCTCGCCTCCAGGCGAGTACTGCACCCTCCGCCCTCTCGCTCCCGGGCCGGGGAGCGCCCGCCGAGCGTCCGGGTGCTGCCTGCCGCCCCGCGGAAATAGAGCCGCCCCAGGCGCGGCAGCCCTGGCTCTGGAGTCGCCAGGAAACCCTCTCCCTGCCCCAACTTTGGCAAGGGACAGGTTTGCCGGGTGTGGCGAAGCGCTTGCGCCCTTGATCCGTCGTGAGGACGGAGGCGAGGGGCAATGCGAGTAAATGCGAGTTGATGCCCCCGCCCCACCTCCGATTCCCTTGGCGTCTACCTGATTAAGCATTATTTTTTGATTGTTTGTTTCTTTTCTGGGGGACACTTAGCTGTTTTTGTTCCCCCCACCCCCGGGGGACGACAGTGCGTCATAGGGTTTCCCTTGGATAATGGTTTGGAAGTGGGTTCGATCACGCACCTAGGACAACTCCAGGTACCTGGGAGCCACTGTCTTTTTCCTGCCTGGCCTTGCGCCATCTCCCCCAAGGGATGGGAATTGTCTCACTTCCTGTTGAGCTTCTGTTTAACTAGATTTAAAGGGCCTCTGAGTTTCTGTTGGCACTGCCAGCGTTGGTAGTATTACCTGGAAGGGGCGGGAGCTAGCGACTTGGTTTAGGCGGGTCGAGGGTTAGTTGAAAGCAGGTAGGGCTTCCTGAGCGGCCCGCTGAGTTTCAGCTGCGAGGCTGGAAAACTCCGCGCACCTGCGAGGCTGACTACAGTCCCGAAGGTGCCGCGCAGCCCGCAGAGCTGCGCAAAACTTTGGAGAATCCGCATTTTTGTTGTCGTCGCTCGATTGTAAGGGAGGGGCCGAGCTTGTGAACAGGCTGCTGGGCGTTGTCAGTTTTCTAGGGCTGCATTGAAAGGTTCTGCTATAGGGAATTCAGTCAAAACTGAGTTGGAAATCTTTATGTTGGATAAAGGCCACCGAATTCCAGGCATTCTTTGCGCTTGAGAAGGGTATTTTCAAGACTGTCCTGGAGTCTGCATGAGGTCTTTCTGCAAAGCTGCCTCTCTGTCAACCATCCTTATCGGTAGCTGATTCCCAGCCCCCCGGATGGGTGGGTACTCTTAGAAGCTACCTTTGGTCAGGCCCACTATCCAAGTTTCTCAAGGCATTTTTACTCAGGGTGATTGGTGGGTAAGTTAAGTCCTTAACCAATTTGCTTGAAAGATCTGATCAACTCTCTGTTTCCCGGTGAGAGGACCTAGTTCTAGATGGTTAGACGGACATAGTGACATTTACTTTCAAGTGCTTTGAGGACGCGTTGCTTCAAGTGAAGTCCACGGTCCAGCAGCGGCATCACCTGGGCACCTGTTAAAAATACAGGATCTTAGATCCCACCCTGACCCGCCGAATCAAGATCCCAAAGGGATCGTTTGCGTATTAACGTTTCAGAAGTATTAGTCTAGGTTTTCCATTCGGCGGCGTAAGGAAGAGATTTTACAATACATTCGTGTCCAGTCCTACATTTGAACCTGTTTGCCAGACCAGGAGAAACACATCACAGCTGGGTGGGTCAGTCCCTCCACCCCAGGGTGGCAGGCTCGTGCACGGGCCTGTGATTGGACATGTGATTAGCATACTGGCTTGTGAGTTTTTTGTTTCTCCGTACTTTTATCCTTTTACCGTTACTATTATGATTAAATATACACAACGTAAGATCTACCGTTTTAACCATTTTGAAGTGTACAGTTCCGTGGCACTGAGGACATTCACCATCTTGGGTAGCCATCACCACTATTCGTTTCCAGAACGTGGGCCAGTCAGCCCAAGGAGAAGCTCTGTGCCCATCAAACAACGCTCCATTTCCCCTTCATTCCAGCCCCCCCGGCTTCTGGAGGCTTAATACTTTTTTTGTAGGGTACAGAAAAGGTGGATTCAGAATGTAAAGTGAAAGTAAAATCATGCTCACACAATGTAAACACTTGGCAGTTCCTTGGTCTCTGGCTTGGTGGACCAGGCGCTAGTCCCCAATTCTTCAAGGGCACCTGCTTTCTTTTAATAGCGACAGCCCTGACCCCTGAGGGTTTCCGTGTGGGTTTGGCCGGAGAGGACAGGAGCAGTTAAGGGCTCAGACTGTGCTCTTACTAAGCCTGGTAGCTGCTCTTAGCCTTAGTAAGTGCTCTTACTAAGCCTGGTAAAGTCTATCTCCTTGCTTTTGACTTGCTTTATTTTAGATGACTCATTTATATTGGGTTTAGCGTCTTTTTTTTTTTTTTTTTGATACTGACTCAAATTCACTTTTGAAAGTAGTCGGAATAAACCTTAAGAAAAAAAAGTTGGTGCTTAGTATGTAGGACGAGGGCACTGCAGGCTTGTGGAAGATTTGAAATAATATTCTAAAATACCCCAGAGTCTTTTGTTTTAGTTTTAATGTTAAATGAGTCTGATGGTCCAATTACTTTTTTTCCAGTTGTAAACATGTTTGTATAAATTAGAAAAACCTTATAAGAATGAAAGTCATCTGCTTGAATCTGCATACAATTGTCCAGCTTGCTTGAGAACGTGTTCTGGGGTGAGAACATAAATGTGAATTGGTTGGTGAACTAATAAAAATGGTTTCATTTATGATCTAAGAGAGTAATTGCTACAGATCAGGAATGTGGTTCCGAATACACAAGCCATCAGGGATAATGGGAAGATTTAGTAAGTGGCCAAATAGTGGCAAATTCTTCAGATTCTTCCCCAGCTTATTTTTTCCCCTAACACCCTTAACTTCTCTTGTAGTTTGACTTTCCTCACAATGAGCCTATCAGCTTATGGGAAGGAACTTACAGCTTCCTTTGATTGAAAAGTCCCTTTGAAATGATGAATGAAGACCATTCAGATGGGCAGGATTTAGCAGAAAATTCTCCCATTTCAGGAGACCCTTGCATTCCCCTAATTTATATTGTTATTTCTTTTTCATTCTAGTAAGGCAAAAGAGAAAAGGTTTCCCCTTGTCTATGGTGTTTTCTTCTGAAAAAGCTTTGTAGCTCAGGGTTTTTTGTAGTCCACCCATGAGAAAAAAATTATGTAGACAGCATCCAGTGATTGGTTTTATCAATGACTCAGTGGTGCCTCGAGAATCACTTGGGGAGTTTACTAAACATGGAAACTGCCCCAACTACTCCAGACCCACTGAGTGAGAATCTCTTCACTGGAATCTGTCGATTTAGTCACACCTTGCGTGGTTCCAGGATGTATTTAGGTTTGGGAGTCACTCAGATAAACAACGTACACACACACACACTCTAAGATGTTGGAACATTAACCTGAAGGTACACAGGTGTGCCAGGTCCAGCCAACAACTTTTGATATTGACTGGCTTTGTCAAGATCTGAGGTTCGGAGTTTCGAGTGTCCCAAAGAACACCCTGGTCCCCATAGGAGAGATCAAGGCGTTGGGCTGCTTCATTTAGCATCTGAGAACATTTTTTGAGTGCCTATTGGGAATCAAGTATTTTCAGATATATTCTCATTAAACCTTTACAGTGACATTGAGAGGGGTATTTTTTCCCCCTCATTTAACAGATGAGAAAACTGAAGCCAATCTAGGTCTTCCTAGTCTAGACCGTGGTTCTGTCCATGGTTGTTCCATGTAGAATAATAAATCTCTGCATGACAGCTTCCCTTCATCCCAAGGATCTGTGTATTTATTAATATCTTTTGGAATATAAGGTACCACAAGACCTCTGATGAGTGACTATACTTGACTTGAATGTAGCATTAGTGTTCGGCTCCCAGGAAAGTCAAGTCCTGGGCATTGTCTATTGAGATTGGTCAGCTGTGCCATCGGTGGCTCGACAGTATCTGCCTGGCAGCCGGGCCCAGGAAGAACTGACATCTACCTTGACCAGCCGACTGAGCAGTCGGCCTCTTAAACTTGGAGCTACTACATCCTGGAATATAAAATTAGGGGAAGATAATTATCTTCCTCTAATATTATAGTTAGGACTCAAAAGGGCCTTATTTATAAAAGTGCTTGTAAATTGTCAAATGGTAATAAAATGCTATCATCATTTGGGAGAGATTTACAGTTTGAAGAAGACAGAAAAGTCGCAGGTTCGAGTTACCTAACACTTTTTAATTAGTCAAGTTTTAAATTCTCTTCTAGCTTTAGGCCATTAAAAAAAAACAATTGTATTGAGATGTAATTCACATATACAGTTTACCTACTTAAAGCATATAGTTTATTGGTTTTGAGTGTATTTACTGCAATCAATTTTATTTTTATTGCCCCAAAAAAGAACAGTACTCCTCCACAAACCTCTCCCACCCTTTGATTGGGAACTCCCAGTCCCTTGCAGCCCCCACCCTAAGCAACCACATACTTTGTGTCTATAGATTTGCCTCTTCTGGACATTTCCTAGAAATGAAATTATGTAACATGGGAACCTATATGTCTGGCTTTTTTCACTTAACATATTTTCATGGTCTATCTCCACTGTATCTGTGCTTTAATCTTTTTGTTGCCAAATAATATTCGTTGCATGTGAACCACATTTTGTGTAGTCATCTCCTGATGGACATTTGGATCGTTTCTACTTTTTGGCTATTAGGGTTGATGCTTGTATAAACATCGATGTACAGGCTATGTGGACATATGTTTTCTTTTGGGCACATACCTACAAGTGGAAAACATATGACAGTTCTATATTTAACATGTTTAGGAGCTGCCAGACTGTTTTCCAAAGTGGCTGCTTCAGTTTATAGTCCTGCCAGCAGTGTATGAGGTTTCCAATTTTTCCACATTCTCATCAACACTTGTTGTCCATCTGTTTTTATTTTAGCCATCTAGTTGGTATAAAGTGGTTTTCTTTTATTTTTTAAAATTATCCAGTTAAAGTTGTCCTGATTTCTCCCCCTTCCTCCCCTTCTACCCATCACCCCCACTCCCTCAGGCAATCCACACACCATTGTTCATGTCCATGGGTCATGCGTATAAGTTCTTTGGCTACTCCATTCCCTACACTGTACTGTATATCCCCATGGCTGTTCTGAAACTACTTATTTGTCCTTAATCCCCTCACCTCTTTACCTATTCCCTTACACCCCTCTGCCACCTGGCAACCATCAAAACCCTCTCTGTATTCATGGTTCTCTGTTCTTTTTGTTTGTTTAGTTGGTTTTTTAGATTCAGTTGTTGATAGACTTTTATTTTTTGCCATTTTATTGTTCATAGTTTTATTTATTTTTACTTTTTAACATTTTTTTATTTTTCAAGTGCAGTTTTATTGTTCACAGTTTTAGTCTTCCTCTTTTTCTTAAATGAGTCCCTTTAACATTTCATATAATATAGTTTGGTGACAGTGGAATCCTGTAGTTTTTCTTGTCTGGAAAGCTCTTTGCCCTCTGATTCTAAATAATAGCTTAGCTAGATAGAGCAGTCCTGGCTTTAGGTCCCTGCTTTTCTGGACTTTGAATACTTCTTGCCAATCTCTTCCAGCCTGCAAAGGTTTTTTTTTTTTTTTTTTTTTTTGAGAAATCACCTGACAGTCTTATAGAAACTCTTTTGTAGGTAATTAACTTCTATTCTCTTACTGATTTTAAGATTCTCTCTTTATCTTTAACCTTTGGCATTTTAATTATGATGTGTTAGAGTGGCCTCTTTGTATCCTACTTGTTTGGGACTCTGTGCTTCCTGGCTTTGCATGTCTATTTCCTTCACCAAATTAGAGAAGAAGTTTTCTTTCATTTTTTCAAATAGATTTCCAATTTCTTGCTCTTTCTCTTCCCTCTCTAGCACCCCTAGGATGCAAATGCTGGTTGTCCCAGAGGCTGCTTATACTACCCTCATTTTTTAAATTCTTTTTTCTTCTTTTTCTGATTGTGTTTTATGTTCCGTATTATTGATTTGAATCTTGGCTTCATCCTCTCTCTTGTTATTTCTCTGTACATTGTTCTTTATTTCAATCAGTGTATGTTTCATTTCTGACTGGATCTTTTTTATGCTGCTGAGGTCCTCACTAAGTTCCTTGAGCATCCTTATAACCAGTGTTTAGAATTCTGCATCTGATAGATGGCTTATGTCCATTTCATTCAGCTGTTTTTCTGGAGTTTTGATCTGTCCTTTCATTTGGGCTGTGTTTCTTTGTCTCCTCATCTTGACAGCCTCCCTCTGTTTGTTTCTATGTGTTAGGTAGAGCTACTTTGACTCCCTGTGTTGGCAGTGTGGCTTAATGTAGTAGTTGTCCTGGAGGCACAGCCTCCCTTATTACCCAAACTGGGTATTCAAAGTGTCCCTTCATGTGGGCTGAGTACACACTCCTCTTGTAGTTGAGCCTTGTTTGCCTTTGGCAGATGAGTGGGAGGGAGTTCCCCAGGCCAATCAGCTGCAAGGATTGTCTGTGACCACTGACCACCAACCTCTATCCTCTGTGGAAGATCAGCTGTGCAGGGGCAGGGTTGTGGATCTCTGATGTGGGCTGTAGCAGCCCACTGGGTGCACTGGCCCTGGTGTTTCCTGGGTGGTGCAGGCCAAGGTCAGCCTCCACCTGTGTTTTGCCTGGAGCCACCCTCCGTGAACTATAAAACATCTGAGATGGCTGCTGCTTGTGCTGGCCGTGGAGGTTCCCAGGGGAAGCCAAACTGTGAATCTAGGCTGGCTGTTGCTAGTGCTGGGCCTGGGGGGGTCACTGAGGCCAGCTGTTGCTTGTTGGGTAGGATATAGGAAGTTTTGAAGCATGAGCCAAGATCAGCCATTCATATGGAAAAGGGGCTTGGGTGGGACAGAATCTCTGGGATCAAATTGTGTTAGGCAGGTTGATGGAGTCTCAGATATGGCACCAGCTTGCAGGTTCAGTCTCAATGGATGTGGTTTCTTTAATTCTGTAGTTGTCAGACTTCCATTCCATTTGATTTCTGACAGTTCTGAGTGGTGTTTGTCCTATATTTTAGTTGTAATTTTGATGTGGTTCGAAGACATCAGGCATGTCATCTTGATCAGAAGTCCTGAAGTGATTTTCATTCACACTTCTCTGATGGCTACTGACGTTGAACATCTTTTCATGTGCTAGTCTTTCCTGATTTTTTAAACATTTTTTTCTAAGGAAAGACTAGATAAAGAGGAAATGCTTTTGAATAGATTTCCTAGTTTCAGTAGTGTAGAAGAATGCTGAAGGTGTAAATTTAGCCCATTGCTCTTTTGAAGTTGATTTCAGTTTTGACTCATCTTTTTGTTTGCCTTTGGGCCTGGCCTAGTGCATGTATCATAGCACCTTATGTTCCAAAGGATTTGAGTGAAGAATTAAGGAACACATAGCTTCTTGGAGGTGAGGGGGAATAAGTAGGCAGGCACATATTTTTCTACATGCTGATTTAATGCCCACTACAAAAGCATGTTTGTCTCAGATGTTAATAACATAACAAAAAAAATGCATTGATGCCAATGGTGGACATTTTAAATGCTTTACAAAATAGTGTTTGATATTGTATTGGTTAATATCTGTACGTTCTGTATATTAAAATATACAATAATGTAATTTCAAAATCATGTTAGTAAACTGTTTATGTATTTTATTAGGGTATTCTTTATTTTCCTTTTATGTACTCCAAAAAAGAAGGTAGACTGATGGACATTTTTGCATGTGTTAGTGTGTTTTTGTTTTTTCTTTCAACCTGCTTGGCAGTGTTTTTTTTCTCTGTAGCCATGCAGCAAGTTATTTATTTGCCTCAGGGCCTGGCGTGTGGCACTACATGCTCTACATGTAGTTCTCTACATGTACTGTAGCTCTGCATGTCAATGCAGCTCCACTCTACAAGTCAATAATGGATTTTTAAAATACCTATTGCATTTGGAGGCCCCACCATATTTCACTTGGGTTGCACTATTTTGATGTATTACTGGTCAATATAGGCAATATGAAGAGACATGGGAAAATCAGCTGGATTAGAAAAAGAACATGACTTCCCTTTGAGACAGACACGGGATGGGCAAGTGGAAGTGTGTGATGCAGTGTTTCTCAACCATTATCCGCATCACCTGGAGAGCTTGTTAAAACACATTGCTGGCCCCACTCCCTGAGTTCTTAGAGTTTTTGATTCAGTAGGTGTCAGGCGGGGGCCTGAGACTCTGCCCCTGAGCGCCTCTGGAAGTCCCCAGGTGATGCTGCCGGTCTGGGCAGCACACTGAGAACCGTGGGTGGAGGCGTTTGGAAGTGCAGGACCAGAGCAAGAGTGGGGGAAGGGGTAGGCTCGAGGTTGGCCTGGGCATCAAATGCATGTAGAAGCTTGGTGACAGCAGGGAAGAGGGTACAATTGCAGGGGGGTGGTGCATAGACAAGTGCTGAGGACTGAAATGTAGAGGTGTGGTGGGGAGGGGCAGCTGGAGGAAGAAAAGCCTCTGAGATGGGGAAGGAATGGGCAGGGGTTATGAGGACACCAAGGTCAGTGAGGGCCCTACCCGCTGTAAACAGGGTTGAGTATTCACCTGGGATGTTGGTTGCAGAGGAGGGCAGGGCTGTCCCCTGGGTGGTGGGTGTGGTAGCTGTGCAGGCCTCACCTTTCTATCACTTACTTCTAGGGAGGCCAGCATCACCTGGTAGAAGGATGTGCTGCTTGGGGCCACAAGGTCAAGTGTGGACTTTCCTTCATAAGACAGTCCTGGAGTCATGACTAAGCACCCTCCCTCCTCTTGCCTGTCACTGCTAATCATCATCAACCTGGAACCAAGCCAAGCTTTGTAAACCAGCAGCTTTAATATCTGTGCTACTGTGTGTCTGGTCTCCTTAGCATAACTCGCATAAGCTGATTCCGAGAGTGGGTGCTGACAGTCCACGTTATGAAGGTCAGATTTGCTATGCAAAAGAGATCCAAGAAGGGTAGGGACTCACTGCTGTTGGGTCCTCTGAAATGGAGCTGTATCCCACTCTTGATGTGGCTTCACAAAGTCTGGACAAACATCCCCATGTTTTATTGTATATTTTATTTTAAAGGAATCCTCATTGTATCTGTGGATGTAAGGCATTTCTCTTGGGTTTTAGAAAAAGTACAAAGCTTGCCCCAGGATTTTTTCTCTTATCCTCTGGGGGCATTTGTTATTAGCAGAGTGAAAGGATTTAATTACCTGTGGTTGTACACCAACTGCCGAGCTCTGCCTGGGACTTGCTGGTGTGGTAGGAGCTGAGAGCAACTGCCTACTTTAGACTCTCCTCTGTCCCCAATCCCTTCAACCAGTCACACCCTTTTCCATTACTGCCTGGCCCCTGCAGGCCCTGGGTGTGATTCCTCTGGTTAGTGGATAGGACTGGACAGACAGGAAGTGTTTCACAATCCTGCTTCTGCACAGAGACAGCATCTCGGGAGCCCTGCCACCACCCCCAGTTTTCATGATTCTCTAGGAGGAGCCACAGGACTTCACATATAGTTGTACTCACCACTGTGATTATTACAGTGAAGCCAGCAAGGGGAAAAGGCGCAATGAGTGAAGTCTGGGGAAACCAGGCCCGAGCTTCCAGCAACCTCTCCCAGTGGAGTTCCATAGGACATGCTTAATTCTAACAGCCATGAGTTGTGACAATGCATGTGAAATGTTGCTCACCAGGGAAGGTCGTTAGACTCAGTGCCCAGGGTTTGTTCTGGGGACTTACTACTTTGGCATTTTCTGTGTAGGATGTACCCAACATTCAGACTGCCAGAAGGAAGCAGGTGTTTATCATAAACTGCATTGTTTGTGCAAATAGTTTAGGGACAGGGAGCTGCTCTTGTCAGTCCTGGGAATGGTGGGAACCTTCCCAACATCCAGGTTCCGAGCTGTCAGCCAAGGACCAACTCTGTAAGCAGGCCTTTTGAAGGACGTTAACTCTTCTGTGCACAGACGGGGATGAGAACGGAAAGTGAGGCTGGTGGTGGATGCCCGCGCCGGGGAAGGGTCTGTCCACGCGACTGCTACAGCTGTGCTTCAGGGACTTGGTCCCTCTGACCAAAGCTGGGGGGCAGGCCAGAAGTGGTCTTGGTTTCTGCACTCAGATCCTGGTTTCAGGACTTGTGGCATTCTTTTACTACAGGGACAGGGCAAGAGCACACACTGGCGGAGGTCAAAGCCCTGTTCATTCATGCATTCATTTCCTCTTAACGTGCACTGCTGATGGCTGTATTCTGCCAGGCACTGTGCCAGGTGCTGGGGAGATGTGATTAGCAGAGCAAAGTCTCTGCCCTCATGAGACCCACGTTCTCCAGGGAGACAAGTAAAGAAGCAATTACATTTCATTGCGATGAGGGCATACTAAGGGCTCCAGGATGCCTACTGAGGCTCAGTGGGTGTCAGCACGCATGACTTTTGTAACTTGGGTAGGAGTCATACCTCTTACCTGTGTGGCCTCGGGCAGATAACTTAGTCACTTGGTGCCTGAGTTTCTTCATCTGAAAATGGAGAATTTGCATCTGTTTCTTAGGGTTCATGTAAGAACTAAACGAGGTAATCCATGTAGGATACTTACCTCGGTGACTGGCACAGTGGACATGTGCAATAAATTATAGTGTGGCATCATCTCAGAAGGCTGTGTTAGCAAGAGGGAATGACATCTGCCACTCCCCACTCTGTGCAGAGCCTCATGTCAAACGGCATCGCTGCATCCCTCCACAGGCCCTGGGCTTACCGGTACACCATGCACTGGCTTTCTGCCGGCTGACTCTGCTCACGGTCTGAGGACACTCCTTGTTGTTTTTGCTCTTTTGGCTCTTGATGTTACTCTTCCCTCTTCCTGAGATGCCTCAGATCCTGTTGTCAGAGTATTATTAAAACCTAACTCAAGTACCTTTTCTGTGAAGGCTGTGAAAAGCTAAGATCCTGGGACAGAATTGTCCTCTCTCTCCTTTGTCATGGTTCTGTCCCATGGTCACTCGTCTCTCTTCCACCATGTGGGGTTGCAGTTAGTTGTCACTTCAACTAGCTGTCACTGCAGTTAGTTGCAGTTAGAAGTCACCCATTACACTGGGTGCTTCTCTTGGACAGAGATGGTTTGTTGTGTTTATATGTCCAATGTCAATCAGAGTGTTTGATAGGGAGCTCATTGGTTGTTTGGAGAAGGAATGAATGAATGGGTATGAGGTTGGACTAGAATAGTCAACAGGAAGTGGATGCAATGTCAGCAAAATAAGTCTCTGTCTTCAGAGTAGAGCTTACAGTCTGGAGGCAGAGACAGGTGATAAACAGGTAATCACAAATATACAATTAGGTACTGAGAAGTGACTCAGGGAAAACAGTGTGGCCCAGCAGCAGGTGCGAGGGGAGCTGGAACAGGGAGGAGTGGGAGGTCCAAATGTTGATGCCCTGGGCAGTATGCAGTTACCTTCTGGAGGCTGGAAGGACTGGTCAGGCTGGGGGCCACTCCAGGACTCCTCCAGAATGTGTGTCAAAGGTTATTGGTGCCTCAGCTGCCAAAGGGCAAGGGCCACGAGGAGATCTAAATGGACACTTGGAAGATCAAAATGGTCCACTTGGGAGCGTGGAAAAATTGGGGTTTTGCATGTATTCATTCAATTTGATTCTACAACCTTAACAAGTAAGTGCTATTATCCCCTGTTTACAGATGAGGAAATTGAGGCCCCAGAGAGATTGAAAGACTTGCCCAAGTCACACAGCTAAGTGTGAAGCTGAGACTCAAAAGGAGGCAGCCTGGCTCTGGGGTGCAGGACCTTAGCCAGTACACCTTGCTGACTCTTACGTATGAAGTGTGCCCTCGTGTTATTGGGTGCCTATGCCAGTTCCTGAGCAAGGAGGACACTAGAGGTGTGAACATGAATATGCCACCGTTCCTACCAGTTGGGTCACCACAGAATCCTGAGGGAGACAGACCTACAAACATGATTTTTTAAGTCAGTTAAAATTTATTGAGACTAACAAGAAACTGGCCTTACCTTTCTTTTACCTGTGTTGCATTGAACCACTGGCAGAGGGCATGTTTTGCTATTTCAAAGGTATCTGGTGGCTGAACTGCTCACACAAAAAATATATATTGTTTAGGGTATAGTGGGCTGACTCATTAAGTTAAAGTTCACTATTTTTATAAGAGTTTATAATATAATATAATACCATTATAATATAAATGATGATAACAGGTATCCTAAAATAGATAATACTTTCAAGCTCTAATCTGAGAAAAAATAGAACCATTTATATAAAAGAGAGTTATTTTAAACTGAAGATAAATTAAATGTAGATAATTTAGAAATATAGGAAATATAAAACAAAATGACTTAAGAACTTGTGGCTTTTTTTTAAAGACTTTTTTTATTTTTAGAGAGAGGTCAAGGGAAGGAGAAAGAGGGAGAGAAACATCAGGGTGTGGTTCCTCTTACATGCCCCCTACTGGGGTCCCAGCCTGCGACCCAAACATGTGCCCTGACTGGGAATCAAACCATGACCCTTTGGTTCTCAGACTCACGCTCAGTCTACTGAGCCACATCAGCCAGGGCAGAACCTGTGGTGTTTAAGGGACTAGACCATTAGGGTCATGTGCAAGTTCAGTGACTCCAGGAACTAACTCACTTTCGTTTTCTCGATGAGGGTGTGCAGGGGAAAACCCAACCTGAGGGACAGGATAAGGAGGACAGTGACCCCTCGGTGGGAAGCCCGCTTGGTGATGGTGGTGGCAGGGCCTCCTGCAGGAGTTTCTGGCCACAAACTTTGCACTTGGACCCACTGAAAACAGCAGATTTGAGGAAGAGAAGGGAAAGGAAGGCCTGCGGCTAGAAGGAGGGCGTCTGAGGGCAGGGGCAGGAGACCCTCCTGTCTCAGGGGGAGCAGCAGCCCTGCCCAGGGATTGGGGAGCAGACACTCTGTCTGGATCATCAGATGCTTGAGGGCCCACGCTGGGAGGCGTTAGGGCAGGGTAGTAGCTTGAATATTGGCTCTGCCACTTACGCGCTGCACGCATGACCTAGGACAGACTTCTCAACCTCGAGCCTCAGTTTTCTCCTTGTAAAAAGGGGTCATTAATTTTGCTTTCTCCCTGAGTTGGCGTGGCTCAAGCCTCATTGCTTTTTTGGTTATTCTTTGTCTCAGGTCTACAGCCTCCGTTCTTGAGAGGAGAAGGTTTTGAGTCCAGCCTCCCACACTGCAAACCAATGATCATGAGCTCTTTTTCAAGGGACAGAATTTGGCTTTGAGAAGAAGAGTGGGTCTTCCAGATTTTCTTCAAGGTTTTTGCATCTCTTTCTGTAGGTCTCCAGATCCCTAATGGTCACAGCTCATCTTTTTTTTTTAAAAGATTTTATTTATTTATTTTTAGAGAAAGGGGAAAGGAGGGAGAAAGAGAGGCAGAGAAACATCGGTATGTGAGAGAAACATTAGTTTGTTGCCTCTTGCATGCCCCCAGCTGGGGGACCTGGCCTGCAACTCAGGCAACTGCCCCAGCTGGGAACTGAACTGGCAACCTTTTGATTTGCAAGTCGGCACTCAATTCACTGAGCTACACCAGCCAGATCTCATGTGTTTTTTTTTTCAATTTCAGTTGACATTTAATATTACTTTATATGAGTTTTAGGTATATAGCATATTGGTTAGACAATTACACAATTTACAAAGCGATCCCCCCAATAATTCTAGCACTCACCTAGCACCACACATAGTTATTACAATATTGGGAACTGTGTTTCCGATGCTGTACTTTACATCCCCGTGACTGTTTTGTAGCTACCAGTTTATACCTCCTTCACCTTTCTTCACCCAGACTTCCCAAAGCTCCGCCCATCTAGCAGTCCTGTTTGTTTCCTATATTTATAAGCCTGTTTCCGTTTTCTTTGTTTATTTTGTTCTTTAGATTCCACGTGTAAGGGAAATCATGTGATATGTGTCTTTCTCTGACTGGCTTATTTCACTTAGCATAATACCATCCATGTTGTTACAGATGGTAAGATTTCATTCTCTTTCATGATAAAGTCATATTCCACGGTATATACGCACCACTTCTGTATTCATTTATCTGTTGATGGACACTTGGGTTCTTTCCATATATTGGCTGTTGTAAATAACATAGCAGTGAAGGAGGGGATCATATATTCTTTTGAATTAGTGCTTCGGGTTTCTTTGGTTATATACCCAGAAGTGGAATCACTGGGTCACAAGGCAGTTCCATGTTTAGGCTTTAGAATAACCTCCATACTGTTTCCACAGTGGCTGCCCCCATCTGCATGCCCACCAACAGTGCGCGAGGGTTCCCTTTTCTCCACATCCGCACCAACTCTTGTCATGTGTGGATTTACTGAGGATAGCCATTCTGACAGGCATGAGGGGATCTCATTGTGGTTTTAATTTGCATTTCTCTGATGAATAGAGATGTGGGTCATCTTTTCCTATGTCTATTGGCCACCTGTATGTCCTCTTTGGAGAAGTGTCTGTTCAGGTCTTTTGCCCATTTTTTAATTGCGTTGTTTGTTCTTCTGGTGTTGTTTGAGTTCTTTATGAATTTAGTATATTAATCCCTCATCAAACATATCATTGGTGAATATGTTCTCCCATTCAGTGAGTTGACTTTTCATTTTGTTGATGATTTCCTTTGCTGTGTAACAACTTTTTTGTTTGATGTCCCATTTGTTTATGTTTTCTTTTGTTTCCCTTTGCTTGAGGAGATATTGAGAGGGGAAATGGTCGAGATTTTACTGCCTGTGTTTTCTTCTAGGATGTTTATGGTTTTGAGCCTTACCTTTAAGTCTTTAATCCATTTTGAGTTTGTTCTTGTGCATGGTGTAAGAAGGTGTATAGTTTCATTTTTATGCATGTATCTGTCCAATTTTCCTAAGAGCATTTATTAAATAGACTGTCTTTACCCTACTGTATACTCTTGCCTCCTTTGTCAAATATTAATTGACCATATTTCTGGGCTCTATATTCTATTCCATTGATCTATATGTCTGTTTTTATGCCAGTATCCTGCTGTTTTGATTATTATACTCTTATAGTACAGTTTGATATCAAGGTAGCATGATTTCTCCAACTTTATTCTCCTTTTGCAAGATTGCTGTGTTTTTTGGAGTCTTCTGTGGCTCCATATACATTTTTGGATTATTTGTTCTAGTTCTGTGAAATATGCCATTGGTATTTTGATAGGAATTACATTGAATCCATAGATTGCTTTGGGTAATGTGGACATTTTTACATCGTACTTTAACAATGTTAGTTTTCTCTCTCCATGAGCATGAGGGGATCTCATTGTGGTTTTAATTTGCATTTCTCTGATGATTAGAGATGTTGGTCGTCTTTTCCTATGTCTATTGGCCACCTGTATGTCCTCTTTGGAGAAGTGTCTGTTCAGGTCTTTTGCCCTATATATGTGTCCATTTATTTGTATCTTGTTTGATTTTTTTCCTTCAGTGCAGATCTTTTACCTCCTTCAT
The DNA here is from genome assembly GCF_021234435.1 of Artibeus jamaicensis. NCBI lineage: Eukaryota > Metazoa > Chordata > Mammalia > Chiroptera > Phyllostomidae > Artibeus > Artibeus jamaicensis. The sequence continues at coordinate 38,229,659 of NW_026522030.1, read as the reverse complement.
TAAATTCATTCCTAGGTATTTTATTTTATTTTATTTTCTTGATTCAGTTGTAAATGAGATTGTTTTCTTAGTTTTCCTTTTTGATAGTTTATTACTGGTATATAAAAGTACAACTGAGGACTTCCACCAAGATGGAGGCGTAGGTGGAAGCACTGCGCTTTCTTTCACAACCAAGTTTAAAAACAACAAAGTTTTAGCAACAAAAATGCAGCCAAAACACAGAAAATTGAACTACACGGAAGTCTGACAACAATGAACCCTTCAGCCAAACCGGTAAGAGGGGCAGAGCCAGCAGCAGAGTGGGGTCGGGCAGGAAAGATCCACCTGACAGACCCTGGCGCGCAACCCAGGTGCTCCAGCAGCCGTGGGTGGATCCCAGGTGTGGAGAAGCGGGCGGACCCACTGAGGGTGCAAGGCATTGAACCCACTGAGGGCGCAAGGCAGTGGACCCACTGAGGGCTGATTGCGGTCACACATTCATGCTCAGATAAACCGATGAAGGAGCTAGCAGTGAGACGGACCGCGCAGGCCCCAGTGGCAGGAAGCGGCAGAGGGGACCACCATTTTCCCTCTTTGACCCCGCCCCCACATACAGTGTCACAAACCTTCCACCTGGGTGGCCCCGCCCTGGTGAACAACTAAGGCTCCTCTCCTCATATGTAACAGGCACGAACAGATCAAAACTTGGCTAAAGAACAACTCAGAGCCCCTGAGCCAATAAATCTAAGCGATGAAGAAATAGCCAAACTTTCAGATGCACAGTTCAAAACACTGGTGATCAGGATGCTCACAGACTGGTTGATTTTAGTCACAAATTAGAGGAACATATGAAGGCTAAACTAATTGAAATGAATGGAAATGCACAGGAAACCAATAGTAATGGAAAGGAAACTGGGACTCAAATCAAAGGAGTGGACCAGAAGGAGGAAAAAAATGACCAAACAGAAAAATATGAAGAAACAAGAATTCAAAAAATGAGGAGAGGCTTAGGAACCTCCAGGACATCTTTAAACGTTCCAACATCCGAATTATAGGGGTACCAGAAGGGGAAGAGGAACAGCCATGAGTGGAAACCTTATTTGAACAAATAATGGAGGAGAACGTCCCCAATCTGGCAAAGGAAATAGACTTCCAGGAAATCCAGGAAGCTCAGAGAGTCCCAAAGAAGTTGGACCCAAGAAGGAACACACCAAGGCACATCATCATTACATTAGCCAAGATTAAAATGAAGGAGAGAATCCTAGAAGCAGCAAGAGATAAGTGGACAGTCACCTACAAAGGAGTTCCCATCAGACTGTCAGCTGATTTCTCAAAAGAGACCTTACAGGCAAGAAGGGGCTGGAAAGTATTCCAAGTCATGAAATCCAAAGACCTACATCCAAGATTGCTCTATCCAGCAAAGCTTTCATTTAGAATGGAAGGGCAGATAAAGTGCTTCTCAGATAAGATCAAATTCAAGGAGTTAATCATCACCAAGCCCTTATTATATGAAATGTTAAAGGGACTTACCTAAGAGAAAGAAGATAAAAAAGATGAACGGTGAAAGGACAGCAAACTCACAGTTATTAAGAACCACACCTAAAACAAAAGCAAAGTAAGAGGACAGCTAGATCAGGAACAGAACCACAGAAATGAAGATCACATGGAGGATTAGCAACAGGGGAGTGGGTGGGAGAAGGAGAAGGGGGGAGAAGGTACAGAAATAAGTAGCATAGATAGTAGGTAGAAAATAGATAGGGGGGAGGGCAAGAATAGTAGGGGAAATATAGAATCTAAAGAATTTGAGACACGTGGTCATAAACTAAAGGGGGGATGGTGGGGCATGGGGTGTGCAGGGTGGAGGGGAATGAAGGGGGGAAATAGAACAACTGTAATGGCATAATTAATAAAATATATTTTTAAAGAGTACAACTGATTTTTGGATATTTATTTTGCATCTGCTACTTTACTGACTTTATCAGTTCTCTTAATTTTCTGGTGGAATCTTTAGGGTTCTCTATACACAGTTTCATGTCATCTCTAAATAATGACAGTTCTGCTTCTTCCTTTCTGATTCAGATGCCTTTGCAGATTGTCCAATATGTTGGCATATAGTTGTTTGTAGTAATTTTTGCTTTTAATAATTATTATGTGGCAGAGGTTAAAAATCTGGAAAGATTATAAGGGAGAACCTCCCCACTTGGTGGGTACCAGCTAGGCCCCAGGGCCCTATGTTCCCCTCTTTTTAAAAAAAGATTTTATTATTTTTAGACAGAAGGGAAGGAACGGAGAAAGAGGGAGAGAAACATTGACATAAGAAAAGCATCCACCAGCTGCCTCCAACATGCACCCTTACGAGGGACTGAACCTGCAGCCCAGGCATGTGCCTTGACCAGGAAAAAAAAAACAGTGACCTTTTGTTTTGTGGGCTGATGTCCAGCCAACTGAGCCACAAGGGTCTGGGCTGTTCTCCTTTTTAAGGGTTTCTGATGCTCACTCCAACCCTTGGGCCACTGTGCCTTTCAGCCAGCTTGTTTTCCAATCTCTGTTTTTCCTATGAAACTGCTCAGCCTTGGACTTCTCTGGTTCTTGCCCTGTGTGTTGAATGAAGTTGCAGCTGCAAGGGAGGGTTAAGTTTCAAGTGCACCTTGTACTTGACTGCAGAGAAATGAGGATTGAGGATGAATTCTCGAAGCGGTATTGGGAACAGAAGGACAGATGGGGAAGGCGGAAGGAGAGCAGGGAAGAGAGGAGGAGATGGCATCCATTGATGAGTATACCTCATCTCATTTATTATTAAAACCACCCCTGGGGTGGGGTCTTACTCCAGTTGTACCGAGGATGAAATAGGTTCAGAAGGGTCAAGTAACTTGTGCAAGTTCACAGGTGTTGCTCAGCAGAGGTGGGATTCAAGCGAAGCCTTCCCATTTAACTGCAGCTGTCTTTCCCTGTGTCACGATTGGAGTTGGTGTGCTTGGGCACCACCAGAACGGGTGAGGCGGGCTTCCAGGTCTCATGCCAGGAGAACCAGCAGGAGGACTCAGGAAACAGGAAAGGGCAAGAGGCGGCTGCTGCTGGGGCTGGGCAGTGGGTTATTTCCGTTATCTGTTTGGTTCGGTGGGAGGATAGGTGTGGATTGGCAGAGTAGTGGCATCCAGTTCAAGGTCATAGTTTAAACCCAGTCCTGTGTTCTGAGGTTGACTGTGAAGGGAAGGGGCTCTTCTGGGCTACAAGGGCTTGAATCTAGGATTCTAATCTTCTTGAACTCTTTAATAATTCTTTTATATCATATAGCCTGACCTTCACGTACTGTGTTCTGATGGGTCACCTGAGTAGCGAATATGTAAAGATGTATTATTTATGAAGATATTAAGTCAGGGAATGAAATGACCTGCATAAAGTCATCTGGTTTATTTGTAGTAGAGCTTAAGAAGGAGACAAAGAGTTGTTTTTCTGCCTTTCCTACCTTTAGTAAGGCTTTTTCCAGCTCCCTGAAAAGCAGACCACACCCTATAAAATAGCCTGTTTGTGGCATTAGTTCATTTCCATTTTTATAGTTCTAACGCTCAGGAGCTATTAAAATACCCAGTGGAGAGGGGTACCCATTGTTTACCGCTGGCAGAAACAAAGTGGAGATAGTCAGTTCACAGAGAACATCAGTCTGGTCTGTGGATTTTTATATTCTATTTTAATCATTCAGACAGATTTTGAGCATCCTGATATAAAAGACATTTTGGATCATGCATTACATTTTTTAAAAATAGCTAAGTAATTTTTAATCAGAGAGTTGCTATTGTAAAGAATTTCTAGAACTCAGGTAATTAACCAAATTAATGCATATTTCTAAAGAACTTTCAGAATTATAAATAAAATGCCATATGATTACATATCTGGATGGGGTATTTTGACTAGATTCCTCCCCCCCATGTTATTGTCCTTATGTAGAATTATGAAGGCGTTCATACAAAGATGACAACTTTAAAATATGAATACATAAATAAATTAGGAAACCAAACAATCTCATTTATGGGAGAAAAGCAGATCTTTCTAATTATCTGCTAAGGCACAATTCTTTTCCTAATAAAAGACCCAATTTTAATTTTGTGTAAGATCAGCATTTGCTAAGAACCAGTTTGTAAGAGTTGCGTGTTAAATGCATAAAGAATTCCTATAGAAAATGGGACTTTAAAACATGCCATTTACAAAGTATTATGTCACTTTCACTGTAGTAAAACAGCTCCCAGCGGGTAACAAGTTCAACTGGATATTGTTTTTTAGCTCTGGCTTCATTTCTTATTTGAGAGGATTGTATAGTAATTTTTATCACGCGTCATTAGAAATGCAATTTGTTAGAACAAAGCCTGTTGTGTAAGTATAATTACATCTTCCTGTGTGATTAAATGAGGGCCGTATTGGGGCTTTTCTCAGCCATGGCAGCTGTAGCCAACCGAGTTCAGCCCATAAAAGAATTCCTGTGACTGACTGGTACCAGTTGTTTGCAGAACAGTCTGTGGGAGTCATATTTGTGAATGCTCTGGAAATGAAATATTCCCAATCCAAATTGTTTATCCCTTGTTTTCCCCACTTGATTGTGGTCAGACTATTTGTACAATCAGGCCTAGTAAAGTGGGAGCTCTTAGTCTTTTGTTGTGGTTGGAACATAATGTAGCGTTTGTTCATCTGTTTGGGCCACTCCTCTTATAAGTGGGGAAGTTGAGGCTTAGGGAGCAGCTGAAGCCTTAGGCTGCCAACCTTCAAACTCTTTTTGCTCATACACTTCTGTCTGAATACTGCTATGTATATGAGTACATCAATTTATAAATTATACACCTTGATGTAACTTAATATATATTAGTTTTCAAAGAACATATGAATTTTAAAAACATAAATACTCAAACTAAAATTTTAATGAGAGAAAAGAAGGAAATAGATATTTGGGTATTTTCTTTCCACACCCCAAAGATTGTTGATGTGTGCACCCTACTTTGGAAATCACTGATTTATGTCATTTAGGTTGAAAGAAAAGAAAAGAAAAATAAAAAGAAATTTGCAATTGAGGAGAGAGAGAATCTGTAGAGAATGTTGAAGATTTGGGGCTTGGGAGAGGCCCAGGGACACTTCCTGCCTGGGTATCTTAGTTGATCGGAGTTAGTACATAGCAACCGACTCTTCTGTTTTGGTTCTTCTCTGTACAGGAGTTTGTTTAGACAAGGAGCAGTGTAACCAACTCCTGTAGCACATTAAATAGGAAAAAATGGCTTCAGTAGGTAGGTCAGGGAGGTGTAGAAGTCAGGACTCCTTCGGAGTGACAGAAACGGAACTAAAACCAACTTCACAAAATGGGTGGGGCCACAAACTCTGTCATCACAGTTCCATTGCTCTGTTTTTCAACTCCTAGTGACGAGCTCTCTCTGCTAGAGCTGGAGCGTGACTGCTAACATCCCGAACTCCTATCAGCCCTGGTTAGCAACCCCAACGAGAGGGCATTTTTCTCTGGACATTATATTTTCATCCCAGGGATGACTGGTCGACCCAGTCTAGGTCATGTGTACCATGGTACCACGTGTACCATTAGGTGGGCCACTGTGCTGGGCCGTCCAGCTTTACCCCACAGAAAGTGGGCCACAAAGGTCCTCAAAGTTGAGGGGAGACACTTATGAAAAAGGGGGAGGGGGTGGGTTCTGTACATCCCCAAACAATGTACTTTCATGCTGGCAGCGCTCACCCATGTTAGGTTCTAGAGATATTCAAAATATATGTACAACAGAAAACAATCCAAAACACATTTGATTCTCAATCTTTGCTATTGGCTCAAGCAAAGTGCTATAAAATGACAACTGGACCTTCTTCATTTGTCAAAGTGCAGCCTTTTAAAGAGAGGTTTTTTGTAGGATGAGCAAATCTGCTTCTGATTTTAGTTCATCCAGTGGCACACAGGCTTTTTGGACCAATTATTACCAGACCTCGAGATAAATCACCTCCTGTGCCATTAGTACGTGAAGGATTATCGGCCTCAAAGATTTATGTGCAGATTAATAGGGGCGTGTACCTGAGATTGCTGTGTTTAGAACCAGGGTCCTGCAAATCATTTTCATTAGTGCTTTATTCAGAATTCTTTAGCCTTATATAATACTGCCATTGCAGGGAAATCTGAGTGATCCTTTTCCTTATTTCTCTGCGGTTTGGCCTCTGCCTGGCTGCCACCCTTACCCCCCACCTAGAGTTTAACAGTTCTGGCTAGGGAACACAGAGCGTCTAAAAGCACAGCGGCTTCCAGCTCCCAGTATTGCAGATTACTTCAGCTGCTTCAGCTGAACCGTGACGCAAATTTGCAAGACCTTGTCGTGTGAGAGAGAGACAAGATGAGGTACAAAAAATACATGGCTATTCTGGAAGCAGCAATTGGTATCACCCCTCTTAACAAAAGAGAACTTCTACCTGAGAGCAGAAGACACGTGAACCTTTGGCAGCAGCCTGGGTAAGCAGAGGAGGCCAGAAGGTGCGTGGTGGGGGTTTGGGGGTCTGGATGGAGGAGAGGGTCATCTCTGTCATAAGGGCAGTAAATGTTGAGCTCTTCATCGAGAACTTGGCAGCTATGGTCTTCCCCTATGGATTTAAAAAACATCCAGTAATGAAATTAATGGTAATTATAACTCTAGAAAATTCCTGGTGTAATAGTCTAGAGCTGATTTTTACATCTAGATACTTTAATATTCTGATTTGAAAATTTCCCCGGAGTCTAACAATGTAAATGTGCCCTTTTTCCCCCTACAATCCAAATATTTTTCTGACTACAGTGTATATGTATACTGTGTTTCAGGTAAATACTTTTTTTGAAACACCAGTTTTTATTTTCCGTCTTTTTCTAAAGCCCCATTGTTTTACCCCATTGCAGAAGGGTTGAGCCATTCTTTTCTTCATGATGAGAGGCCTCGGTCCTGACTTTTCCCCAGAAGTCCCTCTCGTGTCGTTTACACGTTGAGGTGAAGCTCATTTAAAGGGGCCTGCGTGGTGGTATTTTTAGGGACTGAATTTAATTTTCAAAACTGAGTGAGCCGCACATTGGCACCCGCCCAAGGATCAACTCAAGGGATCTGTGTAACTAATAATATTTCTTTTTAAAAAGTAGAAAGTCACTACTTTAAAGAAATCATATATATAATTTACATTTATTATGGAAGATTTAGAAAATACAGAAAAGTAAGGGGGAAAATCACCCATAGTCCCATATCCCTAAGGTAATTACTCTAATTATTTAGGTTCTCAGTTGGGGTGCTGGGGTGTGGCGGTGGTAGGGGATTTGCCCCCCAGGGGACATTTGCCAGTGTCTGGGCACATTTTTGTTACAACTTAGGGTACTGGTAGGTGGTAAGTAGAGGCCAGAGATCTTAAAATGGACAGGCCAGCCCCTACTACAAAGAATCATCCGGCCCAGAATGTCAATAGTGCTGTTGTTGAGACATGCGATTTAGGTAGATTTTTTTTCCCCATCTGTCAAAGGTAGTTGTTATTAGAAATAAATGAGATATTTCTTTCAGAAATTTTAGGAATGCTTTAGAATGGAATCCCAAGACAGCATCATTGTTATTACTACAGTTACTGTCATATTACTGTTCCCTTAAAGAGTGAAAGGAACCCCAGCTGGTGCGGCCCAGTGCCGGCTGCGGACTGACAGGGTGTGGGCTGGATTCACTGCTGGGGGCGGGCCTGGGTTGCGGCCCTGGTCCCCATTTGGGGGCCTGTGAGTGGCAACCGATTGATGTGTCTCTCGCATATCGATGTTTCTCTCCCTCTCTTTCTCCTTCACTTCCCCTTTCTCTGAAAATAAATAAATAAAATCTTTTTGAAAATAATAAAACAGAAGAACCCCTGGCTGGCCTGTCTCAATGGATTGAGTGCTGGCCTGGAACAGCAAGGTTGCCAGTTCGATTCCCTGTCAGGGCACATGCCTGGGTTGCAGGCCAGTTCCCCAGTTGGGGGCTTACAAGAAGCAGCTGATCATGTATCTCTTGAAAGTCGATGTTTCTCTTCCTCTCTTTCCTTCTCTTTAAAAATAAATAAAATCTTTTTTAAAAAAGTAAAAGGAATTGTTTATATGTGTGGAGGGGACAAGAGACGTATGGTGACTCTGGGAGGGTCCATGTGGGTTAAAGTTCTTTATTGGGGGCTATAGAAAATGTTGTGAGGATCAAATTGTGATTGTTCAAGTAGCCCCTAGAGACTGGGCATGCTATAACCCTGGACCTCTGCCCTAGAATAATGTGATTAGAGCTGGAAGAATGTTTTGTCGGGGATGATAAATAGATTTCATACAGCACATCAAAGCCAGCTGATGTGTAGGCTGCTTAGAGTGTCAAGTCAGGGAGGACCCCAAGGCCAAGTCTGGGCTTAGCAGGAAGGGAATGTGGCGATGGATGAGGACATACGATTGGAGACCCAGAGAGCTGCAACATGCTGCCTGTATACTTACCATTCCTTAGTTTTTTAGCCTTCAAATTTTACAAGTGTGAAACTCAGCCTCATTTGAGTCATGATCGAGGGCTTGGCCCCCAGACAGCAGCTGGATGCTCTTGGTTTCTGGCTCAGGGTCATTCATCAAGGGACTCACCCTAACTAAACAAACTCACATGATTCAGATGAGTGGATTGCAAAATTATTCATTTCTGTTTGGAGATAACATTTTCCATGAGTAAGTGTCCTAAGTAGAACCATCTCTGCTTCTCCTCATTTCCTGAAGTCAAGCCAAACAGAAGTCCAATTATTCACTCCATCATGATCTTTATTAAGGGCAGGTGAATGTTTCTTTTTTTTTTTTTTAAGAGAACATTCCCTTAGCAGCACTGCATCTCAGGCCAACAAGGTCTTTCTTGTATCTGTAATACTTTGAATGCACACGGACAAAACGGTGTTTTGCTGATTCCCGTTTTGTTTGTTTGTTTGCTACTTCCTTGTCACCTAGAGAAATAGCCTTCCTTTGGACATACTAATATCCTTTGCTAAGCTGGAAGTCAAGTCACCCTTCTGGATATGTTAGGATGGGTTATCTTCTGCTTTCATTTTATTAATCAGTTCTAAATCTTTCAGAGGCACCTTGGTATCTTATTTTTCAAACTAGAATGTGCATAAGAATCAGTTGGTTAAAATGCAGATTTTAATTTTGTGGTTATAGTGGGACCTGAGACTCTGCATTTTAATAAGCTTCCAGGTGATGCCGTCAGCTCAGGTGAGCCCAGTGGATCGTCCAAATGATGGTAATGGTTCAGATCATGAAGCACACCTTGCAGAGCAAGCAGCTAGAGGAATGCTTTTCATCACAGCCTTGACCTTGAACTTTATGATCTTCCTAAGGTCTTTGAGTCCCAATACCTCCCCTCCCTGCGATTGTTAGAGTTCTCTGTGGTAAGTAGATGGTTGGGTGTGCTTCTACAGAAGGGAATCTGCCCATGAGCATTTCTTTTGGGCTGATGGAATAAATAGTGAAGCCAATATTTCTTCCAAGAATACTATCTCTTTTATTCTTTTTAAGAGGTATTTTGATTACTACGATATGCAGGAGTCCTCACTTAATATCATGGATAAGTTTTTGGAAACTGCAACTTTAAGCAAAATGATGAGTAACAAAACAGATTTTACCATAGGCTAATTGATACAAACAAGAGTTAAGTTCCTTTGGCATATTTCTGGTCACAAAACATTACCAGACTTGCCCTGGCTGGATGGCTTAGTTGGATGGAGTGTCATTCCGTGCACGAAAGGGTTGCGGTTTCAGTCCCTGGTCAGGGCGCATACCTAGGCTGCGGGGTCGATTATTTGTAATCGACACGATCTTTTATTTCTCTTTCATGGTGTCGGGAGTGTTTTGCACACATGGCACAATACCGCTTTGTCTAGCAAACAGAAGAGTGGGTGCAGCAGTGGTGAGATGCCACATTCTTCCTCCCACTGGAAGGGTCTCTGCGACTGCCCAGCACAAGGCTGGGAGGGCTGGACCCAGCCCCGGCCACTCCCCGGCCCCGCCCCGGCCGGCCCGGCCCAGAGTGAGCTGCTGTCCTCGTGCCATTGGAAAGGCACAGGTAGAATTAGTACGAATGCCCAGACGGGCTTTTTCTTGGATGTTCTTAGGATAAGGGTAAAAAGAGAGTATTTGCCATCTCTTCTACTTGCAAGCCACATACCAATGAACCAGTATTATAAATACTGTAAAAAACGAATTCCCGTTTAGTTGAAAATGTTTTCTCTACAGTATAAAGCAGTATTTTATGTTAAGTGTATTTATGTTTCTTACCACAATTTAGAAAAAAAGTGTTCTCTAAATATTTTCCCACCTGCTGAGCATTTTTCTTTAACCTGAAAAGTGAATTCTCGGAAGATCTTGTTCCCCGGGATGCCCCTCTCAGGTGGGTTGAGGGTGCCCATTTTTACACGGGCACTCGTTTTCTCCAGGTTTTGAAGACTGAAAACATCAGGGGCAGCAGTTCTGTTTCTAGATGTAGATCTGAGAAAACCGGAAACGCCCACATGAACACTTGTGCTGGCCTGTTCATAGTAGCCGAGTGGTGGAACCAACCCGAATGTCCATCAGCTGATGAAGTGATAAACTATGATGTATCTATGCAATAGGATATTATTTGGCTATATAACAGAGTGAAGTTTTGCTATATGCTATGACATGGATGAAACTTGAAAACATGCTAAGTCAGAGAATCCAGGCACACACGATCATATATTATAAGAGTTCATTTATATGAAACCCCCAGAAGAGGTATGAATCTATAGAGACAAAAATGGGATTGGGGCTGCTCGGGGCCAGGATGTGAGGAGGAGAGGGAACTAGAGGATGATGGGTGATTTCTAAGGGGTTTCTTTTTTTGGAAATAGTAAAAATGTTCTGAAATGGGTCGTGTTGCTGGTTGGACAACTCTGTGAACATTCTAAAAGCTACACTATAGACAAGTGAATTGTGTAGTAGGTGAACTTCGGCACATTTCTCGAGATCTCACGAAGCTGGGAATGACCGTGCTGGATTTTTAACAACACTGTCTTTTTCAGGGTGCGGAGCACCACATTACTGTCCTCCCCCTGTGAGTGGGACTGGCACCCCAGCTGTCCCTGCTGCCGCAGGCGCTCCCGGAAACACAGACTTCCGCTGGCCGACAGCCTGCTTCACCAGGTACTTGCGGTTTTCTTTTTTTCCTCTTTGTCGCTCATCAATCTAGTAACAATCTTTCCTCCATCAGAATTTGATGTAAATTATTTCCTATCCTTGAGGTCATCAAGGCCACCATTTTCAATGTTTCTAATAAAGAAATTGCTTAACATCAAAGAAAGTGTAATTGTAACATCCTGTTTACCGAAGAATGAAACATCTTGCCTGCATTTATGGTCTGAATTGACAGGTATAAGTTCAGGTGAAGAACTTGAGGTTCTTCCTGGCTAAAGCATATTAAATTCAACTCCTACCAAGGTCTGCCAAGGTATTTTGGTGTCTGTGGTTGTAGGACATCCTGGCAAGTGATGTTTTTCCCATTCTCTTTGAGGTAGCAGAATTCTGTAAAAAAAAATCAGTCACACTGGCTTCTAAAGATTAATTATGTACAAGCTTTTAGTGAAAGATTAAGAGTGAGTATTATCTATTTACTGATTCAGTTTTAAGTACGAATTAAATGAGATTTACAAGGTATTAAATTTTATTTTGACAGATGCTGGGATGTATTTGTTTTTAGTTACGCTTTAACCCCTGATTATAGACTGTCTATGATGTCTGGCTGGAGGGTGGCTGGAATTTTTTCGTGCACTTGTTTCGTCATTCCTGCCTAAGTCCCTGCTGACGTGGATTCCCCCTATGCGTCAGAGCTGGAGTTCAGTGGGGTGTGAAGGGCACACAGCTGTTCAAATCCCAGCACTCCTGCCTTCTGATTGTGCAATTTGGGTACATGTATCAAATCTCTGAGCCCCAGATCCTTCATCTGTAACAAAGGAATGTTATCGTGAAGCTAAATGAGTTAACACACAGCAGGCACCGGGCACTTACAAAGGCCTTTCTTGGAGTCTAGTTGTCTAAATGGGGAAGGTCCTTGGTTTCCACTGATCCGACAGGGTGGGGGTTGGGTTTGTTTATGAGGTGGTGTCTGTGGAGCTCTTCAAGGGTCCAAACACAGGCCCCAGATCCTAAGAGATTTCTGGGTAGGACCTATTGACCAGGTCAAATGAGTAGAGGGACAGCCTGGGCTTTGGCAGAGTGAGCTGGAAGGTGACACCGTCAGTTGGAGGGAAGGCGTTTTCTGACTCGGGCAGAATCCTTCCTGACAAATACCTGACTGGTTCTCATTTCCTGCGCTGGCAACCGCAGGCGCTTCCGCACCGGTTTGGTTTCCCAAGTCGGTGCCTTATTCCAAAGCCCTTTTATGTGTCAACACTGAAGGCTGCCTTTCTCCGGTGAACTGGCCTCTGGTAGTGTTGGGTGGTGAGGATTTTTTCCAGAGCACCCACATCGCCCTAGTTTCAGATCCAGCAAATAATTATTTAGAGCCTTTTATTTGCTAGGCACTGGGCAAGGTGCTTTCGCCCAAATCACCCCTCTCATTTATCCCCAGAACAACCCTGAAAGGATTATCAGCTCCCTTTTGCAAATAAAGAAACTGAAATTCCATGATGTTCAATGATTTCCTCAAGATTACACAGCCCCAGACTCCCAAACTCAGTGAAATTGCCATAATGTTGGCTGGTTTCTATACTAACTCTATAGAACTTAGAGCTGAACACCTAAACTCAGATAGTAAACAGGTTTTTCTCAAGGGCCAGTTCTGATCAATTGGTAGTGGCTGCCTGGAGAATGGATTCTTAGTCAAGGTCGTTGAGCAAGAATGTTGGGATCTATTAGCAACGCTGGGCATGGGTAGAGGAGGGTGTCTAAGAAGCTGCCCTCGACCTGAGGTTTCTGATCATTAGCCTTTAACTGTCCTACCCTCCTTTTCAGTCTTGGAGTCTGGGGAGCAGTATTTGCCTGGTGTTGGTTTCTTGATACTTCAGGCGGCTTTATGACCACTTTTCTGACATGGCAGAATCATCTTCACCTCTTTGCCTTCGGGAAGGATGCTAAGAGTTCGGGCAGAGACTCACTTCCTAGACATGGGTTCTCATTGTGAGGCAACTTAGGTACCTTACGGTTATCGCCAAGTCATCCCATAACGTGGGCTTAGGAAAAGTGAGTTGTAACTGGAAGCTTACAACTTTTATTTCTGTGCACCTGGGAGCCCCTCCGCAGCCTTCCCTCCCATAGGGGCTCCTTGGTCTGTAGTAATAATGCTCAAGGAGCTCACACAGCAGCCAAAGCTCCTCCTACTGAATTGGAGAAACGCAGGACAGCAGTTCTTAAATTTGAACCCCATCAGAATCACCTGGAGAGGGTTTATTAAAAAACAGATTCCTGCGTTCCAACTCTGGAGTCCCTGCTTCAGTCAGTCTGGGGCGAGGTCCAGGAATTTGTATTTCTACCAAGTCCCCAACAGGCTGACACTTCTGGTGTCCAGTCCACACTTTGAGAACCACTAACATTTAACAGCTGCTTTGGAGCATGGGCTTGTTTGTGGATGGCGTGTGTGGCCGGTTTCCCTTGCTGTGGGGAAGAGGTTCTTCTTCAACATCTAATGAGCGTCTCAGACAGCACTGCCTGAGGGAAATCTGGAGGAATATAAAGGCTTGTCTTGGGGGGCGTGGGACTCTAATTTGGAAGCAGTGTTTGCATTGCTGTGCGGAAAGGGCTGTACTCATCCCTGACAGTGCGTGTGAGCAGAAGGCCTTAGGTGCTGACCAAGTGAGGGTAGGCTTTCTGTGGGAGGTGATATTTGAGAGGGATCTTGAGGGTGAGACATCGTTGGCCAGGTGTGCAAAGAGGGGAGAAGCAACTGGTGGGGAAGAGACCGGATGTCAAACGGCCTAGAGATTCTGCACTGGGCTAGAGGAGAAGTTTTGTGTTTGTGGTGAAAACGCCATTGCAATTCCAGTAATAAGAATGAAGGCTTTATGTTCTTTCTTTATTTATTTTTATTATCACCTGAGGGCATTCCCATTGATGTTAGAAAGAAGGGAAGGGTGGGAGAGAGAGCTGGAGAGAAACATCAATGTGAGAGAGAAACTTTGATCGCTTGCCCCCCGGACGCTCCCTGACTGGGGATTGAACTCACAACCCAGCCACGCTCCCTGACTGGGGACTGAACCCGTAGCCTTTCAGTTGATGGGATGATGCTCAGCCAACTGACCGACACTGGCCAGGGTGAAATCTTCGTGTTTATTGGGGTGCTGTTATCATATGGTGGGTACTGTGCTAAACCTTTTACCTGCGTTGTCTTTATTTAATTCTCATATCCACTTTCTGAGGTGTCTGTCCGACTATAATTCCAATTTGTACTCGTTTTCTAGGACAGCAGTATAAAAGCAACTCAAACTGGGTAGCTTAAACAATAGAAATGTATTGTCTCCGTTCTGGAGGTTAGAAGTCTGATACCAAGTTGTCGGTTCCTTCAGAGGGTTATGGGGGACGTATCTCTTCCAGCCTCCATCCTTGGCTTGTAGATGGCCGTCTTCACTCTGAGCATCTCACTGGGTCTAAATTTCCCCTTTCTATAAGGACACCAGTCATTCCGGATTAGGGACCACCCTAAAGACATCACTTTAACTTCATTACCTTTGTAAAGTAAGGACCCTATCTCAAATAAGGTCACATTCTGAGGTGCTGAGGGTTAGGACTTCAACATATTAATTTTTTTAAAGTATATTTTATTGATTATGCTATTACAGTTATCCCCGTTTTCCCCCCTTTATCCCCTCTCCACCCCGTACCCCCAACCCTGCAGCCATCTCCCGTTAGTTCATGTCCATGGGTTGTACATATAAGTTCTTTGAATTCTCTGTTTCCTGTACCATTTTTTACCTCTCCCATATATTTTATGCCTAACAATTATGCTTCTTCTTCTCTGTACCTTCTCCCCCCCATTCCTCCCCTCCCCACTGAAAACCCTCCATGTAATGTCCATTTCTGATTCTGTTCCTGTTCTAGTTGTCTGCTTAGTTTTTTGTTTTCGTTGTTTTTTTTTTTCTTTTTAGGGTCATTTGTTGATAGTTGTGAGTTTGTTTTCAACTTACTGATCTTCTTTAATTTCTTAGAGAAGTCCCTTAAACATTTCATATGATAAGGGCTTGGTGATGATGAACTCCTTTCACTTGACCTTGTCTGGGAAGCACTTTATCTGCCCTTCCATTCTAAATGACAGCTTTGCTGGATAGTCAGCATATTAATTTTGAGGGATCACAATACTATGTATAACACCATTTTACAGATGAAGAAATGGAAGCTCAGAGAGTTTAGATAAGCTGCCCAAGTCTTGTAGCCATTAGGCAGAACCATGTAAACTGGCCATTTTTATGCATCAAAACCAGTCAAATAGTGGCAATGTCATATGTTAAACTCAAGAAGTAGAAGAACTGAGACTTGTTGAAACACAGGTCTGTCTGACTTCATAGCTGTGCTCTTTCACCCAGTGCTTCACTGCCTTCTGGCATTTTCTTTGTTACTTCAATGTTTTCTCGTGGTTCACTGGGAAAAGCACTGGTGTGGAGATTGGGGGACTACACTGCTAGCTAGCCTGTTAGTTTGAGTTTCGTGAGTTTCTGAATAAGATATTCTTATATTACAGTTTTCTATCTTACATGTTTAAGAAGACTGTGGTGGCGTGCCTCTGGGGATGGGGTGCCAGCCTGTGAACCTAAGGGTTGCTGGTTCGATTCCCAGTCAGGGCACATGTCTGGGCTGAGGGCTGGATCCCCAGTTGGGGGCATGTGAGAGGCAAAAGATCCATGTATCTCTCTCTTTTTTTTTAAAGATTTTATTTATTTATCTTCAGAGGGGCAGGGAAGGAGAGAGGGAAAGAAACATCAATGTATGGTTGCATCTTGTGCGTCCCTTGCTGGGAACTGGCCTGCAACCCAGGCATGTGCCCTGACTGGGAATGGAACCTTGATTGTCTGGTTCACAGGCCAGCGCTCAAGCCACTGAGCTACACCAGCCAGGGCAAGATCCATGTATCTCTTACACATCGATGTTTCTTTCCTTCTCTTCCTCTCTTCTTTCCTCTCTCTCTAAAAGTAAATAAATAAAATCTAAGAAATAAAATAAAATATTAAGAAGACTGTGGGAAATTATGAAATGTTTAAAATTCATGAAATAAATGCGCTATATTTTTTCAAGATGATGTTCTAATTAAAATGTTAAAAACCGTTA
Source organism: Artibeus jamaicensis (assembly GCF_021234435.1). Lineage (NCBI taxonomy): Eukaryota > Metazoa > Chordata > Mammalia > Chiroptera > Phyllostomidae > Artibeus > Artibeus jamaicensis. The sequence goes on along the minus strand of NW_026522030.1, from coordinate 38,213,404 downwards.
AATATACAGGTTATCTGTGTATAGATGATAGATGTCCTATTCTTTCTTTTTTTTTTTTTAAGAGTTTATTTATTTATTGTTAGAGAGAGGAGAGGGAGAGAGAGAGGAGAAGAAACATCAGTGTGTAAGAGATACATGGATCGATTGCCTCTCATGCGCCCCCTACTGGGGTCCCAGCCCACAACCCAGGCATATGCCCTGACTGGGAATCGAACCAGCAACCCTTTGGTTCACAGGCTGGCGCTCAATCCACTGAGCCACACCAGCCAGGGCTATAGATGTCCTATTCTTAATTTCCTTTTCAAACCAGCCTAAGTGTTATTAAAAATATGTTAGCCTTGCACTTGTATTATAAGTACATTTACCTGGGATGTTTTTCAGCATTCAGGAATTTCAACAACTTAATTTCTAGCCAGAGGGAGTTTAGACAAGTGGTTTTGTCAGGACCCACACAAAAATTCCATATTTCCCTTTCTAAGTATTTAAAATAAAACAGCATCACTTCAAATACTTATCTATAAAGATTTTGTCATTTTAGCAATTCTAGCAGACTCACCATGAGAAATTGGCACACAATTTAATTGGAAGAAAAATAAAAATAGAATAAGCTTATTCTTACCTCCCAATGTTTTTGTTACAGTCTAACATGTTTTCCAAACAAAAATTAGAGTGCATGGCTTACTCATGAAATCAACAAGACAGGTGTCGGCCCCCAGGCCTATCTCTGAAAATCAGAGATGTCTGAACGTTTTGAGTGTAGCACACAGATGAGTAACACTCAAAAGCTAGCTTCTGAAATGTGAATGTAATTACACTCCTGCATGTTGAAGACAATCCAGAACCTCAGAATTAAAAGATGACTAGGGGATTGTAACTCTGCCTGCTTATTTTCCTTACCACCACCTGCCCTTCTCTCCAACACCTTCCCCTCCACCTATACCAGTCACTTCAGGGTTCAGTGACTGGTCTCCGGGTACCTTGTGGGCTCCGCACTGCACTACCTGAGCAAATCCTCTGGTGTCCAATGCTGCCCTGGCTGGGAGGTGCGGTCTGATTTGCAGTGAGCAGGCACAGTGCTGAGCAGCTGCCTGTGTTGGCTGCCTGGGGCTGGGGCTGGGGCTGGGTGGGGAAGCCTGTATGAGTCCCATGTAACCAGATAAAACTGAGGCAAAGAATCTTCAAGTAGCTTCTGGTTGGGATGGGTGTCGTCACTGGATCCTGCATTTTGGTACTTATCACATATTTATCTGTTGAGTTGGTGACAGCAGTTTTCAATTCAGCCAAATTTTTAACTTGTTTTCAGGTAATTAGTTATATAGTGAGATTAGACAAAACACCTTGGACAGGATTCCCCAACCTAATCATAATTATAGTGCTATGTAAAATAATTATTGATTTTTGAGAACATGTAATTACTTTATTATTGTTAGTGTTTGAGATTGGTATTGTAATATAATTATTGATATTCAAAAAATCAAAATAATTATATATGTGATTATTTTTACTTCAGATGTTGAGTCTGGTTACTAAAATAACTCTGCCAGCCCACTTCGGAAGAGGCTCCATCGTGTGTTAAAGTCAAGTTTGTCTCTCCTGTTGGCTTTAGCTCAGCAGAATATGTGCAGCAGGAAAAGGGGACGCTTTCTAAAGATCAAGAACAAGAACCCAAATACTTTATCAACTGGGATGGCTCCAGCAGAGGCAGATAGCTAGGATTCCTTCAGAAAAACAATACAAAATGCTTTATGTGATTTAGTGCACAGAATGTAAATCTCAGAGAGCTCTAAATCTCTTGGAAATAAATCTTGGTGGATTTATTTAAAACCTTAGATAATAATTTTAAGAGTTGGGAAAAGCCGAAAGCCCCATACGTTCCTGAAATTGAATGAACGTTTTCACTCTTGTGTTAATCTCAGTCTCACACCCCCGGTCAGCAAAGAGCTGGATGTGCCTTCTGGGAGCCCGACTTCACTCCTCGTGGTTCCGCGCCCTGCTTGCTTCTCTGGGAGTGGTGCAGATGAGCTTCGTGCACCTTGGCCCCCAAGGACTCAGCCCCACAAGCTTTCCCAGACGTCCTGGGACACAGACAATCAGAGACCGAAATCAGCTGGCCCACTTGCACCATTCGTTTAGTTATTTCAACATGAAAACACACAGCAAGAAGCAAGGGGAAGGGAACAGAACATATTACTACAATTACGTTGGGGTACGAATCGGGTACAGGGTCCATACCTGTAGAGGTCTGTGCCTGCAGTGTTCACCTGCCCTGGGTCTCTGCGGCGCCTGCTTTCCCGGAAGAGAGTGCGCTCACAAAGACCAGAGTTGAGGGCGAAGGAGGGTCTCAGCAGATGGAAGGTGTCTGAGGCCAACTCATGCTTGCTGTCGGAGGAATGCAGGGCGAGAACGCCTGGCTGATAGCTCTCACCAGCAATTGGCGTTTTATCTGAGTTTCAGCACAGAGGATATTTGGGGCTTTCTTTGGATATATTGGGTATCACCAATGGGTGACCAATGTGGGGATGACATAGCTGTCAATCTGGAGGTGACATGAGCTGAGCTTTATATAATATTAATATTGTATTAAGTAGACAATATTTATCATTAACAATAAAATAATAAGTTATATAAGATTTTATTTATATTGATATATCTAAAATAAAATTATACATGAAACATTTATTAAATTAAGTATATTTTATTAGCCGATTACTATTTAAGATTTACTTCCCCTCCTCTATCTCATTCTTTTTTTAAGTAATGCTCTCATTTGTTTTACTCCTTTCATCTATATTTAACACACAAATGCTCCAGTTGTTGTTTATCTTTAACACATCCTACAGCTACTAACTTACTGTCTACACTAGACACCTCTTATAACTTCAGCGTAAGTCTTGCAAGCTACTTGCTTCCTCATTATCACTGCAAAACAAACCCTAGGAGTTTCATCCATCTGATTTTTTTCTTGTCCCCTATACCAATTGTAAAAAGAACTTTAAATATAAGAATGTATTTAGCAGGGTACAGTACTATATTCATACAAATGGAATATTATGCAGATAAAAATGATGATATAGCTCGATATATTGCCATGAAAAAATAGTCAAGCAATATTCTTATGTAGAATAACAGAGGGAGGGCGTGTCTGGCAGAGCCCAGTGTATGACTTTGCACACGGTATCTACCTGCTTACCTGCCGGGGGAGGTACCTGGAAGGATGCTTCTCCAGTTGGTAACAGTAGTTTGCTCTGGAGTGACATTTTAATGGCATTTTGCTACATTTTTATGATCTGCTATATAGTTTGGGTAAATGCACAAATATCATTTATATAAAAATGATTGAAATCTAAATTATGTCTATATACAAATATATGTGTCAATAAACCTAACAAAAACAATTGTAGGACTAGACGTTCTCTTTTGTAAACCAAAGACATCATTTTGCAAAGAGAGAATTATTTTCTGACCTTCAAAATGTTTTACTTTCCTTCAAAATGACAATCTTTCTGTCTTGTGTCAGAGAATCTTATGGTTTCTTCGCAGAATTTCCCAAACCTCCCTCCAAATGCAACTCGTCTTAGGGTGAATGCTAAAAATGTCCATTCCTCAGGCCCCTTTCACACCCACTGAATCCGAGTCTCAGGGGACTGGTCTTGGATGTCGGGTGATTCTTATTGTCAGAGAAATTTAGGGCTCTGTCCTATAGAAACAGGAGTGCTCCCAGCCACACTTTCCACGGTTATTGAATGCCTCCTGGAGGTGCCCTGTCCAGGCCCAGCTTCCTTTGTTTTAAGAGGCTGTGCTAATTTGCATGGCTTCCCTGGAAAACTGTCTCTCTGCAGCATTTTTCTAAGGCCCCTTTCAGCTCGGAGACTTCTCTGAAAATCTAGGAGACTCTGCAACAACTTTAATCTGTGTCCATCGGGGATACTGAATTCTTAGGGTTAGAGGATCCTGGTGATATGTTTTTATTTTAAGCAATTCAGGTGTTGCCAGCGGTGGTGCAGGTTTCCCTGGAGGACTGTGTGCCTTATGCAGACAGTCCCCGGGGCCTCTCTCACCTCAGATTCCCTCCCACACCTGTGAGAGGAGGCCCTTTTTACTTAGTGAAAATGTGAACTTACCAGGTGTTTTCTTAACAGGTACTTGTTTAGGGAGAGGGAGCTCCGAAATCCAGGTAGACCCCAGAATCACATTGGAATCAAGGGTTCTAACTTACCAGCCCGTGGGCTCGAGTCAAATGGCATCTGTGGCATTTACCTTTATAATGTTGCACAGGAGGAGTTTCACAAACATAATGTCGCAGCATTGTTCAAGTGCTGTGTCCGCAAAAACCCTCCTGAGTTCTGTTAAAAGGAGCCAAAGGGCACCCTGGCTTGGTAGCTCGATTGGTTAGATCATCATCTCAATGCACCAAGGTTACAGGTTCGACCCCTTGTGAGGGCACATACAAGAATCAACCAATGAATGCATAAATGAGTGGGACAACAAACCAATGTTTTGCCTCTTTCCTCTCTTTCTCTAAAATCTGTTAATTAAAAAAAGGAATCAAAGGGCAACAACAGTCACAAACGAAGCCCTCCTCTCCCCGCTACTCCATGCAGTTGTCTCACAGTGAACACAGGGGCCAGAGAGCAGTGGTGGGAAGGGGCTTTGCATCCGACAGACGTGAGTTTGGATTCTCATCCACCATCTGCCCTGTGATGACCTCATGCTTTTTCTTCTCTGGAGCTCCTTTTCCTCATCTCTAAAGTGGGGTGGTAATAGCAAGCAGGCAGGGGCATTGCCAGGATTCGCATTAAATGAGCTAGCCGTGACTAGTGTGGCTCAGTGGGTTGGGTGCTGGCCATCAAGGTGAAGGTTCACCTGCTCGATTCCTGGTCAGGACACGGGCCTGGGTTGCGGGTTCAGTCCCTGGTTGGGGGGGAGGGTGTGAGAGGGAAATGGATCAATGTTTCTCTTTCACATTGATGTTTCACTCCCTCTCTTTCCCTTTTTCTAAAAATAAATAAACAAAATCTGTAAAAAAATGAGCTAAAAGAATGCTTGAAAGTTTTTGGCATATAACATTCATTTCATTGACCATTGTTTATCAGCATCTTTTTTTCTAATGGTGGGATAAGAAGTGGTGTCTGTGCCGGGAAGAGTGTGGATTTCATAGGGTCTGCAGTACAAGCCGCCGTAAAAGTATAAAAGCTGTGGAAACACGGAGCACGTGCCTCTGAGGACCCAGGGCAGCCTGCGCAGGGCAGAGCTCTCTCCCAGCAGGTCTCGTCGGCACTGGACTGGGCTCCAAAAGGTGCAGCCAGCCCTTCAAGCAGAACTCCCCCAACACCAGTCCAGGCCCTCCTCAGACTCATAACCCACCCAGCACACAGCTGACTCTGAATCGCACAGTGATTTTTGTCAACTTTGTGGCCAGCTAACCCCATCGTGTACCCAGAAACACCATGGAGAGGATGCTGGGTTTGGGATTTGTGCCATCAGTAGGGAGAAGGGAGGGTGAATGGAAGGCACCATCCACTGAGGACTGAGAACATTCTCTCCCTCTAAGTCTGATCGCTTTGTTTTCATCACTTTTGTGCTTACTCTAACTTCTTTTCATTGCAGTGCTAATAACAGCCATGCCAATGTATTACTAATAGTAGTGATGCTAATAATAAAGTTAAAAGGGGGGAGATGTGGGTAGTAGGCTCCTTTGCTTGTTTGGGACACTCTCGCCTTCTGCTGGAGGCCCTCTAGGTTTCTCACGCTCTAAGCAGACCACCCACTGGCCTCATCTTTTCACACCTTTGCACTGTGCTCTCAAGTGATTATTCCTCCATGAGCAAAACATTCAACTGGACTCTGTCTCTTTGCTTTAACTTAAACTTGGTTCTCTCCTGAGGGCATTGCTTCCTGGTAGTGCCCTCAAGGGGTGCTTCCCATGTTAGATGGAAAGAGAAATCTAAGCAGGACCTGGCTCTGTCCAGGCAGAGCGCTGGGTCCAGGCAGAGCACTGGGTCCAGGCAGAGCGCTTGAACCAAGGCTCTGGGGCAGGAAGGAACATGGCAGTATCTCAACTGCAACATCCATGAAGAAAGGCCAGTGTGGCTCCAGGAAGTAAGCTTGGGAGAGTGGAGGATGAGCTGAGGATGGAGAAGGCAGCAAGGTCAGCTCATGCAGGATTTAGAGGCGGTCTTAGCACAGGAGGCTGTTACAAAATACCACAGCCTGGGTGGCTTAAACGGACATTTTCCCCCCGTGTGATTATGGAGGCTGAGAAGTCCCAGATCAAGGTGCTGGTTCTTTTTGAGGGTCTTCTTCCTGGCTTGTGGACAGCTGCTTTCCTGCTCTGTGCTCACAATGTCTTTCTCAGGTACATACAGGAGTTCGACTTGGAAAGTGAGCAAGAGTAGTATTAAGGTAGACAAGCCTTGCTTCATTGCACAACCACAAGAAGGAACACAATTAACTTAAAAATGAAAAACACCCAGAACTGCCAGAAAATCACCCAGAAAAACACCCAGAACTATATGGAAGTTCGACAACCAAGAATTCTAAAAAGCTATGTTCATCCAGATGGGTGGGAGGGGCAGAGACTGGAAGTCAGGGAGGAGAGAACTCTGTGTGGCTGTGGCCAGCTGGGGATGGAGAGGCCGAGAGGCAGCAAGGTGAGGCAGCGGCAGCCCCACATTCACATGCAGTGGGTAAAGATCAGGGGTACACCTTGTGAGTGAGTGAGGCATGCCCCAAGCCAGACCATGTAACCCAAGGCTCCAGCGCTAGGGGGGAAATATAAAGCCTCATAATTTCTGGTGGTAAACTGCTGGTATATACGCAAACCCACCCACCCAGGGAACCACAACCAGGACAGCAGCTGGAGGGGTGCCAGTCTCATACCAGAAGTGGGTGAAGTGACTGGAAATGTGGCACAGGCCAGGCAAGCCCCCCAGATGTTAGCCAGCAGCGTCATTGCCCCCTCTTTGACCCTTCTCCCACACATGGAGCCACAGTTGCTCTGCTCTGGTGAATACCCAAGGCTCTGCCCCCTACAACCTAACAAGGTGTGCTAAAATGGAATCAAAGCAGTCCTATCTAGTACACAGACACAGGGAGGCTGCCGAAATCAGGAGACAAAGAAATATGGCCCAAATAAAGGAATGGAACAGGACCCCAGAAACAGAACTAAGTGACGCAGAGATAGCCAACCTATCAGACACAGAGTTTAGAACACTGGTGGTCAGAATGCTTAAAGATCTCATTGAAAATGGCAAAAGCCATAAGGGAAAAAAAAAAAGGTTTACTAAGGGAAATAAAAGAAAATATCTACAGAAAACCAACAATGAAGGGAAGCAAGCCAGGATTCAAATCAGTGATTTGGAACATAAAGAAGAAATAAACATTCAACCAAAACAAAATGAAGAAACAAGAATTAAAAAAAAAAGAATGATAGTTTAAGAGAACTCTGGGACATCTCCAAAACAGCCAACATCCGAATCATAGGGGTACCCGAGGAAGAGCGAGAAATTGGAAATTTATTTGAAAAAATAATGGAAGAAAACTTCCCTAATTTGGCAAAGGAAATAGACATACAAGTCCAGGAGCACATAGAGTCCCAAACAACTGGGACCCAAAGAGGTCCACACGAAGACACACCATAATTAAAATGAAAAAGGTTAAAGGTAAAGAGAAAAGCAGACAGTTACCTACAAAGGAGTTCCCATAAGACTGTCAGCTGATTTCTCAAAAGAAGCTTTGCAGGCAAGGATTGGCAAGAAATATTCAAAGTGGTGAAAAGCAAGGACCTACAACCTAGATTACTATATCCAGCAAAACTATCATTTAGAATGGAAGGCAGATAAAGTGCTTCCCCAACAAGGTAAAGCTAAAGGAGTTCATCATTACCAAGTCATTATTACATGAAATGTTAAAGGGACTTATTTAGGAAAAAGAAGAAGATCAAAACTATTAACATTAAAATGACAACAGACTCACAATTGTCAACAACAGAATCTAAAAAACAAAAACAACTAGAAGAGGAATAGAATCATAGATACAGAGATCATTTGGAGGGTTATAAGCTAGGAGGGAGAAAGGGGAGAATGAGGAAAAGGTATAGGGATTTAGAAGCATAATTGGGTAGGTACAAAATAGGGGGTGGTTAAGAACAGTATAGGCAATGTAGGAGCCAAAGAACTTACATGCACAGTCCATGGACGTGAACTATGCAGGGGAGAATCACTGGAGGGAAGGCTGGAACCAGTGGAGGGGGGCAAAGGGGGAGAAATTGGGATGACTGTAATAGCATAATCAATAAAATATACTTACAAAATAACTAAAAATGAAAGCATGAGGGTCAGAGCAGAAGTTTTTTTTTAAATGAGATTTTGTTTTATTTTTTTAATCCACACCCAATGGCATGCTTATTAATTTTAGAGAGAGGGGGAGGGATGGGGGAAAGAGGGAGAGAAACAGTGATGTGAGAGAGAAGCATTGATTGGTTGCCTCTCATACATGCCCTGACTGGGAACTGAACCTGCAGCCTAGGCATGTGCCCCGACTGGGAATCAAACCTGCAACTTTTTGTTTTATGGGATGCTGCTCCAACCAACTGACCCACACTAGCCAGGGTGGAGCAAAAGTTTTGGTGTCTCTCTCCTGGATGTTATTTTGCAGGGTCTGAGGGGTGGCTGGCTGCTTGTGGAAGGAGTCCTTTAGGAAAATGTGCTGGGTTATTGATATGGTTGTTTGGACTGAGAAGGGTAAGAGGTGTCAGGAGAGAAAAGGCCACCACTGGGAAGGTGAGGAAATGCCAGGCCTTTTCTCTTGAAAAGTGCCCCTCCCTTGGGCAGAGTTTTAGCTGCTGCCTCATAGCTTTAGTCATACCTGTACTTGTGCAGTTCTTGTGCCTTGTCATCATGTGTTTATGTGTCTTTGTCTTTATCACACTGTGAGCAGGCCCCCTTCATTGTATATTGCCTTTTTCTTCTTTGTATCCACCCCAGGGTACATACATGGCAGATATTCAAGACATGTTCATTGAAGGAGAGTGTGTTTATGACTCCAGTCTGCTCTTCAGCGTACAAAGCAACTAAATGGCTCACTAACCTATAAACTTTTCAACGTCAGACTCCTTTGCTCTCATTTAGTGAGACTTTATAATCATATTGCAAATATACACACATACACACACAAGGTTTGTCTGGAAAAAGTCCAGCCATTGTTAATATAATGACATTGGTTTGTGTGACATTGATGTAACCTGGCAGCCAAGGAGAGTGGACTGGAGTGCACATGTGTGAACAATAATGACTTCACTGTATTAGTCAGTGGGGGCGGTAGATGCCATTGAATTGGCATGTGTACTGTGTGGCCATCGCATTAAAAATGACTGAATGAGTACAGCAACGAATCTGCATCCGATTTTATGTTAAGTTTGAATATTCCTCCACAGAAACTATTTGGATGATTCAGAAGGTCACAGCTATGAGCAACTGGTGATTGGCAGCTTCATCACAACAACACGCCTATTCATGCATCATGGCTTATGTAGTTTTCTGGTGAAACATCAAATCACCCAGGTGACTCAGCCCCCTACAGCCCAGATTTGGCACCCTGAAACTTCTGCCTTTTCCCACAACTAAAATCACCTTTGAAAGGGAAGACATTTTCGGCCATTGCTAAGGTTCAGGAAAATATGATGGGGCAGCTGATGGTGGTTGGGAGAGCTGTGTGAGGCCCCAAGGTGCCTGCTTTTAAGGGGACTGAGGAGTCATTGTCCTGTGTACAATGTTTCTTATGTCTTGTATCTTCAATAAATGTCTCTATTTTTCATATCACATGTCTGGACACCTTTTGCACAGACCTCTGTACACAAATATGCATATGTACATGTGTGTGTCCCCAAATCTTAACATTCTTGAGGAAATTTGGTTAAAAGTGTTAAGTTGATCACATTCCAGGTCTTCTGACCAAGTTGTTTCAGAGACTTCATACATTGTGTTTAACAATTGTCCACTGCACAAACAACGACAATTTAAAATGCATACAACCTTATCCTTTCATCAAATTATGTTGCTATATACTTTCCAAATCTTTTTTGTAGTTTTCATTGTTGCCATTGTAGAAAGGATTTGTGTTATTTTTCATTGATGATCATGCCATTCTCCCTGTTGCTGTATAGACTGACTTATTAGAGTTTGAAGTGATGGCTTGCTATGCCAGTTGACTTGCTGTCATTTTATAGTGTCATTCTGTCACTGGACAAGAATGGTTCCCTTCCTGCATTCTCATGGATGGGCGTACAGTGAAGAGCTGCCTTACTTCCCAGTCGCCCACTGTGATCTCACCTCTGGTCCCCTCTGTCCCTTGAAACAGCGCTAGCCAAGGTGAGCGCTGGTCCTCTTCTTATTAGCATCTTCTGTTCTTACCTTAACTGACTGCAGAGTTGCTTGTTGTTGGCTATTCCCCCCTCCTTGAAATTCGTTCTTCCCTTGACTTTTTGGACACTTGGCTCCAGTGGGTTTTTGCCCCCCTTTCTGGCAGTTTCTCTCTGGTGTCTGGTCTGGGGACTTGAGCTTGCTCCCTAAATGTTGGCATTCCCAAGGAGGCGTCCTATCCTTAATCCTTTTCAGCTTCAATTTACAGGGTGTCTCTGAACACAGGCATACCTCGTTTAATTGCCCTGCACTTAATTGTGCTTCACAGATGTATTTTAAAAAATTCAAGGCAAGTCACTCCACCAGCAAAAGGATTATGACTTGCTTCATTGCAGTGCTCCTTTTATTTGTGTGACCTGGGACTGAACCTGCAACATCTCTGAGGTGTGTCTGTGATTCCGTTTCCTTTTATCACTTCAGCTCTCTTTCTTTCTTTAAAAAAATTTTTTTATTGAATTTATTGGGGTGACATTGACCAATGAAATCATGTGAGTCTCGTACATATAATTTTATAACATATCATCTGTACACTGCATTGTGCGTTTGCCACCTAGGTCAGGTCTCCTTCCGTCATCATTTATCCGCCCTTTACTCCCCTCCCCCTGCCCCCCAGCCACCATCCCCTGCAGTCTCAGTATTGTTGTCTGTGTACAGGAGTTTGTTTGCCTAATCCCTTTACGTTTTTTGTCCAGCTACCAAAACCCCTCCCTTCTGACAGCTGTCAGTCTGTTCTCTGTGTCTGTGTTCTGTTTCTAGTTTGTTTATTAAATTCCACATGTGAGTGAAGTCATATGGTACTTGTCTGTCTCTGACTGACTTATTTCACTCAGCATAATAGGTCCATCCATGCTGTCACAAATGGTAAGATTTCCTTCTGTTTTACAGCCAGGTCGTATCCATTGTGTAAATGCACCACAGCTTTTTTACCTGCTCATCTACTGATGGGCACTTGGGCTGCCTCCAAATCTTGGCTATTGTAATGCTGCAGTGAACATAGGGGTGCATATATTCTTTAGAATTAGTGTTTTGGGTTTCTTTGGTTATATTCCCCAAAGTGGAATTGCTAGTTCATGAGGCCATTCCATGTTTAATTTCTTGAGGAAACTCCATCCTGTTTTCCACACTGGCTGCATTGATCTACATTCCCACCAACAGTGCATGAGGTTTTCCTTTTCTCCACAGCCTCACCAACACTTGTCATTTGTGGATTTATTGAGGATAGCCATTCTGACAGGTGTGAGGCGATATCACATTGGGGCTTTAGTTTGCATTTTACGATGATTAGTGATGTTGAGCATCTTTTCATATGTCTATTGGCCATGTGCATGCCCTCTTTGGAGAAGCATCTGTTCAGATCCTTTTCCTATTTTTTAATTGTATTGCTTTTGTTGTTGTTGTTGAGTCTTATTATAAGTTCTTTGTAAATATTTGCTGTTAACACCTTATCAGATGTATCATGGGTGAATATATTCTCCCATTTAGTGGGTTAACTTTTCATTTTGTTGATGGTTTCCTTTGCTGTGCAAAACCTTTTTAGGTTGACACAGTCCCATTTGTTTACATTTTCTTTTGTTTCCCTTGCCTGAGGTATATCAGACAAAATGTTGCTATAAGAAATGTCCCAGATTTTACTGCCTGTGTTTTCTTCTAGGATTTTTATGGTTTTGAATCTTACATTTAAGTCTTTAATCCAGTTTGAGTTTATTCTTGTGTATGATGTAAGAAGGTGGTCTAGTTTCATTCATTCACACATGTCTGTTCAATTTTCCCAGCAGCATTTATTGAGTAACTGTCATTACCCCACTGTATGTTTTTGCCTCCTTTGTAAAATGTTAATTAACCATAAAAGCATGGGTTTATTTCTGGGCTCTTTATTCTGTTCTGTTGATTCTTGTATCTGTTTTTATGCCAGTGTCATGCTGTTTTGATTACTATGGCCTTGTAGTATAGTTTAATAATCAGGTAATATGATTCCTCCAACTTTGTTCTTCTTTGTCAAATAAGGTTTTTGTGGCTCCATATAAATTTTTGGATTATTTATTCTAGTTCTGTGAGACTTCAGCTTTCTTGACATATTGGTGATTCCCAAATCTGATCCTCCATCTCAGATCTCTCTGTCCAAGTGCTCATAGTGCCCAGCACATTGTAGCCACTTGAACATCTCCATAGCCCTGGAAACTCCATCGGTCCTTAATTAAATTCTTTGGTCTTCCTCAACCCCCCCCCCCCCCCCCAAGGTCTGCTCCCATTCCTATGTTCACTATTTTGGTAAAAAGGCACTGTCATCTACCTAGTTAAGCCAGAAACCTGAGAGTTGCCTTACACTCACTTCTCTCTTCCTTGTCTCATTTCTAATCAGGCAGTCATCCAGTCAGCTGACTGTACTTCCGTAACTTCTATTGAATTGGCCCTTTTATCTAACACTGTCTAACACATCACATCATCTCTCACCTGCATTCCCACATCAATTTTTTTTTTTTTTTTGCTGGTCTTGTCCTTCTTACTGATACCCTCCCCACAGCTCCCCTGTGATAAACCCATCTTCCAAGAAGCTGACCGTGATCTGTATAAAATGCCAGTCTAATCTCATTTTCTGCTTTGTTTACCTCCTGGCCCCTCAAGAGCAAGTCCATGTTCTCTTCATTCCTTGTTTCTTCACTTGTTATTTATTCCCTTTACCTGGAAAGCTTTCCCCCCTCTTTTTGTCTCACAAACTCATTCACGCCCATCCTTTAGAGTAGTAATCCCATCTCTGAAAAGGCTTCGTAAACCTCATCCTCTTAGTCTGAGTGAGGAACCTCTTCTGAAAGCCCTCAAACCACCCTAAGCCTTCCAGGAATCTCACTGAATACACAGTTCCTCCCTCCGTCCCTTCCTCTTTTCCATTTTTGGTTACTTCCTGATGGTCTACAGGAGGAGGCTGAGCTCCCTCAGGTGAGAGCCTGAGTCTTTTATCAGCAGGTTCTGGCTTGACCGAAGGTGTTCAGTGATTTCTTGTTGGATAGAAGTTCTTTGGAGAAACAACTTACAGGAGTGGGGTTTAAATTTATACGTACAACTTCAATTATGAAAAATATAGCCTATAAATTGCTTCTCCAAAGAGTTGCATTGATTTAGCCTGCCACTACCAATGCAACTGTATCTACCCAATCGTGTTTTCAACAGTGATCTAAATTAGAACTATTATAGTGCCAGGACATTGGTATTTCTACTATAGGGCTATTTCCTCATTTGGAGCAGTGTAGTTCATTAGGACTTTCCTCGATGACCAAGTGTTCATTCTGTAGCAACACTGTCCTGCGTGCCAGCCATTAGCTGCCTGTGGCTGCTGACGGAGCCCTGGAAATGGGACTAGTGTGATTAAGATACCGAATTTTTCATTTCCTTTCATTTTTGTTAATTTAAATTTAAGTACCTAAAATATCCACATGTGGCAAGTGGTCATCACATGGAACAGCACAACTCTAGAAAGAAAGAAAAAACAAGGAATAATTGGGCAGAGGTAATTGCCACATTCTGGATTCCCTTCTTCCTTTTTAAATGCTGGTGATATAATCTCATCACTGAGGTGTGACCAGTTCACAAATGCTGTCATTGTTGTTATTAGTCAGCACCACCTAATTTTGGAAACATCGTTTAAATGGTGCATAGATGAAGAGAGTAACACCCTACACCGTGGAGACACCCGAAACGTGTGGTTGCGGGGACCTGAAAAAAACTGGGAAATGGCGCTCCCAGTGCTCTTGATTCAGAAGTGCGCACGTAGCTGCCGCAAAGCAGGCCAGCAGCCTGACACTTACCGGGAGGCCTGTGTTGGACTTGTTTTCCCACATAAACTGCCAAACTTGTTTGGACGAGACAGGAAGTGAAGCAACTTTTCAGGGAGAGAGCCCGACATCTGTATCCTATCAGACCCCTTACCTTTGACTTTCTACGTGGGAGCCCGCGCGGAGCTTTGCTTTTCAATTTAAGAGAAGAGCAGGGTGGGCCGCACCTTTTTCCTCTTACAACGTGGTTTCCTTAGATTTCAAATCCAACGTTATATTTTTAGTCAGCATACCTGTTTTGATTCTCCAAGTAATATACATGCCCTTAAAATAAGGAAGCTTTTATTTTGCACGATTCTTTGTACACAGTTTTTAATACAAGTAAGTGTACCGAGCTGAATTAGATGAATCCTGCCAATAAGTGTTTGTGACCTACCTACTGGTAGCCTTTAAATGCTGATGCAGGGAGGGGAGTTTCAATCTCCTGGAGTTGTTGGAAATGTGTCAGAGACATAAGCAGATGTATATTTCCTCAAAATCCATCTTTTATTATTTAACACCAACATCTTATACCCTTGGAATTCGGGTAATCTGCTGTTGAGCAGAGAAATGTGGGGCAAAGTGAATGCCGTGTATGTGTTGGCTGGCAGGGCAGGCCTCAGGTCGGGACAGAAAACTGGAGTTTCCCCAGTTCTTTCTTTCGCAAGAGAACCGAAGAGGCTCCGTAAACCTCTCCAAAAAGTGTAGGTATAGGATGCCCATGCGGCCTCCAGGTTAGCACCCATGGACTAGCAGGCCAGTCCCCAGCTCACCCCGGCACTCACAATTTGCACCGCTTCCCGGGGCGCGCGCGCTCGGAGCCAGACCAGGGGCCCCAGTGCGCGCCGCGGAGCGAACCATCCGGCCGGCCGGGGGTGGGTAATGGTGCGGCCGTCGGGGCAGCAGGACGCTAGGGCCGCGGGGTCTCCTTGTGGCCGCCGCGGTCTCCCGCCCGCAGCCGGGAGTCGCGCGTGACGCCGCCTGCCGCGAGAGCCTTGGGGGCGCGGCGCGGGTGAGCCTTCCCCCCGGCCGCGCGGGGGTGGTAGCGGCCCATTTGAGAATTTCCCGGGCCAAGCGGCGGGCACACAGGCGCTGAGCTCCGGCTGGGGGCGGACCTACGCCGCCACCGCGGGAGGAGGGACAAAGGGGTGGGTCCTCGCGGGCCGGCACTGGGGCAGCAGGTCCGAGGACTGACCCGCAGCGTGGAGGAGGAGGAGCGGGGTCCACGCGGGACCCGCGCCGGAGATGCTAGTGCGAGGAGATCGCGGGTTTCTACCCCGGCGGGAGCTGTCAGGTTGGCACCATGTAAGTACCCTAGTGCATTAATTGGTTAGGAAAAGGGTAGCCACGAGTGAGTCTGGGAGAGCTTGTTTGGTCGTTCCTGATATGCTGTAGGTAGCCGGGATTCTCCCAACCGGAGGAGGGGCTGAGGGCGACGGGGGTAAGCCTGGCCCTCCAGGGCTCCTGGATATTCATTCTCTCTCTCTCTCCCCCCTCCCCACCCCCCCTCAAGTCACTTGGGTTTCAGATTAAGTCAGGAGTAGGGGAAACTGTCTTGCACTCTGTCCTGGATCCCTGCTGCCTTGGAGGCAGGCATCTCTTCAGCCTGTTGTGTCGCCTTATGTGTGCCTTTGTGTGTTCCTTCGGTTTCAAACCACACTCTATCAAAGTTACAGGCATGTGTGCTTGAGACAAGCTGACAGTTCTTTAGAAACCGGGATCTTCATTTTTCCCTTTAAATCCGCTGCCACTGCAATATAGGTAAAAGTTGGTTTCAGTGGGAAATGGAGATGGAGTTTTGGAAGAAACCACAGGAAAAAGTAATGGATGCTTTCTACTCTGGCATTATCTTACCTGTCATTTAGTTCCTTTTCTTTTATGCCTTCATTTGTCAAGCTTCTGATTTTACACAGTAGTTTATTTTAAGTTGCAAATAATCAAAGTTTTGACTACAGGGTGTTAACATTCTCAAAGTGTGGACAAACTTGAGAGTGAATGCTCCAGAGCTTAGTAATGGAATACAGCCTCCCACCTCTATTTTCGCTTCAGTTCAAAGGCAACACTGCTTCCCTGGCAGCTCTTTGCCCTGAGTAATGGCTGTGGTTTCCCTGCGGTTCTCAGCAGAGACTCTTCGCACCAAAGAAACTGCCCTGGGATCACACACTCCCATTCTCTGCCCCAGGGAATTGTAGCAAAGAGGGAGAGAGGCCCTCTTCTGCAGGGCTGTAGGTGCCCCGACAATCACTTTGGAGAACAGGTCTGCCTTTGTCAGGGTCACTCCCAGGAGAGACAGTCGGTGGGTCACATCTACCTACACACCTGGGAAGGAGATGTTTTAAGTGAGAAATTAGTAAGAGTAATTGCATTTGTAGCAAAGTGCCAGTTACTCTCACGCCTAAGAATGAAATTTGATTATTCAGTAAATTTTCATGAATAGCTTCACAAATGATAAGAGGGTGCCTGTGCCCCAGTCCTGCTGGGGAAGCGTGCACACAGCCAAGACCAATTAGAAGTATGGACAGGATGCTGGCTGGAGCTTGCCCTCTTTGGGAAGATGAGGGGCAGTTGCTTTACTAGGCTTTTGATGCGTTCCTTGAGTTCTTTCAGAGCAGATGCCAGAGATTGATGAAGGGGAATTTTCTTCCTTGAAATACTGCCTGCAACTTTTTTTCAAGAGTGGGCAGCTAATACGTTCTAATAACTTAAATAAGCACCTACTGTGCGCCTCACTGTGAGAGGTTACTGGGTGAGTGGTACTCAATTTCTGCCTTGAAGAGTCTGTTAGACCTGAAAATCGAGGGCTGTGCCTTAGACTCTGCAGCCTGCTGTGCTGGAATGCCTGTGGCTGAGAGAGGGAGTGTGCGGTACACACGTCCTGTACGCACTCCCCAGGGATGCTTGCTGTGGCGTTTGAACAGATACTTTATGGTGTAAGCCACTATAAAAAATGGGGCTAACAATGCCCCCACTTCAGAGGGCTAAGTGAGGACTGAATGAAATGATGTAGGGTGCCTGGCATGTGGTGGGTGGGTGCTAAGTAAATGGTACCTAGTAAGATGAACCAAAACGAGTGCTGAAAACTATGTAAGTGTTGGGTCCTGGGCGGATAAGGTATGTGGGATCTGGAAGTGGACGTAGGGGGTGCCAGGTGGGTGTCCAGGGTAAAGAGAGTTACTTACATTACACTCTCTTGAAGGGCCTTGAATGCGGGCACGGGAACTTTAGGGGTAAGACAGTCATAGACATCCCTGTTGTGTTAATGACCCACCAGTTTCTTAGTAAATGCTCCACCCCACACAGGGAATATTACTATTTTTGAGGCACTCATATGCTTAATGACCAATGAATTTTTACATCCCTCCCTGGGGAATTCCATTTGCTAAGACTTCTGCCTACATTTGTTTAACTTTTGATCTAGTTTTTTTGTACATTGACAGAGGGTCACAGGCCAACCTTTTGGCTTCTGCAAAAGTGCCTGGGAATGCAAAGGGGATGATAAACTTCCTCCAGTGGCTATTGAGTTTGCAAAGGTTTTATCTCCCGAAGATTTTCTCAGTAGGAGGTAGATAATGTTCTTGAAACTAGGGCGGGGCCACTATAGTCCTGAGTACTGGTAGTTTAAAAAGTCATGCAGACTCGGTTTGGGAGTGGCGTGAAGTGTGGGGTGTGGGCGTGCCTGGGGTGGGGTGAAGAGGTAGGAAGGGTTAGTAATCACTGCTGAAACTTTCAACATACCTCTACCAAGAATGTGAGCTGTCAGAGAATTTTTTTGCCTAATCCCTAAAAGAATTCCCTGTAAGGAGTTGTGGCCCCAGATTAATTTGTCTAGGTTGAAGGTGACTTCCTATAAAGGCCTCATTGATTAATTAGGCCCTAAACAGTCATCAGGGGTCAGAAACTGCTGGTCAGAAAGGCGTGGGCTGGCCAGCCTTGGTATTGAGAGACATTTTCCCTGGCAAATTGGGTGGGTGGGCAGATTACCTCTCTTGATCCTAAATCCAAAGGTACTTCTGGGTCAGAAACAAAGACTCAGAGGTTCCATTTAACACCCATTTTCAGGTTAAAAACATCAATGACTGTGAACTTTTCCAACGTTAAAAAAGAAATCTTCCCTAAATCTACTTAGCACCTACTTCACCCCCACAAGAATTTTTATGATGATCCTTGTTGGGAGATGCCTCTATAGCGAGCACATTTATGAGGATCTGAGGTGGTATTCTCATTAAACATTTTTTAAAACTCATGTACTGGCAGTGAACAAGTTATCAGATAACATTTGAAAAGTTATCAGTCCCAACATCCAATACTGACAATGCCTAGTTCCAGGTTTTTTTATTGTCCTCACCTGAGGACATTTTTTTTTCATTGCTTTTAGAGAGAGAAAAAGGGAGAGAAACATCAGTTGGCTGCCTCCTGTACAGGCAGGTGCCCCAACCTGGAATCGAACCTGCAACCCTTTGGTTGCGGAACAGCGCTCCAACCAACTGACCCACACTGGCCAGACCTAGTTCTAGTGTTAAAGGTGACCCAGGAAAGCAGTGATGAGGCCCGCGCACTGCTTACATTATTACAGGAGAGGCAGAGATCTGAGTTGGAAAGTGCCTGCTCCCATTTTCTTAACTGAATTCGGAAATGCTCTTCTAAGAATAGGACTCGGTGACTGACTGCTAGGGCCCCAGCAGACCTGCTAAGGGAAGGTGCTGGTTTCCTTTTGGCCTAGAAATAACCAGCACCTCCGTCACCCAGCCAGCCATTGTATCTGAAGCTGCATCAGCCTCGATAACCTGTGAGCTCAGAAGAGAGACTGAGTACTGTCATATTGAAAAAATACCCAAGAGTTTTTTTAAAGATTTTTTTTTTTATTCTTAGAGAGAGGAGGAGAGGGAGAAAGAGAAGGACAGAAACACTGATGTGCGAGAGAAACATCCATTCAATCGGTTGCCTCCTGCACGGCCTCCACCAGGGACCTGGCCTGCAGTCCAGGCACGTGCTCTGAGTGGGAGTCGAACTGGTGACCTTTCACTTTGCAGGATGACTCCCATCCCATTGAGCCACACCAGTCAGGGCTACCTAAGAATTTGATTAAGCATTTTCCCTGCCTCTTGCTGGCCCTCAAATAGTGTTTTCCAGACTTACAGGTGCTGCAGAGAAGGAGAGATCCTATTTTTCAATTACTGTGCATGAATATTGTACTTTAAGAATAAAGCTAGCCACCTAACTCATTTATTGCATGGATAGATTACTTAGAATGAGGCAAAAATAAGTATTAAGTAAAACAGTTGAATTAAAAAAAAACAGTCAATTAGCAAGATGAGTGGTTTGAGAATAAGTCAAAAATTGTGAAGGCAGGCCTTCAAATATGAGACTTGGGAAATACTGCTTAAAATGTGAGGTGACAGTTTGGTTATGGAGAGCTAGGTAAACCTGGGTCTCACTGTCAGCAAAGTTAGGCCCAGAATGAATGGGCCAGAGAGCCAGGGCAGTTGAATTTGATGGACGTTATGCCTTCACATGCATCTTGCTGTTGTCCACTGAGCTCTCCTAGTGGTGCTGCAGACTTTGTGAAGCTGTTTGGTGCTGGATTCTTATTCCTTTCTCCACTTCCCACGAGCCATTGTGCAATGCTGTAGGTTTGCTGGAATGACATTTTTAGCAGAGGATGAGAAGGGCACTGCTGACAGACGTCACTCTGTTATCAAGGGCATCTCGCTCGCCCTTTATCGAGGCTCCAGAATGGAGAGGACCAGACAGCCTCACGTGCAAACGCGTTTTACTTCAAAAGGCAGCTCACAGTGGTCTGTGAAGTAGGCTTTACCCAGGACTGTCGTGGGAACTAGAAGTCTTGAGATAGGAAAGAAGTAACTCTGCCTTGACCTAGAAAAATGAGTGATGGGAAGTTCACCTATGTAAATATAACTAGGATAGAAATACTGTTTTTGTCACCCAGTCGCTGACCGTGCCTGTGCATGGACACCAAATCCTAAGCTTTCCGTTACTAACTTGTACTTTAGTCATTTTCAATCAGTACAGATATTTGTTTAAAGCCTCTGCCAGATGGTTAAAGTTAAATCAGGTCTTTAACCTTAAAAACAGAATGAAACTTCATCACGCACACAGCATTGTAAGGTGCAGAGCAGAGCGCGCTGCATTAACCATCAGACTAATGTTTAGTTAGTTATGCTCCTGGGTTATAGTCTATTTATGTTTCTTTCCCCCCAACACTGTATGCATGTGTGTGTTTGGGGCGGCAAGGATGCGGGGTTGCAGGAGTGATACTGGCGGAGACAGCACACTCGGTAGATTCTCGTGGGTAAAATCCATGTTTGTGTTTTAGGAAGCTGGACAGACCAAAAAAATGTAAATCATACCTAAATCAGGACAAAGATTTTATGTCATATCCTTGAATACAACTGTTCACTAAACTTCCCCTACATGCATAGGTAAATGTGGATTTAGAATTAATTAATATGGTAATTATTTCTACTGTGGACTTTCATCATCTATCTGAAACATAAACATTGTGTTCGCAAGACAAAATAGCATCATCTTTGGAAACTTTAATTATAATGTACCTCATCTGATAGGTACCCAGCATTAGCATGGGGCTAAATACATACTGTAGTTACATATTTATAGTTAGTGACAATATCATTAGTCACAAGTCAGAGGCGTTTGGAGGGAATAGACATAATGCATTGTGGGAGAGAATTATTGGGATGGTTGTTGTGGGTAGGTAACAGTTATTAAGCTGTAATGAAGAGATAATGATTAAAAGCCAGTTAAAGCTTCGCCATTGTAATAAAGACAGCTTTGATGGGGAGGAGAGAACACAGCAGGCACTTTAGATCGTGTTACTTGAGTTGAAGGTGAACGGGAAATAATGCTTTCTGGTCCTCAGTCGCAGTTAAGGAACTCTTCTAGGATGTGGAGCTTCGAGGGCTTTTGTGCTCCCCAGGACCAAGTGACGTTCCAAATGTAGCTGTGTGTTTTCAGTCACAGAGAGCCATTGGTTGCCACCGTCTGAAAGGAAGCCTTCCCAGTGCTAGGTCGTGGGGTGTCTTTTTGCCTTCCAGAGCAGTGTGTGTGTCCCCGGGGGATGGAACTTGACAGTGGGGAGCAGGGGGAATGTGTGCCATGAGAAACCAGCAGCCCATTCCCAGTCCTGGGAAGACTGTTGCCAAATACATCTGGCAAAGCAGAATGAACTTATATGAGGGAATTAATTTAGCAAAACTAACCATTTCTGTTTTTGAAAAGAACAGTTCTTTGGAAGGAACTTGCTGGTGAGCTCATTTTGAGAAGCCTGTTCCTCTCTCAGCTAACTTCCTCCCTCAGACTGACTCAACTGCCTTCTTGCCAGTGAGTGGTTGGGGTGCACATGCTAGTGTTTCTTGGAGCCCGTATCACGTCTGGGACAGCCAGTCACTTCCAGTCAGCTGGGAACCCCTCCCCGGCGTGAGTCATCTTGGTAACCCCAGAAGACAGGGCACATTACTGTGTGCTGCGTCCAACTGGCTGATTGGGGAAGACTTGCTGCACAGACTAGTCAGCACTGAAGATGCATCGAGAAGTTAGCAGAGTGGATTCCTGATGTCTCTATAGTGAGCAGATGAAAGTTTGTAAAGGAAAAGGAGTGCAAACTTACGTACAGACCATTTCCGTAGCGGCATATCAGCTCTCCTTCTAATTAGCTGGGTGACTTTAGCCGAAGCACGCAGTTCTAGTTCTCAGTTCCTTCGTAGGGAAGTGAGTTGTTACAGTCGATGGTCTCTTCCATGCTCTGTATACAACTTTTGTGTTTATTATTATTATTATTTTTTCATTTAAAAAGAGATCCAGTGGATTCTCTCTGGAAGGCATTTGTCTCAGAGGTGAACTGAGAACCCGAGTGGCTATAGTTGTTTAGCTCACGAAGTGATGGAAAGATCTATTATTCAGTTGCATCTTAAATAATGTAACAGCACAGGGTGTGCTGGATTCCCTTCCTTCCTCTGCAGCCCAAGCCAGCAACCAAAGCCGTCTTGCATAGCTTCACTAGAATCATTTTCTCCTTCCTCTTCCCCTCCACCCTCCCCAGTAAAAGTTGTATCCTGGGGGACTCCGACACTCCCCTCTTTTCCCGGGGGCTTCTCTCCCAGGGACCACATGGCTGTGGCATGATGGGGGAAGGTAGGGCAGGCCTGCTGACTGGCTGGGAGCTCTTGCTGGCCTGTTCTTCGCAAATGCGCTGAAGATGAGCCTGCTGTTCACTGTTGTGACATCAGGCGCTGTCATGCACGTTTCAGCAGCCCTTCAGGCACAGCTGAGTTTTTCAGTCCAACTTCAGGCAGAGCAGTTCGCCTACCTCGGGCTGGTCTGTTTAGTGTCTGGGTGAGTTTTGAGAGCGGAGAGTGATTTGTGGCATCTGAGACACCCATTGAAATTTTCCAGAAATGGAACTGGAAACATTTGTGCTCTTCCCTCTGCTGTTATTCTTAGAGCCTAAAAACAGGCGAGTGGTGACATGTCGAAGTGAAGAGGCTCTGAGTGCATTTTGATTATCGGTGGCCCTCTTTCTAGCAGAACCTAAATTTGAATTTCAGTCAAAGGTCTGGGAGAAATATTTAGTCTGCTGATACTGCACAAGTGCGCAGTTTGCAGATGTCTTGACTCGAGTCAAGAAGAGGCAGGTAAATTGACTCAATTTACCAAAGAGTGGAGCTGAAAAAAACTTGTCAGAAACTTGGAAAACTTTTCCCATAGAAACAGTGGTATCCAGAGTTGGGCCTCCCAAGCCTGCTGACTCATCCTGAAGCTTTTAATATATTATTATTTTTATGGTGTTTCCTTGACATATAATTTTCAAACAGTAAAAGTGCACAAATCTCAAGTGGAAAGCTTAGTAATTTTTTTATTGTGATAAAATACATGACACATAAAACCAACTGTTTGAAAGCCCATAGTTTGGCGACGTTTAATGCGTCTATAAAGTTGCACAGCCAAAACTATTGTCTAGTCCCAGAGGTAGGTGAGCTTGTGCATGAGTGCATTCACCTGTGTGATTACCACCCAGATCAAAAAAAGAGAACTTTCCACCACTCGAGAAGGTTCTCTGTGGCCACTGTTCTGACTGTTACTACCCCACCTGCAAGGGAACCCCTCTTCTAACTTCTTTCACTGAGCAGTGGTTTAGCTTGGCCTTGAGAGGATCCATGTAAATAAAATCAAGATTTTTGTGTCCACTTCTTTTGCTCACAGTGAACTTGGTCAGATTTGTCTGTGTTGTTACGTGATTCTCTAGTTCTTTTCTATTGCTGCATGGTATTCCAGTGATAGGAATTTGCCACGGTTTGGTTAGCCATTCTTTTGTTGATAGACATTTGGGTTATTGTCAGTTTCTTTTTCTATTATAAATAAAGCTGCTATAAAAATCACCTACACCTTGTTTTGTGGACTTTGGCATGTATTTCTCTTGTGTAAATTCCTAGGAGTAGAATTGCCATGGCGTGGACGTGTGTTTGTAACTTTGAAGTCAGAAAGACCTGGGTTTGAATTCTTTTGTCTTACCCAGTACTTCCTTGGTCTTAGCCAATTTACTTTTCTCATGTTTAGCTGTAAAATGGACATGCCATACCCTATCAGTGAGGGTTCCATGAAGTAAGCTGATGACTTTCTAGCTATTTCAGGGAGTAGGTGATTTAATAGGGAAAATTAAGTGGCTCCAGAACAGTAGGAAGGCTGGAGGGATGTAAAACCCAGACCCCACCACTAGCTTTCAGATTTGCTCCAGAGGAAGTTAGAGAGCTGCTACCACCCAGAGCCAGGCCCTTCAAAGTCCCTTGGTACTTTCGCAGCCTTAGTATTAGTAGCCCAAGGTGGCTGATAGGGTAGGGAGCCCGGAGGTACAGCTCATAGACACCTGTTGGGGTTGCAGTGGTGACCTCAGCTGCAGCAGGTATGCTTTATTGTATCATGATTATGACCAAAGACCTTGAGACGACCATTGGTGCCTCTGCAGCTGCGAGACTGCTTTCTGTAGGGCATGTTCAGAATCGGTCCTCTGACTTTATCATCGCCTGTCGGAGTATGGATGCCGCCGTAAGACATACCTGTCACAGAAGTGTGGGTGTAAAAAGGGCCACATGCTAAACCTGACAAGCTCAGGATAGGCCCGCATGGCGGCCTTACACACTCAGAGGCGGAAAGCACTGTGTTTGCTGTGCATAATGCACACCCACGTTTTTAGCCCAGACTTGTGGGGGAGAAACCTTTCATTTTAAGTTTTTGATTCAATTTTTTATTTGTTTAATTTAGAAACAGCCAGTTATCATATTCCAGGATATTTTTTTGTATATGGGTACCGATATTGCTTTTTAGAGTTACACTTTTAATGCATAAGCCTAAGTAAAAGAATTAAAAATATTTATGTAGATGCAGAATTAGTACTACCCATGGAAAATGCATGCCCTTATTTTCCCTCAACGTTTGGGCAAAAGTGTGTGCATTATACACAGCAAGATACTGGTCACCACACAGGGCGGACGTGGTGGGCAATCACGTCCTAGGCGGGTATTCCCCTAACAAAGGTCAGTGTTTACCTTAACTGAAGCCTGTTGTCTTGTTGCATCTGCAGTCACAAACCTGATAACATGCCTTTGGAGCATCAGAGTGACTTCCTGTTTGTCCAGATCCCTTAAAGCACAACGAAAGCAGAGACGACAGACCTCCTCACTGTTACTGTGTTAATTGTTGACTGTTACCTGTCCTGTACCCACAAATGTAGAATAAGTGTGTGTCTATTCATTTATTTTACTTTTTATCTAATCCCAGAGATTTCCTTGCTTTACTCTCTCCCCCCTCCCTAATCTGTCACAGTGGATTTCACATAGCCCCCTTGGGTCTTCCCCTTTGATTCTGATGTGCAAAATAAATGGTAAACAGCCATTTCCTGGAGCATTTTCTCAGTCTATTGAGAGTTTGCTTGCCAGCAATTGCCAGTTTGGCTCAAATAAACTCACGAAATTTTTACAGGTCTGGATGTTTCTTCCATTGACGCAAGGCACTGTTTCTCAGTTTTTTCATCTACTGCTCCGTGATTCTAGACACTTTTCTCTATTAATACCCTTGGGAAATTATAACTTGCAAGCCTACAAATTAATGCAGAAACTGAAAGGTACCTTAATTCTAAGACCTGCTGCTTTGGTGTGTAACTTCATGAAGTGTAACTTCAGAAACTTGTCTTTCTGAAGTCATTCTGATGTGTTCTTAATAAAGTAAGTAAAAGGTGACACAAAGATGTGGTTTATAGATGAGCTAAAGAGGACATTCCCTTTTCCTCCCTGTGTCTTCATGTTTTGACAAATGAAATGGAGGGATTAGATTTTTATCCTGTGTTGTGCTTCAGCATACTCTAGTCTACCAGAACATTTGGCAGTAGTAGCTGTCCTAATTCTAACGTGTATTATGAAACGTGAGCTATAATGTATTGCTCTTGAGACATTTAAAAATCTTGAATCAATTTTGGCCAAAATTTCCCTATAATAATGGCACACACATGCAGAAAGAACTGAATTTTTCTTACTTTAGAATATCTGCGAATCTTTTTTCATTCAAGTAATTTTCCCTATAACTCCAGCTGCTTTTACTTTTCAGAGACCTTACTGTTACGGCTTTGGGGAAGTGGTTAGCTAGACACAGACTGGCCAAGTGATTTATTGGTTAATGTTTTATTTTAGGCATGTATCTGTGGCATTATTTCTGAAGGTGCCTTGTAGAGAAACTTAAAGCAATAAGGAAAGCAAATATTCTGAGCTCCAAGATAAGCGTGACCAGTCACTTCATTTCAGCACCTGGTTTATCAGAGCAAGGGGGAGAAAGCTTTGCAAGGCTTTCTTCAATTTAAATGTGCTAGAGATATATTGACAGAATCCTGTTTTATCTCTTTTTAGCCAGACTTACCCAGTCAGCCAGGGCTCACAATGGATGTCCAAACAGTTTACAGTGACTAACACAATGGACAAAGGGCTTCACTGTGCGAACAGTGGAAAATGGAGCTGAAGGGGAGTTTCTTAAGGGCATTGACCTAATTCACTCCTTCAATGAAAATGGCTGGTTTTAAATATATGTGTCTGACCGGTCTATCAGTGTTCCAGCTCGCAGTGTGACAGCTGGAAGAAGGAACGCGTGGTGCTGCTGTGTGTGTTTTTGTGAAGTACGACCTGTATCTTTGTTTAATGATATCCTTTAACATTTTTTTAAACAGCGTAAGTCAAGTTCTGGCACGAACCAGTGTTCCACAAAAGTTAGGGAATTGAGAAAGGCCAAGAAATTGCGCCATCACCCTCCTCGGTCCCAGAAACCTCCTCACGTTCAGAAATCGGCTAGTCACCCACTTTGTAAAGATAAAATTCTCTGTGGGCCTTTCCTCTGTGAAATGTGGGGCACCAGAGCTGGGTTAAAAATAAAAATGAGTTCCGGCGCTGCTAAATTTCTTAAGTATCATATTCGTGATGTACTTTGTCTGGAAGACAAATTGGCGATGCTTTCGCTCTGTGCTACCACAGAGCGTCTGCAGTCAGACGCGCTGCCTCGAACACTGTCTCTGGCCTGGTGATAGAAGAGGAGCAGAGGTGAGCACACACGGTCACTGTGGGGAAAGGGCTCCTTGCGCTCAGCGGCAGGCTCCAAGTAACAGCTGCGTTGCTGTTCTGAGTTGTCTTTGAGTGCTATTGGATGATTAAATATAAGTGTTGGCCTGACTAGACTCTATTGTAGCAGTGAACTATCCGGAGCAAACAGCAGCGACATATCATTCCAGACAGTCACCAGACTTCTTCTTTTGGCTTTCTATTTGGGTTAATGATTTATGCATTGCAGTGTCATAAAAACTGGGGTGCTGTCTTGTCTCTCGGTCTCTTTCAGTTGGTCCAGCTCAGGTATATTGGCTCTGTTTTTGTTGCCTGCTGCAAGGATTGTCCATTATCTTCATGAGAAGCAACAAGCTTTTTTTTTTTTAAGATTTTATTTATTTATTTTCAGGGAGGAAGAGAGAGAGAGAAACAGCAATGTGCAGTTGTTTCTGGCACGCCCCCCTACTGGGGACCTGGCCTGCACCTGGGGTATGTGTGCTGACTGGGAATGGAACCAGCAACCCCTTGCTTCACAGGCTGGCATTCAGTCCACTGAGCCACCCCAGGGCACAACATAAGCTTTTTGATTGGGATGAATTTCATTAAAGCAAATGCTTGGAAACAGTGAACTACAAAACGTCCTCAGACATAAATTTCAGTGCATGTGTCTGTCCTTTCATAAGAGCAATGTGTGTTCAGTGAGGCCTGGATTCTACCTCATGTGGGGAAGGGGTGCAGTTTAATGTTGGGGACTTGATCGTGAGGTTTTTTTCCCCACTTAAAAAAAATTGATTTTAGAGAGAGAGGGGAACATTGATTTGTTGTTCCATTCATTTATGCATTCATTGGTTGCTTTTTGCGTGTGCCCTGATTGGGACTGAACCTGCAACCTTCATGTATGAGTTCAGTACTCCAATCAACCGAGCAACCCATCCAGGACTGGATTGTGAGTTCTTGAAGGCAGGCAGGTCTGGTTCTTTGCATTGTTAGGTCAGGCAAGTGAAGGAAGGTGAAAAGAAGAGAGAAGGTGACCCTCAGAGGACCGACGTGTGGTCAGCATGAGTGTGTGTTTTCTCCCTTTCTTCCTAGGTTCCTCACCTCCCCAAAGAGCACTTTGCAGGCCGCTTGGAGGCCGGTGGAACCTGAAAAACTTTGCATTATTGGACTGACAGATCTAAGATATGAATTTATGGAGCTCGCAAAACAGCTCTGCACTGTGTCCTTGTTTTCTATAAATATTATGGGTGTGTTGGGTAGGCTCCCTCCAGCTGCATTCCCAAGAGTTCAGCAGACTCCTGATGTTTGTGTAAAATGCCTACTTGTGAGGGAGCCCAGGACACGGTCAGGTGCAGCTGGTGTGGCTCTGTGCCTTAAGACGTCACCTGTCTCTAATGAAGCGAGGGAAGGAAGCAGCGAGGCTGATGGAGCATTAGACCCTTGGAACAGACCTCACTGAGTACTCCCAATCAGTTAGGGGTCGGCGCTAAGACCCGATTTTATAGGGGAGGAAACTGAGGCTCAGCAATGCTAAGCAACTTGCCTGGGGTCACACCGACCCAGGCCCGTTTGACACCTTTGAAACCTGCAGGTTCTTTCTGCTGCTCCAGCCTCTGCTTGTCAGAGGCGGGTGGGCAGAGAAATGGGGGGAGAAGCCACAGGCCCTCTGTTATTGTTAGGAATTTATTTGTTTGTTTACTTATTCATTTTTTCACATTTTTTATTGTTGTTCAAGTATCGTTGTCTCCATTTTCCCCTCACTGCCTCCCACCCTTGATCCTACCCCCTTTGGCTTTGTCCATGTGGCCTTTAGACTTGATCCTTGATGCCCCTTCCCCTACTTTCCCCCATTAGCACCCTCCCCCTCCCCTCTGGTCACTGTCAGTCTGTTCTTTATTTCCACGTCTGCATTTTGCTTGCTTGTTTGTTTTTGATTAGGTTCCACTTATAGGTGAGATCATATAGTATTTGTCTTTTACTTCCTGGCTCATTTCACTTAGCGTCATGGTAGGAGTTGAAACAGCATCATTGAGAGTGTAAAGGACCACCCTGCCCCCGCTGCCTGCCCCGGAACTGTGCGTGACAGCACTGCATCCGTGTTGCTGAGAGACGCCTGCCTTCTTCAGTGACCTCGCTGTGCGTGTCCACTGCTGTAGGGGCCCCACGGGCTCTAAGATGAGCAGGACACAGCCTGATGGGGAAGTAGATTACACAGACAACGGGCTAAAATCACAGTTGTATTATAGAAATACTGAGAATATGTGAGGGGAAAGCCGACTTCACGCCCACAGTCTCTAGTTAGGAATGACTGTTGTTCTATCAACCCTCCCACAAAAAGTTCATCGGCAAGAAAAACGTGTACGCAAAGCCACATGGGTCGTGGAATTAGAGCATCTCAGATAGGCTACGTTTGGGAGCTTGCCCTGATGAAGGTCAGAACCCCATCACACGTTTCCTGAGGGTCAAAGTACGCCTTTTAAAACATCAAATTCCTCCAAGAGGTTTAGGTTACCAGTTTCTCACACATTAGTGTGACATAGAACACGCAGGTTTTTCCGATGTGTGTCTGAGACCATATGCATTGGCAGAGTGAGAATTTTGATTCTGGATAAAACAGAAGGAATTTTGGAGCAGAGTATTTTGGTGATGGAGCAAGCCATTGTGGAGTGCCAGGCGTTTGCCTTGGGACGGGGGGAGGCCTTCGAATACCAGAGCCCCACCCAGCCCAAAGGGGAGAAAGAGCCAGGCAATCTCCAAACATCATTTCTTCCCTGTTCCTCCCCGGAATGCTACCCAGGGTACCATTGTTGGTTCCTCACCACTGCACCATGTGGCTTCCTCCCCCAGGGCCCAGAATGGATGCGGTAGATAGGCTCCCGGGAGTCTGCTCAGGCCGACTCTGTCGGAAATGGTGATTCTGGTTCTGACCTCGGCCGGGACAAATGCCGGGTATTTAATTTTGATCAGAATCTGAATCAGACGTCATGGCGGGTATTGGAAACTTCCAGGGTTCACAGCTCTCTGTAGGAATTTCCTTCTACGGCAGGGCGTGCCTTGGGCCACGGGTGCTGTGTCCTCACGGTCCTTTTGTGCGGGCTGCAGGGCTCACAGGCAGCTTCCAGCTGGACATGAGGAAGGTTTTTGCTTCTGGGTCCGTCACAGCCCTTCCCACAGAGCCTTGCCCGGCACGTGTGTTGGTGATATTTACACAAGTAGTTAATTGTCCACTTTGAGGAAAGCCCGAAGCAAGATTTTGATCTCAGGCCGGCTTCCCGCTCGGAATGTGATTGGAAATTGTGAACAAGTTCAGATTTTAGATCAGGTAAAATATAACCCGGGGTGTTCCATTGCTGCCAAAACTGAGTGTAGTTCACTTTGAATTGACCTAACTTTTGGGTCACGTACCCACTAAGAACTTACCCATAATTCATTTTAAAAGGAAGAAGAAAGAAGCAGGATTATCCCCAGTGACTGGATGCTAAGGACAACCCTAAGGCTTGTTGGAGAAAAAAGTGAAAACCGAGAAAGGAAAGCAAAAATCAAAAATTGCGTGTGCCCCTCGTAGGTAGAGACCATGTCTTGGCGAACAGACACATTAGCGTCTGTCACTAAATTTGGGATAAGTGACACCTGCACAGTAGTCCTCTGTCCCAAGTTTAAACTAGGGATTGGCAAACTATAGACAAGCGGTCTTTGGTTTGGTTTTTGTTTTTCTGCCTACTATCTAGAAGTTATTCTTACATTTTAAAATGGTTACACTCTAAGAGGCTATATAAGTATTTATATAATGCTAAAATATATAATCTATGTGGCCTTCTAAGAAAATGTTTGCTGGCCCTTGGTTCAGAACTCCCGGAGTTTCTTGCCTGTTCTTTTGCCATCCTGGAGTAGTTACGCCGGATGCTGGCCGTGGGAGAGCAAAAGAGAGAGTACAGGTGGGACTTGCGCACCGGAGGAGGGCTGTTCTCGCCTGTTTCCGTCCAGGGAGGTGACTGATAACGAGGCCACTGGGAAGTCCCGCGTGTGGACGTCCTCCCGGGTAAGCAGTTGTATCAGTACAAGAAAATGTGGGTAAAGGAAACTTCAAAGTGCATTCTGTTTTAGGATTGAGAAAGGCTATGTAACTGAAATGCCTCCAGACCATAAAACATCTCTGTCTAGGTTTTGGATGTTCTTAGTTCTCTGGATTCCACCTTTGGGACAGATGGCGTTTGTTGCGTTTCTGGGCTGATGACTTTCCATTCCAAACCATTCAGTCTTTCCTGTCAGAGAAAACCTCAAAGTTTTGATAAACTGCCCTCATGGGTTCAAAGTCCTGAAGAGGAATTAATGATATTCCTCCAGTTTAGGATTTGGAAAGGGCCGGGGTTAGTAGACATTATCAGACCAGTGGCTGGCACCCTAGCTCAATAAGCATTAGTTGCCATTGTTCTCTCTACTTTTCCAAGCCTCTCAGTGCCTTAAAAACAAGCATCTTTGAGGGCGGGGACTGTGTTCTATGCCAATAGGCCTTTGTTTCCAGAGCCTGGTGCACAGGAAATAATTAAATATCAAGTGCCTGCACGCAGTCTATTTGTAGGATCTTTTATTAAACTTATGTCACATTGTCCTTTTTATTTTTTGTTTCTTTATTTTAAAATTTTAAAACTGTGTTTATTGATTTTAGTGAGAGAGGAAGAGGGGGGAGGGGAGAGAGACAGAGAAGGAGAGAAAGAAAGAAGAAGGGAAAGAAAGAGACATTGATAGGTTGCTTCCCGTACTTGTGCCCTGACCGGGAATCAGACCCCCAACTTTCTGGTGTACAGGACAGTGCTCCAGCCAACTGAGTCACACCGCCAGGGGCACATTGTTGTTTAGAGTTGGGGTTTACTTAATATAGGAAATACATCTCATTTCTGCGGTATGTTTACTGTTTATAAAAACTTTCACATGCAATTCTTGCTCCATTCTGTGAGGTGCATGTTATCTGTCACTCGTGATGCTCGGAGAACTTGGGGGTCACATGCCGGTCAGTGACAAACCTGGGACGTGAACCATTTTCCACTAGAACAGTTGGAGAGACCTCAGTGTGTCGTGTGACTGTCCCCCACTCCCTCCTCTGCCCCTGTCCGGAAAGGGAAGCAAAATCCTGGCCCGAGTCTTCTTGGCAAATGCAGTAGAAGTCCTTACCTGAATTTTCTTTCCAAGGGTAGGTTTCCATTGTTGCAATGGCCCTTATTCGGATGGGCACTTGATGGTGCCGTTTATTCCCTTGGTCCTGGGACGTTTTCTGGTGTGTGCATCCATTTCTCAGGAAGAGGAGCACTTGACTGGTGCTTCAACCCTGGGATGGGCCCCCTGCCTCCGCCCCCCTGCGAAGGCCATCCCCGAGAATGGAAGGAACCCAGTGCCAGGTCTCCTTCCCAGCTCCTGTGTCCTGCTGGGGCTGTCCAGCTAGGCTTACACTTCTTTCCTGCTTCTGAGTAAAATGAGGCATTTGGACTCGGTTAGGTAAAAATATAAATCCACTTGTCCTACCTCAGACGTTTTACTTATTTTACTCATAGATGAGCCCAAGATCCTTCCTGAGACCCAGGCTCTGCCATCTGTGTCCAGCTCTGTCCCCCATCTGTGTCCCGCTCTGCACCCAGCTCTGTCCCCCATCTGTGTCCCGCTCTGCACCCAGCTCTGTCCCCCATCTGTGTCCTGCTCTGCACCCAGCTCTGTCCCCCATCTGTGTCCCGCTCTGCACCCAGCTCTGTGGGCTGCAAACCCTCCTTCCCCAGAGTCATGCAGAAGGAAAGCCTTCCCCGATCAGTTGCTCCTATTCTAGACCTTGCTGTGTTTTCCCTTCACCGTTTTTTCCTTGCAGCTGTTGCCTGGCTCCTTGATGTACTGCTGACCCTTGTCAGCATGTGAGCCCCACGAAGGCAGGACCGCGTTTTTATCCTCGCCATTCACTCTCCTGTGCTCAGTACAGAGTCTGGCATGAATGAGGGGCTTAAGGATTTACTGAATGGACCAATGAATGGATTCCACTTTCTACACAAAAACTTGGACTCCTGTAACTCTTTTTCCTGGAAAATTATGTTCTCTCATACTTGTAATTAGACCCAGGGATCAGCATTCGACAGTGCCGTCTTCTACTTGCCAGATGGTTTAAACGCCTTTGGATGTCCCACAGTGCCCAGAGCAGGGTAGGGAACACGGCAGGGTGTTGACTGACTGTAATGTGCTTTTGTGTTTTGTTTGATGTTAATGAACGATAACTGGAAGTGTACTGTTTCCTTTTTGGTCATCCTCCTCCTCTCCAGCTATTTACAGATTTACCTTGCTTGTTATAAAAGTTATAATGGTGGAATTTTTTTTTTAAGATTTTATTTATTTATCTTTAGAGGGGAAGGAGAGAGGGAGAGAAACATCAATGTATGGTCGCCTTTTGTGCATCCCCTGCTGGGAAGTGGCCTGCAGGGAACTGGTCTGCAACCCGGCATGTGCCCTGACTGGGAATCGAACCGCGATTGTCTGGTTCGCAGGCCCGTGCTCATAATGGTGGGATTTTATTGTGATTATTAAAGTCTGTTTCTAATTTCCTGTAAGTTACAGTTGAAATTTTAAACTTGAAGTGTAACAGCAGTCTCTCCCTTTTTTATTTCTGCATTATTGCGCCACCTAGTGGATTATGTCTGTTTGCTGTGCAGCGGCCTTTGCTCATTTCCTGATCATTACAAATCCCACAAAGAGGAAATGCTGGATACCTTTTTATGCTTTAAGATTGCATACAGTTCTGTCCACAGTTTATGTCACTAGGCAGAAATGGATTTTTCTGAGATGAGTTCAGCATTGTTTAATTTAGAATTTAAAAAAGACGTTTCCCCCGTATCTGAAATTTCCCATGTTACAGAAAAAGGGAGACAATGCAGGTGGGGTGGGGGGGTGGGTCCCACACATTTTTTTTTATGGACAGTTTATATAAAATGGTAAAGAAGATCTTAGATCAAATAATGAGTTCCCCCCTTCTAAGTTTGGAAATAAGGCTGTTTCAAGCATTTGAACTTTTTCTTTCTTTAAATTTGGTCATAAGAACAACATTTAGAAAAAGCCTAACTATGTTCATGTAACTTACTTAAATTCCAGCTACTCTGTTTTAATTATTAAGCCACGGTCATTGGTAAGACTTGTTGATTTGCGTCTTCCTTCTTTTTCACAGCTTGGTTTGTCCCGGGGTGGGAGGAAATCCGGAATCCTCGGGCCTTTGACCTTCCTGTCTCTGACCTGCCCTCCCCTTAGTGAGAGTGTGTTCTGGTGCCGCCGGGAGTTCTGTTTTCTCCCTCCGTTTCCATCAGGTGCGGGGCAGCTACTGGTTGTGCTAACTGTACCAGGCAAGAACACATTCAGTTACCACGTTTGTGATACTCTACACATGCAACAAGTACTTCGTCAGAATGTCATCACCATGGCACAAAGTTCTGGTGCCGGGCACTGCTGGGCCAGGGCTTCTGCAAACTTAATGCGCATAATAATCACGAGGGGGGGGGCTCTTGTAAAATGCATGTTCTTGCCGCCACGGCCAAAGTAGGACTAGAAATTGTACTTTCCTAACAAACTCCCAGGTGTTGACAGTTCAGTTTCCAGAGGTTACATACGGCCTTTAACTTCCTGCATTTATTCCCCAGTTCTGGTAGGAAGGGCCTGTCTTCCAGGCTCAGGATGCTGTGTGTGGGCTCACTGGCTCTTGGGGCATGAACCAGGCACACAGCCACACGGCAGACGCAGTGCCAGCCGTCTGCAGGTGCCTTGGGGCTGGGAGGGTCAGTTTCCCTGGTGTGTCTCCTATGGGGCCAGCCCTGCTGGCAGGCTTTATCTGGGCACTAGAATAACTGGCTTTCTGACCTGCCTTTTGATAGTGTATAATTTTTCTTTATTTTGGTGCCTGTCATAGGGTGGTGCTGGATGTATGTTTGTTTCTTTAAAATGAAACTATCTTTTAATGTTATACAGACTTGGGTTTAAAATCATGGAGTAGCCAGGGCTATCGCCGTCTGTGTTGCCAAATTAGCACCTTCTTTTTTGGCTTATTACTGGCTTCTTTGTAATTACAAATGAGACAGGTCTGTTTAAATGATAATTATACCTTGCTGCTTAGTGTACCAGAACTATGAACATAGAGATATTAAGTGTAATGTAATTATCTGCCCATGTTTCTTTGCCTTGTAGCTCGTTAAAATTGGACTCATGCAAGTGTGCGTTTGGATTGTGACCTGCCACCTACTGGCTGTGGAAAGGAACTACCATGTGCAAGTTCCTTAATATCTCAGGACATGAGAGTATATCTGGAGTAAAATAACATGTATCCCATACATATATATGGGTGTGTGTGTGGGTGTTTTAAATTAGGAACCCACCGAACTATTTTCCAAAGTGGCTGGAGCATCTTGCGTCCCCACCAGCGGAGAAGGGGAGTTCCTTTTGCTCCCCACCCTCCCTCCAGTGTTGGGAGTTGTCAGTGTTCCAGAGTCAGGCCACTTGGAGCTGACTCACAGGGTTGTGGGCTTCAGTGAAAAACTGTGTCGAGTCCTTGGTGTGGCGCTTTGCTGAGTGTCAGTGGCTTCTTTTTTTTTGCAGTTCTCATAACCGGCTTGTCTCCTGCTCCGAGGGCGGGTGTGTTTTGAGACTAACAGGCCATAGATTAAGTGATTTTGACAGGTCTGAGAACGTTTGGCGGTTTACCGTCCAGCCACACGGAGTGCTTACAGTGTCTTGAGCACACCTTGCAGGTGACCCCTCCTGGCCCTCACCGTTCTGTTACCTTTTCCTACAAGGCACACCCCCCCACCAAGGCAGTCACCCCTCAGCACCGAGCTCACGAGAACCCCCCGTGTGGGAGAGGGCGCCTTCCCTGTGGTTGGTGCGCGGCTCCCCCACCCCAGGCCTCCCATCCCCAGTGAATAGCTTCCATCGGGGCGTCAGTTTCACGGTGTCCGTACTGGCCGTCACGCCGTCGCCCACCTTACCGCAGCCCCACAGGGTTTCACAGGTTTCGGGTGTACAAGCCTACGATCCATCGTGTGTATGTCGTATTGTGTGTTCACCACACCAGGTCAAGTCTCCTGAGTGTTCTCTGTCTTTCAATCCACAGGGCCAGTGAATTGCGGTCTGGAAATGTTTCTTGGATGTGTGACTGTGGGAGCTAGGAGTCTTTGATAAGCAGATCCCTACATTCTTGAGATCTTCTCATGGTGGCAGCTGTCCACCCCAGAATGTCCTTTTGAACAACTACTAGGCAGAACAGGCTGCGGCGGCTCTGCCGCCATTCTCTGTGGTCCCCCCCAGCCTTTCTCAGGGTCTTGGCCCTGTTCTTTGGGCCCTGACCACATCACTCCCCCTCCCCGCTGCCCCAACACACACACACACACACACACACACACACACACACACACACACACACACACAGAATTCCTGGTTCAGACCTCACCTCAGTGCCCCTGCTCCTGGGAGGCACCCTGCACTCCCCGCGCACTCAGAACACTTCCGACGCCAGCTCTGCGGAGCTTCCTGTGGGCGGTGCTGTACGTGTTACTGACTTTCATTTGGTCCTCAGAGCTTGGCGTGTTGCACTTGGTAAATATTTATTGAATGAATAAAAAATGGTGCTCGCACTGTGGTCATAGCAGTATTGTTCACCATAGTCAAGAGGTGAAAGTAATCCAAGTGTCTGTCGGCAGATCAGTGGATAAACAAAACGTGGTCTGAACATACAATGGAATATTATTCAGTCCTGAAAAGATAGGAAATTCTGACACATGTTACAAGGATGAACCTTAAGCACATTGTGCTAAATAAAATGAGCTAGGCACAAAAAGACAAATACTTTACGATTCCACTTACATGAGGTATCCAGAGTAGTCAAATTCATAGAAATGGAAAGTTGAATGGTTTCCTGGAGCCTCCAGCAGGGGGAAGTAGTGAGCTGTTTAATGGGTTCAGATGTTCAGTTTTGCAGGATGAGAGGCCCAGACGTTGGCCGCACAACAGTGGGAATGGACTTCATGCTCCAGAGCCGCACACTGAGGAATGGTTGTGATTTTATGTTGTGGGTTTTTTTAGCACAACTAAAAAAAAGAATTAGTGTGGGAAGAAGCTGTAACTCCTGGAAATCTAGAATTCTTAAGTTGTAGGGTGCTTTAGACTTCTGGAGAGTATGCATAAATTTGAGGGAAAGAAGTATTTATTTCCTCCCTGGGGAAGCTCTAGTGTCCTAGGGACTGTCAGTCAGAGTGCAGGGTTACGCTGCCTTAAGCAGCCCCCCCCCCCCCACCTGGATTCTCTGCACCCAGGGCCCAGTGAGCCGAGCGGCTCTGGGCTGAGCCTGGGGTGCTGGGAGCCTATCTGTGTACTCTCTGCCCTCTACAGTGTAAGATTTGAAACAGTCTTTCATCCCCTTCCCACCCTGTTTTGCTGTTCCAGCACCCATGAAAAGCTAACCTGTTGTCAAATTCAAGGGGAGGACATGTATGTTTTGAGTGTCTGTGCTAACACTAGCGGTTTCGCATGCATGCTTTGTCGAGGTCACCTTGTTTCATGCTGCCATTGGGTCTCTGAGATTGGTTGCACAGCGATGTGAATCGCATAGGAAGATGGTATGGCCCCCATTTTTATAAAGAAGGTGACAGATATCCAAGGCCCACAGTTAAGTGACAGAGATCTGTGAAAATTCACATTCTTGCCTCTGGTTCAGATGACTTCTTATATAGTCTCTATCTCATGGGCCAAATATATGGCACATCTCTACCTCAAAAATCGGGAGGTACTCTTCTTACTTGCAGACTGCTCGGCCCTGTGCATGGGCCTAACGCCTGATGCAGTAGCGAGAATGTTCGCCAGATCCCGGAGGCCATGCCTCCAAACCCCGACATCCAACTCTAAAACCCCGCAGCGTCCCTTAAAACTTTCTCTGGTTGTTCGGAGACCTAAAATGTGCTTTCCAACACTTACTCCCAGTCCTCCCCCCTCCTGCCAAGTGGTAAAGACAAAGAAAGACACAGATAGTAGGCCCTTTGTTTTTCTTTTATCTGCTAAATTTACAGAAAGGTTGGAGGGAAGAGAAAACTGCAGAGTGAGCATTCTGTCCCTGCCTTGGCTCCGAGTTGCACCAGCTCCCCCAGTCTTATCTTCCTCTAGCAAACAGACCTAGTTATCTCCAAGGATGTGAAACATCTTCATGCCTTTTAATTTCTGTACAATGTGAGCATTTCAATTCACTCAAAATGTTACCAGTTCATTTCCATCCAGCCTACATTTGTGTGCATGTGTATTTATATAGGAGGGTCACTATAGATAAATACTTCTGCAGATACTCCTTTCTATAGTATTCCTTTCAAATGCCCTACTTCATTTCTACTTGCGTCCTGGATCATTTTATATGTCTAACGGGAATAATGGCTCCCATTCTCTAGCTCCCTCGCAAGGGAGGGAGGGCAGGACGGAAAGCTGTGGCAAGTGATGCAAGTCCAGACCGTTTTCTTGTTTCCCCACAAGTGGCGCTTTTCAAAGCGTTTGGCTTCCCGCTGTGTGGATGTCACTGTGCGAGATGACAACAGGATTTGCTGGGAATGTGGGCCACTATTGTATCGGCCTTACGTAACCAGGAGCGGGGATGGCAATGGGTGAGCAGCCGGGATGTGGGCAGTGGCCTGGCTGGTGACTCCCCACAGGCCATGAAGGCTGCTCAGGTCCTGCAGAGGATGTGGATCCAGGTCGTTAAAAAGTTGGGGATCTTGAAAGGCCATGTGAGTCTCTCTCCCCCTTTTCTTTCCCAACCTTTCCTTTCAGGAGGGGTGGGGGACAGGCGGCAAAGTGCCTCCCACAGGGGTGCCTTTCTCTTTGGCTGCCGCTTTCAGTAACAAATTGTGAGAGGCAGATTGTAGTCGGTGGTGGGCTTTTAATTCCTGGTCTTATTTTTAGCAGACGAATGTGAAGCTGACAGCCGCTCTGAGATTTATGAACCCAGGTCGGCTGTGTCCCAGGTGTTCGGGCTCTGGAAGCCGGTGGCTTCCAGGGGAAAACTTGATGCACTGCCTCTTGGGAACTGTGTTTGGGAATTTCTTGTTTTTCAGCAGAACTTTTTACTTCCATATACTTAATGCAGAAATCTGTATTCTTTTTCTACATTTAGGCTTCTAAGTTACGGGGAAAAAAACTTTTCCTCCTGTTCTTTTTCCATAGTTTGAACAAATGCAGTGCCATAACAGGTACAAGTGTTCACTTTTATGGCTCGGGGTGTTGAGCAAGCATGTCCCTTATGGGCTGGTTTTAATCTTTAGCGTCACCTTTGGCCTTCATCACTAAGAAGCAGCAGTTTGTGGACAAAAGCCTAAAAGTTGCCTATGCACAGGGAATTAGGGCACTGAAGACTTTTGGTATCTGTGCTTTCTGGTTGGCTTTTTTAACACGTTTCCCTATTTTGTAAGTAAAATACAGGATTTTACTTGTTTGGCCAAGATCTAAGAAAAGAAACTTTATTTTTTTTTAAAGATTTTATTTATTTTTTTAGAAAGAGGGGAAGGGAAGAAAAACAGGGAGAGAAACATCAATATGTGGTTGCCTGTCAGGTGGCGCCCCCTACTGGATACCTGGCCCACAACCCAGGCAGGTGTCCTGACTGGGAATGGAACCGACGACCCTTTGGTTCCTTGGCTGGTGTAGCTCAATCCCCTGAGTCCACCAGTCTAGGGCACATGCCTGGGCTCTGGGACGGGTTCCCCAGTAGGGGGCGTGCAAGAGCCAACCACGCTCATGATTCACTCCCTCTCTCCTCCCTCCCTTCCCCTCTCTAAAAAGAGATAAAGAAAAATCTTTTTAAAAAACATTTCGTATAAGGTCCTTGGCGAGGAATCAGGTAGCTTGTGATATGGACTCACGTGCTCCCCAATTTTTTTACTTTATGCGTACCAAACGTTCGGTACGCATAAAAGAATTATATATCTACATCATAAAGCATAATTACAAAGCAAATCCCCATGAGCTCATCACAGGTATCCATGGACCTTCCCCAAGACAGATACAGACCTTTGTACCCTCCTCTACGTCATTATGCCTCACTCCTGGGTCACTTACTTCATCCTGAATATTATGTTCCTCATTTTCTTGCTTTTTGTTTACGGTTTTACTGTATACGCATACCTACACACAGATGTACCTAAACAAAAGAGTAGTTTCATTGGCTTTTTTTCCATTGTGCTAAAAACGGCATAATGTAAAATTTACAGTTTTAACCATTCTTAAGCATACAGTAAATAGTCTTAAGTATGTTCACATTGTTGGGAAGCATTTGCTTTTTGAACTCTATAAAAATAATCTCACACTCTACAAACTCTTCTAGGATGTTTTTCACTGAATGGTATGTTTAAGGTGCGTATGTGTTGTGTATATGTGGCTCTAGTTTGTTTGCACTGCATTTTAATAATCTATCATGATTTCCTTGTGCAGTCTGCTTTTGATGGGTATTTGGCTTGTTTCCAGGTGTTGGCTATTCAGGACATGGCTGCTAGGAATACTCTTTTGTGCGCCCTTATGCACATACTCACACGTTTCTCCTGGGCCAGGAGAGGAATCGCTGTGTCATAGAATATGGAATATCTTTATCTCACACACGTGTGCTCTTCCTATGGCCCTGCAGGTAGAGGGCCCCCAGGGTTAAGCAGCTGCCTGCTGGCATTCAGGCCGATACCCTGAATAGCGATAGAGATTCTGTGATCTGTGTGCAGCCCAGCCCAGGTTGGGCGGGTCGCAGGCCTAGGGGTTCCATTTGAAAGGCATGAGCTCAGCTGCCAGCTGAGCTGCACAGGCAGCCTGCACCCGGGGGTGCATGTGGAGCTGGTGTTCTGAGGAATGTGGGTGACTGTGTGGGGTGCTCTGTGTTCTGAGAAGATAATACTGTCTGTAGAAGAGGCAGGAAGACACCAGCGGTTTGGTTTGGGGGCACACCTGGGTTGGTAAACCGCACGTGGGCTTCAGCTGTCCCAGTGCACGGGTATCCCGAGGTGCACCAGCCACGTGTTTGGCTCAGAGTGGGTATTAATAAATATTTCCAATGAGTGAATGAATGAGGGGATAGATGAATGGAGGGTCTCAATGGGTGACAGGTTTCCTCTGAGACCATTGAAAAGGTCACAGC
The DNA here is from genome assembly GCF_021234435.1 of Artibeus jamaicensis. Taxonomy (NCBI): domain Eukaryota; kingdom Metazoa; phylum Chordata; class Mammalia; order Chiroptera; family Phyllostomidae; genus Artibeus; species Artibeus jamaicensis. The sequence continues at coordinate 38,172,420 of NW_026522030.1, read as the reverse complement.
TCTGTGGACCAAATGCACATAGTTATTGTATATTTTTAATGCCCAAAGGAGGTATTAAAATGTATTTTTCTCCCATTTTCTTACCCTTAAAGTTAAGATCTTAGATTTATCACTTAGATGAACAGAACATACACTCTTTCAAATCTAAATTTTAAGTGGTTAAGGGTGTATGTCACAAGTCCCTTAGTCCTGGGTAAGAAGAAGAGGCCCCTTCTGATTTGGTCCGAGTCTCATGGATTTGGTGAGGCCTTTGGGCACCTGGCAGGGCCGGACCAAGCAAGAATTTGATTCAGTCCTACTGGTAGTGACGGGACATTAATCCTGTCTCTGGCGAATCTAATTTAAATGGCCCCTGCAGGCAGCACAGGGAGACAGTATAATCTCGTTATGGAAGAGCAGTGGGTTGCCAATGCCAGGTTCATGCTACTTGGCAACATTCTAAAATAAAATATTGTAGCAGTTCATTTATTTGGACAAATAATAAAAAAACACTTAAATCTAAAACTTTGAAAAGGGAGTGTGCTGTTTTTTAAAAAAATAAAAATGTATTCTAAAAGTAGTGCAGTCATATAAAAATATTCTCTGCCATACCGCAGCTCCTGGGGAAATTTAACATTTTTTGTTATTTATTCTCTTACTCTTTTCCCTATAAGCTCATATATACGTGTGTGTGTGTGTGTGTGTGTGTGTATATATATATATATATATATATATATATATATAAATAGGAATGAAAACAATGATGTTTTGTATCTTGATCCCCCAGCAGGCATTTAAATATAGATCTCTCTATGTTTACATGTTAGCTGAGCCTCTAGTGTTGGATATTTCAAAAATTATTTACTTTAAAAATTATGAACAGGTGTAAACAAATTTGCACGCATGTCTTTGTGCACTCGAGCAAATACTTCTGTGGAATGAACGTACGGAAGTGGGGTTGCTTGATCGGGGGGTGCACAGACTCTGTATTTGGATGTGTATCAGTGACTCGCCCCTGGCGGTTGCTCTGATTTCCGTTCCCACTGCTCCCACCAGCAGGGGGCAGCAGGAAAATCCTCTCTTCAATGGAAAACACAGTCACTATGATGAAGAAAATTTTTTTTAATTTGAAGAAAGTTAAATAATTATTTTCAGTCCTGTTTATTTCACTGTGTTGGTTCATTTAACTTAAATATTACTTCCTTTTTTTGGAAACTTGTGGTCCCCTTAACCTCATAGCGTTGCTTAATCCTGGGGTGATTGCCATGGTATTGGTTAGTTTTTCCTGATGGTCTTTATAATTTTTTAATTTATTATATTTTTATCTTCACCTGAGGACATCCTCATTAATCTGAGAGAGGGGAAGGCGGGTGGAGAGGAAGGGAGAGAAACATTGATGTGAGAGAGCAGCATAGATCGGCCGCCCCTCACACATGCCCCGCCTGGGGCCCAAACCTGCAACTTTTCAGTTTACGTCAGGACGCTCCAGCTAACTGCGCTGCACCTGCCAGGGCCCTGATGGTTTTTAAATAGGTGTTTTGGGGAGGGTGCTGTGTGATGTTTTTTCTTCCTGTGTGAAGAAATAACTACATTCAAAGAAGAGTTGGCGACTATATTTATTTTACCACAACTTCCAGAGCAATGGACTTTGTTGACACTTGCCAGCTTTAAAGTCTAGTCAAGTGCTGAGAAGGTGAACTTGGGGAAGCACGCACGCTGGCAAGGTCATTTCCAGGGAGCAGTGGATTGGTTTTCCTAAGGGCGCAGCAGAACCTGGAGGCACCAAGCATTAGGAGGTGGTCTATGGAAAAGGGGGTAAATTCTGACCACTTGTTTCTGCTCACTATTTCACTTTATGAAAACTTGTTTAAAAAATAGGAAACTTTATTAAAGTTGTGAGTTATCCTGGCGCATGTTTGTAACAGTGGGAAATTGTAACCCACCCATCATTCGCATGTTTGTAACAGTGAGAAATTGTAACCCACCCATTATTCTTTTGACCTTGTTTCTCTAAGTGTGGACTCTGACTAAGACGTAGCTTGTAGATGAACAGATGAACAGCGTGTTTCTATAAGAATCCTAGGAACTAACTTCAGAAGACACTGACCCCCTACCTTCAGGCATCCCAGCTCTAGGAGATATGCCGACCTTAAACCTTGAAGTCAGGGTCATCTAAAATCAGGATGATGGAGCCGGGATGACTAAGCCAGGATGATGCGCACCAACTATCACTGTCCTTATCAGAACAGACTGTGCCTGTCTGCACGTAGAGAGCTTTTCAACTCCCTTAACCTCTTTGTTCTCTTCCCTTCTCCCTCCTTATCACAACCTCTAGCCCCACTGAGATGTGGAGATAGGCTTTGAGAAGTGAATTCCCCAGCCTCCCAGGAGATGGACTTTGAGAAGCCAGTCCCTCATCTTGTCAGGAGATGGGCTTTGTGACGAGCCCCCCATCTTCCAGGTGGCTGGCACCTGAAAATGAACCACTTTCCTTTACATCAGCCCCTGCCTCTTGAGTATTGGCTTTTGTAGCTGCAAGCAGCTGACCTGCCTGCGGTTACATGCTGGGAAATGCTGTTTTAGACATAAAGTTTTAGACTAAAATTCCAGAAGGGGGTGGCTATAGAACACCAGACCAGAGGCCCCTGAAGTTGCAGTCCGACCACCTCGAATGTGCCATGGAAGCAGCAGAGGGCCACTGAATGTGATAGAAATTCCCTTAATCAGTGTGTTCTTCCTGTGACTTGAGCGCTGAATGATAGTGTATCTGCCTCTTGGTTTATTGAAAGGAGAGCCTATGAGTTCCTGCTCTGTGCGTAGCACGGACACGTGTTCTCAGAGACACGCGGCAGGAGTGGCTGAGCGGGACACACACACGTTGCACGGAGTTCTTACCTTCTCTGGGGACTGTTGTATGTTTTCTTTTTCTCTGCCAAGGTGATCTGAATTCTGTTTTTTAAAGAGAATCCTGGTTGCTTGGAGCCAGAGGGAATTAGCTGTGGAAATGTCCCCAAACTGAGTGTGGGGGTGGACTAAATGACTGTAAATTCCTCTCAATTTGAGGAGTTGGTTATGGCTACTTCAGAGCAAGCTGCTTTACCCTCTCGCTGTATAAACAAAATTGCCCTTCTCTAACCTTGTCCTGCCGAAAAGAAAAAGTGACCCGCCAATATGTCAGTTGCGAGAGTTGCCTTTTGTCCTGAGTTTCTTTCCCCATAAGCCTAAGAGTTTGGTTGTTTTCTTTTTCATTTTATTTTTCCCTCTGCTATTTTCAAAGTTCTGGACTCGACTTAACTCCTGCAGTGGTTTACCTTAGAAATTTTAACGTGTAGATTTAACTCAGTGAAGTTTAGAATGAATCAGTAGCTTGTCTATGCTCCTGAATAAAACATTTCAAACGATTTAATCCTGTATAAGTGTCCTGGATTTACATGCTCTGGTGCCCGGTGCTTTTAGTTCTATTTCTTTGTTTAACTCTCACAAATTACACATGAGTGTAGGCACCTGCAGCCAGTGTGTGTTCAGGCTTTACTGACACTTCTTCTTGTATCTTAGGTCTTCTAGGATTATTGTCCTTCATTCTTAAATGTATCCTTTGGAAATTCTTTTTGGTTGTTTCTGGTAATAATCTGTCCTAATTTTTGTGATTTTAAGAGATTTTATTTAGTTAGTTTTAGAGAGAGGGGAAGGGACGGAGGAGGAGAGGGGAGGAAGCATTGATGTGGGAGGGAAACGTGCATCAGTTGCCTTTTGCACACCCCAACCAGGGGCCGGGCCCACAAGGCAGGCGTGTGCCCCGATCGGGAATGGAACCGGGACCAGTGGTGACCATGTGGTTTGCAGGGCGACGCCCATCCCACTGAGCTACACCAGCTCAGGGCTAATTTTTGTGATTAAAAAAAATTCTTTTCTATCCTCCATATCAACAGATATTGTTTTAAAGATATTCTACTGACTTCAGGTTTCTATTACTGCTGTTTATAAGTTGGCTGTTATTCTAATTGTTGTCCTTTTAAAAACGAGTACTCTCTTCTGCCTGCCCGCTGCTCGCCAGCCAGTATGTATTTCCCCGCAGGGAGCTTTTTTCCACTGGGAAGCTTTCTCACTCTTCTCTCCCATATATTTCACTTTTCTAAAGCTTTGTGCTGCATTTTGGTGAATTTCTTCACATCCGCTTCCCAATTCATTAATGAGCATCTTCACCTGTGTGTACTATGTGGGTTTTTTAAAAGCCATTATTTATCTAATTTCAATTACCGCGTAGTTTCATTTCTACAAATATGTTTGCTCCCCCCCCACCCTTAGATTTGCTTGGTCATTTTTGATGGTCTCTTGTTCTTTCATTATACCTTCACTGTTCTCTTCTAATTTCCTGTGGTAAACATAATGCATATTTTACATCCTTTTTTTCATCTGTGACTGGTTTTTCCAGTATTTACTATGTTTGATTCTGCAGGGGCTTTTTTGTTGTCGTTGTTTCTTTTAACTCTCAGTCCTGGTGACTTGCTTGCTGTGTGTGTCTAGATTGTGGACTCGTGTATCTCAAATGTGTATCTCGGGGGTTCTTCGAAGCCGGAGTTCCTCGGAGAGAATTTGCATCTGCCCCTGCGTACTTGGGTACTACCAGAGCAGGGCCCCTTGGGGCTGGAGCGTTTGGGGGTGTGCGTAGTGGTACCTGTGATACGAATTTCAGTTCCCAGCCTTTGTGATGACAAGCCTGTTGATAGGAATTCTCCAGCAAGATACTTTTAGGTATTTCCATTCTACCCAGAGGCAAGGATGAGAGGGGTCAGTGTCCCCGCCTTCTCCATCTGCCTGGTGTTTTTCCCCTAATAGTCCATCTATTTCGATCTGATCTCCACCCTACAGTTTGTCTGTCTTCCCAGCAGCCTCCAGTTGAAATGCCTGCTTCGTCACTGGCGTATATCTCTCTGGCTTTAAGCTTTCTCGGCATATCTGGCCTGTAAGGGTTTCCCCTTAAGGCAGCCTGTATGAATGGATTATTATAATTTTTATAATGATATCCACTATTTCCCAGTTCTTCTAGACATCTACTTGGAATATTGTTAGAGACTGAAGCTCCCGTGGTTTATATATGGAGACATTTTAGTTTTTCACATCCAACAACACCAGTGGAGAAAAGCGATTCCATGGGTTATTCAGTTGAACGTTCTTTGAGATAAGGCCACGGATTCCTTGAGACATAAAAAAATGCAAAAAACTTGCCTGGGAGATTAGCTTTGACAGAGAGATATGGGAGACTGGTAAAAAAAAAAAAAAAAACTAAATGAAAAGATATCCGCTTGAAACTATCTAATTTTTTTTTTAGGTATTCTATAATGATAGTGTTTGGGGGTGGCGATAATAAAAAGGATACGCACTGAATGTTTTGTTTTTATTAAGGTGCACCTCCCACTGTGTGCTTCACTAGTCTTCCAGTATTGTTCCGAATGCCATGTCATGGGAAGAGTGTTTGAAAATAGGTAGCATAACATTCCTACATCGTATTAACTCGGGATATTGAAAATGTGAGCTGGACTGTAAATTGATCTGTTTTGAATTATGGTTTTATTTTTAGCATTGGGATGTTCTTGATTTTAATCAGATTGGTTCTGCTTGTTTTCAAACAGGCCCCAGGCATGGAGGAAGTGGTATGGGAACAGTACACAGTGACCCTGCAGAAGGTGAGTGCCGTGCTGTCCTCGTGTTCCTGAGCTCGCAGATCGAGGGTCTTGGTTATTTTGACCTAAACATAGTCTTGTTCCTCCTTCAGGTGGATCATGCATTGCAGGGAACAGCTGGCAGTCATGACCACATTAAAGATTTGCATGTTACTACTTTTTTTTTTGTTAAAGTCTGTATAACCTAGAAAATTATACAGGTTATTTAGTGCATTCATCTACCTCCAGACAGAACAGGTTATGAAAAAAAAAGAGAAAGGGGAGGAATGGAAATAACCTGTACTGTTTAAGGACAGTGATGTGCCGCTACAGCTTTTATGACTTTAGTTATAATATGGAGAAAACTTACAACATCCTCTGTGAGTTTGATGTCTAAACTAAATTGTAAAACATTGTTTTAGCAGTCAGGAGACACGGATTGTTTTCCTTGTTTTACTCCTAATTGCATGAAGAGGTGTCGAGTTAATTAGATTAAAATATCCTCTCCCCACCCCACAGTGGTATTGAAAGTAGAAGTAACACCAGATAGTAAATATATTTTACTTAATTTTCAAAGTCAGGATTAAATGAGATGTAATAGGAACAGCTTCCAGTACAGGGAGTCTGGTGCCTAACTGTTGCTCAGTAAGTGTCAGTGCCGTTCCTGTCCAGTCTGACAGCAGATTTCAGGGTAAGCACAATAGCTGTTCGCCCCGCTCAAAACAAGTGCAGCCACCAAGCGTGTGCGAGTGATACGGGTGCAGCCGGGCTGGACTAGAACTTCACTCGTGACTCCCAAGTCTTATTAAATGGAGCTGCCTTGGTCAGTGTTGCTGCGACTTTCCTGGGCCCCGGGGGGAGGGTCTTCTTCCTGCTCTGAATCCGTCCCGTCTCTGTCACTTCTTAGAGGGGATTATAAGTTCCTCAAATGGAGTCTCCTTCAACTCCAGGCCCTGTCTTTAATGAAAATTTTGTTTCTGAATAAACACTTATGCAGTTAATCCAGGTAGAAAAAAGAACAGACCAGCGCCCCGGAGCTAAAACTTCTGGGGCAGTAATCATGGTTTCGTCCGTTGAGAGGCTCCCCCTTCAGGCCTGTTTTCAATTCTAGTTGTCTTCTGACTCTTCTCTGTGCCCTTCCACCAGCAGGTCTCATACCCCTTGAGCGGTAGATCCCAGTTTGGCAAGCAAGAGACATTATGGGCCTGGTGTAGAGGATGGAGCTCCCTCTGTGCAAATCCAGGCATGAGGTGACGGCATCGCCAAATTGGAAGCCGTGTGATTAATGAGCAGCCCTGCCTGTTTTGTGTTGGTGATTGTTTATCATCAGTGGGCATGGTGGGCCCCCATGTAGGAGCTTTTGTTGGGGGGAAATTTTTTATTCTTGGAGCAGATTTTTATATAATCAAACCACGATTAGGGTTATAGTCACATATACCCACATTATCTGGATGGTAGTACCTGGGAGCTTAGCTTTTTTAAACACTGAAATGAATTAGGATTTGGCATTATCTGAGTTTACTGTTACTCTTGGCCGTAAAGTTAATTAATCTGTATTTCCATCTTGTACACCTTACATGCATGTAGAAAAGAATTTAATGTTTTGCTGTCATAAGATTTCAAAACTAAGGTTATCTTCAGATTTTATCTTGTAAATCCATTTCCTTCTTTTTCACCCTGTATGAAAATGGGGTCGCCAGCTCATCTAACTTGGAAGTGAAAAGTACACATTATAGGGACGAATTTAGCACAGACTCAGTTGTGCGTGATGTGGTGCCAGCTCTGGCCAGGATACGAGGACAGGTGTGATTGGCGATTCGAACAGCACAGCCCTGTTTGGACAGAAGCTGTTGTTTTCCATCCCCTGCCAGCTTCCAGTGATAACTCCAGTCAGTGCTATCAATCTTGTCCAGCTTACACAAGGCTGTTCCTGTCAGATAAGGGACTTCCCTCCGTCGGCCTGTCAGCTAGCAGGGAGGCTGCTTTATTTTGTTTTTGTAAGCCCACTCTTCCTGAGCTGTCTCTGGTGATCGGTTGGCTCTTTATACTGTGTGTTAACTGCTTGTAACAAATCCTGCAAGCCGCTTATGGAAGGGTGTTTTTGTTTTCATTTCCTTCTCTTAACTTCAATGAACAGGATTCCAAGAGAGGGTTTGGAATCGCAGTGTCCGGTGGCAGAGACAACCCCCACTTTGAAAATGGAGAAACGTCGATCGTCATTTCTGACGTGCTCCCGGGCGGGCCGGCCGATGGGCTGCTTCAGTGAGTGCTCCTCCTTCCCGCCCCACCCCCGCCAGTCCCCCTGGGTGTCTCGAAACAGGATGCTTTGGGTGGGGTGCACTTTTAAAATAATTTTCAAAAAACATGTATGTGTGTGTGTGCTTTTACATACTATTAGGTTGGCCAAAAAGTCCATACATGGGTTTTTTTTTTCTGTAAAATAAAAGACCCATTTTTCATTTTCACCAAAAACTTCATTGATTTGGATATTTTGAGTATGTCAGCTGTCTCCTCTGGGGCATAAAGTTGATTGTTCTCAGTGTCTCCATTTGATCGCCATCAACTCCAACTGGTCTACCAGGCCGTGGAGCATCGTCCAGTGAGAAATCTCCAGCACGAACCTTCACAAACCACTTCTGACATGTTCAGTCAGTCACAGCACCTTCTTCACACACTGCACTAATCTTTTTTTGGGTTTCAATTACGTTTTTACTTTCTTGATTATATTAAAGCATAATATGACGAAAATGTTGCACATTTTCTTCCATCTTTAATACTAAAATGGCTACACAAAAATTCATGGATTTTGATTTTTTTAAAGTGCACACTGATATGACAGCTGTCACAATACAGTCTAACAGAAGTGTTTCGAATGAAGTGATAGACAACTAAGCGCTACTAGAGCCACCTTACAGGAAAAAAAGCAGATGAACTTTCTGGCCAGCCCAATACGTGAGTGTAATACGTGGATTGGGGCCAAAACACAGCAGTCCTCTGGGAACATCCAGACTGCGGAGGAAGGAGGGCAGGGTTTCCTCGGGAAGAGAGTTCAGACCATCGCAGCTGTCATTCCTGGGTCGAGAGACCATTTCTGAACATGGCATATGGGATTGGCATGCTTCTTCTACCCCTCAACACTTAACCCAGCACTGTTTATTTTAACTTATGTTCGTTAAGAGTGTAATGGCGATTCCCTGGATTAATGACTATCTGATTTGTACGAGGGGCGTGGCGTTGGGGAGCGCCATCTTTCTGGTCAGCAGAAATGATGCCATTTCATGAACATCTGTCTGAGTCCCTCAGCATCGTCTCTTCAGGGCAGAACCTGAAGTTAACCATGGGACTCTGGGCCAGACAGCTCCCAAGTTTAAGTACTATTGGCATTTCAAGTCTCTATGGTCTTATCAAAGTTAGTAGACTTTCAGAGAGCAAAGAGAATTTTAAAATGACTTTTGGGGTGAGATAAACTAAGAATTAGCGTTCTGTGACCTCAGAATTTCTTTAAGAATCTGAGGCAAGCTCTTGACCTCCTCCTCTCCGAAACACGAGTGGATATAAACCTTCGGGAAGTCCACTGTGCCCCTGGGGTGAGGAGGACTGAGGCAGCAGGTCACTTTTGCCAGGAGCCTCGTCAAGTGGCTCCTGGAGGGACCCTGTGGTTTGGGTCCTTCCCCCCTGCTGGTTTTCAGTAAACAGTCAAAAGCAGGCTGAGGGACTGCAGGGTTCCCTCGTCAGAACCCAGACTGAGTGGACTGATTAAGCCTGGGGAGTCATCAGGCACTCAGCCCTTTAATAAGCATGTCAGGCCAGTTTGCTGCCTCTGTTCCTACATGGAGGATTCACAGTGACTAGATGGGAGTTGTTCATACCCCGTGGTTGTTTTCTGTCCGCAGAGAGAACGATAGGGTGGTCATGGTTAACGGCACATCCATGGAGGGCGTGCTCCATTCGTTCGCCGTTCAGCAGCTAAGAAAAAGCGGGAAGATCGCGTCCATTGTAAGTTCTGGGTTTGGGTCAGCTCCCCTCTGTAGAATTTTGGGGTTTTGCCCAGAAGAAAATTACCACTTGATTTTAAACACTTGACACAGTTGTATCATCTAAGAGCTGCTACCTCTTGTATCCTCAGTGCTTTAGCAGGGCGATGTAATGGGTGATGAAAATAATTCCTCCCTGCCTCTTTCTCCTAACTTCCAACCACCTGTGTTCTCTTATCAGCATGAGTTTGCTTTCAGAGCCCGGTTACACAATTACTCCCTGTGAGAATTAAGTAGATTGAGAACAGTGGTGAAAAAGCATTAATGTAGGAAATAGATTTCACCTGAAAAACTCGTTTGTGAAGGCCCAGACAAGATCTGCTGTATCTTCACAAACTAGAGTTTCTTAGGAGGCAGTGGCAGCCAATAGCATTCATTCATTTATTTGCTCTCTCATCCGTGTAGCAAACAGTGGTACAGGGTCACCTCTGAGCCAGACGCCGCTTGGTTCTTGAGCGGGTCTGAGCTGCCGGGAGTGTTCTCTCCAGTGGGGCCAGTGCACTCACAGAGCAGAAATTTGAGTGGAGCGGGTTTGAGGGCAGTGCTAGAGAGGTGCACCAGGTGGGAGGTATTTCATTTTTTTTTTTAACTTTGTATCATGGACGTTTTCAAACAAAAGGGAGAGTTCAGAGATTAATGTACTAAACAGTTATATATGTAATGCATGTTAGTATTCTATCATATTTACTTATTTTCCCCTCTGTATGTGCACATAAACACAACTTTTTGTGAATCATTTGAAGGGAAGTTGCAGACATGACGGTTTAGCTCTGCTTACTTCAGCATGTGTCTTCCAAATGGGGACATTCTTCTGCACCATTATGATACCATTATCCAGTGTAAGACCATTCCTAACAACTCTCCAGTGTCATCCAACATCCAGTGCATATCCTGAGATTTCTTCGATAGACTTTTCCTTCTTCCCCAGGGGATCTAATCATTCATTGTCCCCGGCCCTGAATCTGTCTTATTCTTTTGAATCTAGGAGGGCTCCCCCCACTCCCTGCCACTGTTCACCCCAACCCTCCACGCCCCCTTTTTAATGACAGTGACCTTTGGAAGAAGCGAAGCAGATGTATATAGAATGTCTCACTTTCTGGATTTGCATTTTTATAACTTACAGCGAGTTCAAGTGTACTGGTGCTTTTCACACTCTGAGTAGACGCAGATTTTGGAGGCACTTTGTACTCTCTGTCTGACGTCGTTCTCAACCCTCCGAAGTCTTTATTGCCCCTGTGTTCCAGAAGAGGAAGCTGAGGCTTAGGGACACACAGTTTTACTGGGAGGAGAACCAGAGCTTTTAACCACCGCATTCTCTTATGCTTAACTGTGATCCTCTTACATCTGCACTGTGTTTTGGTGAACAGGTGGTCAAGAGGCCTCGGAAGGTTCAGTTGGCCCCCCTGCAGGGCGGCCTTCCCCTCAGTGAAGATGACCGGGCTTTTGAGGTAATGGATGAGTTTGACCATAGAAGTGCCCACAGCGGATTCAGCGATCGGTACAGTGAGAGGAGCCGGCTGCGCAGCTGGGAGGACAGCCTGGAGGGGGGGCACCCCCACGAGCGGCCGCACAGCCGGGAGAGGGACCGGAGCCGCGGCCGGAGCCTGGAGCGGGGCCTGGACCACAATGACTATGGCAGAGCCCGAGACCGTAGCCGTGGTCGGAGCCTGGAGCGAGGCTTGGACCAGGACAGCTATGGCAGAGCCCAAGACCGAAGCCGCGGCCGGAGCCTGGAGCGGGGCCTGGACCATGACTATGGGCGAGGCCGAGATAGCAGCCGAGGCCTGAGCTTTGAACAGGCTTACGGCCAGCCCTATGACCGGGCCTACAGCCCGGAGGTGGAGTACAGGCACAGGGCACAGCCCGATGCCCGGTATGAAGGATCTTGGAGCCGCAGCCGCGAGCACCTCCACTCACGCAGCCCCAGCCCCGAGCCGAGAGGGCGGCCAGACCATGCAGGCCAGCTGGAGATGGACAAGCCCATTGGGGTCCTTCTGATGAAAGGCAAAGCAAATGAAGGTAGTAATGCTTGGTGTAGAAAAGCGCTAGTATAATAATAGCTAACTCTTACATGGCACCTTCTGTGTGCCATGCACTGACCTAAGTGCTTTGCACCATTTAGTTCATTTCACCCTCATCACTGCCTCATGTAGGAGTTTGCGTATCTTTATTTTATAAGGCACAGATAAGTTTATTGTGCCTGCATTTGCTGAGGGACAGGAAAGCTCATTGACTTGCACATTGAACTTGCACAGACTGCAGAAATTTGGCTTTAAACTACTAGGCCATTGGTTCTCAAAGCAGCATAAGTACCAACTGGACACTTGTTAGAAATGTATACCCCTCAGGCCTCAGCCCAACAGCCCCATTTCTCAGAAACTCAGGGGTGGGTCCTGAGTTAATGAGCCCTCCTGGTGGGCCTGCTGAAGCTTAAACTGATGAAACAGCTCTCTGCCAGGACCTATGCTGAAATTGTTCTCTTTGTTTAATCCTCACCAGCACCCTGTGTGGTAGGTAGGAGACGTTCTGTTTTACAGGTGGGAATATCAGAGGTCAGAGACATTTTTGGTGTGCCTGAGATAGTTTAGGGACTTGGGCCCCAGGATTGGAAAAATACCAGGTGACTAGGAAGGCGAGTGAAGGCCAGGTGGCCAGAAGAAAGGCCAGGTAAGCTGACTACGAGAATGTTACCACTCCTCCATGTTTTGCTTTAAAAAAAAAAGGCAGAGTTTTATCTTCTAACTGCTTGCCTTTCTTACCTGCCTTGGAACATTCCACAAGCCCTCCTGCTTCAAAAAGCCCGTCTTACTGTCCTCACTTTGACAAGCCCGCCTTGTCTCCACTTACAGAGCAACCAGGCAGAGCCACCCCCCCAGCCAGTTTGGAGGACCTTCCTTTCCTCTGTGCTGTCTCCTTGGTGCTCAGACAAGCTGAATTGAATCTTCTTGGAAATTCCTCTGGTCTTTTCTTTTGATTTCTATCTTGGGGAACCCAAGAACCCAGTTTGGGTAATATGCCCATGCACGGGGTTGGCCGTGGCCCAGGCTGCCAGCCCCACATTGCATTCCCGGTCATCTGCACACACTCGACCCCATCCAGAATGCACTAAAGCCCCGCGTGGCAGTCAGTGAGGCTGCCAGCACCTGCAGTTTAGGTCAGGCAGGGTTCTGAAAGTCAGTGGACTTGCCCACACCTTGAAGCCAGTTAGTGCTGGAGCTGGAACTCAAACCTCCATGGCTGGTAGGAAACAAGTAGGTGAATGAACAGGGCCAGAAGCCCAGTGTGGAGATACTCCTTGCTTTGATTCTTGGCTTCTGACTTTTTAAGTTCTTTGTGACAAATCTTTCATTTTCTTTTGTTCTCTAGTTGTTCTCCTTCCAGGAGGACAAAAGATAAAGAGCACCTGAGCATGCAAAGTGAAAAGTACTGCTTTCTAGGTTGGGAATTTACATTTTAAATAGCCTATTTCTGAGGAATATGTATCTTAGGAGGTTTAAGAATTCTTTAGACTCTTTATAACCATTTATAATGCCATCCTAATTCATCAGCCCACAAGAGTTACAAAACCGCTGTGCTCCCAGATTGCAAGGTGGACCATGGTAAGGTTTTCAGGAAGGTGGCTGGGCCTGCGGGCTCCTTCGAGGTGGGGGGGGGGGGCTAGTGCGCATTCTACAGGACTTGCATCCAAGGGTCTTGAGTTCCCTAAGGCAGTGCTTTTCGGACTTTCCCCTCCTTTTTTCTCATCTTTCCCTCTCCCTTTTCTTGCTCCCCCTCCCGCCCTCCTGCCACAGAAAGAATCACATTTAGCAAACAAGCATGGCTTGTACCTGTACAGATTTGAACAAAAGTGTTGTGAGAGAGTACTTTATGTGATATATTCCAAGAGGTTCCATTACATTTAATTTAAAAATGCTGGTTGCATCTCACTAAATTGGTAAGAAGACTTACTAATGGGTTGTGACCCACAATTTAGAAAGACGTTGTTTGTGCTAAGGGACTGCCCATGTCATGCCTGGTCTTAGTAGTACTATACAGGAAATAAAGGGGGTTATGACCCTTTGCTGATATAGTGTGTTAATCCTCCTAGGCCATTTTGTTCCTCAAACTTAGAATTCATTAAGACTTAGAATTTGTTTTTAAAAAGTGCCGCTTTTTAAAAGTTTTTTTGGGCCGCCTTTTGCTGAGATTACATAATAACTTAGTTACCACTGGCCAGAGTTGCATAAGAATTGATCTTTAATGAAATTTGGCAGTAGGCAAGATCTACATTTGATTAAGAAAAATGTGATCTACTCATATGGCCAGCTCTTGGCATCTCAGGGCACCAAGTAGCTTCCTGGTAAATGTGTTAGAAGCTGGTTAACTGATTTTTTCCAATTCATTTAAGAGATCTCCACATGCAAACCAACCTTACAAGTGCAGTTTTTAAGAGGATAAAGGAATGGTTGATATGCAAGAAAGAAGTTATCACTCAAGCTTGTCTCAGCCTTCTGTCCCAGCCAGTAGGGAACTGCCAACCATGAAAGAAGATGCTGTCTTACCATTATTCACTCTTTCTTTCTTTCTTTCTTTCTTGTATATTTTATTGATTATGCTATTACAGTTGTCCCAGTTTTTTTCTCTTTATTCCTGCTCTGCCCTGCATCCCCCCATCTACCAGCATTCCCTGCCCCTTAGTTCATGTCCAAGGGTTGCACATACAAGTTCTTTGGCTTCTCTGTTTCCTCTACCATTCTTAACCTCCCCTGTCCATTTTGTGCCTACCAGTTATGCTTCTTATTCCCTGTACTTCCCCCCCCTTCCCCTCTCCCTCCTCACTGATAACCCTCCCTGTAATCTCTATTTCTCTGATTCTGTTCCTGTTCTAGTAGTTTGCTTAATTTTTGCTTTTGTTTTTTAGGTTCAATTGTCAATAGTTAAGAGTTTGTTGTCATTTTACTGTTTGTGATCTCCTTTTTCTTAGATAAGTCCCTTTAACATCTCATATAATAAGGGCTTGGTGATGATGAACTCCTTTAACTTGACCTTATCTGAGAAGCACTTCATCTGCCCTTCCATTCTAAGTGAAAGCTTTGCTGGATAGAGCAATCTTAGATGTAGGTCCTTGCCTTTCATGACTTCAGATACTTTGCAGCCCCTTTTTGCTTATAAGGTTTCTTTGGAGAAATCAGCTGATAGTCTTATAGGCACTGCTTTTTAGGAAGCTATTTTTTCCTTTTACTGTTTTTAAGATTCTCTCTTTATCTTTAATCTTGGGTAACTTAGTGATGATATACCTTGGTGTGTTCCTCCTTTGGTCCAATTTCTTTGGGAGACTCTGAGCTTCCTGGAAATCTGTTTCCTTCACCAGACTAGGGAAGTTTTTCTTCATTATTTGTTCAAATAAGTTTTCAATTTCTTGCTCTTGTTATTCTCCTTCTGGCACCCCTGTGATTCAGATGTTACAGTGCCTAAAGTTGTCCTAGAGGTTCCTAAGCCTCCCCTCCTATTTTTTAATTTTTGTCTTTCTCATTCTGTACCAGTTAGATGTTTATTTCTTCCTTTTGTTCCAAATCATTGATTTGAGTCCCAGTTTCCTTCCCTTCACTCTTGGTTCTCTGAATATTTTGCTCTATTTCATTTTGTGTTGCCTTCATTTTTTTCTTCATTTTGCTGTGAGCATCCTGATTATAAGTGTTTTGAACTCTGCATTAGATAGGTTGTCTATCACCTTGTGGCTTAGCCCTTTTTCTGGAGTTTTGATCTGTTCTTTCATTTAGGCCATATATTTTTTTAATCTCAGAGCAGGGGGTGTTGCAGGGGGTGGGGCCTTAGGTATTTGCTAGGGCGGGGCAACCCTCTTTGCTCCCTTGTGCCGTTATCTGTGGGGGAGGGTCAGAGGGGACAATGCCTCTCACTCGCTCTGCTCCAGCCCCACTTTTCAGCAAACTCTCCCCCGTGAGGCTGGGAGTTTCTCCTGCTGTGGCAACCCCTGCAGCTTTTCACAGCTAGAGGTTTCCTGTTCAGCCAGCCCTGCCTCCCCTGCACAGGCCACCGCCTTGCTGCGCATCCTCTCTGCTCCGCTGCGTCTTCACCCCTCTTCCTGGTCTGAATGAATGTTTCTTTAACTCTTTGGTTGTCGGATTTCCATGCAATTTGATTTCCTGGCACTTCTGGTTGTTTCTTGTTTTTAAATTGGTTGTCATCCTTCTTCTGGTTGTGTGAAGAAGTGAAGCATTTCCACCTACACTTCCACTTTGGCTGGACCTTGAGTCCCAACCCCATATTCTTTCCTGAGTGTCAGCTCGCTAAGTGGGTGGGGAGTGGGGCTCAACACTTTTCATCATATGGTAGGATCTGATGCTATCTTACCGTAAGTCACGTAAAACTTATCTTTCAGCCTAATTCATAACTTTCCCCAATTGTAAAAAGTTACTTTGTTTTGTAATTACAAGATTTTGACTTCAGAACAGTAATAAAATTTAAATATGCCTCTTTTGAAACCTTCTAACATCCTAAAATAACCAAAATTCACCCTTAAAAATACATATTTTTACAAGTTTGGCAAGTAATATCAGCATAGTCTGAATAGTATTTCAAGTATTTTAAAGTATACACACTCAGTACAGAGTTTTTTGTTTTGAGAGCAATTCGAAGTCCATAAACCCTCAGAGCTATGCCGGTTTTAGTTAAATGCTTTATTGCTTTGCCTGGATTATTTGCCCCTTTTCTTTACACACTGAAATTTCTTCAGCGCCAGCCCCCATGCACGCTGAGTCGTCACAGGTGGAGGCAGCTCTGTCCACAGTGCCATCCTGCAGGCAACTGCACCATCAGCAGACAGTGCCTGTTAAGACGTACTGAATTGTTTTTTCTCCCCAACGTTGTATATGGAAAAGGGTTAATTTTGTAGCAGATACTCACATATAGCCTTCACTTAGTTTCACCAGTTGTTAACATTCTGCCACTTGTTTTCTTTTGCCTTTTTTTCCCTTTTCTCCTGCTTCCTTCCCCTCTCCCTCCTCCCTACCACACCCAACCCCCTGTCTCTCAGTAGTGTTCTGGAACCACTTGAAAGTACGTTGCAGGCTACATGACCCTTTACCCTTAAATACTTCAGCAGGTATCTCCCACGGATAAGAACATTCTCCTATATAACTGTAATGCCTTCATCACATTAACATTGATGCCCCTTTTAATACATTATAGTGCAGTTCATTTTGAAATTGCTGCAAAATAATGTAACCCACCCCCCTACCCTCTCACCTCTTCCCCACATGAGATCAAAGATCTACTGAAGGTTCGTGCGTTGCATTTGGTTTTTATGTCTCTGAATCTGGATAGTCCCTCTGCCTCTTTTGCTTCATATGACATTGACTTTTTCTCCAGGCTAAGTCATCTTACAGAATGTCCCACATGCAAAGTTAATTTTTCATCAGGATGTTAAAATAGTTCCCAAAAACCAGACTGAGTTTTCTGAGCCAGTTGGTGAACTGTGTGCTCGTTGGTGTTTTTGTCCCCTAGAGTACGGCCTGCGGCTGGGGAGTCAGATCTTCATAAAGGAGATGACCAGCACCGGTCTGGCAACTAAAGACGGCAACCTGCACGAAGGGGACATCATTCTCAAGGTGGGCAGCCGGGGCAGAGGACAACCAGACGCATGCTTGGCTTCGCCGCCTGCATGTCCACATTCAAGTGCAGACACAGTAAAACCTCGTTGCAGTGGGAGTCGGTAGTAAGACAACGTCTGGGAAGAACAGCTGAGCGCCAGAATTTTTATTGGAAAAACCAGACTTGGAGATCTGTAATACTTCAATGTCAGTTTTTAAAAATAGCTCAATGAGTACTTTTTTTCTTGCCTGTTTGTTTAAAGTTTAAGCTCTTATTCCCCAAACGAAGGGAAGATGAGAGGGAGAGTTGGTAGTATATGAATGCTGAATACTGAATAGTTTTTGTAAACCTCTCCAGTCAGGAGACACGTTACTGTAGTAAACCGAACCATTATCTTGAGCTTGGAAGTTAAATAAATTAGCAGAGTAACTTAAGTACATTACAGCTCTGTTGTGCCTGTGTTTGGGATCCAGGCATGCAGGATTATATTTAATTTAAAGGATAATTCACTTTCGTTCAGTGAGTCACCCTAAAGCCCATGTCTGTCTGAATAGATGAGCAAAGTCTGTACATTTTTAGTAGGAGAAAATGTGAATTTTTTAATTTCCCTGTGAATAGTTGTATCACATATACCATTACTGTTCTTTATAAACACAGATAAATGGAACTGTAACTGAGAACATGTCTTTAATGGATGCTCGGAAACTGATAGAAAAGTCAAGAGGAAAACTCCAGCTGGTGGTGTTGAGAGACAGCAAGCAGACGCTCGTCAACATCCCATCGTTAAATGACAGTGACTCAGAAATAGAAGGTAAAGAGAGGAGGCCGTGAGCTTGGCTGGAAGAGAGGGGGCTGTTGCTTCCGCGTTCTTACCTGCACTTAGTGTGGCTGTCCCGCTGGAAGTTAAATTTCCAGCGAAAGCCTCCCCTTTAAACTTTTAATTCCCAAAGATAAGTGTTTGGTCGTTCTTTTCTTTTTTTTTTTTTAAGATTTTATTTATTCCTGGAAAGAGGGGAAGGGAGAAAGAGGGAGAGAAATACCAATGTGTGAGAGGTACCTCAATCTGTTGCCCCTAGAATGGCCCCCAACTGGGGACCTGGCCCTCAACCCAGGCATGTGCCCTGACTGGAAATCGAACCAGCAATCTTTTGGTTCGCAAGCCGGGACTCAGTCCACTGAGCCACACCAGCCAGGGCGGTCGTTATTTTCTTATTAAAGTGTCTGTTGAAATTAGGTTTCCAATGTGAAGTTCTGGTGCACTTATGAACTCCCAGTGGGCGCTGTTTAGGCCACTGAAAATAGAACTCATTAGTAAAAAATTCGGTACCAGCAGTTCAAAGAACTAACCACATACATTTGTAAATCACTCATTCTTGCAATTTCTTGTGAGGTTTTTTTAAAGTGGCTATTAATATTTCTAACAGAGAGAAGACAGTATGGAGGTTAGCAAAAATAGGTAGATGTTACAAAGAATCAGTCACAATGGCTTACATTGTGTGTTCAGTGGTTAGCAATCTGTGTCACCTCTTCTATTTCATGACATATATTCATGTCTCAAATATGAATTATACATTGGGTAACATTTTTAACACATACAAACTACCAGTAAAAATAAGTAATGGTGTTATTTTCTAGTTAATCATCTAGTATTGCCTTTGTGTAGCCAAGTTTAGAAAAAATATTAAGTTCTCAAGTTTTAAGATAGATGTTGATTTTTAAAAGCATTGCTTTATAGAACTTAGTTTAATTTTCATTATATCAGAGGTCTACGCAGTTGTGAGTGCTTTGAGTGCAGTGCAGAGAAATCGTGCTGGGAGCTCATTGCCCTGCTGTTCACAGCACGGTCCTCACCCTCCAGCAGCATCAGCAGCATCAGCAGCATCAGCAGCATCAGCAGCATCAGCAGCATCTGGGGCTTTGGTAGAATTGCACTGTCCCAGCGCCCACCCCCCACCCCCCACCCCCTCCCCCGCCTAGAACAACTGCAGTCTAACCAGGGCTCAGGTGATTCTTATGTCACATGCACATTAATGTTTGAGAAGTGTATATATATATTTTTTTCCAGTAATTGAACTTTGACTCTTCAGTAGCAGAAATTGTGCTAGAAACTGTGATGAAGGAGGAACCTAAAATTCTATATTTGGCTTTCTCTTCATTAATTAAGGCCTTTCCCTTTCAACTATCTGGTTTCTTTTTTTCAATTCTGGAAGACCGTGAGACTAATGGCACATTTGCTGCCTGCCTCTCTTCCATTTCCCACGTTTCCTAACCAGAGAAGAGGATAATTTCTGGTACAGGTCTTAAATATTTTATTAAAAAGTCCCTTCTAATTTTTGAAACCAGATGTCTCGGAAATAGAGTCAAACCGATCGTTTTCTCCGGTGGAGAGGCGGCAGCAGTATTCCGACTACGATTATCATTCCTCAAACGAAAAGCTGAAGGAAAAGCCAAAGTAAGATAAATGATGAGTGTCTTTCCCTTGTACGCGTCACTGTCTGTGCACACACATACGTAGTTGTGAATCTGTCACATTGTGAGTATTCACGGGACATGTGCTTAAGTTCAAGGGAGGACGTCCAGAACAGATGGTCCAGGGTGGGCTCCACACCCACGCCCTTCAAGTGTGCGGAGGACGTTGCGGCTGTGGTTGGCACAGAGACCAGCAAGGAACCCAGGTACCAGGAGGAAGCCCCAGGTGAGGCTCATTTTGTTTATTTTTTATTGATTTGTGAGAGAGAGCCGGGGCGGAGGGAGAGGGAGAGAGAGAAACATCAGTTTGTTGTTACACTTATTTGCGTATTCATTGGTTGATTCTTGTGTGTGCCCTGACCCAGGATCAAACCCACAGCCTTGGTGTATCAGGACGATGCTCTAAGCAACTGAACTACCCGGCCAGGGCCCGGGGCTCATTTTAAAGTCACTTTCAGAAGTTTCTGCTTAGTAAATCCAGAGGATGGCTGGAAAGAGAGAGAAAAATCATTTTCAAATATGGAAGAACCATTCCTATCTTTCTTTCTCTCTTTCCTCTTAAAAGATTTTATTTATTTAGAGAGAGGGGAAGGTAGGGAGAATGAGAAGGAGAGAAATGTGATAACGAAACATCAATTGGTTGCTTGCCTTTCACACGTACCCCAACCAGGGATCAGGCCTGCAACCCAGGCAGATACCCTGACCCGGAATCAAACTGGTGACTTTTCAGTTTGTGGGAAGACACCCAACCACCTGGGCCATGCTGGCCAGGGCTCTTTCTCTTAATATTTAAAAAAAAAATGTAAAGAAAAACAGTCCTTTTCCTGCCAACAAATTGGTTGCATTTTGTTCCATTTGATTAGTTATGGTACTTTGTGTCCTGTTTCTGATCCCAGCCCGAGCCGTTCCTGCTCACAGTAGTTCTGACACCAAACGTGTAGCTTTTTCCCTCCCCTCCACTTCCAGGTCTCAAAGTCTCCGGACACCAAGTGAGTTGTCCTGCGATTCAGTTCAGTTCTGACACTGACCCCCTGCAGACCCCAGAAGTTAAGGGCTCTGTCCCACAGGATGCCCTCACTTCACATGCCAGTCTCCAGTCCCAGGTTATCACCTTGACTTCTGACCAACCAGCTCTAAACAGGGAGTTCCCATGACCCTCTTCTCCAGTTTGGTAATTTGCTGGCATGGTTCACAGAGCTCAGAAAAGCATTGTGCTTGCCGATACTGATTTATTATAAAGGATACCACTGAGGAACAGCCACATGCGACATGCAGCCATACATATAGAGCAGGGTGTGGGGGAAGGGAATGCAGAGCCTCCGTGCCTTCTCAAAGCCTGCGCTCTCCTAGTACCTCCATGTATTCACCAGCTTGGAAGCAATCCGAACCCCATAGTTCTGTGGAGGCTTCGTCATGTGCACAATCGATGATTACCTCAGTCTCCACCTCCTCGCCCCTCCCTGGATGATGGGCAGGCAGGCTGAAAGTCCCAAACTTCTGGTCATGGCCAGCTGCGTGCCAAGGCTATCCAGGAGCCCACCAGGAGGCATGTCTTGAATAAGCATCAAGACATTAGGATTCAAGGATTTGAAATCCTTATGTTCCAGGCTAAGCCTCGTTTTTACAGAATAGGCAACACTGTTTCTACCTCTTCCAACGGCTCATTAGTAGAAGCCACTACTAACAGGAGCTATGACTTTGGAACAAAGGACCCTCCGGTCGCCCAGGAAATCCCAAGGGGTGTAGGAGCTGTGCGTCAGGAACTGGGGTCAAACACCAGATGTTAGAGGAAAGATGTTCCCGGCCCCACCAGTGCCCTGGAAATTATGGGGATTTTAGGAACTTTGTGTAGGAATGGGGGGCAGAGACCAAATAGATGTTTTTAATTGTATCACAGTCACTTTTTGTCATATTCGAGTGGCTGAGGTCCTTTTATATCCCGTGTCTGATCTCAACCCTACCCCAACCCTGTCTCTACCACCCTGAACTTATTACCTTGACTTTACATGCATAAATATTTATCCACGAGAAAACAGCATTATTATGGGTTTTTAAAAGAGATTTTATTTATTTATTTTTGGAGAGAAGGGAAGGGAGGGAGAAAAAGGGAGAGAAAAATGGATGTTGGTTTCCTTTTGCACACCCCCTACTGGGGACCTGGCCCACAATCCAGGCATGTGCCCTGACTGGGAATCGAACCAATGACCTTTGAGTTTGCAGGCCGGCACTCAATCCGCTGAACCACACTAGCCAGGGATGTTTTTTTTGTTGTTTTTTTTGTCTTTTTCAGTTTTAAAAAATACTATCTTCTGGTATGTATGATTATATATCTTGAATTTTAGAGGTTCATTTCTCACTTATTTTGAGAAACCATTGGCACCTGCTGTCTTAAAATTAAACTTCACCTTAAAGAATTATTTTTGTTGTTTGATGTGATGATATATATAGCATAAGGTACAGAACTGAATTTTTGGTGGATTTTGTCATCTTCTTTTTCCCTGAGAGGATAAAGGAGGGAGAAACATCGATTAGCTGCCTCCTGCATTTGCAGCCCAGCTGCAGGCTGAACCCACAGCCTCGGCATGTCCCCTGACCGGGAATCAAACTCACAGCCTTTTGGTTTGAGGGATGATGCCCAACCAGCTGGGCCACCCTGGCCAGGGCATAGGTTTGATGATCTTTGTATTTTGAGATGGACTCACTCCCTTTGTCCAGGTTGGTAATGACAGGTGCTTTTTACTTCACAGCTCCTCAATCAAAAGCAGCGCCGAGAAATTTTCTTCGTCCCAGTCCTGAAGATGAAGCGATATACGGGTATCTATTTTCAGCCTTTAAACCCCTTTGTTTTTCCACACAGCTCCGTCTCCTTAACTGAGATCCAGAAAAAAATGGTGTTTTTTTAACAGCAGATGGTGATTTTGCTTAAAATCAGCCACCTTTAATCAACCCCTGTTGCTAGTGTTTATGAGAAAGAACTCATTGGTAGAAGAGCAAAATCAGGAAGTGGGGTAAAGTTTGTGTTGTTGACTCTGTCTGCGCGTCCGCTTACCTGGTTATTTCTCCAGAACGTGATTCTGAGTATTTGAGTTTGGCAGGTTGGTAACTCCAGATAGGTGAGGTACTTACTGCTTAATGCCTCTGTGGGGGCTGCAGTGACCACACAGATGGCGATCCCAGTGTGTGGGGGGAGGACAGTGACGCCACGCTCTGCACTTGACAATGAGAACCCGGGCTGTGCGTCCATTTGACAAGAGCCCTGGAGTGGCGGCAGGTTTTCCTTTGGAAGAATAGTTCACGTGGCCTTAATTTTGTAATTTTAACCTTGCCCTTTATTGGTTTTCTAATCTTGAATGAGCTCACATAAACATTTTATATTTCTACTTCTTTACTAATAAAGTGGGCCTATTACATTTATCTTACAGTACTGAGGATGATAAAGTTATATATTACATGAGGGAAATGAGAGACTTAAACATAAATCACTCTATAGATAGAAGAAATTAAATCTCCCATCTCCTAATGTTGGTCCCCTCTTACAAAAATAATCTTTCATTTTTCCTTTCTGAAACTGAAATCCCTGCAGCCCCAACACCATTATGGTGAAGTTCAGGAAGGGAGACAGCGTGGGCTTACGGTTGGCCGGTGGCAATGATGTCGGGATATTTGTGGCCGGCATCCAAGAGGGGACCTCGGCGGAGCAGGAAGGCCTTCAAGAAGGGGACCAAATTCTGAAGGTAAGGAAAGCCCAGCCCTGTTTCTAGATGTTACAGAGAAAGAGTGGTATTTTCCGGGGGACTTGCAGAAGTGAGGGCAGAGTGGTCCCGCTTGTAAAAATGGATCAGCTGCACGTGTGTGGACCCCCTGGCATCAAGGTCCCAGTTTCCCTGGAATGGGTCCTGTCCTCTCAGCCCTAGAACCCAAAACTCACTCCTGTGGGGGAACTTACAATGTTCAAGACCCTCGCAAAGATTTGTATTCGCTTGATTAACAAACACACTGAGACTAACTAAAGGCCTAGGAAGAAGAGCCTTGCAAAGATCTTGCTAATGTTTAGTTTTTTGTTGATTCCCCTGTCTGGTTGTCACTCATTAAGGCAGTGTGCTGTCATTGAGCAGAGGTGGGTGTTGGCACCACATCATCTGATTTGAACGGCATCCCAGCCTCTCATCAGTTCTGTGACCTTCACTCAACCTCTGAGACAGGTTTCTGCATCTGTCCACTGGGGATAAAAATACCTGCCTTGCAGGGACCCTGGGAAAATTAGAATAGGCACAGGCACCTATTCTAACACAGGCACCCAGCAGAGTTCCTGGCACAAGAATATGAAGGTCAATGTTCCTTCTGTTACCCATTGGAAAATAATAAGTGGCTTCTACTGAATATGTTATTTACATCTAAAGTTGTCCAGGAGGAGGATTTCTTGGTTAATCGAATATGGGTACTTTTAAAGTTACTGTATATGTATTTGTATAGTCTGTTGGTTTTGAAAAATGATAACCAACTCAGCTTCGACATTTTATGAGACACATGTAATGTATTTCCCACTGACTTTGGCATAAACTTCAAGAATGTCATGGACCTCTTGATTATGCAAATACAGAATGCTAGGGGACTGGCTTCACTGGAATTTCTGCTTCTGTAAACTTGCATTTCTTAGGTAGGACTCACTGGGGGTCTGGTAAGATCATCTGGGCTCAGAGGAGAGGGGAATAAAGAGCAGAATTCCGGGGGAAGCAGGCAGCAGAGCACGAACAGACGCCCTCTTCCTTCTTGGCTCTTGGCCCCACTGCAGGAGCTCAGGTTTCATTTCTGGAGCACGTGAAGGGCAGACCTTGATCATGAGCCGTGCCAAAGCTTTCCAGTGACATTCTAGACCCTCTTTGGCTGCAGCCAGGATCCTAGAAGACGAAGTGTACCTGAGTGAACCTCGTGGTACCACGTGATCCTAGGAAACATCACTCACCAAGTGCTCCTGATAAGAATCCCATCCAAAGGCCAGCTCATACCAGTTTACTCTGGAGTGGATGATGCCAAAGAAGAAAAAGCATGTTTCCTTGCTAGTGTCAGGGCCATAGGAAGGCAGGGACAAGTGCGGAAGCTTTTGCTCTTGAAGGATCAAGGATAAAATATTCTTGTACTCGGGGGGGAAAAGATTTTCTAAATTTCTGTGGGAAAAAAATAGGGAATTCATATAAGGACGTGACAGGCCAACCTCTCCGTAAATTGTTCAGGATGGGGAGACTTGCTTCCATGGGTGAAGGGTCACGGTATGCAGGGCTTATATTTAAGAAAGGGTCTCATTCCCTGCTTTCATTTGGGAACAAGGAGGAAACTATGGGAACTGGCTTCCTCATTCTTGGCTGAAAATAAATTTTCTGTTGACTACAAAAGGAGCCCCCGGGTCTGTGAAGGGGTGAAAAAGACTGAGCTCGCCTGCTGCAGCAGAGGCTGCTATAGAATCGCCTTCAGGTTCACACCAGACGGTAGATCCTGTGGACTATAAACCAGATGATAAGAAGGTAGTTATTGGAGAGGACCATACAACTAACCTTCAAAGCATCGAAGTGCCACCCTGTGGTTTTTTGTTTTTTCAACCTTGTTTCAGAACAACCTCTCATGGCAAATTGAATCGTGTGGTGAACTGTCTGTGGGCACTGATCCCTTTCTTGTATCGCAGGTTTTTTAAGTGTGGCTCTTCCTTTGGTCAGGCGTTGGCCTGACGTGGAACGACAGCAGCGTGTGCCGTGTGGGGCCGAACCTGCGCCTTGTAAATAACAAATCCACGTGCTTTTGTGCTCGGCCTAGCTCTTTGCTTATTATTTGTCTGGTATGGTTGTCATTTCTCTTTCAGAAACTTTTAGGGGATGGAAAAGAGAAAAAAGAAAAACTTCGAAGTTTGCTTATTAACCATGAGGATTTACCTTGTAGCCAGCACGTGTGCTTAAATTTTGACTGTTTTCTTTTTGCTTGCTGGATGGTCAGTCTCACGTGACCATAGAGGTGGACAGAGGGACCGATAAGGTTTTCTCTAGCCCTGTGGCCCTGTATTACTTAAGTAAACAAATATAAGCATATGCATGCATGTAAAAACATACAGGTGGCCATCCTGTCGTATGTAGACACAGGCATAGATCTACACGTGGCACGAGAAAGTTCATACAACGAGGTGCAGTGATCCTGGTTTGGGGGACGGTGAGACAGGGAAGATTGTTGTCCTAGGGGCTAAATATTGTCTCAAAGGGAAAGTTAATGTGATTGTTTTAGCAAATCACTTTGTTTTAAAAGCACCAAGTTTTAGTTCACTTAATTATACAGTCTGACATTAACTAAATTATAAATTCTAACATTAGTTAATGAATTGTTTTTTTATAATAGAGCATTAAAGAATTCTGTAGTCCTCAATGATCAAAGAAAAGATTTCATGGGAATTCTGTGTCTTTTTACTACTGTGACACATTATTAAAACATTATGGACTTTAAAAGAATTTTTGCATTTTACTTATTTATAGTTTTTCTTTTTTAAAATGGTTTTAAGGTACAAAACAAAGATGTCAAAATGTTTTTTTTTCCCATGTTTCAAATGTACTTGCTTTCTAATTTCCAAAAACTATTCACAGTGTACCCTACCTACTCAGTGGGGAGTAAATGTTGTGGGCTTTTTGCCAGAAATAAGTGTGCATCAGAAGCTTAAATATATAAGCCTATATATCATGTTATTGGTCTGCTATATAAAGCTAATACTCTTTAATTTCTTAAACTCATTAAATACCTTTTTAGGTGATAGAAGCTGTAGAAGAAAGGTGGAATTGATTAGAATACTAATTTTTAGGCTTTTGTTTGAACTGATTTAAAAACTGCGTTCATGCCTTCAGGGGGGCCAGGGTGCTTCTTTGCCATAGGCCCCACCACTCCCTATTGCCTTCTACTTGCCTGTTTTCTGATTGCACATTACCTCCCTGGCCACCTCAACAGGAGCCTCAAAGAAGACCAGACACAGCCCCCAAAAGTTCTGATCTGATCTAGTGACAGGTCTTCGATGGCATGCATATTCCTAAGGGGCGGTTGGCAGTGCGGGGAGGCAGAAAGGTGTAGCGGTGCCCACACAGCCCAGGCTGGCAGCGTGGTGCTGCAAGGGCTTGAGTAGGGACACTAAGGGCTTCTTTTATTTTTAATTATTATTATATTTTATTCATTATGCTATTACAGTTGTCCTGATTCCCCCCGCCCCCCCCCCAGTGCCCCCTACTCCCTCAGGCAGTCCCCACACCATTGTTCATGTCCATGGGTCATGCGTGTAAGTTCCTTGACTACTCTGTCTCCTACACTGTACTCTATATCCCCATGGCTATTCTATGATTATCTGCTAGTACTTCTTAATCCCCTCACCTTTACATCTAAGTTTTGCCCTGGGAAGACCCTGATGAAAGCAATCAGATAAGATTGCTCTCAGGTGGCACCTTTTTGTAAACTTTGTTTTTGTTTTTCCCACTTGCTCTTTCTGTCAGGTGAACACACAGGATTTCAGAGGGCTGGTTCGAGAAGATGCTGTTCTCTACCTGTTAGAAATCCCCAAAGGCGAAATGGTGACCATTCTGGCTCAGAGCCGACCTGATGGTGAGCAGCTTTGTCCATTATTTTAATGGGGCAGAGCGGAGACTGTGGGGAGGACAAGAGAGGTGCCTTGGGACCAGAAGATGTAAATTTGGGTATTAAAAATTGAAATGGATTTTAACACCTGATCTCTGGAGACAGTTTGGGTGCCATTTAACTTTCTGTAGAAAGTATTCTCTGCACCCACTGAAATAATTCCACTGCTTGTATCAATTGGGAATATAACTGCCGTTCTGCACGGTGATCCATCTATAAGTACGGCCTGGAGTTACTCCCGAGCCTTTCACAGGATAGATGCAAACAGCCACACTTACTGGTTGGCTCCCACATTACCTACCGTTTATCAGTCTGACAAGTTGCTTCCCCTGACCGGGTCTCATTGTTTCCACCTATAAAATGGGATTTGATAGTATTTTCTTGTCTGCTTCAGGGGATTGATTGACAACTATATTAGGGTTTTCTAGAGAAACAAAACCAGTAGGGTGTATGTATGTGTGCTGTAGAGAGAGAGATGGATTGACTGATTATAAGGAATTAGCCTAATAATTAGGGAGGCTGGAAAATCCCAGGATCTGCAGAGTGAATGACAAACTGGAGACTCAGAACTAACAATCTAGTTTTAGTCCAAGTCCAAAGGCCTGAGAACCAAGAGTCAATGGTGGACTTGAAGTCCTGAAACTGGCAGGTTCGAGACCTGCCAGAAAGAGCTGATGCTGCCTCCATTTGAGTGTGAAGGCAGGAAAAACT
Organism: Artibeus jamaicensis; assembly: GCF_021234435.1. NCBI lineage: Eukaryota > Metazoa > Chordata > Mammalia > Chiroptera > Phyllostomidae > Artibeus > Artibeus jamaicensis. The sequence goes on along the minus strand of NW_026522030.1, from coordinate 38,144,330 downwards.
GATATCCCAGTTCAAAAGCAGAAAGAGGTAGTTTTCTGCAAGTCAGGGAAGGGTTCATCTGTTTGTTATATTCAGGCCTTCAACTGATTGGCTGAGGTGCACCCACATCAATCTTCTTTGCTTAGTTTACCAATTTAAACATGAATCTCCTTTCAAAAACACCCAGAATAATGTTTGGCCAGATATCTGGGCATCCTGCGAGCCAGTCAAATTGACACAGAACCATAATCATCACAGCCGCTCAAAGGTTAGTTATTTTAGTCTTTTTCTCGTTGGAGCCGTGGTTTCTATAGTCTGTATGCTGGCTTTACTGAATGGACAGAAGGGAAAGGGGGTGATCAGAAGTAGGAGAAGCCGGAAACTCTTTAGGAAAAGACCTCTAGGTAAGCAGAATGCAGCAGACAGTGTTGCGTTTGTTTTCAGTGTACAGAGACATACTGGCTTGTGGCAGAGGGGATTCGTTTTTTATAAGAAGCCACTTTGAATGTGAGAAGGAAACGCCACAGAGCCTGGCCTTCACCAGAGGCGAGGTCTTCCGCGTGGTGGACACCCTGTATGATGGCAAGCTGGGCCACTGGCTGGCCGTGAGGATCGGAAACGAACTGGAGAAAGGCTTAATCCCCAACAAGAGCAGGTATGTGAAATCACACAGTCCCACGCGCCCCTCTTTCACATCCCTCTGCAAAAGGAAGCCTCCCACGGCTCCACGATTTGCCCTCACGCCCTCTCCCATCGTCTCCTCCTTGTTTACGAGGAGCGGCCTGCACCTGGAAATAGCTGCCAGCTGGTCTGTGCGAGTGTTCAGCATCACGTAGTCAGTCGTGGCACTTGGCTGGCTCTGACCAATATCCTGAGGAATGTCCACCGCTTCGCAGGGCATGTGGGCAGATACCGAGCGGCTGTAGTGTACCAGCACGCCTCTTAGAGATACGTTGCCCTTTTTCAGTGAGTGTCCCTTGCCCTTAACCCCAGTGGACACTTGATGGTTTGCCAACACTTGTATTTTGGCAGGGGTCTCAGGTCTGTGTGCTGAATACCAGCCTGTCAGAATGAGCCACTTTTAGTGTGTTTATCACCGAGCAACTTCTGGGGGGGTTTTATGGGGACCGAGCCTTTATCTGCCTCCACTGGGAAGAGAGCGTCCCCACGTTTCCCACCCTGTGAAACCTCCCCATTGCCACGCTGCGTCTTCCCTAACCCAGGCTCATACCACACACCTGGCTAGGGACATGCACGTAGGCACATTTTGTAGCTTTAGAGATGGACTTCCTGTGGTTTCCTCCCTCAGAGCCGAACAAATGGCCAGCGTGCAGAATGCCCAGAGAGACAATGCTGGGGACAGGGCAGACTTCTGGAGAATGCGCGGCCAGAGGTCCGGCATGAAGAAGAACTTACGGAAGAGTCGGGAGGACCTAACGGCGGTTGTGTCGGTTAGCACCAAGTTCCCGGCCTACGAGAGGGTGTTGCTGCGAGAAGGTGAGGAAGCCGCGTGGGGCCAGGAAGTCATCCGACCGGACTCAGCTGTCTGCCTTCATTTTCACATTGTAACCATCAAGTTCAAACTTACCTGTATTGCTTAGACCAGAGCAAGGTTATAGAGTTGGACTCATGTTCAAACACGAAAGAAGGCTTATCAATAGGCAAGCTGTGCAAACTCATAAATGGCGGCATGTTTCACAACCTGAGTTATTTTTTTATATTACCTATAGTGAAGTTTATCTTTAATAATAGGGGAATGAAGGCATATTCTTCAGAAAAGAGCTGGGCTGAATTGGGGTGGGAGAATGCAATTGCTTTCATGTAGACATATCAGTAGCCTGTAAAATACTTCTGCTTTTTATTTTAACAGCTGAGGAAGTGTATGTGTTTCCATCACCTTTCTTGTCTCATTTCAGCTGGTTTCAAGAGACCTGTGGTCTTATTTGGCCCCATAGCAGATGTAGCCATGGAAAAGCTGTCAAATGAGTTACCCGACCTCTTCCAAACTGCTAGTAAGTCTGTCGGTGATATTTTTTTCCTCACAAAATTTTCATTTGAAAAATATCTAATACACAGAAAAAAAAGAAAAAATAGTGAACACCCACATCCAGGTCCCCTGGAGTCCCCATCATAAGCTGTTAACATTTTGCTATATGCCGCTCCCCCCATAAACATCATTTACACACTTCTTAAAATTTCTGCTGAACCATTTGAGAGTTAAAGTTGCAGACATTATAGCGCCCTCTGTCCCTGTGAATCTCCCGAGAGTGAAGACCGTCTCTCCTCCCGCACAACCACACTACCACGGTCACAGCCGAGAAACTTAACACTGGCTCAGTAACACTCACTATGGAGCCCGTTTTTCAGGTTTTTCTCCATTGTCCCAGTTTTCCAATTTTGTCTTTCATGGCTTATTTTTTAAAATTCTGAATGCAGCCTTGAATCCTGAAATACATTTGATTTTTATGTCTTTCTCGTGTCCTCTTTTCTAAATTATTTGGTGACAGGGATGTTGTGAACAGTGTGGGCCACTCGCCTCACCGACGGGACTGTGTGTTTCCTTATGATTGGATTTCAGCTCCGCAGCCTGGGTGGGTCGTCCCGGTTGCCTTGTACCAGGTGGTGCCTCATGTCGGATGTCCTGTCGTTGCTGATGTTGGGTTGCAGTATTTGGTAGTCACGGGTTTGTAAAACATTATTTTACCTCTCGTTTTTGCTTTTGCAGAAACGGAACCAAAAGATGCAGGCTCTGAGAAATCCAGCGGGGTGGTGCGTTTAAATACCGTGAGGCAAATTATTGAACAGGTGAGAAGGTGGGACCCAAGGCCACGTTGCCAGAGGAACTGAGTCATGGTTTGCTACAGTCATTTTGAAACTGGAGTCTGTATTTTAGTGACCATTAGATGTTAACAGTAAAAAAAGGGAAGGGGGTATAAAAATCCAAGGTGTTTCTTTGTGTGGAAACTGCTGGGTAATCTGTGGTTGTGATGTGTTGTTTTTTCCGAGAGTCTGCAGCTTTGTACCAAATTACCTGTTAATGCATTTTCTTGGAAATTCTAATAGATCGGTAATATTTAGGAGACATAATGTGAAGAGAAACGTCTTCTGCTTTTTTATTTAAATTGACAAGTTTTACCTGGTGCTGCCTTTACTGATTAAGACCAATCCTTCGATGCTGTGTGACTTGACATGCCCTTTCTGTGACCTTTTCCCACTTCCCACAGGACAAGCATGCCCTACTGGATGTGACTCCTAAGGCCGTGGACCTGTTGAATTATACCCAGTGGTTCCCGATTGTGATTTTCTTCAACCCAGACTCTAGACAAGGCATCAAAACCATGAGACAGAGGTTGAATCCAACATCCAACAAAAGCTCTCGAAAGTTATATGATCAAGCCAACAAGCTGAAAAAAACGTGCGCACATCTTTTCACAGGTAAGTGAAGTTTAAAATGTAGTCTCCTTGCTCCAAGGTGAGAATTGGAGAATTTAAAAGTGGGAGAAATAATGATCTGAATAGTAATACAGATGGTAATATGAAATACTGCTCACCACTCCTCAAAAGGCAGCTAATCCTATAAAACTGTGTGTTGAGAACCATGGCATTTGTATTATTTGACTTTGACAGTTTGAACATGGTCATGAAGTTCCATAACAGCAGTGATTGGTGATTGAGCCCGCTGTACCACCCAGCACCCACCTCTCTGTATAGATTGTGTCATCGTTCTCTACCTACCACCCATGTTTGCACTGACTTACAAAGTGATAGGAACTTGGTCTCATTATTTAAAAATGTCCCCACCATGGAAACTTGAACACCCTGGGTATTGAATGATATTAAAGATTTATTACTCCTGCTTTTAGGATGATAATGTTCTTGTGATTATGTTTTCTAAAAGAGTACTTGTCTTTTAGGAATGTTTACTAAACAAAATAGGTGTGAATGACCTAATGGACAGGGGTGGGCAAAAGTAGGTTTACAGTTGCTTGTATGAGAGAAACCATGCCGGCTGTGATTATAATAATACAAAAATAAACTCTGGCCCTGGCTGGCATAGCTCAGGGGATTGAGCATGGGCCTGTGAACCAGAGGATTGCAGTTCAATTCCCAGTCAGGGCACTTGCCTGGGTTGCAGGCCAGTCCCCAGCAGGGGACACACAAGAGGCAACCATACTTCTCTTTTTCTCTCCTTCCCTTCCCCTCTAAAGATAAATAAATAAAATCTTTAAAAAAACAAAACAAAACAAAACAAAATCTGTTCCGCGTGCTCACAACTGTAGACCTCCCTTTACCCAGCCCTGGGTGTTTGCAGATGACATGCAGGCTGTCTGGGACCTGCTTACGTCATCTTCAGTGAGGAAAGTGGGTGGGACAGAGGCCGGACCAGACTGGCACCTACACGGGAGTTCCCTAAGCTGTTCTCACTCCTTCTGTTTGTGTTTAAATTTTCCATAATGGAATATTTTTTAAATCCCTGAAATGAAGACCATTGCTACCGTTACTCATAAAAGTAAAATGATATAAGATTGTGGAATGTACTAACTGATTATCTGCACAACCTATATAAATGACTAGTTCTCTGACTATGGTGTAATTAAGGGCGTGAGGGGGTTACAGAGCGTTTCGGTCCCGAAGGGTCGTGGGAGCCCCAGGAGGAGGCCGTGTGGATGTCATGTCCTTAAGATAATGACAGCTCTTCTGACTTGAGCGCCAGTCATTGTCAACCTATGTTATATTTAGCATACCTGACACTGAGGAGGGGGGAAAGCATGAGTGAATGCCCACATTCGCCTCTTATTTTACTGTCACTGGTTCTTCCTGGTAAGGGGTGAGCTGCACTACTCACCACTGAGGCGAAATGCTGTGCCTGGGAGGTAATTTAGCCAAATGCAGAGGGTGGAGTGAGTGGTCCATCAGACACTGCAGGTTGTGAGTGTAGGGTCCTAAGAGCTTGTGGTTCTCGTATATTCACATATAATCTTTCTCTGTCGTTTTTATGACTGCTACCACTAATAGTAATGATAATATAACAATAATAGTAATTATTACTACTCCTTTCAGGATAGTGGTAGCTAACAGCGGTTCAGTCTTTCAGGGGCTCTGTCTTTCTGGGCCGTAAGGAAGACAGGTGACTTCTGCACGATCATGCCTCTGGTATCTGGTTGAGCCCAGACCGAAACTATGGTGTCTCTGCATGTGTGTCCAATATTCTATATTTGTTACAGCACAGACTTATTTTTCTGATGTTAGAGTGGGTCACATAGGACAGTTCCTCCATTTAACAGATAATGCATGAGTTTACCTGAGGCCCAGGTGATGGTGTCATGTTCAGCCTATGCCTACGTCATCCCTTCAAGTCAAATTCAAGTCCATGGAACGGCTAGGAGCTTTCCCTCAGAGAGCTGAATTTGGGGTTCATGTGAGGATATGAGATACCAGGACGGGAAATAATGGCCTGTGGAGGAAGAACCAGGCTGCAGGAGGCTGGATAAAGGAGAGGTCAGGGCAGAAGCAGGGGCCAGCAGCCCCGGGGCACTTCCTTCATCAGCCGTTGAGTCATCATCACTTGCCCTTTGGCGCACAGGCCACAGTACCGGGATGTGTCTGGTCAAGAGTCTTGAAGAGCCCATGTGTGGCGGGTGCAACAACTCCTGATTCAGCCCCGCTGATAAATCGTGAGATCTTTAAAGGCAAGGCCTGTCCATGACCCAGCTCTGTGTGCTGAAGGCCAGCCCTGGGCCTAGCCGGTGGGCAGGGCATAGCTGTTTGCGACTTAGTCAGCACTGCCTCTGGCACCGCAAACCATATCTTGCCTAAGGTAATCAAGAAATGGGAAGTTTTAGGGTGACTAAAGTTAGAAGCTGGAGTGGCAATGTAGACACTGTGAACATCTACTTTCATCTAGAACTTTGGAGTGATCCGTTCTTACAGTACATATGTTCCCAGCCTCCACTGGGGAAGTGCGCAGTCTTAAAGACAGATGGAGCAGAGTCCCACGTAACTGTTACCAACAAGCCCCCGTGTCTGCCAAATGGCCTCTTTACGGCACTGTTGCAGACTTCTGATTTGACTCCTCAAAGCTGCGTGGATGGGCCCCGTCAGCACTATCTGTTCCCGTGTTTCCCTCAGCCTGGCCAGGTTATGACTCGATAGTATGTGTTGTGGCCAGAATCAGAGGCTTTTAATGATTTTAAATTTGCATTTTTATGAGTTAATAAGTAGGAAGAGTAGAGCTGCTTTGATGAACACACCATCGTCAAAGTTCAGACTCAAGGGTCAGGTTGCCCGTTGTGTCACTAGGCTCAATATCCTTTCTCCTTGTTGTGCAGTAGCAAGCAGACCTGTCCCAGAGGTGAGTACTTCATTGGGACAGTGTTAAAGGGCTGTCCTTGCAAACCCAAGGTGCTCCTCAGTGACAGGGGGAGCTTTACTCTGAGATTTGCCTAAAAGCAAGTTATCTTGTCAGTGTAAGTTAAAATGTTGGGCCGCCCCTTTGCCTCCCCATTAAAAAAATGTTCTTATAGGATACATTTACATGTACATGTCAGAAAAGTTACTTTTTAAAACATAAAGTTTGGGGTTCACTCAGCTCCTGGTTTATAGGCCACTGCAATGGAATTGTGGACTTAAGAGACCCACGCAGGGCCACCCTTCGTGTGAAACTGGGATTTTTAAAGTACCACTGGATATTTTAGCACTTTTATCAGCTTTTACAGGTTTCACTAATGTGAAATTTGGTTAGTTCAGCCCCGGGACTTTGGAAGTACTGAATAAATGCTGCTGCTGATTATTAGCAATGTTACTTTATGCTTATTTTTATTGTCTTTCAATGTTATGTGTTATTAAACGTATAATGCTGTGTCATTGAGAAGGCTCGGGGGACAAAGTGGATCTCGAACCAGCTGAAAAGTCACAGTTGGCAATTTCCGGTTTCCCAGGGGATTGTGGAGACAGGAAGCAGATGGCGATGCTGTGCCGTCTGCCTGGGCTCCTCGGCTGAAGCTCTTTAGAGGGAATCCCTACCACCTGAATAGCTTAACTGAGATTTATTCACCCACTTTAGATGTAAAATTCAGTGGGTCGTATTATCCTCAGAGTTGTACAGCCATCACCGCAGTCCGTTTCAGGACATTTTCATCATTGCAGAGAGAAACCCCACACCCCTTAGCAGCCTTCCTCAGTTTCTCCCTACCCCTCCAGCCTTGCCTGTTGCTTTTGCTGTTGTTCTCGGCACTTCCCAACCTCCTTGGCTGGGGAGGGAGCAGGGGACTCACTGCACCAAGGCTGGGAACAGATGCTTCTGGAATCCCAGGACTCCCAGCAGGGGCAGATACAGGCTGAGTGGCGATCCTGGCAGTATTTCACTTGAGGTTTGTAAATGTGCTAAGCTTACCCAAGGGAGCATAGGTCTAGTCTAGAGGTGGTGAGCAACAAGAATTACCTAATACTGCTCAGGGTCAAAAGAATCTGGAAAACCCGATGAGCAAAAGCCAACAATAAACCCAAGTTATTGGTTCCAAATAAAGGAAAGGTAAATCATAGTCTGTACCCACCCATTAAAAAGAGGTCAAGTTCATGAGATGACTGTTACCAACTTAGATGTCACCTTTATATGGGAATTAGGAAATGAGCCACAGTGACGTTCTTTCTTCTTTTTTCTTTTTCATACAGTTGACTCAATGTGAATTCAGTAAGAGGTTTTATGGCCTTTTTTCATTTTACCGGGGGGCATAACATATCTTCTGCATTTCATAAATGGCCATTTTAACTAGGTCTTTCTCATGATAAATAGATTGTACTTATTTCATACAACTCCAACTAAAAGCTCAGAAAGAAAGACAGCCTAATGTTCTGTGTGCATTTACTGCAAACCACTCATTTTGTCTCTGGGTGCCCAGTCTCGCTTCCGTGTCTGAGTACTACGGCATCACATTCTACCCAAGAGCAGAGCATCGTTGGCAGAGGGCTGTGATGAGGGTGCCAAAGTCCAAGGAATCAAGGTTAATTTTTGGGGGGTTGTCCAATATATCACTTTATTCTAATGCTATAAATAATAAATAACCAGAGAAATTGTAAGCTCACTCGGGATTTTCCAAGGTCAGTGTTAGAACTCCTCAAATGAAAGAGTGGTATATGTTACTAGGCAGAAAACTTGAAGCATAATGGCTTACAAAATTGGCTCAGTGGTTCTTTCCTGGCTCTCTGCCGAGAACTGTGCAGACTTCAGGCGAGATGGAGCAGGGTAGGGTGCCAGACGCCCTTCCCAGGAAGCCCCACTTTTGGGTGTTCCCTAGAATGCCATACCCTCTGAGAAAAGGTTATGACATTGTCATTTTTTTAAAAATCCTAATTTGCCTGCAGTGTGATTATTTTAGGTCCGATTTCATTTGTTCTCCGGGACCAGTTTGCTTGTCAGTTCATTTCCATTAGTACCATAAATACACAGCACTGAAGAGTGACTTGAGTGTTTTACTTGGCTGGTGGTTTATATCTGCACTCTGAATTTGCAGTTTTGGACAGGCTGTGTTGTGCCCTGGCTGAGGCATGAGCTGTAAAAGCAAACTTCTGAGTTTGCATCTAGGTTTCTGTACTCACTTGGTGTGAGGCACTGGGCTGGCTTCATTGTTGTACCCCAGTTTCTCTCCTGTAATGTGGGGGTGATGGCGATACCTACTCACAGAATTGGGGTGAGTGTGAAATGAGCTGGTCCATGGAAAGTATTTGCACAATGCTTGGTCGATCCATGGGAAGTCCTGTTACGTAAGGTCAATTTTGTTCTGTATAGAGAATGTACGTCACTTGAGCGTGTACGTATGGAGCTTGGTTAACCTGTGTGTATATTCCAGATGTTTAAACCTGTCAAAATGATATGTATTTAAAATATTCAGTATTTTATTGGAGATAACCAATAGCATGCTAGTGTATAGTTTTCTTATTTAGAATATGTAACAGTCTTTAAAATGTGGTGCTTTTATATCTGTTTTAGGTGTGTTTTCTTTGCTCCTAAAAATACACTCTTTAAAAGCATGTTTTTAAAAGTAGTTTTTATGAAAGATATGCATTCTGAAATGAAATTCACCCATTTTTAGGTTTATAACATTTATTTGTAATGTAAACCCAACTGAAGGAATTTAGTATTTAAGTATGTTCAAACTTCCTCTTACATTTGACAGAGTTTTCATTCACATATGACAGAAATGAGTATGAATGATGTCAAATAAGTTTTTAAAGTAAATGTTGCTTTGCAAATTGATGCAAATCATTTGCCTACATTTCTATAGCTACAATCAACCTGAATGCAGCAAATGATAGCTGGTTTGGCAGCTTGAAAGACACAATTCAGCATCAGCAAGGGGAAGCAGTCTGGGTCTCCGAAGGGAAGGTATGTGGCATGGATGCTCTGCTGTGAGGTGAGAGTCCGTGTTTTGAATCTTTTCTCAAGAGGGTAGTGAATGTAGTAAAGCCATGCCTGTTTGAAGGAATGCCAACGTGTGCCAGTCACGTTCGTAATTTTATAAATTCTCTGAAAAAGTAATAAAGCGAAAGGGCTTTTAGAAGAAAAGCAGAATGTGATCCGTGCAACCCTACATTCACTTCCCTTTTACTTTTAACGTAGTAACTAGTATTGTACCCTAAGCACACTAATCAGAGCTTACAAGATCTCACAGCTTACTCAGAATGGGGAAACTCAGAGTGGAGGTGACAGATGAAGTTGAGTGCGCAGAAAACATGGTTAAAAATTAATAGAAGAAAAGGCAAATGGAGGTGGAATCATTCGCTTAAAGATTGGCAGAGAATGGGCCCTAGGCATTTGAGTAGGTGACAAGGGGGCATTAGGAAACTCATACAGACTTCTAAAATTGCCCCGCTTCTCATCTGTGGACATAGTTTACGCACAGCTCTCCTTGGGGAGGACACAGAGAGCGTATATAATTTCCTGTGGTTCTGGGAGCCTTTGGCGATAGTCTTCTGTAGTCTAGCCGAATAGAGGTAGCTTAGAGGGACAGTTTCATTGTGGAAATGAGTCAATTGCCAAGGAGGTTGTTGAGCCCAAGTCTTGCTCTTTGAGAACTGCATGTTTGGTCAAGGTGTCTAGCATCTCCTGAGTGCCTGTGGCCTGCTGAGGCTTTGTGTTAGCCTCCACAGGGACAAGAAGTTAAACAGGACAGAGCTTCTGCCTCAAGGATTTGAGAATCTTGTGGCTGAGTGAAGAGGGGTGCAGCACAAGGCAGGGTGCATTTATTACTAGGAGACAAGTACCAGCAGAAGAAGCTGAAGAGAAGCCAGATTCTGGAAGACAGAGCACAACAGTCGAGGAAGCATGCATGGCTCAGTAGCTCTGTATCAGATGGAGCTGCATCTGGCGGCAAAGACAGATAGGGCGAAGGGTTCCTCATTTGAGTCCCTGCACACACATGAACACAAAGCCAAGTGATTTCAGGAAAATAAGGTTCACTTCCCTTTGTAGAACACATCGAGGTTTCTGTCACTTGGCTGTGCCCTTGGGAATTTTCTTGAGTCCCCACTCCCAGGAGCCATGTCACACCCCACTGACCCTCCAAAACACATTCCTCTAGATGGAAGGGATGGATGATGACCCTGAAGACCGCATGTCCTACTTAACCGCCATGGGCGCGGACTATCTGAGTTGCGACAGCCGCCTCATCAGTGACTTTGAAGACACCGACGGCGAAGGAGGCGCCTACACTGACAATGAGCTGGATGAGCCAGCCGAGGAGCCGCTGGTGTCTTCCATCACCCGCTCCTCGGAGCCGGTGCAGCATGAGGAGGTGAGGCGAGGCAGGCCACGGGCCGTGAGGCCATGGGCAGGAGGCAGAGGTTCTGGTGCTTCACTGGAATTCTCCTGGACAACTGTTAATTCAGGGTGCTGCGGAAGGTCTTCCTGAGGGTTGCAACGGATGACTAGTAGGGAGTCCCTCATGCCAAGTCAGTGCCTGCACGATAGGGGTAGTGGTCCATGGGAGAGCAGGGCAGGAACCAGGTGCCCTTGGGCACAGTGGATAAACTGAACAGCTTCATGGGCTGGCCGTCCAAACTGCAGGTGGAACATTTTTTAAATACAATATGATTGTATTTACTTGTAACCTTTGATTAGGCCCCTCTCTCTGCACACTTAGATATCCCTGCTTTTTCTCCTCCGTCCTCCCTTTAACCTTTCTGATCTTGCCGAAACTCCTGAGTGTTTCCCCATCAGTTTCCTTCTCTCTTGTATTTCAATTTTTGAATTGAGTTCATGATCAAATACATGTCTGAGCACGTGTACTATGCGTCCACTGGCCAGTGAGTAGACAGCTATGTGATCCTAGAAATCAGGTCCACATGCCCTAAGTTAGGACCTGAGCAATTATTAGTTGCACCTCAGAGAACATTGGGGTAATGATCTTGTACAGTAGATGAGATTATCCATATATTTGGATAATGATTGCTATGGACTTCCCTTTAGCAACTTAGCGCAATTCGTGAATGATTTTATTCTTTATAAAATAGAAGTACCAAAAACTGAGGTGAAGGAGGGGATAACACCCACCGTGACAATAAAAATATTAGTACACAGCACTGGACAAGTTGTAAAGAATACGTTAACTTCTTCATGTCTGTAGATATAGATACCTAATGCTTAAAAATGTAAAAAGCTTTGAGTGAAAAGAGGTTTTAGACTTTAGATTTTAGACTTTTGTACTTTAAAGGAAGAGACTACTACCAGGGATGCATCTAATTTTTAAAAAATTGATCTGGAGCATTTGCTAATGGGAGTCTGCCAGGTTTCTGCCTTTCTAGTAAAGAAGCACTGAGTCAGTGTCTCAGCTCATGCAAGTTGGGAACGTTTATGCAAACTGCAAGCCTCAGATTCTGAACTTACGCAGGTCCTTGGAACTCCAGCACAGCAGACGAGTGCTCTTTTCTCTCTGCTGCGATGTTCTCGTTGTGAATAAACCTTTATGTCTTGTAGAGCATAAGGAGACCCAGCCCAGAGCCACGAGCTCAGATGAGGAGGGCTACTAGCAGAGATCAACTTAGGGACAATAGCCCGCCTCCGGCATTCAAACCAGAGCCGCCCAAGGTATGTGGCTGGGAAGCCCAGGATGGGAAGGAAGAGGAAGCAGCCCCCCCTGGAGCTCTCTGCATACCCAGGGAAGAGCACGCACAGGAAGATGGTGTGGAATTGTGGTGCTGACTCACTGTTTCTCCATTAGAACCTGCCTTTTGTCCCGTTGGGTAAACTAAGAAATTTGGGAAGGGAGAAAAGATAGGAAGGATGGAAAGGAAGTTTTAGGAGAATGTACAGTTCTAAAACTGTCAGTATTTTTAAATTAGTTGACACAGGAAGAGCAAAGTTTGACAAATGCCACATGCTCCAAATCACAAAACGCAGGCTCAGTTTTTCTTTTTCCATCCAGTTGGAGTTTTCTGCCCACAGTCTGATTTAGGCGCACCAGGAAAATCCTTACTGATGATTTGCTAAAGAAAAACAACCACCGTACCATTGTTTATAATGCCCCTTATTATGAGGAAGCCTAATTTATTTTTTAAGCAAATCGTTCTCCAGCACAAAATCAATATAAGAACACATGGGCGTGTCATGATTCTTTATCTCTTCTCTGACTCAAAGACATGACTATATGCTTTTCAATAAACTAATGAAATTTGTCTATTTAACTCAATAGTTCAGTTGAGAAGAAAGTAATAATTGATCGTGTGAGCTATCAGAAGTAATTAATGACCTCTTAAAATATAACAGTGAAAATTTACAAGCAGGCCTAGGATCGAAATGTGAAGGGAAGTGGCCATTTGCATGCATGCCCCCCCACTCCCGTCTCCTTCGTCACCTCCACGCCGGGGCGTGGACCCTGGTGTGGTGTGAACTCAGGAGCCCACTCTTCGATCCAAAAGCCTGATTGGTCCTGAGGTGTTCTCCAAAATTCGAATCTCCTCCAGGGTGAAATTAGGTCCGATCTACTTCTAGCCCTTGCAGGGCTCTGAGCACTTCCCCAGCATCCTCTTGTTTCCAGAGCTCTTACTCTTCGCAGGGAGTGAGGAAGGGATCACAGTGCCCAGCCAGTGGCTGTTCGCCCTCCCATATTTGACTCTTTGTTGGAATGCTGTTTGTTGACCACCTACGGAAACTGATCAGGAAATGGAGTGTATTAAACCACTAATATTGATGTGAAAACCAAACGAAAGCCTAAGGTAAAAAATATGTCACTGCTCTCTGCAGGCCAGAACCCAGAACAGGGAAGAGTCCTTCGACTACTCCAGATCCTATGAATACAAGTCAAACTCTCCCTCAACTGTTGCTGGGAACGAAATTCCAGGGGCACCTACCAAGAGTCATCCTCCTCCTGTTGCAGCAAAACCTGCTTTTTGCAAGCCTATCCTGAAGCCCTCCACTCCTGTGCCTCCCCCAGAGAATGAGGAGGCAGGAGAGGACAGTGTGGAGCAAGATAACACGCCCAAGTCTGTCCTGGGCAAAGTTAAAATATTTGAGAAGATGGATCACAAGGCAAGATTGCAGAGAATGCAGGAGCTCCAAGAAGCACAGAATGCAAGGGTAATTGTCTCTAAACCACTGGATTATTTTTGCATGTCGACAATTAAGAATTTTAAATGTTTTCATTTAATCAAAATGCTTTGAGGCCCTTTTCCCATGGCACAAACACAAAGGGATGTTCACATGCCCTCTGTGTGCCATTTCCAGACCGTTGGCTATTCGTGCATAACCACTTCTTCCAGTCAGGAAAGCCTAACAGTAAGATTCTGCTTTTTGTAAATCAGAACTTTATGTTGGGTTTTGGAGTGTGGAAGAGTGACAGGAGAATCAATGCCTCTCAGAAGTTGTTTTTCATTACAACATTTATGTTTGTTTGGTAACTGAGTCTTCATTTGCTCTCAGATTTGCCATAGAAACCTAGCAAACTTCGGGTTTTGAAATTGAGAGGCCCATAGATTGTACTTTACAAAAAATAAATCATTACCCAAGGACATACTTATTGATTCTAGAGAGAGGGGAGGGGAGGAGGAGAGAGAGATGGAAATAAGTATTGATGTGAAAGAGAAACATTGATCAGTCACCTCTTACATAGGCCCCGACTGGGGACCACAGGGTTCGGCATGTGCCCTGACTGAGAATCAAACCTGCGACCTTTCGCTTCACAGATGCCACTCATTTTTGTACCATGTGCAAACATAACATTTCAAAAGTCAAAGAAGAATTTAGGTACAAGTCTGTGGAACATATTCTGCCCAGTGGATATGGGATTTTTCTCATTTCGACCCACCACAATGACGGCAGTGCTTCTTAGCATTCCTTTGTTTTATTATTGTGACGAAATGTACATAACATAAAATCTACCATTTTAGCCATTTTTAAGTGTTCATTGACATCAAGTACATTCACATTTTTGTGCCACTGTCTCCACCGTCCATCTCCAGGATTTTTCATCCTTCCCAACTGAAACTCTGTACCTATTAAACTATTAAACAAGTTATTCCCTATTTCACGCACACCTCCATCACCCCCCAGTAACCATGAGATTTTTTTTTCCTCTGGGACTTCGACTATACTGGTGACCTTATAAAAGTGGAATTCTGTAGTTGACCTTCTGTGACTGGCTTATTTCACTTAGTAGAAGTCCCCAAGGTTCCTCCACATGGCAGCATGTGGCAGAATCTCACTGCCCCAGGTGGTTCCCCCGTTCGGCATGTGCCACTCAGACATCACACGGAAGCACGAAAACTACAGAGTCTCTTCTGGTTTTCTTCTCCTTCAAATGGAATTGGAAAACCGGACCGGCAGGAAGCCAGCAGACTGCCCAGTGGTTCATTCCTTCCTTCTTACTCTGCTTTTTCCTTTATCACCACAGATTGAAATTGCCCAGAAGCACCCTGATATCTATGCAGTTCCAATCAAAACCCACAAGCCGGACCCTGGCTTGCCCCAGTACGCAAGGTAAGGGCTGCTTGGCAGGTACAGGCCTACAAGAGGGGCTTACCTAGAACTTAGACTCCCAGGAAAGAATTTTCTCTATTTACATTTCAGAATAACAAAGAAAACTTTTTCCTCCTCCATGGTCAGTGGTTTACCTTACTTATTTGCACAAATTTTATTATAAAGAGTCAAAATTCCATGGTAATTTTGCCTATATGCTAAAACTCTCTGGCATTTCAACTCACTGGCATTTCAACCCAATTTCTCTTGACACACTGGAGCACAGATACATTAAATCGTGTTAGGACAGTACATGAGCAAAATTTCTGGGGCCTAGACCTACTTTGTTGCTATTTTCTGGCTTTTAGCCAAGCTCCTGAACTCCTTAGCGTCACCTGGCAAAGTCAGGCCACTTGTGCTGAACTGTGGCCGGAAGGGAAGGTGATAGCCAAATGGCTGGTGTCGGTAAGATCCTGCCTTTTAAAGATGCTACATAAGCACTAGGAATTACCACAGTGCCTTCCAGTTGAGGTTTTAACACTGGATCGTCTCCTGCTTCCAAGAATAGGAAAAAAATAAATCACGTTTCTTGTGGCTATTCTGACTGGAAGCTACAGTCTAGTTTTACAGCAACAGAAAACTAGGAGCAAGTTGCTTTACCAGTCAAACAGACCTTAGGGATGGGAAGGGCAACCCCTTGCCCAGCTGGGGAATTTGTAGGTCAGGGAGCACTTGGATGGCCTCTTCCCTTGCTACCCAAGCTGGCGTCAGTGTTGGCCTATTGCTTTTATCCCCAGTCCCATCCCTCTGCAAACCTGCAGCTGGGCCAGGAGTGTCCCTGGTTTGTTAGCCCAGAGGTAAGCAGTCTATCTTGGGTGATAGCCTGCTGTGCCTTTAACCTTCTCACTCTTTAAGTTTCAGACCCCCTGAACCACAGAAAGGTCCTCTCAGACTCTATCAAGATGCCAGAGGAAGTTACGGCAGTGACGTGGAGGAGGAAGAATACCGCCAGCAGCTGTCGGAACACTCAAAGCGCGGTTATTACAGCCAGCCTTCCCAGTACCGAGACACGGAATTGTAGATGTCTTGAGAATGGACTTTTCTGTACCCTGCTGTCGCCACCTCAGGGCAACACCCCCGCGGAGCTGTGGGTTGGTTCTTTCCAGTTAAATTGCACTGTGGAGATGTGGCGGGACCTGAGCTCCCAGTCCCTCGTGGCGAGCACAGGGCACAGCCCACGCAGATTCAGAACTGAAGGTTCTATTTGTGTGACTAGGTCTGGGGAGTTGGTGGCTTTTTGCTCAGAATTAAGAGAAACACTACAGTCTGATAATGTTGCCTGCTTCAGTGGACCAAAATCTGTATTAAATCTGTTTGCGTATTTTTAACATGTATATTAAGAAGTGATAACTATTTTTCATTAATAGCTGTATTCAAGGACTCTTTCACCATGAAACAGAATGTGAAAAAAGGAATAAAAATAACTGTCCGACTCCAACTAAATTCAAAGAAGTATTTTATTACAACTCTTAAGTGCCTTTGATGAGCAGTGGCTTACATTTTCTTCTTTGAAGCTTTATACAAAGCCATAATGGACTAAAACATTTTGACTAAATTTTATACCAGTTTAATAGCTATGGTTTTCTCTGCACTGTGTCATCTTTTTGAAGCATTTGTCTTTGTAATATTTTCCATAATTTCTGACAGTATATAGTAGCTATTCTTGGTAGTTTGGCTACCAGCGCTAAATAGCTTCAAGACCAAGAAATTGAAATAGAAGTTTTTTGTTTGTGCTCCACAAAAGCAGACACTTGAAAAAACCAAATTTTATTTCCAAAAGTGTGTGTATTGATAACAGTTTTATAATTTAATAAAAAGGAGGACATTGCAATCAATAATTTGCTTCGTGGTGGATTTCTGCACTAATTTCTATTTTTAAATGCAAATTTTATTTCCATTACTGATCACAAAAGTGAGGACATGCTCATGCCCATTGCTGAACGTTGGAGAATGGAGATACATAAAAAAACGAAAATTACCCATAATCCCATCTCTCAGATTTCCTCCAGTTACATATTTTGTGGATGTCTGCATGTGTTGTGTTTGGAGGTAAATTATATTTATAGTTCCGTTTCTTACCTTTTTTATTTAACATTCTGTTACATACGTTTCTCTCAGGTAGTTAAAACTCATGCAAACATCATTGCTAATAACTGTAAACTAATACATTGCGTGACTGCTTCATAAGTGGACAGTTCTGCTATGTTGGCTATTTGGATTGTTCCTGGGTTTCTGCCTCTTTTACACGAAATATGCCTCTTTGTTTGTAATCTATTTTGGGGCATCAGTGGTCACCATTCTGTTCTTTTCTGCAGGTAGGTTCTCAGAAGTGGAGTTATTGAGCAAAAGCATAGGAACATTTTTAAGGCTCTTCATGTTTATTGCCAGTTGCTTCCTAGAAAAGTTGCATCAGTTTGTACTTCTACATTCACTCTTGAAAGGTTAAGATATGTTTACAATTTAAGCAAGAGCCTAGGAATTTAGGTTTGTGTGAATCAAAACACTGAATTTAGGAAAAGGAAAGAGTCTTGGTTCCACTCAGGGTCATGAGTTGAGACAAAGGTGTTAAGCTAGCTTTAGTCGCATTAGAAATTCAGCTTACTCATAACTGAGTTATACTACAGACACAGCCTTGGTTATGTCTCTATCCATATGGGTGCTGTAATTCAGAAACCACTTAGTGCAGTACCTTGAATTTCTGAGCATCCTCAAGGCACTGACTCAAATCTGGGTATTTCATAAGTAAAAGCGACCTCTTGTGGATAGAAAAAAATACACTAAATACAATTATTCAGTTTGCTTATGTCCTTTACATTCAGGAAGGAGCCCTTTTGCAAACCCAGGGACAGGAAGAGAGGAGGCTTTTCAGCAGGGGATAGGCTGTCATCTGGCTCCAGCACTTTTTTTGTGATATCTTAAGTGGTGCAGACAGGCAGGACCTGTGCTTCCCAGAATGTGCCATAGTGTGCCCGGTGGACAACCAGTGCCTGCCCCATCCCTTTTAATTTGTATCCTGCTTTGTTCTGGGAAGGACTTAAGGCTGCCTATAATATATGTGGGGTGTAATTAAGGAAAACTAGCCCCGGCTTGTGTGGTTCTGTGGATTGAGCCCTGGCCTGTGAATTGAAACATCACTAGATTCCAGTCAGGGCACATGCCTGGGTTTCCAGCCAGGTCCCCCCCAGTTGGGGGCATGCAAGAGGCAACCAATCCATGTATCTCCCATACACTGAGGTTTCTCTCCTCTCTTCCTCCTTCCCTTCCCTTCTCTCTAAAAGTAAATAAATGCATTTTGGGGGGGGGGAAGTGGTCACTGGGCAAATGCACTGAGGGAAATATCAAAATAGGAAAGACAAAGCCACGAGTGAGGGCAGCGTTCACCACACGCTATCAGAGGGCCTCCGCTCTCCAGAGGCCACTGTGGGGCCAGAATGGTGACTGGTATGCAATTTGATTCAGAATGTCCCTAAGTGGGAAAGTTGTTTCAGAATTTCTTCCCAGCCTCGTTATTTTTATTCTGTGGGGCCTTAGGTAGCATCGTGCAGTCACGGCCAGTCACTTGCCAGGATGATTCTGGACATGCGTGTCTTACTGCATGGGGCAGTCGCACAATTCCTAGGCCATTCAGTAAAAGTTCTGGATAAAGCACCCAAAGCTGCAAGTGTAGAAATACAGGTCTGCAGTCCAGCCTCATCTGGAGATCCATTCCGGAGTATCCAGGGCCAACACCTCCCAAATAGCAGTACTGAGATCCATGAAGCCCCCAGGTAAACACATACCCATCATCCTGCAAAATCAAAGACCACGGATGGAGCTGGGAGTGAGTGGTAAAACAGGGTAGGTCGTGCACCAGAGTGCAAACCTCCCACGAATTTGTAGGATAAAACAGGATGCGGGAAGTTATGCACTGTCAGTAGGTCTCTTTGGGCCACATCGCCACACCCCCTGCTTGGAGAATGTGGGGTACCGCACAGTGATTTACCACTTCAGGAGCGGTGTGCTCAGTCTCTGCCAGTTAGAGAAGTGATGCATAACTCTGTCCATTCCTCAGTGTACTGTTTCTGTCAACCCCTGTTTTGTTTGTTGGATGAACAGCAGTAATTTGGGAGCTGCGAAAGGTCCAGGCTTTGGGTGTAAATTGTTTGGGAAGTACAAGTAAATTCTTCGATTCGAAACCAGCACCTGAGCCTACCCAGAAACGCAGGTGAATGGGATAAAACACGTGCCTCCCGCCCAGGTGGTGGAGAGCTTTCACCGATCTATCGGCGCCAGGCCTTTAGGGCAGCTCTGTGCGTGCAGTGCGCGCCTGCGTTGGTGGGGAAGAAGGTGCCCTCACCCTGCCGGCAAAGAAGGGTAGAGAGTGGCGGTTGGAAAGCTGGAGACCCCAGCAGCTCGCGGCCCTAGGGCCAGGGCGGAGCAGCCTGGCCGTGGATCAGGACGGTGACAGGCCTGTACATCTACGGAGTCCTCCACGGTGAGAGGTTTTTCTGAGTAGGGTTTGAGGATGGGCCGGGAGACAGACACAAGGGAGGAACTGGAGGATCATCTCCAGGGAGAAGGGGAGAGGCGTGCGGGGAAGCCTCCGTACCTGTATTAGTTGCGGTTTTCCAGAGACACAGAGCCGCAGCACGTATGCATACGCGAGGCCGGGGGCAGGCGAGAGGGAAGAGATTGAGAGACTGAGAGATTTGGTTTAAAGAATGGGCTCACTTGATGTTGGAACTTGGTAAATACAAAATCAGCAAGGGAGGCCCGCAGGCTGGAGACCCAGGGAAGACTCGCGGTGTGAGCGCACCGGCCCAGTGCCGGCGGGGTTCCTTCCCGCTCAGCTCAGGGAGGGTTCGGTATTCGGGCCTTTGACTGGATGAGGCCCCCTGGGGACTCTTACGGAGGACAACCTGCTTCGCCCAAAAACCACTGACTTAAATGTTACTGTCATCCCCTGAACACCCTTAGAGCAACATCCAGAATAACATTTGCCCAAATAATGTGTTCCCCGTGACTTCGCCAGCCAAGTCAAGAATAAAATTAACCATCACAATACCCCACCCCTTTACGTCGTGGGCCACTGCGCAGTCCAGTTCCTGTCGGTGCTGAAGTGTGAAGGAATGGGTGAATGAATGAGCCAGAAGAAGTGAGAATTGCATATATTTACACACAGTATAGATTTTATACGATACATTTACGTACTCGTTTATACATTTATATTTTATTTAAAGAGTAACTTGAATGAGTAGAAAAGTCTTAAAAATAAGAGATTAAGTAATATAGTTGAGAAACCCTAAGAAAAATAAACTATTTGACATTTAAAAATAATATTCAGTGAAAGAAGTAAGATTAAAATGAAAGGCTGTGTTTCTGGCTAGGTGGCTCAGCTGGTTAGAGCATTGTCCTGATACGCCAAGGTTGTGGGTTCCATCTCTGGTCAGGGCACATACAAGAAGCCACCAATGAATGCACGAATAGGTGGACTAGCCCTGGCCAGTGTGGCTCGGTTGGAGCATCATCCTGTACACCGGAAAGATGGCTTGGATTCCCCGTCAGGCATGTACATGGGCTGTGGGTTCAATACTTGGTGCCCGCTGGTACTCGAGGCAACCAACTGATGTTTGTCTCTCATATCGATAAACAGTCTCCCTCTAAAATCAATAAACTTTTTTAAAAAGTGAAACAACAAATGGATGTTTTTCTCTCCTTCTCTCCCTACTCTCTCTAAAAATCAATAAAAATTAAATAAGATAAATAAAAGGTGGAATGGCAACTAAAATATATGTGTGTATACACAGGGAAATACAGATAAAGCTTATCTCATTGCCATTTGCCTTTTATTTTAAATTTTATATATGTGTGTGCGTATAAATTGGCATTTATGTTCCCCAAAGTAGTGACTGTAGTTTGGTATTTATTTTGTGCAATAAAAGGTGAGCCGTGGTTTCACTGTTTCTGCACCATCCTCGGAGACCATTCCACCTCAGAGAAGGCCACATCCAAGTTCCTCTGTCCGGAGTGTGGGTCTCTCTAGGAAGGGCGGTCGGGGAAGAAGATTATGACTGATCAGAATCATCCTGGGATGGTTGAGCTGAGTGTATGAGGGTAGTTCTGTCTCTGAGGAGAAGAAAGAGGAGTGGAGAGCGTGGGCACCTGGAAAAATGAGGGGAAGGGGTTGAAGTTTGAAGAAACTTCGAAACCCCTTTTCCTTCTCCTCTAATCCCAAATCCCACACCACCCCCCGCTTTCTCAAACAATTCCGTTAGAGTCTGTAGGAAGTATAGAGGCGCCCAAAGGACCTGCGGGAAACAGTACTGATGAATACACATGAACCTCGTTGGAAGCTCAGGAATGCGAACCCTAGCAAGGTACTCTGGGAGGGTTTGAAATGGGAGGGCCCGTTCTAAGTGCTTTCCAGGTGAATGCATCTTTGAGTCAAAGTGTAAATGATTCCAATATCGCATATTTAAAAAGACCAAAGTGTTTTACCCCAGTAAATACAGTGGCATTTTTATTACAGTTTGGGGGGCCAGAATATAATTCACTAAAGCAGCCCTTATTCCCACGTCAAACGTTAGTTCCTTTCCTCAGAACTAACCAGGAGATGGTTGCTTTGTTACCCCTGCTGAGGTGGCCTAGAGAGGTTATGAGCTCACATTCTGGAATCAAAGTGATTTCATGTTCAAAAACCGTTCGTCAGTTATTTGCTTTGAACTTGAGCAAATTGCTCAAATTTAGTTAGTGTCAGTATTATTTTCATTGATAAAATGGGGATAAAAAATTATACCACTATGTCATAGTTTTTGTGGCACTTTCATAGGATGCTATGCATAGAATGGTTGCTGAAGTAGCTGGCACAGAGTAACTACTCAGTAGAAGTAGCTTGAATTATTATCAGTACCACTGCGTGTTCCGCCATACCAGTTCAGAAACCTAAGTGTTGTCTCAGCTTTTCTTACTCTTCCTCCAAATAGTGACCTGCTTTATTCCACATAAGAACTATTTTTAATTTGTCCCTCTGTCCCTCTTCCCACGACCACTATCCTAGTTTGCATGGTTGTAAACTCTAATTCTCCACCTAGCTAGCAGGCAGAATCATCTTTCTAACACCAATCTGAGAAAGTCTCCCTTCTGCTTAAAAAAAAAAGTGATGATTTCCCTTTGCCTAGAATGAAGCTTAGTTTTTTTCATTTTGGGGGGCAGTGATATAATTGACATGTAACACTGTCGTACAACCTGTTGATTTGATATATTTATGTATTGTAGTATGATCGCCACTTTGGATTTAGATAATGCCTCTTTCACATCAGGAAATTATCACTTCTCTCCCCGCCCCACCCCCCATCGTGGTAAGAACAAGTAAGATCTATTCTCTTAGCAACAAAGTTTAATTCTTTATCACAGCACTCAAGGTTTTTCTACCGTCCCTGTGGGAGACCGCACCATCGGCTCCAGTCCTTCACCCCTCTCTGTGTGGATGTCCTTTGCCATATGGCTTTACTGTTTCCCCCCGCTAAAGAGTCTGGATCTGTTTCCTCACTCCTTGACTCTGGATGGACCACGTGACTGCTCTCTTGCACCTGTGCCATCTTCTGAGCGGTGACTCCTCAGGCCACCTGCTGCTGTTCCCCTAGCAGGATGAGAGCGATGCATAAGCAGGCTAAGCAGAAACATCCTAGCTGAGTCCAGCCTAGATGGGTAAATGTATGAGAAATGATAAATAAGGTTGTTTTAAGCCACTGAGTTTTGGGGGTGCTTTTCATGCAGCAACAGACCCTCAGATCCTTTTACAGGCAACTCCTACAAGGTCCATATGTGTTCTGGAATTCTCTGCTCTCCCTGCCACTGGGAACACCCTGCTCTTTTCTTCACTGTCTTTCAAAACCCCAGTCACTCTTCCAGGTCCAGCTAATCTGTCACATTCTCTATTAGGCCTTCTCTGATGCCCCCAGTCAAATTTAACTCTGATTCCCTCAGTAACCTTTTGCAGCCCTTTATGTGTGTCAGCTGGAATTCTGCAATAGTTATCAACAGGCAGATCCGTTCCCCCTTCCCTTCTATGTTTCCTTAAAAGGGAGTGTGTGGCTGTGTGTGTGTGTAGGCCTATTACTTATCTTTCATTCCTCTGCAGTGCCCTGCAGCATGTATTATAAAAATGCTGTTGTAAAAAACATGGCATGAATGGAAAAATGAATTGGCACGCAGTATCTGTCTTTTATCACAAAAGCAGGACAGTAACGTAACAAGTTTTGACATCGTGCCCAGGTTAAACTTCAATACTGATACCTCTGATGTAAAGTGGAGAACATTAGTGAAATAAGTTGAGAAAAGCTGCTAAGAACTTAGTTTGGCTAGGAAAAGACAGGCTGATATTAAAGTAGAGTATGCAGAAGGACAAAATTATGATTTTTCTGACAATAGAAAAGGAACACATGTCAAGGATTTTATGTAGCTCACTTCATTACCTAATGAAAGACTCAGTAAGATGTTAAGACCTGTTTAAAGAGCCTTTGAGGAACCAGTTAAATATATGCAATTAATTAAAGAATATTAGAATTAAAATTCTAGGCTAAATACAGCTGGTTAATATCTACAGAAGAGTAAATGATAACCTTTGTAGATAGCTTTTCAACCAGACGAAAATTACTTATTTGCATCTCTGCCAGACAAAAATGTACACACTAACATGTAATTACGCTTACTGACTCTGAAACCTTTGATCAATAGTTTTAGCACTAATTAGTCGCTATGTGAGTTATTATGACTAATAGTCACACAAACTATTTTTAAGTCGTTAAAAAGATTAATTCTCTAAATTTGGATTATAGCAGAGATATCGACCAGCTCAGGCAATTAAAAATATGGGCCAAGTCTGTCTCTGTGCAGATAAACACATCACTATGTGCTGGACCTGACCTGTTGTCTGCTTCCGAAAGTGTGTAAGTCATCAGTTATTTGCATGAGAACTTTCTGAATCGATAGTGTGCTTCGTTCTGTGTAACAGCGCTGCATAGCAAGAATGGCAGGTGTGCCAATACTACTTTTGTAAGTAATCCATAACTTAGTTATGCAACTTGCTCAGAATCCTTCGGCGGATGAATCACAGTGTGGTTTGGATTCAAAACCAAGTTTTCTGCTTCAAGTCCAGTCTTCGTCTCTTTTCATCTAAAAGCCCCTTCTATGGGATCTCTTGAAATAGTTTGTTGATCATGTATACTTTTCTACTTACTATTTTATTTTTTTATTTATGTGTTTTTTTAAAGTACGTTAGAACCAAGGTTTCATGTTGCCAGAAGCCAAGGAACTAATCTCTTTCACAAACATGTTTTTGTTTTATTTTGTTTCGTTTTTGCCTACACAGGGTGATGACTTTTTTTTTTTAATTTAGAAATTGGCAAATTTTACATACACATTTGGATTTTGGACTTCCCTTTTCAAAACAGAGTATTCGGCTGTTCCGGGCCACATCTGTGCATGACCACCACGGGCTGGACTGGGTGCCTGCTGCCTGTGCAGACAGCACTGGCCCTGCCGCACTGACGGACCCGGCCTTCACAGTGGCCAAGGGCAGCGAGTGTGCAGCCCTTGCTCACGTCCTCCTCGCCTCCCCATCCCTCAGACCCAAGGGCCCAGCACCTGTGCAGCTAGCTGCGAGGGAAGCCAGGGTTCTGAACCTGCGGAAGGAACTCCACAGCTTCCTGGCAGGTTCGCCGTTTATTCTACAAGGTGGGCCAGAAATTTCACTTGGCTCTGGAGGAAGTATCTTTTCAGGTCCTGTTCTCTGTGGCTACTATGTTTAGATGGGTTGGAATAAGAGGTAGATTATTTGGGGAAGGGTTCCAGGTATATTTTTGTTGCTTAGAAAGTGACCTCCTGAAGCTGAGCTTAGTGAGGACCAGACCAAAAGTGTGTGTATTGATAACAGTTTTATAATTTAATAAAAAGGAGGACATCGCAATCAATAATTTGCTTCATGGTGGATTTCTGCACTAATTTCTATTTTTAAATGCAAATTTTATTTCCATTACTGATCACAAAAGTGAGGATATGCTCATGCCCATTGCTGAACATTGGGGAATGGAGATACATAAAAAAAAAAAAAAGAAAATTACCCATAATCTCCTCTCTCAGATTTCCTCCAGTCACATACTTTGTGGATGTCTGCGTGGGGCCGTAAGACAGCCTAAGGACTTGGGCCTGCAGGAGTGGAAACTTTCTGATGGCAAGAGAGTCAAGTTAGGACCTGGTTGGTGGTCAACAGAAACTCAAGGTAAACTAGCCAAAAAATGTTGCCACTCCTCTACTTCCTACTCAGAAACGCACAGGTAGCTGATTTTATCTCCCCTCTAATTGCCGAAGTTGAAACTGCTGACCAGCATGCTTCGGAGGATCAAGGCTTGACCACTATACAGCCTTTCTGGGTTGGTGCCGCTTTGCCCCAATAGCAGACAGGAACATAGTTACTATGTAATCTTGTCTAGCAAGGCCACTGGATGAAGAAGTCACCGACCCTGAAATGGAAAATTCTGAAAGCCTGCCTTTTTCAAAATGCCCACTGTTTCGGCCCACTTTGTCCTCAACTTATAAAAGCAGCCAGCCTCCAGCTGGTTCAGAGGACTTTCCTTTGCTCTGTGTTGCCTCTCTCATGCTCTAGCATAAGCTTTAAAATCCGTCTGGAAGTTTTTTCTGGGATTTTCTCTCTATTTCTATCTTGGGAAACCCAAGAACCTCAATGCCAGTGACAACTGTCCACCTTTGTTAGTAAAATGATTGCAAAGGTCAAAATTGTGGACCCCACGTGGGGAACTGCATTCTGAAAAATTCTGTAAAAAAACATAAAGTTGTCTACTTCATTAACAGGAGATTAGATAATAGTTTCAGGCCCAGCTGCAGGACTTCTCCCTGTGTCTATATTGCTCCTCAGGCCTAAATTAATTAGCATGTCATAAATAAGTCAATGCTTAGCCACCACTAGACATGCACATCACAGCAGAAAGGAAACCAACTCTACAGTCTTTTGCAGTTGGACTAACTGGGCTGAAAGGGGGTCCCACAGAAGACAATGGCAATGCTTATTCTGGGGGACAGGAAGGGGAGGTGAGTGCCTTCTCTCTCCTCATTGCTTTCTTGTTTGCTGCAGAAATGACTGAGCTAAGCGCGGGAAGGGGTCCTGTTGGAGACAGCCTGAGAGGCTCAGAGCTAGCCTCCCCGTCCTCAGCTCAGAGCAAGGGCTGGTATCTCAGCTGATTTGCCTGCAAGGCTACTCCTTGGTCCTGTGACCTGGGGTATGTTGCCTGACCTTGCGGAGTTTCCGGCCCCTCATCTGTAAAATGGGCATAGCCGTAGTCTTTCTTCAAAGTGCGATTGTAGGAATTAAATAAGGAATGTATGGAAGTGACCGACCCAGAGTAGGTACGACAAAAATGGTAGTAGGCCACTCCTCCCACCGGCATGGTAGCTTCCTTTCTCCTCTGACAAAGCGTGGGGAGCAGACCGCCTCCGAAGGCAGTGAAGCAGAGCACAGAGAGGGAGAATGCCGGGCCCTGAGCAGACTTCCTGTGTATGAGTCTCAATCTGAAAACTACTGATTATATGGTCTTGAGCTAATTATGTAACTTCTCTGTTATTGCCTCAGATTTCTCATCTGTAAACCAAGTATAAAAATTGCACCTATCTCAGAGGGTTGATTGTGAGGACCACATGCTATAATATGGGAGGTGAGCACTCACTGCAGGGCCTGCCATATGTAGATGACACTCGGACAACTTGGGGGCTAGGGGCACCAACCCCTTACACAGTCAAAAATCTGCATGTAACTTTTGACTCCCCCAAAGTTTAACTGCAATCACCCCTCAGTATCTGCAGGGTTGGTTCCAGGACACCCTGTGAGTACAGAAATCCAAGGATGTTCAAGTCCCTTATGTCAAATGGAGTAGAAAAATGCGTACAGTCCGTCCTCCACATCTGCAGATCCCAGCCATGGATTGAAATACTGTTTTTGATCTACAGTTTTTGAATCTGCAAGTGCAAAACTTGTGGGTATGGAGGTAAAATGTTTTCCTGCTGTATATTTGGGAAAATGCAAGTGTGAGTGGCCCATGCCAAGGGTCCACTGTAGGAGGTGCTCAGCCAATACAAGCCTTTCTTTTTTTTCAACTACTTAAACAAAAGTTTATCATCTTTTAAAAACTGAGGTAAAATTCACAAAATATAAAATTAATAAGTAACAGTTTTAAACTGTACATTTCCAGTACATTTGTGCATTTGGGCATTTAATGCATTTGTGATGTTGGGCAAGTATCACATCTGTCTAGTTCCAAGACATTTTTGTTACCTGTTCCCATGAAGCAGTTACTCTCCACGCACCTCTCTCCCAGCCCCTGGGAACCAGTAGTCTGCTTTCTGTCTCTATAAATTTGCCTATTCTGGATGTTTCCTGTAAGTGGAATTAGACAATGTGAACTTTTTGTCTGGCATCTTTCACTTGATGTAATATTTTGAGGTTTAAATGCCATTATTTTGATTATTACTAGTCTCTAAATGCCTCTGGCTAACATTCCAGAATTATTAGATTCTTTTTTGGATGTGAAGATAAAATAATAAAAAAATTAATAATAATAATTAAAATGCTTTTATAGGACAAGTAGAGCTTCCTTCTCTGAAAGCTGGGTGTCAGATATTTTGGGGCAGGTAGGAGACAGGTGTGTCTCTGGGTCACTGCTGCCCCAAAGTGGCACAAATGAGTATCATCAGCACCCAGACTGACCAGGTCCTTCCTATAACATGAATGCCTGGCGACTTAGGCCACAAACATGAACAAAAAAAGATAGTTTCTAGGGGTCTCTGTGTCGTGACGAGTGAGCGAGTAAATCCATATAAAGGGCTCAGACCAGTGTCTGTCAAATAGTACTCAGTAGGTGGTATCTATTACTATTGTTATATTAGTGCCTTGTTTCATTGATATTGTCTTATTATTACAACAATAGTAAAAGCAGTAGTAGCAAGATAAATGATGGATATAGATATACATATAGAGATGGTTAGATGCAGTCTTTGGGGGATTCTTCTAGTTGCTGTGTAGATCAATTATTCATTCCCCAAATGGGAAATAACTGTAACTGTAGGTGAGTTCAGGAACACCATGAGACAGACACCTGAGTGCCACTGATCACCTGACTTATAACTGACTGATGGACAACAGTGGCATTTCGGGTCTCCAGAAAGTTGTATCACTTCAAAGCCAATGACTAGAAATCCCGCAAAATCCTGACTATTTCCCCTTTTTCAATCAATCCACGATCACCTGGTAAATGGCCTCGGGTGCATTGGAGGGAGGCTACCGGGTACAAATGTCTGAAGTTCCTTCCTCAGCAGGCCCAGCCTCCCCCTCATTCAAGGAGCTCTGGGTGTGTGAACCGTCTCACATCTGGAAATTGACTGAGGGGCCATCCTTCTCTATTACGAGGATTCGAGTCAGACTTCTCTTCACCAGACCTAATGCTTTTTGGGTTATATCAATCAAATTAGACATGTGAAGGCTAGCCATCTCTATCAGTTCTGGGGATGCCATGGTCAGCTAGCTCATGCTGAAGATCTCTGAGGGTCAGACTGTTGATTCCTGACTACACCGCTGCCCATCAGTGTGGCCACATTTACCATGCCTTTGAGAATCAAGTGCATTCACTTGGTCTCTCTCATCTGGGGATGCCATCATTTGTCTCTCTGAGAAGCCCACCAACAAGGAAAGGACCAGGAATTGCAGCTAAACTTTCTAACTTTAAATGAATATTTGATGGCTTAGTTGTAGATGTCTTGATCTTGATGTAATAGAAATGCACAGTTAATACCCTCAATCTAGTCTCTTAATAAAAACTTTCCTTCAGATCAATGAGGAAAGATGAAAGCCCTGGAAAAATGGGCAAAGGATATGATTTCCTAAAAAAGTAATACATATAGCTAATGAATACTTGAAAAAATATTCAACTCTACTAATAATGACATAAAAATAAGACAGAAAGACACTGTTTCATCCTTGGGGAAAGATGTGGAAATCCTTAAGCGCTTATGTTTTGTGGCTGGAGTATAGGTTATAGTACATAATTTCTGTAGGACAACAAAGCAATATACATCAAAACCTTTCAAAGTGTGTTTAACTTCGATTCACAGTTCTACTTCAAGTATTTATCCTAAGGAAATAATACTAAATCTAACGTGTGAAGATGTCTCAGAGCCAGTTTTATGAACAAAAGCATGAAAACACCTAAATATTCAACAGGAATTTGACTGAAATGAATTATGGTATATACATGAAATATGCAGACATTCAGTTTGTAAGCATTTATTAAGCACCTACTTGGTAATAGCACTGTTGTAAAATCAAAGAATACAGATTATCTCTTATAATGGAGAGATATGTAGATATCTATGGAGTTTACATTTTAAGTATCGGTGACATAGAATAAACAGATCAACTTTTTAAAGTTAGATTATGTAGGTGCTGTGATGAAAGTTAAAAGGAAGGCATGAAAAACAGTGGCTGAGGGTGGGGTGACTAAAGATTAAGCAGAGCAGGAAAAGCCTGACCAAGGAGGTGACATTTAAGTAGAGGTTAAATGGCGAAGACATTAGAAATCATTATTATGCAGGCCTGTATTTCTTGATATGAAAATACAGTCCGAACCTTACTTTTGGTGTACATGACAGAAATACATCTGAAGGAAGTGATACTGATTCAAATGCTTCCCCAGCAACTGGAAACCTGACTAAAAGCCAGTTTATTGGTAAAGCAATTTCTTGGTACTTATAACTGAAAAGGTGGGCTTTCCAGGGGCTCAATAGTATCCCAAAGGGCCTGGTTTCTTTCTCTTTCTTCTGCATTCTGGGCAGCTGCTTTCTCTCTCATGTCTCCAAGGCGACTGCCAGCAGTTCCTAGGGCTACGTTTCCTTCTTCATGTTTGGTAGAAAGTAAAGAGCATCTGTCTTTCAACGAGCCACACAAACTTTGGTCTGATTGGACTGGTGTGGGTCACATGATCATTCCTGAACCAAATTCCTGGGCCAGGGCGATGGACTTTAATGATGAGCCCAAGCTATGAGGACCTGACAATGCAGGGAGGCAATCCCTAAACCACCGTGGGGAAAACTAGGGGGAGAAAGTGTATCCCAAAGAGCCTGGGGAAACTTTTGTAGGGGAAGAGAAGAAAGTTCTGTGTACCAAATACCAGTTGTCACATACAGTAAAAACACCAAAAAGTAAATAGCGTTTGTGTCCTTAAGCTTTGGATAGTGGAATTACTGGTGATTTCCTTTTTTTTTTTTCTTATGGTGAAGTATAAACAATGAGAATATATTAATTTTACAAATACAAGACAACAAAGCTCTTTCTATTTTCTAAGTCTGGCAAAAAACATAAAGACTTTTTTGACCTGTAACAATTCTGTGCTTTGAATCTGCTTCTCCTTCGTAAAGCATGGTCCTTGCAAGAAAACCAGCTCTTCTGGCCTCTTCCCTAAGTAACAAGGCAGGCCCAGGTACAGGCACTTCTGGGATCCTCCGTGAATACTTGGACACTGGCTCCCACCTGCCCCATTTTCCTTAACAATTTAGCAGCGCCTGCTGGCTCGCTCTTCCCCACTTCAAATGATCTATTTTGGGCCACTGTAATTATTCAGTTGGTTGAGAGTTCTTTTTGGTGACAACTGAGATCCCTCAAACTAAGAATAGGACTCTGACTGATGAAGGAAGGCGACAGCAGTGGGGCCATGAGGCACTGTGTTCTCCGCCAGGCCTTCTTTAAAGGACCGAACACTTAGTTTTGTTCTTTACACCTGGGTTTGCCATTGGTCTGTGCTTTTGCTGTTCCCGAGGTTTCTGTGAAATCTTGGCAGCTGCGCAATCACACAAGTCGTGAGGGCTGCAGAAGCTCATCAAGGGTCCGAGAGTGTGTTCCTTCTCAGCCAGCCTTTTAGCCGGAAGCCCTGGCCCGGAGCTCGCCAGATGAGTCTCTGTTGTACATTTGGGGACCTTCTCCTCAGAGACTTTTGATTGGAGGCTGAAAGGATTTTTGCTTCTTGGTTTTTTTTTTTTGTAAATACAAATTTTTGTATTTCCCAAGAGCTTCTGAGAGAACTGAATGAAACTGCCTGGGGCTGTGAAGTGGCAGAAAGATTTTGAAGTGAGAGGGTAGGCTTAGTTCTGCAGCCCTGGGCAGTTTCGGTTTTTAAAGCATCTGCTTTGTTATCTGTGAAATGGGGGTTTGCGAAAACCTGACTCCCAGTGTTGCGATGGTAATTAAATGAGCATTTGGAAATACCTAGCACTCTTTGTATCAAATACTAACAAATAGCAGCATTAACAAATACTAGCCAGTATTATCCTACATGGGAGAAATTCCATATGCTTCTCAGGAAGTCCCATGGAATCGCGCTCCACAAAAAGGCTCCCTTATATTGGTTTATCTGCCTTTCATCCTCCTCTTTCTCCTTCTGGCCCCCTGGAATTGAGAGAGCTTTGGGACTGGGGCCTGGTAACCGAAAACAAACAAACAAACAAACAAACAAACAAACCAAAAAGCGGGTGGGCAGGAAGTCAAGTTAAGACTGAGTGGTCAGAAGAACTGATCAAAAAATGTCACCACCCCTCCACTCCCTCCTAAGAAACGCAGAGGTAGCTGATGTTATCTCCCCTCTAACTGCCGATGTTGAAACTACTGACCCACATGCTGCGAGGAGGATCAGGTTTGTTTGCTCATTCTGCGACCTTTCTGGCTTGGTGCTAATGAGTGGTCTGCCATTTCGCCTGTGGCACAGGCAGGTGCGGGGCAAGGCAGCTGGACAAGGAGGTCTTTGGCCCTGAAAAGGATAATCCTGAAAGCTTGCCTTTTTCAAAAAGCCCACCGTTTCATGCAAGCCCACGTTGTCCCCAGCTTATAAAAGCAGCCAGGCAGAGCCAGCCTCCAGCCGGTTCACAGGACCTTCCTTTCCTCAGTGCTGCCTACTCTGTGCTCCAGCATAAGCTTAAAAATCCATCTGGAAATTTCTCTGTGGTTTCCACGCAGTCTCTCTCTTGGGAACCCAAGAACCCCAAGCCAGTAATAGGATTGCCTCCTACATAGACCACCCGCCCATACACAGGTTCTTGTCTTGGGCTCTGCGTGGGGGGACCCAGGGTGAGGTAGCTACAAATGAATAAAAACAGCAGCATATTCCAAAGTGGTTTGTTGTTATACTTATTTTATAAGACTAAGTGTGGTTGTATCATTTGGTCATATCAAAGGTTATGATACCAATATTGATAATATGCTGATTTGAGATTACTGGGGGGATTGCTGATGGAGCCACAAATTCTGGTTTTATCAAGCTAAGCACTAAGGCGCAGATGTGTAAGAGCTGGGCACAGGCCTGAGTGAAGCAGTAAAGCTGGAGGTGAGAAGGCCTAGGGGGACGAGCTGATTCAAACCCCATTTCCCACATACCTCTTTTTCTTTCTTAAAAAAAAGCAAGGAGGTCTCTAAAATGGCAAAAATAGAGTTCTGGTAACTAACGTAAAGGTTAGAAATGGGCAGTGTTGGGCACACCACATTTATACACTCTACCGTCAATTCCCAATTATTCTTATGCTCCTACAAGTCTCTTCCGGTTTCCCATTTCTTTGCTTCCTCACGGCTGAGCTGGCTCTGGCGGCAGAACCATTCCTGCGGTTGTCCCTCCAATGTCAGTGCCTTGTGCTATGACACAGTGAGGATGGGCAGGAGTCTGCTGGTACCAAGGCAATGAGGAGACTGTGGGAGGGACATTTCACATTCCACACTTGGTTTTCTGTTCTCACCACCGTGGCTGTAAATTACCCTAAAACTGAATGACGGAAATAGCCATTTGTAATGCTCATGGATTCCAGGGGTCAGAAATTGTGACGAGGTGCAGCAGGAACAGGTTCTCTCTGTCCCATGAGGTCTGGGGCCTCAGCTGGAGGTCTTGAAAGCAGGGGGCTAGAATCATTGAGGGCCCCTTCACACCCACGCCTGGCAGGGTCCCAGCTCTTCCCCACTTAAACCTTCCCATGTGGTTTCTCGGGTTTGGAGTTCCTCACAGAATGTCAGCTAAGTTCTAAAGGCAAGTGCTCCCAGAGGGGGAGCCAGGAAGAAGCGCCAGCTCCATGACCTAGCCTTACAGCTCACGCATCATTATTTCTGCCACATTCTCTTCACTGAAACAGTTTTAAGACCTGTTCAAGTTTAAGGAGAGACTAAATAGAATCTACCTCTTGATGGAGAGAGAGGCAAGGTTCTAGAAGACTGTGGGCCTGGCCATTTTGCCATGACTGTTTTAGAAAAATACAGGATGGCACATTTGCCTACAGGCCACAAAACGAGTATATGAAGGTGCTTCCAAGGCCTGGATAATTACACAGGGTCCGGCAGAAGTAACGCCTGCTTCAGTGTGGTTGGCAGGGTAATAACATGGGTCTGATAATTTATAGTTCTAATTCAAACATGTCACCTAAAATGTCATATTGTGTGCCTGAGTGTGATATTGTCGTGTTACAAAATTACATGCTTACAATTTTGTAATATAAGAGTTTGTAACAAAAAAAGGGAGTGTTATTTGCACCAGGGTCTGTACTTTGAAATAGGAAAAAAAGCTGATGGTGTTGGGAAGGAACAATGGCTGGCTCCATTGTCATGAACAAGGACAGTGGTTGGTCTAGTTCCCCCGCAGTATCCCCAAGAGAAAGCCCAGGAAAAAAGAGGGGCAAAGGTAGGATCCTAGGTAAAAAAAAGTCACCGGGTATGTCAAAATACCTTGCCCCAAGGTAGAGACTTTAAGTTTCAACAGTTGAGTCTTATGATAAACTTAGAGGGCCAGGTCAGCCTTGTTCAAAAGATGTGTTCAAAGAGCCTCAGCAACATGTGGGGAAGGGGCCAAGGAGATGACTGGGTGTCAGCAAAGATGTGAGAATCAAGATCGAATCCCTATCTTGACCAGTAGGGTTACATTCCAAGTGTCCCAAGTAAGGGATAGTGCGGTTAACAGATTGACATTCCAGAGGCGGAGCAGGGACTGCAGACCCTGGGGTGCTCTGTGAGCAGTGTCCTTGCCATGTGTGTGTGCCTTTGGCCCAGTCCCTCATTCCTCCCGCTTCTTCAGGAAGGGGTCCGAAAGTTGGCCATGACTCCACCAGAAATGCAGCCCCCGCTGAGAGGGAGTGCGGTTACTTGCACAGGTTCACTCACTCTGGGCGAATTTACTGAGTGATTGTGAGGCACCAGATGTTGGACGTTGGTAAAATTGTGTCTTACTGACTCCATAGCCTGCACAGGGAGGGGAATGCTAACCAAAAAAGGGAAGAAAGAGAGAGAAGCAGGGTTTGGGAGTGGCGACCTGGGGAAGCAGGAAGAGAGGAGACTGAGGCTGAAGCTTCTGCTCCTTTCCCGTGACTTCTGCGCTGGCCCTGAGAGCGGAGTTCACACAAAGTACCCGGACGAGTTCCCAGCACCGACTTGCACATAACTTCCTGCTGACGCCACTCGGGGTCTAAGAGCAGACAGAGTGGACAGTGGTGGGGAGGGGCGCTTCTCCCTTGGACACCCGCACTCCACAGCCTCTTCCTTTCCTTTAACAACATACTTGCCTCCTTCCTCTCGCTGAAGCCACGGGGGCTGGAGGTGGAATGTCGCACAGTTGAGAAATAGTCTCCAATCGCTCAAGGCTCTTTCCTCAAGCTTCTTCCAGATATTCTCCTTGGTCAGGCCCCTCACCTCAACCCTCGGATCGAACACCTTGCTGACCCCCACTCTTTCATGCCCAGACCCAGGTGGAATATACTTCCTCCTTACCACACACCCACCTGCAGGTAAAGATAGAATCACAGACTCTCGGGGTTTGGAAGGGAGATACGAGAAAGGATTGGAGAAGCCTCAGGCTTAGTACATTCCAGGGAGTAGGGCTCAGACCGCCAGTACAGTGCTTTTAGAAATTTCCTTCAGAGAACATTTGTGAAGTAACAAGGGCTTTTCGCTGTCTTCTGAGGTCAGCTGAAGAGCAGCTTGTTCCGAGTTATGAACTCAGTGTCCTCTGTCTGCCCCCTGCCCTGCCTTCTTCACCTAAAGGGCCTCTGGAAGCCCCAGGTCCCAAATGCTTCTGTCAGTGTAACTAGTCCTGCTGGGGAGTTCGGCCACTTTCACTAGCACGGTTCTTGTTTTAGGTATTATCTTTTTTTATTTTATTTTATTTTTTAATATATTTTATTAATTATGCCATTACAGTTGTTCTATTCCCCCCTTCATTCCCCTCCACCCTGTAAACCCCCTCCCCCACCATTCCCCCCTTTAGTTTATGACCATGTGTCTCAAGTTCTTTAGATTCTATATTTCCCATACTACTCTTGCCCCCCCCATCTATTTTCTACCTACCGTCTATGCTGCTTATTTTCTGTACCTTCTCCCCGCTTCTCCTTCTCCCACTCCTAAGAAAAAGAAGATAAAAAAGATGAACAGTGAAAGGACAGCAAACTCATAGTTATTAAGAACCACACCTAAAACAAAAGCAAACTAAGAGGACAGCTAGATCAGGAGCAGAACCATAGAAATGAAGATCACATGGAGGGTTGTTTTAGGCATTATCTTAAATGCTCCCTCCTCTGGGAAGGCTTTCGAGGGTGGGTTAGGAGGCCCTGCCTTGGGCTCCCAGAGCCGCCTTGCTTCCCCTCTAACAAATCATTTGTCACATTGTTAAAAATGGTGAGTCCTGCCCTTTGAAAGTCCTTCTCTAGGCTCCCATCTGTTTGAGAGAAGGAATTCTTTCTTTTTTCTTCCATTTTATCTTAGGCACTGACCACATGGAGGGATTAAATAAATGTGGCATAAGAGGAAAAGATACATTAATTCATTTCTCTCCCTTTAGACTTACCAGGGGCAAAAGAGAATGAGGAGAAAAGCTGAAGGACTTGCTGAAGGACTTACATAAGGAATGAAAGCCCTGATATTCTTTGTTTCTGATACTTGCATCAATGTGAGGCTACTATGTTGTAGGCGAATGTGTTAAATTCGGGCGGTCTTCAAGATGTGGGCCATCAGGGTTCTGAGAGGAGGGAGTGGGTCATCCTCAAATGTCAGACAGCTGTTCTGAGTGTCCTTCTGTCTGCAGTGTGCAGCAGGGGCAGAAGCTAAGAGGACCGGTCTTAAGTTGAAGGAGATTTTCAGGTCCAGGTGTGCATTCCTAGAGAAAATGTTTTATTGTAGTTTTTGTTCTCCTTAAAGAAGTGGCATTTCATTATTACCAAAGTAATGTGTGCATATAATTTTAAGAATCAAACATTTTAAAAAAACTGTAACGAAATGAAGCAGCCCCTTCTCTTCCTGTCCCCCATTCCTCAGTTCTGCTCTCTGAAGCAATTGCTTTTAGTCCCATTTAGCTGATTTTTAAAATTCGAGTGTTTGTTTTGACTTGTCCCTTTTCTAAATAGTGTTGCTGTTTCTTGATTTATCTGTTTCTGACACTGTTTGTCTGTAATTTTTTTAAAGATTTTATTTATTTATCCTTAGAAAAGAAGGGAAGGAGAGAGGGAGAGAAACATCAGTGTATGGTTGCTTCTTATGGGTCCCCTGCTGGGACCTGGCCTGCAACCCAGGCATGTGCCCTGACGGGGAATCGAACTGCAATACTTTGGTTCACAGGCCCACGCTCAATCCACTGAGCCACAACAGCCAGGGCTGTCTGTAATTTTTTATTGTTATTGAGATGTGTCTCTCTTAACCCCACTGCTAGGTACATTTCCTCCTGCCATCTCTCCAGCAGAGTATTTTACCATTGAAGACAGGGATCAGTTGCATATATCAGAACATTCAAAATAACATTGATTTAAACAGACTTCTTCTCTTGAGGCAAAGAGGCTGGAAGTAGACCTTCCCTGGCTGGCACCTGAGAGGAAATTTCACCCTCCTCCCTGGTACGGGCTTCCATCTATCTTCAAGGTCATTTTGGGAGATCCAGACATTTACCTCCCAGTTCTCCAGGCAGGAAGAAGGAGCAGGGGCTGTCTTGTAGATTTGCCTAGCCTGGACGTTTCAAATAAATAAAATCACACCACGTGCCGTACTTCGGAGCTGGCTTCTTTCACTTGACATAATGTTCGCCACACTCACCTGGGTGGGAGCGTGTATCAGCACCTCATTCCTTTCTGTTAGTAAATAACATTCCATTGTATAGGTACACCAGATTTTATTCATTCATCAGCCCATGGACATTTGGGTTGTTTCTGTTTTTTTTTGGGGGGTGCTATATGAAGAATGCTGCTATTAACATTTGTATATATGTTTTCGAATGGACATAATGCTTTAATTTCTCTTGGGTATATATACTTAGGAATAGAGTTGCTAGGTCATATGGCAACTTTATGTTAAATCTTTTGAGGAACTGCTAGACTGTTTTGCAAAGCAGCTGATCCGTTTTCCACTCCTGCCAGCCGTGTAGGAGGGTTCCACTTTCTCCATCGCCTTGCCAAAACGTCATCATCTGTCTTCCGATTCTAGCCATCCTGGTGGATGTGAGGTGGTATCTCATTGTGGTTTTGATTTCCATTTGCCTAATGATTGATGAGGATGATCATCTCTTTACATTTATTAGCCATTTGTTTATCTTCTTTGGAGAAATGTCTTTTTAGTTCTTTTTGCTCATTATTATATTGGGTTATTTGTTGTGAAAGTTCTTTATATATTCTATGTACAAGTACCTTATCAAATACATGACTTGCAAATATTTCCTCCCACTGAATGGTTATCTTTAAAAAAATTAATCTCCATTGTATTTTTTCCATTACCATTTATTTCCATGTTCTTATTGGTGTCCTTTAAAGCACAAAAGTTTTTAATGTTAACATTATCCAATGTATCCATTTTTCTTTTGTTGTTTATGTTTTTAGTACCCTGTATGGATTTTTCAGGTATTTTTTATTTTGGTGGTTGCTCTAGGAATTTAATCTGCATCTTTAACTTATAATGATGTACTTCCAGATGATACTGACTTAATTCTGCTAAAATATAGTAACTTTGCTTAACTGTAGCTCTATTTCTCTCATTTGTGCTATCATTGTTATAGTTATTACTTCTTATATGATATAAATCCAAAAGTACAGTTATTTTTGTTAGATGGAAAGGTAAATTTAAATTCAGGATGCCAATAACATGAAGGTGTGGGAGGTAGAGGAAGAGTTATTACTGTGTACACACTGTGAGGTCTTGTTCAAGTCCTGGAGTAGGATAGAGTTATTGAATAACCTCCAACATTCACAGAAAAAAAATGGAATGACATTAATAGTCATACAAAAAATAGAGAAATGCAAATAGAACATACAAACAATTAGAGGGAGAAAGGAAAAATGTAGAAAACTTTATCAATTAATCAGTCTGAAATAGAGGAAAATATAAATATAGGATGGTAAAGAACAAATATGCACCCTGGCTGGGTGGCTCAGTGGATTGAGTGCTGGCCTGTGAACCAAAGGGTTGCTGGTTTGATTCCCAGTCAGGGCACAGGCCTGGGTTGCAGGCCAGGTCCCCAGTTGGGAATGTGTAAGAGGCAACCACACATTGATGTTTCTCTCTCTCTCTCTCTCTTTCTGTCTCTTTCCCCCTCTCTAAAAGTAAATTTAAACTCTTTTTTAAAAAAGAACAAATGTGCAATATAATGGTAGAAATGAGTAAAAATGAATCATAACTGATTCATTTATGAATGAATCATAACTGATTCATTTATATATATTAAATTTACCTCTTTTTAAAATTTATTTTTTATTTTTATATTTTTTAATTTTATTGATTATGCCATTAGTTGTTCTATTTCCCCCCTTCATTCCCCTCCACCCTGCACACCCCTCCCCCACCATTCCCCCCTTTAGTTTATGACCATGTGTCTCAAGTCCTTTAGATTCTATATTTCCCATACTATTCTTGCGCCCCCCATCTATTTTCTACCTACTGTCTATGCTACTTATTTTCTGTACCTTCTCCCCCCTTCTTCTCCTCCCACTCCCCTATTGCTAACTCTCCATGAGATCTTCATTTCTATGTTTCCACTCCTGGTCTAGCTGTTCTTTTAGTTTGCTTTTGTTTTAGGTGTGGTTCTTAATAACTGTGAGTTTGCTGTCCTTTCACTGTTCATCTTTTTTATCTTCTTTTTCTTAGATAAGTCCCTTTAACATTTATATAATAAGGGCTTGGTGATGATGAACTCCTTGAATTTGATCTTATCTGAGAAGCACTTCATCTGTCCTTCCATTTTAAATGAAAGCTTTGCTAGATACAGTCATCTTGGTTGTAGGTCTTTGGATTTCATGACTTGGAATACCTCTTTCCAGCCCCTTCTTGCATCTAAGGTCTCTTTTGAGAAATCCGCTGACAGTCTGATGGGAACTCCTTTGTAGGTGACTGTCCCCTTATCTCTTGCTGCTTCTAGGATTCTCTCCTTCATTTTAATCTTGGCTAATGTAATTATGATGTGTCTTGGTGTGTTTCTTCTTGGGTCCAACTTCTTTGGAACTCTCTGAGCTTCCTGGATTTCCTAGAAGTCTATTTCCGTTACTAGATTGGGGAAATTCTCCTTTATTATTTGTTCAAATAAGTTTTCCACTGGTGGCTGTTCCTTTCCCCCTTCTGGTACCCCTATAATTCAGATGTTGGAGTGTTTAAAGATGTCCTTAAGTCTCTCCTCATTTTTTTGAATTCTTGTTTCTTCGTATTTTCCTGTTTGGCCATTATTTTCTTCCTTCTGGTTCACTCCCTTGATTTGAGTCCCAGTTTCCTTTTCATCACTATTGGTTTCCTGTGCAATTCCCTTCATTTCAATTAGTTTAGCCTTCATATGTTCCTCTAATTTGTGACTAAAATCAACCAGTTCTGTGAGCATCCTGATCACCAATGTTTTGAACTGTGCATCTGAAAGTTTTGCTATTTCTTCATTGCTTAGAGTTATGGGCTCTGGGGCTTTGAGATCTTCTTGAGCCATTTTTGGTCTGTTCATACCCGTTAAGTATGAGGAGCGGAGCCTTTGGTGTTCACCAGGGCAGGGCCACTCAGGTCACTGGGTTGTGATGCTGTGTGTGGGGGCGGGGTCAGAGCGGGGGAATTGGGACCCCCCACTGCTGCCTCTCCCCACTGGGGCCTGCTTGGTCCCATCTCACTGCTCACTCCCTCGCTGGTCTATCTGCGCATGAATGCAGGACCACAACTGACCCGCAGCCTTGCGCCCTCGCTGGGTCCGCGGATCACTCACTGGGTCTCTCACTGGGTTGCTCACTGGGTCCACCCGTTGCAACCCCACACCTGGGATCCACGTGCCTGAGTCCGTCTGACCAAGTTTTCCTGTGCAGCCCTGCTCTGCCAGCTGTTGGCTTTGCCCCTCTTACCGGTCAGGCTAAAGAATTTGTTATCAGACTTCTGAAAAGTTCAATTTTCTGTGTTCTGGCTGTGATTTCTGTTGCTAATATTTTGTTGTCTCTAAACTTGGTTGTGTGAGAAAGCACGGTATCTCCACCTATGCCTCCATCTTGGTGGAAGTTCAAATTTACCTCTTAAAGACAGAAATAATCAGATTGGGTCTTCATAGTATAACTATACTTAACAACAGGTACATCTAAAACAAAAACACATGGAAAGGTTGAAAGTAGAAGAATGGGAAAAGAGACAGCAAGAAAATACTAACCAAAAGAAAGCTTCTTATGGCAAAAAAAAAAACTTTGAAAAACAAAAGGGTGAATAGGGATAAAGAGGAACACTGTACTTAACAACTTAACCAGGAAATATAAAACTGACAGAATTAAAAGAGATATGAACAAATCCACAAACACAGTGCAAGATTTTAACATACCTCTAATAGAGGTGTACTTTTTTAAACAAACAAACAGTAAAAGTAATGGCTTAAAAGATTTGACAATCAAATTGACAAGCAAATTGACTTAGGCATTCTTTTGGGATGACAGACTTTCAAAAGAAGTCCTGACACATGTCCAAGGACTGATATTTCAGCTCAGACAACACCTTACAAATCATGATGAAATTAAATTAGGAAGCTAGTTTAAAATTGTGTGTATTATAAGCTTTAAAAATAATTTATTGAATATCTTTTGAGTTTTCCTGGGAGTTAATCTTTAGAACCAAGTGACTCCAAAAGCAGTGTATGTAGGAGGCTGGCAAAAGTAGGTGTACAGTTGTGAGTACATGAAACAGTTTATTCTTGTGTTATTATTTATTAAGTGTGGTATGTTTGTATTACAACTGTACATCTGCTTTTGCTCACTCCTGTATAAACTTGAAAGCAACATATGCAAATTTATTATTATTTTTAAAACACAAAGGAAAAGAAATGAGTCGTGTCAAATTCAAGAATTCAGAAAAAGAATAACAGTAACCTAAAGGAAGCCACTGAAAGGAAATAATGAAGAATACATATTAATAAAATAGAAAACAACAGTCAGAAGACCAGCAATACCAAAGAGTGGGGCTTTGACAAGAAATATGAAGCAAACTACTGACATGAGTGATCAAGAAGGAATAAAAAAGACACAAACATAAAATATTAAAATCAAAATAGTGAAAATTATTACACAATTGAGATTTTATAAGTAAAAAGAGAATCTATAACCAATTCCAGCCAATAAATTAGAAAACTTTGATGTGGGAGACCATCACTGTCCAAACTCATTCTTCTCTTCCTCACTGATGGAACCCCTGATTTTTAATCGGACACGTGGCTTTCTGGAATGAAAAAACATATTACCTAGCATTCCTTGAAACTGGTAAGGGTGGCTTCTTAGGAGTGGCTCTAGGACTACGTTCCGATCAGTGAAATGGAATAAATACTGTGTGGCAACTTTTGGGAAAATCTCTAGAAAGTCAGCTGGCACTTGCCCTTTGGTCCCTTTTCATTTCTTCCTCCAATCAACTAACTGAAATAGGGACATGGTGCTGTGTATGAAGCAGAACCATGTACAGAAAACAGTGGAACAGCAAACCAAACAAACCTATAACTCCAATAACTTCGTGATGCTACCTACCAACCCCTCAGGCTGCCACTGGAATCCTTTTATATCTCAGAGAAACAAACTTATTGTTTGTTGAGCCAATGGTATTTTAGATTTTCTGCCAGCCACCAGAAGCTTTGAAGATGTAGCTCTTCTTAATGGAGTACTTAACTGTCGATTATAAGATATTTTTTGGTCCACTTCTGACACCCATTTTGCAAAGCTTTTTAGTGTGTGATGGGTAATTCTTCTGCATGCATTACAAAACATAACAGTGTCATCTAATCCCTTCTTAGGTCTCAAGAAGCAGAGCTCTCCAAAAAATTATTTATTTAATGAAGGTTATTTGTCCAACAATGAAAATTTGTTTCACTAATATAAATTGTCTAACCAACTGGTCTGTTTCAGCACTTTTCTTGATACACAATAACTTCCCATTTCCACGCTGAATTATAGTGTAATCTTTTTGAAATTGCTCAATTCAACACATGCAGATCATATTGACACCACTCAACTGAAGTATGATAATATGAACAGCTGTGACCACGTTCAGTTTTCTGAAAGGCAACAGTAAATATATCCTACCTGCTGCCTGGTGAAGAGTAACTATACAATGTCATAGATTGTTCGTTCTTTGCAGTCTGATTTCAAAGATAAAATATGTCTTAGAATCAATGACAGTAAGTTTTGCTGTCTAATAGGGAAAATTATCCCATCTTGATGTAGTTGTTTTGAGGCACTAAATTTTGGAGGTGATTTGTTAGGCAACAACAGCTTAATGATGCAATCATTTATAAAAATAACCAGGAAGTGCATCTGGTTCTAGAATTATACAAATTCCACACTAAATAAGAAGTCAGACATCTGTACAGCATCAACTCTTGACCACACATTTTCTGCACTTAAGTTAAAGGGAGAAATACTCACTGCTTTGCCACGCTTTTACTTAAACGTCAGTGTGTTCTTTCTGTAAATAACCATCTAGGTTAGAAAAGCTGAAAGTCACCAAGATTTGAGCCAGGGAGGAAAGACAAGTGAGCTCAGATAAACTGCAGATCACATGGCACCTGAGAATGCAGATTAATAATCATGAGCATTTATTGCAAGGGTTAGATTTTAAAATATGTACTTTTAGTGACAAATAATAAACCTTTCCGGACTTAAAAGGGATTTTCCTGCTGTCAGCTCCATTCCAGGCTGGTTTGGTCCCCAAGAAGAGTCAAGTGTCAGAATATCATTTGAACAATCTTAATGCCTAGATTTTTTTTTAAATGAGTGCAGTTTTGCTATTGATACTCATGGAAGCTGGGTGAAGGGCACATAGGACGTTACTGTCCAGTCTTCTCTAGTTTCTAGCATGTTTGAAAGGTTTTTGTAATAAAACATTTAAGAGACTGCCACTTATAAACAAAATTTCAAACAATGATTAATATTCAATGAGTATATTTATTCATACTGGTGTTTAATAGTTAGGTGCTCGCAATGTGCATTGCTCCCCAAGAAATATATAGATCACATCTTCTAGAAGTAGACTCTGAGATATGTGTGAATTTAACAACACGGTGTCCGTGGTCTGCTCTGCAGTGCTCCAGTGGTGGAGGGAGTAGGGATTTGGGGTTGATCACGAACCAGTAATGGTTGCCCTCTCTACTTTTGTAGATGTTAGACATTTTCAGTAATAACAACAGTTTTTTTTAAAAGATAGATCTATGGTCCAACAATTCCATTTTTAGATAAATACTCCTGAAGAATTGAGAGCAGAGATTCGAATA
Source organism: Artibeus jamaicensis (assembly GCF_021234435.1). NCBI lineage: Eukaryota > Metazoa > Chordata > Mammalia > Chiroptera > Phyllostomidae > Artibeus > Artibeus jamaicensis. The sequence continues at coordinate 38,100,572 of NW_026522030.1, read as the reverse complement.
GATATTTATACACCCATGTTCAGAGCATCATTATTGACAGGAGCCAAAAAGGGGAAAGCACCCTAAGTGCCCATTGATGGTTGAATGGATAGGCCAAATATATCATGTACATATAATAGAATATCATTCAGCCATAAAAAAAAAGGCAATTCTGGCCTGGCTGGTATGACTCACTGGATTGAGCATTGGCTTGCGAATCAAAGGGTTGCTGGTTTGATTCCCAGCCAGGGTACAGGCCTGGGTTACTGGAGGGGCCCCAGTGGGGGATGCTCAAAAGGCAGCCACACATTGATGTTTCTCTCCCCTCACCCTCTCAAAGAATAAAATAAATAAAATCTTTTCTAAAAGAGTAAAAAAATAAATAAAAAAAGAAAGGCAATTCTGACACGTGCTATAGCATGGATGAACTCTGAAGACATTGTGCTAAGCGAAATAAGCCACATACCAAAGTTTAGATTTCACGATTGTACTTAGAAGAGGTACATGGAGTGGTCAAATGCAGAGAGACAGGAGGTTGTGCGGTGGTTGCCAGGGACTGGAGGGGAAGGGGAGGTGTTGTTTGATGGGTGCAGAGGAAAAAGGCCTTGGAGATGGCTGTATAGTAATTTGAATGAGCCTAGTGGCACTGAATTGTACACTTAAAAATGGATAAGATGGTAAATGTTACGTGTAGTTTACCACAATGATTTTTTTAAAGATATGTCTAGAGGAGAGATAGGGAGAGAGAGGAAAAACTCCAAGTATATGTGAGTGTGATAAACATTGCCTGATTTTTAAAAACCCTGACAATCCTTTCCATCCTTATAGTTCTCGTCATGTCCTTAAACAGATTCTCTGGTTTACACTCTTGCTGGACCCTCCTCCCCACAAACCCCTGTGCTTCAGAGTCAGGAGCCGAAGTGCCTCCCAGGGCCACTCACAGACAGAGAGCTGAGGAGCACTGCCCGCCATGCCTCCCCGCCCCTCTTTGCCCCTCCCCACTGCTTTCTCCAGAGTCCATGCCCCAAGCCTGCCCTCCCAGAGAGTGTGCCATGCTCTTCCTGTCTGTCCCGCCTGCTAACCAGACCTACCCACCAAGCAGCTCCTTCCCTTTTTCTGTGGAGAAACCCGAGGCCCAGGGGAGGAAGGTGGATCAGGGAGTGTGGCCAGAGGAAGGGACAGATCAGCGTGACCTGCTCCTAGACCCTGCACTTCACACCTGTTACTTCAGACCTCTGGGTTCTTCTCCCCAGCTCTGATGACTTTCACTACGGCTCTGGCTAGTCGGCGCTCCCTAGAACCACCTAGAAGTCTGTGTGGTCTTGGAAAAGACTCCCAGGATGCTCTCGCAGAGCTCACTAGAACTACTCTTTATGTCCAATCGTGGGAATAAATCTATCAACATTAAATATATCGATAATCATTTAAAGACACAGTCTATACCTCAAGTGGAAGGTGTGGCTTTGTAAACACAGCCATTTAAAGACAAACAAGGCAAGTTTACCAAAAGAGGCAAAACTACTTTAAAACAAGTTACTTCTTTCGGTTACCCATCTGATTTGTTTGTCCTCTTGTTTATACCTTATGTCTCCTCCCAGAGCCATTTGAAATGACTTGCAGAGATGTGTAGAGTACAACAGGATTTAAGAAAAGGCAAAGCCATCACAGTGAAGAAAGCCCAGTGAGGAAGATCACATGTTGCAGGGACAGCTCAGGGGCCCATGGCGGTGCCACAGGACCCAGGGTTCTTTGCTGGTGGTGCGACTCGGGTTTGACTCTGAACTTCTCGGCAGTCAAAACAAAGTGGGCAATGCCATCAATAATAAGAATGACTCAGTTGTTAAAAATAGACAAGCTCTTCAGGAGAAGCAGAACTGTTCCTGGAACTTCCTTTCCTACAATTCCCAGGAAGCCCTGTGTGATTGATGTAAGAGACAATATCCTCATAATCACCCTTACAAAAACAATAGGTAGTTTCAAGGGGCTCCTTTCTGAATGTGTCCTTCAATGTTGGAAAGGAGGGACACAGAAGTAAGTGTCATTAGGAGTTTGCATGCATGGCCAGATGACAGCCGTACAGGTATGTAGCTCTCAGATGAAGGCCCATGCTTCAGACTCCCAGATGGACTGCAAATGGTGGAGCACTGCTAGATGGCTATTTGCAATGGCAGCAATAAGGTTGGGCAACTATGGAGAGACCCATCCGATTGCCTCAGGGGCTGGTCTGTGAAACTCAAACCTGCTCCTTCCTACCCCTTTTCCTGGGTGTCAAGAGCATTAAAGTTAGCTTTTGTGACCTGGCTCTCTTTCTGGCACACTGTACTGGCACGGGCCCACTGCACCCTGTGGCCGGAGCTCTCCCAAACCCAGAGTCTCACCTCTGTAGTTGACCTGGGGCTGCACCTCCCTGGGGCTCTGTTCTTGCCATTCACCAGGTATTCAAAGACACCGTCCAGAATATGCTCAGCCTCTGTACTCTGACTTGACAAAAAGGTTTGTGCCAAGTCAAGTCTATTTCCTCTCCTGGGCTCTAAGTTGCTTTGTTATCTTCCTGGCAGGGGAAATGGTAAAAGAAAAACATTCTGGGACTACAGCAGATATGTTTATGGGAATGAAAAACTATAGCCACTTTTTTACCTACCACCTTCATTGATTGAAAGTAAAATGTTTTTATGTGAAATCCAGACCAGAAACAAATGTTTGTTTTCAATTTTGGTTTAATCGGTGTTTTATAGATGAGTATTTGTTAACAAAAGCTCAACATGGGGCCAGGTTTGGTCATTTTATTCTGCCCTGCACCCTTGCTATTTTCATGGGCCTCATCCTGTGTGTCCCACATGGGCTCTGAGTAGCAGGAGGAGAATGGCCAGACCTCTGTCACTAGGATGATGGGGAAGCAAAAGCTTTCTGAGGGCCAGGGACAACCTACGTGGAGCATCGTCCTGAAAGGACCCCTATCCTGCATCTTAAATGTCCTGGCCCAGAGAAGATGCATCAGCAGGCATTCAGTGTCTTTGGGACTCCCTGGGCCGGAGGGGGGGGTCTCAAAGGGCAGCTTAGTCTCCCCGCAACAGCTCTGGGGTCTAATCAGCAGACACACAGCTGGCTACCGGCAAAGGTCATGGTCTCGCACAGAGTCCTCACAGGGCGTGTCGGTCCCCCTCAGTGCACTTTCCACCGTCCTTGCATCCGGGCCCTGCCCTCTCTGTCCTTCAGGAGGGAGGAATGGGGACGGCTGGAAGGGAGACGTGCGGATGGGTCTGTCCTGGACTCTCCGCAGCTCCCTGTGTGGACCAATCACTTAGACCTTTTCACTGTGGTCACTGCACAAAAAATCACCAGTTTTGAAGAGAAACCATTTCTTTGAACATGTGGAAATTCTGATATATTTACCTAGAAAATCTGCAGTCAAATATATTTAGATTGGTACAACTCTGACAACTTGCTTAATAAAGAAATTTACTTTTGATGTGTGACTTCCTAATTATTTTTCTGTGTTTGAGGTATAACTGATAAATAAAAATTGCATATATTTAAGCATATAACTTGATGTTTTGATATATGTATACACAGTGAAATAATCACAATCAAGCTAATTAATTTGCCAGTTTGTTCGTTTGTTTGTTCCTCCCTCCCTTCCTTCCTTCCTTCCTGTCAGAACACTTAAGGTCTCTCCTCCTAGCACACTCCAAGTACACAGTGTGATTCCCTGTGGTCACACTGCCGTGTGTTAGATTCTACATGTAAGTGAGATCATGCAGCATTTGATTTTCTTCGTCTGGCTTACTTCACTCAGCCTCCAGGCTCATCTGTATTGTCACAAGTAGCAGGATTTCATTCTTTTTTAAGGCCAAATAATATTCCACTGCATGTTTATACTATGTAATGCCCATTGTGTGTGCATGTGTATAAATACACACAGGCATATACATGTATAGGTATACACCTATTGAATAGAATGTGTGTGTATATATATATATATATATAGTACATACAGTGTGTGTCCATTCATCCGTCAAGACACTTAGGCTGCTTCCATGTCTCGGCTGTTGTGAGTAACGATGCAGTGAACATGGGCGTGCACCTGTCTCTTAAAAACAGTTTCCATTTCCTTTGGATATGTAACCAGAAGTGAGGTCACTGGGTCATCTATTCGTTCCATTTTAATCTTTTGAAGCACCTCTGTACTGTTTTTCATAAAGCTGTAACCACTTACATTCCCATCAGCAGTGTTCAGGGTCCCCATTTCTCCACATCCTGGCCAGTACCTGTCTTCTATATTGTCAGCTTCTCCCTCCAGATCTCTCAGTGTCCACTTTTATATTCAGGTATTCTGATGTCGGGTGTGTATATATTTGTAATTGTTATACTTTCTGCTGATTGACCCTTTTATCATTATATAATAACCTGCCTTATCTCTAGAGGCAGTGTTTGACTTAAGGTCTATTTCATCTGATATACTCCTAAGTATAGCCATCTCTGCTTTTTTTTTTGTTACTCATCATATAGGATGTCATTTTCCATTTGTTCTTTTTCAACCTATATGTGTCCTTAAATCTAAAGATTCAGCATATTACTGAATCTTTTTAAACATCAGTTTATTCATTCCATTCCTTTTGATTGTGGAATATAATTCATTTGCATTTAAAATAATTATTAATATATGAAGGCTTACTAATGCCATTTTGTTAGATGTTTTCTGTTTTGCATTTTTTCCCCTCTTTTCCTCTTTTCTTTTGTTATTTGATGATTTTTTTCAGTGACTTGATTTGATTCTTTTCTCTTTATCTTTTATGTATCTGTTATAGGTTTTTTTCTTTGTGGTTATTCTGAAGCCTCCAGTAAATATCTTGCAGTTATCAACAAATTGGTAACAACTTAACTTCAATCACATGCAAAAACTGTGAAATGATTGTTTTCTGGGGGTGTGGGGCCTGAGACCTCGTAGTCTGCTGTCTGCTTGGTGTCCCCTCCTTGGTATGTGACTTCATTTCCTAAGGTAACTGGACACTTTCTTCCCAATCTACTCATTCCCCTGCTGCAAGACCACCTTCTGGTATTTTATGTTGTGGTTATTTTGTCTATCCTCCTTACCGCTTTCTGTCCCATTCTTTGAGTCTGGCATTTCTTTTTCTTTTTTAAAATTAATTTTTAGAGAGAGGGGAGAAAGAGGGCAAGCTGGGGGAGGGAGGGAGAGAGAGAGAAAGAGAGAGAGAGAGAGAGAGAGAGAGAATGAATATCATGGATTGTTATCCCGCTCATTGGTTGATCCTTGTGTGTGTCCCTGGCCAGGATGGAACCGCAGCCTTGGCATCTGGGATGACTGATGCTCTGACCAACTGAGTCACCCATCCAGGGCAAGCCTGGCACTTCTGAAGGTTAAAGAGTAGAAAGGGGCATCATCACCTTGAAGCTCGAATGGGTTGAATTATATTGCCTGAGCGTAAATTAAATAACTGCTAGAACGTCTTTGACGTTGTATATATGTTGCCTGCCTGGCCGAGAGATGGACCACCTTTTTCCTCTCGAATCAGCAGTGGACACCTGAATTCCAGGATGCAAGATGAGGAGGCACAGAGACCATATGGGGCTAGCTGTCCAGCTTGTGGATGGTCCCTCTTTCCAGCGTGGACTGATGTGTGTGGAGGCTGTGTAGGTTTCCAGAGCAGAAGGAGATGAAGGAGGGGACAGAGCTTGGAAAACCTGGGTAAGATGGAACATCCAAAGCAGAAGAGGCAGCTCAGCACCTGGGCTGTGTTGGGGGGGGGGCGGGGGGTGACATCTGCCCTTTCAGAGCAGTTTTCTCCATTCCCTCTTCCCATGGGTAGGAAAGAGTTACCAACTGTGAGGCCAGGAATTTGTAAGAGAAAATCTGGGGACTCCCAGGCAGGGTAACTTCCTGCTCTGCTCCGTGGGGCAAAGATCATTTTGGACATTTCTTCCCATGCTGCTTCCATCCAGTGAGACCAGTTTTACCACAGAAATTTAAGGCCTTTTCATTAATCTAGGTGTTTCCTTAACCCTAACCCTATGCTTATCTGCCATGATTAGGCTTGCTTTTTTTCCCCCATTAAGTTTGAGATAATTGAGATTTATATGCAGTTATAAGAAACAATACGCAGAGATCCACAGAGGTAACCTTTAGGTGGGTTCTCCAATAGTAACTTCATTCATAACTATAGTACATGACCATGACCAGGAAACGAACACTGGTACAATAATAGATCCACGTGTTTGAGATTTCATCCCATTGTTTTACATGCAGTGTGTGTGTATGTGTGTGTTTTATTTTACGTAGTTTTATCACATGTGTAGATTCTGGTGACCAGATACAAAATAGTTCTGTTACTACAGAGACCCCTTTGCTTGTCCTTTTGTAACTGTATCTACTCCCTTCCCTACTCCTAAACCCTGGCAGCCAGGAACCTTCCCTTCATTTGTATGATTTCATCATTTTAAGAATGCTACATAAGTAGAGTCATAGAGAATGTGACCTTTTGAGATTGGCTTGTTTCGCTCAGTATAATTTCCTGGAGAGTCAGCCAAGTTGTATTAATCAATAGCTCATTCCTTTTTATTGCTCACTGCCATGATATCAATGTATCACGGTCTCTTTAATTTAAAGAAAATTCAGATAGCTCCTAGTTTGGGGTACAAATGAAGCTGCTACAAACATTCATGTACGGGATTTTGTATGAAGATATGTGTTTGCATGTGTGTTTGTGTGTATGTGGGGGAAATTCCCACAAATGCAATTGCTTGATTATATAGTAGTTGCATGTTTAGTTTTTTCCAGAAACTACCAAAATATTTTCTAGAGTAGCTGTACTATTTTACATTTTCACTAGTAATGTGTAAGTGATGTGTCCAGTTAACTGTGTCCTTGCTAGGACTTGGTAGTGTTGCTATTTTTTGTTCATCATTCTGATAGTTTTATAGTGATACTTCATTGTGGGTTTAATTTGCATTTCCCTGATGGATAATGATGCCGAACTTGTTTTCATGTGTTTATTGGTCACATGTATTCCCTCTTCGGTGAAATGTTACTTTGCCCATTTTCCAATTGAATTGTTTTTCTTTGTTTTTTGAGTTTTGAGAGTTCTTTATATATTGTATATACTAATCTTTTATCAAACATATGATTTGCACATTTTTTCTCTGTTCATAACTTGTCTTCTCATCCTCTTAATTTTTGCAAAGCAAAAGTTTTAATTTTGATGAGGTTCAGCTTTCAATTTTCATTTTATATATTGTATGACTGGTGTTGAAATTAAAAACTCTTTGTCTAGCCCTAGATCCTAAAGACTTTAATTTTTAAAAAAAGATTTATAATTTTTATTTTTTATTTTTATTTTATTTTTAAAAAGATTTTATTTATTTATCTTTAGAGGGGAAGGGAAGGAAAGAGGGAGAGAAATATCAATGTATGGTTGCCTTTCTTGAGTCCCCTGCTGGGAACTGGCCTGCAACCCAGGCATGGGCCCTGACTGGGGATCAAACCGCGATCCTTTGGTTCCCAGGCCCATGCTCAATCCACTGAGCTACACCAGCCAGGTGATTTATAATTTTTAATAGTACATTTAAGTCTGTGGTCCATTTTAATTTCATTATTGTATAAGGTGTGAGGTTTAGGTCAATGGTTTTTGTTTGCTTTTATTTATCTACTTTTTTTTTTTTTTTTGGCACCTCAGGGTATCCAATTGCTCTAGCACCATTTGTTGAAAGAGTATTTAACTTTTATTATTTTACATTCACAAATGGGGGAATGGGGGGTGGAGTGGGGAGGGGGAGAGAGAGAGAAAGAGTGAAAGGTAGATAGATTGACTGATTTAAATGACACAATTGGGGATAAACTGTGGCAGTTTGGGGGTACCAGGATAAAAATGGTGATTAGGTGAGAGGGAAGGATTGCCCAAGAAGGAACTAGCTAAATTACGTACTGTTAAAAAACTAAGGAAAATAGGGAGGCATTTGACTTGTGCATTTTCCATCTTTAAGGGCAAGAAAGGCTGGTGGGAAGGACAATGGAAGAAATTGACCCACATCTTTGCTGCTAGATGAAGTAGCAACATTGGGCTGTCATGTAATTCTAAGGAGTGAAGAGGAGGGTGAGGATAAAACAGGGGGGCCTCCAGGTGGGTGTTTCAGGAGGTCATACGCAGCTAATTAGAACTTGGGAAACACATAATTTTTCTCCAGGTAGCCTCACAGACTACAGTGACGGCAATGCCATTTCCAAGGCACCCTAACTTTTCTAGGGCTTGCTCAGACGCGGTATCTCCCAGGACAGGCACGCCAGGACTGCAGCTATCAATCTCTTCATTGCCTTTGCCCCTTGGGCTTCCTTGTGATGTTGGAATGTATCTACTCAAGGACTCAAGAGGCCTTCCACAAGAGACATGAGGGCTTGGCATTCCAACTCTTGGTTCCCTGCCATGTGACCGTCTCTAAAATTTCTGTGTTATTTTTGGAATGGGAAAAACAAACAGGGTATGGCTTCTTTGCATAAGTAAGATGGTTGCTCTTTAGCTTGTTTTCAGGAAATAGACACTCTGGATAATGCTCTTAACTCTACCTTTAGAATTCCAGAAGAGTAGGCTGTAAGGAAGGAAATATTTTGTTCATTTGTTAGTGGTTGTAGTGGAATTTGGAACAGACTGTATTAAACTTTTTGACATTTATGTGCAAGGAACAAACAATAAGATGGGCAATAGAACTCACTGAATTTTTGTTGTTGTTGTTAAGAAAGAAAGAAACAAACAAACAACCCGGCTGGTTGATTCACTCTGGGAGTCCTCAAGGGCAAGATATGTACACACAAGGCAGGGGAGTGGAACCATTAAATGGGGATGGTTTATTTTCCCTTTATGCGCCACACTGGGTGGCATCTGTAACATACATGCAATGCATATGCTTCTTTCTCAGCTTTTCTTTTTAACAAATTTATTGGGGTGACATTGGTTAATAACATCATGTAAGTTTCAGGTGTACAATTCAACACTATGTCATCTATGTATTGTGTACTGTGCTCACCACCCGAAGCCAAGTCCCCTTCTGTCACCACATGTTTGATCCTCTCAACCCTCTTGACCCTCTCGACCCTCTTCACCCTCCCTCACCCCCACACCCTTATGGTAACTGCTGTACTGTTACTGTGTCTTGAGTTTGTTTGTTTGTTTTCTTTGTTCATGTGTTGCTTTCTGTTTTATATCCATATATGAGTGAAATTGTTTGGTTCTTGCCTTTTCCATCTGACTTTTTTCAGGTAGCACAGTACTCTCAAGAGTCGTTCATGTTGATGCAAATGGCTGTGTCTCATTCTTTCTTTTGACTGAGTAGTTTTCTATCGTATTTATGTACTATATCTTATTTATTCAGTCAACCACTGAAGGACACTTAGGTTTCTACCATATGTTGGCTACCACAAATAGTGCTGCAGGGAACACAGGAGCACATATATCTTTATAAATAAAAGTTTTCAAATGTTTGGGGGGCAGACACCCAGAAAAGAGATTACTGGGTCATATTGTAGCTCTATTCTTAATTTTTTTGAGGAACCTTCATACTGTGTTCCATAAAGGCTGTACTAATACACATTCCTACCAGCAGTGTATGAGGGTTCCTTTTTCTCCACATCCTCACCAGCACCGTTATCTTTTGTCTTTGATAATAGGTGATAATTTGATCCTAACAGGTGTGAGGTGATATCAGTTGTAGTTTTGATTTGCATTTCTCTGATGAGTAGTGATGATGAGCATCTTTCCATGTACCTCTTGGCCATTTGTATATCATCTTTTGAAAAATGTCTATTCCAGTCCTTTGCCCCTTTAAAAATTAGGTTATTTGCTTATTTGCTTTTGAGTCATCTGAGTTTCTGACATATTTTGGATATTAACCCATTATTAAGTAGTATCTGATTTGCAAATATTTTCTCTCATTTGATAGGTAGCCTTTTTGCTCCGTTTATTGTTTCCTTTGTTGTGCAGAAGATTTTTAGTTAGATGTAATTCTGTCTGTCTGTTTTTGCTTTTGTTACAGGTGATTTTGGTATCATACCTCCAAAATCATTGCCCAGACTAATGTCAAGTAGCTTTTAAGTCTTTAAGATAAGGGTCCAATTTCACTCTTCTGCTTGTGGATGCCTAGTTTTCTATTTTAATTTGTCTTAAGGTGCTTTTTAATTTCCCCTTTGATTTAGTCTTTGATCCCTTGGCTGTTCAGGAGTGTGTTTAGTTTCACCACATTTGTGAATTTTCCTCCTGCTATTGATTCCTAGTTTTATAACATTTTGGTTGGAAACGATACTTGATGTGATTTCAGTCTTCTCAAATTGGTTGAGATTTATTTTGTGGCCCAACATACTGGAGAATGTTCCATGGGCTGCCCCATAATATACTTCCACCAGCCATGTGGGAGAGTACCAATTCCTCCACATTGTCTCCAACACTGTTGTTGACTGTCTTTTTTTACAGACAGTAGGGGCATTTGGTAAATACACAATTACCAAATTGTGTATTTAGTTTCTGTGGCATGATTTCAAATGAAAAAAAAGAAGATGGCTCTTGTAGACCAGTAGCTGGATTCACTTTACCCTAATAAGCTGAGTCTTCTTCACCTGCTTATGAAATCCAGAACTCCCACTGGAGTTTGTGACTTGATTGGGTTTGTATTTCTCTGATTGTAGTGTATGTAAATGTCTTTTTCTTCCATCCAACTTTGAAACTGATGGGAACCTGCGATATTTAAATTTTTTAAATTTAATTTTACAGATATTTGATTTAGACTGATTCCTTTTTTCTTTTATGTTCTGGGTATTTAGGGTAATTGTACTTTTCTGCAGTCATGAGTCATATATTTGAAATTATAGTAATTATTCACTGTTGAAATATTTTTTCCTTAGCTATAAAGCCTAGAACATTTCAAGTGGAGAACACAGACAATCTTAACTTATTCCTAAATTTCATGAAATCGTTTTATATGCTCTTGATGATGATTTGAAATAGATGCAATCATAAGAGATGATGTCCTTTGCTTTATTAAGAGTTTTAAAAGTCAGAAATAGATTTTAATAGCTTTTTGAGATATAGTTCACATATGATACAACTTACCCACTGAGAGTTCACCATTCAGTACTTTTTGGTATATTTACAGATGTGTACGGCCATCACCACAGTTTTACAACACAGAAGAAAACACCAGACCCGTTAGCTGTACTCCCATCCTCCCCAACCCTAAGCAACCACTAGTCGACTTTTTGTCTCTACAAATGTGCCTTTTCTGGACATTATAAATGGAATCGTGTACTATGTGGTATTTTGTGACTTGCTTCTTTCACTCAGAGAAATAGATGCTGAAATTGATCAAAAATCTTTTTAAAAAATATTATGAGGAATATCCTAGTTTTTGATTTGTACCCTTCATGTGGGTTTGTCTAGCTCACAGTTACAATTATGCAGTCATTCTACTGGCGTGGACGGACCACGGGTGGTCCAGAGCATAGGCGCTGGGAGGCGCCCTCAGGTCAGACGCCTGCCTCAGACCCAACCTCCAGACAGGGGCAGAGTCGGACAGGAACAGTGTGGCTCTGCCTGGGACCCCATCAGGGAAATGGGGCAGAGAGCGGTTCCTGGAAATGGGGACAGACGGACAAAATTGAAGATGTCTTCTTTAATTCGGCCATCTGAGGGCCCTTTTCCAGGCTGTACTGAATGATGAGTAATGTGCAAAATAATGTTGTGGTGTATTGGGAAAGAAACTGAACTGGAAGTCAGAAGCCCTAGGTTTTTACTTTGGCTCTGCAGTTTGACATGGAGGGTCTCTCTGTATCCCTGAACTTCATGTTCTTCATCTTTTTTTTTAAGACTGTATTTATTTTTTGACAGAAGGGAAGGTAGAGAGAAAGAGAAGGAGAGAAACATCAATGTGTGGTTGCCTCTCATGCACCCCCCACAGGGGACCCAGCCTGCAACCCAAGCATGTGCCCTGATGGGGAATGGAACCAGCGACCAAAGGGTTCACAGGCTGGCACTCAGTCCAGTGAGCCACACCAGCCAGGTCATCTTCACCTCTAAATGAGTAAAAAATTAACTACTTGGCTTGGTTGTTGGTGGTATCATATGAGATAGCGTGCCTGGAAGATTAATACAAACATCATGGAACATATGAGTGTCTGTTATCTGTCTTCCAACTCTCTCTGATTTTTTATATCCTGCGTGGCTGGTTGCTCCATAGCCCACTGCTTTTTGGCCCTGTTTCAGTTTTAACTATGGTTAAGCACATTTAGCATTTTTCGCTGTATAATCCTTCACTTCATGTCGACATTGGGGTTTCTGTTTACAAGCTCATGGTTAGTGGCCTGCAGGGTCCTCAGAGGTTTTTGCAGACTGCATCATCCACCACTTCCAAGAACTGCAAAAATCATGCACCACTGTCCCCTAGACTCCCCGCCCTGGTCTCTACTCACCCACCCGATCCCAGTGAAGATGGTCTGGAGGTCAGTCATATCAGTCCCCTCAGAGCTGTGTCACAGAAAGGTCATCCTTAGTCATATCCTAAAGCTTCAAAGCCCCCCGAGGTGGAGAGGGGCGTGGCCCCTGGTCCCTGGGGCTCAGTTCTGAGGCTGGCAGGTAACGCAGCCACAGAGAGCAGGACACCTGATATTCGGGCGCAGGTAGCCTGACACCAGGGTTTCGGGGCCTGGGTTCTCTCTTTCAGCTTCATTTACACACGCACACACCTCATTATACCTTCCCAATGAGATGATTCATAATCAGGATATCCCTATTTAAAGGAGATCGAGGCACCCTGAAAAGAAGGTGAGTCTAAAGGCTGGCACTTAGAACTTTGTGGTAGAACTGGAAAGAACCATGCACATGAGCTAGTCTAAACCTCTCCCTAACTACCCCACCTCACAGCTCCTTAGTGGAAAAGACTGAAGCCCTTTGAATTTACGTGGCTTGTTTAAAATCACACAGCAAATTAGAGAAAACGCAAAAGCCATCCATTCATTATTCACTCATCCTCAAACTGGCAAGGAGGGCATGCACGGCCAGCACTTTACTTGGTAGAATGAAGTACATACTCTTATCAGCGATCACTTCCAGGGCTGGACAGAAACAGAAGTCCCTCAGTGTGTCAAAAAAAATTCTGTCTTGACCATGCCACAAAAAGACAAGCTACCATTTCTGGAGCGTCTCCTGCCAGCAGAGTCTGGACAGAAACCTAGACGAGAAATGAGGCAGTCACAATATGGTGTGGCAAGAACTGATGGGAAGGACAGAATGATGTGAAATACAAAGCAGGGGCACTTCTCTGGTCCGAGGGGCAGCTCGTGGGGATGTTGAAGATGACTCTCTGTGGTGAAGGAACTTCAGTCTGTAAGTTAGGGCTGAGTAGGAGTGTCCCAGGAACCGTGTATAAGTGAGTTGGAGAGGAAAGGAGTAGGCATGGAACAGTGCTCTTGATGGAACGGAATGTTTAGAAGCCCAAAAGTTAAGATGAAACTGGCATAAAAAAATATATATGTGTATCCCCCTCAGGGACTGCAGCCAATCACATGGTCCAGCCTCAGGCAGATGAAGCATCACAGAATGCACTGGACAGAGGAAGCCATTGAGGGTAGAGAAGCTTGGAACTGGCTGAAGATCACAGATTAGAAGAGGGGCTACCACCCAGGACACCTGGCTCCTAGTATGTTGCTCTTCCCACTGGAATTCAGTGATCTAAATCCCTCCTCTTCATAGAGGTCACCTGGACAGCAGCGCCTAGTACCTGCAGTATATCTATATCAAAGTTTGCTTTTAGGCCAAGTCCTCTGCCTTCCTCTTCCACCTATTTTGCCACCCCTGGTTCCCCTCCTACATAAAAATTTCCATATAAAAATTCTGGTGTCTGAATAGTTCCACCCATTAATGTTTGGGGGGAATTTGTTAAAATGCACGTCCCCAGGCCTCTTATCTGGAGTGTCAGAGAGGGCGTGGGGAAGCCTGTGAATCTGCATTCTGATACATTCCACTAATGGTCCTGTCGCCCATGTGCCACACATTGAGAAGCTGCTCCAAAGCCACAATATTAAATGAGGACTTTGGGAGTCCACTGTGGTTTACTCGGAGAAACTCTTCCCTTTCTAAAATTTAACAACTGGGGGCAGGTGGTCAGGGAACCTGTTTAAGGAGTTTCAGTAGAGCTTTCCACTCTAAAGGGAATGACCTCCTGTAATCAGTGGACAGGTTGGGTCTTCTGAGAAAGGGTGGGGGGAGCTGACATGCTTGTTTAGGGGTGTCAAGTGAAACCTGAGCAAAAGAGCCCAAACTCCTGAGCAGTAGAGCCTTTGTTTGGGAAGAGTCGGTGGAAATTTCTCCTTGGAATTTGGCTTTGATCTTGAGGAAAGCTGGCAGCTAGGTCCCATAAAAGAGTACACTACAGCTGTTGTTTCTTTGAGTAGTAATAAAATGCATGGGTCCATTTTTCCACAAGCTCTTGCTCACTTTATTTTAAGGGCTTTATTGAGATATAGTTCATATGCGTCTTTATTGAGCTACAATCCACCCATTCGAAGTATACCATTCAGCGGTTTTTAATATAGTCACAGTGGCACAATCATCACCACAGTCAACTTTAGAACATTTATCACCTCAAAAAGTAACCCCGACCCCTTAGCCGTCACCCTTCCCCTGTTTACTCTCCCCTTCCTCACAACCATAAGCAATCATTCATCTGCTCTCTGTCTCTACTGATTGTCTACTCTGGAGATTTCGTATATGTGGAATCATATAACATGTGGTCTTTTGTGACTGGATTCTTTTACCTACAGTAATGTTTTTTTTTTAAATTAAGTTTCTTGGGGTGACACTGGTTAATACCATGACAGGTTTCAAGTGCACAAGTCCATATTGTACCATCTGTATATTGCATTATGTGCTCACCCCCCAGAGTCTAGTCTGTTTCGGTCGCCCGGCATTTGATCCTGTCCCCCTCTGCTCACTCCTCTTCCCCTCCGGTAACCACCATACTATTGTCTGTGTCTATGAGTTTGTTTGTTTTGTTTGTTGCTTTCTGTTTTATATTCCACATGAGTGGAATTGTACAGCTCTTGTCTTATTCCATCTGACTTACTTCTCTTAGTGTTAGCATGCTGTTTCCAAGGTCTGTTCAATGTTGTAGCATGTATCAGTACTTTATTCCTTTTTATTTCCCACAACGTGCCATTGCACGGATTACCAGATTTTGTTTACCATTCATCCACACTCGTGTTGCTTCTCCCTTTTGACCATTGTGAGTGATGCTATGCATTACAATGCTAGTAATGCAAGTTCTTGTTTGGACATATGTATTCATTTCTCTTGGGTATATACCCAGGAGTGAAATTACTGGGTCAAACGAAAACTCTGTGTTTAACTTTCTGAGGAACTGCCAGACTGTTTTCTAAAGTCCTCACTTTATTTTTTTAAGCCAATCCGAAATCAGTGGCTCTGAATCATGTCGTAAGTGTTTAGTTTCATGCAGCTCAGCTTGATCAGGTGTAACTAAGGACTGATTGGAAGCAAGTGTTTGAGGATGCAAAGAATCAAACTTGGATTCCAAAATCTAAAACTCCAAAACTCAAGTGTGTTATTTGGCATAACCTCAAAGGTTGGGGCAGTGTTACATTCATTCATGTTTCAGGTAAGAGCAGAAAAAGAAACTCACAGGTACAATATGGCCAATTACAAGAAAAGAAAACTAGAATGTAGCAACTCTTTTCTTTTCATCCTCACTTGAGGATATGTTTACTGATTTTTAGTGTGAGAGGAAGTGAGAAGTGGGAAGGTGGGAGAGAGAAAGACACAGACAGACAGACATTGATTGGTTACTTCCGGTACACGCACCGATGGGATCAAACCTGTGACCTAGCTATGTGCCCTGACCAAGAATTGCATCTGCAGTCTGTCTGATGCACTGGACAATGCTCCAACCAACCCAGCCACCTGTCCAGTGCCACAACGATTCTTAATTAGCAGATTTGGAAAAGGTTTAATGGTCTGAAAAAAATAAATCAGTATTGGATATAACTGTCTATGGATTTTAATGACCTCTGCAATCATCTTTGCTATATAGGGAAACAGACTTAAAAAAATTAAGGGTAAAGTACTTAGGAATACTTTACGTGTTTATGAGATACAGAGACATGCACAATGTGTAACTCCGTTAACTTTCTCCATGCGAACCTCAGCCATGTAACTAGTACCTAGAGCAAGAAGCAGATGGCTGTCGGCTTCCCCGGAACTCTTCCCTTTGCAGTCATTAACCCCTGAGAGGGCAGGAGGCTCTGCGACTTCTAGCACCAACAGTCCTAGACACACAGAACACACTTTTAACAGTGCATTTCAGGTGTTAAGGATTGACCAGTGGAATAGATTTGTTAAACTGATGAAATTTCTTGAGACTCAATCAGATTTTTTATATTGCACAGTGTAGTAGAATCTTAAAAATTAAATACTTTGAAACTTGTGTATAAAATAAAAGGAATAAACTCAGTATACAGTGCTGAGACCAGTGTGGCTCAGTCGGTTGTGTGTTATCCTGCAAAGCAAAAGGCTGCAGGTTGGATTCCTGGTAGAGGCACTGCCTAGGGTTGTGAGTTTGGTCCCTGGGGGCGTGAGGGGCAGCCTATCAATGTTCCTCGCCCTCTTTTTCTCTCTCTAAAAATAAAATAAATTAAACTCAGCATACAGGATGCTTTTAATTTAAGCATTACCTGCAATTTAAGTATATGTACTGTAAGATGTTTTAAAGTATATGAAACAACATAATTTAAAACATTTATTTAAAAAGACAGATCCTTTTCCCCCACGATTTCAAGTTTATTTTGAAGAGGAGTTTGTAGAAGTCGTCCTTCGGACTCAATCACAGGTGCCTTAATAATTTAGAAAGTGTGCGTGTAAACACATGCGACGTTAGCAATGCATTGCATTGTGGGTTGAAGTGATGACCGAAATAAATACGGCCTTGGCAACTAGAGCATCCAGCTAGTTCCGCATTTCCCTTGGTTTATTGGGCAGGAGGATGTGAAGTGCCCTCACCTTACTGATAAAATTAGCTGTCTAATTCTGAGGCTGACTTATTACAAAGTGACTGCGCTCTATTTGTTAACTTGGGGAAAAAAATTAGAATAGATTTGCGTTTCACGTATAAGAACACGTTCAACACATAAGAATCCTTCCAAGGGAAGGATACACACACACACACACGCACACACACACACACACACATTAGAGAAAGTCATTTCACAAAGTCGAATCATCTTTTCTTTTAAAAAATAGTTCAAATATGTTTTATAAACGACCAAAAACATGTTCGGGTTTTCTTTTGTAAGACTGGACTCTATGCTCTACCAGGTGATACCTAGTAAAACTCCCAAGTCAATCAAGGTGACGCAGAGTGTAACCTTGGCCATGTGCTCTGGGCTGCTCCCATCCTTTGTTTCTGGATTCTGGATACTTCCAAGAATCTAGAAAGAAACCTCATGCTCATACTCGCTCCTACCCTGGTACTGGGAGAGCACGGGAGTCTTACCCAGCCTTCCTCCCCCGCCCCTTTCCAGGCGGTAGGGCCCTATCGCGGTCAGCGCCAGGAAGCCTGACTTTGCTCTGCTTACTCCTTCCCTGAAGCCCTGCGGCGTAGACTTTTCCCACCAAGTTACCTATAGCCCCTCCTTCTGCCGTGCCTCCCCCCCTCCAGGGGGTGGAGTGCAGAAAGTTTAAAGCTAGGCTCCCTTTCGCATTCAAAGTTGCCAGTGTTCCTTTCGTGGCTGAACCAGCGAAAGGCGAGGGTCTCTGCGCTTCTGCACTGCTGTTCAGCCGCAGCTTGGCGGCTGGCGGAGCCGGCTCGGAGGTTATCAGCTCTAGCTCCAGCGCTGCTGTGGTTTCCCTCCTAGATCCAGGGACCTATTTTAAAAAAATGGGGCTGGGAATCTTTTCTGCACCCCGGGGATCGGATGCAGATTCGCCTATGACCGAAAGGTTGCTGCAGCCTCACGGCCCCAGCGCTGGAGCCGAGGAAGAGTGGGTTTTGGTGGGTGAGAGTGAGGGCGCTCCACCGGCCGGCCGGAGGCGGACCCACCGCGTGGCAGGTGGGAGCAGACGCTGGGCGCCGCCGGGGCAGCGGGTCCGGCGCAGGCGGCGGAGGCCGCGGCAGCAGCAAGTGGTTGGGCTGTGCACATTTCTTTCCCTCCCCCCTGTCTACAGAGCCCGCCCGCGGTGCCCAGTGCGTGGCGCCCGAGGTCCCGCTTGGCGTCCCCTCCTGGCCGCCCTTGGCCGCTCCCTTACCCGCCCATACATGTCCCTGCCCGTGGTGCTCCCGGGCTCCTGCTGCCCCGTGGCTGGGCTCTCGGGAGGGCAGCAGGCCGGGGGTCCGGGGGCCTCGGCCACAGTCGCCCAGGAGCCGCCGCTGCCCCCATTGCGGCCGCGCTGGCCCCGGGCGGCGCTGCAGCCCCCGCTGCGGCCTCGCTGCTCGGCCACCGCCGGCGGGGTGCTGGCCGCGCCTCCCGCGCTCTCCTCCCGCCGGGCCGCCGCCGCTGCGGCCGCTGCCGCCCCGAGCTCCGCGGGTCTGCCCGCGCGTCCGCTGCTGTCACTCGGGCTGCTACAGCTGATCCTGGGGTGCTGCATGGTCGCACTCAGCTTCGGGGCGCTTTCGCTCAGCAGCTCCCCGCAGGTGAAGAACGCGTGCCCGTTCTGGGCTGGCTCCTCGGTGAGTGCCTTGCCCTTCCCGCTCGCTTCTGCAGGACCCCCCAACCCCCTAGGGAGCAGCGGGCTCTAGCGGGGCCCCTCCACTGTCCCTGGGTTGGGCTTCCAGGGCTGCAGGTGGGGACCACAGCCCCTCAGACCAGCTGAAGTTTTGCGGGGGCGGGGGGGGGGAGCTCCAAGAGAATGGAGTTCAGAGGTGAATTGGGTTGCACCTGGACAGTGTCTGTTCCTTTCAAACTAAAGGATTGTGTGGTCCCTGTCAAATTTAATAGAATAAAACAGACTCCCAGCTCTTTGGGAAACTGGAAATACGGGGATGGGTGGCAGGAAAGTGGAAGCAGTGACTAAACTTCTTTTGATCACTAAGTGTTTACTTCACTGACAACGTCCGTCCGTGAGAGGAGGACAGGGATTTTGAGGTTTTGTTTACTGATGTGTCAACAATGCCTGGCACATAGTAGGTGTGTTTGTGGATGGATGAAGTGACATCTTGACTGAGGTAGGTCACTTATTTTGTTCTCCCTTAAGACATGAAAAATGTGAAATGTACCCAAGGATGAGTGCAAAAGTAATGGCAGGGTGTGTGTAAACTCATGCTGGTACTTGGTTATTAAAAGAGGGCCCTACGCCCCGACTGGGTTCTTGGAGCCACGGGCTGCTATGCAGAGTGTAATTCTCCAGGACCTGAACCGTCTTCACCCAGGAGCTCGCAGAAGCCCCTGGGAGAGTGAACCGGAGATGTCTGCCTCCCCCAGTGGGAAAGGTTGCTCTAGGGCCATGGAACCCGGCCTCAGTGTCTGTGGACGCTGGGTGGCTACTCTTCCCTGCCTCACAGCAGTTTCTCAGCTTTCTAGGCATCCGAACTCTTGAATTTTGTCTGGGGTTGAGAGACTTGGAAATGGGTCTTCATGGAAAGATTGTGGAAGATGAATATTTTAAAGTTAGTGACCTTTTATGAACTAACTAAATCTAGAAGTCTGGCAGTGCCGATGGTTTTGACTAGGATCTGTAATGAACATATGTTCTGAATGCACAAAAATTGTCCTTTTGCAGGTCCTCACATACCCAGATTCAAGGCCATATTCTAAGAATATAGGGATAACTCATTGAACCCAGAGTAATTGTTTGATAAGAACATTAAGAACGTTAAGTACCTGGAGGCTGGACTGACATTGTACACTTAAACTGATGCCAGTTTCCTCTCCTTGGAAATGCTTTGATGCTGGATGATCTTAGTGGGGTACAACCCATGCTATGGTTACTGGAGTTCACAGTCTGTGTGCACCAGGTAAGAGGAATCCTGTGCTCTTAGCCTTGCCCTTGGGCTCTCCTGCTGGCCGCCCTCGGTGTCCTTTAACGCTGCAGGTGGATGGATATTTCTGACTGGATAGGAATTAGATCCATTATGCTCTTTAGCCTACTTGTCAGACTAAATTCAGCCTAATGGTGGGTGCATTTCATTTTCTCTAAATACCGTGGGCCAGAAATGGAACTTGCATACATTTTTTAGGGATTTGCTCTTGGTTAAACAATAATCTCTTGTCTTTTTGAAGATAGCTAGTTTAGGATTATTGAAAACTATTTTTTTCCCTTCTAAAATTAAAACCCAAAATCAGGTGTACTATTGTGAATTTTTCCAGAGGTAAGTGCACTTAGATGTCTCTCAAGCCACAGCTAGAGTTGGCGAAATATGAAAAAGGAAAGGAAACAAAAGAAAAGAAAAGAGAAGAGAAGAAAAAAGAAAAGAAAAGGAAAAGAAAAGAAACCATCAGCCAGAAGATGAAGGCTCTTCACTGGGCCTGCCTGCTGGGCGTGTCCTTGTTTCCAGGATTCAGGAAACCAGATCAGGGAAAGAATCAGTTATTTGGAACGAAGTTCTTTTCAATTGGGACGTTTTCTGCCCCTTGTCCCTGGCTCTACTTTTGCAAACTGTTGTTCATTATTCTTACTTTTTGTGGCCTGTTTCTGAGGGTGACCTCAGAATTTGCAAGGTGGCAACAGAATCCATAGATACCGCATCTCTGGAGCCACTCAGGAGGGCCTGAGGATGGCATCTGGCACCACGACTCTCGGGTGTTTTAGGAAGAAAGTCTCACCAGCAGCATATGTTTTGAACATATGTACGTTGAGAGAGGTGTTTTTTTTTTAAACTCTGCACTATGAAAAGTTTTACCTTCATTCAAACACTGTACAATGAACCTTCATAAATCCTCACCCAGACCCAACAATTGCTCCGTCTGTACTTCTTCCCGGCTCTGCTGCTGGGCCTGTGTGTTCTGGTAACTGCAGGAGGGCGGGTGTTTCAGGCAGGGGAGGAATGATCTCCATCATGCTTCCTAGTCCGTTAATCAGATTAACTACTTCCTATTTATTTTGAAGCAAATATCAGACATCACCTTATTTCATCTGTAGATATTTTGATATGCGTATATTTAAAGAAAGGAAATATAAACAGAATAGAGAGACAACACAGAAGTGACCAGGAAGTCTTAAACACCACTCCCACTTTTAGTCTTTTATTAGGAAATTTTAAAATCTCAACAAATATGGAGAGAATAGTGTAAGGAGCCTTCACCTACCTATCACCCAGCTTTGGTAGTTATCCACTCATACCCACACCTTTCCCCCTTCTTAACACCTCCTGGATTATTTTAAATTAAATCCCACTTAAAATTTCAGCCATTTCATACTAAGGTACGTATTTCTAAAAGGAAAGATTTTAATAGTTAAAGGAAGAGACTTAGTAGTATAACTAATTTAAAGAGCTAAACTAAGGTTTTTATGAAAAAAGCTTAAAATTATGACTTGAAGACTGTAGAAATTTTTATTAAAGTAACAGCTTCATCGAGATATAATTCACGTTCCATACAGTCCTTCCACTTGAAGTGGCAATTCAGTGATTTTTAGTGAACTCACAGAATTGTGCATCATTACAATCAATTTTAGAAAATCTTCCTCACCCCCGAAAGAAGCCCTGTACCCATTAGCAGTCATTCCCCGTTTCCCCTGACCCTCGTATCCCTGGCCAACCACAGACTCATCAGTTTTCTCTCTCTCTGGATTTGTTACTCTGGGCCTTTAGTGTAAAGGGAATCGTAACATGTGATCCTTGGCGACTGGCTCTTTCACTTGGTGTGATGCTTTCCAGGTCCATCCATGTTGTGACGTGTCAGTGCCCCAGGCTCGTTTACTGCCAAATGAAATTCTATTCTACGGATGGATATACCACATTTTACTCATCACTCAGAAGTCTTGTTGGCCCATGAAACCTGGCAGTTGAGTGGCAGTGCCACCTTAAGTCTAAGGTTACTTCAAACCCACGTAGGAACACAGTAGAAGGATATCCTCATATTTCAAGCTTTGGCCGGCCATTATGTGACTTAATCTGCTGTATCAACTCAGCGGGCAAATCTTTTGGCTTCAGTAAAAATTTTGTTTGTATATTTGATACAAAATTAAGTCAAAGGACAAATTTATTTGAAAGGACTATTTTGTTAAACATGAGATAGTTCAAGAGTATTTGTTCCATATACACCTAAGTGTTCTCACCTGAAGCTGGAGATTTTGAGACTTCCTTCTTTTGCCTGAATCCCGAAGGCATAGTTTATCTATTTTAATATATATTTAAGAATTGTCAGGCCCTGTAAAGACTTTTTTTTCATAATTTCAGCAAGTTGAAGGAAGTGTTTTTCCTGTAGTGTTTTCATGAAGTGTTTTTCATGTAGTGAAAAACACTTTACATTTTTTAAAAAGATTTTATTTATTTATTTTTAGAGAGAGGGCAAGGGAGGGAGAAAGGGAGAGAAACATCATTGTGCAAGAGATACATCCATCAGTTGCCTCTCGCATGCCCCCAACTGGGGACATGGCGTACGAACCAGGCATGTGCCCTGACTGGGAATCAAACCTACGACCTTTTGGTTCACAGACTGGCACTCAATCCACTAAGCCACACCAGCCAGGGCTCATGTACTTGCTGTTTTTTTAGCACCTTCTAATAATTTCATTTCTTCCTGATGTCCTTGGTTAATGACTTAATCTATTATTATTACCAAAGTTTATGAAGCTAAGAGGTTAGCCATTTGTGAAAACAACCTGAAGTTTGACTCTGTGGCAGAAAGATCTTGATACCCATGTGCAGGCCAAGCTGTCCTGGCCCCTGATTTGCAGGGGCATTTAGTTAACATTAGATGCCATTGGGATTACCGGAGCCTCAGCCTGCCACTCTGTGCTCACGAGAAAGTAGAGAGAGTTGCACTGGTGTGTGTCTCCTGCTTTAGAAAGCCAAGTTCCTGACTCTGGCAACATATGTGATCCTTGGGAGATGTTTTAGGCAAGTGGTAAGGAGCTGGTTATTGTTTGTGGTCCTTCTGTGGGGGCCCCAATTTCCTTTATTGTCTGCATACATTCGTGTCTCTCTGTTGGAAGTCCCTGACCTGTGCTCATGGCCACCTGTTTCTTGAGTCTGTGATTCTTCAGCAAGATTCCAGTTCCTTATAATGAAAAAGACATTAGTGAGGCTTAACATAAACTTTAAAAGACAATTGCAGTGACGAAACATAAGAAGAAAAAATAAATGGCCCAAAGGAGAAGCGAATGCAAAACCTCTAAAGTCGTTAACAGTTAAATAACAGTCAGTATGTCTTTTCTATTATAATCATCAAATACTACTTTCATGTTTAAGCAGCATTTTAAATGTTTATAATGAGTTTCATTGATTTCTTTCGTCCTTTATTTTATATAACAGCAGTTACATTTATGTTTTTGAGCAAGTCATTGAGCCTCTGAGCCTCAGTTGCTCATCTATAAAACAGGTGGGATGATTTTTGCCTCAAAATTGATTATGTGAAGGTGTAATTAAGAAATATTTAGGACAGTGCTTTCCTGCTGGGCCCTGGCACCAGGCTTGGCATGTACTAGAACATTTATCAATTTTTTTTAAGCTTCAAGGAAATGTTTTATTTTATTTTACTTTTTATTGGGGTGACGTTGGTTAGTAAAATTATATAGGCTTCAGGTGTGTAGTTCTGTAATCCATCACCTGCATGTGGTCCTGTGTGCTCCGCACCCCGTGGCAGTACTTCATATGGCAAGGCGAACAGGCCAGTTTTTTGTGGGACATTCTGGCAACCATCATGTATACTTTGGAAATATCCTGTCGCCCGCTTCCTGAATTTTTTTTTAATGAGTCATGCAGGACAGATAGGGAAGAATGATATGTTCACACACATGAATTTCTAAATATTGCCAGTGTAAAAGCTGTAGGACGAGGCAAGTTACTGAGCAGTTAGATTTTTGTGGGCTTGTTTACAAGGTAAACATGGGACATTAATGACATGGCTCTTTTGATCTCTATGTTGATACAGCAGCTTTTGACAAACCAGAACATTTTCGCCTTAAGGCATGCGAATGGATTAACAAATAAAAATAGGAGAGTAGAATTATATGCTTTTGATATTAATGACTTGATTTTTAAGCTGAAACACTATGGCACATTAACTGTGTGTGGTAACAATGACTCCTGCTTGGAGTATCTCAATCTTTCTTTGCAATATATATATATGGAGAGAGAGAGAGAGAGAGAGAACCTCTGTTTGTTCCTAAAAGCTATAGGAATGGATTGGGAGTAAGAAAAACCAAAATTGTAATAAATCTCATTATGATAATACAGAGATAATATGGGTTAGAAAATAGGTTCTTGCCTGTTCATTCAGAGCAAGTTGCATCTTGTACTGGGTGGAAAGAATGCTGATAGAGTTGCTTTTTGCTGTTGATGTGTGAAGCACAAGGGTACAAAATGTGTTTAGGCTTCCATGGTCATCTTTGAGCAAGTTTGTCTCCTACTTTTGACCTTCATTCATTTATTAGTTCATCATCCATTTGTTTATTCATTAACTCTCACCATAACTGACTGCCTTGATGAGCCTTTAGCAGTATTTGAATGACTATTCACAGATCCAAGACCTCATAGATTGCCAGTGAGTTTAATCTCACTGGCAGTTAAACAAGTCATAGCATCACTGGGTAATGGGTGCCATGAGTGGCCATCGTTAAGGGACCTTTTCGATTCCTTTCTGGAGCTCCAGATACTGTGCCACTGAAAGAGTTAGAGCCAAAGCGTACTCTGACTTCTACATCTTCTTTTGAAAAACAAAAGTAAAACTATTTACTGTAGAAATTTTAGGAAATTCAGAAAGGAAAGGGAAGAGAGAATTTAAAACCCATAATCCCAATGGAAACATCTTTAATATGTTTCTT
Organism: Artibeus jamaicensis; assembly: GCF_021234435.1. Lineage (NCBI taxonomy): Eukaryota > Metazoa > Chordata > Mammalia > Chiroptera > Phyllostomidae > Artibeus > Artibeus jamaicensis. The sequence goes on along the minus strand of NW_026522030.1, from coordinate 38,075,613 downwards.
TCTTTCCAGTCTTTTTAAATTTTTAATTACAGTTGATATACATTATATTGGTTATATTAGTTTTGGGTGTACAGTATAGTGATTTGACATTTTTATACATTACCTTGTGACCACCCAACTAATTCTAGTAATCATCTGTCAAGGTGCGAACTTATCACAGTATATCAACTACATTTCCCTTTGCCTTTCCACCCATTCCCTAACCCCTACCCCTCTGGTAACCATCCCTTTGGTTTGTGTTTTTACGAGTCTATTTTTGTTTCGTTTTATTAGTTCATTTGTTTTTAAGATTCTGCATATAAGTGAAACGATATGGTATTTGTCCTTCTCTATTTGACTGATTTCACTTAGAATACTACCATATAGGCCCATCCTTGTTGTTACAGATGGAAAGATTTCATTCTTTTTCATGGCCAAGTAATATGTAATTATATATATATATGTATATGTATATATATATGTGTGTGTATATATATACACACATACACACATACACACATACCACATCTTCTTCTTGTCTTTTAAAATAAGAATTTATGCCAGGGAGCAAGATCTAAAATGCTCCCTGTATCCCATCTTTATCCACTCACCTAGCTGGTGGACATCTGGGCTGGTTCCCCATCTTGGCTATTGTAAATGCTGCATTGAACATAGGTGGGCATATGTCTTTCTGAATTAGTGTTTTCATTTCCTTGATGTAAATATCCAGAAGTGGAATTGCTGGGTTGTATGTTATCTCTATTTTAAGTTTATTGAGGAGTATCCATGCCGTTTTCTCTCATGACTGCATCAGTTTGCAGTCTGCCCCTTCTTTTCTCCCTCCACCAACCCCTCTCCTCATTCATGAATTCCACCCCTCCCCTACATGAAATGTGAGCATCCATTCCCTAAGTCTTGAACTCTTAAAAGATTCATTCCTAACTGCAGGACTCCTGTATTCCATTCCAGCCCTACTTCCTCTGTTCACTCTCTCCCCTTCACTGCTCACAGGGTCCCTCCAAGTGTCTTAGGTTTTACTTGGGCTTGAGGAGTGGGGACAATTGAGTAGAAGTCAATGTGTGCCTTCATTGCAGGGTTCAGGGCTGAGGTGGATGTGAATAATTATAGTTCCCATGTCCAATTTGAATGCATGCAGTTCTTTAAAGCATCCCCGTAAAGAAAGGTGGTTTACAAAAATCCTGTTGGGATTTAACATGGGTGTGAGTCCAGTCTATAAAACAGTTCCAAGATGTAAATGACATCTTTAAATATTTTGTCTTCCTGTCTAGGAGCATGATGTTTGTCTTGCTTTATTTTGAGTCTTTATTTAAGAATACCACCATTTAAGTTCTTATTATTATTTAATAAGCTTATATTTCTCCCTACTGAGGTCTTAAGTATCTTTGTTATATGTTTTATATTATTCATATTTCTTATTTGTCAAATACATTTTGTACATATTTTAAAAATTGTGTTTTAAATTTGTTGCTTATATATGCAAACTCCCCCATCCCCAAAAAGAAATAAAGATAGCTTAGTCTTTTTGTCCTAGAGATCCTTCATTTGAAATGAAAATTGTACCTGTCATGATATATATATATATATATTTCTCCCTTTGAACTTAGCAACCTACTCCTGGGAGTTTATCCAACAGAAATAAAGCGAAACATTTCATGGAGGTTTGGTGCAGCAGTTTGTGAGAACAAAAACCTGAAAATAGAGTGGATGCTCACGAATATGGAAATGATTGAATACATTAGGTACAGCGATACAAAGGAATATTATATAGCCATTAAATGAAATGATGAGAGCTATTCCTGTGAACATGAAATTTCCATGAAGCATTCATTTATTGAGAAAAAGAGGAAGAAAAGTATCTTCTATGATCCATTTTTTGTAAAAATTATACCCCTGTGTACAGCTACACATACCCATGTGTGCCTAGTTAAGAATTTAGAAAAAAGTATGTGCATGTGTAAATTATGTGCATACACTAAATGGTAATGTGGAGGAGGGTGTGATGATGTGGCTGGTGGGGGTGTGGGAAGTATGGTTTAAGGCATTTCACTATTTGTGTGGGCTTTTCTGGGTTGGGCTGGACATTTCACTCTGATAATGCTGTTTTAATGGAAAAAATGTGTTCTAAAAAGCTGAATCACAGGGTTGTGTGTTAATGGAGACTAGCAGCATAAATATCAAACACTGATTATTCCAATCATATTTATATTTTAGTGCAGTGGGCCATTTGTGTTTCTCTCAAGGGCAGTGCTACTGACACTCATGTTTTTACAAAGATAGTTGCGTTTTCTCAGGAAAGTCCAGTTAGCAGCAGAGCAGGCTAGCAGGGAACACGTGTACAGGTGGACACACACACACACACACACACACACACACACACACACACACAGGAACTAATGCATGCAGCCCACAAGCACGCATGCGCACTCACAGGAAGTGACGCATGCAGCCCACAAGCGCGCATGCGCGTTCACAGGAACTGACGCATGCAGCTCACCAGTACGTACACACGCTCACAGGAAGTGACGCATGCAGCACGCATGCACACATGTGTGCCCACAAGCAGTCTACAGGGTGGAGCCAGTGCCGGATCATGGAGTTTCATTTCTGAGATATCACTATCGTCTCAGTGAGGTAAACCTTTTGAGTTAGAGGAGACCCAGAGATGGTTTTTGAAGAGTGAGTACCAGGAAAGTGAAATGACCTGGCCAAGGTCACATAGTTTTTTAGAAGCCACATGGGAAACCTGGACCCCAAGGTCTCACGGATACTAGATACCAAGTCCCGATTTCTGAAGTAGATGCAGCCCACACCCTCCTGATGAGCCACAAAATGCCCTGTGTGTCTCTGCGCAGAAACTCTTGGAGTGAGGAACCGCCTTATTGAATTTAAGGTGATTGCGCGCATATGGCGCCTGGTGGGTAGACAGCTGATAAGTAGGTTTGAACATAGATGGGGTACAAAGAAACTGTCGCTTATCTGCTCAAATGTGGTTTTTGGTCCTTGATACTAGAGGGTGAACTTGACCTCTATTGGTTTGATGTTGTGGAATGATTTACTCTCAGTCAGTAGAGAATGGAGAATATTACAAGCAGGACTGTGAGCCTTGCATGCCAAATCCTTACTGATTTGTAGTCAAGAAACAGTAATTGTGAAATGGTGCATTTCAGTGATTTTGGTAAAAAGTACACTTGAAAGAAAATCCTCATGACTGTATTCAGCCAATGTACTTTACTATACAAAGGTAAATGTGCTCAAATGACATCAGAATGTCCCTAGGCCAAATAATTACTTTGATTATTCTTTCCTGCTTAGTGAACTGTAGTATTCCAAGGGCTGATGTTGATTTCCAGTTTACGTTTTTGCAAAATGCCAGCTCCTCTTTCCCAGGGATATTAGTTTGTTGTTTACTGAAGTGTCATTTTGAAACATGAGGTCTTTCTCCCTGTGGTCCCTTCCCTTTTGTGCAATAAATGCCCAGGAACATTTATTAGTTGCCAATCATGTCTCAGGCACTGTGCTAGGAGCTGTGGTTTCAGAGAGACAGAATAGGAATTTACAGTTGGTGAGCAAGCCAGATATGTAATACAGAGTTTCAGGGGCTGGGGGTGGGGACACAAATTATATGTAAAAGGCTTCCGGGAGTGTGCGCTGTGGGGATCAGTGAAAACTTCTCAGAGGAAGCAGCTGTTAGTTGGGGTCTTACAGGGTGCATAGGAGATCTCAGCAACTCAGAGGTGAGTTGGAAGGGGGGGGCACTGTAGCAAAGAGAAGTACAAAGCCTTGGAATGCTTAGACCCTAGAGCCTGGCCAGTCTGAGGAATGATAGTTGTGCCTGTAAGGAAGGTGTGTGGTGGGAGGGGTGGGGGTACCTAGAATCCAGGTTTGAGGAGTAGGCAGGGGAGGATCCTAAAGGCCTTGTCTACTATTTTGAGGAATTTGCGTGTTCTATAAAGATGGGTGCCCACCTAAAGAAAGGCGGTTGTGGCGAGACATGCATCTTATGGGACTGACTCTGGCAACAGATTAGGAGCTACTGGGGTCAGGGAGCCTGGATCAGAAGTGCTGATTCCTTCACTGACTAGAGGGTAGATTAATTTTTGGTTGTGTATTCTTAACTGACCTTAAGAAAAAACATACACAATCAATAAGAAAGCTTTGGAGCCTTGGACGTGAAGAATAGTCCAAAGTAGACTACCAGGGCTCATGTAATCAGCAGGAATATTAAACATTTGAATTAGAGGCTTTTAAGTGTCCGCACACACCAAAAAATGTGTACTGTAGAGACTGGGGATTAGTTTAATGGAATTGGTGCCTTTTCTAGATTTGTGATATTTTTTGTTTTTGTAGGTGATACTTTCTGGAATCATAGGATTAACAACTTGGAAACGGCCTATGATACTCCTGGTATGTACCATAAATTCTTGCCTTTTGTAAAATGTGCTATTTATGAAGTCTGTTAAACAAACCATTGAAGAAATGCTAAAGTTTCCTGATTCATTAACAAAAGTTAACAATGGACAATATTACAACTCAGATGTTTTTGGAATAGTAAAGTAAGATGATAATTTTTCCAGTGTTCTGATTGACTTTAAGTTTCTTATATACCCAGGGCTAAATATGTGCTTTTCATTTCAGGATTAGACCTATTGTAAAGATACAATTTTGTAAAAAAATGTTTACTATGAACATTTTTAACAGATATAAAAGTGGAGAGAATAATATAATGAACCCCCTGTACCAATCACCCAGCTTTAGTACTTACGTATTAACTTCCAGGCAGTCTTGTCCAGCTTGACCCTTACCCATTCTCCCACCCTCCATATTCTTTTGAAGAAAGTCTCAATATTAATCATGATCACATAATTTTTTGTTGTTACAATGTTTTGATTGGACAGCCTCAGAATTTCATTGCTCAGATTTTCTATATTTTTCTCTTTATCACACAAATATTTTATGGTAATACAGACATATATTGCTGACTTGCGTTTTCATTATTTATGTCACATTCACATAACAGAAAATCATTTTAAAGTGTACAATTCATTGGCATTTAGTACATTCCCAGTGTCAGGTCTTTGTTTTTTCTTGCTGTGTCCTTCCAATTCAGGGAATACTATAAAAAATAGACCATTTCCAATGAAGCTGCCAACATTCAAGGATGAAGTAGAGGACCTAGGAAACTCAATTTGAAGTATACTTACAAATTTTTTGTTTCTATATAACATTTTATTTTTCATTTTTCTCCATCTATTTTGAAATAGGGTTAAATAATTTTCTCATCATTTTGTTTATATACTTAACAGTTTATCTTGAACAGACCACAGTTTACCCGGTGGTGGGTAGTAAACACAAAATTGGTTAAATTCTTAAATATAAGGAGAAGAAGCACATTGTAAAATACAGTCAGAAAAATGGGTTCTGAGACTGTGTTGATGATCTTGAAAAAAATTAAAGAATTCTCAGACCCACAAGAGAATTTAGGCAACATTGTTTTTACCAGTCCATCAGTTACTGCATTTAGCGAAACTATGCTCCTATTTCTGGAGGGAGTAAATCATTAATGCAGCATTTTAACATGTTAGCAGGATGGGAAAAAATGAGGCTGTGGACGAGCTCTGCAGTGCACGTTGGGGTGCCCGAGGCTTGTTGTACAACAACTCTCCAGGCTTACAGTCTCTGCAGGAGAGTTTTGGGTGGTGTATATGCTAATAATTGACTATAGGAGTCATCTTTTTCCATTGGGTTAATATCGAAATGCTCAGAAATACAAACCTCAATTATTTAAATTAAATTAAAACCAGAAAATCTCTAATGCTATTTATACTTTGAAAATTCCAAATGGTGAAGAGAATATGAGTGCGTGTTCTAGACAGATATTAAGAAGGTCCTCCTTTTAAGACATTAATTTCTTTAACATTGTTTTCTTTTGGAAAGATGCACTATAATTTTATTATATGAGTTCAAGCATCTTTAAATGAAAAATCTTTAAATGAAATCTTTAAATCTTTCATTTAAAGCATCTTTAAATGAAAAATCATGTAATATAATAAATGAAAATGGACCTGTCAGTCCAACACTCCTGGTCTGAGTCCTTGCTCATTTTCTGAAGATTGTAGAACTCTGTGTAAACCACTTAATTTTTCTGAGTCTAGTTTTCTGTTCTGAATAGATGGGATAATCTCGTGATATCAAGGGGTGGCTCTACCACTATCCCCCTTTTACTGGGTACTTGACCTTTTTTTTGTCCACCCTCACCCATTCCTGAGTTTAGGGAATTCACCAACTGATTTTTTTTTTTTTTTTTTTTTTGGTAAGAGGCCATGCTCCATGAGAGAAGCCAGTGGGTGCTGAATCTGTGTACTTACAGACCCAGGCTTGGCCAGGCAGAGTTCTAGCCCTTCTCCCCTCCACGCCCCACACTCTGCCCCAGGAACACCTTCTGATTCCTGTACAGCCAGAATCTTCTGTCACTTCCCAAAAGAGACCACCTTCCCTGACCACCCTGATTCCAGTGTCTCCCACCCCTCACCATGTCCCAGCAGTGACTAGTGGCTTCCCAGCCTGTGCCGGCCCTCTCTGTGTGTTGTTTGATTGCTAGTGGTTGTGTGCTCTCCCAGTAAACAGCTCCGTGAGGACAGAGGTCTTGTCTGTCTTCTCCATCCTATATCCCGGGATCAGAGTGCTTATTACACACCGATCATTGATATGGAATTGGTTAGGCAGTCAGTAAGGCATTTAGGTCCTAGGTGAGTTCCCAAAGTTTATCTTATTCTTCTGTCTTACAGTTCTCTCACTTGTTTTGTTCTCTAGAACTTTGTATTCTTCCTCTGTTACCTTTAGGGTGGTTAGGGTGTATTTTGATGATGGAGGTTGGGAGGGGCTGGTTAGTCTTGTAAGGACCCTTTTAGGAGACAAGCTGTCCTCATTTTGAGTTGTTGGGTTGCACACCAGTCAAGAACACTTGAATACTTTCTTTTGAGAACCACCGACCTTTGTCTGCCCTTTTTTGTGTGATTGTTTCAGTGATTCCATCAGGTTTTATACTCGTTTGAACAAAGCAGGGTCAGTTTGACCTAGTTCCTTGGAACTCAAGTTGTCATGGAAACTCAGGATTGATAGGTAGCTCTCATTCGTTGGGTCCTTTTCTTTATATTACTGATAAAGTGCTCATGTGTCCAAAACACAAATAATAATGTTAGAAAATAGTTTGCAAATATTCGTAGCTTTTTTAGCTATGACTAGGATTAAGCTAGGGTGTTTGTACATGTGCGTACATTTCTGTGAGTGTGTGCATACTGTATTCTAGGTTGTGTATTTTCCATCAAGAGCAAATAATTTCCATTGTAAAAGATTGTTCTTATTTCCCCTATTGATGACTTTATAATTTTAAATAATATTATAAGCTCCCATTTCTTAATCCATCAATTTTATATAGTAAATTTTTAAAAAATCCTTTCCCAAGGATATGTTTACTGATTTGAGAGAGAGAGAGAGAGAAACACTGAAATGAGAGAGAAACATCAATCCATTGCCTCCTGTGCATGCTCTGACCAGGGACTGAACCCTCAATTTAGGTATGTGTCCTGACCGGGAGTCGAATCCACAAACTTCTGGTGTACGTTCGGGATGACACTCCCACCATCTGAGCCACCCAGCCAGGGCGGTACAGTGTATCTTAACTCTCTCTTCTGTAAGGCGAAGACACCAGCACTTAGCTCTACTTCTGCTGCCCCCTTCCACCTCTCAGTTTTTAATAATAGCACCATCACTTCATATTGTCAGTGCTTTAATGTTTACATTTTGCTCTTAAACTACATTATTCCATTCAAACATCTAAAAATTGTATTTCAAATAGTAAATACCAATAATAGCATTTGTGTGAATGTGATTGTATTAGGATGTTTGACTTGGATTCTCTATTTCCAGATTCTCCTGAGGCTGCAGTACAGCAGATGTGAGCAGCTCCCACATTTTAGTGCATTAGGTTGTCTAAGCAGGATTTGCAAACCTGGGCACAAACCAGTTTTGCAACCTTTAACCCATCTGCATCCCCAGCCTCCAAAAAGATTAGGGATTAAAGAGACGGATGTTTTTTAGAAAGTTACCCAATTGCTATGGCATTTTGAGTTTCATCTCCCCAGGGAAGTGGAGCTTACAGATAAATTCTTGGAGAACATGATATGGGTGGCTCAGTAGTAGACTGGTCTGTCAGGCACCTGCTTGGGGGGAGTTCAGAGGTCTGGTCGAAGTGCCCTGCGGCCTCAGACTCAGAGACGACAGTTGGGAAATAAATGTACTTTTTATAGACCAAAGCCATGATGCATATTTTCAAGATGACCAGAGGCAAGAGATAGCAGACCTGGGGTAACCTTAGATCCTGCTCCCAAGAGCCCCTTGCAGGAGTGAGGAGACCACAGCTTGCACAGCTGGACGCCCAAATCAAGGGGACTGCCAGCTCAACAATTGGTATCTCAGAGGAGCCAGTGAGAGCCCCATTCAGAAGAGTCGTCTCTAAACACTTGCTGAGTCCAGGGTGAACAATCAAATGAACTCTTGCTGCCCCTTACCGTGTTTACCATCATGCCCTGGGCTCCCCTCTCGCCCCCCATTTCTCCCTCTCCTCAATGACGGAGTTGTGGCTGGCAGGCTCAGGAGGAGTGGACACAAAAAGTAGGGAAATCAAGAAGGTGGCCTAACTCCTTTGCCTTTCCCACTGCAGGCTTTCTTGCTCCCTGCAGTAATCAGGCTGATGAGAAAAGCTGAAATGTAAATGAAGTTGCAAGTTTTGACTGGGATAGAGGCCAGGACATTGTAATTACTGAAATGAGACTTTGTTACTTGTGGGGACTGAGGGGCCCTTTGTATCTGATATTGACTAGGGAAAGGGAGACCGCTAATGCAGTTTGTCTGTATAGATCTGCCTCTTTGGAGTATTTCAAATAAATGAAAGTATGTAATATGTGATCCTTTGTAACTGGGTTCTTTCAGTTAGCATGGTTTTTAAGCACAGTATTTTCAAGGGGTATCCACGTTGCAGCACATGTCAGCCCTTTATCCCCTTTTATTGTTGAGTAATATTCCACTGACGAATGAACTACATCTTATCTGTCCACCAGTTAGTGGACATTTCTACTTTGGGGCCGTTTTCAGTAATGCTGCTACAAGCATTAGTGGACAAGTATTTTTGTGGACTTGTTTTAATTTTCTTGGCTATATGATTAGAACTACTGAGTCATATGGTAACTCCATGTTTAACATTTTGAGGAACTGTTTTCCAAAGTGGCTGTGTCACTTTACATTCCCATCAATAGCATATGTGGGTTTTAATCTCTCCACATTTTTCCCAACATTTATAGATTGTCTGTATTCTTTATTATAGTCTTTTATGGATGTTACGTAGTATCTCGTTATTTGATTTGATGTTGAGCATCTTTTCATGTGCTTATTGGCATTTGCATGTCTTCTTTGGAGAAATGTCTATTCAGACCCTTTGCTCATTTTTAAATTGGTTTATTTGTGTTTTTATTACAAGTCCCTCATCAGATAAATTGTGTCCTAGTATTTTCTCGCATTCTGTGGGTTGTCTTTTACTTTTTTGACGGCGTGCTTTGAAGCTCCCAGGTTTTTCATCTCATGAGGTGTCGGTTTTTTCCTTGGTTGCAGCACCGTCTCAGTTGGGACGCTGGGCCGGGCCGAGGTCCTGAGGGGTGCGCTCATATTTTCTTCCAAGGGTTTTGTTGTTTCACCGTAGAGCCAGGTCTGTGAACCAAGTCTTGCGTCAATGCTAAGCAATTTTTAAAATTGTTTATATGATTATTTCCTCCCCTCAATTTACTCTGTTCTTTCTTTCTAGAACACCTAGTAATGAGCTGTTGGGCTTCTTGAATTGAGGCTCTTTGTTAAGAAAACTTTTCAAAGTCTCACATTTTCTGTTTGTTGGTCTTTTTAAATTTATATTCTGCATATTATTATCTTTTTCTTCTGCCATTCTATTGAAATACTTGATAATGATATATTTTGATGTTCTGGGATTCTTTTTGAAGTTCGATTCATCCTTTTTTTCATAGTGGCTGTTCTTGTTTCATATATGCTATAATTTCCCGGATCTCTCTGAAGATACTGATTAGATCCATTCAAAGTTTTCCTCTTCACCTTTCCGAGTTAGCTGTTTTGTCCTTGGGACTCAGTGGGTCTGTTCACCTCGTCATCCTTGTTTCTCGTGCTGTTTGGTTTGTGAATGTCTCTTGATCCTTGGTTGTTCATTCTAGTCCGAACTGAAGGACTAGATTGGTAATGTTCATAAGGACTGAAACAGTTGGTGATAATAATAAACATGTAACTGAGGTGCATACACCTACCCACTGGGAAGCGTTACTAGTTTTGTCATTCTGAGGAAACTGAGGCACAGATCGGTTACCTAATTCGCCCGAGGTCGCATGGCTAGAAGTGGAAGAAGAGTTGGGATGCAGTTTCAGCAGGTCTGCCCACGCCGTTTGTCGCCACCTTGCTTGTGTGCCTCTGTTCCACAGCAGGCTCTCTGGGAGAGGGGGCCGCCCAGGAGCTCTGTGTGGCCGAGTGGGCCTCGGTGGGCGGTAGGCTTTCTGTGTGGGTGTGCAGGAGAGATGCAACAGATGCCGTGCCATGCCTAAAAGAAGAAAAGAAGACCGACTATGTGATGGATACTGCTGTAGGAGCCTTGCGCCTGCAGGCAGGTTGCCCAGCTGTTTCAGAAAGGAGTTTGCTAGCATCAGCTAGTAGATTGTTCCTTCTGATTGTTACTTCTGCACCTGAAGAAGTCTCTTCATATTTTTCAATATTCTATCATGAAAATTCTCTAACTCACAGGAAAGTGGAGCAAATAGCCCCACAAATTCTCATACACCTTGTACTTGGACTCTGTAGCTGTTAACATTTTGCCATATTTGCTGTGTCTGTCTATACCTAAATAAGGGGCTTTATATTGGACTGTTTCAGAGTTTCAGACTTCATGGTACTTCACCCCTGTATTCTTTAGGAGGTGTTCTGTCTTAAAAACAAGACTTCTTCTATCTCACCATAATAACATTGTTGTAATTTTAAAAAACCCAATGCTTTCCTAATGTCACCTAATATTCAGCTCTTCTTTCAAGTTCCCCAGTCACTCCAAAATGTTGCATAATGTTTTCTTAACCAAAAAGCCTTTTAACTGAAGTGCACATTTCTGTGTGTATAAGTGCACAGATTGACGTATTATCAAAAAGTGAATATGCCTGTGTAACCTAGTTCCATTTTTTAAAAAATCTACGGCCCAATTAAGGTTCGGTCATTTTCTTTGATTATTCTGTCTTTAGGCTTTTCTATTCTAGAACACTCTTCCTGCCACTTTTTTCTCTTCCAAAATTGCTTTATTTGTCCCCCCCTCTCCTTTTTCCTCCCCCTTGCCTTCTCCTGTTCTTTTCCTTCTCTTCTCCTCTTCTTCTCACTTCTTTCCTCCTTTTCTTCTTCCATTTTCTCCTCTTCCTTCTTCTTTTCATATGGTAAATTTCAAATACACCCCTGATCTGGGAGAAGTACAACAAGCTCCTTGTACCCATTGACCAGCTACAATAATCATTAACGAATGTTCAGACTTGTCTCTTCTACACCCCTAACCATTTCTTTTTCCCCTGTTATTGGGTCGTTTTGAAATAAATCCCAGCCTTCACAGAACTTCATCCTTAAATACTTAAGTATACGTTTATAAAATACATGCCTGGGAGCTCAGCAAGGGCTGTTGACTAAAGCATGAACCTGTGACCTTCCCATGTCACCGCCACCCAGCACGGTGGTGGGGACCTCAGGGGGATAGCAAGAGGCACGGGTGGCCCAGACTACTTAAGATCTAGCCTTGTATGCCCCAGAACGTCACCTCTGCTACGTTCTACTGATCGAAAAGTTCCTAAGGCCGGCTTAGCATCAAGGGGCGGGGAAAAGGAAATTGGACTCCATCTCTTTTCATTTCTTTCTTTCCTTTTGCATTTTTTTGTGTGTGTGGTTCCTAAATGCAATAAAATATACATAAAAGTGGCCATTTTTACCATTTTAAAGTGTACAGTTCAGTGGTATTAAGTGTATTCACAACACTGTACAACTATCACCACTATTCATTTTTTAAATTATCCTGAATAAAAACTCTGTACCCATTCAGTGACTCCCCCCACTCCCAATTAACCACCATTCAACTTTCTGTCTCTGTGAATTTGACCTCATGTAAGTGGCATTCTACACTATTCGTCCTTTTGTATCTGGCTCATTTCAATTAGCACACTGTTTTCAAGGTTCATCCCAGCGGTAGTACGTGCCGGTACTTCCTGGTAAGGCTGGATAACACTCCACTGGGTGCATTGGACTTCACCTCTGGATGGGAAGAGCGGCCTGTGGGCGCAGAGAGGGAGGGCCGTGACGGTGGCCATCTTTGGAGGTGTGACTCTGGATAAGAGATTCTTCTCAAGGTCTATGATCTTCATTGCTAGGGAATCATAAGATCTGACTCTGACTTGGTGAACCTTGAGAAGCTAGCCCCAGTGGAGAAGAAGAGGCCAGAAGCAAGAAAAGAACACAAATCAGAGAAGACATAGAAAAGGAGAATAATAAGGGAGTAAAGAAAATTCAGTATCAAGGACCATAGAGCTGTTCAAACTGAACTTTCTGTTTTCTTATCTTCAAATGCAAATTTATCCCTACCAGCATCCCCAGAGGCTTTGCAGACCATATTCCTGACCCTTTCTTCTTTGTCTGTACTGCAGATCCAGTGTCTTGTCATGTCTTCCTCTGTTTTTTTCTTCTGACATTCTCATTCTGATTGCTGAGGGGGACATGTAATTTAGGGGTGGCGGGGCTGTGTGTGCTGTATTGGGGAGCTGGGGGGGAGCTAGGGAGCTAGACACACACTAAGGGCATTCCCTTGTTGTTTAAGATGTTATTTATTTAATTTTAGAGAGGGGGGAAGGGAGGGAGGAAGAGAAACATGGATGTGTGCTTCTCACGTGGCCCCCACTGGGGACCTGGCCCTCAACCCAGGCATGTGCCCTGACTGGGAATTGAACCGGCAACCTCTTAGTTCGCAGCCCTGTACTCAGTCCACTGAGCCACACCAGCCAGGGCAAGGGCATTCCCTTTTTGTTACGCCTGATTGCTTGGGTCACTGGGTCACGAGAAGTTACTTTTCTGAGACACGGGGGACAGGACGATGAGCTGACAGGGAGCCCTGGGAGACAGGGGATCTGCACAAGACTGGGGAAGGACCCCTGGTGGGACAGAATCGCCTTTCACGAGCAAGGAGGCTTGAAAGTACCCCCAAGGCTTGTACATTTCCATCGGAATTAGGGGTTACTCATTTTGAAAACTCTTCTCAAATTTGTGTCTTAGGTAGGGAGAGGAAGAAGCCTTTCACTGGTGTTGAAAAAGGAATTGGAAATAATGTTATTATTATATTTTAAACCCTTTACAAAAAGAAAATCTCAGGACAGCTATAATATGAGTTAATCCGACACCAACATCCTTGAGAGGAGGAAGAGACAGCTGTTTCTGTTCGTAGCAATGAGTCTGTATTTGGCTTGTTGGCAAGGAGAGCCAGTCCAAATGTTAGCAGTTGTACCTGCCAGGTTTCTGGAAGAGACTTAAAGGGTGTCAGGGAGTGAAAGCTAGGAATAAGTTCTCTTGGGGTCTGAGGATTAAAGCCTCACAGGCGTTTAAACCAAGTCAGTGGGCGTGTAAGCTCCCAAAACAGGTTTAAAGCAGCAAGAGCGCGGGCTTTCAGAGTGCTTGTGATTTGTTACATTTTGTTGGTTGCTGAGCAGTCAATCAGAACGTTCATTTTGCTAAACTACGTCAGGAAAGCTTGAATTTGGTGTCTTGTCTTCAGCTTTTTCCCCCAGTGTCACTGGGTTATGTTCGGATAACCTCGCACATGATTCTACATCTTAGTATTAAAATGCATCCCCAAACTGAATTAAAAAATTAAATATTGTTAAGAGTCAAATAAGCAGTTTTACTAATTGCCGTGGGCTCTGTGGAATTTGTGTTATTACCCAGGGATGAATCAGTAGTTTGGAGTGTGGCTGCCACATCTCCAAGAACATACATACACTTGCCCACCAGCATTCTAGGTTCTAAAATTTTACTGCTGTTTTCCCATTCTCTCTGTATTTATGGATTTTTGCATTAATTTTCTTTACTGCCATTTTAATGCCCATTCCCCACCCCCCTGCCCAGGAATTAGTAGAACTAAATGCTTACGTTCAACTCACCATTTGAAACCTATTCATTTTAAACTACATTATCTTTACCCAGTTACAGGGACAGTTTCTTTAGGCACAGTTGAGTTTCAGTTGCATCTTGAGCTTGGAGCAGCAGGGAAGTGAGAAGCAAAATAAAAGTCTTAGGCAGTAGGGAAAGGTCAACCTATTTAGAGAATGAAATCTTGTATCAAAAAAGACATTGAATAATTCCAAGCTGTTACAGGCATAATTATTTAATGCTGTTATGTGATGGGGATTATGAGGGACCTTTAGAGTAATAGACAAATTGAAGGTGATGTTTCTTCTTGCTAGTCTTAGGTTCCCCAAATATTCTCTTATTGGGTCATTTAATTGAGATCTGGAATGAACTAAAGGCACAATTGCAAAAGATCAGAGTTGAGGTCAATTCCAAATACTGACTTGAAAAACAACACATTTTGCATCAAGCTAAATACTCATAATGCAAGTTAGTAACAATAAAATCAGAAACATGAAAGGCTAATTCATGTTGCCAGTGGTTGTAAGAGGACCAGCTCTCTGGATCTTGGATTTTGCATCTCACCTTTAAATTGATAGATTTTGCATCTTACCCTTAAACAATCCATGGGGTGCATTGGGAGCAAGCGTTCCAGTTTTTAGGTCCCACTGTCTTTCATGTCTAAACTACAACTTCTAGAAGGACATTTCTCCATCACCTGTGGGCCTTTCTCTCTCTCTCTCTTTTTCATGATAAGCCTCAGTGACGAATTGGCTTCAGTAGAATTCAGGAACGGTAACACATGGTGTTCACTTCATTGGGCACATGATACATTTTAAGTGAGAGCAATAGGAACTAAGCTCAAAGAGCAGGAAGAAATTTAGGTTAAATATAAAGAGAAATTTTGTGGAGAAGTTGTAGCAGTGATGGCCCCAGCAGGACACAGATGACCCAATAAAATTATAACTTGACAAGAGGTTAATAAAGGGTCTGTTTGCAAAGGTGTGTGCAGGGTGTAGGGAGTGGTGAGGCTGTGGCTGCCCCTGGGCCTGCCTTGAGAAGAGGACGCAGTGGGACAGGGACAATCGGGAAGTTGCAGAGGGACCTGTGGCTTTCCACTGAGGGGCACAGCTGGCCTGAGGCTGCACACAGGGAACCAGGGAAATACAGTCGGCGCTTGCTGTATCTCGGTTCACTTATTGCAGGTGAAGCTGCAATACAGATACAGTGAAGCTGCAATAAGTGGACTGCGATATAGTGAGGGACAGCTGCATACTTCACTGGTGAGCACCCGTATAGAATTTTATGTGTTGTTAAAGTTACGTAGGTTTAGGAGTGTAGAAAGTGTTTAAGAGCATATGAAGTGTTTATAAGAGTGTGGGAAAGGTTAAGAAGAGAGTGGGAAAGGTTTATACGAGTGTGGGAAGGGTTTATAAAGCCTTAAAATATATATAAATAATAAAATAAATATAACGCTGCCACTTCGTGGATTTTCACCTATCTCGGGGGTCTCTGCAACATAACTCCTGCGATAGGCGAGGAATCGCTGTAACTACACGAACCTCACTCTCCTTCCTCCCTCAGATCCTCTGTCAGGGCTCCCCATTGGCTGAACTTAACTAGAGACCGGAGGGCAAAGGGGCCCCACTGACACTGCCTTCACAGGTCAGCCTCTCTGGGAAGGGAGCAGGGTAGTGGCCAGGGGAGAGAGGATCCGGAGGGGCAAACAGGAGATGCCCCGCACACTAGTCTCAAAGGTTAGCACGGAGTGAGTTTCTAAGACAAGCAGGCTGCAGAAAGAGTTCTTTTTGGAGAAGTTTTGGAAACGATATACCTGCAGGTTATTTTTTTTTAATCCTCATATGAGGATATGCTTATTGATTTGAGAGACAGAGAGACGGACAGATATCAATCAGTTGCCTCCCATAGGAGATGGAACCTACAACCTAGGTGTGTGCCCTGACTGGGAATTGAACCCACAGAAGGTGTATGGCGTGATGCTCCAACCAGCTGAGCCACCCAGCCAGGGTCAGATTATTCTATAACAGAGTACCTTTCCAGCTGCCAGAACTCAGCTGTGTCACAAACATAAGAGCAAAATGCGAGTACTGGACTTAGTGAAATTCATTTTGTGAAGTGTACTTTGTAATAACAAAGCTACTCTTCAAAATAGAAAATGCCTATTATTAACACTGGTAAAACTGCAGAGCATTTTGAAATTTACAAAGGATTTTTACATGCATAATGTTGTGTGATTCTCTCAATAGTTTTGTGAGGTAGGCTGGAAGACAGACCCATTTAACAGATGAGGAAAGTGCATCTCAAAGAGGCTGCCTAAGCTACCATGACAAACAAGTGGGAAAGCCCGAGTGTGAACCCGGTCTCCTGATTTTTAAGTTCAGGTGCTTTCCACAAAAAGACACTCAAGTCTCTGCAGTGAATTTTTAAAGGCAAGAATGATGACAGTGTGAGAAATATAGGAGATTCTTCTCCTTTCCAGATATGGCTGAGTGGGGTTTCTGGCTGTGATGTTCTTCATTAGTAGTGGATGTATCACCATCTTCTGTCTGAGGGGACACTATCTGGTCGTGGTTGGGATGGAAATTTGGGTCTTGAAAGTTACACCATCATAACCAAGTTAAAGCCAAAGGGGCCCATTTTGAATCTCCCTATAAATCCTAAGTGGGTCCCTCATAACTCCAATATTTTGTGCCCTTGAACCTGATCCAGCCTCTGAAAGAGATATGCTGGGTATCCTAATCACCCCCATGCCAGATACATGCCCAGTTGTCTACACAAGAGTTATTGGGGCAACTATTTGGCCAGTAAGTTTGGCCAGATAGTAATAAGAATAATGTAATAATAGTAAAGCCATATACAGGAGTAAATTTGGGGAACAGCACATGCAGCTCAGGTCCTCATCCTGGGATTTGCAGGGGTGGCATTCTGGTGGTTTGACCTGACTCCTCATCGGCAGCCCCTCCAGCGCTGGAGAGAAGCAGTGCCTCCCAGGCAGTGAATCCCTGGGGCGTTCTCTCAGCTTGTTTGTTGTTGTGACATTTTAGAAGTAGTGCGTTCACTGTGTGATCTCACCCCACTGCTCTGATAGCCAGACTCAGGATTCTCCTTATGTTAAAAGCATGTGTGTGTGTGCACATAAATATACCGTATGTTTGTGTATACATACACACCCTGTAGACAATAAAAAAAATGATATAGAACTTTTTTATCACTCCAGAAAATTCCCCTTTCTCTTCCCAGTCTACCCCTTTACTCTAAAACTTTCTTTAAAAAGACAGGCAACCACTCTTTTTATTTCTATCACCATGATTACCGTATTTTGTCTGTTCTCAAACGCCGTGTAAGTGGAATCATACAGTATCTGGCTTGTTTTACTCAACATAATGCCTCTGAATGTCGTGTTGTCACTGTGCATCATGCTTTGTCCCTTTTTGTTGCTGGAAGCATCCCACTGTGTGAAAATACCACACTTTGTTTATTCTCCTGTTGTTGGATATTTGTGTTCTTTTCACCTTCTGGTCTAATACGAATAAAGCTCCTGTAAGTAGCTTGTGGGAGTCTTTTTGTGGGTGACTGCACTTATTTCTCTGGGTCTGTGGGTAGGAGTGGAATTGCAGGTCATATGGTGGTGTATATTCAGAATTTTTTTAATCAGAATTTTACTTTGGGATAGTTTTAGACTTATAGAAATATTAAAAAGATAGTGCTGAGTGGTCCTATGCATCTCATACTCGGTTTCCCCTAGTATTGCTACCTTACATTAGTATGTGCGTTGGTCACAATTAACGAACCAATATTGATACATTGTTATCAACTGAAATGCATACTCTTCAGGTTTCCTTAGTTGATGCCTCATGTCCTTTCTCTGTCCAGGATCCACCCAGGACATACTTACTACATTTAGTGGTTGTGTCTGCTTAGGCTCTTCCTGGCGGTGACAGTTCCTTAGACTTTCCTTGTTTTTCCTGATGTTCTCCCCTGTTCTGAGGAGTACTGGTCAGGCATTTGTAGAAGGCACCTCAGTTTAGATTGCCTGCTGTTTTTCTCATGAATAGACTGAGGTTGTTATGGGGGTTGGGGAGGAGGACCACAGAGGTAACATGCTATTTTCATTTAAGTTTTGAGAAACTGAAAGCAGTTTTCTGAAGTGGTGGCACCATTTTACATCGGACGAGCGATGCCCAAGTTCCGTGTGCTCCTTCTCACCTGCTCTGTCGCTAGTCTTTTTAATTTCAGCCATTCTTGCTGGTGTGAAGTGCCATCTTTTTGTTGTCTTAATTTTCATTTGTGGTCATTAATGGTATTGACACTTTTTATGCACTTATTTGCCATTCCTGTATCTTCTTTTGTCAAGTATATGTTCTAGTCTTTTGCCCCTTTTTAAATTTGGGCTGCTTTTTTATTATTGAGGTGAGAAGTTATTTCTTCTGGAAAAGGTTCTTTGGTCACTGCATGACATTTTCTTCCAGTCTGGGTCTTGCCTACTGATTTTCTAATGGTGTCATTTGATGAGCTGGATTTAAGATGTTAATGGTGAAATTTGGGGTCTAGTGTTGTGTAGTGAACTCTTACCCATTCTGTAGCTGATGATGCTAAGCTTTAGTTATGAAGATTAGTGGTGTGCCGGTGGACATAAGGATTGTAACTATGTTTTCTTCTAAGGCATCTGATACTGCTGTAGATAAATCAGTACCTGATGGTTACTGGTGCCGCTCTGTCTGGCCAGTGATTGGATGCAGGGTTTGAGGGGCAACAGAGGAAATTCCAGTCTTATCAGTAGAGGCTCAGCCTGTCTCCTGCAGAACCAAAAAAAGGCTCATCTTTACTTTCACCTATGTACTAGAATTTCTGGTTAGGAGTGGCTCTGAGCTCCTTGATTTCCCTGAGCTCCATTTATATTCTAGAATTCTCCCATTTGTCTACTTACCATTGATTCTGTAAGCCTCAGAAAAAATAATGGCTCAAGGGGAAAATAGCCATAGCTTAACGTAATGTACAGAAAAAAGATAGGGATCAAAACTCTCTTATCTACAAAAAAAGGGGGAACCTTAAATGATTGAGAAGACTTGAAGGTTAATGGCATTCCTGAGTACATTTAAAAAATTTTAAAAATCAGTGGGGAAAAGTTTGGATACTAAGAACATGGTTCTGACTTTTAAAAAAATGTTTCCTCTAGTAAAAGAATGTGAGTTAGTTTTATTCAGATAAAACTTTCTGAATTTATCTATCATTTTTCTAACTACCCATTTTCTTCCCATTTCAGGTAAACCTCTTTGTGCTGCTCTCTGTGGTGTGTGTCCTCTTAAATTTAGCTGGATTTATCCTGGGCTGCCAAGGGGCCCAGTTCGTGTCCAGTGTGCCCAGGTGTGATTTGGTAAGCAGTGCTGAAACACCACACGCATCGGGCCCGCTGGCCTATCTGGCTTACTTTGGGTGCCTGTGATTGGCTGGCAACATCCAGCACCAGGCAGCATCCTAAACTGAGACCTGAAATTGGAAAGGAAGCTGCCTGCTAATTATTTTACTCCAGTTGTCAGTCAGTTTTTCCAAGACAGGGGCCAGCAGAACCCCAAACCACAGTAATATAATACATCAAGAGCTGGTTAATTGGCGATTAGGTATCCATTATCAGTATCTGTCTGGTCTCATTGAAAGAAGAAAAACATATTATGAGACTACAGGTCAGCAGTCCTTTATCCACAAATTTTGGAGGCCAGATTTCAGAGTTTTTCCAAATTTTAGAAGATACGTGTGACGTATTTATTCTGTAGCGCCCCAGTGCAATCTGGGACAGCAGCAGTAACAGAAACTTTTTGGATTTCAGAATTGTAGACCTGTACCATCTCTGAATTGTTTTCTAAATTTTAATTGTGGTAAAATATACATCACATAAAATTTACCACCCTAACCATTCAGTATGTTAATAAGTACATTTACATTGTTCAGCAACCAATCTCCAGAACTCTTTCCATCTTGCAAAACTGAAACTCTGTACCTACTAAACAGTAACTCCTCATTCCCCTCACAACAACCCCCAGCAACCACCGGCTACTTTCTATGACTTTAACCACTCCAGGCACTTCATATAAGTGGAATCATACAGTGTTTTTTTTTTTACTGGCTTATTTCACTTGGTATAATGTCCTTAAAGTTTATCCATATTGTATTATGTGTCAGAATTCCCTTCCTTTTTAAGGCTGAATAATATTCCACTGTACATATAAAGCACAGTTTGTTTATCCACTCATTTGTCCATAGATGATTGGGTTGCTTCCTCCCTTTGGCTATTGCGAATGATACTGCTATGAGAAAACGTCTGCAAATGTCTATGTGAGAACCTGCTTTCAATCCTTTGGGGTGTATTCCCAGTGGTGAAATTGCTCAATATCTCTGACCTTTTAAAAAGGATTTTGTAGTAACAAGTATTTCCTTGTGACATAAAGCATAAACAAAATAATAAATTAATAAATTAATTAAAGAAAAGGACTTTTTAGACATTGCGTTGGACGTCACTAATTTGGAACTTGGTGTCAAGGCATTCTCACCCTTGGAAACCAGCCGGGTGCCAGAAGCTGGCTGCCACATTTCTGCAAAGGCTGTGCTAGACCGTTGCAGGGAAGGAAACTCATGACTCTCCCAAGCAGAAAAGCTCCTTAGACACTCACTAAAAATCTGCCACTCTTTCTTCAACAACCCTTTTGATTTTTGTCATTTAATGCTTTAATAACTAAGTGAAGGGGCCCCAGACTCGCAGCCCGTTCTTGTTTGGAGGGCCCTCTGTGCCTCACCCTCATCTCGTCCGCTCCTGCAGCGGCCCGCACGCCCTGTAATTGAGCCAGAGCCTGTGGCTCATTACCCAGGCTCCTGCCCTACTTTCTTATTTCTAACAATGCTGTCTCTCCGCCTCCCCCACCCCTGCCAAATTCCCTCTGCCTTACTTCCCTGTTCATCCAACAGTCATCATCAGTCTTTCAAGGCCTCAAAGGTCATCTCCTTCAGGAAAAAATCCCTGCTTCCCTCACGAGATAATCTTCCACAACGTCCTAGTTGCACACCTCGCAAGCATTTATCCTTTCCTTTTTCGGGTTAAAGATATTCATACACCTGTCTCCTCTCTTCTTCCAGAAGGAAATTTCCTTGGTTCTCTATTGTCTTGGGAGATTTCAGTAGCCTCCTTTATATACAGAAGAGTTCCCAGAAAAAAATTTGGAAGAAAGTTTGGATTTCCAATTACTAATTGCACAGCAAAGCAGAAGGAGCAAAGATCACATACAAGCTGGAAGCAAAAAGTCACAATATATGGGAAGACAATTGGGCAACATTGTAGCATCTGTTATAAGCAAGACACCATGCTAGAGGCTGCAGAGAGTAGAAAGAAGTCAGGCATCACTTCTGACCTAGAATTTTATCAGTAGCAAGAAGAGTAGGTATGCACGTGGCAGATGCTTGATCAGTGTTCATAGAGGGAATGAATACATGTCCAATTACAGAACAGGGTAGACTGCATTCAGCTATCAGTGAGAGAACAGTCCCAGGGGGTGCAGGAGAAGGGTTTGTATCCGTGGGAAGATGGGGAAGGCTACCTGGAATACGGGCATTTGCGAAGGACCTTGAATAATGAATAAATAAATAAAGGGAGTGGGTAGAAACCACATTGGGAGGGCAATAGTGAGAAATTAGCTTAGTGGCTGGACACTGGTAGTTCTGGAGAAAATAGAAGCCAGGTTGCAGGGGTTAAGGGTATAGTTGACTTTCACGAGAAAATCTGTGGTTCTGTGCCCTGGCTGCTCATTAGAATAACCTGGGGGAACATTCTTAAAAATACCCAAACCTGGGTCCCACACCCAGAGATTCTCAGTTGCCCTGGAGTGGGGAGCAGGCTGGTGGGGATGTCAAGGCATGAAGTTGTTTACACTTTTAAATGTATTTGTAATTAAAAAAAATTTCTCACCACAAAACCAAATCTGTGCTTGTTTCTGATTATACGCTTGTAAAAATTTAGACACGCCATAAAAGTATAGGACAGAATTTTAAAGATCATTTGAAATCTTAACTTTTCTGGGATAATAGAGTTACCTACTTGATGACATTTTCTTGCCATTTTTAATGCATAAAACACATAGTTTTTAATCAGTGGGGCCATGTCATAATTGTTTTTCATTAGGGAGGCTATTTGGCAAGTGAAGTCTTTTGGGGTAAGAGGTGCTCTCCTTTCCTCCTTTCCTCTCTGCCCACATGGGTCACCCCAAATCCATGGTAACGTGTGAAGTCAAAGCTGATCACTTTAGCAAGTATGAGAGGTGTGGCCTTTCTTTTTAGCCAAAACAGAATAGTCAACTTCAACAGCTTAAGCAGCGGGGCAAGTAAGAACAAACCTCTGCCCTCAAATTATAGGTCTTGTGAGCCACAGGCAGGTGGTATATATTTTCACAACATGATTCAAGAGAAGCTTGGAAAAGGTTTGCAAAGCCTCTCACTAAAATATGTATGAAAGTACTGATCAGTGACATTATAACTTCAAATAAAGAAAACATGGAAGATGTGAACTAAGAGATCTTTTTAAGCGTACATGGTTTAGGGGTACTGTCACCAAAATAATACCATCTGCTTCTTATAGACACATGGTAGACTGAACTTCCTTGCCCTGTTGGAATTTGGTGGGGCTGCATGATTTGTTTGGCAGTCTTTTGGGAGGTAAAGTGTTGAGTGTCATTTCCAAGAGGAAGACTGAAGCTAGGGTTACCAGATATGCTAAATAAAGACCAATGAATTAAGTTTGAATTTCAGATAGACAGCTCATAGTTTTTACTATAAACATGTCTCATGGATTATATGGGTCATACTTATAGTAAAAAAATGATTTGTTAGTCATCTAAATTCAACTTTAACTGGGTATCTTATATTTTACCTGGCAACCCTTGTGCCCTTTAAGTGCCCTTGTGCAATTCATCCTGTGTCTTCCATTTCTCTGGCATAGTGATGATCAGTCCTGAGACGGTGGGCGCTCCGTCAGCCTGGGTCTCTAGGTGAATACAATGAACAGAGGCCCCCGCTGACCTAACTGGACATGTAGTATGTTCAAGAAATAACCTGGTTCGGTTAAGCCACCGGAAATCGGGGCCTTATTGTTACCACGGCATACCTGCACCTATCCTGACTGATACAGACGCTGTCTGTCACTAAACCCATATTTCATTTTGTAGGATTGGTGTTTCATGGTGTAGCCTGTGTATTTAATTCTTAATAATTAAATTATTGTTCTGCCTTTTCCCCCTTAAGGTGGATTTAGGTGAAGGCAAGATTTGCTTCTGTTGTGAAGAATTTCAACCAGCCAAATGCACAGACAAAGAAAATGCCTTGAAACTCTTCCCAGTTCAGCCTTGTAGTGCAGTTCACCTTCTACTTAAGGTATCTCGAGTGAATTCCACCCCCCAGCAATAAGTATACCCCAGATCCCCGGAGGAAACAAAGTTACTTGAAATAGTCTTACCGTTACCTCCATCAAACAGTCATGCTGCTGAAAACAGATGTGAACAACCCCTCATCAGTGACTCAGAGACAAAATTGAACACAGAATCCCATATTATTGTATGTCTTTTAAATTATGGGATGACTTTCTTTGTGTTCAAGAATTATAAAAAAGTAAAACATGTAAATACATATGCATGTACATGTATATATGTGTGTTTGTATGTACATATATGACGTGGCTTTTAGCAAAACCTTGAAATTGCATACCCATCTGTCATTGTTCTGATGCTCCCATGTTGGTATAAATGAATCTTGTGG
The DNA here is from genome assembly GCF_021234435.1 of Artibeus jamaicensis. NCBI lineage: Eukaryota > Metazoa > Chordata > Mammalia > Chiroptera > Phyllostomidae > Artibeus > Artibeus jamaicensis. The sequence continues at coordinate 38,051,568 of NW_026522030.1, read as the reverse complement.
GGTGTTGAATGCTACAGTTCTGGGACACAGACTTGGGAGGGATATTGGCCAGGAAATGTAGGAGAAATTCAAGCACTTTACCTCTTGATTAGTAGGCAACAACTATAATAAACAAAAGGGATAAAAAACAAATGATCCTATTTGAAGAGAAATACAAAATTAATCTTTATTAGGGAATTGGCTAAAAACCATGTTCTGACTTAAGGACCGTTAGCCCAGTAAGTGACAAGATCAGTTGGTAAACTGTGAGGTATTAGCTTTTGGATAGTCTACCACTATCCAAAAGCTCATGATGGATTTTTTTAGTTAGATCTTTGGGGCTAATTTTTTTTGTGTGGGGAGGAGGAATTTCTAAGCAGAGAGAGAAGTGGCCAGCTCTTTGGATTACAAAGAATGTAGGAATGGCTTTCTTTATTTGGCTTGGGGATCTTTGGTAGTTGAATCCCCCCCAAGTGTTCTGAGCCAGGACTTTGCTTGGGGAAAGCCCTACTAAGGAGCCAGGACTGTGGCAACAGAAACTTTTGGAATTGCCTTTGCTACTATTTTGAGATGCGTGTTTAGAGGAGAGAAGCCCTGTTTACACTCGGGCAGCCTGCCCTCTCCGTTGTCCTAGTTGGGTCCTCTGAGCAGCGCTGCCAAAGCTCCTGAAATAGAATCAGTGACCACGAATGAAGCAGCAAGCTGTCCTGATGCAAGGCTGTGGGAGGGGGAGGATGTCACTGGGGACACCACTTTCAGAAGAGAAACTCACTGCTTTCCTGGGGGGAATGTTTCCAGACCGTATTCTGATGTTTGCAGAAAGAACTATTGTTGTATCAGGTCTTTCTGTGACAGGAAGCTTCTAAGATAAATTTGTTAAATTAAGAGGTACACCCTGTTGCATGAGTCATGATAATCACCAGCATTTGTAGGGGCACTTACCATGTAAGTTCTTCATGTGCATTTTCTCATGAGAATTGTCTTACTGGGACAGTATTATTATTTTAAAGTTGTTTTTGTATTGCATTTGGGGCATCTCCTTTGAAGTACTCAGTGCCATCATTGTTGCCTTATTCTAGAAAGTCCTCTTTGCTCTGTGTGCCTTGAATGCCCTGACCACCACCGTCTGCTTGGTGGCAGCCGCCCTTCGCTACCTCCAGATATTTGCAGCCAGGAGATCCTGCAGCGTAAGTCCATGCCAGGTGGCACCGTGACGGTGTCTCTGCTGAACCTGCCCAGGGGACTTTCTGTGCTGTTCGTGGCTTTCCCCCCTGAGCCTTTGCGGGGCAGGCTGTTGACTAACAGAGGTGCTGTTTCACTAGGACGAGTCCCAGATTTCTGCCGAAGAAGTGGACGAACACAGACACATCCCAGACCCCGATGACTTTGTGCCACCCGTGCCTCCCCCTTCCTATTTCGCCACATATTACTCCTGCACCCCCCGGACGAACCGGCGGTATCGCTCGTAAGTACCCGGAACCCGGTTCTCTCTCGGACTAACTGCATGAAACCAAAGAAAAGTCAAACCTTGACCTAAAGATATACTTTTTCAATTTCAATTAGCTTCCCAGGAAAACTGACACCCGGTGAGATAACTGCTGTAATTTGACATGATTGAGAGCTGCTGTTGCCCTGGAAACGCACTTAGTTAAGCCAAATCGATGTTCATTATAACACCATCAGCAGGTCTCCAAATCATGAAACTCTTCCCAGCCATTAAAAAAAGATGAATTATTAATTACTTCTCTCTGGTCTGGAAAAAATAGATACCAGGCTTATTATCATTTTCAAATTTTAGCTAAAAATTTGATCATCAGTTTCTTAACTCTCAGGATTCATTATCTGTAGAATGAAATGCCCTGTGTCTCCCTCTGTTTGTTACCAAGTTCTAGAATTGTATCTCTCTAAGGAATGACTTAGTTTATCCATTCCAACAATTTGATCAGTTTGCTGCTGCTTGACTAGTCACTGTGTTGGGTTATTGAGATTCAAAATGAGTTCAATGTCCCTGTCCCCCTTCCTCATATCAAGGAACTCACAGTCTAGGTCATTCAAAGTGAGTGGTGTTACCATCACAGTAAGTGGTATTCAGAGGAGAGGGTTTAGGTGCACAGAGGAGAACCACCTAACCTGGAACGGTGGGGGGGCTGCAGAGAGCTTGAAGGAAGGGCCAGCCAGTCAGGGTGGGCTTCCTGGACAAGGTGAGCTTAAGTTGAATTTCCAGGATAAGCAAACCTATATTTAAGCTTCCAGGAGAAAACCTCTGAATTCTACAGAAAGACTAGTGTCTTTAGCTTGATATTCTGAGGGCCAGGAATTTAAAATTTTTACTCCCTAAGGTACTGATGGAGAGTTGTCAAATTTGGTGCCAGGCATGGTGTTTTTGGAAATCAATTTTTTATGCTTGCAGCCGCCGTACGTGGCTTTGAAAGAGGTCGCCAGTGGGAGCTGCCACTGGATGCTGTTAGTGGTTTTCCCTTGGGTTATCTTCCTGACTTGTCCTTGTGAGTCATACCTAAACCCCACCTCAGGCCCCCCACCTGGCCACCCACCTAGATGGAAGGAAGGATGCCCGCAGAGCCATAGGGGGCATCAGCTGGCTGGACAGAGGGGCCGGGGATGGCTGAGGAGCAGCTCGGCCCCCTGTTGGTTAGGCAGCGGTGCACGGAAGCTTTGAAGTGTCAGGGGCCAGGACAGCTTCTTTGGTTTCCTTCTCTTAGGAAATGAGCCAAGAATTTCAGGGGCCGGAGAGACAGCAACAAAACCCATATTCTTTGTGCGCATCAGGGCACATTTGCTAAACCCATAGCCCAGTCTCAGGCTGGGTGCAGAGGGTTCATGAGAGCAGTAAAATGCCTGGTGGTTCATGATTCAGAGGAGAAATGCCCTCGTGAGGAAGAATGCCTTGGCTCGCCAAGGCTGTGGGGGAGCACTTGATTGACCTGAGAGGAGGCGACAGTCAGATTTCATTTCCTGGAGTAGCCGAAAGGGAGAGTGACTCATGTGGGCCTGGGACTTGGCTGTCCGGCAGGGGCCTGGAGAGGCCCCGCCCAGCCCCCAGCCTTCCCTTCTCTCTTTCCTTCCTCTCCTCTGCTCCTCCACAGTCATGTTCACAGTGTGGGTATTTCCACTGCTGGAGGATATACGGGCACCTCTGGAGTTGTCCCTCTGGGTCCTGAGAAAGCCCCTGGCCAAATCAGGTTGGAAGAAGACAGGCTTCTCACCAAGGGCATTACTATTCAGAACTTTCGGAAGGAACATGGGGGAGGGTGTCAAAGCGAAACACTCTTGTGGGAAAGAAGACACTGCTCGGCCTAAACCGTACACCCAGAGCCCCAGATCGTATCTCCAACGGGCAGATGGTCTCATCTGCTGAAACTCCACCAATGTCAGAGGGAAGCCCACTTTCTTTTTCAAAATGGCTCCATTTATTTACCTTTATATGCATATTCTATCAGAGATATTTTAAGAAAACGTCCTCACCCAGTGATATGTTTTTAATGATTTTAGAGAGAGAGGAAGGAGGTAGAGAGAGACAGACAGACAGACATGGAGGTGAGAAAGAAACATCCATTAGTTGCCTCCTGTACATGCCCTGACCGGGGATTGAACCTGCAACCCAGGCATGTGCCCTGACTAGGAATTGAACCCACAAACTTTTGGTGTATGGGACGGCACTCCAACCAACTGAGCAATCCAGCCAGGGCTCTCAGGGATATTTTTAAATTTGACTGCCTTTACTAGATTCCCTGTATAAATCCACTTTATAGACAGACACTAGATGTTTAATCCCAAGTGGTAATTTTTTTCTTGTAAGGAAGGCAAAATATTAATTTTTTTAAGTTTCCACAGCCAGTTATGATGTGTTTTCACACAGTGAAGGCTCCCCATTTCTTGTCAGGTGTTATGACCACTCAGAAGAGGTTTATTTACTTAACGTTTATAAACAAAACTGCTTCATGCACTTGTGTCCTTGAGAAAGGGCTTCTCAGGTTGCTCTCAGAACCAGAAGCCTGGCTGCAGCCATGACCTCTGTCCAACGTGGGCCCTCCGCTCTGCGAATCAGTTCGTCAGTATAGAGGGGCTGTGCACCCCGTCTCCACTGCCCCAGGGGCCCCTGGTCTCAGGAATTGGCTTGAGCTGGCATTCAAAAGGGCAGGGTCTCCAAACTATGTCGTGAATGTGGACCTACTCGGACCCTAGGGTAGGAAGTTAAAGAAGAGAAGGCGGGAGCCGGGTTGACCTGGGCATTTCCTGAGGTGAAGGCAAAGCCCACCCACTTCCTTTTCTCGTGAGCTCCGACACCCACATGCAGGTGGGGCCAGGCTGTGCCAGCAGTTGACCCAGTGCTCAGCTCTTGTGTGGGGCACCCCCCTTGCTCCCCCTCCCCAGGCAGCACCCTGACCACCAGGTGCCCAGTGAAAGGACACGCAGAGCTTTTCCCGGACACAGAGGAAGATCGTTCTTTGGTCGAGGATATATTAGTTGCTGCATCACCCTTCAGATGAGTCCTCAAGGCATATCTGTAGCATCACAACAGAACGTATTCTGCATGGTCTGTTTGAGTTTCTGGTCACCCTCAGTGCTCAGAGCGCGACCCAGTGAGGCTTCCTGGAGACTCTGGGATGAATGTGAAGGAGCTCAGGCCCCGGAGTCCCCTAAAAGGGCGACCTTGGGTGATCTTTCCCCATTTCGGAGCCTCGGTCTCCTCATTCTTCTGCATCGTCACATGGCTGCTGAGAGATTGTTACAAAACAATAGGCATAAAAAAATCTTTCTTGAAGTAAAAGTTTCTACTCTACTCTATCACTGTTAATTAGTCTGTTCAAAATAGTCTTGGCATGTCTCTCACTCTTAAGGAACAGCCCTTATCTTACCTCTGCCTCAGTTTTCTAAAGACAGTCATTCCTTTTTTTTTTTAAGCCTCACCCTAGGACATGTTCCCATTGATTTGAGAGAGAGAGGAAAAGGGAGGGATGAGGGAAGGAGAGAGGGAGAGAGACATGGACAGACATCGACTGGTTTGTCCCCCGAAACCCAGGCATGTGGCCTGACCAGGCATTGAACCTACCGCCCGTCGGTGCATGGAATGACACTCTTAACCACTGAGCCATGCAGCCAGGGCTAAAGACAGTCATTCTTAGTAAAAATGTGATCATCTTAACCGGATACAATTTCAGCCACCACGACCCATTTCCTTCTGCAGTGTTCTGGGTCCTGGCTGTGCACTGGGGTCACCTGGGGCGTTCACAACCTGCTGGTGCCTGGGCCCCACGGCAGGCAGGCAGAGCAGAGTCTCTCGAGGGGAGGCCTGGGCCGTCCACAGTCGGGAGGCCTCCCAGGTGAAACCCATGAGGGGTCAGGGGCAGGCCTGCTACTCAGTGGCAGACCCATTTCCCACAACAGGTCCTTTTTCACCCCCAGAGGTAAATAAGGAAATAAATAAGGGAAAGCTGCCTAATAGGAAAGGAACATTCCTTCTGCATGAACTCTAGCAGCATCTTCCATCAAAATGAGGTTTTCCCTGGCCATTTCGATAACCACTGGAGAAGCCATTTCATCCCGTGATCGGTTTGGATAAAGCTCATGCCTTCTTTTCTGTCAGTTTTCCTTCTTGAAGAGATTCTGCAGTTGAGGCTCTAAAATGGAAGCCATTCTGGCCCCTTGGCCCTAAGCAAGCCCTTCTTCCCTGTGAACATACTGTGTAGGGAGCCACTAGGGTGGGAATACAAACAGACCGCCAGAGTCGATAGACAGACGGGGGTGCTCACTTTCCAGGGCCGGCACAACAGTGAATGCTGGTGCAGTCGCCTGAGGGTTTGGAAGTGCTGGAAGGATGGCTCACGAGGTTTATGTTAATCGAGGAGTGAAGGCTGGCTCTCTGGAGAGGACAGGAGGAGGCCCTAGGTCTCACTGAGTAAATGGGTTACCTTATTCATTGGTCAGGATGCCCTTCAGTCCGGTCCCAGAGGGTCTGGGTTCCTGGTGGCTTCTGGTGGTTCCTGGTGGCTCCAGTTCTTAAACAGTTTTGGCTGAAGTGGAGAGTTGGCAAAAAATCTGTGGGCAAGTCCTGCTAGGAGGGGAGCACATAATATCCCTTTTGGTAACCTTACCAGGACCCCTGCCTGCCACCGCTGGGAGAGACCGTTTGTGCAGGTGCCTCCCTTTAGGTCTGCTGTGTGCTCTGTCCCAAGCCTGCGCAGATCTCTGCAGTAGCTGCCAAACGTAACCTTCGCCCTTCCCTTCTGGGTCAGGCTGGGGATGGTCTTGCTTCTGAACTAAGATAAAGGATAAAGGGGGACAGCTGTTACTATTTTTTAAAAATTCAGGCTGTAGAGTCTCATTCTTCTAAATTGCAGATGTAACAATAAAGTTTTATTGTTAGCAATAAAGTCACGACTTTTTCAACTTCTTTTCCTCCATCCATTACATTTTTGAAAATGAGCACCAGGAATAACAGAAAATGGCCATAAATGCAAATGGCACCTTTCCAAAAAAGCAGCGCCCTGTGTGAACTGGCTCCAGAACTTGCCTCCTTATCAGTCTCCTTTAGTGAGACTGCCTCCCTTAGTGCGTGTCCATCCTGCATTTTAAAAGCAGATAGTAAAGTTTGCTGTTATCAGTTTTTGCCATTCTGCAGTACTCCATGGCTTGAATACAGGATTTGGGGGGGGGGGGTTCTGTATATTTTTAAAAATTGATATATATTTGAAATGGAATACAATATCAGGTGTACAACATAATGATTCGATATCTGTATGTATTACAAATGATCAGCAAAATAGGTCTGGTTAACGTCTGTCACCAAACACAGTAAAAAATTTTTTTCTTGCGATGAGAACTTTTCAGATCTACTGTCTCAGCAACTTTCAAATACAATACCGTACTATTAACTACAGTCACCGTGCTGCCCATCACATCCCCAGGAATTATTTTAGAACAGGGGGTTTTGTTAGAAGGTATAAACTGTGTATTTTTAAATTATTGTTTTAATATTTAGGGCCTTTGTTACCTAGGTCACATGTGTGGGTATGTAGTTTTCTATGGACACTGGCGGGAAATCTTGCAGGGTTTTTGTTTTTGTTTTTGTTTTTGTTTTTGCTTTTGTTGTCAAGGGCCCCGCACGCGTGGCGCCTGGGTGTGCAGACAGTGCTCAGTCAGGGTGAGCTGGAGGGCTGCTTTCGGGAAGGGTCCGTCCCTCCAGGGCCCCCCTCCTGCGCGCTGCTTTGTCTCTGCGCTGTGCGCTGTTCACTTTATTTGAAGATTTTATTTATTCTTTCACATATTTTTTAACAAATAGTAAGTCGCTGCCATGACTCAAACAAACAGCAGGGAAACCCAGGCAAGGAAGCCGTTCTGCACTAAGAAGTAATGGAGGTTTCCTGTGTCTAGCTTTGTTTCTTCTTTTAATTGCGGTGGAATCCACAGGACCTGACATGAAACATTTGAAAGCGTCCAATTCTGTGGCACTTCGTAAACGCACAGTATGGTGCAGGCTTGCCTTCCACCTGGTTCTAAAGCGTTTTCAGCTCCTCCCTCAGGGAGCCGTGCGTCTTCAATCGGTCATTCCCCATCCCTCCCTTCCCTTCCCCCTGCCCCTGGCAATCACCAAGCTGCTTTCTGTCTCTCAGAAATTGCTGCTTCCTTTTTGCCTAGTAGATTGCACAGGAATGATAGTATCGCATGCTATGTGTTGCTACTTGCCTGAGGACAAACCATCCCCAGGCAAAGGCCAGCAAGCTGGAGCCACTAAGGTCACCTGGTCTCTCTGAAGAACTTGCTTCCTGATGCCAACATACTTTTCCTAGGATGGGTGGTCCCAATATTATCCCGCTGCCGCATATATATGGAGCCAGAATCAAGGGCGTGGAAGTGTTCTGTCCTCTGGATCCCCCACCTCCCTACGAAGCTGTGGTGAACCAAACGGACCAGCTGCAGGTACGGCCTGCGCGCAGTCTCTCTCTGCTTGACCATGGGCAGGCTGAGCAGCGGCGCTGGGCTCAGAGAGCGGTGGGAGCCCCGTGCCGCAGCCCTGTGTGTGCGCCGCTGGTCTTTTCCAGAGGTTCACTGAGCCCAGATGATGCTTGAGTTGAATATTAACCAGTTTTCCTCTTTTTCCCTGTGATTCAGGCATCTTCATTCCAAATGTCAGGAGGACCCGAAGCTGCCCCAAGCCCGATGGAGCAGGACCGCAGAACCGTGGCTCAAGGTAATAAACCCATTTTTCACTGCCAAAACCTGTGATTCCGAAAACTAGAACATGATCGAATAATGATTTTGTGGTATTTTGTTGGAGATCAGATATTTTTGGAGCAAATGAGTCAAGCTGTCTCCTCCCCTAAAAGTACTATCAACTTTAGGGCTTATGGAGCGAGATAATGTATGGGCAGAAGTACAGATATCCTTAGAATCTTCTGTGAATAACCAGACTGTACCCTGGGGCCCACGATATAGATTTACAGAGTTTAATTTCGTGGTATTCTTGTGTGTTCCAACTGAAGATTTTTTTCACTTCTGTTAAACTAACATGAGCTCTTGTGAAGAGAAGAAAGCATTTCATTTATTATGGGGTAATTTGCTGAGAGATTGTGCTGTCGTTTATAACCTAGGGTCCAGATCATGCCACCTTAACAGGGGGTGATTTCTGATTTCCAGACCTGAATTAAATATTAGAGTCCATTTATATTTCTCTTTGTGATTTAAGGTAACAGTGTTACAGCTCTCTCTTTGGAGAGGTTTTAAATGGCCCAGAGAATTGCCCACCAGGACAAAATTGCACACTGTCATAAATAATGGATCAGCGTTTAGCTCTTGTAGACGGAGGTAATTTTTCAGCAGCACCATTTGGGGTTGTGTTTCTGTTCTGTTCACCTTCCGTCTTACGGGGAATTAGGCAGTGGCCTCTGTTTCCCGAGTACATTCGCAATTCTCCCATTTCTTAAAAAAGTTTCCCTGACCACACTCAGGCTCACAGGTGATGTGATTTTATTTTCCTGAGCAGAAGTCATCCAATTTCAGAGTGGTTCTACTGATTCATTTAGTGGCTACTAGCTCTTTAATGCAGCTTTCCAGAATTTCCACAGCCCAGCCCGCAGTCCTCCACCCTCCACCCCTGCATGTACTCGATGTACAGCCTTGCTGCTCACGTCCTACCTCCCACCTGACCCAGCTCATCCAGAATGGTCAGAAACTGTGAGATAGGTGTGAGCTTTCTGATGCTGAAGGTGGACAGGATGCTTCCCTGGAGAAGATGCTAACACCTTTAGAAAAAAACTGATATTTTGGCGGGCTTCTTTATTTAGCTTCATTTGGAGGTTTTTGTTTGTTTGTTTTAGACCCGGAGTGCTGGTTTGGAGAGGCAGCGCTTCCCATCGTGCTGGGAAATGCAAACGTCCTGGGCCAGCTGCCTAAGCAAATGTTACTAACTGTGCTGCCCTCACCCTGCAGGTTTGGCCTCACAGGTGTTTCCTGCCCCCAATTTTGAGGGCTGTGGCTAGTGAAATCAATTTTCTTTCTCCTCTTAAAAAATTACTCAGATGGAGACATTCCCAATGCACCTGGACAAGAAAGTGCATCCACTTCAACTGCTGACTCCAACCAGCTGCGTGCTGGGGAGAGCTGGGGACCTCTCCAGCCCCTGAGGACAAGATCGAAGAGTGACCCCCTGCTCCATCATTCCGTGGAGAGAGGTGAGGCCATTCCCCAGGGTCCCCTCAGAGCACGCATCTGCGTCCAGGTGCCAGCTGGAAGTGTGGGGGCTGCGGGCGGGTGGAGGCTCTGGCTGTCCAGGACCCTGCAGTTGAAGAGCTATCTTTAAGGAGGTTAAGAGGCCTTGAGGAAGCACGGTATTCCACATGCACATCAGGAGTGTACATCTGCCATGTCTTTTAAGGCTGGTAGGGAACTGTTCTTTTTAAGCCATTTTAGTGAACGCATTTGGTTGTGGATAATCCAGTAGAGGGCGCTGCACAAAGACACCAACGCAAACCCAGTTCTGCTCTCCAGGTGCTCGCGATCCTGTGGGCGTGCCCATTCTCTCTCACGGAAGAAGCCAAAGGGTGGTATTTTTATCCCCTCTTGTATACTTTAATATTAGTTATCTTTTTACTGTGTACAAATAGATTGAATTCTTTAAATCCAACCTTGTTTTCGAAGAACTTCGGTTAGAGTGAAACCCATACTTCATCTCCATCCCTTTAGGGGTTTGTTTGTGTATAGATGCTATTTGAATATATGAATATCTGAACATCTCCAAATATGTCTTCGTTGTAGAAAGTTGTAAAAAATAAAGGAACTAAAGAAAGAAAGTGAAAACTCATCAGCACTGGCTTCCTTCGGTGACCTATTCTCACAAGTGGCTTTTGCTGTCCTCGTGCTCTATGCAGATACCGTTCTCCCCTTGCCTTCTCCAAGGTCTTGCCTCACCCCCCTCACGTTCTGGTTCTGTCCGTCCGACAGCCTGTATTGTCTGCGAAGCTCTGGACTGACCGTGAGGGAGCCAGAGAGAACGCTGCTCTGGTCTCTGCGGTGGCTCCCGACTGCGGAGGAGCCCCAGCGCCTGGGACTGAGCGCGCCTCCGCAACCCCAGCCGGCTGGCAGCCTGGCCCCTAGCTCCCAGGGGAGCTGGGTCTGCCCTGCATGGCAAGTTGAGGACTCGAGCTGGCCACTTGCCGGCCTCAATGGGAACTTTGCTGTCCGCACAGCTTAGAGAGGTCTTTACGGAACCTGCTCCTATCCTGTAGTCCTGCAGGGGCGAGGGCGACACGTGTTTGCCTGTAGGAGCCCTCGCCGTGGAAGGGACCAGGCTGCCTTCACGTGGCTGAGTGCACACCCTGTCCTCATGTGGGCGTGTCCGTAGGGAGGGTTCCTGGAGGAGTCCAGCTCTCTGGGCAGCCTCGGAGGACCGCCGCTAGAGAACCACTGTTTAGAGATCCTCGTGCCTCTTTTTCTCGAGAGGGAAAGGATCCTCCCCTTTCTCCACCTCTTCTTCCGCCCCTGCTTCCTTTCCTCACTGAATATCTAAGTTCCTGCTGGTCAGGCCTTCACAGACTGGACTCTCCAGTGCTGTGTCCACCGACGGCTGCTGGCTTCCGCCCACGAGGAAACAGCAGGCCTGAGTGCCACGTCACCCACCTGACGGCGCAGCAGTGTCTGCCGGTCCTTGCACTGTTGCTACAGCTGGCGGTCGTGGAAGTGAGAGCCTGTGGTAGGTTTGTCAGGCCCGCTGTGGACGTCCAGAATCACGTGGTGTTTCTGCACTGGGGCTTCTCCTTCTGTAACCGTCAGCTGTAGAGCTGCCTCACAGCCGTGGTGTGAGCGCTGGTCGTGTAAGTCCGTACGGTGTCCTCGAGGACGTTTAGGACAAAGGTACAGTCAAAGTGAGCAGAGTGTGGCACTCAGCCCACAAGTCTTGTCTTTCCTCAGTCCCTGTCTCCAAGTGGCTCCTTCACCCTCCCGCCGTGGGACATTCTCTCATCAGTCAGCCAAGGTTGTCTGCTTGCCCCACACACTGGTCATTACCCCCTGGGACTGTAGCTCCGCTGTGGTTGGTACTCTGGATGCTCTCCTGTATCGCCCGTCTTCACCTGGGGGGTTGTGTTTATGTGGCACAGTAAAGGGTTTCGGGGACATGTCCTGTTGGAGCTACATGAGGAAGTCAGCTCACGTCACCGTGGTTGGTTTTGCTTTCCTTTTCCTTTTGCAAAACAAAACAGCAAGAGGTGCATGGCTGTCAGCATTTCTCATGGACTTCCCACTCTGAGTGTGGGAGAGGCGTGTGTTCACAGGGGCACAGCCAATGGGTACATGTTGTTTGTCTTTGTCCACAGCCGCTCCCGTGCTGAGCTGTGAAGCTGCGACTCAGACTGAGGGGAGACCGGATCTGGCTGCGGTGACCTTGAGGAGGGGGCTGAGATCCAGAGTCTCAAGATGCAGACCCCAGTCTCTAATAGATTACAAATCTTACGTAGACACCAAGGTGCTGGTGGCGAAGATCCTGGAGCAGTCGTCTGGCAACGTGAACCCGGACATCCATGAGCTCGTGGAGAGCATTAAGTCTGTTCTGAAGTGTGATGAGGAGCACATGGAGGAAGTCATTGCAAGTGCCAGTGTCCTAGAACAGGTACTTTCATTATTACAATTCAGTGTGAGTCAGACAACTTGTTTCCACAGCAGCCAGAGCGGCTTCTCTGATTTCCTGTCCAAGGCACAGTAAGTCCATGGTCACCATGTCAAGGGAATTATGGCCTGGGAGGGGGAGGAAGCTGGAGCACTTTCTTTTCAGGTGTGGTGGCTTTTCCACAGTGTTCTTGGCTCAAAGGAAGAGAAACCCATGTTCCCGGGACGTGGAAACCTGGACAAAGAAAAGGGTGTGGCTTGGGGAAGAAAGCAGGGCCTCGGGCCTCATGCCTCGTGGTCCCATTCAGCAATTGCTGTCCTCTCTTGAAAGTTTCCCTTGTGTGGCGTGTTTTTTCCAGCCCTTTGACAACAGTGGACGTACATGAATTTTAATATAGCCGAGGTTCTGGGGGTTGTTTACATGCTCATGAGATGTTTAGCAGGACACCTAAGCTGAGAGGACTGAAAGGAATACACACCGGTTCCTTCCCACAGGTTAAAAAGTACAAGGCAACCCCCTGACTGGGAGCTCGAGGGGAAGACACAACTGGACATGTCAGTGACCCACTTGGTACCGGGTTGCTCATCTTAAGCACAGGGTTGGACTAGGGGGTCTCTACACTTGTACTTCTGAGTGAAGGGGGTGTCCTTTGGGCGAGAACTGGGCATGGGTTACAGCCTCAGCTACCCAGCGCTTTTTAAAAGTGGTCACCTTTGAGGCATTTACTGCTTTGTCAGGGGTGTGGTGTGGCTGTTGAAGGCATCGGTGCGCACGCTTGCCCTGTTACCTGGCTGTGCCTGCCTGCAAGTGCCAGGAGAATACTTCCTGAGTTGAAATGGGCTGATTCGCAGGTCAAATTTCAAGGCAGATTGAGGAAACTCCTTTCTCACTTCCTTTCTGCCTTCTGGCCTCTTCTAACTGAAGCCAGAAGCCACATTCTCTCTCAGCCCCTCAGGGGACCCAGTGTAGCGAAGGTGGATCTGATTACTCACAGGAGGGGACACATAAATGTGGACCCTCTTGTCTGCTTTCTGAAAGAGAGGTTGGCACGTGCTCCTGGGTCAGGCTCTCCCGTGAATCCTGTGTAGCGAAGACATTTTACATCTCACGTCCTTCTGGTCTGTGCAGAATGTCATTTCCTGCTTCCTTTCCCCTGTCCAGCCTCAGTAGCCCACTAAACAGGGACAAGCATTGGGAGCCACTCAAATGCTGCCATGCTCTGGTGAGGTAAGGGCTGGAACGTCTGCCAGGCAGTTGGTCTGGACCTTCTGCAAGGTCTTATTGTGGCAGAGTTGCTCTGGGGAAAGAGAACAGGCTTTCAGAGTCCAATAGACGCCATCAGCACAGGCATCCACTGGACGTCTGCACAGACTGGGTCGGAGTGCAGTACTGGGACCGTTGCAATAGACTTGGGCCACCTGCGGACACCGTCCAGGACTGGCCCCGGGGTGATGTGTGATAGGCTGTACCCGCCTCAGGCAGCAGGAGGCAGGGACAGGCAGGGGGAGCTTTTCTTTCCGACTCTCCCCAGCTTTTGCACATTTTCCACTTTCTTTTACTAGAACGTGTTTTTAGATCCATTTAAAATTTTGCCAATATCACAACCACTTGTCCTAACATATACATAACAACAGACATCTATGAATGCTGAAATTCTCTTCTTCAGGAAATAAGGATAGGCCTTAAAGACAAATATAATAGAATGTGAGTAAATCTAATGTCTCTTCTCTTTGGGGGATTAACTTTTTAATGACTTTAAAATCTGAGAACGGTGCCGACGAAGCAAAATGTCCTCCCAATGACATTGGGTGCTGTGGTGTTGGTGGCAGCGAAGCGCCGGGGTCCAGGGTCTTCCCCGAGGCACGCACAGTGTCACAGGCCACACAGGTGGGACTGGACGGCCCAAATAACTGCACATAATGGGCTGTCTTCCCCTCGTCAGTCCAAGGTGGATGAAGAACTTCTCATATTTTTTTTTTAACAAAATAAGTGATATTGTGATGTATTTAAAGTTACATATGCAGTACATTATAAAAACAGATCTAGCAATAGAACTGTTCTTAAGAGTTTTCACAAATAAATTGGCTTAGTGGTTATGTTGTTTGTTGAGGGGTTTTTAGAGCAAATAGAAGTATCGTCGGTTTTGGCTGAGGTGCTGTATACTCACGACCCGGTCACTGTACCAGACTGTATCGAATGTTCGCGTGTGCTCGCATCGCCTGGGTTCTGATCCGGGGATGCTCGGGCCCCACCCCAAACTCACGGTCAAGATCGGTGTGGGGAGGGCTGGGGAGCTGGCCCTGGTGAGAATCACTGGCTCAGGCCATGGAGAACTTGGAAGAGAGTGATGAGAAGTGTTAAATATAAAGCAAGAAATTGCAATAGATGAATCAGTGAAATGAGGCCGGCCTACAATCGAAACCATAGGAAATTTGGGGAATGTCTTAGGAACTTTGGAAAAGAGATAGAATGTTAAGTCTCTCTAGAATTCCCAGTGGGTTTCCCTTTGGGAAAATACCCTCTTTTCTTTCTCAAGCCAACTGAACATGACAGGGATGGATATAGGCGGCAGGTCCCAGGACCACAACTGGTGAAGCTTAACCTCTCCCCACCCTCTTTATTCTGTTCTCCCAAAGATCATGGCACCCAGGCAGCCCGGCCCGATCAGGGCCCGCCGCCTGCCCTTGTGGAGACTGCCTGGCCTGCTGCACCTGCAGAGCTGTGGAGACTTGAGCACCTTCGTCTCGGCAGGGAGGCTGAGAGGCGAGCGGAGACCCCGGCGTGCGGCTGAGCGGCCACACAGCCTCATCGGTGTCTTTCGGGAGACTGTCCTGTGAAGCAGCCAGACCAGGCTCCTGCGGAGCAGTTTCCAGGGCGGGGGCTGGGATCTCCCTCTGGGAACTCTTCGGAAGGGGGGCACTTCGGAGGATACTTTTTCCTGCGCTCTGTCTTCTTTTTCTGCTGACCCCGTAAATGATCGGCTCTTTGTAGGCACATTTGATGTTTGGATGCGTCAAGTTGGAGATGGCGAAGACAGCATCTCTCTTTCCTCTGCCGGCCCTCATCCTGGTGGAGGGTCTCCTACCCTTTTTGCCTCCCTTATTCCCCGAGCTCTCTGTCATTGCTGGGCTGCGCTCGGTTGCTCTTGGCGGCCTTGCATTGGCATGAAGCATGATGATTAACTCCCGTGTTCTCTAATCATGACGTCCCTTTCTGCATCCCAAAGCCACACTATCTTCAGAAAGACAGGAAACTCCGTCAGTGACAAATTGTCATGAAAGACATCTAGGGAGAGTATTCTTGTCGACCCTGCTTATTCTTGCTTGCAAAACTAGCAATGACTAAGGCATATCTGAGAATAAAACTTTTTACTTTTTACCTATGGGCTCGGTGTACATCTGTGTATGCGGACATGGCCACACCTTACCTTACAAAGATTTTGGAACTGGGAGCAGTGGTGGTCAGGTTTCGTCAGGCTACCAAGCCAGTTTAATCTCCAGAGCACTTGATCTCCGCACTTGGGTGCAGCCTGGCCAAATGGCTCCGTGGAGCTGCCTTGGAGTGGGACACCGGGAGCAGTAAATTGGTAAAGTGAGTGCAGATCGGGCATTTGTGCTTAGAAGGAAGGAGGTGGTTAGAGGAGGCTTCTTTAAGGAAATGACATTTATAATGGATTCGACTGTGAGGGGCAGGGCAGGGTGTTCCAGCAGAGGGAACAGCCAATGCAAAGGTCCCCGGCACTAGAGGCTGCTGCGAAAGCAGCCCTGAGTGAGGGGAGAGGTAGAAGGAGCTCAGGCTGGATTTTATGCTGATGATGAGGAACCACGGAGGAGTTTTCAACATGAATAACAGATGTAATGGGCATTTCTCGAGGTCACCATGTAGAGACTAGGTCAGAATATGGGATAAAGGACATGAGGGGCTCAACAGAGAGGTCGTATGAGGGGAGGACTGTTGCCCTCGCTGGGCGCTGCCTGTGTCCCAGGTGCCATGCTGGGGATTTTACTCTCATTTCACCCTGACCACAGCCCGAGAGGTGAGAAGAAAACAGGATGACTCAGTAACCTTGCCCAAGGTCACTCAGAAGTTACTCGGTACACGTGCTCGTTCCCAGAAACCACTCCACTTCCCGGCCTCCCTAATAGTAGCCGTCGGCCATTTTTTGTTCCTGCGAGAAAGTGTTTGCTAAGACTCGGAGCTTGGCTCACCAAGGACAGACGCCCCAGGCTTCCAGGCCTCAAATTTGCCAGAGTGGGGACTGGCCTGAGGTCAGGGGACTGAGTAATGCAAAGGGAAAGATTGTTTGGAGGCACTGAGCTGGGGTGAAAAGCGGGCTGGGGAAGCAGATCTGGAAATGAGGGGGAATGGGGGCCTGGCCCGCTTCCCTGGGTGAGCTGTCTTTATGGAGAGGGTTTGCAGGGGCTTCCCAGAGTGGCGTTTTCTCCATCCCCCCCCCCCCCGCCCCAGCCCCAGATACTGAATTCCCCAAGAAAGCAAATGCTCTTCCCATTTCTTTAGAAGTCCTCACTGTAGGGCCAGAGCTGCCACCGGGGGCTGCCCTGCTTCCCTGGCACAAGCCCCTGTCCTCTTTGAGGGTCTCCATTGTGTTACAGTGGTACAAGCCCCATACCTCACCTGGCCCATACCTCACCTGGCCCATACCTCACCTGGGTTTTCGAACTTCGTGCCAGCCAGTACCCAGGCCAGTTGCTGTCCTCCGTATGGCTGCTAGTTTGTACCCCCAACCTAGTGTCTTGGGGCTAAGCCAGGAACTCTCAGCCCACCAATTTGTTCCTCCTCCATGGCTGGGGAGACAAGGCCTGGCCTTCTTCCACCCAGACATGGATGGGTCTTTCTCACCTGTGTAGGCCTCTGTATTTTTCCCATTCTAGGAGGGCATTTTCTTTTTTTCAGCTACATCCCTTCCCACCTGCCCTTCTGAACTCTTTACCCTTCACCTCCAACCACCGCAGACCTCTCTGTCTAAGGTGAAGCTCAGGATGACTCAGAAAGAGTCACCGGGCTGCTCTCAGCCACCCCGCAGAGAGGGGAATTGTCAGCAACAGCTGCAAAAGGAAAGATCGGGAAGACAGAGAGCATTGCTTGACCCACAGCAGGAAGAAGGGGGGAGCTGCCTCGGCTTTACAGATTTGCCCTCGAAGCCTGGGGAATATGCCATGTAATTCCAGCATCTGAAGGTACTGGCGAAGTCAGGAAACTGACTTTGTCTTGCTTCCCAGACTTTAAAGAATATTAAAAATACATGTTCTATATGACAATATAGTGTAATATCTAATACAATACTTTATATACATTTGCCTGGGGAGGGAACTTAGCGGTCACGCAGTTCATCTCCCTGTCGGTCTGCATGGGATGTACTTTAAAGCACCTGTGCATTGACGTGCCGTGCGTGTGTGTGCATAATTACAGGTCCACAGGGAGGGCAGCTCTTTTGCACTTGGAGCAACTTAGGAACCCACAGTCCAGAGGTGGTAGTGAAGCGTTTCTGATGTAGTTATCAAAATTACACCGGAGCTCTGGTTTGTTACTGGGGGGGTGGGTATGGAAAGTAAGCTGTCCCTGGTGAAGCAGGCCATGTTCAAGGCCCGTGGCTGCCGGCAGCCTTGCCGCTGCACCAGCACAGTGCAAGCACCTGTGCCTGCTTCCGAGGTCATCTTGGGGTGGACCAGGACGCAACCTCATCTCTAGAATAACATCGCCTCTGTGTCAGCCTCCCATGGGAGCCGAGCCTCCACATGGGTGAGGACAGAGACTGGGGCTTTCCCACGCTCACAGGCTGTTACTGTGCAGACCGGCCAACGAGTATTTGTGTTTGGCTGACAGAATTGCCGCAATGCTTGCTTTTCTAAAACATCCCACCTGATGTTTAAAAGAGGTTTGAGGGAAGGATGCTTTGGGCCCTAACTGCTTGAGGCTGCCATACTTTCCCAAAAGACCCAGATATTTGCTGACTGACCACATCGGCTTGGGCCATTCTACCCTCTGAGCCTGCAGATGAGGACTGAAGCATAGTGTCAAGAACAGAGCAGCGGCGGGAGGCTGGGCTGCTGGTGCACGTCAGAGCTTCTCAAGCCATTTGGATGAAGGGCTGATTTTCTCCCCTCTAAACTTTCATGGGCCAAAAACTCATAAATTATAACAGATGAACTGAAAACGCTCTTACCTCGGCTACTAGAACAGTGGACTGTAGACCTTGAACAACAGAAAGATTTACTCCTCCCCCTTCTGGAGGCTGGGAAATCCAAGGTGAAGGTGCCAGCAGATTCGGTGTCTGGTGTCTGGTGTCTGGTGTCTGGTGAGGACTCTCTTCCTAGCTTGCAGACGGCCACCTTCTTGTTGTGTCCTCATACGGTAGAGAGAGAGCTCTGGTCTCTTCATCTTCTTTTAAGGGCACTAATCCCATGTGTGAGCTCAACCCTCATGAGGGCAACTAAACCCAGTTACCGAAATCCAGATACCATCGCACTGGGGGTCGGGGTCTTAACACATAGGTTTTAAGGGGACATAAACACTCAATCCATAGCACTGCAAATAAAATATTAGTAATAAAAAAGACACATGAAATACAATCTCTTTTTATTAAAAGAGATTTTCTTTTTAGAGCACTTTTAAGTGCCTGGCAAAACTGAGCAAAAAGTACGGAGACGTCCCATTCACCTCCTGCCCCCACACAGGCACGGCGCCCCCTCCACCAGCAGCCCCATCTGAGCTGCGCCCCGGTCACGGCTGATGGGCTACATTAACATGTCACTCGTACCTGGAGCTGCCCATTTACGGGTTTGGACAAATGTATAATATGTATTCATTATTATAGTGTACAGAGTAGCTCTCTGCTCTAAAAATGCTCCGTGCCCTGTCTCTTCATCCCTTCCCCCTACTCTTGGCAGCCACTGAACTTTTATTGTCTCCACAGTTTTGCATTTTTCAGGACGTCATATATTTAGGATCATACAGTATGCAGCCTTCTCAGATTGGCCTGTCTCACTTAGTCGTACGCAGTTGAGTTTTCTCCTTGTCTTTTCATGACTTGATCATCCATTCGAACCCCCTTTAAAATAATTTGATTCAGTAGTGATAACAGTACTCTATCAAGTTAATATTGTAAAACACCTTCACGATCTGAACTTGGTCTTTTCAGGGACCAGGAACAATGACTTCTTGGCCAGCTCTGAGGCCCACATTCTGACTGGCGCTGGTTGGGAACCCACTGTAGCTTGAGTTTACCAGTTTCTCTGGAGCCCGTTCCGTGTGTGGGGCTTGGGAACATGGAGGAGGAGAGGATGGGGAGAGAAAGCCTGGACAGACGCCCTTTCCTCTACACCTGCACGTCTGCGGGAGCCCGAGAGCCGGGGCTGCCTCACAGAGATGGCACGCGGCAAGGGTCCAGGCTTCGGCGAGTCCCTCAGGATTAGGAAAAGATAATGGCAGAGGGAAGAGGCAGCTGCTACCTCCAACCAGCAGAGAGGACTTGGGGAGGCAGGACAAAGGAACACATCGCCACCGCCCCCAGGCAGGGGGTCACAGAGCAGAACAAAGAAGGGAGTGAGGTAGGGGCCGGGGACAAGGGCATCTTTGTTTACCAGGTTCTCCTCCCTGGGGCCTCTGCAAGGGAAGCCAAGTCTGGGGCCAAAGGCACCATGATTCCTCCATCGCTGTCTCTGCAGGAACCTTCATCCTCTCATCTAGCAGGTATTTATTGTGCTGCACGGTAGCAGGCAGCGTGCCAGATGCTTCTGGAGAGAATGCTGAGCAGAGAGAGGGAAACAGACCAAAACAGTACAAATAATAAATGCGAAGTTACGTTTCCCTTGCCGGTCACCGCCGAGCTGCTCCCAGGCTCCCCGGGGAGGTGAGGGCAGGCCCCGTCTTGGATGATTTTGAAGAGGAAAGGACCTGAGCCTCATTGATCAGAGGGCTGGTGTGAAGGGATCCCTCAGCCCGATTGTGAAACGGCCCAGTGTGGGGCCTGGAGAAGTCCTGCAGAGCTGGGTTTGGGGGGGGGGGCAGGCAGGCACCACCTTGGGGACTGTGAAAGAAAAAGTACTCCTGACATCTGTTAGAAACCATAAGGAAGACTTCATTCAAGACGGAAGTACTACAGTGGGGGGGTTGGAGTAGAGAGAGGGATCGGGTTCAACAATGAGTACAAGGACAAATGGAGATTTATAGCCAAGGAGCAGGGTGGGTGCGTGGGGGGTGGTCAGTGGGTGGCAAGTGGCTAAGAGGAGGAGACATTAGGGCCAGGGGTGTCTTGCTTGACCAACTCAACGGGACTCTTACTGAAGGCAGGCCAGGGGTGGGGGATGAAGAATTCGATTAGATATTGAAGGTGTTAAAGAAAAGAAACAGATCAACATGGAGTCACTTTTGCTAAACTATGTCACCAAACCAAAACCGAGTGACTAATCTAATTGCAGTTTCAGCCTCTCAGAACTTCGAACTGAGCAGTCTGAAATTTCATGTCGGCTCTAGTGAGGTAATGTGCCTGATAAGAACCCCTGACCTCCTCTCAGGTAAGGTGATCTTGCCAGTTTTAAATTTCTTGTCCCACCTCCATCTGCCTATCAAACCCTTTCATTTTGTACAGTCACTCGGAGTATGCTTCTGTTGCTAGATGGGATGCTGCCCGATTCAGGAACAGCTTCATTGAGCCAGTTAGATCTTCAAATTAACCCAGCCGAATTTTGCTCTTTAAGGGTGACCAGATACCAAGGCTGAGGGATTTGCACTACACTGACCCAGTAGGAGTCTCAGTAAGTCAGACTGAGCAGGCCAAGGACAGGCCCTGCTCAGAAAGAGGAGTCACAGGAGCCAGGCTCAAGTTTGGTCAGAATTTGAGGAATATCTGCTCTTCTGGATGGGAACCTCTTGCCACCCTGTGCCCCTGGCCTCAGGCACATCACTTTCTTGGCAGGAATGCCCTGTTGATTTCAACAGCTTGCAGGATCCCTTAGGTTTTGCCCTAATGAGGGAGTTAGGGCCAAAACTCAGAATGAATCACTGTTCATCTCTTGCAAAGCACCTGCAAGTCCCAGATGTATGGAGGCTTTTCCAGCATCTCTAGATATTGTGCATAAATTCTGATCCAAAATGACTATTTCCTGATGGGGGTGGAAAGACACGTCAGGCAGGAATGGATCCCAGCAAGGAGAGTTGCTGGCATTTGTTTGCTCTGGTAGGTTTGCTGGTTCTCCCACTGTCTCATGTCTGCTTAGTAGAGGTTTTCAACAATAGTCATAAAGCACGGAGACCTGCCTCCTTGTTTATAGATGAGGAGCTCAGTGTTCAGAGAGGTAAACTAATTTGCTTAAGATTTCACAAACTGAAAATGTCAGAATGCTAGACCTTTACCTACATCTTCTGCCTTCTGTCATAACAGACTGCTTACTCTTCCCTGGACTGTGGCAGCATGGGATTATGGGAAAGTAAAGGAAAGCCACCACAGGAACTCTTAAGGAAGTGAAACATTAACACCAATATACCACTTAAAAATAGTAACAATGACTAGCATTTACTGTGAGTCCTTCCAGAGCTGTCTTATTAACTTAGTTCAGAGGATCTTCACAGTAACCCTTGCAATTCACCAGTTCTTATGACTTGACTTGATTTCTCTTGTCTAATTGCATTGGCTGTTATCTCTAGTAAAATGTTGAAGAGTAGTACAGTTAGTGGACATCCTTGCTTTATTTCTGAGTGTGAAAGGCGTGCCGCTCTTATGCTTCCCCTTTGGGATGAAAGGATATATATTCTATCATGTTAAGGAAGTGTACTTCAGTTCCTAAGTTCTTGAGTGTTATTTTTCTTTTGAGCATCAATAGAGATAATCATATTTTTTCCTCTTAGAGTTTTAAAAAGTCTACTATATTAGTGGATTTTTAATAGTTGAACCAGCCTTGCTTGCATTATTGACTAAATCTCATTCATTCATGGTGTATTATTTTCTTAATGTAATATTAGATTTACTCTGTTTGCTGATATTTTATTTAGAAATTTTGCAGTGATATTTATGAATGATGGGTGTGTGTATTTTTTATATTGTATTTGGTTAGGTATCAGCATGATAAGGGTGGGGCAAAACTAGGTTTACAATTGTTTGTATAGAAAATAATACAATAATTAATAAATAACAATACAAGAATGAACTCTGTGTTTCATGTACTCACAACTGTAACCTGCTTTTGTCTCATCCTGTATTTGCATAATGAAATGAATGGAAAATTATCTTTTGTTTTGCTGCCCTGGAATATTTTGTAGAGTATCGTGTTATTGAGTCTTTGAAGGTATGGTAAAATTTTTTTAAAAATTTATTTATTTTTAATTATTTATTTACTTTTATTGATTATGCCATTACAGTTGTTCTATTCCCCCCTTCATTCCCCTCCACCCTACCCCCCCAGCTCCACCATTACCCCCCCTTTAGTTTATGACCATGTGTCTCAAGTTCTTTAGATTCTGTATTTCCCATGCTATTCTTGCCCCACCATCTATTTTCTATCTACTGTCTATGCTACTTATTTTCTGTACCTTCTCCCACCTTCTCCTCCTCCCACTCCCCTGTTGCTAACCCTCCTTGAGATCTTCATTTCTATGGTTCTGCTCCTGATCTAGCTGTCCTTTTAGTTTGCTTTTGTTTTAGGTGTGGTTGTTAATATCTGTGAGTTTGCTGTCCTTTCACTGTTCATGTTTTTTTAACTTCTTTTTCTTCGATAAGTCCCTTTAGCATTTCATATAATAAGGGCTTGGTGATGATGAACTCCTTGAATTTGATCTTATCTGAGAAGAACTTTATCTGTCCTTCCATTCTAAATGAAAGTTTTGCTGGATAGAGCAATCTTGGTTGTAGGTCTTTGGATTTCATGACTTGGAATATTTCTTTCCATCCTCTTCTTGACTGTAAGGTCTCTTTTGAGAAATCTGCTGACAGTCTGATGGGGACTCCTTTGTAGGTGACTGTCCCCTTAGCTCTTGCTGCTTCTAGGATTTTCTCCTTCATTTTAATCTTGGCTAATGTAATTATGATGTGCCTTGGTGTGTTTCTTCTTGGGTCCAACTTCTTTGGGATTCTCTGAGCTTCCTGGATTTCCTGGAAGTCTATTTCCTTTGCCAGATTGGGGAAATTCTCCTTTATTATTTGTTCAAATAAGTTTTCCACTGGTGGCTGTTCCTTTCCCCCTTCTGGTACCCCTATAATTCGGATGTTGGAGCGTTTAAAGATATCCTGGAGGTTCCTAAGATTCTCCTCCTTTTTTTGAATTCTTGCTTCTTCACTCTTTTCTGTTTGGCCATTATTTGCTTTCTTCTGGTCCACTCCTTTGATTTGAGCCCCAGTTTCCTTTTCATCGCTATTGGTTTCCTGTGTAATTCCATTCATTTCAATTAGTTTCGCCTTCATATGTATATCTAATTTGTGGCTATAATCAACCAGTTCTGTGAGGATCCTGATCACCAGTTTTTTAAACTGTGCGTCTGAGAGTTTTGCTATTTCTTCATCGGTTAGATTTATAGGCTCTGGGGCTTTGAGATCTTCTTGAGCCATTTTTGTTCTGGTCACGCCCGTTAAGTAGAGGAGGAGAGCCTAGGACTCCCAGGTCTCTGGGTTGTGACGCTGTATGTGGGGGTGTGGTCAGAGCGGGGAAATGGCGGCCCCCTCTCCTGCTTCCTGCCATTGGGTGAGGAGCAGAGTCTCAGGTGGTTCACCGGGCTGGGCCACTTAGGTCGCTGGGTTATGACGCTGTATGTGGAGGCGGGGTCAGAGCAGGGAAATGGCGGCGCCCTCCGCTGCCACTCGCCACTGGGGCCCTCTGGGTCCCGTCCAATCGCCCACTCCCTCGCTTTTCTATCCACGAACAGTTGCGAGACCACAGTCAACCCGCAGCCCTGCTCCCTCGCTATTTCGCCGCGGTCCCTTGCTGAGTTGCCCACCAGGTCCAACCCTGCACCTGGATTCTGCGCACCTGAGTCCGTCTGATGGAGTTTTCCTGTGCAACCCTGCTCCTCCAGCTGCTGGTTTCGCCCCTCTTACCGGTCAGGTTGAAGAATTTGTTGTTATCAGACTTCTGAAAAGTTCAATTTTCTGTGTTCTGGCTGTGTTTTCTGTTGCTAATATTTAGTTGTCTCTAAACTTGGTTGTGTGAGGAAGCATGGAGTCTCCACCTATGCCTCCATCTTGGCGGAAGTCGGTAAAATTTTTTTTGTGAAGTGTCTGCATTTGCTGCTTTTGTGCAAGATAGTTTCTTAATAAGTTTCTCTAATTCTTCTATGGAACTGATCTGTTGAAACTTTGTAACTCTTAGGGGTCAATTTTGATTATTTTTATTTTCCAGGGAAATTATCCATTTTATCTCATTTTTTAAACTTATTTGCATGAAGTCTGTAGTTTCTTTTAATTCTAAATTTTTCTTCTATTCCAGTAGTTACTCTTTCTGTCATTTTTATTTTGTATATTTGTGTTTTCTATTTTTCTTGATTAAACTAGCTAATGACTTGCTTAGTTTGTTAATTTTTTTAAAACTGTGATTTCATTTACCAATTACACTTACTGTATATCTATTCTTTCTCATTAATTTCTGCTTATATTTTTATTATTTTCCTTTTTGTGCTTTCTTTTTGGTTTACTTTGTTTTTTATAGTGTTTTAATTCATTTTATTGTATTCTTTTTATTGATCAGTATGTTTAGTGCACTGAATTTTCTTATCACTGCTTTAATTGCATCCCATAGAATCTGTATGTTTTCTTTGTGATTGGGAACCCCTCTTCCGGAAAAAGAATACAAAATTAGGTCCAGGGCCTTGAAAGGAGACCATGTGAATGGGCCGTGATACTTGCATTGGCCTGGCATCACAGAAAACCCACATCTGTCCAAGGATAAGGCCTGGGAGCCCACACCTGAGTCTTGTGTGAGTGGCTGGCATTTCTGAGATGGCAGCAGTCCAGGCAGGCCCTGGCCCCGTGAGCTGCAGGAGGAAGGAAGTGCCGTGGTCTGTGCACTTGTGCTAAGTAGTGGGCAGAACTTACCTCCGTAATCTGTACCGCATGCCTGATTGCTTTGCTGTTACCACTTCATAAATGAACTAAACAGGAGTCTCTGAAACGTTAAATGACATGAGTCAGATCGCACAGTTGTTCGGGGAGAGGAAAACCAGCCCAGGTCCACCCAGAAGCCTGTGTCCTTTTCACTACTCACCCCACACTGTTAATGCCCGGAAGGGACTGGCCACATGCTCCTCCCAACGTCCGCCAGCAGCAAGGTGAGGGAGCTGTGTTATAGAAAGCCACATGCTGGGGTGCCGATTAGTGACTGTGAGAACTAGACAGAGCGTGAAGACTGTATTAGCTAATTCCTGTGTAACGAAGTATCCCCAAACAACAAATGCATCATGTCAGGTCAGGAACCTGTGACACAGGCAGGAGCAGCTTGGCTGGGTGGGCCTGGCTCAGGGGCACCCATGATGAGGTCCCTGTCAAGCAGTTGGCTAGAGCCACAGTCATCTGAAGACTCAGCCGGGGCCGGGGGCCGGCGCACTCCTGTGGCTGTGGGCGAGCTTCAGTGCGTCAGGGGTGCCGCCTGCAGACTTCAGTGCCTCGCCACGGGGCCTCCCCGTGCAGCTGCTCACAGCAAGGCCACTGCTCCCCCCAGAGTGACGGGCAGAGGGAGGGACAGAGGGACCCAGAGCTCACCCAAGACAGAAGCCACAGTCTTAGAGTGTCTCTCAGAAGACACACACCGTCATTCTAGTTGGTTAGGAGCAAGGCACTATGTCCACTCACACTCTGAGGGAGGGAACACGAGTTGCACCTTTTGAAGGGAGAAGTACCCAGAAATGTGTGGACGTCTTTTTAAAACCACCACAGTGACACAGTATGTATGAAGACACTTCAGAATCGGTTCCTTTCTAAAGGGATAATTTGTAACGGGGATTTTGCCTGGACCGAAGTCGTCCTCCAGATTCCACTCCTTGCTCTCCCTGGAAATGTGAACCTCCCTTGTCCTCCAGGGTATGGGGAAGCAGTCTCGTCATTCATGCATTCATCCGTCCACCCACTCAGCGAATATTAACATTTCTCACGTGACAACTGGATGTTGGGCACAGCTTTAGGAACTGGGGATAGAGCAGGGAATAAACCACAGGGAGTCCTTGTCCTCACAGAGCTTACACTGGCGTGGGAGGGGCCGGATGATAGATAAAAAGATAATTAAAATAATAGCAATGGTAAGGGCTTTGAAGAAAAGGAAAGCAAGACAAAGGGACGGCAGGTGAGGCCTGTTGTTGCGGCAGGCAGAGTGGCCAGGTGAGGCCCTGCTGCCCTGTATCAGAGGAGGCGCTCAGAGGCGCCCTCTCTGTGGAGGTGGCGCTGCAGCAGAAGCCGAACGAAACCAGGGAGAGCCACGTGGGTACTGGGAGAGGGGCAGCAGAGACACAGGCCCTGAGGCAGGCGTGTTCTCCGTGTGAGTTCAAGGAACGCCGTGGTCGGAATGCGGTGAGCAGGGCAGTGACGCGTAGGAAATGAGGCCAGAGAGGCAGCAGGCTGCCAGATAGTGCGGGCTGTTGTGCGGTCCCGGGGTTCAGGCCGTGTGTGAGGGGACCCGTTTGGTAGCATTTCGGTGGCAGGATTGATGTGATTTGGCCATGTGAATGGGTTCACTCTGGCTACTTGTCGGAGGGGGAGGAGGGCAGAAGAGAGCAGACAAGAGTCTCCAGCTACGAGCCAGGTGTGGAATCTGAGAGTGGTCTGTTCTAAGGAGGGCACAGCGGATGGAGGTCATGAGACATTGTCAGATTCAGACGCAGCTCCTGTCACGACAGCTGATGTCCAGGGGGTGGTGCTGCTCACTGAGACAACTAAGTTTCTGCCGCTTTTGTAAGTTTCTAGCTGATTGGTGACCGCTTTTCGAACCAACACCCATGTTGTATGCCAGGCGCTATGCCAGGCATAATGGGCATAGAAGTAAGGCAGACATCCTCACCCCATGGCATTCACAGAAGAGCAGGGGAAAGAGGCAGGCCAAAAAAGAAAAAAAAGAAGAAAAGAAAGTACATAATTGGTAGGTACAAAAAAGACAGGGGAGGTTAAGAATAGTATAGGAAATGGAGAAGCCAAAGAACTTGTATGTACAACCCATGGACATGAACTAAGGAAAGGAAATGCTGGTGGGAGGAGGTGTGCAGGGCAGAGGGGAATAAAGGGTGAAACGATGGGACATATGTATTAGCATAATCATTAAATATACTAAAAAAAAGAAAGGCAGACAAAAGATACGTTATAGCACAATGCGCTCCACTCTCTGAGAAGCACTTGGCACCACACGGCAGGGAGCAGGTCATTCTGGGAGGGGCCAGGCAGACGGCGTGGCAGGCATTGCAGGCAGGGTATGACGGTGTGGCGATGGGAAACGCTGTGTCTGGGGCACAGTCAGTGTCCAGAGCAGTGACGTGTTGCAGAAAACGGGGCAGGACAAGAGCTAGAGACAGGCTTGGAAAGCCCCCAGATGCCCACGCTCAGGCGACTGGACTCGATCCGGGGGGCACATGGGAGGCTATGAAAGAGCCCAGAGGATCACGGAGCAAGGGTGCGAGTTGAAAGGATGGGAAATATGGACCCTCGGTGAGATGTTGCTGCTAATGCCATCAGGAAACCTTCAGGATTTAAGGGCAAAGATAATCGTTGCAGCACAGTATAAAACAGCAGGCCCTGGCTGGGTGGCTCAGTTGGTTGGAGCACCATCCCACACACTGAATGGTTGCGGGCTCGATCCCTGGTTGGGCCGCAGACCTAGGCTGTGGGTTCGATCCGTGGTTGCGGTGCATTCGGGAGTTGACTGATCGATGTTTTTCTCTTTCTCTCTCTCTTATCCCCTTCCTCTCTCCCTCAAATCAGTAAATGTACTGCCTTGTGAGGATTAAGAAACAGTAAAACAGCAGGAAAAAAATTTAAATTGGCCTAATGTCCAGTATAACTAGTTAAATTATTTTGCATTACAGTTTTTTAATTGCATGTGATAGAATAATATACTGCCACTAAAATGCTTTCAGTTAATTAATGACACGGGGAAGAACTTACAATGTAACATTAAGCAAAAGGAGCAGAACCGGAAAGGAAACATAACAGGTTTGCAATGATTTTCTCTGGGTACTGAGAATACATGTGATTGCCATTTTCTTTTGATTATTCTCTAAATTTTTGAAAAACTTCATATGAATATGCATTAACTTTATAATCAGAAAAATCAGTTATACATAAAGATACAAACTGATTTTCATTCAGGACTTACCTAACAGGAATGAGAAGGGCAGCCGTAAGAACCTGACTTACCGAACTAGCTACTTTGGAGGCAGAATTAGCACAACTAACTTCCTGGCTAAAGGGACGAGGGGGAGAGAGAGGCAAGAGACGAGATCCCTGGAGTATCTTCCACGCAGTGCCTTCTCCACACAGCACCCAGAGCACCTTGTTAAAACCGGTCAGACCAAATTCCTCCTCCCCTCAAAACCGTCTAGTGGCTCTGACCTGGCTCAGAATAAAATCCAGAATGCTTAGGGTCACTCACAAAGCCCCACGTAAAAGTTTCTACCCCACCTAGTTGTCTACAACCCTTCCCCTCCCTCTCCACTCTGCTCTGGCTGTTCCAGCCTCCTCACTGGTCTGCACACGCTGGGATGAGTCTGCCGCAGGGCCTTTGCCCATGCTGCCTCCCTGCCGAATGCTGTGTCTGCCTCTCAGCTCTGAGCCTGACTCAATGTCCCCTTCTCAGTGAGAATGCCCCGGCCACCAGCTCCAAAGCTGCAACCCTCTGAGACTCCTATACTTTCTCTGCTTAATTGTTCTCCCGAACACACATCATGACTTCATATAAACATACATTTTAATTATTTGATTTTTTGTCTCTTCTATTAGAATATAAATTGCAGGAGGGCAGGGATTTTTTCTGTTTTGTTTACTGTGGTCTCCCCAGCTCCTGACACAGCATTAACAATAAATAAATGCTTGTTGACTGACTGAATGACCTTAATCTACATAAAGAACCCAAACATTCCACATACCACCAAAGACCATTGACTTGCCTTTGGTTAGTAAAAGGCATCAGACGGCTAGACTTCTATCAATAGGGAGTTCTCTTAGTAGATTTAGAGTCTATTTCTAAGAATTCTGTTTTCACATGATTTGTTTGTCTGTTTCTTTATTTTCCAGAACAACATAACTCTATTTGTGGCTGAGGGATGGGGGCTGGCGGTGGGTCACTGAGGCTGGGCCTCCGGGTGCGGACAGGATGGGGCCACTGGTGCCGTCAGTCTGAGGGTGTGGGCAGCCCTCCCTGATGTGCTGGCTCCAATGTGGGCCCAGGACGCTCTAGGAGACTCACGGGTCTGGTCCTGGCCGGGAAGCGCCAGTCAAGGGCGGCTTTGGCCCTTTCTGCTTGGGGGGTTTCTGGGAATCAACATCCAGCATCTGCTGAGAAGGCCGCTCCAGGCTGACAGCAACGTACCCCCAGGGTGAGTGGTGCCAGGCTTTCTGCACGTCCCTTTCTTCTGCTGGACAGTCCCAGCCCAGGAAACAGGCCAGCCGGCTGGACTGGCTGGGACCCCCAGAACACAGTGAGAGCCACTGGCCTGGGTGGAAGGTTCGGGAACTTGGGGTGGGGTCCGCGGAGACCCTTCCCTCTCCACCTGGCTCCAGGCTGCTGTGTCCTCTCCGCCAGATCTACTCTGTGAGGGGCGTGACTTGAGCAGAGCAGTAGCTTGGGAAGCTCTCATTGCAGCGCTCGTCCTCGCCCCCTGTGGGTGAGCTGAGGGAATGCCACTTGACTGTTTTCTGTTTTGCTAAAGAGAAATGGGGATGACGTAGGTCCCAGCGGTCCTCGGGGAGTGACTGGAGACCACCACTGCAGCCCTGACTCCTTTGCCTGCAGGACCCAGCTGCTGGGGTTCATTGAATGGTTTGCTCTATTCCCAAGCGGCCCACCAGGTGGCTGTAGAACATCGCAGATGGGCCCAGCCGTGAGGCCTGGGCTGCAGAATGCAGGGAGGAGCAGGCACCTCCTAGCAGGGCCATTCTGGGTATGTACTCCTAAGGGGCCTCCAGACCAGGGTGCCGGCCCCTGAGACTGTCCTCGCGTAACCATGGCTAACGCACGGGGGTGCTCTCCACGGCCAGGCACTGTTCTCAGATCCACACCCGTCGTATCCCATCAACCCCTCAGAGCCAGCCTCTGAGATACACACTGTCACTGTCCCCGTCTTTCAGATGAGGACATTGAAGCACAATGAGGAGATTGGTGTACCCAGGGCCTCAGCTCTAGTGGGGGCCCAGCTAGCAAGGGAAGCATAACCCCAGACTCACCCCCCTCTGGCCGCCCAGCAGAGGCCAGGCCCCTGAGACGCGCTCCTGGGCACAGCCGGCCTCTCTCACTCAGCCCTGGGCCCAGCATAGCGGCTGGCCACCAGCCGTGCTCAGAAGCTGCAGGGACAGACTAAGGAAGTCTGCAGGGCGGGAATGCAAGCTGGCCATTCACAACAGCACAGGTGGAATTTACACCTGCAAGCCCTGAGATCTCTTCTTTAGTAAAAAGGGAAATAAATGAAATAAAATGACATTGCAGATGGACTCACTGTCTGGACTTCATGGGTCCCCAAATTTAACTCTGGCCAACCTTTCCTGACAAACCGCAGACTGACTGTGCGCCTGTGACCCCAAACAGCCTTCTCCGTGTCCCCTACTGCATGGTGGCTGCACAGCTCTCTCCCCACCCTCACTCCCGTTCTCCTCCCCTCAAGCTCGCTGGATGATGTGCATCCTTGTGATGAGCATCCTGTTCAGTATTCCTGGTACCTAGGTACGCGCCGGCCACGCCCATGGCCACATGCTCCTGCAGGAAGAGGGACAGGCTCTGTGTAACCACCACATGAAAGACAAGACTGAGTTGCAGTCATCACTCGGGTACTTTGGGCACGGTACCCACCACATCTGAAATCAGCTGCTGCATCAGTTAAATGGTCATCCCTGCTGGGTGACACTGCTGTGCAGTGAAATGACGGGACATGAGGCGCTCCTCCGCTGGGCACCTTGAAGGGGCTCAAAGAATATCAGTTTTCTTTATGACTGCTGGTGGGCCTGCTTGCCACTTACCAAGTCCTGTAAGTGTTTCGTTTGTTTTGAAGATATTAACAGGAATGAGAGATTGGAGGCTGTCCAGTGAACATGTGGGGGAGTTGACTATAAAGACTGCTTTGTGCTGTTAGCATTAGATTGTGCCTGTGCTGCAGTGGGAAGCGGCTGGGAGCTGGGAGGGAGCCTACTCTGAGCCCCGCCAGGCCAGTGCACCGAAGGGACCCTCCGGTGTCCCCCAGGATGCGTCCCTCTTCTCACTTAGCCGAGGCAGGTCCCGGCAGCCCCCCCGTAGCCGGGCCCTCGTGCTGTGACAGGCCCCAACCAGACTTGCAGATACCTTGACACATTTGCTCCCAAATGGGCAATACAAAATCACTGTTTTCTTAATGAATATTTGCATGTCAAGCTTCCACAAGGAAGCTTAGAAATGGCCCAAGCAGACCAATGACGCTGGACTAGAGCAGGTGTGCTCATAAGTGTGTGACAACCAGCCCCTGAGGGGTGAGGGGGCAGTGAGCGTGATTGGGTGTGCGCACACACACACATTGTAAAGCACACAATTTACAATAAGTATGAGTGAATCTAAGAATTCTTCGTGTAAATGCCATATACCTATAGTTTCACTGTGACTTGCTATTTATTGCAAACTCATTCATCAGTTCTCATAATTTTAGCACCAAGAATAGTATCACAAAACCAGGCTACAGATGAATTGGCGGAGATGCTGCTCACGTCACAGATGAGTGCGTGTAGCTCTGGCGTGAATGTCGGCCAGTGTTTTTGTTTATGTCAACAAGTGAGATGAAAGGGACAGAACCAGGAGGCGTGTCAGGACGCCATTTGTTCGCTGGTGGTGTGGCTTCTTTGCTGAGTTGGGTAATGGTTTTTGGAAAAATATTTTCTCAAGTTTTGTGTTAGCCACCAAGTAATGGCCATGGACATGCAACTTTCAAGTTTAATTTGTATCATTAATATTTCCTCCATCATTTTATTAAGTCTAGACAATTAAGAAAACAATATATCAAGCCCTGATGATGTGAACTGTTTGCCAACATCTGTGGTATAAACACTCCCACCATGGATAATTTCCTCTTTGACTGATAATCCCGTTTTAGAGTGAGATATTTATTATGAAGTTTCTCAATAAAAGAACAAGAGTCCAACATTTCGTTTATGAGATTGCAAAACAGGAAGATTGACCACTCAGGAGTGGACTGAAGCTTGAGCCCAGTCAACACTGAATACACAGTGTTTTCAGGCACACAAGAAAGTTTTTTTTAATTAGCCATGCGAGGTCTGTCCAGAAAAACTCCAGCCACTGTTAATATAATGAGAACAGTTTGCACCGCAGCGGTGTAACCTGGCAGCCAAGGACAGCGGACTGGAATGCGCATGTGTGAACAGTGAAGACTTCACTGTACTAGTCAGTGGGGGTGGTAGACGTTGTTGAGTGAGTGTGTGTACTGTGTGGTTGTTGAATTCAAAATGATTGAGCAAGTACAGCAATGAAAATGCATCAAATTTTGCATTAATCTTGAACATTCCTCTGCCAAAACTATTTAGATGATTCAGAAGACTATAGATACAGGAAACTGGTGATTGGCAGCTTTATCACAACAACACGGCTACTCAAGCATCACTTCTCATGCAGTTTTTTTGTGAAATTAAATCACCCAGGCGACTCAGCCCCACCTACAGCCCACATTTGGTGTCCTGCGACTTCCGACTTTTCCCCAAACTAAAATTACCTGTGAAAGGGAAGAGATTTCAGACCATCAATGAAATTCAGAAAAATATGATGAAGCAGCTGATGGCGATTGGGAGAACTGTGTGAGGTCCCAAGATGCCTGCTTTGAAGGGGACTGAGGCATCATTGTCCTATGTACAATGTTTCTTGTATCTTGTGTCTTGAATAAATGTCTCTATTTTCCATTGTACATGGCTGAAAACTTCCTGGGCAGGCCTTGTACATTAGGATGATCATTTAGCATTTAACCGAGTTATTAAAAATCTCCCCTAAAATTCCCCTTTAATTCAGCTAGACTTTTGCTTCATGTTGTAAGTCTAGAAATAAAGTATATTGCGGCTGTGGACACCCTACATATGCCGCCATGGCCAGTTTCGAGCTATCAGGCCAACGCCACTGAAGTCAGGGTTAGGAAGAGCTACGCAGCCGCTCATCAGTGGGTTCTCAGTGGGTTCTCCGGAGCGCCTGCCTGCTCCAACACAAGGCTGGGTGGAGGCACCCGGTACCCACGACAGACCTGCCTCCCAGGCTGCCGAGGGGAAGCGGCACAGCTGGGGGCCGTGCAAGGGGCTTGCAAGGCAAGATTGAGTTGTGTGGTCATCCTCTGAAGATCCACGGCCCTCAGGAGTCATTAAGGCTCACGGAGGCCAGGTGTAGCCAAAAGTTCCTCATCCTCCATGGTGGGTTCAGTGTTTCCCAGTTCAGGTGAGGAACCCAGGGCCATTAGGGGACAAGACAGGAAGTGGGTTTGGAGATGGAGGGGAGGGAGTCATCCTGTTGTCCGTCTTTTGGAGGGATTTACATTCCTTCCGGTTTTCTTTTATGAAGTGGCTTGTGGGCTGTCCTTAGGCACTGGAGGTATGGTCCCTAACCCCCAGAAGAGAGACACCCAAGTTCAAGTCTGGGTGCCTTTATTTAGCAGCTGTGCATCTTTGGGCTAAGTCTCCACCTGAGTATTTGAGCCTCAGCTTCCTTTTCAGGAAAATGGGGATGATGTGGCCTATTGCTGTGAGGACCCGGGTGTGCCTGGGGATGGAGAGGGGTGGAGTTCACGGTCATGCCCTACACACACCCAGGGTCCATCTCCTCAGGGCTGCACTCGTTTCTCCAGCACCACAGCTCTTCACGAGAGCAAACACCATGTGGAAATGGCAGGGTTCTTGCGTTCACAGACTCCACAAAAAGGGAATGACTCTCACCCAGCAAAATCCAAGAGTGGGGGAAGTACCCCATGAACTGTGTATTCTCAGCCTTCCTCTAAAAGGACTGGGAGGAAGACCAGGCTGAAGCCATTGAGCAGGCTTTCCAGAGCGGTCTGCGGTCAGGCCCGCCTGAGCTCTCTCCTCCTCACTTCCGTCTCCTTCTCAGTGTGTTTGGCTTTGATCACCGAGTGACGTGCAGTAAGGCATTTATTACAGTGACCGGACCGTGTGCAGTGGTGGGAGCTGCGAGGTCTACTCTGTAGAAGCTGTGGCTCTGGGTCTGGCAGGGCTGACCATCTTCACGCAGAGATGGGGGGGGCGGGGGGGGGCGGTGAGCACCGAGTGACCAGAGTTTGGGAGCACTAAGCTGGTCCCTCATCCCCTCCCACCTCGATGACACGGTGGCCACGCAGCGCTGGCTGCCCGCACACCTGGCCCGGGACCCAGACAAGCTGATGGGCTGTGGAGGGGCCGAGGGATGGTGGGAACTGGGAACCCGGCGACACTGTCTGAGCTGCAGCAGCCCCTGGCTCTCTGCAGACCTTTGGTGCATTCTGGTTGATGCTTCAGATCTGCCGTCCTCATCTCACTCCGACGTCTCTCGGGGGCAACTGTAACTTGGAATCGTATGGGGAGGGGATTCTAGAAACCCAAGCTCCAGCTTGGCTAAGCTGACACAGCGGAGAGCCAGCCCACCCTCTCTCTCTCCGGAGACCAGGTGTTGTGGACCCTCTCACTGTGTTCTCCCAGGCTCCTGTGCTTCTGCATGGAATGTTCTCCCAACCATGTCACCTGGCAAACTCTTAGAGCACCTTCGGGACCCTGCAGAGCCATCACCTGCTCTGAGCAGAGTCCTCTGACTCTTCCTGTTCAGGGCTAGTTCTGTTCTCTGTGCAGAATGACTGCTTTTACTCACCCCACATGCGAAGTGATTCAAGGGTGGGATCTTAATCTTAAGAGCTGTGCTTATTTTACAGATGAAGAAATAGTTGCTCAGAGAAGTTGAGTAACTTGTCCAGGGACACACAGTGAGAATGTAATTAATATAATAGCAGAGCTATAATTTGAACCCCTTTCAGGGACTCAGGGACTCTTCTTCCAGTTATAATCCACTGTGACTAGAAAGTTGAGAAAACTTGGTCCCTGCCTATAAGATACTCTGTTTAGTGGAGGGGAAAGAGACCTTTATACAGGCTGCTGGTGAGATTGCCAGTGGGAGCAGAATACAGAGCGATCTCTGGAGAAGGGGGTCCAGGGTGCCAATAAGGCTTGCTTCCCACCTCCCACCTCCCTCCTCCCTCAGTGGTACCCTCCCAGGGATGGCTTCTTCCGGGCTGGCAGAAGGGATGGGGGAACCAGCATTATCTATCTGTGCCTCTGCTCAGCTTTCCCAAGACTCTGGGGGTGGCCTAAAGCTGAGGTCAGAGCAGTGTGCTCCACCAGTCTTCAGGCCACCCCCCCAGGGTGTGGCTGCTCCCCCAACACCCCCTCCCCTTTCTGGGCAGCTGGGATTGTACAAAGGAGCATTCGCCTGGAGCAAGCGAGTGAGGTCCCATCAGCTGCTTACCGTGTGGCTTCAGGTAAATCCTACCACTGTCTAGGATTTTTTTCTTACCTGGAAAACTAGGGACCCAGGATTGGTGGCTAAAATTCCTCATTCACTTTCACCACC
Organism: Artibeus jamaicensis; assembly: GCF_021234435.1. NCBI lineage: Eukaryota > Metazoa > Chordata > Mammalia > Chiroptera > Phyllostomidae > Artibeus > Artibeus jamaicensis. Next base: position 38,015,724 of record NW_026522030.1, on the reverse strand, counting down.
TGGGATTCTAGGCAGAATTCTAGATTTGCCATTTCTCATGTTATTCCACCAGAGGGCGCCAAATCCCAGCTCCTGCCAATTTGGTTCCTCAATGAAATGGGGTGATTTAGTAATGAGAGCTCAGAGGAGGCTGATGGATGTGTGTGTGCGCCCACGCATGTGTGTGTGCACAGCATCAGAGTTCTTACAGCCACTTACATCTGCCACCTCACCTCCACCTTTACTGTGGTAAGGACGGTTTCACCTACGGGGGCAGACACAACCCATTGGGGACAGTCGCCTCCCTCAGGGGACAGACAGCACACTTCCCGGGGCGTTGCTGAGAGGGGCCAAAGAATGGGCTCCACCACCAGCGGCAGCTCCCACTTCATACTGGTGGCACAGGAGGACCACAGAGGGTGCTGCCTTTTGGGGATGCAGAATTCGGGAAAGGAGCCCCGCACTTCCCTCTCCTCCCCCGTGGGGCAACGAAGGAGGAGTTCTTGTACCACAGATCAAGGGAGGGGAACCTCAAGAGCATCACTTGTGAAGTTTGGGGGCCTGAGTCCGAGCCCCTGTTAAGTTAGTTCCTGGGACCATGTTACGGAAGCGCGGGGGAGGGACTGGCTGGCAGAAAGCACAGCACTGTTGTCAGTGGAACCGGTGGCTCGTGGCAAGGCCAAGTGAGAGGATCGGGGCGCCCGCCGTTCCCTCTGAGGGGTGAGGAGGGTGGACACCCTGTGAGCTCGCCAGCTGGTGAGACTGGGCTGCAGGCTTGCTGTGGACACAGCTCAGGTGTATGCACGTTACAGAACTGTGTCCTCGGGGATCAGCTGGAGGGTGGGGGTGAGGATGTGGGAACCCCCAGAGTCCGGGGTCTCTCACCGTGTCTCTCAGCCCCTTGTCAGCGAACTGGATTGGCAGAAGGACCCAGACAAGGAGAGGCCTGTGACCTTTCCAAGGGCAACTCCTGAAGTGGGGAAATCTCCATCCACCCACCCACAGCCTTCAGGGAGCTCGGGAAAGCAAAGCCCGCTCAGGTCTGGCCCGGGGGTGGGCAGCTTTCAATGAATAGGATGTTGAGGTTTACAAAAGAATTGGAAAGAAATCACTGTACGAACCCAGAGATGAAAACATAATGCTGAGTTCATCAGTGATGGAACAGGGCCCTTGGAAAAATAAATATACGGCCTTGAACTCTCTGAGCCTCAGTTCCTTGTCCATAAAATGGACTCGATAGTGGCATCTGGCCCTTAAGAGCTGCTTGGGGCGTTCACTGAGTTACTCCGTGTGCTGCGAACAGAGCCGGCACTTGGGAGGTGCTGTGAAGACTGGCTGTCAGCCTCCCAGGTGGGACTTCTCCCTGCCTCGGGGAAATGTGCTTTCTTTTCATTGTACTCGACAGCAGACATCTCTGGGTGGTGATGGGGGCTTTCTGGGAGATGGGGCAGAGGCAGGAGGGTCTCCTGGGGCACCAGGTACCAGCTCTGTCTCCTAGAGCTGTGAGTGGATGTTACTCAGAATGATCCGTGTAGTTGATGTGACTATCGCCGTTTTACAGAGCAAGCTGACCACCATTTGCTCCAGGAGGGGCGGGCCCACTTCACCTGAAAGGAATGTTCTGGCCTCGGTGTGAGGGCCCATTACATTGTTTACTGCCTTGGATTATAGAGAGCATACCAAACACCTGGCTACAAACAGCACGCCTCCCCTTTCCTGGGGAAGGAAATCCACCAGCCTCTTGGTCCCTAAGATTCAGCTTCTGTCCCTGTGGTGGTCAGCCTCCGGTTTGTCTCCAGCTGGCCCTGGGGTAGTTTCCCATTGGGGAGCCGGCCAGAAGACTGGAGAACTAGAAAAGGGAAAAGCAGCTTCCGAGAGGAGATGTGGAGCTGCCCACTGACCTCCGAGTGGGACTGGTGCCCGCATGCTGGATGCCTGTGGCCCGCCGTGCAGGTGCGGGACTCCGGGAGGATGCCCCAGGGCTGGGGCGCTGCTTGCTGGGCGGCTGTGGCCCACTGTGCTGAGGGAGGGCAGAGATGGCCGCTCCAGGGCGCTGGTAGCCGACCCCTCTGAAAGGTTGAGGTGGACACTGGGAAACCGGAAGGGAACTCCAAGTGGACGAGGATGTGTGTTTTTATTTACCTCTCTCTTGGCTACTCACTGAGCTGAGAAGGCTGAGGAATGAGATCCCCAACAGAGACCGTAGCTCGCCGCTTCGTACAACTGGGAGGAAGGGGGCTACAGAGGCCCACAGCGGGCAACCGCTGGGAAGGCGGGGTGGGGTGCAGACAACCCGGGACCCTCGGGAAGGGCACGCAGACTTGCCCCGTGTTCCCTTCAGGCTCTTCCGCAGCCCCACCAGGTGCCCCGGGCAGTGGCTGCGGGTTAGTCCCTTTCCCCTCCTGACCCAGCCCATTATGTCGAGATCTTGTGGACGATCAGCCCCTTCACAGGGAACTGGATTCCTGTGTCATCATGCAGTCTCTAAGGAAAACCCCTGTGGGGGCAGCTACCCTCGTATCCGTTGTTTCAGCAAAGCCGTTTTCCTTTCTGTCACTGCAGCTTCAGGGTTATGTGGAAGTGGAACCTCCACTCCGTGTCATTGCCTGGTACCCATGGTTGAAGGTCGCGACCTCTGGAGTGAGAGCCCGGATCTGTGCGACAGGGGTGTCCATTCCGTGCTCAATGTTAGGAACCCTTTTGTAGTTGCCTCTGATTTGCCCTCTCCAAGGAAAAGGCGACCACTGCAGCCACACTGTGGGGAGATTTGGGGCAGCCTGCAGGCCCCGGAGTGCATCTCATGTTTCCTGTCCCTGGCCATTTTGACGTTTCTCCCGCTGGGTAATCTGGACGCAGATGCTTTGGCCCAGATTAAAGCCTCGGGGCCAAACACAAGGTGCAGAGTTAGCCCCCTGGGTCCGTCAGAAACGTGGGCTCCAAGGGGCGGGGGCAGAAAGGCGTATTGCAAAGCAGGTTTGCCTATAAAGTGCAGAGACGTTTTGGCAGGTATGTAAGTTTGCCAGCTTTGCTCTGGTTTATGACCAAGAAAGCTGCCTCATCAACCTGGGCCCATGCTAAAGCCAACAGCCCAGGGAAAGGCTGGCAGTAGGTTACATCGGCCCCTCCCCCACTCGCAAAGGCTCAAAACCGCCCTCACCTGCGTGGCTGCAGCTGCCCGGTCACAGACTTTTCCTTGGAGACGGGCAAATCAGAGGCAACTATGAAGGGGTTACTAAAATTGAGCACGGAGCGGAGGTTCCATTTCCACATAACCCTGAAGCCGCAGGGTAACAGAAAAACGACTTTTCTGAAACAACAGATACTACAGTTGTTTAGAAAAGGCTCCTTGGCTGGGCGGAGGAAGGCGGTGGAGACAGCTTTAATTCATCTTGACGCTAACTCGCCCGTGGGCCTGCTGTGCTGACCACAGATTGGGAGCCCCTGGGGAGCCCTGGCTCTGCGGTGTGGAAGGGGCGGCTCACGCAGTCGCACCTGAGCTACCGGCAGGACAGTGAGCCCTAGGATTTTTTGGCCCCATTGTTACTGATGCCTGGACAAGGCAACACTGGTTGGGGTTTAATGAGGAAGGTGCCAGCTGGCTGGGCTTGGTATTTTTTGCCACGGAGTGAGGCACCTGCCGTTCTCCTGGTTGGTCTCCTGTCCTCCTGGAAGCTGAACCTCTGTAGGCTGTCTATGCGTCACAGCAGCCAGCGGAGGACTTCGGGGTACCCAGCATGAACCTTCGCCCGGCATCCTGCCCCACTACGGCCCTGCTCTGGGCTCGGGTGCCCCGTCCCTCAGGTCGGCCGTTGGCAGGCCCCGCCCTTGCAGAAGCCTGCAGCAGCAGCTGGCCACCAGGGTCAGGCTACCCGCATTATAACAGAAGGAGCGGACCTCCCTGCAGGCTCCAACTATACATCTTTTTATTTGCCCCTAGCTTCTTGATTTTTTATGTTCTTGCTTTCAGGTGGCGCTCTCTGCACCCCTCTCTTCCTGTAGTGGGCTCATTCACGTGCTCCGGGGCCCGGTTCCCGCTGCAGAGGTGGGTAGGCACCTCTGCTTTGTTCGTCTGGGGACCTGCTCTCTCCTTGGTTTCGCGCTTGGGAACCCGGTGGAAACCTCTCCTTGTCCTTTCTGTCGTCATTACTTGTTCCCTTGCATGTGTGTATGTTGCTGTTGTGGCCTTTGCCTACAGTGTGGACTGACATCACAGCAAGTGACATCTATGTTCCTCTATCCCCTTAGAGGTGCGGGGGCCATCGTGGAAGAGGGGGTCACGAGGTTCTGAGAGTCAGTCGATGGGGAGGAGTTAGGAGAAATGATTTCCACTGCCATTTTCTGATGCAAGCTGACTTCGGTTCACTCTGGGAGGGGCGGACCCGTATCACCTGAAGGGAATGTTCCTGCGTAGCTTAGAAGGCTCCTGTTTACTGCCTTGGATCAGGCGGTTCTTAGCCAGCCCTCGCCACGTGGCCGCAAGGCCCCTGAGTTAGCTTGTGCCCTTGGGATACACAGACCTGGCCTCTGCCCCCTCTCCTGCAGAAACCCAGTGTCTCTCTGCTGCCACCAGCTCTGCTTCTGTCTGTGAGTTTCCGTGACAGAGTCCTGATGTAACTCTGGAGTTGCCACCTTTCCCGGGTCTTCCAGCCCAGGGAAGTTTGACAACAGCAGCCCCCGCTGCTGGACCCTCGGGGCTGACTGCTTCCCAGGGGAGATGGGGTTAGTGGTGTTTGGAGAGAAAAAGCATTAAGGACATTTTGTTTTAGGAACAGGGTCGGGTACTCTGGGTTGTGTCCCAGTGCACCGTTGGCAGCAGAACGGTCGTGAGGGCAAACTTCAAAGCCTGGAACTGCAAAGAGCATCAGAACAGCCTTCCAGAAGGCCTCGGGACCCTCAGGTAGGCTCCGGGCAGAGTGCCCTTCGACCGTCCGCTTCGCCAAGGCCACCTCCCCTTGTCCAGGATTTCTTGGGGGCAGGCAACTAACTCCTGCTTCCTGTCCCTCACTGAGAAATCCAGAGGGTCCCTTTCTTCCACGCGGTGTGCACCGAGGAGGCTGCGGGGACTGTGGCGACAGGTGACCGAGTCTCTCTACCACGTTCAAAACCGAGTCAGCGGCACAGAGCGCTCCCACCCAGAAAACGCCTGGGCTCTGGGCACCATGCAGGCTCCCAGGGGTGTCCAACCCGCGGCCCGCCTGCGGCCCAACACAAAATCGTGAATTTACTTAAAACCCCTTTTTTTGCTCATCAGTTTTTGCTAGTGTTCGTGTATTTAGTGTGTGGTGGCCCAGAGACGCCGAAAGGTCGGACACCCTGCAGCAGGACGGGCTGGGGGTGGGCTGCCGGGAAGAGGACAAATCCGCGCCCCCCGGGGCCGACCTGCCCCCGAAACAATCAGATGGACACTCAGCCGGGGCCAAGAGGTGAAGCTCTTGTTTATTGTTGCAGCAACTCTTACAGACATTAGCGTTCCGTTAAATAAAGGTAACACGTTAAATACATCACAACCCCCAAAACGCTACGGAGGAGGGGAGGGGGGCCGGGCCCAGCGACCGGACTGTCGGAGGAAGTACATTCAGTGGGTGTGCGGGGCGTCCACATTCCAGGCTCGCGTGTATATATACTTTATTTATATATTTATTTATATTTATATATAGAGATCATTGAGTTCTGTGTATATAAAGAACGATATTGTTACAAGTACAATACTATACTTCTCCCAAGGCTTTACAATAAGCTCTATTCCACCCTCTTTACAGAACAATAGTACAAGTTCATACTCTGGGGGCTGTGCTGACCTATGTACAGGAGACTTCCTTCCCACATGGTCCTTCAGTGCTGCCTGCATGGAGGGGGTGGAGATTCGGGGTTGCACGTGTGTGTGTGTGTGTGTGTGTGTGTGCAAGTCGGCCACGCCAGGGCAGGAGCAGCCCCACTCACACCTGCGCGTGGCCTTGTGAGCGAGAGCGTAAACACATCTAAGGGGAGGTGGCCCTTGGTTGTAAACATTGGTGACGGCCACCCCCCTGGTTGAGGGACCCAGGAATGGTTCGTGGGTGGGTTTCATCAGCGTGCGGATGGGGCGTGGGGCCGCCAGGAGCAATGGGGGAGGTAGTAGGTTTACTCTGGGACGCCCGGAGGCCAGCGTGGTGGGCGGTGTTCTCACAGCAGCGCCATCTGTAGGGCTTGGGAGTCCGCCCCAGGGTGGGCCCCAGGACCCTCGGGACTTGCTCTGGTGAGGGGAGCGGACCCCAGGCATCGGCCCCCGGGGCGTTCCTTCCACTCGGGAACCTGAGGCTGGCGAGGCTCCCCGAAATGCTCGCATCTGAGAAGGTGGAGGCGGGCTGGGTTCTGGTGCGCCCTGGTCGGACCAGGAGGGAGAGGTGAATCTGTCCCCAAAGCTGAGTCACCAGCATATCCTAACCAAGCAGCAAGAGTGGCTTTCGCCCAGGACACGTTTGGGACGCTCTGTACACTGTCTGCCCCACTGCATGGGGTATTCAGATATTTACAGATATAGCTACACAGGTAGTGAGTGGTGTCAAAGGGTAGTGACCACCACTTCCCACGGCACCTTCAACATCAGGGTTACCAACACTTAAGATCCTGCCTCCTTGGTTAACCGAAGCTGGACTGACTTCCCCCAGTGGGAGCGGAAGGAAAAGAATGCACTTCAGCTGCGCGATCATGACTGTGCTGAGCTCCACAAATGCGGCTCTCTGGCCACGAGGAGCCAGGCACGGTAACAGGGAGGTGGTGGACACATAATCTTACTCTTAGGCTAAAATGTTACTCTAGAAGAGCTTGTCACAGTGGCTTTTCCCGCACCCGTCAAACTTCCTAAGGTTTCTGTGCAGTAGAGAAGGAAGCATTTCTCTCTCCTCGCTCCTTCGGGTGGGACACTTCCCCGTGCTCACTGGGGAGGCCACACAGGGATGCACGAGTGGAGTTCCCGCCCCGGCCAGTCTGGGGCGGGCCCCTGGACAGGCAGTCACCCTGGGGGCAGACAGGCTGGCACCCTCTGAGGATTACTCAAGGCTCCCGAGGCCTGAAATGCCCCTGGGCACACTGCCGTCCTGTCTTAGCCACTCCCTGTCTTCGTTAGAGGAAAGATGAACTTACGACTCTTTAGCATTTAATTGTATTCTTGGACACTCTGCAGTTCGGTGAATGGAGAACCTGGAGCCCTGGTTCCTGCCTGCCCACCTGGCTCCCCTGGAGAAGAGGGGGCCCTTCCCTGAGAGGGTATCCGGGCAGCGCGGCCCCTCTTCCCGGGCTCGTTGTACTGCACACCCAGAGACTGGTCGGCCGCTGAGGCCTCCGGGACTCTGGGTTTCCTGACTCCGAGCAGAAACCTCTGAAGGCGCAGCGGCCCCGGGGGAACGGCCGCACACAGCCCTCTGGGGCACGTGTCCTGTCCCTAATCTCTTCGTATGCACTCCTCTCCCTCCCCCAGCCCCTCCTCTCGGCCCGTGAATACACACTACCCGACATGTGCTCACCAAATTCCTGTTTCCGCAAACACAACATAAATATCCCAAGTGCAGGGAGCAGGGACTATATTAATATTATAAAATATATTAGTTTTTCTTTCCCTGTCTCTGCTGAGGTCATGAACGAAAGGAAACAAAAACCAAGCCAAGCCACACCCCAACCCCATGAAAACAAGATGCTCTTTGGACCAAAGAGTAAGTAAAAACTGGCTCAGAACAACCTCACTAAAATGTGTGCACTGAACTGAGACAGAACCCGGAAACACGAGGCACCGAATAAAAAACACCAAACACTCCACACCAATTAAATTCTCGGACCCACGAGGCAAGATGATGTTTCTGGAACGCATTTGGGGATTCTTAGGCATAACTTGAGGTCATTACGGTCCCCTCAGTTGTGTGGTTTGTGTGCTCTCCTGGCCTTTCCAAAGCCGTATCCTGCCCAGTGGCCCTGAGCGGAGAAGAAAATGTAACAGGAATGCATCCTTGTCTTCGGGTGAGCAGCCCAACCCTCCCAGGCTCCCTGCATGAGAGAGAGAGAGAGAGAGAGAGAGAGAGAGAGAGAGTGTGTGTGTGTGTGGCGTGGCACGAGGGGAGACCACTAGAGCACTTTGAGCCAAGGTGGCACTAGCAGGGCCACAGCTCAGCCACAAAAGGGGTGTTTCTCTCAGGACAGGACTGACCAGACCCTGCGGGTCTCACTAGCCAGGGGCAGGGGCCGCACAGAGAGGTAATGTGGGCCCTCCAGGGGCTCGGCACACTCCCTGGGTGGTAGAGGGAAGGGTGGTCTATATGCAGACGAGACTGTGTGTGTGTACAGGTGTGTGACACGGACGGAGGCAGAAGGCAGCTGCCCACGCTTATCTAACGGTGCGTAACCTCAGGACAACCTGGAGAAGCGGCGGATGTCCCAGGAATCTCCAACAAACAAAGAGAGATCCTTGTCCAAGGCAGTTCCCCTTCTGTCCTTGGGGGAGGAGGCTCTTATTAGAAAATACAATTATGTTGAAATTAAAACTAGTTATAGACGAGGCCTAGGGTTGGCTCAGAAATTCTGGGCAGGAATAACGAATGGTGTCCTAAGTTAAGGGTGGGTAGGGCCTATCCTCAAAGTCACTGGCTGGCCCCCTGTTACTGCCAGAATCCCACACACCAACTGGAGGAACGCAGAGATCAGCGACCGAACTGTAGGCACTGCTGAATCAGGTGTGTTGCTGTCCCATGGGGCTCCTTCTAAGAGGTCTGCACCTCCTGGGAATGGAGGAGGTCCCCTTGGTCAGTGACAGCCCTCCTCAGGCCCCGTGAGGGCCCATCAGGACAGCCCAGTCCTGGGCACTGACCAGGTGGAGACTGGCTGCTCCGCGTCCACGAGGGAGTGCCTACCAAACTTCCCTGGTACTAGAAAAAGAGCAAACTGGAGAGAGAGAGAGCAAAGAGGTCTTCACAGAGGCTTTCCTTCCTGGGCAGACCAAGTCTGGGCGTGGGAGGGACACGTCTCTGGGCACACAGATGCAGAACGAGAAACACAACCGCGAGCGAGGGGAGTCCTCCATGCACGCGCCCGCGGGGGCGCGGCTCAGATGTACACAGGCTGCTCCTGGGCTGTCAGCAGTCGGTACATGGCAGCCGGCATCGTCTTCATGTGGATCTGAGGGCAGGAGCACACGTTAGCAGGGGCTGAAGCTGGGGCCAGGGGAGGGGGTGACACCCTGTGAAGCCCTGCCCCCAGCAGGGACCTGATTGGGGGAGGGGCCTCCAGGAAGGGCGGAGGCCACAGGCTTTCTAAATAGGGATGACAGAGTAACAATGAAAGCTGGGTAAGGTTTATTCTCCCAGGTGCTTTTATTCTCATCTGGTTCTTTTAAAAAGGAGAGAACTCTTAACATGGAAGTAAATGGCTGGTCTGCTGTTCTTCTCCCAAAGGGGGAGGGGGAGGGGGGGCTCAAAAAACGAGCCCTGGAGGTAGGACCTGGGCCAAGGCCATGCCAGGGACACCCCTCTGGAGGCCTGTTCTGCTGATGAGACTTGAACCTAAGACTCGAATCTCCCAGGCATATTTGGTGAGGTTGCCTGGGGAAAAATGGAGCGACTGGGCAGCCGTGGAGAGAAGCTGCACAACTCTGAGGGCTAATGAGAGAAGTTCAGTTTGTTTTTGCTTTGATTTCACATAGAAGTGAGATCAAATGGTGTATTTCTTTCTCCTTCTGACTTACGCATCACTTAGCCTATACCCTCAAGGTCCAAAGCAAACTCATCTGGGAGTGGTGGTCGCCAGAAGGGAAGGGGGCCAACTGCATGGTGGGGGATGGTATGGAGGCTTTTCCGGTGATCATTCTGCAGGCATACAGACATTATGATACCGTGCCCTTGACACACACAGGGGTGAGCAAAAGTAGGTTTACCCATAAACACATAAATAATACACATAAATCATGCAATAAATAATAATGCAAGAGTAAACTGTGTTTCATGTATTCACAGCTGTAAACCGACTTTTGCCCACTCCCGTATCTAAGTAAAATGAGCAAATCATCCTGAAGGTGACTCGATCTTATCTCATGCAGGTGCTCTTGTCCCTGAACCGGAAGTCCGGCCTGAGACAGACTGTGCTGCGTGTTGAGGGGTGTCTAGGGAGGCCTGGCCAGGGCCTGGCCGAGGCGAGGGTGCTGTCCCCAGCCCCCATTCCTACCTCCCCCACGGCGTTGGACAGGATGTGGACGATCTTCTCATGCGGGGTGGCGACCACGCTCTGCCCGTTGATTTCGATGATCCGGTGTCCCACGCGGACGCCTCCCCTCTCGGCTATCCCGCCTCGCATGAGGCTGCAGATCTGCCAGGGTCAGAGGCCGTGTCACCCCTCTCGGCAGGGAACTGGGTGGGGACGTAAGACTGTGTCTCTGGAGCCCCCGCCTCTTCCACTCTCCTCCCTGAGAAGCTGCCAGGGCGAGGCTCCAGGCATTTAAATCTCTTTGTTTTTTCTTTTCACAAGAAATAGAGCTCTGTCCACCGAGCGGCCACCTCCTTAACGCACCCCGCACAGGCAGTGCAGCGCCTACGCCACTGGACTGCACGCACACTGACTTCTGACTACCTTTCACCCGACCTGGGCCTTGTTTGGGCCTGTCACCAAGCTGCCAGTCTTTTCAAACGGCCAGCCTGTCACGCAGGTGAGTTTTATTTCCCACAATCACCACTAACCCCCAACGTCAAATGTATAATGATAGCAGCCACGATTTAGGGTTAGAGTCGAGCGAGCCAAAGTGGGGCTGAGAACCCGCTCTGTGTTCCAGAGTGTGGCTGGCAGGCAGCTGCTCCTTTTGGATTCCCCAGCTCAGCGGCGTGTGATCAAACTCCCTTCTCACTGAAGTGACAGTGAGGCTGCAATTTGTCCCTGTGGGTGGCAGAGTTTGCAGGCTGGTGGAATGGAGCCCGCATTTCCTCACTGGGAGGGTTCTGTGTGGGACACAGCAGTGGGGAGCCGCCCCCCCCAACACACGAGACAGTGGGAGTTTTCCCAAAAGGATGTTTTGGGTGTACAGAGTTGACTTTCACTCCAGACTGTGCGCCTCTACTTCAAAGCCTGCTTGGAGACTGAGCCACCTTGCAGCGTGGAAATCGTCAGCCCGCCAGCTGCTCTGGGTTAAGAGGCCCCTTAGGTGCTACCCACACTTTAAATAAAAATGAGTGCCCCACGGACCCACACCTGCTAGGTAACAACCCTTTGTTCCTACTTGAACTTTTAATATTATTCAAATAGGAACAAAGCAAATGAGGAATTATAAGAGGTGGAAACATGATGTCAGACTGAAACGATGGAGTAACCTTAGCTTCTCTCCAAAAAGCAAATGACGCTATGTAGGTACAAAGAGCAGATCAGTGGGCTAGATATTTCAACTCTATCTGGAAACTTCTACTGGGTATTTTTAAACCTTAAAACATATTTAGAATTAAATTTTGATTACCTACAACTCTTACTTGAAATTTAAGGAGAAAAAAAGAGTAGAATTTTTCTTTCTCGAAACATGAACACACAAAAAAAGCACACTAATATCTGTAAAATCAAGAGGTTACAGGCCCTGGCTGGGTAGGTTAGTCGGTTAGAGCATCGTCCCGATACACCAAGGTTGCAGGTTCAATCCCCATTAAGGCACATACAAGAATCAACCAGTGAATGCATAAGGAAGTGGAACAACAAGTTGATGCCTCTGTCTCTCCCTCTCTCCCTCTTCTCCTCTCTCTAAAATCAAATTAAAAAAAAAAAAAGAGAGGAGAGGTTACAAAAGACAGATTTGCCGCCCAAGCCCAGAATGACTATGAATCCAGAAAGGCAAGCCTGGGCGAAAAGGAAGTGGTATTAAGCACGGACTTTCTGTTGGGGATGAAGAAAAAGTTCTGGAAAGAGACCATGGTTACGGTCACACCACTCTGTGAATGTACTTAATGCCACTGAGTTGCATGCTTTAAAAATAGTTTAAATGCAAGCAGGCAAGCAAAATACACCCAAAGACACTGAAATAGAGAACAGGCTGACAGGGATCAGAGGGGAGGAAATTTCAGGGGAAAGGGGGAAGGATTCACAGGAACAAGTATAAAGAAATGGGAGGGAGGTGGGGAGCATGGGGGGTGGGCTGAGATAGGAGTGTAAGACAGAAAACTGTACTTGAACAACAATTAAAATAAAAAAATAGTTTAAATGGTCAATTTAATGTGTATATTTTACCACGATGAAGAAAGGAAGTATTATTTTTAAGGCTGACACCCAAGTGATAAAAATGCTCTGCATCCCCGAAGCGCCGACTGAGGCTGAACAGGCAAAGCACGGATCAGTCACGCACACTAGCATGGCGGGGCGCCCCGCCCGGGCTGTGAGCTGGACTCCCGGGCGGGGGGGCGCCATGAAGCCCCCAGTGCTCCTCACCCCAGTTTGGGGAGCAGCAGCAGCAGCTTTGCAGGGACTCAAGGGTACAGCCCCGCGTGGTGACAAGGTGGCAGTCCCCCAAGGTCAGAGGCGAAGGAAGTCCTGGCTGGCACCCCAGGCTACCTCAAGGGAGCAGCTGGGAGGGCCGCCCTGCAGGGTCACAGAGACCCGGCCTCCAGGGCCAGGGCTCTGAGAAGGGCCTCTCTCTTCACACGTGGGAAGGCACAGACTTTCCTGTCCAAAGAGAAAGCCGAGGCTGCCTTCCTTGCTGGGCTCTTTCAGGGAACCGACCCGCCTTCAAAACTAAAAATAAAATGCCGAACACCGCGACCCATTTTTGTATGACTTTGGAGCAGGGTGCGCAGTGGTACTTACAATTCCGTTCTGGACGCTGAAACCCAGCTGGTAGCGAAGGTCTGGCCGCCGGATCAGCACGGTGGTCACCGGGGGGCACCTCACGATGTTCAGCTTCACACGGGCCTGGTTCTTCAAGCCCTGAGAAGGGAGCAGAGCGCAGTGGGTTCCGTGACCTCCCAGGCAGACGGGCGAGGTCAGAGCAGACGGCGCTGAAGGCCAGTGATGCCCCCTGTGAAACGCCCGTCACTTGGTGAAGTGCCCGCCACCCACCGCCCCGCGGCCTGGGCTCTGGGGAGAAACTCCGCTTTCGCACGGAGCCCCTTCGCCCCGCGTGCACGCCCACGTCCGTCCGGGGGCGGGGCCTTCGTTCTGGGAACCGGGCCGTGGTCAAGAGACCCGAATAAAGTGGCCATCTGGGCAGAGGAGGAGGAAACGGCCGCACGTGCTTTGCATCTTGAAAGATGAAGGCTGCACCGCCTCTCCCTGGTCAGGAGGCGAGTAGGAAATGGACTTTTTCTCTGAAGGGCAAACGCTAGTGAATTCCTCCTCCCAACAGAGAATATCTAACTCACAGCAACTGGCCCACCTCACCCGGGCCTGTTTTCTCTCCACCTCTAACGCTCCTGCACCCCCATCCTCTCTGCCTGTTAGAGGTCGTACCAACACTCCCAGGAGCACCTGGGGGAAAGCGGGGAGCAGAAAGGACTCCCCTCCCTGAAGGCCTCCTTGGGGGAATGACTAGGGTGCTGCTGGGGCGGGAAGGGAGGGAGGCAGGGAGGGAGGAAGAAGACTTAGAGACTGTCTTCGGGTCTGCAGTTTCATGACCCTTGCTAACATGCCTCTCCAAGAATCGAGTGCAGCGGGAAAGATGGCCTTTACAGAAAAAAAGGGGACCTGGCCTGGTTTCAGAGCCTGCCCAGAGAGCTTCCTGCACCCTGCTGTTGTCTATGCTGAGCGCAGGCCATCCTCCTGTCCCCTGAGCACACAGGGCTGTGACCGAAGCCCTGGTCTGCTCAGGAACACCCCGAGAAAACCACCTCAGGCAGGGGGAGCTTTTGCTCCTACAGGTCCAACCACCGACTTGTGAGCCTCACCCTGAAAGGAAGGCAAATCAGCCCCAGAACCAACGTCCATCGCCCAGGTCTGCTACAGACCGCCCGCTCTGCCCCGCCGGACGGACACCTGCGTGCCGGGCAGTCCAGCCCAAGTGGCCGGTGGCAGGTGTTTCCCGACACACTTTGAGTCACAGCACGCAGAGGAAAAGGCGGCAGTTTCGAACCCTGGGGTCAACAGGCGTCAGGGCCTGCGGCTGCCCAGGCCCCGTGTGGGAGCTGAGGCCGGCGAGCTCGCACCCCTGCTGTAAACACCAGCCACTCAGGACTCCCACCTGGTGAGGCCCTCTGCTGGGGGGATGGCGCAAGGTCGACCACCACCCCCATCTTCCAAAGGGTCAGAGGGAGGGATGAGCTGTCCGGGAATGATGGCGCTGTGTGGTGGGGAACAGCCTCTCCTCCGGCATCCACCGGAGCAGCAGGTGCTCAGGAAAAGGTGGGCTCCACTCCCCCCAGGTCCGCAGTGTCTCCTGGTCAGTTAAAGAACGGGCCAGTATGCACCCCCCATTTCAGCCTGAAAGGGCATCACCTCTTACTCTGTGAACAGAAATCTGCAGATTCCACAGCTGCCGCGCCCACCAGTCTCTCCCCGACCAGGCTGCAAAACCTCTCTCTGTGGCAGGGTGGGACTTCTCTTTCACATGTCACAGGTGAGGACAGACATGGACCTAAAGCCTGACTTGTCCAAGGCCCTGTGGGGTCAGAACCGGGACACTGGTTTCCTTGCTCCAGCCTCTGCCTTCCTCACAAGCACCCTGCCTAGCAGACAGCTGGAACTGGTGTTAGGTGACTTCAACATCGACAGGACTGTGGCAAGAGTGCGGCTTGCCACTTAGACTGGCAGAAGTGACCCATGCATTTTTGTTTCTAAGGAATGAAGAGATGCTTTAGATAGAGGGTTGGATCGGGGCTCTTTTGGCCTCTGGTTGGCCGACAGGGGTCTACCAGTTGTTCCCACAGAGGGGACCCCCACACCAGCAGCAGCAAGACCCTGCCACTTCTGATGGAAATGCAGAGTCGAGGTCCACCCAGAACCACTGACTCAAGCTCCAGGGGTGGGACCCAACAGTCTGTGTCGACAAGTCTTCCCGGTGATGTGAAACACAGTCCCAGTGAGTCTCAAATTTGAGAACTGGGGCAGACCACTGCGGATTCAGAACAGTGAACTCACCCACTCAGGTGACTTAATGACGTCCACTTACTACTGACACCTGTGGCCCATTCGCCCTGTGAGAACAGGCGAGCAAAGCTGGGGTGGGGTGAGGACTTCGGGGAGGGCTGCTTGTCCTAATGCTGAATCCGCCATCTGTTTGTCTGTACCATGTGTGAGTGCCCCTCAGGTCACTGTCCCCTCAAAACCCATTCTGGTGTTGAGACCAGCTGTACCACCTGCCACTGAAAACCGCCCCTTGCCAGGCACCGACCCGGAGAGTCACAGGAGCTGTGTCGTTTAATACCCTTGACAAACGGGCAGCTATAATGACACCTGTTTTGTAAAAAAGGAAAGTGGGCCCGCCAGCCACGCCGGAGCTCTGACTCTGCTGTGTCAGGAGACCCGGGCTCCAGAGGGGTGTCTGCCCCACAGTCTGCAGGGCCTTAGACACTCCGCCCCCGTCCGCTGCCGTCTGGTCGGCACAACGTGAGGTGCCACCTGCTGTGATCTCTTCCGGTTCTCATTTCTATGATTTCACTCCTTTCCACGCCTTTTTTTCCTTTCTCATATTTGCCGACACCACATTATACTTAGAAACACCTATTTTTAAAATTGAAAATAAGGGTTTGCTCAGATATCATTCAGAGATGTATTTCTTTTTCCTTCGAGTGCCTCCACTTTTCTCGATTGTTTAATCGGTAAATATTTCTGGCTCATTTTCTATGTGCCAAGAACTGTGTTAGGCAGTGGGAACAGGTGGAACGAGACCCCCAGAAGCTCAGAGGTGGGCTTCGGACACATGGCAGAGCAGCTAGGGCTTGATCCCTTCACCTCTCTCTCCCCGCAGTCCAACACCACGAGGCCACGAGTTTGTGGGGATCAAGAGCAGAGAACGCCGAAAACAGGAGCAAGTGAGAAGCCTGCCTCTCAGACAAGCCGGCTGCTTTACGTGCGCACACCTGTTAACCACTGGGGTTGTCAGGTGTGTCCACGAGGCACAGGCAAGCCTCACAGAGCACACTGAGAAGCGACAGGACAACTTGTTTTCTGAGCGCTACCTAAACGTTTACTTTGCTCTGGTGCGCTCCTTCCTTCTGTGCGAACTGATTTCAGATGCCTGATTTGTCCCCCGGGGAACAGGTTTCTAGCCTGGGACGTGTGCTGCATGGTGAGGCCGGTGTGGCGGTGGTTTGGAACCTCCAGACCTTGCGTTGGTTCTGCCGGTCCTCAGAGTTGGGGCCCGTTAGCTTGGGTTTCTGAGCGGCCATTTTTTTGGAGGTGCCAATTAAATAAACGGTCATTTCATCCCCATGACAACAGTGGAAGGGTACAGCAAATTAAGAAATCTGGTGGGAGGGGGAAGGGTAGGGAAGTGGGGAGAGGAGAGAAGCCAGAATCGTCTCTATGGCAACAGGCTGGCAGAACCAGGATGCTTCTGTGGAAGGAAGGGGGTGCGGGGCTCTGGTTTAAGAAACAAATCAGGGGGGCAGGGCCTTGGGGGCAACAAACAGGCGGGCTGCTAACACGCTTTGCCTCCCAATTGTCATGCTTTAGGAATCATGACAGGAAAAATAGGAGTGAGGGCAGAAAGCAATTAAAATGACTCAATACCTACAACTCTGCTCTAGAAAGGTATGCCATTTCCTATGAGTGGGGAAAAGGTCAACGTGCACTGAAGTGGCCACACATGGAACACTTGGCTTGTTCCTCAAGGCTCAGCCGGACGCCTGGCCATGTCATCACCGGGGAGCTTGAGGAAAATGCAGAATCCCACCCCAGTCCTGGGGAACCAGAACCTGCATTGTAACGAGATCCCCGGTGACTCAAATCACAGTGTGAGAAGCACTGCTTTGCCAGGATGAGAGCTGCTCATTCAAGTCATCCATCCCCAGGAGCGCTGGCGCACTCTGAAGTGAGCGATGCGAACAGGGAGCCGAGAGAGGCCCAGACCGTTGGAGCAGTGCCCCAAGGTGGTGCAGACAGGATGGGGTGGGCGTCCGCTCAGGTGCGGGCAGAAAGGGGGTGTTGTCTGGGGAATTTAAAACAACGCTAGAAAGCTGAGATCAGTGGTGAAACTCTCCCGGCCAGGGGGACCAGGGTCAGGCCAACCACAGTTCTTCCTCCGACAGAGCGGCGCATCGGGCCCCGAGGCAGGGTGGCTGTGTCCCAGTGGGACCTGCCCACTGAGCGCTTCCCTGCCGAGGGTGGCCACGGAGACACTGGTTTTCTCACTGTCCATCTTCACCAGTGACACATCTTTCACCCCTACACGGCCTTTCAACTTCCTGATTCCACAGACACTCCATCTGCAGGCATCAGAGGTCAGCGACTCATGCAAACAACCCGTTCCCTGGCGGGAAGTGGCTCAGAAACTCCCCCGACAGTGCGGACTGCACCCTGAGGGGCTGTTTCCACCCTGATATGTGACCCACCAGACAGAGGACGAGTCCCCGTGTGGTGCCAGGGGATGCGTAAGCTGCCCTCATGTGCCTCAGCCCGCCTCATCCCTTCTGCCTCTCCCTGCAAGGCAGGGAAGGGCAGTGAGGGGCATCGGGACTGTGTGTCAAGCGGGGGGGGGGGGCGCGATGTCCGGGGCTAGTCAGCATCACAGCCTCTGACGACTCACCTGTAGACCATAAGCTGGGTGTTTGCTACCCCCACCCTCATGGGCTGTCCGTCCCGGGGACGGTGGGGCGTGACGCCGCAGAGGGCCTGGCACTGCCTGGCAGGTGCGTCACGGTCGCTGGCCTGCAGCCTCACCAGTGCCGTCCGTGCCCCAACCCCACACTCACTCCGGCCGTCCCCACCCCCTGCGCCTCCTCCCTAAACCGTCCCAGACCCAGTCAAGTCCCTGCAAACCCTCGTTCACCACCTTCCCTCTCTCCCGACGTCTCTGCCGCGCATCTGAATCCGCGCACCTCGGAGTGAGGCATCCTCCCCCCTTCCCCCGCACTGCGGACATCGGGGCTGGGCAGTCTCCTGCCGTGGGGCCCGCCGGGGCATTGAAGGACATTTGGCAGCACCCCTGGCCTCCACCCGCTGGATGCCAGTAGGTGCCCTCCTCTCTAGCTGTGACAACCCAAAGAGTCTCTGGCCATTGCCAAATGTCCCCTGGGGCTCCAGATTTCCCCGGGGTGGGAACCGCTGCCCCAGGTGAGTGTCTGGATTACTGAGCCGGGGACAATTCTGTTCAGGCTCAATGGGTGGGAGTGTTGTGACTGACCGGCGATACCTGTTGATGGACGCAGTGTCAGAGACTGGTGCTGCCTGAGCCAAAAGCCCATCTCTGATCTAACAACTTCAGGGAGCAGTCTCTACGTGATAACTCGGTGGTAACACCCTGAGTGCACGCGGTGTCCTGCTCACTGCCTGACACTCACGTCCATTAGCGTTCATGCCTGCACTGCGGCCGCACTTCAGGTCTGCGACAGAGGTCAGTCTCCCCCATTTCCGGGTACCTTAATAATGCTCTGGCAGGTGGACAGGGGCAGGCCCACCAGGCTGGTGCCGTTGATGGACATGATCTGGTCCCCGATGTTCAGCTTCCCCGACTTCTCGGCAGGCCCTCCGTGCATCATGTTGGCTATGATCACGGTCGGCAAGATGGAGCCCCAGCCGGACTCGACGATGACCACGCCCAGGATTTCTCCTTTCTGCTTCTCTATGAACACCTGCACGGAGAGCAGCACTCAGACGGCCTGAGTCAGCAGCACCCAGGGCGGCGACAGGAATCAAAGCACCCGCCCCTCCTGCCTTGACTGAGACGGCATTTCCCCGAGGGCTCCCACCCCACGAGTCCCGTCTGCTCTGTGCTGCGTGGCCCTGGGGTGGGCAAGGAGCACTTTGGCAAGGGCCTATTACCCAGGTTTTTGTATTCTCGTTCCACACAAGCAGTCTCAGCTGGGCACTACAACCACGAAGGGCACCGTTCCCCGCCCCCCACGGTCTCTAGTGGGGGTGGGGGCGGGACTGCGTAGGTGGGAACTTTGGTGGTGAGTTATGGTTCCCAGGAATAAGTGTCGCTGGTTCCCCTAGTCCACGATGCCCTCCCACAGTTAAGATTCTTGAGTTATAAATAAATAAATATGTGGTGTTTTACAGAAACACTTATCTGCCAGGGGAAAGCCGAGGAAAAAGAGAAGAGAAAGATGCTAAAGTTATCACCACCAAAAGGCTGGACGTCCAAGCAGGAAGACCACACTCTAGACACGCGTCATTTCTGTGGCCTTCCTTGGCGGGGCAGAGAAGACAGGAGTTGGTTTTGCATGTCTGCCATCTAGTGAGGGTTGCAGAGGCACCACAAAGGGGTAGGACACAGCTCTGAAGCATCCAACAGAGTGCGTGTGCACACTTACTTATTGCTATTCACAGGTACACATGTGGTCAAACAGACGCTGCAGTGGTGGCCGCCGGGGCCTGACACAGCCTCCTTCACAGGCTGGGGCCCCCTCCCCCCACTGCTTAAGCTCACAGTTGGTCCCTTCTCTGGAGAGCTGCCTTAGCCAAATGGAAGACACCCCCCGACATGGGCTGCATCCTGTCCTAACACCCACCAGCTCAGAACGGGACCTTATTTGTCTATGGGGTCTTCACAGAGGAAACCAAGTTAACATGGGGTCATCAGGGTGGGCTCTGACCCATATGACTGACGTCCTTAGAAGAAGGAGAAATTCGGACGGAGGGACACGCATAGAGGGGAGACAACTTAAGGGCTCAAGAAAACACCCATCTGTAAGCCAAGGAGAAAAACCTGGAACAGATCCTTCCTCTTAGCCTTCAGAAGCAAGCAACCCTGCTGAATTCCTGATCTCAGACTTCCAGCCCCAAGAACCAGGAGAGGGTAAGTTTCTGTCATCGAAGGCGCCAGTCTGCACTTCTTGTTGCAGACCCCAAGCACACTGCTACAACCCTGTCCAGTCTCGGCGTTCACAACTGATGGGCACAGGGTACGAAGGCCTGGCCCCGGGGGGTTTGTCACCCAGGGCTTCCCTGTGGGTCAGAATGAAGCTCGTCTGCAGTGAGGCCCCATTCCTCCCCTGCACCCCCCCTGCCGTGGTGCCCACGCCTTTCTCCTGGAGTGCACTCTCCCCCAAAGTCCCTTGAATGTGAATCCCCATCTCAGGCTCTGCTTGCAGGGAACGCAGGACACCTAACATACGGTAGTGGACCAAAAAGGTTATTTTCTCATAGAAGTACCTTTTCACCTACTGGATCGAGTCCAAGCTGTTCAGTGGATTTTTAATCCCTCCAGTTCTGACCCGAACCCCACGCCAGCCTCCCCCTGTCCTTCTTACGTGCTCCACCCGCCTCATTCATGGCTCCCCAGACCATTCCTGAGCTTTTCCAACCTTCATGCTTCTGGTACTTTGGCCCAGCCCTCTGCACACAACTGCTTGTTCCAAAGAGCACCCAGACCTGCAGACCAGCTCAGATGGCTCGGTGTCCTCCAGAAGCAGTGGGCCGTCCCTGCAGGAGTGCAGCATTCACTGTCTGCAACTCCAGACCTGCTCCATTCTGCCAAGCACAGTTGTCTTTGACCGATGCTGGCACCAGCACCACCAGTTCACGTTTTCCATGCCCCCTTCCTAGACTGTGGGCTTGGCAAGGGCGGAGTGCAGGTCCTGCCTGCCCCTGGAACCCTCCCCACATTTAGATGCTCCGCCTCACTAGTGATGGGCCTCCGCTGCAACATTTAATCACAGAGCCTCATGCAAGGGAGCCATAGATGGGCCTGAGCCCTTGGGAACGTCCTGCAGATACCACACTCCTCAGCCCCCCATCCCCGGGCTCCCTGGAGCTCCTACCCACTGGCCCAGTTTGGAACGGCTTCAGAAGGTACCTACATCTTTGCAGTTTTCCGACTTGGAGAAGTGGATCAGGTCGTCGTTGTACATGTCCTGGGTGTTGAGCAGGTCACTATACTCCTTCTGGCTGAGATCTTCGGGGTTAATCCCGTTGGCCCTGAGGAATTCCTGGTATGCCACGCTAAATGCCTGCCCTATGGACTGTGCGATCAGCTGGGCCTAGACAGCAGGCAGAGAGGGAAGACGAGGGTCAGCAGGGTGGCCCTGTTGGCGGGCAGCGTGTATCCCATCAGGACTATGAGACGCAAGGCCTCAGCTGGGCCAGTGGGTCTAAATAGAGCACTAGTGCTTATCGGAGGTCATTTTCAAGATTAGTGGGGCCATTTACTGATTTCAAAGAGAGAGAAAGAGAGAGAGAAACATGAACTGGTTGCCTCCCACACGTACCCCAACTGGGGACTGAAGCTGCAACCTAGGCATGTGGCCTGACTGGGAACCGAACCCGTGACCTTTCAGTGCACGGGGTGATGCTCCAGCCAATTGAATCACACTGGCGAGACAGTGGGGACATTTTTGATTATGACTGAACACAAAGGAGCTATTGGCAATCGAGAGAAAAAGAGACAGAGATGCTGGATTTACAAGCAAGCAAAGGACAGTCCTACACTTTGGTAAGTCGCTCTACATCCTGCAATTTCCAAACATCCCACGGGACGTCCATGTACAAGGACGATTATCCATATTAAGTTGAGTCCTGTGCCTGATTATCTGAGTTCAGGACACAACTGGAATCTACATAAAAACACAAAGACTTTAGAAGTCTAGCACTCCCATTAACACTATAGTGGTACTTTCTGTCCATGGGAAAAGAAATGCTTAACTTCTCTCCCTCTGAGAGTCTGGCGACTTCAGGGGCCACAAGTCCCATCAAGGACTGCCAGCCCGCACCCTGCTGCAGAACTGGAAGGTGGCAGGGCATTGCTGCACGCATCAGGGGCATGTGCGAACAGGTGACCTGAACAATACACATCTGGAAACACGACCAGTAGACTGGCTGGCCACCACTCGTGGGTGCATGATGCACACATGTGACCTGTTGCAGCCACGCAGCAGCCCAACGAGGGGCACAGTCAGCCTGCAGAAGCTCTGCAGCCGCCCAGCTGGTGCGTGGAGCCAGGATTCACAAACTCTGCCAGGTCTGGAGCCAGTGCTCTTCTTTCGTCCTCTGCTGAAAAAGCCAAGGGTAAGCTTCCCAGGTCCACGCTTGTCCTAACTCTTGCTTGCCATTCTTTCCTTTCATCGTCTTCCCTGAAAGGAAGCCCAAGGCAAAGAAACTTCTCCTTGGGGCTCCAAGCCAGAAGAAAGGGGCAGAGAGACCCTCATCTGTACTACATAAGTGTGTCCAGGGAGCCTCAGGCTGGTAAGCAGAGCTGACACCACTTTTCCCTGGCCCACAGGGCACGTGTGGCTTAAGGCTCTTTCGGAACTTTCTGAGAACCTTCCAAAACCCGTTTTCTCCTAGTGTGCAAGTTTGGTCTCAGTGTTAAAGGAACAGCAGGGAGCATGGCGGGGAGACGTGCACAAGCTCCCAGTCTTCTCTGCGACCTCGCCCCTGGGCTGCTTTCTGGAGAACCTGACGGGGGCAGGATGGTATGGAAGGCGTTTGTTTCCTCCTCTCCCTGGCTGCAGCCGCGATGGCTCTGCCTCTCTGGAGAAAGGCAGCTTGCGTCTGACTCCCAGCTTGTTGAAGGGAGGCAATTTACTGCAGCTAGATGAACACTTTCATGGAGGAAAAATGGCCTCTTTTAAGGTGCCAAGGTTACCGCAGGCAATTTTCTTTAAGTAGTAAGGGTTCTTTGCTCGGTATGAGAAAGAGCTCGTTTTACTGAGGCAGGAGGGAAAAACCAGGCAGTCAGTGGCATAGGCACAGTCAGTGGCACAGGCCCAGCCCAGCGGACGGTCTCTGCAGTTCCAAACCACCAGGAGCTGTGGCCCCGGCCTGGGAGGGAGCTTCTGAGGCCTGCCAAGTGTTGGGAGACATTTGGGGGCTCAGGCTGCTTGCAGCTGGTGTCCTTGCCAGCACTTCCCGTCACAACTGGGAAGAAGACCGAATGGAAGAATGGGGCCACTGCTGCTATAAGCTACGTTTCTGTGTTACGTCATCACCTGGAGAGATGGAGGGGAGGAATCGCTGGCTTTTTGTCAGGAGGAGCAGCTGGTTTTCTCAGGACAGGTGGGGAGGAGTGGAGGGACAGGATCCTAATGTTCCTGTACCCCCAGGGCAGTCCTAAACAACCCAGAACTTTATTCCCAAGTGCTCCAGGGCCCAAGTGAGGCCTGCTCAGGCTCCCATGGGTTTGACTGACCTCTTCCCATTCTTCTCTCCTTTTAAGCTTTCTGGCAGTTTGGTCTTGCCATTCTTCAAGCTGTCTCAGCAGGCCCCTGCCTCAGGGCCTTTGCACTTGCTCTCTCCTGCTCTCAGTTTATTCAGATCTCTGCTCAAATCTCACCTCCTCAGAGAAAACTTTGTGGATTATCATACCTGAAGCAGCCACTGGTCCTCTATTCTGACCTGGTTTTATTTTTTCTTCATCAACCTGCCCTGGCTGGTGTGGCTCAGTGGACTGAGTGCCAGCCTGTGAACCAAAAGGTCACAGGTTACATTCCCAGTCAGGGCACAGGTTATCACCCAGTTAGGTTGTGGGCCAGGTCCCCACCTGGGGACATGTGAGAGGCAACCGATTGCTATATCTCTGCACATTGATGTTTCTCTCCCTGTCTTTCTCCTTTCCTTCCCCCCTTTCTAAAAATAAATTGTTGTAGACAACTCTGTCTGGTTCTAGGAATTGTATTTCTACCCCTTGTGGCTAAGGGCAAGAGACGACCTTTGGAATGCCAGCCGCAGGAGAAAAAGCCTGTCTCTGGTAGCAAACACTGCCTCAGTTCCTCTCCCTGCACCCAGAGCTTGGTCAGAAATCAATGACGGGTAAGACCCCTCACAGTGGGGGGCAACCTAAGCTAGACTTGATCACCTGGGAGGCCTTCATGGAAGGATTCAGGGGGCTGCAACAAAGAGCAATGGACTCCCCCCCACCCCCAACTTTGACAAAGCCTGAATCCCCTTGTTCTCTGGGAGAAGTGCTTCCTGGCTCTAATCCCTTTAAGCCTGAATATCTGTTGCAGAGAGGTTCAGCTCCTTGCCCTTACTATAGCATGTCCTAGGGGAAAATCTGGCACCACAAAGACTTGCTGATAAACCTGTGAAATCTGCTCTGCTAAGAGTGCTTTCATTCATATGATAAGGGTCCGAAAAGAAATGAGTATGTCTCCCAAAGTTTCTGCAACTCTCTTCCTGACAGACACTGACTCAGATCTCTTTGTAATGTTATCTACTGTTTGATCCTTGCTGCCCTGTATCCCTGTGTATTACAACCCAATAAAAGGCTATTTAAGAGGGCGCTCGAGGCCTTTTTCTCCTCGGAGGAACTGGCCGCTGCTGGCCTTTGTCTCCCCTGAGAAACTGGCCACAGCCCACTCTTCCTTCCTCCCCAAACAGCTCTCATCATGTCTCAGCCATATTTACTCACTCACACGTGTCCGTGGCACCAGGGGGACCTCGAGAAAGAAGTTGCCCCCACAATAAATACATAAAATCTTTTAAAATTTTTTAAAAATTAAAAAAATCCTTCCCATTACTTAATTTTACATTAAGTATATTTATCTCTTTGTCTCCCTACAACACTCATGAGTACCTTGTCTGTGTTACCCGGTCTTATATCCTTAGCACACAAACAGGGATATAAGGCTGAGTAACACATAGTAGGTGCTCTATAAATGTTTGTTTACACATATGAGTCAGGTCCTGAGAAATAAAGAGCGAATCGGCCACATGGGGGCAACTCAGGCCACTGGAGGGGGGCCGCCCTTACGTCCTCAGACTCGAAGACGTGGCAGATCATCTTGTACTGCCTTTTTCCATCCTGGGACGGGTGGGAGGCTTCTACGTTCTCCTGGGAGTTGGAGCGTGGCATGCGCCTGCGGGCCATCAGCACGACAATGTTCCCGATGTCCGCGATGTAGGAAATGGTCCTCAGAGGGTGGTCCATCATCGTCTCCTGGAGGGAGGCAGGCACAGTGCAGTCAGTCCAGGGCAGCATCCAATGACCCGTGGGAAAGTCTGCCAGCCGGAACCCAGCCAAGTGTGGTCCACATGCAGGGGATGCTGGGCTCCCTGCAAAGACCTTATGTGCAGACTTCCGTGCACCCTCCCAGGCCTGGGGGCAATTCCCCTGGCTAATAATAACCCAGGAAGTGTGTGGTAGGTGAAGAGATATTTCCATAATTTTACAACCAGTAGAATATCTGGTGGGGAAGGTAAAGAAAAAAAAGATACCAAAAATCAGCGTGTGTTGGCTGCCTTTTGTTTTCCCGTGTGTATGTGTGTACAATTTTTAAAAAAAATTTTGGGACTTCCGCCAAGATGGAGGCATAGGCGGAGACACTGTGCTTTCTCACACAACCAAGTTTAGAGACAACGTAATATTAGCAACAGAAAACACAGCCAGAACACAGAAAATTGAACTTTTCAGAAGTCTGTTAACAACAAATTCTTCAGCCTGACCGGTAAGAGGGGCGAAACCAGCAGCTGGTGGAGCAGGGTTGCACAGGAAAACTCCATCAGACGGACTCAGGCGCAGAATCCAGACGCAGGGTTGGACCTAGTGAGCGACCGACCAAGCGACCAAGCGAGCGACCGCGGGGGAAACACCGAGGGAGCAGGGCTGCGGGTTGACTGTGGTCGCACATTTGTGCGCAGATAGACAAGTGAGGGAGTGGGCAATTGGACCGGAACCCAGCGGGTCCCTGCGGCAAGCGGCTGGGAGGGTGCCGCCATTTCCCCGCTCTGACCACGCCCCCACATACAGCGTCACAACCCAGCGACCTGGGAGTCCAAGGCGCTGCTCCTCACACTTAAAGGGCCAGAACAGACCAAAAATGGCTCAAGAAGATCTCAAAGCCCCAGAGCCTATAGATCTAAGTGATGAAGAAATAGCAAAACTCTCAGACACACAGTTTAAAACACTGGTGATCAGGATCCTCACAGAACTGGTTGATTATAGCCACAAATTAGACAAATATATGAAGGCGAAACTAATTGAAATGAATGGAATTGCACAGGACACCAATAGCAATGAAAAGGAAACTGGGACTCAAATCAATGGAGTGGACTAGAAGAAAACAAATAATGGCCAAACAGAAAAGAGTCAAGAAGCAAGAATTCAAAGAAATGAGGAGAGTCTTAGGAACCTCCAGGACATCTTTAAACGCTCCAACATCCGAATTATAGGGGTACCAGAAGGGGGAAAGGCACAGCCACCAGTGGAAAACTTATTTGAACAAATAATAAAGGAGAATTTCCCCAATCTGGCAAAGGAAATAGACTTCCAGGAAATCCAGGAAGCTCAGAGAGTACCAAAGAAGTTGGACCCAAGAAGGAACACACCAAGGCACATCATAATTACATTAGCCAAAATTAAAATGAAGGAGAGAATCCTAGAAGCAGCAAGAGCTAAGGGGATAGTCACCTACAAAGGAGTCCCCATCAGACTGTCAGCGGATTTCTCAAAAGAGACCTTACAGGCAAGGGGCTGGAAAGAGGTTTTCCAAGTCATGAAAACCAAAGACCTATAACCAAGATTGCTCTATCCAGCAAAACTTTCATTTAGAATGGAAGGACAGATAAAGTGCTTCTCAGATAAGATCAAATTCCAGGAGTTCATCATCACCAAGCCCTTATTATATGAAATGTTAAAGGGACTTATCTAAGAAAAAGAAGTTAAAGAAACATGAACAGTGAAAGGACAACAAACTCAGTTATTAACAACCACACCTAAAACGAAAGCAAACTAAAAGGACAGCTAGATCATGAGTGGAAACATAGAAATGAAGATCTCAAGGAGGGTTAGCAACAGGGGAGTGGAAGGAGGAGATGGGGGGAGAAGGTACAGAAAATAAGTAGCATAGACAGTAGATAGAAAATAGATGGGGGGGCAAGAATAGCATGGGAAATATAGAATCTAAAGGACTTGAGACACATGGTCATAAACTAAAGGGGGGTAATGGTGGGGACGGGGGTGTAGGGTGGAGGGGAATGAAGGGGGGGGAAGAACAACTGTAACAGCATAATCAATAAAAAAACTAAAAATAAAATATAAAAATAAAAAATAAAATTTTTGAAAGGCTAACCTGTTCCACTTCATGAATCTTGTGATAAATACTTATGAGAATTATTGCCAAACAATATTCACAGTTTATTTTTCCCTTTGATCTTTAAGGAAACAGCCTAGGGCTCCCAGGCTCCCTGTACCCCCACCTCAAACAGACACAACCTTCCAGCTTGTACAGAAGCCAGCATCTGGGGACGGCTGCCTAAGACATGGGTGCAGAGTTGCCATGCTGCTAAGCTCCCTCCCCGGGAAAGGTGGGAGCCAGCTCATACCTGGGTGTCAGCATTCAGTACTTTGATTCTCTGCGTAGAAATGAAGAGATCCACTTCGGTCATTGGCTGAGATTCGCCTTCAGGAGCCTGAGAAGAAAAATGCACCAAAGGAAAGCTCAGGACATTCTTCTGACCCAGGTGATGGGAGCAAGGTTAGCTCACACACAGAAGCATCAAGACACAGTCACCAGAACAGCAATGCAGACTCCTGAATTAGGTTGCCAAAGCTGAAGGTACCACACAGAAGATGGACACGTGGATGAGAGTTAGCATTTGCAGGTCACGAGGAAAAACACAGAATCCCCTTTGCTTCTTCTGCTCTAGAAGCAGTAACCCACTGCAGATTTGGGTCTATGAACAGGATTGCCAATGACCCTTTCTGCAAGGGTTTCAGAGCCCAGCATATTGAAGGAATAGGGGCAACTGATTTGATGCTCCAGGATCTTGGCAAAATCACTCTGCCCCTGCTCAACTGATGGGGGACAAAGTGTACAGCAGGTGCAAACAAAGTCATCTGAATGCAGTTCTGGTCAGAGGGTCTTCACGTTCACATACCGACACAGCAACACGGAAGCAGTTCCCTGGATCCACCCCATTAAGAAACAGCCCCAATGCACCAACGTCCCATGGGTGGCTCATAAGCACCTAGAAGCTCCACAACCAAAAAAGCACATCAGTCTGGTTCATTCAAGGCTTAAGTCTGCACATGTGTGGTTATTAGCGAGTTTTCTTTTTTGCATCCAGCAATCTGATAAATCCACAAGTCAAACGTGACTGTCGTTGCACAGGCCCAAGTCCCTGCCACATGAATGCTCCTGAATGGTGGGAACTTGCACACTAGCACAGGATTCGTTTAGCATCTCCAATCTGCTCCCTGCTGTTCCTCTGAAGTGAAATGACTCATGAGCAACAGAAAACGGCCATTTTTGGCAACTGAGTTCTGAGAAACGTTGGCTTATGGGGCGGTTCAAAAAGAAATCTGAACAAAAACTTGCTGGATGCAGAAAACAAAAACACAAAATAATAAAAAAAAGGCAAAACATAAATAAATGGAAAGAACAGGCATAACACCGAGCTGATGAAGTTGTTTGTACTGCACCTTCTTCCTGCTTTTGGCTAATTTCTGGGCCATCTGCTTAGCATGGAACAAACAGAGACAGGAGAACAGTTAGAAGAGAATTTGCAGACTCAAAGTTGCAAAGGGAATTGACAAACTAATACTGATAGTGAGATAAAGCATTGCTGTGGGAGGAGGCCGGACTTAAAAAAAAACAAGTCCCACTCGGCAGACAAAGGAGCTCCTAACTGGGAACGCAGCACACACAGGGGCAGTAGGTGGAGGAGATGTAGTAAGCTGCTTCTTACTCTTAACTGCAGTCCGTGTTTTCAAAGAACCAACTTTTGGTACTGTTGGTTTTCTTTATTACACGCCTGTTTTTCTAGTTCATTGATGCTAGCCTATTCCTTTATTTTCTCCTACTTTTAGAGCCAAATTTGCTGACTTCTTTCCCTAGCTTCTTGAAATGAAAACTGCCATGATGAATTTTCAAACATTTTTCTTTTCGAATATATTTATTTAAAGCTATGAATCTCCCTCTGAGAACTGCTTTAGCTGTATCCCACATACTTCACATGCTGCAATTTAATTATCATTTCATTTAAAACATTTTCTGATTTCCATTATGATTTCTCTTTTGAACTTTGGATTACTTAGGATTGTCTTATTAATTTTAATACCTTTGGAGATTGTGTAGTATCTTTTTGTTATTCCCTTCTGAATTAGTTCTGCTGGGTCGGAGAATATCCTCTCACTTCAATCCTTTGAAATGTGTTGAGTCTTAGCTGCATAGCCCAGAGCATGCCTGACTTCAGGGAATGTGTCATGCATACTTCAAAAAATGCATTCTTCAGTCGTTGGGGACAGTGTTCTACCAACGTCAATTAGGTCAAATACAGTGGCTAAGAGTGAATCTGCTGTGCACTGGTGATTTTTTGTCTGCTTTCTCTAACATTATTGAGAGGGGGTGTTAAGACCTCCAGCTCTTACTGTGCATTGGTCCACATTCTACTTCTGTCAGTCTTTGCTTCATACATTTTATAGCTATGCTAGAAGGTGTATACATATTTAAGATATTTATGTCTTCCTAATAAATAGATCTTTCAATATTTTCCCTCTTTATCTCTAGTAATACTTCTTGCCTTAAATTGGTATAGTATTAACATGGCCTACACCTAATTAGAAATGAATGTAATGTTTCCCCTTTTCTCATATGGAAAATCATAGTTAATGAAAGAAGGGATTCTGGGGTCAACTGTCTGAAACTGAATTTTGGCTCTGCTACCTAACTAGCTGTGTCGCCTGGGGTAAGCAACTTAACATCTCTGTGCCTCCGTTACCTACCTGTCAAATGAGGATAAAAGTAGTATCTGTCTCAAGCTGTTCTGAGGATAAAATAAATGTATGCAAAGCTCTCAGAACAGTGCCTGGTGCGTTATAAGCACTATATTTGTGTTTGCTGGTACATGATTGTAATTTACCTCTATTAGGAGGTAATTTCTTGGCTTTTTCTGGGCTCCCTACATACACAAAGACCTGATAGGAGTGATGGGGGGGTCGATGGCCAAACCAGAAGGTGGTGACGGGGGTGGGGTGGAAGAAGGCCTGCTCTCTCCCATTCCTTGGTACTCACCTGGCAGGAAAGCTCTCTTGAGCTCAGCCACACTTTATTTCGTTAATGACTAAGGTGTCTTGTCTATACTACCTCACTGTGCAAAAACAAAACTGCATGAGTCAGCCATCTAAGCACCTAAGAGCTCATCTCTGCTACACCCAGGGATCCAGGGCAGCCCAGTCCTGCACAGCCATCCCACAGTTCCTACTGGTGGTCGGCGTGAAGAGTGTGCTCTGGAAAAGTCCGCACGCAGCAACTGCCATACCACAGATTCCTCTGTGGAACTGGAGAGCTCTGCCAGAGGAAGCTCTGTCTGACCTGCACCAGCTACATCCTAGTGTAGATGATGGCTGCCAGACCCCAGTGTTTGTCTGCTTTCTACCTCGTCCCCTGAAACAATGTGATGTGAAATGATGTGGCAGTTCTCTAAGAATTTCCATTACTGCTGATACCCACACCTAACAGCTACTGGTCAAGATGCTTCACTCAGAAGACAGTGATCTGAAAGGGCCCTTTCAAAGGAAAATAAGTCTCCCGCCAACAGGATGCCCAAATTCTGTCTTTTTTTTTTTTTTTTTTGCTAGAACTGGTGATGAGGAAAAAGATCCAAATGGCAGACTTGGGTTTCATAAACATTCTGAAATAATATTTATGAAGTTAAAAATACACTGTGTACTGAGAGGAAGAATACCATCTTAAACTCACTTATGATAATCAAGTGCCCTGAAACAAATTATCATTTACAATTTAGACGTAACTTTAGAAATGATGATGGAGCCAGAATGAGAAATGGAAATGGGAGTGGCAGACAGAGGGCGAAGAGAACCACAGGGCCAGCACGCTCTTAGCACAGGAGTGGCAGCATCCCTTTAAATCCTCGAGTTTCACAGGACTGATTATGGCTTAACACCCAGCAGGCTGTGTGCAAGGGCATAAGCTGTGGCACCGCCTGTCCAAGCACTTGATTCACGATGTGTATGGAGTGTTAGCTGTGGCTAAGACCCTCTGGGTTATGCACACAGGGATCCTCCCGGCTATTCCAGCCTTTCTCCCCCTGCTAAGAGTGCCCTCCACGTGCTGCACAACCGTAGAGGCGAAAGCTTACAACAGCCCTGTGAGCTGGGCAAGGCATTATCCTCCTCTTCCAGAAGAGGAAACTGAGGCACAGAGAGGCTAGTTAACTTGACCAAGGTCACACAGCTGTTAAGTGGCAGGACAGAGGTTCAGACCTGGAAGTCTTAGTTTACACTCCAAATTGCTAGTTGTGTGACTTGGGCAAGTTTCTCGTCAATAAATTTCTCTGTCTGAAACAATGGGCTCAGTGACACCTCCCTCCCAGGAGCCCCCAGCCCCCGTTTGAGAGTGTCAGTGGCCTTTCTATGAATCACAGATTTCTCCAAGTTAGATGGAAAACCACGTAACTGAGACAAAGCTAGACTGACGGAAATTTTAATTCTACAATTAACTAATAATGTTTGACCTTTAAAGAAAATCTTTCCATAAACCAATTGAAAAACCTGATCTTTCAGAACAGGCTAGTGAAGACAGGTATAAGAAGATTATTTGATAATGAATGATTCTTACAAAAATGCATGGACCCAAAAATGTCAAAACACCATTTGTGAGCTAATAACACGAGCTTCACAAATGTAGAAAGAATGGAGACGTACACACCACACTGTGCGTGGACACGAAGCAGTCACGGGGGCTCAGGCAGCACTCAACAGGCCCCTCCCGCCTTCCGGTTGAAGGGCAGAGGCTGAAGGGGGACCGGCTGCAGTGAAGTATGGAGATGGAGGCGGAGTGGACAGAGAGGAAGACAAGCGAGCTAGCTGCCCCGGCTCCGGGTCGGCTTCTCTCACGGGGTCTAGGCATCGCTCCCACACTGTGTGTGTGTGTGTAGTGACTCTACCCGGTGCACTTTAGGTTCTGACAGCACAAAGGGCAAAGCTCTCGCCAGTGTTCCCCCAATTGTGTTCCAGGCGATGCCAGCAGCGAGCCTGTAACAGGCATCACCACGCAGTGATAACGCACCTCTGTTTAAATAACTACGGGGGCTTCTGGCGCAGCAACGTGAGTTAAGTCTCCTCACCACAGGACTGCTTAGAGCCTCCAACAGGGAAGCACTGGTGGAAAATATCCACGAGACCTAATTTTTAGGGTTTCTTGAGCTTATTCGTCAACGGAACCCTACCTGTGAGCAGCGCTCAGTTTGACTGACTGCCGCACAGCGCAGTGAAAGAACAGATGCGCCGTAACACGGGAGGGTCTCACCTTCTCTGAGACAGGGGGTCCCAAATGGGAGAGACCACCAGAATCCCTGCAGGGCTCGTGAGCACACAGATTCCCGGGCCCTCCCCCACGAGTTTCTGACTAAGCAGGGATCTGGGAATCCGCATTTGTATCACGTCCCCAGAAGCTGCTGGGGATCGCACTTTGAGAGCCCTTGTTCTACCACATTCCTAAGTTATATGGGGGCTTGGGGCAGGATATTTCTCTTCCAAAATGGTGGACAACGAAGACAGAAAGGAAACATTAGGGAGGGTCCAAAGATGATTTAAAGTTTTCAAAACATGGCAGGTGTCTTCTAATTATGCTACTCCATTCGGATGCACCTTATTCCTTATATTTTGATAGCTGGAAAAGCCTTTAACTGCGCACCCCTCAGCCTGCCTTGCATTACTGTTACTTCAATACTCATTTACTCCCTTATTAGACTGCTTGTTTCTCAAGGTTGAGGACCGCGAGCATGGAGTCTTGGTTCATTTCTATCTCCTACGATATCCATTACAGGGTCTGCATAGAAACCGTTTGCTTTCTAAGCCAAATCCCCATCTTCTTTTCACATTATGTAGCAAATACCTGGCTGAACCACAGCTTCAAATTCTCTCCCCATTTGTCAAATACACCTGTAAATTCTTTGTTAAATTAAGAAAAATCGTAATTCTTAGGACTCCAGATATAAATCCAGTATCAATATTCAATGCTAACATCCGGTTGGTGCTGTGTGAGTGACAGGCACCTCAACTGTTGAGCAGACAAAGATTAAAGACTCCCTTAGAACGGAAACCCAGCTTCAGGGTTAGAGTCAGCTTGCTGACAAAGCGCCACCGACACCAGGGCCGGGCCTCAGGGCAAGGCATCCTCCGGGTCAAACAGAGGAAGCAGGCAGAGGAAAGCGAGGGGAGGGGCACGCTGAGGCCACTGCAGGGATGTGGGGAGGAAGAAGGAACTGGTCATGGAAGGAGGAAATTCCTCTGCCTTTGACTGAGTGACAGCACCAGTGCAGAAATTACTCACTAGTTGGTGGTGGCGATGTTGCTAGTAAACAGATTTCCAAATAAATCCAGAGCTTTCCTGCCTCCCTTCCTTTCTGGATAGACACTATAAAATCTGAAGCCTCATTCTGCTCTGTATTTCTCTAGGGGTGGCCTAGAAAACTCATTTCTGAAAGCTCAGCCTGTCTTTAGGAAAAAGCATGGCACCACCTCCCTCAGAGAAAGGTGTCTCCTGGCCACCTGCGGGCACCACAGTGCACAAGTCCCTTGAGACCATCCCTACTGATCTGCAGGGATGCTTTTGGCCACCCACCCCCTTCCCTTCCGCAGGTGATAAAGTCTCTCCGCATACTCCTAAAACAGTAACTTTCTGGGAGGGGGTGCAGAAGTGTGACTGTCTCCACTTACAATTTGAAAGAGGCTTGGTGTAAAGGCAAGCAATCCAACATGCATTCAAATGGATATAAAGGGAACACAAAGCAGACAATATTTAATGTCAGGCAATGGCTCCTTTAGATGCATAGAAGCACACTGCATCGTGATACCTACGCATAAAACATAGTCATTGAATCTTTCTCTCTCTCTCTCTCTGCCTGGACCCTGCCATGACCTCTCTGGGGGCTTCTCCGGGACCTACAGCAACTTCTCTAAATTTCTCTTGTGGTCTTTTGCTCACCATCTGGCACCCTGGGGCTCGACTTAACAAGTGCTAATTGAACAAAATTGTAACATGCTGTGTTTGGCAACTGTGGGACATGAGGAGTCAGAACTGTGACCCCAAAGCCCTAGTTTTTAAAGTGCACTGCTCTGGATGACAGGAGACGGGACAGCCAGTGCCTGAGGAGCAGCGCGTTCCCTCGGAGAGCTTCGTGTGTTCTTGCTTTGAAGGCTGTGCCTGGGAGATCCTAAAGAAAGAACAGTGGCCGATCTGGCAGCATCAGGGTCACCTCTTTATGATCAGGGTCGCGGTGCAGAGAAATAAGCCCGAGCTTGGGTGGGCAGGTCGACAGGACACTGATGCTCTAGCAGCAGAATTACTGAGGCTGAAAGATCAGGCAGGTCCGAGGGTGAAGCTGACATGTTTCCATGGAGCAGTCGGGCTGGGAACCATGGGCTAAGGTGCAGCTTTGTGGTGGGGGTGGGACTTCCTCTGAAGGAAGAGGACTTCCCACTGTCAATCATCCTGGGAAAGGCTAATTTGGGGAGAAGACATGGATAGCACAGCAGTGGGCTTGGTGGCCACAGGGTCTCTGAGGCACAGACAAGGTTTGGGCTGCCCAGATGAAGTGGTGAAGTGGGTCCCTGGCAATCGGATGAAACTAGTAGGTCTCTGCCAGTAATCTTGACTATGGTCTACCCTTGATGCAATTGTAAATTACTCTCCAGTTTACACATCCCAATTCCCAAAATTTCAGTAGTAGTATCAAAAGTTGCAGCATAGGTTTACTCTACTCTAACGGATAGTTAAGAGAAGGTACACCCTGCACATTTGCTGACTTAATCATATCCTGTTGGAGCTGCTGAGCGTGAGGGTGAGGCTGTCGCCCTACGAACTGCCACTTCCCCTCCCTCCCGAGTCCTTCCTCGCACAGCCTCAAACACATAGCTGCTCAAGAAATACTTTTTCCTTAACTGAGGGATCGAGGACTCTCAGTAACTGCGTTCCACCACGCCACACCAACACCAGGATGAAACTTGTGTGTGAGCAAGAAGACCTAAGAAAGGGAATGGTTTCTCGAGGAGGGAATTGATCTTGACCAGGTGAAATGGGATGAAGCCAATTCTGCAGAGCCCTAACCTGCCCCACCCTCCTGCGTGGGGTGTCACCAGTGACGCTCTCCCTGTGGCTCCAGACTGGCTGCCCAGGGGCACTTAATGACACTTGGAGTGTCTTTGTAGTCCGGGGGTTTGTCTGTAACTGTAGGTGGTATTGGGTTCATGGTGGAGATTCTCGAGCTCTGCGTGTCCATGGGATCAAACCAGTTCTGGCTGGTTCAAACTAGTTATGAATGATTTAAACCAGATGAAAGTGGTTCTTTCTGGATCAAATAGGCTCGCTCCTTTTCAATCTTGGTAGAACAGATTCAAACAGGTTATGACTGACTCAACCTAGTTTAAACCGGGTTAGCCTGGCTCAGCCTGGCCAGGCGAGGTCTGATCAAGTGGCTCGTCTTCCCCGAAGCAATCCAGTTCAGTTCTGCTTGAACAGGACCAGCCTGTTGCACAGCAGTGGGGCCCAGTGTGAACCGCGCTGCACCAGGAGAGCTGACACCACGGATCTCTAGCCGTCGGTGGAAATACGGTGACACACCTCTCACCTTAGAGACAACACTCAAAATGGTGTCATTCCTCATTGTATCAACTTTTCAAAGTTCACCATCATACGTGTTTTTTCTCAATACTGACCATTAAGAACCACCAAAATATACAGTATGTATATATTAGGACTCCAGTACACATTGGAAATCTTTCTTTCCTGTTCAGAACTGTTGGCAGGTACATGTACAAGCACTGCCTGCAATGTCGCCCCAACCCATTCTCCTCTAAACTCGGAACTGGGTATGTGAGGCACGGGGCCGGCTCAGGCACCCCCACCTCTGCCCCCCACCCCGCAGAGCGCACCGCCCCTCACCTTGATCCTGCTCACTGCTTCCTGGGCCTGCATCATGCGCACGTTTTTGGAGGGAGTTTTGTCTGAGAGCAGCTGGGTGGAGCCAAGGTAATTGGCAGCAAAAATGATCCCATCGATCAAGTCTTCAGGGTCACAAGGTCCGGGAACTGTAACACACAGACACAGCGGTGAGTGAGGCCGCCCTGGGGTGGGCCTGCCACATCCCCAGCATACAGCCCCTCCCCCACGGCTCAGCTCTGGCACAGGGGCCGCTGGGGAGACCCCTGCGCAGCTGCATCGACCTGCTGCTAGTCTAAGGCATCTGTGTCTGCCTTCACTCAGCCCTTGTCTTCAAAGAGTAGGAACAATTTTTTCTTAGAGTGACTTACTTCCCCCAGGCCATTTACTGTGAGAAATGATGTGAATATTTATGTAAATACAAAGCGTGAACTGTTTTGATGAAGGATGTGGGTTCTCCTGGCACACTGGGCGCTCTTTGGGGACAAGGACTATGTCACAGTTATCTCCGGCCCTCTCGTGTCCAGTCAGCATCTGTCACTCAGCCTGACGAAGGTGAGGTAAGCAGTTCCTTGACTCGCCAGCCATCCATAGCTCCCCCTCCTCCTCTGACCCACGACGGGGAGATACACTTTATAAATCAGCAAAGCGAGATGCTTGTTCCAGAACGTCTGGCCCCCTGCACACCTCCCACCCAGTTCTGGCAGGCGGCCGACACCACCCCGGGGCCGTGGTCTCACACTGACCACCTCGCAACTGCAAGTTCCCAACCTGCGTGTTCACACTGATCAGGGCCAAGGAACACGGGAATTTCTGGTCCATCGATCGGTCAGCCTTTTAGTCCAAGCTTGTTTTACATACTGAAAAGGAGGTGCCTGCCTCTAATAACCATAATGGCCTGTGAGGGCCACTGGAAGTGAAAACATGTGTGGGCCTCACACACGACTGACTTTACGGCAGATGCACTAAGAAAGGCATTCTAATCCTGCAATGAAGATGTGTATTTTCTTTGGCTTGAATGCCACATTTTAACCCACAGTTAAAACCTCAGGGTCTTAACTTAAGTAGAGGCCTTGAAATGGAAAAATTTTGCTTTTTCCTTGTGGAGAGCTGGTCTGAAATGGTTTTAATTTTTATCCTTAAACATGGAACTCATCTTGAACTTAAACAGCTGCTTTCCATGCTAAGCTACTTACCAAGGTACAGACTTAAAAATAATCTATTCATTTTCCCACCAAAACCAAGGTGGCGGTTGAAACAAAGAGATTAACAATGTTTTAGGAAATGTCTTCACAAAGCATTTGTGTAGTAATTAAATGAGAAAACCTGTTATTTGTCTTATTCTTGATCTTTCCAGGAAAGACTTCTAGGCGGTCACCGAGCGGTACACGGCCGTGCGGGCGGCTGAGACACACCGGGAACTTACACTCTTCTCAACAGCCATGTGCTCTTACCCCAAAACTTTTACACGTGTGAGACGAGTTCAGGTTATTTACAATATACAGTTTAGTTGTAAAGCAGGGAAGCAGGAGCCTAACTGAAAAAACATATGGACAAGTTGGGACCCACCCTGTGCTTTTTAACAGTGTCACTTTGTAACAGACATCCAGTGTCACTTAAACACAGGCATTTCTGTCAACCAGGTGTTGAGAAATGTTCCATTTATTTGTGGAAATAATGAATGTCAAAGACAAGTAAAAATTAACCACCTCTTATAAAGAACTTCCGATGGCATGCTCTATTTCTCTCTGACTCAGCCTGACTCACCGAAAGAAGCCCCCTGCCCCCCCTCCAGTGCGGATGTGCAGATACGCTCAGGAGCAATCCGAGTAACCGTTATGAGGCTGTGTAAATGTCAAGCGGCCAAGAGACAGAAATATTGGATCCAAACAAATTATACATCCGTGGTATAATCTTATGCCCTTCATCCTCCTGGGAACATGATCATAATCAAATGTCACTGTCGCTCTCTCACAGCCAGAAAAAAAGGACCCTAATTTCATACGTTCATTTTAGGCTCAGGTGTTAGTGTATTATTAAGTTAAGAAAATTAAAGTCATAGTGTTCCTGAGTTAAGGAAGCGCAGGTGTGACTCTGGCCTTTTGGAAAGTGATTTTCTTTCCAGGGAGGCCTTGAGGTTGCTCTGTAAGTGAACAGTTGCACACACACCCCACAGGTGTCTCCACCTGGATGCCACTGCTGAGCCTGGAGGACTGGATGTGGGGAAGAATGTGTTTCCAAACTTCCAGTAACTCCCTAAGCTGCTCTCATGAAATTCTGGGGCTTTGCAGAAATGGCACAAAAAATTTATAGGTTACTCCAGAGTGATACCTGAGTAACTGAACATCACCTATAAGCACCTTTTGGGCTTGAGACCTAAACATTCAAAGAGGTTTCATTCCCAGGCAGTAGAAGACACTGACTGTTTACTCACAGAATCCAAAGGCCAGACATGATCTCAGAGTGATGCTTGGGTGTTTTTTGGCCCCAGAAAATCTCCCCTAAAGGAAATGACAACCCATCCTGCTGGAGAGAGCACCTGCCATCCTCCTGGTAGAGAAGCAGTGTCCCCTCCAGCTAAGGGGTGTCTTTGTGTGAATGAGAAATCGGCACTCCGGTTGCGTGGCCCGACCTCAAACCTGGGGTGCGAAGGCTGGGTGAGTTCCGGCCCTAGGAGGCCTCCGGAGTACGTCTCCTTGTGCGGTGAATAACCTGCACAACCACATTCGGCACCCTGCACCGAGTGCAGGGAGAACGGTGGCGTCGACTGTCGGGGCACAGCCTGGCTCAGCTACTTGCCAACTGGGTGATCTCGGGACAGTTGCTCACCCCTTCGGTGCCTCCGTCCTCTCATATGTAACATGGGGATAATGATAAACCCCCTTCATGAGATTGATGTGAGCATTCGGCCAATCTCTACATGGAACGTGCTTCGTATAGTACATGGCAAAAGTAAGAGCTTAATAAATGTTTCTGTTACTAACTCATCCAAGCAAGAGAGAAGAATTATTGGGAAGGTTTTTTTCTTTTTTAAGTGAAATTTTAAGGACCAAAATTTCTCCCACTTAGCTAAAGCTTATTCCCACTTAAATAGTCCTTGATGGATGTCAGAGGTAAACTGGAGAAAAGGTAGGAAGACTTGGGTTTCGGATCCACTCCGATCACTACCAAGCTAGGCAAAGCCCCCCACCCCAGCTCTGCTTCTGAGGGACAGAATCAGCAAAGGCCAGGGGGAGGAGCTTCGAGAGGCTCACAGCTGTTGTCCTTTTAATCTGAGATTCCCAAACTGCTTAGACTGTGAATTAACTGGCTCTATGGCCTTTCCTCTCCACCGTCTTCCGGCCCAGTGCTTCAAATACTCAAAATGCTAAAAGATTCATGAGTGACTCAGTGCTCAATACTTCTTTTTTTGGTTCTTACCTTCAACGTAGGTGGGGAATGAAGCCAAGCTTTTTCTTGACTGTAATTAAGACAAAGAGGTTTCAAAAAGGGCAATGCATGATGACAAAAGCATTAACACAACCATCCATGCAACATACAAAATAAATACATCACTGGTGGCAGATATTAACCAGCTGTCAACCACTTTTGCTTACAGAGGTGAAGTGTAAATAAACACACGCATTTCTTATTAAAGGTTACCCAAAGCCCAGGCCCACCCGTTCACATCTGAGGTAATCTGAAAACCCTACGTTCCACAGAAAGATGTCTGTCGGCCTGAAAAATATGCCGTAAACCAAAATTCATAATCCTCAATAGCAATAAAAAGGTCTCAATTTGTATTAAGAATCTGTGTTTCTATCTAAGTAAAAACTGCTGATTAATGAAAGCACCCACATAATTATGTGCTGAAGTCAAGCGCTCCCTTGGAGAACGTTATTTCACACTAGGTCTTTGCTGCGGGGATCTCTCATAACGCTAAAAATATCTGCTAGAGTTTTTGTCTCTTCCCTTCATCTCCCACAGACTTATTTTGGTTAAAAAATTCCATTATATATGCAATTATCATGTGTTACCTTAAAATAAGAACACAACAAACAAAGGATTAAATAAAAAAACCCTGGAATTTGTACATTAAATAACAATTTGGAGCAGTGATCAGCCTTCCAAAAGCACCACTGGAAGGAGATATGGACAACTGGAAACCTTCTAGCACCTGACTGGGCAGCACCCTAAATGCCAGCTCTCAGAGGAGCGACACCTACCATCTGGTTCCTTCCGCAAGTGCACGTCCTAGAAATAACTCTGGGTGGCAAAGCAGCAGGAAGCTCATTCCCGCTTCCGCCGGAATGTAGTGTGTGGCTGATCTGTCTGGGGTAGGGCGATGGGAGCACTGCAGGCAAGTGGGGAGCTAATGTCCAAGACAAGAGTCCCTGAAGACTTTCATTGCTCAGAACCTACCAGGGGTTGGGTGACCATTTAAATGTGCACCTTTTAGAGAAAGGGTGTCTAGTGGAGCGCAGCTGATCGTCAGGTGAACTTGAATTGAGGGCATACTCTGGGGTGCCTGGTGGGCTGCAAGGGCGAAGCGCCCTGCACGAGGGCTGGGATGTCACGGAGAACCACGCCCTATCGTAGTCCTTCATACTGAAGTGCTCTTCATTTGGAATATGGGAATGGCAGAGGGACGATTAATTAGTTGACTTGCACAAAATTCTAAACAATAGTAGCATTAATTGTTATGTGAAAATGTGGGGGCACTGGAGAACACTCGGTTTAGGACTCTCCCTCCGCCCAGGACAATGACAAGAACTCAGCACCGATCACACGGCCCCGCTGCAGGTGTGCTGCCTGGATGAAGCGCCTCCTCACCACGAAGGGGGTGGGCTGCTGGTCTCAGAAAGGATCACCTTCCACAAGAAATGACAGACCCAAGTCCGCCAAGGAATAGAAGTTTATTGGCTGCTAATGCATTTCATGGAAGGATGCACACCCAGTGGAAGCCAAGATATAGGGATAAGAGGAAAGAGAAATCAATTTCAATAGCGCTTTACATTAATTTTACTATCTTTTTATCCAAATGAGAAGATGGGCCCAGGGGACATCCAACAGCCAAGTCTGCCTAATTCTGGGTGGTTTAAAGAAAAACAACCCCCAACTTCAGGGCACGCAGCTGGAAGCCAGCTTCTTTATAAGGGCTCCAAGCGTCCAAATTATCGTTCCCTGAACGTCTCTCCATCCCTGTCCTCAGCTGCTAAGGGTCTGCGTGATTAGGATTCACTTTGTTTAATCAAAAATAGTTATGCCTCCAGGTATCTCCAAGAAGCAGATTCAGATTTTCTTGGCCATTAGGGTACTTTGCTGCAGGCTGCTTTCAAGAACAGCGTCCTGATTTTAATAGAAACTATGGAAGAATTACTTCAGCTGAACTCCCCAAACACTGCTGTTTTATGTGGAGCTGCAGTGGAGGGCATTTGATGCATTTGCTTCTTCAAGATTCATGAGCTCCTGACTGGCTTGCGTTAGACTCTGAGGTAGTAAATTTTTGATTTTTTTTAAAAAGAGTTTTGTGAAACGAAAGCATTTCTAATTATTGCACACAGAGAGGATTTTCGCCATTATTTCTAAGGATATACTGAAATGTGCCAAGTCCTGTAGGAACTGAGAAGCTAACAAATTTGTCTTGCTTATTACAGCTGATGAATAACCAAATGTTGAATATCCAGATGTCTGATTAGCCCTTTATTTTCTCATATGTGGGCAGAGATGAACATTTGTTAATCCTTAATATTAAAAAAATTAATGAAACCACATTCAGGAAGATAAAAGCCAAAACATTTGGAATTTTCCGGGAGGCCACACTAACCATGGGCCGAGTCTGGAATACACACGGTACAAGCGACCTCATCTGCAGGCACTTCTCACCCCAAGGACGGCAGACGCTGGTGTGAGCAACCCGGGCCCAGAGGTGCCCTGGGTTCAAATCCTTGTCCCACCAGTTGTGAGCCCTGGGACCTCAGATAACTTATTCGACCTCTCAGCTTCCTCAACCAACACACAGGACATGTAACAACAGAATTAAATGAGATACCACCTGTGACTTGCTTGGCCTGGAGCCTGAACACTGTGAATGCTCAAGAAATGGCAACTCACTGCTGTCACTAGTGTCACCGTGGCTGTCACTCTTCTCTCCCTGCCATCTGCTCTCACCTCTCTGTGTGCGGTGAAGACCGGACGAGGCCGGCTGCGGGGTGCGGGGGCAGCAGCGGCCGCGACCCCGTCAGTCCAGGCCCGTCGGTCCCCAGGCCTGTGGTCTGAGGACCGAGACCAGAGGAGGACAGAGCGAACTTCAAACTGAATTCTCATGTTCTCGTTTCCGGGAAGGTCCCCCTTATGTTTGTTTGCTTCAATATGAACAGTTAACAAAAAACCACACTTCTCCCCTGCACGGCTGTTCAATGGCAGATGTAAGTGTGTTTCATGGCACATGTGAATGTATTCTATGACACTTTAAATTTCAACTAAGGCCCCCTTTAGTAGTGATCTGCCAATCAGGTTAAAATGGAGACTGCTTTCTTCCATTACTACTTAACATAAAATTATTAGCAAGATGGGGGGAAATGAGCCCTTCCTCAGGTGGTTTACCTCCTTAACACAGGTCTCCAGGGTGGATTAGGCAGCGTCCACATTTGGAGGAAGCTGGGCCCCCTCGTGGACAGTGATGAAGGCCAGGATTTACCTGACACTAGTTTATGAAGAGGTGGGGGCGGCGGTTGGCCAGGTGTCAACAGACGACGGGGCTGGAGAAAGCAGTGGCTTCCCTCGGGGGAAAGACACCTGCCTTTCACCCTGGAACGCTCAGCGGGAGCAAGCAGCAAGTTCTTGCTCACGGGGTCTCTGCCCGAGCCGGCCTGGCCTCCCTAAGTAGGGGGTACTTCAGGGCTGCTTGGCCCAGGAGCCCCTTGCCACCCGTGGCTATTTTAGGTCACTGAAATTGACTACAGTGAAAAATTCAGGTCTTCAGGTCACACACGGCTGGTGACCACAGAGGCCAGGACGGGGGAGAACCTTTGCAGGGCTGCCGCCGCTGGTTCTCGGAGCAGCACTGCTTTGGAGACGGAGGAGAGAACTCGCCAGGTGTGAGCAGCAGGTGTGAACTGGACCCACAGCAGTTAAACCAGGACGAGTGACCACCTTGTCGTCATGAAGAGATTTCACTTGAGCCTAAGAAAAATGGGTATTTTTAAAAAATTCAACCCATTTCCCAAACCACATGGCAACGGGAAGCCCACGGTACCCGAGGCCTGTAACACCGCGAGGAAGGACGGTGCTACAGAGAGTTTTGGTGTTCAGTGGTCAACACCGCCCAAGGGAACGGCCAGCGTGGGTGGCAGTGCTCTGTGACCGCCCCACCCAAAACAGTAGCCGCTGGTCACGTGTGGCCCCTGAGGACTGGAAATGCGGCCAG
Organism: Artibeus jamaicensis; assembly: GCF_021234435.1. Classification (NCBI taxonomy): domain Eukaryota; kingdom Metazoa; phylum Chordata; class Mammalia; order Chiroptera; family Phyllostomidae; genus Artibeus; species Artibeus jamaicensis. The sequence goes on along the minus strand of NW_026522030.1, from coordinate 37,972,422 downwards.
TGTGCCTGAGGGAGTGAGCTCGTCAGTTCATTCATCCACCGAAACAGACATCTGTGGCTAGTAGCTACCAATTAGATGTCACAGCTTTAATCGCCTAATTCCACGCCGGAGAGGAGAAAACAGAATTTTCCTCCCCAGGGGACTCTGGGGCAGAAGCTCCGTGGGAGGCTGGGGAAGGCATGACCCCGAATCCGAATGGAGGACGGCTGGCGGCCTTTGGGAGGAGACAGCGCCCTACCTCTTTGTTCGTGGAGGCTTCCGTGGGGTCACTGGGATGAAGGGGTGTACTTGAAGACTCGGCGCCCAGGGGCGAGGCACTGCCTGGAGAGGGGGACTGGAACACAACAAGGGAACACACAGTGAGAACCGGAGGGACCGGGACTGCCGGCCTGTGGGCAGCGGCCGAGCACAGAGGGGACGCCGCACTCGACCGGCCCACCAGTGCAGCGGAGGGAACGCCTCTTTGGAAAGCGCTCGCCAAATGTTTATAAAGCCTTTGGGTTTGTCAGGTTTTAAGTTCCTGCCAGGTTTTGAAAGGCGCCCTTAGAGCTTCGCTCCCCTCACCCCCACCATTTAAGGTCAAGTGTTCAAATACAGCAGAAGTTGAATGACAAACTTAAAGCTCTAGATGAAAAAGATATTGGTGATACACAAATGTTTGTGTTTAAAAATTTTTTTCTATTGAAGGATACAAAGACTTTGGGTACTAAATGTCATATAATATCACCTACCCAAGAATGTCCAAGTGCAAAAGAAAAAAAATCACAACACATATTTTTAAAGAGGCAGCTGGGATTGATTTTCATGACCGGAAACTGTACCACTTGTTTTCCTAGTCAGTCCAGATTTCAAATATCTTTTCTGATTTAAACCATGGGCCACTGAAAATTCTGAGATGTTTCAGCATCTGAACAACATTACCTTGGCTGCTCCTAGAAAAGCTAAAAAATTCTGTTAAATGATGTATTTAAAGCAATTCTACTTCTGGGTAGTTATCCAAAAAAACCAAAAAACCATGAAATGAAAAAAATATAGGCACGCCTGTTCACTGCAGCATCGCTCACAGTGACGTGAATGGCCGAGACGTGGCAGCGCCCTGATGCCCACCAGTCCTTCCAGGAGGGGCCGAGAAGTTGTGGTATGCCCACGCACGTGATGGAGCACTATGCAGCCCTAAAGAAGGATGAGATGCTGACACTGGGGACGAAGCGAATGAGCCCGAGAGTGCTGTGCTGAGTGAAATAAGTCAGACAGAGAAAGAAATGCTCTGTGATTTCACTTTTATATAGAATCCAAAAACCAAAACAAATGAACAAACAAAACGAGACAGAAACAGACTCACACACACAGAGAATGAACTGATAGCTGCCAGAGGGCAGGAGGGCAGAGGGGCGGGTGGAAAAGGGAAGGGTGATTCAGAAACGCAGACTTTCGTTTATAAAATCAGTCACAGAGACACAACGTGCCGCACGGAGAGTGTGGTCAGTAGTATCGCAATAACCACGTACGATGGATGGTCACTAGAGTTAGTTCCGGTGCTGATCCACCCCTTTGTAAGGTGTGTGAATGTCTAATCATTGTGTTTTATAACTGAAACTAATATGCTATGTCAAGTATGATTTTAAAATGTGAAAACATCTTAAACGAATAAAATAAGCCTTAGAAAAATAGGGTCAGAGAGCCTGGCCCCCATCAGGCATGTAATGGCCTCGGGCTGGGCTCCGGCTCCTCGCACAGGCAGCCCTACTGGGAGCTCAAAGCTCCAGGCCGGTGCCTGACACACAGCACGGGCTCCACAAACACTGGCTGCATAAACCACAAGACCAGCACAGGGATGGGACTAATCCAGGCTCTGGAAACCCTCTCTAGCTGGTACCTAAACATTTCTGAATGCTCGTGAAATCTTGGGAGCTGAAGGGAATCTTCAAATGAGCCACGAGGATGCTTACGGATTCTGCAGCGATGGTCCTCTGGGGGTCAGACTGCGCTGCTTCACAGTTTGTGGGTGACGTTTGACAGGAATACAAAGCGGAACCCACACAAGGATCTATCCTTTGGGGAACTGTGGGGATGTGTATAAGGGCAGGTGAGTCCTGGGAAAACGAAGCAAAATAACAGTAGCGGATGCTTGCGTCTCATCAGATCTCGCGGGACTGGCCCCCTTGGGGAAGGTGAGGCACAGATATCAGTAAAATACCTCTGTGTGGAAAGGAAAGATGTCCCACAAAGCAGTGGTGCCAGGGAGGGGGCACATTAATAAGTAAGGGAGACCTCGGTGAGCGGTCTGTGAAACCATAAAAAACCAAATCTTTCCAAAAAGTCTGAGTTACAAGAAACACAGAGAGGCACCAGATGAACTGTCAGAGAACGTGGGGAAGTGCGGAAGCCTTCCCACTCAGATGCTGTACGTATGCCCCTGGCCTATTGCTATGAGGTCTGGATTTACTCCCCAGGAGTCCACATTCCCGGGTCTGAGCAGGGCTGTGCCGACCACGGAGTCTCTGAGACTCTCACAGGCGGAAAGCAGCTGCTGCCAGTGAAGCCGAGAGTGAGCGAGGACACACAGCACCCCAGGCCCCGCAGGCCCCGGGCGCAAGAAAATAGCCCTGCGTGCCTTTGAAAAGAAACACGAATTGTTCCATTTGGCACCCAAGAGAGCTGGCGGTTACCTGCTGAGTTATCGCTATGTTTGGCCTCCTCAAAATTCGTGTAGTGAAGTCTTCATGAGAATTTAATGCCTTCAGACTTTCCCAATTTTTCAAATTTGAAGAGTTTCCTTAGAGATTTATGCTTCTCTGTTTCACTTGTCTCTGTGGCAAAGACTGCAAGGGTCCAGTCCCTGGGAAAGCCGGGGCGGCTGGCTTTTCTTTAATTACTTGCTTTGGAAGGTGCTGTGACACATTCATTAAAGTAAAAACCACTCTCCAAAGGACTCCCACGGTGCCTATTTCTTTAACTCTTTTCTGTTGCAAATCCTCTAAAAATGGATTCTTTGGAATGCTGCGGGCGCCTGGTCATCTCAGGGTGATCTGAGGAGACAGGTCATCTGAACAGCACAGGGGGGCGTGGAAGAGGCTGGTCAGGCCCATAGTAAGGCTTGGTGACCAGGGCGGGCACCAGTGTCAGAATGGGCACCCATCGAAGAACCCTGGAGAAGGGGCACAGATGCAGGTGCGGGGGGGCACCGCGCTCACTGAGGCTTCCGTGGGACCAGCACCAACCTTGGCCGGGCCCACTTCCCGTGGACACTCAGTGCTCCAGCCCTCTGCACTCAAGGAGCTCATTCACATTTCCTTCCATTTGCATGTGCAGGGAATTCCCTCCGTCCAGAGAGTCCCCCTCATTCTCTCCTCTGCTCCGTGAGCAATTCGAAAGCACTCATCTTGCTGAAATTTCCACGGTACCTTCTCTCCGGCTGGCATGTGCCAGCCAGGTTTTGTGATCATCTGTTCCTGTGCCCACCTGCTCTCCCTCAAGAGTGCTTTCACTCGTCTTCCTCATCTTTATAATCCAAGTGCCCAGCCTTGGGTCTCATGAACAGCAGGCATTCAGTAAACATGTACTGAATAAATGATTTCAATGGAGTTTGCAGCTTCACCTTCTTTTCCAACTTGCATAGAAAACAGATTGGCCACTACTCTCCTTAGTTTTTAGTGGCCAATGGCAAGTCCTTTTCTGATGTAGCACCCCCCACTCTGTTACGTGTAGGAGGTTAAGTGTGGATTTTGAATTTGAGAAATGGCCTTTGACCACGAAGATCCTGACCTTAGCGCGCCAGCAAAGCTCTTCTGGAGCAGAAAGTGGTCCCAGAACGAGACAGGGCCCCACCTAGTGAAAGCTTATGCTCACCACACCACTGCTGACAAAGTCCAGGTGGACAAAGGCCTTGAGAGCAAACACAGCCTCAACGGAGCCTAAACAAAGGTGTTAGTATCAACACACCTCACGTTATCTGCTCACGAGTCCTTTACCACCAACGTCTGCCTTGCCACTCTGAAAAATGGGGAGAAAACCAGAAATTGGATGATACTTTTTACTTCCAGAGAAGGTGTTAGAGGTAAAATTTAACCACTGAAATATGAAACAAAAGTAAACATTAGTATTGCATATTTCTCTGTCTGGAGTCTCAGGCCTTCTGGGTTACTAGGTCGATATTCAATCTTAGGCAAGTGGGACCAACCGTGGGGAGCAAGTGTGGGCTCAGAAATTCACCAAGGTAAGTGACACATGGGACGACCAGGAGAGGCGGCGTCCAAGGATGACTCAACAACTCCTCATTTTAAATAGTTTCAGGAGTTCTCCTTAAGTTTGTCTTCTGCAGAGTGTGTTCCAGCAGATTCTCCACACCTCTGATCCAAATTTGCCGGGGCAGCTCTGGAGTCTCCCCAGGCAGAGCTCTCTGCCTTAAGACGTGCGGTCTTCAACCTGGGACGAGAGACGGACAGCTCCTAGATCAGAGGTGGCTGAAGGGTGCAGAAGCATCCAAAGGGTAAGGTGATCTTTCATTTAAATTCCGACCGAACAGCTCCGGGGGCCAAACACTCTATTGCTGCCGGCAGGATGAGGCAAGTAGCCGAAGGAACTTTGGGGCCATCCTTTCGGGGGAGAAGAGAAGAGCAACACACCAGTGCCTACTGTCTGTTCCTCCAACAGACATTCGGTGCCTGTCTGCATTCCCGACGCCCGGCCAGAAACAAAGAGAGAAGAGACGCTGTGGTCCTGCCCTCCACCGCTTTCTAGACAATGGGAGGAGGGAGACACGTGAAGGCAGGGATGCGGCAGGTGGCTGGGACATTGATCTCTCAGTGGGGACGTGGGGTTGGGAGGGAGCAACCCTGCAGGAGGGGAGGGGTGTGTATCAGGCAATGCTTCATGCAAGAGGCGACGGCTTCTGCTGAATCCTGGAAACGGCGGTATTCATGAAGTAGGATGGGGTGGGACAGGGTAGGGGGAAGGTACTGGGAACGGAATCAGGTGGAAGCACAGCTGTGCAGGGAAGTGAGAAAGGAGCTGCAGCCCTGCTGGAGGACAGGCCGCCCTGGCTGCGCCCAGGGGCTGCCTGCGAGTCACTGGCCCGGGGTTGTCCCTGAAGAAACATACCGCCACCAGTCCTGAGTGGCCTGGAAGGGATAAAAGGTCATCACTTTCACTCTTTCCTCTCCCTTAATCCTCTTCCACCCCTGGACATCTGCTGAAGGGAAGAGTACCGGAAAAGCTAATGGGATGGCCGTGAGGATACTGCAGAACCAGAGGCAGAGGGCCTGGCTCTTCCCGAATGGATGGTGTCCTTTCTAGAAAGACCTAAGGACTGAGGCAGGACTGAGATCTGAGCTGCCATTGGAAAGGTGTACAAGGACCTCAGAAGCCTTTTGGAGGAATTCAAGTCAAAAGACATAAAAATGTGAGTTCTACCCGGCCCCTTGCTTCCTGTGTCTAACACTGAAGTGTTGAGGGTGTCTGGGGAAGCCCTGGCCCCTGCCTGCACCCGGAGCTCCCGGTCCAGCAGATGCGACACAGCTAGACACACACACAGGGAGGGCGTCCTCTGTGAGCTATGGCCACTGTCGGAGCAAAAGTCACAAGAACACAGGAACAGCCACCAAAGAGCTGGCTGCTCACGATGTCAGTGTCCACCTTAACAGTCGTCCCTGAACACTCGCCTCTCCCTGGTCCATGTCTCTGTCGGCTGGTTTCTCTCGACTGTCGGGACCACCTGGCATTCCAGGGCAAAAATGACAATACTCCCCAAACAGCAAACATGCTACAGAGAAGTACAAATATTGCAAAAATAAATACAAAGCAGAATTTTATAATGCTGAAGAAGGGGGAGTTGGAGAACTGCTCAAACCAGCTACTGATAATCAGTTGGTGGACTTACAGCACTTGACAATAAAGAACAGAAAAATGGAAAGAACGGCGATGTTACAGGTGCTTTGGAAGAGCAAGTAATTAGGAGAGGCCCTTGGGAAAACTGAGTCAGATCTTAGATATTTTTGCTGCACTAGTTCTCTTTGTGATTGAAAGGACCCTTTCTGATAGTGCTGCAAAAACTACTGTGAACTAAGAAGACTATTCTATTACATGATTGAATGCCTTTTTTTGAAGAAGAAAAACAAAACCACTCCCCAAATAAAAATTCTTCTCTGTTCTAGAATTGATGCAGAGTTAAAATGATAACCTACATATTGCCAGTCAAAAGATAAACTAAGCCAACTTATGCTTATAATTTTTAGTATTATTTTTCAAGGTAAAGCTCTAATCAAATTCCCTCTTCCCCATACTTACTTTGAAATGTCAGTCCTCATTTTCAGTAAATTAAAAATTTTAAAGATTTTATTTATTTATTTTTAGAGGGGAAGAGGGAGAGAGGGAGAGAAATATCAATGTGTGGTTGCCTCTCATGCGTCTCCTGCTGGGAACTGGCCTGCAACCCAGGCATGTGCCCTGACTGGGAATCGAACCACAATCCTTTGGTTCTCAGACCCACCATTCTCAATCCACTGACCTACACCAGCCAGGGCTTAGTGCATTAGTTTTAAAGTAGCCTTCTGAAAGTACACTAATGCAGTGATTCTTTAAAACATTCCTGCCCCTTGTGGTTCGAATGTAACATGACAGCTGCTGTAACAGGCAGGACCAGAGAGCAGCGGGGAGAAGAGACTGTCACCTGCGTGGCTGGGCCAGGGCGGGCTTCCAGTGGAGGCGGAGACACAGAAGCCTTCCCTGCCCCACGGCCCAGGACGTGGAAGGCCTGGAACAAAGCCTGTTGGTTGGCAGAAGTAAAAATAAAAAAATCAACTAATTCCTAAGACACTGGATCTAGTCTTTAAAGCCACCATGATCTGGCTTTCCAATATTAGGGTCCATTTTCAAAACTTATTGTCATTCCAGGGAACCAAAGTCACATTCCTCCATTGACAAAAAAAAACATGTAATATTTAAATTTTATATTGTGGCAGAACGAGTAAAACTGTAACTTAGGTTTCAGGATAGTGAAGTGGTTAAGTGCCCAGTGCCTGGCCCACCAGGGTCTGAGTCCTGGCTCGACCACCCATGGCTCTGACCCTGAGAACCAGGGAAACAGCTACGACCCTCCCCTGGGGCTGCCGGGGGGGAGGGGAGGTCCGTCACCGGTGACGACAGGCACAGGGGTCAGCTCAGTGCCTGGGCACATGGAAAGCAGTCGACCAACAACTGGTAAGTCTCTTAAGATTCCGACAGGACAAAAATTACTTCGCCCCCTTTGGGAGGATGCTCACAACAGAAGCTCACCCCCATGGGGGTGTTTTATCTCACCTTCTTGTTTCCTTTCTTAGTAAAATTTTATTCATGGGTAAAATTAAAAAGCACACCACGGGCTCTATAAAATCATACCACAAAGACTCTAAATTAGTTTATAAGCCCCAAGGCTCTTGCTGGTATATTGGGAGTAACTGCTCATTGTGAGCTAAGACAGGGCAGTACACGCAATGGGCCTATGCAACTGCTGGCCCGGCCACTGCCTGCCACTCAAGACGGCGTCCTGGACTGTGGGTGGTGAGGGTGATGCTGTTACAGAGACTGACTGACAAAAGAGAACCTGCATAGGCACCCCTTGTTCTAGTATTAATCTGTGACATGGCATGTATGTCCGCGACACACCAATTTAGGTCACCTGGTTAAAGACCCCAGCCGGCTCTAGCCAACCTTGATGGGTTCAGTACAGGTTGGTCCCTTTCCTCCCAGGAAACTCAGTGAGAAAACTTTCACTGCAATAAAGAGTAAGGGAAAATAATTCTTTAAAAATTACACAGTTTTACCAAGTCTATCTGGGACTGAATTATTGTGGTAATGTCACCAATATGGAAAAACTCATGGAACCTGATTAACCAGCCACTCACACACTACAGGAGCCCCAGCACTAAGAGCCCACGAACCTTCTTCACCAGGGTCATCGGCTGTGTGTTTGCGCCCCCCTGGAACTCACACATGGAAACCCTAACCCTCAGTGGGATGGTGTCAGGAGGTAGGGCCTTTGGGAGGCAACTGGTGTAAGAGGGTGGAGCCCTCACGATGGGGTTGGTGCTCTTATAAGAGACAGGAGAGAACTTGCTTCCTTTCTCTCTGCTATGTGAGGACACAGCAAGGAGACGGCCATCTGCAAACCAGGAAGAGGGTCCTCACCAGAAGCTGACCATGCTGGACCCTGATCTCAGACTTCCCAGGCACCAGAACTGTGAGAAATAAATTTCTGTTATTTAAGCCATCCACTTAATAAATTTGTTATTTAAGCCATAGTATCTTATTAGAGCAGCCCAAACTGACAGCCAGAGACTTTGCATTAAGTACCTCTTAATTCTCCCTTTTAAACAGTTTTTACAAGCTCTGAGCAAGTCATTCCTCTCTTCAAAACTGTTAGTGGTTTCTTTTTGCTTACAGAATAAATCCTAGGCTCTTTACCTTGGCACTGAAGGCACTCCAGGGTGTGGCCTCAGTTTCTTGACCATTTTCTCCCTCCTCGTTCCCGCTCTCTATTGTCAAGCCGACGGAACTCCTTTCTGTTCCCTGGAAACTGAGCTCAGTGCCTCTGTTTACCCTCCTTTGGACCCCACCTGGCCACGAGCCTCCGCAAGCCCATTTCAGAGGTTGCTTCTTCCATGAAATCTTTCCAATTCTTAGGTGAAAGGAATCTGCCCCCTGGGAGAACCGCTTGTATTTTATCTGTGCCATTCTTATGATGCATCACTTTTCCTTTGTAGTTTAGAAAAGTATAATACTATATAATATTTATAATATATTTTAATTATGCTATTTTAACAAGCACCATTAAGGGCAGAATTTATGATTAATTTACACGCTTTCTTCTCCAAGGGCTTAGTACAGGGTTTCCCATGAAATATACAACAGGAGTTGAGTAGTGTGTTGAAGATATGGGAGGATACATGCCACCGACACTTGGTATCAGAGGAAAAGAAAACACAAGACAGGTTTGTGCACAGAGTAGCTTCTGCACACATGCAGCGCTGCCCGTGGTGCTCATGTGAGTGTGTGCACCCACGTGTAGCTCATGTGAGTGCGTGCACCCACGTGTAGCTCATGTGAGTGTGTGCACCCACGTGTAGCTCAGGGTCCTCTTCACTGGTTCTTCTTTTTTAAATGCAAATGTTCAATAACAGCATTACTTAATTCTTAGGTACTAATGTATTTTTTTAAAGATTTTTATTTATTTATTTTTAGAGAGGGGAGAAGGGAGGAAGAGAGGGGGAGAAACACTGTCGTGGGAGATGAGCCTCGATTGGCTGCCTCTCACACGCACCCCAACTGGGCACCTAACCTGCAACCCAGGCACGTGCCTTGACTGGGAATCACACTGGCGACTTCACTTTGCGGGATGGTGCCCAACTAACTGAGCCACACTGGTCAGGGCTTAATGTATTTTTCTTTCAATATTATTTTAGATTGGTTTTGGTGCAAGGCATAGTGGTTATAGAATCACATGCTTTACCCAGGGGTCCCCTGATTATTTCCAGTCCCTCAACTGGCACTGCACAGACTCGCTGCAGTACTACTGACCACATTCCCTGCGCTGCACTTTCTATCCCATGACTATTGTGTAACTGCCCGTTTGTGCCTTTAGCGCCTTCACCTCTCTCACCCAGTCCCGCACCCCCCTCCTCTCTGGCAACTACCGGTTTCTATCTACGTCTATGAGCCGGTATTCGTTTTGTTTATTCACTCATTTTGTTCTTCAGATGCCACATACCCGTGAAATCATATGGCGTTTTTCTTTCACTGACTGATTTCACTGAGCATCACACCCTCTTGGTCCGTCCAGGCAGCTGCCCACGGTGGGATCCTCCGCACTCGTTCTCCATCGTGGTCTGCCCCCCTCCTGTGGCAGATGCTGCTTGCAAATCGTGCCTTCTCGTGTGATGAGAAAAGCAGTGTGGACACAGGAGGAACGAGCCTTCCCGAAGGTGGCATTTCACGTGGACTGTAATCCAGCACTCGCTCCATCCCTTCCTCGCCTGAACATTCTGGTTCCATTCCCTCCTCTGCATGGAATTTCACGGGTGGTGAGCCAGGGACCACGGCTCGCACTTCAGTTCTCGGGTAAACGTCTCCTTTGGGGACCGTGTGGGGCTTCTGTAGCTCTGCTGTCCTCGAGTAGCTTTCCCCCTATGCATATTGGTTTATCCAGTTTTATCCTTTTTATAAATTAAATATGCATTGTTTAACTCACTGATCTTAGCTGTTTTAAATTAACTTTATTCCATCTTAGAATTATTTTTAAAAACCCAAATATATGATTAGTTTTGCTTTGCTCCAAGATGTTTGTGCTTCTGAAACTTGAAACTGCTTTAAAAATCCATAATTATTTGCTCTCAGTTCAAACTATATTATCAATGCACATTTATACTTCTTTAATGTGGAGAAGTAGGAAAGTGAACATAGGCATTTAAGGGGCATAATTATGCTACTAAAATGATAATAGCCTGGGACTAATGGAGTGTTTTATACATACGTTTATAATGAATTCAATTAATACCAACAGAACATTTGAGGTAACTGTCAGTTAAAATATTCTAGTTCTTCCCATTCTCTCTTGTCCCACAGGGAGAACAGTCCCGTTCCCAGGCCACGTCCGTTAAACCCACGGGAGGGCCGCGGCATGAGGTCGCGCACCACCCTGAACCTCAGAGACAGCCTGACACGGCAGCAATCTCAAAGAGAGGCTGCTTTCACTGTGGGGTTCCATACAGATAATTCACTGTATCACCATCAAAAGGGCTCCAGGTTTATGAAGCCGTGTTCTCAAGGGCAACAAACAAACAACTACATGAAGACGCACATAAACAAAACCAACTGGTTAACTGTGAACCAGAGTCACCACTGTGAGGTGAGATGACCAGTTCGGCAAAACTGATCCACAAACACAGGCTATCCTTTCTGCTCTGAAACAGCCTCGACTATTTCTTTGAAATGCATTACAACTTGTGATGGACAAACGAGGGAGTCTGTTCCTCATCCCCCCTCTAGGGCCATTCGATTCCTGAGGCTCTCCCTGCACCTTCATTCCCTGGCCACCTGACCTGGGACCCTCGGGGGGACAACCCATGTCACTTAGTTTGTATTAAGAGAGGCAAACTGTTTCCTGTAATAACGCAGTACCAGCTAGGAACAGTTAAGGAGGGCTTTCGACGTGCCGGGCACGATGCAGGGCACATTATGCCCATCACCTCATGTACTAGCAAAGCAGTTTCTGCCGTGCCAGGAACTGGCCTCCATATCAGAACACAGACAGGAAGCACCCAGTGCTGCTGCGGGGAAAGTGAAGGGCATGGCGTCTCTCTAAGTGATCGGCCCTTTCTCCCCGCAGGTTATCTGGGACTTCAAGCAACAGGCAAACCTGATTCCATTCTTCCCATCCTGGAATCTGCCCACTCTCCTGGCCTTTTCCAGTTCTGTTCACGTACTGCTACCACTGAGGGAAACACAGAGAACGATTTACAACCTGACGGGACTAGCAGAAGAAAAGGCAAAGCGGTAAACGTTGCTCTGAAGCCTGCAGGTCTACCTACCTCGTCTTCCTGGCACTCGAATTGGTACATCCAAAAATTCTCCATCTTCACAGGTGCTCTGGGGCAGCAGGGCCAGCTCCGGTGCCTCCCCTTGTGAGCCGAGCCCAGCTCCTGCCCTCAGTGCCCGTCTGGTGGACTGTTCCCAGTGGTGTTAGATGCCCCAGTCAATAATGCAGCTGTAACAGGAGCTGTGCCACCTCCCGGGGCGCGTGACCCGTCCACACGAACCCCTCCCCGCCCGAACGGCGCACGCAGCCTGTCACGTGTGACTGGTGGATCATCCTCAGCTGATGCTCCTCCCGAGGGCCTGGCCTACCCCTTCTGGCAACGACACCTACTATTTCTGGGGAAAATAAACCTGGTTCTGAGGTGCTACCAGAAACTTTCACACATCTAAACTCTGCTATGTTTATAGAACTTGTGAATAAGAAGCACCCAGCTCATGTGGAAGGAGGGGGCAGGAGTTGTGAAGAAGATGCTCTCTCGGGACACGTGCTAGAATGCACCTGAGCATTTTAAGAGAGCACTGTGGCCAGCAGGACCTGGGCTTCTGGAGACATGGGATGCTGGAGGTGGCCCCTCGCCACCTCCTCACGTGTGCCAAGTGCCTCTGACATCCTTGCACTACAATCTGAATAAGGGGCAAACAAACCAGCCACACGAACACAGAGAAGAAAACTGCCCCCGGGGTGAGCATGGCGTGACCCAAACCAGCGAGGAATCCCAAACTGGGTTCAAGAGCTGGACCATATCTGCTGGTCCTCCGCAGACTAGAGGAAGGTCAAGAAATACGGATGGAAAGGGGAGGGAGGTGGGGAGCACAGGGGAGGTGGGCTGGAATGGGAGTAAAAGACAGAATACTGTAGTTGAAAAATAATTTTAAAAATAAATTAATTACTTAAAAAGAAATACACAGGGAGGGAACCTGAGGTGGGCAGGGTTGTTCTGAAAGCAGAGGACAGGAGGCAGACAGAGAGATCTCCCAGAGTGAATCCGTCTCTTAAAGATCTGTGGCAATGGAGAGTGTGGGGATGCGTGAAAGATGAAAGGCACAGGACATCCGGGAGACTCGTCCCAATCAACGGCTTCAGCCTTCTCTCACCAAAGTGTCCACCAGGCACGCTGACAGGCCTGAGTCCACTTGCATAGTTAATGAGTTGTGATAGTATCAAAGGGCAGGAAAAAAAGAAGCAAAGAACTTGAACAACTGACAGCTGGAAAACTTCCCCGTGCTCGCGGGCCATTTCCAGTGCTGCGGACAGCTGCAGGCCAGAGTGGGGGCAGGGTCAGAGGGAGGCCCTCAGGCACGCCTGTGTGCACCCCACTCGCACTGCTGTTTCCGACCGCCTCGCTGGTGGCCGGGCCGCCCCTACCACAACTCAGGGCCGCCCGGTGCCCCCACGCAAGAACGCCTTTTTCGACACGGTGAGCAGGGCAGGCAGGAGGTGCTCCTCCTACTTTATACCACTGGGCAACTCTCAAAACACTTTCTTCTTTCCATTTATTATTTAAAAGACAGGAAAATCCCTGAGTGTTGATTCTCAAATACCTGGATTGAACATCCCCTAACGTTTATTTCTCCCCAGCCCATGGGCGAAGCTATGTCTCCCACTATCACTCTGAAAATGTGGTTTGGATTCATGAACCACTCAGGACAGGCTGAAGCCATTATAACCTTCGCTGCTGCTCTGGAAAGCTTGTAATTTTTTCAGTTATTAATCAGAGAGCCATCATCACACACAGACTCAACATCGCCAGAGAGACTGCAAAAAAACAAAACAAAAACACACACACAAAAGAAAACCACACACACACGCCATAAAAACCCTGCTAGGCCTTCTGGAAGGTTATAGAAAGCATCTACACACAGTGTCCCTTTGGAGTCACAATTCAGAATTCTTTCCTTCCCTTTAATGTTCAGTCGGCACCTGAAACCTCTTTAATTATTCACCGCTGCCTTCTCCGTGCCTCATCAATAATGGATAACACCCAGGATGGAAAACTTCACTGCCACGAGGAGGTGGTTGAGATGGGAGCCTCAGGAACAGGGTCCACACCTGAGGGAGAGGCCGAGACATCAAGATGACGGCCGGCCTCTGGCCCTGTTCTCTGGTGTTCTCCCTGCACCGTTAAGACCTCTTAACTCTGTGTCTCTCAACCTTTTGTGGGTCACGGCACATGTCAACTGGAGAAGCTCTGCGGCCCCAGAGAGGCTGCTGGGAGTGAAGGCAAAATGCCGGGGGAGCCCAGTTTGCCCCATCCCCACAATTCTGGGAGATCATCAGTGCTCTGGTTGAAAAGTTCTGCCATAGCTTACAAATGAGTCTTTACAGCAAATTCCTTTGACACTGGCAGTTCCTTGAGAACACAGTTAAAATCCTTCTTATGAAGAGTGCACATGGATGCGCTTGTTCCTTCAGGACAACCCCTCGTCTTTCCCACTCCTACAGGCCCTTCTGAGCCCCAGCTCCCTCGGACGCCGCCACCTGCCCCATCTCTGTGCTGGCTCACACACCTGCTCCCTTTTTCACCACTTTGGCTTCACTCTGCCTGTCGTTTCAGAGTCTGCAGATCTGCCTACTCTCAGCCAGACAAAATAAAGACAGCCCTGGAGTTGGGAATGGCTGACAAGGCCAGCAGCTGCTCTGTCCTCGGGTTTTAAGCCCGGCAGCTCTCTGCTGGCAAAGGCAATGACAGATGCCCAACATGATAGGCAGGCTCCTCGGATGTGCTCACTGGTCTCCACCTCCCAGTACTCAGGCCCTTGTGCGAAGGACAGTGACTTCCTTCTTGCTATCAGACACCATGGTCTTCTGGTCCTGCACACTTTATTAAGTGAGCTGCCACGTGGGAGCGTGTCCATGTGGTGAAAACCCAAGGATGCCTCTGGCCAACTGTCAGTTGGGAAGTCCAACAGCCCCTGAGGGTCTGAACGAACACATGAGCTCGGGAGCAGGTCTTTCTCCAGAAGGGCCCTAGGACGGCCACAGGCCACAGGCCACTGACACCTTGCTGGTGGCCTCTGAGAGAACCTAGAGCAGAGAGCCAGTTAAGCCATGCCAGCTAGATTTCGGACCACAGAGACAGTGTGAATTCAGTGTGGCTTGTTTTATGCCACTCAGTTCTGGGCGATTTGTTACGCAGCAGTAGATAACTACAGATAAAACACCAAATAAGGCTTCAGATGAACACCTCAGGGGCAGGGGACGCTTGGAGGTCTGGCTGAGGGCTCAACAACGGACTAGCCTGGAGTAGATCTTAGACTATGCCCAGGCAGGGCCCGTGTCTATTCTAGCCAGAGCCTGAATCTCGGTTGCTGCTCTGTCCCTGGGGTCCTGGGCAGTGCCTGATTTTTGGAGGAACTTGGAATACTTCATGAATGAGTGGGTGATAAATTGCGAGACAGACTCTCGGTTTGTAACCAGGACAGTAGTCACAATTCCCTCTGGTTCACTGACAAAATGATGAACAGCAGAACTCCGTGGTCAGGCCCTACTTCTTACTCACAGACAATGTCCTATAGGTAATTGGTGTCGCTTAAACCCAAAAGCCTTGTCAGCAGAACGACTGTTCAATGTAACAATGGTAACAACTCAACCCAATCACTTTACAGTGCTGTGCATGGTGGGTGGCTGAGAATACATGTTATTCCTTTGATGTCATTGACTCATCTAAGGAGGGGTGTTCTATCAGTTTCTGAGGTCTGCCTGGTGACACACAGAAGGGCCGATTTCAGCTGTCCTGACAGTGGATCCCTTGGTTCTAAGGTTATGCTTCTGGACAAGCTCCTGGCATGCTGACCCGGATGGTCGGCCAGCCGACTTTTTTATGCAAAGTCTGAGCCATAGAAGAGAACAAAGTAGGTTTCCGAGCCAACACTGGGACCCCTCCACAGGAGGCCAGGAGAACAGTCTGAGACAAGGATGCATGGAGTCTAGTCCTTTTCAGGCTCAAGCGGACACAGGACGGAGCTAACTGTCCCGGATCCACTTGGGGGAACTGTGCCTCAGCACCACTTAAATTCATTCGAATGTCCGTCTGCTTGAGTTCAGATCCCATTCCAATTTCATCTCTTGTTGTCCACATCCTGGACACACTAGGGCTGGCTGGAACTCCCCGAGGAGGGTGCGTCCACAGAAGGAAATCTCTCAACTCAGAGAACCTTACGAGGAGTCTTTCACGGAAAAAGAATCCTCCAACAGTTCTTTTTACTTACCCTTTTAGGTTTGACAACACAACCCCAAGGTCAACAGGATAAAATGCTGCTAATAAGTCTTAATGAATTAGCATGTGAACTTGATCTTGGTCAACAGTTTCCCAGCAACGGTTAATAAAACAACAACATGTAGGCTGATGGTGAATTCAGGGCAGGGGGAAAGGGAGCGAGAGCAGGGAGGAGGCGACATTAGGAAATGAAGGCCCAGATGAAGGAGGGAGGTTCCTCTGCCCTCTTTACAACATCTTTTTGAAACTTTTTTTTAAGGTGGGTGCAGAAGTGAGGTACATGATGAGTGAGGCAGGTGTTAACATCAGGCCCTCACTTCCCAGGGTTTTGACAACAGCTCCTTCTCAGCAAGGGAGTGGCTGATTTCTGACTAAGAAGTGTGAGTGCTGAGCTGGTTTCCTGCCTCAGAATACTTTCTCCAATTGGTCTTTAAAATTGGAGATGTCAATAAAAGGTAAATGTTATCTGAAGGGGGTCACGCATGCTGCCATTATCACTAATTAGCAGTTTTGTTTGACTTAATTAGATCAGCTCTGGAAAACAGGCTGACAGTATATTGCTGCTTAAGGTGGAAGTGGAGAGCTCGGTCATTCGAAGCGCGTCACCAGGATTGGCAGGGCAGTAAAAGCCTGGGAGGGCTCTGAGCTACGGGGAGGGTAGAAAGGAAACACCAGCCTGGAGAGGGAGAGGAAGGGGTGCTAACGACCAACTCCCCCTAATTCAGTTTGTCATTGATCAGTTCGAAATATAAGTGAGTTTGGCCTACTGAGTAACAAATACACCAAACTTGTGATTCTTCCTTCGCATTTTCATAGAGAACTCAGTATCTGCAAAGCCACTTTCTCCCACAGTCGTCTTGGAAGATCAATCTAATAATTCATTCTACTGATGGGAAAACTGAAACCATGGGAGACAGCAGGTGACCAACTCAAGGTAACCGCAGCAGGTCACCTGTAGGGCAGGTGTTTACATATAATGACTGCTTACTGAGCATCAGCTCTGTGTGCCTTGCTCCAGTACAGGAGAATAAGACACTGTGCCTTCAGTAGACTGACAATGAATTGGAGAGGCAACAGGCTAATGCATGTAAGACAAGTGGATAGCAAGACACTAAAGAATCAAGCGTTCAGCTGGGGTGCACAGTTTAAGTTGGTGGTTACTGATTTTGACTGGCCCTCAGAAACACTGATGCCAAGATCCAACCTCCAGAGTTGCCAGTCATGAAATCTGTAGCCCTGGGATGTCTCCATTCAAAGCAGGGCCCTGATTGTATTGCATGATGGGACGTGATCCGGATGAAGGGGAGAGCCAGTGTGGTAAGAAGTGTGGTATGGAGGTAGGTGGGGATGAGCAGAAGTAGATTTTGAATTTGTAAGTCCAAGGTCAGTGAGTAAGCTCTGTGTGTGTGTGTGTGGGGGGGGTGGTCCTTACATGCCAAGGGAGCTATATGGTCTCAGTCTGGTGGGGGCTGCCTAGACATACCTGGAATTATTACTTCCTGGGGGACTCTCCTGATTTTTGCCTACGACAAAGGGCATGAGACATCCAAAATGACGTGCCCTCTAAAGCTCTGTGAAACATGTTAAAGATGGTGATGAGCCAGCCAAGGCTACTGGGTCACATGACCCCGCTATTTGCAGCCATTCCATCTGGGAAACTGAGGTCAAAATGGCCAGGTCGGCCCCCAATCTCCTCTGATCCATTCCCAGTCTGATTTAACCTGTTTGGGGGGTTCCCACTGAAACACGGTCTGGCCAACTGCACAGGCCGACTGGGCATCCCGAGCAGGCAATGAGGAGCCTGTTTCTCAATGAGGGAAAAATCAGGAGAGAGAAAGTGCCGTTGGGACTCTCCAGCAGACTGAGGTGGCCTTGTTGAAATGAAACCACACCCTCTCTGTGGCTGCTCTCGGGAAAGTGCCAGTGAAAACTGTTTTAAAGAAAGTGGCTGGAGAAACTACATTTCTGTATTAAGAATGTGTTGCCAGTTGCACTTTCAGTGGGGGTATTTCTTCTAATTTTGAAGATAATCACGTTTATACATAAATCACATTTCAGAATTCCCCAGGACTACATGGACCCAGAATTTAATTGGGTTACATACAGAATTCAATTATCTCTGATATATGTGTTCCTCTCCCTGCACCTTCCCTTCCTCCCCTGGATAACCCAGTCCACTCATCACAAAAAATGTCTGGAGTGCACAGTGGGGGGAACTGATAGAATTTTCCTAAAAACTCCTGGGAAGTTTCTTGAGCCCCAACTTATTAAGAGCACGTGTCAGACACCCAAACTGCGGTCCTCTATGCCGTTCTTCCATCTAGAAAGAGATCGTAAAATTCTCTCTGGAGAAATCGTCCATTCTCTTCCCTGGTGCCTGGCCTGTCACTTCTCGGCACAGTTTCGCATAGACACCGACTAGTGAGACAATCCATTAAAAAGTTGAGAAAGATTCCTCTTGGGAACAGAATCAGGTGAAGAGAAAAATTGGAGCCTGGGGTTAAAAAAAACCCCAATCTTTCCCATCACTTACTTTCATGCCACGGAGCACAAAGTAATCGCAACCCTTGCCGTCTGCTGGCAGATCGTTGTACGAGTTTGCTCTGCTGATTCTGCCACGGCCGTGGACTAGTGTCAGTGGGGAGGCACCTGCCGGGCCTTGTAAACAGTGCCTGCCTGGAGCGGAACTGACAGGCAGAACTCTGAAGGCGAGTTAAAATAATCAGAGATAATACTTCACATCCAGGAGGAGAGAGCGGAAGCACCCATTCTCCTATTTCCTCTTGTTTCCTCATGATTGAAAGGAATTATCTGCTCTCCAACAGGGATTTCAAGGTCAAGGCTTTTCCTTTTGCAGTTGCAACAGTCAGATCATTCCATCTTCAAAAAGTTCCACTGGTCACATCAGGCCCTCACAGTTCCTAGAAAAAAATGGCTCATTTCTGTTGTCGTCCTTAGGGACTACTAAATTCTCTTCTGTCGAGCATTACTTTCCACTGGCAGAGACACAGCAATTCATCGCTGACCCTAGGTTACAGGATGGGCCATTAAAGGTACTCTGGGGAAGGAAGGCATCTTGAAAACATTTAATTTTTAGAGTCAAAACCATGAACCTAAATAAGTATACAAACCTGAGCAGAAATGTCTGCATCCGCGTTGGACCTCCGCAGTTGCCGGTGTCTTCCTGCTATCCTTCCCACACGTGTTCAGGGGTTTCCAAACTGGAGCCCATTCTCAAGCCCACAGCTCCAGAACACGTCGGGGTTTCACTGTCAAAGTGCAAACCTGCTCACCAAGGAAGGCTCTTCGCCTCCGGGGGAACGCCCCCCCCCAATCTCCTTCTCCCTCCTCCACTTTTGTGTGTGTGACGTCAGCCAAATGGAAGCATGTGCGCTCCATACGCACACACAAACACGGCATGACACTAAAATGGAAACTCAGAACACTCATCTTATCGTATTACAGTGAATAAAAAGTCATTCTTCTAAAACGGTGCCTGTACCATACAGAAGTGTTTGCCTGTTTTTTTTTTCTTCAGGAAAACAGATAGTAACGATGAAAGGATACCTGTGCCTAGTGAGTGAACGCTAAAAATGGATTCCAACTCTTTTATAATTTTAATTTAGGGCCAAAGAAATACAAGAATGTATTTTTAAAAGTCAAACATTACTGCCTAGTTCATGGCCAACACCAAGGTCCTCTCCCCCACTCCTCTCCAACCTTACGTCTTTGAGTATTTCTCCTGGTATCTGCTACGATAATTGTGAGTGGCATGTTTACACCACTCACGCCGATCTTTCCATTTTAGACTTGGCTTCTGCTACAAAAGACTAGGGTTTACTGCTTTTGTGCTCCACCTTCCCTTTTCCTCCCAATGTTACGCTTCCCGGGTAATCAATATTCAGTGTTTGTAGTCTGAAGACTGTGTACTTGCCCTTCCCTGCTGAGACACACACATTGCATTATTGCATTTCTTGCCTGTATAACAGTTGTTTTTAGTGAGAAAAAGAACTGAATTGTTTTTCCATTCGTTTAATTTTCTGTGTACTAATTAATAATTCATGCCCAACGCTCCTGAAACAACCTAAGAGTCCTCTCGGTGCAATCCTATTAGGAAATCTCTCCTTTCCATTCTTTCAGGAGACCTCCTAGGCCACACTGCACTGGGTGCTGCCTTGGCCTGCGTCACGGCCGTCACCTGGGGTCTCCTTCCCTGGCATCCCGCGGGGCCCTGTCTCTTTCCCATGTTGGAGCCCATTTCCCAGTGTCTAGCAGCTTCCCGAGGAAGGTTATACAGGAGGGACCTTTTCTGGGGCCCTGCATGTCTGAAAACACTGTTAGTCCACCTTCTCACCTAACTGGAAATGAGACCGGGTATATGTCTCCCAGGTTTTTGAGAAATCCAACATCACTGTGATTCTTGATCATGTGTAACCTGCGTTTACGTTTCTAAAAGCCTACGGGATATTCTCTTTCTCCCTGTGTTCAGAAATTTCTGTGCGTCTTTTTTGTTTCATTGCTCTAGGTACCCAGTGGAATCTTTTAATCAGGAATTCGCATGTCGGTTGATTCTAGGGCGCAATCTTTCATAATTCCTCCCTTTTTCCTATGTTCCCACTATTTTCCATCCTTTTGACCTAATTCTTCCACTTGAAGATTTCCTCTTTGTCTTCTAACCTTCCTACTGAAGGGTATTTTTAAAATGTTACTTTTAAATTTCTGCTGTCATATTTTTTAGTTAAAAACTGTTTAAAAATTTTTAAATGGCATCTGATCCTAACTCAATGGCTTCCCCGGCTTCCCTTTCCTTTGGGAGGACGTCGGTAAGTGCCGTACAGTTTCCTTCTGCTCTGAGTGCTGCCTCTACTTCTCTGAGTTCTTTCTTTCACTTGCTTGTTTTTGGTGACTTTGTCTTTCACATTAGAGATGTTTTTCAAATGTCTGGTGATCCTTGGATGTCCACGTATATTTAACAGTGTGTTGCAAAAAGCCCACACCTGGCAGTAACCTTTACTGTGGGGTGATGTGATGGAGACCCAGGTATTAGGCTTGGAATCGCCCAGACAGGAGCATCTGTAGGCATCTTCTCTAGGGCCCATTCTCCCGGAGAGGAATACTCTAACCTGCCCTGGGCTCTGGGGTCAGGCGGTTCCAGGTTTGACAGCTCAGACCTCAAAGGTGTCCCGAGTCCCACCGCTTAGCAGGCCCCGTGTTCCGCAAGGCTCTGCGTGCCCAGCCTCAGCTGTGGCTGCTGTCCACGGTTCCAGCGCTTCCCTGGTTCACCCTTCCCTTACAGCAAGCCTCTGGTCTCCTGTGGCCGGGGGAGGAGCTGTCACCGGGCCACATGGGCTGCACAAGGGATCTGGAATCCAACCTCTCCTGTGACAGACTTTCAGACTGTCCTTTTCTCCCAGCCATACTCCCGTCACCTGAGGCATCTGGTGTCTCAAATTCCCAAGCCCATCTTGGGGGTCCACAGCACAAATCCTTACAGACACTCAGCAGGGAAGGCAAAACAGAAACCCATCAGGATCCTTGTCTATGGTAACAAACCATTCGGGTCCCCAAGGCTGCAAACAACAACGGTGGACTCTTTTCTCACATGGCATGTCCACGGGGTCAGCAGGGGGCCCTGCTCATCATGGTCACTTGGGACCCGTGGTAACAGAGGCTCTGACATGAGGCTTCAGGGAGAAAATTCTGCCCTCAGTGGCTTCTGCCTGTTACTGCTCCTATTGCATGGGTCATGCCTACTTCGAGGGGACGAGGAAGCATCGTGCAGGAAGAAAAGGACAGCTGGACATCCTGGGGAGCACTAATGTCCACCACGGCCAGACGCCACTTTAGTGATCCAAAGTTTTGTTGTTCTCAGCTTGCTGCTGTTTCCTGTCTCTTGGTGCTTGTGGCTTTACATTTTTAAAGAAAATGTTTACTGTTACCTTGGTGTAGCTCTAAGAGGGAGCAGAGATAAACACCATTTCGAGCTGTAGAACACACCACTCAAAGTAGCCAACACCCTCCAATTAACGCTGGGTGCTGCTACTGCTGGTCTCTGATCCTGCCGTGACTTTGTCCTCTACTCAGAATGCATTTGTCGCCTACAATGAGATTGGGGGGGGGGGCTGTGGAACTTTTCAGAACTGGTCATTCATTAACAATATTTTTCAAGCAGGGCATTACTAGGCCATTTTCAAACCCCTATCTGGAAAAAGAGAAAGTCTACTAGAGGCAAAGCACTAGTATTTTTTAAATTTTCAGAAAACAATGATCCACCGCAGTGCTGAGCATCTAGTCTGCGTTCAGTAAGTTCTTGCTAATGAGCAACCCTATTTTCGCATTCTGTGCGAGTCACCAGGCAGCAAAAGCCAGTTTGCCCCAAGTGGAGAGAAGAATGCTCAAGTTCTGAGGGAATTAAAAGTACTGCTCAAGGCAGATTTCGCTATCAGTAGTTATCCCTGGCCAGCGGTAACGTGGACGTGTTGTATGTGCTTCGCCGCAGCTTCCGGTCATGCCAATGGCGAATGAATGCACTGCTTTTGTACCAAGAACTGCAGGGTCACTTCCCCAGGTCTGCTGACCACGACCACAGCAGGACGCCCCTGCTGTTAAAACTGTACGTGTGCTAATGAAAGTTAGAGCTCAAATCCACAGACATCATATGGGGAACTGCCTAGATGATAGCTTTTCCCCCTTTAAATCAGTGGTTCTTAATCTTTTTTAAGCTTAATCACAGGGAGAATTTACAAAGCAAAATGAAACAAAACCAGGAAACAAACAAAAAGCCCCAAACCCCGGATTGCTGGGCCCTACTCAGGTATTCTGATTTAGAATGGAATGGCAATAATTTGTATTTTTAACAAGTACCTCCCAGACAGACTTCAGGTCACACTGCTTTTAACAGTACTTCCCATTTTCTGTGTGGAATGCGCATTCAGGAAGTATTTTTTGATGCTGATGTGGAAATCAACAGAACATATATACTTATATTTCTCCCCCACAATACCATCAAAGAGGTAGCAAATGAAGGTCCTTCCTATAGATATGGCATGATGGATGAAGTACAACCCCCAAATTCAAATGGTTTAAAACCAACTGGTGGAGTATTTTAAAGCACAGGTTAGGTTTGGGGTTTTGCTTTGTATTAACTATTCATAACCCAGTAAGCTTTACTCACCAGTTTCTTGGCATCAAGCTGAATTTCCGGGAGTCTGGGTTTCTAAAGCATCATCCAACATTCTAGAATTAATTCCACCTTTGGAGTGAAACGATGCACGAGAGGGTTAAGTTGTCCTAGTATAAATGAGTAAGAGCAAGCCTCCTGCCTTGCACAGTGTAGGCTGTGCTGTGGGTTCATCGTGAGGCTGCTGGGAACACGTGGTTGAGCTGGTCATTTCACAGGAGAAAGCTGAAGGAGCGGCCAGGCCAGCATCAGGACTTTGCTCCTATGGCCTTCTCCAAGTTTCTAAAAGAGTATGGAACCAGGCCTCTTGCCAGCTCCCTACTTTCGAAAAGCTGCTCCATTTCTACTTTATGTGCAAAATGCTTGTTGTACTCTCCCCACTTAGCTGGGAGGAGCCTGGAAACAGCTAGAGGTCAAAGGGAAGTCTACCTGTGGGCACACCTGTTTTGACCTTTTGGATGTGAAGCCTGGGAAACAGAAGTGAGGCACAGGGCATCGTGGACGAGGCTGACCCAGTGCTGCCCCCTTGCTGGGGAGGATGCAGGTCCTTGGCCAACAGTTCTCCAGCTTTTCCTTCAAGGTGCCAGCGATAAAATCAGCTAACAGCAAATGTCGATTGTTACTGAAAGAGGAGGTGAGTGATACCTCTCTGACCCGCATAGCCCTTCTGGTATAAGTAAAATGAACGGCTTCCAATAACGGTTTCTTACTCCAAAGATATATTGAGAAGCAGCTTAGTGCCATCGTAAAATGAAGAATTAAATGAAATTGAATTGAACCTCTTGGACCTTTTTTACTCGAAGCTCCCATTTTAATCGAAGTTGCTTAAAACTTTTTCAAAAAGAATGGGAAAGTGAGAGTCAAAGTGGAAAGGGAATCGTTATAACTGGGTAATGGGGCAAAGGTTAATCTTCTTGATTTATTTTGTATAGATTGTAACACTCAAGCTTGCCATGTTATCAAATTTCTTACGTATTTCAAAAATGAAAACTAAAATGTTGACAGGGACAGCAACAGGTTTCTGTACCTCTTCACAAAGAAGCACAACTCAGTTTAAAGCCAAAAACATGTCTTTTGTGACATGAAAAAGACACTCTGGTATGACTGGAAGGGAAAATTAAGCACTTGCTCAAAGCCACATTGAGGCACAAGGGGGTAAAAACTGCAGAAACTCCTGGCAGAAAAGGGCTCTAAAATGATTCCCCTGAAAAGGCCACACTCTCTGTCTCAAACCTCTCAGGGGTTGCTTTAAAGCGGTGGTTCTTACATTCTGGTCCGGGGACCAGCTGCACGGGCTTCGCCTGGGAACTTGTCAGCGACAAACATCACCTGAACCCTGTGAGCCCAGAAAACAGCAACGGTTAAGAGCCGTGCCCTGCCTCCCCCCACCCTCTGTGTTTTGGCAACAGCCTACTGCAGCAAACCCCCCACCCCATATGACTTAGATGAGACTCACAGGTAGGTGCCCTTGTCTACCGAGGACAAAGCCAGACAGACCCTCCACGTTCCCATTAGCTGAACTTTGGATTAATCAGAACAAAGTACTGGTTAACCAATCTTTGGTTAAGCTTCTCTCCTTCCTCCAGGTCCTTGAACTTTGGCCAGTCTACAACTCCTCTACAGCAGCCCTTCCTGACACTATGCTGGTCTCAGGTTAAAACATTCTCTCATCTGCAAATGCATTCAAACCAGCTTTCTTCCCACTTCCTCATACCTGTCCTTTTAGCCTACCCCTACAGACCCTTGCAGATCTCAGAGATCCTCCTACTGCCAGCCTTCCCTCCACCCCTTCCCCATTACAATAGCACCATCCTCCCCTCGGGGGATACTCCTTTCCAAGAGTCTCTCCTTATTCAATGAAGACTTGCGGTGTTTTGTTTTGACATCAGAAATACAAATTCTCAGGTCCCACCCTAGACCTTCTAAATGAGAGAGGGGGGTGGGGAGGCAAGGGGTGGAGGGTGCGCCTAAAACTCCATTTCTGAACAAGTGCTCTCGGGGCAGTTTGAGAACCGCTGATTCACAGCGACACCTCTAAGATCTGATGAGCGCATTCAACACTTTAACTCCCAGTCACCTGTGTTCTGTTCTTTCTTGCTTGCTTGCTGGTGGCCAGCTGCTTTTTATTTCTATTTATCTTTAATATTTTAATTGTATTTTCCATTCCTATTGAATCCCTTTATACTCCCCTGCCCCCTGCAATCACCACACCGTTGTCCAAGTCCCAGGAGTCCATTTTTCCTTTTGGCTGGACCCCTTCCCCGCCAACTTCCCTCCCCCATCCATAGCTGTCATCCCGCTCTCTAGAAGCCTATCTCTATTGTTTCACTCGTCCTTAAGTGCAAGCTGTTTTTGAGACTTTCAGTGCGCACATTTTTAGCACCCCCACAGACCATTTTGCTTATAAAATCACTTTCCAATGACAAACAAGATCACGCAGCACCCGTTTCCCCTGCCGACCACGCGCAAACCGGAGCAGGCCGGAACCCGCGTGTACTTACATCTCCATCTCCGAGCCTCTGGTCCTCACAATCTCTGGTGGGGCTAATATCCTGGCGCATGACCCAGATGGGCTCTTTGGGTTCGTCGGGGGTGTAAGGCGAACGGATGGTCCTGGTTTTCACCTCCTCGATGGCCTCCTTGATGTCCTTGATGGCCAGCGAGATGGCGTCCCTCTTCTCCTTGTTGTACCGCTGCACCGCCTCACCGCCCGCGGTGCCGGCCGACCGCTGCTGCCCCGCCGGCGCTGGCTGCTCCGGGCTGTCGGGGCGGCCCCCGCTGGGCGTGGAGGCGCGCTCCAGGTCCTGCTCGGCCTCTGGCATGTCCTCGGCCGCTTTGTCCAGACTCTGCGAGCTCATGCTCTGTTTGACCTCGGCCACGATCTGGTCGATGTCCTCCTCCTGCTCGTAGCTGTCCATGCGCGGGTAGGGAGCGAACTCGGCCTCCTTTTCGGGGCTGTCCGACTCGCCGTCCGAGCGCTCGTCGTAGTGGTGCAGCCGCGCGCCCAGGGCCTCCTGGCGGTACGCGGCCGCCTCGTCGCGCTCCTCCTCGTACAGCCGCAGACCGTCGCGCGCGTCCAGCTCCGGTGCGTCCCCGATCTCTTCGTACACGTGCTCCTGGAGGGCCCCGTAGTCCGCGTAGGGCTCGGCATAGGGCTCGTCCTCGCCGCGATGGAAGAGCCGGTGCGTGTAGACGTAGCCCGAATAGGCCGCGTTCATGGCCTCCTCGTGCTCCAGCGAGTGGAAGTGCAGGTGGTTGGGCAGCGCGCGGCGGTGCGTGGCCTCCGCGTGCTCCGCCTCCGCCTGCTCCGTGTACTCCTCGGCCTCGGGTCTGTACTGCACGGCGTAGGCGCTCTCGTCCTCCGGGTCCTGCCCGCGCTCCGGGTCGTAGCCGTCGCGGGCCGCGGCGATCACGTCGCCCTCAGCTGTGTCCGTGTGGTTGTGGAAGCCGCTCTCCGTGCTGGCCGAGCGCGCCAGGCAGTCCCCGCGCTCTTCGTCCTCCTGCGGCCCAGGCTGGGCCTGGGGGTCCTCGATGGGGCGCCCGCGCGGGGCGCGGCCCGCATGGTGCTGCTGCAGCTGCTGCTGCGGCGGCTGCTCCTCTTCCACTTCCGGGCGCTCCAGGTCGGCCTCCACTGACTCGTTCACCTCCCCGCCTGCCGCCTCCTCGGTCACCTCCACCTCCGCGGCCCCCTCCAAGTGGTTCATGGTGGGCGTCGGGAC
Organism: Artibeus jamaicensis; assembly: GCF_021234435.1. Taxonomy (NCBI): domain Eukaryota; kingdom Metazoa; phylum Chordata; class Mammalia; order Chiroptera; family Phyllostomidae; genus Artibeus; species Artibeus jamaicensis. The sequence continues at coordinate 37,945,738 of NW_026522030.1, read as the reverse complement.
GGCTGGGAGAGAGGCTGGGCCGGCTTACTGCACTCTCATTTTGTCTCACCCGGCTGGAAAAACAAAGGGGGGGGCATGTTAGGTGGTTGGGGCTGCAGTCTCCAGCCGAGTACCAAGATGGCCATGAAAGCAGCTGTTATTGATCCCTTCTGAATCTTGGTCAATTAAAATAAATGATTGCAAATTTCAGCTCACTCTGACAGCACCCAGTTCATTTTCCTTGTATGTCGTATTGTAATTTGTAATTACACATCTACTTGTTTAATTGCTTACTGGCTTTCTCCCTTACCCCCCACCCCTTCCACTGAGAGCCTCATGAGAGTGTTAGCTCTCCACCGAGAGCTTACCGTTCAGGCTCCATTTCTGATGCGTAAAGAGAACTACTAAACTGAATGGGCCGAGTGACACATTTTCCATCTGCTGAGGAATACATCTCTCAACTAGGGTCCTAAATATCTTTAGAAACGATTGTTCACATTTCAAGGGGAGAAAACTCTAAAAATGTTTTGAAGCCATTGCTATCAGTACAAATAAGCAGCCACTCTGAGGGAGGTTCTCAGCCCCACCAGCGAGCCATGGGCCTGCCATTACTGGCTATTTTTTCACGGGTGGCCACATAGGAGACTGGACTCATTTCCTGTAGCAGGGAGTACACAGGGAGAAGAGACTTAGAGTTGTCCGTTTGTTGTGAATACTCAAGGAGGTGGACATACAGGATTCAGGGTTTCCCAAACTCATTTGACTAGGAAGCTTCCCCCCACCCAGAAGCCAGAGTTCTGACAAATACACTTAAGAAACACTGACTAGCTCACTCCCCGCAGACATTCCATACAACACATGGGCCAAAACAGGCTACCTGTGTTTCCTGTATGAGGCCGCTCTGAAAAGACAACAGTAAAAACTGTATTATGTACTACAACTCTGATAAATACAAAGCTAGTGCTCACAGAGCGGGGCACTAACGAACCAAACAGTCCCCCAGGTCCTATTGCTCTGTGGGTGTCAGCTGTGTGTGGACAGTGCTAGAGATACAGGGACAAGCACCCAAAGCGTCCAAATGGCCAACAGTTCGTGAGGATCACTTGTAGAGCTAAACAAACTTTGTCTTCAGTGAAACTATGTTTTTCTATCTTACATGCATTAAAAAGAAGTTTTAGTTTATTCTGTGTTAAAACTGTAGTTGACCAGTGGATGGTGCTTTCTGCACCAGGAAGTGGAAAGGAAGTGGAAAGGAAGTGGGATTTCCGTGCATGTGCACACGCTAAATCACGGTAAGGAAAGAAACCCGTTCTTTGGGGGAAACGCTGTTACAATAATGTACTTTGGAAAGTGTAGTTTATAGTCACTGAGTGCATTTTCCTTACACCCCCATCCAAAGCCTCAGAGGAGTGTTTATGCATGAAGTGTTTTTATTTCACTTATTGCCATGGTTTCAAGAATATCATGTGGGTTGTGGTTTTGACAAGTAACTTAATAACAAGCATTTATTTGAGGAATTTCCCTCGGACAGAGGCAGATGGGAACTTTGAAAGATGGAGCTGACGTCGGTGGTCACGCTCACAGTTAGCACGTAAGGTAACTGCTCCCCATAAGGTACATTCCCCGTACCCTCGAAAATTTGTATTTTAGAGGCAGTATTTACAAATGAATATTAAAGCTATTTTTAAAGAATCCCAGGTTATTGCGAGAATATGTATTGGTACAACCTTTTTGAAAAGCAATTTGGTAAGATGAATTAAAATTTCCAAAAAATAACATACTTTTACTCCAGTAATTCTATGTATAGAAATCTTAAAAACAAAACAAAGCAAACAAACAAACAAACCCTACCCTCAAATATGGACAAAGATGTCTCTCAGTGTATTTGCTTTAAAAGCACAAATTATGAACACTAAATATTAAGCGCTAACATTTCCTCACTACCCATAAGTACAGTGCTTCCTTAGCATGTGAGTTCATACTGCGACGGAGGAGGCGAGTTTTCTTCCCTGAGGGGCGGCATGTGGAGTCCCCACAGCACTCACAGCCAGCCTGCCACAGCCGAACACGTCCGGCCTCCTCGCCCTCTCTCCCCGCCCTGGCTCCCAAACCTCGCCCACCTCCCAGGTTTCCTGTTGGGGTGAATGCCACCCCCAGCCACCCAGTCACCCAAGTCCCATATCCAGGAATCGTTACCTGCTTGTCTCTTTGCCTCACTTCCTTCCCCAAACCGAGGACTGAGGCCATTGTCTTAATAAACTCTTGCATTCTCCTCACTGCTACTGCCAATGCCACCGCCACTGCCTGGCCTTGGTGCGTCTTGACTGCACAATTGTTTCCTTGACTAATTTCTCAGTCCTCTCCAGTCCAGCCTTCCACTGCCAGCCTGATGATCTTTCTAAAATACAAATCTCAGTCCCATAACCCTATTTCCCAAACTTCTCAGCAAGTCTTCTCTAGAGCATAGTACAAATGCTTAACCAACTATAAACCAGGCACTACTAGGCATTTTCTACATAGTGAGCCATTTAATGATCACGCAAGCCTATGAAGAGAGTACCGTTATATTCTCCTCATAGAGTATCATCAGCTCTTTTAAAAATGAGGATATGCAGGCACTGTGGGGTGACTGTGTGGGTCACACACCTGGGGAGTGATCGACCAGTAGAATAGTGTCTGACCTCCTTGTCTAGCTCTGTGCTCTTGGCAAACAAAACCCTTGGGTCCTCTGGCTCCTCAGGCCTCATCGCCACACTTAACCTGCACCCTGGATGCTGACACCCTGAGTTCTGACACTGGTTCTAACTGCGCCCCCAGCCGCAGCCTATTCTTTACCTATAACTTTTCTTTGGTGAACCTGCTTCTCTTTCCCAGAGCAAGTTCATACTTGATGAGTTTCTGTTGATGAGGAACACCTGCCAGCCTCCAGGCAATGTTCCAGGCACTGGGACGGAGCAGTGACCAAGCCAGACAAACTTCTCTGCTCTCAGGAAGCCCACCACTCTAGTGAGTGGTTGGAGGGGTGAATGGAAAGGAGGGAGAAACAGACATAATTATGTTAATAAACTGTGAAGAGCAGGACCAATAAAATGGCATTGATCCAATCAAGATAGCATAGAGTATGTAAAAGAAAATGGAGTCACTCAGGTCAACTAAGATGACTTCCAGTCAGCCATGATACTTTGGTTTAAGAGGGAAACTACCTAAGTCACACAAGACACATCTAGCAAGGAGACACACCTAAGATGTCTGCACATGTGACCAGAATATCCATGTCTGCAGAGTGGGACCATCCATAGACAGCCTCTGGGGAGAGTCCCCACTTGTCATCGGGGATGCCAAGACACTTATTTACCAAGAGACCCAGAAGGGTGGGGTACAGCACTCTCGGGTATGTCTGAGGTAGTTTCAAACAACTGCCGAGGCCGCTGTGCTCCTCACACCAGAGTGCTGCTCCACGCCACACCGACCTCCCTTGGCTTCGGTGGCTGGAGGTTCTGCCCTGCTGCACTGGGGACTTCGTGTGCTTTGCTGCCCGCCTAGCTCCAGACATTCTTCCTTGTGAGATGCTGATGGCTCCCGTACCCACCTCGCTGTCTGTCTGACCTGCGGATTGAGACTCTGGGACTCGGGTTTGTTACACCCCATCGATTGCTCTGTGTGTGTGTTATATTTCTCTTAGATTGTTAGAGTGTGAATAGCATATTAACATATGTTGATGTTCTCCTTTGAGTGAACCTGCATTCAACAAAAACTGCGTGAATAGCACAGTTATCTTGCATGACTCTTATCTATTCCCTGGTGCCAGCATGCTCAGCAGGCAGCTAGCCAAGCAGCTGCCCAGCTGACTTAGAGGAAAGACTCTTCGGTGAACATATGCTTGTGACATAAACGAATGACATAACTTCAGATAGTGAAAAAGTTCATGAAGAAAATAATACAAGGTAATGGCACAGAAAGTAACAGGGAGGGGGGTTATGTAGATAGTGGCCGAAGGAGGTGGTATTTGCACAGAGGCCTGAATAATAAAGGAACAGGAGGCCAAGGAAAAAGGTCTGAGGGCCAGGTCTGGGCTGAGAAGGGACTGGCTGTGTTCAAGGACAGAAAGAATGCTTGTGAAGTGAGTGAAGGATAGTGCGGTGGTGATGAGGGCAGAGAGGGGAAGGGACTGGGCAGGACAAGGCCTGGTGCATCGGGGTAGAGAATTTGGATTTTATTTCAAGTGCAGTGGCATGCTAGTGGGGGGTTTTAAGAAGGGGAGTGAGAAAGTCTGATTAACCCCACATTTGTCCCCACTGTACTTGTCTATCATTATATGTATCATTATCATAGTACCTGTCATTCTGAGTGACAATTCCTTATAAATATGCAGTCCTGGGGAAAAGAGGACCTGTCATTTATCCTTGATTCCCCAGTGCCAAGCACAGGGGGTGCACAGTAGGCAGTTAATAAATTTTTAGTGGTTAAAAAGAAAACAATTATTTCCTCCCAGTATCTGGGTCCTTCTAGACATCGGCAGGCTCAGCCTTTGGAGAAGAACTCTTCTCGTCTTTCCATCTTGAATCTGCTGCCTCATCCATCTATGAAACGTTGTTCACCTTCTGATGCCCTAAGTGCTCAAAGAACCCCAGTGATCCAACATTTTCCTACATTTGAGTGTGTTGGTCCAGTTGGCATTTAGTGGACATGTACCATGCAGTGTGTAAGGCAAAGGGGACACAAACGTTTCTGAACCATGGTCCCAGCCCTCAAGGGCTGACCGCTTCAATAATAATACCTGGTGATCAGTGCAAAATAGAAACAGGGTCAAACTACAAAGGAAGCCTAGTTAAAACAACAGCAGAAACCACAATGGCCTTTGTGAATCATAGGTTCTTACAGATTCTGCATTTCATGAGCTCAGAAACATCCTAGGAAGGAAAGCCTAAGAGAGGAGTGCCATCATTCAATCAGTGTCCTCAATTATAACCCGTGTACCTCTGGAGGCTGAGAGTAGGAGAAGGAGCAGCCAGTTGAGTAAATTCCTCTACCTCTACAAAAGGCTGGAGCCATAGCATAGACAGGCCAGCCAGTTGCCTCAGCAGGAGCCCCCACTTAACAGGGTGAGGGGGTGCTGGGGCATTTTGGCTGCAGCAGTGAGGGAATCGAGGCTGTCAGAAGTGAAGCACATCTGACCTTTGGTGCTGCGATGTTCCACAGCCAGACTGGAGAAGGGAACAAAGGGAGGGAATTCCACAGCAGTGTACCACTTAGAAATAAAGTATTTCACAAGTCAGCAGCTGAATCCAGGTATCTCACAACGTTAGCTGAGGTTTGTGCTGGTTTGGGATTAATAGAAAGGAGGGCTGTAAAGGACACCAGTGAGTCTGTTCGTAAGTAGTCGAGATAGGAATTCCCAGCTGACTCTCCTTTTAACACATTCAGAAGTAGTTCTAGAAGAAGGGTCTTACTGAAGACAAAATGCAAGGTAAAAAAGAACACAAGGAATTATACCAGGTTGTTCACACAAAGGGCACTGTGTGCTGGGGAGTGGAGTCATGGGCTTATAGTGACACAGGTGTTGGGAAAACACATCAAGATGGGGGCAGAGAAGTGGGAAAAGGAGACTATACTAGCCACCCTCTCTCCTGAAAAATCTAGAATGAACAACATGATTTCATTTATATAAGTTTTTATACTTTTGTGTTGGGAACTGCCCTGCCTGGTTTCAAAAGCTGTAACGCCCCCATGGCTAAGGCTGAGTGAGTGACCTTCGAACCATAAACCACTAAGGAGACAAAGCTTATCTCCCTGGTAGGGGCACCGCTTCTGTTCCTTTTTGTTTCACCCTGCCTGGCCCCCAGTGCTTGATCAGTTAGCCAATGACAGGTAAGATTCCCCAAGGGGGGAATGACCTAAGACAGGCATGATCATGGGGAGGCACCAGGGAAGGACTTGGGGGGCTACAGCAAAAGGGGGTGGTGGACCCTCACCCCTCAGCTTTGACATAGCCTGAGTCCTCATTATGTCTGCAAGAAGTCTCCTAATCTCTTGGCTTCCTTACTTCCCCTGCCTGATTTAAGCCTGAAACAATGCTGGAGGTGGGTGCGGCCCTGTGCTGGAAAGGGTGGGTTCCCTAGAGTGGTCAGGCCTAAGAAAGAATATGTAAAATCCTGTGAAATCTGCTTTGTTTAGAATGCTCTCAATTAAATGATAAGGGTCCAGGAGAAGTGAGTTTGTTCCTCAGAGTTTTATGGCTCTTTAGCCATCAGACTCTGACTCAAAATACGCCCTCAGAGTTCTTTGCATGTTTGATTTTCACTGCCTGATAATGATTAATAAGCTTTACCTGTATTCTTGTGCAAAACGAACCCAGTAAAAGCCCATCAAGGCGAGGGTCAGGGCACTCTCCCCTTGAGGGAGTAGCCATGCTGTCCCTTTTTTTCCACAGGACTCGGTAGTCCGTGTGAATGTCTTGTTTCTCATCGATAACACCGCGGACATTGCGGGCTGGTGTCTGCGTCACTTTTGCATATATTCAAGAAGTACAATCACTTCCCATGGATATAATGAATGGTCTTCATCTCCCTCCACTAGAGTTGGAAGTAAAGTCCTATTTCTTAGGACTGCAGCCTGTTCTAATCCACCTGCCCACATACTGTTCCAGTCAACACGACATGTGATATCAAGCCATTGGAGAGGCTGCCACTGACCCTGAGACTGTGGTGACCTAGTAATTTCCAAAGCAACAAACATTTGGGGTTGCCAAATAAGATTATGCCCTGGATGGAGTGCACACACACACACACACATGTAAACTGTGTAGGCTGGGATATTAATAGCTCTCATTTTTTTAAAAAAGGATGACAGAATAAGAATGACCAGGTATTCTTATCTATCTCCCCTACCCTATAAATGATTTTACATGAAGTAAGTCAATTGTGAAACATCTCTGGGAATCCAAAGGTCATCAAAAACCCCACTCAAATCATCAGCTTTTCTAAACATAATGCATCTATAAGCAAGAAAGAATAATATCATTCATTAAAGGTTAATCTCCTTTGATTCACTTGGAAGTTAAATTTAGTGATACTGGGTGGGAGCCAAGGTGGGTACAGAACACACATTGCTCCTTCTTCAAATTGTTTTCAGTTTAAATAGCTTCACACTGTCAGAGAAACCCCTCCTCACACAACACAGCTCGTCTCAGCAAAATGGCCTGTTGTTTCCCCTGATGTCTTTGTGCCCGAGATTGTAAAGCCTGGCTTCACAGAGAGTATTGGTGATGGTTTCAGAGTGAGTTGAGTTCCTGAACCTGAGGAATGTTGCTGAATGGCTAGACGTCAACCTGAGGGAGGTCTCTGAGGTTGGACTTCAGGGCTGTGTCCTTGACCCTTTGCCGCTTAGATGAAGATGTGTGAGCTGGCCATGTTCAGTTTTCCCCTCCAGATCCACTCTGCACCTCTTCCACCCTGCTCTGTGCCCTGTGGGGTGGGCCTCTTGGCTGCATCACAGCTGCCTGTTCCTCTGGCTTGTGTTTGAGTTTGGCCAATGGGGACCTCTGGTGGGGCATGAGAAAGAGAAGGAGGCGACAGGTTCCCTCCTACAAAACTGCCTCAGGCTGGCAGTGCCACCTGATAGAGGGCACAGTCCCTGTCAGGTGGCCCTGTCTACATGGTTTCACCTGATGGCTCCCTCCCCTTCCCTTCAGGCTTATGGGTAGTAAAGGTGGTGGGACCCCACAAAGTCCACATCTTTAAATGGTGCCTCTATTAGACTCTCGGTCTCTCTGCATATCACCTAATTGGAGTGCCCTATCTATTTCCTGCTGGGACCCTGCCTGATACCAAAGGTGTAATACTCATATTAGTATATGACAAAAAATAAGGTGATAACGAGTCCAATTAAAGTAAAAAAAAAACCCAAAACAGTACAGTTTTAGCAAGAATCATGGAGGTGGCACCTGAAGGGGAACTACTGCCCCAGGCTCTGCTACGTCTTCCCACACCCACGGCATTCACTCTCCACAGGTGACCCGGCATCCAGGGAATTGATGTGTGAAATCCGCACAGGAAGCAGAATGGGCATCAAAGCCTGCCTGTCTGTGTGGCAGCCTCTACACTTTTCTTCTTCCAATAGCAGAGGCTACTTGACCTTCCACTGCTTTAGTCCATCAACTGTACCCTCAGCCCATTCCCAGCCTCAATGCAACCCTAATGTTAGACCTGGCTTTGCCCCTCCCTCCAGAATTAGGATCTGCACCCTGAACTTCTACCCTGCGACTTGGGTTGTCCCCCATGGAGACTGCCCCAATGTTGGCTGCATCATCACCTTGGATGCCCCATTTTCTGGATCAAGAATATCAATAGCTTATCTGGATGGCCACTTGTTGATGGTTGCCATATCCCTTAACATGGTGAATAGCTTGCTGGACTAAACTTTCATCCACACATGCAGCTAAATTTGCCTTCTAGCACCTGCTAAAGGACCCGGGTCTTGATCCTTCTCAGCAAACCTTTTCAGGTTCTATCCATACATGTTGCACTATGTACTGGCCACTGCCTTATTGGAACAGCTTTCAAAGTTAATTTATGGGATTTTAAATTACCAGCAAATCATTCTCAATGTTCTATAGTCATTTTTAGTTCTTTTATTTTTTACCTCAAAGGATTAGCTCCCCACTTTAATATAAGAGTGTGCCATGAATGGTGCTTGACATTCTTCAAATATCAGATCAATCCCTAAAGGATCATCCAACCATCCACTGTACTCAGTGAGGCATTGCAGTGGCTAAGGGGACAGGTGTGGGCAACAGACTGCCTGGGTTTGCTTCCCAGTTTCATCACTTACTAGCTCTGACTTCAGACAACTTTCTCATAGCAAATGCTCCAATTTTATCATTTCCAAAATGAGGGTAGTACCTACATCACAGATTACTGGATGATACAAGTTTATGTGTATAAAATACTTAGAACACTATCTGATACAGTTTAAGTGCTATTTAACAGTCATTGATGCATTTTCTGCACACACCATAATTAGTATTTAACAGATACAATTAACATAGTCTTTTAAATGGAAAAATTACAAAAATGTTCATGTCAGTGACTTGAGCATATGGTATGCTACCGTTCCCCAAATAAGGCTATGTAGGGACAGAAAACAAGCATTTAATCTTCTTTTAATCCATTTTGAAATAAGGCTGGATATAAATAAACCCATCAAATAATGCTTAGGAATCCTGTACTACGTGTAGGCCAATATATACGGTACCTTTCATTCTGGGTTCCTAACCCTCCCTACAGTCCCAGTGGAAATTGTCACCTCCACTTGCTCATTTTGAAGCAGAAGCTCAGACAGCTTAAATAACTTGTCCAAGGTCAGTCAGAACCACAAGGGGTGGAGGTAGACCCATCAGCTCTCATTGTTCATATTCTTCCTATTACATTTCACTAAGCCCATAAAGCGACTCGATTGATTTTGAAAACAAATGTCCAAATTGGTGTAATTCCTTTCGGACTAGTCACCTTGGCAGACTCTATACTAGCATGACCAGGGGCACTGCTTTTGCTCAAAACACTTCAGTTGTTGGGGACCACCTTGTGTGGTTTCAGAGACGGTAGCCCCGTGAGAGCAAGCTCTGAAAGGGGCTGGTAAGTCTCCCTGGAAAACCAGGTAATAACACAGGTGGCAGGCATGGCTGGATTCTAACACCCAGGGTTCCATGGGAATCAGGCCTAAGATGTACATTTTGTCCTTGGAAGCTGGCTCTGCCCAGCAATAAGCCAGATGTTTGAGTTCAAGGCATAAGGAGCGAAACTCCCTACTTCGTGATCTATGCCTTCACAGCCATCTGGCATCTGCATGTCTCGCAGACCCCGATCTGAAAAGATTTCTGTGTCTCTTCAACTGTTATCTATAGATAGTGTCAGTTTTTCCTGACCATAGCCTTTTGGACATTGATTGATAAACTATGCACATGTACTGTATCCCCCTGCACTTCCCAACCCTAAAAAAAGCCGTGTCAGAGAAGAGCTAAGGGCATCCTCCACTAGAGGGAATTGCCACCCCCTTTCCCTCCAGAGCAACTAGACCGTGTCCCGGAAGACTCCTTACTCTCGTCCGAGGCGGCCGGGAGAGCCCCACTGGCCGGAGTTCCCTGCATTCGGCCACTCCTATATTGGAATTGACTTCAAAGTTACTTTAAGGGGTTTGAAGCTACAGTTGATCATTTTTAATATTGTATAACCACAGTTAGTCACATTTGATTTTTAATCTCAAAGGGTATCACCCATTTTTATCACCTACCTCATTCTTAATATTTGACTGTGAATGCTGTTGGATGTTTCCAAAATATCAGACCCAGACCTAAAGGTTGAAGATGTGTAGCAGCCAGGATTGTTAAAAAGACACTCATTCAAGTGCTGAAGTCAACTTCAAAAGAGAGCTTTAAAAACTGTGTTGGCCAAAGGCCCCATCTTTCACATAAACTTTTATTCTTGCAGTGTGCACAGAGGGACAGAGGCCGTTCGGATGAATACATTCTTGTGCGATTGATACAAAATCAGGCTCATTACTTTCATCTACATCAAAATTTGTATAATTGTGGCTAACACTTAACTAGGCAGGAAGATTAATTCCTCCACTTGTATTAATTCAGATGTCCCTGAAGCTCTGATCACAACCCAGCCATTGATTAAAGAGAAACTTCTGGTTATGCAGACTTCCTTATTATCTTGGCTCTTTGTCTGGCACTTCAACAATCAAATCATTCAACATTATGATTCCAATAAAATACATGAAATAAGCTTATGGCAATCATGGAAACTCAGAGGGGAAATCTTGCAAATTTTATAGAAAACTCAAGGGGTATTCTCTGAAAATCAAAACCAATTAAAAGTCTATCTGAGTTTTTGTGAAATATCCCTGGTATAAAACTAAACATATCTGCACAATCCACATTTATCAACGGTTACAAAAACTTGGTATGATTTCTTTATTTCTGGTACTTTTTTCTATTAAACGCCTTTCTTCATGCCCCCACACAACTTTCCTTCCTCACCCACCATGTTTATTATCTTTGTTGCTACATTACTACTCCCAGTTCAGGGCTATTAAATCACCAGTTGCAATCAATTTCAACCATTTTCCTGATATTTCTGTTATTACTCAGAAAGCAATATACACATGACATTATAGGGTTAAAGATAGTAAATCTCTAAAATCAATTCAGCCGTTAATTTTCAGAGGCTCATTCCTTCATCCTGCAAAAGGAGATGGAAAGAGGGGACCATCTGGCTAAGGATGAATTGAACAGTAATTCATTAAAACATACTCTTTCCTTTGAGACCACAGCACCTCAAATGTACTGCTATTGTTACCTTGTCAAATTATTTGGCTCATTAGAAACTCAGTTAACTTGCTTCTTTCTATTCCCTCAAGTTTTCTGTAGCTTTCTCTAGCATTTTCTTTTAAAATTCACACCCAAAGGTCAGCCATGATCCTGATTACGAAGCTTCAAAATCAATTCTTGTTTCCGAGCCTCTTCTTCATTCACAGGTCAGGAGAGCAGTGTAGGGTACGCTGGCACAGTCTTCAGACAGTTTTCAGTGATGCCCCAACTCTGATCTACACTAGATGATTAAACACAGCTAGATCCCCACAGGTTTGCTCCCTGACAATTCAGCTTCGTGACTCCCCAAATCTATCAAGCAACTATCAGGTAACAGTGCTGGCGAGGACTTAAATTTCAGTTTTATGAGCCAGAAACTCCATATTGATTTGAAGCCTCCACAACAGTCAACTCTCGAGTCAATCACATTAGCACAAAGTTAACAGGGAAGGAAACCAAATGGAGGAAAAGAAGAAAACTATTTTCTCTTAAAATTATTCATGAATAGCCTGGAAACCCTTAAGAGTTCATTGGACACGCTAACTAGAACGTAGAGAGACAGGGCATCGGCATGCTACTCTCTTCTAGTTAACTAATCTCACCCAGGCCCCAAATATGCACAGGTCAGTGAAATTCAAACCCGGTATTCTAGGACCCAGAACTTTTCAGTCACCTTGAGGGAGACATGAGCTTCCCCAAAGGAAATTCCTTTTAATCAGCTTTAATAAAAAATAGTGTAGATTTTACGGAAGGTTTCATAGTAAAGACTGAGGGGAGAGGTTACGTTGCAAATCACCCTCCAAAACAACCAGGCTGTTGAAAGTTTCCCACGTCTCCCTGTTCAGTCATCGGCCGCAGGGCTCCTCTCCCTCCTCTCTCTCTCTCATGAACCTTCCACCAGGTTTCTGAGTCCTCATGGTTCTTGTCCCTTCCCTCTGGGTCGTTACAGTAGAAATATCATGCAAACCACACATGTAATTAAAATTTTTCTAGTAGTCACATTAATAAAGGTAAAGAGAGTACAATTGATTTTTTAAAATCTTTTTTTAAATTAAAAAAAAATTTTATTTATTTTTAGAGGGGAAGGGAAGGAGAGAGGGAGAGACCAATGTATGGTTGCCTCTCATGTGTCCCCTGATGGGAACTGGCCTGCAACCCAGGCATGTGCCCCAACTGGGAATCAAACCGCGATCCTTTGATTCGCAGGCCCACACTCAATCCACTGAGCTACACCAGCCAGGGCAAGAAAGTACAATTGATTTAGTAATGTACAGTTGACCCTTGGGCAACGTGAGTTTGAACTGCATGGGCCCATTTATACGCAGAAGTTTCTCAATAAATACAGAAGCTGCCATAAGTGCATTTTTCTTCCTTATGATTGTCTCTTCTCTAGTTTACTTTGTTGTAAGGATATAGTGTTTAACATGCATAACATACAAATATGTACTAATCGATTGTTTATGTTATCAATATGGCATTCCATCAATAATAGGCTACTAGTAGTTCGGTTTGGGGGAGGAGTTAAGAGCTATACATGGGTTTTTCGATGGCAGAGGGTCAGCATCCCTAAACCTAACATGTTCAAAATATCATCTCAACATATGATCAACATACGAAATTATTCCTGAGACAGTTTCCATTCTGTTTTTCCCACTAAGTCATCAAAACCCAATGTGGATTTTACAGTCACAGCACATCCCCGGCAGGACTAGCCGCGTTTCGAGGCTCAGTACCCACATGTGGCTAGTGGCTACCACACCGGACAGTGCCCTTCCAGGGTTCCCTTTTCGGCTTCCCGAACGCTCTCCTTTCCTTTTTGCATAACAGTTTAGCTGTGTTCAAGCTCTTCCAAAAGTAAATACCATTACCCTCCTCCATCACCCTGTTCAATAAACAAAAGACCCTCCAGTCATCAGAATCTTCTCTCCAAGTAGCAGAATATGAATAACAAATAAATGGATGAGTGAAAAGGCTGGTTGTTGCTGTGACCCAGAACCAAGTCATATACTGTCTGGTCAGCTGTCTCCGGAGGGAATTGGTCCCATAGTCCCCCCTCCCCCAAGCTTCACCATCTCAGATGTCTTTAGACCTGGAGTCGTGTCCCTGTCCCTGCTCCGTTCCCCTCTCAGTTACTCCCAGCCTCGCCCTCCTTTGTCTCTTCCTTCCCCCTCACCTGTGTCCCTCCCCCTCATGACTACAGATAACCCACAGCTGCTGCTCTCCAGCTCGCAGGGCTCCTGCTTCAGGGAACAGCAGAAGTTGCTCAGATTCCTTGAGTAGACAGTGAGGCTAGGGGGAAGCCAGGCAAAGTCAGGGCAGAGAAAATCCTTTAATGTCACCTGGAGGAGGGGTGGGAAGGGGAAAGTGAATGCAAGGGACCGGCGAATCAAATCAAAGGCAGTATAGCATAGTGGTTAAGAAACACACTCTGAATCAGACTGCCTGGTTTCAAATTTAGTTCCAACCCTCACTAGCTATGGGCACTTGGACAAGTCACTTAACTTTACTGTGCCTCCATTTCTTCTTCTCTAAATGGAGTAATAATAGCATGTACCTCATAAGGTTATTGAACAGTTAAATGAGATAATGAGACACTAAGAACAAGAATTTTAAAAATATGAGAGGGGCCCCCCAATAAACAGGAATTATATTCTGGAGGCCGGGCTTCTTGTAGTACAGGCTTCCCACCGCTAAGTGAGCCTTCTAGGAAGCCACCTGCATCAGCGTACCAGCTGGGGTTGTTGTGAGAGGCTGTATTTGCTCTCAGAGATTTTTTGGAAGACTCTTCAGTGGGTTTGTCCATTCCATGCTGGGTTATTTAGGAGCGCACCTGCCCACATGCACTGAGTGTCCAGCAGTTTTTTAATAAAAACAGCCTGACCCCTCTGCCCCACTCTCCCTACTCACTCTTACACCAACTGACTTTTTTTGTTTGTTTCCCTGGATGAACAAAGTCCTCAAAGGGAAAAGTTTTGCCAGTGTGGAAGAAGTGAAACAAAAAACAGCAGAAGCACTAAAAGGCATCAAAATTGATGAGCTCAAACACTGTTTGCAGCAGTGGAAAAAAACATTTCAATAGGTGTATTGCATCAAATGGGAGTGCTTTGAAGGTGACTGAAGTTCGAACATGTAAGAATACCGACGATTTTTTATAAATAAATAGCATTTTTGTTTGGTTCCACTCCCCCCGACTCTGTACACTTGTCACCCCTTAGAATGTGCACCACCAGGAATAGACATTAATGTGAACTGTAGGCTCTGAGCGATAATGACCCGTCGATGTAGTTTATCAGCTGGAAACATTCGCCGGTTTGCATTCTTGGGGCTGGTGCAGGATGCTGACAGCGGGGAGGCTGCGTGGCGGGGGGGCAGGGGCCTACGGGGACCCTGTGATTTTGCCCCAGTGTTGCTGTGAACCTAAAACTGCTCTCAAAAATAAAGTCTATGAAAAAATATATTCCATGATTTAAATACATAGCTACATATGTATTTAAATACCCTTTATCCTGTGCACGTTGTATATAATATACAGGTGTGGGCAAAGGCAGCGTACAGTTCTGAGTATGTGAAACATAGAGTTTATTCTTGTGTAATTATTCAACAATTATTGTATTATTTATTTATATTATAGTGTAAGCCTACTTCCCCTCTTATATACTATATGTTAAAATGTAGATATATAGGTATATACTATATAAATATAATACATATAAAGAATATAAGTATAATATCTTTAAACATATATAGAAATTATTTAAATACAAGTAATAGAAATATATTTAAATATATTCTAAACATGAACATATAAATTATGTATTACATTTGAAGACATAAATATGTTATCTACATTTGAAGACATAAATATGTATCTACATTTGCCTATTTAAAATATGCAAGCGAGGCGGTTCCACTTTTAAAAACTAGCCCACTTCCCCTCACTGGAGCTTGGAGGACACGTGGCCACACTCGCTGCCCCAGTTCTAACGCCCTCTGCGTCCAGGTGTTGGCGGCAGGAATCCGACCGCACAGGGGGTCCGGCTCAATGGCTATTTTGCGCTGCGTGTGTAACTGCTATTTCTGGAGCCTCTGCTCCAGCTGGTGCCCACACCCTGGGCTCCTGGCCCACAAAGCGCCTGCTCAGACACTGGCGGCGCCCGGCTCGCAGCTGCCGCTGGACTCCCAGCACGCTGCGGCCGGGCCTCGTCCGTTCAGCTTGCGCTTCGGTGAGCCGCCCGGTCGCTCTGCTTGCGCACTGCAGCTTACCGCCTCTCTGACCTTGTGTTACCCTCCCCCTTCCAGCTGCGACTCAGGGAATCACACCTGTGCGCAGGTACGCGGTTTACAACCTTTGATTGGCAATCAGACATTTTTAGGACCTGTCCTCATCTAGAAACGGGCCAGTGGAGGGTACTTTGAAAGTATCTGTCAAAATTACCCCACTGAGGAATTTACATCTGTATTCATACAAAATTTGTGAAATGGCTTTTGTTATTTAAATTACTAAAGCATAGCTTCTGTTCACAAAAGACTTGAAATGACTAAAATGTCCCCATTAGGAGAGTGGTAAAGTAAGCTATACATAGAATTCTATAAAACATAAAAGGGTGATCTTTATGTACAGATACTAGAAAGAACTCCCTGATACATTAAATCAAAACCAGGTCAGAACAGGGCATAATCAGTATCATCACAAATGTAGACGAGGAGGGAAGAGGGTGTGAACGTGGAGAAATCTCTGAAGTGACAGAAAAACTAACACCAGTCATTCCTCCTGGAGGGGGGAGGGGGAGGAAGGGGAACAGGGTGGGTGGGGGACTAGGGCGGGCCGAAAGCTTCTCAGCCTCTGCCTTGTACCTTTTCCACGTGTGAACCACGACCCTCTGTTTTAAAAAACTAAATATGTCATGAAAACAATGACCTGTCCTGCCTCTCTCCTGGGGACGGTGGCTGCCGTGCGAACCGTAAAGTGCCCGGAAACTTCACCCCCCTTCTAGTTGAGGGGGCGCTGCGGTGGGCCGATGAGCGGAATCTCCCTGAAGCCTTTTCCTTCTGTTAGGGAGGGAAGTTTCTCACCACCTGCCAGCTTTCTTCCCGCCACGCCATGAGTCAGCCTCTGTCTCCTTCTGGCCCCACGATGCAACAGGGACATCTCTGCTGGCAGACTGCAGGGCTGGCGAAAAGGCCCCACTCTGCTTGTGTAGGGGCTCCTGGGCAGGCCGTGGTCACGCGTGTGCACCCTGGAAGCTCAGCTGGTACCAGTTCACCGATGGAATTATAAAGTGACACAAATGGAGAACTGAAAGGGTTGGAAAAGCCCAGCAAGTCCCCTATTTTACAGGCAGGGGCGCCAGAGAGTGAAGAGGTTATGTGGCTGGTTCAAGGTCATAACAGGTTGGTAATGGAGCCAGCACCAGGGAGCAGCATGTGGGCGGTTCTCTTCCCACTCCTCCTGCCACTGTTCCACCACGATGCCAAGTTATTAACCAGCGAAGAGGGCTCGCTCCCTAGGTGTATTTCAAAAGACAGATCTACTAAAAAGAAAACAATTACAGAAAGACCCATGGCTAAGTGATATCAGAGCAAGGGAAAGGAATTACAACTGTTCAAGCGACTTGAAGCAAATCTGGTCAATGTGCTTTCTATCCACAGAATGCCTGACTTTCCAGTGTCCGGAATGCACATGTCCTTTATGAGGAGAGAGATATTTAGATATAGAGTGTAGCAGAAATGGTTTGTTGCTACCAAAAATTGGGGCTCACCCTCCATAAGGAGAAACTGTCACCAAGAACTACATTTCCAAGCCCTCCTTCCATCCAGATGGGGCCAAGACTACTTTTCTCCCCGGGGATGAACATGGGGGTGGGGCGTCCTTTCTGTGCCAGGTTGGTTAAGAGGTGAGTTTGCCTTTTCCACACTCCCCTTCCCCCTCCACGGGCTAACCGCCAGTCTGAGACCTGCAGGATATCGGATTCACAAGAAGGAAACAGCCTGAATCCCTGCATCAACCACAGGGAGGAAAACTGCCTACTGACCAGAAATAGCCTGTGCTGGACTGCCGCTGTTAGCAAATGAAGTTTTAATGTGTTACTACAATAAAATTTTGGAGCTGGTTTATGGATTCTAATCAATCAGTGCACGGGAACATTTCATTGGGGCCTCAACACAAGTCATTAACTCTCCTCTTTAAAAAAGAATCATCGAGTAACTGGAGAAAAAAATATCCTATTTCTGCTTTTAGTTCCACACATAACTCTACACAATATGTCACAATTTATTTACTTAATTTAGGCAACGTCTGCGGACTTCCTGCTGTGAAAGATAATGAAAGATGAGAATTTAGCTGACTCAATCTCTCCTTTTCCGTCTCCCAATGTTAATAAGTATATATTTATTGGTTACATTTCTAATTTTAAATACCAGCTTTTTTTAAAAAAAAAAAAGACCATTTCTAGAATATTTTTAGCTTTACGACAAAATTGAGAGGGAGGTCCAGAGGCTCCCCACATACACCCTGCTCCCACACACGCACCGCCTCCCCCACTATCAACGTCACTCACCGGAGTGGTAAGATTTGTACTTTGTATTTCGCCTTAAAGTGCTTTGATTCTGCCTCTACATTCACTTGATCATTGGACACAGAATTAGTTCTATGTTCATAACACTTGTTGTCCTGTTACGCAGTCATCACCCTTTGCACTGTAGCCTGTTCCCGTGCATAAGAATCCACCTGGTGACTGCATTAAAATGCAGATTCCAACTGGTGGGTCTGGGCTGGGGCTTTCGGTGCTGCTGCAGAGAAGTCTCTATGAGCCTAAGTCACACACTCCTGCAGTGTTTTTCTCCCCGGTATCTTTCAACAAACTGTTCCTATGCTTAATGTTTGCAAGGTTCCAGAATGAGGCTTTAACTGTTTTGTTAATCTCTGTTAATCTTTTGTTCATCTTTTCTGCTTTCCATAGACCATTTCAATCTGAAGAGCTGTGTCTTGAATATTCTATAATTCCCTTGATTTTTTTCTTCTTTTTCCTTTGCTATTTTCTCTGGCTTTACTTTCTGAGACTCCTTTTGGTCACATATTGGAGTCCTTTCTTGTCCCAGCTTTTCTGGGGTGTAATTGACCTGTAACACTGTATAAGCTTAAGATGTACAACATGTCGACTCGATACACTTACATATTGCAAAACAATTCCCACCACAGTATCAGCTAACACCTCCATCATGTTATGTCACTGCTTCTTTTTGTTGGGGTGAGAACAGGTAGGATCTACTTGCCTGGCAACTTTCAAGTACATAATGCACCATTATTAACTACAGTCACCCTGCTGGACGTTAGATCCCATAATTCATTCACCTTATAACTGCAAGTTTGTTCTCTTTGACCAACATCTCTTCATTTCCCACACTGCACAGCCCCTGGTGACCACCATTGTACTCTCTGTTTCTATGAGTTCAGGTTTTTTAGTTTCTACGTGTAAATGATATCATACAGTATTTGTCTTTCTTGCCCTGGCTGGTGTGGCTCAGTTGGTTGGAGCATCTTGCCATACACTGAAAAGTTGCCAGTTCGATTCCCAGTCACATCCCTGGGTTGCCGGTTCAGTCCCTGGTCAGGGAGTATACAGGAAGCAACCAATAGATGTATCTCTGTTACATCGATGTTTTTTTCTCTCTCCTTCTCAAGAAAAAAATGTCCTCAGATGAGGATTAAAAAAAATAAGGTGGCCTCTTTTTCATAGGCTTATTGGCCATTCATTGCATTTCCTTTTCTTTAAATTGCCTGATTTTCTATCAGGTTCTTCCAAGTCTTTCTTCATCACATATCAGGGGCATTTCTTTTTAAATATTAAGAATAATATTAACTTTTGACTGGCACACCGTTGTGAACACTTTCTCCCGGTATATCACTTGTCTTATGCCTCCATATGTAATTTCTCTTTCCATAGGGCAATTTAAGGATTTGATTTAGCAGTGTCCCTCAGCAAGGATGAAGACTGCCTTGTTGTGATGAAATGCAACAGATTCTTGGGCATTCTGGGTTTGTTGAAAATATGGTATAAGCCCACTGAAAAAGGAGTAAGCCACTGTTATCGTCATCATCATCATCATTTACTACTACTATTTGTGCAGTAAAAAAACATGCTATAAAAAATGTTACCATTTTACCTTTGTTGATGAAGGTAATCTCATTAAAATGTACTAGTAGTTCCCCAGCCTATCCATAGGTGATCTGGCCACTTACATGGGCAGAAAATTATAAAATCAGTTTGCACAGTTTGGGAAGTGAATGAGGTCACTTCAAAATGATTTTAATCTGCTGCTCTAATTGCATAAGAAGTGCCTGCACACATTTCTCTCGATTTAAAATTCTAATTAGGGGTTGATATCTTTATAATACCTTGGTGATACACTCTGAGAGGTTGGGAAATCTATGCTGACTCTCCGTTTCTAATGTGTAGGTGGAAGGATTTGCTTCCAGGCCTCATCTGTGGAATCCAAGGATAAGAACACTTAGAGCCGTCCCGATCCAACCTCCCTATTTGTTTATGAGAAGAACTAAATATTTCACCTCTCTTTAGGAGCCGCCCCTGCCTTCATTTCCCTAGTCTGAGTCAATGGTCTTTGTTATTTATCTCTGTAGCCCTCACACCTACCACTGTGCCCGGCACACAGTAGGACCTCAAATTTGTTGAATGATGAGTTTCTCAAGGTTATATAGCTAGTAAGTGTCAAAGATGCACTGACTCCTGGTCCAGGACTCCCTCCCCTACCATCACCTGTCCAGGGACTGGAATAAGAGAGATCTGAATTAGAATCCCGGCTGTGCCACATACCAGACGGGCTCCCATCCCGTAAATGAATGCAGGTCTGGCTGCCAGCCACTTAGAAAGCCAAATACGAGAGACAGGTGCAATGTAAAGGACAGCGGTCTACTCAGATGCCGGCCATCTGGAAAATGGGGGACTAATGTTTCAAAGCCCATGTTAACATCTCAGTGCGGGAGAGGTTTTGATAAGGAGGGAGAGGATAACAGAACAAAGAGGTCAAGGGAGGGGGTTGAGAAGTTCTCTACGTGCAGACCAGCACAGTCCATTCCAATAAGGCAAGTGATGGTCCTTGTGCGTCATTCTGGTTTAGTCATCCTGACTCCACGTTTGAAGGTCAGCAAGTCTCCTGGAGCAGTGAGGCCTGAAGGTCAGAGTCTGTGTCTTCTGAAGTTACTTCCTAGGATTCATTTACAAGCATGCTATTCATCTGCAAGCTACACAGTCAGCATTTCCAGAAACAATGTCAGAAGAATAGCGGGGTGCATTATGGTCCCCCGTCTCTTGGATTCTCCTTCTTCTGCTCTGTCTGAAGCCCATGCCAGGGGGGCTCTCCTCCCTGCCACTCCACTGCGTCAGTTTTCGTCCAGGTCACCAATGTGTTCCGTATTGCACAATTTGGCAGTCGTTGGATATGATGGTGGGCGGACTGTGACACAGCTGATCACACCCTCTTTCTCCGAGTACCCTCCTCTCCTGGCCCCCGGCACCACTTGCTCTGGCTCCCCTCCCTGAACGCTCCTCCCCACGTCTCCGGCCCCTTCCCTTTGGGGAACTCAGTCCTCAGACCTTTTCTGACAGGGTGTCCCACCTTTTGGTGTCTCTGGGCCACACTGGAAGAAGGGGAGTTGTCTTGGGCCACACATTAAATACACTGCGACATGTAATCACAAAAAAAATCTCATAATATTTTAAGTAAATTTACGATTTTGTGTTCGGCCACATTCATAGCCATCCTGGGCTGCCTGCAGCCCACAGGCCACAGGTTGGACGCCCCCTGTACACTATCCTCTCAGGTGACCCCATGCAGACGGATGGCTTTCAAACGATCTATATTTCGGTTCAGAACACTCCCCTGAATGCATCTTGACACACCTGTCTCATCCTGGATATCTTCCCGGTACCTCAAACTTGTGTCTAGCAATGAACTTCCAATTTTCCCTCCTAGACCTGTTCCTCCCACGGTCCTCCTTGCTGTGCTTCTTTCAGTTGCTCAGGCAAAACCTTAGTGTCTTCCTTAAACCTTTCTCTCACACCCTATGTCAAATCTGTCAGCAACTCTGGTACTTTCTACTTTCAAAACAGATCAAGAACCAGCCAAGCACTTGTTATACTCTTTACTGCCACACCTACCAGTCTTACTGGGTCTATTTCAATAACTTCCGAATTGGTCTTCCTGCAATCTGGCCGAAATGTAAATCAGGTTGTGTATCTCCTCAACCTGTGGAGACAGAGATTCCCTGTCTTCCACTAAGCAAAGCCCCAGATGCTCACAACAACCTAAGGCCACATCCAACCTGGCCCCCACTGCCGTTCTGACCTCACCTCCCCACACCCCTTGGCTAACCTTTGCTCAGCCACACCAGCTACTTTGCTATTTCAAAAATGCCTTTGCACTCTCTGTTCTCTCCGTTTAGAATGATCCTCCCCAGATAGTCACATGGCTTCTCCCTGTCATTTCCTCATGTTTCTCCTCAAGTCTCTCAGACCATCTAAAATAGCAATGCCCCACCCTGGCCAGGTGGCCCAGCTGGTTGCAGCATCACCTCATGCCCCAAAAGGTTGCATATTTGATTCCCAGTCAGGGCACATCCCTAGGTTATAGGTCCAAGCCCTGGTCAGGGTGCAGACAGGAGGCAATATTTCTGTCTCACATAGTTGTTCCTCTTTCTCTCTCCACCCCTTTCTCTTGCTCTAAAATCAGTTTAAAAAATGTCCTCAGGTGAGGATAAAAAAGAAAAATAGTGAACTCTATCACTGTCTGCCTACCTTTATATTTCTTCTTCTTCATTTTATTTAATATTTCTAGATTTCTTACTTTTTTCTTATTTCTTCATAGCACTGTTCATCAGAAATATTGTGTATTTATTTATCGTCTTCCTCCCCATCACTGCTGGGTTCCCAGGGTCTGAAACAGTGGTAATTGACAAATGCCCTATACATACATTTGAGTGAATGAATGAACACACCCCTATTTAATAAGGACTAAATTGACGTATGTAAACCAATGTCGCCCCAACAGATTCCATAAAATAAATGAATAAAAATATTAAAAATTGATGTATGTAAAGCACTTAGTAGAATATGGGTACAGTGTGTGTTACTCAATAAATTAGTAATAAAAACCTAGAAAAAACGGTGGAAAATTTGACAGCATATGTCCCCAAAAGAAGGAAAAATACACTATAGAAAAGCAATTTATTAATAAGCATGATAACTTGTTTCTTCTTTGTTCCAAATCAGACTATGTTGCTTTAGATTGATCATACCTGATCCCTGGGACAATCCCAGTTTATACTTTTTTTCACTATTATAAAAATAATTTTAATTTTGGAAATAACTTTAAAATGTATTTATAATAAAACTGATAAGAAATAAATATATCCAAAAATCATATACTTTTTAAAAACAGACTTTGTTTTTTAGAGCAGTTTTAAGTTCATGGCAATAAAGAACAGAATGTATGTTGAGTTCCCTTATATTTCCCTCCTCCCCCCCCACTATCAACATCTCCCACCAGCATGGCACATGTGTGACAACTGATGAATCTACATTGAGACATCTTATCACCCAAAGGCTATACTTTACATTTGGGTTTATTTTTTGTGTTGTACCTTTTCACCTATGTGTTTCGATAAGTGTATAATGACTGTATTTCCCATTAGAGTATCATACAGAATAGTTCCACTGCCCTAAACTTCCCGTGTGGTCTGCCTATTCATCCTTCCCTCCCCCCAACTCTTAGCAACCACTGATTTTCTGCTGTGTCCACAGTTTTTCCTTTTGCAGAATGACATATAGTTGGAATTACATAATATGTAGCCTTTTCAGATCGGCTTCTTTCACTCGGTCATATGCATTTAAGATTCCTCCATATCTTTCCACAGCTTGCTAGTTCATTTCTTTTTAGTGTTGTGTAATACTTCATTATCTGGATGTACTACAGTTTATTTATTCATTGCTTCCAAGTTTGGCAATTGTGAATAAAGCTGCTATAAACATCTGTGCTCTCGTTTTGTGTAGATATAAGCTTTAAACTCCTTTGGGTAAATATCAAGGAACACAATTACTGGATCATATGTATGGAAAGAGGTATTGTTTAGTTTTGTTAAGACACTGCTAAACTGTCCTCCTAGAATATTTATATAATTTTAAATATGCTTAACATCTGAGTTTGGGTGATAAATTGGATGGTCACTCTACTTAAGACAGAGATAATCTCTCCAGAGTTACAGAAAAACAAGGTATCAATCTAACATTTCCATAGTCATACTTCTTTGAACCAAATCAAAATGACTCACAAATGGCAACTAACCTCATGAGGACTTCTGGGAGGAAAGAGAGGGCAAGAGAACCGGTTCTCATCTCCCTTGCGGGGGAGAGATCCCACAGCGAGGGGGGAGGCCTCTGCGAGCCCCAGCCAGCCGGCCGCGTGGCGGGAGCAATCCGATCTCTGCAGACTCCATTAGATGTGCTGCCTCCCTAGATTAAAGTCTTCTTTCATTGTCCAATTAGTTAGGGTTCTTTAGTTTCTAAGAATGGCACTTGATGGAGTTAAAATGGCAGTGCGTCCATCCTGAGAGGGGCAGTGGCCGCTAACTGGAGGGACACCTGGACAGTTGTGTGAGCCTGGGCTGCACAGGGACTTCCCATCGGCCTGCCCTTCACAGCCTGCACTGTGCCTGGGGCGCTGGGGGCTGTGTGGGTTCCCGCCCATGGGCAGGACACAGAGGTCTGCAAACCACATAAGAAAGTGGGCAAACAGGAGCTGAGCAAGTACCTGATGCTGTGGCCGGCTGCCTTCCCCGACCGTCCAGTGCTGGGGCTGCTTAATGTCTGATGGAACGAACACCCTTGGCCCGGCTCACACACCACGTGCACAGGCCGCAGGCCAATTGAAAGCATTTGGATTTCCTATGTTCAGGGATTATTCCACATGCTTAAATATTATTCGTCCCTACGGCAAAGCTATTGTGGTAGTTGTCTTCAACTTAAAGTGGAGGAAACCAAGGAACAAAGAAGTTGAGTGCCTTTCCCAGGGTCACAAAGCAGGTAAGTGGAGGGTCTGGGATTGGAACTTGCAAGTTCTGTTTTGTTTCAGGATCTGGTCTTGAAGATGAAGCTACAGGTCTCTTCAAGGGGCCACAATGTCTGAATTTTCCCCAGTTAAGCTAATGGATTAATTGGGTCTCTCTCTCTCATCATGCCTTCCACTTAAGGGAGTATTTTACGAACAGCAAAAGCACATCAATTTGGATCTAAATAATTAGACATAAATTGCAGGCCTCTCTAACTCAATTTCCTTCCCTATAACAGAGGTAGATATAATATTGACATTTGTTTTGAGAATAAAAGATATTTATAAAGTGGGGAGTCTTTGTATCAAGAGACTGCCATTGTAATCCCATCTTCTACTACTATTATTTTGTCGTTACTGTTAATTTCAGGCTGCAGTGGAACTTTCCCTTTGCAATATCCATGAAGAGAATTTGTAAATTAGTGCAAACAGTGTTTTCCCTATTTAAGGGACTTGAAGGAATATTTTAAACCACTTTAAAAGCATCTGTTCATGCGTCGACAACCACCATGCGAGTTGCAAGTCATGCATTAAACTCCGTTACGGCACACTGCAGGGCCTTGTCTTACCCGCCCTCCACTGGCCCTGTTCCTGTGACTGAATGCAGTCAAAAGTAATACAAAGTCAGTTCAATATTCTGTCATTCAGAATGTGCTTCCTACCAATGTATTGTATGTATGCATATACTTCCTTGCAGTAAGACCGCTATAGACAAATTCACAATCACAACAGAAAGAAAGGGGGACTAATAAAGTCAAACGCATGTCAGAGCCTCCCCCGGAACTGCCCGCTGACACGCCCAGCTCCTCACGGCTGCCCAGTCCCCACCCCCCGTTATATATGGGGCCCTCCCGTATCTGACACCAAGGGGACGCTAACACAAGGACAGCTGTACTCGGTGTCCAGAGATTTAAGAAGATAGATGGTGACTAAAAGATAATTAATTCACCAACACACTTAAAGTTTTTTAATTGTATTAATTATACAAGCATTTACATACAATTGGAGCACATACTGACAGCCATGTGCTCAGGTTACACCGCTTATTCATTCAGCCTGTGGAGAGTGTGTGTGACCTGTGGCTGTCTGTGTGGATGGTTTCAAGGGCGGACCCCGTGATGAATGCCTCTAACGTTCCCACCTGCCATTCCCCACCCGGGGCCTTGGCCCACAGGTGCCAAAGCAGTGGTTTGCTCTTTGGTCAGACTGGAAGATGACTTTTGGGATCTCTGTGCAGCTTTTTGCAGTTCTGCCCTTTCTGGGATTGCTTTCCTATCATCCACATGATGCAGAGTTGGGCCCCTTACCCACGATGAGGCAGAGTCCTTTTTGCAGAGATTTAGAAATGGCACTAAGAGATTTCAATTCTAATCTGGGCTGGCTTCGTGAGTGGGGAAACAAAAACCATTCTAGCCAGCCTGCACCGAACAGGCTTGGCGGAAGATGTGCTAACTGCCACAGGGAGATCGAAATGGAGAAATAAGGGACAGGTGAGAACGAGCATGGCAAAAACAAAACCCCGGCCTGGATCCTTGCCAGCTTTCCAGTCCTGTCATTGACTGACTGTGTTTTCTTGGCGTCCATAAGACACTTACATATTCTCTAAACGTGTCTTCTCTCCACTTTCTGCCCTTCTTCATCGAGCTTGAGTTGGTTTCTATTACCTGCACCGGATAATTCTAACCAATACAAATACAAATACAGGATTATCTGGGGCAGGAGACATCTACTAACTCAGATGAGAAGCTTGCAAACGGTCATACAGCACAGAGCCCTTTTGTTCTTGTTACTTAGTAGGTGTTTGGTCTGTCTCTCCCTTTAGATTCTAAATACATTGCTGGCAGAGACCAAGCCTCCGCTGTAGCTAGTGACCCTCTGCTGCCTTGTGTAAAGTGGGACCCCTCTGTAAATGCGCATTCATTATGGTGATTTTTCAGTGCTCCGAATCTTACTGTTTGGACTCAGATGTAATTAAGTCAATCGATTTTCTAATGAATGGCCTTCAACATGGAAGTTTCAGGTCAACGTTGTCACCTCTCCAAAGAAAGGGCAGACATTTGAAGAGCCCTCCTGGTCCGGCTGGTGAAACACACCCTCTGTACTCCTCATCAGTTCACAAATTGTCTCAAGTATTGTGATCTTCGGAATGACACAAGATCTCTGTGAACCGACAGTCCTGGTTTGGACTGAGAGTTCTCCAGCCCTTCAGACGGACAAAGCCACCTGAAAACGGGGTGTCATTTATACTTTTTGGCCTGGATTCCACTTCATCACCATAGAAATCTGCATTTTGCCTTTCAGGTTAACCCAGGAGATTTAAAAAATCTGAAACCTTTCTGACTAGACTCCAGTTCACTAGAGTAGTAGAGGGAGCCACTGTTTTTCAGGGCTCAGTCTCCTTCAGTGCTGCACGGCAGCTGCCAGAGAACAGTGGGGGTGCCTTTTCTGTCTCTGATTCTGTTTACCCAGGGATCGTGCCCACCGAGGGACTCTGCCGAAGGGACAGCCCCCGATGCCTGGTTTAGTGAGAGGAAGCCCACCTCTCAGAGGAGGGAGAGGGAGAACCCAGAGGGCAGCGCTCAACTGTGGCTTCCGGAATCGCACAGCCCTTCCCGGGCACGGCGCCAGCGCATTAGTGTGCGGTCCCACTGTGCGTGTGGCCACTCCCCCCTTAATTAGCACTGGCTTGAGTGGGTTGTGGGCAGCCAAGTCTAGAGAAGAATAATCTTACAGTTTTTCCATGTTAAATACACATCACAGGCAAAACATAAATATGTATCGGAAATCATTGGTTCTTTTAAAATATGACATCAATGCCCTGGGCAGGTGGGTGAGTTGGTGGGAGCATTGGCACATACATGAAAAGGTTGCCGATTCAGTCCCCAGTTGGGGCACACACCTAGGCTGTGGGCACCCTCAGTCGGGGTGCACACGGAGGCAGCCTATCAGTGTTTCTCTGTCACTCTGGTCTCTGTCTCCCCTTCTCAAATCAATAAACATACCCTTAGGTGAGGATTAAAAAAATAAGTAAAATGGAATAAAATAAAACAAGACACTAAGCCTTAAAGTAAGGAGCAGGAGAGAGCGAATGGGGTAGAATCAAATGATATAAATAAGAACGTGGCATCTGTAAGAAGCTGTGAAAGGCCTTTGCGCCTCTGATCTCAGAACTCCCAATGAAAGCAGTGCCAATGTCTGACCACTTGCTCCATAGGGTTATTCTGATAATAAAATGAGATAAAGTATGTGAAAGAGCTCTTGCAATTTAAAAGTGTTATACAAACAAAACTGCCTTTTTTGAAATTACTTGATAAAGTCATTATTGAGAAAAAATTATTTTTCATAGCTCATTTCCTGGAGGACACTTAGGAATCTTATACTAGTCTTTAGAGTAAAAATCTGCGGTGAGAGCCCGGAGACCAGTGAGGAATGAAATCCAGATGCTTAGAAACAGGCAGAGTGCCCCCTGCTTCCTTCCCTCTCCGACTCCACCATCAGCATATTTTTCCCTCAGAAAAAAGAATTCCAGAAGTGGGTAGTCCAGGGCTGGGATGGGGGTCCCACAGGGTTAGCTCCTCCCACCTCTCCACTCTGCCATCTTGAAGGCTTGACTCTCATCCTCACACTTCCCACATGGCAGCCTGAATGCTGCCATCGCATTTGTATTCCAGGCACTCAGAGCAAACACAGTGTATAGCAGGACAGGGTGTGTATCAGCTGAGTCAGCTCTTTTCAGAGAGCTTTCCTAGAATCCCTATCTGGTGATTTCTATTTATATCTCCACAATCAAAACCACGTCACACTGACCACCATTAGCTGTAAGGAAAAACCAGAAGTATAGATTTTTTGTTGTTGTTGTAGTTTTTTTCTGGCTAGACACCTCACTACCCCAAATAAAACCTGGGTTCTCTTTGTAATTAAGAAGGGGGAATACATATTGAGTAGGTCTCCGTTACACCAGTAATTAAAAATTCAGATTAGTAGAATGTTAATTAATTTTTGTCATTTTCGGTTGCTAAGATAGGTTAAAGAAGCTGGACATCTTGGCAATATCTTTAAAAACAAGACAAAACAAAGCCCCATGTAGCCTTAGCCCAGGTCATGGTTGCAGGGCTGGAATGAGATCCAAGCTCTCCCCATCCCTAGTCAGGTGCTTTGCTCAGTGACCGCCCCATGTCTGGCTTCAAATACCACCATCCCAGGGCTGGGATCAGTGGGGCGGTCCACAGGGTAGCAGCCCCCAAAGACATCTGTGCCCTAAACCCGGAACTACTGCAGATGTTATTCCCTTAAGTGATGAAGGGACTTTGTAGATGTGATTAAGAGATGGACCTTGGAGGGGAAGATTATCCTGGAATGTCTGGGTGGGCCCAGCCTAACCCCATGAGCCCTTAAAAGTGGAGAATCTTCTTCAACTGTCAGAGAGATGAGACTGAAGAAGGAGGAGAGAAGGGAAGCATCAGCCGAACTTGACCCTTCCCAGCTGCTGACTTTGAACATGGTGCGGTGTAGAAGCTGAGGAATACAAGTGGCCTCCAGAACTGGGATCAACCATCAGCTGACAGCCAGTGTGGAAATGGGGACCTCAGTCTGACAACTGCAAGGTGCTGAATTCTGCCGACAACCCCAGTGAGCAGAGAATCGGGCCTACCCTGGAGCCCAGCCCACACCTTCATTCCGGCTCTGGGAGTCCTGGGTCAGCTTCTGATTGATAGAACCATAAGAGAACACATTTTTGTTGTTTTAAGTTGCTAAATTTGTGGTAATGTTATAGCAGCAACAGGAAACTAAGGCAAGTAGATTGACAGAGGCCCAAAGCTCTTCTGTACTGTTTTTCATGTTTTAAGCAAGCTTATCAGCGAACTGTCTCCTTACATGCACAGGAACAGCTTCTGACAAATTAAAAGGTGAAGCCATGAAGGGGTGCAAGGCAGTCAGGATGCCCGAACCCCCAGGTACTGGCAAAGCCACACATAGTGACAAGATAGACCAGCCTCGGGGCCAGGCAGGGGAGTTAAGTGGATGCAGCTGGAGGTAGGAGGCTGCTCAGCAGCGGGGTTGTGGCCTGAACGGGGCAGCACAGACCATGTCCAAAGACCTCCAAATGCAATGTGAGTTAAAACACAGCACCAGCCAAACGGGACCCGCTGAGGGGTGACACCCTGCCGCTGCATCACCCCCAGTTTCCGTTAGGCCCACCAGAGGGCGCAGAAAGCAGGGAGAAGACAACAGGGGAAGCCGGGTAAAATGGGAAAGTGGATGAAACAGGGTAAGAAATAAGAAACGCAAAGGAAAGAATGAGCATGAAGTGAACCCCTGGAAGAGAAAGAACAGCGCTGTATGCGGACACGGCTGCCTGGTACCAGCAACGTCAGGCCACCAGTGCTCTCAGGGCCAGCCGCGTCTGAGAAGCTCCGGTCAGAACATCCTGCCAGGTCGGGCCCCAAAGCCCGTTGGTTCTTTTCTCAGAAGCAAACAAGGTCATTTGACTTCAGGTCTCACCTGGAGTCAAAGCAGCTGACATCTCCTTTGTTACAGGAGCTGCTGAAGCAGCAAGGCGGCTGAAGCTCTGAGGTGCTCAGGGCAGTGGTAACAAGACCTCTCAGAGTAGACAGGGCTCGTCTTCCTAACGGACAGGGTGAACGAGAGAAGATGGGGAAATCACAGGGACGAAACTCAGCTGTCTACAGTTACACAGGTAGGTGCATGAAAAAGCAAATTATAGCAGTTACAGAGCAGTGTGTAGGCCAACAGCAAAGCAACCCAGGTGCCGACCACTGCAGGCTCCGTTTGCAATCTCATCTTTAAAGCACAGCACGGAGACTATTAGTGGAGGCGGGCAGTAGGTTTGGGGGAAGAAGGGGCCATGCATAGTATCCGGGAAAGTGTAGGTGTGTGGGAGCAGACCAACACACCAACATAGCCAGCTGAGGCTCCTGGACTATTTGTCCTTTTGTATTCTGCCATTCCCTTGTGCAAGGGTGTCTAAAACCCACAAACACTTCACTCCCTGCCACCTTGATCCAGTGTGTCATCCACACCACACCTTGTCAGGCATCACGACGTGGTCTATACATTTTAATTCCCAAGTTCTTTTACAACTGCTTACAAACACCCAGTGGTCTTGGCCTCGCTGGCCTGTAAGTGACCTCTTGTGGTAAAGGGGCATAACTGCAGAGCTAAGTACCTTTTAAATCCAAACAATTAGATTCACAACAATTCAATCAATAAACACAGTATCTGTGGGAAGGAGAGAACTAAGGGGATTTTTAAAATAAGTTCGTAATTTTAAAAATTGGAACAACTCGATGAGGATACCAATATGAAAAAGAGTCTTACATTAAGACAGAGGAGATATATTTTCTAATTTGTGTAACGTGCTTCTCAGGATTGCTGCAAAATTGGGACTGAGTTTCCCATCATGTATTTGGATTCTAAAGGTCTGGTACCAAATGTGGAATCTGGTATGCATAAGATGAATGAATGCAAGGCATGCCTTTAAAGTCTCTGAGACTCACTCTCCACATCGAGAAATGAAAATATAATAATTCTGCCTGTCCTGCTCATATGGTTGTTACAAGGCGCAAACGAGATGAGGCTCGGACGGTGTTTTCCAGGTTGGAGCGTGATCCTGGGGCATCATGTAGTCTCACTGTTAGTCTTCACGTGGCCTGATTAATTTAACCGTTTATTTAGTTATTTCAAAATGTTATACACTGTACTTGTAACCAAAAGTGCTTACACAGACATTAATTTCTCAGGAATTATGAAATAAAAGCAATAAGCTCTGCAGTAAATTCGGCAGTGTCTATCCACCTGCCATTTTTTTCCACAATATAAAACGGGGCAGGCTGATTTCGTCTTCCTCCCTTCTTCTTAAATGCTCTCTGATATTGTCTTCCTCCCCTTTTTCCAATTCACTTTGAATCACTCACTTATTTTTTTACCTCTTCTGTACTCACTTTGTTCCTCTATGGTGCTGTAAGTGCTCTTCAGTTAATTCATGAATATAGGTTCTTATTAAAAATGATACAAACGAATTCATGTGTGTGGTAGAGGGTTGGGCCAAGTGACCTTTCATTCACTCATTCATTCTGCAAATATTTAAGGAGCTTCTGTTTTGTGTGGTACTGTGCCAAGCACTAGGGAAGTAACAGATAAGATCCTTGCTCTTGTGGATCTTATATCAAGGAGATGACAATACAAGTGACCAAATATATACCGTGAGTACTGAGAAGGGCAGTAAAGGGAGTAGGGGTGAAGATACAGCAGACAGGCAGTGACGGAGCGGAAAAGCATTCCAGAGTGAAGAGCAAGTTCAAATGTCCTGAGGTAGGAGGAAGAAGGAACATTATGCTGCCCCCACTATGTAGGAAGAATTTCCTGGCCATCTCCCACAGATGTGTAGGTACACTCTAATGATGTGAATACAGATACATGTCTAAATAGATGTATTCTGTAGATATTATATCTGCATATATGTATAAATATATATAATTACATACATGAGTGTCTTAAAACCTTATCAGAAATAATGTTAAATCCTCATGTATGAGAAAACATATTCTACCTTCCAATAATGTTCATTAAATATACAGCTTTGTGAAAAGAAAAATGTTTAGAAAACAAATTCAATGGAATCTTTGGGATCTCTAAGAAGCTATTAGATCTTGGTGACAGGTTTTAGGTGGTGAGGTCACTGGTGCTCGTAATTCAGCCACACACCGGTCCCCAGCAGACTGGGGGCATTCAAACGTAACATTAATATTTTTAATGTAATGTAATCTGTTTATTTTTTATTTTATTCAATAGCTTATAGAGTTTCAGAATCAAGCTTTTTTGTTTTTGTCTTTTGTTTTGCAACTGTGAAGCTATTTCATTTCAAAAATAAGTTTGGGTAACCTTTTTTGTTCCTGGAACAAAAATCTTAATTACGTGCTATTATGAAATTTTGGAGGCAGGGAGAGACAAGGCTTTAGAAAAATTTCCATGAAATCTTTATTAGGGCAAAACCTGAGTTTTGGTAAATTTACCATGAAATGGTACATCTGCAATATTTCAGCTTTCCTTTTAACCTTTGCTGTTTAGACAGATGCCAGGTTTCTCTCCTCTGGGGCAGCGTGGTTCAGAGGTGGGGCGATGGGCAGACAGGAGCAGGGAGAAGTGCTCTGTACCGAGAGGCCAAATGGAGTCGTTCAGAGAGTTTCTAAGAAACATCACATAGTTCAGACAACCACAGGCTTACAGAGCATCCCCCCAATATTCCACTACTCATACCTGAAGCTGATACAACATAATACTGAATGTAAACTGTAACTGAAAAGAAATTTTTTAAATTTAAAAAAAAAAAACAGCTACCACATAGCTCCTTGTGGACAGAAACCTCAGGGTGGGGGTTCCTGCCCAACAGGGTGGGGGACTGTCTAGAGAGACTGAGAAAAAATATCATGGAAGGCTTTGAACACCATAGCAAAAGAGGTTGTTTACAAACTCTTCAACCATCGTAAAGGCTTTTAAAGAAAAAGGAAGTGGTACGGCGTTTGCCTTCCAGATGCTTTTCGTGAGTTGGGTGCTCATCATTTGTAAACCTCACCTAGATATCTTCCCCACTTGACTGATTCACCGTGCTTTTCTCTTCTGGTCCTGGAAAAGCATTCCGCTGAGCAAACAGAGGGATCAACAAACGTCTCGTTCTTTATGTGTAAAATGAAGAGGTCCTGTGCGAAAATTAACTTACACTGAGCTCAGACACACTCGTAGTCCACTCGCTAATTTATCCTCCTGCTTCCCCCACGGAAGAGTTTAACAAACCCAAGGTGGGAAGATGAATGTACAACAGAACTTGTTCTTTTCTCTGAACTGAAATATTAATGCATGCAAAGAGATATTTAATGTCACTTTTACATTCAAAATAGAAATGGTTTCCAGCATTTCAGGGCTAGAACTATTAAAGCAAGTACGGTTGTGTTTATTCTGTTTCAGAGCTAAAACTTTAAAAAGTTGGGATCCAATTCATTTGCCCATGGGGACCTACCCCGATACATTTTTAGTTGTAAAATCAGAGTTCAAGGATAGATTCATTTTTATAGAAACAGAGCTTAAAGAATGTGAACCCTAGAAACACTGCGATTTTGAGAGTTAATCTCTTTCCACTATCATCTTACTTACTTTCTCCAGATGAAATGGTACCCTAGTTTGGATACTTTTTAAAAAATGTAGCTATAACTTATATACTGTATATGCATAAGTCTTAAATGGACAGCTTGAGGACGGTGTATGTGTGCATATACATACCTTGTATCTACAAATTATAGGGCATTTACATCACCCCAGATAATTCCCTTTTGCCCTTTCCTAGGCAATATCCCCAGAATTAACTGCTATTTTGACTTCCATCTTCCCAGATTAGATTTGCCTCTTCCTGAACTTCACCAACATGAAACCTTACAGTATATACTCTTTTGTATCTGGCTTCCTTGGCTCAGCACAATTCGTTTGAAATCCACCCATACTGTTGTATCCATCAATGACTCAGAATTTCTTATTGTTGAGTAGTATTTCATCATATGAACGTACTACAGTTTGTTCATCCATTCTCTGATTGATGGGCATTTTGCTTATTTCCATTGTGGATGCTATTTTGACAGATCTTCCAGGGGTTTAAACCTGGGTTAGAGGCATAAGAATTGAACTGAGAATTCTAAGTTATAAGCACAGGTTTTTTTTTTTTTTTCAGATGGTTCTGGATACTTTACAAGTTCCTGGCAGAAATAGAACATATCTTTCTCACATTCCATATAGTGTCTGAATCAGAATTAAGCATCCAATTAAAAATATTTGGTTCAGCATGGTGCTAATGAATATGAAAGTGTGGACTGAATCCTATATGACCTTGTTGGTTTTCCTGGTGCAAAGAGCTGCATTGCAGGGCTCAGACGACAGCAGGGAGCCCCTGGGCTGCTCACCAGCGCATGCAATGGAGCCCAAAGTTAGTAAAAAGGGTTCATTATATTCACCTGGGAAAATGCACCCCCAAGTAGACATGCAACCCAAAGTGCATCATGGTCAACTTGGGTGAATTACAAAGTCATCTGAAAAGCATCTTATTTAAATATGTACTTATCCAATGTTGATAAAATGCTTGGGAGTATTCGTGGTAATTAACACATATTGATTCTTATGTATTATATACATGGGGGTGGGCAAAAATAGGTTTACAGTTGTAATACAAATAAATAACACAATAATAAATAAATAATTACACAAGAATAAAGTCTGTGTTTCTCGTACTCACGACTGCAATCCTGTTTTTTCCCACCCTGTGTTATCTTCAGTCCTCACAATTCTGCCAAGTGAGTGCTGATATTCCCACGTTTCGAGTGAAGAAACAAACTCAGTCAATTAAGGTCATGTGGGAAGGATCTAGCAGAGCCAGAACTTGACCCCAGGTTGTCACCTTCGAAAGCACACCCATCCCCTTTACACTCAGTCATCTTTATGAAAGTCACAGGCACCATAAATTCCAAACTTGAAGAAGTTAGATGTGGATACAATGGGTTCACATGTGACCCATCCATCATTTTTGATGAGGAATCCTAACCTCATAATTTAATCTCTCTGACAAAAGAGCTGGCATGCAGACTGACCCCAAAGCTTCCATCAGCCCCCAGCACTTGCAGGGAGCTCAACTATTATTGTACAACAAAGCCTTACTGACGTGCTCGTAAGAACAGCTTTCATCGGCGCTTTGGGGCCACGCCAGTCAAAATATTTCATCATCTCAGATTTTTTCTACCTTACGGATAAAGTTATTTTGATTGTGAGACTTTGCTACTGCCTCTTAAATAAGGCATACCCTTTAAAAATAGCAGAGAACAGCAGATATTTTTAGGTTAAAAAACACACATGTGATGATATCTCAGATTCCAAAGACAAGTCTCTGAGAGCTTCCTCTATTCATTTTGATTCAGTAGTAAGGACACCTGCAGGAAAATCATCTCTCTTCACAGACCAGCTTCTTAAGTATTCTCCACAGGCATAAACAGTTGATGGGACAGAGAAGAAGCTAAGTGAGCCGAAGAATGACAGCTGATTCTGATGCCTTGCATGAGTCCTGAGAAGACAGCATCCCTGTAATCTGAGTACATATTCAAAGCAAGCGAGGCACTGCAGACAACACTTCAACATCAGAACCTCATTTGGCTTGGAGACAATCCAGTTTAACCATGGACACAGGTTTTAACATTTGCACAGCCAGTCTCCAGTGTGTGGGAGTGCAGAAGCTGGACGGTTTCTTCAAAGTCTGAAAGATTCCCCGAGGCGGTGTCAAGTGGGGCTGAAAGGAGCGGGCGACCACCCTGGTTGTCAGTGGGTGCTGGACACCACACAGCCCCGCTCTCCCCCGAGGCCCTTGTTGCCCGTGCGCAGTGCGGGGGCTGGGGCGACTCACAGTGTCGTTTTCTGTCCTTTTCATAAGCATCTCTTCTGCGCTATGTAAAAACTTCATAAATATACATTTAATGCTGAAAGTATTACATCGCATGGCTGTGCGGTGATTTGTTCAACTGCTGGCGACGTGTTGAAAAGGGACCATCTCAGTGTGTACGAGAGCACAGAGACACAGGCACCCGCTCCGGGGGCATTCTTGGGATTATAATTGGTGCGACAATTTGGCAAACATTCTCCGATACATCAAAATTTAACAAGATAACGTCCAAGTCCTTAATGCCATTTATAATTAAGATCTTGAGAAATACGTAACCTACCAAAGCAGCATTTCAAAACTGAGAGCGGATGCTGCATGGTTGTTTTGATCGACATTTCTGTGATTATTAATGAGTTCGACAGTTTTTACAATGCGTACGGGCCATCTGGATTTTCTCTTTAGGGAATGGCTTATGCCTTCTGCTCACGTATCTACTGTGGCCTTGGTGTTATTCAAAAAAATTATGTAATCTACTTACATAATGAAGATACTACCCATTTAGTTGTCAAATTTGATGACTCAGGTGCCTGTTTTAATCTCAGCCTAAAAGAGGAACCCCAAACAAGGCAGCATTAAGTGGGGAAAAAAAGAAAAACCAAAGCGCTTTCGTATTTATACTTCAACGTAAATTGCCACTTGAGCCTAAGTCAGAAAAGCATTTAGATAATTCTCCAACTAGGGAGAACGAAGTGAATGAAGCCTGTTACAAGAATCCTTAAAGCACAGCAATGAATGAACATGAACCACAGAAATCTGTTGCTGTCACATTGACACGGCCGCTCCCACCACTTTATATCAAGTAGAAAATATAAAATCCGTTTGCAATACACCTGGATCGGAAACAAAATCAGGTTTCCCTTGGTCAGCGAGAACAAGCCAAGGCATTTACACATTGGTTCAGTCCACATGCTAAAGACCGAAATCTAGGGGTAATACAGGAACCCAGAGGGGTGCTGGGCTGGACACCGAGACGGAAACTCTGTGGGCACAGCTGTCAGACCTGATGTGGACACAGCTGGCACAACCGTGGTCAGAAATCTGATGGACTTGGGACCGAGTGCAGTTGTACTTCATTACTCTGTGCAGAGGGACCGATAGCTTGATGTGTCTAGAAGAATGCAAACCTGACGGTTATTTATTCCTTAGAGCTACGGGTGATACCCACCCTCAATAGTTGCTTTAGTTCCCCAATTTTACTGTAAAATTAACTGTGATGAGTTGTTTTATTCCTCTCATGTCAGCTGAAAACACCCAGAGGATAGATAATTCGATGATCAAAGTCTTCACTTAAAAAGTTAAGAAGGTTTTTGGAGACAGACTGGTATCTAGTGGGCGAAGGCAGAGCAGAGAAGGAAATTAGCAAACATTCAGCTAAAATGTTCTCAAGAGCAGGGATGCTTGGTAAGAAATGGAATCATTTCAAGCTTGAAGGAGGTTACCTATGGGAGACTGTACGAATTGCTTCAGGGATCACTGCCTCTCGTCAGCCTAAAAACGCAGCTGCCTGTAGAATTTCTAGGTCAGCAAAAGATGCAGAGGAGATATTGAAACCTAACAGGATGAGAGGCTATCACGAATTACTTACAAGGGTTAAGAAGGCTACAGAATTATGAAGGGTTAAGAATGCTAGCGAATTAGGAGGATACACACCAAATCTAGGATGTTATAACCATCGTATTGACCAGTATTATTTGGAAACCATGGGTAAGGGTGAGACAATTAGACATGTAAGTGAGGTGCTACAGTGCTCCTGATAAATCCTGTGCTCACCCAATTCACTAGGACAGCTGATGTCCAAGTCTTCTCGGGCCCCCATAGTTCTCTCAGCCATGACAACGTGTGAGCGCCTATTAAAGGTCTTCCCTGTACCCAGGAAGAAAACTACCCATTCTTCAACATCTTCAGAGAAAGACATCATTCAACCTCTCTTTGAGGTGAACTTCTGAGGACCAGGGACAATGAATAAATAACCCAAAATTTATCATAGAATCCTTAAAACGAATTTAAGACAATAGCTTTTTCCTCCCCCTCCCTTGTACCCCTTTGCACTGTCATCCAGTATCAGAAGTATTTACATTCTCAAAATGACTGATGGGGGGACGGCCTTATTCATGGCTCACACCTCTCCCTTCTGTGAGTGCGACTGTCCACGAGTTGTCAAAAGACCGGGGAGTGTCTTTTGCAAGGCAGCAGAGGCTCGTGCTGGGATGACCTGAGTGCAGAGCAGCCACTGAGACATTTTGAACCAGAGGCTGTGACCTGGAGGGTACTTTTGTTTAATGAAGAAGGCGCCTGCTCTTTTTTTCACCACAAGCCTCAACACTCCCGGTTGTCTTATACGTCGTCTGGCTTACCCTTTACTGATCCTTCCTTTGCAGCCTAATACTGTACAATTTTGTCAGTGATGTGTGTTGTGCTTAGAACAGATACTGCCTACCTACTGGGCAGGGATCTTTATATACTAAAATATAAAGTATCAAATTCGTTAGTAATATGGTTCAACTCTTCCACATCTTTGGTCTTTTTTGTTTGCTTAGGTATCATTTTCTGAGGTATGTGTGTTAAAATCTTCCATTATAATTACAAATTTGCTATTTTTCCTTCATATTAAATCAAATTTTGCTTTATTTAGTCTGGCTCAGAATGTTTTTTAAAGATTTTATTTATTGATTTTTAAAGAGAGGGGCGGGGAGGGAGAAAGAGGGAGAGAAACATCAATGTGTGATTGACTCTCATGTGTCCCACCACTGGGGACCTGGCCTGCAACCCAGGCATGTGCCCTGACTGGGAATTGAACCAGTGACCCTTTGATTCTCAGCCCACACTCAATCCACTGAGCTCCGCCAGCAAGGTCAGGCTCAGAATTTTTATACCTTCCTGATTAATTATTCCTTAAAATATGGTTTTGTCCTAAAGTCTATTATGCATGATATTAATGTGGTTATATTGGCTCTCATTTTTTAAAATATCTTCTTGATTTATCAATTTATATCCCTTTGGCTTTGTGTAATTTGGTTTGGAAGTCTTTCTAATAAACAATATGATAGAATCTTTATCTTCTTTTTTAAAAGAAATTTTAAAATTGTTGTTCAATTACAGTTGTCCCCATTTTTCATCCTTTGCTCTCCCCTGCCCTGCCCACCCCGCCCCCACTCCCACATTCCGTCCTCCCCCGCTCCGTTGTCCTGGTCCATGGGTCCTTCATATACATGTCTTCTAACATGTTAAAAGTATACTGTTAACAAACTACCCTTATAACTACTAATTTAATTGGACCTATTTCTCCCATTATTTTTCAATTTATCTTGTCTTTGCTTGATTTTCTCCTTGCTTGCTATTAGATTGAATGTCTTAATTATTATTTTACAATGAACTAATATAAAAGTTAGACGTTCCATTTCTATGGCTTTTATGACTACTGTAAATTTTTAACATCCACTCAAACTTAATCAGCATTTTCACCCTCCTTCAGAAAAAAGCAAGGATCTTAGAATGCTTTAACTCCAATTACCACCTATCACACTCACTGGTAGTTATCTCGTGTTTTAATGCCACCTGGCTTTTAACCCCCACATCCCAACAACATTGTTACTGTTGTTAGTCAGTGTTTGTTTAAATGAACCCTCTTATTTACCACTTTTCACACTTCCTTATGACAACCCACGTGATCCTCTGGGTTCTATCTCAGTTCTGTAGTGAGCACTAATTGAAAGCAAACTTCAAGAGCCTTTATTATGCCCTCTGTTTATTTTTAGTTCTTTTCTGGGGGATCAAAACACATACTGTGAGGTATGTGAGGTGCACGCATGCAACGGGTTCAGCTCCATGAATATCCGCATACACCAAGCAAGTACCACCTCGGTCAAGATTTGTCGTATTTCCATCACACCAGAGGGCTCTCTCCTGCTCCTTTTCTCTGCACTCACCCCACTATTCGGATATTTCCACCCCTGATTAATTTAGCCTATTTTTGAACTCATATAAATGGAATCATACAGCAGGCACCCTTTTGTGTCTGGCTTCTTTCACTCAACAATATGTGAGATTAATGTTTTCATCAGTAGTTTTTCCTCTCACTGTGTGTTCTATGTTATTATCTCCCTTAAATAATGGCTTACAGGGTATAGAATTCCGGGTTGACAGTTATTTTTTCTCAGCTTTTGAAGATGGTATTTCCATGTCTTTTCATCTGCATTGTTACCAGAAAGACATTTGCTGCCCGGTGGATAGGTTTTTCTTTGACAGAAGTTTGACCTTTTCTCTGTTATTTACTTTTCCCTCCTACGGCGGTGTTTAAAATGCTCCTTTCATCTTTGCTGTTCCAAAATTTCCATATGTTTTATCAAGATCAGGATTTGCTTTGGGTAATGCTAACAGAATAGACAAAAGTCAACATGCCTCATCCATCTGAGGGCTCATGACTCTTCGGGTCTGGATAATCACCCCAGACTCGGGCATCACCAGGGTGGATTTGGACCCCACACTAGTACATGAAAGGGGTTGGATGGTGAGATTTTTCAAGTCCCCTTCTTGAAGAAAGGGTGGCCGTCGAGGAGCTGAGTCTTCTCTGAGGTTTCAGTTTTAGCTCCTGCTTGCCCGGGGCTGATGACACCTGCGGTCCTTGCGTGCACGGGAGTTGGCTCAAGGGGCTACTTCCAGGTCCTTTGGCTTCCTAGGTCCTGACTGCAGCTTTATTATCTGGTCTTCTGAGCTTCCACTTCCTTTCTCACACCTGGTGATTCCTTTTCTTTGTTTTGATTTCAATTATTATAATATTTTCCAAAAGTATACGTTAATCAATTTTCCTATTTGTTTGTGGTTGAAGGTAACTCTGTATGAGTTTTGTCCACATGTTGCCAGAGTTTGAATCTGACTCATTTATCATGCATCCAGTTGGCCCTTTTGGGCTTTTTTTAAAAAAGATTTTATTTATTTATTTTGAGAGAGGGGAGGGGAAGGGGAGGGAAAAAGAGAGGGAGAGAAACATCAATGTGTGGTTGTCTCTCATGCTGGGGACCTGGCCCACAACCCAGGCATGTACCCTGACTGGGAATCTAACCAGTGACCCTTTGGTTCACAGGCTGGTGCTCAACCCACTGAGCCACACCAGCCAGGGCTCTTTTGAGCTTTTGAGTGGCTGGGAGCAAGGACCCTAGAGGGAAATGGACCTGACTTTGAATCATGGCTTTAAGACTGAGTTTCTGTTTGATACTGGGTACGTTGTCTAACCACTCTATAAGCCTCAGTTTCCTCATCTCCAAAAAGAGGATGACAAAAATTCTTCCTGCAAGAGGTTATGGTGAGGATCAAATATGCTAATGTACGTAAAGCACTTGGCACAGTACCTTAGTAAGCACTCATCAATAACCATTAACATTATGGAACACTGCATAATGATATTAAATTTATTAATTTGCCTACCTAGGAGTCAAAATTATGTACAAGTTGATGCTGCATAGAAACAGGAAAGTACCTTTCATGAGAAAGAATTAGACTGAATAAAAGCTAAACTAGACGGAATAAAAACTAAATATGACTCTGTATACATGGGATATATAATATTACTCTTTAAAATACTGCCCAGCAAAAATACCATGTTCTTATATTTTATACATTCTGAGCTGAACTTTCCAGAATTTACAGAAGATCCTTGAAAGTCAGAGAGAGAGCTTTGAGAGAGAGAACACTGCCGCTGTGCTTCCCCCAGAACGTAAACCACGTAGTTGCTTCCTTCACGGAGGAAGTGACCGTGACAGACAGATGAACAGCGGGCCTAGTGCCGCGGTTGGTGCACACAGTGTGAGCTCCTGTATCTCAGTGCAGACCGATTACAAACAGCCCGGACTGGGTCTCACTCTGAGCTGCATGACTTTAGGGATCTAAAGTATTAGCATAAAAGTAGTATTATTGTTACACAGAAAGGAAGGTGCCCTTTCCTCCGGAAATGATGCTGAGAGCTGAGTTAAACAATCACCTCAGGTAGAGAAGAAAATTACTGATGCTACATAATTAAAGAAAGTTTATTACTGGTTTATAGTGAGCCAATCACCATCTGCTATAGTCCAGAGATACACTGGAGTCTTGGCCGGAGTGATTTTGGGATCTCGATGGATCTGCTAATTTGTCATTTGTGGGTCTAGGGGACCTTTTAAGGTGACCAGTTTTTCATTTCTGCTCTTTGCTTTCTAACAGGTTTATTTTTGTAGGAGGTGATAATTTTTCTCACTTCGTTTTTTCATTATTCCGCTCCCCCATCCCTGGCAAAAAGCAGTAGTTGGACTGACTTCTAGATCTTCTAAAGTAGATCTAGTAGTATTTTCCATATGTTTTCCAAAGGAATTGGTTCACTACTGTAAGGTCAAATCAAACGATAAATTGAATTCAGAAGCAGTTTCTTAAGTCTTATAATGGTACAGTAACATAATTAAAACTTATAGTGTAAATATTATCGACACTCAAAATGTCCCAGATTTTGCTAATTCTATTTAAATTTCTGCTTTAGCCAAAATGTTTAAAGATTAAT
Organism: Artibeus jamaicensis; assembly: GCF_021234435.1. NCBI lineage: Eukaryota > Metazoa > Chordata > Mammalia > Chiroptera > Phyllostomidae > Artibeus > Artibeus jamaicensis. The sequence goes on along the minus strand of NW_026522030.1, from coordinate 37,903,261 downwards.
TTAAGGACTGCAAAAAAAAAAAAAGAGAAAAAAACATTTTGTGTGCGTCTAGCCTATTCTGGGCTTAAAAATATAATAAAATAATTTTCTAAAATACTGAATTAAAAATGGTAAAGTTAAAAGCAATTAATCTGATGAAACAGTCTTGGTAAACTTGAACACTGCAGAAAATAATTATTTTAAGATTCACTATTACTATTTATTCTGAAAGGTGTGGTTTGCCAAGTTGACCTTGTTACTTTGAAAATGATTGTTTTCTAGATCCTGAACAGAATTTGAAGTCACCTCACTACGCTTAACAGCCTTTAGTTAGTTTTTGCTCTGGGCGTCAGTGGGGCCCATGGTCCGGGCCAGTCCACTGTTCAGCTGAACCCTTTCCACACTCAAGTGTCAAGTCTGCCTTGTCCTACACACGAAGTCATCTGGAGTCGACAGGGTTCTTAAAATCTGAACGAGGTACTCTTGCACTTTGGGTTACAGACTATTCTTAATAAATTGAAGAAAACTGTATCTCCATCTGACTTGTAATTTTTCAGGTAAAAAATGCCTTGTTTTCCCCATCATTCAAAATGGACTTTGAAATTAAAAAGATTTCGCCTTCACTCTCACCAGCAAAGGAGCTATCAACAAAAGTCCTGTTTTGAAATGATTCCAAGTGAAAAGCTCTGCCTGCATTTCATCAAGATCCAATTTAAATAAAGTCCACTTTCTCTTTTCTGAAATAAACTATTCTTAGATTCAAAAGTAGAAAAGGTTAACCTATTAGTCAATATTTGAGTTGCGAGGCGACCAAAGAAGGCCCCCGCACAGCCCATACATTAACCTTTCCCTCTTCACCTGACTGATATTAGCGGAAACACATTGGCTCATATCATTTTGATTTCACTGATTACCTTGGTTTTAATTTAAAAAAATCACCGGAGAGATTTGTCTGTCCACCCATCTGTCAAGATTTAGGTCACTCTGAAGAAACCAAACCCTTCCAGATGAACTGCTTTGGGTCCTGCGGTTCCTAGCACTCAGATGGACAGCCTTCTCCAAGATGTTTGACAGAGCAGGAGGTCTCTAGCTTTACCAGAGACTGATTATTTCCATAGCACCCATTGACTTTTGTGAATGTAAAAGTCATCGGGATAAAATGTCAAGAAATACAAGCTACCCACGTTGAGAACGGATTCAATTCTCAACAGAGTGTGTGTAGTGGCATTCACCTGCCGGCCAGGGAGTGTTTTCTGGCGGTGGTGTTCTGTTCCCAGTGACATTCACCCGATGAAGTGCACACAGAATGCAACTCCCCAAACCCTGGACTCCAGGAGCTCCCTTCTGAGCATCCACACCTGGCTTCTGTCCTTCTGCTAACACTTCTCGGGTTCAATAGAGTGATAATAACAAAACAACAGTAAAATAATGGTGAGTAAGATTTAGTGAGGACTTACTATACATTAATGTACCTGGCAGTGCATGAATTATTGAGAAAGTCCATACAGACTGCAGCAGGTGTCTGTAAGAAGGTGAAGTGCATTCAATTCTCATTCCAAGCAATCAATAATTGCTCAAGTCTTATCAAGAGTGATAAATTCTGCTTTGTCCAGGTTTGTATGAGTCACTGGATGTCTGCTTTTCTACTAGCCATATGAAATATTTCTTTTCCCCCCAGCTTTACTGATATTTAACCGACATATAATGTTTATGAGTTTAAGGTATACAAGGTACTGTTTTGATATATGTAATTGCAATCATCACAATAAGGTCAGTTAACACATCCATCATCTCACAAAGTTACAACTGGTGTGTGTACGCCTGTATGGTAAGAACCTTTAAGGTTCATTCTTAGCCACTCTCAAACATAAGATATGGTTAACTGTAGCCACCAACCACACGTCACACCCCCAAAACATTAGCCTTAGAACGGGAAGTGTGTGCCCTTTGACCACCTTCACCCATTTCTAACCCCCTCCAACCCTCCACACTCCTGAAATACTGCTAATGGGAATTTAGTAAGAAGACTGCAGCTCAAGTGTATACAAAAAAAAAAAAAAAGAAAGAAAAGCACATCTTCCTTTACTGCTCCTCATACAGTATGGGCATAAAGCCAAGAGAAGAAAATATTCTAAAATACTGTTTCTAATTCTGAAGAAACAGAAAACAACACTAGTTCCTCACTCACGAAAGCCAACGACTGAAATGTGAAGAACCTGGAAACCCTTACCAGGTAGACGCCCAGCTCTTTATCACTGGGAAGCCACCTTGGCCCCCCCCCCCCCCATCCTGCGCCCTCAGCCAGAGCTGCTAGGAGAGGTGTGCTGGGCCTGAGATTTCAACATGCACCCGGTGAGCCCTTAGGTGACCTTAGGTATGGGTGTCCCTCCCTGACCCCCCTCCGTCCACTGTCCCTGGGTGACAGCGTGCATTCTGTGACCTGATGTATCTGTGCGCTGATTCTCCCAAAGATCGGTCCCTCCTTACGTTTCCCTGTGGCACTTCACACCCGAATATACAACTGCCTACTGGATATCTCCTTGCAGCTGCCTCAAACCGTCCCAAGATGAATGCATCATCTTTCTCTCCCATCAAACTTCTTCCATATTGTATTATTTATTTTGGTAAATAGCTCTGGTACCCACCATTCCAAAGCACACCCTGGTCCTCTTAATGGCCCATCTTTCTCCCTCACTCTCCATGTCATACCTGGGTTCAAATCTACCACGGTGCCCCATACCCCCAATGTCCATTCTCATCCAGGCTATGGCTTAGCTCTCCTCCCTGTCCTTGGTCTCGTCCAAAACACTCTCCCCTGTGTAGCCAGCCTGATCTTTCTAAAATGCAATTCAAATCATGTTCCTCTTTTCTTTAAGATGCTTTCCTTTCCCCAGGCTCTCCGGAGTAAAGGTCTGAGCCTTCCCGGTGGCCGCAAGGCCTGCACCTCGGACCCCGCCGACCAGCTCGGCTTCATCTCACCACGCTCCTGCTCAAATTCCCGCTCTCCTCTGCCTGCCCCTGTGCCGGGCACTTATCTGGACTCTGCCCTACCCCTTGGCCTGACCAGCTACTGCTCATCCTTCAGAACTCAGCTGAAAAAACCCTTTCCTGAAAGATTTTCCCTTGAGTCCCCCAGAATGAAGAAGGTCTCCCTGTTATCACAGCAGCACACACTTCAGCTTCCATAAGAGATCAGGAATGCCATCGACAACATGCCCGTCTGGGAAGTGGCCTGTGACCGTGTCCTGGGTGTCACCGTCCTGGGCCTGCAGCCCTCCCTCGTGCTGGCCGTCCTGACATTAACTCGGTGTGCTGCAACCGTCTGTTTGCTTCGTGGTTTCACCCCAGACTGCACGCTTCCTGATGGTGTATACTGTGTCTTTACCTGCCACTCCCTGGTATCTGGGGCTGTGCCCGGCAAATACTGGTGATTGATAAAGGTTGGGTGAACAAGGATGATGAAAATGCTCTGAAAGCGATTCTGAGAACTATACACCAATCATGTCACTCTCCCACTGACTAGCTTTATATCTTGCTGAGAAGAAATTTCAGCCCTTTACGAGGCCAGTCAAGCTTTGCGTGATTTTGGCCCTAACAACCTGCCTGACCTCATCTCCTAAAACTGTCCTTTCTGTTTCTCAAACACACCACTCTCATTCTCACACGAGGGCCTTTGCACCTGCTGTTCCCGCCACCTGCACCCCTGCCCCATGACCACATGGCTGGCTCCCAGCTGCATTCAGGCCTCCGTTGAGACGTTCTCTTGCCCAGCCTGACTCAGACACAGCCAGGTCCACCTCGCCCACCATTACTCAAAACCCTCCTGCCCTTCTTACTATTTGTTCATGGTTCATTATTATCTGACATCAGGTATTTGCTCCTTGTCTACCATCTGCCCCCCTGGACTGGAGTGTCAGGGTTGTGAAGGCGGAAATGGGCCGTGTTGTTCGCTCCAGCACTGCCAGCTGCCCGACCAGTGCCTGGCACTCGGTAGCAGTGCGAGAGGTATTCGCTGAACGAATGATGAGTGGGTGGCTTATATGCATCAGTACTTTTTGAACTAATTTACAATGACCACTTACTATAATATTAAAAAGGTGTAAATTCTTGTATGGAATTATCCAGTGATTCAGCACGTATTGACTGGATTCTGAGGGGCCAACCACCTCCACAGAAGAAACGACACTGGGGTGGGCTGCGGGAAACCGGGCAGACGTCTGCCGCACACTCGGACAAGGCTGCTGCCCACAGGGAAAGCGGCACCGCCAAGGGGAAGGCCACGCTCCTTCCAGCACTAAGGCAATTCCTGCTGCCTCCACGGCCACCCGCCACGTCGTCATTCACCTAACTCGAGCCACTAATCTTGGAGTTTTCAATGTTCCTCATTAACTCGGAATCCAGGTTCGAACGCCACCCTCTGGTGTCTGTCTGATGAACGCAGTGATTCCTAACAGCTGGGCTTGGCAGAATGCGCTGCTCACCCTCCGCTCTGGGCATCTCTGCCCCGGGAGCCTGTGCAGGGGGAAGGTGTGTCTCTGGGCGAAGGGCAGGCATGAGAGTTAATGGAGACCCTGGGCTTGTGCCGAGAATCCAGGGAGGGCTGGCCTGCCCTGGCTGTGCCTCCCTCTCCCTTCCTGAACTCGTCTCCTTCAGAAAACTCCCTCCAAATAGATTTATACCTTGTGCCAAAAGTGCTTAACCACCACGGCAAGTAAGAGCATGGCACACGGCGGGCTGGCTCTGCACTCCCACACGGGACGGGCGGCCACATGTTCTGCGTGGGAGACGACCCACCTCGTTCACCTACAGGAAGCGCTGAAGCACTGGGATTCCAGGGAATGTCTCGCATGCCCAAGAGAAAGTTCTCATTTCTCAGAGCTCCCAATCAGAGTCGACGGTGATAACACTTCAGCAAAGGGGCAAAGACACCTCATGGAAGGTCCTGAGCCTTCTCTTAGCCTTCGTGTGAATCACCCGAAGTGGAGAAGTATGTCTAAAAACAGTGGTGTTCATCAAAGAAAGGAAAGGCAAGCAGAATGTGCCAAGTGGTAAGGCCACATAAGTGTGCGAAAATGTGTTCTGTGTATATTTGTGTGTGTCTATGTGTGTAGCCTGGTTCTCAAATGGGGACGATTTTGTCCTTCCCCCCTCCCTGTGACATTTGTCAATATGTGGAGACATTTCCGACTGTCACAGTGTGTGTGTTGGGGTGTTATGGACATCTAGTGGGTGGAAGCCAGGGATACCATACAGTATAAAACATCCTACAATGCACTGGACAGCCCCCATACAAAGATTTATCCAGCCCCAAATCTCAATAGTGTGGAAATTAAGAAACTCTGAAAATATTTGCATATATTTCTATGACTATTGAGGGTCACTGAGGCAACGCCAGAAATCTCTACTAACACAGAAAACAGAGCGTTTTTTTCACCAGACTTAACATTCTTCTTGTGAAATAAAACTCTGCTGTAGAGGTGAATGCCAGGCTTAAAATAGAAAAAAAATCCTCCTGCTTTCTTCTGGAATAACACTGATTCAAAAGTGGCTAAGAAACTTACTCAGGCTTTTTTTCCCCTTCCTAGACAGATAAGAACAACTTGAATCAAGCTCCAGAGATAATCAAATCAAATTGCCAGGCATGCAGTCCTTGTGGGCGAGCGACGCTGTAAATTCTTGTTCCCCTGCCAGGTAGGTCAGAATCGAGGCAGAGGTTGAAGTGCGCTCTGACAGAGAGAATCGGGGAATATTAATCAGGGTTCTGAGAAGCTTGAGAAAGCACTTAACCCACGGCTTCTCCTTCTAGTACGAGGGGATGGGGCAGGCTAGTTCAGGCCAGCGGGAATCTGGCCGGGTTTTAGGAGCTCCTTAGCACATTTGAACGAGTCACTTGCTTTATGAAATGAAGTGTTGAATATAAAAGACATTGAGTGCCTACTCTGTGCCAGGCAGTGAGGACACAAATGAGAGTGAGACCCAAGCCCCAACCTCTAGTGCCTGATGATGGGAAGAGTCGCAACAAAAAAGAACAAAAAGATAAACAGGGTCGTGTCATAAGGGCAATAGTTCAAAGTTCAAAGAATCCCGAGAAAATGCAAGGGTTATTATCTGGAATAGTTAAAGGAAGGCATCCTGGAAAAATGGATACTTTCCTCAGGCTGTCAAGGGTGAAGAATGTCTTTCCAGATGTATTTGACGGGGTGGGACTGGGGGGGGCGCGAAGGCGCTGTGGCGGTGACTGGCACGGGAGTTCGGGAGGCTAGACGTGCCCTGCGGCGGGGAGTGCTGGTCTGGGAGGAGGAGACAGTCGGGGACGCCGCTGGAACTTCGGGCTGCAGCCTGACAGATGCACACAATTATGATAATACGAAGCTTTCTCACTGTGCCACTGGATGAGTTGGAGACAGTTTATAATGTTATAATCTATCCTTTCACTTAAAGTGGCTTCCTAAAGATACTTTTGGGCCCCTTTAAACATCTCTGTTTTTCTGACATTTAGAGATTTATAAATGGATGCAATCCATAAGAGAACAGCTCCCTAAAAGGGTACTAAATTCTTTTGTAGCGGAAAAAACAACAACAACAAACCTACCTTCCAATCAGCTTGTAGTTCTTTCCAGGAACTTTTGGGGATGCTTTGACCGAGCAGCCTCCCTTCACCTTTCCTCCGTCCCCTCTCACCCAACTAACAAATTACAACCTTGCTGCTTTGGGCTAGAGCTGTATTTTTCCGCCCACATAATGTGGTAGGTGCCGCAGACAAACACGAACAGACAATAAATTAAAGAACGCTTCACTCTCAGAGCCATGGCTTGTCAGAGCCTCTGATTAGAATCTCAACTTTCCCTTTTGGTTTGTTTGTGACTATGTTCTCTAGGAAAAAAAAAACATTAGATAATAAATCAACATGAACAATATCAGCCTAATAAAATGAGTCTCTTCTAGGTTTTATTACTTTTTATATTGAGAAAGTAATTCTCTGACTCTCGGATGAAAGTGAGACCATGAACGCCACATGGCAGCCTTGAAACACTGGTGGAAATGCAGTGCCCCTCCCCCCCGTTCTGGGGCCACGCGGCCATCCTCACACTGCGTTCAGAACAGCGACCCCGAAAGGGCACGGATGAGGGTCTCCCTGTCTCCTCCCTGCCTCCTTTTTCCAAGCCTGAACCCAGGGGTGCATGTCAAACAGAAGCACAGTTTTTTGGGGGGGTTACTTGGTAATTTTGTAAATTATAAAATGATGAAAAATTTTTCATTGTTAAATAAATTAATGCCAAGGACTGAAAAAATAATTTCTAAAACTAAGTCATGAAAATAACCACATTAAGAGAAAATAAAAGGAGAAATAGCCCATAACTCCAACATTACTGATCTGTTGCTTAGGCCAATTTTGCACAGTTTTAATCACAGACTCCACACAATTTTTTATTCTCATCTTCTATCCATTTAAATAATTACTTGTCTATAAAATGAATTATGTGGACATTAAAGTCTATGTTTTCTGAGAATACTTCATGGCATGCATAAAAATGTTGTTAAAATACTGTTAACACATACAAATGTTGTACGAGACTGTATAACCTACAACCCCAATCTTTGTGTGTACACACACACAGAGATGGAAAGAAGTTTACTAAAATACTAACAGTGGTTATGTTTGGATGGCAGGATTCCTTTTAAAATCATTTTTCTGAATTATTCAGTTTCTACAATGAACACCTACCAATTTTATGCTGGAAAAAGTTCTAAATATTACATTAAAAACATCCCATGTTTCTAGTGTTGAACACTACCATTTTAATGCTTGCACACTGTTCCAGTGAACAGGTGTAGCTTTCTTACTTAATTCTTTTTCTACAGGAAAATAGAGATATTTCCCATTTGGGGCCATTACAACTCATGTTTTGAATGTCTCCCTGGCTCCACACCCAAGCTGCTTCCCATGGAAAATAAGGCCTCGATGGCCGGACGGCTGCCGGCTGCCCCAGCCCCGGGGCAGAATCCTGCCTGGCCACTTCTTCATTGCATGGCCCCGGAATAAAGCAACATGCAAGGATGGATCAAGAGTTCCTGACGTACTGAGAGCACTCGGAGAAGGGTGCTGCTACTGTTATTCCTTGTCCACACTCCCACCCCTTCCTGAGTCACCTGAAGCTGCCACTAGAAGGAATCGTTCCAAGTGGCCTGAATGCCCATGCCCATCCCAGCCTCCACTCTGTCCCCGTGCATGGCAGTCATTCTAGAAGGCCCATCCTCTTCATCTCTACCGGGGCCAACTCCTGCCCAACCAGTTCAAGCATCCCTCCTTTTGTGATCCTTCTGGGACTCCTTGTCTGGGTTAGTGGCCTCTCTCTGGGGTTAACACTCCACCACTTCACATAACTATAATTTTTTTTACATAACTATAATTTTGTTGTCGGTACAGGGAGAACATTAGAGTGTTAACTCTCACAGCAGCTTTCAAGTAAATACTGACGACACAGTATTGTTGACTGGAGTCACCATGCTAGATCTCCGGAACTTATTCATCCTATAACTCGAAGTTTGCTCCCTTTGACCAACATGAGGAAAATGTTACTCAAATAAAATTATTTTAAAGACATGATTATAACTATTATGAAAACTTAGTACCACTTAACATAAATGGAATTGACCATAAACATGTATGAGTAGTAAACATTGCTCATCCTTTAGCCACTTAAACGATCGCATAAGGGAAGTTAAATTTAGGCTGTTCATATTTTAGATGCTAAAAATAAAGTCTAGAGAGGTTAAGTGACTTGTCCAGTGTCACACAGTGGAACCATGTCTCTGGATTTCTTCACCGTGGTGCATCGGTATGGCAGCAACCTGGGCACTCAGCAAAACTGGCCCAGCTGGAGAAATCCCGGCTGATCCAAAGTAAAGTGCTCAGATTTGCTGTGCCGAAGGTAATTGTTAAAGGAGTCTGGAGGCAAATTAGAAAACATTGATTGCACTTTCTTCCTCTAGAGTGAGAAATTAAATCAACCGGGCAAAACTGGAATATCCCACCCTCAGTGTTGGGGGGCCCGCAGCAAGGCCCAGCACAGCATGAGAGGAAGCGGCCCGCTGCCTCGCCATCCCGGAGTCCCAGGCTCCACCCACCGAAGCCTGTCCTGGGTTCCCACAGAGCCCACAGCTCCACGCCAGGGCACACATGGCCACACAGTGGTTTCCTTCGCCAGCCTGTGCTCATTAGGTATGGCAAGCCTAGGGCAGCTAGGGCCAAGATTTTAAGCATCTTTTGAGGCTTAATTCATAGACTGTCCCCTGCCTAAGGTTTTCTGGGTCTTCTCTCCTTCACTGATTTCTCTGCTATCTAAATTTTATCAGAATTTCTGGATAGAAGGTCTTTGAGGTGGCAATCTGGGTGAAAGTAAGTACATTGATTTTATTTAGTTTACATGCTTTCAATGAAACAAAATGCAAAGTATCTAAGAGTCCTTTTATTCATACTTTACAAAGATTGAGAAATCAATTATTCATAACAATTGTCCATATGATGTGGAAGATGTGGTGGATTTCATGGGAGCAGGGAGTCCCTTCCCTATCATTGCACCTTCTCTGATCTTCTCTTTCCAGCTTTAGATAGAGTCCAGTTTAGTACATGCAGTTTGTCTGCTACCATAGGATATTTACATGTTAATAGTTGCCATTTTATCAGCACTTCACAAAAAGTATATAGCTCCATGGGGAGAGGGACTTTGTCCTTGTGTACACCATTGTACCCAGCACCTAGAACCACGTTAGCACATCATAGGCACTAAATGTTTGTTGGGTGGATAGATGAAGAGATGGATGAACCAATGAGTCAATGAATGAATGAGAAGCCTTTGGCTGTCAAACTGCTTTACAGAAAGCCATCCTTTCAATGGGTTAAAGAGGATTAGGTAACAGTTCCAGCAATTACTGAGTTCAATTTTCTACAGAAATGTCAGTGAGCTTTTTGTAGATAAAAGGGTACAGCTAAGAGAAACCCCAAGCATCAGTAAGAAAATGCAGTGTTTCGTTAACATCCAGCTCAATATTAAGGGTCTTCCCCCCACCACCTCCAACCCATCATGCTGGGGCCAGCGTCAGCCCAGCGTGGTCTACACACTGGGGTGATGATGTGAAAAGTCACATGAAGCGCACTCCTGGGCTACACTTGGAGCAGCATCTTCTTCTGGGAGTGATACTAATTCCTGAGGAAGACTGGGTCATCACTCACAGAGGCCATGTGATGAACACCAGGTCCCCTGGATTACGGGCTCTTGTGTACCAGTTTGCTTTATGGAGTTTGCCAAGGTAGGAGGAATATCTCTGTTTTTCTGTTGCAGTTATTCTTTACCAGTCTCAATTAGAGGATAAGCAGGGGCTAGATTGTATAATCATCTACGTAACAGGAAATTCATGTTTTTGTCTTCACGATAAAATGATGTTGGTTTTAGTCCTGTGTTACTGCTGTGGATTTTGAGATTTTGAGAAGTTAATGTGGCTGAGGTCATGCAGCTAGTGAGAGAAGAGGGTGCAAAGTCACACCCAGACAGGACCTTTGAGCCCCTGCTCTTAAGCATCTGGCCAAACCTGTCGCAGCGCTCACAAAAAGGCTGGAGGTCTCTATCAATGCATGTTCCCCGAATCCTGTGAATACATCACAACCAGAATAAGGTGGAAAGGGAGAGGTAAGTGGAAAGGAGAAAAAACCAGAAAAGTCAATTTGAGTGTAGATCTAATTTGATTCATGCTCCTTCCAACCCACTTCTCAAAAGCCAATTAGCCATTGAGTGGTTTTTATAGCAGCATGTGCCTGCCTATCAGTCAGCCTCTGACCTACAGAGCTGGGCTGTCTGTAGCCCTAATGGAATTACAGTTCCCCCACTTCCTTAAAAGAAAGAAAATATACCCACATCCACCAGTGGGTCCCATTATCAAAATGCAAATCCTTGTTTAAAAACAGACCTTTATTGGGCAGCAAAGATAGCCGAGCGCAAGTAAGGAGGTGAACAACTGGGGTCTCTGTCCTTGAGAAAGTAACTTTAAATACCCGGATGACACAGCGAGGGTGTTATCTGACCTGCCAAACCCTAGTGATTGATGAAGGCTTTGGAGCCCTTTGGTGCCGATTCTGTGCTGGAATCCAGTCCGAATGGGTGAATGTTGTCAGTTAGCAACATCAACTAAGGGCACAGGCTGGGGAGGCTTGTAGCACATTGCCTACACTGAGTGTACACTCAACAAATACTGTTTCCTTTACTCTGAATTAAGCCCTAGCAACCTTCACATTGACCAGAGCACCAGAGCTCAAACTTTTCCTTCCCTGGCAGTATCAGGATAGACAATAACCTGAGGATAGACAACAGGCACTAAGAAAAGAAGATGGACTTTTCCCGATGGGTAAAAATCAACACGCCAGTGGTCGTGACCAAGCCTTCTGACCTGCGTCAACCAATCCTATTGGCAGCGATTAGTATCCTATTATTCCAGCAAAGCCCCAAATTCCTCCTCATAGTGGCATGACATTATCTGATTGGTCAGGACTCCTAGTGGAGTTCAACTATGGAACAGTTATTTTTTGCCCTGGGAAACTTGCTGACAGGACTCCTGTGAAAAACCAAAAGCGTGAAATGCATTTCACTCCGCGGAGCTGTGTTCCACATGACACGTACTGATCGAACCTACAGAATCCTGTGGGCTATATAAAGTGCCTTCGGCTCCCACTGCAATGCTTCATGTATCACTCCCCGTGTCACCTTGGCAGCAACCTGGACTTGTTCTCAAACAGTTAAATAAGAATGAAGACCCATTAGGAGCTGAATAGTTGTCCCTAACTGGAGAGCCGACTTGCTTTTCCAGACTCCTGAAGCGTATTCTGTCCTGGATCCATCTCTGACATGCTTCTGTGAGCCTTGATAGCTTACATAACTGATGGTCACTCACTTCCTGAACAGCAGGTGACAGAGATCAAAGATGGCCCCAATCAGCGGCACCACTGAACCACCCTGGGAATAGCTTCATCTCCAGACACCCTTTCCTGGCATTGTAATTTCCTGGCATATCCAACCTAAATCAAATTCAGGCTCACAATAGGCCACATAAATGGTATCAGTTAAAGGAAGGGTGTCAAAATGCATTTTCCCCTCACCCTGCCCTGCAATTTCCTCACCTTGGGATTATATGTTAGCAGGGTCATGGCTATTATTTCTGTTGCAAGTAAAAATAAGATCAGCCAGTCAGATTCACTGAGAAAACATCCCTGACATTTACCTCGGTGCATCCAGAAAGCCTAGCTCATCACACTTTTGTGAGCGCAGGGAAATAAGAGTCCTGACTCCTTGAAAGAAGTGACCTGAGGCAAGGGGACAAATCACTTTGTTAGGAAAATATACAAATGCACTGTCTTCAGGCATGTGTGGGGTGAAGGTGGGGGCTGACTGCATGGAACTTCCCTACTTCAAGACTCTCACAGTTGGCCTTTCGAAGTTTGGCTTCTGAACAAGAAGGCTGAGACACAGCCAGTTTGTTACGGTCCCCAGCACACAGTAGGTGCTGAGTAAATAATGAATGGAGGGAGGCCTCTGCTGCAAGAAGATTCCTTACTGACGACGTCCTAGGAAATAAGCCGGGGAGAGAGAGTTCACTACTGTCCCAGAACCACAGACCTGCACATAAGCCCCGCCTCTTACTTCCCAGCAGGAGTCAGTCACGTCACTCACTGACACTTAGTTTCTTTGAGGGTAATTTGAGAATAAGGACAAAGGCCTGGCTTCTCTCTCAGAACTGTTGGAGGTGATCTGCAGAACAGAGGTCCACTAGGCAGGGTCCAGGGGGTTGGTCCAGGGGACTGCAATAGCTCTTCGCTGCAGGCATGTGTGCTGCCCTTCCGTGTGACTCATACAAAAGGTGCAAGTCACTAATTCCTTTAGTGATTATCAAGTTATTAACACAAGAGGGAAAGGAGAAGCTACATTGTTAGCCAACTGGTATGTGCACATTCTAAGTGCCCTTGGGCAGCTAACCAAGTCTAGGAGAGCCACACTTTGTTTTCTGATTCAACCTGTCAGATACAAAGTAAGATAAGCCAACAGCGGGAGGCTCTTTAATGACTAAGCTCTGGTTTTAGGTGTGGCTGGGGTCGAAACAAAAAACTGAAATCGTATGTTGTAGTTAATTGTGGTAAGAACACTGAACATGAGATCTACCTTCTTGACAAAATTTTAAGTGTACAATACAGAAGTGAAATCTTGCGCTTGCGGACCTGTTTCTCGTGCAATTCAGCATCGCTCCCCCTACCAGGACTGGGGCTCTCCACCCCTGATAATCAGACAAAGACAGAATTGGTGGTACGTTAGCCCGTCTACGAAACCATCTCAGACTTGGTGATAAATACATAAACTGGGGATTCTTGCCAATTTTAAGGGTGCCACCTGTTACTCCACTGTGGATCAGGTTGCTTTCCCACCACACCTCCCCGGTCTCTACCCAGTTTCCTCCCTGGGTGCGTCCTGCTTTCTCTTTTGAAGCCCTCTCTGCTTCTGACATACTGCGTTTTTTCCTTCCCATTCAGGCTGTGCCCATTTTGGCCTTAACTTTATCAGCCCCACCTCTGAGGGCTCCTTCCTCTCAATGGGGACTTTGCTCCCCCAACTCCCAAATTTCTTGCTTAGCTTGCTTCGCTGGCTCTTAGCAGTAAGAGTGAGTTTAGATCCATGCAAGATAGACTCTGTCATGTTCACTTAGAACAGATCCTATGTAGGCTCACAATATATATTTGCTGGAAGAATGAATGAATGAAGCAAAGGAATGAAGACACATACAACCAGCCTATATAGAAATTCTGGGTATTAATCGTTTTGACAACTGGGATTTATTTTAAACCCATAACTGCACTACAAAATTACCCTTCATCAATCAGGCACTGTTCTGAAGAATTCTATCTTAAGCGCCTGTATCTCAAGTAATTATACTGAAATGGTGTTATTAGAGCTAGCTCAAGAAAATTATCCAGCAAATGAATGGGATTTAAAATTTAAAAAATCACCTTGAGAAAGAGTTCTAATTACGTAGTTAAAAAAAATAGCAGGGTTTCCATCCTGACTATGCCCTGCATTTCACAAAAAGGCTCAGCGAGCAGCAGTTTCCCTGACCAGCTGACCGCCTCTCAGCTGGTGTGACAATGGGTCGCGCTGCCGAGTCACCAGAAGCCTGGCTCCGAAGTCTGTGCTCGTGGCCGGGAGGCCTGCGCAGGCACTTAGCCTCTCTGGGCTTCCATCTCTTCATCTCCCCAATGTGGATAATAGTGCCCAATTTGAAGGGATGTGGTGAGGATTCAAGGGTATAATCCATGGAGAGTGCTTTGCACAGTGTCCAGCACATAACAAGCACCGACTAAGTATCAGCCATTCTCTCTCTGACTACTTATAAAATGCTTCTCTCTCAGTGGCTTCGATTTGTCATCTCTCCAGCAGGGAGTCACATTCTCTTCTCATGCATTTGTTAAATAAGCTTTGTTTAATGTCACTGGCTCTCCTCTTTCAAGTTCTGCCAAGGAAAGAAAATATGGACCAATCCCAAATAAAAATCTAATTTTTATGTATATATATAATTATATATATGTATGTATATATGCACAAAAGTAGGTTTACAGTTGTGAGTACAAGAACAGAGCTTATTCCTGTATTACTATTTATTATTATATTATTCATTTATGTTATATAACACTACTTTTGCCCACCTTGTATATCTCATACATATAAAACAATATGTGTGTAAGTATAGATAGATATATAAGGCGTACATACCCGTGCCTGTCACCTCTACAGTGTTGTGAGACCCTAGAGGGTGGTGACAGGTGAAAACAGCTAAAATTTGTTGAGTGCATACCATGGGTCACACCCTGTTACAGGACTTTGCATACACTGACTCACTTCATCCTCGCAAGGCTGCACAGTCTAGTGCTTACGAATACTCCTGGCTGCTTCACTTATTAGGAGTGTGAGTTGAGGCAAGTTACTTAACCTCCCCACATACAAAACGGGAGTAACAACAACACCACCACGTGCAACTATTATAAAGATGAACTGATACATGTAAATGGCTAGAATGGGGCCAAGCACACAGTACACATTCAGTAAATTTTAGGACACTTTACCTGAGTCCATTTTAAAACAATGAGATGATACCCTTTCTATGAAATGAAATCCATCTCATTGGTTATACATACAAACAAGCAAAGCTCACCTTTCTTGTAGGAAAATGAGAAAAAGAGGGTTAAAGTTTAAATGGACATAAAACCCCGAATTACTGTTGGAGTAGCCGGGAAAACACAGGCAAGGTCATTTGCCAGCCAGGATGACTTAGGCATCATTCACCCGTCACACCCGGGGAAACCCTTTGATAACTGGCTTGAAGTTGAGAATGATCTTATTTGGGTACAATGTACCTATGGACAGATCTGAGTAAGCCAAGCCCATTAGCAGGGAATTTATGCACATCTGCTCACTCCGCAAACTTGTCGAACGTCATTGATCAGGCACTGAAGGACCCGGCAGTGAACAAAACAAAGCCCCCGCCCTTGGCAGTTCGCACTCTTTTAAGGGAGGCAGGCAGCAAAGAGGTAAGTACATAACACACCAGGTACTGATAACACTCTATCTAATCAGTCAATTTCCATTTGTAAAATTACCTGTTCCTTAAAACACTGAAAGATTTAAAGACTAAAACAGTTGCTGAACCATAGTAGCCTGCAAGGTCAGCTAACTCAGCTACTTGCCCCCAGCCCTCTGCCAGGGTGCTGTGAGGCAGCAGAAGAGGTGAAGAGAACAGCCTCGGGCACGGTGGACGGAGCGTGTGCCGCCTTTCTCCACTCCTGCCAAGGTGGGAGGCTGGCCTGAGCCAAAGCATGACGAAGAGAGGGGAAGCATGTTCAGACTGGACAAGCCCTGGCTTTAGTTGCCAGCTTCTGCGTCTCTCCTCGGGCCCCAGTGGTGCCATCTGACCTCCAACTGCTGGCTCGGCCTACCCAGATCACCACAACTCAGTCCTGACCTGTGGGTGGTGGGACTTCTAGAGCTCTGATCTGACATCCAGGGCCCAGTACCCAGACCCTTTGATCATTCTGACCTGCACGCCTGCTCTGAAAAACGGGCTTCCTCCCTGTTCACTGGACTTGGTTCTGAGCCAAGGCCCCACTTCTACTGACAAGATTCCTGTTTTATTCCCCATACCAAAGCCCATTCTGGTCACCTCCTGGGTACTCCAGTACCCCTCGAAGAGGGAACTAAGTCACTTTCTCATGTTCATCTCACACAGTCTCTTCCAGAGCCCTGGGTTGGGCCATGCTACCATTTTCAAGTTGGGCCAGTGTCTGGACTGCCCACTGATGACATGCCGGCCTTGTCAGGATGGAACCCTGCCACAGTGACTGATTGCCTGGCCCATGAATTTTGCTCTGTTGCCATGGAGCCCCTGAAATCTCATTGTGGCTGCTCAACAGGATTTCTGCTGGGGCAAGCAGCTCAGGCCATCACGCAACACTCCGCCTGCATACTGCAACCATTAAAAAGATGGATTGGTATACTTCTAGGGCTTGGCAGTTGCAGCAGTTAACACCACGCACCAAGTAGTTGAATCCAGATGGACAACTAGAGTTTTCCTGCTGCTACTGCATAAAATCAGCCGAGAATCAGATCTCCCTGTATTATGCTCCAAACATTTGCACATCTCTATTATCAAAGTCTATGTTTTGATATTTATATGATTACTTGACTAATGTCTTCCTCCTCTACTTAACTGTAAACTCCATGAGGGTAGGAGGCACGTCTGCTTGCTCACACTCTATCTGCTGAACCTACTGGAAAGTGGGATCATCAACCGACAGTGGTCTCAGGTTGACTGACACAAGGGTCAGCCTTGATTCAGCCCATACATGAGCTGAATTCATGATAAACTGGCTTCAAGGCAGAGGATCTCAGAGTCGGGCTCTTGCCGAAGAGTCTTTTTTATTCTCTTTTTCTAGTCACAGCCTGGTGCTCTCATGAAGGTACTGCTTTCCTGGAAGGTTCTCAAATGTGGCCAGCTTTCTTCACGACAAGCCCTGTTTTCCTGGATGAGGAGGAGCAGCAGGTGTCTTTCTTATTTCTCAAAGCTGCTTCTGGATCCCTCCTTGCTTCCTAAACCCCCTCAGCTTCGAAACTCACCTTATCGCACTGTATATTACCCACTGCACCTCATTGTTTTAGTCATCCAACCACCTCAGTCTCTTAGCTTCATTCCTTGGGGTCTGGGCCCCTTCCTGGATCGTAATCCTGGACGGTTTCAGTCTACACACAGATAATCCTACTAACACTGGGACTCCCAGCTCTTGTCCCCATCCACTCAGTGTTGTCCTCACAGAGAATGAGTATAACTGCATCCTCTGTGAACTCAGCAGAAGTGGATAATATACGGGAAGTCCCCGCCGCCAATTACAACCAACAACTCAAAAAACTTATTTAACTCCAAAAAAGCCACTTAGGTTTATACTTAGTCAACAAAAAATCAGGCTAGAGTAAGAGAAACCAAAAAACTAAGAGTTTCCACATATTGTATTTCACAAGTAACTGTAGCTACACAATATGCTTCTAGTGGAGGCCTTTGCTGCCAGATGTAACTTAAGAAGAAAAATCTTTCCAAAATGTGGTCCCTTATCCTGAGATTAACTAATCTGGGGAGTAGTCAGCATTGTAAGTATTGGCTGCTAAATCTCATGAGCTGTTGTAGTAATGGATGCTCGATTTGTTTCCCAGTGGTATCTATTCATCCATCCTATGTCCCATAAGAGACTTTTCAATATTCACCTCCCCTCTAATCTTGACTAGCTGGGGTTCAATTGCCTCCCTGATCCCTCAAATCCAGGTGAGGAGAACGCAACCTCCAGCTGAAGGTTACAGTCCCTTCGTCATAATAACTGGTTGTGTGATGGGAGGGTGAGCCAGTAGGAGTCAGTGAAGGGTTCTGCTGGGCTTCCAGGAAAGACTCTCTCTGCCACACTGTAGGTGGCAAGACATGGAGCGCCTGCATTGTCTTACTCCAGTGAGGGTGTCTTACTCTCAGTCTATCTGAGAGTGTGGCCAAACTTAAAGAGAATCCAGAGATGGAGAGAGGAAAAAAGTATCCTGGTGTTGTTGAGTGTCCAAATGAAACTGCACACTCAGACTCCCAGTCGTGTAAGCTGCGGCAGTCAATGACGTAGGTCTCCACACTGTTTCCTCTTCTTGAGCATTCAAGAAGACTACAGTTACCCGCCTCCCTGGGGGTAGGTTGGGTCTATGAGACTAAACTCAGCCTAAG
The DNA here is from genome assembly GCF_021234435.1 of Artibeus jamaicensis. Lineage (NCBI taxonomy): Eukaryota > Metazoa > Chordata > Mammalia > Chiroptera > Phyllostomidae > Artibeus > Artibeus jamaicensis. Next base: position 37,884,949 of record NW_026522030.1, on the reverse strand, counting down.
GAAATATGCTCAGGAATGATATAAGCTACTTTCAAACCCTTTCCTAAAAACATCCTATGAGATTGCCCAGTACTTTCCCCACACCTAGCACCTTTAGAGATGTTCCAGAAGGTTCAAGCAGAGTACTGTGATTCAAGAACCTGGGCAGGGGGTGAAGCAGGAGGCAGTGTCAGAGAAGCCTCTTTGTGGGAGTGACATTTGAACAGTGATCTGATTTGCAAAAATAAGCAAGCAATGAGGCTATAGGGGAGAGGAGAGGGAGAAAGGACATTCCCAACAGATGCAACAGCTATTGCAGAGGCTCTGAGGACAAGACAGGGCTGGGCACACTGGAGGAGCAGAAGGGCAGCCAGTGTCGCTGGAGCTTGTTGACAGCAGGAGGATGAATGAAAGGACCCTGGAGCCTGGGAGGGGTGGGCAGTTGAGAAGAGATAATGATGCCTTGGACCAAAGTGGTAGCAATGGAGATAGGAAAAAACAATAGGCAAACTCATGATATTTTTGGAAGTATCACAGACAAAACTTGCTGGGTGGGTGGAAATTAAGGAAGACAAAAAGGAAAAAATCAGTGATGTCTCCTAAGTTTTTGGCTCGAACAACTAGTTAGATGGCGATGCCATTTAATCTGATGGTGAAATGAGAAGAGTAATAGTTTTTGTGACATGCTAGGTTTGATCTGCCTGTTAAAGACCTATGTTGAGATGATAATGATGATGATGGCAGCTACTATTTCCTGAGCATGTATTACAAGCCAGGCATTCTGTGAGGTGCTTTATTATAGGTCGTCTCATGTAATCTCCCCACATGCCTCTAAGCTAGGTCTTCCATTTGTTACACATGAGGAAGCTGAAGCTCATGCTGGGTAAGGCAACTTGTCAACAGTAAAATGGTGAGTAAATAAATAAGTAGTAGAGTTCTGTTTTGTATGGCATGAAACCTTGTCACAAAGTGGGTCATATCTCCCAAAGTAGAATATAAGATCCTTGAGGGAATGGCAATATCTTCTTTTTCATCCTCACCTGAGGACATTTTTTCATTGCATGAGAGGTGGGAGGGGGAAGGGATGGAGATGGGAAGAGAGAGGAGAGAAAGAGAAACATCGATGCAAGAAACATTGATCGGTTGCCTCCCACATGCGCCCTGCCTGGGGATCAAACCCACAACCTGGGTATATGTCCTGACCAGCAACAGAACCTACAACCCTTTGGTCCACTGGACGATGCTCCAACCAACTGAGCCATGCTGGATAGGGCTCTTTTTATCATTTATATTCCCAAAGCACTTAGACAAGTGCTTTGTACTTAGAAGATGCTCAGTTAATACTTGTTGCTGGATTCTGTCACTCATGGGGAAAAAAACAAATGGCATGGACCTAGGCCCACACAGACATGGCTTCCACTCCATTTCTTTTTTCTCTGCTCTTTTACTTCCCTACTCCCTAGCTCCATGTCACAAGGTGATGCTGACCCACTGGTTCACCCTCCTCTTTCACAAGCGTTTAGAACACTCTGCAGAGGGGTATGTACGGTCCCTCATAACAGGATTTGGAGCACAAGTCATCAGAGAAATTGGTGGAAGGTTGGTCTTAGCACACAGCTTTCATTCCTTAGCTCATTTAGCCCACGGTTTTCAGCCAGGCCTATCAGGTTATTGGGAGCGTCTTTGGTACACTAAAGTTAAAACTCATTTTGTGCCCACCCCCACCAAATTCAGGTAGCTTCCAAAAAGAGCTGAAACCATTATCAGAAAGATCTGAGGTCCTGACTGAATCAGATTCAAGCAATTCAAACTGGGATTGGCTTTTCTATTTCTCTCCTTCCAAACACTTTGGGTCAATCGTCTACTTGATGAAATAGGAAATGAGTAACTGAAAACACTCACGGTATCCTCCACTTGCAATTTTAAGAAAAATGAGGTTCCTGCATCCAAGATGAGGATCATACTGCTTCTCAATAGAGGAGCACAAAGAAGTGGTCTGGCAGGAAGGCCAGGGGACAGGCTCGTGCTGCTGTCTGCTTTGGACAGCCCTCCTCCTTTCTTCCCTGGACTCACCCCTGCCGGTCCCTTAAGCCTCAACTCAAACGTATGGTTCAAGTGCTCTTCCACTGTGTTCTTGGGCCAGTGCTCATACCTGTCCTAAAGTTTTAAACACGATGTGCCATCAGTCTCTTTCTCTCCCTCACGGACTACGAGTTCCTCACAGAAAGGGACAATTCTTAACCATGTTAGAAACCTGAGGGATTAGCCCAGTTCATTGAGATACAGTGAGGTTCAAGAGAAAGGGGCTGAACTGAATGGTGGACAGACTGGTGTTGTGTGGCCAGGGGAATGGGCATCTGTGGACACAGGAAACCTTGGAGCTAGTCCTGGCTTTGGGCTGACTCTCTATGTGCTGCTGGGTAAGCTCTGCACCCTCTCATGGTCTTTGCTCATCAGCTAAAATAATGGGGCTGAACCGAATCAGCTCTGAAGGTCTCGCAGCTCTGGAGCTGAGCAACGTTGTGTGCACAGATGAGAAAGCAACTGCGGATAATGCATGCACACAGCTGGCTCCGCAGGGCCTTCGCCATTAATCACGATTCTCCAGTATGACAAAATTCCTCCCCAAACAATCTCAAAAGGATGCTGCACACAATGAAAGAGAAATAATCACCCTCAATTTCCAGACAGAGAACTGTGTCCTACCGTCTCTTAATCGTGGCAGTCCTTTTCTAGCCAAGTGCATACACATGCTTCCCCTGGCTTCTGCCCCGCCCACCCCTCCTCACTTCTCCAAGGTGCGGGTGGGCAGTGCACATGCCTGGGTGCCTGATGGAAGTGGGGTCCTGCTCCCTGGCATGTGCTGCAGGCAGCTAGACAGCACAGAGAATGTTCTGCACCTTTTAATCTCCAAATCTGGTTCCAAACTCAACATTAAGACCAAAGTCCTAAAGGCAAGAAGGGGGGCTTTCAGCTTAAAGTGTTTTGTCGAGAGTAAATCTGAACTTTCCCATCATTGCCATGACTCCAGCGGGGTCTCCATACTTCTGTCCCAAGTTCTGAGAGGCGGTGAAAGCTTTTATGTGGTACCTCTGGGAGGACAGAACACTCAGCCCATTAGGCTCCATTTTTCTTAATGTTCTCAAGATAGAGCTTCTGGTTGGAAGTCCCGATGTCTCCGGGTAAACTACATTCCCCTCTCCCTCCATGTGCTTCTCTTCTTTCCTTCTCTTTAGTACTTTCTTCCTCTCCTCCTCCTTCTCCTCCTCTGCCTTCTTCTTTTTGTATTCACACTTCTCCTGTGAATTCCTGAATCCACAATTAACACAAAAATCTCCCAGGGGAATCACATTTTATTCTTTCAAATATAGATGGCTCACAAATATCCTTAAATGTCTCTATGTATATGATGTATGGTCTCTTCAAGTAAGTACACCCCTTGAGGCTTAGGGCCACATTTGTCATTAACGACACGTGCCCAGGGCCAACACGCCTGGTCTGAGGTGTGTGCTCCTGTCCCCTGACTTTGCCTGGACAGGGGTTTTCAATGACAGTGACCAGTACTCCTCTTACTTGGTCAATGCTGAAATTAATTTTACAGAACTAATACATTCTGTGTTACATTTTCTTGCTTGTAGGAGTCATTTTTTGTACATTCATTATTTTCAATAGTTAGAAAGCCACTCACCTAAATTATCCCTAAAATTTAGAATGCTGAACAGGAAATAAAGTCCCTCCATATCATTTTGTGACAGCTTCATTCACATGAATCCACAAAGCGTACTGTTTCTGTGCCAAAGAATGTGGTTCTTCACATGAGCTTTTCTTTCTGCTGGTAAGACTAAAATTATCCAGAACCTAAAAAACAAACTGCAAATATGACTGTGGTCCATTAGTAGGTTCTGAAGGTTTTTATATACATAAGAAGGTTTTATCATTTTGCCTGCAATCAAGAAGTGTTATAAAATGCCATATAAGAAGCTTACTAGTCATTCAAATCCTGCAGAGTAATTATCACGGCTAGAAAACCCTAACCTACCTGCGGTGTCTATCCCTCATAATATCATAGTATTTTACAAAGATAAAGTATTTAAAATACAAAGCTAAGGGTCTGCATTTCTATTACATTTCAAAAGTTTACCCACTAAAAGTTCATCAATAAAATGCATTTCTTCCTTCTTATCACAATATTTGGAGGCTGATACACATATACCTGTGCTTATCTTTGTCTGGTCATTTTTCATCTGTGGGAAACATGACCTTTCCCTGCTACACTTGGTTTTTACATCAACAACCACACCCTCATGCATATGCAAAGTATGGTTGTCAACTGCATATGTGGTTGATTTGATAGGAAAAAAGGCAGTGTGTGATATGTGCTGAGATCTCATCTAATTATCATAAAAAATATTCAAAGAATTATAGTCATAAGAATTATCAAACCATCATCGGTAAGGGAGCAAAAAGAACGGGCAGGAGCCCCCCACAGAGTGGTGAGCCGAGGTTTGTGTGTGAGCGGAGAGTAGATGGAACGTGTGTTTCAGGACACTACAGGAGGCTCCCGTTGCAAGAACATGCCTGAAGCGCAAGCATTATTTTTATGCACCAGTTTGGAAAACAAAGGTTTGACCATTTGCTGCAAGGACATTTCAAATGAGGTCAATTCTTTCATACTCCTATTGATTCCAATAAAAACCAAAGTAGAGAAGAGGGCAAGGATTTAAAAAAATAAATTAAACAAATACACATTTACTTTTTAAAAAGGAACTCTTTTGTTTCATCTATTTTTTTTAATCCCTGAAGGACTCATTACTTAGGAAAAAAAATTTTATTCAGTGAAGCTCTCTTAAATGACTTCCATGGCCTTGAATATTCAACTCTTATTTAGCTCTCAGTTGTTACCATGTTGGGCTGAGTATGTTTTGAGTGCATTTGTGCAAAATGTAGGTGCTGTCTCTTCTAGTATTAAATGCTCAGGAAGCCTTTGCGCCCTCTTCCCCTGGGCTTTTCACACCCCTGACTCAGGACACAGGCTCTTTTCCTACAGGTTCTGCCTGTCCTTTCCCTTTGTAAACAGCCTCCAGCGTTATCTGTGTTGAATCATGGCTGCAGCAATGGAGGAGGGTAGTGCTTCTCCCCCTTCAGTGGGCCTAAGATTATCTGGGTGGGGGTGGGGGTGGTCATTAAAATGCCGATTCTGATGCAGCAGGTTTGGGTGAGGGCCGCGAGTTGACATTTCCATAAAGCTCCCAGGTGCTGCTGCTCCACAAACCACACCTGGAGTGACAAGGCACCTGGGTGCACAGTCAAGTCCCCATCTCCTCTGGTGGGCCAGTGTCCCCCCAGCCCTTGGACAAACGGCCCTCCCTCCTCCTTACATACCTGGATTATCATTTCCCATGAAAGAGGTCATCGGATGGAAGACAAACGGAGGAATGTGAGAGGAATTAGGAGTGGGGGAAGGGAGGGAGAACGACAAAGTTATTTGGACGACATTATGGAGACAGGTGGTTGTGGTGAATATAGCATGATGGGGCATGACAATGATAATACATGATTCTGATTTCACTGGGGATTATAAAGTAAATAAAAAACATGACTGGGGATTCTTGGTGAGCAAAACACTAATGGGACAGGGTCATCTAACTGACAGCCCAAACGGTTCTGCAATGCTTTCCACCTGCCATTTTCGGCTCTTTCCTGATGAGCAGGCATTACCCAAACACTCTCTTGGGGGGAAACTGCCTGAGAGCCTGACAAGAGGCCAGACTCACGTTTCACTGTTAGTCAGCAGGCCAGTCAGTCACCCAACCTCTCTGCACGCGACTTTCCTCACCTGTCTCATAGGATTGTCAACAGCTACAATTTAATTGTAAGGACTAAATGAGAAATGTGATCTAAAGTACTGACCACAAAGGCTGGCCTGGTTCATAACGAATATTACAAACATCATTAGTTATAAAATACAGGTTCTATGTACATACATTGTTACAGTTCACTCTTGAGGTGATAGCCCGGGCAACGAGGAGATGAAGAACTAAGGCTCAGAGGCCTGTGCAGGAGGCTGTCACCGGGTGCCCACGCAAAGTCCGTTATGCTGCCTTTGGCCTGCGGTCTAATGCTCTACACAAAGCAGGCAGTAGCTCAAAGAAATACTTACTGAATATTTAATGTGTTCAATACATATTTAAATAAATGTTTCCCATGAATATTTAAATAATTAAATATTTAACACTTGAAATCTCCTTTCTTTTCCTTCTGGTTTGGTTTCCATGGGGATCTATACTTATGGGTAACTTCAAAGCATGGTAAGGAAAAGCCACGTTGTCCTCAACTTCTGTCTTCCTGCTTATTAATAGAATCAGAGTTCGTTAAAATGGCAAAGACCTTTAATATTGTCTAGCCCGACCTATACTCTGGTGCTTGGGGCTATGTCACTCTTTCTACAACTACGTGAGTGGCTCTCGGATTCAAGTGCCACTGTGTGTTCACTGCCGGCACCCTGAGGGTAGCACAGCTCCTTGTTTCTCGCAGTATAGGGTACGGCTGGATGGCGCTGTCTCCCTTCATAGTCAAGGGTCTGTTTTGTTTATTCATAGGGCCACAGATTATTTCTAGATGGCTGAAGTTGCTAAAAGTTCACCAGCCTGTGGCTAAATCTAGCCATACCCATTCAGGGTCCGTGGGGCTGGTGGTGAATGATAATAATGGGATGCCTGAGGAGGCGTCCCAAGTTGAGCTCAACAATCAGAGAGGTCTGAGAATGGCTCTATGTACCTCCCAGAAGCTGTCTGAGAAGACACCTTAAGGTCATGCACACCAGTTTTTAAGCTATGTTCTGTGGCAACTCATGATCAGAACTGCCTCCAAGTCCTGGTAGAGAGGAAGGAAGGCGAAGCCAGGGGGACTCTGGAGGCCTCCACCCCATCAGAACCACTTCCTTCTTACCTATTTATAGGTTGGGTTCCACTGAAAAAATTTTTAACTATGAATGTGAAACTTTTGATTTTCCAGGCATCTAAATATTTTCACTAGATGTATCTGTGTATTAGCTACAATGGGGCTTAGCCACACCAGTAGAAAACCAAGACACAAACTAAGTGTGAATAAGATATATACAAACAAGATATAAGTTTATTTCTTTTCACATAAAATCCAGGTTACGGCTGGCATAATTGCGCTGGGTGTGTGAGAGCAGACAGCTTCAAGCTCTCCGTTCCACCTTCCCAGTTGTGTTTTCCTCTTCCTCGTGGCTCCAGCTGGGGCTACACACAGCCCTCCACCCAGGCCCGAGCACGTCAGCGAGAAGGGTGCGTGCCACCCTGTCGGAACATCCCCTGCCCGGGCGCCGCATTCTGTTTACATCTCACTGACTAACACTTAGTCATGCTGGCTACTCATAACTGCGAGTGAGGCTGTGGAGTGTGCGTTTCTGGATTCTGATGGCCAACTACACAGGAAATGCTCAACATCTGGAAGGAGAGAGAGAGAGAGAGACTGAAGGACAAAGGTTTCTCTTCCGTTACTTGCCATCATCAGCCCAGTTAGCCCAGGTTCAAAGCTTGGAATATCTGATTTTCTCCTTAGATCTTCCTAGAGTGAGTGGATCAAAAAGGGATATAAAGCCCTTATTATATGAAATGTTAAAGGGACTTATCTAAGAAAAAGAAGATAAAAAAGATGAACAGTGAAAGGACAGCAAACTCACAGTTATTAACAACCACACCTAAAACAAAAGCAAACTAAGAGGACAGCTAGATCAGGAGCAGAACCATAGAAATGGAGATCACATGGAGGGTTAGCAACAGGGGAGTGGGAGGAGGAGAAGGGGGGAGAAGGTACAGAGAATAAGTAGCATAGACAGTAGGTAGAAAATAGACAGGGGGGAGGGCAAGAATAGTAGGGGAAATATAGAATCTAAAGAACTTGAGACACGTGGTCATAAACTAAAGGGGGGAATGGTGGGGGGGGGGGTTTGCAGGGTGGAGGGGAATGAAGGGGAGAAACAGAACAATTGTAATGGCATAATCAATAAAATATATTTAAAAAACTGACAGTGACCAGAGGGGAGGGAATTTAAGGGGAAAAAAGTGGGAGGAATTTAGAGGAACAAGTATAAAGGACACAGGGACAATAACTTGGAAATGGGAGGGAGGTGGGGTGCATGGGGAGGGGTGGGCCGGGATGGGAGAAATAAACAGAAAACTGTACTTAAAAATAAATAAAAATTAAAAAATATATATATATTTAAAAAACTGAAAAAAAAGGGGATATAAAGATAGCTTGAAAGGTGACGGCTGAAACAGCAGTGGCTGCTGAATTATGCCCAGCAGCTCAGAGACATTTAGTGAAGAGCAAATCAGTATTTACAGCCCAACACAGACGTCGGCGATGGAAGAAAGGTTAAATTATGTGTGGCGTATTCTGCTTAAGGCGTGGAAGGACTGATACACTATGGAAAGATTCCTATCAACATGGTTAAAAGTTTTAAAAGTCATTTAAAGTCACGAGCTTAGTCACCTGGGAAATTTACCTCACGCAGCACAGTTCACTCTCTGAGTATTCCAGGCCTCACTGGAAGCAGGCCTGCAATGCTCAGGGAGCGAACTATCTTCCCTTCAATCTCTGTCTCTGCTTCCAGATGTTTAGGATTCCCTGTGTTGGTGTGTGTTCGGGGCAGTGAGGAGAGGGCGTAGGGAAACAAAGGGGATCTGGCACCCCTCTAGGTCCCTGAACCTTGACTAAGACCTGGTTACCAGTGTGTGCTGAGCAAATAAATGTGTGGACCAGCTTGGGGGGCTGAGACTCAGCTCTGCGATGGGGCCTCCAAAGGCGATAGGTTTCTTATAAGAACAAAGAACAAGACTCACCAGGCAGGAGAAGGAAGGAAATAGCTTTGGGCCTACAGTGCACTGAGAAATAGGTTTCAGATCACAGTGGACAGTGAAGGAGGGCTCTTCCAAGTGCAAAGATCAAGCTTTATACCATGATCTTCCCTTCAAGCTTTGCTTTAGTTTATATTCCATTCATTATTACAGTTATTATATTTTATAACTGTTTCAACATTTCTTCAAAAATTAGTCTACACCAGCCCCAGTCAAAAAAGGACACATGTTAACGATTCCACTTATATGAGGGACCTAGAATAGTCCAATTCACAGAGATAAAAAGTAGAAGGTAGCTATAAAGGGGTGGGGTGGGCGGGGAAGGGGAAGCTGTTTAATGGTCACGGGGTTTCAGTTCAGGAAGATGAAAACATTCTGGGCATGGCTGATGGTGATGGTTGTACAACATCATGAACATACTCAATGCCATTGAACTGCACACTTAAAAATGGTTAAAATGGCTAATTTTATGTTACGGGTATTTTGCAACTAAAATTGGTCTAAACATTAATTGCATGTATTAGAGAGCTGCGCTCCCTTCCAACTGCCAATATTTTCAAAAGTGTTTTAACTGCCACCTATAACAACTTTGCAAACAATGCACCTGGTTTTCCAGCATTTCTTACAACTCACCTGCACTAGGCAGGGTCCCACCCTGGTCCTCCAGGACCTGCTCCCACCATGTGCTCGGTGCAGTTTCTAAACGATTCACCGAACCAGCTTCAAATCATTCAGTAACTTGTGTCCTCACGAATTTCCTCCAACACCAAACCTCTCATCAGTGCTCTGAAACCAGCTGGCCAGAGTTTGGGAATCTGTAAACTCCTGCTGTCAACTCGGTATCCAGCTGAGGAGAGGCTGTAGGGCTCCCACCCAGCTCTCTACCTGAGGCCCAGAGCAGCAGTGTGGTGGCAGCTGGGACTGTGGCATGCATGCAGATTCTCAGGCCTTGCCCAGGCCTCTCGAACCAGAGACTCTGGAGGCCCAGTAGTCTCTGTCTTCTGGAGCCCTCCAGGGGATTCTGAAGTGTGAGAACCACTGCTCTAAGGGGCCTCTGATCTCCGAAGAGGTAAGAGCCAGTGTGTTCACCAGAGAAGTGAGCACAGCCAGAAGGCCAGTGCAAATTTCTTTACTGGGGCTTCACAGTTGAAGGTTTGCTCTGTCTGCAAATGTCTCATCTGGTTACAGCCTTCACGTCCTCCGAAGGAAATAAGACCAAAGCTCCCCACATTGACTGGAAGTTTGTCTCAGGGGAGAAGTAGCTCCGCCTTCCTGTCTAATCCGCTGACTCCTCTTCTGACCAGAGCGAGGGACTATTTCGCTACCTCGCTACTGTGAAAGTCAGGGCCTCTGTCGCCCCTGCTGCCTCTGCCTTCTGCATGGCAGTGCCGAGAGGGACAGGGGGGCTGCAGGCTGTGGCCACCTATGACTGCCGCTGACTATGGTCAAGGTGGCTCTGTAGAGATGCACCAGGTTTTAGGGGCAGAAGACCTCGGCTTGGGTCTGTCTCTCACTAGCGGAGTGACCCTGTCCCCTTGTCTGGGACATGGGGGTTGCAGGGCTCTAGCTGGGGTCCAAAAGGAGGTCAGTGGGAGCCTTTCACTGAAGACAGTCTGACCAGCTCTCCTGCTGATCAGCTACGTGCGAATTTAAAGTAGGGTGTCAACCCCTCCTGGTCTCAGAGGGTTGTTGTGAGGACTAAATTTGGTAATATAGACAGAGGGCTTAGCACATTTCCTAAGACTGGTTTTACAAAGTCATAAGTGTTTAATATGATTTATAGCAATAAAGGTTAGAGCTCAATTAGATATCCTCTAGTATCCCTTTAGAGCACAAAAAGAAAAGAAAAAAGAAAAATTGATAACTGTGCAACAGAGTCACATATTTTAACAATAAAAAAGATGCAAGCTACTGAGCTCACTTGTATAATGCAAACAAGAGACAGTGTTCCACTTTCATAAAAAGTTTCAAACAGAGAAAATTAATAGATTCCAAACCCAAAGCACCTTGAACTCCTTTTCCAAATTGGGAGGTTGAACTCCCTGGACACGGTTCTTCAGACAGAATAAAGATGGTACTACTTTATATTCATGTAAGAGTAAACAGTCTTTTAACCAATTTCATATCTACTACCTCAGAGAAAAGATAAAATAAGAAAACCTCCTGAAATACAGGGAGATATACATTTTTCAGAATTCTCTCTACAGGACTTGGCGCTAAGAACACCTACGGCCATCCCACCTCCGTAACCTGCATTTGCTGTGCGCCCTGACGGTCGAACCACATGCCGGCTAGAACTGAGGGGCTAAATTCCACGAGTTCTCATAAGTCCTTCCAGATCAGCTGTGACTGTACAGCCAAATATTTTGGGTGAGGGCATTAATCTGTTTGACAGATTTAACTTTCTGAAGAGTAACAAATTCATAGGGACTTTAAACTGACTTAACAGGAGCAAAGAAATAAATACTAAAAAATATTAAAAAATCATCACACCGCAGCCTTCTTTGGTAGTGCTGGAATGAAACCATCTCACCAGACAGGCAGTCACTCTGATCTCTGACTCCCACACTAAACAACATTCCCAGAGATGCCCTATTACATTTCCAGACTTTGTTCCATTTCCCTCTAATCCCAAGATGCTCAGGTACCACAGGAAACCACAACCTTCCTCAACTCCGATGTTCTTAGTTGGTACATACCACGCCATAAGACTAGTGACATCCACACTACATTTGGAGAGAAACACTTGGATTGTTTTGGAATTGCAAACAATCACTCATTCATTCAAAAGGTATATTTATTAAGCACTAACAAAAAGACATATCATTTATTCATTTTTTTCTTTTTGCTTTTGCAATAAAAAAATGAGATATGATTAACATTCCATAAAATTAATCCTTATTTTAAGTGGACAGTCCTGTGGTTTTTAGTATGCTCACAAAATTGTACAACCATCACTACCATCTAATTTCAGTACATTTTCATTGTCCCCAAAAGACACCACACACCCATTAGCAGTCACTCCCACTTCCCTTGCCCCCTCCCCGGCCCCTGGTACAAACTAATCTACTTTTGGTCTGTGGCATTCGTTCATTGTATCATTTTTGAACATCTTTGCAGCACCAGGCATTGTTTTAGGCACAGGGGACAGACTGGTGAGGAAACCAGGCTGAGTCTCCCCTAATGGAGCTTTTCTTTTAGTGACTACATGCACTCCACAGAGTTAAAATAATATACAGGGTGGGGCAAATGTAGGTGGACAGTTGTTTGTGTGGAAAATAGCATAATAAATAAAAATACAAAATAAACTCTGTGTTTCCTGTACTCACAACTGTCGACCTACTTTTGCCTCATGCAAGGAAATACAATACGCTCGGCCTGACAAACAAGAGAACCCAAACACACACACACACACACACACACACACACACACACACCACACACACACCACACACGTGCCATGAAATTTACCGAACTGATTCAACCATCTTTCTTACCAAATGACTTTCTCTAGAAAACTTATGTGTGAGAATTGCCCCTTCTTTCCTCCTCCTGGTTCCCTGGGAGGGTTGCCAGAATCAAACCAAAGAGCTGAAGAGTGAGAGGCAGGACCCGAACCACAGCCCCAGCCACGGTCAAACTGGACAGCTAGCTTCACAAGAGCCAGAGGTCTTTTCTGGTCTCAGGTTCACATGTCTCATGCCACAAACCACCATCTGAGCCCACTCACTGGCTAGAGGCCTTGGCTTTAAGCCCCAAACAATAAGCTTCTGACAAAGGCAAAATCGTCATCCAAAAGAGCGGCTTCCAACCAAAACTTCCGAGCCCCACCTGGACTATGAGACCTCTGTTTTAGGCATAAGGAAGCAATTTCACTTTTAATTTATATATTTTTTATTTTGGAGAGAGGCAAAGAAAGGGAGAAAGAAAGGGAGAAACATTGATTGGCTGGCTGCCTTCCATACACACCCTGACCGGGGACCCAACCCACAACCCAGGCATGTGCTCTGACTGGGGACTGAACCAGCGACCTTTTGGTTTGCAGGATGACAAGCAACCAACCGAGCCACACTGTCCGGGGCCTCACGTTAAATTTTGGAAGGCAGAGTGTGTTTAGGTCCCAGAGTTCATTGTAAAAGGATTTGCAGGACTTGACCTCCTGGATGTGAAATGTCCCAACCAGCTTGCAGTTCAGAAAGTGTTGCTGAAGCTCAATCACTGCTCCGAAGTGACGACTCCCTGCCATTCCTGTGACCAACTTGCTGTGATTCCTCAAAAAGACATCACCAACGGGTACACACAGGGCGCCATATCTTTGTACCCAAACATTTCCCGACTGTGTAAACTGAGACATAGTTCAGAGAAAGTGAAGGAAGAGAGTCAGTGGTTCCACTGAGCCAGTGAAACAGCTTCTTTGTTTGGATTTAATAAGACCATGAGGCCAAAGTGTTTTGTGTAATAAAGTAACCTGATAATTTACTGTGCAAATGAAATTTTTTTGAGAGGGAAAGGAGCACATTTAACAAGATGAGACAGCGGACATGAGCCTGGCCAGCACGGGACGAATGGGGATGGACATGCAGGCCCTCTGCACACGGGCATCACGCCAGGTCCTGACCAAGAGTCACCTCTCCAGTCCTGTCCCCGCGCCTAGGACCTGAGAGGGAAGGATGGATCCTCTATACTGCGTGTCAGAAAACGCTAGTGATCACAAAGATGTAATCTCTTATGATTGCTCTTTAATGCTCCTCTGGCAGGCTCAAGTTCCCCTGAATGCCAAAAGCTGTTTTAAAACAAACCCTGCAACACGTGCAAAGGAGCTTGTAATGAGGACAAGTCTGGGACAGACGACTGACGAGCGTAAGTCAGTCGGCAGACGAGACAGGCCAGCTCTGAGCGTGTGCACGCACGGGTAAGTGGAGGGGCACTGCAAGGAAAAAAGAAGCTGCTGTATTTTTTTCTCTTCAAAGAATTAATGAAAAATATTTAAAAAGCTGACAACTCAGTCATGACTAACGTAAAAGCAATAGCTCATGATTGCAGAACAGGACACAGAAGGGGTTTTGGGGGGAAAACAATAACTACAACCTTTTCTCACAGACCTTATTTTTTCTGATATGTCAAGGATATAACTACTTTTTTCCAAACTGCTCATATTTATGAAGAATTTTACCTGTAGAGAAGCTTTCTCTGTAACAGTATTTCTGCACTTGAATAATGGTACTGACCTCCTTTACAATAAAAAATTATTCAGGCCTCCCTCAGGCTAACTTAAAAAAAATATTATGAAGCTATAAATTCCTTGTGTTTTAAGCTCTTACGTAGCTATAAAATCAGAACAAATTTATAACTGATAATATAAACAAATGTACAAACATAATAAAATCCAGTGAGTCACATTAATTAATCTGACACAAACTGTTGAAATTAGATTTCTACACTGGGGTCTGGTTCTTTCGAGCGTGGCCCTTCCGTCTGGCTGGGTGTAACATGACGACTCAGTTCTCCAGCCAGTCCCTCCGGCCCAGGCGGTGAATGCGGCTTTCAGGGTCACAAACACTGCCCCAGGTTGTCATCTGGCCCTGCCGCGGCTGGAAGGCATCGTTTGTAATTATATTCACCTCTGTCCTTTGAGTTGCTATTAAGAACCATGTGGTGCCAGGACACAGTGTGATGTCACTGTGGGCACTGGGACAGCACATCAGCAGTTCATTTCAAGGTGGTCCCCCACCAAGGGCAGATCACACTGACGTTAAACTTGTTTTTAAATCATCATCAAAATGAATTCCACTGGGATTGCAAGCTCCATGAGGTCAGGGACTTGGGTCTGCTCATTGACTGGTGTTCCCAGCCCTTAGCAGAGTACATAGTAAGCACTCACTATATATTTACTCAATGAATGAATGACTGAGTGAATGAATGGAAAATTCTCAAAGGGACTCCAGCAACCATAAGAAATATGCCCACGTTCCTCAGTCTCCTGGAACCTGAAGGAAGAACAGGCAGAGTCCTGCCAATGAACTTAAAACTATAAATATACACAAGAAGAATCAACACATATCCTCACTAGATTTTATAACCAACACTCTGGGAAAAAAAGCACTGGTATGCAAGCAAATGGACTGGTCTTTCTGAAGATTATCAGTGCAGCATAGAGTGCTCCTTGCCCTCCGTCAACTAGGGAACAATTGGTTTCAATGAACAAAATCCGACACCAGCCCATGGTGGTGCAATGGAGTAGGACAGAGGCGGGAGGAGAGAGGGGACCAAGGACCTATTAGATTAGCACTGACTGCAGGCCAGGAGACCCTGTGGCAGGAACTTGACATCTGTTACCTGGTTTAAACTCCACAAGAACACTATGAGACAGGATTCATTGTATCACTTACATTTTTACAGATAAAGAAACTGATGCTCAGAGACATTAAACCAGGTTCACACAGTGACTAAGTGGGAAACTGGTTTTTGAGTCCACATCCGTCCAACTGAAATCCTTCCTCTGTGTTTGGGCCATGCTGTTTCCTAGAAGAAGTGACACACGGAGATGAGGGGGCAAAAAAGCAAGTGATGAGACAAGAGATGAAGAGAATATTTCCTGTCCTGAAGGTAAATGGATAAATTAAGACATACAGTGATCCTGCCCCATTTATTTCTAAGAAACACAGTAGATGCTCTTTAAGAGAAACCCTGACAATCCCAGCCAGAATGTTATTTGCTTTGAAAATGAGAAGTTTGGCCTTTAGTTTATTCTGTGATCGTCTCCTTTGGCCTGAGGAGAGAGAAGCTGCCTCAGCAGCATCCGCAGTTACTTCTAGAAAGGGTGGACGGGCACACATGTCGTCATAATTCACACTTCCTTGGACTTTCAAAGCTAAGCTTTGCCCTATGTGCTTTGGATAACATGCTGGAGTACACACCAAAGTAAAACCACATACTTTCTTTTATTTCCCAAGTATTTTGTGCTAATTTTTGACTTGCTAATGTAACACATCAATGGGACAAAACCTGGTCTCCTCGTGCCAAGCAATGCCTCATGGAAAACAGGACTCACTGGGTTAGA
This sequence comes from Artibeus jamaicensis, assembly GCF_021234435.1. Classification (NCBI taxonomy): domain Eukaryota; kingdom Metazoa; phylum Chordata; class Mammalia; order Chiroptera; family Phyllostomidae; genus Artibeus; species Artibeus jamaicensis. The sequence continues at coordinate 37,869,025 of NW_026522030.1, read as the reverse complement.
GCCAGACTGCTTGGGTTAGAATCTCAGGACCGGCTCTTACTGACTGACCTCAGATAAATTTCACTGAGTCATTTAAGCCTCACTTTCCTTATCTATAAAATAGGAATATTGCCAGTGGCTCCCTCTAAGGGCCTTTGTGAAGTCATTTAAAGCATTTAGCCACATGCCTATCACATCACTGAAGCTAAATATTAGTTGCTATTATTAGATTATGCCTAGACAATATTAGCACTAACAAGGTAGCATAGGGTAGAAACAAGCCACATCTACTATTCTGAGGTTACTCTGGCCACAGTAGATTATCACTTAATTGGAAATATGTCATAACACAAACTACCCGACAACTCACTGGTATTCCCCCAAGAACACTTAGTACCACATTTGGAAAAGAAATTACAAAACCTTTTACATTGCAATAATGGCACCATTGGCTGCAAACTCTAGTTAGAATAGAAATGTTTCTCTGGGTGGAGACTGCAACAGTGAGGAACTAACACACCCATACGAGATCAGGCACATCTTAATCCATCTGGTTTTCTCTTTTACTTTTTAATTGAAAGGACTTTTTGAATTTATACCATCATCAAAGTACTCTAAAGAATAGGGGGCAGGGAGGTGGATCAGAGAGCAGAACTATAACCAATACTCACAGCCAAGTTCAAACTATGACGGGCTAGGAGGGAAATTCAGAGAGCAACAGACTGAGAAGGGCGGATGGGCCACTGCCTGCACAGGTCTAACTGAAGGCACTGGTTTCTGTAAAGACAGTATTTCCAACATGCCACTTCAACATATGCAGGAAAGAGAGAGCACCAAGGAACATGTAACACCATCATCTTCAAGAGGCCCCCTTTGGGTCTTTTTCTTAGGAGCAGTAGTGCAGACCTAGAGATGATTACGTGCTATTACTTGAAGCAAACCGAATTACAGAGCACCCGTACTGAGAACTTGGGGTTTGGTCTTATTCCCATCAAGGGCACCTTCCCAACTTTGAGCCCCAACTAACCATTGTTTCCATGTTCCTCTGTCCCTCCTTCATAGATGTGGCTGTTTTTCCACCGTTGTACCCCTTTGTTAGTTTTCATGTTTCCTCAACATAATCTGATAACTAATATTTACTTAGCCCTTCTTATGTGCAAGTAAGCAATGTCCACTCTGGTGTGCAATCTGCCTTTAATCAAAAAATCACTTTAGCCCTGGCTGGTGTAGCTCAGTGGATTGAGCGCGGGCCTGCGAACCACAGGATCGTGGTTCGATTCCCAGTCAGGGCACATGCCTGGGTTGCAGACCAGTTCCCTGCAGGCCAGTTCCCAGCAGGGCACGCACAAAAGGCAACCATACATTGATGTTTCCCTCCCTCTCTCCTTCCCCCTTCCCCTCTAAAGATAAATAAATAAAAATCTTAAAAAAAAAAAAAACCAAAAAAAAACACATCACTTTAACCTGTAACCATATCCTGTATGCATGACAGAGTAGGCCAGGCACTATAATGAATATAAAAACAAATCAGATGTCAAGTCTATTTCTTCATTCAACAATGTTTTGTTAATGTTTACATTTATGTCTCGCTGGGCACTGTACTGCAGATGAAATGATGCTGAATAAAAGTAATGACAATTCATGCCTCATAAGATTCATATTCTAGGGGCTGACCTATACCCTGACTATAGATATAGAGCCTAAGGAGGAGGAGGAGACTAATCCATCACCAAGAAGCCACCGTGCAGAAAGTGACTGAGCGGTTATATTTACACTGATAAGCAAGCAAGGAATCTAATCTAGTGAGTATGTGCATATCCCTCCCAGATTCAAATCTTTCTCACCAACAAAAACCTACTATTTGCTATACAGTCAGCCCCAATTTAAGAACCAGCAATATGGTTTAATAATAAACTCAACTCACATCATGGTACATATTTACTGTAGGCTTGGGGAATTGTTGAGAATATGAGGGCATACGGAGAAGAAATAAGATTATACCTTTGCTCTACAAAACTCTACTGTTGCTCAGCCATGCAACTGCCAACACCAAACAATTGTGACTTATACCCTTTTTATTTTAACTGTGGTAGTATACACACATATAAATTATATAATATATAAATATATATAATATATAGTATATGTAAATATGTATAATACATATAAAATAAAATTGACCATTTTAACCATTTGGGGTGTGCAATTCAGCGGTATTAAGTATAGTCACACTATGTGCAACTCTCCTCCCTTTAAATCTTGCTTTCTTGTCAATGAGAAGATCACATCTGGGTGTGCACTGACACACTAAAACAGGCAATGCTAAAGCTGTAAGTTCCAGTTGTTTTACTATAAAGCTCACACACACACACACCTGTAGACAGACCGACACAGGAGCAGCAAATGCACATTTCTTAAATGCCATCTTTAACTGCTTGCTGGTGTCTGTTAGAATACGCGGAGGGCAGGATGGGCAGAGTGCATGCTGCGTGCCCATCATCCCGGGACTGGTCATTTCAGTGCAGGAGGCTGGACCAGACTCCCGCTCTTTGACCAGCACGCAGCCCCAAGGAACAGCTTCGTGCAGCCTCCCCAGCTCATCTCAGACTCTTCGACTTGAGCAGCTGGCCTGGCACCAGCTACTTTTCTAGGAACCGCTCAGCCTCTCTTGATTCAATTTAATTAACTCGAGATACAGTGTATTCCTGCTATGTGTAAGAGACACTGTTCCAGATGCTGTGATAATGAATGGTAAGTGGGACCAGTTCCAAACCCCTAAAAATTTACAATGTGAAGGAGTTTGAGGCAGGGACTGGAACAACTACTGTGAGAGGAAGAATATGATCCGTTCTTTGGAAAGAGACAAACAAAACAGGAGATTCACCAGTTACATTTGATTGAGGCCAATTAGTACCAAAAACGGTCACAGGGCCGGGGCAGGCAGAACCAGCAGGGTGAGGGACGGGACAGTCCCCGAGGGTGAGAGAAGTGTGACTGTGGTTCAGAGCAGAAGCAGACCGAGGCTGGGGGCAGATCCACTGACACAGGAGAGGCTGAGGCTCAAGATTTGTCATAAGGAACTTTTATCACACATTTTTAGCCTTTGTTTTTAAGTATATATTATAGAGAGAAAAAGATACAAACATGTTGGAGCCGGAAAGATCTTGGTTCGGATGCTGACCCTCCACCTATTAGCTGGGGGAACTGAGGTAAGTCTCTCGATCTCTGAGCATCACATTGTCCTGATACTGATAACGGGGACAATAATGTCTACCCTGAAGGGCTGTGGGAGAGTGAACTGAGACGCAGTTTGTAGAGTGGCTAGCAAAGTACTCAGCATCTGGCAGGCATGTGATACATCTTGGTTCCCTTTTATCCAAGGGGGTTCTGAGTAGCATTCTGGACTCCAAAAGTGTGTCAGTCAACATTTATCGGAACAAGCACAGTATTTGTCACTTAGAGGCAATTTAAAAGAAATTTAATTCTTGAAAGTTTCCATTCCAGTGGTGAGAAAAAGGAAATCTACATCTTACAGAGCCATGAGAAGAGACATTGCGGTCATGGAAAGGAACCCATGTGGTGACAGTCCCTCAGACACCTACTTTCCGAGCAATCCCACGAGAGCTGTGCATGAAGGCTGAGGGGGCCAGCGAGGCCACTGGAGAGTTCCCTGCAAGCGAGGGAAGGAAATACGAGGCTCATACATAGTACAAATACATTCGCTACTTCACCCCCTACTTGTCATCTTGTACAAATTGCTTAGCCTCTATGAATCTCTATTCCCTCAACCATGAAGGGCAGATTAATCTCTTTCTTTCTGATCTCGCTTGGGTGTCACGAGACTCAAATAAAATAGTGTACCTGGGCAAGCCGTGCTGACCATCAAGAGCCATACAAAGGCACAGCATCTTTATTACCATCGTCCCAGAGAGCAAAACGAAGTCTCTTAGCTATTAAAGCACAGGCCTCACCCTGGCTGGTGTGGCTCAGTGGATTGAGTGCTGGCCTGAGAACCAACGTGTCACTGGTCCACCTCCCAGTCAGGGCGCATGCCTGGGTTGTGGGCCAGGCCCCCAGTAGGGGCATGTGCCAGAGGCAACCACACACTGATGTTTCTCTCCCTCTGTTTCTCTCTCCGCCCCCCTCTAAAAATAAATAAATAAAATCTTTAACACATGTGCATACACACTGCTCTGCTCAATTGCATAAATGGCAACTCTTCTATTCTTTATTCGCACAGCTCACAGAATTCCCTGACCAAAAAAAAACTTATTTTGGATTTCCATGTAAAAAGTTACATGAACTCTCTAGAGCATTAGGAAAAGTAAAAAGATTCCAAACATCGGAAAACAAGCAATACTGAACTGAGAACAGTCTTCTCTTGACATCTTGCTCTCAAAGCCCCGTCTGTCTTCTGCAAAACTAGGTCCTTGTTACTAGCATTGCCCCTCCTCTCTCTCCCCAAATTACATCTGGCAGTTAGTACTGGTGGCTTGCAACTTCTGAGCACAGTGTGCTGGGTTTAAAAAACTTATTCCATAAGCCAGGGCAAAGCCTGACATGAGTTCTAGTCCCCTTTCTCCTGTGATGGAACACACTGAGCTGAGAAAATGAGTGAGATTGAGAGACTGTCCCAGAAGACTCGAGTGAGACAGCACCACCTCTTCCTTCGGTGGCTGGCCAGAAGAAACCCCACAGGTTGGAAAGTGGCGACAGGGCCCTGTCCTGGCCCTTTATACCCTCCTCCGTCTTCACGTGGAAATGCCCAGGGGTGGGGTTAAAATGTGCAGGCTCAGGCCAGGCTGGCCACACCGAGAGGCTGTGGGCAAACAACAGTGAGGTTCAGAAAGGAAGCGGCAGGCTAAACTAGCGGCAGGGCACAGTGGCAGGGCGAGGCACGATGGCTGGGTTTAACGCGTGGTCTGGGACTATGTCTGGGCTCTGCCGCGGACTCACTGTGAGACGTGGGGCGACTCGCACAACCCTCAGCGCTGCAGTCTCCTGGTCTGCGATGTGGGGATGGGTAGAACTTTCGGGATGATCGGTGTTTGGAACAGAGTGATAATGGTAGCTGCCACCATCACTCGCAAGGTGAGCTTAATTACAGATGACTGAAAGTTCATGTAGGATTACACAAATGAATTAAATATAGCACATTAACACTGCTTCAACGCCACGAAAATTGTTCTCTGAAAGGTAACCAGTGAGGACCTACTAGCTCTCTCTCCAGTTTTCCATTTATCTGACGCTGTATTACTCGGCACTGCTTATCTTTCCTTCATTTGAGAAAATCTGTCCTCCTGGTTTTCTGAACCCACAGCCTCCTGGTTCCTCTGCTGCTGCTCTGACCGTGCCGTGGCCCGCAGCCGCCCGGGCTCTCGGCGCGCTGCTCCTTGCCCGAGCACCGTGCCTGTTCTGGTGCCTCCCTGCTCTGCTTTTTAAGCCGTGTGTCCTCTTCTGAGTGAGACCCAACTTTTCCCAATGTCCGTGATATTCCTCAAACTCAGTTTGCCCAACAAACCTTTCTCAGGCAAACCAGTGAGTCCTTCGCTACTCTTCCTAGAGTAATGCCCAGCCAACCTTCCAGCCCACCGGCCTGGAAATCCTGAATGAAAGCAGACAAACTGGTGACAACCACTCCTCCGAGGAGAGACTGGATAGCACAGTGGCCCAGTGAGTCACTCTTGAGTCAGACTGCTTGGGTTCAAGTCCTGGCCCCACTGCCTATTAGAGGTAGGACTGTGGGAAGTTATTTATTCTCTCTGCAAAAGGTATAAAAATAGTTCCACAATATGGAGTGGTTGTGAGGATCAAATTAGTTTATATATCCCAAGTATTTAGAAGCATACCTGGCACACAGCACTAAATGACTATTGGCCATCATTACAACTATTTTTCATGAATATAATAGGAAAATTTGAGTGGGTTAGGCTCAGCAGGCTTTGTAGGCAAATATTTTATGATCTTTAATCTGCTTTCCACTAGTGAACAAACCATGGTGTCTGCCAGAAACAAAGCAATTAATTGGAATCCAATGTTGCCTGTGATTAAGAATAAACTGTATTCTATTGTCCCAAATGGCAACTTCATAGGTAAGGGAGATGTTGCCTCCCACTCCATCAGAGCCAGAGGGCTCTGGTCACCTGATACAGTGACCACCCCACTCGAGAAGCACTGAACCACCTGGGGAGCTCTGCAAAAACCACAGATTCCCACGGCCCAGACTCTGAGACTGTTTCATTAGGTCTGGGACTGCCCCAGGAATCTGGGGGCGCCATCCACATCTGGGATCCACTAATTCAATGAGTTACCTTCCTGTCAAGGATGAAAATAGGACCCCACTGAATCAGCCCACTTCTCCCACCTCTCAGTAAAGGCTCTGCAAGGCTTACACTGATGTCTCTTCCGGCAAAACCACCTCTAGAAAGTGAAACAAAGAAATAAATCACACATCGAGGGCTGAATCCCCAAATGTGGGTAAGCATGTCCGTGTCTAGTGCATTCCAAGGATGGCAGGAATGCCTCGGTCTCACGAGTTCTTCCATTTGTAGAGAGAAGTACAAGTGACAGATGATTCTGGCTCTGGAGTCATTCAGTAACAACAGCATCTAAGGCCAGTGCAAATGACACCTTTTTAGACAAAACAGTCTTCCAGATTTTTCTTGAGACATGTTCTTCTGCATGTCTGGGAACAACCTTTGCAGAGCCCAAGAACTAGCTAAATGCCTGCCAAGCCAAAGACTTCTCCCTGTAAGGTTCGGTAGGGATTATATAAGATTTCCTAACTGCTCAATGACAACCCCCTCCAATGTTTGGAGAGCAGCTCATGCTCAGCTGTGATTTTGGCAATCAAGTGCATAGCGACAGAATCTGCAACAATGACCTCAGGACTCGAGTGTCCACACCCTTGGCAAAGCCAGGGGTCCTCTCCAGAGACTCTCCAAGGGGGTCCCACTAGAAAGAGAAGGCCCAAGCTTTACCGCTAAAGGGCCCAATGCCTAAAATGATCTTTGGCTCAAACAGCCGAGTTGTACTTGAAAAATCTAGAAAACAGCAAGTTTGAGAGAGGCTATATTTTCAACCTCCAGTTGTTTTGAAATGTGCATCTTGTAGGTGAGTGTTGTACCCCAAACTGATCTGAGGCTGCAGTGAAAAAGAAGATATAAGGCTGAGTCTACGGGTTTTAGGAGGGCCTCCGGCTCCCTTACTCCCACCTGCCCCCTCCGCTTCTTCAATAGATTTTCTTTTTCTTACCTTTTCTTCTTTTATTTATTTATTTATTTATTTTGGCTTAAGACTTAGTATCTGTTGAAAGGCAGAAATCCTATGAATGAGTGGTGCTTTAGCTCTTGTATATCTTCTCAGAGGGGATTTGATCAAAGAAAACAGGGAGTGAAGTACTGCAGGGAAGACCAAGATTTAGACGGAGTAGGGAGTACACCGGTCAAAGGCAACCCGCCCCAACTTCATAATTCGGCCAAAGGCCGATGCTGCCTAAATCTGATAGTTGTTCTCAATTTTACGTGCAGTAAAATTGCACTGGGGTGAGGTGTTTTAAAAAATGCAGATTCCCAGACTCCAAACTGATAGAGTCTGACTCAGATTCGGGGTGGGGCCCCCTGGAACCTGCTTACTAAAAGGCTCCCTGGCCTTTCTGATGCATGTGGGGAATGCAGCCCGGCCCCCTTCCCCGTGTGAGAAGCAGAACTGGCGGACAGTTTTGCGCTGCTGACTTTGTGATCTGGAGTAGGTCACCTTAACGTTCCTGGTTCTCCCTCCATGTGCTATAATACTCCTCTCATGAGATATCCCGGGAGTGGCATAGGTAGGTGTGAGTATATTTTTAGAAATGCAAAGCAACATAAAATGTAAACCATAAATCATCATAATCCACTTTTTCATTCTCACTCATTTATAAGCCACATTTAGAAAAAGCTGGCAAACTCCTTCTAAGGGATTCCGGATTTGAAAGAGAAAGTTCCCGGCGGCCCAAATTAGGGTCCTGTGTAGTCTGAGCCAGCTTTTGGTAAAAACCAAATGGTCTCTAAATATAATACAGATCCACATGAATTTACAACACAGTGAATTTTAAATGGCATCCACTCTGCATAAGGATGAATGGGGGGAAGGGAGGGACATCCCACACACTTGCCAAGCCGATCATGCTCATTCTTACTGAACCAAACAATATTCTCAGACCAAGACCCCAAATGAAAAACACATTCAATTTGGAAACAATTTCTATAGTTCCAGTAATGTCTTTGATTCTCTTATTAATTATTAAGGAAAATGCCCACAGGACAGTATCTTTCTTTGAGAGCCGGAGGGTCAGTGCTCAGTTCTGTCGCTGTCCCCACTGGAAGCTGGACATGGCCACCTCGACCTCACCGCACGGAGCTCAGGTCAGGGGCCCAGCGGGTCCAAAGGCTTGGTCTCACGTTCTCTCCTGAACTAGGCCTGTCTCAGGGGAAGGGTAAATGTGTTCTGAACTGTGGAGAGCCATTGACTGAAGTCACATTTCCAAGAAATGATATCAGCCTTCCCAATGAAATTGAAAAGGGTGTGACCAAAACTTGGTCCTTGATCAAGGGTTTGAAAATGAAGGATCATTTACACAGTTTAAGCTTTCATAAATGTAGAGATAGACAGATGTGAAGCTGAGTTTAAATAGACGTCAACGGTAAATTTAAAATGCTTCAGATTCTCTACTGTCAAACTGGGACATATTTTTCCAGATTCTTCTTCCCATTTTTCAAAGGAAAACTAGGCCAAGCCCAGCTTTTGTTATAGACCAGTAATCGCTAACAACCGAACCACAGCAAAGGGCTCCTAGTGGGTCTCTTGCCTTCATACAACTTTCATGGAGCTTCCATTCCAGGCATCTCTGGGTTCTGTCAGAGCTTAAAATAAATTCAAACCCTCTGACTTTCAGGGTTCTGTACAGCCTGGCCCCGATACTGGGGCACCTTCCCTTTTCCCATGGTACTGTGGCCACAGAGGCCCTTCCCCCAGGCTCAAGCACACCGGGCTGGCACCAGCTGTTCCCTCTGCCTGAATGCCTTCTCCCCTCATCTCTCCCAGGGCTGCCCTTTTGTGACATTGGGATCACCATTTAAAGTCTGTGTTTTCTAGTGAGACCGTCTATGAACACTCAGTGTAAAGTAACTGCCTAATCACCCTTTATCATGACCCATTACTTAATTCTCTGCATAGGACTTATCTCCAGCTGACACTTCTCTGGAACATTTATATTTTTGCTTAAATGTAATATAAGCCACATAAGAAGAGGGGTCTTGTCTCTCTGGACCACTGTGGTGTCTGCAGTCCATTGAGCTGATCTTGGCATAAGCAGGCCCACAGATATTTCTTGGGTAAATGAGTACGGGAGACAGTGAGGCTGCCTGACTTCAGGGCTCACATATTAATTGGGCTTAAAGATGTGTCACTCATAGACCCAATTAATTTAAATTATTGTCCTCTGCTGGAGCTAATTCAGTTAAAACATACTTCAGACTTTTCATTTGTTCTTTGTAAAATTTAATATTAACATAATTATTGTTAGAGAAGTGCTACAAAAGTTTGAAACACACCCCAACAATGATAAGAGACTGTGACTCAGTGCATGCCCATGAACTTGAATATTCAAGAGTGCAACGTATGTTCCAGGGCTTGAGTTTCATCACAGCCCAAATTATGCTCCAGAAATAAATTCAGCAGATTAATTCTTAAGAACATTATTGGGGTAGTATATCCAATGCCACCCTGATCATCTGAAAAGGTTTTATACGAGTTATTTGGTAAGGGGATTAACTTGGGCACTGGGAGAGACTCAAACATTAAGTACCATTTCAATGTGATTCTCGGTCTAGGAAAAAGCAATTTGTTAAGTACGGGTTATGCCAACTTTTTGTTCGAGCCTTTCAATGAGGTTACATTTTTCTAGAACCAATTGGTAGATTCTAAATATAGCTTACAAGCTTATAAGGTCAGTGAAGGGCAACAAGCATGCCAATGATGTATGTGGCCATGTCAATGACATTGAGCTTCAGTCACAACAACTACAAAAAAGTGAAGAGCAGCTATACCGACTCAGATTGTGGCCACGGAGGCCTCTTTACTGTACAGGAATAAACTGTTTTTGACCGAATATGCATTAGGAGCTTTTGAAGGATGATATAAAAGGCAACAGTGGGGATCCGGTAAATAAAATGCAGATCAAAATTTCTCCATTCTAATATGTCACTACCCTCCCCATTAAGAAAAGGAGCCACAAATTTTATCATAATACATGAGATAATAAGAAACTACTGTAAGCTGAACTGCACAGACAAGTAGCTCCTCACATGCATGGAACAGGAGAAATGAACCATGCTGCCTTCTCTTTATCTGCCAACTGATTTCTGAGAAGCACCCGGCACTTTTGGCCATTTATATGAATTTACTCTTCAAGACTTGGCCCAACTTCTTTGAGAGAATGGAACAGGCACACAAGCTTTCAAAGCCTAAAAAAAGAAATATTATAACTTTCTATTCATGTCCTAAGGCATACCAATATCTATAAAAGCCGATGACTTCTCTTCTCGTATTTATTTACCCACTAATGTGTGCCATTAAGTCCCCAAAGTTTATAATCCTCAGGCCATTGGGAGACTAACAGCACTTGTGGGGTGGGGGACTTGGATGAATTCAGAATCATGAAATAATGCCTTTGCTTTTGCAGATTTCTGCCTCAGTAATTCTGGCTGGTGGCACTTAAAAGTGCCTTCCAGTCACTACTCAAACCCCTCCAGGCGATGCTGCATGCACACCGCTGACCTCTGTCCTGAATAAAGATGATGCACTCTGGGTCTTTCTTACAGTGCTTCAAAAGCAAGTCATCAGTAAGAGGGTGAACAGAAGTACACTCCATTGTAATCACCAAAAGTATGGGCACTTTAAATGGGAGAGAGAATTTGTAAAATATCTCAAAATTACCTTTTTAAAAACTATAAAGGGTCTTTTTTTTATTTTGGTTATCAGATTATACCGTCTTTAGGTTCATTTTAGTTCAATCCAATTAGATTCACCCTAGGGTTCTTATTGTTCCTTGTCTCTCCCTCAATCAGATTTTGAAAAACATTTCTTCTGTTAACTAGACCCCAGGGGTACACGTCCTTCCTTACCTGGCCTGCATGGGAAGGGCAGACGTTCCCGTTTCACAGCGCAGACAGAGTCTGCGTGTGCGGGACCTGCTCACCAAGTTCACCTGGACCAGCTCCCAGCCCGACTGGAACCCCTTCGACAGCACATGTGCCGTCGGGGTGTCAATTGGTTGTGTAGCCCCAAGGACTTTCCTGGGTGATGTAGTGAAACACCAAGTGAAAACTGTGCTAATGTCACATGAGACACAGATGACAAGTCACCAAAAAGTCTGGAGCTAACCTTCCCTTTCCTCAGGAGCAAATTCTGTTTTCCTTCCGTTCTCCTCAGAGACTCCCCATTTTCTGCAGAGTAACCAAGAGAAACGCTACAACACACAAAGAAGCCTGAAAAAGGAACACAAATTAGTCCCACCACTAGAAAAAAATGAAGCCCAAATTCCTGCATTTTATGCCACCAGTCACTTGGCTAAAAGACACGACATGACGGCTGAAAGACAAAAGCACCGATGTTGGAATGAGGTCCCTGAGCATGGTGGCCAGACCCCAAGACGGCCCCAGTGACCCACCCCGCCCATCCGTGCCTTTGTGTTACCCCCTCCCTCTCGGTGCAGACATGGCCTGCGACCTGCTCCTAAGCATGGAGTGCAGGGGAGTCACTCCCAAGACTATTACTGACACAGCAGCAAGTGAGAGGCTGGCACGCATGTGAGGTAAGCGTGCACATTTAGGAGAAGTCCACACGGCCAGGGGGAGATTTCCAGTCTGCACCTGAGCTGGGCCCTTGGTCTCACAGCACTAAGGAAATTAATTCTACCAGTGACTTGAAGGGGCAGGGAAGCAGAACCTTCCCTGGTCAGGCCCCCAGAGGAGAACACAGCCTGGTGGGCACCTCCATTGCTGTCTTGGGGGACCCTGCACAGAGGACCACGTGAAATTGTTCCCAGACTCCTGACCCAGGGGAACCATAAGATAAGAAATGTTATGTTGTTTCAAGCTCCTAAGTGATTGGTATTCTGTTATGCAGAAACAGAAAAGTAATTCACTGAGAGAAGAAATGAGGGTCACAAGTCCTATTCTGCCCAGCCTGAAAAGCAATAAGGGTCATTCTAAGTCTGGCTACAGAGCGTGTTGCTGACCTCCGTCCTCTGCAGACAGTCACTGGGAGAAGCTCTCCGTGCCAGGCAGAGCCAGCTGAGTGTGTGTGAACCACTGCAGGGCGCCTATTGGCTTCTTAGACGTTCTGGGTGCTACAGTGGAAAGCTTATTAACCGGAGGAGCTTAACAGACTGTGAAAAATAACGGACATAGTGACTCGTTCTAAAATCTTATTATACTATACAGGGAACTTCTAAGTAGCTTTACTTAAAATTCCTAGAAATGCAGAACCGGGAGACACGATCCATTTGTCTTCATCTGCCTAAAGCTCATGTTTTTGCACGTAAGTCTCCACTGAATCTCTGTACCTGTGGGCACATATCGTAGTTCTGGAATAAAAAGAAGGAATGCTGAATGTGGCCTTCTACTCCGTGTCTGAAGGGCTTTAAAACTCCATGTGCTAATCTTTACCCATGTTAATTTTTAATTACACTTCTTGGATTTTTAATAATTTCTTCATAGCTTTTTCATAGGATACAAATTTCAGAAACAAACCACATAAAGTTGCTTGTATAAAACTATACAAAAGGTAACTTCATAATATGGAGTATAAAATGCAAAAAGTACAGTTAAAGTCCAGTGGAAATCAATGACCTATCATTCTTTCTTATTTTGTTTTTTATTAAATTCACTGGGGGCAGATTAGTTAACAAGATGACACAGATTTCGAGTGTCCATTTCTGTGGCACATGACCGGTATACTGATGGTACCATGTGCCCACCACTCGTAAGTCTATCCAGTGTGCGCTCAGGATGCCATCAGGGTTCCTCTCCTTCACTTATTTAATGTCGGCGATAAGTAGTTGGTTTATAACGAGTTTCTCCAGCTAATATTTGGGATATTTAGTTCTTAGCTGAATTTCCGCTACACATTATGGTTAGTCAGACCACTGATGTTAATGTCAGCCCAATCCCAATATTAATCATGGACTATGCTACAGATCTAGGCAACCTCTGAGGTTCCTTCTCAAGGGAATAGTTCAAGATTAATTTTACTTTTTGAGTAATAGTGATCACTTACAGGTATTAAGAAGTAAAAAAAGGCACAGTACCACCCAAATGATGATGACAAGTTGCATACGATGGAGCCAGAATACACATTTTGTGTTAATGCAGATGTTGAAGTTCCAGAAATTTCCAGAGGGACAAAGCATGACAACGTTCTGGAAACTGATAGTCTGGGTCGGAGTCACACATCAGCTCTGTTTTAGGCAAGTCAAGAGTCTCAGGTCTGGGAGCCCAGTCAAGTTAGGGAATATAACCATCAACCACCTAACACATATTTATTGAGCACCTACTGGGAGTTGGCACAGTTCCAGCACCGGGTTTATAGCATTAAGTAAGACCGATAAGGTTGGTGCTTGCATTCTAGTCAGGGGAAAAACAATTCACAAGCAATCCAACAATTGATCAAAGTAATTTCAGATAGCAGAAAGCGAGGTCATTCAAATAAACAGACTTGTAGGATCCTACTCCTTGCCAGTCAGTGTTCCAACACCAGAGACTCAAGAGCGAGCAAAACAGAGAGACCCCACCCTCGGAGAGATCACATTCTACCAGAGGAGAGAGATAATGACACAAGTCATAATAGTGGGTGATCTACATACCGTGTTGGAAGGTGATGTGTACTATGTTAGAAATAAGAGAGAGTGCACGCAGGATAGAGGTGAGTGGAAGCGTGTGGAGGGGCAGTGGGTCACAATTCTAAATGGGGCAGTCAGGGGAGGCACCCACCAGGACAGGACTTCTGAGCAGCCTGGAGGAAGGAAATGTGCTATGAAGGAAGTAACGCAGAATGATACTGGGGGACTGGAGGGAGGTTCAGGGGACCACTGTAGATGGAGTGGCCAGGAACATCCTTTCTGAGGAGGTGACATTTTCGCTGAGATCTCCACATTAAGGAGACGCCAGATATCCAAAGGCAAGGGAACCGCACAGGAAAGGCCCTAACACAGGAGTGCACTGATCACAGAGGAACAGAAAGAAAATGAGATGACTAAGCATAATGATCAAGGACATGGGGCCAGACATGTGGGCAGGGACCAGAATTAAGTAAAAAAAAGTCAACTTTGATCCTCAATTGTGTCCTGTCTCTCTGCTACATTATTATCTTCTCCTGTCTGTGGTTCCTGTTAGTCAGTTTCAAACACATTCGGTTATCTCCTGTATTTAAAGAACTGCCCCACACTCCTGGTTACCACTCAACTTCTTCATCCCTCCCAGCCAAGTGTCTCCAGGGAAGAGCCCTCATGCGCTGACCCACCCACTGGCTCTTCGGTTCACTCCAAGTGGACCCTTCTCCTAACAGTGATCCTGCTCATGCCACCAACATTCTCCATGAGTCCAAGTCCAAGCCACACTTGTCCTTAGCTCTCTGACATCTGCTGCCTTTGGCTCAAGGGGCCATGCTCTCTCCAGAAACACTCTGCTCTCCACAACACCACATTTTCTCCTAAGTCTCTGGTCTCTCCTTAGCTTTTCTTCTTAGGATTGACTCATAAACGTAGGTACTCAGGGAAAAAAGCACTTAGGGGCTTTAGTTAAGCGAGAGCTCATTCATCAGCCTTGATGGCCTTGGCTTAAGGCAATTCATTTAGTCTCCAAGAGACACTATAGTGGAGAAGATAGAGCCAGATCACGTGAAACCCGGGCTTGCACTTTCTGAGTGACCTTGGGTCAGAAAGTAGGCGTATCTCCAGGATGCAGTCTTCTCACCTGAAAATAGGGATTTTAACAGTTGCCTTGAGGGCTGTTAGGAAGACCACACAGTTTATCCTCCACAGGTTGTCCAGCCTGTGCTGGAGATGCTATTCTATTGTTACTGCTCTCTGAGGCTCAAAAAGAGGACGTTCTGTCTGAATAGCAGAGGAAAGAAAGGTAACATTAAAAGTTGTTCTGGGTGGAGTCACTGCTAATGACCCACAAACAAATGAACTTTGCCTTACAAAACTAAAATTCTCCAGTGTGGAAAGAGATTTCTCACACACAAAGTCTCTTACTGGAAACAAATCATCACTACTGAATACTGTACATTCTCCCTGCCGTGCGTTTTATGTGCCTTGACTCCGTTGGGAAAGGGGCCGAGTGGGGCAGGAGCGCGGCCTCTCCACGTCCTGGCCCCGGGACTGGGGGGCGGCTGATGCCATGTGCTTCTGTGCTTCAGTGGCCTCGGTTGTCATATGGGACTAATTACAGTGTGCATCTCATGGGATTGCTTTGAAAATTAAATGAGTTAACAGAGATGAAGTGTTTAGAACAGTACCTGGCACAAATTAAGCTCCCAATAAGTCTTAAAAGCAATGATGACAACTACTACTATTTTCAGTCCAAGTGTAATTGGAGTTCTCACTTCAAACCCACAAAGAGATTTAAAGTCAGGTACCTGCCTTACTTGTCCATAAGTGTCATTTTTCCTGTATAAAACAACCCACATCTGTATACAGGATTTGGATACATGACAGGAGACAGATTTGCTGTTAGCTTTTACCACCCGCCTCCCCGGAGTTACTACTCTCCCTCTGCCCTATGTTGAGAAGGCTGACCTTCTGCCTCAGTGGGCTTCCTCGCCCCCTGGCTCTGGTTGGATTCAGACCCTGGGGGGCACTGGCCGGACGCAGGAGAGATGTAGGATAGTGAGTTCTGGGTGTTTATGCCTCCAGTTCCCGCTCTGCTGGGTCACCAGGGCTGACCTCTCCCGGAGGCCGCGCTCCTGCCAGGTGGCCCTCTCCCACAGCTGCAGCTACTCTCTCCAGAGTGTGACAATCTTCCTTCAGTGGGGAGCGGGGGACGCTCCTCGTTGTTGCAAGCTCCAGGATGTTTTGCTGTCTCTTATTTTCCATAACCCTGAACATACAGTTTTCTAAAGTCCCTTCACGGAACCCTAAATCGCCTGATTGTTTCCTGTTGGCACCTAGACTGACCAGCAAGTTGAGTATTGGGACACAGGGCCATGCCAAGCCAGAAGGAAAGGCAGCACCTTGAACACTTCAAACGTGGGAAAAAGCAGCTCTACCCCAGAGCGCTCCATGTCAGGCACTTCTGTCCTAGAGCCGGGAGGGCTGGGGAAGGGACTTGAATCCTCTCGGCATTTACTGTCCTTGCTTCTATTCAGGTACATGTCATTTCCCCGGACAACTTGTAGGGTAGAAGGACTTACTCTCCATCCCTGAGATGACCCAAGTTTCCTCCTCATCCACATTCAATACACTCAGGCATTTGCTACCATGCCCTTGAGAACGAGTTCAAATACAAGTTTCTCTACTGCTACCTCACCTTTTCCAAGCTGGCTGAGTGGAACGGGAGTTAAAAGATGCGCCCTGGAGCTCTCTCCCTGTCAACGGGCAGGCCAGCAGTAGCACTGAATACCCCAGGGCTGCAGCTCTTAATTAGAACCAGAAGCTTAATTTTAGAAGGTGACACTGGCAGCAGTTTTCCACTTCGCAATAGGAACGAACCAGCAATTTCATCTTTAAGTCATACACTGTAAGAGAAAATCACTCAATCAATGCTATAGGCTGCTTTGGTGATCGACCGTTGGCCCAAATAAATAAAATGGGCGAAGTGTGTTCTAGTGCCTGGAGCAGCAGACCCAGGCCACAAGGCAGTCACGCTGAGAAGGGGCGCTAAGGCAGAGAAATCTGTGTGTGTCACGTGTAAGACATTCTGTCAGTTTAATGTGGGCCTGAAATGCACAGGAGTAAAAGCGATGTAAAACATTAAGATTTTCAATATTGTCATGATGTTAAAAATCATAATCATAAACAGTAGGAAAAATAAATAATGGGTCTAAAAATAGAGCCAGTGGAAGCGGAGAAGAGGCATTCAACACCGGGGAAACGGGGCCAGGACAAACAGGGTGCCGGGGAGCGGGAGAAATTCAGGAAGAGCAGGCTGAGTGTGTTGTTCAGTGTGGCACCGTTTCATGAGTCATGATGGTACATGTCCTCCTTCCTGCAAACCCCGCAGCTGAACGGCACTGGCAACCTCTGCACATGGTGCGGTTTCTTCCAAAACACAGCGCAACAGATGAGCTGAGTCTTTAGGTATTCTAGCAGCTGTGTGCAAATCAGATTTCTGCACAGAGAATCATATTACAAAGGAGCCACGGATCTAGCTTTACAGACAAAACACTCGAGTGAATACTTTGTAAAGGGAATAAAGCCCTTGCCTCTGGCTGGCTCTTCATTTGTGCATGAGATTAAAAGCTGGTTTGTGTACATGCATGTGGGGGTATGTGTGCATCCATGTTTAGACAGTTCTAAAAATCTCAGGTTTCAAATCAGAAAAAGACTCCTCAGTGATTAAGAGTTCTAACATATGTTGACTAAGAAAAAATAATCTTGGAATCAGTCTAAGCAAGGATATGAAAAGATCTTTTACTTTAGATGCCTCACTACACTTTCAGAAGGTTCATGGCAGCCCTGACTGGTGGGCTCAGCATCGTTCTGCAAACCGAAAGGTCGCTGGTTCGATTCCAGTCAGGGCACATGCCCGATCTGTCAAACCTTGCAGTGGCAGCCAATTGAAGTTTCTTTCCTTTTTTCCCTTCCTTACCATTTTTCTAAAAATTGTAAATAAGTAAAATCTTTTTTTTTTTTTACAAAAAGAAGATTAATGGAAAAAAGACAAAAGGTGTAACCTTTAATGAAGTCACAGAGAATAATGTAGAGATTCAGCCTGGGATAGTCTTTCTTAAACAGGAGGGTCTATGTCGTATTTTCAGGCTCCAGGGCTGTAGGAGAATTGACAGAGGTTTTAATTTCTGTGACGAGCCAATCTTCTCCCACCATTTGCACTAAATGCTTATAAATGCAAAAACTCTCTACTTGGTATGGACAGTTTGCAATGAAAAAACATTTGTATAGTATTATTTTCATCTGAGTACTCTGAAATGAGGTTTGAAGCTCACTGCTGTGTGATTCTATGCAACTGTTTCTCTTTTAAAAGGAAGTTGTAATTCTGTAGTGTTGAATTTGAATGGAAGAATCAGCATAAATTTATGATGTCTTAACTTTAAAAAAATACACCATTCTCAACTCTGTCCATTAAATTAGCCTAAAAAAATTGAGCTACCTAGTGGCAATAAGTAGCCCTAATGGGTTGTGGTTTTTACCATTTCTCACTAAAAGAAGTCAGGAGAAATGATAGATTTTGGGTTTGGAGCAGAAAATATAAAAAATGAACCTGGAACATCTTATTACACCAGAAGAAAGGAAGATATCAAAGACCACTAAGAGGATTGTATAAAAAGAATTCAGGAGCCAACTTGAATGGGTTCCTACTGGCCAAACTGTAAAAATTAAAACACATCAAAGGTGTTTAAATTCATGGTACTGATGTCAATAGTAATAATAAAAACGTCTTACCAAATACCTCTGGAGGGTGTGAATAAACCAACTCCTAATTTTGAAAACTGGTAAGCAAGAAAAAGAATCAAGCAGTTATCCTGCCTTGTCAGTATAAATATTCAGAGTAATCAAATAGTTGATGGGAAATTTCTCTTTACAGAGAATATCCACCTAATAAATGAGAGAATGGTAAAAATAGAATCTCATCATTCTGCAATGCCCAATAAATTATTACCAATTTAGAAAAGCATTTGTGAAATAGTCTTGCAAAATAGAATCAAAATTGAATCTAATGAAGCCTTTAGTTCTGACTAAAGAGCGTATCAAATGACACCACGAGAGAGTCAACAAACTCTATACTCTGCACACCCTACTGAAAAATCCACCTGCTTGTTTTCTCAACACATAGATTACAAAGAGAAGCAAGTCAGAAAACATTATGACAGCAAGCTCCATCCGTATTTGACACCACTCTATTTTGCACCATAGACATATTGTACAACTTCTAAAACCACTAGGTACTCATGCATCCTATGTGCATACGTAAACAAATGAGTTGCTTTAAAAATTACTAGAAAACTGTCATGATTATAGAACATAGTATTTTTGATTGGGTAAG
Source organism: Artibeus jamaicensis (assembly GCF_021234435.1). Classification (NCBI taxonomy): domain Eukaryota; kingdom Metazoa; phylum Chordata; class Mammalia; order Chiroptera; family Phyllostomidae; genus Artibeus; species Artibeus jamaicensis. Next base: position 37,849,784 of record NW_026522030.1, on the reverse strand, counting down.
CATAAACCTTAGTGTGAGCCCTCACACTTGGGAAATAAAGCAAATTTGGAAAACTTAGGGCAGTAATCCTCATCTGAAGCACAAGAACCCCTTGGGCGCTTACAAATTCTATTACTGGTGTACATTTTATATTTGGAAAGTTGAAATACTTAATGTATACAATATTATAAAAGGTCAGTATTTTTTTAAAACAAATGCCAGGTTCTATGCTGAACACTTTGTATATATTACATAATAACCATGGCAACAAGTATCATTATCCCTATTTCTCAGAAGAGAAGCAATAACGTATCCATGGCTATATAGCTAGTAAGTGGTAGATCCAGTGCAAAAAATTGTGTGATTTTTTAGCTACCTCACCATTCTGCCTCAAGAAAAGCTGGATGAACTCTTGTTGAATTCTGGGTATATGTGTAAGATATACATGTCTTTCCAGAATATATGAGGTCTGTCCAGAAGGTATCCAGCTATGTAATGTGAAAAATAGAAACATTTAATGAAGAAAATACAAGAAACACTGTACATAGGACAATTGATGCCTCAGTCCCCTTCAAAGCAGGCACCTTGGGACCTCACACAGTTCTCCCAATCACAATCAGGCGGTGTCATATTTTTCTGAATCTCATTGATGGTCTGAAATCTCTTCCCTTTCAAAGGTGATTTTAAGTTTTGGGAAAAGCCAGAAGTCACAGGGCACCAGATTTGGGCTTTAGTGGGGCTGCATCACCTGGGTAATTTGATGTTTTTCCAAAACACTGCACGAGATGTGATGCATGAGTGGGTGTATAGTTGCAATGAAGCTGCCAATCACCAGTTGCCCAAAGCTGCAGCCTTCTGAATCATCCAGATAGTTTCAGTGGAGGAATGTTCAAGCTTAACACAAAATTGGATGCAGATTTGTTGCTCTACTCACTCAGTCATTTTGAATGTGATGGTCACACAGTACACATGCTCACTCAATGGCGTCCACCACCCCCACTGACTAGTACAGTGAAGTCATCATTGTTCACCCTTGTGCATTCAAGTCCACTCTCCTGAGATGACAGGTTACATCAATGTTGTGCAAACTGTTCTTGTCATATTAATAATGGCTGGACTTTTTCTGGACAGACCTCACATATAATGTTTAACCAGGATTTGATGTAGAGTGTTTAGGGGATAAACAAATCCTTTGAAAGCATTCTGGGAAGCTCCTGGGGAAAAATGAGATTTTTATGCTCATATTAGGGCATCCATTTTATGAGATGAGGAAACAGTACCTAAAGCCTAACAGAAGAAAATAGAGAAAAATCAATTAAACCAAAAGTTGTTTTTTTTAAAAAAAAGTGAATAGGACTCACTTTTAACTAAACTGATGAAAAAAAAGAAAGAGAAAACACAAATTGCCAGTATCAGAAGTGACATGAGACATCACCATAAATCCTATAGGCATTACAAAGGTAATAAGGAAATATTGTCAACAACTCTATGCCAATAAATTGGATAATGTAAATAAAATATACAAATTACTTGGAAGATATACAATCTGCCAAACCTTACTCAAGAAGAAATAGGTAACCTGAGCATCCCTGTGTCTATTAAAGAAATTGAAGTCATAGTTATAAACTCCACTATAAAGAAAACTCTAGGCCCAAGTGGCTCATTTTACCAAACACTTAAAGGAAGAGGCGATACTGATTCTATACAAACTTCTCCATAAAATAGAGGGAAAGAGAATTCATGAGGCCTGAATTACTTTGGCATCTAAAAAGGAAAAGGTATTATACCCCAAAAGGAAAACCTACAAAACTACAGGCTAATATCTCCCATGAACAGACATAAAAAACCTTAACAAAATATTGTCAAATAAAACCTAGCAATATAAAAGAAGGGTAATGCATCATGACCAAGTGGGGCTTATCCCAAGAATCAAAGCTGTTTCAACATTCAAAAATCAATCAATGTAATTTACCATACCAAAAGACTAACGAATAGAGATATATAATCATCTTAACATATGCAGAAAAAAGCTTTTCACAAAATTAAACTCCCATTCATAATAAAAACCTATTAGCAAACTAAGAATAGAAGGAAACCTGAGAGAGGGCATCTCTGAAAAACCTACGGCTAACATTACACTTAGTGACTAAAGTCACTTCTCTCCCTACTTTTATTCAATATTGATGCCCTGAGCCAATGCAATAAGGCAAGGAAAAAATAAGTAAATTTCTTTATATACAGTTAAAATAACCATCTATATAGAAAATACCAAGGGATATGCCCAAGTTACAAATCTAATAACTGATTCTGGCAAGATTACAAGATACAAAGTCAATATACAAAAACATGTTGCATTTTTACATGCCAGCAATGAACAAATGGAAGTTGACATTAAAAAGGAAATATCAAAAATATAACACAGGGATAAATTTAACAAAGTATGTCCATTGAAAATTATAAGACACTGCTGAAATTATCAAAAAACTAAATTAATGGAGAGATACATGATGTTCATGGGTTAGGATTCAGTATATCAATAGTGAGATGAGATGTCAATTATGCCCAAATTGTCTATATCTGAAATCTAATCTCAATCAAAATCCCAGAAGACTTTTGTGCAGAAACTGACAAGGAGATCCTAAAAGTTGTATGTAAGTGCCAAGGACCTGATTCTAAAATATATACATATGGAAATGAAAAGTTGAAGTAGTCAAACTAGCCGACTTCACCACTTAGTATAAAGCTGCCGTAATCAAGACAATGTTGTACTGACATAAGGAGAGACAGATAAATCAATGGAACTAAACAGAGTCCCAAACAGACCCATCATGTATAGTAAGTTGATTTTTGACAAAAGTGCTAACATAATTCAAAGGGGAAGAAACAGTCTTTTTGGAAAATGGTACTGGAACAGCTGGAGAGATATACACGTCTTGACCCTTACCTCTCACTATATACAAAAGTTGAAATAGAATTGGAGAGCTAAATGTAAGAGCTAGAGCTATAAACTTCTAGAAGAAACCATAGGAGGAAATATTTGTGATCTTGGGTGTAGAAAAAAATTTTTGAACAGAATGCAACAAAAGCACAAAGTATAAAAGAAAAATTTGATAATTTGGGCTTCATCAAAATTAAAAACTTCTGTCTTTTGAAAAACACTTCAGACAGAAAGACAAGTCGCAGAGTAGGAGATAATATTTGCAAAAACACATATGTGCTAAAGGACTTGTACTTAGAATACATAAACAAGTCTTACAAGTCAATAATAAGGCACACAATCCACTAGAAATATAAGCAGAAAAGATTCGAACAGACACTTTCTAAACATGACATAAAGTTGGCCAATAAGCACATAAAAAGATACTCAAGTTCATTCATCAGACACTAGGGAAATGCAATGAATTAGCTCTACGATCCAACTAGGATGATTAAAATAAAAAGAAGTGGAAATTCCAAGTATTGGTAAAAACTCAGAGCACCTGGAACTCTCATATATTGCTAATGGAAAATTCAAAATGGCACAGCCACTTTGGAAAACAGTTCAGCAGTATGATGTTGATTTTATGGGTCAGATTGCTAGGCCCCAGTATCCAGATATTCAGGGAAACATTATTCTGGGTGTTTCTATAAAGGTGTTTTTTAGATGAGATGAACACTTAAATCAGCAGATTGGGAGTAAAGCAGATTGCCCTCCATAATGTGGGTGAGCCTCGTCTGGCCAGCTGAAGGTCTTAACAGAACAAAAAGCTGACCTCCCCCAAGCAAAAAGGAGTTCTTCCAGCAGACTGCCTTCAAGTCGAACTGCAAGTCTTCCCGGGGTCCTGAGCCTATTGGCTGGCCTACCCTGAAGACTTTGAACTTACAAGACTTCACAATCACATGAGCCAAGCCCTTAAAATAAATCTCTGTCTCCCTATATACATATCCTGTTGGTTCTCTGACTAATGTGAGCAGTTCCTTATCAAATTATACATATACCTACGTATAATCCAGCAGCCCCACCTCTAAGAATTTACCTCCTAAAAATGAAAACAAATGTCTACACAAACACTTTATGTGGATATTCTTAGTAGCTCTATTCATAATAGTAAAAATGGGAAAAAGCCAAAATGCACCTCAAGTAGTGAACATATAAAGGAATTGATAGTTGCCTCATGGGCAAGGGTTCAAGGGGCTGGGTGAAAAAAGTGAATGGAATAAGAAGTACAAGTTGGCAGTTAAAACATAGTAATGGGGATGTCAAGTACAGCATACAGAATGTAGGCAATAACATTGTTATTATTATGTGTGGTGCTAGTTGGGTATTAGATTTATTGGGAGGTCACTTTGTAAATTTCACTGGGTTGGCCAAAAAGTTGGCTTAGTTTTTTCCATACCATGGCTCTAGTAGTATCTAGTTGTCTTCAACTTCATTTGAAACAATTTTGTTAGATGGTACTATGACAGCTGTCACATCAGTGTGCATTTTTTGAGAATTTATCAAAATAGGTGAATTTTTGTGCAGCCATTTTAAAATTGAAGATGGAAGAAAATATATAGCATTTTCAGCATATTATGCTGTATTATTTCAAAGAAAGGTAAAAATGCAACTGAAACATAAAAAAAGATCTGTGCAGTGTATGGAAAAGGTGCTGTGACTGATTGAATGTGTCAAGAGTGGTTTGCAAGGTTTCTTGTACTATTGACTTTTTGGCCAAATAATTTTTTGCTGTGGGGCTGTCACATGCATTAGAAGAAGTTTAGCAGCACCCCTGGCCTCAGCCCACTAGAAGCCAATAGCGGGAGATAGCTGACATACTCAGAATATCCAGATCAATACACTACTGGTGAAAATAAAAAATGTGTCTTTCATTTTACAGTAAAGACTAAACAGAGTTTTTGACCAACCCAGTACAAATGTCTAATCACTATTCTCTACACCTGAAATTAATATAATATTGAATGTCAACAATAATTGCAAAATAAAAAAGAATTTAAAGAATTAAAAGATGAAAAATAATGACTTGTGGTATGTCTATATAAGAGGCCAAAAATAAAATGGCAAAAAAAAAGAACAAGCTATTGCCACAACATGGAATTAATCCAAATGTATTATGCTAAGAGAAAGAAGAAAGACATAAAAGATTATAAGCTATATGATTCCACTTATAGGACATTAGTAACAACAGCACACCTGTACAGACAGAAAACAGATCCGGGGCTGCTAGGGACTGCCAGTAAGGGAGGGAACTGACTACAAAGGGGTACAAGGGAGCCTTTGGGGGCGACATAAGTGTTCTCTGTCTTGATTGTTATAGAGGTTGTAAAAAAAGCACACATCAAAATCCATCAAGCGGCATATTTGACAAAATAAATTTTATTGTATATACATTATATCTCGATTTCTTTTTTTGAAAAAGGTAGTGGTTGTGAAGTAAATGTTATGAAAACTGAGAATACTTCCCGAGGTGCCAACAGCCATTGTACCTGTGGAGGCCCATGCACACACTCTCTGTGAGGTGTTTCTTTGCCCGCCCCGTCCCAGGGACCTTGTCCTCCTCAGTGTCAACCACCCCTTTGCCGTACCTCTCACTGCCACAGAATTATGTCCGAGTCGGCGGCCGTTGGCTTGAGAGAAGTAGGAGTCACTCAAGCAAGCTTAAGTATATTATCACGAATTTACTGGAATTTGAAATCAGGAAGTACAGCTGGCCTCAGCAAGGGTTGAGATCAGCAGTTACCAGACTTCCCCAAGACCCGATGGTCTCTTGTATCCTTAATCTTTCCTATCATATCCGCCTCATGGGGCTTCTCTTTCTTGTTTCAGAAACAAGCTAAACATGGCACTGCAGCCTTTTATAAAGTCTTACATCCAAAGTCTCCGGGGAAAGAATCAGATTCATCTTAAAGTCCACTTGGCTGTGGGTACACAGCTCATATCCTCAGTGAGCAGGGACTGGCTTAGGAGACCACTCTCTGGGAAGGGGGAGGGAGCAGGCTGAACACCGACCGGCCTTCTGGCCAAGAGGCCCCATGTGAGCTCATACAATCACTTTTCACTGCCCTCCAGCTTCTCGTTATTCCCAAGGACTCCAGCCATGCTCCGGCCGCAGTCTTTACGTTTGCAGTTTCGGTTACCTAGGAGGCTGTTCCCACGAGGCTGGCTCCCTCACTTCATGATGCCTCTGCCCGAGAGGTCAGGCTTTCCCTGACTGCCGTGTCTACGGTAAAAGTGCAGGCCCGGGGCCACATTCTCTGCCACTACTCTGCTTTGTTTGCCCTTGGAGCATTGGAAGAACCTGACAATGATCACATGTATCTACTTGTTTTTTAAAACCTATTTTTCTCCACTAGAATATAAGTTTCAAGAGAGTGAGCAGTTAAGTTCCTAACTGTGTCACCAGAACTCTTAGTAAATGCTCCTTAAGTATCTGTTGAATAAAGAAGTAATTAATTTTTATATACTTATTTTAATCCAATGACCACCACCACAGCCCATTTACCCCCATTGCGGGGGTGGGGGGAGTATTTCCTATCAGGCCTGGGCCAGTATTCTATACTTTTTCAATTTTGACACTAGTTTTCATTTTCATCTCCCCCCAGTTCTGCCGTTAGTTCTCAGAGACTCAACTCAGTTCCTCTTTAGTCTCTGCTGTCACTACAGAGTGACAGAGTTCTGCCTCTAGAGGCCCAGAAATCCTGTTCTCTTTCCAACTAGGATATGTCTTAGATGGGACCTCCAGTGTGTAACCTTATTTAAACTCACCATAGGACTTTGCACAGAGACTTGTGGACGGAGATGACTGAATGATCGTTCAGACACGGCAGCTAAGAATACGAACCTTTGTTGCAGACAATTTAATGACAATGAGCACACACCATTGCTGCACCACACTGGGGGCTGGAGCAATGAGCGCTCAACAGCTCACAGTCTTCGACACTGCCCAGGCAGTGACGGTTCACATCCACACAGACCACAAATAAGGCAAATCATAAGAAGGGTACTAAGAGGAAAAACTATCTTTGAAATCGAGGAAAGTAGAGTAAAACAGGCTCTAGATGTGTGAAGGGGGGGCATGTAAAAAAAGGCCTTGAAGAATGGAGAGGAGAAATATTTATAATTGAATTAGAATGTAAACATTACATGTGAAAAATACAATGTGGCTAAAACAGTATTTAGAGGAAATTTTATAGCTTTAAATATGCTTCTCAGGAAACAAAGTTTAAAAATAAACAAATTAAGCACTGAAATTAATAAGTTGGGGGGAAAACCTACATCAAATCCAAGTTAACAAAAAGATGGGAATAATTAAGGTAGAAATTATTAAATTAGAAAACTACAACAACAAAATAAAAAATCAACAAAAGCAAAAGATGGTACTTTGAAACAGTTTGATAAGATAGACATCTGGTAAGGCTGACCAAGAAAATATGAGAAGGTTCAAATAAAACAAAATGAAGAAGAAGAAATTACTATAGATACAACAGAGATTTACAAATAAAGGAGTGGAGAATGTTTTGACAGCTGGTGATGGGGGCAAGCACCCCAGAAGTAGGACACATGGTGAGCAGAGCCTGGGGTGGGCTCATTTAGTCCACAAGTAACTGGTTTGAGCAGAAAAAGTTGGGGATGTCTGTTGAGGACTGTGAAATAATGCGGAGTGAGAGCCAGGGTCCTCACTGTGAAGTCTCTTAGGGAGCCACTGAGAGTTTTTGAGCAAAGATCAGTAATGAGAAATGTGCTTCCAGAAGACACCTGATAAGCAATAAGTAGAATAAGTGTCTGTGATTGTTTCAGGTGGAAGATGAGAGGGCCTAAACAGAGCTCTGGAAATGGATCCCTAGAAAATAACATGGCCAAGTGGGGGTGGGGGGTCAATGCAGATTGGCAAGTCACTAGATGTGTGGGGATGGGCCTGGGTGCAGGATGGGAGAGGTGGCAGATACTGCCGAAGAACCGAGCTGGAAGCTCCTAGGTTGTTTATTAGGAGATGCATGCTAATGCTCAAGACAATAGCTTCAGATGGAGATTGGACTGCACAGGAGATAAAAAGAAATCAGTTAAGGAGTGGAATAACTAGAGTTTATATGTTCTTTGTGGATTCCAAAGCACTTTTCATCACATTTGCAGACTGGGACAGGCAGGTGAGAAAGACTGTACTTGTTTCCAGGCCACTTGAGCCGATAGAGTTGAAGTCGATTTCTCTAAAATGATTGGGATGGGAAGTTGGTTGATTATTTGAAAACAGCAGTTAGAGCAAGGACTCACAGCAACATGGCATATGCAAAATGTTTCTCTCTTATTTGGTGCTACCCACTGCCTGAACTTCATTCTGTGTCTGATCACCATTTTACGAGTCCATGTCAGACAAGGTAAGCTTGCCTTCCCTGGTCTGAGAGAAGAAACTAGATTCATGCTTGGCCAGTTTCCCTTGTAGCTCAAGAAAAGGCATATGACCTGGGCTCTGCCACCAAACAAACCTGCACAGGAGGCAGACTCAGGCACTTGTGATGCAAAAGGGGAAGAAGGGAGGCTCACTCTTTCTTGCGTGGTGGCAGGAGAAGTGGCAGGTGAGAACCTGACACAGAGAAAAAGTGAGATGGCCGGGCCAGCAGTTGCAATGAAGTGAAGATCCTGGCCCCAAAAGGGGACCTTGTGTACTTCTGCATGCCCAGCCACAATGTGGCTGGGCACAATGTGGCTGGGCATGCAGATTGGTGCAGCCACTGTGGGAAACAGCATGGAGTTTCCTGAAACAATTGAAAATAGGGCTGCTTATGACCTGGCGACTCCAGTTCTGGGTATACAGCTGAAGAAACCCAAAGCACTAATTTGAAAGAATATATGCATCCCTATATTCATGGCAGTATTATTTACATAGTCAAGATATGGGAGCAACCCAAGTGCCCATCAAAAGACAAGCAGATAAAAAAAAAGCTGTGGTGCATATACACAATGAAATATTACTTGGCCATAGAAAAGAATAAGATTTTACCATTTGCAACAGTATGGATGGACTGAGAGGGTATTATGCTACGTGAAATAAGCCAGTGAGAGAAAGACAAATACCATGTGATTTTACTTATATGTGGAATTTAAAGACCAAAATAAAAATAACAAAGCATGAACAGACTGACGGCTGCCAGAGGGGTAGGGTCTGGGGGGCTGGGTGAAAAAGGTGGAGTAAGAAGTAAGAATTGGGGATGTAATGAACAGCATAGGGATATGGTCAGTAATATTGGAATAACTATGTGGTCAGGTGGGCACTGGAAATGGCGAGGAGGAACACTTTGTGAAGTATATGACTGTCTACCTGCTGTGCTGTACACCTGAAACGAATATAGAATAATACTGAATCCGAACTGCAATTAAAAAAATAAAATGAAAAAAAAAAAGATCCTGGCTCAGAAGTCACGTGTCACCCAGGGCTCTGAAGAGGCAGCGTTTTCTCGCCAGACCAGTTCTGAGGCTTGGTGTTGGGTGCTATTCCAGGACGCTCCCCACTTCTACCTACAATTTTATGAGCTCCCCAGTAACATTTCTGCCCGGTCACCCAGAGTTACTTTCTGTTGCTTGCACTTAAGAATTCTGATTGATATGCATTAATACTGTGAATGTTTTATTTTACTTTACTATCCATTTGCCAATCTTACAACCAGTTGAAAGCAAGTCCTCTAACATATAAACAAGCTGAAATTAGAAAAAGTTGTATTTTGAAATGGTCCTAGGCCTCATATGCTAGATTTATTAAAATTTCTTTATAATATTGTTAAGTGAGCCCTGGCTGGTGTGGCTCAGGGGATTAAGCTCGTGGACTGAGAAGCAAAGGGTCTCTGGTTCGATTCCCAGTCAGGGCCTATGACTGGGTTACAGGCCACGTCCCCAGTAGGGGGCGAGCTAGAGGCAACCACCCACCAATGTTTCTCTCCCTCTCTTTTTCTCCCTCTTCCCCTCTCTTGAAAAATACATTTAAAAAAATCTTTAACAACTATACTGTTAAGTGAAAAGAGGCAGGATATAAAATAGTATATATGTTGTATTTTTATTTCACACATAGGAAAAGGTTACACCAAAATACTAACCATCATTATATTGGGCTAATGGAATGGGTGATAGTGATTTCCTTCATTTTGTTTATATATAGTTTATAAGTTACAACATGCATGTGTGATTCTTGTATAATAAAAAGTTATATTAAAACATATAGAAACATGTTACCTGGGCTCTGCCAAACAAATTTCTGCAGGTATGTTGTTCTTTACCTTCCATCTACCTTGGAATGTTCTAGGTACAGCTCCCTTCTGAGCTCTGATGTTCCCAGGAAGGTTCCGGATTCCCAGAGTTAACTCTCCGGGCCTCTCTGGCCCCACCTCACTCCTCAACATTCACCCCTCCTCCTGGCAGAGGGTGTGTCCAGTGTGGGACAGAGTTGGGAGTCCTGAGCATGCCCAGCTTACACCCTCCCTCCCTCCCCTGCTTGCCCACAGCGGATGCATTCTGGTCTGTTCTCTGCCCACAGGTGAGCTTACCAGGTACCTGCTGCCACTAACGTGGCAGGGCTGAGAGTGAGTGAGACGAACTCTGGACAGTCTCTGGCAGCCGGACACCTGAGGCACAGTTTCCAACTGCTCTGTCAGTAACAGAGCTCTGTTTGTCTCCTGTGTTTTGCTCCTCATCCAGGTCCTAAGTTGGGAGGGGAGTGGAGGGCTGTGATTTAGTGGTTCCAGACACATCCAGGCCCCCAGGGGCCCGTGGTTCACACTATTTCTCTAGCTTTCCCAGTGCCCTCCATGCCTAAATCCGGGGACACAGGGCAACACTGGGGAGGGGTCAGCTGGTCTCAATCACCTATAACTGAGGAGAACACACACGCCACCCGATACGCTGCCAGTGTGGCCTGCAGCCTCACTCTCTGTGGCTTTGCTGGGAAATGCATCATTATTTAAAATCCCGAGCCCTGCAACAGGGCTCAGTGCCTTAGTAACCAGAGTTTAAAACCTGTGTCATCAAACAAAATATTTGAAGCTGGGCCCTGAGGTTTCATTAGCAGCAAGACATTTTAATGTGATCACAACACTTTTTGTTCAGAAAGTAAGCATTGTTCAAGTTTAGGAAGCTTATCATTGATCTTAACTGTTTCCTCCACAAAGTATGTGAAGGGAAGCAAATCGTGAAATCTCAAATCTGCAGTTTCTACCTTGGCTCGTTTAGTATTCCTTGCCTCCCTCAGATAAAGTATCTAAGTTTCGTAAGTCATTACTCTTAAAATCAAGCCATAAAAACACGCCCATCTTCCTGAGTTTATCAGCATTTTGCAAAGCAGCTAAATATGGCAAGTGCATTAAAACCCCAGTAAAGTAGCCAGCCAGCCGACTTCTAAATATTACATGCAATCTCTACTTGACAGCTTTCAGGGTAAACAAAAACCAAATCAATTGCTTCTTTCTCAGGTTTCCTGACAATATTTTCCTCAAATTTATGCTTAAGCTATAACTCAAGATCATGCCAGCAACAGTTGAAGATACCCATGTTATTAAACAGAAAAGCAAACCTCACTTAGCCAAGCCTTAAAAGTTGCTCCCTTAATATACCAGAATATACACCTAAAAATTTACATCTAAATGTAAAGATCAGAGGACACACAAGTACACAAACATAGAATATTACTATTGAGTGTCTGAAAATCTTCAGAAAAAATCTCTCTGGCAGCATTATTTTCCAGGAAATCAAACAAAAGGTGCTTAAAAGACTAATGAAGCTTGTGATAAGTCCTTTTAAATAAAGTGGTCAGACAGCTGAGTGGGGTTTTGGTGGCTGGCCTGTCAGTCAGGGAGATGGAACAGGCAGATGGCAAGCCCAAGGCCTGAAGGTCAGTGCTGTGTGGCCAGCGAGTCTCAGCTACCGCTGCCTGGGCTGCACTGCCGGCTGCAGTGTGGGTCTGAACCAGGCCGCAGGCCTCTGCGCACTGAGTCGGAGCTGGAAGTCACCTCAGATGTCCTTGCTCGTGGTGCCTGGACAGGTGGAGGGCTCATCACCGGCCAGGCAGGGCAAAGCAGGTTGAAAGTCCTCTCTGTGCCGGTTCCCCACAGTGTGGCCACTAGATCCCTGGCCTCACCTTTTCTCACCAAGAGCAAATCTGCGTGGAGAGGAGGACAAGGATGGAAATGAAACTACACCAACAGCTGGGTCAGAACATGTAAATGGGTTTAGCTGCACAGTGAAGTTAGAAGAAGCACGTGAACTATGGGACCTGACACATCTGAAGCTCAGGAGCTAGAAGTAACTTTTCCAACGAATCAGCAGGTGATACTGTAAACTTCACTAATTAGCCAAGTTTACATGTAAACACATTTAGAAATATTTTCCCACAGACTATGCATCACTATTAAAAACAAAAATACTTTGAAATTTATAAGCCATATCTGCTCAGGCACTTTTTTTTCAACCTAATTGTTCATTTCACATAGTGGGTAAAATTATTTTTAAAGCCATAGAGAAGTTTTCAGTTTAAGAGCATGGTCTACCCAGCGATCATTGAGCTCTGTGGTTTTGAGATCCCAGCAGAGGAGCTCTAGAGACAATTCAGAAAAGGCGTGAAGCTCTGAGAAAGGGCAGTTCCACCAGTCTGAGTCCTGGTTCCCTGCTCTGGTCCTCATCCACACTGCCTTTTTCAAGCTCTTGATTGACCAAAGTTCAAGGCTTCCTCATGGGTCAGCGAGTCTCATTTTGAAAGCTGTGATGCTTGATTAGCATCATCTCTTGTCCAGACCTCCCCTTAAAGTTCTAGACTCCTATCCCCCAGCGCCCACCTTACTCACCTCCTCGTGGGCCTCGCAGACACTTCAAAGTCAGTTTCTTCCCCACTCCCTGCCCACCTCGCCAACGGAGTCATCTTCAGTTTTCCTTCCCTTATGTCAGTGACTGGAAACCCCATCCCTCCAGCAGCACAAAACAAAACCTGAGAGTCCGCCACGATGCCTGTTATTTCCCCACCTCCTACACCCAGTCCACCTGCAACTACTGATGCCTTTGCCTGCTAAATGGCTTTCCAGTCCATCCATTGCTTCCCATCTCTTCTGCCAGCAGAATTCCAAATCACCACCTCCCCCTTGCAGCTCTGGAATGGCCGTGAATATAAATTGCCTTCCAATTTGCAAAATGATTACAAATGTGCTTTCCCGTTGCTCTCTTTCCAATCTATTGCCATAGAAAATCACAAGTCTTATCGTGTCTTTCCTATATTTGAAACACTGAAATGGTTTCCTATTGTTCTCAGAATAAAGAGTGGCCTGAAGCTCCTGCCTGACCAGGCTCTGGCTCCGTGTTCAGCCAGCTGGCCCTCACTGTCCCCTCCAGACATTCCCTCCCCTTCCCAGGGCCCCAATATACCCTCCCCCTTCCACCCCGAGTTATTCCTCTATTCCACTTCAGTTGCTTCCTCCCACAGAGGAGCCCCTCCTGAGTGACCCCGACAGAATCACATGTACCTTCACACACGCACCCTCACACTTCCTTCACAGCACTCCCCAGTTGTAATGACAGCCATGACACGTGTGTGGCTGGTGTGAGCACCTGCATCCCATGCTCCAAAGCACCCCAAGGAAAGGGGCTCCATGGGCTCCACTCCCATCAACCCCCAGGCTTGTATAGGATGGGCACGTGGTCCGTGCCTAACGAGTGTGTGCAGAATGAACACTACCGTGAAAGGAGTTAGTGCTCAGAATACAAGGGCTAAAGCCTATGTCACTCAGGATCATTCTCTTCTCACACAAGGTCAGTTTTTCAGGGCCTCAGAAGACATGAGGAACATACAGTTTTCCCCCCAATCCACAGCGGGTCTCCCCAGTATGACCTTAGGGATTAAATGGGGGGGTATTCTTTCAATAAGACAGGGACAACAGGTTAGCATCCTTGAAGCTTCTGATTAATGGGATCTGCTAAAGTAATAAAGATTTTAACTGCTACAGCTTCAATCTAAATTGAAAAAGTGTCTCGGAGTCAAGAAAGCAGGAATGCTCTTTCCCACAGTTCCTCCCCCCGATCCCATGAATAAATAGAAAGACGAGAGGCAGAGTCGGAGGGCTGCCTGGTAGAGGGGCTCTGGGCCCTGGCTGCCCACCGACTTTGTGATCTGAGGTAAGTCACCACCTCTCTGTGGGCCTCAGTGTCCTCCTTGGCAAAATGAAGATGATACTAGCACACGTAGTATTATTGGGAGGGTTAAATACACTAATGTATGCTAAGTGCCTTGAGACGTGTCTTATGTTACATATGGTGAATAATTGTCAATGTTTGCCATTTCATTGTTACTAGGTGTTTTTTAAAGCTGCTGTACATTATTCTAGCTAATATATTAACTGATATGTTTTGGTCAAAGCAGGAATGAATTAATGTTTAGAACTATGACATTAAGAGTAAAATGTGCCCTGGCTTGTTTTGTTGTCCATCAAACTATTTTTAATGAAACTATTCTGAATGCATAGCCTGTTGATTCAGATAGAACAACAGGCCTGTTAGTGGATGGCCGCTGGCTTCTTAACAGAGTGTGGCAGAAGCAGTCCTCAAATATGCATGAATAACCTGTTCAGTATCCGGTGACTTCATGAGCATATGCCTCATTTACCTTTGATGTATAAAGTAACATGTTTACATTCTGTTAACTGACCTAGACAATAAAATTAACCAGAAAAAACAATAACAAAACACATCCCTGCCTTAAAGTAGAACAGGTATACCTGCATCTATCCTTGAGTTGTCAAGAGTATATGTTAAGATTGCATTGAGCAGAAAGGTACTTATAAAAACAATTAAAATGTTTTCAACTAGCTACGCACTATCCAATAACCAAGGAATTCCACTCCTAAATGTAGACATGAGAAATATGAATGAAGACAGAAAGACAAGTACAAGAAAATTCATAGCAGTTTTGTTCATATAGGCAAAAATGGAAAATAAGTCAGAGGTCCTTCGACAGAAGACTGGATGAACAAATGGTCATGGATATAGACAGCTGAATACTACACGGCCCTGAGAAGAACTACTGATATGTGCAATACCATGGATATAGCTCATAAATATTATGCCCAATAAAAGAAGCAAAAAGCCCCAATCAGTGTGGCTCAGTTGGTTGAGTGCCATCCCAAGGGTTGCCAGTCTGTTACCCAGTCAGGGCAAATGCCTGGGTTGGGGGTTCAGTCCCTGGTTGGGGCGCATTTGAGAGGCAACCAATCAATGCCTATCTCCCACATTGATGGCTCTCACTTGCTCTTTCTCCCTTCCTTCCCTCTCTCTAAAAATAAATAAATATATATTTTTAAATTTAGAGAATAAAAAAAAGTACATACATATGTGATTAAGTTTAAGAATCATCAAACCTATCCCAGGCAAGAAAAAGTTAAAGGACTTCATCATCACCAGAGCAGTATTATATGAAATATTAAAGGGATTTATTTAAGAAGAAAAATATAAAAAGATAAAAATATGAATTATATATATATATATGTTCATTTCAGCATTATTTACAATAGCCAAGATATGGAAGCAACCAAAGTGCCACTCAATAGACAAATGGTTAAAGAAGTGGTATTATATTAAAATATAATGAGATATTAGTCAGCCATAAAGAAAAAGAGTGAAATCTTGCAATTTGTAACAATATGGAAGGACCTAGAGGGTATCATGCTAAGTGAAATAAGTCAGACAGAGACAAATACCATATGATCTCAACTGTATGTGTAAGCTAAAAAAAATAAACAAACAAAATAAACAAGGAGAATAAACTCATAGATACAAAGAACATTATGATGGTGGCCAGATGGGAAGGGGTTTGGGGGATGGGTGATAACAGGGAAGGGATAAAGATGCGTAAACTGCCAGTTATGAAAAGTCACAGAGATGTAAAGTACACTGGGGAACATAGTTAATAATATGATAATAGCTATGTATGGTGTCATATGGGTACTGGAGTTACTGGTGTGATCATTTCATAAGTTATAGAAGTGCCTAATCACTACGATGTACACCTGAAACCAATATAACGTTGTATGGCAACTGTAACAATTACAAAAAAGATGATTATTTTTAAAAAGTAAATGATGACACAAGTCACGACAGTGGTTACCGCCATGCAGCAGGGACCTCGTCTAGACTGGGAAGTGCGGGAGGGAACCTCTGGGTGCTGGTGACGTTCTAGATCCCGGTTTGGGTGGTGGTTTCACAGGTCCATGCGTACATAAAACTTTTCCAGCTGTGAACTGATGAGGTGGGTGCCTTATGCACTTTGCTGTGTGTGTTTCACCACTGCTACAAAAGCATCTCTCCAGCCAGCAGTTTAAATTGTGACTGTACTTCACTTTGGCATAACTGACTGCCATGTGAGTACTTCCTGAGTTGTTGGGAGTTGGTAGAGTGCTGCCCCCCACACGACAAACCAAGTGTTACAGACTGAATAGTGTGCCCCCCAAATTCGCATGTTGAAGCCTGAGGCCCTGATGTGACTGTATTTGGAGATGGCCTTTAATGAAATAACTAAGGTTAAATGAGGTCATGAAGCTGGAACCCTGATCCAACACAACTGGTGTCCTCACAAGAAGAGAAAGAGGCACGAAGAATGTGCACCTGTGGCCCTGACCAGGCAACACCAACGTTGTGGGTTTGGGCTCCGGTCATATAATAAAAGCAACCAATGAAATCATAAGTAAGTGGGAGAACAAATTGCTATTTCTCTCTCACTCTTTTTCTCTTCCTCTCTCTACAAAATAAATTTAAAAAATTTAAAAAGACTGTACACCTGTGAGAAAAGATCATGTTAGGACACAACAATTACGGGGCCACCTGCAAGCCTAGAGAGGCCTCAGGAGAGATCACACCTGCTGACACATTGATGTTGGCCTTCCAGCCTCCAGAACTGTGGAAAAAATATAAAATTTCTGCTGGATAAGCCACACAGTCAGCAATATTTTACATGGTAGCCCTAGCAAACTAATACACCAAAATAAAGAAGTATTCTACAAAAACCCCAGGATCTTAAGACAGGTCCTCTGCAGTTTATGGGACCCAGGTGCTGCTGTCTGACTCTTGTGAGAAATATCAATGCCAGTCAGGGCTAGCAGGTGAGGAGGGGGCTGTGTTTGCCGCAAAGGCACAGCAACTGCCAGTGGGGGTGGGGGTGGGGGGTTGTCTCCTGTGGTCATAATGTGAGTTCCACAGAAGCAGCCTGTTGAGCTGAAGGAGGTGAAGTTGAAAATGAGATGTGTTTAACACCACTACACACTTACCAACGTTGCTTGAGCTAAATAGTTGGTATGATACTGGGTGCTGACAATGACGCGGAAGCACCACAATTCTTGTAACCTGCTGTAAAGAGTATAAGTTGGTAAAACCACTTTGAAAAACTCTGGTGATATTGCTAATCCTGAACATACACCTATTCTGTGAGTCAGCAATTCCACTCCTACAGAAATGAGTGCATATGTACATCAAAATAAATGTGCAAAAATGTTCCCAGTGAAACAGCCCAAATGTCCTTCAACAGAAGAATGGATAAATAAACTCTGGACAGTCACATCTGTATTACAAAACAGCAATGAGAAAGAAAGAACTACTAATAAACACAACATGGGTGACTCTCTACCAATACTGAACAAAGAGGTTGGACAAAAGGTTAAATGCTCTGATTCCATCTACATAGTTAAAAACAGGCAAACTGCTGCATGGTGATAAAAGAGTAGTGGTCACATCTCAGGGTGCAGGTTAACAGTGACAGGGAAGAGACGTGAGGGAGCGTGGGGGTGGAAGACAGGGAGGGGCAGGAACTGTGCTGTGTCTTGATCCAAGTGCTAGCTATATGGGTTTTCAGATATGTGAAAATTCAACAATTAAAATGTAAGTCGTGACACCACTGAAGTCCTAGAGGAGAACATAGGCAGAAAAATCTCAGATATTTCACATAACAATATTTTCACTGATATGTCCCCTAGAGCAAGGGACATAAAGGAAAAAATAAACAAATGGGATCTCATTAAAATAAAAAGCTTCTGCATGGCTAAAGGAAACAGTATTAAAATAAATAGAGAACCAACCATGTGGGAAAACATATTTGCCAATGATACCTCAGACTAGGGTTTGATCTCCAAAATTTATAAAGAACTTACATGATTCCACTCTAAGAAGACAAGCAATCCAATTAAAAAATGGGCAAAGGGCCTAAACAGATACTTCTCCAAGGAGGACATACAAAAAATCCAGAGACACATGAAAAGATGCTTAATATCACTAGCTATCAGAGAGAAGCAAATTAAAACCACAAGTGAGATACCACTTCACACCATTGAGAATGGCCATCATAAACAAAGCAACCAACAACAAATGTTGGAGAGGTTGTGGGGAAAAGGGGACCCTAGCTCACTGTTGGTGGGACTACACAACCACTGTGGAAAACAGTATGGAATTTTCTAAGAAAACTAAAAATGTGTACGTCTTTTGACCCAGCAATTCCACTGCTGGGATTATATCCTAAGAACCCTGAAACACCAATCCAAAAGAACCTATGCACCTCAATGTTTATAGCAGCACAATTTACAATAGCCAACAGTTGGAAGCAACCTATGTGCCCGATCAGTAAATGAATGGATCAGAAAACTATGGCACATTTACACAATGGAATTCTATGCAGCAGAAAGAAAGAAGGAGCTCCTACCCTTTTCAACAGCATGGATGGAACTGGAAAGCATTATGCTGAGTGAAATAAACCAGGTGGTGAAAGACAAATACCTTGTGATCTCACCTTTAACAGGAAGCTAAACAACAAAACAAACAAGCAAGCAAAATATAACCAAAGACACTGCAATTGAGAACAGGCTGACAGTGACCAGAGGAGAGAGGGGAGGGAATTTCAGGGGGAAAGGGTGAAGGGTTTGCAGGAACAAGTATAAAGGACACATGAATAATAGGGGGGGTTGGAAATGGGAGGGAGGTGGGGAGGGCTGGGGGGATAGGCTGGGATGGGAGTAAAAGGTAGAAAACTGTACTTGAACAACAATTAAAATAAAAATAAAAAAGAAAATTCAACAATTATACGCTTGAGATTTCTGTTTTTCACTGAATTCAAACTATATTGTAATTCTGAAAAATTAAAAATTAGGTGGGAATGGGGAGTTTTTATTATTACTCGGGATGGTATGACGTGATTAAACAGACTGGATTGAACTTTTCACCATCTCAGAGTACCTGGGGAGCCTAAGAGACCTGCTCTAGAACTTTTTATACCAACGGGGAAGACAAGGCTGTGAAGTGGGTAGAAGGAATCCACGTGAGGAGAGCCAGGGGTGGCGCCATGCACAGCCTGAGCCCAGCTCGTCCATATACCTGCTACGCACAGAGGGCAGCTTCTTTAATTTGAGATTCCTGGACAAGACAGTGTTCCTGGAGTTTGCCAAAGTTACTACTTAGGTCTATGTTTACTGGTCAGTTGCTGAGATTAACCCTGATGTGATAACAGGAGAACCATGGTTCGTAGTGCTATCTGCAGTTGATTCACTTGTGTCTGGTGTACTAGTCAAGGATGTTCGGCAAGAAACAAGTCCTCTTATTAGCCCAAAGATACCCACAATAGCTACCGGTTCGCATTATGCAGATAATGGTTATAACAGACTGTAACTCTTCCTTTTGGCTGAGAGAGCACTTTGCTACTAAGATTGTAGCTAATTCTCAACCACTGAGCTAATTCCATGAGGTTGCAGGAATATAATTGTTCAAGCATATGTGTGTGTGTGTGCGCGTGTGTGGCTTCCTTTTCAGCTTCTGCTTTAGTGTTTGTTTTGGGTGGTTAAAGGTGGCAAAATGACCACATGCACTTCTGTCCTTTCCCTCTTGAGACCTCACTCAAATGCATAAAAAGGCATAGAGAAGGTATAAACCCACCAAGAGAGATTTTTTTTAGGATTAATCCACAAATGAGAGATCTCAACCCATTTCTTTGGGACTAACTGGCCTGCCGAACCCCAGGGATGTAGCTCTGACAAAAGACGGGGGAGGAGAGGCTCTGGACACAGGAGAGTCACTCGCTGTGACCAGACCACCGGGGCCCAGCCCTCCACTCCACGCAACGCACACACACCGCCGGGAGCCAGCGCCGCTCCTCAGGAGAAAGGCTGGCACCTGGGAATTCTCAGGGCAGCAAGTGCACGGCTCTCCGCCTGACCACCCCAAAGAAAAGCCCCTGTTCGGCTGTGGGTAGTGCCAGGGTCCTACCCAGACCCACACCCGGCAACAGCCTGCACTGAAGGCTCTTTCTGGGAGGGCAGCACTAGCTTTGCCCTTTCACGTGAGGAGCCAGAAATACCTAAGAGGTTTCCCCCCACCCCACCTCCCGTAGTCCCTTTTTGCCCCTATGCTCTTACCCAGTAACAGACCGGTGTGGAGTGTAAGACAGGGATCCCAATGACTCGGGTAGGGGCAACCCTGAGTTTGGCTTCCAGAGCAGAGCTCCCCCTCAGGACTTGAAGGTCACAACATTTTTAAATTGAATTTATTGGGATACAGGTTCCAAGTGAGTCCCACACTCCCTCCCCAGGTGCCCCCAGCGGCACCCTCTTAGTAAAGTAGAGCCCGCACACACCGACCCTCTTCTCAGCGTCTGCTCTGGCGAGCACAGCCTCAGGCTTCTAGGATCCATGCCAACAACACAGACCTCCAGGCAGCTTCAGTGCCACGGCCCACGTGAACGGACAAGCAACCACGGCCAGGGAAGGGAGCGACCCACATAAGCCACACGAAGTGAACAAGTCCACTCTAACTCCCCCACATGGAAGGAAGAAAGAAAGAGGAGGGGGTGGTAAGAGGGGGGGAAATTAGATCAGAAAGAAGGAAAGGTAAGACTCACTGTGCAGAAAACATCATGAACAAAACCTTAATCGTCTGCCCTCATAGGCACAGTCTCTGGACTTCAAGGGGAGCCTCATTCCACACGAGAACCTATGGACAGATGGCTAATTACCTCCCCACCACCTTGCAGTTCTTGGATAAGTGTGCTCTCTATCCATGCTCCCTCTGCCTCCACCCACTAACAGGAATTTTGAAAACAGTCTTCACACCTCCGGTGAGTATGTTGTGTCTCACCTGCAGCCACTCGGACATCATAAGGCACAGCATCCTGAGCCCCTCAGCCTACATTCTTCCCCGACAGGACCCCCACTGCCTCGCAGGACTTCCCCCCCAAATTTGGGAGGAAGTGAGGGTGTGTGTCTTATAGTCTGGATGTAGCTTTACATTTACATTGGTGAAATATTATGTTATTTATGTTATTAAATATTCACCATGTTTTTTGCTTCCAATTTTTTTTTCCTATTTTCCTCCTCTAAAACCTAGGTGTGTCTTGTGGTCCGAAAAATACGGTAAATGTAACACGCACTCCTGTACTGGCTTAACATTCCATCTCCCAGGCTGGAGAGCATCACCCGAGAGTGGCGACAACTATGCCAAGTCCCAAGCCCACTTCATAAATTTATGTCACACCAGCTGTGTATCTTTTCCCCCCAGCAGATTATTTTGTCAGGCTAGAAAAGTCAAGTGCTTGTTTGAAAGCTGACTTAATTGTTCCCTTAACAAATTTTAATAAGGATTATAGATATACTGTTAATGATTTTGGTTCCCGTTTTCTAGCATATTCCTCTCCTCCCACCCCTTAAATACACGCACATGCACACGCACACACATAATTTCCTCATGACAGAACACAGAGAAACACGTTCATCATAGAACATTTGGAAAAACAACACATCCACACACCGCTGTCATTCTATCATCCAGTTTCTGTTTACTTCATTTTGAGAGGAACATTTTAAAATTACATGTTTCCTAATAATTCTATTCCCTGGCTCATATTTATTAAGAAGTAAAATGGGAGGTGAGCCCGAGGCTTTGCTTTTCAGAGACGGGGGCGACTCCTCCATCCGTGCTGGGGAAGTGCACGCAGCAGAGAAGGGGACGTGCGGCGAAGACGAAGGACGGCGTGTGCGCCACGTCCTCTTCATTCACAGCCAGATGCACGGAGCTCTGGCCCGGAGTCCAGTTCCCGGGAGAGCACAGCACGGGCGGGGCTGCTGGCAGCGGAGACAAAAGCGCTGCAGCCTCCAGAGCCCCCACGGTGACAGAAAACCCCGGGACCAAAGCTGAATGTTTGGCCACTTCGGTTACTCTCTAATAATCCTTTTTATGAAGAAATGTTGGTTTTGTTTCTCCCCTCTTTCATCCATGCAGTTTTGTTCCTTTGAGGGTTCATGGGAAGGGAGTGTGGGGGTGGGAGGAGACGGGGTCAGGGGGAACTTAAAAGCATGAATCTTAATGCCCTTAAATCTCATTACAAAATGTTAACTCAATGACCCCCGAAGGTTTACTAGAAAATAGGCAGACTTTCTATTAAAGATGGAGAGAAAAGATACATAGAAAAGCAACAGATTTTCTTATCTCCATTAATTTAACAAGTATGTATTCAGCCCATACTATATATGTGTGTGGGTTTGTATGTGGATACCGGCTATATGCTATTGTCCTTTTTGGTGCTAAAGGGGATTTAAAAACAGGTGGGTGCGGCCCTGGCTGGGTGGTTCAGTCGGTTGGAGCATTATCCTGTGCACCAAAAGGCTGCAGCATTTGGGTAGGCGGCAGGTTCAAGTACGGGAGGCAACCAATCAATGCTTCTCTCTCTCTTTCTCTCTCCCTCCCGTCCTTCTTCTCTTCCTCTCTCTCTCAAATCAATAAAGATATCCTTGGGTGAGGGATTGAAAAGATGTAGGTGGGGATGTATATTTTGGAAGAGAGAGATGGAAGAAACTGGGCAGTGTTGCTGTATCTGAAGTAAACTGTGGCTGCTTGCTAACGAGGGGCACAAAGTGCTGTGAGCATTCACACCGGGGGTCAGCGAACGGAGGTCCGTGAGTCACATCTGGTCCAGCACCTGTTTTTGTACTGACGGGAGTTGGGAGTGACTTTTATACTTATAAATAGATGGTTGGGGGAGAAAAATTTATGACATAAGAAAGTCCTGTGAAATTCAAATTTTAGTGTCCATAAATAAAGTTTTTGGAATGCAGCCATGCTAGTTACTATCTGGCCCTAGACAGAAAAAGTTCTCTGACCCCTGCTTTAGAGGAGGGAGACGTCACTTGTGCCCAGGCTCATTGTGAAGGAAGTGACACACCTATCTTACTTTCCATCAGCCCTTCATGTCTCATTTGATCTCCCCTCCCCACTCCACCCCCCGCAGCTCCATGTGGGAAGAGACAGAACAGGTTTCATCATTCCTCCTTTTACCACGGGGGAAACTGAGGCTCGGCCCCATCTAGAGACGTGTGTGCTGTTGGCAGCTAGTCAGCGGCAGCGCCCTGTTGGGACTGCCCTGAGCCTGCCCCTCATGGTGTCGAGACTGGTAAGAAGTCGGTGCAACGGTAACACACACAGACTGACACCCCCTCTGGGACAGGGGCACCAGCTGGGTGGGGGCGGGGGTGGCTGCTGCTGGGCCCCGGGACAAAGGGGACTCCGGCACCAGGAACAGTGAGGGCTGTTTCTTTCTCTGGGCCTTTTAGTCACTGGGAGAACCTCTGAGAGCCTCAAAGTCCTGTTTGCAACGCCTTTTCCTGCTATAGTTTTGAAGTGTAAATGGAATCATAATGAGAAGCCAGTGAGTCAGCTGTGTGGAGTATTTAGCACAGAGCCTGGCACTTTGTACTTGTGACGTTAACCTGTTTCCATTCACTGGACTGGGAACCTGCTGAGGTTTTAAAACAAGAATTGATATGTCCTTACCTCAGACAAGTAGCAAGCCATAAAGGATGTCCTCATACCTAAACATAAGATTGGGTTAGACCTTCACACTAATACTGTGGAAACATTCCATCTGCGAAACAAATTCTAGCTCCTTCAGGACCGAATTTCCCTAGGTATCAGCTCGGGAAAAAGGATTCCTGTGCTTTCAAGTTATTTGGAATGCAAATTGTACACTGGGTGTAAAGACTATTTTCCCATTTGGGAAGAAATACATTAGGTTAAAATTGAGAACGAGGCAATTGAACTGAACGTCTGCAAGTCCCAGGGTTTGGGGGTGGAGTCTGGGGAAAGAGGCAGGGAGGGAAGAGAACAGGAAGGGGCTGTGAGGAGAGATTAGCCAGACCAGTGACTGACTGATCAGTCCAGTGATGAGGTCAGGGCTCAGGAACTGGGCACAATTTACAAAGCCCCAGAAAAGCTGAAACGTAGGGGCCTTACGACTTTAATTATATTTAATTTAAATCCGAGCTCCCATCTTATGGGTGCGGAAACCAGTCACTAATAAATATCAGTTTGTCCAGGACTGGCAGGCCACTAACCACCTCTACCCAGAGGTCCCTAACTCCTGCACCTTGCTGCCCACCCTGTCAGTCGGGTTACTATGCTAGATTTAAAAGATGCTTTCTTTTGCGTACCTCTGAGCCCTGAGTGTTGGGAGCTGTTTGCTTTTGAATGGGAGGACCCAGACTCTAAAGGTAAGGACAGTACCGCTGGGCACTTCTCTCCCACGGGCTCACAAACTCCCCCAGCCTGTTTAGAGAGCCGTTAGCCAGAGACTTAAGGGAGCATCAGCTGAATGATGATGCAATGCTCCAATCTGTGGATGACCTTCTCATCAGTCTCAGCAAAGAAGCTTCTGACAAAAATACCACTCTAACCTTAAACTCCTTGGCTGAACAAGGATATAAAGTTTCCCAAAAGAAAGCCCAAATATCTGAGCCCTCTGTGATAATTTTGGATTCGAATTATCTCAAGGACAAAAACACTTGCTCCCAGACAGGAGGGAGGCCCTAGCGAGGTGGCAATGCCCACCACTGGCCAACAGCGAAGGGGATTCCTAGGAATGGCTGGCTTTTGTAAGATATGAATTCCAAACTTTGGCTTACTTGCAAAACCATTATACGAGACACTGAAAGGAATGAATCAAGAGCCTTTGACTTGGACTGTGGGATGCCAAAAAGCCTTCCAGATCATTAAGGAAAAGTTACTGATGGCCCCTGCTGAGGCCCTACAGACATAAGAAAGCCCTTTGATTTGCCTGTGCATGAAAGACAAGGAATAGGACTGGGCATCTGGACCCAGAATGTAGGAAATATTAAAAGGCCAGTGACCTACTTCTTAAAACAGCTGGACACGGTGACTCAGGGATGGCAGGTTTGTCTGAGGGCCACCTGCCTAGACAGGTAGCATAGGCAGCTACCTATGACCTTCCACAGGAAGCTGGAAGTTCACCCTGGGGCAGCATATCACAGTACATTCTCCACCCTGTGTGTAGCCCTTCCCAGAACAAAAGGGAGAATACCAGCTGGGAAAATACCGGGCAATCATCTGGGACAAACCTAACGTCATTCTCAAGACTATCACCACTCTAAACCCACCCTGCTTCCCTGTATGTGAGTAACTGAACAAGTCCGTTCTAGTTGACCAGAACTGACTGAGTAACTGCTGAAGAATTTGGATCTTGAGATGTTCATGGAAGGAAGCAGCCTGGTGAACATGGAACACAGGAAACCAGAAGGCAAGAGATATTAGGTCTCCTAAAGGCAGTTACGGAACCGAAGGAGGTTGCCCTCACACACTGCCTGGGTCATCAGAAGAATGACAGTTCAGTCTCCCAGGGAAATAATAAAGCAGATTGAGCTGCTGCCCAACTGGTGGCTCAAACTAAAGTCCTCGCCCCTCTGCTAGCAGCTCTTGCTAATTACATCCACTTAAAGCTAGTCCGGCCTGAAGATGCTTCTGAAGACTTAGAAAGGGCAAAAGAACCGGGCTATTCTACTCACCAGAAAGAGGGATGGATAAGCAATGAAGGGGATCATTCCGATCCTGAAACACCTGATGGAGGAAACAGTCAGCTCCATCCACCAGGTCACCCATTAAGGATGGGATGCCATGCTCCAATGGATGCAGAAATATATTACTGGGCTGTATTTGCAAAGAACTGTTCAAATGATAATTCAGAAATTCTTATGTGTGCCAGAAAGAACCCTAAAACAGGACCTCACCCAGAAGTCAGAGCGGTCTGGAGCTGTGGATTAGGCCCTGGAGGAAGAAGGTTGGCAAACTGACTCCACTACGATGCCAAACAACTGGAAATTATCGATCTCTGATAGTGTTTGCACACTGTTTCACAGGATGGGCCCAAGCATTCCCCTGCAGGTCAGAGAAGACCTCAAAAGTAGCACAAGCCTTAGGAAAAGAAATCACGCCTGGGCTTGGGCTGCCCTTCGCTATTCAAAGCAACAGCGGGAGCGCCTTTATGGCCACGGCGACCCAGGATGTTTCTCAACTTTCAGGAATACAAAGGAAACGTCACACTTCTGGAGGCCACAGTCTCTGGGAAAACGGGGCAGGTGAACCACACTTTAAAGAAAACCATTGCTAACCTTCGCCAAGAAACTGTCCTACAACGGGTAAGATACTGGCTGTTGCTCTGCTAGGATGAGAGTAGCTCGAAGAAGTAGGATTCAACTCAGTCCTTTCAGAATATCCTACGGAACGCCCTTCCTGTGTTTTAGAAAAAATCCTAGAAAAGCTGATGACCTAAAGATCAAAGAATTAGACACTATGAGGTAATCCTTGAGATTCACTTTAACTGCTATTCATAACTTTTCTTCTAGCAGGATGAAGTACTCCACAGATGTCCCGTTACAGCATTTCAACCCCGGAGATTGAGTATGTGTAAAACCCTGGAGGAAATAAACATCCTAAAGACCAGCTTGAAGTGGGTGGGGCCTTATCAGGTTTTACTGACTGCTCATTCTTGTGTTAAACTGTTGGGTTGGCCAAAGAGCCCATTATGTGTGTGTGTGTTTTTTCCGTACAATGGCTCTAGTAGTGCTTAGTTGTCTTTAACTTCATTCAAAATAATTTTTTAAAGATTGTATTGTGACAGCTGTCATATAAGTGTGCACTTTAATAAAAACTTGTCAAAATTGGTGAAATTTTCATGCAGCCATTTTAATATTGAAGATAGAAAAAGATACATAGCATTTTCAGTGTATTATGCTTTATTATTTCAAGAAAAATAAAAACACAACTGAAACATAAAAAAAAGATTTGTGGAGTGTATGGAGAAGGTGCTGTGACTGATCAAACATGTCAAAGGTGGTTTGTAAAGTTTCTTGTACTATTGACATTCTGACCAAATAATTCTTCGCTGTGAGTCTGTCTTATACACTGGAAGATGTTTAGCAGCACTCTTGGCCTCTACCCACTAGAAGTCAATAGTAGGAGATAGCTGACATACTCAAAATATCCAAATCAATAAAGTTATTGGTGAAAATGAGAAATGTGTTTTTTATTTTATGGAAAAAACCATAATGGACTTTCTGGCCAACCCAATAGAAGGAGTTAAGCCCTGGATTCACAACTCTCAAGTTAATCTGGCTCCAGATTTATGACATAACACCAAGCGACCATATCATCAGAAATGACCGCTCGACCACCTGAGTATCCCTGCAAACCCATCTCAGACCATAGGATACTCTTCAGAAAGAAGTCCCCTAAAAACCCAAACTAGATTTCAAGAAAATGAAGAAAACCCTCTGGCTGACATCCAAGATAATTGTTTTCTAATTTCTAACTTCTTGTTTCAGTTTCCACCTGTCACAGGTAATGCCTTCCTAAGGTGGGCAGCCACCTGTGCAGAGACACATACCCGGCTGGCTGCTGGGTCTGGGGACCACTGCCTGTGTCTAGTGCAGGAGGAATGCCTTGGATCATACACCCATTCAACATCTCAGACTGGGAATGATGGATGGAGTGAGTCACCGAAGGTAAGTCAGTGTTCCTCCTGCTCTTCCACATTCAGGGGGACATGTGCCCCACTCTGACAAGAATATCGTACATGCACACATGCTTATGAAGCCAGTATTACTGGTCTGTTAAGCCACACAGACCCAGCAGTCAACTGGTTAGGTATTTCCTGGTGCACAGCCATAGACCAAGTTCGGAACGTTTCCTATGTGGACGCACTCACGTACTGGCTCAATACTCTTCCCAGCCACTGAGGAATGTCCACATTAGTTTTGCTTCTTTGTGGTACTGGGATATGAATTGGGTGCTGCTGCCTTTACAATTGCTGTCTGATGGAAGCTAAAATTAGCAACCTGATGATCATTCAAACCTCAGCCCTTGGGCTGACCCCAGAATATTTTCAATTACACGTGAAACAGTTTCATCCCTCTAACACTTGTACTGTGTTCCTTCTCTGCCGGAAGTAGCTAGAGCAGGCATCGCCCCTTCTTCCTCAAGACTGAGGAATGATCAAAAAGAAAGGAAGGAATTAAAACTGAGGGTCTTTATGATTTGGGTTAAATTTAGTTTTAAAACCTAGCTCTAGAAACCACCTCTTTCTACCCCCTCTTCCTCTCTCTGTCTCTTTGTCTCTATCTCTCTCAGCCACTCAGAGACCTGGTGTGTTCCCCAGATAAGCAGCAACCCACAAGGCAATGGAAGACGGGAACCTGGACGTGAATAATGGTCACAGAGTCCAGACATCTGAAAGGCTGAAGATCACATCGCATCCTAAGTTAGGTTTCAGTTCCTGAGCCCTAAGATGGGAGGATCCTCCGGCTACTTTCCCATGAGACCAGACAGAAGGATACTGGTAAAACCCTCAAAGCTGTCCTTAGGACCTAAAGAAATGAATGACTCATTGCCATTAAGTTACTTCTGACCAATCAGCTTCTGCCACCAGCCCTAACCCTGAACCTATGGTGTCTTGTGATTTTGTTCTATATGATCTGTGACCTACATGTCATTGGGAGTTGGTTGGTTTGGAACACAAGCTCCCAGCCTCTGTGTTGGCCAATAAATATTAAACTAATTTTTTTTTTATTTCAATACTGCAAACTCTTGTTTGTGCATTTCTTTGGGCCAGCGTGCACAGGCAGGCGGGCCCAAGGAAAAACATTGGGGTTCAGTTAACAAAACCACTAGATTTAAGAACTAATCCACGCATCTTTCTCTACTTTCCATTTTTCATACTCATGATTTCTCATTTTGGAAATACAATATTTACTCAAAAATAAAGTTCCCCCTTAGGATTATCGTGACATTGCACACCCACACCACCAACTACCCAAATATGCTAACAGTGTGAAACAAGCGGGGAAAACCTTCGGACCTGCACCATTTCACACCACAGGGAAAGAGGCACTCTCCGGGGTACGGCAGTGCCATGAAGTGGTGTTTTTAAACTGCATATCAGGACTCAGTCGCTGGTGCTGAAATGGGTTTAGTGGATTGGTAGCCATGCAGAACAGAAAATATGAGAGTGTATTACATACAATAAAGAACAAGTGTTTTTGAAACTTTGATTTGGTGATATGTTGCATGTGCGTGCACATGTGTCTGTTTCCATATACTTGTCTCTATTGCTCAGATATGGTGTGAACTGTGTTCTCACCAGAGATCATGAAGTTCAGAAGCCTCCAAAACAGAGACTAATCTATTGTAGGAATGTTCAGTATTAAAATCCTAATTCAGTGAATAGCCACGTTAAGGGGTAACTATTCCTGTGAAGCGGAATTTCTTTAAATGACAAGCTCTTCCTCTGCATCGGAGATACACCAAATCTTACAGGGAAAGAAGGCTTTATGCATTGCTGTCTAGTATACTACTTCTATCAAATACCTGTTCATCAATACAGAATTGATCTCAAGTTGCAAAATGTATCAAAGTCAGAAACTAAATGATTATAGCACACAGGATGATGGCTAATCATTTCCTTTACGAAATAAACCATTGCTGTGTTTTTCACACTAATTGTTCCACGTGGAGTAGAAGAGGAGGAGGCTGTAGAGGAAATTTCGTGGGCGGGAATGGTTTTCACCACCACACTTCAGCAACCTCCCAGGATCGATTTGCATATATCAAAAATGAGAGATTTCTATTTCCCCCCAAATTCTATTTCATAGAAAGAAAGTTGCCTTATATTTTTGAATCCATATAAAGCCTCCCATTGTACAAGGCATTCTCTCAATTTCTTTTTTCTAAATGCCAAAACCTATTATCTCCAAATGACAGGAATTGAAATCAGCAATTCATTAATACTGGATGTGATGGCAACTGATTTTAAAGGAAGAAACCATGTCCAGAACACATTACCTGGGAAGGCCAAAGATTGCATGAACAGGGGATGTCTGTTTCCAAGGTTACTTGAGAACTGTTTGGAGAAGATGGCCTGAAATAACCTCAGTCCGTCCGAGATAGGGATGCTTATGGAGGTCGCATGATTGAAATAGGATAGACGAATGAATGTATAAAGAAGGTCAAGACTTTAACACCAGCTTATGTAAACATTCCTTGCCAATTGTTTATATTAGATGTCCTTATACAAGTCACACAGAACTGCTGGGTTGCAAAGATCATGAATATATGCACTTATAGGAAGAAAATTAAAAAAAATATTTTTATGTTATGTGAATGAGCTTGGAATAAAAATATTTCAAATGAGTTAGAAATAAATATGCTGAAAATAGCCTAATAATGAAAAAACTCTTAAGTCAAAGAAGTATGAGAAACATTTGAGTAAATTACTTCATAAAATGTGAAAGTAGAAGGATGTCATATTTCTAAATTCATTTCATATGATGTGATTTTTAACACATGCAAGTAAAGTGATAGAGTAAATATAAGTAGACATTTCATTCTTTACATCCTGAAAATGCATATGTTCTAGCTGATATAAAACCTTCTTTAAAACCACCTCACTGGAAAATTGGGGGCCACTTTATAATTGAGGGTACCTTCTTCGTGGGCATAGATGGGAAGCAGCGTTCAAGATTACTGAGGATTGTCAACGGTTGGCGTGTGAGTGAACTGAACTGGAGGTAACTGTTGCAATACATTAAAATCTCTAAATTAAAATATCAATAACTGCTACCAAGCCAGTTCTCACCTGTTAAGATGTTCCTTCTGATATCGCTGAGCCATGTGAATCAGAGGCTGCTGGTGCCCTGCCCTGTGTCCCCTTGGCTCACTTGCTGAGTTCCCCTGTAGCTCTGATGGACAGTCCCCAACACGCTGATAGCTCTCCCAGCCCTAGTTGGTTCCCTCTCTGTCATCTATCCAGGAGCTCTCTCTGATGCCTCTGGAGCTTGCTGGGGCTAATGGCAGCCCTAAAACGCTGGGAATTTTATGCCCTTGGCGTTAAATGGTGCATAAACATCCCAGTTTACCTACTGCTTGGTGGACAATTATAAGTTCATTTTACATGAGACCAGCAGGACCAAGCCTCCATTGCCCACAATGGTAATCTGCTTACTAGCCTTCCTCTTACTGGCTTTCTTTCCTTTTCTGTCTCGTTCTTCCATCCTCTCACTTATGTTTCTTGGAGTCACCTTCCAAATAAACTACTTGTCTCAGGACCTGCATGAATAAATTACTTCAGCATCATGTGGTGATTTTGTGTGCTCTTGGAAAAACAACTGTCTTCAGAAATCAAGGTAAAATAGCTTTACCCTCATTCTTCACACCTGGATTACTTAGATCTTTGGAAATGTCTCATCCACTCCTTTCAATAAGTGTTTGATGACCCTGTACTAATGCAAAAAGTGTTCCTGTTGCAGGGCATACCCAGATGAACAAAACATAGTTCTAGCCTCAAGGATCTTACCCTTGAGAATGGGACACAGAACAGGGAGGAAGGCATCTCCTGTAACTGAAGGAGCTTCAGACAACAGAAGAGCGATGTGGTGCTTCCCAAAGAGAGCCTACTTCCAGCTGACGGACGTTTCATGACCACCCAGATGACAGCCACTCTTCCGGTTTTCTAACCTGAACGTTTGACTGAGGAGCTGGCATTCTTTCATAAACTCAGCCCTGACACACACAGCACACACAAGTCAGCCCCCAAATGGTACGTGGCGCTAGAGCCTGCGGGCCACTGATTCCATACCAAAAGGCAAAGCATCCGTTTGCTCCCTGAGTGACTGCTCCAACTATCAGGTGCCACAGGACACGGCCAGGTGAAGCAAGGAAACCAGTGAGGCTCCTCTGCTGTTCCTGATCATGCCAAGCACATTTCCACCTCAGGCCCTTTGCTCTCAATATTCTGTCTAGAAGGTCCTTCCCCCAGTTACCTGCATGGTTCACTCCTTCGTATCCTCAAGCTCTCTCTGCTCCTGGCCTTCCTTGGCAGCCCCTTAGCATCATCTCCTACGCTGCCACATTCTGTTGCCTTCTCTGCTTTATTCTTCATAGCACTACTGCCACCTGACATAGTATATGTTTGTTTATTTATTTTTAAATCTCCTTCCACTAAAAGGTCAGTGATAACAGGGATGAACCTCCCGCCGTGCACGCTTCCTGCACCCTGTTGTATCCTTTGTACCTAAGAGAGTATCTGGCCCAGAGAAGGTGCTTGATGAACATCTGTTAGAAGGATGAATAAATGGTTTCCCACTTAGAAGCTTAAAATCATCACTCACCACACTTGAAATTCCATAAACTCATCTAGAATCATTACAAAGCCCCAAACTCAAGAGTCTAAAGTGTACACAATTATTTTGTTGAAAAACATTGTTTTGGTAAATCTACAACATAGGTAGCAAGTATGAATAAATACAATAATTTAATCCTATCATAAACTTGAATAGGCCATGGGATGCAAATCATTCAATGTCCACAATGTAAGTAAGAAATCCTGAAATTTTAGACGTAGAAACTATACCTACCTTCCTTTAAAAAACAAATTCACTCTTGTATTCATGTGGAAAATATTTATGGAGTGCTTCTGATGGGTGCAGTGTTAGGTGAAGTGCCATAGTTAATTTTTCTTTTGAAACATTGACTTTACACTTCACTGTAAAGCCATATCCTGCTGTTATAGACAGGGAAAACATCTTTTTCAAATCATACTTAGGCTTTTTTCCCCATTATTTTACCATAAGCTTTATTTATTTAAGTCGGCAATCCCTGAGAGAGAGTAGTCACAGGAAGTACTCCACAGGTAGAGTCTTTTACTCAGCTAAATTTAAAGACAAATATCTCTCTTTTCTCACTGAATTTAATGGAAGAAGGAACGACAAATACATTTAGCAACATTTAATGCTCGCTATCACAAAAATTATATAAGCAGTTGTCAAACCCTGATTACACAGGGCTAATTGGTTCCAGTGGAAATTCATGCTCTCCGAGTGCAGGAGACCCTCAGAGTTGGGTGATAATCTTTTATTCACCCTTAATTGATTTACTGCTACATTTTCACAGTACACCCTCCAAGCCTTTGTTATTCAACTCACATGCTCACCTTTCTTTTCACTTTATACTTAGAACAGTGGTTCCTGGCCTCTTTGGCACCAGAGACCAGTTTCATGGAAGACAATGTTTCCAGGGAGCAGGGTCAAGGGGATAGTTTCCAGATGATTCCAGTGCATTATTTTCAAGTTTACCTCCTGCTGTGCGGCCCAGTTCTAACAGGCCTGGACTGGTACCAGTTCATGGCCGAGGGGTGGGGGACCCCTGACTTAGAGCACTGGGGCCAAATTCCTTTTGTTCTACCTTAGAATTCCTGTGCTTCTGTCTTGAGAGTCTTTCCTTGGCCTTCATCCAGTATGCTGCCATCTTTCTCAAAGATGCCATTTCATCAGGTGAGCCTTCCCTCACACTTTCAATCTCTGCCCTTCAATAGATTTTTCTCCTCTGCTATAATGTAGGCTGAAGACTTCCTATACTGAAAACATTACCTTCCCTCCACTACACCATTGCTTTGACACATCAACCTTTCTCCTCCTTTACCATCTGGCTTATTAACAAAGAAGTGTGCCTTCACTGCTGTCCATGTACATCAGCCCCCTGTCTTCAGCCCTCGAAGCCTGGCTGCCACTTCTGACTACCTTAGAGATAACCAAGGAAAGCCAGGCATCAAAGTCAGGGGTGTTTCCTTCATTGCACCCCACCCCCATGGGGTGTGTTGGAAGGACAACAAGTAACAGTAGCTCCCCTCATATTTCCTAGCTTCCACGACACCATACCACTGCTACCATTTTCCTCCAGCTGCCCCTGTTTAATATTTTTCTCCTTTTCTGTCTCTCATTCCCTCCAACATATAGACATTCCTCAAGGATCGTACCTTAACCTTTTGCTTCTTCTTGCTTCATTTTCTTCATTGACCCAGCCTGAGACACCACAACTGCTCCTAAGTGATGATATACTAATCTCTTTGTAGCCATAACCTCTCTTCAAAGACTGACACCCGTATTCTAGTCCCTTCATTGGGAAAAACCTGCCACACCCAAATGAAGCTTCTTTTATCTCCTCTTTCTCATTCTCCCCTGAACATTCTGCCAATGATCCAATCATGCTCTCAGCTGAGCCTGACAATGACCTTAGACTTCCTTGCTAAGGGTTCCTGCAAGGAACCCTTGCACCCTGCACCCTGTGTCTTGACTCTGTCTCTTCCCCTTCGCTCCCACTGCCTCATTTCCTCTTACCCCTAATTTGACTACAGTCTATTTGGTCTTGCTACTGCCAGTCTTTTCTCACTTCATTACATTCAACACAATGCTATAAGATCATCACTCTAAAGCACAGACCTGACCCTGTCAACACTCCTCCTCAGAAACCTTCCATGGCCCCCTGGTACCGACTGAGTAAAATCCACATACAAATTGCTCCACAACCTTGAAAGAACCTCTCTCATTACACCGTGTGGTATTCCCTGTGCTCCAGTCAAAGCGCACCCATCTTTGTTTTCTGGGCAGACACACACCTTTCCAGCACTTAGTCTTTGCTGCATGGTCCCCCCCAAGGGTGCCCTTTCTTCCCTGCCAGCCCAAATGCCACCTGTGTAAATCCATCTGCACTTCCCTTTCTCCCTAATTCTTCCACTTGAAGTCACTGGTGTACCTGGTGAACTCCCACAGCACTGCAGAAATATGTCTTTGTCGGCCTTCAACCATATTCCACCATTTATAGGTAGCTGCATGCACCATGCTGTCTCCCCTTCCAGTACATGAACCTCTGGGCAGGATCCAAGTCTCCTTATTCTTCAAATCGCCAGCTCTCCCAATATTTCCCAAACCCTACCCAAAGGTATATAATGCCTGAGATGTGATAGGCAATTAACAAATATTTGTAAGTTAATGATGGTAACTCAGAGGGTTAACTATGGATTTTAGGCTTGAAACTATCTCAAGTTTAGCAACAATCAGTTTTTCCTTATAGAAGACAAGTCCCATCTCCCCCATAGTTTATTCCTTTTGGCCCCATAGATCAATTTTCAAATGTCTTTTATCTCCAAGTCTTCTGAAAAGCAACTTTTTTAATGTGATACAATAATGAAACAGAAAAGCATTAATGCTACTTTAAGTGAAGAAAACACATCTGTCAAAACAAGTGGCCGACTGCAGTCTAGGTACACAACTGCACACCAGCGTGAGTTACAGGATCCAAGCGACCACAAATGACCTCACTAGTCCAGTCTTTGGAAAAGCCAGGCACTGCATTTTACAATGATCACATTTGCATTAGAATGGAAATCACTAATTCCTGAGTCATCAATTGTGCTGTTGTATAATTCTTCTTCTCCTAAACAGTTTATTTACCTTGGTAATTCCTAATATTCTTAAACTTTCTTGTAAGATATTTATATAGGGACTTTACCTGCAAATATAAAGACAACTTCCTTACAAAAAAAAAAACTACCCTCTTAGAGTGCCTTTTAAAATCCTTAAGTACTTTTCTGAGAAAGATATTGGCAGAACTAATAAGAGAGTAAAGAACTAAGATTCAAAATTCATTTTTATAAATCTATCCTTAAATCTTGGACAAGCTCCAACAACCTCCCATTAAAATTTTAGAAGGCTCGACTTGAAGGACATAGGGAAGTTTGAAGTCCACGGCTTCAAAAGCACCTGCTCTGTATATCACCATTTATTAACAGAGGATAAATGGGAAGAAAAAATATGTGGGTAACCCTAGTTTTATTATTTTCAATGCAACAACAATATCATGCAACCATTGCTAAACCCAAACAAAATTTTTTAAAAGACTCAAAGAAAGAAACCTCTGGTGCCAGTGAGCTGCGTGTTTACTCATGTCGCTATGACTGCTATGAAGAGGACAGGGGCAGCCACTTTGGGTCGTGACGGCAATGCAGTAGAATTTCAGGTGTTCTAGTTCAAATGTGTTCTAAGGAGGTTAATCTGGTCACACCACATTTTAACAAAGAAGCATCCATATATTACGTCAAAGGTGCACCCATTTCTACAGGAGAAATACAGGCACTGGGAAGTCAAACCGCAGTAGACAGACGTGTGAATGTGCTGTCTCCCTCTCTACCCCCCAGCCCAGTGCCACCCAAGCCTATCTTTACTACGCAGAGACAATTAAACAGCTACAGACTGAAGATGCAGCTCTCTGTCCTGGTTCCCACTAGGTGACTTACCGACAGTCTGACATTTGCCGAATCAGTTATCAGCAGGCTACACTGGCTGGGAAAGCAGGTTTCACCAACCAGGGACCCCATCACCTTGGGTCTTGGGAGATTTCAGTTTCCAAATGATATATGGCACCACCTAGCCATTGTGAAAGCTGGGAGAGTGGATGTCTCTGGCAACAGAACTGAAGTATCCCTTTTCCTAAGGAAAATGCCCTGCCAATCTGACGATGACCGATGGAGTGCCAAATATTTCTTAGTACGATCCTGTTCTTTACGATTAGTGCCCCCACCACCGAATCTCTCTCTTCACCCCTCCAGAGTTCATTCTGCAAGGACCAGCATGAAGACTGCCCATTCTTCAGCCATTCATTTCCAGCGTTTAAATGTGGAATGGGAAGGTGTAGTTGACATTCAAAGTTGTGGGGATTGAGAAAGGAATGTGGCCATTAAAGACCCTTCTCCTCCAAGTCAGACAAGAGATAAACAATAGAAACTGCAGAGTCAGGGCGGCAAAGACCCTTACAGAGGAGAGAAGTGTCACCGGATGGAGGCTCCCTTCAAAACCACGGACACCAGCAAGCCCAGAAGGGGTAACCGTTACCCTGTTTCTCTGCCATGTGCCCAAAGCCACATGCACGCTTTCACATCCTCATGTCAAGAGGCTAGAGAAAGGGGAAGAAATAATCTCTACACCCGGCCATCCACATGCAAGAGCGGAACAGAGACTGTACTCAGACTTGCAGGGGCAAAATTACAGACACTGTCCCACAACCAGCGGTGACGGCAAGTCAGGGCACCCACAGAGCTCTAGGTTTGGAGCGCAGTTTGGGGAGCGTGGATGCAACCACACGAGTATACACAACCAGACGAGTACACACTCACACACGGGATTTTACAAATCTGCCCCTGCCCCACCGACTCCCTCCACACTCACACACTAAGTGCATCCTGCCCACTTCGCCGTTGCTTTCACCACACGCTTTCTCCCAGAGTCTGCGGAGAGGTGAGGGGTCCTAGCCCGGATTCCTGGAGATGTCATTCCCCAACACCTTCAGTCCACCACCCCCAGGCGCCTTGGCTGCACCTTTTACACTCACACACACAGTCCGACCACGTCCGTCATCAGGCCTGCCCGCTGCCCCCGAAGCCCCGCATCTCAGCGCGCACCGGACACCAGGCGTCCCTACCTTCAACTCCCCCTTCCCCCGCCCCGCTGGCTCGATGGCTAAAGCAACTGCCCCTGGATGCCGCCGGCTGTCCTCGCTCATCGGCACTATTGTTCCATGCAGCCCCTTGCTCCGGGGGCACCCTCGGACGAGGATGGCGAGCACCCGGGCTCCGTCAGGGGCGGCATCACGGCCGGGCACCCCCGTTCGCCCGCCCTCCCTGGCGGTGGTACCTTGCCTGACAGCTGGGTCTGCGGGTCCGCGGGCCCGCGGGAGCAGGCGGCGCTAATGACAGCGCCGGTGCCAAGCCTGGGAATAAAGCTCCGCTCCAGGCGCTCCTACCTCCAGCGCCACCATCTTCTCCCGCCGCCGCAGCTGCCGCCGCCGCCGGGACCGCAGCCGCCCTCGCCCCGCTCCGGCTCCGGCTCCGCAGCCGCCGCTCGCGCCCCTCCGGTCCGCGGCCCCACCCCCTTCTCCCCACCCTCCCGCCCCTCGTGACGCGAGCGGGGGCCGAGCCGGGCCGGCCTGCGCGGGAGGGTGCGCGGGGGAAGTGCGCGCGCGCACACGCTCCGTGCGAGTAGCGCCTCTGCCTCCCACGCCCACCCGGGTGCGCGCGCGGCGCGAGCCCGACGCCGCGGGGCGGTGTCCTGGGTGGAGTGTCGGACGCAGCAGCGGCGCGGGTGGGCGTGAGGGGCCTCGGGACCTCCCGCCGCCGGTCGCAGCTCGGCCAGTGCCCGGGCCCCTGGCCCCTCCTCCGGCTCCAGGCGGGGCGCTAGGAGCGGGAAAGCGGTCGCATCCCGATGGGACCGAACGGGACGTCCACCCTCCTGGGCCGAAGCCTAAGCGGGGTCCCCGGTTTCTCAAGCAGAAGCTGTGGCCAACCTCTGCGTGCAGAAACAGGCCGCTCCGAAGGACCACAAAGCCGGGCGGCCGCGGCGCCTCCCGCGGTGCGCTCTCTACGCTGAGTGACTGGCGGGCTTTCCCGCTTCCCAGTCTCCTTAAATCCTGCCTGCACCTCCCAGCTCGGCTGCAGTAAGAGCACCCTTAGAAATGGGGAGCGACTGTGACCCTGGAAGGCGCTGCGGTCCTGAGATTTTGCCGCTAGGGGGCAAGCGTCTTGGGTTTGCAGCCTTTGAGAGGAACTGCCCAGTCTGGAGGGCAAAAAGCAGAAAGCCTCTGGGTTATGATGCCAGGAAATGCATCGTTTTTCTACCCGCCTCTCAGTTCTGGTTAATCAGAACTTAAAGTGTGTTTGAGCCTGGCTTAGGGCATCAGCCCTAGACACGGCTCAGACGGGGCGGGGGGAACCTTTGCAACAGGGACCAGGTGGCAGGTGCTGTGCCTTAATGAAAAGCAGTGCGCTGGACAGGCCACGGGAGACCTGTCGCCAGCCTCACCTGTAATTGGCGGTGGAATATGAGCTAAATCATTCCCCCTTGTTGGGACACAGATTTCCCAGTAATGGTAAATTATATTTACACTTTGCAAAGTCCCCTTCATCTATATATTTTCATTTAGTAAAATGAAGATAAACCTTGGTTATCTAGATTCCTTTGGAAATGGATCTTTTACCAGACCGTGTTTCCCTATTATTTTAAGCACAATGGCGACAGAAAAATCTGGGGGCATAGTCTGAAGCATTCTCAAATTCTTGTGTTTTGGCTTTAAAATTTGTATGAATATTGCATTCTACTTCATAATTTTTTGCTTTAATACAGAAAAATGGCTCCTCCTTCTCCCAAGAGATCTTTTATTAAAGTTGAACTGCTATATATTAGGAAGGTGTGACATTACATATTCATTTTTTCAGTAAATATTTATTCAGCATGTATTCCAGACACAGTCCTTGTTCCCCCAGAGCCCACAGTACCCTGGAGGAAACAGCTATTAAACAATCAGACTAATAATTAGATGCAGCTACAATAAATTCTCAACTGCAAAGGTGCTAAGGGTTCACCGGGAAACCTAATCTAGATTCCAGTATTAGATAAGGCTTTCCGAGGAAATGACCGTTCGGGTTGCCCAGGAGAGGCAGCAGAGACACACTTTCAGGTAGAGAGAAGAAAAATGCACAGAAGCCCACCAGGTGGGGCTGAAGCTGGAGTGTGCAATGGGCTGAAGAAGTGGGCAGCAGCCGCCAGAACCCGCAGGATGGTATGGGCCATTTTAAATAAGGATTTTTAAAATTCTGATAAGCCTTGGAAGGTCATGAAAGGCCCCAGGAGTTGGGAGCCGGTGGATCTGATCAGATTTCAGTTGCTGAAAGATGGTGAGGTAGCTGCATGAAAAACCCATTCACAAAGGGTAGGGGACAGGCTGGACAGACTGAGCGCAGGACACATCCCTGCCTGTGCTACTTGGTGAATGTTCAGGGTTTTCAGTTTCTACACTAACTGCTGCTCTTTTGCCTTTTTTAAGTTCTCGCCTCTGCTTTCGCACATACTGGTCTGGGGTGGGGGGGACAGGTGGCTTTCAGAGTGCTTTCAGAGTGCTTCTCTTTGATAGTCCTTATTCTTTTTGTCTGCAGTGGCTTTAGGAAAGAAATTAACTAACTTTGCTAGGATTTCAAGTTACATAAGGCAATGTAGGTTCTCAGTGAGAGGATCTTTTCTGTGCCTGCACTTAGTGTTATTCGATTTTTCTCAGAGCTCTTTCTGCTTATTTTCTATATTTGCATTGTTTCCAGTGAGACAACGTTCCTTGACAGGTGAGTGAAAGATACATTGTTGTTTTAATAATTCCTTCCTCTAAAATCTTGCAGTACATGATTTTTGTGCTGATTAAAGAAAGTATGTGAAATTACTCTGCAAAGTACTAAGTGCCATATAAAGAAAAGTAATAATTATTATCATGGTAGCTTAGAGACCTCCGAAACTAATTAGCTACTAAATACTCTATCTGGAAAACTCCCTCCTTTCTCCTTTCCTCACTCTTCAGCAAAACCCCAAATATGCCTGTTCCCCATAGACAGTGTGAATCACTGTGTCAGGCTTGCGTTGCTCTTAGTGCCTTGGCTGGCAGGAACCTCACAGCCAGATTTGCAGATCATTGTAGGAAATGGGTGGACCCATGTGGCATTCATTTCTATATCTGAGTTTTTCCTTTGGCCTTGTTCTTCTATCTATAATTTTCCTGTGCCGGCTTTATTGGCATTTTTATACTTTATTATAGATATTCTTATAGCCACTTGAAATATTTGTATCCACCTATTTTTAACAAGGGTCAAAAAGGCTTTTCAGTATTGCAGAAGCAGTCTAGAAAGTACTGGCAACCTTCCAGCCATTGTAGCAGGTAACAATACTATCGACACTGTGCCAAGTGACCAGGGTGTAAACTAAAGCCAGGTCCAGGACTGCATGTGGGGCAGAAGTGTCTGTGCCTTCAGGTTTGGAGCCTCCCATGACAGGCAAACTGTCTGTCTTCCACTGGCTCATGGGTCATTTCCTCTGGTGTGATCTCTGAGGCTCCAAATGCCTTCAGCCTGCCCTGTCCTTACAAGTGTATCTGACTGGTACAAGCACTGTTGGTCACTTGGTAAGATGGCAGGGGTCCATGAACTTTTATTCATTTAGGTTTATTTTTGTCGGTAAAGATCAAAGATTCCAGGACCCACTGAATTCATTCAAACTTCATGAGAGCATGACCATGTCTTTTAGCCTTTCATATATATGACTCTGGACAACCCAAACTGGACTTGGCTCTTCGGACGGCCGTAGAAACTTTTCCTGGTTTTCACATTCCTTGGAGATTACCTTTTATTCTCTCTCTCCTAGCCCTTGCATTTAAACTTAGGAGCTCAGGTTGTATGTAGGCCAAATACTCAGCACCCTTCGAGTAATGAGGTTTTTCTTCAGGACTTCAGTTCTGGTAATATTTGGCAATCCAGCAACCATTGTAATCTATAGTATAGACATTTTCTGTCACCGGATTTAAAATGTATCAACAAAATAAGCAAGCATGAAATGTATATATCCTAAACTTCAATATATTTACTTTTCTGTGCTGATTCTTATTTTACCAGCTTTGTCTCTAGATGTAAATTCTGCCCTGGCTTCAGCTAGGTCCCTTTTCTATTCGCCAAACATACGAGGCTCCCTTGTCTCTTTTTGGTGAATCATATTCCCTGTGCCCTTTAATGATCCCAACCAGAATTTTGCACCGTGGTTGTGTTTATCTGATACATTGGCAGGCATCCTGGCACCACAGAGTACTTCTATCTCTGGAAATAAAACTTCTGAGTTGGGCATGTCACAGAAGCATACTGTCCCTTTTAAATGGTTATGTGGCCCTCCCTGCAGCGCCCTTCATGGCCAGCGGCATGGCTCCCACTCCTGGCACTGGGTGAGGCCTGCCCAAACTGCATGGCTGACCAAGGCCAGAGCAAGATCTAGGAACCACAAGGAGAGGTCCCACCTGCCTGTTCATCTTAGGCTTACAACAAGTGCAAAATGAGAAACTTGTACCTAAGGGCACAGTGGTAAGGAAATCGGTAGATAGGTTGATATATCTTTAGAGTGGCGTGTTATGCAGCCATTAAAGATACCACATTTACAGATTTTGTTAACGTGAAAAAAATTTAAATTCTCATCTAAACTGAAAAAAACCTGGGTACCAAATTATGCAGGCAGTTGATCACCACCATTATGACATGCCCAGAAAAAAAGTACATCAAAATGATAGTGCTATTCCACTTAAGTAGAAAAAGGGTTATTTTCCTCTTTCTATGTCTTGATAGTTTATTTATTTATTACTTATTTTTGCAATGTACGTAGGACCTTAACAATTTGAAAAAACAAAATTATTTAAAGTATCGTTATAAAATTCACACCACCACCATTGCATTTCCACAGTGCTTTTTCCAGATTTGATTTCTCCCTCCAGGCTTATTTCAGATACCATATTCTTGAAGAAAACATTTTCAGACGGTATTGTTCTTGTTGATACACCTATTGTCTGGGCGCTTGTTTGTAGCATTCACAGCCTTACAGCCTCTCAGCAATGCCGGGCTATAAATAGACAAATTGATCAAATTGTTTGCTCACTGTGTTTAACATCTGCTTCCATACTTGGTTGTTTCCCAATTTGTTTCAGTAGTAAAATAACTAAAAATTATAGCCATCTGGTAGGAACACCATAAATACTGATACATTTAATTTACCCTAAAAACTGGAAACAATTTTATCAGAAGAGACTGTCACTACTTTATATAAAACATAACATTACAACCAGGAGTGTATGTCCTTGAAAACAAGAAACTATTTTAAGTGCTCAGCAAGTTAAGTGCTCAGCAACTTCAGAAAATTTTTCCCTCCATATGTATTTGGTATAGATTTGGATGTTTTGCTACCTTAACAGATAAGTGGTCGTAAACACCCATGGTCTAAGGAAGGTGTATAGGATAAAAATGTAAAATAGAGAAAATTCTAATAACCTTTTTTTTTCAATTCATAAACCAGGGAATGGGCTATAGTTACCATTGCAA
The DNA here is from genome assembly GCF_021234435.1 of Artibeus jamaicensis. Classification (NCBI taxonomy): domain Eukaryota; kingdom Metazoa; phylum Chordata; class Mammalia; order Chiroptera; family Phyllostomidae; genus Artibeus; species Artibeus jamaicensis. The sequence goes on along the minus strand of NW_026522030.1, from coordinate 37,806,741 downwards.
TCAAGAGACACCTCAGTGCTGTTTCTATACCCTCTCCTTTCCATTATTGCTTTCTGTTAGCTATTTTGTTTCAGGCGTGGTGATATCAGCTCCCCAACCAGTTAATGAGTCCTCTAGTCTTAGTGACCAAATGTCAACTATGTTCCCTCCCCCGTATTCCTGCATGCAGTAGAGGACCTAGGAAGTTCTCATTAAATACTTGTTGGCTGGTTGCTACCTAGATGAACCATCCTTGCAATTACTCCAGTTCAAGAAGATCATCAAAGTGATCTATGTGCCTTTAAAATAATTTTTTTCTTATGTTACTCTTTTATTAGCATTAAATAGCCTTTGAAAAAAGTTCTAGATATTTCTATTGACTCAAAAATAAGGAGCCCAGGGAAGGCTCTAATAGTAAATAAAATCAGTGTAAACAATTTCATCAGACCTTCGTGCCTTCTGCCAGACAAAAGGGTCCCTCCTCTCTCTCTCCACCCCCCACCTCTCTCTCTCACACACACAGAAGTGAGATCTGGTAAAATTCAATTTGGCGTAAGCATTACCATATGGGGAGACTTCCGCATATGACTGCCCAGTACCACTATTCAGGATGAGCCATAACTATATAACTAAGTCAGGACCATAGTGAACATTTCTGGTAGGTTTTACTGTCAAAAGAAAAAAAAAAAAAAGGCAGGTAGACCTTTAAACAAGTATTTCCAGTGAAGTGCACTGGCTGGGATAAAAGAAGTACAAGTGGTGTTTTTGTTCTTATAGTTTGTTTTGCTAAGTATGATGTGTTCAGAGAATTAAATCAATCCTCCATTTTCTAGAAGTCAGATCTATAGTTAAATGAGCAAAAATGCAGATATTTCCCTTAAGTTTTGTTTCTTAATTGTAAAAAAAAAGAATTATGATGACTTAGATTCCGTGATATGTGTCTATTTTAAAGCACCGTGGGTGAAGAAGTGTGTCTGCTTCCAGAAAAATAATAGAGATCATCCCCCCAGGGGAGCTTCTGACAGCTGAAAAGAAAGGACCTAGGGCCCTTTGGCTTCTTCTGTTAAATGGAAAACTGACTTTTAAAAAGGAACATTAGCATAGACATAAAGAAAAATACTTTCTATGTTTTTTTATTCCTCAGAGAGATTTAACTTCCTTCAGTGTCTACCTCGAACTCATATCTTTTTTATTACTTTTTATTTTTGATTAAATCTGACCCTGGAGATGCTTCTAAGTTAGGTCAGTTTTGCTGTGGATTGACTTTTGAAAGCACATTTTAATTTCAGCACTCACGCAGCGGAGCACTGCTAAATTGAAAAGGCTGTGGTTATGGGAACTGCAGGAACTGAGATGGAACCAAGAAATCTGTTACTAGAGAAACCTTTTGAGAGCTGACAGGTTTTAAGCCACTCTCAGTAGGGTCGGCTAGGTTAAGGAATAGCATGCTCTGGGATTCAGGAAAGCAGCTTCTCGCCCTTCCTTGCCATTAGGGAATTGTTTTCATCCTCATGCTGCTGCAAGCCTCTCGAGAAAACGGAGTTGAGTTGGGTCTCTGTGAGCGGTGCAGGCACATCCGAATCTTGGGCACCAGTAGGATCCTCTCACCCACTGGACAGCAGGGCTGTGCTGCCAGCTTCAGGGATCCGTTTTAATTCTATCTGCATAGGTGTCTATATCATCTGCTAAAAAAAAGAGAGAGAGAGATGGTTGAGCATTTCAGCTATAGATTATCTTGATAAGTGTTGAATCTTAAATGAATCTTAATAGAATAAAAAGTTAAGTATTTCCCAAATGCTTCCACGGATCACTAGTTCTGAGGGCATGACAGTGATTATTATGTGGGAAAAAATGTTCCCAGATCAAATCAGCCTGGAGAACCCTGCAGTAAACTAAACTTCATATTTTTTTGTTGTTGTTTCATTTTTATTTGTTGTGAGGCTTCTATGAGTGTTTAACGGTGAATTTCCAGGAGGAGACGAGAGATGAAAAATCTTGAATGTTTAGTGTTCTCCTTCCAAGAAATCTTTGGAGGGCCAGGGAAGGCCGTGTTTTGACTTTCATGGGCCCCTTCCTTCATAAACAAATATTAAGGATTACATTGTATAGCTGTGTTGGTATAAAGCTGAATATATTAATATAATAAAACATTTTATTTGAACTAAATTTTTTTTGCTTCTAACTTTAAACAATTATTGTATTTTTGTGGGCCCCTAAAAGTAGGTGTCATGGTATCTAGGTATTGAACCTACTCCAGCAGGTTTCACCTGGGGACAGGTGTGACACAGGTGGAGGGTGACACTGCACAGAACACGCATGGGGCCGAGAGACATGGCGTGGCGCCCCATCAGGGGCAAGGGGAGGGGGCTGCAGGGTCACCCCTTTCCTTTATGCTGTGGTGACTGGAAAACAGAAGGGGAGTTGCACACACACACACACACACACACACACACACATGCTCTGACGTGAAAGCAGGCTGTGGCAAACCTCCATGTCACTAATTCTGTGTGAACTCTGTCCATTCAGAAATGTTCCCTCAAACTAAAATACTGCATCTATTTTTACATGTTCAGTGTAAATCTGTATAGTTAGTTAAACTAGCTAAAAAAGTAGATTGTTAGTTATCCTCTCCTGCCTAAGAATCTGAACACCCAGTCACACTCAGGGTGTCTTTGAGAGGAGAAGTTCCCTGGTTGAGTTTGATGTCACCAACCTTTATTATATTCAAGACTTTCAATTTGTGGCTTTATTATTTTGTCATGGTGAACTCACAGCCAGAGGTAACGAGAGATGAACAGTGTTGACCCTTCCCTGAAAGCAGGGGTAAGAAGCTGTGGATGAGGCTCACAGAGACCGGGCGTGGCACCAAACTGGGCTTGGCCAGCCATGCTAACCATTTCACCCAACAGTGATGATTCATCTTGAAAGGTGAATTAGCAAAAAGGAATGTTCCATATAGTCTAGAGATGTTCAGCTACAGAATAGTGGTGTTTTGTTTTTCTGCTGATTTTTAAGATTTTATTTATTTATTTTTAGAGAGAAGGGAAGGGAAGGAGAAAGAGAGGGAGAGAAACATCAGTGTGTGGTTGCTTCTCATACACCCCCTACTGGGGACCTGGCCTGCAACCCAGGCATGTGCCCTGACTGGGAATCAAACTGGTGACCCTTTGGTTCCCAGCCCGTGCTCAATCCACTGAGCTACACCAGCCAGGGCTACTGAAAGTATCTTGATTCAAAAATAAATTGCCACTTTATGGTTCAGGAACAAAAGCAAATGGATCCTAGAAACACACGAGGTGCAGAGGAGACTGGAGTACATCGTAAACGTGGCACTTAAATCAGTGCAGAAAAGATGGGTTGTAAGTGAACCAGGCCACCTGGCGAGTGGTTTGTGACATGATAAACTAGATGTCCATCTCACCCCTTACATCAAAATAAATTCCAGTTGCTTCAAAAATAAAAATATTAAAAAATACTTGAAGAAAGCATAAATGGATACGATCTTGGAGTGGAGAAGGTCTAATCATGACACAAACTGATTAATATAATTACATCAAATGTAAAGAATTTCTATACCAAATAAATGAAAACAAAGGGTAAAAAAAATCCTGAGAAAAGTATGCCTATAACATAACAGAGGGCTACATTCCCTGATATGGAAATATGAACTTTAAAAAATCAACAAAAAGCATAAGCAAATAGAAATACAGACAAAAGACAATAATAACCAATTCCTAGAAGAAAAGGTGTTCAACTTCTTAAATGATTGAAGAAACACAGAAGATGATAATGACAATATTTTACACATTAGATTGGCTGAAACAAAACTAGACATTACACTACATTGTTGAAGATAAAAGAAAATGGGCATTTTCTTTTTCTTTAAAGATTTAATTTATTTTTAGAGAGAGGGGAAGAGAAGGAGAAAGAGAGGGAGGGAAACATCACTGTTTCTCTATTCCCTTTACTGGGGACCTGGCCCATAACCCAGGCATGTGCCCTGACTGGGAATCAAACTGATGACCCTTTGGTTTGCAGGCCCGTGCTCAATCCACTGAACTACACCAGTCTGGGCCAGGCATTTTTATTATAATGTAGTTATGAGTATAAACAACATTTGTAAAGCCTTGCTTAGCAATAAGCTTTGTCCCAGAAAGTCTATTTCTAGGAATATATCACACAGAAATATTCATGAGTGATGGGTGGCTTATTGTAAAACAGTCAAACTTTTCAGACATGTTTGCATTATGTAGGTGTACAAAGACATTCATATATTTAATGTAGCATTGTTGATATTGAGGAGTTGGCAACCAAAATAACTACCAATAGGCAATTAATTAATTATAGTGTAGCAAAACAAGAATATAATAAATCACTGAAACAAATGACGGGGGCCAATGTGACTTACAAGAGTAAGAGAGGCAAAAAGTAGGCTTACAGGCGCGAGTACATGAAACACGGTTAAGAAAAGCTCTCATAACAATCATAACCTGCATGTCTTTTGTCATTTGAGCACCTGCAAACCTACTTTTGCCCACCCCTGGACTATAAACTAAATATTCAGGTCACAAGCAGTATCTTTTAAATGATCCCATTATTGTTTTTTAAATGTTAGATATTCATACAAAAAATTTGGAGTAATACATACCAAATACAACAGTGCTAATCACTCTCTCCATCATAAAGGCCTGTGACGCCTGAACTTTTTGTAGCAAGCATTTATTATTCTTATATTCTGAAAATTAGTTTCTCAAACAGCAAACAATTTCCAATAAGAAAGTTTAGGAGAACTGTATTTTTTTCTGAAATAGACTTTGAGTGATCATCACACAGCCTATAGCATTGATGTGCCAACGAGGAGAGTTTGTGGTCACTCAGCCTTTCCCCACATATCCAGCCTCCATGTGACTGCTAGGGCCGGGTGGAACTGGAAAATTATCGCCACTGGTTTAAAGTTCATATCGAGCTTTTTGTGAAGTTGGAAACCTAAAATCTACAATGCGCACATACCAGATTTCTTTGCTGCTCCAAACATAGCAGTGATTGTTTATGAGTCGCATTATATATTATACAAATATATATTCTTCTTATAGGAAGTTGGATAAATATAAAAAAGTTGAAAGAACAAAATTACAGCACCTCCCTCAAAGAAACTACTGTTAGCATGTTCTTTAAAAACTTTTTTCCCTACTTTTCATTCTTACAAATGTGTGATCATATTCTATAAACAATTTTGCATTTAGCTTTCCCCACCTAGCAAATTTTATCACATTATTTAAAAAATTCACTTACAAATGCAATTTTAATAGCTATGTATTATTTTATAATTTACCTAACAATCATCTGTATGGCTCAACATTTAAGTTGCTTCCAAATTTTCATTAATATAAATAATGCTAGTGAACATCTGTATGCATAGTCCTTTTTTTTTTTTTTCAGGATTATCACTAATGGTAGTGATTCCTTTTCTTAAAAATATATTTTATTGATTATGCTATTACAGGTGTCCTATTTTCCCCTTTATTCCCTGTCCATCCTGTATGCCCCTCTCACCAGCATTTCCCCACCTTAGTTCATGTCCATGGGTCATACATGCAAGTTCTTTGGCTTCTCCATTTCCCACACTATTCTTAACCTCCCCCTGTCTATTTTGTACCTACAGTTTAGGTTTCTTATTCCCTGGATCTTTTCCCCTATTCTCCCCTCTCTATCTCCCAACTGATAACCCTCCACATGATCTCCATTTCTGTGACTCTGTTCCTATTCTAGTTGTTTGTTTAGTTTATTTTTGTTTTAGTTTTTTTAGGTTTGGTTGTTGATAGTTGTGAGTTGGTTTTCATGTTACTATTCATGTTTTTGATCATCTTCTTTTTCTTAAATAAGTCCATTTAACATTTCATATAATAAGGGTTTGGTGATGATAAACTCCTTTATCTGCCCTTCCATTCTAAACGAAAGCTTTGCTGGATAGAGCAATCTTGGATGTAGGTCCTTGCATTTCATGACTTGGAATACTTCTTTCCAGACCTTTCTTACCTGTAAAGTCTCTTTTGAGAAATCAGCTGATAGTCTTTGTAGGTAACTGTCTCCTTTGTTCTTGCCGCTTTTAAGTTTTTCTCCTTATCTTTAATCTTGAGTAATGTAATTATGAGGTGCCTTGGTGTGTTCCTTCTTGGGTCCAAATTCTTTGGGACTCTCTGAGCTTCCTGGACTTCCTGGAAGTCTATTTCCTTTGCCAGACTGGGGAAGTTCTCCGTCATTATGTTTTCAAGTAAGTTTTCAGTTTCTTGCTCTTCCTTTTCTCCTACTGGCACCCTTATGATTAGGATGTTGGAACATTTAAAGTTGTTCTGGAGTCTCCTAAGCCTCTCCTCATTTTTTTGAATTCTTGTTTCTTCTTTCTGTTCTTGCTGAATGTTTTTTTCTTCCTTCTGCTCCAAACTGTTGATTTGAGTCGCAGTTTCCTTCCCTTCACTGTTGGTTCCCTGAACATTTTCCTTTATTTCACTTCTCATATCCTTTTCTTTTCCCTCCATTTTGCAACCATATGCAACCATTTCATGGGCATCCTGATCACCAGTGTTTTGAACTGTGCAGCTGGTTGGTTGGCTATCTCTTCATCACTTAGTTTAATTTTTTTCTGGTGCTTTGATCTGTTCTTTCATTTGAACCATATATATATATTTTATCATCTTGGTGTGCCTGATATGTGGTAAGGGGTGGAGCCTTAGGTATCAGTCAGGGTGGCGCTATATGTGGGGGAGGGGTCTGAGAGGGAACAAGGCTGCTTGCCCAGCTCTCTTCGGCTCTCAGTCACTTTCCCTGCTACCCACAAGCAAACTGGGACCTTCTGGTGCTGATTCCCAGGTAGGTGTATGTTCTAGGACCCTGTGGGTCTCTCCAATGAACTTTCCTGTGAGGCTAGGAATTTCTCCCACTGCCTCACCCCACACAGGTTTTTATGGTCAGAGTCTTTGAAGCTTTATTTCCCTGTACTGGAACCCAGGGTTTCATGGTCTGTCTTGCTTTCCAGTTGTTCCTCCTGGTTTATCCGCATGCAAATGTGGGACTATGTGGTCTTCCAGCTGCCACCTGGCCTGGTCCACCAGCCACTCTCAAGTCTTCTCCACCCAGGCTGCCCATCTTTCTCCCTCCTACTGCTCTGGATGAATGTTTCTTCTTTAACTCCTTGGTTGTCAAACTTCCATATAGTTCATTTTTCTGGCAGTTCTGGTTATTTTTTGCTTTTAAATTTGTCGTTGTCCTTCTTTGGTTATGTGAGGAAGCACAGTGTGTCTACCTGTGCCTCTCTCTATCTTGGCCAAAAGTAAGATGTCATTAGTAATTCCTAGAAGTGGGATTACCATAGTCAAAGATGTCAAGACTCTTTATTAAAAAAAAAAAACAACTAACTTGCTTATTCTATTTTTGTAAGACTTTTATTTATTTTTAGAGACAGGGGGAGGGAGAAAGGGAGAGAAACATCATCATGCCAGGCAATATTCATCTGTTGCCTCTCACCCACCCCCAACTGGGGACCTGGCCTGCAACCCAGGCATGTGCCCTGAGTGGGAATCTAACCAGCAATCTTTCAGTTCGCAGGCTGGCGCTCAATCCACTGAGCCACACCAGCCAGGGCTAAATTGCTTATTCTTATTTACACTCCCACCAGAAATAAGAAAGGTGCCTGCTTTATTATGTTCTTGCAAATATATGATATTATTATTAAAAACAAAAAAAACTCTTGCTACTTTGATAGGCATAATTGAGGTCTTATTTTCACTTGCATTTCTTTGCTACTAAGACTGAATATTTTTTTGCCTTGTCTGTTAATCACCTTTTGTCTTTGTGTGCATGCGCTGCATACTCTGTTATGTCTTTTACCCTTTCATCGACTGGGTCAAAGTCTTTTTCTTACCACATTGCAGTAATTCTTCATATATCAAAGGCATTCATAAATATTTTAAAATTCTAATAAACATAAACTTACAGAATATTTGCAAATATAGTATAAAGAACAACACTGACTTTTAAAGTCTGTGGCATTCCTACAAATGTTGCCTCCAGTTCATAGTTTATCTTTTTATTAGAATTTAGTTTTTAATTTTTGACATAAAATTTGAGTTTACTGGGATTTTTTTTCCTTTTTCCAGATGTTTCTTTCTAACAAATTGACCATTACACTTCCTAAGCTCTGAAATGGCCAACAGACCATAGAAAGACATTGCTTTAGGCTCCTGCTTGAAACCAGCAGGCTTCAGCAAACTGCTGGCCTTGATTCAGGGCCAATACTGGGAATTTTTATCTGAATTATTTGTCTAAGGTAGTTTTCCCTGCTCAAGAAATTCAATATTTACTTCTATTTTTGTCAAGATCTTTTTAAATGATTTAACTTCTTACTTTTAGCCTTTCAGTCCATCCAAAAGAATGAGATGAATATCTGAATTGATTTTCCCCAAATTACTTAATGAGTGTTTTCCAAACAATTTATTGTATAATCTTTCCCTTTGCTATTGGGTTTGCAATACCTTATCAATACATATTAAATTCCGTACAGAGTCTGTTTTGTGCACGTCTGCCCATACCCATGTTTCTATGATGTGCCTTAAATTATTATAGCTTTAGATTACTCTTTTCCCTATAAATATAGTCATTTCTTTTTCCAAACTTTATTTTGTAAAGAAAATTGTGACTTTAATTGGCATTGAGTAATATCTATTAAATATGATAAACTAATAAGTTTACAAAATTTGGTCTCTCCATCAAAGAACATCTCTCTCCTTGTATATCTTTCCGTTGTTTTATAGTTTTCTCTATACATTCGTTTACATTTCTTAGGATATTGTATTTCCATTGTATTTTGTAGCTTATCACTGCTGCTGTATTAAGAATAAGCAAAAATGCTATCTAATAACAAGGAATCAATTGTGTATTTGTTTTATCTCTAGTACCTTCCTGAGCTTTAAATAATTCCAGAAATTTCATTTTGTTAGCATGGTTTTTCTAGTATATAATATCATTATCATTCATAAGTAATGATCATTGCTTCCTCTTTTCCAAAATTTAGATCATTTCTGTGCCATGTATTGTTTGCATTGGCCAGCATTGCAATGCAATGTTAACTAATAACAGTGAAAGTTATATACTGGTTGTGTTTCTAATTTAAATGAATGTATTCCCATAAAGTATTATGTGGCTATTGGCTTCAGACAAATTTTTAAAATAAGATAGTCTTTTAAGAGCTTTTTAAAAAATTATAGTTCAGACTGTCTTTTTAGTAAGTACTTAAATGATATAGGTTTTTTCCCCTTCCTTAGTTGAGCTATTGATGTGATATATTAATATAATTAAAAATATTAAACTATCTATACATCCCTAAAATACATTAACCTTCCCTTGTACATTTTGATGTATTATCAATTAAATTATGCATTGGCATGCATATCAATCAATTATGCATTGATTTTCTTATCTGTAGAAATAATTTCCCTCACTTTATCACAGTGGATTAAAGTCTCCTTATAAGGATAAATTAAATACAGGGTGGGGCAAAAGTAGGTTTACAGTTGTGATTATGTGAAACAGTTTATTCTTATATTGTTATTTATTTATTATTGCATTATTTTCCATATGAACAACTTTAAACCTACTTTTGCTACATCCTGTATAATGGAACAGCCATGTTCAAACAGGAAATGATTCACAGGCTATGCCAGAGAAAGGTTAAGGAACTTGTCAAGTTCACAAGGCTAGTTATGTGATAAAGTCAATTTCAAACTTAGAGCACATGCTCTTTACTGCTATAGTTACTCTCCGAGTACTTGGCTTTCTGATACTTTTCTAGCTTGACCCTGGCATAGAGTTTTATTTGGGAAAAAATGCATGGATCTTTGTATCCTTCTGAAATTCTCCACCAGTACTGTGTTTCTCAACTGAGATTTACTACAGTAGGGCAACAGTGAATTTGCATTCTGTAATGAGTACCCATTTCACGTGGCCAGACAAACAGAAGCATGTTTGCCTTAACAGACAAATCAAATGGGGATATATAATCTCTTACAGAAATTAAGGAGCTGCAAAAGATCTGGTGCCCTAAATATAATGTACCCTCTGACAGACATGGGCAAGGGAGGATTCCTGGATGTAGGGACAGATTTCTCCTTACAAAGAGCTTTGGATCCCTGTCACACACAGATAAAAGGGTGACCTTTCATCCCAGGTTTTGTTGTTTATCTCATGGCTACAATATCTTTAGTCTGAATATTTTTAAGGCAGTAAAACCAGATGCCTGCTTAAATCATGAAACAAATATACAACAATTTAGAATTGATCCTTTAAATCACAGGTGGCAAACACAAAGCCCATGGGCTGAATCCAGCCATCCACCTTGCTTCATCTGGCCTGGAACCTCGTTTCTACCCAAGGTTCTCAGTGCTGAGAACCCAGGCAATGCTGAGCTCTCACTTAATGGTTAAGGAGAAGTTACATTTATACAGTCCTAACATTACATTCGGCCCTTTGAAGGCAACCTTGAGGCTGATATGGCCCCGGTGAAAATGAGTTTGACACCCCTGCTTTAAATAATACAGAGAGTACACCTAGTTTTAAGCTATGGTCCTTTTGGGTGTTCTATTCAAGGTCAAACATGTATAATGAACCTATAGGCAACTGAATATGTTAACTTTTGCAGGATTATTATTTTAAAGTTGGTACATATTGGGAAAGACTTCCGCAATTATTAACTTTGTTCCATAATAATCCATCTACAGTACTGCAGTTGTAGCAAAAATTAGGGAGCAGGGTCAGTTGTCTTTAAAGTCACTTTTGGTTTGAGCTAAAATCACAGACATGGTGTCTACAAAGAATGCTTGTCTTTCTTTTATGTATTACATTCAACACTTCCCCAAAGGAAGACACTAACAAGAAGCTAAAAAGCAACAACCATGTTTTACCCCATGGAAAACTCTAGCCACCTGTGAAGAGGCCATTTCCTCTGAGCGCCCAACACAGTAACTTCTTTCCCAGGGCCATGCTATGGGAGTGCAGCCAGCCTGGGGCCAGTTTCTGTCTGTGGAATCATAAGCCAGCGCATGGAAATTAACAGCATGGTCTAACGTCATCTCCAGGACTCCTCCTCAAAGATAGTAAAGAGGATAACAAAGATTTGGGGTGAAATAAAGCCATCTGCATCTTTGGAGGTCTATCGTATAGTACCTGGGAAAGTCAGATTTATAGGTTTGAAGGGTGGCCTGTGGAAGAAAAATTTTGATTTCAAATATTTGCCAGTGTTAGAATGCAGGCCAAATGAAGTTTGTTAAGAAATAAATTCACTGGAAAAAATGTTAAGTTATCAACATTGATGAAAGAAATATATTAACTCTTTGATCTTTTTGTCCTGTTAAACTATCCAATGTGTTGGGGGAAATTCAATATTTAGAAATGTTAAAAACATTCTAATCAAATTTCAAAATTGAAATAAATGTTTGTAGTCCTGATTTTGTAAGATTTTAAGGTTTTAAAAAATATCTTAACTTCTCTAATGGATTTCCAAGTTTTCCACATTCTACACATAAGGTGCAACATTTTCCAATATTTATGCAAATTATATAATGTGGATAAATTACTGTGATGAAATATTGATGACAAAAGCAGGATCCAACATTTTTAATTCTCATTTTTACATACAAAATGTACACTAACAATTGATTTTAGTATTGTGGCAACTCTAGTATTTTCTGCTTTTCAAACTTTTGAATGTTACGTTACTTCTATAATTAAATACATTTGACATTTACATATTTTACTACTGATTTCATTTAAAAGCCAGCATTCTAGATAAAATGATATCCTCATAACCTTCCACTGTACTGTGTGCCCCACATAGTTCAAATTAGGGCAACGGGACTGAATCAACAGAGCAAGAAGCCACATTAAAATACTTCTGGTTTTATTAATATTGTAATATTGCCAATTATAACTTGTTCTGTTCAGCAAAGATAAGCTCTTAAATTTGTGATGTAACAATTTCAGTTTACTATATAATCACACCCATGCCTGCCAAATGTTCATTAAAATAATAAGTGAAATTATGTTGCCTCTATTTTTATCCTTTGGAGGGTCTTCTCCCTAGTGAAGACACCACACTTGTGAACGGGGGTTTCAAATAGGCAGGTGTAGGCTGTGACGAGGAGGCTACAGAGACTCTTGGTTGTTTTGTAATTTGTCCAACAGTGTTTTAAAAGACAATGTGACTAAGTAAAAATCTGAGGAGCTCAGCAAGTGCTTTATGCATTTATTTGCACTGCACGCTTTTGTACTTATTTGAGAGTATGACATTGCTCAAGGTTAGGCCAATACACAAGCCAGAAATGTGGTTTCAGGTTATTTTTTATCCTCACCCAACGTTTTTTTTTTTTCTCATAGCTCTTTAGAGAAAATGGAAGGGAGAAAGAGAAACGTTGATGTTAGAGAGAAACATCAAGTGGTTGCCTTGTATTTGCTTCAACCAGGGATCAAAGCTGCAACCTGGGTATGTGTTATGACTGGGAATCAAACCTGCAGCCTTTTGTCCTGTGAGATGACGCTCGAACCAATTGAGCCACACCAGCCAGAGCTGGTTTCAGTATCTTCGTATTTTTTTCCCTTTTGGTCCTTTATTTCAGCTTTGATATATATATTTATTTATACTCTACTCAACAGGGATAAGCAACTTCACAAATCCCAAGGCATATTTATTCCTATTTAGTTGTGTTTTCAATTTGGAATATTTCTCAGCCCTAGCTATCATTTTCCCTGACACCTAATTTGGATAAAGGACAGCTATTCAAATATGTTATTTAAAGAAATAACTGCACACGCTTTTTCAGGTGGCACACTGTGTCGACTTTGAATTGGCCAGCAGTGATAATCTGCTGGACTGTGAGTCTTCCCTTTCACCCAACCACAACAATAGGAGCATTGAAAAAGTTATTTAAGTACATATTCATCTAAAAACATAGCCTCCTAGGGATGTTAAAATAAAAGTTTAACATCTCTTGGAATTCCATTTTTTTATTATAGCCATCCATGAAAATATTAAGTTGTATCACAGTGTGGCTTTGATTTACATTTTCTAATGAATTATCAAGTTAAACATCCTTCAATGTGCTTATGAACATTTGTATTCTTCCATGAAGAAATGTTTAAATCTTTGTCCGTTAACTTAGTTGGGTCATTTGCTTTTCACTATTGTAAGGGCCTTTTGAAAATACATTCTGGAGAGTCATCTCGTATCAGATCTAGTACTTGCAAATACTCTTTTCTGTTTTGTGGCTTTCCTTTCCACTCTCTTGATAGTGTCCTTTGAAGTACAAAAGTTTCTAATTTAGGAGTCCAATTTATTTTTCTTCTGTTACTTTTGCATATGATGTTAAAACTGAAAAATGCCTAATGAAAGGCCCCTGAGATTTACACCTATTTTTTTGAGTATTTATAGTTTTAGCTCTTGCATTTAGGCCTTTAATCGTTTTTGAGTTAATTTTTGTGTATGGTGTGAGGTAGGAATTCAAATTAACTCTTTTGCATGCGTGTTGGTGTTCAGTTGTCCCAAAATTATGTTTTGGAAAGACTGTTTTCCCTGTACTGAATGGTCACAGCACCACTGTCAAAACAGTCGACCATACATGTACTATTTTTTTCTGGACTTGCAATTCTATTCCATTGGTCCCTGTTATCCTTGTCAGTACCGCACTGTCTTGATTACTGTAGCTTTGGAGTCTTTTTTGAAATTGGAAACTGAGTCCTCTTGCTTTAAAAGGGTTGTATTAGCTATTTTTGGTCCATTGAATTCCACATAAATTTTACAACCGGCTCATCAATTTCTAAAGAGTCAGGTGGGATTCTACTAGGGATTCTGTAGAATGTGTAGATCAGTTTGGAGAGGACTGCCATTGTAATGTCGTGATTCGACCCATAAACATAGGCTACTTTTTTGCTTATTTAGATTTTATTTCAACACTTTTATAATTTTCAGAACATTTTGCATTTGTTACATTTATTCCTATGAATTTTATTTTTGATGCCACTGTTAAATGTAATCATTTCCCTAATTTTATTTTATACTTTTTATTACAAGTATAAAAGAATTTATTTGTACCCTGCAACCTCGCTAAATTCTTTTAAGTTTTTTTTTTTTAAAAGTAGGTCCTTAGGATTTTCTGTACACAAAATCTTGTCATCTGTGAAGAGTAACAGTTCTGATTCTTCCTTTACAATTTGGATACCTTTTCCTTTCAGAATTGTTGAAAGTCTAATAAAAGTGACAAGGGCAGACACCACATCTTGCTCCTGCTCCGACGGAGAAAGACTGCAGCCTTTCATTTTGATGTTAACTGTGTATTTTGCAAAGACATCCTTCATCAGCTTAAGAAAGTTTCTTTCTAGTTTTAGTTTGCGTATTTTTTTAATAAAAAAAAAAGGATTGGGGGTTTTGTTCAATGATTTTTCTGCATTTATTAATTGTGTACTTTTCCATCACTTCTTCACCTTAAAAAGAACAGAGCATCAAAAGCAAAACCTTGAGCTTCCAACATGAGAAGAGTGTTACTGCCAACTGTAGACAAATAATAAAAGGTTTATCACATTTAAAAAATGTAATTGGCTGGTGTATCGTCTTGCCTCTGTTATTACTGTTAATCTTCCATTTCAAGATGTATGCTCCTAAGGAGAGCAATCGTCCAGAGAAGCTTTGGCTAACGTTAATTGTTGTCAAACTTCTTATATAATCTGATGACTATTGAAACTGTCTTTAATAAGCTAGTTCCCTTTACCAGCATATAAAGGCAAAACAATACAGTAGTTTTAAACACTGTTTGGGGTACTTGGACATAATGCAAAATAAATTCAATACCCTGTTTCCTACCAGAAATAGATTAGATAATAGTAGTGATAATATAATAATATCTGCAACATGACCATAAATAGTCACGGCGGGACAAAGGAATAAAAGGCCTTTCCGACAAAATAGCCTTTTAAAATATTTAAAATCTGAGTATAAAATGTGTCCACTCATCAAATACTTTTCAGAGTCCACTTATGTATTATACCGCTTAAGTGACTCTGAATGCTGTCCATCTACCTGGCTTATCTCACACAGAAATGAGACTCAAAATTAAGAACACATGGGGTATAACACTGAAATAGATGGCTCATTTCCAGCGAGGTAACTCCACCTGAAATATGGAGAAAGCAACTGTAGTCATGATGACTTTCATAAGTCAATTAGTCATTGTTAATGTGCTCTACAAACAAGTGTGACGATGCCTCTAATTTGCTTTTGACATTTCTTTTATGTCCTAGACATGTGACAATTTTATTCTTTCTATAAATGTAGGTAATCAAATCATTGGTCACTGAGAAACAACTCAGACCTCCACCCTACTACCACCACCAGAATGGTTCAACAGGATAATCTGGCAGACTGGAGTTATGTTTAAAACATCATTGGAGAAATAAAATAAAATCACGCTCCACACTCATTTCAGGAGATGAGAAGTTTACTTAGAAATTGCAAACATTTAGCAAAGATAAGACAGGAACACTATTTTCCATATTCTACAGAAATACAATTACTTATAGCTGGCTTGGTGCATGGTCACATAATAAAAATAAATCTAATGGAAAAAAGAACGGTTCATTCTATTTTTCTGCCACTCATCACAACTTAACAAGCACACCAGTAAGTACTGGAAGACAGCCGCATGGGAAGGTGAGACTCCCAGGGCTGTTTGTTAATGCACATGATTGTACTGTAAGAATAATATAAAAACAAAATTGGTACAGATATACAATTAACATGCAATTTAAGCTATTATTTTGAAGAAACAGGACAGTTTAGTGAACAAAAAATGTTGTGTTGTTGATAATGTATCGTTATAATTAGCATATAATGGTATTTTACATGGCATGGAATTTCTTCCTCCTTATATAATAATGCTTGGCAAATTGAAATGGGTTAAACCTACTTCTAGACAAATTTAAAATGAAGACGAAGGGAAACGAGTGGATAGTTCTATCAGATACTTTTCTGAGTACACTAAATAATTTTTAAAGTACCATAATTTCATGCTTACCTCATCGACCATCTCCCAATTTAAAAGAAAGTCATACTTGGTACCCTATGAGTCTGCACTGTCCGATACAGTAGCTCTTAGCCACATGTGGCCCTTTGAGCCTTGAAGTGTAGTCGGAACTGAGATGCACTGAGTGCAAAACACACACTGAATTTTGAAGGAAAAGAAGGTAAGCTCTGTCAATAATTTTGTATATTGATCACATACTGAAAGGATAATATTTAATACACTGGGTTAAATAAAATATATTATTATTATTAAAGTTAGTTTCACCTTTTTAAAAAGTGTGGCTACCAGACAGTTAAAAATTACATATGTGAATCACAGTTATTTCTATTGAACTGAAACAGGTCATCTGTAGGTAATTACCTACAGAACTGATATAGGTAATCTTTAATCATCTCATTAGTCTTAGAATCGAGCATCATGCTTCAAGCACTATGCAGTACGGACTCCCAGGACACCATAGCACCCTCCACACATACCTTCCTGCAGAATCTATTTTTATTCTTCTGTAAGGTAGTATACGCTCCCTGCAGGGGTGTCCAACCTGCAGCTTGTGGGCTGCACACGGTGGCCCAGGATGGCTATGAATGGAGCCCAACACAAAATCGTAAATTTACTTAAAACCCTTTTTTTTTTGCTCATCAGTTTTCATTAGTGTTTGTGTGTTTAATGTGTGGCCCAAGACAACTCTTCTTCCAGTGTACCTCAGAGACGCCAAGAAGTTGGACACCCCTGGATACAGTTTAACTGTAAAAAGAATTAATAAAATATTGAACCCTTAAAAATGTCAATTAGTATATGATAAGAGCTAAAGGAACTTCAAGGCGGACTGGTTTGGGTGGGAAAATAGTTTTTCTTAAACAGCAGTGCAATCAGAGTGAATACAATTAGTATCTTCAGTAAAATAAATTAGCCAAATGTACCTTCAATGCACAGGATCTGACCTTGCGTTGCAGATCTTATATATAACTTGTCCATTTAACCGTGTCCTACAGCAGAATCTTAAAGCAATACTGAGTGCAACTTACTTAAATGCATCATTTAAGAAAATCTCCAAGCAATGTAAAATTAACGTGGATGGTGAATTCTGACTAACAGCAGAATATCACATCTGAGAACTTTAAAGTTTCTCAGCATTAAAGTAACCAACTGCCTAGTGTTCAAGAGACTTGTATTTTAAAACATTTAGAAGCTACTGAAAAAAATTATTGACCTTTATCATTTTATTCCCCTTTCTTTTTTTTTAGTTTTTACCAGAACGTATAAACATTCAGCTTACTTATAATACCTCAACTTTTATTTCATCCAACTCAAAACCAAGTTGATCTAGTGCACATTCCATTATTCTAGAACAACACGCACCAAAATACGTTACTGACAGGGTCACCTCCGTTAGGAGCCAGCGTCAAAGTCACACATCAGAAGCCTCTTTAGGAGTCGACATTTGATTACAATGGCCCTCCACACGCTTCTCCTCACAGCTCAGGTGGAATGTTTCACTGTTTAAATGTTTCCAATTTCCACTGGAATTTCAGCACATTCTAAAAATGCTCTGAAAGCTACAAATTAATAGATTCTGAATCTACTATATCATTCATAAAAACTTTTCCTTTATTTTAAAGATGTTTTTTAAAGACATTTAAGACATTGGAAAGCAACCAAGATTCAGGGAGAAAGAAATAGAACCTAAACTGGGTAACAGTGGATATCCCGACACAGAATCTGATTGCGGAAGACTGCGGGAGTTCTCTCTCGAGTTCAGCAGCCTACTCAGACACTTAATTGCATTGACTAATGTGCCTTGCACAAAAAGACACTAAACTTTTCACATTTCCTATCTTCAGACCATGTTCTACATGAATAATATTTTATTACATGTAACTAACTCCCACCTAAATAAGCCTGAAAGTGCATGTCAAGTGACATAATTTTTCAACCTATATTACCCTAAAAATAAACTCGGCGAAGGGTAACAGTCTCCTTTCTGAAGGCTCACTGTTATTTGGATGGTAGGTTAATAAGTGACTATTATTGAGCATCTACTATGATTGCACTCAGTCTACTCTCATTCTGTATTCAGTATGAAAAAAATACCTGCTCCAAAGGCAAGACGACATCTGTGAGGGAGGGAAACACATGAGCACTTTTGGTACAAGGCGGTATGAGTCAACATCTGGACGTGTAATACTGCTCATCCCTGTGACATTAAAAATGACGTTAAAAACCTCAGGTTTATTATCAATAACTTTATAAAGACAAATAAACATCTGAAGTATGCTGCATAGTAGTCTGAAGACAGTGACTGCCATACATAAACTTAGGGCTGATTCCCTGACGACGTGGAAGAAAAGCCACTGGTTTGTGCACAACCAAAGACTTAACATGGTTCGCACAGATATCTGATAAATTCAGGTGTACGGGCACTTGTGTTTAGGGTTCCAACTTTGTTTGAGGGAGTTGGTCTAATAAAAAGTCCTCTAAAATAGGAGCACTTTAAGCAAACATGAAAACAAAATTCCTCAGAGAAAATTCTTTGTAAAACCACGACATAAATTCAAGTGCCAAATCTCATTTAAAGTATAAATATACGGATGCGCACACACACACACACACACACACACACACATGCTTTAAAAGTGTCTGAATTTCATGTACAATCTTTGCCTTTTATGTTTGAACCTGATTGTGTACTTTTGCAGTTTATTTCTCCTAACACTAAGAATAACGGCCATGGTAAGAAGAAAGAGACAATCTAGTTTCCATTTTCTAACCTGGAACAATTCTGAACTGTTGAGCTCCTACAAGGTACAAAGCCTCATGCAACACACTGGACACGTAGGGTCTGGCCATCAAACACCCTCTCAGGCAGACTGAAGTTTTAAGAAGCAAAATCATTGTCAGTTTGAAAACAGTAGTCGTTTCCTCAACAAGATTTCCAAAAACTGCGAATGTCAACTGGAACACCCCCACCTCCGCCAAGTATGAAAAATGAGACAATACAGAAACTGTGTCCATGGAAGACGCGTGGAAGAGAACATTCATGGCAGAGCCGCAGGGACAGAAGCAGCAGGGTGAGCGATGAGGCAGTCGCAAAGCATCTACATGCTACTGTGCCGGGAGTGGTTTATAAAAAATACTATCTACACTAAAATTTTAAGAACTAGTAATATATTTAGTATATTTTTGCCTTTTCTTTTTTTGCCACTGAATATAAAATTTTGCCCTAAATTGACTAAGTCTTCTACACCCTGAGGAATAATAACAAGACTAATTAAAGTAATGCCGGGGTTAGCTCTGTAGACCATATTATTGCCCCAAAGCACAAACTATTTATATACACGTAAATAAATATTATATACATATACATGTTTATGTATATGATATTTATTCTTGGAAGCACAAGGTTTCTTGAGCAGACTAAGCTACTGCTCTCCCTCCTTCCCCCTCTTTGTTTTTAAAGCAAAGAGTTTGGTTTTACAGTGTTAACAGGACCTGCTGAGGATGCAGAAGTCAAGGCCAGGAGCCTGAGGTTCTCTCCCACTGTGGATCCACAAGTGACACAATGGTTTGCTGTCTCAACTGTGAACATGACATTTAGTGGAATATATTATTCAATAGTCGTCTGAGAAGCACTTTGGAATCCTTAGCTATTTTTATTAAATAACAATTAAAAATTACTTGCTATGTTGAAATATGGAACTCCCATCCCTCCCCCTTCCATACCCCAGTACATGAAATGCCATATTCAAAATTTCATGTATTTACTTCTTTCCCTCCAATGTCTGAAAGGATCAAGGTCCCATTTATTTTCCTTTTCAACTATCTTATGTAGCCTGGCCTCAGGAGGGAATTCTTGAAAGTCCTTAAAGTGAGGCAAAGGATTCATTGGCATTTCTTTTAGGGCAGAGAGCCACTGTTTCCCTTTGAACACAGGCTGATGTTTTAATTGTTCACATGCCATCCTTTAAATGTGATGTCTCCGACCCTGCAAAAGAACCTATTCTTCTAGGTAGGGTGCTTAAAGATAGCTAATGAAATGCAAACCAGAACATCCCACCTGCTCGTATCACTATCTCATTAAAGGATAAGATACTTCATGGGAACCATGCGTAGCGACTGGAATAAATGAGTCACAATCAACTGTTTGATGACACTTCTGTCCTCTGTTTTCTACCTAGATAGTAGACTTACACATAATCTTGCTCCCCCCAAAAGTAAGAAAGGCACTCAAATTAACACAGTATGTATAGTTGTTATTATTATTATTTTTAAAGACACCGTGTGACATTAAGTAGAATCCTCAGGGCTGGTTTTTCTGGGTCACTGCCCTCATCACACCGAACGTGCCTGAGCTTCCCTGTGCCTGCACACACTTCCTTAGACAGGAGCACATTACCGAGGACACCCGAGCACAAGGAGGCGGCAGCTCGCGAAGTGCTAGCATTTGCAACGGTTCTGAGAAATTTATTCAGAAGAACAAAAGGTTCAGTTGTTACAATGCTGTTCAAATTTTCTAGCATACTTTGAATGTTCACGTTTTAAAACACAATTTTCTAGTAACAAAAAAACTGTCAGCTTACAAAAGCTCTATGCAAAAAAAGATGCAAAAAAAAAGGATGGTTACTTCCTTTGATAACTGAATCTTTAGCATCTTCTGCAATTCAAGGGAACTAAAGCTGAGATAGATTATTGTACAAATGGGAGTTGCACTCCCAAATTATATTTAGTCCTTGTGTTAGATACCACCTTGTGCTATAATTACTAGACTGGTAATTTGTTCTCAACAATATTAAAAGTTCTCTTTACACACACGTGTGTCTCAACAAGCATGAGTTGATGTGACCTGAATATATCTAAATGATGCAAGAGTTGCCACCATACATGCTTTCCACCAAAATGCCACATAAAAATCCAAGAACTGTTGTTTCTACATCTTGTTACATAAGCCCTTATCTGAAGATTTAAGTGGCTTTTAGTGATAATGTGTATATATTTAGTCTTGCTAATAATGAAGCCTTTGATTTAAACTAGAACCGTATAACGGGAATAAGAAATATGACTGAAAGTCTGTCCAAAGTTTCCAGAAAGGTAGTAAAATGCTAAAACCTAGAAAAGAAAAAGGGGACACTAATAGGTAGCAAATCCTTAAGTTTAAAACAAGTGACTAACACAGGTTTAAGAAATATCTACAAGGTCCACAGTTCAAGTTTGGGAGGGGAAAAGGAAAAGGAAAAGTGCAAAATAACTACCCATCCACAGGTACAGATCAACTCTTTAAAATCAAAGAAGTTTTTCAGATGCCTCCAAGTGGCTCTGGCTATGTTGGTAAGATCTGTTCTCCAACATCAGAACAGAAAGTAGTGTTCTTAATGTCAGTGGGCTTCCTTAGTTCTGTGAATTTTTTTGTATATATTACAGTTAATTGATAATTACTGAAGTGTACTTATTAGGTGGAATTTAACAAGCTTAAACAAGTCAGTTACATACTATAACAATTAGCTGATTCTATATGCAGTAGGTCCACTGAAGTATCATGAAGCTAGAACACATCATTCATTCACAACCCACTGCTCTAATCCATGAATTTCTCCATCATGGCTCCCTCGATCCATCACTCATGATTGATCTTTCCCCTCTTCGGCCAATCATTTGTTAATTTAATAAATACTTAACAAATCTTCACAAATGTGCAAGTAGAATCTGGGAATACCATATTACCAAAATAGTCATACTCAAAAAAAGGCGGTGGGGTGGTGGTGGGGAAGATATTGACAGTCTTACTGCTTTTCTGCATGTCAGTGGTATTCACGATCCACAGGATGGTACTACGGCCTACCATCTTCCAGTGGAAGTTTGATGAAATGTGTGCAACCTGAAGCATCTTTTCTTTTAACAACAACATATCTATACAAAGCCAGAAGACTAACAGGTCCCTGAATGTAGACACATCCTTTCCACTCTCCATGAGCTCATTCAGTCAGAACGACCATGCTTTAGCTAGTGAGTTTGGGTGTAAAACATTTAGGAAAAAAGTACAACCATATAGAGCAATACTAGGTTTTCTGTGAATGAACACTTGAAAAATAAAAATTTTACAAATCAAGTATTACAGAAAAATCTCATACAAACAGTACCCTTTGGATGTTTATATTTTCTCTCCCTACTTAAAATTTCATTAGGAAGACAAGAGACCAAGATATTAAAGGACTGCATGGCTTCAGAAAGGGATGGGTTAGGAGCCTTAAAAGAGACAAGACAGTTCACAAGATGAGTAAGACACTCTGTGGAAGGCATGCAAAGATGCGGAGCACTGTACAGTTCAGCCGATGATCCACAGGGTTCTGTCTATACTCATGTCCTGAACACTCTAACATCAAAAGCAGAGGAAGCCCTAATACTTGGGATACTTAAAAGATGCTTGGAAAAAAGGTTAATACTGAGTGAGGCCACAATTTGGCAACACGTGTTAGTGGGAGGGGAAGAATCCCCTGTGTCTTTTCTGCACAACTGCCCCCAACCCAGCAGGTGCTGAAGATCACAAACTAATGGTTACACCCACAGAGGTCTAGGTGGACCTTGAGGTATTTATCTGAATCAAAATATGTCTTGTATACAAAGGGCCGTGGAATTATATTCATAATGGCAATTATTTTCTCACTAAAATACTGTAAAAGCTACAAAAGGGTAATTTTGCCCTTAAGAGATAAGAACAGCTTCTGTCCACAGAGGCCAAGCTGGACAATTTTTCTGGTGTTCTTAAGGCTCAACATTTTGCAACCCAACAAAATCATGATGCAGAAGGAAAGGACTTCCTCTTTTCCCTGATGGCAATGTGCCTCATTCAGGTCCAGGGTTTCCACAGTGGTGAGACAGGAGAGGTCTGCCTGTCTCCACCTCTGTCTCTTCCCACTAGTTAGTGATCTAGCAAGTAAAGAGGAGAATAAGCAAAGCCTGGTGTTGCACCTGTTCCTGCCGCTGTTACTCACTTTATAGACACAGGGCAGAAGAGAGTTTCCATCACGAGGGGAACTTTTAGAGGACTTCACATTTGTATTGTGTGTGCGTGTATGTATAATGAAGTATGGAATTCATTAGAAATAGGGAGGAGAATGTCTTCAGAATATGTCCCTGAAATAAGACAGATAAGAAAAAACAGACAAAAGTGAAAATGACAAAAAATATGGAACATATTGGAAAATTAAAAAGATGCAGAAATAAAAAATGCAAACCATTTATGACGGGGGAAATATACTAGAAAATAGACATTACCTGGCCCTTTCCCCACCCCTGCCGCACCAACCTGAAAAACACCAGCCCTTTTGATTGAAAAGATACAGCTATAGGTGGATACTTTGGTATCTCATCCCTGATAAGTTTAGTAGCAAAGTTTTAAAATTGTTTTACTTTTTAAATAAAGGTTGAAGAACTAACCTTCAAGACTATTCTGTCTCCCTGGATTTTGCCAGTAAACTCTTAATAACCACTTCATAAAAATTTTGTAGTTTATCCAGTGTATCCTCAATAACTTAAATTTTTTAAAAAGGAAGATTTTTATGGATACATTTCTATGCATATTTCTCCCATTTTTCATGATGAAATGGAAGGAACATAAGTAGTAATAACTAAAAATGGCATTCCAGGTTTCTTTAAAAAATTGACTTTTGTAAGCGCTGACTTGAGTGTTTTTGGCATATACCAAATTTGAGGTAAAAACAATCTATCAAAACTAGTAATAAAAATAATTTTCCAGTACTGCAATTACATAAACTCTTAAAATCATTATTATTATCTTAAAATAACCATTTTAAAAATGGGTTACATTGGAAGCATTATTTTCATATAAATTTCAATACTTCTGACTTTGGTTATCTTGGTCTGTAGCTTGAACAGAATATGCAAGAGAAAGAAATGGTTTATATTTTCACATACCCATCCATCTGGCCATTTGATTCTCAAAACAATCAGACTGAGTAATTTTGCATTTGCATTGTTTTTAAGCTTAACTGCAACATAAAGTTCTAATTTAAAAAAATGACTCTATCCCGCAATTGCACTGAGGTGGGTGGGGTGTGTGTGAACCAACTAGGAGAACCACGTGAGAGGAAGCCTAGAAATGGGCTTCCCTTGAAAGGACAGAAGCGGAGAAGTATAAAGGATGAGAAGTTACAAAAGGAAAAAAATTAAGACTTCCTGTTTAGCAGGAAGGAACTACACAATTATTTTATCCCCAAAGGAATGCCAGTTCTTAACAAAATAAATACAATGAAAGATTTTTTTTTAGGACTTTTAACCTAAAGATGAAGACTATATGGTTAGCTAATAATAGCAAACAATTCATGCAGCTATGTAAATAAGAAAGGAAAACAATATTGCACTAAAAGGGGAGCAGGAATAGTCCAGCTCTTTCACTGACTCAGCGTATCCAGCCATTTCCTGTACGCGTTGGCAAACCTGGCCTGCTCTACGTTCCGGCAGGTGGACAACACTTGATCGATGAACCTGTGTTCCATTTCCAGGCCCAGGGAATCTGGAGCCGGGGTCCGCTTCAGGCGCTTTGTTTCCTGGGAGTAGCCTTGCTTGCTGGAGTCACTCAGTCCATCCACTTCCATTGCCTGAGCTGAGTGAGGGCCTGCTGGGATGTGGTGCGAGTCACTAGAAGGGCCCCCAGGGCTGTCTGCAGGTGACGACTGGGTCACATTGTGAGGAAACCTACCACTTAAGTGATGCTGAAGGTAGAAAACGTGCCGCCTGTGAAACAGGAGAGACAGTATAGAGAAAAGGAAGATCACGTCACAAAGTCAAGCTTTTCAAGAAAAACAAATTTAAAAAAGTTGGTTATTTTAAAACATACAGTAGTCAGTCCACTGCTCCATTTGTAACCAACAGTCATCTGGGAGAAGGTGGCAGAGTAGTGATGATAAAGTCTCTGGGTATTTTGACAGACAAGCCCAGATTATGTATGGGTTTATTTGTGAAAAAGGTTTTTAAATAGCATTGCCTGAGATGATGACAGTCATTTGAAGTTCTTATTCTTCGTAGACTATAATAGGAAACCAAACATAGGTCTTAGCCACTCTCTGCTATAAATTAAAATACAAAACCAAAAATCAACCTTGTTGATAATTCAAAAGACAAGTGAGTCTGAAAAAAAAAGGGAGGATTAACTAGTTTCTCTAGAAGCTTAGTCCATGGTCTCCATCCAATACTTCCTTTAATAAGAACAATCCCCTCTAGTTGGTGTTGTTACTAGAAACCATGCCAACTTCCCCCTCAACCAATCACTACCTGCGCTGGGAATGTGCCGGGCTCTGGGTGAAGCAGGAACTACAGGATGCAGTTCCTATTCTTCCTCTACTGCCCTGAGGATCGCGTGGAGTTATTCATTAAAAATGAAAATCCTCGTGCCTAATCTACAAAAATTTGACTCAGTGGAGTGCACGTCTACTGTACACAATAAACTACACAGGTCCTAGGTTGTTATATCTTTTCATTCATATCCGTACCTCTAATCCCTTAAAAATGTAGTATTATCCACTTTCCCAGCATCTCCTGCAGTAGACAGGTACACCCAGGGGTATCCAACCCACAGCCCCATGGACGTGGCCCAACACAAAATCATAAATTTACTTACAACCGTTTTTGGGTTCATCAGTTTTCATTAGTGTTTGTGCATTTAATGTGTGACCCAAGACAGCCCTTTCAGTGTGGCCCAGAGACACCAAAAGGCTGGACACCCCTGAATAGAGAACATAACTTAAAGGACAGATAAACTCCTTTAAGAGCAATGAATCTGTGGTAGAAACTGGCATGTATAATACAGAGGCCACTCCAACTATCTACCTCTTCCCCAGTCTCCCCCTAACTCCAATTAATTTTTAACATTTCTGTTCCACTAATTTAGCTCTCTCTCAAACACAAAAATATTTTTAATTCTCTGAGCCTATTAATGGGCTTAAATATAAAACAGCAACAAAAATCTATAACACCAAAATGACACATAAGTCGATATATTTTCTTTCTTGAAAATGGGAGTGTCCTGTCTTTAAGAGAAAAAAATTCTGTATTTATGAAGGTGCCAAAGTGGGGAGATTGTCTTCCATCTTCTAACTACATGCAGACTGGAAAATGGGGGGAAATCTCAATTAACTTTAAAAATAATACAAATATTTAAAAACCTACCTTCTACCTAGCATAGGCAAGTCTCTTGTCTATAAATAGAATCCCATGACCTAATTAGAAACTGTGTTTATAAAGATGAAGATGCATCAAACTAGAATACGATCCAAAATTAACCAGAGGTTCCCATACCTGGACTTCATTTCAACATGAAAGTTACTTTACTGTCAAATGTGCTCAGGACTCAAGTTATGAAGTTGTTACTTTAAAAAAAATGTGTCAAGAGACTATACTTAATAAGTACCTGAAGAACAATAAAGCTCAATTATTCTCAGGTTCTAATGAATGGTCGGACTGTGCATCCAATATACCTGGTAGGATTCTTTGTTTTTAAAAAAGCAGATGGCAGTGCTCCATTTTGCATACACTACGTATCAGTATCTTCAAGGAAGGAGTCCAGAAACTTTTAGTTTGGAAGTAACATGCTATTCTGTTGTGCAGTCAAGGCTGAACATCACCCTAAGCTGTAAGCAAACATCCATGTGAGAAACCTCCTACTGACAATGGTCACGAGAAGGATATGGTAATACTGTCACCGTCAAGTCACTCCGGCAAAGCTCCACAAGCAGATGACCGCATTTGCCCAGGCAGGCAGGAGTCCGATGCAAGCACTTCTGTAGCGCTCACAAAGGCATGCACAGTTTCGTGCAGGAAATGAATTTTCCTTTCTCTTACCTATGACACCAAAGGGTTTCATGTCCTGGGTAGGAGTCAATAAGATCAGTGCTGAATTCAACTTCTTCTTCAAGAAGATGGGGAATATTTATCCTTGGTTCCTCTGCTGAAGCTGCTGCTTCTTCGTCTTTTGGAAGGAGGGCTGGCTCACTTTTCAAAGGGTTTTGTTCCAATACAGAACTGTCTTTCACAGTTTGGTTAATCAAAGACTTTAGCAAAAACTGTCGGTAGTGAAATCCGCTGTGGTCTGAAACATGCATGGATGCCCAGTGTTTAGTAGAAGACAGTTCATCAAGAAGAACCTTGTAGGAAGAAAAAACAGAGGTGAAAAGAAATTGTCAAAGGTTTTCCTTTCCCTATTAATGCCTTGAATTTCCCCTTCATTTCCGTTTTTTTGGACACCATTCCTACCATATTTTGTATACAGTGTCTAACACAGTGGTGCTGCTTAGTAGAAGCTTAGTAAATGCTAGTTTCCCCATTCCTTTATAAAGGCATAGATTTTTAAATGCACACACACACACACACACACACACACACACACATACACACACACCACAGAATTTAAGTACTTGTCATTTTTCCCTGGACCTTGATCCATCACATTCTGATGGGCATGCATCAATAAAAAAAAACAATTTTTAAAAATAATAATGAACATTAAAGTGTTCATTTAAAGTAATGCTGATACTGAAAAATATAAATTCAGAGGTTGCTTTGATGTAAACTTTCTTTTACATTTAATGAACCTGTACTATACCTAACTTAATTATAACAATAGACTCAATGTAATGATTTGTTCTTCACTACAAGCACCAGGAGGGCAGAGACCATGTCTGTTCTGTTCAATACTTAATTCTAAGGGCTTAGTGCAGAAACATGACGCCCAAGTAATGGGAATTTTCAAGAGCGCGTGACTTTTACTATTCATTTCAACTCAACAACAATGACAAATCATTTTTTTTGAAGGTAGATGAGACAAAGTTCAGTAGTGAATTGTTTAAATCTTTGTATTATCAATTCTGCAAACTAAACAATTTCAAATGGAATGATAAAAAGAAAAGCCACATTCATGAAAAATTAAACTATTTGGCAGTGTCTGGGACAGGTAGCAAATGCAAACTGTCACGCCAGTGAAAGGTGCACGGGAGGCCCACCACTTCCACCAGAGGATTGTTAGATCAGCTAAGGGAAAAAGATATGCTTTACAACAGTGAATACAGACTGTACAATGTCAAAAGGTTCCTTGACCTGTTTTAAAGACCCCAGAAAAATGACTTCTCCTGACCAAGATCCCTTCTCCACTTTCCCTTTCCTCCCTGGAAGAAATCTTTCCCTCTTCCGAACCTCCATACTTCTTGTGTGTTTTGCCATACATATATACTCTAGAATCTTCTGTGCATCTTTTCATCCCCACTGTACAAGTTCTTTAATATATGTATTTGTTCCTAATTATGTGTCCATTACCCTATACCCACTGACATCAGAGGGGATGTGTAAGTGTTCTATGACTGACTGAACGAGTGAACAACTGAATGAACAAAGTAACTATACAGAAGGATAAGCTTACTCCCTGCTAGGATGGTTAAGTTACATCAGTGAAATGTTTTAAATATCTCCTTTAAATTCTTTATAAAGAGTTTACTAAAATAAAAATCAACCTGCCTTTTGACCCAGCAATTCCACTGCTAGGATTATATCCCAAGAATCCTAAAACATCAATTTCAAAGAACCTATGCACCACAATGTCCATAGCAGCACAATTTACAATAGCCAAGAGTTGGAAGCAACCTAGGTGCCCGTCAGTAAATGAATGGATCAAAAAATTGTGGTACATATACACAATGGAATTCTATGCAGCAGAGAGAAAGAAGGAGCTACTACCCTTTGCAACAACATGGATGGAACTGGAAAGCATTATGCTGAGTGAAATAGGCCAGGCATTGAAAGACAAATACCATATGATCTCACCTTTAACAGGAAGCTAAACAACAAGACAAACAAGCAAACAGAATAAAAACAAAGACACTGAAATAGAGAACAAGGGGACAGTGACCAGAGGGGAGAGGGAAGGGAATTGAAAGGGAAAAAAGGGGAGGGATTTTGAGGAACAAGTATGAAAGACACAGGGATGAGGACTGGGGGGGAGGAAATGGGAGGGAGGTGGGGAGCATGGGTCGGGGGGGCTGGGATGGGAGAAACAGACAAAAAAACTGTACTTGAAAAATAACTAAATAAAATTTAAAAAAAAAAGAGTTTACTCACAGCCACATACATTTATTCTGGAGGGAACCTCTGGTGAGTCACGGAGAAATGGAAAACAGGACTGTTTGATTTAAAAGGTGAGCAAACAGCACCAGATAAACTTCTAGTTTAAAAAAACCCTAAAACTAATCTTAAGGTTTTCTACATTTATAAAGAACTAAGTTGCACGATATGTAGGCTATAATACAACAGATTTTAAATTTTGGTGCAGTGTCTCTGAAATCACACTTGTTTAAAAAGAAATTTGTGTAACATAAAAACATTTAAATCATTTTTATTGCATATTTCTGCATATAAAATTTATAATTTTGAAGCATAAAAAGAGGAGATATATAAAAGGTTTCCAACAAAGTCAATTAATTCCTTTAAAAAACTTCTCTGACTTTTACAGGGCATTTTTTAGAATAAAAAGGTATATAAACAGGGAATGACTAAAAAAAAGACAATTGCTTTTAAGTAATGTTAAAGGCACGGTATAAAGGTAAGCTTACATGTAAGGCACCGACACAATGAATGATCTCTGTATGATATACCTTAAACATCATTATTCTTTTCCAATGTTCCAGATTTAAAAAAAGTGAATAAATAAATGACAAGAAAACTATAGAAGCATGGCTCCAAACAGAAGTATAACAGGTTTAAAATGAAAAACTAATGAAAATGCTTGTTCTTATACACATATTACATCAGTTTTATAAGCTTTTAAAATTTTTTGGTTTTTAGAACAGTTAAGATACCACTTCGCACTGGTCAGAATGGCCATCATAAACAAATCAACAAACCACAAGTGCTGGCGGGGATGTGGAGAAAAGGGAGTCCAGTGCACTGTTGGTGGGAATGCAGACTGGTGCAGCCACTGTGGAAAGCAGTATGGAATTTCCCCCCCAAAATTTAAAAATGGAACCACCTTTTGACCCAGCAATTCCACTGCTGGGATTTTACCCTAAGAATCCTGACACACCAATCCAAAAGAACCTATGCACCCCAATGTTTATAGCAGTGTTATTTATAACAGCCAAGTACTGGAAACAGCCTAAGTGCCGTTAATTAATGGATGGATCAAAAAACTATGGTATGTTCACACTATACAGCAGAAAGAAGAAAGGAGCTCCTACCCTTTGTGACAGCATGTATGAAACTGGAGAGTATTATGCTAAGTGAAGTAAGCCAGATGGTAAAAGACAAATACTATATGATCTTGCCTGTAAGTGGAACCTAATCAACAAAACAAACAAGTGAGCAAAATATAACCAGAGACATGGACACAAAGAACAAACAGAGTGACCAGACGGGAGGGGCGAGGGGAATAATCGGAGAAAGAAGGGGAACAGTCAAGGCAAGGAACAAGTATAAAGGACCCACGGACAAGGACAATGGGGGAAGGGAAAGAAGACTGAAAGTGGGAGGAGGTGTGTGCAGGGCAGGGGAGAGTAACAGAGGAAAAATAAGGACAATTGTAGTTGAACAATAATTTAAAAAATGGTTTTTTTGAAAAAATACAATAAAAATGAACTATTAACAAGATAAAAATAAATAAAACACAGTTTCCAACAGTCAAAAAAACTTTTTTTCTTCTGACTATAAAATACAAAATAATCATTACAGAAAAATTTAAAAAATATATGTATATAGAGCTCCAGGCCCAGCCTCGGGTGAGTGCCCTGGGAGGGCAGACAGGGTGCTGAGCCTCCTCATCTGGATCCTCACTCTCTCCTATACTTCCTCCCAGGAGATTCTTTGACTGTCATATCAAGAATAGACTATGTGAGGGACTTCTGGCCAAAATGGAGGCATAGGTAGACACACTATGCCTCCTCACACAACCAAAAGAAGGACAACAACAAATTTAAAAACAAAAAACAACCAGAACTGACAGAAAATCAAACTGTATGGAAGTCCAACAACTAAGGAGTTAAAGAAGATTCATCCAGACTGGTAGGAGGGTTGGAGACTGGCAGCCACCAGCTGGAGGACCAGGGCGGGTGAGGTGGCAGGTAGTAGAGCAGGTGGTTCCACATTAGGGTTCAGATAAACCAGGAGAAACAACTGGGGAGCGAAACAGACCCACAACCCAGGGCTCTAGCATGGGGAAATAAAGCTTCAAATCTCTGATTAAAAACACCTCTGACGGCTGTGGCGGCAGTGGGGAAAACTCCCAGCCTCACAGGAGAGTTCGTTGGAGAGACCCATAGGGTCCTAGAACATACACAAGCCCATCCACCCGGGAACCAGCACCAGAAGGGCCCAGTTTGCTTGTGGGTAGCAGGGGAAGTGACTAAAATCCTGCAGAGAGCAGAGCAAGCACCAGCGTTCCCTCTTGGACCCCTCCCCCACATACAGCATCACAACACAGTGATGTGGGTTGCCCCACCCTGGTGAACACCTAAGGCTCCGCCCCTTACTACATAACAGGTGTGACAAAACAAAACAAAACAAAAAAATGGCCCAAATGAAAGAACAGATCAAAGCTCCAGAAAAAATACAACTAAGCAACCTATCAGATGCTCAGTTCAAAAAACTGGTGATCAGGATGCTCACAGAATTGGTTGACTTTGGTCACAAATTAGATTTTAAAAAAGGCTATGCTAAGTGAAATAAAGGAAAATCTACAGGGAACCAATAGTGATGGGAAGCAAACTGGGAGTCAAATCAATGGGGTGTATCAGAAGGAAGAAAGAAACATTCAACCAGAAAAGAATGAAGAGACAAGAATTAAAAAAAGTGAAGAGAGGCTTAGGAACCTCCAGGACATCTGCGAACATTCCAACATCCAAATTATAGGGATACTAGAAGAAGAGAAAGAACAACAGGTGGAAAAGTTATTTGAACAAATAATAAAGGAGAACTTCCTCAATCTGGCAAAGGAAAGACTTCCAGGAACTCCAGGAAGCTCAGAGAGTCCCAAAGAAGTTGGATCCAAGGAGGAACACACCAAGGCACATCATAATTACATTAGCCAAGGTGAAAGATAAGCAGAGAATCTTAAAAGCAGCAAGAGAAAAGGAGACAGTTACCTATATAGGAGTGCCCAAAACACTACCAGTTGATTTCTCAAAAGAGACCTTGCGGGCAAGAAGGGACTGGAAAGAAGTATTCCAAGTCATGAAAGGCAAGGACCTACATCCAAGATTACTCTATCCAGCAAAGCTTTCATTTAGAATGAAAGGGCAGATAAAGTGCTTCCCAGATAAGGTAAGTTAAAAGAGTTCATCATCGCCAATCCCTTATTATATGAAATGTTAAAGGGACTTATCTAAGAAAAAGAAGATCAAAAGTATGAACAGTAAAATGACAACAAACTCACAGTTATTAACAACTGAACCTAAAACAAAACAAAAACAAACTAAGCAAACAACTAAAACAGAAAAAGAATCACAGAAATGGAGATCATGTGGAGGGTTATCAGTGTGCAAGTGGGTAGGGAGGAGGGGGGAAGGGTACAGAGAATAAGTAGCATAAATAGTAGGTAGAAGATGGAGAGGGGGAGGTAAAGAATAATATAGGAAATGTAGAAGCCAAAGAACTTATATATATGACCCATGGTCATGAACTAAAAGGGGGGAAGGGGGTGAGAAGGGGTGCACCGGGAGGAGGGGAATAAAGGGTGAAAAATGGAACAACTGTAACAGCATAATCAATAAAATATATTTAGAAAAATACAGATATAAACAAGTAAAAAAAAATATTGCCAATGATAACCACTTTTAACATTCTGGCATATAAACAATTTCTCTGCTGTTTTTTAAAGCATGCATATGCACAGTTTACTTTTAACATAAATTTGGGATACTCTTTTATACTGATTTTATTCCAGTTAAATTATAAATATATTCCTATGTCATTAATATTATTCTAGAACATATTTTTCTCTTTTGCATAATATTCCATTCTAACAATTATCACAATTTAACCATTTTCTGATTTTGTTTCCACTCTTGTATAAGTAACAATCTTGTGAATGTATACATGTATATAAATCAATGTGCATATCTTAGTTATTTAGGATAAATTTCTAGAAGTTTACTAACTGGAATAGTGAGAAAAAAATTGTAAAGTTCTCAATATATATTGCCAAAATCATGCCCAGAAAGGACTGGAAGTTCATTTTAACATCTACTTTCTAAATTCTTTTTTTTTTTTTTTTTTTCTTTTTTTTTTCTTTTTTTTTTTTTTTTCTTTTTTTTTAATCTTATCAATACTTTAATGTTTTTTTTTTTGGGGGGTTGTTCCTTTCACAAATTTAGTAAGTGGAAAACCATTCATTTTAATTTGTATTTTCCCATCTATCTGTAAGCTAAATATTTCCTCTTCACTTATTTCCCATTTGTTTCTTTTAGGAATTGCCTGTTAGGCCTAATTTTCTTTTATAAATTGCCTAATTTACTATTTGTGATAGTGATTATTTTTCCTATGGGTTTTTAAGATATCTTTATATATAAAGGGTATTGTCTACCTTAAAAATACTTTTCTTACTGTATTACTACAACTTTTTTAATTCCTTTTTTCTTCAGATTTTTTTTTCATTTGGAGTTCATTTAGGTATATTAGATTAAAATCTAATAATTATTTTCTAAACCATCAATCAATCTTATCAGCATTACAAATTGAACAAAGAATCCTTCAATTGTGTGAAATGTTTTATTCATCTTTGATGAAATTTCTATATATTATGTATTAGGATTTGTTTCTGGGATTTATATTTTCTTCTATTACTATGCATATTTTTTTGAGCCAGTATCACAGTTTTAATTATTCTATAAACATTTAAATATGTAATGGTATTCAGATTTCCTTTTCTTCTTTTCAACAATTTCTTAGCTACTCTTGAATCTTTATTTTAAAAAAATTTTTTTAATCCTCTCCAAAGAGTATGTCCCATTGATTTTAGAGAGAGAGGAAGTGGGGGTGGGTGTTGAAGGGAAGACAAAGAGAGAAACATCAATCAGTTGCCTCCCGTACACACCCCCACTGGGGACTCAAACTTGCAAACCTTTTTGTGTAGAGGACAACATTCCAACCAACTGAGCCACATAACCTGGGCTATTATTTCTAATGAACCTTAAAATTAGTTTTTGAAGTTGAAAAACAAATTGGTTGTTTTTAGTGTATTTACAGAGTTGTGCAGCCGTCACTACTATCTCATTTCAGAACATTGTCACCACCTCTATTCCTATTAGAAGTGCCCTAACTTCCCTTCCCCCAGCATCTGGCATCCAGTTGTCTGCTTTGCCTATTCTAAATATATCATATAAATGGAACTGTATGCTATGTGGTCTTTTAAAAGTTTCATCTATGTTACAGCATGTATCGGGACTCCACCCCTTTTTTGATGGCTAAATAATATTCCATTTGTGGCTATATCGTATTTTGTTTATCCATTTCTCAGGGATTGGACATCTGGGTTGTTACTTCTGGCTACTATGAACAATGAATGCTATGAACATCTCCTGCACATGTTTGGATTATGAAAATGTTTTCAATTTTTCTGGGTATATACCTAGGAATAGAATTGCAGGGCCATATATGATAATTCTATGTTTAATTTTTTAATTCTTTTTTTAAAAGACTTTATTTACTTTTATTTTATCATTTTTTTTTGCTGATGTGCTTTTTTAAAATATATTTTATTGATTATGCCATTACAGCTGTCCTATTCCCCCCCTTCATTCCCTTCCACCCTTTTTTAGGAAACTCCGAATTGTTTTCCATATTGGCTACACCATTTCACATTCCTACCAGCAGAGTATAAGTGTTTCAATTTCTCTATATCCTTGCTAAGACTTGTTACTGTCTGTCTTTTTTTTTCTGTCTTT
Source organism: Artibeus jamaicensis (assembly GCF_021234435.1). Lineage (NCBI taxonomy): Eukaryota > Metazoa > Chordata > Mammalia > Chiroptera > Phyllostomidae > Artibeus > Artibeus jamaicensis. The sequence continues at coordinate 37,771,718 of NW_026522030.1, read as the reverse complement.
TAAATTTTATCCACCCTAGCTGTTTGTGTAGTATCAGACTGTGGCTTTGGTTTGCATTTCTTTAATGGCCAATGATGTTGAGCATCTTTTCATCTTTACATTTGTATATCAACTTTTAATTGGCTAGTAACAATCTCTGCTCATCTGTGAGTCTTCCCAGTCAACCCACCCTAAAAAAACGAGACTATTTTAAAATTTACTTAATTATGTTCACTTAAACACACAAACATCACAGGGAATATACAACAGAAAATTAAAACCTCTCATAAGTCCACTTTATAGACTGACAAACACTCTTTAGTCTCCAACCATTTTTTTGAACAGAAAACTAACACGTGCCTATTATAGAAAATAGAAGAAAATATATCCATCACGGCACTGTGTGTTACAATATGCCAGGTACTGTTCTAAACATTTTAAAGTCACATTTAATGCTAATAATATATGTAATGAGAATATATATTGTTTATATCCTTATCCTAAAACAAACATTTTTCTTCAAGTAATCTTCCAAAGTGTGATTTATGTTATAAAACAAAATATTCCCATATATGTGGGTGTATGTATGTGTGTATCTATATATTTGGTTGCTGTTGTTGTTTTTAAGCTGCTCTGGGCTACTGGTACTTCTCTGATTACTTTCTCTAATAGGCAAAGCACAGCACGACACGATCTCCTAGCCCAGCTCAATAGCCCGGCTTACAACAGCAGAAAGGTGATTTTGCAAATCCAGCCCTCTTCACTGAGAGTGAGACACTACTGTGTGAGGGCAGTGAGGACAGGAAAAGCACAGAGTCTCCGTAACGGCAGGGCAAGCTGACAGCATGTGAGCAGTGGGCCCAAGCAGCTGAGTCAACACACCACTAATGAATTCTCATCTTCAATATCAGATGGTTTCAAGTAACCAAGAATTTCATCTTGGCCCCAAGTTCCTGATTTTGTGGGGACGCCACTGGAAAAGGTTCATATCAACGCAGGAAAGCTTCCAAAACCTGCTCAGCTCACCTGGACTTGGCCTTCCCTCTTTATCCTCAGCTCTCCTCAACCCCCACATACGACAAGCCGTGAGGCTGACATGACTGGCTCTAAGCACTCAATAGCCCCCCTCTACCCACCGGGTAACTTGTATTCATTCCTCCAGACTCCCAACAGTGGAGCATTCCTCCCCGTGACAGCTGCTCCAACGAGCCCAACCTGGATGAGGAGTGATCTCTGTGCTCCCACCTGTACCTTGGGCTTCCCTCGGTGTCTGTAAATGTCACACTGCTTTGTAACTGTTCGGGTATCTGCTTCCTCCACTACATTTTCAATTTGTTTAGAGCAAGCTCTTTGTCTTTATGTCACACTCAACGTACAGGACAGTGTCTGGAAATCACAGGGTTTCGTACATTTTCAAGAGCAAACTGCAGTGAGTGGACCTAGCAAACTGGTAGCCAGTTTCACCTAAATTTCTATGGGGAACAGAAAAAGAAACTAAAATGTAGTGAGCCTCTGCTATTAGGTGCCCAGTACTTTATACACATTAGCTTAAGTAATTCTCATAATAATCCACGGAGGCAGAAAGTAGAGCCCCCATTGTATAGATGAAAACATTAAAGCTTTATTTCCACATATAGCTAGGAGAGTCATAATCTGAACCCAGGTCAATGTCTGGTACATAATTCTGTCTTAGCACTTTACAGTTCATTAGGTGTCCTCCCCTCCTGAAACATAAAGCCATGTACACTGGAGGGGAAGCACTACTCTCCTAGAATTGCTGGCTTAAAATCTTCTTGAAGGGAAAACTTTCCTATTTCTCTTGGAGGGATCCCTGGCTAGAAAAACAGAGAGAGGAGAGGGAACCTATGAAAGGAGATGCATAAAAAAGAGGATAGTGAGCAAAAGTTAGAGAATAGTTTCTCCATTAATCTGAAAGCATTTTGACCCCTTTGAAGAGTTTCAAGTCTAGGAAACTTTTAGAAAAGTACCCTAGATTCTGATGGCACTGATACTGTAAAAAGGGAAGAAAAAAAATAGAAAAATTGTAGTATGTAAGAAGGAGCACGAAAACTCCTGGTTCTCATTCTATGAATAATAAGTGATGCCAACTGTGGCCAAGTCTAAGCCATTAAAATTCTCCAGTACCTTCCATCTCTTCATTTCTAAATTGAAAGGATTAGACTGTGACAGTTTCCAACCTGGCTCTGCATCCAAATAATACCCTCAGCTTGTGAAAACTACTGATCTCGAAATCCTACCCTAATTCCAAGTCAATAAGGGTGGACCTTAGGAATCCTCTGGATTTTGATAGACTCAGCCAAGTTTGGGAATACCTGGGTGAAATCTTATTCCCTACCCAAGAGATACTGTGAAAAGGCAGCCAGCTGATTCAGTACAGTTAAGTCACATAACCAAAGACCACACACACCAGGAAGTTTCAGCTCTGCCTGGTGTGGTTCAGTGGACTGAACGCCGGCCAACAAACCAAAGGGTTGCTGGTTCGATTCCCAGTCAGGGCACATGCCTGGGTTGCAGGCCAGGTCCCCAGCAGGGGGCACACTACAGACAACCACAAATTGATGTTTCTCTCCTTCTCCTCCTTCCCTCCCCCCCCTCCAAAAATAAATGAACAGAACCTTTTTTTTTTTTAAAAGAAAAAAAGTTTCAGTTCTGTACTGCTTCATAATCCTTCCTGTTTCAGGACAAAATGAGTTATACTCAGTCTCCCTTATTCCTTGCACCTGCCTTTGTTCTACCAATGCACGAGTCTTAAGAGTGACAGAAATGCTGGTGAGGAACACACTTTTTTAATTGCCAGGTAGTCTCCGGAGGTATCAGCTGTCATGGGCCTCTCTAGGCTGCTGGGGTGCGGCCATTAGTTCCTCTAGTTTCCTCCTTCAAAGCTCCTCTGAGGAAGAAATACCATCACTAGATTTAAAGGGCAGGCATGGAGTGTGCTAGGGAGATGCAGTAACAGCCCCACCTTGACATCCAGCTTGGCCAGCTGTTGTAAAACCCAGATGCGGTGAGACCAGGCATTATAGTTGCTTGGGTATCTCCCTGCTGCTTCCCCACAGACCTCCATCTCTTCTTGTATTAGTCGCTGCGTCCTTTCTGTAGGAACTGATCCCAAGTTTCCTTTGGTCGCAAAGGAAGGCAAGCAGGTTTCCTGAATTAGCTGTTGTAGCACCCATCGTCTGTTCAGGTAGCATGTGGAAATGAGAATGAGGAAAGAACATAAACCAGAGAGAAAAAGCAGAGTGTTTTTTTGTTCTTAATTTAACTTCCATTCAAAGATAGAGCAAAATAGTACCTGTCATAAGCCCATTTTGGGGAGATGGTGGGGGGATTGATTTTGTTTTTAACTTTAGTTGCATGCATTGGGGCAGGGGGAGGAACAATAAAAAAGAAACCCTAAAAATGTTACAATTTGTCCAAAAAAGAAAAGAATGTCATCAGTTCCAAAATGGCAACTCCAAAACTCCACTGGGCCAAGAAATGCAAAGGCACCCGGCGTGTGTGTGCACACGTGCGTGCAGGTGCACTTCAGTGGTGGTGATCAGTGGGGCAGAGGATATAGTTAATGGCTAGTAAGTACTAGCAGAGGGATCATGGTTCATGTCTTTAATTCTAGTCTAATGCCTCACCCTATGTGTATTTGTTTGTTTGCAAACAAGAAGCTGCATTATGACAGCTTTCATTAAGCAAAATTTCTGTATTATCACATAGTATCTGGAAGGAAACAAATACAGTAAAATTAGTGAGACCATCATGATTTTAAAATGTCTTTATCCATACATTTTCCTCTTGTCTAAGATTTTCATTAGCATACATTTAAAGGAAGTTCAATAAAGTCTAATCATTTAATGTCTTTAGTTTTAAACATTTGCTCATGAGAAAGTATTCTTTTTGATGAAAAATTTCCGACCTAAAAGTACAAGAAATTTAGTAGGAAAACCCATTTTGTCATTTGTAGATAATAGAAGTTTTTTACTCAACAAAAGCTTGCACTATAAAATATTAGATAAGACAATAGACTGACAGATGCATATTTAAAAATTCCCTTTCTCTGCCCCCACCTATTTCTAGACTTCTCCACACACAATTATATACCTTTCAGAAGTTGGGTATCACAATTTCTACCAAGAAAGAAAATACTACTGATTAGATTATTTGGAGGTAGCTGATTTGCAATGCTAGCCTAAGGCAAGATTACAGCCAAGACACCCTGATACTTTAAGATCCTAAAAGTGCTCAGGATTTAAGTAAAGTTTTAAATGGCTTAACAATTGAGAACAGACTTCCTCAGAGGATTTCCCCACTGACCCCACCGCAAGCTCTCCCTGTACCATTTCAGTCAATACAGTGGTTACTGGAAGTCTGAGAGACAGACTCAGCTGGCCAGCATGTCGAGAAGAGTTCCTATGTGCACTTTGGCTATCTGCCTCAGGCTTTTCACCTAAAAATATTCTTTGCGTTTATGGTCTTAGCAATTTTATCTCACTCTATACACCATTAATTTCAGTGGCACTTATTTTCCTTATTTGGTTACTTTTCCTTATAACCACAATCATCACCACCACCATTTTTACCAAGAGCACAGTTGAATGAATTATAAAACTCAAGTTGCTCATTATATCTGAATATCTAAATGCAATCTCCATGACTCCAGCAGATAGTTAATAACAATGGCTAACATGTACTCAGTATTTCGTATGTGCCAGGCACCATGGTCGTGTTTACATGTATCATCTCATATAAACTCAGGTAGTAACTCTGAGATAGGTGTAATTACTATTTCCATTTCACAAATAAGAAACCTGAGGCTTGAAGGGGTTAATTTCCGAAGATCACACAGGTAGCAAGTGATGTTATCAAGATTTAAATGTAATCTGACATTAAAATTCATGCTCTGACTCAATATGTGACCTGGCTTCAAGTGAATTCTGCGTTTTCTCCAGCCATTCGAAGTCCTAAGAAGCCTATGGTGTAAATTAACCACACCTGTGAATCCATGTTTCTGGACTCTTTGGAAACTTAGTTAAGGCCAGTTTTCCCAGATGTAAATCCTTAATTGGATTTAAAGTGCCAGAAAGGATCAGCTCTTTTCTGTAAAATAAAAATAAAAAGAATGATTACTTTATCTTCCCATCAAAACATATCGCATGGATATTAATATAACCTCACTGAGAAGTAAATTCACAAGAATTAAAAAAAAGAAAAAAACAACCTATCATAAATTTCACACACAGTATAATTAAGAATGAACTCTCATAATCTTAAAATAACAAATAAAAGCTTTAAATCAATGGTGGAACTTAAGTCACCTGTTTGGCAAAGGGGTTTTCAAAAACTTAAAGTCTGACATCAAAATGAGGCAAAAATTGCTCTAGCTTCCTAAGTAGGGCTTTACGGTCTAGTTTATTACGAAAAATGTACATGTACAACACATACAGTATGACTGAAATGTAAGGAAAAAATAATTCATTCAACCACTACCCTAACAAAATTACTATATTTATTTTTGAATTTTCCCTTTTCTCTTTCCTCCTATGCACCTACCTTTTAACATAATTTTATGTTCTTATATCTTTGCTCCTATATGAGCATCTTAAGTGTTCAAATAGTTCTCATTTAGTAGCTACGCCACTAATTAATGATATTCTTTCCTATGGCTACACATTCAGGTTGCTTCCAAGTTTTTGCTACTGTAAAATAATTCTGAAACAGAGCTTTGTGCTTATAACTTCTTTCATTTGTACTATCAGGCAGGGTGAGTGGTCAAAACGTGTATTGCCAGGTGAAATACCTACATGGTTCTTAATATACCAGACCACTTTCGAAATATAAAGAGAAATAAGAGCTGTGAAATTTCTGCTATTTTAAAACTGTTCAAAGCTTTAATGCAGTTATAAAGAATGTCATGCGAAAGCACTCCAACTATTTCTCAGGTAACTTTTTTTTTTAAAGATTTTATTTATTTATCATTAGAGGGGAAGGGAAGGGAAGAGGGAGAGAAATATCAATGTATGGTTGCCTCTCATGTGTCCCCTGCTGGGAACTGGCCTGCAACCCAGGCATGTGCCCTGACTGGGAATCGAACCGCGATCCTTTGTTTCACAAGCCCTTGCTCAATCCACTGAGCTACACCAGCCAGGGCTCAGGTAACTTTTTGATAAGTTCTGCTATTAATTTTCAATGTATTATTACTTTATAATGTAATTAGATCACTTGCTAGTATTAATTAATCCTGTGGTAGGCCTGATTATTCATTTATTTCAGAGAAGTGCAATCCCAACAAACCAGAGCCCAGCTTGTATACCTCACCTACCTATTTAGGAACTAACCCACCTACTCGATGGATTAGTTCCTAAATACCACAGTACATTTTCTTTCCAACAGCAATGTACTATTTCTAAATTTTTACTTTGTAAGAAAAGTAACTTCCTTTCTAATGAAAACACTAAGTGATAATAAATACTTGCATTTTATAATCATTTTAGGTCAGTAATTTCACTCTATAAAATAATTTGAAGGGATACTAAGGTTTATGGCTGCTTTAACAGAGGGATTTATTGACTATTTTTCTTTCAATGTAAGAAAATGTACGTGTCATTAAAAGAATATTTAATACAGAAGCCAATTATGCAACCCTAGACCCTTTTTGTCTGATTAGGGTTAGGGTTAGGGCTTAGAGTACTCGCAACGTTTTGTTCATAGAGTAAGTCAGAATATAGAATAAAAGGAGGCAAAATATTGCCCCGTGTAATTTTAAGTACTTGGTAGAGCACAGTTTCCTTAATGACATCATCACTTGGGACTGGTGAGAAATAGTCTCAGGCCTCATCCCAGACCCACTGAGTCAAAAACTCCAGTGGGGCAAAGCAATGTGTTTCAGTGAGCCCTGTGGGTGATGCACTCTGAAGTTCAAGAACCACTGCTGCAGCCCTGGCCGGGCAGCTCATTTGGTTAGGGCATTGCTCCCATACACCGATGTTGCTGGTTTGAACCCTGGTCTCAGGGCACATGACAAGAATCAACCAAGGAATGCATAAATAAGTGAGCAACAAACCCTTCTGCCTCTGTCTCTCTCTCTCAAAACCAATTACAAACCACTGCTGTAGAGAACTTACTGTATTAAGTGTAATTCACAGTCACTAAGTTTGAAACCTGTCATGTTTACAGCTGCCTAACTACATTCCCACATATGTCTATATACAAAGGGAAATAGAATTTTCTTCCGAAAAGAGGAAGTCACCTTATAACTAAATCTTTACAAAGTCTCTTAAATTAGGGGTACGCTCTTAACTTCTTTATTTTGAACAACAAAGTAGCACTTGGGAAGACATCTTAGCCTAAAACCACCTCAATCAGTAACAGTATATATGGGTGCTTAAATAGATGGTCTAACAGAATCATAAAGAAGGATGCAAACTTTTCATTCCAATTTAATAAATATTCCTTGGGGACAGGATTGAACATTTTAGGTCTCAGATGTTGTCACAGACAGGTTTCAGTTTGTAAAGATCACCTGAAAATGAAATATGGTAAGTGGTTAAGCCACGGCTATCGAATAACCTAGAGATGCAATATAAAAATCAATTGCTCTATTGTATTCAAGCAGGAATCTAGCTTGAGATAAAATTTCTAGTCACATGTGGATTCAGAAAGTGCTATATCTCAAATAACTTAGATAAAAGTAAATATGACGTGCTCTGGAAAACTGGAGTAACTCAAAAAAATTACCTCTTGTGATGACAAAGTCACTGATGTCAGTAGCTACGTGAGGAGTTGGAATAAAATTGTTTAATGAAATGTGAGTAGAAAATGAAAAATTTTTAAGTTAAAATATTTCACATCTTATTTTATAAAATTTAAATATAAATACACAGGATCCAGCACAAATAATGCCCCTTTTTTCATTACAAAATCATAAGCATGTAATTCTATGACATAACAATATCACTCTCAAGTACACCATATGACATTTTAGGTGAAATGTTCATATTAAAACTATAAACTATTAGACCCATATTACTACCCTACCGACCATCCTTAAGCAGGCATTACTTCTGCTGGACCCTGGAATCTGGTTATCATTTCACATACAGATTGGTATTAGCCTAAAACCATTTTTTTGGACTTTTTAATTTAGGAAATGGAGTGCTGCCTTAAGGAGGCTCTACTTTTAGGTGCCGAATAAGCTGTGTTTCTATATTCATCCTACAAGCATTACATGGCAAACTGCCAAGTGGGGAAGAAGAAGTGAAGTGAGGGTCATAAATAAACGTTGAGGAAACTAAGTATGAAAGAAAAAGCATCTGCATTGTTCTGGGAGAAGCAAGGACCAGCGGTAGGAAATAGTGCCTTTTTAACAAGGTGGGAAAAGGGAGTAGACTAAGGAATTTTAGTAGACAATTACAAGTAGAATTATAAAAGAAAAGAGGTTCTTCACACAGATTTTTTCAAGCAATAGAAGTTACTTCTTTAAATTTTTTTGCTATGAAAAAAACTTTTTTGCTATGTATTTTACTCACTGATTAAATAGCATGTGGAAAGTCTCATCATTTTCCCTTGAAACCTCCAGTTCATTGCTATGAAAACCAGCCAATGCTAAAGCTAAAAAACAAAAACAAAAACAAAACAAAAAACCCTCCCACACCCACAGGAGCGTCCGGGGGTTACTAAAGTGAATCAGTGTGTTTTATTTCTCTATATAAGTTATTGCATTTTTATATTCCTAATTTTTTTTTTTTTTTACATTTTTCTCTCCATCTCAAACTACTAGCTACTGCTTCTCTCTGCTGTCATTCGACCCAAGATCTGTAGGAGACCAGGGCCCACGCATATGTTGTCTACGACTAAATCTCCACTGGTTAATTCAGTATCTGGCACATCGCAAACACTGAATGAACACATGCCACCTTTCCCCTCAATCTTCAGTTACTCAGTCTGAAATAACAGTAATGATAATAAGAAAAATCACTCTCATAAAAACTCATTTACTAAACACTTCTCCTGAGTCAGCCATTATGTTGTGATTTGCATATATTATCTAATTTAATTTTCAAAACAGTCCTATAAGTATTATGTTGAATCACATGACATTGCCAACATTTAAGTGCTTTTTAAAATAAACTTTTTATTTTAGAATTGCTGTAAGCTGACCGAAAAGTTATTGGATAGCACAGAGAATTCCTGTATGCCATGTCCCTGGTTCCCTTCATTACTAACATGCTGGTGCATTTACCATAATTGATGAACCTACTGGAAGTCCACAGTTTTTTCAGAATTCCTTAGCTTTTATCGAATGTCCTTTTTCTATTCTAGGGTCCCATCCAGGATACATTACATTTGGCTATTACGTCTCCTTAGGCTCTTCTTGGCCCTCATGTATACCTGATTTTTGACAGCCTGACACAGTACTGACCAGGTCTTCTGTATGATGTTTTTCTCAAGGTTAGATAGACCAGGGCTATGAGTTTTGGAGAGGAAGAGACCACAGAGCTAAGTACCATTTTGATCACATCCCACCAGGGGCACACATCAGCCTGACTTGTCGTTGACGTGGACCTTGGTTACTTGGCTGAGGTGGCGTATGTCAGGTTTTCCCCACTGTGCTTTTTGGAAGGAAGTCACACTTAAGGAGTAGGGAGTTATTATGCTCCACTCCTTGAGGGGGTTATCTAGATAAATTATTTGGAATTCTTCTACATGACAGATTTGTCTATTGTCCTATTTGTTTTGTTTATTTATTCAATCATTTATTGATGTCAGTATGAACTTATGGATATCCATTTTATACTCTGGGGTATAATACAACACTATTTTATTATTCAAGTGGTTCTAGCCTTGGCCACTGGAAGCCCTTTTACATAACCCCATCATAGTGTTTTTGAGCGCCTCCTTACTCTTGGCCCTCTAAGATATTCCAGGCTCATCTTGTATGTTCCCTGCTTTGGTCTTAGAATCAGGCAGTTCCACAAAAAGTCCAGGACCTGATTAAAGAATGGTGTTAGAAACCAGGGTATAGATGCTTGAAATCCAAGCATCATCATCTTTGATCTACAAAGACAATTTCATATGGTGCAATCCAACATTAACTCAATTTTACAGATGAGGAAACTAAATTTGGTAGTGATTTAGTAACATGCTCAAGGTCTTCAAGCTCAAACTGTCAGAACCAAAGATCAGAGCCACATAAAGTTACCAGTTTAAAAAAACAGGCCGTGAGTAAAGGACATGAATCACTGGAACTTGTCAGCTACTCTAGTTGCTCAAAGATGTTCTGTTTACTCTATGTTCATAGACTGTTGGAAAAATAGAACATTATGATGAAATCAACCTCTTCATCAAGTAATTCACCAATTTTCAAAGCAAATTTTAAAAGTACCTATTATTGTTTCTATAACCAGCTGAATTTTTTAACTATATGCATCTCTCTCTCTCTAACCTACAGAGATGGGCTCAAAAGCTTATTCTTGCCTGTATTTCTTTCCTAAGATGGCAACACCTATAAATTGAACTACTAATGTGTTATTCCAGCTTTTAGCAGTTTATAAGATGGTATCAAAATCACTCAATGCTTCCCAGAGTTACTGCAGAAGAAATACACCAACAATTAAACATAAAATGTTGAGTCATTGGTTTGCAAAAGACATGGCAAGGTTGTATCAGCTAACTTACAATGCTGGTTGTTTTTTCCTCGCTATGTATTCAGGATTCTATGTCTTCATCTGTCAATCAGTCTTCTCAATACAAACTAAAATTTACTAGAACACATATCCACAATGCTTTTTTTTTTAAAATCAAGATTTCCTTTCTACTTATCTAACAAAATACTTTCCCAATCTTTCTAGAATAAGTTCAAGATAACCTGCTATTATTGATACAGGGTGCAGCCGGGGGGGGGGGGGCAAAAAAAAGATTTGGAATAGTGTTCAGAATTCAAAGTGTATAGGAATATTGGAGAGACATATAAGATGTCCTCACCCCTTCCCCCCACAGGTGTGAGTTTGGGGAAGGAACAAATAGAGCCAGGGCCATTGAGAGCTGTTTTGCACAGCAACAGTTTTGCAGCTACCCTCTGGAATGATTATTTAACATATCTATAACCTTTAACTGGTTTTATAGATAAGTTAAATAGCTGTGGCCAAGTTTTGGCCAGGTAGAAGGGGGAGCAGCGTGGTTTTCAGGAGCGTGAAAGAGTACCACTCGGCTTTGCCAGAATGGGGACCCTTGCAGCCAGGTGAAGGGAGAGCCACGCGGTTTCAGCAGAGTGGGGACCCCCTCTTGGTGAGGTGAAAGAGGGAGCCACGTGGTTTGGGCAGAGCACGGACCCCCTCTTTCCCAGGTGAAAGGGAGAACCACACAGCTTTGCCAGAATGGAGATCCCTGCAGCTTTGATAGAAGAGGCCCATGCGGCTTTGGGGTGCCCCCTTTGGCTGCATGGCCTGGAAAGCAGGAGAGACTTTGACTGGAACTGGGTACAAAGAACTCTTGCCAGTGGACCATGAGAGGGTGCCACAGTACTTTGGATTAACTAGAGATCCTGCCTGACACAGCTGACGGTACCAGCGGCCTGAAACAGACGTGTGCTCTTTTTCTGATTTACAGTACCAGGAGTTGGGACAGTGGGAGAAGCGGGAGCTGTGTAGGTGTAGGTGTATACCCTAAAGGACTTTGATATTTTAGTGGAGGCGTTAGGCCTGAACAGCATTAAATAAACATTTTGTTTCCTTTTCACAAATCTCTGGCATTGAGAGATATCTTTCCAATTGGTGGCGGACAGAAGAGCTCAGTAGATTTTAGTATTCTGTCCTTGGGAAGGACCCCTGTTCTGTAGCAGTTTTTGGCATCCCTAGGTGGGCCAAATATTGCCCCCCCCAACCTCTTGTTCTGTAACATCATCATTGAAATTAGATTTATAGAGCAATTTCCCTTCTTAAGACCAAACCACACATAATAAAAAAAGTCCATTTCAAAAGACCCATAAAAATTTTCACCTATTCAAATCTTTTATTTACTGATATGGAAACTAAAACTCTTGAGAAGTTAACAGTTTTGTCCAAAGTCACTTGCTAGTTAATTGATGAAATACGACTAAGATCCACATATCTTAAGACTAGGTTCTTTCTTCTTCACTGAATTGCCCGGTAGAATATACAATGAATTATATTTTTAAGGATTTTCAGTTGCTTTCTAACGATGAGGAGTATGAGAACATGAATAAAAACGGCACTCCTACTTCTCTGTTATCCTCACTTCTTTTCCACCGCATTTCATGATTTTCAGTGTCATATCTACAAACTGAGCATCTATTTTGTTCCAGGAACTAGAGTATTAAATGCTGGGGAAAAAGACAAGATGTGGTCCCTACTCTACGAAAGTGCTCAGTTGTAAGTCTATAGGACCTTCCTAAAAATCTCCTTTGCTGGTTCGTCCTCATCTTGGAAAACTCTAGAACAGCGCTGTCCAATTGAAATATAATGTGAGTCACAAATGTAATTTCAAATCACATATGTAACTTCAAATTTTCTAATATCTAACAACAAGCATAAAGTAACACTTTATTTAACTCAATACATTCAAAATATTATAATTTCAACATGTAATCAATATAAAATTAGCAATAAGATATTTTACTTTTGGGGGGTACTAAGTCTTCAAAATCCGCTCTAGTTTGCACTTACACCACATCTCAACTGAGAACCAGTCACATTTTAAGGACTCAGTAGCCACATGTGCCTAGTGGCTAAGCAGTGTCCTAGCTCTCAGTCTTTGGACTAGTTTTCTAACTATACCCACTTCCTTGGGTATCTCAAACAATCTCATGGCTTTAAGTGCCACCTATTTTCTAGTGGTTCCCAAACTTATCATCTGGTCTAGAATTCTCACCTGAACTTTAGGTTCATACACAGCTAACTAGATGCAAATCTAACATCCCCAAAATGAGCTCTTGACTTCCAACCAGCAGCCCCCACTTAAATCTGCTCCTCTTCTAGATGTCACCATTTGAGTCAATGGCAGCTCTGTCCCTTGAGTTGCTCAGGTCAAAAGCCAGGGACAAGCTTCAACCTCTTGGTTCTTTCACATCCAAATTATCATCTGTGTCTTTAAAACCAAATTATTAAATACAGTCAAAGCTTACACAGTTTATAAAATACGTTGAGAATCTTATGACTTCTCACCCCTTCTACTGTCAAGCTGTACTTCAAAAGTCACCAGTATCTCTCACCTAAATTACTGCAACTACTTCTCAACTCCCTAATCACTCCTTGCACCTCTCCAGTCTACACAGGAGCCACTGTTTCAAAACCTAAGTTAAGATATGGTCCCTCTTCAGCTTAAAAACCTTCGATGAATTTGTCTCATCCCAGAGTAAGAGTCGATGCTCCTGAAGATCTACAAAATTCTGTCAAATCTGGCCCATTACTCTCTGGCCTCATTTCCTATGACTCTTTCCCTTACTCATGCCATTCCAGCTACAAAAGCCTCCTTGCCAACACCCAGGGACAGGTTAGGCATGACTGGGGGCTTTTCCACTTGCGGGTCAGTCCACACTGAAGGCTTTTATCTCAATATCCACAGAGACTGATCCCTGACTTCATGTCAGTCTTTGCTCAAATGTCCCACATTTAAAATTGCAAAACCACCCTTCCCATCCTTTGGCCTTCCCTACCCTCTTTTCCTACCTTTTCCTCATAGGATTTGCCAACATTATTATCTATTCTACTTGTGAATGTCCTTATTGCCTTTCTTTCTCTGATAGAATAAAAATTCCACAAGGACAGGGATTTTTGTTTGTCTTATTCTTGGCTCTATTCCCAGTGGCTAGAATGTAGCACACACTAGTTAATAAGTATCTGAAAATGAACATATGTTGTCAAGAATTGTGTGGATTAAATAAGATAAAGTTGTAGTATGGTTCCTAGAATATAGTAGCTACTCACAGACATTAGTTTGTCCCTGCTACTGCAGTGCTTTCCATAAAACAAGAATTCTAAAATTATGTGAATTTTTAAAACCATATCATTCACTCTTTATATATGTGATCATTAATTATTCAAAAGACAACTTTAAAAAGACAGAGAGGTTTCCTAATTTTTAAAAATCAGTTAAACACAAATATTAAAAAATACTAACTTGATGTGATGGTGCTTAAAATTCACAGAATATTCAATAAAGTATTGTTTAAGTCACCTTTAAAGATAAAGATAAAGATAAAGATCTACGACTTTTCCTTATAGGAAAATTTGAAATGTATTCATAATGTTCAAAGGGACTTCACTTTTATTTATCTTTAATTTGTATCCTGCCTTCCTCTAAGAGAATTTGTGTTATCGTCTCAGGAACCACCAGATTTTAAAAACCATACATATAGTTTAACTGAAACAATGAAAAAAATGAACCCAGTCTGAATTTTACTAGTTCTATAAAATATTTTGGTTTAAAGCTATAACAACCAGAAACACAGACATCAATAAAATGTGCTGACTCTTCAAAATACTCAGCACTGGAGACTTCAAGAGATCTGCCCACAGAGGTGACCATGTTAAGTCAGTGAACTGAATGGAAAGTCCGTGGCCTTGAACGCTTACCCTACACACTGCAGTTTCTCAAATGGACTAACCAGGGCCTATGAGCCAACCAATTATGATAACTGCTCCTACCCCTCTTTTAGAAAAGAAAAACAAAAGCATGTGTGTTTTAGTATACCATGTTCGAATGGTATACTATAATTCAGCATGACAATTTATATTTCAGGAAAGAAGTTTTACAGAGAACAGACATAAACATGCAAAAAGTGGCAAAGTGTATATTAGAATTGTCATGGAGATATTATAAAGAATGTGTAGAAGAAGTAAGTGTAAGACGCCTTGAATGTATGGTTTATATTTCATTTCTCAAAAAGCTAACAACTCATGGGGCTTGTATGTCTTCAGAAATTTGGATAATTTCATTTTATCACTGATGAGAAAGACGTACCTCACGTTCCATGCGGTGGTAAAGTCTGGGTTTAGAAGCAGCAGGGTGCGTGTGACATCTGTCAACTCTAAAATAAAGAGAAGGCATGTTAAAAACAAATAGTCCTACACTCTAAAGGCTGGCTTCTCTTTAAGGTCCTTATTTTACTTTATATATAAATAGCTTACATTATACTAACATATTTATCTCATGTCATAGTAATTTTAGTGACAGATATACCTTGCTCTAAGCTGTCAGGGATAAGATTATCCTCAAGATTTTCTTCTACTTATAATAAGTAAAACTGTTTCTTAAAAGCTAACACTGAAATAACTTTATAATACACTATACCTATAAAGAATAACCAAATCAACCTTTTCATTCTTTTAGTAGTTTGGGGCACTAATTTAATACCTACTAAGGGAAAGAAACATAATTTCTATACCACTATTCATTTAATTCCACAAATATTTCAAGAATTGACTGTGCAAATTTTCACAAAAGGAAAAAAAATCACTCATACTTAGACTTAATATAATTTATT
Source organism: Artibeus jamaicensis (assembly GCF_021234435.1). Lineage (NCBI taxonomy): Eukaryota > Metazoa > Chordata > Mammalia > Chiroptera > Phyllostomidae > Artibeus > Artibeus jamaicensis. The sequence continues at coordinate 37,756,228 of NW_026522030.1, read as the reverse complement.
TCTGTTCCTCTGCGAAGATTATCCTTTCTTACATTTTTACATACAATTTTGTTATATATTTTTCATTCAACATAAATGCATCCCTATAGTATTTTTTAAATATTCTAGCAAAAATGTTACTCCATTCTCAACCACCTTAATAAATAAAAGAGATTAACGTTTATTATGAGCCTATAATTTCATTACTGAGTATATTACAACATTTGATAAATGAGCAACAAAAGGTAGGATGGGCACAGATTTATTTTGTAACAGTATCTTCATTACAAGCATTACACACATAAAAACAATATATCTATAAAGAATCATTTAATTAACCTTTTTCTTCTTTTACTTTTAGTAGTTTTGGGCACTAATTAAATATTTACCAGGAAAAATAAATAGAACTTTCTACACCCTTATTCACTTAATTCCACAAATATTTGAAGTATTGACAATGGGCAAAGATTCAACTGGACGCTTAGGTCTGAGAGAATAGTTATAATAAGATCTGGTCTTGCCCTCTAGAAGATTATTCTTTAGTTGGAGAGAACATGGTAACAATTATATAAAGCAAAATGACATAGCTGTGAGGTAGAAATATTTGCTACATTTTGGGGACCACCAAAGCAGCTGCAATTAATTCTGACTGGAGTTCCTAGGGATGGCTATAAATGAATAAGGTGGTAAAATGGCATTGCAGACTGTGGAAAACATTTGAGCAAAATTTGTAAAGAAGCAGGGAACTTCCTTCATACACAGTGCTCTCAAAAGATTATGGTACCAGAGCGTGGCCAGAGCTCTGGGAGCTAGAGAAATGTACCAGGGAACTAGGACCTCACCCCACTCCCCTTGTCAGCCTGGCCTTCCGCTACCTGCCCCTCCAGGAGGGGCTGCACTCCACCTGGAGCGAACCCTGCCATTCACTAAACATCTCCTGTCTGCCTACCTTTTCTTCTCTCACCACAGATGAGAAAAACATGGCCTCTGCCTGGGTTCAAATCCCAGTTTCTCCACTTACTGTCTACATAACCTCCTTGAACTTTAGTTTCCTTATCTGTGAAACGGCGATAACACCAACCTCAGTGTTGAGAGCAATGAGATTCATTCCACATCACCCACCACGGCTGTTTGACAGTGAGTACTCAGTAACTGTTCAACTAAACACCATTGCTCCTAATCAAAAAATTAAAATTTTCAACATCAATTAATCAAAGAAGTAATAATGAGGCAGTTGTTCCTAGAGTGAAACTGCTTAAATGTCTAAACTTGTAAAATAAACAACATAAAAAAATACTTGATTGTTAAGCAGCTATATATCGGGTTGGCCAAAAAGTTCATTTAGTTTTTCCCATAAGATGGCTCTAGTACTGCTTAGTTGTCTTTAACTTATCTGGAAACAATTTTATTAGATGGTATTGGGACAGCTGTCCTATCAGTGTGCATTTTTTAAAAACTTACCAAAATTAATAAATTTATGTGCAGCCATTTTAATAAGATGGAAGAAAATATGCAACATCTTTGGTGTATTATATGCTTTATTATTTCAAGATAGGTAAAAATGCAACTGAAACATGAAAAAAGATTTGTACAGTATATGGAGAAGGTGCTGTGACTGACTGAACGTGTCAAAAAGTGGTTTGCAAAGTTTCTTAGTACGACTGACGTTTTGGCCAAATACTCCTTTGCTGTGTGGCTGTCTTATGCATTGGGAGATATTTGGAAGCATCTCTGGCCTCTACCCATAGAAGCCAATAGTGGGAGACAGCTGACACACTCAAAATATCCAAATCAGTAAAGTGATTGGTGAAAATAAAAAATGTGTTTTTTATTTTACAGAAAAAACTAAATGGACTTTTTGGCCCACCCAATAAAAATGTATACGCATTATGGGAAGGCCTCTAGTGTTTCTTTTGAAGTCTACAAGTTTTCAATACATTATGCTACCTAGATAAACTGGTGTTTTGTTCCTTGGACTCTCCCTTTCTGCATCTAAAAAAAAAAGTGTGTGACTAACAGATGTCGCTATTTGTTTGTACCTCTCAGGCAAATCTCCTACCCCGCCCACAAATGAAGACGAGTTCATCCCCCCTGAGAGAGATACTCTGCACAACAGCACAAGGCAAAACCACAGAAAATGCCTAGGTCCCCACTTTTCATTCTGTGGCTGTGTGAAGAGAGGAAGGCTAATCACAGTAATGCTTCCTTTAATGCAGGGTCTCCCTCTAGCTGGGCAACGGCAGCTGTCGGGGTCAGAGCCCAGCTCTACCACTAATCAGGTAGTTCCTGGACGGACATACCACTTTACCTTTCTCCCCTAGTGTCCTCCTCATATGCAAAACAGAACTAATAACAGTACTACATCATGGCGTATTAAATGATTCAAACCCATGAAGTATCAGGACAACACCTGACAGCACCGGGTGATTACTCCTGTTACAAAGTTTGTATTTCCTAGTCCAGTTCCACGAATGGTACTGGGGACTGGGTGCCGCCAGAGGGAGAAAAAGAATCTCCTAAGCATTCTGAGCAGCGACTGCTGAACGGAGGGCATACTTTTTAACCAATAAGAATCTCAGGTTTTAAAACACAGCAACAGCCAACAGCCTCCACCAACCAGAGTGTAACTCATAGCCACAGGCCCTTCTCCTCTTCTCTTTGACAAACTGTTAACTTTTCCTCATTTAGGACTGAAGTCCAGGACTTCCTTCAGGAAGCATTCCAGTCTGATCCAAGAGGTGGGCATAAAGTAAACTATCAGGAGTGAGAAAAGGCCAATGCAGAAAAAGTTAACTGGACAAGAAATATTGGACATTATTTAAAGACGCATTTCTGAATTACGTGTATTTTTTGCTCTTCTTCCCCACTGGTTCCGGTTAAGTGAGAGAAAGGAGACTAGTGTTTCTGGAGAACCTACTAAATGCCAGGCACTGTGCCGGGTGCTTTATACCCGATTCAGATGAATACTCACAACAACCCTCTGAGACCTATTAGTGTGAAAACAGAAGGAGGTTAAGCAAAGTGACTTCAGTGTACCGGTGAACTGAATCTAAATCCAGGTCTGTTTTCCTGGAACACAGGTGCTGTTTCCACCCTAGCACACCATCTACAATTACCCTGCCCTGTTTGAGTGAGAAATGAACCAAAGACCTAAAGATAAACATGTATCTTTAGTGGTCTGTAATATTTCACTCTCTACATTTCATCAACTATATACCATTTTCCTTTGCAGTTTTATCCAGAAGATGTGAGCTACTGAAATCCCTACCATCTCTTGATATTAAACAGATCTCTCTCCAAACAACAGAAATAACTCATCATCACATCACAAGGAGAAAATGACTCAGGGTACATGATATACAAGAAGGTAGCTAAATTCCAGCTGAAACGAGGAGGGGACACAAGGATGCTGCAAAAAAAAGTCAGAAAAATGCAGTGCTTTCTTTGCTGCAATGCACTCTAGAAGTGGCCCAAGGCCAGCAGTTATGTGGTGTGGTCACTAGGTTTGACGACTGTCTCTGACAGAGCTGTTTTCACACATTTAGAAATAAATCCAAAGTCAACTTGGACTGGTTAATTAATCTCTTCTTCCAAATGACATTTAGGTTACCATGACACACTTGAGATAAAGCTATGTGGTAAACACCAAAGGGTCATTTATTACAGAACAAAGACACTGAATAGATAGCCAGACTAAGTTAAAACCTTCTGCTTACCAAAATCTTGTTACTTTTTGATAAATGTCTGTTGAACATACAAGGTGCTGAGTAAAGAAAGACAAACCATATCCCTTTTTCTAATAAACTCATAATCAAACTGGGGGAAATATTATATAAATAATCAACTATAGGCAATACAAGATGACAGAGGAGTAAGTGGACCTACGCTAATCTCCTCCCAGAACCAAACTGGAATTACAATTAAATTGTAATCATCCTAAATAACCAACTGAACTACAGCTGGAGAGAAGCCTTATAACCATGGACAGACAGAAGAAACCACTTTACTAGAACATGACTGGTATGGAGTGTGAAGGGGAAGTGAGAGGGCTGGCTGGGCTCCCACAGGTGGCAGCTGAAGTGTCGGAGGAATATTTCAGTGGCTGGAGGTTTCCCCCTGAGGAAGTGTGGGGATCATTTTCTCCAATTTGGATCCTATTTTTTTTTCTCTATGTATTTTTTTTTCAATTTCTGTTTAAACCTAATATTCTATGTTTTCCTTCTCTTACTCCATTCCTCCTTCTTCGCTCTCATTTTTGCTTATGATGTAAATTTACTTTCTTTCTCTCCTTGCCTTGTCTCTATTCCCTGCTCATACTAGTGTTCCTCCCCCTACCCCTCAAAATCACTTTTCTTTCAGTTAGTCATCTCGTATTCATGTTTCCTTTCTTATAACAGTCTTAATCATTTTACTACTTTATTAATATTTGCTCATTTGCTGTAGATAGTATAATTGTGGAAGGGGGTTATATTTCTGGGTGTGGCCTTGTTTCCTGGGTTGGCAAAACCTGTACGACAGCATACAAGACGTGGTGGGCAGAGTGACTCTCAGTCAGCCCGCCAGAGGGGAGGGCCCACCAGAGAACTCAGCAACACTCAAAACCCAGAGTTACAGACAAGATGGAGGCCTTAATAGATACCCTTTTCCTCCTCACACAACCAAAAGAAGAACAACAATAAATTTAAAAACAAAAAACAACCAGAACTAAACTCTATGGAAGTCTGACAACCAAGGAGTTAAAGAAGAAACATTCATCCAGACTGGTAGGAGGGAAGAAAACAGGCAGCCGGGGCAGTTCCACACTCACGAGTGGAATAAACCAGGAGACACTAGGGAGTGAGGTAGATCATGCAACTCAGTGTTCCAGCATGGGGAAATAAAGCCTCAGAACCCCTGGCTGTAAAAACCTGTGGGAACTGTTACAGTGGAAGAAACCCCAGCCTCACAGGAGGGATCCACAGGGTCCTTGCATGTACACAAACCCACCCACCCGGGAATCAGCACCAGAAGGGCCCAATTTGCTTGTGGGTAGCAGGGGAAGTAACTGAAAGCTGGGAAGAGACGAGCAAACAGCACTGTCTCCTCTCGGACCCCTCCCCCACATACAGCACCACATTGCAGTGACGTGGGTTGCCCCGCCCTGGCAAAAGCTAAGGCTCTGCCCCTTAGAATTTAACAGGTGTGTGGAGACAAAAACATACTGCCCAAATGAAAGAACAGATCAGAACTCCAAATTTAGAACTAAGCATTGAAGAGCTAGCCAACCTATTAGATGTAGAGTTCAAAACACTGGTAATCAGGATGCTCACAGAAATGTTTGAGTGTGATTGCAAAATTGAGGAAGCAGTGAAGGCTATGCAAAGTGAAATAAATGAAAATATACTTGGAACCAGCAGTGAAGGGAAGGAAACCAAAACCCAAATCAACAATTTGGAGCAGAAAGAAGAAATGAACAGTCAAGCAGAACGGAATAAAGAAACAATTAAAAAAAAATCAGGAGAGGCTTAGGAACCTCTGGTGTAACTTAAACGTTCCAACATCCGAATCATAGGGGTGCCAGAAGGAGAAGAGGAAGAGCAAGAAATTGAAAACTTACTTGAAAACATATTGAAGGAGCACTTCCCCAGTCTGGCAAAGGAAAGACTTCTAAAAAGTCCAGGAAGCTCAGAGAGTCCCAAAGAAGTTGGACCCAAGGAAGCACACACCAATGCACATCATAATTACATTACCCAAGATGAAAGAAAAGGAGAGAATCTTAAAAGCAGCAAGACAAAAGGAGACAGTCACCTACAAAGGAGTTCCCATAAGACTGTCAGCTGATTTCTCTAAAGAAACCTTACAGGCAAGAAGGGGTTGAAAAGAAGTATTCCAAGTCACGAGAGGCAAGGACCTACATCCAAGATTACTCTACCCAGCAAAGCTACATTTGGAATGGAAGGGCAGAAAAGTGTGCTTCCGAGATAAGGTCAAGATACAGGAGTTCATCATCACCAAGCCCTTATTATATGAAATGTTAAAGGGACTTATCTAAGAAAAAGAATATGATCAAAAACATGAACAGTAAAATGACAACCAACTCACAACTATCAACAACTGAATCTGAAAAACAAAAACAAACTAATCTGAAAAACAAACAAATAAAAAACAACCTATGACTAGAATAGGAACAGAACAAAAGAAATGGAGAAAACATGGAGGATTATTAGCAGGAGGGGCATGGGGGAGAATGGTGGAAAAGGTATAGGGAATAAGAAGCATAAATAGTAGATACCAAATAGACAAGGGGAGATTAAGAACAGTATAGGAAATGGAGAAGCCAAAGAACTTATATATATATATATATATATATATATATATATATATATATATAAATATATAACCAATGGACACGAACTAAAGGGGGTGGAATGCTAGTGGTAGGGGGGTGCAGGGTGGAGAGGAATAAAAAGGAGAAAAAATGGGACAATGGTAATAGCACAATCAATAAAATATACTTTAAAAAAACAAACCCAATTACAACCAGAGAGCCCACATAAATGGCATAAAGGTAATCCCAAGAACATCAAGTTTAAGAGCTCAGGAGACAGCACTACTGAATCCCACAAGTCTCCCTACCACAGAAGGTAACACCATGAAGACAAGGAGTCAAAGCAGATCAATCTAACAAGCAGAAACAAACAAGAAGAGTCACCTAAACTGGAGAGACAAAGAAACAATCTCCAAATGGAAGGTAAGAAGAAATCTCCAGAAAGAGTGCAAAATGAAATAGAGGCAAGCAAATTATCAGTCACTCAGTTCAAAATATTGCTTATAAGGATGCCCAAGGAGCTCAGTGAGAACTGCAAAGAACTCCAGGGAAGGTACAAGGAACTTATTGCAAACTACACCAGCATGAAAAAGGATAGAAACTATCAAAAAGAGACAAGAGGAAATAAAGAATATGAGATCTGAAATGAGCAACACAGTACACAAGATTAAAGGCAGGCTAGACGAAGCAGATGAGTGAATCAGCAAGATGGGGGTAAAGGTAGGAACAAATTCCCAGGCAGGGGAATGAAAGGAAAGAAAACTCAAAAAAGAATAAAGAGGGGTTAAGGGAGCTGCAGGACAACATGAAATGTAATAACATCTGTATAATAAGGATACCAGAAAGAGAAGAAGAGGATCAAGGGATAGAAAACCTGTTTGAAAAAGTAATGCCAGAAAACTTCCCTAACTTGTTAAGAGAAAAAGTCATACAAGTTCAGGAAGGACAGAGGGTCTCAATCGGGATGAACCCAAAAAGGCCCACTCTGAGATTCATCATAATTAAAATGGCAAAATTTAGAGACAATGAGAGAATCTGAAAGGCAGCAAGGGAGAAACTGCTAGTAATGTACAAAGGAGCTCTGATAAGGCTATCAGTGATTTCTCAACAGAAGCACTACAAAGCAAAAAGGAATGGCAAGAAATACTCCAAGTAATGAAAAACAAAAGCCTGAAACCAAGATTACCATACACAGCAAGGCTCTCATTTAAAATGGAAGGTGAAATAAGAAGTTTCCTAGACAAAAAAAAAAAAATGCTAAAAAAGTATACCTCCACAAAACCAGCACTGCAAGATATGCTAAAGGGACAGCGTTAAGATGAAGAATAGAAAGAGAAGAACATAGGTACAAAGGAAAATAAATAGCAATGGACAATTACCTATCAATAATAACCTTAAATGTAAGTGGATTAAATACTCCAATCAAAAGACAAAGAGTAGCTGAATGGTTGAGAAAACATCACCCACACATATACTAGAGGCCTACAAGAGACCCACCTCAGAACAGAAGATCTACAATGTCTGAAAGTGAAGAGATGGAAAAAAGTATTCCAAGCAAATGGACGCACAAAAAGGAGCTGGGGTAATGATTGTATTAGACAAAATAGATTTTAAAACAAAGACCATAAAAAGAGACAAAGAAGGACACTACATAATACTTAAGGGAATAATCCATCAAGAAGTGTAAACACATGCACCCAAAACAGAAGCACCCAAATACATAAGGAAAATCTTGAAGTACTTCAAGAAAGATGTCGACAACAACACACTCACTGTAGGGCATTTTAACATCCATTGTCAACAATGAATAAATCTTCCAAGCAAAGAATCAACAACGATATTGTGGCACTGAATGACACTCTACATCAAATGGACTTAATTGATATATGTAGAGCCTCCACCCCAACGAAACAAAATCATATTCTTTTCAAATGTACAGAACATTTTCAAAGACAGACCACATAGTAGGACACAAAATAAGCCTTAACAAATTCAGAAAACTAAAATCATATCAAGTGTCTTCTCAGATTACAATGGCTTGAAACTAGAAACCAACCTCAAGGAAAAAAACTCTAAAATATTCAAATTCATGGAGACTGAATAACATGCTGTTAAATAATGAATGGGTTAACAATGAAATCGTGGGTGAGAAAGTTTCTGGAAACAAATGAAAATGTACACAAAACAGCCCAAAACCTATGAGACACAGTGAAGGCAGTCCTGAGAGGGAAGTTCATAGCTATATATGCCTATTAAATAGAGAAAAATCTCAAATAAACAACCTAAGCCTACATCTACAAGAACTAGAAGAACAACAAGAAACAAAGCCCACAGTGGGCAGAAAGAAGGAAATAATCAAGATCAGAGCAGAATTAAATGAAAAAGAACAATCCAAAGGATCAATAAAAGAAGGAGCTATTCTTTGAAATGATAAACAAAATCAACAAGCCTTTAACTAGACTCATGACCGGGGTGGGGGGAAGGCCCTGAATAAATAAAATGAGAAACGAAAGAGCAGAAATTACAAAGAATTTTAAGAAATACAAAGAATGGCAAAAAATTACTATGAACTATATGACAAGAAATTGGACAATATGGATGAAATGGACAAATTTCTAGAAATATAGAAATACATAATCTTTAGAAACTGAATCAAGAAACAGAAAGCCTGAACAGACCAATAACAACTAGTGAAATTGAAGCAGTAATCAAAAACACCCAGCATACAAAAGCCTTGGACCAGATGGCTTCACAGGAGAATTGTACCAAACATTTAAGGAAGAGCTAACCCCTATACTTCTCAGACTATTCGAAAAAATTCAAGAAGAGGGAAGACTCCCCAGCTCTTTTCATGAGACCAGTATCATCCTAATCCTAAAACCAGATAAAGACACCACAAAAAAAGAAAACTACGGGCCAATATCACTGATGAACAGACGCTAAAATCCTCAATAAAATACTGGCAAACCATATCCAACAGTACATTAAAAAGATCATACACCATGACCAAGTGGGATTCATCCCAGGGATGCAAGGATGGTTTAATATTCGCAAATCAATAGATGTAATACATCACATAAACAAAAAGAAAGACAAAAACCACACGATCCTATCAATAGATGCAGAAAAAGCATTTGATAAAGTACAGCACCCACTGATGATAAAAATGCTCAGCAAAGTGAGAATAGAGGCAGCATTCCTCAACATAATAAAGTCATATACTAAAAACCTACAGCCAACATCATACTCAACAGGCAAAAATTAAAGGCTTTCCCCCTGGAATCAGGAACAAGACAAGAGTGTCCACTTTCACCACTTCTTTTCTATATAGTATTATAAGTCCTACCCACAGTGATCAGACAAGGAAAAGAAATAAAAAGCATCCAAATCGGAAAGAAGGAAATAAACCTGTCATTGTTTGCAGATGACATGATTGTGTACCTAGAAAACCCTAGTGGCTCCACAAAAACAAACTACATGACCTGAGAAGTGAATTTGGAAAATAGTGGATACAAAGTCAACATTCAGAAATCAAAGGCATTTTTGTATACCAACAATAAAATATCAAAAACAGTAATCAGGAAAAAATCTCATTTACTATAGCAACAAGAAAAACTAAGTACCTAGGAATAAATTTAGCCAAGGACATAAAAAGACCTGTACTCGAAAACTACAGAATGCTGAAGAAATTAAGATACAAAGAAATGGAAGCATATACGATGTTCATGGACTGGAAGAATTAACATCATTAAAAATGTCCATACTACCCAAATCAATCTATAGATTTAATGCCATCCCATCAAAATAGCAATGACGTGTTTCACAGATTTACAACAAATGTTTCAAAAATCTGTATGAAACCAAAAACAAGCCCAACTAGCTTCAGCAATCTTGAGGAAGAAGAACCAAGTAGCAGGGATCACAAATACGTGATTATCAACTGTGTAACAGGCCACTGTAATCAGAACAGCCTGGTACTGGTATAAGAACAGACACATGGACTAACAGAACAGAACAGAGAGCCCCAAAATAAACCCATATCTCTATGGTCAATTAATAGTTAACAAAGGGGGTATGAGCATAAAAAAGAGTAAAAATAGCCTCGTCAGGGGGTGCTGGGAACACTGGAATAGTACAGGCAAAAAAATGAAACTAGCCCATCAATTTATACCATACACTAGAATAAACTCAAAATGGGTAAAAGGCTTAAACATAAGCCGTGACACCATAAAAGTCCTAAAGGAAAACATAGGCAGTAAAATTTCAGCTGTCCCATGTAGCAATATTTTTGCCAATATATCCTCTGTGGCAAGGGAAGTAAAGGAAAGTAAAAAAAAATGAGACTACATCAAATTAAAAAGCTTCTGCAAGACCAAAGAAAACATCAAAATGAAAAAAGAACCAACCATATGGGAAAACATATTTGCCAATGATACTTTGGACAAGGGCATGCTTGATCTCCAAAATATATAAAGAACTCACATAACTCAACACCAGAAAGACAAATAACCCAATTAAAAAATGGGTAAAGAATCTGAACGGCCACTTCTCCAAAGAGGACATACAGAGGGTCCAGAGACATATGAAAGGATACTCAACATCACTAGCCATCAGAGAGATGCAAATTAAAACCGCAATGAGATACCACCTCACACCCATCAAAGTGGCCATCATCAATAAATTAACAAACAAGGGCTGGTGAGAATGCAGACTGGTGGAGCCACTGTGGAAAACAGTATGAAATTTCCTCAAAAAACTAAAGATGGAGCTGCCTTTTGACCTAGCTATTCCACTGCTGGGATTATACCCTAAGAAATACGAACTCAAAAGAACCTAGTACCCCAATGTTCATAGCAGCATATTTACAACAGCCAAGTGCTGGAAACAGCCTAAGTGCCCACCAGTAAAAGAGTGTATCAAAAAACTGAGGACTTTTACACAATGGAATACCACACAGCAGAAAGAAAGAATTCCTACTTTTTGCTATAGCAGCGATGGAACTCAAGAGTATTATGCTAAGTGAAATAAGCCGGATGATAAAAGACAAATACCATATGACCTCATCTATAAGAGGAACGTAATGAACAAAACAGACATAGGAGCACAATAGAACCAGAGTCATGGAAATAAGGAACAGACTGACAATGACTAAATGGAAGCAGGGAGAGGGATAAGTGGGGGCAAGAAGGGGAAGGGTCTAGTCAAAGAACATGTATAAATGACCCATGGACAACAGGGTGGGGATTGACTGTGGGAACAGGGGCGTGGGCAGGGCAGGGGAGAGCAATGGGGGAAAATTGGGGCAACTATAACAGAATAATAATAAACAAACAAATAAATAATCAACTTCAATAAAGTGTGATAACTGGTACTACGCAAGCAGTCTGAATAAAGGACTGCATACTCCCATAGGCGAGCAGAGAATTACTGTTTTCTGGAGCAAAGGGCTTTATGGGCGTGTGGGTGTTGGTTTGTTTGTGCTGGCATCACAGCAATAGTGACAACTTAGAACATGAACCTGGCCTCAGCAAGGCCATGGAAGTAAGGCAGAAAATACACAGCAAAGTCCAAGCACGTAACACAGAATGTTGTAGCTGAATGGTATATCAAATGGCTGCAAAACTCAAATGATTTCAGGATGCAAATGAGTGTCAAAATGTATCAAAGCAAACCTGGTAACTAGCAACTGACACTGCTTTAGTGTCTGAAAGACATGAGGAGGCCGCAGTAAACTGGAACAAGCTGGCCTCGTCAAGAAGAGCAGAGGCTGTGAGCCCCAGCTAATTGGTGCTCTGTACCCAAGGCTTCTGATTTTTCAAGTGGAGACAGAATCCAGATTTCTATGCTAATTTTAAAAGTTGATCCTACTTTTAAATGTTTACCCAACGAATTAAAAACAATTTAAAAAGCATTATACAAGCCAAAACAAAATACATTTGTGTGTTAGCTTTAATCTGAGGGCTGAGAATCTACAACCTCTGGTACTGAATCTGAAGTAGAGGAAAAGACTGGTAATGCGGGCTGGGGACCGACTGTGAAGGCCCTTGATCACCACGCCAACTCTACTGACAATGTGGCATCGTGAAATACGATGAGGAGATTATCTATTTCAGAAAAAGCATCTCTCAAGCTATGTAAAGGGAAGTGGCATTTGAGAGCACTGGCTAGTGGCATGATGGACATGGATTACAGAAAAGACTGAAAATGGGGTAGACCAGCTATGAGTTAAAGACATTTGTCCAGATGAGAAGAATTGAACAGAAGACAGCTTTTAAAGAAACAGAACAATAATGGAATAGAGGCTGTGAGAAAGAGGGAAGAGCACAAGATGACGACAGAATGGCGGACTTGGAGACGAAGTGTGGGACAGAGCTGCGCTCGGTCAGGATTCGCATGCTGTGCACTTCTTTCTTGCTTTTATTTTTGTCATGGATTTCTCACAAATCAGAATTATAGTATTCTTCTCCCAAACCAAACATGGCTATTACCACATCAGACTTAAAAAAAAAAGTCTCTAAGCAATTAAACAGAGATGCTGTGATGGTTAATTTTAGTGAAACCATGGTTCAACTTGACTGGCTGCAGGTACCCAGATTGAATGTTACCTAACGTTACTTCTGAGCATGTCTGTGGGATTAGCATTGGTAGACTCAGCAGACTGCCTCCTCCAACTCAGGTAAGCATCACCCAGTCCGTCAAGGGCCTAAACAGGACATGAAGAGGAAGGAGGAATTCAACCCCCTTTTTTGCTCCCTGTTGTGCACTTGAGTCGGGACACCTCATCTCCTCCAGCCTCTGGAGTGGGATAAATCACTGGCTCCCTGGTTCTCAGGCCTTCAGACTCAAGCTGAATTACATCATCAGTTTTCCCGAGTTCCCTGCTTGCAGAAAGCAGACTGTGGGACTCCTTAGCCTCCATAATCATGCAACCCAATTTGTCATAATAAATCTCCTTTTATACATATAATTTTCTGCTGGTTGTTTCTCTGGAGAACCCTGACTAATAGAGATGCTTTCCAAACATCTAAGGAATTCAGCACATTAATGACAGCATGAATTCAGTTTGAGTAAAAAGAAAAAAAAACAATCCTAAGAATAATGGACACTTTCAGTTTCAGGATATGCTGTTAGGGGAAGCCTAGGGCTTGGGCATGATCAATCACACACTGGTATTCCTGAAATTGCTTTTAAATTGCTAGGTTTCTTCACTTGTCTCTTCTTATACGTATATTGTCTACAAAAACAACTTTAAAGGTATAGCATTTTCATAAAAAACTGCTTTTTCTGAAAATTTTTACTTTTTTTCTTAATAAGATTTATCTCTCTGTTCTAATTGCTTTAGTTCACAGGTTTGGAAGAATACTCTTATGTTAGCCAGGATTTTCAGGTATCATTTTCTTTCAAATCAGAAACTCATTTCCATATTTCTACTGATAATATGATATACAGTGTGAATTATAGGTGACACCACACTGAACTGCACTGTCCCCATGCGCCAAAAAAGTGAAACTGAGAACGGCTTCCATGAGGATGTAGGTCAGGACAGAATCAAGCTGCTTCTGCACACACGTCCAGTTGCATTGGAATTCCGAGTTCAGATGCCGGGTATGCCTGTGAGCGCATTTACACATGTTGTCTTCTGCCCAGGGTCCTTCTGGGCCTGTCGGAACTAAGACTACGCACGCAATGAGTAGACTCAGCAAAGCCAACTGTGCAGTGTCCAGAAATACAAGAAACAGGGGAATGAAGAGGACCTGGGAGGCTACAATAAGGCGGGGTGAGCTGGCATACACAAAGAGGCAAAAAATAATGATCTGAAACAAAAATAGCCCTTGAGATTTTAAAATTTCTTTTCTACAAAAACCATCATTCTATCACCCTCACTGAGTTAGTTATGTATTGACTCAATTATACATTTCTGTGTGCCAGAACACAATTTCAGCTGTTTTGAAAAAAAACAAAAAACAAAAACTTACAGATTCATAGGCTGTGTCTTTGCACCTTAATGTTACTGAAACCTACCATGAGAGTGATGGAATGAGGGAAAGTGGGTCTAATGATAGGCAAATACCTTTTTACCTTTAAGTTGATACCATAAACTTAGTATAGCCTTTTAACAAGATTATATAGATATGTATTTCAGAGGACTATACCAGGCAGACCTCCAAAACTTGGGAACTTATTAAAAATTGTGTATTTATTCTTACATGTTTAAACTTCATTCACCTTCAAAGTACTTTCCAATTGATGCAATACACCAGGGATGTCAAACTCATTTTCACTGGGGACCACAGCAGCCTCGTGATCGATTGCTTCAAAGGGCCGAATGTAATTTTACGACTGTATAAATGTAACTACTTCTTAACAGTTAAGCAAGAGCTCGGCACTGCCACTGGGTAAACAAGGTTCAGGGCCAGATAAAATACGGTGGAGGGCCAGATTCAGCCTGTGGGCCTTGTATATGCCACCTGTGCAATATAGGCATTGAGATATTTTTTTCCACTGCTCGAAACAGTTTTTTGGAACTTGTTGATTTTGATGCTTTTTAGTGCTTCTGTTGTTTTTGTTTCACCTCTTTCCATACTGGCAAAATGTTTCCCTTTAAGGACTTTCTTCACCCAGAGTAACAAAAAAAAAGTCACGAGGGGCGAGATTGGGTGAATATGGAATGTGGGGCATAGGGGTCATACCGTTTTTGGTGAAAAAATGCTGAACACAGCACAGTGTGAGCAGGTGCACTCGTAGCTCACCCATCATAAAGTGAGCAAACACACCGAAGGAGTCTTCTAAAAAATTCACTGAAGCTAAACACAGCCTCTCGCAACAATGCCAGCTGGTACACTGATACAGATAGGTTCCTAGAACTCTCAACTAGCAGGGGAAGTCTGTACTACAAGGGGCCTGCCCTCCAGAAGATAATTCCAGTTTTTGGGGGGTCCCCTCTCATATGAGTAAAAACACACAAAACAGAAATTATTTCACACAGTAAATCTTTAATCAGACTCCTTTTTTTCTACTGGTCTAAACAGGGAAGAGTGCTATTAATCTATTATGACAGTATCTTAAGGACAACGCTGAAAGGAATATAAGGAAATGGCTGTCACACCTTGGTTAACACTCCACAAAGACACTGTTTTTCACTCACTTGTAAGCTTCTTGAGTAAAGAGAACGTGTATTATTTTTTTCTTCCCCTACATTACTTAGATCAATGTCTGAGTAGGCCCTTGGTAATGGCTATCACTGCTAATTAAAATTCCCTAGGACACAGAGTTCTTATTCAAAATGAGCCACCAGGCATAGTGAGCACTTTTAAAGGTACCGCTACCTGTGGGAAGGGGTAGGAGCTTTACAAAAACATTTGAGAACATTGTCTTGGATGAGCACTCTCCAAAAAAGTGAGCCTTCAGATGTCCCTTTTACTGAAAGATAAACAGAATTCGTGTCTATGGAGGCTTAATATCACCTACAGCGTGGAAAGTAAGTGCAGAGAAGGGGTGGGAGGAGTGGGGATTGTCTGCTGTAGCCAAGAGGGGAAGAAGCAAATGCTGGGGTGGTTTTCTTCTGCTCATGTCTGCATAGGAACAGGACAGAGAGGGCCAGAGCTCAACTGGGCTTCATAGTGTGACGGCACCTTCATAAATCACTGAGTTAGTTCACAGTATAACCTCCACCATCATGCCTGCATTACCTCATTTGGACTGCCACTAAAATGAACTCTGCTGCTTATAAAGTACTAAAGGATTAGCAACCAGAGAATCTGAGCTTATAGCAACTACAGTCCTCCACAATAATTTTCAAACTTTTTCAGCCATAAGATATGTTCTTCAAATAAAATTTTATAAATGACCCCTATATATAAAAAAGATAAAATCAGAAATGCTCTGATTTATTACTGAGGTTGCAGTTGGTAGCCTGGCACCGTGCTTGAGGCACCTTCCACAGAATCACTGCGGGTGGAAAATCTAAAAACTACTTATGATTCCCAACTCCTCACTTGGTGAGGTTAAGCACCTGGCAATGAAGAGCCAGAACTAGAATGCAGGAATGCCCACAGCCAGAGAGGGTTCTTCCCACTATATTCCATGCTGCTTCCAACGAACAAAGGAGGAAGACAGAGGTCATACTTACCATCTTTGTTCAGCCATTGCTTTCTTGTTCTGTACAAAATGAGCTTGTTGTGGACATATGGTAAAAGGAACTTGACACACCAGCTTTCCACGCCAAGTTTGTTTTCAACCAGGACTATGGGACTCCGGTTATACCTGGCTTCAGGACAGGGGATCAGGCCAATTTCATCTCTTAATATGTAAAACATAAAAAACAAAGATAAGAATACTACCTTTTCACAATTTTCAATCCTACAGAATATTTTTAAAAATCCACATAGTTCCCTTTCCTAAAATTATCTAGCTCACATATTGGATTGACAGAAACTTAAAAAACCCACCAGTTTTTTAATATGACAACAGTACTGTGCTCCCTGTTTCCCTGTTGGCAGGACTAAAAATTGGTCTAATCTTTTGATTAAAATTTTAAAATGTCATTTCAAATTCTGAGGACACAGTCTTTGACTCAGTGATTCCACTGCTCAAAAATTATCCTATGCCAAAATATATAAATAGAATGTTGACTGCAATACTGCAACCAAACTGGAGTGAATCTAAATATGTATCAATATAAGAGTGGTAAAATATAGATGGCTTATCCATGTGCTAAGAGGTATAAAAAAATAAGATGGACCTGCACATGCTGGGATGGAACGAGAGCTAGAATCTATGAAACAAACAAACGAACAAACAAGAGCAAAATGACAAATACAGCGTACACTGCAAAGCCTTTGGTATAATTTTTTTTTAAAGATATAAAAATGCATTAAAAATTTTCTTGGAAGGATAACAAGAAACTTTCGGAGTGCTAAAGGATTTCATTTTTATAGTTTAAATTTTCTAATCACTTACAGGTATTATTTCTATTTTTTTAATGTTAAATATATTTGTCTGCTAATATATGTATGTGGAACAGAAACAAATGATCAATAAAAGTTATTTTGTCATTGAGATTGTGGACCAGCTTTCCTTTTCTTCTTTATAACCCTTTAAACCTTTTAAAATTTAAAATTTTTTTATCCTCACAGGAGGACTATACCTGACTAATATACCAGTATGTTGGAATCTCTGGTATTTCCTGGTGTTAGGGTTTTACTACATAAAGTAGAACATTTAAGAAAACAACTAGAATTACAGTTAAAAACAAAAAACCCTCAATGCCATTATTTCAACAGAGTTTGTTCTCTGAGGTCTAAAAACCACTTACAACACTGCAAAGAACTGCAAGAGTCAACAATATCAATGTTGGAGTAACAAAAATAAAAGTATCCTAGCTTCTGGGTATAGTCTGTTTTGGGGGGGGGGGAATAGATATTTTAACTTAAATTCACAATGTAAAAACCTAGTTTGCTCCATGTTTATACCCAAAATAAAATGCCCAACTAAGTGTACCTAAATGACAAAGCAGTTATCTGCACACACGCACACCATCCTGCTTCTATTCTTCTAACCAAATGAAAAACCAAAAATGCCATGGATACAGTAGGTACTCAATAACTGCTACTGAAAGGCTGATTATCCTTACACTTTGGTGATAATATTCAAATAAATAATTTTCAAAGAACATTGCTTCTTGATTCTGCAAAAGAACTACCTCTGATTTTCTTCTGATGCAGTGGGTCTGAGCCCTAGCTCTGTTAATGTGCTAGGGCTCAGATCATGTCACCTGGTGTCTGCAGATCTCATTTTCCTCATTTCTAAAATGTGCAATTGTACCAGGTCTCTAAATAAAGGCAATGGGCTGCTGGGTCTCATGCGACTTTCAAATTTTAAGACTGAGAAGCCTGGCTGCTATTCTCATGTAAGAATGAAAACAGCTTTATCAGAGAATGAGAAGCACTAGGAAATTAAAAAAAAAAAGCCAACAAAAATTAAAAGGCAGTAAGTGTGGAGACAAAAGCAATCGATCTTCTGAGGTCCAGGGTTCCAGCTAGTCTCCATTCTGCCACTGACAGTCAGTGTGAATTGGTCAAGTCATTTGTCATCAGTATCCTCATTTGAAACACAAGAGTAATAATGCCTTCCCTGTCTGTTATAAAAAACAAATAATACTTTGTAAAAAATGTGGTAAGCTATGAAGTGCCAGACAAAGATGAAGTATATTACCATTACTTCAGTTAAGAGCCTGAGGTCAAACTGAAAAGTCCCTTGCTTGACAGATACTGAGAAAGTGAGGCAAAGAATGTTAAGCTAAGCTTTTATCAAGTTATTTGACCCTAAAGATATAGTGCTTTGCTACTTCCTAAAAATATAACAAGTGCTTCAGACAGATAGGTAGGTCAGTAAGCTTCCAAATCACAGTGTGCTTGACTTCAGACGTCTATGTCTGGTCCCTTAGGTCATAGTCCACTTTTTTCAGACAATTTAGGATTCCAGAATCATTTTAAAATTGGAAGGGACCTCATTCCTTCAGTCTTTCATTTTATCAGATGAGAAAACAGAGGTCCAATAAGGTCAACAGGATCACCCAAGGTCATTTTGCCAGTGGCTAAATTAAAAATTGGGACTTTATAATACTTAGCTTCACACCCATGAAGCCACAGTGAAGATAAAGACATCAGTGAAGATGAGTAGGATTTAGATCAATTCCTTCTAGATTTCTGGTATTTAAATTCTAACTTTATACTCAAAAAAAGTTGGGAAACTTGGAAAAAACAAACTAAAAGTCACTTGTCATCCTCTACCACTGTTACATTTGGGTATGCATCCTTTTTTTCTAAGTACTTTATAGAATTGGGATTATATTGTACATACTTCTCTATAATCCTTTTAAGAACATAATTCATAGTAACCATTTTCCAACTAATTAATTCATATATTTTTCATGGTTGCAGTGAATGTGCTATGAATACTGAATACATCTCCAGTTACTTCCTTATGAAATAGTCCTAGAAATTTCTTAGTTTTGCCTTGGCCTGGGGGCTCAGCTGGTCAGTGCTGTCCCAGCTGGCTGGAGCGTCATTCTGTACACCAAACGGTTACGTACGGTTCAATCCCTAGTCAGGGCACATGTGTGAAGCGACCAATTGCTGTTTCTCTCTCACATCGATTTCTCCCTCTCAGAGATTTTCACTACCATCAAATTTCATTTTATATTTTTAGGTTTCTGGAAATTGAGATTCCTGGTACTTATAAGGATATGAAAGTAAATACCTGCATTACCAAGGTCATAGGATTTTTAAAGTCATGAAGACCTGGGACAATAATGAAGTTCTAATCTTTTTTGAGATACCACAATGCTGTTTTTAGGTTACCTTTGAAGGATGCTCCAAAGGAACAGCAACATGGAATGACCTGACACATTTATTTCAAAAGATGACATACAACAGAGTACATCTTGAGTGCTTCACTTCACAATGGGGTTTCACTGGCTTCCAGATGAAGTTCAAGGTCTACCTAACACTGATACTGACTTTGTTCCTCATGTTTAGACAGTTTCTCCTCTGCGTTTTTCAGAAACATCAATCAACTAGAATAGGCCCACTTATTATTCACAAAATCCAGGGTCTGGCAGAAGTAATGCCTGCTTGAGTTCAGATATGGTTCAGTTCCCTGTGGTTGACAGGGAATATGAATGTCTCCCTCCAGATGAACAGCAATTTAAACATTTTACCTAAAATGTCATATGATGTGCTTGAGTGTGATATTGTTTTGTTACAGAATTACATGCTTATGATTTTGTAATAAGAAAGGGGCATTATTTGTGCCAGAGCCTGTATTAACCAGCTTCCCTTTGGGAGGGAAGGACAGTCCCCCAAAACTAAAACCAAATCTTGAAAGGTGGAGTGACTAAAAACAGCCCAAGGACTCAGGACAAATCTTTTAAATCTGATAGGTATTTTATTTTTGTTTCTTCTCAATCTGGAATTTTTTTCCAGAACAACCAAAAAGGAAAATTAGCAAATCTAAAGGAACTGCCTTTGTGTATCACTGAAATTATATTACTGACCTTATATAAAAAACACCTACACAAATTACTACTGTTTACTGTTTGTTGTATGCAACATTTTATGTTAGGTTTTAAATACACTATTTCATTTAATCTGCACAATAATCTTAAAAAGTAGAAATTTTAACCCCATTTTAAAAATGAGGAAAGTTTCTTGTCTACGTCCATCCAGGCAGTAAATGACAGCTAAGATTCAAACCCAGGATTGTCAGACTTCAAATCCAAACTTTTAGGACTAATTATACAATTGTTAGATAAAAACCAGGTATAAAAAGACTATGGTTTCTGATTTTGCAGACCATCTAAAACTGCCTTTCATTACTACGCTCTTACTAAAAAATTTTTATTAGGCCCTACCCACCACCTAAGAAGTGCGCATTTCCCTGAGGCAACTCTTATCCACCCCTCCTGGCTCCATTTAATTGTTATTTTCTCAGAAAGAATGATCTTGACCATCTAATCTGGATTAGGCCTTTCTGTTATTGTTCTTTCAAAGAATCCTTTTAGGCTTCAGGGATCTTTTCAAAACCTGTGTATCGATTCCCTTGAAGTTCCACTAGAGCTGGGACTGTGTGTGATGCGTTCACCAATGTACAGCCTGCTCCTTGGCTTGTATACCTGGAGACTAGCATTGTAAACAGAAGCGCTGTTTTGCTGAACGCATGCATGGAATGAAAGAAATTAAACCAGACAGTCAACGGACTTCTATAATCTTGCCCTACTCTATCTTTTCTGGGGTAGTAGTCATCGGGATGCCCTACTCTATCTTTTCAATCACGTTTTGCTATTTGGGGTTGATTTACTGTTCCCTGTGGAAGTCTTTGGCTCCCTCTGAGAACAAACCCTACCTAGCCTTCAAAGTTCAGCTCAAAACCCACTTACCCTAAGAGCTTTGGCCAAGACACACCCAGCCTCCCTTCTAAGACTCACAAAGCACTTACTCACCAGACTGCTAGTCCAGCCAGCCTTTCTCCTTCACCACTTTGCAGGTTTTAACACATTGTTCCTGCAGGTAGGTCTTAGGTCTCTATCTAGACTTGCACTGTGCAATACAGTGGTCGCGGGTACATGTGGCCATTATGTATAAGTCAATTAAGATTAAATAAAATTTAAAAGTCAGTTCCTCATTTGCATTCACTGCATTTTAAGCACTCAATGACTGTATGTGGCTAGTGGCTACCACACTGGACAGAATAGGTATAGAACATTTCCACCATCACAGATATTTATGTGAATGCCTTGAGTATAAATGTACTTTATACTTTTTCTTATGCTATACTGTGAATATCAACAGCACCCTGTAAATAGTGCAAGTTAAGTAAATATTTAAAAGTAATGAAAAATAACTTGCTGGAGATGTTTGACATGAGCCTAATTCCATTGTAAACAGTTGTCCTTCACTTTAGCACAGAGTCTGTACTTTAATCTAATGCCAGTCACTGGGTCAGGCTTTCAGTTGTTTTTCTAATAGTAGTCTCGAGTCAACCACACAAACACTCCTATGATATTTTTCAGTTCATGAAGTGTTTCATATCCATCATTCACACAGTCCCTGAGAAACACAGGAGGAATTCAGGTTAAGCCTGATATTTTTACCCAGGAGCAGCTAGGCGCCAGATACTGTGTAAGGTGATTTTCCTGTGTTCTCAAGAGCCTCACTAGATCAAGAGGAAATTGAGGCTGAGAGGTCTCTTATCCATACCTACCACTAACAAAATCCACACCTCAACCACTACATCTTTGATTCCTCCTGGATAGATCTCTCTACAAAGTCGGTATGTTTAATAGAGTGGATATTGGCTAATACAATCGCAATCTATCTCGTGTTTGGAGAAAAAAGGAAAACAAAAAGTAAAGAATGAAAACTTTTTTAAATACTGAAAACTGAAATTAGGTACTACCTTTCAAGGTAAATATTGTGTTTTTTCCTTTTTTATCTAAAAATATAGTCTCTTTTTCTTGGAAAAAAAGGGCTAGATTGGGGAAGAATGGGCAATTTTGAAAATTCCAAATTGTAAAAGGTGCACAGCAATATTATTGAAGATATCATTATTGTAGGGAATATGTAAATGTAGCTGAAGACTATTATGAAACAATGAGTTAAGCTATTTAATTTTTCAGACCTATATTATATATCATTATTTCAAATGCCCATCTTATTTCATACTTCAAAATCCTGAATGACCCAAATGATTATTAATAATTGTAAGTTTTGCATTGATAGAGCATATTAATGAGATTTCACCATAAAAAATATGATTAAGGAAGGTATTAAAGTCCTTTGAGTTTCAAGAAATGTGATCCAGAAGAACTGGGATGCATTCCAAACAGCAGCACTGTGTCAATCTGCCAAGCCAATGAACACTCAATCTGTTTCTTAAAATATAAAATACCAATGCTTTGCTAATCTACCTCAAAGGAGAGAAACTAAGATGATTATTGTACTTACTAGACTTCTTTCTAACCTCTGCTATAATTTCTTCCAGAAAAATAACACCAATGAGGAGGAATTAGGCCCTTCATTTTTATGAGTTTTTATTTTTTTGAGGATGTCTCTTATTTGCACTAAAGCTCTCTTTCTGAAAAAGGGACAGAAAGAGTGATAAACAAGGCATCAAAGCATTCTTTAGAAGGCTCAGTACCCTCTATGGTTACTGCCAGGAAATCATTCCAAACACTCTTTTTGAAAAAGGCAGCAGTCACAGGGGAAAGGAAGTGGATGTTGTCAGAGGTGGCAGGTGTGTTTTGAGGCCACAGTGTTTTGTTTTTAATGAGGCACAGTTGCAGGTCTCCAATTGTGTGCCACAAGGGAGCATGGCATCTGAGGGCTTCTTAATTCTTCTATAAGCACCACCTTGAAGGAAAAGAACATTTATACATAGGCTTGGCCTTTCTTTTAGGCAGAAAAGCTTAAGGAGTTAGAACGCTGACAAAGAGTAACTCATGCGTTCTAGTTGGTTTTTTTTTTAAACATTAAACTCCATTAACAAGAGATAAAGTGAAAATAATATAAAACTAGGTTCCAAGTTTCTTTGGTGGGGGGAGGGACGAGGGATGGGAAAATAGCTACAATCTTGCTTCTCTCTCTTTTGTAAAATGTAGCTATATCTCTCTTCAGTAGCTTCCTTTTCTCTTGTTACAAAGAATTAGCAAAAAGAATAATTTCTCCTGGTATCTTCCCAGAGTACTCCAAGTAAAATGGAAAGGAAGGAGAGAAGATACAGTGTTTCAGTACTGTGTTCCTCTACTTAAAGAGGGAAGCAGCGTTTGGATTACGGAAAAAAAAAAAAGTTAATTGCTTGCTCCCTGTTACTATGAATCAGCTAATGCTAAAAAGTGTAGAGGTTTCATCTATTTTACATCAGACCCATCCTATGTCTACAAAAGCTATACTCTTGAGAATCCTCTCGTCACCTTCAAAACAACGTTTCACTGGAGTCCCCCTACAATCTTGGGACAAGCGAGGTGAAAGTCAAAAGCAGCCTCAAACTACCTTCGTTAGTAAACTGGAGGGATTTATGGCCCATTGAGGATAAGATGATCAGTAACCCCCTCTTACCAGCGCCCGGGATGAACCCGAAGAGAGCTGTGTTTACGACACATACAGACCTACACCGTGTGTGTGCCCGGGTACCTCGAACGGATGTAGGGTGTGGACACTCGGATAGTCTTTCGAGTTTCCTGAACTCCCGGGAAAGGAGGGTGCGGGGGGGAAAGAGCGAAGCAGACTCGCTCTCTTTTGATTTCCCGAGGTCACTTCTAGGGACTCCACCGCGTGCGCGATCTGATAAAGGAAACCGGGCTCCGAGCCCGCGGCGATCCACGGTGATGCAGCCGCGACCTCCTCCGGTCCCCTCCGCCGAGGGGCGCGCGGACCGAGACCCGCCGTCCTCCCGCCGCCGCGGGAGGTCGCCTCCAAGCTTGGCCCCGCCCCGATCAGCCCCCGAAGACCCCCGGAGACGGCGGCGACGCCTGCGCGCAACTCACATGTGCGGGTTCCTCCTGAAGGCGTTGGTGATGTCCTTTACCACCCGCTGCACCAAGACTGCCACCTCCTCGCTAGTCTCAGCCATGTTGGCTGCGGCCGCGGCGGCTCGGGCGCGCCTCTGGGACAGCGCCGCACGGCCTGCGGGAGTTCCGCGGGGAGCGCGCGCGTGTGCGCCGGTTTGGCGGCGAATCCCGCCTCCGCCCCCGCCACCGAGAACTTCCGGGTCAGCCCTCCGGTGGCCCGAGCGTGGGGCGCGCCGGGCTCGGTGTGGCTCGGTTTGTCTCCGACTTCATCTTACTTCTTGGCGTCTGAGAAGATGCTGCAGGTCTTTTATTGCTAGATTATCTCCGGTCTCTGTCTTGCACATTTCAATTTCGAGTCCACTCGGGGCTGAGGGCTAAGTGGTCCTGAAGTCACTCCTTCCAGAGCTAGAGGTCGGCCTCACACCGGACCCCCACCCCACCCCACCTCCTTTCTTTGTTATTAAGCGTTGCCAGCCAGGTCCAGGGGAGCTGGGTTTGATTGCGAGTGCAAGTTCCCTAGAGCAGTCCCTTTTGAGAGCTTGTTTGCTCTGTTTTTCCAGCGGTAGGGAGTAAGCAGATGGTCCGAGACGCTCCAGGCAGAATGAGTCTTCATTCCACCTTGTTGGTAACTTCCTTTCCCGGGGTAATAAATTTCGGCCTCTGAGAAGCTGTTTTCAAAATACCAGTTTAAAAAAATTGACTAATGCATTAAAGGAAGAAATAGGAAAAAAAAGGAAAAGTTATTTGTCACCAGTACATAGGAAATAGATGTACAGTACTGAAATATTTTTTAGATTTTCCATGTGGAGTGTATGGTGGACCCTTCTATTTGCCACAGGTTCAACCAACCTTGGATAGAAAATATTTGGGATAGTTACTATTGTTGCTGAGAGTACTATGTAATTAGGCCTAGAATGGTTAGTTCTAGTATGTTGAACATGTAGGAGGGGAGACCCCCCAAAACCCAGAATTTATTTATAAAAAAATTGCATATTTATTCTTGCACGTTTAAACTTTAGTCACCTTCGAAGTACTCTCCATTTGATGCAATGTACCTATAAAGACATTTTTTCCAGTGCTCAAAACGGTTTCTGAACTTGTCAATTTTAATGCCTTTTAGTGCTTCTGCTGTTTGTTTGTTTGTTGTTTGTTTCACCCCTTCCAACATTGGCAAAACATTTCCTTTTGAGGACCTTTTTTCTATCCAGGAAAACAAACAAAAAAAAGTTACTCAGGGTGAGATCTGGTAAATAGGGAGGGTGGGGCCAGGTGTCATACTGTTTTCCGTTAAAAACTGCTGAACACAGCGCAGGGTGGGCAGGTGCCCTGTAAATCAATCACCCATTATGAAATGGGCACACCGAGTCTTCAAAAAAAAATTCAGTGAAGCCGAAATGCAGCCTCTCACAACAATGCCAGCTGGTACCTGATACAGATGGGTTCCTAGAACACTCACCTAGCAGAGGAAGCCTATGCTACAAGATGCCCATCCTCCAGAAGATAATTCTGGTTTTTTGGTATCCCTCTTTGTATAAATTGTCATACTCTCTAAATAACACAGTGTAACAACTATGTACATAGTACTTACATTGTATTAGGTAATTACTTAATCGAGAGATGATTTAAAGTATGTTGGAAGATATGCATAACTTATATGCAAATACTATGCCATTTTCTAAAGAGGAACATCTGCAGATTTAGGTATCTGTGGGGGTGGGGGAGTGGAACAGATCCCCTGCCCACACCAAGAGACAACTATACTACACTTCATTTTGCAGAAGGTTTGGTGTCCTTTCAACACTATGTCACTTTTGGAGTGAAAAAAAATTAGTAGGAAAAAGAAGATTTCTAGTTCATTCAGGTTTTAAGATGCCATGATTCAAATTTTTATATAACAGATTTTTTCCACCCTTCTGTAATAGAAAAAATCTGGGTGTCTTCAGTTTTTTTTTTTTTTTTTACTTGATCCTTGAAATCTGCATTTTTATAATACCTATTTTAAAAAGCAAACTTATGGTCTGTTTAATGTAAAGATGTATGTTGAGCATTTAAGGTAGGGTTCATTGTGAAAGTCAAAAGCAACTATTGGATGCTAAATTTTAAAGCATTGAATAAGAAATACAAATTAACTATGCAATCATTGATAGTCCCTGTGGCTCTATTTATAAAGGATAGACCTGCCATATGAACACTGGACATATGTTTCTAATAGAAATAAGCTGGCAGATTCACAAAATGGTACAAAAGCAAGATGGGACAGGTTTTAATTAGTAAAATTGAACAAATCTTAACCTCCTGACAAGTTCTCATATGAGGCAGCATAGTGAGCAAATGTGTGTTTAGATTTCAAGGCCCAGGACAACTTCAAAGACCTTAGTATAAGAATGTGATACCGATTCTTAAATGGTTTGAGTTAACTGATGTCTTCTTCCTCTTCACTTAATGAAACCCTTGCATCCATTCCTAATAAAAGTAAAAGATAAATCCTGACTTCTTGGGGGGCAAAGCTCAAAACAGCATGCTCAGAAATATAATTTTTCAAAGACTTCATTTTTATCTTAAAAATTGATAATGAAAAAACCCAAGCTTTGTCCCTAAAATCTGAAGCAAAATTGATATTCCAGAAAGAGGAATTCCTCATTTGAAAGGCATGAATTGTATCTCATGTTTCTTCTAATACTTCACAAATTGTTTCACTCAGTAATGAAGGGTCTACTATATGTATAAATCAAACTTTTTAGAACTGAAACTTATTAGCTTAACAATAACCCACAACCTTTGGACCAACTTAAAATTAGAGCTGATTAGAACTCTGATCCAACCCCATAATTTTGAGGTAAGGAAGCTGAAATTGAAAGAAATTAAGAATTAAAATTTATGAGACTTTATATATCAGAATAGGATATGATGAATTTATCACGATTTTGTTGAAGGACTAAAACATTTATGTTCAGAGGTCTGAAAGATATATTTACTGATAATATTGAAATACTGTAAATAGCTTAAATGCCCCATAGTGGAGCTTGATTAAATTATACTAAATCTATTTGATGAAATATTATTTACTTATTCCAAAGCACAATAGAACTAGAAGAATATGTTATCAAGCTTTGAGGGAAGGTATGTTTTATAGGAGAATTTTACTAAGTAATGCAAAGAACAAAATACATTTTTTGTAACTTAAGTTTGAAAAAGTATATGTTAATAAAGACATGGATATATTTATTTGTTAATTAGCCAAGTAGAATATTCATTGCTTATACATATTAATTTTCTTAGCGATTTATTGATTTTTAAGTTGACGATGCCTCTTAATTATTTTTAACCTGGCTGTGAATGTATTTTGACAATCTTCCCACACCTTCCCAAATCATGTTTTTCATATTTTAGAGGACTGTTTGATGATAGAGGAAAAAGTAGATGTGTAATGACAAAAACAAGTACTAAAACAACACACAAAAGAACCCTAAACTTACAAATACAAAGTGAATTGTGCGTAATATAAATATAATCATATATAAAATAAATTGGGAGGATATACATTAAAATGTTAACAATGGTTGTCTCTGTATGATTGAATTAATTACTGGAGATAATTAAGATCTATAAATATACATTATTTATACTCTCCTGGGTGTTCCAAACTTTCTACAATAAAAAATCGTGTGTGTGTTGAGGGGCCCCGTGGGGAGGAAGACACCGAGGTGGTTTTAATGACAGGGTGCATGATTACTTCGTGAACAGTTGGAGATGACCTTGTAATCTGTTTCCATCTTCGTTCTGTATTATTCTACTCGCATGAATATATTGTGTTGTTTATTTACTCCATTTATTTGGATTGAAGTCCATTTTCTCACAATAATACAGATAGGGCAAAAGAGGGTTTACAGTTTTGAACACACAAAATAGAGTTTATTCATGTATTATTGTTTATTAATTGTTATATTACATTCCATAAGAACAACAGTGAACCTAATTTTGCCCTACCTGTATTATGTAGGGTAGAATATAAATAGTATTAAACATGTGTTTATTGTGTATGGACTATTGCAGGGAGAAAACCACAACTTATTTTCCCATTAAAAAAATGAAGTGCTCAATTTTAAATGTTTCATTATTATACTGGCATTGTGATTAACTATATACTTTATAGTATGTCAAGTGTCAGTCTGATCACTGTCCTAAAATTTAAAATGCAAGAACTTACTAATAAAGAAATATGAGAAGGGAAACGCGGTAGTCAAAAAGTCACAATATTAGTGTCTTTTAATGAAATCTTAAGTCAACAGGAGCAATGTCATATTTAAAGTTTTGATTAAAGACCATTTCAAGAAAATGAGTAGAAATTAATATCTGATATTCAGTGACAATATTAAACTCCTGAGAGTTTTGATGTAACCCTTGCCTCAGTGTGTAGGTTTATTTTCCCAAATGGAAAACTTCATATGTACTAGAGCACTATTTTTTAAAAGTCACAAAACCACCCATGAGTACAAATGTTATCTATTATTATTATATTTAATTGATATCTCTATCACTTCACTGCTGTAAGTGTTGAGGTAAAAATAGGAAAATGCATGTGATTGCATCTTTAAACTGTGCAGCACTAATCAATTATTACTGATTTCTGAGACTAAAGAAAGCACAGTGAGTAAATCAGCATTAAAACAATAGTAAACTAAGACTAAGTTAAATACTTTCAATGTGAAACTTTAAAAAATATTTCTAAGAAAAACTATTATACTGCAATCACAATTAATCTCCTAGTTAAAACATGAACTTTTTTTAACCTGACAAAATTGGCAAATGTTATCAAGATGCTAATCATGAAGATGACTTTAAATGAGCAGTCAACGCTGATGTTAGAATCCATGTGGATTCTAGCTGATGTGGATCCTAACAAGAATCCATCTACTGTAGTAGAGAGAGGATCCTAAGTTTTTTGTTGCATGATAGGGGTTTCGTTGCTGAGTAAATTATTTTTTAGTTTTCTTAACAGTTGATATGAAATGTCACCCTTTTCCTTTGCCCTCTTCTTCTTCCTACTCCAGAGGCTCAGGAGACCCAGGATGTAATCTTCAGAGAAGAACAGGAGAAAATGTCTGGAGGCAGAAAGTGCCATTCGGGGACCTGGGTGTGGATATGCCTGGGGAGATGGGTATGTCTCCATGATGCAGTGAATGTTCCTCGTGTACTGAAGACGTCACATTGTTGCAGGAATTTTCTTAGCAGTCCACCTTTAAATGGATGACTAAATGAAAGAAGTATCCAAGTAGTAGCACATTCTTAATGTTTTACCTATTCTTCAGTGTAAATATGACAATAATGAAAACCATACACTCTTTTTTACAGGTTTCAAGTGTACATTTCTGTGATATATGTTCTGTATATTGCATTGTGTACCCACCACCCAAGTCAAATCATCTTATGACATCATATATTTGGCCTTTAAATATAGACTTAGCTTAAAAAATCAAAACTGAAAATTTACAAAGGTAGTTAAAAGCTTAATTTCTACTTCTTTGATAACTTCCTAAATGTAAGGCAAGACTATATTTCCCTTTCATTTATCTCACTTAAGTTAACTCAGAAATTTGGTAATAAAAATATACCCTATTTCTCCATTTCTTCCTGTTTCCATGTTTTAAGACACCTCTACCACTCATCAAAATTAACATCAGGCCCAAATCACACATACGAAATGATGATGTTCTTTGTTAATTGTTAAATTATGCTCAGACTTGCATTATAGTATTTATAGAGACTGTTAGTCCAAATCAAGGATGTCCAACCTGTGGCCTGCAGGCCACATGTGGCCCAGGATGGCTATGAATGTGGGCCAGCATGAAATCGTAAACTCACTTAAAACATTATGAGGCTTTTTTGTGATTACATGTCACAATGTATTTAATGTGTGGCCCAAGACAACTCTTCTCTCAGTGTGGCCCGGACACCAAAAGTTTGGACACCCCTGGTAAGTTTTAGGAAGGAATGCCAAAGAGTAATGCCTTCCTACTTTAGATACTTTAATTCCTATGGTAAGTCTCTCAAATTATCATCAGTGTGAAAAAGGACAGTGTAAAAATAATGTATTGAGTTAATAGGAGGAGAGGCCTAAATGCCACTCCTGAGAGGATGAGACTCCAAGTAATTGTACTTATTTATTCCACAAATTTTAGTGAGTGTTACTGTGTATAAGACTTTGTGCTAGCTGCTGAGTATACAATTCTGAGGAAAACAGACATTTTATTGCCTTATGGGACCTATAGGTTGATGGAAGAAATATAAATATTGAAGTAAATAGACAAATATATTAAGAAAAAGTTGTAATACATGAGGCAGAGCCAACTCAATACAACCAACATCAAGAAAGGATTGTTTCTTTATTACTGGTTCTAACAGAGTTGACAACTTTTCAACAAGAAAAGAATAATTTCATAGATGTGCTTTTTCTTTTGAAAAATGCATGAAGCCATTTTAGAAATTAATTTTATAGCCTTTAAACTGAAAAAAAATTAGTTATCTAGGGAGGGTCATTCTGATTAGTTACGAACCTAAATTGTAGAATTAATTTTTAATGTGATTGTATATCTTTCAAGTACTCTGTATTCAATAGCTAGAACTATTAACTGGGTAAACATATTTAGCTTCATGCAATAAAAAGATGAGGTTCTTTTCTGGTTAGTAGCATCCATCTTCACACAAACTGTCTATTTGATGAAATATTTCAATGGAGCAAATATTTTTGAGTAGCTGCTATGTATATCACATGTCCAAAGAGGTGACAAAGATGACCATAACATAGACCTGCTTCCCAGAAACTTGTTTTCTGAAATAGATTAACTTTATTTACACACAGTCTTACTTAGAGACGAATCTAAGTTGCATATCAAGACATTCTATTGAAATAGAGCAAATGAAGACTTTTGCTATCCACTGTTTGAAAGATCAAAAATTCTTAACAGTATAATCATAGTAAAGGAGATACAATTTGTTTAAACAAAATATATTTCAGGCTTTATTTCAGAAATTGTATTTGGAAAAAAATCTAAACTGCCGCTGACACCTTTTAGACTATGTAAAAACGACTTTTACATTTGAAATTACAAACCAGAGTTAGAACTCAATGCCATGCCATTGTATTTATTTGTTTTAAATGGGAGAGTTAATTGTGTATTATTAGTAGCCAAATATAGATTTTAAATTAAGATGGTTTTTAAAAAAATCTAGGGTTGCACAAGCAAGCTCTCAGTCCATTCTGGTATACTGACTTTAAGACAAGAACTTTTGCCAATAGGATATGTAATTTTCTAGAATATTTCAAGGGTTCAAGAACTAATAAGGAAAAAATTTCAAAAACAATTTACATTATTCTAGATAACTATTTGCTCGTAGATATGACATTGGAACCCCATGAATTATCCAGATAAGGGAAACTGCTTGTTTTTTTTAATTCCTATATTCTTCCCTTTTCTACTGGCATTTGGATGGACTCTGCTGCAAGAAAAAGACAAACTACCAAGCTTTATGTACTATTTTTTAAGTCCTCATCCAATGATATGCTTATTGATCTTAGAGAGAGAGGAAGGCAAAGAAGAAAGGAGAGAGGGAGGGAGGGAGGAAAAGACAGACAGACAGGCATCGATGTGAGAGAGAAACATGGATAGGTTGCCTCCAGAATGTACCCTGGCAGGGGATTAAACCCGCAGCCTTTTGGAGTACGGGACAGTGTTCCCACCAACTGAGCCACCCGGCCAGGACTCCAGTAGTATTTTGAGTCATCATTTATATAGGAAAAAAAGTCTCTTTTTCCTGCCTCTGGCCTTCACTCTTCCACACTGAATATGGAGAGAGAATGAAAAGGGAGACTGGAGCTGAACAGGTTTTTTTCTACATTACATTTCTCTAATTTCTCTTTGTTCCTAAAAGTTCCATACAAGACAGGCTATGCAAACATGAAACTCTGAAGAAAACATAGAGCAACAGCAGTGGAACATTGAATGGACTGGTTGGAACATCATACACATTAGATTCCTGACTATCTTTTGGATTTTCAAATTCGTGTGTTAATTCAACAAATATTTGTTGAGCACATACTAGGTTCCAGTCACAATCCTGGGTACTTGGGAAATACTTAAGGATCGTAAAACAGAAGTTTTCTTACTTAAGAAGTTTCTTCATTATTATATATTCTCTACCTCCTCCCTCATTATTTCAGTTCACTGGTACCCATTTTCTCATATTAGGGTCCAATATAATTTTGTAGACAACATATTTTTTTGGGCCTTGGTTTTTAATCCACTCCGACAGCTCTGCTTTTGATGTTTTTAGACCATTACCTTTAAAATAATTATTGATATAATTAGATTATTGATACATATTGATTATATATATATAGTTACATGTATTAATATATACTCTGTTACTGTTTTATATTCCTCTTCTTGTTCTCTGCTTCTTTTTTGGGGTTTTGTTTTCTACCATCTCTGGTTTTAATGAAACATTTAATATAATTTCATTTTTTTGTCTTCTTTTAGCATATTTTTCTAGGCCTGTCATAACAAAATGCCTGGGTTGCTTAAACAACAGAAATTTATTTTCTCACAGTCTGGAGGCTAGAAGTCAGTCCAAAATCAAGGTGTTAGCAGGTTTGGTGGTATGTGAGGCCTTTCTCCTTGGCTTACAAATGATCATTTTCTTAAAGAATCTTCACATGGCCTTTTCTCTCTGCATGGGCCTATCTGGTGTCTCTGGTTTTTAATTTATTTTTGTTTTCCAATGTGCTTGTATGTCCAGATTTTCTCTTCTTAAAAGGACAACAGTTAGATTAAATAAGGGCCTATCCTGGCAGCCTCATTTTAACTGCATCATCTTTATAAAGGTACCATATCCAAATGTAGTCACATTCTGAGGTATTAGTGCTTAGGGCTTAAATATGTGAATTGGGGGTGGGAAAGACACAATTCACACATAGCCCATAACACACATCAATTTCACTTTTTTTAATGGTTCTATTAAAGTCTGCCATATACATTTACAACTAATCCATGTCCTAAGAATGGCTTGCTATGTGGCCAGAAAAGATAGGTTACCTTTCTAGTTTACTTTGTGGAAGGACAGCTGCACAAATTAAGGGTATATTTTGTTCTATATAATAAAATATCTCTGAAAAGTCAGTTGCATATAACTCAGGCTTTCCATATTAAAAATTTTTTTACATGTACTATGGGAGAGCTAGAAAACAACCTGTAATGAGTTCTTTTGCAGTCTATTGGTATCACTAATAATTTCTTTCCTTGTGGGCTTCAATTTTTAAAGTTATTGATACTATATGCAAAGCACAGTGTTCTATTGAAATACAAGTTACTCTGCACAACTAGACCTATGTTTATATGATTTAAGCTTATTTATCAGTTATAATATTTTTAAACAGTGCTAAATCCTCTGCATTTACTGTTCTGAATGATACACACTCTGGAGGCAGACTGCTCAGTTTTCGTTTTGTTTTTATTTTTATTTTTAATATATTTTATTGATTATGCCACTACAGTTGTCCCATTTCCCCCTTTCCTTCCCCCCACCCTGCACATCCCCTCCCCCACCATTCCCCCCCTTTAGTTCATGTCCATGTATCACAAGTTCTTTAGATTCTGTATTTCCCATACTATTCTTGCCCTCCCCCATCTATTTTCTACCTACCATCTATGCTACTTATTTTCTGTACCTTCTTCCCCCTTCTCCTTCTCCCACTCCCCTGTTGCTAACCCTCCATGTGATCTTCATTTCTATGGTTCACTCCTGATCTAGCTGTCTATTCAGTTTGCTTTTGTTTTAGGTATGGTTGTTAATATTAATAACTGAGTTTGCTGTCCTTTCACTGTTCATATTTTTTTATCTTCTTTTTCTTGGGTAAGTCCTTTTAACATTTCAGATAATAAGGGCTTGGTGATGATAAACTCCTTGAACTTGACCTTATCTGAGAAGCACTTTATCTGTCCTTCCATTCTAAATGAAAGCTTTGCTGGATAGAGTAATCTTGAATGTAAGTCCTTGCCTTTCATGACTTGGAATACTTCTTTCCAGCCCCTTCTTGCCTGTAAGGTGTCTTTTGAGAAATCTGCTAACAGTCTGATGGGAACTCCTTTGTAGGTGACTGTTCCCTTATCTCTTGCTGCTTCTAGAATTCTCTCCTTCATTTTAATCTTGGCTAATATAATTATGATGTGTCTCGGTGTGTTCCTTCTTGGGTCCACCTTCTTTGGGTCTCTCTGAGCTTCCTGGATGTCTATTTTCTTTGCCAGATTGGGGAAGTTCTCTTTTATTATTTGTTCAAATAAGTTTTCCTCTTGTTGTTCTTCCTCTTCCCCTTCTGGTACCCCCATACTTTGGATGTTGGAATGTTTAAAGATGTCCTGGAGGTTCCTACGCCTCTCCTCATTTTTTAAAATTCTTGTTTCTTCATTCTGTTCTGTTGGTCATTTTTTTTCTTCCTTCTGGTCCACTCGTTTGATTTTAGTCCCAGTTTCCTTCCCATCACTATTGTTTCCCTGTGCATTTTGCTTCATTTCACTTAGTGTAGCCTTCATTTTTTAAAATTTAATTTGTGACTAAAATCAACTAGTTCTGTGAGCATCCTGATCACCAGTGTTTTGAACTGTGCATCTGATAGGTTGGCTATCTCTTGGTCACTTAGAAGTATTGGCTCTGGAGCTTTGATCTGTTCTTCTGTTTGGTCTGTTCACCATAATGTTTTGGTCGGTTTGTGCTTGTTATGTGTGAGGGGCAGAGCCTTAGGTGTTCACCAGTGCGGGGCAACCCAGGTGGTTGGGTTGTGACGCTGTATGTGGGGGCAGGGTCAGAGAGGGGAAATGGCGTTTTTTCTGCTCTCTCTCAAATTTTGGTCCCCTCTGCCACTTCCCACAAGCAAATTGGGCCCTTCTGGTGCTGGTTCCCAGTTGTGTGGGCTTGTGCACCCTCCAGGACCCTGTGGATCTCCCCAACGAACTATCTGTGAGCCTCTCCCAGCACCTTGACCCCCAAAAGTTTTTCCAGTTGGTGCTTTTAGGCTTTAATTCCCATCACTGGGGCCCTGTTTTGCACAGTGTGTCTCACTGCTCACTCCTTTGCCTAGTTTATCTGCGTGTGAATGTGTGACCACAGTCAGCCAGCTGGATGACTTCAGTCACACATTCACTTTCACTCTCACTGGGTCTGCCCATTGCCACCCCTTGCCTGAGATCTGCCAACCGCAGCCTGCACACCTGGGTCGGTCTGGCCACTTATTCCTGTGTGACCCCTCTCCACCAGCCAATGACTCTACCCCTCTTACCGGTCTGGATGAATGGTTCGTTGTTGTCGGACTTCTGTACAGTTCAATTTTCTGTCTGTTTTGTTTGTGTTTTTGTTACTAAAACTTTATTGTCTTTAAACTTGGTTGTGCGAGGAGGCACAATGTTTCCACCTATGCCTCCATCTTGGCTGGAAGTCGACTGCTCAGTTTTAAAATCCATAATCTACAACTATCTCTGTAACCTCTTCTGTTAAGTGCCTCAGTTGCCTTTTCTGTTAAACAAATGCAATACTTGAAAAATTTATTGTGCATATTAAGTAAGACAGTGCATGGAGTACTTAGCAAAACACCTGGCTTAATACATGTAAATTACTCTCATTTACCACATACTTTGAAGTGAAATATACAGACTGTAAAAAGTATTATTGTATTGGTACTTAATGATATGCATGAAATACATTTTCTACTCTTTTTTAGAAAAGCAACAACTGCCAATGGTATTACAAAATCACTTTAATTAGTACAGAAAAGTTTAAATTAAAAGTAAGATCTCACCCTGGCCAAGTGGTTCAGTTGATAGGAGCATCATCCTGTATACCAAAAAAGGTTGCAGGTTCGATTCCCTGTCAGGGCACATTCCTAGGTTGTGGGCTGGATCCTCTGTTAGCACATATATGGGAGGCAACCAATCAGTGTTTCCCTCTGTCATCAATGTCTCTCTCTCTCTTTGTGTCTCTCGCACACACAGACACACAAACATAGCTACTTCTTTCTAAGATCAATAAAAAACATATCCTCAGGTCAGGATTTTTAAAAAAGTAAATCTCATGCTACAACATGGATAAACCTTGAACACATTTTGCTAAGTGAAGGAAGCCAACTACAAAGGACCACATATTGTATGATTTCATTTATATGAAATATGTCCAGTCTATGGCCATACCACCCTGAACACACCCAACCTTGTCTGAAATATGTCTAGAGTACAGAAATCTGTATAGACAGGAAGTAGGTTAGTGGGTGCCCAGGACTGGGGAGTAGATAAGGGGAACTAGAGGGTGATGGCTAACGGGTGCAGGATTTCTTTTTAGGGCAATGAAATGTTCTAAAATTGTGATGTTGCAGAAATCTGAATATACAAATATCATTGATTTATAGTCTTTAAAATGATGAATTGTATGGCATGTGAATTGTATCTCAGTAAAGTACTTTTTTTAAAAAAGTTGCATTTCTATGCACTAAAAATGAGATGAGAAAAGAAATAAAGTAAACAATCCCACGTATAATAGCATAAAAGAATAAAATACTTCAGAATAAATTTAACCAATGAGGTGAAAAATCTGTACAGTGAAAACTATGACATTGATGAAAGAAATTAAAGAAGATGCAAATAAATGAAAAGGTATCCCATGCTCATGGATTAGAAAGATTAATATTGTCAAAATGTCCACTCTACCCAAATTAATCTACAGATTCAGTGTGATTCAAGGTTATAATAGTATTTTTTACAGAAATTTTAAAAAGGCTTATATTTTGTATGGAACTACAAAGGACACTGGCTGGCCAAAGCAATCCTGAGAAAGAAGAACAAAACCAGACACATCACGCTTCCACATTAGAAAGCTAATGTGATACTGCATACAAACAGACTCATAAAACAATGGAACAGAATTAGGCGCTCAGAAATAAAACCATGTATACATGGTCAAGCAATACTTGGCAAAGCAGACAAGAATATGCAATGGAGAAAAGGTAGTCTCTTTAGTAAATAGTGCTGGGAAAACTGGATGTTTATATGCAAAAGAATGAAACAGGACCCCAGTCTTATACCATTCACAAAAATTAAATGGAAATGGAAGAAAGACAAATCTAAAATCTGAAATCATTAAACTCCTAGAAGAAAACATGGGGGAAAACTATTTGACATTGGTTTTGGTAATGGTTTTCTGGATATAAGAAATAAAGCTACAAAAAGCAAAAATGAACAAGTGAGACTGCATCAGCAAAAGAAATGGTGAACAAAATGAACAGGCCTCCTATGAAGTAGGAAAAAAATTGCAGACCACTTACCCGATAAGAAGCTAATATCCAAAATACAGTGTCTGGCAGAAGGAAGGCCTGCTTGAGTGTGGTTGGTAGGGTAATAATATGGGCGTAATAATTTAGTTTTGATTTGAACATTTTACCTAAAATGTCAGATGGTGTGCTTGAGTGTGATATTGTTATGTGACAAGATTACATGCTTATGATTTTGTAATAAAAGATTTTGAAATAAAAAGTGGTGTTATTTGTGCCAGACCCTGTATATAGGGAACTCATATAATTTAATAGCAAAAAACCAAAAACTCCAAGCAATTCAATTTAAAAATAAACAAAGGACCTGAATAGACATTTTTACAAAAGAAGATATTTAACAGAGATGTGAGGTAGTCAAGATCATTAATCATCTCGGAAATGCAAATCAAAACCACAATGTTTTATCTTTCCTGTTATAATTGTTGTTATTAAAAAAGACAAGTGATAAATACTGATAAATACTAAAAAGGCAAAGCCTTTTTAGTTTGATATAGTCCCATTTGCTTATTTTTTTCTTTCTCTTGCCTGAGGAGATACATTAGAAAAAATATTGCTATGGGAAATGTTTGAGATTTTACTGCCTGTATTTTCTTCTAAGATTTTTTATGGTTTCAAGTCTTAATACTTAAATTTTTAATCTATTTTGAGTTTATTCTTGTGTAGAGTGTAAGGTGGTGGTCTAGCTTCATTTTTTGCATATATCTGTCCAATTTTCCCATAGTCATTTATTAAATAGGTTGTTTACTTCATAGTAGGTTCTTGCCTCCTTTGTCAAATACTAATTGACCATATAGGTGTGGGGTTATTTCTGGGGTCTCTATTCTGTTCCACTGATCTACATGAGGTCTATCTAGAAGGTATCCAGCCATGTAATATGAAAAATAGAGACATTTGTTGAGGAAGATACAAGATACAAGAAATATTGTACACAGGACAATGATGCCTCAGTTCCCTTCAGAGTAGGCACCTTGGCACAGTTCTCCCAGTCTCCATCAGCTGCCCAATCATATTTTCCTGAATCTCATCAATGGTATGAAACCTCTTTCTTCTCAAAGGTGATTTAGTTTTGGGAAAAGCCAGAAGTCACAGAGTGCCAAATCTGGGCTGTAGTGGGGCCCAATCAGGTGAGTGATTTGATGTTTTGCCAAAAAACTGCACGAGACATGATGCGTGAGTGGGTATGTTGTTGTGGTAAAGCTGCCAATCACCAGTTACCTATAGATATGACCTTCTGAATCATCTGAATAGTTTCCACAGAGAAATGTTCAAGCTTTAATGCAAAATTAGATGCAGATTCATTGCTCTACTTGCTCAGTCATTTTGAGTAAGATGGCCACACAGTACACATGCTCACTCAACTGTGTCTGTTACCCCCACTGACTAAAACAGTGACATCATCATTGTTTATGTATGTGTATTCCAGTCCAGTCTCCTTGGCTGCCTGGTTACATTGGTGTCATGCAAACCATTTTTGTTATATTAACGTTCTTCTTATACTAATAATTGTTGGATTTTTTTCTAAACAACAGACTTTGTGTGTCTGTTTTTAAGCTAGTACCCTGCTGTTTTGGTTTTATGGCCTTGTACAGTAGTACAGTTTGATATCAGGTAATGTGATAACTTCAACTTTGTTCTTCTTCTGTGAGATTTCTGTGGCTTTTCATGGTCTTTTGTGGCTCCATATAAATTTTTGGAATATTTGTTGCAGTTTTGTGAAATACATCATGGATATTTTGATAGGAATTGCATTGAATCTATAGATTGCTTTGGGGAGTGTGGACATTTTTGTGATGTCAATTCTATCTATTCATGAAATTGGTGTATGCTTCCATTTATTTGTATCTTCCTCAATTTCTTTCTTCAATATCTTATACTTTTCTAAGTATAAGATAGGTCTGTTATTTCCTTGGTTAAACTTATTCTTGGGTATTTTTAATGTAATTGTAGATGGGATTGTTTTCTTAGTTTCTTTTTCTGACAGTTAATTATTGCTGTATAAAAATGTCACCAATTTTTGAATACTAATTTTTATCCTGCTACTTTACTGAATTCATTTATCGATCTAGTAGCTTTTATTCATGGCTTTAGGGTTTTCTATGTACAGTATTATGTCATCTCATAGCACATATAAACTAATTTGTGACACACCAAAAATATAGTTTTACTTCATCTGACAAAAATAGATATAATGTTGATTTATTCACACCAGATGACTATTGTGTTGGCTGTTGTCATCTTTTATTTGACAATCTAAGAGGTCAGTGCCCCTGAGTACATATTCAGGCACTGCCTGTTTTAAAAATCCCTGACGCACCCCAAGTGCGCCATGGCAGCTGGCTGAAAATCGCTGCTGTAGTGCTGTAATATGCAAGCCATTCCGCTTGTTGAAAACCAGCTTATTCCTTAGACTTAGTATAAAATGCCAGAAAATAAGTAAAAGGAACAACAAAGTAAAAAGAATACCAAAATTAGAATCTGAAAACCCGATTTCCAGTCCATATTCTGCCCTTCTCTTTGTGTGTTCTAGATCAAGTCTTTTCAGTTTTTAAAAGTATCTTTAGGAATTAAGATTAATTTTAATTATTAATTTTCTTAACTTTAAATTGTCAATAAGAGTTTCCCCTGTGTCTCCC
This sequence comes from Artibeus jamaicensis, assembly GCF_021234435.1. Taxonomy (NCBI): domain Eukaryota; kingdom Metazoa; phylum Chordata; class Mammalia; order Chiroptera; family Phyllostomidae; genus Artibeus; species Artibeus jamaicensis. The sequence continues at coordinate 37,715,876 of NW_026522030.1, read as the reverse complement.
CTCACAGAATACATAGAAACTTAAATTGATCAATTTAGTCTGTAATTCAATAAAAACAAAGCAAAACAACCCCAAACACCAGTCTCCTGAATTCTCTCACTTTGAAATTGAAGAAAATGCTAAGAAAACTCTCAGAGTACTATGTACCAATATTTTAAGAATTTCACTGATTTGTCTTTGGTAATTAAGCCCTACTGATCTATTTTTGATTTCCAAGTTGTGATTTGGAATAGGGCAACCATTTTTAACTGGTGTTACACAAGAATTTGTAAAACATGCAACACCTGACCATTTAGTCAGGGACACTGACCTCTTTTTTTTTTTTTTTAGATTGTCAAATAAAAAATGACAACAGCCAACATAACAGTAGCCATTGGTGTGAATAAATCAAAATTATACCTATTTTTATCAGATCAGCAAAAAATACAGTATATTTTTTGATGTGATGCAGAATTTTAATAATTAGTTTATATGTGACATGAGTTGAAAAAGGTTGAAAATCACCAGAATAGAGGATAGTTTTTCTTGAAATAGTGGCAAGTATATCAATCTGTTTATGTTAAAAGTAGATATTAAGACATACTCAGAGAGCAATGACTTTGAATACCTTTTCCCTCCCTTTCAATTTATGAATTGTAATAGTAAGAGTTAAGTAGATGAATATTTTCTAGTTGTTATGAGAGCCCTGATTGGTGATTTCCCCAGCAATGCACATCTTGAGAAGAAGCCATGAATAATGTTTTCCTTCCTCAGTCTTTCCCACAGTCCTTTATTTTCTAGTTCGTATATACATGTTTGTTGCACCAGCCCATTATAGCTGGAATCACCTTGACCTTGGCAGAAACAAACAGAGATTAATGGTATAGAGCTGGCCCCTAGCTGCTGAATGCCGTAGCCAGCAAACATGCACCTTTCCCCTTCGGTCATTTTGCCCCTGGGTCTCAGTTCTTTCCTCCCGACTTTGACTTTCTCCTATTTTTTTTATGGGCTGGGAGATTCTGCTACACACTGGCCTGGAAATCTGGATTTGGTGGTCACTGGTGTGGGCGCAGTAGCTGTGAGTGATGATGATGTCATCGAGGGAGAACGAATAAATGTAGAAGAGTGCCATCAATAGAGCCATGTCCTGTGCAAAAGACATCATTTATCATGTCAACTTTAGTGTATTGCCCCAGTTAATTTCCTTGTTGGCATTTAAAATGTTTTCATTAGCTAAATACATAATTGTAGACATAAATAAAGTCTGACGTTTACCATAAAATCTGAAAGTTTAAGATCCTTGAAAAGAATGAGTGGATACACCTGATCTCAGAGTGGGAGGGATGTTCCTAAACATGTCACCCAAGGCAGAAAATGTGAGGAAAACAGATACACACACAACGATTTCGAAAGACAAAAAAAAAAAAAAAAGAAAGAAAAAAAAGGAAAAGACTTGGTAATTCATGTGACATATAATCAGTATTCTTAATATATAAATAGCCTATATATCAATAAGCAAATGGTAAGCAATTTAATAAATATCCAAGGATCATGTTGATTTTTATTGTTCAAAAACAATTTTTTCCAAAAGAGTAACATGTATTATTGTTTAGTATTATAATTAAAATATATTTAATTAGATAAAATGTTGGATGAAAACACATAAATATAAGGAGAGATTGCAGAGTGTTTATTGTTGGAGTTCAAATGAATGGAGCTGATAATCTTACTACACTGAACTATGTGGACTCCTTTATCTGTGTCATTGGTTCTTCCACAAGTTAATGATATTGTACAATAATAAAAAAATCCACAAGCAAGCAAATTAAAGAGTAACTAGAGCTGAAGCAATGTGTAATCCAACTAATGTATTACACCTTAAGAAAAGCCTGGGGACAAGTTTGGGAGAGGCCTGGGAAATAGATTATAATATAAAATTATGAGGGATGGTCTTAGGTTGTCAATAAAACTTAAGAAACTTCTTGGGAGCTGCAGTCCTGTTAATTTATTCATCTAACATTGTTTTGAGTATCAACAATGTGCTGGGCATTCTACTAGATGCTGTAGACACAGTGAATCAAAAGTAAGTCACTGGATTTACAGAAATTACATTGTGGAGAGGAAGAAAATAGCCAAGTATTCAAAGAAATAAATTAGGTAGCTTTCGTTTTCCAGCAAAGAAAAAAAAAAGGTTTGTGTGATGGAGAGTAAGTGGGTTGGTGGTTGAGGGCAACTTTAGGGCAGTTAAGGTGGGACAATGTGGATGAGAAGAGCTACCCATGCAAAAGGTGAGGAGAAGAGTGGTTGGCGCAGACTGTTAGAAGAGGAGAGTGGTACCCAATGGAGGTGATTGGTAAACAGGATCCCATTCATGTGGAAAGGCTTATAAGATAGATAAGAAGTTGTGATTCTATTCTAAGAGCCATGGAAACCATTGAATTATTCTAAGCTCATATATGACCTAATGCCACTATTACTTCCTGATGGCTTTGTGTATAGAATGGATTGTAGTAGAAGCAGAAAGAACTATTATGAATCTATTGTCAGAGGAGATAGGAAAATAGTTATAGTAATTTAGAGAAAAGTAAACCCAATAAAGATATATTTTGGAGGTTGAATGAATAACTTTTTCTAATGTTTGCTGCTGGTGGTATTTGTCTGGAGTTCAGGAATAAAGTCTAAGTTTAACATTGTATCCAGAAAATAATATGCAAAACATTGATTTATTTTTCCCATTTAGTCACCTACCACTCTCTACCTAGAGTCTTTCTCGATGCACATCCAAGGATCAGTTTTTGTTTTTCTTCTTGTCCTCCAACAAGACCCTTTTCAATTATCTTGCTTTTTCCCCCAAAGTCCTGGATCTATCCTGGGGAGACTAAGTCATTTCCTTCAGGTTCTGTGTATCAATGGTCCTTGGGATGCTTTATGATGAAATGTTTATAAGACAGACTTTCCTTTTAGCAAAACTCTTGTGTGTTACTCTGTTAATAGTTAGCAAGAGGTAGAAAAGAAAGGAGCACCAAAGATGGGGGAAACAACCTCCTTAAGTATAATACTCATACAACTAAGATAAGGGGAAATGAACACAGTCCTGCACTGCTAGAAGAAGTATAAATTTTCACAACTTTCCTGGAGGTCTTTTGGTACAGAGAACAAAGGTCATGAAAATGCACTTAGCTTTTGATCCATAAATTCAATTTCTAATATTTTTTCATGTGGAAATCATCATGTAGGCATCAAAAGATTTAATTACATGGTGTTAATGGCAGAGTTCCTTTTAACAATGAAAAATAGGCAGTAAATATTTAACAATAGGGTACATTTTATAGATCATTTTCAATTATAGAATGTTAATATGTTAATGTTAACATATATTGAGTAAAGGAAGTTACAAAGTGGCATGTAAATTATGATTATGTTAGAACAACAAAAAGATGAGAATTTTTAAAGTATGTTTTATTGATTATGCTGTTACAGTTGTCCCAATTTTTTCCCCTTTTCCCCCTCCACCCAGTACCCCTTTCCCTCCAGCAATCCCCCCTTAGGTCATGTCCATGGGTCATGCATATAAGTTATCTGGCTTCTCCATTTCCTGTATTGTTCTAAACATCCCTTGTCTATTTTGTACCTACCATTTATGCTTTTTAATTCCTGCACCTTTACCCATTTCCCTCCTCTCCTCTTCCAGCTGATATCCCTCCAAATGATCTCCATACCTATGATTCTGTTCCTGTTCTGGTTGTTTGCTTTGTTTTTTCTTATTTGTTTCTTTATTTTGGGTTTTTTTTTTTTAGATTCAGTTGTTGATAGTTGTAAGTTTGTTGCCTTTATAATGTTCATAGTTGTGATGTTTTTCTTTTTCTTTAATTTTTTAAATTTATTTTTATTATTATTTTTTAATTAATTTTTTATTGACTATGCCATTACAGTTGTTCTATTCCCCCCCTTCATTCCCCTCCACCCTACTCCCCGTCCCCACCATTACCCCCCCTTTAGTTTATGACCATGTGTCTCAATTCCTTTAGATTCTATATTTCCCATGCTATTCTTGCCCCCCCATCTATTTTCTATCTACTGTCTATGCTACTTATTTTCTGTACCTTATCCCCCCTTCCCTCCTCCTACTCCCCTGTTGCTAACCCTCCTTGAGATCTTCATTTCTATGTTTCTACTCCTGATCTAACTGTCCTTTTAGTTTGCTTTTGTTTTAGGTGTGGTTGTTAATAACTGTGAGTTTGTTGTCCTTTCACTGTTCATGTTTCTTTAACTTCTTTTTCTTAGATAAGTCCCTTTAACATTTCATATAATAAGGGCTTGGTGGTGATGAACTCCTTGAATTTGATCTTATCTGAGAAGCACTTTATCTGTCCTTCCATTCTAAATGAAAGTTTTGCTGGATAGAGCAATCTTGGTTTGGATTTCATGACTTGGAATACCTCTTTCCAGCCCCTTCTTGCCTGTAAGGTTTCTTTTGAGAAATCCGCTGACAGTCTGATGGGAACTCCTTTGTAGGTGACTGTCCCCTTATCTCTTGCTGCTTCTAGGATTCTCTCCTTCATTTTAATCTTGGCTAATGTAATGATGATGTGCCTTGGTGTGTTCCTTCTATGGTCCAACTTCTTTGGTACTCTCTGAGCTTCCTGGATTTCCTGGAAGTCTATTTCCTTTGCCAGATTGGGGAAATTCTCCTTTATTATTTGTTCAAATAAGTTTTCCGCTGGTGGCTGTTCCTTTCCCCCTTCTGGTACCCCTATAATTCGGATGTTGGAGTGTTTAAAGATGTCCTGGATGTTCCTAAGACTCTCCTCATTTTTTTGAATTCTTGCTTCTTCACTCTTTTCTGTTTGGCCATTATTTGCTTTCTTCTGGTCCACTCCATTGATTTGAGTCCCAGTTTCCTTTTCATTGCTATTGGTTTCCTGTGCAATTCCATTCATTTCAATTAGTTTCGCCTTCATATGTTTCTCTAATTTGTGGCTATAATCAACCAGTTCTGTGAGGATCCTGATCACCAGTGTTTTAAACTGTGCGTCTGTGAGTTTTGCTATTTCTTCATCGGTTAGATTTATAGGCTCTGGGACTTTGAGTTCTTCTTGAGCCATTTTTGTTCTGGTCACGCCCGTTAAGTATGAGGAGGGGAGCCTTCGACTCCCAGGTCGCTGGGTTGTGACGCTGTATGTGGGGGTGTGGTCAGAGAGGGGAAATGGCGGCCCCCTCTCCTGCTTCTTGCCACTGGGTGAGGAGCAGAGCCTCATGTGGTTCACCGGGGCGGGGCCACTCAGAGTCGCTGGGTTATGACGCTGTATGTGGAGGCGGGGTCAGAGCAGGGAAATGGCGGCGCCCTCTGTTGCGGTTTGCTGCTGGACCCGCCCGCTGGGTCCCATCCAATCACCCACTCCCTCGCCTGTCCACCCGCGCACAAATGCGCAACCACAGTCAACCCGCAGCCCTGCTCCCTTGCTGTTTCCCCGAGGCCGCTTGCTGGGTCGCTCACCAGTTCCAACCCTGCGCCTGGGTTCCGCGTGCCCGAGTCCGTCTGACCGAGTTTTCCTGTGCAACCCCGCTCCACCAGCTGCTGGTTTCGCCCCTCTTACAGGTCAGGCTGAAGAGTTTGTTGTTATCAGACTTCCGAAAAGTTTAATTATCTGTGTTCTGGCTGTGTTTTCTGTTGCTAATATTTAGTTGTCTCTAAACTTGGTTGTGTGGGAAAGCACTGCGTCTCCACCTATGCCTACATCTTGGCGGAAGTCTCCATCTCTGGAGCTCAAGAAATCACAGGCTTAAATTTATTTAATTTATTTTTCAAGTACAGTTTTCTGCCGCCTTACTCCCTTCCCGCCCCCCCCCACTGTGCTCCCCACCTCCTTCCCATTTCCACCACCCTTAGTTGTTGTCCATGTGTCCTTTATACTAGTTCCTCTAAATCCCTCCCCTTTTCCTTCTGAAATTCCCTCCCCTCTCCCCGCTGGTCACTGTCCCCCTGTTCTCTATTGCAGTGTCTTTGTTTTTATTTTGCTTGCTTGTTTGTTTTGTTGTTTAGCTTCCTGTTAAAGGTGAGATCATATGGTGTTTGTCTTTCACTGCCTGGCTTATTTCACTCACCATAATGCTTTCCAGTTCCATCCATGCTGTTGCAAAGGGTAGGAGCTCCTTCTTTCTCTCTGCTGCATAGAATTCCATTGTGTATATGTAACCATAATTTTTCGATCCATTAATTTACTGATGGGAACCTAGGTTGCTTCCAGCTCTTGGCTATTGTAAATTGTGCTGCTATAAACACTGGGGTGCATAGGTTCTTTTGGATTGGTGTTTCAGGGTTCTTAGGATATAATCCCAGCAGTGGAATTGCTGGGTCAAAAGGCAGGTCCATTTTTAGTTTTCTTAGAAAATTCCATACTATTGTCCATAATGATTGTACCAGACTGCAATCCCACCAACAGGGAACTAAGGACCCCTTTTCCCCACACCCTCTCCAACATTTGTTGTTTGTTGCTTTGTCTATGATAGCCATTCTGACTGGTGTAAAGTGGTATCTCATTGTGGTTTTAATTTGCATCTCTCTGATAGCTAACGATATTGAGCATCTCTTCATGTGTCTCTGGATATTCTGTATGTGTGAGAAGTGTTTGTTCAAGCCCTTTTCCCATTTTTTAATTCAGTTGCTTGTCTTCTTAGAGTGGAGTCGTGTGAGTTCTTTGTATATTTTGGAGATTAAACCCTTGTCTGAGGTATCATTGGCAAATATGTTTTCCCATACAGTTGGTTGTCTTTTTATTTTAATACTGTTTTCTTTAGCCACGCAGAAGCTTTTTATTTTGATGAGATCCCATTTGCTTATTCTTTCCTTTATATCCCTTGCTCTAGGGGACATATCAGTAAAAAAGTTGCTGCGTGAAATATCTGAGATTTTTCTGCTAATGTTCTCCTCTAGGACTTTAATGGTGTCACGGCTTATATTTAAGTCTTTTATTTATTTTGAATTTATTTTGGTATATGGTGTAAGTCAGTGCTCAAGTTTCATTTTTTTGCATGTAGCTGTCCAGTTCTCCCAACACCATTTGTTGAAGAGGCTATCTTTACTTCATTTTATGTTACTGCCCCTTTGTCAAATATTAATTGACTGTAGAGAGTTGGGTTGATTTCTGGGCTCTCTGTTCTGTTCCATTGGCCCATGTGCCTGTTTTTATGCCAGTACCAGGCTGTTTTGATTACAGTGGCCTTGTAGTACAGCTTGATATCAGGTATTGTGATCCCTCCTACTTTGTTCTTTTTTCTCAAAATTGCAGCTGCTATTCGGGGTCATTTATGGTTCCATATAAATTTTTGAAGTGTTTGTTCTATGTTTGTGAAATATGCCATTTGTACTTTAATAGGTATTACATTGAATCTATAAATTGCTTTGGGTAGTACGGACATTTTGATTATGTTAATTCTTCCAATCCATGAACACGGTATATGTTTCCATTTGTTTGTGTCTTCCCTGATCTCTTTCTTCAGTGTTGTGTGGTTTTCTGCATATAGGTCTTTTATATCCTTGCTTAGGTTTATTCACAGGTATTTTATTTTTCTTTTTGCTATATTGAATGGGTTTTTTTTTCTTGATTTCTGCTTCTGCTGATTCATTGTTAGTATACAAAAATGCTTTTGATTTCTGGATATTGACTTTGTAACCCACTGTTTTTCCAAATTCATTTATTAGTTCGAGAAGCTTTTTGGTAGAGTCTATAGGATTTTCCACGTACACTATCATGTCATCTGCAAACAATAACAGTTTTGTTTCCTCCTTTCCGATTTGGGTGCCTTTAATTTCTTTTTCTTGTCTGATCGCTGTGGCTAAAAGTTCCAATACTATATTGAATGGAAGTGGTGAAAGTGGACAACCTTGTCTTGTTCCTGATCATAGAGGAAAAGATCTTAGTTTTTGCCCATTGAGTATGATGTTGGCTATAGGTCTCTCATATGTGGCCTTTATTATATTGAGGAATGCTCCATCTATTCCCACTTTGCTGAGTGTCTTTATCATAAATGGGTTTTGTACCTTATCAAAAGCTTTTTCCGCGTCTTTTGATATGATCATATGGTTTTTGTCTTTGCTTATTACATTTACTGATGTATAAATGTATTACATTTACTGATTTGAGAATATTGAACCATCCTTGCATCCGTGGGATGAATCCCACTTGGTCGTGGTGTATGATCTTTTTGATGTATTGTTGGATGCTATTTGCCAATATTTTGTTGAGGATTTTAGCGTCTATGTTCATCAGCGATATTGGCCTGAAGTTTTTTTCTTTGTTGTGTCTCTATCTGGTTTTGGAATTAGAATGTGATCTTTTTCTTAAATAAGTCCTTTTAATATGTCATGTCATAATGGCTTGGTGATGCTGAATTCCTGTAGCTTTACTTTGTTTTGGAAGCACTTTAAGTTCCTTCTATTTTAAATGATAGCTTTGCTGGCTGGAGTAATCTAGGCTGTAGATCTTTGCTTTTCATGACTTTTCCAGTCTTGCTTTTCAAGACTTCTTTCTGGCCTCTTCTTGCCTGCAAGGTTTCTTTTGAGAAATCAGCTAATAGTCTTATGGGTAATTCTTTGTAGGTAATTCTCTGTTTTTCTTTTGCTGCTTTAAAATTCTCTCTTCATCTTTAACCTTTGGCATTTTAATTATGATGTGTTTTGGTGTGGTCCCCCTTGGGTCCAACTTCTCTGGGACTCTGAGCTTCCTGGCCTTGTCTGCCTATTTCCTTCACCAAATTAGGGAAGTTTTCTTTTATTATTTTATCAAATAAGTTTTAAGTTTCCTCTTCTCTTTCTGACATGCCTATGATTTGGATGTCAGCACATTTGGAGATGTCCCAGAGTCTTCTTATACTATCCTTATTTTTTTTTAATTCTTATTTCTTCTTTCTGTTCCAGTTGAATGTTTATTATTTCATCCTTATGTTACAAATTGTTGATTTAATCCCTGCTCCTTCCCTTTACTGTTGGTTCCCTGTATAGATTTTTCTTTACTTCACTTACAGTAAACTTCATTTCTTCCTTTACGTTGTTGTCTTACTCAGTGAATTCTTTGAGCATCCTGATCATCAGTGTTTTGAGCTCTGCATTTGATAGGTTGGCTATCTCTGTTTCATTTAGTTCTTTCTCTGTGCTTTTTTCCTGCTCTTTCATTTGGGCCATGTGTCTTTGTCTCCTCAATTTGGCAGCCTCCCTGTGTTTGTTTCTGTGTATTAGGTAGAGCTGCTTTGACTCCCTGTCTTAGTAGCATGGTCTGTTGTAGAAAGGGCACCTGTAAATTGTGTGGGGTGGAGCCTTAGGTTATCTCCAGGGTGGGGCAACCCACCTCACCACTTTGTGGCTTTGTGTGGGAGAGGGATTGGAGAGGGGACTGTGCCAGTGCCTGGCCTCTGGAGCTTTTCTCAGCACTTGCCCGTTTTCCAGGCACTGTACTCACTTCCTACATGTGACTGGTGCCCGTCCAGCTGTTGCCCGAGTGTTGAATCCCAGAGGGGGTGGGGTTGCATATGTTTTAAGAGTGTGTGGGCCCTTTAAGCAGAGTTTCCTGAAAATCCAGCAGTTCATTCCACTGCCCCAGTCCTCACTGGTTTTTACAGCTAGAAGTTATGGGGATTTATCTTCCCAGCCCTTGAACCCTGATCCATGCAGTTGGGCCTGGGGCTGGAATTACTCACTCCCAAAATATCCCTTCTGCTTTTATCCACCACATGTGGATGTGGTACCATCCTTGCCCGTCTCCCACCACCACTGCCTCTCTGTGCCACACCACATCTCCTTGCTTCTCCACCCCATCTCTGTGTCTCTGTCCTTCCTACCCATCTGGATATATGTGGCTTCTTTTAAATCCTTGGTTGTTGGACTCCATACAGTTAGATTTTTTTGACCATTCTGGGTGTCATTTGTTTTGATATTTAATTATAATTCTTTCTGTGGTTGTGTGAGGAGGTGAATCGTGTCTACCTAGGCCTCTGTCTTGACTGGAAGTCCAAGATTAGAAAGCTTTATACTAAAATATTAACAGTTCTGTTGACATTGTGACCCTTCTTTTCCTCCCTTTATCCATTCTTCCCTCCCTTCCTTCTCTATTTTTCTTTTCTTATCATTTTCTACAATGCCTATAAGATTTTCTAAAATCTTAAAAAAAAAATTGCTGGTACTTAAATGATATATTGCTAATTGACAGAATTGAGAGCTCTATTACAGATGATGACATGAATATTAGCAACTGTGATTAATACCAGATAGGGAACTGGCAATGCAAAGAGAGAAATATAGCTTTGGCTGGGCTGCTCAGTTGGTTAGAGCATCATCCTGTGTAACAAAAGGTTGCTGGTTGGGGCATGTACAAGAGGCAACTGATTAATCTCACATCCATGTTTCTCAATCTCTTACTCTAAAATCAATGAAAGAAAAATTTGTATTCTCGGGTGAGGATTTAACAAAGAGAGAAGTAAACATTCTATTTAGCAAATAGTTATTTGACCTAATGTTTCCTCTAAGAGTGTTTGTTGGCATATTAAGGTCTCAGATGACTGAAGATGGACATCTGGACTGAGTCAAGGTCCTCCTTAGAGTTCAGTGCGATTGTGATCCTTGTGCAGAGGAAATGAAGGAGAACAGCAGTCAGATGGGAATGTCCTGGGAGCTCAGTGGAGCCTGTATGGATGTTGTTTATCCTCTTTAATGCAAGAGAACCCAGAAATGAGTTGTCTTACAAAGGCTTTCTAATGGCAGAGGTGCTTCAGAGTCTTTTCTGCCACTTGAAATTGGATGTAAACCATATGGCATATTTAGGAGGCCTATGAGATTCACAACATTGTTCTAAGTGTTCCTCCCTCCTCACCTTTCTTAATGCTGCTCTTTCTGCCTGTATTTGCCCTTTCCCCCCTAAATGGTACTGAGACCCAGGTTAAAAAATACTAAATCCCATAAACAGTCATCTGTTTATAAATTCTAGCCTTGGACAGAAGTCAAAGTCTTTATATTCATCTACACAAATATAATTATTACCTGTTCAGTCTGAGAAGTGGGAGGTGTATGATCATTTTAGTGTCAGTGTCCGTTGGAAGCTCAGGCTGATAAAAAGACCACACATATGCTCCTGAGGTAGATCCAATGGGAATTAATTATCTGAGTGATATAAAAGGAAACCGGCAGAGTTGTGACACACATGACAGGTCAGCAACCTCAGTTAGAACAGATGGAGTTTCTAGCTCTGAAACCCTCATCACAGGATGCAGTTACAGATAATGTCTTCTGAGTGAGGGTCTTGTTAGCTCTTCTGCAGATTTAATGGTCTTTCTCTTTGTGCCTAGGTTTAAATACACGAGACTGGACCAGTTCTCTAAGTAGACTAGCCTGGATATGTGCTGGGTGCACTTCTTTAGAGACAGGACCACCTCCTTAAAGTCAGCTTTTATGTTATGGAAATGAGTGAGGACCCGCCAAATGAGAACAAGCAAAGGGTATTTCATCAGACCTTGTTATAGCAAGGGTGTCAACTATCCTCACTTGCGTTTTTGGCAGAGACTGAAGGCAGGCAGAAGAGTGCAAAAGAAATTTTCAGGTATACGATGATTGGGGAAATGGTAGGTATGCTGGAGACAAAAATTAGGAATGCTGTCATTTATTAATCAAGTCCTGGTCATTTGAGGTTGAGTGTTGCAGAGGTTATTGTTTGGCTTTCTTGACCAACACTAGAGATAACAAATTGACTTTCTGCAAGTCTGACACAGGAGGGTAGCTTCTTGAGTGGGTTCATTTCCTGGGAAAGTAGTTGCAGGTTATGGGTCAGACTCCTATGGTCTAGTCACTGTTATTTGTATATTCAGTCACTTAGTACAACACACAATATGGGTATAGTGGGGAGCACAGTACACTAGAGTAAACCTGAGCATGAATAGTCTCCACTGATCACTCTTGATCCAAGCGACTGCTGCATCCTGATCCAAGTATACTATATTCTTAAATAGCACTGCAGAAGCAGAATAGAGGTTACTTTTCCAGTAGCCTCTGGGAGTCATACTAAAACCTCATAGATCAGTTCCAAAACATATCCTGCAGTTGGAAAAGTAATATGAGCAAGAGATGGAAGGCAAACAGAAGTGATGACTGGTTTTTCTCCCAAACCACTGTAATGGCCCTCATGTTTTATCCATAAACCTTAATGCAACCCCTGAGTGAGTCATGAAAACTGTTTCCACTACTCTTTCTTGGATTGAGGCAATTTTGGGCTGTGCATCCAGACAGAGCTTTTCACATGAAACTGTGGTGATAAGATAGACAACTTGTTAAAGGACTTGATGATATATCCTGACAGTCAGCTTGCCCTTGGACAGAATACTACATGCAGATGCTCAGACTCATTCTGGAAACTGTGGAGGTACTGCTGCACCCCTGGCATGGGAATTTAGAGGGAAGTAAAAACAAACAAACAACAACAAAAACACTGAAAAGTATATCAACTTATCTCTCTCTCTCTTGGGTTTGGTTTGAACAGGAAGAGGGCTTGACTGTCAACTACTGAACTGATTTTTACACGTACATGTAAAATGTAGCACTTTGATGGTAGCAATGCTTTCTTGCCATTCATTTAGAAATATTTCTGCTTGTACTACCAGAGGCCATGATGCTTAAATTCCCCCCACCTATTGTCTGAGATGTATGAATCCCATGTCTTAAATAAATTCAAATTAGATTGAAGAACAAACTAATTTAAACTGAGTCCGATCAAATAAGCATTTGTTGATGGCATATCTTTTATGTAAACACTGTTATCTTACATAATGTCAAAAGGTGGCATTTCATTCTTGATCTTGAACAATAGGGGAAGTACAGGTTAAAGGATATGTTGGAAAAGCTCTATAAGAACTAGTAAAATTAAAAATACAATGTATACTCTTTGAAATCAATGTAAAATATAACATGATAACAAATAAAATGTAGCCCATACAGAGAAATAAAAAGAAAGCAAGAAAACATTGAAAAGAAGGAAAACATAAATAACTAGATAAAAAATAAGTTACAAGAAAATGGCTTAAATTCCCTTTTGAAAAGCAAAGCTTAACTATATTATTACTATAAATGAACTCCATCCTAAATATTGCTACATGGCTAAGAATAAAAAGACACGCAAAATGCACCTGGAAAAATACAAATAACCACAGTAGATGTTGCAATGTTAATATCAAATGACTATAATTGAAAGTCAAAAGAATTAAAATGGAAAAGAACATAGTTTTATATTGCTGAAAAGAGCGAAATGTCCTCTTGTAGCAAAGATTATAGGAACTAGTTTCTTATAATCTAGTTTCACCAGAGTGTATGAACTCTTTTCAGTTCTTCTCTTCTACTTACTATCAGTCAGAAGGAGGCATCCCGATAACGTTCATCTCACTTTCTTCCCAATCCATTTGCCACCTACTAGGGATAGTTTCTGTACCTCAAGATGTGCTTCACCATCTTTAAGAATTTTTAAAAAATAGCACTTTCTGTAATAACACTTATTTTAGTTTTCTATCACTATATAACAAGTTAGCAGAAATTTAATGGCTTCATACAACACTTGATCACACTTTTAAAGGTCAGAAGTTGGGGCAGACTTCACTGGTTTCACTGATTAGGGTCTCCCAATGTCAAGTGGCTGGACTGGGCTCTTTCTTATCTGGAGTTCCTGGGAAAGAAATCACTTCCAAGCTCATGCCAGTTGTTGGCAGAATTTGTTTCCTTGCAGTGGTGAGACTGAGGTCTCCATTTCCCTGCCAGCTGGCGGCTGTGATTTACTCCTACAGCTCCTAGAGACCACTCTCTCGTCCTTCAAGGGAACTTGCATCTTCAGAGGTCACAATAACATTTTGAGTCCTTCTGTTTCAGATTTCTCTCTTTCACATCTGCCACCTGCTGTAGAAAACTCTGCTTTCAAAGGGCTCATATCTGATTAGGTGCACTGGATAATCTCCCTTTTGATTGACTCAAAGTCAACTGATTAGTACTCTTAATTGAATCTGAAACTTTTCATTTGTCATGTAATATAATAATAGGTGAGATATTGCATTCATAATATCTATACTTTTTGATTAGGGCCATAAACCTTGGTGAGGGGGCATGGATTTTAGTGTTCTGCTTACCACATCACTCTTAGCTTCTCTCCATTTATGCTATATGAATCCTGAAGGCTAAGCAGCCTTTACAAATATTTTGGAGTCTCTCTTAATTTCACCAAAATTTGAATTTTTGTTTTCCACACTTCTTACTTATTTCATAAGTTTTCTGTGATCAGAGAGGGAAATTGCTGATCAATGCATCCATTGAAAGTTGGAAAGTGTGTACATTGTGTGTTCAAAGTGTGTACATTGAAAGTTTTTCTGACTATTTTTGGTAGTGATTTATCCCTTGGTCAGATTGTTCTGGGATTTAAAGACTTGTTTCTTTAGAATTTCCATTTAGAGTTCCCTCACATGCTGCATCTAATAATTTCAACATCTGAGTTGGGTGGTCAGGTGTGGGCGGGAACATAAATCTGTTCTTTGTTATTTTTGCTCCCCACAGCATATTTCCTTCTATGTTTGCCAGTAGTTTCTTTGTGAGATCACATTTGCTGAATTTAATCTGGGGGAATCCTGAGAGTCTAAACTGAGGATATTTTGCTTCAGAGAGAATTTGTATTTTCAAAAGCCTCTGTGTTAATGCAGGAGGCTTGATATAAGCTCTCCAACCTTGCCAGAAGTCCAAAGCTTAGTCTCCAGGTGCTAGTTCTGATCCTAGTATTAGAACCAGGGCGTATATTTTGAATTTGTTTCTTTTTCTGTGATCTGATTTCAGTTAATCTGTATTCCATGACTCCCTCCTCTTCACTTCCTATCTTTCTTCCTTTCTCCTATCTTTTCTTACTTCCTTCCCCCCTGCTTAGGCTGTGCTAGTAAAGTGTATGGGACAAAGCAGCCCCACTGTACTGGACATTGGTCAGAGTGAAACACTGTGCTCTCTTCTGAGAAAACTTTTTTGAGGGGATCATGATCAAAGCAATGCCCACCCACAGGCGTCAGCCATAATTAAGATAAAGAACAGATAGTTTTGTTTACTTTGTTTACATGAGAAAAGAGAAGGGGTGTCAACTCTCTTCAAACATCTGAAAGGATCTCATGAGAAAGAGAAATAAGACATTTCTTTTATCTCCCAGAAACAGAAACAACAGGGGCTTCTGGCAAGAACGTTCACATTAGCTCAACATCAATGGAACTTATGACTATGCTCAGACAAAATTGAAAGGCCACCTTTGTGAAATGTTAGCTCTGTCCTCTGACCTCAACAGAGGTAGGAGAAGTAATCTCAGCAGTGTTTTAGAGGCTGGAAATACATTTCTGCTTTCGCTAAAATGCTATACGGAATAATATTCACTATTTCTTCCAACTAGGTTTATTTATTCCATGACTCTAACAAATTTAGATAGAAAATAAGAAAGTATAGCCATCTGGAAAAAGCATATATCCCACCTTCTGACTATAATGGAAAGAAATTTTGTGCCACAGTACTGAAGAAACCTTTCCAATTGGTGAATCATAGTCATCATTAATATTTTGCTCTCAAAATATTCCTCCTTGAATGTGCTAAAAAAAAGAGGCAATTAAGTTTTATATAAAATATTCTCGTACATATCCATACTGGAGAAAAGATTATGCATTTTTCAATACTAACCAGGTTCAGTCAGAAATAGGAATTTACTTTATCTTAAACTAAATAGAATATACTCTGGTAAATGAGCAGCAATGATACAACATGAGCTAATAATTAAATTTAAAATATATTTCATAGCTGTTTTCTTTAATAATAGGACTAATTCTTTTTTTTAGTATAACATTTTTAGATTTAGAATGAGCCGGCTGGACGCAGTTTAGATGATCCTAATTTTGTCGGCACCGTCCAAAGCACCGTGGTCTGGAGCCAGTCGAACCCATGCCTTCTTCTCCCCATCAGGCCTGATCAGGTGTCGACCTTGGCCACGTCAGTGTCCTACAGCCTCTTCACAGCCTGTTTCATCTGGTGCTGGTTGGCCTCGAGGTCCACAGTGAACACAAGTGTGTTGTTGTCTTCCCTCTTCTTCATGGCTGACTTGGTAGTCGGGGGAACTTGATGGTGGCGTAGTGGTCAAGCTTGTTTCTCCTGGGGGCGCTTTTCTGAGGATACTGAGGCGCTTTCAGATCTCGGTGTCTTAGTCCTTCAGAGGGTGGGTGGCATGCGGATCTTTTTTTTTGTGGCTGTGGATGCCTTTTAGCACTGCTTGCAAAGCCTTGGCTTCAGCTTCAGGAGGGGCAGGGGCTTCCTTCTTCACTTTGGGCACCATCTTTGTGAAACGTTAATAAGACTAAATCTTGATAGAAAAGCTAATAATACCAATTCTTGATAGATAGGCTTTTTGATTATTTTCATAGCGGATTTTGAGATCTTGTTATTTTTTTCTTAGGATTTTATATAAAATAAAATTGTACTTGTTTTAAAAATCATAACTTTGGGGGAAACAAAACATTCAGCCTTCCTCTATGGAATAAGATTTATGCTGAAATATTTTAGAAATCCAGATACTTTTTTTCACCTCTGGATTCTAGAGTGATGAGAATTCTGAAGAAGAAAGATTCAGGTCCTCTAGTCCTGTCAAGAACAATGGACACACCAAAGCAGCGTGGGGCTACTGTAGAGAAAGAAAGATCAACCTAGACACAGAGAGGATGGGAGCAAGGGAAAGGCAAAATGGGAGCCAGGAGTAAGTTCCCAAATGACAAGGCATAGGGACAAGACATTCACATAATTTGACCATATTTTATATAATTGTTTGGGGTATTGAATTGTATAATTTCAGAGAAAATTAGCAAGGGAGGAATTTTGGAAACTTACTACTAATCTAACAAACACCTACCTGATGCCTTAGGTGGAAAAGTCATAATGTATCTAGAGGAGGAAAAGTTAGAGAGGTAAAGGCTAAGCTGAAGAAATAGTCCTGTATTCCTTGAGACCAGACTCCTCTTTTGCAAACAGAAGAATGAAAAAACTATATATTTTTTCAGAATATGTATATATTTTTTTCTTAGTAGAATGCAAATGAGAATATTCCTTGGAATCTAAAGATAAGAATGTAAGACTTGCTCTTCAGACTTTGTCTGTAAATCATATATTTAGTAATATATGATTCAATTTACTCACTTAAAAAAAGAAATGACAATATTCAGGCTCCAGCATAAATAATGCCCCTTTTTATTACAAAATCATAAGCATGTAATTCTGTAACATAACAACATCACACTCAAGTACACCATATAACATTTTAGGTGAAATGTTTAAATTAAAGCTATAAATTACTACAACCATATTATTACCTACCCACCACACTTAAGCAGGCATTACTTCTGCCAGACCCTGTATATGATGTCTGTCCAGAAGGTAGCCAGCCATGTAATATGAAAGATAATGACATTTACTGAAGAAGATGCAAGAAACATTGGGCCTAGGACAATGACACCTCAGTCCCCTTCAAAGTAGGCACCTTGTGACCTCACACAGTTGTCCCAGTAACCATCAGCTGCCCTGTCATGCATTCCTGAATCTCATCAATGCTATGAAATCTCTTTCCTTTCAAAGGTGGTTTTAGTTTTGGGAAAAACCAGAAGTCACAGAGCACCAAATCTGGGCTGTAGAGGGTCTGAGTCACCTGGGTGATTTGATGTTTTGCCCTAAAACTCTGTACAAGATGTAAAATAACTATATGTGCTTTAAAAATATATTGCATTAATTAAGAAGGCCCAGAATAGATCTAGTAACTACCAGAATTTTAAAGTAGTATGAGAATAAATGCTATTTTGTGGTGTTTGCAGCAGCAATAACATAATAAAAAGATATCTGTGATTTCTATCTATGACAAAGTCAGAAGCATTGCTAATGCCATTGTGGTCTGTTGCCTACATTTATAATTTAAGAAAAAATAAGTTTCAATTAAAGGTTAGTGAAAATAAAGCTATTCTAAATATTTTCATGTGGATGATACATGTTGAATAAATTATTTAAAGTGAAACTTGGAATAAAAATTTTTGTCAAATGATTTTTAGAGAAAATTTTATACTTATTTTAAATTAAAATTTTTAAAATAATTTTAATTGGAAAATAAGCCACCACTTTAACTATAAGTAATTAGTATTTTATTATACTGGTAGACAATATTGAGTAAAGATTGGATTGGGCATTTAAATCTTATCATTATTTAGTAGCGACATAATTTTGGAAAGTCACCTGAATTAAGTAAGCCCTATTTTTTATCTTTAAAATAGATCTAAAATTGTTCCAACTTCATAAGGCTGCTGTGATGATGAAATTAGATAATATGTGTTGAAATCCTAGTATTGTGCATAGCAACGAGAAAGTGCTACACAAATGCCAGCTTTTCTTTTTCTTGGTAAACGTCCAGGCTCCATGTGTTCTGCTACACAATGGGGATGCTAAAATGATGGTGTCCTCAAGTCACTCTAGCACGGAAGATAGATATATAATATAAGTAATTAAGCTTTGTACTGTGTGATGGTGACATAAAACTTGTTCAAGATGTTGCAGGGACACAGAGAAGGGAGTGATCAGTTCTAGCTGGAGACTGGGGGGGTGTTGGGGAGGAAGAGACACGCTTTCAATGGAGAAGTTGATACTTGTGCCGACTGTTGAATTGAGGTGCCAGACAAGCTTGCCTGGTTTTCCTAAGCGTCCGCCATCACTCACCCTCAGTACATACACATGGGAAGGTCACCCTGATGGAGGAGAGGGAGAACAGTAATGAGAATTTCCTTGCAGAGAGCTGGCACAATGTCTAGTCTCCTCTTTTCTTCTTCCCTTTTCATTTAAGTCAAGTGAGAGGGGTTTTTAAATTCTCTCAGAGAACTTGACTTGTACCTCAGGGATTGGGAGCACTTGGTGAGTGGTGCACATTTGTAGTCTAAAATGTCTAAAGGCCGGAGGCCTTCTGGAGCTGCGTGTGATGGCAGAGTGTGGAGAGAAGCAGGCTCTGCTTCCAGGTTTTGGAGGGTACCCAGAATGCTGAGTGTTTCTCCATGAACAAGAATAGACATCGGACAGATTAGCTGAGCATGAGCCAATTTCAAAGGACTCTGTCAAAGAAGTATGCCTGCTAGGGTGAGGAGACCTCAACAACCAGGAAAATGCATAGTTTGCTCCTAGCGATGATGCAGTCTTCTCAGGGGCCCTTGAGGAACCCACGAAAGCTCCCTATGAGCAAAATTTGGGCACGATCACCCAGAGAGCCTTGACACCAGATTCCAAGTTCAACAATTAAATAAGACCTTCCCCTTCTTACTTCTCTTCCCTTCCTCAGTCCTAGCAGGGCTAAGTGCTATTATATACAGTGAGCCCAGGAGAAAGACAGGAGTAGTTAAGGTGGGGCAGGAATAAAGCAGTCGATCCTGCCTTCAGTTACCTCAGAGGGTGGGCTCCACTGTGGACTCACCTTTATAGCCCCCACAGCAAAAACCCTCCCTTTCTGGAAAACACTGTTTGTGGTACCTGCAGCTTCCTATGAAAAGAACCATTTCGACTCCCTTCTCCAACTTGAGTCGTGCTCCAAATTGTAAGGAATATACTAATTACTCATAGAATGGGCAACAAGAAACCAAGTGAACCCTTGGTGTTGAGTATCCTTGCTGTGTCTTGGTCTTTATTTCCTTTATTAAAAAGGATTACATGAGGGGGAACCCCCCCCCCCCCCCAAAAAAAAAGGAATTATCTTCTGGCGGGCAGGTGCCTTGGAGTACAGGCTTCCTCCACTAGGTAGATGTTCCAGGAACCTGTCTGTGTCAGTGTACCAGCTGGTGGTGTTGCGAGAGGCTGCACTTGGCTCTGTCAGTGAATTTTGTGTCAAGACCCATTTCAGGACAGGTGATTTACGAGCATGCCTGACCACACTGCATTGGGTGTTCAGCAGTTTTTGACCAGAAATGGCATGATGCCCATGCCCACATTCCTATTTACTGTATCTCACCTTGAAATTTTGTTTTTGTTTCCCTGTTTGAAAAATGTCCTCAAAGGGAAAGAGGCACTAAATGTGGCACTTTCCCTTTGCCGATGTGGAAGAGGTGAAACAAAAAAAGGCAGAAGCACTAAAAGGCATCAAATTGACGAGTTCAAAAACTGTTTTGAGCAGTGGAGAATAAATGTCTCGATAGGTGTACTGCATCAGATGGAGAGTACTTTGAAGGTGACTGAAGTTTAAATGTGTAAGAATAAATACACAATTCTTCATAAATAAAGTACAGGTTTATTTGGGTACTCCCTTGTCCTTGAGTTGCTTTTAGTCACCTCCTGGCTGTTCAGATCCCTCTGAAATAGCTCAAACCTCTCTAGTTTAAAGCAACCTAAATATGATGCTAAAGAAAGAAACCTAACACAGGAAATGGCACCACAAGTCTAATACATGCAAACCGAACATGGGAAATGCAAAATCACACAAAGCTCAGTCCTTCAAGGTTCACAAAGTTTTCCAGCTTCCCCTCAGTACCCTCCTTTACTTCAGACTAGGACTCTGGGACCCTCAGTTGTGTGCTTGGGATATGCACAAACCAGAAACCCCTGCATATACCTCACTCTCTGGGAGAAGGCTTTTAGTCAGTTCCTTACCAGCCTGTTCACTGTGCACCTGGGGATTGTGGGAACATGTCTACCATCACCAGGAGAAGAAAAGAGCCCAAATGCAAATTATTTCTTTTGAGCTTCTTCCCTGGGAGAGAAGGTTCCTTTATTCAGATTAAAAACCAGGAGAAATAAAGAAAGCCACAACAATAATCAACTTAATTTCAAGCACAGACTCCTTTCATTAACACTGTTAACTGGTAGCTGAATTGTCTCATTCTTGTTGATAATAAACAGTGAAGGTGCCAAAGCAGCACAGGGAAGAAAGGGAAGAAAGGGAAAAAATCAAGGGATTAGATCATCTGTGAAAATGGATATTCAGTCTTTGAATAATTAAGGATATCCAACATGTTGGATAGTAAAGAAATCCCTACTCCGCATTTATGTTAGAGCATGTCCAATCCAGGGCATGAATGTTTTCCTGAGATAATTATGGGTAATTCTGCCAAAGAATTTCACTTATTGGCTGGATTAGATATCAAAATAGGGATATGCTGAATTATAGAGTGCTATACGTTGAATATTTAATAAATTAATTCCCCATGCTGATAGTACAAACTCCAGAACTGTCTGTTGCATGACAGCACTTAATCAGTACTAGTTAATAAAAATGTCTTGAGAGTAAGTCAAAGCCTAATAGGTTTGCAGTCCAAAGTAGAAGCAGAGAGGAATCATACTCAAGGTTAAAACCATGTTAAAAAGGACAGTTGGTAGTAATGAATAGTTAACAGAAAGGGAAGAAGATGGAAACTTTTTTTTTCAGAAATGACTCCTTTTTGAGTTCCTGGATTGTTAAATATGAGTTTAATTCATAAAAATTTTGGCCCTGGTTTGTAGGCTTTATTATTTTTCTTTCATAGTTTTCACATAACTCTGCATTATATTAGAATTTCAGCAATAGATTCTAACTCAAATATCCATATCATGTCTCAAAGGAGGAAGCAGAAGAAAGGAGACCAGAAGAAGAGGAGGAGTGGGTCATGGGAGGGGAAAGGGTAACCAGGTACTTCCCATTTGTTCTGACATACCAGATGGATGCCCACATTTTTATATAAAAATTCAAAAGTGAACCCCCAGAGGTACACATCGTGGGTAACAGGAGGGTATGCAGTCCTTGATCAGGACATAAATACTTAGTTTTACATTTAAATACAAGTTTCTGATATATTTAAACTAGATTCAAAAGAAGATAATACAAATTAATTTTCTTATGTAATTAAAAATTTTGTCTCTCAGCTTAAATGAATGACATTTAGTAGAGAGGAGCAATGGGAGAACATGCTGATGGTGAGTTTGGAGGGTTCTGAGCAGAGGCTTTTCTGGGAATTGAGCAAATTGGTAAGACAGGAGAGGAAAAGAATTGAAGAGGTTTGCCCCTGTGGTCCTTTACAGTGGCTCCCTTACATCTGTTTTAGAGTCACTGTCTTGCTCTGGTTTACTGGGCAACCTCTTTAGGGTTCTGATAGTGCTAATCAAGAAGTGTATTAGGCTAAGCTCAGATGAGGAGATTCCCATTTCTTGAATTGGTCTGTTTGCACTTATCCTGCAGAAAAACCCTGTCTGAGCCACCTGAGCTATAATTTTCCTATCCCAAGGCTATTATGATGAAAAGAGATTAATACAAATAGAAGACATTGCTTTAAGCCCTGCACTTTATTGCTTTGATGAAGTTTGAGGAAAATAGGAATAAGTCAAGTGTGTTGAGGATCAGTGATTTCACATTTATAAAGCATAAAGCTTATTAAAGGTTTTGAAATGAAAAGGTTCTATATGAATACAAAATCATTGTTATCACCAGCAGCATATCCAGATATCTTGCCAACATTTTTCTGATTCAGACTATTAAGTTTCATATTAGAACATTATAAAGAAGCTCATTAAAAAGACCTTGTAAACAAGCAAAGCTTGAAAAACAGTGACTATACTTAGGATATTTCACCCAAAAAACAATCACACTTGAGGGTGCCTTTCCCAAATAATAAAGACAAAGTTAGGATGTAATAATGTAGCATCCACCAATGCGAGCAACAAATGGTCAGAAACTTTCAGGAGTTTAAGATGGAACTTTATTGGCCAAAGCTTTACCTGCGCAGGGGCGAACTCTCGAGGTGTCTGGAGACACGGTGCCCAGAGGGCTGCAAATGAGAGTCACGCCTGGTGCTTACAGCCTAGGGTTTTTATTGGGGTAAGCAAGCAAGCAAATACAGAAGCAGACGTATCCGTTAGTGATTGGCTATCTTGAGGGAACACACATGGCTATGCTTTCTGCTTGCAGCAGTGGATACTTTTCTGCAAAGACAAGGTCATGCACAGGCAGTTATCTTGTTTGTTCAGCACTCTTTGTACTTTCTATCTGGACTCTGCCTCGAGTTCCTTGTTCCTCTTGGTTACTTTGATCTAATTCCGGTCCTAACAATAACAGCAGTAGTTGTCGAAATTTAATTGAGGGCTGAATATTTATTATGCAATGTTCCACCCACTTTTGATGTACAATAGTTATCTTAGGTAAATCTTATAAAACTCTCCTGTGATAAATATTGCTTTCTTCCTATTTTATCAATAAGGAATAAACAAACCCAAAATTCTACAGAATGTCCTGGTATATATAAAAAGAATGGAAAGCATCTGAATTTGAGGGTACCAAAGAGTTACTCTCCTATATGCCAACATGAGGATGCTGAAAAGTATTTGGTAGACACAGAAGACAGTAAACCTTGTGAAGCTGTTGTAAAGGGCAAAGAGAGTAAGTAGTATAACAACAGAGCACATTTGTAGACTCAAATAGATTGTCAGCTTAGTTTAAGGAACACTAAAATAACAAGCTATCTTTTGCTTGTTTGCTTAACTTACTGCTAGTTGGTTTGTTGAAAGCTTTTAAATCTCTGCAGCATCTGTGCAACACAGAAGGTTTTGGCTCTGGGCAGCTCTGTCTCTACATGAAATTGGCTGTACATACCTTACATTTTGTATGTTGCCACCAAAACATGAGTAAAATAAACACACAAGCAAACATGATAGCAAATAATATTTGAAGCAATAGCAATATGCAATGCTTTGTTCAGAACTGAGCTTAACATGGATCTTATTTACCCTTTTAAAGTTAACTTTTTTTTTCATCTCTCAAGAAGGGCTAAAGTAGTGGTCAGCACTCTACTAGCACTTAGCTGGTCTGGTTTTAAATAACATGGCTCAACTGTAGATGTCTGTAAAACAGGAGTTTTAGGTGTCACAGGCACCCACACTGGGCACCACAGGCCACAGAAAAGCACTTAATAGTTGTGTGTAATCAAGTTTATGAAAACCGATTCAGAAAAGCACGTCATTATTTATAGGAGTGCTATAACAAATATTCTGCAAACTAGAGAATCTATTTGTAAGTGAAATCTCTTAATGTGTTTGCTTTTAAATTTGAATTTTTGAGTACGTATGATCTGTGTGGTCTTCTTTTCTACATGTGGTCTTCTTCAAGTAAGACAGTTCTGGGATTTATGGAAGCCCAAGTAAATGTGAAATAATCAAACATAATATTCATGCATTCATTCAACAATCTGAAATGACACCCTTTACTAAAAACACTGTGCCAGGTAAAAGGGATGTCCATGATTAAGTCCAGTAATGCCCTTAAGGTGTTCAATTAAGGTTGTGCGAGAATTCTGATGTGTTGATTATTCTTTACTTGGAAAGTCAAAAATGAAATAAGTATTTTCCTTCTGTAAGACATCTATCCACTGATTTACTGAAGGCAATGCTATAGATGATATGATCATTCAGAGATTTCCTTGCATATAACTCACAACACAATAATGTGATGAATTTGTGTTGTCACTAAAATCGAATATTTTCAATTAAGAACTTGGCAAGTCTTAGGGAACCGAATGCCAGGAGCCCTAAACTGTACCTACAATCTGAAGAGACCTCAGAACCTCGTGCCCACCCGCCCCCTCCACTGTCCCACTCCCTCCACCTTTTCAAAGAAACCGGAGTTCAGAAAGGTTGATAAACCAGCTTAAACTGGACTTAGCCAGGCCTTTTCATCATCAGACTTTAGCTGAATGATCCGCTCCTCCTCTTTAAGTTTGAAAAACTGTATAGAAATGACGTATTTAAGAGTTATCTTACTCCCCTTTAATCAAACTTGTAAGCAATAGATACGGCAGCAACGGATGGTGAGTGGTAAAAGGAATTTCTGCAAGGATATCCGAACAGACCACTCTCTAGGGTCAGGCCCCATTAGCCTTTAACTGACCTGCGGCCCTCCTTAAACTCCGCCCAGCCACTCAGGGGATTGGGCGGGAGAAACTACAAGTCCCAACATTGACATGCTGCTTCTTCCTTCTCTGTAGTCAGGACCCTTCGCTCGTGGTTTTCTGGGAAATGTAGTTTCTCTTGACTCGGCAGCTACACTGTCTAGGAAACCAAAGGCTATTATGTTTGAGCGATCCATCACACCATTGACCCCGCCCCAAGTTGCTTAGGAGATGAGAGACGCCGAATCTTAGCCTTTCTGGGTTGGGGACAGACCAAATTCAGGGGGAAATCTTTTAAAGTCTGTATCTGGGGGGCGGCCATGGCGAGATTTGACAGCTCCTATCAGGACTTGTGCAGCAGTAGGCAATACCAGTTTGAGCTCGGACCCACCGACTTGCTGGAGCGCAAGGGCTCCCTCACCCTCCGCTCCCATCACAAGAAATACTCGAAGCCGGTGTTGGTGTATTCCTGGTGAGCGAGCTCTCTCCCAAGTTCCCCGATCTCAGGGTGCTGGGAGAGGGAAAATAGTGGAAGGAATGGGGAAGAGAGGAAAGAACAGTAATAGAGAGAGGACAAGGATGGAGAGGAGAGAATGAACAGACGAGAATGAGACTAGAGGAAGAGAAAAGCAAAGGAAGAAGGGAAAAGAATGAAGAGGTGAGGAAGAAAAGGGTGAGACAAAAGAACTGAGAGAGGAGAGAAGAGAAAAGAAAGGGAAACATCTTCGGAAGAGATGTGGAGAGGGTAGGAATGCAAATTGGGAAACCAGTAGGAGATAAGAGAGCCCTCCAAGAGTAGCTCCCAAACACACACTAAGATCCGCTGCATCCCGCTCCCTGGCCACCAGAGGTCATATAGGTCACCCTGTCCCAGGACGGACTGGAGGGTGTTTGCAGAGGCCTGGAAGGCAGGTTCTAAGACAAGTACTTATTACAAAAGATGCAGGGCCCATTAGGAGGAGGCCAGGGGCGCAGGAGGAGGGTAATATTTGCTCAGAGAATGGTCTCCAGGACTATCATTTTGCGGGGCAAGGAATAATTTAATTTGAAAGACATCCCTAAATATCCCATAAGCTACTATGACTCTTTCTGGCCAGAAAATGCAAACTGGTATGTCCCACTGCATAAGGCCAACAAGTTTGTTTGGCATGCACTGTGTTTTCATTTTATCTTTTAAAGAATTGCCCACCTTTAAAACCAGGAGATTAGACATAAAAGTACAGGATTATGTCTTTTCTTGAAAAGATGAAATGCCTGGGAACAGAAGAGTTTGTTCCTCCTGGCAACTATAAATGTACTGGGGCTGAGCTCTGGCTACTGAAGATGAGAGTTCTCTGGTAATTTCCCTCATCAGGTGTTGCCTGGACCCAGAAAGCATTTGCTTTACTTCCTCTGCCTTAGATCTTGGTTTAGGAATTCGCTTAGAGATTCTTTTCTTTTCGTAACTATTGTAGTAACCAATAGCAAAAACATAACATAAAATTGGGAGAAAAATGAGGACTTTTAGGGCAATTAGGATTCCGTCTTTCGGGTCAATTTCCCCTGTCTGGAGTGCTGACAATAATTAATTTTTGTATTTGGAATTCTCATGAGGAAAGAGTGAGAAGAGAGAAGTGGAATGAAGTATCAAAGTTTGTCTACTTTATACTTTTGCCTTTGAAAGAAAATGAGTGAGTTTGACTTTAGCCCTAAAGCTAGGTCCCCTCGATCCCATTCATTTGTGCAGTGTTGTGTGAGCCCTGCAGTTCCTGTCTTGCAAACTTCCTACAGCCTATACCTTACTTTTCCAAAACCTTACTTTTACTTTCTCAGCTCTAAAACTAACTGCCTATTTTGAATTCAGTGTGAGAAGTTCTATGGATTTGAAATCCAAAGCTACACCAGGGAACAAAATCCTCATTTAGCCTCATACAGGTTTTACCTCATGACCCTCAAGCAAAACATTTCAGCTCTTCCATGATTCTGTTACTCTGTAAGGATTTAGATCATGATATAAATCATTACTGTAAATTATGTTTATAGAGAAAAATCTTGTTCAAGTGGATAGTGCTTTGCTCTTTTCTCCATTGCTTTGAGAAGTTTGCCCTGTGAACACTGTAGACATCATAGCAAGAACAGAAATGAGAGGGAGGGAAGGAACTTGGTGCAGAGAAGGGTACTGTGATACTGAAAGTCATTTTGGCCACTGCTGAAAATGTATACAGATTTCATGCTATGGTTTTAAAGAGGTTTGGGAGCAGGAATAAATAACTTCAATCCAAGTAACATTTGTGTGTCATGCACTTTGCTATATGGAGACACAGAGATGCATAGAGGAGATTCAATGAGATAATTTGTGTAAAGCATTTAGCACCATGCCTGGCACTTAGTAATAAGCAGTCAGTAATATGTGGTAGCTAATACTATTTATTTAGGATAACATAATGATTAAAAGCTTGGACTTTGGTTTGGATACCAACTTTGTAGCTCGTTATATGGCAAGTGACAGGACTGCTCTGGTCCTCTGTTTCTGCAACTGTAAATGGGGACAGTATATGGAGTACCATTTAACATATAGCGTGGCACATAGTAAGTACGGTAACTGGTATACACATATATAGGACATGGTCATTGACCTCAGTGAATTTCACTGAAGGAGTTCAATAATCTTATTTATGCAAAATAGAGATGAGTGTAAGAAGCAAAGGAAACAGCAAGGAGAAGTTAGTGGGGGGGGGGCATCGTTTCCTGAGCAGAGTTTAAAAAGAAAAATAGGAACTTTTTAGGTATACAAAAGAAACCAAGTAGGTGCAGTGGAATAGTAAGAAGCAACATCATAGAGAAATAAAATTATTTCTTTATGCAGTTGAACCTCATCATTTGTGGATTTTATATTTGCAAATTTATCTACTTGCTAAAATTTATTTGTAACCCCAAATCAATATTCATGGTGCTTTCTTTCATGGTCATATATGAACATATGCAGAGATGCAAAGTTTTTTAAATTTATTTAATTATTGTTCAAGTACAGTTTTCTGTCTTTTACTCCCATCCCAGCCCACCCCTCCCAGTGCTCCCCACCTCCCTCCCATTTCCACTCCTGTTAGTTTTTGTCCATGTGTCCTTTATACTTGTTCCTGTGAATCCTTCCCCTTTTCCCATGAAATTCCCTCCCCTCTCCCCTCTGTTCCCTGTCAGCCTGTTCTCTATTGCAGTGTCTTTGGTTATATTTTGCTTGCTTGTTTGTTTTGTTGTTTAGCTTCCTGTTAAAGGTGAGATCATATGGTATTTGTCTTTCACTGCCTGGCTTATTTCACTCAGCATAATGCTTTCCAGTTCCATCCATGCTGTTGCAAAGGGTAGGAGCTCCTTCTTTCTTTCTGCTGTATAGAATTCCATTGTGTAAATGTGCCATAGTTTTCTGATCCATTCATTTACTGATCGGGCACATAGGTTGCTTCCAACTGTTGGCTGTTGTAAATTGTGCTGCTATGAACATTGGGGTGCATAGGTTCTTTTGGATTGGTGTTTCAGGGTTCTTAGGATATAATCCCAGCAGTGGAATTGCTGGGTCAAAAGGTATATGCATTTTTAGTTTTCTTAGAAAATTCCGTATTGTTTTCCATAGTGGTTGTACCAGTCTGCAATCCCACTAACAGTGCACTAGCATTCCCTTTTCTCCACAACCTGTCCAACACTTGTTGTTTGTTGCTTTGTTTATGATTGCCATTCTGACCAGTGTAAAGTGGTACCTCATTGTGGTTTTAACTTGCATCTCTCTGACAGCTAGCAATATTGAGCATCTTTTCATGTGTCTCTGGATCCTCTGTATGTCCTCCTTGGAGAAATATCTGTTCAAGTCCTTTGCCCACTTTTTAATTGGGTTGCTTGTCTTCTTAGAGTGGAGTTGTGTAAATCCTTTGTATATTTTGGAGATTAAACCCTTGTCTGAGGTGTCATTGGCAAATACGTTTTCCCATATAGTTGGTTCGTTTTTTATTTTAACTATTTTCTTAACTGTGCAGAAGCTTTTTATTTATTCATTTATTATTTTTAAAATATATTTTATTGATTATGCTATTACAGTTGTCCCATTTCCCCCCTTCATTCCCCTCCACCCTGCACACCTCCTCCCTCACCATCCCCCCCTTTAGTTTATGTCTATGTGTCACAAGTTCTTTATATTTCCCATGCTATTTTTGCCCTCCCCCATCTATTTTTTACTTACTGTCTATGCTACTTATTCTCTGTACCTTCTCCCCCCTTCTCCTCCTCCCACTCCCCTGTTGCTAACCCTCCATGTGATCTCCATTTCTATGGTTCTGCTCCTGATCTAGCTGTCCTCTTAGTTTGCTTTTTGTTTTAGGTATGGTTGTTAATAACTGTGAGTTTGCTGTCCTTTCACTGTTCATCTTTTTATCTTCTTTTTCTTAGATAAGTCCCTTTAACATTTCATATAATAAGGGCTTGGTGATGATGAACTCCTTGAACATGACCTTGTCTGAGAAGCACTTTATCTGTCCTTCCATTCTAAATGAAAGCTTTGCTGGATAGAGCAATCCTGGATGTAGGTCTTTGGATTTCATGACTTGGAATACTTCTTTCCAGCCCCTTCTTGCCTGTTAAGGTCTTTTTATTTTTTGGTATATGACGGGGCTTTGAATGAGTTTTGTGTGACAGGTGTTCACCAGGGCAGGGCAACCCAGGTCACTGGGTTGTGACATGTGGGGGCGGGGCCAGAGAGGAGAAATGGCGCTTGCTCTGCTCTTTCTGGGACCTCAGTCCCCTCTGCTGCTTCCCACAAGCAAATTGGGCCCTCTGGTACTGGTTCCTGGGTATGTGGGCTTGTGCACC
Source organism: Artibeus jamaicensis (assembly GCF_021234435.1). Classification (NCBI taxonomy): domain Eukaryota; kingdom Metazoa; phylum Chordata; class Mammalia; order Chiroptera; family Phyllostomidae; genus Artibeus; species Artibeus jamaicensis. The sequence goes on along the minus strand of NW_026522030.1, from coordinate 37,686,128 downwards.
CTCTGGGACCCTGTGGGTCTCTCCAACGAAGTATCTGTAAGCCTAGGAGCCTCTCCTGGCTTCTCAACCCTGGAAAGATATTCCAATTGGTGCTTTTAGGCTTTAATTCCGGTCACTGGGTCCCTGGTTTGTGCGGTCCCTGGTTTTGTCTGTCTCACTGCTTGTTCCTTTGCTTGGTTTATCTGAGTGTGAATGTCTGACCACGGTCAGCCTGCTGCCTTGTGCCCTCACTGGGTCCGCCTGTTGCCACCCCACACCTGGGCTCTGCCAACTGTCACCTGTGCGCCCTGGTCGGCCAGACACTTTTTCTTGCGAGACCCTGCTTCGCCAGCCGCTGGCTCCACCCCTCTTATCAATCTGGCTGAATGGTTCGTTGTTGTCGACTTCCATACAGTTCAGTTTTCTGTCTGATTTGGTTGTGTTTTTGTTACTAAATCTTTGTTGTCTTTAAACTTGATTGTGCAAGGAAGCACAGTGTTTCCTCCTATGCCTCCATCTTGGCTGGAAATCAGGAGCTTTTTATTTTAATGAGATCCCATTTGTTTATTCTTTCCTTTATGTCCCTTGCTCTAGGGGACATATCAGCAAAAATGTTCCTGTGTGAAATATCTGAGATTTTCCTGCCAATGTTCTCCTCTAGGACTTTAATAGTGTCATGGCTTATATTTAAGTCTTTTATCCACCTTGAATTTATTTTGGTGTATGGTGTAAGTTGGTGCTCGAGTTTCATTTTTTTGCACGTAGCTGTCCAGTTCTCCCAAAACCATTTGTTGAAGAGGCTATTTTTACTCCATATTATGTTACTGCCCCCTTTGTTGAATATTAATTGCCTATAGAGACTTGGGTTTATTTCTGGGCTCTGTCTGGTTCCATTGGTCTATGAGAGGCAAAGGTTTTTAGTCACTGCCCACACACATTCTCAGCTGAGGTCAGACAAAGCGACATTCTGCCTTCTTGTTTCAGCACTCACACTGAACAAGTATTCTTTTCATAGTCTATTTAGTACCATTTTTTTTGCATTTTTGTGCTTTTTTGCTGGTGATTTCATTGGAAAAATGATCCTGAATTATAGTGCTGAAGTGCTGTTTAGTGTTCCTACATGCAAGAAGTGTGTGATGGGAGGAAAATTTGTGTTACTTAAGTGTCATTCAGGCGTGAGTTACAGTGCTGCTGGCTGTGAGTTCAGTGTTAGTGAATCAATATACATATAATCAATACAACAAATCAATATACATTTAATAAGGTGTCTTTAGGTAGAAACACACACAAACCAGGTTATATATTGATTATATTTCTGAGCTGGCCATGCTATTGACACTCTTTTTTCCTCCTTCCATACCCAACCAGTCACCAAGATTTGTCCTAAAATAAACACACAAAACTGCATGAAGTGCAAATTGTATAGACTTCCAAGTAAATGACGTCATTGATTATTTTGTTTTTATACATTCTGGTCATAATTGTTCGCTTTCTATTGACTGTTTTATTACATATTAAAACTTTTTTGAAATTTAATCTTTTATTAAAGGTTAACACCTACTATTTATAAGAAACCATTTGGGTGGCGTTTCAACTGAGTATTTGATCCATTAAGTGAGTATACCCATAGGTTTGCAAAATACATTGGTGACTGGGAGAAATCCTGACTTACCTAGTTTAAACGTTTGGATGATTCCCCTGTTTCTGTTTATGTGGCATGTAATACAAGTCTGTTGACTTCACTACGCACATTTAAAACAGTTGTGTGTAATAGGCATGATGAAGTGATATACCCAGAATGGTTGTTCGTGGTATCTCTGGCCCATTACTGAGATGAGACATTGCATAGGAGCCATCTCTTCCTTACAGCTGGAGTGGTGGATGGAGAGCCATGCCTTCTGCATCACACCTGGATGCTTCAGAGTGAGAGAGGCCTACTTTAGGGATTATCTTTATTTCTGCAGCACTTATAGAGCTATGTCATTAGATGATTCCATCAGACATTCCAAATTGGGTAAAAATTTTCTCTTGGGATATTTTCCCACCCACTGGAATAATGTAATTCTAAGAACCAGAACAACTATATTTGTCATTAGCAATTCTCTAGTGTGAGGCTTTCTTTCTTCTTTTTATTTATTTATTTTTACTCATCCCTTCCTTGACCAAATCTACATTCAGTAATAAGTGATGATGATTTAAAGCAAAAAAAAATTCATTTGAATCCCCATGTAGATAGTTCATGTTCTGGTCTCCTTGGTGACAGAGTTTTAAGGGTTCATTTCATGTATTTGTAATTTCAGGCAGTTTTCTCTCCTGCCTAAATTAAGAGCCTGGGCATTTTGTACTCCCTCTATCCTGCCCTGTAATAGGCAGAAAACAGAAAGAGAAAGGAAAAAAAGGAAGAAAAATAAAATGTGGTAAATGTGTGGTAGGGATAGCCTGAATCCATTATAAAACCAGAGCTCATTTTCACAGCCATAATCCTGATGTGAGAGATGACATCAGAACACGTTCGGTCACCTCTGAAAGAGGTGTAACGCGTTAGACTTCTGATTAGAATGGTAACAAATTTAAAATGGGAGCTAAACTGCTTTTTCTAGTTATAGTGCATGACTCACCAGGGACTAACAGGTAGTAAGGAGATTTTGAGTTAATATAGAGACAAGTGGTATTTACCCTTTAAAGAGATATTTTTATTTCCTTTAAAAAGACTATTTTATTTCTTAACTCCTACTTTAAAAACATCTAAATTATAATATCACGTGACCATCTGAGATGATGTAATAGTAGACCAGTGACATAGAAATATATTCATTGTCTAGTAGGTGGCAGAATTAGAGATGTGCACACAACTGAGATGCATGTGAAATTTTTCTAAAACTGATCCTAACAGCTTTTCAACTGTTGGTAACTAGAGAAAATTTGAACATGCCAATTAAAGCATATCTCTGTCTCTTTGTGTTAGATTAAAACATTCTCTTTCAGAACAGTGCCCACTCTTTCCAAATCCTTCCTCCTCCACCCTCTACTTCCCCCGGTGGCATCTGTGTGTGTACAAAGACCGAGGTTATGTGATATTTTGGTGGTGGGGGAGCGAGGCCCCTGGATCTGTGTGTGGTCCTTGTTCTTCCCCACCTCATCCTTTACTCAACTTCTGTGCCTGCTGCTGGCGAATTCGTGACTAATCAATCCACTTGGTTTGTTGAGGACCTGATGTCTCTGCTTACAGACTCAGTTCCACGTTGGCTTTTGCTGGTGTTACAGATTCCCATGCCAGGCTTGTCCTTCCCCAGCCCCTGTCTTAGGCAGGTCACCCCACAACCACTGTGGCAGGTGCACCTCCATCCCTCTCCGTGGCAGCCCCGCTGCTGGCCCACTGACACTCAGTTCAGCTTCCATCAAATGCCCTGCAGAGAGGGGGTGTGTATGCTGTGGTTTGCCCAGGATAGGTTGGCTCTTATTGGCTAGAGATTTATTACAAATCCTTCTTTTACTTTGTAAAATGATTTGCTGTAAAATGTAAATTTTAAGATCACTCCATCTGTCCCATGTTTGGGAGCTCTTGGTCTTGTTACTAGAAGCTTAACAAATTTAAACTTTATCTCTCAACAATGCCTGACTTTCAAGAAAAATACCTCCCTCAGCACTCAAAAATTCCATTTTGTTAGTTAGAAATCAATCAGCAACACTACTTTTCTTCATATTCATGGCACAACAGTCCTAAGTGCTTCCAAGGCAAATGTGGATGCCTCTGATTTATTAGAGGAAATGTTATTTTAAAGAGTTAAGGAGAGTAAAAAAATTAATATTTAAAAATAAACCTCACTGTGAGTGAACAATGCAATATGCATTGGATTCTTCTGTTAGAAAATGTGTATATTCATTGAAAAGAGACTGAAATGATAGTCACCATGTAACACAAAATATTTACTGTTGAATGGTGGATTTATGGATTATTTGTTCTTTTTTATTTTTCTTTGCCATTTCTACATTTTCCATAATAAACAGGTGTTATTTTCATAAAAATAAAGTAAAATTACTCAAATTTTTTTGATATCATTTTTTATATCTTTTCCCCTTAAGAAAACATTCTCTAAATGATCAGAATTTAGACACAGTTCTTCATCTCTTTCAGAGTCTGAGTCACTCTTCATAGTTTATTATGAGTCTTTTAAAAATATCTTTTAAATTACTAGTTCATGTTGGATACAAAGGATGATGCTATTCAATTCATTGCTTTCCACACCCTTTCATTCTGTCTGTGTTCTATAATGGTAGATCCTACGCATGGTTATTTTTAATCCAGTCCTACGTTCTCATTCCTCAACATATGCACATACCCACAAAGGCTGTCAAATGTAGTAGTTTTGGGGGGAGGAGGGAAGCACCTTATTTTTCTATTTTTCAAATGAATTCCAGGAGACTGCATCCTTTTGTCCTGACTCCATTTTTCTTTCAGTGCTGTTCTTTCTTACTAACTTCTAATCAAATTCTTTTCCTAAAAACTTGTCATTATAGACTTATTTTACTTTTTACCTTTATGTGAGGTTTTGCTTAACTTAATTGGCAATGGCCAAAATAAAACAGCTTTGCTTTCAAGATGAACCCTTGTAAGGCCAAGTGTTACAGACAGGTATTTTTCCATGTGGGTGCCCTTGGATAAGTACATATTATTGCTGTGTGCAAGTACTTCTGCCTGAGCCAACTCCCTACCCTTTGGACCACTTCCCACTGGGGCCCAGGAGCCCTGCTCTGCATTGTAATTCTGCTGTATTCTTTCCTTCGTAGGCAGTCACAGGTACTTTTTCACCAGGTTTTCTTTCTCTTAACCTCACTGATGATCCCTTCTAGTTAAGAGTGTGGGGAGGGAGGAAGAAGGAAGAATTTGGGGTTCAGTACTAAGGACAGGTTCAGTCTATGACCACTGAGGCCAGATTCAGGGTTTTTAATAGCACTGGAACTGGTATTGTTACATAAACTTCTCTGAATGGCTTGGAAAGCCACCTCATTGTTTCATTGTTTCTTCTGGGAGTACTGGTCAGTCTTTTGGTTGCAAGTGACAGATACTCAGGTTTCAGTAGCCTAAAAAAGCAAGAAGATGAATTAGCTCTTGATATTCAAAGAATGGTTGATTACTAGATAAGGAGGGCAGGACTGCAGCTCAACCTTAGGAATAAATGGAATAAGGGATACAAATGCAACCAGGTTTGCTTCATCTTTCCTCTCTCCTCTTTTTGTGTGTGTTTGCTTCCACTTATCATTGAAAACTGTGGGAAGCATGGCAGCTCTAGTTCTGGAATTCATACCTTACATCTTCATCCCACAAAGAATCATTGATTTTAAGGTATTTTCAGTTCAAATTCCAAAAATTTCAGGTCAGATACCCATTCCTGGGCCAAGTATCTGTTTGGACTCATCTGACTGGACAAGGTTAGATGGAAATGTGTTAGCTCTCTAATAGCCATGGGAGCAAGGTAGATCCACCCAGGAGAAAGAAGTGCTGAGCTGGCAATGCTATAGGTGTTCATTATGTCCTATCCTGCCCTATAGATGTCTACTATATCCCATCTATCCTATAAATGTCTATTATATCCCATCCTATCCCACGGGTAACTATTGTGTCTCATCCTATCCTATAGATATCTATTATATAACTAGGTAGCTACCATAGTGGAAAATGAATTCCAAATTCCAAAGACCCAACTTTGTAGCAAATGTTTAGAATACAACCCATTAATATGTTGGAGATTTCCTACATTTGCTGTTATTTTGACTTTAAACTGTGTTCCTCCCACCCCCACCCAAACCAGTACCAATCCAGTGCAGTTTTTAAAAACTAACCTTAGAATAAATGAGCAGAAAACAGAAATCTTGTGTAGTGATCAGATGAACAGATCTTTATGGAGTTTTGAAAAAGTTAGTTCTGAATAAATTTGAATATTGTGTTACTGTTTTTGATAGATGTTAATCTTTTATTGCTGTTTATTTTACTTGAAATACAAATTTATTTTAATTGTTATTAGTCACACAGTGTATTTTTATGTTGATTTCACAGAGGTTTGAAGCATTAACTAAAATAATTTATTGGCAGAAAAATTATGTTTCTTTGTTAAGATGTTAGATCCCAACTCAGATTGTTCCAGTTTCGATCAAATGAAAGAATTAATATAAGGCCATTTATTTACTGCAAAGAATTTGGTCTCCTCTTATAGAAAGTGGTAGAAAGAATATTTTGAAATTAACATATATAATGACTTGTCACAAGTTTTTAAACTCTCAAAAAACAAAAAAGAAAACAAAAAAAATGCTGACATGCTCAGCTAGGGGCCAGAAACATTAAGTGAGTGTTTGTACACACTCAAAAAAAATCACTTAAAATATTATTTAAAGAATTCTCTTATTTAAAAAAATTTTGAATTGCATTCATTGAGGTGACATTAGTTAATAAAAATTGTGTAGGTTTCAAGTATGTAATTCTATGATACATCATCTATATATTGCATCGTGTGTCCATAACCCAAAGTCAAATCTTCCATCACCATATATTCATCCCCATTTCCCTTTACTACCCCCAACACCCCTTCCCTCTGGAGGCCACCATACTGTTGTCTGTGTCTATAAGTTTTTTGTTTTCCTTTTCTGTTCATTTGTTTGAAGAGCTCTTTTTTTAATTTTATACATATATACCCCTTGCTATGTTGAAGGCACTCTGCTGGTCTGGGGTTTGACAGTGAACAAGACATCCTCCCTGCCCTTAAGAGGTCAAGACTATGGTGACACAGTAATAAGGAAGGCTAACCAGGCAATTGCTATGAGCTGTGATAACTGCTAAAACTGGAGTAAGCAGAGTGCTCTGGGAACCTCCAAGAGGAGCGTTTAGGTTTGTCGGGTCAGGGAACGTTTTCTAGAGGAGGTTGTCTGACTTTCTAGTATGTTCATGGAGAACTGAAGATGGCACATTAGGTAGTTTTCAACTGAGGGTATTACTTCCTTCTGTCAGAATGTTTGGATATATGTGTGGGCATTTTTTGATTGCATAATGATTGGTACTTAGTGATATCAAGTGTGTGATTGCAAGAATTATGACTCTTAGTCCTAGTGGTAGCCGTACCAGCTAAACAGCATTTACTCATCTACCTCTGATGCCTAATTTACATATCTGCCAGCCTACAGCCAGCTGTGTAGGGAGAACAGAGCTAAGCTGTGTTTAGGGTCAACACATTAAGGCTAGCTAGTTTGCATATAGCCATTAATAGCAAGGATGAAAGCAGCAAAACCTCTAATAGATCTAGTCACAGACAATAAATTCTCCACTCATTGCTGTATAAGAATCCTGAATGTTCCAAGTTCAGTGGCACCTGTTCTCATTATAAGGGTCCATGCCAACAAAGCCAAAATTACATTGCCAGCAATTGCCTAGAAGTTAAGGTATTGTGGAGTTACATCCAGAATTCAAAAGAAAAGTATCTGTATTAGTGAATTATTAGAAAAATTTTGTCTAGATAGATTGCATGTTTTTACTGGACGTTTTTATATGTTAAACAATCCTATGATAAATATAAATAATTTGGAAAAGATACCTCTAGTTGGTTTACAGCTATGTTAAAGTGAGTATAGTAAATGAAATGAGATTCATTATAGGTTTTCTTGCCCCCATCCAGACCCGGGTCCCTCAGATGAGTGAGCCGGTCAAAGCATGTCAAAGGGCGTCCCAGGCACAAACAAGGAGGTCCCCCCGCCCCCCCCGTAAAACCACCTGGGCCTAGTGCTGTTTGGAGGGTGACTCTTTTTTCTTTGATAGTTTTCTCTGTTACTTCTTTTTGGAAATTATTTGTTTAGACATTTTTCTCTACTGAGGACAATTTTGGTAAATTGTTTTCTTAGAAAGTTTTACGTTATCTAGTTTTCTAAACATATTTGCATAGAGTTATGAAAAACAGTCTTCAATGATTTAAAGTGTTTTCTTCTACTTGATGGTTATATCCCATTTTTAACAACTTTTTAAAGATGTAATTGAGATACTATACAAATAACCCCTTTAAAATGTGTAATTCAACATCTCTTTTCTGTATTGCTACAGTTGTGTACCGATCAATACAATCAATTTTAGGACATTTTTATTAACCCCCCCAAGAAATGCTGTTGCTCCCAAATTTCCCCAGCACTCAAGCCCTAAACCACCACTACTCTACTTTCTGTCTCTGTGGATTTGCCTATAATGAACACTTCATATGAATGGGGTAATATAATGGTCCTATGTGATTGGCTTCTTTTTTTGGCATTATGTTCACAAGGTTCATCTATGTTATAACATGTATGAGTATTTCATTTATTTTAATTGCCCAACTAGTCCATTGTATGGATCCCTCTATATTTTGTACCCCTCCATACTTGTCCTTAATTTTTAATTTATTTTTAAATTAAAGCACTCTTTTTTAAATAAAATTTTTTTAAAAGATTTTATTTATTTATTTTTAGAGAGGAAGGGAAGGAGAGGGGGAAGATTTAGCCCTTGAATTTTGGTTCGCACTCAATACTGGTCCTTTTAAATAAAATTTTTAAATATATTTTATTAATTATGCCATTACAGTTGTCCCATTTTCACCCCTTCATTCCCCTCCACGCTGCACACCCCTTCATTCCTCCCCTTTAGTTCATGTCCATGTGTCACAAGTTCTTTAGCTTCTACATTTCCCCCACTATTCTTGCCCTCCCCCTGTCTATTTTCTACCTACCATCTATGCCACTTATTCTCTGTACCTTCTCCCCCCTTCTCCTCCTCCCATTCCCATGTTGCTAACCTTCCATGTGATCTCCATTTCTATGGTTCTGCTCCTGATCTAGCTGTCCTTTTAGTTTGCTTTTGTTTTAGGTGTGGTTGTTAATAACTGTGAGTTTGTTGTCCTTTCACTGTTCATCTTTTTTATCTTCTTTCTCTTAGGTAAGTCCCTTTAACATTTCATATAATAAAGGCTTGGTGATGATGAACTCCTTGAACTTGACCTTATCTGAGAAGCACTTTATCTGCCCTTCCATTCTAAATGAAAGCTTTGCTGGATAGAGCAATCCTGGATGTAGGTCTTTGGATTTCATAACTTGGAATACTTCTTTCCAGCCCCTTCTTGCCTGTAAGGTCTCTTTTGAGAAATCAGCTGACAGTCTGATGGGAACTCCTTTGTAAGTGACTGTCCCCTTATCTCTTACTGCTTCTAGAATTCTCTCCTTCATTTTAATCTTGGCTAATATAATTATGATGTGCCTTGGTGTGTTCCTCCTTGGGTCCACCTTCTTTGGGACTCTCTGAGCTTCCTGGACCTCATGGAAGTCTATTTCCTTTGCCAGATTGGGGACGTTCTTCTTTATTATTTGTTGAAATAAATTTTTCACTTGTTGCTCTTCCTCTTCCCCTCTGGTGCCCCTATCATTCAGATGTTGGAACATATAAAGATGTCCTGGAGGTTCCTAAGACTCTCCTCATTTCTTTGAATTCTTGTTTCTTCTTTTTTTTTTTTCTGTTTGGTTGTTTTTTTATTCCTTCTGGTCCACTTGTTTGATTTTAGTTCCAGTTTCCTTTCCATCACTATTGGTCCCCTGTGCATTTTGCTTCATTTCACTTAGCGTGGCCTTCATTTTTTCACCTAATTTGTGACTAAAATCAACCAGTTCTGTGAGCATCCTGATCACCAGTGTTTTGAACTGTGTATCTGATAGGTTGGGTATCTCTTTGTCACTTAGAAGTATTGGCTCTGGGGCTTTGAGCTGTTCTTCTGCTTGAGCCATAATGTTTTGGTCTGTTTGTGCCTATTATCTATGAGGGGCAAATGCTTCGGTGTTCACTCAGGGTGGGGGGTCAACCCAGTCACTGGGTTATGACTGGGGGCGGGGTCAGAGAGGGAGCAATGGCATTTGTTCTGCTCTTTCTTGGATTTTGGTCCCCTCTGCTGCTTCCCACAAGCAAATTAGGCCCTTTTGGTGCTGGTTCCTGGGTGGGTAGGCTTGTGTAGGACCCTATGGGTCTCTCCAAGGAACTCTCCTGTGAGGCTGAGAGCCTCTCCGAGCACCTTAACCCCCACAAGTGTTTTCAATTGGTGCTTTTAGGCTTTATTTCCCAGCGCTGGGGCCCTGGGTTGCATGGTCTGTCCCACTGCCCATTTTCACCTGGTTTATCTGTGAGCAAATGTGTGACTGCGGTCAGCCAGCCACCTTGCATGCCTAAATGGGTCTTCCCATTGCCACTCCATGCCTGGGTTGGTCTGGCAGCCACCACTTTTCCCTGATGTGACCCCAGTCTGCCGGCCGCTGACTTCATCCCTCTTACCGGTCTGGATAAATGGTTTGTTACTGTCGAACTTCTGTACAGTTTAATTTTCTTAAAAATGCATTATGGATTTCTAGTTTTATTGCATTTGTTATTTATATATTTTAAATAGTTCAAAATATTTTTTTCTTAATTTTGGTCAGTTTTATGTGAAATGTATTTTTTAGGCAGGTCACCAGTTATTGGTCTCACTCTTTCCAAATGCAGTCTATATTCACACATTTACCTAAGAAAAATGTCCCAGATTCAATCTTGTTACAGGTCAGAAGTCTAAGATCTCTTCTTATTATGTTATAGTCTCTCTGCTAAGTCTAGCTGTGGCTCTACTTGGTTCAAAGACTTGCAAAGCAACAAGACAAAGTATCTGTCCCCGTCCATCTATGCAGGATACAATGGTAGGACAGGGACAAGGTCACTGTAGTAAGTACTCCTCCTGAAAAAGAGGAAAACATGGAAGTGACAGGACTGTCATTTATCCACACTCTTAAATTCTGTCAGGCATTGTTAGGGAGCCCTACACTGGTGTCAGGAATGTCCTTAGACTGGACCCTGATTCTGCTCTCTGGCAGCAGCTTCCTTTTCTCATTTCTCATTGTAGCCCTTGCCTCTGCCCATGTGTGACCTTTTCTACTATTCTCCTTGTCCACACCTGCAACGGATGTCAAGGAATACACCCTCCTGTGGGTTTTCAGCTTTCTCAGTTCATTTCCTATTCCCAGAGTTTGGGAATAGAAAAAATATATTTTAAATATTGAACAGATAAAGAATTTTTAAATACATTTTCCTGGCTTGTTTGGATGTGTAGTTCTTAAAACTTCGCGAGTTACTTACTTGTTTGAATACAGTTAGTTCCAACTGCTAGTAACCTATTTCTCTCAACTCTTTCTAGACTAAGTTCTCAGACTTGTGTTTCTTCACTTTTACTCCTCATAACATTTTGACTCTCACTTTGGGACTGTTCTAGTTGCAGAAATCAGAAACCCTGGGAACTTCTGTTTGTCCAGCTCCTTAAGCTCCTACTTGCTCCAATGAAACTTAATTCACTGGGAGGATCTAGCAATTGGATGAACTTTGCTGTAAGCCTGACTTTAATGGAACTTTGCCTCAGAAAATTCTTTCTCAGTTTTCTCTCTTACTATGTGAGATCTAAATGTCATTGGCTCTTCTCTCATTTCAAGGATCCAAATTCCTGGAATCTCTTATTTCCCTTTTTCTTCTTGTAAATCGGCCAATTTCCTGAATTTATCTCTCTTTCTCCCTTTTAAAAATACATTGGCAAAACAGTTGTCAATTAGCAATTCACAAACAAAACTAGCAAACTATTTTCCACTTTCTTCCCTAATCTTGCTAGGTACATGATTTGACTCTTCACCTAATGTGGCTATCAAATGTTTGGCATTTCCAGCCCCTGATATCAGTTTCCTATTGTCTTCTGCCTGGTCTTTAGCAATGCCATATACATTAGCATTAGCTAAATATAATAGCACCCATCTTACTTATACCAATTTCTATGTCAGAATAGCTAGGCTTGTTCTGTAATAACAAACATCAAAAAAATCTCAGTGGCTCAACACATAGAGGTTTATTTCCTACTCATTCAAGGTCCACTTTAGGTTTTTGGTGGGGGTGGACTTGCCTCCACATAGATACTCTGGGACTCTGGCTGATTAAGGCTGATGATCTAGAAAGTCATCAGGTAGGAAAACCTGGTAGGAAAAGAAAGAGTTGAGGATTGTCCAAGAGCTTTCACTGTCTTGGCCCAGAAATGGCACATGTCATTTCTGCTCATATTTATTTTGCTGGCCAGAAGAAGTCAGAAGGCCCCACTAACTGCATGGGAGCTCATTAACTTCACGGGACCTAGGAATTTTAACCTCTCATATTTCTAGGAAAAAAGGAGACATTGCATTGGGGAGCACAATGTCTATCACATATGAAAGGTTTTCTCAGGTATATTCCCCTCCCAGGTGGACTTTAGGACTAGACTTTTGTCCCTCTAGCTCTGAAGCCATTGCCCTCGTACAGTGTTTGCAAACACCCAAGGACATGAGCATATTTGGTGTTTTTAAGTTCTCCTTACCCCATTGGTTACAGACTTTCATCCAAGTGTTATATATATATATATATATATATATATATATATATATTACCCATGGTATATGATATATGTAGTTGTAATACAATAATTAAAAATAATTATACAAGAATAAACTGTTTCACACACAACTGTAAACTTACTGTTGCCCACCCCTGTGTGTGTATGTGTGTATGAATGATACAGCATTTTCCATTTTATTTGCATAACCACAGAAATGTAATTTGGTCAGCATGTGAGAGTCCCCAGCAGGAAATCTCACTAATGAGATGCTTTTCTTTTTTAAGAGTATTTTACTGATTGTGATATTACAGTTGTCCCCTTTTTTCTCCCCTTTTTTCCCCTCTGCCCTGCACCCTCCCTCCCTCTAACATTCCCCCCACCTTAGTTCATGTCAGTGGGTCATATATATATATAATTTCTCTGCCTTCTCCATTTCCTATACTATTCTTAACCTCCCTCTGTCTATTTTGTACTTACAAATTATGCTTCTTATTCCCTGTACTTTCCCTGCATTCTCCCTGCCACTGATAACCCTCCATGTGGTATCCATTTATGTGACACTGTTTCTGTTCTAGTTGTTTGCTTAGTTTGCTTTTGTTTTTGTTTTTCAGGTTCAGTTATTGATAGTTGTAAGTTTGTTGTCATTTTACTGTTCATAGTTTTGATCTTCTTCTATTTCTTAGATAAGTCCCTTTAACATTTCATATAATAAAGGCTTGGTGAAGATGAACTCTGAATGTGACCTCATCCAGGAAGCACTTTATCTTCCCTTCCATTCTAAAAAGGAGCTGATAGTCTTATGGGAACTCCTATGTAGGTCTTCTTTTCTCTTGCTGCTTTTAAGATTCTCTCCTTATCTATAATCTTGGGTAATTTAAATATGCTGTGTCTTGGTGTATTATTTCATGGGTCCAACTTCTTTGGGACTCTCTGAGCTTTCTGGACTCGCATGTGTGTTTTCTTCATCAGATTGGGGAAGTTTTCCCTCATTACGTCTTCAACTAAGTTTTCAATTTCTTGCTCTTCCTCTTCTCCTTCTGGCACCTCTATGATTCAGTTGTTGGAACATTTAAAGTTGCCCCAGAGGTTCCTAAGCCTCTCATCATTTTTTCTTTGAATTTTTGTTTCTTTATTCTGTTCTGGTTGAATATCTATTTCTTACTTTTGTTCCAAATCTTTGATTTGAGTCCCAGTTTTCTTCCCTTCACTGTTCATTCTCTGTGTGTTTTTCTTTGTTTCACTTTGTATTGCCTTCAATTTTTTCTTTATTTTGCGTCTGCACTAATTTCTGTGAGCATCCTGATTACCAGTGTTTTGAACTTTGCATCTGATAGGTTGGCTATTTCCTTATCACTTAGTTCTTTTTCTGAAGTTTTGATCTCTTCTTTCATTTGGCCATATTTCTTTGTCTTGTTGCACCTATGACATTGTAAGGGTAGAGCCTTAGGTATTCACCAGGGCAGGCAACCCACTTAGCTGCACTGTGGCACTATATGTAGGGGAAAGGTCTGAGAGAAAACAGTGCCACTTGTTTGGCTCTCTCCCTGCTTTCAGTCACTTCCCCTGCTACCCACAAGTGAATTGGGCCCTTCTGGTGCTGATTCCCAGATGGGTGGGTTTGTGTACATTCTAGGACCTCGCAGGTGCCTCTAGCAGACTTTCCTGTGATACTGGGAGTTTCTCCCACTGCCACAACCCCCACAGGTTTTTATAGCCAGAGGTTTTGAGGCTTTATTTCCCTGAGCCGGAACCCTGGTTTACAGTGTCTTGCTCCCCAATTGTTCCTCCAGTTTATCTACATGCAAACGTGGGGACATCCCATCTGCCAGTTGCTGCCTCACCCGCCTGGTCTTCCAGCTGCCACTTTGCCATGTGTCCTTGCTGCCCAGGCTTCCAGTCACCACCGTTCCTACCAGTCTGGATGAATGTTTCTTCTTTAACTCCTTGGTTATTGGACTTCCATACAGTTTGATCTTGTGGCAGTTCTTTTTGTTTTTTGTTTTTAAATTTGTTGTCGTCCTTCTTTTGGCTTTATGAGGAAGCAAAGTACCTACCTTATATCTACCTATGCCTCCATCTTGGCTGGAAGTCCTTGTTATTGAGACTTCTTCTACTGCCTCTGTTTCCAGTTATCTTTGCCTGGATCTTGACTGCTTATGATAGCCTTACACGTGATGTAATGTGGGGTTTATAACTTTTGATTTTGCCAACAGTTTGGTTTGCTTATAATTTTGCCATTTCCTTGGCTCCTTTTGAGTGATTCCTAGGGAGAAAATGAAAAGTACTTATTTTTGTAGCTATGTCCATAATAGAAGTCTGTCTTAACTCTAGATGCTGTTCACGAAGAAAGGCTTGTTCATTTGTTCCTAATGTGAATGCAGTGAATTGCTTTGAAACCAAATAACCTTGTATTATCTACTTAATATGCAATTACTCATGCATTCACAGAAATGTGCATTAAAATGGGCCTTAAACTGACACAATGTAATCTTGATGTTAGTCTAGAGTAGTTAATTCAAATTATTTAAGGTAGTAATATTAACACTACAGGAATAGGAGTTTACACAGATGTCTGCTTTTGTTTTTGAGTAGGGCAAACTGGTCTTCACGCCACTTAAGGCAGAAGTACTGTCAAGGCATTCTTTGGACTACAAAGTAATTACTAATATTTTGTACAATTTTAAAATCCTGACTCTCTTTAGCCCTATTCTTCCACCACCCAGAGTATCTTTGTCCAGTTAATATTGTCTGTTTCTAGAGGGGAAGATCAAAGAAACCCTAAGAACTATCCTAGGATTTGAAGATAATTGAGATCCAGGCATCTGAAGATAGGGAAGGAATGTTCTGGTCCAGGTTTGAGTAGGAAAGTCTCGGTTTTCACCACTACCAGTGTACTCAGTACCTCATTTCCCTGTAAAAGTGTCCTTGGTAAGATAATTAATTATGGTGTCACCCTGCTTAATACATGTCCCCTCAGCTGTGTTCATGGTCATATGTTTGGGAGTTAATCAGGCTGACAAAATTTATTTAACATTTAAACTATTTAAATGGGCAAAGTCTCCAAATGTTGTATTCCTTTTGTTCCCTCCAATATTCTCCATGGGGCCTTCTATTCTTGAAAATTTTTTAAAGAAAATTCATAATAATAATAGGTCATATTTACATGATACTCAGCATATGCTAAGTGCCAAAATTACTCCACTCATCTGCTTCCATCAAGTGGTTTTTACTTTTTGAGTGCAGTTTGGGCTTCAAATTCTGTGGTTTCATGGTTATAGATATACAAATCACATACAGCATAGACACATTGAAAAACAAAGTCTTATCTTCACTACGCGGAAATGTCACAGCATCTACCAAGGATATGAGATTTCCCTTATGATTCTGCAAATACATCTAAAAGTCTTCATTATTCAGTTGGTACATTTGTACCACCAAAATAACACTGCCTTAGCATGTAAGTCATTTGCCATGAAGTCTTTAAAGTGGATTGTCAAATGTTTCTTTGAAGTCTTTGATTTTATTGGTTTTGTGCTTCAAATACGTCAGAAAATATAGCTGACTCTTGAGGGTAGTCTTCTTTTAAAGTTCTAGGTAGCAGATGATTATAGAACCTAGTAGAAAAGATGTCTTTCTCTTTTCATTTGGGTTAGATTTACATCAGAAAATAAAATGGCTGAAAGACTACTTGTGAACTACATTAATAATTCTAAAATTTAAAATGAATATATTCTACCATTTAGAGTATTAACGAAACATTTTAACATCTTTGAAATCTGCAAAGAAAATGTGTCTCTGCCAAGTAACACAAGGCACCAACAGATCAAAACATGGCTCAAAAAGATCTCAAAGCCCCAGAGCCCATAAATCTAAGCAATGAAGAAACAGCCAAACTTTCAGATGCACAGTTCAAAACACTGGTGATCAGGATGCTCACAGAACTGGTTGATTTTAGTCACAAATTAGAGGAACAAATGAAGGCTAAACTAATTGAAATGAAGGGAAATGCACAGGAAAACAGTAGTGATGGAAAGGAAATTGGGACTCAAATCAAGGGAGCGGACCAGAAGGAAGAAAAAAATGACCAAACAGAAAAATATGATAATACAAGAATTCAAAAAAAATGAGGAGAGGCTTAGGAACCTCCAGGAGATCTTTAAATGCTCTAATATCTGAATTATAGGGGTACCAGCAGGGGAAGAGAAAGAGCAAGTGGAAAACTTATTTGAACAAATAATAACTTCCCCAATCTGGCAAAGGAAATAGACTTCCAGGAAATAAATCCAGGAAGCTCAGAGAGTCCCAAAGAAGTTGGACCCAGGAGGATCCAACACCAAGGTACACCATAATTACATTAGCCAAGATTAAAATGAAGGAGAGAATTCTAGAAGCAGCAAGAGATAAGGGGACAGTCACCTACAAAGGAATTCCCATCAGACTGTCAGCTGATTTCTCAAAAGAGACCTTACAGGCAAGAAGGGGCTGGAAAGAAGAGTTCCAGCTCATCAAATCCAAAGACGTACATCCAGGATTGCTCTATCCAGCAAAGCTTTCATTTAGAATGGAAGGGCAGATAAGGTGCTGTTCAGATAAGGTCATGTTCAAGGAGTTCATCATCACCAAGTCCTTATTATATGAAATGTTAAAGGGACTTACCTAAGAAAAAGAAGATTAAAAAGATGAACAGTGAAAGGACAGCAAACTCACAGTTATTAAGAACCACACCTAAAACAATAGCAAACTAAGAGGACAGCTAGATCAGGAGCAGAACCATAGAAATGGAAATCACATGGAGGGTTAGCAACAGGGGAGTGGGAGGAGGAGAAGGAGAAGGGGGGAGAAGGTACAGAGAATAAGTAGCATAGACGGTAGATAGAAAATACATAGGGGGAGGGCAAGAATAGTAGGGGAAATATAGAATCTAAAGAACTTGAGACACGTGGTCATAAACTAAATCGGGGGAATGGTGGGGGAGAGGGTGTGCAGGGTGGAGGGGAATGAAGGGGGGAATAGAACAATTGTATGTAATGGCATAATCAATAAAATATATTTTAAAAATTAAAAAAATAAATTCAGGGTGGATATACTTTTTATTTTAATCTTACAAAACTCTAAAGTATTGGTATTGTTTTTGTGCTCCTTTTACATATGTGAAAATGGTAGCACAGAAAGGTTAAATAACTTGCTGAAGGTCACACAGCTAGGTCCTGGCTTAGCAAAGACTCAACTCCATGGCCTCATTCCTTCTACCACTCCTGGTTCTTTTTTTTTTTAAGATTTTATTTATTTATTTTTAGAGAAGGGGGAAGGGAGGGAGACAGAGAGAGAGAGAAACATCAATGTGTGTTTGCCTCTCATGTGGCCCCCACTGGGGACCTGGCCCACAACCCAGGCATATGCCCTGACTGGGAATCGAACTAGTGATCCTTTGGTTGGTAGCCCATGCTCAATCCACTGAGCTACACCAGCCAGGGCCACTCGTGGTTCTTGATGTTGGTCAATATACCCCCTAAGGACTTACGTGAGAGTTTTCCATCAGAGTATCAAAAAATGCTGGTATCATATTAAAATACTTTTAGTGTTTTTAAAATTAATGCTCTGATATGAAGAAGGGAAGAGAGTTAGAGCTCTGCCACTCCAACCTAGGCTTCCTCACTGCTGGGCTTTATGCACAGCTCTGCTCCCCGTGCTCAGAGGTGGGGAGGTAAGAGTGTAAACTGAATGCAGTACAAGGGCCAAGATGAGGGTGAGGTCCTAAAGGGCCTCCTAATGTGCATGCTGGGTGCCTTGTCTGGGTGAATGGATGCTGTTCTGCTTCCACAGCCCTGTGACCACACTCAGCACCTTGTAGGGGTTTTTTTTCTTTTTGATTATTTTTAAATTGTTGTTCAGTTACATTTGTCCCCATTGTAGATATTTCATGTTTAGTTCTTTGTCGTTCTTGCCACACTGTGAGCTACTGAAGGCAAGGACTCCATCTGGCTTGCATGCCCTGTACCTAGCAAAATGCCTGGCATGTAGTAGATACTTAAAAGTACATGAAGGAATAATTGAAGGGACAGATGGGTAGATAAGGTTTTGGATACATCAGCGTCCCTTACACGATTCTAGCCCTGTATCCCTTAATAGCAAGTCCTCTTCTGAAGGGTGCTTGGGCTCAGCTTCCTTTATCTCACCCAGGAAAGCTTTACAAAAATAGCTACTTATCTTGCAGGCCACTTTACCTCTCTTTTCCTTCCCTATCCCTAAGTACCTCCTTTATTATTACTTCTAACCAGTCTTTTAGATAAGACAGTTGGAATATTTTTTCCTTTTCCATCTTCATGTTTTAAGAACTGTTTTTTTTCTAGTTTATGTTTAATTGACAGTTTCCTTTAGACCCTCTTTAGAAGCAGGAGCACATGTTACAAATTCATATGAGCAAATACTGTCTGTTCTCTCTCATTTGGAAAAAAAAGTTTTAATTGAAATTCATGGCAGAAAAAGATTCTGAAGTGGCCAGCTGCCTTTCTAAGATATCATGTCTTATTTTAGAATTTACTTTCATTAAATTATCTCCATTATTCAATAACATTCACTTCGCTGGAGCTGTTGAATGGTTGCCATGTTTGCTCAGGATTGTTTCTGTGGTGTTAGTTTTACCACGGGTGTCAGTTGTTTTTACAAAGTAGTCTCAGCATTACTCAAAAAGAGTGGAAAATATACGTCGTAAATCCAGTCAATTTAGAATTAAAATAATGTAATGAATATAATAAATTTTATTGGATTTTTTAACATTTAAAGGCAATTCTTGATAAGTAAGTTTCACCTCTTAACAGAGTTTTCTTTTTTTTCTTAAGGCACCGCGACAGAGAAGCTTATCCCAAAGATTATGATGTAGAGGGTCCTGAGGAAGTGAAAAAACTATGTAATTCAACCTATTGGAGATTTGGAACCGATGAGCCCAAAGTGAGTAGTTGCTGCTAATTACTTTAATTCTAGAATCTTCACCCATGTAAAAAAAAATGAAAAAATAAAGAGGGGAGTACTTTCTCTGGGCCACCTCTTAGCTGTGTTAGTTACTCAGGCACATGAGTTGGTCACTGTGTACTTCAGTGGCCTTACCTTTAAAATGTGCATACTTCATAAGGTTACCAGGAAAATAAATGAGATAAAGCAAGTCGAGTGCTTAACTCAGCCTGACAGAGAGCAAGTGCTCGAGAAATTATTAAGAAATTATTACTGTTGTTACGATGCTGTTGCTGCAGCTGCAGTATCTTGCTAGTTGTCTGCTTTAATCTTCACAATAACCCTAAGAAGAGCGTAGTATTATCTCTATTTTGTAGACAGGTAGGAACTCCTAGAGGTTAAACAACTTACTCAGAGTTACACAGTTAGGGAGTAGAAGAGTGAGTTTAAACCCAGGTCTTTGGTATCAAGTCTTTGTGCTTAAGTTGGCAGAGTTGTGAGTAATCAAAACATGCTACTAATATGCTTATAATACTTATATGACCCACTTACAAAAAGAATATTCAGGGCATAAGTAATTCCTATTTGAATTGATGCGAGTGGCTATCGAGGTTTCTACCCAATCAGCATGAGGCAGGAACTCAACACTGCAGAGACCCCCCGAATTGTATCCTACAATGCTAAGACCTTTGGAGACTAGTTGGAGATTCAATTCAGCCTTAATAGCATGGTCTTGGGGCCCGAAGAACTTGTAATTTGACAAGTGCAGATGTGAATGTGCTGAGAAAACCGGGTTTCTATCACATTCTGCCCCCAAAGGTGGGGTTAGTTTGAAATAAGGCAGGCTTAGGGAGAAATAGTTCAAGAAGATTCTCGATTCTCCAGTGTGATGGAAATAAGTTAGCTTTGTAGGCCCCATGCTGTTTCTTCCCTTCTTATAGTTGCAACGGACAGAGAGGAATAAGGATAGACTGAAAGATGGGGATTTATTATGAAGATATGGCTGCCTGGATATGGAACCAAGGCACTTAAAAGAACCAAGACAGCAAGATAGTCTCTCTCTCTCTCTCTCTTTCTCTCTCTTTCTCTCTTATACTTAAACACAGAGTCTCTCTTAGCATCTCTGTTTCTCTCTGCTCAGTTGTCCTCTTGCCTCATAGCTCAGATCTCAGGGGCATTCTGAAGGTTTCCTCCATTTCCACAGTACCCTGTTGCCTTTGCACCAGGCTGTCTCTATCTGGCTCACACATGGAGAGAGCTCTTAAGTCTGGTACCTAATTCAATCAGTAGCCACCCTGCCTCACTCCCCCAAGCCCAGTTTAACCCTGCTTTTTTGAGCACAGGGCTGTAGTCAGGACAAGAGCAAATTGGACAAGGCAGGCATTGTCTGGCATGTACTTAGAGTCTTTGACCCTGAGAAAACATTTATTTTTAATTTCTAAATGAAAATGTTCTTGGTCTCAGGGTTGTTGAAGGAAGTGAGATCAGGTAAAATATCAGGTGTAGAAACCTCAATATTTGTTCCTTATATTCCTTGCATTACGGTAGTCAAGCTTCAGGTTCAATATAGAATGCATAAATAAGATATTAACCTTCTCTTTGACATTTAGTTGTTCACGGTCATTGAAAACTTGTCCTTCCTCTACCAGGTTTGCAGTATGTATTAGATAGAAAAGAAAATAGAACAAGGAATTACTATTTCTGATGAAGCTGCTATTCTCATATCTTAATAGTAGATTACATTTTTTCTATAGATTTTTTTATATAAGGTACTTGCTCATTCATCTTGTTTCTTGCTATTCTCAACAAAGTTATGAAGTTGACAAGAAAGATATTGTCTCAGTTCTAAACTAGATTCACTGATTTTAAGTGGCTCGTGCAAGGCCCCAGGTATAAAAAAAAAGGAAGGAAGGGCATAGAGCTTCCACACCTTCATGCGTCAGGTGGGATGCCTCATGTGGCAAGAGGATGGATGAGTCCCTTTTCCTCTTGTCATAGAGCTTGGACAGAGGCCTAAATACTAGAACACACTTGATATTTGGCAAGAACCATGTGTCCTAAAGCAAGAAGCTGGACCACCTAAGCAGGACCTGTAAGAGGTTCTAAACTAGATTAGACCAGTATGAATGATTATGTTCTTGAAGACTAGAGTTAAAGAGTTGAAGGAGGCTTTAGTTAGTCGTGATTTTCATGTCCCTCCTTCCACAGTTGAGAGGAGTTTTAAGGGAACCACTGAGAGAGATTAGTAGGTGTGTCCTGGAATTTAGAGGACAGAGTCCAGGTGTATGACATATGCCTGGGAACCTAAAGCTGAGAGGTCTTGCCTGGTCTGACAGAGCAGGGTTGGGGGGAAGCAAGCAGCTTGGTAAGTGGGGATGATGGTCAAGGGTAGATGACTGTGTGAATTTGCCCATGGACCTACTGGAGAGAATTTGCCAGAGCACTCTTAAGGAGCTTGCTTAGGGTAGGAGCAGAGGGCAAAGAAATCCAGCACAAAAAACCTATGAGATGCTCAAGGCTTGGGAAGAGGAGGAGGAGAAGCTTTGCCTACCTCTGGCAAGCCACAGCTGGAGGCTCTTGTGACAGTTCCTGAAAACAAAGTGCCCCGTGAAAGGAGTCTATTTTGAATGTCCTGCAGTCCCTGGGCCACCAGCATAGATCAAGGGAATAAGGATTGATTACACTAAACCTTTTCACCTCATCTCTGCCCATCAGCCAGACTTGGGAAGGGCCTGTGAATCAGGGGTTGCGGTGGTGGGAGTGGGGGTGGGAGTAGAAGAGAACAGCATGAAACAAAAGAGCAGTGGAGCAAGGCCACACCCACCGCAGGCTTCCAGGACAAAAGCAGCACAGATCTGGGACTGTGAGAACCTTAAATCTAATCAGAAGTTTTAATTTCTTCATTGGACTGGAAAATTTTATAGCTAAAATAAGATCTTTCTTAAGATTGAGGGGGCCCCCAAAAGCTATGGGATTTGGTTAAAATTTCTAACAAGTCAAAAACTAGGACTAGCTATCCATGTGGGAGTTAAGGGGCAGCTTGATTCAAATCAGGTTGCTTCATGATTGCTCCTATTGATGGAATAGAATCAATTCAATAAGATGGTTACATGAACAGTGTCTCTTGTTTCATCCTCTGGAAAAATCTCCAGGCAGGTACCCACATGTGACCCACACTGTATAGATGAGAGCACTGAGACAAAATGCAACTTTATCACTTGTTCAAAGTCTAAGAGCTAGAAAGTATATTATGAATTAAATCTCTTTATCTTCACTGGTTCCAAAGTCTAATTAATATCTTAAATACTTTCCCTGTTAGAATGCCAAGTTGTTCAATTCTTAGCCCAGTGACCTTTTAAATACTCGGCACTGCATCCTCTTTGCAGAAACTGAACCTGATTACTAATTTATTTATTTTTGCTCTGGCTTGGACATTGTATACACCTTTCTGCACATGTCATGGGGCTTTCATTTCCTACATTCTAGTTATAACCTCTGTCCTGTTTCCCAAATTATGTCTATGCACATGGTGGTTCGCCCTATTCCCATCTGTTTCCCTTCCTGAATGCCTTCTTAGCATTTTTGTATTTTTGCAAGATTGCTGCTGAGTGGTTGCTTCTTTTGTGTACCAGCATTTGTTTAGCTGATTGAAGGTTTTTTTGCCCTTGAATGCTGCTGCTAGGGCTAATGTGAGCATTGCCTTTTTGTAAAGAGATTTAAGATGAGACTCTCTTTGTCTACATTTTGGTTGAGACTCCAAAGGCCAAGTACAAAACCATGGTCTCATATACTAAAGTGAAATATTAGGCCACTTAGGTGAGATCCTTAAAGATCGTATCCTTAGGCCACTGCTCACATGAGGAATATGAGAGGATTAAAATCCAAGAAACTAGAAGTTTGAGAGTAGAGACAGGGTTTTAGAAAAGGTGTGCTGTCGCATCTGCATACCCCTGTGGGTGCCTAGTGAAGTTACGGATATGAGGCTGAGGGGGTCAGTTTGAAGCAGTAGAGCAGAAAGGTGTGAACTAGCTACACGTACATCATTGGTGGGGCAAGGACAAGTACATGCTCAGGGCCAAATGGGGCTTCTGGGGGGAAGAGGTGGGCCATGTGAAAGACAAAGATGATGTGGGCCATTTTAGGGCCTGCCTAAGAGTACCTCATGGGTACTCTTAAGGGATGGGGGGGAATTGGCTGGACTCACAGGGGCTAAAGCAGGACATTTAAGTCTAGCCAGTGGCATCCTGTGTCATGGAACATACCATTGAATGTTCCCCAAAGGATCTCAGTGCCTACTAGAACACCCAAAAAGTCAGCTTTGAACATCTGCCAATGCCAGAGAGTGCACAGAGACAGCCAAATAAGATTACTGTGATGTTGTGATGTGTAAGAAAAATATTTAGGCACTCTGACCTTTTGGCTGTCTGAGAAGAAAGAGGGGAAGGAAGGAAGGAAGGAAGGAAGGAAGGAAGGAAGGAAGGAAGGAAGGAAGGAAGGGAGGGAAAGAAGGGAAAAAGAAATAAAGGAAGGATTGATGGAAAGAATGAAGGAAGGAAGGACTACATCCAATAAACATGTATTAAGGCCCTATTATTTTGCCAAGTGCTGGGATAAAAAAACACAATACAAAATAAGGTACCTATATTTCAGGAACTCACAGGCTCATGGGGGAAATTGCGGTGAACAACCACAGTGGCAAAGTATATGACGGATGCTATGATTAGGAGAAGATAAGGATTCTATGAAGGCACCTGAACTGCAATGAGTGGATCAGAAGGTCAGACATGGCTTCCTAGTGGAGGTGGCCCCTATGCAGCTCCTGAGCTGAATCTTAAAAGAACCATCTCTTGAAGGAATCTGGAAACATACCACTACGGTTTTAGTGGTGGCTTACTGGATTTCCTACCTCAGTGGTCCTTAGGCTTCAGGAAGCTGAGTGGTCCATGGGGGATCCAGATTCACAGGGGAACAGTAATTCAAGCCACTGGAGCTTCTGTGGTTTTCTTATTAGTGTAAGTGATGAAAGGAAATAGTATTTTAAATGACACTATTTTGTTTGGCTATTTTATTTGGAGTTTGTTCCGGTGCTGTTTAGCTTTAGCAGAGTGAGTCCCATGCAGACTAAAAGGATCATGAGTACTTTCATCATTCTTTGTCCATTCATAAAGTCTCCCATCCAAGGGTCCTCACAATACCACCGGGCCCTGTCACAACTGTAATCACAAGACTGTTTCTGAGGAAGCCGTACATGTTGAGTCCTGTCAAATCGGCTGAATTAAGTACAGAGCACATCTGATACTGTGTCACAGAAGGTGAGACCCTTTTAGACATAAAGAAACAATGAAAAGCAAGTAATTTTATTAAATTTCATTGTAGCTTTTTCTCACACAGCTAATGAATCAATGCCAAGGCATTTTTGGAACTAACAGGACAACATTGATTAGCAAATTAGGGTAGTATTTGTATTAACAGCATCACTTGTCATTTTGGTCTTGAAATGGCAAACAAATGAATAGTACAAAAGTATGTTAATATTCATTTTATGCATAAAGAATAGCTAAGTAAGCCTCAAATATGAGCTGTTTCAGGGAATGGAAATGTAACATTTAAAAATTAATAACCCTAGATGCAAATTAAAACCACAGTGAGATACCACTTCACACTTGTCAGAATATCCATCATTAACAAACCAACAAACAAGTGCTGGTGAGGCTGTTGAGAAAAGGGGACCCTAGTGCACTGTTGGTGGGAGTGCAGACTGGTGCAGCCACTGTGGAAAACAGTGTGGAATTTCCTCAGAAAACTAAAGATGGAAGTGCTTTTTGATCCAGAAATTCCACTGCTGAGATTATACCTTCAGTATCCTGAAACATCAATTCAAAAGAACCTGTGCACCCCAATGTTCACAGCAGCATTATTTACAACAGCCAAGTGTTAACATGCCCACGAGTAAATGAATGGATCAAAAAACTGTGGTACATTTACACAATGGAATACTGTGCAGCAGAAAGAAAGAAGGAGCTACTGCCCTCATGACAGCATGGATAGAACTGGAGACCATTGGGCTAAGTGAAATAATCCAGGTGGTGAAAGACAAATACCATATGATCTCACCTATAAGTGGGACCTAATCAACAAGTGTGCAAAATAGAACCAGAAACATGGAAAGAAAGAACAAACTGACAGTGACCAGAGGGGTGGGAGAGGCAGATAATAGGGAAGAAAAGGGAAGGTTCAAGTCAATGAACATATACAAAGGACTCATGGACAAGGACAATTGGGTGGGGATTGTCTTTGGAGTGGGGGTTGGATGGGGCTGAGGAGAGCAGTGGGGGAAAATGGGGACAACTGTAACTGAAAAACAATAAAAAAATTAAATTAAAACTCAAAAAACTTTAAATTAAAAAGTAATGATCCTAAAAGGAATATAAAAGGGTGTAATTATACTATATCTAAAAAATTCAATTATTGTTTATTTTATTTAATTTGTTCTGGTATTTTTTTCTTTCTTTGACACAGTGGAATAGTCTTACGGATGCTTGTTGTATTCGCATCTAAGTACCTGAAAGAAGCATTTAGATGAACTTTTTGTGAATGGAATAATTGTGATGCCCCTATAAAAGAATGACTTAAATCAGGAGAAGGGGGAAATCTGGGGATAGTGGACCACTGAGTCAGGGTCCCCTCATGCTTCCTCTCTTTATAGTCTCTGAGCCTAGAGTTGATGCCAGCGGTTCCAGCCTTGTCTCCCAGAACTATGTTTGATTGTCTCTTCCAGTGTCAGCACAGTTGAAGCTACCTTTCCAATTTCAGACATTCTGGATCAATTTTGGCCCACAGAGTGTACTTTCCTTCTTTCTTGCTGTAGCTATGGGTTCATTCTAGCAAATATCTTTTCTGTCATTTCTAGGGATTTGGGGCAGGAATGAAAGTAGGTGTCTACCATTTTTATCCCATCCCTCCTTCACAACTCATTTTCTCTGTCAATAATCATACCCTAATTTAATTTTTAGAGAAAACTGGAATTTAACTTTGCACATATATTAGTTTGCTTAAGCAAGAACAAGTGGAAATGTGCGATCCTATATACACTGACCCCATATTGCTGTCCTCCACTGTCTGTTTACCCTACTTTGTGGAGTTAGTGTTTTCTCTGCCCCCAGGTAAAACCTTGTACAGTTTCCATCATTTTTATGGTCACCCTCAGATAATAAAAAGTCTATTGGTCACATTTCAATAATGAAAATAGCCCATCAAAATTGTGGATTTCATTTAAAGTTAACTTTCTTCCCCTCCTCCATTTAGAGTCTGCTCCGGGCCAGGGAAGTCTGCAGAGGGAAACATGTGGGACGGGGAGGCTCAGCTGGTCTTTTGTTTCTTCACTTGCTCTGCTTCTCCCCTCACTCAGACAACTGGACGACTAAAAAGCTCTCATGTGATTACTAATATTAATTACTTAACTGAGACTGCTTTTGTAAGAAGACTGTTTTGTTATCTGACAGTGATAAGAAAAAAATATGGCACTTGTCTAAGATTTATTTCTTTTAGGGATAGGAAATAAACCATCCCCAAAACAGGCAGTGGGGAAAAACAATGACATCGTTTTTCTGATTGTACCTCATGAGTCCCAGTTGTTCAAAATCCTTTGGGGGAGGGGCCTCTCTGTTTCTCTGGGATCCTTTAAATAATCTGCATACGGCACTGCCGAGTTCACCTGGTCATGGAAACAGCCAGCATTTCTAAGGGCAAAACTACTGCTGAGAAATAAGACCAGCCTTTTGGATGATTTTTTAAAGATAAGGTCTCAGTATTTACTTGGCAATAATGACATTTTTGGCAATGGTGCAAAAAGGTACAGTCAGTAGGGGAGTGCTGTTTAATAGGGTAAAAGAAGACTCTTCCTCGGTTATGACTGAAGGTCTAAGAGAATGAATACCAACTTTGTTACAAAGTGAGGTGCCGAAACACTCATGCAGAACTTGCAAAGCATTTAGGCAGTAACTGAGTTTTAGCTACTTGGTCTCTTATCCGCCTTGAAGATGAAAGAAAGAAAGAAAGAAAGAGAGAGAGAGAGAGGGAGGGAGGGAGGAAGGAAGGTTGAAGAGACCTGGCTGAGAGAATTTGGAATTTGGAGTTATTGGGAGATAGTGTGCATGCTGAATCCTACCCCTGTTGTCCCCAAGGGGTAAGGGTGGCAAGTATGTCCTATTCATTCAGGCCTTTGAGCAAGGCCTCAAGGATACTAGACAGGGGACCCGATTGGTGTTTCCCTGAAGTTGGGAAACTTGGTGGACTGAAGTCTGACTCATTCCTGAAGCAAGCTGTGGCGTCAGAGGGGAAGGTTGGTTTGGGAAACACCCACAGTTGTGTCAATATGCGTCAAAGGTGTATGGCTCTCGGGGTGCCCAAAAGAAACCAGGGCAGAAGTGTCAAATGAGGACCATCTAGAACAACCTTTGCTAAGAGAGATGTTGCCAGAGGGACAAGTCATTCTCAGTAGAAAGAGGCTGCCTACCCTCCAATTTGAAATTCTAGTGGAAGTCCTAAATGACCTGCTTGTTGACTGCACCAGTCACCCCAGTTATCTGTCTACTGAGTGTCATTAGATGCAGCACATATGGGAAGAACTCACCTTGGAAGATTAGAAATGAGGACTAAAAAAAAAATCAAAACTCAGGAAAATAAAGAATAAGAACACTATTATGAAGTGAACTTCCTGTATACACATTAGATATTTGTTATATTACCATTTGACTGAAGTAAGATTTCATTATGCAAATTACATGGAAATTTTAGTAATTATCCTGTGAGTCTGTGCTGTGTTAATTTAGCTATTCACATACCAAATTGCCAATCTTTGGGGAGATATATATCCCCCCAAAGACTTTTAAACATATGGAAGTGCTTTATAAATTCTCCACTCTTATGTCAGGTTGTGAACATTTCTAGACCAAAAGTGATTTTTCACATTAAGCTGGAGTAGGATTAGGTTTGCCTACATGCAGCAGAAACCACAAATCAACAGTGGCTGTTCACATAAGGTTTTATTCTTTCATGTAGAAAGTTGGAGGATAGCAAGCCAGGACTGGTGTGGAATCTCCACAGATTATCAGAGACTTACTTCTTCCAGCTTTCTGCTCTGCCATCCTTTGGGCAGGGCCCAAGACAGCTGCTAGAAAATGTCATTGTGTCTGCATTTCATGCCGCAGAAAGTAAAACCAGAAGAGGTTGTATAAATTATCTTCACTCATGCCCACTGTCCAGAACCAGTTCAGCTACTGGTCATATCTAAGTATAAGGAAGACTGGAAAAATGCAGTCAGAAACACCATGGTCCTAGCTAAAATTTGGGAGTTCTATTACTGATGAAGATGGGAAGTCTAATGTTGGGGGATAACGTTTGCCCATGACACAGTGGAGTCAGATGGTTTCTCCTTGATTCTTGGTTCCACTGCTTATTAGGTTGTAACTTTGGTCAAGAGTCTAAAACGATCCGTGTCTTTATTTCCTCAGGTGTAATGGGAGAATAGTAGAGTTTTCGTGAGCATTTAATGTGAACACATTTTAAGTAGTGCCTGGCCATGTGCTATTGTTATTACCATTATTCCCGTGGTTTACTATAACTCACTAAGTATAGTCAGTGTAATCTCTGGAGTTTACTACTGCAGCCCTAGAACTTAGTAGGAGTCTGGCAGTTCATGGATGGGTGAATGAATGAATGCATCAGACTGCATGAGTTTTGAATTGTGAAACTTTACTTTCTCAGTGGTTTACATGGGCATTACTTAATCCCTTTAACCTCAGCTTTCCCTTAAAATGAAGATAAACTATTCGAAGTTTTCTTCCTTTCTCCCTCCAGATCCATTCCCCACCCTTCTCAACTGCCCTGTGCCAAGGAGGCTGACCTTTATGGATTACGTCAGTGAGCGCCCTTGCCCTCTGGCTTCCAGTTGGGATTCACCTATAGAAGGCACTGAGAGGTGATCAGAGGTGGAAGGAGAGTTAGCTTGGACATTTATTCCTATGGTTTCCTCCCTGCAGAGCCTTGGTTTGGCAGCGGCTGTGTGCTATATAGACTGAATGTTTGGGTCCCCCCAAATTAAATATTGAAATCCTAATTTCCAGTGTGATGGTATTAGGAGGTGAGTCATTGGGTGCCCTCATAAATTGGATTAGTGTCCTCATAGAATAAACCTCAGAAAGCGCCCCTCCCCCTTCTGCTGTGTGAGGACATGGTGAAAAGATGGCCTTCAGTAGACACCGAATCTGTCAGCCCCTTGATCTTGGACTTCTCAGCTTCTGTAACTGTGAGAAGTAAATTTCTGTTCTTTGTAAGCCACTCAGTGTACAGTATTTGTAACAACAGCCCCTATAGACCCCAAGTGACTGTTCTGAAAGCCAAAACCATCAAGTGGCCCTTCACAGCTATAGGTCTTTCAGGGTTCCAGGAACTGCCCCGACCCTATGGCTCCCCACTATTGTGATCCTCGTGGCGTCTCAACTTTGTTGGTTTTCTGAAGGCTGGCCACACTTTTATAAATAGATTCTTTATTAAGTTTTCCTCACTTCCCCATTCGATTGTTCTTTTCCTTCTGCGACCGTGATTGATATACAATACTCATAGAACTGCTTTGAGTATTTAGAAAAATAATGCATTCAAAGTGCTTAAAGTGGTGTGTGACACAGAATAAGCACTCAATAAACTTGAATTCCACTAATGCTACTATCATCTAATTTTTTTTTACTTCTCATTACTTCATGTTTGGCAATATCTTTATTTCATAAAATTTTTAAAGGTGTTGATTGATTTGCTGAAGTATTTCACTGCTAAAAATGATCAAAGCGTAACTAGGGTCAATTATTGAGTCAAACTTAAACCTTAAAATAAAATGGTGGCTAGTGATTTTTTCCCCAAAGCTATGTCTCCTTTTTTGTTAAAGTATAAAATATGAAGTCCAATACCGTGTCCTCTACCATTGACTTGTGAACTTGAGGATCTAATAAGAGGGGTGGTTGAGAAATCGGAGCTGGAAAACTGGAGCCTGGTGATTTGGGAGGTTGAGGCTCTAGGGAACAATGGTGAGAGAAACCAAGGGTTTACAGAGCCATGGCGTAGACCCAGAAAGCAGGACCGGAGACTGTAGCTAAAATTGGTTTGAGTTGGGGAGATTCCTAATTATTTCAGAACCTTATTATACTGACCCAAAGTAGACCAGAGGCATATGACTATAGCTACGATAGCAGTCAAAGTCTCCAAATTTCTAAACAGTGATTTCTAATGGGATTAAAGTGATCTGAGTCTTTGTTGGATGTGTTGGAGAACCTAGTCTTTAGGTTTAGGGAAACTAATGGGTTCTCGCCATGGTGGTGGGTTCTGATTCTTTCCTGTGAACCTCCACACTTGTGATATCCTGGAGTTTTATATGAAAAGATTCAATCTTCACCATCTATTTTTCTTCCCACAATTCCCTAGGTGTCACCCATGATGCATTTGTAATTGTTTTGCATATGTCTTTAAATCTGCAGATATTTCTCATAGTAATAATTGCTTGATAATTCAATGAGTTATCATCTATGATAGAAAGTGGATAATAATGCTGCTGCTGGTGATGATGGTGATGATGATGATGGTTGTACCTGAAATTCTATTCAATTTACAAAGTGATTGCTACAGACACTACTTTACTTAGGGAAATTAAAATATATAAACCTTAGGAAGAAAATAGAAAGCAGATATAATTAATATTTTATTGAATGTATCACTTTTTATTTAATAGAAACAACTAATTTGATTTTTATTTTCCAACAAAATATAGTAAGAAATTGCCATTTTTACATATTTGTGATAAAATATTTAACTGCTATGATATATCACTTATTTTTAATGTGAGTGGAGTCAACAATTAAAATCAGAATGTACTTCAGTAAAAATATGTCTTAGTAACTGACTATCTTTCTACAATTAGTTTATTTTTCTTATGTATGGCTTCTATTTTTTTCCAGATTTGGATCTCAGAAACACATGAACAAATGGCACAAGTTTTTTTAAACACAAAATTGACTCAAATACAAAGCAAGGATTTGCTGAATGAGGAAACAATGAACGCTGGGATTGTTGAAAGGTACTCTTAATATTTCCCTTTGCTTACAGAGTAGATACATGCAGGAAAGGAGTTATTTAAGTACCAAAAAGGTATGGTGGTGCCAGCTACACATTACAGGAACACACCTCGAGCTTCCATGCTTTCTGCTGATGCCATTCCTTCTGTCTGGAATTCCCTTCCCTCGGTGTGCCAATCAGCACTATTCATTCTGGGTCCAGCTGAAATGTTATCTCCTCTTTCTGTGTTTTTTCTGGTCAGGGTTCTGACTATCTAGGTTTGAACCCCTGCTCCACAGTTTATTTGTGAAAGTTATTCGGTGTCTGTAGTCCTCGGTTTGTTCACTATAAAATGGGAATTATAAAAGTATCTACTCCATAGAGTTTTTCTGAAGTTTTGTCGCAGACCCCTGCTCCTGGGGTTCATGGCATTGTAGCTGAAACAAAAGCAATTCACACAGAAAACCGAATCCTGTGGAGGAAAAAAGGGTGAGCGGCTTCTCTCTCAAGGGGAGCAAAAGCCTTGGCCCTTGCCATGACCGGCCTTTATTGGGTTTCTTGGCACATTACATGATGGTCTTCATTTACTATGCCCAGGTTGCTTTAGGTGGTTACCTTTTACAGAAAACGAAGGAGATGATGATACTAATCACATCACAGAAGAAGGATATTTGCAAATGAAAAGGGTAAAAGTGGTTGGACCGATTACACTGGTCCTAGGGTGTTTTAGCATGAATTTTACGAAGTTATTTTGCAGTAAATGTTTGCCACAAATCTGGGCGAGGGAGTTTTTAGCAAAAAGCAAGACTGAAAGGACTGAAAGCGACCTAGGCATATTGCAGGTCTGATCCCCAGGGAAGAACCTGTCTGTGGGCGTGGGTCCTGTGTAGTAGGACCTGGGCCCATGCCACACAGAATAGTCTTCTACAAAGTTTAGATAAAATAAAGTATGAAATGCATGTAGAAATATTGCCTGAGGTGCATTAAGAATTAGGTAAGCTGTTACTAAACAGAATTTATTGGTTTTTATTTTTTTTTGCCCTCTGAGTATTTTATTTGTGTTCTATAAAACGTTTACATGTACATTCTTGTTATTTATATGCATGTATGTTTCCCTGAGATAGTTTCTGGAGGGTAGGAACTCTTTCTTAGTCATACCTGTAGCCCTGCAACCTCCACAGTATCTTTCCATGAAAGTGTGTGATATAGACTTTGTCTTATATTGTAATTATTGGAGAATGAATTCAAAGTAATAAAAAATGCTGACAATTTCATTTATAATTGGCACATTTTACTTTGCAAAGTGCCTAAAAGTTGCAAATATGAAAATTCTTTCAAAATAATCATCATAAACATAGAGGTTTATCAGTGGGAAGGGGTGGGAGAGAAAAAGGGGAAAGGTACAGGGAATAAGAACTGTAATTGGTATGTACGAAATAGACAAGGGAGGTTAACAACAGTATGGAAAATGGAGAAGTCAAAGAACTTATATGTATGACCCGTGGACGTGAACTAAGGCGGGGGGATGATGGTGGTGGGAGGGTGGTACAGGGCAGAGGGGAATAAAGGGGAGGAAAAAAATGGGACAATTGTAATAGGACAATCAATAAAATATATTAAAAAATAATTATCACAAAAATTTAGCTCCAAGTTAGGTTTCTATGGCTTCGATAATTTATAAATGTCAGTTTGACATGTTTTCAAAAGAAAATTGGTTTCTTGTTTCCAGGGACACTGGAGTGCCTGTGACAGGCTTTGGAGCTCTCTTTACTACACACCCACCAGATTGGCGCAAAATGTAAGTCGTCCTTAAACTGCTGCAGATTGTGCACAGTGTTTCTTAATGATCCAGGGGTTTTGTTTGCAGGAGTAAGGGTTTAGGGGGCATAGCAAAGTCAACAGAATACCCTTTATGTGGTAGCTTACAGGCTTCTTTTCTTTAACCAGGGTTTTTTCCATCGATATGTATAATGTTAATAAATAATAGTCAATCCATATTATGTATGGAATCGACATTTTCAAGTTCTCTTACTCACAAAAAGCTATTTGTAACCCCCAAATCAATACCTGCCGTGCTGTTGCAGCCCTTCACAAACATGCATAGCGAGGTGAGGATGCGTGCACCCAATGCACACGTTCCCAAGCTCAAGTTGAATAAGGCAAGGCTCTGCCTTGTCATTTCAGCAAGTGTCCCTTTCAAGTTCTGTTTAGTGACTTCTTTAAAAAAATAAACTGATGAATATGCTGTTTGAAATATACCCCCAAGTACAGTGCTAAAGTGCTATTTAATATTTCTAAGCACAACAGGTTGTAATGTGGAGAAAATGCATGTGTTATATTAAGCTTCCTTTAGGCATGAGTTATAATGTTGTTGACTGTGAGTTCAATGTTAATGAATCAACGATATATATTAAATAAGATGTCTTTAAAGAGAAACACGTAAGACCAGTTATGTATTGATTGGTTGATAAAAATATAACCAGAAGCTCTCAAGAATCTAATCCCATATTTCTCCAAGGGGCATGGGTCAGCATTTGCTAACTCGGTATTCGTGGTAATGTTACAGAACATTGCTGTGAATAATGAGAATTGACTATAGAGCAAGAGACCACTAACTTTGCCAATAAAATAAATTAATTTATTTTAGGGGTAGCATGACTTGTCACTACAGAAATTTCTTTTCCACTTATCTTTCTAAAAGAATGCACACTTTCATAATTTCTGTAATGATGCAGAGACAAATGATATGGAAATGAAGGTGCTTACAAGCATGACCAAAGTCTGAGTGTTAAATTGTGCATTATGAAGAGAGGAGTGTGTGTCATCACCAGCAATTGAAATGTTTTGGCTTCCTTTGAGAACTGCCTGACATCAGAACTAAGCTATTTTGCAGTCTGCCTGAGAAAGGGAGGTTTGTGGAGTCCCACCCCATTTCCCAGTAACTTGTAATTCCGGCCAGGTATTTCATTACCCCTGTGGGTCCAAACCCTGATGGCTGCAGAAAAGACAGCCTGGCCTGCACCCCCCACAGCCTGCTGTATCACCTCTAAGTGGGCTGGAAGGTCCACAAGGCGCAGCCCCGGGATGATCCTTGAGGAGAGTGGGCTCCTCGCTTCCATCAAGGTGATGAGCTAAAACCTTCCTGCTGGCTGACTTCTTACAGTGAAATCTGGAATTTCCAGCAAAGACATGGGAAGGCATAATGAATCCTGGGGTAGACTTTGATAACTGTATTTAAACTCCGAGAAGCTGTCAAGAAAATAAAGGAGTAGAGCAGGAGAAGGCTGGGGCTAGGAGGAGCAGAGAAGGTAAGAGATGAAGTCTCTAGATGGAGTATTGGGCCAGTCCGGGGTGGGGGCTGTCATCTCAGTGGGCCAGGCTTAGGTAGGAGCCCAAAGAGTCTTCAGTTTGCAAACTTGGATCATATGCTTAAAGCAGGATTTTTGTATTGACTTTGACTGCTGTGTTTATCCCAGGGCAGAAAATGAGACAGCCAGGGAAATGAGGCATAATAGAGATTTTGATGCCAACAGTCTACTTCTCTAAACCTCTGATCTCAGTTTTGAGATCTGTAATGCCAGCCACAGATAGCCAGTAGGACCCTGAGTTCTCTCCCTCGACGCCAATTAGAGAAAGTAGTCTCAGATATAAGAAGAACTGGGCTGTGCATCTTAATGAGAAGGAAATGCCAGGGTCAGTAAGTGTAGTTAAGCCCAGCAAACTGCAGTTGAGGCACTGAACTCATATTCCCCACACTCACAGTGAAGACACTAGCTTAGCCTCCCTTTTCAATGGACTATCTATGTAGTCATCAAAAGTGGACGTAACCATCTTAGGAATAATACAATGAAGTCTCAATTTTAAAATATCATAACACATCTAAAGAGCAAAAACATCATGAGGAAGGAAATATAGGCAGCTTATACTCGAGGAAGCAGACCAGGTAGAGCAAATGGAATAGGAATTTAAAACTGAAGAAACTAAAAGTTAAAGCTTTATTTTTAGAGAAATAAAACAAACAGCAGAAATCATAGGCAAAATAATAAAAATCAAATTAATTTTCCACAGCAACATTGAAGATAAGAACATAACATTAATGTATTGAAGGAAAAGAATTTCGAGCCCAGAATTATTTAAATGTGAGGGCCAAATAAAGATATCTGCAGGTATAAAAGGGCTGGTTTCTGACTTCCTATCCTGCCATAAGTAGCTGCAGAACTGGGCAAAACGCATTAGGCAATGGTTGTCAAGTGCTGAATGGCAACCAGTGAGCTTGTGTGCTCCTTGAGATGAGAGGTGGGCATCACATTCCCCCTGACTCACCGAGAAGAATTATTCCAGCCGTACAGGTAGGTGAGCCCAAGTGTAGGACAAAGTGTTCTTGCTGAGCTTGGAGGTGGGAATAGAAATTTAGAGCTTCTGATAGGACTGTAATTTGTAGGACAGGGTATTGGAGAGAAGAAAGTCTGCACGGGGTTCCCCTCAGGTGATTGATCAGGGGCTTGGCTCTGCATGCACTATCAAAATAGTACATACCCCTGGCTTTTAAAAAACCCAGCTAGGGCTGTCTATGGTAGAGTCTGAAATGTCACAGCGGTGCTTTTTTCTGTGCATTGTGTCGTAGGCTCTGGGCATGCATTACCTGCCTTCAAATCCTGGGCCTTCCGTTTGAAGATCTTGGGTGCATTTTGTACCTCAATTCCTTTGTCTATAAAATGGGGATGATAATTCTAAAGACACTCATTTTCTAGTATTTTCATGATGATTTAGCAAGTCAATGTTATGTAAAACAGTTAGAAGAGTGACTGATGCATGTAAGGTAAGAGCTATGTCAGTCAGCTGGGGCGGGTACTGAGTGAACCCTTTCAGTCCAGAAACTCACTTCTATCAGTTCAGGGCAGTGTTCTTGATTTATTTCATCAATAATTTATACCTTCCATTTTCTCTTTTTGCAAATTCTTTATTCGTATGTTGGATTGTTTGCCCTGCTCCTCTAATTGTCTTGTCTTTTCTTATTTTATTTTTGTCTTTATCATCTATTAATACTTTGTTCTCTGTCTCTTCAATCCTACTATTGAGTTCAGTTTTTGTTTTCTGAATCCTTCTGTTTTTGTAGGATCCATTGTTTGGTTTCATGTGGAGATATTAATGATAGTTTGTTTTTCATTATTTTTTCTTCCTTGCATATAGTCTCTTCTTTCTCCAGGAATGCTGTTTGGGTTCTGTCTGTATTATCTGTCTTTCACGCCAGGAGCTATCTTTCAGTGTTCAGCAGTCAATCCTTGGTTTTCTCTTCATGATTAAGAGATGAGGCTTGGAGCCTGTGAGTGAGGCTTGTTGACTTGGAGGTTCACTGGAAGGATCTGGATGGGTGTTTTCCTCTTCTTCTCCTTCACCCTTACCCCTGCTCCTCCTCCCCATGCTCTTCTCCTCCTCCTTCTTCCTTCCCTTTCTGCTCCCTCCTCCTCCTCCTCCTCCTTTTTCTTCCTTTTCTGAACCCCTGGTGGCAGTATTTTAGTCTTTTCTGTGGGTTGGTCAGATTCCCTGGATCAAGCTCTCACCCGTCCGAAGGGTAAAGGGCTGGTGCCTGTGTTCTCGGAGTGAGCTGGGCAGTTGGCTGGGACATCCACATTAATCCTTCATTGTGTACGGTCACTGAACCATGTTGTTGATCAAGGACTTTCTCTTTTACCCTTTCCAGTGAATAAATTTCTAGCTTCCTCCTGGCAGTAACCCAGCAGTAGGGAGTGCAGTTGGGGCCTGGAGTTCTAACTGCTTCTCAGATAGCCCTCCCTCGGGCCTCCTTCGCTGATTTAGGACTCAGCTTTCTGCTAAGTCAGAGACCAGTTTTCCATCTTCTCTTGAGTTTCCAAAATTTGTTTCTCTTACCCGTTTTCCTGTTCTTGTGGATTTATTATTTTTAAGGTCTCTTTAATGTGGTTTTAGTGGAACTTTTTGAGAAAGTAAGATGCAAGGTGTACATTCATTCTTGACTCTAAAATCATCAAGTCTCATCTGAAATATTACCTCCTCCGGGGGAGCTTCCCTTCCTACTGCTACCCTCCATTGCCATGGTAGGTCCCTTGTGGGTATTTGTAGCACCGTGTGTTTCTTTTACCCTAATTTTATCCATTTCAAATGCAATTAATTGCATTTTTGTTTGTCCTTCTTGCTCTGAAGTCAACGCTCTGAAGGGCAACCTGTGTCGGCTCCATGCCCGGTGCCGAACAGAGAGCCTGACCCGCAGCACATGCGCAGTAGTTATTTTTTGAGTGGACACATTATTTCTGATGATGAACAGCAAATTACAATGGGAAAGGGACGTGGTTAATTCCTATTTTATTTGATTTAGGGCATCAAGGCCTGTAGAATCAAGAGCTGTTCTCAATGCTGTGCTAGTAAGTGTATTAGAAGACATGGTCTCTTAGAAAATTATCTTATTGGTTTGATTTGCTAGAATTACTTTTTTGTTTTATTTGATTAATGAGTATTGACAAGGAAATAAATACATGAGCACCTTCAACCGTTCTCTGCTAATTTCATATGCAGTTCTTTCTTTAAGTTAATGTACACTAATTATAGGACATTCCATACAATAGAATGGTGTGGTATTTTAGAATCTGCTCTCTTGAATATTAAATATTCTTTTGCTTCTTGCCAACTGTACAGCTGTGGAAGTTAAATGTCAACTTTAAAAGGCAATGAATAAGAATGAGTTTGCTCAGTGGACCAAAATAATGTGCTTCATCTTATAAAAGAAAAGCTGTAATCATAATGTAAATTTAAACTTCAGGATACCTCTTAACAAAAAAAAATCAGAACACAGGTATAGCTTTGTTATTAAGAAGACATTAGTCAAATGCATTAATATTAATTTTTATATAACATTCATTATGCTGTGATAGCATTTGACAGTCTGTTTCTTCTTCTCATAACTTAACCAGAAGCATACTTACTTTATTTTGAATCAATGTGAAGAAGACACAATACCTTCCTCCTTACACTTGCAGCAGATATCTTAGCAAAACATATGGAAAACCAGAACAACTGGAATGTAGGACACCACTGGACTTATCACTCTTGACCTTAACTAAGAGAAAAGAGCTCTGTGAATAATTCCTTCCACATAAGTCAGACAGAAAAAAATTTTTCTAGTTGTATGGAGTAGTCAGGTTGAGACTAAAAGTGATATAAATGATTTAACTTTGAAAATGAGATTTATATAGTTTAAGACTAATTGAGGTTATCTAAAACTGGAGCTGTTATTTCTCCTGAGAGTTGGTTGAATTTCCATCAATGAGTTTTTCAAGGAATTGGCATTGGCCAGTGATGGGAGGGTCAAAGGCAAGGGGACTCAAAGAGCTCTCAGACACCAACTGTGCTCTTATACCCCTGGATATATGATTGTCTAATAGAAAATGATCTTATGATTGAGCCATAGAACAAGACAATTGTAGCTGATTCCTTCTAAGAAGTAAGGTTTTCCATAAATAATGATGGGACTGCAACTGTGACCATTAAACAAACAACCAAAAACCAAAACAATAGGACAAAAAAACCATATCAAGCTGGTCCACACATAAATTTAATTTTAACATCATATTTCTCAGAAGCTCTTATTTACGTATGCATATATAAAGATGCGTGGTCTTGGGATAACGGTTTACAGAAGAAGTTCGTTTTTTGACAAGGGAAAAGCCAGTTCCAGGTGAGAATATTTTCTGGGTAAGAAGTGGACCCACAGGAGCCTGAGTCCGTGTGCGGGCAGCCCAGGAGTCCTGCCCTGCTCCTGGAGGATGGAAAGATACAGAAGGCAGACCCCTTACAGGGTCCGCCCGAACTAATGTGTGTCTTGTCACTTTACCAAATTTCATTGCCTCTTGGTGGTAGTGACTAGTGTATATTGTTGAAATTTTATGATAAATGTGTCATTTCCAGAATTCATCCAAACACTGCAATCCACATGACTAGAGAAGAAAGAAGGTAATAGTGTTTTGTATCCCTGTGTAGGTATGTGGACACAGTGGTTTTGCAGAAAGGGCATCATGCTATAGGAAAACATGGCCTCTCCTCCTGGACCTGCACTAAACCTGCTATCTGCCCTTGTACTGGCTAATAGCCCCCTCTGGGCTGCAGCAGCTTCCACCTGGAAGATGAAGGGATTGAACCAAATGATCTGTGAAGTCCTTTCCTGCTCTAAAATTTTATGATTCTAAGGAGAAAGGCATCTGCAGTCACATAAGTGGACAAATTAAATGAGACCAAAAAGTAGTTCGGGCAGTTCAGTCTGCATTGTTGGCACAGAGCACTTATCCATATGTGTGTGGAGTGATTATTTCACAGCAGTAGCAGCAAGCTTAGGCCACGTTCTAAACCTTTCAGTTTATTCCTCCCTTGGGTGCACTTAGCATCTGTAAAACCTTTGGCACTCTTCAAAGGAATGAGACTGCATGTGAATAATAAGAGGTGGTTTTTTTTACTCAAAGTACAGTGCAAGGCATTTACTTTTTTTTCTATTCAGTCACTTGTGTAGTGGGTTATCTCTTGGTAAAATACCACCCAGATGTTGAACATTTTTCTAGAAGAAAAAAGTTTTAAAAACTGACCTGATATGATGGTGATGAGGATACCAGTAAAGGAAATGTGAAGAGGAGAGCGGTGTGGTGAAAAGGCTGTGGAATGAGAGTGAGACAGACTGGGATTTGATTCTTGATTCCCCATCTTACTTACTGTAGAACTTTTCTTTTTTGTGTGTCCAGCTTTCTTCTTTTGGACAACATTCTTCCTCCCTACCCCGCCTCAGTGTGATCCAGTAGGGCTCTGTAATGGATGGTCAGATGTTCCCCCAACTCCTACCTATCCACAAATCCAAGTGTTGGGCACATGACCCTGGCCAGCCAATCAGAAAACATGCTAGGATAATAATTGGGGTTTCATGCAAGATACTCTCTCATGCTCCATGCAGCAAGTTACAGAGAGCATCTTGCTTCTGGGGAATTATCTAGCTGTAAATGAAGCAAAGCAGAGGTGCGGAGAAGGAGTTCTGATGACATTTTTGTATGCTCTGATATATTCCTTATTTTTGTTTTTTCCTTAATTGAGTTTGAGTTTGGTTTTCTGTACCTTATAACTTTAAGAGTAATGCTAATAATAGCAAATACATATATGGTGCTTAATATGTGCTAGGCACTATTTTAAGGGTTTCACATGTTCTAACTCATTTACTGCTACAAAAAGTCTATGAGTTGGTTGCATAATTATCCACTTTGTGTGGAGGGAAAAACAAAGGCACAGAGAAGTCAAATGACATGTGCAAACTCACATAGACGGTAAATGATAAAGAGCCAGTATTTGAACTGGAACAAGTCTAATGTCAAAGCTCATGGTCTTTGCCACTGTTCCTATGCTTCCTCTTTGAATGATAGGCTGACTAGGAGAACCTTGAATGTTACTTTCCTTTGTAAACATGGAGATGATAATTGCTACATTTAAGCAGGTCAGACCTTGAGCATCAAGCTCATAAAGGAGAAACTGGGGAGAGGTTATTTGTCTCTTTTGAAATTTCCGGAATCAAATTGTCTATTTTTCAAACAACCTGGGCTAGTGGTTCCTAACACATGCCTTGCTTTTGGCTTGACACTTTCCTCTTCAAGGCGGTAATATCTTGCCTGAGGTCATATCACTAACTCATTGCTTAGCTAGCAATGAGTAACTGATAGCTTTTCCAGTTGGCCAAATTTGCTGAAATAATTTCAGAGTCAACCTAAATGCTATTGCTCTTTGCA
This sequence comes from Artibeus jamaicensis, assembly GCF_021234435.1. Classification (NCBI taxonomy): domain Eukaryota; kingdom Metazoa; phylum Chordata; class Mammalia; order Chiroptera; family Phyllostomidae; genus Artibeus; species Artibeus jamaicensis. Next base: position 37,644,901 of record NW_026522030.1, on the reverse strand, counting down.
TTACTCCTTCATATAGGGTGCCATTCTTTAAGGGGACTGACTGGTAGATTCTACTTTCTGATTCATGGACCATAGCTGACATGCTGTGAGAAGTCCAAGACACATGAAGAGGGCATACAGAGGAGAACGAAGGCACTGTGTTTGACAGCTCCAACTGTGCTCCCAGACAACAGGCAAAGCCAGTTGTCCACGATGTGCTATCTTAGATATTCCAGTCTAGTCAACTACCTGGATGCCTGTAGCTCTAACTGATGTCACATGGAGCAGAAAAGCCAACCAGCTGGACCCAATCATCCCACAGAACACTCAGATAATAAAATAATTATTATTTTAAGCCACTAACTTTTAAACTACAGAAATAGGTAACTGAAACAACCTTCATGTCTCTTACTACCATGATTATATGGCTATTTCTACCATTATTTGGCCTATATAATAGACTACATATAATGGCCTATTTATCATTGCTAATCTATTAGGGATATAAGCAGTTCAAATTTTGGGGTCTAATGAGCTAACAAAACAAGTGAGTGATGAAGATTTTCAGACTGTTATGGTTATGGAATTTATATTTAATCCTCACATTTTTACTTATTCCATGTGCATTAATGATGAGTCAATATTACTAGCATTTCTCTTTATATAGTATTGAAAGTTTATGTGGTTGTCATAAAAATATCATTATTTGTAATTACTCAAAATCTTCATTGGGTCCTAGTGGATAGTATGATACTATCTATGAGTCTTGAGACTTAGTGGTAGATTCACAAGAATAAGAACTTTAAAGTATTACAGAAATCTTGCTACTATCCATATTTGATTTCATTCCATATGTGGCACTTATATAGTTAAATTATTACACTAACATGTAAACCTTATATTGTTCTATGAAATGGTTTCTAAGCATTATTAGGCTTAAATAAATTACATGTGTCCAACATATCTGAATTCATTCTTTCAAAATAAACATTTAATGAGTGCCTACTACGTGCCAAGAACAACTAGATACTAGGAATACAGAGACAAAAGACACCCCCATCCTGAAGAAGCACAGTCTAATATATAAGAAAGAAAAACAAGCAGTCAATACTCATGTATTAGTCAGGAATCTGCTTGGATGAAAGTAATAGAAAACCTAACAACAACTTGAATAATTAGGACATTTGTTCACCTGGTGTGAAATACAAGGGAGTTCAGGACTGGCATGGCACCTAAACAATATCATCGAGAATACAGGATCTTTTTGTCTTTCTTCTCTGTGAGTTTTGCTAGATAACTCTCACCCTCATTGTCTCAAAATGGTTGTTATGCTTCCCCAAATCAATCTGTTCTAGAAAGGAAGGAGTGGGAAAGAGAAACTCTCTTTAGGATCTTCATTCTTCATTTAGTGAATAGACTGTGACATGGGCACAGCCTGTTGGTTACAAAAGTGTTTTTAACTTCTAAGTAGAGAATAGAAGGGAGAAGGGAGGTTGAAATAGGTGTTGAATGAGCCAACAACACTCTACAATATGCCAGGGTGAACATAGGATGCAAGGAGAGCGCATAACTCAGACCTGGAAGGTTACAAGTGGCTTCAAGATATAAATGACATATGCGTTGAGTCATGGAGTCTGAGTTGGAGCTGGCCGGATCAACAGAAGAGAAGGGCACCATAGGCAGAAGATAAGGGGCAAGGAAGGGAGGAATGGAGCCTGTGATGGGCATGCCTGGTTCACAAAGTACAGGTTTGCAGCTAAAGTTGGAGAGAGATGCTGGGGACAGCAAGCAGTGCCTGAAAACTACTGTGTGTTAAGGAATTTGGACTTCATCATGCAGGCTACAGTGAAAGCTTTTCAAGTGTGGTGCAGAAATGATCAGATTTGTGCTTAGAATGCAGAAACAAACAGTTTGGTAGGCAACTGAGAGTGCAGTCAGAGAAGTGCTGAACTAATTAAGGCATGCCATAATAAAGCCCTGATTGTGATGGTGGTATGGAGGGAGAGAAGGGTTCAGATTTTAGACGTATTGAAAGGAATGGACATTTACTTGATGACTGATTAATTCTAAGGGTCAAAAAAACTCAAGGTTGATTCATTCCCAGGCTTCTGACTTAGACAGTTGGGGGTTAATGGGACCATTGGTTGAAGCACTAAAGATGGGAGGAAGAGCATGTCAAAAAATAGCTGGGTATCTGAGACTAGAGCAAGAGAGGTCACTGACCCAGGCCCAGTTGCTAATAAAAGTATCCTGACTAGTTCCTCTGTCTCCCCTTCAATCCATTCTCCACCTTGCAGCTTGAATAATCCAATTAATATGCAAAAAGAGCCACGTCCTTCCATTGTTTAATTAGTATCATTGTAGAACTGCTTTTACTTCTAGTGTTATTAAACACATGCTACGTGTCTGAGTGAAGGGCTTTATGTACCTTATTTAGTTCTCAATCTTCGAGAATGGATGCTGCAACTATCTCCATTGAAAGAGGGCTCAGAGAGGTAAAGTAAGCTTCCAAAAGATCCTTACCTGCTAGTAAGCACCAGAACTGGGCTTTAAGGTCATGTCTGGTCGGTCTGACTGCAGAGTCTGTGTCCTTAACCACTGTGGGACATTTTCCTTCATGCTTAATGCTTCATTCCTTCAAAGTACTTTCATATGTTTTATCCTCAATCCCTTTCCTCTTAATAATCATATAAGGTCATTTGGGTAGGTATATTCTTAATTGTATAGAGGAGGAAATCAAAGTATAGATAACCAGGGAATCCAATTCCTCATTAAGTAATCCATTCTTCTATTGTTTAATGTTTGTGGGGCAGATGTTAAAGTAACGGGGGAAATGAAAATGTAGAGGGTTTAAGTGACTTGCTCAAGGCCCCATGACTACTTAGTGGTAAAACAGAGACTCGAATCTTTGGGTTCACAGTTCTGTGTTCTTGATGGCAGTGGAGAACTGCTTCCAAACTGCTATGGAACTTAGCAAGTGCTTGACTTGGATCAGGAGTAAAAGCAGTCTCAAATTGATCTCCATTTTGTCTCCTCTCTCTCTCTCTCTCTCTCTCTCTCTCTCCCCGCCCCCCAATAGCTTCTGAGAAGTTGATTCTGAAATTCAGGCCTGGCATTCAGCAGCTGTGGAAGAACTATCATATTTGGTGTGTGTGGCTTAGTTCAGTAGGTAGGAGGAGGAGGAGGAAATGACAGGCATATTCATTTCAGTACATTATGAGATTTTATTTTTAAATAATGGTTGCTGTTAAGAATGAGACAAAATTTCCCAGAGTGGTTGTAAGCTTCCCCTTTTCTCCTACCACACAGTCAGGTAGACTCCATGGTTCTCTGTGGCTAAATAAGTAATGTGGCTACATAATGGTCCTTCTCCTAAATAATGAATGCAGCTTTGACTGCTGCCAGCAATGGGGTTAATTACAAATTAATTCCCTCCTTCTTTGCATCATGTACACAGATTCAGACTGAGGGGAGACTGTCTTATTTTCTGAGTAGACAGCACATGCCCTTCCCCTGGCTGTCGGGAAGCTGGTAGAGAAAATATCTGCTTCTCCTCCAGAGAAAACAGAAAAGAAGCAATTGATCTCTAAAGCTCTTCTAGGTTTAAGAACTGTGATTCTGTGGGTTTTAGTGCATCATCTTATAGATTCACATGAGTTACCACTGGTGTGAGTGCAAGTGTAGGTATTTTACCAAGTGCCATGGCTTTAATGATAACTTCATATCAGACTTCTTTTCCTTTCTCATATTACAAAAATCACTACTTGCTTTCTACCTTACAGCCGTTAAAGGTTAAAGAGGGTATGTGTGGCAAAGTGTGGGTGGTGCTGGGTGAAGGTCGCTGTACTGTTTCCAAGTGTCCTCACAGTGTGGCATTATCCTGGTGAATTTGCCAGAATCTTGTCTACAGTTTTACACTTCCTTCCCTTTTATCCGTGCTTCAGAATTCGTCTGCTCATAAAGATTGACTTGTGATCCTTAAACTCACAAGAAAATCCAGCATTCTAATTAGTTAATTTGTAACGAGAAATAAAATATTCAAGCACACCAGTCATGTCAGCCTGATAAAAAAGTCTCTCTTGGTTGAAAAATATATATATTGGAAGCCAGACTATAATCAAAATGTTGTTCAGAGTGTTTGGAATCAGAGCAAGGATAGTTACATGATTACAGTAATCAATGACCTCAGGCTCTGATTGCTTGATTATAATAGAACTCTTTCAGTTGTGACAGACACGCACATTATCTCAGGACAAAAGGGGAGGTTCTCAAATTATCTCAAACCAAGGGGAATTTATTTTAAAAATACTGGAATACCACATGGAGCTCCAGGCAAATGCATGGAAGAGTTGGACCTCAGAGACTGCTGGAATCATTTGCTCCCTCTGAGGACAGGGGTGTCGCTTCACACAGTTCTCATCAAAGCAGAGTGGTCTCTGCTAAGAGACCAGTGGTCTCTGCTAAGAAATCCCATGGGAGAGCCCTGACTGAACATGGGCTGGAGGCTGATATTCGGACCTATAGCTACAGGGAGGGATGGAATGGTAATCAGAGCTATGGGGCACGGGCTTGCTGCTGGTGGTCCCAGACAGCGACTGGAAGTCGTTACTGGCTGCCACAAGCTGTTCTGGAACACAGTGATGTGCACCGCCTCTGCTCCCAGAACCAGAGAGGTCTCTTTATGAGCCAGCTCACTGCTCCTTCAGGACGATGCCTAAAACCAACACCTCCCTTGTTCTTCTCACCTTCTGCTTTCCTAGGTTTCTCTGAAGGCCATTTCTCTTCTAGTAGACATGTTCTGTTCTAATACATTTTAATTCAATTATAGCCTCAAGCTGATATCTAAGAGGAAGATTTATGCTGAATTTTTAATATTTTTATTCTCAAAAGACCACCCTATTTTAAATCTGATGAACCATATTACTTAAAAACTGTTGCTCTGTTCTTCAGATTTAAAAAGGGGAGAGAGGCAGACATAGAGTTTCACTGACTGAAAGTCATTTGGTATCATAAAAGTTTCCATTTTGTTGAGCCACATTGCTTTTCAAAAGGATAACTGAATATTTAATTTCCACCTCTATTTAAGTTTTCATTATAAATCTATATCTCTTTATCATTATTCTTATTGCTGTATTCACTCAATAAGTATTTTTCAGTACTTGTACCAGACCGTGCTGGGAGGTGATATTCGGAGAGGGAGCGGGTCTGAGCGTGGAGGGAAGGGGTCCTGCCTGCTTTCAGTGAGTAGAGAGGTGCCCCGTGCTGCCTTGCAGGGTCAGCCTGCCCAGAGCTAAACTCTGGTATTTGACTGATAATCACATCATTTAAGTCATAGCTTTGGATAGGAATAAGGTAGGAGAGCATGTTCATTGTTATCTATTAACACAAACATCTTAAGATTATGGAATATTTTTATTGTACTTCCATTTGAATGTTTTTGAATATTATACTGCTCAAAACACCCATTTATCTACTCATTACCTACTTACAATGTAAGTCAGTTTTTTACTGTATTTCCTTTACATTTTTTAAGAGAAACGATTTACCATATTTATCATAACCATCCAGTATATCCACTCTATTGGTGGAGGTTAGCTTCCAGATTTTCATTATTACACATAAGGGTGCACCAGGTATCTGTGTGCATGTTCCCTTGGATAGAGATGCAAGGGTTTCTTCATGCTCAGAAATAGCGTTTCTGGGTATTAACATAAATGCACCTTCAATTTTGCAAGACACTGCCACTGGTAACGTGTGAGTGTGCCCATTCTTTCATATCCTTATACATGTTATAGACATTTTAAGTTTATGCCAATCTAATGGCTATAAAATGGCACCTCGTTGTTTTACTTTGTGCTTCACTAATTACTGAATTTAAGACTGGATTTTAAGCCCAAATTTATCTTAAAATAGTTATTAGCCATGTTTCTTCTCCTGGGAATTGACTGTTGATAGACTTTGTCCATTTTTCTATGGGATTCTGTTTTTTATTGATTTGTAAGAATGTTTTATTCTGGGCACTAATCTTGTTTTGTTTAATTTTATGGTACCTTCCTCTAGTCTCTGGCTTCTCTTCTAACTGCTCATGGTGTCTTTTGATCAATAGAAGTTTTAGATCATAATTTAAGCAGTACACTGTATATCATTTACATTATATATCAAATGTAAAACTGTGAGCCCCTTAGAAGGGATACATATGCATGTGCCCACATGTGCGTGTATGTGTAGCATGGACTGACTGAGTCACCCACATATAAATGAGGAGTTATTTTATGTCCTTCAACAAATTTCCTGTTTTTCCCATAATGTCTTATGAGTCTTCTGTGACATGTATTCCTCTAGGAATTTTAGAGACTTCGTTGCATTTTCCATTTCAACTGTGCGTTCTAGTTTCTCACTGCTGACTTTGGGCACACTGTTTTTGTGTATTGGTCTTGCATCCAACAGCCTTCCAGAAACATGCCTGTTGTTATGACTCAAAGGTCCTCTTGGATTTTTTAATGTAGACAGTTTTATTATCTGTGGATGATGAAAATTTGGGGTTTTCCCTTCCAATTATTATACTTACGCTTCTTTTTCTTGCTTTACTGCATTTGCTAGAATGTCCAGTACATGGTTGGATAGAAATGCTGGTAGAGGACCACTCTGACTAGGGATGTTTCTGCAGAGCATTTTCATCAACTTGGTTTTGATTCTTATTTATGGTTTATTCTCAAAGTAATGTTGCCTTTGCTTTACATTTTAAGCATGTTTAATTTTCCTGGACTGGCAGCCACCATAAATCCTATGGAGGAAAAATGAGAAGTGTGGGCAGTTTCCTCCATATCTTAGTTCAAGAGTGCCCTCTTCTGTTAGAACAGTGAAGTGAACTTTATTTCATTAATGGCATCTTTTTGCAGGGCGTGGGGAGGTGGGCAGGGAAGTAGTGGTTCTAGGACCTTTAATTTCTGGGCCTGATTACTTATTTTTCTTTACTTTGCCAGCTGTCTCCACCTGTAACTTCCCTAGAAGCGGTGCCTTACAAAGACTGCCATTGTGGTCTTGCATACCCCACACCTCTTTCTTGAAGCCAGTGTTTTAAATCCTCCAGTCTTAGATGTTCTCAGGGTTTTTTTTTCCCATCAAATGAGATTGAATCAGGCACAAGGGGAAATGATGCAATCACAAGAAGTATGAGTCTGCTGCTGGCATTAACACAGCATGTTGTTTCACAGAAAACTTTTTAGTTTAGCAGAGTACACTTTAAAATAGTGGTATAGTACAGATAATACACAGACCAGTAACAGTCACGCATTGTCATGATCAATATTATATACTACACATAATTGTATGTGCTATACTTTTACACAACCAGCCGTACAGCAGGTGCGTTTACACCAGCATCACCACAAACATGTGAGTAATGATTTGCACTACAACGTGATCATGCTAACGCTACTCCTCTGGAAACCACACATCGGAAGTCGGTCAGGAATTAGTGATTATCAGCAAGTAAAATGAACACCCGTACCCTTTAACTTCTGAGTTGGACTTTCTTTTTGCATTGGAATTCTTTTATTTGTTCAACTCTCTTACTTTACCCCACTAGCTGAGCCATGTATTAAAATGTTTAAATTTCCTTCTACCCAGTATCTTTAGGTGTGCAATTCTCAGAGGAGTTTCTTTGACTGTTTCATTCCATAAAGTGTCGGGAATAGAAGCAGAACTTCAATTTCTCATGGGAGAATGATTTTACCCCCACCCTCAGTTTCAAATGGAAAGAAACTTTCTGGCAAGTTTCCCTGAACTGGTTACTAGAGTTTTTTTGGCTCCTGTTCTATGGAGGTCCAGCCTTCGCAGACTCCTGGCTGTGAATAGGGGTTTAGCTCTTTGCCTTTTGGGAACCCCCCCAGGCCATGTCTTATGCCTTTGATACGCAGCGCAAACGCCAACCCCCTATCCTTGGGGCGTCAGCTTATGCTTCCCATTCTAATGAGTCTACTCTTCATTTCTAGCACTTCAGGGATTCCCTTTTGAGCTTGGCTGTGCTTGTTCACTTGGGGCAAGTAGGATGTGTTTTATGCGAAATTCTGCGTGTTTAATGGGGTGAAGGCTGGGGAAGCTATGTTATCTTAGTCCTCCTTGCTGTCTTCTGTTAATCTTGTCAGTTGTCATCTAGCAGAGAACATGGGCATAGAATTAAAAAGGTTCGAGAAGCAAAAAAATGGGTGGTAAAGAATTCCAAAAGTCTGGAACGCACCTGAGCTCATGGTTTGGGATTGGTAGCATATTATCAGCACAGGATCGTCGTAGATGATGCTGAATTGAAGGGAATGAAGGAAGACCACCCTGCTGGGGTAGGTAGCGCTATAAAGAAGGCTGAGAAGTTGTGGGTTTTTAAATTTTTATGAGGGCTGATCCTTCTTAAAATGTTTTTATTTTATGTTAAGTATATACCACTAAAATTTTTAAATGTTTTGTTTTTGAAGTCATTCTTTTCTCATATACTGACTTCTCCCTCTTAGGTGTTCATTGACGACATATACTGAGGACTACACTCCACCGTATGACTATCAGCCACTTGTGAGTATAAGTGGGTTGGAAAGCCATATTGTAATACTTGTTTATATACATAAAATTATTGTTTACATCAAGTGTAAGTAGTTAAGCTCAGGAAGAAAGGACAAATTGCTGAGATTCATGATATTTTATATTTATTTAGAGATATTTGCTATTTGAGGGAGTCAATGCAATGTTTTATGGTTATGATTTTTTATGTTTATAGATTTCAGGGAGAAAATATTACAGTGTCCAAAACATATTAGTGATTCAATACTTTCTTCTTCAACTTCTTTTGTTATCCCTGTCCTTGAATTTAATTTATCTGGAATAAGAACCTGCCTTTCTATTCATTTGTATTGTATTGACACATAAAAGTGGCTTAATTTGTCTCTGGAAAATGTGTGTGTTGATAAAATATGCCCAGTTTATAACCTGAATATACTTGTACTTAAAAAGTTATACTCCAGAGACAGAACAAGGCTGCATCTTCTGGAAGCCTTAACCAGTGCAATATATAAGAGATTTGATTGTTGAAAAAGAGAAAAAAGTTATCTTTATTTTAAGATAGTATGATTATCCTCTTAGGAGAACCAAGATACTAAATTGAGAATTAAAATAAGAGCATTTAGTAAGGTGAGTAAATACGAAAGAAGCATATGAAAAACAGCAGCACTGACTGGTTAGTAAACTATAGAGGAAAAAAAGCATACGACTACTATAGCAACACACATTTAAAATACGTTCATGAGGAAAAGCTTAGATCAATAAAGAGCAGTGGAGAAGTTGTGGGAGGTGGTCTCCAAAGACAGTGGGTTTTCCTACTAGCACAGGCCACTTTGCCAGCAAGATGCAAATGTTTCTGCCTTTTGAATCTGGACTCTCAGGTCCTTGATTTGATCACTAGAACATAGCAAAAGTGACCCTGTTTCAGACCGAAACTTACCTTACCTCATAAAAAAACTGCTTCCGATTCTTGGAGCCTTGAGCCCCCTTGTAACACACCCAAAGTACTGTGCTAGAGGAAAAGGCCAGGAGGGAACAAGGCTGAGCCTATGAATGAAGAAGCCACCGGGTTGGCACAAGCAGCCCGGTTGAGCCTGGACTCCAGCCGCCCTCTGTCTGCAGCTCGTGAGAGATTCCAAGAAGATAATAAATTGTTGTGTGTAACCATTCACTCAAACAGAAATCTCAAAAGAGAATAACTACTATTTCAGAGGACTGGAAAACTAAATGAACTGTAAATGAAATTTATAAATTTAATACTCTGTGAGGTGAAGATGGGGAGAGGGTTTTTTTATCTGTTGCCAGGTAAATTTTAAGTTGTCTTAATCTTTCTGGAAAGGAATTTGGCAGTATGTATCAAGATACTATTTGATCGAATAATTCTCCTTCTAAGAAATTTCCCCAAAGAAAAATGATTTAAAAGCCAAAGATACTCATCACTAGATTATTTATAATGGCAAAAGTTGGAAAATGCCTAATGTCTTAGTGTTGGAAATGGTACTAATTGAATATGCTATAATCATATGGTGAGATTATTGAAGCCTTCTAACATCTGTAGATCTTAGTGTCTTGATAAATCTTCATTTAAATCAAGAAAAACATTAAGATACAAAATTAAACATTTATTTTATCTAAACAATGTAAAAATATGGAGAAAAAAACTAATGAAACTGTCAAAATACTACTAAATTTGGCCATTGAATGGTGATACTGCAGCTGATTTTCTTCATCTTTACATTTTTTAGCCTGATTGTTTTTAATTTAAAAAAAACACACAAGGAAACAAACACTTATTTTAAAATGCAACTCAGGCTCATTCCCTTATATACAGGGAATTTGGTTCCATCTCTACATGAAGAAAGTTGAATATGTAATTAAAAACTCACAAAATTCAAAGGGCTAATTTCCCCATAGGCAGAAAAATAAAGAATGTGGGATGTATTCTCAGAGTGCATAAATCTTTAGCCATTGTATTATATATATATTTATGCTTTTAATTTCCAGTGTTATTTCTAATATTTCTCCACTGCTGATTTCCACATTAACAGCACAGCATGCCGTGGCACTGTTTGCTTTATTAGAGTTGTGTTCATTCACTTCCAGCTTCCCTGCCAAAGGACTGACTTTGAGATCTGTTTTCAGCACTGCTTCCCAGCACCCCCGTTTTATGAATCTTTGCATTACATCCTTTTAGGATACAAAACTAGTTTACATTATAACAGTGGATGGTTGACTAACAGCAGAATAGTGACTGAAGTTATTACACATGTAAACAAGTGTATTCTTCACAAAATACTAACAAGTGAAGAAGAATATTTTTTACTTGCAAAGTACTTTACCATATGGCCTTAGCATAAACAGTTCACCGCTCACTCAGGCTACCACCTTTGCAATTATATAATTCTGGTGCAATCTTAAAATATTTGCATTCATACTCTTTCAAATTTTGTTGCATGAATTGAGACTTTATTAATTTTTATATTATGGGCTCTTACATTTGCTTAACTGCATATTCACATAAAGTGGGACAGCATTATGGGAAGCTTAAAGAAAATGAGAGCTATCACACCATAGCTCTGAATATAATTAAGGAAATACAGACCATTAGAAAGCTGTGAAATCGTTTCCAAGGAGAGGTAAGAGAATTGCAAGCTACTCCTTCAGAACTCCACTTCTTACACTGCGTGTTTATTACAGCTCACGCAATTTCAGTTGAAAGCTATCTTATTTTAAAAGCTTCCTCATCCTTTTCCCAAAGACCCAAAATAGAGGAAAAGTTTCAGAGAAGGTAGATTAGAGGCCTGGTCCATGGCTGGCTGTTTGCAGGGTACGAGAGCCTTTAAGACTGGGACCAGTGAGCGGAGCATACTTGTGCCTACTGAATACATTCAGGATGAGTAAAGAAAATAATTAGTTCAGGCAAACTCAGGAAGTTGTGGACCCAAGGGACCAAGAATGTTGAGAAAAAAGAACAACCATGACAGTCGTGAAGGAGTGAGAGAGAGACATAGAAAAACTGGAGGTAATGAGCAAGGGGATGTACTGAATTCATTGGAATTTCAGACGTAGGGGGATGACGGACTCCAGGATGCGGCCATGGGAGTGAGTTTCTACAATGGCATCAAAGCCATTGACTTGAGAAGGTGAGAAAATGATGAGACAGATGGCTGCCTAGTTTCTAAACATGGGTGTTAAAAATCAAACCGTGAGGCAGCAGGAAAGAAGGGCTGGGCTGATGGCCACGGCGGACGCTCCAGCCCTCAATGAAATTGGAAGCATTTTGGAAGTTAATGGCTCCTCCCAGCTGTGCAGCTGTCATTCGGGTACATCTTGTTGGTCTGTATCAGGTGTGAAGTGACTCTTGTTTTCCTAAATAGAGCTGCCTCAGTTATCTTTGAAGGCATATGAGCACCTTTAAATCAGAAAGTGTTGCATGTCTGGTCTGTTCAGGGATAAAAAGCTGAGGATGTTTTTAATAGAGAATTATGTTTTAAAGTTGGCATGCATTCCAAATTGACCACATGGGGTCCAAGCAGTGTTTTGTAATAGGTAAGAAAAGAAGCTACATCTGTTTAAGAATTATTTGCAGTAACAGCAGGATTGGCCTGTCCTATACCACTCACTGAGCCTCTATGCGCTGGTGTGGAGATAGCATTGTTAAAATACTGATATTTTTGTGCTGGTTGAAAATTAGCTGTGGCCTTGAATTGCCCCAGAATTGGGCCACCTCAGCAGGCCCAGTCCCTGCCTTGGACTCCCCAGACACAGGACAGTATGGTGACTTTCCTAGGCCTTAAGCCATTTTTGCCTTCACGGGCTCCTTCTTCCATTAAAAAAAAAATTAAACAATATGTTTTGCAACTGCATTGGTATAAAGACAAACATGATCCAAGTTGGATTATATTAACTCTTTGGATTTAAAAGCTTATTAAAGAAATACATATTTAGACTATATTTTTCATTGGCATTTTGTAAAGATTACCCATTTTTTCACCCTTCTTTTATACTGTCTCCTTAAATATTTTACTATGTTATTATGTTTTATGGCCATATTATGTTACCCTGTTATTGTTAACAGTCTTGAAATTATTGCCAAAAAATGAATGAATATTATTACACAAAACTAAAGCATACAATACTCATTTTTCCCCTGGGAAATACTTTTGAACTTCTACACCCTATTTTAAACAAAATTTTCAGTATAATAGGTGCCAAAGTTTTCTGCTCTGAGATATTTATGAATGTTATATTACCACCATCATTTCCTGACTTAGCTAGGAGTTTCTATCATTTACTAGAGTTAGCTTTTCTAAACACTTCTGCATTGTTTCATTGTGGTAAAATATACATAGTATAAAATGTACTAATTTTTAGTGTACAATTTAGTGGTATAAGTGTAGTTACATTGTTGTTATATTCATTTTTTAAAATTCTGATTCTAAAAGAAATGGAAACATTTTTGTAAGCCTCCAAAAGTAGTGTGGGTCCTGGGCACTGGGCTTCCTGGGCCTCATGGCTGAGTTTGTCCAGCCTGGACCTTCCGGGAGCTCAACACCTGCCTGATCGGAGACCTCTGGGACTTGCGCTGTCTGATTGCTTTGTGCTGTATTGATTCATAAATACTCTGAGTACCATCCCAGACAAAAATGTACCTTGGTGAGGAGTTAAAAATGGACAGCATCATTAGGAGCCCTTTATTGTTCAATGAGGCTTATTCACATGAAAGAAACTTCTTCCCCTAAGCTTGGAACTGCCTTTAGCGTTCCTCCTCTTAAGAAGATATGCCTACCAGGAGCCGTAAAAAGAAGACAAGGAAAAGACAGACTTGCTGAAAAACACTAAAAGCTGGGATAGAAAATGAATCTAGAATAGGGTAGGGGTTCTATGGGAAGCACCAATCATCCGAACTAAATTAGCTTTCAATTTCCACTTCGGCAATTTCATTCTGGTATAGACAGCCCGTGTGTGTGTGTGTGTGTGTGTGTGTGTGTGTGTGTGTGTGTGTGTGTGTTTAGTCCAGAATAAAATATGGATCTGCAAAACTTCTACCCAGAAATTGAGGCTGAAGTTTAACTAGGTAATGTTCCAGCTCTATGATATATCTTCATGACTTTTATTTTAGTTCTACTTTTCTTTGTACTGTGTCATAATATACCTGCTATTAAATTTTCTCCTTTTTCCCTATTACTGTTCTGACTCAATATCTGCTAATAAAAAAGTAATGACCTTTTGTTGAATGTGATTGTGCATCTTATTATCTATTATTAACTGAAAAATTAAAGTTTTAGATTCTTCTGCAAATGAAGTAGTGGTGGGGGTGAAGTTGGAGAAGAGAGAAGGGGTCATAGAATTGTACTTAGTGTATGTTCTAAAATGCTGCTGCTAGTGAACCATGAAGCCAGCCTTCTGTTACTTGGGTTCAGAAGGAGATGGCGGACTTCCTCAATCTAAATTTCATTCCTGAAAGAGCTCATAGTATGTCGTACATATATATGTGTGCTGACCTTATATGTATAAATGTAGGCATGATTTTGTATCTTATAGGCAAACAGTTCTCATTCTGAGTCTCAGCTTCAACCTCGGGAATCTACTGGCAGCTGCTTATATAGTTCCACGGGACTTCCACAGCTCCTCCCAGTTAACTGGGATACAGTAGGATTTGCCTTATTGATTATCCTCAGTCATGTGGGTAGGCCTTGTCCTGTTAGTTGATGGCAGCCTTACGAGCAAAAACCTGAGGTTCGTTGGAGCAGAGGGAGCCCTGACTCAACCCCTGTTACATAGAAACTCTGCCTGAGTTTCCACCATTGTAGTCATGTGAGCAAGTTCCTTAAAATCTCCATCTCTTTGATTCTCTCTTTCTCTCCCTGAGAATCTTCACGAATAGAGACAGGAAGATATTCATGAGCTCTCTGGCTCTCAAATTCTACTCTTTGATTTGATTCTCTTTTATTGACCCTGCCTCTTTCATTGATCCTGCCTCTTTCATTGATCCTGTCCTATCCTAGTAATCATTTAATTATAACCAAGTAATCTTTCTGGTTAAGGACAGTGGCAAATATTTAATTCAAGTCTACTTGAAAATTAGGAAATAAATATTATAACTTCTGCTCATCTTGCATATTGCCAACAATTGAGAAATTATGGGTATCTATTTTCAGGAAACTCAGTTCTGAATTATTGTTTGGTATTTAGTTTTTCTGTAATTGTATTTACAGTTATATTGACTGCTGAATTCAAGTAACCATGATTTATTTTTTGTTCTGGGGTAAGTCATACAGCTCAGTTCTATGTTAAGAAACTTGGGATAGTGGGAGATTTCATTTTCTTCTGTTTGGTTATCTTTAATTTCTACAGTGAACATATTTTACTTATGTAATGGAAAAAAAACAAAAAAATTTAAAATTGAGAACCCTAAGCCTCAAATTTATACCTAATTATACCACTACAAGTATAAAACATGAAAAATAGTTGTAGGAGAGGGGTTGAGGGGTGAAAAAGATGAAGGGGTTAAGCAAAAACAAATAAACAAACAAATCAGAAAACCTCACTGACACAGACAAAGCATGGTGATTACAGAGGGAAAGGCAGGTGGGAGGAGGTGGAAGAGGGTAATGAGGACATAAATGATGATGAAAGGAGACTTGACTTGGGGTGGTGAACACACGGTATAATATATAGATGATGTATTCATAGAATTGTACACCTCAAACCTATATCATTTTATCAACTAATGTCACCTCAATTAAGTCAATAGAAAAGTAAAAAAAACAAGAGTTACAGATGTCCTCATATAATATAGATTGAAGAGTAAGAAAAATGACATTTATTTTTATATGATTAAAATGATAGGACCAGGCCCTGAGTGGTGCAGCTCAGTGGTTGAGCTCAGGCGTATGGACCAAAGCATCACCAGTTTGATTCCCAGTCAGAGCGCATGCCTGGGTTGCAGGCCAGTTCCCAGTATGGGGTGTGCTAGAGGCAACCACACATTGATGTTTCACTCCCTCTCTTTCTCCCTCCCTTCCCCATCTCTCTAAAATAAATAAATAATATCTTTAAGTAAAAAATAAAAATAATAAAATGATAGGACCAAAAAATTTATGCACAAGAAAGAAAAAATTCTGAGGTTCAATAGCTAAGGTTCAATAGCGTACTGCTTAGTTCTTGATGCCGGCCTTTACTAAAGTTCATGTGATATTGTCAGCTTATTTCATGATGCTGCTTCTATGGATCCCCACACTTTGTTATGAAACCTTACTATGGTGACTAGATTCATTAATGATATAAATACTTACATTTATGCCCACAGCCTACACTTCCTTGCACTTTCTATGACTACTTGTAGTTGAATACCTGAATTTATTACTAGTACTTTTCCTTTGTAAAATTTTATCAAATAAAAATGGATAGTGAATGTTTCTTATATATATAACTAGTACATTTATTATAGCTATGTTTGCCAATTATTCTGTTGCGTGTAATGAAATCATCAGGAGAAACATACCCAATAGAAATGATATGATTTTAAATGTAGCGAAGGGGACGAATGGTGGGATCTGTCTGTGATGCCTGTCCCCTGTGATCCCCAGGCTTGGTGAAGTTCACTGGCTGGAGGGGAATTTTTTTTTTCCACATCACTCTGCATGTGTGCTTAGAAGACAACCTTATTTGGGGAAGACGGGTTTTTAATCAAATACATATTACATATAAGTGCTAAACAATTTTGTGCATAATGCATACTAAAAAATGAAACAAAATATCACAGCAATTTGCATTTATGCCTATTTTCATTCCATTCAATGCGACACTTACATTAATAAGTTTGCTGCCTAAAATACCTTTTTAAGAGTAAACAGAGTGAGCATACTTCTAGGCAGGCCAGGGCGAATGGTTTTTGCTGTATGAACGCCCGCGGCTACGAGCTGGCTGTGATGGTGGACACAAGGTTACTTCACAGTGACCGATCTGGCCAGGAAATATAACCCATTACGCATTTTTATGGATGATCTGGATGAAGGAATTGAACTATGCTTTCAAATTATCCTCATATTAAATTAGACAGGGTTACTGATGTTCCAGGAGGCTGGCCTAAAATTAAAAATGACTTTGAAAATAAAATGATCAAAAATAAAAGGTCCTAAAGAAAAAGCATGAAATAAAGAAAGAGTAACTACAGTACAGTCCCTTGGAAGATTGGGGAAAAACTGGGTGAAGACTGGGTGTACTGTTAAGTAAAAACCAGCAGAGTCATTTATTCTAAAAAAAGGTTTCAGAAATAACGGTTCTTGGATTAGGATATAACACCCAAGGAGTGATGGGGTGGAATGGGGAGGGGACGAGTAGCTAAGAATAGGATGCCCATAATTTAAACATACACTGATATATTTTACTGCTATAAGTGGTAAAACTATAATGTCTTTTATAATAAAGGAAGATTGATTGGGGGCCCTATTCACCAAGAAGATCTTCTAACATTCTAACATCCTTCTATGATGTTAAAAAGGAAAAAAGAAAGAGAAAAAGGAAGAAAGCCAAGATTGATTCCCCTGCACCCCTCCCCACAGTGATTCTCTTGCCTTGTCCTGAGTGGTTTCTGATTCTGCAGGGCCTGCTGCCCTCAATATTCACTTATCTGACGCTCTTTACTTTTCCATCTTTTATCAGCACACTTCCTTTGACTTTCTCGACCTCTCCTTGAAACAGTACCTTCAAAGATGAGGAGAGATCGATCCTTACTGTTGGTTGTGTTTTGTCAGGCCCTGCCCTACACAAAGCTTCTTTAGAAGTGAGGGTTTGTTGGCGACCACTGCATTCTCCGACCTCCCTCTCCCTTCAGAATCTATGACATTGCAGCCCATTCTCCATATCTCTTCTGTGCCCTTCATGGTTTCTTTATGGATCCAACCATGGGCATCTCCAAGATTTGGATCCCTGAACCCTATTTCTCTCATTTTACACAATCTCAGCGAATTCATCCACTCCATGGCTCCCCAACCATCTCTTTTTGGGGGGCTACATAATTTCATACTTAAAGGAACATTGAAAGAATAGCACAAGGAGCTCCCGTATAATCTTTATGCAGAGTCACCAATTCTTTACCATTTGAATGTAGACTGGAGACATTGTGGCCCTCTACCTGTAAATATTTCAATGTGGTTTCCCTAAGAACAAGGACTTATAGTAGTTTTCAACCTCAGAAAAGTTAATATAATATAATTATATAATCCACAGCCTATATTCAAATATAATTCATGGTCCAAATAATGCCCTTCAGAGCTATTTTTGCAGTCCAGGCTCACTGCTGTGCCAAGGGCACAGACCTCCCTCCAGGCCAGCTGTTCCATGGCCCCACCTTCCAAGTAAAGATTTGTACTGATGTCATCTCCACTTTAAAATGCCTAAAATCTGACTCACCTTTTCCTCCTAAAACATGTCCTCCTCATCTCCATGTCTGTCTTACTCTTTTTAATGATGTTAAAACTCTCCCAGCCATACAGAATTGAGGCTGTGGAACATCTTCTGTTCTTTATTCCCAGTTAGCCTGGGAAGTCTTCATCGTTCTTCCTATGAAGTGTCTGTCTCCTTTAGCTTGGCTCCGCATGAGCCACTGTGGGCTAATGCCCACTCATGGCACAGCTCAGACAAATTTTCCCAGTTACCCCCATCTGAAGGGCTCAGAAAAAGCTTGCAGTGATTGTTCCATCTCCCATGACCTTCGTCAGAACTCAGAGTCTGTGAAGCACCAGAATAATGGGTCAGCCAACAACACGTAGTAATTCAAAGATCTGTTTCTTTACACAGTTTCTAAACACTTCTTCCCACTCTCGTTAAATTGATGTTGACTAAACATTTCATTATTATATTAGGGTGTTGGAAATAGAGCAACTGTCTGAAACTCTCAGATGCAGAAGAAATGTGTCCAACTGATAACTAGCCATCTTCCCAAACCCACCACCAGTGGGAAAACACTCACTCCTTAATCCATTTAAAGATTGGCCTGATTCCGTAATTTAAACAGTTCTTGTAGGAAGTGTTTAATCTCTCTTGAAAAACTCACTTTCTTAGAGGTCCTTCCCCATCCCCTGTTTGCAGCAAAGAACTATCGTAGCAGAACTGAGACTGTCATTGGTTATAAAGGCTGCTTGTAAGGTTGGCTTTTGGTTGACATCTAAAAGCTCGGCTTTCCAGTTAAGATTCCCTAATAGGAATGGCTCACTGTGCCTAAACTGTGCAAACCATATGGTTTATGCTGACCACCTGCTTTCCTTCTGCAAGTCTGGAATTCCGCTGTGTTCAGGGCAGAGGGTGCCTCTGTGACCAGCTCTCACAAAAACCTTGGCCATTGAGTTTCCAGTGAGCTTCCCCAGTAGAGAGCATTTCACAACTAATTTCTGGGGTAATTAAGTATATCCTGTGTGACTCACTGGGAAAGGACTCTTGGAAGTTTGCACCTGGCTTCCCTGGACTTCAGCCTGTGTGCCCTTTCCCTTTGCTGATTTTGCTTTGTATCCACTTGCTGTAATGAATCAGAGCCCCCAGTACCCTATATGTTGGGTCTTGTGAGTCCTTCTAGCAAGTCTTTGAACCTAGAGGTAGTCTGGGTTCACACCCTGCTTTTCTCCCTGTGGCAGATTCTTATTGTCCCCAAATGGCTGCAACACATACTGCCACCCCACATGCTCTTACAATGTGATTTTGACGGAGACGCGGAATCTGTATTACCTCCCCTAGAATTGTGTGAGCTATGCCCATGGTAGAAGTGATGCTTGTGACTTCTGAAGTTAGGTGATAAAAAGCAGTATGACTTTCTCCTGGTTATCTTTGTGCCACCCTCGTTCTCAAACCCAGTTATCATGCCATGAAGAAGCCCAAGCAGGCACCTGGAGAGAACCTGTAAGGTCCCAGCAGGCAGCCAACATCAACTACCAATTGGAATGAGAGGTTTCCAGCCCCAGCCCTCAAGTCACCCTCCCCAACCCCCGCCTCCCCACTTCAGGTCTTCCCAGCTGAGGCCCCAGGCATTGTGCGGCAGAGATGCTGTCTTTCATGTACTCTTTCCAAACCCCAGATCCAAGGAATCTGAAAATGGCTGTTGTTTTGCATGCCGTGTATGTGTTGGCCTGTCACACAGCAATAGTGACTCTCCCTAGGGTGGCATCCAGGTACATGGAGACGGGACTATGACTTAGCATCTTGATGCCGGGGCAGGGGGCTGGAGTGGGAGAACAAGGTTTTGTTTTGTTTTTTGCTTGTTCTGGTCTCTGGGATGATATCCCTAGTGCACCTGATTGCTCTTGTCCTTGTTGGCATTAGTGGCCTGCAGACTTTGTTAACTGTCAGTTTTTTTCTGTTTTTCTTTCTTTTTTCTCTGGACTTAGTTAGAACCCTCGTGGCATGTTTGGGACTACTCAGTCTTATTTTTACTCCCATAGTTACTACTGACCCCGCAGAACCCCTCTGTGACGCCCATTCAGTCCCAGAGTTAATGCTCGGCTCTGCAGCTGAGAGCGGAACCCTCTCTGCAGAGCTGCAGCTACTCCAGGGCCTTGTTTATGCCACAAAATATCGAAGTGGCTCAGGATTGATGACTCTTGGTGCCTCCTTCTGCTGACAGTGCTGTCCTACCAGTGTGAATATGTGCCCCAGGCCAATGAAAGGGCAGAGGTGTTTTGCTTCAGAAGTTCTCATGAGAGATGGGGCCCAGGAGACCACCCCCAATGCCTTTTCACCGTTACTCTCGTTTACCTAATGCACTTCTCTCTGTCCAGGGCAAGCAGACTCTGCCTGATGAAAGTCTAGATAGGAATGGGTATGTTAGGAAATACATTGGCTGTTTCTGCTGTCCTGCTTTCCTTTTCCCTTATTTTCTTCTTCCTACAGTTCCCCAGGCAGACTGTTCCTATCTTCCTACTGTCCATTTCAACTCCTGTTTAAGCCTTATTGGCAAAGAATATTTCCTCCACATTTGGAGAACTCTATGATCAGAGCTTTCCAGGTTTGTTCATGGATATTCTGAGGTCCATAAGGCTGTGAGTTGCACTGCAAGGCACGTGCGTCTATGTCTGGGTGCTCCATGATCCGGTCAAGTTGGTACAAAAATTGGCCATCACACCCATTAAAAGTCACTCTTCATTCTTCTCCATCTCCTGAAAAGTTACTTTCTGTCTCTGTGGACTTGCCTATTTTGGACATTTCATATAAGAAATCATACAACGTATGGTCTTTTGGTTTAGCTGCTGTCACTTAGCATTTGTTTTCTGTGCTATAACATTGATCAGTATATTATTCCTTTTATTGCCAAATAATATTGCACTGTGTGAATAGACCACATTTTGTTTATCCATCCATCAGCTGATGACGTGAATAGTTGAGATCCATTTCTAATCACAGTTCCTGAACACAGTCCTTCTCACCTTTGATCTTAGTCCCTTCTGCTGCCAGGATCCCCTTCCTAAAACACCACATTTAATCTTGTCACTTGGCTTATAAGAATGAATTGTCCTCTTTGCCTGAGAGATGCTAAGGGAACACATTGACCTTGCATTTGACACTCTCTTCAGTTTGATAGCAGCTCACAGCTGGGTGAGAATGAGCAGACACGGCCTCTCTGTAACAGGGCAGTTTTGTCCAGTGCTGCTCAAATCTCACTGGAAGGGCCTTTATCTGATCACAAACATACAAACATATGAGCCACAAAGAAACAGACACCAAGTAGGAAAAGCAAAGGCCCAAAGTATGTAGAAGGGAACATGGATAAGATGTAGCTTTAGGGTTTGTTTGTACATCTTTTCATCACTGAAATATTAAGAATTCATGAGGCTTCTGGAAGGATCTTGGGTTTTACAGTCAGTACAGTCAGCTGTGTTAGTTTGAAGTCCTGGCTGAGTCACTTAATATTGGCACTCTTTAACTTCTCTCCTTCAGAGATTTCAGGCAAATTTTCTTTTTTCCTATGTAAAGTAAGGGTAGTTATTGCAATTGCAGAGCCCTGTTGTGAATTAAAATATATAAACACTTAACTACCATGCCCACCCCTTAATAGACACTCAGTAAATGAGAAGACACTACAGTGATTGTTATGGTTGAACATGGGGTTAAATTTTGCAGTTATTTTCAATAAAGCCAATCTAAGATCTGAACTATGTTTTTGTGTTCTTTCATTGTTTTATAGAGTTGGTAATTTAATTTCAGTATTGTTCTAGTGCTTTAAAATTAGTATCAATTTAAGGTGGAAATGAACTAATCAGTTCAAGGGCTTTATGTTCCTTGTCCACCATTACCCTTGATGTAATTTGAAAAAAATCAGTATTTCCTTTGGGAAATGGTCAGTGATAGTGTCTCATTTTATCACAATACAAGCTTTTATGAAGTGATCTAAGGATAAATACCTTCAACATTGTACTGGATTACACTGAGGTAAATTTCTCATAGGAATGAATCTTTGAACTTGGCATTCACTAGCAAGTGTGACTTGATAGAAGTTATTAAAGATATAACCCAAGAAAAAATATATAACCTAAGATATTATTCTTTGCAATGATTATTACACATTAATTTTAAAAAGGTGTCGAATGGTAGATAAATTATAATTGTTTGGGTCTTTTATAGATGATCATAAAATTTAAATTATCCTTTATTTGTAAGTTTATGATTTAGAACAATTTTGAATGGAAAATAATTTATTTTTAGTTTCATAAATAAAACAACCATGAACTAGTTTCTTCTTTCAAAATGATAAGTACTTAGAAGTGCAATAGCCATTTTTTTCATTGAGGCATTTGTAATTTGAGAGGTTAAATTAATCAAGTACTTGAAAATCAACCTTTGTTCCTAATAAGACTAATACATTGAAGATTGACTGGTGGGTATCACTTCTCTTTACATGTTTTAGTTATTCAATATCATTTCTCTTTCTCTCCCCTCCCCCCATAGGATTCTCCTTGTCAAGATGATTATTCTGTAGTCCACAGGAAATGTCGTTCTCAGTTCACAGATCTAGATGGTTCCAAAAGATTTGGCATCCACACTTGGCATGATGAGAGTGGGATTTATGCTAATTCACATGTAAAACAAAGACTCTACCCGTTCACTGGTGGCCCCATTGTCCCATTTTTAAAATAATGTATGAAATCCGGTTCTCTAACTAATGAAAGAATAATGGATTTAACAGTTGATGATTTTTTTATCCTAATAAATGCAATGGAAATACTTTAGTAGTTTTCTTTAAAAGCAAAATTTTATGTTCTAGACCAGTGTGCATAATCATTTTAAAAGCTACTCTGGTATTTTCCAAAGTTTAGTATGTATTCCACTGAGGTATGCGATTCCAGATAGTACTTGGTATAATTTTATTTTATTTTACTTATGGAGTGTGTATTTATTTGAATTTTATTAGGAAAATGCATAAAGCTAATACAATCAACCTTATGGTTGCTTAGGATATGGCTAATTTTTAAAAAGTAAGTGAACTTAAATTCCATCTTTAAGTGAATAAACATAAAGGTGATGTTTAGATTTGACAGGAAACTCCACCAGTGGACACTTGGGTGCCGCTGGCAGCGTAAAGGTGTTGGCTGTGTGTGTGTGTGTTGGAGGACCGTTTATAGAC
The DNA here is from genome assembly GCF_021234435.1 of Artibeus jamaicensis. Classification (NCBI taxonomy): domain Eukaryota; kingdom Metazoa; phylum Chordata; class Mammalia; order Chiroptera; family Phyllostomidae; genus Artibeus; species Artibeus jamaicensis. The sequence continues at coordinate 37,621,767 of NW_026522030.1, read as the reverse complement.
TTTGATTCGTCTGCGGTGGCCTGCCGCACTGTGGGTGGCCTATTCAGCACAGTGTTTTTCCTTATTCAATATAACACTTTTTGAGTGTAGGGATAGCAGAGATGCAGACAAAATTTTAGTGAAACTTTATGACGAGAAAATCCAATAATCTAGCATTATATTCAGAAGAGATCTTAGTAGCTGTTTTGGTTCGCCTTCCAATTTTACAGGTGAGCTGAGACCCACAGAGGTTTCAGTAGGTTGCCCAGGGTTACACAAACAAATTCTAGTTGACCTTTGAGGTGAATTTGAGCTCTTATTTTTACTGAGGATGGGTTTAATTATTTGGTCACCTTAGGCTAAATATACTCATTCTAATCCTTTAAAAAATAATTTCATAAAACAAGGTTTCATGATAAATGCTAATTTACCACTGCCGCCAACTCTTGATTAGCAAAATATAAGAAAAACTATAAGCCTATGAGTGTTGAAATGATAATTAATACAGAAAATATGGATAAGTGAGGTAAGCATTCATTAGCAAAGCTCTACTATAATTTCTTGCTACTTTAAACTGTGTCTATATACACACACAAATATGTATATTATATATTTATGAACGCACACACACATATATGTATAGGGTTGGCCTTTTCTGTAAGATGGCTTTAGTAGCACTTCATTGTCTTTAACTTCATTCAAAACAATTTTATTAGGTTGTATTGTGACAGCTGTCATACCGGCATGCATTTAGAAAAACTTATCACAATTGGTGAATTTTTGTAGCCATTTTAATATTGAAGATGAAAGTAAATATGCGACATTTTTAGCATGTTATGCTTTATTATTTCAAGAAAGGTAAAAATGCCACTGAACCACATAAAGATTTGTGCAGCGTATGGCGAAGGTGCTGTGACTGATCAAACATGTCAAAACTGGTTTGTGAAGTTTTGTGCTGGAGATTTCTTGCTGAATGATGCTCCATGGTCAGGTGAACGGTGAACCACCTGAACTTGATGATGATCAAATGAAGACATTAATAACAATTAACATTATACCACATCGAAGATAGCAGAGCTATCTCACCATCCGATGCCAAGCTACTCACCATTTTCTTTTGTAAGGAAAACATCTTAGCGGTCATGTAATTACCTTTTAAGAATACCTGGTACCTGCAAAATAAAATTAATCTATTTTCGCAGGAATTCTATATTGTCAAAATGATTAACATCACATTTCACATTTTCAAATTGGATTTGATCACTAGAGAATGTCCTGTTTAAGAAATTCCCACACTCCTGATGGGTGCACATGTGTGCTTGATAGGGCTCCACCTGACACATCAAAACAAAACTCTCTCTTGTGTGTTTATAAAGTTAGCTTCCCTCTTTCCTCTCCCTCCCTCTCTCCCTCTCCCCCACCTATGTTTCTCTGTCTCTCCATATATGTGTGTGTGTGCATATTTGCGTGTATGTGTATATATACAAATTTAGTGTTTTTCTTTCGGCCTTGGTGCGAGCCCACTAGGACAGAATGAGGACTGCAGCTGGGAGAATGGGAGATTCGTTGGGCAGATCCAAAGCAAATATATCACAACGGTGATCTTGAGTTAAATTTAACCCACAGATAAGTTTTGCTTAGTATGCCAGCATGTTCTCTTTTTTATTACTTAAAAAAATCAAACTGAATTTTATAAATTAGGATATTTTACTTAAAAATCTGGATGTCTGTGTCCTAGACAAATTGGCATATTGGGCAGCACTAGGCCTTGTTTTGATTCGGCGACGATCAGCAGGGGTATGGCATGGGGCCCCTTTAGACGGGGCTCAGTTCATGCTTTTGTCGGAGTTCTCATCTGTATGCCTCACTCATTGTGGAGACATTATAACCCTCTACCTAAGGATGAGTGGAACAAATATGAAAGAATAAGTTGTTTGGAGGACAAAAAGGAGTTGTACGAAAGTGGCAAAATTGACAGCTTCTTGGTGCCTGAGATTCGGATAGGGAAGGCAGAGTCTGTATCCTAACAGTGGGGACACAGCAAATCTGGTTGAGTGGGAGCAGGAAGGCACTCCCACAGTTATGTGGTGTAGAAATCGGAGATGGGGAGTGGGCTGAGGGCTTCATAAAGACCTGGTCCCTAATTGTCTTCTGAACGCCGACACCCCCAGTTTCTCACAGCACTGGTACCGCTGACCGGAGACTCCTCCTGTGAGCCACAGATGCACCGCCCTCCCTCTTCCCTGCTGCTCTACCACTGGCTCGTCTCCTCCTACTGCTAATGCCTAGATACTTCCCAGGGTTGCCCTTTACCCTGTTCTTCATACGTGTCTTGGGCTCAATGATTACCTTAATGTGGAACTGTAATTTCATTCTGTTATTTACCATGGCACACATGACAGCAGCATTCACAGTCGTGACCCAGTGCCTGGCATATGCCCAGAGTGTAATGTGGTCCCAAGATTAGTTAGGAAATAAAACAGTAATTGTGGTGATTATTTTCATGTGCCAACTGGACTGGGCTACTGTGCCCAGATATAGGGTCAAACATTATTCTGGATATTTTCCTATGAGGGTATTTTGGGATGAGATTGACATTTAAATTGGTGGACTTCCACTAAAGCAGATTGCTCTTCACAATACGTGTGAGCCTCATCCAATCAGCTGAAGACCTGGATAGACTACAAATGCTGACCTTCTCCGAATGTAAAAGGAGTTTTGCAGTAGACTTTCTTCAGACTTCAACTGCAACATCAAATCTTCCTTCGTTTTTCAGTCTGAGGCCCCACCCTATAGATTTTGGTCTTAACACATAAACATAGACACACACATCCTATGGTTCTGTTTCTCTGGAGAATCCTGACTGATACAATAGTGCACAGAATGCTTTTTGGGGGCAAGGAGGGTGGGCATGACAGTTACAAAAGAATTTCACAAAGGCGTGACATAGATTAGATTGGCTGCAGACTATAAAATATTTAGATTGGGCTGGGTTTAAATGCACTGCTTTCTTTCCCACCTAGGAAAACTTTTCAGAATATAGGTTAGTAAGAGTGATGTTATTACGGGTATACATTAGTTCACATACTTTTGCCTGCAAGAAACAAAATGTTAAAACTGGCTTAAATAATAGCACATTTGTGATCTCTTGTAACAACAAGTCCAGGGGTAGGGCAGGCCCCCAGCGCACCATGTCCAGGCTCCATGGTTCCTTGCCTCTGCCCTCCTCAGACTGGCCACAAGGTGGGTAAAGCTGTTCCAGGCCTCCTGTCCAGACATGAAAATGTCCAGAGGAAAAAAAAATGGTGTCTCTTGCATGTGTTTCTCAGGAGCCAGGAAACCTTTCCCGGAAGCCTCTTCCATACTATCTTAGTGGCCAGAATTGGTTCACACGCACAGTCCTAACACAATCCCAGGTGAAGGCAATGCCATGGTTGGCTTAGACAAACCAGAATCTCGTTTGGAGCTGTGAATGGGGTTAGCTTCCTCTGGATCTTGTTGGTAGCTTTTGGAGGCAAAGCAGGGTCCTATCAGGAGGAGAGAAGAGAAGGGGGCAAGTGGATGTTGGGTAGAAAGCCAACAAAGTCACCAAATGGGTCATGAGGAAGTTGGCTTTCCCTTTTTTCCATGCAAACAAATGCTTTCTGGGTTCTTTGCCAAACAAAACCTTGCCTTGTTTAAAAAAAAAATTCAAACCGCATAGAGCATATTATTTTGTGAGACCTTACTGCAGTGACTGGGGCATGAGGACGAACACATGAGGATTTACCTGAAAACGCCTATTAAATGTCTTTGTTCTCACATCTCTTCCTCCTCCTCTTTCTCTTGAATCTTTATAGTCATCAAAACTTCACATTCCAACACACCTTCTCCCACTTCTCTATTTCAGAATTTGAACTTACTGCTTTTTCCTGTCCTTTGCCCGTAAACTCTATTTATTCCTAATCTGAGGACCTGGAAGGCTATCCTCCACCCTCGAAGGATTATCAAAGCATCCATTCAGTCGCCAGTTTCTGAGAAAAATTTTCTTCATTTCATTACACAGAGTAAGGTCTTCAATACCCTTTATGTTTTGAAAGTGTAAATCCTTTGCAAACTTGGTATTTAGACTAATATTAGTAAAAAGCTACATGCGACCTATCTCAAAAGTGATTGTAATGGATCAGAGTCCTGAGACTGGGTGGCAGAGACCTTCTAATCAATAATGATCAGTGACTCCAGCCTTGCCCCTGAGCTTGATCTCATCACATGCACTGCCTGTCTCCACCAGGCAGTGTTACTTCAGAACGATGCAAACTGCTCTCTCCTGCTTTTGGTTGCTGTTAACGGCATCACCATCCAATGATCAGTTCAAATTTCTTCCTTGCTCTTTATATTAATATAGCACTTCCTGAATTTTTATCTGGGGGCATTAATAGTTGTTCCTTGAAGAAAGTGTTCTGTGCCCAAATGCCTTTGGGGAATGCTGTGTGTCACATCTCTGCCTTGGAGCGTTACAGTCCCGTTCAAATGTTAAAGACCCTGAGAAATTCTGTAGAACAGAAGGCAGTTAAACCCTATTTAATCCAGCATTTCCCAAACTATTTCATCCTGAAAATCATTTTTGCAGGGAATATCTGTTTATGTTTCCTGTGATATTAGTATTTCATGTAAAATACTAGGGAAAACATTGCTCTAAGCAATTTCTAAATAAAGATGGGGGACAAATTTAACTTTTGAGTATCCAGTAAGTACCACATACGTATTTGGAGTAGATTTTTAAAAATCCAGGCTCCATTAATAAGAGGGAAGAAGCCCAACTACCTCTCTTAAGAAATGGACTTAGAAATTCAACTTCACGATGATGAAATATGTATAGGTTTACCTTACATGTTATGGTAACTGGCATGTGCATGATCTATACTTTCTCTCTTATCTTTCTAAACAAGGAGTAAAGGCTAACTCCTGCTTTACATTCCGAAAACTACTTTGTTGTGGACCGCTCTGCCTGGTTCTAGGAATTGTAACTCTACCCCCTGTGGCTAAGGCAGAGTCAGTGACCTCTGGAATTTGAGAGCCGCAGGAGACAAAGCTTGTCTCTGGTAGCAAATGCTGCCTTAGTTTCCTCCCTGCCTCCAAAACATGGTCGAAAGTCCTTGGCAGGTATGACCCCTCAGAGGAGGGGTCACATTTTACTCTATTGTCACCTTTTACTCTATTTTAATTACATACCACTAGAACTTGTGGCCTATGATTTCAACTCTCATTTTTTTTTCAACTATCATTTTAGTATAAGCAAAATTGAGTATTTGTATATAATAAATATTTTATTCTATATTGTACTGCCAGACTAAAAACTTAATGAGAATCTTTTTTGCCTTAACGCTTAATGTGTTGAATTCATGTAGATACCTAATAAGTGTTCATTTATGACTATGCAATATTCTACAGGTTCTTAGCTTAACCTCAAGAATTATTATTAGAAGAAAGTTTGCATTTACTTAAACTTAATTTTATTCTTTACAAATGGGTAGAGTTACCAAGTAGGAAGACAAATTGAAAGGAAAAACCTGAAACAAATTAAGACATATTTGAGAGAGGAGAAATTCAAGTTATGATTGGAAAATGGGAATAAATTTAAAAAATGGATTAAAAGGAGAATATTTTTCAATATTGTATATTTTGATGCATTTAACTTATATTTTTAGTAAAAATTTATACAAACCCCCAGTAGATTTAATTCAGGTAGTATATTGACAATTGATATAACATTGATAATTGATATGACATTGATAATTTAAAAGTTAATTGGGGAAAGCTTCTGGTCAAGATGGTGGCGTAGATAAACAGGACACTCGAATCCTCCCACAACCACATCAAAAATACAACCAAACCACAGAACAACCGTCAGTCAGAGCTGCCTGAAATCTAGCTGAATGAAGTCCTACAACTAAGGATATAAAGCAGAAGTCACACTGAAACTTCTTGGTAGGAGGGGCAAAGATGTGGAAGAGGTTGGTCCCACACCCGCATGTGGCAGATAAAAACTGAGTTGTATCAGCTGTGAAGGTCTCCCTGAGGAGTGAGGGGTCCCAGCATTACAACAGCACCCGCCCACCCCAGGTTCTATACCAGAAAGAGAAGTTCCCATAATTTCTGGCTGTGAAAAGCAGTGGAGATTGTGGTTGAGTGAGATGGAGGGCTTCTAAGGACCCAGGCAGTTCCTCTCAAAGGGCCCACACAGGCTTACTTAGACTCACTGGAGACTCACTCCCTCTGAGCTCCAGCACTGGGCAGCAGCTCAAAAGGCACAAGGGACATACAGGAGGATCTGAATTGTCTGGCATCGGGGTAAGAGCTGGGGGGACAGCTTTCTTCCAGACACAAGGACTGGCAGAGGCCACTGTTACTGTTCTTTGCCCTTCCCCCCACCAGAGCCAGCAGGCAGATACCATATCTGAGACTCCATCAACCTGGCAATCATCATTTGCCCCATCCTGGTGATTCCATGAGACTGCCACCCCACCAACTTGCAGGCCCACACAACCTATTTCCAGTGGCTTTTGCATGTGAATGGTCTTTCTTGACTCGTGCTTCAGAACTTTCTAAAATCTCTCAAGTAGTATCTGGCTTCAGTATTCCCTGTACCTCTTGCTAAGTATCCCCAGGCACAACACTAGTGGCAGCCTGGCCTGATTCACAGTTTGGACTCTTCTGGTCACCTCCAAGCCCTTCACAAATAGTGGCCATCTGCAGATCGATTTGCAGCTTGTGCCAGCGGCTCTGGGCAGAACACAGGGGGTGGCTGACCTTGGTCTGCCTCTTCTAGGAGGCCCCAGAGCCAGCCAACCTAGTGGACAGCTTCAGACAATGTTAAAGTACCACCCAACCACCTCTGCAAATGATACACTCAGTAGGGACAGAGACCCACAGAATTAAGTCCTACTCTGTGGAGTGGGCCCCTGCACATCTGATTCTCCATGGTGGTTATAGACAGTCTTTGCAGTCAATTTACCTGGGGTAAACCCCTCCCATTGATGTGCCAACAGCAATCAAGGCTTGCCTACAAACAGGAAGATTTACTCAGCCTATTCCAGGGGGACATGCATCTGGAGTGTCCAGCTCAGTTGAACAGGGAGGATGTGCCACTGGATCCTACAAGGCATCTACTATATTAGGCCACTCTACTGAGCCCAAGAGAGATATTGGCTCTACCTAATATGCAGACGCAAACACAGGGAGGCTGCCAAAATGAGGAGAAAAACAAACATGTCCAAATGAATGAATAGAACAAAACTCTGGAAGAACTAAATAAAATGGACTCAAGCAACCTACTAGATGTAGAGTTAAAAAACTTATTACATTATGCTCAATGAACTTCGGGGAAGAGTACATAGAGAGAACTTCAACATTAAAAAAGGACATAGAAAACATAAAAGGGCCATTTAGAAATGCAGAATACAATAACTAAAATGAAGAATAATTTACAGGGAATCACAGTAGAGTAGATGAAGCCAAGAATAAAAAAAGCAATTTGGAATATAAGGAAGGGAAAAAAACCCAATCAGAACAGCAAAAAGAAAAATCCCAAAAAATGAAGACAGTGTAAGGAGCCTCTGGGACACCTTCAAGTGTACCAACATTCACATCATGTGGGTGCCACAAGGAGAAGAGAGAAAGCAAGAAGTTGGAAACCTATTTAAAAAATATAGTGGAAAGCTTCTCTAACCTGGTGAAGGAAATAGACATACAAGTCCAGGAAGCACAGAGAGTCCCTAGCAAGATGAACCCCAAAAGGCCCACACCAAGACACATCATAATTAAATGTAAAAGATTAATAACAAAGAGAATCTTAAAAAGCAGCAACAGAAATGTTAGTTACCTGTAAAGGAGCTCCCATAAGACTGTCAGCTGATATCTCAACAGAAGCTTTACAGGCCAGAAGAGTTAACAAGAAATATTCAGAGTAATGAAAAGCAAGAACCTACAACCAAGATTACTCTACCTAGGAAAGCTATCATTAAGAATTGGAAGACATATAGCCCTAGCTGGTGTGGCTCAGTAGATTGAGTGCCAGCATGCGAATCAAAGGGTCACTGGTTTGATTCCCAGTCTAGGGCACATGCCTGGGTTGCAGGCCAGTTCCCCAGTAGTGGGGTGCACAAGAGGCAGCCACACATTGAAGATTCTCTCCCTCCCTTTCTCCTTCCCTTCTCGTCTTAAAAAAAAAAAAAAAAAGAATTGGAAGATATGTATATAAAGAGCTTCCCAGAAAAGAAAAAGGAGTTCATCATCACCAAATCAGTATTACATGAAATGTTGAAGGGTCATCACCACCAAGTCAGTATCACATGAAATGTGAAGGAAAAAAAGGAGGAGGGGGAGAGGGAGAAGGAGGGAGAAGAAAAAAGAAAGATATGAATAATAAAATGTCATAAATACATATCTATCAACAATTGAATCTAAAAAACAAAATGAACAAGCAGAACAGAAAAAGGCTCATAGATAGAACATTATGATGGTTGCCAGATGGGAGGGGATTACAGGGTTGGATGGAAAAAAGGAAAGGGACTAAGAAGTACACATTGGTAGTAGGAGAATAATCATGGGGATGTGATTACAGCATAGGGAATAGAATCAATAATATTCTAATATCTGTGTGGTGTCAGATGGGTATGAGATTTATTGGCATGATCACTTAGTATGTTATATAATGTCTAATCATTGGGGTGTACACCTGAAACTAATACAATATTTTATGCCAACTCTAATTGAACAATCAAAAATTATTTTTAAAACAAGTTGATTGGGCTTCAAAAAAAAAGGCCCAAAAGTTAGCCACTCAAAAGGCCTTAGTCACTACTTAAAAAAACAAACTGCACAGAGTATAACATGGCATTTTAAAAATTGAAGTACACCAAATAAAGAAATATTTTTTAAAAGCTCAAGCAAATACAGGAATCTGGAAACATTTTTCTGTTCAAGCCAGCTGAAGAAAAGAACACAGGAAAATCATAAAGTAAAGAGCATTTATTTTCAGTGTGCCTCTTTGTTTTATGTAGTTTAAAGTCCAGTGGAGTGTGCAAAAAGCTGATTCATACAGTAGAAAAATAGAAAAAGAAGCTGTTGGCATTTCTGATTTTATTGAATAACTGCAAAACTGGCCGTGAAGGGGAAGAAAAAACTCAAGGAAATGGGTAATTGAAATACATGATAAGACAATTATTAAAAGCTAGATGGAGTGGGTGTAGAGTCAAATTTAAGGCCTCTCATTTTAGAAAAATCAGGTGGAGAAAATTATCTCAAGAGATTGCCAAACATAAGGCATGCTGAAGAAGCTTTGATTTCTCTGAAGATGAACTTGTCTCTGATGAAGACTTGAATAGAGAACAGAGTAGAAAATAAGCATATTGTCTCACCTCTCAGTTTCTGCCAAGGAGAGGTGGAGATAGGGATTATTCATGAAAAAATTTTAATGATGAAATTTTAAAACACTTTTAGACTTTTAGAACTGAACCATAGAAAGTATACATTGGCTACCCACCCTGAGGCGATGTTGGACATAAAAGTGTTTGTGGTACTAGGACTCTTTGGAGGTACAGTTGGTTCTAGGTGAAGATGTATAAGATGAGTCCAGAGCATCATGTAGCTCCAGAAAATAAGACAGTGTTCAACAGTGCTCACTTCCACAGCACATACACTAAAATTGGAACGATACAGACAAGATTAGCATGGCCCTGCACATGGATGACATGCAAATTCACGAAGCGTTCCATATTTTTAAGCATTATGCTGAGTGAAATAAGCCAGGTGGGGAGGGACAAATACCATATGATCTCACCTTTAACTGGAACCTGATCAGCAAGAGAAAAAAGCAAGCAAAATATAAACAGAGACATTGAAATTAAGAACAATCTGACAGTAACCAGAGAGGAGGTGAAAGGGGATAATGGGGGGAAGGTGGAAAGGGTTTTCAGGAACAACTATAAAGGACACGTGGACACAACCAAAGAGGGGTGGAATCAAGGTAAGAAGGAGGGTTTGGCTGGGGTTGGTGGGGAGTGGTGGAGAGTAAATGCAGACAACTGTAATTGAACAACAATAAAATGATTTTTAAAAAAGAAAGTGTTCAACACACACACAGTGATGGAGATAGAGCAAAGGAACATGGGAGTCAACTGAAAGAGCTCCAAATGGTCACAGCTGGAACATAATTTTAAGCAACAAAATTAAAACAGTTATTTTGGACTGTAACCCAAAGTATAAAATAAATATCTATGAGTAAATAAATGATTGAATAAATAAAGAAATGGGCAAGAATGGAGCTTTCCTATGTAGAAGATTCCAGACAAATTACGTAGATAGATATTCCACCCCTGAGGGCACAAGCATAGATTCCAATGGGTTAAGTGTGGGCTGCACACAGTGACTTTCTTCCAAATAGTACCAAATGGAAATGGGCAAGAGAGCAACATTCTAGTGGAGAATCCTCAGCCCGGCAGGCAGGTCAACATCAGCATTAATGATAATGTGGATAGTCTGTACCTTTGACATGATGTGATAAAAATGGCCATGGACCTGAGTGGCCTTCCTCTAAAACCCAGTAACTCCAGTATAATCGTGAGAAGAACATTAGATAAATTCCAACAGAGACATTCTATAAAATATTTAACCAGTATTCACCAAAACTTTCAAAGTCATCAAAAACAAGGAAAATCTAAGAAACGGTCACAGCCAAGAGGAGCTTAGGGACACAGGGTTACTAAATGTGCTCTAACACCCTGCGTAGAATCCTGGGACAGAAAAAGGGCATCAGCTAAAAGCCAGGGAGAGTTGAATGAAGTGTGAACTTTAGTTAGTAATATTGTGTCAACACTAGTTTTTTAATTGTAACAAATATACCACACTAATGCTAATAACAGAAGAAATTGATTGAGGAGTATATGGTAATTCCTTATGCTGTCTTCACAACTTTTCTGTAAGCTTAAAACTATTCTAAAATAAAATTAAATTAAACATTAAGAAAGTATTTCTGTTGAATGCGGGTACCTGAAGACACTGGCTAAAAAATTGTAACAGAGATGTGATATTTGATAGCCAAGCTTTGTGATGCGAAACTTTTTCCTATAAGTGGATAAGCTTGGATAAAATACCTTGTTTTTCAAATAGTTAAAACACTTTTATGTAAACTCAGCACAACTCGACCCCCCCCCACACAAAAAAGGTAAAGAAAGGCAGTTGGGTCCACAGGTGCAAAAACACTAATATGTAATTTTATTTCTAAAAAGTTAAAAACATGAAATTAATGGGAAATTAAAAAATTAGTGTTAGAAGTTGGAATGGTAATTATCTTTGGGGACATGACTAGGAGGTGCTTCAGGATGTGGACTGCTTTTCTCCTGGACTTGGGTGCTGGTTGCTGCACTGTTTGTTCACTTTATGAAAACTCATTGGGCTGTAAGCTTTTGTGTGCTTATTTTCTCTCTGACATTTATTTAATGGACTGTGAATGATTTCTGAATAATAAACACTTCCACAGTGGGAGACACGGTAGTACTGTGTTTTTGTTAGAAATGTATGTTCTCTATTTATTCACTTACTTCACAAGTATTTATTAAACACCTAGGACTGACTTGTCTCTAGTACCATAGATTTTTATGGGAAACAGACCTATGAAGAAGCAATAATTTTTTCATGATAATTGCTATAATGGTTATGTCTGCCAATACAATGGAATCCTAGAGATGTTCTTTGGTCTGTCAGAGGAAGTCGGAGACTGCTCTCAGTGAGGAGGGGCGTGCGTGCTGATACACGTAGAAAGAGTGCACATTTGCCTGAGCGGAAGTGGGTGTTGCTATGGGGAACAAGGTATGATGAGGAGAGAATTCTAGGCAGAGGCAACAGCCTGAGAAAGTCACAGGGGCAGGATGGGTTTAGGAAAACTCTTACTGTTTGGGAGAGTGATGTAAAGTGGTAGGAGCTGAGAGTTATTGGCTAACTCTTTGTGCCCCACCCCGGCTTGAAAGTAAAAGTTCTAACCCCCAATGTGATGGTATTTGGAGACAGGCCTCTGGGAGGGTTGGATCCTTAGGATAGGATTGGTGCCCTTATCAGAAGAGACCAGAGAGCACTCTCTCTTGGCACCATGTGAGGACAAAGTGAGAAGACGGGTGACTGCAAGCCAAGAAGAGGGTCCTCACCAGACACCAAATCTGTCTGCCCCCTGATATTGGACTTCACAGCCTCTTGAATTATGAGAAATAAACATTTGTTGTTAAAGTCACCCAGTCTACAGAATTTTGTAATAGCCCTCAGAACTGACTAAGACACTGAGGCAGTAGAGGAAGACAGGAGCCAGGTCTGAAAGGCCATGCGTATCATGCAGAAGGAAAGACTTTATCCAGGAGATGACAAGCTTTAAGCAGTGAATAATAGTATAGGAAATATTATTAGAAAGGTAACTCCAAGGCACTGTAGAGGAACACTGAGAGTGGGCATAGCCAAAATCAGAAAGACCAGTAAAGAAGCTCCCATAAGAGTGCAGGTAGAGACTTGTGAGTGTGGCCAGGGAGCAGCAGACAGAGAAGTTTAAGATGCAGAATTGTCATGTCTTAGTGACTGGTTAGATAAGGAGGGGAACGGGTAGGAGCCCAAGATGTCAGCAGTGCTGCCATTAATGAGGACAGAGAACCCTGATGGAAAGGTGGGAATGTGGAGGGAGATGAGTTCCGTCTGGGACACGTTGAGTTTGGGACATACAGGTAGGGACATGTAGCAGGTAGCTGGAGGGAGTGAGAATGGGGCCCAAAAGAACGATCCGGGCTCTATGAGTTTCTGCAGTGGATATAGAATTAGTAATTCAAACCCAGGGAAGTCTGAGTTTACTTATGAACAGTGCGTAAGTGTGAAAGTCATTATGGATGAAGGTGTGTAAATAAAAGGATTAAAGTGTTAGAAAGTTCCCAGAACGTTGCTGAAATGCTTCACCATGCATGGGTCCAAATTTCTTGAGAAGGAAAGTGTGCCCAAGTGTGGTCATGGGCGGTGGCCAGGAGTCTGAAGGTCCTAGTGAGTGGGAATTATGGGATTTGGAGAAATGGGTGGGCGAGAAAGTGAAGAGAGTGTGAATTTGTGATAGGAGAGCACACTATCAGAGTTTAAGATTTTTAGTCTGGCTTAGTTCTGAGCTACAGATAGAATGTAAGTTTTATGAGGACAGGAGTGTTTACTTTTCTATCTGCACCAGGTAGTGTGAATGTGACATATCAGAGGTACTCAGCAAATGTTTTTGGATGAATGAATGGAACATTTCTGAAATATACTGAAGGAGAAGTTAATGAGTTTCATGAGGCCAAGGAAGTCTGTTGAAATTGTTAGGAAACTTGAACAGGTGACTCCGACTTGTGTGTAGGAGTCCCTGTCTCATGCCTTCCCTTGTGGCAAATGAATTAACAGGTGTATTCAGGAGGTTTCTATTTCCGGGGATATGATCAATTCAGAAAACATTCTTTATGACTTTCTACTTTAGAGGAAATACATTTTTATAATGTATGAATGTCTGCTGAACACATTCTGTTTTGAGGATTCACCAGACTACCATTAAAAAATGTTTGATATGAAATATTTAATATCACCTATAATGTAGTCTACCTAAATGTTTAACTTGAAAATAGCTTTTAGTTCTATCTTTAACTTTATAGGAAATGCAAAGACTAGAAGAACAAGATAAATGACACCATGAAGAAGAAGCAACATGCCCAGAAGATGGGTCATTCTGGACAATTGTCCCAGTTTATTCAAGTCAACGAGGTTTCAAATTTTACAAAGAGGAGACTCTGCCCCTAGCTTTGGATAGTTTGCTGGCATCATTTCAACCTCTGTCTTCTGTTGACATGGCATTCTTCCTGTGTGCGTATCTGTGTCCAAATTTTCCTTCCTAAAAGGACAATTGTCATAATGGAGTAGGGTTCCAGCCTAGTTTGGTATTACCTTAACCAGTTATATTTGCAGTGACCCTATTTCCAAATAAGGTCATATTGTGAGGCACTAGGGGGTTAGGATTTCAACACATGATGTTTTGGGGGAAGGATACAATTCAGCCCAGGACACTTCTCAAGAGAGGAAGAATTATTTCAAAGCATGTAAGCTTTCCTGCACAAGGGAATGAAGGCTACAGTCTACGTGCTGTTTTCTCTCTCATGATAAAATCAAAATATTGTCCTTAACCATGAATAAGTAATGGGGAAAGGATAGTCTCTTTAAGAAATGTGCCGGGAAAACTGGACAGCTCGATGCACAGAAATAAAACTAGAACTCAAAATACCATATGATCTCACCTTTAACAGGAAGCTAAACAACCAAACAAACAAGCAAGCAAAATATAACCAAAGACACTGAAACAGAGAACAGGGGGACAGTGACCAGAGGGGAGAGGGGAGGGAATTTCAGGGGAAAAGGGGAAGGGTTTACAGGAACTAGTATAAAGGACACTTGGACAATAACAAGTGGGGGGTGGAAATGGGAGGGAGGTGGGGAGCACTGGGGGGGTTGGGCTGGGATGGGCGTAAAAGACAGAAAACTGTACTTGAACAACAATTAAAATAAATAAATAAAAACTAGAACTATGTCTTACACCATACACAAAAATCAACCAAACATGGATTAAAGCCCTAAACAAAAGATGTAAAGCCATAGAACCCCTGGAGGAAAATGTAAGGGGCAAGCCCCTTGATGTTGGTATTGGCAATAATTTTTTTATTTGACACCAAAATCAAAAGCAACAAAGGCAAAACTAAACAAGTGGGGCCATATCAAGAAGTTCTGTACATCAAAAAAAAAAAAAATTCTGTACATCAAAGGAAACCATCGACAAAATAAAAAGGCAACCTGCAGAATGAGTGAAAATATTTGTAAAACATGTATTTGATAGGGCTTATGTATAAAATATGTAAAGAATTTATACAACTCAATAGAAAAAATTATGATTAAAATGAGCAGAGGAATTACAAAGACATTTTTCTAAAGACTACGTACCAATCGATGGCCAACAGTTACATGAAAAGATGCTCAGTGTCATTCATCACAATGAGGTGTGACCTCACATCTGTCAGAATATCAATCATCCAAAAGACAATAGGTAACACGTGTTGGCTGGAATGTGGATAAAAAGAAACCATTGTCCTCTCTTGGGGGGAATGTAAGATGGTGCAGTGCTGTGGGAAACACCATGGAGGCTCTGATCACTAAAATGACAACGAACTCGCAGCTATTGACAACTGAACCTAAAAAAACAAAAACAAACTAAACAAACAACTAGAACAGGAATAGAACCATAGATGTGGAGATTATTTGGAGGGCTTTCAGCTGGGAGGGGGAAGGCGGAAAATGGGGGCAAAGGTATGAGGATTTAGAAGCATAATTGGGTAGGTACAGAATAGACAGGGGAGGTTAAGAAGAGTATAGGAAATAGAGAAACCAAAAAACTTACATGCACAATCCATGGACATGAACTAAGGGAGGGGCATCACTGGAGGGAAGGGGGAACCAGATGGAGGGGAGAAAACAGGGGGAAATTGGGATGACTGTAATAGCATAACCAATAAAAAATATTTTTAAAAAGAAAAAAATAAAAATAGGACCACCGTGAAATCCAGCAATTTTACTTCTGGGTATTTATCCAAAGGAAATAAAATCACCATCATGAAAAGATATCTTCCTATGGTCACTGCAGCCTAATTTATAATAACCAGACATGGAAACAGCCTGAGTGTCCATCAACAGGTGAATGAATAAAAAAAAGTGATATATAAACACACACAATAGAATGTTATTCAGCCATAAAAAATAAAGAAATGAAGCCATTCCTAACAACATGGACGAGCCTTGAGGGCATTATGCCAAGTGCAATAAATCAGACAAAGGCAAATACTGTAGGATCTTACTGATGTGTGGACTTGAGAACAGACAGACAGAACTCGTAGATACAGAAAACAGATGTGCGGTTGTCAAGGGGTTGGGTAGGATGGATGAGGGCAGTCAGAAGGTGCAAACTTCCAGTTATAAGATCAATAAGTGCTTGGGGTATATTGTATAGCATGGTGAGTATAGTTAACAACACAGTATTGTATACTGGAAAGTTGCAAGAGGGTAAATGTTAAAGTTCTCATAACTATGTGTAGTGATGGATATTAACTAAATTTATTGTGGCAATCATTTGGCAATATATACATATGCCAAATCATTATGCTGGACACCCAAAACTAATACAATGTTGTATGTCTATTGTATCTCACTAAAAAAGAAAAAGACTTTTCTCTTTATCTGTAAATTTAAGAAGTCCCCACTAAAAAACAATTAGTTTTGAAACTTTCATAGTATATATATTTTTTAACTTCACCAACCTGAGTAAATGTTTGCAAAAATCCCACCACTTATGATGAAATTGACAGAGAGGGATTAAAAATTATTTATTACTAGGGAGACTCTTGTCTTGTAGAGAAGCAGTGCTGGTCTCTACGATACAGTTTCTGCTGTTTTATATAAAACCCAGAAATAAGGACTCAGGATAAAAATACTTGTTTTCTTTTTCTAGACCAGGCAAACGTTTCTATGGAATAGTCGGGTTAATGCTTGAAATCTGGCTCCCTCTACTGGAGGACATAAAGGAAGGCCCTCCCTTCTTTAACCTGAAGTCCAAGAAGCAGATATAGGATAGAAGTTCACAACTCAGGTTTTCTCATCTTTATGCATATATGGAAGTCACCTCATTGACCAACTTGTGGTTTATAATGAGGGAAAACTTACAAATCTCAGTATTTATAAATCAGCTACCAATGGCCGCCCCCCTGCCCATTTCCCTCTTCAAACAGAACTACTGTGGAATTCAGCCCCTGAAGCAAATACGAATATGGCCCTGACATTCAGTGTTCCCCGCATGGAGACATGGGCTTCTCGTCTGCATTTAGGATTTCACAGCAGGAGGGAACCCCAGAGGTCCTCCGATCTAACTGTTTTCCTGGTGGGAGAGCCCAGGTGCAGAGAGAGGAAGTGGTTCCCTAAAACCGAGCAGCTACAAGAACTCGGATGGATCATGTGACAAATTATGTGTGATGCATTTCTCTAACATACTGTCCACACCCGAGGACATTTTTTTCATTGCTTTTAAAGGTTGAGGGAGAGACAGAGACAGACCGGCAGACAGAGACAGAGAAAGAGACATTGGCCGCCTCTTGTACTTGCCCTGGCCAGGGATCAAACCTGCAACCTGGGTATTCGCCCTGACCAAGCCCATGACCCTTCAGTTTGCAGGGCGACACTTCAGCCTACTGAGCCACACTGTCCAGGCTACTTCTCTAACATTTTACAGTGATTAGTGCATCAAATCATGTTAATAAATATTTCCTGATTGCCTACTATGTGTCAGACACCAAGAGATATATACCAATGTGTGCATGTGTACAACGTGATCTTTGCTTTTTAAAGAGCTTACAGTTCATTAAATTTTACGAATGATGATTGCAGGTTAGAGACAGCTGCCAGGTCAGCGATGCCAAATGGCCAATTAGACGGCCTTTTTACATTAAGAAGCACTAATTCTTGATAGATGATTGAGCATTTCTTTGCACAGCCAGTTGATATCCTTGAGTAGCTGCTGGCTCCTACACAGTTCGATTTGGAGTGTGACTGGTTTCTGAACTAGACATATTGTTTTTGATGGGGTGGGTGAAATATGTGTTGGGGTGGGGTTAAAATTTTTGGGTTTTTTTTTTTTGTTAATGTGGAAAATGACTTTGTGTTATCCTGGTGAGTGATCTAAAGTTGCTTTTGAATGCAAATTCAAAAGGTTTATTCATTCTGCAGAAAGCACATCTGCATATCCAGTTCTATTAAATGGTCCAGCAGCCTCAGCCTTAAGCCCACTGTGCAATGCTAAGATGCCCATGCAAGTGTTTTGTAATCAGTTCAGTATATCACTTTTATCTGCCCACTGGTCCTTCCACATCAGCTGCAGTAACACATTCCTATGCGTCTGTATTCATGCATAAACCCTCGCCTAAAAGTGACCTAGTGACCAGAGAAAGAATGGTCCTCAAGCCACTCCTCACTTATTCTGCCACCCTAAGAAGCAATATTATTACTTATATAAAAACAGCACATTATAGTGATTGCCAGAGAGCTTCAAACCCAGCTCTGCCATTGCCAGCTGCGTCACCTTAGGCAAGTTACTTAACCTCTTTGTGCCTCACACTCCATATGAAGTTGCTGTGATGATTAATGAATTAATATACGTGAAGCCATTAAAAGAGACCCTGGTACACAGTGAGCACGTGTATGTATTGGCTTATATTATTATGACTTGATTTGCATGTGCAAAGAAAGCTGATATGGTATTTATAAATTCTTAAAAGGACTCAAAAGGCAATTTAAAAATGAGACCAACTGAACAATACTGTACCATTTCCTGCTGGTTCTGCACACAGAGGTAGGGTGAGTTACTCCCTGGGGACACAGAACCTTTTCAGTAAACACGGGCACCAGGGTGAGGAATCTCAGTTCTAATCTAATGAACTAAACATCAGTCCCCTGATGTTCCCATATCTTCTGCTTAGAAGCTATAAAAGTATTATCAATATTATTTTTTAAGTCTACTGGGTGGGGGGTATCTAGGAGGGGGCTAGAGTCAAAAGTCCAATAATATGTATATGAGGGCACCACATAGCTCTTCCTCCTGAAACCCTTTTAGGAAACATAAGCTGTTCTATTTAATCCTCACTGGTGGTTTGGGGTGATAGGTTTTAGTATTGTTACAGAACAGGGCTGGGGCAAGGTACTATATACTATTACCAAAAGGACCCCCCACTAGGTTTGCCTCTGTCTGCCACCAGAGGAAGGACATCTCTGAAAGCCAGAGATTTGTGAAAAGGAAAGGAAATATGTATTTAAAGCTATACAGACTTAAAGTAGTGACCTCATGTCTTCATTAAAACATTGAAGTTTTTTAGGATACCCACAAATGCACACAACCCTTCCTTCTCCCCTGCCCTAATCTGGGTACTGTGTCTTCGGAGAAGAAGTGGAGGTCTGTGAGTCAGACTCCCAGCACCACGAGCTGTGTCACCGCCAGGATCTCTCGTTACAGCATCAAGGAAACATACAACTGCAACAAAAGGACTCTGTGTTCTCACTATTTACAGTGTACCATCAGGTGCTTCCCTCCGCACCTCTCTGGAGACTAGACAGTACGACATACCTTCCAGAGCTGAGATTGTTCTGCAGTTTCCTGGCACCTCAGATATTCAACAAGGTAGATGCAAAGGTGAGTGTTGCAAACGACTAGAACTTTTCTAAGCATTTGGCTTTTAAAACTCAGATGAGATGTAATCAGTTGTTTCCTGTTTTTATCTCACTGACGTCTCTTACTCTGCATAGCACAGAAATCAAGCTGAGTTTCAATTAAGATCCTTTTTTTCCAGGCTGTTTCTGAAAGATAGAAAGAATTGGTTTTAACTCCTAAAAGGCTGTATAACAGGTTGAGTTTTGGATGTTTGATCATTTGTGTTACCCTATAGTGTCTATTCAGTTATTGACAACACCACACATTTTATGAGCTGTTTTCTCTTAGTGGCTGTGATCTTACCAGGACAAGGCATGGCTTCATTATAAGCATCTCATCACTATTAGTTGGAGATCTCACACCATGTCACTAGTTACTACAAACGCATTTGGCATTAATGAGTGGACAGCATATATTTCATGGCCATTCTGCTGTAAGTCAGCAGTGAATAAACACGCTGAGATAAAGGGCCACTGGACCTCCCGTGTTACAGTATGAGGGGCTCTGCTGACTTGCTTCATGGAGAAACTGATGGAAATTATTTTTAAAATAATATGTAAATGGTCCTATGGGAAAACAGCAGAAAGAAAGAAAGAGAGGAAGGAAGGAAGGAAGGAAGGAAGGAAGGAAGGAAGGAAGGAAGGAAGGAAGGAAGGAAGGAAGGAAGGAAGGAAGAGAGAGAGAGAGAGAGAAAGAAAGAAAGAAAGAAAGAAAGAAAGAAAGAAAGAAAGAAAGAAAGAAAGAAAGAAAGAAAGAAAGAAAGAAAGAAAGAAGAAAGAGAAAGAAAGAAAGAAAGAAATATCTAATGAAGAACATGCACAAACATTTGGTAAGAGGTAAGAAAGTCTGTGGTGTCTGAATCAAGGCCACTCACTCCTCCTCACCCAGCTCAGCCAGGCAGAGACTTCAGGTCAGACTGCGGCAGCCTAGGACAGAAGGCAGAGATCCCTCCTCTACCTGCAGCTCCCAGCTGGAGGGCTGTCTTCCCAAGGGAAACTGTGTTTTCGAGTTTCTCATCCTGCCCTTTAAGATATCTGTTGCTGAGGCTAAATCCTGGATGAGTGCAATCAGTACATGAGAGTGCCCTTCCCCTCTGCCCCCACTAATGAAGGGGGAGACTCTGCCTTGGACGTGAGGCACTGAGTACTGGAGCCCATCAGCTTCCCCACAGCCCATGGTGAGGTGGTAGCTCCGTGCTGGGGGAGGGAAGTCAGGCTGCTCGCCTTGCCATCCACCAAGCACTCTGCTGCAAGAGACAGAATCACTGGGAGAGAAACATGCCTCTGTCCCCCCACCAGATCCAGAGCCCTGGCTCAGAGATCTTTGCCTGGGAGGAGGAGCAGGCCATGAAGCAGACAGCACTCAGTCTTTTCCCAAGGGAACTGACTTCATTTGCAGCAGACCATGGAGAAATTCAAGCCAAAGGACATTCTCAGGAACAGTGAAGCTAGTGGTGAAACGCATTTGGAAGGCAAATCTGTGGATTTAATGAAGACAGCCTAAACTGTAGGTTAACAACCTTGCAGGGAAAACTAGAATAAGACAGTTCAGCCCAGAGGAGTCCTTCTAGGGTGAGAAAGATATCAGACATTTATGTGAGAAACCATTCCTTCTAAGGAGCCACAATCTGACTGGATTTGTTTGTAGAGCGTTTTACGACCCATGTTATTGTTGAGAACAATAGAGCAATCAGCCAGCATTTAACAGCTAGGGTTGGTCGGAGCCCCAGCAACACCAGGGTCACCCCTGTGTTAACTGAGGATAAACCCAAAGGCATTCCACCCAGGAGAACGTTAGCAGCTTAACACTGTGGGCGAAGAGGGAAAGAGACTGCAATAAAACAATCCAGCAAGTTGTTAAAAAAAAAAGCAAATAATGATAACAGTTCTGCAGAGGGAAGTCTAACATTGCTGCAATGTACTATCTAAAATATCTAGTTTGCAGCAAAAAAAATTATGAGGCATGCAAAAAAACAAGAAAGTATGACCCAACACAGGGAAAAAAAAAGAAAGAAAAACAGGTGACACATGCTGTGTATGACAGTGACAGATGTAATAGAAAAATGCTTGAAAATAAGCATCAAACACATGCTACAAGAGCTAAATGAAAGCATGGTGAAATAAGCAAAGAAAGGTGTGATGGCAATGTTGAATCCAATAAAGGATATGAATCAAGAGGTAGAAATTATTCTGAAAAGAACCCAGTGGAAATTCTAAAGTCGAGAAGTTCAATAATTAAAATAAACTTAGTAGAGGTGCTCAACAGATTTAAACTGGTAGAAGATTTAAACTGCATTTTAAACTGCAAATGTGCTGATGGATAAACAGAGGTTAAACAAGCCGAAAAGTACAGACCAGTTCATTTTGTGAAGACAGTATCACTCTGATATTAAAACCAGACAACAAAGACATTGCAATGAAAGAAAAGTACAGACTCTTCTTTATGAATATAGATGCAAAAAAAAAAAACCTCAGTGAAATACTAGCAAAAAGAACCCAGCAATATATAAAAATAATTCTACATCATGGCCAAACAAGAATTATCCCAGTAATGCAAGTTTAGCTTAGTATCTGAAAATTAATTAATGTAATAGATCATAATAATAGAATAAAAACACAAAAATCACACAATTATCTCAAATAATGCAAGAAAAGCATTTGGCAAAAATCCCAACACCTTTTTGTGACTAAAAAAACCATTTAACAAATGAGGAGTATAAGAGCTCTTTCTCAACCTAAAAAAGGGCATTTTGTAAAAACCTCACTTAAGACAAGTATAAGATAACATTATACTTAATGGTAAAAGAGTAGATATATTCTTTTTAAGATCAGAATGAGACAAGGATGTCTGTCCCCTATTACCACTTCTATTGAACTTGTCCTGGAGGTTCTAGCCAGGACAATTAGAGAAAAAAAAAACTCCTTTAGATTGAAAGGAAAATTAAAACTATCTCTATTTGAAGATTACATGATATTGTATATAGACAATCCTAAGGAAGCCACTAAAAACTATTAGAACTAATAAACAAGTTTGCAGGATGCAAATCAATGATGTTTTGATATACTTTGCAATGACTAATCCAAATATAAAATTAGGAAAGAAATTCTACTATTTCAGGCACCACATTCTTCTCAGGGTTCCAAAGCATTTGCACATACCAACTGGTTAACACTCATTTGCCCTTCTAAATTCAATAGTAGTCAAGAGTTATCTAGGCTGTGTTTAAAGAAAGGAGGCTGGAAATTCATGACTTCACCTTGCCCATATTGTAAAATATTATTTTATTTTAAAAACCTATGTTGCCCCCCCAGGAACAAGTAAACTCCATGATTTATTCATTCAACACGTGTTCATTGAATTCCTGCAGTGTCCCAAGCCCTGTTCTGGGGATAGTTTTTCTCAGGAAACAAAACACAAAATTTTCTGTGCTTGTGGAATTTACATGCTATTAGGAGGGGACACACAATAATCAATTAGCTCAATGGATGAGTTAATTGTAGGGCGTGGTTGAAGGTGGCCAGTCCTGCAGGGAAAACAGGCCCTGAGAGCAATGGTTCCAGTGTTTTCGCCTGAAAACCCTGGTGCCCAGAAAAAGGCCTGGCTCAGGGGGCACAGTGGGTGTTTGTTGAATAAATGAACAGATGTAGTTCAAGTTGTAGTTTTGCCTTCTGAAGCTTTGCACTTTGAACTGATTTTCATTTCTTTTTTTAAAAAAATCACTGTGTCTATAGAAAGAATTTCACCTGTCCTCCTTTTCTGTTCTGTTTTTCTGTAAAACGTGGCATGAAAATAGCGAGTACACACAAAAATCTCAGAGCCGGACTGCAGGGATTCAAATCCCTACTTTACTGCTAATTTCTGAAAACTTTAATTTGTAATAATTTTTAAATTGCATTCATCTTACTAACTTAAACTTGAGGCTCTGTGTTTTGAAGTCATCCCTGTTACAGATAATTTTGATACTGTGTGTTAGCTTCATCCTTGCCATTTCCTTGAGTTCCTGTATTCAGTCAACATTTATTTTATGTCAACTGTTTGCAAGAAACTATCCTGAGTCCTAAGGGTGTTACATAATGATGCACCATCATAGGTGGATGTTAATAATCCTTTTCTGCTACTAATAGCAAATTTGATATATCTAGATTCTATGCAAGATGTGAACTTCTTGTCAGCTGGGACCGCCTCATTCACATCTAATATCCTCAGAATATTAGGCAGTGCTTAGTACATATAGATGTGTAGCAAATGTTTAATGAATGAAAAAAGTTATTGTTTGACAGCTACTAGTTATATATGCAGAAGACACACATTTGCCACTGGTTGGGTGTTCTGTTTAGAACATCTTTTCTGTCAGAGGTTGGCTCTCTTGGGTCCGGTCTCCCTAGCAAATCAACATAATCTCTATGAATGGAGGACCAGGTGACCTGCAACTTGGCAGAAGCCCAGGACATGCTTCTCTACCTTGGACATCAGCCAGCCTGAGGCCAAGTTCAGAGAGTAACTCCTTCTCTTCTTGGGTGTGCTATTGTAACTCTCCCTCGTGAGATGATTTTTCATTCCTGTATTTTGGTTACATTTTTTAATTTCTTTTGGGGGGTCCTCTTTCAAAAGTAAAGCAACAGAAGGGTTTTTTCACATTCCTGCCAAATAGTAATTTATTAGCTATGATATAATGATATCAGGAAATAGCGAGCTCTTTGGCTGTTTATTTCCCTTGTTATGGACAGAAAGTACATAGATGACTCAGTTACTATGGATACCAAGTCTTTGAGATAATAGAATCCTTTTAACGTAATCCAATTCAATTACATTGGTTTTTCTCTTAAATATTATGTCTACATACTTTCTAAATACAGAATATTATATCCCTTTCTCCCAACAGTAGAAAGTGTATTTTAAATTTTTCTTTAATTTTGCCTTGAGATATTTCATTTCCCTCTATCTCCTCTTTTCTGCACTGGAAAAGATGGTATAGAGAAATAAACTTTGCTTTTTCTTCTAGCTAAACCAGAAAACTGATTTTGTTGGTCCCACAAAATCACACAAATATCACAGCATGATTCACTCACCTGCGATGGTTAGATTATTTCAAAACTCAGTCTTTAAAAAGCAGGTTGATTATAAAAAGGTGCATAACCATTTCCTCAAAATTTCATTTGTTCTTTGAGTCAGACTTCTTTAAAACAGGATCTGTTTAGGGTGAAAAAATTTGAACAAAGCATTAAGTTTATTGGTTGTTGTTCAGGAAAAGTCACCAAGTCTTCAAAATAAAACTTGAAAAGTGGCAGTCACAGTTCAGGAGTATGATAAAGGTCTATTCCCGTGTGTCAGAGTGATCAGACACTCTGCTAAGAGGGTGCTCTTAAAGGTTTAAAGGAAGGTTTAAAATGTCAGTTAAATCATGATTTATCTATTTTTCAAAAGGAATTATTAGAATAAATGTATTAGAACCCAGTGCTTTTTTAAATTCCTATTTTGGTCCCTCGCTTCTAATTTTAACTTGTGTTTGTCATTAGAGATAGGTTAGGTTCATTATATAAATTTTTAAATCTGTGCAATAAACATTTGTTCCTGAGCCGTTTTGCTGGAGGCTGCTGTGCTGCGGGTAAAAGGGCCAGGTCAGGAGTCACAGGGCTTGGGTTTCGGTCTCAACTCTGCCACTAGTTGTGTGGCCTCAAATGAGTCATTTAACCCCTCAGGTCTCAACTTTCTTATCCAAAAATTAGAGGTCAGACTATATAATTTTCCAAAGCCCCCTTGCCATCCTAAAATATCTACGCTGCTTTGAAATTTACCCACATCTCCAACTGATATCCAGCATCGAGGTTAGTAACGGTTTTAAATAGTCTTACTGAGTTCAGAATGAAATAGAAAAGAAAAAGCTTTAGAAGTACAAGCCTTCTAGCAATGTTTTTCCCAATCCCATACTGCCTTTAAAATAGTTTTAAATTTGCAGTGGAAAATAGGATATAGACCACATTCAGGTGGATCACTTCAGAACATTTATTCTTGGTGATATTTTCTCCAGATGGAAAGTAAGTATGTAAAAGAAATACTGGCAAAAACCAGCGTCTATCATTCCCTTAGTAAAAGTCAGGCACTTTGCTATGTGCTGTATGGGGTTTAGCTCATCAACCTTCACAGCAGACCTCTGATGAAAATATTATGATGTCTATCTTACAGATAAAAATGGTCATAATAAGAAATAAAAAGGTGAAGCCTTTTGTGCTAGTTGACTGAACTAGTAAGTGGCGGACCAAGATTTGAATCCATGCTGACTTCATATGTCCAGAGTATATAAACTACATAATGCACAGACACTCAGAGTTTGAAGTTTCTGGTTTTGGTTGATTGTCTTTGTGGCTTATGTGTTCCTCCTGTATCTCAACACACACCATTGTCTCTGTTGCAGTGCACCTTCCATGCATGCCTGACCTCAGTGGAGGCGCTGTGCCCGTCAATCTCACAAACAGAAACCTGGGAAGTACAGCTGACACTGTCCTTCCCTCATGTTCACTCCCCACCCCTGCAACTCATCACCGAGTCCTGTCCATTTTTTATTAAGTAGCTCTCTAAACAGATGTATAAATCAGGGTCTCAGAGAAAGGGTCCCTGGCATACTTGGAGGGTTTAACCTAGGAGACTTCCATGAAAAGACCATTTATAGAGGTGTTAATGTAAGAAACATCCGAAATTTTAGGAATTTTTATGAGTTTATCTGAGTTAAACTGACACCAGTTGCTGGGAAGCCAAATCTCAACAAGTTGAGAAAATGCTCCAGAGAACAGTGGTTCTGTAGCTTATTTTATACATTGGAATCAAAGGAGGGTTACATGAAGTTTGCTGGTGGTAGATGGAAAGGGAAGGGGAAAGCAGAGTGGGGCAGTCTCAGTGGGGCAGGCACCGGATAAAAGGAAAGTTAGGGATACACACACTTCTCTTCCTCTGGTGGATATAAGATAGTTAATGATTAACTTTTGCAGCACATAGAGATGATATACTTGGAACAAGGCAACAGTGAGAAATTCTGTGGTCTCTGCTCTGGTGGGAGATAGTGCCCTGAAGGATCTGCAGACGATGGCTCTGACATTTCAAAGGTCTGTTATTTTAGAAGCAACAAGCCAATAAACAGGCTCACATAAGGTCCAGATTGACCTTTGTCAGGGAAGCTGCAGGCCTAGGACATGACTACCGGGCCATGATTTGCTTTTAGTTGGAATTTTTATGGTCAGACCACCCTACGTGATTACTTTTGGTCTCTTGGTTTGTCAGGTCCACCGTGCAAACCTGCCCTGAGTTTGTTAGGTTTAGTACGCAGCCCCTGCTTCATCCACAGAGGTGTGGGAAAGCTCAAGGTGACCAGCGAGAGAGGGTGGGGTGCCAAGGAACTAGCAACAGTGGAGTGCTGTTAGCATCTGCTATGGGTCGCTCTGTTCTCTCCAAGAGATCTGCCAGAGTCCTAACCTCCAGTACCTTATCCTCTTGCTTCAACTGGCTCTTCAATGTCCTTAAGGTAAAACACAAATTTAAAACTGGGCTGTCAGGGCATGAGGGACCTGGCCTTTTATCGCCTGGTTCTCTGTGTGCATGGCCTCACTGGACTCCTCTCATTTCCTCTAATGTGTTGTGCTCCGTCCCACCAGGGGCCCTGGGTTGGTGGACGCCCTTCCTTCTGCCCTGTGTACATGTACAGACACCACCGTTTTTCCTATTGTCTTAGCCTGAATTTTCTTCAGCATGTAGAGCGGTCTAGTCAGCAGCCCATCTTGGGCTCTAAAATGTGAGTGTAAGAACCTGTCGATGATTTCAGTCTTCAGCATCAAATCAGTCTTCCCTGGTAATAAGCTAAACCCATAACACTGTGAAGCAGAGTAAGCTCTCTGTACCTCAACCTAGGACTTCAGAGTCCAAACCCATAGAATCCCTGAGCTTAGAAAAGAAGTTTCAAGACACAAAGTTGTGGAATAATTTCTATTAAACCTGATGTATATAGCATAGAAAATATTTTGAATATGTATATTCAAAAATATTAAGGGTAGATTTAATTGTCGATGTAACTGGGAGAAAACATATAGTAGTAGGAAAAGGGAAGCGGTGTTTACAGGTTTGAGGGCATATATTCTTTTATAATAACATAAAGTAATGGAATCTTCACATATCTGCATGAACCAAAGGGTCCATAGAGAAATAGGTACGGCAAAGGGAACAGTGTTTTGTTGTTGTGGCTTTACTTTTTGTTGTATTTCTTTCCATTACCATTTAGTCCCCGTATGTCCCCCTCTGCAGGCAATGGGAACAGCATCAGAGATGGGAGTGGGAGGAATTCCTGCAGCTTTAGGGCAGGCCTTTGGAGACGAGATCTACCCCTCCCTTCCCTTCCTACTACCACTTTGGATCCTCCAATAAAATGTCGCCCTGGAGAGTCAAAGATTAGAAACCAGCTAGGACAGTCTTCTCTTTGGGGGTTCTCCACAAGGTGAACTCTTTATTATAGTCAATTTCTATAAGAGTTGCTGCCACCACAAACCAAAAATATTTACATATGGCTGTTGATAACTATGTATGGATGAAACGAGTGGAGCATCATCCCTGCCCTGTAAGGACTCCCAGTGAAAGAACGAGACCCAGCTGCTACTGGCTACCTAGAAACAAAAAGGGCCCTGAGGCGGGAATGAGTCTGGAATGCTCTAGTGACCCGGAGAAGGCTAAAGCTTCACTGAAAGAGGAGGGATATTAATTCCAAAGGTTAAGCAGAGGGCAGAATATGCAGGGCCTTTTAGGCCGAGATAAAAAGTTGAATTTTTTCTAAATGCCATGAACAATTATTGGAGAGTTTTAAACAGGAGGGAGATCTGATCTGATTTACACTTTGAGCAGATCTCTCTGGGCGCTATTTGGAGAATGTGAGTGGGGGCCAGTCAGGAGGTTGTTGCGGCTGTCCGGATGGAGGTGCATGGTGCCCTAGACTTGGGCTTTGGCAGAAAAAATGAAGGGAAGCGGTCGGATAAAGGATGTCCTTTGGGGGCAGTGCTGTCAGGACTTCCTCATAGGTCAGCTTGGGGGGAGGAGAAAGAGAGAAGTTAAACGTGACTTCCAAATCTGACTGGCGGGACAGGTGGATGGGATGGTGGTGCCATCTATTGAGATGGGGAAGATGAAGAAAGGAGTATTTTTAGTGGGAACAGATGAAAACTTGGTCTTGTCCATCTTAGGTTTGAGAGGCCTGGGGCCACCCAAAAAGAAATGTTGCAATGGCTCTGACTAGGCCTCCTGACTCCAGTCCAGGCTCCAATTCCCTCCCTGCCCCTCTAACTCTCCCATTCTCTTCTGTAAGTCACTGCTGTATTCATCCTTCCAAAGCCTGGCTGGACTCACGCAAGGGTGATGCATCACACAAGGGTGATGCTTTAAACAGTCACCATAATTGCCCCCAGAATCATGTACAGATACCTCAGTCTGGTGTTCAGCCTTTAAATGCTGCTCTGAGCATCTCCTTTCAGCCTTATCTCCCATTGTAACTGCCCGACATCTACTGCATGGTCTGGCCAAACTGGAAAATTTGTGTCCCTCAAATGGACTTTGAATATTTTCGCTCCCAAACTTGGTCAGGTTTCCCCCTCTACCTGCAATGTCCTCAAACTTAACAGATATAACCCATTAGGGCTCAACTGCAATCATAAACGGCAAGAGCGGGACTCCAGACCTTGGGGATATCAGCATAATGCAGACACTGAGTACTGGTCTGGTAACTCCTCCAGTCTGTCTGCCATCTTCCTGGCATTCACGATGCGTTAATATAAAGTAATCGTTTCAAATGTTTATTATTAAACAGTAATGCCTAGTACTGTAAAATAACAAAGGCCAAAATACTTACTAGTGAAAGGGTCATGTGACGCCAAGTGAACAGAATGAGTGGTACACATCTTCGAAGAGTCATTCACCTTCACTGAGGAGACATGAGAACGAAAGTTACCACTCAGACGTTCAAAAAATTTTTTGAAAGGTTAAAACCTAGGGGATGATTTATGGAAAAATCCAGTAGAAACCTCCTTTCTTAAAGGACAAGAAGAACATTAATGTGATTAAAAGAAAGCAGGATGAGTATAAGATTTTAATAACAACAATAATAATATCCTTGAAGAGCAGCTTCAACGCTAGCTCTTCACCAACATTCTTACTGCTGTTGGTGACTAACCGACTTGAACGAGAGTCCTCATGCTGCCTTTTGAAGGAGGTGGCGAAACTCTTGCACCTTTAACAGAGTTAGGTGTTCTGTGGACCCGTGTCATTAGCACGCCCACCAGAAAGCACGTCTGATACATGGGCAAGAGGAATTATCACTTGTAGGTTCTGTAATGGCCGTGGTGGTTAGGTATTATTCAGAATCCAGAAGAAGCGTCTTCATACCCATTGGGATTTGCATATTTATAGTCTGCTGGGAAAAATTGTCCTAAGTATAACAACTCTAAGCTGTAATTGGTAAATTTTACCATCAATTACAAATATTTTCAAAATCATTGTTATGGGGGACACTGACCTAGGCTCTACAAGTGCTTCTTTAAATGGTTTCTTCAATCAGTTGTATCATGCATGGCTGAAACAATGGTTTTTTGTGTGTCCATGACTATAGTGACATAAAATAAATTGTATCTATTGATCGTCAAGTTGAAATCCATTAAGATTCATTGTTAATGGATTAACAACCCAGGAGTCAGGGCTCCAGCCCAAGTCATCTAAGAATTCCCCTTTGAATAGCTCTTTTATCTGCTGGTGCAATTTTTGAGGCTCCCACATTTCTACCCCCGCCCCATCCCCATGTTAATTTAGTTCAGAACAGATGTGCATGGCATCTGCACACATATGTTCCCTGCAGAATTCTTGGGAAGCAGATCCCTTATGATGAACACACTTGAAATGACTATTTCTGAATCTGAGAAATTACACTTCCTCCCTATCTCCCAAACTATCTGTGTTTCATGTGGCAGGCAGGCAATTTTAATGAGTTGCCTTTTTTCTCTCCCAGATTTTCCCTCTAACACATTCCAGTTTTCCAGCTGGGGTCAGGCTTGGGGCTCTCACTTCTGAGCCTGGAAGTGGGCCTGCCAGGCCCAGCCCGAGAACTCTGGCCTCCTTACAAAGCCAGCTTTGTAACGGGCTCCTTGACCATGGAGGAACCCACCAGAGCATGAAGTTTCTTCGTCAGCTCCTGGGAGCTCGGACAAATGTTTTGAGCAGTTTCACTAGGCATCCTGACTTCCCTATGAGGTTTCTATGGCTCCCCGACCAACGTTTTCCAATACTGACTTTGGAGCACTTAGGAGAGAGCTCCAAGAAATAATGTCTGTTTTACATGACCCCCCCCCCACTCATTTTAGAAATGATTAAGAATGCAGTGTTATTTGAGAATGCACTGAAACGTCTCACGCCACGTGCAGGCCTACCTCTTGGAAGCCACACAGTCAAAGTCAGCCTTCTACTTACTGATAGTGACAGTCAGGGGCTGAGTATTGCTCCCCACGCCGGGGCCCACAGTCAAAGTGCTCCGGGCGTCATGGAAAGGGAAGTGCAGGAGGTCAGAATATGCCACCCAAACCCTGACTGTAGGAGCCCGGAACACGCCACCTGAAACATGCGTCTTTGACGTAAAGAGTTTTTTGAGAAACAGCAGACACAGGGGTTACAAAACGGGGCAGAAGTTGCCCTTTTGTAAGAAAATTTACACTTACAAAGAAAATTGCTATTTGTAAGGTGTTTCCCTCTGTACCAGGAAGATGACTGTAAATCCTGACAGACTCTTATCAGTGGAGAGAAATCTGCGTAAGAAACTTTAAATCTGCGTAACAAAACTTACCTTTCTGTGCTCTTCCTGGTCCCTTTCCCTTCACTCATCTCCCCCATGATATTCTTCCTTTGTTTAACTGAAGAAGATGTTGAAGCTCAAGTTCTAGCCCGCAGTTTGAGTGCCAAGTTTCTTCCACATGTACAGGCTAATACATTTCTGTTTGATTTTCTCTTGTTAACCTGTTTTTTTATAATAGGGGTTCCAGCCAAGAAACTGGAAGAGTAGAAGGAAAAGGTTTTTTTCCTTTTTTATATAAGGATGGGACAAACCAGGGCCCAATGTCATCTACCATTTGGCTTTATTTTTCTTTGCAAGTTTTACAACGCATGGATATTTTTCTCCTGCTCCCGTCTGGGGAATCAATCAGGTTTTAAAAACCTTCAGTAGTGATCTGACAAAATCCCAGTCCATAATCCTCTGCATCTGCCCTAAGCCTCGCCTCCGTGTCTGCAATGGCTCAGTGTGATTCATTGCAGGACTGGGTCATCTTGAAACCACGTACAAATCACTGCGTTTTGGTTCAACGGGCATTAGTTTTTAAAGGTGGTTCAGTACTAATTTAACATAATTCAGATTTTATAATAACTTTCAGAAGTTATTATGGCTCAGATTGCATACTATGAATATTTAAGAATTTTTGAGCTTGCCCCATGGAGAGGCCGGTACTAAGTGAATTGCTTGCACTACCATATCCTCATGAAAACCCTCTATAGGAGGTGCTGTTTATGCCTGTTTTATAGATGAGAACAGAGTCAGAGAAGGTAACTTGCCCATCTGGTAAGGGATGAAACTAGACCTTGAACCTAATCTAAGACTAAAATATGTGGTTTTGACTACTATGCTTGATTTTTCCTCACTGCCCTTATCTTTGTTGTTTTTACTTCCCAGTCAAAATCTGAGCTCATTTTCTCCATTTCCACGACCTTTGGAAAATTACTAACCTTCCTCTTGGACCTCAAGTTCATTCCTTTCTTTGGGTTTCAGGCAATTGTTGAGAAAAGAAAATTAAAAACAAAATCTCTCAACCCAGAATGTCTCTCCACAAAAGTAGTACAGAAAGAAAGCAGTTTTAATATTGAGTAAGCATTAAACCAGAATGTGATGTGCGTTGCCAACAGCCCACTGAAGGGACTGCGAAGACAAGTGAAATCTCACTGTTCCGCACAGGTGGGCGGAGGATGTGGGAGATGGGCTTTGCAGTTTGCATTCAGGTGACATGTGAGGCCCAGGTCCTCTGGAGACACCGGAGGATGGGCTTTATTTTTTTTAATTGGTTGTATTCCAAAGAGATGACTACAAGGTCCTTAAGGAAACATTCCTGAGTTGTGAGACTGGCAAGAGGCTTCTTTAGCCATCGAAAAGATTTACATACACGTGAAAGGGCAGAGAAAGAAATTCCGAAAGAAAAGGGAGAGGATATGAGGCAAGTGCGGTAAACGGGGAAGCTCAACCAGGCCTGTTCACTCAGATTGCTCTCCCTGTCCCTCTGTCCTGGGGGTGAGGATGCTCCTTTCAGGCGGGCACGGGGAGGGCACCGCTCACACGAGGGGCCTTACAACCTGTTTCTGGGGAAAAGCAAGGGAAGGTCACACAGACAGATCTTGCTTCTGCTGTTTTCTCCACCTACTTCGGCTTAAAATATTTAATATGACAAATTGTCACATTGTGGGGTACCGTGTTCTGAATGCTATCACCTACCACAAATTGCATTGCTTAACATTGAAGTGCATTTCGTGAGGGTGCCTCCCCTCCGATTCTTTCTTAGGTAACTCGGGTCCTCCTGATGTCTCTTTTACATACAGAGCTACCTTTTAAAAACATCCGATTTCATCCATGAATGAAGTGACATGATGTGACGGTGATCAGGAAACGCCACCTCAAAATATGTTACTTTGGCATAAGAATTATTTTCCGCTGAAGGTATTTGAGTTCCTCGAATCCCTTATCTGCCTAAAAAGCAGTGCCTCCCAAAATACCACAATTATCATAAACCTCACCCCTGGAGAAGCTCTAACAGTCTCTTTTGAGAGAAGAGCAGCCAACTTCACACCCAAACAGGCCTTGTCACAAGCTACTGTCTCCCACCTGTTCTCCTAAGAGCCCATTCATTTTCCCCAAAGAGCATTTGTGTTCCCACCTTGTAAGTCGTTCATTCTCCCGGAAGTGCCCCTCTGCTTCCCCATCTGCCCTTCCCTCCTATTAAGGTGGTGAGTGAGCCCTCAGACTCCACCACTCCTCCGGGGCTTTACTTCCTTCTGGGGTGTCTCTGTGCACATAAAATTGAAAATTAATGCGTTCACATGCCTTTTCCCCCTTTTAATTTGTCTTTTGTCAGTTTCATTTATAGGCCTCCAGTCACTGAACCTGAGAAGAGACAAAAAGCTTTCTTCTCCCAGGATTTGCTTCAAAATAATGAAGAAGGGGGAATTGGATGGGTGAGAATCGGCTGTGGGTTGGCAGTTGTCGAGACCGGTGATGTCCCCTTTAACATTCTCCACACTAACATGTTTTTACCACTGATTTCTGTTGTTGTCAGGAATTTGCCATGTTTGGTTATTATTTTCATAATTAGGAAAACAACATGGAAGAATTTGTAGCTGAAAACTTACCCACCATATTTTTGCAGGACATACTTGATTGTCTATATGGGGAAAGTAAGTGATCACCCAGAAGTAAGCCAATATGTATTATATAATGAAGGCCTACACCATGCTAGATACTGTGTGGCAGTTCATGAACACTACTTTGCATCTTTGCAGAAACCCTGCCTGGTAGGTGTGACTATCTCCATCCTGTAGGTGTGGAGCACTGAGACTCATGGTCAAGTTGACCAAGAGGGTAAATAACAGATCAGTTAGAAACCTGAGAGAGACAGGGGCAGGAGGAGCTGGATGATCTGATCCAAGTGACTTTATTTGATGCTACGCTTATAGGGCAGAGAGGCAAGAATGGGGTTTTTAAAAGAAAACGCACGGAGTTTGTGGGGGAATAAGGGAGGGGGGTTATTCTCTTGTTCTTCTGGGCTGTTGCCTCAGAGTTTCAGGATATGAGTCAGGACAATGGGTTGGGTCAAGAGCCAGGCTGTTCCCAGGTACAGGAATGTCAGTCTGACCACTGGCCATTATGGTTGGCGTCAGACCGTCTATTGCTCGAGGTGAGCGAGAGTTTTAATTAAGCCTCAGGCTATCGAGTGAGTTGGGATGACTGAGTCATGAGCAGTCCAGTGGGTCAGAAACCTGGCATGGCTGGGTCATGAGCAGTCTGGCGGACTGGGAACTGGCCTGACCCTTTCAAGATCTTAGATTCAAACTCAGCTGTGTCCTCAACCCTGGGCTCTTTCATTCATATACTTGACAAAAGTTTACTGAAAGCCTTTCATGCAATAGGCATTTTCCAGAACAGTGAGCTTGGAAAATGCCATCTCTGCATGAATCAGCAGAATCCAGTCTTATCTTTCTACTCTGAACTACTCCCAACCCATGTAATGGGGGAAATCAAGATTTGGAAAATTTTAGTTTTCGGTAATAGTTAATAAGCCTAGTAGTTAAGGCATGTAAAAAGCTGTTGTTCTAAGAACTGAAGGTACACCGCCCCTGAGACTCCAAGAGACCACAAGCAATTCGACCTTTGTGCTCCAGAGGGGATGATCACAAGCAATCAAGATGGTATCTGAGCCACAGTGCTCCAGGGAGAGACATTCCTCCGCCCAGGACATAGATAAAGAAAATCCCTCAGGACACAGGTCACAGGACACAGCACACAGGACTCAGATTGGAAATTACCACTCAGCAGATGAAAGGATATCGGGGAAATAGCTGGTCTGCAGCTTTTATCTGATTGACCTCTTTTCTGAATTCCAAATCTCTTACCTACATTTGTTCTCCCTCATGAAGAGACTGGCTTGAAAGGATATGTAAGACCGTCTGTTAGGGCGCATAACCTGCCGTCTTCTCAGATTGCCAGTCATCCGAACAAAGTGCCCATATGATTCAATCCCTGTTTCTGCCTCTGGGGTCTGGTAGGTGACAGGCAGCACGAATACAGCTTTTCTAGTTTCACATGGATTTAACTTCCAGGCAGAAAAGCAGGACCTGACACTAATCTTCTCTTAATTGCATGGAAAGCCAAATCACAGCAAATTTATTCTTAGGAAAAATTGTGTGCAACTTGGAAATATGTAAACAAAATCACTGAAGGTCCTCTTGGTGGGGTGCTGGGCATTGTCTAGTAGGTGCTTTGGCGCTTAGCTGATTCCTTAGAGTAATACCTTTGGTTATCTTTCTAGAGATGGGTATTATTCCACTCTGGGGATAAACGTTTTGTTGTATAAAACTGCTAGCAAAGGAAATGATTCTGGCCCATTGCAAGAATGTAGAGACAATTAATTTTCTGCCCTGCAGAAGAAATTAACCCAAACATCATATTTTATAACCTGATATAATATTACCCAGATTTGCTTCTAATAGCAAATTTATGTCAGCATTTCTTTTTTTTTTTTTTAATATTTTCTTTATTTTTTGAGAGAGGGGAAGGGAAGGAGAAAGAGAAGGACAGAAACATCAATGTGTGGTTGCCTCTCATATGTCCCCTGCCGGGAACTGGCCCGCAACCCAGGCATGTGCCCTGACTGGGAATCGAACCGTGATACTCTGGTTCGCAGGCCCGCGCTCAATCCACTGAGCTACACCAGCCAGGGCTATGTCAGCATTTCTGATTGCCAATGCCTGGCTTGCTTAGAGAAGTCACGTGGCTTGCAAGCTATGGGAAAGGGTCTGGATTTTACTGTAAGTGTGATATTGAGACAGGAGACAGCAGGGGAAGAACTCTGAGACTGCAATATTGTTACTGGCCAGTATTTAGCAAGGACATGCCTTTTACCGGGTGTTCCAACATTGCAAGGGACACTATGTTAGCAAGAAAGAAGGCAAGTCCTTGAAATTCTGTGTAACATTTCCACTCTCTGAGAAAGAAAGCCTTGAAACTGTGTATTCATTTCAGGGCCTGAGTGTGAAGAGGGTCCCTGGTGCCCAAAGAAAGAGCCCATAAAACAACTTTGGTTAATTGTCTACTGGTCACTATCTGTTTTATGAGGGAGTCCCTGATGCTTACAGAAAGAGCCCATAAATAACTTTGGAAAGTGCCCCCATTTTAATTAACTGCCTCCTATCATGTATTTGTTTTATACCTACGTTTGGGTAGTCACATTCCCCCTGGAAAGTTGGCCCATTTACCCATTAATCAATATGTAACTTTTTGCCTCTTATCCCACCAACTATATAAATCCTGATAACAAAGGACTTGCTCTCTGGCTTGGGGGCTCAGGGTGCTTTTGGCTCTTTGGCCACTGGGCCTCTGGCCACCCGGCCTCAGGCCGCCCAGGGGCTGGCCACCCTGGTCTTCGGCCACTCTTGCTTTTGTCACCCTGTTTTGCCCTGAAACTTAGCCTTTTGCCCCCTACTCTACCCAGTCCTGTTCTCTTCAATGGGAACGGGCCACTAATAATCCGATTATATGTTACTAGATTTGCTGATAGGTAATTCTTTACACGCGTCAGCCAGAAGAACCAGGTCTCTCTGGTCAACAATAGGAAACCATAGGAAAGTTTCAAGTCTACAAAAAGCATAATGTGACTTATCCTCTTTAATATGCACTTGGGCTTCAGGGTGTTCTAAAGTCAGATAGACGTGGGGCTTTGGGGAAGCTACTCCGTCTTTCTTTGCCATAGATTCTTCATTTATGAAGTAGGTAGAATGATAACTGTAGTGCAAGGTTGTTGTGAAGATCACATGAAATTGGAGACACACGTGCCTCCCCTTTCCTGGTGTAAATCATTGCTCGCCTCGATAGATGTGTCTGCACTAAAAGCAGGCTGGGCTGACTTAGCCTCCAGAACCACCCAGAGACCATCTTCTGAGTGATGTTTACTTCATCCTCAAAGGAAGAGAGAGGTCATGGAGGCAGAGTTAAACTAGGTCAGGGACAGAGGTGGGGTGAGAGTAAGAATTTAAACACGTGCTTAAATTTAAACATGAGCCTTGGCAAGCCTGCAAATCTAGACTGAATAAGAAAGAGTTTAAAAGCATTTTTATTTTGTTCTGGCCTGGTAGACAAATGCAAAATATTAATTATTCTTATGAAAGCCAAGAAAGAAAAAGCAAGAATACAAAGTCAGTTCAGAAGGTATCCAGCCATATAATATAAAAAATAGAGACATGTATTGAAGATACAAGATACAAGAAATATTGTACATAGGACAATGATGCCTCAGTCCCCTTCAAAGTAGGCACCTTGGGACCTCACACAGCTCTCACATCTCCATCAGCTGCCCTGTCGTATTTTCCTGAATCTCATTGACGGTCTGAAATTTCTTCCCTTTCAAAGATGATTTTCATTTTGGGAAAAGGTAAAATATCAGGACACAAAATATGGGCTGTAGAGGGTGCTGAGACACCTGGGGGATTTGATGTTTCTCTACAAAAGAACATGATGCATGATTGGGTGTGTTACTGTGATAAAACCGCCAGTCACCAGTTGCCCATAGCTGTGGCCTTCTAAATCATCCAAATAGTTTCTGCAGAGGAAAGTTCCAGCTTAACACACAACTGATGCAGATTTGTTGCTAACTTGTTCAATCATTTGGAATGCGAGGGCCACACAGCATACATACTCACTCAACAGCATCTACCACCCCCACTGACTAGTACAGTGAAATCATTATTGTTCATGCATGTGCGTTCCAGTCCACTCTCCTTGGCTGCCAGGTGACATCAGTGTTGCACAAACCATTCCCCTTAGACTAACAATGGCTAGACTTGTTCTAGACAGATCTCTTATGTTCTACGTTGCAGATAAGTTTGAGTAAAAGAAATCATTTCGTGCATAGATTTCTGGGTCTTTCTTTTCAAAGATCCCTGAGTAATGACCTTCTATTCCTTTGTTTGGGACAATTCTTTAAGCCAAATTAGAAGAAAGGAAAACTTAGTCTAGAAAACTCTGAAAAGAGAGAAGAAACATTGGTTGCCCAGGATGTCTGAAGGTTCCCCTTGCTCTTTACCAGTTGACTGTCAGATGGAACACCTGGTGTGGCAACAACCCCATGAAGTTAAGACTGTCTCCCTCATGGTACAGATGTTAAGACTGAGGCCCAGAGAGCTTAGGTAACTTTGCAAAGCTGGTGAGTATTGTGGCTGGGACTGAGAGCAGGTCCCATCTGACTCTAAATGCCACCCTCCTAACTGTCGATGTAGGTATGTGGCAGCATTTGGACAAGGTTTGACCTGTACCAAATGAGTATTTTTGCCTTCAAAATATTTGAATTTTGAATATTTTTAACTAAATAAAGATTTCACTGTTCTATCCCCTGTTCTCATAATTTCTTTTCCTGCTCAGATAGTAAAAAAACACATAGATTTAAGTTATTTTAGATTCGTGAGTTATAATCTTCAATTTTCTTAGATTTCTTTTATATTTTATTATTAATGAAACATAACCATATGCATTATATATGTTGCTGTTAGAAATATCAAAATAACAATGTACACATTTTTAACGAAGTAAAGCAATTATTTGTGAGTAATAGATTTTGCCCTCTTCCTGAAAATACAGATTCTTCAAAGGGAGGGTTTTTTTGGATCAAGATAACAGTATTGGATATTTCATCTCTTATTTATTCTATTTTTCTATTTAAAAGACTATCTTATACATTCATTATTTTTTTGCTTTTAAAAATATATTAAAAACTAAGCCTTGTTCATTTCACCTAAATCTTCTGCAAACATTACAATGAGAAAAGGTTTACCATTTTTTCTGACAATTTAATTTCTAAATATAATAATCTTCAATTATTCTAGAGAATAAATATGCCTGACATATTTTTTAAAAAGTCAGTTTTGTACATCTCCTATTAACAATACAGCGTGTTATTAAAATTGCTTAACAGCTAGGTTTGCTTTGTGTAGAATAAATTTATTAGGATGGTGAGAGAAAATATACTCCTGATTTATTTTTGTTGGTTAAGAGAACTGACCGGAGTTAGAGGGGAGAGAATCATGCCCAGGGAGTGGCTTTGCCATCGGGGGCAGTGCCAGAGACCCTCAGGTACTGAGGCAGACCTTGGCTGTATGCCCTGTGTGAGCTCTGCTCAGACTTTACGTCATGCTGGGTCTGACGGCCATTTCTCTGCAATGTGATCATTTCTGCGATCTCAGGAAAATCTGTCTTCCTGCCTCTGAGTTAACAGAGTGGAACATGAGACAGTAAGACTGTATGGCGTGTGTGTGTGAGAGAGGGAGAGAGAGACTATGTTTTTGAGGCAAAGGGAACATGCATATTTTAATTCGTGGAGACACAATGGATTAATTCATCATCTCATAAATTCTGGCCTGTGGCAGCCCTTTGTGGTATTTAGCCCACTAGTAAGAGTTCCTGCTTTCATTTGTTCCAATTTCAGCCATTTTTTTAAATGATTAAAGTAATTGGCTCCTTGGTTTGTGTCTCCTCCTGAGATGTATTTAGAAGAAGGTAGAATGAAACTGAGAGCTATTTTTGAGACTAGCAAAGGGATGTCAGACCCTCCTCTCCACATTTTAAAAGAGACATTGAAAAGAAGCCTTCTGTTCTGGCTAGTCCTTGCAGATTTGCTGATGGAAGGGAGGCACTGACTCTGGCGGGTGGTGGTAGGTGAGACAGTGGCCTGCAGTGGCCATGTTTCTTCAGAGTCATGTTATCATGTCTATGACTCGCCCCTCAGCACTGGGTCTTACTCATCTGAACTCATTGGTTGCATGAGATTAAAACCCACTCAAACCAGTTTAGCAAAAGGAGAATTTACTAAAAGGGTAAGGAGGTGGTTTAGAATACCCCAGGGCAGGGGTGCCGCTCAGCCAGAGGTAGATGGGAGCCGGGCCCCGAAACCAAGTCAAGAGCATATCTCTGTGACTGCTTCATTCTTTGTCTGCTTCACTCTTCTCTGTAAGAGAGATAGCCTAGCTTCCTCTGCTTTTCTCATTCACTGATAGAAGAAGCAATTAATCTTCCAACAGCTTTTAAGTTTAAATAGTATAGGTGTGACTCTCCAGAAATATTTTTCTCCCTCTCCCTCTCCTTCCCTTATCCCCTCTCTTTTTCTCCAGTTCTAAATTCTTAGAGAAGAGACTGATGTACCAATCTGGGTCAATTTCCCACTCCCGGACCAATTAATTGGGTAGATTTTTATATAAAAAATGAATTCTAGGCAAAGTTTAGTCTGAGTGTGAAGAGTCCTTCATGTAAAGAAACAAACCTGGGCCAAGGGCTTA
Source organism: Artibeus jamaicensis (assembly GCF_021234435.1). Lineage (NCBI taxonomy): Eukaryota > Metazoa > Chordata > Mammalia > Chiroptera > Phyllostomidae > Artibeus > Artibeus jamaicensis. The sequence continues at coordinate 37,581,338 of NW_026522030.1, read as the reverse complement.
GGACTCTGGGCGTTGGCCACTAACTGACTGTATGAATATCTATACTTTTCTGGGCCTCCATTCCCTGGGCAGGGTGGTAAATGAGATCATCTCTGTGGCTAATTAGGGCTTTTACAATGAGCTTTTCCTGCTGTAGTGGGAAATGACATTGGTTTGCTAAGGGAGGAAAGTCTTGGGAAGAGAACTGTAAAGTTTATTAGCAAAATCCAATCCTGATTATTGGTTTCTGAAAAGGTATGTTTTATGGGATTATTCTTCTGGGGGTGTGTAGGATTGATGGGTATTTACCTATGTGGCTGGGGGAGGGGAGAGGAATAGAATTTCACATGCATGATTGACATTTGGTGACATGATCCCATTGCCGTCATCAACTGCCTAGATATGACATGTTTGTGCCTAAGACTGGAACTGAGGCCATGGAAGCAAGAGGGAAGGTTGTACTGAGGAAATATGGCATTTTGAAAGAATAATTCCTTGCACTTCCTGTAGCGTATATTATGAGGAAGGCAGAGAGTAGAAGATGATGATGCCCTTCTGTAGCTAAAACTCAGAACTATCTCACTGACCGTGTTACAGGTGGAGACAGGGCCTGGAGTGGGTCTACCTCAGACTGGCCTGTACTGTGTGAGTTCTTGACTTTGTGCAGAAAAGATTTCACAGTATGAGTCCATTTTGAGAGTACATTTATTAAAGCTGGGAACAGTGTAACAATAAAGGGCTTAGGGGAGAAGAAGCAAAAGGAGAGATCCTAGGCTGTGCTCTGCTTTAGTGTCCTAGAAACATTATAGGAAAGAAGTGAGCCGTGCTGGGCTGTGTGAATTCACTGAGAAGTAAAAGTCACAATGACAGAAGTGAGCCTGGTGCGGCTGCTTTTAGCTCAATGGAGAGTCAGAGAAAAAGGGGGCCTTGGAAACAGATTCATGGGCTAAGTCTCGAATGAGCTGCCACTGCCCACTGCTTCCCTGGTTGCAAGTCTTATGGGGACCCTTAGAATTTAGGAGAGAAAAGTAATGTTGCATGTCTGAGAGGGAAGAGAGGCATGAGCGTGTTCCAGAGAGAGCCCTGGGTCTTTGTCTGGAGGGTTTTTATCTTTTTTCTGTAGGATGGGAAGTCTAGGGTACATCTCAGGAGAGGGTCTTTAGAGAATATTCATTAGTTTTTCAGGTACGTTTTTCAATATGTTGATGCACTAGAAAGAGAATATAGGGGAATTTTGGATTTTTCTCCAGTCAGCTTCATGCTTTACTTTTATTTTGGGTCTGTCTGGCTCTCATCCTTTGTGGGGGTTTTGTTGTTGTTGTTATTTGTTTCCCTAACGTCATTTGTCCTTGGGTTTGGCAGGCACAAATGTCACTAATTGAGTGTCTGTTTCCTATCTCCCTAACCAGCATGATTTAAGCTGTTTATTCTCTTTTCAGGGAAGAGAGGTACAAGCCACTTGCTCTCAAAAGTCCTTGGTTAGGGAAGGTAATGTCTTGTGACTTACTAGCTGGCTGAAGTTGGTCAAATTATTTGGTCTTGTTTAATTATGTTGTCTCAGTTTCCACATCCCACATTGCCAGGGAATTTTCCTAGCTTTTTACTTTCCTGCCTCAATCATTATCTGTCCCTTCCAATTTTCTACTCCTTCATTCCTTCCAGACTCACCTTCTCTCTTTACATCAACTCTCATCCCTCAGTCATTCTTTATTCTGTTAGTCTTCCAGCCCTAACAGACTCCACATGGCTCCCTACGAACTCTGAACTCCAGGTCAATTGTCGACCATCCCCAACCATTCTCAACATTGCCCCTCAGACCTCCCACTCTGTCTTACACACCAGAGAGAACTCCCCCACTTTGTCCATGCCAACGCAGGTCACCCACCTATCTTTCCTTTTGAGCTTTGTCCTCTGGGAATTTCTCTGTATCTCTCAAACCTCCTTTCCATCTCAGCCAAAATTCTACCACACCCTCTGGCCAAAACTAGGTCCCAACACCTGTCCCTTTAATAATAGTGTGTATGTTTCAACTTAATTTTGTCCCTTTCCACTGGCATCTTCTAATTTATAAACAAACAAGCTACTTCTTTTTTACTTAGGTTTAATACACAGAAATATGGGTAATTAACAAAAATGAAGTAAACTCATTATTTAACTCAGTCTCCTGGTTGTTGTTGAAACTTGGTGGAACAGAACTTCCAATCAGGTTATGAAATGAAAGGACACATTTTGAATACAAACCCCAATTCATGCAGACTTCAACATTAAACACAGCTGAAAATCCTAAAGAGGAGCCAAAGAGAAGGGCTTGGTTTTGTGGCTCAGTGATGTCATAAGACCTTGATTTCTTTCATTTTGTTTATTTCTCCTTCCATGGTGACAACTTCATCTAGCTGAGGCCCCACGATGGGTACGGGTCCCTGACCTGAAGGCTCCCTGGATCACCTCTGCAGGCAAGAGAAACTTCATCCCGAAATCCCAGCCAAAGTCCAATCACTTTGGTTACCGAGTGAAATGTTATGTTGCCATAGCCTCAGTCACATGTTCTATCCATTCGTGCAGCTGGAGTGGAGTTTCCTTTCCCGAAACCAGATGAATACCCTAAACTAAAGCAGAGGGTCTCCCTTTTGCTTGTGTATTTGCAGGACCTGCAGATTGGTTTGAGACTGTAGTTGCCAGCCCATCCCTGAGTCTATGTCTGGTTGATGCTCTAACCTTTCTTAACCCCAGCCCTCCCACTCACCAGGACACTAGATGTTAACAAAATGCCATGTGGAAAACTCCAGAACTGTGTGTAGAACTCTGTGGGCAGAGATGAAAGGAGGCAGAAAAGTGATGAGGGGGTAAGAACGTCTCGGCCCTATAATAGTCATGGTGATGTCATGACTTTAACTCTCCAAACATCTGTTGGGAGGCTTTTATTGCTAAAAGTAGAACAGCTGATTAGAGGACAAAATGAACAGAGCTTCCACTGAATTCTGACCAGAAGGGAAAAGCCAGTTGGTGAGACAGAAGGTATGGGAAACATGGGAGGAAGTAACTGAGTCACCTTAGAATTCGTAATGGTAGAGAAAGAAAACAAATGGACACGTTCAGACACATTCATTGGATTTTTTTTTTAATTATAGAAGGGCAAAATGAGGTCACAGTCAATTTCTAAAATGGACTGTCACTTAAGAAGAAGAGTAGCTTTAAAAAAAAAAGCATCTACTCTGTAATTTGGGGTAATCCTAAAGAGGACACTGAGGAGACATTAAAGAAATAGAATGTGCTCAAGGAATAACCCAAGCCTAGGTTCAGAAAGAATAGAAACAGAATCTCGGAGGCAGAGCACAGTCAGGGGTGAGCGTAAAACGGCGGCTGTGGCACAAACCTGCACAAATGAAGCATCTTGAAAACTAGCTGTAAACGATCTGACACTTGAGAAAATGTTAAGGCCATCGCGTTTGCAGGCCGTTGTCTGCCTGGTACCGCACGCGGTTGCCCTGTGCCCGAGGTCTTCCCCTTAGGCCATGCCATTTTCTTCTTGCATTATATTTCCTTAATTACCTTTTCATCCGTACACATGTCTCACTCCACTCAATTTTAGCCTTAATGGGGTCAGAGACTGTTACATATTTCTTTTCATCTCCCACAACATCTGGCACAGTCGCTTGTATGTAGTTTATGCTCCAAAACTGAATATTATTGATAAAAGGGTAGATTAAATTAATGAGGACTGCAAGGTCAGAGCATTGGTTACAGTGAAAATGGTGGGGCCTGTGAAGCATAATGGGAGGCTCAGTCAGTGTCAAAGTCAGTGTGTTCAGTCTAGGGGTTTAGTGAGGGTGCAAAGTACGTGGGGTTAGATTCCAAAGGCACTAAGGCAGAAATGCAATGTAGACAAAACTGCCATTTAAACTCTTTAAATTTCGATGTTGCACTATAAGTGATTTCAGTTACACTGGAACTAGGCTGTCTTAATTTGAACACAGATGAAGTTCTTGGTTTCTGTTTGGGGACATGCTACACAAAGAAATACGCTTTTTTGGGGGGGGCGGTTGTCAGGTGGTGATGATGGTGCTGTCTGCACTCTTCCAAAGTATAGTGAATTATGCATATTTGCAGTATGTATGTTTGGACTCCATTGTAACTATGTGGCAGTTAGATATTGATACCTGATGAATTTAGGTAAGTGGTTTAATCCTTCCTGGCTCCATGGCTGATCACCTTGTACTGTGACCTTTTAAGAAAATTGCCCACCATTCGGCAAATCTAAATAAACCAAGGCATTGGAGATGCCTTCCACTAAGAGTTGGACTTAGAAGTCGGTGTGAAGGTGGAGGGGAGGATGAGTCCCCTATGATTTTATAACCTTCCCTCCTCTTCTCTCCACAGTATTGCCTCCACTTTCTGCACTATCCAAAATACTCAGACGGGTATATTTTGGAACTGCTCTTTGTTCCTTTAGCAGATGTGGACTATTGCTTCAACAGATGGGTAGACTGGTTGGGATGAAAAGACTACTAACTATCAACCTGACACTGTGTATAACTATTCATGATCATAATGCAGAAGGCTCATTTCAAAACATTAATTAGCTTGAGGCAGAAAAGTACCAATCCAAGTGCAATGTTTAACTTTGCTAGACTCAGAAAACAGTTTTAAGAACCCCAATGAATGTGGAAGCTTGCAGCTGAATAAAACAACCCCTTATACAGAAAATATGTCTCATCATAGGAACAATCTAGCTATGCAGTGATGGTCGACAGGCAATCATTGCCCGAGAAATTAGCCAGGAGGTCAGCCTAAATACGAACATTATGAGTTCTTTGCCTCAAATGCTCAAGGCGGGTTGTCTTGTTTTGTTGACATTGCTGTTAAGGAAAAAGCAAATCACGAATCTGGATATCCTTCCCCATAATATTATCCATCTGCCCAAATGTAATCTGCTCACTTCCTGGCTGACATTTGACATCTGTGGTTGTTTCTTTTCACAGTGATTATGAAAAATGCCTCATGGCGACTGGTGCTCGCTAACATGATATAGGACAGTCACTGGAAGGCTTGCTTCCAAGTTCTTCAACTGCAAGCCCCCGTCCTCCAAAATTCCTTAAATTCAGATGTTAAAACTCCAAAAGAGCAGCAAGGCAAACCCATGTTTTTTTGTGAAAACTTCTCAAGGGAAGTATGTTTTGAAAATTCTTTTTAAGAATTAACCTTCTAAGGATAGAAGAAAGATGTGAGCAAAAGGATGCAAGGCCAAGGTCAACTAACTCTGACTGAAGGAAAAAAAGATGTAAGCCTGTTTTGCAGGATCCCTCCAGGTGCAGAGAGGAATAGTTCCTCTGCTAATGGTGAGCAGCTGTTCAAACAGAGGTGCTAATGTCAACTGTCATAACTAAAAGTAGTTGGAAAAATGTTTAAAACAAGTGACAAGATGATCTCTCTAAATATGAAGGGTTATGCATGCACCAAAATTGGATTAAAAAATGGGAGACTCTCAAAGATATGCTCTTTTCCTCAACCTTTACTTTTATCTGGTCTATTGATTGTGTGGTGTTAGTCCCATTACAGTGACAAGAAACTTGAGTTCTATGAGCTGAAGTTTATGCCGCATAGCTGTTTGTGGGGGAGACTCCAAAAGAATTTGGAGTGATACCAACACTAGTCACACATTTGGAAGTTTTCTCATAAGTCTGAAATCTAACTGAGCTTTAAATCATTAAAGAGAAGGGAAGAGTTCATTTCTGTTCAGCCTTGTTTCAATATGTAAAAAAATTACAAATAACTGCAATGAGAAAGCTGGCGAGGGTCCTTGGTGCACAGTTCTCTGGAGAGAGACACATTCGGTTTACCCCTATTTGTCAATTAGTATTTCCCACTTCCCTATTGCTCTTTTTATTAATTCAAAATGCTCAGTTGGAGGCTTCTAGGGGCAGAGGCTTTGTCTGCACCCTCCTTTGTGTTCCCCAACCCCTCCCTTTCCTTCAGTGGATGTTTGATTCATGTCGACCTGGGAGAATTTTATGAACCTTCAAAGGCCTTCCTGAGGAGCGAGCAAATGTAAGCAGAGGGAGTGGAGAGACTGGCTTCGTCTCTCACTTGGTGGGTGATGACCTCTTGGAGATGAATGTGAAAGCCAAGTGTCAGGAGAGAAAGATGTAGCTCAACTGGAATTTCAGACTCTTCCCCTGCAACCGCTGGGTGATGTACAAGGTTGCTCTTGAAGACGGAAATCTGTTCTGTTCCAAGTTCTCTGGCTTTTATCCTCAAATGTTGCTCATAATTTCAAGCCAGTTGAGATGGATGCCGTGCTAGTGGAATTTACATTGCATCACTCTAAAAATGTTTCCCTTTCACTTGGCCCTGAGTGATGTGTTTCTCCTTTTTACTTCTTCCTCCTGCAGAGATAAAATGCTCAGGCGAGGATTTAATGGTTTTATGGCCCTGCAGCTGGCAGCGGTAGATCACAGAGCTCAGTGCCGGAATCCAATTATTTCCTTTGTCTGAGACAAAAACCAATACTTGGGAGAAGGGCCTCTTTGCTTACAGGGTTGCTTGATTTAGGATTTTGTTCTAGAAAAGACAGGTTCTCTGATACAGCTTGGATCCTGGATCACAGAATCTCTCCTGCTTGGTGCTGGCCACCTGAATACACTTGGGATGCAGGAAATAGGACAAAAGAACCCTTAGTTTAAGCTTCTGTCTACTTTATGGCGTAGGATAAGTGTTAGACTAGCATTAAATATTGTAGGCTGATGGCGGTGATTCCAGAAACTTACTAGCAATGCAGGGGATACCTGGGGAGTAATTCTGTAAAGAGAAGCCTCCACTGAGAGCTAAGCCTTGGTGAGCAAATGTAGGAAGAAATGCATAAATGCACAGGTAGATAAGATAGCTAGAAACGCCGGGGGGGTTCACTAGCTTAGAGTGGATAGGAGAGTTTCCAACTCCAACCCAAAGATAAAATGTTTGTGTTTCACTTTTTTTAAATGTAGCCATTGCAAAATGCAAAATGCAGAGGGAGAGAGAAAGAGAGAAGGGAGAGAAATAGTTTCGTGGTTTTCCAGTTTTCTGTCTCTGTCTCAGCAGTCTTGTGGAAAGATACGATGATGTGCTCACAAAGAAGCCCAGAGCAAAGAGTGAATCATCCAAGGACACAAAAGAATTAGAATTAAAATTGGGATCAGAAGCTGGGCAGAAGCGGGTGGGTCAGAGTGTGCGCCTTGAAGTCGAAGGGGCCCGGGTTTGAATTGCAGTGCTGCAGCATGACAGGGCTGACCTCTTATCTGAGCTTTCATTCCTTCATCTATAAAATGGGCAAATAATATTACCCAGCTAATATGTTAAGAGGATTACTGATAATGTATACAACGTATTTTCCCCCATGGTAATCCTGTGGAGTAGGTGAAAGGGAACAGAAGGGAATAAGACAGAAAGGAAGTCAGACTCGGATTCTGGAGGAACTAGCATTCATCATCTGTGCCTGTCAACACGCCTGGGCACAAGGAAAACAGACGGACTTTTTAACCAACAGTGATACAGCACAGCCAAGCCTGCCACAGACTCAGTGAAAGCCCATGGGAACGCTAGCACTGCGGAGCAGCCGAGCTTTTCTTGTATCGCCATCGTTAACTCTGGGAGGTTGACTTGGTCCTCACTCCAGCGTGAAGGCAGAAAAGGCAGGATGCTCACTTCACGTGAGGTGCTCTGTCCCCTGAACTTCAGCAATGTCACTGCGAAGGACCGGGACGCACTCACGCATCTATGTCCTTTCCTGGCATATACCATTGACACTGCTTATTGGCTGGTTTGGGGTAAACGGAAGTGAAATCATGCTAAAACCTCATCTGAATCATTGTTCTTGTCAGTCCTCAAACCCGGACCATTCCGTGCTGTCTGGTCTAGCTAACTCACTTAAGCCCAAGAACGATGAATTAAAAGGATATAGATAAGGTTGGTCAGGGTTATAAAAAGAAATGCTAAGCAACCAGACCTCAGCAAAAGAGAGTCCAGGCTCATCTGTGGATCTCTAAAAGGACAGGAATAAATGAGCAATCTTTTGGGGTGACATTAGAGATCGATTAGTTTCAATAACTTTTTCTAACCCTGGGTCACTCTCTTGAAAATTCAAATCCTAGAGAAAAGAATCTGACAGGTGCAGCTCAGGTCACATGTCTATAGTCCCTCCCAGACACTATCACATGAAGGAGGGACATTTTCTTCAAGGGGAAGAAGGGAAGCTAAGTAGGTCAAAACATCACCTGTCTCCCCTCTGGTTAGTACTCTTCCAGAAAAGTCACGATCTCCTGATGCTGTAGTCCCGCAGTCTCTGCGGAAATGCCTCTGTAGGGTTCAGTGAGAAATGATTAACCAAGGTGCGTCCATGTTTTGCATATCATTCCTGAGCGGTGTCAGTTAGTGACCAAGCTTCAGTATAACTTAATAAAGCTGCTTGTGAACATCGCAAGGTCCAAACATTGCAGGCTGCATCCCAATATGTGCATAGGAGCTTATGCACTCCTAGGCCTTGTTGTTTAGAAAGATGCATCTCCTGTGCAGCCAGAAGACGGGAGCTGCTGGGGACTGCAGCAGGAAGTGTCCAGAGGGCTGGTGTCCTGGCACTCCAGGGCTATGTTGAGCACAGCCACCTGAAATAGTTCTCTGGGGAAGAGCAGACAAGTGTCAGATGCTCCGTCCCTGCAGCACAAGGTGCTGGTTCTTCTTGATTGAAAGCATTCAGAGACACCCCTCCAGCCCCCACCCCACCTCCCAGGGCAAAGTGGCTTCATTCTGAGGCAAAAATCTCTACCTATGTCCCTCTCCCCACTCTCTCAGGGACCAAGGGCCCTCCCTGTACAAACGTATCGGAATCTGTTTTTAGCAAAGGATGTGAAGCACTCACTCATATAAAAGTAAACAATAGCTACTATTTGTATAACACTTCATGTGCTTCTAAATGTCATCTCTGAATCTTTGCAATGACCCCCAAGAGCTGGAATGCCCATTCCCTGCCCCCCATACCCTCTCTCTACCTTTCTCTTTCTCTCCTCCCCCCACGAGACTGACTTTCTATGAACCCATCAACAGATTTCCTTGCCCACTGGTTTCTTTTCAGGTTTGGCCAATATGAATCACCAGCAGGACAGAGGAGGGTGAGAAGAGAGGAAGACGACGGTGTGTTTTTCCATGGCTTCCCTTCTGCTGGACCAGGGATTAACAGTTTCACTTGGAAGGCCACAACTCCTGCTGTGGAGCCCTTCCCTATAGCTACAGCTATAGCTCTCTCCTTGTGGTGGGAACTGTTATTTCTCCTCGTGCCTTCAGATGTAGGAGTAATAAAGGACTCCCGGCTGGAGACCTCCCCAGAGTGCTTCAGCATGCCTCGTTGGTCACTCCGAACCCTGCACTCAGCTTCGTACATCACCCCTCATTAAACCCTCCTCAAATACCGTGTTTGAGTGTATTTTCTGTTTGCTGCGAGGACTCTCCCTGTTACAGCTGTATCACTGTCCCTATTTTATAGATGAGAACACTGGGGCCCGACAAAGAACATGTTGAACCCACACTGTCTATCTATAAAACTCAGGCTCTTTCTACTAACCTAGTCCATTCTTCCGTCTTCATATTTAGGAGAGCTCTTGCCTTCAGCTAAAGAATTGCACTCTGGCCTTTGAGGCATTAATTTATGTGCAGGGATGCATTTTTGGAAGAGTAACCCTTTCTTCTTCCCACCAGGCATATGTCCCACTTCGTCCCACCCACCAAAATTTTTGAAGTTTCTGTTGAGAAGGGAAGGGAAGGGAGGGGAGGGGAAGGGAGGGGAGGGGGGAGGGGAGGGGAGGGGAGGGGAGGGGGAGGAGGGAGGGGGGGGGGGGAAGGGAGGGGGAAGGGAGGGGGGGAAGGGAAGGGAGGGGAGGGAGGGGAGGGGAGGGGAGGGTCCTTATTTTCAATTTTTGAAGAACCTTACATCCTTTAGTTAAAAAAGAATTGTTTTGAATCTCTTTTCAGTCTGGAATACCTCCTGAGATTTTGATATTTGCCATCCTATTAAGCATAATTCTTAAATTTATCTGAAAACAACCTTGATAAAATCCAACTCAAGGCAAGTCCTGAAATACCAGTCACAGAGGAACCTAATTAGCTATTTTTCTCCTACTGTAGATGCTACAGAGTACCTTTGAGCTGGAGATGACCTTAGAGATGACCTTAGAGACCCAGTTTTTTACCTTCATTTTGAGTAACATAGACCTTCTTAAGATTTGAAAAAGCTATGAGCCCTCTCCCAGAAAAAATACAAACTCTCCCCCATCTATCTGTCTGTCTGTCTCTCTCTTTCTCACACACACACGAACACGAAATATTTCCTATAATTCGGGGGATTCCTTGCCATCCTGAAGCCCATTCATGGACCCCCGGGTTAAACTGCCAATTCTAGGCTAACCCCTTAGGTTTACAGATAAGAAAGCTGATACGCAGGCAGGTAAAAGGACTGACCCAAGGTCACACAGCTCATTAGTTGGTATATTAATCAGGTTGGACTTAGTTATGCTAAAATAACAAGCAACAAACTTCGGTGGCTTAAAACAATATATTCATTTGTTATTCATGCTGTGTTTCCACTGTGGGTGCTCTGCTGTGTGTCATTTTTACTTAGGAATGCAGGGTGACAAATGCCTTCTAGAATATCATCAGTCATCATGACAGAAGAGGAGAGAACATCTGTCTTTGTGACAGAAAAAGGGAGAACAGGACGAATTGTGCACTGATTCTGAAGCTTTTGCCTGTAAGGGACACATGGCTGCTGGTCATACTTCATCGGCCAAAGTAAGTCACATGGCCATGCCTAACCTCGGGTGGCAGAGAGACATTTGGTGGATGGCACAGATGACTGAGAAAGCTGGAAAAGCTAGAAGTAAGACCAAGCTTTTTTATTTTTTGTCTAGAGTTCTCAATTTTTCCAAGGCCACCATATCATGGTCTAATTCATCCGAGTATATCCACAGATTTGTCACCAGCTTAGGAGAGATGTATTTCTAATATAAAATCAAGACCAAGTTGGAAGCTTCTGTTTGTCTTATTTGCGAATGCTGATTTCTCTGGCACAGTTCATTTAAGATCCTAGAGCAACAAAGGAGGCCTATTTCATACTGAATGGGTTGTTACTAATTTTATACTATGCTCATTTTTCAAACCAAAATCTTTTTTATTCCACTGTCTATTGCTCTTCTGTTTTCAACATGCATTCCATAGTTTGGGACCATGGTGTGAACAGTGTAAACACAGAGGAGTTTCTGGACTTTTCTTAATTTTGGCAATTAGTGATATTTGTAGCTCTATTTTTATCTTCAGTTGTTCATTTATTCCACAATTTACTGAATACCTGCTTTGTCTTGAGGGTTGTAGTGAGGGGTAACTCAGAAAATTCACAGAGCCTAGTGCAGAGTAGTTGCTCAGAACACGTTGGCTGGTGTGTGTGTGTCTTTGTATTTTAAAATCAGTATAGGATAATGATTGAGAGCACATGCTTACTGTAAGGTTTAGGCAGTTTAATTAATCTCCTTGTCCCTCAGTTTTCTTCATCTATTAAATAGGAATAATAATATTACCAAACTCTTAGGCTGTAGTATTAATTACAGTAATTTGTGTAAAACATCTACTCAGGACCTGGATCAGAGAAAGTCCTTGATGAAACTAGCTATTATTAGTGTTATCCGCATAACTACTGAAAAATTTGATTGCTATTCCTCACATAGGCAGTGCAGCGAGGAGGAAAGAGCACCGACGTTGGGATCAGGTTGGCTTGGGTTCCAACCTCAGCTGTTTACAGTATAAATTGAGCTGCTCTGCACTTCGGTTCCTGAAAGAGGGTCATTTGAGCTGGGCTGTTAGCTTTGGCTGAGAAAAAAGTGCTCTTTACTGAAGAAATATTTTATTTTATGTTTTTAAATATGTTTTATTGATTATGCTATTACAGTTGTCCCAATTTTCCCCCTTTACTCTCCTCTACCCTGCATACCCTCCCACCCACATTCCCTGCCTTCAGTTCATGTCTATGTGTCCCACTTATAAGATCTTTTGCTTCTACATTTCCCATAGTATTTTTACCCTCTCCCTGTCTATTTTGTATCTATCATCTATGCTACTTATTCTCTGTACCTTTTCCCCACTTCTCCTCCTCCCACTCCCCTGCTGCCAACCCTCCATGTGATCTCCATTTCTGTGGTTCTGTTCCTGTTCTAGTTTGTTTTTGTTTTAGGTGTGGTTAATAATTGTGAGTTTGCTGTCATTTTACTATACATGTGTTTTATCTTCTTTTTCTTAGATAAGAAACATTTTATATAATAAAGGCTTGGTTATGATGAACTCCTTGAACTTGACCTTATCTGAGAAGCACTTTATCTGCCCTTCCATTCTAAATGAAAGCTTCACTGGATAGAGTAATCTTGGATGTAGGTCCTTGCACTTCGTGACTTGGAATACTTCTTTCCAGCCCCTTTTTGCCTGTAAGGTCTCTTTTGAGAGATCCACTGACAGTCTGATGGGAACTCCTTTGTAGGTGACTGTCCCATTATCTCTTGCTGCTTCTAGAATTCTCTCCTTCATTCTAATCTTGGGTAATGTAATTATGATGTGCCTTGGTGTGTTCCTCCTTGGGTCCAACTTCTTTGGGACTCTCTGAGCTTCCGGACTTCCTAGAAGTCTATTTCCTTTGCCAAATTGGGGAAGTTCTCCTTTATTATTTGTTCAAATACGTTGTCCACTTGTTGCTCTTCCTCTTCCCCTTCTGGCACCCCTATAATTCAGATGTTGAAAAGTTTAAAGATGTCCTGGAGGTTCCTAAGCCTCTCCTCATTTTTTTGAATTCTTGTTTCTTCATTCTGTTCTGTTTGGTTGTTTCTTTCTTCCTTCTGGTCCACTCCATTGATTTGAGTCCCATTTTCCTTTCCATCACTATTGGTTTGCTGTACATTTTCCTTTCTTTCACTTAGCATAGCCTTCATATTTTCATCTAATTTGCAACGAAATTCAACCATTTTTGTGAGCATCTTTATCACCAGTGTTTTGAACTGTGCATCTGATAGGCTATCTCTTTGTCGCTTAGTTGTATTTGCTATGGGGCTTTGATCTCTTCTTTCATTTGGGCCTTTTTTTTTTTGTCTTGATGAGCCTGTTATGTAGTGAGGGGCAGAGCCTTAGTTCACCAGTGCAGGGCAAGCCAGTTGCTGGTTGTGATGCTGTATGTGGGGCAGGGGTCCAAGAGGGAACAATGGCACTTGCTCTGCTCTCTGCCAGATTTCAGTCTCTTCTGCTGCTTCCCCCAAGCAAACTGGGCCCTTCTTGTGCTGATTCCCGTGTGGGTGGGTTTGTGTATGTTCTAGGACCCTGTGGATTTCTCCAACAAACTCTCCTGTAAGGCTGGGAGTTTCTCCTGGCACCTCTACCCCTACAGGTGTTTTCAATCAGTGTTTTGAGGCTTTATTTCCCCAAGCTGGGACCCTGGGTTGTGCGGTCTGTCTCACTCTCCAGTTTCACCTGGTTTATCTGTGCATGAATATGGGACAGCCTGGTCCACCAGCCACCTTGCGTGCCTCACTGGGTCTGCCTGCTGCCACCCCGTGTTTGGGGTCTGCCAGCCACTGCTTTTTTTTTTTTTTTTTTTTTTTTTTTTTTGCTGCGATCCCTCTCTGCCCAGTGCCTGACTCTGCCCCTCCTACAGGTCTGGATGAATGTGTCTATTTAACTCCTTGGTTGTTGGACTTCCATACAGTTCAATTTTCTGTCAGTTCTGGCTGGGGTTTTTTTTTGTTTGTTTGTTTCTAAATTTTTGTTGTCCTTATTTTGGTTGTGCGAGAAGGTACAGTGTGTCTACCTATGCCTCCATCTTGGCCGGAAGTCTGAAGAAATGTTTTAATTTACAGACACTGTTTGTCTTTCTTTCTCTCTTTTTATCATCCCCTCCTTACCCTCAAACCTCAGAATACCCTGTTATGCATCCCTAATAATTATGCAGGGGAAGGAGAAATTTATTACTATCACTACCAGCACAGTTTGCTGATGCGCTCTGTTTTCGGGCTGTGATATTTACAGCAGCTCAGCTAAGACTTAATTTTCTGCTATTCCCCGAACTTTGCAGCCCTCGTTTTTCATGCACTGTCTGAGATTCATTGTGCTAGCACCTTGGAACTGCTGCTGGAAAGACTGACCATTCAGAATCGGTGAGCAAACAGGGAAAACATTTCACCAGAGACAGGCCACCAGTGATGTGAGCTTAGTTTTGATTCTTAGTGATAGTTTCATACTCTTCTTTCAGCTTTCTGAGCCAACTGCATTTCTCCATCTAATTATCAAATAAGATGCCTTAGGGGCACTTGGACTTGGGAGTTCTTACTTGGAAGTGGTATAGTCCAAGCTCTGTCTGGGTATTGTTTTTGTTTCCTTTTAATCTTGGCCCCTGGACTGGTTTGATATTGTAAGAAACCTCGTCATTTTCATTTTTTCCTCTTATGAGTCACTTGCTAGAATTGCCCTATGACACAAAAACTTGTCTAAAGATATCTCAGGGCCAGCAGACCTTTTTCCTGCCTCATTATCTGTGGATTCATTTGGCTGGCGAGGCAGGATTTTGATCAAAATGTTTTTCTACTCCAGAGTTCACTGCGTCCTACCCAGCCTTTTCCCTGCAGCCCTATGAAAGCATTGATCAGGGATGAGGTGGTCGAATACTTCCTCATCCCATTGTCTTTCACTCTGCAGCCCATCTACTAGGGTGTCAGCAGGCCTACTGTCTGTCATTCTGGACCTATGGCATTTTGGTAACTGCCCTCCCTTCTTCAATACAAGTATCCACATCATTGCACTGAGACCAGCTGATGGTTTGGCTATGTGCTCCCAGCCTTATTTCATCTGTGGGATGGGAACTTAATAAAAATGTGCTCCCTTGAAATTTTGGATTTTTGGACTGAGAGATAGTTAAGCCAGTCTCCTTATAGGCATGAAAGTGAGGGGCACTGAATGCCAGTTTTCTTCCAGGTGAAGCCAGCACACAGTGAAAAAAAATGCAGCAGGCATGGAGACTTCTGAAGAGTATGGAGACCTGGAGATGAAGGGTCCCGAGTGCTTCTTGGGAAGACGCCTGGTGGTGCCTGTCTTCACTTGAGGCTGACTCTTCATCGGGTCCACAGGTACTTCCAAAGCTTTCCAGTAAACCTTCTCATCAACTTAGACTGGGATATATTGGTGTCTGTTACAAGTAACCAAAAAGTCCTAATTGACATAATGTTTTTCTTTACCCAGTTGCTGGTTTTATACTTCTGGTAATAGCTAATGAGAGAAAGCTTAGGGTGTTATCCAGTGCCTCTGTAACCATAAAGGACAATGTTAAAACCTAAATGTGCTTGGAAAAGAATCATCAAATATACCCAAAGAATTGAAAGCAAGGTCTTGAAGAGATATCTGTATACCCATGTTCATTGTAGCATAACTCACAATAGCTAATATGCAGAAGGAACCCAAGTGTCCACTGATGAATGAATGGATAAGCAGCAAGTGGTATATACACATAATGGAATATTATTCAGCCCTAAAAAAGAAAGTCTTATGTGCTACAACATGGATGAAGCTGAAGAACATTATGCTAACTGAAATAAGCCAGTCACAAAAAGAAAGAAAGAAAGAAAGAAAGAAAGAAAGAAAGAAAGAAAGAAAGAAAGAAAGAGAAAGAAAGAAAAAACTAGAGGAGTCATATTCATAGACAGAGAAAGAAAAATGGCAGTTGCCACAGGCTTGGGGGGGAGGGGATAATGGGAATTATTGTTTAATAGGTATAGAGTTTCAGTTCTGAATGATGAAAACAAACTGGAGACTGGTTGCCCAACGATGTAAATGTATTTAACATTCCTGAACTAGACACTAAAAAATGGTTGAGAAGGTAAATTCATGCTATCCGTATTTTATCACAATTTTTTAAAAGTAATAATCAAATTCCCTGAATATATCACTAATTTCTGGGTGTGGGCAGAGACAGTAGAATGAACCTGGCATATGAGTAAGAGGCTCCCATTCTGTTCTAGGCTTTGGGCTCAGAGAAGTATGAACCATCCAGCGCCATTTAACTTCCTTACACCTCACTTTATTCATATGTTCCTTCAATTCATTCATATGAAAACCTGCTTTGTAGGTTCTGTGTCCCGTGCAAAATGCTGGGAACATGAAGATAAATAAGATGCGGGTTGCGGGAGAAGCTTGTCCATGGGAAGTAATTTTGGCCATGTTTGGCAAGACCAACCAAGAGAATTTCACCAGGCAAGAAGGTGAAAGGTGGCACTCCAGGCAGAGAAGCCACACACACAAAGGCCCAGAGTTTTAAAAAAGGCCCGATGTGCTTGCAGAATTCTGAGAGTCACTTTTGAGTTGAAGCCTGGGCAGCAGATGGGGGCAGATAGGAGGAAGCAGTGGTGGGAGGTGTGGGCTGAATAGGGAGCCCGGACTGCACCGTGAGAGGGTTTCCCACGGATTGTTTCAGAGATGGGCAGCATTTCCTGTGTGTCTGAGGACCCCTGACCTCTCAGGAGACTCCTAGATGAATAACCTGGGAGATGATCTACACTCTGTCTCCCTCTTTGGTATTTTGGGGACTCCTTAGTATAGCAGAATCCCCGCTATAAAAAAGAAATCCTGATTGACTAACCCAGCACTTTCCAAATTTCTATGAGCATAGAACTTTTTGTTGGTGTATCCTCTAGTGAGAGGCCTACATTGTAAAATAAATCACTTTGGAAAGTCTGTGTTAAGGTTGGGACCCTGGAATATAGGACCCTGGAAAATGGTTTTGTTTTTTAAAGGATGAGGAGATTTTACTGGGAGAAGATCTCCCATTCTGTATGTCCAAGATTCTGTTTCCGTAAAAGCCTTCCTCTGCTAACTTTCCCAATGGGACGAGGTCACACAGGAGAAGGCTGTGATGTCAGGGGCAGCTGGGTTTGACATCTGTGTATGTGTTCTGCCCACAGGGGTGCCTTACTTCCTCCCACACAAGCGAGTCTCTGAGGCAAGGATTTAGGTGCACGTAATTGGTTTGGGAAACTACCCCAGGAAACATTCATGGTGGGGTGACAGACTGAAGCAGGGGAGTTAAGGCAGCCGAAACTTAATGTGTTATCAAGCAATTTCCTACTGGGGGCAACTGAAGCTTTGGGAAGCTCCGAGAGGCAGTCTGAGCTCCACACCTCCAAGTTATTCTACCGGAGTTGCGAGGGATCCGAGGCATTTATCCATCGGCTCCTGCCAGTGAGTGGTTAAGGGCTGCTCCTTTTAATTCCCTGGCACTGCAGGTCTGCCACCCACAAGAGCAGAGCAGACTCCAAGGACTAGAGAAAGCCCACGGACAGAGGCAGGCAGAAACTGGCATCTGGAGGTCAAACTGACTGGAAGGGGCTTAGGGCAGCAATTTCCAACCGGTGTGCTGCAAGAATTTTTAAAACATGCAACATGTGGCTATTTAGTCAGGGGCACTAACCTCTCTTCCCTTAGATTGTCAAATTTAAAAAATGACAACAGCCAACACAATAGCCATACATTGTAAATAAATCAAAATTATATCTATTCTTTCAGCAAAAAGCATATATTTTTTGGTGTGCCACAAACTGTTAGTAACTAGTTTATGAGCGCCGTGAGATGAAAAGGTGGATGGTCACCGGCCTAAGGGATAGATGGGACCGGGGCACAGAAAGCGTTGTCTCAGATAGTGGGGCATGTTCCTGTTCATTTATTTCAAGATTCTAAAAGTCCAGCTGTAGCTCTTTCTTTTTGACAATATCCCAATGATCTCTTTAATGTTTCTCAAATGTTGACCTTTTTTATCCCAGGTCCCAGATTTTTGATTTGTGTGTTACTCCAAACTGTATCTTAGCCCCTCTGAAGAGGCATGTTGCCACCATCAAGTTTTTGCTTCTGTTTTGGACTGGAATCTCCTTTCTAAGTTGCTTTAACTTTGTCTGAAGCCGGGTTCATCATGCTCATGTCTCCTAGCTGTTGAATGGAAGAAGATTAGGTGGGCCACTTTGGACTATGTCCTTAAATCAGTCCTTTCAGTTCCCTCTCAGTCCCCAGCACAATCCCTTTGGACATCCGAATACCAGGACTTATCTTTTCATCATTAACCAGCTCGTGCTTCGTTCGTATGTGTGTGTGCCATTAATTCATTCAACAGCAACTCATGGAGCACCCGCGCAGGGCAACAGGCACCACCACGGCAGATGATCCGGGGGTAGGTGCGAGGTGAGGGTACAGGGCGGCAGTGGCTCCAGGGGGGACCTGAGTGCAAGGCTCATTCAGGCCTAGGGCAAGTCACTTTGCCTTTCTGAGGGTCGGATAACTCATTTATAAAATACCACTGGTATGAACTAAATTTTGTCCCCCCAAATTCATATGTTAAAGTCCAACCTTTGGCACCTCATTTTTAGAAATAAGGTCTGTAAATAGGTAATGACATTAAAATAAGGCCATTGGGGTGGGCCCCTAATCCAATGTAAGTAGTGTCATTTTAAGAAAAGGACAAGCCAGAGGGGTTCACATGCGTAGAGAAACATCCATGCTAAGAGGCAGCCAACTGCAAGCCAAGAAGACAGGCCTGAGGGGAAACCAACCCCACCAATGCCTTGATCTTGGACTTCCAGCCTTCAGAACTGTGAGAAAATGAATTTAAGCCACCCAGTCTGTGGTATTTTGTTATGACAGCCCTAGAAAACTACTCACCTACTTTATGTGGTTGTTAATGATATTAAATCACATAATTCACATATAAGACATAGTATAGTCCCTGATATATATAAAGCAGTGCATACATGCATGGAATTATTTTGGCTATTTTTATTACAAAGCTAAACTAGACATAAATGCCATAATAAAACTATACTGTATTGAGATGAAGAAACATGGACTGAAATATCTATAAAACAAGGTGGAAAATGCTAAGAACCAAGAAGAGGTAAAGAACAGTTCATGGTAGTCAGAGGAGAAAGAGTTGGGAGGAGGGACCTAGGGGAGGGGAGAGCGGTTTGGTGAAAGGCCAGGGTTCAACCTGGGGTGGGTAGCACTGGTACATGCAGACGGCAGTGCTGGGGTGGCAATTGTACACAAGTGTTTGGTTATGTATATCGTACATTAATATGCTGTGGGCATAAATACCTACGCTTAACTGACTTGGAAAATATTCACTTATTGTTCATTCAGTCAATAGACATTTATTCAATGTCTATATAAAGGTACTGTTGCAGATGCTAAGGAAACAGCAAGACAAGCAAAGGCTCTGCCCCCAGCAAATTTATATTCCAGGGGGTGATGTTCCATTCTGTTAGGAATGGAAAGATTTTGAAATGGCTTTGGCAGTATGATACTATCTTAAACATATACTTGAATATATATAAATTTATCTCTCATAAAAGTGAGATCACAAGTGTATAGTTATATGTAAAGAGAAAGTGAGGGAGATAGGGCAACGGGAATTTGGATAGATACAAAAGTGTTAGCTGTGATTACCTTTCAATGCCAAAATTTCCTGTTCTCATTTTTCTTTATTGATATTTTCCAAATTTGGGGGCAATAAACTTGTGCTTTATATATAATATTTGTTTTAAATTTATTTTATTTTATTTTTAAAATTATAGTAGCCATTTAGTATTATTTTATATTAGTTTTAGGTATACATCATAGTAGTTAGAGATTTATACAATTTATGAAGTTCTCCCCCTACACCGTACATCATTATTGCAATATTATTGACTATCTTCCATATGCTGGAGCTTACATCCCTCTGACTATTTCATGACTTCTGATTTGTACTTCTTAATCCCTTCATCCTTTCACCCAGCCTCCCATCTGGCAATCATCAGTTTGTTCTCATTGTCTATGAGTTTGTTTCTCTTTTATTTGTTTATTTTGTTCTTTAGATTCCACATGTAAGTGAAATCATATGGTATTGGTCTTTCTCTGTCCGACTTATTTCTCTTAGTATAATGCCCTCTAAGTCCATCCATTTTGTCACAAATGATAAGATTTCATTCATTTTTATGGCCAAGTTATATTCTATTGTATATATGTACCACCTCTTCTTTATCCAATTGTCTATTGATGGGCCCTTGGGTTGCTTCCATATCTTGGCTATTGGAAATAATGCTGCAGTGAATACAGGGATGCTTATATCTTTTCCTGTTAGTGTTTTGGGTTTCTTCAGATAAATATGCAGAGGTGAGATTCTGGGTCATAAGGTAGTTTCGTGCTGTTTTCCACAGCGACTGCCCCAGTTTGCAATCCCACCAACGACACACGAGGGTTCCCTTTTTTCCACATCCTTGCCACAGCTTGTTTGTTGATTTCTTGATGATGGCCATTCTGACAGGTTTTAGATGACACCTCATTGTGGTTCTAATTTGTATTTCTCTGATGATTAGTGATGTTGATCATTTTCCTTATATATGTATGTTTATTGGCTGTCTGTATATCCTCTATGGATAAATGTCTATTCAGGCGCTCTGCCACTTTTTAACTGGATCGTTTTTTTCTATGTATAATGTCTGAAAAGGCATTTATTATGTATGTAATTAAACAACTAAGTGCTGAGCTTCAGAATGTAGCATAAGTTGCAAAGAGCCCCTGCCCACTGTCCTCGGTCCCCTCATCTGGGCAGTTTTCACACTGCTAACCCCTGAAGGCCTCTTTCTGTTGTTCTTATTTTTCACATTTCCACTTTAAGGCCTCTGATGTTCCGCTCTTTCCCCCACGTCAGCTCTCACCCACCTTGGTTGTGGCCAATAAATTCTTTCATTTGATAAAATGAATTCTTCAGCTTGAGGGGAGTGCTTCTCCCAGAAAGCACTGTGCTCAAATTCTAAAGCTTTGGGCTTTTAGAGAGAAAAGTACTCCATGAATGCAAGTGATTGCTGTTTCTATTTGTTTTGTAGTTCTTAAATGTGTAGAAAGTATGCAAGTAAAGCTGGCTAAAAATTAGTTCATGAATATTTCAATGACAAGGCCCACAGAATTTAGGATTCATTTGATGGTGTGGGTCTCCCATTCACAAGAGGGTATCCAGTGTAAAAAGCATGGCGTCCTTCCTGGCCCCAAACCAAAGGATATGGCCCAGAACCTCAGGCATTGGGTGCACTGACAGAGCCAAGTTTCAGGCTGAGGCTCAGGAAAAGTTTGTTGGTCATGGCAGCACTCCTGGCAAACAAAGTTTATCTTTTTTTCCACTGAGACTCCCGTTTGCTGGGCCTGACCTGGTTTATCTGGCAAAGCTCATCAGTGGTGCCCTGCGCTTTCTGCATCTTGTGCGTAGACTGGGTGTGGTGATTTTAATAAGTTCACGGTTTAGCACGTGATATTTTCACATTTATTTTTTATGTATTTACTCTGGTTTCTTATCCCAGTCCTTCCTGTCCTTTTTTTTTTTTTTTTCTTCACTCAAATGCTGGAAATTTTAACACTTTGCAGTGCATGTGTTTATTTCATAAATATTTTTTCATCCCTACTGGTCACTTATGATTGCTGGCTCTACTGACATTTTGACTAAAATTAACTTGCCTATGTAAGTGTTTTAAATGAAAGTCCAGTGGAGGTGGTTATAATTTGACTAATGATTTACATGGAATATGGACAAGAGGATGAGTTATTTAAAAATTGAAATGATCATACATTGATTTGTTCATACCCCTGAAAAAACTCAAGGTTAAGAAAAAAATCTGATTCCTCATTGAAAAAGCCGTTTATGTCATTGTTGCACTTTGTAACTTAAAGTTTTCTCTTGCAATTAGGATAAGTCTAATAAGTGGGCCTGTCAGGTCCGGCCTCAGCCCCTCCTGCAGCCTCAAGCCCCGCACTGTAACCAGGGCATAGTTAAAGTCTTTTGTTTCCTCCAGAGCACTGAACTCCTTCACCTTTAAGTCTTCACCTTGTATTTTTATTTCTGGGACCACTTGACCCAGTCCTCTCAGTCTGGCTGACTCCTATTTCTCCGCCACATCTCAGTTCACAAGTGGCTTCCTCTGGAGAGCCTTACAAGTCCTCCTGGTCTAGGTTAAAGTCCCCTTCTCTTTGCTATGTTGTCATAGCAAGTCATTGCCTGTCCACTTCTCTGTCTCCTCCATTAGTCTGTAGAACTGCTAAGAGTACAGAGACCCTATCTCTCTGCTACCATTTTAAGTCTGGCTAGCATTCAATAGATATTGGCATTCAATAAATATTTCTTGACTGAATGAGTCCAGTGGAATGATTTTTCCAGAGAAGAAATCAGCTTTAAAGTAGCTTTATGATTTCTCTGCTGCCATTTACTTGGGTGCTTGAATTACCCCAAGATTGCAGATTGAACAGGTATTATTGAATACCTGTATGTGTCAGATGCATCCTCCTACACTCTTCCATCGATCTTCCCACTACCTTTCTGTTTTACAGTTGAGGACACTCAGGTTCAGCGAGGCTGAAGAACTTGACTGTGGCACCTGGTAATGAACAGAAATCCTGGGCTTCAGAGACCTAACCCATTGCTCTTGGCCCTGTGTCAGGGTGCTGCCTCTTCAAACCTTTGACCTTTACCATGCTCTTTTGCTGCAACTATCTGGTAGGCCATTTCATTAGAATCTAGGAAGCCTTGAATTAACTACATAAAAGGTACAACTTAAACATCAAAACAGAATCCTGGAGGGGACTTGGGGAAGGAAGCATGGGCTATAGATCCAGATACCTGGACTCTTGTCTTACCTTTGTTACTAACAGGCTGTGTGACATTGGACATGTCTTTCTGGTTCTTAGTTTTCTCATCTATACAATGACTGGGAGTGATCGGATAATTTTTCAGCTCCCCTCCCCCCAGCTTTATATTCTACAATCCTAAACTTGAAGGCTGGCATGAGGCATCAGACTTGCACAATTATTGGTGTTAGGGTATCTTTAAGTCCACCCGAAAGAGCTTACGTCTCAGGGGTTTTCCTGAAATTGCATTCTGCAGGTAAGAAGTAAAGAGAACAAACACAATTTAATTTTTTTTTAATTTTTTTATTGATTATGCTGTTACAGTTGTTCTATTCCCCCTTTCATTCCCCTCCACCCTACCCCCCATCCCCACCATTACCCCCCCCTTTAGTTTATGACCATGTGTCTCAAGTCCTTTAGATTCTATATTTCCCATACTATTCTTGCCCCCCCATCTATTTTCTATCTACTGTCTATGCTACTTATTTTCTGTACCTTCTCCCCCCTTCTCCTCCTCCCACTCCCCTGTTGCTAACCCTCCTTGAGATCTTCATTTCTATGTTTCCATTCCTGATCTAGCTGCCCTTTTAGTTTGCTTTCGTTTTAGGTGTGGTTGTTAATAACTGTGAGTTTGTTGTCCTTTCACAGAACAAACACGATTTTAGATCATCCTCTTATTTTTTGTATATACCAGGTAACACAATAACAACCATGAGTCATAGGGGAACTGAATGAAAAAAATGAGCCACTGGCAATGCCCCACCTTTTATCAGCTGTCATTTGAATTAGACAGAGGGAACACTGGCCCTTCCTCTTCCACACACTTTCTCATATTCATAGAACAGGCTCCTTCTAATCCACATTTGCATGAAAATTGTGCATAACTCTGTGCTTCTTGAAACTACCTTATGTATTTAAGCAATCAGACTTCATGTCAGATTGCAGCACAAGCAAAACTGAAACATAAAAATGTAAATTGTAGGGAATGAAAATAGATTTTAAGTTGTTTGCGTATAAATTGATTTGCATGAACAATTAAAACTTACCATATTCGCAATGAATTTTAGAGATGCTGAAGTAAATAATTACATTACCCATGTGGGAACTTAGCAAAGGGACAGGTAAACTGCCATTCTGAATTTAAAAAGAGCCAATCTTGGCTTTAATGTAGCTGAAAACAACAGAGTAAATTAGAGTTCTCTTATTCATTTTATGTAAAATAAAATAATAAAAATATATGTAACTTTAAAACTTTGATGTTATCATGGAATGAATATCAGCAAGTGCCTTAAAACTCTTTTAAAAATTGAAGCTATGGAGAAGACAGAAAAGAAATTAAAATTAAGAAGAGATTTGAACTTGAGGGTTTGTCTGGGTTAAAACAGCAGCCATGGCCAAAGTGATAGAAAGTTAAATAGAAAATGAAGATAATTACTTCTCCTCTTTCCTCTGATTGTGTGACTTTGAAACTACATCAAAAAATCAGGAAGTTTATTTTTTCCTGTTACTAGCTAACTGTCAATTTAGGTAAGTCACTTTATCTCTCTGGGGAGAAAGTTTGCTATGTGTGAAGTTAATATTTCATAAAAATTGTTAAACCTTAGCAAATTTAAGAAAATGGTAGAATGTCCTACTACTAATGACACCACAGATTACAGCCTTATTCCAAATGAAATAAATTCTGGAAATAGATATCTATGCTTCTTGGGGAAAATGATGTATTATTTTTCCATACTGAATCAACTTCTTGTCTCCAAATAGGATTTCTTTAAAAGAAAAGAAAAATGGCCCATCATTGATGTTGTGTTGTTATAGGCATGTAAAAGCCAACCCCACAGATCATAGCTGGGAAAAATTCCTGCGATCCTTAACCTGTGTGACAAAAAAGTAGAATATTTTCCATTAAAAGCCAGATTTAGAATTAAAAGACTTATTTTTAGCAGGATTTTTGAAGTATTGCAACATCATGGAAAGCGGATCTCTTTTCCTTCATAGGAATGCTGCACATTCTTTGAGAAGTTAATTATAAATAGTATTGCTTCCTTGTTGACCAACAAATCAATAACATCTTATCATTTTATGGCACCTTTTCCCAAAGAACATATTTAACTCAGGTGAGAAATTCTATTTTTCTTGTTCATAAAATTTCTAATTTGACTTGTCTCAGTGAAAATGTAAAAATACATGTATCTTGTGGACCATAAAGAGTGTCCATTTTGTTTTCTGAGAGAGAAGCAAGGAAGGGGGCCGGCTTCAGTGTTCGATTGGGGCTTTGAACCAATCACATTTCAAAACAACTGAAACCATAACAGTGCAGATTTACAGAGCAGAGTTAATTTTATTTTATTCTTACCATTTATAAATTTTTAATTTTAGTTTGCAAAAACATAGTTTACTGAGTTGAAAGTTTGAGGTAGATTATGAAGGAAAAGAAAGGGTCTTCTTCATTATTTCCATCAGAATATCAAACATTAAAAGATAAATACCCTGTGAAATAAATAACCATAACTAAGTATCATCAGTTTTTTCTGTCCATGAAATTAATTCCCGTGCTGCTGGACTTGGTATAGTAGTTTGCATTCTTAAACCCATCTGCTTTTGAACTGAAAAACTCCTGGAAATCCCTCCTTGGTCCCATGGCACCATCTCGCAATCGGACAAGCGTCGTCTACTTTAAGCTCTGAAGCCCATACTTACGAGTTTCTCCTCCTTGAAATACCAGTAGTTACAAGTACTTGGTAGAGTCCTCAGCATGAGGCCCTGAGATTGTCCTTTGCTGAACACAAAAAGGTTGCAAGCCTTCATGTAAGCCTCAGGGGAAAGCAGAAAATATTGTACAATATTTGTACCATAGATAAAATTAAATAAATCCTGGCTTGTGTCATTTTGATGTTGAGCTTGAATCCGAAATGAACTCTATAGAATTCTAGGAGGAACTACAAGATTTAGCTGAAGCAGGAGAAGCAGGAGAAAAAGAAGATGAGCAATGAGGTAAAGATTCAGTTAGTGTGGGAGACAGTGGTGCTGAGCTGTGCGGCTCAGGGGAAAGAGGAGGGGTGCAGGGCACGTGAGGAATTGTGGGTAATATCTAAAGGATGGTGAGAGATTGCTGAGGCTACCAAACAGGAGGTGAGAGTGGAGAGAGCGTGGTAAACTTGAGTATGGTGATTATTGGGGGTTACATTTGACCCTTAGGGTACCAGTCTCCTAACTTCTTAGAAAACTCAAGGTTTTTGTTTATATTGAGTTTTCTTAGAGCAATGGACTCAGACAGTTGAGAGAAAAATACACATTATTTCAGCTTTGGTTATGTCATTAAGAAAGGACAGAATGTTTCCAACTGAAAGAGGTTCTTACAATGATCTAATTCAACTTTATTCTCCAGGTGAGAAAACTGAAGATTAAATGCTTCAGTCAAGGCCAACCAGTGGTTCGCTGAGAGGTAACCAAATGTTGAGTGGTGTGTTGATGGTCCTTTGCTGGCTGGCTGAGAAGTGAGAGCTAGAACCCAGCGGTCCTGCTTCCCACTCAGGCCTCGTTCTCTCGGGCTGGACTGGACGGGCTGCTAGGTGTAGAGAAGGAAGCAAGGCCACAGCGCAGCTGCACAGTGTTGGCCTCGGGGCCCTTTCCAGCTTCCGGATTCTATGATTCTATATCATCACTGCATCTCTTGTTTCTTTTTGTTTTTGTTTTGTTTTGTTTTTTAGACTACTACCTAAAAGGATTCATTGTAAGATCAGGAGGCAGCAAAAAATACATAAATAAATACATAAAACAAAGAAAGAACTGTTATTGGTTCCCAAATGGCCAAGAAGTGTAGTAATATATCTTATAGAAGGAGAGAAATAACGTGAAAAGAAATTTATCTTCCAAAAAGCAATAAAGCTTTAAAAACCACCAACCCAGTTTCCCTTCAGTTCTGCTAGAATCTATCAAATATAGCACTTTAAATTGTTCCAAGTTTCACAGCTAACGGGAACCCCCAAGTGCGATGTTTTTGAAGAGGCCATACATCTCCCAAAACATGTCATTTTGCCCCAGCTTTTCTTCTGTGCACACCATTTAACTTAGCTTCTTGTCATTTCTTCTCAGAGACTCCATGTGTATCTCTAGCTCCCCAAAGGGAGTCCTTCAGTTTTATCTGCAGAAAATGGATTAGGTGAGAATTCGGGAGAGGGGGAGGAGCATATAAGTGCCTACTTTTCTATTCTCTATAAAGCCCCACAGAGATGATCTGCAGATAAGGGCTCCAATCTTAATCTAAGGATTTGAAAATTGTTTTATTCCTGAGTAGCAGATTTACATCACCTATTTCCTATTTCGATTTCTTTTTCTCCTTATCTGATGTACCCATTTCTTGCTAAAAATATTTTAGATCACTATGCATTTATATGATGTGTTTAATGTAGCAACATTCTTAGTTGAGTCACCCAAAGAAGAACAGGTATCACCTTTCTGAAAGAAAGATCCTAAACGAAGCCCCTTTTAAGTAGAAAGCAGCCCTAGCTGGTGTGACTCAGTGGATTGAGCTCTGGCCTGGGAACTGGAAGGTCCTGGGTGCAGAGCAGGTTCCCAGTAGGGGGCGTGTGAGAGCCAACCGATCAGTATTTCTCTCCCTTTCTCCCTCCTTTCCTCTCTTTCTAAAAATAAATTTTGAAAGTGTTCATTGCAGAATCTTAAAAAAAATAAAAATAGAAATCATGTTCTATGAGGGCAACATTATCTAAATTTTGAACTGTATGTAAAATATCAAATAAAACATCTTATAAAAAGCCATTCTGTGCTTTAATATAGATGGAACTATAGAAGCAAAGAAGGCTAGAGCTGGAAGAGATACTAGAATTTTTGGTGAAGTTCCCTCATGTTACACATGAGAAAACTGAAGCCTAACACAAGTACATTAGCAAGAGGACTAGCCAGGCATTGCCTCAGCTGCCAATCTCTGCAGACTGTGAACACGTCACTGGGATCAGGGAGAGATCAGAGATGGATAACTCAGGTTTCCATGCAGAGTGCACTATTTGTGTACAGGGAGTTGAAGGCTGACAGTCTACTAAACTATTTGGAACTGAAGAACCAAGAGTAAGTGGTTTATTTTTATTATCTAAATTTTTATTTCCTTAATATGCTTCCAAGCACAATAATTTTTAAAGTCACAAAAGAAAAGAGGACAAGAACTACATAAGAATGAATGACATATTCTTAGGGTTTTAGAAACATTGATACTATTTTGGCCAATAGAAAATATATTGGTACTTAAATTTATTTCTGAAAGTAAACACTTTAAAATTCAAAATATTTCTATTCCTACAAAATAACAAGAGTCAAAAAAAATAGTTGATAGGGTGCCAAAGCAATTTAGGAGAAGCAGACTTTACCCAGATCATGGAGACACTGCTACATTCATATCAGTGGATATAATTAAACAAATATTGACTCTGTGCCTTTGCCAGAATGCTGGGGCTGTACAAAATGAAATAGTAACCCAATCCCTTCCCCCCGGATCTTACAGTCTAATCATGAGAAAGACATGCAGACATAAACAGGATCAGAAACCATCTTGCTGAGATAGCTGGCGGTCCCTGGGAACGTAGAAATGGAAAGCCTGAACCTACTCATGGAACCAGAAAGGCTTCACAGAGGAGGCCACATCTGGACCGACCACTGAGGGGTGAGTTGGAGTTTGTCAAGTGGAAGAGATCAGGAAAGGGGAACCAAGAATTCATCTGGCCACTTGGCAGCACCAGCATATGCAACAATAGCCTAGAATATTGGGGAAATTATTTTGGCTAAGAACTGACCAATGTGACTCAGTTGACTGGGCACCATCCTGCAAAGCAAAAGGTCACTGGTTTAATTCCTGGTCAGGGCACAGGCCTGGGTTGTGGGTTTGGTCCCCGGTTGGGGTGCATATGAGAGGCAACCGACTGATGTTTCTTTCACATGATGTTGCTCTCCCTCTCTGTCTCTCTCCCTTCCCCTCACTCTAAAAATAAATAAACAAAATATTTTTAATGTGTTCAGCTAAAACATTAATATTATTCTTTTTAATTTATTGATTTGACAGACACAGAAACATCGATTTGTTTTTTCACTTATTTATGTGTTCATTGGTTGATTCTTGTATGTGCCCTGACTGGGAATCAAACCTGAAATCTTGGTGTACTGCAATGATGCTCTAACCAATGAGCTACCTGGCCAGAGACAACATTAATATTATTCTTAAAAAGAATCAACAACAGCCCTGGCTGGTGTAGCTCAGCAAATTGAGTGCGGGCTGCAAACCAAAGGGTTGCCAGTTCGATTCCCAGTCAGGGCACATGCCTGGGTTGCAGGCCAGGTCCCCAGTGGGGGGCATGGGAGAAGCAACTGCACATTGATATTTCTCTCCTTCTCTTTCCCTCTCTCTAAAGATGAATAAATAAATTTTTTTTTAAAAAGAATCAGCAACAAAGTGGGGAGGTGTAGTGATTGTAATGAGGCCCCTTGGGGCCCTGCAATTTCTTCCTCCAACTGCTGAGAGCAATGCCAGGATGGTCCTCAGAGGCCAGGCTTCTCCAGCAAGAATCATGTGAAAAGAGTGTCCTTGCCTAAGGTCTCATCCTGTTTCTGGGGCACATCCAAGGACTGGTCACGGTGCAGGTGCCCCAGCTGTACCAGTGTTGAAGGACTTGCTCCTACCTCAGAGCTCCCTGAGCGCCTAAGTCCATCTGCATCACAGCCCAGCTCTCCCTCTTGCCCGTTCTTGCTTCCATCTTTTTTTCTCCATAGCTCTTGATCCCAAGAGCACCCTTAATAATTTCCCTGCATGCTGATCTCCGTCTCAGAGTCTGCTTCCAAGGGACGGGAGGAGGGATGACTGAGTATGCAGGGTCACTGAAAATGTAGAATATCACACTTCAACAAGCAGGAGCCCAGTAGTCACTGAAGGGAGGTGGGGATGGGTCCCCGGTATGTGGCCATGACATCTGAACCTTCCCTTCTAGCACTCTCTTAGAACAACTTTGCCCTTTTGACAATCTCCAAACCCTTCCCCCCATCCCTACCTCAGGGGCTTCTAGGAGTTTCTTGGGCCTCTGGTTCCAAAAGACTTTCCTGTGAACTTCTAGCCCAGCTGGATTTCCAGGAGCCCTCCAGAGATTTCCTCCCCCACACAGAACACTCTGACCGGTATTTCTCAAAGTGTGGTCCTCAGCCTGCCTGCATCAGATGCTTGTTTAAAATACAGATAATAGTCCCCACTGGAGTTCTACTGATCCAGGGGATGTAGGGCGGTGGGGGTGGGATCTGTATTAGAAATAAGCTTCTTGGAAGATTGTTAAGCCCCACGAACGTTTGGGAATCTCTTCCTCAGAATCTCAGACACATATTAAAAGGCACCAGTGATACGTGTTTTTGAATTGCCTGCTGAGTCGATTGTTATCTGTAATTTATTTTATTTTTTATTGAACTCACTGGGGTGACACAGGTGCACGGCACTACAACACATCTGTACACTGTATTGTGTTCAACACCCCAAGTCCAGTCTCCGTCCATCCCCCATTATCCCTACTATGCCCTCCTCCACCTCCTCCAACTGTTATGCGTAATTTAGACAGCTGTAAGTTCTGTGATGAAAACAATGTTGGTGCTGCGCTTACTTTAGTTATGATGATGTTGGGACTTCAGCTTACTGTCCGTGAGTAGACCAGAGCTGTGGAGACCTGATGAGGCTTCACAAACCAGAGAACTCTGACCAGGTCTGGGATGGTTTGGGATATTGTTTGGATCTCAGGTGGGAGATTGAAGGCTATTTTTCAGAAAACATGGCAGCTTGCCAAGAGAGACCTGAGCGACTCTTAGAGCTTGACAAGGTTTAGTTCCGGCTCGTTCCAAGTTTTGCCTCTGCTGGATGACATAGGGAGAGTTTTAACTAGGGCGGAGCAACCAAGGACTTTCCAAAGGGGACTGAAATTTAGGGAGTGCAACAGTTGAAAATATATTTTTTAAAACCAGCTTAATTGTGCTATAAATGAAACGAGTTTAATTGAATGCACTTCTTTTGAGTGCAGGAATTCAAGAATTTTCTGACAAATATACAGCTGTGCAGTCATTAACCACGATCAAGATGAAGAACATTTCCATCGTTTTCAGCGAGGCTTTGTGCTTGCCTGGGCCCTCCCACCCTGATGCTCCCAGAAAACGATTCCCGGCAGAAAGCAAGGGCATCGTGAGACTCACCCTGTTTGTTTCCTTTTCCTCAAAAATCACAGTCCTGTCCTCCCATTGTCCAATATCTAAAATTATTAGCTAGTATATTTTGCTAAATTTACAAGTTAGGGTTGGAGTATAAGTCTACTTCCAAGCAGAGTTTACAACATTAAATATTTGAACACTTTGCAATCTTTCTCCAGCTGTGGTTGAGAGCTAATTCTAGTGCTGAGCCAGGCCCTTTGATAACTGGGGAAAGACCTCGGCTGGCAGTGGGGTCGGGGGAGCGGGGCGGGGCGGCCGGGTCTCTGATCTGAGCCCCACCCTTGAGGAACACGCGAGCACATGCACAGATGAATTTATTAGGAGCACATGGGCAGCTGACATTTGAGGTTCAGCACTGATACAGCAGGACCCAGGCCGGGACATGGGACAAGTATTCCTGTGACCCCTGCTGTTCAGGCCCCAGGGGACTGCTGCCGTACCTCTCTTGTTCTTTGTCTGGGATCAGTTGTTACAAAACGTGGCTCCATTGGAATGCCAGGAAGCCTTGAGGGCTGTACCCTGACGATTTCAGAGGCAGACACTGTTTGGGGGCAGAAGCACTCAGTGAGAGAAGAAAGAAATTAACTTGTCAAATTTTTCCTTTCAGACAGCCTGAATACAATGAATTCTTATCTATCTTGCCAGTAGTGACAAATGTGCATTTTCTTGCTTCTCTCTGTGTTTCAATTTGCTGTGCCATAGAAACTCACAAATTACTGTAGAATTTGCAACAGTTTATTATAGTGAAAATAATAATAGTAATAATAATAGCATTTCTGTTAAATCTGTATGTATGTAAATGGAGGCATAGTATTGTAAAGTGGGATGCTGATTCCTTATTGTACTGGACTGATACTGAATCCTATCATTTTGAATTGGTTAAATTTTGTTAAAATATTTATCAATTTAAATATATTGTCAAAAAGAGTAAATTTTATAAATTCAGCATTATTTTAAAACTTTTAATTAAACATTTTCCTATTTATTTGTTATAATTTATATTTTGCCTTTTTTCTTTTTTAAATTATATTTTATTGATTATGCTGTTAGTTGTCCCAATTTTTCCCCCCTTCCTCCCAGCACTCCCCACTCCCTCAGACAATCCCCCGACCCTTGTTCATGTCCATGGGTCATGCTTATGAGTTCTTTGGCTGGTCTGTTTCCTATACTGTACTTCTAATCCCCATGGCTATTCTGTAACTACCTACTTGTATTTCTTAATTCCCTCACCTCTTCACCCATTCCCCTACACTTCCCCTCCCATCTGGCAACCATTAGAATGCTCTCCGTATCCATGACGCTGTCTCTGTTCTTATTTGCTTAGTTTGTTTTTCAGATTCAATTGTTGATAGATATGTGTTTTTGCCTTTATTGTTCATAGTTTTGATCTTTTTTTCCCTTTAATATTTCATATAATAATGGTTTGGTGATGATGAACTCCTTTAGGTTTTTCTTGTCTGGGAATAACTTTATCTGCCCTTCAATTGTAAGTGATATCTTTGCTGGGTAGAGCAATCTTGGCTGTAGGTCCCTGCTTTTCATGACTTTGAATATTTTTTGCCAATCCATTCTAGCCTGCGAAGTTTCTTGTGAGACATCAGCTGATAGTCTAATGGGAACACCCCTGTAGGTAACTAACTTCTTTTCTCTTGCTGTTTTTAAGACTCTCTCTTTATCTTGAACCTTTGACATTGTAATTATGATTTGTCTTGAGCCTCTTTGGGTCCATCTTGTCTGGGACTCTCAGTGCTGCCTGGACTTGCATGTCTATTTCCTTCACCAAATTATGGAAGTTTTCCTTCAGATAGATTTCCAATTTCTTGCTCTATTCTTTTCTTCTGATGGCGCCCCTTCAGGCAAATGTTGAAACACCCAAAGTTGTTTCAGAGGCTGTTTATACTATTCTCATTTTTTTTTTTTTGCTTTCTTTTTTCTTCTTGTTCTGATTGGTTTTTTGCTTCCTTATGTTCCAAATCACTGATTTGATTCTTAGTTTCATCTACTCTACTGATGTTTCCCTAAAATTGTTCTTTTTTTCAATTAGAGTATCCTTCATCTCTGACTAGATCTTTTTTTATGCTGCTGAGGTTCTCACTAAGTTCCTCAAGCATCCTTATAACCAGAGTTTTGAACTCTGCCTGTGATAGATTGCTTATCTCCATTTTGTTTAGCTCTTTTTCTGGAGTTTTGATTTGTTGTTTCATTTGAACCATGTTTCTTTGTCTCCTCATTTTAGCAGCCTCCCTGTGTTTGTTTCTATGTATCAGGTAGAGCTGCTTTGACTCTGTGCCTTGGTAGTGTGGCCTAATGTAGCGGATGTCCTGTAGGGTCCAGTGGCACAGCCTCCCCTATCATACAAGCTGTGTACTCCAGGTGTGCCCTTCCTGTGGGCTGATTACACCTTCCTCTTGTGGTTGAGCCTTGGTTGCTGTTGGCAATTCAATGGGAGGGATTTACCCAGGCCAGTCAGCTGCAAGGATTGCCAGTGACCACTTGCCACCAACGTCTGCCCTCTGTGGAGGATCAGCTGTGCAAGGGGCAGGGTGGTGGTGCCTGGACGTGGTCTGTAGCTGTCTATTGGGTGTGCTGGTGCTGGGGTTTCCTGGGTGGTACCAGCCAAGGTCAGTCCCCACCTGTGTTTTTCCCAGGGCCACCCTGCCTGAACTATAAAACAATCTGAGGTGGCTGCTGCTTGTGCTGGTCTTAGAAATTCCCAGGCAAAGCCAAGCTGTGAATCTAGGCTGGCTACTGCCAGTACCAGGTCTGGCCCTCACTGAGGCTTGCTGTTGCTTGTTTGAGAGGATTTAGGAACTTATGCAGCAGGAGCGAAAACCAGCCATTCATATGGAAAAGCAGCTTGTATGGCCTGGAAGTTGGGTGGGGCAGAGTTTCTGGGGATCTCCAAGGCAGATCAAACTGTGTCAGCCAGGTTGATGGAGTCTCAGATATGGCACCAGCTTGCCAGCTCTGTCGGGGAGGGTTTAGGAAAGGAACAATGGCCTCTGCTCACCTTGATGCCAGACTTCAGTTCCTCCCTGTATATCCCTAGTGCCTTTCAAGCTGTTCCCCCGGTGCTGGAGCTCAGAGGGAGTGAGTCTGAGTAGGTGAGTTCGTGTGTGGGTTCTTTAGAAGAAACTGCTTGGGACTCCAGAATTTTCTTCCCTCACTTCAATCCCCACTGGTTTTTGCAGCCAGAAGTTGTGGGGCCTTATCTTCCTGGCACTGGAATCCTGGGCTGGGAGACCTGGTATGAGTCTGGGACTCCTCATTCCCAAGATATCCCTCCCAGATTTTATTCACCACATGTGGGTGTAGGACCAGCCTGTTCTGCATCTGCACCCCTCCCACCAGTCTGGGTGGATGTGGTTTCCTTAATTCTGTAGTTGTCAGACTTCCATTCAACTTGATTTCTTATGGTTCTGAGTGATGGTTGTTCTATATTTAGTTATAATTTTCATGTGGTTGGGTGAAGAGGTGAGCCATGTCTGCCTATGCTGCCATCTTGGCTGGAAGTCTGTATTTTGCTTTTTAATTTTAATAAATAACTGGATACATGGGAAGATATAAAATTTCAAAAATATTGAAAGTTTTTATTTTAACACTTGATAAATGTTTGATAAAATATATTTAAGATTTGTGTACTTTGAAAAAATTGTATTTTAATATTTTATACCATTGGGAATGAGTACATGTTGAAATCATGATAAATGTAGAAATGCAAAAACTTAGTCCAGTTATATCACTGAAGAGGTAAATGTTGTCATTATGAAAGTGTGTATCTGTCAAGGCAGAAGGATAGAATGTATTTCATTTAGCAGTTAGTTAACTGGATTTGGAACTCACCCCTGCTCAAAGGGGTAATGGGAGACAAAAAAAATGATAGGGCTATTTGTATCTATCTCATGTGATTAAGAATAGTATCGACAGTGATGTTTTATAAACAGCTTCGTCGTAAGCACCTCACTAGGCCTGTCTCCTGTGACAAACTTATGTCCCGTCTGTGAGTGTCTCTGCTGGTTGCTTTGAGCACGATTGACGGTGTGTTATCTTCGTGCCAGTTTCTGCTCTAGGCAGCGGAGGGGACCACTGTGTTTAATGGACTGCTTCAGCTGTGGGAGGAAATTGTGCCTGTGAGAAAAGGCACTGAAACAGATCAGAGACATTTTAGAATAACCCCGGGGCCATTCGTTTGGCTGGCTGATGGTGCACATTTCTCCCCAAAGCCATCTCTGTCCTGTGCAAACAGTGTCAGCGAAACCCAAATCGATGGTTGCCGTTCTCAAGGTGAGACGTTAGTGCCAGTTACAAATTAGCCAAACACATGGGATCTGTTAGCGGGGAGAGATTGTGCGCGTTTGTTCCTGTCCCTCCTGTACCTAGCAGGGGGCTTCCCAACCCTGGCCACACTTTCCAATCACCAAGGGACCCTTAGAAACGCTGCCACCAAGTCCCAGTCCAGGACAATTAAGTCAGAACCTCTTAGAGATTCTGGCACTGGCACGCTGTGTTTTTTAAAGCTTTCCGGGTGATCACTGTGTGCAGTTAAGGCTGGCATTTGCTATAGCTAGCTATCAAGCTGGACACATAGTAATTACTCATGAACCGAACTTGGAGTACGTAGCTTTTGCAGATACCACATTAACAGAGAGAACGGAAAGGAACAGTTTATCTCCTGGCTATTAAAAAGGGGTGTGTGTGTGTGTGTGTGTGTGTGCGCACGCGTGCTGTAGGGGGGAGGATGTGATTCTCCACTCTTTGGGGGAAGGAGTCCCTTCTAGGGCTGCCTCTTTTGGCCAGAAGTCCAGGGATGTGGTGAAATCATTAGAATTTTTAAATTTTACCACATCGGCTGCCTTTTGTGAAATAAATGACCTCTGTTCAGATTTTCCCGTTTGCTCATTTGTCTAAGATAGATGCAGCTTCCTCTGGCACATGGTGAAAAATGTGACCCATTGACTCTGGCAAAGGACAAAAATGGTGCTTTCTATGTGTATGAAATGTGCCCCCCAGCCACCCAGTTCTGCGGGCTTTCCATTTGTACCAAAATGCAAGTCTGGGCCCAAGGGGGTCCCTAATCCATATGTTTTTTAATTTCCCACATCCACAGAATGATAGACACATTTGGGTACAACACAGATATTAAAATATTGAACTAGCATTTCTAATGAGAGAGTTAATGAATATACCTCAACAGTCTTTACTCTTTCTTTCTCTTCTTCCCTGAGACGGGCAGTTAGTGTCTCCCCAGGCAGAGTTGACTATTTCAGATAGATTTTTGTTTACACCTGGTTCTTCATGGGAATTTCCCTCACCTTGATTCTTGACTGCATATGGCCGAGTCCCAGGAGCAGGCTGAGGGATAACCACCCAAAAGGAAAGAAGAACATTGCGCCCTGTGTTGTGATGTTTTCTATTGCTACTTGTGTTCCCTAGTAACGCGCCTTCACAGCAAAGGACGGGTGTGAACATTTGGGGGGATTGCTTCATAACTTAGATAGGCTACCTTCAGTTATCAGAAAGTCAATAAAAGAATGAATGGGAAGATGAATCAGTGGACAGATAAGCGGAAGGCCAACAGCAGCGGCCTCTGACGCCGTGGCTGCCGTGCAGTTGTTCTGTGACTCATCACTAGCCCGTCCTGGCCTTGGTTTTGTCCTGGTTCTGTCTGTGCAGAGCAGCTGTGTCTGCCGATCAACAGTAAACCCAGTATCGGTTTTACTTTGTGGCAGATTCTGGGCTGTTCTGATTATCCCCCCATATATCAGATGTTTCTTGTGTCCCCATGTCTGTCATTGATAGTGAGAGTAGAATAAAATGAAATGTTTAGGATATATCACAAGAAAAGAATCGACTCTTAAAAACATGTCACCTTATGTTTCATTCTACTTATAGCCTTACACGTCTAACAAACAATGACAAATTTCTCTGGAAGCTTGCTGCCACTTGTAAGATCAGGAAAAAATGTTACTAAATCTTGGGAATGTTATAGTTAGGAACCTGGAGTTATCTAGTCCATTTTATAGGTGACGAAATTGAGACTCAGAGAGACTGATTTGTCTTGGATCATACGATAGTACCTCCAGAGCCAGCACCTAGATGGGACCTGGTCAAACCGGGTCAGGAAGCAAAAGCTAATGTGGACCCCTCATCATAGGAGGAAGAGTCCTCCTTTATTTCTACTAAGAACAGGAAAGCCTATTTGTCTTGGCAAAAAGATTGGGGAGGTGCGGGGTGGAGCAAGAAGGTGGGGAAAAGGGAGGGAGAATATTGTCTATGTTAGGACTGAACTTCCGCATAGCTGTAGATGACATCATTCTTGTAGCTAAGGAGCTGTTGGGATTTCCGTAAACGGGAAGTCACGGCCACTTAGAAACTGATTGAGATCTGAGATGATGAGGTGATGGTCACATCTTATCTGTCTCAGAACCAACTTAGGGTACGTCGCTTCTGCCCACTCGACGAATCAACCCCTGGCCCGTGACAGCCACACCAGTCTTGCCCTGGTAGTGACTCCCTGACCCCTCGTTGAGAGTGGCCCCCCTTTGCTGTGTATCTCCTGCATTGGTTCAGTTTTGCAGTTACCTCCAGGACTCAATTTCCAGCCCAGACATTTTAGGGATAAAGTAAGAGTGCATATGACAAATGGAACCTTAAGTATCTCCACAATGACTGGTAATAGTGTTCCTCGGACAGAGTCTCCTGAGAAAGGAAACAGTGAGTTAATTAATACCAATAGTATATATTACTTACATCAGCTTGAATGGGGTTCTACCATCTGCTTAATCTTGGCAGACTTGTTTTCCCCCTTTAGGTGTCAGTTCCTCATCTGGGTATTGAAACAGTGAGGCTAGCAAGCCTCTACATTTTCTTTCATCTTTAGCATTCTAACTAGTATTTTTGACCCTGATCATTTCGACCCCCTGTTCTACACATGGTTCCCTGATGGTGATATACGGAGAAGTGGACAGTGAGCTGGCCAGCACTTGGGAATTATGCACCAGTCCGTTTACCACTAGTTCACCAGCTGTGGGATCCTATGCTGTCACTTCACCAGGTCACCTACTTGCTGGGACCTGCCACCTGGAAACCTCACCGATCATGCTCATCATCGATGCATTTCTAAGAACTTCGCAGTTGTTCTTGCCAGGCACAGCCTCTCCACCTCTAGCCATGCAGACTTTGGTACAATGATTCTCCCTTTCTGTGCTGAGCACCTGAGACTAGCCTGCGGATTTAAGCTGCATAAAGGACGTAAGCCCTGTGGAGTCCTGGTAATACCACCTAATGAAACAAGCCATACATTTCTTTGGTGATTTTGGGATCTGAACCACAAAGGATCATGTTAAAAATACTTTTGAACTTAAAAGGCGTCTGCCACCTGTGAATCTTTACTTGTAGAAGTGTCCTACCTATGATCAGCTACACTGTCTGTGGCTCTCCACTCTTCTGTCGTTAGCTGAGCTTTCTTTGTAACAGGACTTAATAATGGGCATTCGTTGGTCCCAGATGAAGCACTTGACCCAGGAAACCAAAGTCACCTGCTTTCTCTAACCACCTGTGTGTCTCTTCGGGTTGGATTTGTAACCAGTGAACCATACCAACTTCTTCTGTTAAAATCTCACTGAAGTTGTACTATCAGCAAAGAATCACAGCATCAGATTAAATGATTAGAACATCATTTGACTTAAAAGAAGCTTGGATATTATCAAATCCAATCCTCTGTCTTTACACATAAGGAAAAAGTCTCAGAGAGGTGAAGGAACTTGTCTGAGGTCACACGACTAACAGATAATATAGAAGGAGAAGTAGAAGCCAGGAGTTCTATCTCTAGCCTAACCCTGGGTGGGGTGGGGGAGCGGGCTAGTAAATGGAACAAACATGGTCATTTTTTTTAACTTAATGTCTTAAGGAAGCCCGTTTTCCTTCCAATTTTATATTTTAAAGTTTTGTCACTAAGTTGGACATTTTAACAAAAATTCCCAACATTATAAAATAATCATGACACTAAAATGTATTGCAAGAATATCTTTCTAGACCGGGTAGCAAAGTCAAATGTCTCAGGGAACAGACAGGTCATGGGGAGCAAAGCTGATGGGACCGAGGGACTTCCGGCAAAATGAAGCTACGTGAGGCCTGCAGGCCTTCAAGTCCTCTCCCACCCCACCCCGCCCCCCGACCTCCTGTTCTCCCACCTCCTTCTCTGGGTCCCATTCTCCCCTGACAGTTACGAGGCATCAGACTAACAAAACGGTGCAGCTCAGGTGACCAGTTTCTCCCCCAGCGGAGCTTCCTCACTGTAATATGAGCAGGCTTCCTTCTTGCTCACACTTAACCTCCAGCACAGCATCTGGCATGTGGTAGGCAGTCCATAGTTTTCTTTCCAGTGGGTCAGTAATTAAATATGTATTGAGATTTTGGTTTTGAATTTGATCTCCTTTTATAAAGATAATCTGGTCCAGACACACCGAGAGCAGGGTGACAGGCGGGGGTGGGGGTTAGGGGTGGAAGGATGGAGCAAAAAGGAAAAAGGACTCGTGGACATGGGCAACAGTGTGGTGATTGCTGGGAGGGATATAAGGGGACTAAATGGTAACAGGAAAAATACAATGAAAAACAAATGCATACATACATATCTACCTCCCCCTCCCAAAAAAGATAAACTGGTTCAAAACTTGAATTTTTTTCTAAAATTTACCATATAAAGTGTGCCAGTTCTTAAATTCCGAGTATTTTGGGAGGGCCATTAGTCATTCACAACCGAATATGAATTAACCCCGCTCAGTTTGCTTTTCTCCTCACGCCGAATTGAGATCATTCGCACTGGGAGGGAGGATGAGGCAGAGGAAAAGAAGAATCATACGCCAGGGGCTGGGGCTGGGCCCCGGCCCCACGGCACAGAGCGAGGACAGGGAGATGGGCCTCGGAAGGCAGAACAAGAAGTAGAATGTTGATGAAAGCAGCAAACAGTGCCTATTTCACAATTTTATTTCAGGCTGGCACCGCTCTACTCCAATAAGAAGGAAGCGTGACGCGTGTGACTCAGGGACAAGCTCATTATAAATCCTTTGGAAGAGATTTGGCTCTGCATTCTGTTTATCTGAGAATCCCCTTTCTCTCCCTCTCCCTTTCCCTCTCTCTCCCTCCATCCCTCCCTCCCACCCACCCTGTTCTAACCATGACACTGGAAGGAAACATATTCTCCTGTATTGGGCCTGATGTTATCAGTTAAACCCTAGTCATTTCAGCAACAACATAGCCTGTAGTTCAACACACACCATCGGGCCCTCAGGCAACATGCCAAACACATGTCCTTGTTTAGGGGGAATCGGGAGCAGAAGTGCTCTAAATTGTACTTTTCAAAACCTGCTGTATACTCGTGCTAACAGGATGGGGAAAACTTCCTTTCAGAGCTGCCAGGAAGGGCATCCAGATGTTGTCGTTGAGCTAAAGTGCCCCTGCACCAGTGGCTGCATGTTGCAGCGGCTGCCAGGGTCCTTTGGGAGAGCAGCCGCACCTGAGTGTCCGGAAGTGGCGTCATGGGGCTGGGCAGTCTGAATGATGTGGGGCCGGGCAGTCTTAGGGGAAAGGTGCTGGACTTAGCATTAGATGACCCGAGTTTAGCTCCTAGGTCTGTCCTTCCTGCAGGTGACCTTGGGAACCCCCCACGTCCCCAAGCTTCACTCCACACATAAACCACAACCCCTGCCCTGACCACCAGTAGAGCTGTCGCTTCGTGAGCTTCTACCTGACTCAGGGCACACGTGTGCATCCAGTAGTGAGTTCGTTCCTCATTGCAGCCTGTGGGTGGGTAGGCCCCATTATTATCTTCACTTGAAAGATGCTAAAACCCCAGTTCAGAGTGTTTAAGAAAATTATGCTAGGAAGAGGAGAATCTGAGATTTCTTTCAGAGCTGTTAAAAAACCAAATGTTATATGTGGAGGGGCTTTGAAAACCATAACCTAGCATTTGCAAACGAGTGTGGTTTAAGAAATGGAATTTTATGGTCAGAGCGAGCCCTGGCTGTGGGTGTTAGGAAAATGATCCACCCTCTCCTCCCAGCCTCAGTTTCTTCACCTGTCAAAT
Organism: Artibeus jamaicensis; assembly: GCF_021234435.1. NCBI lineage: Eukaryota > Metazoa > Chordata > Mammalia > Chiroptera > Phyllostomidae > Artibeus > Artibeus jamaicensis. Next base: position 37,540,312 of record NW_026522030.1, on the reverse strand, counting down.
GGAGATGAAATCAGCACCCACCTCTGGGGTTACTGTGGGGATGGCATGAGAACGCGCGTGCAAAGCATGGAACTCAGAGCCTGGGGCCTTGGTCCCCACACGTGTTAGCTGCTGCTACTGTTGTTGGAGGCTGATATTATGGTATTGATTATAAATTACAGAAAATCATGTTCGCTGCCTTTTTCTCATCTTACACTTGTCATCTTCAATTCACTACTTATTCCCTTTAGCTGAAAATCAAAAGCAAAAAGGAAAGCTGATTACTAAATCAATTTTTACCAAGAACATTTTTTAGAATGAGTAACATGTGTACTTAAGCCTCTGTGCTCCTCAACCTGCATGAATAAAGTTCAGCACGCAGCGCTTGCAAAATCGACTTCCTTCCCCTGCCTTCTCTAGCACGCCCACCCCTGCTGGCCTTCAACAGGTGTTCTCCGAATGCACCGTCACCACCCCCTCCCCCACCCCCCCACCCCCCCACCCCCGGTCTCATTCCAACCTGCTTTTGCTTCTCGTCTCCACTCCTCTCCCACCTCTGCTCCTCTGGGTTGGTCTCCATCCTCTTCCTGTCTCTTCTGGGCCCCAGTGCTCCTTTGTCACCTCTGGCAACAGCTCTGGCTCCCACTGTCACTTTGGTCTCAGACCCTAACTTCAGACCCCAACCAAGGCCCTTGGAGCCTCACCCTGTTGAGTTGTTGGTGTTGCTTTATTTTCTGTTACAACCTGTTTTGGCTCTCTTATGATTCCTGCGGGGCATGAACCAAGCAAAATAGCAACTGAGGCTCAGACTGTGTCTCTCAATGTCAGACCTCCAGATGTTTCCCAAAACCCAGAACTTTTGACCATGGAACTAAATTCCGGTTCCTGAGTGAATTGCTAACTTTTCCTCCTGATTGTGGCATCAGGCAGGCACAGCCTGTGACTCACGCAAGTGAGCAGCAGGGTCTCCTAGGGCGCAGGCACTGGAATTGTCTCAGATGGAATACACCCTTTCTAACTGAGCAGCCTTTCCAGGCTGGCATCAAACCTGGACTATGTGAAGGTTCCATCAAGACCATGTGTTAGATTTTAGCAATAGAGAAAGGTGGTATAGGATTCATCTTTCATGCCAGCAAAGCATACTTTTGAAAATACCTTCTTCCTCAGTGGTCTCTAAGGTAGCTCCAAGTCTTACTACTGCCCACTGCCCCCCACCTCATGTGGCTGAGTGCAACTGCATGATCCACGGAGGGGTTCGCTGGACCTGGGAAGAAAGACCAGTTTGATCACCCACACACCTGGTGTAAGCAAGTTAGTTAACACCTGTGCCCCCTGACAATAGAGGTGATGACACCTAAAACCCACCTCTCAGAAGAGTTGGAAGAGTTAGTATTTGTAACATATTAGCACAAAATAGAGCTCTGTGCACGCATTGTACGTGCAGGTAACTACGGGAGTGGCATGTGTCCTTGTGTCTGTACAGGTCTACATAACGTTGTCGCTCTACTTCCTCCTCATTTTGATGTCATTTGATAGAAACAGCTTTCTTTGATCATGGGGGTATTTCGGAGTTTCATGCTTATCCCAGGAGTAATTCTGGAGTAAGTTGTCCATTAAAAAATATTCCCAGAAGTGGCTGTCCTGTTCAGACATTGCAGGGTTATTGGGTGTGTGTACATGCATGTGTTTCTCCTAATTTTCCAACTCTTTCCACCATCACAGACTGTCTCCTGCCAGCCTCTGTCAGGGGTGGTCCCCGGGGCTGTCCAGATGGGCTGGCTGGTGGACCTGCTCCAAGTCACTGATTTCAGAATTTCCGTTGGCTTTAACAGCCACTCTCCTTCAAACATGTCCTAGCTAGTTTGGGACTGACTAGATGGGCTGTTTGCTCTGACGGACATGTCTGAGTGATCTCTTTTGCAAGAAAAAGCCTTATTAAGATGCTATCCTCTTGCCTCTTCTAATACATCCTCCTGGTATCTGAGGCCTGGGAACTTTATGGTAGACCTGTTGATGAGTAAGTTCTCTGGGAGGAAATGAAGCCCTTTGGGAGTGGTACTATTAACTCTTTAAGGGTACCCCCTTATGACTTAGTCATGATTCGAGAATTCTAAAACACACAACTTTTGTTCTCATGCACAGAGTGTTTCAAATTGTTACAAAAATGTATGCCATACAAATTAAATAAACAAAGATGTTAGATACAGCTGAGAACATAAGAGGACAGAGGAGCACGTGACCTTGTTTTTTTGTTATTATTTTTTGCACATGACCTCATATAGTTGCTCTTCAGACAGCCAGTCTGCCTCCAATCTTCCCAAGCACGGAAGCAAAGAGGGAAGCTCAGTTACAAGAGCTATGGTATTATAATATAAATTCAAAGCAACGTTTCTCAAGCCAAGAGAAAATCCTATTTGACTGATGCTCAAGGAAAGCCGTTACAATGACTCCCAAGGTGCTAGTTCGATCTAAACTGCTGGGCAGCTCAAACCTCTGGGGCAGCTTGTCCGCTGTCCTGGGCCTAGAAAATCAGTGTGGCAGGTTCTATGTACCCGAGGACAGAATAAAGCCGTAATATTTAATCTCTGCTCCATGGACATAAAAATGAAGGCTGTAGAGAGCAATGAGTGTGCCCTGGCCCTTCCATGTAGCAGCATTATGTAATGTCGTGTACCTGAAAACAATACTAAATTCCTGAATGTGTGTGATTTTAGATCATTTGACTCAAGGGGGAGATTGATTTATCCTTCAAGAGCTTGCCAAACTATCTCCATCCTGTGATGTCCTGAGGCATTTCAGGAGTCCGAGCACAACCTACAGCAAATTGGAGAGATTCATCTGTGCTGTCTATGTCGATGTCTCAGGCACAGCAGCGTAACGACTTACATTCCTGTCTGCTCCTCAGCTGAACTGTGAGATCACCACGGGGACCCAGCCTTACATAGCATTGCATGTCAGTGCCTAGCATGGCCTCTTCTACAGTAAATGAGTCTGAGAGGAGTAATTGCTAGTCAGAGGTCTAAGTGCTTTACACGGTTATACTCATTCAATCCCCCTAACAGCTCTGTGAGAGAGTTACTATTATTGTCCCCATATTATAGATGAAGAAACCAAGGCCCAAGGAGTGAGTTGCTTGTTTCCTGAGAGTACATGGTGGAAGAGAGAATTTAAGGCCATTCTCCCAGCCAATGCACTAGAATAAAGATGAAGTCTTAGTGTTTTGAGCAGGTAAGCCATTCGGAAGCTTGGGAGGCAGGGAAGGTGTCAGTGGGTTGTGTCACCGGAAAAGAGTAAGACACAGTGTTTCTTGGGGCACTTCAGTATGAATTCCTCTCATTACCCAGTGCCCGGAAGGAAGCCCCTCTTTGACTTATGGCCGCTGGTCACTGTCTTCAGAAACCATGGGATACCCCAGGGGTGAGCACTGTAGAGTCCTCATTTCTTAAAATTTAGTTAATAGAGCTAAACAGGTTTTTGGATTGTATTGCATTAACTGATTGAAAATTAATAGGTAGAAAAATAGAGACAATAATCTTTACTTCTAATTTCTCCTAAATGTTTATTCTCTCTCAATGCAAAGTGTTATTTACAAGCTTGCATTATTTTACGCTAAACTCAGCAGATTCTTAAGTGGTGTAACATCTCTATGGTTTTCTGGGAGAAAGAATGAAACAATTGCACTAATCTGAATTCATATTTAACATTTTGATTTTTAAAAAACCAACCTGTTCTGTAAGGGAACTCTGCCCTTTTTATATGCTTGGCATATTTCTTTTCCAAGGGAGTCCCAAATAGGTTGACTACAAATATTTCCACTAATGAGACGGCCTTGAAACATCACTGATGGGGTTGTAGACAAAAGTAGTGAAGTTCATTAGGCTGCTCGAGTCCCACTTTGGATGGCATAGTAAACCTCAGAACAATCTCAGGTGGTAGAAAATGAAGAAGTTTTTGCATATACACAATTAATTTATTCTAATGAACTGACTCTCTTAGCACAGCAGTTTGTAACTCATCTCTGGCTACTTTAAATATGTAAGACAATAAGGCACTGCTATGGAGAGTCTTTATGAACCCAAAGGATTAATAAGTTTGTCTTTAAAAAAGAATTGTAGTTTGAGAGAAGCATGAAGGTATTGATTGAATTCTTCCTTTCCTTCACTTATATTCACAAGACTTGGCTATAATCTAGGTGCTAATACCTGGTACCTAAAGTGGTAGCTCATAGTACACTCAGGTAAGTTTGGTTGAATCAAATCTTTAATGCATTGTCCTAAATGATGGTGTTCTGCCTTGTCTGTTCTTGGATGATTATTCACTTTGATGTAAGTTCTGATAAACTCAGATTCTATTTGCGAATGTACATTGGCATTGAGGGTGGCTAGAGGGGGTTTTCTAACCAGTTATATGCACGGTTTTGGAGATACATGCAGCTACAATGAGGCATGAGAATGCAGTGTCCTGGCCTCTACACCAGTGCTGTTCGGAGGGCACAGGACCAGTTACCTTGTAGAATGTTCCATAGTCAGAATTGGTCTGATTGTTTCCTGGTGGTGGCATTTAACTGGTTTTTCTATCTCCTGCATTACCTATAAAATTGAAGTTAGATCTAAAGGTCTCAGTACATTCAGAGGGAGTCCTTGCTCCCAACATGGGAGCAAGGACTTCATAGGTGATGTGGGTCACTTCATGTCATATCGTATCTGGAGGCACGTCCTGTCACATTAGCCCTCTAGTCTTGAAGCTTGGTGATGAAGGGCAGCACCCTCCTTTGTGAAGGCCCATTTCTCACTTTACAGTGAGAAAGTAATTAATGGGATGCGCTTGTTTAATGTTAACAAGATTGAACATGTTTGCATATGCTCCTGTTGGCCAAGGAATTATTTCTGTTGTTAAGGAAGTGAGGTTTTTTTGTTTGTTTGGAGTGGCTGGGGTGGGTGGCTGGTGTTCGGGCCACTTCTCAATTCGTATCAGGTCAGGTTCCATTTATCAGTACGTCCCAGAGAATATTCAGACCATTTCAAGGGTTAAGTACAGACAGGAGCTTAAGCCAGGGAATTTTTGCAGATAATTTTAGTTTTATTTACTTTTTTAATAGAAAATACATTTGCATGTTGTAAAGTTGGAAACATATAAAGAGTAAACAGTGAGAGGCCTCTATTCCAGTTATATTTTGCAGCATAGCAAATCCCCCCCAAAGCAGTGGTTGTAAAACAGGAATGATATTATTATTCAGTAGTGAAGCTGGGGGTCAATGGGTCAGCTCTCCTTACAGTTACTGCAGAAGGTGGCTGCAGATGGTTTCTTCACTCACTTGTCTGATGCCTGAGACGAGAAGGTTCAAACAGCTGGAAACTGAAGCTGCTGGGCTCCTTAGTCACCTCCCTCCTTCATCCTCCCTTCTCTCTCTCCCTCTCCGTCCCTCCTTTCCTTTCTCCCTTCCTCCTTCCTCACCTCCTCATTCCCTTTCTACCGCCCTAGGTTCTTGTTGTCATAGTTGGTCCCACCCCGGCTCCCTCTCTCTCTGAGTGTGCTGTCTCCACTAGTGGCCTCCTGGTGGCCTGACCTCTTACCTGGCAGCTGATTGTCCCAAGGGGAACCTGTGGATGCTGCATGTCCTTTTCCGAGCAGCCTTGGCCACCCCGCAGCACCGCTTCTGCATTCCCTTCATCAGGAAGTCGCAAAGGCTCACCAGGGTCCAAGAGAAGGGCCACAGACTCCACCTCCTGTTGGGAGGAGGACCAAAGAATTTGCAGCTGTGCCTCAAAACCATCACACTGCCTCTTACTCTCTATCCCCACTCAGTTTACTTCTACAAAGTGGCCAGCGTCACCAATTTCTTGTGAAGCATTTAAGAGACAAGATAAGCATACATATTCTTCCCACACAGCATAATATATGCCACGTTCTGTACCTTGCTTTTTTCTTAGCAATATTTCATGGAGATTATTTAAATCAATCCATAAAAAGGATCTTCTTTTATTTTGATACCTCTGTAGTATTGTGTTACATAGATTTTCTACAATGATGAAACCACTCTCTTGTTAGTGCATATTTAGTTTACTTCTAATCTTTTAATACTGCAGTCAGCACTAATATAAATAACTTTGAACATATTTGTATTATAAATTCCTAGATGTAGAATTGCAGGGTTAAAATAGTATGACTATTTGAAATTTTGGTAAACCCTGCCACGTTGCCTTTCACAGAGGACCAAAACATTTCCACTCCTGTGACGCAGGCGAGGGCTGCTGCCTTGCACCCTTACAAAATGGAATTCTCACAAATGTTTTGGGTTTCGCCAAGTAAAAAGGTAGTTTTAATACAGTGGTTTTAACGTGCATTCTTTTAAAATGATTTTGAGCATTTTCTTTCCTATGTTTAAGATCCCCTTGTATTTTTTTAATTCCTGAGAAAGGTTAAAGATAATTTTAACATATGTAGACCAGTCAAAAGGCGAGACACTCCACATTTTTGATAAACCTACAGACTGTTTAATAATTCCCAAAGTCCCACTTTCCTGAATCCTGCAAGTGAATAAGCGATGAATACTGAGGCCGTTTGTGAGTTTTGGAGCTAGTCTTGCTCTCAACCTCAGCCTGACATTACTGGGAGGGCAGAGTGGGCTTTGAGATATTAGAATTAGATGTCTATTTCCATAGTGACACCCACTCTTTATCAAGAAAATTCTTAATTTAAGAATTTAAGAATTTAAGCTTTCTTCACTATCTCAGGGCTTACTGTGAAAGTTTCAGTGTTCCTGCAAACCTTTCTCTAACATCCTCATTTGAGATGAGTGATCTGCTTTTTGGATGTTGTGCATTTTCCTTAGGCTTCCTGATTATTTTCCATTTTTACTGTCTCCTTCTCTCCCTCCTCAGCTAATATCTTATTTTGTAAATTAACCAAACACATTGCAGTTTGGTCAGGTACAGTAACATGAGGTGGTAAGTAACAGTGAATGATGGCAAAATTCCGTAGGCAAGAGAGGGGGCACATTGGTGCAGTGAGAAGGGACCTACTGGCCCTGGAGGCAGAGACTCTGCCATTTACTTGCCTGGTCTTGGGTCATTTTGGTCAGCTTTTCAGAGAATTGGTTTCCTCATCAGAAAATGACGATAAAACTTAACTGACAGAATTGGGTTGCTACAGAGATCAAGAGAAAGAATGTTTTCAACTAACATTTATTGAGTGCCTATTACGCCCAGGTGTCTTTCTGTACTTGATCTCATTAGTCCCCAGAGAGGTCCACTAACTTTCCAACTTCCTGACTGGATTCATTTCTCTGGGCTGCTTTATCAAGTTACCACAAAATGGGTGGCTTAAAGCAAAAGAGAGCTTCATTCTTTCCCAGCTTGAAATCAAGGTCCGCCAGGTTGATCCCTTCCAGGGACCCTGGGGCGAATCCTTTTTATGCCTCTATCCCAGCTTCTGGTGGCTTCCCACGGCTCTTGGCACGCTTTGCAGGCACATCACTCCAATCTCTGCTTACGTCTCCATGCAGACTTCCCCTCTGGGCGTGTCTGTTTTCTCCTTCTCTGTCTTTTATAAGGATATTGGTCATTTAATTGAGGGTGCACCCTAAATCTAGAAATCTAAGATGAGCTCATCTCAAGATCTTTAATTATTTCTGCAAAAACCCTCTTTTGAAATAAGGTCATAGTCATGTGTACTGTAGATACATACATAGAATTAGACATGTTTTTTGGTGTCCAGTATTCAGTCCACCACACTGACCATGCTAAGAACTGAACTCGGGTGCTTTCTGACTCAGTGACCTGTCTTTGCCAGAGTTAAGGACCACGCCATGGTTTCTTCTCCTTCTTATTCTGGAAGTATATGGTTCCCTGTGCTTCTAATTTATACTAAAAAGTAGCCTGGGCACCTGGAAGAAATCTTTGAAATCTTCTACAATCTTCATTTGTGTATAAGGACATGTCCCCACTTAAATAATTTTTGAATAGTAAGTTGAGTTATGCACTCAGGAGTTGTTAAATCATTCAAGCTTGTAGCAAAAATAAGAAAATAATTAAGATTTATTAAATGCCTAATACGTGTTGGGACTGTGCTAAAGGCTTTAGATGTACCATCCTATTTCATCCTAGGAGACAGCATCTGTTATTGTCTCTTATTTGTGACAAAACAGGTTCAGAAAGGTTAAGGAACCTGTGTTGACACAGAGCTGCTAAGTGGTGAGGCAGAGATTTTAACCTAGGCCGGACACCACACTCTCGAAACTTTAGTGGAGGAACATGACCACCCCAGCTCCTGGCATGGAGTCCGTACCCTCACCCCAGGGCTGGGCCACAGGCAGTTGGGTTTAATGAGCAAACACTTGTTAATCATACAAATCGACCGTGTATTTCTAATAGGAACAGACTGGGCATTCAGCTCTCTCTTGGTTTGCCTTTATTTCAATTCTGGAGGGTCACTGTTGAAAGATATTTGGAACTGCTGCATGAAAAGTACTTGGAACTTTTAGCTCAATTTTCAGGGAAAAAAAAAGCAGGGTATTTCCTTTCTGTCATTATTGTTCCAATTCCTTTGGTCTGGAGTTTCCCTGTGAATTCATTACTCAGAGCAGTTGTTCTGAATTTGTCAGCACATTATAATGTTAATTTTGCTCCAGGAGCACAGCATTGCCTCTACCACAAAGGCGGAGCTTGTCTGGGTTTGCCATCCATGGAAAACAAACTTCCCTTCATAGGGTAACGTAATTTAAAAACCCACCCGACTAGGGCAAAGGATGTAGTCAGCACTATGATTCTTTCTGATTAATATTTTAAAATTAACTCTAGCTGATATAAGAAAGATAAATCATAATATGACCCCAAAGTCTAAACCAAAGCAGATTGCTTATGTTCATTTATTTTTAATGCTCGTGTCTGTTTTTAAAGAATGGCTTCGTAAAAATGTTGTAACACTTAAAACATTAACTGCATAGGCTACTATTCCATTGCCTTAAGTTAAATGCTGAACTTAACTGAGCTGCTCATTGCCTTGTCCTGCCTGCAATGCAACTCGTTAGTGACAGTGTGTTTATAGCTTATACAGAAAAGGTCTTCTTTTGTATATTGTCTTCTTTTAATTAACTTTGAATCCTTGAAAAACCATTTTAGTTTAAAAGTCCTCCCAATATATTTATTATTTTTCTCTTAAAGCAATAATGTTACTTATATTTAAAGGATTAGGATAGCTTGCTTCAATTCCAAAGCAGCCTTTGTAAATCACACACGGGAGAGGTTCTTCAGAATAGGGACTTAGATTTAGGGATGAGACTTAATCACACTAGGGTGAATGAGATAGGAGACAAAATAAGAGCACTGGCAAGAAATGAAAAGAGTGGCCCTCTTGCCCCTTTGAGGAACTGCCCCATGTGTGGCATGTGACACAGCAAGTCACCAGGACAACAGGAGGCAGGAGACGTGGGAGGTGAGGCGGTGACTGGAGTTATATTGCAACCGACAACCAGTTGTTTTGCCTTCTGAAAGCCATCACAAAGAAAGCTACCAGTTGTATATAAAGTTTCTATGCTATAATTGGAGCCACTTTCTGTGCCCAAATGACCACTTGATGATTCTTGCTGAATAGGCACGTTTTTAGATTTTCTATGAAGTTGAAAGAACCAAACTGTCTGCCCTGGGTTCATGATGCTATGGGTTTACCTGACAAGTGACCTCCGGCAAGTCCCCAGCACCTCTGTGGGCAAATGATGAGGTTCATGGCCGAGTTGGGGAGGCAGAAAAGCAGAGGGCTTCAGTGACTTGCTCAAGGTCAACTAGAGATCTGAGAGTACTTGGTTCCAAACTTTCTGTGCTGATTATTATCGATTATGCATTTGTTGATGATTGGTTTTTCTTTAAAGCTGGAGAAAATGAGCTGGCGACCTTCTACAAAAGGAAATTAGCTTTTGATATTTTTGTCATCAGTAAGCACATCATGCTATTCTTGATTCCAGGCCTTTTGCATTTTTTTTTCTTTGCCCAAGGACTGTCAAAGCAGTGGACTACCACCGAAATGGAGATGTGTGAGCACAGATGACTGTGAACCTGGTCATCCGTGAACCCAGTGTTCCGGGGCGCCGCCCTGCCTGCTGGCTGCGAGAGCGCACTGTGTGGGTGGTGGAATTCTGACGGCCTCGCGTCCCAGCACGCGGAACCCACAGCCCCTGTGCGGCCTGCCTGCTGCTGAGTCAAGGGTCTCACACAAAAGATATGATAAAGTAACTTCTATCTCCTTTTTCTATCTCATCATTCGAGTAAATATCAGTCTGGGGGTGATGACATACATTATTCAGCCACTTCTAATTTTTGATATTCAAAACTGTTCATCACCTTTATTTTTACTGGGGTAAAATGTATATGAGGTGAAACTGGCCACTCGGACCATTTCTGAGTGCGCCATTCGGTGGCAGCAAGAACAACCACGGTGTGTGCACCTGCCACCGCTGTCCGTCTCCAGAACTTCTCATCGCCCCTAACTGGAACTTGGTGTCACTGAACAACACTTCCCCATCTCCCTCAGCCCGCAAGCCCTGGTGGCTGCTGTTCTGCTTTGTCTCTACAAATTTGACTGTTCTAGGGATCTCATAATACGTGGAATCATGCAACATTTGTTCTTTGTGATGGGTTTATTTCACTTATAATTTTTTAGTGTTCATCCATGTTTTAGCATGTACTTTTTAGACTCAGTAACATTTCCTTTTGTGTGTACTCCACATTTCATTTCTCCATTCATCTATTGATGGACATGTGAGCTTTTTCAATCTTTTGGCTATCGTGAATAATGCGTCTTGAACATGGATATACAAATGTCTATTCGAGTCCCTACTTTCAGTTGTTCTGCATACATACACAGAGGCAGGATTCCTGGGTCACATGGTAATTCTGTGTTTGAGCTTTGAGGACCTGCTATAATGCTTCTCATAGTAGCTGCATCATTTTACATTCCCATCAGCAATGGACAAGTGTTCTAATATGTCCTCATCCTTACCAACATTTGTTATTTTGGTTATTTTTATAATGGCCATCCCGTTGGGTGTAAGTGGTTAATCAATTCTATTTTGAACAATATTAGCCATAGTGGACATTTGCAGTGGCTCATCATCTTCTGAAAAGATTTTCTAAATTGGAGAGCATCTGTTGTAAGTTCTACCTCTCCAGTATGGCACTCAGAGTTCAACCCTCAGCTTTCTTCTCAGGTAGAATAAAATCATGTGACCCGGACTCCACTAATCAGATGCACCTATGCAAGCTTTCAATTCCTAAGAGCCCAGTGAGTTAGAAACTCAGAAGTCTAATTCCAACCTGCCACAGGTGAGTAAATCAACAAAGCTTTCACATAAAACAAGTGTGTATATAAAGTTGTAAATGGGTAATGAGAGAAGAAAACTTTACAGTTTGGGGAGAATAATGGGGGCTTCCAGCAATTTAGAGACCAGATGTCTCAAATGAAAGTCTCTCTCATTTTCATTTTTCAGAAGACACTTTTATTGGCTGCAGACAGCCCTGGGCCTCAGGCTGAAACCACGGAACGAGATGACTTCCCGTATAGCCCCTAGAAACACTGTCCCCTTCCTGCCGTCCTTTCTGTCTTGTTCGTTCCCCCTCAGTGCCATCAAACAGATATTTTTATTTTAATCCTGAAACTATTTTCTGCATTACTATTTTTAATGTCCTAGTTGTTCATATTTAGAATGGTATCCTCTCGATAGTTGAGATTTTTCCACTACTCTTAGAGAACGTCAAGGCTACAGTTTACCAATTGTCCAGTTTACATTCCTAGTTTCTGCGCCTCCCCAACCCCAAAGGCAGGTCACGTGTGCAAGGCTATTCTCATGGACAGACCATCATCTGTTTCAACTACAAGCCTGGACCTGTGAAGAACTGTAAAATTAATATTAATATTTATATAGTGCTTACAGTGTGCCGTGCACTCTTATATACTAAAAGTATAAACTGATCTAGCACTCGTGACCGCACCGTGAAATAGGCACTGTTATTATTTTCACTTTATAGAAGAAAAAAATCAGGCGCAAAGAGATGAGATAATGTGCTCTGGGTTCACAGGTGGTGGGGGGCTAACATCTTTAAGTCCCCAGGGTTCTAGCCTGTTGCAAGTCAAGCTTCCAGATCAGAGCGATAGGGTGACTTGGCTTCTCACTGATAATGTGACTGCACACCATGCACACACACATGCATATACACCCCTCTTGCATCTGTTCAGGGCTGATACCCACTACCTAGCTGCCCTGCCCCGTTGATGTCCATTCTGCCTCTTAGTGTCCAGGCCTTTCTGGTTGTGAACATCGCTCTGTCCCTGTTTAGGTCCCCAATGTAACACATAAATAACGTCAGAATATGTAAATCAAAAGTTAAGCTGGTGTTTCACTGCTCTTTTGGGGACTGTTTCTGGCTACTGAATGCTTTATTCTATTCCCATTGCCCCCCTGCAAGGCAACGGTGCTAAAAAAAAAAGACAGAGAGAGAGAGAGAGAGAGAAATGAAAGAAAAAGAAACAAAACTGTAGAGCAAAGAGGCTGACACCTGTGGGGAGTCCAACTTGGCCATGGGCCTCCTTAGTCTCTGGAGCCACCATTGACTGTAGCAAGTCAAATCTCAGTGTCCTTTGCTCACTCTTAGCCCCAACAGGTGACACAGGGCCTTAGCCACCTTCACCCCAGCACAGCCGTACGCTGCCAATTCTCACTGCGGCAAACCCTGAAATGCCAAAGGCGGTCTGCATCAAAGGGGAACCTGGTCCTGCTCACCCACGCTATTCTTAACACTGCCACAGGGGTCACAGGGCTGTCTGTGGTCCAGTATTCAGTAGAAATTTAGGTGAATGGTTCTTTCTGATTTTCCCATCAGCCCAGCCTTTCTCCTGAACCCAGACTGGAGTCCACAAGGCTGCCTGGGACAGGCTCAGGTGGCAGAATCCAGGCCGGCTCATCATCTCTATTTATCTCCAGCACCCGAGGCCTGGTGCCTCCTTCCAGAGCTCGAGTTCTGATTCTGAGCAGCAAGAAGAGCAAGAGAGAACACGAGAGGGGTGGACAGAGGACACAGCTTGGGGAAGGCAAATGGCCAATGGGGGCGTGGGTGTTGGGGTGGGATGGACGGACATGGGATGGAGAGGTAGGTTCCGCTTTGAGTACAAACGACCTTCCCCACAGAACTCTGGGTTCGAAAACTTTACTAGGATAGAGAGAAACCCACCTTCCTGGTCTCAGCCCCCTCCAGGGGCAGAGGAAGGAGGCTGGAGGATCTGAGAACAGGCCATCTCAAAGTGTCTGCTCAAACCTCCCCCACGTCGGAAGCAGAGAGGTCAGGGGGCTTTGGTGGCAGCTACAGTTGAGTTCGCATCCAACCCTGTACACTTGGGCAAGTCGCTTGGACTCGTCGGGGCTGATGCAGCACACACACCCGACAAAAGGTGCCAGTGGGACTCCTGTGATGAGCCAGCCCAGGAAACTTAGATTTAAAGAAAAAAATCCAAAGGTTTCATTCAAACCACAGTGAAGGATGTCTGACTCCACGCTAGGATTTCCCGTAAACTGATGGAGGAAAGATTAACGATAGAAAGAATGTAAGTATCTCCTTCCTTTGAAATGCTCACTCTAAAAGAAATACCTACTTTACCAATTCAGATCATCTGAGGGTGGCAATTTAAACAGCAGGTTATACATTTTATAATAAAGAAGGTTTGTAAGAACAGGTCAGCCACGGGCCCTGGCCTCTCACAGCCGGTGATTCAGGTACACGGTGGGCATGTGACTGTCCCTCGGGAGTCAGAGGCAGCTGGTGCTGGGCAGAAACCAAGTGACCAGCCAGCCTCGGGCACAGCCCCCATACACGTCCTGCTGGAAAGCAACGGGGTCACTGGCAGGACAAGCCACAGAGCCTGGAATTATTTTACCATCTCATTTTCTACCTGATATCGAGTGATGAGTGGGGACATGTCCATGAGTATGAGCAGAGAGAGAGGACACAAAAGCGACATGGAGCAGCAGGCTGAGTACAGAGAAGCAGAGGTGACCCACCAGTACGTGCCCAGAGAGACAGAGGCAGTGACGGAGAGGCAGACGAAAATCCAGGGCAGGGACAATGTCTTGGCACAGGTTAGAGGCTATATCATAGGTTATAATTTGAAACATATATGATGGATGAAAACAAAAGAATAATTACTATAAAGGGTATTATGAATAGCCTTACATTTGTGCAGGACTTGGAGTGTTACAAAGGCCTTCCCACGTGCCCTAAGACTGGACAACAAGGGGGGAAGCTAATGACTCCTCGTTCTGTCCCTGGCACTTGGAGACGGGTGCATTGGTTAAAAGTCACCTCAATTCTTTCTCCTCTGGTTCCTCTTCTCTGGAATGGGACTGATTTTGTGTGCCTGGCTACCCCTCTGGGGGGTGGGGCGGGGGCTTCCCATCCACCTCCTTGGTGGTGCAAACTCCAGTTTAAGAATTGAATTTGGATTTTGTTCTTTTTCCACAAAGATTTAAATACATCGTTTTAATTTATTGCCAGTATTTGAAAATCAAGAACTACTACATAGAACTTTGGACAAAGAAATCCTTCTTTTGAAAAATGGCTGGGACCTCTGTCCCACCGTGGAGGCCTTGCCTCAAGCTGGTACCAGCAACGCCCATTGGTTGACTGCGAGCCCCATCCATCTCCACTGTCTCCCTGATGTCAGCTCTCCCGACATGCACTGGGGTGACCTCCCTGGCCCCTGGACTTTTCGTGTTTGCAGGCCTTGATCTATCTCGGCAATGTATTTTATCAAAACGGTCTTTTCCTGGGTCGGTCTCCCATTTCAGAGAGAGAATGTCTTATTTACTCCTGGATTTCAAGCCCCAAGCACAGTACCTGGCCATAGTAGGAGGTGCACAGGAAATGTTTGCTGAACTTCCCAATGCACAGCATCACATGAGGATGGCAAGAAAGGAGAGCAAGCAGACTGAAGGGAAAGTGGGTGGTGAAGAAAGCCTCCAAGTCTGGCCCTGCATCAGTGATATGTGCCAGAGTGCGTCACAAACACCGCATTTCTTTATTTCCTCCCACAGACGAGCTGTTCCCTCTAATGCCTCACCTGGCGGTGAGAGAAAGTAAACAGAGCGTGATACAGGCTCCTGCAAGGGGTGTCAGTGCTTCACCTTCCTTGCTTTTGCCCAGAAAGTTAGAAGCAAGAATTTGGAGACCTGCAGACTAAGAGTGGTTGCATCAAAAGGTAGGACCCCTGGTCCAGGCCTCTGAAGGGGAGCAGGATGCAGAGCAGGGTGGCGAAGAGCAAAGGGACGGGCCAGGCTCTGAGAGAGGCAAGCCTCATGTGGGGTCCCTCAGAGACAGAGGACAACTTCGCCTGTGTGTGGGGAAGGCAGTCCTTGAAAGGAGAGACAGGGCTTGGTAAAGAGGAAGCTTTCAGGGACAGTGTAGTGTGTGTGATCTAATTCTGGCTACACACTGGCTAGACATGTGACTTTGAACAAGGAAACTGACCCTACTGGGCCTGTTTCCTCAGCTGTAAAATAGAGATAATGATGGTATCTGCTCCCAGGGATGATGTACCCACTGAATGAGATAACACGTGTAAAGTGCCTGGAATTTGCTTGCCTGATGCGTCATACACTACCTTCGCTTCCTACGGCTGCCAGAACAGAACACAAACCGGGCGGCGTAAAACAACAGGAAGCTATTCTCTCACAGCCCTGGAAGCCAGAAGCCACAGATCAAGGTGTCTGCAGGGCGACACCCTCAGGAGCGAATCTGTCCTTTGATTGGGAAGCGTCAGGTGGTTCCTGGACTTGGGGCAGCGGCACTCCAATCTCTGTCTCCATCTTTGCTGTGTCTATTACTTCTCTTCTGCCTCCGATAAGAATACCTGACGTTTAGGGCCCATCTCATAATCCAGGATGATCTCATCTCAAGATCCCTAAGTTAATTACCTTTACGTAGCCCTTTTGTCCAAGTAAGGTCACATGCACAAGTTCTAGGCTGTAGACATACCTTTTTGGGGTGCTACCAGTTCGACCCACTACAATACCTCATGTTTTTGAGTGCTTTCCATAAACTGGACCTACACATGCATTATTTAATCATTCAACTTAGCCAGATCCTGGAGAGTCTGGTGGTTCCTAGCTTGGGGCCTGGAGCTGTTTTCCCAGGTGGAAAGGCTGGGCACGACCCTGAGGCTCCATGATTACTGACCAAAGGAAGTGGGTGGCCGCACATAATTTGTAGATTTTTCTGGATTCCCTGTTTGCCCCTCTCCATGTGCAGTGTCCTTTCCTTTCTCTGCGAAGTGTCTGCAGTGGACGCTTACGTGCTGTCCCCATTCTCCTTCAGGGAAGGACTTGTCCCAGCTGCTGGGAGTGTTATCATCAGACAGCCCGTAGCTGTCAGCACCTCTGGGTCAGCCTCTGTGCAGAGAGCTACCTCGTTGGAGATGACCGGTCCTAATGTGGGCCACATCTACTAAAGGATTAAAGCAGCAGCATAGAGATCTGGCCATTTTGGCCTAAAATGGGACAATTTGGATGAGCCAATTTAGCCCCAGGGTTCCCTGTGGGGTCAGAAGAGGCTTTGAGGGGACTTCTGCCTTGGCCCGACCCTGCTTCCTCCCTGTCCCTTCCACAGGAGTGGATCCCTAGGGCACCCTCTGCTCAACGTCCTGCAGGATAAGCTCCAGATCCCAGTCTGCCTTCCAGAGAACCCAGCCCATGCCAGTGTCGAAGGGCCATCCGCTCTCGGGGCCCGCCGTGCAGCTGTAGGTGAAATGAACATTTCACTCCAACTAACTTTGGTTTTATGTGTAATGATTCTAGTCCCATAGGGGACAATAAAGGATATCGCCTTGAAGTTTTCAATCATATTTCGACATTTTTGGAGAGCTCTTAGGGCTTTGGAGATTTTCATTTTCCTAATGAATCTGAGGGAATGGGTCTAATGCAAATTAATCTAAGGCAATCCTAAAACCATGAAATACTCTGTAGGTAGCTGGAAAAAAGTAGCACCAGTTTGATAGTTGCTGAAAGTTTGTTTGCTTGAAAATATTAGCGGTTTTAACTGGATATATATGTGTCTTTGAATTTTTAAGTAATTTGATAAAATCCATCAAATATTGAGCACCAGCTGTGAGCAAGAAATCAGAAAAGAATGTACGACAAGGGAGATAGTGTACTGTTCTGGTTGAAAAAAGAGGCTTTTGGACAAAAGCAGACTGGGTCTGAGCCTCATCTCTACCACTCACTGTCACTAACTCTGAGCCTCAGCCCCCATCTATTGATGGGAGCAATAATGCCGTCTACTCCATAAAGACCTGGGAAAGTTCGGTGCAACTCTCTGTAGAAAACATGTGTAATAGTAAATATGGTAAGTGTTATTTATATTATTAGCTACTAATGTAGGCATAGTAAATAAATGCATACTCATGAGACAAATTTTAGATTGTTGGAGTTACTGCTTACGGAAAGCTCATGAAGAATTTCTGAGCTGATTTGAAGAGGATCCCAAGGTTTTGTTGGTTTGTTTTTGTTTTTTTCTTATTCAGAGAAGACTGTCGAGTTTTCTCACACTGAAGGTGACATCTGAGTAAAGACCCGAAGGCAGCCGAAGCGTGAGTCACCGGCTTTCCCGGGAAGAGCACTTCCAGCAGCGGCAACAGCCAGTGTGACATTCTGACGGGACAGCTAGACTGTGCTTAAGGGCTGGCCAGGAGGTGCACTAGCTAGGTGGGACTGAGCAGAGCAGATGAGCTCCGAGATGTAAGGGGGTGGGCACAGGTCTTGCAGGACCTGGTAGGTCATTGTGAAGAGTTGGGTTTTGCTAAATGATTTGGGAAGCTGGTAGGGGTCTTGAGCCATGAAGTGACACGGCCCGGTTTCTGTATGGAAAGGATCTCCTGATCACCGTGTTAGGGATGGAGTGGAGGGGGGCAAGGCAGAAGACGTGGGCGACCGCCTTTGGGAGGCTGCTGCAGTCTGCCCAGCTGGCGAGGGTAACTGCCAATCTGGGCAGTCATGGTGGGGCATGGAGCGTGGTCAGCACCTGCTGTCTTCTGAATCCTGAAAGGACAGGATGTGGTAATGTCTGGAGAAGGAGAGAAGAGTCAAAGCTAACTAAATTTTTTTTTGTCCTGAACAATTGAAGGAGAAAGTTTCCTTCATCTAAGAAGAGGAAGATGTAGAGGAAGGCGGGTTGGGGAAGGAATAGGAGGCATTGGTGTGGGGACCTGTTAATATGAAATGACTCTTAAGCATCCAAATGAAAGTTGTTAATATTGCAGAGAGAAAAGCCTGCCGTTAGTGAGCAGTCTGGGCTACCCATATAAATTCAGGAGTCGCTGGGCTGCTGTTGGTGTTTCAAACCGTAACACTGGGTGACATCACGGAGGAAGTGAGTAGAGAAAGAAACAGGAGAGAAAAGGACAGAGCTAGGCTGCACTGCTGTGTTTAGGGGTCAGAGAGATAAGGGACAGCCAAGGAGCCGAGAAGGAGCCGCCCATGAAGGACCAGGAACAGCAGGAGAGTCTGGAAGCCAGGTGACGGCCGGGAGCTGGGCTCCGGTGGTTGAACAGGAGTTTGTTGGGCCAGTGGGCCCCCAGGTGTGGTTGCAGACTAGCAGCATCAGTAGCAGCAGCCGGAAATGTGTTAGGAACGTGCAGAACCTCGGGCCCCACGTCAGTTTTATTGGATCAGAAACTCTAAGGATGGCACCCTCAAGTTTGAGACCACTCTTTTAGACATTAGGCATAAAATTGTCTGCACAAAACTATAATGAAGATTGAGAAGAGAAAAAAACCCCACATTTTTTTAAACTGGAAGAGAACAATTTTAAAGACTTGCTTGGTGCTCAAAGCAAATTTGTAGCACGTGGGTACCTCACAGTAAACCCTCCCTCCACTTCACGGCCCCGGTGCCCCACATCCCAATTTAGAAACCTCCTGAGTCTGCCATGGCTCTCTGGAGAGGAGGCATGCCCCCATCTCACCGGACAGAGGGGAGGCCGAGCACCAGGCATGCCAGGCATTCCACCGCGAAGAGAGGGGGGTGGTATTTCAAGGTTAGCATTACTGGGCCGCAAACGCTGAGCCTCGTGAGATAGGAAGCTTATTCCACCCTACAGTTTCCGAATTTTCCTCTAGATTTTCCTAGGAGAATTCCACCCTCTTCCATTCTGGGGAGAAGTTAAAATTAGGGCCGGCCCTGCAGGACTGGCATGCCAGATGCGGAGAGGCTGTCCCCAGAAATAAGCTGGTTCCCACCGCGCATGGGCCAGCCCCCTCCAAGTGTCTGCAAGGGGTCTGGTCCCAAGCTTTAAAATACTGAGCAGAGGCACTGCATCCCGACCTCTCCTTTCCCACCCACTCCAGGCTAGCCTTTCAAAAAAAAAAAAAGTGTGTAGTTGTCTCCTCCCCGCCCAGCCCCATCCTCGCCCAGGACCAGCTGTGCCGCTGGCTGGCCGCCTCAGGGACGCAGTCAGACCGCGGCTGCAGCCGAGTGAGAGGCGCTCTCCATTTAGGCACCTTCAGCTTTCCGCTCAGCTCAGGGAGCCGCTTTGCAAAGTTGAGCAGCTCCAAGTGCACGCTTTGCTCTCGGCTTCTCCCTCCCCCCTAGTCGCCCCCGCCTCCCACGCTCCTTTCCATTGGGAGCAGCTGGTCGCAGAGGGCTGGCGGCTTGCGCCCCTTTCCCGTACTCCGCCCTGACGAGCGACCATGTGGTTAGGGGTCATCCTCCTGGCAATGAAAGGTAAGGCCTGGACCCGGTGTGTGTTTGGGGGGTGGGTGTGGGGCGGGGGAAGCGCTCTCGTGACCCTCTTGCTCTCCTGCTACTCCCGTTGCCTGGCTCTGGTCTTGGGCTGAGCTGGCCGAGGCGCCTCGCGGTCCGTCTCCGCAGCCGCTGTTCTTGCTCCCCAAGCCAAGGGTGGTGATGGCAGTGCGGTCCGTGCCATGGAGGCGCCCTGGGGGTGGGGGTGCGGAGGGGCGGGTACTGTAGTGAGTCCCTCACCTGCCCCTTTCTGCACTCCTTCCCCTCACTTTCACCAGGTAGTTTCCCAGGGGCGCCCCGACTTGGTGCAAACGCTCCCGGGCCGAGCCCGAACTGAAACTCACTTTGTGCCCGCAGCCCTGCAGCTTGCCGGTGCCTTGGACCTGCCCGCGGGATCCTGCGCCTTTGAAGAAAACACCTGTGGCTTCGACTCTGTGTTTGCGTTCCAGCCGTGGATTTTAAATGAGGAAGGTAAGGAGACTCAGCGTCCTGGAACCCAGGTGAACTTGCTTCCTGCTGGTTGGGTCTTTCACGGGGGTAATGCTATCTTGGCGTTAAATCCCCTTGGGAGGAGATATGTGCGTCACGGGTCCTTCTTCCAAACCTCAGCTGTGCTGTAACGATGGTCGAGGAAGAGATGGGGGTGGGGCCGGGCGTCCTTTGTTTACCTGGCCTGTGGGTAGAAGCCCTAAGACTTTGCCCCTCCCCTCAGCACTCCATGATGGAAGGGAGAAGGGGCACAGCTAATGACTGTCGCCCATGGTCTGCTTGCCCCTGGTAGGTCAGCATGCTCTGTGGTGGTCAGTAGACCTCCTGCAGGAGTGGTTCCACTGGCGGGCCCTCAGTGCTTGTGGCGTGGCTGCGTCCTCACACTCCTGCTGTGTGTGTAAGCCAGCACTTGGCAAAGAGGAAACCAAGTCATGACTTTGGCCTGAGGTCATGCAGCTGGCAGGTGGTGGCTGTGGTCTCACCGCTACATTCCATTTGGCTTCTGGTGACAAAGTGTAAATTCGGGGTCTTCAGATGTATCCTCTTACCCTTCGTTGAGTCAAAATAAATATTTCTCCAGTGCCCAGCAACAGGCACTGGGTGTCCCCTGTCCCCCTGCACTGCCCCCCGGCTCGCTTTAGGAGTTTGAAGCCCCAGGCCCTTTGCATTGGGAAGGAGCCACCTTTAAAAAACACTGCAGCATGAAGGAGAATCACGAACCTCCTTCCCTTTTCAATTGTCCTCCGAGCTGGCCCCCTGGAGGAGGGTGGGCCCAGCGCCCTGGGTGGGATGTAGAACTGTCATCGCACTTTCCTCTGCACTGGGTTTCTGTTTAGGGCTTTGCATACGTTAGCTTCTCTGACCCTCACAGGTGGGTGATGTCGTGCCCCCTTATCACAGGAGGGAATCTCAGTCTTAGAGTATTCTGATGGGTGGTCCACATCACGTGGTGTCTTTGAGTGGCCAGCTCTGAGCTGTGGGTTAGGGGTAAAACAGGAGGGAATGCACTCACTAGGTATCTGGGACTGGAGTCAAAGAGCCACTTGCACGGCCCTTAATCTTGTGCCCCAGGGCCTCTCTTGCCTCAGCCTGGTCCTGGCCCCGAGGCAGGGAAATCAACATCACCCTGAATCCAGGGGGCTCCTTCCCTGAGCCTCCATCCCCAGCCCGGTCGGGATGGTGGCCCCTTCGACAGCCTGCAGCCCTCTGGGTCAGTGGGCAGCCTCAGCCTGCCGGACTGCCGCCTCCCGACCCACAGGAAGTGCTCTCCGCTGAGCTGGCACCTCTGCCCAGCGGCCGTTAAACAGGCCCCCTTCAGGGAAAACAGGAAGATGCTTATAGGAAAAGGTATTATGGTTTAATAGTATAATGAAGGCACTGTTGCTTTCTTTTTTCCTTTCTCTCTAACTTCTAACCGTCGCTGCTTTCTGGCTCAGGACTAGGACTGCTGGCTTGGCTGGGGGAAGTAATTCGTTCTTCTGTGGGCACTCCAGGTGGAGCAGGCAGGTTAGGCTTCAGTCCTTGCAGATTGTGTTTTTCAAAGATTAGAACTTGGACATAACCGTCCACTCCAGAGGGACAGTGAGTTGGTTGTGTGCCAGCTGGTGCAGTTACCTGCTGAGAAGCCAATGCTAAGAATTACTGTTCTAAAAACCCATTTCTAGGTTGGCAAATTAAAGATAATAAAATAGTCCCGGGCTGATATCCCATAAGCTGCTCACAAGCTTTTCTGCAAACATCCTTCATCTCGCTGCAGAAACCCTTTGAAGCAGATTTCACCTCCCTCTGTGCGTTGTAGCCACTACAGAGAGTTGTAGGTTTCAGAGACATTTGCCCACAGTATTTGAAACACAAATGGTGCTTTCTCTGTGTCCTTGGTCAGTCATTCACGTGGAGAGAACGATGCTAATGCCCAGTGAAGGGAGTAATTAAACTTTCATCACAGGAGATTAAAACTGGGGGTAAGTGTCTTAAAATATCTCCCCAGCTGCTCGAAATTATATTTGAGGTCCAGCTCTTTAGTTTATTTCAAGTATTAGTTGTCTAAGCATCTCCGATTACAATTCCAATGTCTCTAGTTCATGGCCACTTTGAAATATGCTTGATCTCCCCTGGTCACAGAATGGGTGGATTTGGACGGGGCGGGGTGTTGCCTTGGGTTGTGCACCACCCTGGGAGGCAGTCCAGGGACAGCAGGTGACACCAGTGCAGGCCACCTGCCCCTGTCATCTGGCCTCCTCCGCTTTCTAGCTTTATCAATGATTGTCTTGTTTTTTCATTTTCCTCCGTCTTTTTTGGAGAATTCCTTTTACCTTCCCTAACTTGTCAAGCCAAGTAAGATTATGTCAGGCTCAAATTTGAACTCACTTCTACATTTTAGTTTTGAATGAAATCCAGGATCTATGTTTCCCTATAAAAACCTCCTGTATTCATTCAGAGCCGAGAGCACATTCGAGCCCATTGGAACATCCCCTTTGAACAGCTGTCTGCCCCCAAAACCGAGACCATTGGTTGCACGTCCCTAATGCCAGCTGCAGGGGCAGAAGCCTTTAGGCTGAGGATTCGTGGAGAACAGAGTGTTGGTCTTGCATCCAAAGAGTCATTTCAAATTAGCTATCAGGTGGATTTTGGCCTCACTCTAATTTTTGGATATTTTGGTTTAGCATCTTTAACCTACGTCCTTCGGCAGAACTGAGGAGGCGGGAGGGGTGGAGTCCAGATCCAGGTAGGCACCTGTGCTGTTCCTTAATTGGGAGTCTGGAGCACTAAGCCACAGAGCAGGGAAGGTAGATACTGAAGTGTTTTCGGTTAAGAGAAGGTAAAAGATTAAATTCACAGCACTTTTTGTAGGAAGGGCATTTTTTTCCTACAGCAGGGGGGGTCAGGGTTTGAGAAGTGCCTGATACAGGAAGAGTTTGGATGGCGAGTGCTGGTGTCTGAGGCAGGACCCGTCCAGGGGCTTGGCACAGCCAGGGGGTGAGGGTGGGGCCATGGACGAACGTGCCAAAATAACGTTGTAAGTACGGGCGTGTGTCTCCTCTGACACCCCTTCTCTTCACCCAGACCCCTTCCTTTTCTCTTAAAGACACTTCCAGTCACTTGGCCATCTGAGTTTCAGTTCTGCACTCAGTCATGTGCCAGTTATTATAAATAGTGGTAGATACTGCCTGATATTTCCTGAGGACCAGTTAGAGCCCAAAGTCTGGCAAGGATCCCAGGGGGCAATTCCTGGGACTGAAGGAGCCTTCCTCCCTGCGGATCACAGCTCCCTTCCTGACACTGGGGGGCCCACTCAGCGTCTCATCTCAAAATCAGGAGTTCACGGGCATTGCCGCCCCCGGGCCTGCTTCACTTGCATCTCCTCTGCTTGTTGGTCTCCTGGTGCCTTCTCAGCAGAAACACAAACCCCATGTTGTATAGAGGCTGGAGGGCAGCACAAGTTCAGGCTGCTCCTTGGATGTCTCTCGGAGAGACAGCCAACGCCAGAAATCGCTATGTTTTTCCTGCAGTCGTACCACGGGGCTTTCCCTGGTCACCTGGCTATTGCTGCTGTCAGGTTGAGTGTGGCTGTCATGCCCCACGCCCGAGCCCGGCATTGGCTCTGCTCTGCCTGGACTCCTTGGCCCTAGAGGTGGACCTTAGAGGTCATCCAGTACCACGTCTTTATTTTGCAGAGCAGCACACTGGGACCAGACAGGCTTCCAGGCACAGTCACTGACCCAGGCAGTGGCAGCCTCTTGTTTCCTCTGCTCTTCCCCAGCTCTTCCCTCCAGCATTGCTGCCTCATCCCAGTCTCCACTGGGTCCTGGACCCTGGAGCTTTGCTGTGTTAATTACGACATTTTGGAAACTCTTTGTTAGAGATGTAATTATAGTTCATTCATGTGAAAAAACATGGTTTCCAAAGTGCATGGGCCTTCCAAAGCCATATAACACTACATTCTTGGTCATGCAGTGCATTTGTTTACTCTTTCAGATGTGTGGGGTTCCACCTGTCTACAGTCTTCAGTATACAGGAAAGGGTCTGGCATATAGTAGATGCTCAATTAGTATTTGTTGAATGAATGAATTTGCTGAATAAATGAAGTATTGGATGATTAAAAACTCCTTATGCATTTTCATTTGTGCTTCTGGTTCATTCTGCAGCATCAAAGGTAATTCCTCATCATGAGAAACCACTTCGCCTAGTAGTTAGTACAAACTCTAAGCTAGACAGCTTGGATTAGAATCCAGACTCTGCGCTTTTATGCTGTGTGGCTTTGGGCGAGTTACATGTCCTCTCTGTGTCTCAGTTTCCTAGCTGTAAAATGGAGGTAACATAAGTACCTATCTTGTATGATTGTTGTGAAGATTGAATATATTAATACATGTAACCTGTTATTATTCTTACTCTCAATATTACTAAGTTTGTATTTTATCAATTATGAGTTTTAATTCAAACAGCTTTCCAACACAGCTTCGGGGGAGCTAACGAGAGTCTCATTTTCTTTTGATTATAGTTTTGTCATTTGCTCCTCATTCCAACCAGAAGAACTTTCTTTTTCTTATCATTTGCCTGTATTTTGAGTCCCCATGTTCCTTTCAGGCCATTTAACTTTAGTGTGGTTGACTGAGGTATGGAGGTCAAGGAAAAAGACCAACTTCACATTTGGCTTATACCATCCCCCAAACTTATACTTTCCCCCTGTACATCCTCGGTTTGGGTCAGGAGCGCCGTGTGCCTGGCCCTATCACTCTCCTGCCCTAGCCTGCTCTTTCCTATGGATCCATCCACAGTCAGGCTCCAAGTGTCCCTAACCCTTGGCCTCCCTATCAGTCAGTGAAGGGTCTTGAATTCTCTTGCCTGAGCCTTCCACTTGGGATTTCACCCACCCGGACTGGTCATGGCCTGCTCCTCCCTGCCCTGACTGACTTCTCTGGACGTATGCTTTGGCCAGATCCCTTTCTGCCAAGGCCAACATCCAGTCTGGGGTTCTCCCTACTCAAATTAGACTATTCAGTGGGAGGCGGCCCCCCAGCTCCAGGCCTGGGGATTTTTAGGATGTTTCCTTTCTCATAATTGCAGAAGTCAGCTGGGCTCACCATGTACTGGGAGAAAAAAAAATAACTTCTTCTCATAGAACTTTCTCCCTTCATTGCCATGTTCAATCTCTTAGCCTATGGTTACCACATTTCATGGCTTGCATCTTAAGATATAGTATTCATAAAAGATCTAGTTCTTAAAATAGCAGAATCTCTTTGGTAGGTCACCCCACCAGTAGTCCTACTTTTCTTACTAAGCAATATTTGATTTTTAAGAATTTGAGTGGAACCCATTTGCTTTAATAAAGGTGTAGTGTATCTCAATAAATAGGGCCAGCAGGTAGCTGAACATGTTCTGAGCATCTTGGCTGGTAACCCCGATTTTCGTATCTGCCAGTTATCCCACTTTAGGAAAAAGGTAGTGTTTAACACAGAAAAGTGTATCACTAGTGATAAGCGAGAACAATGTTGAAGGGTAAGGAACTTTCACAGTATATCAGAAATTTCCATTACATCCATTAGGCCATACCTAATTAAGCAAAGCATGATGTCATACCTAGTGTCAGCAAAGCATTCCTGACCCAAACTAAACATTTATATAAAAATTCCTTTTTGAAAGGTTTTATTTATTTATTTTTAGGCAGAGGGGAAGGGATAGAGAAATAGAGGGAGAGGAATATCGGTGTGTGGCTGCCTCTCGTGCATCCCCCACTGAGGACCTGGCCTGGAACCCAGGCCTGTGCCCTGACTGGGAATCGAACGAATGACCCTTTGCTTCACAGTCCAGCACTCAGTCCACTGAGCCACACCAGCCAGGGCTTTATAAATAAATTCTTATACCTATCCATTGGGCCCATGGTTCTTAACCTTGACTGGACATTAAAAACACCTAAAAATTTCCTTAAAAATAGTCACATCCAGGCCCTACACCAAGAAATTTTGATTTATTTGGCCCAAAATGGGGCCAGACTTGGTGTTGCTCACAAAAAAGCAAACACTACAAATAAACAAACTTCCTAGGTTTTTCCAGCATGCGTCCAAGTTGAAGACAGTGCCTTAGCACGGCTGCCAACTCCCCGCCCCTCCAGGAGTGATGAGAAACGATGCCTCTCCGTCAGTCCCTCAGGGATTATTGGTTGCCCACAGGATAAAGTATAAAAAGCCGAGCTTAGCCCTCAAGACCCTTCATGATCTGCCCCAAACTGTACTTCTACTCTGCCCTCTCATTAATTCCTAATGTGCCGCTCACTCAGCACACCCTTGACTTCATGGCCTCCTTACTCTAGTTGCATTGTTCTCAACAGCTGTATTGTTCTGGCCCAACTTGGCCTATTTAAATCCTATTCATGCTCTTAAAGGTCCTGCCCTTTCTGGAAGCATTCCTTGAATTTCCAAAGTAAATGAACCTCTCTCCTTTTCCTGCTTCTCTCCCTTCCCACGTCCGTCTTCACTTTCTAGCATGTACATCTTCATTTCACTTTCTACCTTGTAAATCCTATAAGTGTCTCCTTATTGGAGTCCCCCCCGCCAAACTGCATCAGAGTGTTGCATCTTTCAGAACACGGATCACATCCTCCCCAGCACTCCTAACAGACGGTATGTGGCATAAACAAACACTTTGAATTTAATCAATATCTAAAGCTCTTGAAAAGCCTTGACATTATTTCCTGTAGTGAGAGAGGTTGCATTTAATCCTTCCTACTGTAGGATTTCAAAGACTTCAGAGGCTCATGTTGTAATTTCCAAATATAACGGGGAAGCTGCATATCGCCTCACCAATATGCGGTCTGCGTCCCCCTGGCATGCCAGTGCACAAACAGCTCTTGGGTTGTTTAGCTGCCAAGTCCCTTGATCCTCTGCCATCACAGACAGTCACAAAGCCACCTCGAGAGTAACACTGCTTGATCTGAAAAGTACTTTTGGCAAAAGATGATCAGACTTTGAACTAGCTTTTGAGAGCTGTTGTCACCAAGAACTAAAGTGTGAGACATCAACAGGACCCACCTTGATGGGTAAAGACCAGGAGATGTTTGTCTGCTGCTAAAACAACCTCTTGCACACTGATGTGGCTCATGGAGAAACCAATGGGTTGGGTTTGTGATTCAGTGAAATCTGCCAGAATGTTTGCCTTCGCTACTTTGTGAAAAAGTTATTTGTGTTTTGGGGAATTCTGAGGCTAAGAATAAGGTGATAAAACAAGTGGTACCCTACCATAACTTTACAGTATCCTGGAGGAATCACATGTTTTACAGAAAAAGCTCCTAATATTCATTCTATGAACAAGCATGTGAGAAAGCATCAGGCACTGCATTAGCGGTTGGAGTGCAAGGGGAACAGGGAGTACACACATGGTCACAGTCCCTGCCCTTGGTGGCCCCAAAAGACCAATAGGAGGAAACACACATCTGTAATTACAAGAGGAGCAAACAGAACTCTCTACTGGTCAGAGATCTTCATTGCAAGCAGCATAAGTGGGCTCTTTAAGCAGAAAAGGAGTTTATGGGAATGGTATCAATTAGCTTTGAGAATCAACAGCAAGTCTGAAGAGCTATGTAATGGGAAATAATAAAGAGATGCAAAGTATAGGCAAGATCCTCCTGGAGGAACCACTTGTGAGATTTTGCCACTGGACATTTGTCACAGCACTACTGGACCTGCCTATCCATTACCTGCGGACGATGAGTAGTATGTGGCCTGCTATCTAGTCCAGCAGCTTTGAGGAGGAGGGATAAGATGGGCACTGGGGAGGCTGGGTAGGGGGCTGACTACCCAGTGGTCCAGCCGAGAGATGAGGGCTTGAAACAGGATGGGTGAGCTAGTAGGAGTGAAAGGAAGGGAGTAAAAAAAAAAAAAACCACCAGAAGAGGACAGATTGGCAGGACTTGATTGATTGGGAGCAATGAGTCAGTGAGCGCAGAGACTCCCAGATTTTTAGTTTGGGCACCTGTTTGTTTGGTGGTGCCAACAGTTGAGGAAATTGCAAACTCCATATTTTATTTCTTTACAGGAATAGTTTCCACTGAGAAGTGTAAAGAGAAACCTAATGAAATAGTTACACAATAGTTTCCTGTGTACACAACCAGGATCCGTGACCCACAGGTAGCAGTTCAGGGTACCTGCCAAGTACACTTATCATTTGTTCAGGCAGAAGGTATGTTCAGTTCTGAGTTACCTGGGAAACAATCAGGTGGAGGTGCCCAGCAGGTCTTTGATGTAAGATTCTGAAGGTCAAGTGCAGGCTGGGTGGGACTATGGCTGTGGGAATCTATAGCATAAAGATAGTGGTTGAAATCTGGAGCAGAGGTTACACCACCCAATAAGAATGTATAAAGTGTTAACAGCAGGAAGCTGAGGGCAGAGCCTTAAATTCATGTTTAGGGATTAGGCCTAGGACAGGAATGGTGGAGTGAAAGAAACACAAGGAACTGGATTTATAAGGGGGGAATTGGGAAAGTACACGCCCACAGCCCAAAGAAGTTAGGAGTTTCAAAAGCAGGATGAGATCAACCAGATCCAGGGCAGCAGAGAGATGGACACAGTATGATTGTCTGTTGGAAATGAGTGAGCGCAGTTTTAGGGGAATGATGAGGGCAGAACCAGCATGCTCTAGTGGAAGATTGAAGGGGAAATGTAGGCAGTTGGCAGACAATTCTCAGCAAAGGAGTGCAGATACCCCCCCATGGAGACAGGTTCAACCATACCTACAAAGAAACTTGAGATGAAGGGCTCATATTTTGTTTTGCTTTGCTCTTTAGAAAGGGGAGATGAGCTTGTTTATGAAGTGAGGGAAAGGGACCCCAAGAAAGAAGATCCAGGAGAGAGGGGGCTTCCTTACTTGCTCCATCTTAGACCTGATGTCCACTTTGACAATTCAGACCTCACAAACATACAGATTTCTTCAGTCCACATACCCAAGAGCTCTGCCCAGAGTGACTCAATAACACTTAAGTGTCAACCTCAAAATGTGCAAAATTTTATTTATACTGTAAATGTAGAGAATACGGGAGATGGGGCTGACTCTGTGGTAATTATGTTATGTCCTGCCACATACTTATTAAAAAGTAAAACAAACCTCTATAAGCTACAGAAGGATGTTTTGGAAACTTTAACAGCTTAACATACTCTATTTCTATTATAGGAGTAGTTCCCAATGAGAAGTGTGAAATGAAACTTGATGAAGTAGTTGCACAGTAGCTTCCTACGTAGCCAGGTTCTGTGATCATAGACAGCATTTAATGGTCCCAGCCATGTACACTTATTATCATCATACCTAACCTTCACAACCATCCTGGGGGTGGTTATTATCATCATTTTACAGATGAGGAAAGATGAGACATAGAGAGAAGACGGTAACATCCTCAAGGAAACAAAGTCAGAGTATCAACCCAAGCCCACCTGGCTCCAAAGACTTGAACTCCCTCCCTTTGTACAGAAGTCAACACCAACAAAGACAGCTCGGCAGGATGTGTGTTGCTCTAGAGTTAGTGGGGGACTTCTGCCAAATATTTGATGTCTCAGCACTCTAGCTCCTTCCCTGAGCTCTGGGCCTCAGCTGCAGTTGGTATGCCTGTAGCTGCAGTGCCGAGCCTCTGGAATCAAACGGACATCAAGCACAAATGGGGAAACGTACTTTTACTTATTTTTTTCCATAATAGATTAAAGTTTACTCTCGGAAACATTGAAAAGATTCTCTTCTCAGTCCTCAACATAATTCTGGCAGAGAACTTATGGGAGAATTTACAGTTTGACCTAAAATACTCTGGCAGTTTAAGGAATACTCCTAAATTTCTAATTCACCCATTCTTACTGGGAAAGTAAAAGGGTACTGAGATAAATGTGTTTTTGCAAGCTGGTTGCCCTACTAGGCAAGCATTTGGGTACTTATTTATTCTGTTACTCTCAACAGAATGGCAATATTGCTATACAGCAAAGAGATATATAACTTAGCTCAATGATGGGAGAAATTTCCATTCCTTATTTGAAAAACTTTTGCCTCACTGCCAAGGAGAGCTGAAGTGTTATTTGGGGCCATGCTTATAATGACGATGACTTTAATATGCCCTAACTTCACTGCGAAGCTGCCTTCTATGCTTAGTTATTTTATGATTTAGGACCATTTTGTTTGAAACTATAACATAAAAAGCTTTCTTTGTTAAGCTTCTACAGATTCCTTCTATTTTGTGATTTTATTAAAAATGGATAATAGATATTAAAGAATTTTCTTTTTTAAGTCTGTATTGACCCTGTATTATCCAATTTAAAAAATACAAGCTTTATGGAAACTCTAGTTTTCCATTACAAATTTTGAAAATCCAGATTTAGCCTGTGAAGTCACATTGTTGTTTTTGAAAACTCCTTCCCTTTTCCACAAATTCTGATGAGGAAAATGTGAGAGAACAGTGGTATCATTTTTTTAAGAGTCAACACAGAAGAACAGACCCTTTTGAACTCACATTCAAAAGTTGCTTAGGAATAACTGAAAAAAAACCCTAATATATCCTAGGTCATATAGTATTAGCCCTACATATTTCCATCTTTGTTGGCCACAGAAACACTCCACAAACTACCGACACATTGTTCTCTACTAAATACTGTATAATAAAGAGAACTGCTGTCGGAGATAACTCATCTAAAGGTTCAGAGTATTGGCCTGAGGCATGATTCCTTTTTAATCTTGGGATTCTGAACTGGGACTTGCTCACTTTCCATGCACATATGCTTTCAAGAGTTTTTGATTCAAAAGAGAGTTTTGTTAAATGTCGAACAATAATCTCAAGTTTTTAGATTTTCCCCCATTTAAAGAACATATCAATAATTTCCAACAATGTCATATTCATTGTGATCCAACTGGCCTTCATGTCTGTCAAATACGCTACTTAGCAACTTCCGAGAGAGGACAAGGGTGGCCTTTTTGTGTAACAATTGAAACAGCTCAATTGCTGAGAAAGTTTCTCTGTCCTTCAGAATATCCCTCAAGACTCTTGCTTCTCCACAACTCAGCTACTCACAACAAAAATTGCTGGATTGCTGGGAAAGGGTGCAGGATGGTTTATATTTTTTAATTAACTCCATTTATTTCTCATTTTGATTATCAGGAAGTCATTCATACAATTTTTATTATATTCCTGTCATAAAATAAGTTGGGAGACATTTATGAGCAATCTCTTGCTGAGCATAATATTAGTCCAGTAGTCTAAGAATTCTTAGAAAAAGTAATGGGTCTTGGAAAAATAGATACCGTAATATTCCCCACCATGCCATCCAAATGTGCCATGAATCATGGTCATGCACAAGGGACTCTGCACTTGGGACTCAAATGATTTAAGACTTTTCCTTGGCAACGTCTGATGAAGGGAAAAGTCTTCCCTTTCACTGAGGTTCCGTTTCAGTCCCCTTTCAGTCTCAGTCACCAGCAACCAGGTGTGCTGTGGAAGGACATGTCATCCAGGTGCCTCAGCTGCGAGTTGAGGATGATGCCTTCCATATTTTAATAAATATTTCAAGTATGGATATATCAGTGATCATTTTTATGTTCATCCTTAGCTCTCATTTCAGAGTTGCTAGAACAAACTTAAAGACCAAGTGATATTTACAGGCATGTACTGAGCATTGGGTGATTATGTTGGCCCTAAGCCAGGAAACCTAGTAGAAAAATGAATAATAACAATAATTTTATATGACATTTATTGAGCAGTTATTACATGCCAACCACTGTGTTCGATGTCTTGCATGTATAATCTCACTGAATTCTTACAGTGGCCCAAGGAGGAAGGTACTCACTATAGATGAAGAAACTGGGGTTTAGAGATTTGTTAATACTCTCAAAGTCATGAAGCAAGTAATTGATGGAGCCTGGACTTTAATGTATGTTTGTCCCTGAAGACTAAGACAATAACCACTCTGCAATTTTACCTGTTTTCCTACTCTCCCTTAACATGGGGTCTCAAAGGATCTTTGTATTAGAAATAATAACAGCAGTTATAATAATGGCTAACTCTCATGGAGTGATTTCTCTCATCTGTATACTGTTCTGTGTGTTTGATGTTATTAACTAATGTAATCCTTCCAATGGCTCCCTACTCTCACGAAGTTCATGAGAACTTCGTGACTGAGTTCTGTTTTCGTCCTCACTTTGGGGTTAAGAAGGCGAGGCATGCAGAAGTAGCTCACAGGGACCCCAGGTGGCAGCACCGCATTTTTAACAGGTTTTCTGGCTCCAGTCTCTGTTCTATGGAGGAGAGAGTGATTGCAATATTCTTTTTTTTCACTGCACTTTGAGGCAAGAAACTTTTATGCTCAAGTTCTACAGTGAATGACTAAGAGAACAATATAAGGATGTTATTTCTTCTAGAGTCTTTCATACATAAGAACCACCACTACCAAAAAAAAATCTAGTTTGAGGAAATTTGAAATCAGTATTTTCCTTCAGAAATGGTGCAGGGGCCTGGGGCCACAGAATTTCTGCCTAGTTCCAAGTCCTACGTGAGATTACTTGGGGAACTTCTACGAGAGTCTCACGCTCGAAGCATCCCCATGACTACCCGGCATGCTCTGGACAAATTCCAGTCAAACTTCTGTTCCTTGATAATCTTGATCATCTTGTTTTGAAAATGAGTCGAGTATCCTCAAGCAAAATAAAAAGAAAGAAAAGAAAAATGTAATATTTGCCTGATTTTGTTCATGCAAAAAGATGCTAGGATCTCAAATGAGTAAGGATATAAGCAGGGGACACCACACAGGCCAGAGGACAAGGAAAGTCCTTCACCTTGGAATAAAGGCAGTAGGTGAGCTCAGTCTTTCTCCCTGTCTTTTCATTCTACAGTAGGTGTTGTCTTTTGACCCACAGGACATGAAAATGCTTCTCTCTTTTAATTCCTGCAATGACCCATTGAGGAAGGTACATATTATGGCTGAAGACAATGCAGTTTAGAGTTTGTTTTAACTTTTCCAAAGTCTCTTCCATGGGACGCAAACATGTGTTTCAAGGGACCATGAATTAATACGGGGTGTGGCCCATTATTCAGAGTGATACCTTTAGCTTAATTTTATTCATTTAACAGTTTCTACCTGTGCTAGGCAAAGAAGGTAACAGCAATGCGTTATTAATAAAAGGTGCTCGTGCTCATCCTTAAGTACCTGGCAGTCTAGTAAGAGAAATAAGGTATATCGAAAGTGACTATCCAAACTCTCATTGAGACCAGTACCTTGGCAAGGAAAATGCAAAAGGTCCTGGAAACTCAGAGGTGTGTGAGAGCTGCCAAGACTGGGTCTGAGTGGGTAAGAGGAGGCCTATTGGTGGCCCTTGAAATACAGGTGAGAATGTGACCAAGAGGGTGTGGCTCATAGGAATGGCAGGGGCAGCAGGAGCCAAGGACACAGGTGGGAAAACAAGGAGTCTTGTCTGGAGGAAGCATGGTGTCTCTTTCGACAGGTGTGTTGGATACAAAAGGAAAAGTATATAAACAAACCTGGTGTTTGTCACTTTATACCTCAGGCCACTCCCATGCACATGATAACCATAGAGGTCCGTCTCATTTGAATTTGTGACCTCAGTCACTCCCACCGAGGACTGTTACCTTTACATTTCACGGTCGTCTCTGCAGAACACTGCTACTTCCCAGGCTTAGAGAGGAGGCCAAGGCTACATCTGCAGGTTGGAGGGAGCAGAGATCACCCACCAGTCTCTGGACCCTACAAACTGTCACTTTGGGCAATAACTGTCCCTTTGATAAAACTTATTTTCTAGCTTATTTAAAGGAAGTCTTAACTTTTGGCTAAATAAAAGTAAAATTATGAGTAGTCAGCAGTGAAAGATTAGCCCTAGATAGTTGTTCAGTGATTTTGTATCTGCCTGCTAATACTAATCACTGCCATTGAGCGTGGGCCCCTGCCTGCTTTATACGTTGCCCTGTTTCATCTCACAAGAAGCCCCCGATGTGGGTGACGTTCCCTCAAGTTCACAAATGAGGAAGCGGAAGTCACTGGTGGTTAAGTGGTCTGCCTGCTGTCCCAGGCTGGAAGAGGCTGGCTGGGGTGTGAAGGCTTGTCATGGTGTCCATCCCTCCTCGTCACCCTGAAAGCACTGGCATTATTTTTGAACCTCTCTTAGAACACTTACTGCTCTTTTATTTTATTGGCCTTATTTAAGAACATATCTTTTTCCTTCTATTATGCTATTACAGGTCTAGAAGTCAGCAGTTCCTTCTCTTAATGCCTTATATGCCTTAGTGAAATGCCTGGCACATAATAAACCAGACCTGGGATTAGGGTGAGGCAGGTGAGGCACTCACCTTGGTGGGAAATTTAAGGAGGCATCAAAAAAAAAAAGAACCCAGTAATTAGGATACATAATATTTTAATGCACTATTTTAAAACACGAAATTAATGCAAAAATTCCGTAATGTCAAAATATCAAATTTTTAAACAAAGACAGGTTCTAACCCTACACTTGGCCTCCCTGGCCTATTCCTAGCCCCATATAAGCACTTAAAATATGTTGAATGAATGGGCTGTAGAATTGGTATTTGGCTCAAAGGGAGCCAAATGTGCCTTTAATGATCCGGTGAAATGTTACCATTCAGACCTCACTGATGAATCAGATGGACTAAAGCTCTTGGCGTTTTTGTGTTGTCCGTCTGTCCTTGATGATGTTGATTCAGCTGTACTAGTCTTGCCCACCCAAGGCTGAACAAGCCACCAGAGTCCAGCATCCCTACATGGAGCTACCTCAAAAAATTAAAATGGAATTGCCTTATGACCCAGCGATTCTGGGGATATATCCAAAGAAATCTGAAACAGTAATTTGTAAGAGTATATGCTTCCCTGTGTTCATTGCAGCATTATTTATAATTTCCAAGATTTGGGAGCAGCCCAAGTGCCCATCAGTAGATGAGTGGATAAAAAAGCTGTGGTACATTTACACAATGGAGTACTACTCATCTGTAACAAGGAAGGAAATGTTACCTTTATGACAGCGTGGATGGACCTGGAGAGTATTGTGCTAAATGAAATAAGCCAGTTAGTGAAAGACAAATACCATATGATTTGACTTATATGTGAAATCTAATGAACAAAATAAACTAAGTAGAAATAGACTCATAGATACAGAGAACAGACTGACAGCTGACAGAGAGGAGTGAATTTTGGTGGCTGATGGAAAAGGTGAGGGGATTAATCAAAGAAAAAAAGACTCTCATGGACACAAACAACAGTATAGTGATTTCCTGAGGGTGAGGGGGGAGTAAATGGCGAAGAAAGGAGACTTGACTTGGGGTGGTGAACATACAATATAGATGATGTGTTATAGAATTATACACCTGAAACTTATATAATTTTATTAACTAATGCCATCCCAATAAATTCAATAAAAATTAAAAAGAATAAAAATTAAAAATAAAAAGTGCCCTTTGGTTATCTAAGATTATGAAGTTCCCAGAATTGCTCTTTCATTTTGTTATTTTTTCCCTGCCTTTATTCTTGTTATTTTAAGAAATCAGAATGGTTGTTCAGAAGGAGAGAATGGTGAGAGACGTGAATATAATCTCTGCCCCACTATCCTCACCCCTCCATCCGGGCTAGGTGGATGGGTACTAAGAAACTCAGTAAGTATTTGGAAATGCATTAATTGGATTGTAGGAGATGGACTATAAGAGAAAGAATACTTGAGTTTTGAGCATGTTAAATATATATCTGAAGTCATCATTATGTTTTATAGCCAGTAAAAAGCTTTATAGGAAACAAAAAGGTCAGCGGGTCTAATTTAAGTTAAGCTTCCTTTAACCCAAGCCCATTTTTTCCGTGCTGTCTTCACTGTTGGTGTGTGGAACCCTGAAGACAGCTAAATGGGGGGGTCTGTAAGTGGGGCGCCGTGGCACCACTGTCCACAGTAACAGTCAGACCGAAATCTGGGGTCTGAGTGTGCTCTGGGCAGCTCCTCCTCTCAGCAAGCAGGCCCAGAACGTATCAGCTCTCATGGCGACCTTGGCTCTCTCCAATGACGTGTCTCCCCAAAGTCAGCAGAATTAGAGTGTTAAAGACAAGCTTCAACTCTACAAATGGTCAGACTGACTACAAACTGAAATTCAAGGGAAAAGAGGCACCCTCGGTGCTGTGGCAACAAGGGCCTTGGCCAAGGAATCTTCTTCCCTACAGGTGTGGCCTTCTTCACTGGCTCACAGGTGTTGTTGCCATGGGCCCAGACTGTCAAAAAGAATGAGCAGTTTCCATCAGAATAAATCTTTATATTATGTAAGTATAATCTACCCAGACAGGCCCAATCTAGAAAGACTTAACAGATTTCAGCAAGAACAGATCATTCATTCATTCATTCAACAAATATCTACTGGGGACCTATATATGCCAGGCATTCAACAGTGGACAGAATAATAGTCCATCTCACATGGAGCATGTGTGTTGGGGGGGGAGCCTAAAATAAAGGATGTGACACACAACAGTATAGCATGGCAGGTAGAGGAGAGAGAGAACAGGATGAGAGGGTGCTGTTTTGGCTCAGGTGGGCAGGAAAAGAATCTTGGGGAGGAAATGCTGGCCAGAGGCTGGGATGAGAGAGAGAGAGAGAGAATGAGTGTAGCATGTGGTGTGTTTAGGTAATGGGGAGGGAGCCAGTGTGGCTGTATGAGTGAGAGAGGGCATGTGCTAGGGCACAAGGTCACAGGGGAGCCTGGGGGCCAGGAGGTGTCAGCTAGTGCTGGCCAAGGGGAGGACTTAAGACTTTTTTTCTGAGAGAGATAGGAAGCGTCTGGTAGTTTTGAGGAAGGAATGACCTGATCTGACTTTTGTTTTTTGAAGTTCACCCTGTGTCTGGGAGTAGGAGGGCTAGTGCTTTTGCCTGGGAACCCAGGAGACAGAGGTACTTTGCCCTTGAGGAGCTAGCAGTTTGGTATGGAATTTTGGCAATGGACACATAAAGAGATGAAATTAATTCAGGTACATTATGAATAAAATGAAGAGGGTGATGGGGGAGGAAGAAGGATGGGACTACCTGCTGCAGTTAATGGTGGAAGAGCTGACTCTGAACTGAGAATATAGTGAGGAGGAGGAGCTGTTCACCAGCCAGGGAGTGTGGAGAGTATTCCATGCAGACGATCAGCAGTGCAAAGGCCCTGTGGTAGGGGTGAACCGCATGTGAAGGAGGAACAGGAAGAAGGTCAGTGTGGCCAGAGCACAGTGAGGTAAGGGGAGAGGTCGGAAGGTAGGCAGGACCAGCTCTTGGGGAGATGTTCAGGCCATGATGAGAAATTTGGATTTTAATGTAGTTAAAATGGGCAGCCATTGAGATTTAAGTATGAATTTTATTTCATAAGGATCACCCTGCTGCTTTGTAGGAAATAAATTTCAAATCAACTATTGTGTGAAATTTGTTTTCAGATCTAAGGTATAAAAATCTCCAAAAAGACATGCTAATAAATTCCTCATTAAAAAAAATAGTAGAAGAGTGAGTAAGGATGGAAGTTGGGAAACAGTCCTTTGCAGTAATGCAGACAAGAGATAATTGTGGTTTTGATTCTGGTACAGGCTGTGGCGTAAATGGATTTGAGCTATGTTGCAGGTAAGCCAACAGGACTTATTGGTGCAATGGGTGTGGGACGTAAGGAGAGTCAAGAGTGATTTCTAGGCAATCAGCTTGAGCGAATGATGGATATAGTGGTGCCATTTAGAGGGATGGAGAAGAATGGGAGGGAGTGACGCCATTGTGGGGACAGGGGAAATCCAGAGCGCTGATTTGCCGTGTTCCATTTGAGGCCCTTGATAGAGCTTCAGATGCAAATGTCCCGTAAACAGCATGGTATGGGCGTCGGGAGTTCAAGTAGATGTCCGGGTGAGAGAGAAATTTGGGGATTACCAGCAGGCAACTAGTATTGATTGCCCAGGAATGGATGATCAGCTTGGGAGTTAGTGCAGATAAAGAAGAGAAAGAGGTTGGGGACCAAGCCTGTACCTTCTTTCCAGGAGTCTGAGTGGAGGAAGAGCAGGTTCCAAGTAGGGGAACTGGGATGAGAGGGCCAGGTGGGTGGAAGGCACAGCAAGGCAGAGGGGTGCTTTAGACGCCACAGGAACAGAGTGTTTTCAGGTGGGAGTGTCCGTCTGTGTTGAACACAGTTTTAGATAAAGATAGAGACAAACCACTGAATTTAGCGACATGAAGTTTGTTGGTGATTTCTGGCAAGAGAAGAGCAGTTTTGAGCAGTGTTCCTTTGGCCAGGGGAGCTCAGTTTCCTGACCTCTCCATGAAGTCATGTGTGAATACTTATCCTGGGAGCACAAATATGCCAATGCCCTTCCACTGTTGAGCAGATTGAAAATGATTTCATTCTCTGGCACAGAATTAAACCAAAGTCTTTGGTATTGTCTGTTTCATGGAAAAAAAAACCCCACCAGGGTCCAATTTATTTACTTGTATGCATTGCCTTTTGTTTGTTTACTGCTTTTGAAATGTTTAAAGTCACAGACTGGTCCAGAGGAGGGATGTTGATGATCATCTTCACAATCCCTTCATTTCTATGGACGGGAAAGTGGAAGAAATCAAAGGCTGGGGAAAGTAGAGTTATAGACACAGGCCGGAACGCATGCAGGAAACTTTTAGCTGTATCATTTTTAGAGTTTTTTAGCCTTTCCCTCATCCCCCAAATGTACCCAATTGAATGAGAAGTGTGGTCCCAGGTGGCTTGAAGTAAAGGTGTGCTATCTTTCTGACTGCTTCTGATCTGACGCCACACCTGTCCAGTGGAGTCAGCTTCACTGATTAAGTCATTTTTTAAGATACTGTACAAGACGCTACTGATAAAGTCAGAAAACCAACCCGCATCCCTCATCCATGTTGCTCCTTCCTTCTCGCTCAGAATCGGCCTCCAGCAGATTTCCAGGCAGCCACCAACGGCCACTTCCTGTGGCAGTGCGACCACCTTGCAGGCTTTAGAAACAAGCTGCCCATGCCCCTCGCCCCAGCCAGTGTGCATAGAGCAAGAGCCCCAGATTCAGAGGGGTTTGATCTGGTGAGATGCTCAGGTGGTTCTAGAGGCTTGTTGTTGGCTGGCGTGGTCTTTACGTGAGTTTATTATCTAAAGATAGGCGTTTTCAGTTTGGAAAGTGAAGCAAGTAGAAGAGTCAAGTGGGAGATGCAGCTCTTTTGGATAACTTAAGAGAATGAGGCCATTTATGAGGAACTAACCTCTTACACTCTCAGACTCTTGGTGGCTCTACTAGACAAGCCTGCCTTCATAGCTCACCGGTATGCTATCACCATGGCAACAGCTTCTCACCAACAAGCTGGATCAGAGAACCAGATCTCAACCTATCATCATGTACGGCCCCTTCTGCAGTCTGAATGTGCCGAGCCATGTGGTCTTCCACAGGCATTTATCCTAAGTCTTATTTTCTGCATCTGCAAAATGCAGAGAGTTCCCACAAAGAATGCTGTGAGGCTCACAGGAATTGATTGAGTAGATGCACATTATAAACTGGAAAGCACTGTACAATGGTGAGCTGTTATAAGACTTAGAAAGAGAATTCAGAGCTGAGTTACGCTTGACAGTTTGGCATCTTGAAAGTATGAGGCTATAAACATAAGGAAAATATTTATTTTAGTTGACTTGTGAGTTAGGCAAAGGGCCATTTTATGAATGTGCAGGCACGTTCCTGACGCTGCTGCATCGAGAGCCAGCGTTCCTGGCACTGCCTGGAGCCGGGGGGCCAGGGAAGCAGCATTTGTGGTGTGTCCCTTCGGTGGGGGTGGGGAGCTTGGCCGGGCAGGGTTTGCACGGAGACAGGGATCTTTCCCTCCGAAGATTACAAGCCAATAGGGAACAGGAGGTAAACATCCAAATCCCAGGACAGAATGTGATGTGCATAACAGGAAAGATGCAGAGATCTCACAATGTCCAAAGGGTGGAGGAGATTTATTAGGAAAGGGAAGGCAGGAGAAGAGGTTTCTTAAAGAGGTAAAATTTACAGCTGGCTACAATCAATGGGCAGGGTTCCGAAAGTTAGGGAAGACAAGCCAGGTGCCAGGTGAAGGCACAAAGATGGTTTGCAGTTTTTTTCCAAGAAAAAAAATGGTCCAATGTGATTGGATCAAAGGTCAAAGTGGGAGAATGACCATAGTGAACACATACTGAGTGCTTATTGCATATTAAACACTGTCCTGAAGGTGTTAACGGTATTTCTTCAGGTAATTATCATAGCAACTCTATAGGATAGGTATTATTGGTGCCACCGTATGGACGGGCTAAGTGGGGCACAGACAGGTTGAATAAATTCTTCAAGGGGACCCAGCCAGTAAGTGTCTGAGGCAAGAGTTGAACTCAATGCCACTCACGAGTCCACACTTGAAACCCCTAGGCTGTGTTGCATTCCTAGGGTCTAAGCGGCAAAGAGCTGAGGTGAGGCTGAACACCTACCTCCATGGGGGCCGCGCTTCTATGGGTGTGTGAAGGAGCAGGCGCGGGTGTGCTCTTGATTCAGGAGAACAGAGTTCCCCCAAGTTGGCTACTAGTGACACGGCACACATTTTTTAAAATTTTTTATTTAGTTATTTTTTAAGTACAGTTTTCTGTCTATTTCTCCCATCCCAGACCCTCCCCCCACCCCGTGCTTCCCACCTCCCTCCCATTTCCACCCCCTTAATTCTCATCCCTGTGTCCTTCCTATTTGTTCCTCCAAATCCCTCCCCCTTTTTCCCCTAAAATTCCCTCCCCTCTTCCCTCTGGTCACTGTCCCCTTGTTCTCTATTTCAGTGTCTTGGTTTTTATTCTGCTTGCTTGTTTGTTTTGTTGTTTAGCTTCCTGTTAAAGGTGAGATCATGTGGTATTTGTCTTTCAACACCTGGCTTATTTCATTCAGCATAATGCTTTCTAGTTCCATCTATGTTGTTGCAAAGGGTAGTAGCTCCTTCTTTCTCTCTGCACATTTTAGATAATACATTAACCACCAGTTTTTAGAGGTATGTATTTATTTTAATATGTGTTAGAAAAATCTCTATTTAACGTAGCAAGACCTTAATCGTGGATATTTTAACATAAAATGGTGCTATATATTTTAAAGTGTGTTGAATTAATTAAAACTTTAGTAAGGAAACTTGGTCTTTTTTAAAAGATTTTATTTATCTTAGATAGCAGCAGGGAGAAAGGGAAACATCAATGTGTGGTTGCCTCTCATGTGCCCTCGACAGGGGACCTGACCTGGTCAGCAACCCAGACATGTGCCTTGACTGGGAATCAAACCTGCAACCCTGTGAAATTTGGTTCACAGGCCAGGGCTCAATCCACTGAGCCACACCAGCCAGGGCAGGAAATTTGTTAAAGAAAAAGTAAATAATAATACAGTGGGTATAAAGATTTGTGAAAAACCATGAAAGTAACCCTTGAATGCCTGAAGTTTTAGAATGTACTGGAATGGGTAATGGAAAGTAATTCAAGTTGCTAGAACAGGAACGTGCATGTTTAGATGTACCCTTCAGGAAAGTTAATCCTGTCTCAACATTTAGGATGGATTAGGGGGTCCAGCCGTAAGATGTGCAGAGTCCAGTTTTAATGGACTGTATTTGTCAGTGTTCAACCCAGCAAGGGGATTTAGCGGAGACAGTGTATAGGTTTATAAGTAATGGAAGAATTGAGGTGCCAGAGTGGGTATATTGAGGCAGCCCAGGAAACTGCTTCTACCTCCAGGCTGGAGGGACAAGGGCAAATGTCATGCTGGAGCCCAGGTGCCAAGGACACAGGCAGAAGCAAGGATTGCCCTGGAGCCCTGGAGCCATGCTGGAGACCTGCAGGTGACATTACTTAAGGCAGAGAGAGACGGAGAAATATTCAAGCTTCTCCCTCCCTCCAACTCTCCACGCTCCTTCCTCTGGCACCTCCCATTGTCTGAACCCCGCCTAGGAAACGGAGCCCCTGCGACACAGAGCAGGGCAGTGGAGGGAAAAATACACATCTGAGCCAGAGTCCCAGGGTCAGCACCTGGGCTCTAGCTGAATCTGTTTACAAGTATTATGGGGATCTGGACGCCTTCTAGAGACCTCTGTAGACAGATTAGATAGGATTTGGTGATTGCTTGGAAAGGGGTGGGGCATGATGGAAGGACTGTGTGTGAGAGAGAAAGACGGATAAACTTAAGCACAATAAATCCAAGGTTCAGCCTTTGGCTATGAGTCTCTTGGAAATTATCTTCCTTTTTTCTTTTTCACTTACGTTTCATCCAACTCATTTGTGGCATTTTTTTTCCAAGCACACTGGAAAAATATTTATTCTTGCTGTTCCTGTG
Source organism: Artibeus jamaicensis (assembly GCF_021234435.1). NCBI lineage: Eukaryota > Metazoa > Chordata > Mammalia > Chiroptera > Phyllostomidae > Artibeus > Artibeus jamaicensis. The sequence goes on along the minus strand of NW_026522030.1, from coordinate 37,497,775 downwards.
AAGTTTTCTTCTTCTCCTTTCTGTTACCATAGTTGTTATTTTACTGGTCAAGTTAAAGTTATAATTACTGAATTAGACCCACAGGCATTTTTAATGTGATTTTCCAATTATAGCACAGCTTTCCTGGGCAGCTATTACCGCAGCCTGCTTTCTTGACTAATGTATGCTAATGTGGCCTCAGGGTCCTCAATGCTCTTGAGGGTCAAATAGCCAGGGCTTGTCTTTGTAAACATGTCATTGATGATGGGGCCAGAAGCAAACTGTGAATTTGCATAGCCTCTGATTGTTTAGATTAGGATACCTGGCCCGTTTTAAATCGAAAGCTACTTTGCTCCCTGTTAGCTAGCAGAGGCTAAATAAAATCCAAAGTTTAGTTTCAAAGGAGAAGACCGTGAAAGTTTCCAACTCCTGAGATGAGGAGCTTTTTGAAGATAATTGTGAGTATTTAGCGTTAGCCCTGGTCCACGCGACAGCACCTGGAAAGGAACTCTACTGCTTTCTGGAACTCCTTGTTCCCGTAGAGTCACAGGAAAAGTTGGAGAACAATTTCAGCCAGAAACATTTATTCTTTTGGTTGCTCTCCCCTCGTTTCCTAGGACATCATTTTCATGTCAGCATGATCTTGGCTAAAAAAGTATTTATTCCTTTTAACATTTTCTTCAAGTAAGAATAACAGTCTTAATGTGCCTTTCAAAGCCCAGAGCCTGCTCTGATATCCCTCCTAGGGGAGCTGGTTCTAAAAGGGACAAGCTGAACTTTGGACATAGTGTGGGATGAGTGACGGCTGCTGGTAGATTGTGTTTTCATTGTGCATTGTTTAAAGAGGGCATACTATTTGGGAGGTCCACCGATACCCAGATCCTGCCTTGTCTAGGGACCCCTTAATTTCTTGAGGTTCCTGAGAAACATACATTCGCATAGTGAACATGCTCCTAGCTGCTCCTTGGGAGGAGAGAAGCCAAATCTAGTCTCATCCCATGGAAGAGTAGGACTGGACCATTACCACTGCAGGCATGTGGAAAAGAGAGAGGAAAGAATAAACCTACATGGGCTTATGGACTTTGAAAGGCTCCACTGTTAAATAAAAATGGCCTAGTCGTTATCACCAATTTGCAGAGCTGCCCTCTTTTCTGGAGAGTGGTTTCTTTCTCTTAATCTTAATTAGTCCTTTGGAATAAGTGAGGGCAGAGGTGGGGAGGGGAGCACCAGGTGTTGTCGCACATGGCTAGTGCAGAATATGTAGCCGCGCTGAGCAGTGTCTGGGTCTTGTGTCACTCAAAGGACAGAGCTGAGTATATAGTAGATGTTCAGTGCCTTTTTATTGATTAAATATTTGATTCATTTGAGAGACAAGAAGACCTTTTAACAACAGATTTCATAAATCACGTGGTCCTGTGGCCCAGAACCTGAGTAACTTACATTCAAAGTGCAGACTACTCTTTACCTTCTCTATATGCATATTTTGCAGTAGAATCTGGACTAATGCACTCACTGTCATATCCCATTTCATATTTTCCTATTTTAGCAGAATATATTCTTCTGCCATTTCTACACTGAATTGTTCTCCCCTATTTTTAAGGTAAATATTCTAAGATTTAATATGTAATATAAATTAACAAAATATTTCAATAAATAGTAATTGCTATTTGCAAGGTGTTTAAAAAATCATGACCAATTAAATATTTGAATATCAGTGGTCATTTCTAGTAACTTCTTAATGCCCAACATCCCAAGTCTAGAAATCTATAAAACTCCAGGAAATAAAAAAGGGCCTAGTGAAATCCTTCAACAAACTGTACTTTTCAGAAGGGCAGAAGGAGATCACTTGTCCCCCGGGGTAGAAAGACCTTAGTGGTGCCGGCTTCGACAGCGTTGACTTGGGCTATGTTGGGTTAATAGTGAATGTTCTAGCATGCACTTCATGAGCCGTTTTTCCTTGGAAAGGGGACTAACTGTGAGTGAAGGAGGACTTGAAAGGAGTACTCGATTTACCTCATATGGCGTAGTTTATTTTCACGAACTGGAGAATTGCCTGATTGAAGCCATGCTACCTCCCAGGGTTCAGGAATTAGGAGGTTACTCTATTTTCCTTTCCATTCAAGTAGAACTAGTTAACAAAGGAACCTAATATGAGTCATAAGTCTAGGGTTTGGGTGAAAATGTTCTTTTTATGACCCTCAAATTTCCTCAGATCAAAACACCTGCTTGTTTAATTCCTCTGAGCTGAATTGTCATATACCTTACGCACCTCCCAGGGTTATTGTGAGAGAAATGGAGACAGTGGAGATTGAAGGTATTTTGTAAACCTTAACATTCTACACACACTTAAGGTATTGTTATTTTTATAGTAATAAAATAATGAAGAATTTGCAGTGTACAGCCTTTCGGTAGTTTTTGCTTTAGCTCTGGTTGAATGAATTTCTACTTGTGGAGTGACTCATGGAGAGAGAATCAGGAGTCAGCAATTCTAGAAAGAAATCAAAGTGATGATATTAAAGAAACTAATGACTTGCAGAGCAGAGAGGGAGCACCTGGGCTTGGATAAGACGGGTTATAAAGAAATGAACAGAGAGCCTGAAGGAAGGGACCAAAATGGATTGACATTTTACTTTAATGCACAAAAGTTCCTGAGAATGCCTTACAGAGTGAACTTCACGGTTTAAAGGAGGTACATTGGGAGACTGGATTAAAAATGAAAATATGGAATATTGAAAAGATCTCTCTTGTCGACTATTTTCAGAACTCCTCATAGAGTTTATTAAAGATTAATTGCCCAATAAGTAGGTACCATCAATATTATGACTGATAATAATTTAAGAATAATTTATTATTAGGAAGTCTTTAGTGTTTTGGTTAGTTCAAGAGGATAAAAGTTGCTGACCCTCACCCAGTTTATCTTGCTTTTAATTCTCCTGTAAAGAACATGGTATCAAGTTTTCCTGCCCAGCAGCACCATCCACATTAAAACCCAGTCTCAGGAAATGTGGTTCATAACTATACTGTTCCCACCATTGTGGGACCTGCCTGTGTAGAGCCCACGTTCCCAAGAGTAAACATCTGGTTCTAGCGGAGGCCCCTGTCCTCAGGGTGAGTGTGCAATAAGACCACTCTGAATTCTATTCTCTTCCCAAGTCGATTATAAATTCTCTTAATTTTAGAAGTGTACCATACATGCTAGAATAATAATGGTAGCTTCATACTCATCAAACATTTTCTATATCCACACCTCATCCAGTTCTCACAACAAATCTGTGAGCTAGATATCGGCACTATTATTAGTCCCACTTTACAGATGAGGAAATTGAGGCACAGTGAAAAATTATAGTGACTTTTGCAAGTGATATTCAACTGGATTTGAATCTGGGCACTCTGGGTTCTTAACATCTAGACTGTCTCTGTAAATACTTGCCTTCCCCGACTTTTGAAATACCAGAGGGTTAACAGATGTTATCTCGATCTCTGCCACATTAAAAAATGTCTGAGATAAAGGTGTAAATTAAGGTCGAGAAGAAAGGTGAAGAATAGTTTTATTACTTCTCTTTAAGGTGCAACAGAATTTGTGTAAGAAAATGAATAATAGTCTGCAAAAGAGTAAAGCTTGCATTTCCAAGCTTAAGTATCTGCAAACAAGTGGTTTAAAAGGGAGAAGGCTTTTACTTCTGACCTGCCAAGTTTGTTTTAATTTGTAGTACTTGTACATCTTGTACCTGACGAGCACTGAATATTTGTAATAAAGTGTCTGAGTTGGTTTAAAACCAAAGTAAAACCAAGAGCTGGTATAAGGGCTGATTCATCCCAAAGGGAAGGCTCCCATCCAGGCAACAGAAAATTCTGTGTGAGTGGACAACTGATTTGCCCAGTGCCAGGATGGCTCCCCAATTCAGGATGATCTCTGCAGCTCAGATACCTCCCCTGAAGCTACTGAGGGATCCTTGAACCCTGGCCTTTGGCCAAGACTGTGGAAGAGACAAGTTAGAAAGAACCAGGACTCTGCAGTGATTTGTAGACGGTGTGCCACAGCTGTTGAATAATGTGAATTATATACAGAGTCCTAGCAGCTTCTGAATTGTGACCGTGTATAGGTCCCTTATTTTCCTGGTGTAAAGCATGAATCTCATCTCACCTAGACAGTGCTGGGAATGGAGTGGTTAGAATGTCTGTCCTGGCCTGGCCAGGGCCCCTTCTTTCATCATTGCAGTCCTGTTCGTGCCTTCTCCATGTTGTTTGCTTCTACTTCTCACATTGCTCTGGTTAGTGCTTGTTATGACTTCAGCATGTAAACAGCCAAAGAGAACTCTGTCTGCAGCTGCTTGAAGCTCCGTCCTTCAACTCGTAGGGTCATGGGCCCCTCTGAGAATGTGATGAAACCCATGGATGTTCTCCCAGCAAAACATTCAGACACACAACAGTTTGTCTTCAATGTCATGAACTTCTGAAAGCAGCCTGCACCCCAGAGTAAGAACCCCGGTCCCGAGAGCTTTAAGGGGCAGGATGTTGTTGGGGCTCCAGGCTGCTTCCAGCTCACTTTGCCATCTCCAGGCGTGGCTCTTACCTCATGGTTTCAAATAGTGGCCAGTACTCCAGCCATTATTCATGTGTTTCAGGCAGGCAAATGGAAGGAAAACAACATTTTTAAGGGTATCTCCCAAAAGTTGCACGTCACACGCACGCACGCTGCTGTGGCTCTGTGGGCGTGGCTCTGGGCGTGGCCCTGTGGGCGTGCCTCAGGCCAGCCCCACACGCCTCTTCACTTTGGGTGTAGTGCTCGTTGCTGGTTTAGTTGCTGGTATTTCAATGACAGGTTCTGCATTTTATTTTTCCTCAAGCCCCACAAATTACGTGGTCAGTCCTACCATGTCTCGCTGGCCGGACGCAAAGAGACTGATAAATACAGTCTTCATTCTCAGTGGCTGTGCTCAGCCCCAAGGCAGGGGTGCTGTTACCATGCAAGATGGAGCCCATGCGTATTGGGGTCGATAGCTAGCAGTTTCTGCCACGAAGAGAACACTTTAAAAATAATTACCAGGGACTAGGCATTATTGAAAGTGTTTACAACTTTTAGCTTGTTTGATCCTAAAAGCAATGGTGCTGTCAGCCGCAGCTGACAGATGAAACAGCAACATACAGACAGGAAGTCACTTGCTCCAGAACACACATCTCGCAAGTGGTGAAGCCAGGATTCAAACCTGGGTCGCCTGGATTTGGAGTCCAGGATCCCTGCCTGGCACCATCTCTGCAGCTCAGCCTGCAAAAAGCACCATGTGTGGTTCTAGTTCTTTGAGACAGTGTCTTAAAGAGTTGGGTCCTGGGATCACCTGTACTAGAATGTCTAAGATATTTGTTCACAGTGCAGCTCTAAGCCAGGCTACCGAATCTGAATATCTGAGGGTGGATCACCAGAACCTTCATTTTAAACAAATTCTTCCAGGTGGTCTTAGGAACTTGAGTGAGAAATGTTGCTCCAAGGTTTTAAGGTACAGTGAACTTCCTCAGCTGACTGTTGTGTGAGAAGTTGTGAGGAAGTGGATACTCACTTTAATGCACTTATGGCAGGAAAGCAAAAGGTTATGACCCAGTGAATGGGAGTCTGGCAGCACCTGCCAAGGTTGCAGGTGCGTTGGTTCTGGGATACAGCAGTCCCACTTCCGGAAATTTATCCGACAGACAGACCTACACATGTATGGAATGGCACACACACAAGATTATATTCATGGTGGGATTGTTGAGAACGGCAAAACGTCGGAAGCAGCCCAGGCATCCAACAGTGGAGAGCAGGCGGAGGCCGTCCTCACGGGGGCACGCTTCAGTACGTCGCAAAGAACAAGGAGACCGCTAAGAACTGATAGAGGGAAATCTCCAGGACATGTGGGCAGCGATGAAAGCAGGGCACTAACAGTGTGCATAATACAGGCAAGAGGACCACCTCTTACCCAGAACCACATGCTCCCCAAAAGGACTCTCTCACAGAGTGTCCAAACTTTGGTGTCTCTGTGGCACGCTGGAAGAAGAGTTGTCTTGGACCACATATTAAATACACTGTGACACACAATCACAAAAAAATCTCATAATGTTCTAAATAAATTTACGATTTTGTGTTGGGCTGTATTCACAGTCATCATGGGCCACGGGTTGTACCCTGGCATGGATTCTGACTGACTGGCAGGGCTGCCTGGGAGGGCGGGGGCGGTAGAGTCAGCTCTGGCCCCTCTGAGGAAGCCCTGGGTTGGTGAAGGCTCCCAGGTAGCTGTCTTTAGTATTATTGAGGTACTTAGGGCCTTCCTAGGCTGTGGGTCCTGTTCACCAATTCTGTGGCATGGAAAAACATCCCATCACGTCTCTTTGGAAACAGCAGACCTAGCTCTTGCATGCAGAGTGGTTCAGAGACTGCATTAACTTTTCATCATTCCAACTGGAAAGGTCACTGCCTCAGTCCTGGACTGAGCCCCTGGATGTGGGACGCAGTCTGTGGAGGTGTTTGGATGACTGTGCTCGTCCTCTGGCTCGGTGTGATGCCACCCTCCTCTTGAATTTGGATCTCTCTCCTGGTAGGGTGGTTTCTTTGGCGCCTAAGAGAATGTTTACACTCTTAAGTGGAAACATGAGGGAGTTTCAGCAACAGATTGTTCTCTAAAAATAGTCCCTTCAGCCTTCCCCATTAAACGAGGTGTCAAGGTTCAGAGTCAGCGCAGGGGTTTGTTGGTGCAAAATCAGCCGGAGTGTTCCCTCGGAGATTGTCATATAAGGCCGTGAAAGCCCGGGAAGGCAGACAGAGGAATTCTCCTGAGTTAGAAAAGAGAACCCCAAATGTCTGGTCAATTTACTTTTCTTTACTTAAAAAATAAGAATTAAAAAATACTCTGGCATCAGGAAGTCAATTGAATAGTTGATCTGTTAGCATAATAACAATTTTAGGACTTCTGTGTTTTTGTCCTGGGATCATTTATTCTGAATTCTGTCATAGTTGGTATGGTCCCCAGTTGTGGGGTGGTAGGGCTTGACGCAGCATTTGTAGGACCCTTTATGTGACATTGAAGGAGTAGAAGTGGACCATGTCCAAGAATAAGGGGTTGCACGTGGACGGTAGAGGGAAAACCCCCCTTCTCTGTCCCTGCAGGTCTGACCTTGGCACTTTATTTGCTCTAACTTCATAGATGATCAACTAACTAAAATGTAAATATCCACATTTAAACTCTAGCAGCTACCATTTGGACAGGGTGTCTCCCCATGCCTGGAATGAGAGTCATGAATTGTGATTTCCAACCTCTGTCATTATGTCAACTTAAGATGACAATAATGTCATATTAGTGCTGTGCTGTGTGCATTGAATGTCCATTTTATAGAATAAATATAACTGGTCCTTGCCTCCCCTTCAGATGTTCTGAGAGATGTGGGCCATCTACATGTCCTTACTGGGTTCGGTGAACCAGAGGTACCAGTGCTAAGCTGTTTTCTGACTGTGTCCATTTGCAAGAACCAAACAAGGGATTCAGTCCCTAGAGAGGCAGGCTGTTATGAAAGCATTGCCCAAACAACAGAAGATGTTAACTCACACCTCTACACTGTGGATGAAAAAGGGGTCCCCCTAAGCTGGGGGGGGGCCTGCATAGAGGGCCCTACAAACTCAGAGACCAAAAGTAACCACGTAGGCTGCTCGGAACATAAGAATTCCTAACTAAAAGCAGGTCAGAGCAGGCAGTCAGGTTGTAGGCCTGTAGCTTCCCTGACAAAGGTCACCCTCTACCTTAAGTGAGCCTGTCCATTGCCTGTTTGCATCTAAGTTAACATACTTGCAGACTGTCAGGGTCATCTCCTTTTCCAGACCCTTCAGGACACACTCTCCCACCAGAGCATAGGACCACAGATCTCGTCCCTGTCACCTTGTTCCCTGAAAAACCCGTGTGTTGTACATGCAAACTGTTAGCCATTCCATACCCACCGATGGAAAAGAAGTGTGTGTCCCTCGGAGACTTTACCCTCTTTGCTTTCTCCCACCTCTAATCTACCACCAGTGAGCTTCGTGAAATCCCCCTGATGTCTCCTCCTTTGATTTGAATGTAAAAAAAAAGCTATAAAACTGCCGTTCTCTGGAGCATGTTTTCAGTCCATTGAGATTCTGCTTCCCAGCCATTGACATCTGTTTGGCTCAAATAAACTCATATAAATTCTCTGCAGGTCTGGAAATTTCTCATGTCAACAGCACCTGGTATTCACAAGTAAGAAAACTTTGTATGTGTGTGTGTTTCTGTAAACTTGAAGTTGATTAATTAATTTCAGGGACGTTATACACCTAAAACCCAACTGCTGCTAATTTTTACCAGAAAATAGAAAAGTCCTCAGCTGTAGAGCACAGTTTGTGGGATTATGACAATTAGAGGCGAATTCATTGTTACAAAGCAGTCTTGAATTCAGTACAGACACCTAAGGTAGCTTTGCAAAAGCAAACACCATTCATTCTGTGTATTCCTGCTAACCCAAGATCCACCTAATTTTGTTACTCCCTGTCTCTCTTCTAGAATGTTCAGGTTTTTTCTTAGTCCCTTTATTGCTGTTTTTCAAATCATCTCCCTTCTAATACTTTTTTTAAAAGATTTTATTTATTTATCTTTAGAGGGGAAGGGAAGGAGAGAGGGAGAGAAATATCAATGTATGGTTGCCTCTTGTGTGTCCCCTGCTGGGAGCTGGCCTGCAACCCAGGCATGTGCCCTGACTGAGAATGGAACTGTGGTTGCTTGGTTCCCAGGCCTGCACTCAATGCACTGAGCTACACCAACCAGGGCGTCCCTTCTAATACTTTTGATGTTGCTGATTAAGAAGCAGTGTGTAGATGAGCCTCCCACCATGCAACCTGCTAGGTCCTGCCAACAACAGTGCTCATCCCCAGCCCCCACACACTCACATCTCTAGGTCTAAGACAGACAGCTCCAGAATTTTTAAGAGATGGTTCCTGTCCTCCTTTCCTTAGAACTTCTATCTCCCTAGGATGTGGGGAGGGTGGGTGACCTAGAGCAAGCTCAGCCTGCTTCAGGCTTCCAGATCCAGTTGATCTTTGCCCCCGAGACTGTCCGTCTGGGAATCCACCACGTCCAGGGTTAGCACAGAGGGAGCCGTCTTCCAGGATTAGTCTCCACTCCAGCCTCCACTTGGCTGGTGTGCTTTGTGGTCGAGTAGTGGAGCTTGGTCACCATCTCTCCACTTCTGATGCATGCCCATTAATAACAAACCATGCGTTTCCTGAATCCTAAGGAGAAGCCCTGAAATGCCAGCCAGGTGACTGCTGGTCCATTCGCCCTCCATTGTTTACAGAACTCCTGAAAGAGGGAGTTCTCCTGGCATAGACTGTTATGTATCAACTCATGGAGCTGAGATGATTTGGTGATACTGGGACACAGAAGCTCTCCAAAGGGCTTATCCGAGGAACAAAGTCATAACATGTTACAAGCTACTGTAAGAATGACATTAATGACTCTCCTGTTTTACTGACTGAGCCACCCAGCACAGGGCCATGAATCTAAACAGCCCTAGAACTTCAGATCTGATTGTTTTGTTGATGAGCGCACATGGTCCTTCAGCATACAATGTGGGTGGTCTGATGGGGTGCGGGGTGGGGGGCGGTGGTTATGAATCAAAGCCAAGGGGTTTTGTTCTCTGGTCAGCCTTCACATGTTATTTATGAGCACTTGACTAATTGCTCCTAAACTGAACATTCAGTTGCCGCTTCTGGGTTTTCGACAGGAAGATGGTTTCCTCTTTATTCCCACATGTCATCATATACCCTCCCTTCACCAGCCAGAGCTGCAGCATGGACGGGCGAATGGGCTCTAGGGTGAGAGTCAGAGGACCGCCCATGGGTCCACCACCCTGTGTGAACTTGAGGGAGTCCTTTGGCCGGTGCACCTTCAGCCTACCACCAACGCAAGCAAAACACACCTGCTCTTTTCTGGCTGAGTGGGAAACGTGTGCAGCTGTGTTAGATTAAAATTGATGAAAGTTTGCTTGCAAACAGAGCTTCCTGGTGGTGAAATGTCATGTAATTCCAAGTATTGTCACTAAATATGAGTCTTATTTACTTTGTATATGTTGAAATATTTAAAATTAATCACCCATTTTGTAGGACAGAGTATTTTTCTAGTCTTCTGTTTTGGCTTCACTACACTATTGATTATGTTAAGTGACCAAAATATTCATGCTTTTATGACAATTCAAGTAACACGGTCATGTATAAATTACTAATTAAGCCTTCCTATCCCACCTCCTTGAGGTAACCAGTGTGACCGTGCGTTTCACTGCATGCACCCTTCCACAATTTCTGCAGGTGTGTAGAAACATAAATTATTATGTTTATAGTTTATAAAAACACAGATATGCCTTTCGCATGCTGTGACTGCATATATATACCCACACGTATTTGTACATACATACCCAAGCATTTGACATATTTTCAAGTCATTCTTCCTTAATAGTTGCCTACGAGCCAATATTCTATTTAATATTGAATTTCCCCATCACTGGCTACTTTACTTTTTCCTCTGTTTTTAAGAGAAAGGAACTAAAGTAAAGGTTCTTGCTTGGCTTTATGATTTTTTTATATGGTTAATCTTGACCTTCACTGTCTTTTTAAAGTTCTTCTCAGTTAGGTTCATTTTCCTTCACATGACAGGTGGTTTAAATACACACACACGCACATTTTTAAACCCTTTCTTAAGAAAACAAGAATAGAAAAGTACCTTGCCCTGTGATTGCAGGGCTTGCAGGGGTGGTTGGCTTGGTGGCGTGAGCCTCTGGGAGTATTATTTGTTTACGTGGTCAGTTTCCTAGGTTTCCGAGTGTCACTGCCAATCTGTGTGCCTTGGCAGCCAACAGCACTTCCTAAGCTGTCTCGTGGCCAAAGGCAAACTGAATGTCGAGGAATGGAAACTGTTGCAAAGTTTCCAAACAGTCAGGAAAGTTCTAATTCCAAGATGGGTCTAGTTCCTATTTTGTGAAAAATAAGTGTGGAAACACCTAATTTTAAAAATTCTCTTTAAGTATGTACCTGGAACACAGGTGGTGAGAACATTTTTTACTTTGTATCAAAGGAGGAGATTTGGGGTTGCTGGTGTGATTGGGTTCCCCGATGCTGGGCTTGCCTGGGACCTGGTACTCCTGCATGAGACCATTAGCTCACTGGGCTGGGCCTCCTTATACGTGTTTGTATTATGGTTGGCAGAGTGTAGCTCATCGGTCAGTGCTTTTTGAGCCGGATGGATTTACACAGGGCTGAAGTGCACCACGTTTTAAGAGTCTTGCTGAAGAGGGCTTGTTGGGTATTTGTGTGATCCGTAGAAGAGGAATTGGGGAGACACTGGGAGGAGACAGCCCAGGTGCAAGACTGAGTTTGGGAGTAGGAGGAGACCAAGGGAATGAGGTAATGCTGTTTACTCTAGTGATAGATGCTCAAACCATTCTTGACAATGTTTATCTTGGGCCTGAGAACAATGAAAAGCCACAAAAACTTTCCTTTCTGGAGGCAGGAAGGAGAGACAAAAGCAGTGAGTGGAGAAGCCCAGTCAGACATTTTGTGTGTCATTGTGATTGATGAGCTGAGAAGGACTGTCCTTTCCTGCCCCTCACATGGGCATGAGTTTGTTTGTTATACCTTATTTTCACAGTTCCTTCTGCCAGGCTTCTATGCATCAAAGAATATTCAGAACAGTAGATACAAAACTTCATCTTTTCATGTTGGGAGTTGGCAGGTAATATGATTTTTGCATATGTATACACGCCACACTTTTCCACAGATCAATCAACGAAAATATAATTGGGGAACGAGTCAAAAGCTCTTCAAAAACAATGAAACTTTATTACTAGTCCTTAGTCCTCCTGAGTTCCTTGTGGCCTCTAAGATTTCAGCCAGTCCTCTGAAGTTTGTAGAAGCTTGTGGACAGACTCAGCAAATCGGAGGTCCCATAGTCATCATCTGAGCTTGCCCTAAACCCAATCCACTGAGAGAAACAAGCTTCAAAAGACCATCTTTTTTTTGAGGTGGGGGATGGGGTAGATATTTAGAGGGTAACACTTTCTCCCAGGAATATCTAAGTCAGTTGACTAACTAAATTTGATTCACCTAACTTGCCTATCGCCAACTATGCCTGTGACTATCTCGTTTCCAGGCAAAAGAAATGATACCCTGCCAGGAAGTAACAGACCGCCCCAGCTCTGGTGAGGTGTGTGAGATGAGTGTGGTTTAGGTGTAAGGGGTGGGGAAAATGCAAAGGGAAGAATCAATGGTTATAGGACTTTTCATCTTGCTTCTTAATACAGGCCGGAAGGTGTTAAGATACAACAGGGAGTAATAATAGCAACTTCAAATGACAGTTGCAAAGGTCAAGTAAAATAGTGTAGGTAGCAGCTCTATACAAAATGCAATGAATTAAGAATTGCTATTTGCTCCAGAATGCAAAGTTCATTAGGTAAAAAATTCTTGAAAAACCTGTCTGCAATAGCCCAGCCTCAATCTATTGTAATTTTTCCATTAACATTAGTCTGTAATTTACACATTAGAAAAGATGATGAAAAGTATGTTTTCTCATCTAATGTCACTGGGCTTTTTACTCTTTTGCCTCATTTGTTTCTGATTTGAAGTGTTATTTTTTAACCTCAAAAAAGATCAGAATGCATTTTTTTCTTTGTATATGAAGTCTGTCCAGAAGATATCCAGCCATGTAATATGAAAAATAGAGACATTTATTGAGGAAGATACAAGATCCAAGAAACATTATACCTAGGACAATGACACCCCAGTCCCCTTCAGAGTAGGCACCTTGGGACTTTACACAGTTCTCCTAGTTGCCATCATCTGCCCCATCATATTTTCCTGAATCTCATTGATGGTCTGAAATCTCTTCCCTTTCCAAAGTGATTTTACTTTTGGGAAAAGGCAGAAGTCACAGGGTGCCAAATCTGGGCTATAGGGGGGCTGAGTCACCTGGGTGATTTGATGTTTCACCAAAAATCTCTGCATGAGACATGATGCATGAGTGGGCATGTTGTCATGATAAAGCAGCCAATCACCAGTTGCTCATAGTTGTGGCCTTCTGAATTATCTGAGTAGTTTCTGCAGAGAGATGTTCAAGCTTAACACAAAATTTGTTGCAGATTTGTTGCTCTGCTCACCCAGCCATTTTTAATGCAATGGCCACACATGCTCACTCAGCAGCATCTACCGCCCCCACTGACTACTACAGTGAAGTTGTCATTGTTCACACATGTGCATTCCAGTCCATTCCCCTTGGCTGCCAGATTATACTGATGTTGCGCAAGCCATTCTCATTATATTAACAGTGGCTAAACATTTTTCAGACAAACATCTTAGCCTATCTTTTTAACTAAGAATTCAAGTTGGTGGCTGGGCTTCTCTTTATCTGAAAGGCAAGTCAAGGGCTTTTGTAGCCTCCCATGTAAAGAGCCTGCAACAAGTGGCTTGAGCCCAGGGGTGGGTCTCTCTCTGGCATGATTACTGTCTGAGGGCCAGTTAGAAAGAGTGCCAACCACAGAAGTTACTTTTCTTTGAAGAGACTCAATTCCTTCTTCTTTCAAGCTTAAGAAGCAATTTCCTCTATCTGGTTCACTCTTGGCTCTTAATACAGTGCCACCTGCAAGTCAGAGCTTTCTGATAAATTCCAACCACTCTCTACCAGAGGAATGTTGAAAATGTCAAAATATATATATTTTTAAAAATGTACCATAGGAATATTCTAGGGGACACTAACTATCATCAGTGAAATTTCAAAGCAGGCTTATCTTAGCTCCCTCGTATCTCCCACCAAGGACTGAACTAATGAAAAAGAAACATAGGGCATTTTATTTTATGAGTAAAACCAGAATACAAAGAGTCAACATGACCAAGCTTGCAAAACTGTGGGAGTGAGCCATGTCTGGGATTGTCTTTTCCCAAGAAGAAGAGCCATTTTCAGACACCAATGAGTGGTTTGTCCACCGTTGTCCTCCCCTTTTTATATTCCTGTCGTACCATTGATGATTTGGCAGTAAAGAATGCATTTCAAAATTTTCATCTCAGAGTGTATATCTAAGAGACTCTCTAATTTTCGCTTTATAGAGTTATATTGGTTTTGGACTGAATTTCTGGACAACAGTTCACGGTTCAGTGTTTCGTTGTCACTGGTTCTATAAACGAGACAGCAAAGGGCTCTGTATCTGTGACACTTTCTTGCACGGACATAATGTGTCTCCTGAGCTAGAGCAAGTCTGTGGGATTGGTCATCAATGACAGGCTATTCTATTAAAGAGCAGTAACATTCACCAGGCCAGGGGGAGCTGCACCTGAAGACGAGAATGATACTTACTGACATAAGCCAGTAAGCTCCAGGTAAGGCTTTGCATTCCATTTCCTGGGTTGTACTCTTCTTTCCCTCCTTACCCATGATTCCATCTTTCTTACACCCCTCATCACAAGCTATAGCCTGACCTCTTGAGGGCCTGAGAAAACATCTGGGACAACTGCCCAAAGTCTCTCGAGTTTATATTTGTTAATGTGGATTCAGTTATTAAGGAGATTCTTTGAACCAGACACAGTTAAAACATGGAAGTCACCCTGGCTGGGTGGCTTATTTGGTTGGAGCTCTGTCCTGTACACCAAAAGGTTGCAGGTTCGATTCCCAGGCACATACCTAGGTTTTGGGTTTGGTCTCCTGTCAGGGAACATACTACAGATTTAGTCCCCAGTTTGGGCATGTATGGGAGGCAACCAATTGATGTTTCTCTCTTTGTCTCTCTCTCTCAAAAAAAAAAATCAGTTGAACATATCCTCAGGTGAGGATTAAAAAACAAAACAAAATAAAAAACGTGGAAGTCGCACAGAGAAACAATCTGCTTTCATTCCAGTAACAACGAGCATGTTCTGACTTTTGCACTAATTAGCTGAGAGACTTAAGAAGAGTTGAAAGGGTTAGACTCAATAACTTCTCAAGGCTCTTCTAATGTTATAATTCTGTGATCTCAAAAAACCCAACGGGGTGTCACCTGAGTTTTCCTCCAGAAATGTCTAGTCCTCCAGGGCTTCAAAATACCAGCAGGAACCCTCTTCCCTTTTTCTGGCACACTCTCAACTTGTATACTGTGGGGCTGGTTTTTATGAGGTGGGAGGCTTAGGACCCCTAACTCTCTTTCCCAGGTGCTTCATATCCCTCCACTGCCTGTTTGCCACCGACATCTCCACCCTGTTTGCCACCTCCTTATGTTATATCTTGACAGTTCTCAGTCATGGTGACTTGATTTACTATCACCAGAAAATGAATCAATAATGTTGTGAATATCCGTTTTGTTGATAGTGTATCTCCAGAGCCTTAGAATAGTGCCTGAGTACAAAAACACACTCATTAAAAATTGTTGAACTCAGAGCTGGCACCACATCATCAAGTCTTGTTCTCCCCACAGTCACAGTCACTCATTGGACAGATGTCCCCAGTCTCTCGCTTCTTTGTTACCACCCACCATTACTCGTGTACAAGTTGTTTATTTTCTTTTTTCTGCCTGATTTCTTTCATTGGGCAATCTATACAAGTTTCCTATTTACGTGATTAATAATCTAAATGTCGTGTTTTCGCTTAGCAATTCAGCCATTTGGAATGAGTGCTTTTCCAATTATTCTTACAATTCACTGGCAGGATAAGGCAAATGCAGCCAAAGAACTTTGAGATAAATGACATTGCTTATCTCTGAACCCAAGAAACTCTTGGTTCTACCAGTAAAGGGTCAAATGAAGCAAACCTTGCTCCACTATTAATAGTTAATAGTCCTTAGTCAGAGGGGAATAAAGGCTGACAACAGATGCCTGTATGAAAGTCACACCCAGGGATTTTTATTACCATGAACTATATCTAAAGTTGTATAATGGGAAAGGAAAACTTGTTTTAATGTAGGTCTTTATTACATCTATTAAATATATAATACAGCATATGTCACTTCCTCTAATTTACGAATATAGGTACCAAAAAGGACAATATGAATCAAAGGTGACCATTAACACATTAAACTGCACCTCAGGGTCCCTTGTCATTCATAGCAATGTTGGTCTTGGGATGAACTTCTGTTGCCAAGTTAGGAAGGATCAGCTTTTGGAAACCAAATTATCCAACATATGGGAGGACAGTACTCTCTCCCCTTTCACCTCCCACCACCATCACCCAATATTCCAAGGGCTTTAAGTGAGACCCCCCTCCCAGTGGAATATTGCAGTTGGTTCCTGTAGGCTCCAGGGACCAAGTTCATTCCATCATGTAGTATCAAGTGGAAAGCCTGGGTTTAAAGGATAGAAACCTTTGGATCTCAGCTTTGTCAAAACACCTCTTGCCCAGGGAGCTATCCAAGGTGCTGTCTGAAACTCCCTGTCATCTAGGAGATGTGAAACTTCTGTCCCTGTGTTGACATATGTTTCTGCCTGTTTTGAGCCTCACCCTCCTGAATTTATCTAAACTTGAAACCATCTGTTTTTCGCAACTTGCGTTCTTCCTGACCGGTACTTGCTTCCAAATTCTGAGATGTTTTGTCATACATTTTTAGATTGCCCTCAACTGACCCTTGGTTTGCATCTCCTCTTGACTCTGCCTAGTCTTATTTAACTCTTTTCCTCTCTTACCCTGGCCCACATCTGGGTTTTGTGTATCTATGGCACATGTCAGCAAAGTGATAGAACTCAGAAGTGCATCAATAAGAACAATTCAACCTCAAGATACATATTATTTTGTTTTATAAATATAGATTGCCTGTTATATACTGTTAAAAAATAGTGTAATGAGAAAACTTCTAATTATATAGCAACTAGAATGACAAATAAAAATAATTTTCATTTTTAATTGACTTTAATTATTCAGCTACTGTTGGCAAGATCAATATTATTATTGGAACAAACATTTGTTACGCAGACTTTATTCATATTCACAGTCTTTGTAGTAATAGATGATTCATTCTGGCAATTGGTGCTAAAATATACTTTTCAAGATATATTTTTAAAGAATCGGAACACTCCAAATTTACGTATGGTGTCAAAACTTGCCTGGAAGTTATATCTTTCTAATGCAACCATAATAATTTATGTTCCCACAAAGTGTTTTTATGCACTTTCATAAAAATTATCATCTTGTCTAATTTCCGTACAATGTGTATGTTGTCTCTATAAGGAAAAGCAGATCCACATTAGAGCACTGTGGATAAGCGTCAGGTACTGGGCAATTGGCTGTGTAACAAGTGTTCTCTGGGTTCCCCCCCCCAGCTTCATCTATAATAATCACACTGTCTTAAGAAAGAAAAACAAACAAACCTCCGAGCACACCACCCTCTGTTCTCTTACTCTGAAGAGACTGCCTGCCTTGAGTATTACCAGTGGTGTTTGTATTGTCATTCAAGGCAGAGCTAACGACTGCATGGAATCATTGCTTTCATTTCCCGGGTTTCTTGTATGACCAATGTCCCACATCCCTAAGACAGTTCTCAAGATTAGGGATGCGGATCAATGCCCAGACATTTTTTTATGTCTGGGGAAGGCTAACAAACTAATTCTTCAGGGATTGAGTTCTTGACCTTGGCTTCTCACCAACTCCTAGCACAGAGGCACCGTGTTCTTACTGGCTCCGGCTGAGCCTTAACTCAATTTAGACTTCAGTATGAACAGAAATGGAGTGAATCAGCTAATCCTTCCTAGCAGCAGAATCCATTCTTCCAACAAAACCTTGTAAGGGGTAATGGCATATAATGTAGATAAAAGAGAGTGAGTCCCACAGGAAGGAAGTCTGGGAACCTGGATCCCCATTACCCTCCCATCTTCTGAGGCACTTCAGGGCTCCACAGAGCTCTGTTCAGTTTCTTTGCTTTACAGATGGGAAAACCGAGGCTTGGGGAAGTGAACTCGCTGTTCAAGGACACACAGCTAAGAAGGAACAGAGCTGAGGCAAGACACTAGTCTTCTGGCCACCTTCCATTGTCCAGTTTACAACATTTGCCACTCTTTCCTTTTCCCTATTTCTTCATGATTATAACCAACACATTTATACACTCACTCTGACTTCTATATTGACAAGGCTTTTTTTGTCCCCAGGTAAAATATACCCTAATTCAAACTGGCTTAAATTGAAGAACTTGATCACCTAATTAAAATAAAAAGTTTAGGGACACCTGGCTTCGGGTGCAACTGGGTACTTAAAACTACCCTCTGGTTCAACCTCCCCCTCTTCATAGCTCTTGCTTCTGGCTCCTGTCAAGCTGGCTTCATTTTCAGGGGGACTTCTTCTGGACTCCAGCAGGTGGAGGCATGTAGGAGACCATTCTGTGTGGCCTGGGCCCAGCTCCCAGTGGAAAGCAGGGTCTGATGCACAGGACCCATGCCCACAGATAGGTTCTCTGATGGGGGATCAGGCCTGCAATGTACCTAGGCCACTTTGAGACTTGCTTTTGCTAAAACTCCCTCACTCCGAATTGAGACAGAAAGTGCTTACTGTAACTTCCTAAAATCCAAGCTAAACCTTCCAAGGATGAGTGTAACCCGTTTGACCACTTTTCCCTTTTCATTTGCAAATATCCCTCTTCTGTGATGTTATTAGTGGCATCAACTCCTTTGTTGTCTGTAAAATGTAACCACCTAAAGGGACTCTGTGCATAGTAAATGAGGACCATCAGGTAATGTGCTGAAAAAAGAATAAAGGCCAGTCATGGCTGAGGCCAGGGGGGTTTTTTCAGTACATTACATGATGGTCCTTGAGAGAAAAACCATGCCGTCCCTTTTCCTTCACAGGAAAAGGGTAGTCCATGTGAATTTCTCATATCTCATCCACAATGTGGTGGACCCCACAAGCCAGGGTCCACATTAGAGTCACCCCACATTCTTACAGCTGATAGTTCCTATGGAGAGAAAGCTTCTTCTTCCCAATACCTGTAATAAAATTCTCATAATTGAGCCTATACACCTGTGTTGGACCATGTGCTCATCCCTGAATCAATCACAGTGGCCAAAGGGTTTGAATGATCTGATTGGTCAAGCCTGGGTTAATTGGCCACCCCAGGGAGGGGAGATTGGGCTCAGCTCTCCTTGACAAGGAGGAGCAGTTTCCCAGGGAAAAGCCAGGATGCTGTTAACTGAAATTGTGAGGAAATGAAGGCTGGGAAGCTAAAAATTGCACACATCTACAGCAACATCCTCAACTCTTTGTAGGCATTTGAGGCTATTACTTAGAAACAGAGGCAAGAGGGCTCACAGCAGAGCGGCCCGCACTCTTCTCAGGGCCTCAGACTCTTGTCTGTTAGGGACTCTTATTTTATTACTGCTCAGTTAGGGAGTCCATTGGGATTTCTTGATGTTTTTTAATAAGCATAGAATTTAAGCATACCCTATATTTTTAGAGGCAATTGGTAGAAATGTCCAGCTAATGATACACTAGAGGGCTTGACACATTTGAGAGCATTGGTTTGGGAGAAGATGAACTAAGGTCAGATAACTTCCAGAAAACTTTTCAAACAGTATGTAGCATTGAAAACCCCCAATTGCTCTGCCCTTCTCCATCCCATGTCCCCCTGGGCGGTTTGTACCAGGATACACTTGTACATGCCAGGCCAGGACAGTAACTAGGTCAGCTCAGGTGTGCCTTCTCTGGAGTGTCCTGGGAGGGAAAGACTGCTTTTCAGGTTTCCTAGAATAACAACAATGGCGGCAGAACAAGATTGCTTTAGGGTATCACAGTGTTAATCCTGCAGTTTCCCAGCCGGGCTCTACTTTAGGCTTCAGCTGTAGACGTTTTTAGGACACTGGCTCATGGAGATGTGGAGCCGGAAATCCAGGAAATTGGGTTTTTGTTGCAATTCTGCAGCAAATTGGTTGAACTCTGATCAAGTTTTTCACCCTCTCTGAAACTCAGTACCCATGTCTTGAAAATAAAATGTTGAAAATACAATAGTACCTTTCAAATAAGTTAGTGTTTCTTAAAGTGTGGCATACATACCGCACTGGCTCATGAGATTATTTTAGGTGGCACATGGTCGTATTTTTCTTTTACTAATTATGAATATATTTCATCCAGTTTTAGATATATTGACATAATCTGTGTATGTTTTTTAAAAATGTACTGGATTAACCAACACAGCCACTCCCAAGTTTTATGGATAATAAAACTTCCCAAAATTTTCTAGTAGATGGATGTGGTAAACCCCCCAAAATGGTAGCATGAATTACAGAGTTTCAATGAATTCTGATATACATGATCTCAGGGTAAAAGTTCTTGGATAGAGTAGATTAATAATGATTTGAGAGAGATGAAATCTGAGGCCATGCTTTACTAAGAATCTCAATTGTACCAGGCACTACGCTAGGTACTTTCCACCCCTGCAAGGAATCTGTTATCCCATTTTACACTTGAGGAACTGAGGTTTGGAGGCATTAAATAACTCCTGAAGTCATGCTCTGATTGGTTGAAATGTTATTCAAATTAAGAACTGATTCTACAACCACAGCTCTTTCTATCAGCCACACTATCTCCCAAAACTCGTGGCTAACAGAGCAGTAATTTATTACACCTTCTGATGTCAAATCATGGCCAGTTTCTCTCTAAAATTCATAGTGCCTAAAATTCCAGCAGGACCTCTGCTACTGTGCATACTCTCCACAAGGCTGGACACAGGAGCAGAAAGAATATGGAGCTTCCTGCTTTGTCCAACTCTGCAAGTGCCCCCTGCCCTATAGCCTATCAGCTCATTATTATAGCTTTCACTTTATTTATATTTGAATTTTTTTACATCTTAAATTTTTTCTCTGTGTTTTGTAAGTTTGGGGTTACTAGGTAGTTTACACCCTAGTGGGGAATAGCTGAGAGCTGGCAGGAAACCTGAGGGCATTATAAGCAGGCTCTTCCTCAGAGCTACCCAGGGTATGCGGGGAGGGGACGGGGTACTAGGGGGAAGAGGGGATGAGAAGAAAGAAGAGTGAAGTGTCGGGGGGGGAAAAGAAGGTTGACTGAAAACTTGGGAAGACACAAAAGATAAACTCCACATTGTTGTGTTTCTGGTCAGTCCAGCTCTGAGACCAAAATAAATCCTAGCAACCATTTGTCCTCTCCTCCTTGGACTGCTTTGATGACTTACAGGGACAAGCACTTCATCCATCCTCACGGGGCTTAGCCCATGATTGGCTTTCCTGAGAGTGGTGGCTGTGACAGTTATGGTGGTATCACGTGTGCTGCTAAAACAGGATCCTGTCCCTAACCTCGATTTGCATTGAAAAAGCATAAATCAAAGGGCAAATGGTGAAGTAGGAGAGCAACACATAAAACACATATGAGGTTAATGTCCTTAATACGCAAAGAATTTCTGTATCTCTGGCTGGTGTAGCTCAGTGGATTGAGCACAGGTCTGCGAACCAAAGGATCATGGTTCGATTCCCAGTTAGGGCACATGCCTGGGTTGCAGGCCAGTTCCCAGCAGGGGATGCACAAGAGGCAACCATACATTGATATTTCTCTTCCTCTCTCCTTCCCTTCTCCTCTTAAGATAAATAAATAAAATCTTAACATTTTTTTCTGTAAATCATTAGTAAAAACTAACAACTGTATAAAAAGATGGGCCAAGGACAGTATACAAAGGAAATGCCAATGGCTCTTAAACATATAAAAAGTGTTTAAGTTATAATAAAAAATTCAAATTACAACTATAGCCACATACCATATTTTTAACAGATGCACAAATATCAGAAAGGTTGTAACATATCCTGGACTGGTGAGAGTGGGAAAAAGACTCCCCTCCATTGCTGCTGGGAGCATTAACTGGTACAACATCAAGAAGGAAAATTCAGGAATATTTAACCAAAGTGTGAATGCATTTTCCCTTTTATTCCACTATTCCATTTCTAGGGGCTTTCTCCCATGGCTCTACTCACAAATACGTACTTAGTGATGGGTACAAGGAGATTTATTGTGACATTGTTTTAATAGCTAAAATCGGACGCAATGGGAATGTACATAGCTGGGACACTAATTAAGTTATGGTGCATCTATGCAATGGGAAGGCAGGCAACAGCCTAAAACTAGGAGGTAGCTCTAGATCTATAGACAGAGAGATGATGCATAGATCCTGTAACAATCTCTAAGATACACTAAGTGAAAAAACTCATGTAATAGTGTATTGTGTGTTAATGATACTTATAAAAACTAAAAGGCTCTGCCTAGACATGTGTTTGTATGTGTTAGTATGTGTATCTCTGGAAAGATGTCCGAGAAACCCAGGGTGAGGATGCCTCTTACTTACCTTCACTGTCCCGTGTCTTCCAGTGATGCACCGTTCTGTACCATCTCTTCAAAAACCAATGATAGGAAAGAAACATTGAGTCCACATGGAGAGTGCAGGCCTGGGGCCCTGAGAGACATCACTCATGTGCTTTGCCCCTCTTAGGGGCCCATGGCCGCGCCGGAATAAGGCACATGTGTGCAGACCGGTACTTGCAGAAACTTCAGAGAGCCCTAAACACTGGGTGTGCAAAAATGGGGTGAAAAAGGCGAGGAGGAGGAAGGAACCCTAGTCTCAGCACCTTTAATCTAGGAGAGTCCATAGTGACCCTCAAATTGATCAGTTTCTTTTCATGGAAAATAAATTGTTCTGGAGCCTGTGGTTACCAGACAAAATACAGGAAGCCCAGTTCAATTTGAATTTCACACAAAGAGCATATTTAGGGTACATATGTCCCATGCAATATTTAGGAGATACTTAAGTATTTTAAATTGTTTAATCTGGCAATCCGAGTGGGATGCAGAACCCAGCTGCTCAGCAGGCAGTATGGATTCTCAGAGCTTGACCGTCCGGGTCTGTGAAACCATCCCCGGGTGCATGGAACAGGCCTCAGGGGCCCCAGGAAGGAGCTGATTGGGAGAGAAGAGACTTAGTAGGCAAACTTGCCCTGGACAACAAATGACTGTATGAAGCTACTAAGAGAACTTGGCAATCACACCCACTCTCTTTTGCTCTGTTAATAGATGAACTTCTGTGTTCAATTATGTTTCAGAAATAAAATGCTTTAAAGCCACTAATCTAGATCAGATCACTCATTTTACACATATTATGAGGTTTATTTTTCATTAAAACTCACCTTCCTATTATTATGCTCATACCAGTGTAAATTATATCTTCTCTATAAGGCAACAAAATTAAATGTGTATACCTCTATAGCTGTAATTTCTTTTAAGCTGAGTATTCTTGCTCCTACTTGCTTTTATACTTTACAATAAGCATAAAATGAAAAATTTGAAATAAGAAAGTACAAATAAAGTTAAATATATATCAATTTATGTGTAAAATATATTTAAATTGAGATTTATGTCCCTGTCCCATGGTAAAATTTTCATAGGCACTCTTATTGTATTCTGGTTTGAATGAGGCTGAAGTGGGTATGAGTCTCTTTGTTTGACAGAATTGCCTGCATAATGCATGAGCACCAACACTCAGCAGTGCTCTCAGCGGTGGTACTAGCAGAACTGGTAAATAGAGAGTTAGAGTCTCTTGCAAGTCAAAAGAACAAAACTTTCTTGTGGATGAGCACCTCTTCCATGGAAAAAGGCTTTTGTCCTTCCAGGTACACTCAGAGAACATGAAGAGTGAATTCGGTCACCCGCGGTGTCCCGAGGCCATTGCCCTCCACAATTCTTTTACCTTAACTAGAGGGCCCTTTCTAAGTTCCCAAGGAATATCTTCCCCACCTGGCAAGTTAGGTAGTAAAAATGTATTCTGAGAGCTGATCTTTGATAAAAACAAACACTATCAGGTAATAGAGCCTTTCTTATATTTTCATACTGCTTTGCTAAATACTGTGGAAGGTGAAACAACAGGACAAGAGGAAGACCAAATGGGAGCCGGCTGCACTCCGTGCAGGCAGCCATGGGCAGGAGTCTACAGGAGCGGAGCGGGGCTGCTGAGGACAGGACACTAGGAACATCCCTCCTTCATAGAGTTGCCAGGAGCATCACAAAACACACACAAAGTGAAGTTCCCTTTCCAAATACCCCATCGCTGGGGTTTATCGCTGGTTTTCTGTTGGGAGTTGCTAAGGTAAACTCCTCTTCTAAAACCACCACAGGGGCCAGCAGGGTTTAGAGTTACACCCTTCCTAGTCCTGGTGGAACTGGGAAAAAGGGTGGAACAAACTCTGAAGTAGTGGTTTCAAATGTTGGTGGATTGTTTACACTGGAGATTGCCTCCTGGCTTTGCTTTATTTTTGTGTGACTTAAGCTTCATAATCTTCTAACACTACTTTTGCAGTGTTAGGCATGACATGGACATAATTTCCTGTTGGCAGGGGCAACCACAGTGGCATGCAAGACCCCTTGGCAATGCTGAACTCGCCACTTCTCGGTGCATTGCTGAGCTCTGCACTTGGGAGCTCCTCCTCCAAACTCAAGGTTGATAAAACTGTAGCTGCCCTGGATCTGGAAATGCTGCACACTGAAACATTTTTTGAATGTTTCCCGCAAACTCTGTCTTCTGGAACGGCAAAGAGTTGTGTATTTTTTAAAATATTTTATTTATTTTTCGAGGGAGGGGAAGGGAAGGAGAAAGAGTGGGAGAGAAACATCAATGTGTGGTTGCCTCTGGTGAGTCCCCTGCTGGGAACTGGCCTAGCAACCCAGGCATGTGCCCTGACTGGGAATCGAACCTCGATACTCTGGTTCGCAGGCCCGAGCTCAATCCACTGAGCTACGCCAGCCAGGAAGAGTTGTGTATTTTAACAATCCTGTGTATATCCTGACATCATGGGAATTTGTGTTTTCATGTTCACAGTGGGAAGATGTGTGAAAATATCATGTGTGTGAGCTACCAGGAAAGTTACAACTCTCATTAAATACATTTCCCAAAATAAGAGTATATTGAATAAATGTATGCAATTCAAAACTAATAAGAACTCTCCCTAGTAGAAGGGTTTTCATATATGCCTTATAGTAAACATAAGATAAATCTAATGTCAGGAAGAAGTCAACTCATTTATTTAAAAACACAGAGTAAGGTAGACAAGCAGGTAGCTGTGGCCTATGGCCTTATATACTTAGAACCTAGTGAGGAATATTTCACGTATCCTGCCTGAAAAGAGCGGTATCTATACAAGGCCGCTGTGTACAGTTGTCTAGGTTGTGTATTGTGCATTGCACTTAGTGTCTGTCTTAAGCTAAGACCTTAATGAAGTGTAGGAGTGAGCCAGGGAGGGAGGCAGGAGGTAGTGCAATGAATGGAGGAAGGGAGATGAAAGCGTATCCTAGATACAAGAAATAGCACGCGGGAAGGCCTAGAAGCAAGAGAGGGTGTGGTGCCCTAGTTTAGAGGAACTAAGATTTTGTGGCTGCTGAGTAGACTATTAAAAGGGTGTGGTGGTTAAAAACACCAGAGCCTTACCTTTCCCAGACAGTGAGGGTCCCCTCAAGTGCTTTAGGCCAGGAAGTCATAGGATCAGTTTGGCACCGTAGAATGAACACTGGGTACAGTGTGGAGATCAAATTAGAGGGAGGCAAGACGGAGGTGGGGAGACCTATTGCTTGGCGATTACAATCATCCGGACAGAAGACGGCATTCTAAACTGGGGCAGTGGAGAGAAGTTGGTGGAATGGATGGCTTGGAAAGCAATTTAGGATATTAAGGTATCCAGATTAATAGAATTTTAGAGAAGGAGGGAGACAGAGGAATCCATGAAGTTGTTGAGATTCCTTCAGTGCTCGTTAGATAGTCGGGGTCTCCATTCACTCAGATTTGGCACACAGGGGATGAGCAGGATTTGAGGGACAGAGGATGAGTTTAAGTGTCTGTGGTGTGTCCAAGTGGAGATGCCTGACAGGAAGTTAGATGAATGGGTCTGGATGTGAATAAGGTTGGGCCTGTGACACAGACTTGGGTATAAAAGACACTATAAAAATGAGGCTGGAGCCCTGGCTGGTGTAGCTCAGTGGACTGAGCTCGGGTCTGTGAACCAGACAATCTCAGTTCGATTCCCAGTCAGGGCACATGCCTGGATTGCAGGCCAGTTCCCTGCAGGCCAGTTCTCAGCAGGGGATGCGCAAAGGGCAACCATACATTGATATTTCTCTCCCTTTCTCCTTCCCTTCCCCTCTAAAGATAAATAAATAAATTTAAAAAAAAAATGAGGCTGGACGTCTTAGACCATAAGTGAATGTGTAGCAGAAAATACTGAATAACTTGCTTACACTGGGATTCGTTTCCCTCTTTTGAAATGACAAGTGCAGACGCTGGAAATCCAGATTCACTAGAAGATTCCACCACATGGGCTGGAACCCGGGTCCTTTGTGTTCCTGTCTTACCTACAGTGATGACTTTGGTTTCTCAGGGTCACCTGTTAGGGTGACCAACTGTGTCAGTTTATTGGGGATCAAAGTGTTTCCCAGAACATGGGATTTTCCATTTTAAAGCCAGAACGTCCCAGCCTAACTGGGATGAGTTGGTTACCTTGTCACCTCTTGGTTACAATAAGATGGACACTGTGACATTGCCCCTGTACTTCAGATGGGAAGAAAGGGAAAGGCAGAAGGCCAAAGGGGCATGCCACCTGAGTCGGGTCCCCTTTAAAAAGCTGCTTGTGAAAGCCCCACCCCACAGCTTTCTCTCTCACATCTCTTTCTAGAACTTAGCTGTCGGCCACCTTTACATTCAAGGGTGACATGACAATGGCAATACATCACCTGCATCAATCAAATTATGGGGCGGGGAGAGCAGAAGAGGGTGCATCTGGGGTAGGTGATCAGCAGTTCTGCCACAGTAAGGAAGGCTCATCAGAGTGAAGATACCAGACCCAGACCCAGTGAAATGCAAACGCTGAAGAGACAAGGTAGAAAATTTCACAGAGAAGGCTAAGAACAGCAGGTGGAAGGTCAGAGCAAAATCATGAGAGTGGGTGATCAAGAGACCCAGAGAAAGGACCCATTTTAAAATCAAGGGGGAAAACACTTGAAGATCAAAGGGGAGTCAGAGAGCTTAGTGCTGCTCCCATGTAATTTTATAAACAAGGGCCACCTCTAAAGTGGAAGTGCCCCAAACTTCCTGTGGAAATTCTCCTCATTCCCCAAAGGCCAAACCCTCAGATGTGGGAGAGGCTGCTGAGTTCATGAGAGGGGAAGCCGGAGCCCGTCTGCCTGCCATGGCCCTCTCCCAGGACCAGCACAGGGCCAACGGATGGGGACACTGCTCACTGAGTCTGCTCTGGGCCTCACGGTTTTCTTCAATTTTAATCCCAAGTGACACTAGAGGAAAAAAACCTCCTCTGACCCCAGCGAACCTCAAGGTCCCTTCCAGCCCTCACATGCTTCAGTGGAAGTTCTGCTGTCAGAGGCAAAACTCTGGCTCCATTGGTGAGAGGAACAAAGTCCTATCGATGCCTGAATACAAGGACAGCTGGAAAGTCAGTTCCCACCTGTGTGCTGGACGGCACTACGCTCACACGTGGCCCCTTTATGCCGTTCTTTAGGTGCAGGCTTTTCTTCTTCCTTAAATAAAAACCATATTGGAAATGTTCCTCCGAACTAGAACCTCTTTGCTAAACTAGGGAAGATTTTGTTTTGGGAGGGTTTTCTTACTCCTTGGGACAAAGGTGGGACTGCAAAAGCTAGCCACCTCTCAATGAGAGATTATTTTTCCCATCACATTTCAGGAGGGGGACTTGACTATAAAGCACTGCAAATTAACCTTCCTCAGTGCACTGATTTCTGGGGGGGTTAGATTTAAGCTCCTATCTCTTAAGTCCCATCATGTCCTTAGCCATGGAAGCTTTGCAGAAGCCAAGACTTTCATGCCTTTTTTAAATATGGAAATGAGAAATTTTTTGAACTTGGGTCATTACTAGGGACCTCATATGCAAGGAAAAGGAAGAAAAGAAGCCATTAAAATCACTTATTGAAAGGGATGTGCCTTGCAAAACCCTGGAGAGAGATCCTTTCTAATCCAGCAAGGAGACTGGGAGCCTGGTGGACCTATTTAGGTTGAATAGTGTGAAGCACCTTGCTGTTTGACAGTTAGGGGTCCAAATCCAGCATAAAATATACTACTTATAGGATGCACACATAGTACCTTCAGCTCAGTGCACAACAGTAAATATTTATGAAGACACTGAGCTGAAATTCTGGGCTGTGCCTTACACATTAGGCTGATACTCACAGGTCTCTGCACGCCCACTGTTGCCCTCATGCTGAGTGTGGCTCCATAACCCTTCACCGTGACGCCCCGTTCCCCGGAAGAATCTACAGGGGATGGTGCCTGGCATCTTCTGAGCCCAAGACTTGGAGGAAGTCTCTCTGTTCATTAACCAAAGTGCAGGTGCAAATATCTTATTCTGTACCCACTGATTCTAACCATCAATTTGTTTACATCTTTGGAGGATGAAAGATAGATGTAGATAACTTACAAGATCTACCTTAATGTTAGAAAACTTGACTATTTAAAAACCTTTTAGATTTGAGGCAATATGGTAGAAAAGTTAACCTGGTTACTGTGTTATCACAGAAAAGGCATGTGCAGAAGAGCCTACATGAGCTTCCGTACAGAAACATGCATCCCGTCAGCTTCCCAGTGTAAGGAAAAAGGAGGCAACGTTGCTTTCCTGCTATAGAAAGGTGAATATAATTATATAGAGGTAAATTAATAAAGAGACAGATGAGGAAATATTTGGAGGTAGCATGGTCCTGGGAAAATGCATGGGCTTGAGCTAGACCTTGGTTTACTGGCTGTGACCTTGGATTGCTCAATTAACCTTTATGAGTCTCTGTTTCCTCCCTTATAACATGGTAATTCCCATCTGATAGGATCATTTGTCAGTTTTAAGAAGGAAGAACATATGTCAAAAATCTCGTGCCTGCAGCACAATGAATACTCATTCATTCCCTTCGAATCTTTGTTTAGTAGCAGGTGATTTGAGATGAATTCTTAAAGGTCTATGTTTATTCTCATATGATTAAAAGTATATTCATATAGAGGTTTATTAAAGAAACTACAGAGGATAATAGCAAAGTTGGAAACTTCAAGCAGAAGGTGAGAATACTTTATGCATTTCATAGAAATTTGTGATTTTTCTTAGATAATTTCAGACCAGAATATTCTTCTTCCTGAGGTAATCGGGAGATTTATAAATAATCATGAGTCTTACTGATGAGAAAAAAATCAGATCTTAATCCCAAGATTTAATATCATTTTTGGCGCTTGAGGAATGCTACATCACTTATTCTCTTATAATAAAATCAACTGTGTTTGAGACTCTCTATGCCAACTGCCTTCCTACACATATTTAGAAATTTGACTTTTTAATTTTTGGAAACTCTTCGATGTGCAAGAAAGCAAGATTTCTTCAAAACATAAGCTGTCACATAATTAAGGATGCAGTTCCATGGAAGCTTCTCTCCACAATAGGTATCTAGTTCTTTGGGGAAAAAAAAAAAACAAAAAACAAAAACAGAACAAACAAAAAAACCACCCAAAACTTTATGAACATTTGCTAGATGCTTTGCATGCATTATTGTCCAGGCTGATTGGATCACATGATTGACCCCTGGAATGATTATCATAGCTGAGAACACAGTTGGACAATGGAAGGGAAAAACCTAGAGGGACTTGGAAAAAGATGTGCCCATAGCAGTAAAGGAGGCACTCAAGAGAGTGAATCTTCTATCCAGGGTGTAGAAGTCGGTACAAGGAGGGGAGGGCAGTGGGCAGCAGGTGGGACAAGCAGCAGTGAGTATCAGGGAGGTCCAATGGGGGATGAGAGATGGGCTAACCCTCAGGAACAGCATGTTGACTGGACATCTGAAAGAG
Organism: Artibeus jamaicensis; assembly: GCF_021234435.1. Classification (NCBI taxonomy): domain Eukaryota; kingdom Metazoa; phylum Chordata; class Mammalia; order Chiroptera; family Phyllostomidae; genus Artibeus; species Artibeus jamaicensis. Next base: position 37,467,964 of record NW_026522030.1, on the reverse strand, counting down.
TAAGAGCTAATGTTTGTAAGAGTTTACCCTGTGCCCTTGGGCACTATGCAAAGTGTTTTCCTGATATTTTCTTGCAGCATGAATATTTAGCAGCCCCATCTTATGATGAAGAAAGTGAGTCTCAGATCAGTGACTTGCCCAGAGTGACATGATTTGTAAATGGTGTGAGTGGGATTTTAACCAACATCTGGCTGGCAGGAGATACACACACTTTTACCCAGTCCACTGTAGTGCTTCCACAGGCGGGACCCAGGCAGGCAATAAGGCATTCAGGGTATCTGGTGAGAAGGTCTTTACCTGAGTGCAGGGGATAAACTTGAGCCCTGGGAATGAAGTTGCCAGAAACAAACAAACAAACAAACAAACAAAGTAGTGTCCTTGTCTTAGACGTGCAAGGCACTAAGAGCTAAACAAGACAGAGCATTAGGCATTGGTATTAGACCTGGGTTATGAGGTTTCAGCCAGAATCACACCACGGGTAAATATGCTGAATTCCGCTTGAGATGACGATTGGTTCTGGGTGAGAGCCAGGGGGCTTAGCTGTGAGGAGCAGAACTACTGAGGCTGGGCAGCCAGGAGGAGCCCAGCCCTAAAGAGGACAAAGGTGTAGATTTCAACCTCAGCGGGTCAGTTAAGGTGAAATGAATGAAGACTGCTCTCACACCAACACGTCAGCTCTGAACCACTTTGAGAAAAAAAGGAAGGAGGCAATATAAATTTCTTACTGTCTCTGGAACAGAAAAGGACTCCTACACCTGATGATGAGAAATAATGAACAATTAACATTACCATAACAAAGCATTTACATATGTGTATTATTTTCATCAGATTCTTGCAATAATCCCATATATATGAAGTCATCTCTCACTGGAACTTTACCTTCTAAACTCTGCACAGAATGTGAAAGTTGAATACTGTCAAAGTTGCCCTGGAAAGTTCACCAAATTAATTACACACTGGTCAGTGTACATGGTTTTCTGTGTACTGTACCATTTCTATGCACGACACAGCCAGCTTTCTTTTTTGTGTTGAAATGTGTAAAACATTTCATTTAGTAGTTACTTGTATGAAATGTTTTGTCATATATATGTATTATTGCAGATGGTTTCCAGGGTTTTTTTTTTTCTGAGTACATTGAATGACTTCCTAAGTATTTTGGGGATGCGTAAATATTTTTAGGAATGTATGTGTAACAGGGCTGTACTGTTTCATTATCCCTATGTGGCAGAGAAGGAAACCGATGACACACTTAGCACATACATGATAAAGTTCTAAACCAAGGTTATACTTTGCAAATCCTGGGTGGGGTCCGCCGCACCACACGGTGTCCCCAGCACGACCATCACACCTGAAGGACAATGCATTCCTTAGCAAATCATGGGATGCCGGGAAGCCAAGAAGTTCCCTGTGACTCATGCCCAGACCACACTGCCACGGTGACGGCCTGGGGTTTAGACCTATCACCTGGCGCCTTGACTATTAGAGGTGTAGCATTTATACATTGAGATGTAGCTGTGCAGATGTGTCCAGCAATGAAATGTGACCTTCACTGAAAGAGAAAAGTTTCTTCCGTTACTGTTTTCTGATGCCTGCGTGTGACTAGAAGGCGGATGCAGGCCCTGAGGCACGTGGACCCCGATCTTGTGGCAGAGCGGTTTAATTACTGGTTTTGACCGCTCACTTACTTTTAAAACGGGTCTGTTTGGGAGTTTGTGGCCCATGACCGACCCCTTATAAAGACTTTATTATTTCCAATAAATGTCTCTCAAATAAGTTTAAATTGCCCAAGCAGCAGAATTTGAAGAGGAGCTTTCCTCCCCTCCTGTCATCATGTCACCAGCACTGCGCTAGCAAAGCTCCCCAGGCCCTGGGGCTGATGCCTCCAAGTGAACAACCCAGCCCACATGTGATCTCGGCTATTTTTTGCCTTTTGCTTATGTTTGCTTTAACATCCCTGAACCCTTGTGTTCTGTTCTTATTGGTTAAAAAAGATGTGGAAAGTGAGCATAGTCAGCAGGAATAGTGGATTGTGCACTTCGGAAAATTCTGTCCCAAAAAAGCAATGAAAACACTGGCAACAAGTGTCAAAGTCATCTTTTAAAGAACTTGAAGTTGGCCAAAGACTTGCAATATTTGGGAGTGTTTATTCAAGAAAAAGACTATCATTAAGATCAGTGAGCTCTGTGTTATTTTAACTTACTCTGTTCCCAACCTGTTCTTTACATTCATCTGGAAATTAAAGGAACCCAGATAATCAAAACAATCTTGAAAAAGACAATGCCGTTGAAGAGCTCACGTTCGCAGATTTAAAAACACAGGACAAGGCTATGGTAAGCGAGGCTGGGTGGCACTGGTCTAAAGACAGGCATGGAACAGTGGGATAGGACTGAGAGTGCAAAAATAAACCCTTATATCTATGCTCAATCAATTTTCAACAAGGGGGCCAAGAGAAGTGAATGGGCAAAAATCAACTCAGAATAGATCAAAGACCTAAATGTAAGAGCTAAAACTATAAAACTCTTAAAAGAAAGTATAGGTAATAAACCTTCATGATCTTAAATTTTATAATTGTTTCTTGGTTATTTATACCACAAGCACACATACTCAATGAAAAGATGGACAATTGGACTTCATCAAAATTAGAAAACTTTTGTACTTCAAAGGACATCATCAAAAAAATGACAAGACAACCCAACAGAATGGGGAAAAATTTCCAAATCATGTATCTGTTAAGATCTAGAGTTCAAAATATGTAGAATTTCTTATAACGCAACAATAAAAAGAAAAATAACTCAATTTTAAAGTGGGCAAAGGGATTAGACATCTCTTCAAAGAAGATGTGCAAATGACCAATAAGCACATGAAAAAATGCCATACATCATTAGTCATTAAGGAAATACAAATCAAAAGCACGATTACCTTCCAAGTTCACATCTACTAGAATGGCTACAGTTTTTTAAAAAAAGATGGGCAATAACAAGTTCACTGTATGTAGGAGGCAGAGGTGTTGGTGACAGTTACTGCAAGGGCCAAAGTTTCCCACAGCAGGTGCCTGAATTGACATGTGGAAGCAGTTGCTATTTGCACCCACTGGGTGGTTGCTGTGTTAAGAAGACTGCTAACTGGAGGTAGATCTTGGCCTTCAAACCCTTCACGGGCAAGTGAGGCTCCCCGAAGACAGCACCCTCCCTGTGCCCCACCTGTGAAGATGGTCAATAGCGGAGGGACTGCAGACTGTCAGTGTTCAGCGATAGGACTTGGGCACTTGCCACAGAAACAAGGATCCTGGCTAGGGCAAAACGTGTGGGAGAAGGGGAGAAGGACATCAAGCAAAGCGGAGGGGCCTTTCAGGGCTGGAGAGAGTTTAGTGTTGGGGAGCCCAAAATGCAAGGGGTGGAGTGGATGGCCACATGATGGAAGTCGGCAGTTTTGATACTGCCATCGAATGTGCAGCCTCTGAGCAAGCTTGAGAGTCTGCCCGCCAGAAAGGCAGTGAGTGGGCCCTGGGACCCACAGGCGGATCGAGTCACTGCTCTGGGAAGCCCAGGACCAGAGCTGGACTTGGAAGGCTCAGGTTAGGGTTCTTGGCTCCAATCCTTTTTTTTTTTTTCCATGAAAATGCTGTTCTACATCCTGGTGTAGCCAGCGGATTACCACTTGTCAGCATTAGGAAGGTAGGCGGAGAGAGGACAAGGGAAGGGAAGAGGGATGGAGAGAGAAAAGGAAAGGTGAAGGGGGAGGAGAGAGTGGGAATGGGCAGGAGCAGGTGGAAGAGAAGGGAATGTGGATTGCTCATTCCCGGGTTCCCACAGCTTTCCAAGCCCCATCCCACATGTTTTGCATGTGCTTCTCATTTAGTTATCAGAACTGAGATTTGCTCATAGAAGAGTCTGAGACTCTTAAGGAGAGTCTTATTCCTAATAAAAAATTAGGTTACAGTGCACTTTTTCTGTCTAGGCCCCAGGATCTGAGGGAACCAAATCAATTCAATCTACTCCAGTGATGCACGTTAAATGCAGACTGAGGCATTAGGTATGAAGGGAAGCTATGGAAGGAGAAGATTGAGTTTACTCCAGTCTCGGGTATTTCCCTTGCTCATGCTGTTGCTCCAGATTCTGAAGCATGTTAGCCGGGGCTCGAAAACTCACATGGCTGTGGGGACCAGGAAGCTGAACGAAGCGTGCTAAGTGGGCCTGGCATAACATAACAACAGGAAAAGACACTGGGCTTCGGTGTCAGGAGGTAACAGGGAGTAGGAGGAATTATCACAAAACGGAGCCTACACGCCACCTCTGATGAGGTGGCACTACTCGGCGCTAGCATGTTGCTGTCACGTGTCATACGTAAGTGGCCTCAGTGTTGCTGGACCTTCTAATTTTTCACAAGAGGGCAGAGATCTAATGATCAGGCAACAATCAGGGGGCTAACAGAATGCACCTGCACGTTGCGTCCGCCCTCAGATTCACTCCACAGTTATGGAGTTGCCTGAGCTGCCGTAGAAGCTTGACCCCTTCCCTGTGCTCCTTTCTCTTTCCAGGCCATTACATTTACGTGGATGCCTCCTTTGCCAAGCCGGGAGAGAAAGCCCTGCTGCTAAGTCCTGACCTGCAGGCTGAGGAATGGAGCTGCCTCCGCCTGGTCTACCAGATAACCGTGTCTTCAGGGTCACCGTCAGATCCCAGTCGGCTGAACCTCTACCTGAGATATGAGGATGAAAGCTTCGACCGCTTGCTTTGGTCCACTAATGAACCTTCAGACAGCTGGCTCATAGCCAGCCTGGATTTACAAAACAGTTCCAAGATATTCAAGGCAGGTGGAATTTGGGAGGAAGGTCCAGGGCTTTTCTGTGGCTCTGTGCTGTTCTGAGGTCTTCAGAAAACGGCTGCCATTGAAGTTAGTTATCTCCGGTATTAGGGTGTGATGTTTTATAGGAGATGCCTCAGAGAAGAATATCAAAAATGGAAATTAATATTTTGTTTATTCCTTAGAAGAGCTTCTTCCCAGGTTTCTTTTCTGTCTCTTTAAATGGGACGTCAGTACAAATCCAAATGAGGCTTAAACCAACCTCTTCAATGGAAATTTATTTTCTAATGTGCTTTAAAGGAGCATTCTCATTTCTTACAATTTTGTTTCATTCTTCTAAGTTGTGTGTGGTGTATGTTTATGTTATCTTCCTAATGGTTTGTTTGCTACACATTTTAAAACAAACCATTAACCATAGTAAAAGGAAAAATAAAATACTTCGAAGGAGGAAAACTACTTAAAGGACGTGCTCTGATTCCTTTTCAAAGATGGAAGTTGTTCCATCAGAACAACTAAAAAAAGAAAGGTAGCAAATGCAAGATGAAGACGAATGCTCATTGAAGTAGAGGAAGAGGGAGGACTTGATTCAGTCGGCCACAGAGTGCGCCATTTAGAGAGAATACGTCACTGAGGATACGATGGAGGCTTCATGAAAATGTTCTCCCTTCCTAATTCCCTTTCCAATTTCCCATCCCATTCCATTTCTTTAGAAAGAGTTGAAATACGATGCTCTCCTCTACCCCTGTCCGCTGGGAGCCCCTCTGCATCAGGGCGAGTAGAGGGAAGGAGCACTGGGGTCTCAGTTCCTTATTTCACAACATCCTCTCAACTGTTTATCACACACAAATTTTAACAGTTTGAAATATGCAACCAACATAGTTGCAAAATATTGAGCTAACATCGCCTAAGGAAAAGCAAATACTTTCAGAAACAGAACTAAATGTGGACCATAACAGTGCTTGAAATCAGACACATCATTGTCATGCTTCTGCCTGTGCTTGTGTACAATTTTCAACAATATATTTAGTAGAAACTGCAAGTTAATTGTTTGGAGCCTCCATCTCATGTGACGATTTAACATCACTAGTCAGATTATGTTTCCCACCTCCTCCTCCGGGATTTTTTTTTCCCTCCGAAGCATCTGTCCTCTGATCCTGGCCATTCTCAGAATGGATTTCCCCCGAGACACAAGCTCCCCTGTGCACCCACAGCCAGGTGGTGTTACCAAAGGCACCGCCACAGGTGGCGCTTGGCACAAGGATGGAAGACAGCTGACTCCGAGCTTTGATTGGACATCCTGCTCCTCTCCAGGTTCTAAGTATACTGTACACACCCACCCACACACACTGTTTTAACAAACTCTATCATGAAATTGGTATCCAATTTCAATTAGCTGAGACAAACAGTCTCCTTTTGCCTTGAATTGCTGAACAGCTCCCGACTAATAGCTGAGATACTGAACCGAGGAAACATGGCATTTTGAAGTCTAACGCCCCTTCCCCCATGTGTTGCGCAGATTTTAATTGAAGGTGTGCTGGGACAGGGAAACAAAGCCAGCATCGCACTCTTTGAAATCAAGATGACGACCGGCTACTGTATTGGTAAGTGGGTCTCACTTTTGTTGCATCAGAATGTGAATCTTTCCCTAAAATCCCCACTGGCCAGAGGGTATTTTGAACCCATCCTAAAGACAAAGTATTTTGACAAATGCACTGCGTTCTGCATAGTAGTTAAAATTCTTTGCCAGGTTCACTAGGATAGTATATTTTGTTTCCCTGTCTTTAGCATAGGAAGGCTCGTTAGAATTTGCCTGGACTGACTGGATTGATGAAAGAAAAGTAGATGTAGCAACTGCGAAACCTGAGTTGCTGTCTTAACCTCAATATATTCTAATACAAATAGTTTGCTGTTTGCAGTGAACTAAGTTTCTGTTGCTTTTGCCTGAAGAGCAGGCATCGTATGACCTCCTTTCCTCACTTTACTTGATTGCTCTCTGGCACCTCATTGCTCCTGTCTTTATAATCACTGTTGTCTCTGAAATTCCACTTGAGCTGGGTTGGCTGGGTGCCTTTATGAGCCAGCTTCTGAGAGGGAGTAAAGAGAAGACCTAGTCCATGTTCTGTGGCTGCTCACCATCTATTTGTCTACCCCTGAAGCTATTTCTCCATATGGTAAATACTACCAGAGAAGAACCGGCTATGCTGTGGAGGTGCAGGGGTGAGGAGAGGAAATTGGAGAGGTCGGAATTCAGGAGATGCATTTGATCTGGGGTTTCCGGAAGGAGTAGCACTTAATAAGTCAAGGTGCTGGACAGGAAGACTCAAGTGGGGAGAAAGCACAGGGCCTGCTCAGGCAGAGGCAAGAAACTAAGTGGGGAGTTTGAAGTGAGAATCAGAACTGTGAAGGGTGTTTGTTAGGGAAGAGTCTGGGTCCAGCCGCAGAGCTTGGGTTAATGAGTCCTGTGGTTGGGAGGCGCTAGAGCCCAGTGTGCAGGGGCGGGGCCTGCAACTGTGGTTTTCAGATGGTGACTGGCTGCCACATGGAAAATGGAGTTAGAAACAAGGAAAATATGTAAGAGATGGGAAAGACCGTAGAAAGTGATTGTGACCTTACAAAGGAGACATAATGAAGATCTCAAATTGGAGTTGGTAATGGAATAGGGGAAAAGCGATAGATTTGAACATTTTTTCAGTATCAACAGTAAGTACTTAGAAATTGCTTGGCTGTCAGAGAAGAGTCAAAGGCTATTCTGAACACAAAACAGCCTTTGCTAATTCCCTGACTTTTACTTCTCTGTTTTGACCTTCCAATGATGATGCTAATGCAAGTAAAGAAAACAGACTAAGAATGTGACCATTTGCTGAAGATACAGTGAGTTCAGACACAAACTCCCTCACTTGACCTTCCTATAGCTCCTGTGTGGTGGCTGCATGTTAACCCATGCAGGACAGCTGTCAGGCACTCCTGGCAGAGCGCCACCTGCTGGCTCAGTCAACTCACTGAGCACCACAGCCTCTGTTTTATCACCTGTAAAATGGGAGTAAAATGCTTCGCTCATAGGATTATCGTGGGGACTAATGAGAACAGGAATATGAAGGTGATTCACATGGTGCTGGACAATCAAAAAGTGTTTATTTCTTCAAGTCACTTGATGGCTTCTGGTTTGTTTACAAAACCAAAGGAGAGTCAATACTTTTATCTTGTTAAATTTATGCATACACTCACATATTTTTTTTTCTGTGTACCATCTTTGATTCTCACAGTTTGTTATCTGGGAAATGAGGTTAATAATAGTATCTACCTCATGTGATTGTTTTGAGGATTAAATAAGTCAATTCCTATAAAGTGCTCAGAGTAGTGCCTGGCACATTGAGGGATATTCTGCTTTTTATTTTACTCTGCAGTCATCCTCGGCACTGAGTGTTAGCATTGGTTAGCAGATGCTGCAGTGGAAAAGTTGCTAACGAAAATCTTAAAATGTTTCAGAGCTTGCTAATGTAAAAACACATTGATTACCATATCAGTCCAGGTCCCGGCAGGAAAGTGGAAACAGAGGGTATATTCAACCAACGTAATTTGAGGCCAGTTCAGCAAAGAACTACAAAGGTGTCAGTGAGCAGAGGAGACTGGCGAAGGGGTAGTGTTGTAAGCCAGGACTAGTAACTGATACTCATGCATGGCGACCTACCATCTTTAGATCTGGAGGGATACCAGAACGTGGAGGTAGTAGCTATGTGGCAAGAACTACTTGACAAGGGCTTTGTCCCCAGTAGAGGGACACAGTCAACCCATGGTGACCTGGCAGGCAGGGAGGGTACTAGAGGAATAAACAGTCCCAACTTCATTCTCTTCCCATCTCCCACTGGTCGAATCCAACAGGCAGCCGGGAAGCAGGGGAGTCCATGGATGTAACTTGGGGAGTTCACGGATGTCCAGAGATCAACCTGTGGAGGGCAGAGTGGGTGAAATAGGGGTGGGGTGGATCTGAAGGGGCCAATGGGAGGTGACCAGCACAACCACAGTTTATATTTTTCATTGATGACTACAGTAGTCAGTAGAAGCACTGGCTTGTGAGTTTCTTGTTCCTACTAAAGAAGTCTATTGACTGGGAACAATTTATCCATGCAACTATGTCAACACCACTAAAAAGGGGACGGGGTTTCTTTATCTTGTGTCTCATCTCTACTCAGTAGCTGCAGAAGGACCTTGAGCTTAAGATATGCCTGTCCTGCCTATTCTATCTAACTGGGTTCTTGTTTACAAGAAAAGGAGAGGATTTTAGCATTCAGAAAGATGCCTCTCAGCTTTGGGTATTTGACCACCATCAGGAGAGAAGTTGATGGAAGAATGGGCTACCAGATACAAGAAAAGGTGGACAATAAAGTTCTTGGAACTAAGAGCATAGCCCTAAATGGTGCTTTTAAACAAGATGGCTGATAAAAATGTCTGGCTTGTACCAAGCCCCAGCCAAGCACATGACGCTGCGTGGGGAGCTGTCCCACTTACAACTTTCACATGTGCAGGAATTCAGGCTAAGGGAGGTAGCGGTCACTGCACACAAGAGGGCCAGTAAGCAGGAGAACCATAGTCTAGAGGGGCAATGAGGAGTCACAGTCTCGATTCATTATAGGCTGGCTCTCTCTTCTTGACCAATACTGCCCAGGGGTCCTGGTTCCCCTGGACAAAGGGAGTGAGAAACATATTTTAAGATCTAAGAGCACACTCTGCAGCAAGTGCGGGTATACCCAGGTGCGACTATATCTCCATGAGGTGTGTTTTACTTCTCTTCTGCTAGAATGTGACTTTGAAGAAAATCATCTCTGTGGCTTCGTGAACCGCTGGAACCCCAACGTGAACTGGTTTGTCGGAGGAGGAACTAGTAGGAATTCCCACTCCATTCTCCCTCAGGATCACACCCTCAAGAACGAGCTGGGTGAGTGAGATGCAAATAGACTCCTTTCCCCGAGGGTAACTGCTTCTGCCACCTCTTCCCACCCTCTGCATTGGCCGAACTGTGGCTCTGTCAACAGAGAAGGGAGGAGAGAGGAGGGTGAGTAGGGCCCTCCGGGAAGTCTGGTAGGAGAGTGGGGAAGCATAAGCTGTCCAATAAAGACAAAGTGCAGAGGTGAGAGCTATAGCTAAGAGAAGGGCCACCTAGTTAAAGGCTGTTCTTCACCCAGGCTTGGTCTTGATATTTTCACATTTCCATTCTTATGCTTTACTGTCTTGCCTCTTTGCTGTCAGTGTTTCTTATTTCTAAAGACAAAGCTGGAATAATCTTAGGATACTTTTCACACAAAATAGATCAAATGATGGGAATATCCTCAAGAACATCCTCAGTGGCCCTGAGGTGAGTGAAGACCCAGGATGAATCCTGAATGTGGTGTGCAGCGCAGCCCCCTAGTGGCCACAGGGACTAGTTCTCTAGGGAAAATTTGACCTTGAGGAGAAATCTGCCACAGAAGGGAGACCAGGGCAAGGTAGAATAAGAGAACAAAATAAAGCCCCAGAAACTATTTCTTTAGTTCCATCTAGGATCACTTACATAAGGAGTTTGAATTGAAAAAGACAAAATCATTTTACTTCCTTCTTTTAAAAGTAAGGCACTTTGGGAAATGACAAAAGATGGAGCTTTCCATGTGTGTATCTGTATCTTGGCCCTAAAGACCCAGATCCCACCTCCACTGATGGTTGCCATAGGAACCACACTAGAAACCAGTGTTATGTGTGGAGTGACTGATAACCAACAGTGACAAATTAATCCATAAATCTGCAGGAATATTTTAAAAGACAATTGGGTTCATCAAAACGATAAATGTCACCACCTCTTAACATCCTTGTTTGAATGAATAAAGCAACTAACGATCTCTTGGAGTTCCAAAAAGAAATTTTTTCTTCATTTATGGGGTAAGCTAATTTTGGGATTTTTTTTTTGCCATTTTTAGAATGTAGTCCAGGAGTACAGCAAATCTTGAAAGACTAATGCATTAAACTTGCAGTAGTCCTTGGTGTCATTTCTCAGAGGTACAATTGTAAGTATGGGGAAGTGTTAAAGAACTTTTTCCAGTCAAACATTAGTTGCTAGGTCAGATCTTCTGGGTAACCGATCTAATGATTAGATCATTAGACTTCTGGGTCATGATCTAATGATTACTTATTCAGGGCATCGTTTTTCATCCTCACTGAAGGTGAGGACCAGTTGGCTGGGGTGCGCACACTTCTTGGGAGAGGCAGCAGAGCTGTGAACTACTGTCAAACCACTCATTTGACTCTGTAACCTGAACGTAATCCATCCTTTGAAGAATGCATCCCTCTCATCCTTGCTCACTCTCATTTGTGACCAGAGACTGGGACCATGCTTGTGTCAACAAGCAACAGAGAAGGAGGCGAGGCTGGGAGTCCTGACGCCCGTGCCCCAGATGCGGGAGTCAGGTGCTGCGTCACTGTGGGCATCAGTACTTTCGTATTACTCTTCACTCCTCAGAGTCTTCACCGGCCAGTTCGCCAAAGAGAAATTACTTAACTGTTCTTTCTTCACCTAAGACTGTATATCAAAATCTCCAAATTCCTCATCCATTGAGATCTATTTTAAATGTTTTGGGTCCCTCCTGAGTACTCACAAGCACTCTGCATTGGCATTAGAAGAAAGAATAAAGGAGTTCTAAAGGGCAGAAGGGGTTAGAAAAAGAGGACCTGGCTTTTCTAATATCTTAACCGGCAGGTGTTCTACTGTCTGTATCAAGGGATAGGCGTAACGACGCTGTCATCCCTGAAGAGGCCAGGACTCGGTGGCAGGGCACGGCCATCCCTGCCCTCGGCACCTGCTTCTCTCCTCCCCTGCTCCCCCTCCCCCTCTCATCTTCCCATCACCATTTCCTGTCTCTCACCTTCTTCCTCTGCTATCCTTAGATACCGCCCCCAGGCAGGCAGCTTTGCCCACCACCGTTGCTTAGTCTCTTAATGTCAGTACCAAGTCTTAATGTAGTTGCTGACCCTGGGCCTGAAAGGAAGAAATCTACGAAGACTTTTTACCTCCCTTCCAGCAATCCACTGCATTGTACAGTCAGTCCAGTCAGAGCTTGGACACCGGAATGAGGCTTCTTCATTCATCGCTCACTCACTCATTCATGCAACACACACACAATAAGTATTTTTTATATGTCAGACATTCTTGCATATCCTGGTGTTGCAAAAACAGTCACCGGCCCCAAAGAGATCACAGGAACAAACTTTTCCAAAGTGTTGTCCCTAGAACACCCATTATTGAGGATAATAATCGTTATAGGAGGGAAGAGGGGCTATATTTGTATGTGGTCGAATAAACGGGGGAACTTTGAACTAAAAAAATTAACACTTTTCTTTGTTTTTAGGACTTCTTAGTGCCTTTAATATAGTTTTATATTTATATATTATGGAACTTCTCAAATTATTCAAATATCAAAATTCTGTGTAAACATTCACAGTGACATGTGATCAACAGAGGTACAAAATCAATGACAAAGGGCCAGAAAAGTGAAGGGCCCCCTTGAATTTGAGGTGCCGGGAAGGCTTTGTAGAGGAAGTAATGTCAGAACTGGAATTTGCCAGGTGAATAAGAAGACAAGTGCAGCGTGCGCAGAGGTGTGTGGGCGTGAGAGTGGACGGGGTATTAGGTGGTCAGGAGTACTGAGAACGGGGGGTGTGTGATGACAGCGAGTAGACCCCAGACCTGAGGTTAAGTTCCTGCTGCTAAATGTAGGCAGGATGCCTCCTCCAATCCGCTCTGCTGCTTCGCCCCAGCTTCTCTGCAGCTCCTTGACAGACGTTTTGTCCAAACATTAGCCAAACGTCCCTCTCATTCCCACCCCATGCACACACATAGGTGCCTGCTCACACGCACACACTCACACTCATTCACACTTCTCACACCTGGGCTCCTTGGTAAGACTTTCCCCCATATAAGATGGGGTTAAAACGATGAGTTCTAAAGATGTTTAAATACTTTATTTGAAAAACAAATAAAATATTTGTTTCTCTGCTCCTCTGACTCAAAGGTTTGACCAAGATCACTCTTAAAAAAAAAAAAGAAAGAAACACCCTCCAATGTTCTAAATAAGAGAGAGGCTGCCTTTCTTACTGCTTTTCCTTCCACGGGGTGTATTGATTTTTCCTTGAGCTCTATCAGTTTGGGTGGCAAAGGAAAGATTAAGTGGTTCAGATGTCTGCCCACGGCAGCAGGTTTTGCTCTATACAAATTCATCTCATGTTCATTCATATACTGGAAGCAGTTTTTACTTTTGCTTCCTGCTAAAAACTGCAAAGGCAAACAGTGAGGGGCCAGAAGAGCTGTGTGCTTGCTCAGAAATTTTAGTGCCTCTGAGAGGTTGAAGGAAGTCTTCCCAGGAGGGCTCTGGCCTTTGTGTTGTGGAGAACGGAACAGTGAAGGTAATATCTGAAAAATAAGAGGTAGATGCAAATTTCCCTTTATTCGGCTGAGGGTTCATGACAGTTAGCCCCAAACGGTGAGTCAGGTTTTTCGGATGAGCATCCGGTCTCCACATTCTTGTCTGGTGATGAAAATGGCTACGAGACGCACCAAGAATTGTGGTGGGACATATTTGGGATATCGGAGGGGTGGGAATATCATCTGCTGTCGCTTACTCAATTCTGATTCATTACATAAGGATTTTTAAAAATATTTTATGAAGTGAAACAAACATCTTTCAGGCAGTAACCTACTGACAGACCATCACTATTTTCTACCTGCCTTAGCAAAAAAGAAGATAATTGCTGGAAAAATAATGAGGGAAATCTATTTCCTTGCTGAAATTTTAAAAATTAAATCTACCCATAATGCTACTCTACAAAGAGCTGACCAAGGGTTCAAAACCTAAAATAAGGTCAGAATTATTTTGTTCCATTGAAGACCCCGAGATGAATGAGTCATCCTTCCATAACTCACGACATGTTTCTCGTTTCAGTTCGGATTGAGCTCAAGCCTCATCCTAACAGCACCTATTCATTCGCTGTCTACACTGATCCCTGTGGTTCATTGCCTAAGGGCTCAGCATGGAGGCAGATTTATTCATTTTCTTCCCATTGCCTTGGTGCAAGCTCTTCTGGATCTCCTTTCTCTGTCCTTGGGTGACCTACCATTTTCCTTTTAAAGGATTAAGTTCATTAGAAAAGTGCACTTTATTCTTCATCTGACAGTTCCTTTAACTTGTGGAGGTTGCACCAGTAACCACTGTTCCTGTAATTATGAAGGAAAGAAAAAGAACAATAAAGGATTAAATTCAGTCAATTCAAAATTTGAAAATCTCATCCAATTCAAACCTTCCCCTGGGCCAGAGCACAGCAGAGCGGTGGAGAGAGCGTTTGTGCTTTATTTCTTCGTACTTCTCCCCTCTGTGGTGCTGCCCCTGGCTCCTCCAGGCAGGGGGAGGCAGGATGAGGATGGAACAGAAAGGGAATGGAAGGCTCTATGTGACCAGAGCTGTTTAATGTGGAACTGATGCCCTTTGTACTACAGGAGGCCAAATGCTAGCCATTTCTCTCATGGCCGATGGAGAACCCCACTTCACTATTCCCAAACAGGCGTGATGCACCCTCTGTGAATCCCCTTTAGCACCTATAAGTAGTGGTACACCCAGCCAGTCCCTTTCTGTTGGAGTTACCGCCCTGCGTGCAGTTCTTTTGAGAAGAGGCCTTCAAGGCACCCTAGCCCAGCAATTGTCTGAGTTGCCCACTTTGACTCTAGAAGGACAGCTCACTGGCAACAAAATCCTTTCTGTCCATTCTGCTCTGCCCTGGGTCCCTCCTACAGCCATCTTGCCTTTAGATCTATGCAGTCAAGAGTCAGACACTAGCCTCTGAGCCCCACAAACCCCAGTTATCACTCGTCAAGTTCTCCCAGTAACTCTCACCATCCTCCTCTGGTGGCCCAAGGCAATCACAGAATTTCTGCAAGCAAGGGCAGGGCTGTGGTTAGATGGAATTTCCTTCTTCCACCCTAACTGCAAGTGGTTCCCTTAAGTCTCCTCCCTTGGATCAGGGTAAGAATAGGAACACACTCCCTCCCCTTCCCTTAGCTGGGAGGGGCTTGGTCAACAGGAAACACATGGCAGGTCAGCTCCTGACAACTTGCTTCAAAGCATCTCTGTCTGCAGTCTCTCTGATCCCTCTCTGGTCTTGTCCTGTTGAATATATACAGGCTGGAGGGGACAGATGGGCTAAAGCTGGCAGAGCTGGCTCAGCTGCCAGGGCTGCCTCAATGCAGCATATTCTACGTGGATGGTCTGCACTGCTCTTTGGAAAACAGATGTACTTGTCAGCCATTGTTCTTGGCATTGAGCAGGGGCTAGGAGAAGTTCCACTTCACATTCATTTAAATTTTGGCCGTCCTTGAAAGCTGTATAAAAAGACTAGAATCTGACCCTATTATTGTTAAATTCACCCAAACCCATAGAACTAAAGGTTCATGAAGAAAACTCTTCATGGACTCATAGACCAGGGGAACAGGCACAATAACCTGCTACCTTAGGTTGCTGTCTCCTCCCAGTGGCAGAGACCACTGGGTGTTTCCAGCTGGCACACGTTTCTGCAGACCAAGCTTTCCCCTTTACCCAGGAGGCGGCTTGTCCAGACAACCCCGACACGGATGCAGGCGTCACAACCAGAGCCCACATGTGGCCAGCGGGGTGGAATCACAGCTGAGTCAGAGGACGCTTCGGCCTGGCGGCTGAGCCAGGGGCAATCTTTGTGGAATGCTGGTTAGCCAGACTGAAAATAAAAGTTCAGGAACTTCCCTCAGAGTTCTTTTCCTAATTCAAGGGAAAATGGCGTACTAGTAGGGGCCACTCATTCCCCAGGAGAAAGTGAGCTAACCCAGGGGCTGCTGCAGCAAAGGAGGGAAGTGTGCACACGTGGTCACCGCAGGCGTGATCCAGAGCGGCCTGGGCTCTGGCCAGCATCACTGTGCATTTGGATCCTTCAACAGAATTGGAAATTGGTGGGGTTTTCCACCTAGAACTGCAGGCTTTTAGAGTACAATCCAGACTTAGAGGAAACAGACCAGCTTCCAGTCAGAGTGTGGCAAAGCAGCACAGATTTTAAAGGAGCGGCAACAAACGTCTTAATTTTAGATCTAATGGGAACCCGTTGTCCCCTTTGCAGACATTCATTTCCAATTGAAAATGTAATGCAAATTGCTGTGGCCCACAGGACCCCGAGGATTTGGTGGACTGTAGGATCCTGTCTACATAGGGCTCATCTATACCTAGTTTCATCCTACTCAGTCTTAAAGGATCTGATGAAAATTGCCTCTCCCAGAAATTTGGGGGGCACTAGAACCAGATAGGAGGGTTGGCCTTATTGAACCAGGCGAGAAAATTCTCACAATACCAGACACTAGACGTAATTTCATAAGAACTCCAGGCCACCTTCTTCACTCCCCTTGAAAAGGTACACGGAACAGTGTCTGCTCCCAGCCCACCTTTTGCTTGGAGCAGATTTTGCTCAACAATGACACACACGGAGCCTGGACAGACCCCTGGTGCTTTCTGTCTCATCCCCACCCTTTCAGCTGAGGTGGTAAACCTGTGATGAGCTACCTTTTGTTTTCCAGTGAAAAACTTGGTCTTACTCAGATGGTCAGTAAACAGTACCCAATACAGCAACAAATGAACAATGGGAGTAGGGGTGGTGGTGGGGAGGGGGTATGTGGCCTAGTCTAGTGGTTCCATAAGAGGCTGTCAGAAGTCCTGTTCTTGTCCCCAGAAGCCTCTCTGACTCACTTTGGGCAGGTCACATTCTGTTTGCTGGATGTTTTTTGGAGTCAGAAATGTGACTGTGACTCCCTTGGCCTAGTGTTGTATGCATGCATTTCTAATGAGGGGCTTTAACTGCAAATTCAGGAATTAAAATGTTCACACAGCAAGTGAGTAACTAGCCTTTAAAGATGATGCTCAGATTTCTGACAACCGCGAGGAAGATGATGCATAATTGGACAGGGTCTAAGACATTTCTCTAGGCAAGTTACCATGTGCACTGGACGTAGAATGAATAATTTACAGTGGGTTTGTGAGGTGTCCCCCAGATACACTGAGGGTCTTTGGAGGCGTTCCCCACCCTGGGTAGAATGATTTCCCGCTTCATGGCTGTGCGGTTTGGGTCCACCGAGAAGCAGACACTAGGTGGAGTTAGGTGTGGAAGAGATTCATTGGGGGAAATGACTGTGAAGGATGGAGGGGGGGAGAGCTGGAGCGGCTGGGCCAGGTCAGTGCAGCCATTACGCACAGCAGTCACAGTGCCTAGGGAACAGGACCTTTTTAGGGGTCTACCAGAATGTTTACATTTCATTTATTTTAAAATCAAAAGAAAAATGAGTGTAACAACAGCAAACATAAGTCCTAGATTATATTTATCTTTATACCAATGCAGTTATAAAATACTATTTTAAAGTATTTTATGGAGAAAGGCACCCACACTCAGATTCCACAGAAGTCATGATGCAGTCTGGGGTGGCAGAGCCTGCAGCACAGGACGGAAGGCTGACACCTGTGAAGGACAGGGCCCGGGCTGATGGGGAGATGCTGAAGAGCCCGTGTCAGACAGCCTGGCCCTGCTCTGGTACCCCTGCTACGCTTAGTCATGGGCCGAGAACAGCCCACTGTGGTGTAGCCTTGTGGCAAATGCTGTTGAGGATGCACACACGAGTCATGTCAACCCTGGTCCGTGCAGCAAGTTCATGAATTAAGGGCATTAAAAACTTCCTTTCTAAAATCCCTGGCTGGTGTAGCTCAGTGAATTAAGCACAGGCCTGCAAAGCAGAGGATTGCGGTTCGATTCCTTGTCAGGGCATATGCCTGGGTTGTAAGCCTGTTCCCAGCAGGGGATGCACAAAAGGCAACCATACATTGATCCCTCTCTTCTTCCCCTCTAAAGTTAAATAGATAAAATCTTTTTTAAAAAGTCAAATAATTTAAAAAAAACTTCCTTTCTGGAGAACTGCTGGGTGGTGGGTGGGGTGCTGGGGGACTGGGTGAAACACAGGAGGGTGTGGGGGGGGGATGGGTGAAAAAGGTGAAGGGATTAAGAAGTACAAATTGTACTTACAGAATAGTCATGGGGATGGAAAGTACAGCACAGGGAATACAGTCAATCATACTGTAAGAACTATATATGGTATCATATGGGTACTAGGTTTACTGGGCCGATTACTTAGTTATAGAATGTCCGACCACTGAGTTATACACCTAAAACTAATATAACATTGTATGTAAACTGTAATCGAAAAATAAAAACGTATTTAAAGTAAAAAATAATTAAATACTTTAAGAGAAACAACCTCCTTTCTGCCTTTGATACTCAGGTGAGTTCTCGGTGAACAGGGCCGAGTTGCAGAGCCCAGCTGCTCACATGCACCCTGCATTAGTGGCATGTTCTGGGCGAGGCTGACTGGCCGCCAGCAGCGCTTACAGGGCATCGGGGCGCGGCCCTCCTTGCACATCAGAGGGCCTTTGATTCTTCCTTTAAAATCTCTCTGCAGAGGTGGCAAATTAGGTTTCCATCAGTCACTTCCAGCCTGCAGATTTGTTTATTTGGCACACGCACAAAGTTTTAAAAATTATGGTGAAGGGTATTGTGGGTTGAATTGTATTTCCTCCAAATTCCTATGTTGGCCCTGGCTAGTGGGGTTCAGTGGAGTGAGTGCCGGCGTGCAAATCAAAGGGTCGCTGATTCAATTCCCAATCTAGGGAACATGCCTGGGTTCGAGGCCAGTCCCCAGTGGGGGGCAAACGAGAGGCAACCACACATCAGTGTTTCTCTCCCTCTGTCTCCCTTCCCCTCTCTTAAATTTTTTTTTCTTTGTTGAAGTTCTAATCCCCCAGACTTCAGAATGTGAGCTTATTTGGAAATAGGCTTGTTTCAGGTGTGAGTTAAGGTGAGGTCATCTTACTGAAGCAGAGTGGGCCCCAGATCCAGTATGGCTAGTGTCCTTTTAAAGACGGGGAATTTGGAGACAGAGAGAGACGTGCACGGAGGGAGAACACCAGGTGAACACAGAGGCAGAGACTGGGTGATGCCAGCCAGCCACCAGAACGAGGAGAGAGGCCGGGAACACATTCTTCCTCGCAGCCCTCAGAAGGATCCAGTCCTTTGGACACCTTAATCTTGTATTTCTAGCTTCCAAAACTGTGAGGCAATTAATTTCTATTGTTTCAACCAGCTAGTTTGTGGTACTTTATTATGGCAACCTTAGCCAACCAATACGAGGATATCATTTGAAATGGGTAGATTTGTCATAAAAATCTGGAATTTGAGCTTCAGTGGAAAAAGCCTGCAGCACCGGCCTGGATGTCAGGGCATCAGCTGGGAGGAGAGGGATGGGCTCTCAGGGCGGGCTGCAGGACGGGTGATACAGGGAGCTGCCGCTCTTACCGCTGGCCACTTGCCGCAGCAAGAGAACACGGGCCCAGATTTTCTGAGTTTTCCAGAGAAGCTCGATTTCTCTCCCTCATCTCTGGTGAAATATGATTTCAAATGTTGGCAGCTAATTTACAACCCTCCTTTTTTCCTCCCTGACTCAATCCACTTTAATCGTGTACCTAATCTAGTTGGTTCCTCTGAGCATCTGAGTTTGTGATCTGTTTTTTCATAGTTGCAAGGCTTGGCGAGATGGTCAGAGAAATTATGTTTGAACAAGAAAGGTTGTTCATGGGGTTGAACAGTTCGCTAGCAGGAGAAAATGACTTTGATTTGTCCATCTTTCTCCTCTGCCTTGTGGAGGTGAGGACCTTTCTGAGACCATATCTGTGCTTTGAATAACCATTGATTGAGGGCCAACCACATACTGGGCAGTGCTAGATGCAAAGTAAGTGTCCGGTGTGTGAATGCTTGTATTCTTCCTAATGCCCTTACTCCTATTTTGCCAAGAATAAAAGGAATTATTATTAACCAGGCATAATGCACTAAAGATAAAGATACTAGGCTGTAGTTGTTCCAAGGCCAGCCCATGGAAGCTCCATGGCATAGCATTCCTCTGTCACTGTGGCTTAAATAAATTCAGACAAAATTGTTAATAACAATAGCTCCAACTTTATATAAAACAGACAATGGGGAAAACATGGTACTAGAATCTGTAATGGCATTACTGTATTTCATTATAATTATGTTAGGCAATTACAATGTGCCAGGCACAGGCTAAACATTTCACATACATAATCTCATTTCATACTCAGCGATCCAGTGAAAGAAGTATTTGATTCTTGTTCTAGAGCTCATGGCGTTGAAGACCAGAGAGACTCATTAATTTGCTTAAGGTTACAGGTCTAGTAAGAGGTAGGGCAGGATTCAAACCAGTATTTTCAATGGCCGAATCCCGGCTCTCTCCAGTCTGCCTCCCCATTTCTCAGTCTCCCCAAAATGCCTCTAAGGGAGGCCAGCCTAAGTGCAGAGCTCACTGAGGCCTGCCCAAGAGTGAACTTGCATGTTCAGCCTTCCAAGTCCTACCCCTGTCTGTCATGTTGATTGACCTATGTGTTCTATTAAAGAGGTACAACGTGTCATTTGTTATGAATTCAAAACCTTAGTTTCATTCCAAGAACACACAGTGATATTCGGTATATACTGTAAAGATGTAGAGGAGGGTCCCTCTATGTCTTCTTCAGAACAGAGGGGATGCTTGGTATGTTCTTAGAAACCTTATTAACTCAAAGAAGCCTTGGAGGAGGGGGGCTTCTGAGGTAATGTTCTGTTCCACAGTTGTGTTCAGTTTGTGAAAACTCAAGCACTGTAGAGAGGCTGCAGCTAACCTTTCTATGTTTGTGTTCGCTTCAGTCAAAAGTAAGGGAATGAAACAGAATGGTTCTTCCCTCGCACTCAGCAGAGCACAGTCAGCTCCTTGTAGTTCTCTCCCGGGTGCAACATTCACCAGTCCATGGCCAGACTTCCTTCATCGGTAACCCATTTGCTTCATCTCTACCACGCTCACTGGATAACACCTCCAAAGTCAACCCCAGAATCCCACCATTTCACCCGGAAATCCCTGTCCTGTCTCATGCTGTTTTCTCTGTGTGATTTTCAGGCCACTACATGTACGTGGACTCCGTTTACATCAAGCACTTCCAGGAGGTGGCGCAGCTCATCTCCCCGATGACCACGGCCCCCATGTCCGGCTGCCTGTCGTTTTATTACCAGCTCCAACAGGACAATGACAATGTCTTCTCCCTTTATACTCGGGATGCGACCGGCCTTTATGAGGAGATCTGGAAAACCAGTGGTCCCGAGAATCCTTCCTGGAACCTCGCTGAAGTGGAGTTCAATGCCCCGTACGCCATGGAGGTGGGTGTTCCCGGTGTGACCTGGCCACTCTGCAGGGCTGCTGCCCACACGCAGGCTTAAAGGTCAGGAGGTGCTGACCTCACCCTCATTCTTTCTTTTCTGCTGTGTCTCAATCTTTTTTTTTTTGCTTTTCCCTTTCTTGGCCTCTTCCACCTCCATTTCTTTATATTCCTTTCTGCCTTCCTCCTTTATCACTTTCATTTTCTAATGAGCCTGGTTTTTCTAAGGACAACAGTGGAAAAGCCAGTCAACCAGCTAGATTTGGGGGGTACACGCTCCCTTTAAACCTTGCACTGTGGTCATGGGAAAGCAAAAGGGATCAGTGCCTTCTAAGCGAAAGTCACTCTCGAACTTTCATTCCTGAGAGCAGTTATGAAGGAATGTTGTAAGGGAAGTTGTTTCTATTCCCTTGTTTGAGGGAATAGTCTTTCTAGAGAAAAATATTATTTTCTTCTTTTTTCCTTTACAGTAAAAATAATGTCATAAATATCAGAGAGAAAGTTACAGTTGTGGCCCAAATTTGAAACAAGCTTTGGTGCTTGAGTTTAAAAATTTTTTATAGTTATGTGAATGACAAATGTCTGATGCAAAAAAATTAGAAAATTCAGGAGAGCAAAACAAACTGAAATAGCCTGGGCCAACGCTGCAAAGATGAGAACAGTAACGTTTTGGTGTTTATCCTTGAAAGGCCTTTTTTTAAGCACATATATTAATGCATCTCTATTATCTATGTATGTAGTCCTTACAGCAATCCAACAAACTAGATTAAAAAGACCCCCATATTACAGACAAGAAAGGAGAAATGGAGAGTCTAAGAAGTGTGTCACTTTTTATCTAGGTCACACAGCTGGTGAGTGCCAGGGCACTGAGACAAGTCCCTGAACTAAAATCTGACCGAGAGCTGAAGGAGGAGGCCTCGCTGTCCGAGGACCCCACGGGGCCTCTCAAATCAGTGAGGGCAGCATCGTGGTTATAGATTTGGAGCTATAGGTAGTCTTAGTCACCATGGGTTGTAACCGACCCGTACTTTTCACTTTGTGCTTTTTGCAATACCTTTCCCAGTTCCCTTTAAAGTGGAAAAGGAGTGGATTACCCTCTGCTTTTCAGTGGTGCCATCTGCTCGCCTGATGTGGAGCTTCATAGAGTGTGGGGGTTGGGTCCTGGTTTCTGTCGTGTCCTGTCTACTGATGGCCTGCCGCTCCCCTGACCCTCTTCGGGTTCCCCACTGCCCCCCACATACAGCGCCAGAAGGAGCACAGTGCCTTTTGCAGTGTGTGTGCTATTTCCTATCCCAACGGCTCTTGCAGCCCAGTGGAAATTTTTGTGTGAGCCTGGGTCACAAGGGGAAGGAGACACACACATGCTGCTTCCAAAAGTTTTCCTCCTGTTAAAGCCCGATGAGTCACACACACACTCGCACTCGGGCAGCATTTTCTCTGTCAGCTCCTTCCACCCAACCACAAACTTATGGGGCAGCATTTGTGTGGCTGAGACTTCACCATTTTTTGTAATTAAAGCTGAGATGTTACAATTCTGGGCATTACTAAACCAGTATATATTCTTTTGATTCCCACATGTGTGCTTTTGCTCCAGTCCTCTGAATTCATTATGACAGGATTATTTGCTCTCAGTAATTGCCAGGAAGAGAGATGTATCCTGCAGAAATGGCTGAATTTAATGCCATCTTCTCTGATGAATTTTTATAAAGGAAAACAAGCATTTGAGACCATCTGAGCAAGAGACCGGCACATTAGCTATGATAAGTATATTAGTACATTCTCATCCAAAATTTCATTCTATCTTGGCCTGCCCAGTAATGTAATTTCTGCCACTTACTTTCTTTATCAAGTGGCATGGGCCTGTGTTAAGAGTGTAGAACTTAATTTGCCCCTTCTCATTTGTCCACACCTGTTCTCTTTGTTCTTTGAGCCTCTCACCTTTCCAGAGACAAACTTCCAGGCCCACTCTTAGATTTTGCCAAGTCCAGGTACAAGCCTCCGCAAGACCTTGCTGTTAAACTAAGAGGGACCTTAGGAACCATCTTACCTAAACTCTTTCCCCCACCCCCAAACTGAGAAACTGACACCCAAAGAAGAGAAGGGGCCTGTTTGAGCTGATTCATGATTAACTGGGCTCAGGTCTGAATATGAGTTCGAGACAGGTCAACCTGGGGAGAAGAAGGCATGAATTTAGTTCAGAGTTTATTATGCAGCTGACTCTGTAAGCTGGGATCTTTATATATAGTTTCTCATTTAATCTCAACAGTCTTACAAAGACTGCTGTAATGGTATTTTGTGTGTGTGTGTGTGTGTGTGTTTGTTGTTTACTTCTATGTTTTCATTTCTAAATTAATGGTCAACATTTTAAAAAATCCACAGAGTTCAAGTAATCTAGAGATCCAGGTCCTCTTGACCATTTGGTAGATCCAGCTGCATTAGGCCTGACCCCCCGCCCCCCACATCAGCAGTTGACAGAGCGCAGCCGTCTTCCTTAGTCAGGGCCTGCGTTCTCCACTTCACCACGGTCTGCACCCTGTCTGCTGCATCACACCAAGCCCGCGTCATGGTCTGCCTGGCCCTTGTAGGCATTTGAGTTTCAGCCCCTACTCAGCACTGCATCGTCTCATGTGATCAGTTCATAAGAGCAGACGTCACACTTGTGTGGTTTTCTCAATACAGGCAAATGCTGTGCTCAGCACACCTGATCCTCACAGTCCCAGGTAGAAGGCAGTTCATTGAACATGGAGAAGAGAGCAAAATTAAAGGGGCCGAACACATTAACCCCATGTTTTTTCTAACCATTCAAACATGCCTAGAATTCTGATGTCCGTGTATAGAATCTCTGGGCCTGATTATGCTTTAGCCATCAGAATTGATTGCTACATCTTTGTCCAGGACCCTCACATAGAGTTTCATGCATGAAAAAGGGCAAGAGACTTAGAGGGGCTTAGTTCTCTGTGAAGTGGAGGAAGTGAACCTAAACAGCTTTCTGCAAGGAACCTGTTGTTCCTTTCATTGAAGTTCGTAAGGCAGATTGTCAGTTCTGTAGTTCTGTCAGAAAAGTGACATGGGTACCTTAGCTGACACACAAGGGAGAGGAAAAATTCACCAATAAAATACAACTTAGGGCTTAGTATTTCCTTTTCCAAAAAGAGACCACGGGTTGCAGAGGGAGCTGCCCGAATCCCTCTGTGCAGGAACATGGTTCCATAAGTACTTACAACTTGGCATCTCCTGGCTCATTGGCACATCATTTTAAATCACAAATAAAGGCACTCAAGCCTAACAGGAGATATGTAAACCTGCAGCACACGATGTCATTTTCCTTTGTAGGTTATTTTTGAAGTTGCTTTCAACGGTCCCAAAGGAGGATATGTTGCCTTGGATGATATTTCTTTCTCTCCTGTTCACTGCCAAAACCAGACAGGTAAGCAATTCTTTTTCCTTCTTCCTCACGTTTGGAATTTTCCTTCTCCATATATGCCTGTGGTCAGGATTTGCTTGAATTCTTTCTAATTTCCTTACCTTTTCTATGATCTCATCCTTCAAAAAATTATTTAACTGAATAATCATTCTTCTGGTATATAATTTTTTTTTCTTCCCACAGAATGAATCTTATTTTTCTGTCACCACAGGCTCATGACAAGTGTCGAGTTTTCATCTCCCTTGCCTATTAGGAAGTGAAAATTAAATAATACTCATTCTTTTTCCATCTTTCTCTTTAATGAATATCTTGAGTTCATAGACAGATGGATGTGTAGGTAGAAAAAAATCTCAATATCTACTGAGTATAATTATGAAGACTCTTTCCAATGTTATGTATCCAAGACTTATAAGTGTCCTCCTGTTCAGAGACATTAGTATTTGGTATATACCTCTGTGATGGTTTTTCACTAAATATTATGTACTCAATTTAAATTCTGCTTCTAAGTAAACCCTCAGGTTACTCTATCATAGGTCATTTTGTAATTTCCATAAATGAGGTTTAGAAAAGAGAAGAAATTTTTAGTTTCTGAAAAAATAGATAAGCAAATTAATTCAAAGTGAATTAGAAAACGAATATTTTAAAATAAGTCAGACACTGTATTAGTGATAACCCAGATAAATGCAATAGACCTTGCCTTTTAGCGACCTTCCTTCCTTGAGAGCCCCCAGTGGGACACTGTAGTCTCCCCAGTTTATTTTCGAGCCCTTGTTTTGGATTATGGAGCATGGAAAGTACATTTTTGAATGTGGCCTTTATAGTCTGGCTTTCACTTAAGACAGAGATAGCCTCTGATTTGATATGGTTTCAAATATATTCTACAAGCAAAGGGACTAAGAAAACATTTTCCACCTCAGGCTAAACCATTACCCCCAAATTAGAGAGAAATGTACTAATTTGCTGAAACCAAATACTATTTTTACTAATTCTAATTTTTAAATAAAAGCTAGTGAAACAGAAGAAATCAGGCTGGATTTACATATTTTCATGAAAGTTACTTAAATTAAACTAAAAAACTAAAAGAGTCTCTAAATTTGGCAGAACACAAAAGCCAAAATTGTTTTACCTCTCAAAATCTGGTTGTTCCCTAATTCCATCTCCAATTAATATTTCAGTGCTGTTAACAGTAGTTTCAAAACCTCTTTACCATCATTTTTAGAAAGTTTTTTTGGTCACTAAGCATTTACAATGAACATTTATACTTCCCAGTGACACATGTGTGAGAAGACGTGTTTATTGAAGGTCTGGACTGGGTAGTGGCTCGGGTGAAGAGGCAGCTGGGAGGTCACTGAACCTATGGAGCCACCTCAGAAGTGATGTTTGGAAATACTTCCCTTTTTAACAGATACAGAATATATGTGTGCTCCTTCCTACTGACTGGTGAGCGGGAAAGAAAGACTCCAGGAAAATAAGGACCATGTACTGAAGGGGCTGGTGGCACCTCAGGCTGTATAGTCCAGCCCACGTGAAAACCCTCCCTCCCCAAGGACCACCAGAGACTCACATTTTTATATGGTTAGGTCAACCAGGACTCCAAATTGGTCTTCAGAACTTCCCAACATACTAACTTTGCTTTTAGAGTGGTTTAAACACATGATCACAGTGTTATGCTCAAGACCCAGGACTTTGATTCACATCTCTACCCTGCCACTTGCAAGCTGTGTGACCTTGGGCTTCTTAACTAACCTCTCTGTGACTCTCTCCACATTTGTACAAGGATGGAAGAATCTGTTCCACAGTGTTGTCAGGAATATTGATAAGTTATTGTCTATGAAGGTCTTAGCAGATATGCCAGATAGAAAATGCTTGCTCGTGAAATTTAACACTATTTACTTCATTTTCAAAATACTCCCATCCATTCCCTGGAGAACAGGGGCTCAGACCAAAACTGAAAGAAGCAGCAAAGGGCACTGGCTTGATGAATGTGGAAGCCAGAGGGGCTTTGTGTCTTTCATTAAGCATCTGTGAGTCAGATTCTGAGCCTTAAAAGCTGAGCCCTTTAGCTTTCATACTTCATTTTACATTTTACAAATAGTTTATGCCCTTCTGTTTCAAAACAGGTGCCAACATTTTTTTAAATTTTGGTTAGCTCCAGACTTGTTGTCTCTGTTTTTCCCAGCTGGATCTAGCATCTTCCCATGCCTCCTAGGAGGCCAAGACAGGAATTATTTCTATACATGGAGCATTTCATTCCTACAGTCTGGTTGGGCTTAGAATTAATCCAGTTTTCCTGACCTGAGACCCCTCACAGAGTCACAGGGGTCGAACTCCAATGTCATGTTGGTCTCTGAGTATTTCCCCTGAATGTTCCAGAGGATAGCGAGACATCCCCACTCCCCCAACTTTGAGTTCCAGGACTTCCCTTTCCAAGCCTTTTCTACCCCAAAACTCCCTCCCTTCCACCATGAGATCTAGAGTCTAGATCATAGGAGTAGGCTCTACTTTAAAGCTGTTAATCCTTGCATGCCTAACAGGTGATTCCATTCACTTCTAAGAATCCTACCTTTACACTCAACCCCAACTGCAAGCTTCACTGCTCTGACCTGTGCAGGCTCAACCTCCTTTCTGAGCCTGGGTCCGCCCCATACACAGGATGGACTGAGGGGCCAACACTTGTGGATATATCTCACAGGATGTCGCTAAATCCCAATCTTGACCACTCTTGTTATTCACCAATAACAGTGTACTACCCAGACCTCTTCTTCCATCGAAAACCTGGCTCCAGTTGTTGCCTTGGTTCCAGCTGAAGTTGCCACCGCCTTCCTTAGCTCAGAGGCCCTGAAGCATCTCCCCAGGCTGGTCACTGGCCCAGCCTCTGCTCCATCATGATGCCTTGGTCTGGTGCCAGTTCCCACTCACCCTCTTCCCCAAGCCAGCTTTGAGCTGCCTCAGCCTGCTTGTGGGCTGGCTTGTGCTACAGTAAAACTACCCTGCAAATTCAGTAGCCTGAAGAGCACACAGTACCCAGAATCCCCTTAGCATCGCAGGGGCTGATGAGCCCTTTAGATCTGTAGGACTGACACTGAGTGCACCTCCATGAACTCCAAGAAGCAGCGAAAAGAAACACACTCCCACTGATTCTTCTCAAACTGCAGGACCCTCTGTCTGATTAGGTTCTCTTCAAAGCCTCTCATTTCTAAAAAGTTCAAATGTCAGAATGCGAGGTATTAACTAATTCTTACATTATAATGCTTATTGGTACCTTGCTGGGGACCTTCTTTTCTGATCAGCTGCTCCTCAGGGGTTCCCAACTGCCTGATCCCTCCCTGTGCTTCAAATACTGTGTCCTCTTAACACTCCCCAGTAGCTCAGTTGTGATCCTGCTTGACCAGGTGCCTCTGAAACAAGCCTGCAGCAAAGGCTCCCCAGCTCAGATCTCTGAGGAGCTTGTTGGGCCACAGACAGGCCTCCGAGCCCCATCTTCAGGAAATAAAGATTATCTCATGGTCAAAAAAGCATTCTGAGTAAAACAAATTGGGCCCCGAGGTATGCTTTTGAGATTTTCTTTTTATCAGACCTTCTCAGAATCCTGGACAAATCTATTTTTAGGACTAGGTATTAATTTCATCCTCAGAAAAAATCTTTTGTGGATGACTCAGTTTGCCACCATGGAGGAAGCTGGTCCTTGCTTACTTTCAGGTTTTAATACCATCTCCCACCCTCTCCTATATACTTCATAAGTGGGTTATGGTTCTCTTGTTGGCCACCCAGGGGTATATTTCTTGCTGTACACTCCTGATGAGTAATTTTGGGACTGCTGTTTTCATTGAGCATGGCTTTGGGGAATGCCACACCGTTTTCTGAGCTAGACAGCCATCTGTAGATTTTAAATTTTCATCTGCTTTTTCATAACTAGTTGACAGAGGGTGACTAAGACCAGAGGCCATTGTGGGGTTTCCTGTGGCATCAAATCTCCATGGAGGGGTGGCAAAGGATCTTTGTATGAGGTCATTTTCATTTTCGGAGGACTGTCTTCATGGCTTGGAGATGCCCCCCGCTCCTGGCAGAGGGAGGCAGAGCAGTGCGGGCTAATCTCCCAGTCTCAGAGCTGAGGCCTCTCCTCCCTCCCTTTTCTGGCTCATCAGGGCGCTCATTCCAGACACTTGCCAGCGTGTCTCATCTGAGATACAGTCGGGTACCAGTTATATGAGAACATTGTCTTCCTATTATTTTCTTTGTAATGTTAGTCACATTTTTTTCTAATTTAGTGTTTCTAGGACTCTGTATTTTTGTGTATTTCAAACTCAGACAGAATTTGCGAGAATACTGTCAAGAACTCCCATATATTCTCTCCACTCAAATGTACAATAGAAATTATTAACCTTTTGCCACATTTGCTTTATCAACCATTTCAGAGAAGGCTGTGGACATTCTACCCCCTTCTTACCCCTAAATACATCAATGTGTGTTTTCTAAAACCAAACACATTCTTTAACATAATTATTAAGTTCAGGAAATTTAACACCGATTGAGTGTTATCAACTAAACCATAGGCAATATGCTGATTTGCCAGTGGCCTCGAGAATGACACTATAGCTGTAGGTTTTCCTGGGCCAAGGTCAAGTCTCGGGCCCCTTGTAGCATTTGGTTGTCATGCCTCTTTTGTCTCCTTAGTCTGAGCCAGCTCCTCAGCCCCTTCAAATGTTTTCTTCCTTTGAAAATTGATAAATGAACAGTATACTGAGTCTTTGTCTCTCTGAACAGCCCACTGCTCCCAGACCCCACATCTCCCCTTAGAGATGGTTTTCCTGGTATTCAGAACAATGCCCCCTCTCTCATGCCCTGAAACATTAGACCAGTGGATGTCAGCATGCAGAACAAGATCCCACTTGGCTACATTGAATGTGTCCCAAACTGTCACATTCCCTCCAGGCTCTGAGGGCAACAAGCACATTGAGATTTGCAATGACTTGTTGCTAGGAACAAGTTATTCTTAGAAGAACAGAAATTGTGTTCCCTTCCCTTCAGGCAATCTAATCTGAGGTGGTATTTATAAACAAATGATACTGGAGCTCAGCAAAAGCCCAAACAATAGGAGTATGGGTGAGAGAATCGGTGTGTTTTTGAAGAGCATCACTTGCACTGAGTAGTGATTTGCTCTCAGCAGATAGGCTCCTGCTACAAATGTCAGTTATGCATGGATGGAGGCTGTGCTTCTGACACAGATTAATCAACAGAAGAAAATTAGCCCTGGCTGGTATAGCTCAGTGGATTGAGTGCGGGCTTGTGAACCAAAAGATCGCAGTTTGATTCCCAGTCAGGGCATATGCCTGGGTTGCAGGCCAGTTCCCAGCAGGAAATGCACAATAGGCAACCATACATTGATATTTCTCTCCTTCTCTCCTTCCCTTCCCCTCTAAAGATAAATAAATTTTTTTAAAAAAGGAAATTATTTCTGGAAAAGATTATTTCTAAAATATATGTATTAAAAAGAAATTTAAAATTTCCTAAAATATTTACCTTTTCTCTTTTTAATTTTGTATGAATAAATTTTGAATTGTGAATTATGTGGATAAGTGCTTTTAGTTTTTACAGCATGAAAGGATATTTCTTTTGAAGTCTGGCACTTCTGTATTTTTGTATAGAACATAAAAATAACCCCTTCTTTCCATCCCTTTAGGGAGGAAAAAAACAATTTTCCTGTCATGCTGACATGTTGGTTTGATGCTAACCTGTCACCATGCCATTAGGGTAAAAACATTTTGTCATGTTTTACCTCTCTGGTCTCCCCTGGCACAAATGTGTACATATTTGTCAATCAGTTGAGGTAGTCCTTTGAGAACCTTGGTTTGAGCTCGCTTTCACTTTGGTTCTCCTTTGCACAGAGCTTCCTTTCAGTGCCTCAGAAGCAAGCTGCAATTTTGAGGAAGATCTCTGCAACTTTTACCGAGACAAAGGTCAAGTCTGGACCCGAGTAAAAGTAAAGCCAAACATGTATTGGGCTGGTGACCACACTTCCGGCTTAGGTAAACCAGAAATCTATCCATGTGGGGACTTTGGCCGTGGTGGGGGGGATGGTGGAGGTGAGGAAGGGGGTGGGTAGTGTTCATGCTCCGTTCTCCATTCTTATTCCACACCTACCAAGGCACCACCTTTTAAAAGGGCAGCTGTAAAGAAGCAAAGACAAATGGTATTTGACCATTTTTTAAAACTGGAGTTCAAGTTGCTGGGCTAGCAGAAGTATTTGCCAATTAAATAATAAAGTTTTGGAAATTATCTTGGTCTTTAAATGGAGAAGTACATTTTCAAAGCTATAGTAGTCCATTTATATGAAATATGCAGAATAGGCAATTTATACACAAAAAGGTTGGGAGTTGCCATGGGCTAGGAGGGGGAAGTGGGGAGTTAACTGTTTAAGGGGTACAGAATTTCCTTTCGGGGTGATGAACATGGTCTGGAACTACATAGCAGTAGTGGTTGTACAGTATAATGAATGTACTAGATGCCAATGAATTGTATACTTAAAAATGATTGAAATGGTCAGTGTTATGTTATGGGCATTTTACTACAATAAAAAATATATTGTGGAGGAATAAAAGCTATTGGAGATGTTGGGTGGGCACGTGATGGGTATATCTATAAGGAACTCTTAGATACCAGTTTGAACTCCCTGTAAAAGGATTGCATATCACCGAGTGGTCAAATACATAGCGATTGCACATCGCTGAGTGAGCTCCCTTGCAGAGGTCACTTCAGTTGAAACCGGTTGGTTCTCGAGGGGTTAGTGCCTCATTCATTCAACAATTACTGATACACTGGGAATGGGGTGAATTTACCAGAAAGCTGACAAAACTTCAGTTTCAGGACCCCTCCCTTGCATGGGCCGGAGGGAAAATCTTGCAATGGGCCTTTGCAATATGATACTTGGAATTGTGCTTTATTCTTTCAGAGTTTGCTTAACTTGTCAAAAAATAGGCCCTACAAAAACCTATTCTGACCTTAGCCAGACTAACTCCTGGGGGCACAGTAGTGAACAAGTCAGGTATGAAGCTTGTCCTCTCTGGCTGACAGTCATTTCAGTGGAGAGGAGAAAAATTAGGCAAATATATACACAAAATAACTCATAATTACAACCTGCGCTGAAGGTTGTAATACAAGAAATGATGAAGAGTGAGCTTTGAGAGGTAACTGAGGAAGGAACGTAGTATTGATTGGGGACCCAGGGAGCCCACTTCTGAGTGAAGAGGATATCAGCCAGGAGGGCGGAGGCCATGCAGGCAGAGGGAATGGCACCTGTGGAGACCTTGAGCTTGGAAAGAGCGGGACACTCCCAGAAGAGGGAAGGTTAGTGTGGCTGCACCGTGGGGAGGAGAATGCAGGAACACGAAGTTACAGAGGGAGACAGATCATGGGTGTAGCAGGCCAGAGTAAACATTTGGGATTTTATCATAAAGGGAATGACAAGCCATGAAAGGTGTTAAGTAGAGAAGATAGTGATTAAATTTAGGTTTAAAGGGATTGCTGGCTAATGTACGGTCACCTGTTTGCTTGGGCAGCCGTAACAAAATACTGCAGACTGGATGGCTCACACAACAGAAGTTTATTTTCTCACAGGTCTGGAGGCTGGAAGTCCGAGATCAAGGTGCTGTCAGGGTTGGTTTCTTGTGAGACCTCTCTTCCTGGCTTGTCGATTGCATCTTCCCAGCGTGTCCTCACATGGCCTTTCCTGTGTGTGTACATGTGGAGAGAGATCTCGGGTGTCTCATCCTCGTCTAATGACACCAGGCCTGTAGGATTGAAGCCCCACACTTATAACTTCACTTAACCTTAATTACCTTCTTAAAGGTCCTCTGTCGAATGCAGTCACATTGCCGGTCAGGGATTCACCAGACTCATATACAATTCAGTTCATAATACCACCCTGTGAAATAGCGAACAGAACTTTTTGCCAAATGTGTGAAATAATTGGGTAAAACTTATCTCCATACCTAAGACTGAGGCACCCAAAAAAATGTAAAGGGGGAGGAGCAGAAAAGGAAAAGAAAAAATGTCCAGTACAGCAGGTCCTGAAATAACGCCATTTCATTCTACCTCATTATGCTAAAATGCTGACGAGATGCTGTAGGAACTTAACTCTCGTTTACATCAGTTAGCATATGGTACAACTGGTTTCCTTTGATGTCTTTTCACTTAAGTCACAGACCCTATCGATGACTTTAAGTGAAGGGTTCCTGTATTTTTTCCTTTTGCCCAGGCTTTCTAAGATGCACAGACCTGTTTTAGGTTTACTGTGGGAGTGGTAGAGCGGGTGGGAGGGAGGTTATTGATGCTATTTTCCTTTATGTTATTTAGAAGGAGTAAGGGAAGAACACAGGACTTCTGATTACAAACCTGGCCTTCAGGGGCAGGTTTAACATGTGACCAGGACTGCCAGGCCAGCCCGTAGTCTCCCATCTCCACTGGTCCCTGCAGAGAGAAGGGAAAGTCTGCTCTGGGCTTCATGTTCACTGTGACTCAGTAGCTGTATGACCCATGATCATGCAAATTATAAATGCTGACTGATGACCAGAATCTGGGCATATGCAGTTGGAAATCTATACTTGTTTATGAAGCTTACTTAGAATTGGCGGTTTATTGGCATTATAGAATAAGTATATTCTATCATTAAACCACAAATATTAGAAATGCTTTACCATTTAAAGCCGATGGAAATAGTCTTTTGACAAATTCTACTACCTGAACCAAACTTTTGCACTTGATGGTCTGGGTTAGGTTATTTGAGCTTCATTGCTGATACACTGACTGCTTCGTCCTGTTCACAGGGTTTTACTTGCTGGCCAACACAAAGTTTACATCTCAGCCTGGCTACATTGGAAGGCTCTACGGTCCCACCCTGCCTGCAAACTTGCAGTATTGCCTACGTTTTTATTACTCCATCTATGGGTTTTTTAAAATGAGTGACACCCTGGCTGTTTATATCTTTGAAGAGAACCACGTGGTTCAAGAGAAGATCTGGTCCGTTATGGAATCCCCAAGGGGTGTTTGGATGCAAGCAGAAATATCCTTTAAGAAGCCCATGCCTACCAAGGTACCGTGGAACCACCACAGCCCTTTATATCATATGCAGTTGCTGGACTGGATTAATGAATTTCTGTTTAATTATTTTCAACTGGTGATGAGGTATTTTTCTTCTTTTCAAGCTGACAGTCCCACACCCACATGCTGTCCCCAGCCATGCACAATTATATCCTTCAGTTCCTTCCAGTTTTCTGTGTCTCAGAATCATGGCCACCGGGGGAGTTTGCTTGTTGTTTGTTTCCTATATTCCCTGAGGGTAGTTGAAAAATGGGAAATATGTTAATAGTCCAAGTTTAACAGCTAAACTTTAGTTTGAAGCCACAGTTCTCACACACACACACACACACACACACAGGAGCAGACTTGTACCAGACTGACACAATTGGGGATGCACCAGAAATTAATAAAATTTTTGGTTGTACTCCATACTCTATTTTGCTAATGTTTTTAAAAAGGGTTATAATAACCATTTAATTCATTCACTTGGCTCTCATTTATTTATTCATTCATCCATTTATTTATTCCATTATTCAACCAGCATTTATTAGGCATCTGCTCAGGAGATATGAAGATAAATGAGGCTGAGATTCACCCTTAAGGAGATCACAGATGACAGAAAATTCAGATGCAGATACATAAGCATCTAACAACACATGAACTCACTATCTCACAGAAAAGCAGTAGAGAAAACTAGAGGAGGGGTTCTGCCAACTGGAAGCATAAAAATAGTAACAAACAGAGGCCCCACTGCATAGTGAACATTGGAGGGCTAATGTTCAGACCCTGCTGGATCCTACCTCCTGCCCCCACCCCCCACACTCCAACCTTTTCCCCACATCCTCTACTTACAAACACATGGGCTGTTTAGAAATCTGCCTGTTTCCTTAGAGTGAGTCCCAGCTCTTCCCCTACTTGCACAGAATGGAAGCAAGCCATCCAGCAAATAAGGGTGCCTCAGAGAATGTTTCCTTTTCTTCTTTCCCTCCCTCCCTGCAACTGCACCCTTCCTCCCCAGTCACTGAAGGAGAAGTGGATGGAGACACAGAGGGGCCAGGGAAGTTCTTTCTTACAGCTTCAGAAGGAACTCCCCAGTGCCTATGAGGCACACGAAGCTCTGCACACATGTCTGAAGGTGGCCCGTAGTCCCCACAGCTCCCTGCTAAAGACAGCCAGCTCCGCAGAGAACGGGAGACCGTTTGACATCCACCACAGAGGCATGCGTTAAGTAAAGGAGGAAATGAAAGTTCACTGACGCTGACATATACAGATGGAAATAGCATGCAAACTGTATTTCAGAAAAGGGATAAAATGAAAAGTCACATTTTCCCTTACCGCTCCCTATCCTGGAACTCAAACTTCGACTCTACTTTTTCTTCCTGACAATTTCCTCTATAATTTTAAATATTTTGTATTTCCACCTTCATTTCTTGATTCATTAACCTTAACAGTATTTGCTGACACCCCGCAGTATTTTTAAGGCATTTAGCTTATTTGTACTGTACCATTTCTTCTCCTTTTCTTTCTCCTCACATCAGTTACATTTTTAGTTTCTACTTTTTTCTCGATTCCCTTTATAACTTTAATTCACTTAACCATCTATTTTTGGACCCATAAACTTTAGATAGTGTCTCTTAACACCCACTATGGAAGGTGAATAAACTTTTACCCCTACATTTCCCTTCACCTCTTTGGCCCCTCCGCTTCTCAAAGTCTTTCAGCTATACAATTGCTTTTGCACCATCACAACTTATAACATTTGTATTCCTACAGTGAAGTGTCTGGCTTTACCGATGGCTGGATTTTTTAGTGTGGCCCCCTTGGCATTTGGGAGATGGCCTTTGGGGCGCATTCCTCACATTACTGGGTTTTTAACATCTGCAGTTACTACAGCAACCCAAATTATTTTCACACATTTCCAGGTGGCCCAGAGGTGCTATACCATCCTTGGAAGAGAACCACTGTCTATAAGTTGATTCTGAAAGTTGAAATAAAAAATCCCTTCCCTCCTGCAATCCACTCTTGCCCTGCTCTGATCTGGGTTCCCCAGGCAGCAAAGTTCTCACGAGGAAGCCTTCCCCTGTAGAAACTGTAGGGCTTCCTATGGCTCTTAGGGAAAGGGCTCGGACATGAGTCCCCCTTCCAGCTCGTCTCTTGCTCTCTCCATTTGAGCTGCACTGCACAGGTCATTCCTGGAACACACTCTGCTTTCTCCTACCCTGTTTCCTCTGCCTCAACTCCTCTTAATTTGATCACAGCTTACACCACACTTCCACAGAGTATCCTTTTCTGGCCCCCAAGATATATTAGGGTTCCCTGGGCATTCCAGGCCTCCGTGTGGCCTCCATGAGACACTATAGCACAGCAGTTAGGAGCATAGACACAGGAGCCTCTAGTTCCAAATCCTCATTCCAAATCCAATTCCTGATTTTGCAATCTTCATTTTTTTTAAATTAAAGTGTAACTGACCTTAATATAGTAATATAATAATAGAATATTAATATATTCATATCATATATTATGTATAAGGTTATATTAATATAATAAAGTAAAATAACACTTTTAATATATGTAGTGTGTATCACAATATAATACAGTCATGTGTATAACTAACATTTTATTCATTTCAGGATGTAAGATAATGATTCAATATTTGTACATATTGGAAAATGATCAGTACAATAAGTCCAGTTAACATCCATCACCTTACATAGTAACAAAAATTTTTTTCTTATGATGAGAACTTTTAAGATCGACTCTCTGAGCAACTTTCAAATATGCAGCACAGTGTTAATAGTTACTATGCTGTACATTACATCCCCATGACATTTATTTCATAATCGGAAGTTTGTACCTTTTTATCCTGTTCACCGGTTTCCCCCACCCCTACACACCCGCCTCTGGCGGCCGCCAGTCTGTTCCCTTGAGGGTTTGTTCCGTGTTGTTTTGTTTTGCTGCATTAGATTCCATGTAAATGAGACCCTACGGTGTTTATCTTTCTCTGTCTGACATTTTTCAATTAGCGTGATGCCCTTCCCACAGTTGTTACCAATGGCAAGATGTCCCTCTTTTTTATGACTGCATAATATTCTCTTGTTTTTTTTTTTAATCTCTTTCT
Organism: Artibeus jamaicensis; assembly: GCF_021234435.1. NCBI lineage: Eukaryota > Metazoa > Chordata > Mammalia > Chiroptera > Phyllostomidae > Artibeus > Artibeus jamaicensis. The sequence goes on along the minus strand of NW_026522030.1, from coordinate 37,431,222 downwards.
TTCTTACTTTCCTGGTGGGAACCCAAAACCTAGAGGACACTTGGCACACAAGTGCTGCTCAGTAATCGTCTGTGGGATGACTGTTGGGTTCTGACTCTGAGCAGCGGTTGTTGACCCTCATTAGAATCACCTGGGAGGCCTTTAAAATGTGGATGCTCGAGATGCTCATTGTCCATTTCTCTTCTCCCATAAAAATACAACCTTCATAAGGACAGACCCTGTCGGTCTTGTTCATTTCTGTATCTGTAGCACTGTGCCTGGTGCAAAGTAGATAATCAGTAACATGTTGATCAATAAATTTGGTCCTGTACTTATGTGGTCAATGAATAAATAGAAGAATAATGAAAATCAATTAAAAAGTAAAATAACTTTACTTTTTGAAAGTAAAGTTCATTAAACTTTACTTTAATGAAAATCAAATTAAAAAGTAAAATAATCAAATAAAAAGTAAAATAAATGAGTTGACTTCCTAAGGCTGGTAAGTGGCAGAGCTGGGATTTCAACCATGGTCTATGCAACTCTGAAGCTTGCCCTTTGGAGTTTTTATTTGGATATTCAAAGTTTTTATCCTTGGGGCATAGACATCTCCTATTTTATTTTATTTAATTCTTACAACATTCCTGTAAGGAAAAGAATAGATCTCTTTTAATGCCCGTAGCATCCTAGAATGCAGAGTAAGACTAACCCAAGGTCATGTTCTACTAGAAATGAATGTCTAAACTCAGAGCTTAAGGCCGCACTGTTGTGGGAAAGAACCTTCCTTGCCTCTGTTTTATGTCCTTGCCACCCCAGTCCTGAAGCAGTTGAGTGTGATTAGTCAGGGCCCAAATCAAAGAGAGCGAATGGCTGCATTTCACTCCCATTCCATAGCTCAAAAGCCACATATTGGAATTTTGACTGCACCTAGTCTAATCTCAATGCTAATTTTCACTTTAGAAATGTTTGGTATGTTTGCGTATGCTGCTTACTCCAAGTAATAACAACAACCCTTTACATTTGCATTGCTTGTTAGTATAACCTGCTTTTGTGAACATTATTTTCACCTTTCAGGGAGCTGTCACGTGAAACCAGAGCTGAGCTGTGTGCTGGGCAGCCTGGGCAGAGCTGGAGAGAAGTCCCAACTTTCAGCTTCTCCCCCCTGGTTTCTCCTCCCTGACTCCTAATACCTACATGCTACCTTATCTGTGCCTTCCCAGATGCGTTCACTCTGGGCGTTTCTTTGACCTTTCTTTCCCTTATTAGTTCTTGCCCAGCCTGTTTTGAGTGCAATGGACTGAGTCAATTAACAATTCCCTTGCTATCTCCCCTGGCATGTCTACTGTTTAATGGAAACTATTATACACAGCTCTATTTAAGGAATGATAGCAATGTTAAGAATTTCCCTGAAACCTTTCTAGCAAAGTAGCTGTGCGATGGACTCTGTGTGATGTTGTCACTGAACAGTTTCTCTGCACCAGGCAACATGCTGAGCATTTGTTTGATGCTACTGCACCCTAGGAAGGAAAGTGTTATAGCCGCATATAAATGGTGAGGAAAGCTTGAGCAGAAATGTAAAGGCATTGTTTGACAGCACACACCTATTAAATGGCAAAGCTGAGAGGTAAATCCAGGCCTTTTGGACTCTAGACTCCTTGCTTAAAAAAAATTACACTTGACATTCATTATTAGTTTCAGGTATATAGCATCATGGTTAGACATTTGTATAACCTACGAGATAGTCCCCCTGGTAAGTCTAGTACCCACCTGACACTGTACATAGTTATTACAATATCATGGACTATATTCCCTGTGCTGTGCTTTACATCCCCGTGACTGTACTATACTTCTTAATTGCTTCACCTTTTTCACCCATGCTTTTTTAAAAGATTTTATTTACTTATCTTTAGAGGGGAAAGGAAGGAGAGAGGGAGAGAAATATCAATGTATAGTGGCCTCTCATGCGTCCTCTGCTGGGAACTGGCTTGCAACCCAGGCATGTGCCCTGACTGGGAATCAAACCATGATCATTGAGTTCACAGGCCTGCTCTCAATCCACTGATCTATGCCAGCCATGCTTTTTATACTATGCCTTTATGCCTCCCAACCTCTCCTGACTAACGTGGAAAGTGTAGGATCAGGTGAGAATGGCAGCCCAGCCCTGTCTCAAGATTCCTGAGAATTTCTAGGACCTTATTACTCTAATGATGAGTTATTCTATTTTAGAAATAACTTCAGCTCCTAGAAGGGGTCAAAAGTCCAGTGGTTCAGTACAGACAAGGGAGAACTGTGGGCTGGAAGGAAACAGAGCATCATGTGTAGGGGACTGGGCTATGGGTTCTGTGCCACGAACGCCTGGTACTTTGGGCTAGTTATGTAACCTTCCTGAGCCCATTTTTCCTCATCTGTAAAATGGGTAACTAGTAGTACCTGCCTCATAGGATTATGGTGAAGGTGAAGTGAGATGGCTTGGATAAAGCCCTTAGCATGTACCTGGCACAGTAGTTAGCATTTACTAAATGTAGCTGGAAAGAGAGAGAAAAAAATGAACAACAGAGACTAAAGCATTTTTTCTAGGTCCTCATCCTCATAAGGTTTCACAGGCAACATCTCTTTAGTCCCTGGCTATTTCTGCACCTTGATTTTTGTTGCAAAGTATTCTGTAAACTGAAAATCAAGTTAGAGTTAAATTTTTATAAAGACTTAAAATAAAATCTTTATTTTAATAGCACTAGATTCCTTCATGAAATGGTTGCTTTTACACAATCATGGAATGCCCAAAATAACTTTTAATGTTTTAGAAACATTTTAAAAGGGCACGAATCATACAATGGTTTTCCTGATCTGTTTTTCTCTGGCACGTTACTATTAAATAGAGAGCAGCTAATTGAGTTACCTTGAGATGCGAGTACACCAGAGAGGATAATGAGGAGAGGCAACAGTTCTCTCCAGAACGCTTTTCCGTAAAAGCCAGATGTCAGGGGAAACTAGAGAGCTGTTTTCAGAAATTCCATAATGATGGTGTGCAAACATTAGCCTCGTGCGTTTAAATCCTTAGTTGAACATTATGCTTGAACACCATAGTGCATACATTAGGTCCTGTAATATCTCCTGGCCTGAAGTTGGTTTTTCCTTCAACAAAGATCTTTAAGTGGTCTGTTAATTAGAAGCACTGAGAGGAACTCAGTATTCTTTTCATTAAATATTTCTTTTGGAAAAAAATGTTAAATGGTCTATAAATGAGAGAATGACCATTCTGTTTCATTCGGGTCTGACTTAATGATCAGCCCGGCGGTCATTAAAATCTTCATGGTTAACTCTTCTAAGTCCACATCTTTACTATAGGATTTAAAGAATATATAAACTTCAGCCCTGCCTAGTGTGGCTCAGTGAAATGAGTGCCAGCCTATAAACCAAAGGGTTGCTGGTTCGATTCCCAGTCAGGGCATATGCCTGGGTTGTGTGCCAGGTCCCCGGTAAGGGGTGCACAAGAGGCAACCACACATTGATGTTTCTCTTCTCTCTTTCTCCTTCCTTCCCCTCTCTAAAAATAAATAAATATAAAAATTAAAAAAAACATACAAACTTCAAAAGTCATTTAGAGAAAACCCCCATTTGGCCAATGTGAAAAAATTTAAAGACATTTTTTTCACTAGGCAAGAACCTGGTATCAGCCCTTCCCAGGGTATGTCCCATGGGGTACAGAGTTCTTGAGCTGTTCCATTGAAACAGCATTCTGCAGTCAAAGGAGTTGGGGAAATCTTGCATACTAGGTCTCTATTCTTTCACATACACATATGAAGATTCCCAATGCAGAGTAACCTATGAGAAAGCCTGGTAAGTGCTACATGAAAGAATCCTGTTTAAGGTGGCAGTTCCCTCAAAGTACTTCACACAGAACCCTTGTCTTATGTAGCCCCTTTTAGCATTATTCTACTGTCATAGCATTTAATGCATTATATTGAAGTTGTCTTTTTACCTGCCTATTTACATTAATCAGACTGTAAGCTTGTGGAGAAATGTCCATGTCATATTTATTTTTTTATTTCTAATGCAAACGTAATTTATGGAGAAGAATGGGTACTCAGGAAGTAAGAAAGAGAACTGAACTGTCAAAAACAATGTGTCAATGTCCATGGCCAGGAAGAATAACATAAATCCATCAAAGGAAGAAGGGAGATGAAACATTTCTGCCTTTGGGTCATTTAAACCATAATCCCTTATAACCCAACATCTGAGCGATGTTTTCTGTAACAAATTTTCATGTGAACACTTAAAATCATGAATATCCCACTGGCATGAGTACAAAAACACACATAGACATGCATGTGCCACGTTTGGTGTGGGTCTTTTTATGATTATAGTCATTAAAACCGAAACTGTGACTTTTCCCTCTGGAAAAACCGACCATTTCTTACATCGTGCCATTTTCCTATGCCCAAAGACCGATGGGAGGTCTTGTCAACCCTCTAGATTTTCCTGATCCTTTCCTGTCCCCCCAACACAGCTTTTCCAGTCTCCATCCTATGCTTGTGGTCAGTGATGTGCTCACTTCTACGTGGGGCTCACTCTCCCCAACCCAGATCCTTCTGCCTTCTTCCACCCTGGTCCTCTCAACCCTGGAAATCCTGGCAGCTCCTTTCATTACCACCACCCCCCTGCCCACCCCAACCCAACACCCTAATGCTAACCACTGCCCCATCTCAGCACAGCTGGAGAAAATGAGACTGATGACCCTCCTCTGTCCCCTTCATGCTGCTGGGAAAGTCTTTTTATGCATCTCATCTCTAGCTGACTTCCCTTCTCATTCCCCACCCAGATGTTGAGATCCACTTTCATTCACAAGTTTCCAACTTGTTCTCCCTGCCTCATTCTTAGTGTGTGACCTCCTGGGTTCATCTGCCAAAGGATGAAGGCATTCAGCACAAGCCTATTCTATTCTGTTCCTCACTGAATCCTCAGTGAGGATTTTGTTGTCCCTGCCTGTCTTTGTTGCCTGATGAATCTGACAAAACAAACCGACCCATCTATACATTTAATCTCATCTCCTCCCTCCTCTGGGACTTTATGTTATACATTATTCCCTCTCCTATAAATCTTCAATCACCATTAGGCCTTTGTACACTGCCAACATATGTTGGTGACACAAATGAACAACAAACCTTCCTTTCACTTTTATACCCAGTTAAGCTGTCACCCTACTCCATTCCTGTAGTTCTCAGAGTTCTTGAAAAATGCATCCTCAATTACTGTCTATCTCCTGTGCAGCTTCTCCTTCCCCAAATCCTTGCCTCCGACCTCTGCCTTCCTTTCTCAGTGCTCCCTCAAAGGGTTTATCCCACTGATCTTGCCACAGAAATCATCATGCCTGAGACCATCCCATCCTTCTCTCAAAGTGCACCTCAAGTTCCCCATTCTCTTTGAATCTATACAGTCATTAATGTATATCCTACTTAGGATGAGATTGGTGTAACAAAGGATACTGTGTCTGGTACAGAAAGACTTCGCTTAAGTCTTGATTCTGGCATTAACTGTGTAGATCAGAATGTCATGTCACCTCTCTATGAAACAAGGACCTGTTTTAAGAGAACTGCTCAGTTTCCTTACCTCCTGTTTTATTTTTAGGCACCTCAACATCAGGAACTGCCTTTAAATGTTGTGGAGCACAGTCCTTGTGGAGAGCTTCCTCTATTTCTTTTTCTTCTTAAAATAATCTTCTTTTAGCAGAAAAAAATCAATAACATTTAAGTGTTTGATTTGGATTTCTGCTCCTAAAATCTTCCTTTTAACTTTGCCCTTTAATAATGAAAATGTGACTAGATGTAAAATATCAAGTGTTCTGAAATTTTTAAAGGTAATACTTGGAAGTTCCTTGAATTGAAGTGAAGGTCTAAGAAGTGCCTGGAGAGACCCATAAATAGGCGGCTATTTAATAACAAGATACTGGCTATAAAGGGATTAAGGAACCAGAAAACCAATGGGTAGACAAGATACAGGAGAGGAGATGAATTTCACGTCACATTTCATGATGTCTGGGAACGCTGGGTAGGAGTTGCCCCAGCATAACTAAAGCAGGGCAGCTGAGTACAAAGTGAAAATAGCAAGAGCATTCATTGCTGACAAGATAATCAGCACATATGGAACGGAATAGGGTGGCTCCATACACAGAGCGTGGACTATTATACTGTTAAACGGAATAAGTTTTAATGTGAAAATGAATGAAGAGGCTAAGTATGGAAAAAGAGCCTATTCTTGAGTTTTTCAAACTGCACTCAGTGTTGTTAGTCCAGGAATTCTACTTTGAGGATGAAAAAGGCAGGATTGAGATACTCTGGGTTGTGGTTGGTTTGTTTGTTTGTTTTCATTTCCTGTGGGTATTTGTTGAGGACGTCTGCATTTCATGCCAGCTTCTGGGGAAATGACTGGAAAGACCGATTAGCACAACTGGTAGTTGTTAGCGCAGCCTCCACGGGTGCAGTGCTTGTGTCGACCTATTCTTTCATGGTTTTCCCAAGAAGTTAATTTCATGGAATATCGCTGACTACCACATTTGTCCTCCTGGTACCACGGCGATACCTGAAAAGACGGAAGAGACATCTCTCCCCACATTTTTATTAATAAGCTGAATTAAGTCAAACATTTAAGCCAAGAGTTGTTCAAAACCCAAGAGCACTACCTTTCACCATGCTTCTAAACTTCTAATCCTGTATTTCACAGCCTTAAAATGGTTGCATTTTTAGGGATTCTTTTCCCAAGTGTTTTGGATGAGGCAATGTTTTTGATACTCATGCTGAGATTCTCTAGAGATCTTCTAGTTTTCTGAGCTCATAGACCAAGCAACTATAAGCTCAAACCACTAACTAGAAAATTTGGCAATTCACACATTAATAAAGACTCTCTCCTTTTACCTGGGGAAGAAAACTCATACACATGAGTTATATATGTGAATACTTAAATACATCATATATGTGTATGTATACATATGATATATGATATATGATATATGACAATTCAGTTACATGCATCAGAAAGAAAGCCCCCTAATATGCATACCTCTTACCATGACAATTGTATTTCTATGGTGTTTGTCATAAGGAAATAACAGTGGTTATGCACAAAGATTTAGCTACCAAAATTCATTTTAGCAGCAGTTATGATATTGAGAAATTGGAAACTGCCCAGTTATTTATCAGTAGGGGTTGGTCAAATAAGTTGTGATATCGCTAATAAGGCTTTCATGTGATGTAATTTTTAGCCACAGATTTTCAAGTCAAGGATCTGATGTTGCCTTGGGAATCATTGAAAATATGACCAAAAACTCTCTGAGTGTCTCAGACATGAGTAGAGCAAAGCCAGCATTCCTGTCTGGGTATTGGCAGGGCACTGCTTAAACTATCTGCTATGTTCTGATCCTGGAGAAGTTTATCCGAAGTGGGAATGAGCTCTTGAGGGTCAAGAAAAAGACCTGGAATCTTCCTTTTGTGTTGTTTATTGATTGCTCTCTGCCTGTCTTCTGGAAGTACTGACATTTTTATATCTCCATCCAAGTGAACCAGCACAATAGTTCTTTCTATATTATGAAGTCTACCCTTGGACTTGAAAATTAAATTGGTTATTATATTACATTACATTACATTAGTCAGGAAAGTATTTGGCCAGGAGCCTTCCCTAAGAGAGGTGGGTCAGAGATAAACCACATCGTATGTCCACCCAACATTGTGTTTTAAGGCCACCTGCCTCCTGAGGAGAGTATTTAAAAAGCAGGAAGGAATTCATGTCTAATTTCCTTCAATGATGATGAAAGGTTTCTGAGATAATTAGATATAATAATATCCTCATCATTAGGGTGTGGAAATAGCCTTCAAAGCACTAAAAATGATATTATCTTACCTTTGTCTCGTGTTCATTTTTTTAGAGGTTTTTCATGTTTATTTTCCATTTGGATCCTCAATATCAATTGTGTAGGATTAGGTATCTGTGTCGTACAATGAGAAGAACATGAACTTGGCAATCTGACAGACCTTGCTCTCAAAAACAAAGGAAAGGAAGTGAAAACGGGTACAAGTGTAGATAAGGCTGTAGGTGTGGATGCTGGGATTGGAGGGCATGCTTTCCTAGGGCCCAAATTTTCAGTGTGGAGCGGGAGGTAAGGTCGTCAGCTAAGGGAGAGAAGGACGTCAGTGAGGTGGGGAGACACCTGCTATGGAGTGGAGAGGTTTCAGCAGTCGCTAGTCCTGAAATTCAGCCATGATCTGGTGCCAGGCAACCAATTTCTGTATAAACAGACATAAGGCATAATGACAGCAAGCTAGTTGTAAACATAGGTCACAGACATGTTCAATTCACTGCAATTAATTGAATATTTCAAGCCTTTCAGAATCATATTTTAGAATACCTAAAGCCAAAGAGGAAATGAGCATGTTGGTATGATGAAATATGCTCTGTTTTATACCTGAGTCTTCAGCCGCCTGTTGTGTAACCTTGAGTTTATATCACAGTGCCCTTTTCCTCATTCCTCATTCTAAAAACTGACTGATTCTGATGTTTCTTTCGTAATCTTCCTTCCTTTCACAGTAACTAAAAGATTTTTTAAACAATGTAGATTTCTTAAATCAGTGAGTGGAGAGATTTAGATATTAACCAGATATTAATGTGGATATTAACCAGCAAAATAGCAATGGAAAAGCTTTGCTATACATCTGCAAGTCTACCAGAGCATGTCCTCTACCCCAGAGTAGAAGGTTCCTAGGAGCACAAAGATTTATGCTGGGAGAGGCTACAAACTGCTCAATCTTTGTTGCTTATCAAAGCCAAAATTTGAATTAAATCAGATGAGACTTTATAATGAAAGAAATAAAATTTCAGGGGAAAAGGGGGAAGGATTTACAGGAACTCGTATAAAGGACACATGGATAACAACTAAGGGGGTGGAAATGGGAAGCAGGTGGGGAGCATGGGTGGACTGGTATGGGAGTAAAAGACAGAATACTGTACTTGAAAAATAATTAAATCAAAATTTTAAAAGAAAAAGAAAACAAATGGGTCATTTAAGAAAAAAGTGTTGGTTAGCTAAAGACATTTAAAAACACATGTCATTCTGCCTTTTGTGGCTTCTGAAGCCTAAATATAGCATCTGCAGGAGGCACATAGTTACAATTTAGCAACTATTTCCCAAAATGCTGACATCTCCTACTCATTTTTCTAGATAAAGCTCCACTCAGCCTGTCTTTAGGGATTTGTGAAAATTTTGACCCTGTGGTCAAGTGTCTTAATATTTGAACTTCTGTTTTGTTTTGCTTTGCATTTTCTCGTTTTAAAAATTCTGTTACAACTTATTGTCAGATAGTTAAATGACTGCAATTGCATCACATAGTATATCTTGCAGTTGTGTCAGAAACATCTTTATGAAAAGCTCTGGAATTTTACTAACAGGATTGCAGTCATTTTGTGAATAAGTATTCCACCTACTCTGTAATTGCCATATCCAAATTCATCTGTGTAAGTGATTTCAAAGGATTTTTAACCTCATCAGAAGAAAAGTTAAATTTAACCTGGAATCAACCCTCTGGTAGATTGTTGAGGTTCACCACTTGTAATAAGGGCCTAACTAGGTTTGTATTTTGAACATGGGTAATTTATGGTATTGTTGGCATAGAATTGAAATGTTCCTATGTGAAGACAGAAGGCCATTTCTGGAAACTATCATTCATATGCTAATTATAGGCCTTACGGGCTGTTCAGTTGGTAGAGTAGGTGGCAGACTAACTAACCCAACAACCTGGCCAACTATGTCTGTTCAGCAAGCTATGGAAACTACTTTAAAAGACAGTGGGAAAAAAAATACAGTGAAAAACCAGTTCATACAGACGATGCTTTCTAACTGCTCTAGAGTTTTGTGTTCATATATTTCACAGCTCCCTGCAAAATTTTATTTCCTCCCTCCCTCCCTCAGAAAAAAATTTTTATTGTATTGGGTATCCTTACCTTAAATTATGAGGCTTCATAAAGTTAAAATCAGTAACCCTAACTCTTTAAAAAATCTAATCTGTCTTGGTTTGGGAAAATAAGTTTCTGACATACCTGTTCCTCTACTTTTTTTCCCCTGGGTCCTTTAACCAGGAACTTTCATGGAGTTTCCTAACCTAGGGGCAGCCCCGCCCCTCTGACTAACACAATCTTGTGGCTGAGTTTCTATACAGACCCTCTCTCCACCCCCCTGCTTCCTCCACACACCCCAAAAACTTTAGAAAAGAGTTTAAATTATAAATGCTGAGGGAACTTTGCTCAGTTACATTTTAGGGTTATGTTCTTGTGAAGCAGTAGGTAATTCTTTTCCAAAAGGGAGAAAGATGAAAACAAAGCAGAGATGCTATCGCCCCTGACGGCATGCACTTTTGGAAGCAGGGACCCAGAGTAGCAAAGCCCTGGTCATCTCAGGGGTGATTATTCACTTGGAGGGTCAGTGTGGCTCCCTTGCTTTTTCACTCCTTTGACTTTTGTTTCCAGGGCTTGAGGGTATTTCATTCCTTATTCGAACCACCACCCAGTAAAGTCCAGGAGACAAAACTCACTCAGTCTAGCCCACTTTAAAAACAAACAGCTGCCCATTCTGACCTGGGAGAACAAGTAGGTTGAAACTGACATTGAGAATGATCTGAAGGGACCCAGCTCAGGGCGAACACCGGATAGGAATTTAGCAAATAGAGTTTCCTGATCCACACAGCAGTTTTCTACCACCCTGGACCAGTGATTCTCAGCCAGAGGAGATTTTGCCCCCATCCCTCAAGGGATATTGGACAATGTTGGGAGACATGTTTGATTGTTAGGACTTGGGGGTGGTGTTGGTATCTAATGGGCAGAGACCAGGGTTTGCTGCTTTACATTCTACAATGTGGAGGGGAATCCCCAGCAACAAAAAGGGATCTGGACCGAGATATCCAAAGTGCTGAGATTGGAGAACCCTGCTGTAGAAAAATGAGCATGTATAATGCCTATATTTAGAATAATAAAAATAAATAATATTGTTGATCCTTACTTGACTGTATTTAAAAATATTTGGAAATATGATTTTATAGCTCTCCGTTCATTGACTATTTGTGTTTCCAAATTTAGTCCAGGTACGCTCTCTCAACAATGAATATTCTGTCAAACAAAAATGTTAAAATATCACCAGTACCTAAAAACCGGAAGTTTGGCACACTGAAACAAATTGAGATTTGCATAAAATCAGAAACACCTGTCTACAGGATATCATTTTACTTTATTCCTCTTTTTCTCCCCTCTCAAATAGATATTATACACTCAAGTTGCCTAGGAATTTTGCCCCAGTCTTTGGAGATATTCCACTTGCTTTGAACTACTGCCTAAAATGAGATAAACACTCTTTTAAAAAGGATCTATAAATAAACAAGAGGTTAATTCCGCAAGAATTTAAACTATGACCAATTCCATTCTAGTCACATTCTTTTTTTTTCCTTTCCTTTTCTTTTTTTAATGATTTTATTGTTGTTTAATTATAGTTGTCGGCATTTACCCCCCATTACACCCCCTCCCCACGGCAGCCAAACCCCCCTCCTTCCCTTGCTTCCACAGCCCCCCTCTTGGTTTTGTCTGTGTTCTTTATAGTACTTCCTGAAAACCCTTCCCCCTCATTGTCCCCTCCCCCTCCCCTCTGTTTACTGTCAGATTGTTCTTAATTTCAATGTCTCTGGTTGTACTTTGCTTGCTTTTTTGTTGTTGTTGCTTCGGTTCCTGTTAAAGGTGAGATCATATGGTATTTTAACTGGACCCAGGGACAGAGTTCTTAAGAACAGACGGAGATGTCAGGCCTCCCCTTTGTCCTATGTCAGCAAGGCCCCATCAGCAGCTTGCTTTGTGTCACTGACTACCCTAAAATAACCTTTCCACCTCAAGTAGCCCTCACAGTGTAAGATGGTGGCACAAGAAGAGCTGACATTATGGGCATTATTAATAGCAGGATGGAAAATCCAATGTGTTTACCCAAAAAAGCTGCTCTTGAGTTTGTTTTGTGTGTTGGAATGCTGGTAGACAACTGCCAGACAGATTAATGGTTTGAGGCCCTAGAGTGAATCTAGTCCATAGCTGGCTGACTGAGGACCTCTCATCAGACAGAACAACACGTGGTATAGCTAATACTCAATGTGTGCGAAGAGCTCTATGATAAGCACAACCTAGTGGCCTATGGTTGTCCAGAACATCTTTAGCATTTCACCAAACCCTCTGTGGCAGGTCACAAATTGTTTGGAATGCGTAGAAGAAGCCAGGAAGTTCTGTCCAATGGAACTTTCTGTGATAAGGAGCGAGTGTGTATCTGCTGGCTCCAGTTCAGTTGGCCACTAGTGCCATGTGGCTCCTGAGCACTTGACATGTGATGTGACTAGTATGACTGAAAAAATGCATTTTTCATTTTATTTCAAGTTTAATTAGCCACATGTCTTAGTGACTATCATAATAAACAATGCCAATCAAGGAAACACATACTTGTTCCACATCTTAATTATAGATATTCTGACTCCTTTTTCTTTTTTTTAAATTATAAATATGATAAAATTATAGAATATTTAGAAAATAAGGGGATATTCTATTTACTACTCCAAATTTCATGAGCCTAACATAATTGTTATAAATCTGGTCAACTTTCAAAGTTTTCCTCCATGTATTTTTAGATACATTAGCTATTTTATCTTGTTTTATTTATTATAACCAGCTTTTTTTCACTTAACATTATAAGAGGAACATACTTCTGTATTATTAAATAATATTTACAAGCTGTCAGAGGTAATGATTACCTATTTTTTAGATTGTGGTAACAGTTTATTTCCTCTATTTTTGAAGTTTTTGGATTGTTTCATTTGTTTGGTTTTGTGATCATTATAAAATAAAGCTGTAGTAAACACATGAAAGCATGTTAATATTTATTCTCTTTAGAATGCATTTACATGCCAGATGTTTGACTTTTACTCAGGTAAATGATGAATCATTTCACTACCATAGATTCATTTGGAAAAAATACTTTTCATTATTCTTGTGAAAAATAGACTTTAAAACCTCCAAAAGAACAGGAAGCCAAGACTTTCTGCAGCATAATTAATTAAGTAAATCATGAGAAAGATCTCTATTCCTTCTCATATATAACTTTAAAAACTCCTAATAGAATATAATTGCATTCAGGGTTGATGACACAGACCTTTGCTTTGCAAATAAGTTCCCAGTCATCTCTCCTACAGGTAAAGTATTTTCCATGTTCAAAGAACTTGCAGACTCTCTTGAATCTCCAAAGATGAGAAAATTAACAGGGTTAAATTTTTTCCTTAAATGTATATAGTGATATAGTCATATCTCCAAACTATCTTTTTAATCATTTACAACAATGTAAATATAGTCCAAGTAAAGTTTCACACATCTCACAATTAGTATTTATGCTGAAGATCTTGGATTAAGACATTTTATATTTCACATACTGGTAAACTGTCAGGTGATTTTTTAAATTTCTTTTTAAAGAATTTCTATATTCTGATGGCTGGCATCATCAAAGAATTGAGGGATCCTACTGATAACCTGGATGAATTTAAGATAAAACCACTGAATGGTATAACCTAAAAAATCAGGTGTTCTCATTATTTTATAATATTGGTTTCAGCTTCTGTTACATCTTCCTTTGTCTTTGAGTTAAGACTTGGATTTGAGAAATTGAATGTGGATCAAATAACCTTGTCCTAATTAAACATTAGATTATACATGCCAAGCAGCTTTGTAAACCACAAAGTACAGTGGAAATCTAAATGTTTCAAAAAGTGCTATATCTCCTACATAAAAGTAGACTAAATTGGTCTAATGAAAACAAATCCAAGAGTTTTTTCTCTCTTGCATAATGACTTTAATCATTTATGGTATAGATTTGTTTTTCCTTTACATACAACAGTAAAAAATGTTTGCTCTGATAAAATAACTGCGTTTAGGCTTTTATTAGCAATACCATCCCAGGGGCGTAAATATTTGGAGGGGTAGGGTGGGAATCTAAGTCCCCAGAAGGCAAATCACAGGGATTTCATTCACAATATGAATGAAGCATAGTGCCAGAAAGTCGTTTCCAAAAAATCAATAGTGTTTGTACTGGAAGTGTTTGCAAAAAGCCTTGGAACACCATCAATTCTGCATGCACTTTACAGATTATCTGGGGAAAATATTTAAAACTTAATGGGTCTTCCTTTGCTACCCAGTTAACCTGTTTCCCTCTCTCGGTTCTTTAAAGAACACAAACTCACTTCATCATTAATGTACACAACATATCATTATGAGGTTGACTCTGCTGTAAAAATTAGTAGAAAGAGTTCCAAGGTTATATATAATGGTTCTCCATGACCCATGCCAGTGTGATCTGTTGTTCATATGGATAATGCAGAGGACTCTGCCATTTGTTTATTCACACCTGTTGTGCTAAGTAAATCCCAGGATGTAAGAGGTTCCCATTTGTAGTCAACAGAATTCATAGTTTTGTTTTTCTGAATTGCAGGTGGTTTTCATGAGCCTTTGCAAAAGTTTCTGGGACTGTGGACTCATAGGCCTGGATGACATTACAATAGAATTGGGAAGCTGCTGGTCTCCAGGTAAGACAGCCATCGTTTCAGCTCTCTTTGTCTTCCTGGCCTATACAAGACACTTCCTGTTTCTCTAAGAACACACAACATACACGTAGTCTAGGCTAGTCTATCCCTGGCTTTTCTTGCCAGAAGTGCCTCTCTACGGAGCTGTGGGATTTAGAAATGAAGATTCAAATGTAATGTGTGACTTCGTCCACATGACTTGACCCCCGTATCCTCATTTGTAAGAGAAGTAGTAACACCTACCTCAATATTGGCAGTAATACACAGAAGTTCTCTGGCATAGGACCTGGCACAAAACTGGGCTTTAAAAACAAATACCTCTTATTATAATTACTATTGATATTTTTATTGTCATTGTCTTACACAAAAATACAGATTTTCAAGCAACAGTGAACAAATTGTTATTATAATAATAATTATTATTGTTATTATATAGATAGTGTACTAAACATATACAGGGTGGGCCAAAAGTAGATTTACAGTTGTTTATATAGAAAATAATATAATAATTAATAAATAATAATATAATAATAAATTGTCTCTCATACCTACAACTGTAAACCTATTTTTACCCCATCCTGTAATTTTAAAATAATGATAAAATGAAGAAGTTCTAAGTGAATTAAATGACAACAGAACAATGGACCCGGCATGAATAATGGTGACAAAATAAAGGTGGTAGCTACGTGCTGGGCCTTCTGTGTAATGAAAAAAGGGGGGACACCTCAGACCAGATCAGTGGTATGTATCTACTTATTACCAATGCATCTTAAACCACAGGTATCCATTTCTTTAACAAACAGGCAAATGGTGGTAGCATGCTAGCACTGGAGAATAATCTCTGTGTTTATTTAATTAAAAGACAATTTGTTTTTAGTCTCTTGACTTGCCAGGCACTGCAAGGACAAAACAAGGAAGAACAAGATAAAAATCCCTACACTTATGATATAGAAAAGGGAATGAGGCTTCATTAGCTTGTACTATAAGCAAAATAAAATAAAGTAAAATCATTATCATGCCAGAGAGATGAAGTACAGCCTATTTATTACAGAAATTTGCCAAGAATCAAATGTAGAAGGTACAACCAAGTTCAGCCAAAGGAAAAGTCCCAAGTAAGTTGGGAGGTGGCATCATTCTAATGCTAATAATTATTAAAGCTATCAACGATAGTGTCCAAAGACATAAACTTTGTTTTTAGAAATGAAAAATAAGGTTTCAAGTGGAAAAACACTAAATTTTAGTACTAATTTAGCTAATATTTATTGAAAATGCCATGTTCTAAAAACTTCACATATATCATCTTATTTAATCCTCATACCCTATGAGGTGAATAATTAATATCCCTACATCACAGGTAAGAATGTGGATGCACAGAAAAATTGAGTAATCTGCTCCCCACAAACTGAGCTATGCCTCTAGAAGCACACTGAGCTCTCTCGCATTCTTTCCCTCCTCCTGAGCAACTGTGGAGTTGTTCTGAGGACTCTCTTCAGTCATTCTGGATTGCCGAAGATAGATCCTGCATTGTGAATTTTATTATTTTCCATATTTCCATAAGGGCAGCATACTGCCAATTTATAGAGATTGTAAATGCATTCACATGAAAAAAAATCACAAGTCAGACAGCATTTCTTTCTCAAAGTAAACCAATACTTTTTGGTCTAGACTTCTTATTGTTCTGTGCCTTTGGCAGGACCCACAGCGGAGTCTAGGCTCCAGCTAGAGGCAGCAGCTGGAGGGCTGCTGGGTGGTGGGGGGTTCCCTCTTCATCTGCATGGCATATGGCCGATGACACTCATACATGCAGAGTGGGCTGTTGGAGAGCCATGGAACACATGTTCATTGAAAGTGCCTCATTAATTGCAACACTGGCTATTTCCTTGCAGAGAAGCTTTCACCTCAACCTGGAGAGTGTACTTTTGAACAAGATGAATGTGCATTTACTCAGGAGAGAAGAAACCGGAGCAGCTGGCATAGAAGGAGGGGAGAAACTCCCACCTCCTACACAGGACCAAAGGGAGATCACACTACTGGGGTAGGTGAGTTATGCCACGTGGTGCCATCTCCTAAGGAAACCTAAAATAGTACACTAAGGGTAGTTACTGAATTTTGAAATGTGCAAATTTATGTCTTGGGTCTAGAATGTACTACAAATGTGATTCTATACACATGGGCTAAATAATTCAATGTGTGCATGTAAAATTGTTCTTTCCATTTATTATGTTGCTTATGTATCTTGCTGCAGAGAGGAGTTAAATGGGCTTACAAAGATATGCAAATGAAGATAATTTAATTAGAAGTTGGTTAAAAAAGAGAGTGGTTAAAGTTTAAAGAAAAAAAATAGTGATTTAAACTGGAGCCAGGACTGAAGCCTAGTACAGAGAATGTACTGGCAGACAGGGAGGGGGCATGCATCTGTGACTCCGCCCACACAAAGATGGAAAGCTCATCAGTTCATACCCTTCATGAGTTCAATCCTTTGCAGTTAGTTGAGATACTTTAGTATCACATAGTCAATTTAGGTAAATGTTCTGTGTGTACCAGAAAAGAATTTATATTTTGTTGTTGTGGGTGTAGTGGTCTATATGCATGTTGATTGAATCTAGCTCATATTCATGTTCATATTTTCTATATTTTTACTGATTTTTTAATTATTCAGTTGAGAGGTATATTACTTTCTTATTATGATTGTGAATTCCTTTGTTTCTCCTTGTAGTTCCATCATTTCTTGCTTATATACATATTATTTTGGAGCTATGTTAGTAGGCATATGCAAATTTATAATCATTATATCTTTGTGGTAAATAAGCTGTTCTATTATTATGAAATGCCCCCTTCTCTCTAATAATACTTCTTATTTTTAAGTCTACTTTGCCTGATATTACCATTGCTTCACCAGCTCTGTTACTAGTATTTATGTTCCTTTCTCCATCCTTAAACTTTCAAACTTTCTGTATACTTTTTTTTTATGTGTAACATGGTTCTTCTATTTGGCATTAGTTGAGTTTCATATTCATCCGGTCTCACAATCTTGTCTTTTAATTGGAGTTATTGGAATCCTTAATATTTTATGTAATTATGAATACATTTGAACTTAAATTTATTTCTTTATTATTCTACTAGTATTTTACTAGTCTCATTCTTTTAAAGGTTGCTGTACTATTTGTCCTGTGTTTTATTTCTATGCGTGTTAAACCCCAGAAGTATTATTGGGTTCATCTTCTTTTATATTTACTCACGTATTCCCCCATTACATTGGTCTTCATTCCCTTCTGTATTTCCATGTCTGTCTCTTGAATTATTTGTTTGTAGGAAATTATTTTCTTCTGCCAAAAGTATTTTCTTCTGCATTTAGTTTTTTGTTTTATTGGTGTAAATCTGCTAATGATGAATTCTCCCAGTTTTTGTTTGTCCAAGAATGTCTTTATTTTTCCTTCACATTTGAAAGTATTTTTGCTGAGAATAGAATTCTAATTTTATTATTTTTTAATCATACATTTAAAGATATTGTTTAGTTGTCTTCAGGCTTCTCTCATTTCCATTGGTCAGTTGTCAGTCATACAGTCATCCCTTTGAAAGTGTATATTTATCCTTTGGATGCTTTTAATATTTTCTCTTTATGTTTGTTTGGTTTTTAATGTTTTAGAATGATATGCATGCGCATAGTCTTCCTTGTAATTAGTCTATTTTGGGTTCATTGAACTTCAGTAATCTTTAGGTTGTGGTCTTTCGTCAGTTTTCAAGAATCTTTGCTCTTTATCTTGTCACATATTACCTCTACCTCATTCTATCATCTCTCTTCCTGAGATTTCAATTACACATACATTACAAGTTCTCACCGTGTATTATAGATCCTTTATGCTCTGCTACAAATATTTTCTTTTGCTCTTTATTTTTTAGTCTGCATATTTTCTGTTACCTACTTGTTAGTTTTAACATCTTTTTAACTGTGTCCACTATATTAGAAACTCATTCTTTTTAATTTTGGTAATTCTACCATTCAGTTCTAGAATTTCCATTTGTTTATTTTTTAACTTTTATTTTTAATTTAATTAATTTATTTATAGTTTATTATTAGATCTTTATTATATTTTATATTACTTTTTAGTCCCCTTATACCCCTCCCCCCCCACACAATTGTCCATGTCCAAGAGTCCTTTTTCTTTTTTGCTCAACCCCTCCACCCCTAACCTCCCTCCCTTCCACTAGCTGATATTTTTTAAGTACTAGTTAATAGTTCTATTAGCTAGTAGTTTTATTAAGATAGAATAGATATACTATATAATTCACTAATATAAAGTACACAGTTAAGTGGTATTTAGTATATTTACAAACTGGTGCAGCCATTATCATTATCTAATTCTGGACATTTATCACCTCAGAAAGAAACTACCTTGGCCCATTAGCAATCACTCCCATCCCCATCCCCTCCCATCTCTGGATAACCACCTACTTTGTCTCTATGGGTTTGCCTATTCTGGACCCTGAATATAAATGTGGTCTATTGAAACTAGCTTTTTTTTTTTTACATTTTTAAAGATTTTATTTATTTATCTATCGAAGGGAAAGGAAGGAGAGAAATATCAATGTATGGTTGCCTCTCATGGGTCCTCAGCTGGGAACTGGCCTGCAACCCAGGCATGTGCCCTGCCTGGGAATCGAACCGCAAGTCTTTGGTTCATAGGCCGGTGCTCAATCTACTTAGCTACATCAGCCAGGGCTGTAACTTGCTTCTTTAACTTATCTTTCCACTTATTTTTTTTCAGATTTCATCCATGTTGTAGCCTGAATCTGCAGTTCATTTGGTTTTATTGTAATTATGTTCCAACGTGTGGAAAACCCACATTTTGTTTATGCATTCATCAGTTGATGAACATTTTGGTTGTTTCTACTTTTTGGCCGTTATAAATAATGCTGACATGTTATTTGCATACATGTTTTTGTATAGATGTATGTTTTTATTTATTTTGGGTATATGCCCAGGAGTAGAATTGTTGGATCATATGATAACTCTCCATTTAACCATTTGAGGAATGGTCAGACTGTTTTCTAAAGCATCTGCACCATTTTACCTCCCACAAGCAGTATATAAGTGTTCCAATACCAAACCTCATTTTCTGTCTTTAACTACAGCCATCCAGGTGAGTATGAAGTGGTATCTCACGGTTTAAAGCCTACTTAGTCTGATTTTATTATAGCCACTCCAGTTCTCTTTTGGATACTGAGTGAGTGGCATATTTTTTCCCAGGCTTTTGTTTTCAACTTGTTTGTGTTTTTCAATCTAAACCGTGTCTCTTGGAGAAAATATCTAATTAGATCTTTTAAAAAAAAGAACTTATTCTACTGATCTTGACTTTTTGATTAGAGTGTTTGGTCTATTTACATATAATGTAAATACCAATAAGGTAGAATTTATGACTGCCATTTTTCAATTTGTTTTTGGTATATATTATGCCTTTGTTCCTTTATTCTTCCATTAATACCTTCTTTTGTGTTCAATAGATATTTTTCGATATACCATTTTAATCCTCTGTTGCTGTTGTCTTTAACAATATATATTTTAAAGCAATCCAGTTCATATTAATATTCATTTAATTTCATGGTATACAAAACCTGGCTTCATTCCCTCCCTCCTTTGTATACTGTATTGTCATAAGTTTATATGTTATCAGCACATAGACACAATTTTTAAATTTATGCTTTATGCATTTATCTTTTAAATCACATATAAGAGATGGAAACAAAAATATACTATAAAATATACTCATTATAATTATATAGTTAACTTTATTAGTGATCTGATTTCTTCATGAGGATTTGAGTTATGATCTAGTATTACTTCATTTCAGCTTATGGGACTCCTTTTAGTAGGTTTTGAGTCAGTATTTGTTTGGGAATATCCTAAATTCTCATTTTGGGGGGGGTGTGACTTTTCTTGATATAAATTCTGTTTTCCTTCAGCACTTTTGAATTATGCATGTCGCTTCTTTCTGGCCTCCCTGGTTTCTGATGTTTCTAACAGCTAACTGCTGTTAATCTTAAATGTTATTCAGGATTCCTTGTACATGATGAGTTATATTCTCTTGTTTTCAAAATTATCTTTGTCTTTCAACAGTTAAGTGTGATTTTTCTAGGTGTAAATCTCCTTGAGTTTATCTTACTTGGAATTGTTTGACCTTCTTGGGTGTATAGAGTAACATTTTTTAAAAATCATATTTGAAATAGTTTTGGCCATTATTTTTTAAAATATTCTTTTTATGCATTTTTCTCTCTCTTCCCTTCTGGGCCTCCCAGTATGCATTTATATGTTGGTACACTTGATGCTGTCCCACTGGCTTTGGAGGCTCCATTCATTTTTCATTTTTTATTCTTTTCCCCTCAGATTAGATTATTTCAGTTGACCTGCCATCAAGTTCACTGATTCTTTCATCTGCTAGTTCCATTCTGCCACTGAGCCTCTCGTGTGAATATTTCATTTCAGTTACTGTACTTTTTAAATCTATAATTTCTAGTTGGTTTTTTTTAACTTCTCTTATTCATGAAACCCTCTATTTGGTGATATATCTCTTTCATACTTAACTTTAATAATCTAGACCTTATTTCTTTTAATTCTTTGAATAAATGTATAATAGTTGGCTTAAAGTCTTTGTAAGTCCAACGTCTGGTCTTCCTTCGAGTTTTTGTGATTGCTTTTTTTCCTGTGTATTGACCATAATTTCCTGATTCTTTGTATGTTTTATGATTTTTGTTGAAAACTGAACATTTAAAATAATATAATGTGGCAGTTCCACCCCAGGATTTGTTCATTGTTGCTTTTTATTGTGTTGTTGTTATTTTTGTTATTATTACTGTTTGCTTGTTTAGAGACTTTCCTGGAATAATTATATAGAGTCTGAATTTATTGTCAGGTGTGGCCACTGAAGAATATTTTCAGTTAGCTTAATCATCAAGTAATGATGAAGAGAGATTTTTCCTAAATACCCTGAACCAATATGTCTTGTGGCCCTTGCAAAGGTGCTCTGTGTGTTGGGACATGTTTTCAATGCTCCAGCAGGCAGTTCACAACTCTGTCTGAGTCTTCACTTCTTGCTTGTGCAGAGCCTCAAAGTCAGCCAGAGGTGATAGACTGGGACCTTCTCAGTTCTATCCTGGGTGTGCAGAGCTCTGCCCAGGTAGATGGTTTTCTAGACTGCCAGGAATATTTTGGAGCTTTGCAAAGCCCCACACAGACATCTCATTTCCTAATTTAGTTTCTTTAACACATTTTGGTCAGCTTCAATTGTTCATATCACCTCAGGCAGTTGCAATATTAAACAATTGTTTAACTGATTGTTTTTAACAAACACCCTAGAGATAAGGCTATTCATACGGAGTCTAGTTTACCGAAGTCAGGTTAAATGAACACAAGCCTTGAGAATGGAGCTTCTCAGTGAGCTGCCAAACAGGTCAAATAATGACCATTTTCTAGGTTAGGGTTTTGGTGCGCTGTATTCCTATTTTGCCCCTTAGCTGTGTCTGTAGGCTACTGCTTTTCACAGATACCTTAGTTGCAAAGCTCTTGGTTTTAAAGTAATTCTTGGAGTAGAAGAGATGAATATGGGATTAGAACATATTAAAAGCTAAACATCTTAGCAAGATTTATTCATTTTTCTTGAATAAACACTCCTATGTTGTACATGCCTTTAGTTAATTTCCAGAGTAGCAGAAGAGTTGCTTTGACTGTTTGTTTGTTTGTTTGTTTGTTTGTTTGTTTGTTTTTGCCAGTGTTCTCATAGCTTTTATGCTCTCTGGAGGAAAAAAACATCACCAAGATTTTCAGAGGTTCTGACCCTACCATCCCCAAAACTTCATATCCATCCCCTGATTTGTTACTTTTTAATAGATGCAAGTTCATTGGTGAAATTCTTCATCTTGCCATCTATTTTTTGAACATATTATTAAATGTTCATCATATTAAATTATTAATCAGTTATTTTATAGTCCTTAATATCTTTATCACATGTGGTTCTGTTTCTGTTGTCTGTTTTCCCCACTTTGGCTCTGTTTCTTGAACTATATGGTATTTCAATTGAGTACTGGACATCGTGAGTAAAAAATTATGGAATTCTTGGTGATGTTTTTTCCTCCAGAGAACATTCAACCTATTCTTAAATAGCCAACTTGAGTAAAGCAGGTCACCTTAGTCCGATCAGAACTGACCAACCTGAGGTGGTGTTGCTGTTCTGTTTGCTGGATTGACCTCTGGTTTTATTAGGAGGCTGTCTTTTTAATATGTCCTAAACTTCAATTTTTGTCTTTTTAGCTGATAAGATTGCTGAAGACCGTACTTTATTTTACATTTATCTTTTTGCCCTTTGCCCTCTGAAGCTTAAGAATTCAGAACATGCCTCAGCAGAGGATTGCCAAGTAATGGGGTCACTTTTCTTTGCCTCTTTTTTCTCACAAAACTTGGCTCTGAAGCCCTGACTGCTTGGGTAGCCCTGAACTTCAGTTATTGTCTTCCCAACCCACAAAGATCTGTTGGGTCTCTGGCTCGTATTCGCTGCTCTCTGCTTAGCTTCTAAACTAAACAGGCAAATTCCCCAAGGTGGAGAGCAGCTTGAGGAATGTTGAGCTCACATTGCTGACCTTGCTTTTCCCCTGGGATCTTGGCCTCTTGTGTCCTCGCTGCTTGGGAAGCTCTCTTATAGCTTCAAAACAGATGGTGTTTTATGTATATGTATTTTTTTCTAAATTTTCTCAGTGGAAATATTGGTCTGATACAGATTACTCAGCGTAACCAGAAGGAGATGTCTCTGGTATTACATTTTTTAGTATCATGTATTTAAGAACAAGATTATTGTACAGTATTCAAAATTTGAAAGCATTTACTCTTTACTTCTGTACTGAACCAACCAATTATGGTGTTTTGTGTGAAATCTTTGTGTCTGTGGCTTCTTTCAACTGCATTCTTTTGCTGCTATTTCTATAGCTGTTCTACCCAAGTTCTTGCTGTATCTGAGACTATGTTATTGTATAGTGTTCTATTCTTCAGCAAGGGGCAATATGAGGAGAGTATTAAAATTTACATGTATACTGCCTTTGGCTATAAACTGCCTGACAGACTATGTCATTTATTTCCTCCTTCTTTCTCTTTATAACTCTCAATCTTGAGTAATAAATATTGAGGACCACTGTCATAGTAATAAAGTACTGCAAATGTCTTTTTATTTATCATGGGAACCACTTGACAATAACCTCATATTTTTTGAAATGATGTATATAGTAAATTCAATGTTGCTTAGATGAATTTCACTGGAATTTCTCTAAAATAATAAGAAAATTTTCATTGACTCAACAAATTACTAACAGTTCATGGATGCTGCAGATAGATAAGATCTTATAAATCAGCTAAAGCTCATACACGTTTTAAATATTAAAACCCTGAAAGTCATTCGAGGGAGTTTTAAGTATTCTCTGCATGGATCCTGGGATAGTGAGAGCATACTTGTCTGTGATTAGATGTACAATTTAGCCAATAATGAAATTACATCCCAAAAAGGGATCTTCTATTTTCTGCTTTATTGATTTAATGCTATTTTTGTATTTAGTCCTGAATCTTTTCTATGTCTCATTTTCAAATAAAAGCAGTAAAAAATGGCAGGGTATAAAATGGCAGAACTTCCTACCCCATATATTAGTAGAGTAATAGGTTCAAGCTCTGGACCAGCAACATGCATCTTTCTCCATGATGACTGGAGGGTATATATTTGGTGTTGGTGTTAACAGAATCCTTTTGGAATGCATCCTGGGACTTTCAAGGACATACCTGTATTTGTAGACTGCATTCTACCTTCTCACTACCCATCCTTACAGCCTATCAATTTATACTTGGAAAACATACACGAGAAGAAAATAGAAAGAGGAGAGGCATTCAAAGCTGTTTTATAGACAACTGCATTAGATGGTCAGTAAATATAGACCCATTTAATAAAAAGAGAGGCTCAGAAAGGCCACCATGTAGTTATAACAGTTTATTATGTGTCTATCAAAATGAACACATCATCATGTGTACCAATGCCAAGGGAACTATAGTTCCTGACTCACTAACTGGAGATGCAATAAACCTTTCTAGATTCTAAGGGGTAGCGTGGTGTGGTCTAGTGGAAAGACAAATGGATGAAGAGTGAGCTGACTCTGCCACTTATCCCTACATATCTGGGATATGGGCACATAACTCTCCTGAGCTTTGGTTTCCTCAGACGTGAAATAAGGATAACAGCGGGTGTCCTGCTGATCTCTTAGGGTTGCTGTGGTGATTAACTGGCATTATATTTGTGAAAAGGCTTGATACTATATAAGCCCCATTGAAATGAATGGTACTACTAGTTTTATAATTAGTAAGTCTTTTATAAAATATCATGCCCTGGCTGGTATAGTTCAGTGGATTGAGCACGGGGCTGCGAACCAGAGCACCTCGGTTCTATTCCCAGTCAGGGCACAGTGGGTTGAGGGCCAGTTCCCGCGCTCAATCCACTGAGCTACACCAGCCAGGGCTAATAAATAAAACCTTTAAAAAATATATTATATTCATCTCTATGGTACTTCCTTGGACTCATTGTTCTGTGCTACTGTGCTTTTATAAATAGAAAATCATGGCCTATCATTGCAAGTAAAATGACTTAGCCATTTGGTAGACCTGAAATCACTGTTTTCCAAACTACCACTGGGTAGATGAATGAACATTTTGAAAAATTTGACAGTAATATCCATCTAAAAGAAAAATACATAATCAATACATCAAAACCATTATTTTATGATTTATAGTTGTTTTCTGTTTTCATGCTAAGTTTCCTATTTGAATAAATGTATTTAAATATAAAAACAATCTACTTAAAAAATTAAGTGAATGATAGCGTAGGTAGAATGAGGGTTGACAAAAATAATGGCATGAACCTGGTATTTGTGTGACTAAACTTTGGGAAACATTTCCAATGTTTCTGTGAGTCATCTAGTTGAACATGTCATTCTAGTAGGACAGCAACAAAGACAAAAAATTCCAGTCCCACCATTTGGTTTCTTATTTGAAAAAATCATAAAGGCCTTTGTGACAGATGGACCCCAACTTGCACTGAGGTGGGCAGGAGTCCCCAGGATCTGTCTCTCCATTTCCTGCCACTACCTGATAAGCAGCACCATCCTGGCACAGTCAGTAAGTTTCCTGACACAGTTGCTGTCTCTTTACAAGACATAAAGACAAGTCTCAGCAGATTTCCCAGGGTGTTATTGGCTATTGCAATTTTATTAACATTTATTTGATGTCATGCTGTCACAATTTTTTTTTAAATAATTGTCTTAGCTGCACTGGAGTTAACAGAAATTTT
Source organism: Artibeus jamaicensis (assembly GCF_021234435.1). Taxonomy (NCBI): domain Eukaryota; kingdom Metazoa; phylum Chordata; class Mammalia; order Chiroptera; family Phyllostomidae; genus Artibeus; species Artibeus jamaicensis. The sequence continues at coordinate 37,405,259 of NW_026522030.1, read as the reverse complement.
GCAGCCAAAAGATAGTAGAATGCATAAATTAATAGATAACTACCCAGGTTGGTAAGAAATGACTTCTATGTAATATTTCCCAGCTCACTGAGTTCACCAGTAAACAGATTAAAAGTTGAGTCCTCCATTTCTGCTGCCCCAACTACATCATGGAAAAGCAGCTCTTCATTATTTTTTTTAACAATTTCCAGAGAAAGAGACATCATCGGTTTCTTTTCTGGCCCTGGTTAGTGTTTCAGTGCATCTTCTGGATTCCTGGTGATGAAATTCTCTTCCAACAATTTACGAAGTAAAGGTAGAAGCCATTTATTTCTAAGAACATTCTCTTCTTCTGTGATAGAAGTACCAATGTTACATTAAAATGCCAAATGACATTTATTTATAAAATTGTGCTGTCAGACAAAAGAAAAATTAAAGCTATGTATTTAATGTATTAGTTATATAGCTGAAGTTTAACAACAGTCTAATTCAAGTCCTTATCTTTTAAGAACTTTGCTAGTTGACAGACCTCTAACGATGTGAGCCACCTAATCTGTAACCATCTGATTTCCTCCAGGTTGTCGACATCTCCGGCATCTTTCAACCCTTCAGAAACTTATCACACTAGTTTCTGATAATGTCAGATCCTACTTACATGAAGAAGGCTTCTATAAAATTTACCACTGTAATTTTTCTAAAGATTTTATTTATTTATTTTTAGACAGAGTGGAAGGGAAGGAGAAAGGGAAAGAAGCATCAGTGTGCGGTTGCTTCTCACACGCCCTTAACTGGGGACCTGGCCTGGAACCAGGCATGTGACCTGACTAGAAATCAAACTGGCAACCCTTTGGTTCGCAGGCCCATGCTCAATCCACTGAGCTACACCAGCCAGAGCCATTTTAATTTTTTTAAATGTGTAATAGTTCAGTGGCATTGAATCGAGTCACGTGGTTGTCCAAGCATCACCACTATGCTACTCCTAAGAACGTTTTCATTTTCCAAAGCTGCCACTTTATACCCTTTAAACAATAGCTCCTCATTTATGACAAACTTTAGAAGTTGTTTAAAAGGTATGGTAAAATGCAGTTTTGGAGACACATTTAGCTAAAGACGTCTTTCCCCTGGTTGTTTAGAATTCTCTTCCAGCTTAATGAGGACAGCTAGGTGTTCATTCCACATGGCCTTGCAGGGCCACTGGGCTCCTTTCCCGCCCTGGAGACAGCGGGCAGCAAGGCTGGAGAACAACTGCTTCACTGTTCCAGATGGCAAATATGGTGTGTGTCTCGACACAGCACTGTTGCTGTGCAACAAACAGATGGGACCCTGATCCCTCCGTAGACCCATTGGAACCCTCATCCTGAATGTTAAACTGACCCACAGAAAGAAATTGATTTGTTTTTTCCAGTTAATAATCCCTTCCACAGCCTGGAATCCCTCGTGTGCAGGAACACGTGAGCTGGTCAGAGGTTTTGACCCTGGGGCTCTCTGGCTTCCGTTCAGAGCTTTTGTTTGCTGAGGCGGACAACATTTGGAGTAGTAATGTGGCAAAGCTTGTCAACACACGGGGTTATTCTCTGCTTTCCAAACACATGTGAGCCAAACTGCCTCCCCAGAAAGCTCTGATCTTTTCTGGGGAAAGCAACTGTCATGTGCAAGTCAAAAAGAGAAACATATTTGGAATCAAGAGGGATAATTGGGTTGTGTCTCAGAAGGACAAATTCTGATCAGCTGACAAATATGGTACAATTACTTGTAGGTATAGGTGTTGGTCTAGAGTGGTCTAAATCAGTATTGCCTTACGGATTATACATATGTGCTTAAAATAGAAACTACATCCCTGAAGTATTTTTGCAAAGGCCAACAGTGCTCAAGAAAAGTAGGCTGGCATCAGCACCCCAGAAAAACAGTTGTGCTTGTGTTACCCCTCTGCCCAAGGCAGCACAGTTACCCAGATCAAACAGCTTAGGAGATTTATTTCATACTTCATGGTACCAAACACAAAGATCTCTGGAAGTGGAAACCTTAGGTAAAGGTTTCAGCCACATACCTGAGACCACAGGTGCGTGAGGTGAAAGCATCACCAGAGTAATGAATGCTTCACATGTCTAGGTCTAAGTGGTCAGTGCATTGTACTCATGAAAGAAAGATTCAGTTGGGTAATTGTAGAGGCGATTAGAACTTTCCTCTCTCCTCCAGTGTTGGGAACCGCTCTGCCTGGTTTCAGGAGTTGTAACTGCCCCCCATGGCTAAGGCTGAGTGAGCGACCTCCAGAATGTGAGCCACTTAGGAGACAAAGCTTGTCTCTGGTAACAAACTCTGCTTCTGCTTCATCCTCCTGCCCCCAATGCTTGGTCAGATAGTCAATGATGGGTAAGACCCCTCAGAGGGGGGGCAACCTAAGCAAGACATGATCACTTGGGAGGCCATCATGGAAGGACTTGGGGGGCTGCAACAAAGAGGGAGTGATGGACCCTCTCCCCCTGGCTATTCTGACATAGCCCGAGTCCCCATTTCCATCTGGGAGAAGTGCTTCCTGGCTGTAATCCACTTAAACCCGAAAACCTATGATGGAGGAGGCGGTGCAGCCCCTTGCTGGCTAGAGTGGGATCCGGGTGATCGGGCATAAGAAAGCGTTCCTAAAAGTCCCGTGAAGCCTGCTTTTCTAAGAGTGCTTTCATTCATATGATAAGGGTCTGAGCAGGAAATGAGTATGTCTCCCAAAGTTTTTGCAAACCAACCCCCTTACCTGACAGACACTGACTCAGACTAAGCCCTCAGATTTCTTTGAAATCTTGTCTACTGTTTGACCCTTGCCACCTGACATTGATTGTTGAGCTTTACCTGTATTCCTGTGTATTACAACCCAATAAAAGCAGTTGAGGAAGGGGCTCTTGGTCTTTCTCCTCTGAGAGATTGACCACCTCTCCTCCCCAAGCAGATCATGTCTTGATAGTTTCACTTTCATCCATGGCGGATGGGGTGACTTTACAGGCAGAGTTGCCCCCTCACTCCAGGGCCTCACACCAACTCTGGCTGGGACTCATATTGTTATCACTAGACAAAACACACCTCTTGGGGCATCTCTCCCTCATGATGGATCCATTGCTTTCTTTGCGTTGGGAAGAGATGATGTTTCAGGCCCCAGTAGGTTCTGCCTGCCACTTTCCCCGTGACGGCCTCTTTCAGAGGAACCTTCCTCTCTCCCCCAACTGAATGTTTTATCTTGACTTAGGACTCCCAAAGCCAGGTGCGAAAGCTATTTTTCTTTTTGTTTCCTTAAGAATCATTTTTGGAGAAAGTGGTCTTTAGGTTAAGCATGCATTAAGATAGGGTTTATTTATTTTTTTTATTATTGTTCAATTACAGTTGCCCCACCTTTTTGCCCAGTTGCTCTCCCCTGCCCTGCCCCCCCAGTCAATCCCCACACTGTCGTAGGTGCCCATGAGCCCTTTATTCCTTTTCCTTGATTTGCTCCATCCCCTTCTTCCCCATTATCCCCCTCCCCTCTGGTCACAGTCCGTTTGTTCTTTATTTCCATGTCTCTGGTTCTATTTTGCTCATTTGTTTGTTTGTTTTGTTGATTAGGTTCCACTATTAAGGTAGGGTTTCAATCCACTGTGCCACTGACTTTGCATAGAATAGAATGGGATATCTTTGTACGTAGTTGGGTGGTAAACCATGGTCATTTCATGCTTTGACCTTATTTTCATGGAATTATATTAACTATACACTTCTATTAGGATTATGTATATCTGTATTTGTTTATATCTAGCCTAGCTTAAGTTTGAAAATCTTAAAAGAAAGAACAATAAAAGTTTCTATATTGCTGAAAGTGCCAAAACCCCATTGCTTCTCATGTAGCAATTTTCTTGCCAGTGAAAGAATGAGAGTAATTATCTTATGTGTGGAGAAAACTATATCAGATGGTACGAAACCAGTTTGAGAGTGTTTGCTTTGATGCGATTTTAATTTTCTCGAAACTCAGGTTTGTGCTCGTTTTACCTTGGAGGATCCCAGTCAAGTGCATGTCTCATCGCCAGCGCTCTCACACAACTGGAGTGGCCTTGGTAGAGTCAGGTGCTCTGCACATGTTCAACGTGGCTTGTGCCTTAGAGCTGTGTTTGTTCAAATATTTGTTTCATTTGTTTATACAAATATTTTCTGAGCACCTTTTATGCTCCAGCACTGCTCTAGGATCTAGGGGCATGGTAGCAATAGCAAAGTAAACCCAGACATGTCTTTGCCTGCCTTAGTGTATTCTAGAAGAGGGAGACAAACAAAGAAAAAATAATAAGAAGTATACAGTATGGTAAAAGGCAATTAAATGCTGTGGGAAATAATAAATTAGGGTGTTGGGAATGAGAAATGCTGAAGGATGAGGATTGCAGTTTGTAATAGTGTAGTCAAAATAGGCCTAATAGCAAAGGTAATAGCTGGGCAAAGACTTAGAGGTGAGACAATGAGACTTGAGTTCACAAGGGAGGAAATGGGAGGAAAGCCCTTCTAGGCAGAGGCACTGGCACATGCACAGGCCCTGATGTGGTAGTATACCTACCATATTGCAGGCCATTGTGACCACGAAACACTGAGTAAGGAGAAAGTAGAAGAGGAAGGTGGTGGGCAGCAGAGCGGTAAGAGAGTGGGCAGGTGATTATAGGATAGGGTGATTGTCGGGCCTTCAGCTTTTACTCTGAGTAAAATACTGAGCCAATGAAAAGTTTCAAAGAGAGGACTGGTAAGTTTTTAGCTTTTGTTAAGAAGGTGTAGCATGCTTCTCATGTAGCAATTTTCTTGCCAGTGAAAGAATGAAAGTAATGAAGTCAAAGAATTATGATTGCAATGTTGAGGTGGAGGTCAGATTACAGAAAACAAAGGTAGAAGCAGGCAGACTATTTGAGAAGTGTTGCATTCATCCAGACGAGAAATGATAGTGGCTCAGACCAGGAGGAAGCACTAAAAGTGGGAAGAAGGAAAATGACTGAATTCTAGGCACATTTTGAAGGTAGATCCAACAGGCATTCTGACAGCCTGGATGTGGAGAATAAGAGGAGGCAAAGAGTAGTACAGCACTCCCAGGTTTCAGCCTGGCCAACTAGAAAGGGTAGAGCAGGTTTTAAGGTAAAGCTGTGAGGAATTTAGTTTTGAACATGTTTGGTTTGAGATGTCTATTCGACAATAAGTGGAGATGTCCATTACACAGTTCGAATAAACAAGTCTGGATTTCAGCAAAGATTTGGACATTTAAACTTGAGAAATGACAACAAATGTAGCAGTTAAAGCCACGAAGCAAGATGAGATCAAAGGAGTGGGTGGGAATAGAGAAGTTCAAGAACTGGATCTTGGAGCACCCCCAGGTCAACAGGCGAGAAAAGAAAGGTTGGATTCTGAAGAAAGAAGAAAGGTTAACTAGCAAAGGAGTGACCAGTGAAATGGGAGAAAAACCAGGAGAGTACAGTGTCCTGCAAGCCAAGATAAGAAAGTACTTGTAGGAGGCAGAAGTGATCTACTATGTCCCATGTTGCTGATAGTACAGAATGGCAAGGACTGAAAAGCCACCATTGGTTTTAGTAACAAGGATGTGATTGGTGGGCATTCCAGAAATATGGACAGTAGTCTTCCTAAATTTTAAAGCAGATCATGGGAATGATTGGTGCAATGAAGGCCACGCCCCAGGGCTCTGATGGTCCAGTTTTACAGATGATAACTTTACTGGGGAAAGGCGTTACACAGTGCACACAATTTTGTAAGACCGAATTGGGCAGAACTGTCTCCCACCCTATTAATAGCCGGTAGGACTTCTCAGATCTATTTGTGGAAATTGGGGAAAGGGAGCGGAGAATGCTTTGAAGGAGCATAGATGGAGCTTCAGATGAATTCTGGTTGGGGTATTTCAAACACTGCATTTTGGGAGATGCCAGAGCTCATTGATTAAACTTTAAGTATAAAGAAAGCTACCTAGCCACCACTTCACTTACATGCATTATTTGGAATCTCTTACATTCCCCCCTCAATTTGTCCATTAATGCCTGCATGAAATAGTAAGAGATATAAACTATGTAAAAGTTATTTTTTATATCATGAATTTAAGAAAATCAACATTGGCAAAGAAGACAATAATAATGCATGCAAATATTTGTGTATATTTTTTAGGTAGAAGAGATATAAACTTTTCACCAGTCATCACTTTTCATATATTGCCTTATTTCAGTGACTTGATGATAATTAATTAACACCAACCAGCTCTATTTTGGGGGGAGGGAGCACTGATTTGCAGAAATGTCCTATTTCTGTGGTGTAAATACTTTCGTCGTGACCCATTTAAAACTACCAACATGAGGTCATTTAGACCTACCAACCGAAGTCACTTCATGGACTCTTGGGAGCCCCTGGACACTGGTTCCAGCACACTACTACCCTGGTTACTTGCAGACTAACCCTGCTTCTGCCCAAAACCAGCAAATTCAAAACCAAACTAAAATTAGGAAGGGAAAATAGAAGCATAAAGTATTATAGTATATGATTGATATGTTATGTAGTATATGGTATATAATATTATAAATATCATGCATAATTATATTAAGTATTGTATGAACATGTTTTCAAGATTAAAAGAATTGTTACAAAAAATTTCAGGAAAGAGGACAGGACAGGAAATTAATATTTGAATATCTATTACATGTGGGCACACACCACACATGGTATATAACTCTCACAACTCTGTAACACAGGTATTTACCAGCTCTTGTTTTTAAATGATGCTTCAAAGAACACAATCATTAGACCAGGATCACAGAGACAATGAATATTAAAGGAAAGACTTGAACCCAGATCTACCTGACTGCAAAATCTGTGCTCTCTCCCCTAAACCGGTGTCTGGAAGCGCCAGAATATTGCGCATGAGTTAGTAGACTAAATTCTGATATGTTAATTGCCACATCAGTAGCATAATACTAATATACTAATTACCTCCTGTATATTAAACTGAATTGTAAGTTATTAAGTAAAAGTATTTCGATGGTCTAAATTTTGTAGCGTACTTATTCTCTTCGGATTATACATATTCTCCAAAATGGTAATATCCTTTATCAGTACTATAATCAAGTCATCCATTTGCTCTAATTTGTTTCCAGGAACACTACTCAGAAGAGAAAGGAGAGAATATAATCTGTGTCCTTTTTAACAATACCTGGTTTTGCATTGCTCCCAAGGCTACTACATGTACATCGAGGCCTCCCACATGGTGTACGGGCAGAAAGCACGCCTCTCATCCGGGCCTCTGCGAGGAGTCACCGGGAAACACTGCCTGGCCTTCTTCTACCACATGTATGGAGCAGGGACTGGCCTGCTGAGTGTTTATTTGAAAAAAGAAGGTGAGAGAGAAGAGTTCCTCTTATGGAGAAGAAGAGGTGAACAGAGCATTTCCTGGCTCCGAGCACAGGTTGAATACAGCTGTGAGAGGCAACACCAGGTAAGCCAAAGGAGATGAGAATCAAGTACTGGAAAACGTTCCCGCAAGCTTCTGATGTTCTTCATTTTTCTTGCTACCAAAGAGAATGTTTTGTTCTTTTTCAGGGTCATAGATAAAGGCAGTACTTGTTTAAGAGTAAACATAATTAGTCTATATTGATTAAATCTGAGCAGTGAATGGGACATTAGGCAGGAGAGATAGCTTTGGGTGTTTATGCACAAAGTGATTTTGCAGCCCAGTGATGAAAGTGTATCTATTTTTGTCTTGGTACATTATGCATGTCAAGTACATTCTATGTGTCCTGCAAATCTCTGAAAGAGAATCTTTCTTCTAAACATGGTATTTACCTAATTAGCTATTGCAGCTGCATCGTTCACTCATATTTACCCACATACGAAGGCTTGTGTTATAAGCCTATGTTTATCAGAGTATGTGGTCCAGAGGTTTAACTCTGTCTGCATTCATGCAGAAAAAAAACAGAAGTCTTCTTTTTTAATTTTTTAAATACGTTTATTGATTTGAGAGAGAGAGAGGGAAACATCAGTATGAGAGAGAAACATAGATAGGTTGCCTCCCATATACCCCCCTGACTGGAGATTGAACCTGCAACCTAGATATGTGTCCTGATGGGGAATCAAACCCAAACATTTTGGTCTACAGAACTAGGTTCTTATCAACTGAGCCACCAAGCCAGAGCAAAACTGAGAGCCTTAATTCTGAATCCTGGGTTTCTCCCTGGGTCTTTCCATGTACTATAGAAGACCTTCATTCTATCAGATCTTGATTATAAAAGAATCTGGGCAGCCTCAGGAATGAGCCTTTTACATTCCAATACATAAGGTTGAGCAGCCAAGCTAGTCTAGAGATCAGCAGTGGCCTCCTGACAGCCACTGACTTCACCAGCCCACCATGAGCCAAAGCTTCAGAAAACTCTGGGGAGATAACCTTCAGACCACTGACTGTTTCTGAACTTGCTCTGTGGAAGTCTCATATGGAACCTTCAGCTAAAAGTCCTGCTTCTTCCTCTTTCTTGCTTCTGGCTGATAAACCTCCTGACCCAGTACATCTCAACGTTAACCACAGGCTACTTGCTCTAAGCTCTACCTCTAAGGAAGAGGTATTGAAAATAAGGACTTTATTTTATACCACCCACAACCACAGTAACTTTTCTACAAATCTAAATGGGGAGGAGTGGCAGAAGCTCAGATGGCCTGGTTGCTTTGCCATCCAGGGTGCAGCATTGCTAAGGAACAGATGACAGAGGGAAGATGTGCCATCTTCTGTGGGGGCAACTTTGCCAGCAAGTCCCCCCATCCACCATGGATGAAAGTAACACTACCAAGACATGATCTGCTTGGGGAAGAGAGGTGGCCAGTCTCTCAAAGGAGAAAGGCCAGGAGCCCCTTCCTCAACTGCTTTTATTGGGTTGTAATACACAGGAATACAGGTGGTAAGGATCAAACAGTAGATAACATTTCAAAGAAATCTGAGAGCTTAGTTTGAGTCAGTGTCTGTCAGGTAAGGGGGTTGCAGAAACTTTGGGAGACATACTCATTTCTTGCTCAGACCCTTTATCATATGAATGAAAGCACTCTTAGCAAAGCAGGCCTCACAGGACTTTTAGGAATTCTTTCTTATGCCTGGTCACCCCAGATCTCACTCTAGCTGGCAAGGGGCTGCACTGCCTCCCCCATCATAGGTTTTCAGGCTTAAGTGGATTAGAGCCAAAAAGTGCTTCTCCAAGAGGACATGGGGACTCAGACTATGTCAGAATAGCCGGGGGGCAAAGGTCCATCACTTCCTCTTTGTTACAGCCCCCTGAGTCCTTCCATGATGGCCTCCCAAGTGATCATGTCTTGCTTAGGTTGCCCCCCCTCTGAGGGGTCTTACCCATCATTGACTATCTGACCAAGCATTGGGGGCATGGGGTTGAAGCAGAAGTTGCCAGAGACAAACTTCTCTCCTTAGTGGCTTGCATTCCAGAGGTCACTCACTCAGCCTTAGCCATGGGGGGCAGTTACAACTCCTGAAACCAGGCAGAGTGGTTCCCAACAATCATCCAGGGATGGCCCATTATTTCAGCATGGATCAAACTGTCTAGAAATTGAGTAAAGAATACCAGATAGCCCCAAGGATTATTTTGACAGTGATTTAATGCCTGTTTACAGAAAGTGGATTCCTCAGGGATTTACTACTACAGTTGGTCATCATTCAGAGGTGATAAATTAATTGTGCTAGGCTACCAGGGCACCATTCCCAATCTAGATGTTTTCAAGATGTGGTCCTGAGACAAGCGACAACAACCATAGTGCAAATCACCTAAAATGAGACTCACCTGAAATGCACATTCTCAGGCCTCATTTTGACCAGGAGCTCTGTAGGTGGGACCCAGAAATATGTGTCTTAACAAACCCTCCTGGTGGTTCTCATATATGCTAACGATGCAGAATCTCTGTTCTAAACTACATGAATCTGAGTCTTGCAGGTGGATCCTGAGTATTGTTTTTTAACCATCACTGTCCCCTCCAATGATGCTGAGACACAAGAGGTCTAGGATTTGAGTTCTGGGGAATGAGTAACTCTCAGCATCTAAGCCCAGGGGCTCAGGTACAGAGCCTTGCATCTACTAGACTTGCTGGGTGACTGGTTCTTTCAAATGCTTTTTGAGCGTAGAGTAGTGAGGCATCTGGGCTGGTACCTTGGGGTGTTCAAGTTCGAAGGATGCAGAATGGCCTGAGAGATTTACAGCTCACAGTCTGGGAGGAAGACTTCTAACCATTCTCTTTGGCTTAGAATGAAATAGTTATAACTCTGCCATGAGGAATTTTTTTCTGGATTTAGTGACTCCCTCAGGTTTCCCAAATGACTATGTGGAGACTGAACTGATTTCCTCAAAACAGCCTAGTGTCTGTGCAAACAGACTGGCCATCTTCCACGTGCCAGGCACTTACAGTGCTCAGAGCTGCAAATAAGTTCTTCCAATTCATCTTATAGCTCCTCTTTACAGCGGGGGTGGGGGGGATGGACACCCAGCTGGCAAGTGGCAGAGAGAGGCTGGTTCCAAAGTAATATCACTAAGCCACTCCCTTCCACCACAGAAGTTCCAAAATACGCTCATTCTCCTGGATGTCACAGGCACTGGTGACTCTGGGGAAAAAATCTCATTCTCCCTGAGATTTATATATTTTCAAAATGGGATAATATTCCTGCCACAATGACATCACCAGAGTTAAGTGAGGGTCCAATAAGATTATGTACTTGAAAGGGTTTTTGCAAACTTTAAAGTACTAAAATATGAAGATATTATTGTTTCTAAAAATATATTCCCTCTAAACCTCTCTGGTCTCTAATGTGTATCACCATGACAGACATGATGTAGCTATTATTCTTAATGTACGTATAAGGCCAAAATATCTCATTTTAGTAAGTATCTGTTCACCACTTGCTATTCCGGTAAGCGTGTTCATCAGTGGCAGGGGCGGGGGGCAGGCAGGTGGAGATGACTCTTAGAATGCCGTGGGGCTGCTGCGGTTTGAGACTCCTCCCGTATGGAGAGTGTATGGGTGGCCTCCCAGTGACGTTCCAGTCATCAGATTATCCTTGTGGAAGAAGTATCATCAAGTGGCAACATTTTCATCATGCTCCTGCCGGGGGAATTTATCCAAGTGTGAAAGCAGAATCTGACTCGCTATTGATCAAAAACACAAAACGATTCTATTTCCTTTGGATCCTTTGCTCATCTTTCCTCCTCTGCTCTCAGGTGTTTTCCCCTTTGGTTTCTTGTGTTTTGATGCCCGTGGAAGAAAGTGCGAGGCAGATTCTCAGCTCACTGAAATGTGTGCCTCGTCCTTATTTATGACACTGGCTAATGTTTACGAGGAATTATTATGTGTCAGGTACTCAGCTAAGAGCACGTCTCCGACTTTTCTTGTTCATGCTGCCCTTTGTCTCAGTGAATGTTTTCTGATGCCTGGACCAAAAGAAATATACAGCAGTGCCATTTACTAAGTAGTTCGGTTGAAAAAATAAGTATTGATGTCCTAATGACTTAGTAGCCATTTCAAAAAATAACACTTAAATTGAAAGAAAAAGTAGTATTTTTATCTTATTCTTAAATAATCTGTTACATACTAATAGGACATATATCTATAATACAAGGGCAAAATCATAATGCTATAAGTTAGTTAGTGCTCAAGTGTTAAGGAAATTCAAAGGAGGTTTTATGAAATCGAGTGTTTTAGCCCAACCACAGACTATTAATATAATGCCATCAAGTAACTGGTCTATCACGCTTCATATTGCAGACTTGGTGAACAAAAAAACAGGTTTTATTATTTTTCAGAAAACTAAAATGCTTATTAACTCCACTCATGTATCTTGTTGTCTAGATGTGTTAGGACTCTTTTTCTCTCTCTTCTTGACAATGATTTGAATCCTGGTTTAGGAATTGGGTCCTTAGAATTCTTATTAATGTTCTTTTGCTGCACTGCTGTTATTGAAGCTGCTTTGGGCCATTAATTTTAAGATAGTTTCATATGCTGATTAATTACCCACTTTTTTGCTTACAAAATCAGTAGAGAAAATGTGTCTTCTGGACACTTTTTCTTACCTGCAGCGTCACTGGAGCATTCAATGGGCTGCCTTAGAGTGTAATGCAATTGATTTACTCTAGAACCTGAATATTTGATTATTTTCTTCTCAGGATCTAGAGTCATAAAACAGCTTTCCTCTTCTTCCTGGGCTTTCTTGGATGTCATGGTATTGAATATGATCAGTGAAACACTGGGGGGGGAGATTGGTAAATTTAATTATTATGCTTTGCTGTTAATACATGTGTCTCATCAGTCACATTAAATTCTTCCACCTACCACCAGTGTCAAAAGTAGATTTATGGAAAGGCCAAGGAAGCTTAAGCTTCTGGGCCCATGACTTTCATGGGCCCTGTGAGTGCTGGGAGCAGACTGTTCTAGTTGGGGGATGGAATACCAGATCATTACCAGGAAGCATTTCAAGGTGAGCATTTCTTGGAAATTGCCTACAGAGATCTCAAAAGAAAGGGGTCTGAATCTCTGAGCCTCCAGTAATTTGTTATGAACTTCTTTAAATTCTAAGTAAGTGTTCTCTTTTGTACCTAAAGTTGAATTTGTGATTTTGTATTCCTTTTCTTAAAGGGGGCCCTGACTACAATCTTGGCTTCTAGACCCATGCAATCTGGATCTGCCCCCGACCAGCCTTGTTTTGTCAGGATGACTGTATTTCTAAATCAAACGTATTCATTATCTTTCAGATAATTTTTGAAGCCATTCGGGGAGTGTCGATAAGAAGTGATATTGCCATTGATGATATTAAATTTCAAGCAGGACCCTGTGCAGGTAACAGTATTATTTAATTATAAGTTTAATTGAAAAGGAATTTTGAAACAGTCTGAAATCCTAAGAATGCCAATGAAGTATTTTTCTACAACAAAAATAGAGAAAACTGTTATTGTCTATTTGTCTTCTGACAGACGTGGAAGATACAACTCAGCAATCATCAGGATATTCTGAAGATTTAAATGAGATTGAGTATTAGGAAATGACCTGAATTGGATTAATGAAACAAAAGCCATACCTCTTCAATCAAAATGAAAATAAAATAATTGAATACTGGACAACCATAACTATTCCATAAGTTATGAAATAACTTCAGAGCACTCTTCTTCATTGCTTTTGCAAAAAATACTGACTCAGGGCTTTTTTTTTTTTTTTTAATGACAACTGTCTCTAGAAGTACAGGCTGCTGGTTTTGCATAGATTATCTTAATTTTGGTACTGTTTCCAAATACACATATACCATATTGTAGTCATCTTTCAAGTGCACAGAGAAAGGGCACCGTCAAAATGAGATGTGCTCACTTAAATCTGCATTCAGTGAATGTATAGGGAGGAGAATAAGACTGTGGGTTTCATTTTGAATTTCAAATATCGTAAATATTTTTAAAGAAATGTGGGGTGTCGGTAATATCTGCAAAATGAATGCAATTTTTATGGTAACAAGTTAGTCTAAGAATATGAAGTCTTACTTTCTGTTTTATTCATAGAAATGGAGTATTACTTTTGAAATATTTTTACAACATGTGATAACAAAGGCTCTTTCACGAATGTCCCCGGGTAAGTCAGTATTAGTTAATGCTGCATTATGAGGCAATGCTACCTTCTTTTTTCTGCCTTTGAACTCCTTTTGGGAGTCACTATGATCACATGGATAGAAAATGCACTCCTTTGTTTTGTAAAGCAAGCTTGAAAATAATTATGTGCACACACCCCAAAATTTTGTAAACGTGTTAAACAATTTTATTGATTTTTATAACAAATGTTTTGGTAAGGTTTTGAGGAATACAAATTCCATCAGCTATAATTAACTACTGCTTTTGATTTACACATTAGAAAATTGTATATACATGTTTATATACCCAAAGAGCTGTTTTGAAATTATAAGATTACCTAATAAAAAGTAATGTAAAAATCTTTTGACTGTCAATTAACTCATTTCTACTTTATTTTTTGTTAGAATATCTTTACAACTGAATATAGATTCTAATTTGAATTTCTGCCACAATTAACTGCTTCTTAAGCCTTTTATTAGTGACATAAGCACTGCATACATTGATGGAATAACTAATTTTATTTTTTTTCCTTTCTTTCTTTGTTTTTTTAATAACTTTATTTAGTTATTTTTCAAGTACAGTTTTTTGTCTATTTCTCCCATCCCAGCCCCCCCCGCCCCTTGCTCCCCACCTCCCTCCCATTTCCACCCCCCTTAGTTGTTGTCCCTGTGTCCTTTATACTTGTTCCTCCAAATCCCTCACCTTTTTCCCCCTTAAATTCCCTTCCCTCTCCCCTCTGGTCACTGTCCCCTTGTTCTCTATTTCAGTGTCTTGTTTTTATTCTGCTTGCTTGTTTGTTTTGTTGTTTAGCTTCCTGTTAAAGGTGAGATCATATGGTATTTGTCTTTCAACACCTGGCCTATTTCACTCAGCATAATGCTTTCCAGTTCCATCCATGTTGTTGCAAAGGGTAGGAGCTCCTTCTTTCTCTCTGCTGTATAGAATTCCATTGTGTATATGTACCATAATTTTTTGATCCATTCATTTACTGACAGGCACCTAGGTTGCTTCCAACTCTTGGCTATTGTGAATTGTGCTGCTATGAACATTGTGGTGCATAGGTTCTTTGAAATTGATGTTTTAGGATTCTTAGGATATAATCCTAGCAGTGGAATTGCTGGGTCAAAAGGCAGGTCGATTTTTATTTTTCTGAGAAAATTCCATACTGTTTTCCATCATGGTTGTACCAATCTGCAATCCCACCAACAGTGAACTAAGGACCCCTTTTCTCCACACCCTCTCCAACTTTTGTTGTTTGTTGCTTTGTTTATGATAGCCATCCTGACTGGTGTAAAGTGGTATCTCATTGTGGTTTTAATTTGCATCTCTCTGATAGCTAACGATATTGAGCATCTCTTCATGTGTCTCTGGATCTTCTGTATGTCCTCCTTGGAGAAGTATCTGTCCAAGTTCTTTTCCCATTTTTTAATTGGGTTAGAAGTCTTAGAGTGGAGTCGTGTAAGTTCTTTGTATATTTTGGAGATTAAACCCTTGTCTGAGGTATCATTGGCAAATATGTTTTCCCATACAGTTGGCTGTCTTTTTAATTTAATACTGTTTTCTTTAGTTACGCAGAAGCTCTTTATTTCGATGAGATCCCATTTGTTTATTCTTTCTTTTATATTCCTTGCTCTAGGGGACATATCAGTAAAAATGTTGCTGCGTGAAATATCTGAGATTTTATTGCCGATGTTCTCCTCTAGGACTTTCATGGTGTCACGGCTTATATTTAAGTCTTTTATCCACCTTAAATTTATTTTGGTGTATGGTGTAAGTTGGTGCTCAAGTTTCATTTTTTTGCATGTAGCTGTCCATTTCTCCCTACACCATTTGTTGAAGAGGCTATCTTTACTCCATTTTATGTTACTGCCCCCTTTGTCAAATATTAATTGACTGTAGAAAGTTGGGTTGATTTCTGGGCTCTCTGTTCTGTTCCATTGGTCTGTGTGCCTGTTTTTATGCCAGTACTAGGCTGTTTTGATTACAGTGGCTTTGTAATACAGTTTGATATCAGGTATTGTGATCCCTCCTACTTTGTTCTTCTTTCTCAAAAGTGCAGCTGCTATTCGGGGTCGTTTATGGTTCCATATAAATTTTTGAAGTGTTTCTTCTATGTCTGTGAAATATGCCATTGGTACTTTAATAGGTATTGCATTGAATCTGTATATTGCTTTGGGTAGTATGGACATTTTGATGATGTTAATTCTTCCAATCCATGAACAAGGTATATGTTTCCATTTGTTTGTGTCTTCCTTGATTTCTTTCTTCAGTGCTGTGTAGTTTTCTGCATACAGGTCTTTTACCTCCTTGGTTAGGTTTATTCCCAGATATTTTATTTTTCTTTTTGCTGTATCGAATGGGATTTTTTTCTTGATTTCTGCTTCTGCTGATTTATTGTCAGTATACAAAAATGCCTTTGATTTCTGGATATTGACTTTGTATCCTGCTGTTTTGCCAAATTCATTAATTAGTTCGAGCAGTTTTTTGGTAGAGTCTACAGGATTTTCCATGTACACTATCATGTCATCTGCAAACAGTGACAGTTTTGTTTCCTCCTTTCCTATTTGGATGCCTTTTACTTCCTTTTCTTGCCTAATCACTGTGGCCAAAACTTCTAAAACTATATTGAATAGAAGTGGTGAAAGTGGACATCTTTGTCTTGTTTCTGATCTTAGTGGAAAAGCTTTTAATTTTTGCCCATTGAGTATGATATTGGCTGTAGGTCTCTCATATATGGCCTTTATTATATTGAGGAATGCTCCCTCTATTCCCACTTTGCTGAGTGTTTTTATCATAAATGGGTGTTGTACCTTATCAAAAGCTTTTTCCATGTCTATTGATATGATCATGTGGTTTTTGTTTTGCTTTTGTTTATGTGATGTGTTACATTTACTGATTTGCGAATGTTGAACCATCCTTGCATCCCTGGGCTGAATCCCACTTGGTCATGGTGTATGATCTTTTTGATATATTGTTGGATGCGATTTGCCAATATTTTGCTGAGGATTTTAGTGTCTATGTTCATCAGCGATATTGGCCTGAAGTTCTCTTTCTTTGTTGTGTCTCTATCTGGTTTTGGAATTAGGATGATGCTGGCTTCATAAAAAGAATTTGAGAGTTTTCCATCCTTCTGGATTTTTTGGAATAGTCTATGAAGAATAGGGGTTAGCTCTTCCTTAAATGCTTTGTAGAATTCTCCTGTGAAACCATCTGGTCCAGGGCTTTTGTGTGATGGGAGTTTTTTGATTACTGCTTCAATTTATTTTGCTGTTATTGGTCTATTCA
Source organism: Artibeus jamaicensis (assembly GCF_021234435.1). Classification (NCBI taxonomy): domain Eukaryota; kingdom Metazoa; phylum Chordata; class Mammalia; order Chiroptera; family Phyllostomidae; genus Artibeus; species Artibeus jamaicensis. The sequence goes on along the minus strand of NW_026522030.1, from coordinate 37,388,382 downwards.
CGTTTTCTACTTCTTTTTCATTGAGTTTTGGGAGATTATATTTTTCTAGAAATGTGTCCATTTCCCTTAGGTTTTCAAATTTCTTGGCATACAGTTCTTCATAGTAATTTCTTACAATCCCTTCTATTTCTGTGGTATCAGTTGTAATCTCTCCTCTTTCATTTCTGATTGTGTTTATTTGAGTCTTCTCTGTTCTTTTCTTGATGAGCCTACTTAAAGGCTTGTCTATTTTGTTTATCTTTTCAAAGAACCAACTCCTGGATTCATTGATCCTTAGGATTGTGCTTGTAGTCTCCATGTCATTTAGTTCTGCTCTAATCTTGGTTATTTCCTTCCTTCTGCTTGCTCTGGGCTGTCTTTTTTGTTGTTCCTCGAGTTCTTGCGGGCGTAGGGTTAGGTTGTTTGTTTGAAATGTTTCTATCTTCTTTAGGTAGGCCTGTAGGAATAACTAATTTTAAAGAGTTTTTTATTTCACATAAACGTTCTCAACCCCCCCCCAATTTTATCTTTTTAGAATTTAAACTGTTATGAGGATAAGAATTATGGCTTGTTTTGTTTACTTTTATAGTGTTAGTACCCAGAAAAATGTCTGGTATATAGTAGATGCTCAATAAATAAATATTTGCTTGGGTGGGTGGGTGGATGAATGGAAGGGAGTATGAATGAATGAATTTAGCCCTTTCAACATCCTTTTAGCTTGAAATATTAACTTCTTTTAGAAATAAGGAAACCAAGCCTCAGAAGAGTGAAAAAATAAGATTCCACAGCTATTAAGTAAAGGAACTCAGAGTCAGGTCTCTCTGACCCCAAAGCCTATAACCTTTTACTGCTTTATGTGCCTAAAAATTCATTCTTCTGATGGAGTTGGGAGGGTTTTCCACTAAAGAATTTCAATTCCCACCATAAATTAATCTGTAAAGAGCATTATACCTCCCTAAATATATTACTTAGAAAACAAAAAATATTCAACTAGTCCTGACTGGTGTGGCTCAGTTGGTTGTGTGTTGTCCCACAAAGCAAAAGATGGCCAGTCCGATTCCCAGTCAGGGCACATGCCTGGGTTGTGGGCCAGGTCCCCAGTAAGAGGCACATGAGAGGCAACCACACAGTAATGTTTCCCTCTCTCCCTTTCTTTCCCTCTCTAAAAGAATAAATAAAATCTTTTTTAAAGATTTTTTAAAATTATTATTTACTTATCTTTAGAGGGGAAGGGAAGGAGAGAGGGAGAGAAACATCAATGTATGGTTGCCTCTCATGCATCCCCTGCCAGGAACTGGCCTGCAACCCAGGCATGTGCCCTGACTGGGAATCGGACTGCGAACTCTTGGTTCGCAGGCCCGCATTCAATCCACTGAGCTACACCAACCAGGGCTAAAATCTTTTTTTTTAAGTACAAAAATAAATGAAGAATATTTCTCTAGGACCTAATATCCATTGCATAGTAAGGGGTTTATAATATGTGATAAGTCATTCACCAGCTCCCTTGCTAATGGATTACATTATAGTAATTATCATAGCTTTTACTGCACACTTACCATTTTAGGCATTGTTCAAAGCTTTACATGAATTCACTCATGTTATCATCCTGATAACAACCCACAAAGTAGATCTAGTGATGTTCCCATTATAAATAGGGAAAGTGAATTTGTTCAAGTGCAGCAGCTAGTGTAGGGCCTAGTTTTGAACTTGGGTCTATTTCACTGCCAACTTTGTGTTCTAATCCCTATAAGACTGCCTTCTGAATCTAACTCTCCTGACAACTCTATACACAGTACTAATTCAAATTCTAGTGAAAGGTCCCGAGTTCCCACATTCCAGAGGATTTGTTGGCTACCAAAATTGTCCCGAAGGTTGCCAGACCAGAAACACTACTTGGCACACTAACTTTGAGAACTGTGGTGTTGGGAAGAGTTAGGAACTAGTTACTGATATACAGCAGAAAGGTAGCAGGTAATTGTTACCAGCTATTGCTCAGGAACAACCTGAAGTTCCTATAAGGAAAGAGAGAAGGTGGAAGATGAACAGGTTAATTTACTCTTCCTCACATATGCTCCTTTTGCAGGATTTGCTTTTTGGATGCTTCTTTTCCTCTTCCAGGTTGCCTTTGCATTCACTTAACTATATTTCATGTGGATAGAAATATGGAAGGACGGTAGTAAGCACAATATAGTTTTCTCAGGTTTAGAAATGTCCTAGGTACTGCTTAACATTTAAACCCTGTGTTTACATTTATTCCAATTTTCACCTAAACACCCAAGTGTTTCAGGTAGAAACTACTTTTTCACACAATTTCCTTCTCTCCTATATTTGCTGTTTGTGTCGGAGCTTAGTTATGTAGAGAAGGGAGTGAAAAAAAGGAGACTGAGAAAATGGTGGCTGGGATGCAAGGTCTGGTTTAATGTGGAAGATGAAAATGTTCGGCAAAGACTTGTTGAGAAATCTATGCTCATCATACCAAGCATGGGAATTGCAAAGATGCTCACATATTAGGATCCAAACAGATCTAAACCAGTCAGTGCAATTTGGAGTGCTGTGTACCATGAGTTCACTGTTCAGGGTGCTATGAGAGGCCTGGGAGGGGCATCTGACCAGGGAGGGCCGGGCCAGCCTCCTGGCCCAAGTGTGGGCAGAGCAACCAACTAAAACTTACCAACATGGACTCTGATTTATTCCCAGGTGGGGACATAATTTCCTGTGCAATTTAACTATAGAACTGGGGGAAAAAATAAAAGAGTCTTCGCAACTGATCATTCTAATGTGGTTGCATTTTCAACATGTGGATTACTATAAAGAGGTCATAGTGATCAAGTGCATGGTTTCTGGATTCGGGCTGTCTCAGTTTAAATCCTGGCTTTGCCACTACAGGCTTTTTGACTGAGGGCAAGTCACTTACAACCTCTCTGACTCCTATTTCTACTCTGCAAAATGGGGCAAATACTTGACTATACTTCTTTAGGTTGCTGTAGAGATTAAATGCAAATAATATGTGCAAGCACTTAGTATTGGACACACAAGAGTCATTCAAGTTTGTATTATAAGGTTTGAGTGAATTTTTTTGATAAGTTGCAGTTATTTTTATGCATTCTCTCTATATATAGGAATTGTGAGTTTATAGTGCCACCTTAAGGATAGAGCAACCACCAAAAGGATAGAGTATACTCTTATCCTTTTATCAGCTTTTTCTTATTAGCAGCAATACAAGGCTCATTTTTACCAGTACCTAGGCAATGCCTTCCCCTTTGCTCTTCCTACCCCAGGCACTATTAATTGTCCTTCTATGCTACCTACCCTTTATATATACCCCAGAAAAATTTATCACGTTAAACCTAACTTCTTGTTTTTATGTCCATCTTCTCAAGAATGGAGACTTAGTAAATTTTGTACTTCCACTGACTATCATACTCAACAAATCTGGATTAAATAAACAAAAGCCAATAAAATAATTTACTTTAGTACAAATATGTATATAGATTTAAAAATATCACAAGGGATATAATTCTGTTTGGTCCATCAAAGCTTCATGGTCCAAAAATACACACACTAAAATTTTAACATGAAAATATGTCTCTGGCTAGTGATACACTTTGCCTGGGTACCAGGCAAAAACAAATACCTTCCTTAGAGGGCCATGCACCCCACCCAGGCTGCACGAGTTTCCCACATATAAAACTGCACAATTCAAACTTATAAAATATTTAGTGAAACAGTCCACTAGAAGCAAAAGTCAGCTGTCAACAGCCAAATTAGATACCCAAGAATTCATAGGATGAAATTCTTTCTGAGAGACACTCTTTTTCTTTTTTTTTAATTTAATTATTGTTCAAGTACAGTTTTCTGTCTTTTGCTCTCATCCCAGCCCTCCCATGCCCCCCACCTCCCTCTTATTTCCACCCCCCTTAGTTGTCGTCGTCCATGTGTCCTTTATACTAGTTCCTCTAAATCCTTCCCCTTTTTCCCCTAAAATTCCCTCCCCTCTTCCCTCTGGTCACTGTCCCCCTGTTCTCTATTTCAGTGTCTTTGTTTTTATTTTGCTTGCTTGTTTGTTTTGTTGTTTAGCTTCCTGTTAAAGGTGAGCTCATACGGTATTTGTCTTTCAATGCCTGGCTATTTCACTCAGCATAATGCTTTCCAGTTCCATCCATGTTGTTGCAAAGGGTAGTAGCTCCTTCTTTCTTTCTGCTGCATAGAATTCCATTGTGTATATGTACCATAATTTTTCGATCCATTCATTTACTGACGAGCACCTAGGTTGCTTCCAGCTCTTGGCTATTGTAAGTTGTGCTGCTATGAACATTGGTGTGCATAGGTTCTTTAGGATCGGTGTTTCAGGGTTCTTAGGATATAATCCCAGCAGTGGAATTCCTGGGTCAAAAGGCAGGTCCGTTTTTAGTTTTCTGAGAGACACTTTAAAAAAAATGATTAGAGACTTGCACCCCCCCAAAAAAGTATTGAAAACATAACAAAACTCAATACTCTGTGAGAAAACAAGCATGTAGATTTTAAAGTAAACCAAATAGAACTTCTGTCATAAAAAGTACAGTCATTAAAATTAAAAATTCAATGGAAAAGGCAAATATCTAATTAAATACATGTACTAGAAGAGAGATGGTGAACTAGAATATAAAATAATAAATCAGGGTGCAATATATAGAGAGAAAAAGAAGTGAAAAATAGGAGACAATGAATGAGGCCACCTAGTGTATTAAAATAAGAGCTCCAGAAATAGAATGGAAGAGGGGTTTTATTCAAAGGGAGAATATTTTATTTATTTTTAAATATTTATTTTTTTTTTAGAGAGAGGGAAGGGAGGGACAATGTGTGGGAGAGAAATATTGATCAGTTGCCTCCAACCAGAGACTGGGCCAGCAATGCAAGCATGTGCCCTGACTGGGAATCAAACCAGTGACTCTTTGGTTTGTGGGACTCAACCAACTGAGCCACACCAGTCAGGGTCAAAGGGAGAATATTTTAGACTGAATGAGGAAGTCCAACAAATTCGGAGTAATATAAGTCAAAATAAATCCATACCTAGATACATCATTATGAAATTATGGAATACCAAAGGCAAAGAGATTTAATGCAAATGAAAAGACAGATGAACTACAGAGGAATGAAAATCAAACTTCTCACTAATGAAGGTGTGAAGACTGGAATAATATCATTAACATGTTGAGAGAAAATAATGTCAACTGGGAATTTTATCATTCAAAAGAGCAAACTTATGATATTTTTAGATAAATAAGAAATCATGTTTTTTCATATATGTATGTGTGTATACATACACATTTATATATATTAATGATAGTAAATGAATATACACATATATATCTATATCAATGATCATAAAAGTACCACATATCAAAATTCACTATATATATATAAATAAATAAAATGATGTGTGATTTGTCTTTTTGCTCAAAATTGTGTTTTTTGAAATTCAGTCATGTTGAATTTCTAGCTGTAGTTCCTTTCTCTATGGCATGGAATTCCATTCATGATTATACTGCAGTGAATCTACTCTATCATTGATAAACTCTTGGGTTGTTTCTAGTGCTTTGCTATTGTGGACAATGCTGCTAAAATATTCTCATACAAGTACCCAGGCAGCCATGTGAAGTACTTGGTTTTGCTTGTATACCTAACATGAATTACTGGTTTGTATGGTATGTACACTTAACTAAATGATGAAAAACTGCTTCCCAACTGACTACACTAATTTATAGTACCCTACCAGTATAGGTGGGTGCCAGAACTTACCAGTGTCAGACTTTAATTTTTGCCAATCTGATAATTATGAAATTGTATTTCATTGAAGTTTTAATTTGCATTTTTCTAATCGTTAATTTTAAATGAAGCATCTTATCACATGTCCTATGACCATTCATCCTTTACCTTGTGCAAAATGCCTACATATCCTGCCCATTTTTAAAATTGAACTATGTATCATTTCCTTCCTTCCTTTCTTTTTTCCTTCCATTCTTTCCTCCCTACCTCTCTTCCTTTCTTTTGTTAGAGTTTAAAGTTAAAGAAAGTTTATTAGTGAAGGAGTAAGACAGAGAGTGGCTACTCCACAGACAGAGCAGCCCCTTCCTGGTGGAATTTACTTCTTTAATTGAGGCTCATTTTTTGAGGGGTAGGGCATTCAATAAAGAGGAGGGATATTTAGGATTTTTCCGGGAAGGGGTGAGGACTTCTGGGAGAGCCCTGTCAGCCATGTTGTGTCCTTATAGGGGCTTTTTGTTTATTATTACGGTAATGTTGTGTATGTAGAATGCTAACTTGTTACAATGAGTGTATAATGAGACGAGGGGGTTACCAGAAGGTGAAATTAGTTACCGTGTTGGATGGAGCTGATGTTCTGCTAGATAGTTCTTGTAGCCCTTGTAGATGAAAAAGGGCCACATAATAAACCTAATGAGCTCAGGGGAGGCCTGTGTGATGGCCTTATAAACTCAGATACCTAAAGTAACCACATAGGATGGTCTGAAATTAAAAACTTTTTTAACTAAAAGCATGGCGGGCAGTCATGTCCTATGCTAGAATCTTCCCTAAAAAAGTCAACCTTTACTTTAATTGACTGTCTACTTTCTGTTTGCGTCTATGATAGCATATGCTTGGAATGTCAAATCTCCTTTTTTTTGGACTAAGGACAGGCACTGCATCAGACCACAAATCCCCTCACTGCCGTTGTTACCATGTTCAGTGTTGCTTGGTAACTTCCTGTACCCACCTACGTAAAAGAAGTTATGTGTCTATCGTTTTATTTTTTATCCATTCCCAGAGGTTTCCCCACTTTGCTTTCTCCCACCACTCTAATCTATTTCCTATATATTTCATGTGACTCCTTACACCTCCTCTTTTGATTGTAATGTATAAAATAAAGTGCAAAACTACCATTTTTGGCAGCATTTTTTTTCAGTCCAGTGAGGTTTTGCTTCCTGGCAGTTGTAGCCAGTTTGGCTCAAATCTGCTCATTGAAATCCTTACAGCTTTGGGTGTTTCTTACATTGACACCCTTACTGATTACAGATGTTTGTCCACATACAGTATCTCACCCCCGCACTGCCAGAGATTTTGTTCCTCCTAATCTTAGGTGGTCATTGGTGCTGAGAAAATGTGTCATTTTCTTATGGATCTCTAATATTGCATATACTAAGCTTCTGTTTGTTTCAAATGTTGCAAGTATCTTTTTTTAGCTTCCCCCATTCATATTATGGTGAATTAGATTCATGAAAGGCCTTAGTTTTTTATGGATATGAATTAATCATCTTTTAATTTTATTTATGGTTTATATATATTTCATCTTATTTTAAGAAACTCTTCTCTACCCTGTGTTTTTAAAGATATTCCCATGTGGTTTCTTTTTATACAGTTTTTTGAAGATTTTAGTTATTTTTAGAGAGAAGGGAAGGGAGAAAGAGAGGGAGAGAAACATCTATATGAGAGAGAAACATTGATGGGTTGCCTCTTGTACTTGCCCTGACTGGGGACCAAACCTGCAACCCAGGCACATGCCCCAACCAGGGATTGAACTGTCAACCTTTTGCTTTGTGGAATGACACCAATCCGACTGAGCCACACCAGTGAGGGCCTTGTGGTTTTTTTCTAAAAAATTAAACTTTTGCCTATTACCTTTAACTCTTTGATTCACCTGGAGTTATAGCCAGTAAAATTGCTAAGCTCTCTATTACTTCTTGGAATAGACTCTATATTTACGTTCATTTCCCACTGTGGCTGTAACAAATTACTACACTTTTTGTGGCTCAAAACAACACATTTATCATCTTACACTTCTGGAAGTCAGAACTCTGAAAATAGATCTCACAGGGTCAAAGTCAGTGTGTTGGCAGGGCTGCGCTCCTTCAAGGGAGGCGCTGGGAGAATACATTTCTTGCCATTTCTAGCCTTCATTAAAGTCTTCTCACATTCCTTGGCTCATGGCTGCCTTCAAACCGTGTCATCATTCACATCTGTTTTCATTGTCACCTCTTATGTGATTCTGATCCTCTTGCTCCCCTCTTATAAGGACGCTTACGATTATACAGGGCCCACCTGGGTGATCCAGACTAATCACCCAATCTTAAATCCTTAACTTACTCACATCTGCAAGTTCCTTTTGCCATGTGAGAGAATATATTCACAAGTGACAGCATTTAGGATGTAGGCATCTTTGGGAAGCCTTATTCTAGCTACCACAATTTTCTTTTACTATTGGATTAGATTTCTTAGTCAGCCCGGTTTCAGTTTTTGCTTTTCAACTTTTGTATTTGCTCTTCTTTCATAACTTATTTAGCAAACTAAAATACCCAATATGAGCTCAATAGAAGTAGTGATATTACCATCCTTGACTTGTTCCAGAATTTAAGAGATTATTTCTAAGTATTTCATCAAAGAATATGAGTTTGCTGCAGATTTTTGGACTTGACTTTTATTGGTTAAAGGAAGTTTTCTTTTACTTGTACTTTCTAGAAATTTTAACCATGAATTGGTGTTGAAAATAATTGAACGTTTTTTCTGCTTCCATCTTTCTCCTGTAATATTTTAATATGAAGAACCACATTAATTGATTTAATTTGCTAGTTATTTAATCAACCTTACGTTCCTGTAATAAAGCCAATTAGTTCATGAAGTATTTACTGTTTTGAATATTGGTAGACATTTGCATGTATATTAGGACAGGAACTTTTCATTTCTTTTAATTTCCTTAGAAATTAGGGGATTTAGACACAGTTAAACTCATAAAAGGAGATGAAAGATTTCTTTCCTCTTTCTATACTCTGAAAGGGGTTAGGATTAGAGCGGTGGTTCTCAACTGGGGCAATTTCACCCTTTAAGGGACATTAGCAATATCTGGAGACATTTTTGGTTGTCAAAAGTGGGGAGGTGCTACTGCTATCTAGTGGGCAGAGGGCAAGGATGCTTCTGAGCATCCTACAATGCACAGGGCAGCTGCCTCCTTTTCCCCCAACAAAGAATTTTATCTCACCCCAGATGTCAGTAGTGCTAAAGTTGTGGTTTCTTCTCTCATTCTGAATAAATAATCACTATCCTAATTTTGTAAGCCAGTGCTGGGGGTGGGGGTGGGGGTTAGGACTAGAAATTTTGTTTTGATTAATCACAGTTACTAAGAAATTGGCTACGAGATATGATACCAAGAAACTGAAGGAAAGTAATTAGTGTGATATATGGTCCAGCAATTCCAGTTCTAGGTATCTATTCTAGAGAAATACTAGCACATACCCATAAAGATATCCGAGGATGTTTCCTGAAGCAATGTATGTAAAAATGAAAAACTGGAAGCAATCTATATGTCAAATCAGTAGGGTTATGGATAAAGTGTGATATATTTATACAAAGCCCTAGAAAAGTTAAAAGGAAACCAAATTTATATGAGTCAACATGGATATATCTCAAAATTAAATTTTTGAATAAAAAACAACTTGTATAATTATTATCGTATTTTCATGTTAATAATTATACATGTAATACACTATGTGTTTATGTAACATATTTATGTGACATAGCCACACTCAAATTATTACTATATGTTTTCTCTGATTAAAATGCATGTGAAATATTAAAATGGCCTCAGAGTACATCACCCAATCAACAAGTGGGAAAGAGTAGTTAACTAGGAGAGAAGGGGTACAGGAATAAGATTAAGAAAAAAATGTCAAATGCCACTAATTTTATCTGCATTGTTCTAAGTTTTAAAGGAAAACAAATTCATATATTTCATGTTTAAAGTTTTAAAAAGTGGATTATAGAGAAAACTAGATGAAATCAAAACAAATTGTTAGCAGTATTAATTTTTAACTGTAGAAATACGGGTGAATGGTTGTTAGTTTCTGCTTTTTGGATTTTCAAACTTCTTCAAATAACAAAAATACAATTTTGATGATAAAAAAAGAGGTTCACGGCTACCAATCTAAGCTGTGGAAGTGAGATATTAAAACCAACAAGTTTATGGGAGAGTTCGGCAGCACCCCAGCTTGAGATGCTGGGATGAAATGTCACTCTTGGGGATTGAGACCACAGTACTGAATTTGGTCATTCACGGAGCTAATTTCAACAGATTTTCCACAGTTTAACAATGACCAACTTTCTTTCCTTTGGGAAGTAACAAGGTGTGAGAAGGAACACTTGCTCTCCTGCCCTGGGGTGGGCAAGGAGGACTATCACTGCACCTTGCGAGGACCTGCAGAGGACACCGCACACAGCACCTCAGCGCCCGTTTGGGATCTTTCTGAAATTAAACATAAATGCCTTCTGGAGCAACGTCATACTGTCTTCCCATTTTTATATTCTCAAAAGAAATGAAGGCAAGGTTAGCTCTAGGCTTTCTTAGCATGACATACCACCAAGAACATTTGAAATCTGATATTAATTCCTACTGATTCTTTTAGTCTTTCAGTTGGTTTTTGTATCTAAGAGATGGAAATTTGAGAAAGAGGCATTCATACAAAATATAAAATGAATTATTAAAAAGTGCTTCGAACAGTAGCGGCTGGTGTGTGGTTAATATTATAGCTATTACTACAGCCAACTCTAATACTAATATGCTTGTGGTAAGAGAGAGCAGATATTCTGTCTCGTATGATTTTAGAAATAACTTTTAAAAAATGAAAAACTTTAGAGAAAAGTATCCTTATCTTCAGCAGAGCTTGTTCCACGGGGTTTTAGCCCCTCCAGAAGGTTGCTGATTCTCCCCAGAACGCCCCTTCCCTGCCTAGATCTTCCCCACGAGTTCTTTAAGTAGGTCTGTTAGAAAGAGTGTGACAGGAAAGTGGAGGGAGCGGGAGAATGGTTGTTCCTGGGTGCCGAAAACTCAGGTTTTAGCGTGTGACTGACTTCCTCTCTTTCAAGCCATGAGGGTTCACTTTTCCACTTTCAGAATTTGCCAAAAGCAAAAGTAATGTTTTTTTCTCCCTTGGTATGCAAACCAGAGGAGATTGTTCCTGTTTCCCTGTGAGGGTTCTGGTTAGAACTAGAATCTCAGTGGAGTCCCATTCTGTGCCATCTTGCCCCACCTCCCTGGCATTGTGGCATCATTATCAAGGGCTTGAAGTGAAGCCAAGGAAGAGAACAAGAAAGATGGTATTTTGATCATGAGGTGAAACACATAGTCCTTGACCCTGCCCCTTTCTGGTAGTGAGCGTTCTGTTTGCACTGGTTTTCAAGTTCCTCCAGAATGAAAGGCTGTCATTCAAAATGGCCCAGGTTACTCAGTCCTTGATCAGTGGAAAGTTAAATACAATGACTTTGCTATGTCTACTAACTAGCAAGGATGGGGTGATGAAGTCAGCTGATGACTGAACTTTAAACCCTAAGAAGTGTTAGGACTAGCTGTTGTGGCTCATTCACTCCTTAACATATTCTGGTTAATTGATAATCTTTCTAAAGAACTTATCCCTCAGCCTCTTTAACCACCACCTTTTGCAGGACAGTTTTCATCAGTGGAATTAAAGAATCTAGATGTGGCAAGATAGATTTGTATATTTTTATAGGTATATGAATTTTTTTAAGAATGTTGGGTTAGCACTAAAGCTATTATAGTCTGCAGAGTATTCTTGGTTCATGATAACTTCCAGTCATACAAATGCCAATAAAAAATATTTAAGTCAATTATAGTACATCTACACAGTTACTTAAAATTGTCATAGAAAAATGTTTATGACATGGAAAGATACTCATAATATATTCAGTGAGAAAGGGAGATTAAATAATAATATCTATAATTTGTCCTGCATCTTTTTTTTAAATGAAAAAGCATACTATACATATGCAAGTAAAACATCAAAAAACACACTAAAGTCTTAACAGTTATTAGTCTGGGCAAAAGATTTATGAATAGATTTTTTTGTGAGTTTGGTTTCTTTGTGTGTGTTCCTGAAGTATCTTCATTTACCATGTATATGGTTATAATTAAAACAAACTTTTATAATTAAAAACAAACTTTTCCTTTTTAAAAGATGATAGTAGAGTATGATTGGCTGGCTACTTAGACAAGAATTCATAGTGTATGTGCATGCCATGTCATCACAAGATCTGAGGTTCATCCTTAACCTTCAATTTTATAAGCACAATTTGATTAATTCACTATAGAAATGATGGTGGCACAAAAATGATCAGACTGGTTCCCTTCTCTCAACTCTCATCACCACTGCCTGTATTATCTTCCCATTAGGATAGATTCCCCCAAGTGTGATCAATTCTTCAAAGAATTTGACTCTCCCATGGCTCTGAAGCAAGGGTACCAAATGAGGTACTTTTTTTTTTATAGCAATGCAGGGTTGACAGATCTACCAGATTCAAAGGGTTCCCAGCTTAGAGCACTGTGTTCAAGAGCAAGACTTAGTTGTCCTTAGGCAGTTTTATTTGCAACAAGGAAGGGAGACAGGCAAAGCCCCAACTCCCAGAAGGAAGATTTAGCCATTGCTTATAAGCACTATTTGGTTAGTCACATGTTTTCTTCTTTGCAGTTGACTAAACTTCAGGTTAAGCTCATTGGGTTGCAGTCCAGTCTCCAAAGCAGTTAGTAAAAACTGCCCAGACCCTGAGAATTCTGTCTTATCTAACAACAATGTAGCACTCTCCTATGAGCACTGAGTATTTTTTTCTGTCATTTGACAGTTTTAAAATTATTCTTTAATTTGCTTTTTCAAAAAAAAATTCTAGTAGCCATGACAAATTCACATTCTTTTTACTCATTCTATTTCCTTCGGTTATAACTTTGAGAAAATGGGGATTCCATTTTCATGAGGGGAAAAAGCAGATGTGGGGAAGGAGCATAGTTCTAAATGGCCTCCCACTTCCAAGCTTGACTCCCTCCAAACAGCAACCAGTGAAGTCACTTTAAAACCTTAGTCGATCAACTTCCTCTTCTGCTCAAAACCATCCAGTGGTTTCCCATTGCTTTTAAAATAAAATTCAGCTGTGCCACCACCGGCAAGGCTGTGCTGTGCAACCTTGTTTATTGCAGCCACACAGGCCTTTGTTCCTGAACCATCCCACTTGTCACATTAGAGCCTTTGTCCTAGTTCATTGACGTAGACACTTGGCTCCTTGTCCTTCAGGGTTTTTTGGCTCAAACATATCACCTCCTCAGACTGCCTTCCATGTCTCCCCATCCGATTCATTGTTTTAGTTTGTTTATTGCATCTATCACAGCCTGAGATGATCCTTCCTTTGGTGATTCACTGGTTCTTTTTCTGGCCCATACCACAAAGGAAGCTAGGAGACAAGCAACCTTAATTGGCTCCTTTATTGCAGCAGCCCCCGCCTCTTGATTAGACATTGCTAGTTAAGAGAATGAAGAGCTATGTGGGCCTGCCTCAGTGCTCTTTTCATTTTTATTTTTTTCCGTGCAGAAAGTAAAGCAGTTTATTGGCAGGGTGCCAAGCGAAGAGACATAGTGAGTTAATGCTCAAAATCCGAACTTGCAGTGCCCTTCATCTTTACTGAAGGGGTTAACTAGACGAATGTGAACAAGGTTAAGGAAGCACCCTCGAAATGAAGCCAAAGCTCCTGCATTACAACAAACCTCGGGAGGACGAAGTCTTCATAGGGTATTGGGGAGCCAAAGGGTGGAGAGTAAATAGGAAGAATCAGCGAGGTGTAGTCTCTTTTCACATGTTGGACTTAGGACAATGCTTTGAGAAAGCTATTTGGGTCTAGAGTCACTTGGAAGAGTTTTCTTTATTTCAGATAAGGTAGCTTGATTGAAAGCAAACAGGAAGCACCCTGCGAAGAGTAAGAGCGAAGACCTGCGAGTGCCGCAGCACTTTGGCGGAATCCACACCATCGGTAACAGGCCACCCGCCTTTGTGGCCCCGGGTCCTCAGCCCTCCCCAGCGACCCAGGTCCCACTGCAAACGCCACCCTTCGTCCCTTCGCAGATCTTCTTGGAGCGCTAAAAGAGCTTTCAAAACACTAAATGAAACTGACATCTTTTCCTAAATTGAAAAAAAACCCTGAAATTTTCAGAAACGCGCAGAAAAAGAAGGTCTGGTACCCGCATTTCTCTGGGCCTCCCATCCACCTCCACCCCCGTTCTCCTACGCACAGATCTTCCACGTCCAGGGCGGGGCGTAGCCGCTGACGCCACCGCGGGACTGCGCAGCCGCGGGGCGGGCTCTTAGGTGGTGTCGCGCGCCGAACAGTTCGCGCGGGAGCGGGACGTCAGGGCGCTGGGTCCGCAGGTCGGTAGGATCCGGAGCTGCTGCGGGGCGGCGGGGAAGCCAGGATGGCGACTTCGAACCGGAAGACCTCGACCCCAACCCCCCTGGCCTCCAAGAGAGCTCACCCGAGAGATCCCTCGGCGGAGGTCCCGAGCAAAAGTAGTAAGAGTTCGGCGCCGCCCCTGCCGTTACCGTCGTCCGGACCTTTTGTGGAAGGGTCTATCGTCCGCATCGCGATGGAGAACTTCCTGTGAGTGGCCGGAGGCCGCACGGCGGTGGGGAAGGCGAGTGGGCCCTCAGGCTGGGGGCGCGCGCGGCGGGTGTGCGCGCGTGGGTGGGTGTGTGTCTGCCTTGCGGTCTTGCGGAGAATTGTGAAGGGATTGCCAGCACATCTATTGGTAGGCTTTGGAGATTGATGTATGTGTTGGCGTGCTAGGTATGTGTCTTGTGTGATACAATATTTTTAAAAATTTGTTCTACCAACGTTTTTTCAAGGCGTCATTTGCTGAGAAGTGGACGTAGTGGGGATTAGGTCTCTGCCCGCTGGAAGCAGGGCCTACGGAGGAAAGACATATCTGGAATTCACACAATTATGGTCTTTAGGGACTCCTAGGAAGCAACAGTTTAATCAGAGTACTAGTGAGGTTGCAAAGTACCAGAAAATTAATCCTTACTGTCAATCGTTGGGCCTCTCAACGGACCCTTGACCCCAGCTAATCCACTTTTCTTCCCTGGTTCCTACCTACCTCTCCCTCCAGACAACTAATAATCGTACTAATCATTTTAGAATTCAGTAATGTGTTTTAACACAAATACCGTGTTAGTAATATAGCACCTTACAGTTCATTTGATCAAGATGTTTTTCAAGCTTGCACAGAGTGGCATAGGGGAAATAATTGCAGTAACATTAACATTTTTCCAAACACCTATAACGCCATTTATAGAAGTAGGTGCTTTATTTATACAATGCTCTCATTCTTTCTTCACAACAACTCTACATTATCTCTTGATGAGATAAGCCGACAGAGTTTCATTTGCCCACACACAGCTTGTTAGTAGCTGAATTACTATTTGAATCTAGATCAGGCAAGATCATCAAATGAATTACCAACGATAATGTATATATCAGAATGCCATAGGGGCACAAAGGATGAAGTGGTTAATATCTTCCACAACTGTGAGAAAGGGCTTTCTTTGTACCGATTTTATAAAAGTCTTAAAAGAAGGGAAGAGGACTGTAGACGGGAGGAACCACTTGCAGCAGTTTGTTATGTTTAGGAAGCATTAAGTATTTTAGTAAGATAGACCACAGGATGTGGACATAGGTGGTACCGAACAGGTAGGCAGCTATTGAGGTCTGTGTTTACTGTGCTAAGGAATTCCAGCTTCGTTCTATAAACAGCCAGGATGCGTATTGAGTAGTGAATAGCATGTGATTTATATTACTTTGGAAGCACTGTGAAGGATGATTTAGAAAGGGTGCAAGATTGGAGGCAAGAAGACCTTTGCAATACTAAGACAAGGGGTGATCAGGATTTGAACCTAGAAGTTGCACTGGGGAGTAGAAACAGCAAGAAGAGAGATTTGATGGGAGTTGGCTACAACTCCCATTAATTGTGATTAATTGTGAAGCATGAGGGTAAGGGAGATCTGCAGCGTTAGCTAATTGTTCAGATATGGTGCTGTTCAGAAGAGGGAGCAATTTGGAAAGAATAATAATAAATGCCTTTTGGACCCTGTGACTTGAAGTTTCCTGTGGGGCATCTAACAGAGATCTTCCATAGGCAGTATTTTTAACTATCTGAAGCTTACAGGAAAATGTGAACAGACGAGAAATTTGGGGATCATGCATATAAGTAATTGTCAAAGTTGCAGAAATGGTTCTGATTGCTCAAAAGGAAATAATAGATAAGAGGAATAGAAGGCCAAGTACAGAGTCCTGGAGGAATGCCAGCATAAGGATGAGCAGAAGAGGAAATCACAGGCTGAAAAGAGATTGTTCGGGGAGGTAAGAGAAAAACCAAGGGAGAGTATTATTAAAGAAGGCAAGGAAAAAGTGTTTCAAAAATATCTGCTATGTTGAAGTCAGATAACAGGACTAAAAAAGAGCCCACTGCGTTTGGCAGTTAGGAAATCTTTTACCCTTTGATGAAACAGTGGAAGAAAACTATTGCATTCATAAAAGAATGAATGAGTGAGGAAGTAACCTTGGATGTGAAGAGAATAAAAAATCTGAATGGAAAATGCAGAGCTAAGTAAGGTTTTATTTTCACAGTGAAAGGACTTGAGTTTTAGGAATGATGTAAGAGAGATAAGCTTAGGCAAACAAAATGGTCTGGAAAAGAACGGTCAAGGGAAGGATTCCTATGAGTGAACCAAGTCAAATAGGGTTGAGAGTGGAGGGAGAGATTTCTCGGCAGAAGGAACAGCATGTTTAAAGGCTTTCTCTGAGAAAGGAAGGAAGCCTAAAGTAGTCACGAAACTGAAAGAAATTCATCATAGGTAGAATTTAGAAGTCTGATAGAGAAGAGGGGGAGGGAGGTAGAAAGTACAAAAAGGGGAAGCTGGAGCTAAATTGTGAACGATCCTATTTTTTCTTTTTAAAAAATTTTTTAAACAACTGACTTCAGATTTGCATGTCTGTGAACATGATTTGGTGATTGATTGAGGGGTGTTGTATGCAGAGGTTAAGGAGATAGTAGAATAAAAGATAATGCAAAACTAATTAATACCTAGGTTTCTGATATGGTCAGTGGGGTGAATGAAGGTACCATTCACTAGGAGATCAGTGGGCTTTGTTTTGAATGTGCTGTTTGAGGTGACTGTTGTGGGACATCCAAACAAAGTTACTGAGGTGATGATTTAATTTATAGGTCACCTGGACTGACTTTCAATATATAGATACTACTCAAGGCCATAGAGAATACCCGAAATACCAAGCAAAGTATATAGTATGGGCCTTTGACAATAGCTGTTTCAGGGGAAGCTTAGGCAAAAGGGAACTCACACAAAATTTCCCAGTAAACATAGAGTCAGAACAGTTAATTTTTTTAAATATAAAGGATTTGTTTTGTTTTTGGCAACTCTTCCTGTTTATAATATATAGGCCACAAATACTTACACTTTTGTCTGTTTTCATTGTTTTGTTAAATACCAGTTGCATCATTATTTTAGAAAGATAGTTGCACAGAGATTTCACAGAAGGAGATTCGACTGTTTAAAGAATGGGGCATGTGTGTTGGGATTAAGAAGTTCCAAGTCAGATAATATTCCAGATGTGTGAAATTACCCAACTAGTTTTATTTTAACCATTGTGTAGAGTTCTGTCAAGACCCAGCTGCTAACAGAACAAAGTCTCTGAAATATAAAGTAGATAGATGTTATGTAGAGATATGGGGTGGAAACCTGCCAGAAAATACCTCTCCTTTACCATGTGTTTTTATCTTTATCACCACCTGGCATTTCAAAATTGTTCATTTCTTTGAGTATTACAATTGAAGTGTGTTTGGTTAAAATACAAGCTGTGGCAAAAGTAAGCTTACAGTTGTGAGTATGTGAAACATGGTTTGTTTTACTATTTATTAATTATTGTATATTTTCTATATGAACAACTGTAAACCTACTTTTGCCCCACCCAATATTTAGTAGGTTAGTAGCAGGTAAAACATTTATTCTTGGGGAATTAGTTGACAGCTAACTGAAACCCCATGGGAACAGGACATTCTTTATGGGTTTTAATTCAGGGTATTCAAAGACAAGCTAGAAAGCTCTCTGAGTCAGAGTTTGCTTCACGCTTTGCCATGGCTGTCTCAGGCGACTGTGAAGGATTAGATGCTGTTGCTGTAGGTGGAGCGCTAGACAGCGCGCAGCTTTCCGTCACAGGGACTGTCGCACAGTCGGTGTTGGTGCGTTCCTGTTCCTCCCATGGGATACATTTTATTCGAGTGTGGACTGTGCCTTCCTGGGTAAATTTCTGGCAGCAAATTAAAGCCAATGGATGTAATATTTTTAAATTAATAAGAAAACGAAACCAATGGGCTGATATACATCTTCAGTTTTCTAATTAGAGTAAAAACAATTTGTTTGGATTCTTTCAAATACTAGACTATGAAAAGTTGCTATTAAGTATTGTAATTAAGACAAATGAAATACAAAAATCTACAGACCTCAAATGAGCCATGGCTTCTCTTACATAAAATTTGTAAAAAATTATTTTATAGTTTTAAATTTTATTTTTCAATTACATCCAATATTATTTTGCATTCGTTTCAGAGGTACAGCATAGTGGTTAGACAATCATATACTTTACCAAGTGATCCTCTGATACTTCCAGGACCCACCTGGCACCACACATAGTTATTACAATATTAGTGCCTATATTCTCTATGCTGTACTTTACATCCCCGTGGCACAATAGCTATTGTTATAGTTACTCTATAACTGTTGTACCAATTGTACTTCTCCCTTCACCTTTTTTACCCAGCCTACCGCCCAACCCTCAGTCTGGCAACCATCAGTTTTTTTCTCTGTATCTGTGAGTCTTTCTGTTTTATTTGTTTATATTTTTCTTCAGATTAGCTCTTTTGTTTTTTCCACTGATAGATTTTTTCCCCTCTAGTTTATTAACAACCTATAAGTAATATTAAATTTGTAACATGAGCTGGCTTTTAAAGGAATTTGAGTAAGCCTGTAGATAATGGTAATGTAAAGCAAGAAAAAGTGCTTTAGTAAAGAAAATATTCTTCTTCTCTGCTTAGTGATTTTACCTTTTTCTAATTCAGAACATACGATATCTGTGAAGTATGCCCTGGACCCCATTTGAATATGATTATTGGAGCTAATGGGACTGGGAAGTCCAGCATTGTGTGTGCCATTTGCCTTGGATTAGCTGGCAAACCTGCTTTCATGGGACGGGCGGATAAGGTGAGTTAACATAAGTACTTTTTAAAAAATCTCAGAGGTGACTTGCTTTTAGTAAGAAATCAATGTCTGCATTTCAGTTCCTTTGATATAGTAAAAGCATAGTGCTTGAATATAAAGAATGAAGTTGGAAGGAAGAGAATCTGGGAGAAACTTTCCATTTCTAGAAGTATTTGGGGCTGTATCTATACGAAGAGAATTCTCTGAGTATATAACACTTGAAGTTCTTAGATAGTCTAAAATGTTGTTGGTTTTTTGTTTTGTTTTTTTAATATTTTGCCAGGCTTGTGGAAAGTAAATTTACCAAAGACAGAAACAAATAGTGTGGATCTGAAAACTTAAGTAACTCTGGAGTTGTTTTCCCAGGGGCAGTTGCTTACCTTGTACTTAAAAGCCTGGCTTTGAATTGGTTCCATGGGATAGGGGGCCCTGAAGGTGGTGGGAAAGGGCTAGAATATAAAATGAAAAGCCAAGCACCGTGTGCAGCAAAGAAAACATCTCAGAATGGACAGTGGGGTTCTTTACTTATCTCATTGTAAACTCTGAATACAATGGGGGGAAAAAAGAAACTCTTCCAAAGAATTCTTAACCATAAGCCTTAACACATGTTTGGGGCCCAGATTCATATTACCTGTATGGCCTAACTATCATAAATGGTAATTTTAGTTTAGAGTGGCTTCAGTTAGTAATATCTCTAGGCATTGGCAGAAGTAAATGCAGATCTGCTTACGAAAAATAGCTTCAGTGCTATCCTCAAAAGAATTCAGACATAAAAGCCTAAGAAATCATGAGTCCATAACTAAAAATCACAAAACATAGGACAAAATGAATTCATTTTGTTTATACTATAAGGTAGTATATATAGTAAGTGTGCAGTAGCATTGTGTCTAAAAAAAATGTACATACCTTAAAAAATACTTTATTGCTAAACAGTGCAAACCACATGAGCTTTCAAGTCACCATCTTTTTGGCATTGATAGACTCACTCAGTGCAAGGTAGCCATAAAACTTCAGTTTGTATGTCAAAAAAACCAACATCTGCAAAGTGTAATAAAATGAAGTATTTCTGTATGGATGATCAGCAATTAAGCTTGAACTAATGGAAATGTTATAAACACTGTGGTCAACAATTGGAGAGCACATACTCTTTTTAAGCACAAATGGAACATTAAAAAACACCATCTACTGAGCCATAAAGCAAATATTAAAGAGTTGTTATTGTACAGGCCATATTCTCTGACCACAATTCTGTTAAAAGAGAAGTAATAGCAAAAAAATAACTAAGTTTATTCCATTTGTTTGGAATAAAAAATATAATTCTGTGTTATACATAGCTCAAAGAAGAAATCTTAATGGAAATTAAAAAATAACAGCAGAAAATAGTTAACAGTGATATAGTAAGCCCCACAAAACAAAAACTACTTCCAAAAAGACTAATGAAATCAGTAACCTCTGAAAAGATAATGTGGGTGGTGGGGTAAAGAACAGAAAATAAAGGAATGTAAAAGGTAGCAGTTAAGGTATGTTACCTTGTGGTCCATACACCCCCAAATTTAAGAAGTTTGAAAATACAAAAGGTTAATTCTTGCTTTTGCTACTTACCTAGTCTAGATCCTTTGTGGTGACTTAATGTCCCTAGGCCAATGGAGTCATTTCAGTACATACTTCCATGATTGTCACATTGGGGAAGGGAAATTGGCTGTTAAAATTTCCTCCAAGAAGTGTGATACATCTTTGTTTCACTGAAGTGTCAGCAAAGCAAGTTGAAAGGACACACCTTGCATCAAAGAAAATGGGTAAATACAAGTCTGCCATGGGCTTGACGGAGAAGCAGAATATTCACGAACTGCCCTGGTGGTTACCACTGACACGTTGCCAGAATGCAGCAGAAATTTTAAAGGATTTTAAGTGCCCCGACTGCTGTGGCTCAGTCGGTTGGGCATTGTTTCACAGAGTGAGAGGTTGCTGGTTCAGTTCCTGGTCAGGGCACATACCCAGGTTTGGTTCCCAGTTGAGGGGCTTACGAGAGGCAGCTGATTGATATTTCTCTCCCTCTCTCCCTCCTTTTCCCTCTCTCTAAAAAATAAATAAATAAAATTTAGAAAACGATTATAAGAATATTATGAACCACTTTATGCCAATAAATTTTAAATATTTTAAAAAAATGAATATATAGGTTTCTACAACTATAGAAATTATCAAAACTGACTCTAATGAAAAAAAATAAGTCAGCTGTTAACATTTTTCTCAGAACACCAGACAATTATGGATTAGTTCAACAGCAATAATTACTTATTTTACATAGAGAATATGACCCTAGGTACCAAAATTGATCGAGAAAAGAGTGAGAAAATTATAAGCCTGTCTCATTCATTCATGAATATAGAAGCAAAATTCTCAAAAAAAAAGAAAGAAAAGAATCTGCTGAATCTAGTACAGAAAATGCTTAATACATCATGATCAAATTGAATTTATTTAAGGCATGGGAGAGTGATTGAACATTAGAAAAACGTAACATAATATGTTTTAAAGAACTGCATGATCATCTCAATAAATAATTATTAAATTCACAGTAATTTATGATTTAAAAACTCATAGCAAATTAGGAATTGATGGGATCTTTCTTAATTTTATAAAAGATGTCTTTGAAAGTACATAGCAAATTTGGTAATAAGCCAAGGTTACCTACTATCATGGCTGTTCAACATTGTACTGGAAGACAAAGTAAAGATACAAGTTGGAAAGACAGAAAATGGTCATTCACAGGTCATATGAGTGTCTGCGTAAAAACCACATACACACAAAACTCTAGATAAGCTTCCTGAGCATTAATATGGAATTATCTAAGGATTGTTAGATACAAGATTATATAGCAAAAGTCAATTGCAAAGGTACACTATTAATGAACAGAAAAATATAATAAAAGTAGGCACCATTTATAATAGCAACAAAAGTACAAGTTACAGAGCAGTAAGTAAACAGAAGACATGTATGGACTGTATTCAGAAATTCAGAAATGATCTGCCCTGGATAGAGTAGCTCAGCGGATCGAGTGCGGGCCTGCAAACTAAAGGATCGCAGTTCGATTCCCAGTCAGGGCACATGCCTGGATTGCAAGCCAGTTCCCAGCATGGGACACGAGAGGCAACCATACATTGATATTTCTCTCCCTCTCTCCTTCCCTCCCCCCTCTAAAGATAAATAAAATTTTAAAAAATGATAAATATTAACAAACTTTAATGTTTGGTTAAATGGAGAGAATCACTGTATCACTGACATAAAAATGTTATTCTTCACACATATCCAATATCATTTCAGTCAGAATCCCAATACCGTTTATAGAAAATCACAAGATGGTTCTAAAATTTAGAAGGAAGAACAAAAGACCAAATAATAGCTTAGATACAGCTAAAGAAATAGAACAAAATGGGGAAACTTGTCCTACCAGATATTAAGACTTAATATGAAATTATAGTAATTTAAGACACATGCTTTGGTGTAGAAATATAAAATAGACCAATGTGATGTGACAGAATGAAAAGCCCAGATATAAAACCGTGATTAGTATGCTCTTGATTTATGACAGAACTGACCCTGTAGGTGTGTGGGGAGGAAATGGATAAATGGTACTGAGACAATTGGCTCTCCAGACAGGAAAAAAAGAAATTGCGTGCTGTTCTCACACTGTAACAAAAAAGAATTTAAGGTGAGTTGAAGATGTAAATGGGATTTACTAGAAAGGTTTATTTTCAAAAATTTTATTTATTTACTTTTAGAGAGAGGGGAAGGGAAGGAGAAAGACAGGGAGAGATACATGGATCTGTTGCTTCTTGCTCGCCCCTGACTGGGGACCAGGCCCACAGCCCAGGCATGTGCCCTAACTGGGGATCAAACTGGTGACCTCTCAGTTTGCCTGGGTTGCTGGCCAGGTGCCCAGTAGGGGGCACATAAGAGGCGAGTATGCATTGATATTTCTCCCTCTCTTTCTCCCTCCCTTCCTCTCTCTCTAAAAATAAATAAATAAAGTTTTTTAAAAAGTGGTTTGTAAAGTTTTGTGCTGGAGATTTCTCACTGGACGATGCTCCGTGGTTGGGTAGACCAGTTGAAGTTCATACTGATTAAATCAAGCCATTGATTGAGAACAATCAGTGTTATACTGCATGGGAGATAGCTGACATACTCAAAATATCCACATCAATAAAGTTATTGGTGAAAATGAAAAATGTATCCTCTGTTTTATTGAAAAAAACTAAGTAGACTTTTTGGCCAACCCAATACATGGTTTTATTTCTTAAACGGTACATGAGGTATATATATACCGCTTGGTATATATTTCACATAGAAACCTGTTTTAAAAAGTAGGCCTTGAGAGTTGAGTTGATAACCTACTGTAAAATATTCTTAAAACTTGAAATGATTCTTTACATTTTTCTAAAGTTATTGTGAATATTGCAATATTATCAAAAGAATATTTTAAAAAACAATATTATAGGTTTCTTAGCCAGGCTAAAAAATTAATGTAGGGCTATAAGATTGAGGCATAGATTGCTTAAGATTATAAATAAACCTATTCAAAATATGTGCATGTTTTTAATGTTATATGGGAGGCATTTATGAGGTAGAAAAGGTACCACTCTGTTAGTAATTAGCCTTCTGACCTTAGTTAATTGTCTGGACTTCCATTTTTCTTTATTTCAAAGATAAGGGGGTTGGAATAGATAACTTCCAAGGACCAAGTCAGAATTTTATAAATATTAATGTAGTTTTCAATTGTCATAAATTATTAATTCTTACCTCTGCATAATGGTTTGCTAGATTGTACTCCACGGTGTGTATAGTAAGAATAGATTGGGCTGTAACAATTTTCACCAACCTTTCGGTGAAAATTGTCAAATGAAGACACTTCTCATTTTTAAGTGATAGAGGTTTTTAAGGAGGCTGGCAGTGCATTTTCTTAGATGACAAATTGCAGACTTCGGGTATCCAGAGATGTACAAGTATTTAGGGAATGCCCATTTACTTAGCAAACATTTTTAATGTTGTCTTTATGTTTGAATGCTAATATAAAAATTTAACACTGGCATGTTGGGTACCATTCATATATGTACTCTACAGTAAGAACTGCCTCCTGATTTTTTCTTTTGCTTGGTACAAAGTATTTTGAATGCTGCAAGCTAGTACATAGCCATTGTCTTTTCTTAAACAGAGAGGTTAAGTTTTTGCTTTTCTCAAGGTCATGTAACTTATCTATTACTTTCTAGTGACAAGAACAGACTCTTCCACCTTTCTGGAACTCAAGTGTCATCATTTATTAAATGGATATAATACATATCTCATAAGGTAGCTCATGAGTATTAAATGAGAAAAATTGTATGTGAAGAGCTTAGCACAGCAGGATATAGTAACATTTAATAAATGTTAGTTGTGTGTATGATTGTTATCACTGCTGTTACCACTATTAAAAAGATAATTATTTCCCAGGTGTCTTATAGCCTGACTTAAGATTCAGTCTGATTTTTTTATGCTCCAAGTCTGTTTTCATGCTTATGCTCATACACATGTAGAAACTAGCTCAAATAGTCTTACTTAAATTATATTTACCCCGTGTATTGCTCTTTTTAAAAATATACTTGGTGACAGTTATCTCCTGATTAATAACTGGATAAGTTACTAATATTTAATCTGTGCAACTACATTGAAGTTTCTAGTAACTTCAGTGAGATTGGCTATATAGCTCTTTATGGCTATTCTGTAGAACTTGTTTCCCACTGGCTTTCTTCTCTCTGGGAGTGTGTTAGGTATAATGGCTAAGAACCCAAGCTCTGGAGCTAGATTACCTGGGTTTAGATCCTTGCTCTGTACCACTTACTGGCTTTGTCATGAGTTTTGTGGGAGGCTGTCTGGCACATAAAAAGTTCAAGAATTGGTGACTAATATTACTGCTTTTTGTGGGTAGAAACAATAAAGGGGCATTTAATACAAAGTAGTTTTTGAGTTACTATTGATCTGACAAATAATAACTGCTAAATCTCTTAACCTGAGAATGTCATTACACAGTTCACTATGTTTTTTTGTTTTTGTTTTTGTTTTTTTTAATTTCTTAGGTTGGCTTTTTTGTGAAGAGAGGATGTTCCAAAGGCATGGTTGAAATTGAATTGTAAGTGTTAAAAGTGCTGAAACTACTTCTATCCCTACAATTTCTTAGCTTATGTTTATGCTTTCTTGATGACTGTAGAAAAGAATAATAAAATAGTATTATGACATAAATATTGGAAATATTTCAAGAATATTTAATCCAGATAAATTTTTAATACATCTTTAAAACCAAAATTGTAAGAATTTTTTTAAATTAGTAAGGAAACTATAAGTTTATAGAAGATAATGCAATAGAAATTTCTCCGTTACATACTCATTATGAAATTGCAGCATTTTTTTACAAATTTAAAATATTTTTGTGTGTGTTGATTTTGAAAGTAATACTTGCTTGATAAAAATGCTAATAATATAGAAGTGTATAAAGTTGAATAGGAAGGTCTTCTTGATATAATTGTACTTCTCAAAGTACCCGGTAAATAATTTGGTGAATCTCATGTATGGCAAGTATTCGGCACCAGTGTCACCATTTTCCATTTCCTCCTTCATGGCAGAGATCGATAATTCACTATGGTATTTTTTTTCCTCCAGCCTAGATGTTATCAGTTTACCACTCTTGGCATCCATTTCTGATGGATCAGAGTTAGGCTTTAAGATGAAACCAGTTAACTATCTTGGTGTATATACTCCCAATCTTTTATAGATGAAAATGCACATGATTTAGGTGATTTTTAGAAAGTTTTTTCAGGGGGAGTGTTTATAGAAAATCATGGAATTTTTTAGCTGAAATAGCTCTCAGAGAGTATCTAATAGTCCTGTCATTTTATAGGATATGAGGAAGTGATCTTGTTACTCAGAAATGGTTAGAAAAAGTTTTGAAGTGATCTTTTTACTCAAAAATAGTTAGAAAAGTTTTTACTTACGTAGAGATGAGTAGTAAGTACACATGGAAGTAAAAAGAAAATAGATTTTACTTACCTTATTAAAATACATAATGAGTATTTTACTGAAGGATACAAAACCAAGATCTGAATAAATGTTGAAACATATTCTGTTCCTAGAAACATAAATTTAATATTAATATGCCAGTCATTTCCAAATTAATATATACATTTGATATAATTCCAGTGAGAGTCTCAACAGGTAAATTTACAAGTTGATTCTAAAGTTCATCTGAAAGAATAAATGTGCCACAAAACCCAAGGAGATTTTGAAAAAGCAGAATCATGAATAACATATTTGTGTACCAGATGCTAAAGTATACTATAAAGTCGTTTATAGCATGTTATTGGTGCAGAAAGAGCAGCAGAATGGAGAAAATTGGGACGGAGCTAAATGTATATGAGAATTTAATTTATTGTTTAAATGGGTGGTATAATTACTCATATTGAGTTGGAATAATGGGCTATTAATGTTTCTTAAACAGAAAATAGGCTATATGCTTACTAGTTATCAAGGAAATTAAAATAATGATTTTTTTCCTCTCTGTTTTGGAAAATTAAATATAAAATTCATTAATATGAAGGTACAGGGAAGTTAATCTTGTCATGAATTGTTCATGGGAACCTAAGCAGTATATCATATTTGGCAGTATTTATTGTCCAAAATAGAATTTTAAATAGAAATATTCTTTGATCTGGTTACTGTTCTAACAAAGATTTACTCATTTGCACAAAATTAGCTTTTTCCTAATTTTAATAGTGAAAAATTATAAACAACTCAAAAGTCCATCGTTAAATAAAATTTGCTATGTCATACAGTATCCATATGGATATAATCTGGGTGGACCTTGAAAATATTATGCTTATTGAAATAAGCTAGACACAAAGACTGTAGTCTATAATTCCATTTATGTAAAATGTTCAGAATAGGCAAATCCATAAAGACAAAATAGATTAGTTGTTGCTGGGGTATGAGGGGAGGGGAGAAATGGGGAGTGACTTTTTAATAGGCATGCGCTCCTTTTGGGGGTGATGAAAAAACTCTGGAATTATATGGTGGTGATATTTGCACAGTCTTGTAAGTATATTAGAAACCATTGTTGCTACATACATTCTTTTACCTTAAAATGGTGAAAATGATAAATTTAACATTATGTGTATTTTCCCACAATAAAAAATTTGAATTTTTATTTCAAAAAGGTAGAAAATAGATGTGAATTATATCTTGGTTTTAAAAATTGCCAAAGATACTTGTGAGTTAGCCCTGAGACTGTTGATTAATCACAGTGGTTTCTTAGATATTGAAACTAAAACAAATATACTAAGCCAGTTACATGTATAAAATGCAGGCAGAGAATTAGTATTTAAATTTCAAAATTCTTTTATGGACAGCTGCAGATGTTAAGCACTCTTGACTTTCTATTATGACTCTCTAAGGCCCAGTTGTTTTCTTAGTTATCTTAATAGATAAACTACTAGCTCTAATAATCTAACCAGTGACCATTAACCAGAGTTCTGTTACCAAGTCTAGCACAAGGGGAGGTTTCCCTTTCCACAAACAACACGGTTACATTGTGGTTCCGCATGGCCTTGAGAGTACTAAAGCAAACCTGTTAGTCAGCAGTTACTGAAATTGTTATTGCTGTTGAATAAATCCTGCATTAATTAGGCATGTACTCATTGAGTATAATGGTGGATAGAATAAACTCTGGCATGGAATTATGAGATCATTTTTCAACTCTTTATTGAGTGCCTGTACCTTGGGGAATATAGCATTCTGCCTTCGTGGCATTTATGATTATGGGGGGAGGACAGAAAAATAAGTAGGTCAGATAGATATTATGTTCGATGATGATAATAAGTGTAGAACAATAAAGCAGGAAAGGATAGGGAGTACCAGAGGGGTGGTTACAGTATTAAATAAGATGACTAGGAAAGTTTTCAGTGAGAAAATAGTATTTGAGCCAAGACATGAAGGAGATAAGGGATGAGCATGGAGATACTTGGGGAAATAGCATTTTGGGTAGAGGAATCTGCAAATGCTAAGATCCTGCATTGGTACCCAGTGTTACTGAATTGCAGTGAACAGGAGACTAGTAAAAGATAGATCTGAAAATATCGAGAAGCCAACTAACTCACAGAGCCTTGTAGGCCAATGTAAAGACTTTGCATTTGTTTTCAATAAGATGTGAGGCCACCAGGATTTGTGCAAAGGCGTGGCATTTAGATTGCTGTGTGAAAAACAGATTGTAGGAGAATAGAGGCAAAAGCTTGGATTTCAGTTAAACGACTAATAGAATAACCCTAAGAGAGATTAAGATAGTTTAGGATTTGCTCACAAATTGGATAGAGGGTGGGAAGAAAGGCATCAAGGACTGTAAAGTATCTGGCATCCTTAAGTGTGGAGATTCTACTAAGTGAGGTTGAGAAACCTTCTACAGGAGGTTTTGGGGTAAGATCAGAAGTTCATGTTGGAGCAAATCATATATCATTCAGTTAAGGTGCTACTACTTATAAAATGCAGCTTCCTGTAACAGAGTTTAAAATGTGCATCCCAATTTCAGAAATGTTAAGGCATAAACCAACAATAAAAAGAACCAATGCTTTTCAAAGGTAGTAGACCACTGGGTAAAGTTTGAGGTGCCTCGTAGATGAATGTTGAGTGGGTAGAACTAAACCTTATTGCAATGCAGCATTTAGAGTTCGAACATAGGAAAGGAAACTGAAGAATTTGCAAGTCAGAAGAATGTATCTGGAATGTAAAGCTTTAAATGCCGACGAGGGAGTAATCTGTGTCTGATACTGCTGATAGGTGTGGTAAAGTGAGGGACTGAGGACAGAGCTCAAGATTTAGTCATCATTGACCTTGACAAGGTTTGAGGGGAGCTGGTGCTTTTATTTACTCCTTGAATGTTTAGGAAGGCCTGTTGAAAATACTTATGAGCTGAGAACTGAATGATAAAAATGAGCCAACTATAAGAACTGGAATTAGAGTATTCTGGGCAGAGAAAATAGTTTATGTATAGATCGGAGGTGGCATTGTTTCTGAGGAACAGGAAAGTGGTAGTTTGGCTTGAATAAAGTGAGATTGTTTTATGATTCTGAAAAATGTCATTTACATTGTTGGGAGTATTCCTTTCTGTTCAATTAATTTCCTGATATTCACCCAGTTTTTCATTCTTAGATTAAGCGCAGTGGTCATAATTTGCTTTTGATGCATTGATAGATTTGCTGTCTTGTGTTATTGGGATTTTTACATCAGTATTTTGTTTGTGAGTTATTTGAATGTTTGGTTAAATTTAGTGGTAAAATCATCTGAGTCTAGAGTTTTTTGTTTTGTTTCTTTTTTATTTTTAACTTGATTTATTTAATGGCAGTGGGATTGATTAGTTTTTGTTTTCTTGCATAGTTGTGGTAATTTTTAGTTTTCTAAAAATTTTTTCAGTTTTTCCTAGTTGTATTTCCTTTTTTATTCATGTTTTTTTCTTGATTTGAAAAAAATGGTTTTTCAGTTTTATTAGTCTTTTTCAATGTGTTAACTTTTGAAATTGTTTTGGGTTTTATATCAGTTTTCTATTTCATTAATTTTTACTGTCATTTTTTCTAATCCTTTAAAGTTTTGGTTTTCTTGTTTTTTTATTTCTTGAAATGAATACCTGTACTAATTTTCAGTCTTCTGTTTTTTTCTAACAAAAATAGTTTTGGTTAAAATTTTCCTGTTGGTATTTAGTTCCATCTCCCAAATTTTGGTACATAATATTTTTTCTCTTTATCTTTTCTAAATATTGAATACATTTTCTTTGAGGTTATAATTAGAAGTTGTTTCAAATTCTAATGCAGTGATTTTCTCGTTATATTTCACTATTGATTTCTACTTTCATAGTAGTGTGGTTAAAAGTATGTACACACACATAAATATATAGTATGTGTATATACCCGCACACATGGTCTTTATGTTATTACTAATCCTCTGAAATTTGTTTAGGCTTATTTTTTGTAATGAGCTTTCATAATTGTCACTTGTTTGGTTGAAAGAATGGTCTGCTATTGAATGGGCAGTCTTCCATATTTGTCCATAGTTCAGGCTTACTAAGTATTAAATCTTACATTTTTGCTCATATCAACTGTCAGATTGATTCCTAATTTCTGAGAAAAGTATGTTATACTAACCCTCTCTGTAGGTTTGTCAGTAACCCCTGTCCTGTCCGTTTTTGCTTTATGTTTGAAACATTGTTAGTTGCAACTAAGATTCAAATTTTTCTATCTTCCTGGTGAATTGAACTTTTTATTATTATGTACTAACTTTATTTTTTAATGCTTTTTGCCTGGGAGTCTTTTTAATTTGCCATTAATGTAGTGAGCAGTTTTTTTCTTTTTTTGAAAGTATATTTTTTGACTTTTTCATTTATTTCAGTCTTTTATCTTTTGTATTTCATTTAAACATGCATAGCTGGGTTTTTAAATATAGCCTTAAATAATGCATATAGTCCATTTATATTTATTATAATTTACTTGTACGCTTGAACTTATTTTACTGTCTTACTATGTGGGGTTTTTTTTAAGATTTTATTTATTTATTTTTAGACATAGGGAGGGAGAAACATTGGTGTGAGAGAGGAACATCAATTGGTTGCCTGTCAAACGCGTCCCCATGGGGACCAAACCCACAACCCAGGCATGTGTCCTGACTGGGAATCAAACAGGAGGCCTTTTGCTTTGTGAGAGGACGCCCAACCAACTGAACACCACCAGTCAGGCCTTGTTCTGTGTTTTTATTTGTCCCACTTTTTATATTCCTCTTCTCTCTGGCATTTGTTTAAATTTTTTTGTTGTTTAAATTTTCTTTGTTGTTTTGAAAATAATACATTCTTGTTAGTGGTTATTAGAATTTTTAACAAGTTTTTTTGGTTTTTTTAAATTATTTTTTTAATCCTCAGTCGAGGATATGCTTTATTGATTTTAGAGGAAGGGAGAGAAACATCGATGTGAGAGAGAAACATTGATTAATTGCCTCCTGTATGTGCCCTGACTGGGGATTGAACGCACCACAACCTAGGTGTGTGCCCTGCTTGGAAATGGAGACACCTAGCCCGGGCCATACGTATTTTTGTTTCTTTTTTCTTTTAAATGAAAGTTAGGTTTATCTGACTTACTGCAGCAAGGATGGAGACACTCCAGAGGAACCAGGGCATCTGAGTACTAGGAGTTGAGGGGGTTTCTCAGAAGATCTGGGATGGTGCTGATGAGGCCAAGGAAGAGTTGGGGAAGCAGGGGCAGTTCTGGATCGCCCCAGTTAAAGAAGGGGGTGGGCAGTTCGGTGATCGGGTCTCTTCATAATTTGATAATTATTATTACTGCAATTAATTATTGTTCAGTTTCATCCATAATGATCTAGCAAGGAGGAAGATGAAAGTGGGTTTACAGTCAGCATTAGTATGGGAGCAGCAGGCAGCCACTCTTGTTAGTTGGAAGGGGAAACTAGTTGAATTTTTCGGTTTCAGAGTGGCCTCTTGTGTGTCTTGTTGAAAAGTGGTTGGATGTGGAGGACCCTTGTAGCCATTGTTTCTATTCTGTGGGCACTTTCTGCATTCAGTTGAGTTCATTATTGTCTGGCTGCCAGCAGGGCTGGTTTTTGTTGTTGTGTATTGTTTTCATTTTTTCACACACCAGGAAACTCGGGGAATGTCTCTGAGGTCTCTCTGTACCTTGGCACTGGCTGCACAGCCTTGGGCGGCAGCACAGCTTTGGATGGGTGGCTGCCTTTGAAACTGGGAAAGCTGGTGTTCATGGTGCCTGTCACCTGCCAGGCCCAGTGAGCAGAGACTGGGATTTAATCTTTATGGGTGCATTATTCAGGTGGTTGGTGATCTGAGGAGACCACGGGTTTGTACTCTAACAGACTGTCTTACATTCCGTTTTAAAATGGCCCTTTTTATAAAGAGAACAAAGTGTAGATAAAGGGTTTGGAATTCAAGGAAAGGTTAGTTGGATTAACAAAACCGCAGCATTCTAGCCCAGGGCCGTGGTCATCTCAGATAACATCCTGAATTGCTTGAAGTCCTGAGGCACAGAGGTGGGACTGCTTATGGTCTTCTGGACTCAGGGTTGGTCATACCTTCAGTTCCTAGAACAATAGTTTTTACATGCATTGATTACTAAGCTTATTAGCTATACTTAAACTAAAATTTTCCAACTTTCCAGTTGCCCATCACCTTCACTTCTTGTGCCTGATTTCCCACAGTAGTATGTGTGGATCCCTTTCAGTGCTGGCACTCTGAGTGTCAACAGGGCTTATTAAGAGGTCATTGCAGTGCCCTGAGACCTTAAGTGGGTGCCTCGTCTGGCATCATCTATCTAAACGTTAGCAAGGGAGAGAAGTAAGAAAGCACAGTTTTATCTGTTTTAAAAAAACATGAGTCATTGCCCCCTGCCTTGACTTAGTGAGACTCAGTTGCCTTGAGTGATTCAGAGATTTTCAGATACCAGGAGGCAAAGGCACACAGTTCTGTTCAGAATTGTATAATAATAATCCAAGCCATAAATGACCATTAAACCAGTTTTTTTTCCCCAATACTATTTTATACAGGGCCAGGTCATCAGAGTTTGATCAAGTACTAACAATGAAAACATACATTGGATATTTTTTGAAAAGAAACTTGCATTGCTTTGAGTAGAACCAAGATGTATGAATTCATAGCAGCTGTGATTTTTAAATATGTCAAATGCCTTTGACATATTTAAGACCTTTTTAAATATGTCAAATGCTTTGCCTCCTTGTTTTGCTTAATATATGCACAGCACCCTGTGAGCTGCATATCATATTCCTCATTTTATAAATGAGGAAGTTGTGTCTTTGAGATTTGAAGTAACTTGATCTAAACCTCTCAACCAGTGAGGGCAAGGAAAGATTTCACACCTAAGTGTGTCTTAGTGTAAGCCCACTATTCTCCAGCAAGCCAGAGAAATTGGATACTACAGCCTTCAGAGGTACTCCACCCCCACTATGAGTGATGGCCACCTCAGTGGCCCTGGAAGAAACCTGTCCCTACATAAAGTCTTGATCCCCTCACGTCTCAGCCTCCACTGTAGCCCCTGCTTCCCAATAGTCAAGCTCAGAAACAGTGTGTGAACACAAATCCAAGTAGCCTAACTGAAAGAAAGGAGTGGCCCCATGATGTCACACCTGAAAATCTGGGCCAATTTGAGGAAACTAAGGCTACAGTACAGTGTTTTTTGTCACCTAAGAGACCTTTAAGTCGGGGTGTTTTGTTTTTCTTTTTTTTTTTTAAGACATTGAGCTGGATTCTCCATGGCTTCTTTGTGGCTTGGTGATATCAAGACATCTGAGAAATTTGCCTTCATGATACTCCCTCCTTCCTTACACAGGAAGGAGTTACACAGGTCTTGCCGTCGTTCATGACTAGGTCCACTTGGTGTATTGTTCATGTCCTGGCCACCTCCTTCATGCCACATAGAGCAACTTCCATCCCTAAACTTCATGATAAAGATAGGTGATAATGTAGCTGGAAGAGCTGGATAAAGAGACTCATGAGGGGAGGGTGGGGATCTGCCTTCCCACTCACAGGATACATCCAAATGACCAATTCAGGACCTTCAGAGGGTGGTGTCTGGTGCATGAATTTACTCACAGATGAAGCTGTACATAAGCTTTGTGCCAGGTCTTGTGGTTGGACTGCAACACATCCAATATTCATCCAGTGTATTAGTTGGGTAGAGCTGCCATTGTTCCACAGAGTTGCTCAAATAACAGAAATTGGCTTTCTCACAATTCTGGAGGTTAGAGTTCAGGGTCAGGGTGTCTTCTAAGGTTAGCTGTGTGTTAGTTACATATGGCCTTTATTATGTTAAGGTATGTTGCCTCTATTCCCACTTTGCTGGGAGTTTTTACATAAATAATGTGGATTTTGCCAAATGCCTTTTTCCACATCTATTGATATACTTGAATTATTTTTATTCTTTATGTGATATATCACATTATACTTGATATGCAGATATTGAACCAACCTTGCATCTAGGGAATAAGTCCTATTGGGTCATTGACCATGGCGTATGAGCTTTTTAATGTATTGCTGAATTTGGTTTGTTGCTATTTTGTTGAGGATTTCTACATCTTTGTTCATCAGGAATATTGGCCTGTAGTTTTCTATTTTTGTAGTGTTTTTGTCTGGCTTTGGTGTCAGGGTAATGCTGGACTTGTAAAATGAGTTTGGGAGTTTTCCCTCTTTAGTTTTTTGGAATAGTTTGAGAAGAATGAATAGGTATTCATTCTTTTTAACTGTTTGGTTAAAATTCACCTGTGAAGCCATCTGGTTCAGGGCTTTTGTTTATTCAGAGAACCAGCTCTTGATTTCATTGATCTTTTGTATTACGGGTTTTTTTTAACTACTTTATTATTTCTTTGGGCTTTGTTCTTTTTCTTTTTCTTTTCTTTTTTTTTTTTTTTTTTCAGTTCCTTTAGATGTAAAGTTAGAGTGTTTATTTAAGAGGTATCTTCTCTTTTGAGGTAAGCTGTATAGTGTGAATTTTCCTCTTACATTTGCTGTGGCTCTGTCCCATGGATTCGGGGACATTGTATTTTAATTTTTATTTGCCTCAAGGTATCTTTTGACTTGTTACTTAATCTCATTGTTATCCCATTCATTATTGAGCACATAATTTAGCCTCCATATGTTTGTGTTTTTTAGTTTTGCGTTTTAGTTTGTGCGTTTTTAGTTTTCTTCTTATAATTGATTTCTAATTTTATACCATTGTGATGGGAGAAGATGCTTCAATTCACTTTTAAATCTGTCGAAACTTGATTTTGGGCATGACATGTGACCTCTCCTGAAAAAGTTTCCATGTGTACTTGAATGAATAGTCTACTGCTTTTGAGTAAAATGTCAAGTAAATCCATCTGATCTAGTGTGTCATTTATGGCCACTGTTTCCTTGATCCAGAGATCTATCCTTTGGGCTCAAGAGGGTGTTCAAGTCCCCTGCTATGACTGTATTGCTATATTAGGAGCAAAGATGTTTACAAGAGTTATGTCCTCTTCCTGTATTGATCCCTTTATCAATATGAAATGCTCTTCTTTGTCTTCTTTTACAGACTTTGTTTTACTCCAGACTGTTTTTATTTATATTTGCATAAAACAACTTTTTTGTTTCTTTACTTCTTTTATTATATCTTATTGATTATACTATTACAGTTGTCCTAATTTTTTCCCCTTTGCTGCCTCCCCACCCAGCATCACCAGCTCCCTCAGGCAATCCTCCCACCATTGGTCATGTCTATGGGTCATGAGTATAAGTTCTTTGGCTGCTCCACTTCTTGTACTGCCCTTTACATCCCATGGCTATGCTGTAACTACCTGTTTGTACTTCTTAATCTCCTCACCTCTTCACCCATTCTCCTGTCCCCCCTCCCATCTGGCAGCCATCAAAATTCTGTTTGTATCCTTAGTTCAGTTTCTGCTCTTCTTGTTTGCTTAGTTTGGTTTTTAGATTCAATTTATTGATATGGGTGTTTTTTTTTTGCCATTTTATTGTTCACGGTTTTGATCTTTTTATTGAATAAGTCCCTTTAACATTTCATATAATCATGGTTTGGTAATGATGAACTACTTTAATTTTTTCTTGTCTTGAGGGTCTTTATCGCCCCTTCAATTCTAAATGTTATCTTTGCTGGGTAGAGCGATCTTGGCTGTAGGTCCCTGCTTTTCATGACATTGAATGTTTCTTGTCAGTCCCTTCTAGCCTGAAAAGTTGCTTGTGAGAAATCAGCTGACAGTCTTACAGGAACTCCCCTGTAAGTAAATAACTGCTTTTCTCTTGCTGATTTTAAGATTCTCTCTTTGTCTTTAACCTTTGGCATTTTAAGAATGATGTGTCTTGGAGTGGGCCTCTTTGTATCCATCTTGTTTGGGACTCTCTGCTTTCTGGACTTGCATGTCTGTTTCCTTCACTAAATTAGGAAAATTTTCTTTCATTATTGTTTCAGATAGATTTCCAGTTTCTTGCTCTTTCTCTTCCCCTCTGGTACCCCTATGATATGAATATTGGACCTCTTGAAGTTGTCCCAGAGGCAGCTTATACTTTCCTCACTTTGGGGGGTTCTTTTTCCTTCTTGTTCTGATTGTTTGCTTTTTGCCTCTTTATGTTCCATGTCATTGATGTGACTCTTGGCTTTATCCACTCTACTGTTGTTTCGCTGTAAATTGTTCTTCATTTCAATTAGTGATTCTTTGTTTCTAAGTGTGTCTTTCTTTATTCTGTGGAGGGCCTCACAAAATTTCTTGAGCATCCTTATAACCAGTGTTTTGAACTCCACATCTGATAGATTGTTTATCTCTATTTTGTTTAGCCCTGTTTCTGGAGTTTTGATCTGTTCTTTAATTTAGGCCATGTTTCTTTGCTTGTTTTGGCAGCCTCCCTGTATTTGTTTTTATGTATTGGGTACAGCTGCTTTGACTCCGTGTCTTGGTAACCCGACCTAATGTAGTAGGTATCCTGTAGGTCCAGTGGCACAGCCTCCTCTTTCTTGGGTATTCAAGGTGTGCCATTGTGTGGGCTGAGTATACCCTTATCTCGTACTTGAGCCTTGGTTGCTGTTGGCAGATCAATGGGAGGAATTTCCCAGGCCATTCAGCTGCAGGGATTGGCAGTGACCACTTAAACACCAACCTCTGCCTTCTGTGGAGGATCATCTGTTCAGGGATCCTCCCAGGTGGTGTGGGCCAAGGTGGTGTGGGCCAAGGTCAGCCCCCACCTGTGTTTTGCCCAGGGCCACCCTGCCTGGGCTATAAAGCAATCTGAGATGGTTGCTACTTGTGCTGGGCTTGGAGGTTCTCAGGCAAAGTGAACCTGTGAGTCTAGACTGGCTGCTGCTAGTGCTGGGCTTGGGGCTCAGTGAGGCCCGCTGTTGCTTGTTTGAGAGGATTTAGGAAGTTTGAAGCATGAGCAAAGACCAGCCATTCACACTGAAAAGCCGCTTAGGTGGGCCCATAAATTGGGTGGGGCAGAGACTTTGGGGATGTCCAAGGCAAGTTAAACAGTATGAGCCAGGTTGATGGAGTCTCAGTTATGGCACCAGCTTGCTGGTTCTGTGGCGGGAGGGTTTAGGAAAGGAACAGTGGCCTCTGCTCACCTTGATGCCAGGCACTTCTGTTCCCCCCTGTATACCACTGGTGCCTTTCAAGCTGCTACCCTGGTGCTGAAGCTGAGAGGGAGTGAGTCTAGTAGGTGAGTCTGTGTATGGGTTCTTTAAGAGAAACTGCTTGGGACTCCAGAAGTTTCTTCCCTTACCTCAGTCCTCACTGGTTTTTGCAGCCAGTTCTGGGGATATATCTTCCCAGCACTGGAACCCTGGACTTGGGGCTGGTGTGGGTCTGGGACTCCTTGCTCCCGAGATATCCCTCCTGAATTTTTGTCCGCCACACGTGTGTGAGAGACCAGCCTGTTACGTGTCTCTGCCCCTCCTACCAGTCTGGATGGATGTGTCTTTAATTTCCTAGTTGTTTGTCTTCTGTTCAACTTGATTTCTGATGGTTCTGAGTGGTGGTGGTTCTGTATTTTAGTTGCAATTTTGATGTGGTGCGAAGTGGCAAGCCATGTTTGCTTATGCCGCCATTTTGACCAGAAGTTCCTTCATTTGTTTACTTTTATTCTATGTGTGTCTTTGATCTGAAGTCTGTCTCTTTAGGAAGCATATGTACAGGTCTTATTTTTTAATTCATTCAGCTATACTGGGTCTTTGATTGGAGCATTTAGTTTATTTACATTTAAAATAATTTTTGAAAGGTATATAGTTGTTTTCTAACTGTTTCTGTGGTTCTCTGTTTCTTTTCTCTTACTTTCTTCACTTGTATGTTAGTGACTTTCTGTAATGTCATGTTTGGATTTCTTCCTCTTTATTTCCTGTATATTTCTTATAGATTTTTGGTTTGACGTTTCTGTGTGCTTTATATATACCAAGCTGTGTTTATAGCGATCTTTTTAAGTTAGTCACTTAATTTTGAACATATTCTAAAATCACTTAAAATTTTACACACCTCCTTCAAACTTATGTTTTCATCATTTTTTTCTTTTGTGTGTTTGTGTTTATCTGTTAATTTATTATTGCAATTACACATATTTCTACTTTTGCCATAATAGTAGCTTTATAGTTGATTGATCCACTGCTTTTACTATGTTTGCCTGTTTCAGTGAGAATTGTTCCCTTATATTTTTTAATCTTATTTTTTATCTTTTCTACTTAAGTCCCTTCAACATTTCTTGTAATACTGGTTTAGTGGTAAGGTGCTCCTTTTGCTTTTTCTTATCCGTGAAGCTCTTTATCTCTCCTTCAATTTCAGTGTTATCTGCTGAGTGGAGTAATTTTGGTTGTAGCTCTTTGCTTTTTAGTACTTTGAATATTTCATGCCACTCTTTCTGTCCTGCAAACTATCTGTTGAAAAAATCAGCTGATAATCTTTAGTGAGCTTGCCTGTGCATAACTAATTGCTTTTGTCTTGATAGTTTTAAAATTCTGTTTTCTTTTTTTTTAATTTATTTTTTAAAATTGATTATGCTGTTACAGTTGTCCTATTCCCCCCTTCATTCCCCTCCACCCTGCCCCCCATCCCCACCATTACCCCCCTTTAGTTTATGTCCATGTGTCCCAAGTCCTTTAGGTTCTATATTTCCCATGCTATTCTTGCCCCCCCCATCTATTTTCTATCTACTGTCTATGCTACTTATTTTCTGTACCTCCTCCCCCCATCTCCTCCTCCCACTCCCCTGTTGCTAACCCTCCTTGAGATCTTCATTTCTATGTTTCCACTCCTGATCTAGCTGTCCTTTTAGTTTGCTTTCGTTTTAGGTGTGGTTGTTAATAACTGTGAGCTTGTTGTTCTTTCACTGTTCATGTTTCTTTAACTTCTTTTTCTTAGATAAGTCCCTTTAACATTTCATATAATAAGGGCTTGGTGATGATGAACTCCTTGAATTTGATCTTATCTGAGAAGCACCTTATCTGTCCTTCCATTCTAAATAAAAAGTTTTGCTGGATAGAGCAATCTTGGTTGTAGGTCTTTAGATTTCATGACTTGGAATATTTCTTTCCAGCCCCTTCTTGCCTGTAAGGTCTCTTTTGAGAAATCTGCTGACAGTCTGATGGGGACTCCTTTGTAGGTGATTGTCCCCTTAGCTCTTGCTGCTTCTAGGATTCTCTTCTTCATTTTAATTTTGGCTAATGTAATTATGATATGCCTTGGTGTGTTTCTTCTTGAGTCCAACTTTTTTGGTACTCTCTGAGCTTCTTGGATTTCTTGGAAGTCTATTTCCTTTGCCAGATTGGGGAAATTTTCTTTTATTATTTGTTCAAATAATTTTTCCACTGGTGGTTGTGTCTTTCCCCCTTCTGGTACCCCTATAATTCGGATATTGGAGCGTTTAAAGATGTCCTGGAGGTTCCTAAGACTCTCCTCATTTCTTTGAATTCTTGCTCCTTGACTCTTTTCTGTTTGGCCATTATTTGCTTTCTTCTGGGCCACTTCATTGATTTGAGTCCCAGTTTCCTTTTCATCTCTATGGGTTTTCTGTGGAATTCCATTCATTTCCCTTAGTTTAGCCTTCATATGTTTCTCTAATTTGTGGCTATAATCAACCAGATCTGTTAGGAACCTGATGACCAGTGTTTTAAACTGTGCGTCTGAGAGTTTTGCTATTTCTTCGTCGCTTAGATTTATCTCTGGGGCTCTGAGGTCTTTCTGCGACATTTTTGGTCTGTTCTGGCCCTTTAAGCGGGAGAAGCGGCGCCTTGGACTCCCAGGTCGCTGGATTGTGACGCTGTATGTGGGGGCGTGGTCAGAGCGGGGATATGGCGGCGCCCTCTACTGCCGCAAGCCACGGGGACCGCCGGGGACCGCCGGGCCCGGTCCAAGCGCCCACTCCCTCGCCTGTCCGCTCGCCCACAGATAGGCAACCGCAGTCAACATGCAGCCCCACCTCCCCACTGTCTCCTCAGCAGTAGCTCACCCGGTGGGTTGCTCGGTCGCTCACTAGGTCCAATCCTGGGTTTGGAACCCGTGCGTCTGGATTCGCGCGTCTGGATTCTGCGCCTGGGTCCGTCCGACCGGAGTCCTGTGCAACCCCTCACGAGACGCCGGTTTCGCCCCTTACCGGTCGGGCTGAAGAATTTGTTGTTACCGGACTTCCAAAAAGTTCAATTTTCCGTGTTCTGGTTGTGTTTTCTGATGCTCATATTTAGTTGTCCCTAAACTTGGTTGTGTGAGGAGGTAC
This sequence comes from Artibeus jamaicensis, assembly GCF_021234435.1. Lineage (NCBI taxonomy): Eukaryota > Metazoa > Chordata > Mammalia > Chiroptera > Phyllostomidae > Artibeus > Artibeus jamaicensis. The sequence continues at coordinate 37,347,969 of NW_026522030.1, read as the reverse complement.
GGCATCTATACCTCCATCTTGGCGGAAGTCTAAAATTCTGTTTTCAATTTTGGGTTTTACTTAGGATGTGTGTTGGTGTGGACTTCTTTGCTTTCATCCCGTTTGGGACCACTGTGCTTCCTGAACTTGTATGTCTGTTTTCTTTGCCAGGATAGAGAAGTTTTCCATCATTATTTGTTCAGATAGGTTTTCAATTCCTAGCTCTTTCTCCTCTTTCTGGTTCCCCTGAGATGTGAATGCTGTTAACATATGTTGTTTTTCCAGATGTCATTTAAACTGTCCTCATTTTTAAAAATTCTTTTATCATTTGCTGTTCTGATTGGGTGTTTTCTGAGCCTTTGTCTTCTAATTGCTGATTCTGTCCTCTGCTTCAACTAATCTGTTTATTCCCTCTAATGTATTAATGATTTCCATATCTTTGTTGAAGTTTTCACTGAGTTCATCTATGTGTCCTCCTAAGTTTATTGAGCACCTTTAAAATCATGTTCATTGCTTTTCTCCATTTCATTTAGTTCTTTTTGGAGTTTTGTCCTGTTCTTTGATTTGGGATATGTTTTTGTCTCCTCATTTTGGGTGACTCCCTGTTTGTTTGTATGTATTGGGTAGATCTATGTCTCCTAGGCTTGGCAGAGTGGTTTTAAGTTGTAGATGTCCTGTGAGGCCCAGTGGCACAGTCTCTCTGTTCATCTGAGCCCATTGCTCTAGGAGTACTACTTGTGTGGCTTGTGTGTGCCATCCTATTGTAGCTGAGCCTTGATTGCTGTTGGCACATCAGTGGATGGGATTGACCTTCATATGGACTGGCTGTGAGGGCTCACGGTAACTACAGCAGACAAGCTGTTGTGTGGGGGCTTACCGAACAGAGTAGGAGTTGGTTTAGCAGGGCTCTGGTGCCATCTGAATCCACACTTCAGGTGTTGTTTGTGGAGCTGGTCAGGTATGCTCCAGTGTGCTGTGAAGCCGGCCACTGGGTTTGTTGCTTCTAGAGACTCCTAGGTAGTGCAGGTTTTGATTATCTGTATTTGTGCCTGGCCTGCGTCTACCTAGTGGGACCTACAAAGTAGTCTGTGGTTAGTTTACGTGCTGGTCTTAGAGGTGCTTGGGAGAGGCTATGCTGCAAACCGAGGCTGGCTGCCACTAATGCTGTGCTCAGGACCCTTTGTTGGATGCCACAGTGTGAGCTGAGGCCAGCTGCTTCTAGTTGAAGCTAAATTCCAGACAAATACAGGCTGCAGCTTTTTCCAGTCTCGGGACCACCTGATGGGCATTAAGATGCAAGTTGAGACCTGGTGCTGCTTGTGCTGGGCTTGAGGGTATTTAGCAAGAGGTACAGGGCACACTGAATGCAGCTGCTGTTTGTTTGCAGTCTTGAGGACTTTGAGAGATTTTAGGAAATCTATAGCACTAGTGTAGGCCGGCTGCTTGGGTGGAAAAGCTTCTAGAAGTGTCTTGAGCTAGTGCTTGATTTGGGTGTGGCCTTGGGGGATCAACAAGCAGCAAAAATAGTGTTAATGAGGTTAATGGAGATCACAGATTTCGCACCTGGTTGCCCTAACTGGCCTGTTGGAAAGGGGTCAGCAAAAGAGTCATGGCACCAGCACTTTACATCCCAAGAGAAAGCCACCATGACTCCAGTCCCAGCTGTCCCTCTGAAGCGAGTCGATTTTGTTTCTCCCCTTATGTCCCTGGTGCTTTTTAAGCTGCTGCTCCGCACTGGAGTCTCACAGAGCAGGTGAGTGTCTGTAAGCATGTGATTTGCATAGGCCCCTCAAGAGGAGCGTCTGGGACTCCAGCAGACTTGTGTCTCACTCAGGTGCAATCCATGCTGGTTTTTACAGCCAGCTGTTATAGGGACTTCTCTTCCCAGCACATGGCCCTAGGCTGGGGACCTGGTTTTGGAGCCGAGAGCCTGTGTGCTCCTCTGGGGGGACCCCTGGAGCCAAGATATACTTCCTGTTATTTAACTGCCACACGATGGGTCTGGAACCTGCCCATTCTATGTCTCTGCCCCTCCTACTGGTCTCTTTGTGGCTTCTTCTTTGTGTCTTTCATTGTAGGACTTTTGTTCAGCTAGTCTTAAGGTGGTTATCAATGATGGTTTTTCTATAGTTTTGATGTGATCCTGGGAGAAGGTGAGCACAGCTTTTGCCTACTCTGCCATCTTGACCAGAGGTCCCTTAACATAAACACTTTAGTGTCTAATGTTAATTAAATATCTTCATCTTCCTACTGAATAAGACCTTGAAGTACTATTATTTTAATCATAACATCTTCTCTGAACTTATATGCTATTTTAATTTGATCTTATTTTTAAACCTTTCAAGATAACTATTATACTGTTAGTGTTCGTTTGGAATTACCCCACATATTTTCTTTTTGCCTTGCTTTTTATTTTTTTCTTCTCTTTGTGTTCTTCCCTTTGGGATCTCTTTCTCCTAGAGGACATTCTTTAAAGTTTCCTTTAATGAGGGTCTTCTAGTGGAATACATAGTTTTGGTCTGAAAATGATGTTATTTTGCTCTTGACAATTGTATTTGCTAGATATAAAATTTTACATTGATATTTTTCAGCACATGCAAAGTATAATTTTATCTTCAGTTGTGCATCTACTCTTGGTTTCTCTCATAGTAATTTTTTTGTCAAGAGGATTTTGAAATTGCATCTCTTTTGGTGTTTTATTAACTTTACATTATATATTTAGGTGTGGGTTTATTTTTTATTTTGTTTGGGATTTAATGAGCTTCCTCAATATGTGATTTGGAAAATTCATCTGTTTAATAAATCCTCAAATATTACCTCTGACCTATTCTGTCTCCCTCACTTTTAGAACTCTTATTTGTGTAATGTTAGGCTTTCTTAGTCATACATCCATGTCTTTTAACATCTTCCATATTTTTCTTCTTTTTATGTCTCTGTGTGACATTCTAGCTCCATTTCTCTTTGGTTCTTTTTCAGATGTTCCTATTGTTTGCTTATGTTTTCAGTCTTTTCTTAAAATATGTTAAATGTACATAATTTATTCTGGAGTCCATTAATTCTAATATGATTTTCCTTTTCTGCCACCTCTGCTAGTTCTTGTTCTTGACACTGTGTGCATGCATGCGTGTGCACATTCATGTGTGTGTTTTGCCATTGAGCCAGAGAGATACTCCTTTATCTTTGGACTGTATCTGTGTTAATTCTTTGAGGGTAAAGGCAGATTTCCTACAGAGGGAGTTTTTATTAATTTCTGTCAGAGACCATTGGACACTTTAAATCCAGGATCACAATATATAGAACTCTCAGTTTGAGGGGTTTTGAACCTCCTTAGGTATGTCATTTAACTTCAGGATACAACTCTATTTGAGACTGACTGTTCAGTAACTCTTGGGGGAGGTTTTTCGCTTGTTTCACAGTTCAAGCTATTGTTTAAGACAGGCAATTCACCCTGGTGCAGGTGGGAAGTGGTGGTGGTGGTGCAGGTAGTGGTGATGGTGGTGGTAGAGGTGGTGCAGGTGGTTTGTTCTTACATTGAAGGTATAGCCTTTGGGCTATAGACTCACTACCTTTGTAGCTCTGAGCGTGTCTGCAATGCCCCTCTCCTGTTATATCTTGAAAATGAATGTGCAAGCTTACTTGGTTTGCCAGATGCCCTCATTTTTTCACTCCTGGGTTCCTACTTGGGATTTTTGACCAGACTACCTTTTGTTCATGCTAACTTATAAGTGCATTTATGAAGATGTTTCAGCATTTTATTATTAATTTTTGTTTGTAGCAAGACAATCAAAAAGGAGTCTTTATTACTCATTATGTTGGGAATGTAAATTTAAAACTACATTTTTTTTTTTGGTTCCCAAAATTTTACTGCTTGGAGAGTGTTGATTATGGTATAATCTGTACATACAGCATTTATAAATTATTGTCATATAGCTACTGGATACCAATAATTTATCTTTCTTCCACATACTGCTGATTCCCAGTGAAGAAGATAGATGGATAGATGGGAGGTGTGGATCAGTAGTACTTCTAAAAGCAAGAAATAAGTAAATACCCTTCTTCCAAATTTTTTATCATTTAATGTTCTCGTGTAGCCATGTGATACAGGCTAGTTTTGCTGTCTGGAAATGCATACGCAAGAGTTGGTTTCATTCATACATTTTCCAAGTAGAGGGATTTTCAAGGTTTAACTGTTACATGCTCTTATATACCAGCCAATTTAGAATTGCAGTCAGTACATTTGATTGAAGAATAGCATAATGATTAAAGGATAAATAACTCCAGATATGCAAATCTTCTGGCAGTGTTTAGGAGTTAGTATTGGCATTTGATTTTAAGTTTAAACGATTCTGAATGTTGAAAGAGTATTAAATCATGTGTTATTACTAATAAAATGTCAATGTTTCCTTCTTTAGAGGGACCAAAATATCAAAAGCAAAAAAATTATAATAATAATCCTATCAGCAACCTTTGGTGCAAGAGAATTTTGGAAACTTTATTTCTGAAATACTGTATTATTTTGAATGTAAAGATTTTACAATTATTTTTTAACTAGGTTCAGGACTTCTGGAAATCTTATAATTACCCGTGAGATTGATGTGGCAAAAAATCAGTCCTTTTGGTACATCAACAAAAAATCAACTACCCAGAAAACAGTAGAAGAAAAAGTTGCAGCCTTAAACATTCAAGTGGGAAATCTTTGCCAGTTTCTACCTCAGGTACGAGAGAATTAAATGTGAAGCTGGAAGACCTTTGTAAATAATGTTTCCTTTTTATGCTGTTTAAGGATATAAATACCTTTTCAGGGATATTGTAAAGATTACTCTTTAAACTGAGCATAGTAGTCTTAATACTAACCATTCTTTTTAAAAGGTGGCATTTCTTACAACAGCAAGTTTCAACCTTTTTCATCTCCTGGCACACATAAACTAATTATTAACTTCTCTGTGTTACACCAAAAAACATTTTTGCCCATTGGACCAAAAAAAAAGGTATAATTTTGATTCATCCACACTGGACAGCTATGATTATGTTGGTTGTCACCATTTTTTATTTGACAATCTAAGGGGAAAAAAGTCCGTGCCCCTGACTGAATAGTTAGGTGTTGTATATTTTAAAAATTCTTAGGAATTTTTAAATTCCTGATTTAAAAATCACTGTCTTAAAGTATAACCTTTACTTTATAGAAAGTGAAAAATCACTGTCTTAAAGTATAACCTTATCTTCTAGTAACTTAGAAATTTTCAATTAATTAAAAAGTCTATGTTATTAGAGTATTGTTCAGGTAATAAAGTTGTATTAAAAGTACAGAGAGTAGCTTGAATTATGTTCTTCCATTTGTGGGCTCATAAAATTTTGTTAACAAGTTAATCAGTGATTTTGTGTAAGATATTTGATATACTAAAACTCTTAAATCTTTTGACATGCTTTGTGAAACCTTTATATACTTTAAATATGTTCAGTAAAAATAAAACATCTTGGTGATGCATGTTAACTGTTAAAATCAAATACGTTTTAAATTTGTTTTGGAATGCTGTCTAGTAACTAACTGACTTGTAGTTCATTTTTTTCTTCATAAACGGTGATTTGATTACATGTTTATATCAATTAAAATTAGAAATCATTTATCAGTTGATGTCAGATGATTTCTAGAAGTAGATGTTTAAAATTGCTTCTTTTTTTAACATTCCAATTGATGCATAATACATGATTATTTCCATTCAGGGGACTATTTTTTCTTTTATTCCAAACTTTATTATGTGAATATAAACCTTTCAGCCAGAAAATATTGACATAGAATTTGTATTGACTTTACTGGAATGACATGATTCATAAAATTATGTTGGTTTCACAGGGGGTAGAACACATCATCTGTATATTATATTGTGTGTTCACAACCCCGTCAAGTCTCTTTTCATCACCAGTTACTCTCCCTTTACCCTCTTCTAGCCCCTAACCCCCCTTTCCCTCTGGAAAGCAACATACTGTTTGTCTGTGTCTGTGAGGGTTTTTTGTTTGTTTTAGAGTGATTTGTCTTTTCTTTTTACTTAATCCCTTCACCTTTTTCACCCTGTCCCTCAACCCTACCTTCCCTCTGACAGCTGTCAGTCTGTTCTCTGTATCTAGGAGTCTGTTTCTATTTTATTAGTTTATTTTGTTCATTAGATTCTACATATAAGTGAAATTATATGGTATTTGTCTTTTTCTGACTGGCTTATTTCACTTAGCATAATACTCTCCATGTCAATCCATGCTATCTCAAAAGGTAAGATTTCCTTCGTTTTTCCACAGCCAAGTGTATTCCATTGTGTAAATGTACCACAGCATTTTTGTCCACTCATCTATTGATGGGCACTTGAGTTACTTCCAAATCTTGGCTATTTGTAAATAAAGCTCCACTGAACATAGGGGTGCATATATTCTTTCGAATTAGTGGTACGGGTTTGTTTAGCTACATTCCCAGAATTGGAATCACTGTGTCATAAGGCAGCTTCAGTTTTAATTTTTTGACATAATTCCATACTCCTTTCCACAGTGCCTGCACCAATCTGCATTTCCACCAATGAATGGTGCACAAGGGTTCCCTTACTGATGATAGCTATTTTGACAAATGTGTGATTATCTCAGTGTAGTTTTAATTTGCATTTCTCTCATGGTTAGGGACATTGAGAATCTTTTCATATGATGATTGGGCCATCTGTATGTCTTGTTTAGAGAAGTGTCTCTTCAGGTCCTTTGCCCATTTTTTAATGGGGCTCTTTGTGTTTTTGGTGTTGAGTTTTGTAAATTCTTTATAAATTTTGGCTATTAGCCCATTATCAGATGTATCATTGGCAGATATCTTCTCCCATTCAGTCGGTTGTCTTTTCATTTTACTGATGGTTTCCTTTGCTGTGCAGAAACTGTTAGTTTGATGTAGTCCTATTTATATATATTTTTTGTTTTCCTAGTCTAGAGGGATATATTGGGGGAAATGTTGCTACAAGAAATACCTGAGATTTTACTTCCTATGTTTTCTAGGATTTTTTGGTTTTGAGTCTAACATTTAAGTCTTTAATCCATTTTGAGTTGATTGTTATGCATGGTATAACAAGGTGTTCATGTATAAATTTGTTTAAAGGTTTTCAAAAGGATGACAGTTTATATCCTAAGTTTAGTTTTATTTTAAAGAATATATGTGAAAGGACAGAGTTCATATTAAGAACACATCTCAAAATAAAAATTTATTTTATCTTGATGACTGTGATCATTGAGTGAAGTGTGTTTTGAAGGTATTTGTAAATGATAATTGTTGCTGATATTTAAGGTTTGTGTTCTAGGATAAAGTTGGAGAATTTGCTAAACTCAGTAAAATTGAACTACTTGAAGCTACTGAGAAATCAATTGGTCCTCCAGAAATGCACAGATACCACTGTGAGCTCAAAAACTTCAGGGAAAAAGAAAAACAACTAGAGGTATTTATAAATGGATGACTCATTTTTATCCCTCATTAATTTCCATTTCTCAAGATGTGGGAAAGTGAATTCTAATTCATTGAGTAAATTCATATATTTGTGGGGTTTTTTTTTCACATAGGCTTGTATTGCTAACATTAATTAGGTGACAAAAAGTGAGAATGGATTTGCTAAATGTAAACTTTGAAAAATTTGACTATCATTTCACTAAATATATGTTATTAATTGAATTTCTAAGGACTGATAGTATTATAAAGTTTTTTTTTTCCTCTCGGGAGTGTAAGGATTATTCTCTTACTCATTTAATATTTGTTAAATGCCTCCCATATGCCAGGCAATGTGGAAGGTTCTGTGTAATGCAGCAGCCACCAAACAGCTTTTAATATTGTGTCTCTATTGAACCAGTGCTCATATTTTTTCAGTTGCATGAGGGTGGACTTTGTAAGACAACTATACTCATATTTTTTCAGTTGCATGAGGGTGGACTTTGTAAGACAACTATACATTTAGTAGTAGTGTGGAGTTTTTATTTTCAACTTTAATAAAACATATATATTTAAAATACCTTTTTTGCATATTGTTTGTAAAGGTCTTTTGTTTAATGAATCATTTTTCAGGGGCCAGCAACTAAAACATATTAATAAGTCTTTTTAATAAGTAATCCTGTAAACTGACACTTTTTCTCAAACTGTAACTATCAGTGCTTGATCATGTGTTGTTATAATTTAATATTATTTTTATTATTGCACTTACTTAGAATAAATGATCAAAGGTGTTGTAGTTATTATTTTATCTTACTGCAGGTACTCCATCAGTCCTTTTACCTTTTCCCTTTTCCCATATCAAAATCTAATATTCCCATCTGAAACACTTACTGAAACTTCCCACTGTCTTGAGAAATGACAAGAGTATATTCTACTAAATTCTAAGTACATCTTTGTATTTGTTACTCTGTTTTGCAACTTAAGAACTAAATTTTAGCTTTCCTTTATCTTCTAAGTCCTTAAGTCATGGGTGTTCATAACATTAATGATAGTATTTTCATTTGCAAATCACATTATAGCTATTGTTGAACTTTCACCTATAGCAAGTGAGTTGCTTCTACCCTTGAGATGAATGAGGCAGAGACCTTTCTTTAGACAGGAGGTCCAGGCTCAGTGACACATGGCAAGGCTTCCTCACAGTTACACAAGTAATGAATTTTAGAGCCTAGAGCCTAACATGCATAACTTATGTGTGTGTTAATTTTACATAGTACTTAACAACGTCTATGGAATTCTTTATTGTGAAATTTGTTAGTGTCATACATTTTTTATTTTTATGACCTGTTGTCTTTTCAGTTAAACTGATTGTTTAAACAAATATTTATTTTAGACCTCATGCAAAGAAAAAACTGAGTACCTAGAGAAAATGATTCAAAGAAATGAAAGATATAAACAAGATGTGGAGAGGTTCTATGAACGTAAGCGACACTTAGATTTGATTGAGATGCTTGAAGCAAAAAGGCCATGGGTGGTAAGTCTTAATTGTTAGAGGCTAAAATAGTGATTCTTTAAGTAGCAGAAAAGTTATAAAGGAGGGCTGAAATTCAAATTATCTGCTTCTGTTCATTTTTGCTTTATATCACATGTAATAAAATTTATCTTTTTGCGTTATTATATAGTTGTGTGATGTAATAACAAGTAACAAGTCTAAGAACTCAAATGTGGGATTCCTTTCAGATTTTAATCCTTAAAGATAGTTTTGTTAAGATCTAAAAATGTTCACTCATGTAGAAATTAAATTTTTAAAAATTTTTCTTGTGCTGCTTTTTGCCTATTTTTAATATATTTTATTGATTATGCCATTACAGCTGTCCCATTTTTCCTCCTTCGTTCCCCTCCACCCCGCATACCCCCTCCTCCCTTCCCCCCTTTAGTTCATGTCCATGTGTCATAAGTCCTTTAGCTTCTACATTTCCCACACTACTCTTGCCTTCCCCATCTATTTTCTACCTATTGTCTATGCTAGTAATTCTCTGTACCTTTTACCCCTCTTTCCTCCTCCCACTCCCCTGTTACTAATTCTCCATGGGATCTCCATTTCTGTGGTTCTGTTCCTGTTCTAGTTGTTTCCTTAGTTTGCTCTTGTTTTAGGTGTGGTTGTTAATAACCATGAGTTTGCTGTCTTTTTACTGTTAATATTTTTTATCTTTTTCTTAGATAAGTCCCTTTAACATATCATATCATATAAGGGTTTGGTGATGATAAACTCTAACTTGACCTTATCTGAGAAGCACTTTATCTGCCCTTCCATTCTAAAAGAAAACTTTGCTGGATAGAGCAATCTTGGATGTAGGTCCTTGCCTTTCATGACTTGGAATGCTTCTTTCCAGCCCCTTCTTGCCTGTAAGGTCTCTTGAGAAATCAGCTGACAGTCTGATGGGAACTCCTCTGTATAAGTCACTGCCTCCTTATCTCTTGCTGCTTCTAGAATTCTCTCCTTCATTTTAATCTTGGGTAATGTAATTATGATGTGCCTTGGTGTGTTCCTCCTTGGGTCCAACTTGTTTGGGATTCTCTGAGCTTCCTGGATTTCCTGGAATTCTGTTTCCTGTGCCAGATTGGGGAAGTTCTCCTTTATTACTTGTTCAAATAATTTTTCTACTTGTTGTTCTTCCTCTTCCCCTTCTGGTCCCCCTGTAATTCAGATGTTGGAACATTTAAAGATGTCTTGGAGGTTCCTAAGCCTCTCCTCATTTTTTTTGAATTCTTGTTTCTTCATTCTGTTCTGTTTGGTTGTTTCTTTCTTTTTTCTGGTCCACTCCATTGATTTGAGTCCCAGTTTTCTTTCCATCACTGTTGGTTCCCTGTGCATTTTCCTTCATTTCACTTATTGTAGCCTTCATTTATTCATCCAGTTTGTGACTAAAATCAACCAGTTCTGTGAGCATCCTGATCACCAGTGATTTGAACTTGCATCTGATAGGTTGGCTATCTCTTGGTCTCTTAGATGTATTGGCTCTGGGGCTTTGATCTGTTCTTCCATTTGAGCCATTTTTGGGGGGTGGTCAGGTCCCCCCAGCCCCTGTTACATAGTGAGGGGCAGAGCCTTAAGTGTTCACCAGGGTGGGGCAACCCAAGTCCCTGGGTTGTGACACTGTATGTGGGGGCGGGGTCAGAGAGGGGAACAATGGTGCTTGCTCTGCTCTCGGATTTCAGTACCTTGTGCCGCTTCCCCCAAGCAAAATGGGCCCTTCTGGTGCTGGTTCCTGGTGGGTGGGCTCATGTACATTCTAGGACCCTGTGGGTCTCTCCAGCAAATTCTCCTGTGAGGCTGGGAGTTTCCTGGCACCTTTTCAATCAGTGCTTTTAGTCTGCTTCCCATAGCTGGGGCCCTGAGTTGCACGGTCTGGCTCGCTGCCTGCTTTTGCCTTATTTATCTGCATGTGAATGTGTGATGGAAGTCACACCATTTTGCGAGCTCTGCTTGCTTCCTCCCTATGCCCCTGGTCTGCTAGCCCTGCGCCGCTTGTGCTCCTGGGCCCGGGTGTAGCAGCCACCACCTTTTCCTGCTGCGACCCCTCTCAGCTGGCCGCCGACTCTGCTCCTCTTACTGGTCTGGTTGAGTGGTTGTCGGACTTCCATACAGTTCAGTTTTCTGTCTGTTCTGGTTGTGTTTTTGTTTCTAAATCTTTGTTGTCCTTAATTTTGGTTGTGTGAGGAGGCACAGTATTTCCACCTATGCCTCCATCTTGGCTGGAAGTCAGAAATTAAATTTTTGAATGTCCTCCAGTCACTGAAAATTTACTTTGAGTGTGCCACTAATACCACATTCAGCCATAGACTCAGCTATAATCTTTTCACATGCTTTACTGAGGCTACTATCTGTAAACATTGTATGATGTATATTTTACTATTTATGAGCACAATTTGGCTAAAGATTCACTTCCCACAATGCATTCCTTTACAGTGGGTAAAACGGAATAAGAAAGTTTTATAATGCTTGTTCCAAGGTTAGAATGGAAGTAATTGTTACTAGATTGGAAAAATTCGCACTTGTCTTTGTGTCTATCCCATGCCTCACCCATGCCCCTACTTCATCATACCCTACCCCAGAATGCCATTACTAAACTTTTTCCTTTCTTCAGCTTGTTTTCGTTACATTTTTATACATCCATTTTTTTTTGCACCTATTTTATCTTATTTTGTGAAGTCTTTGGTTTTTCTTTTTTTTTTTTTTTTACTTTTTAAGAATGAGATCGGTAACTTTTCATTTTACTGTTTTGCTTTACTCTGTTTTTCTTTTCTCTTTTTAACTTCATCTCATTCGCTCTTTACTTCTCTAGTGTTCCACTTATTTTTATTAATTCCTATAACATGACAAGCACCATTTTTACCTGCATACATCTTTTCGTTTTTTTTACTTAACTTTCCTTTTGTCTCCTACTTTTTTCATTTTTATTTTTCATAACTGAGTTTCTTTTGCTTCTATATACATTCCTGTATCTCATTTTCCTTGAAACGCTAGAGGAGAACCTCATTTTAGTAACCATTAGGTAGGTTATAGTTTCAGAAACAGGAAGAGATGGACATCAGCGGATCCAAACTACTGATGGAGATAAATGCTCAGTGAGCATCAAGACCCTTAGTAAATCATTGTGTCTGTGTTCACCATTTCTGAAGTTGTTTCAGAGGGCAAAATGTTCGTATTAATACACCCGCCAAATGGATGTCAAAACTCTTTTCATAGATTTAGTTTCTGCCTCTATCTTGATTTTAGAATATGTGTTAGTTTAAACTAGTAGTGCATTAACTTCTGTTTTTTTTGTTGTTTTTTTTTTTTTCATAATTGCAAGGAATATGAAAATGTTCGTCAGGAATATGAAGAAGTAAAGCTAGCTCGTGACCGAGTGAAGGATGAAGTCAGAAGACTTAAAGATGGGCAGATTCCTATGACAAGTCGAATTCAAGAAATTGAAAACCAGCGTCACACTTTGGAGGCTCGAATCAAAGCAAAGGTACTTTTCTGGCTCAGTTTTGGACTTTCTCTATTTTATTTTAGCACATACAAAAATACTTTGCAGATTTCCTTGTTGCTTTGGTTCCTTAAATTCTTTGACTAAAAATTTACCACCACAGGGCTTTCAAGGTTCTAATCATCACCATTGGAAGGTTGCTGCTTTATAGAAATACAAGATACAAAAAGAGAAAAATGAAATGTGATTGTTTTAATTATAAGAGGATTCAAAGTAGTATTTTTAGAAACTGAACTTTTTTTGTGAATTTATTATATTGTCTTTCTAAATATATCCCCTTTTAGAGGAGGGTGATACAGAAAACTTTGCTGTTTCTTAGAATAAGTAGTATAATGGCATTTGGAATATTACATGTATTTTGAAAATATAACTAAACTTTGATGATCATGGCCTTCATTCTTTAGGGAGATTTGGAGTCAAAGGTTATTTTGGAAGATGGCTTAAACTATGGACCCTGCTGTCCTGTGGGATTGTTTTTAGGATCAAGTGAAAATGTGAGAAAATAAGTGTGAGGAGATTAAAAAAAATATGTCTGCATATTGCTGCTGTTTTTTTCAATATCAGGAATAACCTTATATAGATTTGCAAGTAATGTATTTTTGGGGATAATTATGTATTTGGTTTTAAAGAAATGGAAAAGTATTGAGGGTTAACTTACATAACAACACTTGGATGGGGGGAGCACATAATTTGCTTGCTTAAGTTTTTAACTAATTTTCCCCTTTTTGGTTCAATCTCACAGGCAACAGATATTAAGGAGACATCTCAAAAATGCAAACAAAAACAAGATGTTATAGAAAAGAAAGATAAACATGTAAGATTTTATATTGAAATTTTTATTATGCTAATTTGCTCTAACATTTAAGTTTGGGTCTGGATTTGGGGACAGTCTCTTATTTGGGAATTATCTAAGTTCTTTATCATTCTTTATTTCTTATTATACCAGTTGCACAAAGGATAATTAAGAAAAATTGCTCAAAACTACTCGTAGATTTGCATTATGATCTTTGCAGCTGTGTAGCCATAGTTTTTGTTTTGTTGTGTTTTTAATTTGGGTAATGATAAAATTGGATTCAGTTACTTTAATAGCAGAAATTAAATTATAAGGAATTTATTTAGTTATGTCAAGAGTAGGGCATTAAAAACCTAATTACAAATTTGTTTTCATGAGTGGGACTTGATGGCAAAATTGTTTTAGGGTGATTGGTCAAGAAAGTGGATGTTTTAGCTGACAGATCCTCACATATTTGTGGAGTTCTATTTTCCAGGACCATTCAGGAACTGAATTTTGAATTCTCTATCTTAGGGTTAGCTATATAACTTGGACCATTCCTTGTAGTTGAAACGTTGTATTAATCTCCCAGTTTTCAGCCTCACTCCTTTTTCTTTGCCTTTATCTTTAAGTTCCACGCCTCTTTCATTTATTTTTCTAACCAATAAACCTCAGATTTTCCTGACAGAAGCTTGGCTGCCAGTGTTATTGCTCAAGGTCTGTGTGTGGGTTGGGTGGGGGGGACATTGGGTAGGAGGTAGGGCTGGAGTAATTTCTTCTATGTGGTGTCTTTTATACCTGACATTTCTTAGTTTTAAGAGTCTCTGGGGACTCCCGCCAAGGTGGAGGCATAGGTGGATGTGCCGTGCCTTCTCACACAACCAAGTTGAGAGACAACTAAATATTAGCAATAGAAAACACAGCCAGAACACGGAAAATTGAACTTTTCGGAAGTCCGTTAACAACAAATTCTTCAGCCTGACCAGTAAGGGGCGAAACCAGCGGCTGGTGAAGCAGGGTTGCACAGGAGGTCTCGGTCAGCCAGACTCAGGCGCGGAATCCAGGCGCAGGGTTGGACCTAGTGATCGAGCGAGCAAGGGACCAGGCGGGGGAGACAGCAGGGGATTGGGGCTGCGTGTTGACTGTGGTCACGCATTTGTGCGCGGGTGGACAGGCGAGGGAGTGGGCGGTTGGACCCGGCCTGGCGGGTCCCCGCGGCAAGCGGCAGTGGAGGGCCCCGCCATTTCCCTGTTCTGACCCCACCTCCACATACAGCGTCATAACCCAGTGACTCTGAGTGGCCCGGCCCAGGGGAACCACCTAAGATGCTAATCCTCACCCAGCTGTGAGAAACAGCAGAGGGGGTCGCCATTTCCCCGCTCTTACCATGCCCCCACATACAGTGTCACAACCCAGCGACCTGGGAGTCCAAGGCTCCGCTTGTCATACCTAATAGGCACGAACAGACCAAAAATGGCTCAAGAAGATCTCAAAACCCCAGAGCCTATAGATCTAAGTAATGAAGAAATAGCAAAACTCTCAGACGCACAGTTTAAAACACTGGTGATCAGGATCCTCACAGAACTGGTTGATTATAGCCACAAATTAGACAAATGTATGAAGGCAAAACTAATTGAAATGAATGGAATTGCACAGGACACCAATAGCAATGAAAAGGAAACTGGGATTCAAATCAATGGAGTGGACCAGAAGAAAGCAAATAATGGCCAAACAGAAAAGAGTCAAGGAGCAAGAATTCAAAGAAATGAGGAGAGTCTTAGGAACCTCCAGGACATCTTTAAACGCTCCAATATCCGAATTATAGGGGTACCAGAAGGGGGAAAGGCACAGCCACCTGTGGAAAACTTATTTGAACAAATAATAAAGGAGAATTTCCCCAATCTGGCAAAGGAAATAGACTTCCAAGAAATCCAGGAAGCTCAGAGAGTCCCAAAGAAGTTGGACCCAAGAAGGAACACACCAAGGCACATCATAATTACATTAGCCAAAATTAAAATGAAGGAGAGAATCCTAGAAGCAGCAAGAGCTAAGGGGACAGTCACCTACAAAGGAGTCCCCATCAGACTGTCAGCAGATTTCTCAAAAGAGACCTTACAGGCAAGAAGGGGCTGGAAAGAGGTATTCCAAGTCATGAAATCCAAAGACCTACAACCAAGATTGCTCTATCCAGCAAAACTTTCATTTAGAATGGAAGGACAGATAAAGTGCTTCTCAGATAAGACCAAATTCAAGGAGTTCATCATCACCAAGCCCTTATTATATGAAATGTTAAAGGGACTTATCTAAGAAAAAGAAGTTAAAGAAACATGAACAGTGAAAGGACAACAAACTCACAGTTATTAAGAACCACACCTAAAACAAAAGCAAACTAAAAGGACAGCTAGATCAGGAATGGAAACATAGAAATGAAGATCTCAAGGAGGGTTAGCAACAGGGGAGTGGGAGGAGGAGAAGGGGGGAGAAGGTACAGAAAATAAGTAGCATAGACAGTAGATAGAAAATAGATGGGGGGGCAAGAATAGCATGGGAAATATAGAATCTAAAGGACTTGAGACACATGGTCATAAACTAAAGGGGGGTAATGGTGGGGATAGGAGGTAGGGTGGAGGGGAGTGAAGGGGGGAATAGAACAACTGTAACAGCATAATCAATAAAAAAATTTTTAAAAAAAGAGTCTCTGGGGTTTTTTTTTTCTCTTTTTAGAGGAGTCAGCTCTTTTTTAAAAATAATTTTTTATTGTATTTTTCTCCATTACCATTTAGTCCCCTTATACTGCCCTCCCCCCTCCATCACCACACTGTTGTCCATGAGTCCTTTTTCCGTTGGGCTCAGTCCCTCCAACCCCCTTCTCTCCCCTTACCTTAGCTGTCATCCTGCAGTCCATCAGTGAGTCTGTCTCTATTTTGTTTGTTCAGTTTGTTCATTAGATTCCACATATGAGTGAAATCATATGGCATTTGTCTTTCTCTGACTGGCTCAGCATAGTGTTCTCCAGGTGCATCCATACTGTTGCAAAGGGTAAAATTTTAGTCAGCTCTTTCATTGTCCCTTTCTCTTTTACTCACTTTTTTTAAATAGCATTATATTAGTTTTAGGTATATAGCATAATGATTTATTTGTATGTGTTGTGATCACCGTAGTAAGTGTAGTTAATATACATCACTGTACATAGTTACATTTTTAATTTCACACAACCACTAACCCCCCCACCTCTGACAGCCATCAGTCTGTTCTCTGTATCCATGAGCTCATTTCCCCTAGCAGAGCCTCCTGTTTCATCCATGTTGTTGCAAGTGACAGGATTTACTTCTTTTTATGGCTGCATAATATTCCACTTTGTATATGTCACATTTTCTTTTTTCATTTGCCCATTGAGGAACACTTAGATGTTTCTGTATCTTGGCTGTTGTAAAAAAAAGGTGCATTGAACATGAGAGTGCATATATATTTTCAACTTAAGTGTTTTTTTTCCTTTGTATAACCACGCAAGAGTAGAATTACTAGATCATATGCTAGTTCTATTTTTAGTTTTCTGAGGAACCTCCAAATTATTTCCCATAGTAGTTGCACCAGTTTACATTCCCACCAACAATGAACAAGAGTTTCCTTTTATCCACTACCTGGCCACTGGCTATTGATAGTAGCTGTTCTGACAGGTGGGAAGTGATACATCTTTGCGGTTTTGAGTTGCATTTCTCTCCTAATTAGTGATGGTTAAGCATCTTTTCATGTATCTGTAGGTCTTTGTAACAACATCTATTCAGATCTTCCACCCATTTCTAATCACTTTTTTTTTTTTTGGTAATGAGTTCTATGAAATTTTTACGTTTTGGATATTAACTCCATATATATATGATATGTAAGTATTTTTTCTTAGGTTGCCGTTTTATTTTGTTGATGATTTCCTTTGCTGTGCAGAGTTTTTCTTAATCTAATAAATATATTTTAGGGTATTAAGTTTTTATGTTTTACAGTTTTAAGTTTCATAATTTTTAAAAAATCCTCACCTGAGGATATGTTTATTGATTTTAGAGAGAGAGAAAGGGGGAGAGAGAGAGAGAAACATCGATGTGAGAGAGAAACATCGATGTGAGAAACATGCTGTACACTCCCCGACTGGGGATTGAACCCACAACCTAGGTATGTGTGCTGACCAGGGATCAAACCCACAAACCTTCAGTGCATGGGGTGATGCTCCAACCAACCAAGTCACCCTGGCAGGGTGGATTTTATCATTTTTATTTTAATGTTTTCATTTATTTAAGGTTATATAGGAGTTTTTATTTTAATTTTATAGATAGGGAATTTTTAAGCCCCTTTTATATAGAGTTCTGGTTATATTGCTTTATTGTTAATACATGTGGCCTTTATGACTTTATTTTAGAATATTTCGAGACCTCTTTGGAATTTTATGTTTGGTTTTGTATATTTGGTTATGTATACTTGAAAAGAATGTGTAGTCTGTCTTTAGGTGTGAAGATATATGTGTTAGAACAGGCTTATAATAATTATATTTACACAAAAATGTCCTTCATTTTTATCTTTTTACCTATCTGACTTATTCATTTTTAAAGTGTCAATACCCGTGAATGTGGATTTGTCTATTTTTTCATGAGATTATATTAGTTTTTGCTTCCTAGATTTTAAAGCTTTATTGTTTTGTACGTTCTGCATCATGTTTTATTTTCTGTAAATAATATATACTGGGTTTTATTTTGAAAATTTTTTCTATTTGGTGTGAGACACTTCTTAAAGTAAACAAGTTTAACCAGTTCACGTTTACTGTTGTTTTCTACTTTCTTTGCTTTTGGTTTGATTTCTCCTGTGCCTCTTTTACTTTGTTGCTATTGATCAAGATTTTCTTAATCAGTTTTTTCTAAAGTTATATATTCTGAACCTACTGTACTGATTACTCCTAAAGCTTAAATAACACATTTTTCTAAAAAAAGATTAATTAGTATTTCTTCCACTTAGGACAAAAATCTTAATTAGCTTTTATTTGTTCTTCCTCCACTCCATGTGAATATCATCAGAAATTTTACTCGTCAGTTATTTAAAATACTACTCTTTATTATGTTTTTACTTAGGTCTAGTAATATATCTTATTGTTTTATTGGACCATGTTACTTTTTATATCGTACTTGCACTGGCTCCATCGTTTGAAGGGGTAGGGATTTTTGCAGTTTTCCCTTGCTATGTGTTTTCTGTAGTTGTTACAGTGAGGCTGCTTAGACAGCGAACAATCTGAGTCCTTGTACGTCAGTAAAAAGCTTTTTGTAGTCACTCGGGAATTTAATGTGTCTATTAGAATGGTAATGTTTTCTCAACACTTTGACAGTTCTGCTTCAGTATCCTCTTTGGTCCAATACCATTCTTGAGAATTAGCAGATATAAAGGTAGGCAAAGACTGTATTAGATGACCCTTGAAGAAAAAAAGAAAGGAAATAGAAATTGATTCTAAATGGAGTAAGAAACCATGAGAAGGCTTTGAAAGCTTTAAAGCAGAGAGAAATGGTATTTTATTTATTTATTTTTAAAGAACTCTGGGCTGCCTTCTGGAGAATGGACCAAATGGGGCAGAAATAAAAGTGGGGGTTCATTTAGGAGACTTTTATAGCCATCTAGGCAAGAGATGATTGTGGTTTCAAGAGAAATTAACCAACAAAAGTTGCCCAGGAAGTAGATGTAACGATTGAATTGTGGTAGAATCGAGGATCACATTTAACATTTTGACTTCACAATTGGTGGATAGTGGTACCTTTTACTGAAATGACTGCTAGGAGGGGGAAAGAGTTCTATTTGACTATGTAAAGTTCCGTCTTTTTACTTGAAACCTCTGTGTGTCTTCCGATCTTAAGTGTATTCTCATAAACAGTATATAGTTGGGTCGTGGATTCTTATTCTAGTTGTAATTATAAGGTAGGATTTACATGTGCCATTTTGCTTTCAGCTATTCCTCCATTATATCCACCTTTTCATTAAATATTTTCTGTTCTACCATTTTAATTTCCTTATTTCTTTTACTGTGTATGTTTTGAGCTGTTTTTTTAGGGGCTGCCTTTGAAATAAATAATATCTTAATTTATAGTAATCTGGTTTCTATTAATACCAACATAATTTCAGTAGCATGCAAAACTTTATTCCCATGTGGCTTCATTCCCTTCTTCCTTCTTTGTGTTGTTAGTTTCATATAAACTATAGCCTACTGACACAGTTTTATAATTATTTCTTAAGTATATTGCATTGATTATGCTATTACAGTTTTCTCAGTTTTTTTTCTCACCTTTATCCCCTCTCAGTCCTGCACCACCTCCCACCCTCCAGCATTACCCCTCTGTCTTAGTTCACTACCACAGGTTGTACATATAAGTTCTTTGGCTTCTCTGTTTCCTGTACCATTCTTAACCTCTTCCTGTCTATTTCATGCCTTCCAATTATGCTGCTTATTTCCTGTATCTTCCCCTCCCCATTCTTCCTCTCCCCTCCTCCATTGAAAACCTTTCATGGGATCTCCATTTCTCTGGTTCTGTTCCTGTTCTAGTTGTTTGCTTAGTGGTTTTTTTGTTGTTTTTTAGGTTTAGTTATTGATAGTTGTCAGTTTGTTGTCACTTTACTGTTCATAGTTTTTGTTTTATTTCTTAGATAAATCCCTTTAACATTTCATATAATAAGGGCTTGGTGATGATGAACTCATTTACCTTGACCTTATCTGGGAAGCAGTTTACCTGCCCTTCCATTGTAAACAATAGCTTTGCTAGGTAGAATAACCTTGAACGTAGGTCCTTGCCTTTAATGACTTCAAATACTTCTTTCCAACCACTTCTTACCTGTAAGGTTTCTTTTGAGAAATCAGCTCATAGTCTTATGGGCACTTCTTTGTACATAACTGTCTCCTTTCCTCTTGCTGCTTCTAAGATTCCTTTTATCTTTAATCCTAGGAAACTTAATGATGATGTGCCTTGGTGTGTTCCTCAGTAGGTCCAACTTCTGTGGGACTCTGAGCTTCCTAGAAGTCTGTTTCCTTCACCAGATTCGGGGAGTTTTCCTTCATTATTTGTTCAAATAAGTTTTCAGTTTCTTTCTCTTGTTCTTCCTTTTTTGGCACCCTATATGATTCAGATGTTGGAGCATTTGATGTTGTTCCATAAGTTCCTAAGCCTCTCCTTATTTTTTGGAATTCTTGTTTCTTCATTCTGTTCTAGTTGGATAGTTACTTCTTCCTTCAGCTCCAGATCATTGATTTGAATTCCGGTTTCCTTCTGTTCACTGTTGGTTCCCTTAATATTTTACTTTATTTCACTTTAGGTAGCCTTCATATGTTCCTTCATTTTTCTACCAAGCTCAAAAAGTTCTGTGAGCAACCTGATTACCAGTGTTTTGAAATCTGCATCAGTTAGGTTGTGTATATCTCCTCACTGCTTAGCTCTTTTTATGGAGTTTTGATTTGTTCTTTCATTTAGGCCATATTTCTTTGTCTTGGTGTACCACTATGTTATAAGGGGGTGGAGCCTCAGGTATTCACCAGGAGGAGGCCACCCTCTTTGCTGCGTTGTGGTGCTGTCTGTGGAGGAGGGTCAGAGGGAACAATGCCTCTCACTCGTTCCACCCCAGCCCCACTTTCCAGTGAACTCTCCCGTGAGACTGGGAGTGTCTCCCACGTGGCAGCCCCCACAGTATTTCACAGCTAGCTCGGAGTCTTTAGTTTCCTGTCCAGCCAGCCTCACCTCTCCCACAAGGTCTGCCACCTTGCCACGTGTCCTCAGCTTGGCTGCCCGCCTGCAGTCTCCGCCCCTCCTACTGGTCTAGGTGAATGTTTCTTTAACTACTTGGTTGTTGGAATTTCATGCAGTTTGATTTTCTGGCACTTCTGGTTGTTTATTGTTTTTAAATTGGTTGTTATCCTTGTTTTGGTTGTGCAAGGAAGTGAAGCATTTCTACGTATGCCTCCATCTTCTTATTTCTTTATACAGTTTTGTTTTGTGACAACATTATCTGATTTTCTGTTACCAAATGAGCATGTCCTGTAATTCAGTTCAATTTTAATCCTAACTACCTGGGATTGGAACAGACTCTGTAGGTTAAAAGCTCAGTTCTACAAGATAGTCCCTGCTTCAGACACTAGACTGAAGGCCCCAGGATACCTGCACGTCTCTCTGACTTGGCTATAAATTCAGGAGTTTCCACAGCACTCACACCCCTTCAGGTTCAGTATTATAAAGGATACAACTCAGAAATGGCTAAATGGAAGAGATACATAATGCAAGGTATGGGGGGTAGAGTGGTGCAGAGCGTCTGTCTCCGCTGAGTATACCACCTGCCCAGCCTGTCAGTATGTTTGCCAACCCAGCAACTCTATAACCTTGTTGTTCAAGAGTTTTAACTGAAGTTTAATTGTGTAGAAATGATTGTTTAAATTATTGGATGTTGGTCTCCTACCCTTTTCCCCTTTTTGAGGTCATGGTGGGGTTGAAAATTCTAACCCCTTTAATCATATTGGTTCTTCTGGCAACCAGTCTCCATCCTGAAGCTAGCTAGATGCCCTACCTAGAGTCATCCTTATTATCATAAATCCAGTATCATTGAAAGAGGTTCGGTACGAATAACAAAAGACAGTTCTTTCACTCAGGAAATTCTGAATGTTTTAACAACTCTGAGCAAGGAATCAGGGACATAGACCTAATATATATGAGTTCTGTCCGTAGAAAGTCCAATCATAATTAATGTAATGAGAGTAGTTTGTTTGACATTGATGTAACCTGGCAGCCAAGGAGAGAGGACTGGAATGTGCATGTGTGAGCAATGAGGACTTTGCTGTACTTAGTGGGGGCAGTAGACGCTGTTGAGTGAGCATGTGTACTGTGTGGCTGTCACATTCAAAATGACTGAGTAGAGCATCGACTCGGAAGCAAATTTTGCGTTAAGCTTGAACATTCCTCCGCAGAAACTATTCAGATGATTCAGAAGGCCGCAGTTATGGGCAACTGGTGATTGACAGCTTCATCACGACAATGCTCCCGCTCATGCGTCATATCTCGTGCAGAGTTTTCTGATGAAACATCAAATCACCCAGGTGACTCAGCCCCCTGCAGCCCAGATTTGGCACCCTGCAGCTTCTGGCTTTTCCCAAAATAAAATCACCTTTGAAAAGGAAGAAATTTCATACTGTGGATGAGACTCAGGAAAACATGATAGGGCAGCTGGTGATGACTGGGAGAACTATGTGAGGTCCCATGGTGCCTACAGTGAAGGGGCCTGAGGTGTCCTTGTCCTGTGCGTGGTGGTTCTTGCACCTTCTTCAATAAATGTCTCTGGTTTTCATATTATATGGCTGAACACCTTCTGGACAGACCTTGTATATTTTTATTATACCACTGTAGTTGCTTTTTGTATCACATAGGAGAAAAAAGATTTACAAACAAATAACCTTTTCTGTTTACCTGTACTGGTAGCATTTATTTCTTTGTATAGATTTAAGTTACTGTCTAGTGTCCTTTCGTTTTGGCCTCAAAGATCTCCTTTAGTATTTCCTGTAGTGTAGGTCTGCTAGTGACAAAATCTCTCAGGTTTTGTTTATCTGCAGATATTGTAAAGATAGTTTTACTGGATATAAATTTTTGATTTTCAGAACTTTGAATATGACATCCCACTGCCCTTTGGTCTTTATGGTTTCTGATTATGAGTCAGCTGTTAGTTTTATTCAGGAACTCATACTTGATAAGTAATTTTTTCTTTCAAAATTCTCTGTTTTTGTCTTTCAAAGGTTAACTATTATGTTTCTAGATGTGAGTTTTCCTATTTGGAATTAAGTGAGCTTATTGGATGTGCAGATTGATGTTTTTCATCAAAGTTGAGGAGTTTTTTTGGTCATTGTTGTTTCAGATATTCTTTCTGCCTCATTCTCTTGTCTCCCTCTGAGACAGGCACATTTTGCTATAGTTTGTGTCCTACATTCTTTTTTTTTTTTTTAATTCTTTTCTTTCCTGTTTCTCAGACTGCATAATCTCAGTCGACCTATCTTATACTTTGTTTTGCCTATTCACATCTGCTGTTGAGCCCCACTAGTAAATCTTTTATTCCAGATATTGCACTTTTCTCCAGAACTTCTGGTTGACTCTTTTTTAAAAATAAGTTCTATCTCCACTGATATTTTCTATTCGATGAGACATTGTTCTCTTACTTTAATTCTTTAGATTACAATCTTTATAACGACTTTTGAAGTCTGTTGGGACATTCTCCTCTCCCCTAGAGTTGTTTGTTGATAATGATGTCATTGCTATTTTTTATATCTGTATTCTTTGTCATATATGACTTCTAAACTATCTGCTCAGTTAGCTTAGCAGTCACCTAATGATTGGACAAATATTTCTTTAAATGTTGGGAAGTAGTATGTCACCCAGTCTTTCAGAATCTCCAGGTGTGTGTAGGTTTATACCTTTAGCACTCAGGTGGGCATGATTTTTACTTTTCACCAAGATTCAGTTTCTTTTGTTTTTTTTTGTTTTTTTTTTTGGTAAATACCCCCATAATTCTTGCAAACTCTGCTTAATTTTCAGTTCAAGTTTACAACTCCGTATTGGCCTTCATTTCTTGTTTGCACAGAGCCTCAAGATGATAGTTCTTTGTTCGTGCAAAGCTAAGGGTTCCTTAGGTCTTTATGGAAGCACACACAGCCCTGGGCATGCACACAGTTCTACTCATACAGTGGCCTTCTAGATTACAAATAGCTTCCAAAGCTTCCTGTAGGCATTACTTTCTCTAGCGTTTTCTTTTTAAACGTTTTGGTTAGCGAGCTTATTATTTGCCACAACTCTTAAGAATCAGGCAACTATGGTGTTAAACAATTGTCAGTTAATGTTTTTGACATGCTTTCAGGAAAAAGTTGTTTTGCAGTATGCAAGCTGTGGAGTCAGGTCAAATAAAGACATATCTTAAGTGTAAGGATTTTCCATGGAACTGCCAGACAAAGACAATTCTCTGAGAATGAGCTCTAACCCTGTTCTGACCTCCCCAGTGGCTGCTAGGCTGCTGACTTCACTATGATTTCGTGTGCTGCTTTCAAGGCTTCCTTGGGGCTTTGGGTCAAGATAGCAGTGTAGGTAAGCGGGGTACTCACCTCCTGCAGCCATATCAAAATTACAACTAAACTGCAGAAAACCCATCATTCAGAACCACCTGAATTCTGGCTGAGTGGAAGTCCTACAACTAGGGAATTAAAGAATAAGCCACATTAAGGCTAGTAGGAGTGTAGACACAGAACCGGCTGGTCCCACACCCACATGTGTCAGATAAAAATCAGGAGGGATATGTTGGCTGCCGTGATCACCTCTGAGGAGTGAAGGGTTCCAGCCCCACACCAGGCCCCCCCGCCCAGGATTCCAGTGCTGAGTAAAGTCCCCATAATGTCTGGCTATAAAAACAAGCAGGGATTGAGGCTAAGGGAAATGGAGAGCTTTTAGAATCTCAGGTGGTTCCTCTTAAAGGACCTACACACAGACTTACTTGGACTCACTCCATCTGAGCTCCAACACTGGGGCAGCATCTGGAAAGGCACCAAAGACATATGGGGAGGACCTGAAGTATCGGGCATCAGGCCTAGAGCTCAGGCAGCTTTCTCCCAAACAGAAGTGCTGGCAGCAGCCATTGTTTCTTTGATGAGCCCCTCCCTCACAGAGCCAGCAGGCAGGTGCAGTATCTGAGACTCCATCAGCCTGGCTCACATTGTTCGTCCCTCTCTGCTGATTCCATCAGGCCCCACCCTACCCATATATCAGGCTCACCCAGTTGTTTCTAGTGGCTTTTCCACCCTAATGGCCTGTCTTGGCCCATGCTTCACATTTTCCTACAATCTCTCAAATAAGCAGAATCTTGCCTCAGCATGCGCTGTACCACTGCTCAGTGGTTTCAGGATCGGCACTAGCAGCAGATGGCCTTGGTTCACAGGTTGGCATTGATTGGGCACGTCTAAGACCAGCCCAATTAGCACCCTTCTGCAGATTGCTTTCCAGCTCATATCAGATGGTCTTGGGTAGAATACAAGCAGAGGCTGACCTTGGCTGCCCTCCCACGGGCCCCACAACCAGTGTGCCCAGTGGATAGCTTCAGGCCACATCAAAGCATCACCATCCAACCATCTGATACACTCAGGTGGGCTTAGCAGGAACCAGAGCCCCGCTGAAGTCCTGCTCCATGAGCTGATCCTCTGAGGCGATCGGTGGTTGGTGGTCACACCAACCAGTCTTTGCAGCTGATCAGTCCATAGGTAAATCCTCCCATTGATGTGCCAATAGCAATCAAGGCTCAGCTACAAAAGGAGGGTGTACACAGCCCACAGAGGGAACACACCTCCAGTGCCTAGCTTGTGTGCCTGGAGAGGCTCTGCCACTGGTCCCTACAGAACCCCTACTACATTAGGCTACTCTACCAAGCCTGGATTTTTGTAGTAACTCTACCTAGTGCATAGAAGCCAATACAGATAGGCTGCCAAAACAAGGAGACAAACATCCCAAATGAACAAAATGGAACTTCATAAAAAGAATAAACAAAATGGAGAGAAGCTATCTAGTAGATGCAAAGTTCAAAACACTGGATGCTTGTTGAACTTAGTGAGAACTTAAAGAGTATAGAAAAGGACCAGTCAGAAATGAAGAATACACTAACATTTTTAAATGAAGAATAATTTACAGGGTATCAACAGGAGAATAGTTGAAGCCAAGAATCAATACAGTAATTTGGAATACAAGAAAGCAAAAAACAACCAATTAGAACAGGAAAAAAAAAGTCCAAGGAAATGAGGGTAGTGTGAGGAACCTCTGGGACAACTTCAGGCATACCAACATTTACATGATAGGGGCACTGGAGAAGAGGGAGAGCAAGAAAATGAAAACCTACTGGAAAAAATAATAAGAGGGGACTTCCCTAACTTGGTGAAGGAAATAGACATATGAGTCCAGGAAGCACAGAGAGCCCCAAACAAAATGAACCCCAAGAGGCCTATACCAAGACATATCATAATTAAAATGCCAAAGGTTAAAGACAAAGAATCATATAAGCAGCAAGAGAAAAGCAGTTAGTTACCTACAAGGGAGCTCCCCTAAGACTGTTAGCTGATTTCTCAACAGAAACTTTGCTAGCCAGAGGGATTGGCAAGAAATACTGAGTCATGAAAAGAAAGGACCTGCAACCAAGATTACCCAGCAAAGCTACCATTTAGAATCAGAAGACACTTGAGCTTCCCAGACAAGAAGAAGCTAAATGAGTTCATCACAATCGAACCAGGATTATATGATATATTAAAGGGTTTTCTTTAAGAATAATTTGTAAAAAAGTAATATGAAAAATTAAATGGCAATAAATACATATCAGCATTTGAATCTGAAAAACAAAATAAATAAACAGGCAGAACAGAAACATTTGTAGATAAAGAGAACATTCTGATATTTGCCAGATTAGTAAAATAGGTTAAAAAAAGTGAAGGATTTAAGAAGTACCGATTTGTTGATACAACAGATTTGTAAAATACAACATAGGGATTATATTCAATAATATTCTAATAACTATGTATGATATCAGATGGGTGTGAGATTTATCAGGATGATCACTTAGTAAGTTATATAATGTTTAATCACTGTGTATATACATGAAACTAATATAATAATGTACCTCAACTTTAAAGAGTAAAAGTTTATCTTTAAATGAAAAAAAAAGGCTGCCATTGGACTCTGGAGGGGGAATAGGAATATGGAAATATTCAAAATACCATAAAATTTGCTTTTCTTTTTTTTTTAAGATTCAGGCATTTTTCTTGAATAAAAATATTTGAGGTTGATGAAAACCTTTGTTTACATTCCAGAGTTCTGAAAATTCTTTACACTCCTTTCTTCTTCCCTCCCTCCTTCCTCCCCTTCCTGCCCTCTCTTCCTTCATTTCCTTCCTTTCTTTTTTAAAAATATATTTTACTGATTTTGCGATTACAGCTGTTCCATTTTTTTCTTCCCTTTGTTCCCCTCTGCCCTGCACCTCCCTCCCACCAGCAGTCCCCCCACCTTAGTTCATGTCCATGGGTCTACATGTAAGTTCTTTGGCTTCTCCATTTCTTATACTGTTCTTAACCTACCCCTATCTATTTTGTACCTATCATCTATGCTTCTTGTTCCCTGTACCTTTTTCCCCATTCTCTCCCCTCCTCCCTCCTGATAACC
Source organism: Artibeus jamaicensis (assembly GCF_021234435.1). NCBI lineage: Eukaryota > Metazoa > Chordata > Mammalia > Chiroptera > Phyllostomidae > Artibeus > Artibeus jamaicensis. The sequence continues at coordinate 37,320,531 of NW_026522030.1, read as the reverse complement.
ATCCATGTGATCTATATTTCTGTGAATCTGTTCCTGTTCTAGTTGTTTGCTTAGTTTGTTTTGGTCTTAGGTTCAGTTGTTGATAGTTGTTGTCATTTTACTCTTCATATTTTTTACCACCTTCTTTTTCTTAGATAAGTCCCTTTAACATTTCATATAATAAGGGCTGGGTGATAATGAACTCTTTTAACTTGAACTTAACCTGGGAAGCACTTTATCTGCCCTTCCATTCTAAATGATAGCTTTGCTGGATAGATAAATCTTGGATGTAAGTCCTTGCCTTTCATGCCTTTGAAAACTTCTTTTCAGCCCCTTGCCTATAATGTTTCTTTTGAGAAGTCAGCTGATAGTTTTATGGAAACCCCTTTGTAGGTAACTGTCCCCTTTTCTCTTGCTGCTTTTTAGATTCTCTCTTTAATCTTGGGTAATGTAATTATGATGTGCCTTAGTATGTGCTTCCTTGGGTCCAGCTTCTTTGGGACACTCTGATCTTCCTGAAGATCTGTTTCCTTTGCCAGATTGGGGAAATTCTCCATTAATTTTTCAAATAAGTTTTCAATTTCTTGCTCTTCCTCTTCTTCTTCTGGCACCCCTATGATACGATACGGGTATTGGACTGTTTAAGGTTGTCCCAGAAGTTCCTTAGACTCTCCTCATTTTTTTTTTTTTTGAATTCTTGCTTCTTCTTTCTGTTCTGGTTAAACGTTTACTTCTTCCTTCTCCAGATCATTGATTTGAGTCCCAGTGTCCTTCCTGTCACTGTTGGTTCCCTGTATATTTTGCTTTATTTCACTTCGTATAACCTTCACTTCTTTCTCTATTTTGCTACCATATTCAACCATTTCTGTGAGCATTCTGACCACCAGTGTTTTGAACTGTGCATCTGATAGGTTGGCTGTCTCTTCATCACTTAGTTCTATTTTTGTTATTTTGGGGGCTTTGACCTGTTTTTGCATTTGGGTCATATATTTTTGTCTCAGAGTGCCTGTTACATTCTAAGGGGCAGAGCCTTAGTACTCCCTAGGTGGGGGCTACCCATGTCACTCTGTTTTGGTGCCGTATGTGGGGCGGAGGGTCCAAGAGGGAATAGTACCACCTGCTTACCTCTCGGCTGGCTGTCAGTCACTTGCCCCACTTCCCACAAGCAAATTGTACCCTTCTGGTGCTGATTCAGGTGTGTGGCCTTGTTTATGTTTTAGGAACCTGTGGGTCTCTCCAACAAACTCTACTGTGTGGCTGGGAGTTTCTCCAGCTGCCCCATCCCCCATAGATTTTTACAGCCAGAGGTTTTGAGGCTTTATTTCCCGTGCACTGGAACCCTAGATTGAGTGATCTGTCTTGCTCCCCAGTTGTTCCTCCTGGTTTATCCATATGCGAATGTAGGACTGCCAGATCTGCCAGCCTCTACCTCTCCCTCCTGGCCCATGCAGTCCTCTAGCTGCCACCTGGTGGTGTGTTGTTTCCACCCCTCCTGCCGGTCTGGCTGTATGTTTCTTCTTTAACTCCTTGGTTGTCAGACTTTCATACAGTTTGATTTAGTGGCAGTTCTGGTTGTTTTTTTGTTTCTAAATTTGTTGTTGTCCTTTTGGTTGTGTGAGGAGGCAATGTGTATCCACCTTCACCTCCATCTTGGTGGGAAGTTTGCTTTGTTTGTTTTTATGTAGGAGTGATTTTCTTTACTTCTCCATACTTGATGACATCCAAGTCTTTTCTTTATCTACAGAAAAATGTTGCTGGGATTTTCATTGGATTTGCATTAAATGTGCATATCAATTTGGGGAATCTTTAGTATGTTGAGTCTTCCATCCTGTATATATCTCCATTTATTTAGATCTTCAGTTTCTTTTATCAGCATTATATAGTTTGTAGCATAAAAGTTCTCATTGTGTTTTGTTAGATTACACCTGAGTTTTTCTTTTCTTTCTCCCTTCCCCCCTCCCTCTTTTCCTCCCCACTTCCTTCTTCCATATCTGTCTATATATCTATCTTTATCTCTGACTAGCTCTCCTTCTTTAATAGATTCCTTGGCATTTTCTACAAAGGCAGTCATATCATGTACAAAGGGGGATAGCTTTATTTCATCCTTTCTGATTTGTATGCCTTTTTTTTTTTAATATCCCTTATTTCACTGGCTAGACCTTCCATCACTGTTTAATGAGATTGGTAAGTGTAGGTATCCTTGCCCTGTCCCCAGTCTTAGGAGCAGAGCATTCAGGTTTTCACTATTAACTAGAATATCAGCTGTAGGTTTTTTTAAGATGTTCTCCTAAACATCTATTTAGGGATTTCATAAAGGAAGTTCAGGAAATCCACTTTATTTTCGTGTTTCTGAGAACATATATCATGAACGACTGTTGGATATTGTCAAGTGCTTTTTACTTTATCTATTGATATGATAGCTTACAAGTTCATCTTTATCTCATTAATATGATCGATTACATTGATTGATTTTTTAGCATTAAATCAACCTTACATCCATGAAATAAACTCTACTTGGTTCTGGTGTATACATATAAACTTTTACATATGGTTGAATTCTGTTTGCTAACAGTTAAAGGACTTCTATGTATTTATGAGGGTTTTTTTTGTTTTTTTTTTAGTTTTGGTTTTGTACTCTCTGCTTTTTGATATCAGGATAGTAACTAGCTTAATAAAACAAATTAGGAAGTGCCCCTCCTCTTATATTTTTGGAGGAGATTGCGTAGAATCGTTAATTATCCTTTAAATATTCCAAACAATTCTCAGAGGATAGTATCTGGATCTGGAGATTTTGGGGAGGAGTTTAAAATTATGAATTCAACTTAATAGTTTTGAGGCTATTAAAGTAATCTTTTTCAGATTGGATGAGTTGTGCTAGTGTTTTTTGAGGAATTGGTCCATTTTTTCTAAGTTGTCAAATATACATGTATATAAATGCTCTTCTTATCCTGTTGATGTCTGTGAGGTCTGTAAGATACAGTGATACCCATTTCATTCCTGATATTGGTGACTTGTGTCTTCTGGGATTGCTGTATATGTTGTCATTCTTGCTAGAGGTTTGTTCACTTAAAAATTTTTTTTCAAAGAACCAGCCTTTTTCATTATATTTTCCTTTTCAGTTTTATTGATGTGTGTTCTTTATTATTTCTTTGTCTCTGCCTGATACTGGTATATTTTGGGGTTTTTTAGGTTCATGGGATAGAAGCCCAGCTTATTAATTTGAGGCTTCGTCTTTTCTTGTGTATGCACTTAATACTATAAATTTACCCCATCGCTGTTTTAGCATGTTCCACAAATTCTGATATGTTGTATTTTTATTTTTATTCAGTTTAATATTTTTCTTCTCATTTTTTTAAAGTCAGAATTTGCTGTTAGTGGGCATTTAGTTTGTTTTTGGTTTGAGGATGTTACTAATAAAGCTTCCAAGAATATTTCATATACATTTGTGTATGGGCATATGTTTTTGCTTCTCTTGGATAATCTAGAAGTAGACTATCATGGATGTACATTTGATTTTTAAAGCAATTGCCAAACTGTTCCCCAAAATGTCTGTTAGTAATTTATTGTAGTTGTGACTAGTAAAAGTTGACTTGTGATGGCTTGAAATTTTTTTATAAATGGTTCTTTACCATAAATAGTTTAAGAAGCACTGCTTGGAATAGTGTTGGAGGGTTGGATGTAGGCAGCTTCAAGAACTCTCCTACATGATAAAGCAGAGTGAGTACCACTGGAGGTTAAGGTGATAGATTTGAAGACAGGAACGCACTCCAATCAGCATATTCTGATTTTAACTATGCTGTTAGTGAAGGGTGAGACAAGAACATCAGCCAAGTGAGTAGAGGGTCTGTAGCACTAAAGGGCTGAGGAAGGAGAGAAAGGTGAATTCATCTCGGAACATAACACGTTACATTTGTTAAAGAAATGTAGTAGGTTGTTTGAAATGCTTATTTAAGTTTTGTGGCCATAAATTTAAAGTGTGGCCTTATTTTGTGTGTTTCTCCAATTAGTGCAGTTGTTTAAATACAGATAGATAGAACGTATATAGAAGGTATATAGTTAGGTTTAAAAAGAACTAGGTTTTCTCTTGGCTAGTGTGACATAGGATTAGTTAGAGGTTAAGAGGACTTGTCAAGGGAATGGTTATAGTGGTGGGTCGTGGAACCTCAACAGGTTTTTTGACAAGGTACTAGGGTCAGTGGATTGCAGGACTCTGTGGGGGCAAAAAATAGTTGGAATAGGAATACTACAATAACTAAAATAGAAGGAAAGGAAACGGTGATCAAAGAGTAGGGTTGTGGAAGTCGACTTTTCAGAAGTGGTATAATTTGGGGGGAGTTATATGAGCTAGAATACTACTATAAGAGCAGGAACGTCAGGGAGGAGGGTTTTAGGAAAAGATGGGTGAAGTTGAAAAAGTCAAGGAACACAGAGGCTGATGAGTTAGATTGAATTTTCTCTTATGTTGAAGGCTCATGATAACAGGCATAATGATGGAGAGGAAGACCTCAGTCAGTTGAGTGCTAAAGTCATCAATGAATGAAGTGACTGAGGAAGAATTTTGAGGGAGCAGTTAACCTGGCAACAAAGATAATGGTGGTAAAGTCTGAACACGTGGTCTTAAAAGAAACTGAAGTGGAGCGCAGTTAATGGAGGAAGTAGTACGGTGAAGATTAATCAGGACACTCTGCTCACGTCTGAAGGATTATAGCAGGAAAAGGTCACTACTTCAGAGGGCTCTAGGGAGAAGCATCTCAGGAATAGCCAAATTTCAGTTAGTACAAGAAGAGAGATCATTCATAGAAATGGGAGGCAGCAGTATGGGAATGGTACCCCCGAGAAGACTGGCCGTCCAGGAGGCTCCGCTTACTGGGCCAGAGCTAAAAATAGGTCCAGAGGGCGTAGTCATGGTTGTTTCTTGGTTTTTCGGTACCTACGATGTCTCTCTTTTTCTGAGAGGACAGGATTATATTTTAAATTTCTTGTTTTACATGGACCTGGACTTCTTGATATGTTTGGTGATTCGTAATTCTCTTTCTCTCTTCTGTGACATGCCTATTTATTCTCCTGAATGGCGTGGACTTTCTGACTGAACTCTGGCTTCTTGTCTGTTTGCTTCTTTTAGGTGGGCGTGTTGAGCATTGTTAATTTTCAGATATGTAACTTAATTTTTTCAAATATTTTTTTCTCTCTTGTGTGTTTGGTACAGAAGAGGATATTTTAGCATATATTTCTTTGTTCATTATCTTGACAGTTTCAAAGCTAAAACTTTTAGGAATAAGAAATTGATACCAACCCAAATTCCTAACAATGAAGAATAGGTAAATGTGGCATATCTGTATAACAGGATATTATGCAGGTATTAAAATTATATGTTGCAAGGACATGTGCAATAATGAGAAATTGCTCTCAGTACATTCTTAGTGGTACCATTTAGTAAAATACATATGTTCTATAGATAGGTATTAAAATATAAATGTTTAAAGGCATTAATTTAAGATACTAAATTTCTTAATACAAAATTCAAATTTTTTTTATAAAGTAGTTGTATTAGTGTATATTTGTGTGTATCTTAAAATCTTAACTCTGCTTTAGGTTGACTGTGTCTGGTTTTAACAAAAATTTCACTGACATACAATATGGGTTTTTTAAAACATAATTTACCCTAAATATATATTAACAAATCTAAACATGCAGGTCAGTGTTTAAGAATCACATAATATTAATTTGAAGTGTTAGTAGGAGATTTTTTTAAAAGAAAATGGTTATTTTAGCTTAAAATTAGTAGGGTAAAATCTCTTTTTATTATTACTACTTTATTGAAAGTATCATACCATGTGACTTAATTGTGGTATCAGGGTATGAAGTATGCATTTACTTCCTATAAATGTTTAGAATCTGATTGACTTTGTAAATATTTTAGTGAGTGTTAACTATATGCTAAACACTGCTCTAGGGACTTGGGATATATAAGTGAATAAATAAAATAAAGAGATAGGTAATCTGGTAAGAGTAACAGTCTAATTCTAGCAGGATACCTTTTAGTAAGGAAAACACCTATGTTCTTAGATTGTATGCATTTTAAAATTACATTACTATGAAAGCCCTATAAACCAGGAGAAAAAACAGTCTCCAGTACTAATTGTCTTCTGTTTTATTAGATTGAGGAACTTCAGCAGGCTTTAACAGTAAAACAGAATGAAGAGCATGACCGACAGAGGAGAATAAGTAACACCCGCAAAATGATAGAAGATTTGCAAAATGAACTGAGGACCACAGAAAACTGTGTGAATCTTCAACCCCAGATTGATGCCATTACAAATGACCTGAGACGGATTCAAGATGAAAAGGCTTTGTGTGAAAGTGAGATAATTGATAAGCATAAAGAGAGGGAAACTCTAGAGAAGGAGAAAAAGAGTAAGTTTTATTAAACTTAGGATGAAGAGATGTTTATAAAATGGAGGTACATCTCTAGTGATGGGCTTTCTTCTTCTGATATTATGCCTTTAAATATTCAAGTCTCCCTTTTGAGGAAGCTCAGCTTAGTTCTTCCAACTTAGTCTCTTAATTACCTATATCATGTACCATGATTTGCCAGTGGCTGGTCAGTGTCTTCAGTCAGATTATGTCAATTTTTTTAATTGTCAGTCTGAAAATACTTTGCTTTATTTTCTTAGAAAGTTACTTGCTATTATTTTTCAGAGCAGATTTAAACTCTTTATTCTAGTCTTTATAAACTTTATATTTACTTTGTTCCTTGAAGCCTGTCCAGTTACATCTTTGCTTTTCTTTCCTGTAGACCAAGGATGTCAAATTCGTTTTCACTGGGGGCCTCATCAGCCTCCTGGTTACCTTCAAAGGACCAAATGTAATTTTAGGACTGTATAAATGTGACTTAACAGTTAAGCAGAAGCTTGGCACTACCTCCCAGTGGAAACAAGGTTCTGGGCCGGATTCGGCCTGTGAGCCTTGTGTTTGCCTCCTGTGGGGGTAGACCATATGGACAGATCTCTAACGTTATTCAAGTAGAGGAGCTGTCATACTCAATCTGCTCAGTATATATAACTAACATCAATTTTTTAAAAGACCCATTTTTGTATGTTTATCAAATATGAGATGTGTATGGTTAAAACAAAGAAAAAGAAACTAGAAGTGTAGCCCAACCCCTTTTAACCTCGAGACCCCCCTCAAGTGTATGCACGTTTAACTATTCTAATAGTTAAATAGCAGTTTTTTTCTAATTGTGCTTCATATATTTTCAGCATATTCTTACTTTACCATAGCTTACCTTGTCGATTTTAGACATCATCTTTTGCTATTTTGTTACTTTAGATGTGATTTCAGCTCATAACTCCCTTCCCTATTGTAATTCTCAAGCGAGATTATTATATTCATATTAGTTACTGATAAAATGTATTAATGTTGATTTATTGTGACTGATACATCTTTTTATCATTTGTCACTTAACTCTTGTCACTATTTTTTTAATGTATACTGTAAGCTAAAAATTCTAGTACTCCCTTTCCTTATTATCTCCTTATTCCCTCTCCCCCACTGCCCCTGTTTTTTAATACTCACCCGAGAACTTGCTTGTTGATTTTGGAGAGAGAGGAAGGGAGGGGGAGAGAGGGAGAAAAACATCAATAGGGTGCCTCTCATAGTGCCCTGACCAGGACCAGAATCACTACCTAGACATGTACCCTGATTGGGAATCAAGCCCACAACCTTTCGGTTTAGAGGACAGTGCTCCAACCAACTGAGCCGCCCTAGCCAGGACACAACCCTCCCTTTTTATATTCTAAATTCTCCAGTCTGTGTTCTGGTTTTTATATTCTTAAGGCTGAAAACATTTTATTGAGAACCATACTCAAGTTTTATGTGCTCTGTATATGGGTTAATTCTAAAAGCTAGAAATATTAAGTATTATTCATGGCTTTACAATGAAACTTGTTCACAGCAGAGCCAGGTAGTATGTTATAATCTAATTGTCTTTCACTGATAGCTTTTTTAAAGGTTGGAGATTACTTGTCTTAAAAAGCACCATTTGTTTTAGCATTTCCTTAAATAAAAAAATAAAACATCTTACCAGGCATTCTCCTGAGTTCTGGAGCCTTCCATACTTGTTCTTTCTGGACTGACTGTTCTCCAAGCCTCCTGCATGCCAGTCATCAGGAATTTATCTCAGATCTTTTTTCATGTTGGATGAAGCTATTCCTGAATTCTGTGCCTTCTGTTTTTCCTACATTACTCCCTTATTTTGTTAGAGCACATCTTCAGGTAACCTCCCAAGAAGGGGCATTTTGGAATTAATTATAAAGTCTTGACATCCCCCAAAATACCTTTATTGTTACTTTTTCTCAGTTTTGTTGTATATATAATTCTAAGTTGAAAATAGTTTTACTCAGGTTTGAATGCGTATGGTGCTTGTCTCTGGAATCTAATATTTTCTCATTCTTGTCTATCTGACCTATTTGTTTTTGGTAGCTCAAAGATCATCTTTTATTCCAGTTCTTTAGAAATTTGAGAATGATTTGTTGAGGGTGGGTTTTTCTCCGTTGGGAACTTGCTGAGTAGTGTTTGTAACTTGTGGGTCTGAGATTTTTTAAATTATCATTAGATTATTTTACTAATGAAAGTTTTCAGAGAAACAGTACTTTGTTTCATTTTCCAATTTTAGGTGTGAATGATCAAATTACACAATTTGACAATCTCATGAATCAAAAGGAAGATAAGCTGAGACAGAGATATCGTGACACATATGATGCTGTTTTATGGCTGAGAAATAACAGAGACAGATTTAAGCAAAGAGTCTATGAGCCCATAATGCTCATGGTAAGAAATTTTATCTTGGTAGCATCCGTTAGTTTTATTATTGTAATCATTATAGATTTTTATTGTTAAAGAGTTCTTAGTCTCACCCCTTGTTTTCCATTATCAGATTTGCAGCAGCTGGTATACTGCTGAATCCATACATGAGCTTTTTAAAGGGACCTTGATCAGTGAACTTTTTCTGTAAACTTTTCCTAGAAAGAAATATGAAAATGGCACCTATTGACTAAGAATCATGTATAACATTAGCTTGGTTAGCTTGTACCTTCTGGCAATTGCTATTCTTAGGTTATAGTGGGCAATGGATTAAATGCAGCCAAAGGGGTAGAAAATTGCTATGAATAAATATGTTGATATGAGGTACCTGACAGAAGGTAGACAAGAAAATCTCTTGCTACTAAAACAGAGCATTATGAGGATTCTGACCGCGAAACCAACAGTTTATTAAACTTATAAACATTTAATAGCTCTTACTGATGATTATGGGTCACCAAGAATAGGGTAAAGTATATTTAGTAAATCATTTAATGAAGTGTGGCCCTGGATTTATTAGGAAGACTTCTATAGAAAATATTTAAAATAATAAGTTTGGCCCCCAAAAGTAAAACCACATTCTTTAGTGATAATATATTAGATACACACATATAATATAAACTTAAAACTTTCCTGCAAATGACTTTAGGATTGTTTTTGCTAGATAATTTCTTATACTTGAGCAAAGAATGCAGTATAGATCCTTGTAGGATTCATGCAAAGTTCTATATTCTATAACTTGTGGTTGTATTATACTTTACTAAAATCATTTCATATAGTTTTTAAATGTTATATTACATTAGCAAGATTAATATGCATAATGTATTCTCTTCTTGGTCAGGTGTGTATTATTAAACTATTTTTGGCACATTAAGAAGGGAATATCTACTTTGAACCCAGAAATTATTGTTTTGATTACTTTGGTAAGGACTGGAAAATATAAGAAAAAGATTGTAACTCTAATGAATACAATCAAGTTTAATTGTCAGCAAATTTTTATTAAAATGCCAATAATACTTTAGAACTTTAAAATGCCAATAACACTTAAATTTTAATTTTAAATACTTTAAAATGCCAATAATACTTTAGAACTTTATTAGATTTTATTTTCTTGTCGCTTGTTTTTTTAATAGTAGCTTATCATTAAGTTAGATTACTACCTGGCATATATTGTCAATTTTTTAAATTTCTGAGATAAAAAGATATACTCTGCTTTTTTACCCTTACAGGAATAAACCTTTACTTTTCCTAGTACCTCTTTCTAGCTGTATTCCCATACACACTTATTTAACCCTTCAAGATTTAGTTGAAATTCTACTGTCCTCATAAGCAAATTAACAATATATAAACTTAAAATTCTAGTCATATAACTTGTCAGCTAGCAATCTGTTTCCATGAGTTACTTCTAAAAATTTCAGTATAGAATTGGAGAAGTATGCAAAGATATTTTTACATTTATACCCATCACAGTAGTGTTTGTAATAGTAGAATGATGGGGCAAAAATAGAAAGTTTTCAAATAAGCTGTTCAGTATGTAAATTGTGTGATATCCTTATATTGGAGTACTATGCAGGCATCAAAAATGTTGCTGTGGGTTTCTATTTATATAAAAGGACATTTGTGACATCTTCATGAATTATAAAAAAGGTAACAGGATAGAATGTTTAGAAAGATTTCATTTTTTTAAATTGTGAAACAAGATGCTGTCATTAACCACCAGATCATCTTGGAGTGCTACATATACTTCCTCTGTCTGCCTGTCTCTTACTACTGTGACTGTGAAGATGTGGCTTTGGAGAACTTTACCAAACACGTTCTTCACCAATTTTATGAGAAGGAACACGCTATGAAACTGATAAAGCTGCAGAACCAACAAGGTGGCCAAATCTTCCTGCAGGATGTCAGGAAACCAGACCAGGAATGCAGTGGTGTATGCATTACACTTGGGGAAAACTGTGAATCAGTCAGTCACTACTGGAAATTAATAAACTGGCCAGTGAATGAACTCCTTCTTGCGTGACTTCCTCCAGATTTAGTACCTAAATTAGCAAGTGAAATCCATCAAAGAATTGAATGACCATGTAACCAACTTACACAAGATGGGGACCCAGACTCTGACATGACAGAGTATCTCTGATATGTACACCCTGGGAGAGAATGATAGTGAGAGCTAAGTTCTAGATGGCTTATCCATAGCTATAATTTTTTTTTTAATTTCCTATTGTCCTATTGCTTACCCTTTCTATAAGTTGTAGCAAGTAGCCACGTATATTTTCTTTCGTTTGGTAAAGTATCAGTAAAGTAATTTAGTGCCCGCCCCAAACCAAATGGTGAAACAGTAGAGACTAAAATGTTTATAGTGTTTCTGCCAGGTGATAGTTGAAGAAAGCTGATTTCCATCTGCGGGAGCTACTCTTTAAATTTTCTAGATAGTTTTTTTTAATATGTCTCTGTTATGGAGATTTATTGTATTCATCATTTGTAATAAATAATAAATTTTACTCTTAAAACAGTTTTTCCTAACCTATTTTTGTATCTCTAATACCACTGAGTCTCAGCATACAGAAATGCCTAATGAGTTGATATTTTAAAATAAATCATTATGTTTTTATGTTCTAGTGGTACAAACCTTGGGTTTCTCCTGAAGGCACTAATAGTTACAGTTAATCCATAGCTAGTTTTTTCTATTCATTTCATAAAGTTTTGTACCAGTCAGTTCTTGCCATGTACAATATGAATTCCTCTTGAAAGATTAAGAAACATATTACAAGTTTGGAGATAGATGAGAAATGTTTATACTTTTAGATCACAGTCTAAGACTATTTCAGTGTTTTCAGTAAGTGACCAGAAAAGAACTTTATTAGATAATATCAGGACCACTATGCATCAGGTAGTATTCAAGTCTCCACTTTCATTTTATTATTTGGATGTTTCTGGATGATAAATTAAATTAGATGTTTTACAGTATTGACCCTTCAATACCAAGTTCTCTTTTTTTGTCTTCCTTTTTTCTCAATCATGAAATTTAATCTAATTCAATAAATCTAAGTTAGATATAATTATTTTCTAGTAATCAGTTTGGGTTTCATTAAAATCCACTTTTTTTGTTTTGCTTAGATCAATATGAAAGATCATAAAAATGCCAAATATATCGAAAATCATATTCCACCAAATGACTTGAGAGCCTTTGTGTTTGAGAGTCAAGAAGATATGGAGGTTTTCCTCAAAGAGGCAAGTATAAACTAACAATATTTCGACTCACTTGGCACTTCTGGTTAAGTTTAAAATTCAAACTAGAGTTAAAAGTGATAAGGTCTAATTTTACCAGCAGTAAATCTTATGTAAGGCACTCAGTTTTGCTAATTTCTGTACTATCTGTATTATTATGGGGAATGAATTTATTTTATAAGAGGAAAAATAGCCTAATTCCCTTTATGACATTTCTGTGACATTGTTTAAAGAGAAACATCAGAATGATGGGTCTTCAGTTTCGAACATCCTTTTGGGAACTATTTTGGGATGAACTGTTTTTCTTTTGATGGGAAATAAATGTAATGTTGTTTATGATGTAAATAAAATCACTTTAAAAAAATTGAGCCCTGACCCATGTGGCTTGGTTGGGCATCAGTCTGCGAATGGAAAGGTCACCAGTTCGATTTCCAGTCAGGGTACATGCTTAGGTTGTAGATTTGGTCCCCAGGTGGAGGCATACAAGAAGCAACCAATTGATGTTTCTTTCTCACAATGATGTTGCTTTTCCTCTCCTTCTCCCTCCCTTCCCCTCACTTTAAAAAAATAAAATATTTTTTTAAAAATTATGATACTGTATTTAGCTAGAAAACACCACTGACCAAGAATCTAAGCCAATGAAAAGGATCATGGCTTAGGAGTTAAGAGTATAGGCTCTAAATTAGACTGCCAGGATTTGAATTCTGGCTTTGCCACTAACTTGGGCAAGTTGCCTAAATGTTTTGTGCCTCAGTTTCCTTATCGTTAAAATGGAGGTAATACTGCCTACTTCAAATGATTTTGGAGAGCATTAAATCAGTTAATAAATGAAAAAGTATTTAGATAGTGCTTGTTAGCTATTTCATGTATTATGTGTATATTGTTACATATATCTATTGGGTTGGACAGAAATTTCATGTGTTTTTTTCCATAAGATGGCTCTAAGTGCTTATTTGTCTTTAACTTCATTGGAAAGAATTTTGTTAGATTGTATTGTAACAGCTGTCCTATCAGCAGGCATTAAAAAAACTTACCAAAATTAATTTTTGTGTAGCTATTTTAATATGGAAGATAGAAGAAAATACACATTTTCAGTATATTATACTTTATTATTTCAAGAAAGGTAAAAGTGCAACTGAAACACAAAAGATTTGTGCAGTGTATGGAGAAGGTGTTGTGACTGATCGAATGTGTCAAGAATGGTTTGCGGAGTTTCATGCTGGAGATTTCTCATTGGACGATGCGCAACAGCTGGGTAGACCAGCTGAAGTTGATAGTGATCAAATTGAGACATTGAGAACAATCAACGTTATACCAGGCGGGAGATGGCCAACATACTCAAAATACCCAAATCAATAAAGTTATTGGTGAAAATGAGAAATGTGTCTCTCACTTGACAGTAACAGACTAAACTAAATGGACATTTTGGCCAACCCAATAGTATATAGTATATGTTGTTAGCTATATATGCTAGTATATATTGTCAGTAATATTTCTTTTTCCTTTTGCATATGCCTTCTACTTCTTTAAAAGCTCCAGAGAGATTAGGCTTAGACTTTGTTTTGTTTAAACCTTTGTTAGTGTGTCTGGGTGAGGATAGGACCCAGAATCGGCTCAAGTGGACCTCAGTTTCTCTGGTACGCAAGTGACTGGGAAGAATCCTTTCTTTTTTTTTTTTTTTTTGGCTTTTACCATATTGTCCTCCTGGTTTACAAATTGGCAGGTAATGTGAATACAGACTTTATAGAAAGGTTGAATGTGTAAAATTATAAAATGGACATTTTATAATTTGTGTATTTTAGGATTGTCTAAGTTTAATCAGTGAGTTAGTGATCTGTTATCAGAGCTCATTGAAGAAGTTGGTAGCTTGGTTACAAGTTTGTGAGATGTGGCACATTATGAAGGGTGTTTAGTCGGGTGTTACTAGATGATACCTATTTTGCAGATCCCCAAATTAGCCTACACTGAGTACCTTGCCTTGCCCTAGAGTATCATCCTTCCTCTGTGCTGAGGATTTGAACCATATACTGATAATATGACATAAGTTTCTGAAAATTTGACTTTTTCCCCTGTGCTATGACAATGAACTTTCCAAAGAGTCTCATCAGTAGGACCAGAACTTGCTTTTACATGTATGATTTTTTATGTATTTTGAGTTGTGAAATGTATTGTATGTAACCTTCTGTAGCTATATGTACTCGAATACATCTCTCCTCTTAGTAACTTACAAACCACTTCACAGTTTTTTCCCATTTCCTATACTGCTGTGCTCTGTCATCACAATTTATATAGTACTAGTACTAACTGTACTATTTAACATTTTTCTTTAAATCACTTCACTTTTTACTACTTAAAATATTCTGAAAGGAAGTAAAATATCACCACAAAATTAGAAAACAGATAATTTGCATAGCAATAAAGATGGTAAAAACAATGTCAGTAAGTTCTACATCTGTACTACTGCTTACTGAAAGCAGAGAACGTGATTTTTTTAAGGAGATAATAAAGAGTTAAGGACATGCTGACAACATACAACAACTTTGTCCTTGTGATTGGGAATACTGAAAGGGAATTGAAAGGCAGTTATTTTTTTATTGTGTAATTCAGTTTTATTTAGGGTACCCACTAAAACAATACATTCTATCAACTGAAATGAGACCTATAATGTAGTGTCATTGATTGATTGATGGACAGTATTTTTTATCAGTATTGTTCAATCTATACCTTCACTGTCTTTTTAATAACTTTTTATCTTGATGTAACTTTAAACTTAAAAGTTGCAAGAGTATACATGGAAATTCTGTATACTTTTTACCCAGATTCAGTAACTATTTACATTTTGCTCTATTTGCTTTATTACTCGTCCATTGCAAATTACAGTCAGTTTTGCTATGACCCAGCATATACATTCCTAAGAGTCACTCTGCTTTGTAAAATCATTTGCTATTGTGAATAATGCTGCAGTGAATATTGGATACATATATCTTTACAAATAAGTGTATTCAAATTAGGTACCCTGAAGAGGATTGCTGGGTGATATGGTAGCTCTATTCTTAATTTTTTGTGGAATCTCCATACTGTTTTCCAGAGAGGCTGCAGCAGTTCACGTTTCCACCAGCAGTGTAGTTCTTTTTTTCTCCACATCTTCTCCAAAACTTTTATTTTTTATCATACTGATAAGTAGTCCTTCCAGCAGCTGCTCCTTACAGCTAGTAAGGTTGAACATCTTTTCATGCCTGTGATGGCCATTTGAGTGTATTCTTGGGAAAAGTGTCTGTTCAAGTCCTCTGCCCATTTTTTAATTAGATTGTTTGGGTCTTTTGTTGAGTTGTATGAGTTCTTTATATACTTCAGATATTAGCCTCTTATCAGAGGTATTGTTTGAAAATAATTTCTCATTCAGTTGGTTAACTGCCTTTTTGTTTTGTCGGTGACTTCTTTTGCTGTGTCCCATTTATTTATTTTGGCTTTCCTTGCCTTGCCTTTGGGATTAAGTTCACAAAAACCCCTCTGAGACCAAAGTTCTTAAGTTTAGTACCCATGTTTTCATTCATTCATTCATTTATTTATTTATTTTAGGTTTTATGTTCAAGTCTCTAGTGCATTTTGAGTTAATTTTTGTGTATGGTAAGAAGTCTCATTTCCCTCTTTTGAATGCACCATTCCCTTTTTCCCAACACCATTTATTGAAGGCTGTACTTTCTCCATTTTATGTTTTCAGCTCATTTGTCAAAATTATTTACCCATGTATGTGTGGGCTTATTTCTGGTTCTAAGTTCTCTTCTGTTGGCCTGTGTCTGTTTTCCTGCCAATACCATCCTGTTTTGATTGTTGTATGCATTTGAAGTGAGGGCGTGTGATACCTCTGGCTGTGTTCTTTTTTTTTCTGGATTGCTTTGGCTGTTTGGGACCTTTTATGGTTCCAACTTTGAGGATTTTTCGTTTTATTTCTTTGAAAAATGCCATTGAGATTTTATGGAGCTTGCATTAAATTTGTTTATTCCTTTAGGTAATATGGCCATTCAGCTATATTCTTCTAATCCATGAACACAGAATATATTTCCATTTCTTTGTGTCCTCTTTAATTTATGTCAATGGTGTCTTATAGTTTTCTGTGTATAGGTTCTTTTATCCTTTTTGTTGCAGTTGCAAATGGGATTGTTTTCTTCAGTTCTCCTTGATACTTCGTTGTTAGTAGATAAGAACTGAACAGATTTTTGTACACTGATTTTCCTATTCTGCAACTTTGGTATGTTTGTTCATTGTTTCTGTTAGTCTCTTGGTGGACTCTTTAGAGTTTTCTATGTGTAGAATCATGTCATCTTCAAATAGTGACAGTGTTCTTCATTACCAATTTGGATTCCTTTTATCTCATTGCTTTCTTTGGCTAGAACTTTTAGTACTGCGTTGAGTATCTGTGGTGAGAGTGAGCACCCTTGTCTTTGTTCCTGATCTTAAAGGAAAAGCTTTCAGTATTTCACCTTGGAAATGATATTAGCTGAGATTTTGTCACATATGGCCTTTATTATGTTGAGGTACTTTCCTTATATATGCATTTTATTGCGTACTTTCATAATAAATGGATGTCGTATCTTGTCGGAAGCTTTTTCTGCATCTATTGATAAGATCATATGATTTTTATCATTTATTTTGTTAATGAGGTTGTGTCATTGATGTGGGTATCTTGAACCATCCTTTAATTTCTGAAATGAACCCCACTTGGTTATGATGTGTTTTCTTTTTAATGTATTCTTATATTCGATTTGCTAGTATTCTCTTGACACTTTCTGCTTTTATGTTCATCAAAGATATTAGCCTGTAATTTTCCTTTATTTTTTTTTTTTGCCTGGTTTGGCTATCAGGGTAATGTCGATCTCATAAAATGAGTTATGATGTATGTATTCCCTCTTCTTCAAATGTTTGGTAGAATTCACCAGTGAAGCCACCCAGTCCTGGAATTCTTTTACTTCTTTATTGTGCTTCACTACATTTTCTAGTACCGTTTTTCTTCAAATTGTCCTGAGGTAAGATTAGACATCCTTGCTTGTTCCCAGACTTAGATGGAAAACACTCAGTATTTCTGTTAAGTACTGTGTCTGCTGAACATTTATCATACATGCCCTTTATCAAGTAAAGAAGTTTCTTTTTATGTCTATTTTTGTTAAATTTTGTCAAGTGTTCTGCATCTATTGAGATGATCATATGGCTTTTGTACTTTTTAAAAATGTTTTATTGATTATGCCATTATAGTTGTCCTATTTCCCCTCTACCCTGCACACCCCCTCCCACCCACCGTTCCCCCCCTTTAGTTTATGACCACGTGTCTCAAGTTCTTTAGATTCTATATTTCCCTTCCTATTCTTGTCTTCCCCCTATTTTCTACCTACCTATTTTCTGCTACTTAGTCTCTGTACCTTCTCTCCCCCACCCCGTTGCTAACCCTCCATGTGATCTCCATTTCTGTGGTTCTGCTCCTGATCTAGCTGTCTTCTTAGTTTGATTTTGTTTTAGGTGTAGTTGTTAGAAACTGTGGGCTTGCTGTCCTTTCACTGTTCATCTTTTTTATCTTCTTTTTCTTAGATAAGTCCCTTTAACATTTTATATAATAAGAGCTTGGTAGTGATGAACTCCTTGAACTTGACCTTATCTGAGAAGCACTTTATCTGCCCTTCCATTCTAAATGAAAGCTTTGCTGGATAGATCAATCTTGGATGTAGGTCTTTGGATTTCATGACTTGGAATACTTCTTTCCAACCCCTTCTTGCCTGTAAGGTCTCTTTTGAGAAATCAGCTGACAGTCTGATGGGAACTCCTTTGTAGGTGACTGTCCCTTTATCTCTTGCTGCTTCTAGGATTCTCTCTTTTCATTTTAATCTTGGCTAATGTAATTATGATGTGCCTTGGTGTGTTCCTCCTTGGGTCCAACTTCTTTGGGACTCTCTGAGCTTCCTGGACTTCCTGGAAGTCTATTTCCTTTTCCAGATTGGGGAAGTTCTCCTTTCTTATTTGTTCAAATAAGTTTTCCATTTGTGGCTGTTCCTCTTCCCCTTTTGGTACCCCTATAATTCGGATGTTGGAACATTTAAAGATGTCCTGGAGGTTCCTAAGCCTCTCCTCATTTTTTTGAATTCTTGTTTCTTCATTCTTTTCTGTTTGGTCATTTTTTTCTTCCTTCTGGTCCAATCTATTGATTTTAGTCCCAGTTTCTTTCCCATCACTACTGTTTCCCTGTGCGTTTTGCTTCATTTCACTTAGTGAAGCCTTCATTTTTTCATCTAATTTGTGACTAAAAACAACCAGTTCTGTGAGCATCCTGATCACCAGTGTTTTGAACTGTGCATCCTATAGGTTGGCTATCTCTTGGTCACTTAGAAGTATTGGCTCTGGGGCTTTGAGCTGTTCTTCTTCTTGAGCCATAATGTTTTGGTCTGTTTGCCCTTGTTATGAGGGGCAGAGCCTTAAGTGTTCACCAGGGTGGGGCAACCCAGGTTGCTGGGTTGTGATACTGTATGTGGGAACGGGGTCAGAGAGAGGCAATGGTGCTTGTTCCATCCTCTCTCTCGGATTTTGGTCCCCTCTGCTGCTTCCTGAAAGCAAACCGGGCCTCCCTGGTGCCGGCTCCTGGGTGTGTGGGCCTGTGCACCCTCCAGGACCCTGTGGGTCTCTCCAACGAACTCTCTGGGAGCCTCTCTGGGCACCTCGACCCCCGAAAGTTTTTCCAATTGGTGCTTTTAGGCTTTATTTCCTGGCACTGGGGCCCTGCATTTGCACAGTCTGTCTCAGTGCTCACTCCTTTGCCTGGTTTATCTGCGCACAAATGCATGGCTGCAGTCAGCCAGCCACCTTGTGCCCTCACTGGGTTCCCCCGTTGCCACCCCACACCTGGGATCTGCCAACCATCGCCTGCGTGCCTGGGTCAATCTGGCCACTTTTTTCTGCTTGACCCCTTTCTGCCAGCAGCTGTCTCTGCCCCTCTTTACTGGTCTGGATGAATGGTTTGTTGTTGTAGGACTTCCGCACAGTTTAATTTTTCTCTCTGTTTTGGTTGCGTTCTGGTTTTTAAATATTTGTTGTTCATAAACTTGGTTGTGTGAGGAGGTACAGTGTTTCCACCTACGCCTCCATCTTGGCTGGAAGTCCCGGCTTTTTGTACTTTATTCTGTTAATACAATAAGTCAGAGTGGTTGACTTTTTGAATGCTACATCAACCTCATGTTCTTGGCATAAACTACTTGGTCATGTATGCTGTTCATGTACTGCTGGATTCTGTTTACTAATATTTCGTTAAGGATTTTTGCACGTATGTTCATGAGAGGGATATTTTAAGTTTTTATCAAGATTATGCTGATAACATAAAATGACTTGGAAAATGTCCCTTCTGTTTCCTGGAAGAGTTCTGGTATTGCTTCCTTAACTGTTTCATAGAATTTATCAGGGAAAATGATCAAAGAAATTGACTCTTTTTGTAAAAACACATAATAACTACAATATAAAAACACAGTTATAATATCAGTATCACAGTAAATAATTTTCCTTATAGGAATCATTAAATATCCTCTCAGTGTTTGAATTTCTGATCATCCCTTGAATGCCAGTAGCAATATGGTAGCTTTAAGAATCATTTTGAATGAGAGTGGATGGTGATTAAAGTAATATTTTTTTCCTTATATTCAGGTTCGTGATAATAAAAAATTAAGAGTAAATGCTGTTATTGCTCCTAGGAGTTCATATGCAGACAGAGCACCTTCAAGGCCTTTAAGTGAACTCAAGTAAGTCTTGAAAAGATTGTTAGAGCTAACTACCTTTCACATATTGGGTAACTTTTATCACTCAACTATATTCTAATTACTTTTTGTCACATGAATAGTTTGTTATAGGCTATATTATTTATTTTTAGGATCTCTACGTAAGTCTAAAATAAGGGAAATTGAGGCCCAGGAACAGATCATGGTATAGCTAGTACATGATGGTGATGTTTTAAATCATCAAACCAGTATTGGACTATTTAATAAAAAAAAAATACCAAAATAGTTGGTTATTGAGAAAATAAAGTGATAATTTATCACTTAATAATGCAAAAATAATTTCCAGAAGGACTAAATGGAAAAATTGCAATTATAAAATAGCTATAAATAAATATTTTCACTCTGGATGTAAGTAGACATTTTAAATATGAGAGAAATGGAAGAAACTACAAAAGAACAGATTAACAGTTTGTGGTTGTAAATATATAATGATTAAGCCTTGACAAGGAAATAAATTAATCTCAGTATTAATCACTTAAGTAATTTTAAAATATACAAAGCAAAATGACTCTTATTTTATTTGTTGTTTATTGGCTACTTGTCAGCTAACTATCAGAGTTTTAAATGGTATTTTAAGAAGAAAAACCTAATAGCCACTACTCCTTTTAGACAGTACGGGTTCTTCTCTTACCTGCGGGAGCTGTTTGATGCGCCTGCTCCTGTCATGAGCTACCTGTGCAGCCAGTATCATATTCATGAAGTTCCCGTAGGAACCGAAAGGACCAGAGAAAGAATTGAACGGGTAAGGGAGTGTTTAACTGGTAGTTTTGTTAACATTTCTTAGCTTAAAGTCAGGGAAAGATTATAAGAAATTTAAAGAAGTGTATCATTCTGTTGTTTTGAACCTTACAGAAAGCATCTTTGTATTTTATATTTTTAAGATAACATAAAACAATAACTATTGACTAATTCTATGTGACAGGAGTGATGGGGAGTTACCTAGAGTAAATAAATACTTAATACTTATAGGGTAATTTAATAAATTAAAACCTGAGAAAAGAAATACCTGGCACTCTGACCTGATTCTGGCTTGCTTGATAAACCTGTGTTTAAACTTTATATTAATGGTTTAACCATTTAAATGTTTGTATTCTAGATTATGTTTCAGACAAATTATCCTTCAGGATGATAGGCTGTGATACAGAAATGTTTTAGTACAACCTCCCCTTCTTAAACCTTCCACCTAAGATTACCTCATATATGAATGACCACCCTTGCCTTGCTTAGTATAGCTAAAATTTTTTTAACTAATTGTAATTTATATATTTACTTATTTATTAAATTTATTGGGGTGACATTGGCTACTAAGATCATATAGGTTTTAAGGAACTCTTAGTTCATATATTCTGTGAGTATGCCTTAGGATTGTTTTCTTAGAAGTACTCTCCAGGACTATAAACCACATTTTTTTTATTATCACAGGCAGAAACAGGGAAGAAATCCCTTCTAAAACAGGTTTTTTTATAATACCAAGTTACCCTGTTATACTGCTTCTTAGCATGTAGGACCCAGTTACAGACCTAACTGCTGTTTATAATATCGAATTTGTTAGAATACGTGTTCAAATGTTTTAACAACGAATTTATAGTTATCTCATTGTACCTCTTTGGTCTTAATTCCATGGTGTTTAGAAAAAAGGACAAAACCATCTGCATAGACCAACCATTTTTGTCAGAACTCTAGGGATAGGTAGGGCTATCTGAAGGTAAGGGTAGCAAGATTTCTCTACTATTACAAAAAGACTATGGAAAATTTGGTAAGGGCTTTTATAATTTTACTTTGGAGCAGAAAAGAACAATTATTGCAGTTGGGAAATTCTTTTATTTTTTGAAGAGTGCTTCAAGTTGAAGTAGTTTTATGTACTTTTATTTTTTAACATTTTGTTTTAAGTCATTTAGAGCTTTAACTGTACAGTTTATAGTAGAGAGAAAGCATTGGAATTCAAATAATTTACATTAAAAGTAAAATTAATTTTCATGTTCCACTTCATCTCTTTTCAAATATTTTTCATTAGCCTTAATCTCTGGTTCTGTATAGGTGATGATATTTTTAAAATCCTTGAACACATTGATTTTTCCTATATTTCAAACACTTGGCAAAGCCCCTGACATTGTCTTGGCTATCTTTCAGAAGATACAAACCTTTGTTGAGGAACCTTTCTGTCTTTGTATCTGCAGTTCTGTTTCATGTCTAGATAATGACAATAACAGCTACATTTCTTCATTAGACTAAAGATACATTTTTTAGTGTAAGTTTTGCTTTATTATTGAATACTAACATTTTAGGTTCTTTAACAATGATTATAACTTATTTATGAAATTGTTCTCTCACTAATTTCTAAGGCTCCCTCTTGGTTAAATTATCTGCGGACACTCTCGATGTCCATTTTGGTGGGCGTGCTCTTCCCTCACCATCTCTGTCAGTTCAGATCCCATTTGAATTTTACTTTCATGAAACATAACCTCTTCTAGGCTTTTCCTTCATTCCAACTGGTTCAATTAGTGATGCCAGTTTATAAAACCTGTGTCTTCTCTCTTCACTTAGACTATAAAGTTCTGGAGAGAAACAAACCATGAGAGTATTGGTAATAAACCTTTATAGAGATTAGGAAAAACTGCATTACAGCAGCTTATTCTTTATTAGTTCTATGTCTGTATATTTATAATGTTTCAGCATTTGGAATGTACTTTATGATCCTCCTTGTATCAGTTCTTGAGAGAAAAGCTCCCTCTAAAATGCAAAAAAGTCTCTGAACTCCTTGAAAGGTGTTTCCACTAAGTATTCTCTCAAATATATACAGGAATTGAATATAAAACTGTCTGTCTGTCAACGTTGTAATTGAGGGGAAGGCAGAGTAAATGACTTACCTGACATAACACAGTTCAATGTAAGGATACCTCGGTCCTGGTATTTTTTTCTGTAGATAAAACAAAGCTTCATAAGTACACTGAGTTGGGAGAGATTGTATAGCAAAGCATAATATAGCTAACTTTGCTAATGGTTTTGGTTTTCTCCTAATTTCCTTAGTTGTTATCTAAAATAATAACCTGAAATGTATCAGTGATGTTGTTGGGTAATGAATGTATATCTACTATTTTTTGATCTTCTAAAATTCATTTGATCTGTATTTTTAATTCTTTAGTTCTTTCAAATATATCATAATTATTAGATGTGCTCTGATACTTATTTTACGCTATAGGTAATACAAGAAACCCGACTGAGACAAATGTACACAGCAGAAGAAAAGTATGTGGTGAAAACTTCCTTTTATTCAAATAAAGTTATTTCTAGTAACACATCCCTAAAAGGAGCCCAGTTTCTCACAGTCACTGTGGATCTAGAGCAAAGAAGACTCCTAGAAGAACATCTAAAGGTTGGGTTTTTTTTTTTTAATTTAATATTAGAAAAAATATTAACTGGATTTATAATAGTCTAACTAGAAATCTTTAAAATACATTAACAATTTTGAATATCCTATAGGAAATTCATAGAAAATTGCAAGCAGTGGAATCAGCATTGATTGCCTTGCGTGAAACAAACAAACATCTAGAACACAGAGATAATGAACTTAGACAAAAGAAGAAGGAGCTTCTTGAAAGAAAAACCAAGAAAAGACAATTGGAACAAAAAATTAGTTCCAAACTAGGAAGGTATGTTGCATCCACTTCTGTGGGGTGTGGGTTGGGGACACAAAGCAGTATGGGGATATTACTAGTTTACCCTGAAGTGATATCATAATCCCAAAAGCACATTTTATCATTTCTCTCTCATACTTTAATTTTACTCCCAAGGGGAATGGCTTCTAGTTTCAAGGTTTTTCCCATATCCTGCCATGTCATAGCTCAGCTCTTCTTTTCTTTTATGCTTCTTGCCAGTAGAATAAAGATGTAGATTTTAATGACATGGTCAGCTTCTAATAATCAGTGAGCGCTCATTGCCTTGAGTAAGGTATAAGTTTACCATACCTAATATAGTTTGTGTTTCTAAACACAATCATATATTGAGTAATATTTGAGATGTATTAAGGAAATTTGTTCATTTTTTAAGCAAATAAATTGTCATTCACTTTCATTTTAAAAGTTAATAATGTACCATGGTTGCTTAAGGCAAGGTGTCTCTGTAAGTCTAACTGCCTAGAATTTTTTTACTTTGAGCCTTTCACAGCTTTCACCCCTCGCTTCATTCCTGTCTTTAATCATCTGCAAACACTTAACCTCTACTCCGAGGCTGCCATATTGGACTGTTGTGTCGTCTAACACTACACTCTCTCGTCGCCTGGGCTTCTCTGGCTCAGTGGATTGAGTGCCAGCCTACGAACTAAAAGGTTGCCTTTTCAATTCCCAGTCATGGCACATGCCTGGGTTGTGGGCCAGGTCTCCAGCTAGGGGCATGCGGGAGGCAACCAACTGATTAATAAAATCTTTTGCATATCAATGTTTCTTTCCCTTTCTTTCCCCCTCCCCCTTTCTCTAAAAATAAATAAATTAATTAAAAATAAAATGAACTTTCTCTTCCTTAAGTAATATTTATTTTTGTAGTGAAATGAGCTTTCATACCCATTACCAGCTCTCTGTCTCATATGTACATTTATGCACTTAGGAATACTACAGTGGTGGCCTGCATAGTGGTCTCCCTGACTTGTCCCCTCTCTCCTCAGTGCCTCCAGATTATTGTTGTTAAATTTATCCTCTTTTCATTTTTCTACCCCCATTCAAGGTGATCTGTTGTGGTTTCCTGCCATTACTACATAAAATTGACTTAAATACTACTTTCCCTTAGACTGTCTTTCAAGTTTTTCAAAATCTTGTTTCACTCAGCCCATTCCAGCACATCTCCCTGCCTGTCCCAACACTGTCTTCCATGTATTATTCAGTCTGCTCTATAAATCCATTGAACTAGTTCATTTTTGTTGATTATTGCTTCCATCCTTCTTGCTTTATTCCCTGATGGCAGTATAGTATAGTGGAAAGAACTTTGGTGCCAGATACAGCATACTATTTAGTATCTGTGATTTTTGGTAACCTGTTTAACTTTGGAGCCTTAGTTTCTTCATCTTAAAGAGCAAACTATTAACCTTTAGGATTGTTGTATTATATCTTCATTATGTTTGATTTTAGCTTGTTAATTAAATCCCCCCCCTAATTAAGCTTCTTAAGGGAAGAGACTGTGTTTATAAACAATATTAATAACAAGAGTAACAACTTACAGGTATCAGTCAGTTACAGGCCAGGCACTTGACTAAGTATGTTATGGAGTTTACGTCTTCACCACAACTCTATGGGAAATTAAAGCCAGATGAGTAACATTCAGTCATGCTGTTCACCAGTGTCGAGGAACAAATTCAGATCCATCTTTATGATTTCAGATACCATTAGCACTATCATTACCTAGATTATACTGGGCACATAATATATCTCAACAAATACTTTTTGATCCTGAATAGTTGTATAAGATGATTATTTAATCTAGAAGATAACTGTTTATACATCTTCAGTATCCCATAAAACAGTGAAGGACCTAGGATTTGGGCTCAATCATTATGTATAACTTTGATTTCTACATCATTATACATTTCATACAGTTTAAAGCTGATGGAACAGGATACTTGCAACCTTGAAGAGGAAGAGCGAAAAGCAAGTACCAAAATTAAAGAAATAAATATTCAAAAAGCAAAGCTTGTTACCGAATTAACAAACCTAATAAAGGTAAGGCATTTTTTTAATTTTAGTCATACAGGTAGCTGAGACAAGGTAGTAGAATCTTAAGAGTTTTATCAATAATTTTAACTTGCACTGTTGTTAGACATTTTTTTGTTACAGGTCAAATTGATTAAAAGTAGTCGTTAGGCTAAATTATTTTATTCCAGATGACTCAAATTCACAGGAAGACTTTATAAAAGTTCTCTAGTAAGAAATAGTTATAAAAATAATGACAAAGTTATCCAGTCATATTAGGAGGAAAATATTTTTATGGTTTATAATTTTTTAATATATTATTTTTCTTAAATGTAAAATAAATTAAACTCTTACGGGTTTTTGTTCCTAGATTTGTACTTCTTTGCATATACAAAAAGTAGATTTAATTCTTCAAAATACTACAGTGATCTCTGAGAAGAACAAATTAGAATCAGATTATATGGCTGCGTCATCACAACTACGTCTCAAAGAGGTAAAATTTTTGCTTGTTTTTTTATTTTGGGATTCTAGTCTCCGACCTGTTTGAAAATAATATATATTATTATTTGCAGTATGCAGTTTTTGTGCTGTTTAATATATAAATTTAATGTATTCTGCTGGATAAGAAAGCAAATATTTTATACTGTACATTTTGTTATTTGATTGGGGGATGGGGTGGTAATCTAAAAAGAGAAGTCAGAATATCTGATTTAGTCACTTAAAAACTAAAGCTTCCTGTCTGCTTTCTTATTAACTCAAATTATAGTCATTACTATTATCAAGCAGCTTTAATGCAGTTTGTGCATTTCATAGGGTACACTGCAGATGAGTGCTGATCAACACTAAGAGTGTTGGTGTACACTGGTAATCTTGGCAATTTAATCTTCTATAACTATCCATGAAATGCTGATAAATATTGAAATAGTATGCAGGGCAGGAAATGTGATATACCAAGTTAACTTTAAGCACAAAGAAAGGCTGGTGACAAAATGGTAGTGACCTGGCAGTTTTTGAGTCTCAGATCCTTTTCCCAAAATAGAAGAGTAACTAGTACAACAGAGCAACAACAAACCCATGGACGGTATACACAACAAAGCTAACTCAAGGTACCCCTATTGATGTACTACAGTATATTCTCACACTAACCACCCAAAGTTGGCATCAGACTGATAAGTTAAAGTCACAGTCCCCAACAAGTCTGCCCCTATTTTAGACACCAGCTGCAACTTCAGGGGTTCTTAGGCCACTTGCACACCTTACCAATTAGCTACCAGTTGGAGCTTTCCCATGACCTCAGGTTCAATAGTTCACTAGAATGACTCACAGAATTCAAGAAAATCCCACACTTAAGATTACAATTTTATTATGAAGGCTACCAACCACTACTACTCAAATGAAGAGACATAGAGGGTAAGACAAACAGCAAAAGCCAAGTGAAACTAATGAATCTCACTTTATTTTGACTTCAGCAATATAACCTCACAGAGAAAAAGTATCCCAATTGACTTTCAAACATAGACATTTGGTATTAAAGACAAAAAGAACTGCAAAAAATTTGTACTATTTTCAGTTACATTGTTAATCATACTTCTAATGTTATTCTGAAAATATAACATTATATGACAAAGCAAATAAGGGATTATGTGAAATGTCATTAGGATTTCCAGCATAAGAGAATAGAGACTCAGATATAAAACAAATGAGTACTAAAAACCTTGAAATACTTGAGTTAATGAATTCAATGTATTCTCTCCAAAAGAAACAAGAATACTAGATTTGTCTATTGAAAAGACCCAGATTTTGTCCTCTAAATACTATTCGACACTAAAATTAACCATTGGAGAAATGGCTGACTCCCACAAAGACGTGTGTGAGATTAACCTCAGTTGTATTGTTGCACCGGAAAGCGAATAAGTTGTTACGGACAACTTGACTCAGGAGCTAACATGGAGAAGCTCCCATTGACTGTAGACGAAGTGATAATTGAAACACATCACAGTATTTTAATGTATGGATTCATAATGATACTTTAAAAAATATTGGCCACCTTTGGAGGATATTAGGGAGCCAGCTCATTTTGAAAAATGGCAAAGAAAGAATCTTACATTTATTCTTCCTTTCCTGTGTGAACTGTTACTTGGGTTAAACAAAAAATGGTGAGGGGAATTTCTCTTCACTAGAAGTCGGTTGTGAAAGGAAACTTCTCTTTATAGAAGTAATTCAGATCATAAATGCAGAAGGAATATTAGAATATTAACACTTTGCAGCTGCTGATGAATCAGTGGATCACATTAGCTGCTAACATCACAAAAAAGATATATTTATGGGTATCCTGAGGACACACAACCACCTATGAAATAATGTGAACAATTAAACTTCAGTTTGACTAAGCCTGTAAAATGGGGTTTCTCAGCCTGAATACTATCAACATTTTGGACTGGGTAATTTTTTGTGTGGGGATCTGTTTTTTTTATGTTGTAGGAAGTCAGCAGCATCCCTGGTCTGTACTTGCTAGGTGCCAGTACTACACCCTCCTTGAACCCCAGTTCTGACATCTGAAAATGTCTCCAGACAATACTAGATGTGGCCTGGGGAGCAAGAATGCTCACATTTCAGAACCACGGCTATAAAACTTACCGGTTTCCGGGAAATACAGTGAATTCAGCAAGGTTACAGGATACAAGTTCAATATACAGGAATCATTGTGGCTCCATATATTAGCAACGGATAATAGGAAATTGAAATTTATAAAACAGTGGTGTATATCATTGCATCAAAAATATGGAATACTTAGAAATATATTTACAAGGCCTGTTCACTGAAAATTATAAAATGTGGCTGACACAAGTTAAAATAGGACAAAGTAAATGGAGAGGTTGATTGTGATCAGGGAACAAAGATTCAGGATTTGTTTAAATGTCAGTTCTCCCCTGAATCTAGAAATTCATTAAAATTCCCAGCAGGGCTTTTAGTTTTTAGAAAATGGCAAACTCATTCTAAAATAAAATAAACTTAGAAAAACTGAAGCAGCAATTTGAATAGCAATATAAGACTAATAAAGCTACAATAATGAAGACAATTATTGTATTGCTGTAAAAATAGACATGGATCAGTGGAACACATTAGAGAATCCAGAAATAGATTCACATACATACTGTCAGTTGTTGTTTTGCAGACCTACCAGGGCAACTCACTGGAGGAAGAAAAACCTGATAAATAGTATTGGAACAATTGAATAGTCAT
Source organism: Artibeus jamaicensis (assembly GCF_021234435.1). NCBI lineage: Eukaryota > Metazoa > Chordata > Mammalia > Chiroptera > Phyllostomidae > Artibeus > Artibeus jamaicensis. The sequence continues at coordinate 37,291,742 of NW_026522030.1, read as the reverse complement.
GCCAAAAATGGTCCATAACCCTTAACTCATACCACCTATATACAAATGGATCCTGCACTTAAATATAATAACTAAATCTATAAAACTTAAGAAAACATAAGAGAAAATCTTAGTGACCTTAGAATTGGCAATATAAAACACAGAAGGAATGAAAGATTGTACCTTATCAAAATTTAAAACTTGCTCAATAGATACTGTTAAGAAAAGGCCGACTACTGTAAAACATATACTGGACAAAGGACTTGTATCTAGACAAAGAGCTGTTACTGTGGATTAAACCTAACCATAGGTCTGTTTATATAAAGTTCCTGCAAGCTAAGAAAGAGTTTTGGCATTTTTTTAAAGCACTAAAACAAAAGAATATATAATGGACTGTAAGTGGACCTCAAAACCTAAAATATTTACCTTCTTGCTCTGTTTAGAAAAAGTTTGCAACCTGTGATGGATGCAATAAAAAGAACTCTTACAATTAACAATACAAAGAAGACAAATAGCCCAATCCAAAAAATGGGCAAAAGATGTAAACGTATTCTTCACTAAAGGAAGTGTATACAGATAACAGATAAGCACATGAAAAGATTGCCAATCTTATTAGTCAGTGGGAAGTGTGAATTAAAGCCATAATAATGAGGTACTAACACAGACCCACTAGAATGACTAAGGTTTTCACACTGAGCATACCAAAGTGCTGGTGAGAATGTAGAGCAGCTGGAACTCACCCCTATGTTTCTGGTAGAGATTTAAAGTATAATCACTTTGGAAAACCACTGAAAAGATTCTTAAATGCTAAACGTATACCTGCCATGTAATCTAGCCAGTCCTCTCCTAGTATTTAACTAAGAGCAATGAGAGCATATGTCCCTGAAAGACTGGTACACAAATATGTAGCAGCTTTCTCTGTAATAACTAAAACTGCAAACAAAAGGCCAGTAACAGTTAAATGAGTAAATAAATTAGTGTGTCCACAACAGCCTGTTACTCAGCCATAGAAAGAAATGAATTACCGATACACACAGCATGATGGATCTCAAGTGTGCTGAGGGGAAGAAGCCAGGCCAGAAACTATGATTCTATCTCTGTGAAATTCTACAAACTGCAGAATGTCTAGTGACATAAATTAGTGGTTGTCTGGGTAGGGTACAGAGGATGGCTTACAGAGGGTAAATCTTGGTAGTAATGGTTTCATTGGAGTTGTATATATTTGTCAAAGTTCATCAAGATGTACACTTTAAAAATGTGCAGTTTATGTATCAGTTATACTTACATTAGGATTTTTATCATTTGTTTCATTGAGGTCTTTTATACTTTTAAATATGAATTTTTAATTATGAGTAGGAAGAGTAACATAGCCTCCATGTGTCCACTATTCCTGTTAAACAAATGTTACACTTCGCCATATTTGTTGCAGATTTTTTAAACTTTTTGTGTATTCAAAGTCTCCTTGTACCCTTCACCATCCATTCTTCTACTTTCTCAGATTCTACTACTCTCTGACAGTGATCTGATTGTGATTCACTTTTCAGTTTTCACAGGCATACCTGCTGTGTAAAAGTGAGCTTCTAGGACTGTCTTTTGTGGAGAGAGTCCTTCGAGGATAAGTTTCAGGAAAGAGACATAGGCCTGCACAGGTGAAGGGGCAGATGAAGTTAAAGTGGAATAGAAGCTTCATTATTCTGAAGCCATCTTCTTCAAACTCCGTGGCTTACTGAAAAAGCTTATGACTAGAAGAAACTGGGGAAGAAGAAAAGGAAAAAAGAACTTTGCTTGCAAATAAGCATTTTAGAGTAGGCAGGCACAAACACACCTAGCCAAAGGGAGCTGAAAATTAGGTTTGATATGCTAGAATTAGTTCACTTTGAGCAAAGCCAAAGGTGTGGGAGATGGGAAGTTCCTTCCCTCTCTTCTCCCCATCAGGAAATAAGGGAAGCCAGGGAGGAAAGCAGCACAAGTAGCAGTAGTCATTCTGAACACAGGGTGGGGCAGGCGTAGGTTTACAGTTATTCGGATGGAAAATAATAAGTATTTATAATAATACAAGAATAAATTGTTTCACATGCTCACAACTGTGTGTATGTGTATATGTATATATATATTGAATATATATGCAGTTATACATATATCACTATATATATATATATATGGGATACAGTAAAAAAAAAAAAGAAGCCAAAGCTGTAATACCCAGACTGGGAGGGGTAGAAGGAAGGTGGGCTGGATAGGGAACCAGCTGTCAAAGATGAGCCACATCAGTGTGCATTTCACCAGAGTATAGAGGCGGTCACCTGCCCATCATCTTGTGTTCTGCTGATTTGTAGAGGCCATGCGTGCTAAGCTTTCTTTATTGATTGAGCCTATGAACCTGGTTGTTCAGTACAGAAAAGATTTCATATAGAAATGGGCTCATCATGGAACTTTAAGTCAAGTCACACAAACACAATATTTGATCCTGGTGCCTAAAGTTTTGTTTTGAATTTAGTTTTAATGAGAACTTAAGAAAATGATGGGTTTGTGTCATGTGTACAGAGTATCATGAAATCATGATGGTTTTGGAATAAGTGTTCTCCCAAATTTTAATCCCCTCTTGACAAGGTGAAAAGTAGTCTCCCAACAGCCTTTATTCACCTAGATGTACTAAGTAAGGTTAGGTGCAGAATGACAGGGTATTCTATTATCATTTATTGTGTTAGTAGTAGCAAAAATACTCATATTTCAAATGGAGCTGACTACTTTGGAGAGTAGCAAAGTTTCTTAGGACGAAGTTTGTTTTCAGTCTTTGAGTCACTAATTAAATTTTTTTAAATATATATTTTATTAATTATGCCATTACAGTTGTTCTATTTCCCCCTTCATTCCCCTCCACCCTGCACACCCCATCCCCACCATTACCCCCCTTTAGTTTATGTCCACGTGTCTCAAGTTCTTTAGATTCTATATTTCCCCTACTATTCTTGCCCTCCCCCCTATTTTCTACCTACCATCTAAACTACTTATTTTCTGTAACTTCTCCCCCCTTCTCCTTCTCCCACTCCCCTGTTGCTAACCCTCTATGTGGTCTTCGTGTCTATGATTCTGCTTCTGATCTAGCTATCGTCTTAGTTTGATTTTGTTTTAGGTGTAGTTCTTAATAACTGTGAGTTTGCTGTCCTTTCACTGTTCATATTTTTTATCTTCATTTTCTTAGATAAGTCCCTTTAACATTTTATATAATAAGAGCTTGGTAGTGATGAACTCCTTGAACTTGACCTTATCTGAGAAGCACTTTATCTGCCCTTCCATTCTAAATGAAAGCTTTGCTGGATAGATCAATCTTGGATGTAGGTCTTTGGATTTCATGACTTGGAATACTTCTTTCCAATCCCTTCTTGCCTGTAAGGTCTCTTTTGAGAAATCAGCTGACAGTCTGATGGGAACTCCTTTGTAGGTGACTGTCCCTTTATCTCTTGCTGCTTCTAGGATTCTCTCTTTCATTTTAATCTTGGCTAATGTAATGATAATGTGCCTTGGTATGTTCCTTCTTGGGTCCAACTTCCTTGGGACTCTCTGAGCTTCCTGGAAGTCTATTTCCTTTGCCAGATTGGGGAAGTTCTTCCTTATTATTTATTCAAATAAGTTTTCCACTCGTTACTGTTCCTCTTCCCCTTCTGGTACCCCTATAATTCGGATGTTAGAACATTTAAAGATGTCCTGGAGGTACCTAAGCCTGTCCTCAATTTTTTGAATTCTTGTTTCTTCATCCTTTTCTGTTTGGTCATTGTTTTCCTCCTTCTGGTCCACTCCTTTGATTTGAGTCCCAGTTTCCTTTCCATTACTATTGGTTTCCTGTGCATTTCCCTTCATTTCAATTAGTTTAGCCTTCATATGTTCCTCTAATTTGCGACTAAAATCAACCAGTTCTGTGAGCATCCTGATCACCATTGTTTTGAACTGTGCATCTGAAAGTTTGGCTATTTCTTCATTGCTTAGATTTATTGGCTCTGGGGCTCTGAGTTGTTGTGGAGTCATGTTTTGATCTGTTCATGCCTGTTAGGTGTGAGCAGAGCCTTAGGTGTTCACCAGGGTGGGGCCACCCAGGTTGCTGGTTTATGAGCTGTATGTGGGGGTGTGGTCAGAGGCAGGCCACCCAGGTTGCTGGTTTGTGATGCTGTATGTAGGGGTGGGGTCAGAGCAGGACAATGGCGGTCCCCTCTGCCGCTTCCTGCCGCTGGGGCCTGCACAGTCCGTCTCACCGCTCGCTCCTTCACCGGTTCATCGATTTGGCTGAAGGGTTTGTTGTTGTCAGACTTCCGTGTAGTTCAATTTTCTGTGGTTTGGCTGCGTTTTTGTTGCTAAAACTTTGTTGTTTTTAAACTTGGTTGTGTGAGAAGGCACAGCACTTCCACCTACGCCTCCATCTTGGCAGAAGTCTAATTAATTTTTTTTTTTACATAGATAGCCACATTCTACAGTCCAGGGATATTTTGCTATTCATTAATAATATATTCTAAGGTGCCTAGAGTGCTGCCTGGTATGAAGCCAGTATTTCCCTGAAAAGTATAGATTTATATCAGGGTCAGTATAAGTTACAAGAATTATAAATTAATTTATTTGTTTATCCTAATAATAAATTTAGAGATTCTGTTTTCACCTAGCATTCTCTGCCTACCTGCTTGGCACTCTCTCTTCTTCCCCTGCCAGAAAAAAAAAAATTCCAGAGGAGACATTTTAAATGAGATACATTTGAGGGGGAGTATTTAACAGTGCCATTACTTTATTGTTTACTGTTAGATTTATTGAAGCAGAATTTATCATCTTATATATTAAAAAGCCAGTGAAGACTACTGATTTATAAATTTCAAATTTGACACTGAAATTTCGTTATTAAAAAAGAATGATTAAATACTTTCTATGTTTATAAAATATGTATTCTAATATATATTAAAACTTATAGGTAATATTTGAATTTGAGACCATTTAAATTAGAATGAAATGTGGTGCTTGTATTTGTGTTATAGGAAAATTGAGAAATGTTTTAATTTAAAACTAGTGTTTTAGTAAAAGTTCATAATACCTAGAAGTTAGTTTGGTTTCTATAATATAAAAATGATTTTCATTCTGTTTGACTGTTGTTTTAATAAGTTGTTAAATGGAATAATGTATTAAATAATTTCAAGTGTAGATGCTGTTAAATTCTGCAAACAATTTTTATTTCTTCCACTAGAGGGCCCTCATAGAGAAGCTTTTCCTTGTTTAATGTCAAGTTAAAAAAAGAACTTCAGAGAAAAGATAATACTAATTTCTCTCAGAAGACATACCTACAAGACTAATCTTTTCTAATTTGTTGGTGGGCAATATTTTGGAAATTTTCTCTTTTTTGCCCTTATGTCTTAACATAAATTAAATGTTTCCGTTGTCTATTAACTATTAAAGGCTAGACTCTAAACAGAAATGTAGATACAGCTTTTTTCACTAGCCTATCTGTACAACGTTATCTTACATCATTGTATGCCCCTTTTCTTTCCATTCCTTACCCTCCCCCTCAAAAAGATCTCGACAGTTATGGTGGTGAGGGGAACAGATGAGATGAATAGAAAGAACCTCTTCTCTGGTAAAGAATTTATTATACATATGCCACCAAACAGAAAGAAATTATTGAATGAAATTTTGTCCCCCTAAGCCAAATCCCCCAAATATTCAACTCAAGGACATTTCATTTAGCAGCAAGGTCCAGAGGAATAGGAAGCAGGAATAGAAGACTTCAAGAATGTTCCGTTTCTCCCTAGCTGTTCCTTGTTTTACATTTGCCTGAGTGTGAGGGCCCTAGAGAGCAGACTGGGAGTCTTTAACCTTTTCTTTTATTTCTCCAAGGATTTAGGGACTGACGAATTCATTCAGGGAAACCATGGTACTGAGAAGTTAGTGTAAAGGCTTGCTTGTATTTTCATTTCAGTCCTGTACAAATCCTTTAACTTCCTAACATTTATCTTTGTCTAGTGTATTTGCTATCAAATTTCAATGCATAAAAATCACTAAGGACCTTTTTGATAATACAAATGTCCAGGCCTCAGCCCCACAGAACTTAATCGAATAGGTCTGGCATATGGCTGGGGTATCAGTAGGGTTTGAACAATCTTCACCACCTCCATCCACTCCAAGTATTTTTTGTGCAGACTGAAGTTTGAGGTTTAATGGAAACAGCAAGCTAGACCTGTCTTTTTTCTCAGGCACCTGCTCATCCGCTATTTCCGTAACTTATTTCTGAGCCACATCTAGAAAAGGAGATAATATATTTCTTTTAGATTGTTATGAGGATTGGATTAATTAACATATAAGATAGTGATTGTAACAAAGCTTGGCCCACAAGAAGGCATTCCATGAAGCCCTCCTCATTACACAGGAAACTTTTGCCATCCGGCCTCTTGTTCTTCAAGACCATTCACTTGTCCTAGCGTCTGTGACCACTCTGACCTTCCTGCACCTCCTGTCCCCACCACACACATACTCTTTTCCTTTCCTATTCAGTCCTCTCCCACTGAGAGGCGTGAGTTCTGTAAGCAGGCATAGATGTGACTCCTGACTGCTTCTAACTAAACGTGTGAGCTTGCACAAGTTACTTTAATTACTTTCTTTTTTTTTTAATCTACAAAGTGGGAACGATATTACCGTCAGTGTCGTAAGAAATAAGGGAATAATATGCATGAAGCATCTAGCACATAAGCTTTCAATAAATAACTGCTCTTTCTTTTTATGATGATTTTATGTTTGTTTTTGTTGTTGTTGTTACCTCTCATGTGTCCCTCGCAGGCCCACGCTCAATCCACTGAGCTACACCAGCCAGGGCTGATTTTATGTATTTTTGTACTCATATTTTTATGCTTAGTACATAATAAAAACTGGCATTTAATAGGTTCCCGGTAATTATTTGGTATAGAAATGAATGTGTCCACGAATAAATGATAACTACATGAAAGGCATTTGGAACACTATTAAACACTGTTTAAAGGTTCTTCTTACATATGAGTGCTGAGTTTTCTGATATGAAGCCTATATACTGTGTATTTCATATTTTGAGTGAAATTATATGTAGCTAAATTAAACTGTTTCAGAAAAAGGAAAATTGAATTTTAAAGCTCTTAAAAATTTAAGCCTAGATTTAACCTTTACAAGAAAAGCACTCATAATTTGAGATAGTTTTCAGATTTGCTTATCACAATCAAATTTAATAAGTTCTTTGATATGTATTATAATGTGGTAGTTTAATAAAATAGCCCTCTGTTCAAATTTCCAAAATATTTTTCTTGTAACAGCAACATTTCATTGAGTTGGATGAAAACAGACAGAGATTATTGCAGAAGTGCAAGGAACTTATGAGGAGAGCTAGGCAAGTATGTAACCTGGGTGCAGAGCAGACCATTCCTCAGGAATACCAGACAGTAAGTATAAATAGTACATAATGCCACATGTTAACATTTTTTGTAAGCTTAAAATGTACTAGGCATTGTAATGTGCCATAAAATATAAAGGATTTTCTCCCAATTTTTAACTATATAATTTTGCTTAACAGATTTTTCTCAAACTTGCACCAGTCACATTGCTTAATATCAAAGTTATTAAAACATAACATTACATTGCAGAATTATTAGCACCATAACATTCATTCTTCCAATAAAAGATTCTTTCTTCCAAGCCACCTTTAAGGGGTGGGGTCGGGAAATGGGATGTACTTTTTCCAGGGTCACATAGTACCACTAATGGAGTAAGAAACAGTAAGTAACCGTGGTAGTTAGAAAAACAGGCAAAATTAAAATGTTTTCCTGGATAGTAGGGTTTCTATTTGGAATTCAGTGGAAGCTTAATCTTTAGGGCTAACATTTTTGGTAAGGAAAGGAGAAAGAGCCTTTTTTAAAAAAAAATTTATATGCTGACATGTCTATCATTCATTTAGTGAATGCTGCCCTTTAGTCCAAGTTCCACCATTCATTATATAGCCAGCCCTATGACCCTAAGCTTTATCTGACAAGTGAGGATGGTATCTTGCCTACATACCTATTCTCTCAAAATGTCACAATGAGGAAATGAACAGAAAGTTTTAAAATATTTTGTATTTGTGCAGGTTTTTTAATTCTTAATTTCAAGTGTTATCTTTTTCAGTAGATAATGAAATGTCTACTAAGTATATAAATTGAACTGGAAAAAATAATTTGAATTATAATTCTCAAACCATCAAAAATTTTACTTTATGATATCAGACTTAGACACCACAGAGAACAGATCCAGGTGGGTACATAGTAGGAATTTAGCAGATTTTTTTAAAGACAAAGTGAGGAGCTGTTGTTTCTAAAAGTATACTAGAACTTCTCCAAAATACATTGGATTATCATAAAAATAAATATTAATATCTATACTGTTTTCTTTCAGAAAGTAAATTCTATCCTTGATAAGTCATACTGTTTTTGAAAGGAACAATATTTGATAATTTACATATTTATTTAAAATGTATTTTTGTAAAAATGTATTGTGTTGTGTGTGTGTGTATCAGGCATGGAACAAGACAGATGTATGCATACTTTTTTTAACTTTATTTATTTTTAGAGACAGGAGAAGGGAGGAAGAGAAGGAGAGAAAACATCAGTGTGTGGTTGCCTGTCATGCACCCCCTACTGGAGACCTGGCCCACAACCCAGGCATGTGCCCTGACCGGAAATCAAACCGGTACCTTTCAGTTGGTAGGCTGGTGCTCAGTCCACTAAGCCACACCAGCTGGGGCTATTTCCTCCTTTACTGAAATTTATATTCTAGTCTGAACCATGGGGCAGACCAAAAAAACAAATGAAAGAGCAAATAGAGAGTAGTAAAAGAAGAAAAATAAAATAAGGTAAGAGGATAGTGTGTCAAGGAAGGTTCCTTTGAGAAGGTGTTATTTTAGGTGAGTCCTGAGTGAGGAGAAGAGGGAAAAGTATCCCAGGCAAAGACAACAATTCATACAAAGCCCCTAGGGCAGAATAATATTGGCATGTTTCAGAGTAACAGTGATCTCAGTGACACTAAAAATTATAATCTAAGCAGAAAGGAAGGCAAAAGTCAGATCATGTATGGCCATACAGACCATAGGAGGAGTTTGGGTTTTACTAGTATTCTGAGATGGAATCCATTGGAGGATTTTAAACACAGATAGCAGTGATTAACTACTATAAATAGCAGGGGAACCCTTTGTAAAGCATATGATTGTCTAATCACTAGGCTGTATACCTGAAATTAATACAAAATATTAGAAGTAAACTAATTGAAAAAAGCTTTTTAATAAAATAAAATGAACTTCAAAGAACTTTCTCATTTCATCAAGGAACCTTAAACTATTAATTGACAAAAATAAATAAAAGAACATTTAATTTTTGTTGGATTGGCCAAAAAGTCTGTTATGTGTTTTCCACGCAGTGGCTCTAGTAGTACTTAGTTGTCTTTAACTTCATTCAAAACAATTTTGTCAGATTATAACAGCTGTCATATCAGCTTGCATTTTTTAAAAAACTTATCAAAAAGGGTGAATTTTTGTGCAGCCATTTTAATATTGAAAGAAATCCATACCCAACATTTTTAGCATGTTGTGCTTTTATTCAAGAAAGGTAAAAATTTTATCGAAATGGGGGGGAAATTGTGCATGGTATGGAGAAGGTGCTGTGACTGATCCAATGTGTTAAAAGTGGTTTGGGAAGTATCTTGGTACTGTTGACATTTTGGCCAGTTTGTTACTGTGGGACCGTCTTATGCATTGAAATATGCTTAGCAGCACTCTGGCCTCTACCCACTAGCAAGAGATAGATGACATACTCAAGATATCCAAATCCGTAGTATTGGTGAAAATGAAAAATGTGTTTTATTTTATGGAAAAACTAAATAGAGTTTTTGGCCAACCCAATATATGGAGAATAAAGTAGGGGTACAAGATTTGAAGGAAGGAGACCATCTAGAAGATGAGTACCTTGAACCAGATAAGAAGTTAATAGTGCATGGATTAGGAAAGAGAGACGTTTATAGATTTGAGGTATCATCATTTAAAGACAGAGCCCACAGGACATGCTAATGGATCAGAGGTGAAGGATAAGAGAGAGAACCCCTGAATTTAGCCATGTACTGAAACGAGGATGGAACAGGAGAAACAGGTTTGTTCAGATTGGCGGGACAGTAATTGAAATGAAGACTTAAATTTACGGTGCCTGTTAGAAAGTCAAGTAAAGATACTAAACAAGTGTTGGGCACACGAATTCACAATTCAGTGGACAGTTGAACAGTATGTACTTGATAAATACCTGAAGTCCTATAGAAATTGAACTACTTTCTAAAACATTTTTAAAAACTTAAGATATTTATGTAATGTTGTTGCTATACCTGTCTTGTTCAATGCCTGGCATTTATATCTGGTCTGTGCCTTGTGTTATATGAACTTTGCAGGTTGTGCTGGCAAAACTGTGCTCCTTGCTTCCCCTCATAGGAAAATATTTGTTCTCATTTGTCTCTTATGGCGTGGACCCAGAAGATAGTACTGTGGTGAATTTCTCCTGTCAAAATAACTGGATTCTTAGGATGCTTTTATAAGTACAGTATAAAGTTCTAACTTCTTGCTCTCTTTCAATGCCCCACATATTCTGGACCCATTCTACCAATTCAGCAAGTACCCACCATTCCAAATGGACACAACTCCTCACCCCCCATGGTATGCAGTGCTCATTCTTTTTTCCAAGCTCCTATCTCCCCTCTGCTTTGCTTTTTCTTAGCCATTTGCTTTATGGTCCAGAGATGAATTCTGGGCCTCTGAATTCTTATTCTCTTTAGCTCCTGTAGCATGAACTGATACTTCCTTCTCTAAATTCCATATCCTATATGATACGTACTGCTTATTTTAATACTCAACATCAATACACTGCCTTAAGGTATTATCTGGTGTTAAGTGTATATATTTTGTTACCTTTTAGAGTATAGTGTAAGCTTTTTGAAAGCAAAAATCCTTTTTATAATTTCTTTGATTCCTTGTGTGTTAGCATGCTGTCGAACACATAGTAGTAGATACCCGGCAGAATATTTTTCTTTTAACTTGTTTGAATTTGACTGTTTTCACTGTACTGTCTACAATGATGGATAATGTTTTTCTTCTGTAGGCTTTCCAGGATCTTCCAAACACATTGGATGAGATCGATGCTTTATTAACTGAGGAAAGATCAAGAGCTTCTTGCTTCACTGGATTGAATCCTACGGTACGTTCTTCCCCTATTGCCTACAGCAACCACCAGCACCCTCCCCATACACACAACACACAACACACACACGCGCGCGCACGCACACACACACACACTCACACTCAGTTTCCTCCAGTACTTGCCTCCCACTCTGTACTAGAGCTCTTGGTAATAATAAGCTAGACAGCAGGAACAATGTGCTTTAAATGCCAGGTTTCTGAATCTATTAGAATTTTAAATAGATTCTTCCTAAGGAACACAGTGTTCTGTGCCTTTTCTTTATAAAAAAATAGTTGGACTAACCTGAAATACTGCAGTGCCTATTTTTTTCAAGAATAAAAAATAGCATTTTCGGTATGTTACAAGAATATACAAACAATGCACCACATTGGCATTTTCAGTTAAATCTAGCAAAGGCATCAATGAAGACATTATCTTAAAGAAATAATTTTTCCCTACCAGGTTGTTGCAGAATATACAAAAAGAGAAGAAGAAATAGAACAATTAACTGAGGAACTAAAGATAAAGAAAGTTGAGCTGGATAAGTATAGGGAAAGCATTTCACAGGTAATTGTTTAGTCTTTATCTTTTCTTTTTATCGTGTTCTTACTCATATGGGAATGTAGAATAATGCAAAATGAAATGATACACTTCTAAGAGAACAACGTATGTTCTCATGACTAGAGTAATACTTGTACCACATTTGTTTTATGTGAAGTTGTATATCAGAATGTAATAACACTTCTTTTAAATCGTGTTTTTACTTTGCCTATATTTGCAGGTGAAAGAGAGATGGCTTAATCCTTTAAAAGAGCTGGTAGAAAAAATTAATGAAAAATTCAGCAATTTTTTTAGTTCCATGCAGTGTGCTGGTGAAGTTGATCTCCACACAGAAAATGAGGTAAGCTTGCATTTTAAATGTTTCCTGGCAAGTAATTTTAATTATATGTATATAATTTATTTACCTTAGACTTATGTGTGAAAGTTTTGCTTAGTAAAAAATTGTTCGAAGGACAGAAAAGAGCACAGGAGGGATTGCATCAGGGTCACTTTTTTGTGTGTATATGACATTTGAGATTGGTGACTAATACTTTGCTCTTTTTATATCCAGACTTAGTAATGGTTATTCAGCTGCGATGAGCAAATGCAATGCATTGCTTTATAATTCTACCACTGTCCAAGTTAGAAGAGTTAGAAATTGGTGCACATAACTGAAATAAAGTATAATATCCATGGTTTCCTTTTAATAAAAATTTAACAGTTTACAAGAATGAAAAATATTTGAAAATTTGCTGCTAAATTCTTGAGCTATAAGTTTATGCATTGCAGTTGTGGGTAAAATAAAATTACCGTTAAGAAATAAGTAATAAGATGAACTGGGATTCACTTCAAAATAATGAAAGAGGAGTTTGGTGGTATCATTGGTGAAACATTAGAATGGTCATGTATTGATCATAGTTGAGACTAATTAATGATACATTTGAGCTTAATTTTTTAAGTAATTTTTTAAAGATTTTATTTATTTATCTTTAGAGAGGAAGGGAAGAAGAGAAGGACAGAAATATCAATGTGTGGTTGCCTCTCGTGAGTCCCCTGCTGGGAACTGTCCTGCAACCCAGGCATGTGCCCTGACTAGTGTAGTTCGCAGGCCTGTGCTCAGTCCACTGAGCTATACCAGCCAGGGCTCATTTGATCTTACTTTAGTGTTCTAATTTTGTAAATGTTCAAATTTTTCCCTAAATTCTTTTTTAAGACGGAAATGAAGATAAAAAATGTTGCCTTCACAGTTCAGCATTTTACATTTTTGCGTTTTAGCTTCTGTGCAATTTTACTTGTGTGTCACATAAATACAAAGCCAAAGTAAGGACCTTTTTCCTCACCTCAGGAACTCTGCCCTGTGACTTCATCTATTTATATTTAGTGTGAGACATAAGAATAGCAGATTTCACTTCACTTTCCAGTTCTAGTAAGATAGTGGGCTCTGCCACAGTAATTGTCATCTACCTCGTCCCTGGTCTTGTGTGTATCAAGGGACATAATTTGTCATATACTTCTAGTGTAGGGCACTGTATCAAGCCCTTTTAAGTCTATTGTCTTGTTTAATCCTCACAACCATTCTATAAAGCAGGTACTTTTATCAACACTGTTTTTACAAATAAAGAACCGAAACTTACAGAAACTTTTACTAAAGGCCACACACCTACTAGTCGGCAAAGCAAAAAAATCAAACCCCAGACCTGATCCCAGAGCCTAAGCTCTTAATTAGTGCCTCCTCAGTGGGTGTGGCATAGTTTTTATGGGGTGAAAATTTGATTACTGAAAGCTTTGTCAGATTCAGATCTAACTAAAGTATCTTTATTCAACACCTTGACTAGATAAGGCATGAATATGATCAAGTAAGAATAGGGAAGCCTGTATATGGAATTAGACCTGTCATACAGAGTCCTATAGCATGGGACTGTAACTTGATCCTGTGCTCGCTCTTCTGGACAATTTTTCTGTGTTTTAAATGATAGCTCACCATCATAACAGTGGTCCTTAGCCTTCTTGGTTAAACTGTCCTACCTCGCCATGGGCTCAGGAAAATGGGCATTCTTACCTCTCCTCAGCCTCCACCTTGGAATGTTTCTGTTCTGGGTTCCTCAGTCATGGTTCTAGAACTGCTTTCTTTAGCCAGAGCTGTCAGTGAGATGAAGGAAGCTAAAATGAGCAAAGAATGGGCAGCAGAGCCACAAACAAAACTCTGGCAGTCAAAGCTAGTATAGTTAAGAAATGCCATAGTTCATAAATTTGCTGGGAAATAAATGCATTGTGTAAGTTTAAGAAGTAAACCTTATGAATCAAAACTATTACAATTTATTGTCATTTACTGGTTTGGGTTTTGGAGGGCAAAAAAAATTGAAGGTGGTATTTTAAAAATTTGATAGTTATCAGGATTCTTATATTTATGGTTAAGATATTTATATTTTTATAGAAGTGGTTCTGTTAACCTTAGACCTCTGGTGTCCAGTATAGTAGCCACTGACTGGCTGTTGAGCACTTAAAACATGTAAAATATAAAACATGTGTGCTGTCAGTGTACAGTACACAAAGTTTGAAGACTAGTGCAAAATATATTCTTAAAATATTTTATACTGATTACTTGTTAAAGATATTTGGGATATATTAGATTAAATAAAATTAAAATTTCTCATATTTTTCCTTTTCTAATGTGACTACTAGAAAATTTTCAATTGCATGCTTGGCATGCATTGTATTTCACGCCAGTTGTTGGTCGGTGCTGTCTTAGACCTTAAAGCTCCATTAATCCAATAGTTGAGGATCTCATTTTTAGGGTAAATCTGAACCTGACTGATCTAGAAATAACTAATAAGAGCAGTAAGTAAGCCTTAGAGCAGCCTCATTTTGGACAAAATTTAAAGAATACTTAGTGTGTGCTTGTTATGCGTCAGGTTTTTGCTAAGTAATATGTATATGTATATATATGGGGTTTAATATAAGTATTTTTTTAAGGATGCAATAGTCTCTGCCTGCTTTTTTCTTAACCAGCGGAAGAAACAGGAGGGCGGAGGGCTCTTGGCGTCTGTAGTGACATACACAGCTGCCTCTCCAGCAGAAAGGGGCGTGGTACTCCACTGTGTTCCGTCTGATTCTTTGCATCTATAGCCTTAAAACCTAGCCATTTAGGAGCTACAATGGATAGTGCCTTTCTGAGATGGGTCTCTTCGCTAAGTAGTTTCTAAAAAACTGATGGGAGCGTCTATTAAAGTTGAAAGGAATGGTATGAAATGAGGGGAAAAGTTACTCTTAATCTGAAAATTTTTCGTACCAAAATAGATCCTTAGAGGCTCACTAAAGCTTGTAAATAGCAACTGGCTTTTTAATATTTTATTGGCTTACTTTAAATTATCACTGAATTTTAAGTTCTTTACTTTTATAATTGATGTATTCAATCTATTTTTTAAGTAATAGTATGAAATTACTAGAGAAAGCTCTTTATCTTTCATCAACCTTTTAAATGTCTTATAGGAAGACTATGATAAATACGGAATTCGAATTAGAGTCAAATTCCGCAGTAGTACCCAACTGCATGAATTGACGCCTCATCATCAGAGTGGAGGTGAAAGAAGTGTTTCTACCATGTTATACCTCATGGCACTTCAGGAACTTAATAGATGTCCATTCCGAGTAGTTGATGAAATCAATCAGGTATAGTGATTATTCTTTTGTTTGGGCTTTATCATATCTTGTATTTTATAAGAGGTTTAATGAAATCATCATTTTATTGCTTAGGGAATGGACCCTATCAATGAACGCAGAGTTTTTGAAATGGTTGTAAATACTGCCTGTAAAGAGAATACTTCTCAGTACTTCTTTATTACGCCAAAGGTAGGTAATAAGTAAGCTGAAAGTGGCTTCATTATGTAGCGAATTTGGACTCAATGTGTAAATCTGAACAGGAACACTCCCAGAAAAGGAAGTAAAAAATTACGGTAATATTTATATTACTAAAGAGGACAAGTTCCAAGGACACGCCATGTTTCCTATGCTCCTTTCTTCTTATCAGAGAAAGAAGCATAGGAGACATGGTGTTCTGCTCTAGAACAGAGATTTCTTCCTGCTTTTGGCACTTACTCCTCCTCCAGAGAAGTTCCCCTTTTGGCACTAAAGGGTGACAGGAGAATGCAAACCCAGAACTCTGGCCTTACTGCCCAGAAAGTCCTGTCTTTGGCAACACTGTGCCCTGCTTTACTCACCGCTGCCACTGCCCTGGCCCAGGGGAAACTATAAGTAAACTATAAGTACCCCACCATCCGTTCACAGATCAACTCTGATGATAACAGAAGTATCTTTATAGAGAATCTTCTGTCAGCGAGAATTACTGCTGTGGGTAAATTATAAAACTGATGTTTTCAAATTTGTATTTGCTAATGTAATCAAATATATTGCTTTTTTAACTAAGTATTCACACAAAAAAAGCTGTCATTAGCATGCCCATCAGAAATTCAATCAGGTATAGTGATTACTTTTTATTGAATAGTATACGCTCCTTGTTCTAGCAGACACTCTGGCGTAGCCAGAATTGGTAACACCGTATTGTTCACCAAACATCTTGGCCTATCAACCAAACCTCCCTGTTACACACTTTTTGGGCTACCAGTCTATGACAGTACCTGATCACAAAAGTTGCTTGAAAAGTGTTTGTGGAAAAATGAGTGAAAGTGTCTGTCACAGGAAAATTCTGGAGGACACACTTCTCCAGGGTCTTACCTAAGACATCTGATCCCTATGGAAGGTTCCCTAAGCATGTAGATCATTCCTTTTGCCAGGCATCAGATGTGCTAATTCAGGTAAGGATCCCAGCCTGGCAGGATATATAGTGAGCTGTTTGAGAGTTTCCTAAGAGTTTCATTAGTATTATAACACAATTTTACATATATAAAGTTGGAATTGTGTTTCTTAATATATATATAGCATTATATGACAGTTTGTTCCAACTCTTACAGCTCCTACAAAATCTCCCTTATTCTGAAAAGATGACGGTATTGTTCGTCTACAATGGTCCTCATATGCTGGAACCAAACAGATGGAACTTAAAGGCTTTCCAAAGACGGCGGCGCCGTATTACGTTCACTCAGCCTTCTCAGTAAAAGTAAAAGAGAACTTTGGATTTTTGTTATATTCTCTTTACAGCTCATCTGAATAAAAGGAGATTCATTAAGGCTAAAAGACCAGTTGTTTTTAAACCTGCTGTTAAGGTACAAATGGGTTGATGAACAGACACTGTAATAACTTTTTTCTGTGGAATATCATCTTCTGGTAGTAAAAGTTAAGTCTTTTTCAGTCTTTGTTGACTGCAGTCCTTAGCACTCTGACCAGCCACTGGGTTTCCCAAGTTGAAAGGCACTATTTCAAATCAGAGTCACAGTGGAAGGTGTTGCCAGTCACCAGTCTAGTTGACATGGTAACCCTGAGCTTTAATTGCAGGGTAAATTTAATTATTTTACAGTCTGAAGAAGACTCTAGAACTTAAGTCATAGTTTTCTCCCAGTGTTATACTTAATTTTTAAAAATTATTATGGAAAAGTCTAGTCTTATGTACAGTAATAATTTATGACAAATCTGTTGTTTCTTCCCGTTAAAAAAGATTTCCTTATCACCACTAGGAAATGGAATTTTATGAGCCTTTTTAAAAAGTTTTATGAAATTCAATACTGTAATTGTATTGGTATCTCAAAGGACAGATGCACTGGAGCTCCAGAGTGGTCGTGGGACTGTTTGAAATGCCACAGGTGGCCACTAGATGATGCACAGGTGACCGAAAGATTGACAGAAAATAAAATCACGTGACAGGGTTTTTAAGGAATGACTCTGTAAAGTGTGGGGTTTTTTTAATTTAAAGTCAATTGTATTTTACATCTTAAATTTCTAAAAGCATTTTTATAATTATTTTAGTAAGATTTTTCTTAAGATTTCATATACTAATTTCTACAATTTATATTTTAGAATTTCTCAGTGTTATGTAAAGAGTGAGGGAAAGCATTGATTTGTGTCAAACCGTAATGTTTCTAGAACTTAAGCTTAGAGGTTTTTCCTTACAGTGTTGCTCCTACCCCATTTCTTAGGAAATCTAATTTAAACTGGTTCTTTCAGCATGAAAGAATGAGATGACAAAATTATTTGCCTGAGTTATACCAATTAACAAGTGCCAAACAAGTTCTATTCTTTTTAAAAAATAAACTTTTAAGATAATGGATGAGTACAAGGACATGTGTTTGAACTGTGGATTGGATTTGTACCAGTAATAACAAAATTATTTTTTTTTTACTTGGTAGCCTGAATAAATAGAAAAATTGCATTCAGTTTGGGTTTTGTATGTTCTTAAATAGCCACTGAAATTTATATTCTTATTATGTCAAAAATAATGAACCATAGTTTATGTCTTCTCCCCGGACATTTTCTCTTTAAAACATATTTTTTCTTTGTAAAAATTTTAAAAACCTTCTCCTCTTAAACTAAGTCTAATGCATGTACTATGAAAATATTTTTAAATAACATTTTTACTAGTATGAACATACAAACATTGAAAAACTTGGTAAGTTGATATTGTTACCAGAAGTGTTTGTTGTCTAATACTTTGTTTTCTGCCAAAATATCTCCACTAACATGTGCTTGGTATAGTTTGTTTATTGTCTAAGTTAGTGCCAATCATCTCATTCCTGCAAAATGGGTATCAGTGTGAAACAGAAGGTTGAAGGTGTTTGAAAATAAAATGCAGTGGTCAATTTTATTTCACTTTACATAGGCCAACAATTATTCCATACCTTGTGTGTTAGCATTTCTATTTCTGTACTGGAAAAGGTTAATATTTAGTTTTATATTGAATTTGAGCTGTGAAGGATAAATTATACATCATTTCAACACATTAAAAGAATAGTAAGTCTGGTACATTAGTCTCTGCCACTTAAAACTTCATATATTTTATGCAAAAGTTGATTTTGAATTTCATTCAAATTATAAAAACTTTAAGTAAAAGTCTGATTTGATGAGCAAAATATTTAAAACCTTAAGGTAACAAGCATTTTCACTGACAGAAACCTTCATTGATTTGCTTAAGGGAGAGAGTCACTATTGAAAGGTTTTCCATATTCCAAGTAAGAGAAAAGATTTCTTTCTACTCGTCTTTCGAACATGTGCTTATTTCTTTGGAATTTGAGTCTTTAGTATGTAGGAAATGTAATTTTGTCCTTCTGTTGTTCGTGTCTGTGTGTGTGTGTAATTGAAAAACTGGGAAAATACTACCTTGATGATAATAAATGCAACTTTTCATATTCTTTTGGTGTATGGTATTTTAAATGAGAACTGTTTCTATATTTTGAACCTTTTTAAAGTCATCTTGGTTTTCAGATTTACTGAGAAGTCTGTTGAGCTCCTACCTTTACCAAACAATATTTGGCAGTTCATCTGTGTTCAGAAGGATAGAAAATGTAGTCCCTTGTCTGCCTGCAAGAAAATTACAGTCAACAAATGAACAGGGTTTAAATCATCTAAAGAAGCCAAGTTATGAAGCAAGGATAAATATTTTTAGGTTGAAACCCTAGATTTGCTTAAAAAAAAAGTCATTCCTACTAGTCACTTTGTCTTATTTCCTACATTAATTAACCTATCTAAAGTAATTTTTAAACTATATTTTTGAGTCAGGCAGACTATTGCTTGCATTGCCAACAAGTTACTTCGTTCAGTGTCTTCACTGGTGAAATGAGGATAATAACTAATGCACAGCGTTGTTGAGAGGGTCGAATGAGGTCAGGAGCCTGTTGGGGCATCACAGTCTATAGATGTTTCCTTCTCTTACATGCTTTCTCAGCTTTATTGAGATCTGATATTTGAAATCTTAAAAAATAGAATGGACTGTGCATTTTTATACGTCAAGGTCTGAGAATTCTAAGTTCATATGAAGATTTTTTATTCTATTTTTTTTCAGCTGTTCAAAGGATGTGGACACCTAGAGGCTCTGAGTGAGCCTCGGGCAGTACAGATATCATTACTTCTGCACATCTTGTTTCCTTCGTTAGCCAGATGAGCTACCCCAAAAGATACTTACACCAACCTATCACATTACTTTATAGTCATACCATGTATTTTTTGAAAACTCACAATTAATCAAATTTGTACATTTGGGAGATTTTACATACATTTTGGAAAAGTTGGGGGTAGTGAATTTTTTTTAAACCGTTAAGATGTAACTGTTTGCTCATTGCTCCAAAAAAAGTTATTGGAGATTGGCTGGAAGATTTGGGGGTTTTTTTAACCCCAAAGAGAAAGAAAAGGGCTACTCTGTTTAGCTCTGAGAACTGTGATCAAGAGGACAGGTTGTGTTGAAACCAAGAGCCGCCTAAAAACTGCTCTGGATCTGTGGTCCCTGCCTTCATCTGAGAGGCTGTAACGTAGGTTGGCCGTTTTCTAAGCAAGTTAGAAACACGAGAGCTGTTCTCCTTCCACTGCCCTTTAGTAAACTCTCATCTTGCTTTTCAGGAGTGTGCTTACATACTCCCGGTATTCAGGTCAGGTTTGAGACCGAAGGGACAGGTGGTCACTTAGTCATTGCTGCCAAATAGTAAGGATTATTTGTAAAGAAAGATTTGGGATAAACTGTCCAATGGATGTTACTATACATTTTAAATTATTTTTATATTATTTAGAATCTTAATCCCAGTAATCTCTGTGGCATGTTGCATTCTTTACCTTCATGTATTAGATTCTACTCTTGGGAAGGATCTTCCAAGTGGCTTGGACCCTCCTTTTAACAGACATAAGTCATAAAAAGGAATGATTTGAATGATTAAGGCTAGCACTGATAAGCCTAAATAAGTTCATGATAAACTAAATGCTATAGTAATTTGTTTATATGTTATACTTTGAGTATTTACACATAATTATATACAACATCCCTGTCTGTAGGTGGAAAAACAGGAACTTAGCAATGTTAGGACTTTTTCAAGCTTTTACTACCCTTGCCTTTTGAATCGTTGAAGCTGCACCGTAAACAGTTCCCGGTGATGTAGTTGCCTTCCTTGGGGGTTAATATTGCTTCTCTGATATGCCTCTTAATTAGGGTGCAGACTCTTTCTGCCATTAACAAAAACCCAAGTATAACTCATGCAAGGTAGAAGTTTATTCTCCTAACAGCATAAGCAACCTGGGGCTGATACACCAACTCCTATTTTGTTGCTCTGCTATCCTCAGCCAATGGGTTCCTTATGTACAGAATGGCTCCCTCAGCTCTTGCCAACACATCTGTATCCAAACAGGAAGGGAGAAAGGCGCAAGGGGAAAAAAACTTGACTACTTTTTCTAAGAGCATGATCTTCCAGAGGTACAGGTTACTTTTGCTCTTGTCCTGAACTCACTCCCATGGCCTGCAAGAGAGGCTCAAATATGTCATCTTCAGCTGTGTGTCCCTGTACCCAGTTAGACTTCAGTGGCTGTTACTCAGGAAGGGGAGGGTGACTATTTAGAGGTAAGTGGAAGTCTGCCATAGACCCAGAAAGACAACTGATGACCCTATGGCCTATTGGCAATGCTTTTCAAAAAAAGACTGCATAGATTTCCCATCATGAATCCAGTTACCACAGCCTCCAAGATTCCTACATACCTCCCCACTCTACCCTTTTCTAAAACAGCAACCTCGAGCCACTGCTCTTCTCTTAACCCTGTGACTTACTTCTTCATAGCATTTACCATTAATTTTTATATTTAGTGTGTTGTCCTTTCCACCAGGACATGAGTTCTCAGAAGGCAGAGACTTTGTCATGTTGATGGCTGCCTCCACAACACCCAGAGAAATGCGCTGTATGCAGTAAGCAAGCACTCGCAGTTGTAGCATTAACGATGGGCCCTTTCTCCCAGCACCGAGTGATTGGGGCATATTTATTCTGTTATTCACCTGTTCAATTCTAAGTTACATGCACTGTGAGGAAAAACCCAACTACATCAACATGAGAGCGAAACATTGATCGGTTGGTTGCACCCCAACTAGGGACCAAACCCACAAACCAGACGTGTGCCCTAACCAGGAATCAAACTGGCAACCTTGCACTTGGTGGGACAACCCCTGTCCAACTGAGCCACACTGGTCAGGGCTGTGCAAGAATATTTAAAGGGAATTGTAACAATGGCCGAAAGCACTAGTGAGAAATCAGTTAGGAAGGCAGGGTGGGGCTAGGTCATGGAAAGCAAGGTACAGAATTCCCTTAGTTACAGAGCGGTTCTGTTTGTTGAAAGCAGGAGAGCCCCGCCTGGGTGGCTCAGTTTAGGAGTGTCGTTCTGCACACCAGACGGCTGCAGGTTTGACCCCTGGTCAGGGCGTGTACAGGAGGCAACCGATTCAATGTTTCTCTTTCTTCCTCTCTAAATTCAATAAACTTAGCCCCGGGTGAGAATTCTTTTGAATTGTTTTTTCAAAGGAGAGTAACAAATAGAACTTGAATTCAGGAAGATTCATTTGACCATCAGATTTGGGGTGAGGAAGAGCGTGTGAAAAAGGGAAAGCAAGATGTGTCAAAGCCAGAAGAGTTTCTGTGCAAAGAATAGAAGTAGAGAAATAGGGGGAAGGTATGAGAGCTATTTATATGTAGAATATGTGAAACTACTGATCTGCTACCATTTGTGTAATGTTTGGTCTTCCCCACGTCTTTAATTTTGATGAAAACTATGGAAAATGAATATTCTCTCCATTGAGGAAGAAGGTTCAGAGAGAGTAAATGGACGTGACCAGTTGCAAACCAAGTAAATGCTAGGATTGGGACTCTGCACTGAGCAGAGCAGAGAGAAGGGTAGAACTGAAGAAGCCAGCAAGCTCCAGGTGAGAGATACACATGCATGGTGGTGGTGACTAAAGTTGGGGCCGCCTCTGCATTTTAAGTTAAATACCCCTGGGACTTACAAACTCACTTACAGGAAATTATCCTACCATATTTTTTCACATGTATTTCTAAGCCTATGTGTGAAAATAGTAGTGTTTGAAATAGCAATAGATTAAGAACTGGTTAATGAACTATGTTGCAAACATCCATTTACCAGAATATCATACGGTTGTTTTAAAAAAGGTTTTTTCGGGTACTGATACTAGATCTCCAGTCTGTCTGAAATGAAACAGCAAAGTACTGAAGAGTGTGTGTGTATGTTCACCATTTGTGGTAAAAATTTAAAATATCCCAGGTTTCAGCACACCCAAAAATATTTGGGCGGGGGGAAGACAGACAGAGAAGGGGGTCAGATACATGGTGACGGAAGGAAACTAGATGGGCGGCGAGCACACAAGTGTACAGATGTCACACTGTACGCCTGAAATTCACAAAATGGTATTAACCAGTATTACCCCAATTAACTTCTAAAAACACAAACATAGGTACATTTTCTGTCTCTTAAAGGATACAGAGAAACTAGCCATAGTTGCCTCTGGAAAGGAACTAGATCGTTGAAGAAAAGAGTGGGAGGAAATTTTATGTTTCACCATATGCCTTTTTGTATTTTTTTAATTACATACCTTTTATTAATAGGTTTTTTTTTATTTTTAAGAGGAAAGGGTATAGGGGTTAGATTCAAAGAGAATTTGTCCTATGACGAGCTAGCTGTGTGCCCCGGCCAAGTCCTGCTTTCTGATTTAACATCACCACGTTATGGAACATATGAACAAAAGAAAAGTACGTCAGGAAGCTAACACTCAGACACAATCACCATAAAACTTGGGTGTAATTCTTTCTAGTGTTTTTTCATCTTCCTTCTTATTCCAAAATCAACAATTTAATTTTAAAATGTATTACAAAGTACATTGGCCCATGTCAGGTAATTTATTAATGAAGATTTGGAATGAGTTGGAAGAAGTACTTAAATAGTTTGCTGTTGCATGTGCACCATGCTTTCCTGTCCAGCTCAAGGAGCCATCTCTTTGTCACTGTCAAACGCACCCTTCCTAACGTCATGTCCCACCTGGAGGAGAGAGCAACTGCTGTCTACCTCAGATATCATAGTTCTTGGGAATTGGTTTGTACTGCAACAATGTAGGTTATCTTGCCTATGCAGTCCCCTAGTACGGTTTATTTAATGCTGGTTACATTATGACTCCTGAGAGTGCATCCTCCGGAAGCTCCCCATGACTCCGTCAAAGAGTATTACTGTGCTTCATTGATGATGATGACAAATACGAGTCCTGCCCAGAGTGGGCAGGAAAACATGAACCTTTAATTCACTTACTAACCATGTGAAACTCACTATTTGAAATTTATAGCATAAATGCAAAACAATATATTTTTCAACAGTGCCTTCTCTGAGCGCTTCAGGCTGTAATCCCTGCAAATTTAGACCACAGTTGTATTCGCTGTTGAACACACACTCCCAGGAGAGAGAAGGCTAATAAGCAAGGGTGCATGTGCAAAGTAAGAATAGCATCCCAATTCACACAAGAAATATCTGCCCCTTGCCGGGACTTCCGCCAAGATGGAGGCATAGGTGGATGTGCCATGCCTTCTCACACAACCAAGATTAGAGAAAACTAAATATTAGCAACAGAAAACACAGCCAGAACACGGAAAATTGAACTTTTCGGAAGTCCGTTAACAACAAATTCTTCAGCCTGACCGGTAAGGGGCGAAACCAGCGGCTGGCGGAGCAGGGTTGCACAGGAGGGCTCGGCCAGACACACTCAGGCCGGCGGAATCCAGGCGCAGGGTCAGACCTAGTGAGCGACCCAGCGAGCAACCAGGCGAGCGAACCGCGGGGGAGACAGCCGGGCCCGGGGCTGCGTGTTGACTGAGGTCGCGCATTTGTGCGAGGGTGGACAGGCGAGGGAATGGGCGGTTGGACCGGGCCGGCAGGTCCCCACGGCGGGCAGCCAGGAGGGCGCCGCCATTTCCCTGCTCTGACCCCACCTCCACATACAGCGTCATAACCCAGCGACTCTGAGTGGCCCGGCCCAGGTGAACCACCTAAGGCACTGCTCCTCCGCACCCAGCTGTGAGAAGTGGCAGAGGGGGTCGCCATTTCCCCGCTCGGGCCACGCCTCCACATTACAGAGTCACAACCCAGTGACCTGGGAATCCAAGGCGCCGCTTCTTAAAGGGCCCGAACAGACCAAGAATGGCGCAGGAGGATCTCAGAGCCCCAGAGCCAATAAATCTAAGCGAGGAAGAAATAGCAAAACTCACAGACGCACAGTTTAAAACATTGGTGATCAGGATCCTCACAGAACTGGTTGATTATACCGACAAATTAGACAAATATATGAAGGCGAAACTACTTGAAATGAATGGAATTGCACAGGACACCAATAGCAATGAAAAGGAAACTGGGACTCAAATCAATGGAGTGGACCAGAAGAAAGCCAAACAGAAAAGAGTCAAGAAGCAAGAATTCAAAGAAATGAGGAGAGTCTTAGGAACCTCCAGGACATCTTTAAACGCTCCAACATCCGAATTATAGGGGCACCAGAAGGGGGAAAGGCACAGCCACCTGTGGAAAACTTATTTGAACAAATAATAAAGGAGAATTTCCCCAATCTGGCAAAGGAAATAGACTTCCAGGAAATCCAGGAAGCTCAGAGAGTCCCAAAGAAGTTGGACCCAAGAAGGAACACACCAAGGCACATCGTAATTACATTAGCCAAGATTAAAATGAAGGAGAGAATCCTAGAAGCAGCAAGAGCTAAGGGGACAGTCACCTACAAAGGAGTCCCCATCAGACTGTCAGCAGATTTCTCAAAAGAGACCTTACAGGCAAGAAGGGGCTGGAAAGAGGTATTCCAAGTCATGAAATCTAAAGACCTACAACCAAGATTGCTCTATCCAGCAAAACTTTCATTTAAAATGGAAGAACAGATAAGGTGCTTCTCAGATAAGATCAAATTCAAGGAGTTCATCATCACCAAGCCCTTATTATATGAAATGTTAAAGGGACTTATCTAAGAAAAAGAAGTTAAAGAAACATGAACAGTGAAAGGACAACAAACTCACAGTTATTAACAACCACACCTAAAACGAAAGCAAACTAAAAGGACAGCTAGATCAGGAGTGGAAACATAGAAATGGAGATCTCAAGGAGGGTTAGCAACAGGGGAGTGGGAGGAGGAGAAGGGGGGAGAAGGTACAGAAAATAAGTAGATAGACAGTAGATAGAAAATAGATGGGGGGGGGCAAGAATAGCATGGGAAATATAGAATCTAAAGGAATTGAGACACATGGTCATAAACTAAAGGGGGGGTGATGGTGGGGATGGGGGGTATGGTGGAGGGGAATAAAGGGGGAAAAGAACAACTGTAACAGCATAATCAATAAAAAAATTAAAAAAAAAAAGAAATATCTGCCCCTTGGGATGATACAGCCACAACCATCGTAGGTAAGGCAGGGCATAAATCAGAAGGGCCTGCTGGCCTCGTGGAGCCAAAGTCTCAAAAGCTCTCAGAGGAGGAAGGCAGCCACCATGCTCTCCTCCTGCCACCCACCCCTCGCCGCACACACACACACACACACACACAATGCCTGACAGGAGCTCAGAGCTTATGCAGGATGCTGAGTCACAAAGCCCAGGGCAAAGTCCCCTTTTGCAAAACTGTCCAAATTGACCTGCAGCAGGAGTGTCCAGCCTTTTGGTGTCTCTGGGCCACGCATTAAATACATTGTGACACATAATCTCAGAGTCTCGATGTTTTAAGTAAATTTACAATTTTGTGTTGGGCTGCATTCACAGCCGTCCTGGGCTGCATGTGGTCCACGGGTCACAGGTTAAACACCCCTGATCCTGGACCATTCACATGGGGAGTTTGGGATAGAGAAGAAATTAGCATTTTTGTTAAGCCACTTTTACAGTACTGCATCCTTCAATTATTAACATGCTCTTATGTTTTGTAATAATTTGAATATTTTGTAAAAGATTTGAATATTACCAATCTTTTTATAAAACAGGTGAAAAAAGGTATTTTATTTTTGCTTTAACTTGAACTTAGTAAGGTTGAGCCTAGATTTGTATATCACAATCATTTGTATTTTTTAAATAAATATTTTACTTGTTTTCAGAGAGAGGGGAAGGGAGAGAGACAGAGAAACATCAGTGTGTGGTTGCCTCTCACGTGGCCCCCACTAGGGACCTCATCCACAACCCAGGCACACACTTTGCCTGTGAAGTGAACCAGCGACCCTTTGGTTCACAGCCCATGCTCGACCCACTGAACCACACCAGCCAGGGCTCATTTGTATTTCTTTGAATTACCTGTTTATGCCTGTGCCCGTTATTTTCTACCAGGGAACTTTTTCTCATGTGACTTTGAGGGAATGGAGACACACACACACATATAGCTTGCCATTTGCTCAAAATAGAAGTTATAAATATTTTCCCCACTTCATCTTTGTGTTTATGGTGTGTGTTTGTTATTGTTCTAGTTAAGATTTGTTGGTTTTATGTTTATTTTTTTAACTTAGAGTTTTCATTCGGTGTTTTATGTCATTAAAAGGTCTTCCTACTCTCAGTTGATATGAATAATTTACTCATTCTCTTCAGAATCCTTATATTTTTGTTTTTATATTTAAATCTTTCATCTGTAATTGATATTGATATAAGAATGAGGCATAACAAGCAGTTCTTCCAATGGCATGTATTGATTAGTCCATCTCTTCTCCATTGTTTTGAAATTCTGTCTTACCACATATTAAACCCCAGTCTATATTGGGTTACATTGGTCTACTGCCTCATTGTACAACTCAATAATGCACCAGCCGGTGTGGCTCAGTGGACCAGTGCCAGCCTGCAAACCAAAAGGCCACTGCTTCGTTTCCTGTCCAGGGCACATGCCTGGGTTACAGGGCCAGGTCCTCATCTGGAAGCCTGTGAGAAGCAACTGATGTTTCTCTCCCTCTCTTCCACACTTCCTTATCCTGTCTCTAGAAAGAAAGAAATAAGATCTTTAAGAAAATCACTGTTGATTCATAGTACTTGGCCTTACTATAGAAGTGTATTCACCTTTCTTTCTTGGAATTCCCAGATTTCCCTTTGGTTTATACTTCCAGGTGAGCTTTAGAATCATTTGGGCGTGTAAAAACAAGCTGATTCATATTTTGCTTGTGATAGTTATTAATTTATAGATTAAAATGTAAAAGCATTTATATAATATTGGGGCTTCTCATCCAATATGAAGATGTCTCATATGAAACCTGGGTAAGGTAATCTCACTGTACTTACATTTCCTATGTTCATGGACAGTTATGGTTTTCTTCATGAAAGTACTGCATATTTTCATCAAGTGCATTTTATCAGTTTTGGTATCATATTTGCTTGTTGTGAAAGGCAAAATATCAGATGATTATATTTTCTAACTTTTTAAAAATCAATAGAAAAGTTCTTGCTTTTCCTCCTCAAATTATTAATTGCTCACTGACTCACTATATTAACTTGATAGTATATATTGGAGCATACAATTAAAAACAAAACACTAATTCATGAGCTTGTTTCCAGTACTCTATTCATAAATTTTGATATGAAGCCACGTACCCTAATTTTACTTGTGAATCATTCAAACCCTTGAAGACACTAAAATACATAAGCCAAAAATATTAAGTAACTTGTAAAACATTACCCATTATTGCTGGTGTAGTTTCAGATTATCATTACCTATTGTCATAAAATACATAATTCTATGCTATGGATGAGTATGGGAACATTTGTTACTATTATTTAAAAAACAAAATTTCTGCATTTATGAACCCTACAAATCTAGAGACCCAAGAAATCTAATGAATCCCAAGTATCAGAAATATGAAGAAAACCCCACCAAGCCACATCATAACCCAATAGCTCAAAACTAGTAATTTAAAAAAAAAAAAAAATGAAAAGCAGCCAGAAGGAAAAAGACCCATCACATGCAGAGGAACAATGGTGAGGGTTAACAGCAGATTCCTCATGGAATATAAGGCAAGTGAGAGGACGGTGGAGCTGCATGCTTACCGCACTGAAGAAAAAACTAGAATGCTGTATGAAGCAAGAATATAAAACAAGGCCAAATAGAGACTTTTTAGACATACAGAAGCCAAGGGAATGCATCACCAGCGTGCTGGCACCACAATAAATGCTAAGGAAAGCCCTCCCAGCAGACAGGAAGTGACATCAGATAGAGATCCAGATCTGCAAATGAAAGAAGCAACAATGGTAATGGGAACTAGCTGAGTAAATATGTGATTTTTTAAGTGTTTAAATCCCTTTTAAAAAGATAATTGACCATTTAAACAACAATAGTAACAATGTAGTGTGAAGTTTATAACATGTAAAAGTGAAATAGAACATGAAGTTTGGGAAGTGAGAAATGGAAATGTATTATTACAAGGTTCTAATAAGGTAAGTGAAGTAGTATAATATCATTTGAAGGTAGACTGTGATGAATTATGGATATAAACAAAAAGGCCTGAAGCAATCACTAAAGTAACTAAATCAAGAATTCCTAGTTAGTAAGTCTAAGAAAATAACATTCAATCAAAATATTAATCTAATAGGTGGAAATAAAGCAAAGCACAAATGGCATGAGATAAAATAATAGAATCAATTTATCAGTTGGACATAACAATCTTGAATAGTTATGTACCTGATAACAGAATATTAAATTTTATGAAGCAAAGCTGATAGAAACTTCTAGAAGAAATAGAAAAATTCACAATTAAAGAATTCAACCCCCTGCTCTCAATAGTGAACAGAACACACAAACATCAAGTCAATCAAGATATAGAAGACCTAAGCAACACTATCTACCCACTGAATCTGATGTTTGTAGAACACTTCACCTAACAATAGCAGAATATACACTTTTTTCCAAGTGCACATGGAACACATTTACCAAGTATAATATGTTGTGGGTGATAAAATAACTACATAAACTTTTAAGAGGCTCTGGCTCAGTTGGTTGGGCAGCATCTTGCAAAGCAGGTCACTGGTTCAATTCCAATTCTCAGACAGCACATTCCAGGGTTGCTGGCCCAGTCTCCAGCCAAAGCAGGTGGAGGTGCATTCAAGAGGCCATCAGTGGGTATTTCTCTCCCTCTCTTTCTCCATCCCTTCCCCTCTCTCTAAAAATAGATAAATAAATTTTTGAAAGATCCAAGTTATACAAAATATCTTCTTTAACCACAATGAAATGAATTTAAACATTAATAAGAGATCTATGGAGACTGCAAATATATGAGTTGAATGAAACACTTTTAAGTAACATGGGTTTAAAAAAATTAGAAAGTTCTTTGAAATGAATGAAAATAGAAATACAACATATCAAAATTTGGGGGATGCCTAAACAAGATTCAGGGGCAAATTTATAAAGGGCAAATTTATAGCAATAAACAGCCATATTGACAATGAGAGATTTCAAGATCAATAACCTCTGCTTCTATCTCAAGAAGCCAGAGAAATGAGAGCAAATTAAATGCAAGGTAAGCAGAAAAAAGGAAATAATAAAGATCAGAGTGGAAATCAATGAAACAAAAGCCTTGGTAAAATCAATGAAACTAAAAGTAAGTCAGACTGATTAGGGAAGAATGCAAGGATACACCAGTAACCGATATTGGGAGTGAAAAGAATAACATTACTGTGGATTCCACAAGTATTAAAAGGATAATGAGGGAACTTTGTGAACAACTTTGTGCTGGTAAATTCAATAACTTAGATGAAACAGGCAAATTCCTTCAAAGACACAAATTACCAAAGCTTATCTAGGAAGAAGTATATAACCTGAAGAGCCCTGTATGTACTGAAGAAATTGAATTTGTAGTTCAAAACTTTCCCACCAAGAAGACCCCAGTTCCATAAAGGCAGCACTGGTGAATTCTACTAAACAAATGGAGATGTTTAGTAGAATTCTCCACAAACTCTTCCGGAGCACTGAAAAGGTGGGCGCACTTCCCAGCTCATTCTGTGACTCTTGGGTTACCCAGATTCCAAAGCCAGACAAAGACATTACAAAGAAATTGCAAACCAATATGTCCCCACATCAGAAACACAGATGACAAAAACCTAAACAAAATTTTAGCAAACAAATTTGAAAATACATAAAAAAGATAATGTGTTTTGACCAAGTGAAGTGGATCTTGAGAATGCAAGATTGTTTTAACATTTGAAAATTTATTAGTGTAACTCATATTAAAATTTAAAATATGCATTTATAAATAAATAAAATATGAATTATCTGAATAGATACAAAAACATTTTGAGAAAAATTCAACATTCATTTCTGATAAAAAAAAACTCTCAAAAAAGAATAGAGGGAAAATTCCTCAATCTAATAAAGGGCATTTGCTTAAAATTCTACAGCTAGCATTATACTTGATGGTGAGAAAAGGAATGATTATTTCCTAAGATCAGGAACACAAACACCCACTCTCAGCATTGAACATTCTAGCCAGTGCAATAAGGCAAAAAATAAATAAATAAATGCCCGTGTTGGAAAGGAAAAAAGTAAAACTGTCTCTCTTTTTGAAAATGACATGCTTCTTTACATAGAACATCAGATGAAATCTACAAAAACCCTACTAGATCCAATGATCAAAAAACAAAAGATTCTTGGGAATAAATATAATAACAGGTGTAAAAGGCTTATACACTAGGAACTACAAAAATGCTGCCAAGAGAGGATTTCCTGCCAAGAAGGATGCATAGGTAGAAATATTGGGCCTCCCCACGCAACCAAAACTAATGAGAACAAAGATTTAGAAACAAAAACAACCAGAACAGACAGAAAACTGAACTGTACAGAAGTCTGACAACCATTCAACCAGACCAGTAAGAGGGGTAGAGTCAGCGGCCAGCAGCGAGGAGTCACAGCAGGAAAAGGCAGGGGCTGCCAGACCCGGGATCGCAGGCAGCATGGGGCTAGCAGACCCTGGGTGCCAGGAGGAAACAAGCAGAGCTCGCAAAGCATTGGGCTGACCTCCATCACACATTCATGTGCAGATAAACCAGGCAAAAGCAGGCAGTGAGACAGAACTTGTAACCCAGGGCCCCAGCTATGGGAAATAGAGACTAAAAGCACCAATTGAAAAGGTACCAAGAGAGACTCCCAGTCTCACAGGAGAATTTGATGGAGAGACCCACAGGGTCTTAGAATGTACACAAGCCAACCCACCCGGGAACCAGCACCAGAAGGGCTCAGTTTGCTTGTGAGAAGGGGCAGAAGGGACTGAAATCTGAGAGAGCAGAACAAGCACCATTGCTCCCTCTCTGACCCTGCCCCCACATACAGTGTCACAACCCAGAGACTTGGATTGCCCTGCCCCAATGAACAGCTAAAGCTTTGCCCCTCATATATAACAGGTGTGAACAGACCAAAACATTATGGCTCAAGCAGAAGAACAGGTCAAAGCCCCAGAGCCAATACTTCTAAGTGACCAAGAGATAGCCAACCTATCAGATGCACAGTTCAAAACACTGGTGATCAGGATGCTCACAGAACTAGTTGATTTTAGTCACAAATTAAATTTTAAAAAATGAAGGCTACACTAAGTGAAATGAAGCAAAATGCACATGGAAACAATAGTGATGGGAAGGAAACTGGGACTCAAATCAAGGGAGTAGACCAGAAGGAAGAAAGAAACAACCAAACAGAAAATAATGAAGAAACAAGAATTTTAAAAAAATGACGAGAGGCTTAGGAACCTCCAGGACATCTTTAAATGTCCCAACACCTGAATTACAGGGGTGCCAGAGGGGAAGAGGAAGAGCAACAAATGGGAAACTTATTTGAATAAATAATAAAGGAGAACTCCCCCAATCTGGCAAAGGAAATAGATTTCCAGGAAATCCAGGAAGCTCAGAGAGTCCCAAAGAAGTTGGATCCAAGGAGGAACACACCGAGGCACATCATCATTACATTAGCCAAGATTAAAATGAAAGAGAATTATAGAAGCAGCAAGAGATAAGGGGACAGTCACCTACAACGGAGTTCCATTCAGCCTGTCAGCTGATTTCTCAAGAGACCTTACAGGCAAGAAGAGGCTGGAAAGAAGTATTTCAAGTCATGAAATCCAAAGACCTACATCCAAGATTGATCTATCCAGCAAAGCTTTCATTTAGAATGGAAGGGCAGATAAAGTGCTTCTCAGATAAGATCAAATTCAAGGAGTTCATCATCACCAAGCCCTTATTATATGAAATGTTAAAGGGACTTACCTAAGAAAAAGAAGATAAAAAAGATGAACAGTAAAAGGACAGCAAACTCACAGTTACTAAGAACCACACCTAAAACAAAAACAAAGAGGACAGCTAGATCAGGAGCAGAACCATAGAAATGAAGATCTCAAGGAGGGTTAGCAACAGGGGAGTGGGAGGAGGAGAAGGGGGGAGAAGGTACAGAAAATAAGTAGCATAGACGGTAGATAGAAAATAAATAGGGGGGAGGGCAAGAACAGATAGGGGGGATGGGAAATATAGAATCTAAAGAACTTGAGACACGTGGTCATAAACTAAAGGGGGGAATGGCGGGGGAGGGGTGTGCAGGGTGGAGGGGAATGAAGGGGGGAAATAGAACTGTAATGACATAATCAATAAAATATATTTAAAAAATGTGAACAGTGAAAGGACAGCAAACTCAGTTATTAACACCCACACCTAAAACAAAAGCAAACTAAGTGGACAGCTAGATCAGGAGCAGAACCATGGAAATGGAGATCACAAGGAAGGTTAACAACAGGGGAGTGGGAGAAGGAGAAGGTACAGAGAATAAGTATCATAGATGGTAGGTAGAAAATAGACAAGGGGAGGGAAAGATAGTATGGGAAATGTAGAAGCTAAAGAACCTGTGACACATGGACATGAACTAAAGGGGGGAGTGAGGGGAGAGGGGTGTGCAGGGTGGAGGGGAATGAAGGGGGGAAAATGGGACAACTGTAATGGCATAATCAATAAAATATATTTAAAAATAAAATAAAAGGATATTTAGTGCCAAGTGTTGACAAAGACAAGGAGGAACTGGAACTCTCCTACAAAGCTGGTGGGAATGTAGAATGATACAACCACTTTGGGAAAACAGTTTGCCAGTTTCTTAAAAAGTTAAACATATGCACCACATGATACAGCTATTCTATCCTTGCACATTTACCTAAGAAATTTGAAAGCATATGTCCATGCCAAGGTTTTTACTTTGTTTCAAAAGCTTTGTTTGTCATAGCCTCCAACTGGAAACACAAATGGCCCTCAGTGATGAATGGATTTGCAAGTCATGGTGTGTCCATGCAATGAAATGATAGTACATGGCCAACTCTCGATAGCATCATGGTGAGCAAGAGAAGGCAGACACCTGTCCTCTCCCTGAAAGAAAAGATGCCACAGGATTCCATTTACATAAATCCCTAGGAAATGCAAACTCATTTCTAGTGACAGGAGACAGACCAGTGGTTGAGTATGTGACAGAGGAGGGTGGGAAGGAATGGGCGGTGGTTACAGGGGGGAGTGAGGTTTGGGGGTTGGTGGGACTTTTCATTATGCTGATTATGATGGTTTTATGTGTGTTCATGTCCAAACTGTGTGCCGGTGTGTCAGTTATAACTCACCAAAGCTGTTCAAATAATTTGATGACATATTACTTGAGAACTTGAAAGAAAATCAATCTGATCATTCCTAGTAATAGATGGGAGGACAGAGGAAGACTTTGATTATAGACTCTTATTCCAGAGCAAATCATAGCACAAAGGCTGTTTCTTGCAAAGTTTTGCTTTTTTGTTTTATTGCTGTTGGTTTTGACTTATCTTTTCTTAGTAATAGTTTGTAGGAGTCCCATAAGACTGTTTCGATATAGAGTAAGCAAAGCCAATATCTAAAAACCTTCTGGAACATACCCTCTCTTTTAAAATGAAAAAGGAACCATTTGTCATCATAATAGGAGGAGGAGAACGGTTTCTCAAGTAACTGTGACCAACTTGTTATGCAGTTACAGCCAGTCTAGTCTTCCCAGCCCAAAACAGGGAAGTGGAATGCCCATTAAATGAAGTGGTCAGCACTGTGTCACCTATTATTTTTTGTCTTTTTATTCTAATGTGGAAATGTAGATCTACTCAATACGAAACTAAATTCCTTTTTAAAAAGTAAGCAGGAAGTCTTCCGAATCCACAGATCCCAGGCGGAGAGATTCTGTTCATTACCTGTCGCCCAGCCTCAGCTACAGCTTCCAAATGGACGGGGAGCCTGTAGACACCTGGCTGTACGGTGTCTGGATCCTGGTACTAGGAGAACACAGAGGAGCAGTTTGGAGGGGGCTGAGCATCACGGAGGCAGACAAACCACTCAAAGGACAGCGTGCAGCACGTTACAGCTTGCTCTCATGGACTTCGCTATTCGCCCGTTCTTTACATTTTTCTAAATTGTGGTACACAATGACGCTTTTCATTTTGAGATATTGTTTTTGTGCTCCTCAATTCCAGTCGATCGTGGCTCTTCAGAAACTAATTGTTGAGGAATTTAAACTGAGAATATGGAAACAGCCTATGAGCAACATGGAATAGTATAAACTTGAAAGCTGGGATTGGGACTAGTTGCTGTAGGCATAAGTTTTGCACAGGGTGGGGCAAAAGTAGGTTTATAGTTGTGCGTATGCAAAATGAAGTTTGGGCTTGTATTATTACTTATTAATTATTGTATTATATCGTCCTTATGAGCAACTGTCAACCTGCTTTTGCCCTGCCCTGCATGGCTTGCCAAAGCACGATGCTGGTCTTTGAGACTGTCTTGGAACAGACATTTAAAGTGGAAAGAAATAAAAAACAAAACAAAACCAAAAAAATCAAAAACAATAAAAAATGATAACTGAAGTGATTCTGTTAAGCGGGGGCATTTGGATAAACGCATTCTTTCCATTTATTGACCACCTCCCTCTCCTTTAAATAAGTTAAAAGATTATGGCCATAAAAACTGCCTTAGTTAGAGCATTATCATTTAACATTTAAAGAACACCTCATTTCTAATGCTATCTTATTGTTAAGTACTTTTTATTTTGCCAAAGCAACTTCCTATCTCTTTGTTACAGGTTTTGATTGTAAAAGCGATCTTAACATTTTACACATGTACATACAATTTCCCCCACCACCAGGCCAAGAGATGTTCCACAAACATTGCATATTTTTTAACACTATATACATATGGCCGTTATTTTCTCCTCTTCTGTTTTTTTTTTTTTTAATTCTCAAATGTATTTCATATTCTGGCTTCATTCTTCTGATTCATACACATTTGTAGACTTCCACACATTTGTATTGTTCCCAAGATCCATTATTCTTCCTCTCTCCTCCCACTTGAAGACACCCATTAATGAGTAGCAGAAGAATGCATCTTGGTCCAGGACAGCCTGGAGGCTTTGAAGCCTGGACCGGGGATGCTGGTTGGGGATGCTGACTCCAGTGCCTCCATCAGACCAGGGACATAACACCTGTTTCTATTTCAGCCTCTGTCAAGCACAGATAGCAATGGTCCCTGCCTTGCAGGTTTGTTGTGGGGATTAAATGAGAAAAAAAAAATATGCTCCAGAACCTCTCCCACACCTCCCTTTTTTGCCAGGTAGTCAAAATCTTTTTATATGAGCATGTTAATCCCAACACTGGCTCACGTGCCAGGCCCTGTGTTCACTGGGTTGCATGCCTCACATGGCCTTTCACGGTTAGGACTGCTCTCTCAGTCCTGGCATCACCCTCAGCTTGCAGAGCAGACAACTAAGGCTTAGAGGTGCTGCCACCTACTCACTCCAGTCACACACGGAGTAGGCGAGGTGAACGCCCACCATCTCGCTGCGGAGCCCGAGCTCCGGAATTCTGTCTTCCTGTGAATCTCCGTATCTGTCCTCCATAGCCTTCTTTTGGGGATATTATATTTTCCTCCTTGCTCTTTTTTAGATACATTTTCTAACTTTGATTTTATATTGGTATTATCACCACAAACATTTTGTTAAGCAAAATGGATAGGAATAAAAAAATTTAATACTGATATACTAAGATCCCTTTTTTGTACAAAACCTTTCCCATAAGTTCCTTTTTTTCCTTCAAGTTCAAATTTAGTAGCTACTTCCTGACATCGTAGCCACCTTGCTTGCAAATCCATCAACTCCTTAAGACACCTTTGAGATTGTCTGGCATTCTTAATTCCTTCCGTCATCTTTCTCATGCCTTTTTCACACTGTATCTATTGGGTATCTTCTCTCCTGAGCAGTTCTCCTTCCTTACCAATCTTAAAACACAGGGCAGTGGAAATTCAGAATTTTGTTCATCTTTGACTTCTGAGGCTTTTAAGCCCCTTGCCCTGGTGCCCCACATCTTGAGCACTTCCGCCTCTGACGGTGGCAGGAGGCTCAAACCTCAGGAGCCCCCTCCGAAACCCTCCCCCAGGGCTCAGCCCAGACCACAGTGAAGCCCATAGCAGCCTTCTCTCCTTGCTCCCTGAAACCATTTTGGATGAGCTTGGGAGACTTGTCCTCATCTCCTCAGAAAGACCTGTTTTATGTAGTAACCTCTGGGTGCCTTTTGGCGTGGGGGTTGTCAGTAGTCCTGACGTCTGAACTGAATTTGGGGTGAAGGGTCCATCCAGTTCCTACAGTGTCCACAGCGCCGCGCATCAAAGGAAGCCTTGTTCTCCTGCCTCTCGTGAATTGCCACCTTATAAAAAATCCACGGTGCCTGGAAGTTGCTTGGCCTGCCTCGCCACCGTTCCAATGCTGCCTTCTAAATTTCCCTTGCACTCAGTGTATTTCCTGATTTTTCATTTTCCTCGTTTTCTTAGTATAAACCAAAATTCTATACTTTGAATAGAATTTTGTTTGTACTTTGTACTTCTTCAATATTTCTCACATTATTATAGTTCTCCTTTCTTTTGAGTTTATGACTTTCTATTTTTGTTGCTCCTTGCTCGGGTCTCTGCAGTGAACTCTTCATTCAATTCAACAAGCAATCCTGAACACCGGCCGCATGTTGTATAGAAGCAGACAGATCTGCTGGGAAATGGTGCGTCTAGTCATGGTCTTGCAACTTTTCAGCCAGTAATGACCCTTCTACCTTAACAAACCATGGTGACACACTTACAGTGAAGGTGACAAGCACGGGCCTGTCTCTGAGATACTGCAGGTTCAGCTGCAGACACCATGATAAAATGAGTCTTACAATAAAGTGAGTCGTAGCCTTTTGGCTGGTGGACGGTCTTGGCTTCAATTTGTAAAAAGCACAACGTCTGTGAAGTGCAATAAAGTGAAGCGCAATAAAATGAGGTTGCCTGTACTGCCTGTAATTATTGGAATGTTTGCTTTAATAGCAATGTATCTTCAATTGAAAAGGTAACACGTTTGTAGAACAGAGTGTAGACAGCAGTGTTTCTCTCGTACCTCGGACCTCCGCTTCCCCCCAGGGGCAGTCATTTTAACCCTTTCACGTATGTGCAAAACATTTATAAATATCTATATTTTATATGTATGTGTTTATGTGTATATGTATTCATACACATATGTACACATAAACATATACTTTTAAATTATACTTTTATATGTAATTATATATACTTTTTAAAAGGAAAAAACCCTCAAAATAGAAATCTGTTATAGGAATTCCTATAGCATGAGAATCAGAGACCTCATCTGCCATCAGTTCTGTCTCCAGTGCCCAGGCGAGACCAGGCACTTAGAGGGTGCTCGGTAAACAACTGTTCAATGAATAATGTTGTTCTCAAAATATATCTTGGGAGGCATCCCATATCACACATATGTTCTAGCTCATTCTTTTTAGTAAATTTTATTTATTTATTTATTTAAATATTTTATTTACTTATTTTTAGACAGGGGAACAGAGGGAAAGAGGGGAACATCACTGTGTGGTTGCCTCTTAAGTGCCTCTACCAGGGACCTGGCCTGCAACCCAGGCATGTGCCCTGACTGAGAATCGAACTGGCGACCCTTTGGTTCACAACCCGCACTCGATCCACTGCGCTACACCAGCCAGGACACCCCCCAAAGACTTTTCATTAATGAAAAATTGCAATGCTTTTTAACTTATAATAAGCTAAACCTCACAGTCTAAAAAAAAGTATGAAATCAGAGAGTCAGAAAATCTTTTTACTGTGTTATTTGAAAAACAGTTTTTTCTTCAGCTTTGTGATAGAAACTATTACCAGCTCAGTGGCAGAATTCCCAGTTGACTGTTGTGAAAGGATTTCAATCTAGAATGGAGCTGGAGGACATGAAATGGAGAATCTCACTCATGCACCCTCAGAACTGCACATAAGAACTGAGAGGCTCATTTCTGTAAATGCCTGATATGCAGAAAATGGAGACTTATCTCCTGACCAGTGAACACTCACCAAGAATTTCTGCCCATCTGGAAGCAAACAAACTTAAGCGCTCGGACTGTGGTTGGACCTCTGCCCTCTTTGCACTCCCTGCCCACAAATACAGCCTGCCCCCGATCCTCAGTGGACTTGCCTGCAGCTTGCGATGGCACGTGTACCCAACATTGCTATTCCTCCACCATTCCCAAATAATCTCAATTTGTGGTCATTTGGGCTTGCCTCCATTTCCCTCTTTATTTAAGTTGACAGAGTTATAGAAGCCCAATGCAAACTAGTTTGGTCAAAATAGGAAATTCATTTACACGCGTATCTGGGAAGCGTAGGGTGGACCCAGGGTTCAGGTACAGCTGTAATCACAGGGTTCACATACCCTTGGGGCTCTCTCTCCTTCCACATCTGAACCTTTCTCCCAGTCTAAGCTACCCTTTTTCCCCTGTGCACACAGTTCTTTCCTGTAGCCAGGAAGGATGGTCTCTTGCAGCCCCAGACACGCAGCCCAATTAAGCAAATAGAGCAGACAAAATACTTCTGTTTCCTGACACTGGTTGGGCCAGTCTGTGTATCTCGGAGAGGCAAGGCAGGGAGCTCTCGAGGGCCAGGGTTGAGGCACACCACACTAAGATAAGGAACAGTGAAGGAACTCAGAGCCCAGTGGAAAGACAGGAACACACAAATCAGTATAATTTTATAATGTTGTGTGCTACGGGACCCCAGAAGAATGAGTAACCAAACCTTTGTTTTTAAAACGGACTCAGCCTTCCATGGTTAATATCAATGTTGCATCATCTGAATAAATGCATAGAATCCTTTGACCTTTAGATGCCATTTCTCTGAAGTGCAACATTTCCTCATGAAAACCTCCCAAGTTTACCAAGCTTCTTACCCCCTGTTTTCCCTCCCTTAATCATTCCCTCATGTTGAGAAAATAAAAGGCTTGCTCCAGTTTTTAAATGAGCAATGTTTTCTAATTAGCCTACCTCCCCAAGTAAGTTGAGCTTATTTTTCAACTGTTCCTCTCCACATTATCATCATTAATATTTCATGTAGGATTTCGGATGGGGGGAGGGGGATAAGGCAAAAGCATCAGGGAAATGAAATAAACGCCTGTTTCAAAAGTCAACTTCAGGCAGCCTGGTTCTGAAATGCCTTTTGTAATACATATAAAATCTCAGACATTTAAATTGGAGGACACTTAAAAAGTCAATATTTAAATGCGGAGACATTCCTTCATAGGATTCTGAAGAGGAAAAAACTACAAATGAGAAAACTCGATAATAAAAATAAACACAACTGAAACCCACATGCAGGTTGGCTCATGTAGCTGCATTCCTTGGAGGCCATTTGGCGTTTCCATGGGTGGTGATAACAGAGAAACATTTTTTTAGGATGCCCAAAGCTGATATCCTAACACCAGCACAGAAATATAGCAGGTGATTGTAGGCCTTTAAAAAGTGACTTTGATTTCTATACAAAAGCATTTTTAGCCATTATCAGAGTTAGTTGTTAAAAACAATAAATTGCACTCCAAATGCCAATCTCAAAACCGAAAGATAAACAAGTCATTTAAAATGTACTTATCAGTGGCTCCTTTAAACATGGGGGAAGTTAGCTGGAATCTTGAAAAGCATAAACAGTGATGAAATGACTAAACTCACTCTAGAAAATAATA
This sequence comes from Artibeus jamaicensis, assembly GCF_021234435.1. Lineage (NCBI taxonomy): Eukaryota > Metazoa > Chordata > Mammalia > Chiroptera > Phyllostomidae > Artibeus > Artibeus jamaicensis. The sequence goes on along the minus strand of NW_026522030.1, from coordinate 37,251,041 downwards.
AAAGCTTGGAGAAGCAATAAACAACTTAACACTTCCTCTGTGGGAGACCCTTGCCTATTTTATTTCTATTTTGGTTTGTCACATGCATTTCAACATGCAAAAGCGGAAAGCATCTGGCCTGGGCCAGGTCTCAAATCTGCTGGAGCATCAAGGGAAAGCCCCCGATGGAGACAGATGCTGAGACAGAAGGGGCTGAAGGGGATTTAGAAGGGCTGCTATCCTGCTGCTCAGGAAAATGGGGAAATTCTGCAAACACTTCATGATTCACAGGTAGTAAGGTTGCAAAGGTGATATAAGACCCCAAAGTTTCTCCTAGGACTACAGAGAGCTAGCAAATTCTAAAACTGGGTAAATATGGTTCTTTGGAGCTACATCAGAAGTGTCACAGGTGGGCACAGGTAACGAGGTTCTTGGTGATTGGGACAAAGAATTGAACTGAACACCCAGAGTTTATAGCAGAGAACATGGGAGCAGGCCAGTTCCAAGCAGAGATTGACCTCATGGGCTAGAGGGATTCTATTCTTATAGGGAGATTCTTCCTGGCTAGTTTTGGTGGGATTTTACTATACATGTAAAGTAGTTGTATTACTTTAAAGCTTCTGCACATATGGTCTCTCATGATTTTCCTGATTGGCCACCAGAGAAGGGGTCACACAATGTTACCGAATAGACCTCTCCTCCTCCTGGGCACCTCCTATACTAGGTTCACCTTGCCCGCCACCAGGGAATTATAGCCCTCCATGTCAGAGATTGGGGAAAAGGAAAGGTGTTATTTATTCAAAAGTTATTCAGACTTAAGACTAATGATTTAATGTTTTCATTAAAATCCCAAAGTTTCTTAAAACACCCATAAACACACACAGCCCTTCCTTCCCCCGTTTTCCTGGTCCCAGGTACCATATCTCAGGAAAAGAAATAGAAGTCTATGGCTCAGGTAGCCCCCGGTTCTTCTCAGTAATCCATACTCGGCTGGTAGGCCTCCCTCAGTTCCCAGTGCCATCAACTGTGTTGCCACCATGATCTCCAGTTCTTAATCCAAAACCCACAGGGCTCCTTCTCAGTGGGTGGCCCCCCAGCAAGAGTCCTTTCACCCCTTTCCTTCCCGCAGCACCTCTCCTGCATTCTTCCAAACTGCTAAGAGAGAGCTCTGCATCCCTGCTATCTTGCTTTCCAGCTTCCTAAGCTGCGTGGCAAAAGAAAGACCCAAAGCCGCGTGGTTCTTCTTGTCATGGCTGCCGCACCTGGGTTTAAATCCCCGCGCCAATCTTCCTCTGCAGGCCCCATTTCAGACTCCTCCCCCAATCTGTGACACTTGCCAGCATTCCCATATTTTTCCGGATGTTCTGGGCTGCCACAGTAAGTCCAGGCAGGCATGGCCCTGTGGTATGGAGCCAATCATCTCCAAGCTCTTATGCGGGCTCTGTAACCAGGGGGAGTTGCCTCCCAGTTACATCCTGGGTTGAAGTCACTCCCTTCTCCCTGGCTTAAAGCAGAACCACAGCTATTTAACATATCTATGAAACCAGTTAAAGGTTATAGATATGTTAAATGACCATTCTAGAGGTTATCTGCAAAACCGTTGTTATGCAAAACAACTCTCAATGGCTTGGATCCATGTGTTACATCCTTCAGCTCAGAGTTGTGAATGTGAAGACATCCCATATTTTTAATATTTTCTGGAAACCCTGAGTTCTGGACCCCATTACAAAGCCTTCTTTTGGGGGCTCCCTGGCTGCAACTGCTTACAGAAGCAAATCTGTGTGCTATGAGTCTCTAGCTGGTATGGTATTTCTGCCTGAGAGCAGAGAATTTTCTCTCAGAATAAGCAACACTGAGTTCAGTTTGGCATGATTATCATCATTCAAACAAAGGACCATGGCCCTTTCAATCCTGCTCTTGTACGTACTGTTCTATTGTTGTGTGCAAGAAAGACTTTTACTTTTATAGGAAATGTGTAATGAAATGGGCAGTATGCTGGACTCCCCTTCCAATCATTTAGACCCAGTGTAGCCATAACCCAAACTGGCCGGGTTGCCGGCAGTCACACTTTCAGAGAAGAAAGGAGAAAAAGCGGACCCTCCTACAGAAGCTCTACCCAAGACAGCCTACTGCCCCTGCTCTGGGGAGTCCCTTTTACAGCATTTAAACAGAAACTTGCCATTGGTGTCTGAACATCTGACCTATGGAGAAATGTGAAGGTGAAAGTGGTCACACTGCCCAGGAGCCCGCACCTCACAGAAGGACCACAGGGTCCCCTTAAGGTAGCATCTTCTCAGATGCTTGAATAGAAGTCCTTCAAGATTGGCTTGGCCAAAAAATTCATTTAGTTTCTCTGTAAAGTAAAAGACATATTTTTCATTTTTTACCAATAACCGTATTGATTTAAATATTTTGAGTATGTCAGCTGTTTCCCACAATCGGCTTTTTGTGGGTAGGGGCCAGGGTTGCTGCTAAACATCTTCCAATGTGCAAGACAGCCCCACAGGAAAAGATTACTTAGCCAAAAATGTCAGTTGTAGGGAGCCATTTCAACTGTTCTGGGAATGTAGCTCAGCCTCCATGTGGAAAACCGGTGGGGAGTGAGCTGGTACATAGGACCACACCCATGGAGAGGTTCTCCTGTGGGGAATCAGGCCTGCATTGTACCTAGACTGCTGTGAGACTTGCTTTTGCTAAAACTCCCTCACCCTGAATTGAGACAGAAAGTGCTTACTGTAACTTCCTAAAGTCTGTGCTAAACTTCCCAAGTATGGAGTGGAACTGGTTCAACCACTTTCCCCCTTGGTCTGTAATATCCTTCTGTTTGAAGTAATTAGAAACATTCTTTCCTTTGTTATCTGTAAAAGGTAATCCCCTGCAGTGAACCTGTGTATAGTAAATGAGGACCGTCCTCCATGTAATGTACCCAGAGAAGCAATAAACACCTGTCCAGGCAGGGGCCAGGGGCCCTCTCACCCCCCCTCTCACTTAGAGAGTGGCCATGCCATCCTTTTTTCTCCACAGGACTTCTGCTGTCCATGTGTATTTGTCTTGCGGCCACAACACACAGATCCTGCTGGCCAGGATCTACGTCAGTCAGTAGTACCAAGAAACTTCGAAAACCATTTTTGACACATTTGATCAGTCATAGAACCTTCTTCATACACTGCACAAATCTTTTTTGTGTGTTTCAGTTGCATTTTTACCTTCCTTGAAATATTAAAGCATAATATGCTGAAAATATTGCTTATTTTCTTCCATTTTCAATATTAAAATGGATGCATAAAAATCCACCGAATTTCGTAAGTTCACTTTTAAATGCACGCTGATCTGACAGCTGTCACAATACAATCTAACAAAATTGTTTCAAATGAACTTAAAGACAACTAAGCACTAGTAGAGCCATCGTATTGAAAAAAACTAAATGAACTTTTTGGCCAACTCAATATCGATGGAGGCTGATGTCAAAGGAAGTGTTCTAATACTGATCAAACATCAGTTGGAACCTATGAAAATGTAACAGAGTGTAGGCTTAATGGGGCATAGGATGAGAGGCTCTAGAGCTCCCCACAAGCCTAGCTAAGGCCTGGGTAAAGCAGCTGCATGGGGATTGGGAGCTACTTTGCATATCAATAGCAGACTAGCCTATGTGGAGCCCGGAAGATGGGCATGACTTTGACCCAGGATGTAACTGGTGGGCAGCTCCTGCCAGTTATAGGGCCTGTGCAAGAGCTTGGAGATGTGACTCCACCCCATGGGTCCACACCTGCCCAGACTAACTATGGCAGCCAAGGCAGGCAGAAAATATGGGAGTGCTGGCAGGTGGGGCCGATTGTGGGAAGAGTCAGAAATGGGGTTACAGAGGAGGTTCCAGGGTGGGATTTAAATTAAAAGGCAGTCCACCACAAGGGATAGGGAAAATGTGAGACCATGTGGGAAGAAGAGGTGAAAGGATTCCTGCTGGCAGGCCAGGAGGAGGTGCCACGTGGTATTAGATTAAGAACTAGAAACACCTGCAACACAGCTGATGGTTCTGGGAACTTCAGGAGGCCTGCCCAGCCAAGCACAGATCCCTGGGAAGAACAGGAAGTCTAGCCAAGCTATACAAACTTGTATTTCTTCTGCTGAGATACAGTACCCTTGACTGGCCTGGTTTCAGGGGAGGCAGGACTCTCTCTCTGTGTGTGTGTGTGTGTGTGTGTGTGTGTGTGTGTGTGTGTGTGTGTTTTAAAGGGATTTGGGAATTTAACAGCAACATTGCAGCATTACTCTAAACCTGTATAACTTTTGAATAAATAGTTTCTTTTCTTTTTACCAGACTGTGGCATGAAGAGCCATAGTCCTGGCAGTGGACAAAAAGAACCGTCGTGAAAAATAAAAAAAACCCAGGGAGGGGTCTCGTTTCTCTAACAATAATGACAAATCTAAAATGATAATTGTTTAAAGACAAAGAAGTAATCTAAAAGCTTACACCTACAAGCCAGGCTTGGCCACTAGCCCGGTGGCTCCCAACCCACAGACAGGCAGCCTTAGCCACGCCAGGTTTGCAGGCCTTGACCCTTTTGGACGTCACTGGGGTTGAAGAGAAGGGTTAGGAATAGAAACTTCCAAAGTTAAGCCTTCAAAAGGTACTTAATTTAATTTTTTAATGCGATCCAGTGAGCAACACCTCTCATATTTAAAGCTTGCCTTCCAGAGCTACTTCGATCAGAAACACTTTGGAGCATCGGGCAGTGCACTTTCCCCTGAGGGGCCGGAGGGAGTATTTTAGGCACTGCAGGCTGTCCAGAGTCTGTCACAAAGGCTCAGCTCTGTCACCTGTGACAGCAGCAGCTGTCAGACAGCAGGTAAGTGAGTGAGTGACAGTGTCCCAATAAAACTTTACTTACGAACGTAGAAATTTGAATGTTGCATAAATTTCATATGTCTGGAGCCTGGTACTGGCATAAAAACAGGCACATAGGCCAATGGAACAGAACAGAGAGCCCAGAAATCAACCCAACTCTCTACAGTCAATTAATATTCGACAAAGGGGGCAGTAACATAAAATGAAGTAAAGATAGCCTCTTCAACAAATGGTGTTGGGAAAACTGGACAGCTACGTGCAAAAAAATGTAACTTGAACACCAACTTATACCATACACCAAAATAAATTCAAGGTGGATAAAAGACTTAAATATAAGCCATGACACCATTAAAGTCCTAGAGGAGAACAATGGCAAGAGAATCTCAGATATTCCACACAGCAACATTTTTACTGATATGTCCCCTAGAGCAAGGAATATAAAGGAAAGAATAAACAAATGGGATCTCATCAAAATAAAAAGCTTCTGCGTGGCTAAAGAAAACTATTAAGTTAAAAAGACAACCAACTGTATGGTAAAACATATTTGCCAATGATACCTCAGACAAAGGTTTAGTCTCCAAAATATACAAAGAACTTACAAGACTCCACTCTAAGAAGACATCTAACCCAATTAAAAAATGGGAAAAGGACTTGAACAGTCACTTCTCCAAGGAGAACATACAGAATATCCAGAGACACATGAAGAGATGCTCAATATCGTTAGCTATCAGAGATGCAAATTAAAACCACAATGAGATACCACTTTACACCGGTCAGGATGGCTATCATAAACAAAGCAACAAACAACAAATGTTGGAGAGGTTGTGGGGAAAAGGGGTCCTTAGTCCACTGTTGGTGGGATTGCAGACTGGTACAACCATTATGGAAAACAGTATGGAATTTTCTCAGAAAAATAAAAATCGACCTGCCTTTTGACCCAGCAATTCCACTGCTAGGATTATATCCCAAGAATCCTAAAACATCAATTTCAAAGAACCTATGCACCACAATGTTCATAGCAGCACAATTTACAATAGCCAAGAGTTGGAAGCAACCTAGGTGCCTGTCAGTAAATGAATGGATCAAAAAATTATGGTACATATACACAATGGAATTCTATGCAGCAGAGAGAAAGAAGGAGCTACTACCCTTTGCAACAACATGGATGGAACTGGAAAGCATTATGCTGAGTGAAATAGGCCAGGGGTTAAAAGACAAATACCATATGATCTCACCTTTGACAGAAAGCTAAACAACAAAACAAACAAGCAAACAGAATAAAAACAAAGACACTGAAATAGAGAACAAGTGGGCAGTGTCCAGAGGGGAGAGGGAAGAGAATTTAAGGGGAAAAAAGGGGAGGGGATTTTGAGGAACAAGTATGAAAGACACAGGGATGAGGACTGGGGGGGAGGAAATGGGAGGGAGGTGGGGAGCACGGGGCAGGGGGGTTGGGATGGGAGAAATAGACAAAAAACTGTACTTGAAAAATAACTAAATAAAAAAATTGAAAAGAAAAAAATTTCATATGCCTGGTATAATATTCTTTTTGTCTTCTTCACCCATTTAAGAATGTAGAAACCATCGTTTGCTTGTGGGTCCTACAAAGACAGACTGTGGAGTAGGTTTGACCATGGGCCTCAGTTTGCTGACACCGAGGCCAACAAGACGCCAACACCTGTGCCCTCCCACCCCCAGCTTCAAGCTCTTCCCATACACAAAGGCTGATGGAGGTAAACTGGACCCATCCACAGGGAGAAACGGGATTGTAACTCCTGTTATTAACTGACGGCCATATTAACACTGCAGGGATGGGTTGGAAAGAATGAATATTTGTTGAAAACCAAGACTGTGCTATATACTCACTATGCTTGAATCTTACTGATTTAATCCTGATAATACCATGGGATGTCGCATACACATACATACACTTTCATAGATGAGGAAACTGAGCAATTATACGTGTTTTGCCTAGATCTGGTTCCCTGCATGGATTTCAACATGGGTTGGTCTTTTTAGAAAACCATACTGTGGTATCTTGACCTGGAAAGGACTGAGTTTGATAGTGATGGGTGGAGCAGAGGCTGCACTTGGAAGAGATGAAACCCCAAGTTCAGTGCCAGGGTGAACAGACACGGCCTTAACGAGGACACAGACAGGAGTTGTGAAAATTCATCGCTCTGCCAGGACCCCAGAGGCCGCCCCAGGTCAACCCGAACTGATTGCAGGGTGCGCCCCCCAGGCTGGCCTGCCCTGGAGAGATAGCCCAGAAAGAGATCACTAACAAATCTAATTTAATAAAAGCCAGACCACCTAGCAAGTTAACCCTCATAGGAGATCTAGCGGCTTAATGTTGCTGTTTTAAGGTATGGTATTCAGATTAACTTCCGACATTGTCATGTTTCCCCTTTTACAAATGTAATGCATATTCACTCTGTAGAAACTTAGGAAAAAATATAGATAAGGAATATAAATCAAAAATTGTCCATCAGAATAATCACGGTTAACATTTCTATGTAACAACCTTTAAATCCTTCTAGATTTACACGTTTTCCTACACATTTTAAAGTGCGACTAGGCTATTCACACCACTTTTTGCACCAAATATATCATGAACATATTTCTGTGCAATTTCCCAAAGTCTAATTTGCCCATGTAGCCCCCCAAACAAAGCCAAAGCACCAGAGTCAAAGCTAAAGCACCAACAGGTTTATGCAGTTCTGCACCATCGGCCCCTCAGGTGCTGACAATGCCCATTGTAAAGGCCTGTGAGGAGCGTCAGTGGGAAAACCTGGCTTCCCGTGCTAGGCTGTGTCGATCAAACTTAGTCAACAGTGGGGTTTCTCTGTCAGGGGTGTCCAAACTGGGACTTTTGGCATCTCTGCACCACACTGGAAGAAGAAGAGTGGTCTTGGGCCACACATTATATACATTATGACATGTAATCACAAAAAAAATCTCATAATATTTTAAGTAAATTTACGATTTTGTGTCGAGCCATATTTACACCCGTCCTGGGCTGCATGCGGCCTACGGGCCTCAGGTGGGACACCCCTGCTCACATAACATTTGGAAAATTCATGTTTTACAGAATATCTTTGGTGAAAAGTGTTCCACATCATTTGTCATGGATGCATAATATTCCATTGTTATTTAAACAATCCATTAGAACTGAACGTTGGATTTTTCCAAATTTTCATTATTATAAAAACATACCACCATGTAGATTTTTGCAACTAAATCTTTACAGACGTTCCTGATAATTTCTTATATGTGCAATTGCTTTGTCAAGAATATGAACATTTTTAAAGGTGTTTTTTAAAGAAATGAATACAAACTGGTACTTTGAAAAACCACTGGCAGCACCTACTAAAATGAATACATGCAAATGCTACGTATTAGTTTTCTGTTGCTGTACAAAAAGTTGCCACAAACTTAAAACCATTTTTACCTTACAGTTCTGGAGGTCAGAAGTCTGACACAGCATGAGTGGGCCATCTGCTTGGGGTGTCACAAGGTGGAAACCCAAGGAGCCGGGAGGGTTGAGACGCCATTTAAAGTTCAGGAGAGAAATCTTCGTTGTAGCTCATCTAGGTTGTTGGCAAAATTCAGGTCCTTGGGGTTCTAGGACAGAGGGGGCCTGTTTCCTTGCTGACTGTGAGCAGAGGACCAGGCTCAGGTCCTCGAGGCCATTCTCCAGTCCTTGCTGGATGAGTGGGATGATGACCGCGGTATCAAGCCAGCAGCAATGCTGCAAGAATATCTTACACTTCAGACCTGATTTCCGCTTCTGCTCCCAGGTTTTTTCTCTTGCTTTTAAAGCAGCTGGTGTTGTCAGGCCAGGCCCACCTGGATCTCTCCCTATCATAAAGCCCACATGGATCTCTCCCTAGCATTAGGGTGTACAATCTTGGGGGCCATTTTTGGTATTCTGCCCACTTCCCCCTATGACTAAGTTCCAGTTTTAGATATATAACTGACAGAAATGTATGTGTGTGTGTGTGTGTGTGTACATACCACAATAACATGTGAAAGAACACTAGTAGAAACACTACTCAAAATCTGGAGAAATTATTCAACAACGGTTGTGGTATATTCTTATAATTGAATACAGAAACGAGAATGAACAAACTGCAACTACTTACGATGACATGAATGAATCCCGCAACACAATGTGGTGTAAGCAGATAACAGGGTTCTATGGAAGTCAAAGGAGGGCTACCTGCCCCAGCCCAGAGAGTCCCACAGAGCTTCCTTGGGAAGGCAGAGCTCTCACTCTAAAGAAATGGTGCATAAAGAGAGGAGGAGGAGAGCAGGACTGAATTTTAAATGAAAGGAATAACATGAGCAGAGGTAACATATCTGACACAATTGTGAGCAGATGGGTATTATGAACAGATGGCCAAATGATGGGTAGAAGTATGCCTGCAGAATTTGCAGGGGTGCAGACGTGGAGAACCTCGCGCACGGTGTTACAATTGGCCCTAAAGCTGTAGATGACGGGAACACAGGAAGTCCTTGCAAAATGAAGGATATGCACATTTTATCTCTGAGACCACTGGCAGTGCAAAGTGGAGACAAAATTAAACAAGGAAAGTGAGTGAACTAGTTAAGGTGCTGCTCGAGGAGCCCAGGTGAGAGATGGTAGGAGACTGAGTCAGCCGGAACGAAGAGGAGGAGGGGCCATAGAAGAAACGTGGGCGCCTTGTTACCACCTCCTTTCCAAAGGTCTCTCCTTGAAGTCCTCAGAACATTTGAATTGTTTTTTTAATCCTCATACCCCAATTGTCTCCTAGAAAACATGTGCCCATCTGAAATCCCACTAATAATGTGCCCATCTCTCCGAATTCTTGACAAAGTGGGTGTTTTATTTTTTAAAATCTTCACCAATTCCATAGGCAAATAACGGTACCTCATTATTTTATATTGTGTTTCTGACTGAAAGTATGGTGAACATTTTCTAAATGTTTATTTTTTATAATATATTTTATTGATTATGCCATTACAGCTGTCCCATTTCTCCCCCTTCTTTCCTCTCCACCCTGCACACCCCCTCCCACTCCCATTCCCCCCCTTTAGTTCATGTCCATGTGTCATAAGTTCTTTAGCTTCTACATTTTCCACACTAGTCTTGTCCTCCCACTGTCTATTTCCCCCACTTCCCACAAGCAAATTGGGCCCTTCTGGTGTTGGTTCCCAGGTGCATGGGCTTGTGTACATTCTAGGACCCTGTGGATCTCTCCAACAAACTCTCCTGTGAGACTGGGAGTCTCTTCCAGTGCCTGAACCCCCACAAGTGTTTTCAATCAGTGCTTTTAGGTTTTATTTTCCAGCGCTAGGGCGCTCGGTTGCATGGTCTGTCTTGCTGCCCACTTTTGCCTGGTTTATCTGCATGCATGTGTGACTGCCATCAGCCAACTGCCTAGCTTACCTCTTTGGATCTGCTTGTTTCCTCCCCACACCCAGGTCGGCCAGCCTCTGCCTTTTCCTGCTGCAACCCCTCCCCACTGGCCACCAACTCCACCCCTCTTATACAGGTCTGGATGAATGGTTGTCGGACTTCCCTACAGTTCAATTTTCTGTCCCGGTTGTGTTTCTGTTTCTAAATCTTTGTTGTCCTTAATTTTGGTTGTATGAGGAGGCACAGTAGTTCCATCTACACCTCCATCTTGGCCAGAAGTCTATTTCGAAGGGTTTATTGACTACTTTTGTTATTTTGTCAAATACCAATACATATCATCTCCCAGATTTTTCTAAACATGTGCACATTTTTAAGTTGTAATAAGCAATTCATTAACGATACCCCCTTGCCCTGGTTGGTATGGCTCAGTGGGTTGAGTGCTGGCCTGCAAACTGAAAGGTCACAGGTTCAATTCTCAGTCAGGGCACATGCCTGGGTTGCAGGCCAGGTCCCCAGTAGGGGGAGTGCAAGAGGCAACTGATTGATGTATCTATCGCACATCAATGTTTCTGTCCCTCTCTTTCTTCCTCCCTTTCTCTCTCTCTAAAAGTAAATAATAATTTTTTTAGTAAAAATACTTTTTCAAAGTACATTTTTTCAGATCTGTACATTTAATTTGTTTAGGCTAATTTTTTATTTATAATACTTTCACATTATTAAATAGTTAAATCTATTAATTTTTGTGTTATTAGTTTCTACCTTTTAGATTTGTGCATTTAAGTTTTTCAGCAAGTTGTGATTGATAAATTTCTGTATTTTAAGTGCTTTAATCATTTTGAATCTTTAATAAATGTAGGATTTATTTTGGTATATAGTATGATGTACCTTAATTTTTTTTTGTATAATCAGTTGGCTAAACACAATGGATAATTTACACTCTCTTCATTGATTTGGAATGCCACTCATAAAATATATTAAATTTTTATAAATTCTCATGTCTTCCAAATAGGCTATAATTCCTGGTAGGGCAAATTCCTCTACACTGCTTTTTTTTTTTAAATAAAATACGCTTGACTATTCTGGTAAGCCAGGGTAAAACTACTTCCAAAAGTGAACTGAGTTCTGTCCTATCATTTTGTATGTTTTATCTTCTAACAGCTTAAATTCTAAAGGAGATAGTAGTTCCTTAGTGGTTTGAAAGATTTTGCCTTTAAAATGATTGGGGTACTGAAGTTCTAAGACATTTTCAACTTCTTTTATAGTTTTATTTGTTCATGGATAATAATGAAATCATATAAAGTCCTGAATTTTTCTCTACATACAGCTTTTGGGTATATTTTGAATATGTAGGGTTCTCTAATTTTTTATTTTCTTAAACTCTGATTATAATTTGTGTTTTCTCTTTGGTCTAATAAAGAGAGTATTTTAAGTTCTGATATTTTTACTATTTTAAAAATTATCCTTTTGTTATCAATTGCTCACTTTATTGCCTGGTGGTCAGAAAATGTAGTCTAAAATGTGTTACTTATAGTCTTATTAGATCCTATATTTTTGTATAGGCTTCATGAATATTTAAAAAGAATATGGGTATTATTAAAATTCAGTATCTTTTTTGAGTAAGGCTGTGATTTTCATGAAATTCTCCTGCTGTTGCTGTTTTATTAATTTTTGCTTTATATATTTTGATGGAATGTAGGCACTGTTATATCTACATTATGAATGTGCCCATTCAAGGTAACCACCTGTTTTACCCACTTTTTTCCCCCTTAAATTCTATTCTTTTCTGATATCAATATGACTACTCCTGATATTTTTGTTGGCCTCTGCCTTGTTCATTTTTACCAGTCACTTTACTTAACCTTTGTCATTTCTTTAAAAAAAAAATTACTTATTTATTTATATTTTTGAGAGCGTGGAAGGGAGGGAGAAAGAAAGGAAGAGAAACATTCACGTGTGAGAGAAACATCTATCTGTTGCCTCTTGTATGCCTCCAGCTGGGGACCTGGCCCACAACCCAGACATCTGCCTCACCTGGGACTCTAAACAGCGACCTTCAGTTTTGTGAGGGAGACAATCCACTGAGCCACACCAGTCAGTGCTAACCTTTGCCATTTCGTTTTAGGTGAACCCCTAGAGAACTGTATGCACAAACACACATGTATACCCTCTCGATTTATTTTTTGATCCAAATTGAAAATCTAACTTTAAATAAAAAGGTTTAGGTGACATGTGGATTCTATTTTCCTTCTATTTGTCTATTTTTCTTGTGTCTCTTTTTTTTTCTTCCTGTCTTTCAAGTCTGTATATTGATCAAGGCTATTATTTTTTTCTACAAACTATGCAAGAATGCAAGAATTGACTATACTTCCTTTTTATGTTTCTTCACTGCCTTGTTACTCCTCCCCCTACTCAAACAGATGGTTATATCCACCTTAAAAAAAAAATTTAATGGTTGACACTGCTACAGATGTCTCCCATTTTTCCACCACCCTTTTCCCCCTCTTCTTAATGTAATGATGAAATGACCTCAGGTTTCTAAATACAGTGGACACTGTTCAGCACTCGTGTTCTCTCACCCCTCAGCCATTCAAAACAATCGACTACTCTGCCTTCCCCACAGCCCCTTACTCTATGACACTAAAATTTTCTACAGCTTTTTGTTTGTCTTATTATTCCTTCTTATTTATTTTTTTCAATTATAGCTGACATACCATATTATATTAATTTTAATATACACCCCATATTATATTAGTTTTAGGTATATACCATGTTATATTAATTTTAGGTGTATGCCCCAATTTTAGATATTATATAACTTTCTAAGAGATCATCCTGATAAATCTCATATTCCTCTGACACCTTACACAGCTTTTAGAATATGATTGACTATAATCCCTATGCTGTACCTTATACCCCCATGACTATTCTACTACCAATTTGTACTTATTAAGCCCTTTGTTTTTTTTTACCCAACCTCTCAAACCCCCTCCCATCTGGTAACCCTCAGAATGTCCTCTGTATCTCTCAGTCTGTTTCTGTTCTGCATTTATTTAGTTTGTTTTTCAGATTCAATTGTTGATAGATATGTTTTTATTGCCATTTTTATTGTTCATATTTTTTATCTTCTCTTCTTAAAGAAGATCCTTTAGCATTTCATGTAATACTGGTTTAGTGATGATGAACTCCTTTAGCTTTTTCTTGTCTGTAAAGTTCTTTATTTGTCCTTTGATCCTAAATGATAGCTTTGCTGGGTAATCTTGGTTGTAGGTTGCTGCTGTTCATAACTTTGAATATTTCTTGCCAATCCCTTCTGGCCTGCAAAGTTTCTGTTGAGAAATCAGCTGACAGTATTTCGGGAGCTCCCTTGTGTTGTAGACCGCTCTGCCTGATTTTAGGAATTGTATCTCTACCCCTTGTGGCTAAGGGTGAGAGACGACCATTAGAATGCCAGCCACGGAAGACAAAGCCTGTCTCTGGTAGCAAACGCTGCCTCAGTTCCTCTCCCTGACGCCAAAGCTTGGTCGGAAGTCAATACGGGTAAGACTCCTCAAAGTGGGGGGACAACCTAAGCCAGACTCAATCACTTGGGAGGCCTTCATAGAAGGACTCGAGGGGCTGCAACAAAGAGCAATGGACTCTCACCCCCCCCCCCCGCTTTGACATAGCCCGAGCCCCCATGTTCTCTGGGAGAAGTGCTTCCTGGCTCTAATCCCCTTAAGCCTGAATACCTGTTGGGGGGAGGTGCAGCTCCTTGCCTTGCTAGAGCATATCCTGGGGAAAAATCTAGCATCACAAAGACTTCCTGATAAACCTATGAAATCTGCTCTGCTAAGAGTGCTTTCATTCATATGATAAGAGTCCGAGAGGAAATGAGTATATCTCCCAAAGTTTCTGCAACTCTCTTCCTGACAGACACCGACTCAGACTTTGAAGCCCTCAGATTTCTTTGAACTGTTATCTACTGTTTGATCCTTGCCGCCCTGCATTCCTGTGTATTACAACCCATTAAAAGGCTATGGAAGAGGGTGCTCGGGGCCTTTGTCTCCCCTGAGAAACTGGCCACAGCCCACTCCTCCTCCCCAAAGAGATCCAGCATCTCGGTCATTATTCATTCACTCGTGTCTGTGGCACCGGGGAAACTTGCAAAGAAGTCGCTCCCACACCCTTGTAGGTAACTACTGCTTTTCTTTTGCTGCTTTTAATATTCTCTCTTTGTCTTTAAACTTTGCATTTTAATTATTATGTATGTTGGTGTAGGCCTCTTATTTTCAACTTGTTTGGGACTCTGCATTTCCTGAACTTGTATGCCTACTTCCTTCACCAGCTTAGTAATGTTCTCTGTCATTATATTTACAAAGAGGTTTCCAATTCCTTTTTTTTTCTCTCTTCTCCTTCTAGCACCCCCATGATGTAAATCCTTGCAGGCTTGAAATTGTCCCAAAGGCTCCTTACACTATCTTCATTTTTTTTTTTTTTTTACTGTTCTGATTGGGCACTTTTGCTTCCTTATACTCCAAATCACTGCTTTGATTCTCAGCTTCATCCACTCTTTTGTTGATTCCCTGTAAATTATTCATTTCAGTTAGAGTATTTTCCATTTCTGACTGGTTCTTTTTTATGATTTCCATGTCCTCTTCTTTGCTGGTGAAGTTCTGTCTAAATTCATCTATTCTTCACCTAAGTTCATTGAGCATCCCTATAACTAATGTTTTGAACTCCACACCTAGTAGGTTGCTTGTCTCCATTTTGTTTAGTTCTTTTTCTGGAGTTTCATTCTGTTCTTTCATGTTCCTTTGTCTCTTCATTTTGGCAGTCTCCCTGTGTTTGGTTCTATGCATTAGGTAGAGATTCTACATCTTCTATGCTTGATAGAGTAGCCTACTATAGCAGGTGTCCTGTAGGGTCTAGTGGCACAGCCTCCTCTTTCACCAGAGCTGGACACTCCAGGTGTGCCCCCCACCCCATGTAGGCTGTGTACACCTTCCTGTTGTAGTTGAGGCTTGATTAGTATTGGCAATCAGTGGGAGGAAATTACCCCTAGGCCAGTAATGGCAAGAGGATCACCACAGAGGATCAACTATGCAAGGGCCCACTACATGAATCAGGATTTACTTCACTGGGGGTCTGGTGCCCAATGAGTCCACCCCTTGAGGGTATAACTTGTGGAGGTAATTGGGTGGTGATTCCACATGGGCTGAAGCCATCCACTGGGTGTGCTAGCTCTGGGGCCTCCCAGATGATGCCGACCAAGGTCAGTCATCACCTTTGTTTTGCCCAGGGCCACCCAGCATGACCTATAGAGTAACCTGCAGATGGCTGCTACTTGTGTTAGGCCTGGGGCCAGTTAGCGAGAGGCAATGGGGCATGCTGATACCATATGCTTCTCTTTTAGGGATTTCAGGAAAGTCTAAAACATGAGCCAAGACAGGCCATTAAGATGGAAAAGCCACTGGAAAGAGCTTGGATGAACCCACAAGTTGTGGAGGGGTCTCAGGGAATCACCAGGGCAGGTGGAATAGTGATGGCTAGGTTGATGGAGACTCAGATATGGTGCTTGCCTGCCAGCTGTGTTGGCAAGGAAGTTGTGTTCAACAAAGGAACAATGGCCTCCACCAACACTTCTGCCTGAAAGCTGTCCCTCTAGCTCTCCCCCTCACACGATAGTTTAGTTCCTCCTCATATGTCACTGGTGCTTTTCAAGCTGCTGCCCCAGTGCTGGAACTCAGAGGGAGGGAGTCCAAGTTTACGCATGGGCCCTTTAAGTGAAATGCCTGGATGTCCAGAAGCCTTCTGTCATACTCAGCTACAATCCTCACTGGTTTTCACAACCAGAAGTATTGGGGACTTCTCTTCCTGGCACTGGAACCTTGGGTTGGGCGTCCTGATGTAGGGCTGTGATGCCTTACTCATCAAGGACAACGCCCACAGCTGATATTCCTCCTGATTGTTATTCTCCAAATGTGGGTGTGGGACCAGCCCATTCTGCATGCCCTCCCCTCCCACCAGGTTTCTTTATATCCTTAGTTCTGAGCCTTCCATTCAGCTCAATATCAGGTGGTTCTGAATGATGGTTGTGATGCAGTTTAGTTGTAATTTTAATGTGGATGTGGGAGGATGAGTACCATACTCATCTACTGAGCATCTTGACTGGGAAGACTTCTGTCTTATTTCTTCAGCTACATTTCTGTCTCTTCCTCCTCTTCCTTTTCTCCCTTCCTCTCCTCTCCCCCTCCTCCTCCTCCTCTTCTCTATATTCTAACCCAGGTGATACCCACTTCCGTGGCTCCAGTTACTACCAGATACAACTGGATTTCCAAATCTCTAGTCCAGACCAGTTTTTTTTGTGCTCAAAATTGACACATACAATTGTTTTCTTGACACTTTCATGTGACGTCTGACAGGCACATCAACCTCAAACACCCAAAATGAGTCCATGATTTTCCTTCATGCCAGCCCTCTCCTATCCTGCACCTCATCAAACTGCATTAACAAAGACCTGTTTTCTGCTCTTGCCCCTGATGTCTTTACATCAACACATCCAAACAATTCTGCCTCCAATGCAGTTTTGGAACTATTTGCTCCTTTCTACCTCCATTGCTAACAACTTGGTCCAAGTGACCACCATCTTTTACCTGGGAAAATACAGCCGTCTCCCTACTAGTCTCCCAACTTCTGCTTTTACCCTTTTAAAATCTACTTTCCACCCAGCACCCAGAACTTGCTGAAATACAAAAGTATGAGGGGTCTGTCCAGAAAGTATCCAGCCATGTAATATGAACAGTAGAAACATTTATTGAAGAGGATACAAGAAACATTATACCTAGGACAAGGATGCCTCCTCAGTCCCCTTGAAAGTAGGCACCTTGGGACCTCACACAATTCTCCCAGTGTCTCTACCACTGTTCCAAACACTCCAAAAATCCTTTGTTGGAATCACCATCAGTTGCCGTTATATTTCTCTGAATCTCATCGACAGTCTGAAATCTCTTCCCTTTCAAAGGTGATTTAGTTTTGGGAAAAGCTGGAAGTTGCAGGGTGCCAAATCTGGGCTGATATTTGGGGTGCTGAGTTACCTGGGTGATGTGATGTTTCACCCAAAAGCTCTGCTCAAGATGTGATGCATGAAAGGGTACATTGTGGTGAAGCTGCCAATCACCAGTTGCCTATAGCTGTAGCTATTTTTGTTGTACTGCATCTCTCAACTGACAAAGAATATTGCGATAGTACTCCTTATTGTTTGGCCTGGAGGGGCATACAAGTGACTGGACAACACCTTTCCAATAAAAAAATAGTCAACATGGTCTTAGTCTTGCTGCAGCTTTGCTGTATCTTTTTCAGGCGTGAAGAACCAGGTGACTTTCATTGGGACAACTTGACCTTCATTTCCAGATCATAACCATAGACCCACAATTCATCTTGTTATGACCTTCTTGAGGAAATCTGGTTCCTTGGTAGTGGTTTGAATCAAGTCATCAACAATTACAGCACAATGTTCCTTCTGCTCTGGGAGGAGAAGCCGCAGAATGAATTTTGCCACTAAATGGTTCATGCCAAGATGCTGCATCAAAATCTTGGACACACTAGTTTTTAGAATCTCCAGATCAGCTTCTAGTTCTCACAGTGTAAGTCACCGATCTTTGTTGATTGCAGCCCATGCATGTCCAACATTCCCAGGTGTTCTGCTTGTTGCAGGCCTTCCAGAATGTGGATCACTTTCAACAAACCCTGGACTGTCTTTGAAGTGTTTGTGGCACACTTCTATTCGCACTGCACTCATTGCATCGTCCCTGAAAGCTTTCTGAATCATCTAAATAGTTTCTAGGGTGGAACGTTCAAGCTTAACACAAAATTTCATACAGATTCATAGCTCTACTCACTCAGTCATCTTCAATGTGATGGCCACACAGTACGTATGCTTACTCAACAGCATCGACTGCCCTCGTTGACTAGTACGGTGAAGTCATCATTGTCCACGCATGTGCATTCCAGTCCACTCTCCTTGGCTGCCAGGTTACTGGTGTCATACAAACTGTTGTCATTAACAACGGTTGAACTTTTTCTGGACAGACCTTGTAGGATACTAGGTCCTTGTGATCTGGCCTGTGCCAACCACCCCAGCTTTTCCACCCTTCCTGTCCTGTTTATATTCCAGCTACCACACCTTCCTTCAGTCCCTCTAAAACCCTGGCTAAATTCCTGCCAAACTCCTTGTACTCACTCTCCTCACTTCCTTCATGTCTTTGCAGGCCTGACTCCTCTGTGTCCTAGATCAGAGGTTCAAGTCCCACCAGGGGAACTCAATCTAAAGTCACCTGTTCCCAATACCCTAGACAACTAACTCTATTTTCATCATAATGCTCATCACTATCTATAATTATATAATTTACTTATGTGTTTCTAACCACTAATATATAAGTTTGACTGCAGACAGCTGATCTTTTTTTCACATTTGTGTCCTCAGTGACAATACCTGGCACTAACAGGTGCTCAATAAAATGGGTCAAATGAAAGTGATGTTCAGCTAATCCAATGCTGCTCTGATGCAGGTATAAAAAGAAGGAGATTTGGAGTCAGCAGATTCAGATTTAAATATTGTCTATACCACTTAATAGATGTGTCTTTCAGCAAGTTATGTGACCCTCAAGTTTCTCATCTGAAATACATGGGTAACAAAACTGTCTACTCTACAAGCTGAACAGAGTTGCTGTAAGGATTAAATGAGAGAAAAGACCTAAACACTTGGCACCATGAAGAGCACACAGTAAGAATTTAATAAGCAACAGGTACCAAGTATATATCTATATAAATCGCGCACACACATACACATACACACACACACTTTGGTGTTCATCTTCACTTGGCTTAATGGTTCCACTGCCCTGCCTTTGATACCACAACCTGGGTGTTCTTAACAATATCATGTCTTAGAAGCACAGTCTGAGTCTCTAGCATTTTCTGATCAGTTCCTACCACACCCCAGCATAATGAGCTTTAGAAACCTGTCAATGATTTACCTGAAAATATGAATATTCCTCTCCAGTATAATAGTGGTTTCAAGCAGCTCCCATGCCATCTACTACTTCAGAGGTCTGTGAATAGTAAATACACACAGATCGATACAAATATTGCACATGTTGAAAGCATAAAGTAATAAAATCAGCTTTGTACTCATCATAAAATTCTGTGGGCACAGGTTAAAGTAGTAGCCCCTATTATGGCAAAACAGGCCCTGTTTAAAACACATAGTAGCAGGAACAATGAAATCTTTATCATTTTTATTATTTTTATTTGAACATATATACATATGTACAAAATACCTACGGTCAGAATCCTCTATTATAATTTCATTTGATTTACAAAAACAGGACAGCAAAATAACTTAGATCACTAATACTGTACAAAAATAAAACTGATTAAACAGTTGTAAAGATCAGTCTCTTACAGTGTTACAGATCATTCACCTGTTGTGAAAGAACATATCAATCTATCCAGAGTGATGAGTACTGTGCTAAATCGGCAAACTTACAACTAATCAGTTTCTGTAATTATAACTACTGAATATAAGTCTCAAAAGAAGCATGATGTAGAGACAGACCTTAAAGCCAGGGCGTCATTCCACAGTGGTGAAGGGCTTCCTTCTTCCCTAACCAAGGAGAGGAGTTATCTTAACTCTAAAACTATCCAATTTTCCAGGATATGACAACTACTGACAGTATTAGATAAAACAACTTTTCTTTCTTTTTAAACACCTGCAAACAAGTCTTTCGAAAAATTCGGTTTGGTTAAAAAAGTAAACAAAAATTACTATCCTGCATTTGGATTTTTGTAAGTTAAATCCATGGTCTTTTTAATATAAAAAGTGTTTCATAGTTTTAGTGTTCAATGAACTCTAGTAGTCCTAGTTGAACCGTATGTTGATGTAGTAATCTAATTAGAATGCTCATTCCTGTTTTATGACATTTTAAAACAGGGTTTATCACAAAGAATAAAAAGCCTCGAGTTTATACGTCACATTACTATAATATATAATAGAATATCAAACGTGTGTTCGTCAACAACTTGAAAAGGCAAGGAGCAACTTTTGGGGGGAGTGAATTGTGCATTATTATTTAAAACAAGTTGCTGCATTGACATCCATCTACGTGCTGGACAGAAGCCACAAACAGATGTACTCCTGAAACTACGAAGATTGTCTTTCACTGACTTTGCCTGGTTTTCCTTCGTTGCTTTCTGGGAGGGAAAGATGAGTTTGTACAAGTTTGTGGGTTGCTAGGCAACCCCAAACTCCTCGCTCACTAAAAGGCCGCGCAGAGGATCACAAGCAGAACCATTCCATGAGTTCAGCAAGAAATAGGCAGCCTAACCTATTTCATATGGAAGAACAGATGTCCTTAGAACTTATTTTGGACACAGAAATTAAAATTTGGTTTAAAATAAGTGTTTCAAAAATCTGAAACAGAGGTAGGAAGTGTTCTTTATTTTTCCTGACATGTTTTCCCACGAGAAAACACTTTCCTTTTCATCCCATGGACTGCTCCCAGTCCCTTAATTGTTAAAAGCAGTTCCCTTTATAGAACTACTAATATAACTACATTGGTTAAACAAAACAAAAAGAAAAAAACAAAAAAACCCCACACCGTGCTAGTGATGGCTGTTGTGCTGGAAGGAGTCGTCAGCTGTGACCCACCGGAGCCTGCACTGGTTCTGAACTGGAAATGAGCACGTATCAGGTGAAGTACTGACTCGCTGCTCGGGAGGTGCCCTGGTTTACACAACACATCTTACAGCACACGTGCAAACCAGGGTGCCCCAGAGCTCCCTGTCTTAGATACCAGATAAAACTGTCAGAAACCGATGTTTCTGAAGAAAAAAAAAATGTAAACATTTCCCCACAATCACTGCTGACTCCCCTACTTGAGGTTTGTTTTCTCCTGTGAAAACTCAGCTCATTTTTTCTGACCACATAAAGGCCAAAATGAAGTTTTCAGGTAAATGGCATGTCATGGATGTAGTGGTTTAGGCCATTGTAGACACCTGGATACGAGATACCTAGTGGTGAGGCTTCTGATGGAAAAGATACAGTGACAGGTTTTCATTTGTATGTTTGCCATGTGCCTTCGTTTTCCAAAAGGGATGACTTTGTAGCCTCCTCTGAAATCATCGTGGTATTTTCCCTTGGCACCCACTGCTTTTAGGGGTATATTTTTCTTTTCACAGTTCGGCTCCCTTTTCGTTTTACATAAATCTTGCACCTGTTAGTGGGAGTTTTGTAGGAACGTGGGAAGGAGACCAACAAACCTTTCTCCGGCCCAAAATAGGTATTTCCAGAGCTAGCTACTGTTATGCACCCATTCAATTAAAACCCAACAGAGTCAAAGCCCCCTCTCCCTTCGTGGCATTATGGTACAATAAGGTGATATTAACTAAAAGCATAGGAGAATCTGGGAAGTTAATAGAGTCAAAATTCTGTTTGTTCTTTTTAAATTAAACAAAAACTACCCTCCTCCTCCTTCAGCGTCTGCTGCATATATTCTGCCCTCACATCTGCTGACTTCTTAGGGACACGTGTGTACTGTAAAATAAGCAGATTATAACGTGGTTCCAAAAAGAATATCTGCTTCTATCCTTAAAGCATGAACTTAACTTATTCATCCTCTGCATTACAAATTAAAGTGCAGCTTATGTTCAAAAAGTACAATTCATACAAAGCAAGGTTTAAAAGTTCTGTACTTAGTGTAACCTTTTTCCCAAGGTTTGTCTTGATTAGTATAAACTCCGACTGCTTACCCATGGACTATAAGTAACTCTGTTTGTTTTCAAGTCTTTAGATGACAGGTCATGCTGGAGGAGATGTGCTCTTGCTTGCATAAAGACAGCTGTGCTATGGCGTTACTTGTTTTTTAATCTCCAAAGTTAACGTGATTCAAGAGAGTGGTTTTGCTAAAGAAACTGAAGCACACTCGTCATTACAATAAAAGGAACGAAAACAATTCGGAGAGACGGCAAGCAGAACGGGCCCAGAATCACCGTGCGATGCCATAGTCAACTCACCCAGTCAGACTATGTACACCAGTGTTTAATCTTTCAACTGCTACCCCAGTCTTGGCCTCATTATCCCTTTCCCCCCACCCATCATGTCCCGCCCACCCCCGAAAAATAAAGGAGAAAGAAAAAAAAAAAAGCATTTGTCTTCTCTCTGGAAGTCAGAGACAGAGCAGAGTTGCCTCTGCAAAGGGACCAAGTGTGGACTTTGATCTTGGGCTACAATGTGCTTTTTAAAAAAACAATGCAGGGAGAGGAAAATTAGAATATCGACCAAAGAACAGGACTCCCTGTGCTGGCAGGCCTCTTCTGGGGCTTAGTCTGCACACGTCTGTCTGTTTGCTGGGAGTAGTTTCGTCTTTCCGGGTCCGTCCCTCCCTGGCCTCCGCGGGCAGCACCTCACAAAGGGTTGGCCAGCGCCTTTTTGGATCGCTTGATCATACTGGGGTGGAACTCGGTGTGACGCCGGGCGTGCTTTGTGAGGTGGTCACTCCTCATGAAGCGCTTTTCACAGAGCGGACAGCGGAACTGCTTCTCCCCAGTGTGGGTCCGGTAGTGGCGGGTCAGCTCATCCGAGCGCGAGAACTTTTTAAGGCAGTCTGGCCACGTGCAGGGAAAGGGCCGTTCACCTAAGAGAAGGAAATCAAGGCAGGACACAGTGTAAAGAACACGCAACAGAATTCCTGAAGGCTGGTCGCGGTCAACCGGCCCTCGGACTCAAAGGATAAGCCCTTTGTATGTCAGTGTCCAGGCGCTGGATTAATTATGCGCCACACCGACCGCGCCCCGCCCCCTGCCTTTGTGCCACGTGGAAGCCCTAACCCCCAGTTCTGGGAATGTGGCTGCCTATGGAGATACGGTCTTCGAGGAGATGGTGACTGTTACATGAGGTCATGAGGCTGGGCCCTAATCCACGACTGGTGGCCTGGTAAGAAGAGATTAGGACACAAACAGAGAGAGGAAAGGCCACGTAAAGAGGCTGGGAGAAGGCGGCCATCTCCCGGCCAAGGAGAGAAGCCTCTGAAGGAATCATCACTGTCAAACATCTTAATCTTGAACTTCCAGCTTCCAAATCTGTGAGAAATACATTTCTGTACTCTAAGCCACTCAGACTGTGGTCCTTTGTTCTGGCAGCCCTAGAAAACTAACACCGTGAAGAAATTGCTGAGAATCATCTTCTCTAAGCGAATGAGCTTGCTATTTCGTACCCAGTGGATCCCCCAAGAGCCTTGGAAATTATTTGTTCTGGTTTTATTCTACACGGTTGCTGGTTTCATGAGTTCTCCCAGAGGAGTGAAAAAACTCAGGCCTTTGCTGAATTTCCTGGTGACGAAGAGGTGGAGAAGACCTGGAATGTGGTCCAACTAACCTCCCACCCGCAACAGGCAAGTCCCCTCGAGCCCCGAGTGCTGCAGACACCTGTCTGAGCAAGCCTGGTGCCTGGGAGCCCCGTACCCGGAGAGAAAGCCTACTTGTTGCTCAGCACCTGTTTCATACACTCACTGACGCGTTCGTTATCTGCCTTCCTGGGAAGCCTGTGTCTTAAGTCATACTGCCTTCACTCTAAAGACAAGTCTGTTCCCTCTGCCACATACTAATCCTTTAAATATCTGAAGATAGCTGACCTGTGTTCCTCTAATTCTTCCTTGTCTTTCTTCCATTTTTCTCATAACAGAAGGACCAACATTTCTAACTTAATAACCTAAGTGCAGGCACAGAGTTAAAAGCATTATCTCATTGAAATCTCACAAGACACCCCAGGGAGGTGGCCCATTTTACAGATGAGGAAACAGAGGCGTTAACACTTGACAGTCGTTCCACATCCTTCCCTGTTCCAGTTACTTTCCTCAAATTCACAGTGTCTGTGTCCCATTTAAATTGCAGCTAAGTCCTGCCTCCCAGACGTGATCAGGCCAGCACTGGGGGCCTCCTGACCCCCAGAACGGCAGGGGAGGGACTATGTCCATTTTTGAGTGACACATACAAGCAGAAAGGAAGAATGAGCTGTTTGAGGCGAGAGTCTGGCTGGCACCTCTGGGGAGTGCCTGCTGCCCCCCCAGCTCCAACCTGCTCTTCACACCTCTCCATGCACAGCCCAAAGTGGCTGCTCCACAGACCCAGGTCACATGAACTGCTGGCTTCTACAGAACTCTCCAGACACTCCTTTGGAAGCTGTGAGGCCTGAATATTTTCTCACCTGTCCCCACCTTCCTGGAACTCAGAGAAAGACTCCAAAGGCTAAGAGCTGTCTAATGTGGTGCATCTGAATCATCCAGAAGTTACTCTTTCTTTTTCCCGGCTCCTCCAAATCTGTGCCAGAGATGCGAAAATAATGGTAACAATAAAAAAACAAAGCCTCTATCATCTGCATGACAACCTATGAAAACCAAGGTTTAATCTGCTGTTCTCCACGCAGAGCAACGGTGACCACAACCTCTTCAACCTACTTGTTCTCGTGGGAAACCCAAAGTGGGCAAATCGAATCTGCATATGGTAGTCCCCCCTCATCCACAGGGACATGTACCTGAAGCCACAGAGTGCCAAACCCTAGACACAATGGTTTTTTCCCTATACATACACATTATGGCTTCTTTCCAGCATATCTGAATTGCCAGCATCACCATTCTTGTCCTTCGGGGCCATTATTAAGTAAAATAAGGGTTATTTGAAAGGCCTCAGTGATACTGCGACAGCCTTTGATAACTGAGACAGTCACAAGTGAGGAGCAGGCGTGGGGCGCGCACAGCGTGCACGCACTGCTCAAAGGGATGACGCACAGCCGAGGCGGAATGGTGCCATCGGCAGAACGGTCAACGCACTACCCAGAATGGCACACAATTTACAATGTATGAACTCTTTCTTTCTGCAATTTCCCGCTTAATGTTGCCAGACTGCTGTTGGCTGTGGGTAACTAAAACGGCAGAGAGCAAAACTGCGAAAGGGGGAAGACTATTGGCGAGTTCGCTCTACGGGGGCCTGGGTATAAATTCTCACTGTGCTATGTGCTGAAGAGCCACAGTGGCGAGAAGCCACAGCAGACCCATAAATGTGAGCCTGGCCTGAGGTGGTCGAGTGCTGGGGTTAATAACATACGGACATGCTCACTGCCTCTAGCAGGGACAAAAAGGGGGGAAAAAAAAAGCTTCAGACTGAACTCTCTGAAAAACCCAATGACACAGAGTGGAAAAACTACTTTGCCGCTTTAATTGTATCACACAGCTTTTTAACACAGTTCAGCAGAATTCTGAGCAAAAGCCGAAAAACAGGTTTGTCGCAACCCAACAAGGTTGAGCTTCCTGGGGCCAAGACAATGTCACATCTGACTTTTGTGCTACTTGTGCTTCCAAGCATTTAGCAAATGCTTTCTCTCTGTGTATGTGTGTGTGTTGAACCTGCTCATCCTCCAGGTTGGTCACATGACCAAAGCCTGCTCAGAAGTTCCCGGATCACTGGGCAAGACTTCTGGGCTATTCCAGAATTGGACTGCAGCAAAGTCCTCTCTAACCCCGATGATGTGTCTACAGGAGAAATGTTCTTTTGAACAGGCTACGTTTTTTTTAAAAAATGTAAATAAATGGTCAGAATTCATAGAGTGGTAATTTGTGAAAACGAAAACAAAAGAAACCAACACCCCCCCCCCTCTGTCCTTACTGCTTTCTGATTTGGAGGTGAGGAAAGCGATGGAAAGAAAAAGCAGTGTTTTCTCAGTGCTTGTTAAGCCAAAAAGTCATCGGATGTGGCTTTTTTGGAGCGGTGGTAACGTGGCTTAGCTTACTCATTGGCACATGTTTCTTTCAAGTGAGTCATGAGAGGAGGTTAATTTATTTGAATGGATCTGTCTCCACTGTGGGAAAAAAGGGGGTCATAAGACCACTGCGCCGTGGGCAAGGATCAGAAAGGAAATAAGCCACTCCCTCTGTAGTAGGAAGATGGTTCTATGGACATGACAGTGACTGGAACGTAGTCATGAAGCCTGAATCAGCTGTAGGCACAGGAGAACTATCAGGTATGAATGCTCATAACTTATATATAGTTCAAATGTAATCAGGGTCTATTCCCATTGAATTCACTTTTAATTGAGCTAGCTTATGGCTACAGTCTCTTCACTGCCCCACAGAGCTGTCCTCATGTGACTGTTCTCACTGACGCAGCGTCCTCATCCCTGAGCGTTCCAGAGAAGACAGGGCCACCCACAGAGCCCAGCACAAACCAGAGTCTGTGGCGGTCTTTGTTCAACTCATGTAACTTGTATAATTCAAGTTTACAGTTTCCAAGTGTTTTTTTAAATGCTTGGAAGTGAGCTGCTCTTGTAAAAGCTCCAGGATCATTTTGATTCTTCTCGGATCCTTTGGAAAATCATGAGCAGCTTTTGAACAATGCACTTCATCAAGGGTTGGCAAACTACAGCCCACAGCCAAATGTGATCTGCCGCCTGTTTGTGTCAAGTCCATGAGCTAAGAATGGTTTAAACACCATTCTTAGATTTGCTTTTTACCAAATGGTTGGGAAAAATATCAAGACAAGAAGAATACTGTGTGACGGGAGAAAGCTAGACGAGGCCCAGATGTTCACGTCCACACACAGAGCCGTCCTGGGACCGAGCCACGCTCGTTCGCTCACGCGTTGTCCACACCACGGCAGGGCTGGGTAGTGGCGACAGAGATCGAGTGGCCCACGTCTAGGATATTTACCGTCTAGTCCTTTATAGGAAGTGTCTGACCCTCGATCTCAATCTGAAGATCTGAACCTCTACCTGGTGTAAATCCAAGTGTCTTCAGAGGCCAGACACGTAACAGAAATGGGTGAAATGCCAGGTGTATAAGATCATGGGGAGTGCTTTTCCCTCTGAAAGGCCTTCAAATTCAGCACTTTGTAAACACTGAGCCAGCCAGGCCGTGTCTCTGACGCTGGGTTATTCTTGGGATTTACCATCTGCCCTTTACCATCACCCACTTCTTTGACCCATTGGAGAGTTTGAGTACGACCTACTACGCATGCTAGTTAATGATAGACATATGTTAAGGTTATCACCTAGAAAATAACACGTTTTCACCTAAGAAAGTGTGGAATGGGGAAATCCTATGTAGAGGAGGAAGAGAACTGCAGGCTGAACGGGGCCAGAGATGACGTGCAGGAGAGGAAGGAGCTGCAGAGAGGCCCCGACCGGCCCTGCGCCCTGCGGCCGGTGGGAGGTCAAGTCAGGTCGTTCCCTTCAGCTCAGCGCTAAGGCCCCCAAAAGAATCCTTGTTCATACGGAACAAAGCTGTGGCAAATCAGCTATCAACTAAAGAATATTTAAACTTGTCTTTAGTATTAATGAGAGAGTTGCCATCCTCCTGGGGGCGGAAAAAGGAACAGACATGTACTAGTGCTTTATTTCTGGCCTTCACAGGAAAACACACCCAGAGGCAGTGACACAATAAACTCTGCTTTACTGGAGCAGAGCTGTGAACAGCACAAGTTTCTCTGCGTTTCCATTATTTATATAACACTCCACTCCCCTTCCAGCAACAAGCTAAGCACCTCTCACCGACAGACTCAGCTCGGAGTATAAAATAAACTCGATCAAAAGTGCCCCCGAACACTGCACCAAATGTGCAAGTGACTCTCTTTGCAGAGACAGGTCAGGCCTCCACGAGTCTCCAGGGCCTCCAGTGGGTTCAAGAGACGTGGAGTGGGGCCTGCTGGCTGTGCACTTGCCTATTTGGCACAAATGACGGCTAATGGCTTTAAAGGAGCCTGCCCTCCACCTGGTGATTAGTACAGCTATGCCAAGTGAAGCTCATTCCTCTTAGTAAAGTCTTGAAATGACTATATACAGGCAAAAAGGACAAGTACAGAGATTGCTAATTGGATGGATACTCCCAACCCTGGGTTCAGAGAGGCAGCCACAAGGTCCTGGCCGGGGGTTAGGGAGGACTGTGCTCTCAGTGCTGCCCCTTCCCACCTGGTTCTTCTTACCCTTCCTTTCACAGCTCCATGGAAGGTGTCTGAAATGGGCTCACCTTAATTGAAGGTTAAAAATACAAACTGTAGGCCTGGACAGGTAGCTCAGATGGTTAAAGCGTTATCCTGATGGCCAAGGTTGCGGGTTCGATCCCCAGTCAGGGCACATTACAAGCATTGACCAATGAATGCACAATATGTGAAACAACAAATTGATATTTCTCTCTAAAAATCAATAAATAAAAAAGTTTAAAAATACAAACTCTGGAGCCTTCACTGCTTCTAGCAAAAGTAACACAATCTAGTAAAACAAATCTTAGGGAACTAAACCTCCTTTTCAGAACAGAACTCTAAGAATGCCAATTAAGAATGATAGTTTCTCACAGATGTACCAAATCAAGGCTGCCTCCTGAGGAAAAGTACTGTTTTTTGATTGCAAAAAAAAAAAAGCAAGTGGGATTCCAGATATAAAAGGATAATTTGATATTAGAAAATCACACTGGTATTATTCCCCATTTTCACAGGCCAGTACACCCATTCCCCCCACCCCCTCCACGTCTTACCTTGACAAACGCAAAACAGTATTGAGGGAATTTAACATCCATCCCTAATAACAACTTTTATGAAAATAGAGAAATACAGATCTGAAATCTTCCCCCTGCAAGGTCAACAGCAAAGTAAAGACTGCGTTCCCACTGGAGCCGAGCTCCAGGCTTGACGCACACCCGCCCCCACCGTCACTGCTATTTAGGATCGCTGGGGATGCAGCTGGAGGGAGTGAGATGGAAACTGTCTGCAGTTGATACAACTTTCTATTGGGAGAGTCTAAGGTAAGTAACTGAAAAACTAATATAAATTAAAAACGCATTCATAGGTATAAGAATACAAAAGAAGAATGGTGTTCTTCTATGCTCACCACAGCCTTACAACATCAAGACCTGCGTGAAGAAAATGATACGACCCTCCTATCAAAGAAAATGGATACATGGAACAGTTCCCCATGCTCTTGGAAGGTAAGACTCAATGGTCAGAATGTGGCAATTCTGCACAAATTTGTGTGTGCAATTAACACACCCATATAGAAATTCTTTTTGTTGAACTTGACAAAATTATTTCTAAAGTTCATTTGCAAAAATAAGTATGCTCAACTTGCCAGAGAACTTTAGCATTAGCACAATAATAAGTGAACAATTGCACTACCAGTTATTAAAATGCATGATTAAAGCTGCAATAATTAAGATGGTGGGATACCAGCACAGGAAGAGACAAATCAGTGGAGCAGACTCGAGTCTCAAAATAAACGCAAGACTCCACAGGGATGGGGTACTGCAAATCAGTGGATAAAAGGAGGATGAATTTGATAAATGGCATACACATCTGGTTTAAAAAAATTCAACCTGGATCCCTACCCTATACCTTTTACTCCAGTAACTTCCCAATGGGCTATGTAAGTAAATGTAAAAAACTATGAACATAAAAGTAAATATGGGTGAGCAGTTTTAGAGTCCTGGAACGGGGAGAAACCTTCTAAACATGAGAGCAAAGGCAGAATCCTACTTGAAGAATAGTTTTGAAATATATAAAAATGTATTTCAAATAAATTTAAGAACCAAAAAAGTGAACCAATTAAGGAAATTGTAATGTATGACCAAAGGTTAAAATCTATAAAGGACACCTGCAAATCAAAACCAATAGCCCAATTTAATAAAATTGATCAAGGATGCAGGTAAGCTGTACAATAAGAAATACTAGTGGCTAATAAGTAAATGTATAAAAATATATCCAACTTCACAAGTAATCAAAACATACTAATTAAGAGCCCGATGAAATACTTATCGGGCTGGAGACAACAGGCCACAGGGGCGGGGGGTAGGTGTGAGGAAGTGGGCCCTCTCCTGCGCAAACGGGGCTCAACTGATCCAGGGCCACCTGGCAAGATTTTCATCTAGGAATTACTTTTGGTAATAATTAGACAGGAACACAAAATATACAGGGATACCAACATTGCTTATAAAAGATAACACTTGAGCCCTGGCTGGGGTAGCTCAGTGGATTGAGTGTGGCCTGCAAACCAGAGGATCGCGGTTCAATCCCCAGTCAGGGCACATGCCTGGGTTGCAGGCCAGTTCCCGGCAGGAGATGCACGAGAGGCAACCATACATTGATATTTCTCTCCCTCTCTCCTTCCCTTCCCCTCTAAAGATAAACAAATACAATATTTTTTAAAAAGATAACACTTGATAACAATTTAAATGTGTAACAATAAAGAGCTGGTTTAATAGAAGTGTAAGGACACAGTGGAATAATATATACCTGTTTAAAAGGTACTAGACTGTTACACAATGAAATCCAAAGATGTTAGCAGTATACACTACGTGAAAAGAGCAGTGTGTGATCTGCTGTGTGTGTGTGTGTGTGTGTGGACATGTACAGAGAGGAAAAAAAATCCTGGAAGAAAGTATACAAATGTGAACACTAGTTATCTAGACATGAGGGGTTAAACAGTAACTTCTGTACTTCTTTCTGTAATTTCCCCTGTATTTTCTAATTTGTTAAAAACGGTTAAGAACAAATCTCTTTTATAATGAGGAAAAAGTCAGGAAAAAAAAGTCTTACAGGAAACAAGAGCACATCTGAGTTTAAATTTTTCCATGAATGGATTATATAATTACAGGGACCAGAGGGGGGAGGATTTACTTCCTACTGAGAAATTACTGAAGTGTCCCAGACCAAAGAAAGGAGAGAAATCATCCTGTTTCTTTCTCAATAAATTGTTAGAAAGTGAGGAACTTTCAGAACAAACTACATCTGTTTCCTCACTCCTCCTCCTCCTCCTCCCCCTCCTAATGTTCCTATAAGTGAAGGAAAAACGGCCCCCCAAGGACAGACAGGAAGCTCCCTTCAGCTGCGCAGTCACAGACAGTGCGGCTGCTGCAGGGCTGCCCCGCCAAGGAGTGTCCTCCTTGGGAACTGACGAGAACATTCTAAGAGGGCTGAGGGTGTGCACACTTGGGAAGCCAAGACCAACACAGCGCTCCTCACGGACGAGGCTGGGGGGGGGGGGGTCTATCCACATGCACCTGCCCCGCCCCCGGGCCTTCGGTGCCCCTTGTCCCCAATCATCCGTCCCCAGTGCCTACGGCAGAGTGACGTGGACTTGCAAGCACAAAAGGTGTCTTTGCTTTATTTTTTCATTCCATTACCCTCAAGTGCCCATGCGCCTGTGCAGTCGATAGAGGAGGTGTGTAGGCCACCCGAGGACAGACAACTCCACGCTTCCCTACAGAAATCATTCCAATTCATATTGGACTCAAAAATGGAGAAATCGAAATCCTCCTGTGTGCCCCAAATATTGCTACCTACACAGGCAGATGTTCTGGAAAAGTGAAAACCCTTGACAGGCTTTGGAAGAGTAACTCTGCCTGAATGGCATCCACCCTACTGCCATCTGCTCGTGGCCCCTCTCTGAATCCCTCCTGTGCTTTGACTCCTTTTCTACTTTGTGTGTCAATACAAAGTCACTACAGAGTCCGGATGGGTGACTGCACTCCAGGGCCCGTGTTTACCTGTGGGAGGCCGCCGGCCCCATACTGAGTATGGGGAAGTGGGCGTGTGTCTGTAACGCCTGTCACCCGGCACTTCCTCACCGCAGCACGAGGAGGCAAGCCTGTCCCCCACCTCCCGTGAGGCAGCTCCTGTGTTTCATCCTCAGAAAAGATGGCAGACAATAGATCTTCACTGTTTGGGCTCTCAATCCTGCTAGAGACATGTTTCAGTTATGTGGCCTCTGTCCCAGCAACTCTGAATCAGCCGAGGTGAAGTGACCTCTCCACAACCACACGACCAGGACCGGGCCTGGATCAGCTGCTCCCCAAACCCACGTTCTTCCTGCCATCCCAGACTACGATGCTCTTCCCAGGTATTTGTGGGAAAGAGAAATAAGAAGGAAGCCTACTAGGCACTAAACAATGAACGGGATATAGATGTTTGATGGCAAAACTATCCTGAAGATATAGCTTCTTTGAATCTTTGCCTTTTGGATGATTTTTATGACCATCAAACTCAAATCTGTCCTGTTTCAAATAAAACTGACTCAGAGGGCAGGTGATAGTCACAAGGACACCCTTAGATTGGAAACAGTTTTCAAATTCTTCCTCCAGTTTTGAGCACAAAGCAAGATTAGCTGTGAAAGAAGAGCAAAGGCGCCCCCTACCTAGGTGTAGGGCAAGCCTTTTACCGCATGTTTTTCTACTTCTCTTGCCTCCTGTTGCATTGCTTTGGGGAGGGCAGAGACAGTTTATATGGTTTATAATAAACAAGTTGTTGTGATTTAAATTCCACAATAGAGTTTTAAAAATGTAAGGCAGGCTCTAAAGTCTTTAAACTTAAACTCTCTTGATTTGCCAGAGTTTCCTACCAAGAACAGCTGTAGAGAAAGAGAGCAATTAGAGGGGCTGTGTGCGAAGAACAGACGCAGAGGTCTCTAAGAACTGCCTGGCACTCTCTCCTCTCCTTTCAGAAAGAGGCTTGGGCAGTCCCAGGAGCAGCCACTGTCACCTGGCCCAAAGCATGCCCAGCACAAGCCCCTCTAGGAAGTCCTCACAACGGCTTAGGTTAGCGGAGTTGGGTAGCCCCGCCGAGAGCAGGGTCTCAGCGCATGCCTTGCAACTTTGCATCCTTCCACATGCAGGATGGGGAATGGGACTGCGTGTTCCTGAGCCCAAGACTAAGCACTTGGGAAAAGGCCACAGAAGAACTGAGTCACGGGGTGCAAGGTTCTGACACCTGGAGCTGCTTGGGCAGAGGAGGCCGGCACACCAGGACCCAGACCCGAGTGGTGCACGGCGGCCCAGGGGAGACTGCCTGGTCAAAGGACGGCATGTCACGTGGACAACCCTCCCAGGATGCCGAAATCAGAGGCGAGCCCCCTGCCTCACAAATAACAGATCACTTCCAAGAAAAACAAAGGTAAAGGAAGAGGCGAAAAACTGATTCTGTGAACTTTTACCCAAAGGAGGCTACAATTTAACAAAGAATTGACCCAGTGATCTTGAACTGCCAAGGTGAAGTCCTTGCATTACCAGCAGAAATGGACGGGAGTAACGGGGCTTAACGACTGTCTAGTTACGAACAGTTACACTTTGCTGACCCAGGTTTGTGGCAGGGAGGTTCTTACCCATTCGTGTAGCTACTGCACAAGGGCTGCTGAGACTTTTGGCTTCGTTAGTGAAAACAAGGATAACCTCCCCTTTTGTTCACCTTTTTAATATTATTTGTAACACCCACAGCTTCCAGTCTGGGACAACAGCTATCCAGAAGGCTGAAGCCTTTGGTTCAAAAAAAGACAATGGGCAAAAGAGGGAAACACTGGAGAGGAGACTGGTGTCTGGTTAGTAAGTGCCACCTCCACCTGCCAGCCAGGCTGCGGCACCCAGAGCCACTAGTGATGCTGCTACTCCAGTACGTGCTTCCTGCTGTTTCTCTCTGGGCTCGACCTCTGGACCTGCTGGCACCACAGCAGGGCCGTGATGACCACGGGTCCTCTTCACGCACGCCGCAGAGGCTACTGTCAAATAGTTTTCAAGCCTTAATGGAGTGAGCCACTAATTAGTACTGCCTGGCATATGCCACTGAAGACCACAAAGAAGGGTAGGTCTGGGCGTCCAACCTGCATCTAACAGCCCCCGCCCGACATCCCTAGCCCTCCTCGGGCAGGCATTCCTGAGCAAGTGTTTCAAAATTTCTGGGCGAGCAGGACATTAAGAAGAAATGACTCAGTGTGGAAGGGCACAGCCCACGTTCCTTTCATGCACGGAACCCGCCCCAGTAGGTGAATGCTCACCAGACAAACACGTGTGGCCGCAATCTGCACCACGAGAGAGGGAGAGCCAGCTGTCTGGTTGTCACGCCACTTATTTTCCTTAAAACGCAACAGTACAAAACTATTGTAGAATTATGGCAGCACAGGGATGTAAATCATTTTGATGTGTTTTTGTAAATTATTTTGACGATCTAATTTTTGCCTCATGATTTATCACAGGGTTTTTCTTGGGCATTACCCCCACTACATAGCCTTCGGAACCCCAGTGGGCTTCAGCCACTGAACAGCTCACTTCTGTAAAGATGAGGCCTCTCCTGTTAGCACACAGGGAGACAACCACTCTGGGCGTTAAAATGGACGGACGCCTGGAATTAAGTGAATGGTGCTACTGACCACATGGCTGCAGTTACACTTGTACCCTGTGAGGTTTTCGGTACTGGTTTCTAGAACACCCACTGAGGCAGGTCTACAGGAGTGGACCTGAGTGCAAGAGATACATGTTGAAATTATCTGTGCTCACACAGACCACTTAGCATGTGGCTGGTGACCTATCTTCAGGTTGAACTCCAGAGATAATTCAGAGCCCTTTGTCTTCAAAGGGAAGAAAAATATAGAGAAAAAATGTCATACTGATGTGTCTCTATTTTGTCAAAATCTGCTGTTTGGAACATCCTGTTTATCAGCCTAAATGGGCGGATGGTGTGAATGCCTGTTGGCATCCATTGCCTCTTTCAGGTAATAAGTAAATAACACACCTTAAATTTCCTTTTAGAAACCACCCCTTCCTCACTCCGACTCTCCATATAAATTCCAGAGGTGACCCCACAACCCCAGAGGTTGCGTGTAACCCATCCAAGCCATGGTGACTGAGGGCAGCGAGACTATCTCTCCCAGGGCTGGCTGGACGGGAGCCTGGCACTGCCGTGGGCTGCCTGACTGCTGTTCAGGGACAGCCCTCCCATGAATAAAGCCAAAGCATAACACAGCAAAGTAGACCCGGAGAGCAAGGTAGACCCTGAGTACCTGGATCTAGAGGTACCTGTAACTACAGCCCCCCCAGATGCGTTGGTTATTTTTCATTCAGGTAGTCCAAGACTGGATTCTGCTGCTTGCAACCCGGAGTCCTAACTAGTACAGTTATGTACCCAAAACTAGGGTCTTTTTTATTTGGAAGGAAGCTGGTTCTGGATAACTATTGGAAAAGTTGATCTGAGTCCAAGACTTCTACAGATATTCCTAAGCTTCATAAAAATCAGCCACAAGGCAGAGTCAGAATAAAAGAGTAGAGAGCTAAAGATTAGTAGCTTCAGGGCCAAACCCAAGAGAGCTGTGCAAAACGATGGGTCTCCTCCCAACTGCTCCGACTGGCAGAAACCCACAAGTCCAGCTCGACAACCACACGTGCCCAACTCCAAGCACCTAGAAACACACTAGGCAAATTCTGGAGTGACCCTAGATGAAGTTATGTAACTCCAAGCCCAATTTCTCCTAAAAAATGAGAGAAAGAGACCCTTTTAATCTTCATAGGACTTCTGTAAGTTTAAATGTGACAACATATGTCAACCACGTGGCTTGGAACTTGACATGTAATAAATGGTGGATGTTACAGTTATTAGTTCTATTATTGTTGATGTCAATATGATTACTACTATTAATGATTTACCCTACTACCTAGTTTTTACTACTATTTGCAATACTTGCAGCACCTGATGTCAACATCTCACACAGCTCTTTGCATGTAACAGTCACTCACTAAATAATATTTAAATGAATGAGCTGCTGGATTAATCTGGAATTGTACACAAAAATTCTAGGAACAAGGACTTTCTGGGCAACACGCGTTAATTATTTTAAATTATAGTACTCAGTATATGGGGATAATGTTCTAAATGTTTTAATTAACTCTTCCAAATTAAACCTCATAACAAATCCATGAGTATGAAATGACTGAACTCCATTTTACAGATGGGAAGACTGAGGCTCAGAAAGTTCTTATAATTAGAGTGGTAGAGACAGGATTCAAATGCGAGGTCTGAGGGGTCAGAAGGCCCTGCTCAGACCGCTCTCCCTCCTGCAGGTAAAGGCCTCTCCCAGAGAAGCCTCGCATTCGGGTCCTTCCAGGGCGCTGGTCTCTTCCTCACAGGCTTTACTCTTCATCTCTGACGGCCTCCCTTATCAAAGCTGGCTCCTTGGAAGGCAGAGAGGGTGAATCCTGTCTTCCCCTCTCTCTCACGAAGATGATCTATAAGATTTCTTCCAGGTCTGAAATGTCCGTAATGCTCAGGAGGCAGACTTTCTGTACTTTGGTCTGTCCCACTGGTCCCCACTTCAGTCCCAGTCCAGTCCTGTAGGAGGCACTCCCTTTCCAGAACAAGAGGGACTTGCCTTGGAAAAATCACTCCAAGTTTGTTTAATACAAATACCTGCATTTCAAATCCTTGTCATTTATCTTGTGTGGCTTAAGCTCCTATCTCTTTATTTTAATCTAGTTGAACAATGTCCTTACTTTTTTAAAAGGCTCAATCAAGGATGAATTCCATTTTCCTGTTCCAATTTGTGATTGTTCTCAATTTCATTAAAAAGAAAAAAAAATTCAGCCCTGGCTGATACGGCTCAGTG
Organism: Artibeus jamaicensis; assembly: GCF_021234435.1. NCBI lineage: Eukaryota > Metazoa > Chordata > Mammalia > Chiroptera > Phyllostomidae > Artibeus > Artibeus jamaicensis. Next base: position 37,214,387 of record NW_026522030.1, on the reverse strand, counting down.
GACTGACCACTGGCCTTTGAACCAAAGGGTTGCTGCTTCGATTCCCAGTTAGGGCACATTCCTGGGTTGCGGGGCAGGTCCCAGGTTCAGATATGTGAGAGGCAACCACACACTGGTTTTTCTCTCCCTCTCTTTCTCCCTCCCTCCCCGTCTCTCTAAAATAAATAAGTAAGCTCTTGAAAAAAAAGTCAAAGGCCTAGTGGCCCTGGGTTTAGACAGTGAACTTACTGGTTCTTGCAGCTCTGGAACTTTTAGAGTTCAGATCCACATGATCAATTTTCACCTCAGGATTCCAAAAGCTAACATACGTCATGATAAACTGAGATTAAAATGGAAGCCTGCGGGTACACCATCATAAACATGAGCTTTAAACACAAATGGAAATAAATGCCTTGGAATATCTCACGCATTAAAAAAATAGAGGCCTCTCACTCCTTTAGTGGGAAGGCATTCTCTATGAATAATAATGTTAGTCCTATTGTTTGCTGAGGGGACTGCTGGAGGCCCGGCTAAGACAAATGTTTACTCTTGGCCTTAACGCACCAAGAAGGTATTAAAGTTTCAGGACGGCCCCAGGAAGGGAGGAGTAGGAGCTCTCACAGGCACTGGGCCTCCGGCTGTTTCACGGACTATGTGATACATAATAAAAGGGCAGCAGTCCAGGGCTGACTCCACTTCTGCCCTTCTACTCAGTTAATTTGGTTAGTTTGAAGCAGATCTTTAAATCAAGGTTAAATTAAAGGAAAAAAGTCGACCACCAATTGCAATTCGCAGGAGACCATGGGAGGAAAACCTTCGAATCAAAGAGCTGCAAAGAATTCACAACGAAGGGCCATCTCGCCACATGGGCCAAGCTGGGGCCTTTAGCACTTCATCTTCTTAACGGCCCTCCAGAGCGCCTTCACGTGCTGCTGGGAAACGTGAGGCCCCGGGAGAGTCTGGGCTGCGCTCAAAGTCACGTGCTTGGCAAGGCAGGGAGCCAGGTTTTCAACTCTGGTCGTGCACTTCCAAACCATCCCCCGCCCTCAAAATGCTTACACGGAACAATCCCCGTCTATCTGAAATTGTGGACACACGCTTTTTTAGAGACAAAATGATGGCTGTGGTGACCTCTCAAGGTCACGTTCAACCTCCAAATTCTACTCTTTTGATACCAACAACTGCGGCCACCAAGTGCTCTGAGTTAGGCCCAGGGCTGTGACTAACTTCCCAACAAAACGCGGGGTGGAGCAGAGAGGCAGAATTGCTCAAAGACCACTGCAGAGAATCCCATTTCTTTGCCTTTTAAACTGTCTGTGGGGTTTTTTTCTTCTTCCTCTTGCCCCTCCTTTTTGCGTGTGTTGCATAGAAACAGAAAGTGCCTTTGTACCAATTACTAGGCACTAATTTACACTCTTCAGTGGGAGCTGGGACTGCTGGAGAAACATTAGGAAAAGGTGGGAGGGTCGGATGCGGGGGAGGAATTGAGCAGGAAGAGGCCTGGAATGCTGCAAGCTTTTTCTCCAAGCCTGAGAACAGACAAGGGTGGGGTGGGGGGGAACGTCGGAAAATTTGGAAGTCAAGAGTAGGGAAAATGACAATGCTGAGGTCTTTTTAAAAAAAAAATCAAGAATGCTAATTATCATCAGGCATTCAGAAATCAAATCGGTGGGCCAGAAAGCCGACTCTAACCAGGGCATGTCAAGTTGTTTCAGGGGCTACTGAATATAAGTACGGGGAATACATCCACCCACTCTTCTCCATGAACTTGCTAAGGAATACCACTGTCAGCCACTTTTCCAATGTCATATGATGTTTCTCCCTGGGCTGAGAATTTCCCACGGATGTTGCAGAATGATAAATTCAAGGGATAAACGTCAACAACTGAGACAGGAACAGGAACGTAAATCTGACCCTTGTGTTTAGAGACCAAGAATTCATTTGCCTCTGGTTACCTCTTTGCCTCTGAAAGTAGGCAAAGAGGGGTGTTACCATCAACACATCAAAAAATATCTACTCTGGTACCTCCCTCCCCACCCTGGGCCCCATTTGCACCCCTCCTCTCTCTCTTCTCACCATTCACTGAAGATTTGAAAGGAAAACCAAGGGAAACGATGTTTTGACTCTATAATTCCACTCCACTTGTATTTTCTGCTGTGAAACAGCAGTCCCGCCAGCAGCTGGAGCTTTTCTAGGACAAGCCCACTTTGCCTTTGCTAGGACCGCTAGCTGGAAGATGATGGACAAGGGAAAAGTGAGGGAGAAGAGCCACTGGTCCTTCCCACCACTGGGACTAGGCACAAAGAGCTGTTGGGGTCCCCATCGGCCCTTCGCCCCGGGTTAGATTCCAGCAGTGGCTGGGCCGTCTTTCCTTGGAGTCAAGAGAACTGTAACCTCTCGTGGGACACCCGAATTAATCCCCACAGGACGTCCTTGCAATTCTCAGAACCTATCATCCCGCACAGCACGAGGCCCTGTGCAGTCCTTTGCTGTCTTCTCAAATGGAGATTATTTTTCCTCACGGACCCACGAGCCTGTGTCTACAGTCTCACTGGGGGAGGGGAGCAATATTGCCCCAAAGAGGGCAAAAATCAGGTCTTGGCTATTACAATGGTTTGTGGCCTTCTATATTGTTGCCTCTAAATATATTTGTGGTACTAAAATGTCATGGGGGGGGGAGACAGTTATGAAAAAAAAATGTCTAAACTCTCCCAAGGAGTGACAAAATTAAAGGAAAAAAAGGTAGAAAAACTATGTAAGCAAGCCCCGCCCAGGCTTAGTTGTAAATCTGTCTTGGATGAAGTATGTCAGGTTACAAAATCCATTTCACATCACTTTAGGAAGTCCTCTGTAAAGAGAGAGGAGTGGGCAGAGAGAAAGTCTACTCGTGACGAGAGAAGGTGGTAAAGACTGGGCAGGGGCTAGTTCATGGGCTGCCTGTAGCCCACTTCAGAGCTAAGGCTCCTGGCCCAAAGCTGTGGCCAAAGTAAGACCTTGACCTGTCCCTGAACCCCAGCCTCCCAAGCAGTGAGGTGTATCCTTCTCACACCTTTAGTAGCTCTGTATTCTCCGGAACCAAATCATTGACTCTAAAGCTTTTTCTAGTAATCAAGAGAAAAGAATATAAGAAGCATAGAGCAAGCCTAACATCTATATAAGCAAAATTTTAAAACTTTAGTCTCGGGGAAGAAACGTCCCACCTGAGTTAGAATGGGACATATTCCTAGAGAGACCACAAAGTCTCTTTCCCCTATTGGAAGATAACTTTCAGGGTTGGGGCTACCCAGGTCCCTTCAGCCAGATAGTCTTGGCGGCGAAATGTTCAAACAGCACAAGGAGAAATGGAGTAGCTACTCTTGGGGTGTTTGGGTTGTTTGCGCTCTTATCTCTCCTTGTTTTACATAAACTTCCAATTCTGTCCTATTCTTTTTAATTGTTAAAAAAAAATTTTTCCCCCTATAGAACTAGAGTGCAATGCTTGGGATTTAAGGCTTTCTAATGTTCAGAATCCTGTAACCAGTTATCACCTTCAACCCATCGTCACCATCTGAGGACAGGTAACTTAAGTCCCTCCAAAGAAGAGTAAAATTGCACCTGGCATGGAAATAAGGCCTAAGGTTTCTATCACCAGGGTGTCAACCTAGTGTGACTCCACATCAGGCAGTTCTGATGATTTTTGTCTGGAATATGGATATAGTTGTTTCCTTCCTCCAAAGACACCCCTCACCCCCAACATACCTATACTGTATGTACAGGGTGACCACACGTCGAGAAATTTGGAATAAACTTTTTAAGTGTTTGTGGAAGGGCTGAGGGGGCTCAGGTACAAGAGGGGGTCAAGGGAGTCCATGGGTCTGAGTGGGTGTGGACGCTGAGAGGTGGAGGAGCCTGTGGGTGTGGGGACTATAAAGGACTCTGGAGTGTGTGTGTGCGTATGTGCAGGCAGGGGCAGGGGCGGTGCCATGGGTTCGGGTCTGTGGTGTTGGGCCAGGATAAACTTCAAGTTGGTTGCATTTCAGATAATATGTGCAATATGCTTTCAGGCAAAGTACTCCAACGTATCTAACTGTTAACATGAAACATAAATCCACTCTAAAGTGTCCAAAATGTCTGGAAACAGAAAACAGTGTATTTGCTGTACTTTTTTCAGATTAACCATGAATCGATCCACTGCTTAAACTTTAGAGTACACCACCTGAAAAGACATCTGATCTAGAGGCTGAAAAAAACAAATTGAGCATGGTATTAGAAAATATAAACTAACATACAACTTAAAAATAACTTGATCCTATGTTTCTTAACTTTGAAGGCCTCTTATCACACAAACTGTAAGATCCAGCATTTTTTGAGAGTCTACTGTGTATGGAATCCTATTGTTTCATAACTATTCTTATATTTGCACAAGAACCTTTGAGTTCAGTGACACCACACCGTTTTCTGGATTAAAAAAGTGAGGCTCAAATAAAACAAGAGGCTGCAAACTTAAATGCCCACAGAGACAATAAAATGATTAAAATAAGGGGCGCTGCCCCATATAAAGAAATACCAGTTCAAGCTCATTGTTGCTATAAGCAGGAATTCAGGCCCAGTATCGCTAGGTCGTTCGATTTTTCCAGAGAAGCCAGAAGTCTGGATTTGTGCCAAAATCCTCCAATTTCTAGATATTGGTAACTAATTAAATTTTTAAACTGTGTGTTGGCCAAGCCAAACAGATGCACAAAGCAAATTCAGCAGCAGGCCTTGTGAACTCTGAATTCAGATAACTTGGTTAAGGTCTCACAACTGGGAAACAGCAGGACAAATCAGAACCCAGCTCAGCCCACCTCAAAAACATCTTTCTCTTAGGGTACTATCGATATAGCTGAACTGAATTAAATGGAATTTTGTTTAAATGACTCAACTTCTAAAGCCACTGGTTCTATAGAAGTGGCAGCTATAGGAGGCTCTAGAGGAGGTAAGCAAGTGGCCTGAGGGATTCTGTTGGGCCACCCTGAGCAGGGGGCGTGGCTAGAATTCTAGCTCTTAAAATCTTCACAGAATGCAGGCATTCTAACTGCTATCTCCTGTCCACCTTCTGGATTTAATACAAACAAAAGGAAAATCAGGAAGCTTCTTACCCCACCCCAAAGACAGTCTAACTGGAAGCTATACCTGAAACTTTCAAATACACCGAACCTCCTCTAAGTCTCTTATTCAGAGTAGCCTTTATATACCCTTTTCAGAAAGATAGGAGTACCCTTCTGACGATATTTACAGAGGCTAAGAGGTTTGGTTCAACCATGTCCCAGCATTATACAGCACTAAAACATAAATAAAACACCTGCAATCACTGTATCTCTAGTTTCCAAAGATTGACTATGGTATTTAAAACAGAAATAACATTTCACTTCATTTTCTACTCTTGTCTGTGTAAAAGGTTCTCCTGAAACAGCTGAGCTGACTTGCCTTATGGAGAATTAAAGAGCACCACGCATGCATGCACACATAAGCAGCCATTTCTATAAATGCCTGAGAAAAATCACTCAGCTGCATGGTTCAGAATGTTGGGAATCGCTTTTCTGCGTCCGGTGGACTCAGGTAGCTCACACTAAAACACAGCAGGCCTCCCCAGCTGGGCAGCTCCCCGAAGGAGAAAGTGCCTTTGCTCAAGGTGGCAGTGGGTGTCAACCGAACAACCGAACTCCGGGAACATGGCTGACGCAGCCAGGCCCGCCCAGCAGCTGTTGGTAACACCCTTGGTTTAATACACCCCTATTTCACCCCTGGCAAGCCACACTAAAGGTCACATCCCCCAATTCAGACGCGTTTCTTTTAACAACCTTAGAGATACAAAATGTGCTGTTTTATAGCAACCTGGGTGACAACCCCAAACAGAACCTGATTTTGCATTAACCACAGAGGAAACTGTTTTATTCCTGTGCCAGCAACCTCTACAAGAAGCACCTTCCAAAGGAAGTAAAATATGAGATGCAGTTTTGTGGCCTTTTAAAAAGCAAAACAAAAGAAAATCAACCAATCATCATTTGAAAACCACAGGCCCAGGGCTCCATCTTAAAAGTGCCAAAAACTACACAAAATGACAATACTTTTCCAAGTAACTCCAACAGCAACCTTTTAAACATGGTGTCAAGAGGACAGAGGGGAAAGGAGCTGCAAGGGGAAGAGCAAGCCCTGTGCTTCCTTGTCGGAACAGCTGTCGTATAGAAACCTGACTAAAGATGGTGAGGCAGCAAGGCCAAGTGTCAACACTTCCCAACTTTTTCTGAGTATGTTAAACAGAACCAACAGAATTAGCTGACCGTGGTACGGTAAGTCTCCAAAGCCCATTTTATCCTGCAAATGTCTTTCTAGCCACATTCATCTGGCCATCACTGCCTTTTCCTCTTTTGGGGAGAGACCATTCCTTGGGGCCTCCAGAACATTTCAACAGTCGTTACCCTACCTTGACCTCCAGCAAGGACCAAACCTCCTCCTCCCTAACTGCTCTATTCAGGGTGGAGGGTGAACCTGAGTCACGTGGAAAAAAAAATTAACTGAAATCTCACATTAAAGTGGCTAACTAGTCATGAAGTTTACCCACCAACCATCACTGGATCAAACTCCTCTGCTGCCCGAAGCAGTGTTATTTTAAACCTCTCTGGGGACTCTTGGCCAAATTTAAAACTACCTTGGCAAGCCCTGAAAAGTAGCAAAGCATACAGCTAAATGAGTCCTTAGTCATCCTTAAAAGGTTCCATGTAAAGTGTGCCGCATCTACCCAGGTTCTGGCCACGTCTCTGCAATCCCACACAAGAATCAAATAAAAGGTACGTCACTTAACTCCCCCACCCCAACCGCAGCCACCCTCTGCCCAGGTCCGGTAGCCCCGTAGTCTAGCCCCGTAGTCGCTGAGTGCGGGAGTCCTGGGGGGCGGGGCGGGACAGGGGAGGAGCAGTGCCACTCCCCACGAAGCCACGCACCAGGTCTAGTACTGAGCACTCACTCGGTCCGCCAGTTTAATGCTCTCCGCGGCTTCCAGAGGCTGGGGACGATTAAGGAGAGTGAGCTTTCAGTCTCTACACGGTTCAAATATTTAAATAGTTAAACAGCATCTTATCCAAAATGTTGGCACCCTTTAGGCCAAGTGTGGTGTCCTTAACGCCCAGGAACGCTGCCAAGCCAAAGGTTAACTAACCCCAGAGGTCGGTGGGAGAGGGAGACGACGCTAACCTGTATGCACTCTGTAATGGGCTTTGAGATGGGAGGATTTTCCATAGACTTTCCCACAGCCACTGTAGGGGCACTTGTGCCTCTTTTCGGAGGCGTGTTTCCCCTTCGCAGCCACTCCAGGGTGGAGGAGGGAGAGCGGGCTGGGCGCGCTGCCAGGATCTTGTCTCTCCTCCGGGCTGTGGGAAGGACTCGACCCAGATTCGGTGGTCACGTCGCTGTCGGATCCCATATCCTCATCCGGACTCTCCAGACTGTCGCTGCACACCGAGGGGGTCTGGATGGGTCGGTACTTGTTCAGGTCCAACAAGCTCTTGGCAATGGTGACCAGTGTACAGTAATCCTTCCAGGTGTCCCCCGGGTCACCGTGCTCCTTGGTCATCTCGCGCTCAGGTAATCGCAGCCGCTCGGCGTCCGGAGCTCCCCCATGTTCCGGAACCGCGGCGCGGTTCGAAATGGAAACCAGACACTGGGCAGCCACGAAGTCCATGTAGGCGGCCGCGGACATGGTGCGGGCGACAGCAGCCCCGGCAGCGCGGTCAAACTTGGCGGTAGCGGCAGAGGTTCGGCTTACCCTGCCTGGCCACGGACGCCGAACGAACGCCGCGCGACGGCCAAGGGGGCGGGGGCGCGGGGCGCTTCCGACTCTCTGGAGCGCCAAGGCGACCTCAGCCCCTCATCTTTACGTAACCCGCAGCGCCTCCGCACGCAGCCGCCACGGTGCTGAACTGCCGCCTCTCGTTGCTGCGGTGTCCTGCGCCCGGAGCAATCCCCCCGACGGGCGCGCCCACCGCTCCCAGCCGGCTTCCTTGGAAAGACGCCACACGTGGCGGTCGCAAGTTTATTCGACTGAATACGCCCCCGAGGCGCTGGAAGAGGAAACTGCAAGAGAGGTACACGCCCTCCGCCGCCTGTCCGTGGAGCTAAAGACCCAGGACGCTCACCCCACCACCCCGACGCAGGTGGCAAGGGTGGGACCAAGAACCAGGTCTAAGAGACACTTTTCCCCCAGTCCACTGACGGTTTCTGAGCCCCTGCTCTTGCCCCTCCGCACCGTTCCGGCATTCTCTTGCTCAGTAACAATTTCGCAGAATCCCATCACGTCACAATTCAAACCCCCTGCAATTGGCCAGTGGGGAGGGTGATTCAACTCTGTTTACTTTCTCCCCCTGCCAGTCAGAACGGCCTTTCGGTGGAGAGGTGCGTCTAGAGCTGAGGCGTGCGACCAATCCGACCGTTCTGTTTCAATGCCTCGTGCTACCCCTACAGCCAGGAACGCTGACATTTAAAAGGGTAACAGCCCGGAGGCTGGAAAGGAGCAGCCGCTCCTCTTTTGGAGTGCCTCCAGCTCCGGTAGCCAGTCCAAGCTTCCTGGCTGGCGTTCCAGCTTGCGGAGCTATGTGACACACCTTCCCTAGTCGGTCGCGCTCATTCTTTTAATAAAAGAGAACTTCTGGTTAGGTTTTCTAGCTCGCAAACAGTTAAGTGACTTCCTGCAAACGCTACAGTCCCAGCAACCAGCCTTCCAATCAAAAGTAAGTTGGTTGATGTCACTGACATAGGCTCAGCCAATCAGAAGGGCATTCCGAAAGCAAGCGCTCGACACTTGTAAATGCTTAGAGCTGTAGTGAAACTGGACACATTCTTGTGTTTTTTGTGTTGTTGGTAGTAAATTTGAGAAATGTACGGGGAGGGCAGGGCAGGGGTGATGATAAATGCAGTGTGAGTCTATAATTAAGTTTTTTAATTGAATGTCAGGCCAAGTTGCCCAAAGATAGACACAAATGAAAACGCAGCAAGCAATTCATTTCCCCCCTCTAGTTTTGGGATGCGGCATTCTTTAGGAAAGATTTTTAATAGTCCCTCCATCCAATACATAAATATGACTGTTTTATCTTAAAAATGCAAAGCTGACAAAGTTCTATTTTAAAGCACAGTCCTATTTTTGGCTATTTTTTACAATGAAACAGCCCATCATTGCTTTTATGATATCTCCAAACTCCTCTCCTTCTCTAATGTAATTTATTCTAAGTCTTTTGAAGCTATTGTAACCCGCCTTCAAATAAATAGAGACCAAAATCCCTCATCTATATCATTTTAAAAAGCACAAAAAATCATTATTAGCTCATATTCTTCTCCAGATCCCTGCATGACTGTTAGGGCATGTTTCCTTCCTTCTCCTTACAGATGTGGAGACAGGAAACGCAGAGAAGTGGCCTGTCTACCTTATCAGGTAGACAGTGACAGGCCTCAACCGAAATAATAGATATCCTGATCTCTAGCTCTCCGAGCTTTATAATAACTTAGCTCTTTGGTTTTGTGAAATATTAACGATGTTAAACAGATTTTTAACTGAAACCAGCCAGAGATCCTTAGCCATTGAATATGATGGCATTACTTGATCAACAATTAGTGTGGGACTTAGAGTCTGATTAACTCAGTTTGCCTCTCCCTCTTAATGAATGATGGGGTTGTTTTCCATCTTGATAGCTGAAAAAAGAATTGAGGGCTAATTTCTCTCGCAGAAGGCTTACTGTCAGCACAATTCACTTTCCTAATTGTATGTGAGTGGTTCCTGCTTCTATGTGATGCAGGTCCAGTGAGATCCAACCATAACCTCCATTGTAACACCAGGTTCTTGGCGTCTAAAGGAAGAATCTCAAATTGACCCTCCAAGTCAGAAGACTAGTGTAGTTTATTTTGATTTTGTTTTTGAGGTTGACAGGAAAATATTATAGCAGGTGACTACATGGGTGACTATAAGGGGGATGCTGGTCAATCAAGAATATATTCTATATACCAATCCCCCTAATTTTAGAAAAAAAAAAATTCACTAACCCCCAGGAGAATTGGCCTACTTCATGATTTTTCTGGGACAAACTCTGTCCCCAAGGACTCATGATCACTTAGTAATCGCACCTTTGCTTGCCTCTTTAAGGTCCAGCACAAACACCAGAGGGATCTCTCCAGACTCCCTATAATCACTGCTTGCACAGTCTCTCAGACTTGCGTCGCAGATGGCATTGCACTGGACACCTTCTGACAGCCCTGGAGTTGATACTGGCGATACTTCAGAAAAGAAGGAAAATCTGTATCTTCCTTTGAAAATAGTAATCCAGGAACTGGGATCCTGGAATAAATCCATCATCATAATTATTGTTTTTTTAATATAAACTTTCTTCTCCCTGTTTCTTGCCTCTTCTCCTTAATTTCCTTTAATTTAATTTTGTTTGGATTGGACATAAACCCTGAACCCTTCCAACTCATTCATTTCAGAGGTATAAAAGAAAACTGAGATTTCATACATGTGAATTTCTCTCACACATTTACAAACATTGCTGTTACTTGACTTAATTTTAAATATTTAAAAAATATATCTTCTTAAACTCAGCAACTCAGCAATTCTAAAATTGTAGACTACTTTCTTGTTTTTCTCCTTTTCCACTCATTCACTCCCCAGATATTTGTTTCTGTCGATGAGCTAGGCATGTGGAAATACAGAAATAAAAAGACGCTCTGTCCTCAGGCTTATAAGTGTGTATGTGTTTGTGTATCTCACAAAAAGTAGTAATTGCTACATTAAGACTTTTTTCTTGTATTTTCAACAACAGGTTTCCGTGCTGTATTGGGATGCATATTACAAGTTTTATGATTAAAGCCAGCTTATGTTGTTTTGCCAGCATGTAGTTATCATAATTAAAATTCTGGCAGAATAAATTATCCCAAATTAATATGAATCATTCCTAATTACAATGAATAATTTGCCAGTAAAGTATATATTACACCACATAAATATGAGGTCTGCTTCCCCCCAAGTTAGTCTTTATAAATACACATTTCAAATCCGCACAAACCAACTGGGAGGAGTAGAATTCAAAGACTATAACAGCGTTTCTAGTTTTTAAGTTTGCATTTTCCTCTCTAAATTCTGCCTAAACCTTGGCTTTACTATCCAAATTCTCAAGAATAATGGCCTCCTGGGCCTGAGATGAGCTGTGTTCCTTTAGACAACTTCTTAGAGGTATTTCCTTGTTAATTGGTGGGATTCGATTAATGCATCGCCACAGTCCCTTTCAAGCTCCAAATATTCCACGGATTCCTCCTCCCCTCCCCCGCGCCAAAAAAAAAAACCTAGGAAAACAATTGGGCAAGAGTTCTTTCAACACCACTTGTTTGCTGCACCGAAGGTCAGAATACTTTACTTTAATATCCCATCAATATTTAATGGGATAGCAGGCACAAATATAAATTGTTCAAAAATCCCTTAAAAACCTTCTTCCTTAACTTCATGGTCTCGCTTCTTCTTTCTCCAAGCTAGTCTGTGGGAAGTGACCTGGAGGGCTCAGAGAATCCCATTCTTTTTCCCCAGATAAATTTTCCACCCGAGCCCTAAATGAGGTATTTCTAGGCCGAATATAGCCTATTTCCAAGCCCCTACCCTGGAGATTTTTATTCAACCTGAGCCCAAGGCAGAGTTTCACCAACTAGCCAGGAGAGAGCTAATCCCCTGGCGGGAAGCGTTGGTTAAAATCGCACTGTGGAGGCGCTGGGATGCGCCAGCTCGGGCTTTTTTCATTCTTTCCTACTGGGAGGCGTGGATGGTGCGGAGCAGAGCTTCCAGCCCCTAGGCGGGAAGGAGAGAGAACAGATGGCCCGCTGAGGGTAGGGGATCACGTGTCAGACCTTACCCTGGGCTGGATCCAGACTTCTTTCTGGACCTAGGCTCACAGGGCGAATTTGGGGAAAAGCAGTTCATCTCAACGTAAACAGAGGAATTAGGAGGAGAGTTTGGAGAGGAGAGAGGCGGGGTAGAAGGGAATCGGGCTTCCTACAATGGCGGAGTTCCTGAATTTGAAATGCAATCAGGTAAAGCCCTTTGTGGCGAAACCCCCGGGGCCAGCAGGACAGTTAACACCCAGGGGCCTGAGAGGGAGGGGCGGCTCCAGCCAGCGCGAAAACTTGCACGACGCCCTACTTTGCTCTCGCTCCACTTAGCAGCCTTCCGCAAATCTCCAGGCCTCTCCTTTGCCAAGCAGAAAGGCCACCCGTTCATACATATGCAGGAGGATAAGTTTAGCTCACAGCCCCCCAAGCTCCGAGAAGCCCCGCGCCGCGCAAGATGAATCACCCACGCTCGGGGGCGGGCGCAAGGCCCGGACCACAGACTGGCGGGCGGCTTAGCCACTTGCAAGCCGCGCGCCCCGGCCCTGGCATCGCCCTTTTAAAAAGTCTTCCGCAGGCGGCCACCGCAGCAGCAGCCTGAGGAGGAGAGTTCATCTGAGGACAGTCCCAGTTCTCAGAAATCCCTTCCCTGCTGGAACACCAAGCTCCGTTTGCTGCAGTTGAACAAACTGCCCTAGATTGGGGGATGAGGAACCCCCGCCCCCCAAACTCGTGCGAGGAGCTCCGGGCGCCCGCGCCCACGTGCGCTAACCTTGACATTAGCCCCCGCACCAGGGCGGGAGGTGGAGGGGGCAGGAGTGGGGGGGGGTTGTCGGTCCCTGTGGGCCAACCCCTTGGATTAGCTCCCGCTGCGTGCGAGTACCGCCCCCACCACTGTTTCATAACTCCAGAAGCACTGAGTTTTTTTTTTAACTGTTGGGGGTAAAATAGGTAGGGAGGTGTGTGTGCTGAGGAGGTGGGAGTGGGTAGCGAGGCGTGCCCCATGCCCGCGAGGAAGAGGAAAACCTGCCCCGCGGTACCCCCAGGAACACTGCGGAGTAGGGTGTCGGGATGACATCAGCTTCTAAACATAGTCCATACTGCACCCCAACCCTGAGCGCCGCAGGCAGGGTTGGGGTGGCGGGGCGGTGGGGGGGTGGAGCGGGGGAGGCGGCTGCTGCTGTCCGCGGGCGGGGCGGCCCAGCCGGCCTGGCTGAGCGGGAGATGACTTTGCAGGAATCGTGCTCGCAGAGTTTGCAGACAAATCTTTCCCGCGATGGTTGGGCTACCGGGCTAGGAAACATTCCTGCCATTCTGTGCTGTTTCCTGCCCCCCAAAAGTCAAACACACACACACAGCCCTTAGAGCTCAGGTGCCTCTATTTACATAAGTAGTCGATCCCATAATCATAGTGCCCAGGTATGGTCTATTCGGGGATCACCCGCTCCCTTCAGGCTAAGTCTGCGAGGGGGTCGGCTTGGCCCTGCTGGTGAGTAAGATGGGCTGTTTCCTGTGGTTGTTGTGGAACAGTTTGTCCTTTTTACCAGCCCCCACCCCTCGCCCGATCTCCACCCCCTTGGTAAATATAGCGCTCACGTTTCATCATCTCTTTGTCCAACAAGCGCCAGACACCGCGGCCCCGTGGCCTCCCTCCTCCTCCTCCACCTCCACCTCCTCCTCCGCCCCTTCTCGGCTACCTCAGTTAACCCCGCGCGGGCAGGCAACGGGTAGCAGCCTGCCCCGCGGTCCCGCCAGCTCTGCACCCCATTGCTTCGCGCCGCAGTACTCCCACACATCCACCTCCTCTCCTGCTTCCACTTCCCCTTTATGTTGTGCCCCCATGCCCTGGTCCCACCCCCGCTAGCCGGGCGTTTTGGGGAACGGGTCGAGATGTGTGTAGGTGTTTGGAGGTAGACAGCCATTCTTTCCTGTCCCTGGCGTCACCCCACATCCAAGCCAGTACTAGATCTTCCATTTACAGCCCCCTGTTCCCCTCTGGAGCTCAGGTGACAAGCTGCTGAGACAGTGTCTGATTCACTGACAGCTGAACCAGCTATGTGTGCTTGGGGGTGGGCGCTTCGTGACCGGCTCCTTCCCAACCTCCTCACCCCTGTGGGGAGCAGACTGGAGGGTCGGGAAAGGAGAAGTAGGTGGATAGCAGCCTAGAAGTGCGTGCTTGCTCTTCCCTCTCTCCCTCCCCCCCAACCCCAGTTTCATTTCCACACGTACAGCACAGCCACCCACTGGGGACTGGAGGCGGCGGGTGTTCTCTGAACGCAGGGAACTGGCTCTCTCTTTGGTCTCCTGTTTACTTCCCTCCTCTTTCTCCTCCCTCCTCCTCGCCCCCACTACCCCAGGCTGCCTCCCGCCCTGAGCAGCTGGGAAACCTGCAGCAAAACACTGCAGTCATGAGACTTCCCAGGACATGAGCTGTGGCCCGGATTTGCCCTGCTCTGCCCTGCCGTGCCCTGCTGTGTGTCCACTCGGGGCACTTTGTCCTGGAAAGAAAGGCTCTCCTCATCCCAGAATGTGCAGGAGGTGACCATCTCCCTCCTTCTTTTCCCCACCTTGGCACCAGATACTGTCCTGTAGGGGCCTTGCCTGGCTGACTTGGCCAGGGCTCTGGGCCACCCCCTTGAGTGGCCACCTGTCCAGGGAGGGGCAGTGTGAGAATGGACAGTGTGCAAGAACTCAGGATCCAGGATGCTGCAGAGCTGGCTTACTTGCTGTCACAGGTTGTCCTGTTAGTGACATGGTGCCCAAAGCTCCCTGCTGATCAAGGTTTTTAGGCAGAGCAGGGAAACCTGCTCCCAAGGACAGACACACCTTCTCCTTATGGAGTCTGGCAAAAGCTTTCCCTTTCAAAGCTTGTTTCCCAGCAGGGAAGAATTCAGCCTCCCTCAGTAAGCTGAATGCACAAAGAACTCTGAGGAGGCCATGAGGCTTGACCTCTGGGTGCCGCCTGCATGAAGTTCACCCCATTTAAAATCCACCTCTTCACCACCACTCTGGGCTCTACTCCCATGGTTACCAGCTCCCTGTCCTTCAGCAGCATAAATGCCACACAGAGGCGGAAACAAACAAGGGCGTTTTAAATATCCCAAACACTGCCTTGGTTTTTTGGTAGCAGAGTAGGGGGAATGAAAAGTCCCAACTGTTCTCTGGTTTCCTTCTGACCCCAGGACAATGAATGAGTCCCTCACCCTGGGTAGCCTCTGAACTGCCAAAGGAGGGAAGGAAGCTTATTGAGGTAGGCGAGAGAGAGTGGGATTCAGAACAGAGCAGGTCCACCCAGGGCAGATGAATTGTTACACCAGTAAGGCTGTTCCTTCCCTCCCTGCTCCAGCCTTAAACCCACAGCTGCCTAGACACTCTACCACTCCCCTGCTGTTGCAGGCTGTAGGCTCTTGTGCAGTCTCCCTCTTTCCCAGAAGATGCTACTACCTGGTAAAACCCTGCTTTTGTTCAGCTTAACATGCTGGACAAAAACAACAGTGCTAACTGTCATCACTAAATTTATGATCATAAATCTCAAGTGGGCTCTCAACACTGCCTTTCTGCAGCATTTCCCTAGTTGGGTTACTTTCCACACTCTGAAATAACTACATTGCACCTTCTATCCTCAAACATCTAGCACCCCTTTCCTTCCTCACTCTGGGCTGAAAACCTTGCTTCTTATTTCACTGAGAAAATAAAAGCAGTTTGACAAGAACGGCCTCATCTTTTCACCACCAGAACTTCCATCCTACCTGCCTCTCTGCCAGGACTCTGCTTTCCCTCCTGTCACATGGACTTGGCGTCCCTCCCCCTCCACTTGGCACCACGGTTCCTTCCCCCCTTGACTATTTAATGACTGCTCCTGAAATCATCCCCCATCTCCTGCTCATCAATTGTCTCAGTTTCCTAAATCACATTAGCACAAAATAGGATGTCCTCCCTGTATTTATATGTATACATCTGTATATACCCATGACCCTTTGTTCCCCTCCAATATTACTCCACCCACTTCTCTTTTTTTTGGCTGCAAACATCACAGTTGCTTGTACTCACTGCATACCTGTTCACAATTCCTATTCTCTCTTGCTCTCACACTGGTCACTCTTCCCCCCAGCTGTGCTACCAAAACCACTCTTCTCAAGGTCACAAATGACCTCCATCCTGCCAAGTCTATTAGATATCTATTTCATTTCCTCTACCTTGAAGCAAAGAAGACTAAGAAGGAGTGGGTGGTGAAGGGGAAAATGGGAGAATATGGTGTGCTCGTGTTCCAGAAGCCAAGAGGAGACAAAATTTTAAGGAAGAAAGCTTAATTCCTTCTTTGCTGATTTTGGTTCTTCCACTGGTTCTCCAAAAGTTGGGGTGCCTCTTGGCCCTGTTCTTGACCCTTTTCTACATTTACACTCACTCTGTTGGTGACTTAATCCTGCTTCCAGGCTTTAATACCTTCTATATGACAGCAACTCTCAAATTTTTATTGTCAATCCAGGCCCCTCTTTTGAACTCCACACTTGACTACCCACCCACCTATTCTTCATCTCCACTTAAATATCCAACAGGCACCTCAAACTTAACATACTACAATTGACCTACTGATTATTTCCTCTCAAAATTGCTCTATTGTAAGCCTTCCCCGGCTTAGATAAAGGCATTCCTGTTTATCTCATTGCTCAGGTCATAGACCAAGGAGTTATCCTTGGTTCCTCTCTTTAATTTATACCCTGCAGCTAATTTCAGCAGGAACTCCTGTTAGCTGTATTTTCCAAATCTATTCAGAATCTGGCGATTCTCGTCACCTTTGCTGCTTCCATCGTTATCCCCGGCATTAAATGCTGTGGCCTTCTAGCTGGTTTCCCTGCTTCCACCCTTGCCCTGACTTCTCTTCTCAACACAACTGTGAGAGTGCTCTTCTTAAAACATGTCAGCTCATGCCCTGGCT
This sequence comes from Artibeus jamaicensis, assembly GCF_021234435.1. Lineage (NCBI taxonomy): Eukaryota > Metazoa > Chordata > Mammalia > Chiroptera > Phyllostomidae > Artibeus > Artibeus jamaicensis. Next base: position 37,197,604 of record NW_026522030.1, on the reverse strand, counting down.
TGTGTAGCTCAGTTGGTTGGAGCATTGTCCCATACACCAAAATGTTGGGGGTTCAATTCTCAGTTAGGGCACATACTACCTAGGTTGCAGGTCCAGTCGCTGGTTGGGGTGCATAATGGGAAACAACCAGTCCATGTTTCTTTCTCACATCAATATTTTCCTGTCTCTTTCTCTCTCCTTCCTTTCTCTGCAAAATAAAAGTATTGAAAAAAATTTTTTGTAAAGAAATAAAACATCATTCCTTTGCTCAAAACTCCATAGTGAGCCTGTCTTGGAGTAACTGCTCAAGTCTGCACAGGAGGACAAGGTTCATACTACTTGAACCCCATTCCTCACTCCACTTCAGCCATTCTGCCCACTGTAAAGCATCTGCCTACTGTAAAGCATTTGCGATGGCTCTTCCTCCTCCACGGAACCCGATTTTCCAAGATCTCTGCATGGCTCACTCATTCACTCTCTCCAAGCCTTTGCTCAAATGTCCCTTCTAGGAGACAGATCTGCCCCGGCATCCTATTTGTAGCCGCGGCTCTGGCAGTTGCTCCTTCTCTACGTTTTCTTTCTTCATGGCATTAATCATATTTTAACAAGCTTCATAGTTTGCCTGTTGTTTATTGGCTGTTTCCTACTAACAACAAGCTGTTCTGTTTACAACTGCGATGTATTCTTGGTGCCTAGCACAGTGCCTGGCAAATGATAAACTCTCAGTGAACTTTGCTGAATGTTAAGTAAATGAGAAAAACAGCTCTAATTGTTTTGAATCCTTGCCATGTCCCAGGTACACTCTGTATGGTCTTAACACCCTTGGTTTCTAGATGAGGAAATTAAGGTACACAGAGGGTAAGTGAGAAATCCACAGTCACATGATGGCAAAGCTAGGATTTGAACTCAGGACTCTGAGTGCAGTGCTCCCATTGTTAAGCACTCCCATATCATGCCCCTGTGTATGACTAAGCTGTAAGGGCTAAAGTGAGTTCTTTCTGCTGTGGATATAGTCACCTGTGGTGAAGCAAGTTGTGACATCTCCAAAAGTCACTTGAGTATCTGTGTGGGAATAGGATCGGCCACACAGGCTCTTTCCCCTACACTAATGCTAAGGAAAGGGCGAGGGTGATCCGTAAGTCTATGGCTGTTGGGAACCGCCCTGCCTGGTTTCAGAAGATATAATCCCCCATGGCTAAGGCTGAGTAAGGGATCTTGGGACCATAAACCACTTAGGAGACAGAGCTTATCTTCCTGGTAGGGGCACCACCTCTGCCCCCTTTCTCTTCAGCCTTCTTCGCCCCAGGCGGATGACTGGTTAGCCAATGATGGGTAAGAGTCCTCAAAAGAGGGGTGACCTAAGACAGGTATGGTCATGAAGGGGCCCTCGGGGAAGGACTTGGGGGGCTACAGAAAAAGGGAGTGATGGACCCTCACCCCTCCAGTTTGACATAGCCTGAGTCCTCATTCTGTCTGCAAGAAGTTTCCTAATCTCTTGGCTGCCTTACTTCGCCTGCCTGACTTAAGCCTGAAACAATGCTGGAGATGGGTGCGGCCCTGTTCTGGAAAGGGCAGGTTCCCCAGGGCAATGAGGCGTAAGAAAGAATGCATAAAATCCTATGAAACCTACTTTGCTAATATCTTCAATTTAAATGTTAAGGGTCCAAGCAGGAATTAAGTTTGTTCTCCGAAGTTGTATGGCCCCTTAACTATCTGACCCTGACTCAGAATAAGCCCTCAGAGTTCTTGGAATGTTATCTATTGTTTAATTATTTCTGCCTGAAAATGACTGATGAGCTTTACCTATACACCCTATATTCCTGTGCAAATTGAACCCAATAAAAGCTTATCAAGGCACGAGTTGGGTCACTCTTCTTGAGAGGGTGGCTGAGGTGCTCTGAGACTTTTTTTCCTCTTGAGAGGGAAGCCGTGCAGTCCCTTTTCTTCCACAGGACTTGCTAGTCCGTGTGAATTTGTCTCATTCCGTCCATAATGTCACAGACCCCAGGAGCCGGGATCCACATCACATGGCCTTGTATATGCCTTGCATCGGGGTATTTTGGCTATTATGAAGATGTTGATCATACTTGTATAAGAGAGGCAGCTTTGTGCAGATTTGTTTCTTGTTCACAATTAAAACAAGGATTGGCTGGGGTCTTTATTAATTCAGAACCCAGGTTGATGGAATAGCCACCATTTGGAACATTCAAATCACAGTTTCTACTTATATCTCATATATTATCATCCCATCTATAAGGGGAACAGAAAGCACAATCCTTTCATGTGCCCTGAAGGCAGAGAGTTACAAATATTTGTTGGGTTCATGTCCAATATGACCAGTAAACTCATGTTGGACAAACCTTTTTATAGATAACTGTAAACTCTGGATAACATATTTAAAAAGTTATCTGAGAGTCCTGGAGAGTGAACAAAAGCAGGCAGATAGTGGAAGGGAGTTGGCATTTGGAAGATGAGATGGGTATAGGGAGAATTTGTTTATTATAGCTTTTGGCCTGAGGTTAGGTCCTAACTTGTACCATTTGCAATGGTTAAAATACAGATAAAAAGCCAACAGTCTCACCAGCTTGAAGAGCCAGAGGGTAAATTTTGGGGCATCCACAAGTGCTGGAAAGGAAATAAATTTCAGAAAAGAAGGATCTAGAGTGGAGGAACCCCAAATTCTGGCTATCGACTCTGCTCAAAGTTCTGGCTGATTGCTGAATCACAGATGCATGCAGCAGACTCCAAGCAGCCCAGGTTTGTCTATACAAGGGAACTGAAATTTGACCAGTTGCTCACTGTACAGGAAATGGAGTTTTACAGTTTGAATTCAGCCAACTGTCTACTTAAACTAAAAAAAATAATAAATAATAATAATAATAATTCTCTTTGAAGGAATATAACAAAATACACAGTCTCTACAACCTGTTATTCATAATATCTAGTTTATATCCAAAACTTACTTGACATATAAACAAATAGGAAAATATGACCCAGTCACATTAAAAAAAGACAGTCAATGGAGATCAACCCCAAGATGACTTCCGATGTTTGAGAGTGCAGGTATGGGTTTTAAAGTAGCTATTATAATTATGCTCATGGAATGAGAAAAATATATTCTTGTGCCCTGATTAGTGTGACTCAGGTGGTTGGGCATTGTCCCACAAAGAGGCTGCTGGTTCAATTCCCAATCAGACCAAATGCTTGGGTTGCAGGTTTTGTCCCTGGCTGGGGCATTTGTGCAAGGCAGCTGATCAATGTTTCACAAATCGATGTTTCTCTCTTTTTCTCTCCTTTTCCCTCTCTCTCTAAAAAGTTAAATAACTTAAAAGTTTTTTAAAAAGGAAAATATGCTTGCAATGAATGGATAGAAAGTCTCAGTAGAGAAATAGAAAAAAAATAATCAAATAGAAATGTAAAGAATTTAGAAACACCTGAAATAAAGTGTTCAGTGGATAGGCTTGACAAAAAATGGAAATGAAAAAGGAGAGTCAGGAGCTTGATGGTATCAATAGGAATTACCCACTCAGAAGAGCAGCAAGAAAAAAATAATAGAAAACAGAAAGAGCCCTCTGGGACAATGGCAGAATATATAACACACGTGCAGTTGGAGTTTCAGGAGAAGAGTGAGAGAATGGGGCAGGCAATATATATTTGAAGAAATAATAATGAGACAAGTGAAAAGATTAAAAAAGTTCTGTGAACTCTAGTTAGGCAGGAGTAATCCAAAGAAGAGCACAGCTAAACACATCTTAGCCATACTCCTGAAACCTAAAAACAGAGAAAATTGTACAATCTGACAGAAAAGCAAAAAAACTAAATTATATCTGGAAGAATAATGATTTGAACACTACTGACTTTTCATTAGAAGCAATAGAGACCAGAAGACAATGGATAAAATAAATAGAGTACTGAAAGAAAAAGCTATCAAACCAGATTTCTATATCTGGTGAAAATATCCTTCAAGAATGAAAGCAGAATTAAAGTACTTTCAGATAAAGGAAAACCAAGAGCATTTGCCACCAGCAGGTCTGCACTACAAAAAATGCTAAAGAAAGTTCTCCAGGATAAAGGAAAATGAAACCTGGTGGAAATTTGTATCTTTTGGAAGGAATGAAGAGAATCAAAAATGGCAAATATGTGAGTAACTATAAAAGAAAATGTCTTGCCCTGGCTAGTGTGGCTCAGTGGATTGAGCACTGGCCTTAAAACAAAGGGTCGCCAGTTTGATTCCCAGTCAGGGCACACACCTGGGCTGCAGGTCCAGGTCCCCAGTAGGGGGCGCATGAGAGGCAACCACACACTGATGCTTTCCTTCTTCTCTGTCTCCCTCCCTTCCCCTATGTCTAAAAATAAAATAAATAAAATCTAAAAAAAGAAAATTTCTTTACATATTAACTATGTAAGGCAAAAATTATAATATTGTCTCTTGCAGTTCATAATATTATACATGTACTGCATATGATAGGTATAGCATAAAAGATAAAGGGAGGGTAAGTGGACCTATACTGTTAGAAGTTTTCTAAACTTTATGTGAAGTGGTATAATATTAACTCTTAGAACATATATTTAATGTGCAGAAAATTAATGACTACTATGCTATGCTTCCCAAAGAGTTCACAGTTTGGTGGAAGAAAACATATGTCCAAATAATTACAACATAGTGTGGGATGTGCAAACAATAAAAATTATACAAAGAGCTTTGGGATTCCAGGCAATCAGTAATTAGCTGTCCTTGATGGTACATAAGTAAAGGCTCAGCAGAGAAGTCATATTTTGAGCTGGGCTGTGGAAGACGATTTGAAGATGAGAAGGAGGAAAAATGGTAGCTTGCACAAAGCAAACAGTGAAAGCAGAGATGAGAGGGCATTCACAGATGTGGTGCAAATGCGTTTAGGGCACCAATAGTCATCAGATTCTACCTCAGGGAGTAGCAGGAACTGTGAACCTGTCAAGAAAGGCCTCATGTAGAAAGATTGTTGTAGGAAATAATAAGGGAGATAAACGGAGACAGAGAGAACAAGGAGACAAAAAACAAACTGGGAGGTGAGTACAGAAATTCTTATAAAAGATGATGAGGGTCTGAACAAAGGCTATGGCAGTGGGACTGGGGGTAGGAAATAGTAAGAGAGGTGGTTGGAAAGCAGCATTAGCAGAACTTAGTTAAGGGACTGAATGTTGGGAGTAAGCCTCAGGGTTATGCATGTGGAAACCGATGCCACTTACTATGACAGAAGGAAAAAAAAAAACACTGGAGGAACAAATTTGGGACCCAGGGCAAGAGCTGAAGTAATTACAAAACTAAAATAGAAAGATAGAAAGTAATAGGGAGTCTCAACAAGGCCCAAAATTGATTTTTTGAAGACTTTAATAAAATAGTCAAATTTCTGGCTAGATTGATCAAGGCATAGTATAAATAAGCAATACGCAATTATAACCAGAAATACCTAGATATTTTTTAAATTCTCAGATGACAAATATGAACAAGTTTATTATACTAAATTAAAAAAATGTCAACAAAGTGGACAATGTTCTGGAAAAATATAACACACCAAAAAGTGAATCAAGGAGAATGATTGGTAAGTATTTAAGATACTGGCTTGGTAGTTTTTTAAATCTTCACTTTACTGACACCAAACCCACGTAATTTTCCAGATAAGTTTTACCAAATCTTTAAGAAACAGATCATTCCTCCTGTACAAACTGTTTATAGAACAGCACAAGACAGAAAACTGACTAATTCATTTTATAAAACTAGAAAAACCTTTTAAAAATCTACCCGCAGACATGACATACCATCTCATGGGCACGAGGTCCAGTCCACTAATGGGAGGTGATTACACAAAGGTGTGAATACCAGGAGGTGGGGGTTACTGGGAATCATCTTGAGACTGGCTACCACAATCAGAATAAAGGAGAAAAAAGACATGATTATCCTAAATGATAAACTTCGAAAAACATCAATTAAAATTTAAAGTTTATTCAGAATTAAAAAACAACACAAAGTAGGAATCGAAGAAGTTTTTACATTACTATATAGTACATTCCGAAATTGTATAGGAGACATGATACATAATGGTGAAATTTAGAAGCTTTCCCATTGAAGTCAGAAACAAGACCATAATGCCTCTGTCATTACTACTACTCAAGACTGTAGAGGAAGTTCTGGATCATTCAGTAAGATAAAGAGAAGAAACCAAAGGCATAGATTTGGGGAGAAAGAGACAACATTTTCAACATTTGTATTTTATGGATTTGTCTAAATAGAAAAATCTAACCACACAAATTGTTAGAACTAATATTGTTCTTCACAGGTGGGGACTGACCTTGGTCTGTACCACCCAGGAAGCCCCAGAACCTGCACATCCGGTGGACAGCTACAGACCACACTGGGGCACCGCTACCCGGCCCTTGCACGGCTGGTCCTCCACAGAGCGCGGAGATTGGTGATCACTGGTAACAGCCAGCCCTTGCAGCTGACTGGCCTGGGGAAATCCCTCTCACTGACCTGCCCACAACAATCAAGGCTCAACTACAACAGGAGGGTGTGCTCAGCCCACATGAAGAGTCCACCTTGAGTACCCAGCTGGGGTGATGGGGGAGGCAAACAAGAATTTGGAAATCTACTAGAAAAGATCACGAAAGGAAAGTTTCCTAATTTGGTGAAAGAAATAGACATGCAAGTTCAGAAAGCACAGAGTTCCAAACCAGATGGATGCAAAGAGGCCCCACTCCAAGACACATCATCATTAAAATGCCAGAGATTAAAAAGAAAATCTTAAAAGCAGCAAGAGAAAAGCAGTTAGTTAGCTAAAGGGGAGTTCCCATAAGACTATCAACTAATTTCTCCAAAGAAACTTTGCAGGCTAGAAGGGATTGGCAAGAAATATTCAAAGTCATGAAAAGCAGGCCCCTACAGCCAAAATTCCTCTACTCAGCAAAGTTACCACTTAGAATTGAAGGGCAGATAAAGAGCTTTCTGGACAAAAAAAATAACTAAAGGAGTTCATCATGACCAAATCATTATTACATGAAATGTTAAAGAAAATTATTTAAGAAAAAGAAGATCAAAACTATGAGCAATAAAATGGCAATAAATACATATCTGTCAACAATTGAATCCAAAAAACAAACTAAGCAAACAAGAAGAACAGAGACAGAATCGTGGCTATGGAGAGCATTTTGTTGATTACCAGGTGAGAGGCGGTATAGGAGAATGGGTGAAGAGATGAGGGGACTGAGAAATACAAATAGGTAGTAACAGAATAGCCATGGGGATGTAAAGTACAGTATAGGAAATGGAGCAGCCAAAGAACTTACACTCATGACCCATGGACGTGAATAATGGTGTGGGGACTGCCTGAGGGAGTAAGAAGTGCTGGTGGAGGGGGCAAAGGGGGAAAAATTGGGAAAACTAATGCCATAATAGTAAAATATATTTAAAAATAAAACTAGCCACTTCAAAAAAAACTAATATTGTTCAGAGGAGTAGCAAGTACACTTTCCACAGACTTACAGAAATCAAAATCTTTGCTATAAATCATTTGCAATCAATTAAAGTGTGTCATTTTAAAAAACTCCATTCAAGATAAACAAAAATGTAAGGTAGTTGAGGTTAAAATAGGTGCTAGAAAAACTTTAAAAACATTTCAAGAGACATAAAGGAAGATCAAATAAAAAGAGATGAATTAGTTTCATGGGTGGAATGACTCAGTATTTTAAAGACGTCAATTAGTCTAAATTAATCTATAATTTTAAGCTATTCCAAATAAAATCCCCAAGGTAGCTATGAATAGTATCAATTTAGCTAAGTACAAACTTTGTTACCCAGACTTCCCTTCATTGAATGGCCCTGGGTTAGGAGGGGCCATAAGACGAATTTGTTGACTGACAGCTGTTGAGGGTAGAGGGTGTTGGAGGGCTAGATGAAACAGGTGAAAGGATTATGCAAAGCAAATAAACAAAAACAAAACTTACAGACACAGACAACAGTGTGGTGATTACCAGAGGGAAAGGGGGGTGGGTACAAGTAGAAGAGGGTAAATCGGGGATAAATGGTGACGGAAGGAGACTTGACTTTGGGCGATGATCATACAACACAATATATAGATGATGTATTATAGAATTGTACTCATGAAGCCTATATAATTTTATTATCCAATGTCACCCCTGATAAATTCAGTTCAAAATATATATACAATATACAAAAATTATATAGGGGGACCCCCAAAATGGAATTATCTTCTGGAGGGCAAGCCCCTTGTAGTACAGGCTTCCCTCACTAGGTGAGTGTTCTAGGAACCCAGCTGTATCAGCTGATATTGTTGTGAGAGGCTGTGTTTGGCTTCAGTAAATATTTTTTGAGGACTCTTTAGATGTATCTGTCAATTTCATGATGGTGGTGATTTATGTACAGGTGTTCAGTAATTTTTTTTAAGATTTCATTTATTTATCTTTAGAGGGGAAGGGAAGGAGAGAGGGAGAGAAACATCAATGTATGGTTGCCTTTCATGTGTCCCCTGCTGGGAATTGGTCTGCAGGGAACTGGTCTGCAACCCAGGCATGTACCCTGACTGGGAATCGAACCTCGATTGTCTGGTTTGCAGGCCCGTGCTCAATCCACTGAGCTACACCAGCCAGGGCTCTGTTCAGTAATTTTTGATCAAAAAATGGCGTGACCTCTGTGCCTCTCACTCCTCATTCACCTGATCTTGCCCCAAGCGACTTTTTGTTTGGGTTCCCCTGGATGAAAAAAGTCTTCTAAGGGAAACATTTTGCTGATATGGAAGAGGTGAAATAAACAAACAAAAAACCCAGCAGAAGCACTAACAAGCATCAAAATCAATGACTTAAAAAACTGTTTCGAGCAGTGGAAAAAAACATCTCAGTGGGTATATTGCATCAAATGGAGAGGACTTTGAAGGTGACTAAAGTTTAAACATGTAACAATACACAATTTTTTGTAAATAAATTCTATTTGGGGGGGTCCTCCCCTTATACATATATATGAGGTCTGTCCAGAAGGTATCCAGCCATGTAATATGAAAAACAGAGACACTGAAGAAGATACAAGACCCACTGTACAGAGGACAGTGATGCCTCAGTCCCCTTCAAAGTAGGCACCTTGGGACCTCCCACAGTTCTTCCAATCACCGTAAACTGCCCCACTGTATTTTCCTGAATCTCATCAATGGTCTGAAATCTCTTGCCTTTCAAAGGTGATTTTAGTCTTGGGAAAAGCTAGAAGTTTCAGGGTGACAAATCTGGCTGTAGGGGGGCTGAGTCACCTGGCGGATTTGATGTTTTGCCAAAAAATTCTGCAGGAGATGTGATGGGTGAGTGGGTGCATTGTCATGATGAAGCTGCCGATCACCGGGTGCCCATAGCTGTGGCCTGGTGAATCATCTGGAGAGTTTCTGTGGAGGAATGTTCAAGCTTAACACAAAACTGGATGCAGATTAGTCTCTCTACTTGCTAAGTCATTTTGAATACAATAGCCACACAATACCCATGCACACTCAACAGCATCTACCACCTGCTCTGAGTAGTACAATGAAGTTGTCACTGTTCATGCATGCACATTCCAGTCCACTGTTCATAATTTGTACCTCGGCTGACAGGTTACATCCACGTCGCATAAACCATTCTCAGTACATTAACAATGGCTGGACTTTCTCTGAACAGACCCCACCGTGTGTGTGTGTGTGTGTGTGTGTGTGTGTGTGTGTGTGTGTGAATCTGGTTAAGGATTAGAAGGTGGAGGTGAAACAGCAGTCATTTTTTATGCTCAGGTCAGTCTAGGACCAGGCTCTGTTGCAACACCTGCAGTAGCAGCTGGACTAGCTCTGTGTGACAGTTCTGTGACGACAGGTGCCACCTTTCAATGCTTTCTAAGGCATTCTGCTGAACAGGTCATAGATTAGTGGGAGTTGGAGCAAGGAGGGTGTACAAGGCTGACACAGATGTTCTCCAGGGACCTACAGTGCTTATGGGAACCTTCTTTGGATCACTAAGTGAAGGCCGCTGCCAGCTCTCAGCTTCCAGCTCCTTGAGTCCCGTGTTTGTTGTTGAAAAGGTTTATGACTTTTGCCATGGAGACACACTTCCATATTGCAAGGTCTATAATGGGAACTTGGATCTGACTTGAAACTAAGAGAATCAGCTGACCTGAGAAAGTTGTTTCTTGGTGTTAGAGTGATTTCTGTGCATTAGAAATTGAAGTAGCAATGTGAGTGAGGCCACCATTCAGCCCAAGGTACTCGAACAGTGGTTTAGGATATCGGTGCTCTCATAGTTCATATTACCATGCTGCATCTAAATGGAAATTTTACTCGACGTGGCCACTTAAGGGAGAATAGCATGTCCAAGTTATTTAAAAAAGAGAGCCTGTCTTCTCTTGAGCACTCTTATGCTTTATGTTTTATAAGTGCCTCGTAACCTAAAATGGAGATGAGCATTACCACTCTCACACCGTGGATGAAAAGTTGGGGCACACATTCACTGCCTTTCACCTTGCAGGGAAGTGGCTGAGCCATTCAGGGTCACAGTTCTCCTTTCTGCTGCTTATTCCACGGGACAGATGATCCTGTGGTCAGTGAGTTAAAGCTCTTGGGTTCTATGACTGATGAGACAAGTCTGTTGGTGACCTTGAGCGACTTTCTTATTCTCTCTGAATGTTTGTTTTCTTGCTGGAAGTCTGGACAACAAACCATACTTCCGACTGTATCTTTTTAAAAGAAAAAATTAGGAATGATGGGTTGCCATTAAATCAGAGGTGAGGGATTCCATATTCCGTAGAAGCACAGAATCTCCAGGGCAACAGACAGGGTGGTCCTGCAATTTTGCCTCACAGGGTAATTAGTGAAAGAGTTAAAAAATACAGAATATTGAGTCTTATTATACTGAAATGGAAAATACCAATGTGGGGACAGGGCTCTTTATTTTTAAAAAAACTGCTTACTCCAGGTGGTCTGGTGCAGCTTTAGAAACTGTGACTGAAGTGGCACCACTGTAAATGCGTGGGAGCGGGGACATGTTCTGCTGAGGGGACAGGTATGCACTTTAAGTAAACAGGCTGTGAGGTCAGAAATGCAATTCCCTTAACAGCAATTGAGCAGATGGGAGACGGACTGAGCAGAGGTGCTGGGAAACCCTGGACTCTGTTTTCGCCAAATAAGTCTTCCGGCTTAAGTATGGAAGCTGGAAAGAGCCTTGAATTGAGCGAGGCTCAGCATCGGCCTGCTGTGTGATTCCAGGCAAACCACTATGCTTCTGTGGGCCTCAATTTCCTATCTGTAAAGTGGGAGGGTAGATTTGTTGATTTTTAAGTTGCTTCTATAACACTTTGAGATTTACCTCATGTCCCTTTTTGATGCAAACATGCTATAAATACTAAATGCTGTCATGACCTTAATTTTATAACATAATGCTTTATGGACCCACTGCTTGTTCCACTGAACCCGTTTGCAGGCATGGGTGTCCCTGAGCAGCATGACTGCTGTGCCCAGCCACTGAGTCCATGCAATTGCCCACAGTAATTAAAGCATTCCGAGATGATTCTCTGCCATCTGAGGCTGGGAAAGCAGCTTCCAAGAAAGTAAGTTTCAGGGAAGGGAGGCAGAAGTCTTCACTGCAGAGGCATTTCGAAGAAAAGGTGGTTTCGTTTAGAGCGAGGTCAGTATCCTACCAGACATCTCTGCCCCAGGTGAAGGTAATTCTATCTGCTGCCTGTCGCTTCAGAAAGTGACCAGAGAAGGCTTCATCGACTGGCCAAGACTGAATGCTTTCCAGTCCGTGCTCAGCTCGCCCCTGGGTCACAGCTGCTGTTGGCAGGAGAAACGTGTAATGGCTACAGTTGCTGGCACCCGGGTTGGCCTCTCAGGCCCAACAGTGGCCAATGAGAGGAGGCCTAGTAAAGAAAGACTGTACTGGCCAGAAATGATCGAGTGTTCACCACGAGTGGAAAGGAACCAGAAGAGAACTGTTTAGGTAAGAGAGCCCAAGGCTGAGGAGCTAACTAATATCAGCTTTCTGACTTCAATAATGGGCTCCAGAGACATCACTCTTCCCCCTCCTCTCTCCCCTGCTCCAAGTCACTTACCAGCTGGGCTGGGTGGACTCTCACCCCCTGCTCTTATGTCATCCCAGAGGTCTTGGAAGCAGCTGGTCGAGGGACAAACTTTAAGGATTGTGAAGTTCTTGTAGGCGTCCATAAGAAAAAAAGCACCTAATAATAAACATGTGCAAAACTTTTTTTAGGGGTCGTGTATTATTTAAGGACTATTACAATCTTGAAAAAAGTACATAGATATAATGGTGAAACATTACCCACACACTGAAAAACTTACAAAATAGAAAAGTACAGCTCTGTGATTGATCCCAAAGCAAGCCTCAGTGTGACTGTGACCGCAGGCTGGAACCAGGGGTGGGGGGCCACGGCCAGCCCCCCAGAAGCCCCTTTCATGCCTTTTCTCAGATGCCGTTGTCTTGTTTTCCCACCTTCCCTCCTTCACGAGAATCACCGCCCTCATGTAAGTACTTCTGAAAAAACCCACACATTTGCAAGTTAATACAAAATAAAAGGAAATCTGCCTTATTTTCCCTCTTTCACTTTAGGTTAACTTCTCCTCCTCTTAGCCTGACTGACTTTACGGGGCCCCCAAATAGTCATTTGGTTCCATACATACAGTAGTAACAGAGCTGTGATCTGGGCCACCCTCTGTTCTGTGTTGGCATAAACTGAACTCTCGTCTTCATCAATTAATCACCTCTGTAACTTTTTGTAGCTTATACAGCTGTGTGTTTACAGAAAGTCCATTTATCTTGAGAGAGGTATTTGCTTTTGTGTAAACAGTGGTGAGTACACTCTGAACCATTTAAAGAGAGGGAGAAAAGAAAAGGATAAATTGTTGAGCCTAGAATCTAACATTTACTTAGTTAGGTTCTGAGTGTTTTCACAGGCTTGAGGAATTATTTATCCATCCATCTTCCTAAAACTGCTGTTCTTTTTCTTAAAAAAAAAACAAAAACCAAAAACCAAAAAATCCCAGGCTATTAGAATTGTAGGCTCCAGCCACTTCTGATACATAGGACACTTTCATTCATCAAGAAAGAAGTTTTGGATGGAGAGAGGATCTACCTAGAGGAGAGAGTGGATGGCCCAGGCGTTTGGTGCACTACAGTGAGCCACATCAGGAGAGAGTTGGACAATGGAGCAGGGTGTTATGAAGATTCGGAAAGGCCCAAGAACTGGTGAGAAGGCAGCAGCTCCCCTCTTCTGCAGCTCTGAAGGCAGGCTGAGCCAGCCTCTCCAAGTTCATGTCAAGGTTTACAAGGGTCAGCATGTTTGTGCTGGCCTTGATATTTCCACAAATTGCTCTGTAGTTGTTTTTATTAGTTTTATTCCAGCTGTTGCTCCAGAACCCTTCTGGCAGCTGGGCCTTCCAGGCTAGCTTGGAATCCTTTGCAAATCGACTCAAGTCACGAAAAGGTGCCATCAGCTTTGAACCCTTGCCTATTCCAGCGCTGGACAAATCGCAGGCATGCGCCACAGGAGAAGCAGTAATGAGCCTTCCACCTCCAAGTTGGCAGTGCAGAACTCTGTGTGGTCAGGCATGAAGTGCAGAGGTCAAGTGCAAGCCCAGGGGGAGGGTTTGAAGGGTAAACAGGCCCGAGAATGTGCTTCCTCCTGGGCCCTACGGGACGCCAGACTTGGGAGGAGGTGTCAAAGCATCCCTGTCAAAACCCTGCAGTTAACAACAACACATGACCCAAACAAATTCACAGATATCTGTTACTCTGCGCCCTGTGTTTTCATTTCACACCAACCAGTTCTCCACAGATGAGCCTCAGCTTGGGAAGGACTCGGGAAGAGGCCTCCGAGATTTTTCCTGTGAAACTATTAGTTTTACCCTACTTCATAGAGAGAAAATATGAAAAAGCTTAAGGAAGGTGAAGAAGAAGGGCCACTGTTACCATGATGTAACTGGTGGGTATTGTTGTTTGAAACACTTTCTCGTTTCACGTTTATTATTTAAAGTTACGCCAAGGGCAGTGTCAACAGAGCAAAATTTTATTGACTTTTGTGAAACATCCCCCCACAGTAGTATTTTTAAAAAGAGTTATATCGACTCCCAGGTCCTCCAGTACAGTGTATGATCAGCTTACCTTTCTTTGATAAATTCTGATACTTGAAAATGGACCCAAGTCCAAGCATATGTGTTAAAGATGGATCTTCGTTTTTGAATCTTCATCTGTGGATATGATTATTGATTTTAAAGAGAGAGAGAGAGAGAAACATGGATGTGAGAGAGAAACATAGGTCAGTTGCATCCCTTAATGCCCCAACTAGGGATTGAACCTGCAACCTAGACATGTGCTCTAACTGGGAATTGAACCCACAACCTTTTTGGTGTATGGTATGCTCCTCCAACCAAGTGAACCACCCACCAGAGCATGGTTATATTTTAAAGAGGGGGTCAAGTAAGTTGCTATTTGTCCATCAGGAGAGATGAATCACTAGTGGAAATCAGAAAACAGCCTGTTTACTAAGGCTTGGACAGATTGGCTCAAAATGTACCCCTCATGTTGTTGGGAGTGGTAGGTGGGGAATAGTGGCAAATGGAGAAAGATGTTATAAATTAAAACAGGTTTAAGAGACATATCAACACAATGCAACATGTAGATTTAGTTCGAATCCTGATTTGGAAAAACCAACTGTGAAACAAACAAAACACAAGACATTGTGGAAAATTAGAATACTGACTATATCTGATGAAATTAGGGATTTATTTCTTTAAAAAATTTAGCCATAAGAATGGTATTGTGACTATAGTTTTTAAAGAGGAGGTTTCATCTCATCTTTTAGAGCTATATACTGAAGTATTTACAGGTGAAATGATATGTCTGAAATTTGTTTCAAAATAATCCAAAGAGTCAGGGTGGGCATCAAGTGTACGGCTTTGGGTGGGGGTAAAAGAGAAGGTAAAATGGGTCTCGAACTGATAATTGTTGAAGATGAGAGATGCAAGGGTTGTGGGGTTTTTGAAATTATTTTTTCTACTTCTCCATGTTGAACATTTCCATTACGCAAAATTCAGAACAAAAGGCTCGAGTGGGCTCTCGCGTTTGTTAGCTTTCATTGGTAGGGGAGGAATCAAGGATTTCCTCTTCAATTGGGCATATAATTTTTACCTTTATTCCATTTACAACCAAGGAAATCTCACTGGGCTTGTTCTAATCGTGTGATTCATTGATTACATGATTCTGTGAAAGTGTGTGGTCAATTGATACACTGACTATAACAATCATCATTGCTGGCCCAAGTTGGGGGTGGACAGAGGCAAAAAAGGAGGGGACCGCTTTCCACTGGGCAGATGTTGGTATTTTACTTACACAAAGTCAGGGACTTGGTCTGGATATTTGTAACAGCATGGGGCAACGTGGAACGACAGAATGTTATGCTTTGGGGCACTTAAATAAATAAATGTAGGTGGGTTAAGTTATGGTTTGTGTGATAAAGCTCATTTTAAAGGAACTCTACATTCTAAGCTCAAAAATAATTTGTGCCTTAGGCTGGATTTCCAGTGTCATTGCGGTGTATTAGTTATCCAGGCTGTGTAACAAATTCCATCAAAGAGTGTGACTGAAAACCATGAACATTCATCCTCTCAGTTTCTTAAGGATCAGGAATCTGAGTGTGGCTTCCCACACTCAGAGTGGCTCTGAGTGGGAATAGATATTTATGAAGTGGGGAATAGATATTTATGAAGTACCTACTATGTGGCTCTGAGTGGCTCTGAGTGGCTCTGCCTCGGAATCTCTCGTGAGGCCGTGATCCATGTGCTGCCTGGGATGCAGTCATCCGAAGGTCCGACACGGGGGAGATCCACTTCCGATCTCATTCATGCAGCTGTTCTCGGGCCTCCAACCTGTTTCGAAGGTCACTCCTGTGGGCCTTTCCACAGGGCTGCCTCATGACACCGCAGCCAACTTCTCCTAGAGCAAGTGAACCAACAGGGAGCTTGAAAGAGAGCAGCACACAGAAGCTACAGTCTTTTGGTAACACAATTTTGGAAGTGACAGCTCACCTCATTCTTTAGAAATAAGTCACCACTTTAACCCTCAAAGTCCTACATCTGGGGAACCCCCTCAGATCTGGGCAAACCAAGATGACTGGTCACTCTAAACCTAGCCTACCCTCAAAGGAAGGGAGTTACACAAGGGCATGACTTCCAAGAAGTGGGGATCACTATGGGTCATCTGAAAGGCTGGCCAGCACAACAGTCATGCTAAGGTTTAGTTTTCTTCATTACTGAGAAATGAGGCCGGTGAGGCATTTTGTAATTCATATCTCAGAATTTGTGCGTCAGTTTTTTAATGATATGAGGAATTATATTAAAGTGAATTAAATAAATGCATAAATCTACTTTAGAAACAGAAGTTCATTTAGAGGGGGCAGTGATAATGAGATTCATTACATATATATTTCTGTCTGGTCATTATTTCAAAGCAAATACTGATGTTCGCATACCAGCCCTCTCTTTTGCTTTGATTCCTAGAGCTCCTGGCCATATTTATTGCCTACTTTTAAAGAAAAGTTAATTTTTTAATGATAAGACTACACGCTTTATTATAGACTACTTGGAATCTACAAAAATGTGATATGAAGCAGAAAGGAAAATGCCTGAAGATTTTTGCTTACTTCCAGACCTTTTTTTATATTGATACTTTGTATTTAACCTTCTATGTACTGGTACTGTACATGTAACATTGAATCCCACTTTTCCCCATTAATTTGTAAGTATTTTCTATCTTATCACAAATTCTTCATTGATGTGTGTGTGGCTTTTTTGTGGCTACATGTTTTTTCAATTAATAGGATGCACCATGATTTCTTGTACATTTCCCCTATAGCTTAATATTACTTAAGGATAATTTAATTATTTTTAATATTAGAACATATTTAAATATTTTAAACCCAAGTTTGAAATTGAAAATTTTGACTGACTCAAAAGGAAAGTCAAATCATTTATTCATTTAAGCAATAGATATTTATGAAGTACCTACTATGTGCTGGACACTATGGTCAACACTGAGGATATAGAATTGAGCAAGAAAAACCTGCTTACTTTTTAAATCTCTTGGAACTTGGTGGCTAGTGGGTCAGTAGAATGAAGTATCATCTTTTTTTCCCACCAGTGTGGGCTTAATTGCCTTCTTTGGTTCTCTATTGGTGTCTCCTCATGACTATCTGACCTCTCACATTTCATGGAAATTGTCCATGTACACAAGTTTCTTCCACTACACTGTAAGGGCAAGAACCATATTTTTGTTCACTCTTTGTAAAAAAGAAAGAAAAAGAAAGAAAGAAAGAAAGAAAGAAAGAAAGAAAGAAAGAAAGAAAGAAAGAAAGAAAGAAAGAAAGAAAAGAAGAAAGAAAAATTAAAAAGAAAGAAAAGTATTGATGACTCCCCATATGTGAGGCTTTCTGCAATGTCCTTGTTCAGAAATCTAGAATATCTCTGCTCTTCTGGAGCTTCTAGTCTGGTGGGATGATCGACAAGTGAACACACAAAAAGGGTTATACACTGAGGTAAGTGCTGTGAGGGAAATAAAGGGTGCTGGGAAGGAATAACAGGAAACATTAGTTTGGTTAGGCTAATTAAGGAAGGCCTGTTTAGGAAAGACAGTTGAGCTGAGCTGAGACTTGGAGGAAAGGGGCCAGACATTCATGTGAGAACCACAGTGAGGCGTATTTTGGGCCAAGAGAATAGAAAGTGCAAGGACCCGAAGATGAGAAAGGCCTTAGGATTTTCAAGGAACTAATAGAAGGCAATGTGGCACCAGGGCTGTGGAGAAGGGGGAACGTGCTGAGGGTGAAGATTGGAGGGGTATGTAGGAGATTCATATAGGACTTTCTGGGATAGGAGGAATCTGAACTTTATCCTAAAGGTAATGGTGTGTCATGGTGAGGATGTATGGGCAGGTGGTGTCTACTGCAATTATGATCCACTTTAGAAGCTAACGGTTCGTTTTGGTTCTTTCATGGTGAATAAGTCAGAAGCAGACCAGAGTGAATGTGGGACACCAATTCAGAGGCAATTTCAGTCATCCAGGTGGGAAATGATGGAGACTGAAAAAGGTGGTGGCAGATGAAGAGTGGAGGTGGACTTCAGATTTATGATGGGTAGGTGTCAACACCTTGGGGATGATCTGGACATGCCGTGTGTGAGAGAAAGTAATTGCATGCGTTATTTCTGGCTTGAATATCTGGGGGGAGGAGTTGGTACCATTTACTGAAATGGGAAAGCTGGGAGGGGATTAGGTTTGGGATACATTTATAACGATATAAGTTAGCACTGCCTGTGACTTTCTCCAGCAGGGCTTAGCTGGCACAGAGAAGGCAGGTGGAGGTTTTGTCAACAGGTGAGGGTTTTTCACGAGTGGCCAACAGGAGACAGAGAACAAGGGAGTGGTTATCACACTATTAGACCAGGAACCCTAAATTTGTAGACAGGAAAATGAAGATAGGAAGGGGCTGTCTGGTCAGCAACAAGACGGTAGGACCAGTGGTTTGACAGTGGGGCTACTAGTGGAAGTAAACTGGAAGAATCGGAATGCATGGTCTGATTTAAAGATTTTACTTATTTATTTTTAGAGAGAGGGGAAGGGAGGGAGAAAGAAAGGGAGAGAAACATCAGTGTGTGGTTTCCTCTCACAAACCCACTACTGAGTACCTGGCCGGCAACCCAGGCATGTGCCCTCACTGGGAATTGAACCAGCAACCCTTTAGTTTGCAGGCCTGTACTCAATCCACTGAGCCACACCAGCCAGGGCAACACATGTGGTCTTATTCATCTAGGTACCCAAAGCTCCTGGCATATAGTAAAAGCTCAGTAAATATTTGTGATTAGATTGAGGTCATTGTTGACCTGAGGAAAGGTCTTAGAGGGACTGGGTTGCATATTTCTCTAGTTCTCTGTTTCTTGGGTTCAGCAGTCTTTCTGAATGAGTTCATCCTACTTCTGTTTCCAGTCCCTGGTGGGGTATAAACACAGTAGTTACTGCTGGCCAGTCCTAAAGTCATTCTGTGCTGTGGGAAGCTGGATTGACCTCTGGACATTTGTCCATCCATCCATCCATCCATCCAATAAGCCCTCACTGAGCACCTACTATGTACCTATGTTCATGCTAGATTTTTTGGGAACAAAATGAATGAATGAGTAAATGGCCCAAAAAGTTCTGCTCATTAGGGAGCTACAAATAGCACCTGAGTTTCTAGACATGAACTTTTTGGCTCTTTGCCCTTCACACACAGTTATATTGAGACTAAAGGAGGGAAAGCCTTTATTCTTTTGCCTGCTGTGTTGTTTTAACATTTTATCAAAATGTGCAATGCTCTGAAGAAGCCTAGGCAGAAAGAAATCTTTCTATGGTGTCTAAAAATGTACAAATCCGTTTTTATAAGAGCCATGGCAAGGTCAGCAGTCATGCCTCCATCAAGGGGAGGATGCAGATTCTCACAACTTTAACATTTTAAAAACGACCACATATTATTTTTCAGAATGGTCTTCTCTACTTACTGGCAATGCCCACCAACCTTTCTTCAGAAGTTGCCAAAAAAAAAAAAAAAAGTTGCCCAACCTTTCATGAGAGAAGTTTAATTTGATTTAATTGAATCAGCCATTTATTTTGTTTTTCTAAACTCTCTGCCACTCCCAAAACAACTGAAGAAATGTCTCCTTAAATGAAACATTTTTTGTGTGTCAGCCTTTTCCATTGTTGCATCTGGAAGGTTGAGGGCAAAAGTCTAGAGTGTTTCCCAAGTGTCTGGCCCAATGGGGTATGTACTAAATGCTCATAAATTCTTTTTTAAAAAATATTTTATTTATTTATTTTTAGAGAGAGGGGAAGGGAAGGAGAAAGAGGGGGAAGAGAAAGATTAATGTGTGGTTGTTTCTCACATACTTCTTACTGAGTACCTGGCCTGCAACCCAGGCATGTGCCCTGACTGAGAATCGAACCAGCAACCCTTTGGTTCACAGGCCATTGCTCAATCCACTGAGCTACACCAGCCAGGGCGATGCTCATAAATTCTTGTTTGACTAATGGGTTGATACAAACTGTATTAGGACTGGAATTGTGCCTATGTCCTCAGCACCCAGTACAGACCTACCTACCTTTTAGGTGCTCAGTGAAAATGTTTGTTGAGTGAATGCATGAGTTAATATTACTAGGGACTATTGAGTTTTAAAAATCCAGAAGTGTGCTCAAGGGTTGACTCCTTGGATCCCCTTTGAGCTCTGGAGAGTAATATGAGATAGGGCTATGACTTGAGAATCCTTTTGCCTGTATTCTGCAACCTTTTGGGGAAGATGGCAAGAGGTTAGCCGTCTGAGGCATCCTTAATTGTCACACTGATCTGTCCTTCTCCTCATCCGTTCTCTTCCTGTGAAAAGTGTCAGTTCAACCAAGTCATTGAAGTAAAAAAAAAACCCAACAACCTGGGTTTAATTGTTATTTCTTTTCCTTATGCAAGAGCTTCATGACCCAAAATGCAAAGGAGCAGCCCAAGAGTCTGCAAACAGAGTGAACACTAAAAAATTATTACAGCATAGGAAATAATATTACAGTAACTATGGATGGTTCTAATTGGGTACTGGAAATATGCAAACACTTTTAAAAGTATATGATGGTCTAACCATTATACAGCACACCTGAAACCAAAGCAAAATAATATTGAATGTAAACTGTAATTAATAAATAAATAAATAATAAAGGCAAAAAATAGAAAGTTAAGAAAGAAGACTGGGAAAGAAGAAGAGCACCACTTTCCCAGCCATTCTTGAGGACCTCCACTGTCTCCTGCTGCGTGACTTATGTCTTGGCTGATGTTGGAGGGACGCTTACTCCCCACTCATGATGTTCCTTCCAGGTGGAAGGGCTTTTCTATTACAGTAACATTCCTGGCCTTTCCATATCCATACCCATATCCTGGGAGATGGTAGGTGCCATAATGGAAAGATGAATTTGAGAGAAGACATTGAGTTACGTGACTCAGTTTCTCCCTCCCTTGGGACTGACATGCGAGCAGAGAGCCCACATTCTGCCCTGTTCTGGCGTCCTTTATATAGGCCAGATTTCTCCGCTGTCGGGGGCCTTGTGGTCATCCAGTGCTGCCTGGTACTGGGTGGACATCTGTCTAATTCTGAGATTCAGTATAGAAAGCTCATCGTTACTGCCGCACACTTAAGTCTCATCTTCCACTGTGAGTAATGTCACAGTCAGTTTGGGCTGCTATAATAAAAATACCATAGACTGGGTAGCTTAAATGACAAACGTTTGCTTCTCACAAGTGTAGAGGCTCAAGGTTCAGCATGTGTGGGTTCTAGTGAGGACCCTCTTTTTGGTTTGTGGCTGGCTGTCTTCTCCCTATGTCCTCACCTGGCAGAGAGACAGAGAGAGGAAGCAAGTTCTTCTGAGTTTCTTCTTATAAGGGCACTAATCCCATCATGAGGGCTCCACCCTTATGATTTAATTACTTCCCTCCCAAAGGCCTCAGCTCCCAATACCATCACATTGGGCTTAGTGATTCAACATCTGAATTTGGGGGAGGGAAACACACAAACATTCTTTCCATAGCAAAGAAGAACAGTGTTTTTATCTCCATCTGCCTGACTCATGTGACTGTCTCTCAATTTTGTTCCAGACTTGAATGAGGAAGGGACTTCCTCAAATACCATTGGCCAAGGCCAGCATTTGGGAAGGAGGGTTGATCTGGCTGAAAGGGCCAGGACAAGCAGATGGTGTCTGGTTCAGCCCTTAACCAGTTTGCATGGAACAAATCCCATTCATTTTCCTTTGTGCACCTGCATCTGTGGCTGCCATAGCCCTGTCCTATAGCTGCTGCCCCTTCCCCGCACGAGTGTAACCCTTCACTGTGCTGGTTTGCTGCAGCTGCTGCAGACCTTTTTCTTCCTCAGCATTCTCTATCTGCTAATATGTTCTGGTGGAGGGGAAACTTTAGGGATGGAGAGAAAGAAGAGCATGCAGCTCTCTAGGCAAAGGCCGGTGCCAGCCTTCTTTAATACAAACTGATGCTTCTTCAACCCAGCAGATGCTATGAGACTCATATTTCATTAGGTTGAATGCTCTCCCGTGAAGCACAGCCCGACTAGCTGACCAGTTTGCTCACGTGCATGCGTGAGTTCGCAATATGATATGTATCATATAATAATATACACTAAGGCTAAATACAGGGTGGGGCAAAATTGATTTAAGGTTGTGAGTATGTGAAGCACAGTTTATTCTTGTATTATTAGTTATTAATTATTGTATTATTTTCCATAGAAACTACTGTAAACCTACTTTTGCCACATCCTCTATACACACAGATATCATAGGATGTAATACTACTGATGGATACACATATGCACAAGTAAAGCATGTGTGAACACAAACATTTGCCATGTACAATAGAACAACTCTGCACCAATAGTCATTAAAATTCAAAGTCAACAAAGATTGGGGACTATTTCCATATTTTTGCTATTCTCAAGGTCGTCAGCTCTTTGAAGCAAGCAACTCCTCTGACTTGGGATTTAATTTCCTTGGAAAGAGTGCATAGAAGGCAAACACGAGAACTTGGATCCTTTTCTGCCCATACAACCTGGAGCACTGCCCTCCTGCTTTGTTGCCCAGGTTTCATCGCATGGTTAGTGTGGTGGAGGCTGTGCTGTACAGGCTCCCTTAGCTTTTTTCTGTAGATGAGAACGCCTTTTCTGTTTCTAAGAACAAATAGCCCATGATTTGTAGGTAGCCCGGGGGAGGTGTAATTGGAGGGAGAAAGTGGGAAGGTTTGAAGAGGCAGGAAATACCGTAGCTCTCACCCACTGGAGACCTACATATTATGTGACTGGCAAAGGATGGGGTCCAGACATTCCAAGTGAATGTGTTATGTACCTCCTCAGTTACTGCAAGAATGATGATAGACAACTATGGTCAGTTTTGTACTCTTCGAAAGAAAGGCATTTATAGGTGTGACGGCAGGTAGATACATAGAGAGGTAGATAAAATGTGAATGAGGGGATTTTTGTGAGCTCGGCACTCTGTTGGGTGCTGTGAGGACACAGGGTGCTGAGACTGGACCAGCCATGCACCCTTCCCAATTGCTCGCTGCTTGCCCTTGCCATCTCTGGCAAGAAAGGGTCAGCTGTAGGCTCTGGAGGAACTGCTGCCTAAGAGCAGGACAAGTAAAGAGCCATGGAATTTGATAACGTAGAGCTGATATATAAAACTTTCTATTTAAGTCATCAAGCGTTCTCCAGACAAATTCCTTCAGGAGAGTGCCCCATGGGCGTCATGTTCGGTCTGTCCCCGTGCCTGTCCCACGGAAGGCATGATAAATATTTGTTGAACATATCAGCACACATTATTCACAAAGCCCTGTGCTGGAGTCCCGGTCAGGCAGGGACGCAGCGAGAGCAGCTTTGTGCTCACCACAGCTCTGAGCTGGAAAGGTGGGACTCGAGAGGCTTAAACTGAGTTTCTGAAATATTTCCCTTGGTCCTTTGCGTTTTCTGTTTTCCATTGAAGTCTTTCTCTTCCTCCAAAACAGGAGGTTTAATCTAATGGGACTGTGACTGTCTTACTAGAAACATAGCACTTTGCAAAGTTTGCTTCGTATAAGATTCCCTTTGATATTTACCTGTGGCAGGTGAGTTTGAAGGCAATGATATCCACTTAAGGCCTTAAGGCTGGAAAGAATGTTCTTTTTTTCTTTTTTAAAAGTTTTTGGTATATATATGTATATATATATGTATATATATATGTGTGTATATATATACGTATATATATATAATTGATTACGCCATTACAGTTGTCCCATTTCCCCCCTTCATTCCCCTCCAACCTGCACACTCCCTCCCACCCACATTCCCCCCCTGTAGTTCATGTCCATGTGTCACAAGTTCTTTAGCTTCTACATTTCCCATACTATTCTTGCCCTCCCCCTGTCTATTTTCTACCTAAAGTTTTTGGCACTTTAAAAAAAGACTTTATTTATTTGTTTTTAGGGAGGAAAAGTGAGGGATAGAGGGAAACATCAATGTGTGGTTACCTCTCAAGTAACCAGTCTCCCTACTGTGGACCTGGCAAGTACCCTGACTGGGAATCGAACTGGTGACCATTTGGTTAGCAGGCCAGCACTCAATCCACTGAGCCACACCAGCCAGGGCTGGAGAGAATGTTCTTAGAGTGGGAAGTGCCATATGAACAGTTGGTTGCTCTGCTCCAGCTGTTGCCTCCTGTGGACTGGCACCTCTGAAGAAAAAAACAAAATGGCTCTAGGTGCCTGGCACATGTATCAGACTCTGAGCCACAGTTATTGTTATTATTTATTATTAAAATTAAAACTACTGGTTTAGTGTTCATGGCAACTCTCCAAGGTAGGAATTATTGTGACCTGCAATTTATGAAGGAAGTAACGTGCAATTTGAGTAAGGTAGTATCACTAGTAAAAGGCAGATCGAGAACTGAAGCCAGACTCTTTCCCTTTTGTTGAGTGAATGCTTTAATGAATGAATGGCTGGTGATACCACAATATGCACCAAGAGTTGACCTGCTTGTTGATGGTTTGCAGTTCTTGTGTCTTTCCCCACATGTAAGCATGATTCATTATCTAAATTCATGGTAAGTTAAGTGATGTGTCTAGACCATGGAACTCTGTCAAATTCACAAGGTCAAATTCACTTTGCAAACAAGCATTTTAGTGAAAGGAGGCACCATCAATCAATCAACCAACTTTGCTCTTTGTATACAGGTACCTAGGCTCCCATCAAGGAGAAATTATGGAAAGCTGGAATTCAGATCGTCTCACATGCTCATTGTAGCCAGCTGTTTCCTCCCCAATTCTAACGTGAATGGCGTGTAGTAACCCCCAGTGAACTTCAGCTCTCTGTGTTCTCTCCTTGCCCCTGTGGAATAAATGAGCCCAAAGTAAGCACCTGGGAGGCCAAGGGAAAGGAAGACGGGACTGGGGTGATTCATATCTTGAAAGCGGTGTTTAATAATAATAATAATGATGGGAGTAATTTAAGATTATTATTTATAATTTCCTCATTCTTCCTCCTGTTGTCAACTTTAAAGTCGCAGGTGCATTTGGTTGTGTCATTCTTGATAATAGAGCAGCTAATATGTGTATCACTCTTAAGAACTTACAGGTGGGACTTCACAGCAAGCTCCTCGAGGGAGGTGCCATTATGGTAATTTAGAGAGATTCTGAGAATCTAGGCACCAGGCCTGGTCTGTTGACTCTAAGTTCACGGCTTCTCCAGAATCCAGGGCCTTCTTCTGGGGGCTTCTCTGCCCTTCCCTCCACTCCCACTCGGAGATTGTCACTTGCTTTGGAGAATTCATATGAACAATTCCCAAAGCCTTGAATTTTCCAGGCTTTGGGAGTTTGCCCTGAAACATACACAGTGATTTCTGTGCTAGATACTGACTTTTTGGTATTTCCTGCTGGAGCTCTGTCTGGGTGGAGTTCCCTTTGGAAGCACCAGAGTGTTCCTGTTTGTGCAGTTGATTTTCAAAACCTTAAATAAACTCTGTTGTGATGTGTTCAGAATCATAACAACTCAGCGACAATGTATTAAGCACCTACTATGTGAGCCTGGCACAAGTAGCTGAGGATAATGACCTCAGCAGACCTTGCTTTCAGTTGAGTCCAGAACACAGGTTAGTAAACAGGCATTTGCCTTCCACGTGGTACCTGCCATGAAAGACAAAGTCCAGGGGTTGGAGTTGGGAGTGGGGTGCAAACAGCAGGAGCAGCAAGCCCAGCGTGTGGCAAGACTTGGGCAGTGGTGTGTACCAGCAGAGGCGTCCCAGGGCCAGAAACAGCTGAAGTGAATCCTAAGTATAAGAAACTAATTTTTGTAGAATCTGTTCTCAATTATTTGCAAGTAGCTGATTCCACTTAACTTGCAAGAAAATTTTAAGCCTTTTTTAATGGCTTGAGTATCTCAACTCCCTCTGTTTTCATTGTGTATGAACTCAGGAGTATTGACCAACTGAGACAGCCTGCCTGAAGAAAGGTTTGGGACTGGGTAAATCGTTGCCTTTCCTGCCTGGACCAAGGACAAGGGAAAAGTGGGGTCAGGCAAGGAAAGTGGACTATACCCCAAGCTCCCAACAATTCAGGTCTTTACAGGGAAGTTCATTACTTCATTTGAAGTGTATTTTCAGGATATCAAGCAGGCACATCTCTATTCAAATACCCAGATAGGCAACAAACACATTTCAGAGCCACCAGATGTAAATGGCTCATGGATTGTATTCTCTTTCTCGGTTCTCCAGGCTATTGTTCCCCTCCATTAGTGAAAATAATAAAGACCAACTTCTTGCCAAAAGGAAAAATGAGGGCGGGGGTAGAGAACAACACAAAGACTTCTATGTGTCTGGCCAGATGGAATTCCCTGCCATTAGTCTTAGATCTACTTTTGATCTCTTGGTCAAGCAATAGAAATGCTTATTTAATTTTTAAACAAACTTCACTAAGGTATAATTTACATGCACTGAAGCATACCCATTCGAAGCACACCATTGTAAATTTTGACAAATGTGCGCAACCAGTGTAACCTTCTCCACAACATTTCAACTCCCAAAAGGTTCCTTAGGCCTTTCCCCCACTGCCTCAGCCCCAGCCCCAGGCAACTGCCGAACGGCTTTCTGTCACCGTAGATTAAGTCTGCCTGTTTCAGAATTTCCAATAAATGGAATCAAACCGTATGTATTCTTTCGTGTACAGCTTTTTCACCCAAGATAGTTTTTGAGATTCATTCTTCTTTGTGTATCCTAGCTCCTTCCTTTTTTTTTTTTTTTTTTTACATAAAATGCTGATTTTCGCAGTAGCAAACAATTGTTCAATGTACCACTCAGTAAGATGAGCAGATCAAGGAATTCCCTCTGGTTTAAAAATTCTGTCAACTGGCCCAGGAAATGAAGGCCTGAGAATTGCATTAGGTTAGTATGGATCACATTAAAGAAGTAGCCAGGCACATGAATTTCTGAGCTCCATGAGCCCAGAAGGACAGGGAGAGATGAAGTCTAGGTGAATGATCAAGCCTATTATAAAGGATGACAGGCCTATTTGTTCAGTTCTGTTATGAGCACAGCAAAAGGTGCCAATCCTGAGAAATAGAAATATACTTTGCTATATTTATGTGTGTTCGTCTGAGGAGGCCTGGCAGGGAGAGGTGGGTAGCAGAGTGGGTTCCTGCAAGACTGGAGTGGGCGGAGATGACCGCAGGAGGCGGAGCCTGTCCCAGGCCCTGTCAGTGCGCAGTCAATGGGTAACTACAATGACAGCTAATATTTACTGAGCACTATGTGCTAGGTCCTGTGCTATGTTCCTAATACACATTGTTTCCTTTAACCGGTGCTTGCAGTCTGCGTAACAGAGGCCTTCAGCCCCCCGACTGCTTCCCTCACCTCCCTTTACCACATTCCTGCACACGCTCGCCACCCTGTGCAGACATTCCTTGAGCTATTGGAACCACTTTGCGTACTGGCCCAGGCAACAGAAGTGCCTTGGACTTCGCTGGTGACTAACCAATACAGGGGGACAAGTACTGCAGCTTCCTGTGTCCCCTGTCTTGTCTCCAGTCCTTCCATGGCATTTGCTTGCTTCTCAAACTTGCTCTCTCTCCTTTCCTTCCCAGCACCATCCAGCCTCATCTGACTCTCTAGTCTCAGTGGAGTTCCCTGCATAATGACTCGGAACTGTCATTTAGCACTTGTCTTGGTTTTAAATTTACTGTGATATATGTGATTATTTCACTAATGACCAACTCCCCTTCTAGACTGCTGGCTCCAGGTCAGAGGCCCTATCTCTTGTGCTCTTAGCTGTATCTCCCCAACCTACTAGAGTCTTAGAACATAGTAATGGCTCAATAAATCCTTACTGAATGAATGATCTGAAGTTCTTTTAATTTCCTCGTCAGTATTCACTGGCCTTCCAGGTACTTCTAGGCCTCTGCATGGGCCAGAAAGGCATAATGTGTAACCCCCAAGAGTGACACGAGATTTCCTGCCCACTTCCGTTCTTCTGGGTGTTTAGAAAAGAGCAATATTCAGGGCCAGGTGACAGGAGTTCGCTCCAGGGGACCAAAGCATAGCGTCAGCCGTAGAGCTGAATGTAAAGATGGGTATGGAAGGCTAAGTAGAATGTCAATGATTAAGAGAAAATTTGAATAATAATTTTAATGAATTACACACGCATTCTGAATTATGTACGCATTCTTGGATTGCTGTACTTCTTAAGAAAGGTACATTTAGTCTCAAGTTCTTGTTAGGAAGCGGGTCCACACCTCTTTCCTCTTATCCCAGCAGTGATGATTCCCCAGCTCTATACAATTTACAAACTGCTTTGGAAGCGTTTGTGAAGAAAGGTGCCATATGAATGTGTGACATTATTGAAATAAGTGCTGATTTAGAGATTTCCCAGGTGAATAGTTAAAATATACCCAGGCACACACCTACACTCATGCCCCACACTCAGGGTGCTTTCTGCTCTGATCAGCAGACATAAATTTTTCTACCTGACAGTCAACTGTAAATCAAGAAGTGTGTTTTAATAGACACAACCTTTCTGCTTCTGTGCGCTGCTGTTTCAGGCAATCTTCACCTCCCAGGACACAGGACCTGAGGGATCTTGGCACATTCTCTCCACTGCACACAGAGAGGGTGTGCTTAGCAGCAAGGTAAATATTGGCATGCTGTACATGGGCAACGAATATAAATAAGTCAGGGTATCCTTAGAAAAGTTCATCTCTGGATCCACCATTTTTCTTAGCAATAGGTAAGAAAAGAGGAAATCATGAGTTTGCCAGTTTTTTCCCAAATTAAAAAAAAATATTTTTGTAATAGTGTAAAAGCTGGAAAGTATTTGAGACTCAACAAATGCTGAATAAATAATTTTGCTAATAAATATATGCCCTCATTTCTACAGACCTTGATTATTGGATTGGATTACTGAACTTTCTCCTCTTGACTAATTCCCAGGATCATCCCTGGTAACCCTGTCCATCGGTGTTTATTTGGAGTCAGTCAAATAAACCAGCTGTCTACACCCC
This sequence comes from Artibeus jamaicensis, assembly GCF_021234435.1. NCBI lineage: Eukaryota > Metazoa > Chordata > Mammalia > Chiroptera > Phyllostomidae > Artibeus > Artibeus jamaicensis. The sequence continues at coordinate 37,168,493 of NW_026522030.1, read as the reverse complement.
AAGGCCTTATGTCTGGACTGCAATACATTTCATTAGTCCTCATGGGCTGGGGACACTTTCAGATCTTTCAACACCTGGTAGACCAGGCTCATCCTTAATCTCTTTATGAAGCTTTTCTTGACATTCCCATAATTGCCACTTGATCCTGAACAAATGTGATCCCACACGTACGTTCAACACTGACACCACTGGCCTCTCCTGCAAAGTTCCTGCTCACACCCTGTGCCTACTCTGAGGCCACAACTAATGCTTCATTGCTGCGCAATTGTCCCCTTGTGATTTCTCAAGCCACGTCCCAAAGTATGTTGAATAATGTAGATTTTACTGAAATGTTCACAAGGAAGAAGAGTAGAGGGTTTACATTGAACACCATATGGCCACATAATGAGGATTTCATAAAAATCCTCATCACAAATCTCCATCATTCCAAAAGACTTTTCTCCCATCGCCAGCTGCCTTATCTCCTCTGTGTCCTGCATCCTCCCTTTCCTAAGGCTTCCTCCTACCCTGGGGTTCCTCACTATCACCCCAATCTCAATGAGCAATTTAGCCCTTTCAACCCTTTCTTCTTAACATGCATCCTTGAAGTTTTAGGTTCCATTCATCAAACAAAATATCTCTGAGGCAAGGGTGAAAAACCAAGCACATTTCTTTCCCTTCCACTAAAGACTGGAGCAACCTGAGGGTGGGAATCAAACCTTACATATTTTTTGCATTTCCTATGCAAGATATACGGGTGGGCAAAAGTAGGTTTATAGTTATTCCTATGGAAGAGACAAGCGGGTTATGATTATTACAATAGCTTATTACAATAGCTCAGAAAGTCACAACGGCACTGTAAACCTACTTTTGCCCAACCCTGTATTTATAAAGTGAAAGAACTAAATGAAAGAATATAGGCACAGATTAGAATCTTAAAGTCCCACTCTCATCGTGGTTTTCTCCTGTTGAAAGATCTTCTATACCTTTCCAATGAATGCTTCAGCCAACTGGCATTTCTCTGACTCTAGCACCCTGGCTAGCTATGATGGGCTCTCCCCGCTCAAGTCAACTGTACATGGTCTTGCCTGCAGGTGTCCATTCGGGTTGTCTCTGCAGGCCTGAAAGAACCTATGTCATTCACGACAGTGATTGGTGGTATGTTACCATCACCCAACTGAAGGTCAAGATGGATGCAACTAGTCTGGTCTTGTAGGCCCACCCAAGTCCTTCCTACTCTTTGAGGCTCAGTGCAGGTCTTCTCATCCTCAGGATACTTCAGTGAGGCCTCCAGTCCAGGCAGATATTTCTGGAGTCCTTAGGACATAAGCCTGAATGCATCCATTCTGATGGCACTTAATCTTTTAGTCCTATATTCTTTGGAATTCAGGGTATAAGGCTTTGAGGTCATTTCATCTTCCCCAAATGTGGTCATTCATAGGTCTATTTACCAGACTTTTAAGATTTTTTTCATTACCGGACTCGTGGTAGGTCTGTACTTATCTAATCCCTTGAAGTTATATGTGACTATTTAATTTACTTTGCCCAGTGAAATGTGAACAGAACTGACATGAGCCCCTTTAAGGAAGAAGCTTTCAGAGAAAGAAATGGAAAGAGCTGGTGAGTGACTGATCATGCTGTCTCTCCCCCTGCCATGGGGACAGGCAGTGTTGAGATGGACTGTCCATCAGTCTGGGTCCCAGAGTGAAGACCCAGCTGACTTACAATGGTTAAGTCATGTGAAGAAGTAAACCTTTGTTGTGATAATGCCATTTAGGTTCAGAGGTCATCTGAATAATAACAGAATTGAGTGACGAGTAACTGTGTGTAATTGTGTTACTGAACAAGAGGTCCGAGGGAGGGGCAATACAATATTTGGCCCACCTAGGGATGCCAAAAACTGCTATACAACAGGGGCCCCTCCCAAGGACAAAATACTAATATCTACTGGGCTCTTCTGTCCGCCGCCAATTGGAAGGACATCTCTCAATGCCAGAGATTTGTGAAAAGGAAACAAAATGTTTATTTAATGCTATTCAGGCTTAACGCCTCCACTAAAATATCAGAGTCCTTTAGGGTATACTCCTATACCCACACAGCTCCCTTCTCCCACTGTCCCAACTCCGGGTACCGTAAATCAGGAAAAGAGCACACGTCTGTGTTGCAGGCCGCTGGCACCGTCAGCTGTGTCACCATGCAGGCAGGATCTCTCTCTCTAGTTAATCCAAAGTACTGTGGTAGCCTCTCATGGTCCACTGGCAAGAGTTCTTTGTACCCAGTTCCAGTCAAAGTCTCTCTTGCCTTCCAGGCCACTTGGCCAAAGGGGGCACCCCAAAGCCGTGTGGGCCTCTTCTACCAAAGCTGCAGGAGTCCGCTCTCCACCAAAAGCATGTGGCTTTCTTCTTCACCTGGCTGCAGGGATCTCCATTCTGGCAAAGCTGCGTGGTTTTCCCTTTCACCTGGGCAGTTATCCCCTCATGTCCCGGAGCCCATCTTTTCCAAGCTCTCACACTGGTGCTCCCCACTCAGGAGTGCAGCCCCTAGTTCCCTTCTGAGTCCCAAGCTACTACCTTCTTCCTGGCTCCAAATTTGGCCACTGCTATTTAACATATCTATGAAACCAGTTAAGAGTTATAGATATGTTAAATAATCATTCCAGAGGTTAGCTGCAAAACTGTTGCTATGCAAAACAGCTCTCAATGGCCCTGCTCCATTCGTCCCTTAGCCCTTGTTGGGGGGGGTGGCGAGGACATCTTATATGTCTCTCCAATATTCCTATACACTTTGAATTCTGCATACCATTCCAAATCTTTTTTTGGGGGGGCCCCCCCCTGGCTGCACCCTGTATCAATTGCAGCACAACCTGTCCTTTCCAGATGGATGGTAGGCTCCTTGGGGGCAGCACTCGAACACAACTCACCTTTCTGTCCCCCAGGGAACATAGAACAGCGGACCCTCAAGCTGGACCCTCAAGCTGGATAAACCTGGGTTCAAGTGCAAGCTCTGTCTGCCATGTATTTGGGTGCAGGACTTCCGGCCAGTTATTTAAGCTCTCTGCGGCTGGAATAATATCGGTACCTACTACACAGGATTACTGTTGGGATTAAATGAGAAAATGTATGTAAAGCACCAGCACACACTAAATGGTCAGTCAACACCATTCTCTTAGACTTTCTTCCCATCAGTCCTGTGGGTTTGTAGGAACCCTTGTGTAATTCTCTGGGAACTACTTCTCTTCATTTACTTCCTCTGAGCCCTTGGTTACGTGCCTAGTTCCTGGATTTATTTCTATTTAGCTTGGTCTACCTCAGGTCCTTAGGGTTTTGCTTTTCCTGCTACATGCACACTCTGCCCTTCTGAGAAAGTCCCCCTGCAAATGGCTGGATTAGTAGTAGCCCCTGGCAAAGCTGGTCCAGTTGGGGGAGGAGGCATGCTTTTGAGATGGTGGTCTGCTGCTAAAATTTTAAACAATGAGGTAGGTGTAGTCAGGGAAGTGATTACTCTAGGGAAGAAAAAAATTTAAGATGTCATGGTTACCAGTTCTGAGGAAGCCCCGCCTTGGCGTGGGGCCTGGCTCCCATAGCAGGCGATCCCTCTGTGAATCCTGTGATTGTATCAGTGAGGGTAGCAGGGAAGTTAAGTAGAAGTTGAGACAAGAGCAGTTTAGACAGCAAGATAAATCTTCAAAGACTGACTACACAGGCTGAGGCTTGGTGTGTTGCCGGAGGGCTTGTGTTTTTTTTTGGACTCCTGGTCCAGGGAGGCTTGTGTTCACAGATTTACGTATTGTCCCTGAGCCCTTGGGGCCACCCCGCCCCCTCCGGGGAGCCGCAGCAGCCGTGTTGCGGCCTGTCCGGCCACCCCAAAGGTACTTGTGTAACTTGTTTTTCAAAGTCCTGGCAGGAGCTCCAGTCCTGAGGTGAGAAGGGGTGTTTCCATTCTGCAAGAGCAGCCCCAGAAAAGCCTTGCATCAGGGCCGTTCCCGATCAATCCCTGCTCCCCGGCACCTTCTTTCTCTGTGGGATGGCTTGTAGCAGCCACAGAGGTGATGCACCGGTCAAGCCCCGGGCCTCTGCCACTGCCTTCTGTTCCCTGCCCTCCCTGGAAAGGTGAGGAAGCTTCTTCAAGACAAAGCTTTTGTTGCCCTAGTGCCTGGTGCTGTGCTTTGCATGGAGCCCAGTGCCAAGTGCAGATGCTCAATAGATATTCATTGTCAATAAATTGTAAAAATATGTGGGCAAGAACACATCTGAGAGGGCACGCTGGAAGACATTCTTAACTGACACCCCAGTTAACAGCTTTCTCTGAATAGTACTTACATTCATAAGAACAATGATTATTATTTGTTAAAGATATACCTAGTCTATGATAAGCAAAGGCACACATTATTTCCTTAAATCCCACAAGAGTCAATAGTTCTACAAAATAGGTATTTCCCCAGTTAATAGCTGAGGGCTTGGAGGCACAAAGTCTGAGGATCTCACCTGAGGCCACACGGGACAACTGGGATTCAAAGCTCTTTGCATAACTGAAGGCCCGGCTCCTCCACTTCCCCTTTCTCCACACAACACCCCCCTCCCCCGCCCTCGCGCCCCACCCCCCATCCTGGAACAGCAGCAGGAAAGGGTGACTTTAAAGGAGACGCTGAGCGCCAATTCCACTCCCCTGCTGCAGGTACTTATGCATTCTTTTGGTCATTTCTTCCTCTGGCAAATAGCTTTGAATTCAGCCTGGAGAGCACACTGGGGAAGCAACCCCCACTCCCCACGATGTGGGCTTTGTCGTACCTAAGAACACCCACCCGTGTCCGAGGCCTTCTTGTACCTCAGTCTCAAACGGCCCCTCCTCTCCCACCTTCCAGTGTGGCCACACACAGCTTCCCTTTTTCCATTCCCTTCTGACTGGCTTCAAGGCCGGGTTTTCACTTCACTAGAGAAACCTTGCTACAGGTATTATTCTATGGACATTCCCTGCCACAAAATATGCACCCAGTAAATATTTATTGAATCGTATGCTAAATTCTAGACAAAAGAAGAAAGAGCCAGGGATCCAGAAGAAACCCGAAAAGCTTAGGGGGTGGGGGAGGGAAGTGCAACAATGGACTTGTCTCTCTTTTCCTTCCCTGCCTCCCTCCCTTCTAAGGGAAGCAGAGGCTTATTCAGCGTCAATGCTGTTATTTGGTTACAGTTGCATCCAAATAGATGGAACGACGCCAATCAACGCCAGGGTACAAGTGCATACGCAGGGGGTTGTTTTCTTGGACATGCTTCACTTGTAATTACTCTCCAAAGAGAAATACCCACACAACTTCCTGGACCCTCCGGGGAGAAATAACAATCGGACAAGTCATTTCTGTGGCCTTTTGCCTGCGTGTGTGCGCGTGTCGCATGCGCACATGGCTGGACCTTCAGTGCCTGTCCTGTCTATAGGGCGCCTTTCACCACCCATCTGTTCAAATGCCTGGGCCGTGGGTTGGCCGCGCAGTGCCTGCCACCACCGCCCGCAGCAGCGGCGGCAGCAGCGGCAGCCGCCACGGGAGCAGCCGCTGCTGAGATCATGCTGTTGATTTCGTTTCAGACAGCAGCCCAGTCTGTTGTGCAGAGTACAGAATGTTCTCTTCTGTGAACTGAGCTTGAACTTTTCCAACCCACTTTGTTTGAGGAACTATACAGACACAGAGGAGAAAACACAGGGAAGATAACCCTCAAATCGTTGAAATAGAGTTGTTCTCTCTGATTTTGGCCCAGGTCATTTGCTTTTTACTGCTTGAAATTTAAAATCCCATGCATTACAGTTCTCGGAAGAACAGAGTGGCTGTGATGTCCTTTTTCTAAGTCTGGACTTGGAAATGAACAAGTCTGTCACCACCTTTCCCCAGATTTTTCGTTCCCTTTGGGCATTCAAAGAACAATGACAACAAAGCTGTTTTCCTGCAAGGGAAAAGAAAGGGCCCCCAGTGCCTGTGACTCCTCTCTCACTTGTTCAGGCTATCATGATATTACAAATAGCGTCCCCTAATTCGCTCTATGATCCAAGATAATTAATACCAAGGCTATTGGATCCTTGTGTTACAGAACAGAGGTCCAAGGGGGGGGGGGGTATTTGGCCCACCCAGGGATGCCAAGAACTGTTACAGAACAACAGGGCACCCCACCCCTAAGCATAGTACACTAATACCATCTGGACCACCTACTGGGCTTGTCTGTCCACTGCCAGAGGAAAGACATCTCTCAATGCCAGAGATTTGTGAAAAGGAAAGGTTTATTTAAAGCTATACAGACCTTAAGTAGTGACCCAATGTCCCCCATTAAAATAGCAAAGTCCTTTAGGATAAAGGAGATGCCCACAGTCCTTCCTTCTCTCCCTGCCTTAGTTCGGGGTACCGTATCTCAGGAAAAGAAGCACAAGTCCGTGTTTCAGGCCACTGGCACCATCTGGTAAGTCGCCATCCAGGCAGGATCTCTAAGTACTCCAAAGCCATGTGGCACCTTCTCATGCTCTACTGGCAAAGAGTTCTTTCACCCTTCTTCCAGGCAAAGTCTCTTCTTTCGTTTACCAGAGCTGCGGAGAGGGTAGGGTCGTCACTCTGGCAAAGCCCAGTGGCAATTCTCTGCTACAGCTGCATGGTGATTCTCTCAACCCCCAGCTGCGGGAGTCCCCACTCTGGCAAAGCCTCGTAGTACTCCTCTTCACCTGGCTAAGAAGGGGCTCTCACTCTGCCAAAACCATGTGGTTCCCCCTCAATGGCTGCTGTGTCTGGGTTTAAATCCCCGCACCAATCTTCCTCTGTACCCCTATTTCCGACTCCTTCCACGATCAGTTACACCTGCCAGCATTCCTGTATTATTCCAAGTTTACTGAGCTGCCATTGTGAGTCTGGGCAGGTATGGCCCGATGTCCCGGAGCCAATCTTCTCCAAGCTCCCACACAGGTGGTGTAACTCAGGGGACCTGCCCCCCAGTTACATCTTGGGGGGAAGTGACTTTCATCCCCCTGGCTCCAAGCCTGACCACAGCCATTTAACATATCCAAGTGACCTGCCAAAGGCTATAGATATGTTAAATGGCATGCCATGGATTAGCTGTAAGGCTGTGGCTGTACAAAACAGCCCTGCATGTTCCTGTTCCATGTGTCCCTGCCCCCAACTCGCCCCTGTGGGGGAGGGGTGAGGACATCTTATATGTCTCTCCAATAATTCCTATACACCTTGAGTTCTGGACACCATTCCAAATCCCTTTTTGGGGGGCCCCCTTCTTGGCTACACCCTGTATCACTTGGCTGCCATATAAGTCAGAAACTTGAGAACCTGCCGATGCTTAGTAAGGTGGTTTGAAATTTCTCTTCTAAAACAATCTTTACCTAGTTTTACGGCTGAGTCTCCAGTTCGGGGGAACACATGAGTGGTTTAGGGGTGTGCTTGGAGGATCTAAGGGTGAGGCCTCTATAGGTTAAGCAGTGGAAGTTTTCCAACTTAGTATTTTTAATAGCAGTGAAGTCTTTTCTTTATACTAAAAATTAGCAAAAACCCACTGGGGAAGCAGAAGAGCAGAACTTTGCATGAGCCCTGGGCTCTAGACTCTTACTTGGGGGAGCACATATGGTATGGGGCAAGTCCTGTCTTCTAAAGCTCTTCGGTGAAAGGGGCATGAAGCTTGCATGCCTACAGAGGCATTTGTAAGTGCTGAGTGCCATACTGCAGTGCCAATGAAAGAGACTCTTCTCTTGAATTCATAGCTCCAGCAGCTACCTCCTAGTTTTAGGGGGGTGATATCTTGTAGGTCTTGCTCACTACTGGCAAATGGGAGATTCCTACAAGAGTGTCTTTACTTCTGAGATGATTCCAGTTCCTGGACATGCCCTATGACCTTTTCTTTCCAAGTCAACATGTCATCAGGATATTGGTTAATTAGTTCATTTATTCTATAAACTTCTATTGAATACTTACTATATTTACATTATTGGATCTAGGGACCAGGAGAAGAATAAGATATGTTCACTGCTTTCAAAGAGTTTACATATTTCCCAGTGGGAGGAGCAGAGATAAACACACACACACACACATACACACATGCACATATGCATGTTCACACATATACACGTATAATACATTTATACATATATAATATTTATAATACAAAGGAGGGTGATGCATGTTTAATGAAGGTACAAGTAATAAACTGTGAAAGCAGAGGATTACAGGAACAAGATGAGGATTCTACAAGGTAGAAGTTGAGACAAGGGCAGTTTAGACAGCAAGATAGAGAAATCATGAAAATAGGTAAACTTTGTGGTTAATAAAATTGTGTATGGGTAATGAATAGTTCTTGTGACCGAGCAGCTGATGCGAGAGTGTGTAAGAAGAAGCAAAAAAGAAATTGAGCCTAGATCAGGGGTGTCTGTGTCCCCCCTTGGTGCCCACCATTAACCTTTCTTGCGAATTTTGTATGAAGCCTCAAAATCCTTCTCAAAACAACTCCCAGAAATGCTACCACTGATCAATCAGCTTGGGTTGGCAGCTGAGATAAAACCATTTATCATTCCTGGCTTGGGCCTTAAATCCCATGCTTAGACACTTGTATTTTATTGGGTTGTTCTTGGGGAATTATTGCATGTTTTTAAGAAACACAATGATATGAGTGAGTGACATGATTCAACCTGTGTTTTTGTGAGTTAGCTGATGGCCATGGGAAGGATCCATGAGACAAGTGAGAGACTGACTGACTTCAAACAGACTGAAGACATAGGGATCAGTAAGAAGACTACGGACTACACAAATCGTCTGAACCATGGGAGTGGGAGGGCAGAGTAGGTTGGATGGACGGAACACTGGGGAGGCAGAAATGGTGGGGCTTGGTGACGATAGAGGGAGAAAGAAGACTTGAGGATTACTGAGCTTTCTCATCGGGGTTATAGAGAAGAGAGAGGACTGCTATAGTCTGCGTGCATCCTCTCAAAATTCGTATATTGAAATCCTAACCACCAAAGATAATGGTAGTAGGAGATGGGACCTTTGGGAGGTACTTAAGTCACAGGGTGAACCCCTCATGGATGAGGTTAGTGCCTTATAAAAGAGGCTCCAGAGAGATGCCACGTGAGGCTGGAAGAGGGCCTTCCCCAAACCATGCCCCTGCCATGATCTTGCACTTCCAGGGTCCAGAATAGTGAAAAATATTTTGTATTGTTTATAAACTACTTAATCTGTGATATTTTCTGATAGCAGCTTGAATGGACTAAGACAGGGGCCAAGAGAGGAAACACAGGGAAAAGGACTTTGTGCCTTTCTTTTAATAAAGGGAAGATGATGAGTTGAGTTTTAGTCAGATTGACCTTGATGGGTCAATAGGACATTTATGGAGAGAATTCCGGCCATCATATGCAAATACATATTTGGAGTTAATAGCTAAAGAAATGATTAAGTATTTAGCCACATGATGGAACCAATAAAAGCTTTGGGAGTACATGTCATCACCTAGAAAGGGAGCTATGCGTGTCATTTATAGGTCTTTGGAAAAAAAGAGGGCCAGTTTAGATCTTGAGGGGTGCTTACATGAGTGAACACCAGAGGAAGAGCACCCCAGAAATTATATAAATCCCTAATAATATGGGGCTCCATTAGTTAAACCTAGTCGTCCCCTTCTGAGTCTGACTCTTTAGTACAGACCATGACTTGCCTGAGGGTACCCTGTGTGGTGTCTGTGAGAAGTAAGGAGCATAGGTAACGTCCCCCTGTGTGTCCCCTAAGGCACTGTTTCTCACACTTTTCTGATGGTTGACCACGAGCCATGGTGAAATACATTTTACATATACATATATAACTACTATTAGTCACTAAAACAGAAGATTTTATGAAACAACATCTACCTGTATCTTCCGCAATTAATGCTATTTTCCATTTTGTTTTATTTGATTTAAAAATGCTATTTGGGTCCCAGTCAGCTGATCTCACAACCACTAATATGTGGCTCCCTGCAGTGAAAGACACTAAGGGGCTGTGGTTTCTGGAGGTCCATTCTCCTTGTGGTTGGCATCTTTCATGGGAGAACAGAGTTCGTTAGTGTCTTCCCAGACTAAGGACCAGTGGAGAACTGCTGAACTCTGTCTCCAAAGCCTTTTCTTCCATACAGGGATTTTTAGCTTTGGGAGGAGGCAGAAGGGAGTTCCACCAGCAGGGTCGCTTATGTTGGTCCTAGATGCTAATAATACTTAATACCAACAACAACAAGAACAACAGCAGCATTACTGAATCAGGCACTTTGCGCACATTATTAGCATAATTAAATTCTTACAATAAGCCTCCGAGGGAAGTGTGATTATTCCCTCCATTTTACAGATGAGAAATGCTGAAGCCAAGAGCGATAACTTGCCCATGATCATCCAGTCAGTAAATGGTGAAGCTGAGATTCAATGTCAACGTGCAGAGTAGGGACAATAAGCTGTACCTTCTTTGGTCTCCCTGGGCCTCTGTGTTGTCCCCACCGGTCCCTCGTGTGTCTCTTAGCAAGGCTTGGTCTTTTCTTATGGTACTCTTTCTTCCTTTTCTCTGGGATCCTCTGTGCATTTAAAAAAAGTTGCTTAACTATAGTGAAATATGTGACATGCATTCAGGAAGTGGAGGCAGGAAAAGAAGCAGGAGAGAGAAAGAATGAGGAAGGGGGCAGGACAGGTTGATGGGTAGGCTTTTGAGACCAGGTTGAAAAATGCTGTCTGAAGGGCCTCATCCCCTTTACCTGGCAACAGCGTCTGGACTAACTCCCCGCTTCCGTCTTCATCCCGGCAACCCGTCCACCCTCCACATCTCCACCAGGCTTATCCTTCCAAAGCAGCACTGTCATCGCCACTCTCCGACTTCAGGCTGCCAGCTCATCCTGTCCCAAACTGAACTCTTCCTCTCCCCCTTCAGTGCCAACTCACCCTTTCCACTCCTCTCCGTGTCTGCTCCTCAGATGGCCATCCCACACTCAACACTGGCCCCAACCTATCTTTCCCACGCCTTTCCCACTTTCCCCACATGGAGCTTCAGCGGGCAACTTTTCTCTCCATCCCTGATCTACATGCCTGTGCCCAGGTTGTGTCTATGCCTGCAGTGTACCCCTTCTGCTCCCCTTCTATGCCTACCCATCCTTCAAGAGCCTGTTCAGCACTTGCTTCTGTTCTTACGGCTCCCCCTGACCTCTTTTACCTTTGCATCTTTGCTTTTGTACCATGCATTTAGGAATATCACTAAATACTGTAGAATATTGAAGTGGTCCATGCTAACCCTTAACCAGATTCATTCCTTTTCAAACTATTTATCAAATTGCCTGTTCAGTTTCAGACACAGAAAATTTAAGGACACTGAGCATAAGAAGACGTGTCATGGTTTCAGGATCCACAAATAGGCCCAGCACAATCAGTGTAGGAGAGCTGTTGGTTTTGACACTCAACTTCCATTCACCTTTGAGAAAAATATTTCGGTTTTCTCTTGGGCATTCCCCAAAGTCTTAGCCCATGTTGTATGAGCATGATGACCGCCCCTCGAGCGAGGACTGGGCATGTGACAGAGGCCTGGCCACTGAGAGAACTGCCTTGGTTCACAGATGGGTATGTGAGTCTAGTTAGGCCAGTGGAAGTCAGCCCCGAGTTCTTATTAGAACCCAGGAGGCTAAGTGGTAAAAAGTGAGCCAGGAGCTGCTGGCAGTTATTATTGCCACCCCTTGGAGAAGGCCTGTCTGCCGATAAAGCCAATGTGGAGGAAATCAGAGTTGAGGGGCGGAAAGCAACTGATTCTGTAGAACATCTTTTAAGCGCTTAGATCCAGCCATGACTGCGCCTTGAAGTCAATAAATTCTTTTTTGGTTTAGGTTGATTTCTGTTGAGATTCTGTAGCTAAAAGAGTTCTGTTGCAGTGGTTCCTTCTAAATCCATGATTCTTGCAAGTGAATAACATGATTCTCTGCCAGTGAATAACAACACCTCCAAGGACAGCTTGCTGGCTGCTGACCTGAAACTGTTTTCCTAACTGGCCCAGGCTGATTCCCATCCCACACCAGGCTGGGGAGAAGGTCAGGTTAGAGTCAGCCAGTGGGTCTAACATGACTCTGGTCATACACAAACACTGACTTTTTTCCTGCATCAAGTCTTTCCCACAGTGCCCTGCTTGGTGCTGATAGCCTCCAACTGTTCATTGTAAATCTGGAGCTTCTGGGCTGGCTTCCGTTGGCTGCTTTACGCAAATAGTTGGTTTTGCCTCTCTGCCAATGACAGAGATGATCCTCTATCATTCAATATACTGGGCATATCTCAGAATGAGATAGGCTCTTCATATTGAACAAGAGTTACCGTAATGTGTTTATAAATCTAAAGGGGGCTCATCAGTTGCTGGTGGTAATAAGGTGACTACACAGAAAGGAAAACTTAGAGTAGCTTTCACTGAATAACGGGTATATTTCATAAGTACCAACTAGAAATTATAGACCAAACCTTTTTAGTCATCTTGCACAGCTCTGAGCCAGTAGCTGCTTAAAATAAATACTTCTGGTGATTCACAATGCTTTTCACCCTCGACATTATTTAGAGCTATAATTGAACAAATAGAGAACAATACAGTAATCATTCCCACCTCTGCATTAAGGAATGGTCAAGTATTCCTGAGCTAGTGGTAGGAATGTTTTTTTTCTTCCAAAGTTTAGCTTCTGATTCTTGGAATGTCAGTCCCCAAAATCAGAGGATGGGGGAACATTTGAAAATGATTTTACCAGAACAGCTTATGCCTTGAACTAAACCACTGCTTTACCTTAAATGTCCCCAGGCTGCCTGAGCTGACTTCCTGCGCCTACATTTAGTCTCTGGAGAAGGTCACACATGTGCACACCCTTGGCTCAGCCCCACGCCGGAGATTCTCCAGCAGAAGGTGTCCCTCTTTGCTTAAGTGCTTCTGCCTGGTGAATATTGGGAACGTTTGGGGTGTCCTCTCTGGCCCCTATTAGCTAAATTCCTCTGTAGTAAAATATAATAAAATAATTTCAGCGACCTTCTGCTAAAGAGCCCTATAAACAGCTCCTGTTAGAGGCACTTTGAGAGGTAAGACTAGCCAGCCACTGGTCTGCATGTGAGATGGGTGGGTAATGAGAGATCTTATAAGAGAATAGATTTAATTAGAACTTGTCAGTAATACAGTCAGCTAGTCCCTATTATTATTCTCTGAGACAGAACAACACCTCCCCCCAAAGATCTGGTAACAGTTTTACTTTTCTTATAGTCAGGAGTTGGGAAGTGTCTAACCCACCTCCTTCCCCTCACCGAGGTTGGGTAGCCAGTGGTTTCAGGGCAGTGGTTCTCCACAAAAGTGGTTCTCAGTCTTGGGGGCACGTTAGAATCACCCGGGGATCTTAAAACTGTTGGTGCCTGCCCTGGCTGGTGTAGCTCAGTGGATTGAGCGTGGGCCTGTGAAGCAAAGGGTTGCCGGTTCTATTCCCAGTCAGGGCACATACCTGGGTTGCAGGCCAGGTCTCCAGTGGGGGACACACGAGAGGCGACCACACATTGATGTTTCTCTCCCTCTCTATCTCCTTCCTGTCCCCTCTCTCTAAAAATTAATAAATAAAATTAAAAACAAAAAACAACAAAACAAACCTGTTAGTGCCTGGAGTCCACCCCCAGAGACTCTAAATTATGAGGGTGGGGTTGCACCTTCACATCAGGATTTTCCTGGGTATTTATAATATGCTATTGTATAATCTGAGCAGGTCCGGGGGGGGGGGGGGGGGAGGCTAAATCCAGGCTGTTTGAACAGTTTATCATTGCCTGGAATTTACTTTCTGCTGTATGTCGCACAATATGACTTCATAATGAAGAAATTAGGAAAAATCCTTTGTTTGCTTTTTATTGTGAGTGGGACTGCTCGTTGCACAGGATGGCTGTGAAGCCTAAGTGAGATTGTGTAGCAGGGGTGCTGGGGATCCCCGAGTGCTTTGTAAACCAGGAGTTGCAGCCTCACACACCTGCTTGGGAGTGGGGATGGGCTCTGGCAACACACGAGGGAGGAGAAGAGAGGGCAGGGTCGAGGGTAAAAAGGAGGAGCAGGCGGGGGTGAGCCAGGAGTTCTAGCTCAAGGTGGTAACACTGACCCAGGTCTGGCTGATTGTTGCCAAATGAATCTGCCCCTAACGTTACCAGAACTTTTTTTTTTTTTTTAAAGAAGACATATGTTCGGATTTGTATGCAGAATTTCTCAGTTTTAAGAACACCAAGTGCCAAAACATGTATTTGAGAACTAGACCCATGGATTGTGATTTTGTGAACTCTAAAACTGTACAGAAGCAGGAACCTGTTTAAAATCAATTTTTTTTTTTTAAAGTAAATGTCTTGCCTTGGCTGGTGTAGCTCAGTGGATTGAGCGTGGGCCTGCAAACTAAAGGATTGTGGTTAGATTCCCAGTCAGGGCACATGCCTGGGTTGCAGGTGAGTTCCCAGCAGGGGACGCACAAGAGGCAACCATACATTGATATTTCTCTCCCTCTCTCCTTCCCTTCCCCTCTAAAGATAAACAAATAATGATTTTAAAAAAAGTAAATGCCTCCATTTCCAAACTCATATTCCCATTGTCTTATGGATTGACTCCCTTCTCTACAGGGGGAGAAGTCCTTCTCTGCTTTGCTAGAAGAAGAGGAGTTCTTTATCCCTGGGGACACTGAAGAACACATTAGTTAAGTTTTTTACAGTTTCCTGTTTTAAGGAGTTGTCATGCCTGGTGGAGAAGATGACCTGGGGAGGAGTTCTGAGCTGGAAGGGATCTTACCTGCTGTGTTATGTGGTTTCCTTTGCCAGACTCTGGCAAGCCTTTGTACCAAGCTGGCAGGGTCAGGCAGGGTCCATGGGGTCGGTCTGGAGGCAGAAGGGAAAAGGGGGTGTCACAAAGGGACGCTGGTACAGTACTGACAGAGCTCCTGGTGCACAACTGTCCTGTGTATGCACAGAGGGTGGTATCAAGAGATGCACAAAGTGGGTGGTATTTAAGGTAGGCTGTAAGAGGGAACTGAGAAGAGACTAATTTCTTTTTTAATCTTCACACGACATTTTTCTTTAATTGCTTTTTAGAGAGAGATGAAGGAAGAGAGGGAAACATCGATGGGAGAGAGAAGCATCAGTCGGTTGCCTCCCATACTCTCCTGGACCAGGGATCGAACAGGACGATGCTCCAACCAAGCCACACCAGCCAGTGCAAAAGAGACTAAAATTTTGTCATGCGGAAAGGAGGTGCTGAGAGTCAGAACTAAGTAAGATTGATGTATCCTCACGCTTTTTGAAACTGCTAGATTTTGACATGAAGGTTTGGCCGTGGAACCAGTGGATATACTGCCGTTCTGCTCCCTCATTCTTATGACTTTAAAGCACGTCAAGGAAGAACAAATATAAGAGGGAAGAGAGAAGACTGTTGTTTGGACATAAATGTCCTTAACAGAGTCCAGGAGTGATAGGGAAGCTATTAAAACATACAATGATAAATTGATTTATGCTGAACCGAGCTGCACCAAGTTAAACTTATTTTCCCACACTTTCTTTGAAGGTCTCTTTAGTTCCATATTTATTGTATAAGACAGCTCGTAATGCCCTCTCAAGTGTGGAGAAACAGCAGAATTCCTCAGCCAGAAGAAAACAAAGAAACACCAAAAGGTTGTAAAAGCAACTTCTTCAAGCTTAAGACATCATATCATAGAAAACAGAGGAGAGAACTGTGGTAAATTCCTTTGTAAAGCAACTGTAGTATGTGTAGTCCCACCTAAGTTTATGTGTTTTGTGGATCTGATTTTGGGTTTTCTTAAAGTAGGACATACCCGTGCCCTATCAGGACCTCTCCCTAAGAGTGAAGCAACCTTGAAATGAATCAACATGAGCAATTACTACCATCAGTAATTCTCCCTCTCATACCATGCTATCTATATGGGTTTCCTATTTGGTATTAAGAGCTGAATGGAGGACTTCCGCCAAGATGGAGGTTTAGGTGGATGTGCCGTGCCTCTTCACACAACCAAGTTTAGGGACAACTAAATATTAGCATCAGAAAACACAACCAGAACACGGAAAACTGAACTTTTCGGAAGTCCGCTAACAACAAATTCTTCAGCCCGACCGGTAAGGGGCGAAACCGGCGTTGGGTGAGGAGTTACAAAGGAGGGCTCGGTCGGACCCGGGCGCGGAATCCAGACGCGCGAATCCAGTCGCACGGGTTCCAAACCCAGGATTGGACCTAGTGAGCGAC
This sequence comes from Artibeus jamaicensis, assembly GCF_021234435.1. Taxonomy (NCBI): domain Eukaryota; kingdom Metazoa; phylum Chordata; class Mammalia; order Chiroptera; family Phyllostomidae; genus Artibeus; species Artibeus jamaicensis. The sequence goes on along the minus strand of NW_026522030.1, from coordinate 37,152,277 downwards.
CGAGCAACCCACCGGGGGAGCGACTACGGAGGAGTCAGTGGGGAGGCGGTGCAGCGAGTTGACTGTGGTTGCCTAATTGCACGCGAGTGAGGGAGTGAGCGGTTGGACCGGCGGCGGCGGCGGCGATAGACGGCGCCGCCATTTCCCCGCTCTGACCACGCCCCCACATACAGCGTCACAACCCAGTGACCTGGGACTCCAAGGCGCCGCTTCTCCCACTTAAAGGGCCAGAACAGACCAAAAATGTCACAGGGAGAACTCAAAGCCCCAGAGATAAATCTAAGTGACGAAGAAATAGCAAAACTCTCAGACGCACAGTTTAAAACACTGGTCATCAGCTTCCTCACAGATCTGGTTGATTATAGCCACAAATTAGAGAAACATATGAAGGCTAAATTAAGGGAAATGAATGGAATTCCACAGGAAACCCATAGAGATGAAAAGGAAACTGGGACTCAAATCAATGGAGTGGACCAGAAGAAACCAAATAATGGCCAAAGAGAAAAGAGTCAAGGAGCAAGAATTCAAAGAAATGAGGAGAGTCTTAGGAACCTCCAGGACATCTTTAAACGCTCCAATATCTGAATTATAGGGGTACCAGAAGGGGGGAAAGACACAACCACCAGTGGAAAAACTATTTGAACAAATAATAAAAGAAAATTTCCCCAATCTGGCAAAGGAAATAGACTTCCAAGAAATCCAAGAAGCCCAGAGAGTACCAAAAAAGTTGGACTCAAGAAGAAACACACCAAGGCATATCATAATTACATTAGCCAAAATTAAAATGAAGGAAAGAATCCTGGAAGCAGCAAGAGGTAAGGGGACAATCACCTACAAAGGAGTCCCCATCAGGCTGTCAGCAGATTTCTCAAAAGAGACCTTACAGGCAAGAAGGGGCTGGAAAGAAATATTCCAAGTCATGAAATCCAAAGACCTACAACCAAGATTGCTCTACCCAGCAAAACTTTCATTTAGAACGGAAGGACAGATAAGGTGCTTCTCAGATAAGACCAAATTCAAGGAGTTCATCATCACCAAGCCCTTATTATATGAAATGTTAAAGGGACTTATCTAAGAAAAAGAAGTTAAAGAAACATGAACAGTGAAAGGACAACAAACTCACAGTTATTAACAACCACACCTAAAACGAAAGCAAACTAAAAGGACAGCTAGATCAGGAGTGGAAACATAGAAATGAAGATCTCAAGGAGGGTTAGCAACAGGGGAGTGGGAGGAGGAGATGGGGGGAGAAGGTACAGAAAACAAGTAGCATAGACAGTAGATAGAAAATAGATGGGGGGGGCAAGAATAGTATGGGAAATATAGAACCTAAAGGACTTGAGACACATGGACATAAACTAAAGGGGGGTAATGGTGGGGATGGGGGGGCAGGGTGGAGGGGAATGAAGGGGGGAATAGAACAACTGTAACAGCATAATCAATTCAAAAAAATTTAAAAAAAAAGAGCTGAATGAAGTCATAGTATGTTAAAGTAGGAAGGGAGTGTCGATATCCTTCATTCTGTCCTCTTCAATTTGTACACAGGAACTCTGAGGCTCAAAGAGTTAGAGGGATCTGTCAGGGTCACATGGTCGAGTAGTGATTATAATGACATTCTTGATCTTATCTAATAACCGTGCCCTACTTCTTCTCAACAAAATACCAGTTTTGGGATTTTTCCTTTCTCACCATGACTCAGGGATAATCAAAGTGACACAATTTTCAGCTTCAGGGTAGATCCTGGTTAGTCTAAACTAATCAATTCATTCTCTTGGCAACTGCTATTGATCCAGTGGTGAGGACGCAACGTGTGATGGCCCCAACAGACCGGGGAGAGGGCTTATATCTCATGCATGCAGAAGACTCAATCTCCTGCATGTGGCCTCCATTACCATTGGGAGCCATTTTTCCCACCATCATGTGCCTATTTAGCGAAGGTGTCCAAGCACAATTAGAACACAGGTTGACCTCTATTAAGTGAAGGGCACTTTTCAACGTATCACAAAATTGACTCACAATTCCCTGCAGGCTAGACTATTCCACTGGGCATCTGGGCAAAGGGAACATTTCCAACTTTTTCAAGTTGCTGGGTAGAACTGGTGAGTAGCCATCGAATGGCACTAAGAGAATTTCTCTGGCTCAGTCCTTGGTGATTGAACCTTCTACTGGTCCCCCAGTGTGGTGAATGGCATTGCCTGTATTTGCATATGGCTAATGAGAGTTAAGAGGAAGAACGTCCCTTACCTAGCCAAGATACTTTGGTTGTAAATGACAGATGATACAATTTAAGCTGCCTTAATAAATAAAATGTCCTTGGAGGTGTGACTAAATCTACAGGCTCAAATGATGTCACTAGGACCCTGCCTCTATCATCTGTCCCATCATCTACATTGGCTTTATTTATTCCTACATTCCACACAAAGGCAAGATGGGAGGAACAATGCCAGACACCCCTTCTCCCCTGCTCAGCACCAATAGAAACGAGGTGAGCTTCTCTCCTTCCGAGGTGATGCGAATGTCCTAAACTTTGGGGTGCCCAACATGGGGTATGAACAATTTGTTTCCTGTAGAGAATTACCCTGCCTGGTTTCAGGAGCTGTAACACGCCCCCATGGCTAAGGCTGAGTGATCGACCTTCAGACCATAGCCACCAAGGAGACAAAGCTTATCTCTATGGCAGGGGACCTTATCTCCATGGCACCACCTCTGCTCCTTTCACTTCACCCTGCCTGGCCCCCAGTGCTTGATTGTTTAGCCAGTGACAGGTAAAATTCCTCAAGGGAGGGATGACCTAAGACAGGCATGATCATAGGGGGCCCCAGGGAAGGACTTGGGGGCTACAGAAATAGGGAGTGATGAACCCTCACACTTCAGCTTTGATGTAGCCTGAGTCTTCATTCTGTCTGCAAGATGTTTCCTAATCTCTTGGCTGTCTTACTTCCCCTGCCTGACTTAAGCCTGAAACAATGCTGGAGGTGGGTGTGGCCCTGTGCTGGAAAGGGCGGGTTCCCTAGGGTGGTCAGGGTTAAGAAAGAATATGTAAAGTCCTATGAAACCTGCTTTGTTTAGAATGCTTTCAATTAAATGATAAGGGCCCAAGCAGGTAGTGAGTTTGTTCTCCAAAGTTTTATGGCCATTTAACTATCTGACCCTGACTCAGAATAGGCCCTCAGAGCTTTTTGTACATTATCTATTGTTTGATCCTTAGTGCCTGATAATAACTGAGGTTTACTAGTATTCCTGTGCAAAATGAACCTAATAAAAGCACCTTGAGAAAAAGGCTCTTGGCTCTTCTCCTTTGAAAGATCGGGTACCTTTACTCCACAAGCAGATTGTGTCTTGGTAGACTTATTCTCATCCATGGTGGCAGCAGTGGCAGTGGTGGGGGCAGGGGGTGGTGCCCTGCAGGTGGAGCCCACCCCTCATTTCCAAGCAGAAGCTCCAGGTTTTGAGCTGCCTCATGATTTTGTGGGTCACTGCACTGGGGGTGGGGTTTATGTCAGATTGCATCTCAGCCTTTCTTACCGGTGTTGATGATGTTTCCCTCATTTATGATGTGAAGGGGTCTACTTCAGTGTGGCTTCTCTGCTCATTTGCCCAATGGCAAGGGTTCCTTCCACCAGTCCTTGCTTTTTTTTTTTTTTTAAGAAGATATTATTCTATATATAGCTGTAAATTCCTTGCCTCTGTGGAAAAGGAGGAGGAGGAGGTGAGTTCAGGCTCTTTCTACATCGCCATCTTGAACAGGAAACAACTGTGTAAATATCTTCTTGCATCTCATTGGCTCTGGTTGGATCATGTGCCCATTCCTGATCCAATCACTATGGCAGTGCTCTGAATGGCCAGGCCTGAGTTGCATGTCTCTTCCTGAACTGGAGAATGTAGACTGAGAATGGCAGCAGATCCCCAGGGGAAAATTACTTTTCTGTTACCCAGGAGACAGGGGAATAGGTGCTGGCTGTCCAACTCAATATCTACAAGCTTTTCTAAATGTGTAGATATTTTTGGCTTATATTGTGCAAGAGCATAGAATTTGAAGTCAGAAAACTGAAATTTCAGTTCTAGCTCTCTGAAATTCAGCTCCACAATTGCTAAATGGCAAAGGATGCCTTTTCCCAATTTGATCCAGGTTTTTTTCTGAGGCTTGAATATGATCCTGCATAGGAAAGCCTTTTAAAATGTGTTGAGGACTACCAGCGGTGTCCATCCTGTGGCCCATGGGCTGCCCGCAGCCTAGGATGGCTATGAATGTGGCTCAACACATTCAAGATGCCAAAAGGGTGGACACCCCTGGAATGAGGGAGTGTTGTTTTTGTTGTTATTACTGTTATCTTTTCTGAATTTCTTCCACTCATGCTCTAATTAGGATGCAATTTTTTTTTCATGCAAGACATGAAGAGTAAATACATCATTAGCAACTAGAAAGAATTTAGTCAGGGTTGCTATAAGCATCTATAGTGTCTTTGTGAGATTCAGAAATAAACTCCTCCCTCTACCTCTGGGTGGTGCGGTTCACAGGGGTCATGGCTTTGCCAGTGGATAGCATCTTTGTGCAAAGAAAAGGCCACACTTTCCTCTAGCTAGACATACCTGCATGCTAGGTTATGTGGCTTGGTGAGTGGAATGAATGCTGGATGTCTACTCTCACTGACCTCTCAGCAGAAGGATGGGAGGACAGGTGGGGAGATGTTCTGCACTGTGCACGACTTGCACAGCTGTACTCTGTACCGTGCCATTGGTAATGAACCATTGAGCAGGGTGAACTCTGGAAGCCTAGCTCCTTGTTTTCCTGGGAGAGTCCATCTAACCCTCTCAGACCATTTACCACTTCCCCCCGCTTCCTGAGCATTTTCACTTCATTCTGAATACAACAGTCATGCTCTCTCTTTTAGTTAACCACCCACTAGCATCCAGATTCGGCTGGCTTTTCAGATGCTCACTGCAGACCATTCCAACAGCAAGGAAGAGAATCCTCCCTTTTTAACTGTCTCAAGGAATGATGTTGTGGAGGGCAGCTAACCAATGAACCATTAGTTGACCACAGTTGGCTGTTGCTGGAAAGTTAGGCACTGATTTCTCTGAAATGCCAGGAAGAGGTGTGAAAAACATACGCAGCTTCACCTAGACTGACCACCACTGCTTGCTATTCTGAATCCTCCTGGCAACAACTCCAGTTCAATTATTTGAACTAGATCCAGCCAGCCTCCAGGGAGCCAGGGATGCAGTACAGTAGCCTTTGTGTTACTAGGACTGAAAGTCTTCCTATTCTTAAAAGATTATCCTTCTCTTGTTTGAGAAATGGATACAGTAGTCCTGTCCCCTCTTATTTAAAAGGAACATGTTCCAACACCCCCGCTGGGTGCCTGAAACTACATACAATACCATACCACACACACATATGTATGTAGGTAGGTAGGTAGATATACATATATATAGTGTATATATGTATACATATAAATGTGGGTTTTATACTATACATGCATACCTATGATAAAGTTTAGTTTATAAATTAGGCACAGTAAGAGATTAGCAATAACTAATAATAAAATATAATAATTATAACAATATACTGTAATAAAATTTTTGTGAATGTTGTCTTATTCTCTCAAAATATCTGTTACACCATACAATCTCTTCCTGTGATGAGGCGAGATGATACAACGCCTCAGTAAATCAACAAATTTTACCTTCTCACTTAAGGGAAGCACTTCATTGATTCTCTTTGGTATCTCTGAATTGCCGGCATCACTACATTTGTACATTTGGGCAATGATTTAGTAATAAGGGTTACTTGAACACAAGTACTGCAATACTGTGACAGCTGATTTGATAGCCAAGAGGGAGGCCACCTGAAGACTAAAAGGCTGGGAGCACATACAGTGCAGAGATGCCGGACAAAAGGAATGATTCCTATCCCAGGCAGGACGGAGTTGGACATCACGAGAGTGCATCACACTATGCAAAACAGCACGCAATTGAAAACTTAGGAACTTTTTTCTGGAATTTTCCATTTAATATTTTGGGACCATAGTTGACTAAAGGTAACTGAAACCATGAAAAGTGAAATCATGGATAAAGGGGACTCCTATAGCTAGAGCCAACGGAAGCTGGCAATGCTGTTGATTTGTGACTATGTTGCCCCTTTCGCCTCACGCTTGGTGTCTTTGAGAGGTACCCACAGTGACAGACACTCTCAAGGTGAGGTAAGCCAGAATTAACCGGTCATCAGTGCTGTGGTGTAGGTGAATTAGGCCTCAGTTGAAAGCATGCTCAGTGCTCTTTTGCCTACAAAACACCTTTGCTCGATACTGCTATTCCTGCCTCATTCTTCTTCTCTACCCAGAAAAGAGCCTGCTGCTTTAGCTGCCATTTCCTCACTGTTTCCTTGCTCTTTTATTTCCTCTTTCCTCCAAGTAGTTGTTTTTTCCATTAGTTCCCTTCTCCCCACAGGTCCGTACTCTCCCCTCCTGGACTCCCCTGCCCTCGGGGCTCTGGGTGGTTCACCCACAGGCAGGCACAGCAGGAGACTGGAGTGTCCGAGGGCTGTGAGATGAGGTGTTGGGCTACTGTTGACCCTCCACAGCAGCTTCAAGAAGGATCTGGCGGAGGCTGTGATCCTCTGCAGTCCAGGTCCTGGTGGGAGGGGTTCATCCATGTCTCAAATGTCACTTCATCTCTGATTTGATTTCATCTCTTCTCCTCCCCTTAAGGAGAGCATGGTGTGCTGTCACTTTCTGCTCCCTGTACCAGGGAAAGGAAGAGGAAAGAGGAAAGAGACAAACAGCTCTATTCATAAGTAACTGCTGAGATCGAGTAGCCTTTCATGTCTGCTCATGTCTGCTCAGTGTTAGTGGGCTAACACTGAGGGCCCATTGAGGCTGTCTATGGGGCACGAGTCCAAATGCTGATTCTTCCAGGGTGGGCTAAAGTATGCCGTATTTGAATAATATTTGAATAAACCACTCCCATATTTGAATAATTTAGATCAGCACAGGCTCCCTTCTCTTTTCATGCTACGTGATTACCGCAGGTCAGTCAGTGGCTCTGCTCACCAGACTCAGGGACTTAAGCCGATGGGACAGCCCTGGTCTCCAACATTGTCATACTCAACTAGGGGTACAAGAGCTTACAGAAGAATGTGTATCAGGACTGAAATGTTGCCGCCAAGAGCTACTTATACTCACATTTCACTGGCTAGGACTAGTCTCTTGGTCCCACTCAAACTGAAAGGGGATGTAAGTATAATCTTACCACATGCCTAGAGAGGGGGCTCTGAAATATTTGTGAAGAGTACTGATGATTACCACAGGGCACGTGCGTGGGTTCTTCAGAAGATTCAGCATGGCCTGGTTGTCTGCCAGGGGAGATCAGGTTCCAGTCTGAAGACCACTGCCGCGGCCCCTAGTGTGATTGGAAGTGCACCCACGGCCTCTGTCCTCTGGGGCTCCATTCCTAGCAGGCAGCCCTGGGAGCGTGGTTGACAACATGGCTGGAACCCAGCTGCTATTCTTTAAAGAAAAACTGTTGTCTTCAAATGCACTTAACATGACATTTTCCAACTTAATTAAAGGGTACAATTTGATGGTACGTAGTACATTCACAGTGCTGCGCAACCATTGCCACTGTCTAATTCTAGAGCATTTCCATCACCCCAAAAGGAAACCCTGTACCCATTTTAGCACTTACTCCCCATTCGCCCCTCCCGCCAGCCCCTGGCAACCGCTGATCTGCTTTCTGTCTATGAATCTGCCTATTCTGGGCATTTCACGGAAGTGGAACCTTCTGTGTTTAAGCACAGATCCTTTTCGAGGTGTCCTCGTGACTCCTGGGAAGCTCACTCAGTGTTGTCATACCCAATGGGGACAGGGCAGATGCTCCACAGCCACCTTCTCCATCCACCTGCTGCCACTCCAATTTCTGTTTTCCCGGCTCAAAGGGAGAGCGGCGCCCGGCAGCCTAGCAGGAAATGAATGGCCTGCCTCCCACTCTTTCAAGGTCCTCAGTCTCCTTGGGCGAATCTCTACAGGAAGCCCTCCCACGCAGGAGGTGGTGGGAAGAAGGCACAGTCCTGCTACCTGCAGGAAGAACCCCTCCCAGTCTGTCTGATTCCCACCCCGTTCCCAGCAGAAGTGCTGAGGTGGGGGTGATTAACAATTGATATGAACCACAGTTAATACATTCTGGAGGAGTGTGGCATCTGGCCCAATTGCCCCCCAGTAGTCTTTATAATATGTGTTGTTTTGCTGCTGTTGTTTTTGGCTGTGGGCCAGAATATGAAGTCTTTTACAACTAGAAAGGTTTGATGTCTTCTTCCACATCATTTTGGTCATATTCCTCCCCTACTCAACAACTTTCTATGTCACTATGATGAATGCATAAATTCCAAACTCTTGACTTGGCATTCAAGGCTCTCTACAAACTAGTTCCAATGTTGCTTCCTGGCTTCCTTCACACTACATTCCAGCACAAACTCTGTGGTCCTTTCAGGGTGTCCTGCTCCCTCACTGTCCCCAGGACGGTCTTGCTTCATTTATTGCAAGACCTTTATTCTAACATCCCCACTGGGGATGTGCTTCCTTTCTTCCTACCTGGGAGGCTCTTTCCCACTGTGTCCTCTCCCAGTCTTTTCTCCCCTCTGAACTCCAAAGCCCGGTCAGCACCCTCTGGACACGTGTCCTGCTGCCTCATGTGGTTAGTGACTTCCTCACATGTTTGTGTCTTCTGTGCTGGGGGCGGGGAGAGTTGCTGAATGACTGATGGAAGCTGACCTGCCTCCCCTGATATGTCCTCAGAAAGGGACAGTAGCAAAGCCAGGCAAAAGTTCTGCTAGCCAAGGCCGCAGAACCTAAATCTCCTGACTGGCGAGTGGGGTGTTAGGAATGCCAGCGAGGTGACTCTGGAGAGCTCAGCCATCTTCCAGGGACGTCTGCCCAGGCCATGCTGGGGTTGGGTGTCCAGAGGAGAGGGTCATAAATATTCTCCTTGGGGTTTTTTCAGGATGACCCAGAAGTACATTCTGTTGTGACCAGCTTAAGGTAAAGGAATGAGAAGAATGGAGAACATGGAGGGGGCAAGAAAGGCGAACTGGGGAGGACAGATGAGGCAGAAACAAAGAGAAGAAGACAAGTCAGTGTCAGGGAGAAGAAAAAGAAGGGAGGGGAATAGATGTAGGGACCCCAAACCTTGGATGAGAATCTCTCACACGTTGCTGAAGGGAGGAAACCCTGCTGAGTAGCTCCCACTATTTTTATGCTTTCCCCCCAACTCCCACAGCGGGATACACCGTCACCCACTCTCCCCCACGCCCCGCTGCCCGTTATCCTCAACTTGCCTGCCTTAATCGGTCAAAAGCAGCCCCAGCCCAGAGTGTATTCCTCCTTGGCATTCTCCTCTCTGTGCTGTGCCTGCTTTTGTTTTTGTGTTTTTGGTTTAGTTTGTTTCAGTGGGAGGGGCTGACTTGTGCCTTGGAGGAATTATTCTGAGCCCTGGAGCAATGCCCAGAGGGACAGAGCTGTGGCCACATCCCGAGTGCAGCCTGACCTTTCTCAGAGTGGCCTCGAGCTGTCCCAAGACCAGAAGGTTCGCTTGGCAGTACAAGCACGTGGAAGTGGACACACCCAGGTCCTGCTGCCTCAGAGTCTGCAGGGGCTGGGAGTACTTTTTTCCTTTTAGGGTCCCCAACCAGGCCTCCCTAAATCAGGCCAAGCTGGCAGCATGCTGTTGGGATTTATTGTGACTTTTGCAAGTCCCTTGCTCCCTTAAAAGTAAAGTCAGAGGCTCAGGGACAAGGCATTATCATGCAAGCTCCTACTACCGGTGCTTCTGGAAGGCCTGTGACTTGGCATTCTCTGTCCTCTCTGCTGTCTCAGTATATCTCTGCTAGCGTTCCCATTCACGAAGGCCTCTCACCTCGACTGCTGCAGCAAGAGCTCTTGACTCTAAATGCTCCCCTCCAATCCAGTCTATCTGTGGATGCTGAACTCATTTTGTTACAGCCTTCTCTTATCATTCCTCCATTCACCAACCACCTGTGGCTCCCATTGCCTGTGAAATAAATAACTCATTTGTGCAAAGTTTCTGTGCATACTCCAGAGGGTACAAACCACATAAGCTTTGCTACCCGTCCCCGAGGACAGGCCTGAGGGCCAGGGAGAAGGGAGAGAAGATGTGCGGGGGGGGGGGGGGGGGGGGGGGGGACACCCCCTATCACCCGCCCACATGCCCCTTCCTGTTGCAGCGAATGCCATTTGAAGTGTTGGTTCTGGGATGATCCTGCCTCAGCGTCAAACATCCTTTATACTTAGGGTTCCCGCTGTTCACAGGCTTTTCTCAAGCCCTCCCACAATATTTACTTATATGACCTGGAGAAGGGAGGTTCTAAGTGAATCTCCAAGCTAAGCTGGTGATGGCTAGTTCTTGGCGTGTGTGCTATCTCGTCTCTCCTTTCTTGTCGGCAGCAGACTGACCGTACCAAAGCAGATATCACAGCTTTTGTTCAGTGAGCCCGGCTGAGGCCTCAGAACACGCTTTCAACACTACTCCGGGAAGCCGCTACCAATCAATTGAATTTGGCAAGGGAGATGAAATCTGTCTCTTATCCCTACACTCAGCTCTTGCAGGGAGTGAAACTTGAAACCTCGTAAGAGTGGATGAAGAAAACATCAACAGACCACAAGAGCGGACCCACAAGTGTTGGGGGTGCCTCACTATTGTGGAATCATTATATCTGAGATTTAGACAGAGCATTTTTCCTCATTGCCTTGTGTCCCTAGCCCCTCCCCTAGATTCCGGTTTAAGATTCTGCTTTTACTTTCTTGGTGAATGAATGACTCAGCACAAATACAGAGAGAAAGCTAAAGGTCTAAAGAGACTTGAAACTTCTGGCAGAGATGGTAATTTGAGGGAAAAAATGCTTCTGAGGTTTAAAAGCTTAAGTTTTGGAGTTTCAAACGCATGGCTTTTAAGGATGCAGGGCACAGAGAATATGTGAGGAGTACGAAAAAGAATGGAAACAGGCAACTGGGAAAGCTATTCTAGGGTGGAATCGGGGTGGGAGGAAAAACACTGGAGAAATGGGCCTTTGAGAAGGATCCCGGTGTCCTGCATGTCCCCGGGCTAAGGTTGGGTGAGAAACGATGGCACCCCAGGCGAATTTGGGAAACTGAGGCCACTCTTTCCTGGGGTGAGTCCAAGAAAGCGTCCAGCATGCTGTGGCATGTGAGGGTCCTCAGACAAACCCTCCGAGTTTCTCAAAGCCCAGGGTAGTGTGAGAACTTCTGGCAGGATATTGTGCTTCTGGAGTGGCATGGATGAGACACAGAGGGACAGACACAAGGAGGAGCCAGAATGACATGGCAGAGGACAGCGGGGCTGGGGACCCCTTCGTGATACCAGTACCATAGGTGATGACACGAAAGATACGGTAACTCTGTCCCCTGACCTTTTAGGAGCCTTGAGAAAATGAGGATCTATAGGGATCCTGAATGTACCGAGATTAAATTTCTGCCATTGAGCAGAATGGGAGCTGAAAAGGGAATTTAAGTTTAATCACAGAAGAGGGAAGAGAGTTACTTTGTGGACTCGTTTTAGCTGATAATTTGTATGCATTCCACACAGAAAGACATTTCCCAAACTATAATGGTGACGTGACATTTTCTGGCTCTTGACTGTGGCCCGGGGAAGCTTCCCATGCAGTCTCTTTCAGGAAGCATCCAGCTTCCCGCAAGGGTCCCCTGTACCCGAGATGCTGCATGCGGGCCTGGTCGGTGAACTTCAAGAAGGACCTGCTGTCTCAGAGAGGACTCGGGTGGCCAGTCCCGAGAGAAGCAGGGAGGTTTGCTGACATGCAGCACAGTTACGCAGTTATGACCGGGGCCCAGGATGCGCAGTGCTGAAGGAAAATGTAATTGGAGTCGGCAGGGCTGAGAGGGCGGCCCCATGGAGTGTTCGTCAGGTCCTGGAGCATCCCAGGTGAATAAACTAGGCCAACTAAATGGGGTTGGAGAGGAGAAAAGATTGCGTGGTTCACAGAAGATAATACATCTCTGGTACTGTTAACCCTGTGAGAATATATGGGTTGAAATATAAATATTTTAAAGAAGAGGTTAGTTTAGGGTTTCTGAACCTCAGTAATTCTTTGTTGTGGGGGAGGGAATTGTCCTGGGCAGCATCCCTGGCCTCCATTCCCCAACAGACAGGAGCACCTGCCCTTGCCCATCACTGAGTGATGACCAAAAGGTGGGGCCCCGGTTGGTGTGGCTCAGTGGATCGAGAACTTGTCTGTGAGCCCAAAGATTGCCTGTTCGATCCCCAGCCAGGGCACATGCCTGGGCTACAGACCATTTCCCTGGTTGGGGGCATGTGAGAGGCAACTGATTGATGTGGCTCTCACACATGGATGTTTCTCTCCCTCTCTTTCTCCCTCCCTTACCCTCTTTCTAAATAGAAGTAAATAAAATCTTTTAAAAAAAGCGGGGTCTGTCATCATGTGAGTCAGGAAATGCTGAGTTAAAACAAGCTAAACAGAGCTATTTTATTGGTAGGACTTCTCTGGCCCGCAATACGCTGATGGACACATTAAATCTCCGCAGGAGCATCTGTGGGATGAGCAGGCACCGAGTACCTGCAGACACCCTGGGCATCACTATGTTGGATAGATGTCTGGCCTGTAAAATAGGAGGCTAATAATACCAAACATGTCATTAGTGCTTTACAGATGGACAGTGTCTGCCAGATAGATTCCGTTTTTCCTTATCACAATTCTCCAAGGCAGGTATAATTATTCCTTCTTATGGGAGGGAGAACTAGGACTCAGAACACTGAAATATTTGCTCATGGCCACACAGTTGACAGGTTAGGAAGCCGGGACTTGAGGGGGTGTTTAATTCTCAGTTCTGTGTTGTTCATGGGTCCCTGCTGCCTCCTGGCCACGACCCTAAGCTTCTAAAGTTGACATCATGCCAGAGTCAAAGCCACCCCTGCTCTCAGTGACACTAACTTTTATATTTAGCTTTCTCTTGAGAGACTTTGCCTGCTGGTCCACATTTACACGGGCAAGAGGAGGACTTGATGGAAAAATATAGGTTATCTTCATGGGAAAGTTTCTTTTAATTATAATTCTTAAGTAACACTTCTTTCTCCTTTCTGAAAATGAGAAAAAAAATATAATTGTGTTATTTTGTTTTCCCTTTGTTGCCAGGAAGCTCAGATATAAAATTTCCATCTTGTCTGATGGTTTTGTGCCCCTTCCTCCTGGTTTTATTATTTATTGTTTTTGCTTTATTCGGTTTGTGTGCTGTCTCAAATGTGTGATGGATAAAAATGTATATATACATATATAATTAATAAATGGAAAATTTCCACAATCATTCACCCCTTAACAACCCCTCAGTGCTTAAAAGTGGTTCCATCTGGCTTTAGTTTCTGATTGTGTTAGAATGCCCATGGGTGAGTTGCAGCCATAAATGGTTATACCTGAGTGAAAGATAAGTAGCTGTCTATATAGGATAATTTATTATTTCTTAAAAATTAAACTGTTATTTGTGTAGTGTTTTGGGTTTACAAAGCCTTTGCATAAACATTATCTGATCTTGTCACCTGGCTTCTCTGGGAGCTGGAGCGGGTATTATTAATTCCTATTCTCATCTGACTGCTGATGAATAAACTGAGGCTCAATTATTTTAGCCTTCCAATGTCACTGGCCCAGCCTGGCTAATGGAAGAGTTTAGAAGTGGATCTGTGTCTTTTACCTCCAAGTGGGACTGGGGACGTGACCAGGCAAGGCTGGCTGTGGCACTTGTACAAGACACACCTCTGTTCCTTCCTGTACTCCCCCTGCCCCCTGCCCGCCACCATACACACTCCCGGGTCCGAGAGGTGGCAGAGCAGCCCTAACTGAGCTGAGCCCTCTTTTCCCACTGAGCTCAAACGTAGCCAGAGTCCTCCACACAGTGCCGCAGCCTCACACCACTAGTGACCATGCACAAGAAGTCCCAGGACTGGACATTTTTTAGAATTCTGTTAAATTCAAGAATTTCAAATTGTATGGTTGAATACTAGATTGGAAAACCTGAGATCATCAAAGATGATAGATTTTGTTTGTAGCATCTGCATGGCAATTTTAAATGTGGCAATGTATAGTAAGTCCTCACTTAACATTATGGATAGGTTCTTGGAAAATGTGGCTTTAAGCGAAACGGCATGTGACAAAACCAATGTTCCTACAGGCTAATTGGTATCCCAGTTCCTCTGGCATAGTTCTGGTCACAAAAACATCACCGAACTTCTGCATAAAGACCCCGAACAGCTCTAACATTAAACACTGAAATCGATGTGAGCTACACATACCTTTGAGAGGGATTAATAAAAAGTAAGAGAATTCTTTTCCAGCCAATCAATTCCAGTTCAGGGTCCTGGGTGGGGGGGAGCCTCTCCCAGGAGCTCGGGGTACAAGATGGCACCCACCCTGACAGGACGCCCTTCCATCACAGGGCCACCCACACTCGCTCAGACGGGGACAGTTAGACACTCCAGTTCACCTCGCGTGCACCTTTGGGGTGTGGAAGAAAACCAGGATCCCCGGAGACAACCGAGGCAAACATGGGGAGAATGTGCCAACTCTGGCCGGGAACTGATTTTTTTCCCTTATGAACATTGTGAGGACCCAGTGTTATTCGAGGATTGGCTGCCATAACAAAAGACCATAAACTGAGAGGCTCAAACCGTGGAAATGTATGGCTCACAGTTCTGGAGGCTGGAAGTGCAAACTCAAGCTGCTGGGCAATTTGGTTTCTGGTGAGAGGACTCTTTTTGGCTTACAGAGGGGCCACCTTCTCACTGACTCTGCACATGGCCTTTGCTCAGTGTGCGAATCCGGGGCAGGGAGAGGGAGAGGGGGAGGGGGAGGGGGAGAGAGAAAGAGAAGGGCAAAGAGCAGGGGCAAGAACACCTTCTTCCTCTTCTTATAACACCACATTCTTTTGGGATTAGAACCTCCAAAGAAACCAATGTTTATTTGTTTAACCTTAATTAACCTTAATTAACCTTATTTAACCTTAATTACCTCCTCAAACCCTTATCTCCAAATGCAGTCACACCGTGGTTTTAGACTTCAATGCCTGAATTCTGTCAGGGGGACACAGTTGTGTTTATAGTATGCAGATGGTGTCATTTAGGGTAGGTCCCCGCCCCTCCCCCTAGGTTCATTCCAGTTTGGATGGGGCTAACTTTTAAATCAACTGTTACGAATAGACTAAAAATAGCATACACAGAACACCTGGCGCAAATTAGTTCCTCTTTAAAAAGATCTGGTTGCTTCTGCTGTATGGCACTGAATTGCCTTTTAAGTTGATATTTGGGATCCTGCACTCACTGTAACTGCAAATCTTCAACAGCACAGAAGAGCAGACTTGGATAGCTGGGAAGAGGGAAAATGTTGTAACTTTTGACGATAGCTCAAACCGAACCCAGTTCTCTGTCCTCATGGGCACCGTGATCTCATCGTTTTTGCTTTAATATAACATTATTTTCTCCAAAGTCTTGTCTTTTATGCGGCTTTCAGTATAAATTAAGAACAATTAAAATCAATGATTAGCTCATTGCATGGTATTGTTTATCATAAATTTACTTCCTTTGCTATCTGGTCAAAGATGATGTGACATCTGTCATCATTGGTAAGATGGTGGTATCGCAAATCCTTCTTTGGAAGACTGTTGTACAAGGCTATACTTGTATTCTTTTTGACCAGGCTTCCTTAATTTCATGTGAATGTGCTAGAACATGGCCAAATGGTAAAGGAGTTTTTGGGCCACTGATTGACAATCACGGATCATCTCTGTCTCCAGTTTCTCTCCCTCCCTCTCAGGCGCCAGGGATCCCAAGCTTTGCACAATAAAGCCACAAATGGAACTAAATTATGCTGAGCAAAAATAAATTCTTTTACTGAAAATTTCCCAGGAGTTTTGATATTTTTGACTCTTGCTCACTAAATATGGAAAAGATCGAGACGCCGTGAGAAGCAGAGGAGCCGTTCTGCTTTTTTTAGTCCTTTCAAGAAATCATTTCATCCTTTCAGAGCTGTGTTCACAATACATCAGAACCCCCTCTGCCTAGAGGAGTCACAGCCCTCTGCATGGTCATGGTTGCGGGACATGTTCTCTAACCTTCCATTTTTTTAAAAAAAGGTTCATTTTATTCTCATTTGAAAGAGAGGAGAAGGGAGTAAGAGAGGCAATGATATGACAGAGAAGCACTGATCAGCTGCCTTCTGCACACACCCATGTCGGGGATGAAGTCTAAACCTGGGCATGTGTCCTGACTGGGAATTGAACCAGCGACCTTTTGATTATGGGACAATGCTCCAACCAAGACACATTGGCCAGGGCTAAGCTTCTATTTTTATTTAAAGACTAAATCTCTGTGAATTATAATTTATATTTTCTAGTGCTTCTGAATATTGCCCAACATATGAAAATGACAGAAATGGACATGTCACAGAATCTTTCATCTTTCAGGACTCAAACGCCTTTAAATAATCTATTTTTGTCTCCCATTTAACACAGGCTCAAAGTATCATCCAAAGTTAACATGTGTGTTAGTGGAACTTTGGTGGAAAGTACTTCTGTGCAAAAAGGCTAGGGCAGGAATTTTGCATTTTTGTGTGGTTATGCCACCAACTGGACACATAGGTTGATTTGCTTTATTTTGCACCTGACTTTTAGGGTTGTTTTTGTATTAAATTAATCTCGTTATAATTATGCAAAGCATTAAATAGTTCCAAAGTCATATCTACAAAAGGAGGAATATTCAAAGAAATCTGCTATTTCCATGTCTTCTCTACCTATTTCTTTATATATCTGTAGGCAACTTTAAAAAAATTATAGCTTATTACTCCATTTCAAGAATA
This sequence comes from Artibeus jamaicensis, assembly GCF_021234435.1. Classification (NCBI taxonomy): domain Eukaryota; kingdom Metazoa; phylum Chordata; class Mammalia; order Chiroptera; family Phyllostomidae; genus Artibeus; species Artibeus jamaicensis. Next base: position 37,135,374 of record NW_026522030.1, on the reverse strand, counting down.
AAATCAAACATGCATACATCCACTTATATCCCCCTTCTTCTTAGATAAATAATATGCCATACATACCTTTTCACCTCTTTGCTTTTTTATACTCAACAATCTATCTTGAAGATCACTTTTTAGTAGCCTGTGTTGGCCACATTCCTGAAAGAGCATATTTTTAACTGTGTTCATGCACTATCCAGATCTTAACAGTCTTCAGGGCCACACAGTAAAAAAAAACCAAAAAAACAACAAGGCCCTTTTAGAAAAACCTTTCATACACTGTTGGGGGAAATGTTTATTGTTGCAACCACTCTCAAAGACAATTTGGCAAAATCTCAAAGAGATAGAAATATGTTTCGACAAACTAGCAATTCTCTTTTCAGAGAAACTCTTCATGTTGAAGGATACATCATAATTTATAATAGGGGCAATAAAACCCCCCTAAATGCCCATGAAAAAAGAATAGTTAACTAAATTGTGATTTATTTAAGGGATAGAATACTATAAAGCAATGAAAAAAATGAATTGATTATATGTAACATAGATTTCAAAAACACAATTTTATTTTACTTATTTATTTTTAAAACATAATTTTAGTAAAAACATATTATAGAATGAATATGTTAACATATAATTTATATAAAATTAAAATCTACAAAACTGTACTATGTATTATTCATGGCTACATAAATAGAGAGTAACAGTATTAAAACATAAACAAAGGTCCTTTTTCACTGAGCTCCCTGTGGTGGAAACAGAGAATTGTACTTTGTAAACTGAAGTATTTTTTTTTTTTAGATTTTTTAAAATTTATTTATCTTTAGAGGGGAAGGGAAGGAGAGAGGGAGAGAAACATCCATGTATGGTTGCCTTTCGTGTGTCCCCTGCTGGGAAGTGGCCTGCAGGGAACTGGTCTGCAACCCCGGTATGTCCCCTGACTGGGAATCGAACCGTGATTGTCTGGTTTGCAGGCCCGTGCTCAATCCACTGAGCTACACCAGCCAGGGCTTAAACTGAAGTATTTTTATAGTGTTTTTCTCTCTATTTCTCTGCTTAATGCTTTGCCTTGCCTAGGCTTTCTTCTAGGAGGTAGGACTGAACGATGGATCAATTGATTAATCTTTCTACTTTGACTCATTTTTGCTAAGAAACACCAAAAGAAATATATTAACCATGTTGGGCAGCAATGCACCCTGGGGGACCAGGGTGGAGGTAGGAAAGGTAGCTGAAGTAGGAGAGAACCCCAAGGTCATAATCACTCGATGACCTCTGCAACTTTCTAAAAGGAAAATCCCCCCGTGTAACCATGTTAGATTGCTCAAACTACATGACACCAGTTTGTGAAATTGCAAAATATCAGTTCCAGTGCTGCATGTTCTGTGACGGTGTAAAGTGCAAAGTTTCATCACCGTAGAAGGCAAAAGCAAAGAAAAACCAAGTCCCGGGCAATGGCACTTCAGAAGCCACCGCGTTTCGGATTCGGGGAAAAACAGTCCTGCAGGGCCAGAAATGAGATCTGGGACAACAGGACACAAGTGGACAGCCCACAGACATTTTTGTTGAAACCGTTTTGGAAAAAAATTTTTTTTTGCTGAATTTTTACTGAAAATGTTTTATTGAAAAAATACTAACTTAAAAATGTCTAAACATTTAAATATTGGGGTATCTTACATTAAAAAATTCAGATTTCTGAACTCTTCTTGAAATGTCAGAGGACATTGCATCACTGGGTCCATTGTAGAGCTTGGTAGGTGGCATTCACCTGGAGGTGCTGCCCCCTTTAGGTGGAGCGTCCTCAGATGACCTGACAATGACATTGATATCACCTGCCTGATTAACAAATTGATAATGCCTAGTTTAGGGCAACAGATAATGGCATTTGTATTTCAACAGCATTTCCTCCCTCCAAACATTTCAGTCCTGTGTTTCCAACTGCATTTAAACTGAAACTCAGAGGGATTTGCAAGTCAGAGCTTCTAGGGTGCTACCACCCTTCCTGGGATCTTTGTTTTATCTGGAGGTGGAGCAGTGTGATTCAATTAAAATTACAGTCGGCCCTCGAAGCCCTGCTTCTTCAGTGATGCAGAACTATAGCTTTAGTGTTCATTCTTGGTCCTACATAGCCTTGAAAGACGGCTGAGTAGGAACAGCAGAGTGCGTGCACCAGGCAGCTAAAAATAATTTTTACAGTTCTGAATGTAGACCACACTCTATTATTTATAACACCCACAGCAACAAATCCCAAAGAACTAAGTGTAATTAAGAATTCCTGCTTATTATCTAGTGAGAAAATAGACTGGGAGATGCATCCCAGACCCCATCCATGGAGGGGTCCCAGACCCCTATGGCATAGAGTGAGGGTGGAAGATCGAGGACTTACCAGTTGGTTTCTGTCAGGATGAGGAGAAAGAGACTCAATGGCAGGTTCAAATGTAATCAAATGGACATTTCTTTAGGGAAATCTCTTAGAAGACTTCTTGCTCAATGCTGTGGGTGGAGGTAGGTTCAGATGAGTTGGTGACAATTAAAAGGTTCCAATACAATAGATATTGCTGAAATAAGGAGGACACATGCAGCCATAGCTGGACTTATTCCATAAAGTGGGCACATGCCTGATGTGAGCCAACCCACCAACACCACCAAAAGTTTCTAGAATTCCCTTTCTGTCTCTGCTTCTTCATCTGCCCAATACCCCATCATAGGCACAGAGTCATTCCTTTGTATTTAGGCATTATCCCTAGGCATTTTGTTTTGTATAAATATCTCTGGGACAAACTTTTAAAAAGCTTTTAAAAATACATTTGCTGTCTCTGCCAGGTTTTTTCTAATGCATGAATTCATGCCCAAGGTCACATAGGCAGTAAGTGGTAACCAGGATCGGAGCTCTTCTAACTCCAAGTTCATTTTGTGCAGTGGTTGTTAGTGTATGTTCTCATGGGTCCCAGGGGTCCTGTATAACCTTCAGTGGGTCTCGGAAGTCATAACTATTTTCAAAGTCATACTAAGTATGTGCCTTTAAAACTCATTCCCTAATGACAGTGTGGTGAAGTTTTTGCAGAGGCTAAAGGACACTCAATCACAACAGATCGAAGGCAGAAGATTTGAGAATCCGGCTGACTTCTATTAAGCTGGACACTAAAGAGGTTTGCAGAACAATGCCATTCTACTCACTAAATTTTTGTTTGTTTATTTTGGAGCACTTTGGAATTGTCAATAATTTTGAAGAGTGTAAAGCACCTGGAGATGAAGATTCTTGGGAAACACCGCTCTGTGGCACGTTAGCATGGTGCCCAGCTTTCTTCGTCTGAGGGTGGGCTGAGTTACTTTCCCTCTGAGATAGTTAAAAAAGGCATGGGGTATGGAAGCGGGGTGGGGAGGAAGGTGGCCTCTGCCCCAGGAGGATGCAGACTTAGACATGAGAAGATAGCAGGAAGAGAACGGAGCGCAGAGGAGGGAGTCCGGAAGCACTGGGAACAAGACTTTCTCCTTGCTCAGGAGAGACATGGTGTAGTGGTAGGAACCACACCTGGTTCGGAAGACTCGCTTTAGCAAAACCACTTAGAAAAGGCGTGATCTGGGCAAACCACTATTTAGTGTGCAGTTACTCCCCTTGGACTAAATCAGGACTTTCAACCCAATATTGTGAAAAAATAATAATACAGGTAGAAGTAATTAAAGATAAAACAATAGACAAAATAGCAAAGTGTGTAAATACTTAATAAAAAATTAAGGCATATTTACCTGGCTGGTGTAGCTCAGTGGATTGAGCACGGGCCTGTAAACCAGAGTACCATGGTTCGATTCCCAGTAGGGCACATGCCTGGGTTGCAGGGCTTTGAGATCTTCTTGCGTCATTCTTGGTCTGTTCTGGCCCTTTAAGTGTGAGAAGCGGCGCCTTGGACTCCCAGGTCGCTGGGTTGTGACACTGTATGTGGGGGCGTGGTCAGAGCGGGGAAATGGCGACCCCCTCTGCTGTTTCGTGCTGCTGGGTGAGGAGCAGAGGCTTAGGTGGTTCACCTGGGCCGGGCCACTCAGAGTCGCTGGGTTATGACGCTGTATGTGGAGGTGGGGTCAGAGCAGGGAAATGGCGGCGCCCTCCTGGCTGCCCGCCGTGGGGACCTGCCGGCCCCGGTCCAACTGCCCACTCCCTCGCCTGTCCAACTGCGCACAAATGTGCGACCACAGTCAACACGCAGCCCCGGCCCGGCTGTCTCCCCCGCGGTCGCTCGCCGGGTCGCTCACTAGGTCCAACCCTGTGCCTGGGATCCGCGTGCCTGAGTCCATCTGACCGAGTCCTCCTGTGCAACCCCGCTTCACCAGCCGCTGGTTTCGCCCCTTACAGGTCAGGCTGAAGAATTTGTTGTTAATGGACTTCCGAAAAGTTCAATTTTCCGTGTTCTGGCTATGTTTTCTGTTGCTAATATTTAGTTGTCTCTAAACTTGGTTGTGTGAGAAGGCACGGCATATCCACCTATGCCTCCATCTTGGCGGAAGTCCAATAAAATCTTTTTTAAAAAATTAAGGCATATTTAGCATCATCTCCTGTCATAATGTATTCTGCTCTCTTGAATTCTGAGGTGCTTTCCTGAAGGGGACTACTGTTAGCCCAGAATGGCCTAGTCTGGTGTAAGTCACCAGAGCAGAGAAGAGAGGCAAAGAGCCATTGAAAGTAGATGCCTTAGTAAGGTTCTCTTCCACCTCAATATCTCTAGGTGTCTAAAAAGTTCTTGGTGCCTCTCCTGTAGACACATGTCCTCAAAGAGCAGAAAAGAGACTTACTTAGAAGGAAGGTCAAGAGTCAGCAAACTTTCAAGCCACATCAAGCTGGGATTAATTCTCAACACTTTCACCTGATATTGGTGTCTTCCCAAGCAAGAAATAGAACCACTCTGTAAAAAGGGGACAATAATGCTCACTTTATAACGTGGTTGCAAGCTATTCAATGAGAAAATATGAATCAAATTGGCTGGGCCATAGCCAGCAGTCAATAAACACTGGCCTTCTTTTCTTTTCTCAAAGTGCACCAGTAAGAACTGAGAGGTGTAACGGGAAAGGCTTGTCTTATTTGGTGCCTCTTGATGAGAGGGAGGGCTGCCTCAGAGGAATGAGGTTCAGGGCAATTAGGAGCTGACTAGGAAAGGAAGCAGTCTGGTGATTCTGCATCCTGCTGAGTGGGTCTGGAGCTGCCTCCTTGGTGACCTCTTCTTTCCCAGCGGCCACAGGGAATATCTCCTCATCCATTTCTGTTCCCCAGGGTCCCACTTCCTGGGAGACATGATGGATGAACCACAGCCCACAAAGACTTTGCTCCCCATTTGTCATCTTCTGGCCTGCCTAGTGGAGCCGTTTTCTTTCCAACAGGTGAGTTGGATGAGATAGATGACATGTTGTCACAATAGTAAGTAATGGAATGTTGTGGTCATCGCTTTGTGATATAGAAATGGGAAACAGTTAAGCATTTTAATTTAACTTTACAGAAAGCTCAGGGAATGGGTATATATGATTCCCAATCCTTTCATCTCTCTTTATTGACTTTAAATTTACCACAAAAAGAGCCTTATTCAGGTTAAAAAAAAAACAACACATTTCCTTGGCACAAAAGTGTGTGGGAAAACAAAGTAAATGCTGACTGGAATTAAACATGATTTTATACTACTTTGTACAAATACACAAGGTAGGCAGAGATCTAGGAAGATGACAGGATTCATTGGTAAGTTTCGTCGGATGAGCTCTAATGGAAGCGCTATCCTTCAGCAGTGAGAACACAGAGAGCCACAGAACTCCAAACACGTGGTTTGCACATGCTCCAGGAGGCAGGGCAGTGGCATAAGCATAGGGCTTAGCATTTAGGAACTCTGGGTTTGAATTGGAAATCTGCCACTTACTAGGTGTACAACTTTGGAAATACCTTTTGACTATGTTGAGTCTCAATTTTCTTATCTGTAAGTTGGAGGTAAGAAAATGTACTTTACAGAACAGTTTTGAAAATTAGACACAATGTATGTAAAATGTCTTATAATGACAGGTGCCTCCTAAATGGTAGCTCTGATGATGATGATGTCTGCAGTCTGTCCTGACAACTGAGGTACTGCTAATTTAACTAGAACCATTTGCCCTGTAGAGTTACCTCAAAGTACTCTTTTACATACCATGTGCTTTTCATATGCAGTTCCATCCTCCAGTGTGGCTGAAAATTTCTAGGTTTTGGGAGAGGTTTAAATTATTAGTTGACTAGCTTAACATGTATAGTCACAAGATGCATAAATAACCTTATGAAGAAAGTACATTAATAACTACAAGTGTATAAGCATATATATATACGCATATATATGCATAAGACCAATTGCAGGTACTTTATGGGTGGAAAGCATATAAGAGGCTCTACTGTTTGTATTTCTCCATCTAGAGGTGACAGCAATAACTTTGGAATCACTGAAGGTAGCACTCCTAGAAGGGGCTGTAAATACTTTAGAATCACTTGGGGGAGACACTCTTAGGAGGACACACTGTCTTTGAATCACTGAGCATGCCTTCCCTTAGAAGGACGTATAGGAAAAGGGGGAGCATCATCAGACTCACTCTTTATAGTTATGATGGAAAACTCATCTGCTCCGTAATGTGGATCTTTGGGAAAGGAATGGAGTTACTTCCATCATGGAGTCCATGAAGTAAAAGATGACAGGATCAGTTGGAATCAGGACTCGGAGGTGGCCTGATGTGCTGCTATGAGTCTGTGTGCATGAACAAGAACTGAATAGGGGACATATGGAGAAGCAGCCCACAGTTCTACTTAGCATTGGTGGATGGTGATTAGCTTCCTCAGCAGACACAGCAGCCTGTTTGGGGATCTCGACTGAAGTGGTGTGATCTTAGAGTCAGCCAGAAGTATTAGGACTGTGCAGAGCCGGACTTCAGTAGTACCAATATGTGACAACAAGAGCAATGGTAGAGTGATTAGACCTAATTCTCACATCACTTGAATGTGAAAGTAGGACTGACCCTTTAGATTAATTCTAGAAGGGAGGGGATGCATTTTGCAATCCCTACTGTAATAATGATTAAGTCAAGGCCATATCAACCACTACTAAAACCCTTAGGTGAAAGGCTGTTGGGGTCTTGGCACACTCACATGTTACTTATATATCATCCCAAGGTTGCTTATGAGTTATAAAGGAGGAAATATATCATCATATTGGTGAGATCTAGTGGTCAAACTTAGCACCACTATTACTAGTGAAATATTCGGCACTAAGGGCCTCCAAGTGTGATACGAAAGTATGTAAGATATTTGTGAAGTATTCTTGCCAAATATGTTTAACCTGGATTTGGTAAAGCCTTTAGACCAAACTTCCAGTTTACAGGAAATGTGGGGATGGAGGAGCAATAAGAATTGGCCTGGACTCTTTAAAAAGTCAATGTCGTGGAAAATAAATGTATGCTCTAGACTAAAAGCATAGAGATATGTCGGTCAAATGTGATGATTTGGAAAATAAAATAGCCACAGAAGTAAACTTGGAAACATTGGAAGAAATTTAAATATTAACCAGAGATCGGGTGACATTAATGATTATGGTTAATTTACTCAGCCATGATAATGGTGTTGTAATATGGAGGAGAATATCATTATTCTTAGAAGATACATTTTGAAGTATGTGGACATAAAGTGTTTTAATTATTGAAACTCACTATTCACATATTCAGAGAGAAAACAAATAGAGCAAAATCTCAATAATCATTGCACATATGTGGAGGGTATGAGTGTTCATTGTCCTATTCTTTCCATGTTTCTGTATGTTTGAAAATATTTATAACTAAAAGTTAGTGAGGCCTTAGCCAGGTGGCTCAGATGGTCAGAGCATCACCCTGTACACCAAAAGGTCGATAGTTCAGTTCCTGGTCAGGGCACATACCAGTGGTGTGGGTTTGGTCCCCAGTCAGGGCATGTATGGGAGGCAACTGATCGATGTTTCTCATTCGTATTGATGTCTCTCTCTCTCTTTTACTCTGTTTCTTTATCTATTTCCCTTCCTCTCTCTCTAAAATCAATGGACACATCCTTGGGCAAGGATTAAAAAAAAGAGTTAATGGGAAAAAAGGAGTGAGAGACTCAGAAGTTGATATTAGACTTGTGCTAGCAAGACATGAGGATTCAAAGAGTTACGGGAAAAAGTAAGAGATGCGGCATAGTTGTAGCACATGTTTGTGGCACGGCAGCTCATAATAGTTACAAAAAATAGTAGATAGAGCCTGTTTACTTAGCATATCTAGGGTGACAGAGGGGAAACCTAGCTGTGTGTCAATCCCATACACATCCCCTGAGAAAGGCTGGTGCTTATACGGGTGGCTTTCTCATCAGCAGACTGTCCTTTGTGGAAGCAGGGAGCCCAATCTGAAGACAAACTGAGATAACTGAAAAGACCATTAGTTAATATTCATTTTCAGGCAGAACTTACAGTTGGAGGGCTGTTGAATCTTTGGTTTGCAGGAGTCTGGAAGGTGCACAGACTGTTCACATTGCTTTGTCAGGAATAGATTGATTTACTTAATTCAGGATCTTACTGTCTCGACTTCAGTGCATTTGCTCAGCAGCTGTGGAGGAGGACGGCTGAGTGCCTGCTGCTTACATCATGGCTCATCCAGCTGTCAGCCTGATTTCTTCTGCAGATGGATGTTTCAAAATGACTGTGTGTGCTTCCTGCTTTGCCAGCCTGCATGGCGTCTCAGAACTTTAGAGCTGGAAAGACGTTTGAGTCTTAACCTGGGGTTCATAGAGTCTTCCCTCAGTGACTGTGGACGAGTTTCTGGATTCCAAGAGCCTTTTTAAAGAGTCTCCAAAAATCTAAGCTTCACTGCCCCCGCTCCCCTGAAAGGTTGCCTAGCTTTCAACAGAGTCCGATAAGTAGTTAGTTATAATTCAAGAAATTTAAGAGCCACTGATTTGATCCAACCTCTAAACCCCTCATAACAGACAGAGAAATGGAAACAATGAATTAGGATAAAAAGCAGTTTTAGAAATTTTGGAATGTCAGTATGCTTTACAGAACTGACCTGGTTTTCTGCCACTGCAGACTGAGCTAATGGTTCAGTAAAATTGGTTGAATGAAAGAGAGCCACTGGGGAGCTTTTGGTGTCGGGATAGAAACCCATATAGTAGAGACAAGTCTGGTTGAAATCCCTAAGAAGGCAACATAATTTAGGCACAGACTCTGCAGTCTCTAGAACCCGGCACACGGCAGAGAGCAGGTAGATTCTTTGGTGTGGTTTGTATCTGAGCTCTGACAGAGAAAATATTCAGAAATATCAACACATTTCATCCTTCTACCCACTTTCCTCCCCTCCTTTTGCCTAAAATCCCACTTCTTCTCTCCTCTACAGTTTTCTACATGTCACATTTTTACCCGGAACATATTAGGAGCTTTCTTCTTCACAGAACAAAGTCCAGACTCTAAGCGGGCATTTATATATAAATGAGGAATCACTTTTTTCTGTGTCTGGGACAGCAGAATAATAATAATGCCAATTCCATAGACATGTTGAAAAGATTAAGGAAATGTAAGGGGTTGTTAAACTTTCCCACAAATTTCCAGCGTGAGTCCTCTGCCCTGGTCAGGTTGGTTGCCTACTGCTGCCCAAGCAAGTCTTCCTAATTTTTGTGGCTACACCTTTGTTTCTCTTGGGGCTCCAGCCTTGGAAAATGCCTCTCACCTTTTGTCCTCTTTAGTCCCTGCTAGGCTACAAATGTTTGTTCCTTCTTCCTAATCCTAGGAGCATTTTTGTTTGTTCTATGCAGACCCTCGGAGTAGATTATGTGGTTCAATTTCCTACCCAAGTGTGGGAAGCCATCCCCACACTGCCTTCTTGGTGGCTATTTTTCTCCAAGTTGAATACTTTCAGTGTCGATGAGCTAAATTTGGGCCGCTCATCTTCATTTTTTCAACAGCTCTAATTAAATAACTACAACATGTAATTATATTCTTAGTCATGACAGCCTTGCCTTTTTAATAAAATTTTCAGTTCTTCCAAAGGAACAATATAGCTGCTCAAAAGGCATTGATTGTATTTATGCCTAAAATTACAATTTCACGACATTAGTAGTTAAACCATTGCTACCACTTCTATTATCTTTTCTTCCATGTTGCCTTCCTCGGAGGAGGTATCTTGCCATTACAGGGCACGTGATTATCACGACGATGCCTAGAACAGCTCTGTGAACAGAAGGAAGGCAAAGAAAACCCTCCTGGTTGGTGTCTCTTGATGCTTAAACTAACTCCTCTTAGGCCACTTTAGATTACTTTTAAACAGTATTTGAATTTTGGGGGAAAAAAGTTCTGTTGTGAAATTTTTACTCCTTTTTTCCCCTTTTGATGTATTTTCAGTCTTTTTACTATTACATATACAAATATATTCATATCTGTATACCTGGTTTAGTTTTCATAAAAATGGGCATTAGACCATATAGGCTGCTCTTAAAGACTTAGTAACGCACTGATGACATCTTCTCATGTTAATACACAAAGGTTTAATTATTTCTAATGGCTTCATGGTGTGGCATAGTTGCTCTAAGCCTTTTCCTCCTATTGATCAACACATATGTTGTTTTCAGTTGATTCTTGAATTCTGATTTCTCTATCTGAGAATGTATGAAAAAGATAAATTTGATCACGATTCTACTCACAAATTCATCCAGTCTTAAGGGTTGAGTTTTGTCTCCCCCACCCCCCACAATTCTTATGTTGAAATCCTAGCCCCTTGTACTTCATAATGTGACCTTATTTGGGTAATAGGGGCATTGCAAGTGTAATGAGTTAAGATCATACAGGACTAGGGTGGGCCCCATACTGGTGTCTTTATAAAAAAAGGAAGTCTGGGTACAGACAGCACACAGGGAGAACATCATGTAAAGATGAAGGCAGAGGTCAGAGGGATGCTTCTGTAAGCTGAGGAATGCCAACAATGACCAGAAAATCTGCAGGAGCTAAGAGAGAGGCATGGAACACAGTCTCACAGCCCTCAGAAGGAACTGACCTTGCCAACACCTTGATCTTGGACTTCTGGCCTCCAAAACGGTGAGACAATAGATTTCTGTTGTTTAAGTAAACCAGGCTGTGGTATTTTTAAAAGACAGCCCTAGCAAACTAAACTTTGGCAAGAAACCAAATGTAGCAGCACTTCTTCCTGGTTAGAACTTCCAAGCAGCCCTGGATGCAGGGACTGCATCTCTGGCATGGACAGCAGCTTTGAGAATGTGGCTTGGCCACTAGCATCTTTGTCTTTCCCATTGGCTTGGTCTACTCAATATCACAACTATTAACAACAAAACCTAGAAATAAAACAAAAACAATAACAAACTAAGCAAACAACTAGAACAAGAACAGAATCATGGAAATAGAGATCACAAGGAAGGTTATCAGTAAGGAATGAGAGAGGGGGAAAAGATACAAGGAATAAGTAGCATAAATGGTAGGTAGAAAATAGGAGGAGGTTAAGAATAGTATAGGAAATGATGAAGCTAGAGAACTATATGTATGACCCATGGACATGAACTAAAGGTGGGGAACGGGGTGGGAGGGAACATGCAGGGTGGGGGGGAATAAAGGAGGGAAAATGGGAGAACTGTAATAGCATAATCAATAAAATATATTTTAAAAAAAGAAAATAAAATGACTGGCATAGTTTTCTGCAAGCACCTTGTCTATGTTAATAATATGTACATTTATGTTATGCACACACTATTTAATCATGTGTAGAAATGGGTTTTTAGTGCATGAGACAAAGAATAGTGGGGGGCAACAGTTCATGATTTTGAGTGAAGGAGGACCTTTCTGGGATGACACAGTGTCTATTCTGTTGATAGGTTGTAAGATAAAGACTGTGGTACAGACCAAGGCTTCTGGAAAATGACTTGCACGATAGGAAAGTGATGTGCTGAATGTTTGGGAAGAGGCTAAGTTAACAACCAGACTTTGGGAAGGGTAAAAAAGAAAGAATGACTGAGAACATGTTACTGTTAAGGGTGTGATAACCCAGGCCTTTAAATGGCAAGCCATGTTCTGGCTTCTAATCAAATAGGGACATATAAACAAACACATTAGTTCAGAGAACCTTGTCATCTACCTTTATTATATCTCTTTCAGGAAAGCCCTGCATTAGTCTAAATCTGAGATTTTGGCAGTAAATGATGGCTGATCTCATTTTCCAAGAAATCTGAGGGCACATGGTTGAATATGGTATGGAATATATAAATGTGCGTACTTATTGAAGGAAATAATGCAGAAAACTATGTCAGTCATTCCATTTTCAAAATATTGACTAGACCAAGCCAGTGGGAAAAATAAAGACAAAGGTGCCAGTGGGAGCAGAGCCTCATTCTCAAAACCGGGTCGTGCTGGAGATGCAGTCCCTGCAGCCGGGGTGCCTGCATGTTCCAACCAGGAGGAAGCACTGCTACATGTGGGTGCTCGTCAAACTGATGCTCCTCTTACCTGGAGGGTCCTTCTCCTGCCTGGTTAGTCAAACCTCCCGTGCTCTCTCAGGTACATGCGGTGTAGCCTCCTTCACAGACACTTCCTTGCCCTGAGACACAGCATTGTCACTCCTTGGAACCTCTAGACTCTCATTTTTCATATTCTATTCCTTAGACAATTAGGTGATAATTACAAGACAGTATATAATTACATTTCATTAGAACTAGATTTAAAACTCCACATGGCAGGGACTTTGCCACTTTATTTACCTTGACACACCACTGGCACATAGTAGGTACTCAAAAAAAAATTTTTGAACAAAGAATGGTATGTATATACGTTCTGCATTTTTCTTTCCACCGTTATTTGAAATTAAAATATTTGTATGTTCCAGGACTATTGCACATTTTTTTTTCCACATGAGCTGTAACCAGAGTTACTTCATCGGGGGTGGGGGGTGGGATTGAGCCCCTTTCTCCCATCCTTCAGCTCTTTTAAGGCCAATCCAATGAAAGATCTTAATGATGTGCTTGGAAATGGATTGTGAAAGCATGCCAGCTATACCTTTAGTGTGCAGACAAGTTCCTCATGTCTCTCTCATCCAGGCAAATTGCTCCCCATAGGTTTTTCTTCCTTCGAAATTTGAGAACTGCCACTGCCTTTTCATACCTTTTAATATAGGGCTCTAATATTCCGATGCGTATAAGGCTTTCCGGGTGATGCAAATGAGTGAAGGGGACAGCATGGATGAGACAGAGGAAGTGCTGGGGACCATGGTGTATCTGAGAGCACACGCTCTTTATAAAAAGGCAGCCAAGTTACCATGATTGAGGTGGTTTTTGTCTTGTAGGACTGTGGTCATGTGTTACCGATCTTCAGATTTTTCAAGATAAGACAGAAGTACGGAATTAGATGGGAAATGTATCCATTTTTAAATCTTTCAAGTTTTTAAAACCCACGCTACCCACCAACTCTTCTTCTCTGCTGGGGAGGTGTGACCCGTAGGCCACCAGTTTGCCACTGGTTTCCCGGGGCCTGAGCAAATTACCCCTGTGCAGGACGGTAGAGATGAAATGGCGGCAAATAAATGCACGAGGAAGTCCAAGTCATATTTTGAACTACTGAAGTTTCTCTTATTTTTTTTATTGCAAAACGTGTGTTACAGAAATTTCAGAAAGTTTTTCCTGTGGTATCTGCCAACTTCTGCTTGGAATTATGTATCTAAACAAACAAGCTCAAAGTGCATTGTGAATCCAATAACAGACCTTTAAAAAAAAGAACAATTTCTCTAAGAATTGATATATATTTATAATGTCTGTAGATATGCAAACCGCTGCTTATCCAAACATAAAGAAGGAAAGATGTATATATATTTAACAAATCCAATTTCAAAATTGTTTTATTTATAGGAATTCATTTAAAAATGATTATTTTAATAATTTCCCCATTACAAACTATGGTTAGAACATTTACAAATGAGAGTCTAAGATCTATGTTATGAAACAGCAATGAGTACAGTTACTGCGTGGGCTGTTTTGAACAGCAGCAGCAGCGATATAAACTCAGGTCAGATGCTGTTGTGACAGGAAGCAGATAAGCCTGACATGATGCTGCAGTACTCTTCTTCCGAATCTCCCTCACAAAGATCCTGCGTTTGGGTTCAGAATGATGTGGCATATATCATTCAGGAGAACCATGTGCCCCTGAATAGGGCGAGTTCCTTTCCCCCACCTGAATTCTCAGTGTGTTTTGTGTATACACTCACTGAGTTGGAATCGAGACTATGATTCTGGTTGGCTGTAATCAGAGGTCCAAAGCTATTGCCTTGGGGACTGAATGCTGCTGGCAGGTACATTTGTTTGGCTGACACGGTGCTTACAAATGTGAACGTGAACGTCTTTGTAGTGGGACATGTGTTCTCTCATGCCCTACAAATCCCACTTCTTCCTGTTGTCCCTCACCAGTCCGATTGACACACTTGTGTTCTGCATCCAGCCCCTCCACCTACTGGACTCTGCTGGCCCACAGTCTAGATGCAGATGGCTGGTTCTGATGACATGTGGGAAGCTGCAGTGGAGGTGCAAAGGACCCTTTTGGGATTGAGACAGGCAAGAATTGGTTGCGGCTGATGCAAACACAAGCCAAGTTGGTTTTGTGGGGTAGGGCTGAGAAAGGAGGCTAAGTTAGTGGGAAGATTAGGGCTGGAACATAGTCTGAATGTTTGGCTCTTTTTACTAAATAGCCACTACTTCAGTTTATTGTGCCAGAGTCCATGGGGTATTGAGGTAATGGAACCCAGGTCTTCTGGTCAGGCCAAAAAGCATCTTGTGCTGTGCTAAGGGAAAGGAAGAAAGTCAAGGGGGTGAAGGAGACTGCACTCCAGGCACGAGACTGAACTTCCACTATGTCCCACAGTTCACGGCAACCTGCCTCTGCCAGAGTGAGGCCTGGGTCAATTTTGGTGGTGATACCTCAGAAAGCCTATGGATATGTCCCTTTCCAACTATCGTACAAATAGGCAGTGTCTGAAGGTAACGCAGGGAAGGGGGAAGTCCACCTCACTCTTATTGTCATATAGATTACTCGGCCAATGAAATCCTTAGACAACACGTATGATAGAAATTGTCATGTCTTGATTTCATTTGCAGTGATCAGTGCAAGGGATTCATCGGGTAAAAGTTAACACAACTACCTTCGCAAAAAAAAATTTCTAGAAGAGAAAAAGAAATTTAAGAAAATCTCGTGTTCTTTATATCAGAACCAATCCCTCCTTCAGTTGACTCTAATCTACAAGAGATACTGAGATGTAAAAAGAAGAGAAAACTTGGGCCAGGATAAGTCGAGAGAAAAGTTTTCTCTACTGCTTTGAGGAACGGTCCTTTATAAGACTGTGCAGATTGGTGCCTCTCTTTTCTAAGTGTTGACTAGCTCCTAATAATGAAATTGTGATTTCTTTAAAGAGCAAGCTTTTCAGAGACATCCAGTGCTCCAGGAGACTCCCAGTCACCCATCTCTCTCACCTGCCCCCAGGGCAGGCTCACCATCAGAAAAAAGCTACCGGGTAGGAGGGAAGTCATATGTTATATCACTGGACTGCTCATTCATAGTGATCTGTGGGCTTCTGCACTGTCATCAATGAACTTCTCACTTTCATCTCTGGTTTAGCAATTTGTACCCAGTGGCCCTAAAGAATCAGAAATATGTATTTCGTATATCACAGATGCACCAATGCCTAGACCTGGGTAAACCCAAGTGCTGTTGGCTAGCCATCTCTAGGTCCCATGGCTATACGCCTTATTGTTAATACTTTATTTCATACTATTTGTTCAGAGCTTTAAAAAAAGATTTAAAAAAAACCCTTGGTTACTTTTTGTCTGTTTGTAATTTGTAAAACTTGAACATAATCCCCAAACAGTGTAAGAAGCCCAAGAATTTGAGTGGGTCCCTAACTGGTTTCAGTAACACAGCAGGCAAGAGTAAAATGTTAAGTGCCTTTAAAAAGTCAAAAGAAATGCATAAAGCAGTGCATGCATTATGTTGCCACAAAACTAAGACTGGGTTTGGAGCGGGATTACTTCATTTAGGTCACATTGCTATTGTTCAAGAAGAGTGGGTTATAATGCAATATCTAGAACAAGTATATTACCACTTATACATTAGCATCACTTTATCTAGAAACAGAGTAGTGTTACTAAATGAGCATATTTATAAAATACTGTACACTGCTTCCATACTGGGTCAGCAGGTGTAAACAAACAGCTAATTAAACTGGAGTTTGAAATATTATCTTAAGTTCATTTGTCAGATAGTTGTTTGCATAACATGCCAGTTTATCTTTCACAAAATCACAATTGCCCCCCATGACTCGCAGGGCTGGTTAGAGGCTGTACATCAGCTTATACACATATTTTACAGTGGTCTGGAGGAAAGTGGAAAACCTGAAGCAGGTCAGGGACAAAAGTGCCCATTTCATGAGTATGCTAAATAACATGGAGTTGGGGACATAATTCATCCTTGCAACATGTGCTTCTTTATTGAATGTTACAGATTTGTAAATGATTATAAAGCTGTCCTGTAACGTTCATTAATACAACCACATGCTACAGCTATGCTGGGTTAAACACAGGTTACATATCTGCTTAAATGTATTTTATTATACAGCATTGCCCAACACATTGAATGGAACAGCCTACAGATATAGCATGATGGATGACTGGATAATATTTATTGTCATTAAAGAAGTCAAACAGCCCAAACATTCAGGAAAGATTAGACTGTACAGCCTCAGAAAGCAGAATAAATGTACTATCCAGTTATCTACCATAATGTTATCTATAGAAACCATCTTTTAGAATACATTTGAAACATTCAGAAGAAAACACATTTTGTGTTTTTACAAGTACATTTTTCCCCATTTGGTTATTATATATATATATATATATATATATATATATATATATATATATATTCATAGGGAACTCTCAAAGTGCTAAATAATATGTTAGACCTAGAAGCCTGGATTTAAAAAAACCCAGTTCTATAAAGTGCTGCATTCTGACCGGTAATACATGGTCTGGCTCGGAGAAACACACAAACTAGCCATGATGATTATCCCCAAGCTTTCCAGCTCCTCATTCAAATCCATTAAGGAGGGCACTTCTCACAACAAATATAAGGTATGTTGGTTTATCAAGAAATTTCCACAGTCATTTTCATAAAACATCCTTAATTTTTTCAAAAGGACCAAGCAATTTAGAATGAATCATTACATATAGTAGTATATAAAAATTGGCACCTTTAGAAGCAGATGATTAAACCAAAGCCATTACTTCTTTGAGTTCTCTATGACTTTATTTATGTTCCCCAATAGCTTGCTGCTCATGAGCTGCTTAATTCACAGAGACAGGTAATTAGCGTCCTCTCGGTCAGGGATGTGGTGGAATAAATGAGCTGCACACAAGCTGACTGTACGAGGCCACAGAATCGATGCCACGGCAGTGGGCACAGGATCCAGAAACAGAAAGGAATGGATAGAAACGTAACACGTGTATGCGCACAGGAAAGAAATGGCTCACGAAAGCTACACAGCTTGTGTTTAAAGTCATTTAAATTTAGTTTATACATTTCACACACATCACGAAAGATGTAAGAACTTTATTTTCATGCACAACAACAACAAAAAACCAGGTCGTCACAAGGTCAGGACTGTTAAGTACTTTGTTTCCTGGGTCCTGTTCTGTTCTGTCCAGAAATTGCAATGAATGGAAACACCCAAGCTCCTAATTTCCTTCCCCCACTTTCGGTCTGGTCCAGAATAAGGCCCAGGAGGTGCTGTGATGTCCTGCTCTGTGGTCAAAGAGTAATGGTTATGCCTCCTTCTTAGAGTGCTCAACAGACCTTCTCAGAGAGCCTTCTGGCTCTGTGAGTGTGCTCCACGCTTAAAATAATCAATATATTAGGATGTAGTAAACACATCAGACTAGCAAAATCTAATCTAAGGAACAAAAATTACAAAATCTCGATTCTGACTCTGGTGTTGAGACTTGGCCTTCCTGAGAATCACAGAGAATTGGTCTCAAAATGTAAAGTGCCTATTATTACAACTGTATTGATTATGAACAAACATGGTTCCTCTTCCTCATAATCCATCAGTATGGAACCAGGGGTACAGGAACCTTATAAAGTTATATTGCAACTTTTCATTTGTATACATTTTTTTTCCATTGTGGGGAGGGCCCAGAGCTTTCATCAGATCCTAAAAGAGATTCAGGACTCCAGGAAGTTTAAGGGTAACTGACTTATTCTCAGACCAAATGCATGATTGCTTGTTTCTGATTCACTTAGATACTAAGGAACGAAAAAGAAATTCCTTAATTCTTTATATGTGTCTCATCACTATTTCTACATTCTACACCCAAAAAGTTTATTTAGAGTTTTCTTTTTTTACATTTAAAGGCTAGAGGTTTTGTCCATGTATTTACTTGATGCCACATAATAAGAAAATTTGGAGTTCCCAGTAACAACTAAAGAAAAGAACCAATTTTTGCTTTGGGCCAGGAACATTAAGTCATTTTCCTTTAAGATTTTATTTATTTATTTTCTTAAAAGCAGTGATCCAAATGGAAATCAAAAGAATCAAGCATCGAAATTTTTTTTATCTCATTTCAAATCCAGATTCTGATCTAGAAGCAGGTACCCCTGTATTCTAGAATCCATACTACTGTCTGCTTTAGAGGGATGTCTATTCTGATTGTACTTGGTGTAAGCACTTTGTGCAGGAGAAATGAGAGGTCATGGTAGTGGCTGCTTTTGGACAAGAAAGAGGGGCAGGCAGTACATAGGTGGCAATTCATTTTAACAACTCTAGCTTGGTACATGAAACTGTTAAGGGGATAGGGATTTAAAAAATAAGTTCAATATCTGTTGAAATACAATGAATTCTTTCAATGAAATTCCTTGGATATTAAAAATTGTGATTGTACCTCAAGGTGATAGAAAAGTCCAGGCCTCTTAAGAAAGCTCTATATGCCTGTTTATATACTATATATAACATGTCTCTTTGTATAAATGCATATATATGTATATAAGCAGCATACACTATAGAACTCCTCACATGGTTTATTTTCTTTTTACTGTAGTGTACTATATCTTTTTTAATAGCTCTGTGTACAGGAAAAATACTCATGGCGTGCCTGCAATGAGGGCTTTGGGTTGACACCAAACTCCCAGTCAATGCTAAGGTTATTTATGATTTCAAAACTTCCTTAAAAAGTACTTTGGAACATTTCCATAAAAAAGATACCAGCCCTTGAAAAACTCCAATTAAATTTATGCTTAGCTCAGATTAAATGGCAAAACTCTAGGTATGAAAATATCCACCAGATATCCACATATAAAATGGCCCTGCGGTGAGTGGTGTGAAAAAATCGGTGGTTACGTCTTGGAGATGTTCAGAAGACAAGGTGAGGTCATGCACATGAGGAAGGTCACACAGCGGCATCACACACGACATGACTGGTGAGATGTCCCATATGGCAATTTTAGGGGAGTTATGCCTGCTCTCTTTTTTTTGTTGTTAGTTCACAATTACATACTCAGTGAGTGAATTCATTGATGACAAGTGAGATACAAAATAAATTAAAAATATAAAATTATTTAGTTACATTCATCCTGAGCTTCCTCAACTATACTTGGATGCCCACTGTATATAATAGGCCACGTGACATTTGCTTTTAACATCAATTCTTTCATTTCACTTGCAATATACAAAAAGGCATTTCTTTTCTTTCATTTTCTTCAAAAAAGATGAACAGTTGTGGCACCAGAAGTGAATATGTGAGACAGGTGAACTATGACTGTTACCTTGTTCTTTCTTTATACTGATCAATTACAGAAGTGTTGGCATGAGAAGGATGTGGGACGTTAGGTAGAACTGCTTGCTGCCGGCTTATACTGAATAAAAAGGATGCTCTTCATCAGTCACCAGTGATGGAGCCAATGTGAAAAGAAAACAGAATTGAAGTTTAGAATATCTCATTTGTATGCTGGCTACTTTATTTTATTTTATTTTGCAAGTTAGCCCTGCTTCCTAAAACTCGTGATAATGGTCAGAAATCGAAAGACTCCTCCTGGCGTGGAGAATGCATGAAGCCCCTTCATGCCCAGAGCTGAACGCTTTCTGAAGCGACTAGTGATATACATTCATCTCAACCCTTCTTCTTCCTCTCTTTCCCCTCCCTACCCATCAAGTGTGAGCATGACTTACATCCCCTGTGTTTGGCACTAAGCCAGATCAAACACCTTCTTGATCTGTGGCCCAGAAGTCAACTTTGAGTGAACACCTCCCAAGGCATTGCTTTCTTTGTTCAACTAAAAATAAAGCAGGTATACTTCAAGGAATGGGAGCAGGTAGAGTTTGGGGAGAATTTTAGGGCTGGATTCTGAGCCTCCTGCAATGCTTACTAGGAGGTTTAGTTGTGCTTGCTTTCAAAGCTGTGGAAAGCCGAGGTTCTGGACAGTCTCCTCATGGACAGGCTGTCCCCTCGGCCTTCTGGCTTGGAGGACTTACTCCTCTGGAAGGGATTTCGCAGGCTTGCTGTGTTCCTCTGCCTGTCGAGTTTGTCACTGATGGAAAAGCTCTTCTTGGTGTGTGCATACGGCGCACTTGGCTCCTCCGCAGAATAGCTGTTGGCGCGCTCTATTTTGGGGATTGTGATGTTGTTGGAAAGGGTTCTGTCTGAGTTATTGCCCTCCTGGGAGGGTATCTCGAGGGCAGCTCTCCGGCCTTTGGCCTCATTCTCCTCAGTGTCAGAGCTGGGGTGACTCAGTTCTGCTTCTCGCTCAGGATGGCAGCAAGATGCGTCCTCCACTTTGCCTCCGAGGCCTCCAGGGAAGGTGGCTCTGTCAGCAATTGCTTGAGGGGCATTGACACACCTTGTATCAATACAGTCTGTAATACTTGTGTATTCTGCTGTTTTCATGGGCACCCCAAAGTTGGCGTAGTAGCTCCTTGAAGGAGAAAACATAAAGCTATGCGATTTCACAATGGGGGCCTCTTCTAGGAGAAAGGGTGTGGTGGCTAGGTAGCGGCTACTTTTGGAACGCTCGATGGTGTGGTACATTGGAGGGTCAGTGTCCCACGGGTTTTGGCACTCTGGGAGGTGGGTGTAGTCTGAAGAGAAAGATCTAGTGTCCATGGAGGTGATGTCCTCAAAATCAATGCTCCGGCTTGGAGGTCTGTCCGTGGGTGCGAGAGTTGCATAGGCACTACTCGAGGGAGCTGTGGAAGGTACTTGAGCCAAAAAGCTTGGTTCGCCCAGCCCAAGGATGTTCACGGAATTGTCCAGAGGCTCTATATCACAGTGCAGCTCATCCATGGCAGAGACGTAGATGTCTATACATGACGATGGTCTTCTGGAATCAGGAACAATGGCCAACGTGTTGGCAGGGGCTGCAGGAGCTTTGGCTTCCTTTGCTATAGAGTGGGAACTAGTAGCCCGGTGTAGGCTCAGGGACCTTTCTTTAAAAAGACTTTCCAACTTTTCTATACCACCTTTGTCTTTCATATTGACTGAATAGAAAGAATGGCTTCGCATACGGGGCACTAGGGTTGGAGAAGTTGGGGACATGGTCTCCTCACCTGCAGGGTCTATACTCTCTTGGAGCTTGAAGGTGTTCCCCTCCTGGCTGTTGAAGCTGCTCTGACGGACGATGTAGGCTGCATCTGTGCAGTCCGAGGAGGTCCGAGAACGAATTTTGTTGGACTCGGCCCGCTCCAGACCGGTCAGACGCTCCAGGGCAGTGGCCATGCGCCCAATGAGGTCCTCTAGCTGCGCCAGCCTGATATCCACAGTCTGGAGTGAAGCCTTCATGCAGTGCTCTCTCTCGTTGACTTCCTCCAGTCGCATGGACATGTTCTCCACCCTGTGTGAAGAAGAGAGAATGAGAGTCACCAGGGGGCTCTGCTGGAGGTGTACAGACCTTGGACAGGGAGGTGAAAACTGTGCCTGGACCTCGGTCATCAATGTCCTACCAGAGGGAAACTGAGAGGTTGCTGGTTTTGAGGAGGAGGTAGGGAGGAGAGAAGGGCAGTGATGTTCTCACTGAGCATGATAGAATCCAAATCTTTTTGAGCTGGAAGAGGCTTTGGAGATGATCTAATCCAGTGATGTTTAATGGCCAATCCCCCTTTCCCTCAATGAACTTTAATGCACGATCTTGATAAATAAACACCAAAGTTGAATAGCTTTTGTTGAAATGGAGTCCCACCCTTTCACCACTCCCATGGCCTAGCTGTGGCTTGGGGCAGGGTTCAGTGACCTAAATAATTGTTAGGGTTGTTGGCTTATCAGAGTCATGAACAAAATGAGAACATTGCATATCGATGACTTTACCCAGATTTTTTCAAAAGAACTTTAGAATGTAGCTATTCTTATTGCAGTTTATATGGACTGGGATTATTCTATTTTGTATTCATATAATAAAATTTTTGTTGTTATTCCCAATAATCTTTTAAAAAAAATTTAGTGCCTCTAAAGGAATTAATATGGTCCTGTTACTGAGGCTCCTGGAATTGATTTAATCTAACTCAATCCTATCAGCAATAAAAGAAAAACAACCATTAAGAAATTTGACCAAGATTACATAAAGCAACTTGTGGTGAACTCACAGGGTGTCCAACCCAGAGCCTGCAGGCTGTGTGCGGCCCAACACAAAATCATAAATTGACTTAAAACATTATGAGATTTTTTTTGTGATTACGTGTCACAATGTATTTAATGTGTGGCCCAAGGCAACTCTTCCTCTTCCAGTGTGGCCCAGACACCAAAAGATTGGACACCCCCGTGTGTCTGTTGATAAGTAAATTACCCTATGCCTTGGTTTCTCTGGGTAGCTGATCGCAGATGTCTCATGTTACGGTTACTTCGAGGTGTCCTGGCTCTCCCTGTTAGAAATTCTTAGGGGCATAATCTGTCTCATATTCCTGTTTCCATTTCCATGTTGCCAGCCCAGCTCAATACCTGCCAGGTGTCAATGCAGAGTCAATCACTGTTATGAACTTGATGTCAATGATCTAATAAACTACCCAGCCATTTATTTATAAAGACAGAAGTCACATGTTTAAAATAAAATTGTGCCCTATTTTTCGCTTGCTTAAATTAACTTGGAAAAGACAAACCAAGGCCAAGTCATGGTTTGAGCTCAAATGTTCACTTTTTAAAAGCTCCATGGCAAATCTTTGGGAGAATCTGAATGAGCTTCATTCTCAACTTTTCTAGAGAGGATGAAGACACTTTCCCAATTCTCCCAATATGTACTGTAAATTGCTTGAGAGCCGACCTAACTTAAGAGGAACAAGCCTTGTGTGCAGAATATGCTGTACAGAGAATGGTGGGAATTAGAGCTGGGTCCCCCAGCTGCGGTGCTATCGGTGGTGCTGTGTTAATAACGATAACATGGTGTCAATGCCAGAAGGAGGCATGAGTCAGTGGTTTCCCTCTCTGAGACACCTGCAGGTCTTCCCCCCTCCCTCCCTCCCTCCTTTCCTTCCTTCCTTCCTTCCTTCCTTCCTTCCTTCCTTCCTTCCTTCCTTCCTTCCTTCCTTCCTTCCTTCCTTCCTTTCTTTCTTTCTTTCTTTCTTTCTTTCTTTCTTTCTTTCTTTCTTTCTTTCCTCTCTCTCTCTTTCTCTTTCTTTCTTTCAAAACTGCTCTCCTGCTGATCAGGGTGAGGTTGTGTGATTCCGATGCCTTGGGGCACATTGCTGTTTCTCTCTCTAAAGCCACCCCCCCACCCTGCCTAAACCAAACTCAGTCCATTGACTGCTCTTTTATCCTTCAGCTTCTCTTCACAGGGCCTAAGGTCTGGGAGACATTTTTTCTTTGCTCTTTTCTGCTGCCTCATAACCAGCTCAGCAGTGCCCCAGGGTCCTGGCACACTCAGCCACCATAGCCAGGTATGTTCTCAAAAGACTTGTGCCTTGAGCAACTCTGCATCTCACAAGCCCAATGTTATTCACCCAGCTAACATAGCTATTTCAGAAGAAAAATACAACTTTTCCCTCTTTCACTTTGTCTTGTGGAATAAACATAGCCTGAGAAACAAATTATTTAAAATAACAAGTTTGTGTGTCTTATAGACTTATAATTTCCTTTTTCATCTTCTAGCTGATGGAGTTTGATTTTGCAAGTCCTGCAATTTCATTTTTTGCAATGCAATAAGCTCTGGGTAAGTGGGTAAAATACTTCTTCATTAAAGTCAGGAGGAGGGCAGAGCATGCATTTCTGTAGAATGAAGCTTTTTGTTTAGGATACTCTAGCTACTGGGTCCCCTTAGCTTTTTAGTGTTGGCAGAGTAACAAAAGGCAGAATAGTTTTCTCTCTCCTCTGTTGCTGGAGCTGTTGAATACAAGGTGATATACAACAGATAAAGATGCTCTTTTAGCATAATTGCCTGTGATCATCTGGTGGGACCTGCCCTGACTGGTTTCAAAAGCTGTAATCTCCCTTGGCTAAGGCTGAGTAAAGGATCTTGGGACCATAAACCACTTAGGAGACAAAGCTTATCTTCCTTGTAGGAGCACCACTTCTGCCACCTTTCTCTTCACCCTGCTTGGCCTCAGGCGGATGACTGGTTAGCCAGTGATGGGCAAGATTCCTCAAAAGAGAAATGACCTAAGAGAGGCACGGTCATGAAGGGGCCCTCAGGGAAAAATTTGGGGGGCTATAGAAAAAGGGGGTGATAGACCTTTGCCCTTCGGCTTTGACATAGCCTGAGTCCTCATTCTGTCTGCAAGAAGTTTCCTAATCTCTTGGCTGCCTTACTTCCCCTGCCTGACTTAAGCCTGAAACAATGCTGGAGGTGGGTGCGGCCCTGTGCTGGAAAGGGTGGGTTCCCTAGGGTAATCAGGCCTAAGAAAGAATATGTAAAATTCTGTGAAACCTGCTTTGCTAATACCCTCAATTTAAATGATAAAGGTCCAAGCAGGAATTGAGTTTGTTCCCTAAAGTTTTATTGCTCTTTAACTGTCTGACCTGAAGCAAAATAAGCCCTCAGAGTTCTTTGAATGTTGTGTATTGTTTAATCACTTCTGCCTGACAATGGCTGATGAGCTTTACATATATACCCTGTATTCCTGTGGAAATTGAACTCAGTAAAAGCTGGTCAAGGCAAGGGTGGAGCTGCCCTCCTCTTGAGACAGTGGCTGAAGCACTCTGAGGCTTGCTCTCCCCTTGAGAGAGAAGCTGTGCTGTCCCTTTTCCTCCACAGGACTCGGTACTCTGTGTGAATTTGTCTTATCCCATCCATCAGACCGCGGACCCCAGGAGCCAGGATCCGTGCCAATCATCTGTCTGAGCACTGTGAGGGGACCCTACTCCTCACATTTCACCTCCCTTCAGCCCCAGGAACCCAGTACTTCAGAGAAACTAGCAAGTGAGAGACAGAGCTAAGGCAGCTACGGGAGGCAACAAAGGAGTCAGAATCTGGTTGCAGGCCATAAATGGGAGATAGAGACTAAGGAGCCCAAGTTGATGGGAGGAAGACAGGAGGTTCAAGGAAGGAGAGGCTCCTCTGGGAAAACAGGATGCACCCAATGGGAGCCCCAAGAGTGAAGGAGTGTGGCCTTGGGGAACAAGGAACTAGGGGAAGGAAGCCTGCTAGAACAGGGTCAAGAAATTTATATATGTTTGTTTCACAACTACAGTGTATCCCTTAATTAAAAAAAAATTCTTGCTCTGGCTGGTATAGCTCAGTGCATTGAGCAGGAGCTTGCAAACCAAAGGGGTCACTGGTTCGCTTCCTGGTCGGGGCACATACCTGGGTGGCCTGGGTTCTGGAGGGGGGTCATGTGGGGGGGTAGCCACACAGGTTTCTCTCCCTCTCTTTCTCCTTCCCTTCCCCTCCCCTCTCTCTAAAGATAAGTAAAATCTTTTAAAAAATTCTTGAAAAGTTAAGTGTAAATGGGCATGCATCACAGATATAAATAGGTCTGAGGAACAAACCAGGAGTTTTGGCACATGATTGTTAGTCATTAGGAGCTGACTCTGGTCAAACTACTCACGAGATAAAGTGGAGATAAGAATGACACAAATTTATGGGTCAATAAAAAGCCCCAAGGGGACAGATACTAGAAGTGACTAAGTAGCCAAAGAAGAGAGACTACGGAATGAAAGATGTTGATTGGCAGGAACTCTTTATTCTTCTTTCCTTTCTCACATCTCCAGACCTCGTGTGGCTCATTTCAGAGTAACTCAGGAAGCCATCTCAAAAGGGACACAGCATGGGCCTGGGAAGAGGTGAGGTGGCTCTGGCTCCTGGGAGCCCAGAAGACTGATGGCCAGGAGGAGCCCTTGAGTAAGCCAGTGAAAAGCTCAGCTAAGAAGGTGACTAGCCTCTTCAGCCAATGCGATGAGGAAAAGAACATTCCAAAGAAGGTTCTGGTGACACAGAAAATTTCGGCTTCAACAGGTAATTTCTTAAGGACTGGTGTCTTCCAGAAATTCATTTTCTTTTCTGATAACCTTAAAATATGGCTAAAAGACATATGGTTAAAAGAAAAAGGATTGGCGGGCCATGTCTTTTCTAAATCTCACACATTCCCTGGAGTGGGTGTAGGATGAAAGGTAGAAGCAATCTTGTAGCCCATGACCCCCATCACGGGGGCTCTCGTGGGGAGGAAAGGGTTTAAAATAAACAAAGCCAGTGATGCAGAACAGCTAAAACTAATTCTCACTTGTTGACTAATTCATAAATTGACTAATTTATAAATTTTTAAAGTCCCTTAAAGTCATCTATCCTTTCCTTTGAGCCAATTACTCTTCTCATCAACTCTGAGAAGAAAAAGGGAGAAAAGCTAAAATTCGATTCAATCAATGGAGATACAAAGACCAGCAGTGGTGAAAAATCTGGCAGGATGTGGGTGAAGCTCATCTTTTTTTGGTTTACACTGGTTTTTGTTGTTGTTATTTATGAATTCCATACACTGTAAGTTATTCCTGTCTCTATTTGTTTTGAAAAATTATACATTGAATAGACTACTAATAGTCATGTGTCTATCACTTTTTTGGATCTAGGTGAAGTGAAAGAAGGATATAAAAGCCCATTGGCTTGGGAAAGATAATTTTAGATTAAAAGATGACACTAGGAATAATGTATACCTCAGTGTGCTTAAATTGTTAATTGCCAAGAAGAAAAGTCTAACTGTAACTTCTGATGACTGGAGTCTGACAGGTGGAATGATGGTGAGGACGATTTTGAAGCTTTAAATGAGGGGTCTGAGAATGAAATGCTTATGGGCAGGGAGATTCAAATAAATAGGTGAAGCAGGCAACACATCAGAGAATAGAGGCAGGGATTCTAGGGTAGCAGAGCATGCCCAGTCCAAAGGCATTCAGAATGAATTTCAATAATCACTGCAAGTCCAATACAACAGCCCTCTGTGGGCAGGTGCTGCCTGAAATTCATCAGTTTGCAAATGCTGCTTTACGTGAGTGGGAGGAACCAGTAAGTAATTTCCAGTTGTGATCAGAAAATGTAGGTAACTCTTAATAACTAAAAGGAAATTGAAAGAAATGACAGGAAGCTGCAGATATAAAAATGTTTTCCTGATATTCAACATTCCTGGATTCTAGGAAGTATAGGAGTTTGACATAAATTCCAGGCAGCATTAAAGAATGGCTTCATTGTAAGTAATTAAGCAGGTGGTATCTTTTGAGTACTTAAAAATATAGGGTCCATTAATAGGAGATTGCAGGGGATCAATATTAATCTTGTCTCTTTTTTGATAATGTAGGCTACTAGAATGACACGGATAGGCAGTATCTGTGGTAAAGTGCATTGTCTTAATGGGGAGGTAGACACACTGGGCTGACTAAAGTGGCATAGTCACCTGGTTGGCTAATTAACCAAACAAGGAATGATAGAACAATGGACCAATGTCAACATGAAAAGTTTTTTTTTTTTTTTTTTGAGTCAAGAAATATCTTGGTTCTGTCTTGGTTCACCTTATCTGTTCTGATGAGCATTTTGGTATGCTAATTGAGCAAACAATGACATAGAATGAATAGAATGAAAAATTAATATATTGGATGATGAAATCAGGATCCAGAGTCCTTGAGGTTCTGGAATAATGAATAAAAATAGAAAGTATTAAAATTCATAGTGATGAGTATTAAGTCTCAAATTTAGGTTAAACACAAACATCTCACAAGAACCTGCTTGAGGATATTTGAATCAGCTCATGTGAAAAGGCCCTCATTTTAATTAATTGTAGGCTCACTCTGAACCAAAGACATGACCTGGCTATAATAATTGTAATGCAAAATAAAATATGTAGATCAAATAATAACAATAAGCACCATTCATTGAAAGCTTATTATCTCATATGTTACTTCAATATCATTTAATACTCTACAGTTAGGTGTTAATACTCCATTGTACAGGTGGGAGCAGAGGTTCAAAGGAATTAAGTAACTTGCTCAAAGTCACACAGCTAGTTACTAGAAATTAATATTAAAATCTTTCCATTGTGCTGTGTTCTTCCTTTTATAACATGGAAAGAACTACTTGTCCTATTGTACTCTATGAGTATTAGCCCAGCACATAGTAGTAAAGGAATGAATATAGGAACTAAATCTAGGCTGTAACTACAATCCAGAATTAAGTTTCATTTAGGTACCACATTACAGGGTGATGTTGACAATGTAAAGTGGATAGTGAGAGGACTTCTGGTCAAGATGGCGGCGTAGGCAGATATAGCTCACCTCTTCGCACAACTACATCAAACTTAGAGGTAAAATATAGAACAACTATTACTCAGAACTGTCAGAAATTGAGTTCAAATGAAGTCTGACAACTACAGAATTATAGAAAGCACATCCATGCAGACTGGTAGGAGGGACACAGATGTGGAATGGGCTGGGCCCTCATCCACATGTGGTGGATAAAAATTCAGAGGGGATATCTCAGGAGTGAGGAGTCCCAGACCCACACCAGCCCCCCAAGTCCAGGATTCCATTTCCAGGAAGATAAGTCCCTACAACTTCTGGCTGCAAAAACTGGCAGGGACTGAGCTGGTGGAAAAAACTGCTAGAGTCCTTAGCAGTTCCTCTTAAAGAATCCACGCATGGACTGGCCTACTCAGACTTACTCTCTCTGGGCTCTGGTGCCAGGGTGGTGGCTTGAGGGGCACCAGTGGCATGCAGGGGCAGGATGAGGTGTGTGGCATCAAGGTAAGCAGAGGCCACTGTCCCTTTTCTGGGCCAATGAGCTGGTGCTGTATCTGAGACTCCATCAACCTGGCTAGCACTCTTTGACTCCCTTGGGAGATCCCCAGAGACTCCACCCCACTCAACTTGCGGACTCACCCAAGCTGCTTTTCCATGTGAATGGCTGGTCTTTGCTAGTGCTTCACAACTTCCTAAATTCTCTCAAACAAGCAAAAGCTGGCCTTAGCGAGCCCCAGACCCTAGCAGCCAGCCTAGGTTCACATCTTCACTTTGCCTGGGGATCTCCAAGCCCAGAACAAGTAGCAACCATCTCAGACTGCTTTATAGCTCAGGCAGGGTGGCCCCGGGAAAACATAGGTAGGGGCTGACCTTGGCCTGCACCACCTGGGAAACCCCAGAGCCAGCACACTTAGTGGACAGCTACAGACCACACTGGAGCACCACCACCCTGCCCCTGCACAGCTTATCCTCTATGGAGGATGGAGGTTGGTGTTAAGTGGTCACAGCCATTCCTTGCAGCTGACTGGACTGGGTAGATCCCTCCCATTGATCTGCCAATAGCAACCAAGGCAAAGCTCTAAGAGGAGGGCATACTCAGCCCATGTGAAGGGCACACCTTAAGTACCTAGCTTGGGTATAGAGTAGGCTGTGCCACTGGACCCTAAAAAAAGTGCAGGGTATTATTAACTCAATCATATTCTGGAACTGTATTTCTTTAGATACATCAGGGTAATTGCTACATAACAGTGGGAAAGATAAGGATTTTTTCAGAACCAATTTCCTTTGAGGTATTAATAATCTCCTAACTATTATATTGACTCTTTACATATAATTTAGGTGAAAGATTATGATATAATAATGACGCATTTAAGTGGATAATTATGGAAGTATCTTTGCGTTTCTGAAAAGATTCATGCAAACACTTTCAAGATAAATAAATTATACATTAAAGTCACTGGCAGAGGGAGGAAGGTGGGGCTCACTATATGAAGAAATCCTTTTTCTGAGTCTTTTAGTAGAGTAAAGAGCCAGCTCTTAATTTTTCTGACCTCAAATTTCTATATTGGGGCTATGAAGGGAGAATTATATAATATTCTGTATACTATATCAATTATGTATAGTTAACTTATGTAAATTAAATATGTACCTACCTAAATATGTGTATGTGTGTATCTATCTTCTATCTATCCATCTATCTATCTATCATCATCATCTGTCTATCTAATATAAATAGGACAGGTGATTTCACCTGCCACTCTACTCAGAAAAGACACCATGTCCTAGAAGATGTGCGAGATGGGTAACATGAATCCACTCTTCCCTTAGTTAATCTCTGTTCCCTCGTGCACCTCATCATATTTCTGATGGACTATGAGAAATTACAGTGTTTAGAAATGTTATTTTTTGCTCCATTTACAAATGTAAAACTAACCAAAACCACAACCACCACCAACAAAAACAAAACCCCAAACATAGACTGAATCACCAGAAGCAGCATAAGGCCTTAGCTTAGGTTCACTTCCCTGGCTCCTGGGCTTGGCTGTGAGGTTGTCCTGGTCCTCCTGGGCCCCCGTTACTCCAGAAGGTCAGCTAATACTTAGGACACACAGGGAGCGGACCCACACTCTGTCCTGGATTTCTGGGAATTGCTCACCTTGGTCACCCTCCTGGAGGGTGGGGACTCTGAATCCACCCAGAAAGGACCAGGTCTTGAGGTAGGAGTCGCCTAAAAGTGTTTGCAGCTGTGGGGTGAGAGGCTCACGTGGAGGTGCTGTAGTTCCTTTCGGTTTCCACCCGGAAGGAACTGGTGAGATGGTCACCACAGGCTCATGTGTCTTGATGCCCGCACCTCTCATGTCATTCCCCAGAGAGGCCAAGGCTTCTTTGTGTCTCCACACTTCTTCCTGCCTTTCTTTCCTCTCAAGTCTATGGTTTTCTGAATTCAAAAATCTTTTCAAAGGCCTTCGGACATAAGCTTTGGAAATATGTCTGCGCAATTGGCAATGTGTCTACATGGTACAATTTTCTGGGAACCACATGGTTATATTTCCATTAATAAATAGCTTTTACAAGGCCTCAGAATAAGATCTTCATATTTGTAGCTCCTTTCTTAGTTTGCCAGAAAATTGCTTTGCATCATATCATCTTGAAATGTTCTATTTTGCAATGACAGATGTGTATAAAATCTATTCATGCCTTTAAACTTTATTAATATTGGCTGAGTACCTATGGATACAGTCACTCAATGGCCTGTGCACATACGCTTCCATATGTAGGCTGTATTCTTAGAAGAAATAAAGGGCTAGGGGCAGAAAAATGCCACTGTGTAATTTTTACAAAACCACTAGAAAATGTATGAAGTGGGTAAGCAGACAAAATGTCATATTTTGAAAACTTGAGATGACTAATTCAAATCTTAGAAGCCTGAATTATATCAACTAAAATCATCAATATATTATGCCTTCCCCATTATGTATAAGCTGCTTCTGACCTCTTATATTGCAAATGTTTAAAATTTAAAGAGACATCAAAAGCTTTGTAACCCTCTGGGTGTCCTTTAGAACAGTGGCTCCCAAAGGCTGGGTTTTCTAATGTGCCAGCCTCGGATGAAGTTTTCATTAGTCCACGGCAAAATGAGGGAAGAAAGAAAATGTAAGTTCATTTGCCTAAAGCTAGACTTAATTAAATTAAAACAATTCTCTCCTCTTTACTTGGATATTTTTCTTACAGCCCTACTAGCCCACGAAACCATTTGGTCAATGATGTCTAAAAATATACAATTACTGGGTAGAAAAATCTGGTGTTATTTCTTTGCTTTTATTTTGTTGTAGAAGAAGAAAAAATGAAAATAATTCCAGAAAAAAAATACATGGAAAACTTCAACCATTCTTCTTTTTTAAAAAGATTTAACTTACTTATTTTTTAGAGAAGGGGAGGAAGGGAGAAGGAGAGGGAGAGAAATACCAATGTGTGGTTGCCTCTTGCGCACCCCCTACTAGGGACCTGGCCCGTAACCCAGGCATGTGCCCTGACTGGGAATCAAACCGGTGACCCTTTGATTGGCAGGCCGGCACTCAACCACTGAGGCACACCGGCCAGGTCTCAATCATTATTCTAGCCAATTCACAAGTTTCATGCTGTTGTTTATTCAGAAGGTACCCATATAAGCCAGGCACTCTACCTTTGGAGAAGACACTCAATGATTTATATAACACACAAACCTGCTGGGGAGGCTTGAATTGGGTTGGGTTTCCCTTGGTTTGTGTCTGGGTCAGGACTTTCCAATTTCTGGTCTGAGCCAGCAACTCCTGCCCTGTTCTGAGCGCAGCAATCTCTAGCGTCCAGGAAGGCGGCTGCCACTGCCTCTGGAGAAGCCTAGGACCTGTACGTCTGGGATTTGATCTGAGAGCCCTTCAGACAATATTCTGTTCTCTCATAAGCTCAAGGATGTCTTGGATAGTAAAAATAAACACAAGAGGCCTGTCTCTGTCTCTCTGTCTCTCTCTCTCGGCTGTGCAAACGAAAGCAACTGATAAAGCACACCATGGCCTACAACATTCCAGGAGACGCGACCAGGGAACACACCTTTCTGAAGTCACCCGTATCCTCTCATCATTGGACGAGTTGAAGCGATCATCCTTTTCCCTGAAATATTCCTCTATACACTGTTCTTCAAAATCATGTACTTTCTTGAGCTCATCATCAGTTATGAACAGCTCTGTGGAGAAGAAAGGAGGCGTGAGGCAGAGAAGTCAACGTGATGGCCTCTGGTCTGTGGGCCTAGTGCCATTCCTAATTTCTACCAGCATTAGGAGGAGGAGCCTAGATTCTCCACTAAGTCTCTAAATCGGAATCCAGTCAGGTGACTCGTGCCACTGTCCCCTTTCTTTGCGTTAGATTCACTATGAGCCTCTGCAGTTCACCAGGGTACATCTGGTTTACTGCAGGAACTGGTTACAATTATTCAGGTTGCAAAGGCCAAAAATGTAGCTAAATTCAAGGAAAGGGAAGCCAATGGAGGTTTCTTCCCAAAAGCTAAATTTCCGGGCTGAGGAGTATGGCAGACAGACATTGTTCACTGGCCTTCCTAAAAGCCCTTTTGCAACCTCACTCCCCCTCCCCACTTCCCACTACTGAGGCAGATACACCAAATACACCCCCCCCCCCCAGCTGCCCTGGAAGGTAGCAACGGTGATGAGACCCAGTTCAGCTCAAAAAACAAAAGAAGTCTGGGGCGCGAAGGGGTGCAGTACTCGGACGAGATTTTGCTTTCCTGATAAACTGTGGTGAAGTGGTTGCTTCTTTCTACATTTTTTTTTTTACCTTTCCTTTCTCTTTTTGCTTTAAATATAAATGTGATGATGGAAACTGCACACAGCTATTTTGCTACTACGAGACAAGACAGTGCATTAAAGGAATAGCTGAGCCTAAAAATACAACTCTGGGCCTTTGACTTCGGTGAGCCACTGTGGGCCTGGGTTATCATCAGTCTAGTCACTTTTTTGCTTTTGAGAAAAATAAAAACTTACTTATTTGTACTGTTGTTAGTATGTTTTTCTGTTAATGGCAGGGAAACTAATTCATTAACTGATATGGGCATAGAAAATGGGCCGGTGTAAATCCGAACCTTTCGTCTGCCTGTCCCACCAGCTTTCTTCTTGTCTAAATTTATGTTTCAGGTGGAAATAGTGAACTCTGGGATTCCCTGCCCCTTCCACTCCTCCAGTTTTAAAGTTTAGAAAGAAGTCAGCATTGCTGTGTCAGGGAAGGTGTTAAAAGCTTCAGACTTAGAGAAATGGTTGATTAAATGGCTTTGGTTTTAAACTTGAAACCCATTAGTTGTCACCTGGAGGTAATTCCTGGGCCTTCATTCTAGAAGCCCCTTCAGTAGATTTAGTGTAGGAGGTCTACTTGAGAAACCATTGTAGCTTGCTTGTAGGGGACTGGATGTCCCACGGTCCTTAACCGTGAGTGGTACCCAAGGGCCATTTAGCAATCTGCAGGAGCTATTGGTTTTTAATGTGTGGAGGCTGGATGTGCTACATCCCCCGCAATGTGTGGGACAATCCCATACAAGGAAGTATTGTTCTGCCCCAGTGCTAACAGAACCTCCTTTTAAAACACTGGACTAGAAGGTAGATGCTGGAGGGTCTTCTGTTTTGCCCTTTGAAAAACGGAAAGCAGGGCTGGTGTCTTCACAAAGTCAGATAAGCACAACCCTTGAGGCTTGGAAAATAGTCAAGACCTAAAAAATGATCGGTCCAGAAATGATAATGGAAAATCAAACTTGGTTACCTGCAATTCAACTCAACTCACATAATGATACTTAAATTATATATAATGCAAAATTGGGAGCATACAAATATAGACCATATGTTTTATAGTGGGACCTCTGGAAAGTAGGAAACTTAGAACCCATGGAAGTGCTAAAACAGCCACGCTGGAGCCTGGCTTTATATCACTAAGAAAGATGTGAGCCTAAGAACACTTGATTTCAGCCTCTACTGTCTTCTTTCTGGCACTGTTTCCCTGGCAAGAATGCCCCCTGCTCCCCTCCAAGTCTTCAGAGTCATTGGCAGTCTGCAGGAAGCAGGAGGAACCAGGTGGCCACGGCCTCCGTGACCACCCATGGGAAGCAGTAGGGCTATCTGATCTGTGGCTGCTGGGGGCTGTCACTCAAGCTTACTCAGGCCGTAGTCCCTTTCATCTGGGTCACTCTCGTGTTTTCTCCATCGGCAACACAGGTGCTGGAATATCATGGTCATGTGGCTGAAGATGATCAGAGGTGGAGGCAGAACTGGCCTTTCATGGAAAGTCATAATGAGCTGATACCTCTGAAACTTCCACACTTGGTTGGATATTGATTTTACCTCAAAAAATGTGTTGCTGAAACAGAGGCCAGAGAGAATCGAGTGAGAAATTCCACTGCTTTCTGAAGCACCTCACCCCTCTAGCACCCTCCCTTCATCCCCGGTGCTCTGAGGAAGGACCCACTTACTTAAAGACAGCGATGAGGAGGTTGACCAGCAGGATGTTCGCTACTAAGAGGTAGCAGGCCATAATGGCTGGCACAATCCAGGCTCCTGTCTTGCATGGAGGCAGCTGAATTATTTTACCATCCTCTCGGGTCTCATTCTGTCCACAGGGAGCTGCAGGAAGCAACACAGGCAAAAAATGAGAAATCATGGCTATTTGATGAAAGAAAAGTCTGATTGAATGAGGTTCTTTTTAGACGGAGGAAAAATACAGCCATCTCAAAACAAACTGAAATAAAGAATTTAAAGAAAAGCCAACATGGAAAAATGAAAGCTTCATGAATGTCCCAAGGGGCTGCTGCTACCCTAGCAGGGCTGGGCTCCTCCTGTTCCCAAGCTGTCGTCCTACTTGAAAGAGGGGCTGGAGCCCTAGCATGATCGTGCTGTCCCTTGGCCCCCAGACTTCGACTGAGGGGCCCTTGGTGTCCTTAGGAAGCCTGGGGAGGGCATTCCTGAGGAGCAGTGGGGTGCAGGGGCGGGGAGGAGCAGTCTCACTGCCCCATCAAGTTCCTTTCAAGTGCGCTGTGGAGGCCAGAAGCCACAGCAGTAGGAGCAGCAGCAGCATGAAGGGGCTATTGATTAGGAATTAATACCAGGAAGCTGTTAATTGCGGCAAGAAACATTAGGGCTCCGAGTTAACATATTTGCTTTCTCAATGAGGAAGGAGCAAGACAGGGCAGCGCCTTGGGAAGTATTTAGAGGGCTTGTCTCTCAGTGCTCCTGACAATGGCATTTCAGGGGGCTGGGGTGTGGGGGGAGTATGCAATGAAGGGTGATGGGCCGGGACCCCCGAGCCTTTCTTCCAGCAACATTTCCACTCCAAAACTGTGCTTTTCAGGGCACAGGGAACAAAACCCAATTGCACTGGGGAAAAAATGGGCAAACGGAAAACGAAAGATCTGGAGGTGGGGGTGAGGAGGAAGGTGATGTGTGGGACTGGGTGAGGGTGAGCAATGTGCTTGCTAATGAGGCCTGCTTTGAGTTTCCAGGTAACATCAAGGGAAAAGGCATCCTTGACAACACTCCTTAGGGCTGCACAGACAGCACGGCTGAGGGAGTGGCACGGTGGCCTGGGATGCCCAGAGACAGGTGAGGTCACCCTCCTGCTCTGGCTGTCACTGTCCTTATTTGGCTTTAGAACAGGGTCCTTTTGCAGCTGTCTACGAGAAAGGGTGTGGGGCATGAAGAAGTCTCAGCAGATGAAGATCTGCTAGGAAAGTTTGCAAAGCTGACCCAGGACCTTCTCAGTCAGAGTACCCGGCGAGCGGAGTCCATTCACTTCTCAAGAGTGAATGTTGCTAAGCTGAGCAACTACTTTTCTGTAGTTGCCACCTGTGACCATACAGGGGATCACCTCGGGAGTTTTTTAAAAAAATGCCAATGCCTAGCTCCACCCCAGACAATTCCATTGGAATCTCTGAGGGTGGCCTTTGCGTCAGGGCATCATGGTTTCATTCAAAGCTTCCTAGGTAATTTTCAGCTGCCACTAAGGTAAGTTCACTGAGCTAAAATCAGGCTGGAAAAGTTATGTGATTTCTGACATGCCCTCAAGCCCAATGTACATCAGTCATCTCAGGCTATGAGAGTTTTCATAATGTCAGGACACCAAGACCCTGCTTTTACGACCAGAGAAAGATGGCCAAAGCACTGCGTTTGGATCTGCCTGCAAGAGGATTGGGTCTTGGAATCAGATGTTTTCAAAGAGCTGGCATCTTTTTTATACATCGTACTTGTGGCACTAACCACCCATGACAGCCGTCCCTTGGAAGGGAAACCTGGTGATGGAGACCCCCACTGGCTCCAGGATGAAGTCCAGACTCTGAGGGTGGCCGGCCCAGTGCCATCTCTTGCGACTCCCCACTTCTCCCTTTGAGCTCAAACTGGACCGGGTTCCTTATAATTCCTAGAAATGTCATGTTGTCTCTTACTGCCTGATTTTTGAGCTTGGCTTGGCTTTTTTTGCTTCCAAAAGCCCCCTTGGGCGCCTTGCTACCACTCCCATGCTTCTTAATGCTGGGTGAATGCTGTTTGAGTTGCGGTGCTCACTTAGCTCTCTAAGGCCCGCTGCAGCTCACTTTCTGCCCCTAGGTCCGGGATAGGTGTTGATAAAGATTGTCTGCAGGCTCTCCTGAGCTCTTTTCTCAGTAGGTCTCAGCTTTTGGACTTCTGTGTTTGTCTCTGCATTGTCCAATTTTAGCAAAAATCCTGCTAAGTCAGTTTAGCCAGAATCCTTGATATCACCGTTGATGTCAAATCAGGTTTCTTATTCTCTACCATCCCACAGATGACATCTGGTCACCCTGGCCAGCCTTCATCAAGAATTCTGTTAGGACAGTTTGGCGAGAATCTCCCTTATCATCCTTGATGTTTCCTCTCTAAGCAATTTTCTATCCATTGACCCCCACTCCGCCCCTGACGGTAAGTTCTCAGTTTTCCTTGTTGTATTTAGAGTTCAGTCCAATCTCTCTCCCGCATTACAAAGCCCCATTGCAGCGGTCCCATCCCCTTGAATAAAGTCTTCCTCACCATCTTTAACAAGTGTCACGGATACTTTTTTTTTAACCAAAAAAGGTTTCTTTAGTCATTCTGTCTTCCTTATAATCCCAGAGGCCCCTCTGCTCCCGTTCTGGGAGGCTTCTCACACCGTGTCACCATCACCAATGCACTCATCTGTGCCCCACCTGAGCTCGTTCTGGTTTCCCGTTACCTGGCTCAGTGCGCACGCACAGCACATCCACACGCATCCACGCATGATCACAGTTTGGTGAACGAATAAGGGAGATTATTGGACACGTTTGGTTCTTGAGCACTGACAGACATTTCCGCCATCTCTGAACTGTTTTTGGCTCCTTCCTTAGGTCCTTTCCAGAAACCCCACCCTCGTCTTGAAAAGATGGCATCTCACTCCCAACCAGACTTCAGGGTCTCTGTTACGCACTTGGCCACGAGCCTCAAAGGATCACTTGCTTTGCTTTTCTCTCCTCAGGGCAGCTGGCCCCACTCAGCCACCCTGTCCTCTTAGCTGACCTCCTGAGGGGCTGTCACTCTGCTACCCTTCCTCTGATCGGTGGGGAAACCGATCAGAGCAGCAGAAAGAACTACTTGGGGTAAGTTACAAAGTGTGAAGTTTAGGCAGATGCGGTCCCCAATCTCCATTTCTCAACGACATTCTGAGATTTCTCTTTACACTCTGCGAGAATGTAAAATAAACCTGTGAGGGGCAGACACATCCATTTTGCTCTTTTGACCCCATATTTAGTGAGGCATGCAGACACTTCCTCCTCTAAGGCCCTCCTTCTGGCCCAGAGAGAAAACCAGCCTTTTGTGGCTCACATGCATTTCTGTAGGCTTTCAGGTAGCATCACTGACATATCTCTCTAGATCTCACCTTGGTTCCTCCACTTCATCCCTCAAAGGCCTCTCATTGTTAAAACAGTGGACTAGCTTAATACCTTTATACAAGATTTACTTTGGTACGGGAGCCCCTTGCTAGTCTTTTGAGAATTAATTTATTTCAGCTTCTCCCATACTGCTTATTCATCCTGCCTTTAAAGAGATGGTATTACTTTAGTGGTTAGAAATATGCATTACAATCAGGCAGACCTGGGTTCAAAACCTGATTCTGCCATTTTCAAATGATGTGATGGTAGCTTACCCCATGAACTTTAGCTTCCTCATCTGTAAAATGGGGGGAGCAATAGTATGTAACATGGGGGGAGGTTGTCAAGATCATTTAATGAGATAATGCATGCAAAGCACTTAGCTCTGTATATAGCACACTAGCACTTGATTAACATTAGCTGGTGCCATTCTTAGTATTGCTGCTTCTGTAATTAATAGACTATAAGTTGCTCAAGGTGAGGGACTATGTCTGACTCCTCTGTTTTGCAATCACTATGCATAGCACTTATTCTATAAACATTTAGTGAGTGGTTATGATAGGCTGGGTACAAGGGACAATAGGGACCAAAGAGACAATTGCGTTGTTCAAGCACCGTGCGGGTTTAGGAGGGGGTGCTGAAAAGGAACAGAACAAGGCATTATTGTGAGATGTGAGCTCTGATTGGCTCTGAGGAGGCACTGCAGAATGGCTGCAGGCTCTGTGGCCGGGGTCATGCCAAACAGTCTGGTAGTTACGACCAGCTTTGGGAACCATCATCTAGATTCTACAGCAACAAGTACAGTACAAATGAATTGGATGATCCTTGCGACAGTGAATATGGTAATAAAAATGACTCACTGAGAAATAGCCTTCATTTGGTAATATCGGCAAAGAGGTAGGGAACATTATATGTGGCAGTTAGTGCAAAACACTGCTCTTTAATGGCTTCTAATGATGTCCTTGCTGTGGGTATTCATCTGCATTAGAAAGTGCTGTCTCAAACTTACAGATGTCTACCATTGACGAGATGAGCTGTGTGATTTAAAGCCCTGACAAGCAGCAGGTTTTATGATGAGGGATGTTACTGGATTGTCATGAGGCACCAGCCAGATCTGGGTGCATGTTCCCAGGAAGACACTCCATGGCACACCACCTAAGATGACAGACACATGGGTGGATGTTTAGGGGCATGTGGGCTGGCGGCTACCACTGTGGCTCCTCCTTTCCTGCTTTGGAACCTGACACTTGAGTGGTTATTCTCCCAGTGCTTTTGCAAGAAGTAAATAAACAGTCACTATCATCTTCATACCTGCAACCTCTCTCTGCCTTGGTGACAATGCAGAGTGCCTCTAGTGGATGTTAGCTGGTTCTGCCTGCCCCGTACACATTTCCCCTTCTCTGGTAAGAGACCCTGGTTTCCCTTTATGGAACCACCCCTGCCCCATTCTCAGAACATGAAATGAACTCCAATTC
This sequence comes from Artibeus jamaicensis, assembly GCF_021234435.1. Taxonomy (NCBI): domain Eukaryota; kingdom Metazoa; phylum Chordata; class Mammalia; order Chiroptera; family Phyllostomidae; genus Artibeus; species Artibeus jamaicensis. Next base: position 37,095,311 of record NW_026522030.1, on the reverse strand, counting down.
CACATCTATTAGATTAGTCAGTCTGCTTTAACCCAGTCACAGCAATTGGCTCAGAAATGGACATGTGACCCTAGCCCGAGCAATCAGTGCCAATGCGCATCAGCCTGGGGAGTTTTGCTGGAACTAGTTAGTATAAAACAGGTGTCTTTATATAATGTGACGTAATTCTACCAAGTGGAGAGGGTCTGCCTGGGAATGACTATATCGCATAGAAGAGAAACTAATTCCTGATCTAGCCATGCCTAAACCTAGCCCTCATCAGCAATATGAAACACAAAATTCTTTTTTTCCCCTTAAGTCAATTTATTTGGGATTCTATTACTTGCACTTAAGAGCCCTGGCTAATACCATCACACTAGCCTTCAACTGCTGTCCACAGGCCAGTGATAAAAGACATTGATATTTTGGGCACCTGCTCCTGAGAGGCACTTGGAATCTTGGAGTAGCGTGAAAAGATTGGAAGGGGCAAGCAGGAACGGGAAATCTGACCTTGCTAAGGTCGAGTCACAGCGGCAGGGTTTCAGGAGCCAGCAGCACTGCTGCTCTCTGGCTCCCAAACATCAAGGAACGGAATGGGTCTACACAGATCAATGCTCAGTTGTCTGACTGGGGCTGCGGACTCAGCAACTAACAGCACAGATTTCACCTATCGTCAGATAGCTAGGGTGGATGCAGTTGGAAATTTGGCCAATCACCTGGACATAGCCAAGGTGCTCCTAAAGTGAAGAAAACCTGGTTCTAGGAGCTGATCATCAATAGGTTAGGTCACAAGGACAGAGTGAGGAAGGCATAGCTCTGCAGTCGTGGCCAAATGACATCAGACATTTGGAGATTTAGATTCTCTATGGTTTATCTTTGTGGGTCACACTGACATATCACTTGGCAGGTGCTATTTCTTTTAACTAAGCATTAATAGGTAGTAACAAAACAGGTGATGGAACTCTGAAGACAATGATAGGTTGTGTAGTCATACTTAGTGAGTGATAGTGAGAAAGCCCTCCCTTTTCTCTACATGTTCTGGAGAGTAGCCCTCCAATAGTTGGACCTTTTTTTAAAAAATAAATAAACTTTTACCACGCCCCCACATACAGCGTCACAACCCAGCGACCTGGGAGTCCAAGGCGCCGCTTCTCACATTTAAAGGGCCAGAACAGACCAAAAATGTCGCAGGAAGACCTCAAAGCCCCAGAGATAAATCTAAGCGACGAAGAAATAGCAAAACTCACAGACGCACAGTTTAAAACACTGGTTATCAGGATCCTCACAGATCTGGTTGATTATAGCCACAAATTAGAGAAACATATGAAGGCTAAACTAATGGAAATGAATGGAATTCCACAGGAAACCCATAGCGACGAAAAGGAAACTGGGACTCAAATCAATGGAGTGGACCAGAAGAAAGCAAATAATGGCCAAACAGAAAAGAGTCAAGGAGCAAGAATTCAAAGAAATGAGGAGAGTCTTAGGAACCTCCAGGACATCTTTAAACGCTCCAATATCCGAATTATAGGGGTACCAGAAGGGGGAAAGACACAACCACCAGTGGAAAAATTATTTGAACAAATAATAAAAGAAAATTTCCCCAATCTGGCAAAGGAAATAGACTTCCAAGAAATCCAAGAAGCTCAGAGAGTACCAAAAAAGTTGGACTCAAGAAGAAACACACCAAGGCATATCATAATTACATTAGCCAAAATTAAAATGAAGGAGAGAATCTTAGAAGCAGCAAGAGCTAAGGGGACAATCACCTACAAAGGAGTCCCCATCAGACTGTCAGCAGATTTCTCAAAAGAGACCTTACAGGCAAGAAGGGGCTGGAAAGAGGTTTTCCAAGTCATGAAATCTAAAGACTTACAGGACTTCCGCCAAGATGGAGGCATAGGTGGATGTGCCGTGCCTTCTCACACAACCAAGATTAGAGAAAACTAAATGTTAGCAACGGAAAACACAGCCAGAACACGGAAAATTGAACTTTTCGGAAGTCCGTTAACAACAAATTCTTCAGCCTGACCGGTAAGGGGCGAAACCAGCGGCTGGCGGAGCAGGGTTGCACAGCAGGACTCGGCCAGACACACTCAGGTCCACGGAATCCAGGCGCAGGGTCAGACCTAGTGAGTGACCCAGCGAGCAACCAGGCGAGCGACCGAGGGGGAGACAGCCGGGCTCGGGGCTGCGTGTTGACTGAGGTCGCGCATTTGTGCGAGGGTGGACAGGCGAGGGAGTGGGCGGTTGGACCGGGTCGGCAGGTCCCCACGGCAAGTGGCAGTGGAGGGCGCCGCCATTTCCCTGCTCTGACCCCACCTTCACATACAGCGTTATAACCCAGCGACTCTGAGTGGCCCGGCCCAGGTGAACCACCTAAGGCACTGCTCCTCCGCACCCAGCTGTGAGAAGCGGCAGAGGGGGTCGCCATTTCCCCGCTCTGGCCACGCCCCCACATACAGCGTCACAACCCAGTGACCTGGGAATCCAAGGCGCCGCTTCCCACACTTAAAGGGCCCGAACAGACCAAGAATGGCGCAGGAGGATCTCAGAGCCCCAGAGCCAATAGATCTAAGCGATGAAGAAATAGCAAAACTCACAGACGCACAGTTTAAAACATTGGTGATCAGGATCCTCACAGAACTGGTTGATTATACCGACAAATTAGACAAATATATGAAGGCGAAACTAATTGAAATGAATGGAATTACACAGGACACCAATAGCAATGAAAAGGAAACTGGGACTCAAATCAACGGAGTGGACCAGAAGAAAGCAAATAATGGCCAAACAGAAAAGAGTCAAGAAGCAAGAATTCAAAGAAATGAGGAGAGTCTTAGGAACCTCCAAGACATCTTTAAACGCTCCAACATCCGAATTATAGGGGTACCAGAAGGGGGAAAGGCACAGCCACCAGTGGAAAACTTATTTGAACAAATAATAAAGGAGAATTTCCCCAATCTGGCAAAGGAAATAGACTTCCAGGAAATCCAGGAAGCTCAGAGAGTACCAAAGAAGTTGGACCCAAGAAGGAACACACCAAGGCACATCGTAATTACATTAGCCAAGATGAAAATGAAGGAGAGAATCTTAGAAGCAGCAAGAGATAAGGGGACAGTCACCTACAAAGGAGTCCCCATCAGACTGTCAGCGGATTTCTCAAAAGAGACCTTACAGGCAAGAAGGGGCTAGAAAGAGGTTTTCCAAGTCATGAAATCTAAAGACCTACAACCAAGATTGCTCTATCCAGCAAAACTTTCATTTAGAATGGAAGGACAGATAAGGTGCTTCTCAGATAAGATCAAATTCAAGGAGTTCATCATCACCAAGCCCTTATTATATGAAATGTTAAAGGGACTTATCTAAGAAAAAGAAGTTAAAGAAACATGAACAGTGAAAGGACAACAAGCTCACAGTTATTAACAACCACACCTAAAACGAAAGCAAACTAAAAGAACAGCTAGATCAGGAGTGGAAACATAGAAATGAAGATCTCAAGGAGGGTTAGCAACAGGGGAGTGGGAGGAGGAGATTGGGGGAGAAGGTACAGAAAATAAGTAGCATAGACAGTAGATAGAAAATAGATGGGGGGGGGCAAGAATAGCATGGGAAATATAGAACCTAAAGGACTTGAGACACATGGACATAAACTAAAGGGGGGTAATGGTGGGGATGGGGGGGCAGGGTGGAGGGGAAGGAAGGGGGGAATAGAACAACTGTAACAGCATAATCAATTTAAAAAAAATCACGTGCTCACATTGGTATTTCCAATTTCAACATGACATGTTTTTTTCTGAACTTTTCTGATCTTGCATGTAATCTCATTTTCTTACCCTGTAAATCTTATACGTTGTAACATTAAAATATTTGTGTATCCTACTATACAGTTCCAGAACTACATAGCAATGATATTACCATTAGACACTACTGGGTGAAGCTGAAGATTCCTTTGCAGTTCTTTTTTCATCCTTAGAATATATCCCACCACAAATACTCTGAGTACTATGTTTGCAAATTCTGGGAAATAATTCTCTTCTCTGTTTAACAACATAGTTATGTCACCAATTTGCCTTCAACTTTGGGCTTCCTTTTTTTTTTGGATATGTAAATAAAAATTTAAAAACAAAAACAAAAAAAATAAAAATAAAAAATAAATAAATAAACTTTTATCATAACTAATACAGTGATCAACAGCATCCCTCAGTATAATATAAGCTCCATGGGGTCAGGAGTCTTTGTTTTGTTCAATAAACAAAACAGCAGTTAGAATACTTCCTGGCACATAGTAGGTGCTCAATAAACATTTGTCAAATGGCTACATACTGTCTATTTGACCTACTTTGTCAGGCATCTCTGTAGGGGTTACACCTGCTCAATTTCACTGGGTCAGTGTCTGTTTTCCTATTTAAGATCGCAAGTGTCACCATGACATGCCAGTGTGAAGTGGTTCCTGTGCGATTGCCAAGTTTTATAGTTAAAGGAACAGGCCTTGTCTTTGGCAGAGGTTATAGCAAACCTCCTTCCTGAATGCTGCTGTGTAAATTTCCAGGCACACCAGCCATAAACACCCCCTCTTGTACTTGTGCAGACATTAGTAATCAATGGTGACACACTTTCCTTCCAGGCCAAGTTGTGGCCTTGGAATCCTTTTCAAGACAAAACTACTAAAAGCACAACCAATTGGCTGAAGTTGACACAGAGATGGAAACTTTCTCTCGGTTCCTTCAAAAATGAGAACAAGAGGTTGAGGGTGAAGGATCATTTCTGTGCCTATTTTCAGGACTTCTCATAAGCACATGGCCTGGCCAATACCCAACCTATACCACCTCACAATGGCCATCAACTGGAAAGTTGGGTCAAATTAGACATCCTGCTCCTCTGAGACCCTGACTTTTTTGATGGAGGACCACCCAGTGGGACCTCGCCTTCATTTGTCTTGGGCCTCTGGACCCTCCCACTGCTCATTTAAAAGACAGTTTTTAAAATGGGTACTTCCCCAGGAAATTCTGGTCCTAGATTTATCTGGGATCCTCAGATGTGAAGGACAGTAGAGATTTGGGAATAAACGCCAAGGGAAAGCGTAGCATGTGCCAGCTTCTGTGCTGGGCACTTCGCATTGGCCACTGCGTTTAAGCTTTTCAGTAGCACTCTAAGTAGCTTTGCCTCACAGCTGAGGAAATATACACCGAGGGGTGAAATGTCGTACCCAAGACCACACAGCTAATAGCGGATAATGAGAAAGCCATTTGCTCATTCATTCAAAAAATACTGAGCTCTCACTGTGTGCCAGTAGGAACTGGCCCTGGAGATGCAATTATGAATGATACAGAAATGAATCCCATCCTTTCTCTGCCCCCAAAGCTTGCATGTACTCTGCTCTATCTCATGTGGCCTTTCCAATGCAACACTACACAGTAAGAGTGACCACCTATTGCATGCTTAAATGGAAGGCCCCGGGCTATGATCTTTACTTCTATCATATATAATCCTTATAATTTTTATTTATAAAGATTTATATTTGTAAAATAAGATTGTTATTTATCATCTTATTTTAATCTTTATAATTATTACCCATTTTACAGATGAAGAACTGAGGCTCAGAAAGCTTTAGCACCTCAGTCAGCATCTCAAAGACAATCAGAACAAAGTCAGGAGGTCCACTCACATCTGCCGTGCCCTGAACTCTCTTTCCCCTGTGCCTCTGAAGAAAGAGCCAACATGGGATTGAGAGGAATCTCTCAATTATGAACAAATATACAGACACGTCAATAGGCATATGGTTTTTCTCATTTCCTTCAACAGAGCAATGGCCTGAACAGGTCAGACAGGGTAACAAATGCATGGCACACTAAAATTCAGGGTGTGGAGAAAGAAACTTAATTCCTGTAATAAGTATCAGGGGAAGGCACTCATGTCCCAAGGATTAAGACAATTGCCCTTTTGATGTCATCCTATAATACAAGGGAGAAAGAAATATTTGTTTAATGCACACCTCACATTGTTCCCCCAAGGCATGAGAAATTAAAAATAAAATAGCAATGTTTGATAGAATAAGCAAGCATCCTTAAAGAAAATGATGAAGAAGGGTATTTCTTAAAGATTGTCCCTTTTCCAAATCACACGCAATGGAATAAAGAGCTTAGTTCACTGTATGACAACATTTATCCTTTTTTTTTTTAAAGAAAGGATTTTCAACTAAAAATCCATCTTGAGAAGATAAGGAGCCAAAGAGGATTTTTCTACCTCCTTTCGAAAATCCATCCAGTTTGCCAAGGATGCCAAGGAGGATTGAGAATGCCATTAGCACAGCCCCCATGGCTTACTCCCAGGGTGAATTAGATTTAGATAGCTGTGCCTTTTTGGCCTTTTTCCTGACATGGTTTTCTTGGTGAGACAACTGGAGATGCCTCCTTTTGTATGGCTACATCTCTCTAGAAGATTCTTGATCTAATAGTCTTCGATAGTGGTAGATCCAGGCAGAAGTTTTCTGTTTATTTTAATGGGCCAGCACCAATGTCCTCTAGGAATGAAGGACAGGAAGAGCTGAGGTAATTGGAAAGGTAAGCTCCAACTTTATAGAGTCAAAAACACCACCCTTTTACTTCTTGTAATTCATTTATTTTCCCTACTGCTAATCCAACTGCTGGTTAAGACGAAAATCAGTAGTGACGTGGCACAAAGGCAAACATCAGAAAGGAGTAAGAGGTGGCCTCAGTTCCTTCACTTGTGAATGTAAGGACTTGGACTATTGATATTCCTCGCAATGGGATGCACATGCAATTCGGAAGTCCGAGAAGATGTCAGGACACAGGAACAGGGCATTAAATAACATTGAACTGAACAGTGAGAAAGTGGTGACCTTTTCAAGCCTCTTTCCATCTTCCTGACGCCACCAGAGAGAATGTGTCAGTTTCAGGGTAACATTTAGCTTCCTTCACATTTGCTACATTCCCTTTGTAGTCAAGACTGGGCAGGCCGAACGCTCAAGCATCTGGACAGAATTTCGTAACAAGGTGGTATTTTCATTCTGTTTATTTTGTGGCTATCTTCTATAAACATCAACTCATACTGATTTTTCTACTTATGACTATCATATAAGGTAAAAAAAATAAATTAACTTAGATTTTTAAAATGAGCCAAGTTCATGGAAAATATTAGAGAGCAGAACAGATGTGACAAAACAATGAGTGGTTTACGTGACTAATGATTGGGAAATGCGAGACTAGTTGATTTCTAAGCCTCATCTAGTCCTGATAGTCTATTACTCTATGATCCTATGAAGAGAAGCAAAGGACCACAACAACCGCAGAATGGATTATCTATCCCTGGAGCTCACTGGAGGTCACGTATAGAAGAAGCCTTATTCTTGCCATTCCTGGCAGAAGAGCAATCAAATAACTGGCCCCTACTGTGTGATATGGAACCCGGCCACTACATGGTGAAAGAGGATGATGGCAGAGACAGTAGCTCTTCGGGGCTCCTGGTTTACTTGCCATTTGCACACACGTTCAGCTTTCAGCTATTTAGAAAACACGATTAAATGGAATAATCCTCCTTTTATAATCTGGTGAATTAGAAAGCAGAATGTCACAAGCCCAGGTATGTTGTGTGTGAGTTGTGGGGGAAAAGGGGAGAAAATGCAATCCCCCCTGTTATCTTGGTCCTATGTTATGGCTAGTATATATCTAGGTTTGCCTAGAGACAAAATTGTCATTCATTTGCTGTCTTTTGAGAGGTCATCAATATTTCAGACTTGGTAGTTCATTATTTGGTATTAGAAGTTAGTTAGTATCAGAAAGGTTCTGTGCAAATTTGATAGGGAAGGATGTGTATCTCTATTCGCCTGTTGTACATGTCAGTGAGTTCGTTGCCATGATGTAGCAGATTGGTTGCATTAATAGCTCCAATGTCTTTTCTCTCCTTGTATCTAAGATCCTTTGCCATGTGATTTGATAGTTCTCTCTAAATAGGTAAGGTCAATTTCCTTGCTCCCTGATTCTGAGTTTGGCCATGTGAGTTTTTTGACCAACAGGATATTAGCAAATGGCAACCCACACAGAACTGTGAAAAAACTCTTGAGTGTTTCTGTTTGCATTCTTCTACTGCAGCCATCACCATGAGGACATGCTCAAGCCAGCCTGCTGGAGTATAAAATACATGAGCCTCTGCTCCCAGTGCTTTTGTTGTCTGAGCCGAGGCTGTTCTGGATCAGCTGACAACCTGCTGGTTCCCTGGCATGTGATGGAGTGTGACTGAGCCCAGCCAAGTACAAAGGAACCATCCAGCCAACCACAGGCTCCCGAGCTCAGTAAATCTTGGCAGCTTTAAACCACTGCCATCTGGGGTATTTTGTCCTACAGTATTGTATCAATAGGTTATGTCAATAAATACTTATATTTATTGGCTCCACTTCCCTTGTCCTGTTCACAGCTAGGCAGCCCTAGGTCTTTCAGGTTGACAAAGCCCTCTCCTAATTTCTTCACCATCCCCCCTCAGTTTGGGCCAGGTCCCATTATTATCTGAGGAGGAGCCAGTTCATGACTGACCAAAGACTAATCAGACACTGTCTTTAGAAGCTGAACTGAGGTGTGGAACTTTAAGTGAGGGCAGGTACTTAACTGAAAGATCATATAGAGTCAGACCATGCTAGGTTATGCAAAAGTAAAGCAAGTTGTTTGCGGGGCAGAGAGGGAGGTAAGGAAGAAAGCAGAGAGGATGCGATAGATGATTGATTGATTGAGATTGGAGAGAAGTAGAGAGAAAAACAGGGAACGGTCAGGTCTTCATATTCTGGCTTTTCCTGTCCAGTAGGCTCACGTCATGCTTTGTTTCCTGTCTCTGAATGTCTTAGAGGTTTCCTCTTAAATGCTTACAGTTAACCTTTATTTAATCTAGTTTAAGTGGGTTTTGTTTTCTTATGATGAACATTTTCCTCTAATTAACACTTTAGAGAGAATCAGCTCTCAACTGGTAGTTTCATCAGAAGAGGCAAACATCCAGAGTGCCGGGAAGAGTGTGGCAACTAGGGAGGGCCAGTGAGAAGGGGGCCCAGGGAAGGATTGAAAGGGTGGAAATAAAAAGCATTAAATTTCTATTTTACTGAGGGCTCACCCAATTCACTTTGATATTTGCCTAAACAAAATTGAACTAGATAAGCTATTTATTTCTTCAAACCAGAACAACAGAGAAAAAGTCAAATAAATGATTTACTCTCTTAGGTGTTTATGCTGCTGTCTACCTCCATTGTAATTCTTCACTGTGATGTTTTCATCACAACTCATCATGTTGCAACAATACACCTTCCAGAGCTACCAGGATAGAAATAGGTGTCCCTTCCATCACAGGTGTAGGAAGCTGAATTCCATTCTCATTGCCTTAACAGTGGAAGGTTTCTCCTTGGGATCTACACCACCTCGGCTGCCACCACACACATTAAGAAACATGCTTGTTGTTTCTGTTTAGAGTGAGATTGAATGATTTTTCAGAAACCCATATATCTGTCCCTTTGGGTATTTGAAGAGGGGAGAGCCAGGGCCACCTTCTGGAAGGAGAAAAACCTAGCAACCACCAGTTGGGCTCTCTGTGCTGAGAGTGGTCAGTCCAGTGAGTCAGACCCTGCATATCTCTGTGTGATGTCCAGCTCCACAGAAATGATCCATGACTACTATCCGGTCATATACTCGTGGTCACGTGATGTCGAAAGAAAGAATCATTGTGGTCTCTAATAATCAGGAACACACATATAAGCAAACACACATTCCTACGGATATAATTTACAAATTCCCTGGTAAACTATAGAAAACTTAACAAATCCATTTGTACTTAAATCCTTGCTTGATCTGCTGGCACACTTTTCTCTCTATCCTTCTCATTCCCTTACTCTGCCCTCTTAATCCCAGACTCTATTCTCTTAGTTTTTTCTTTTTTTAAGACCATGCTGCCCACTCATCTCTGTTTACCATTAAAACTTGAGCCTCCACACTCAACTGATGCTCCTGAAAGAGTAAAAAATTCCAATTGTGGTCAGTTCAAGTTCAGCTTCAACCTAAATGTCTACAAGGGGGCTCAGGCTCCAGTGCCCATCACTTGCTGTCATGTTGTGAGTATGAGCCCAGCTATATGCCCAATATGAACATTCACACTACAACATAGTCAATGTAAATGGAAAATGTATGTTTATCACCACAAATATAATAAAAAATTTAAAGCCCAGTTATTATAATCAAATAGTTGGGTGACAGTATACCTTTGCAGAGTAGATTAATAACTTTTTTCTTTCCCAGAGCAACACCGACATATATCAATTAAAATAATATAAACACTTTCATCTTGACAGATTTATCTGTTAAAAATAATAAGCTCAGATGCCAGTGAAGTGGATCTGGTTCATTGTTTTGGGATCCATAACTGATCCATCTTCCTAAGCCATTCTTTGAAGTCACTAGACATAATGCACTAACCTTGGATGGTCAGATCTGACATTTTGCCATCTGCTTAGTATCGAGTCAGATAATGTATCTGAGAGGAGCTTCCTCATCTTTAAGCTTGATATAATAATAATAATAGCAATAGAAATAATAATAATAATAATAATAATAATAATAATAATAGTGATGATGATAATGGTACATATGCAGCTTCCCTCATCATTCATTCAACGAGTATTTATGGAGCCCCTACCATGTGCCAGACACTGTTCTAAGTGCTTGGGATACACCAGTGAATGAAACGTCAAAGATTCCTCACCTTCTACAGTCTGAATTGGGAAGGGGGTGGTGGTGGTGAGGGGCAGTGATGGTAGTGGGTGGACAGAAAATCATCAGTAGCATAATAAATAAGTAAACTAAGTGGTATGTTAGAAGGTGGTAAGTGCTATAGAAGAAAAGGAAAGGCAGGGCAGGGCAAGAAGGACCAGGAGTGTGTGGGTGGCTGGGAGTCACATTGAGAAGGTGAGATGGGAACAGACTCCAGCCTTGAATGAGGGAGTTGGCCAAGTAGCTCTCCAGGGAAAAAGGGCTCCCAGCAGCAGGCACTGCTAGGGCAAAGGCCCTGGGGCAGAAACACATCTGCTGTGTTCTGTGAGCCATTAGGAAGTTCCTGCATCTGAAGTAATAGAGGAGAGTCGTTGGACAAGAGGAAAGCACGCTAAGGGGTAGATGGAGGGAAGGCATCATGTGGGGCCTTCGGAAGGACCTCCCAGGATTCAATCAGGTAGTAACAATGCATTATTATGTATTGTGATTCTTTATCGGCTTTATTAAAGAAACTGAGTAATTCCCCTTTATCCATTCTAGTTCCTGCCTAATGGTTTCTCATTCTACTTCATTACTTCTGTGTTTCTGAATAGATCCCTAATGCCCTTAAATGAAATAGGGACTGGCCCGCTGGACCCATGTTGGAGAATGGAAGTCAGCTGAGTTCTGGTTCCCTGCAGTTTGCAGCGATAACTCTGAGCCTCCCCTTCACATCTACTTACCATAAAGAACTGGACGGCTCATGAAAACAGTACCCGGGCTCACTCAGGCTTTCTCTCAATCCTGCCCACATAAATAAGCTATCCTGTCTTTATTGGCCAAAGAGCAGCCTGCTGAGGAAATGCTGATTTCTAATGTGACATGGGCAAAATCAACTTGTATGGGTAGAAGAAACCCTCACAATAGGATGCTTTGGGAGGTTCTTATTGATTGATGTCTTCAGAGCACAATTCCAGCTTTTCTCATTAGAGCAGAAATCCTCAGTGGTTGCTGCGTGGTGCAGTGTTTGCTATACCTGCTGTGTCGAAGAACAAGCAGCTTAGGTGCAGACAAAGCCCTTGTTCAGTTAGTACCTTAACTGTTCCTGAGGCTGCATTCGCAACCCAAAGCTGTGGCCAGTGCTTAAACTTAGCATTTCTAAACACTTCTACTCACAGTTTGCATATCCATCACAGAGTATAGGAAGAGAAAGGATAGATTTACATTCTCATTTCATTTCTTCACGAAGACAGGAAGGCTGTCGATTATTTTTTAATTTAAATTAATGCTTTATATAACAATTGTATTTTTCTCTTAGATTTGAACCCCTCCTCCACACACACACACACACACACACACACACACACACACGGACACCAAAGATGCTGCTGTTTTCGAGAATGATCAGCTGAGTTCACCATGTTGGTTAGAGTACAGGGGTGGGCAGAAGTGGGTTTACAGTTGTTGGTATGAAAAATAATACCATAATTAATAAATAATAATACAAATAAACTGTTTTGCATACTCAAAGCTGTAAACCTACTTTTGCATCCCTGTATTTGAAAATACTTTGTCATTGCACAAATTATAAGCCAGTAGAATGTGAAAGCTGACTTATATTTGTTTTTTAAAAAATATAGCCATTCCAGTTTTAATAAGCTTATGCTTTAAATTGGTCTGAAAAGACCTGTGGGAAAATCCAAAAGTAAACCACAAGCAGTATAAAATTGGCTAATTTCTTGATCTTATGTAGAAAGAAAACAAGTTGGGCTTTCCCCCACTATATCTGTTGCCTAATTGTTAAACAAAGGCTGTTCTCTGGGCTCGGGTGGACTAGCTTATGGGATGCAGGCTTAGGGAGTTGGTAACTGACTGTTCTGGCTTCCTTTCTCCATATCTTGTATTACTATTTAATCAAAAGAAGATGTATAATGTGCAGGCTCTGTGCTGCATGCTCATCAATCACGCCCACCCGCACATACACATGCCCGGGAGGGAAGGAAGAGAGAAGAAAGAGGGGAGCTAAAAGAAATTTGGGGTCAAGTCCAGCTTGATTGCTAAGTTAGCAACAAGACATAGAGAAGCAGCTTCCTGTGAGCATTTAAGGTATGACCTGACTACAATCACATCCTAATGTAATGTGCAGTTCTATGCAGGTGACATAAAACCAATGTCCAACGGATTGAGAACGATTATTGTTCCTTGTGGCCACAACTGGACATGGCAACTTGGACAGACATAAGGTAGATGGTCAAGTTTTTCTCCACAACTTTTCAAAGAAAAGGGCTGTTGTGGGTCTGATGCAACAAGTTTTAAACCCAAGAACAGCAATCATTTATAATTACATAGCAAACAATTGTGGTGACAGCCATTCTAAAGATGGGTGTGTCATTCTATGCCAGATGCTTTCACATATATTTGCTAATCTGGCTGCATAATAACAAACACAATTTTTTAAAAAAAGTACTAAAGAGGATGCTTATTAAGACAAAATGGCAGAAATTCTTCAAGAAACATTTTAGAATTTCCCACCCATTCATTTACTTTCTAAAATTCCATCTGACAAACAATAAAGCACTTGCTATATTCCAGGCATTATTTTGCATGCTTTATAAATTTCAGCTCATGGGAAATGTAAGAAAAAACATAAGGTTGTGTCTTAGCTCAAACTGCCATAACAAAATACCTGGGTGGCTCACACAGCAGGCATTTATTTCTCACAATTCTGGAGGCTGGAAGTCCAAGGCCAAGCTGCCAGCTGATTCCATTACCCTGTGAGAGTCCTATCCCTGGCTTGCAGATGGCTTCATATGGCAGAGAGAGAGGAAGAAGGCTCTATATCATCTCTTCTTACTGGGGCACTAATCCTGTCATAAGCGTCCCACACTTGTGATCCCATCTAAACCTATTTGCCCTCCAAGGGCCCCATCGCAGTCACATCAGGGGTTAAGTAGTCAACACCTGAATTTTGGAGGGACACAGCTTAGTCTGAAACAGATAGGTGCTATTATTATACCTATTTTCTGGATGAGTAAACCGAGGCACAAAGACACAAGTAACTTTCCCAATGACACATAGCTAGTAAGAGGCCCCAGAGTGTGGATTCACACGTATGATTTCACCCTTTGAACTACACACATTGTGCTATTTCTCATAGTGAGAATAGTGAGAGTTGTTCAAGTCAAGATGCTTTCAGTGCCTAGACACCTGCATTTCGACTTTCCCTGTGTTTCATGCTTTCGTCTGGGTCAGTGACTCTCAGATGGGGATGTCTGGTAGTCATGCTCTTCCTGTGTTATAGAGACTTCTGAGAGCAAGTTTGACCATAAGTGAGTTTTGGCCAACATGTTTACTTTAAGAACATCTGTGTGGTTAACACATTCAATGTAAATGGAAAATGTATGTTTATCACCACAAATATAATAAAAAATTTAAAGCCCGATTTTCATTTTATTTATTGCCTGATGGTACCTTTGGAAAGGAGTACATGGATATTCTCTGAAAGGGATGTGACCACCTTCCAGACCTGGAAGTGTCATTTTCAGTGCCTTGGACAAGGTGCATCCTGCCATGGGCTTGAACACTGATTTAAGTCCTCTGTGGTCTGCTTTTAACCCATGGAACAGAGATCTCTCCTTTTCACTAGAGTGTAGAGATAAGTGCAAGAATAAGCAGTTTGCTAAGGCATAGCTATTTGCACTCACCATGACTGAAAGCTTCATTTCGCAGGGTACTGTTGAGTTTGCAGTAGGCACTCTGTCAAGAAGAGGATGAGGACTGGCCGAACGAAAATAACGCATAAGCAATGAACAAAGCCAAGTCTTGTTTTGCTGTGTGTTGTGAGGAATAGCCTATTATTTCATGTTACTAGGTAAGTGAAGCAACTAGTTTTATCAGCAGTTGCCATGGAGACACACTGACCCAAATGGTACCAGACTACACTAGGAATCAGTGATACTGAGTTAAATTATATCAAGCAAAGGGCTTTGGCTTACCAACTGGTAGAGCTCTGTGTGACAGAATTTGAATCATGTTTATATGTTTCAAAATCTAAGAAAATTGCCATTGTTATGGCAGGTTTACAGGGCCAAGTGGGCAGAGTGGTCCCAATAATACTTTATTGCAGTGCTCTTTTCCTTTGAGTAATTAAATTTTCATGTGAATTAGTTCACTTTTATTGTACTTAGGCTTTACATACATCTGTCTCCAGTCTAAGTTATATTTCTACATAACTGACCCAGGATATTGGTTCATGAAGTCCACGGGACTTAACTTGCTCTATGTTGAGATTTAAAGAGATAAAGTTAAGGATGTTTCCATTTTTGTGGATTTGGCAGTCTGAGTTACTTAGTGCTCAAGATTGGGGTTAATTTAGGTTCTGGGACTTATTATTTGTGTAAAATCTTACTAGGCAATCCATAGCTAGTCTAACTTGATATCGTACAAATGTAAAATAATGGATTTTCATTTTTTAAAATTCTGTAATTTAGGGTTTTTTTGGTGATTTGGGTTCACCTGGTATTTAAAATTAGTAAAGCTTTAGGTCATATTATTAGATGGCATTTTAAAAGTTGCTGGAGAGCAGCATTTGGCTATTTTTCTTTTGTGCCGAAAGAATCCTGGTGTAAATTAAGTTAATCGAATACAGGGCCATTATAATATGACCACTTGACTGTTGGGTAGAGCAGATCCAAGAACCAAATGTTTATTGAATGGGCAGAAAATAATTTAAGAGTAGGGAGAGGCTAGCCAACTGCAGATAAAATACTTGATAGTACTTTATATTCTGTCTTCCAGTCTTCCACAGTCTCTCTTCTTTTTCTCCATTGTCTTTCACTCTTTCTTTTATTTCCTTGATTATTTTTTAAAAAGATTATGAGTCAATTTTCTATTCCATCAGAATAACAATGTCATTCATTTTGAGCTGGCTGGAAAATATAATGTCCCCGTCTTGTGTGGCCTATCAAATGCAAAACCCTTAACACCTATTCTGAGGTTTGACAGGAAAAGCCTCTTCTCTCCAGATTATCAAATGCCAGTTAAAGCTTGTTTCTGTCCACATTCTGCCACACCACACCTACAAATACATGAGAGTCAGGGAGCCCCAAACCCTGGCTGTAGAGCCAGCTAGGCTGGGTTCAAATCCCAGCTCTGCCATTTATTTAGCTGTGTAACTTTTGGCAGGTCACTTAAAGCTCTCTGGGCCTCACTTTCTCCAACTATAAATTGGATGATTATCATATCTACCTCAAGACCGTTGTGAAAATAAATGAGCCATTGTCGATACATTCAGGGCTTTAGACAGTGCTGAGTGTATGATAAGCACTTGGTAGATTCTGACCATTTTCATAAGAAGCCCTCTCGCTTGGAGGCTCCCAACACAGGTTCCTGAGCCAGCTGCCAGGGTCCCAAGTCCAGCTTCACCTCTTAAAGAGCTGTAGGACTTAGGCAAATTAGATTTTAGGTCAAACTTTATGAACTTTCTGAGAGTAGATAATTCTGTTCTAAAAAAAACGGCAACTTTATAAGGTTCAACTTCATATGTGGATAATATTTTCCATGCCTTCGTTTTCTTACCCATTAAAGACGAGGGGCAGTAGTGTCACCTTACAGGATTGTTATGGGGAGTTAATGAGTGAGTGTTCATAAAACATGCGGGACAATGCCTGATATATAGAGAGTGCTACTTAAATATTTGCCATTATTATTTTTATTACCCTGACATCTCATTACTGTTTGAACTACACGTTCCCCAAGAATAGTCTTTTTGTTTTCGTCAATCAGCCCTTCTGCTTTACCTGCAATGCCTCTCTGTTCCATCAAAGCTTGGTCCAGCTCATCTGATTGACCCACCCACTCCATTCCCTTCATCTCTACGGTGTCCCTTGGCATTTACTTATGCACTGAGGACACATGATAGCTGGATGTTGTTTCCCATGATGTTTCATGATAGCTGGAAATGCTTCCCATGTTGTCTTTTTTTTTTTCTCCCTATATTGACCCTGGAGGGTAAGGATCCAGGGAGGGTATGGCATTTCTTTTGCTTCAATTGTGTTTTCTTATGACATGATTACTTTATTTCTTTAGGAAAATTCCTTTATTTATTTATTTATATTTATTTATTTATTTATCTTTTTAGAAGGGAAGGGAAGGAGAGAAGGAGAGAAATATCTACGTATGGTTGCCTCTGGTGCATCTCCTGCTGGGAACTGGCCCCTGCTGGGAATTAGCCTGCAACCCAGGCATGTTCCCTGATGGGGAATTGAACTGCAGTCTTTTGGTTCACAGGCCTGTGCTCAATCCACTGAGCTACACCTGCCAGGGCAGGTAAATTCTTTAAGTTATGTTTAAATGTGGGTCTCCTAATGTCTTCCTATGTTTAAAAAATGGACTTGAAAAATTTGAATAATTTTAGATGTATGGAAATGTTGCAAAGATAGTACAGAGGATTCCTGCACACTCTTTGCCCAGCTTCCTCTAATGGCAAAGTCCTAAACAACCCTTGCACATTTGCCTACACAGAAAAAGTGGCATTGGTGCATCGCTACAAATGAAACTCCAGAATCTACTCAACATTTCATCAGTTTTCTACTAATGTCCTCTCCCTTTTCCAAGGCCCATCCAGATGTTCATTGCATGTGGCCATGATGTCTTCTTAAACGCCTCCAATTTGGGACAGTTTCTCAGCCTGCCTTGTTTTTCATTAACTTGATGGATTTGAGGAAGACTAGATAGTCATTTTGTAGACTGTCACTCAATTTGAGTTTGTCTGATTTTTTTTCTCTCATGATGAGACTGAGGTTATAGATTGGGGAAGAATACCACAAAGGTCAAATGTCCTTCTCATCATATTATAGAGGGAGTAAATGATACCAACATGATTTCTCACTGGTGACATCAACCCTGATACTTCTCTGGGTTACTCAACAAACTATAATTTTAACATAAGATTCTCTACATGTCAACATTATCAAGAGACCATTAAAAGGATAGTAAGTAGGTGATTTCCTAAAATCATAGCATTTTAAAAGCACTGATTAGGCTTGTTCAGTTTTCTCAACTGTTTCAGACCAAATGTCTTCATTTTAAAATGAATATTTTCAGCCTTGGCTAGTGTGGCTCATTCATTTGAGCCTGTGAACCAAAGGGTCACCAGTTTGATTCCCAGTCAGGGCACATGCCTGGGTTGCAGGCCAGGTCTCCAGTGAGGGGTGCTTGAGAGGGAACCACACACTGATATTTCTCTTCCTTTCTTTCTCTCTTCCTTCCCCACTGTCTAAAAATAAGTAAATCTTTAAAAAAATAAAATATTTCCTACTTCCTCCTTTACTACTCATTGATGATATAATTTACTTGTACATACAATCAGAAAAAAGTCTATATAATATCCTAATTTTAATATAAAAGGGACATAAAAGGAAAGTGATTTATAATAAAAAGTATTTTGATATGTAAATGCTTAGGTGTGATTATTCTACAAGCCACAGTGCAGTGGTCAGAGACTTATACCTCTGTGAAGAATCCCTGTGAATGGGACAGACCCAAGTGTAGACTGATAGATGGACCCAAGTATAGACTGATAGGCAAGCTCAGTGTAGACTGATAGATGACTCAAGTGTAGACTGATTGATAGATGACTCAAGCACCATGAGCAGCATTCTCAGTGGTGATTCAATTTTCTAAAAGGATAAACAAGTCTTGGGAAAATTCTGAAGAGAACAAAATACTATGGCCCTCAACGTTCATGGTGGTTTCATTCCAAGAAAATTTACTGCTTATTAAAAACATGCAAAAATATTGTGTCTTTAAATGTAAAATAGAGTGAGGCTCGGATAATCATAACCAGGCTTTTCACCTACATGCATGTCTGCTGGGATGCTGGAAAGCTGTGTGGGACACAGAACAGCACGAGACTGAGGGAGTGTCCTGTGCATGGCAGGGTATGTACCCTCCCTGGATCCTGCACACCACTTGACAGTGGTGCCCTCTGATCAGGGAGGACAAGCAAAAGCACTTCTTGAATTTCAACATAAAATTTCTGAAATGTGGTGGCCATGCCACCCCAGTCTGTTCACATCTAGGAGGGGGGCTCAGGAAAGAAAATCTTAGCCTGGAAGCCAGGTTTGTCAGCTCCTGGTCTGCATGACCTAGTGCTCGTTGAGCCCTCCATGGTACCCATTTGTAGCTCTTGGATTGAAACTGACTGATCAGATCAGACAGTCATACTACACACACACACACACACACACAGAAACACAAATACGTATATTCACATAAGCATGTGCGCCCTCACCCTACCATAGCCACCACCATCATCACTACAACTCAGGTGCTGCACCAAACCCTTCCTAGGTTTTCCATTAAATAGAGGAGTAAATGCACATCCTTACCCTGGCCTAAAGGCCCAGCACAACTTGATCCTCCTTTGCCCCTTCGGTTTTATTTCATATTGTTTTTTTCCCCGTGCATGTTATGCTTCCGCCATGCTGGACTTCTCTCAGTTACTAGCGAGGGTTACCTCTTTTCTCTCTCAGGGCCTTGGCATGGACTGTATCTCACAGTAGGCTCTTCTCTTACTCATTGCCTATCAATCTCTTGCTGATTCCGCATAGCTGAGCTTACAAGTCACTTCCTCTGAAAGCCTTTCCCTGCGTCTCCTTGTTAGGTGATCTCATAGCACCCTGTATTTCTTGAACATACACTCATCAGAGCTTATGTTAAGTATTTGTGTGATTCTGTGTTTAATATCTGAAAACTCCATTAGGCTATGAGCTTTCCAGCAGGCAGGAGCTTCGCTGGTTTTACTCACTGCTGTACACCCAGCACACAGCATAGTGCCTGGAACAGAGTGGGCTCTAAATATTTGCTGAACCCATAAATAGATGAGTGCTGTGTCAGCTGCCCAGAATGACTTTCAGATTGGCTGGGAGGCAGACACAGTAGGACAAACAAAACTGTGGTTTTTCATGGTGAGCAGCAGCAATGACCGTTGGTTCAATTCTGTTGTGAGGAGACAGAGCCATGCTACTTGGGACAGCTTGTTTTGGCTTAATCGTTTCAATGGGGTTGGTTTTTAAAAGAAAACAGTGAAATAGAGGAGGCTAGAAGGTGCCTCACTGTTCAGACCACTCAAGGCTCTGGCACCTATCTAGAGTGGCTTCCCTGCTGGAAGGGACCAAAGGCTCGAATAACAGCTTTGACTTTCTAGGACTCGACCCTACAAGAGATCTCACTGCATCCTTCCCCTGTAACTACCAATAACATCTTGTGTCTGAGCAGCTCTGGGTATTGTGTCTTTTAAAGTGCAAATTTTGTTTCATTCTTCCCCAAACTTCAGTCCTTTGGGTATCAAGTTCATCAATTTGGCATGCCTGCACATCACCAGTGCTACTATTTACTAATGTTTTCCGTTGAGTACATCACACCCTGACATCGCTGCAAATTTCAGCTTCATCATAAACACTAATCTGCATGAACTCCTGTATTTCTTAGGCTTAGTCTATTCATTTGGGAAGAACTGCTTTTTCTTCCCAGTGTTCCTGTGGGGAACGCACACCTAGACAGACTTTCTTACTGTCCTTAATATGCTAACATTGAAAAACAGATAGGTTCACAAACTTGCTCAAGGTCACACAGAATTATCGGAGGTAACAGAACAGGGATTCGGTGTCTGACTCTGGTTCTGTTCTCAGTTGTCCCTGTCACCCTAACTGAAACCATTCTTTAATGGAGTTCTCCACCCACCCCAGCCATTCCATAAATGTGAACTGTTATGGGACTAATAATCACATCCCCAACAAACTCTTCTGGAGGTACTCTTCTGCATTCAGTGTATGCTGCTGGTATCTTGGGGCTAGCACTTTTTAACTGCCTCTTCCCCATAATGTGTAATGTTCTGACCTATCCATAAACTATGTCCCATTTATAAGTGCTGCATTCTTGTTTGTATTGCTAGGGTATCACAGTTTTGATTATGAATACTATTTTGATATATTCATGGGACAGGTGAATCTCTGCTTCGGAAGTACAATGCATTTTTTTGTGGGGGTGTCTAATTCATCCATGATGGGTGCTTCAGAAAGTATCCAATGTGTCACCATCCCAGGGCCATAGGGACATTTCAGTGAGGTCACAGCATGGCTCCTGAAGCAGAGATAGCTCCCTTCCTGATTCTGGAAACTGCTGGCTTCTGAAAGATTCTCTACCATCCTGACAGTCAGTGTATGCTTATGCAATGTTTCCCGAATAATTGCAGAGTTGCTGGTTCTGTTCCTTAATCCAGTCCCTGACTTAGAATTAAGTCACACACTTGAACCCAGGACCCACCATGACATGGTACATACCAACTTAAGCTGCTTTAGATCTTCAACTCCAGTCACACTGGCACCCTTTCTCATCCCACTGAACACATCTAGATTATGCCTCTCAAAGGGCTTTCGGCTGAGCGATCCCTCCATCTGGAATGCCCTTTCCCGAGTTCTGGCCACACTTGTTCTCATCATTCCCATTTCAACTCATTCTATGTCTTCAAAGACTTTCCCTGACCATCCTACAGAAAGTTATACTCCCACCTCCTCGCCTCAATGACTTCCTAGTCCACTACTGGATTTATTTCCTCCACAGAATTTAATACTACTCCAAAGTAGCTTTTTAGGTTTTCACTATTTATTTATTTATTTATTTATACTTATTATCTATTTCCCTCCTTAGCCCAGTAGAATGAAACTCCCTTGAAGAAAGAGATGAAGCCCCTCTTGTTTACCCCTTCCTCTCCAAGGCTGAGTAGGGCATTCAGTAAGTAGTTGCTAAGTAAGTAATTGCATGACTCTGGTCCAGTCACCACATGAGGTGCCAGCAAAGAGACAGGATGCGGAGGCAGGTAGGAACAGCCTTCTGTTATAATGCAGAAATAAGAGTACTGGCTTAGTAGATAGATACGACTAGGTTCCAATTCTGTTTCTGCCTCTTCCTGGCTGTAAGCAAATTATTTAGTCTCTGCTCCTTACGTACACCAACAGGACTAAATGAGTTGCAGTATATTGTGTGCCCGGTCCAGGGCCAGCCATTGTAATAGGGTTTCAGCTAATGTTAATGGACTTTTATTCACCTAGAAATGCCAGAAGAAACCCGTGAAACCCATGACACAGCCTTTGTAATACACTTGACAGCTAATACAGAACTCAGGCGTCCTTATACTCGGTACAATCTGCTTAAGTGCAACTGCCACACAATCTTCAAAAAGCAGTGACATTTTTGACACTTGGCTATTTCATGTAGAGTCCTGATTGGGTGTACAATCTTAAATCCACTGCCAAGAATCTAGTCTTTTGTGAATGACCTAGATGATAGAGGTGTTTCCTGCCTTGTACATTCAATTTCTTGATGTATAATAAAACCGCATGCACTGTCTATAGTTCCTTCAGTAGTTGAACATTATGTTCCTCGGGTGGCAAAAGTGACTTTGAAGTACTTGTCAGCAACTGGCTTTCCTGGAACAATACTGTAACCATTCAGCTCACAGTGGCATTTTACTTCCAAAGCCCTTGTTCAGAATATTAAAAAGGGCATGCTGCAGACTTCACTCCTTTGCTTCAAGGACTATGATTTTGTAAAGCTGGACCCTGTAGACCACTTAGAAGAGAGTCATGGGCTCCAGCAAATGTTCAAAAATGGTTTTGAATTTGGTCCAGTGGTGTTAAGTTGGTCAGAAACTGTAACTATTGAGTCTGATCATGGGGAGCATGGTTCTCCTTCCTGCTTCATCCCAGAAGATGGGCCTGGATTGATCAAACTGGATCATTCCACAGGACTTCTGAGGTCAGTCCAACCACTTTCTTTGTTAGTCCATGATGGTGTTTTCATATTTACAAAAATCACTGTCATCTCTCAGATACAAACTTGGGAAGGGAAGTATTAGTTTGCTAGACTTTACCTGTCTGAGCAAGATATTTGGTGAATTCTAAATAAGGTAAGGCCTCTGGGTTCTTCTAATTTTTCAAAGGTAGCTGAATTTATTCTATCCAAAACTGGTGCTTGAGAACAAGACACAGGAATGACCTACTGGTGTTTGCCAAAAGGGGTTTGCCATGTTGACTGTTCTGACACCATGACTGTATGATGTCTTAACTTGGCCTTTGGTCTGAAGATACAGTGCGCAGAGTGGAGGGAGATGCTGGGAAACTATGAGGGCTGGCCGTTGGGGGCCTGGAGCACTCTGTTTCTGGCTTCAGACTGTGACGACCCAGTTGGGATTTTCTCAGATCTGTCCTCTTTAGGACTTTGCAGATGTTGACAACAACTACTTTGTGCCACTTTTCTTTGAGAAGCAACAATAAGAAGTTGAGTTTTAGATTCTGACAGACCAGGTTTTCCCAACCTCTACACTACTGACATTTGGGGTTGGTAATTTAGGTGGAGGAGGCTGTCCTGTGCATCACAGGACTGGTCATAGAATCCTTGGTCTCTACCACTAGATGCCAGCAACATCTTCCCAAATTATGACAAGCATCCTGGGGAGGGAGGGGATGGGGCAAAACGTCCCTGGTCAAGAACCAGTGGTAGAGACCTAACTGTGAGAAATTATTTTGTGGTGACAAGAAAACTTTCAGAGTATTCCAGCTCCTGGAGTTTCTTGGGAAATAGATTTTTGATGGGCAAAGGATGAACTAAGGGAAGAGGTGATAGAGGGTGGTACCTGAATGCATTTAACTCCTCTACTGTTTTCCTTCCTCTCCTTTGTGCCTCTGTTAGTCCTCCAGCAGGGGAGAGGTGGGGTGTAGGTAAGGAGAAACTTTCTCCAGACTGAAATGCAGAAGCTGGAGTTGCAAAGTCCACTGGCTACAGACTGAACGGGGGGAGACTGAGGCTCTTAGAACTTCAAGCAATCCTGGTATTTAAATTCAAGCCTCAGCAGTTTACTGTCGACAGCAGAGGAGGTGGTTTTTGGAGGCAGGCAGGAATTTGCCAGGGTTGTTGGAAAAATTGCAATGTAGGCAAGGCTGTTTTTGCTATCACCTCTTTCTGAGCACCACCCCGCCCCACCCCCACACCCTGTCTCCCTTTCTGTGCCCTCCAGGCACACGGTTGCCCGGTGCTGCCCACTGGCTGCTCCAAGTCTGCCTCATTCAGCCGGAGCCATCCGGTTCATTACCTGCCCCTATTTTAACTCTCCTTCCCTGAATGCTGATTTCAGCTCTTTTGGTGGTTAAAATTAAAGACTCAGATACTTCACACTAAGGGGAGAAGAGTCAGTAGGTTTAACCTATGCAAGGGATGTTCTGACTCTTTCAAGCTTGCTACTCCTCTTTAAGAAAAAAATTTGGAACAACAAGTTTTTCTATGGTTTATTTGGTTTTCCTGAAATGAACACTGAGGCTGTCTAATTTCCAGCCATGATCTCCCTACTCATGAACCATAACCTCTGAATTCCGTAAACCAGAGCCTTAACTTTGAAAGGGGTTCCGCACATGGTGAGCTGTGCCTTTCTCATAAGAAAAGATCCAAACTCCTTAGTCTAACACCCAAAACCTTTTATAATCTACCTTTCTAACTTCGTCTCCATTCATTCACTCAAATATGGGAAAAGGTGCACACAGACCTGGCCCCCACCTTCCAAAAATGCGTATATGAAGAGGTCTGTCTGGAAAAAGTCCAGCCATTGTTAATATAATGAGAATGGTTTGCCAACATCAATGTAACCTGGCAGCCAAGGAGAGTGGACTGAAATGCACATGTGTGAACAAGGATGACTTCACTGTATTAGTTAGTGGGGGCGGTAGATGCCATTGAGTGAGCATATCTATGTGTGGCCATCACATTCAAAATGACTGAGTGAGTAGAGCAACAAATCTGTATCAAATTTTGTGTTAAGCTTGAACATTCTTCTGCAGAAACTACTCAGATGATTCAGAAGGCTACAGCTATGGGCAACTGGTGATTGGCAGCTTCATCGTGACAACGCACCCACTTATGCATCATGTCTCATTGTCTCTTTGCAGAGTTTCTTTGCAAAACATCAAATTACCCAGGAGAATCAGCCCCCATATAGCCCAGATTTGGTGGCCTGTGACTTCTGCCTTTTACCAAAACTAAAATCACCTTTGAAAGGGAAGAGATTTTAGACTGTTGATGAGATTCAGGAAAAATACAGTGGGGTAGCTGATGGCAATTGGGAGAACTGTGTGTGGTCCTAAGGTGCCTCCTTTGAAGGGGACTGAGGCATCATTGTCCTAGGTACAATATTTCTTGTATCTTGTACCTTCTTCCATAAATGTCTCCATTTTTCCAGAGGCTGGATACCTTCTGGATAGATCTCAAAGTCCTATGAGGAATACACATAAGAAACTGGACAAAAACAATATGGTGCCACATGTTAACCCAAGGTAGGTATAGGAGATTGGGAGCACCTTGTAGAAGGGATTAACCCCTCACTGCCTGATCTATCAGAAAGTCTCATTTCCATGATGTCTCTCTTTGCCTACACCTGGTACACCTTACCATCCCTCTCAAGCTTTGGACTTGATGGTCATGCCCTCTCTGATGTATCTGAAAAATGTTTCATCTATTTTGTGATCCAGCTTAGCTGTTACCTCCAGGAGCATTTCTCTGATGGCACTTTGTCCTCTCTTGCTTTTATTCGCTTCATTACATTCCCCTCATCATCCCCCACCCCCAACCCACTAGCCACCCACAAACAAAAATTCATTCTTTTCTTTGAGCTGAATCCTTATACATTACCCCTAAGGAGATATGTACCGTGCTGATTTCCAATGATTTATTTGTTTGTTAATCTTCCCCATGAGACTTTTCCCAAAGCCAGGGCAATAACACATGTCTGTCTTTAATCCTCAGCTCCTAGCATAGTACCTGGCATATAGACATGCTCAGTTGATGTCACTGAGTGAACAAACCCATTCAAACTAGAATCTGGAAAATGTGATAACAGAGCCATTGCTTTATTACTTGTTATATATCAACGTGAGATATATCAAATATACAGAAGAGGTCATAAAACACATGTCCAGTGTAAAATGAAAACACATATAACCACAAACCGGGTCAAGAAATAGCCCCTTCTATTCTCAGCTCATCAGTGCACACATCCTGTCTCAGAATTGAGTATGTCACTAAGATGAAGACTCAAAATTCTGTATCTGACCTGAAGTTATTGGGGTCTTCTGCCTAGCACATCTTCATCTTGAACCTCAGGCCTGATATTCTAGATACCAAATAGTTGGCAGAAAGCCAAGCAATTCAGTCACACATCACTTGGCAGACAAGGTCTTTCAGATCTTGTGCAGAAAGCTATTCGCTCCATTGGACAGTGTTTTGTAAAAGATCTTGGGGACCTTAGTTCCCTCTCCAAACTGAAGCTGTGGTTTGAAGTTTATTCAGACTCTGTCACATTTGAGAAAAGACAATTACTGTGTGAGTCCTGTTGAGATGGTCTGCTAACAGTTAACCTGTATCGAGATCAGTCTAGTTTTTGGTGGCTGTGAGTACAGATGGGTTAAAGTCTTGCCATGTTATCAGAAAGGATGTACTCTGCTCTGCTTTGAGTGAAATCAGCCATCTGCTTCATGGCGTTCGGTCAGAACACTGTGCCTTTGGAAAGGCTGCAGTTATAGCACACACAGCCACCTCCTCCAGTGTGCATGGTGCGGTGTGGGCAGGGCTCTCAGCTTGGGTCTCATCTGGTCCCACTGCTGGGCTCCCACAGCTCTCTCTCTTTCTCAGCTGCCGCAGCAACCAAGGGCTTTCCCTCCCTTCCCCTTCCCTTCTCTTCCTCTTTTCCTTTCTCTCTTTTTTATAGCTGAACAACAAGTGATTTCTGCACATAGACTAGAAGGATGACTTGTTTAATGAGCATTTCTTGAACCTTATTTGACTAAATTGTAGGGAGTTATCAATTCTAGGATTTCTTTTGAATTCACTTCTCTCTTTCTCTCACTCTCTGAAGCATATCCATGATCATTACATTTAACTTAATCCAAATTTTAAATTCCTTTATAATAAACGCAATTCCTTTTCACCCTTTCTACTGAAAAAAAATTTAATTCCCTTTTATACATAGTCATTGAAATATTCTTTTGATTGTGCAAAGGAGATACCAACCTCACTGTCTTTTTATTCCTTACTTGAAGGGGTTTAATTTAAGCACCAACTATTTTCTGAGCACTGACCACGTGCCAGACACAGTTAGAGATGCTGAGGCTACAGCAGGGAACATGGCAGAGATGGCCCCGCTCTAGTGGAGCTGCCATTCCAAAGCACTTTTATATTCTAGGGCTGAGCTGTCCAATATGTAACCACTAGCAACATGCAGCTATTTAAATTAGTTAAAATTAAACAAAATTCAAAACTCACTTTCTCATTCACACTGGCCACATTTCTAAGGCTCACTAGCCACATGTGACTAGAAGCTGTAAAATCAGACAAAGTGGATCTAGACCAGTCCCATCATCACAGAAGATTCTACTGTACGGGGCTATTCTGGAAGAATCTGCCAGGCCTACTCACATTCTGGGAATTTAAGAAATCCCTTGAGCAATACTATTAGATGATTTATTATGACACCAGGTTATGATTCCTTCATATACTAACCCCCTCTCTGAAAACACGAAGATTACGTCTAGCACACCTAGAGCCAATAAGCTTATCTTGATTATGTGGACCTTGTTTTTATTGACGAGATGGTCAAATCTATAAAGTAGAAAACATTGTGAAATACTCATTTATATATTTCTGTCTTTCAAGTGGGTATTGGCTTTGTAACGCCTTAGGGGGATAGGTGTTCAAAATAGAAATAAGTGGAATTATAATAAAAAATAAAGTTGATTTTCTGGCAGAATCTGCATTTATGGTCTGGGAGCTATACCCACTCCTAAAGCAGAGTGGTTTCCTTAGACACCAATTCAACAACAGACTTCTTCTCCTTTGATCTTTTTTATATGAAGGGGGCAGAATAAAACTTTTTCTAAAAGAATAATTGCACGAAGCAGTGCCATCTTATGTATTTGGATAAAATGTCAAACAGGAAATTGATTCCATCCTGAACCTCTGGTTTCACATATTCCTCACCTGAAGTAAGGGGAGAGTAGCCAGGGCAACAGCAGGGCTGGATGGTGCAGATGAGGGGCTAGCGGACTACAGCCTGTGGGCCAAATCTGGCATGCCTCCTATTTGGGCGAATAAAGTTTTATTGAAACACAGCTGCACTCATTAATTTACTTATTGTCATTTTGAGGAATTACAGCAGAGACTGTATGGCTGCCAATGCCACCTGACACTTCACAGAACTTGGCTGATCCTCACCAAGGTGATAAACTCCGAAAACAAGAACAGTGGCTACACATCTTCCTGTTTCCTCATAGGGCCTGCTTGGTGCAGAGGAGGGATTTGAGAAGTACGGTGGAATATAAGATTCTAAGGTTGGAATAAACTTTGCAGCTTCATGAATGACATCTGTCAGTGACTCCTAGGAACAGAATGTCTTGAGTTAGAGCCGTTTACTTCAAGTGTTTGAGAACTGCAGCACAAAATAAAAAAAAGTACAGTGCAAATAAGTTTCCATCATTTGTAATGAGAGAGAGAGAGAGACTCTTGTTAATACAGATGACTAGATTGACCATCTGCTTTATACAGGCATACTCCGTTTTATTGAGCTTCACTTTATTGTGCTTCACAGATGTTGACTTTTTTTTTTACAACTTGAAGGCAAGACCTTCCACCAGCAAAAACATTATGACTCACCTTGTAGTGAGACTCATTTTTATTGTGGCGGTCTGGCACTGAACCTGCAATATCTCCAAGCTATGCCTCTATATAATCTGGGTGCCCCATGGCCTCCTACCTTGCACTTCAAGGAAGGTCCCTGAGCTTCCAGCACACACAAGGCCAGGTTGTATCTGAGAAGCCTGAGTGACTGTCTTACATTGGGTTCTTCTAGGAGTGACCCTTAGCAAAGGATCAGGTGAAAGTGATTTGCTAAGGCAGTGCTCAGAAGAGAAATCGGGTGGAAAGTGGAGGATATGGACTGGGTAAAATTTCAGGTCTGAGGCTTAGTCTGATCCCACAGGGCTTTCTGGAGTATGAATTGCACCTCATATTCAGGAAGCTATTCTGCAGTCCTGAAGGTAGTAGTTTTTCCCACTTAAGCAAGAGATAAGGAACCAAGGCTTTTATATGCTGCCCACCATTTTCTTCCCAACGGGCATCATCAGAGTACAGATGTCCAAGAGATACCAAAACTCTCAGGCATGGGAGGCTCTCTGGGTGGTGAAGAGACTCCACCACCTGCTTAAGGGCCCAGCTGCTCAAGGGCAATTGTACGAAGTTCACAGCTAACAGCTCTTAGCAACAGAGCACACAGAAGCCAGAGGATGGGTGCACAACTTTGGTAAAGGGTGATGAGAGGGGATCTGAGAGCCACACTAATGGTATCAGCAATGTGCTAGACTGGGTGTCTTCTTCACTAATGTTTACATGTGATTTGGGTTATATGCCATTTTGTATTATCCATGTCATTTCTATGATTTGGGTCCTCTGCTGTACAGTAGAATCTTCTTCCACTTTTTCTCATCTTTTTCCTCCAAAAGAAAATGATTTCTGTGTAGGAAAAAAGCCATTTTTGTTCAAAGTCTTTCTTTTTATAATTACAAAGATAATATTTAAAAAGTCTCTTTAAGACTGTATTGTTTATCCTGTAACATCTCTTGGTGGAAATAAATCCCATAAATTCTCCTCTTGCCTTGTAGAATGGTATTTCTTTTATTTGACTTGAGTCTACCATTTTCATACTTCGGAGGAGTCTTGGCTCAAGTTTACTGGGATGTGGGGATCCATTTCACATTCACTTTGTCCGCAGAAAATCACTTTGGGAACCCATGGACCTCAGTCACGGTCACTTTCATCCTGCATCGCGAAGGGCTCTAATCTGCCTGCTCTCTCTTCAGATTGCAGTTTTCCATTAATCCCCCTGATCAGTTTGGATGCTCTGCTCTAGCTCAATGTATCTGTTTTCTTTGAGGGACAGTGATCAGTATTATACTTGGTGTGTCAGGCACAGATTCACACCACAGTTTTGCATTAGCCCTTTCTGTTTTGTTTTTAAATGATATTCTAGATTTTTCTAAAATACTTTGGTTTTTTTTAAAGGTTTTATTTATTTATTTTTAGAGGGAAGGGAAGGAAGGGAAAGAAATATAATGTATGGTTGCCTCTCATGCACCCCCTGCTGGGGACCTGGCCAGCAATCTAGGCATGTGCCCTGACTGGGAATCAAACCAGTCACCCTTTGGTTGGCAGGCCAGCACTCAATCCACTGAGCCACACCAGCAAAGGCAGGTTTTCTAATATCTTTTTGGGTTGAGTTACACACCATGAAGTTGTTTCCAGTATTCAATCTACAGTGATTACCTTTCCTTACCTGTAGTTGATTATATCTATAATGTCTAGGTAGAGTATGGAGTATTATTGTTTTTTTTTTAAATCCTCACCTGAGATATGCTTAATGATTTGAGAGAGAGAGAGAGAGATGTCAGAGAGAAACATCAATCAGTCACCTCCCATATGTACCCCAACCAGGGATCTAGGTATGTGTCTAGACCAGGAATCAAACCTGCAACCTTTTTGGCTCCAATGAACTGAGCCACCCAACAAGCGTTGGAGTATTACTGTTTCTTAATGATTAATTTCATCTTAACATGCTCAAAGTAAACATTATTTCTACTTTTCTGCTGGCAAACACATGAAACCTTTCTGAAGTCTCTCACTATTGGCTTAGTACTCAGAATTGCCATAAACTTTACTTTCTTCTCTAAATCTCGCAGACTCCCATTTTTAGATCACTTTTGCATATGCTGAAGAGGACAAGTGCCAACATAGTTTTTATGGCAATCATGCTGATTTGCTTCTATGGAGGGATACACATTTGTTAGACCTTTTCTGCCCAGTGATAAGTTAGTTCTTCACAGGTGGCAAAATAGTTCCAACAACTAGATGGGAAGTCAACTTTTCTCTGCCAAGTACAATTTTTTTGGGAAGTGGTTTGGTGCTCCTTTGAGAAGGTTTTGAGAATTTTAAATATGTCCCTTTTGCTGATGCCTTATTTTCAATAGGGTTATGCGAGGTTTACTAGGGGTACTTGTTCTAGAGTAAAAAAAAGCATGGGTTTTGGAGTCATGCACACCTCAGATGTACCAAAAGCACTCTGCTAATGGCAGAGTTATAAGGAGGCTGGAAATGGTCAAGATGGACCAAGCACTAAATTTAATTATAGGCCAGAAGGTGAAGGGATTCACCAAAGAGTGTATATGTATAA
Organism: Artibeus jamaicensis; assembly: GCF_021234435.1. Classification (NCBI taxonomy): domain Eukaryota; kingdom Metazoa; phylum Chordata; class Mammalia; order Chiroptera; family Phyllostomidae; genus Artibeus; species Artibeus jamaicensis. The sequence continues at coordinate 37,064,276 of NW_026522030.1, read as the reverse complement.
CCCTTGGACACAGACTACAGTGTGGTGATGGCCAGAGGGAAGAGGCAGTGGGGGCTGAGAGGAAGGGAGCAAAGGGGGGAAAATGGGGGCATCTGCAATAGTGTCAATAGTAAAAATTAAAAAAAAAAAGATATGAGCAAGTCTAGAAAAGGTTAGAGAAAAATGGAATATCCCAAGCTGATCATAAGAGCTCATTCTTCTGAAAGGTGATGAGTGATGCTTCTCTGGAATCACAGGCCACTGCTGATTGCAAAAGGGAAGCCGCCTCTGGGGTAGAGACTTCCCCAGCCATCTGGTTGTTCTGCACCACTACACAAAGTCTAGAGTTCCACCCTTTTAGGGTACAGAACAGTCTGTCCCCGGTACAGTCTTGGAAACCTGAGCAAAGGCTACTCCAGACTGCCTACGAGACCTAGATATCATTAGCCTCATCTAGCCTCTTATGCTGCTAGGGTTCCAGTCTTCATCGATGTCATCTGCCTCAGAACTCTGGAAAACTTATTCCCACCACGCTTCCTTTATCTATCATCTATTCCTGTGATGCCAGCTGTTCTGGTCAACTATCCTCCCCTATGCTGCTTGCCCTCATATGGTGCTGGGCTTTCTGCCCACTGAATTTTCCCATAATTTCTCCCTTTCCTCCCTTTCTCCAGAGCCTTCTTGCACTCTATTATAATTGGACACAAACTCCACTGCTTTCTCCTACTTACATAAGCCTACTTTCCTAGTTTCTTGCCTTAACTAAAAACCCATTTTGCAGGAAGACATCACCTCCTTGTAAACTTCTCAGATAAAAATTATACATTCTTGTACATCCACCATTGTGGCTCCCATAAACAGTGTTTACATTCTCATCGATACTCTATGCCTCTTCCAAATCTCTGCTTTTCCCTCTTGTGCAAAGAGCCCTTTCTCCTCTGAGTTTCAGGTCATCCTGATCAGAGTCTTCTTGTCAATATCTGCATTGACAAACACAGAAGAACCTATCTTCGAGATGCTTGACCTCAATTCCAATATATCTTAGAATCCATTCTCATAGCCACCCCTGGATCTTATCATTAATCTACAATTTTCCACCTTTTAATTCTGTATGGCAATTTACCATTCTCTGACCACACTGTCTTATCACCACTACCTATAGGATTCTTAGTTCTTTTTTTTTTTTTTTGCAGATTTTATTTATTTATCTTTAGAGGGGAAGGGAAGGAGAGAGGGAGAAAAATATCAATGTATGATTGCCTCTTGTGCATCCCCTGCTGGGAACTGGCCTGCATCCCAGGCATGTGCCCTGACTGGGAATCAAACCTCAATCCTTTGGTTTGCAGATCTGCACTCAATCCACTGAGCTACACCAGCTGGGGTGGATTCTTAGTTCTCAATGCACTTGGTGCTCATGTTAGACCTCCAGTCCTATGATCATTTCCCCCCCTAGGTACTTACCAACAATATACCTTTATTTCTTTCTCCCTTCATCGTAGTTCTCATAAGGCATAACTGTAAGAATACTTGCAAACATCTTCAAAAAGCTCAGTCCCCTTTCTTTCTGCCAGACTTACACTGCAATGCTTCCCTCTTAGATTAATACAAATATTTGTTTTTCCTGATATGGGCTGCTGAATCTTGACAGAACACAGACAACCTAACTATGCAAATTGGTGGCCCTAAGCAATTCTTTGACAGTACTGAGTCAGTGACTTCCCTGCATAGTGATTACAAAATTTTAGAGTAGTTCTCCTTATCCAAGGTTTCACTTTCTGAGGTTTTAGTTATCTGTGGTCAATGGCATCTCAAACAATTAAATGAAAAATACCAGAAATAAACAATTCATAAGTTTTGAATTGGGCTCTGTACTGAGTAGCATGATGAAGTCTTACACCATCCTACTCTGTCCTACCTGGGATGTGAATTACCCGTTTGTCCACTGTGTCCATGCTGTATACCCTCCCACCATTGGTCACTTAGTAGCCCTCTCAGTTGTCACAGTGCTTGTGTTCCAGTATCCCCTATAGTAGCCTAATGCTACTATGTCACAATCCCTACATCAACTCATCTCACTTCATCTCATCATGTAGGTACTGCATCGCTTCACATTGTCACAAGATGAGTGAGCACAGTACAATGAAATTTAGAGAGAGAAGGAGAAAAGAGAGAGAGGAGAGAGAGATCATTCACAGAACTTTTATTACAGTTATAATTGTTCTATTTTATTACTAGTCACTGTTGTTAATCTCTTACTGTTCCTAATTTATAAATTAAACTTTATCACAAGTATGTATGTCTAAGGAAAAAACATAGTATATATAAGGATTCAATACTATTCCCAGTTTTACGCATTCACAGGGGGGTCTTGGGAAAGTATCCTCCACAGATGAGTGACTGCTGACTCTTCTTCTCAAAGCGCCACGTCATCAACACCCCCCGCGTACATGTACAACATTTCTCTCCCTCTTCCCCAGTAAATGCTTCACCTTGATACTCCTCTACTCTTAAATCACTGCGATTGGCTTTGCACTCACCACCGAAGTGATTATTTTCTAGCTAAAGTCACCAGTGACACCCCAAAGGTCAAATTGAATGGACTCCTCTAAACATTTACCCAGGTGGACTCTTATCTTGCATTGGACGCTACTGACTCCTCCACGTCCAGTGTTGGACTCTGGACTTCTCTTTTCTCTCTACTTATCTCCCCTGGCAAGCCCACCCTCTTCCATAGCTTTAACTCATAGTTATATTCTTTTTTTTTAAATTTTATATATCTTTAGAAGGGAAGGGGAGAAGGAGAGAAATATCAATGTATGGTTGCTTCTTGTGTGTCCCCTGCTGGGAACTGGCCTGCAACCCAGGCATATGTCCTGACTGGGGATCGAACTGCAATCTTTTGGTTCGCAGGCCTGAGCTCATAGTTATATTCTTGATCCTCAAATCTATATCTCTAGTCCAGCTCTTTCTACTTAGCTCCAGAGCTTTATATACAAAAGAGTCTCCTTCATGGTGTTCCTGGCATTTCCAAGTGGACCTCAAAATCAACCCAACCACAATTGAATCTTCTACCCAACCCCCCGTTCTTCCTCTTTCTTGGTTCTCTATATCAGTACGTGACATCACCTCTTAGACTAAGCCAGAAACCTTGCAGTGACCTTCAACTGCTCCATCTTAAACCCTTATCCACTTCACTCCAACCGCCTTCTGCACCATCTGACTTCTGTCCAGGTCCTTCGGATTTTACCTCCCTAAAGTCTCTTATAGTTCACCGTCTCTACCAAGACTGCTGTTGCATTAGCTAACGTCCTCTCACCTCCCATCTCAACTCCTTTTATGGATCCTTACAGTTTTGCTAAAACATATACCACATTATGGAACTACCCAAGCATGGAGTATAAGTCCTCCAAGATCTAGGCTCTTGTCTCTCTCTTCAGACCCATCTGTTCTGCTTCCTGCCTCCTGCCTTTCACCCTACAGTCACCCATATTCAATTATCTATCTGCTGTGCCTGGAACTTGCCATGATAACTTTCTGTTTGAAATGCCATTGTTCTCCTTCCTACCCCTCTTCTCCTTTCTGCCTAGCAAATGTCTGCTCATATTTCAGGGCTCAGCTCAACCTTCTTATTCTTTGCAAGGTTTCATCTATCATGTCCCTAGTCTCACCCCAGGAGTCCTGAATACTTTCATTTTTGGGCTCCATCTACACCTAATACTGTCAACATGGGGTTGACTCTCCTGGACTGTAAACTCCTTGAAGATGGCATCTCTGTCATGCTCATCTCTGTATCTCTGGGTCCAGCTCATAGTAGGAAGAAAATAAATATCTATTGAATGAAGAATAAACAAATTAAAAATGGAGGCCAACCTGTAAGCAAAGGCTAAATGAATATTATGATAGTGAAACAAATGTTGATCACAATGGCATACAAAATCATCACAAAGGTCTGTCTGTAGATGGCTCTGCCATTTGTGAAGCCACTAAGCCTCATCTGCATTAGTAAACAAGTTAGGTAGGTATTCCTTAGAATATAAACTGACTTTCAGGGACAGAGATGGGGGTGGTGCCTCACATTGGCTTGCTTCCTTAGCAATTTGTGAAAACAAAACCCAGCAAAACAATTCACCCCTTTCCCAAAAGTTGGCACTGTCTCAAGTTTTTCCTCTTTCAAAATACTTTCTCTGGCCAGGCAACACTCCCCACTCAATAGCTGTTAGGCATTAGTGTGCTCTGAATCCTTTAGAGAAGGTCAGTCCTGAATACCAAACAGATGCAGAGCCCTGGAGTTTTCACAACTGAAGTGCATAACAATAGCCATCTTCTTTGTTTGTGCTGTTCTAAGTTTCACCACACACAGGCATATTTTAGACATTGGCCTTGAGTGATTCTAATTTCCACACCTGAAGTGAGGAACATAATTTGAGGCAGAAAAGTAATGCAGGAGAGGGTTTTAGCTTTATATGCTCATACACGCTCCTTATTTTTCAACAAAAACAACACTTTAAATCCAGTCAACCTCATAGAGACAGGAAGGGTACAACAGAGTGAGGATTTTTTTTAATAGCAAAAGTTTTGTACTAATTAATGAAGTAGAGCAGAACCAAACCAAAACAACTAAAAAACCCCTCACTCCAGATTACCTATTTTTTTCAGATGGAAAGCCCTAGGCAGCAAGAGAGAAGAAAAGAACTGATCCACGCATTATGTAGATTGGCTAGTTAGTTTAGTGCAAGTGGAAACAGCCAAATAACATGAAGTTGTTGTGGTAGAAAGTAGTGCTTTCACATTACTACCCAAACTTGTAAAAATACTCAGAGTGGCAGAAAGAAGGACTAAATTTAGACCCTGATTTAATGCATTCAAGAGCATGATTCATCTTCCCCTTGTCCTGGTATGGCCTAGGGAATCATACCACAGGCAACACAGGAGCACCCTGTAAATAAAGAGTAGTCTCATTCATTCAGAGGCTCAAGGAGGCCAGGGACACCCCATTTTTTCTGCCAACAATGGTATACTTCCAGGTACCCCACACACCAAAACAGAACCAGGTTTCTCAGCTGGTGAAAGGCCATCAAATTTTAGCTTTGTCTCGGCCTTGGCATGAATGTGCTGGAAATTTATTTTGCTGCTCTCTTCTCTGAGTGGCTTTTTCCCCCTCAGGCTCCAGTCGGATCCTGAGCAGCTCCCACTTTAATGAGATGCCCAAACGAATCTCATCATTTGGTAACAATGCATTGAGCAACCTGAAGTCACCTCAGAGAGGCCCATGGGTTGGGGTTTGCAGAGTTAGTATTTTATATAACAAGCACCTGAGATAATTACGAGCCATTTGAAAAAAACAAAACAAAACAAAATGAAAACCAACCAACCAATGAGCAACAGCAAGTTCAATTCCCAGGAGTCCATCAGGTGCTGGACACAGTGTCTAGGCAGAGCTGACACTGCTGTCCCCGCCCCAGTTTCACTATCTGCTGCTTCCAATCAGGTGTCTGCGCTCACTTCTGCTCCCATCACCAGAGCAAATACTTCGGCCTGTGTGCCTACCTGAGATTAAAGCCAGACTATCATTTGTGTTAACTCACTGTGGTTTAGAGGTTAAAAACACCTGTCATTTTGTGAGTATACAGTGACTCCATTATTTTTTTTTTCTTTTTCTTTTAGTCTGGAAATATATTTGGAAAGTAACCTTATGTCTTATTCTAGCTTTTTTGGCCTTACTGATAGTCTCTGGGTTTAGGACAAATTACAAAAAGAAAATGTATATTAAAAAAAATTTGTTGTTCAGTATTATTATCTCCCAAAGTGAGGGCATTAGAGCTGTCCCCCCTTCTGAGTTGTAAGACAGATGTTAAAAACCCAACCCTAGGGCCCCATATATCCACAGACATTCATCCCAATCAGGGAAGATTATTTGTGCAAATATGAAATGGGTTCAGCAATTTTGCAGTTAAAAACGAAAAGACAGAGCGCGTGCATTACGGTCGGAATGAGTTGCTCTGCGGTGTGTGTGAATGAGCAGCACTTGGAGCAGCCCACGGGGCACATCACAGCACGGGCTTGGTCGACCCCGGGCAGGTGTGGGTCCAGGCGGATATGAGATCCCATCAGCCTGAACACATGCTTCACAAACCAGCCTGCCCACGGCACAGAAAAGAGGCAAGACACTGCAGGCCAGCATAAAGATTTGTGCCTTTCTCAAACAGCTTGGTACGTGGGGCTCCCGGGCAGTTCTGAATGACCAGGTGGGGCAGTTACCCAATCCCCCTTGGGCCCACCCAGTGCCATCGCGTGAAAATCGAAACATTTAGAGGATAAGAATAGTCAATGGTCTAGGCCAAATGTGATGACATATTTGGGGGCATCCTTCTATGCCCATTTGAGAAAGGACAAATATTCTTTAGCACTCTAGACAGAAAACTGGCTGATTTAGCTTAGAACAGTGGCTACCACTGTAGCCAATTTCAGAACATCCAAAAGGAAATGGTTGGGGGAAGGTGTCAGGAAGGAGGCATCCAAGGCTGGGTCAGTTGCATACTGGGCTCGGGGGTAGAACATTATTCTCACACACATAGAGCACCGCAGACCTAGTTAACAATGTGGGAAATCTGTTTTCATACTTCACTCACACAAAACACCTCTCTTATTTCTCTAGGGGGTTTTCGAGTTCTAAACTACAATCAGCCCTTCTTTTAAAATAACAATGATAGATCCTCTTATTCAGCCAGATGGTGGTGTTTGTTGCACTAAGCTGGGTTCATAGTACAACATCAATAAATGGCCACTTGTAGAGGGACAGACAGAATCCCATTCATAAAACACACCTACACCTTCCTCTTTCTTCCGACCCAAATGTTACATCATTAAAACACCCATGGGTGCTTAATCTCATTTGGGGGAAAAATTAGAAAAGGCAAAATAATGTAAGTGGTAAAGCAATTTCTTGGGGGAAAATAGTACATTTGGTTTCTGAGAATGATCGTTGGTAGGCATTTTAAGTGTCATTTTGTCTCGAGGAACCATTTGAGAGGAGAGTTCCCAAAGAGCTTCCCCCGGTCCCTGCAAAGCTGTCTTGGTGAAGGCTGTGCATTGTCAGCTGAAGACACCTCATCTGGGAGAGGGAGTTAAAATTCTTCCTCGGTGAACTGGCTAAGTCTTGTGAAATGAGTATTTGTTCCAATTAGGTGTTCCAAAAAGCCTTCTTGCCTCAGATAACTCATTTGGGACGGAATGGATATTTGTTCAAGATTCACCGTGGAAGGGAACATGACGTAGTGGTGTGTGCTGTTTCCAGTGGACACATGCTCTTGCCAGGCCTGCGGGACTCACAGTCCGGTGCTCTGTCCTTACTTGTCTGGTCTCAGTCCTACCTGGGACTGGTGGGGATGGAAGAAGGGGCTGACTAGTCTCTGCTCCTGCTCTTAATAAGCTCTACTACCTGGTTATGTAACTCTAATCCATGTCCATAGTCCAGGGCTTAGATGGCTGGCCTGTCAGCAAAAAATGTCTGAAAAATGTTAATTCAACAAGGTTGGAGGGATGTTATTTCTAGAGCTAAAGTCCTCAGGGAAAATGAGAAATTGTTGCTCTTGGGATTCAACTCCTTCACACTGAAAGATATTCCTTTCCTGATGCTTTCTTCTCAAACAACTTCCCAGTGCCTGGTATGCCCTGACATTTGGTCCAAATAAAATTCTGGAGCCGATTCCTAGGATACAACTATCTTCACACTCTATACAACAAGAGTGTTTATTATAGAAAGTCAGTATCTATTAGGGCTTGAAACATTAGGGGCTTGCTGCTGCTGTTGCTCTCTCCCCACACTGAATCACTTCATTATATAGATACTATTTTATTTTTGGCATTTACAGCAAGCAACTCAGTTTATAACCTAGGGCATTTTCCATACTTTCAGGCAATGAATACTAGCTTCTTTTGAGTCTCAAAAGCACATAATTTAAGACAGTGGGAAAGGGAGCCGGAGAATAGTTTCCAGCTCAAGGAAAACACCATGCAGATGTTGGCCATCACTCTTGAATTCTGATGGTGAAATTGAGAATCGTTTATTTGTTCTGAAGTCAAACCCAAGGAATTTATTTTTTACAGACTGGGGTAGGGGTGGGGCATAGTGATGTAATATATTACTAATACTGAAATAGTCAACACATGGCCCTAAGGGTTTAAATCTCTAGAGAACTTCAATCTTGTTAAAGGTTTGTTTCTTGATCCAATTTGGCATACCAGATGTTGATTCATGTCACAGAAAGACATACCTGAGGAAACATCGGAGGACCGCTTTGCTATTGAAATTGCCTATTCACTTTCTGTAATTGTTTTTTGTTCCTTCAAGATAACAAGCTAGGAATTGGTCCTCTATCTTGAGCCATTTATTGAGAACAAACAAATGAACTTGGAAAAGACACGACCCAATTGAAGTTAAATACCTGACTTTGGTGTATGAGAATCATAAACTTGCTTACGGTCTATCTGGTCTGCAAACACTTCCCCATAAATCATCCAATAGGGCATGTAGAAGATGTTCTTGGCCAATTTCCATGATGGCTCCTCATTGGGAAAGAGAATGGCTTGCCTGGCAACCCCAAAACTCATCAGCACCACCAGCATAATGATGACAAAGTACATCATGTCTATCATCTGGAAGGGTGGGGAAGAAGAGGGAGAAACAAAGAAAACTCATATGATTGAGTGTCCCAATGACAATGACATTGATAGAAACCTCTGAAGGAGGTTCATGTTTGATAATGCTCATGACGGATGTTTAGATAGGGAGCTGTGTCTTGATAAGAGGACACTTGGTCTCTTGAAACCAACGTCCAAGCAATCTTATCAGTAACTCAACAATCATTTAAAAAAACCTCAAACATATGCCCAGTGGAACCCCTTCACTTTCCATTGTTGTCTGTGGGCCCTGTCAACATGATACCTGGGAGTGAAATTTTGTAAACACTGGAGTTTGGGTATCTGTACAAATTTAGTGCTAACTTTTTATTCTGTTCCTGGGGGAGGCAAATTCCCTTCTTGGGTCTCTTTCTTAGCAAAATTGGAATTGGGTTAGTGGAACTATTTCAAGAAGTATTGCAATGCCATAAATTCTCTCAGTTCTGAATAGCTAATGAGGAGGTGGAAAGCTCAAGAAAATAATCATTTGTAAACACAGCTCGGACAACCAACACCCAGCACATGTGATGTCACCCGTGTGGCCCTGCTCATTGTGAGGTGTTCTACAACAAGCCAGTCTCACGGAGAGCCACTTGTTCTGCACTTTCGTCTCCTGCAGCATATCCTATCAGTTATGAAGGGCGTCTGCTCTTGTAGGCATTAGAATCAGGTAGCCCACTCCTGTGCCTGCTGTTGAAAGGTTGGATTTTTATCCAGACATGTTTACAAAATCTCTTGACCATAGTCAAGTACAACGTCTTCTCCTGTGCTTCTTTCTTTTTCGCTTGTTTTCATGACCCATGTTATTTGGAATCTGTTTCTTCTATGACAGATTACTTTCTTTTTATCAGTAAAAATAGATGTGGATGTAATATCTATAATTTTACCTGGCCAGAACCCATTGCCTTCTACTTTTATGAACCATCCCCATCCATTTTGGACACAGAGGTAGGTGTCTTTTCCTGGCTAGGGTGATCATGGCACCTCACCCTCTGGCCACAGCAGTGATAGGAGGTAAGCATGTTACGTAAGAATCCAACAAGGACCTCTCTTTGGATACTTTTCAACTGAAGCTGGGAAAGAGATACTCCCTTTGTCTTTCTGTAATGATGTTAATTCAGAGTGTCTGAGGCTAGGTGCCCCACTACTGATCAGAGTGAATGAAGCAGATATTTGAGAGAGAGAGAGAGAGAGAGAGAGAGAGAGAGAGAGAGAGCGAGCATGTCCTGACAGTGGTTCACAGCCTGGCTGCAGTAGCCATTAAGGCCAGTTGCATCATGCCCCGCTATAAATCAGTGCATCCCTCCTGGGCTTAAACTAGTTGGAGATTTGTTTCTCTCCTTTGTATCAGACCATACAATACAGAAGACTATTTCTTGAATACTAAACTTCCTGAAGGAATGTTCATCCGCAAAGAAAGACCATTGATAGTCTTATCAATGATAATAAAGACTTTCAAGGAAATACATGACAAGGTGCCTGTTATTGGAATTTAAATATTTCAGTCTTTCTGTTTGCATTAGGATACTGGCTCAGTACAGTTTAGGTCAGTTTATTAACTTTTGCAGTAACTTCAAAATCCATCTCTCAAGGAACGTATGACTTTGAAATGAAATAAGAATCTCTCAAAATGTGACATTAAATTCATATTTTTTACTGTCTTTAAAATATATGCCCTGGTTCATTAGTTATTCCTTTCACAAGTTAGTGGCCTCAAACTCTCATGATGAGCAAGCCAGCTGTGTTGAAACAGTTTTATGGGAAACATGGGTTGGCTTCTCATTTCTGCTTTCTTTTTTATTTTGTAAAATTCTTTCATTATTTATTTACAAAAAGTTCTACCAATGAAGGAACACTAATGGATTTTCATGTTATATTTATTTAGATAGACTAAAAGGTGGTTGGGGAGAGGAAGGTGTGTACTCAGGAGATTCAGGGGCTAGTCTGACCCAAGAAAACTCGGCCAGTAAATACAGCAACTGTTCTCATTTCTCAGGACAGTTTTCATTCAGATTGATTATGACATTTGTCCAAAGGGTCAAAACAATCAAGGAGAAGAAACATTCTTCCCAAACACTCAATTCCATATATTTCAAAGACATCTGCTTCCATTCGAATACCAAAATCTGATAGAGTGGAGTACAGAAATAGGACATTATTAGTGAGGACTGGGGCTGGCTACATATGCTTTTAAAGCTAAATTGTCCAGCTGGTTCATTATTAAGAGACCTGATTCTGTCTCATTCTTACAAAAATTCTTCATTGTGTTTTAGAGAGGAGCACATACACTGTAGTGGTTAATTATGTGCTCTCAGGTGTCCCCTACCTGAGATTTTTCACCTTGGCCCTATTAGTAAAAACACCTAAGTGGTCTTAATCTTGTGGGTTTTTTTTTCATTTTTGAAATGGCAATAATAATAACAACAATAATATTGCATATTGCTTTGTAAGGATTAAATGAGATAAAATATGAAATGCTTGATGTGGGCAGTTTTCAGCAAATGTTAATATATTATTACCATGGGGGTTGGAAGTAGGGCAGGCTGTGGAGTCAAATAGACAGGAGTTTGAATCCTGCTTTTCTCCCTTGCCCAGTTTCACTTTATTCTATTGTTAAATGAAGACACTAAAACCTATTTAGTGGGGTTGTAATGATGTTGTCTGACATGGTGTTTGGCACATTATAAACGATAGCTATTATTATTGTTGTTCTTATTCTGCAATATATAGTGAGCTGTGCAGAGGCTTAGAGAATGTCGCTGAGAAGTGGTACCCTGGATTTAAAGATCCATTGGAATCATACTTGATTGGTGTTGTATTCAGGTATCTTAGCAGCTGTGTGTCCCTAGACTACAGGGCACAGTTTATTTGGCAGTTTTTAGTACTGAGCAGGGACTTTCTAATGTTGAGGGACTTTGAGTGCAATCACATCTGGGCATATTTTGTTGGGCTTCCAGCCTGGAAATCCATCTGGCTTCCTGATAAATTCTATAGGCATATTTTACCTACCTTCTGCATCAGTGACTCAGTCATTGAACTAATTATCTTAACAACCCCAGTGAGAACAAAGCCTCCAAACATACTCATTTTCAACTAATCCTTGGCTGATAAGTGAAGTCATTCATAAGTTAGAAGGTAGAGTAAATGCAGTACATCTCTCTTGCTCACTGCATAGTAAGGTTTAATTCTAATAAAAACTGGGAATAATTATGCCATCATTAAAATGATAGATGTGGGTTTTAAAATAATCTTACTGCTTTAGTTTGCCTTTAGTAATTTCAACTATTTAAATGCCACCCAATCTTTCTAAAAATAATATATTTGGTTCGTATGGGTCTTCTAAAGTTTTATGTATTGAAATAAAATAAGGTAACAATCCATTAGAATAAAACAGCCAATCAGATTATGTAATCACCTAATGCAGTGGTTCTCAACACAGGGCAATTTTGTACCCCCTACTCCCACACTGGTACATATGGCAATATCTGGAGATATTTTTATTTTGTGTGTGTTTGTATGTATGTATGTGTGCATACTACTGGCATCCAGGGGGTAGATGATGCTGCTAAGCATCCTACAATGCACAGGATAGCCACCCAGAACAATGAATTTTCTTGTCCAAAATACCAATAGTGTCAAGATTGAGAAAACTTGGTCTAATTTTGCAGCTAATACAGTTCTTCACTTTCATTGGGTCCATGTAAGAATCCATTTGAGAATCTCATGGAAGCTTCTCCTCCCTGTTCAGAAAATTCATATACCCATACATTTTTATGTATAACCTGGCTGGAGGGTTCACAGATCCTGTATTTTAAATGTCTTCCATAGACTCTAAGTTGAGACTCCCTGCTTTTAGAGATAGGAATTTTCACCACAATTGCAAATTTATTATTAAAGTCCAAAGAAGACTGTATTATAGTCAGTATAAGAGAGTAAGATGATTTTTTTCCCTAAACCCATTTGAACTGGGATTTGGTTTTGGAATTCAGTCTAACTCAAGCTTATTTAATTCAACTTTTTCTTCTCTAGAATAGGTTTGGGATATTTTCCCTAAATAATACTGGCATTATAAATAGCAAGGTTTTGTCCAAAAGCATTAGGAATAGAGCAGGATAATTGTGCTCACCAATTTCTCCCCTTATCACTGCCTTTTAGCAAACATAATATAAACATAATAACAGATATAATTTATCAACTACCTACTATAAGCCAGACACTACTGGCTATTTGACGTGTCATTTCTTATCATCACAACATCCTTACAAGATATGCATGTATTGGGACTACTTAAGAAATGAATAAATTGAGTTTCAGAGGTTAAATGAATGGCTAAGGGTCCCATAATTCTATCCTTTTGGATTCAAGTTCTCCCTCTCTTTGCACAAACTTGTCAGTGCTTTTGTAGGCAGAGTCATGGTTCTTCAAGATTCATTTTAGTAGAGTAACACACACTCACACACTAGTAATAAATACTGATTTGTTGACTGAAAGGTAAGCAGCAATAACATACATAGTAAAACTTGAAGGGGAATAATGAAGAATATCTACTGATAAATTATTGGTTTCAAAGGGCAGTGGTACAGAAGTTATTAGCAAAGCGGTTTTTCCATAAGAGGTGTTTGCCATTGTAGGATGGATTACTTGGTTTTTCCACAAATGTCTGATAAAGATGAGGTAGTGGATACACTCATAAAAGTGGAAGAACTGATTCAAAAAGAACAGCCCAGACTCTGATCCTTCATCTCGTGAGTTCGGGGAGGGAGCCGATTCAGCTGGGCACTCCCCAGTCCATCCCAGTGCTGTCCCCTAGGGCTAGGTCCTTGTGGAGGAAGTCTGTCGACAAGGAGCATTGGAACAAGTCCACAGCCATGTTGGGGAAGCATATTAGTTTGCCACTTGGGATTCCTTTTTAAAGAATAAAAGATAAGTAGGGCATCACTCTGGAACCTAGTTTTTAACAGACATCTTTTTCTCGTAGTGTAACAAAATGCATGATATATTGATAGAAACTAATTCAAGTACAACCTAACAACTGAATTCAAATAAACTATGTTTTTTCCCCTTTGTGTAGAGAAAGGCATTTTCCTAGCACTTCATTTAAAAAAAAAGCCATGTTAAAAATCTGTTAAATATTTGGAGTGGAGACTTCTCCAAGATCCAGCAAAAATATAACCTCTGTGTGAAACCTTCCCTGACCTACTTTCTCTTTGCTGTGTTTTGTGGTACTTTATATACACATCAATTACTGCACTCTCATGCTGTATGATAATTATTTCTCTTTCTCTTACCCTCAGTCTATGGAATGAGCACCTTTATATACCCAACTCCTAGTCTGGTGCTTGGCACAAAGTATATAATCTTTATATATATATTTTAGTAAGAAAATGGATGAGGGATGGCTAATTGTCCAGTTATATAGAGAGAGGTAGTCAAGCTTCAGAACATTCAAAAGGAATTAAAAAATAAAACAGGGCCCTCTCAGTTAGACCTTGATGGCCAGCCCAAGCCAATGATCTCCCTCCTCCTATTTTTTCTACTCCTCCTCTAAGAACTTGTCACATGACATCAGAGAACCCTGCTTACCATTTTTCCAATCATCATTACATAAGGGCCCAAGTACTTGTTCACGCCGAAGATGTCTAATAGACGGATGTACCAGTAAATGATGTTCACACAATAGATGACCCTGCCATCACTCCTGAAGGGCTGGTCTTGGAGACGAAGGATCATCCCCACAGAGAACAGAAGGATGGCTATGAGGTCCGTGACATTCCAGTACTCCTGCAGCCAGACCTTCACTTTCTGCAGTAACTTCCCTGGCTCTGACATCAGAATCTAAAAGGCAGGGAAGAGAGGGAGTTAGTTAGGATTTCCGTCTATATTGTTAGCCAAGTTGGAAAGTGCTTGGTCTGTTAGTTGACATGGGCCACTTGTTTTGTCTGTCTGTGTCTACTTGAGTGCTTGCGTGCTGTACATGTACAACTGAGCAAAACTTGGGTCATGCAGATGCATATATTCCACAGGCAGCTATAAGTAATAAGTTTGATCTTTCGGGTTGCCTTACAATTCTGAGACACAAATTAGGGCTTTCCTATAAAATTATTGATCCCTAATACCCTGGAAATATCTGCAGTCCTCCTCTGTCTCGGTAAACGGCACCACATACTGAGTTACCCAGACCACTAACTTGGGAAGACTCCTTTATTGTTTTCTTTTACAACCAGATCCTCTGCAGCAACGTGTCCTATCCCCTCTATTTCTAAATACAACCGAATCCAACCACTTCTCACCACCTCCAGTGCTGCCACGCTGTTCTAAGCCTTATCACATCTCCCAGGTGAGGGCAATGGACTCTGCACTGGTACCCCTGCTGCCACTGTTGCCTGCCCTGGCCCCATCCATTCTCGGAGCAGACGCAGAGTCCTTAAAACTTAAGCCATGCCCTGGGGGGTGAGTGCACAATTGTATGTGTAGTTAAAAACCCATCAAGCTGTACGTACCCTTATGAGTTGTGTATTTCCTTACAAGTAAATTGTAACTTATTTTTAAAAAGAGAGTGACTTGAGAGATAGATGAACAAGAACAATAAAAACCAAAGCAAGTTATGGTAATTGAATGTGTCAATCAATCTTCTAATAGCTTTCATTACAAACAGAGAAAGATCCAAACTCCTTATCGTGGCTTCATTTGATGTCCCGCCATACTCTTTCCCTTCCCCTGCCCCTGAAGCCACGGGGGTCTGTCTGCTCGTAAGCACGACAAATCCATCCTATGCTCAGGACATCTGCACTTGTTCATTCTGTTGGGCATTTGTTCCTTCCAGGTTTTTACATGTTTGGCTTCTTCTCATACTCAGGGTCTCCATTCACACTTTTCCTTCTTAGGAAGACCTTCCTTGAATACTCTATGTGTAGCAGTTTCCAAGGCCAGGTCACTCTCTAATTTTCTTCCTTGTTTTATCTTTGGAATATTTTTCTCTATATATGAAATTAACTTCTGTGTGCTTGCTTAGTATGTGTGTGTCTGTGCGTCTATCTATCTCTGTATCTATCTATCTATCACCTCCCTCCACTAGACTGTAAACTGGGAGGGCAGGCCCCCTTCCCCAGAGCCTGTCACATAATACTCAAAAACTATTTGTTGACTGACTGACTGTTGTATAGACATCTCACAGCAACTCTCCAGTCCCTTAACTGCTGGGAGGGCTCTGACTCACCCTACTCTATAGGTGCCTTTTTGCTCATACATGCTGTGTGAAATGCCATTACACAGTGGGAGTTGCCATCCACCAGGTACCACAACCTCCCCCAGGACATGAGGAGCCAGGGAAGCCGGCCCGCTGAGGCTATGCAGCAGGGCTACTTGCATGAATCATTTTCATTTATCCCCAAGACTTTTCTCTCTTGGAGTGGTGACCCACCCCTTTCCCAACTCAGGACCTCTCAAAGGAAAGAGAAAAGACTGGGGACAGTTCTAACGTGCGACTATGTATTTGCATTGGCATATCATCCTTTAGGCTTACTTTGGCCTGAAACAATATGAAAGGGAGGTCTTAGTAAGTCAGGACTAGGGGTTGGCAGGCTAAGCAAGATATCAGGAGATGCCTGGTAGCCTCTTTCCTAAGCCAGGGCTCCTTGGCCCTTAGCATGCATTAGACTTATGTAGAGGGCCAGTAAACCACAGGAGTCTGGGCCCCACCCCCGAGTTTCTGCTGCAGCTTGCCTGGCGTAGGTAGGCTTGAGGATTTACATTTCTTGCAAATTTTCAGGTAACGCTGGTAACCACAGAGTGAGAACCACTGTCCCATCTGTTAGGGATTCCTGCAGCTGCTGGGGCCCTGATGGCTTCTCCCCCCTGCACCCCACTCCAGCTCCATCGTAGCTATGCAGAAATCTGTGTGCGCATGTGGAAGGTGGCAAGGACCGAGACCCTTAGAAGTTTTCTAACCTCTTGCCTACACTCTCCTAAAACTGTTAAACAAGGAGGTTTAAAGTATAATTTTTTCAATAGTGAAAATATGCTTGTGAAATCAACATACAAAAAAGAGTTAAACACTAATGGGCTGGAGTAAAAAGTCAAGTGCCAACCCTCCACCCCTTCCACTTCTCCCACCAGCTCTAGCACTTCTTAGGGCCCTGGGCTTGGATGAGCACCCCGTGTGGAACCCACTGTGGGAGTGGAAAGAGAGGGACCAGTCAGGTTTAAGACCCAGTTCCCCTTTCTGGCTGTGGGATATCGAAAAAGGGCTCGCCCCCTGAGTCTCACTTCCCGTATTAGCAAGGCCGGGAGGTTATAACAGCCACAGTCTTTACCTCCCAGAGTCCTGGGGAGAAGGGCCCAAGTGAGAGAATGTCTACCAGTGCTGTAAACTGTTCCGTGCTATTAAGGGATTATGGCAGCTTGTTTGGGTGACTACGTGCAGAAGTATGTGGTTCTGGGAATGGGAGGGCAGCATGTGAAACCACAATATCCCTCCTCAGAAGCCTACAAACTTTTCCATGTTTCCAGGATCTTGTGCCTGGGATCCTGGGGGCCTGCGTGCTGACTGTGAGGAGACACGAAGGTGAGACCGACGGAGTCTCCACTCCCTTGGCGGTGGAGCATTTCTTTAATGGGTTCTGGGCCACGGGCTGGGGCTGAGGGAGCTGCCTCACCAGGCTGAAGAGGAAAAGGTCAGATCTAAAGTGGTCAGCGCCTCCCTCCTCACAGCTTCCTCAGAAGCAAGGACTCTTCCGCTGACTCCCCGCTGACCCCAGCCTCCAAGCCCTCTCTGCTATTACATGCTACCTCAGGAGAAATGGATATCCAGGCCTTGAGGTTCCTGGCAGCCCGCCTGCTTGGCAGTCTCTTCCAGAACAGTCTGTGGAGTACAGACTGCTCCCTGTCTTCTTCCAGTCTAGTCCCTGGAGAGATTCCAATCTCCCTGCTCAAGTCTTTCCTTTTTCTGCTTATCGTGGGGACAAAATATGCATCTGGGCGTTAAATCACCAGAGAGCGAGCTGACACTTCGCAGCAACTGCATTCTTAGCAGGAGCAGGTCTCAGTTCTCAGAGAGCTGCATAAAGACCAAAGCAAATTTATTTCTGACTTCAATTTACAAATGGGAAGTCCACAGACTGGTCAGGAAGTAGAAGGCACTGTCAACTGGTTAGAACGAGGCGAGAAGGCAAGGCCTCTGTTTTGTTTTTAAATGAATCTAGTCCCTTATAAAATGGGAGCAGGGTATCAGCAACCAAACTCTCAGGATGGGGGTATGTTGTTTAAAATGTAAATATCCCCAAAACAGTTTAAAAATCCAAGAGAAAGAGCTTGAAATATATAGACAGTGTGGCAAAAGTAGGTTTATAGTTGTTCGTATGGAAAATAATATGTTATTAAATAGTACTACAAGAATAAAGTCTGTGTTTTGCATACAAACAAAGGCATCTAATAGTTACTGCATCTTTCTCAAGAAGAACTTTCTAGAGCTAAAACCTAAGATAGTAAGGGCTTTTTAACCTGTTTTAATGTGAAGACAAGGGTGAATTTGTGGATTTGTAGGAATCTTTTTTTCTGTGGAGTCTCAAATTATTCTCCCACTCACTGTAGTAGAGAGCAGGGTTGTTCAGGAGCTCTAGAGGGTGCAGTAGACTTGACGGGCAGCAGTTCTTGCAGAAGCAGCCTCTGCTGCAGACTGTCGTTTCAGGGGGAAATGCAGAGGAATCGTCAGACCGCACAGGCCGGCATTCCCCACAGGCTCTGGAAGGGTCGTCTGTGGAGTGCGTTCAACAGGGTGGCAGAGCCCTCTGGTGGAAGGTTGCTCCACTGCATTCATTTTGGTGGCTGACTTATGGCCTCTGAGGCTAGCAATGACTTCAAGTGTCATGCGGGGGTGGTATTATGATGGCTGTTACTCAGTGAGGGTGGGGGAGAAGAGAGAGAGCCACACCCTCAACCTGGAGGATGAGCAATATGCTCAGTTCATCCCAGTGATGCCCAGGGCTGGTGGAAAGGCTGGTGCCCAGCCAGTGCATAATAAATAATGGAGCAGAGAGTGAATGAAAGCACAGCTCCTCTTAGAGCTGCTGAAGTGCATTGGAGAATCACAGATAGTGGCGGACCCTGCCCAAAGAGACCCAGAGTGAGGCGTTTGCAATGGGAGTTAAAAGTGGAAAAACTTAAAGATGAAAAAAGTGGAAAATGTAAAGTCATGTTTTTAGGGATGAGTTAAAAAGTTGTAAACTGTTTTATAAACAACTTGAAGGTTTCCTGGGGCTAGAGCTCTGTTAGCAGAAAACGGACTAAATCCTGAGCACTCATGGAGTGACGACCCTGTAAACACACTGCGAAGCCACTTGTCAGCAGCCCCCAAGGCCACATTTCTGTGGTTGCATTAGGGAACATTCTTACTAATGGTTCGGGTCAAGGTGGATCTCGAGTATCTCGCTCTCCCTCTATGCACGAATGAACCAGCCGCTGTCTTTCTCTTCAGGTCTCTTTTATGAAAGTGGTTACCTCTCTCATCTTTTCTATCCCCAGGGTGAAAATGTAGGAAATGACGATCCATTCCTGGGTGGAAGGCCAGCGCTCCATCTTCACTAACACGATATAGTTGAAGAGCATCAGGTATCCGATGTACGCCAGCTGTAAGGAAACACAATACAGTGCTCTGGCTGCAAAGGTCTGGGAGCCCTGCCCTTGGGCAAGGCCCCCTGGGTTGCAGGGCACAAACAAGGTCAGCAAGCAGAACTCGGAACTCAAGACTAAATGAACTCCAAAGCTCTAAACTAGCAAAAGGATAGAATTAGGCTGTAATATTTGAAATAACTTGATATACAATCTCCCTTTTGACTCTTATACTTATGTCCAGGCCCCAGTACTTTGCTTGCATCCAGGTGTGGTGATGCATCGTTTTGTTTTGCATCTATCCAGTCTCTCATGTCTTCCTGGCTAACGAGGGAACCTCTTCTCCCAGGGGCTGCCCTTGCTCATGCAGGAGCCTCAGGTTCTTGAACTAGGGCAACCCGGAGGATTTTTGCCTGACGGATGCCAGGTGGTTTAAATGTCAGTAAGAAAGAAAAGAAGACACTTGCTACACTTGTAAATTGGTCAAACCCAAGACTTTATCTGGAAGCCCCACTTTAATTCTCTTCTGACTTAATGTATTTTTCTCTCTTCTGCTTTAATATGCTTGGCCTGACAGTGCCCTGGCAGGGCTTCACCTATTTCCCACTGCACCACCTTGCTATCTTATTCAACTTGGCACATTTCTTCCTGCTTTCTGCTTCTTTGAAACAAAACCAGAGAAAACCGAGCAATTTATGGAAAGAAATGGCTGACTGTGTGGCCATTGTGTGTGGCTGGCTATAGTTTGGAGTGGGGTTTAATCTTCGTGAAACTCCAGCCCCAGAGGTTGAACCCCATTGGAACTGGCTGAATCTCTCGCTGAGTGTCACTGGAAAACCCAGGGCTGGGGTTTGGTGACTGTCACTGGAGGATTCAGTTATGTCTACGGTGAGTGGAGTGTAGGAGGGCTGGTGAGGTTCTTGCATAAGAGGCCAGGAGTCTCTGGAGGAAAACCTCACCTAGGGAAAATGGCAGAGAATTTAAACCTTATCTAGGCAATGCTTCAAGTTGAGTAAGGCACTAGCTGCCTTTAGGGGCCTCAGGCACTGTGACTAGGAACTAAGAGTGAATTTATTCAAATCTTCTGTGCTCTTTGGAGCCTGCAAAACAAACAGGACACAGTGGATTGAGGCCTTGAGGGCTCTGCAGACACACCTTGACTCTGGGGCCCTGCGGGCAGCTTAGAAGGTGGAGCAGATGCACTGTGGCTGGGAAATACAAAGGGAAATGCTGGTCTTCTTTCTCTTTTCTCCCTCTCTCTCTTTCTTTCTTCCTTCCTTCTTCTGTAAATGCACAGATTCTTAATATGAGTCAAAGTTATTTTCTTAATATGCTGACGCGTTTACAGACACAGCCATATAATTTCTCATCTCTTGAAGGGTGAGCATTTAAGTGGGAGTTCACAAGATCACAGACAAGCAGGAGAGCAGTTATGCAGATGCTGGAGGGAGGGCGAAGGGCTGGTTCTCCACCTGAGAGGTTTGCTCTGGTACACCCGCCCCCTCAGGGATTCTCATTATAATCCCTGCCTCAGTTCCTACCCCTCCCCTTCAAGGTCATTAGCACATCATGAAAACCTCACTTGAAGAGTGTACTGTACCTGAAATCATTGTAAGATGCTGTTTAAAAGGCAATTTGGTTCTCATGGTTCCTGTTTACCATTATATACTGGCATTTGCCCTATAGTCCCTGAGCATATGGTAGTTTACAAAACACAAAGAAAGAATGTCAGTGGTCAAACTCTAAAATATATGCTCAGCCTTCTTCTGACCTGAAATCCTTCTCCCTTTTTGGGTGCTGCCTTCTCTTTGTTGGATCCTATTCTACTGCTTCTAGGTGAAAGGAATCTTGTCAACTGCCCTGGTTTTTTTTTTTTTTTTGTTTTTTTTTATCATTTTACCCAATTCATTGCAAAACATTCCAAAGCATTATCCTCTCTTGTCACAGGTAGGCCCAGCGACACACAGACAGACACACGGACAGACACACACACACCCTTTCAGAACCCCTGAATATTGGTACAGGCCTATGATCTGAGATGTCGTGGGTTCAGTTCCAGATTGCTGCAAGAAAGAGAGGACCACAAGAAAGCGAGCCCTGATCTTTTTGGTGGGGGAGGGGTCTCACCTCCAGTTTGTAAAAGACACAGTGTCTGTGAAGCACAATGAAGCTAAGCATAAGAAAACGAGGTGTGCCTGTAACTCCTCCGACCTGCCTGTGCCCTTTGAATACGGGTCTGGTGTATGTGGTGGAAGGAACAGTGGTTGGTGAAAGGAACTTGGATTTAAATCCATCCCAAGTACTCGCTGGCTGAGCCATTTTGTGTATTTCACCGCACCTGCTTGGATCTCCATTCTGTGAAATGGAGGTGATTGCTATTGACCTTAGACAGCTTTGGGAAGGATTGGGGTGTTGGCAAGGGGATGTGTATTTATCTCCAGACACTGGAGAAGTCCAGTGAACGGTGGCTAACAATATCATTTGCCTTTTTTGTTAAGAAACTTTTATTCACCTTGTCTTCTCTTGCCTCAGTCTGTGCTTCCTTTTGATCCCCTATTAACTATTCCTCCCTCTCTTTTTTCTTGTAAAAACTGCCCTCATTATTGTTTCTGCTTCTTCCATGATCATTGTTTAACTCCTGCCTGTTCTTTAAATCACACTTACCCTACAATGCTTTTTTTCCCATATTGAGCCACGATATGATATGATATGATATGATATAATATTTTGTGACAACTCTCAAAATATGGACCTCCACAGACAGGGCTTTAACCATATTTAGATGGCACAACAGAGGTGGGGCCACTGTGTTGAGAGCAACCTATCTCAGAACTTGCCGACATCCATGGGGCTCGGCTGTAGGTTACCTTAGTGTGATGCACTTTCATGGTGTATATGTGTATTCACACACATAGATATTCTGTGAGCTTTAACAAGCTGGATGTAAAATGTCAAAGCTTTGAAAAGAAACATAACCTTACGATTCTTATTTAAGTCAGTGGGAATCCTATAAGAATTTGTACTTTATATGCTTATATATTCCTTTTATAAATTTTCCATTAACCAAGATTCATGACTCCTAAACTCTGAAATGCAAGCACCAAAGTTTACAGTTGCTTGTGGATCCCTGGTGGGGCTGCGTCATTCCTCACTGCCTTTTCCTGCTGCCCCTCGAGAGTGGAGGGCGGCACGTGGTGTTAGTAGAGGAAGGAGTCTGTCTTTGCTGACCAGCGCACACACCCTGCCCTCTGACCTGGTGCCACTTCACACCTTGAACTTGCATCCTCTGCAGCTGGGTACCTGACACGAGCCCTCGTCACAAACAGGGCTCGGGAGCCAGTGGTGAGTGAATCTGGCTGCATTTTACTAAAACTTTTATATAATGGAAGTTTCCTATAATTATTATGTGTCACCAAATATTCTTCCTTTGGTTTTATTTCAACCCTTTAAAAATTTAAGTCCACTCTTTACTCCCAGGCCATTGTAACAGGCAGTGGCTGGAGTGGGCCCGTGGGTCCTCGTTTGCCAAGGCCTGTTCCAGGTGAGACACTTGGGGCAGCCCTAGTCTAAGAGGAAGAACAGAGTGGAGTGTAAAATGCAGTAAAAATATTGTGTTGATTAAACTGTTAGATTAGGGAAAGTTTCTATAAACACCTGGAGCAGTGCCTCATAGTAAGTGTTCTAAGTGTTCAATAAGTGATATTTTATTATTGTTGAGTAGACAGATGAATGAAACACTAACTATTGCTCTTCAATGGTACTAGACTGGGAATGATGAGTTAAATTTATGTTGTGCTTTCAGGCGCTGTGCTGGGTGCTTCAAACATTTTAACACATTGAAGCTTCACTAAACCTTATAAAATAGGTACTGTTATAGTCCCCATCTTAAGAAAACTGGGGACGGAGTACTGCAGTAACTTGCTTGAAGGTACAAGTTACTAAGAGACACAGACAGGATTTCCACTCAGGCTGTGTGACTCCAGAGTCCATGCTATTCACTACTAAGCTGTTTACTGCAAGGTAAAAATAATATATCATGTATGTGACATAGGGATAGAAATAACTTTTGCATGCCTTCATCATTTTTTTTGATGGAGAATTTTTTTTTTATTATTGACACTATTACAGATATCCCCCCCCCCCATTGCCCCACCTCTGCTCCCCTCCACCCAGCTCCTGCTCCCCACACCTGGTCTTCACTCCATTGTTGTCTGAGTCCATGGCCTATTCCTATAGGCAGATATGTTCTTTGGCTAGTCTCTTCTAACCCTCCTTACCCCACTCCCACCTGAGATCTGTCAGTCCATTCCATGTCTCTGATTTTATTTTGTTCATTCATTAGATTCCACATATGAGTGAAATCATATGGTTATTTATGGTATTTGTCTTTCTTGGACTGACTGACTTCATTGAGCATAATAATCCACAAGTCCATTCATGTCATTGCAAAGAGGAACAGCCCCTTCTTTTTAACAGCCACGTAGTATTCCCTGGTGTAAATGTACAACTTTTTTTTTTTATCCACTCATCTACTGATGGACATTTGGGCTATTTCTAGATCTTGGCTATTATAAATAATGCTGCTATGAACATAAGAGTTCATATATTCTTTTGATTGGTGTTTCAGTATTCTTAGGATATATTTCCAGAAGTGGGATTGCTGGGTCAAACAAGGGAGAATTTTTTTAACATTAATAAATTTAAATTTTACTTCACTAAAACAATCTAATCTTTGTACTTTGATAATATCTCATCCTCTCTCAAGGGTATACTTTACAGACGTGGTTTTCAACTGGTGGCAATTTTACCCCACAAGGGGACATCTGGCAATGTCTGGAGACACCTTGGTTGTCATAGCTGGGGCATGAAGAGTGCTACTGGCATGTAGTGGAGAGGGGTCAGGGATGCTGCTAAATGTGCTACCACAGTGCACAGGACAGTCCTCCGCAACAAAAGCTCGCTCTGCGCAAATGTCCTCAGTGCTGAGGGAGCCTCGTTTAAAGCTAGCATTCAGCGTTAGATACAGGACCACATAAAAAGCACCTCATCTGGGCACTTGGGTCACCGCTACCTCAGACCTGGCTAATCCTGTTGTTGATTCAAGTGACTGGTGTGTAGCTGGTTGTGAGAAAGGCCAAAGGGGTAGACGTACCATCCTTCAGAGCAGTTCCACTGTGGCTGGAGAGAAGCAGAGATGGCCTGGGCCACAGCTCACTCTAAACACCAAACATCATTGAAAAGCAGAAGTAGAAACCCAACAGTTGGGCCATTTCTACCACACCAGAAAGCTATTTCAGGGGCCATCTTTCATCTTGTGGACCGGAGATGTTTGCAGGGTGTGCTTACTGAACAATATTTGCCATGATTGTAATTTGCTTCGAGTAGTTTTTGCTGCTTTGTTTGCATGTTAATTGTGTCAGGGCAAGAAAGATGGCACTACCAGATCGGGAGTGATAACACACTAACACTACCCATCTTTAGTGGTGTTGCTGCTAACACTCTGCTCAGCTCGTACCTAGCACTGTGCCCCTGAACCCAGCGCTGGCATCTAAAACAGGCAGCTGTGATCCAGTGCTCATTCATCCAGAGCAGGGAAGTGTTCTGTAAAATGACATCTATTTTCCTGCATGCTCATCTCCCCTCTATTTCTGTTAATTCTCACTTTGACAATTTCCTTTATTTTCTGTGAGGAGGAGACATGTAGAAGCTATGGAAGCTACCTCGCATACTCCACAACTCTTTTTAAGATGCTGGAAAAAGCAAGGTTGCTGTAGAGCTTTTATTTCTGCCCGTGTGGTCTTTATGTCACGACTAATGGAGGACACCACCCAGGTGCATGGGAAATTGGCATCGGCTCTTTGAGGCCATCCAGTAGGAAGAAGGAAGGGGAAGATACTTACAGTGTAGAACCAGAACTTCACGATGGGTGCATTGTAGAATTCATAGATTTTTCTGCCCAAGGGGATTAACCGGTGCCTGCTCTGAACTTCTTCTTCATCCTTCTTCCTGGAAGATTCTCCATGGTTTCGTCCCAGCATTGCCTACAGTGAAGGAGAATTAATAGCATCACGGCAGGGCTCTGGCGATCATGGGGTCCAAAGTGTTCACTTACAGAGGAGGGGAACATGTTCATAGAAACTTAATGCTCTGCCCAAATCCCCCAGAGATTGATTTAAAGATTCAACGCCTCCTCTGTGTGTTTGCATATACATAGAATCTGTACCTTGCCGGGGCTGCAAGCCCTTAGGGATATTTCTTGACTATTCTGGTCTCTTCCATCCTGAGGACCTCTGGAAGACGTGAGTGATAGAAGTTACACGGAATTCTGAGAGGGAGAAAGAGTGTTGCCTGGGAAGCTCGTGAATCTGTCTTTTCTCCCAACCTGACTCTTCCCATGTGTATCATGAAATAGGAAGATCTGGGTTCAAACTATGTCTTCACTCATGCTAGTAGACTCTTAAGTCAAAGGTGAATTGGACCAGTAATATGTAACTTACTCAGAGGTTATGAGTATTCAAGAGGTTAGTTAATGAAGTGCCTGAAGCTTAGTTTGGTTAGAGACGTCTCCCCAACCCTTCTGTGTATGCCTTTGTTCCCCGATTTCAAACCCTGTGGAACCCAAGTGACTGCTGGTGTTCGTTTTGCTGCAGCTCCTGGGCATACTGCCTTCCTCTGCATGGCACAGTCGACCAGCTGAGACTCGGAGAAGTCAGGCCTGACCCCGAGAGGCCCTCATCTCAAGCTTTTGGAGATTTCTTTAAGAATGGAATTATTTCCTTCTCACTCACAACAATAGCAGTGGCAACAACAACAATAATGATTAAACATTGCAGAACAGGAAGAATTTGAAAAAAAATAGAGACATTCTATCTGGATGGCAAGTGACAGGATGCCATAAAGATGGCTAAGGTCCTAATGGTGAAGAGTTCCAGGCTTGGGGTCCCTCAGAAGGAGGATCACGTCCTAACTTGGGCCCTAAGAACCCATGACACCTTGGATAAGTCTTTTAACTCCCCAAAGACTTGGTTTCTTTGTCTGTAGAATTAGGGTAATACTAGCACCTGCTAGAAAGTTGGTATATAATCAACAGATCTGGCATTTAATAAGTGCTCAGTGAGTATTGCCAGCCTCTAAAGTGATCCAAGACTCTCAAACACTGTTGGCTGAAATGATCCAGTTGGTACCTCTCACCAGAAAAAAGTGTATGTTATTAGCATTGATTACAGTATAATTTCTTGGCTTTAATTCTTTCAATATCATTCTGAGACAAGATTAGTTCTACGATGTTGGGGAAATAAAATTTTCATTAAAGGTGAGAACAGGATCAAACCTTTTAACTCTTAGAGACTGATAAAGATTTGGGAGAAGAAAAAGCACTAAGAATACACGTTTGGAGTTCAGAGATCTAATTATAGAAATAACTTAAGGTTATCTTGAAGTTGAGAACATAGACAACCACTGGTGAGTAGATGATTCTGGTTTCAAACCACCTTACATAAAATATAAATATTAGTTTCCAATGTTTCTGTCATTGCCTCAAATATGCACTTCACTCACCCATGTAACCATCACAAATGAGTTACCTGTGACCGATAGGACTTCTGCAGAAGGTAACTTCCATTCCTTTATAGAGCCTTTAGCTAGAGAAGTACCATGAGCTGTTGAATAGGTAACATTCTGTACTCTGGCCTATTTAGGTGCAGATTTTGATCAGTAAGATGAACTAATCTTTGTGATAGATATAGCAAACTAGAAAGCAATGAATTATTGATCATTGACTCCAAGATACTCTGAAGTTATATATTTGTCCCTCTATAATTTATAATTTAGTAACATAAACACAACATCCCTCCTCCTGTTGGCTTTTTGTGTGCTCACAATATGCTGCTATTTGAGGACACGATGAGATGACAGTAAAGGCAGCTTGGAGGGTTTAGGCCTCGGGAAAGTGGCATCTTCAGGTAACCTCTAGGGACAGAGGCTGTCCTGACAGAGTCAAAACAACACCCTGGGCCTGTGGACAGGTTGGGACTTTATTAAGCAAAATGCAAGACATTTATATGACAATGCAGGTAACACAATAACAAAAATATAACAACCTGTTTTGCCTCTGCTATTCAGATATATTCTAAAGTGAGTGCATTTTTAAACTGCTTGTCTTTCATGGGTTTAAGTAAAGGATTTTTGATATTTTATTAATTCCAGCTTAAGCAGCTTTAGTTGCTGATTTTGTTGAATTCTCTCCCCAGCAGTCAAGCATTTCCTCTGCTTATATTCCTTAAAGCAGAATGTAGCAGGGTCAAACACTGCACTGTATAAATTGGAAAAATTTTTGCTGCCTGAACACAGATGTTGTCTGAACTAAGCTATTAATTGCTACTAAAATGAAGCAAACCGAGGCTGATATTTCATGTATAATTTTGGAAGGACAAAGAGAAAATGTCTCATTCCAAGAGAGGAAATATTGGTTTTACACAGAAGCTCAAATATTACTCATAAAAAGCTGCATTCTCCAATCCTGTCCATGATGAGCCAATATCAGGGCTCGAGCAGTGACAATATTTGTCATTAGTATCAAGGGAAGCCCCACCTTAAAGACCACTGCTGTCCCACCACGACTCTGCCAACCCACAAATCCCTTCCTTCCTTCCTTCCTTCCTTCCTTCCTTCCTTCCTTCCTTCCTTCCTTCCTTCCTTCCTTCCTTCCTTCCTTCCTTCCTTCCTTCCTTCCTTCCTTCCTTCCTTCCTCCCTGCGGTTTCCGCCCGTGGGGAAGAAGCTGAGGCAGAAGTGCTATTTTGGTGTCTTCTTGGGTTCTCAGTGAACAACTGCAGAATCTATTCTCTGGGAAGCAGATTTTGCTCTCAGTCCAGAGATGCATCTTTATTGTGGCTTCTTGAAGGCTCAGTCCTTAAAGCTGTGTCTATGGAGCCAGAGAAGAGAACTGCCTTCTTTGTTTTCTTTCTTGACATGCAAGCAGACAGAATACTGCCCTCAGCTTCTGGCTACCTTCCTGAAATCCTTCCTTGAGTCTCCCCAGGAAGTATACCAATGTCAGGGCCATGTCGTACTTGACATGGGAGTCCCATGCATCACTTTTGGATTCTCTCTGCTACATGGTAGAATAAACCAGCTGGCGGCATACATTTGAGACTAGGAAAAAAAATTTAGCATCCCTTAGCTATCAGCTAAGAGCATGGCCAAGGGAATCTTTATGCCTGGGTTATAATGCCAGCTTTACAACTAACTAGCTGGTAACCTTGGGCAATTCAACCTCTCTGAGGCTCAGCTTCCTCATCTGTAAAATAGGATAAATACCTGTGGGACTGTTACAAGGTTCCATGATTCCATGATTAAGTGCATGTAAGCTTTAGCGCTGTTACAACAATATGAGCAAATGTCAGTCAAGGCTTACCACGTGCTAGACACCAGTCTACACAGCGCACATGCACACTTTTTATATGGTTTACAGGTACCTGTAAGCTTTTATTATTCCCACGTTAGAGGTTAAGAAATGGTGCCTGCGGTTCCACAGTGAGGAGGGGGTGGGGCGGGATTCTGGTCCAGAGCACACACTCTTTACCCCTCTGCTGAAGTAGCCAATAAAGAGCCCCGTAGTATGAGTACAATGTTTCTCCTAATAAAACATTTTCTCTCCATGAAGGGGTTTGTGGGTCAAATAATGGTACAATCTTTAGGGAAGGCAGTCACCCCATCATAGAGGGAAGTAGAGACTCCACCGATTCCTATAAATTGGAACTGAAAGTAAACATAGGCTTTAAACTCAGTGAGTCACTAGCCATGAATGATTAATCAATCTAAAGTGTGGTCGGATGCATATACCCTCCTACAGGCCTCAAATTGTGCCTAAAAACATATCTTTAGAAAGGGCCTAGTGGAAGGAAATACTGTTTATCAGGAGGAAAAACAATTCACAGAGTGTTCCCGCTAGGATAATAATGCGAAGGCCTTTTGTCACTTGAGCCAAACCAATTTTTGTTTTCTCCCCTTACGGCCTCACTGGGCCATCACAGGCGTTGGTCAGAGTGCTGGGGAGCGTGGGCACATCAGGGAGGTCCTATGGAGTTGATGTCGCCCAAGCTGTGAAGCCTTGTTTGTCCCTTTCACAGCATGTGATATTTTTAGATCTTGGATACAATCCAGTGGCAGTCATGCTGCTCAGGCGGGGGCTGCGGGACGCTGTCCCATGCCCAGCTGCCCCATTCCCCCTGCAGAACAAAGCATCCACGCTCTATAATTATACCAGGAAGAGCTAATAAAAGCCTTCCATACAAACCTCAAAATTCAATTAGTCCTGCATTGTGAGCCTGACCCCAAAGACAGATAGAGGCTTAGCTTCTGATCAGCAGAACAGTTCCAGCTCAGTGAAGCCGGCTGCTCCCCAGGCACTGACTCCCTCTCCTTTGTGTGCTAAGGCTGCCGCATCCCCTGGTTGTTTAGGAAGCACTGCCTGTTTGGAAAATTAGGGTGTCTTGCTTTGGAATTTCATTGGGTTGTCTGGCACCACTGCCTCTGGCTGAAAACTTTCACATAGAATTAGTTCCTGAGGTCATACTATTTGTGTGCATAGTGGAGGCCCAAATGAAAGCACCTGGTGAAGGGCTGACCTCAAGAGTTATTGAATATTAGGCCATAGTATGGGCCAAGGGGGCCAAGGGTGTTCCCCATGGACAGTAACTGAGTAGTATTTGCTTACTGTCAGTTCCATATCTTCTTCGTCTTTTTCTTTTGTGGGCTTTTCTGGTTCTTCTGGCTCCTTCTCTTGGAGATGGATTTCCTGGGCCTGAGTCATATAGGGCATGTCGTCTTTGTTCTTGAACTCCAAGCTGAGAATTGAAGGAGGAAGTAGAATTCCCAGAATTACCTAAAGTAATAATAATGATAATAATAATAATCACATTTAAAGGGTTAAGATCAGAAGGGTTGCTTAGAATCAGAGGGCCTGGGGGTATGGTGTATGTATGAGTGTGTGTGTGTGCCTAGTGAGGACTTGCCTATTTGAATAACCACGCACTTTAATGCTACGAGCATCATTTCTGGCCACCTGGGAGCTGCTCTGCACCAACTGCAAGCTTCTTTGCTGTTAATATCTTTGCTGGAAGCATTTTCACTGTAAAACTAATTGGTGGCAAGGCAATTTTGCCGTAAAAGATAGAAGAACTGGTTGACTGTTTAGGTTGATAGTGCACTCCTATTTTTACGTTACATAAATCTGAGCCCTCATAATGCTCTATAGTACAGTGTGAGTAGACGTGGGGGGTTTTAAAACAGTGAAGGGTAACTATGTATATTGACTTGATAAAAAATATGGTGTTAAAATGTACTGAAAATGTGAAAGAAGAGAGTATAAAGTCAGACTCCATGCTGTACCAGAATACGATAACTGGTTAATTAGTTCGCAAATCTTTTGGTGAAGTGAAGGCACAGAGTTGAACCTACATTCTGCACTGGACTTTGAAACATCTACCAGCACACACGTGACAGTGTGGTGAGAATAAAAGCAGCAGCTGAGAAGCCCAGCTCAAAGGAGGAGACATATCAAGACGCAAAAAATGTGTGAGTGCTTAAGTTCTACCCATGAAATAAAATTGGATATTTGCACAGTATTGACAAGAATCTCCACACATTTTAATAAATTCAAATATTTTGTATTTTGCAATAGTCTTAATTTTGTTATGAAAATGAACTTCACTAGGTCCTTTTTAATACCCCCTTTTATTTTTTAATTGTTTTATCTTTTATGGAAAAATCACCTTATACCCAGTTAGTTTTGTGGAGAATATGTTTGTGGCAAAGAAGCTCATCGTAAAAATACCTGGAATTGTTATGCACAGTAGCTCAATCTGACTTTGGAGAAACAAAACATCTTACCCAAATACATATTACTCATTTAACACTCACTTTGCATGGGGAAACTGGGGAGAAAGAGAGATGCTACCCAAGGCAAAAGTGGGACAGAATTGAGATTACCATTTAAGCGTTAGATAGCCCATGACTTGGTGAAATTAATTCATGCGTATGTCCATTGGCATTTATTTGCTAATATGTCAAGTGGAATTAATTGTATCATCTGGTTATCTGTAAAAAATGCTGTCCCTAAGTGGACCTTAAAAAAGTCCACGAAACAAAGTATGTTATTCATTTTAGAGCTTTCTCCTGCCACTTACTACTGTCCAATGGAAACACACACATACCCACCCCAGGGGGCTCTGCGTCCTCCTGAGGGAGCCCCTGTCATACCTCAGGTGGGTCCAGCACTAGATTTCTCCCATGTATGAACAACATGCTCAAACATCGTGTGACGACACTAAATGCATGAGCCTCTTTCACGAGAGGGCAACCTCATTCTCCGTGTGCCAGGAAACAAATGCATTTCTGAATAACACTGACATTTGACTTGTGTTCTCTAATCCCTCACCCCTTCCCTCAGTCCTGACATGGTTCTGCTGCACAAGGCTCCAGAATATGAACCAAGACGAGGGGCAGAGAGGATCCTGAAGGGTAAGTTAAAATGATTCTCAAATAATGAGTCAGGGACAGTCTGTGCTCAAATCCCACAGGGGCTTTGGGGCAGCTAAAGGAAAAGAAAGTGCGGTGACCCTGAACGCAGGGTGTCTGGCAGCCTGGGAAAGCTCAGGTGGCATGCTGGCAGCCTTCAGGGGACATGACACCCTGTCCTTGGAGCTGAGAGCCAGGCTTGGCGGTGAAACACCCAGCGATGGAACACCCAGCACAGCTACGGAACACCCATGAGCCACTTCATGGAAACCTTCTGTGACTCTGGGCCAAGAGCCCGTGGAAGGGTGAGTTGGCGGGGGGAGGGAGGGAGGGAGGGGGTGCTGGTTTGGTCAAGGTGGCCTCAGCTATTGCTCTGGTCTCATGGCCCTTCTGCTTTGGGCTGATCTCAGAGTCCCCCCGATCAGGTAGTGCTAGGTAAACAGGAGCCTGGTCTCACTGTAACAGCCGCAAGCTCTAAACAGAGAAACTATTTTAACACATTCTTTTAATCTTCCCCTCCCATTTTTACTATCTTTCTTTTCCTTTTCTCAGTTTAATGTTTCCTTTGAAAGACATTAGAAAAACATAAAAGAGCAAAGCCACCCATCATCCTTCTTATACTTCAACCCTAGAGGTAACACTGTGTTTTTTTAAAAAAATTAATCTAGATAGCTATAACTATACATGTACGTACTTAAAAAGACAAAAACGGACTTAGGTAATAAATTGATATGCAACTTGTTTTCCTTCACTTAAGAATGGATCAAGATTACTTGGTGCTATCTCACTGTTCTCTGAGTTTTAAAAATTTCTCAAATGTTGCTGAATTAAGAGCTAATGTCTCTTTATGACATGGTATAAAGCAGGCCAGGGTGTTTGGTCTTCCTCATCAGTGAAGGTTGCCCAGGTAAGTGACTCTTCATATAGCATAGCTTGTGTCAGAGCAAATGGCAACCCTGAGGTACCTGTGCCACCTCAGTGTCACTATCACCTTTGGATCTTCTGAAAAATATTAATGTCTGAGTACCATCTCTATTGATTTAGCAGAATTTAGGGAAGGTCTTAGCCTCTATAGAAAAATAAAAAACCCGAACTCCACTCTACAGAAGATCCTGGTGCCCGGTTGGGGTTCAGAGTCACCCTCCCGAGACAGGAAAATGCCTAATCCCCGCTGCACATGTAGCTTGGAAAACTCCGACCAAACGCCCGGTGCTCATGGGTGCACTGACCTTGAGGCCCGAGTTTTTCCGCATCCGGAGCCGGCCCATCCACATGTCTGTGAGCAACATCTGGCTGCACGTGTGTGCGATGAAGTCGCGGTGCTTGGCAGCCACAGCCAGCTGCAGGCACGTGGCATTGCTCCAGTTCTTTAGCTCATACGTCAGCAGTTTCATGGCCAGCTGCTCGTCCTGCTTGTAGGACTGGTCCAGGAGTTCCACGGCCAGCTGGCCGAAGTCCCTGAAAGAGAACATGTCAAGAGTCCTCTTTTGGCCATTTTGGAGACCCACTGGTGAGCCAGAAGAGGTAGGTTCTGAGGGGTCTAGCTGTTTCTTACAGGGTCTAGTCTCTTCATTCATTCACTTGTTCAGCCAACATCCATTAAGCAGCTCTATGTGCCAGACACTGTGGTTAGAACTAGGGGTGTAAGTCAAATAAGGCACGAATCCTGCACTCAAGGCCCTCAGTTCAAGGTATGTGGATGGGGGCTGCAGAGCAGTAAATTAATGATCATGGTGCTGCATGTCTGTCTTCTTAAATGTGACAGACCTCCATTCAAACCCGAGCCTTGTCAACCACAAGTGTGTGATTTTGGACACGTTACTTAAATACTAAGTTTCATTTCCTTGAGTTGTAAAATAGCCACAATGAGAGGACCATCTCTTGGGGCAGAGCTCTAGGTATTTTTGCTGTAAGTATTTTTGTTGCACAACAGTTTGGCTGTCAGGCAACTTCACCATAAAAGATAAAATGACAGTTTGACAGTTTGGTTGATAAACTTAATCTATTTTAGCTAGTTGTCAGTTTGGCTTCATTTCTCCATGGAGGAAGTTCTCCCACTTACTTCCTTTTGCGTGTTACATAAATCTTAGCCCTCATAATGGCCTGCACAATGATGAGCAGACATGGTGTTCTTAAAATAGTGAATGGTGACAACTACATACAAAGCCAGGTCACATGCTATACTAGAAAACGGTAACACATCAGTTGGCAAATCATTCGGTGAGCATTCATCCGGCACCCATGAAAATCAAAAGTCTACCAAGCTGCTGCAAATATAAAAGAAAAGTATGATGCTATGAATGGAAGACTTCAAAGACAATGTAGTTTCATTTTTTGCAATACGGTTTTTAAATTTTGTTTTTAATTTTTTTATGTTCTATTATGTCCTTTTTAATGTCTTTCGTTTATTTTATTATTTTGTACAGCAATCTTTCACGGCAAAATTGCTGTACAGCCTATTAGTTGTGTGGTGAAAATGCTCGAAGCAAAGATGTTCACAGCAAACCTGCTTACAGCGAAAATGCCAGACACGTTGGGTAGCTTGAAATGCAGAAATGCAATCTCCTGTGTGTACCTCCACATCTAGTGCTGTGCGCCAAAAACAGATTCCTCACATCCACCGTCTCCGTGTACCATGGGGGTGATACTATCTCACCTTAAAGTCTTAGGTAGCTCAGACCTTCCATGCAGTGTTTGGGGCCTACCCTCCCTTCTGGTCCCCTGATCACCCCATTTTCTGGGCTGGCCAACCTGGAGTTGTGGTTCAGCTCCTGGGAGATGTCATCCACCATATCGTTCTCAGAAGCCTCATGAGCCATGGCTTTGCAGAGCTTACAGGCCACCAGGGCCTTGGCCATGGCCTCCTCGCCATGCTGCCAGAAGAACAAGGCCATCTTCTGCCGCTTCATCAGGACGGCCCACACCATCAGCTCATGGAAAGGGAAAGGGAAGTGGTTGATCTCTGGATCGTCCAAGTCGATGTCCACCTCTTCTTCCCGCTTCTTGGTTGTCTTTCTTCCTCGCCTCAAGGGAACATCGTCCTGCAATTTTAGGGGGAAAAAACATAGAGGTGGAGTTAGAAATGAATCAATTAAATACAGTAAACAGTTATTTTACTATTGGCCTAACTCTTGCAGATACATAAATGAACTATAGGCATAAATCATTTGATTGTGTTTCACTTTATGGTACTTCATAAATGTTGTATTTTTTACAAATCAAAGGCAAAACACTTCACCAGCAAAAAGATGATGACTT
Organism: Artibeus jamaicensis; assembly: GCF_021234435.1. NCBI lineage: Eukaryota > Metazoa > Chordata > Mammalia > Chiroptera > Phyllostomidae > Artibeus > Artibeus jamaicensis. The sequence goes on along the minus strand of NW_026522030.1, from coordinate 37,029,238 downwards.
CTTTAGTGCGGTGGTCTGGAACCAAACCTGCAATAGCTCTGAGATATATGCACCTATATCCTATCCCAGCTCTAATCCCAAAAGACCTCACAAGCTCATACTTGCCTAATTTTAAAACAAGTTAAAATAGCATGAACACAGTCTGACGAGACTATATCATTGTTATAGTTTAATTTTTAAAAAGTATTTTTAATGGGCCATATTCTTCTTCTTTTTTACTTTTGTCCTTTTTTTTCCCCCCTCTGCAGGTAGGGTGTCCCTCATGACGGACACACTCCACTTTTCTCTCAGAGGATAAGGACATCCCACACTTGCATTTGAGTGTGTAGCAGTAACCGCACTAACACGAGATGGGGAGAAGGTAAACTATCTCCAGTTTCCACATGCCTCAGAGATGCATTTGTGAGATAGTTCTGGCCTTTGGGTCTGTACCATTTCTACACACCCGTGAATATACATTGCTTACTGGAATATATATGCTTCCTTGATTTTCAAGTTTGTATTTCAAATAGGATTTATTTCCTTGTTTGCAATGCCAGTATAATCTCATGGTGACGTTTTCAAAGCAACTGTGCCCAGTGCCGTCAACACTGGGAAAATTTTTACTTCCTTATTTTAGAGTCATATCCCAAGCCCCACCACTGAAATGAACTTATGGATATATTCGAAATGTGTAGAAGAATAGAATAATGAACACTAATAATTTGAGTGAACACTTACCTCCATCCCCAGTAGTTTCAAGGCTTTGGGCTGTTAAAAAAAATTTCATGCACCAAGTTAGATCTTTCTTTATAGATATAAGAAAAGAATCCTACTTTATCTCAGACAGGTAATGAAACAATTCCATTTACCAAAACGCATTTATTGATATTGCTAAATAAAATACCACAAAGGGAACTTATTTAGAGAAATTCTTTGAAAGTTAGGGATTTAGTAATTTTGGTGAATCACAGAAAATTAGAAAACTTCAAAGGCATAATGTGATTGCTTAGGGGTAGAGCCTGCAGGTGTATCAACCCTTTTGTGGACCAAATTTTTTTCCATCTTCCGAGAACTGTGCTGCTTGGCATCTCCATGACATCAAGCACTTTAGTGAACAATGGGACATTCAATCAAACCATGAGAGGTTTCTCCAGCCTCTGAAGGACATCTATCACCTGGAGACTTGGGATATTATTCAGAAGTATATGTTTAGGTGCTTCACACTTGCCATCTCTCTAGGCTGCTGTCCGGTAGAACAAAGGTGAGTGGCCAGGGGCCACATGTTGATGGTACCCAAGGCACTCAGTGGCATTGGAAGTGTCAGCAAATACAGAAGCATCATTGGCGATGCTGGGATGTGCAAAGTAGGTGCAGACCGAGATGGATAGAGAAGCAACTATAGAAGCAACCATTCAGCCACTTATAGAGACTTGACTTGTATTTAACAAGGGGAGATATAAAATTACATCTTAAGGGTGAGGAATTACAATTCTAGGTTTTAAGTATTACAGAATGGTTGGGTGCCATCTTGAAAGTTATTTGAGTAAAAAAAAGATTACAGCATTTACAGTTTTCCAAGTTTTATTTGACCATACCAGGAGGAGTCACGTATACCTTGTCTCTCTCCCTTTCTTCTGCTTTTAGCTTTCATAATGACCACCAGTTTGAAAGTTGTGATTTTTAAAAATGTATACATTTTAGTGTTTTCATATTTTTTTCTAGTACCACAAAATGCTTGAATTATCAGAAGATAAGTTTTGGTAAAAATAAAAATCATGTCCACCACCAGCTACATCAACAGTTCTCAAAATGTTGTCCAAGGACCATGCGGCCTGTTCTGGAGGTGGGTTGGGGGCAGTGTCTTTCCTGAGACCCTCCTAGGGGGCTGTGAAGTCACAGCTATTTTTGCAATAACACTAAGATATTAGTTGATATTGATACTATATTAATATTTGCACTGATGGTGCCGAGGCAACGGTGGCTGAAACTGCTGGGTGCCTTAGCAATAATGACGGCCATGGTACCAGACTTTACTAGTTATCATTACATTTCACTGTTATATACTCAAAGTTTAAAACAAAACAAAGCAGTTTTTCTTGAGAATGTGCTTGATGAGGGCTAAAAAATTATGTTTATTAAATCTCTACTCTTGCTAGTAAAAAAAAAAATGTCTTTTTACTGTTCCAAGGGGTGAAGTGGGAACTAGGCATTAAACACTCCTGCTACAGACTGAACTAGGATGGGTGTCCTGAGGACACACACTTATGGGGTTGTTTGGACTGAATTATGGCCACTCTGTTTCACGAATGATTGTGTGAAGAAATGACTGGTGGACAAGTACAATTATTTGGACTTGAATGGCAGACACTTGGAAAATGAATGAAGTAAGTCTGTCATTTCAAGGAAAACAACTCACAGTATTGGTTGCCAATGACAAAATTCAAGTTTTCAAGCAAAAAAACAGAATCTTGGAAAACATATCCTCCCCATCTTATGACCTCGACAATTTTTTAGTACTTAAAGACTATTCTGATGAGATTGGGGGTGATAATGAATGAAAACTTTTGAAATTGTATAATGAAAATGTGTCAGCATTTGGAAAATCTGCATATAACTCAACAAACCCCTATTTTACAATGGCCAATCTATGATGTGATGAGATTCATACAAATTGAAATTTGGATTTTAATGTAACAGCATGAAAAGTTCACTGACATGGTTTCAGATTTTATGTTGCAACTAATCTTCGAGAAATTGCCTCTTGTTGAATTTTGATGTACCGAAATAGAGCATCTACAATTATCTGTAAAGAGTTCTTATTCTTTTTTTTTTTAAATTAAAGATTTTGTTGCCTGGCTGGTGTAGCTCAGTGGATTGAGCAGGGGCCTGCGAACCACACAATCACAGTTTGATTCCCAGTCAGGGCACATGCCTGGGTTGCAGGCCAGTTCCCAGCAGGGGGTGCACGAGAGACAACCATACATTGATATTTCTCTCCTTCTCTCCTTCCCTTCCTCTCTAAAGATAAATAAAGAAAATCTTTTAAAAATTTCTCTAAAAAAAAAATAAAGATTTTGTTTATTTATTTTTAGGGAGAGGGGAAAGGAGGGAGGAAGAAAGGGAGAGAAACACCCACGCATGAGAGTAACATCAATCAGACGCCTCTTGTGGGCCCCCAGCTGGGGACTGAAACCCAGAGTCGCGCCCTGATGGGGAATCGAACCAGCCACCTTTTGCTTTGTGGGATGATGCCCCACCATCTGAGCCACATTGTTCAGGGCTACTTCTTCCTTTTTTGATATCTTTGTCATATTTAACACATTTTTGTGACAGATTTTCTTCCTATATTTCAACCGAAACAACATCTTGCAACAGACTGAGTGCAGAAGTAGGTAAGAGGACATAGCTGTCTTCTATTAAGTCAGACATTAGAGAAACTTGCAAACAAATGTAAAACATGCTACTCATCACTCATTTTTGTTTTTGAAAACATAGTCGTTTTTTAAATAAACATGTTATCTATGTTAATATGTAATGAGTGGACTTCCTATGGCCACCTTAAAATGAATTAATAATTATTTTAAAAAGTCTCAACTTTAATTTCCAGCATGATAACTACTGATACCATTCAACGTAGATGAAAACTTTTGGAGTCCTCGATAATTTTTAAAGGTTTAAATAGATCCCCAGACCCTAAACCTTGAAAACTGTTGAGGTACCTAACAAGATTAATTTGAATTTCGTTGCTATTCTGTGATCTTTAAGGCTCACTCTCAGTGCCAGTTTTTGCTTCGAATTGGACTTCAGGAGGAAACGAAAGGAGTGTGTTATCACTGAATACATTTCTTTTTCTTTTCTTTCTTTTTTTAAATGGATTTGATGCCCGAGGGAAGAAGAGGTAGAGCAGTTGTTTCTTATCTGATCTCCCACTGGGGGAGGAGGAAGCCACACCCCCAAACCTGAGCGCTCTCATCCTCCCAGAGGTCAGGAAACAGAATGTGCCGCAAGCCTCACCCTCTTGGGCCCGAAGAGGTTGTGGTAGAGCGTCCGGAAGCGCTTGCGCGTGTAGTTGCAGCGATAGGCGCCGCCCATCAGGTACTCGATCACCAGGCCGATGTCGATCAGGCTGATTCTGTAGTCTGGGGGCAGGTTCCCCTATCAGGGAAGAACAAACAAACAGATCCGAAAGACAGCGTGATTTACTAGGGAGTCTAGCCCATGCACTCTGTAACTATTTTAGAGTAAAACAAAAATTAAAAAAGAAACATATGAATGTATGATTATACTGGTTAATTAATTCACCTTAAAATAGATCCAACCGAAACCTGGATATTCTCGCTTGGAAAGAAGACATAAGTTAAATAAGAAGATGCAGTGATCGTCGGCAATAACAGAAAATCAAAATATTTATTCAAGTCTTCAGCTGAGGAGAAAAAAACACCAGTGTAGCAGAAAGCAACACAAGGCGAGACAAGGCAAGTGCTATCGCTCCCAGACACTAGGAACGCGGCTCCGCAGAAGTCCCCAGGCCCCTCGCTGCTCTGCCTCTGACCCAGGCCCGTCCTTACCACCCTCTTGCTGATCATTTATTTCTTCACACCCACTAAATGAAGACTCCTTCCAGAAGGTGATCGTTACTACCAGGGCTCGCACTAGGTGGCAGATGGGTAGAGTTCCCATCTCCTTTAACACCAAACTTCTATTGATGAAAAACATTTGGTGCCTTTTTATAAAAGGACAGCAGGATGGATGTCCGGATGAAGTCATTTATGAATATCCCTTGTGTTGAAGGTGAAAGCAGGGAGGATTAGCTTTATATTTTTAATTGTTTTATTTATCTTTGTATTCCCAGTGCCTTTTATAAGTGCTTGGTGTAAGGTAGGCATGCAAAATGCTTTGCGTGGTGGTTGTTGAAATGTGAACCAGTGAAACAGTGCCATGTGAATCACCCCTGTTTGGGAAAGCCTCACTTGACTGCAGAAATCTGACTTGAAATGTGTGTTTTGTTGTATGTGCACGGGCAGGAATGAATGGACAGCAACGGAAGCAACAGCCCAAGTGGACGAGATCCCCTAAGGTAGGCTTGGGGACTAATCTGAGCCGCTGAGCAAAGTGGGACTTTGTGAAGGGTGTCCTAGATAAGATAGAAGCACTTTGAGGCCCAGAGCCCCTCCCGTCCTTGACCTTGGCCCATTCTATTAGCTGAATTGTCCCTTCACCAAAATTGTCTCTTAGTTCCTCCCCATCTCTCAGAATTTTGGGAACTCTTTTGTTTGAAGACTATCTTGTCAATCTAACTAAATTGTCAAATTAAGCTATCCTCAGGCTATCAAGAAAGACCAACTGTCTGGCTTTTTATGCCAAACATGGCAAAAATATAAAAAAGGAAACTTAGAAAAGGTTTTATCTGAAGACTGTAACTTTTCAGGTATTGCTGTTTCCATACACATTAAACTGAGGTTAAAAATATTACCTGTGCACTGGTTTTTCTCCATTATTTTGGGACAGGTTAACGAGGCTGCAGTATCTGTATGGTCTGGCTCTACCAGACAGTGAAGTGACTCTGGCATTTCAAAAGCAGAGGAGCCCCAGAGCCGGACACTCCTGAGTCAGCCTGGTCTCCCTTGCACTGGGTTCCTACAAGAAGGACCCCAGAACACCCTTCCCATCTGTGCTATTTTCCTTGGCGCTGTGTAGAAGTCAGGAGTCAACTGCCCAGGGCTTCTGTCCGTCCTGAACAAATCAGCCACTTTCCCTGAACGCCTCAGGTTTTTTCCTAGTAAAAAGAGTTGAACTTCATGGCCTCTATGGTCTGTAATGTACCAGGTTTCAAAAAAGGTCACCAAAGGATTTATTGTGATAGCTTTTGAAAGGTAGTCATAGCGAGTCTATGAATTCGTGCCTATTTCTAATCTTGTAACAATTTTCTAAATTTGAAACATGGGTAATAGCAACACCTATATATTTTCTTTTGAGAAACAGATATGCAAACATTAGTTTGAATTCTAATAAGAACAAATATTGCCTGAAGGCCAGTATTGAATGGCAATATTTATACGTTTGAGATGTCTGTAAGAGTGAGAGTTGTCAGGAAAGTGGTAAGTGTAAAATTCAAAATAAATAAGAATTTAAGAGGGACAAATAAAACATTTTTTGCAAATGACTTTATTGATAAAGGGCTCTTAGGTTTATAGACTAGGTGAGAAGGTGAGAACATCTCTTTTTTAGAAACTTCTCATATAAAGCTTGATTCTTTCAGAGTGATATATGACCTGATCTGAATGAGGAGAAAGGATTCAGAGACTATCCAGGGTTCTACCCAACTTTCAGTAAAGGCCAGGGATGGGGTCAGGGGTGGGGTGGGGGAGGGGGGCTGCATTCTGGTTGACCACACGGTGGCGATGTTTACCTAACCAAAGCCAATGAGGGTTCCTTCCTCACTAGCAGTTGCCTGCCTGCTATTTTGTGTAATCAGGTGATGTAAGCACATACAGAGCAGGTTGGAGGATCTGGGGATAAGGAGAGAATCAGATGCTTTTGTAGTGATATCAGGAGGAGGGAGAGCTTACTTTACCAGGTAATGTGTTTGAACTCAGTCTGCAAGACTTGACTGGAGCTGGTGTTTTTTTGCGGAGGCAGAGAAATTAGGGGATATTAGTTTCGCAATTTTTACTGGGAGGAGTGGAAACCTTTTGGGAAAATAGTTCATAAAATGAAAAAATTGTAATAACTGTGTCCTGGGTGAGCTCTGAAGGGGATGGCAGCATCGGTACCTGTCTGAGCTGATGCCCGTGGCCCCCTGTGGCCTGCAGGTGTACCCGATGGGCAGAGAACAGTCAGCAATGTGATCCTGCAGTGGAAGCAGCACTGGGCCGGCTGTGGGCCTGGCCAGATCACACCCTTTCCCTGTACCTCAGTTTACACGTTGATAACAGGCAGTTTGAACGCAGTTTCTTCTAGAGTCTTGTCTATTTCTAAAGGTCTGATTGTCTAACTGCTACATGACAGACTGCTCTTATGTCCATGCTGCTGGGTCGCTGGGCAGGGATTCTTGTCCAGGGTTGATGTGGTTTCCACTAATCCCCTGAAATTTGGTTAGTGGAGCTGGGGGCTTAGAGACCAGGGATGGGTAAGGGGTGGACAGGGATGGGGCTGTGCTCACCACCACATCCACCTCCTCTGGAAAAAGCAGAGAAAGTGAACGGCACCTCATGTACCACAGGTAATGTCCAAACACCTTCTGGAGGAGTCTTACTTGGCTTGGGTCCTTTTCACGTAGAAAGTCAACAGTGATCCTGGTGTGCTACTCCTTCTTCTTGCTGTTTCTGTTTTTTCCCCTCCCCTTTTTGTAATTACTTTGCTAACCGGTAATGCCTGAACACTTATTTCCCATTTCATGCCTTAACAACACAAGGCAAGCCACATGACTTAAATAATTTCATCCACGGAATGAAACAGAGAAGCGAGGGTCTAGAGGCAGGTGCAACTTGGTAACTAGAAAAAACATCGTCTCATTTTTTCGTATGAGCCGCTACTCTGCAGCTAAGTTTTAAGCCATGCCATACCTAAGCATAACTATTAATCAGAAGAATTGTTTAAACGCACTTAGATTTTCTCTTCTAAATGCACTCTGCTTTTCAGATGTCAGCTTACGATACCACTGTCAGATTTCAGCTGTTCAGGAGACATATCTTTTTTCTTGGAAACTTCTAACAAGCCTCCAAAACAAGATTGTTTCCTCCCGATGCATGTTAGGTGGGAATGACAGCCGGTTGTGAGGTTTACCAGGAGGGAGGGGGGGCAAGGCTATTCTGGTGAAAGTTTATGGAAAAAGAGGAGGACGTTCCTCTAGTGTTTGCTGCAGTAATCGCCGGGGCAACTAATCTTATAAAAAAGAAGAATGCTGTTGTAAATTTGCACGAATTTCGCAGATGGGATTATAAAATATCCGTCCTTCACCCAAAGTGTGTCTGAAATGCTTTTCATTCTGTAAAGCCCCGAGTCTTGATTCCCATGAATGAATTTTAAACTATCGTAATTTCATACTACTTCTATATGAAACTTGGATATCATACTCCTTGGTGGGGAGGGATAGTACAGGTAGTCTGAAGTATTAGCACATTTAATTTTCACTACTGCTTTAAAACATACAAAGGCACAAATTGAGCAGACAGTTAGCTACTAAGATGGCAGTTAGAATTCATGAAAACGCAGACAGACTCAGGCCACTCTGGTTTCATAAGAGCACTTGGTACATCCAATGGATTTATGCATGAAAACCATTCAGGGAATTTGGTTGGCTTCTATTTTAAATTTCTAATTGATGCTGAATAGCAACTCTTTACTTCATGGCTCCTAGATTGTTCCCTTGGTTTGCATAATTTGAGATTTTGAAACTGGCCTGGGAGAAATTTTTACAGTCAACTCTGTTGGTTCCAATGGACAGATGGACTTTCCGACATCACACTGATTAACTCATGGGCTGATCTTTCCGAAACACATTCCCTGGGTTTGTAAGCGTTACTTACGTTTCATTTACAGACATATTCTCAAACGCTATGTTCAAGGTCCAGAACTGTGTTCATAACTCATGAACAGCATTTTATACCAGGGTTTATCACCTGCTGATTAACTTTTTTTGCCACATAAATCAGTTCATACGTACATAAAGTCCTATAATCATAAAGCACAAAGTACCTGCTAATTATTATGTTTCTTAATTTTTGACAATTGCTTAAACTGTTCAAGATTTCCTTAGCAATATAAACCTAGTTTGTGTACACTCTGAGTATCTTATTGGTCTAAATTGCTAGAAGTCTTCTGGAACCACCTGAGGAAAAGGTGCACCAATATTAATTTCTGTATCATTCACTTCTTAAAAAACACAAAACAACCCCCCTTATTTTCAGCTCCCTTTGTCCACGTGACAACATGTAGACACTTCCAGCTCCTTCAACTGCCATTGTTATTCTTTGCTCTCCAATCATCACATGCTCATCTGTAGCACAGAAATAGAAGCTGCACTTCCTGCTCCCATTCCCAAGGGAAGGAACTAAACATGGGTTTCCCGATTCTTCCACCTTATTGGCAGTCCTCATTCCAGGTTAAAGAGATAAATTGTTCCTAAGCCCGTTCAGTACTTTCTGGGTGTTCTGTTATCATTTTTTCCCAGTTACTAAATTAGTAAGTAGATGAATTCTTATGTAACTATACCCTTGCTCTAGTATTTGTATAGCACTAAAAGAAAAATAAAACTGCTCCTCACTAACATTCCTGCCTTCCAAATTCTTACCATTTTGTTCTTTCTTGTTTATTATTATTTTTGAGGTACATTGTTGGGGACAGCCCTGCCTGGGTTCAGGAGCTGAAACCCCCCATGACTAAGGCTGATTGAGCGACCTCCAGACCATAAGCCACTAAAGAGACAAAGCTTATCTTCCTGGCAGGAGCTCTGCCTCTGCTCTTTTTTCCATAACTGGCCTCCAGTGCTTGATCAGTTAGCCAATGATGGGTGATACTCCCCAAGGGCAGAATCACCTAAGACAGGCATGATCACATGGAGGCCCCAGGGAAGGACTTGGGGGGCTAAGGAGAAAGGGGGTGATGGACCCTCGCCCCCGGGCTTTGACAAAGCCTGAGTCCTCAGTCTGTCTGCAAGAAGTCTCTGAGAATTCCTTGGCTATCTGCTTCCTCTGACTGACTTAAGCCTGAAAACAATGACGGAGGGTGGTGTAGCCTTGTGCTGGGAATGGCGAATTTCCCAGTGATCTGGCATGAGAAAGAATTCCTAACAATCCTGTGAAGCCTGCTTTGCTAAGTATTCTCTTAGTTAAATGATAAGACTTTATGCTCCCAAAGTTCTATAGCCTTTTAGCTGACAGACTCTGACTTAGGAGAAGCCCTAATGGTTCTTTGTATACTATCTACTGTTTACTGCCTGATAATAATTAATATGTTGCACCTGAACTCCTGTGCAAAAACCCCCAATAAAAGCTTGTCTAGGCAAGGGTCAGTGAGCTTTCTCTCTCCTTGAGAGAACTGCCCAGCTGCTTCGAGCCGCTTTCCCCTTGAGAGGGTGGCCAGGCCGTTCTGAGGCTCTCTCCTTTTTCAGGGAGTAGCCGTGCCATCCCTTTTCCTCCCCAGGACTCGGTAGACCATGTGAATTTGTCTCATGTCTCATCCATGATGCCGCGGGCACTGCTGGTCAGTGCATGCGTCAGTACATCCTTAGCTAAATACTCTACATGCTTTTCAATACAAGTGAGGTGAATGAATGCAAGAGACAGCTAATGGGGTTTTGGAAAAGATTAAGTGATACTGCAAAGCAGAGTCTAGCAAAGAAGAAAACCTACGAGGAGGGGTTCTGATCATTTGTACTCAGTAAAATCTAACTATAAAATTCCTTTGAAACTCATGCAAGACATTGAGAAGCTGAGTCATGGAGATGGATGAGTGACTTTATTTGAAGGTTGGGACTGACCAACAGCTGGGACTGAGGAACAAAGGCACAGCGGTCTCCTCAGACAGCCTCCTCATTCCTTCAGTGATGCAGAGTAGCGTAAGGCAAGGGGGACAATATCTTATTATTTTAGAAACATCTCAAAACATCTTATTGAACATGAGCAACGAATATTTTGGCAAATAATGCACATTGGATGTATACACAGTATTCTGGAATACTGCCCCCTGTTTAATTTCTAGGCAATTTTCAGCCGGGATAAATTGAACAAAATGAGAAGACCTGAGGGAGAGAGAAATAGATTTGTGGAGGGCAGGTGTGCTTACGACTTGAAATGGGGCAGGCCAGGGAGAGAAGTGATTTTGGTAAAATGGTTGTTCCATTTGGTAAAATGGTTCATAGGTACCAGGTGATAATGGTAAAAATACAGGCAGTGGCATAAATCCACACATTATAAGTAGCCCCTGGGCTTTTGCTTGGCCTTTTGAAGGAAAATAAAAAAGAGGCTACCAGACACCGATGGGTCAGTTCTGGCCAATGAATTCTAGTGACATGAAGGAACTGGACTCTGTTCTTGACCTTACTGTGTAGCTTTCTCCGAGGGCGTCCTATGGACTTTGGGGAGGAGTCACTGCAGTCTGGTAGGTGGGTATACCTCCGCACACGTGCACATGTGTGCGGGGTGGGGGAAGTGCCACCATCTGTTTTGTCCATCCGAGCTAAGGCACCACTGTCTGGGGAGGCTGCCAAAGGCTCAGGACCAAAGCTGCCTCTGGAGGAGAGTGTACAGGGCAAAAGAACAAGCACTTGGCTAAGTTTAAAAATGACCTCCCTGTGACTCACTCTTCTCATCTATATTTGGGAATCGTACTATATAATAACAAAATAGTAATGATAGTAATTCTACTCATAGAATTGTTGTGAAGATGAGTTAAGGCACACAGGAAGCTCATATTGGTGTCACACACTGATTCGTCACTAAATATCAGGTATTGTTGCTATGTTACTAATCAAAGGTTCTGAGTTCTAATCCTAGCTCTTCACTAACCATCTAGTACAGTTCTCACCTCCTTGCATTTCAGCCTCCTCATCTGTAAAATGTGACAAATCTAATGGCTTTCTTTCCTCTATCAAAATCTTAGGTAATGAATGAGAAAAAATACACAGGAAAAAATAAACTATTAGAAGGATGGTGTACATACATGTACTTTAGTCTTCGTTTCTCTGAGACTTTTTGAGGTATCTTTACTATAGTCTGTATAATGCCGGATGTGACAGTGACACATTGCATCAGGAGCTACTGGATGAAGATACCTCTTCTGGCCAGTTGGACAGCATGGAAACTAGCCCTCCAAACAGTGAGGGGCATATGGAAATACACAGGTAATGGCATAAATCCACATGTCATGGGGCAAACGCCTAGAGTTCCACTATCGAAAAGCACCACGTCCAATGAAAGCATCTAGAACACGGAGACTGGCGATAAACCGCAGCTGCGCCAGAAGCAGAGATGTCAGAGTTAAAGGCCACACTTGCATGCTGTGTCCTGAAATGAGGGGTCTGGCAGGGACAGGAATACTCTGGTGGCTCATGCAATGCGAAACAGAGGCGCTTTCTAATCACAGGAAGCAGTCAAGACGGCCTCCGACGTGCAGTCGAGAGGGTTCTTACCTTTTTGACATCCCTGACCAAGTGGTACAATGTGTTTGAGGGCCCATGTCTCTGAAAACAACAAAGAAGAATCAAATGGTTTTGCTGGTTGGGCTCTCACGGGCAAGGCAAGAAGGATCTGGAAGGAAGGGTCTGGCTGGCGAGGGACAGTTGTTAAGATGAACCTTGTTGTAGTTGCTCAGTTGTACCTGCCTTTTCTGAAGAAACACACTGGCAGATTTTTGGATTGTGATTCCTCAAGAGAAAGCATTTGAGGCTCTAGGCTCAAACTTTATAGAGGAAGCCATCAATGCTGTTGACAGCTAAACCAAGACATCATTTAAGGGGCTAGTTTTGCAACAGGGAGTATGGGGAAAAGGGACCAGTTTATTGCATTGGAAATGCACTTCAGCACATTGCCAATTGCATCTTGTTTATTACCAATGTCGAATGAGAAATTATTTAAAGTAGGGGTTGGCAAACTTTTTTTTTTGTAAATAGTCAAGTAGTCAATATTTTAGACTTTGGGGGCCATGTAGTCTTCATGGCAACTGTTCAACTCAGCTGTTGTGCAGAAGCAGCCAGAGACAATACCTACACAAAGGAGGTTGCCAATGATTTAGTAAAACTTTATTTGTGGACACAAAAAAGAGTAAAATTTCATAAAATTTGAATGTCACAAAATATCATTCTTCTGATTTTTTTCAACTGCTAAAAAATGTAAAAAACCGTTCTTGTGGGCCATACAAAAATAGGTGGTGAGCTTGGTTTGGCCCTTGGATGGTAGATTGCTAAAATCTGGTCTAAAGAAAAGGCCACAGGAAGTTTGGGAAAAAGAGAGGCTTGGGAAAGATGTATGCTTGCTTAAGGTAGGAATAAAATGAAATGGTTTGCCATCCAATCATTCTGCAGGAATAGGAATGCTACCTAAAATGTAGAATGCCTAATTAAATTTGAATTCCAGATAGATGGTGAATAATTTCTAATGCAAATGTGTCTCATGCAATAGTTGGGAAACATTTATATTAAAAATTATTTGTTGTTTATCTTAAATGTAAATTTAACTATTTATTTGCTAAACTTGGCCACCCCATTAGAGGATCTCAAAACAGTGATGGCAAAGCCTTGAGCACGGGTGAAGCATGGTCAAGGATTGAGAGAGTGCCCCTCTACTGCCTCAGCAACCTGCTGCTTTATGCAGACATACTCATCAGAACTCTTTCCACTGAGGGATGCAGTACTGTGTAGGGATTAAACATGCAGACTCTAGAGTCAGGATGCCTGGCTCCAAACTTGGCTCTGCTGCTTACCCGCAGTGACCATGGGCAAGCTACTTAACTGTGACTCAGTATTGCCATCTCTAAAATGAGGATAACATCTCCACTTATCTGGAAGAAATGTGTGAAGATTAAATGATAAAATATTTATGAAGCTACTAAAATGCTTAGCACTCAACAAATATTAGCTATGATTATTATTGAGGCCATTCACTGACTCATAATCCTTATCAACAGAATTCTCCAGGGAAACACCACCAGTTGATTGGAGTGATAAAATCTATTGGCCATCTAGAACTTTCTTATTTCTTGACAATCATTAGAATAAATCACTCTACTCCCTTGATTCTCTAATTGATAGGCAAGTCATTCACCTCTATGCTTTATTTTTCACTTAATTAAAAACCCATCATTCTACCCCCCAGCAGATTTATTGAGATATAATTGATATAATATTGTGTACATTTAATGTATAAAGTGATCTGATACTTGTATGTATTGACAGTGAAGTGTTTACCACAGTAAGTTTGGTTACTACACCTTTCACCCCAAATAGTTACCATTTTGTTGTTAAGGTGGGATCATTAAAGCTCCACTCTTGAGGCAAATTTCAAGTGCACAATGCAGCGTTGTTAACTATGGTCACCATGCTGTATATTGGATCCCTGGAACTTACTCATTCTATAATTAAAAGTTTGTACTCATTGGCCAATACCTCAGTTTTTTTAAGGAACCTCCACAATGTTTTTTATATTGGTTCCCTTGTCATGTGTTAGTGGACCATATACACATGAGTTTATTGCTGGGCTCCTGATGCTGTCCCATTGTTCTGTCAGTTTTTATATCAATTCCCACTGTTCTGATTACTATAGTTTTGTAATATAGTTTGAAATAAGGAAGTGTGAAGCCTCCACCTTTATTTGTCTTTCTCAAGATTCCTTTGCTATTCAGGGTCTTTTGTGACTCCATGAAAATTTTAAGATTGCTTTTTCTATTTCTGTAAAGAAATGCCATTGGGATTTTAAAGGAATTATACTAATCTATAGATGGTTTTGAACAGTATGGATGTTTTAATAATATTAACTAACACTTCTAATCCAAGAACACATGTTATCTTTTTATTTGTAACTTCTTCAATTTCTTTCATTAATGTCTTACAGTTTTTGGTCTATGGCCTTTCACTTCTTTGGTTAAATTTATTGACTTAAATTCTCAAGTAATTTATTATTTTTGATGCTATTGCAAATGGGATTGCTTTATTTTTTCAAATAGTTCATTGTTAGTGTGTAGAAATACAACAAATTTTGGTGTGTTGATTTTGTATCCTGAAACTTTACTGAATTCATTTACTAGTTCTAATAGTCTTTTATGGAGTCTATAGAATTTTTTTTTTTACTGGTAAAATAAAATTTAATTATGCTGAGGCTATGCCACATTGTCTCTTTACCTGAAAAAAAAAATTGTCCCTTTTAGATGTGGATAAACAGTAAAATTCATCATGGAGGACTGTTTTTTCTCCCTTATGTAAAGGAAATTTCTTATATTCAAAACACAATTAAAAATATGTTTTAGCTACCAAAACACATGTTTGGCATCAAAGGTTAATACAGGAAAATTCTGATCCAAAGTAATCTCACATGTTTGCCTTTATGTGTTCTTAGGAACTAAGAAGTAATTTCAAAGATTTTCACTGCTGAATTCCCAGCTCAAAGTTAATTTCCTGTGCTAAATAGAACACAAACAGAGCCATTAAAAAAGTGATCATATTAGGCTCAAATTTGCCAACCTAGTTTTAGTCCAGGACAACCAGCAATAGATATAGTGAGGAACTAACTAGCCACTAACTGAACTGATTTTTTTTCCTGGTGCTGTTTTGTGGAATGAATGATGCAAATAAAGTGTCAAAGTACCCATGAAACATTTGGAGAAAATATCTCATTTTCTTCTTAACCAAGTCAGTTAGCCACTGGCTAGTCATCTGCCTCAGTTAGCTCATTAGATTCATGTGTGCTTCTTTATCTTCTCTGAGAGAAGAAACCTTAAAACCTTATACCAGTCTTCCTTTCAGAAGTAAGATGCCAGATGAATATGTTTTCCACTCATCACTGCTGGAAACAAGTTTCCCCCAAACATTCAGTAATGAATGAGCACACAAACAACATTTGGATATTGATGCCATGGTTCAAGGACTTCCTGCAAAGCACCTTTAATTTGTTTGCATTGGCAGCAGGCGTTCGGACGTGCTAACTCCGGCACCGTGAGTTTTATGTGCAGCACCACACATGTGCTGCTGAGTCACTCCAACCGATATTTAGTCACATGAATACAAAGACTGAACGAGAACATGGTTCTGATAAAGGCGGCATCCATAAATCCAACGTAGTTTAAATTCATTGTTTTCACAATCAAGGGCTGCCACTGGGGACAATTTTGTTAATGATTATAAACAGGAATTATTTAGAAGAGAAAATCCTAAATTCTTTACTGTTGCACAAGGGTCTTCTCTATATAATATACCCTAAAAAAGTCATATTTAAAATCAGTGTTTCAAATAAAAGCGAAGCTAGTTACTGTTCAGCAGTTCCATTCAAATAAACATTGGCCCTTCATTCTAAATAAAATATTATAGCTGGGGTAAAAGCTCAGAGATTGGGATTCCAGCTGTGTAAAAGAAACACCTCGCTCTGCACACGTGCAGACGGCCACTCAGCTTTGGCAACACGAAGCCACCACATCTTCAACAGGTGACGCACTCTGCTGAGAATATAAAAAGTTATAAAAGGCCACCATAAAGGACTAAATCTTGGTAGGTATGTCAGCTTTCTTTTAATAAAAACAAAAATAGTCATTGCTATCTAGTTCAATGTCTCTTTTGTTATAAAATGTTTCCAGTTATTGAGAAAGGGCTCTTAAAAACCTCAACTGCCTGTACCTTAATACCCGGACCCCTCTTGCCCTAATACTCATTGGAGGAAAGAATTATTTAATGTGTACATTGCCAAAACAAATGTGGAGGACAGGGGACTTCTTGAAATGGTGTGCCCACTCAGTTCTTGTTTTTTTTCTTTTATGATTTCAACTTCTGTCCCAATAACACAAAGTATGTACAGTGTGTGTAATAATATGCAACATGCAAAGCTTTGTGTTGCTGTCACAACCTCCAAACCCACTCACCCTCCTCATTCAGAAATGTACCTCTACTAAACACAATGTGTCACTAAGCCTGTTATTTTGAAAAAGATTTTTAATTTGTTAAAACTGGAAGATCTTTGTATAGGGGCTCCACTCATGTGACTCAAGGTTATAGACTTCTTCGGTATTCAGAAATTCATTGCCATCTAATCTTCCCACTGCATAAATGGTGTTCCCTACAGCTGCAATCGGGCATAGTCCTTGGTGAAGGCATATTTCCCATCACCTTCTGCTCATTTCTAGTTGGATCATACATTTCCACACAGCTGATGATGTGGAACTATCAAAGCCACCAACCACAAATAGTTTTCTGCCCAGAACTCCAGCTCCTCTCCTAGCCACATTCATGGTGCAGTTAAAGTCCAGGTGTTATTTACAGGAACGTAACATTCTATGGTGCTCAGGCAATTCCAAGACTCTGTACCTCCAATTATGTAAAAATAACTGCCAAGCTCACAGACTGCAGACTGGTGTCTATGAATAGTCAGAGGGGCACAGCTTGTCCATGACTTTGTTATAGGATCAGAAACATCACAATTTTTCTGTCCTTTTTGACCATATGGACCAGAGCTGCTAAGGATGTATAATTTCCTATTTAGAGCACACACCCCTGCATTACAGTGGTTAGTTCTCAATTCAGAACAGGAATCCAGTCCTCTATGTGTTGGTCATACAGCTCTACGCAACTCAGGTCATCTGAGTGGCCATTCGCTCGAGCAACCACGTCAAGTTGGTCCATCAGTACAGCATCTGAAATCAGGCTTTCAGCGTTCTCATGGGAGCAAGGGAGGACCAATGGTCTGTATTTGGACCATAGCACTCAGCCGTTTGAAGATATTCCTCTCTGTCACAGCCACCTGCAGCTATGAGTTTGCCCTCCATCTCTGCTGTCCCCAGACCAGACCGTGCATAATGCATAGGTGACATGGCTTTTCTGTTAGCTCATCTGGTTGCATTTCAGAGCTGGAACTTTTAGTTAGTTTTGGAATACTTGTTGGTGAGCTCTGTGGGCTGTTTCACCTGTGAAGAAGATGACACAGAATATACTATCCATCACAGCCAGGCACAAGTAAGTGTTGTTTGAAGTCTTTTCTGAAGCAGTGATTTTCCACTCATACTTAGGGCTTTGTACTATGGCATTTGGAGAAGAGACACATGCAGTGGGACTGCTACTTATGTGCTGATGGCCATTCTCACGTGGTGGCTTTTTGTGTACAAACTGAATGTGGTCATTGTCATTGCTGAACACCTCGGCCTGTCCATCTAGTAGGTTCCCACAAGCAGCTTGTGATCAACTGAGTAGTACAAGGTTTGAACCCTTCCATCAGCTCATCCATAGTGTCTCCATTCTCGCAGATGCTATGCTGCACCCAGCTGATTACCTTTGTGTCCAATTTGCCATTGCTGGGCAAACAAACATTATATTTAAGCGTTGCCTCCAACTTTAGCTGTGGACGCTTAAGAAACTCTTCCTCTTCTGAAATTTGTAACAAATGCTCCTGAATATACATGTCAAGCTTATTCAACAAATGTGAGTCTCCCATATAACTAGCAAAGTAAGAGATGGAGCTGGTAACATCCATTTTAGATAGTAAATAATTGACACAAACCTTTTTTACTTGGTCCACCTTCAGCTTTTTGGTGCATAATAAACATCTTTTGCTAATTCCTTATCAGCTTTCAACTGTGCAGTATAGGCATAATTCAACAAGACTTCAACAGCTTCTGGGTTGAGATCATCAAATTTAACACAAGAAACC
Organism: Artibeus jamaicensis; assembly: GCF_021234435.1. NCBI lineage: Eukaryota > Metazoa > Chordata > Mammalia > Chiroptera > Phyllostomidae > Artibeus > Artibeus jamaicensis. Next base: position 37,010,918 of record NW_026522030.1, on the reverse strand, counting down.
CTATGAGATCACTCTCATTATCGAAGATTTCAGATAAATAAGGACTGCAGCACGCCAGGACTGCTCTGTGGGCTACCATCTCAAGGCCACACACCTGAAGTCCAATATCACAGAACTGGCCACTTTTCCTCAGGGTGTTTCATTTGGCAATAGAAGACTCAATAAAATTTTCATCTTCAAACCTTAAATATTCATGGGGAATCACTTCTCCTTATAAATCTGGCTACACTATACTGGTAAGAAACGTCCTTCTGGGGTGTCTTAAATAATCCAAGACAAAGGAGTGTTAAACCTCAGCCCTTTATTGAGGTATGAAGACGGATGACGAGAAGGTGGAGGTGTCTTAAGATCCAATAGTGATTCCAAAACCTTCAGGCTTGGAAATGATGCAATCAACTCCTTAAAAGCTATAGACATGAATTTCTTCCGTGGTAATCATATATCATAATCTAGTTCCTCTCTGAAGAGAGGGATAATCTCAACTCTGTAGCTTCATTGGGGAGCAGCGGGGTGCAGGCAGGCCCAGGCCCAACGGAAGTGTCTGGAGGCCTCGGAGCAGGTAAGGCATGGAGTGGGAAAGCCATCCAGTGGGAGGATGCGCAGTCAGTGCACGGAGGTTGTGAGAAGAGGGGGGTGCTCCACTGAGTTTTTATGTTCTCGGGGACTTGCTCCTTGCTCGCAGGCACTGTAGCAGGAAGAGCCACTGTGCCCAGCAGTCCCCAGCAACTGACCTTTACGTGTGTGTCCCAGAGACACTGCTGCCTGCTCATGCCTTCTACAATTTTCTCTATATAAGATTATGTTATCAGAAAACAGACAGTTTTACTTCTTCCCTTTCCAATCTTCATGCTTTTATATCTTCTTGCTGAATTGCTCTAGCTAGGACTTCCAGTTGCTATGTTGAGTAGGAGTGGTGAGAGTGGGCACTTGGCTCTGAGCTCAGAGGGAAAGCTTTCAGCCTTTCACCATGGAACATGATGTGAGCTGCGGTTTGTCATGTGTAGCCTTGTACCGTGTTGAGTTATGTTCTTTCCAAACACAATTTTTGCAGAGTTTTCACCATGAAGAGATTCTACATTTTGTCAAATACTTTTTCTTAATCTATTGATATGATCATGTGATTTTTATCTTTCACTCTGTTAATGTGATATAACACTTACTGATTTGCTTATGTTGAAATATCCTTGTATCTAGAAGTGATTCTTACTTGATCATGGTGTATTACCTTCTTAATATGCTATTGAATTTGGTTTGCTAGAATTATGTGAAGTATTTTTGCATTGCTATCTGAGATCTTGGACTGTAGTTTTCTTTCCTTGTAGTGTCCTTATCTAGCTTTAGTATCAGGGTAATGCTGGCCTCATAAAATAATTTTGAGAGTATTCTCTCCTCTTCAAATTTTTTTGAAGAGTTGGAAAAAATGGGGTTAATCCTTTAAATGTTTTGTAAAATTTACCTGGTCCTGGATTTTTCTTTGCTGGAAGGTTTTTGATTTACTAATTCAATCTCCTTACTTGTTATTAATCTGTTCAAATTATTTATTTCTTTATGATTCACACTTGAAATGTATGGATGGTACATTTCTAGGAATGTATGTATTTCTTCTATGGCTCATTGTTAGTCTTTTTTTAGGGATGGGAGGTTGAGCCCCTATTCCATAATTTTGATCTATTATTCTACCAAAAGTCTCAGCATGCTGAACTGCCCCCCAAAAATCTGCAGAGAAAACAGAAACCTAGAACCACTCTGATAAACTGTTTTCGATTTCAATTCAGTGGGAATAAGATAAAGCCAGGGTGGAACCATCTAACACCTAAAACTGTCTGGGAATAGGTTAATGAACTTCATCTAATTAGTACTGTATTTGGTGGGATAGAGAAGCATTCTGAGGAATGAAGGCAACAATAATCCCTAAGACAGAAGCTTTGGTTCAGTAGTAGCTAGGAGATTTGTGATCTTGAGCTCACCCTTTGGCCTTAGTTTTCTCATCTGTAAAATAGGGGAATGCAATATCTACATTTTAAATTTCTCTGGATTGTAGTGAGTATCAGCTCAGAGCTAATGTACTAAATTCATTGAATACTTGCCAAAACTTCATAAATACTTTTTCTCATGATTACTCCTTGGTATCCTTAGTGAAGGAATTAAAAAATCACTACAAAACAACAACAAAAAATACTTTGGGGTAATCCAAAACAAGAGGTTTTTATATTTTATTCCATTATAGTGGAAAAGGAATAAACTTCATAGTTCCGAGGATAACAAGATGGCTCAGGATAGTTAGTTTGCCTCCTTTGATGCTTGGCGTTAAATCAACCCTCCTCTGCTGATGGCCCCAGATACCCTCTGGGCTTACAAATAAACTGTGTTCTAATTTCTACATGCCAGTGGTTTGGTAGAAGAATCTGAGAATGTTACCTTTGGTGATCACGTAACTTTCTGCCTTAGATGCTGACAACTGAGCAGTTAAAACAAGTGGCAACTTGGTGACGTGCTCTTTCTTGTTTACACAGGTGGAAGGGAACATGTGTGAACAATGAGCCATGCATTGGAGGGCAGGAAGGAGATATTCACAGGCATGTAGGGGAAGAGGAGAAGATAAAACAAAAAAATATAGAGGAAATAAAAAGTGCCTTAGCTTGGTCCTACCGTATTGTACAATTCTTCTAGTCTGGAGATGGTGAGAAAACGGTGCATGCTTACTCCATTCTCTATGAGTAATTTCACAAAATCCACTCTATCCAGAACTAGGGCATCCAACATGGCTTGTTCCAGGGACCCCACCTGCAAATCAAGTCATTGAGTTAGTCTGCCCCAGGCTCTGGAGATGCAGCGCTTTGGCGTTCATCTGAACAGTTTAAAAATGGACGCCTTTGACATCTGATAAACCTTCAGCACATCCAAGAACATGCTAGCAAGACAGTTCTGACTCTACTTTTGGGGCAGCTACAATCTCTCCTGGGTTTGGGGGCCTATTTTTGCAGACAGAATTCAAGGATTTCTATTCACTAAAGTTGTTCCCTCCTTGCATCTCAATCTCTCTCTCTCTCTCCCTCTCTCTCTCTCTCTGAGAAGGTACTAAGATTCAGAAGGCTTTTTCTTTCCCAGCTCACTGACCAAACTTCTGCAACACCAGCGAAGTGCTAAAGTGGGTACTTTGCTGTCTTTGTTTTCATCTTCCTCAGGCTCTGAATTAGACCCTGGCTGGCTTGAGAAGAGGGACCCTAGTAAACAACAAAAAGGAGGCTGTTCTTCCTTTTTTTTTTTTTTGGTTAAGTGGTACCACCATGCCTTTCTCTCCCCCATTCCCATCTGAAGACACTGCAACTATTTAGGTCCTTTGGCCCGTTTACTAGGGTTTTATTTAATTCCTTTTATAGAAAATTTCCCAGGGTCCGGACTTCTTGAAAAATCTTTCTACACTAGCAAGGCACTAGTGACACTAAATGAGCAGAAGCTCCCTGGGGAAAGGAAGGGCCGAAAGCGACCCAGACAGGGCTTCCAGGCATGGAAATCCAGTTTCAGGCTGCTGGTCACCTCCTGGAGATATCTGCCTACGTCATCCAATGGCCAACTTTCTGTTTTTATTTTTGGTAGTTAATTGAGGGAAACAAGCCAAGAACAGTTATATAAAGCTTCAGTTCCCTCTGCGCAGGTGTTGGGGACAGGGAAGACTTGTGCTCAGCACCCGGACCAGATGGCGCCCGCACGGGAAGCCGCTGCTGCTGCATCTGACATGCGACCCAGTAGCATCCCAGCACGGGCGCCACCGCTTGGGAGCAGCGACCTCATAGACAACCGGAAACAAATGGCTTATTCTAATTCTTCCTTCATTTTAGTTAACACAACTTTGTATTACACATATTTTTAAAAGACATTTAAGAGAAATGGCATCATTTGTTGCTGAAATCGCCATCAAAGGCTGCTCAGAGAGAGGAAAATGTTCGGAACGTTTCAAGTTGTGCTTGGTCGTGCGTTCCACCAGGTGGCAGTGATTTCCTAAGTCATTTCCACACCAAAGCAAAGGCAGTATTTCCAACATGCTCTGAGAGGCTTCTTTTTTTAAATGCTTTTTAAAAAATCATATTTTATTGTTTATGCAGTTACAGTTGTCCCAATTTCTCCCCTCTGCCCCCTTTACCCAGCTGCCCCCCTCCACTCCCTCCAGCAATCCCCACACCGTTGTTCATGTCCATTGACCCTGCATGTAAGTTCTTTGGGGTACTGTACTTTTTCACCCCATGGCGGTCTGTAACTACCTATTTGTACTTCTTAATCCCTTCCCCCATTGCCCTGACCCACCTCCCATCTGGCAACCATCAAAATGTTTTCTGTATCCGATTCTGTTTCTGTTCCACTTGTTTGTTTTGTTTTTTAGATTCAATCATCGACAGATATGTATTTATTGGCACTTTACTGCTCTTCTTCTTATGAAAGAAAACCCTTTAACATTTCATACAAACACCCTTGCCCAAGCAAGTGGGCTTTTCAGGGGTGACTATACTCTACCGGCCACTGTTGCCCGTAAATAAAGATCTGGCTGCGAGCGATGTCGACTCTGTTCCATGCTAAGGCCAAGCTCAGCTGGTCTGGGGCAGAGGCGTTGGCTCCTGCAGACAAGAAGGGGAAAAGTGTGGGATAGAAAAAACGACGAGGAGTTATTATACCAAGAAGACCCACTCCATCCCTCTGGCATCAACGCCCCTCTTGCAAAGCAGACTCAGTTGTATAGGAGCCTTTCTCGGACTCGGCACTGTTGGCATGTTAGGCAGGATAACCCTTTATCGTGGGGGCTACCCTGTCGTTGTGGAATATTTAGCAGCATCTTTGGACTGGACCCAATAGCACTGACAATAGCACCTCCCTCCAAAGTCATGACAATTACAAATGTCTCCGGATGTTGTTAAATTCCCCCAGAGGTGAAGGGATGCAAAATCAGCCATTAAAAATCACTGCCGTCTGACAGTCTTTTTAAAAAAAAATTTAATATATTGATATATAATTTTATATTAATTTTAGGTGTACGATATAGTGATTTGGCATTTTTATACCTTACAATGTGATCACCCCACAAATTCTAGTAATCATTGGTCACCATGCAAACTTATCACACGATTATTGACTATATTACCCTTTATCTTTTTCACCCCTTCCCCCACCCTCACCCCTGGTAATCATCATTTTGGTTTCTGTTTCTAGGAGTCTGTTTTTGTTTTGCTTTGTTTGTTCATTTGTTTTGTTGATTCCACATATAAGTGAAACCATTTGGTATTTGTTTATCTCTGCCTGACTTATTTCACATAGCATAATACCCTCTAGGTCCATCCAGGGTGTCGCAGATGGCAAAATTTCATTCTTTTCCATAATATTTCATAATATTTTATTGTATATATGTACCATGTCTTCTTTATCCACTCATCTATTGGTGAACATTTAGGTTGCATCCATGTCTTGGCTATTGTAAGTAATGCTGCAATGAACATAGGGGTTCACTTTGAATTAGCGGGGTTTTTTTGTGATAAATACCCAGATGTGGAATTGCTGAGATATACGGTAGATCTCTTTTTAGTTTTTTGTGGAATCTTCATACTGCTTTCCATACTAGCTGCACCAATTTACATTCTCACCTACAGTGCACCAACAGTGCACCTTTATTCCACACCCTCACCAACATTTGGCTACTTGTTGACTGTTCGATAATAGCCATTCTCAAATGGCATTTCTGATTCTAGTGTAGATGCATGTTGGGTCAGTATAAACCACATACTTGTAGTAAGTTAATTCGTATTTGGAATGATGAATATTAATTCAATTTATACAGGGATTTTTCCATAAAAATATATTTCTTATTTCTTTAGATAACAACAAGACTGCAAACTTACATTAGGGTTACTGGTATAAGCAAGTGTTAATGTATTAAATTCTTAGAACAAACAAACCAACTATGAGATGCCATTATCACCATCTTACAGATGAGGAAACTGAGGCACAAAAATCTGTCCAAGGTGAAGGAGCTGGGAAGTGCCAGAGATGAGATTCAACCTAGGCAGTCTGGATTCAGAGCATATTTTTTTGATTCATAGAAACATAGAAAATTTAAGTGAAATCACGATATGCCCCACACAAAGTAGAGGAGGCAAACAGGCTTTTCTATCCTCTATTGCAAAACATCCCACAAAGGCGTTAATGAAAAAAAAGCTAAAATATTCTCTAATGCTATATGATTAGGGCCGAAATTGGTAAAATGTTACCTAAAATCCACATATGAGCTCCTTTGATTCTTATTTTTCATCAGGCAAGTTATTTGGTTTTGGAGATATTTATCCAGTTTTATTAAGATATAATTGACATATAACATTATATTAGTTTTATACAATAATACATAAATTGTTTATATTTATATATTATTATAAATTATACACAATATTGTGCACTATATACAGTAATATATAGTTTTATATAATATATAACATAATGATTTGATATGTGTGTATATTGTGAAATTATTACCACAATAAGTTTAGTCACGCAGAGTTACAATTTTTTTCATGTAATGAGAACTTTTAAGATCTACTGTATTAGCAATCTTCAGTATACAATACGATATTATTTCCTATAGTCACCGTGCTGCAGATTACATTTTCAGGGCTTGCTTATCTTATAACTGGCAGTTTGTGTCTTTTGGTCACCTTCACCCATTTCGCCAGCCCCCAACTCCCACCGCCTTGCTGAAACCTTGATGTCCTCACTGCGCTGCCCCTGGTGGTGAGGAGCCTTAGGGGAAGAGCTGGATCCCCAGATGGTTTCATTCACTCAGCAGATTTTTACTAAACTCCAATTCTCTGCCAACCTTTCTTGTAGGCACTGGGAAGATAGGGTTGGACCAAAGTTTCTACCCTCAAAGAGGAGAAAAATAGCCATCCATTTCTCATACAGACACACACACACGCACACACACACGTCTTTGTTGTTGTTACTATTTTCTCCTGCTGAGTCCTCCTTTAGGTTCTACTACTGAATCTCTGTTTGGATGAAGTCCTTCAAAGGCTGTCTCATAGTCTACGTCAGGTTCCAGAGTGACTACAATTATTTCCTTTGGAAAAGCGAAGATTGGTCCTCTGTTGGGCCCCATCCACTCACCCCGCCAGCCTCATTCACTCAGTCAGTCCATATCTACCGCCACCTCTCTCATCGTCATAAATAGGAACTCTCCATGTTAAAGTCATGCTGTAAAAAGGAATACTGACGAAACAGTGACTTAGTGATACTTATTTTATAAAGAAATTTCCTTCACAAAAGTATTTCTTACTCTTTAAATTTTTACAATCCTCATCTGATGATATGTTCACTGATTTTAGAGAGAGAGGAAGGAAAAGAAGGAGGAAGACTGAGAGAGAGAGGGAGAGAGAGAGACATCGATCGGTTACCCACCACGCATTGCCCTGTCTGGGGATGAACCTGCAACTCATCTATTTGCCCTGCCTGGAATGAACCTAAAACTTTCTGGTGTACGTATGGGGTGACGCTCCAACTGACTGAGCCACCTAGCCAGAGCAGAATTTCTTATTTTTAATTAGGAATTTATAAGTACATTTAAACTATGATGCAATGCAAAAGGTAAAGTTTGAAAATATGCTTTAAGGAAGTTACTGATTGGATAAAATGTCGGGCACTTGTGTGGGCAGAATAAACCCTGTTGGGACATTCTTACGTTCTGTTTCTTTGGAGACCCTGTTTTCCAGGATTAGTAAGATTTTAAAAAGGTATCTTCTTAAGCTTAAATTTCTCTGAAAAAATAATTGGCATATTACTTATTTTGTATTTCTGTAGGCTGTTTATGTGATATAATAGGCTTTTGCACTCTGAAATGCAGAGGTGCATTAACATTTCTCTTAAACCCAGGAGTCTCTTTCATTGGTGTCTTTTTAGCATTTTGTTTACACTTTTTATGTTATGGTATACTATGGCGTAATAGGGTATATACTTCTGCCATATATAGATCTTTGAAGACTTTGGAGCTCTTAAGAGGTCATGTATCCCTGATATTAAGAATGATACACACTGGCCTCTTGGAGAACTGAATGAGTTACCAGCCACGTGGCAGCTGCCTGGCTCAGCTCTGGTCCACGTCAGGTCGCCCTTTCCTGGAGAGCAGATGTGTGGTGAGTGTGAAGAGGGGCTGTAACAACTTCTCTGGGTAGAAGAGAAGGGCACCGAGCTCACTTATTACCTGCGGGGGATTGGAAGATTTACTTATCCTCTCTAAGACTTATTTTCTTCATGTGTAAAATAAGATCAATAATACCACCCTTAAGGGGTTGCTTTAGAGATTAAATACAATAATAGATGCAAAAATTGCTTTGTTAAATTGAGGCACTGTGCAAGTATTTTTAGTGTTTTACATATTTCTGACCATAAATGAACTAGATTAATAATACTAATTTAATAAATTTATCAGGTTAATAATGCCACCACCATGCAAACATTCTGGAAGGTGAATGATTACCACCCAGACTATTATTACAGTTTCTGCTGTGGTCGCTGTGAATGATTAGGTGTCACCGAATTTTCATAATAGGGATACCTCCTGTACAGTGCAACAGTAATTCTCAGAATTAAGTACCGACAGCCCCTAAATCACTCAGGGCTCATACACATGCCAGAACTGCCAATGGGCATCAGAAGTAGTTCTCTGACAGCTTGGGGAGTTGATCAAATGCTACCTTCTATTGAAGTTATTTTTTATTTAAAAAAATTTTAAGATTTTATTTATTTATTTTTTAGAGAGAGGGGGAAGGAAGGAGACAGAGAGGGACAGAAACATGTGTGGTTGTCCCTCATATGCCCCCAACTGGGCACCTGGCCCACAACCCAGGAATGTGCCCTGACTGGGAATCGAACCAGTGATCCTTTGGTTCACAGGCCAGCACTCAATCCACTGAGCTACACTAGTCAAGGCTTTTTAAAAAAATTTCTTTAGACAATTCCCTAGGTGAGCTGAAGCTTATAGGTGCTAAGATATAAAACAAGAAGAGGTAAATTTGTTGTGATGAAAGAGTCTCAATTTGGATATAAATGCTCTGTTTGGGTTACAAGAATGTGATTGTTTCCTAGGAACATAAATCAGGAAGATTGATTATGCATTTATGCCTTGGTAGCCCAGGCAAGGGGCACTGGGTGTTTTCTTAGGAGCCATAACCACACAGTCAGGACAGTGCATCGGGCGCCTCCTCTGTGGAGTAACAGGTCAGCGCTCCTGGGCGTGGCACCTGCTGCCCTCCGCCTGGAGAATTGCTGCACCTTCCCTGGCCTCTCAGAGGCGACCAAAGAATGTTCCTCCTCTTGCACTGTATCCTGCCTGGAGTCCCCCACCAGACTCTCTCATGGATCCTTACACTTCCAAACCCCTGCGTCTCAGGGTGGCAGGAGGTGGGGATTAAGCTTTGTTTTGCTCTTCTCTTATTTATTGGGTTTGAATGTTCTGTGCAAGGTCTCACTCACTTTAAAGTGCTTAGTTTTATTTTTAGAGCTAGGATACTAGACTTTTATGGACTAAAACAATACAAAAACCTTGCCAAGTCAGGTTGTCTATGTGATGGATTTGCCAAGGGTTTCTGTAGTATATATAACCTCTATTTCCTCATGCCCTAATAATATATGCAAAATGAAAGGACAAATAAAATGATATGATTGTATATATGATTTACGATTAATCACATTGTAAAGCACCATGCTATTTCCTTGTGTTTGCCAACCTACCTAAATGGATGGGTCCTTTGTATTGTGTCTTTTCTGCAGTAAAAAAGCCAATGCTTCACAAAAGTTTCCCACTGACATGTTAGAAAAACTGGTCAGAGTGTTTTTGTAGTGCGCACAATGTGCAAAACTGAGAAACATTGTCAATGTAGGACGGAGGGAGTAAAAGAAAAACCTGTTCTGTTGGATTATTCTGCTTGCTTGTGACATGACAAATATGAATCCATTTATGTAGCTGGGTAGTGAAAATAATTGCATTCTCCATATTGTGATTTTTAGCTAGATTGTATAGAAAAAAATAATTGGGAGTTCTGGGACATTTCCTGAAATTATTGCACCGATGATTTCCTAATGTCTGTTTTCTTTTTCTTTTACTCATTGTCTCTTTCTTTGAGGACTTGATAATCCAGGGACCATTTTGTACTTCATTTTTACTAAAGTTGTGTGTGCACAGAGGTTTGTCACAAAAAGCACGAGTCTCATCATCCCAATCCTCTTTTCCTGTAAGCAGCTATGGGTCTCTAGTAGCTCAATATTTTGATTCCTCATGGTGGCTGGTCTCCAAACAGAACTTCCAAGGGAGATACCCCCATATTCACACTCTTGGGATAGTCCCTCCCACACTGAATCTGGGCTGGTCTTGTGACTCGCTTTAGAATGGAAGTGACACTGTGCCAATGACAGAATTAAGCCTTAGGGAGGTCCTGCTTTTGCCTCCACACCTGGTGCAGAACCCTCACCTTGAGCCTCTTCCCCATTGTACAGGGATTTCCAACACCTCTCTCCGCCTATGTGGGAACTCCTGTTTCCTAGCTCTCATGTTATCTGTTTCATTTCATTTCTGCTTTTGTCTTGGTGGAGTACATGCTCCAGTGGTTTCCAAACAAGTGGTTCATGGGAATTGACAACTGATGTCTGATAATGTCTTTATTCTACCTTTATAAGTGACATGTAGATTAAATGTAGAACTAGTTCGCAAATAAATGTTCTTCAAAATTTTAGGGCATTGCATGATAGCTTTCTGCATTGTTGGTTAGAAATTTAAAACATTTGGGTTCCTTGTCCAGCAAAGCATATGACCTGTATTTTTCACTGGAAGCAATTAGAATATACATATCTTTTGGACTCACATGTTCTGCAATATCATGATAACATGACTTAATATGGATTTATTTTCACATATTGTACTGGACACTCCATGGGTCCTTATAATCTGGTAACATGTATTCTAGAGTTCAGGGACACTTCTGGGAATGTTACATTGACAATTTCCTACTCTTTTTTGTTTTTAATTGATTTTTAAGGATAGGAGAAGGGGGGGAGGAGAGGGAGAGAGAGAGAGAAACATTGATTGGTTGCCTCTTGTACATCCTCCTCTGGTAAGGATTTACCAGAGACCAAACTCACTCCCTAGGCATGTGCCCTGACCAGAACCTATGACCTTTTGGTTTATGGGATGATGCTCCAACCAACTGAGCCACACCAGCCAGGGCATTTCTTATCTTTTGTTCACTCTTTTATTCTTTCTCTTTCTGTACTTTCTGGGAAGTTCTTCAAGTTAATTTTTAAATTCTTCCATTTATTTTCTATTTGACACTGTTATTTTTAATTTCTAAGAGCTCTCATTAGTTTTTTAACTGTATTTTATTGATTATACTATTACAGTTGTCCCATTTTTTTCTCTCCTTGATTCACCTCTGCCCTGCACCCTCCCTCCCACCAGCATTTCCCCTCCTTAGTTCATGTCCATGGGTCATACATGTAAGTTCTTTGGCTTCTGCATTTCCTATACTATTCTTAACCTCCCCCTGTCTATTTTGTACCTACCATTTATGCTTATTCCCTGTACCTTTTTCTTCATTCCCCCCCCCTCTCCACTGATAACCCTCCATGTGATCTCCATTTCTGTAATTCTGTTCCTGTTCTAGTTGTATGCTTAATTTTTGTTTTTTAAGTTCAGTTATGGATAGTCGTGAGTTTGTTGTCATCTTAGGGTTCATATTTTGATCTTCTTTTTCTTAGATAAATTCCTTTAACATATAATAAGAGCTTGGTGATTATGAACTCCTTTAACCTTATTTTTTCTGGGAAGCACTTTATCTGCCCTTCCATTCTAACTGACAGCTTTTCTGGATAGAACAATCTTGGATGTAGGTCCTTGCCTTTCATGACTTGGAATACTTCTTTCCAGCCCCTTCTTGCCTGCAAGGTGTCTTTTGAGAAATCAGCTGATAGTCTTTTTGGAACTCCATTGTAAGTAACTGTCTCCTTTTCTCTTGCTGCTCTTAAGATTCTCTCCTTATCTTTAATCTTGGGTAATGTAATTATGATGTGTCTTGGTGTATTGCTCCTTGGGTCCAATTTCTTTGGGACTCTGAGCTTCCTGGACTTACTAGAAGTCTATTTCCTTTGCTGATTGGGGAAGTTTTCCTTCATTATTTTTTCAAGTAAGTTTTTAATTTCTTGCTCTTTCTCTTCTTTCTGGCACCCATATGATTTGGATATTGGGATGTTTCAAGTTGTCCCAGAGGTTCCTAATCCTGTCCTCATTTTTTTGAATTCTTGGTTCTTCATTCTGTCTGGTTAAATATTTCTTTCTTTCTTCTGTTTCAAATTATTGATTTGAGTCCTGTTTTCCTTCCCTTCACTGTTGGTTCCCCGTAGATCTTTCCTGATTTCACTTTGTCTAGCCTTCACTTCTTCCTTTGTTTTGCATCCCTAATCAATTATTTCTCTGAGCATCCTGATTACCAGTATTTTGAAATCTGCATCTGATAGGTGGGCTATCTCCTTGTTGCTTAGTTCTTTTTTTAAAAAAGAATTTATGTATTTATTTTTAGAGAGAGCGGAGGGGAAAGAGAAAGAGGAGAGAAACATCATTGTGTGGTTGCTTCTCACACGCTTCCTACTGGGACCTGGCCTGTAACTCAGGCATGTGTCCTGACTGGGAATCTAATGGGTGACCCTTTGGTTCACAGGCTGGTGCTCAATCCACTGTGCCACACCAGTCAGGGCTGCTTAGTTCTTTTTTTTGAGTTTTGATCTCTTCATTCATTTGGGCCATATTTTTTTGTTCTGGTGTACCCGTTATGTTGTAAGGATTGGAGCCTGAGGTGTTCACCAGGGCAGAGAAACCTACTTTGCTGCATTGTGATGCTGCATGTGGGGGAGGGGTCAGAGAGAGAACAATGCCACTTTCTTGGCTCTCACCCTGCTTTCAGTCACTTCCCCTGCTACTCACAAGCATATTGGGCCCTTCTGGTGCTGATTCCTGGGTGGATTTATGTACATTCTAGGACCCTGTGGGTCCCTTCAATGTGTTCTCCTATGAGACTGGGTATATCTCCCACTGCCACACCCTCACTGAATTTTACAGCTGGAGGTTTTGAAGCTTGGCTTCTCTGCACTGGAACCCTGGGTCACATGGTCTGTCTCATCCCCTGGTTGTTCTTCCTAGTTTATCCACAAATGTGGGACTGCCAGCTGCTGCCTTGCTGTGTGTCCTCTCTGCCCAGCTGCCTGTCTCTGCCTGTCCTACCAATCTGGTCCAAACATTCTGGATGAATGTTTCTCCTTTCACTCCTTGATTGTCAGACAGACTTCCATACAATTGAGTTTTTTGGCAGTTCTGGTTTTCTTTCTTTTGGTTGTGCGAGGAAGCAAAGCATATCTACCTATGCCTATCTTGGCCAGAAGTCTTTGTTGTTCTTGAACTAAATATACAGTGTTGTTATTTTTTAATGATTCAAATATTTTTAAAAATACTCTGAGGATATTAATAATAATTTTGGTAAATTTTCTTCTTCTTACAAAGGTTCTGCTTATCTATCCTCTATGTTAGAGGGCTTTCCGAAATGTCTGGTTGCCCTTATCTGCTCATATTTAAGAGTGGGAAACTCTAGTGCTGATTGAAAGCCCTAAGTGCATGAGTAGAGATTATGAAGTGTAAACTTCACTGTAATATACACTGGTTGGGATCCTTAGATGTGGAATCTGTCATGGTAGTATCTTTAGGTCTTTTCTCATGGAAACGTCACACTTCACAGAAAAGTTTCTTCCAATCTCTGGCCTGGAGGATAAAGGCTCAAGCCATCAGCATGCTAGAAACCAAGTAGGGGAAAAGGGCTAGAGTCTCAGCATCCCATATGTATTAATTTATTAAGGCCCACCCCACCCCCTTTTTCAGTACTATATCCCAGCCTTCAAATCTTTACTTTTTGGTTGGAGAGGGTTTTGGGGATTTCGGATAAAGATATGACATTCTAGCTAGTTAAAAAAGACTCACCAAATTGTTTTATGTTTTCTCCCTTTGCTCCTTTTTTTGAAGTCCTGGGTACCCAAATTTCAGTGTCTTTTGAGCATTTTAAAGTGCAAGTCAGTTTGATACCAGCTTAGTATTCAGTTTTTTTCTCTTCTAGTCACATGGTTCTAACGTCTCTGCAAGGAAGGCTAGTATATTTAGTCTTCCAGCTTGCAAGATCACAAAATATTGTTTCTTCTCTCATGATTTTAAATAAATAAACTTTCATTCTTATTTTAAAGAGATTCACAGTAGAATAGGTAAATTTATTTGTTCGGTGAACTATATATACCTGGGAGTCTGTCTATATTTTTCCTTGTACCAAGGAAAGATTAGTCATCATTAATTGTCCAAAACATGTAAAAATAAGGGCAGTCTTTAATATCCGGCCCTGGCCATAGATGTCCAGGATGCAGAGCAAGGGTTCTGGACTGAGATAACCTGGGCTCATGTTCAGACACCATCAGTTTCTACCTGTGTGACTCTGACCATGATACTTAGCTTCTCTGTGCCTTATTTTCCAGATTATAAAATGAGTGATACTGATAGTATCTGCCCCGTTTTGGTATCATGAGGATTAAATACATTAATACTTGTACTATTCTAGGTGCTATATTAGTTGTTTCTGTTATATGTTAGTTTTATATTGTTTATCATTATTACTTGTATTATGAATGTAAAGTATTCATTTCACAAACCATGTTGCTGTCAATCTGGATGATTATATAATTTAGAAGGTATAATGATTAATTTAATGAATGAAGTTGATTCATTGCTCTCAGGTAGTCAAGGAAAAAAATGTATGATTCTGTAGCTCTATTGGACAGTCACCAGCTGAGAGTTGCTCATAAGCTTTAAGTTTGCAATTAGCCTAAAGTGCAGATAATTGAGCACATTGGCATTGTGCCAATCCTGAGGCATGAGTGAGCTGCAGAGTGAATGGGTGTTTAGCTTCTGTGTAACAAGGAGCCTGAAATGACCACATCTGTCATGCAGCACTAACTACACGGTGCAGAGAAGGAATACTGTTCCTGGGCTTCTGCAGACCTGGGTTCCAGTTTCCCTTTGTCCAAACACCAGCAGAGGCTTTGCAGCGGCCTAGATCTTCATAGCTCTACCGGCTTAAAAATTCTACAGTGAGTCAATCTTAGGGACCTGTTCGTGACTTTGGAACCATGTAGGAATGGCCTAAGGCCCTGTTGTTCATGGTCCTTGCAAACACTTGGATGCACATGTTGCACCTCTCCTGCTGGTGATTATGCCCTTGGAGCAAAGAACATTACATTCTCATTCTCTGAGGACAAACTTGAATCTCAAGTCCCACTCTCATACTTACTATCTATGTGAAAGGAGCTGAAGAAATTACTCTCTTCTATGAGTTTGCACCAGAATTCTGCTTAGAGAGAGGACTGTCTTAGTCTGCAAGGTATTTTGCAGAGGTATTTTGCAGATACCTTGCAGATGAGCCCTTCAAGGCTGGGGCCAAAATATCAGAGACCAGAGATGAACCTCTGTGTTTGAAAGGAGAAGACTTCATTTTACTCTTAAAGGAGAAGCATGGGAGAAGATGGGGGAAGGGAAGCCTGTGGGAACAGTGTGACACTGGGGGAGTCATGGTGAAGGGCCTCCAGAAAGGATTTGGTATGAAATGGCCAAAGTATATCAACATCAGAGATGCCTTCTGTTTAGTTAGAAGTGGTTACATTATTCAGAAATAAACTCTTTTCCAGCCCTACCTATGTTTCTTAGAAAAATCTACTATGGCCATTAAATTCTTTATGTTATGTGAATTTTATTTTTGCTTTGAAACTGGAAGGTCAAGTTTTACATTTGGACTTCTATAGTAAGGAGCAGAAATAACATATATGAATCAGGAGGCAGGGATGACAGGGGAATTTAAGAATTTTAGGAATTTGTGGAACTCCTGGGTGTAATGTAGGATCTGCATTTTGTAGATTACTGAGAGTCCACATTAATAAAATTTCAGGGGTAAACAACCCCGCTTACATCTGGGTTGTTTGTGTGACTTTGGCTAGTGGTTGATTAGGCCAGGACTCCATTTCCTTCAATCAATGAATATTCATGAAAATTCCATGTCAGAAAATCTTCTGGGTGTTGGGATATAAAGGCAAAGAAAACATAATCCTTTTCCTCTGGAAACTTTCTAATTGGAAGGTAGTACCAGGCTACTAGTACCCTGGTAACCAGGGTATTAACAGTTCTGAGCTTGCCTGGATGTTCTTGGTTTATTCTTGTTGTTCTGGCTTAATTATCAATACTTCCCACTTTCATGCCTAATTTAGAAATATATTAGCTGGTAACCATTGCATGGAGATGTAAAGATTAGAAAATAATTAAAATTTATGTAAAAATGCTTCGTGAATTGTAACACATGCTACAGATGAAGAGATGAAGAGATTTAAGTTTTTTATTGCATTTTGTCACTAGAAACAGAAATGTCTAAAATTGCTGTCTACGTTGTTCCCGTTTATTACTTTGAGATCTACTTGGATTTGCAAGAAAATAAACTTGCCAGAAAATTAATTTCATTTTAAGGCATCTTAGTATGTTCCTAACCATTGTCAAGATTAAACTTCCTTTTGTGGTCTGGTCTGTTTTGGATCCTTTCATATATCCTTGAAATTTATTTATTTTTTTAGTTGTTCTTAAATTTATGGGTCCTTTCAAATTTAACATTATATGATTCTGATGGGTTTTGGACATGGGAGACATGCCAGATCATTAAGAATTTTTAAGGCCTATTTTAGAAAGGAATGCGTATAAAAGTACTACATGTTAAGTATCACAGAGAAGGCACATTGCTTTCCCTCAAAGATCTTTTACTTTAACTGTCTCATGTGTCCCTTACATCAATCACATGAGAGAGATATGATTTCCCCTTGCCCAGGGAAGGGGCCTGAGGCTTACAGAGGTTAACTAACCTGCCTGGTTAATGCCATAGCCAGTAAAGCACTAGGATTTAAAGACATATCTAGTCAGATCCTGAAGGCTTTTGATAATTTATTGTTGTGATAAAGCTGCCAATCACCAGGTGCCCATGGCTGTGGCCTTTTGAATCAGCCGAGTAGTTTCTGTGAAGGAATGCTCAAGCTTAATGCAAAATTTGATGCAGGATTAAATGTGGGAGGTGGGGTGGCTGGGGCAGGGTAGAGTGATGGGAGGAAAATGGAGACAACCGTAGGTGAACAACAATAAGAAAATTGGATGCAGATTTGTTTCTCTACTTGCTCAGTGATTGTGAATGTGATGCCACCCAGTACACAAGCTCCCTCACCAGCATGTACTGCCCCCACTGACTAGTACAGTGAAACTGTTAGTGCAATGCATGTGCATTCCAGTCCATTCTCCTTCGCTGTTAGGTTACATCGATGTTGTGCAAATCATTCTTGTTACACTAACAATGGCTGGACTTTTTTGGGATAGACCTCGTATGTGTCTGGTTGTGAGTAAAACAGATGATGCTGGTGACCTGTCCTCATATCTGGTTTGATGGCATCATCATGATCATCGCCAGCCAGACCATCACTTATTAATGAGATTTTTCCAGACCTGCATAACTGCTGAAGGCCAATCTACTCTGTGACATTGAAGTTAAATATTTGACTAAAGGAATAAACTGAACCATCAGGAACCAAGTGCATTGGGAAGAGCCTGATTTAAAAGTCAGAGGACACATGGAGAACTAAAAGTGGCCTCATGTAGGGAAGGGCTTAATAAATACTTTGGTAAAGAATCTACATGGCAAAAATTACCAGGTGAGTTTCATCTCCAACTGAAATTTTCACTGTTCTCCCACAGTTTACCATTTCCCCCTTTTGATCTAAAATAAAGTGAATATGCCACATATTTTTGATTTTGTAGATCTCCTTTGGACGAAATTTCATCTAATTCCACTTGTATAATATTTAATTACTATGCTAACTTTGTGTCTCATTAGCAGTGAAGGTATTAACATGCATGTCTCCTTTCTGGGCCTTAATAAAACTATCCAAACAGTTCCAGGTTAAAAAAGATATTAAAAAGAAAGCAATCATGTATGTGTTGTATTAAGCTACCTACACACAGGAAAGAAGGATGTGAAATACAACACCTAATTAGAAGTACTTTTTTATTACCAAAGTAGGGTCATAATTAATTCCTATAAAAACCTATTCATCATTTGTCAGAGTTGAAGCGAGTTAGCGTCTCAGTAAACATTCTAGGATGCTAGTAGCCTTTGAGGTCTATCTGGTACATAGAATTATTGGACATCAACTAATTTAGAATATGCTCCAAAATTTAGTTTTGCTATGGATTAATTAGGTCATTTAAAAATAAGATGAGCTATTTAGCAAGATTAATTGCATACTGATATCAGTACTAGTTTGTGACAATAATTACATTTTTTAGTTAACAGAGTTAGAGGGGCATGCATTCAAATGTAGGTTAAAATTATTAAAATATATTGTTTTTTTTAAAAAGATTTTATTTACTTTTATTTCAAGTTTATTTTTTAAAGATATAATTTTAAGAAAAATGGTTTAGAGCATAGTGGTTTTCATTGTTTTGTATAATATGATCTAATCAATGGAATTCTTGAAAATTTTCTAAAGTTAGAACATATTGACTATTTTTTGGCATTCAACACTTTATTTTTAATTACAGTTTATATTCAATATTATTTGTATTAGTTTCAGGTTGGCATATAAATTTTATTTCAAACTTTTTTCTTTAAGAGCTGAACAGACTTACAAATGCATATCTTAAAAAGAAGTTGTCTTCCTCTACTTAAGAATCTAAAAGTAATTAATTAGTTTGTTAATTATGGATTAGCATTAATTATGTCCAAAGAACTAAAATGTGTGAAATAAAATAGTAGAAACTAGGTCATTTTCTCTGAAATGACTTAACTCCTTGGGGAAATTGAATTTCCTACAAATTATTTTCTGTTAGCTCTGCATTCATGTATCTTGCTTAGATTTTCTAATGGTATTTCTAATTATTTTTTAAATCAATGGTAATCAGCTATTATACATGTTTATGTGATTTATATAGATACTTTATGCTAAATATTGCCTGTACATGTTATGGTACTTTGACTATATATGTACTTGGCTTTTACGGTTAATTACAGAAGGTGCATACTCCTTTTCTATCAGGTTTTCTTAATTTTTAACTTAATACTTTTCTTATTCTGTTCAAGGATCCCATCCAAGAGGCCACATTACATTTAGTCACCATCTCTCCTTAGGCTGTGACTATTTCTCAGACTTTTCTTGTTTTTGATGACCTGGATAGTTTTGTGTAGGAATATATCATTTGCACTCTCTTTTAGCTCTTTTAAGTTGCTTTTCAGAAAAAAAGTAAGCAGTCAAGTTTACCCTCTCCCCATGCTGCAGGCAACTTATTTATCAATGAAGATTAAGCCCAAAGGAAAAAGTTTCTCATTTAGGGAGAACAGTGATCATCATCTATAACATTTTAGCACATGTATATTGGTGTGAGAGTGTACACCCACATGATTTGACTTCCAAGGGGTATAAGAATAAATGAACAGAAAATTGGGAGTAATTTGATCCATAGAAAGCACCAAGCACCACTTATGATAACTTCTTCTGCTATGAGCAGCTGTTATCTGGCGTTATTGAGCCTGGAGCTAGAGGTTTATGCTGCTGTGTGAGACAGAGAGACAGCATGAGGTGCCCGGGAGAGCATGTTGGTAAGCATCGGATAGTTTAAGGTAAGTCTGGGGTCTTTTCCAGTGGGAACTTTCTCTGGTTGCCATGACTTAGGCAGGGCCTGGCTGAGGGATGGAGGCAGGCAGAGGAACTAGGTGACCTCCCTAGATTCCTGAGTACTTTTCCTATAGAACCTTTCAAGGTGTCAGACCTCTGCTGAGCAGGTTAGTAGCCTGGATTAGCAAAGAGGAATATAGGACTCCCAGTCAAGTTTGAATTTCAGAAAAATAATGAACAACATTTTTAGTATAAGTATGTCCCATGCAATATTTGGGCCTCCCTTATCCCCCGAATTTGTTGTATATCTGAACATTCAATGTCCTGTGTTTTCTCTGCACCAGTTCCTTGGGTCCCCCAGATGTGCGGTGGTGGTGGGGGGAGAATGGAAGAGGTGGAGAAGGGTGTATCTCCAGCCTCAGACCACCACTCTTGGAGAGTGGTTACCTTAATGTGAATGACAAATGTGATATCACCTGTTCTCCAAAGCTACTCAGGTCAGCATTTGAAGACACTAAGGACCTCTTAGCTCTTTGTAACAGCATTCATGGTCTACCTCTCTTAATTTTTGAATAGGTACCCAGTAAGTCTGTATCATATAAATAGTATCCTTTACTACTAACAGATCCAGAGGAAAAGAAAACCCCATGTGATCAGAAACAGGAGACAGTAAAAGTGTATTTTCCCCACAACCACCTGGTTCCCTATTATCTGCCTTCCATTCCCCAGAGTCTCTGAGAATATAGACCAGCTAGGGGTTAGTTTCACAGCTCTCTCCTCCCCGCCTTATCTAACTTTTGATTTTCTCAGATGATGGAGAGAATAAATGCTGTACTGTACAAAGATTTCTCATGCATTAGATCATTGAAAACTAGGTATGATAGTAGAAAAAATAAGCATAAACAATATTACATGCTCAGGCATAGTTAAAAATATGTAGGAAGAATAATTTAACAAATTAAAGAATCTGAAACAGATATAAGTATGCTCTTGGCCTGTAAGGTAGAGTCCACAAAAGTATATGCTTGGAATACTTCACAATCAATTGAGTCAAAATCAGAGAGCATTTTAAAAGCCTTCACAAACTAGAGTTCATACATCATAATTTTTTTAATGGCATAAATTCCAATTAGCATCAACTGTTGCATAAATAAGGTTGATTATAATGATTAAAATGTTATTTCTTAGAGCAATCATAATTTCCTTTAATCTCCCATAGCAATGTTTTATAAACTTCAAATTGTGATCTATTAATAGGTCATGAAATCAATTTAGTGGGATATAATCGGTGTTAAAGAAAATAGAAAATATCCACTTTCAATGCCTATAGTCAATGGAAACATTATTTTGTGTACCTTAATTTCAGTTTTCTAAACACATATGTATAAATGATTGGTTATAATGTAAAGTATATTTCATATGATCTGTTATGAACAATCAGAAAACAACTATTTACATTTCAAAAAAATTCTAAGACTGATCAAAGGGGAAGCACAATTGCAGGTCACAAATTAGTGAAAGAGGAAGCAAATGTTTTCAATAGAAGATAATATGATGGTTAATATGTTTTAACTAATAAGTGAGTCACTATTCCATTTGCTGCGAGCTTGATTCAAGGTGGTAAGTATGGTGTTCCACTTATCACCAGTGGGCCTGCTGTGGTGGAATATGTAAGTGAGGCCTGTGGGGTCAGGCCGTCTGGCGTGGGCATGTTACTAAATTGTCCAATTTCCTTGTTGATAAATTGGGCCTTGTCATAAACTGGTGATCACCCTGTTGTATGGATTAAGTGAATTTATACATAGAATGCACCTAACACAGTGTTGGGCACTTAATAAGTCCTCAACAAGTGTTAGTTACCAGCTTTATTATGTTTTTTTATTTATTTTATTTTTTATTATTTTTTTTAGCTATTTTTATTTTTTAAAATAAATTTATTTATTTATTTTTTGAATTAATTATGCTGTTACAGTTGTTCTATTCCCCCCTTCATTCCCCTCCACCCTGCCCCCCCAACCCCACCATTACCCCCCTTTAGTTTATGTCCATGTGTCTCAAGTCCTTTAGGTTCTATATTTCCCATACTATTCTTGCCCCCCCCCATCTATTTTCTATCTACTGTCTATGCTACTTGTTTTCTGTACCTTCTCCCCCCGTCTCCTCCTCCCACTCCCCTGTTGCTAACCCTCCTTGAGATCTTCATTTCTATGTTTCCACTCCTGATCTAGCTGTCCTTTTAGTTTGCTTTCGTTTTAGGTGTGGTTGTTAATAACTGTGAGTTTGTTGTCCTTTCACTGTTCATGTTTCTTTAACTTCTTTTTCTTAGATAAGTCCCTTTAACATTTCATATAATAAGGGCTTGGTGATGATGAACTCCTTGAATTTGATCTTATCTGAGAAGCACCTTATCTGTCCTTCCGTTCTAAATGAAAGTTTTGCTGGGTAGAGCAATCTTGGTTGTAGGTCTTTAGATTTCATGACTTGGAGTATTTCTTTCCAGCCCCTTCTTGCCTGTAAGGTCTCTTTTGAGAAATCTGCTGACAGCCTGATGGGGATTCCTTTGTAGGTGATTGTCCCCTTACCTCTTGCTGCTTCCAGGATTCTTTCCTTCATTTTAATTTTGGCTAATGTAATTATGATATGCCTTGGTGTGTTTCTTCTTGAGTCCAACTTTTTTGGTACTCTCTGAGCTTCTTGGATTTCTTGGAAGTCTATTTCCTTTGCCAGATTGGGGAAATTTTCTTTTATTATTTGTTCAAATAGTTTTTCCACTGGTGGTTGTGTCTTTCCCCCTTCTGGTACCCCTATAATTCGGATATTGGAGCGTTTATAGATGTCCTGGAGGTTCCTAAGCTTCTCCTCATTTTTCTGAATTCTTATTTCTTCATTCCTTTCTGTCTGATGATTTTTTTCTTCTTCGTTCTGGTCCACTCCATTGATTTGAGTCCCAGTTTTTTTTTCATCTCTATGGTTTTCCTGTGGAATTCCATTCATTTCCCTTAATTTAGCCTTCATATGTTTCTCTAATTTGTGGCTATAGTCCACCAGATCTGTGAGGAAGCTGATGACCAGTGTTTTAAACTGTGCGTCTGAGAGATTTGCTATTTCTTCATCACTTAGATTTATCTCTGGGGCTTTGAGGTCTTCCTGCGACATTTTTGGTCTGTTCTGGCCCTTTAAGTGGGAGGAGCGGCGCCTTGGATTCCCAGGTCGCTGGGTTGTGACGCTGTATGTGGGGGCGTGGTCAGAGCGGGGAAATGGCGGCGCCCGCCGCCGCCGCCGGCGCCGGTCCAAGCGCTCACTCCCTCACCCGCGTGCAACCATGCAACCTCAGTCAACTCGCTGCCACCGCCTCCCCACTGACTCCTCCGTAGTCGCTCACCCACTGGGCCGCTCGGTAGCTCACTAGGTCCAATCCTGGGTTTGGAACCCGTGCGACTGGATTCGCGCGTCTGGATTCCGCGCCCGGGTCGACTCCTTTGTAACTCCTCACCCGACGCCGGTTTCGCCCCTTACCGGTCGGGCCGAAGAATTTGTTGTTAGCGGACTTCCGAAAAGTTCAGTTTTCCGTGTTCTGGTTGTGTTTTCTGATGCTAATATTTAGTTGTCCCTAAACTTGGTTGTGTGAGGAGGCAGGCACATCCACCTTAAACCTCCATCTTGGCGGAAGTCTCTGTTTTTTTATTTTTATGTAAGAATAGTGATTATCAGAGTGACTTGCCTCAAACTTTTAATTTTGTCTGATAAATGGAGAAGGGGACCCAGGGTATGCTTTGTGGTTCAGGCCACACAATTCAATTCTTCTACATGTATGTATTTGGAATTGAGTCCGTTGGAACCAAACACTTAAGAGCAGAGATTCTCAACCTGGTACAGATGACACAGTTCCTAGGGCTGTGAGCTTCCTGAAATGTGATCGGAATCTTGAAAAATTGTGCATGTCTGATTTGGGGAGTAGACGAAGAAGGTCAACTTCCATGGTCAAAGGGGTCACGTGGTATACTGAAGAGTTAGGCATACTTGGAAGTCCAGGCTTACTAATTAGTAATGGCAACTTTGAGCAAGTTACTTAATGTCTTGTATCTCATTGGCCCCATCTGTAAATGGGAATTAAAAACAGCTTCTACACGATAGAGTTGTTGCAACAATTAATGTTTACAGTATTTGTAAAAAGCTTCGCAGTTAGCATAGTGACTGCCACATGATAGTGACTGTCAAGAAAATATTAATAGTGGAAGGAGAGTAGGTAGATGGAAACCTAGAATACAGTGATTGCTATTCTGAGTTTTGATTTTGGAATCTATCACTGAATCACTAAGTCATCCATTCATTCCTTCATTTATTCACCAAAATTGGTCGAACACTTGCTGTGTGGTATGAATCATGTGAGGTGGTGAGAGAGCAGTAATGGACAAGACGCCTTCTCTGCCCTCCCAGCGCCTGTCGTCTAAGGAGGCTTACAAACAGGGTGTGCCCAGCAGTGTGACAAGTGCCGCAGCAGGTGGAACATGGGGCTCAGGAGGAAGGAGGGAGACCTCGCCAACCAGGAACCGCATTCAAAAGGTCTGTGGTTTTGCTTCATTGTATAGCTCCGGTTTTCATTTCAGTCCTAAACAGAGGCAACTTCTTCTTGTTTATTTTCATACCGAACATCATTAGCCAAATGTAAATTACCTATTAAGGAACGTTAAGGGCAGGATTTGATCTGTAGGGGTTGGAGAAAAATAATCTTCTCCTGCACATGGCTGCAAGGATGAGGACATGCAGTGAGACCTCTTTATAATACTGGGACTAAAAACAGGACAAACACCAACAGCCTCCTTATAAAGGAAAACCATTCACTCCGGGCATTTCTATTTTTACCTCGACTTTGAAGAAACTTAGAGTTAAATTTAATGCTCAATTATAACAAGTACAGTAGCCTACTTTTTTGGTTTCTTTCTCTATTGCTCTAAATGGTTTTGATTTTCTATTTTAATATATTATAATATCTCTATGTCTAGCTATCTATTATCTATGCTGTATTAAGTGATTTTTGAAAGTAGATAGGGCAATAATTATTAAATAACCTCAGGAACTTAGTGTCTTACATATTACATTGGTCTCTTACTTTGTATATTTTTATGATTCAGTGGACATGACTAAATTGTAGTGTATTTAAATTTTATGAAATTGAGTCATTCTGTAACAGCTCCATTATAGAAGAATTGAATAGCTGGAGCGTGTCTCACAGGAGAGGTCCTTGTGTTATCCACAATTGGCCGTGTAATGGTATCATTTAGAATTATACCCACTATCAGGAGACACAAGGTTGCTGTGTTAATCCACTTAAGTTACTTTTGCACTTTCTGGATACACAGACTCTCTTACCTTTGAGCAAAGCTGTCAGGATAGCTAAATCTATGTCCTGGTGTCCTTCTGATCCCATCCGAAATACCGTAATCTGCAATTTGAGACACAACCATTAGCAAGGCACTTTCTCACCCAAGAGAAATTAGAACAATGAGACCATATCTGAACACAGACTATTTTAATATCTGTAAGGTAGATTCTTAAGCACAGGAAAAGCACACATAGGAAGAATTCAATTAGATGGCCCTGCAGTTCATTAAGGGGGAGATGCCTCAGTAGCCTCCTGACAGAAACCATCTTGGATAATTGCACTGATTGTGGTTTCAATGAGGAGAAACCAGAAACCAAGGAAAACGTCCTCTTCTAACATTTAAGTTTTAATTAAGTTTTTAAATTAAAACTTGCTGGATTTACAGATATGTGTAAACCATAATACAAACTATGAGATGAGAAACTAAGTGTTTAAAAATAGCTAGTTGGTAGTCACCCCTTCAGTAAATGGCTCTCATGTATACGTGTGTGTGCAATTTAGCCATCCCTACTCCTTGGCAATAGTTACTCAAGGTTTTCAACATTGTGATGCTTCCAGATCCTCCAGTCTTGATAACCTTGAAACCTCTTGAGAATAATTTATCAGTACATCCAGGGGAGAAAAATATTCTCTGGTGAATAATTAATACATATTAAATTAATACAAAGTCCCAAAATAGTGCTTAAGAACAATAAAGATTTTTTCTAAGTCAGAGGGAAGCTACTTAAAGAAGCCAAAAAAATTTTTAAAATTTCTACATTGAATTGCTATTGTATTCAACTGCCTTAGGCGTTGAGTTTCCCTGTCTATAAATGGAAATATAATAGTACTTGCCTATTTCCGACTACATAGAAAGCAAACATTAAAGAATTTGCTAACGTATAATTTTAAGCCTTGCTACTACGGATGGAGAGCACGGACATAAAACCACAGACTGTTAAACCATCAGTTGCCTTAGAAGTTTTCTGGTCCAATTCTCAGAGACAGAAATCCAGTGCTTATGGGTGACAACTAGTCAGAAGGACAGTTTTGACTGGAACCCGACAGACCTCACCTTTTGTCTTGTGCCTTAAACATTGGAAAGAAGTGAGGAGAAGGAACAAGAACATATGTGCTCTTGTGAGATGCCTAATTCTTTTGTATCAGTTTATGTCCTGGGATGAACATAAGGCAGAGACTGCAAGAGAAAATGCTTCACAGGCATATGAACTGAAAAATGTAAAAAATGTAAGAACCAGATGAAATTCATCGGTGTACTGTGCTTGGCTCATGGCTCATAGTTGTGGCCCCGGTAAGGATGGTCAAGTGGAGTTGTGCCCCCACTACATTAGATTTCCACAGAAATCTGCTTCTGCACGACCATAGTTTGGCCAAAGTACCATTGGGATGTTGCCCAAAATACCTCCTGATGCCCCCACAGAATCCACTTGGGAGATGAGAGGCAGCTTTTATCTGCTCTGTACTCATGGGAAGAAAATTTGGGTTCACTGGATTAAGAACCAGGGGGCAGAAGTGGGATTTTGTCTCTTTAACTCTTTAAACCAGGGCTGGCTGTAGTCTGAAAGACATTATTGTATAGCAGGCTGAAGCGTCAGGATAAGATCTGGGCTTGCGGTTTTAGAAGAATTCAGAAATTAGGCCTCAAACGGAATTCGTCAAACATAGGACCTAATTGTTCTGCTGGTGGGTAAGTATTCATTGCCTAATTACAGGCTACATTTCAGATGCAAATTCTCCTGAGGCAGCAAATACATAAATCAAATTTACCCTACAAAATGAGATTATCAGGCTTTCCTGGAGATAGATTTGAGGATGAGGATAAGAAGGTGTATATAGTGCAGGCTTTCTAAACGATTTTAGGGTGGGAAAATAGAGACCTGGGTATACTTGCTGTTGTCTGTCAAAGAGCCTGAAGTGGAATTGTATGCCAGGACTTTGCAGTTCTTCCAGATAGTTAATGGGAGGAAATGGCTGTCCCACGGCCCCACACCCATCCCTGTTTGCTCAGAGGAAGAACCCAAGGACTCTAGAAAGAGGGAAAAAAAGCACCAGAAATAGTGCTTTCCAGTTCCATCCAAGCTGTTGCAAAGGGTAGGAGCTCCTTCTTTCTTTCTGCTGCATAGAATTCCATTGTGTATATGTACCATCATTTTTTGATCCATTCATTTACTGATGGGCACCCACTGGAGGATCCAAAGATAAAATTTATTTCATAATTTTGCTTTGAACTGACTTGAGATATTACATCATTACTGTAAAGATTTAATGTAAAGATTTATTACATGTAAAGATTTAAATTTCAAATAAAAAAATCAAATGAGAAACCAGAGTTTTCTCCTACCACTCCTGTGTTGGCAGAGATGCAGAAAATCAGGTGGGAATAGGAATGAAAATAGTAGTTTTAAAGTATGATAGGTCGATACAAAATTCCTTGGTTTTGATTTGTTATTCTTTAATAGCTCTGGATTTATTTGCTGATATTTTATTTGGGATCTTTGTAGCTATGTTTGTGAGTTTGGCACATGTCACAAACTTGCTTGTTTTGGTACCAGAGTTGCACTAATTTTCATTATGAATTTGGAAGCTTCATTCAGTTATGTTGTGGAACAGTTTACATAACAAAGAATTTGGCTTCTGGCAGGTTTAGTAGGATGGCTATAAACTATGTATCCCTGAAGCATTTTTAGGGGGTAGACAGGTGATTATTCTTATAAATTCTTCAAGTTACTGACCAATTTAGATTTTCTGCCTCTTCTTGATTCAATTTCATATATTTTCCTAGATACGCAGACATTTTATGTAGATTTTCAAATTTATTGATATACAGTTATACTGAAAATTCTTATTATTTAAATAATCTCCTCTACATCTAGAATTATATGGCAATTGTTTATTCCTCTTTATCTTTAAAAAAATTTTATCATCACCTGAATACATTTTTCATTGCTTTTAGAGAGAAAGGAAGGGAGAGGGCGAAACATTAACATGAGAGAGAAACACTGGTCAGTTATCTTCTGTCTGAGCCTAGACTGGGAAGGTATGCACCCAGACGGGGGATGAAACTCACACCCTAGGCATGTGCCTTAAGTGGGAATTGAACCCGCAGCCTTTTGGTTATGGGATAACGCTTCAACCAACTGAACCATACAGGCACACAGGCCAGGGCCATTTCACTTTATTTTTCACTTGATCAAATCATGGTAATTTCAAAGAATCAGGTTTTCATTTTATTGCTCAGTATTATATTTACAATTTAAATATTATTCTCTGTTTTATTATTATCCATTCATTTCTTCTAATTTGCTGCCTTAACCATTCTTTTCTTAGACATTTGAGTTTTTTTAGCCAATTTGTTTTTATTCTTTGAAAATACATATATTTATTTCCTTTGTTTTCTATTCTTGTTTTCTAATGGCATGCATTTAAGATTCTGTATCTCATATGCTTTATATGCATTATGCCATTTTCATTCATTTTAGATATATGTACTTTATTTTCTCTTAAAATACTGGAATCTGTATGTATATTTGTAACATTCTGCAAATGTGCTATTTTGTTTGAAGAAAATATACAATCTCAATATTTATAGACTATGCTTACTAAATTTTTATTTAAATATTCTACACATTTACTTATTTCTTATTTCTAATAGGCATGTTAAAATCTCCTAGTAAGATTATAAACTTCACTACTATACCTTGAAAGTAAACAGTCTTTGCTTTGTGTGTTTTGAAGATTTTAAAGAATGTATAAAGATTCATGGCAATCTCTTCTTGGTGGATGGTACTTTTTACCAGCGTATAATATCTCCCTTTTCTATTTAAAGCTGTCAGTGTGTATTATGTCTTATTTTACATTATCATTATAATTGTCCCACAACCTTTTATGGGGGATTAGGATTTGTCTGGTACATTATTCCATTTGGGTATTTGTCACTTTTCTGTTGTCATTTTGTTTTGGGTTCCTATCTTGGAAATAGCAATGCTAGATTTAAAAAAAAAACTAAATAAAAATATCTATCTCTTTTTTTAAAACATTTAATTTATTTATCTTTAGAGGGGAAGAGAAGGAGAGAAGGAGAGAAATATCAATGTATGGTTGCCTCTCATGCGTCCCCCGCTGGGAACTGGCCTGCAACCCAGGCATGTGCCCTGACTGGGAATTGAACCATGATCCTTTGGTTCACAAGTCCACGCTCAATCCACTGAGCTACACCAGCCACGGAAAATATCTATCTCTTAAAGGCAGAAAAGAATCTAGTTACATTTAATATGATTATTGATTTTTTGTCTTATTCTTCCATATTATTTTATGTTTTCTATTTTATATATTTTTATAATGTCCCTTTTATACTTGCCTTTTCTTTTAAAAAACACTGCATAGATAAAATCCCAATGGTACAACGAGATGTACAGTGAAATTACGTGCTTCACTTCTGTCTTTAATTTTGTAGTGCCCTCCACAAAGTCAACCAGCAGACACGTGGGGCTGAATGAATCATGGACTTACTGCTTCTAAAGCCCAGCAAGTCTTGTAGTTGAGTAAGATGAGGGTATTGAAAAAAATATTGGGAAAATTGAACTGACTCCGTTTCAAGGTCTATGAATTAGCTTAATTTGTGATTTATGTTTATGTCAGTGAGCAATGAGTCTGTGAAAAGAGACATGGAGATTGAAGTGAACTTCTGTAAGTGAAAATTACCATTACATTAAACTGAAAAACATCTATAAGCCATACTTGTGCTCATTCTTTCAAAAATAGAAGGGAACATTCCACAACCATTTACTGGTATGTGAAATGTGAGAGATAATATCAGTTTGACAAATGGTTTGTAACACATTGGAAATTTTTAGAGAAATAGCATAGCTACACAACGGATAATGAGCAAAGTTTTATTATTATTTTTTTTAGAAATTTATGAAAGTCCCCCAAAATGTTAACCAAAGGTTTAAAGACATTACAGGGTGGGGCAAAAGTAGGTTTATACTTGTGAGTACATAAAGCAGAGAGTTTATTCTTGGATTAGTATTTATTAATTATTGTACAATTTTCCATACAAACAACTGTAAACCTACTTTTGCCCCAACTTGTATGTGCTACATTTGGAACTTCCTTAAAAGAAACATGTCTAAAATGTTTCCTATTTACTCATTCAATTTCTTAATAAAATTTTTTTCTTTTTAAATATATTTTATTGATTATGCTATTATAGTTGTCCCAGTTTTTTATCCCCTTTATTTCCTTCTACCCTGCACCCCCGTCCCCCCAGTATTACTCACCCCTCCCTTAGTTCATGTCCATGGGTCATATATATAAGTTCTTTGGCTTCTCCATTTCCTATACTATTCTTAACCTCTCTCTGTCTATTTTGTATCTACCATTTGTATTTATTTTTTTAGTTGTTGTTCAAGTACAGTGAGGGGAAATAAATATAACTGTACTCATTTAATTCCTTAAAATGAATCTAGAGATGTTTCCTGAGGACATGAGCAGGAGAGCGGGAGAATTAGATCCACAGGTAATTCAATCACCACAATGCAATGACTTTAAAAACCAGTAGCTTAGTAGAATACTTCTCAGATGAATTATTAATATTCAGAATAATTTGAAACAATTGAATGATTAATATGAGATGTGAAAATCCATGTTTCTTGAGGTATGGACTGATACAAGACCCTGGAAGGGACCTACACAGGAATCCTGACTGGGAATATAAAAGGCCTTTAAAGAAACACTGGCTTCACTTTTTACTTTGGCACAACAAAGGTCACTAGGTACAGGGAAGAGAACGCTGCAACCTGGTGAAAAGAATACTATGCACCCAAAACATACTTCTATTTGATTTCCAGCACTTGAGAGAATGAATTCCCATTGGCTGACAAAATTCTTAAAATTAAGATTTTGACAAAGTACTGGCTTTTAGAAATAAACATGCTGATTTTTACAGAGGAGGGGAGAAAAATCAGAGAAAATTCAAGCACACCTGGAAATGAGCAAACCAAAGATCAGTGGAAGGTGATATTGAAAATTTTCATCAAAAAATTATTATCAAGTAAGTTTAATGATTGGTTATCAAGTTCCACATAAACTATACATTGACTTTCCATGTGCTATATTTAAGTAAGACTCAGTTTCATACTGAAATGGATGAATAAAAAGTGATGTTGAGATCGAAATTGATGGAATTAATATAATTCTACTGTGTCCTGCTTTGAAAAGACTGTCATGTATAAATTTACACATTAGATATATACGTGATTATTTGACTTTCAAAAGAATATTTTATCATACAATTTTTTCCCAGTTTATTTTAAAAGTGTGTTCCTTCTACCCTTAGTATACAATTTGCTTTAGATTACTTTCAGTAATAGACTGTCTCCTAGATTAAAGCACACTTTAATTACCACTCAACCTCATGCTGTCTCAAGGGACCTTCATGCATGAACTTGGCAATTAATGAAGAGTGCCAGAGGATGGAGGAAGTTTTGCTTATCTGATTCTAATCCTTGTCCCCCTTTCCTGTTTTCCCCCACTGTAATCTAAGAACATGAGAGTTTGTTTCTTCCGTCAACAAATGCAATTCAGAGGCCAGAAGCCCACTGGTTCCAATACAAGAAAAATTATTTTTTCTTATTATAAAAACAATGCATGATTATCATTAGGAATTTTAGAAAGTTTAGAAAAAGTCAAATGAAAATAATTTCTAACATCCAAACTCTTACACAAAGACAACCCCTGATGATATTTCCTTTAATTTTCTCCTTTTCTTTTCTTTTCTTTTTTTCTATAAGTGTAGTATGTATATAAGTATATGTAGGGGGCCATATTTGTGAATTTCTATTTTGCATTATTTTCTTTTCTGTTAGCATAATAATTAAGCACTTTCTTGTATTATTGGGAACTCCTCAAAAACATAATTTTCAATATCTACAGAGTATTTTGTTCGATGAATGTGTATAGCTCACTAACCAATACCTCTGTGATGTCTAAATCTTTGATAGAAACAATGATGTAGTGAACATCTTTGCATCTAAATCCTGTTCTATATTTGGCATTCTGTCTTTAGCATAGATTCTCCAAAGTTTGGTGCTCTTGTCACAAGCTGCCTCATAGCTAGAAGCAAGTAGTTTAAGCACCTAAAAGCTAGTTGAAGTAAAAGGAAGCTTGTGTTGTCCTTGAATCAGATTTGCTGTAATGGCTGAAGAGAGGAGGGCAACTCTTATGAAGCTGGCTGGAGCAAAATGGTAACTGAAGACACAGATGCCTGACTGTGCTGCCAGCACACAGAGGAGCCATGGGCAGGATGTCTCTCTATTTGCACCACTACCAACTGTCAGGATAAGTTTAGGAGCTTGTGTTTTTTTGAAAAGAAGTCTTAAAGAGCAGATTAACCTTATCACTTTCTTCCAATTTCCGTTCCTTGGTTTTAACTTTGGCCCTTTGCATGCTGTGTAGGTCCCAGGGCAGTGCTGGCTTGAACAACTGGATGGTGTAAATAAAATCATTTGATTAGCATGAGGTTTGGATCCTTTTTTAAAGCACATAAGTCAGGCCACAGAAAATAAATTGTTAAATATGTGTCAGGAGTACAACCCAGCTTCTCTGGATCCATGATTGATATAAACCTTATAGTGCAAAAAAGACCTAGCACTTTGGCAACCTAAGGTGATATATAGAGAAGACAGAAAAAAGTGGCCCGGCTGATTTTATGATGAAGGAAAAAAATAGGAACAGCCTAAATTCCTCATCCACGAATTCTTTAGAGAAATCTCAGTGGTGCTTCCTGGGGGTTGGAACTAAATGACAGCCTGTCATTGACTAGCTCCTACTTTCAGTTCCTTTCCTGACAATTGATGGCACCTCTTTCATTTATTATATAACTATGCGGTGTACCTCAGCGGGTGCCAACAGAAGCCAGATGTCCAGCAATAGAATTGGTATAACTTTCTGTATATATGTCATGGCCTTGGCTAGCAGAATCAAAAATATTTGTTACCTACCATCTTGTCAACCAACCAGATGGACGGAAATGCAGTTTGACCCAAGGCAGTATTTTCCAGCTCAGAAAAATACGTAGACATCTCTGTGAGGAAAACACGTGGGGCAGCAGATGGGTCTTCCAGGCCAACACCATATGGGCTTATTGGGTTATACAAATTGTTAGTGGGTTTTGGTTTGGTGGTTTTATCTTACTTTTTTTACCCTAATAGGATAAAACTATCTATATTTTCTGACTTCCTGTTTTCATTATCAAGACATCACATACTTCTGCAGCCCAACTTCTTTGTGATCCCTCCCAGTGAGAGGTGCCAAGAAGGAGCCATAACGTGCAATGGACAGAGAAGGTGTCTTGCCTCCCTTCTCAAGCCAGTCTAGTTTCCCCGGCAGTAATCTTGTTGACTGTTTGTAAGTTGGGTGTACCAGATACCCTTGGTTCACTCCTTGGAGAACCTGCCCACCTGAAGTCACACCACTCGTCATGGGGCCAATCTCACCCCTCCCCTTGTACAGAGTGACCCTGAGTCTGAGCCAGTGACGGAGGCCATTGAGGATAAGGAGATTAACATCCTGGATTTTTTTTCTCACTTTAGGAAAAGATGCATTTCACTTTTCTTTCCCTTTCTGCCCAACAGTAAGGAATACAAACATCTTGAAGGTAGGGCATGCAAGCTTTTTTTCACACTTGCTTTCTGTACCTTTCCTGGGAGAGCAGTGGAAGGGAGCCATTTAACACTCATGTCAGAGCCTGTGAAAGATTCAGCTAGGGAGGAATGGGGGAAATGTTTTGGAGGACAATGCCCATTTCAGACCGTGTGGATACTTTCAGATTCCTGGGTTTTCTTTGCATGGCTGACAGGATGAAGTCTGTCTCACACGGCAGATATCCATGTCAAAAGACTCTTGGCCTAATCACTTTTTTAGTCAGAACTCTTTTTCTGACTTTTGGTTTTATCATCTACAAAAAACAATAACAACAACTTAGTGATTATAGGGACTCCTTTTAGCTCTAGAGGTCGCAGAATTTCTTTCTTCATGCTCAAAATAGCAGAAAATCAGATCAGCATTAGGGTTACCTTACAGTTTCAGCTTCCTACCTGATACATTGTGTCCCTGTTGTTCCCTCATGCTGAGAAGGGACCTGGATTTTTGTGGATGGTAGCATATGAGAGTCTCATTTCTAGTTACTTTAGGCTGTTTAATAGTTTAGGGCTGATTACGATTTTTAATAAAATATAACTGACACACAATATTGTTCAAATCTAAGGTACATTTGAATTGATTTGGTACATTTATATATCACAATATGATTGCCACTCTAGAGTGAATTAACCATGTGATTCAGCAATCCCACTTCCAGGTATACATCTAAAGAAAGTGAAAATATGAGTTCTGGCCAAGATGGAGGCGTAGGTAGAAACCCTTTGCTTCCTTGCACAACCAAAAGGAGGATAAAAACCAATTTAAAAATAAACGACCAAAAGCTCCAGAAAAATCAAACTGCATGGAACTCTGACAACCGAGGCATTAAAGAAAAAGTCAACCAGAACAATCATACCAGTAAGGTGGCAGACAGTACAGGCCGACTTAGAAAGACCGTGGTGACATAGCAGACCAGGGGGTGGGGCTGACTGCCGAGCTCTGT
Organism: Artibeus jamaicensis; assembly: GCF_021234435.1. Lineage (NCBI taxonomy): Eukaryota > Metazoa > Chordata > Mammalia > Chiroptera > Phyllostomidae > Artibeus > Artibeus jamaicensis. The sequence continues at coordinate 36,976,101 of NW_026522030.1, read as the reverse complement.
GGGCTCCTAGGGAGGGGCTCACTTAGAGGAAAACTGAGACTCAGAGCTGACTGTGGGCCACGGCTGGGGTTGCCATGGTAGGAGAAACTCCCAGTCTCATGTGAGTTGAAAAGTGTGCTAGAGAGGAGCAGGCCAGGTGCACTGTTTCCTCTCTGGCTCCTCCCCACAGGTAGCACCACAGTGCAGCAAGGAGGGTTGCCCCACCCTGGTGAATATCTAAGGCTCTGTCCCCTTACAGCCTATCAGCTGTGCCAAGACAAAGAAGTGTGGCCCAAATGAAAGAACAGAGTAAAGCCTCAGAGCTAAGCGATGAGGAGATTGCCAACCTATCTGACAGAATTTAAAGCCTCAGTAATCAAGACGCTCACAGATCTGATTAAGCTGGGTTGAAAAATAAAAAAACAAATGAAGGATCCCCAAAGTGAAATAAATCAAAATATTCAGAGAACCAACAGTGACAGAAAGGAAACCAGAACTCAAAGCAATGATTTGGAACAAGAGAAATGAATAAACACTCATCCAGAAGAAAAGGAAGAAACAGGAATCCAAAAAAATGAAGAGAGACTTAGGAACCTCTGGGAAAACTTGAAACGTTCCAATGTCCAAATTATAGCGGTGCCAGAAGGAGAACAACAGCAAGAATTGAAAATTTATTTGAACAAGTAATGAAGGAAAACTTCCCCAATGCTGCAAAGGAAATAGACTTCCAGGAAGTCCAGGAAGCCCAGAGAGTCCCAAAGAAGTTGGACCAAAGGAAGAACACACCAAGGCACATCATCATTAAGTTATCCAAGATCAAAGACAAAGAGAGAATCCTAAAAGAAGCAAAGGGAAAGGAGACAGTTACCTTTAAAGGGGTGCCTGTTAGACTATCAGCTGATTTCTCAAAAGATACCTTGCAGGCCAGAAGGGGCTGGAAAGAAGTATTTGATTTCTCAAAAGATACCTTGCAAGCCAGAAGGGGCTGGAAAGAAGTATTTCATTGGCTGAAAGTCATGAAAGTCAAGGACCTACACCCAAGATTGCTCTATCCAGCAAAACTTTCATTTAGAATGGAAGGGCAGGTAAAGTGCTTCCCAGATAAGGTAAAGTTAAAGAAATTCATCATCACCAAGCCATTATTATATGAAACGCTAAAGGAACTTATCTAAGAAAAAGAAGATAAAAAAGAACAGTAAAATGACAACAAACTCACAACTATCAACAAATAAACCTAAGAGAAAAGAAAAACAACAAAAACAGAAACTAAGCAAACAACCAGAACAGGAACAGAATCAGAGAAATGGAGATCATAAGAAGGGATTTCAGTGGGGAGGGGGAAGAAAGGAATAGGAGGGGAAGGTACACGGAGGAAGAGGCATAATGAGTAGGCATAAAATAGATGGGGAGAGATAAAAATGGTATAGAAAACAGAGGACTCAAAGAACTTATATATACAATCCAGGGACATGAGCTAAGGGGGTGGGAATGCTGGAGGGTTGGGGGACAGGGTGGAGGGGAATAGAGGGGGAAAAATTGGAAAAAATGTAATAGCATAATCAATAAAAATACTTAAAAAGAATGTGAAAATATGATATTAAAAAGATATCTGTGCTCCATGTTTATCATAGTATTACAATAGTCAAGGCTATGAAAACCCAGTGTCCATGAACAAAAAATGGATCAAGAAGATGTGGTGTGTACATGTATATAATAGAATATTATTCAGTTATGAGGAAGAAGGAAATCCTGTTGTTTATTGTAACAGGGTGGGTCAGGCCAGATTACTGGGGAGCAGAGAGGGACCCCAAATCCTGCATGAGAAGCTGCCCCTGACTCCTGGGAGAAGGGAGGCTGTGGGGAGAAACTCCAAGGTGGTGGACTGAAGCAGCAGCTGGAGAAAAAGCCCACTTCCCCAGGAGGAGATGGGAGGTACTGCAGCAGAGGAGGCTGCTGAGGCAACTATAAACAAGGCAATGCAGTTGTATGCAACTGGTGAGCTTGAGAGGTAGCTGGAGGGAGCTTGTACAGAGCCTGTTATGAGCTGGGGTTGGGGACACCTGACCTCAGACTGTGACACTTGTGCCCCTGTGCATAGTTGGGAAACTGTTCCCTTCTGCAAAATGGCAGCTGGAAGAGGGTCAAAGACACTGGGGAGCTGACAAACATGGTGCACAATGGTGCACATTGGCTGAAGCTCTGGATGCTCCATTGTGCATGGATTTCTGGGCTGAGTCTCTAAAAGGGAATGTGCTGGGAAACATGTAGTCTTTCCCCTCCCCTCACTAGCCCAGTCAGCCACAGGGGCTTAAGTTCCTGAGACTGCAGGCTCCAAAGACCATGTGGTCTATCAGCATTTCCAGCACCCCACTTGTACAATGCTGGCTAGTCCTGTGCGGCCCGCCCTGCTAGGTGTACACAGACTCATGAGAGATGCCTGGAGTTGAACCATGACCAGGAACCTGCCAAAGAGCCTGGATTAATATACAACAGCCACTTGTGCTCCCCAAAGGCTGGTACTTTTAAAATTGGAAAAGGGATTCCAGACACTTCCTGGAATTGGTCTGGCCTGGCAGAGGGTGGCAGGGTTATTTGTCTTTGGTTTTAAAGGGAGCAGGGCTCTGAGACAGAAACTTGCTATTATTCCAAAACTGTATGGCCTTTAAATAAAACACTTCTTTTCTTTTTCACCAAACTTCTGACTCCGGAGTTTTGCCTATAGGCAGTGAGCAGTATAAGTCCATTGACTGTTCTGCAACAGCACTGGCTGTTCTGTAACATTGTAACAATGTGGATGGGCATTGAGGTCATTATGCTAAATGACATAAGTGAGACAGAGAAAGATGAATATTATGTAATGTCACTTATATATGGAATCTAAAAGAGTCAAGTGACAATTTTTTAAATGTTCCCCTTTTATGTTGCTGAACCATGGTACCATCACCTCTGCTCCATGCCGTGCTACCCCATTATTGATACTTAGCTTATTATACACCCAGCTGTATGGTCTCTGAAATTAGTTAAGTGGCACATGGAAACCCCATCTCTATTTAGGACAATCTGTCACTTTCCATATTATAACAACTCATCAGTGACCATGGAGCAGGACAACACCCAAACCCCTTCCTGTGAATACTGCTGTAGCCCTTGAGTTCTCATTGTCCACGGCCCCCACAACCCTCCTGAAATCTAGATGCATTTTGTGCTCTGGCTCAGAGAGGACAGACTGTGTACAGACTATGAGCTTTAGAATCACACAGACTCAGGAGTGAATCGTGACAATTATTAGACTTTAGGTGCTACTGTGCCTCCCTGAGTCTCGGGTTCTCTCTGTGTGAAGTAGGGATAACTCTTTGTCTAGAGGATTATTGCAAAACTTTATGTGGGATCATCCTTCTAAATTATATAGCACAGTTTCTAGTATTTGGCATGGGCTCAATAATTAATTTCCTTCCAGTGTGTTTGCTATGCTTGGCATGTTCCTGGGCCTGCTCCCACTGTCTCCTCTCTGCTGGTATTTCTTGCCACTGAAGCTCTACTTGGCTATCTGCCCCATGTCCTCTCAGACACAGTTCAAGCATCATCTCCTGCAAGATCATTTAAGTTCTAACTATCCTTTACCTTGGTTAAGCGTCAGTTCTCCGCTTGAATTATGTGAATACATCTCTATTGCAGTACTGACACTATAACAAACAATGCCAACATCAGCGACAGCAATATTACTATGGTGGCTTATGTGCATTTATAATGTGTTAAATACTGTGCAAGCACTTCACAGACATGACTTCAGCTGGTCCCACAAAAATGAGTCATTTAGTCACTGTTATTACTCCCATTTATAGATGGTGACCATGAGGCCAGAGAGTTTAGATACCACATGGAAGGCCATGCAGTCAGGAAGTCATTTACCCAGACAACCCAGCTCAAGGACACAATTTCCTGTTTGTTTGTTTTCCTCCTTCAATAGCCTCTGGTTTCTTGGAGGGTGAGGATACTACTTCTTTTTTTATATCCCTGTTACCCAGTAATGTGCTTGGCACATGGTAGGTGCTCAATAAATGTTTGTGGAATGAATCCTTCTTTCTGAGTTCAAATATGACCAGTAGTTTTCAGATGAGGACTATGTATGATAAAGACTCTCTCCTTGCCCAAAGTTCACTCAGGCTCCTCTGAACCTTCTCTTCTATGAGGCCCTCATTTTTGGGCCTCCTTGTTCATCTTCTCATTTTCCAGTATTAATAAGAATCCTGTTAAGTCAGTTTGTAGAGAATCCTTCACCATAGGTATCTATCATCCTTGATATCTGACCAAATTCCTCATTCTACACCACCTTCTACATGATGTCAGGTACCTTGGCCTGCCTTCAGCAAGAATCCTATTAAGTCAGTTTAGAAAGACTCACCCTACTACCTTCGTGATTTTCCATCCACTGACACCTGCCCCACTCTGCTTCTTGGCCACGAATCCCCACTTTTCCTTGTTCTATTCAGAGTTGAGACTAATGTCTCTCCCTTACTGAAAACCCTGTTGTGGTGTCCCTTGATGTTAAAGGTTTCCTTAACATCTTTAACAACTGTCAGAATTCATTCTGAGTTAACATATTTGAGATTGAGCAGTCCTCATTAGGTTCAGAAAGGGCAGGACTGGAATCTTAGAAGTTCGATGTCTGGGTTCAGGTGTCTGTGTACCTCTGCATTACTTCCCATCCAGAGACTGATCAGGTTTCCACCTGAGATCCATACCCAATCTCACCAGCAAAGGCAAGACAGGCTTAGTGCTAAATTCTAAGGTATGTCCAGTGTTTTTGCTGTATTCTAGACACATGTCTTTGCCATAGATGTCTTTGCCTCAACCGTTTTTGCCACACTACTAATTGACCATAAGGCAATTTTGGCATTAAAAAAGATAAAGTCATGACAAATAAGAGATGGACATTAAAAAATTATAAACATGAAAACACGAATCACGGAATTTAAAAAGATTATTTAAAGTGTGTATAGACTCATGGTAATACTGTGCAAATAACTGACTTTATTTTGGGGATTGTACCAAAGCACTGTCTTCTTTCTACGAGAAACGTGGGTCCAGCTCCGTGTAGTCAAGGAGGGTCATTGCCTCTCTTTCTCCTCCCAGTGTGGTGTGTTGTTTCACAATAAGAAATGAACTCTCGAGGCAAATCATTACCATTGGGAAGAAGTGCTGACTAGTTTAAGATCACCTTCACCATATCTACTCATCACTCTGTAGACCACTATGAGGGCTAGATAAGATTGATATATAATATAAAAATAGGAGTAAGTGTGTGAGGTTTGTCAACAGGAAAACAAAACAATACTGACAACTAGCTTAAATACATGAAGTCTACCAAAGACAGTTGATTCATCAATTATGCTGAGTGAAATAAGCCAGGGGTTGAAAGACAAATGCCATATGATCTTACCTTTAACAGGAAGCTAAACAACAAAACAGACAAGCAAGCAAAATAAAAACAAAGACACTGAAATAGAGAACAGGGGGACAGCAACCAGAGGGGAGAGGGGACGGAATTTAAGGGGAAAATGGGAGGGATTTAGAGGAACAAGTATAAAGGACACAGGGACAATAACTAAAGGGGGTGGAAACAGGAGGGAGGTGGGGTGCATGGGGGAGAGGTGGGCTGGGATGGGAGAAATAAACAGAAAACTGTACTTGAAAAATAACTAAATAAAAATAAAAAACAAACAAACAGAAAACACTCAAACTGTCAACCAGTTATTTTATCTTTTTTTTTTTTAAGAGCAAAATTGCCTATGGTCCATTAGTTGTGCAGTGCAAATGTTTGCAGCAAAGCTGTCTATGGCAAAGATGCAATGGTGAAAGAACCTACAACCATTCCAAGGGTACTCAGATCATAAAGGGTCAGGATTCACTTCACTGCAGCTTTCCAGGCTAATCATAAGCAAAGGAGGTACTGCCATTTTGTTAAGAATGTGCCCTGTTGTCATTAGAACCAGCATTAGAATAAATTCCTAGCCTGAGAGAAGGTAAGAAAAAAAAGCTTTGGGCTGCTTTGTAAATGTGTGCACAAACCCATGTTTGAAGGACATGCTGGGCCAAGACCAGCACATCCTGGGATATGTGTCTGGCCCAAGATGATCCTGGATTTGGTGTATTTGTTTAAGTTAACATATTTGAAAACATTTGCACATGAAGATGAACAATTATATTTTTGTCTGAAGCAATGGCATATAAAAGAGAAAATCACAAAGACCTTGAACAGAAGACAGACCTGCCTCTGCCTTCAAGTTTGCATGCCTCCCAGGGGTTGCCCTTCTGTTCTTGTCCTGTGTGCCTGGCTCTCAGTCCCTCCAGCAGAGAAAAATCTTTGTTTATGTACACAATGCCCAGTGTGGAGATGCTGCCATTATTGCAATTTTTTTTTTTTTTAGTTTTTGATTGTAATTTGTGCTTTCTCCACAGCTTTTTTTCTAGGGCCACTTAAGAAGAATAAGAAGCAAGAGCTTCCTTTGTGGTATGACAAGAATGGAAACACAAAGGGAGACAAAAGGCATCCCTGGTAGGTTTTCTCTGTAACCAGTTTTCTCTTAAACCAGCTTGGCAAACTGAAAATGAAGCTGTGTTTTCTGCTCCCACAATGGAAGAACATGACATTTGTTAAACGCTGAAAGAAAGGGCCCATCACTGCCATATTATACCAACTGACAATGAATCTTATTTGGAAAAGTTTCCTATTCTTTCAAGCCCAGAGAGAATTGATTCAAAGAAAAAATGATTCAGTATATCAGCTCTATTGTTTCTTCCTAAAGCAAGTAATCCTTCTCCTTGGGCCCATTCAGGCTCACAGCCCTGTATCCTCCCATTGAATAATTGACTATATCCTTATTCTTGCTTATCATGTAAACAAGAGTTGTTAACTGTACCAGGGTCAAAATTCTTCAAATAATTGCAGGCTGGGATTTTGGAATTTTTAACATTTTTAAAAATGACTAGGAGGAATAGCTTTTCTCCCAAATGGCATTTTTTCTCTTTCTCTTAAGATAGCTTTCTTGTTCCATGTCCTATGTTCATGTGCCACAAGTAAAAACTTTGGGGAGAAAGACTGAAACATGATCAAAATGTGGACATTGTGAAGAAGTCCACAAGAAAACTGGGACCAGGGAAAGAAGGTAGTAGCTGAAGAGACAAAGGTCATTTCCAGCTGGTGTGACACAGAAGACTTCATTGAGAAGGCCAGCATTTAATCTGGACTTTGTGAGGTAGTTACAGTTTCAGTGGGGAAGTGTGGTGGTGAGGAGGAGCAGAAAGAAGAAAATGACAAGAGAAAATAAGAGATAAGGAAACTTTAAAAACATTACGTGCAAATATTCAACTTGGCTCTAGCACTGAGTATAGAGAAGGTCACTTATGAAGGAAGGTTGGGGCCAGGCTATGAGTGATTTTTAGTGTTAAGGAATTTGGACATATTTCATTATGTACCAGGCCATGTACCAAGCATTTTACATTTATTACCTCGCTAATCCTCACATCAACCCAATGAGGCTCAAAGGTTCCGTTAGTGACTGACCCAGGAGCATGCAGCTGGTAAACAAGAGGTAAAATTGGGTCTCACATCTGTGCAGCTCTAAGGGCCATGTTCGCAGTCCCTCTAGGTTATCTTGCTAACATCAAACGCTGTTGGAAGCAAATTAATCTCGGAGCGAGGACTGGGGGTAGAGCCCAGCTTCATGGCCACTGCAGTAGGCTTGAGATAAAATGACAAGAGCTGGCATTAGGAGGTGGCTTAGTGATGGAGAGGAGGCACTGTGAGGGGGACTCATGAATAATCATGAAGTAGGTTGTCAGAGGGGAAGGGATTGGAGGACTGGGTGAAAAAGGTGAGGAGATTAAGAAGTGCAGAGTGGTAGTTACAAAATAGTCACAGGGATATAAAATACAGCATAGGGAATATAGTCAATAATATTGTGATGACTATGTATGGTGCCAGATGGGTACAGAAAAGATTGGGGGAAAATTTATGAAGTATATGATTGTCTCACCACTATGCTGTACCGCTAAACTAATACAAAATAATATTGAATATTAACTATAATGGAAAAATAAAGGTTAAAGGTCAATGCTGTAAAAAAAGAGACTTAATAGACTTCTAGGCAACTATATGCAGCAGCAACAACAATAACTAACACAAAGGAAATAACTATCATGAGGTGGGTTGATTATCAGGGGTCAAGAGACAGGGAAGAATCAAACGTGACTCTAATGGGTTTTCCAGCCTCAGTGCGGAGAGCATAGGGCTAGTCTTGACAGAAAAGGGGAAGCCAAAATATTTTGGGGGAAGGTGGTGGGTTTATCCATAACTTATATCCTTTTTGACTCAAAAGTTGAGTGTAGGCCCAGAGCAGCACCCTGGAGGGTTGAAGGTGATCCAGACAGTGCTCTGCCTTGCAGTGAAACCAAAATGCATAAAGTCTCTGCTGCCCCTATGCCCTCAAAGCCTTTGGGTGAGCAAAAAGAACAAGCTCTTTATTGAAATGCCTTTGAATAGAGCTACCCCATAGCCCTGGGAAGATTCTAAAAAGGGGGGAAAGAGAAGTATTCAGCAAAGCTTAGAGGCTATGGGCAACTTTTTAGGTTATAACTGCTACAGAGCAATGTGTGGGTACCAGGAGAACCCTAAGACTAAGAATAGAAGCGCTCATCAAATTGCTCTTTTTGAAGAGCAAAAGTGGAGGGAGGTTTAGACACATCCACTTGACTGTCATGACAACAAGGAGGTATGTGTATGTGCACATACTTATATACATACAGTGCTCTCTTGAGTCACATGACTGGGCAATGTTAAATATGTTAACCATTGTTCCAGAAAGCAGCGATATGTGATGTGAGTGTGGTTTCTTGGGTGACAGAATGTACTTTTTTGAAATCCTTTGTAGGGTAATTTTGCTCGCAAAGTCTCCCCATCCGCCATGGATGAAAAGTGAAACTACCAAGACATGATCTGCTTGGGGAGGAGAGGTGGTCAATCTCTCCAAGAAGAAGGGCCAAGAGCCCCTTCCTCAAGGGGCTTTTATTGGGTTCATTTGCACAAGAATAGAGGTAAGGATCAAACAACAGATAGCATTCAAAGAACAATGAGGGCTTATTCTCAGTCAGGGTCAGATAGCTAAAGAGCTATAAAACTTTGAGGAACAAACTCTTGCTTGGACCCTTATCATTTAAATGAGAGCATTCTAAAAAAAGCAGGTTTCACAGGATTTTACATATTCTTTCTTAGGCCCAACCATCCCGATCCTGCTCTAGCCAGCAAAGGGCTGCACTGCCTTCCCCATCATAGGTTTTTAGGCTTAAGTGGATTAGAGCCAGGAAGTGCTTCTCCCAGATGGAAATGAGGACTCTGCTATGTCAGAATAGCCAGGGGACAAGGGTCCATCACTCCCTTTTTGTTGCAGTCCCTTGAGTCCTTTCATGATGGCATCCCAAGTGATCTTGTCTGGCTTAAGTTGCCCCTCCTCTGAGAAGGAGGGGTCATACCCATCATAGACTAACTGAACAAGCATCGGGGGCAGGGGACAAGCTTTGTCTCCTTAGTGGCTCACATTCCCTCCTCTGAGGAGGGCTAGATAAGATTTATGTATAATATAGAAATAGGAGTAACTGTGTGAACTTTGTCAACAGAAAAACAAAACAATACTGACAACTAGCTTTGCTGCTCCTCTGAGGAGGTCGCTCACTCAGCCTTGGCCATGGGGGGCAGTTACAACTCCTGAAACCAGGCAGAGCGGTTCCCAACAATCCTCATCCAATGACATATTTTTTTTCCCATTGCTGAGAGAGAGACAGAGAGAGAGAGGGAGAGATCGATTGGTTGTTTCCCTGTATGTGACCCAACTGGGGATTGATCTTGCAGTTTGTGTATGTGGATATGTGCCCTGACCAGGAATCAAACCTGTGACCTTTTGTTCTACTGGACAACGCTCCAACAGACTGAGCCATGCTGGCCAGGGTGGCAGAATGTGCTTTTCAACCAGCATTGCTTTTCCCACAAAGAACCATCAGAGAAGTGTTTGATTTTATATAAACCACTTCAGTTAAATGCTAGCATTTTCCCACATATCTTCTATGACCTCAATTGGGCAGTTTTATAACATCTATTTTATCAGGAGATATTAAATAATGAAGTGTTCTATAGAAGTGAATTTTCCAGTTAAATATGGAGTTTCCCTTAATGCCAATGAAAAACTAGTGAATTTTCTTGGGTGAAAATTCTTCTAAAATGTAACAGACACTTCTGTCACCATAAACAGCATTAAATAAAATGAAAATCGCTTTCTTTTGGTGTGACTTAGTGTTGTCATTACTGACTCAGAGAAAGTAGAGCTAATTTTTTCTCTTTAAATGGCCTTGGACTGCTCATGTTTTGAGTTCATTCATCTCCCATTGATAGGCTCCTGACTCTCAGTCTGACTAACTCACGTCACAGCCCCGCCTTGTTTCACCTCCCTGCATTCTAACTGCAATGGGCAGCTGTGGAGGTGGGGGAGGAGCAGTGGTTTCTATGGCATTTAATGCCTACCACTGCGAGGAGTTTAGTGCATAGGTTGTCTGATACCCATGCTGGCATTCAGTAAGTCTTATTTTTTTAATTTCTAATTTTCTGGTTCTGAGTAGTTGAAGTTTCTGCATAAGAGATCTTCAGATAAATTAAGTATCATAATATTTTAGGCAGGAAATTTTTCTAATTAATCTTATTTGAGCTCTTTTTGCTTTGAGGGAGTTAGGATTGAATATCTCTAGATATTTTAGGGAGAGCAGTTGCTAAGTGGAATAGACAGGTCTGCCTCAGGTGAGGACAGAAGCAAGCCCTGATGAATAATAATAGCAGCTGTGATATGCAAGCCCTCCTCTAAACATTCTACCTGTATAACTCTCACTTAACCTATCCAGTGACTCTCATTGGAAAGTATATTCTTATTTTTCAGCAGAGATACCTGAAGCTTCAAAAGGCAAATTAACTTATCCAAAGACACAGAGCTGGAATTCCCACACTGTCCTCTCAAACTCGACCCTGCTGAAGGCCTCCGGCTCACTCTGCTGGATGACTCATCAGTTTCTACAGAGGGGAGGAGAATGCCTGGAAGCCTGAGGTTAGAGGGGTGTTCCATATTCAGTGTCCATGGCTACTGCTTTCAAGCAAATAAAGAGCCTGCTGAGAGACAGGTGCATCAGCAGCGGAGCCTTGTCCACCACACTGGAGGCTAGACAGCTTCAGGCCATGCTGACCAGCTGCTCAGTCACTGGAGCCTTATTTCCCCTTATTTTATGGGGCACATTCCTCCATTCAATGGACTCAAAGGAAAAGAAAAGCCTATTAGAAGAAAAGAATCATGACTGTTAGTCATTCTTCCTTTTGCTTTCTACAGTTCAGAATTCATCTGTTATTTCCTGTGAAACCATCGACTTGTAATAGTATGAAGATTTTGGGTACACCCTTTGCACAGATTTATCAGCTATTAACATTTTATCACAATTACTTTTTCACTTTGTCCCCCTGCTTCTACATATTCAAAAACAGAAACAAAAACAAAAAACACGTTATCAACTTGCAGAAGAGGATTTTAAAAAGCCTGAATACAAAGAAAGACACAGGGTTACTAGCCAGTCTTGACCATCCTTTCTCTGGCTTTGGCAAGAGGACCTACTAATTATTCAGGTTCCTCAGATTTTATTACTGAGCAACAGCTCCTTTGGACTATGCTTTTTAAGTTGAGAATTTCTTAGATGCCCAGAGCAGAACTAGCACAGAATAAAATAAGCTGCTAAAGAAAGTCAAAATCCAAAAAAAAAAAAAAAAGGCATGATAGAACGGCATGAAAAGGTGCATGTTTTTAGCTGGCAATTATAAAGCTACTGCATTTAATTGAGGTAACAACGACACAAAGTAGAATGTAATTATTTTCTGTCCAGCATCTGTCTTTGATTCTATTGTTTTGTTATTCATTTCTGGACATTGGTGAGAGATGTTTCTTTCCTTTTTCACTTTTTCCTTATCAGTCCACTGCAGCAAAACATCCTGTAGCTTGAAAGTTATGTATGGATACATGCATGGGTACATTCAAGAAATATTCAAATTCTGTCTCTCTCTCATAAACCCTGCATTTATTTTGGTTATATTTTCAACCTCCCCTTGTCTTTCCCTCTTCATTTTTTTCCTCCCTTCCTTCTTTCTAAAAATACTAGCTAGGAGCTATTAAAGTGCCAGGCACTGTGCAATGACCTAGAACTATATATTTGTATAAATATATTTATACCCTCATAAATATATACAAATACGCATATGTATATGAATATGTATACAAATAATTTGCAGAAATATTTATAAGTACATTTATATACTTATACAAATGTATATTTAAAGGCTCCTAGTTTATCAACAAATCATATTGCAGCATATATATATACATACACACATATTAACTAAGAGCCTATACATATATATTAGGAACCTTTATTTAAAATATTAACTATGAGCCCTCAAAGTGGCAGTGTAGTCACTTCCACAGTGACTTAAAGGTTCCTAATTGATATATATAGTCTTTAGTCTTTAGGGATAATATACATAGGGATATAGTATATATATTTATGCACTCTGCCTACCTTTAGAGTTATATACTTACCCTTTACCTTATGTTTTGGATAATTGGGTCAATATAATATAGTCAACTCTTTACTAAACTTTAATGACATTATGATTCAAGATACTCATTTGTTTCTTTGGAATAGGAACTATAGCTAGCTGAAGTTCAGTTCAAAGTTTATAACCTTAAAAACTCCATCAATTTTATTAGTTAAAAGAGAAAATATAGTTTTTAGATGATGAGAAAAATGTGCCTAAGAGAGACTTTTTCTCTGATCATAGTCATTTAGAATAAGAAACAATAGAATACATTAACAGGTAAATGAAGCTAAATTTAGCCATGTGGAAAAATTAAAAAATTATAGACTTGTCAGAGGGTGTGTAAAATTCTGAATGAAAAGAAAATTAGTGAGTCTATACCACATATAATGGACAATTCTAATTCCTTTAAAATCCAGGTTATTCGCCCTTCAGAAAAAATCTCTAGTTTTTATTAAGTAGTAGAGTGTGTTTGCCTTCACCATTAGCAGCTCTTTATAATTATATTGTCAATCTGAAAGAGCAGGCAAGGCCAAGTTTAAACATACCATAACTTCACAGCCCTAAGACTTGATAGGAGTGAGGCAGTCACTAAAATAAATGGACTATGGAGAGAATTTTTTTTTCCCAGAAGAAGCAATATTATGTGAATGACAAATCCTTTAATTATTCAAGACAATATCTGATTAAGGATCTCATCATCTTTTTACAAAGACCACCTAAAGCACAACCACCGGGCCTCCAGGAACTAACCAGGAAGACACTCCGCGTGGCCACCAGTGTTCCTGATCTGTGAAGGAAAGGAAGACTCAAGGACATTTTCAGGTTGCTTGGTTTTTGAGTCTATCCGCCAGGTGAGTTCCATTTCACTAAGAATTCCCAGATATGACAGGCAGTCAACAGCTTTGCTGGGCATGACAAGTTTCATTTCAAGGAGTCCAGGTTGGAATTTCAAGCAGACTGGCTGCTGTTATAGGTCCAGTGAAGCCAAGGTTTCAGTTGCCTTCCGGCACTGCCTCACTGCGCACATGATCACAGAACCGCCCGGGCAGATGTGACAAAGGCTGGGAAGGAACTAGAGAGTCCCTTAAAACAAAAGCACGTTTCATCAGCTTTTTGAATCAAGTACCTTTTTATAATGACGGATCTTATATTTGCAATATGTACGAGGAAAGGAGGCATTTAAGATAAAGTCTGGGGAAGGGACTTCCTCTTTCTCACTGGTAACTTACTTTTACTGACCTGTGAAAGAATATTGGATACTCTGCTCTCTGATTCAAATTTTATTGGACTTCACCCACAGTTTCTAAAATGGGCACATTTAAAAATTTTACAAATGTTTGACTTAAGTGTCAAACAAAAGAAGTTTAAAAATGTCAGTCTAGCTGTGGCTGGGTTGCTCAGCTGGTTGAATTGTCCTTCCATGCACCAAAAGGTTGTGGGTTCTATTCCAGACAGGGCACATATCTAGGTTGTGGATTCCATACCCTGTTGGAGCACATTCAGGAGAAAAGGAATCGGTGTTTCTCTCTCAAATCAGTGTTTCTCTCTCTCTCTTAAATCAATAAACATATCCTCTAGTGAGGATTTAAAAAAAACGAAAATATCAGTCTATATTTTACATTGCTACATACCAAATATACACATTACATGTATACATGAAACACATACAGAGTAATCCTAGCTTGAAATATTCTGTCCAGTTGTCGGCTAACATCCACACAGTCTAAATTTTAGTTTTGAAAACATGGTCTCTGGACCCATAGAAGACACTGTTTTGACTCTAAGAGTGAGCTTCATATTTTAATTCAATAGATGTTTTCTGAAAACTTCTCCAGATGCAGTGTTGGTGTTTTAATTTAATATCTAGTGAAATCAGAGGACTTTTAGTGTGTGGCATATGGCATGTTATTTTTTACTTGTTTCCCTTAACAAGACATGATTTATTATAACACTCTCGAATGCAGTACTTGACATATAGAACCTTTTAGAAAAATTGATTTTTATAATTATCAATAATATTTATTATATGAAACAATATATTTTAATATATGATATAGCATCACATAAATAAATGTTATAATAATACATATTATAATGTGTAACCATATGATATCTGAGAGCATTTAATTGGTTCTGTTGGCACGAGCAAGTCATCTTTTTGTTTTACAGACAAGAACAGTATTAATATCTTCCTCATAAGTTGTTATGAGGAAAGTGAATTAATACATGCAAAGTTGTCAGAAAAGATCTTGGCACATTCTTGGAGACATTGAACTAACTTGACACATAAGCTCAAAAAACCAAGCCACCTAGAAAATGAACAGGGCTTTGATAAATGTTGTTGCTACTCTTGTTATTAAAGTCCTAGTTTCCTCACCTGTAGACTGAACAGGTGGATTTGATATTGACAGTCTCTGCAGTTTCTCTCTTTGGGGGACCCTCTGCTGCTCTATCCTTTAACTTTATGAAGTGACCAATATCCTAGATGAGTGGGTCAGGTTAAATTGAACACAAATAAAAATTCACCCTGACTTCCGCCAAGATGGAGGCATAGGTGGATATGCCGTGCCTTCTCACACAACCAAGTTTAGAGACAACTAAATATTAGCAACAGAAAACATAGCCAGAACACAGAAAATTGAACTTTTTGGAAGTCTGTTAATAACAAATTCTTCAGCCTGACCTGAAAGGGGCGAAACCAGCAGCTGGTGGAGCGGGGTTGCACAGGAAAACTCAGTCAGATGGACTCAGGCGCGGAATCCAGGCGCAGGGTTGGACCTAGTGAGCGACCGAGCGACCACGGGAAAACAGCGAGGGAGCAGGGCTGCGGGTTGACTCTGGTCGCGCATTTGTGCGCAGATAGACAAGCGAGGGAGTGGGCAATTGGACCGGAACCCAGCGGTCCCTGCGGCAAGCGGCAGGGAGGGTGCCGCCATTTCCCTGCTCTGACCCCACCTCCACATACAGCGTCATAACCCAGCGACTCTGAGTGGCCCAGCCCAGGTGAACCAGCTAAGCCTCTGCTCCTCACCCAGCAGCACGAAACAGCAGAGGGTGCCTGCCATTTCCCGCTCTGACCACGCCCCCACATGCAGCGTCACAACCCAGCAACCTGGGAGTCCAAGGCGCCGCTCCTCACACTTAAAGGGCCAGAACAGACCAAAAATGGCTCAAGAAGATCTCAAAGCCCCAGAGCCTATAAATCTAAGCGATGAAGAAATAGCAAAACTCTCAGACGCACAGTTTAAAACACTGGTGATCAGGATCCTCACAGAACTGGTTGATTATAGCCACAAATTAGACAAATATATGAAGGCAAAACTAATTGAAATGAATGGAATTGCACAGGAAACCAATAGCAATGAGAAGGAAACTGGGACTCAAATCAATGGAGTGGGCCAGAAGAAAGCAAATAATGGCCAAACACAAAAGAGTGAAGAAGCAAGAATTCAAAGAACTGAGGAGAGGCTTAGGAACCTCCAGGACATCTTTAAACGCTCCAACATCCAAATTATAGGGGTACCAGAAGGGGGAAAGGAACAGCCACCAGTGGAAAACTTATTTGAACAAATAATAAAGGAGAATTTCCCCAATCTGGCAAAGGAAATAGACTTCCAGGAAATCCAGGAAGCTCAGAGAGTCCCAAAGAATTTGGACCCAAGAAGGAACACACCAAGGCACATCATCATTACATTAGCCAAAATTAAAATGAAGGAGAGAATCCTAGAAGCAGCAAGAGCTAAGGGGACAGTCACCTACAAAGGAGTCCCCATCAGACTGTCAGCAGATTTCTCAAAAGAGACCTTACAGGCAAGAAGGGGCTGGAAAGAGGTATTCCAAGTCATGAAATCCAAAGACCTACAACCAAGATTGCTCTATCCAGCAAAGCTTTCATTTAGAATGGAAGGGCAGATAAAGTGCTTCTCAGATAAGATCACATTCAAGAAGTTCATCACCACCAAGCCCTTATTATATGAAATGTTAAAGGGACTTATCTAAGAAAAAGAAGTTAAAGAAACATGAACAGTGAAAGGACAACAAACTCACAGTTATTAACGACCACACCTAAAACAAAAGCAAACTAAAAGGACAGCTAGATCAGGAGTGGAAACATAGAAATGAAGATCTCAAGGAGGGTTAGCAACAGGGGAGTGGGAGGAGGAGAAGGGGGCAGAAGGTACAGAAAATAAGTAGCATAGACAGTAGATAGAAAATAGATGGGGGGGCAAGAATAGCATGGGAAATATAGAATCTAAAGAACTTGAGACACATGGACATAAACTAAGGGCGGGTAATGGTGGGGACGGGGGGGTAGGGTGGAGGGGAATGAAGGGGGGGAATAGAACAACTGTAACAGCATAATCAATAAAAAATTTAAAAAAAATTCACCCTGATTTATTAAGAATCCATGGTAGCAAACAGAAGCAGATGAGTAACTATTTTGTTTTGCTACATGTGAATAACTTCTCAGTGTTTGCTTTTTCATAATGCCAGAATGATGAAATGGTAATAAGCAGGTAATTTCCTCTAGGGGCTTCACAACTTGGCCTAGTTTTGAATGCTTTGGGATCCAGAAGGACAGAGACCAAGCTCAGCCCCAACAGGGAGCAGAAGAGGTTGTAAATTGGGTATTTTAGCTCCCGGGAGGCTCACTCTGATACATTAATTTTGTGTTGTGAATCTGGGAGAATGGGTGTACAGGCTGAGAGCCAGTTGTTCCAGCAACTGCTGTTCAAATCCTTCACTGTCCGAATAGTTGCTCTCTTTCTCTTCCAATGCAAAATATAGGCTGGTCATGGGGGCTGTAAACTGCTTAAAATTAGGCTTTGAGCTAGTGAATATGTCCTCTCCTGAAAAAACATTTTTTCCTAACATTTCCCAGTATTTTTGCTCCATCAAAAATCCAAGTGTTACAATAGGCAGTTAAGTTAGATATTAATGAAAAAGAAGGAAGCCAGACACCTAATTAAGCTGGATCAACTAGGAAGGGGCAGTTTCACAGACACTCCCTTTGGTGGAGGAAAAATAGTATCCCCCCACCAAATGGAGACTAATCCCCAAGGAGGCAGGAAAGACTAGTTTTCCAATCTCCTTAAAGAACAACCATCCATTCCTCTGGATTAATGGGGGAGGGAGAACCAGTGAGGGAAAATTCCTCTGCAGAAGCATGCACAGAATATGCCAAGATGGAGACCATAAAGGGGAGGTTTCTAGCCTGGAAAAATCTAGGAAAAGGATTGAATAGGATAAGGGCAGGAAATCTGGGAAGATCCAGGAAAGGGATTTGATAGTTTGAAAGGAAGCCTACTTTTGCCCAGACCCAAGGAAATATAATAAAAGATTAAAAAGGCCCGAGGTGCATGCTTTCTTTAGCATATACATGGGCCAAAGTTCAGCGCTGATGGGCTGGATGGGAACAGAGACTGTGTTGGACTATTGGAGCCTCAGATACCAGGCTAATAGCATGGCAGCTCTGGGTTCTGGTCCCCCTCCTGGGCATGGCGAGGACAAGTGCAGGCCTGCGGCCCTAGAGGCTGGATATTTTCTACAGTGAGACAGAGCTGAGACACCTGGTCGTGGATGAGGCATTGGGCATGGTGCGCCTGGGGGCAGTCCTTTGTTTTTACTCCAGTGAATGTTGACACTGTATTTCAAATCTTCCTACATGTGTACCCCTGAAATGCATTTCCTGCAATACTGTGGAAGAATCTTATTTTCTCGGGCAAGACAAGGGCTCTACTTTTTAAAATTTCTAAATGCATAGAACAAGTAGTTTTTTTTTTTTAATATAGTGGTGAGAGACAAAGCAGTCAAAAAGATACAATTTTCTAGGGCAAAATATTATTCATCAATAGTTTAATTTCAATAATGTTTTACAAAATGAACCACTCCTGATTAGACATAAGTTTATTGGCCACACTGCTTGCAAAACGATTCCAAAGGAAAAGAAAGCCAAAAAGATAAACAGAGCATGCCCGAGAGAAAGAATAAAGGGGATTTTGGCTTGTGGTTTAACAGGTTTCTAACATTGTCCCTGACATAGCTTTTGTTGCATGTAAAGAATATGTAACATTCTTCAATGATAAATTGCGGTTCTGTTAGTCAACAGCTGGTACGTAAGTAACCTTGTCAGTTGTATTGTACCGAGGAAATAGGAGACTTACAGGGCCAGCATCAGGGCCCCATTTATGGAGAAGGCCAATCAAACCAGGCAGTACTGGCCAGGGTACACTGTGAAAGGCTGCATTCATCACCAGTGGTATGTACAAGCTGGGTCTTCATATTTCTTTTTGTCATGCAATGTCCTCTTTTCTTGTGGCCCCCTCACTTGGAACTGTGTATTCAGGGGACAAAGGTTCTCTAGTGGGTTTTGACTACCTCAAATTCCATCATGCCTAAGAATCCACGATGCTCACCAACTCAGCAAATTGCCCCAAACAAGGTTGGGACATTAAATGAATTCAAACTAATTGTATTATATAAACTTCATGGGTGAAAAGGGTCAAGTAGTAAGGGTCATCTCTGTATTATAATATTTAACAATTACCTTTTGTTCAAATGTTAGAATATTATGCAATCCTCCACAGATGCCTATAAACAGCATTCGTGTGCAATTTTAATGGTTAGGGAGAGATTTGTTACTCAGATGTGGGGTTGGCATGCTTCTAAATCCAAAGCATTTTCAAGTGTTCTCAATAGGGTGTAGCATAATAGAATGACCTCAAAGTATACGCTTGCCAAGGCAGCTCCCTTACACATGTAGTTTTGAGAACTATGGTATAAATGGGGGAAGAAGCTGTTAGTAGCACTTACAATCAGACACCTACTCTGTTCTAAAAGCGAGGCTGGGAGGCCTTCGGTGCATTGCCAGTATCTTTTCTTGAGTTTACAACTCAACCTAAATGTTTGCAGTGGGGAAATTTCAGTATGAAGTAATGAATGATTTAATCCTAAAAAATGTATTTTTATAAATAGTATAAAAAAGTGCAAAGTTTTAATGCTAAATGAGAAATCTCATTCTACAGAGATTACTGATTGTCACTGTGCTTAAAAGAAAATGAATCTAAAAACTTACGTAAGAAAAGAAAAACACCTTACAAAGAAATTCAACAAAAAATTCAGTCTGTGGAGCTCATGGGGCTATGAGCAATATTTTTCCTCCATTTATTTTTTGGTGGTCTCTGAATTTTCTGTACTAAATATATTTTTAATCAGCATATAATACCTTCACAGTGGAAACATGAACTGAATAAAAGCTACATTAAAAATCAAGTGCAAGATGATTGTTCACTGAGAGATGCAAAATTAATTTGTTAAAAAGTAAAAATAATGATTTGAAATATAAAAGAAAACTGTGTAAACGAATCACTGCATCCATGAAAAGCAGGACTGGATGGCACCTGGAGGTGCTTGGTGCCGTGTTTCCACCCAGTCAGGTCATCTGAAGGTGAGAGTTATGAAGGCTGGAGAGTTAAAAGCCTGTCCTTCTCACATTAGAAGAGAGAAGTGGAAAGAACATGACATTTTTTATTTAAAGAAGTCTGGATTCAAATTTTAATGCTGCTGCATAACGCTCTGTCCCTAAGGCAAATTACTTAACCTCTCCAAGCTTTACAGAGGAAAGTCCTCAGTAATACATACTTCTGCTGGTTTTCAGATTTAAATGAGAGAGGGTACTAATTGCCTGGTAGCTAACAAATGGCAGCTTTTTAACATTATCATTATTATTTGATCCTCTTCGATTCCTCAGTGGCCCTCAGATCATCACCAAGCCCTTATTATATGAAATGTTAAAGGGACTTACCTAAAAAAAAGAAGATAAAAAAGATGAACAGTGAAAGGACAGCAAACTCACAGTTATTAACCACACCTAAAACAAAAGCGAACTAAGAGGACAACTAGATCAGGAGCGGAACCATAGAAATGAAGATCACATGAAAGGTTAGCAACAAGGGAGTGGGAGAAGGAGAAAGGGGGAGAAGGTACAGAAAATAAGTAGCATAGATGGTAGGTAGAAAATAGATGGGGGGGGCAAGAATAGTAGGGGAAATATAGAATCTAAAGAACTTGAGACATGTGGTCATAAACTAAAGGGGGGGAATGGTGGGGGAGGGGATGTGCAGGGTGGAGGGGAATGAAGGGGGGAACAGGACAACTGTAATGGCATAATCAATAAAATATATTAAATAAATAAGTAAATAAATAAAAAGAAATATTTTGGTGCTTTTTCTCTTGAGTTTATAAGGGAATGAACGTAACTACTGAAATCTCTGTCCTGCGTGTTCCAATGTTGAATAGGATAAATATTTCAGGTCATGGCATATTTTCTTTTTACAGATAAGAGATATTGCAGTATCATCTCTTGATCTCTGGTCTCCTTCAGTTTCTTCCCCATTTTTGGTTTTGCTTTATTGAAGAATTTCTCAAAAGCACTTTCTATGCTGTCTCCACTCCGCACAGCCTCATTCTCTCAGATGCACTCCATTTGGGATTTTCTCCTACCACACCACCGAACCTGCACTTCTCATGGTCCCCAATGAACTCCATTTTGCTAATTCTGCAGGCAAAGTTTTAATCCTTGTAGTCCTTGATTTACTAGTGCAAGATCGTTCCCTCTTCCTTTCCACGTATTTATTTCATATTCCTTTATTATCTCTTCCCCCTGAATGTAGGCCAAATGAGGGTAAGGACTACTATACCTCCAGGTCCTAGAACGGAGAGCTTGCCTCATAGTAGGGACACAATATATGCCGGTGAAATGAATGACTGAAGAAGTAGTTTGGTGAATGAAAGATTGCAAGAAATGCACAGACTTTCCCTTGCTCTGTGTGACTCCTAAGTGGTCCCTAAGCGGAATGTGAATGCGTCCTCTAAGCTGAAACTGACCCCACCACCCATGGATGCCACTAGAAGTTCTTAGACTTCTGCTCAACGCTTATAATTTGTTGGCATGTGCGATGCTTTGGCTTTTGAGAGATGCATCTTTTACTTGGATTTTTCTGCTATGAGCTTTGGTTGCATATGCCCATGTTTACTGGTGTGTGACGTATACTGGGCCTGGCATCTGCTCTGCTTCCTGCCCCTGTATGTGCCTGTGCCCACGGGGTGTCTGGGAGTTTGTCAGCATGTTATAAGGAGGTTTAGAAAAATTCTCCTCTCTGAGCCTTCTGGCTTATCTTATATTGGCTGAGAAAGCTACCAAGTTTGCTCAGCTGGCAGAGCGACAGAATCAACCCATACAAGGAAATAAAACAGCTGCACTGTGGATGGAGAGCTTCCGAGGGCCAATGAAAGGGGAAGACGAAGAGATTATGGCTCATGGATGGCAGATGGTTGAGGTCTGGTTAGAAAGCGGGTTTGTCAAGAAACATTTTATCTTAGGCGGAGTAGGAACATGGGTATTTAAAACCATAGACAGGCCATTGACAAGGCTGGCAATCTCAAGCTCTGTGTCCCAGTGTAGTCCTCTCCCCTACCAGCCTGCCCCCATTTTTAGTCCCTATGAAAAATGCGAGTAGTTCTTGAGAGCCCTGAGTGTTTGGGATGCTGGGAGGTGTGTTACCTGTGCACTGTGGCCTTTCTCTGGAGCCCTCAGCCACTCAGCAGCATGTCTGTGCAGGTGCAGGGGCTGGGAGTGGAGCATTGACGTCTGCTGCACTGAGGCTCTGAAACAGGCATTAAGAGAGGAGATTTCCAGGACAGCCATAGAAAAAGAGCTTGCCATTCAGAGTGGCTTTCTGACTTCAGTGTTTTCAGAATGTGCTGTCTGTGACAGGAATCAGTTTCCCTGCTTCTTGCCAGTGAGCGTGCATGTTTTTTGCAATGTGAAATCGGGGGCTGGGAGAAGGAATGAACAAGTAAAAGGAGAAGAAGAAAGATAAATGAGAAGCATTGTTGTTTAGTTTTTTTTGAAAGATTATCTATTCTTCCTAATATGCTCTTTTTTTCTCCCCTAGAGAGTGTTACAAAATGAGAAGAGCAAATGCTTTGGAATTAGACACATCTGTGCTTGAATCCTGGCTGTTTCAGTTATAATGTTGATTTAGGCAAGAAACCTACTCTCTCAAAATTTCTTAATTGATAAAATTGGAGAAATAACACTGATTACACAGTATTGTTTTGAGTCTTAAATGAAATATCAGCAAAGTGCCTAGCATGGGGTCTGAAATAAAGCTCATTCTACATTGTAGTTACAAAAAGAGTGTGGGAAGCATCAGACATGGTATACCTGGGCTTCATTTGTTAAGTTACTCAGCAAATATTTAGATTGAGGACCTGCTTTATAACTAGAAATGTGTGATATGTTAGACAATATAGATATGCCTCCTGAAGGTGCGGATAGACAAAAATATGCAAAAATAATAAATAGGAGAATTGTAAAGCATGGCATGTGCTGTTTGGAAATGAATAGTGGAATGAAAGGGGAAACTGCTTTACATAGGGTGGTCAGGACAGGCTTCCTGGAGAAGGTGATGTTCATGCTGAGAATGAAGAAAGAGAAGGAACCAGCCATATCAGGACTGGGAGGTAAGGTTTTCAGGCAGAAGGAAGGATATACAAGCTAATATTTGTGACCAAATAACTCAGGCCGTCTGAGCTACTGAGAGAAGACCAGACTGCTGAGATGAGAGATTAGTGCCAAAGCAACAAGAGACCTGGGTGAAAGTATTGGTAGTCATTTCTAGGGAAAATCTCTCCCAAGAGATTGCTGTTCTACCCCATTTCCAACCCCAACCCCAAGAAAATGCTACTTTGTAAAAGATTTCTCCCTTTGGTTACTGCTCTGGTCTCTACAATTTTAGAAATGAAAGGATGCTTTTTTTTTTTTTGCAGTCCACAAGTTTGCCCATATAGAATATTCTAGTCATTAGTATTTGATTGTGTCTTGGTGTTGTTAGATGAGAGGGTGATGGGTTTTTGTGAGTGCTCCGTATTTCCTGTGAGAACAAACTCTCTGTCTCCTCAATTGCTTCCTAACAGAAGTCCTCCAGCCCATTCCCCCCGAGAAGCCCGGTGAAAGGTCGCACACTGCAGGCTTCGCACTCATGAAGTGCCTGTTGGAACCTGCTGGTGGGAATCGTGTTTTCCCCTGACCCAGGTGCCCCCGGAGGCTGCCAGGCTGCAGAAAAACTCAAACTCTATTTCTTGGGTCCCAGTGGATCTGCCTCCACTGGGAGGGCTGAGAACCAGAATCCTCATCCCCGCTGGGCAGGACCCGCCTTCCTCCCACCTGGACCAGGTTGGCGGGGAGTAGCCAGGGAACTTCATTTCGTTCATAACGGGAGAATCTGTGTTCTCTGTCCTTTAAAACCGGGGCGGTAGTCCTTTGAGTGGATGATGATAGTGGGGGAGTGGTAGGGAGGAGGCCTGATTGCACCACTTACTAGCAGAGTCACCTCGAGCAAATTGTTACCTTCTCTTAACATATGTTTTGTCTGTAAAAATAGGGACGGTTTTAGCTCTCTCTTAGTATTGTGAGGAAGATAAAATTAGAAAAAGCAACTGGCAAGCTAGCTATTAATTTACTCTTCCCTCCTTCTTTCCTTTTCCTTTATTAGTCAGTGACTCGTCTCTCGTTTGTCTCCTATCTTTTAATAGCTCATGGTTGGTGTGTGCAGAGAGCCCATGGGGTGTTAGTGAGGCCCCAACAATCAGTCATTTTCATCTCTTGTTAAATATCACGCCTAGTGCTTGGAGAAGAATGTGATCACAATATTTAAAATCAGGTCGGTTGTGGCTAATTTCTTTTACCTATGATCTTTCTTGCCCCACTGTGAGGCCTGAGCACCAGCTCCTATAACTGATAACCGTGCTGATAATAAATAGTGGGATTGGGCAGTAGAATAAAGAAAATACAAAAGAGAACAGGCCAGATAAGAGGGGAGGAAAGGAAAATAATGTTTAAGATAAAGGAGGTAAAACTTTTAAATTTCGTTTGAGGGAGAAAATGGCCAAGTAAAGCAGATAAAGTCCAAAATCAACGACAGAGATAATAGTAACAGTGATAATCTTCTTTGTAGCACGTTTGTCTTTCACAGTTAGGATAATTTTCTCAGGGCAAGGTTTGGGTTTGGTGAAGGTGGATAATAAACAGGAAAAATGGTACATTGAGCAACACATAGCCAACAACAGGCTAATGGTCCTGGCTGAACCCTTGGAATTTGATGAATGTATTTGTTTACTGAGGCTCACATCCAGGAAGAAGGAACGTAAATACCAATATAAAAAAATTGTGGGTGAATGAGTTTAAATGATAGGAGGTATTTTATAAAATTGATTAGCATGAAAGAGAAAGCAGAAAGTATCTGTTTTTTTCAGACACCTGGTTTATAAAGAACTCATGCATAGAAATAGCCCGGTAGCTCCTTCCCATGTATTTCCCTCTAGCCCTCCAGGGCTCTCTTACTCCTGCAGACACTGTGGGTCAAAAACCAAGCACGGCTTAAAAAGTTTGAGTCAATTTTGTGGAATCAGAAGTGGAGGCAGGAAGAAGCTGGGAAATATCTATCTGGGAGCACAGATTTTCAAACTTTAGTCCTACAGTCTTTAGTCAAAGAAATATTACTAGGAAAGGGCTAGAGAACTGAGATAAATTTAAACCAGGGGCTGTTATGTTTAGCATTCTCTCTCTCCTTGCCTTTGCTCACCATGAAGATGCTGTAGGAGGCAGTTTGGAAATGACTGGAGTATGAGAGTTGATATGGGAAGGAGATTTCTATACAAGACTCAATCAGTAGCCCACCCTGTCCTCACCTTTCCCACCTCTGTTTCCCCCGTCAGTTGTTATACTTCCTAAAAGTTCCCTAATCAATGATTCCTTTGGTTCAGTATGTGTCCTCTATTGGAAGTTCAAGCACGTTATGGAGATCAGTATGACATACGTAAATGTGAATTCAATACTTCTGGTCTCCAGAATCCCAGGCCAGTTTCTCTTCAATTGGGACATGGAATTAATTATGGGAGGTGAGAGATGGGTAGCTCTGGAGGAACAAGGTGGGGGAAGTTCTGTTAGGGTGTGTAAGAGGGTTTTGAGGGTGTTTCTGGGGCACAGTGCAGCAGAGGAGGGCACAGTCACTTGAACGGTTGGAAGAGTAGACTCAATCTGAATTATGGAGGATCTTTAATGGCAGACTGAGGAACTAGAACTGAATTCTGGGGACCTGTGTGTCCCAACCTACAGTCATTCTTGTATAATCTTCATCTTTTTGCAGTATTTATATATAAACACGACAATTACATTTTTTCTTTAATTTGATTTCTTTTAAAATTTGTATTTATGTAGGCTTACCACCCATGGTTTTGCATTCTTATAATTATTTCTAATATATATGCAAACAAAAACATACCTCTTAAAATAAAAAATATTAATTTGCATTTCACCTGAAATTATCTTTGCAATCATCATTTCTTACTTTGGGACATACCAGTGAGCACAATGGGAGTTTCATTATGAGAGCTGCTCCTTAAAAGGAGTCACTCAGCAGTTGTTAGTTGGAATGGAGAGGATAGGGGCTGTGAGCCCACACAAAGACCGATTTGCTTAGATGGGCGTGGTGAGGCCATGGATGCAGGAGGCAGAGTGGGAACACAGAGTGGGACCCCTCCAGTCTGTAGAAATGTCTCCCTAGAGTTGGACCTCACACCAATTTTCATGTAAATTATATTAGCAAGTAAGCTCTTAAAGCACATAAAATAACACTATAATGTTTATTTTGTGTATTATTTATATTTCATTTATTATATTATTTTATTTTTCCTAATGAAAGAGAGTACAGTATTTTCTATTGCCTCTAATCTACTGATGTTTTTCATGATTATGGTTGGAAAAGGTCAAAAGCATTAACATTTTATGAAGTTGTATTAGTTATGAGAGAGAATCTGAGATCTGTATAGTGAAGTTGAAAATCAAATGGGCATTTTCTTCTGGAGAAGAAATGGGTATACTTCTGGAGTCTTCTCCAATTTGTTTAATTTTTCTGGTTAGCCAAAAACAGATGTAATTCTTGCCCCATTGTTGTGAAGCTTAAATAGCACAAGGATTGCAACAAAACCTTGTCCACACAAGGCATTATAATACTTTATACATCATAAGATGAAAGTTGTTATTAGTATTAGAAGCTGCGTTAGCAAGAAATTGTATAAATTATATTTTCTTCAAATTCTTGTTTTATTTCAATGAATATTTTGTGAAGAGGACATGAGTTGATGTCTAATTTTTGGCTTCTTAGTGAACACGATTAAATATTATACTGGAAAGAATAATTTTAGTTTGCCTTTGATATAGAAATACCAAGTGACCTGGATATTGTGCTTATATTGTCCTCGTAGAAATATAATGACTGCCACACAATAGCGACCAACAATGTATCTTTTTTTCCCTCCAGGAATCTCAGTCTAATGAACACTTGTTTAGATTCCTCTGGGAATAAGAGAGGAAATGGGCTTCTACCTAAAGTCATTTTAAACTTGGTAATATCTAATATTTAGAATATGAAATTAGCTGAAATATGGTAAAAAGAGGCCAGGACTTACAGAAAGATGCTCTGGGTTCAAGCCATAGGCTTGTCACTTAAGTCTTTGAGTTCCCTTTCTCTAAAGTGGTGATCTAATACTGATGTTAGCAAAACTGGTTGTAGTATCAAATACAATGATATAAAAATAACCTTTGTTAAATATAAAATACTACATAGACATCACCATCATTGTTAAAATAAAAGTACTCATTGAGTGTTTTCTATGTTCTTTGCATATGTTAACTTATTTAATTGAGTAATTAGCCCAAATAATATAAATACTATTATAATCTCAACTTTCTGGAAAAAAAAACAAAGGCCTCTAGAAATTCACTAACCTTTCCATTGTTCTGTATTAAACTGACTTCAAAGCCTGCATCATTCTTATTGTTAGAACCATGATATCTTACTCATCTAAAAGAGTTTCAGAACTTGCAGAACTTAATCTGCAACCCACTGTAAATTGAAAAGTAATATGGAAAAGTTTTAACAGAGAAATACTTTTTCTGTATCCTCTTTCGATGATTTCATTTAAAAAGTTTGGACTTTGTTAATGTTAAGATATAGTCAAATAAACTTATGAGTAGCTAGTAAAATTCTCTAGTTCAAAGAACACTCCCATTTCTTCATAAACATTGTGTTGGAGAGAACTGTTTTTTAAACTGGGTACATGACTCTATGATTTTCAGCTACTTGGCTTAGAAAGCCCCTTTCAGCTGTCAGAAGGGTTTATCCTCATGGGCATAGGAGGTCTACTGCACTTGTGTGGAATCCAGGAAAGCAGGACCTTGGAGGAAGACAAGGGTAGGTATTCATGCTGTTGGGAGTGGTCTCAAAATGATGACTGAAGTCAGAAGAGTGAATGAAAGAGGAAAGAGCCAAGAATTGATATTTGATAGATATCTGTTTATAGAATAGGGAAGAAGAAGAGAAACAAGCCATGGAAAAAGAAAATGAACTATAAGAAAAATGAGAGGAAATAGAGAATCTAGAGAGTCTAATATCATGGAATCCATGAAAAAGTCACTTTGAGGAGGGAAAAAGAATATCTCTCTACCCCCTTCTTTCTGATCCCTTACATTTGCCACCCCCCCCCCCAATTAATATGCTGCTATGGAAAGGTTCTGTCTCTTTGATTTTAATTTTTTTCCTAGATAACAACAATGAAACTTAGCTCATAGTTTGGTTCCTAGGGGGATATATGTTCTCAGAAGGTGATAGGTTTTGAGGTGTTGTTTTGACCCAAAGTGGGAAGCAAACAGAAAAGTAATTTTTTTCAAGAATGATGTATTCACACAAAATGTCCATGAATGTGTATTTTCCATGAGGCCACATGGCCCAGAGGTCCACAGTTCACCATCTATATATGCATCTAAAGTGCAGTTGTTTATTTCATTAGTTGGATGTTGGGATGAGAAAGATGTCAGATTTACTTCAGAACCAAATCCCTTAGATGAACTTGGCAATGGTTAGATTGACCTCAGAATGTTATGTCTCAGTTTGTAAGGAGAATCAAAGGAAACTTGAAGAAGATAAGAGTTAAGTGAAATTCCACTAGGCAATGCTTCCTTGTTTTGTGTGCTGACTGCAGTGTGATGAGCTGGGCTCTGGAGCCAGACAGTCCTAGTGAAGCTGTTCTTGCTGTGTGCACATCGCTTACGTCGCCCAGCCTCACGCACCAACCCTACTCCCTGCAAGGAAAACATAATGTGTGCCTCACCTCCACCTTCTTTATTGAGTATCTAGTACTGTCCATGCACATAAATTGTCCCTCAAACATGGCAATTATTATAATTACACTTATGATTAAGAAATTCTAACTGATTTCTGTCCAGATGTGCAGATAAGGGCAATTTATTTCTTGTTAAAATCACATCACCAACAGGTAGGGAGGGATACCCCATAAATTTTGCAATAAAGATCTCACATTAAAATGCAGTTGACCTTTTCAGCAGGAGCCATCATTAAATGACATGACAATTATCAGGTGGAACACTCCTATGAAATACCCAGAGAAGCACATTCAGCCTCATTTGGTTTTATGACTTGAGACTGGTTCTGAGAATTTTAATCCTAATTGCTTTCCTAAGAAATTTGCAGGACTGCTGAAATGCATAGTTATGATAAGTTTTCACAGTCAGCATTGGAAAATCATTAGTACTTAATCAGGAGAAAATCCATACTGCGGCATGTGGAAGCGTGGGGTCTTGTGCCTCCTTAGGGGCAGAGGCAGGGGTGAGCTGAACAGCTGTGAGCT
Source organism: Artibeus jamaicensis (assembly GCF_021234435.1). Taxonomy (NCBI): domain Eukaryota; kingdom Metazoa; phylum Chordata; class Mammalia; order Chiroptera; family Phyllostomidae; genus Artibeus; species Artibeus jamaicensis. The sequence goes on along the minus strand of NW_026522030.1, from coordinate 36,946,679 downwards.
AACTACCTCCTAGATGGGAGAACGCCAGGGGCACTCTCCGGGTTGATGATAGATGCTCTCCTGGGTCAAGACTGGGAACCCCATCTGCACATTGGCTTCTCTGTGCAGCAGAGACAGGCTGCTGAGGTCTATGATTACTGAAGAATTAGAGGTGTTGTCCTATCCTCCTCATTTCCACTCCTTTCACCTGAACCTGGAAGCTGTTGAGAGCGTCTCACAAAGATCATGTGGATGCTTTCTAGAGATGGCTCTTGCTTACTTGAATCAAATCCCCCTTTTCTAAATGTTTAGCTTCTCAGTCTCAGAAATTGCCTCCCACCCTCTCTCCTGGCAGTCTCAGTGAGCCCCTGAGTGTGCCAGCCACTGTTTTAGGTATAGAGGGACACTGTGCTGAGCAAGACAGTTCCAGCTCATGCCTTGAGGTACTCAGTCTAGTGGGGAAACCAGGCGAAAACTCCTCCTACTCTACCTACATCCCTGTGGTTGAGCCTTTTAGGGTCTGGCCATGGTGACCCTTTGGAAGAGAAGGGCCCCCTGATGCTCCAGAGGTAATCATTCCAGGATGCTTACCTCCACTGCAGAGTGTCTGAAACCTGTGTGAAACCACTGGCAGGGTTTAAAGTGCTCCTTACCTCCCCTGTCAGCAGGTGGGCTCAAATGCCCTCAAGAATAGTCCCTGCCTGCTGGGGCCTCCGGAGAATTTACCCAGAGTGGGTGAGCTCACTGTACTGGCTTCAGTGAGACCATTTCTAAATAAAATATTTCCAAAAGACACTTTTTTTGAGTCCTAGTCCCTCATTTGCTAATTAAGTGATTTTGAATTTCTTTGTCTTTAAGGTAAAAACAATAACCAACCTCTCTCATTGGGACAGTAGCAAACTTCACAGGAGTCAGGACCTGCAGAGACTTAGCATCCTGCCTGGCACATTGCGAGTGCTCGTTACACATTAGCACATTTTTTATTTCTGTTCACCTAACAGAAGGTCTCTGTGACTACACCAGATTCTATAAGACACTTCCCAGATGCAGGGAATGTCAGTAGCTATTGGAGGACACTTAGGGAACCACAGAAATTTCCAGCATTCCTTGGTTTCACTCCTCTGTTTTCTACCTGTGTAGATTGGCGTATTAGCCTGGACCCTAAGATATCTGACAATAAGCACATCAGTGATTCACTACTCACAAGCACAGTGAAACCCCACACCTAAGAGAGGATCAACTGAAGCATTCCTTGGGAGGGAACTGGCTTTATCCCTTCGACTCATTTGGTTGCTGCAATCAGAAGCACTTGGGTGAACTTCAATAGGAAATGACACTGAAACCCTGCCTCACACAGTTCATTAAATTAGGGCAGGAAAAGCAGTGTCTTAGTTACTGAGGAGAGGAAACTACAGAAGCCAATGGGGCTTGAGGAAGGTTGTAAACTTGGCTGGTGAGAGAAAAGTATGTGACTCAAGAAAATGGTGAGAGACACAAGGCGCATGGAGAGAGCTCTGCCGCTCACAGGGAGCGGTGCTCACATACCAGTTCCTTCTTCTTCATGCACTCCATGAGGATGATGAACAGATGCTGGGCCTGGGTTCGAGTGTATGTGAAAGTCTTCTGGATGGTCACCAACAGCTGGTCCCGCAAAGATTCATTTATAAGTCTGCAATTAAAAACAATGTCAAAACAGGTCACCCCCAGCTCCTATTCAGTGCATATTACTGAGAAATATTAGAGAACGTAAGGAAGCATTATGACCATTGAGGTAGGTGTTACTACTTCCTGTATTTTCCTCACAATAGTTATTTTGACTGGGATAATAAATTAAAAAAAACAGTGCATTTAACAATAAATCCATTTTAATGTTTCAGACCCTAAAAGAGTAAAGTGAGATTTGGTTCTTTTTTCTTTTTCTTTGTTTTATAAAGGATGTGTTTAATTCCCTCATCCTCAACTGCTGTGATCAAAAATGCCTTTAATTAATCATTAGCATTTTGGTAAAAATTTATATTATTTATCTAAAGATTTAAATTCAACTTTATCTGTAATTGTAAAGCAGAGGTCATATCTTGGTAATGGATTTTTGAGCATCGATGAGGAAAAATAGAAATTATGTTTCCTCTAAATCATTTCAAGTCAGTGGTAGCTTATCTGGCCTATGACTTGGGTCATCATTATTTATGTCAAGATTTTCTGTGTTACACCTAACTAGGGCCTGACCCCAAGGAGGCCTCATATTAACTACTTTATGAAAAGACAGTTTTTACACTATAGAAGAATTCATGAAAACAAGGGAGGTGCATCATATCCAATTCATGCTCTATCATCTCTTAAATATAGACCAATTTTAACTAACTTTAACTCCCCTCTCGCTAGCCTGGTGAGAAAAAACTGGGCTATTTCTACCAGCCATTAAATGGCTAGGAACAAAAATTGACTTCATTTAATAGGTAATGTCCAAAATCAGGAAGATAAACCTTTTTTTGAGAACCAGTGACAAAATTATAATACCTTGCCTAGTATTTTAAAGTTTACACTTTTTAAAAATAATTGAAGTATCAGCAACTCCTACATGCAATAGTGCAATATAATTGTTATGTCATTTGGTGCTTACAAGAACCCTATAGCCAAAAGATTTATACAGTTGAAGAGGGAAGGATATTTTAACCCCAAAGAGCCAGATGCTTATGGTTACTCAGCAAATAAGTGGCAGAGTCAGGGCAGAATCGAGTTCTTCCGATTCCTGGTCCAGGGCTCTTCCCACTTCACCACACTGCCCTGTATTATACCCATTGCACTGCACCACTGCCTCTCTTCATCACTGTGGCTATATGAGCAGAAATCATAGAACTTCCATTAACATAAAGGCATGACAAATTTTGTTGCTTAAAAGAAAGCAAGATGGGAGGCTTGAGAATATGTTCATATTGGTAGCCTGCTGTGCTCCAGGATTGTGTGAGGATTCACCTGGGCCCTCTAGGTTGGATATTATGGTGGCCCAACTTTGAGGAGGGTGCATTTCCCATGAGAGAATTATACAAAGGATCCTAGAGTGTCACTGACTTTAGTAGTGGACTGGGGTATTCCTCTGCCCCTCAGGAAGATGGAAATCATGAACATATATATTTATATTTTTCTTTTTAAAAAAATATATTTTATTAATTATGCCATTACAGTTGCTCTATTCCCCCCTTCATTCCCCTCCACCCTGCACACCCCCTCCCCCACCATTCCCCCCCCCTTAGTTTATGTCCACGTGTTTCAAGTTCTTTGGATTCTATATTTCCCCTACTATTCTTGCCCTCCCCCCTATCTATTTTCTATCTACCATCTATGCTACTTATTTTCTGTACCTTCTCCTTCTCCCACTCCCCTGTTGCTAACCCTCCATGTGACCCTCCAGAACCCTTAATTTCTATGGCTCTGCTCCTGATCTAGCTGTCCTCTTAGTTTGCTTTTGTTTTAGGTGTGGCTATTAATAACTTTGAGTTTGGTGTCCTTTCACTGTTCATCTTTTTTATCTTCTTTTTCTCAGGTAAGTCCCTTTAACATTTCATATAATAAGGGCTTGGTGATGATGAACTTCTTGAATTTGATCTTATCTGAGAAGCACTTTATCTGCCCTTCCATTCTAAATGAAAGCTTTGCTGGATAGAGCAATCTTGGTTGTAGGTCTTTGGATTTCACTACTTGGAATACCTCTTTCCAGCCCCTTCTTGCCTGTAAGGTCTCCTTTGAGAAATCTGATGACAGTCTGATGAGGACTCCTTTGTAGGTGACTATCCCCTTAGCTCTTGCTGCTTCTAGGATTCTCTCCTTCATTTTCATCTTGGCTAATGTAATGATGATGTGCCTTGGTGTGTTTCTTCTTGGGTCCAACTTCTTTGGGACTCTGAGCTTCCTGGATTTCCTGGAAGTCTATTTCCTTTGCCAGATTGGGGAAGTTCTCCTTTATTGTTTGTTCAAATAAGTTTTTCACTGGTGGCTGTGCCTTTCCCCATTCTGGTACCCCTATAATTTGGATGTTGGAGCGTTTAAAGATGTCCTAGAGGTTCCTAAGACTCTCCTCATTCTTTGAATTCTTGCTTCTTGACTCTTTTCTGTTTGGCCATTATTTGCTTTCTTCTGGCCCACTCCATTGATTTGAGTCCCAGTTTTCTTTCCATTACTATTGGTTTCCTGTGCATTTCCATTCATTTCAATTAGTTTAGCCTTCATATGTTCCTCTAATTTGTGACTAAAATCAACCAGTTCTGTGAGTATCCTGATCACTAGTGTTTTGAACTGTGCATCTGAAAGTTTGGCTATTTCTTCATCACTAAGATTTATGGGCTCTGGGGCTCTGAGTTGTTCTTGAGTCATGTTTTGATCTGTTTGTGCCTGTTACATATGAGGAGCGGAGCCTTAGGTGTTCACCAGGGTGGGGCCACCCAGGTCACTGGTTTGTGACACTGTATGTGGGGGCAGGGTCAGAGAGGGACAATGACGGTTCCTTCTGCCACTTTCTGCTGCTGGGGACTGTGCGGTCCATCTCACTGCTAGCTCCTTCACTGGTTTATCTGCGTGTGAATGTGTGACCGCGATCAGCCCTCAGTGGGTCTGCCCACTTCTCCACACCTAGGATCTGCCCACGGCTGCTGGCGCACCTGGGTCGCGCACCCTGGGCCCTGGTCGGTCAGTGTGGTGGATCTTTCCTGCCTGACCCCACTCTGATGCTGGCTCTGCCCCTCATCGGTTTGGCTGAAGGGTTTGTTGCTGTCAGACTTCTGTGTAGTTCAATTTTCTGTGGTTTGGCTGTGTTTTGGTTGCTAAAACTTTGTTGCTTTTAAACTTAGTTGTGTGAGAAGGTATAGTGCTTCCACCTACACCTCCATCTTGGCGGAAGTCCTCATAAACATATACATTTAGAAAAAGAGATGGGCCAGATAGGGTTGAAAAGTGATACCAGATCACCTCAAGTTACTATTCTGGAGGACTGTGTCATCTAGGGTGCTGACCAGTCTAAAACCATCCATTTGTTCATTAATTCATTAATTCATTCATCAATTGTTTAGTAATATCTATTTAATGCCAGGCACTGCGACGCATGCCAGGGCAACGGGGATAGATGAGATATATATACTCCCAGCCTTCAAGGAGCTTACACACCAGTGGAATAGAAAGACAAGAACCAGCAATTCAGCTGTGATTGACAGTGGTAAAAAGAAGTAGAGAAGCTTGTGACAGTTGAATAGAATCTAATCTAGAGAGTTCAGGGAAGATTCCACTGAGGAAGTGCTGTTTTATCCGAGACTTGAAGAATGAATGAGCATTAGCATTGTCAGGGAGTGGTGGGGCTGGGGAGGAGCATTCTCAGCAGACAAAAGAGCACAAACAGGCCCACTTTAGAGAAAATAAAAGGTCAGTATGCCTGGACCGTAGAGAACAAAAGAAAAAGTGGAACAGGATGGGGCCACAGAAGGGATGAGCAAAAGTAAGATAATAAAGGAAATTATGGGATGGTGTTAGAGATCTCAGATTTTATCCCCCCACCACCCCCAGTGAAAAGGCATTGAAGGATTTAAGTTGGAAAGTGACATGATTACTTTTGTGTTGCCAATACATTTTCTTGAAGAGTCAGAGCTTGAGCACTCATACCTGAGCCTGTGTCTAGTTGACAAATAACCCATACAGATATGTCTAGAGAATTCTGCAATATCAAGTGTACCTACATGTTGTACATGATTAACAATAGAAGAGACTCTTCTGATTAGTCACTTGATAGATCCAATCATTCATCTGCAGGTGTTTAATTTTTATAACAAGTCAAAATTTGTTTTCCATGGCTAAGCATCTGTAATAGAATCCCAGTTCCCTGAGGTCATTAACTATCTGAAGGATCTGCCTGTCATTTTATAAAAATTGAGGAATGATGTGCAACTTAGCTAATTGTGGGCTTCAGTGGTTAGGAGAGATGAAAGACACTAAGTATCTTATACTTTTAGCACAGTGGTGCAGGTGACTAAAGTGGTTTTGGATAAATCATTTAGCAATAAGAACCACAGAATTCTACTTCCAGAAATAGAAGAATTCTCTAGGTTAGTTGGTTTCCAAAGTGTGGGATGCCTGTCCCTTATGGAGCAGAGACAGTTTTGGGTACAACAAAGGTGATTTGGTTCTTCTAAGGCACTGGTTATACTCAGTAAACATTAATAACTGTTATTGCTGGTTTAGTACTTTTTCCATGTTTCTGATTGCATTAAGAGGAAAATCATATTTCCGATGTCTCTTTGCCTTTACTCTTCAACATTTGCAAATCTCCCCCTTTTGACAAAGAAATAGTGGATTAGATCTCATGTTTTTGGCCTAAAGATTTTAATAACATTGTTTTGGAGAAATCCTGCATAACATGTGGTTTGTATATAGCACATAATGATCTATGGCACAATGGGCCCCAGTGATAATCTCATTTTATCTTCATAACACTCTGTGAGTCAAGCACTTTTTCCATTTTGCAGAGCAGGAAACTGTGTCTCCACGAAGTTAAATGATTTGTACAAAGTCACATAACTTGAGTTGAGTCTATTGATTTCAACCCTCCCTGCGTGGTGCTGCTTTTCCTGATTGTAACCTGTAAACATGTCTTTCAGTTTCCTGATCATTGGCACTGGAGGTAAAAATTTCAGTGTATTTGTTGTAGGGAACTGATTTTCCTTTCGTGATATAAAGAACATCTGAAAGAAACCAGGCAAGTTTGGAGGAGATAAATAAACGACTGGTAAATGAGGACAATGGCAAAGTACGTTTAGTGCATGGGAGATTATATTTTCTTGTAATTTTCCCCAAGATTTGCTGTGCTGAATCAGAAACTTGGTGTTTGACACAAAGGCTTCTGCTGTCTGCTCCAGGAACCCTTTTTTAAAAAATTTTGTGGCCATTATTCTGAAAGATATTGAGAAGCTTGACTTCTTGAAATTATTACTTTCTGAACTCCCCCACACTTTTTTTCTTGCAAAACACTGGAATGATTTAAAAATCTTAACTGTGATATTAAATCATCAGCAAAAATAGAAATAAGCCCAATTTAGTTATCTTTTTATGGCATTATAATAGTAATTGGAAATTTCTTGACATCAAAACATGGTCATGTAAGATTTTGGTTTTAGAATTTGGCCTTTGACAAAGGGGTGCCTATTTATGGAAGCTGTTGATTTGTGGCTCCATAGACCAATGCTATTTTTGTTATGCCTAAAATTGGAAGTATAGCCATTAAAGTGAGGGAATTTTTTATACTATGGCATTTATGTCTCCTTTTATATGCTCTGCTTATGACCTGGAGCTTTTTAGATGAGTCACAGTCATTTGAAATAGGTCAGTGTTCATCCAGTGCTCATAGTAACCCCCAAAACTTCCCACAGTCTGCTATCAGTATTCTGTTCAAAGGCTAGCAATACCACCTGCGTATACACGTTCTTCAGAATGAATTTAATTACCTGCAATATCAGAGTTTTGGTCCTAGATTTAAAAGTTATAAAATGCATTGAGAATTCAATGGGACTTGGAGTTAGGCTTGGGTTAATTAATGGCTTTTGAGGAGAGGAACCCTTCTAATGCATTCCACAGACCCTCTATTACTTTGTTCAGATACAATATGGAAAGATTTACTTATATAAATAAAAAAAAGATTGTTAATAACATCACAATGTGATATTTAAATGACATCACTTCCTACAGGATCTCCAATGCTCTAAAGAAAAGTGAAATTTTATTATTTTCTTGAAGCTAAAACAAAGTATTAAATGTAACATTAAGGACACAGAAAAATTACATGTCTTGCCTAAGGTCACAGAGAATGGTATTTTTCTTTTATTCTTCTTCTCTTCTCCAGTAAAAGTGAGTGCAAATGTCATGAGCTTGGGTCACAAGTAACAGCTGGGGCCTCCCAAAGATGCAGGACAGCATGTGAATAAAACATCACGGCCACCAGGGCCAGGCTGTCTGCAGTTAAGCTGTCACTTGCCAGCTCTGTGATCTCGTGAAGGTTATTTAGTTTTTCCATGTCCTACTTTTCACATATATAAAATGAGAATTATAATAGTACTCATCTTATAGGCTTACAAATACTAAATGAATCAATCGTTGTAAAGGGCTTAAAAAATGCCTGGCACATAACCAAATACTATGTAAATGTTGTTATTATTAAATCACTATCCTGACTCTGGCCAGGTGGCTCAGTTGGTTGGAGTATCATCTGTACACCAAAAGGTTGTGTGTTTGATCCTTGGTCAGGGCACATACCTAGGTTGTGGGTTTGGTCCCCAGTCGGGGCCCATGTGGGAGGCAATCAATTGATGGTTCACTTTCACATCAATATTTCTCTCTCTCTTTCCCCCTTCCTCTCTAAAATCAATAAACATGTCCTTGGGTGAGGATAAAACAAACAAACAAATAAAGAAACAAACAAAAACACTGTCCTACAATGCTTCTTAGGAAAGAGTCACTAAGTATTCCTTCTTATTAAGTAGCATGATCAGTGGCTGGGAGCTCTGTGTACAATGCAGAGCTGTCTTGGGATCGCCAGTGCTCTGCATACCTGCTGAGCCCCGAGGTATAAGGCCACTCACAGTCCAGGCTGGAGAAACAACCTTTCCACTTCAGAGAGGCTATAGATCGCCAGTTCTTTCTTACATTTGGGGAATGGAGATATTAAATATATTTTGGAGGCTCAGTTAGAGAGGACCCTTGCAAACACTCCATGTAGACATTTGTGCATCTATTTATTTAATCAACAAAATATAAGAGTACCTACTATGTGCCAGGAGCTATGCTAGGAGTAGACAAATGAAGAATATTCAGTCTTAGCCTCAAATAACTCATAAGGATATATTTCATATATTCTGATAATCTATTAACTGGTAAGATACCTCAATACTTAGGTAAAACAGCATTTATTTATTGTTTTGATGGTTTTGAGGGTTAGGGATTCAGGTAGCACACAGTAGGGATGATTTATTTTTGCTCCACAATATCTGGAGCCTCAGCTGGAGAAGCTGGGATGGCTGAAGATGGCCATAAATGCTCAATTGGGACTATCTGTCTGGGACCACAGTTCTCCATTTGGCATCTGCTGGGGCTGGAATATCCAATATGAAATATCTTTACTCCTCCTCTGGTATGGGGCCCAGGATGGCCGAGTGACCATGGGGTGGTTGACATTGCTCCCTTTGGTGGTTTCACAGCAGATGAACTTACATGGCTTCTTGCTTCTCTTGAAGTGAGAATTTCAAGGAAGAGTGTTCAAAGAGGTCCAGGCAGAAACTGCAAGGCTTTTTATAACTTGACCTCAGAAATCCTAGAGTGTCATTTCCTTATTGTCAATTATTCAAGTCATTAAGAGCAGACCAGATTCAAGAGGAGGGAAGGAATAGACCTTATCCTGATAGAAGAGAATATATATATATATATATATATATATATATATATATATATATATATATATATATAGCTTCTCTTCCATATATATGGAAGGAATGCATTAATGCTGATCATCTTGGATACAAGGAACTTCATCAAGTGATACTGTTCAGATGGGACATTGTAAAGCATTGATCCTTTCTACATTGAAGCAGCATCAGCTTTTTCACTTTAAATTCCTTCTTTTTCATTGACACATACAAGAGGGTGGTTTGTCAGGGGAATGGGGTTTGGGGGGAGGTGGAGAAATGTATAGAGGGGATAAATGGTGATGGGAGGAGACTTGACTTGGGGTGGTAAACACACAATACAGTGTACAGATGATGTGTTGTGGAATTGTGCACCCGAAACTTGTATAATTTTGTTAACCAGTGTCACCCCAATAAGTTCAATATAAAATAAATAAATAGATTTCCTCTTTTAACAGCTGATTATGAGAACAACAGTTTTCCTTAACAGTGATAGTATAACCTCTGATGATATTTTCAAAATGTTATTGCTTATTTGAAGCATAGAACCTACAAATGTTTTCTTTTGATTCAGTGACCTATTTATATTTACTGAGTACCTACTATGTACTCGATACTTCTTTCAGGCCTTGGGCACCTGGCTGGACCCTTTTTTCCATGGGTACCATCATTATACCTTGTCTCTGTTACATGCTGCATGTAAGAGACATCCATAAAATGTGTGCCTGCTTGGATCAACCTGTGGTGCCCAGGTTGTCACCTGCAAGAACAGTGGAGTATTTTCTCGGTACCCTCCTCTCACAGCACCTTCCAGAAACTAAATGACAGAGATATCTGACTTCCCAGAGCACTGTTCCAGTCAACATCATTCTCAGTCTGCCTTGGTCTGGGCCCTTACCCAAATGGTACCCACAGACCACTAACTGGTTTGGTCTTCATCCTCCTCTAATCCACATCCCACAGTGCTGATTGAAAGGAGCTTCTGCAAAGTAAACGTGATCCTTTCACATCCTCCTTCAAACCCTGCAGTAGCATCCCATCACTAGCAATATCTCATATCAACTCTTGATATTTCTGGAACATGTATGTTTTAAGGAAAGCACGAATCTGAAAATTCTGCTGAGGGATTTGAACTTCAGATAAAGAAATGATCCAACTTCAGAGAACCATTTTACAAATGTAGAATCTGAAGCATAAAAATGTGACCTAACTCACTAAGAGTATATTGCAGTTGAAAGCATCAGAGTAGGGTCTGGGGGGTGGGGGCGGGCAAGAGAATCAGAGAGGAAGAATCTCCAATAATAAATTATATGAATCTAAATACATAGGTTCAACTCAGGGTAGTAATGTAAAGTTAGTCATTTGTGGTTTAAATGACTGGATACAAGTGAAGATTTCTTCTGCTCTTTATTCCTGAAACAGGATGTTATGGATCTCATGTGTGAAAAGACTAAGTCATGTGATTTCAAAGATTTGCTACTTCCCCAGAGTTACTCCCCTAGCTTATCAGATGCCCACATTTTCTTTTAATTAAAAGGCAACTAAATATTTTGCTCAACAATTAGAAACACTAAAAGTAATTCAGGATAAGCCATGCTTCATGTTAAACTCACTTAACTGTAACTGACAGATGTTGATGGTTTTCAGAAAGTACTAGTCGAATAAAAAGTTGGTGCAATGTGAACAGAACACACAAAAGTAACCAATAGGTGGCGTGAGATGAGTAAACTGGTTTGCCCAACCTTTCACTGGGAATCAAGTTCAGATTCAAATGGTCTCTCTCAGCTAAGGCCTAAGAGAAATAGCACATAAGTCAGTAAATATATAAAGTGAAAATGATGTTACTTTAGAGTTTGGCCTAGAGAAATTGTTCACTGGGGCTTCTCCTGAGGTTCCCCTCCAGAGATGTGAGGTAGTTAGAACAATCTTAGAGAAGCTGCCTACGACTGGGGAGAATGCACACACCCTCACGGTACAGCATGTTCAATGAATTCCACTTACCGCTACTCATAGAGTAAGGGTTTCTCTTGTTTGCTTGCTTTTATTGTACTTTTTTTAAAACCTACTCTAAAATCCCAAGCTAGATATGGTAGAGTAGAAGGCATACGTACACATACAAGAGGGAACAGGAGGTGGTGGTGTGCTGGGGGGAAGGGGGTAAAAAAGGCACTCAGTACCTATTGTAAGAGCAGCTTTGTGCCATACATTTTATATGTGGCACTTTATACAGACATATTAACCTAAGAAAGTCCTAACTAGACTTCGACCCCTTGGATGCAGGGATTGCCTGTTGTATTACTACATACTCTTCTCTCTCAGTGCTTACCCAGGTGCTGAAGATGGAGGCTTTTCCTCTGCCTCCTAATCTGGAAATCCCCTCTATTCTTTTTGTCACCTTCTAAAATATTATACAACCTTTCTTATGTTTATTACTTATTATCTATATAATTCATCAACATGTAAACTTCACAACGGCAGGGATTTCTGTCTTTTCAGTTCACAAGCATGTTTTTGCTAGTGCTGGGAACATAGTAGGCATCAAAAATATTGTTTGAATGACTGGATAATATTGGCCAAATGAAAAGATGTAACTTAAAAATAAAGGGAACAATGGAAATTGCTCAGACATTCAAGGGTTCCCAGTTTGGCGGAACCCAATTGCAAAAATGCTAGAGCTGGGCAATCCTATACTGTAACCATTCGTCATGGGCAATTTGAACTTAAATTTATCGTGATTAAATACAACATAAAGTTCAATTATTAGTCAGTCCAGCCACAATTCCGATTCAAGTGCTTCGTGTTTGTCTAATGGGAGAGCAGAGATCTAGAACATTCCCATCGTCACAGGAAGTGCCACTGGAGAGCACTGCTCTGGAGGCAGACCCGGCTGCCAAGCTCTTCACATGCGGCCTGGACTACAGGACATTTAGGTGGCAAATCCTGATCAGTGTCTCTGCAATTTCTCTTCTTTACTTTGCCTCTGGTTACAAATGTGCCTGAGAGGAGAAATGAAAGTGTTGCCAAAGGATAAGGGACCACCACATGGTCAGGTATGTTTTCTGCTGCCAGAACTGTAAGGAAAACACATTCTCAGATTTCTTTCCAAATGAGAATCCATCAACAGCTATTGCACAGAGCCAGGCAAAAGGAAGAGTCAAACTTTTTATTGCTTTAGGCCCTGTGAATAAGAATCAGAGCTGATTGAGATGTGAGGGCTCCTTGGAAGGCAAAAGCACTGGCACCTCTTCAACAAACATGCTTCAAAGTTGGTCTGACATTTATTCAGAGGAGAAGTCTTTTAGGCAGATACATTTCTTGGGCCTATCTATAGGATTTTGTTTTCATTTTAGAGTAAGAGTAGACATCCATTGCATGTTAACTGTAAATTTCTTTCTTTGCATCTTATTAACCTATCATAATTATCTTTTCTCTGAGCCCAAGTGTAGTCTCAGAGTCATTCTCAACACCTCACCAGGCCAGGAAGTCAGTACCAGTTGATTATTGTTGACACTCAAGATGAGAATGATTTGTCATTCCTGAAGTAGAAATAATAAAATCTCAAATATACTCCCAAATGGTAAAAAGAAAGGAGGTCTTGCAGAACTCCAAATTTTAGGTTTGTTTCCAAGACACTGGACTGTGGCTTCCATAAATTTAGAGAAACCAATTCCTGAATGCTTACTCAAGACCTTAGCTGTCATTGCTTAAGGCAGGACACTTGGTTTGCATTGAATATCCCCAGAAAGCACAATAAATGTGCCTGTCAACTCCAGGACAGCTGCCCAACAATTAGGACAATAAAGGAGAAAGACTTCATCAAAACTGAGTGGAGACTTTTCTAGACAGCAGTAGTTCAGACTTGTGTTGACCTTGGAATGCTACTTTAATGCATTTTTAGTGTTTCTCTGGTTGAAGAAGCTTTATATTAGGTGATCACTATTATATTTAGTTTTTATCAATCCTATGGTCCACAATCAATATCTGAGAATTGTATGGAAAATCTGGAGGAAACCCACTAAGTACATTGCAAACATTATTTACTATCAGTGATACCACTGGGTGAGATGTTGCTAATCCACTCTATTTCTAGCAGCTGCCTATTCTAATGTCAGCCAGGTTGACTCAGAATTCATTTTCTCTAAAATAGAGGCATTAAATACCAGTGCATTTTATCATCTGTGCCTCACTCAGAGACATTTTAAATGTATTTGTGGATTTTAAAGCCCTCACTACTTTCTCTCATGAGAGAGAGGCTATGTCACAGAATGTTGGGAAAAAATTTGCTAGCTATTAAGTGGATAAAGAAATGTATATGCTATGTTGCATATTTCAACATTACTTAGAGAGTAGATCTTAAAAGTTCTCACTACAAGAAAAAAGTTTTTTGTAACTATATAAGGTGACTGATGTTACTAGACTTATTATAGTGATCATTTCTTGATGTACACAAATGTTAAATCCTTATGTTGTATATATAAAACTAATATAATGCTATATGTCAAAGAATGTGAATGCAGAGATGCCTACCACAGCATTTTATGCTTGGAGAGAAGTGGGGTGGACTGTTCTGGTGGCTCTCTGGGTGAGTGAATGGTTCATGGAGATGGCTCTAGTCACAGGCTGTGACCAGACTTCAGAGTCTTGAGTCCAAGCAAAGGGATGTGAACTTGATATGTAATCAATGGTCTTCACTGAGTTCTACAAAGAAGCCCCTGGAAGTTTGAAGAGGAGCTCCAGAGCTGCCTCAGAACTGCCTTAGTGGATGAGAGCCAGGCTGAGAGAGGGGGGCTCTAGGCCAGGGGTTCTCAAAATATGGTCCCTGGATCCACAGCGCCAGCATCTCCTGGATACTTCTTTGAAACATAAATCACATGGCCTTAATCAGATTTACAGAATTAGAAAATCTGAGGTGGATCTCAGCAATATGATTTTTCATAAGCCTTCTGGTTAATTCTGATGCAAGATAAAAGTTGAGAACCAGTGGGCTAGGCCTTCCACTCCAGTTTCAACAGAATAAACTTTTGTCTGTTTTATGTATTGCACTTTTATGTAAGATTTCATTTGAAAAGGGGTTCAGGGGCTTTATAAAAGTGAAAATCAATACTACAGACTGTGACTCTCATATGGTGTTCATTGTAATTGGATATACACACACATATATGTACACGTACACATGAGGTCTGTCTGGAAAAAGTCCAGCCATTGTTAACATAACAAGGATGGTTTGTGTGACATTGATGTAACCTGACATCCAAGGAGAATGGACTGAAATGTGCACGTGTGAACAATGATGACTTCACTGTACTAGTCAGTGAAGGCAGTAGAAGACATTGAGTGAGCATGTGAACTGGGTGGTTATCACATTCCAAATGACCGAGCAAGTAGGGCAACAAATCTGCATCACATTTTGCATTAAGCTTGAACATTTCTCCATGGAAACTATTGGGATGATTCAGAAGGCTAACAAACTTCTGTCACACTATCTTATAGAACTTGTCCCCTTTACCAACTTTCCTTCAATCCTATTCAGATTGATTCTTTTTTTCTGGGTTGGGTTTTATAAGGGAAAGACATATATTAGCTTTTTTTTGGTCATTCATGCTGACTTTTAGTTTAGGTCTAGTTTTTGATGAAAAAAGGAGAGAAGGAGCAATGGAGTCATTATATTGTCATTTTGTGGCTAAGTAACATATATGGTTCCATTGAATAGATTCCTGTGAGGAATGCTACACTCAAATACTTTTCCTCTGTGTTTTTGTAATACTTTCTATGTATTTATCATAGCACATGTCCTACCAGTTATCTGTATTCGTGTTTATGTTTTAATCTCCACTAAAAATCCATGAGAGGGCCATGTCTCCCTTATCCTCTGATAGTTCCATGAATATAATAATAAGCACTTAATAAATGTTAACTTGGAAAATAATTTACAAAAATAAAACTTTTATAAATAAAGCCACCACAATTCTTTATTTGTATAAGATGTTTCCAACTTTCCTTCCTTCCTTCCTTTCTTAGAAAGTGAAACAGAATCAAGTTTGGACATGCCTTTTTATAGAAAATTCTAGCAAAGAGACAGGTAAGATGAAATTGACAGGAAGGAAAATGGACACTTGGAGTCAGCATGCTTGATATTTGTTTCTTTCTTTCTCACTTGACATTCCAATTACGTCTAAATCATGCTGGAATACAAACCATCGCTATCAATTACTGTCTTTCAGCAGATCTTATAGAGACAAATGATAGGGCTGTGACATTTGTCAGCTTTAGATGGAAATCTCCTGAGCAGCAGAAGCAAACCTTGGTGACCACTGCATAGAATGCTATATCCTGGGGCATACAACCTACACATGGGTTTCTAAAATGACTAATTCTTTCTCCTGTCTTTGCTCATTTTGGCATGTTTTTGGAGAGAAACAAACTTTCATCGCACCTCTGCTAGGATATGGTTTTATAATTTGAAACCATGCAACACATTTTTCCTCTTTCATCTCCACTTTGTGTTTAATTTATGCCCTTACCGCAGCTAATCCAAAAATGTTGAGACCCTTATTAAGGTCCCTTTAAACAAGAAAATTAGATTTTTATTGGGAATATATTTTCTATTTCCCTGTCCTCAAGAGCAAGCTATTTATTGCTCACTTTTCTTCACAATATCAAACACAAATCCCACTGGCATATAATGTGAACAGCTCAAACTTAATGATCTCATCCACTAAAAAGAAAGAACAATTATGCAGTACAATAGAGGTGCTAAGTATCACTAACATATCAATCATATTACAATACATACAGGGTCCAGCAGAAGTAATGCCTGCTTGAGTGTGGTTGGTAGAGTAATGTTATGGGTGTAATAATTTTTAGTTTTATTATGAGCATTTCACCTAAAATGTCACATGGTGTGCTTGAGTGTGATATTGTTATGTTACAGTTACATACTTATGATTTGGTAATAAAAGATTTAATAATAAAAGGGGCATAATTTGTGCCATAGCCTGTAAATGTATGAAATTAACACATTGTACACATTAAATTTACACAATGTTATACATCAGATATACTTATTTTTTACTTTATTTTTTTAAAGATTTTATTTATTTATCTTTAGGGGGGAAGGGAAGGAGAGAGGGTGAGAAATATCAATGTATGGTTGCCACGTGTGCATTTCCTGTTGGGAACTGGCCTGCAACCCAGGCATATGCCCTGACTGGGAATTGAACCACAATCCTTTGGTTCGCAGGCCTGCACTCAATCCCCTGAGCTACACTAGCCAGGGCCAGATATACCTAAATAAGAAATTTATTAATAGTCTTTCGATGTTTGCCCCACTGATAACTTCCCAAAAGTTGTGAACAGATTACTTAAAAGCTATAAGGTGTTTTGCTTCTGCCAGTTCTACTTCTTATCCTGGGGTGTTTAAAATGGTAAACCCAAATGATTATTTTGGGACAAACATGCCAAATACATGTACGTATCAATAATGAAATTTGGCTGAATGACACTCATTCAGATGCCTTTTGCACACTGACATTGTCACTTGTGCCATGTGTGCTCACTGACTGACAAGTTCCCCCTTAGTACCAGACTTAGGTTGCCGATCACCAGGAAACATCATAGCTACGTTCAGTTTCTGCCACCTGCAGCCTGAAAGGTCTGTCTTATGGGTAACTTGCTTAGTCACACATAGCATCAAATGGAATCCTGGTACTTAAAATTTTAAGTCATTGAATGTAATGCCTTTTAGGTAGCACTAATCTATTTATGTTTGCAGTGTTGAGTCCTTTATGATTCAGAAATAAAATTTGGCAATATTCCTCAAGCAATGACATTGTTTAAGGAAAGTGGAGGAAGTCCCTGTTGGTCATGAGGTCTTGGTGGGCTAATTCCTTTTCTAGCACACTACTGCAAAATAATGTCTTTTGGAAATAATTTTTTAAATTGGCTGCATATGTGTGGCCAGACAATTTCATTTCAAGCTAAATAAACACGATTAAGTCTGGTGGTTATTCAGATGCCACAGAAACATTCCAAATTCATTTTATCATGATAAATGTATAAGTGCTTTCCGGGAGTGGCAAGAACATACTTTTACCCATAATGCTTTATAAATGTTTGTTTAAATTTTTGAAGTTTTAATTATAAATAATCCCCACAAAAGTTATCTTAATTCTTTATCTCCACACTAGTTATACGCATGACTTTATATTCTTTGATAATCAGTCATGGTTCATATGTCTGTATAGATCCTATATAGATTGTGCTCTTGAATATTTTGACTAAAGAATAATTAGAACTAAAGCTAAACTTTGGCTGTAAAACTACAACTGACAAAGTTCAAGGGACATGGGATTTCTGACTCAGTTTTCAGGCTGGGGTATACTGGTTTGGTGGGGTAAGGGAAGGAATCCACATGAGGTAGAGCTGGCCAGCTTGAACACTGGTTTACAAGCAGGAGTACACTGATTTTATCTTTCTGGAATGCACATAGTAAAAATACTGAGACACTATCATGCAAAGAGGCAGCTGAAGGCAAGTTAAGTGCACTTATATGTTTAAAAGAGAGAATTATTGGAGTACCTCTATATGAGAGAAACTAAAGCACAAACCAAAAAACACATTTCAGTAAATTTTTATAATATACCAGAAAGAATCCTGAGCTGGCACTGTAGGCTGTGTGACCTTGCCAAAGCACTTCATTTCTCTGTGCCTGTCTCTCAGGTTAAAAGATGCAGAGTCCTAACCCAGCTTTAACATGTATAACACTTTTGTCACCAAAACAGAATCAAGAAGTGAAACTTATCAAAACTTTTAACATTTTGCAGGTACACAAACCCAAACTAATGACAACAATAGACACTGGGTACAGACTTTCATTGTGTATAGACCTAGAAAACCTGAAATGCTGTGGTGCACGGCTTCCTTGTTCATTTGTTTTCTGAAAGCAAGCATGCCTTCCATCCTGGATCACACAGGTAAGGCAGGAAGTGTGCATTCTCAATGCAAACCTGTTTTTACGTCATAGAAATACAATAAAATAATCACAAGCACTAGGAAGCAAAAAAGTAAGCCAAAAATAAAAAATGTATAAATTCTTTACTTATTTCAGAAAAAGGAACAAATTGCTATACTTAAATCAATGAGAACAATGGCTAAATTTTTGATAAAAGCAAAGCACGGTTGAGGAGCTTAAATTTGTGTTGGTAATAGACATGGAGGCACTTGGACAAATGTTCTCTTTTTTTATCTCCTTAACTAAAAATGTGGACCAGTATTTGCTATCAAAGAAGATAGAAGTAATTTAATTAAATTTGCTAGTAAGCACACCGTGCTTACAAAATTAACTTTAAAAAGAATATCAAAAGCTTTAACAGGGCCTAAAATCACTGTCATTGTTTGCAGTGTTGAGCAAGAGGCCCTGTGCTTTTCATCATTCCTTTCACATGGCTAGGTCCACCCACTTACCAGGGGAGGGTGCTGATTCAATGGCTGGCCTGGACTGTTGCTCGCAGAGGTGAGGAAAGAATGGGAAGAGAAGAGGTGGTGGTATTGAGCTGCTATGCTGAATCTCCTTATTCTAAGGCAGGCTGGGCCAGAGAGAGGTAGAATGGGGGGTGTCCTGAAGTAAGCAAGCTCACCTGTCACTTTTATGGTAATTGCAAATTTGTCTATTTACTAGTTTCACTTTGAGATCTTTGAGGGTAGAAGTGGTATGTTATTTTTTTCCCTATCTTACTGCAAGGCACATGGTAAGCACTTACTGTAGATTTATAAGAGGGATGAATAAATGACCCCCATCTCCTTTGGAGCTCCTTTCTCTCTCCAGTTTCATGTGTTAGGATAATTGATTATGTTAGGAAGTTCCTTCTTTAAAACTTCGGTGGCTCCCTTGAGTTTTCCTCCTTCAATTCATTCACGTCATGAAGTGAATTACTTTGATCTAGCAATCTGCAAGTGCCTGGATCTCTGGTTGGAGAAGCAGGCTATGAAGGGAAGGCCTCCAGGGGCTGAGGGCTTTGGACTACTGAAAGCAGCATCGTGGGGCTGACAGACCAAGGAAAGGACATAAGGGAGTCAAGAGGAGTTTATTCAGGGCCAGAGAGGCTACCTTTACAGAGATTCCACTTCCCAAGCCAATACAGATGGATTTGACAGCACAGGCTGCCAATTGTTTCTGTAAACACTTAGCATTTATAAACACGCAGCAGCCTGGTGATGCTGCTATTTGGTGGCCAAGCCTGGAAGCTGCACATTCCAGCTTTTCCCAAGTTACTAACCTGTATTCTATGGCCCAGATTAGTTGTGCTAATGAAGAAAAGAGAAAGGCCCCAATGTCCCCCTTGCTCCCCTTCTATTTTTATCATCAGTGTGGTCTAGCATCACTTTCACAGATTTTACCACTTAATAGGATATTTGGAATATGTTCCCTTGCTCTTTCTGACCACCCTCCCATGCCATTAATCTTAATCAACTAATACCCTCTCTTCCAAGCTTAGAATACAGGCTATGCACTCACAGGTCTCCTACGGGGCCTGGTAAGTCACCTACCCGCCTTCTTCTGAGTATTTATGCCCAAATGCCAGGATGTCGGATGCCCGTCCACTCCCATCACAGACAACGACCGGCACGGGAGGGGTGTCTCGAAGGTACTCCAAGACAATTGAGATCACATTGGGTCCTCCTTCCACAATGAGCGCCACCACTGGAACACCTTGACCAATTCCTGCATTAAAAAATGAAAATAAAAGGAAAAAAGAGAAAAGAACACAAAGCCAGCACACCAAAGAGACAAAAAAAGAGAAAAAAAGCACAAACTAAAATTACTGAGCACAGGGGAAGGTAACAACATATGAGGGAATAAAATACTGAGCAAAACTTAACGGAAAACCCATCAGCAGAATGCTCCCACCAGAAAGTCTCTGACTTTGCCATTTCCCAACACTTCCCAGGATGCTGGGAGCTCAAGGTACTGATTATCATACTTTACAGGCAAGGGCAGGCGGGGAGGAGAGAGAAAGGGACTGATTAGTAGATGAAGCCCTGGGCCAGCAGCCAAAGGTTGGAAGACAAAGGTGATATTAAACAAGTCTTGTATGTATTCATTGGTTCAGTTTCTTACATGAAAAATGGGAAGTTAATAATTCCTTCTTCCTGAAGCCAACGCAGTGGTAAGAAAATGTTTAAATGGTTCTTTTTATCAAAATCAGCTGAAAGCATATTTTAACTTGTCGAATCAACTACTGGCTAAATAATGGGTTTATTTCTGACCACAAATGATCAGAATTGATTCTTCTATTGATTATTGATTCCTAGCAGCATAATAGTTATAATAAGGTGCCGGGAGACATGGCATCTGCCATCTGCCGTTACAGCATCCTTCGTACTGAGCATGGTGCCAGGCACATGGCGGCTGGTCAGTAAACATTTGTTCAATCCAGTGGTTTCACTGACCTTTCTTAAAATATTTAATCTATTTATGCTGAACCATAAGACACTGCTGTTTTTAAGTAAAAATTAGCCTAACATCAGCACTTACCTATAGCTCAATCTAACATATCAAAAAGAACTATTAAAAACAAATGTCTATGAGAGACATGTGAAAGAAATCAAATTCATTTTCAAGTGTCTTATCAAGTATCATCATTTGTCACTGAATACTCAATTTGGTATCACACTGCATTTTCTCATTCAACCTTCTTGGGTTTTGTAGGGTACACAAAACAGTTGTCTTAAAAAAAGTGCTAATCAAGATTCTATACTACTCTAATCTATCAATAGGAACTAAAATAAACCTTCAGTCATCTTAGTTCTCCCTCTTCCCCCTTCAGCTATGGTTTTATCTTATATCAAGAAACCGCTTTCCTGTGAGAAATACTAGTTTGGGGATTGGTTTCTTGCTCCATTAATAAGAAATTTTATTTGACTTGTGTATAACCTCTTTTACTTCTGAATCACTGTTTTCTCATGGCTTGATTTTCATCTTAACAGAGTGTTCCAAAATGCCAGTTATAAAAAATGGGTGCTGTTTTAAATCTACATTTTAAAAGTATAAAAAAGAATGACGTTGTTGATCAAGACCAGATGCAAAGATTTGTTGTTGTTGTTCCCCAGAGGGAACTGGGAGAGAGAGAGAGGACTCATGATCCCACCAGAGTTTTCTGTGTGTGGAGTTCTGAGAGTTCCTCCTTCAAATCCAAGGAGAAGGAAGTGAAAGGCCATGCTGCTCTCTCCTTTGACCCAGAAGCCCTTCATGACTTGCACAAAAGGTTGCTTGAAAGCTCTGTTTGGGTGTCTCTAAGGAAGACCCTTTTCCCACTGCTGCTGATTAGAGGTTTAAGTAAATTCCTGTTGAAAGGCACTTTGAAGATTAACATCTCATTTGAAATGTTAATATAGCACATTTCTTTTGGAGGAGAATTTGCTGACATAAAAAATACCTAGCCCTATAGATTTGTATTTTAATGTGTCTTGGAAGTGTGTATTTTCCAGCATTTAAAAAGTCAGTTTATAAAGTATTTCTCAAAGTACTATGCTGTTTAACTTTTGTTTTTGTTTAGTTTTAGCACTTATTCCCATATTGCTTCATTTCAAGAAACAATGAGCCACACATCATATTTTATATCAAATGATATATTTGGACTTATTCTAGGATCCTCTAAGGGAGAAGTTTTCCAAAGTTTTACTCTTGAGCACTGATCCTGTCTGTGGGATCTTTACTCCAACTCACACAAAAACCGTGATCTACTCAGTTTTCTCACAGAGGAAGAAATCATGAAGTGGACTTTCTAGAATGTTCCAGTGATCTAGAGTCTACAAGACAATAGACAAGATGGCTGGAGACCACTCTTAGTTTATGCGTGCAAAGGATCAATTTTAAAAAGATGATCTGGGACCAATAAATTGTCTGCTTGTAATTAAGTTGTTATACCTTCTGAAAATGCAAAGGTTTAGAGTCCTATGTTAGAAATAAAGTTGTAGTCAATTACAGTGATGAAAAACTATATCAATTTTATATATATTTATAATAAGCAGATTAAATTTGCTAAGATATGGTAACATTAAGCCTTTCTATTAAAACACACAAACATACACACATGTTATCTTTATTTCTGAGAAAAGAAAACCTTGAATAATTAGTAATGACCTAAAACAATGGTTCTTAGCCTATTTTTTAGATATCAGGATGTTTTAATACTTTCATGGATCTGATGACAGCTATTCACACTTTCTCTGAAAAAAATAACTGCACATATGGACAGTCACAAAAATACTTCTTTGCAGTTTCAGAGGGGTTCGTGGATACTTGAAGCCTATTGAAAAACTTGCTAATGGACCCCTATATAACCCCACCCTAAAATAAGCACATTGGGATATCTGCAAAAAACATTGACTTGTGTTCTTTTATAAAGCTCACTGAGGCCTATGAGACAAGTTCTGAAATGGGTTTTCAAACAAAACTGTGCCCAGGGAAGCTATAGCATGTTATTGCTGCTTTGTTACAATGATTGGCTTAACTTCCCAGGATGAAGCACTATCTATAGGCTATTCTCTTCCCTCCCCTTCATTTATCTTCTTGTTTTTGTTTCTTCTGCCCACAGTTTCATTCTAAATTACCTTTTATAGAGTGTTAAAAATACTCTATAGAGAAATGAACAAACTTACAAAATAATATCTGTAGTACATAACTTCATTAGTAAAGAAAACACTTTTTAAAATATCAAGAGTGGTCTATTTTTTCATTGTTGACATAAAGCAGACTGGGCATCAACTGCAGACCCAGGTGGGTGCCCAGGGCCCACACCATTTTCTTTACGCTCATAAAAATCAATACAACTTCCTTTAAACATCCTCTCAAATGTATGCCTTACTTGGCCAAACCCATCAACCATTCACAAAAATAGTTGTTTAGACCCATGGTTTTAAAAATA
Source organism: Artibeus jamaicensis (assembly GCF_021234435.1). Taxonomy (NCBI): domain Eukaryota; kingdom Metazoa; phylum Chordata; class Mammalia; order Chiroptera; family Phyllostomidae; genus Artibeus; species Artibeus jamaicensis. The sequence continues at coordinate 36,923,347 of NW_026522030.1, read as the reverse complement.
TAATCTCTATTATTTAGGGAAAAGAAGTTTAATTTTATCTAGATCCCCCAGGAACCTTTTTGTGAATACTTGTTCTTTTAGTTTGGAGGAAAAGTAGGTTAATTTCTTGTTTGATTGCAATAATTTTTCATTTTCTACCATAACCAAAGACTTGCAGTAGTTCTTAGAGATACTAAATTTCCCTTAGAATTTAATTTTAGAGTCATGTAGATTTGTTTAAGAATCTTTTGTAGATTCTTGCCACACTCTAGCTTTTGCAGTTTTAGAACTGGATGCATGATAGCCTACAAAAACGTGTGCATGAGTCACGGATTTAGTAGCTATATTCTGCAGGATGACTGAGGGCTCTCAAATTACAAACTAAACCCAACTGTGTTTCACAGAAGATAATCTCTTAGACTTCCGTCACATTTTGTTGTGACTGTGATGCAGTTTAACCTGGGCTCCCAATAAGCGAAAAGTGTTAAAACTGGCTTAAACAAAGACTGGGTGGGGTGTTGTGAGGAAGGGAGGAGGAAGGAATGGAAGAATGTCTCGAAATTCCAAAGGCCTTTTTTCTCTCTTCCTCCCTTTTTCTACTGACACAAGACTGTAATTTATGATTGGTTCGGGCACTTGAGAAAGCATGTGGTGTGTTGCAGTGAACTGCTTAGACAGCTGAAAAGTTTGATCAAACTGTATTAACACTTTGGTTTTATGTTAACATCAAACTGAACTAACACATTGGTTTTACAACAACACCACCATATATGATGTAAAATGCCTATAAGCCTAAAGAATACTTTATTTGCTGTTGGAAAATGGTTTATATTTACATGGAGTTAGAATGTAGCAGATGGATCTTTAGCTAAATCCTAATGACAAAGGCCACACAGATCATATGATTATTGCAGCATACGTTATTTGTAAAGGAGGATTTGAGTTTTATGTGAGAGGCAACTTCCTGAAGATCTTGAGCAATTCAGGACTGTGTCTATACGTGGTGGGTGGATGTTTGTGTTTAACAGCTAAAACCGTATAGCAATAACGTGAACACAATTCACTGGCCTTGTCAGCTCTGGAATTAAGTGATTCTTGATTTAGAAGTTTGTGTGAAGAGTTCATATGCTTTGAAATTATGCCTACCATGAGACCTTATTAATATGTTTTATTTTTTATAATTTAAAATTTGCATAGTTAAGTTTTGCATAAAATTAAAAAGCATGGAACATGTCCCCTTCATCCAATTTGTCCCTTAAATGGCCTTGTCTTTGATTCAATGGTTGACTTAACCAACAAAACACTGACTACCCAGTATGTAGTCCAAATACATTTATTGTATTTGGACTACATAATGGGGCCATAAAACTCAGCAACCACCTGAGATCGTGCATTTTTCAAATAGAACCTTACATAGACTCGGGGGAAACCAGCAATTACTGTAGTGAGGGGAAGGGTAGCAGTTAAGCTATTCGTCTCATTTGAATGGTCTCTTATTTACTGCCTACTTGAAAAGAAATGGCCCAGACTTGCACAATACCATAGCATCTCACAAATAGTTCCAGATTTAGATTCTTGATGTCCTTAACTTTTACTGCCTCTCTTCTGTGGTCTGGAAGTTGTGGGATGGATTTATGAAAACTTCACAAGGCTGGTAATCAGTTGTGTTTAACTGGCAACATTCAAAATTATTCTTGTTGATCCAGTTTAAGGTGCTTCTTACAATTAGGAATATTCCCAGGACATGAATATTCAGGTACAACTGAATATTATTATTCAGAAAGAGAATGTTTACTATGCTATATTATACAAAAAAGAAATGTTATTGGAAATCTTTGAGCTTCTAAGGAACAGAGTCTGCCCAAGAAAATATCTAGGGATGATATAAGAAAAATGCATCTCATTTTAACTATAATATCTCTTCAGTCATCTACGGAAGCAGATGTTTTATTTATTGCCTCATGGTTTGGAGAGAGGATATAATACCTATTCAAGACAAGAGAACCATAAATGGGATGTGTCTGACTTTTCAGGAAAATGGGTAATAAACCAAAATGCCATTTAGTGAATCCTGATGATGTTCCTCCACAAGGGAGTGTCACGCCCACTGCAGGACGATTGTGTGTGTCATTATTACCACACTTTTTTTTGGTATAATTCTGCACCTACATTGATGCTTAGGAAAGTACTTGGAATTATAAGGTAATGCACATGTTACGAAGCAAAGTAAATACACAACAAGATGCTTCATGTTCAGGTACCCATGGTTCTCTAGTGGGGAAGAAACTCCTTGAAAGGTGGCTGGGGTCTTTCCTTGTGGGTGGGACTTCATAAGGCATAAATTTTCAACCCACTGTAGAACTAGGCAGGGGTAAAGATAATGTGAATTTATTAAGTGTCTTTTCCTATCATCGTCAATCCCTATGGCAACTCCCTTATTTGTGTTTAACTAAATGGACCCCTTCCATATAAAATCTTTCTATATTTAAGGCTAATATCAATATTTCAGGGAAAATGAACATGTGCTTTTTTTATCTTGGCATTTAAAATCTCAGCACATTTGGCTGGAGATACTGTATTTTGCCCTGTAGAGTGTGCACTTTTTTGTCCAAATTTTTGAGGGAAAAATAAGGATGCATATTATACATGGGTAAAATGGTTCCATGTATAATGAGCACAAAAACATGGGTGCGTGTTATATACAGCAAAATATGGTATGAGGCTGTCAAGACACTGAAGATAACAGAGTTTGGATTAATGGGAACACCTGTCTGAGACGGTGATAACAGATTGAAAGTAATGCTACATAGCATTTCTTATCCTGGGGACTGAGACTATAAAATCTATTGCACTAATATAGCAAACCCCATTTTTTCTGTTTGTTTTCAATATTGTTGAAGTAATACATTTTGTGAATTATCAATGTTACAGATATTTCCATAGAAATCCTGTACCAGCCCCCACCAGTTGGCTTTTATTTTTAGCATTGTCTTCCTGCTTTGCTTTTCTGTCCAGCAATCAGAGGCCGAAAGACAGAACTGGAGGAGTCGATGAGTAGATTGAATGGGAAATCTCACAAGCCAGCCAAGGTCACTGTCAGCCAAGGTCACTGTGGCATGTGGCCTACAAACCCTCATCATGTCTCCCCTATCAACACTCCCTTAGGGAATTGAACTATCCATGGCACAGAAGGGCTGCCTTACTTGTCTTCTTTCAATCCTGGTTTAATTCCAGACCTACAGTGGGGTAGATTTACCTTCCTGGAATTGGAGTTGATACCCTGGGCCCAAGGTGAGTAACTGGGAGACAGGTGGGCATTTGTATTTGTTGAGTAAACCCTCTATTACTGGTGGCTTTGATGGGACTGTGCGAGGGTGAATAAACAGACAAAGAAGTCTGTATGCAGGAAGAATAAAAGGGAACAGAGAACGCCAGGGAGGAGAGAGCGTGTGGTCTGAACGAGAGGGAGGCAAAGGGTATTTGTGCGAGAGAGATTTCTAGGATTGTGGTGACTTTTCAGTCCAAGTTGCAGTCACTACACAGTTGTAGTTCCTACACAGAGTCCCCTATAGACCAGGGGAAATAACTGTTTTTCTGAAGAAGGGTAAGGTACTAAATATTTTAGGCTTTGTAAGGACAATGAGTCAAACTGAGAACATCATGCAAATACTTATATAATAAGAGAGAAAACAAATTTGAATAAAATTTTAAAGAACATGTTTTAAAATACAATGAAATGTCCATTTTTGTACTACAGGTATACTAATGAGAAAAATAATTTATGTGGACGCTGAAATTTAAATTTCACATAGTTTTCATATGTCATAAAACATTTTTGATTTATTTTTAAACATTTAAAAATGAAAAAGAACATTCTTCACCCATGAGTCATATGAAAACAGGGCGGAGACACATTTCTGTTTCCTTATCAAAAAATACCCTTTTTGTATTTTCAGTGAGTTTCTCTTTATTGCTACCAAACATTCGACTCCTTAGGTTCACCTCTTCTCACTCTACAAAGCCTTCACTTGTCTTTACCTAGCCTAAAAGTCCTCATGTGCGCTTTCTCAGCATGCAGACACCTGCGTGGAGAGAGTCCTTGAGAGGTCTTGTATAAGAAGAATTTTGGATAGCAGATTTTTTTTTGAGTCAGGGCTTTAAGAGGCAACATTCAAGTCAAAATTGAGCAAAGACTACTAGCTGTACAAGGGTCAAGTGGGTCTTCCTTTTGGAGCACCAACTGATGCTCATGTGGGAAGCTGGTTACCAGTCATGGTGAGCTGCTCCACTTCTCTCACTTTAAGGTAGAAGATGTCACCTGTGTTGTATAAAAAGGAACTTTACCCTGACAACAGCAGGAGAGGTTTTGGTCCCCTCTTTGGAGAGCTCTGTACCCAGTGGAGGAGAAAGCAATCACTCTTGGATTATCTTTTGTTCCTAGAGAGCAGCATTTCCTTCCATATGAAACTAGGCTGGGGCCTTTGCTCCCTCCCCAGCGGCACGGGCCCCCCGACTGGGGTTTTGCCGTGATTTCAGTGGGCATTCCTGGGAGCATTTCTTCACTCAACACCACTACCATCTTTACCCTACACTTTGAAAGCTTTGACCTATTTTGCACTCCATCTGATTGAGATTTTCCTTACATTGTGGGCTGTGAGCCTAGAACTGGGCTGAACCTGTCCTGTCCTTGCTCTTAGACTTTGATTCTCAGTCCCATTATAACTTTTACCTTCATTTGTCTACTGGCTTCCTACTGACTCCCACTTACCCTCTCAGCACGGGTGAAAGTCTACTTTACCTCCCTGCTACTGTAAACTTTGACAACGTGGTTAGACGTCACAAAATTAACAGCATGTTATTTGCAACCATGCATGTCTTAGTAGGGCAAAAAGAAACCTTGATATAAATTGATATACCAAAAATACATTTTGATTTTCTACACATTATCTAACATACAGAGTTGGTACATAATTCACAGGGTTGCTCTGAGTAACAAAGAACTTATTATTTACAAAGCACTTAGAGCAGATCCTGGCACTTACTAAGAACAATATGTTTAAACAAATGCAAACAAGGTATTTTATTTATATTTATTAAGTTTAAATAATGTTTCTACTTTAAGTGTATAAATTATTTTTGAAGATGAAAGTAAAATTAATGCACTTTATATGTGTAAACCGAAAAGATGCTCTGAAAAATAAATAATTTGAAACATGCTCTAAGTTTAAATAGTCTCTCATAAAGAGCAATAACATGCTTCAGAACCCAACCCCTTTATCTTGTATCCAAATGGCTAAAACTATCTGTCTTGGGGTAGGTGACATTTCATGTCATTCCTCAGATGCCTTCTACTAGGGGCCTCTCCTTAATCCTTCAATTGACTTATTAAGTCTTTTGAGTTCTGTGGGTTGGACAAAATATAAATGCCAAATAATAAGATCTATAAACCATAAAACCAACTCCAAGTATATTATATGCTAATAAACTAACTTAGCTTTTGACTTAGTGAATGGGAAACAGTTATTCCCTTATGGGCAGAGAGCTCTGATTAAAATATTCTGCTATTAATGTGCATATATAACAAGTACATCCAAACAACATTCCACATGAATCATTTCAATAGAAAGCAAACAGCCAATCCCATGGGCTCTAAGGCAAGTATTACTTTCATAAAAGGAAAGCCAGCATTATTTTCTTTGGGGCCATTGTTTGCAGGCTGAATGTTTAGATGTAATTGATCTAAGTCTACAAGAAAACTCACCCAAACAAAGCTATAGTCTTCTTAGTCTCTGCTCTGTTCAAAGCCCACATCAAAAGGCATTCACTGCCTTCTCAGATGTAAGGTAACCAGAGTGGTTCTAATTCATTTTACTTCATAATACTTTGCCCACACTCTCCTGTAATGGTGCCAGGATCTAGGCGCCCACAGCCTGTACAAGTTCCTTTGGCTTCTTGGCAGAAATTAGTAAGCAACAGAGCAGCCAAGGGAATTCTGGATTGAAAAAAACATGAAAAGACCTAGTCTACAGTGTGGAGCAGAGCTGGGTATGAGAGGCAGATGGTGGGAGAAAGGGAAATGTTGCTGGTGGTGTATGTATTCAATTACCTTTCCAAAATTATTAAAAAATCTCTTTACATCAGTTGAGGGAGACTGCAATTACTTTTCTCTGCCTCAAATATAAAAAGGTTCAATCCTCTCTTTAAGGAATGTTCTTTTTGATTTACTTTCTGTGAGGAATTGATACTCATCCTTGAATTTTCAGATTCAAAGACAAGCTTCCTTGGGTCCCTCCCTTTGACCTCCACTAGCAGAATTAACCATCCTCATTCATGTATTACAAAGTGCATGTCAGTAATTATGTACCTTGAAAAATCTCTCGAAGTTTTATTTCATTAATTACATGTTTGGATATCTCTTTTCTCTATTAGGTTTATCTTTGTATTCCCAGTGTATCCTACCGTGCTCTACATGTAGTAGTTTATCACTAAAATTTGGGGTACAGAAGACCGTCAGGATACTGAATTACCATCAAGTACATCCTGATTTCTCATACGTTACATGACAATGTAGTTACTTCTACAGAAATTTAAAAATATTTTTATAAATAAACAATTTTCCCTCAATCAACCAACCTGAGATCCAGGACACTCAGGTCTGACTTAAACTTTTAAGTAATCAGGAATCATGCCAAATACCCAGGGTCTGCGCTCATTGGTTTTCCTGTGGATTACTAAGATCGCTGCCTGACTGATTTTCCTGCTCTCCAACAATCATCACATAACTGCTGATTATTCTCCGTAAACACTGCCTTGTCTATAATAGTCCTCAGAGGATTCCCACTGCTTATGGATAAAAGCTCAAGTCCTTTCATGTGACAGACAAGCCTCCCATATTCTGGACCCAACCTTCACCTGTAGCCTCATCTCTCTCCAGAACTCCATGTTCACTCTGATTCTGGTCTCTTCAGATTATTTTCATGTCCCTCAGCCTAGGACTATTTAACTTCCCATTAGCCATCCTAATTCTCATACAGAAGAATTTCTCATAAGCACATCCTTGAGTTTTCTGTGCTCTTTTACTCACTTGGAATTTTGGTAAATCTGAGAAGGATAACCAGGCTTGCTCACTGAGCCTCCTGTTTCTTCCCTTTGGCATCTGCCTGTAGGAAGCCTGAGATTACGGGGCTCCTCCAGGGGTCCTGCTGCCGAAGGTGTGTGTGGCGGGCTGGGGGTGGGAGGGGGAGGTTCATCGTGAGATGCTGCCTATGTTAGGGGAGCCACCAAGTCCACTGGCCAACAGACTTAACACCATGGCTGCTAACTTGTCCCCCAACTAAAAAATGGTATTTTGAGTTCCATCGGGGCTTGTTTTATTTCTAAAATTGTTTAGAACTTGCACAAGGAAGAGAGGTGCTATTTATGGTGGTCCCTCAGAGACCCCCAATTCAATCTTCCAAGTCCAGTTCAAATGTTACTAAATCCTGAGGCCTTTCCTAACTCCCTCAGGAAGTATTAATTATTCATTCTTTTGGAGTCCCATTGTTGTTGTTGTTATTTTTTGTACATTTCTTTTGGCAGTTATTTTATTCTGCCTTATTTTCATGAAAGTTTCATCTACTGAATTATAAACTCCATGGGACAGGCACCCCCATCCCTCTTAGGCAACATTCTGGTTCTCACAGTGCCTCACGTTTAGAAGAGAGTTCAAATAAATGCTTGTGATATAAAGGCCCAGGGTCTATCCCTGGGGACTAACACAGCTGGAGGGACAGGAATAAATTGGTGGTTGTAGAGGCACTGAGTATCATGTCTTAATACAATACCATTGATGCATGCTACTGAAAGTGGAGATGATAGCCATTTAGGTGGCCCCATTGTGGCCTTTCTCAGGTCTTCTCTGGATCTCAGTGGTCAGGGTCCTAGAGAAGAATGTGCTGAGTGATCTGGGTGGGTGATCACCTGTCACTTGTCCATCTGGATTAAGTCTGGAAGTGTCTAGATTCTCAGGCACTTGAATAGGCAATTTTGTTTCTGTTGTCTTGTACTTTTAAATTGAAGGCTTGCTATTTCTCAGAATTGGACCCAGCTAGAGTCCTATGTCCCAGCCACTGGGGAGAAAGATGTAAACAAAAGTTTACATTCTTCCTCCGTGGGAAGGATGTCCCTGAAAATTATTACTTCCTCTAGTTGAAATGAATAGGAAACAATATGACTAAAATTGAAACCTAAATTCTGTTTCCTCTGAGGTGATTGATATGTTCTAGAAGCTAAGGTGCTATAGGCAAGGAGTGACCTTCATTTGCCACCAAGGTTATTAAAATAGCTGGCTGCCATTATCATATATAAGACAGAGGAAGGGGACTAATTATTTGGAATCTAGGAATGGTATTCCATCCAATTTTGAACCAACAGTTGGGAAAAGTGATACATTTTTATTTGATTATCTGGACATCTTTTCCAAAAGATAATGTAACTCCAATCTGATCAAGTCTTTACTGTGACTAAATCCTTAGTAAGAAATACGGTTGACAATGTTATGGGGGACCTTCTTTCCTCTGGCTTCCTTCCCTTTTCCATGGGGAGGAAGTTCCATTAGTGAGACACGTCTAGCCCCTTCTCCTTCCCTTATTTCTGTTCATGAGTAGAATCAAGTAACCTAATCAGTGATGTTGAATTGAATAACTCAATTAGTGGTGACTAATGCCTGTGTTTCTTGATGGGATAGAACTAATCTACTCAAGTCTGTGACGAGGATTCTGCGCCCACCCTGCCCCTCCCCCATGCCCTGTGTACTAGTGCCAGTCAGTGATTTTAGTAAAAGTGTCTGCTGTAAACCCAAATTTCTCTTCTGGTTGACTGGGTGGGGGCAGAGGTGAACCCATTTGGCCCTCATACTAAGTCATTATCTCCAACAACTTCATCATTAATAAAAATGTATTTTAGTCTTCATCTGCCTGGTCCCGGTGTCTAACTCTCAGTCAATTTGAAACTTTTTTTTTTACCAAGAGTGAAATACAATTTATTGGGCTTCCTCAAGTTTCAACACCACAAATTGCAATACTGTCATTTCCATTTCTGGCTTTATTTTGCAGCAGTATCTAACAAACTTGAGCCTCTTGTTCAAGTTTGTGAATAAGAACTTATTTTCCAGGTGCGAATATGGCCTTCTCTGAGAGATATTTTTTTTCTTGATGTCATAGTTCCTTAAAAGAAAACAATAATTATAATATGTTTAAAAAGGTAATTACAAATGGAGCCAAAGCAGGGTTGCTGATGAATTTCAGGGCTGTTGTGAATGATTTCATATAGTGAAGTCCACTGGGCCAATTGAGTGAAGGCCCTTTTTCTCTCCCTGAGGAGTGGTAGCCATTGCTGAGCACTTAACACATAGGGGGCACTTAGCCAGGAAGGTTGCACGTGCTTACTCAATCTGCTTAACAACCCTGTGATAGAGACATTATGATCCCCGTTTTACCATTAAATGAATTGTATGTCTGCATGGGGTTGCAAAGAGAGACCTGTTAGGAAATGCAGAGTCTGCCCTCTGGCATTCTACCAGCTTGTGTCTCGCTGGGGTGAACACATGATTGATCACACCAATATCAGGATGCTTTTGCAAGTGAAGGGGTCATCATTAATTGTTACTCTGGAGTGACAGGTGTAAAGTGGAACTGGGCAAACCAGTATGTATGGTTACCTTATCTTTCTCATGTCTTAGGGTCTCAAACTCATTTCTGGCAGATTTTAAAAATTGACATCATCATCAGGTCTTTAAAAATGGGCCTGGGTTTGCTTACTGTTCCTTTGTTGCATCTCGTCCTGCATAAAAATGCCAAGACTCACAGATGCTCCTGCCTGATTCCTGGGATCATGTTTCCAGCTCTATCTAAACCACAGCTGTTCATTTTCAGAGATATTTCTCTAGATGCACAGAGGGGTGAATGCTCCAGGGAAGGATTAGATCATTAAGTGAAGGAAAATAGCAAGAACAATACCCGTGGCAGGAAAATACCAATTTAAAGTTTTTCATATGCTCTAGCATATCCATGATGGTGCTAGAAACAAATCCCTTCTACTTTTCTCTCTTATAAATAAATAAATGCCCCTTTTCATTCTGTCACAAGCCCATCAAAGAGCATGATGAGGAATCAGGGGACAGCCATGACCCAGGGACATGCAACGGGTATCTTGGGTCCTGAATCACTGGAGGGTGTTTAGCCTTATCATCCTGCTTTTCCATGTTTGTGTGAACAGACACTTGGCTTATTCCTACTGCTGACACCACTAATCATTTGGCTGCAATAACCAGCACGAATACCATCATTCTAGAAAGTGGGTTATCCTAGTGTGTTGTATAAGAAAGTGGCACTCCAAGTACTGCTCTGAAAAGCCCAATTCAGATGTACAAAGAACTACTTTGTGCACTGGGGTGTGAAGAAATGCCCATTTCAAGTTCTCAGCTCTTCTTATCAGTGTCTGTTCTAATACAGTGGCTCTCAAGTTCGGCAAGTATCACATTGACCTGGAGGAGCAGATGAAGCACATACTGCTGGGCCCCATCCCTAGAACTTCCATGGGATTTGAGAATGCATATTTCCGACAAGTTCCTAAGTGATGCTATTGCTTCTGGTCCATGGACCACACTTTGGAAACCACTGCCCTGGTATAAAGCTGCAGGGAGAGCAGATATCCCTTTGGGAAAAGAAAAAAAATCTAAGATGTGCCCCCTCAAGTAAATTAAAATGAAAGCCCATGGAGTAGGATCAAAACCCCCACGTTATGTTTCCAATGTCCATTTTCAAGTCTATGCCAGGAGTTAGCAAACTTTTTCTATAAAAGACCAGATAGTAAATATTTTCAGACTTGTAGGCCAGGTGGTCTCTATTGCAAATATTCAAGTCTTACTGAATCTAACACTCTGCCTAGATGGTATGTGAAAGAATGAGCATGGATATGGCTGTGTTCCAATAAAGCTTTATTTACAAAGACAGATGGCACACTAGATTTGGCCCATGGGCCATAGTTTGACAACCTTTGGGTCTAATTAATGTGATAAAAATGATTCACATAAGGCAACCTCTGTTAGTTTGCCAAGCCCAAGGTTGCCTGTGGTTAATAAGAAACTAACCAAGTTGGAAACCTGACTATCTGTGTAAGCCAAGCACTGACACCTGTTCTAGTTGTATGTGATTGATACAATATGCCCTTACTGGGACATGTGCATTCTCCTTGCAGTTCAGCCCCTGGCACCAACTAGTTCAAAAGGAATCTCTTAGCCACTCCATCCTATTTCCACAGGGGTTTCACTGCCCTGCTGGAAATTGCTTATCTGTATTTAATACATTGTCTAAGACTATACTTTCAGGATCATTTCTATAGTCCGTTAATACATTGTCTACTTGGTACTATGACTAAAAGTAAATAATATCTTTTCTGTGTAGCACACTTATTTATAGACTTACTAATTCATATTTTATTTTTTATTGGTTTTTCCCTGTCCTCATTTCAAAAAGGGTCCACTAGGCTGTCTTTTCTCAGGGGAGGTCTGCATTGCTGATGTGAAGATAAGACTCCTCAACCCACTAATGTCCTGAAGGGGAAGAAAAGAAAGTAAAGTGTTTTTGATGGGGAAAGGTGGGAACAGGTGAGTGAGATAGGAAGAAAATTACCCAACCCTGGGACAGGAAGAAGGGACTTACAACAACCCTGATGGTCAGTTCCTGGGTCTCTCCTTACTTGACCTGTCAGTGGCATTTGACACATTTTTGGCTGTTCCTTTCTCTTGGAAATAAATACAGTCTTTACTGGATTTCCAGACAGCCCTCTCTCCTGGTTTACCTCTTACCTCACTAGCTTCTTACTCTTTATTTCCTTTGCTGGCCACTCCTTATCTCCCTGACCTCTGATGGGATTGTCCCAAGGCTCAGCTCTTGGTCCTCTTCTGTCCTAGCATCACACACTCCTCTGGCGATCTCATCCACTTGAATGATTTCATATTCGGTTTACACACTGACAACTTGCATATTCACGCTCCAAATATCTCCACTGAAGTCATCTCACACAACTGTGCCCCTCTCGACAACTCTGCACATGCCACAAGACACCTCCAGTATGCCCAAAGCTAAGCTCCTGATATTGTCTCCTACCTGCCATCCTCATCCCCACGGTCTTCCCATCCTAGTAAATGGCAACTTTATTAAAAAAAACTTGGAGCAATCTTTGATGCATCTTTTCTTTCTCATCCCCTACATCTATTTCAGTGGTAAATCTTGCCTGCTCTACCTTCAAATTATAGTGAGAATGTGACCCCTTCTCCCTTCCCTAACCCTAGTCTAAACCACCACCAGCTTTTGCCCCAATTATAGCCTTTCTCTTAACTGGTATCTCTGCTTTCATTCCTGCTTGTAATTTAGGCTACTCTTAACTTCGGTGGTAAAATGATTCTGTTGAAATGTACAAGATCATTCATTCTTTTGCTCAAAGCTTTGCAAGCTCCCATTCCACACAGAGTGACTATGGACATGAAAGGTCTTACAATCCTCTCTGAATCTGGCCCTAGTTCCCTCTCTGGTCTCCTTTCCTATGTCTCTCCTCCTTGCTCATTCTGCATGGGCACACAGGCCCCCCAAGGTTCTTCAAATATGTCACCCCTGTTCCCTCTCAGCACTTTCTTATTGCTATTCCCTCTTCTAGAAATGGTCTTTCCCAAGATACCACATAGCTTGCTCTCTCACTTCTTCCAAGTCTTTTTTTTTCTATCTTTCTTCCAAGTCTTTACTCAAATTTCCCCTTTAATGAGGCCTTCCCACCACTCCGTTGAAATTGCTGCTCCTTCCTTTCACTCCCTTTACTGTCTTCTTTATCTGTCTCTCCCTAGAACTACCACTATCTAATACACTACATCTCTTTCTTATTTGTTTGTTTGTTTATTTATTTATTTATTTTCTGTCTTCTTCCACCCAAATGTAGCTCCCTAACGGTGGGATCAGCACAGGCATCTGCTCTGTGGGGACTGCTGGGAAGTGCACCTTGGGGTGCTGATTCTGAGGCTGCACCCTGGTCACTGGTGACACCAGCTGTGGCAAAAGTAGCACTGGTTTTCCTCAGTGTGGGAGCGCCTCTGGCTGGGAGGGGCTGAGCAGGCTCAGGCAGTTAGTATATCGAATGGTAACCTTGGGTGAGGGAAGTTAAGAGGACCTTTTCCAATTGTGCGGAAATACTGTCAGTATGAGAAAGGTGGGGTTAGAGAGAGAGAGGAGAAGAAAGGTGAGGGGAGAGAGAAGGAAAAAGAAAAGGAAGGATGGAGGAAGGGAGGGAGACTCAGAAAGAGAGAGAGAGATGGGGAGAGATGGAGAGATGAGTGAGAGGAAGGAGGAAAGAGAGAGTGGGAGGTAGGACAGGAAGGAAGGAAAGGGGGAGGGGGGGAGGAGAGAGGCAGACACCTAATAAAGATGAAGATTGAATTTACAAAAACGAGATCAAAAGGGGTTTAGAATTAGATTTATTTGAATTAAGGAAAGATTTTACTACATGATGTTTCCTAAATACCTAAATTTATGAATAGTAATTCATACTCACTACAATGATTCTTATTCCTTGAATACTGGAACCAAATAAATCAACAGAACGAAACCAGTGCTGCTCCATGAGTGCCCAAAAGGCGAATCTCAGAGTGGATTTGCAAGGGGAAGTGTGCTTCCCACAGCTCCCCAGACTCCTGAGGCAGGCGCACCACGCTTAATTGCTGCTTCCTTCAGAATCTACCCCCCTGCCCCCCGGCTTTCATAATAAGTTCTGATGTGCACCCGATTCAGTGTGCACTTTCTGTGTTCTTCCTCCGGGTAGGAGAAATGCTGCTAATGAGAAGGGTTCAGCTCAGATTTGTTTGATGACCAGAAAAGCTGACTGTTCAATCCTCATCCTTGTGTTTTAGCAAAGGTGCACCTGTTTTTTTCCACCCTGCCTCATTCTGGAAGGAATTGCCCACAGAACCCCACGTGGACCCAGAGAGGCCAAGGCTCATTAGCTAACAACAATTGTTGATCTCTCCACCAGAGACTTAGGGCATGGGTGTTTGCCTGCAGGGTTGTGGCATGTGGAACTGCACGCAACTTCTAAAATCTGGCCTTCTCACAGAACGGGGACAGCCTGTTCAGTGAGGGAAAGAGCACTTGTTTGTTTCAGCCATGGATGCCAAAAAAGAAAAAAAATCAGCTGCTTGCTTATTTGGTCAATAATAGGGCCTAACATGTTTATTATCCTCACTTCTCTCAGGGACTAATGATCTTTAGCTAAGGGTTCAAGGTTAAAAGATTTTATTCCATGAAAATGTATGACAACTCTATTAGTGACATCTTGGGAGCACTATCGCTGGTCATTTTGCAAGCCTATGTGAATTATACTTCACTCTTATGTCCATTTATTTCAATGGCTTGAAATGTTCCAAATACTTTTTTTGAAGGGATGGTAAAAATATTTTCAGTACTAGGAAGGGGCTTTGAAGGGTCCTATGATTGAATTCCCTGGCCTTAGCCATCTCAAGCAAATTAAAATCTCACTTTACTTTTTTTAAGACTCCCCCTAGAGAATGAGATACTTTAACTTCTCTAAATATAGCTCACTGTAACATTGTTGATTATGGCAGAAAAGCACTCAGATAGCACAAGTTTTCTCATTAACTTTAGGTTTTTTGTCTTTCTAAAGTTACCTATGTATTTCTATGAAATAGATTGATCCTAGTCTAGACCGAAAACAGACATGGATGACTATCACTTTAAATAACTGGGGTAAAATCCATAGGTATTTCTTTTTCTGTGTCAATGGAAGTAATAAGCCATGATGGCATTGGCAGCTATAAAAATATATCCTTAACCTTTCTAAATTCATAAGATGAAAATGATTTAACAGTGAGAAGAGGAACACAGTAAAATTTCCCAGAGTAAATGCTTTCATGCACACGACAGAAGCATGAATGGTGGCCTTCGCCTGGGCACGTCCCTGTTTATGTGTCCTCCCCAAGTCTTTCTAGGCATTACTGTTTTATCATTAGTCTTTTCTTTCTAGCCTTTAATATCTAAGCTTGTCTATTACATTTTTATGTCAGACTGGGCATCAGATCTAAAAATAAGGCCAGAAAGCCAAATATCAGTGTTTACTATAAAAATTTATTGAGCACCTGCCTGCATGTGCCATGGACTGTGCTTGGCTTACAGGATGACAAAAATGGGTAAGACAGCCTCTGCACACAAGAAACTCACAATCTACAGGTGATGGGGCAGTGCATATAGGTGGACAGACAACCACTCAATCAGAAAAAGGCAGTGCTACGGCAGAGGTTTACATAGAGTGCCATGGGGGCATGGAGGATGTGATGAATAACTGAGCCTAAAAGCATCATGGTGTGCGTGTGTGGTTTATGTTAAGATTTTCTAGAAGAGAAGGTTTTTTGAGTTGAGACTTGAAGTGTAGGTTTTGCCAATAAGTAGAGGAAAGGCTGGAATTTCACCAAATGTCAAGACAGGACAAGAATATATTTGACAGGTTATGTCATTTAAAGGAGGCTGCAAATAGCTTGGAATGGGTGCAACATAAGGCCTACATGCATTATTGAAGGAGATGAAGCTAGCAAAACAAGAAATTAAAAGATACAAAAGTTGTTTTGGTAGTGAAACCAGGAAGAAATTGGGTCCCAAAAAGGAGGTTTGTTATCATCAAAGGAACCTGTTCAATCTGACCAGCAAAGTAAACTTCACTGACTTTGAGACCAAATGCCCATCAAACATTTGCAACCCAAATCTTTCTGATCTGCAAGGAGATCTCAGCATTCTTCCCCGCATGTAAAAGAATCTAAGATCTTATCAGAGTAGCGGACGCTTCTTCCATTCAGACTCATTTGTTTACAGGAATTGCCCCAATGCCTGAGTGAGTAACTAATTCGAAAAAGGCTTTTTCTTCAAAAACATAGGGCTCCTGGCTTGAATTGGAAAATGAGTCAGATATACAAGACGGGCAAACCTTAAGAAATCGGTATCGCTAAAATTTGTTCTACTCTTCCAATGTTTTTGTTTGATTCCATTGTTGTCTTGATTGACAAAGAGACTTTCCATTAACAAGCATGACAAATATTTCAGTGACACACAACTGTGTCAAGCCAAGATGAAGAGAGAGTAGATGTTTAAACTGTGCTGTCTTATTCTTCAGAGGAAAAATTCTTTAAAAGGCAGAGAAAACTTTGAAAAGCACTCAGTTGAAAACATCTGAAAAATGGCAATTCATCACATCTAAAGTTCACTGATCATGAATTTGGTATTTGTATTTTGGATGGTCTTTTACTTGATTGGTTTCTACCAGCAGTAGAAAGTCTGAATGATTGGGCTGAATGGGTTAGAGCACCTGCAGATGGCAATGATATGTTCTTGATACACATGTAACCTGCCCAGAGAAAGTTTAACTTCCTTTTCAAGTCTTGTGATTTGAACCCAGGCCTGTCAGCCTATGAGAATATAAATTCTTACTTCCAGAATTCCCTAGGTGAAGTTCTACTATGACCTCTAACTTATAGAGTTGTTATTTGTCTCATGGAACAGTTATGGGCTCAGAGATGGAGAATTTCATGTCATGGTTACCCCAATGCATTTGATGATGGTGCAATGATCAATAAGATGCTGGTGATGACAATTGAACGTCCCTTTGCCTTCCCAGCCTCCTTCATATATTCTCAGGCATAGGATGACAAAGGGAAGTCCACGAGTCACATGAAGAAAGACTGTAGCCATGGGAACAGGAACAGGAGCTCCTCTGTTTGTCTACACCCCACCCTCCAGGCCATCACACTGTCCTACCTCCCCACTCATGCTATAACTTTGCACCTCCACCATCTTTCCACTGATCACCATCCTCTGCCCAAAGCTCTTCCAATGACTAATTCCAACTAAACCAATGCTCAAAAATGTGTCTGGCATAGTTTGTGTTCAAATACAGTGGTATCTCAGTACTTATCATTAATTTGTTCCGGAACCTGTGATGAGTTCCAAAACCCACGAGTACTGAATAATGAAGCATTGTCTCTTGCAGGGTAGTGTAGTGACTCATATGAGTTCTAGCAAGTGTGACAAGTCCCAAGCAAGCGACAAGTGCTGAAGCATTTTTTTTCTTGTCAAAATGCAAGAGCACAGAGTTTGATGAGAGTTCTGCAATGATGAATACTGAAGTATGACTGTAGTTATTGAATAAAATAATGCCCTCTAAATCCTCCAATGTAACAGAATATTAGGGGAGTGTCTTGTTGAGTGAAATAACTCTTCTGTAGGGAGAAAAGAGCAAGTGTTTGAGAATCACATCAGCCTAGGAAGATAATAATGCCCTCCTTGAATATTTTTGTGAGTATTAAAAAAGGTAATATGTATAAAAATACCAAGCATGGTGCCTGGAACATATGAGGACCTCAATAAATGCTCATTTCCTTCCATCCTATCTTATGTGTATTTTAGGATAATAAATAATAGGGTGAAACTAATTTCTGATGTGTTTGGATGTTTTAGAAGAGACAAAGATAAGCAGCAGTCATTGGGAAGGATATTGTTAGAAATTTCTAAAAGAAATAAATGTTTCTATGGTTATTTCTCTTGGTTGGGGTTTAAGAGGAAATTCATGTTGTCCATCAGTTATACTTACCAATTTGGTCTAATTGGCAACTACCCCAAAATGAATAAAACAAGCGGGAATCAAGAGAGAAAAACGGCAGGCATCCTGTCAAAAAATAAAATCTTTGAAATTTCTACAACCCAATGGTCAGATACACATTTTATTAAAGCAGACTGATCACCCAATTTATATAAATTTATACCTGTGATGGCAACCCAAGTTGCACATTCAGACATATACACAGCATCAAGTAGCCCTCCTGCATCACCTACGGATGTCTCATCACTTCCTCAGTTCTGTAAATGGGTCCTTAAAGTCAACACTCCCTTTGCTGGAGGAAGTATCCTTCACTATTCTGTTTCAACCTAGAGGATTGCTGTGGTGGACCAAGGGTTGAGTCAGTTCATGTGAAGTGCCTGAAACAATAGTATTTAGTAAATTCCTCAAGAAATGTGAGTTGCAATAGTAATTATAATAATCATGAGTCTTTCAATTCTGTGTCTTTTGAGACTGAACAGAAACTGGACACTCCCTTCCCTACTTTTAAAAACATCTTTCTAATTTCTGGAGGTATGTGTCCTATTCTCAGATAATTAGCTACTTTTGACCTAAAAGAAGCACTTTTTCAGAGACTAATGTACTTAGTTTCTTTTCTTTTCAAAGAGAAATTGAAATGAATGCCAACATGTCACTCAATATACATAATATTATTTACTGAGGAGATTCCCACATTTCCTTTTCTTCCCTTTCTCTGATTGGCTAAGAAAATAACTAATTAGAGAGATAAATACATATAATCATCTCTATATAGATTATACCTGTGTCATATACATCTTTATCATCTTTCTTTTTATTTTTCTACCTCTTTATCTTCAAAAAAGTCATCAAAGCTATTTTATTATAATAGGTTTCCTACCAATTTGGCTATTCTACCCCTCACTGAATGATAAATTTAATGGTAAATCATGTCTCTGGAGTTGTTAACTTACTAAACAAGCTAGCTTTGGGCTAGATGACTCAGGCAGTGTCTCATTTGCAAAGGTAGGCTTCAGAGGAGAATCCCATGAGCTTGAATGGTTCTGCTCTGCCCGTTTTTTGTCCCTTCCCTAAAAATAACATCTATGGAGGGCCCTAGACCTTCAAGTTCGGTCTTCTGGCCCTAGCTTCCAAGCCAAACTTGTGGAGCAGCCTCAAACTGTGGCAGGTGTCGACAGTTGGTGGCTGGGCAGGGGTAGCTGATTGGCGACCAGCATTGTAGGGTCTCCCCTCACTTTTCATGGAACTTGGTAAATCTTTACTGCTCATACCTGGCAGAGTTGCCTTTTCATAAGAATGTACTCATTGGGGAAAGTATAAAGCAATGTCCCTCAAAGCATAAAATATAAGGTTTGCCCTTTGGATTCTCAGTAGTTTGAAAAATAACAAGCCAAGAGTGACTACTGTATATTTTCCAGAAAGTTACTAATTAGCATGTCCCTGAGAATATAAATTCAGCTTGTGAGCACAGATCTCTGTGGGCTGTTCTGCCACAGTGTGCAACAATTAGACCACTTGCTAAATACTGTGAGCAAAGCCTCAAATAGACACCAGCACACATCCTGCTGGAAATGTGGCATGAGCATTTGTTTAGAGACACATGCACATTGGCTTAGCTATGTTTTTCCTGCAGAGGGAACAGCACAGCTGTCTTTTCAGTTTCTTTCTTTATCCCCCCAGTTACCAAACCCTAGTGAACAAAAGTTACCATGACATTTTAGGAAGATCAACCAGAATCTAGATATCAGGTATCTATTGATTGTGACCCCAAATGTCTTGATATTTCCTTAATTACCCTTCAGGACATAGTGGAAGAAATGTTCTCAAGGGGAGAAGGAGGGAATAAAAGCCTAAGGATTTCACATGAAATGAGCTTGATGCCCTAAGTATCCTGTTTTGGCTCCTTGCTCAGGTACCTGGAAAACCTTTTTCTGATTTGGGTTTCTCTGGTGCTAAATGAAATAAAATAAGAAAAATATGTCCCAGACTAAGGCTGTGACCATGCTGAGCAAAGAGCTATAGATTGGAAGTGCAGAGCTCTGCATGCAGATAAAGGCAGCGCCACTTAATTCACTGAGTAAGTTTAGGCAGGCCACTGACCTTTTCCGAGTGGACTTTCCTACCTGAAAAATTAAGGCAGTGAACTGATGAAATATCTATCTATCTATCTATCTATCTATCTATCTATCTATCTATCTATCTATCATCTCTCTATATACCTATATATCTATATCAATAGTACATGCATGTAGAATAATAGTACATATTATTCTATAATTTACTTTCCTATTACCTTAAGAAGAGTTGATAAAAGGTAAACAATAAAGCAGAGATAACTTTTTCCTTTAACTTTCACCATACTATTTCCTAAAAAAATTAATCCTAGTTTACATGTAATGCTAGTTTATATTTGCAGCTGAAAATTTGCATATTTAGGAAGAATAAATGATTTAATAAAAATAAAATACATTTAATTAGACCACACGCTGTTCACTATATTTCTGGGTGTTGAAAATTTTCTCCTATATCCCTTGCCATTATTGCCTGCATTGCACCTGTCAAAATCTTCCTTAAAGTGCTTTGGCCTTGTGCCCTTATGAACAGCCCCCATATGCTATCTGTTTGAGTTCCTATTGTACTTTGTATCACTGAAGGGCATTTCACACTTGCTGCTTTGGAGCGCACAAAGCTCTTTGTGTACCGAGAGGCAGCAGAGCACAGTGCTTGAGGCACCGATGCCAGCACCCTTCCTGGGTCTGCCAGAGATTTGCAGTCTGACCTGGGGCTAGTACTTGAGCTCTCTGTGCTTCAGTTTTCTTTTTAAACATTGGGAGTAACAATAATGGTGCCCACTTCATAGGGTTATTATTATTATTTTTTAAATTTTAATTGTTGTTCAAGTACAGTTTTCTGCCTTTTACTCCCAGCCCAGCATAGGGTTATTATAAGAACTAAATAGCTTTTTTTTTTCCTTGTAAAGTGTTGAGAATAGCACTTAGTGAACACGAATTATTAATGCGTCTGTAAAACTCCAAGTTCTTCAAGGGCGAGCTAGGTCTTATTCATCTTGCACCCCTACAGCGCTTTGTGTATTGCAAGCACAGAAGCCAAATGCTGGTAGAGTAAGAGAAGTACTGTCACGGGGAAATATATAAGATAGAAACCCCAGTTTATTTTAAATGAAAGGTAATTTGAGTTCTCACTTTTGGTCACATTTTGAAAAGCTGAGGAACTCCTGGTATGTACTTTGGCTCCATGTGAAGCGTCTTGAAAGTACAGAGGAATGAAGACTAGAGTGGGGGCCACTGTTTCCACAGTGAGCATTACAAACTTTCGCATGAAATAGCTATTGAATGAGCTGTTGAGTGAGCCATTTTCCACCATAGGGAGCGGGACTCAGAGAGGAGGGAGCTGGACCATGGTGCGCCCTGGAGCATGATGAAGGACAAATGATTCCAATTCTAGTAGATTGTACTCATGGTAGAGATACAACAGTAGGAAATTTTCAGTAGCCCTATTATATTAGAATAGCTGGTTATGACTAAGGATTGGGGATAAATTTAGGCAGTTTTGTCAATCACCAACTCCTAATAAGGAAGATAATTTTACTTTTAGTTTAGGTATGATCAAATTTAAGCATCAAACCTGTTTCCTTGGTCTCATAATTTTTATACATACCCTTTTTATAGGATTAGATAGGATTATTCTCTATCATGTGTCCTTAATCAGTCTCTCCCCTTAGGTTTTCTGACTTGACTCTTTCCTTTTGTGTGAGGAGTGGAGGATTGCCAGCAGGCTGAGTGAGCAAGAGACGAAAAGGTGTGTCAAACACAGTCATGCTGGCCCCTTATCCACAGAGCAAGAATGACACAGTACATGCACTTGAGGGAAGAAGGCACTGAACTCCTACATTACATGGATGGGCTGACTACTTCCGAAGGCTTCCTTTTTTCCTCCCTCCCACCCTCCCCCATTCCTTTCTTTCCATCTGTTTGAGTTCCTACTGTACTTTGTATCCCTGAAGGGCATATAACACTTGTTGCTATATAGTTACTCATTGTAGAAAAAAACTCATTGTTAAAAACATTAAGTTTTTAAAAGGTGTAAGTGAAAAAATGTCAATTCTCATTAATATGAGAATTATTTCCCACTTCAAGTCTCACTCCCTAGAAGCTATAAGTAATAATTATTCACCTGTGTCCTTTCAGATATTTTATTAGTTTGTGTGTACGTGCATGAAATAAAAAAAAACATAAATGTGATAGTAAACACAGTTTTTTAACTTTAGAAAAAAATAAATTTACCCTTGAATATCTTTCCATATGAGCTCAAACAGAGCTATTGTTCAGAGTATTTTATTGTTTGTCTGCATGTAATTTAATTAGTCACTTATTAGTGAGTCTTTGGGTTTCCATTTTTTATTACTTTACACATTGCAATACTATGCATAGTAAAATTTTAGGGCCAGAGGATACGTGCATGCAAAATTTAATAGGGACTCTAAGCAGTCTTCCCAATAAGGTTGCTCGTGTTTTCACACACACCAGTACATATGTATGTCCAGATACTACCCTTATTGACAGTACATCTTCTAAAACTTTGTGTTTTGCCAATCAGATACATTAAAAAACATTTTGTTTTTCTTAATTTTCACTTCTTTGAGTGAGGCTGAGCATTTTTACTTTCTTCCCTGTGTTCTTTCTGTTGCTATATTTTGCCCACTTTCTTATAGTTTTCTTTTGGACTTGTACATGCTTTTTGATAATTATGGAAATCAGCCCTTTCTCGGGATAGCAAGTATTTGCTTAGCATTGCTATTTGTTTGTAGTGTTTTCTAGTGGGGCTTCTATACTTTGAATCTATTTTGTAAAGAAACTTAGCTCGTGTGAATTAAAGAGTCACAACAGCTCCTAGTTTGCTATTATAAGATGAAGGAAAATATGTGAGGTAAGGCAGAAACAAAGGAAAAAAAACTGTTCTACATACAGAGTATCCAGAGAGGAAAGGGGGGGGGGTATTTTCAAAGCACTTGCCTTTAGTTTCACTAAATCTGTAAGGCAATAGATCCTCCGAGGCTTTATTCCCTTAGTGAGATAGAAGGGAAACTCCGACAGCTGAAAAGCTCTACCTTTTAAGTTTTATTGAACAGCATGAGCTAAAACCGAAAGAAAAACTAACTGAAGTTGGATTGATAATGACATGTGTATCTTGGTCTCTAAAACAGGTGACCCACTCATCATTTATTAAGAGAAGCTCTAAAAATTAATCTTAATATTTGTCACGGTCAGCAAATACTCTCAATTATGTATTTACTGGCATTCAGAGGGTTTCAAGAGTCCTTCAGCTGTATCTGGCCAAATTATTAGTTATCATTTAGGGATTATTAAAATGTAGAAATGTCAAATTGGATAACTGGTATAAAAAAGCTTTAAATCCCTCACAAGCTCATCTGCTTATCAAGTCTCATCAAATGTTTCCTCCACAGGGTTGGAAAATGAGCTGTTCTTATTCCCTTTGTCCTTTTCCCCCAGTGGGGCCAAAGCCCAGTTATAACTGTTCCTTCTCAGGATGGATTCCAGAAGCTGGCCGATCTCCACTCCTCTGTGTGTTGCAAAGATTACAGTCATGTGTAGGCTGTATTTTTCAGAATTTATATTTGAAACATAAATATTAACTGTACGGTGTTACAGAAATATAGAACTTATTCTATTAATTTTTAAAATCTTGGGATTTTAAATGTTACCAAATCATGTGCAGTAAAATATATGGTTAAGGCTTCATTATGGAACGCACATGCATTATGCATGACGTGGCACGTGCTAGAGATCTGCTCGAGTTAGTTAACTAAACCAGGATGCTCTAAAATAATCTATATAATTTTAGACAGCTTGTCTCAGTCTGATTCCACAGGGAAATTCCAATTTCCAGAGCCAGTGAAAGACTCTTCAACTACATATCACTAAAAAACTCACAGATGAAGCGTGAAAGAGCAAGACATGAAGCACACACTACAGGAGCTTTTTATGGAAAAGGCTCCCCAGTGATCTGGGAACAAATAGATGTATCCTATTTATGAATGGCAGATACATTTTATCTCACGTGCCCACTCCAGCGACTTCTCAACAACCATCTGGAATGCTGTACTGAAAAGGTGTGGCAAAAACCTGCTAGTTGTGCCCCAATATTTATTCTTCCATTCCTTTGTAGTGATAGAATTTTTAGCTGGTTATGTGTTTGCCCAGGATAAAGACTACGTTTTAGACCCCTTTTTAACTAGATGTGAACATGTGACTAAATATTGGCACATAGTATATAAGCCAAAATGGTGTGTATGACTTTCTCATTGTGCCTTTAAAGGGAAGGATTATGATTGTCCCTTGCTCCTTCCTGATTCCTTGTGGCCAGAATGTAGAGGTGATGGTGAGCTCCCATGGACCATGAAAAGAGAGATAGGCAGAGCAAAATAAAGAAGAAACCTGAGTTCTCAATACTGAGGTTGTCACATCAGATCTGGACTCGTGTTCACAATAATAGAAGCATAAGGAATAAACCCCTGTCTCATTTAGGCATCCACTGCTTTGAGTCTTTTTTTTACTGTTCAGTTACAGTTGTCCCACCTTTTCCCCCACTGCTCATGCCTACCAAGTGTTCATTATAGCTGCAGAACCTGTGTTCCAATGAAAGAAAAGCGTTCTGGGTTATACAGGGCTCAGAGGGAAGAGTGTCATGCTAGGTTTGCAGTGCTGACAGTGGGCAAGGGACCCAGTGGTTTCCTGACAACTCTTACTGTGTGGGCATCTAACTTACTCAAAATGGAAGGCTTTCCAAAGGAACTCTCGTGTAACTCACACCTTCTGTCTTCCCTTTGCCATCTGCCCCCCTCTCTGTGCTACTGTTGACCACTTCAGGCTCGGCCTCTCTGTATTTGGTATAAATACAAGGAAATGAGACTGACTTAACAATCATAAGAATAAACATAAGTAATTTGTATGTACTTATGATATAGTATTTCTTTATATATAAACAATCATAAGCCTTTGAAGCAGCCTTCTGTCATGCTATATGTTATTTTAATGATACTATTATTGCTAAAACAGTTTTGAAACTTTTCAAAAATTGTAGATTCACACATTTTTATAATAATATGACTGGGTCAAATCACTTAAATCTCTTTCATGATTTAAAAGCTGGTTAAGATTTTTTAAAATCTTAAAAAAGATGCCAAACCAGCATCTTTTTTTTTTTTAATCTTTAGAGGGGAAAGGAAGGAGAGAAGGAGAGAAATATCAATGTGTGGTTGTCTCTCATGCACTCCCTGCTGGGAACTGGCCTGCAACCCAGGCATGTTCCCTGACTGGGAATTGAACTGCGATCCTTTGGTTCGCAGGCCGGCGCTCAGTCCACTGAGCTACACCAGCCAGGGCCAAACCAGCATCTTTTTATTGAGCTCATACTATGTACATTAACATTGTTTTGGTCAGAAAGGTTGGTAAATCTCTTAAGGATTTATGGTACTCTTTAGACAATCTATGTCAAATTTTCTGGGTTAAGTTAAGTTTATAATTTAACAATAGGAAAATACTCATACATAAAAGGTGTCTATTGCAGTCCAGGGAATTGGGAGACAAATACCAGAAATGAAAGATGAATTTTTAAAAAAGCATTGTTTTGCGATGTTTTATTTCATGAATTTATTCATTCACTCAAGATTTACATTACTGTTTTGCTCCCTTATTTATAAAATAATTCTCAGGAATTTATAGATAAGAAATTAGAGTTTTATTTGGATTCAGTTTTGAACTTGCTGATCTACTAGAACCTTAATTTATTAACGTATTCCTTGGGCAATGCATTCTAGTCAGTAGGCTTTTCAGGGACCTACTGGTAGAGTAACCCCATTTCTGGGCCTCTGCCTATACCCCCCAAATCAGCTATTGATTGTGAACTGTCAAATTTCTCTGATTATCCAGCACGCTGACAGGGGAGCTCTGACTGCTGAGCCCATTTCCAGTCCCTGAGGCTGAAACATGGTAAGCAGTGGTGCTAAGAGCAGGGGCTGCTGAGCTGGGAACTCTGACTGACTTCACGAGTCAGTTCTGCCTGTTAAACAGGTCAGTGTATCTCTCCAAATGAGAAATAGCTTCCTTGCAGCCATTACAGGGGAGAGGTCAACTCAAGTCCATTTCCAGTTTTTGAATATGCTGAGAGCTCTAACATAGAGAGGGATTTTGGTCCTCACCCAGGAGAGAACAGATTCAGAACATACAGAATTAGGTATAAGGAAGAACTACCCAACAGTAAGCGACTTGAGGATCCGAAGGAGATAAAGGAGAGCTGACACCCAGCCTGTGCTGTGGATTTAGGACACCAAAGTCTTCACAGGTTGTTAAATATTTTGAATCTTACACATGTCTTTTAACCAGGACAGAGTATCTTGGAAACATGGCTCTGCTGAATCAGGATGAGCTACTGACAATATTAGGGAAAAATAGCAAAAAGAAAACTCAAGGTAACAAACAAAGTCAGAGCACTGTTTTCTAAGGGATGTGATTGGCATTTGGGCCAGGCTGTTCATTCGAAACCACACTGTACGTGGTTGAATAGCAACATTCCTGCCTCCTTGCTTGTGCTGATCAGCAGCACCAGAAACTGTGTCAACCCCCATTTCCCTGGTATTTTAAAGTGCCTTCTAAGAGGCAGTGTCACTCTAATGAAGGACTTCTGTAGTCATGTTTAAGAATTACCACCCCAAAATGGCGGTAAAGGAGCTAGGATATAAACAACACAGTCATGAGTATGTCTTTCTGGTTACAGAAATTTCACTGAAATGAAATGCTTTAAATTGGTTGTGTCAGCTCACAGAGATGAGCTTTTTAAAATAAAATGCCCTGTCACCAACTGGACTTTACCACTGTTCACTCACTCTGTGCATTAGAGTGTTTACGGGGTTCATCTATCATACAGATCAGTAGAAAGGGAAAATGTTTGTTCCATAATACAGCATAAGTTCTCAGAGATGATAGTCTGTACTGCTGAGAGACAATATCGTCATTATTATTTTTATTAGTTTGTGTGAGTATGCACGCAATCATATACGAACAGGTGTGTTGGCTTAGGGACTGAATAATAGAACACATGTGTTTTCCAGAGAACTCTAAGTAGCATTATCCTCAAATATCAAATTTAATTATGTTTTATGAATTTTGCAACTGTTCCTGCTACCTCTTTACTTAACAACGCCAAACCCACTTCAATATGATGCTTTAGAGAAAAGTACTCTTGGTGGCCTCATCTGATGAGGCCACATTCAAATGTCAGTTGTTACAAAGGAGAAAGGAAGGGAAAATAGGAAATTCTCTTTTAGGTTCATCCTGACAGAAGCAAAAGCACTGGTTAAGGAAATATAAACCTATCCAGATACTCCTATCAATTAATACTGTAAAATAGGTGTATCTATAATGACTGTGTCTGTAATACCTTAGACCCATGAATTTAGTCTGATGTAAATTCCACTTTATGGTAGGGAGACGATAAACTCAGAAAATCCTAGTCTTATAAAAAATATCCTACAGCCAAAGTTAATGTTCACAATATAATTGTATATGCAATCCAAATAAAAATTTGCATTCAGCCAAACCTAAAATAAAATTCAAATACAAACAAGTAACACTTTATTGACACTTAACTGAAAGAGAACTAGATTTCTGTACTCTTTTTCCAATCTCCTTTGTGAATAAAATGGTAAATTACAAGAAGATATGATATTGGACTAAATCTAAACTTTTAAGAAATATTCTGGGCCAATTCATATTTAGCCCAAATTCTGACAACTCCAACAATTAGAGTAGCCAACAATCTTAATTGACATTCCAACACACTGAATAACCAATAGTTATTATTCCAACACACTGAAATAACTTGAATCTAAAGAAAAATTAAAAATTTCTTATTATTCTCTGTTTACTTAGGCAGGAGGAATAAGTACAGTTTAGAATATATTTTCAATAATATAGAAAAAACAAAGGCATATTCTTGTCATTGCTGCAATGACCAAGAATATAAATCGATTACCCTTCAATAGGTAATACTAACAGGTGGGATGATGTGCTCCAGACTATAATTTTGAGCCTCATTTTCCCTTTCGGACCCAAGGATTCATGGTTTCTACACAACCACAGCCGGTTTCCCTGTGTGTTAGAGATATTCTGATGAATGCCCTGGACTCTGGTGGGCTTTGAATGGAAGGGTATGGGCCTCAGGTTGGAACCTATGGCAGCCAGGCCATATAGATATGGCACATGGCTTCCCACCGGGACACCACAGTGCACCAGAGTCAAGAAGGCAAGCCATCTTTCCAAACCCCCACACACCAGAATACTCTCATTTTCTCACTCATGTAATCACAACACTGCGAGGAATTATTGTCCCTGGTTCGCAGTTGCAGAAACACAGCCTAAGAGAGATACAGTAATTTGTTCAAGGTCACAGAGCCAAGAGGATCTGAACTTCAGGTCTCCCTGCTGCTTTCAGCTTATTATCACTGGCTATAAAAAAAGGTCTCCTCTCTTTCCAAATGCTATATTCTTCCCTCTAAACTCTTTAAAGGAAGCCATAATTTCTGGGGATTTTCTAATCTTCCTTTTTAAAAATTGCTGGATAATATAGGGTCTAGCAAGAGTAAGGCCTGCTTGAGTGTGGTTGGTAGGGTAATAATATGGGTGTAACAATTTATAGTTTTAATTTGAACAGTTCACCTAAAGTGTCACATGGTGTGCTTTAGTGTGGTATTGTTATGTTCTAGAATGACATGCTTTTGATTTTGTAATAAGAGATTTTGTAATGAAAATGGGCGTTATTTATGCCAGACCCCTGTATTTGTTTCAATGGGTTTTGGCCGGCTAACAGTAGAACTGCAGCTTGAAAAAACGATTGTCAATCTTTTTGGATGAATTTTAGAATGCAAAAATGTAGTTTTTACTTTTTATTTTTTGAAAGGATTGTTAAAGAATTCTTAGATAATATTTGCCACTGTGTTTTTACTGAGTTAAGAAAATATTTTTTTAAATCTACCCTGTATGTTGCCAACACAAGTTAAAAAATATTTCAGTACTGAAATATTTATGGACAAAATATTTATGATAATGAAATACAATGAAACATTTATGGATGTCTGGATTTTCTTCAAAATTATTCAGAGGAGAATGTAGGTATTTCTCTCTCTCTCTCTCTCTCTCTCTCTCTCTCTATATATATATATATATATATATATATATATATATATGCAAACATACATTCAAAGTCTGTCCAGAAAAAGTCTAGTCATTGACTTATAATGAGAATGGTTTGCTCGAGGTTGATGTAACCTGGTACAAACCTGGTGCAGTCTACAAGGTGGGTCGATGTAACCAATCCACTCTCCAGTCCACAAGGAGAGTGGCCTGGAATGTGCATGTGTGAACAATGATGACTTCACTGCACTAGTCAGTGGGGGTGGTAGAAGCCACTGAGTGAGCATGTGTACTGTACGGCTGTCACATTCAAAATGACTGAGGGAGTAGAGCAATGAATCTGCATCAAATTTTTAATTAAGCTTGAACATTTCTCTATGGAAACTATTCAGATGATTCAGAAGGCTACAGCTAGGGGCAACTGATGATGGGCAGCTTCATCATGACAATGTGCCCAATCATGCATCATGTCTCATGCAAGTTTTCTGGAGAAACATCAAATCACCCAGATGACTTAGCCCCCCTACAACCCAGATTTGGCACCATGTGACTTCTGGCTTTTCCCAAAATTGAAATCACCTTTGAAAGAGAAGAGATTCCAGGCCATCAGTAAGATTCAGGAAAATATGACAGGGCAGCTGATGGTGACTGGGCGAACTGTGTGCGGTCCCAACAGGCCTACTTTGAAGGGGACTGAGGCATCATTGTCCTATGTGCAATGTTTCTTGTATCTTGTATCTTCTTCAAAAAATGTCTCTACTTTTCATATTACATGTCTGGGTACCTTCTGGACAGACTTTGTATATGTAGGGGAATGTAGGAAATATATATATATAAGACTGCCCTACAAGATAAATGTAGCAGCTGGTAGTTGTAGGAGGTTATTATAATATTCTCTAACTTTGTATTTATTTGAAATTATTAACAATAAAATTGCATACAAAAAGTATGAAAGTATGCTTGGGATGTTAAACTCTCATCAGGACACCTATATGTTATTTTCTGGAACAGTCCTTGGTACTCAGTCTTCGTGTCCAACAATGTGCTAAGTTGATTCAACTTGTGTGAATATGTGCACATCAATAAAACAGAGATATTGTTTATTATGAACCTGTGCTTATTTCAGTTCAAGCTTAGTATATGTGATGTTTGGCAATACCAACTAAAGGTTTGGGTCACCTTTGATAATTAATCACCTCTCAACCTCAGTCTGATCTTTGAGATGAATGATTATGTATTCACAAATATCAGCCTCAGCATTGCTTTTATCCATGGATATTTAGGAATTAGGATAATACTCTTGGGATATATGTATATAGAGTATATGCAGCTTCACTCTCTTTCCCTCTTTCATACCTGCCTGATGAAATCCCAGTGTGTGCTCAGCCCACCTTTATGCCTATTCTACTGCTGACGCTGCACATGGGTGGAAAGAAAACCTACAGCCCTGATGATTCACACCACTTTAAATTCTCGATGACACATATCAAGTGGGTCCAGGTTGCTGTGGGGTAACCGTACATTTCCCTAGTCCAACCACTCTCCCAGTCTGTACACTAACTGTAGTATTTTTCTCTTCCTAATATCCTATACCTCTTTCCTTCCACTTTCTCAGACCATGACCTGCAATATTTTCTTTGGATATAGAAACTCGCAGAGGACTGTCTGATCTTCCCATCAGGAAATACTCCATCCTACCTACATCAGCACCCATATATTTTTGCCTTTCCGCCTGCCACACAGGATGAAATTGCCCTTGTTCTACTTAAGGCCACCTTCTTCATTTCTGCATGGAATCTCATCCTTTCCCTCCTTCTGAAGCACCTTACTCCAAATCCCCTGAGACTGGTCTTCAGCTTCTTTTTCTTTTCTGTAAAAACATACTCATTAGAAGCTCTAATCTACAACAGTATCATTATTTTAAGAATACACTGACATCTCTATGGATGACCATGCAGCATCCTTGATGTGTCTATTCCTTACTCTGAATGCTCAATTCATTGGCAATCCTCCTGAGCTCTACCTTCAGAATATATCCTATGGCCAATACTGTGATGAAAAAGTTCTGAGAACAGAGAGCAGTGGTAATTGCACAATCATGAAATTTGTGTAATGCTACTGAACTGTACACTTAAAGATGGTTAAAATGGTCAATTTTAGGTTATGTATAATTTGCCACATTAAAATAGATCAGTGAAGAAAAGTATATATATTTGAGTCCAAACACTTTTTACTACCACTATTGGTCTCATCTTAACTCAAACTGCTGTCCTCTCTCACCTCCATTACTACACTTGCATCCTAAAACATCTGCCTGCATTTAATGTTGCCCCTGACCACAGTCTGATTCCTATACACAACAGCAGAGTGATGTTTTAGCCATAAGGGAGGCCCTTTAACTCACCAGACTGAAGCACAGTTAGAATAAAATCCAACTCTTTACAAAGGGCTTCTTGCTCTTCCCTGAACACCTGGGGCCTCTGTCCCTGCTTTCACTTTTTACAGAATGTTCTTTTCACAGCTGGCCCCCTGACTTCAGGTCTCTGCTTACATATCACCTCTTCAGAGAGGCCATTCCAGACCACCTAATCAATACTGTCCTCCCAACACATATGTGCTCACATGGATGCACACATGTATCTTTCTGCTTTATTTTTCTTAATAGTGTTTTTTACTACTAGACATTCCCTACTTACTTGTATACATACTTGTGACTCTGTTTGCCCCTCTTGACTTGAGTTCACTCATCCACCACTGCTTTTCTAGACCTTAACCATGACTGGTGCATAATAACAGTTCAATAAATATTTGTTTACTAGAGGCATGAGCAGAATTGTTTGAGGCTTTGCATACTCAACTTGAAGTTTAGAAAATTGCAGATGGAAGAGAGTTCCAAGGCAGGCAGCTGCTCACAGCTGAAAGAATTCTCCTTTAAAAACAAAGCCCTTCAACAACCAACGCTGATGCTTCAGGGCAGACTGTTGGCAGCAAGAATGAGTGGAGGCAGGGGAGAGATGTGATCATAGAGGCCAGAGTGCCATGAAAAACGTCAGACACCGTGCTTGTAATATGCAATTTTAAATAATTGGGATGTTGATGGAAAGGGGTTTAAAGGTCACCTGAGCAGGATTCACTTAATATTTAAGAACAATTCTTCAGAAGATTATATCATTATGCAAGAAAGTAGACTTGTTGAAAGGTTACTATGGCATGCACATCACCCCTGAGTGATGAGGAGGAATGGTGATTAATGAAGAGAATGCCAAGTGTGTATTCAGACCCCCAGGATCATCGTAAATGTGATAGGTGGTGGACAGAGTTTTTGCGGTATAGTGATATCGCGACATAGTGTAAGCTGGCATAGTGTCTAATTTTCAGGACACTGAATAGGGGCACCCTGAAACTGAGCTCCACTGGTATATTTTAGACTTCCTAAACTTCTAAAGAATGAAAAAGCAAGAGGGATTTTTAAAATAAACTTCTAGAACACAATGTTATTTTAATATGAAGAACCATATTACTGGTAATTTGATATAAAGAAAAAGTCGTGTCCAGATTAGAAAGTAGAATTACTATGCTAAAATATTGACTAAAAATTGCATTAAAGGTTTGTAGTCTTTATTCTGCTATTTCCTGTTATAACCAGGTCTACTTCCCCCCTTCTTCTTTGGTCTTGCTCTGGAGGGTTTTCCCCGTGGGCGCTTGGCTGGTAACTGAGTGGAGGTCTCAAGGTCCCGTGCTACTTCTGTGAGCCCCTGGCTGCTCCCTCCCTGCTTTGTGGGGTGGATGTAGTAATAAGAGAAGGACATGTAATCACTCGTGAGTCCCTCACGTGGAGGGTGACCCACAATCTGTTTACCTGAAACCAGAAGGGCCGGGAAACATGAAACTTTCATTTGCTGTATATGAGAAAGTCCTGGGCAAACTGGGACAATTTGGTCCACTGTTAAGTTCAGTGCTTGAACTTTGGTACGAGCTAACAGAATGCTTTTAACTTCCTGTGAGTTCAGGGATCTTTGCTGGGCATTTTTAATCCTTCTCTTTCCATGTAATTACATTTACTGAATGAGAGACTATAAGTTTTCTCTTAAGCCTCAAATGTAGTCCCCAAAGCAAGAAGAAAAATTATATTTATAAATTATTATGATTATAATGACCATGTGGCTTTCTCTCCCCCATCCCATTCCAGCTACTCTCACTTAACCCACTCTGGAGGCTGAGCCCTGCCTTGGACTCCAGGCCTAATCCTGAGGGTGGACTTAGAGCATTGCAGGAGTCTTTTTTGGGGGGGGATTTATTTATTTATTTTTAGAGAGAGGGTAAGGGAGAGAGAAAGAGAGGGAGAGAAACATCAATGTGTGGTTGCTTCTGGCATGCCCCCTACTGGGGACCTGGCCTGTAACCCAGGCATGTGCCCTGACTGAGAATGAAACTGGCAGCCTTTGGCTTGCAGGCCCACGCTCAATCCACTGAGCTACACCAGCCAGGGCACAAAATCAGCTTCTCTGACCTCATCCTCAGCTCTGTAAGCTGAGTTTGTGCTTCCCTCGACTGGGGCTCCACTTCTCAATATGCTTATGTGCTGCTACCTGCCTTGACAATCTAACTAGGGTTCAAGGTCTCCACAAACGGCCCCCAGGGAATCTATGGGATCTGGCTCCTCCAGCACCCCCGATGTCCTGACCACCTGCCTTGGCCTGGGCTTCAGCTCCACATTGCTTGGCTCTGGTCCTCCCGTCACCTCCCCAGGAGGGCTAGCCACACATGCAGCACCTCTGGAGCTTTGGAGAAAGGCACCTTCCAGGTAGATAAATTACAAAGGGGGCCCTGTTTGCCTTGGAGAATTAGAAGAACAGAACATCCTTTCCTTAGGCAGAATGTAAGGAACAGGGCATGGCTAACGGAGCCCTGGTTATGTTTCAACTCCTGCTGGTGCCCCTAGCTGAGTGTCTAATTTACACGATCACGCCTACTTGTCCCCCTAATGCTACTAACTGTATCAGGTACCACTGGGGCCTGACATGATGACATACTTGGCTTGTCTGGACAGATTTTGTCTCATTACTGAGCACTAAACTTGAGTAAATGTGTTCCTTCTTCACCTTGATCCCAGGTCCTTCGGCTTTCAGATCACCCCTGTGTATGGTCCCATTCTTAATCTGATGGTGTGAAAAAGTAATGCTATACCCTATAAAAACTTAAACAGACAACACTAATTCTACCACTCTTACTTATTCAATCAAATATTATAACACAATTCAATTTTAGTGTAACAAAACCCATTTCTCCTTGCTTATAGTGCTTTATTACATGTGGTCAATGCTGGTCTCTGGATAGATTATCTAGTTTTTTCTACTATCTCTCTCTCTCTTTTTTTTTCTAGATAATACTGTGCCTTTTCTTTCCAAAGACAGTTGAGGATTCTTAGGTAGAAGAGAGCTCATTAATATAATTTTGATTTCAGGCCTACACCAAACTTTATCGTTCCAGACTTCCCTGTGAAAAAGATGAGGGTCTGAAACCTGACTGCCTAAGCAGCAGTAGTTGGAAGAGGAAAACCAGAAAACAGAGAGTAAGGAAAAGAAGCTGAGGTCTGATAGGTTGAACACCCCCGTCCTGGGGGTCAGGTGGTCTCAGCAGGTTCATTGCACTGGGGCTGATGTAAAGAAAAGACCAGAGAAGAGAAGAGCCATTCAGACACGTTAGATAACATTGCACTGAACTTTTGAAAACTTGTCCAGCCAGCAAGAGTCTTTTTCTAATTTGGAATTGTAGGCTTTGAAAGTTTAGTCAATTTAATTCAAGTGTCCCTGGTAGGACATACAATGACCAGAAAGTTTGAGCCTGTCATGGAAACTCATATATTACTTTGTGGAAAGAAGTTGAATTTTATTTTGTGAGGAGGGACAGTAGATTATTTTTATTACTCTGTCAGATTTAAATGCAAGACACTTAGTGGTCTGGCGAGCATGGCTGTTTTTACAATGTTACCTTTCACAGTTAAAACAAATGTGTATACTATAAATAAAGCATAGAACATATAGACACTTAAGAGAGAATTTTAGTGTAACCATTGGATATGTATTATGTGGTCTACATATACCTAAATACCTACATGTCAAGAGACAATGGATGAATACATATAGAAAACTGAAACATAGCTGAAGTTTCATCAGGATGGTTACACGTGATGCTTTAGTTTAGAGAATGTCAGTTCCCCTGAAATGCCTTTGTCCAGACGTATCTGTGCTAAGATAAATGCCGAATGTTTTTTTCCTTTTTTTTCTCAGTTACTCAAAATAGCTTAATAAGTAGAAACAATTTTCCCTAGGGTAACTTTCCTTCTTAAGAGTATTGTGTAAAGAATGAAGGAAAAGTTTAGAGAGAAAAACTTATCCGTATTTACAAACCCCAGATGGGATGGAATTTTTCATGCATGATAAATGAGATGAAGCCCATGAATGAGGGGTGGGACCACTTCTTCTGTCTCCAGTGGTCTTGCTCTGGAAGACTTCCTTTAATTCTAACCACTGGCCCATGGGCATAATGACCCATGTTGGAAACCTGCTCGAGTTTTCAAAATATTCCTGAATGGTGCACTTAAAGTTACTCATTTTCAACAGATTCCCTAGGAGGCATGACAGAAGGAAAAGCAGCTACTTACTTGTGTTTATCTTTTGGAGTGAAATATGCTTTTCCAGTTGTCTCCTAAGTTTCACCTCTGCTCCGTATTTCCCGGTGGTCCCGTTGTCTGCCAGAATGAAGTGGGAATGCATGCTGTTGAGGACCGTGAGCTTGCTCATGGGATTGGACATGGTCTGGTAGGGCCGGACAACCTGTGTGATTGTGAAGGAAAGAGGAAGGGGTCAGAGAAATGAAGGAAAAATGGTGAAAGGAGAACTGAATAGAGAGAGAAGAGGAAATGAAGGAATGAAATCAATTCTCTGGTACAGTGAGGGTATAGTGTACTTTTTCTCCCTAATACTGCTTTGGGCAGAAGCAAGATTTATAGTGAATGTTCTATTCAAAGCAAGATCATGCTTAAAGGATTATGTTTATTTATTTACCAAACACATACACAAACTAGAATTTGTACTTTCATTGTACTCAAAAGTTGGTATGTGAATGACTGTTTCATTTTGAAGTTAATCTGTTATTTGCTGATGAACTAAAAATAATTGAAAAATTTAGTTATTTTGTTTCTTTATTTCTCTCCTTTATCATGTCCATACTCTAGTAAGCACAGCAGAGCAATCATGATTCTGGAGAAGGGTGGGGACTGGGGACCCGGAGGGCGGAATTTTTTCTGTGAAGCTTATTCAATAATCTGAAATTCTGTTATTTCAAATTTACATGGTTCTTATTAGACACCTTATATAAGGGGAAATCTTGAATGTAAAATAACTACCTCATGAGAAGAATATGAATCAGGCTCAAAATGATCATTATTGTCTTGTTTTCTTGTTATTTTAATTTCATGGTGAATTACACTACCTAAAACAACAATTCTTAGTGTGGTCTTTCAGATTTTTGTTGTAAGAAGAAAGCAAAACCCATTGTGAGCTAGTTGCTTTATATTCATTATCTATATTCATTGCAACAATCTTACAAGGAAGAGGCTGTTACATTTATTTCGTAGATGAAGAAATAGGTAAAGTACATTTTCCAAGAGTTTACTATGCATGGAACCAGAATTCATACCCAGGACAGTCTGATTCCCAAATCTATGCTTATTCCTCTTTCCACGGGGCTTGCATACAATGAAACAATGTTTCATTTTACTCCTGAAGTACTTAGGTAGGGACTTCCCTCAAGACTATGAAAAGGAACATTGAATAAGCTCATTGTCCAACAGCGTCTTTACAGTTATCCCTGTACTGAATCATCAGAAGTGACAGGACAGAAATAAATGCTATTGGGTTTTTATTTCTAGGCCATTGTGCAGTGTGTACATTACCTGTAAAGGTGAGATGCTATTTTTCATTTTCAGTATGTAATAACTCACCATGGAAAGGTATAGAGTAAGATCCAGTAGTTTGTTAAAGGAATTACAAAGTAATTTAGGAAGGACAGTCTTCAACAGTGAGATCTCATGAAAGTCATTTTTTTTTTTTTAGAC
This sequence comes from Artibeus jamaicensis, assembly GCF_021234435.1. Classification (NCBI taxonomy): domain Eukaryota; kingdom Metazoa; phylum Chordata; class Mammalia; order Chiroptera; family Phyllostomidae; genus Artibeus; species Artibeus jamaicensis. Next base: position 36,886,342 of record NW_026522030.1, on the reverse strand, counting down.
CTTGTTGCTGATTTTGAAACTCCACATTTCCGCAGTCTGTGCCTGACAATCACAATCTGCTCAATAAACAGCGAATGAATGAATAGGACAACCTGAGACAGACATGCTTTGTTCTAAATTGTAAAAAAGAAAAAAACAAACCTTCTCTTTTCTTAATTGTTGGGGGGTTGATTTCATCTAAATTTGAGATGTGTAATTCTGAACTTTTGAAATATCCTTCATTTCTTTTAATATATGTCCTGTCTGTTAATGTAGCATTAATACAGCATTAATTCATAGCTTCATTTGTGTTGGCTCTTGTTGATAAAGGAAACACAGAACTTTTTGATGATTGTTTCCATGGAGCAGTATCCTATTACTTCTTTGTCTGCGTCCTGAATAGAGCCCTCCAAAACAGAGACAAGGGTTGGCTAACTCCATCCTGATCTCTTTATCACTGGAAGAGTGGGCTGCTTGTGGCTGAAATTCCCATTTTGCTGTTACTCATTTTTTATCATAAAACATTCATTCTACATCAGAGTGAAAGTTAATAAATATTAATGCTTTGTTGAAAGTGGCTTAGCAGAGAGGCCTTCTCTTATTCTTCAAGTGCCTCTGCATTGTCTTTTTGGAGAAAAGAAAAAATACCTTAGTTACTCTTCTCCCTTTTCTTGGCTTAGCAGAGAGGCCTTCTCTTATTCTTCAAGTGCCTCTGCATTGTCTTTTTGGAGAAAAGAAAAAATACCTTAGTTACTCTTCTCCCTTTTCTAACAGCAGGCTCCAGCCAAGGAGGAAGACCCAAACAAATCTGTGAGCAGCGGTGGTGGCGGGGGCCAAGGGAGTAGATTTTTTAGAGGTTCAACTCTTCATGACAGTAAATTCAGACATTTGTTCTAGCTGAGACGCAAGGACATGTTTCTAATTTCTGGGAACTTAAGTTATTAAGACCATCAGATAATAGGACATTTTCAAATGAAGAAAGGCATGAATATAATTCTGGGCCAAGCTCATGTTCTCACCACAATCTAAGAATAAAAGAACATAATTAAATCATCAGACTGTGTTCTATATATCTTTTCCTCCACCACAGGATTCTACAGATGTTGGTGCTTCTGTCTTCTGAATGTTGACCTCCTTTCCCGGTGAAACATGGTGCACAAGTTCTTTGGGAATACTGTACATTTGAATCAGTCATGCAAGAAGATCAAGTTTACAGTATCACTCATGCATTTTAGTTTCTTCCTCTTGGTGGTTCCCACTTCTTTTGACTTTATGTGGAGGAGAAATTAAAGGTGATTACACTTTGGCAGAAATTTTGTCTGCTGAATAAGGGGTGTAAGTCTAAAATAATGAAAATGTCCTTATTTACTTTCTAGTAGTCATTGCGGGAAGATGCGCTAAACAATTCTGAATGTATGAGCCACAGAGTGTTTGAAACCCAGTTCTTCCATTGGCTGTTTGAATCTGCATCTCATTTTTTTAATCTCTGGAAGGAAAAGAGTAAAACCACTTACCTTAGATGAGATTATATGTTTAAAGCACCTAAAACCATGTCTAATTCCTAGCAGGCAATCTATAAACGTGATTTCCTTCTTTTAAAAAAAATTAAAAAAATTTACTTTTAGACAGAGGGGAAGGGAGGGAGAAAGGGAAGAAGAGAAACACTAATGTGTGGTTGCCTCTTGTGGGCCCCTCACCAAGGACCCAGCCTGCAACCCAGGCATGTTCCCTGACTAGGAATCGAACCAGTGACCCTTTGGTTCACAGGCCGGCACTCAACCCACTGAGCCACACCAGCTAGGGCATGTAATTTCCTTCTTAAGTTCTGTTTTATTTTACCAACTATAAAATGATTTTCTAATTGCAAACTTGTGACCAAAAGGAAATGATAGAAGACAAATCACTGACCTTTGTTTTACACAAGGGATTTAAATCAAGCAGTGTAAGTAAAGGCAAAAAATGAGCAATTTTTGGCAAATACGCAAAGTGTGTTTTCTTTGCTGTGTCTTCCCAGGCCCTTGAAGAAGGCGATACTCTGGAACTATTCATTGATGATTTACAAAGTAGATCACTTCTTGAATATTTCAGAGAAACTATCTGCAAAAACACTTGATATTCTTCATTACAAACATATCAGCAGTCTATTTTTGTCTGAGTTTCAATTTGCATATCTGCAAAAGATTTACTGATCTCCCTGTTATGTTTCTCAAATAGAGAAGAATAATACCTTTGTATCACATAAATATAAATGAATTTTTGCCTTTGACAAAATTTCAGAGATAATGTCCATTCACTTTTAAGAGCTCATGGAAAGAGGACTCTTTAGAGGGCATGCAGGTGTGCACAAGTGCAGGCATGGTAAGAACTGTGATGTGTTCAGGACTTGGGGGTGTAGTAGATCACTGCGTAACACATGCGGGGTTTCCTGAGAGAGTCAAACCCTACTGCCCTACGGCACCCACTGTAGGTAACGGGTTACCCATTTTCCCAAGACTGAAGGGTGGTCCAGGTTATGTACCACTCTTGAGAGCACTGAGAAGAGTCAATCAAGTAATTTATTGTGTTTTAAATTTCAGATGAGGAATTGGATGGAGAAAGGCTGAATGGTGTCTGAAAGGCCTACATAGCAACTGGTTTTTCACAATTGGCAAATACACTACTATCTAGATCCAGAAAGGAAATTTGGTTAGAAATGGAATTGAGACTCTTAGGATCTCATGGGCCAGAATACCTCTGAGAAATGACACTTTGTTTCTCCTTCTTGTCCCTCAAGAGGAGTTGAGAGACTTCTTCATTCGATCTATTGTACACTGGTCCCTACTGGCTGTCTGGTAAAATTCTGGTTCCAAGGCCATTGTATACCTTGACTCTGAAACAAAGAGGCAATGAAGGCAGAGCTGTTTAGGGGTTAATAGAGGTACAGGTCCTTCACATAAGTCATTTGTAAGGTCGTTATCATCGCCAGGAAGGGACTGATCCGGAGACACTGGGAAAACTGAACATCCTTTATGTGCTGGTGCCAGAGTACTGCATTCATTTTCCCTGGAGAGGCTTAAATCAATCATTTGGGAGCTGATCGAAGACACCTGCTTGAGTTCCTACCTGTTTTCATAAGTGTGAAACCCAGGAGTACGTAGTGGGAAGTTAGGAGTTCTCATTCTAGGTCCTCCAGTTACTAATTTGTGATCTTTAACAAGAATTCATTCATTTGTTTACTCATTAAGAATGGTTTAAAAAAATGAATGTGATAAGTACTGTTGTCCTGGCTTGAGGAGACATATAATTTCATCTAGGTAATATCTCACAACAAGTATTCAAAATATATTTAGTGGAAGAAACTTTTTGGACCATAGCTTTCTCATCTATAAAGTAGAAGACTATAATTTCTAAAGGCTTCCTACCTCTAAAATTGAGTCTGGATAGCCTGTATGAAACAGTACATTTATTCTTTTTTCAACTTAGTGAAGAACAATGAAACTCTATGTGTGTTGGCTACAAAAAAAAAGTAGTTTGCTCTTGACCTGGGGTCTCTTCCATTGTGTGGTGCTTTCTACAACGCAAGGGCCATTTGGTCATCTGTGACAACTTTCCTGAACAGAGCTGAATTGAGCTGAAGCAGGTTTTTGATTCGTCAATCACAGGCCTTCTGCAATGTCAGACCTTGCTGCCTGGTGTCTGTCAGCATGTCCCAGGCAAGTAGCAGGGTAGGGGTGTGCGTCCACAGAGTCATTATTTCCTTCCCAACAGCACTGTGATTTTAATTTAGGCAAGAAGACAGCTAGCATTCATCAACCACTTTATACCTGGCACTGAGGTAGACTCTTTCACATAGATTGATCCATCTCATGCTTATTTGATAGGCGAAACTATAGAGGTTCATGGAAGTGAAGTATCTTGGCCAAATTTGCCCCACAAATGGCCTTTCCTCAAAACCCCATAGAGACTTCCTGACCCCTTACAGACCAGGGGACATTAGAGGGAAGACAGAGGACCCAGCCTGCTTTTAAATTTGTAACAGATATGATTTTGCTGCTGGACATTTTTGCCAGTGGCTTAGCTGAGCATTAAAATCCTTCTGACAGCCTATCAGATTATTCCCAGATGAGTCTTCTGGAACTATATAGTATGCAGAGGTCAGGAAAGGCACCAGCAGGTAGTAAATGAGGTTTGTATAGCGGAGAGAGAGAGAGACAAAGGAGTGGTGAGGTTCTCTTAGGGTCAGGCCGGTGTTTCTGGGAGAAAAGAGGGGATACTGCTGAGAAGTGGGAAGTGACCTCTTTGTGTGAGACAAAGGAACATGGGGACTGAGAGAATAAAATGAAAAAGAAAGAAAAAAAAGAAAGGCCCTGTGTGTCTTTACAATCATAGCGAGGCCTGTGCTAGTGGGAACACTGGCTTGTTATATACTATTCAGACAGCTCAGCTGTAAGTCTGGATATAAAGTCGGGTCATATTGAAACTCAGATGCCGCCTCTCAGCTCAGCAATCCAGACAAGAAAGCAGCAAACCCAGGGATCCATCTCCAAAGCCCACATACTTTAGCGGAGTGACTCCCACTAAAATACATGGGAAGACAATTACACCTTTCTGCAGCTCTTTCAAAATGTGTCCCTCCACTTGTGGGCTGCGGAGGCGCACCATCCTCATTTCAGGCTTTCCTCTTGAATAGGCTCACCTTCCTGTGTCCTGTTCTGAGGGGGACTGTGTACCATTCCCACCCAGGGCCTCCTGGCGTGGGAACAGACCCTTGAGTTCAAAAGGGGTTATGTGCTTTAGAAAACACTATGTATCAGTGAGAAACTTTAAAACATGTTCAAATTCTTTTGAAACATTTTCTTTAGTTTGGGCTGGATTCAGTGACTTCTCAAAAATAGAATAAAACAGGAGTGATGGCATGAGACTTCCAAATCTAGGTCACGAAAGGATTCCTCTTTGCTCGCTCTTGGATGACTCGCTCTGGGGGAAGCTGGCTGCCATCCTAATGAAGCGGCCTTTCTGAACTCCTGACCAAAAGCGATGTGAGTGGGTCATCTTAAAAGAGGGCTCTGTGCCCCTATTCAGTCTTCAGATGATGCAGCCCCAACTGACACCTTGACCGTGATCTGAAGAGGGACCTCAAGCCAGAACTGCCAGGATAAGCCACTCATAAATTTCTGGCCCACAGAAACTGAGACAATAAATGTTGTTTTTAAGCCATGAAGTTTGGGGGGCAATATATTACACAGTAATAGGTTACTGATACAGTAGTATATTATTATTATTATTATTATCATCATCTTCTCTGAGGCTTCAAAATGCATTCTTTCCCTTGTCTTCTGGATTGGCTGATGCATCACAGTTTCATGGCTTCTCATATGCACTGCGTTCTCTGTGCTGCCTCGCATTCTTCCCTGGGGCTCTGAACAGTTCTGGCTCCTGTTTTCTGTGGGGGCCGTGGCTATCATCCTCCACTTTCCTCAAGGGCCTGACCCAGACCCCGGCCTTCCTCATTTAGCAGGTGATCTGACTCCTGCACCTGCACACTTGCCAGTCAGGTGACCCTATTTAGGTTATCTGTTCTCTGTGTCGCAGTGTCTCCTTGTGTAAATGGAGATCAATAATGATTATAGCCACCTCATTGGGGTGTTGTAAGGATACAAAACTCATAGGTCAAGGCACATATGAGCTCAATTAAATGGGTAGCTATTATTATCATGGAGAAATAGTGCTGTACAATAAGTATGAATATGGTCCTAGGAGCTAGATAGTTGAGGTTGAAATCCCAGCTACATGCATTATTCTCATATTAGTAATTAGTGCATTAGTCATATTGGACAAGTTACTTAACCTCTGTGGTTAATTTTACAATCAGTAATATGGGGAGGATGATAGATAATAAAATTAAGAACTTTTTACTGCCATTAAGAGAATATTTTAAATGACTAAGTAAAAGTGCTTAGATGGGTGCTGGTATTTATTAAGCTTTACAAAAGTGTTGATATTGTTATTATGATTATTTCAGCGATAATTGATAAACCTCCAGACTAAAACTTTAATGTCCTGCCACCAACCCTGTCTTCTTCTCTTCTTGTCTTTTAGTTATGATGGTACAGATGGTTCCTCTCCCCTTTACCCCCTGTCTCCTTTACCTTGGGTCCTCTCTAGGGCTCATTTTATCAGTTATTTCCTCTATCTCTCTAGCTCCCTTTCTACCATACAGGTATAAATGAATTCCAGTCTAACTTATCTTGATTAAAAGAACTCCCTCCATTTATGGCTCCCTTTGGCTACTCATACCTATCTCTTCTCTTCACAGTCAAACCTACAGAACAGTAGTTTCTACTTGCCTTCTCTATGTCCCCTTCCTCAGTCGATATAATGGGAGCTTGACTCCTCACCATTCTTCTGACACAGTGATGCCAATGACGTTCATATTGATAAATTGGATGAACACTCCCAAGTCCTTTCCTTCTACAGCCTCTCAGTTCTATTGGGCATTGCCCTTCACTCCATCCTGAATACACACAGTCCCTCAGACTCCACAACACTCTCTGGTTTTGCTCCTACCTTTATGCCCTTCTTTTGGTGTCCTTTGCAGTCTGCTTTTCCTCAGCTCAGCTGTAAAATGTTGGAAGAACACAGGATCCAGGTGTAGACCTTCCTTCTTTCCACTCTACACACTGTCCCTTGGTCATCCTATCTACTAGAATGGTTCAGGTAATTGTCATCCACAGGCAGATGCCTTTGGAATTGAAGTGTGTAGCCAGATCTTGCTCCTGAACTTCTGCCACCTAGACTCACTGGTCTGCTGGATATTTTCATGTGGGTGTCTTGAAAGAACTTTGAAATTAACCTGTCCATATCCAAACTCAACACTGTCTTTACTGGTTCTGCTTTCCCCCAGGTGAGTAGATGTGGCCCAGAACCTGAGTGTAGGCCAGGTTCAGTGAGCATCAGATCCTGTGTAACTGTAACAGACTTGAGTAGGTCTCCTTGCCTCTGAACTTTCCCTCTCACATCTCCTATTTACATCTTAGCTAACGAAGTCATGGAAGTCCAATGAACTCTATGTAAGGCCATACAGGGCCCTTACTTGGCTTGCTTTAGAAATAAATGATGTATGTATTGAGTTGATAACTACACCAGAATTATCAATCAACCGTGTTATTAAACTTGATTTTACTTGGTTTGAAATACAAAAATGACATCAAAAAGATAGTTTCCAATTAAATATAAGAACTCTTAAATATTATAAAATTCTGAGAATCAATCTATAATTTAGAAAACTATAAGATGTCCTTGAATGTCAAGATAATTTGATAACCACATAAGATAATATGTTGGCAATCTCTGCAAACACAATTTTTGTCCTCAAGTTAAAATGAAAAGTACTTTTTCTTGTGATGATATCTGGATTTTTAACTTGACATGTGTGTTGTTAATTTAGATTTGGGGAGAAAACAAATAATAAAGGCTTCAGAAATTATTCAATTAACTGAAAAAATTCTGGGATGATTGTTTTCTAATGGGATATAGGGCTAAAATGAGTCACATGAAAATTAAAAATGCATTGGAAATTCTTTCTTGACTTTACACTGGTGACACTTTCATAATCATCTGTGCAGCTAAGATTCTCTAGGGACAAAGTAAGGGACTGTGGCCACTCTCATTGAGTCTCTTTTTAGTGCAACCTACAGGCATAAGATATTAGCCAATTATCTCAGCTAACAATAAGAACATAATATCATTAAATATTTGCTTATATCTTACTTGGCACACTACTACCTAAACATATGGGCTGTGGAGGCAGTGGACCTTGGTTCTAATCCTTATCTGGTTGCCTTACTATAAAAAGGGATAGCACATACCTCATAAGGCTAATAATATGTGCCATCACAGAGACCATCCTGAAATAAGAGCTCAAAAACTATAATTGCTATTATTATGACTATAGAAGTTCTATGAAGATAGAAAAAACAGGTGTTTCTGCAGTCCACTTAGAGATGAAGCCATCAAATCTTACAGAGTTTAAACCACACACCAGTGCTTCATGTTCATGAAAATTATAGCATCACTGGTGAAAATGAGACAAACAAAAATAATTCATCTGATGCTTTTGAGGAGTTATTAAGTTGGGGGAAAAGACTGAGAGAATTACAATCAGCATATGATGGGATAGGTGAAGATAGTCAGAGAAGATGACTTAGCTGAACAATACACAATTACACACCCAATGTAAGGACAGAAAAGTATTACTATCTCAGTGTTCATAGCATTATTCATAACAAAATCTGTTGTTTTGATCTATTGATTGAGAAAAGAAGGGTTTGAGTAAACAGACTAGAACATATTTAAATTTAAAGAATCAAGGCTAGTTCTGTCACTCAGCTGGGTGGATCATTCATTTCTCAGAGGGTTTAGAGAAAGGCCTGTTCTCATTCTACACTTTGCCCCCGTACTCAACATACTGAACTGTAACCACCCCCCTCCCACCTTGCGTCACTAAATAAGAAAATAGTTTTATATTTGTATGTTAGGTTAAGAATGCCCTCACTATAGTCACTACAATATGCTCAAGCTTGGGAATATGACAACAGATGAAGTTGTAGTGAAGTTGTGAACTAGTTAAGAGTTATTATAGTATTTTTTCTACAATATTTATTTTCCTCATAGCCTGAATCTCATCATGCTCAATCCAGCTTCATCAATATTTATTGAGCACCTACTGCATTTGAGCCTCTAATTTGAGCTCTGAAAATTCAAAAAATACATGCCTTATATTTTTAAAGTCTAATAATGTTTAGTTAACAGTTAAGACTTGAAGAGAGATAAATGCTTCAGGATACCCAGAAGCAGACTCAGGGCAAATTAATCTTTCTTCTCTACATTTAGAACTAGTTTTGCCTTTACAGTACCATTCCAAAAAGATATTCATGTTCTCAGTTGAATAGCAACTAGCAACTGCTGTGTTGACTACTTCTAGCAATAAAATAATGCTAGTAGTACTTGAATGTTCAGCGTCTGAAAGTGCTCATTTGAGACCCATCTCCATAGAAATAAAATAATCTATATTCTCTATCAGTTGAACAATAAATCCACTGAAGTAAATATCAGGCACAAGAAATGGAGCCTTTCTTTTATCCTTATATTTTTATTTATTTCATGTAGATTTCCTAGATTTACCTTGACAATATTTTTTGCGCCACTTCAACATTATTCTGCAAGATAGACATAGACTAGCCCCCAAAATGCAACTATTCTATTTTTTCAAATGATTGCATTTTTCACAGAATTCTGAAGTGGTAAAGATTTTTTCACAATATATTAGTTTCTTTCTCTGCTTCCTGAGGTTTATTATTTTTTACATAAATTGCATATGAGTTTGATTATATATAGTAAAAGAAAAGGGACAGAGGCACTAAATTAAACTAGCTATGAAAATTGTTATAACCACTTATCAGAAACCACTTGTGTTTTGATGATTTTTATGGGGATTTTAACCAGTGATCACCAATATTTTACTCAAATACTACTTTTAGTGACAACCTAGTGTTCTGTTCTTTTTCAATGATTACATTACAATGGAAAACACATATAAAAAATTTCCTCAAACTATGTCATAACATATACCTAATAATTTTTGCCCCAATAATTTACAACTTGAAAAAGAAACTCTATTAGTACACAATAGCCTGAGAAATTCTATGTATTTTTCAGTTACCCAATTTTTGTGAAAAAAAAATGTACTAGCATGAAATTCAGTAGAGCTCAAAGATTTACTGAAAAAACTAAAATACAACTGTTTTTCCAGTATTCTCTACAACCTTCCAATTTCATTTCCTTTTCTTTGTGGTCTCTCTACAGGTTCACCGGGATCCTGGTGAGATGTGGCTTGCCTTTGCTAGACTTTTGTGAGTGGGGACAATGAATGTGCACATCTTACTGTGTATGCAAGGGGCTCTTTCTGCCTTCTGGGCTGGAATTGAGTCAATTTTTCATTGGAAAGTCAGGCAACATAACTAAATCCTGTTGGCACAGACATGCCTCAGTTCTTATTGGCATACAAATAGGAAGAAATATGGGGAGAAAGAAGAGAATAAAATGAGCTTAAGAGGAAGTAAAATCAGAGAAAAAATGCTGGCATTGGAGGAAAATGAATCAGGATGATTCTTCCAACTCAGAAAAACAAGTAAAGGTAACATAAGTACTGTGTTTCTGCAATCACATAGGATTTATAAGATGAACAAACAGAATGATATAAAAGGCCAGAATCCTCTGAAAATGTTTAGGCAACTGAGGTAATTATTTGGATACTCTCTCTTAAATAAAGAAATAATCAATTTCTGCTTATTCAAGGTTATCTCAATGAGAGAGTTCCAAAATATCCAACCCCCGCCCCGAAACTGAATAATAACAACTGAGGTTTACAACAGAGATCTTGTGCTATAAATATTTAAAAATGACTTCTGAATTATGACAACATTAAATAATTAATTGGTTAACAAAATAGAACAATAAATTTCATTTTCGGTGTTAGGGCATTTTAGCATGTTCTAATTCTTTAAGAAATAGACTTATTCTAGGTCACAATCAACAAACAGTTAAAAACCAACTTGGAATCTAAGGCAAGTATTAACCCAAGCAATTGTCTATCAAAAACTAGTCCCAAACATTCTGAAAAAATTAGAAACATTACTTTTTCAGTAAGTTCTGACTACATAACACTTTGGAATTGCTGCTTGAGATACTTAATTTGTGTGTGATATAAAACAGTAAATTTTAGTTATGAGTTTGTTACACTGATAAACTATCTCATTCCTTACCCTACATAGTCTGGATAAATTAGTATGTCAAATGTAATTTGGTAGCATTGATATGGACACTTCTTATCACTTAAAATAAAAGCCCAGAAGGATTTTAAAAATATTTGTTTACTGCTTATATTTCATGGTATTGAATTTTGAATTCAAAATATTTTGTATTAAATTTGAAAAAAATCACATATATTGCATTGCATTGAAATAAGATGGCTTTGCTGTATTGCATTGCAATATAATAGAATACACAGTTTAAAACCTGTTAATTCTCAACTGCTTTAAATTTTTCTCTTGATTTTCTTGACAGACCTCATAATACTTGCAAAAAGCTACTTAGCACATTTGTTACCCTCTGTGGCAGGCCTGGATTGGGAAGGAAGGACTACTGATGTGATGTACTAAGGCAATGATAAATAAGTAATTGTTCAAATTACTCAAGGAAAAAGAAGTGAATAGGTATGGCAGTTTGTGTACACAGCATAACCACAATTTCTATCAATGGAACTTTGAGCAACATTATATGGGGGAAAAGTCTGGTAGTTAGTAGGAAGGAGGCTGAGAATGACCTGTTTGTGTTTTCAGAGATAGAGAGAGAGAGAGAGACTCCAGCAAGAAACAGACATAGGATGATGACCCATTAATTATAAGGTCACATTCTCTCTGAAAACTTGTTGATTAATTGGTCATTGGGTAGTAGCTCTGGATATTAGAATAGGAGAAAGATCTTGGCACCCTGCTGAATCCAGTCAAGGCTTCTAAATAGTTCCAGAATGGGAAATAACCCAACTATGCCTGCTCCTCACCCAAGCATTCAGTGAGAGAAAGGCCAACCTAGGAGGCCACAAGCTCGGTGGAAAGAGCCTTCCTTTGTAGCTCCTGACTTAGGCGAAGGGCACTGAAACATAAAGAAGCTGGAGCCCTGGGGTGAGGAGAGTCCTCTTCAATGTAAAAGTCTATGAGTCCATGCTGTTAATGGATCTCAATGTAACCTTGCCGAAAGCACTCACAACATTTGGTGTGTGAGGAAAGACCACAGCTTGATTCACACCAAGAAGAGGGTTGGTAAGTTTTACTTAGGACTTTTCTTGGTTATAATAATCGACACTGGAGTTTTCATAGATAGATTTTGGAAAATGAATAGACTCCCAATAAATGTTTTCTAATATAGGCTTCATTTTGGGTGACAGGAACTAAAAGAGTACTGTAATTGCATATTTTTAATTCTAGTTTTATTTTACTCTTTTGATACCACCTCTGTGAGAAAGCACATACAGAGGATGCTCCCAGGACTTACATCTCTTCCAATCAAGTCCTCCTGGTTTTCCACGATGCCCCAGGGGGCGATACCTATGGTACATATCTTCCCTCGAGACTTCGATGCATGGTCCTTCAAGGCATCCCCAACATGACGAATTACACCTAAGAGAAAAAAAGAGAAGTATTACTCTTGTCTTTTAAAGCAGTCACTTTTCATTGTTCTCAAAGAAATTGTGATAACTCTCTCTCCCAAGATGAAATGCATTGGATATAAAATTCGGACACATTTCTACACACACTGCATGTGTTTACTTGATAAACTTGTGCCACTAACATCAGATAAATTTGCTGGGCTGGCATTTCTTATCCTATTTTACATTTTTAAAAAGTGCCTCTAACATTTATAAAAACATGAATGGAATTATTTAAACTTAGGAAATCTTTTTCTTGTATTATATGCTTAATGATGTGTTAAGTATGATTAAGAACCAATCCTATGACTGTGTCCTATAAAAAAAGCACCATATATAACATTGTATTAAATCTACACCACAATTTGTGTAAAAGTCAGGTCATTCAAATAGTGCAGTGACAGCTCAGATTTTGTCAACCTTGATTTCATCTTTTTATTTAGGGATACATAATGTGCAAACCCTACTTGTAAGGCAAATGTTGACATATTCCATGGAGAGTTTGTTAAAAATATATAAACACACCTTTTTATCTTTACCATTGCAACTGTTTTCCTCTTTTCTTGGGAAGGCCTTCCCCATCACTGTGGCCTTTCTCACCATAGTTAAAAGTGAGAAATTCAGTGTATAAGATGGAAGGGCACCAATGGCTTATTGTTTTACAAACCATTTAAACAGGCACAATTTCTAACCTCTTAACTTCTCTCTCACATGATCATATTTATAGAAGATATGAAATTTCTATATTCTCTATGAAAAGGTGTTTCCACTTACAAAATTCCACCCATTCCTCAAGGAAAAATTCACATCTAGTTCCATTTTCTGTATAAAAGCTGAGCTGGATTTCATTCCTTCTGAGTTTGAATAGGATTGTGGTTTGCATATGGCTGAAGAGCTTACCAGGTCACCCAACATAATCTGTTGTCAATCATAAGCATACATGAAGAAGTTTCCTTTAAATGTACAACTATTTGGGAGCAGTTTGGAAGGCCAGAGTCTCACACATCTTTGCGCATTTCAGAGGCTGACACAGACTAAGGGCTCAGAAACTGCGCCCTGAACTAATAGTTCATACCATGCAAAACACACCAGGCAGTTTAATCACGGGACAGGACATGCATGTGAAAACAACTCAATTTGAAATACTCAAGAGATGAAACAGAAATATCTTCCTTTAAAAAAACTGAATAACAAAATAGTGTAAAAAGCCACTAATCCACATTGCACAATTCTGGGAGTGTTGAGAAGAATATAAATTTCATTTACTAGCTTATCTGTGGATCTCCTAAGTGAGAGAACTGGTTTAAAAAACATAAGCTATAAAATTGTGAATACGAGTGTTAAAAATTTTTCCCATTTGTATGCAAAACCCCTTTCAGGGCCAGACCTGGACAAGAAGTGTAAGTTCATGGGTTGCCCTCCATCTGCCACAATTCCACCATCATCTCTTACCTAACCTGAGTGTACACCATTAGAACCTCACATTGGGTACTGCACTGAATATTAAGCCTGGACTGAAGCAGAGAGGAACTCTTTGGTTTACAGTATTCATGCTGTAAATTCTTCTTTGGCTACTAGATGTATTTCATAAGAGAAGAAAAACAATAATATTCCAGGTACTCAGAAGCAGAAGATTGGTAAGAATTTCTTTTGAACCTTCAGGAATTTTGAGTTGGTCTGTATATGAGGTGCGGGTCCTGTCAGAAAAGCAAAAGACTGATCAATCACAGGTGAATGGTGCCTGCTAAGCTGCGAGTGAAAGTTGGAGCTTACAGCCTCAACAGTCACTGAAAGAACATTGCCCTGTAGAGGTCTGATTACTACAAAATAAACAGAGATGAGCTGACTGAGCAGGTCATTCTAAATCATGTCAGTCTGCAGACCGAGTCAGGATTTCGCCAAACAACGATGAGCACGCACAATCTGCAGAGCTCACTGCCAAAATGTGCCTATGGAGGTCTGTGCTCAATGTTCACAGGTTCCTGGTACAGAGGAGAATTCTGAGTGCAGGTCGCACTCAAACGTCATTCCAACTACAAACTGAAGATAAACAACACTGAGCAAATCTTCTGTTTAATGTCCAGGGTTACATTAGAATGCTCTAGTAACTCCATGTGTGTACATGCTCAGACTTTGAACTTCGTAACAAGTTTGAATTAACCCACTGCAGCATTACTCATGCACTTCTACTCAGCACTTCAGACTCAGGCCTGGAAATACGTGAAGACAGTTTACAGTCATCCACTCCATTCTCTGTTGTGCATTAATTCTGCAGATAAACACTTGAGTGTAAGTGAGTTATAAGAATTGGTGTGACAGCCTGCTTGTATCACTTCGGCTTTAGATGGTGGGCGCTCAGTGCAACATGCAGACCTTGTATTATAAAAATGTGCACCTGGAACCTGTGTGATCCTAGTAACCTACGTCACCCCAATAAGTCTAATTTTTAAAAAAGAGTGCCTTACCAAAACTTATTTGGCAGGTGTAAACAACTGTTTGGAATTCAGAGTGGAGTGTATCTCCTGCTGAGGCAGAGGTTATTCAGTAAAATATTTGAAATAATAAGCAACAAATACTCTGGCCTCTGTCATCACAATTTACATCCTAGATGGGAAGGGCATTTTACAAAAATTAAAGCTACTTGCATCAAACTTAAAGTCACTTAAAGACTAGAGGCAAAGCATGTAATTTAGAGCAAATGTTATTCCTTAAAGAATTATTGGGTACAGCGTAGGGACTATAGTCAATGATATTGTAATAACTGTGTGTGGTGGTGGGAGGTACTAGACTTATTGGGGGGTTAACTTCATAAGTTATATAAATGTCTGATCACCTGAAACTAATATAATATTGAATATTGATTGTATTTGAAAAGTATAAAAAATAAAAAAATATTGGATGCTTATTTGGCAACTTGAGGTATTGAAATATCCTATGAAATTTCATTCATCACATTTAAACATTCTGTATGGTCAAGTATTAACTATCCCCACCTATTTCTCATGTATAACTAATTCTTCTTGGTTGAGAAGTAGCAGCATAGTTATCATTTAGGTAGAGGAGAGAGAGGAAATCAGTGAGAGGAGAGATAACCAGCCAGTACGCCCACATGAGCAGACCAAAGTGGGGAAATACTTAACCTTAGGAGAAAATAATCTTAGTCAGAGTGTTCTCATGGCCTTATGTTGCCTTCCCTTTCCCACTTCCAATTACCTGTGTTAACCCCTCCAGTGAATATCCACGCTCCGGTTGTCATGGCTGCTTTGATAAGACCTTTCCCAAAGACTTGCTTGAGTTTTGGTTGGAGTTCAAAGTTCTGCAGGCCTCCATGGACAGAGATGAGAAGCTTGGGAAGCTCCAGCTGCCATTCCTTGGTCATCAGGTGTAAGAGGAGATCAGGTTTTGTATCGAAAGACACTCGCACATACTGGAAGAAGAAGAGCCTTTGATTAGGGGACAGGGCAGGCCTGGCTAGCGCTGCTTGGCTTCAGTGATTGCAATGACAAGCCTACTTACTTGAAGAAAATGTCTCATATGAACTCAGATTTTCAAAAAGGGGTAAATTATCTGCTTTACCAAGTGAGCCTATATCAGACAAAGGGAGTCAGCATTTTAAAAGGTTTTCTTGAAATTGTCAATTACTACTGACTTTCAAATTGTTTGATTTTCTAAAGTGCAGCACAAGCATGATTTTCCCTGGAATATGTTCTTTGCTCAGAGGAAATCATGTTTACATTTTACCAACATTCACATTTGTACAACAGTTCAAATATTTCCCATTGTTCAATATAAGTAATCCCTTTATACCAGTAACACCTGGATGCAATTTTTCTGTGACCCTATTATTTGGAGAGGTTTTGAAAAGTTCTACAGTTCAATGTGATGTAATGAGAATTTTAAAATAAGGGAAGAGCTGATTATATTTATTTAAATCTATAATAACTGCATATCAAATATTTCCTTTATTTTTCAGAGAAGACAAGTGACAAAAAGCACACTAATTGCTCTTGCAGTAGAGCTGAAAAAATGAAAGGGTTTGGGAGGTATAGGAAGATATCACCACCACCAGATGAAATCAGAAATAAAGTTGTGATAAGTACATATAAATGAAAAGCCATGAAACATATAATGATAGATTTATGTTTATGGTTATCTATATCACCATGTACATAGCTACTCCATTTAGATCTCATTTTAATTATATGAAGCCTTCTGTCTCAAACGACTGAAATACTGGGGAAACATACTTGAAAGCCTTTTGTAATTCAGTGCTGAGCTGGCATGAAAAGAGGGCATATTCAGATTCCTAAATCTGAATGGAATCTGGAAGCTGGAATCTCAGGAGACAAGGAAGCACTACAGCAGGCTTTA
The DNA here is from genome assembly GCF_021234435.1 of Artibeus jamaicensis. NCBI lineage: Eukaryota > Metazoa > Chordata > Mammalia > Chiroptera > Phyllostomidae > Artibeus > Artibeus jamaicensis. Next base: position 36,869,748 of record NW_026522030.1, on the reverse strand, counting down.
GCCCTGACAGTTTCCCCTACACACTGGAAGGCTCAGAGCATCTGCTTTAATGCCTTTATGCAGTACGGGTGAGTCCAATGGGGCACCCATATAAATCTGGGACACTTCAAATGCCTCCACCCTCAGGAGTAATGAAGAAAATGTAAGTCTGATATACAGAAAGAGGGAGCAGAGGACTTTGCCTGTTTACCTTTGTTCTGAATAAATAAGACAAAACATGCCCTCTGATTACTTACAAACAAAAGTAGATTCTCACACAGGATTTTGTTCACATTCACTTGTAAGCATGGTTTCAGAAACACAAAACAGAGTAATGTACAGTGGTCCCGGCGGGGCAAGGGCTCCCGGGAACTGGCACAAATCAGTGCAAATCTTCTGTGGAGGAATGTGTCATCAGCCTAGGTCTCACATATTTCCCATGGGAAAGTAATAATTTCATGGCACAAATTAAAATAATAAATCACACAAGGAAATAAAGCAGCATGAATGAAATCAAAAGGAAGCAACAGACACTAGAATAAGATTCTGAAAGATACCAAAATGACCAGGCAGAATATGAAATAGCTACATGTTAAAAAAACACAAATGAGAAGACTACCTATTGCATTGTGAGTAAAGAATAAGATATTATAAGGAATGAGCACGCACATTTAAAAAATAATCAAAAATGGAACTTCTAAAATATAATCGTGTGAATGAAAAAAATGGATAAATTAAACTACAGAGCAGACGTGCTAATGATAGATCCAGAGAAATAAACCAGCTGCCACTTAGAGAGACAACAGAATTGAAAACAGAAGAAAAATGGAGAAACTTGGAGGAAATAATCAGAATTCTGGGTAGACATAAAAGAGATAATGGTGAATAGCCTATACTTGAGTTGATGCTAGCTGAGAATTTCTCAGAATTGTTGAATGACACCAATTCTCAGATCCAGGAAGTTCAATGAATCCCAAACAAAATAAATAAAAAGAAACCTTACCCATAGACACCTGACAGAGAACACCAAAGGGAAGGGTGAGGAGAAACCTTCAAAAGCAGCAAGAAACAAAGACAGATCACCTACGAAGAACATTTATCAGACTGAAGACCTATTCCTCAACAGCATCCATGAATTGCCAGAAGCCAATGTCTTCCATGTGCCAAGAGAAATCACCAATATAGAATTACGTAGTTGGCAAAAATATCTTTCGAAAATGTGAATAAATTATACCTGTTTCAGACTACCAAGATTGAGAATTTACATCTAGCAGACTTCATGAAAGGAAATTTAAAAATATATATGGCAGGTAGAAGTTACATGATCCAAAATGAGTGATCTGGGTTACAAGAAAGAATGGCACAGATATTAGCAAATATATAGTAAATGTAAAAAGCATTGGTTGTCTCATTTATGGTGGAAAGGATCAGAAATAAAGACCAAATTAATATAACATATAAGTTGGGTCATAGTAATGAGAGGTAAATCATTCTAAAGTCAGTGGTGTGGGAGAGAAGAGAAAGTTACTAACTTTAGAATTTGTTAAGTATTAATGTTACAGTATCATAGCCACAAAAATAGACCTGCATGTAATCATTCAAACACATTTTTGAATGGATGGATAACATTATCCATGAGATGGTAATTTAATGTCATATACTTGGATCTGGGAGACCCCTTGTTGGAAAAATCTCAAAAATTATGTCAATTCTTTTGTTAAAATATATTTTAAATATACTTAGTTAAAATGTGAAGAAAAACACTCAAAATATGAAAGGTGTTTGATAAATAAACTGCATTATCAAGAAATACCAAAAAGCTAAAATTTTCTATACACGTACAAAAACCTAAAGATGTGGTAGCATCTAATAAGCTGATTTTATATTGATTGGATCTATGGTAGAAAAAAATCAATTCTAGAATGGAAAGAGTAAAGGTCACCGATTTTAGCTAAGTACAATATATCAATAAAGTTTAATTGGAGTTTGCAATATGAAAATGGCATATTTTGTGCACAAACTTTCATGCAGAGAGCAAAGAAGTTTCAGGTAACTATCAACAGAATGTTTCAACATCAACGCGCACTTCTGTGCCAGGCGCGAAGCCTTGGGGGCAAACTCCCAGTGTTTCTAAAAAAGAAGCTTATTAGCTATTTATAGTTATATTTACAGCTCACTGAGTGACTGTTTATAAGAAAACTATCTAGATAATGAATACTATAAGACGAAAGAATAAAATTATTTCTGTGCCTGTACACTGAATCTGTATTACTTGAGTAGTTAAAATTTGGTGGCTCTGCTGGATTGAATTTATATAATTTTGACTAATTCCAGAAAGGGATTTTTAGTGAAATAAAGTAGAACTAGGAGTCAACACATCTTCCAAACTATACAAACCAAGAATGCTTAGTGTGAGAGATAGTAAGAAATTGCTTTTCAAGTTACCGTTCTCTTATTAACAAACTTTAGCATATCACTCTTTTCTGTCTAAGAAAAACACAAATAAGGACCCATATTCTTTTGAGTTGAGATATAAATTGTACTTTTTTAAATATAGAAAACCATCTAAAGTATAAAGATACTTCTAAAATTATGTGTCCCTTGCATAATGCTCCTGACAATTCTGAAGAATTGTAAAGACACAGTTCCAGTGATTAGAGAAGGCATATGTGAGAACAGCATATTTTGAAAAACAAGGTGAGTAGTTATGATCTGTGGCTTTTGGAACATCAGGATGCCTCACTAACTGTCCCTACCCATACGTTTCATTTATTCAGGTAAATAATGAGAGATTCGGAGCCACAGTCAGTATCGGGAAAGAGATATGTATACAATCATTAACTTACATAGTGTAAAAAGAGATTAAAATGCCTACAAAATCAATACAGAGATTGGCGACAGTTTTATTAAACTGAAACTAGCTAAATAGCATATGAAATTCGATTATTTATACTAATTGGTAATAACAGTCCAAGTGCATTTTTAGGAATAACCCTCACTTGGCAAATGATTCACTTTGGGGGCTTCTAGAGTTACAGCTTACTGGTAAGGAACCAATTTTTTGATCACGTGAACAGGTCACTGGAAAATGACCAGCAAATCTAATGACTATGATGAGATTCCTGTTGAACTAGTCTAAGCCTTTTACCAGTTAGTAAACTAAAAAAAGTTTGTTCATGAACACAGAAGGCTTGTTACTCAGAGATTAAGTTCTATGAGGGAAGGAAGGAGTGACCCTGAGCACCTTAACCCAGTTCTCTGTAAGATAAAGCCACGGAAAGGCTCTGGCCCAGTTTTCTCATGTCTGGCCTGTGTAAGGTCATATGGTTCACAGGCCCTTTTCATGTATTTCTCTCGGTTCTCAATTTCTTCATTCTACTGAGAAAAAAATACCCTAACTAAAACCCTAAGGTGTGTTTACTGTCTTGCAGGCACGTACACGCTGTGTGCTTCCTATGTAGCATTTCGTGGGAGCTTTCCAATCATGAGAAGGTGAGTACCATCCACATTTTACCGATGAGGGGCAGAAAGGATCCATCAAGTTCTCAAGTTCAACACGTGGTAATGTCAGGAGTCACAACCCAGGTCTGTCTGAATCCAGAGTGCTTGCTCTTGACCTCCAAAAGAATAAATGCCTCCCTCTCCTGCCTTCTTCCCCTGCCCCTACAAACAAGCTGTGTCCGAGTCTTAATGACGCATTTCTCATGACGGTGCTCTTCATCAGGCCTTTCCCTCTAATACTTCAGTTGCTATTTTAAGAATCTATTCTCCTTAGTAGGAAGTCAGTTTGGATATGCTAACAGTCCTATCAGCTTTTTCTCTATGTGACATCAACAGGAAGACTTCTCTCCTCAAACCTTTTTGATTATATTATTTTCCTATTCAAGTTATTATGTCATGTGTGAACTAAACTCCCATCCTGCCTGTCTTGGTCCCCCACAGTTTGGCCTTCTCTACCTATTTAGAGTCATTTCCCCACTTCTCTTAGTATTTGGCTAACGCTGTTTCCCAAGTCCTAGAAAACCCAGCCCTTCCCCTCTCATCTATCTAAACTGTCCTAGTCTTTCAAAGACTTTCATTGACTTTTCCTGAGAGTGCCAGCTCATGTTGATGCTATATAACTCTCGGTTAAACTCAGTCCGATATATGGGTGTTTGGTTGTTTCTTGCATATGTCAGTTTTATCTCCCCATATTGCAAGATCTTAGAGGGAAGGGACCATGTTTGACTTAGCCTGGCTATGAAATAGATACAATCTTAAAATAAAAGGAAGGTTAGAAATATCTTAGCAATCATGGGAGCTAGAAATCATCTAGTGTCATTCTCCTGCTTTACAGATGAGGACACTGAAACACAGGGGAGGTGAGCGCTGGGGACCAGGGCTAGTTATCCAACAACTAACCACTTGCTAATCCATTATGCAAGTTAATGCCACACTGCCAGCTCTCGGCTGAGCTGTGCTTCTCAATCTAACATGCCTGACTCACCAGGAGCACCTCAAAAATGCAAGTTCTGATTCAATAGGCCTGGGATGGGGCTGGAGGTTTGGCGTTTTTAAAAATTGTTGTTCTGTTACAGTTGTCCCAATTTCCCTCATTGCTCTCCCCTGCTCCATCCAACCCCCTCCCACAGGGACCGTGAATGGCAAGGATCACAAGTCTTTCCTGGACTAAAGATTCTAAGTGGTGTGTCTTGTATTTGTCATTGGGCCAAAGGAAAGAAAGAACAGTCAATATTTTACATGAAAATCAAAGGGAAAAATAGAGGTAATCCCTGAAGAATTACTCAGGCCTGTGATAACTAGGGAAGTGCAGCCATTAACAAGCCACTCAGGGTCTCTCTGACTACCTAATCCCCTTTGACCAGGACTAATTCTTATACAAAGGAACACATGGTTAACTACAGCCCCTCCTCCCTGATTATTAACACAAACACTGGGTGTTCCTGGTCCTTTGATGTTAGCTATTATTTGTGAGTTAACCATTATTTGTCCCTTCCCTTTGAGAATAAGAGGCAAGATAAGGAAAGAAAGGAAGAATTTAAATGAATCTGTTTGTTACTTTTTATTATATGTATTGTTTAGAGACTCAGTGAAATGATTTTGGGCGAAAAGAAAAAGAATTCTGAGATGTTCTAAATTTAAAGAGCAGGCTGGAGACTGAGATAAAGAGACTGAACTGTGAATCTGTTGGTCTGTTAATGGCTGTGGACCAGCTAACGAAGACTTTTCATGGCATTTTGGATTCATTTCCAGGTGGTTATTTCTGCAGTTGATTTTAGCCCAGCATTGTCTAACTCCAGGAGCCTTCACTCATTTACACGTAATCTTTCCAGACTGCTGCCCACAGCCAATAATCCAAGGAGTGGACATTTCTTTGTGGGGACTCTGCTCTCCCAGGGCCAGCCTTGCTTCACCGGCTCCCACACCTTTCCCTGTAGCTCATGTAAATCCTCTCAGACTACCTCTTTCTTTCCCCTGCCCCCTACTTGATGTATTAAAATGCTTGCAAAACTCTGGAACAATGGACGTGCTGTCTTTTCTACCTTGCACACTGCTGGTGATTTAGACTCCATTCCCCAAGAGAGGTCTTTTGGCTAGCATTTTTGGATCAATGAAACCTCACTTAAAAAAGAGCTCAGTCAAGGAAGTTAAAGATTTTTAATTTAATATGAGAAGAGAAAGATTAAAACTAAAGGATAAAATAATATTTTATGGTGTCTGAAGATTTAAATTTTTAAATGATAGTCTTTTACTCATAAAACCAGGTTATTTAGTAAGCTCTCAAGGTGCTTGCAGTGTAAGTGCTACTCCTGTGCTGAATCAGTAGTTTCAAAGTCATAAATGACTGTGCCCAGAGCAATTAATCAAGTCCTGCTAAATAGTCAATGTGATTTGAAATTAGGAGCTATTTTGGATGTCAAGATAAGCACTTTTAACTGTCCACTTGTGAGCATTACAATTGCTAAGGGATCACTTTACAAATAAGAAATCCTCCTGATGTGTATATTAAATTTTGTCACCTGGGCCTGACTTGGATATGGTGACATGTGTTTCCATTTGTAGATTTCCCAATTATGTTCAGCATTGCCCTTGGGCATCAGACAGTGGTCCGGTATACACCATTTGGCCAGTGTAAGTCCCGTTTCAAGTGAGTACAAATAATTCTGGGTATCTCACAGGATGCTATAAAGACTAAACTGTGCGAAGTTCTGTCATGGCAAAAAAACCAATACATGTAAATTGGGTGATGGTTACAAGCATTTGCCTTATAAATGACTTCTGCATACACGAGAATTCAAATAACTTGCCTTTAGCTTTTCAACTAGCATGCTCTTCTTAGTAGCACTTTGTGTCTTACCTCTAAGTTATCTGGAGTGACTTGTGTGGGTGTTTATATGGAAGATCGGTTAAAAGGGAGAAAGCTATAGCTGTTCTGGGCTATATAACCCATCCTTCAACACATGTTCTTATACTTACCTAAGTTTTAATTTCTAGAGATAAACTGAGCTCAAATGAGTTGTCCATGTCTGCAGTTATCTCCTCTTTTCCCTTTGCATCATTAGCTCCCCTCACTGACAGAAAGCCTTGTCATGAGCTAATGACATTTAGGATTGCATTTCAAGAATGCTCTGCATAAAACAGACATTTGCTCTACTTGAAATTATACTATTTTCTTCTCATGGCTAAAGAAATCATCAGCAAAATGAAAAGGAAACCAACAGTAGGGGAAAATATATTTGCCAATGATACTTCGGACAAGGGTTTGATCTCCAAAATATATGAAGAACTCACACAACTCCACGTCAGGAAGACAAACAATCCAATTAAAAAAACGGACAAAGGACCTAACAGATACTTCTCCAAGGAGGACATACAGAGGAGCCAGAGAAATATGAAAGAATAATCAGCATCATTAGCCATCAGAGAGATGCAAATTAAAACCACAATGGGAGACAAATACCATATGATCTCACCTTTAACAGGAAGCTAAATAACGAAATAAACAAGCAAGCAAAATAAAAACAAAGACACTGAAATAGAGAACAGGGGGACAGTGACCAGAGGGGAGGGAATTTCAGGGGAAAAAGGGGAAGGATTTACAGGAACTAGTATAAAGGACACATGGACAACAACTAAGGGGGGTGGAAAAGGGAGGGAGGTGGGGAGCACTGGGAGTGGGGGATGGGATGGGAGTAAAGAACAGAAAACTTTACTTGAACAATAATTAAATAAATTAAAAAAAAAACCCACAATGAGATACCACTTCACACCAGTCAGAATGGCCATCATAAACAAATCAACAAATAAGTGCTGGCCAGGCTGTGGAGAAAAGGGAACCCTAGCTCACAGTTAGTGGGAATGCAGACTAGTGCAGCCACTGTGGAAAACAGTATGGAATTTCCTCAAAAAATAAAAGTGAAACTTCCTTTGGACCTGGCATTTCCACTGCTGGGTTTATACCCTAAGAATTCTAAAACACCAATTCAAAAGAACCTATGCACCCCAATGTTCATAGCAGCACAATTTATAATAAATAGCCAAATGCTGGGAACAATCTAAGTGCCCATCAGCAAATGAGTGGATGGAAAAACTGTGGGGCATTTACACAATGAAATACTACACAGGAGAAAGGAAGAAGGAGCTCCTACCCTCTGTGACAGCATGGATGAAACTGGAGAGCATCATGCTAAGTGAAATAAGTCAGGTAGTGAAAGACAAATACCATATTATCTCACCTATAAGTGGAACCTAATCAATAAAGCAAACAAGTGAGAAGAATATAACCAGAGACATGGAAATTTTTAAAAAACCACATTGATAGTAACCAGAGGGGAGGGGTGAAGAGAGATAATTGTGCAAAGATGGGGAAGGATCTTCAAGGACATGGATAATGTACCCATGGAGAAAGACAACAGAGGGAGGAAAGGGTTGAATGTGGGAGGTGGGGGTGGGTAGGTTCGGGGGGGAGTAATGGGTGGAAAATGAAGACAACAGTAACTGAACAACAATAAAATTAAAATAAAATGTAAGTTTCAAAATGTGAAAAAAAAAAAAGAAATTGTACTATCTGATCTATTCTTAGGTGCTTTGGAGGCCAATGCATACAGCATAACTTTCACGAGGATACATATTTTGAGTTCTGAACCACAAACTTACAAATAAACAATTAAAAATTGAGACTTTAATAGGAAACTAGAGATTTCCTTTCATTCAAATGGCAGGGGGATTTGCTAACCAAAACTCATAAGATTTTGTTTTGCCTGGTACTAAAGTTTTTTTTGTTTAAGTTGGGCACTTCACTGCAGTTTGTTCCCAGAGGCAATTTTATCGCTTCGTCACTAGAAATGTTAGCATTTTCATACCAGAGCAGATTTCAACTTGACTCTGGCCTTGCTCGGCACTAAACTTAGGGATCACAGAGGTGTCACAAACCAGACAGTACCCTTTCCCTTTCTGACGCCCGCCCGGGATGGTCAAAGGCTAAAGAGTGGAGACGCAGCCAGTACTATTTAGCACAGGTTGGGGCTGTTTAATTAAAAATATAATCATAATATTCCTTTGGCATTCTGAACCTGAGCTTCTGTGGAACAATTTGCACCTGAAAATTAGTCAGTCATGTCTTTAGCTGAAAGTTTTTACCCACATCACTTTACTCAGCTTTTAAAAAGGAAAATGTCAAAGAACTGCCTAGCAATAAATGTGGCTACACTCTTGGAAATGGTAAATGACAAGTTCCCCTCCTAATGTTGCAAAGTCACCTTTACTTCTTGGAAATGATCAGTTGGTATTTGTTAGTGGTGCTCGTTTTGAGTAATGGAAGGGCTAATGCTGAAATGTATTTTAACTGCATTTTTAATGCCGTTCTTAATGGAAAATTTGCTCATTTTCCTTTCTTTTAAGAAATGTGACAAGCATCATTTCCCTTCCTAATTCTTTGCAGCCACAGTTTAGATGAGCACTTTTAATTAAAGCTGTGGTCATGGAGACTGTGCTGCTCCAGACTGCTAAGACAATTTTGCTGACATCAGCTTTTCAAGTCTATGAAGCCTTTTGCTTTGCAGCAAGAGTTGAATGCATATGGTGGTTTAATGCATGTAAAAGCTCCCTAGAAAGAAAATATTTGGAATGTAAATGTGAGGTGTCACTGTTATTGCATTCCTAGTTTGATGACTCAGAACACTTTAGAAGTGAAAATGCCATTGTAATTTATTCTACATTGTTTTTGTAATTCCTCAATTTTAGATACCCAGTACTTCCAGGTGATAGATGCTGATAAGCTAAAGCTAAAGGTTTTAGAAATAATGGTAAAACTTCACTGAGAATATGAACAGGTCATAGTGGGTACTCTATGAAATTTCTGCTGGAATTATTTAGTGTAAAATTTTCTAGTAGCAGGGAGATGGGAATTTTCCAGAGGCAAGATGAATTCCTTGAGCATAGTTGGGTCTTCCTTCTTTACAGGTCTATGATTGGGATCAAAAATTTCAGTGCCAAATTTTAGTTTTATTCTCATTTCAGAAAGGCACTGCCAGTTCAGTGGCCTAGAGATTACAAGACGAAAATTGGAAATCAATGGAGCAACCATGAAACCCCTCAGATACCTTACCATGCTTATATTAAGCTGCTTAGTTAGCCATACATTCTCTAGTGATTAGCTATTTTGCTTTGTGAAGTAGGATTCATTTAATTTCATATTTGGTGTGATTCCTAGAACCAATTTATCTTACACATAAAATGAATAGCACATTTTATGATGTGCTATTCCTTTTAATGATATTCATCACCATTTAATGATGATTCCTAGATCCAATTTGTGTAATGCAAAGTGTAACAAATTTTTAAAAGTCAGATTCAATCCCAAAGCATTTTAAGAGTGTCAGGTTGTAGATGACATACTACTGACAGCCCTCCCACCCCCAACCTCCTATCTCCCCGGTGCCCCACCTGTCTTCCCTATTCCCTATCACCCTCTACCTGCAATGCTCAGTGGGGCTTTCAGATCAGCAGACTCAATAGTTAGAGCACTAAGTATGAAAATAAGGCATAGAAATAGTTGTCTAAATTATATGAAAACTGTAATAAGAAGCTCCACCTGATCTAACGGGCAAAATAGCAAGGGATTACTTGAGAATTATGTGTGGGACTTGAAAGATTTAAATACAAGTCTGTAATTAGGTTATGGCTTACCTTGTCCACAAGGCAGCTCAGCATTAATTAAAAGAGATGATTAGTAAGCAAATAAGATTCTATCTTGTCAAGTGCAGCACTGCTTTCTTTTCTAAATAACCTATAGCCTTAGCCCCAGAAAAAGAAGAGTCTTTGAAAAGGACCCGATGTCAGAGGTTGGCCTTTCTTGCTGCTGTCCTCTAAAGCAGTTTTAAAACATTACCTGGAATGCTGAAATCATAGTTTCAGTAGCTTAGTATTTCTTTTTTGGGGGGTGGGGTGGGAGCAGGGGAGTTCCTTTGTTCTAACTTTCATGATGCATCTGAGTAAACTGTCAGGTGCCCCAGAAGCCCAGAGATGCCTTTCTTGGGGACAGGCAATTTGGTAAGACATAACTTGGAGCTGAGAATAAAAGCAAACTAAAAGAACAGCTAGATCAGGAGTGGAAACATAGAAATGAAGATCTCAAGGAGGGTTAGCAACAGGGGAGTGGGAGGAGGAGATGGGGGGAGAAGGTACAGAAAATAAGTAGCATAGACAGTAGATAGAAAATAGATGGGGGGGCAAGAATAGCATGGGAAATATAGAACCTAAAGGACTTGAGACACATGGACATAAACTAAAGGGGGGTAATGGTGGGGATGGGGGGGCAGGGTGGAGGGGAATGAAGGGGGGAATAGAACAACTGTAACAGCATAATCAATTTAAAAAAATAAATAAAAAAACAAACAAACAAACAAAAACAGAGTGAGAATCTTTCATTCACTGTCAGCTTTGAATGTCTCCTTCCTGCGTCACCATTTCTCTGTAATGTGTGAGAGAAGCTGGTTTCATTTCCATTTTACTAGGGTTTGTCGAGCCTGGGAGTGAAGGAGGGAATACCACAAAGTACAGGAAGGGCTCAGAAAATGGTTCTATTAACAACCTGGATGCAGCTTTACAAACAACTTGTCCTGCTCACCAGTTCTGCGTTTAATTGAGCTTTTCAGATAATAGAGATTTTATACCTCTAACCACAAAGTTTTCAAAATCCTTCGAAAAGCTAGAAACTTCATGGTAATTAGCTCCCTTTCAAACACAACTCTAGTGTGTACCAAGCACATAGGACAGGGAAGAAACAGAACTGACGGGGGTCCTGCAGAGCCTGGATTTGAGAACTGTCTCTGTGAAATAATTGGGTGACTCTTGGATGATAATTCAACTTGACTGGGCTCCGGTGGCCTCATCTATTAAAAAGGAAGAGTGAATGGGATTATTTAGAATTTTTTAAGCCTGGATGAATAGTAGAATGACCTGGCTAACTGGGATGCCAGTTTCTATCCCACACCAGTGAAGGAGACTAACTCTGGGGGAGGCACCTGTGGCAGCCCCATCAGTTACCCTGAACCACCGAGTTGAGGACTGTTGCATCTGATCCCTCCAGTGTCTTTGGTGTCCAGGGTTCTGTGACATCATTCTGTACTGCCTGTGTGGTAACATGGGTATAGAATGTTCCTGAACAGATATGGTTTTAACAATTTTAATAACAATTCTCTTTTTCTCCAACTGTATCTTCTACTAAACTCTAGCAGATTCTGCCTCACATTTTGTCCAGACCACCTTGGCATTTTGGAGGCCCAGGCATTTCATTTTGTTCTGTCTTAAAAGGAGAAGTTAATGTTATACCTTATTTAAAAAAAAAGTTAATGAGGGTCAAAGTTAATCTGGTCTCCAGACTTTTTGATCACATTGCTAAAAAGCATTTCAACTTTCAATTTTTTTTAAATCAGGAGCAGGAGACCAAAGACAAGTGAGTTAGTTGACCTGCTTCACTTAAATCTTGGCCAATAATTAACCATGGCTTTTCATCTAAAGGCTGGTGCTCTTGAAACACAGCCGGTGCTGATGTTCCCTTCGTTTAAGATGCATTCTTGTTTGTGGGACAGAACAAGACGTAAGACTGGTGCAAAACAACCACCCTTCCAGGTAAAATAAGACCTATGACCTATGGCCAACTCAACTCCTTGGCCTAGAAAAGAGGATTAGAATATATGGAGGGCAGATACTCAAAGTGGACTAATGCTCATTGTGTCCGGTGAATAGCAGGACTCCCACATGTTAAATATTTGATTGTAATAAAAAGGAAAACTGGCCCTTGTTTGGTTGATTTGACTCAAAAAGAAAGGTTTCCCCTCTATTGACCACCCTGAGACTGTCTAGGCAGGTGAGACCTAAACTTAGTGCAATCGTATTACTCAGAAGGGCAGTGCATATGGCGTAGTGCTCTGTACTTATTTGTCTTGACATTCTTAACAATTTTATCCTTGAAATTGTGTCTTTTATATGTGTTTTGTATGTGCAGTCTGATGGGACAATGAAGCATGTGCTGAGAGGGCTTGGAACCTGGGCTCACACATGCTCTATAGTCACAAAGCCTCCTGCTGCCTCCTTGGGGTGGGATCTCAGCTACCCGCTCCTGCTTCTGACATTCCTACCAGGCTTGCTTGCCCTCCCAAGCCTCCTGCATGGCACAGGGACAAGGTGAGTTTCCATCACCACCTACATCTCTGGCTGGGACCTGGGTGCAGATAAGAAGAGGGTCACTGTTGGGCATGTGACCTGCAGCATTCCAGGGCAGGGCAAGGAACTGGCTGTCCCTGCCTTAGGCTGATGGTGCCGTGGTGTGTTTTATAGGTTACTTGATGGGAAGTCTCACTCGCACCAGATACTGAGCATGTTCTAGTGGGGTGATGGCAATCTCTTGGGGGTTGCCTATCCCTTGTGGATTGGGGCTGTCAACCATGGGAAGGGGGATTGATTTCCCTGCCCCTGTTGAGGGCCTACGTTTTCATTTTACACTGGGCTCCACAAGTCCTATAGTTGACCTTGCCTAACCTGTTTGCCAACAGCCAGCTCTGGGTTCTGTAGAGCTATGTGAGCCTGGGGAGGGCTGTTAAAGTTCTGTGTCCACATGTGTCCACTCTTCAGGAACAGAGTGAAAGCTCTGTTCATCTTTTCATTTTTTTGTCTACAGTTAAATATCTTAATATACGTATATAATATATTAGCTGTGTGACATGAGGCAAATCACTTTTCTGGGTTTTGGTATGTTATTCTGTCATATAGGAATAATAATATTGTGTCATAAACATAAAATGAGCTATCATACATAAGTACTTGACACAGTGCTGGGCACACAGTAGATGTTTAATAAATTTAAGTTGCTAATATTATTATGATTGTCATTATTATTTCCTATGAGTCCTGGAAGCAGTTAGAAAAGTATTTTGATGAATACTTTGAAGGATACACATTCTAACAAACTCATTTGAGGTTCTGGTCTCTAGGTTTCTTTCCAATATGTTACTCAAAATTTATTTTAATCTAATATGTAGTTCAAAATTAATTTACTTCTAAAAATATTTTATTTTTATTTATTTTTAGAGAGGGGAAGGGAGGAAAAAGAGAGGGAGAGAACATCAATGTGTAGTTACCTCTTGTGTGCCCCACACTGGGGACCTGGTATGCAACCCAGGCATGTGCCCTGACTGGGAATCGAACAAGTGACCCTTTGGTTTGCAGGCTGGCACTCAATCTACTGAGCCACACCAGCCAGAGGCAGAATAAATTTTCTTAGGGGAAAAATGTGAGAATAGCTTAGTCAGCTATCTTGGTGAAGAAAATATTGCAGTGGGGAGGAGAGGCAGATGTATAAAAGGGAAGGGGAGAAGAAAAAGAGAAGTGGCTTTATTGTATGCTTTTTAGATTGTAACTGGTGTAAAATGACTTCTCTTGAATTTTGCAGGATGCTTCTCTAAGCAAAATTTTCTCTACAAACTTGGAAACTTCTGTGGCATGTCTAAGAACAGCCACCTCCATCCTCAACTAACTCTCTTTTAACAGTAAGAACCAAGCCTGTTGTAACATAGCATTTCTAGAATTTCCAGAACACATGGTATAGTTTCCTCTTGGCAAAATGTGACAGCCAAGTAGGCAGAGAGGTCTGTGATGAAAGGTGGAATTTAGAAGTGACAGTTCTTAGAAGTAACATGTGTTTATTCCCTAAAGCCTCCTTTCCAAAGAAAAATGCTTTTCACATGGAGCTCTTCCATTGAGAATGTTGTTGAACAAAGCTGCTCATAGAAAAAGCACTTACTTTGATAGAACAGAGAAAAAAATAGTCTGTGTGATCATTTCTACCTTGAATTGAGAGATATGCTAGTTACCAATAGGGCAAAAGAGAGACCTAAAGGTAAAATATTTTTACCAAAGGAGTTAGCAAAACATGTCTTAACAGATGAGACCCAGAAAATATCATAATAAATAGTGGATAGAAAGTTACTTATTTTTAATAAAAACAGCAGTCATGTGTCCAGTCTCATACTAATTCTTTTTAAAACCCTTGGAGAAAGGTTCATTGGCCTCATTTTATAGAGATAGAGCGGAGACGCATGGGGGCAAGGTAATTACAGCAGGTTATTCAGCCAGGAAACGGCAACGTTGAGATTAGGTCCAAAGACTAAATTTCCAGCTCTTAAGCATTGCTTTCCAGGATTTGAGGTAGAATTCGGGAAGTGACTAAATGTTTTTGTAATTACCATGGCTTTGTTGGAATGGCCACCGCCTTGGAATTCAATGGTTCCAAAAGCATCTGTTGGGCTGAGCTGTGTGTGCTTGCTGATGGACCACTTCTCGGACTGAATGTCATTTCGAGAGAGGCGACTCTCGTTTTTCTCATTCTGAAGAACGGAGATACTGGGAGTGAGGCCGACATGCTGGCCTATTAGACGCCCACAGCAACACCTGTAACATGAGAGGTCAAAGTGAACTCATTGTATTAGCCACTACTGGAATACACATTTAAGGCTGGAAAAATCTACAGATGGTAGCAATCTACTTAGTCAATTTTTAGGTGGAACCCTATGAGATGGTTGTATCAAGCAAATGGTGAACTCAGGGTTTAGCTGACACACATTCCTTTCCTTTCCAGCCCCCTCCTCAGTTTCACTTAGCTGGAGGTGACATGTCTCCTGTCCTCCTCTACCCACCCCTTTCATCCCTGCCCCCTTGTTCAGGATTGGAATCCGTGAACGAAATCTCAAAAGCTCTGTAGGATTTCCTACTTCTTCCTCTTCCTGTCTATCAAATCTTACAGGAAGGACACTGAGCCGCTTCAAGGGAAGAATTTTAACATGCACATTTAAATGACGAATCTCACTCATATGTGAGTCATAACCTAACTTGTCTTTTACAAATTGACATTCACTGTCAAATATCCAATTTGAGGAAAAAATCTGCAGAGTGAGTGTTCTTGAAGAAACAATAAAAAAATTATTCACAAGATACTTGAAAACAAAATTCACTCTTTGCACCATGAAAATGTCCTTCAGAATTTACTGCCATCATTATTATGATTATTACTAATAATTCTGATACATAGTTACCATTTGTTAAATGCTAACAATGTGCTATTCATTTTATGTGTAAGATATTGTAGTTTTAAAGGTTAGGTAATTTGCTCAAGGTTACAGTGTACATGACTATAGTCTATATTTTAAACTGCGTAATCACATTGCCTTATCAAAAAGGTCTTTCCAGACATTAATATGTTACTTTTTCCAAATACTTCTCACCTTATAGTCTGTTGATCTTCAAGAAGGTAAATCAGATATTAAAATTGTGCTTGGATAAGGATCTGGAGGTCTGCAGTCTAATTCATAATCTGCTAGGAGTCATGATTTCGAAATCTCTTTTACTATGGCAAAGCAAGTTGGTATAAACGAAGCATTTTGGTGAAATGCTTACTAGGGAAAACCAGTAACCATACTAAAAATATACTATAATGCATCCTCAGATACAGTGATTAATTCCTCCCCTGATGGTACATCTATTATTCTGAATAGACTCAGAGATTAACTGCAGAGATGGCATATTATGAGGGGAATATATACAAGATTGCTTCAAAGACGCCCAGCAACAATAAAAGTTGATCTTTAATTTCACATTAGTCTACGTATAATGGATAGTGATTACTATTGTAGTTCCCTGCAATAGTGATCACTATCACTAAGTAGTTGCTACTTCAAGTTCTCAGTACATTATAAAGATAGCAAGATTACCTATGGGGGTCTTTCGTGCTGGGTATGATGTGAACGCATTCCCTTTTATAAAATGCTCTTTCTATCCAGGATTTCTGAGCCTAAAAAGGAAAAGAAGAGTAAAAGTAAACATAATATTTAAGTATTTTTGACGAGGCAGCAACATTTCAGAATCACATGATAGAGTCAGATCTCACAAACTGAAGGGAAATGCTGGTTACGTACACAACCATGGCATACAACAAAATCAGTCTCTCCCAGAATGTGGTGCTTAGTTTGTTTAACATTATAATGCTGAGAGTTAAAGGAAATGGTCATAATAAAAAGAGTGCTAGAACCATGCACAAATAATATTTTTGAAGGACAGAAGAAATAACACTATTTATGGAGAAAATGAAAAATATGGAACAGTATGTTTGTAATCCTACAGATGACAAGTGTTCAGTTGTGGCAAGATATACAGTTGACCCTTGAATCACAGATTTGAACAATGTGTGTCCACTTATATGTGGGTTTATTTCAATAAATACTGTAAATGTGTTTTTTTCTTATGATATTTTTAATGACATTTTCTTTTTCTTTAGCTTACTCGATTTTTAAGAATACAGTATATAAAACATGTAACAAACAAAATATGCATTCATTGGCTATTTATGTTATCAGTTAGGCTTCCAGTCAATAGTAGGCTATCAGTGGGTAAATTTTTGGTGAATCAAAAGTTATACTCCAAGTTTTGACTGTGTAGAAAGTTGGCTCCTCTAAACCTTGCTTTGTTCAAGGGTCAACTATATATCTAAACCAGTGTAAAGTTTTCATGGCTGACACTGAGATTTTCCTTATAGAAGGAAAGAGAAATGGTGAGGAAAATACAAGAGTCCTAATCTATCATCATGCTTTTTCTCAAATCTAAAGTACTGGTGCTTAAATACAGAGGGGTACCCAGAAAGTGGAAACATAAAGAAGATAAATGTCTTCATCACAGTCCACAATTTCACATGTAATGCCGTTGGAAGAAGGCAAGACAGCACATTTTTGTTTTATTTCTTTTTCTTTTTTATTGTATTGTTTTCATGATCACTTATCCCCCTCATCCCTTCTTCTACCTCCACCCACACCCTCCCCCACAATTACCCCCCTGTTGTCTAGGTCCATCCCTCATGCCTCTGAGCAGAGCAAATGCAGCTTCTTAGATGAGCTTTGCTTGCCCAGTCCACCCAATAGTTTGGCCACGAAGACTGGGCTCCGGAAAGATAAAGGCAGTTCCGGAAAACTGTACCGTCTTTGTTCCAGACCACAGTGTCCATCCTACATCCTTTGACCCCTTTCTTTGTCAGCATTTCAAATAGTAGAGGAGTCTCTTATGGAATCTAGTAAGCTACTCAAAAGATTTCTTCTTTCAGTGTTTAAGATGAAAGTTGCTATAGCAACTTACAGTGTTATTTTCATCTGGTATGTCATTTTCTTTCTAACCCAGCACCAGGACTAAATGCATACTCCTTTTTAAAAAAATTATTTTATTGTTGTTCAATTATAGTTGTCTGTATTTTATCCTTACCCCTCCTCCCCACCCCCTCCAAACCCACCCCTCTCCCTTGCTTCCACCCTCCCCGTTGGTTTTGCCTGTGTGTCCTTTATAGCAGTTCCTGAAAACCCAATCAAGCTGTTTGCTTGGCCTGTCTCAGTAAGCAGTGTTAAATGTGACAAATCCCCGTTTGTTGGCCATGATTGATATTGGCTGTGCTAAGGACCCAAATGTCTGTCTAAGTTGTGCTAAGGTCTGTTTTGTCCTCCACTCCTTAACTGTGCATCTCCCTCCTCTCTCAAAATAGAGATTCCACAAGCATATGGGACCAAAGGCAGTGGTTATCAAATACTCAGGGCAATGCTCAATTTAAAAGTAGCACTGTGGGGGATGCTTGTTGGGTCTGAAGGAGCTGCATCCTGTGTCAGTCATGGGCACACAGGTTCTGAGTGTTTATGAGTTTCTGCATTGTCCTCATGGAAAGGTGCATCCACCTTGCCTCAGATACCCTTGGGTCCCAGTGGTCCTCTGCACGCTTATACCACAAAGGTAACATTTGCAGTTGTTTTCAGCAGGACATGAAAAAAGCCCAAGTGCGTATTCTCAAAGATTTTTTCTTTTCAAATATGTAGGAAAAGCTAGTGGCTACATCTTTGCAACAGAAATGAGCTTAGCTGTATAGATGATAACCAGTCTTTATCTCTCTAAAAAGCCTGTAAGTTAAACTATTCATAGGCTGTGATTTTTCCTAGACACTGAATACTTTCACTGATAACATCTCTTGGCAGGAAGACGGTAAAAATATTCCTCACTGGACATTTGAAACCAACTTTCCCTGCACCTTGGGGAGCAGAGAAGAGTATACTCCCCTTTTTTCTTTGTGGCCCACGTTGGCCAGGATTCAGTAGGATCTTTGCGGGGAGCACCTGGGAATTTCAGAGGGTACTTATCAATATTCTCCGAGAGAAAACAGGGACAGCAATATCCTGGGGGAGAGCATGAGGTGCACAATTAGAAAGAGTGGTGTGAGTGGGACTTGGCAATGTGGATGAGGTCATGTAATTCCTTTGTTCCTCAGTGTTTTTCATCTACATAATGGGCAAAGGCACAGCGCCTGACATAGAGTTGTCACCTTTAGTATTGGGGAACTGTGTTTTCACTTCAAGAAGAGGGACCCATCCTGGGTTTTTTCTGGTACTAAAAGTTCAGATGAAGTTTCAGATGAGACTATTATAAAACTGTGGTAGCAGATTGACCTAGATTGATCTAACTTTACATTGGGGATGATGTGTTCTCAGAAGGCCTGGCTGGCCACTAACAAGGTGTGTAGAAAAGTTATTTAATTTCCCCTGAGCCTCTTCTATAACATGAGGATAATCATAGCTATTTTGGAGAGTTGTATTAGTCAAAGAAAATGATTCAGGGAAAGCACTTGACACTGAGAAGGAACTCAGTGGGTAATAAAAATACCTAACCTTTATTAATGGCGCATTATGTGCCTGAAATTGTGTCATATGTGTATTATCTCCCTGGAGCCTCATGAGAACACTGTAGGGGAAGTATTGCTATTATAACCATTTTACCAATGAAGAAACTGAGTCAGATGCAGCAAATCTGACTCAGAGTTTGAAGCCAGAGTTTGAAGTTCAGCAAGCTCACCCTGAATTCCAGAGTTCCCAAGTTCACAAGAATTCCAGAGTTCACACCCTTACTCACTCTGCTAAACTGCCTCCCCAAATTGGATATTATTGGTATTAAACACTCTTGATCTTGGCAGTGCCAGCTGAGCATGCCTGGAAGTGCCTTTGTATTTGAACAAAGCTGGGCTTCTAGAGGCAGGTCTTAGAGCCGGTTCAGACTTGTATCTTTCCTCTTCTCATTTTCCCTTTACATTTCCCACCAGTAATGAACACTCCTATCTGTTCTTCCTCTTTCCTTGAGGTGAAGGATTTGAATGGGGCATTAGAGAGCCAACAGCTTATGAGAAAGAAGTTAACAAAATTGGGAGATCTTTATAATAATTACAGCAAAGAAATGTAATCACAACAGGACTGCCAGCTTGAGAATCTGGGGGATCATGATATAGATTAGACTTTTCAAGAGCACCTTCCTTATTTCTCTCACTCATGGATCCTAGTTTCAACTTCAATAGCCATAGTCTCTCTTGTAGTAAGAATTACTACAGGTAGATTGCCAACTTGTTTGTTAGTCTTTAATTGTAAAGTAATTTGACTTGTGTTCAGGAACTTAATTGCTTTTTCAAAGGTGAAAAGCTACCTCATTGTTAGCAAAGGTTTTGAGGATCAGTTTATATTTCTTATTATTAACAGATTAACCATTTCTCTTGCAAAGGCACAGGAAATTGGGAGGAGAAAAAAAGAAATGTAATATAAAAAGAATCTTTCTACCATTCATAATCAAATTAGATGTTCTCTTTTTTGAGAAGAAAGGAATACTACATAACAGAAAGAATGCATGTATAACACATGAATTAGAAATTGTACAAAATATCATGCCTCATTTACTATGCTGTATTGTGGGCTTTGCTTTTTTGTGGCTTTATTCTGGTCTTCAGTGTGGACAGCTATTAGACTTTAAAAATTATTTTCTTGAGGAGGGCATATTGAAGTATAATAATGGTTTAACTTGTTCTCTAAACCAATTCTCTTTCATTTGTTCAAAGTCTTTGAGCTACTCCACATCAGGCTTTATAGTTGGTTTCGACATCCAACTAAGTTATTTCAGAATGGCTATCCTTGTTGTTAGAAAGCATGAAATAGCTTTAACATCCATGTGTTCTGAGATCTCTTTTTAAATCCACTTTGGAAGTCTCATGTTCTCTAACCTTAGAAAATCACTTATATACATTCTTTTCTAAAGGTAGAATGGTCCCGTCACCATGACTGAATTTGTGAGAGGCTTTTTTCTTGTCTTTCTGCATTATCAATCATGTGTGATGTGTAAAAGGAAAGTGTCTTTCAAAAAGGTAATGATTAAAGAACATCTTATTCAAAACCAGAATGAGGACATTCACATTTTGAAGAAATATATAATGATTACACTCAAAGAATAAAGTAAGTATAAATTTTGAAATTCTAATGTACAGTCAACAAGGATCGAACTGATAGAAACAAACAAAAAAGCTGCAAACATTGCCTTTAAAAGAAAAAAAATAAGTTGTCTCATTCAAGCAGGTTTCACCTCCTTTTCACAAAGGCTCTGCTATAAATGTTAGTCCCTCAACCTACTTTGGGCTCTTTTTACTATCCACTCTGTATTAGCTGCAGAATCAAGTTCTCTAGGCAGGAATGGTTTACAAGTGCACGCACAGAGAATGTATTAAATCAGAAATTCCTGCACAGAGCTATTGCATTCCACCTTTTTTTTAGCAGACAACTTTAACAGAAGGACGACAACCCACACCAGTCATCATAAGGTTAAAGAGAGTCCACTACCTTTACAGGAATAAATTATGAGCAAAGTTTCTCTGTGTTCCTCACTTTGAGACTCTCATGTTTTAAATGTACCCTTTGTCCTAATCAGAACAAAACGCCCAAACCCAAAGGTACTGAATCCTCTGTTCCTCTTCGCCTTTTGCTTTTCCTCAACATCTCCCTGGGCACCCCTTTGGTCTTCCTCTAGGCCCCCAGATCCAATATTGGGAAGTTGAAATCAATTTACCTGAGCACTGACGCTGGGTGGTGGTGAAGGCAGTCCCACGAGCAGCTCCTGTTGCTTTCATTTTGCTGTGTCTGGGGCTGGTCATCCTGTTAATAATGCTCTTATGACCGCCCACTGGAAAAAAAGTCATTTGCCCGGCTCTTCCCCCAAGAGACGTTTCAAGTAAGCAATGAACTTGGGCAGATTAGCCCCTTGGAATGTGCTGCTGTGGGATTAGCCTCAGTAAGAATCCCATGGACATTCCCTCACAGCCTCAAACACTGCTTGATTTGAACATCTAATCTGACACCAGAAGAAAAACAAATCCCCGGAGAGATCAGATTTAACTGGCACAAGTCCGGACAGGCTCTCCCCCCTTTTCTTTTTCCATTTTCAGAGAGGAGGCTTGTGAAAGTGTGATAAGGTGTTCTGAGTTCTGAAAAGTTCAACTCTGGAAAGTAAATCCTTCTAAAGAAACAGTGTATTAATGCTTCGAGTGGGTTGAGCACACAAGCCGCATTGTTCGTTCCTCCCCAAAGAATGGAATGATAGCATTTCTTTAAAAAGGAACTGCTAAGAACGGAACGTTTCAAAAGAATAGTTTGGTCCCTGAACATGAGCCCAAGTAGAATAAAGTGGGAGTTTGCCAGTGACCTTCCACAACTTCTAAAATGTCAATAAATAATAAAACTTGTCTGATCACTCTTATCCTGCAGCCTCTCTCCCACAAGTGCAGAGGTGTGATTAGAACCCCACACTGCTACTTCCCTGTTAAAAAGAGATGAGCTGTGACCACGGCGGCACACGGGTGCAGACCAGAAGCAGTGACACTGTGATGTGTGTACATGGGCCTGCCTGACGGAGAGTTTCTGACTCACAGAAAAAGGGCTCTTTCGAATATCACCCAGAGTGACTTTTTCATGTAAGAGCCTTTTCATTTAGTTCTTAACTGAAGTGAACAAACTTGGGTAGAAAAAAAACTCAAAAAGGCAAAAATACTTTTTAGATAAGTGAGTATTTAAGCACCTCATCTTCAAAAGATCAAACTCTTCCCCCAGACAGAAGTCAGAGCAGAGAGGTGGTGTCATTACCAACCCTGTGGGCTGCAGATCTACGAGGGAAGTGCTACTTTAGTCCTCATTTTTTCATAATCTCCTTCCAATTGCCTAGTATGTTTCATGTGGACACTCACTGAAGATCATAGTGTGAACAGAATGACTTATTTCAAACTTGGATTGGATCCTTAGCCTTCTCCTCACCTCTCTGCTGTTTCCAGGATTGATCTCCTCTAAACTCCACATCTTTTGATCTCTCACTTACCAAGGTTTATCCAGAGAGTAGGAACAATAAACTGCTTAGTGTCTTCCAACTGAGGGAACATTACAGTTAGCAAGACCCAAATGGAACATCCGATTGGGCTTCAGCAATAAACACACAATGAAGAAAGTCCCTTTAGCTGTCTTCAGAAGTTGGCTACAGAATAATCTGTAGTGAAAACCCTAATAATATGCATATACTTTCTTCTATGAAGCTGTAACATTCCCGAGCCTGTATTATAAGGGAATCGCCAGAGAGATGATCACACAAGATATTCACTCCAGCATTGTGTATAATACAAAAAAATGTGGAAAAAAATTAAAGTCCATCAGTGGAAGGCTAATTAAACTAATTAAATGGATCATGCCATTATTTCAACCTTTCATCTGACTGACTTTAAATCTTGAGTTTAATCATATACACACCAAGTCTTTTAAATATTGTTCACATATTTTGCACCCTATTCTCTCTCTAGTCTACTTGTTTTTTGTTTTTCTTGTTGTTTGGTTTTTCTTTCTAGAAATATTTGATAAGGACAGAACATGAGGCACCTTCTATGAACTCTATTTACACCAAAGACAAAAATATTGTCACTAGAACCATAAGCATGTTGTTGAAGTAGAAGAGAAAACCCCAGATAAAATCAGCACAGTGACTCATATGTGGTAAGAGAAGATCTCAAGACCCTTTGATTTGAGAAGGTAATTAGTTCCAAAGAGACTTGTAGCTCTGAGCCACACTGTCCATATGAATCTTTTAAAAATCTTGTGTGTCCCCCAACAGTGCAACTCCTGACAGCCTCTATTACCTGCCTGTTTCAGATATACTTTAGAGAGAATATAATTTGAATAATAACAGGAGGAAACTCTAAGACTCAGGGGTGTCAAATTTATTTTCACCGGGGGCCACATTAACTTCATGATTGCCTTCAAAGGGCCAAATATAATTTCAGCTCCTTAACAGTTAAGTAGTAGTTATATTTATACAGTCCTAAAATTATTTTGGCCCTTTGAAGGCAACTGCGAGGCTGATGTGGTTTGGGGGAAAATGAGTTTGACACCCTTGCACAAGTGTAAGGTAACTGTGGTTATTCTTCACTCCTATCTTTATATAGGAGATTACCTTATTCTTCTAATTCATCATTAAAGAAAAAGTCACATGCAACTTGAATATACTAAAAAGTTTCCACTGGTACATAACTCAATTTTTAAAAATGAAATCAGATTTTCTACAAGTAGAAACTAGATTTCAACATATGAAATATATATTTCATCATTGTAAGGATGTCCAGAGCATTTTTTCCTGTGATGTCTACATTTGACAACAGCAACAACAAAGCATGATATAGAGTAGCGGTCAGCAAGCATTTACTGTAAGTGGCTAGATGGTCAATAATTTAGGCTCTGTACAGGCCACATGGACTATATTGCAACATCCAACTCTACTCTTGGAGTGCAGAGGCAACTTTGGGCAAGAGGTAAACACATGAGAATGGCTGCATTCCAATAGAACAGGTGCTGGGCTGGAGTTGACATGTCCTGGGCAACCTTGGTTTACAAGAAGGGGGTTTGTGTGATGGGGCGGCTGGGGAGGGGTGGAGTTCCTAAGAACCAGGTGTCCATGGCACCATCACAAGTTTGCCTTGGCCCCTCCTCCAGCATGTCAGGTGCACTTAGTGGGCACTTAGTTCCCACCGAAGTGCCTTTGCTCCCGCTGTGCCTTCTATCCAGAGAGCTCCATCCTCAGATAGACCACAGCTCACTCCCTCAACACATGGGACCACTGGGAGGCCTTCCTTGGCCAGCCATCTAAAGGCGCACGGTGCCATTCTCTATTCCCTAATTCCTTGTCTTTTCCTTACAGCCCTCCACATTACCTGCCATGTCTTTATGTGTCTTAAGTTTTGTCTGTGTCTTCAACTAGAATATAATAAGTTCTTGGTGGCAATGACTTTGTTGGGTTACTGCTGTCTCCCCAGCACCAAGCACTGTGTTTGGAACATGGTAGGAAAATATAGGGGACTTGTGCACATCACTTGATTTGCATATCAGTTCCTTACCTGTAAAATGGTGGCATCAGATGGGCCATGTTTCCTAAAGCTGAATTTAAGGCAGCACCCAGATGGCTATTTTTTCACTTAATAGTTGGGTTTATATTAATATATAACATATAAGCTATGGCTAACCCTTCAATTTAACAAATACTATTGCTTAGGGTTATACATTGCTTAGGGTTATACATTTTAATTTAATAAATTAAATTAAAAAGGATTTATAAATAACAGAAACATTATGGTAGTATCACAAAAGTGACTAAAGTTGGGGAAACACAGGGTCAATTCCTTTTAAATGTCCATGAGACTTCTTG
This sequence comes from Artibeus jamaicensis, assembly GCF_021234435.1. NCBI lineage: Eukaryota > Metazoa > Chordata > Mammalia > Chiroptera > Phyllostomidae > Artibeus > Artibeus jamaicensis. Next base: position 36,844,659 of record NW_026522030.1, on the reverse strand, counting down.
TTTTTATTCTAATGCATTAAAATAAATGTAATGTATTCTCTAATGTTCAGAGTTGCCATTAACCTATATAGTAAGACAATGTGACCAACGTGACAAAGCCAGCTGCCTCCAGACCACAATGACACCCAATACATTCTTCCTAAAACAGACAATCAGGCCATCTCCTAGTCAATACCCTTCTGTGGCACCTGATCCCCAGAACAATCAGATCAGTTCCGTACTCAAAGGATCTAGCTCCAGGGTCTGGCTCCAGGGTCTGACTCTGGAAGTATCTGCTTAAATCTTTCAATTTCCTTGCAAACTTTAAAACACATATGCCCCAGTGAACTAAATCGTTGATTGTTCCACACTTCTCAACCTTTGAATATGCTGTCCCACTGCCTGAAATGCTAGGTTCCTCCTCTGTACTTCGGAAATGCCTCTTTGCTCTTCCAAACTCTGCACAAAACACTGTGTTCTTTGAGAGACACAGCTGGACACTGCCAGACAGAATGAATCACTACAACTATTGTATCACTTCTACACCTTGCTCTAGCTTCTGCTGGGGAAAGGCCGTACAATATTATAATTATTTATTTTACTTCAAGTTTATACTCATTCGCTACCAATACACAGTAGTTAGGTATCCTATGGCATAACTAGCCTTTTGTAGCCTTGCCCAGGATGCTTCCCTTCTTCCTTCTCCTATTTTTAACATAGCTTCTATAGTAGTATAAATTCTCATTCCTAATAAATAATCTTTTGGGCCTAAAAAGACTTTAATTATTTATTTTTAGAGAGAGGGAAAAGGAGACAGAGAGAAAGAGAAATGTCAATACGAGAGAGAAACGTTGATCGGTTGTCTCTCTATGCTCCCCAGACAGAAGACCGAACCTGCAATCCAGGCCTGTGCCCGGACCAGGAATCAAATCGGTGACTTTTTGCTGTGTGGGATGATGTCCAACCAACTGAGCCATACCAGTCAGGGCTGAGGACCAATCTTTTATGGATTAAAATTATTTATAAAATTATTTAAAATTATATTAAAATTCACTCTATAGCTTCTAAACTTAAATTATAGGCATTTTAACATAAAGTTAAATTAGATTGCATTTTTATCACTAGACTAAAAAAAGGCTTAATAAATCATGTTTTACAATTAACAGCAAAGCTGTCTTTTACCAATAGGTTGTGCCATAAAAATTATATAGCGTTAAACACATGCAGAATATTTATGTAGCAGTCATATGAATATATACACAAGTGTTAATCCCATAGAATTTTCATTAACAATTAAAATATATTTCCATGTTTCTTTGGAAAATTGTTTCCTCATTATAAATCAATTATAAATATAATGTATCATTACCAAGCAATAATTAAAGTATTTTACAAGTCACAGAATGATTTCCCATAAAGATTTCTATGCCATGGGGAGGCCAATATGCACACTAGCTCCATATGGTGGGTGGTAAAAGATTCAGTCATGCAAATAAAAAAACCGAGGCTTACAGAGGTGAAGCATCATGCCAAAGTTACACATCAGTCATTGGCTTAGTCTGACATGCCCAAGGCCTTTGTGTTTCTTTTAGGGTACAGAACACCCTGTATCCTCCTACTCTGTTTTTACAGATGCAGAATGATTTTTTTCTTCTTTGTGGTGGAACAGTTCATTTTAATCATTCTCATCCTAATAAAAATGTGCATGCTTCATCAAACCTAAAAGACTGCTAAAAAAGTGAAATGAAGCTGTAGGCATCTGTGTTAAAAGTACAGTATTACATTTATGGTCAAGGATAAGCCATCTGTTTGAATATAGTAGCTGTTTCCACACACAATGCCATAAAAACTTGGCCACACACATACATTTGGGGACTTTACTGTCTCATTGCCCCCAAAACACATAACTACAATAGTGCCATCCTTATACAACTGGCATAAAGCTTAAAAAATAGTAATAGGATGTGCCCTGGCTGGTGTGGCTCAGTGGACTGAGTGCTGGCCTGGGAACCAAAGGGTCACCGGTTCCATTCCCAGTCAGGGCATGTGCCTGGGTTGCAGGCCAGGTTCCCAGCAGATGATGCCCGAGAGGCAATCCTCATTGATGTTTTTCTCCCTCTCTTTCTCCCTCCCTTCCCCTCTCTCTAAAATAAATAAGTAAAAAATCTTTAAAAAATAATAATAGGATAAACTTTATACAGAAGAGGAGGAAATGAAACAAAGTTATGAGCAACAGAAATATGAGGTTGAGGTTTGACATACTCAAGAGCCAGGAGGTTTTAAAATGATGGATCGTTTGTTAGAAAACAACATCAGATCAGTGTGATGATGTCAGCACATAATTTGTGACCAGGATGGTTTTCTAGTTTCACAGCACAGGAACTTGCTCCCTGGCACAGTCGGTGCAGAGCTGGTGCAACATAATGTCATCCTTCAAGTCCTTAATTTTGTTTAACTTTCACAGCTCACTCCTGCACCATTCTGATTGTGTCAGGAGCCAAACAATGTGCTGAGTCATGAAATTGGAATTTATGTTATGTAGAAGTGTGGCATTTATGTGACAAGAAATATAGATTCAGAGGCTGATTTCTCTACCATTTTACGTTTGCGCTTAGGAGGATGAAGATGCGGGAAAGAGGGTGAAGACAGATAAACAGTTCTATTTGTATTTGTAGTGAAGTTCTCATCAACATTCAGGACTAAGGAAATCAGCCTCTCTCTCTTTCTCTCTCCATATGTATGTAATTATTATTATTATTAGTTTTTAAAAAAAATCATCAGTCCTAACTACCTTAAAGTACGATTTGGGTAGAAATACTGATTTATTTTAATTATGGTGATCAGACTCTTAATTCTTACAAGGTACAGACTTAAATCTGACTGTATTATTTTTGAAATTCTGATTTTTTTTTTGTTCAAAGCAGTAGTAAGACAGAGTCTGGTGGAAGCATGGCTGATTAGGAGTCCTGAGATATGTGTCCCAGGCTATGTTTGTTGACATCTAGGCTTGTGACCATGGGGGAGTGACTTAATCTTGGTTACCTTCAAGGTCACTCTCAATTCTTAGAGGATTCTGGGAACTACAACCTGACACTTTTGTCATTGGTTCTTTGTGTACAAAGCAGGTGTAAAGGATTTTTGAAAATAAAAAGGTTAGTTTTATTTTACCTTTTACTCTAATTTTTACAAATTTATGGAACCATTATTCTTTTGATAAGAAACAAGTGTAGCACAAGGTTTTGTTTTTTTTTTTACCTACTGAGCACAAAATACATAAGAAGATTTGAATTAATAAATAATCTCTGAAAAAATTCTCAGCAGACTCCAACCATTCTTAAGAATGCCCCTGGCTTAACAATCTGGCACACATGTAAAATTCTTAAGGCTTCAAGTATTGTTAAGGCATTATTACAATTAATGAATAACTCAGCATCTCCAGTCCTGCCACTGAGTGAGTTTTCAAGGCCAGAACAGGGTGTTCTCTTGTCCTAATTCCCCACCAAATGATAAATCAAATCTTGATCATCATTTAGCTCAGAATATGCAGAATTTGCCCACAATATATTAAGTGTTTTTTTTTAAACTTGAACAATCAAGGACAATTTAATTGGAGAGACTGGGACTGAATCCATCCCATTTTTATCATCAGAAGTAAGTTATCAGCAGACAGGTTCAGTGATATAACTATAAAGCTATTGTTATTATTCTCTAGAAATGAAACATTATTGGATGTTAAGTTAATGCAGCATAAATGTATTTCTGTCTGATAGTCATCTTTCTCTGTCAAATTACTAAGTTGTTATGTAGGAAATAAAGCTAACCACATAAATTCAGCCTCTGGTTATATGACAGTTGTAAGGTTGTTGAAATTTATTAAGCCCAGTTTCAAAATATTGTTAATGTTTTTCCTTATATACTTATTACTAAAACCTATGTCTCTTTTATTTTTACCTTTATCTGTTAATATACAATCTCTCCAGAATATTTTAGGTCCTAGAAGATACTAATACCTATGTTAGTTTTTACTAAATGTAATAATTTAAATATTATGTGTATAGAAATGTACAGAAACTCAAAAGTCGGTGTAAAGAATGTTAACAGGCAGCACAGAAATAGAGATTTAGGCTCCAGTCTGTGTGTGTTCCACTGACTGGCAATGTGACCTTTTTTCTCCTGTTTTCTTACCACCTCACCTTTACTCTAATGTAGAGAGTTCCAATCTGTGAATCTGATGCCAGAATGAATTTCTGATAGCAAAGGTCTTCTGAAAGAAGCTAAGCTAATATACAGGGTCTGGTAGAAGTAAGGCCTGCTTGAGTGTGGTTGGTAGGGTATAATATGGGTGTAATAATTTATAATTTTAGTATGATTTATAATTTTAGGTGAACTATTCACCTAAAATGGTGTGCTTGAGTGTGGTGTTGTTATGTTACACAATTACATGCTTATGATTTTGTAATAAAAAAGGGATGTCATTTGTGCCAGGCCCTGTTTTTTAAAAAGTGTACCATGCTGGCTGTCTAACTGGTACCCCAATTCATTCCCCCTTCCCCCTTCCTAGTTAATACACTTTATTTCTTAGAGCAGTTTTAGGTTTAAAGAAAAACTGAACAGAAGTACAGAGAGTTCTCATATACTGAAAGAGTGATCTTGCCCCCTTCCTAGTTAATACACTTTATTTCTTAGAGCAGTTTTAGGTTTAAAGAAACACTGAACAGAAGTACAGAGAGTTCTCATATACTGCCTCCCTCCACCTCTTCCCACAGTTCCGCTATAATTTAACATCTTGTACTGGTGTGCTATATTTGTCAATGGATAAACTGATATTGATACATTATCATGAACTGAAATCCATTGTTTATATTAGGATCCACTCTTTGTGTTATACAGTCCTATGGGTTTGTCCAATGCATAATTTCACGTATCCATCATTGCAGTACCTACAGAATGGATTTACTGATAATCCTTTACAATGATAAATTAGCTCATTGCATTCCATCTCTCTCAGTGCAGAATCATTCAGAGACTTTCTGTTACTTCTAGAATAAAATCTACATTCCTTAACAAGCCTTCCTGGCCTGGAAGAATCACATTCCAGCTCATTACTCCACACTTTTTCTATGCAAAATGGATCCAACTTACTATCTTTAACCACACCATCCACCTTTCAGATTTTCAACTGCTCCAAACAAAAAGGTAGAAGAGTAAAAGGGTCATGATAAAAGTTAGTTTTTAATTTAAAAGCCACTTTTTCAGGAGTCAAAAACAAGTAATATTTCTGATCTTGGTGGAGGGAGTTGTGGATGATTTGATTTTTCAAATGTAAATTTTTATAAATAGCAATTCTTCATTGACTTGTTTGATAAAGTGATGTTTTAAAAGATGTGTATTTGGCACGTGATGTATAAATGTGAACACTACTTTGGAAGTAGTTAGTAAAGTTATTATCCGTGGGAAATCTTGAAGCACAGATCAGTATCTTGATTCATCTGTCAATGTAAACTCTAAACCCTAACTCTGCAAGAGTTCTTAGGTCCTTTCTCCAATATTTAGTAGAAAATTGGCTTTTTCCTGGTGAATGACACTTTCATGTTAGCTGATAATTTAACTGTAAAGGAAAATCCTAGAACACACAGATGCTCACATGAAATTCCTAACTCTGGTATGCTATCCCCTCTATTAGAATACTATTGTGAATATTCGTGCCCATTCATTGAAACTGTCCCTGAAGGTAAAGCCATAAAACATACTACTATGCTGGTCGACTTTCATCCACACCCTTTTAAAATAAAAATATACTTTTAAAAATATTTAATTTATTTATCTTTAGAGGGGAAGAAAAAGAGAGAAAGAGAGAAATATCAATGTATGGTTGCCTCTCATGGGTCCCCCACTGGGAACTGGCCCACAACCCAGGCAAGTGCCCTGACTGGGAACTGAACCACGATCCTTTGGTTCACAGGCCCCTGCTCAATCCACTGAGCTACACCAGCCAGGGCAAAATATGATTCTTTTGTGTGAACAGATATTTCTTTTTCCTTTTATTTTTTGAGTGCATATAACATCCTGATGTGTACATTACTGCTAAATACTGACTTCCTGAGGCCACAGTAGATGAGGAACAATCATGAAATACTGTTCAAATTTGTCCAATTCAGGTCACAATGTTAGTTATTTGAAAATAAGTTACTATGACAGTGGGCATGCATTTCTACAGTTGTACAAATCTGGTATTTCATAGGAGAGAAGCAGATCTCCCTGTACTTATGGTTCTAATGTAAAAGTCTTATTAACAATCATTAAGAATAAAGTGTAAACCAAAGCTTAGTTGTGGTGTGCTAATTGTATTTCACGAAAGTTGATGCTATCTGACACTCTGGCTCTAGCAATTACATGGGGGATTTGAAAATGGGCATTAAGAACTACAATTGCTTATTTTTTAATTATTTCACACTGGGATTTGAGAATATCTGTTGAGCACCAACCTTGTACAAAGCTCTTGTTGAGGAGGTAGGAATCTTAATGAAGACCCTGTATCTGCTTTGCAGTCCTGCCACAATGCTTCTCAAATGATGTGGGGTAACAGGTCATTTTTAGACAAGATGTAAATCCACTACTAAGTGAGAGTTTTGTAAATGTCATGAAGATGACTATGCACTTGGACTTTGTGGCGGAGGTAAATGGCTACAGAAGTTGCTGAGTGCTTATTCTTAAGTTTTGCACTTCTCATCGTTTGCAAACAGTTCATGGGCCAGCAGCAGTCTGGTGGCCACAGGGCACAACTCGGTGTGTAGTTCATGGGTCAGCCATATTGGTAGCATTTGGAAACTCATTAGAAATGCAGATTCTTAGGCTCCAAACCAGACTTACTGAATTTCCACCTGCAATTCAGGAAGATCCTCAAGTGGTTCCTTTACATTGAAGTTGGAAAAGCACTGTCTGGAGGGAAATCAATCAGGTGGATGAAAGACTATAATAACATTTTATAAGAGCAATCATAACGAACTGGTATAGAGTCATTTACAATGCACAAACACTAGTCTAATTATTTTCTTACATTAACTAATTTGAACTTCATAGCAAATCTGTTAAAGGAAGTGCTTTCATTAGGCTCATTTTGCATGTAAGGGCAGAGAGGCAGTAGAAGCTAGGCTTCCTGTTCAATATCACACAGCTAGGAAGCCGAGTGCGGGGATGTAGAATAGCTTAAGTGACAGGGAAGTAGAGAATGACTGAGCAGGGGTGCTCAGAGGAAGGAAGGGTCAGTTTTGGCCAGGAGATGTAGTTGAGCTGGGTCTGGCACCTAGCTGGTGCTCTTAGCATAGATTAGGCACTTAAATGATTTTTCTTGTATTTACCTTAATTAAATAACTTCTGTCCCTCCCTATTTCCATAATTTCAGAGAGGTGGTTTCAATTTAATTACCTGTTCTCTGCCTTTTAAGATTTAGCTTAAAAATTTTCCTTTCTTCTCCAGTTTCCATGGAAAGTATTTGTTTCTTTCCTTGAACTTCCAATTACTTTATTCTTTTTCTGTCTACTAAAACTTTCTATTTTAATAAATAGTGTGAAGTTACACTGTATCCTCAAGTTATACCCTAGGGTCGATTAGGGCATGGACCATATCTATGTACCTTTTTATGTTTTCTTCCCTCAGTGTGTGGGAAGAAGATAAACTTTCAATAAATATTTGTTAAAATAATGTTTATTATACACTTACCAAAAATAGATCATTCAACTGTGGATGAAGCATTCTTTAAAGACGTACATTAACCAAACAACTTGCCCTTTTGTTTTCCCTAACATGCCCTGCACTAATGGAATGGTCAAGCCTTAAAATATTAAGCAAAATCTAACTGCCAGTCTTGAAGTATTGCCACTAAGTTAACTGAGGGATTGCACTGGGTCACACGCCCATCCACACCTCACACATTTGCACTTTTCTGTTAGAATCTAGCAGACACATTCCAAGTTCTGCTTTTGCCAATTCTGTATTCAGAAAACATACTACAAGACAAGGAAAAAAGAAAAATATATTAAATTTCCACCATTCTCTTTGTTGGCATTATAGATTATTGCCTATTGCCTCCTTTGAAGAACGATGGATCCATACTATTATTCTTGAATCTCCAAGCCTCCAAATTTATATTTCACAGTCTACAGAGAAATCTTAGGAATGCTATGTTGTCAAATGCTACTTTAAGGGCACACAAAGTCTCTTCTTAATGTCAATAGGTGTCATTATATAAATTCAGCCATTTGTTGAACAGTATAATTGTTCATCAGTTATGTTTTTCCACTGAATTTAGATCACACAAAACCTCTCCTTTGCTCAAATTTTTTTTGTCTTAAAAATACAGGTTGATATAATCTGAAACATACTATAATCAGCATAATTCAAAATAATAGAGATCAGAGCTTATATTTTATTTTGATAGCTTTTAAGTGATAGTCCTAGCTAGCTTGTTAGCTTTTGTTTTACCCAGATAAAAAATTCTGCATTTTCTATTTAAAAAAAAAATGAATTGTGCCAGCAGAATCCTAAATGGGTGGATTTTAGTTGATGTTTGCAGGTGTGTGTGCCCTGGACAGGTTTAAGTGATTAATTAGTCTATAAGATTGGGAACAAAAATCCTAAAATGTTTTGTACAGCTTAATTTAATGATTACCTTTTTGTACTTAGATGCACAAATCCTACCCTCATCTGTATTCACTTCTCATTATTGATTTATTATTTTTATTTTTTTATTGTTCAAGTACAGTTGTCTCCGTTTCCCCCCCAACCAGTCACCCAACCCCAGCCACCACCACCTTCCACCCCTGATCCCACCCCCCTTGGTTTTGTACATGTGTCCTTTATCGTGTCCCAACCCTTTATCTCCCCTGACCCCCTCTCTGGGTACTGTCAGTTTGTTCATAATTTCAGTGTGTCTGGTTATATACAGCTTGCTTGTTTGTTTTGTTGATTCAGTTCCACTTAAAGGTGAGATCATATGGGAACTGCCTTGTGACCCAGCAATTCCACTGCTGGGATTATACCCTAAGAATCCTGAAACACCAATCCAAAAGAACCTATGCACTCCAATGTTCATAGCAGCACAATTTACAATAGACAAGTGCTGGAAGCAACCTAAGTGCCTATCAGTAAATGAGTGGATCAAAAAATTCTCATTATTTAAGACTTAATTGATGAGTTCCTCATGACATGTTACTATATACTTGAGCTTTTGTGCTAGACGTCAATACAAATAAGTAACTTGGAGAATATCTACAATTCAGGGGTGTGAAACTCACTATTACTGCGGGCCATATCAGTCTTGTGACTGCCTTCAAAGGGCCAAATGTAATTTTAGGACTGTATCAATGTAACTACTCCTTACCTAGGGGCAAGGATCTTGGTGCTACCGCTGGGTAGAAACAAGGTGCTGGGCCAGATAAAACAAGGTGGAGGCCGATTCGACCTGTGGGCCTTGTGTTTGCCACCTGTGATCTACATGAATCCCAAACCACTCGGTTGGTGATTCTGTTCTTACTGTCCTCTCTTTCCTGGGCTGCTTAGAATAGAAAAGAGAGACAAAGTGCAACCTATTTGTGTTCCTAACTACAAGTGGGGAGAAATCATTCCATTGCTTCAGTTTCTCTTTTCACAAACCTAAAGAATGCTGCTCTTTACCCATAGAGAAAGGCGGTCTGATCTGATAACAGGATGACAAGCCTGGACACTCTGAGTGTCCTCTGAGGACTTAGTAGCATAGAGTGCTGGTTTGCCATACGCAACATAAAACATTATTTTAAGTTTTCTTTTTGATAATAGGTAGTTGAATTTAAGCAGTTTTAAATTACATTCCCACTTGAATTATACATAAATGTCAATTTTCTTCGGATTAAAAAAGCGCTGTGTAAATTACTGTGACCAAAATAACACACACATACACAATTAGGAACTTTCTGAGATTTAAGTTACACGGAATTTGATTACACAGTGCATTCTGGGGCTCAGCAGGCTATAGATGCCAGTCAGGCTGATTATGACTTAAGCATTGTTTCAGTGTGATTTTGCAAAGGATTTCATTTAATGCAGATTAGTAAATGTATTAAGCCACTGATAATTGAATCCTCTTAGCTTTAGTAAGTACCATCCAGTGAGGTAGATTAGTAAGGTTTAATTTGTTGCTCTCAAATAGCAAACAAAAACTTAGTAGAATAATTACATCTCCTCTGTGGGCTAATAAAAGGAGACATCACAATGGTGCTTTTGGCCATTTTTGCACTTCTGCAGTTTCCTGTAGAGTGCTCCCTTTAGTATTTTCTGCATCTCTGAAGAGACACCAAAACCTATCACCTGTAAATCACATGCTTAGATATTCAAGATGTTGTCCAATGAAAGATAAGCTGAGAATGAACTGACTCACTTTAGAACTAGCTGGGCCCTACCTCAGTTACAACTTTTTTTACTGTTTCCTGAAATTTTCTGTCCATCTTCTTGTCCATAGTATAAGTACCTTAAGGGTAGGACCATGTCTCTCTTCCGATTTCTTGGCAATTAGCACAGGATCTGGCATATTGAGGCACTCAAGGCTGTTTGCCTAAGAATAAATGAATTTGTTAAGTATAAATGGATTTCTTAATCATAAAGTATGCTCTGAAAATTACATCATTACCAAATGTTCAAGTTCTAGGAAGTTAGTTTTGACCAGAGTATAACGCTGCCGTGTTCCCTAAAACACTGAGTCAAGATATGAAAAAGATTGCATTAATGAGTAAAAGGATGATTTATTATCTGATAGATTCTTGGCCACGCAGAGCATTCAGCCCAAGTCAGCTGACTTAAGCAGATTAACTTAAGTGTTTTGACATGACCAGTCTTCATTTCAATTGATTTGGTTACCCGCATATGGTGTCGTTGCCAAATGACAAGAAAGAGTCCTTCACCCTCTGGGACTCCTAGGTCTGCCATTTTTCTGAGTTACAAACAAGACAGGGAAAAATGCGCCATTGGGAGGAGCTGGCATAAATAATAATTCTTAACAGGAAATGCTCAAACTATTTGGAAGGGCTAGAAATGAATATTTAAGGTCAATCTTGGTTTTCTTTTCTTGTGTTTCTGGATGTTCGGGCACCAGTAAAATGGCAGGTGTGGACACTCAAGCCTCTGGGCTAATTGCTGGTTTCTGTTTTTTTTCTCCATTGGCCTCTCAGGTACACTATTATTTTATTTTCCAGGTAACAACCAAACTTCAAATTTAGCGAGAAATTTTGAAATATATCACCTTCCTAAATTCTGGAATATATCACCTCCCTAAACATTAGATTTCCACTGAATGCCACTCCGGTGTCTCCCACTGTACACTGCTGATCCTATGAGACCTGCCTTGAATTATCGACAAAGTTCTCCCTCACAGATTCTACTAAGTGATTTTTTAAGTGTGTTGTAAGGTCATGGCAGCCATTCCAGATGACTTCACGACAACAAAAAGAACAAAGGAGAGTGAAGCCTGCATCTGGTCCTTTATCTGAGTGACTGGAGACTTCATTTTAGATTGGGTACCTTTGGAACCATGGATCCATTTCCCAAAACAACATGTTTTGTTATATATGTTCCCTATACTATATAATTGGATGGTAACAAACCTCAAAAGGATATATGTATAAGAGTGCTAAAGCTAGGAATTATAACCAACACTCAAACCAGTGTACATCCTAGAGATCTCAGTCAGTGCCTGTCTATCTACATGTGGCCATTTTTATGGTGATAACACATCCTCATCCACCCACCATGGCCATGGCTGAATAGGCCAGCAGACCAGTGGTGGCGCCTGACTCCAGGCTGGCCACTACCTTTAACTTATGGATTGGTCCCCAAAGAGAAGTTGAGGGATCATCTTTCACTTTTGGAGAAAATAAGGTAGCAACCATGGAGAAGGAATCTAGAGAAATCTTAAGGTAGAGAAAGCTCCAAATAGGAAAGAACGATTATGCATAAGCAGAAATTGAGAGAGGGCAACATATGCATTATGAGTACCCTATAGCACCCACGCAGATAGAAGCAGAAACGCTGTGTGTGACAGAGAAATCAATAGCCTATGAAAGAGATGAAGAGGAAGGTCCTGCTTCCTGATAATCTTTTTTTTCTTCCCCAAAGTATTCTTTTTTTAAAAATTTTTATTTAGTTATTTTTTAAGTACAGTTTTCTGTTTATTTCTCCCATTGCAGCCCACCCCTCCCCCATGCACCCCACCTCCCTCCCATTTCTACCCCCCTTAGTTATTGTCCCTGTGTCCTTTATATTTGTTCCTCTAAATCCCTCCCATTTTTTTCCCTCCCCTCTCCCGTCTGGTCGCTGTCCCTTCCTGATGATCTTCTTATTCCAATGCTAGTCCATTACTAGCCTCACAATAATTTCCCCTCTCCTGAAGTAACTTAAGTGATTCTCATTAGTACAACCAGGAAAGGTAACAATAAAATCACATGAGCCAAAAGACACACACACACACACCCCCACACACCCCTCCCTCTGCTTATTTCCTCATAGTTCAGAGATGCAGCTTTCGAGTGCAGCATCTTATTTGATCTACCTGAGCCCGATGGTGTAAGAAACAGACATTTGGAGAGGGTATATGACTTGCCCAAGGTCACATGGCACTACCAACTAGCAAAGCTAGTATTAAAAGCCAGTTTTCCTAACCCAGAGGCCTATGCCCTGCAATCACAGCACACTCCTGTGTGTAAAGGGCACACCTGGCTGGCTTCGAAGATATAATGTATCCATCTCTGGAAAGGGCTAATTTGTAGGACAAGTGCAGAGAGGCTGAATCATTCTGTTTCTTTCAGGGGCAGGATTGTAGGTTTTATTTTGCATTTGGACATGGTTACAGTGTTAGCTCTGATGTTCATAGGTCTTGGATATCCCAACGTTTCACTTAATGGGATTCATGCAAAGGAACTTGATTTTCAACATCTGGGTAGTTGTTTTGGGGTTATGTTAGAAACATTTTTTATAGGGATATATATTTACAGTGAGATTCGTCCTCTCAGCCTCCATCCTTTACCATTGTTTACAGTAAAGGGCTTCCCAGGGTGTCTTTTGTATTAGCGTGTGGTTCACAATGATCCCTTGCATGGACAGTGGCTAAATGCAAACCCTTCAAATCACTTGTTTACCATTTATTTTGTTTATTCTTTCCTTATCCCAAAAGCCGTGCTAATTTGTTGAGGGCCTTTGGGGAAAAATTACACAAAAATAAAATATAAGTTACCCCACCCAGAGTGAACTCTGATGACATGTTGGCAAGTGCTCTTGGTAGAAAAATGTAGGCTACCCGAGACGCCTACCAGGCAAATGTCTGATTTCTCCCCGGGATGCAGTGACCTGGTGAAAGCATGCAGAACTGAATTAATCATGCATCTGAGAATGTGCTGACCAGGCATGTGCAGGCAGAACTAGTGATGGCCCCAGCATGGGGCAAAGGGGCTCTTATTACAGCAAAGACATGGCACTTGGTGGAAACACATCACAGACTTCCTGTATATGGGGGACATAGCTATTCCTTCATTTTTGCAACATCCTAAATGTGTTTATGTCCCTGCTTCACAGAGCTGGGGGATATTTATTCTTGTACTTTAGTAATTAAAAGAACTAGAACTATCCTAGAGATAATTATAAACATTCTGATGGATTAGAAAACAAGTTAGGAATCAATGACTTGAGGCAGAACTCCTGCTGAAAATTGTCCCAGAAGTTTGGGAAGAATGTATATTATGGCTCTTTACTTACAGATTCTTCATCTATAGGTGAGGGGTGATCTCCAGCATCCAAATTTTAAAATAAGAATCATGGATAATCCTGTGAACAACTCTCTGAGCCACACCGCTAAAGTTTTCTCTTAATCACCGGCTGGATCTGAGTTTCTCACAGTTGGCTGCTAATGTGACTTGCAGCGTACCACACCACTGCCAGCACCTCAGAGAAGGTGCCCTTATCTCCGTTCAACACTGCTGCTGCAGTTTTCCAACAGGCCTTTCTGTCCCCAACTCCCTGTCCCCAGTCCATCCTTAACAGTGCCATAAGAAATATCTTCTTTAACCAGATTTTCTCAACCTTGGTACTACTGACATTTGGGGCTAAATGGTTCTTTGTTCTGCGTGGGCTGTCCTGTCCTTGAAGGATATTCAGCATCATCTGTGGCCTCTACCCACTAAAAGGCAGCAGCACTCCAATCCCTACCTGTGACAACCAAAAACTGTCTCCAGTCATTGCCAAATGTCCCTTCAGAGCAAATATGACCCTGGTTGACCACCTCTTTTCTCAAACTCTAGGGAAGAATGGGTTAGTCTCCTTCTCTATTGCCCAATGCTTACCATGGCATTCAAATATCTATGCAATTTGCCTCCAAACCCCATTTCCAGCTTGGTCTTCTATTAAAGTATTCGGTGACCCTCACTCTTTACCAAGGAGACCATTTTTAAAATTAACCATTGCTATTCACACATTTGTACTTTTGCTTTTTCTCAGGTATTGTGTATAGAATTTTTTGTTGTTGTTGTTATTGCTTTCCCAGGAAAACTTGACTCCTTTCTTCAAAGGTTAGTTCAAAACTCCACAGTTTCCCTTGATTTTCCTAATTACCTCTACTCCCTCCTTGTGTGCTGCACATTAACTTCTGCCTCTACCTCAAGCTTATTCACCACTTTTGCCCATCTCTTTCCACTTCCATTGTGAAGATTAGAACTCATTTCAGCCCAAGTCACTGGCACTTACATAGGAAAAGTACAAGTTGCCTCTTAATGAATGTTGCCTCATTTCATTCTTTTTTTTTAATATTAAAAGAAAAATATCTTTAAAGAGATATTTTAAAATATTTCTCTATTTAAATACGGAGATATTTTTTATGTAATTATTGTTCAAGTACAGTTTTCTGTCTTTTACTCCCACCCCAGCCCACCCCCCTTGTGCCCCCCACCTCCCTCCTCTTTCCACCCCCCTTAGTTGTTGTCCATGTGTCCTTTATACGAGTTCCTGTGAATCCTTCCCCTTTTTCCCCTGAAATTCCCTCCCCTCTCCCCTCCGGTTGCTGTCCCCTTGTTCTCAATTTCAGTGTCTTTGTTTTTATTTTGCTTGCTTATTTGTTTTGTTGCTTAGTTTCCTGTTAAAGGTGACAAATACCATATGATCTCATTTCATTCTTAATGAATAAAAATTTGACATTTAAAGTACACTACAGAGAGTAAAAATTTATAATCCATATCTTGTAACTGACTCACCAAAAACAATGCAAATAAAATTAAATGTGTGTTATAGACTTATAGCATCACATTTAAAGCCAGGACATCAGCTACTAACCTTTTAGACTACCTCGTTTTTGTCAAGTCCTTAACTAAAGTTAAAAATCAGTAAATAAAAAAAAGTTACCAAAATATTCATAAGCATCCAAAATTAAACAAAACTACCCCCCAAACAAACCTATAAGCCATGTTCACTTTAATGTCTTCCTCTCTTTTAATAAATATGGATTATACTTTGAGTCATCTTTGAAAAGTAGGTGCTATATAAACATCTTGAAAAAAATCATTATAAAGGGAGACCCATGGAGGTCTAGGATTTAGAAATTACTCTATTATTGGCTTAACAATTGCAGTAATTTACAGCAATTTAGCTTGTCTCCATTTCCTCCTCGTTGCCTTGTGCCTTTACTTTATGTTTTATAACAAATGTCTACAACTGATTCTAACCATCCAAACTTAGCCCCAGGTGTAAGGTGCCAGTTTCTGCTACTCCAGCTCCCCTGAACTCAAGAAGGAAATAGGGTTAATGGTTTGAGGGAAGGCGAGGCCTCCTGAGGCAGGTATGGTGATGGTGGTGGTGGAGGTCCTTTGAGAACTTCACTGTTTATTTATAAGGTGTTAACATTTATAACTGATAGTTGGGAGGAAATAAAAACAAAGGTTGAGTTGATGGAAGGGGGGGCATTCTTCTATTGAGACATGAAAATCTATAATAGCATTCTGCCAAGAGTTTGCTAATACTTATGTAGAGACTACCTGATTCCTACATCATTTGGATTTCTGTAAACCACATGTAGCTGACTGAGCTCCTACTTAGAAAGAGCGATGTCTGCGGATACAAATGAAGTTTTACTTGAGGTTGTCCCTGGCCTTACTAAGTCCACATTGTGTCACACCTACACATAGTCTCCTTTCTAACATTTGTGTTTGTTACAAAAGAAAAATAAAGATTATTTAAATTTTGGAAAGATCTCCAAAGAGATAATTGTTCACTGACCAAAATGATTCCTAACTGTATCATTACTCATCTAAAGTGCTAATAAGATAGGTGGAGACGCCGTGCTTCCTCACACAACCAAGTTTAGACACAACTAAATAATAGCAACAGAAAACACAGACAGAACACAGAAAATAGAACTTTTTGGAAGTCTGATAACAAAAAATTCTTCAGCCTGACCGGTAAGAGGGGCGAAACCAGCAGCTGGTGGAGCAGGGTTGCACAGGAAAACTCGGTCAGACGGACTCAGGCGCACGGAATCCAGGCGCAGGGTTGGACCTGGCGGGCAACTCAGCAAGCAATTGCGGGGAAACAGCGAGGGAGCAGGGCTGCCGCCCGGTCGACTGTGGTCGCGCATTCGTGTGTGGATAGACAAGCGAGGGAGTGGGCGATTGGACGAGAGCCAGCAGCCCCAGCGGCAAGAGGCTCCGCCATTTCCTGGCTCTAACCCCGCCTCCACAAATAGCGTCATAATCCAGCGACCTAAGTGGCCCTGCCCCCATGAACCACCTGAGGCCCTGCTCTTCACCCAGCTGCCAGAAACAGCAGAGGGGGCCGCTATTTCCCCGCTCTGACCCCGCCTCCACATACAGAGTCACAACCCAGCGACCTGGGAGTCCAAGGCTCTGCTCCTCATACTTAACGGGCGCAAACAGACCAAAAATGGCTCAAGAAGATCTCAAAGCCCCAGAGCCTATAAATCTAAGCGATGAAGAAATAGCAAAACTCTCAGATGCACAGTTTAAAACACTGGTGATCAGGATCCTCATAGAACTGGTTGATTATAGCCACAAATTAGACAAACATATGAAGGTGAAACTAATTGAAACGAATGGAATTGCACAGGAAACCAATAGCAATGAAAAGGAAACTGGGACTCAAATCAATGGAGTGGGCCAGAAGAAAGCAAATAATGGCCAAACAGAAAAGAGTCAAGAAGCAAGAATTCAAAGAAATGAGGAGAGGCTTAGGAACCTCCAGGAACCTTTAAATGCTCCAACATTTGAATTATAGGGGTACCAGAAGGGGGAAAGGAACAGCCACCAGTGGAAAACTTATTTGAACAAATAATAAAGGAGAATTTCCCCAATCTGGCAAAAGAAATAGACTTCCAGGAAATCCAGGAAGCTCAGAGAGTCCCAAAGAATTTGGACCCAAGAAGAAACACACCAAGGCACATCATAATTACATTAGCCAAGATTAAAATGAAGGAGAGAATCCTAGAAGCAGCAAGAGCTAAGGGGACAGTCACCTACAAAGGAGTCCCCATCAGACTGTCAGCATATTTCTCAAAAGACACCTTACAGGCAAGAAGGGGCTGGAAAGAGGTATTCCAAGTCATGAAATCCAAAGACCTACAACCAAGATTGCTCTATCCAGCAAAACTTTCATTTAGAATGGAAGGACAGATAAGGTGCTTCTCAGACAAGATCAAATTCAAGGAGTTCATCATCACCAAGCCCTTATTATATGAAATGTTAAAGGGACTTATCTAAGAAAAAGAAGTTAAAAAAACATGAACAGCGAAAGGACAACAAACTCGCAGTTATTAAGAACCACACCTAAAACAAAAGCAAACTAAAAGGACAGCTAGATCAGAAGTGGAAACATAGAAATGAAGATCTCAAGGAGGGTTAGCAACAGGGGAGTGGGAGGAGTAGAAGGGGGGAGAAGGTACAGAAAATAAGTAGCACAGACAGTAGATAGAAAATAGATGGGGGGGCAAGAATAGTATGGGAAATATAGAATCTAAAGAACTTGAGACACATGGTCATAAACTAAAGGGGGGGTAATGGTGGGGACAGGGGGTAGGGTGGAGGGGAATGAAGGGGGGAATAGAACAACTGTAACAGCATAATCAATAAAAAAAATAAATTAAAAAATTAAAAAAAGAAACCACAAAATAAAAAATTAAAATAAAATAAAGTGCTAATAAAATTTACCAAGAAACTGTAGAGAATATAAATAAATATAAATATGCTATCTTTCATTTTTAAGTGCCTATTGTAGTGGACACTGGAAGCAAATTTAATGGGTATAATTTTACACTATGATATTTATGTCAATATAAAGTTGTATTTATTAAATATTACAGAAGAGAGTTTCCCCAGATGTCTGAAATGATAAGAATAAACTTCTGGCAGGCAACTGTAAGGTTCTTATTCCAGTAGTGAGGATTCTTCTCATTATTTATGTTTCACGTGAGAGTGTGAGGCAGCCCATACAAATCTTACATTTTCTTGATACCTGGATATCTGAGTGTTTCAAAATCTGTTTTTCAAGTATCAGTCCTTTCTTCTTTACCACCAGAGACTGGTTGTTCCATTTTACCTCTGTACATAAACACATGTTTACACTCTGGTATGGAGGAAGACTTAACACTGGGCAGAAGTACAGATATTATAAGAGTCTATAAAGCACTGTGTATCTTTCCCATCACCATGATGAAAAAGAATGTCAACAGTTATGCAACTGCAGTGTAACAAGTGTGCATGGCCTAATTGGTCAAGTGGACCAGAACGATGTTTTTTTTTTTTTAACCAATGTCACTTCTAATCTATTACGACAGTAATGAACAACAAAGGAGCCTATTTCCCACGGATATCTTCAAAGTGCTACAGACTGCCATTTGAACCATTCTTTAATTGCATCTGGCACAGACTGGAGCAGGCTCCATAGAAGCAAAAAGGCGTATTAACTAGATTTGGCTAACCCTAAGTCACTGTAATGATGAGGCTTTAAATGACTAAGAGAAGTTTAGCTTCATTCTTTACTATGAACTGTTGACAACCACCGAGCACATAGTAGGTACCTGAAAACTTGAATTTTTTATCATAATATATTTACTTTTAACATTTTTCTTAATAGGTATTCAGAGTATTTTTACTTTTGTTTTTGCTTTTGGTGTGTATATGTACGTTGTATGTAGTTTCTCTAATCTTGGATGTAAAATTTTCTGGATAATTAAGATAAAATTGGAAATGATCAGATGGAATATATACTACAACACTTTTCTCAGAAAAGCTTATCTCTTATTCATTATTTTAATTTTGAATTTATATTGCCACTGACAGATACATGTCTTGCTTTCAATTTTTGCTTCTTGTCTTATCTTCACTGTTAATGTGTATTGTATATTATTTAAAAAATCTTCCACGATAATTGATGGTTGTACTATTCCTTGAGTTATAGATAATTCACTAAATGTTTCTCTCTGCCTCTTTTGGTTCAGCAGACTTACTGTCTTGACTCCTGAGCCTGGAATGAGAATAGGAAAATGACCCGATTCTTCTCAGGCTGACCTTTGCTTAGGATAAGGTGTGATAATGTCCATTCTGGAATGGGAAGGGAACTGAATTAATAGCATGTCTGATCAAAATGGTAGATTGAATATATGCATTTTTTCCTGGTTCCTCTCAAATAATCTCCTCGAATAATGATAAGCAAACAAATGAACAAAATCAGGCATAGCCCAGAAGGACAAGAGTGTGGAGGAGGTTGGAATACACGAGGGATGTCAACAACATATTCTGAAGCTTCAAAGTGGATCAGTGGTAACTGGTGTAGCTGACTTGGGACTGTTCCAAGATAAGCAACTGGAAAGGCTGGTATAAGCCAACAAAAAAACGGCTGATTTATTCTGCTTAACTTTAGACAGATTAGGAATAGAGACGACAATAGATATTTTTGAAAGCTGGGGTGTAGATACAGTGGTAGGACCAAACTCATATGAAATGACTGGTTGAAAGTCTTTAAAAGAAGTAGCTGAATTTCCTCTTCCAATCCATATAGCCAGGGAACTGTCTCTCTCTCACCCAGGGAGAAGACCAGAGGTTTAGTCTTTTGAAAATTTGAATCTCAGAGGACTGAATCCCAAGGCACAGATAAAAGAAGGTATGAGGCTTCATATTGAAAATGAAAAGATTGAGTGAAAGTCTACAAAGGGACCAGTGAGATACCCCAGGTTCTTTATTTCACTCAGCTGCTAGAACATGTGCAGTTGGACTACGTATCCTCCCCACAAACCCTGGTGACTCCTATCCCCCACCCACACACACTTTCAGGCAAAACATTGGAGGAAATACTAAAGAGGAGCAAACACAGACCTAAAGATCTTGATTTTTGAGGCTATCTTACAAAACATTAAGATCCCACTGAAAAGACCACCAGTCAGTAAGTTCAACCTCCATGCAAAGAACTGCCAGTTTTCATTTAGTGCCTCATTTTAAATATAATAAACTGAGTATTACAAGGCCTTTAGGAAAACCTCTGATATGAAAAATAGAAACCATCAAAATCAACAAAGGAAATACTGCCAAGAAGAAGAGTAATATGTCTAGTCAGTAGCCTAGGATGAATAAAGAAGACCCATTTCTGAAGGAAAAGAGACTTTAACAAAGGGAATAGAAGCAAGGGAGAGAGGTGAGGATGACTGGGGTGGGTGGGGAGTGCTGGGGGGTAAATGCAGACAACTGCAACTGAACAACAATAAAATAATTTTTTAAAAAAGTATTGAATTATCTCCACAAAAAAGTTAAAGATGACAAAATATTAAAAAATTAAATAAAAATATTGGAAGATAAAGGTGAGATTACTTCTTGGAAATAGAAACAATAAAGGAGAAAATATATGAGAAAATCAGAGAATCAGTAGTAAGGCTTTGTATAAAAAGAGAACAGAGGAAAAATTGTTAAAAATTGGTATAAAAAAAAACTTCCCAGAATCGCAGAACTTAAATTTCCAGATTGTAAGAGCCACTGAATACTTAGTCCAATGTACAAAGATAGACCCAACCAAAGAATAACAGTGTATAATTTCCAAAGTCTGAGAAAAATAGAAGATTCTATAAATTTCCAGATGAAGGAAAATAGGTTTCATAAATGAGATCAAGAGTCAATGAAATCTAGAAAGCCATGGGCATTACCTTGAAGTTATGAGGGAAAGTAACTCTTGGTCAGGTATGGGAATAGAATAAAAGAATTTTAGGACCAAAAATAACTCAAAATTTAATCTCCTAGGCACCCCCTCACAGGAAGAGTGGAAAGTATGTTCCACAAATAGAAAGAAACATGGTGTGCAAAGAACAGGAAAACAGGCACAGGACAGAGGTGCATGGAATTCACAGAAGGATGGAAAAACCTGCCACAGCGCAAGACAGCTGTGTAGCCCACCCGGAAACAACCGTTCCACTCTGGAGCAGGACTGATGGGGACAAGTGGGTTGAGACACATTTCATATTGCTGCTTAGGAGACGAGAAAACTAGCTAGAGATAGAATGAAAGTCAGGCATATGGAAGCAACAACAAATGCAAGTAACCTAAGTTCAAGAAAGAAGACAGTATTATTATTTGGCTCAGCAGTGAGCAAAGTTTGTTTTGTCATAAAAAATGAAAACACTGATTAGTGATTGAAGAAAATTTGTGAAATCTCTATTGTGAGTAAAGGGGAAGAGGATATATATGTCAGGAAAAGAGAGTAAAGTAGTTACTGTATTTTTCTGGACCATAAGATGAACCTAGGTTTTAGAGGAGGAAAATAGGAAAAAAATTTTGAAGCAAAAAATGTGGTAAAATATTTAATAACATAAATAACATAGTATTTCACCAATGTAAATGTAAACAGAACTCAACAGCAGCATTAACAACCATTATTCCTCTCAAATTGGGGGTGTGGGGAAGGTGCATCTTATAGTCCAAAAATATGGTAAATCCTGTCTTTCACAGTAAAAATATCTACTATGAAAAATTTTCAAACAAGTGAAATTGTAAGTGAGCTACTTGCAAACACAGAGATAAATACCTGAAGGTGCTAGAAGAGTAAAGAGCGAATAGGAAGCAGGAATGTGGGGTGAGGGGGAGTGTGGGTGAAGGACTCCAGCTTTCACGTTAAAGGCCCTGTAGTACGAGTTGATTTCTTAAGCCATGTAAGAAAACTATGTAATAAGAATTCAACTGACAACAACAATAACAAAATTTGAGTAGGAGTCTACATCATTATTTTTACAGCTCCTCCTGGATAACTAAGGTATCCAGCTGTGTGATATGAAAAATAGAGACATTTTTTAAAGTAGATACAAGTTACAAGAAACATTATACATAAGGCGATGACATCTTAGTCTTGTTCAAAGTAGGCACTTGAGACCTCACACAGTCCTTCCAATCACCATCAGCTGCCCCATCATATTTTCTTGAATCTCATTGATGGTCTGAAATCTCTTCCTTTTCAAAGGCAATTTTGAGTTTTGGGAAAAGCCAGAAGTTGCAAGATGCCAAATCTGGGCTGTGGTGGGGCTGAGTCACCTGGGTGATTTTATGTTTCACCAAAAAACTGCATGAGACATGAGGCACGAACATATTGTCCTGATGAAGCTGCCAATCACCAGTTTCCCACAGCTGCGGCCTACTGAATAATCCAAATAGTTTCTGTGGAGGACTAATCATCGAACTTAAAGCCAAGTTTGATGCAGATTTGTTGCTCTACTCACTCAGTCATTTTGAATGCGACAGCCACACAGTACACACGCTCATTCAATGGCTTGTACTGCCCCCACTGACTAGTGCAGTGAAGTCATCATTGTTCACACATGCACATTCCAGTCCACTGTCCTTGGCTGCCAGGTTTCATAGATGTCATGCAAACCATTCTTGTTATATTACCAATGGCTGGGCTTTTTCTGGATGGACCTCATAGAAACAAACATGTATTATCTATTTTGAGCCACTGTGTTACCCAGTTTGATATGCACCATTTGAATCCTAATGACAACCCCCAACAGGCAGGCATTATTTTGTCCCTATATTCCAAAGAACTCTGGCTCCAAGTGCCAAAGGCTTGGTTGTCCAAGGTCACCGGACTAGAGAAAGTCAGACCCTGTCTTAATCATTTTTCAACCTGAGTTCCTCATCTTACCACATTCCAAAGTTTCATTTAATTATATGAAAAGTTTGATTGCAAGAAGTCGTTATGAGATACCATGTTTCTCCAGGCCTTCCTCCAGGTCCATAAGAAGGTGGGCACCTGGACGGTAACTTTAATCCTTCTTTGGAGGAAAGTAATAAAGAAAGAGGGGAAGAAAAAAGGAAAAGCAAGGTCTGAGAAGACTTTTTATTCTCAGAATGTATTACCCACACAATGTCAACATCTTGTGTCTTAAAGGTTTAAAAGATTGTACTTAGAAATTAATTATTTATGGAGGTGAAGCATTTACTTTTTTAGGCAACAAAGTAGTAGACATTACCAAAAGTGGAAGGAATTAATGATATTAAATGTCTCTCAGAGAAAGAAGTCTCTATTATAGTCAGAACATTAAACCAGTCATCTATACATTGGTGGGAATAGCTAGAAATAGGGTAATTTCCCTATATCAGCACTTTCTTTCTTTATATTAATAGGGTCAGACCATGAATTATGAGCTTGAAAATAGTAATTTTATTATTTTCTGGGAAATAGTTTTAGCTATTACTGAGGCTGTGCACTTTTTTGTTTTTAAAGTAATTATCATAAAAGAAATATTGTGGTTCAATTCCATTCAGTTTTGGACACTTCAAAATTTTATGCCTTTGGAATGAAAATAAAAACAAATTATTTGTTCTTTTTTCTTTAGATTCAAGCTTTGTATTTGCTTGTCTGACTTTTAAAAAAGGACCAACAAATTAGCCAATCTGCAAGCATTTGTGAAAAATGATCATATTCATGGGTGGTTAAAGCCATATCTAAGAGAATCTATTTCTGCATTAGGTTAAGGGTTTCCAAATAAAGAGGCTATTCTAATTCTTAATGCATACCAAAATGTAAATGGTTAAAATTGTTAATGTTTATTCTAACCATACTATGATAGAATAGAAAATAAGTTGAACAACAACAAAAGAATAGGATGGGTTCCTTTTCCCAGGTTCTTGTTAATTACCTCATGTATCTAGCTAGGTAAGTCACTTAATTGCATGACCAAACATGCTCATAAAGAAAATTGAGAAAATATGATCCATGGTAACTATTTACAAGGTTGCGAGTGTGCTGCACTTTACACAAGCACCAAGCACCATCTACATACAATATATTCTGATAAAGAGGCAACACTGATCATCTATTTCCCCAAAGGACAGTCTCCTGCAGCGGTATGCCATTACAATATCCAGCTGAGGCTATTGCCTGAGACAGGAATAACACATTTACTGATAAAACTACTCCCCACAGGTCCTCTAAATTGGGAGGCCTGCATAACCATACTGTGGAGATTTGCTTGGTGAAATCACATGGACCATGTCAAGGTCTTGGGTCAAAGAACTGGTTTTGTCACAAGAAATCTTGGGCAAATAACTGAAACACTCTCTGCTCAGTTTTCTCACCCATAAAAGGGGAAGCCCTGTTCACTTCATAAAAATTTTGTTAGGTTCAAATGAATAAATAATATGAGTGGCTATTGTACGGGAAGATTTATTATAAATCATAAAGTACCATAGAAATATGTTATAATGATATTACTAACACAAATAATAATAGAATAACATAAATATTAACATGTCCCTTGGTGGCCACTAAGGGCTCATGGTGTGCTATAGATATTTTTAGTAGTATCTGGATGACTTTGGTACTAGAAGTGCTTCTCTCAGATCTGGGACAGTTCGGGCCCTGTGCTCTCATTTACTGGAAAGGGAGAACTAACTCATGCAGCCGGGGTCACATCACTATGGCAGCAAAGTGCCCTCCTCCCCACATCCCGCATGTGGTCAGATTTAAGGGCTAATGGTAATTAAAGATTGACACAGAGTGAATAAGATTAATATTTGAAAAGGATTACATCAGAAAAGATTTACATCAAAGGGTTCTTTCTCTTTTCTCCCAAAGCAGTCTTGGGATACAAAAGAAGTCTTATGCGAAGCATTCTAAGCCTCTCAGTTATTTGAACAGAAGTTAAAAAATATGATGAGGTGAGCAGAGATTTTTTTCTACTGGAAAATACCAGAAGTTCAAGTATGCTTAAGTCTTAACTCCACCTATAGGAAGCAGTACTACATTAGAAGGTAAACTGGGTCATGGATGCCCAGGAACTTGGGAATCTTGTTTGGAACAGGTAGAGAAGAGCGTGCGTGGCAGACAGAAGAACGAGGTCTCCGTAAGTCAACCCATAAAATTTCAGTACCGACATGTGCTTCTGGTTAACCTGCAAAGATACAAGCTTCCTTGTGTGGTATTAGAGAAAAATGCAGCATACTTATGTCTATGTTTGCAGGTCATCTGATGTGTAGCCATAGAACCTGCTCCCCCTACACACACATATACACATACACGTCAATCAAGAATATGGTCTGGAACCAAAAGAAAAATAAAACTAATAAAACTAATATTACTGATAAAAATAATAAGACATACAATTAATATAAAAAGTCTATTTTGCTTTACAACGGCTTAACTATTGGGAACTAATTTCATGACAGATATGCGCATGTCCCTATTTTACAAGTGAGGAGAGAGGACGTTCTTCAGAATCCCAGTACCCAAAGGGAACGGACTTTAGAGCCGGGGAACCCAGTAAAGTGCAGGGACCTGGGATTTTTCCTTTCAGAGTTGTTTTGAGCCCACTGCAACATCTGTGAAAACACTTGGGGAACTGTTAGAAAAATAAGAGAAAAGTTTCTGATGGGGTTGTCCAGTGGCACTGCCAGCTGTTAGTAGAGAAAAGCTTAGGGCCCAGCTGAGGTTTGCCCTGGGCCATGGGGTGAGTGAACACCTCGGCCAGAGGGACCATGAGGCATCAAGTGGGCTTCCCGGGAGTTCACAACTCTGGTTTGCTATACGCAGTGTTTGCATTTCATGGAACATTTCTTTATAAATCAAAACTTATGCTTTTGGTGCAAAAGCCAAGGATACTATCATCACTTTTCACCCATTTTTTTATTCAACAAATGTTGCTTGAGCACCTACCATATGCTAGGTACTGTTTTAGGCACTTGGCTGTACATTACTGACCAAGAGAAGATTGAACATAAGAATAAAAATACAAGGTTATGTGCAATCGAGAGTCCTGTAAAGAATAGAAAATGCAACACTGGGCTTCCACAGGTGCCAGATCTGTACCTGTTTGGGCTGTCATTTAGAACTGTCATAGTATTACCAACATTTATAGGATGGTGCTTGAGAGTTGGCTACGTGACAGCAGTATCATGACAATAGTACTTCTTAGAATAGACCTTGGGGGTCTATGTCTTCAAGAAGCTGACATCTTAGTGCTACATTGGTTTAAGGGGACACACTGAAGCACTTGGACCCTGCTGTCAGAAATGAGAAAAAGAGCATAAGCTTTGGAATTACGTAATATCAGATCATGTGCTGGCTTTACTAGGCACTGGGACTGGGACTTGGGATGATGTTTATGTTTTCAGAGCCTCTATTTCCTCATGAGCCCTGGGAAGATGACAGTGTCCCTGTCTCTCAGGTGTACTAACCATCACATGAGATATTACCCATAAATGCACTTTGCAAAGTGTCAAGTGCTACACAAACATTAGCAGCATTATGACAATCCTGTATGCCAGTTCACACACTTATGGGTCTGGGCTCTGAGGAGGTCCGCTGCAGTTTCTGTCGTTTACAGAATTCTCAAGTGCACACAACTTGTATTTTATTCTTATGTTTGATGCTTATTAAGTTTCAGGGAGGTTGCTAAAATCCTTAATATTTTCTACCACCTGGTCCATTTCAAATAGGCACATCTATCTACAAAATATCTTACACACCACTGAAAATCTAGAGGAACACATTAAATGCCCAAGCTATTTGAAATGAAACTACATAATTAATATCTGGATGGGACCAGATATTTCTTTTTTTAATAATTTTATTTAGTTATTTTTCAAGTACAGTTTTTTGTCTATTTCTCCCATCCCAGCCCCCCCACCCCATGCTCCCCACCTCCCTCCCATTTCCACCCCCCTTAGTTCTCATCCCTGTGTCCTTCATATTTGTTCCTCCAAATCCCTCCTTTTTTTCCCCCTTAAATTCCCTTCCCTCTCCCCTCTGGTCACTGTCCCCTTGTTCTCTGTTTCAGCGTCTTTGTTTTTATTCTGCTTGCTTGTTTGTTTTGTTGTTTGGCTTCCTGTTAAAGGTGAGATCATATGCTATTTGGTGTTGAAAGACAAATGCCATATGATCTCACCTTTAACAGGAAGATATTTCAATTAGAATTACCCAATACTATAAATTGATCACTTTAAGATGACCTATGATAACTCCTAGTGTTTATGATAGACAAATGGATTATAAAAAATTCCCAGGACTTATGAGTGAAGAGAATTTTTAGATAATTTTCTACTTCATTTATATATGTTACATATATCAAAGTGCATGTTATATACTCTAATATTCATGATATATTTATGTATTTTTAAAACTCCATATTTACACATTAAATATGTCTAAATAGTTTCAAAATAATACACAAGG
Source organism: Artibeus jamaicensis (assembly GCF_021234435.1). NCBI lineage: Eukaryota > Metazoa > Chordata > Mammalia > Chiroptera > Phyllostomidae > Artibeus > Artibeus jamaicensis. The sequence goes on along the minus strand of NW_026522030.1, from coordinate 36,816,963 downwards.
AAAGGAAATGTGTGGTAGACTCAATAAAATAGGATTGGTCATGAGTTGTTAATACTGAAGCTGGACGATGGGAATATTAGGGACTATTAAATAAAATGTAATACTCTCTATACTTCTGTATATGTTTAAATTATGCTAACCTTTATACTTTTGAGAAATCCATTTTTAATGAATTTTTACTGCACTACAAACTATTCTGAAGGAATTGCACAGAGGATATTTTCACAGACAGAGTAGGACCTCAGAAAGTTAAATATTTATAACTTACAAAAAAAGATAGATCACAGACTATCCCTCAAAATACCCTAGGGACTAAAGGGTTAACCGCATAAACACTGCATCTGGAGGAAAGCAAATCTGACTAGTGATCTAAAACGTAATAGATTACCTTAAATCAGGAATGAAGGGATTAATGGGGGGAATGACTCCAGCAAAATCTCATCACAGAGGGAACTGTCCCCTTCTATAAAATCTATCACTGGTGAAGTGAACCAGACAGCAGGTTGTTTAAAGTGTGACACAGGAACTAAGAAAGTATAATTGGTGGGTCACAAGAAAGACCTTAGAGATTAAGAATACTTTTGGGAAGAAAGATAAGATGAAGTTCAAGCTCTAGAAAAAGAGACAGAAAACAGAACAGTAACAATTCATAAAGAGGTTTAGGGTGATATCTTCTGATTTGAATAGCTGTGATTAGAGTTTCTGCTACAGAAAGTGTCTACACAGTGGACAGTTTGGGGCATGCTCACTTCTGTCTGCCTGTGAAGGCTTTGTGGAGTAGGCGACACAGGATATAGCTCTATAGCCTAAAGGTAAGTAGTGATTTAATGTCACAAATGTATTTAGTTAGATTGATCACTGAAAGTCTAAAACCCTTCAAAATATATTGGGGCCTGGATGAATTTTTTACTTCAGCCATACATATTGATTACATTAAATAGATAACTGCCATACTTTCAATTATTTTTTATGAGATACAGTCACAGAAGATAAAGAGCCAGAGGCTAGAAGACAAAAGACTCAAAAAATGAATGTGCATGAATTATTATACAAAAAGTCTAATCAATTTGTGAATGGATAAAGACAATGAGTACTTTCAAAAACAAAAGAAACAAAATAATATAGACCTGTTTAATCATAACTAATGTTCACTGTGCAGTAAGATATTTTAATATTAATAAAAACCTAACTTGTTTGTTTTATTCCTAGATTGAATTAGACAGATTTTAATTAAAAGATTACCATTAACAACTAACAATGATGAGGTTTGTATGGACTAATGCCTGAACCAGGAGATTAATGTCTTATGAAAACCAATTTCTCTAGTTTACAAGTTTTCTAATATACTGCCTAGTACCACAGAGAACATTAGAATTGATCAGACTTTCTGACTAATCTTTTTGACAGATGAGAAAACCGAGGTGCACCAGAGACAGTGAATATCCAGGTTGGAACTAGACCCTGATTTTCCAACAATTCCTTATAGAGATCTTTGATTATATTGGACACTTGCTACACAAAGCTCCAAAGAGTCTTGTAGTTAAAGCTCCAGAAAGTCTAGGCTGAGTTTCGAAAAGTAAATTGTTTTCCTAGAAGCAATTTCCAAGAATAGTTATAAAATCTGTAGGTTAGTATCTTGCCCTGGGAGAAGAACAGATCCTGTTTAGTGAAAGAAAGAAGCAGAGTATTAAAGGAGCATGGGTTATAAAACTAAACAAACAATGGCTCCTAAATTATGCTGATAACCTGGAAGAAAATTCTCTGTATTGCCGTGTACCAACTCACTGGCCCTTAAGAGCGTCTCCTGTGAAGGTCAAAAAGGGTCAGAATGGTAAATTAAATAGCAAGGCTCAAGCTGTCTAAACAGTTACCGTTAAACCACAGATAATTAACAGTTTAACACAAAATAAAGCATTAACTCCAATTTCTGGACCTTTGCTAGCTCCGAGGGTACCCCTGCTTGAATAAGATCCCTGACAAGTGTTGCACATTAAGTGACTTATTGGAACCGTCCTTATTTTGTTATTGCAGGGACCTAAATTCTCACTGAATGAATTACATTAAATTTAAAAGTAAATGTTTGTGAAAGATGTACTTGTTCTTTCTCCAGTTCTAACAATTTGAGAGCAGCCTGAGGATAGCACAGGCTTCTGGCAAAATTTGGACTGAACAAGCCTCTTGAATTCCAACCCTGACTGGAAAGGAAGGTGGTCCAAATGGCTGTGGAAATGTGTGCTTGACTGACAAGCTGGATACCAATATGGAGCGTGGACAATGGAAATAAATGTACCATCCCTCTCTAAGAAACAATCAGTAAGAGAAACTAAGGCCAAGACCAGTGCCTGGATAGTGTTCAGAGAATATGAAATGTGATTTTGCTAAAGAGAGAAAGGAGCAGCGTGTAGAAAGCAACACGGAAGGACTGAGAGGTATCAAGGGAACTGACATGAAAAATTGGGTAAACACAACTGAAAGAGGGAAAGAGAGATTTCATTTTACTAAATAATACAAACCATCATCACTCATGGTAAACCTGTCCCCATATTTTGTTGTAGCCTTTAAAGATGACTTGTCATTCCTGGAGGTAATCTTATAGTTATTGTTTATTTATTAAAACAGGTTTTTTTCGGGTAAATCTGATGATAATCTTCAACAGATTCTCATTGCCTAAAGGCTTATGTTCCAATTTACCATGGCATTCAAAGCTCTTTTCCATCTTTTTCCTTTCCTCTTACTCTGTTCCACCTTCACACTTCACACTTGAGTCACAGAGCTACTTCCTAGACCTTAAACTGCTTATATTGGTTCACATCCCTTGTTTTTTTCTTGCACTATTTCCCCTGTCCAAACCGCTCTTTTTATCTCTTTCCCTATGAATCTGCTGTCTTGCAAAACTCAACTGAATCATTAGGTCACTTATGAAACTTTTCCATATCTACACCCCAGAGAGAAATGACCATTCATTCTTTTGTGTCCTAATGTACCCCATAGATTCTTAGACCGTAGAAATAACTCCACTTCATGGCATATATTTAATTGTGTGTTTACCTCTACTAGACCACGAACTCCTCTGGTTAAGAACCCTTTCTGCTTTATCACTGTAGAAATAGTTCTTAGCATTGTGCTTGTATTAAGATGCATCAATCATATCTCAATAAAGCTATTGAATTAAAAAAATAATTTAATGTTTGAAGAATGAATAAATGAATGAATGAATCAACTAACAACTAGATAAATGTATACTTGAAGAGACTGTTCTTATTTATGCTATTGTACCATTATAATTGCTTTGAAATATCTCTAAAGAATATAAGAATAAGCACTGCATAAATTCTCATTGTCCTTTTCTTGCTTAGAAGAAAAATTTCAGAAAATCTCAGGGTTGAAGGGCCCTTACAAATAAGTTTGTCAGAAAATATAACTCAAGTTCCAAGTATGAGAATCATAACTTTTATAATATAGATACAATCCAACTTTAAAGGTCAAGAAATAAACCCCTAGAAAATCCAGTGAATAAGGTACAAGTGTGGGTCATGGTTTAAAGATTTCTTGCAGAGAATAAAAAAGTAAAAACAGGTAATATAATTTGGAATCGTAGGGCACACAAAAGAATAACAGAAGAAAACAAAGAGATTCAGAGCATTATAAAAATAAGTTATTAAAATCGAAAGATAATCAAGTAACTAAACATTTCATCTCAAAAGGCATATTCTGTGAATCATAGCACAAAACTGGGAAGTATCCACAAATATCTTTTAACACACATTTGTAGTCTTTTTTCACTATAAATGGATGTTCACTTAGATCAGCTTTCACACATAACACTCATCCATTTCTCTTAGCCAAAGTTACTGCAGAACCTGAATGTAGTGTAGGGCTTCTGATCCTGCCCTATATCATGGTCATTACTGAGACACATAAGACTGATTATGAGGTGAGAAAGGTCAGTCTAGAGGTAGAAATTGTGTTTGGCCTCACAGGCAGGCAGTCACAACACTTTCATAAGGGCAATACTTTCCTATTTGGCTTATGTCTTTGAGGTCCCTAAAGAGCTTCCAAAACTATTTTCTATGATCTATCCAATGGGATGTAAAGGGCAACTTCTCTCCAATTTGTTTTCAACAGAAATCACTGATCATTTTGCCTTCACATTGTTCTTTGGTTCATTGCTATTTATATGCTGTCTTGTTCCAATAGGAACAGAATAGCCTAAAATGAAAGCGTTATGAAGAAAGAAAAACAAGGGTGGGCATGTATAATATAATCAAAGAATTATGTGACAGTTTGTAGAATAATGACCTGCACAGTTGTTATGGGTATGGCTGTGATAACACAAATGAAAATCAAAGGAAATGCCCTTGAACATTGGGTATAGTAGATTAATCACCCCATAAGCATTTCCACATAATATAAAGTCAGTCCTTGGAGGAAAAATCCCTTTGAAAATCTCCAAATACTGCCAAGCAATATGAAAGGCAGGACATTCTGGAGACATATTTCTAATCCAATGCCTTTCTTTGTGTGAGTAAAAATGATCAAGATATAATATTCAACTTTTTTTCCTAACAAGATAGGTTAAATGTGACTTTGGTAAGCAACATGACAGATGTGTCCATCCATGGTAGAAAAACATTTCATGGCATTTGAAATATACCATGGAAAGCATGTATTCAGAGATTTTATTTTATATTCAGAAATAAATTTAATACATGCATTTCCAACTGAATTGCAAATAAAATTTAAGCATTCAAAATAAAATTTTAGTTGTTTGTAATGGGAGAAGAGCAGCCATATGTGGAATGAAGAATGATCATTAGATTTTGACAATTTAAAGCATTTGCAACATTAAGGTTTTGATATTACCTAATGGCACAGAAGAACAACTAAGTAAAATGAGACAGTCATTGAAAGACAAATGCCATATGATCTCACTTACATGTGGAACCTAATGATCAAAATAAACTGATGAACAATACAGAAACAGGTGCATGGACACGTGGAACAGACTGACAGCTGTCCAAAGAGAGAGAGGAGGAGGGATTGGATAAAATAAGGTGAAGGGATGAGCCAAAGGACATATATGAATAACTCATAGACACAGGCAACAATATGGTGGTGGCCAGAGGGGAGGGGTGGTGGGGGCTGGGTGGAGGTGGGTAAAGGGGGGGAAATGGGGACATCTATGATAGTGTAAGCAATACAAATAAAGTAAAAAAATACAGAAGGTGACTTTTGTTTGTTTCCAAGTTATTAATAATTGTTAGGGACCACAGAGGATGACTTATATCAGCACAAGAGAGCACACACATGGCAGTGCTTTCTAAACTCTAAACCAGCTGATGATGTTCATTATCACATGTTTCAACTAAATGTCACTCTATTTGTTGTACAGTTAGGATGAGATGACAATGGGCAGACACCTGTAGCCACACAAGGTGAGCTTTGTGCACTGACATTCCTGTGTCTTGGTATTGGGGGTAGCGTCCCACAGAACATGAGGGTCAACATTGAATACCCAGTCAGCAACACACACCACTCTTTATGTAGTTCTCTTTAATCAAGCCTCTTCTCCCCAACAGGCCTAGCTGATAAGGAACCTAATTCATCATCCCTGCAAGCACATGACACGTAGCAAAGGTAGAACCAGAGATGTCCAAGGAGCAAATGAGCAGCATCTTGTGAGATTAGCTGTGGCTTCTGCCCCAGTTCAGGCACGCCCCTTTAACTCTTCACACCCCATATTCGGCAAAGCTGTGGTTATGCTTGCCTTATGGCACTCCAGATGTGGAATGAATCATTTCTTTTGTGCCTGACACTGTACACATTCAACAAATGCTGAAGACTGAATGGGAGCTGATTAAATTTTATTTCTGTTACATTAAAGGCCAGTTATTTTAATTTGAAGGAGGATAAGAGAGAAACACAGATTTTTAGATTTTGCACAGAAGACATAAATTTATGGCACCTGTATGAAACAAGTTAAGGTTAGTTTCATTTTCCTTCAAATCTTTCACCTGTTATTTGAATAAGAATCATGTCACCTGTAAGCATGACCCAGGCCCTTCACTCACTGATTCACTTTTCGGAGACACATTCATCCCCAGACACTGCATTAGGTGCTGTGGCCCTAATGAATAAGACCAGTGTCTGATGCCCAATGCATCATGAGTGAATGAATTGATGAATCAGTGAATCAATGAATTAATGAATCAAAGTGTCAATGAATGAGCGAATGACCTGTGACTTTCACATAGTAATGTTTCATGGAAAGAGAAAGTTGTTGGCTTGAATTCTATTAGGATACAGGTCACAGAACATATTGAAAGAATCCGTTTCTCGTCGCAAACAGCAGCGCAACATAACCCTGCTCCTGCCTCCAGTTTGCAGTCTGGTGCAGAGGTTTCCCCAAGCACGTAAGATTTCATAATACAAGGCTTGATGTGTCCTGCTGTAGATGTAAAAGAGGCAGCAAAGCGGATGGGAGATGTGAAGATGTTATCCATGTAGCTGGCCGGGGGAAAATTACAGCCGGAACTCTCTCCCAGGAAGGAATTCAGAAACCAAATCCAGTACAAAAGAAAGATGACTCCGTGTGGGTTTGCACTGTATTCTCCTCTCCTGTGTTGAAATGTTAACATTTTTAGATATAATGGGTCTTTTTTCCAGGTCATGAAGCACAGACAATGTCTGAACAAAGTTGGCCCATCAGCGGGGCTTTGCACTTAAAACAAAGAGCTGAGCTTTCCTGGCTGGTTAAATGAGAGCTGAGGCTTTAACACGCAGGGAAATGACTGACAAGTTTGGTTGTGGGGATTAGCTCTGTTAGCTGGAAATGCCACGTTGGCACTCCTACACTAGCATTCTGGACCCCCGAAAGTGTGAATGGAAGCTTCCATCTGCCTCCCAAAATGATAATTTCCATTAATACACTACGTCAAAAGTGTTCTTGGGACACTTTCAAAAAAATAAAAGGAATTGGGTAAGAAGAAAAGGATCCAAATTAGGAATCAACATACTATTATTTTTAAATAAGGGAAATAAAGACATAAAATTTGCTTTGTTGTTGAGTTTATCATAAGGAAAGTGAAAAAGCAAAATGCTGACTGTAAATATATTTATATATATATCACTATGTATGCATATATACATATTCCACTGAATATATCACTAAAGAGATATTTAACTTAAATTTTTCCTGTAGAATATTGTTTAACTTTACTAGCTAGAACTACTAAACAATAAAGGCAAGGATCTGGTTTGTCATAGGCTCTTTTATGCTTATTTTTGAAATGAATAAAATATTAGTTTTGTAACTTTTCTGGCAAACCTGACTATTCAAAGCACAACGCTATGCTATATTTGTCGACTGAAAACTTGACTGATTGGAAAAAAACCCAAACAAGTTTTCTGAGGAGTTTCTTCTTTCTAATCAAAGAAGCACAACTGAAGATACTCAGAGTTCACTTTCTCTAATTCACTGCTATACCAAGTAATGCTTATAATAAACAATGCGGTTTTCAAAAGCCGATCAGATTGGTAACAGCCCAGGGAAAGGTGTGAAGGAGGAAGAAGAACAACAAGGAAGGAGCTGACAGGGAGATAAGAACTAGAAACTAAACTCTATAAGGACGGGGGTGGGGGTTGGGGGGTGGGGTGGCGGTCAATAACCCAATACTTATTAATGGGCCTGGAGCAGCACTGACTTTAGCACAGAGTGTCACCAAGTAACACACCCCCAAGGGAGGGTTAAATTCTGTTTTGCACACTCCGTTTGAGAAGACATTTAGAATATTTTCTCTTCAAAGGTGTTGAAATAGTTTTCTTAATTTAAAGACATTTTAAAAAGAGGATATAAAGAAGAGTCTTGTCAATGGCAATTGGCTCCTTTTGGTATTAACAGTCTGAAAGGAACTTTTCTAAATGTTTTGTTTTTATTCCAGAGTCTAAATTTTCCTTATGACTGGAAAATCGATCCCTGGATCTCATAACATCTGCTTCATTCATGGCGTGGTTGAATAAAATAGGTGAGTGAAAACCCAATTGTTTTAGCAGGTTTCAAGATATCCTAGGGAGAAGCCAATAATCCCTAAAAAATTATCTCCAGAGCATGAATAGCAAATACATATGGCTCCTGCCAATCATTGGTTGTCCATTTTTTCTAAGAATTTATAGAATGTCTAAGCCTACCAATGTAATGTAGGTCATATTCTCGAGTAATAGTTCCAAATCTATGCCTTTCACAGCATTATTCCTGCAAGATGTTGCCAAAAAGGGTTTTGAGGTTAAATTCACTTGAGATCACAGCACACTCCTTCTGGAGACACACAACAACACTAACATATTAAGGAGCATAAGCACCAGCAAAGGAAGCTGTTTAGCTTTGTTTAAATCAACATTTCCAAAGCGAATTAAAACTTTCTCTCTCCTTTGTTTACACACCAGTAGCAATTGTTAACATCTTGCAAAGGATAACAAAGTGCCTGTGTTAGAATTTTCACTGTGTCATTAAAACCAACTGAGGAGAATAGCCTCGTTTTTAGTTTTAATTATATCATTTCCTCTCAATAAAGTATATTTAATTACTCAGAAGAGTAACATAATACTGGGCAAAAGGGCAACAAGATTTATAGCTATAAAGAGAAGCAACAATACTTCATAAATACCTAGAAATAGGAAATGCAATGAATATCCATTTATCATCTCTGTAACTAATAAATATGCCCAGGGATGAACAATATACAGGCACAGCATCCATTGTATAATTCTATGACCTGCGTTCTGATAAGGCATTAACATTCCTTGTTTGAGAGTCCTCTGATTTGTCTAGTCACAAACAAACAGTAATAACTCCTAAGAAGACAGAATAATATTGTGACTTTGTTCTTTCTTCTTAACTTAAATGATCACACCCCCCATTTTTGCTGAATATTTATTTCTCTAAATAACTTGAGGGGAAGTCTTGGGAATCAGCGGCTATGTCCTATTGTATACAAAGAATCCCAGGTGTTAGCCAAGGATTTTAGGATTTGTATCTATCACAGAAAAGAAATGAAGAGGTACAAAAAGAAAATCTTAAAATGGGGGTGGCACATGGGTTTTATGTTCTTCTGGAAGCCTCTGAGAGAGGCTAGCTAAGTGATCCTTCACTTGTCCTGGGGTTTAAGGGAGAGTGCTGAAGTCAAAGGTGAGAAGGGCAGGTGACCTCTTGCAGGTTGTTAGTGCCAGCACTTTGTTAAGTTTCAGGGAAGTAAATCAAAAGGCATCTTGGAAATTCTTGGATGTTTGGAGAAGAATCCTTCAGGCCAGCAGAATAACATTTAGTTGGAGGTTTTAAATTTTGTCATGGTGAATAATAATGATACTTTTTAAAGCTCAGACACAGAACAGGAAAGGTAGGGAAACCCTGGCATAAATGAGTTACCATGGAGCAGGACATACCCAAGTGTATGAGAACTGTACATATTTATCTAGAAATTTATAGTGCTTTAACTTACAGCACAGTTTATTAATGACTATCTAATTTTACTTAAATAATACAACTGATCCTTGTTAGTCACTGATTTCCTCTATAATTTATTCGTGATTCTAGAGTCAATATTCATTCATTGAATATGCGTATAATGGCAAAAAAATTGAATTATCTGATGTGTACATTCCCAGCTGAGGTCAAACAAGGTGAAGCTTTGTCTTCTTGTTCAGCTCTCATGCTGTACACTTTTCAAGGTGTATTTAGTACCATGTTTGCCATATTTTTATGCTTTTTGCTGATGATTTCTTTGTCCAAAATCTACACCAAATATTGTGCTTTCTAGTATTCCTGAATACAAGAAAGCTGTGATATGCCTCATGGGGAAAATACATGTGTTAGAAAAGCTTCCTTCAGACAAAAGTTATAATGCCTTTGTCTGTGAGTTTAATGCTAATGAATGAGTAATTTATGTTAAATGTCTTTAAACACAAATGCACATATAAGGTTATGTGTCGGTCAGTTGATGAAAATGTACAAACAAAGGCTTATGGGAACCCAACTATACTTTTCTTCCCCTAGAAACAACAATTCTGTATCTGCTAACTCAGTGTTCATGTGCTCTATAAACAACTTTATAGAGCATAATTTCTGCAAATAATAAGAACCAATTATTTAATTAAATACTATTTAATTATATAATTAAATATTTAATCATATAATCTTTAATTATAGAATACTCCACTGTTAAATATATACAATTACATTATATTCAATTATTTAATTAAGTAATATTTAATTATTTACCTACCTCCATTTAGAGAGGTAGAGTTTCACTTCAGATCATTGTAGACTAGCTGATTTCAGACCAACACTCCCACCAACAACTATAGGAGTTGAACAAAATATACATAAAACTTGGAAGACATTGGGAAGCTATGAAGGCAACAAAGACTTGTGGGGCCAAAATCCAGGAGAGAAGGGAAGGCCATAGGAGTGAGCATAACAATATTGAGAGAAACTAAAGAAGACCTAAACAAATGGACTCTTGGATTGAAAGATCCAATATTGTGAAGATATCAGGTCTCCCCTAAATTCAACAGTATTCAATGTAATTTCAATGAAAGTCCCAGGATTTCAAATAAGGAACTCTAACTTAAAGGAGAGACTATCTGGAGTATTTACACTAGCACATACAAACAATTCTTAGAAAGCTATAGTAATTAAGACAGTGTGCTATTGACCCATGGATAGACAAATGGATAACTGAATGAAATACAGAATCCAGAAACAAACCCACCCATATTTTGACACTTAATATATGACCAAAAGACCCTTCAGAGCAGTAGGTAAAGGGTAAATGGTGCTGTATTAATGACATGCCACATATATAAGAATGCCACCCCTATTATCAAAAACCAATCTCAGATTGTAGATATTGATGTGAAATGTGAAGTAAAGATTCTATGAGGTAGTAAACTATCTATATATTTGAAGTTAGCAAAGATTTTTTAGATAAACCACAAAAGCATGAATCATAAGTAAAAAGACCGACTCATTGTAGTATGTTAAAATGTAAACTTCTGTTAACCAAAAAAACCTCCATTCTAAGAATTAATGTAGTGATATTTTTGCAGATATATATTCTAGGTCAAAGGAAATAAAGAAAAAAATACACAAATGGGACTGTATCAAACTAAAAAGCTTCTTCTTTCACTGCAGTATTTTTGCTGGACATTCCCAAAATACTTGTTGAATGTCTAAACTCACTTAAATTTTCTTAGAAAAATGTTTCTTTTCATTTTTAATGATTCTTTTCATCTTCAGAGTTAGAAACAGCATATATTTATTTTTATGGGGTTGACTGAGACTTAAATACATGCTGGGAAAATAAGAAAAACACTGTTAAAACTGTGATCACAGAGAAAGATGGATGTTCAATCTCCCAAAAATGTATTTGTTCTTTCCTAAACCATTTTCCTTTTGATGAAATACATGTAGTTTTAGATGAGAAATGGTGCTATGAAATTATATTTCAATGTCTGTGATTATGATATTTTATGTTTAAAAGATTAACAAAGTAAAAATAAATAAAGAAAAAGCTTCTGCACAGCTAAAGAAACCATTATCAAATGAAAATGATACTGACTCTGTGGGAGAACATATTTTCCCATTATACCTCAAAGGTTTGATCTCCAAAATAGATAAATGTCTCATAGGACTCAACAGCAGGAAGACAAACAATGCAATTAAAAAATGGGCAAAGGATCTGAATAGACACCTGTCCAAGAAGGACATACAGATGGCCCATAGACATATGAAAAGATGCTCAACATCACTAGCCATCAGAGATTCAAATTAAAACCACAATGAGATATCACCTCACATGTGTTAGAATGGCCACCATCAATAAATCAACAAACAAGTGCTGGTGAGGATACAGAGAAAAGGGAAGTTTAGTACACTGTTGGTGGGAATGTAGATTGGTGCAGCCATTGTGGAAAACAGTATGGAATTTCCTCAAAAGATTAAAAATTGAACTGCATTTTTACCCAGCAATTCTGCTACTGGGAGTATACCCTAAGAATCCTGAAACACCAGTTCAAAAGAACCTATGCATCAGCTATGTTCATAGTAGCAGAAAGAAAGAAGTATACTAAGTAGCAGAAAGAAAGAAGGAACTCTACCTTTTATGACAGCATAAATGGAACTGGAGAATATTATGCTAAGTGAAATAAGCCAGTTGATAAAAGATAAATACCATACAATCTCATCTGTAAGAGGAATCTAATGAATAAAATAAACTAATGAACAAAATAGAACCATAGGCATGGGAACATAGAACAGACTAGAAATGACCACAGTGGAGGGGGAGGGGGATAATGGTAGAAAGAAGGGGAAGGGACTAGTCAAATGGCATAATCCCCTCCACCCTGCACAACCCTCCCCAAATTCCTCCCCTGTAGTTCATGTACATGTCTCACAAGTTCTTTAGATTCTATATTTTCCATACTATTTTTGCCCTCCCTCCTGTCTATTTTCTACTTACCATCCACGCTACTTATTCTCTGTACCTTCTCTCCCTTCTCCTCCCACTCCCCTGTTGCTAACCCTCCATGAGATCTCCATTTCTGTGGTCAGCTCCTGATCTAGCTGTCTGCTTAGTTTGATTTTGTTTTAAGTATGGTTGTTAATAACTGTGAGTTTGGTGTCCTTTCACTGTTCATCTTTTTTATCTTGTTTTTCTTAGGTAAGTCCCTTTAACATTTCATATAATAAGGGCTTGGTGATGATGAACTCCTTGAATTTGATCTTATCTGAGAAGCACTTTATCTGCTCTTCCATTCTAAATGAAAGCTTTGCTGGATAGATCAATCTTGGATATAGGTCTTTGGATTTCATGACTTGGAATACTTCTTTCCAGCCCCTTCTTGCCGGTAAGGTCTCTTTTGAGAAATCAGCTGACAGTCTGATGGGGACTCCTTTGTAGGTGACTGTCCCCTTATCTCTTGCTGCTTCTAGGATTCTCTCCTTCATTTTAATCTTGGATAATACAATGATGATGTGCCTTGGTGTGTTCCTCCTTGGGTCCAACTTCTTTGGGACTCTCTGAGCTTCCTAGATTTCCTGGAAGTCTATTTCCTTTGCCAGATTGGGGAAGTTCTCCTTTATTACTTGTTCAAATAAGTTTTCCACTGGTGGCTGTTCCTCTTCCGCTTCTGGTACCCCTATAATTAGGATGTTGGAATGTTTAAATATGTCCTGGAGGTTCCTAAGCCTCTCCTCATTTTTTTGAATTCTTGTTTCTTCATTCTTTTCTGTTTGGTCTTTTTTTCTTCCTTCTGGTCCACTCGATTGATTTGAGTCCCAGTTTCCTTCCCATCACTATTGGTTCCCTGTGCATTTTGCTTTATTTCACTTAGTGTAGCCTTCCTTTGTTCCTCTAATTTGTGACTAAAATCAACCAGTTCTGTGAGCATCCTGATCACCAGTGTTTTGAACTGTGTATCTGATAGGCTGGCTATCTCTTGGTCACTTAGAAGTATTGGCTCTGGGACTTTGAGCTGTTCTTCTTCTTGACCCATAACATTTTGGTCTGTTTGCACCTGTTACATATGAGTGGTAGAGCCTTAGGTGTTCACCAGGGTGGGGCAACTCAGGTTGCTGGGTTGTGACACTGTATGTGGGGGCAGGGTCAGAGAGGGGCAATGGCATCTGTTCCACTGTCTCTCAGATTTTGGTCCCCTCTGCTGCTTCCCGCTAAGAAATTGGACCCTTCTGGTGCTGGTTCACAGATGTGTGGGCTTGTGTTAGTTCTAGGACACTGTGGGTCTCTCTAACAAACTGTCTGTGAGCCTGGGAGCCTCTCCCGGCACCTCAATCCCCGGAAGTTTTCTCAATTGGTGCTTTTAGGCTTTATTTCCTGGCGCTGGGGCCCTGGGTTGCATGGTCTGTGTCACTGCTCACTCCTTTGCCTGGTTTATCTGCACAGGAATGTGTGACCATAGTCAGCCAGCCACCTTATGCCCTCACTGGGTCTGCCCATTGCCACCCTGTGCCTGGGATCTGCCAACTGCCACTTGTGTGCCTGGGTCTGTCAGGTCACTTTTTCCTGCCACAACCCCTCTCTGCCGGCCACTGACTCCGCCCCTGTTACTGGTCTGGATGAATGGTTCATTGTTGTCAGACTTTGGTACAGTTTGATTTTCTTTCTGTTTTGGTTTCTAAATCTTTGCTGTTCATAAACTTGGTTGTGTGAGGAGGTACAGTGTTTTCACCTACGCCTCCATCTTGTCCAGAAGTCCCCAAATTTTTATTAATGGTAGAATAGATAAATCAATTGTGGCATGGTCTCATGATGGACTACTATGCAGCAGTGAAAAAGAAAAAAAAACCTACTGCTACTACATGCAATAGCATGGATGGTTCTCACCAATATAAGGCAAACAAAATAAATCATTTGCAAAAAATACATAATTATATTTATATAAAGTTTACAAACAAGTAAAATTAATCATGGTGTTGGAAGTCAGGCTATGGTTATCTTTGGGGAGGAGGATGTGTGGATAGTGTCTGGGAAGGGGCAAGGAGATGGCTGTCTGGGTGCTGTTTGGATCTGCCTGGTAGGTACCTGGGTCTGTTCACTTTGTGTCCATTAATTGAGTGATATATATTTGGTTTGTGTGCTTTTCTACTTGTTATACTTTAACTTAAAATTTTATAAAAATAAAAAACAAAATTTAGTAAAATTATCAATAGAAAGATATTCATAAAGGCTGAATTTTTTATTATTTCTTTATCACATTCTATTCACCCTTTAGCCTCTGGGAATCAAGATTCTGCTGCAACATGCAACCTGAAATTGCCAAGCAAATGAATAATACATAAAAGTGCTTAATAGGGGTCAAGGTTCAGCTCTAAGGAGTTTGTACAGTTACTCTTTTTATTCTGCAAGAAGTCCTCTTGGACAATTACTGATATTGTCTGAGTTCTTACCAGCTGCCAATTACTACCAAATGTAATAGATGGCTTTCACCTCAAATATGTCCTTGACTTGGTGTTAGCAATGGAAACAGATGACATCTCTTTCCTTGAAGGGCTCATATCCTGACTTCTATTAATTAGCTCTTTTCTAAAGTGTGTTTCAGGAATAACAGTAGTCTTATGAAATAGTAGACTTATAGAAGTAGTGTGGTTTGTCTAAAAAGTGCTCTGTGACACAGTGGGTTGAGAAATCCCTAGATTATATAATTTGAACAATTTTCCTGACGAGAGGATTGTGCAGATGGAGACTCTTTCTTTAAGGAAGGGATATATTATGCAACATTTTCCAAACTTATTTGACAAATGAACCCCATATCATATCAAATCATAGGAGCACAGTTGCTCCTGAACTTATATGATGGGGCTACATCCCAGTAAACCCATTGTAATTTGAAAATATCCTAAGTCAAAAATAATTTAATATGCCTAACATAATGAACACCATAGTTCAGCCTAGACTACCTTAAACAGGCTCAGAACACTTCCATTAGCCAACAGTTGAGCAAATCATCTAACACAATAAATACACGGAAGAGTATTGGTTGTTTACCCTTGTGACTGCATGACTGTCTGGGAACAGCAGCTCAGTCACTGACCAGCATCACTAGACAGTACCATATCACATATCACCAGCCCAAGAAAAGATCAAAATTCAAAAAAGCATGGTTTCTACTGAATGAACATTGCTTTTCACCATCATAATGTTGAGAAATTATAAATTGAACCATTTTAAGTCAGGGACTGCCTGGAATTTCCTACAGTGTGTCCTTTGGGAAGCATTGTGTGAGATCAGCTCGTCCTGGTTTTTCTTCGGCTTTTCCAGGCTTTTCTAGCCATTCTTTCTTGGTCTCCTTTTCAAGGTCCTTCGGGACACACGTGTTCTCTAAGTTTCCTTTCAGGGCCTCCTTTCATTTATCTTATGCTATACTCGGTTCCTGTGTAACTTCATATAAAACCATACCTCGATTACCACCTAAAATTTGATGACACCAAAATCCTGACTCAAACCTAGATTTTTTTTCCAAAATTTTTATCTGTCAAATCTGCTATCTACTACTTGTTTCCAATGAGATGCTTTGAAGGTATCTTTAATCTGATGTGTCCTAACATGAACACATGGGTTGCTACTACAACCAGCATGTCTCTAATCTCAATTAGTAAGCATGGCCATCCTGAGTGCACCAATGATTAAAACAGAAACCTGGCTGCCGACGGTCACACCCTTGTTATTTACTTAACTCACCATATAAAATTCCTCTGGTCCTTTTGACTCTAGTTCCTAAATGTCTCTTCAATCTGTCTCCTTTCCTGCATCCCCATTGCCGATGAAACTGTTAGTCTATGCCGTCATCTCTTCTTGCTGCCTTACAGCAGTATCCTCCTACCAAGCTTCATTATATCCCATCACGTCTTCTCTTTACTTGCCTCCCTGGGATTAACAAAGATCTCTTGTATTCCTCTCACTGTCCCTTCTCTCCCTTCTGGCTATGGCTGGATCTAGCTTGAATTATCAGTGGCTGAGTACCCAGGAATAGGGAGTGAATGAAGCACAGTAATAAAGGAGATGGCTTTGACCTTATGCAACAAAATAGCATCTAATCAAAGGGAAAAGTAAGAATGGAATCAGAAGAATCAAAGTGGATTTCCCATGATTGTCCCAATTAGTGGCTGATTTGAGGACAATCTTTTTTTTTTTTTTAATTTAAGGATTTTATTTATTTATTTTTAGAGGGGAAGGGAAGGAGAGAGGGAGAGAAACATCAATGTATGGTTGCCTTTCATGCATTCCCTGCTGGGAACCGGCCTGCAACCCGGGTATG
Organism: Artibeus jamaicensis; assembly: GCF_021234435.1. Taxonomy (NCBI): domain Eukaryota; kingdom Metazoa; phylum Chordata; class Mammalia; order Chiroptera; family Phyllostomidae; genus Artibeus; species Artibeus jamaicensis. The sequence goes on along the minus strand of NW_026522030.1, from coordinate 36,800,133 downwards.
TGCCCTGACTGGGAATCGAACCGTGATTGTCTGGTTCTCAGGCCCGCGCTCAATCCACTGAGCTACACCAGCCAGGGCTGAGGACAATCTTTGTGGCCAATACAGGCAGGAAGAGTTAAGAATACATTTTCTAGAGTTGAAACATTTTTTCAAAGTTAAAATTCCAAAACAACGCTTTCATGGGTAAAATATTATGTTGAAAATAATTATTGTGATACTTGATAGAAATTAAAAACAATAATTCTCAGGTGTTCTAAATAGCTGCCTTATAGCAACAAAAAGTGACGTAACCTTAAAAAGCTAAAATAAGTGAAAATTTCTTAGTGTGGTTTCTCAGAGAGTATCGATAGCAGGTCAGGAGAGTAAGGAGAGAGTGGGGCGGCACAGTAAAATAAGTGGGAAAACATGTTTGGGCTGCTTATCTGAAAATCAACAAAAAGTATTTAGAAAGCAAAGTGAAAGGAGCAATGGCTGGGAAGTCTAAACAAATGCAGACATTGCCCCTGACCAGTGTTTGAGAAAGCAGACTTGGAAGAAGAGGCTGGGAAAAAAACGGTAAGTGCTGGGAAGAAGACCCAAACTAAAACGTATTGGGCACCAAGTCTATGGCAGAGACCATTGTACAAGGGTTTTTAGATTTGCCTCTCTCTGTTTCTCTTTTTTTAAATCTCTCACTTTGTTGCTTTTTTATTTTTACAATGTTATTGAGGTACCATTGACATTCAACTTTAAAATGTAAGATTAGATAAGCTTTAACAGGCATATACAAGCATGAAACCATTACTGTTTGTGGGACAAAAACCTTTCTCCCCAGGACTGCAATTTTCTTCAGAGTAACAATTGTGCCGTTTATATGTGTATACCTCACAATGACTGTGTGAGCCTTGCACATAGTAGGTGCTTAGTGAACGAGGCCACTGCTTTGAAAGGTCTGTTAGTTTTCTGCCGTGGTAATGAAATAGAAATAGTGAAAATAATGAGAGGCGGTGTTAGATTATAAACAAAAAAATGGAAAATGACAGATCACATTAAAATGTCAGTAATTCTGGCATTTTAAAAATCTCCTCTATCACATTTCCAGCCAGAACTGTAACAAGGAGCTGAAACAGATGATTTTGGCTACTCTATATTTTTCTGAAACTACATACTCATTATTACAAAAACAGTGATGAAATATGCCATTAAAAAGAAAAAAAAATCCCTGACAGTTAAGATGAAAAAACCTGAACCCCCAATCTAAATAATCAGACATCTATCCACATTATCTAATAAATAAGAGAAAATATTAACATTCCCAAATATAAAAGACATAATGCTAGAAAAAGATAGTTTCTACTTTAAATTAAATAAATATGAAGTGCTTACTATAGTATTTGTATTTCTCATTCCATCCTGAACTGATGAAAATTACATTGTAGAATAACATCAGGGATTCGTTTTTATCAGACTCTTCAAACACAGGTGGCACACTCTTAATTCAATCTTCCTGCTCACTATGGCCAGAGAAGTGTTGCCAGGTAGGTAAAGGCCATTTTCCTTTGATGTCTATGTTTCTCTTTTCCTCTAAGTTGCCTTTTCTTAGCCCCTCTAAAGTGTTTCATTGCCTCCATACTCATTTTCTATTGACACCTAGATTTCTGTCGTGCCTATGACCTCTTCATTTCATTCTCTGCCTACTTATTCATTCTTTATCACACCAATAATTGTACTCTTCTACACAAATTATCTAGTCTTTCTCTTCTAGATTCACCATAGTTCTTATTTTAAAATCTGCTGTCCCTGGGCACTTAAATAGAATTTAATAATCTGCTTCTTCAATCTTCATTGCCTTTTGATTAAGAGGTAACAGGATTTAAAATGGAGTACTTTCTGCTTCAGATTTGCTGAGGCCTAAATGTCAAATTATAAATAATAGCCAACACTCACCACACAGTAGAGAAAAATAGCGTATGCAGGTGGGGTATGCAAAGACCCAAGCTCCACATCAGCACTGCCAGCCATTAGCCAGGTGCCCCACTCCCACGGTCTGTGTGGGAGATCAATATGAAATGGTTGGAGGGGCAGAACACTTTGGAAGAGGGTGTGTTGAGATGCTGTGACAATTCTTCACCAGGGAAAAAAGGTTCCTTTTCCTTAAGCTAAGAGTTAGATCCAAGCAGGTTAATAGGCAACCCATAAGGAAAATTTGATAAGTGTCTCCTGAAGGGAAGGCTACACAGGGTGTGACTGTATTTCTCACACTCGTAGGGCAAAGGTCTCCCTGTTCTCTTTCCCCCTTGCTCTGCCTGCTTCTCTCTTGCTGTCTGTGGTGAAGCAAGCTGCCCTGCTGCAAGTTGCCAGATGGAGAGGCCCACGTGGCAGGGAACTAAGAGTGGCCTTGTGCAATGGTCAGCATGGACTTGAATTTTGCCAACAACCACGTGAAAGAGTTTGGCAGAGGATCCTTTTCTGATAGAGTCTTAAGATGAGACAGAAGTTCCTACCAATACCTCAGTACCTTCATTGCAATCTTGTGGGATATTCTGAGGATGCAGCTAAGTCATGTACCTGGGTTCCTGAATCAAAGAAACTGTGAGATAATAGGTGTTATTATTTTAAACAACTAACTTTTGGGATAATTTGTAACATAGCCATGGATAACTAATACACCTGGGAACCAACTCTGGACCCCATGAATTGGAGCTGGCCTGAGGATGTCTTAAAAGGGATCTCCTTGCATAGGAGCCCCTAGAGTGTTGAGGGACAGCTTCCTAGAAGAGGACACTTAGTGAAGGACAAAATAACAAAGGTAGGAAGCCAGAGGAGGAGAGACACTGCCTCAATCAAGAGAAGATCTTAGGGAGTTGAATGGAAAGTGTGCAGAAGAATTTCTAAGGAATAGCAAAAGTGTTCATGGAGGAAAAAGTTTGTATTGTCCACACATTATACCAGAGAACACTGTTGCTAAATTGCAACTGTGCCATTCATGTAACTCCCTGATCACCTGGGCTGGACACTAAAGTGCATGCAAATGGCAGCTCAGGGACCAGAGAGCAAGCAAGCTAGGAAGGAAGGATCAGCTAGCCATGCCACTTTCCTGCTAGTTTCCAGCAGGCCTGAGCTATGTGGGACAATGCTTCCTCTAACTGAGCTTGTACTTTTGATATCTGACCAAATGATGTGGGAATTATTTGATTCTTTGCTTAGAGTGGACCCTTAAGTGCTTGAAAGTAACCACAGGATTTTTTATCATGAAGTGATTGGAGGAGATAATTGATTCTGCCTGATACTTTGTCTATGGTTGGGACTAGCCAATGCATGAAGTGAGTTTGTAGGAGGGTGTCTCAAGCTCAAGACTTTTGAAATTGGGAGCAGAAATAATTCATTCTTATGTATGTGTGTGTGGGAGAATATTCTGTGCATTGTGGGATGTTTCGCAACATCCCTGGCTTCTCCCCACCAGATGTCATTAGCTACCCCCATGTGCAATGAATGAGAACATCTCCAGACATTGCCACATAACCCCTGAGATGGGGTGGGGGATTGCCCTTGGTCAAGGCATATGACTATTAAGAACCTAACCATCTTTCCTTTTGCAGTAACTATGTTTCTTCCTGGTCGATGCTTGGCAAAACAGACTCAATTTTGAATGTACACCACATCTCCATGTTGTGTCCTTGAGAACATACACGTGTCCCCTTGTATTATGTTATTAAGTTTCAGCTTGGGCAATGACACAGGTTGGGCCTTAAAATGACGTTTAGTTGGTGTGCTGATTGCAAAGTCCTGTACATTACAAAAAATATTGACTAGCACTCTTAAAATGAATTCATTTCACATTGTATAAATAATACTTCCATAAAGCTGTTTTAAAAAAGGATTTTGAATAGCAGAAAGTCAGTCTTCACCTTTTTGCATCTGTGCAGGTCTTCTGCAGAAACTTTTTCTGCTGCTATTGAAGATACATAAGACTTCCTTTTGATGACTATTTTTTCCTACTAAATCATTGCATTCAGAACTTATTACAACTCCTTTAACTTAGCTTGTGGCTAAACCCTCACACACTGATACTCCACTGGTGAGAGAATTTCATTTTGAAAAATTGGAAAGGGAAACAGCTTGCTCATTTTTATTTGATTTCAGTTATTGTTGTGCAGCTGACTGGTCTCAAGCTCATTTTATCTCCACACATTGAGCTTGCATCTCCAAAGAGGCTAATTTTCAAAAGGATATTTTGCAGGTAACCAGCATGTTATATAGAATATAATATCTGAGGCCTGAGGAAAGAAAAGAGACTCTCTGTAAACACGTTCCACAAAAGCACCTCTCCAACGGTGCCATTGATTGGCTTATCAAAAATAATGCCCACCAAGAGTAAAAGCAATTGATCTTCCTGACTTTGGATTTCTAGAAGGAGTACCCTATTGGGACTATTTTAACTTTGGTGCCTATCCAGGGACAATTAATTGGAGCCTATAAATTGTTTGGCTTATCAATTTCTTTGACAATTTGGGTAAACTAGTTAATGAGGAAGAAGCGTAGAAAACCTGAAGGTAAATGCTCCTTAAGCTAACCATGCATTTTCATTTTCAAGCCATTTTATACTTTTTAATAGAAGCTCGTATTTGCTATGGCAGGTTTGCATGTAGTCCTATTTTAAGATGATGACAGGGACACCAAAAAAGGTAAAATTTACTGGGATTGTAGCAGGACAACACCAGCCACAATTTGAGCATTTGCTTTCTAGTTTGTTTTACAGGTTTCTTAAAACACCTTTTCCCCCTGATAACAAATTAATTCATGTTAAAAAGTGTAGAAAGTACAGAGAAGAAAAAAATAAGTCACTCATCATCACCTGTCAGTGACAAGAATTGAGTCTTTTTTGCCAAGATCTGACTACAAAGTAATGCAGTTAGTACAAAGGAAAAGAATACTTAAATTCCTAAGGGTCAGAGGTCAAAAGTTTTCCCTTTAATCTGTGCATAGATATGTATCTCCTATGAGTTCTTCTTGCCAGATCTCAAGTCCATTTCCTAAGAACTCCTGTAGGCAAGACCTTGGAGAGGGAGCAGTCACCTTTCCAATTTCTCTGTTTGAGTCTTATAACCAGCTTACCAATTAAGCTGGGTTTAGTAGTAAACAAGCACAGGAATAACTTTATTTATTTTTACTACTTTTCTTTAAACCAGTGGTTTTCACTGAACATACACTGGGCCCCCAGGGGACACTTGGAAATATCTGCAGACATATTTGAATGTCACATTGGGGAAAACAGTGCTAGGACATTCAGTGTGTAGAGGCCAGGGATGCTGTTAAACACTCTCCCATGCACAGGACAGCCTCCCATCCACACACAACAAAGAATAATATGGGCCCAGATGTCGACAGTGCTGGCCTTGTAAATAGAGATAACCACTGTTAACGGTTTGTTGCATGTCTATCAGTATCATTCTCGGTTCCCTCTTTTCTTTTTCCTTCCAAAATTATATGCACACTGGCCATCTACTTTCATGTCTATATATTTTTTCACTTATAATTATACTGTGAATATTTTCACATAGCATGATTCCTCAAAACGTGACATTAAATGCTGCACAGTATTTTATCATGTGATTTATTTCTTACTGATGGTCATCGCTTGTATTTCCAGCACTTCAGCATTGTAAATAATGTTGGCATGAATATACTTGACTGTAAATTTATTTCCATTACTGCAATAATTTCCTAGAAGTACAATTACTGACTCAGACAAAATGAATGTTTTTAAAGCTCTTCCTCTTGTTACCAAATCACTTTCTCAATTAACATTCTCTCTGACAGCATATCAGAGTATTCATCAGGCTTGTACTGTGTCTACTATTAATACATCTTGCTGAGTTAAAATTTGACATGCTAACACTAGTACTTATATCTTAGAGCTGTAATGTGACTTAGAGGGTACAAAGCTCTTTTTCAATAGAATGACCTAATCACTGTGACAGCCATGCTCTCAGATGACGAATGTGAGGTAGGAAGTTCGGGTACTACTACCCACCTTACTCTCAAGACCCGTATAAGGAACTGTTATTTTGAAGAAGTAATTTCCTCCAGGTTACACAGAATATTTTTAAAATAAAAAGATGAAGGTTAAATCAAGACCAGAAACATACCTTCATTCTGTGCTCTTACCACTGAACCATAATGCCTCATTATCCCTGAAACAATGCAACTTCCATCTCATAATGTGAATTACTTGAACATGGGCAAGCATTTTTCAGTCCAGGATTTAAATGGCCTGCGCATTTTCCAATAGTTGGCAGGCACTTATTGCCCTACCAGCCCCTCTCCAGCAGATGGTGCTGTTTTTCCAACATTTAAATCTGCACCACAGAAAATTATAAATTTTGATGGATTTGAGCAGGATTGCCTAACCTTGTTCAATGAAGTCTACTTTGCACACTGGTATTATTGAAATTGCTAACAGGCCCAAAATTGAACCTGAAAATGAGACAGCATACTTCAGACACGAAACAAGTCTTTGTACAATATTGATGGGAACAATGTGTTTCCAAAGTACTGAGGACAAAGAAATTCTGAATCATCATCTACAGCAAAGATGTATTAAACAGACCTTCTTCCTAGAGAAACAGAGGTAAGTGTTTTGGGGAGGCTGTGAGAGTCAGAGATGGGTCTTAAAAACTGTAATTATTAAAAGATTATACAGATGTTTTATATCATTATACAGATTCTGTATTTTTTCTAGCCTAGATATCACAGAACTGGTACTAGTATAATATGAATCAGATAGAGTATAAGCAGTGACTCATTTTCCAAAATAATTTAATGTTACGATGGGTGAGTAATTTTAAAATGTTTAAAAATATGGGTGAAGAAGCACAGTATCTTCTTTCAGCCAGAACAATAGAGATAAATCCTCATTGTCAATACAGGTTAGAAGTACCCTTAAACACAGTTAGGGCTTGGAAGAAAAGAGGCCCCTTTCTCTGCCTGGAAACTATTTACCATGTAAAAACAGGGCCAGTCAAACTTCTTTAAAAACTCTTAGCTAAGGTGAGGGCTTAGTTTCAATAAGAAATCCTATGATCTGGTCCTACAATTCCACTACTAGGATTATACCCTAAGAATCCTGAAACACCAATCCAAAAGAACCTATGCACCCCAATGTCCGTAGCAGCACAATTTACAATAGCCAAGTGCTGGAAGTAACCCAAGTGCCCATGGTTAAATGAGTGGATCAAAAAACTATGGTTCATTTACACAATAGAATACTATGCAGCAGAAAGGAAGAAGGAACTCCTACCCTTTGCGACAGCATGGATGGAACTTAAGAGCATTATGCTGAGTGAAATAAGCCAGGCTGTGAAAAACAAATACCATATGATCTCACCTATGAGTGGAACCTAATCAACAAAATAAACAAGCAAGCAAAATATAACTAGGGACATGGAAATAAAAAACACACTGACAGTAACCAGAGGGAGAGGGGAGAGAGATAATGGCACAAAGAAGGGGAAGGGTGAAGTCAAAGAATATGTATAAAGGACCCATGGACAAAGACAAGATGGGGAAGATTGAATGCAGGAGGTGGGGGTGGGTAGGGCAGGGGAGAGTAATGTGGGAAAATGGGGACAACTGTAATTGAACAATAATACAAAAATTAAAAATAAAATAAAATGGAAAAAAAGAAATCCTATGATGTAGTCATAACTAGGAAAGAAAAAAGATGTGCTTAAAAAAGCACCCAACCATGTTTAAAATCAATGTACAATCTGCTTATCTCAGCTGTTAGTAATCCACTCAGAAAAGTCATCCATATTTCAGGTCCAAAAAAAAATCTATAGGCTGCTGGCAAAGAGATTGATGATTAATGATATTGACAAGTAGATGACCTATGTATAATGGTTTCCTTTCCAAATTTGTTATTTAATAAGAAATGGAAACAAATTACAAATCTTGGTTTGGGGTCTTGGGTGACCTTCAGAGTAAAGTTCCCTCAAGACCAGAGCAAGATAAAACAGTATTTGTAAAATATTTCAGGTGTAGCACAAACTAATGTATTTATTTATGAAGTTATCTATATTTATTTTTAAAGATTAGTGGTTATAGAATACAGATATACTACTGTATTGGATTGGCCAAAGTTTGTCTAGTTTTTCTGTAAAATAAAAGACACACTTTTTAATTTTCTTTAATAACTCTTGATTTGGTTATTTTGAATATGTCAGCTATCTACCACATGACATTATGTTGATTATTCTTAATTAATGTTTTGATTTGATCACTATCAACTTCAGCTGGTCTACCTGACTGTGGAGCGTCATCCAGTGAGAAATCCCCAGCACGAGACTTCACAAACCACTTTAGACAGATTCGATCAGTCACAGCAACTTCTCCATTCACTGCACAAATCATTTTTCATGTGTTTCAGTTGTGTTTTTACCTTCCTTGAAATAATAAAGCATAATATGGTGAAAATGTTGTGTATTTTCTTCCATCAATATTAAAATGGCTACATAAAAAGTCACCAATTTTGGTAAGTTCTTTTTTAAATGCATGCTGATACAACAGCTGTTACAATACAATCTAACAAAATTGTTTCAAATGAAGTTAAAGACAACCAATTGCTACTAGAGCTAGAAAAAAAAACCCAAACTTTTTGGTCAACCCTGTAGGAATCCTTTTCTTGCAAAATCACACATGTACATATGATCCTGTAGAGATACTAAAAAAAAAAGTAGGTTCTCCCAAAAGGAAATGTTAGGCATTTTGAAAAGAGTCAGACAGATAATAAAGATAGGTGTTGAAACATCCTAGAAAAAAGCCCCAACTTTTCTTCCCAGAGTACTGCTTCAAAGAAACAGTACTTCTCCAACAGAAAAAACAAAAACAGAAAAACAATCCCCCCATAACTCACACCACCACATGGCAGTACAGGGCTTCAACAGCACAAGCCAGTTAGTAATTAGTAGAAGAGTAATACAATAGTACTTAGTCTTCTGCATATCCATGGGATGCATTTGGCTGTGTGGCCTCTGCACATGCTGTAACTATTGGGCGATCTCCATCCTGGTGTACTTAAGGAAGGCATTTTAAGACTAAATTTTCACAGGGCTCAGCACCCTTGTAGATTTGAGATCTCAAATAACCCACACTGCAGAACATGTGAACTAAGTCTTTTAATCAAAGGAGACCTGTGTTGACAGCTCTCCCCTATGCAGTTAATGAATTTAATCAGAAAATGTCCAGCTTAATGGTTGAATGTTAACCTGAAAATGAGTTGTATCTAAAAAAATTCCTCTTCAAGTGACATGAAAATTTATTCAAGAATTCACGACTGTCATAGTTGAAGGGTTCAGTCTTACTTGTCAAGGTTCGATGCTATGCTTTATTACTGACATTGAAATGTTTTCCTGTTTTCACCACTTTGTATCTGAATTTTTTTTATAATTAATTTTATTTAGTTATTTTTCAAGTACAGTTTTTTCTAGTTCTCTTTTCATGGGATGCTCATGGGGCTACAGAAAAAATTCAGTTATAAGGAAACTTGAGAGAGAGTGTCTCCTTACATTTTTATGAAAATTCAACTTTACTTTCATACTATCATGTTCTTCATGCAGGAGGTAAAAGTACATTAAGCCACAGATAAGACACTAATGACTGCTCACTGCGTGATATTGTGAAATACATCCACAGGGCAAGTGTCAGATGGCTATAGAAACCATTGAAAACATCTCAGGAAATTCAGTCTGGGAAAGAGAAAGGAATTTCAATGTACCTAGCAAAGACTTAAAGGCATCTAAATCTCCCAATTTAATTTTGTAAATTAGAAAAAGTACATCAAGATTTTCTCATGAAGAGAGAATAACATCATTTTCATTACACACTGTCTTGGCTTGCCAGTTTCCGGTGGTTGGTTTAATGATCTTTGTTATTAGGAAGAACTTTCTGAATGCTTTCCTCCTGGATCCAGCTTGCCAGTGTTTAAGTTTGGGCACAGAGTCTGGGGTGCTCCATAATGTATGCAAAAGGGAGATTTGGCATAGATGTGGCACCTGATGGACCCTGCCAGCAGAAGGGCTATAGAGCAAAATTCTGAGCGAGGTGCAATCATTCCATTTCTCATTTCCTTTAGGTATTGTCCTTCCTCCCCCGATCTAGGCTGCCTCCAGTCTGTTTTTAGCTTTGGAAAAGCTTTCTTACCTCCCACTAATTAATTGTTTCTAATAGCATTTATAAGTACTATTTATTTATTTTTATTAAGAAAAAGAACTTCCCTTTGGTGTCTCTTATTTCCAAGATAGTGACTAGACTGCTTGGAAGCACAGAAGCTATTTTGGAGACCTAATTCTTTCTGAGTCCTTATGACTTCAAACAAATTGTCCCATCTTCGCAGGCCATCTCAATATTCAGCTGGGAAGGCAAAATGGGAAGTGCATGGGCTTTGGGGTCTGAGAGATGGATCCAGAACCAAAGGCCAGTTCTGTAACTCTCTAGGTGGGTGACATCCAAAAGAAGCTTTAATACTGTGAAGGCTCAGTTTCCTGATTTGTGACTTGCAGATAATGCCATCTGCATATTGCTGGCTAAAGCTCAATTAGCAATAGTAGGACTTGTTTGAACAGACCATGTCCCCTCATCCCATTTAAAAAATTGCCTTCTCTTCTATCTCTTCTACGAGGTTGGTCTTAGGGACAGTCAAATTTATTAGAGGTGATTTTAACTCTCTGGCTACAGTGCTAGATCAGTTCCCTAATCCCAAGGGAAGCCATTTAGAGATTAAGTGCAGCCAATTATGGTGTCTGTTCTTGAGAATTTAATCTAAAACACATACACAAAGTATAGTTAAGACAATATGGAGTATTGGTGCTCTTGTGACACTATCAACATTGGATTGCCTTTGTTTACTTCATGGTGTCTGGTAGCTGAAGTTGTTCAACTGGATTCAAAGTAACATCATGATGCCCTGGTCAGTGTGGCTCAGTTGGTTGGAACATTGTCCCATAGAGTGAAAAGTTGTGGGTTCAATTCTTGATGAGGGCACACAGACCTGAGCTGCAGGTTTGATTTCCAGTCTAGGTGTGTACGAGAAGGCAACCAATCAATGTCTCTCTCTCTCTCTCTTTCTCTGTCTCTCTCTCTGCCCCTCTCCCTACCTTTCTCCCTTCTTATCTTTCTCTCCTTCTCTCTAAAAGCAATGAAGAAAATGTCCTAGGGTGAGGGAACCTATCATGACAAACCTGAGCCACTGATGGCATGGAGGAGTAGAAACCAGGAGGTTCTGAGAAACATGATCTGCAGAGAGAAGTGGGAAAACAAAGCAGGTGTGTGGAGAGAAGATGGAGTGGAAATCATGCAACCTCAAGACCTCGCTGAACTTGCCTCCCTGCCAATTCATATCTGATGAGAGGTTGTCCTAGCCACCTACCACAGGATGTAGCCTAAATGGGTTTCTGTATTGTGCAACCGAGCTGTCCCTAGAAAAAGGCCTCAGTTCCTGTTCTGGCACAGAACAATGTGTGATGAGAATTATTGATTCCCGGTCAGCCAGCCAACTGTGGCTTCCTCTACAGCCCAGGAAAGACTCAGCTCACATTCAGAAAAGAACACATTCTACATTCTCATGGGTTTTCTTTATCCACCAATGGTGGATATAGCTTTTGGATTTATTTAATGGTGCCTGTTAAGTTCCAATGATCTTCAAATATTGCCCCCTTGGGCAGGTTTTTCTTTTTTCTTTTTTTGGCCTTACCTCTTAAATACAATTCTTTCTTTGACTTTGTCATTCTTTGGAGCCTAAGCCACTGGTAAAGTCAGTTTTACAAAATCAGATGTTCTGGGTGGGCCCCAAGGACACTTCTATCCAAAATCACACATTCTACTGGGTGCTGGCTGAGTTTCTCTTCAGCAGATGTTGACGGCTGGGTGATCTACCCTTACCATGGTCAGGGAAGCAGCCGCTTCTCCCCCACTTTCTGACACAGAATCCTTGTCTCAGCCAAGAGCTTCTCCAAATACTTTTACCACACTTAAACTCTTTTTTTTTTTTTTTTTTGTTTTAAGGACTTTGCTGTCCTCCTCTCCAGACCCTGACTTCAGCCTCTTTTCAGTGCTTTGTCTGTTTGCTAGAAGAAAAAGAAATGGTGGAATCTTCAGTATCAACTTCAGGAGTACACAATATAATTTGTTCCTGAGCATGAATTTTATGAAGTGAATATTTTATTCCCATGTTCTTTATGCAGCAACTGAGGCTCAGAGAACACAAAAAGAGAAAGTACAAATCCTAAAGGTACTAATACTGGACCCAGGATGCAATACCTCGGGCTTCCTACAGTTTTTCTTTCTACAGCCATTTGTTTGGGGCTGAGGGGGAGAAATGAAGAGATCTACAGACACAATGGAAAATGGTGGGAAAAAACAAATTAATATAGTCACATTTGTAAAGTGTCTAGTATACATATGGCCTTACACAGAGAACATGCAGTGAATGTTATTATCATTTTTTTCAAAATTCAAGAAATTGTCCATCTTGTCACTTAATGCTGATTATAGAAGGTCCTATGTAAAGATTCTGCAGCTCTGTGGAAATTGTTTCTCAGGATGAATTTTATACATCATCTTATCATCTTTACTTATCTTTTTTTTATCATTGTATTTTGATTGATAAAAATGTACCATGTATATTATTGACTTATTTTATGCATTGAAATATTAACAGGTAAACCACAGTATTTTAATGTTTGAGGCCACAATAAATAAAATGTTAAGGAGAGAGCTGAACACCACAGATTCTTGTCAATGTTACATCAGGAGGGGCTACAAAATAAAGCTCATGAGCACTGAGGAGCAATCGTGTCCTGGAACACGGCTGCACGGCTCCTTTTGTGTAATGTAGTATGACTGAAAGTCAACTCACCTCAGTATCAAAAGTGGTTTCCATAAACACTTTGGCAAAAGAATACTGTTCATTTTAAAAATTCACTGAAAACAAGACAAAAATCTTGTGTTCAGTTGAAAAGAGGAAAAGCAGAATAAAGAAAAATATCTGAGGAAAAATACAATATACATACTCATATATAGCAAATGCAATGATCAGTGCTGAGAAAATGTAGATAACTTTAAACATTGGGACTCCAATAACTTTCAGACTCTAGGTTGATAAAGGAGCCTATTTACTTTTCTCCCCCCAAAAGCAATTTTAGTTTTTGAATATAATGGAATTGTTTCCTACATTTTATGAATGAGCTAAGCAACCAGAGTAGACAATGTTTAGATTCTGCAGAAACCTATGCTCAGTAGGGTCTCTGGCATAATAATTATCTTTATAGTAAAAGAACTTTCATACATGTGTAAGTTATAAGTTTTTAAAGTGATTTCAATGTGGAGTTGGCAATTTGAAAAAATACAAGAACACTCTGAGAGCATTCAAGAAACAAAACACAAATACAAAACATGTATCAACCACCCATAGACGAAGACACGTGGGAGAGGAGGATCGAACGTGGGGGGAGGGGTGAGCAGGGTGGTGGAGAGTGATGGGGGAAGATGGGGAATGACAACTGTAATCGGACAACAATTTTTTAAAAAGCTATGTAATTTTAAGACAGTGTATTCAAAATGCATAAGAAAAATATGTCCATAATTAAGAAATAAGAATGGCTTCATAAATGTAAGCTCTTGATGGCTAACACTGAGTAGAGACAGAACCCAGAAAATAGAATTAAATCCAAAGATATATACCTACTAGCTTATAAATAAGTACAATAAAATAAAGTTTGAAGAAAACATTTCATTTAAGAAAAGTGAAAGATGGGATTATTCACCATATCACTCTTTGTTTTCTGTGCTATAATTTTTTTGCAACATAGAAGGATCATCAGAAAGAAAGGGAAAAAACGAACTCTGTGGAGAAAGATGATATTTTCCCCCATGACAAAGCTTTTATTATTTTCATCAATGCTTTTTGTATTCATACAAAACTTTAAAATAAAAAAAAACTATGATAAATCTAGAAGTTTGCCCAACACATATGTAAGGGTGTTTCTAGACTAAATGAGCATATAATCAAATATTCTACTTAGTGCCTAAGCTTGTTTACTAAACTTAGTTCCTGAAGTTAAGGAAGCCACATAACTGCACTCCCTGACCTGCACTGTTTCTGACAACCTGCTGGGTGCTGAAGCGATTTCTCTTGGCTGTCCAAAAGATGTATTGGTCAACTCTTTTTATAAGTATACCGAAAATCTGTGGCATGCACAGGACAGGATCAACTTGTGCCATCTCAGCAGACTCAGGGATAACAAAAAAGGAGACAGAGTAAGTCTACAATATGGAGGGACAATGGGAGGGTATGGAAAGAAAAACATATTTGATAATTCTAGGATTAGGCTTAGTTAAAATTGACAGCATTTCAGGTTTGCTTTACAAACGTAAGTGGCAGTTACAGAGAAAAAAGTAGGTTTGGGAATCAGCTGGGCTTGGGTTCAAATTCCAGTGCCACCATAAGCAAGTTATTTAGTCTTTCTTAGCCTCAGTTTCTTCATTACCAAATGGGAATAAAATACGATCTCATAGGGTTGTGAAGATTAAAACAACATATGAAGTTACATAATATATGCAGAGTACCTGAAATACATCAACTGTAACTTGTTGAAATACATCAACTGTAACTCATGATGGTGAATTTGGGCTAGTCACCTACTCTTTCTAAGTCTCAGTTTTCTCAACCTCCTCATCCTAAAAGCAAAGAAGTAATAACACCACCACCATGGACTTGATGAAACAATTAAACAGAATAATGTACATAAAATGGCTACTACAATAAAATTTCCTTCTCACTCAGTATAAAAGTTGGGTATCTTTCTTCCGCCTGTGAGTTTTCAATGAGGAGTGTGAAATTGAAGCACAGCTATGGGAAACCTAACCTCAGACTTTATGAATTGTGCCATAAATGACTAGAAAAAGCTGGGTATTCATGTGCTGATATAATTCTAGGTGAGACATTTGCAGTCCAGCAGGCTCTTTTCATGGTAACAAATTCTCAGAGAATGAAGTGCAAATTTGTACAAAGCCCTTCATAGTTGAACCCCTATGTTCTTTATAGTCCCCTTTCCAACACTCTCCTGTGCCCTACATTGCAACCATACCATGATCTCCATTTCAGCCCTTTTATTCCTCCCCACACCCATGGCTTCTCATATCTACCTCATTCATTTTCACTCACTTAATTGAAATACTTCAGATACTTCAGATAACAAGGCTGACTCGTGCAGTTATTTAACACGTATATTTATTAGAAAATATTACCATCTAAACAGAAAGTTGTTCACACTTTACAGGCTGCCTGCAAATACACCTAATCATTGGTCTGTACATACTGAAAATACACAAAATTATCTACTATCTTTTTACATCTACTTTGCTCAATTTCCTCATGATGTGTGCCCTGTGTATTTGTTTGGGTCACTAGGCACCAGAAACTCTGACAAACTAGCTGTATCTAATAATTGGTCTGATTCCAAAAAATAGGTAGACATTTAAATATGTTTTCTGGATAAGATGTAAACATAATCTGTTTATATTTGTGAACTGATTAAAAAGAGGAAAGAGGTCTCCTCCAACCCCCACCCCCCGCGGAGCGTGATAAATACTCTGCATCCTAATATCTTTTGATACTTTTCACTCATATCAGTTACTTATTTCCAAATTTGCTGTAGCATATTTCAAAGCTGCAAGGCTTAGGAAAAAGAGTATTAGTGGTCCAGTTACTAATAGAACAAAAATGCCTGCAAACGTTTGTGCATTTATGTATGTCCTTTCCTTCAAATGCTTTCTGATAATGCCAAAGACACCTGGCACTACCTTAGTTAAAGAATTAACTTTGGCTCCAAAAGGTAGAAAAAAGAGCTTTCTTGGGGTGATTGTTCCATGAAAGTAAATTTATAATTTGCAATCTTCAGCCTCTAAGATTTTTAATGTTGATTATATGACATAAATGTACTGTAAGTTCAATAAGTGTAGTAAATGAATAAGTAAATGATTGTCTGTACCAGTCTGTAGATGTGAACAATAGTACTGCTTTGCTTTGATTCAACTTCCAGGAATTTCTAAAACAAAACAAAACAAACACTTTAACTCCATTCACTAAATTCTATACGAAGACCTGCAGCCACAGAACTTTTCATAAAGGAAGTGAATTAAGTCCATCTTCTGCAAAACTTTGGCTAAAGATGGGGATGTATACCCTACAGCTCTTGACAGAAGGTTTCATTATTATCTTTGGAATCAGATAAAGAAATGCAGGTAGCATTAGTAGAAATGAGAACCTCCCCTGGAAAACAATTGATTTATTCAATCAAGACCACTGTGGGTTAGCAGAGGAATACAAATCAAAACTAATCATGGTTTGATCACCACTAGGCTCTTGGATGTTTTGAGTAATGATTCAGATGAACTGAAAGCTAAGATCTTTACCCCTCAGATTCTGGGGGCTTTTGTGTCACATAAGCCTCCTACGCTTTGAATTCTCTGGACTCAGTAAGTACATTTTCATTATGACTCAATGGGATACATTTCCTTTGCTCAGGAGAGCTGTCTCTATAAACAAAGTGAATTAAAAACGAGCTCATTTGAACTCAGCTCAAGTGACTTCAGGCTTTGGCATCAAAGAGGAAATTCCAATATACTTTCTCTGCTATAGCTCATATCTATCAAGATTTTCAGACTTGCAGATTCTCCGGCAATACAAAAGATATGTGGCTTACCACCAATTTTCAATCTCTGCTATCTCTAAAACCTTGGGAATGAATCAGCCTGAGGCACCAAGTATCTTATCCTTTTGTTCAATAATAACACAATGAGGAATGTGCCATGAACTGCTGAAAGTAGTTTTAGAGAAATTAATGAATTTGTTTTGTTATACATGTTGATGCAATTTTGCCACATGGCAAGACTAGTGAGATAACTCCTTTTCATAATTGAACATTTCAAAATGAGATAAAATTTTTGGAATTGGTTAAAGTAGATAGATAGGCATAGAAACAAGCGCTGAGCTTGGAATTAGATTTAGGTTCTTTTCTCTTCTCTAGCTTTCCTTTTCACATTGGCCGTAAACGTGGGGTGAATCTCTCAGCTACCACTTCCTCAGTATAACCATCCCTAAAAGAGATTTATTTATGATTCTAAAATCAGTCCTTTGAGGATCTAAATTGTAAGATGCTACTGAAGACAGTAAACACAGAAATACTTTAGAATATTTAATTTCATTCTTGCTGAAATAACTACAATATATTAGAGAGAGAAGTGTTCGAAGTTACTGAGACAATACACATTTTTCTGTGGACAAAAAACAATCACACTTTTTTAATTGACTACCATTCTTGAGTTAAAATAAATAAAGTAGTGTATTTCACTGACTCATGTAGAAATTTCATTAGAAAAGCAATCTCAAAATGTGACTGATTGAAAATGTGGCTATCACTGAACAAAAATTTGAATGTTCACTGGGAAGACTGTGAAATCTTTCTAAAAGTTCCTGGAACCCTGGTTGGTGTGGTTCAGTGGGTTAAGCACTGGCCTGTGAACCAAGGAGTCGCTGGTTTGATTCCCAGGCAGGGCACATGCCTTGTTTGAGGGCTAGATCCCCAGTAGGGATGCTTGAAAGGCAACCACACATTGACATTTTTCTCCTTTTCTTTCTCCCTCCTTTCCCCTCTCTAAAAATAAATAAATAAAGTCTTTTAAAGCAAAAGTTCTTGGAGTACAGGAGCTTAAGCAATTGTATTTGTGATCCTCTGTGACTACAGTAGGTCCTATAGAAAACAGCTGAGACCCTAACTGGATTCTCAGAGTAAAAAGCTGGCAAAGTTTTGGGAGGCGGCTGCTTCTGCAGAACTCCTATTATAATCTAATAAAGCTCTGAATTTTTTACCTGTTAGTTATTTTCTGAGGATTTTTTAACTTGCCACTTTCCTATGAGAATCTTCTCCTATTACAGTGTCTCGGTGTATTTTGTCCAGTGAGTAAGCAGAATTTGAATGACCAATTTTAGGACATTTAAATCTGCTGGGATGGGAAAAGAACGTAGGGCTGTATCACTTATAATGGTGCAAAGGAGTGCTGGGTACTTAGGGCTGGGTCTCCAAGGTACTGAGGGAGTTAGACTGCTCAGTGATTTTTATTCTGAGTTTTGAGTAAGGTTGCTTCAAAAACTACAGAGATTTGAACATATTTCAAAGAACCAATTCAAGCAGGTTGTGGCCATGTCATCTCCACTTCCTCAAGCCTTATTCCCTTTTCAGCTTGCTGTGCCCGAAGCCTGCTCTCCTGAAGGCCACCACTGACTCTTTGTTGCTACTCCACTGCATGCTTTATGGGTGTTGTCTTTGATGAGCCCTTTGCACATCTGCCAGCGCCAACTTTGCCTTCCTCCTTGATACGCTCTACATTTGGTGAATATGCCTCTATTCAATCCTGGGTTTCCTTCTATCTCTCTGCTGATGCTTTCTTAGACTTTGCAAGTTTTCTGACCTCTGAACATTCTTTAAGTAGTGATGCCTATTTCAGTTCATTTTGCATCATACTATGTTGCCAGTTATCAGTAATATTATTCCTTTCTGCCTCTACCAACGTATCTCAGCAGCTGAAATTCCACCATTAGACATTCGTTTCCTTGCAATCACTTTGAATAATATAATATCCTATATGTAGGGGATACCTTACTAATCTACCAACCTGTTAAAATACATCTGCTTTTAGAGCCACTCTTCTTTGTGAGAGATGGAGCCAAGCAAATCATGGCTTTTTGTTTCAAAGCAAATGAGTAAGGAGGGGGAGAGAAGACTGAAAGTGTATGAGGGAAAGCCTAAAATGAGGTTTGTTTCCTTTAAGGTTTTGCTTAAGGTTGTTGCTCTTTACCAAAATTTTCACCAAAGTTACTGTCTTTATTGGTGACAGACCTTTTCAAAGTGAGCAAGAAGTTTTACCTACTATTGCTGCTAATTACCCAACAGTCTCTGAAATTTCTTCTTCTCAGACATCTGTAGTACTTCCTCACTTTTGCTCATAGGTGTTAATTATTTAGTAAGATTAAAAATTTACTCTGATTTCAGCAGTAGAGCAAATATTAGTCTATCCTATTGCTTAGAGCAATGCAGGATCTGAGTAGCAAGAGAGAGATTTGCCTTAGCACTTTAAGGAACAGTTTCTTGAGATAAATCAACAAATTCCTAATTGGGTTATAGTAATCAGACCTACCCACCAGGGCTGATTTTTCCAGTGAAAGACTGAAAAGAGAATTTCCTAAGATAAATCCAATTAAATTTTATATTGAAACCTAGAACAGGATATCTAACAGGAGAGACAGCTCAATCTTTTGAATTGAGTGCTGAGTTAGCAAATCAGCTTGCTGTAATTGGCTTGCTCTTCTCAGCATCTTTATTCACTCTTTCTTTGGCCCTGGAGAGCCTCTTCTCCTGGATGTATTCATCATTAAGGTAAAATTAATTAATCCTGCTAATGACATAAGATATTCCTTGAAGCATAATGATAGCATGAAAATATAGGGCATAAAGTCCTCTGGAAGTCAGCTTGATGAGGCAGATTCTCCATTATAATTACTGCAAGTTGCTTTCTAGCTAAAGTGAGGAAGCCAGATGATGTCTCAGTATTTAAAACAAAGAACCCTGATTCTCAGTTGATTCCTAGCTTCAACTTTCTTGTGGTGAACTCGAGTTCCTGCAGGTACTGGAGCCCCTGTGTGATGTTTTTGAAAGTATTTCCTGAGGAATCATTGCCACAATGTATGTGCCAGCCACTGTTAAAAAGAGCATATAACCTGTGTTAACTTATTTAACACTCTTTACAACCATTTAGTTAGATATAATTATTAACTCCAAATTATGGACAAGAGCATTTATACAGGGAAAGATAAAGTATCTTGCCTAAGTTCACCAAACTCTGAGGTGGCAAAGCTGGGTTTGAACTTAGATTTTCTTCATCTAGCTATATTATCTCCTTAAGTTTCCTTGAAAACCAGTTCAGATTCCCTGTAGAATCTACTAACCCCTGTAGGATCTCTGTAATATGGATGATTTGACCAGTGGTTCCCAAATTTTGGTAGACAGCTAATAAAGAACATAAAGATCAAGCTCATTAAAGGAAGGCAGAGTCTGGGCATTTGTACAGTATTTTCCTCAAGTGCTCCTGGTGATTCTGAAACTCCTCCAAGTCTGGGAACCACTAATTTTGGGGAATAAAGAAAAGCAAATGTAATAAGTATTTGCTGGCTATCAATAATGTTTCCAACTAGAATCATGTGGCAAAGTGGAAAGGGGTTTTCGTCTTCATTATCCAAGACCTGAATTCCTGCACGGGTTGTAGTGCCTACTAAGTGTGGGAGTTCAGCGAAGTCACTAAATGTGAGACCCACAATGTCCTCATTAGTCAAACAGAGATAATAAGGCACTGCATCGAGGGGTCATGGGTTTAATGGGATGAAGTGGCTCATAGTGGGTAGCTGGTAGATGTTGCCTGAAGTAGAATCTCTTCCTATATTTGGATTTTTTTACTTTGTTAGAGACGTCCAGATGCAAAACTGATGTGGATTTTATTCCATCAAAACTCTCTGAAGAGTTTTCGGAGAGATTACAGATTTCTTGAGTGTAGAAACTGAATGTATGACTGCCACTGCATTTACTCACAACACTCAGTAAAACTTTTGACACAAAATGCTTTGATTACATAACATAATTCCTGTATGTCCTAACTTAAAAACCCCTGTTGGTTTCTTATATCCATTCAATAATCTGAGTTAACTTTCTCTAAAGGGACTGAGGAAATATTTTGTTTTACTGGACTACAAGTTATTTTTATTGACTATGAACAAATCCTCTTATGCCCCAAATCCTACTTAATCAGAAACATGGATTATCACAGTTACTGACCCATGTTTCTGAGTTAAGCCAGCCTCTTACTTTATTAAACTCAAAAAATAGAATCTTACCATTGGGTTAGATATATTTTTGTAAAAAAGTCAAAGTCTCCAAAATACCTGATGCTTAATAATAATTTTATTGTGTGTAAGTCATTACAGTGATAATGGCTTTAGAATCATTTTTCATAAAGTGATGACCCCATAGGATTATGCAAGTAACAGAGAAGCAAACTCAATCTGGTGTCTGGTCCGGCTGGCAGTGCAGAGAAGGAAGTGCTGCTGGAGGCTGGTGAGTGAAAGCCAGAGAAGGAAAATGAGCAGTCACATCATTAATGACCACCCTGCTTGAACAGTCCTGCCACCAATAAGCAGGGAAGCCACGAGCCTAAGTGAGAAACGCCTTGGAGCAAGGCATGTGTTTCTCTGGTGAGTCTTCATTTTGTTCTCTGACTTCTGAGTGGGCTCAACTTCTTCAGACCACAGAGCCCACATCCCTCTGCTTCATTTCCACACCCCCCAATTCTCTTATTTTTCTCATTCCTTTCTCTCCCTTTCTTTTTGTCTGATCTCTTTTTTCTCCAGTGAAAGATCTCATCATTGAAGAGTTATTCTAGATCCTTCTTCTAAAGACTTTCCCTTTTCTTCTCCACAAATACTCCTCATTCCTTAATGGGTAAAAAAGAGTGGATAATAGTGCCATTTGACATCAGTTCGAAGTTCTCCGTTGTGACAGCTTATACCAGTGGGAGAAACTTGATTTAGAGACACTAGAAAAATGTATAACACAACTTCAGATTTCCCTTCAGTCTTTCCAAAGATTTCTTGATTAAAATGGCCAGAAGGACAACATTAAACACTTGAGTTTTAAAAATGATCTTTTGTGGTTTGCAAAGAAATGTTTACATTCATTTATGTTTTGAACGTTTTTATTTTCTTCCATTGCACAGAGACAGATTACTCCTCCACAAGGAAAATAGAAAGAACCTCCCCCCCAATAAAAGCCTCAATACAACTAGGTTAGTAATCAGAAATCAATATAGGTGTGTCCATGTTTTCCATTAAACTTAAGTCATCAACAGGATAAGTGCTGTCATTCTTTGGGACCCATTCCATTGTTTTTTGCTTTTAAAGGTAACATGCCTCATTGAAAAGTCTCTTTGGGGATGGAGCCAGGGCATAGGTATTTTCTAAAAGCTCCCAGGCAATTCTGATGTGCAGCCAGAATTGGAGAAATATTGTTTTCAAGGAATTGAGAAAGCACAGGAGAGTCTTTAGCTCTCAGGACAGAAGAGCCCCTGCCCAGCCTTGCCAGTCTCTTTCTATCCTATGTTTATGTTTTACTATTTTTTCACAACATTAACTATACAGAAATGATCTCTATGTATTTGTGCACTATTTGTGTATGGTCTCTCTCCTCTCTTAGGAATATAAGCTCCAGTAAATTCTTAACAATATTTGGTACAGGGTAGTTGCTCTATATTTGTCAAATGAATAAATTTAAATCTATTAAACATCAGCTTTCCCATCTTACAGTGAGCAAAATACTATTATTATCTACCCTTCTAGATTGCTATGATGATTCAAGGAAATCATGTCCCTGTAAGCTAATGCATATGATGTGAAGTGCCTAGAAATATTCTTGATAATACAAAAAAAAAACCCTTATCTAACCCAAAAATGTTTTCCCAAATTTAAGCACCTAGCTTAAAATTTTCAACATTAAGTTCCCTTATTTGGCTTTTGGCTGACTATTGTTAAAATGTAAATTGCTTACCTTGGTGAAACAATATCAATTAGGTGAGTTTTTGTCACCTAGCAACTACGAGCAACCCTAAAATATAGAACAAGTTAATTCTGAATTAAATTTAAAATTGCAGAGGTTCTGTACCGTTCATGTAGGGCAGGCTAGAGGCATCGACAGGAGCATAGACACAGAGCAGGGAAGTAAGGACACTGAATGCAACCAGAAAAGGGAGAGAGAAGTATGTGAATGATGAACTTTGGTAACCCTGAACTGGGAAGACCTTGGGTTAACTCTGGTCAGAAAAGTGAAGTAGTCATGTTTTTAGTCAGCATTTATTAAGTATCTTGAGGGCCAGCTAGCTGCCATATATTAAATCATTTAATTTTTAGAGCAAGTCTGGATGTGTTAATATCCTGATTTCATAAAAGGGAAAATGGTACTTCACAGATGTTAAGTTTCTAGGGAAGCAGCACAGTACAGCGATAATGAAACTGAATCCACAGAGAGGCAGGCGGAATTAGAACCCCGGTCCCAACGGGCACCAGCCGTGGGAGGTGGGGCAAGTTACTGCACACACAGGTCCATGCATCAGTTTCCTCCTCCATAAAACAGGGGTGATAATAATTGTAACTATCTTTTAAGGTTGTAACTATCTATAAAGCACTCAGAATACTGGCATAGGGTGGATACTAATCATAGATAAGGACTCACAGTGATAGGCGGAACCAGAATTTTTAAAGCTATGAAAGTGTATATATATCTTGATGGATTTTCATGCACTGAACACCCTCGGGTAAACGCACTCAATGAAACAGAATTTTACCAGTACCTAAAGCTCCCCTCGTACTCTCTTCCAGTCATATCCTCCCCGCACCGCCAGTGGTCTGACTTCTAACAATAGAATAGCCCTTCCTGTTTTTGTCATTTATATATTGTCTTGGCCAAAATGCTTATTTAGTTTTTTTCTGTAAAACATTTTCACCAATAACTTTATTGATTTAGATATTATGAGTATGTTAGCTATCTCCCAGGTGGTATAATGTCTACTGTTCTCAATGTCTTGATTTGGTCGCTCAAATCAAAGAATTGTCTTTGATTTGATCTTCAACTGGTCTACCTGACCATGGAGCATCATCCAGCAAGAAATCTCCAGCACAAAACTTTGCAGACCATTTTTGACCTGTTCTATTATAGCACCTTCTCCATACACTGCACAAATCTGTTTTGCGTTTCAGTTGCGTTTTTACCTTTCTTGAAATAATAAAGCATAATGGGCTGAAAATGTTGCCTATTTTCTTCCATCTTCAGTATTAAAATGGCTACACAAAAATTCACCAAATTTGGTAAGATTTTTTCCAATGCATGCTGATAGGACAACAGTCAGAATACAATCTAACAAAATTGGTTTAAATGAAGTTAGACAACTAAGCACTCCTAGAGCCATCTTACAGAAAAAAACCAAACAAACTTTTGGCCAACCCAATGTAAAGAACCACACAGTCCAAAACCTTTTGTATTTGGCCTCTTCCACTCAACACGGTATTCATGAGATCCACTTATGTTGCTGTGTGTAGATAAAAATCCTTTATTATCCCTGCTGTATGGTGGTATATTCCATTTGTAAATTTACCACAATTTACGTATCCAATCTGCTGGTGATAGGCACTTGAGTAGTTCCAGATTTAAGCTTTTACCAATAGTGCTGCTATAAACATTCTACCAACACTAGTTGGTGAACATGTGTACACATTTTTATTTGGTATGTACCTACAAGTGGAGTTTTTGGCTCCTCAGGTGTAATATAGCTTCTGTTTTATGCTATCATAAAACAGAAAATGTTTGTATGACTAATAATCTCATCAGTAGAGTATGGGAATTTCACCTCTTTGTCTTTTTCATTGTGTCTGTTTTGAAGGTATAGAGCGACACCTCACTGTGGTTTTATTGGGCATTTCCTTGACAATTAATGAGACTGAACTCTTTCTGGCATTTAGATTTCTTCTCTTTAGTGAAGTAACATGAATATTTCCAGGTCAAAAGCCTGTGCTCTCTCTCTCTCTCTCTATAACCCTACTTTTAAAAAAGCTTCCTCCAAAGCTTTTCACAGACTTGTGAGAATTGTTAAGTCCTAATTTAGAAACCAAGAGTATTCATTATTTTTATTTTGCATTCACTTTTTTCTTTTGTAATTTAGAGAATTATCTTATAGTAATGGAGCGAACAAAGGGGGGGTCTTCCATAAGGAACATTTTTGTTCTTTCTTTTGTTGCCATTCAAAGTGAGATTAAAAATTATCTTGGCTCTGCAGGCCAGCTCAGAGGCCTAGAGAAGGGGGAGGGGAAGACAGTAAAGAAAGCTGACCTACTTCTGGAGGCTCGGAGGCACCA
This sequence comes from Artibeus jamaicensis, assembly GCF_021234435.1. NCBI lineage: Eukaryota > Metazoa > Chordata > Mammalia > Chiroptera > Phyllostomidae > Artibeus > Artibeus jamaicensis. The sequence continues at coordinate 36,775,094 of NW_026522030.1, read as the reverse complement.
CTTGCAGCGACCGCAGGTGCTTTCACGGCATTCATATCTAAACTGAGCCAGGTGTGCGTGGGGCAGGCGGCTGGGCGTACTTGTGAGAACAAGGACAACACAGAAAGTCTGTGAGCACCTCATGTGGGAAAACATAACGAGTTTGGGGTCTTAAGTCTTATTTACACTGTGAACACATACAGATGTACCTGTATGTCCAATGGTTTCTGCATGTCCCCTAAAACATTTTATGTAAGAAAAGTTACCATTATTATACATATCACTTGTAAAACACTTCAGTTGTTCCTGCCTTTTTCCCCTATTTACAAAAATGTGCAGGAATACCGCCCAGTGCTTTAACATAACTCGATTTTATAAATAACAGCATTTTATCATTCAGGACATAAATTTTTATTCTACCCCTCAAAAACTATTTTTTCCTTATTTTTCAGGTAGAACATGAAAATTGTCTTCATTCCCATAAAAATAGTTCCAGCTAACAAATATATCTCCTTGGCTTGTGTTTAAAACAGTTTTTCTTCTCCCAGGTTTGAAAGAAACTTCTTCCTTAAGAACCTTTCTCAAATATAAGTTTCAGAAAATAATTTACTGTTTAGTTTGTGGCAAATGAGTAGGAAGATACATTTGGAATCACCTGTGCCAATCTGAACATTGCTGAAAATGAAATACACTGTTAATGGTTCTAACTCCAGGCATTCAGCCCTATTCTGACCTTTTATTATCTTTTTCTGTATTGAGACATTAAACTTCAATGCAAATAGCCCTTTGATAACTATCATGTTTTTGGAGGGTAACATGTCCTCTGGTTTGCTAGCTACATCTGTAAAGAAATGAGCCTGTGATCGGCGCCAGGGCTGTAGGTTAAAGATGAATGAATCTATTAACAATTGGAGAGACTGTCTTCAGAAACGTTAGCTTGGGTAGTAGAGAGACTATTAAATAGACATCACCTTTATTAGGAATTTAGAATCAGCGAACAGAATTTCTGCTGCTCACGGCAGTTGATATTCTTGCTATTATTCACGTATGTGGCCAGCCCCAAAGCAGTCCCTGCTCCTGGTGTACTCACAGCATAACTTTGGACCGAGAATTACTTTGACACAGATTTTCCTGAACTACTTAACCAGGAGCGTCAAACTCATTTTCACTGGAGGCCACATCAGCCTCATGGTTGCCTTCAAAGGGCTGAATATAATTTTAGGACCGTATACATGTAACTTTTCCTTAACTAGGGGCAAGGAGCTCAGTGCTGCTGTGGGGTGGAAACAAGGTGCCGGGGCAGATAAAACAAGGTGAAGGGCTGGATTCGGCCCACGGGCCTTGTGTTTGCCACCTGTGACTTAAACCATTTGTCCTGTTGGAGGTCCCTCCAGTTAGTGGGCAGACAGGTTATCAGGCAAATGCAGTTAAACCGCAATGAAAAGAAGAAGGGAAGGCTAATATCCTAACCTATAAATTCACTGAAACTAAGATTTGGAAAAGGCCTGTTAGGTCTTATCCAACCTCTACTCTGCCTCAAAGTCTTGTCTTATAGCACATCTACCTTGCTGTTTTATTTGACTTGTTCTTCAGTTATTCAGCCTTCGAAGTTTCCTTCAATATATAAGAAAATACTCTGACTCAATCAACTTGGGGGAAATAACTGATAGATTTTTGCGTTTTAGGATTCAGCTTTAGTAGATGTTTAATTAGTAATTAGTGGGTATGTAGAATGTCAACAGATAATGATGATAAACGAGCAATTTTCATTTCTGTATTTAAGTAACTCTAAAACTGCAAACTACAGGACCAAGTAATTAAAAAAAATAGTATAGTGACAGATTCTGTTAGTCTGTGAGTAATCAAATTTTGGATTAGAGCAGCCTGTTATTAATGTCAAAATATATATTGTGCACATTTAAAAGATCCAGGAAAAATAGGTACAGTACTAAGAGACAAAGTAAATCTTTAAAAATATACCCATATTTTGTCATGTATGATGCACACTTTTTTGCCCAGATATTTGAGGGAACGATAAGGATGTGCATTTTATACGTGGGTATGATGGTTACATACTATGGGCATAATAATCCCATGTATAATGCACACAAAAAGACAGCTGCAGATTATACATGGCAAAACATGGTAATAACATTCAATTTAATTTTATTCTATTACATTGCTAGCTCTTCCTCATTAAATACACTACGTCAGGCATATTGTACCATTATTATGTTTTTAGAATTTCAGAAACAGGACAGAAATAGGTATTATTGCTTACATTAACTCAGGGGCAGTTAAGCTCATTGATAATATTTATGTTACAGTCTGTTCTTGCATTTTGAGGTAATTTTCAGGGAAATACAGATTTTGCAGCTAAAGCATTTTCTTCTGGAAGGGCTGCTTGTTCTTTCCTGCTTCGTATTACTGTTCTACATGACAAGTGTTTTGGTAATGAGGATGGAATTCTATGTAAATCAACCAACCAATTCATAAACATTCAAATAAGCCATAACTTGTTTCACGGCATTTCAGCCTTCTGGAATTTCTGATCAGTTCAACAAAGCTTTACTCTAAACCCTGAAGCTGACTCTGTCAGGACAATGGATGCTCTGGGGCAGACCAAATGCTCAAGGTCAGGAGGCTCCCTGGGGTCCAGAATCTAGGAAGGTTTAATTTTAGCTCCAGAAAACGAATGCAATGCTGTGAACGGGAAACACCATTCTCCTAACCATCAATGGTCCTAAATTTCTTCCTTAAAAGATTTAGTTACTTTCTTTCAATGAAGACTTTTATATTTGATGAACTTGTAGCACTAATAAAAGCATGTATTTTTTGTGGGGTTTTTTTGGTTTTGTTTTCTTTTAGCAGCAAAATTTTATTGCTCATCTTGCAGCCTGAACCCATAGAGAGAGAATGGTCTTGCTCCTACAACTGCAATTATGTTGAATTCTTAAGTGGTATGTTAGCACATTTTTTAAAATGTGAAATTCATAATATAGCTCTTAATAGGGACTTTGGTAGCGGCCGAAAAGACTCATGCTAGTGAGATGTCACAAAAATTAAATGAGAAATTTTTAATGATTGTTTACATTATATGATCAGAAGGCTCCTGGCATTAGGACAAAGATAATAGAGGAAATATACAATTATAAAGTGCATTTCAGGCATAACGTTGTTAGATTGTTTGAGCCTCTCTCATATCAGCTTTCTGATAGGCACCAGGAATGTGGAGATGAGTAAGACATGGCCGATTTTTGGAGGCACTTAAAATCTATTTACTTTATGGTTAAGTAGAAATTCATCTGGAAGATTAAATAAGTGAAGGGGAGAGGGAAAGATCTGAAGCCATACAGAGGGTTAGCCAGTGAGCAGGAGTACTGGGGGAGATGGCCATCGTTCCCTGAGGCTGTGGTGAAGAAAGCCTGTGGTAGGTCATGGGGAGATGCCACCAGAACTTGCTGAAAGGCCTGGTAGAGTCATGTAAAAATTTTTGGACTTTATCTAGAAAATAAGGGTGAACCATTGAAGGAATTTTTAAGCAAGGAAGTAACAAGTGATAAAGAATTTAAACAATTTTTTCAGCAACTATGCCAAGTGCTAGAAAAAGTGATTTCTCTACTGACCCAAATAAAATGGAAACAGACTCAAAAATAGGTGCTTCTTTTCAGGTTAAGAGGGTGTATCGGTGAACTTTGAATGGTAGTCCGCAGCTGTAGGACCCAGAATGTTTCATGCTTCATTTCTATTCAACAGAAGTCATATTGCACCAAAAAAAGACAGGGTCTATGGCAAACCCATAAATATTATCTTTTATTTTTCTGTGGTGAGGAATTGGCTGGAGAATGTTTCATGTAATGGTCCTACTGTTTCAAAGTGCTTTCACTCTTCAAGGCCACCTAACCAGATGAGGCTCTGATGAGAAGCGGCCATGGTAGTGTACATGACTGGGGCACAGTGTCTGCAGACGGTCTTCCAAAGTGAAAGCTACTTCAGAATGAACCAATCAGCCCTGGACAACATTACTGTGGGTAATCTTCAAATTTCAAAAAACAAGCAAACAAAAACAAGTCTACCCCCAAAACCAAGCTCAGTTAAAGTAAAGATATCGTACCATTTCCAGAAAAATTTGTGAAATTGTCAAGTCTTCTAAAATGTTTTCCCATGAGCACAAACATACTGTCTTCAGAAACCAGAAAATTTTTTTAAGAATCCTGATTACGCATACAGTTTTTCAACCCCCTCTCAGCAGCATAAGAATGGGCCTTGGCCTAGAGTACTTTCTTACCCCCCCAAAAAATAAATAAGTAAAAGTGCTTATAGCCTGTGTAAGACTTTAATCTTGTGTTGGGAATATGTCTCTGTTTCAGGTTCAATGTGTACTCCTTGCGCTGCTTAAGAGTGTGTGTTATGTGACAGCTGGCAAACTCCACTGCTATGTCTGTGCCCTGTAGGGAGGAGATGGGGTCCTTTGTTCTGTGGCTCAGCTGGGTGCTGGTTGGGCAGCATGGGGCCACCGGCCATGGGGGACTGACACTTCCTACTGGGGCTGCTCTTGCTCTGTTTCTTCTCCATGTGACTAAAGGGCTGTTCCACCAGAGGCTTGCCTGCCATGGCTTTTCCTTGGTGACTGTGATACCAAGATGCGGTGGGCAGCAGTGTTCTGACTTCTACTCCTCACGATAGGCAACACATGCTAATTGCTCAATGCTGATTATATGCTAAAGTTTTTGGAAATATTTTGTAGACAATAAAAATGGCTTGATTCAAAACAAAGTAAGATTACTACAGAGTTTGGCTAAGAACCCAAGAACTTGGGTCATAAATTGGCCATTGTTCCCCACCACATCCCAAAGGAAACTTGTACATATAACCCCAAACCCCAGCGCAGAACTCTCCAGTGAACTGGAAGAGGCCCCGGGTAGAATCCTTGTGACCAAAAAAAGGGAGGTTTGCCCAAGCCTGAACCTCAGATCTGACCATGCCACTACTACAAGGCTCTCATCCAGAGCCAGTCCAAGACCTCAAAGAGGAAGACTGAGGAAATGACATTTTCTGCAATGTCTGCTACAAATTTAAACCTCCCATAGGTCTTCTGAGGCCAGGGCAATGGGAATATCCCTGAAGAAATAGCATCCCCCCAAGAAATGCAGAGAGAAGACTATGCTTCTTCCTGGAGGAAGTGAATGACCTTCACTCTGGAGACAAAGGTCAGAAGGGAAAAGAAGGAAACCAAAGAAAAGAGAAAATTCACTCATCCTCCCTAGTATATTATAAGGAAGCTCAAGTAAAGAGAGAGTCTGTGACAGTCCCTCTTCCCCTTCCTTCTCTACCGTGGACAGTGAAACACTCTCTCCACCACTCCTGTACCTCAGTGACCAATATAACATCTTTAAGTGTGTCCACCAGGCCTCTTTGGTAATGGAGTGAAATACCTTGATCTTGACCCAGTTTTTTTAATGGATCAGATACAAGTTTGTAGAGAAGTGATTTTCAGACTTTTCCATCTCATGGCATATATAAACTAATTACTAAAATTCTGCAGCACACTAATAAAATCCTTTTTTGCTGATCTGACAAAAATAGATATAATTTTGCATTCACACCAGACAGCTATTGTTGTGATGGCTATTGTCATTTTCTAATATTTGACAATCTAAGGGAAAAGAGGTCAGTGACCCTGACTCAATAGTCAGGCACTACAGGTTTCAAAAGCCCGTGTGACACACCAGTTCAAAACCACTGGTGCAGAGGCACATGAGAGGGAATGAGAATTTCCAACCTCCGCTGGAACCAGAAATACAAGTAATATCATATTTCCTTAAACCCAATCTTTACATTATTATCAACAGTGGTTTGGGGGGCAAGTCTTACATTTGACAATGTACCTTTTATGTTGTTGTTTGAAAGGTCTTATTAAATTAATGTCACAACTCCTAATCACTGGAATCTTTGAATTGTGGAAATAGTGTAATATATGAGAGTACAGGAATAAAGTCTTGTTTCCCGCTCTTGAATACTTCTGATTTAATGTTTGCAATCCTTGGTTTGTAACACCAGTCTTTTTATCCAAGGGTTATTAAAGAAATGGTTTTGAAGAGCAGTAGTGTGTGAACTTGTCTCCTGCCAACTACGTATCATTCCTCATCCCTGGGGAGAAGCCCGGGACCTACGCTTCCCAGGATCCCTTGCCAACTAAGTTCCAATAGGAATTATGCCAATGGGAATTACTTGCAGGAAATACAAGCATAGAAGAGAAGCCACCAGGTGAATACTGACAGGAGCTGAGGGAAGGTTTTGCCACGGGCTTTCTAGGTAAGTGCCCGTGAATCACTTGGAAGATGAAGACAGGTATTTAAGATCACCTATAGCCTGTCTGTATTTCCTGTTATTCAGGAAAACCAGCAGTAACTTTTCCCCTGACCTTTACCTCTGTAGCCTTTGCAGCAGTTATATCAGCCTCCGATTCCATGTATCATATTCTTTTCTGCTTGAAGTTCTTAGAGTGACTGAAAACGAGGGAGAATGACATTCTTCCTTTACCTGGACTATACCCCTATGCCTTTAGCTAACAAACTTTTTAATCCTCACTGAAAATACATTAACTTTACAGAGAGAGAAGGAGAGACAAAGAGGGAGAGAGAAGGACAGAGAGAGAGAGAGAGAGAGGAACAATGATGTGAGAAACATCAACCAGTTTTGTCCCATGCATGCCCTGACCAGGATCGAACCTCAAGTAGGTATGTGCCCTGATCAGGAATCGAACTTGGGTGACCTTTTGGTATCCAGGACAATGCTCAAATCAATAGACCAATGGAGTCACCCAGCTATGCCTAGATGTGCTGTCTTTTTGGAGGCAGTTTCTGTATTATAGAGGAGATTACAGGAAGATTGAGCACTGCTTTTTTCAGCCTTATGTAGTTCCCTTGTCTCCCAATTATGTTTATTTTTATTTATGTTTCCTGCTCCCGTCTTTAGATGTCCTCCACTATCCTGCATGGCTGTATAATGACATTTCAGTAGCAGTTAACATCTCCAGCTCTAGACACTTTTTAATTCATGCTGATACATACCACCCCACTTGATCTTCACAGAAATTTTATAACTTGAATGGCATGGCATTAGATGTTGCTATTTTATAGATGGGACATTTGAGACCCAGAGAAGTAAAGTGATGTATTTGAGGTCACATAGAAAATCAGGGAATGTGCTAGGACTAGAATCCAAGGGTTTTGACCATCGCTACTCCAGGATGTCTGACAGCATGCTACTATCTCACCAAGAAAGACAGCAACTGTCTGCATGCGGTTCCTGATCTGGGGGATTTTCTATGGCAAAAGCCCCATTAACCTTCAGCCACCATGTTTCTTTTCTGTGAATAGAATCCAAGCCTTTGTCAATGCTTTGAATCCCGTTCTTCAGATTCATATAACAAGCTCAATGGGTAACTGCAAGATCATTGTGGGCACAGCTCTAGGATTGGTATTTGGCATCTAATATATTTGGTATACTGGAAAAGTCTAATAATGATGGAAGTGACAATATATCCTTATCTCTGACAACATTTCTCTGAACAATGCCAAATAGTCTGTGGCATCATGCCTACTGAGTTTCCGTGCCAGCTGAACTCCTAAGATTCTCGTTGAATGATTTGGCAGTGTCACTTAAGGGCACCCAACTAAGAATCAGAGGGACGAATATGTTTGCTCACTCAAAGATATGCTTTTTCAGAATAAAGATAAAGAATTGGGTGATGCTGAGAGTAACAGACCATAGGCTACACTTTGTATATGAGTTAATGGAGAATTTGGATAATACTAAGGATTAATCTTTTTAAAAAATCACATAAATAAATATAGCCAACACTATACTAAGAGAAATGTACCTTTTTAACCCTAGAAAGCTTTGGTTTTTATTACTTCAACATATCCACCTAAGAGTACTAAATTTTAAATAGAAAAAAATAAGAAAAATATATAAACTGCAATAGGTCAGCAAGGCAAATAGATTAGCTGTAGTAACTGCTTAAAGCAAAGAGAGATGTTGAAAATCTTAGAAACTTTGTATTTACTAGATATGGGTGTAGGTGTTATGTACTGATATGCATATCTTATGTAAATAAATGAAAGTTTTAATGATTTACTTCTTACAGTAACAATTCTTCCCAATTTTGAAGTTTTATTCAGTTTTTTTCAGTAGCAATGGTTTACTACGATGTTATTTTAGAAAGCTTTATGTTTCAAAATGTACTAAAAAAAAGTCCGAATCATGAGCATGCTCAACCCCAATGGCTTCCTCTGCATCTGACTTTGTTTCTCCACGTCCTTGCTGTGATTCGTCAAGAGAGGCCAAGGCCTCATTTGTGTCCCTGGGAATAGTTTAGTGATATAACATCATCCTCAAAATTTAGACTTTTAATACAATAGCTTGTTTTATCCATTTCCCCAACAGTTGTGTTCACTGCCAGCAGCTTTGTTATTTTCATACTTTTGATTTTCAATGTAAAAAATGTCCTTCATTTCTTTCTCACTGATGTTTTTCACGGGGTTTGGAAAACTTCACCTGGTGTTCTTCTCTGACTACCATTCATTATAAAAAGGCCACCATTTTGTTTAGCTTTGTACTTTCCATCAGAAGTTCAATTGGCTTTTTGTTTCTAGTTATATCCCTGCTTGGGCTATCAGATCTGTTCTTTGGTTTCTGAAATCTGAAGGACATCTCATCGGCCACTGCCCTCTGCGAATTGTCCTCTGTGAGCTCATTGCCGCCTCAATAGTTCATTCCCAGTCTGTCCCCTCGTCTGTCTTTGACAGGGCATTTTTGTTTGAGATGACCTTGCCCATTTTCCTCTTCCTCTGAATCCACTTTCTTGCCACCGCATATACATTCACCTAGTTCTTTGTTTAATTCTTGTATATTCTTGAAGCGCCCTCTTAAGCTGCTTAGCAAGTAAATGAGTGTAGGTCTTGGGTTGCCTGCTTTCATCAGTAGTGCCTTACATGTCCCAAACACCAAGTTGGTGGCCACTGCACCTTGATTCTGCTCCTGCAGCCCAATGCTCTGTGTATCATTAACCTTCCCTCCAGCAAAGTCAGTTTCTTGCTGCTCTGAAAAGGCTCTGGTTTGGGAGGTGGGGTTAAAACATTTTTATTGCTTGTTTTTCCAAAGAGAGCTATCAGCGTCTCAATCAGAAAAGCTCTCTCTTCTCTTAAATCCACACCTTTTACAGTCCAATAACATGATACTTGTGCACAGGCTGCTGCCATCCCCTGGAAGGGTCTCCCTGCACTGTCCCCACCTAGTGCTTTCGATACCTGCAGTGGCCTGTCATTGGGTGTCATCTCATGTCTGAATCCAAGTCAGAAAGCTGCTCATTTTCCCTTTTGCCTACTTCCTTCACCATGGTCCCATGGTGAAGCACATCCAGTTGGGACTGAAGTTTTATTTTTAATGCAAATGCTTTTAAACTAGACTTGTGTATAAATGCAATGACAAAGACAAGGGCAGAATCCATGATCTGCTAATAGGCACTTGTGAAACATCTACTGTGTGTTACCAACTACCCCATGTGTTATCATCGTCAAGGTGGAAAGTGGTATGGAGTCAATGGGACTAAATTCAAACTCCAACTTTGCCACTCACTGGTTGTGGAACAATAAAGTTTTGGGCTAATATTTTGCAAATCCTTAGTTTTCACAGCTGTGAACCTCATATTTGACTTTGAAGAGTACACCAAATAGAAGAGATATTTCAATTACTTAGCAGAGTGCCTGACTCAGCTGGTCCAAGAATACCCATTCTTCTCAGTTTCTCTAAATCTTGTGATAATTCAAGTACTCTGCCCAAAGTCTTCAAACCCAGCAGCTGGCCTGATTGCCTTTCCTCCAGTTTCCCCAAACTTCACCTTGTCTGTGGTGACTAGATAAATACAATCAGTAACAAGAGGAAGAACTTTTTACATTTAAGAAACAGACTTTAGTGCAAAAGTCCCCCTCCCATTCTTTATCACTCTTGCCAAGCTTCCACTGCCATAAAGGAATATGTAAAAAAGATTGTGCTTTACCTTAAACTCACTTCCCCAGAGATATTCTCTGGGTGTACAGGGGAGAGATAGTTTAACAACCAGAAAATCAGGAGTAGCATCCATGAGACACCTAACTACATGTGAGGCCTTGAGACTTCCAGACGAAGTACCAGAGAAACATCAGGTGGCAGGAGATCACTGACTAGAGGTTGCCTTCCTCTTAGAATCCCTCCTTCGTTGCCGTTATGACTACTCCTGACTCCAGTGACTCCAGTGACTCCAGGGCCCACGCATGGGAAATAGGCTCCAAAAGTGTAGGCTGCAACTGATTTGTAGTCTGCTTGGTTTTCTGTATGGGGAAGGACTTCTTAAAGGTGGCAAACACGAGTACAAGTTCACTAGGGGTTATCTCCCTCAATGGTTGTAATACTCTCATAGTAACTTTTAAGTGCAAATGCCTTATTACATTGTGTAGTCTTTATTTGTTTAGGCATATGTTTCTCTCAATATAGTGAATCTCTAAAACCCCATACACCCTGAGTCTTAAAAGATGCTTATTGTAATTGAATGCAATAATATGACAGTAATGATAATAATAATAAGTAGAGTCATTGACTAGTTCTCTTTGAAACTCCCCACATTCTAAAGTCTGAATACTTTTGATGGCTGAAGGGCAAGATGTTCTTGAATGAATAAAATGGAAAGTGTTACTTTTTAAAGGGAAATAAAAGTGAAAAGAACCAAGTTAAAAAGAGAGGCATGTTCATTTGGCAACCAAAGATTACATTCTCCTTAAAAAGCAACCCTCTGCCAAGATTTTGGCTTCTGTTTGTTGTTATTTAAAAAGTAAACACAATTAAGAAAGAAAATAGCAAGTCTTTAAAAGCACAGCTGAATATTTATGTTTTCCCTCGGAGACTTCTGAGCTTATTCCTGAGGATCTGTCTTTGCTGTTGAACATCGTATAGTTCAACACCACCGAAATAGCTGCTGCTCCATTCTGCCTGGGAAACAGGGAAACATTTTCATTTCATAATGTCCATCCCTTCAGACTGTGCTGTAATTCCTCTGAGTCTGAACACCAGCATTATACTTTTCTCTCCCATTTCAGAAAATACACATTTTCTGCTCTGAAAATTCCATATGATCAAGTCCTAGCAGGAAGCTATCTGGTCCATCTTAATTACTTTACCCTAGATAAGCAACTCCACAGACGATAGGACCCCCGAATGAGCCGCTAAACCATTTGGGTTTGCTCGCTCCCGAACTATCTGAAATTGTTTTGCCAGAGAGGCAACTCCAGCCCTTGCCTGGATGTTAATAAGAATTTCCCTAAAAGTCTCTTGGTCTATTGCAAGTCTGCTAATTCATTTGATTCTTGGGCTTTTGTCTTTTTTTTTCCTTCTAATTTCACACCCAGGTGAAGCCATGGCTACAGCTAACTCCAACAAAGTGGTGTCTGAGTCAAAACTCACTGTGGGTGACAACTTATTTCAAATTTTGGACATTGTGGAAAGAGCAAACAACAAAGAGGACAGTTAATGAATAGCGTCTCAGATCTGCTCTGAACATTACTCTGGCTTCTTGTTAATCAAACCACTTTTCCCAGCTGCTACCACATGATACTCCCTACCACCCACGGAAGCAGTCTCTGTGGGAGATGATTGTGGCTTGTATAACTCCCGATCGGAGACTACTTTTTAAAAATCTCCTTAAGAATGGAAATGCCCTTGAGACACCTGGGAGGCTGTCTGGAGAGGTAGTCCCCAGCTCTCTGAATATTCCATATTTTAAACATGATACTGATTCCTCAGAAACCAAAATACTTCCTTATTACTCCAGCAGGAATATTGGGAGGTAAGAAACTCATGGGCCTCTTGAGGTGGCTGCTTTGCACGGGCAAGCAAATAACCACTTAGCACAAGCTGAGGCTGTGTTCACAAGTACAAATGTGGGTGGGCATGTAGGTGGTCTCTCATGCTCATACACGACACACACACTGCAAGAGAAACTCCCCCCCCCCCCACACTGTCAGTGATAGGTTCAACACTCTGCATTGGTCACTTGCCTCTATGGTTTTCTGACCATTGCTCTGCCTTTTACTTTGTACTTTGCTTATGTTACTCCTCAGACTGAAATGTGCAATGGTTTCATGTTGTGCAGGATAGACCTAAAAAGTCTGCACTTAAACACCTCCTCAATATGGTGCTGACTTGAAGTTGACAGAATAGACATCACCACCATCACCACCCCTGGCCCACCAGGTCCTACTTCCCCAGAACCTGTGAAGGCAACTTTGTAGATGTGATTTAGTTTAGAGATGAGAAGATGACTTTTGATTATTTTAGTGGACCCAATGTAATCACAGAGCCCTTATAACAGGAAGACAGGAGGGTCAGAGTCAGAGAAGGAGATGTGATGATATAAGTAAGCAGAGGTTGGAGTACTTTGTTCTGAAGGTGAAGGAAGGGGCCATGGGCCAAGGAATGCATATCACCAATAGATGTCAGAAGAGCCCAGGGAAGATTCTCCTTTAGAGCCTCCAAAAGAAATGCGGCTTGCTGATGCCTTGATTTTAGGCCCTAAAACCCATTCCGGAGTCTGACTTACAGAACTATTAGATTATACATTTGTATTGCCTTCAGCCATTAAGTCTGTGGTAGTTCGTTACAGCAACGATAGGAAACAAACACATTTACCTCTAGCCAATCTCTCCTCCTCTTTTTGAATTCCTGGCTAAAGCCATGTTTTTTACCAGGGTGTTTTCCAGTTGGCTCCACAGACCCCACTCATCCTGCAGGAGTACCTTCTATCCCACCTCTTTTCTGACCAAGGGATTACTGCTTCCTCTGGACAGGCAGCTCTAGTCATTATTCTGAGGCCACCATAGGTGTCCTCTTACTCATAGGCAGTATTATGACATTTCTACTACTTTGAACTAATATGCACTTCTGTGGTTACATTTTTGTTCGCCCCAACTAAATTTTAAGTGCTCTGAGGATGGGGTTATGCCACATTATTGTCTTATTTTATCCTCAGTTCCCAGCATGGTGTAGTGTACATAAAGAAAACATGAAATAAGTATTTTTGTTTGGTTTTTGTAAACTGAGAACTATGAAATAATGCTATAAGAGGATTTGTTATATGTAATAATCCAAATAGCCCCTCTTACCAGCAACTTCATAGGATTAAACTTGGCTGTGGGATTTCACAGAGGCTCGCTAGATTTCTGAAGTGGTATCGTAGAGTGACTCTACAGGGCTGTGATTAAATAGTCAATAATAGAAAATAATGAAATAGGTAAAAATGTTATCAACATGAAAAACAAAAGATGGCAGTTCAATTAGAAAGGACACTAAAGTCCTACAAGGCATTTTCCCATGCCTTGTAGAACATGATGTGTTCTAGTGCAGGTGTAACACAACAAAATCAGATTTGGGCTTTAAATTTCAGGGTATTTAGTGAGGCACTATGTGGCCTGTGTCCTTCAAGCTCTGTTGAATGACAGATATTGAGGACATTTCCTAGTAAGTTTAGAGGGGAGAGTGTTAATAGACTTTTCCATTATGTTTAAAACCAAGAACTGCTCCAAAAATAAGTTGAAATCTGTAGGTGGTAATCTGTACTAATGAATTGAGGTAAACAAAAATGACAGGATCTTCTTGTATCAGGGGACTGAACCTCAGTAGTTAAAAATCTACATTTTGGTATTCTGGAGATGAATGGCCTAGCATGACGTCCTAAGGCCATGGTTGGGTAAACTTTTGTCTTTCTGGCCTCAGTACTTCATCTCTACAGTGGGGATAATATGATTCTTTCCTCATTCAGCTGTAGTGACAATTAAGTGACATAATGCACATGAAGTGGTAAGTAGAGTGCCTCATGAAGGATTAGTTGTAATTATTATCTTTGAGCCTGCTTGGGTCACCTCTCCAGTTTTCTGTGGGCACAAATCAATGGAGCCTGCTTGGAAATGAATGAAGGAGGAACTGCTTGCTGTTCCATGGGAGAAAAGAGCATAGAGAAGAAAAGATGTTAATGCCAGGATTACAGGTCATTTTAAAACCATAGACCTCAAGGCAAAATCAGGTCTATCAAATGTTCCCAAATTGATTCCATCTGTTGCCAGTAGCATTTCCACATATGTACGCACTATGAAGACCAGGGTAGGTAAAATATAACACTCTCACCTTTCCTGGAAACTGGTTGGGACCCATGCACCTCACATGTTGCCAAGCTCCAGCATCCTTATTACAACCACCATGTCAGACAAGCATCATTTCCCCCATTCTACAATACAGAAATAATGCCTCCGTGAAAGAAGACAGATACTACACAATACATGATTTGACTTCATATGTATAAAAGGGTACAACACTAAATTATAACAGTAGAAGTCAAGAGAGTGGTTACTCTGAAGGGGAGGTGACTGGAGGGGCTCAACAGGGAATTCTGGTGGGCTGGCAATGGTCCACATATTTATTTGGCTGGTGGCTACGGAGATGCCTATTGGTGATAATTCGTCAGGCTATACATTCATATGTCGAGGGGTTTGTGTGTGTGTGTGTTTCAACTAAAATGCTTACAAAATGAGGCTCTGAAGGGTTAAATAAATTTTCTAAGTTCACACGAAAAATGTGTGGAAGAGTATGAATTCACACCCTCATTTCTCAGAGTGGGCTACAAAATCCACAGTCTTCTCAAAGCTCTGCTGCCTTTCAAAAGAGTAAATAAAAGGTCCTCTGCACCAAAAATAGGCCATGCTTTGGTCTGGAAAAAATATTTTAAAGCCAGTGTGTTTTGTTGCTATTTTCTATCTAATGAATGAGTATTATGACATTTAAGATCCTATTACCTTTGCATTTTTTCTTTGCAAAATGTGTTTTCTCTGGTACTGTCTTCTTTGTGTTAGAAAGGTTTTTAACCTCAGTTTTTTTCTTTTTATTGACTTTATTGGGATGACACTGGTTAACAAAATTATACAGTTTTAAATGTCATAGTGCTTTATTGGCAAATCGGTGAATACCAATCAGTTTAATACAGTGATTTCTCAAAGAAAGGTGAAATTTCTGTTCACATAGAGCTGCCACTCTGAAATAGTATATCCTTCTTGAGTATCTGCCATCATTATTTTTATTATTATTTACGCTAACTATTATTATGTTTATATTTTCTTTCTTTCCTTTTTTTGTCTGTGTTTTCTACTAGACCATAAATCCTAGGCTGACACACTATATATCCAGTACTTAGATCAGAGAATAGACTCAAAAAGGTTTGAGTGAATGAATGCTTAAATAAATGAATGAGTTAACAGAGAGGAAATAGGATAACAAGAGTTTAAAAACTATGAGGCATTTTGGAAAATGACAGAGGTGCATTATTAAACAACACCACAATATCACTAGCATTGCCGTTTTTTCCTTGTATTTCCTCATTCTGTTCTGCTTCCCCACATGACTAGTTTAGATGGCAAGTATTTACTGAGCACTTACTAAATTCCAGTCTCTGTGCACAAGGTAGAAAGATTCTGGTTGAAGATCTCACAGAGAAATTTCTAGTCATATTCTGAACAGATGTGAATTATTATAAATAAATTTGAACCACCATCACAGGCATAATTCCTATTCTTGACTACTTTTTATAAATCACAATTTGGATTTGACTAATGACATTGCAATTAACGATGGCGTTTCAAATAAATCACCTTTTTGCATTCCAAAGATTCTGTGTAGGTGTCTAATTCTGTTTTAGAAAATCATGAGAATTTTTAAAATCAAACTTTTTCTGGCCCTTTCCTAATATATGAAGCAGCCAAAATTAGCATCAACCTGCACTTATCTTTGCTTACTTTTAATTTTCTGTCTGTAATATAATAAGCACCACATCAGCCTGTGGTTGTTTCTAGTTCCTAAACTAGGAGCTGACACAAACACTCTGTACCTTATACCTCGTTGCTGCTGATCTCACGGCTCTAGTTTAGTTCACGCTCTCCCATTTAACTCCAACTTCTCCAAGGATGGCTGTCATGTCACACCCTTAAGTGATCCTCCGGTTGTTTTTTTTTTTAATTCACAGTAGAAGTGACTTAAGGGATATTTTCTTGAGAATATATAACATTTGCATTGGTGCTTCAGGTACAAGGCCGAAGGGTATCTCACTAAAAGACAAGCACTGAGCTTATTTATGACATTTTAAATTGAGTAAACATTGTACTAAATTTTACTCAAATAAGGCTCCTTCATAATAAATGATATGCTAAGTTTCAACCAAAAAGTGGTATTATATTACTTTTCTTTTGAAAAGTGATTTTGAACAGAAACAGATTTTGATATAGCTGTAAAGTGTTAAAAGCTAAAAACTATCAAGATTTATACAGGGAGGAGAGTCATTTTTTTTTCAGTTGTATTTTTAAAAAGATATATAAGAAATGTAAATGTATGCCCATATATCCAAATTTGGAGCACTCAAACTTAATATCTGATCTGTCTAAATAAAATTTTTGTAAATGTGAACTTGGGATTGGATCACAAAAGGAAAAAAGAGAAAAAGAAGAAAAATAAAGCAGTTTCTTTGGAAAATTCAATGTGAAAATAATGCCTTTTCTTTTAAAACTGTGGTTCTCACAAATTTACTCTAATCCTATTCAACTTCGTCAATGTGGGACATTTTAATTCTGCATAATTCCTGTTTCTTAGAGACGACTCCAAAAGCCCCAGTTCCTTGGGGACAGTCAGTACAAGACAGGTCAGAGAACAGAGGGATCCCTGTGGACAAAAGGGAACTAAGGATAAGGAAGATTTTGTGAAAGAGAGAAACCTAGACAGGAATTTGAATAGGTTGAATTTGAATGGTAAGACATTAACTCAAAAAATGTCTTTTATTTTTACAAATGCACTAGTAGGAAAAGCTCTTGTGTAGAATGAGAGGTTAAAGTTAGATCCATTTTTTGATCCAAAGAAACTCTGTTTACTTTGTGAACTTACACTATGATTGTACAAAATAATGAGTAATCATGCCATTTTATGCAAGTACACATAGGAATTTCATGTGGATAAGCATTTCTCAAAATAAATTCTATGGGAGGCTTCTGGTATTAACTGATAAACTCTAAATAAAGAGTTCCATGGTGAAAATATTTGGAAACTCCCGTAATTAAACAAGTTCCAACCATTTCTTTTTTATGATGCTATTTTATCAAATACTTCTCAACATCATTATGATGAAAATGTGCATTGAGAATCTCTAAGAGGGGCATATATTCAGTATTTTTCAAATATATTTTAGCATAAAACTTCTTTTGGGGTATGTCAAAGCTTCTACAATGCACTATGAAAAAATTGCTTCACATGATGTCATGTGAACTCCCCAGAAACCAAGCTGGAGTCACGTTTGGCCTGCCTGAAAAGTATCAAGCCATGTACTGTGGAAAATAGAGACATTAGAAGATACAAGATATAAGAGAAATTGGACTTCTGGCCAAGATGGAGGAGTAGGTAGACACACTGTGCCTCCTCACACAACCAAAAAGAAGGACAACAACAAATTTAAAAATAAAAAACAACCAGTACTGACAGAAAATCAAACTAGATGGAAGTCTGACAACCAAGGAGTTAAAGACAAAACATTCATCCAGACTGGTAGGAGGGGTGGAGACAGGCAGCCAGGCGGAGAGGACTTGTGGCGAGGCAGTGGCTGGAGGACTGGGTGGTCCCACATTTGTGTGCATTTAAACCAGGAGGAACAACTGGGGAGTGAGACAGACCTTGCAACCCAGGGTTCCAGTACAGGAAAAGCCTCAAAGCCTCTGACTAAAAACACCTCTGAAGGTTTTGGCAGTGGGAGAAACTACCAGCTTCACAGGAGAGTTCATTGTAAAGACTCACAGGGTCTTAGAATGTACACAAACCCACCCACCTGAGAATTAGCACCTGAAGGGCCCAGTTTGATTGTGGGTAGTGGGAGAAGTGACTGAAAACTGGCAGAGAGAGAGTAGAGCAAGCAGCACTGTTCTCTCTTGGACCCCTCTCCCTCATACAGCATCACAATGTAGTTCTCCCTGGTGAACATCTAAGGTTCTGTCTCTTACTGTGTAACAGGCATGCTAAGATAGAAAAAATGGCCCAAATGAAGGAACAGATCAAAGCTCCAGAAAAAGTACAACCAAATGATGAAGAGATAGCTAACCTATCAGATGCACAGTTCAAAATATTGGTAATCGGGATGCTCACAGAATTGGTTGAATATGGTCACAAATCAGAGGAAAAAATGAAGTCTCTGCTAAGTGAAATACAGAAAAATATACAGGGAACCAAGAGTGACAGGAAGGAAACCAGGACTCAATTCAATGGTGTGGACCAGAAGGAAGAAAGAAACATTCAATGAGAACAAATAAAGAAACACAAATTAAAAAAAAATGAGGAGAGGCTTAGGAAACTCCAGGACATATTTAAATGTTCCAACATCTGAATCATGCATGTGCATTTCAGTCCACCCATCTTGGCTGCCAAGTTACATCAATGTTGCATAAATTGTTCTTATTATATTAACAATGGCTTGATTTTTTCTAGACAGACCTCATATACTTTATATCTATTTATTTATCATCTCTCTCTATCTATCTGTCTGTCTATCTATCTAAAATTTCTTGGAATAGTGCTTGATACATAGCTAATGGTAAATATCACCACTACTGCTATTACTGGTATTCCAAGGTCACATAGCTAACACACATTAAATCTTAGATTTGAATCCAGGTCTTTGGATCTCTATACTGTACAGTAAAATTAGTATTTGTGTGGACAATGGTAAAACCAGGGTATCAAAGATATATCTTGAGCAATAAAAAGAACATAAGATTTAGCATCAGCCGGGGCTACGTTTAATCCCAGTGGAACTGATTATTTACTGCACACCTTAGACAAACTAGTCAACTTCTCCAAACCTCAATTTCCTCATCGCTTATAAGTGGATGTTAGGACCTGTATCATAAGGCTCCTAAGAATCTTAGAGCTAACATATGTAAAATGTTCCTATCACATTAGTCTTACAAAATGGTAATTTTCACTAATGAAAATAAATGATGCTTATTAGGTTCATATTGAAAAGGAGACTGAGGAAGAACCAGTCTCCTATCTCTAAATCTTGCTTATTTTCTTCTATGTCAAAGCTGTATCAGAATACCTTTAGGTAAAAGACCAATTAAGATGATTTGCTTTCAAGGGTCGCTGGTTCAATTCCCAGTCAGGGCACATGCCTGGGTTGCAGGCCAGGTCCCCAGTAGGGGACACATGAGAGGCAACCACACACTGATGTTTCTCTCCCACTCTTTCTCCTTCCCTTCCCCTCTTTCTAAAAATAAATTAAAAATTAAAAAAAAGATTATTTGCTTTCATCTCAGAATGGTCTATAAAGGCTGCCAGTCTCTCCTTCTAGATCCCTGGGCTCATTTATTCTCATCCAAGTTGTTCCAAAAGAGTTGGTACAGCTGATGGGCCTTTTTTGGGAGGTGGGGTAGCAATTCCCTAATGTGGTTTTGGTCTATTCTCCTTTTCCCTGCCATTCTCTCTGAAGTGATTTTGCGCTCACATTATTGTTGGAAACATGATTTGCCCACCATCTGATGTTTTGACTATATCCACTGCAGTAAACTATAAGAGCTAAAAGTGAAAGCTGGGTTGAAATAAGGCTAAAGTGAACACTTCTAAGCAGCAAAGCTGATCTGCAAGGCAAATCACCAGCAAATGATGCATCAGCAAGAAAGACTGGCATTTGGGAAGAATCCTCACCTTCATCCTCATCACCTACAGATTTGCTAAGCTGTCGGCAAAAGGAAATATTTGAAGAATGGCCTATCGCCCACAAATCTGACATTTTAAAGATAGATGTCTACAATATGGCATTCAGAATTACAAAGAAAAAAAATGAAAATGAAAAGAGAAAGTCTTTTTTCTAACTCTTTTGACAACAAAAACAGACCTAAAATGATGTAAATTTGCATGGAGATTTCATGCCTCTTGGTGTTATATACATTTAATTCTGTGCTTGATTATAGGACACTGCCTCAGACCCTACTAGAGTATTCTGTAATACATATATACAGTATTACATCTCTAAAATCTGAAAAGTACTTAATTGAAAAACATATCTAGCTCCCCAAAATTGTGGGTCTTTATAAGCAAAATGTTTATTTTGTTTGTAGCTTTGTTTATATTTAAAAGTATGTTTCTTTCTCCCTTCCACCACTTAATCTCTTCACAACTCCTAGCCCCATCATATTGAGCTGATTTATATGGCCCTTTCTGCTACTTTAAACATGAGCAACACATTGAAATTATTGATGATCCTCAGAACACAGGTGTTTTCTGTCTCCCCTTCTTGTGTCTTTAATTCACTGGGCGATTCTTCTTTTTTACTGTTCAGGTATCTGAGTTCTTTACTCAATCCTAGGACCACTCTTCAGCACCCTATTAAAACTTTCCTAAAATAATGGTGTGAACTATGATACTAGAATTCCTTTAGGGAGGGTATTATCTTTTGGGGAAAAATACATCCTTTAGGGAAGGAACTGAAAAACCATGAGTGTCTGAAGTAAGGAAATGAGGAAATTAGGCTGTGCTGCATGAGAAAATAAGAGAAAATTGTGTTCTATTTCTTGAGAGACCCTGGGGAGAAGAGCAGAGAGGGAAGGAGTGAGTAGAGGGGAAGAAACGTAAAGCAGGTCTGAGAAAATGAATTGTATATACGGTGGGGGGCAGAGGAGCAATTAACAGGGAAACATTCCTTGGCCAAAAGATCTTTAAAGGTTAGGGTTTTCTAAAGTGTGATTTAGGTTGTTTGACTACAAAATTTTTGTGAAGTCTACTATCTCATGGATGATTTACGAAAGAAGAGTTTGAGTGCATGTGTGTGTATCTCTGTGTGTGTCTAGAAATCAAGGAAGATTTCCTGATTCCCTGTGCGTCAATGTGAGAACAGAAACACTATGTGGGAGGAGCCCAAAGATAGAAGTACCATAAAAGCATCAATGGCCACAGCACACATAAAAATCAACTTAAAATGGATCAACAACCTAAACATAAGAGCTAATACTATAAAACTTTTAGAAGAAAATATAGAATCACTCTTTGTGACTTTGGTTAAGCAATAATTTCTTACATATTATAAGAAAAATATATGAGGTCTGTCCAGAAAAAACCCAGCCACTGTTAATATAATGAAAGCAGTATTCATGACATCAACATAACCCAGCAGCCAAGGAGAGTGGACTGGAATGCACATGAGTGAACAATGCCAATCTCACTGTGCTAGTCAGTTGGGGCAGTAGATACCTCTGAGTGAGGACGTGTACCATGTGACCATTGCATTGAAAATGAGTGAGTGAGTAGAGCAAAGAATCTTTACATCAATTTTTGCTTGAATGTTTCTCTGAGGAAACAATTCAGATGATTCAGAAGGCTACAGCTATGGGCAACTGATGATTGGCAGCTTCATCATGCCAGTACACTCACTCATGCATCGCATCTTGTGCAGAGATTTTTGGTGAAACATGAAATCACCTTGGTGACTCAGGAGGCCCTACAGCCCAGATTTGGTGTCCTGAAACTTCTGGCTTTTTCTAAAATAAAATCACCTTTGAAAGGGAAGAGATTTCATAGCATTGATAAGATTCAGGAAAACACATCAGGGCTGCTGATGGGGATTGGGAGAACTGTGTGAGGTCCCAAGGTGCCTACTTTGAAGGGGACTAAGGTGTCATTGTCTTAGGTATGTTTCTTGTAACTTCTTCAATAAACATCTGTTTTTCATATTACATGGCTGTATACCTTCTGGACAGGCCTCATAGATAACAAAAGAAAAATTAGATAAACATACTTTGTCAAAATTAAAAACTTTTATGCACTGAAGAACACCACCAAGGCGGTGAAAAGAGACCTGTAGAATGAGAAAATTTATTTGCAAATTGTATATTTGATAAGGAACCTGTGTCCATAATATATGAAGAACACATAGCTCAATAAGAGATAACCAATTTTAAATACATGAAAAGTATTTGAATAGACAGTTCTCCAAAGAAGATATATAAATAGTCAATAAATACATGAAAAGGTGCTCAATATCATTCATCATTAAGGAAATACAAATGAAAACCACAGAAGATACCACTTCGCATACACTAGGATGGTTATAATGAAAATGGCAGACAATAAGAATTGATGGCAAACATGAGGCTTAACTGGAATCCTCACACATTTTTTTTTGGTGGGGATTTACAGTGCAACTGTTTTGGAGGCAGTTCCTCAAACTGTTTAATGCATTTAATTTCTAGAAAAAGTGGCTTAAGCAAATATACTCATTCTTTTTTAAAAAAGATTTTATTATTATTTTTTAGAGAGGGTAGGGGAGGGAGGAAAAAAGGGAGAGAAATATCAATGTGTGGTTGCCTTTTGAGCACCCTCTACCAGGGACCTGGCCCAGAACCCAGGCAGGCACCCAGACTGGGAATTAAATCAGTGACACTTTGGTTTGCAGGTTGGCACTCAGTCCGCTAAGCCACACCAACCAGGGCAAATATACTCAGTCTTATGAAGTCTTATTGGTTTGTGTTTATGTGAGATATGAAACCTTATTAACTATATCTACATAGGAAATTGGAAACTGTTGAGCCACTAATATCCTTCACTTCATGAGACATTTATTTCTTCTGAGCTTATCTAGGTATTTAGGCCATTCTCACTAAACTTGAATTTATAGCATCTTTAAGATAAAAATAAAAGAGATTTCACATGGGAACTTATTGTTACCATCTCTTTCCAATTTCACATTGTGACATCGTGTTGTTGGCATTAACTCAGCCCTGGTGAGAGTATTCCATAGGATTGGCAAATGGTGCAAATTAGGGTCTTCATCTCCTCACATGACCTGCTTATTAAACATCACTCATTTGGTTATAAAACATTTACAGCAAACCACTGGGTGAGAACTATCACCCGTTAGAAAGAAATAAAAATTTCACACTAGAGTCATTGGTAAAGGACTACTCATTGTAACAGATATTTCACTGAATGCAATTTTAAATAAAGTGTTGTAAGTTGCACAGCATAAAATTAGTCACTTTCAAAGACATGATAAAATACCTCATGGACAAAGAGAGAATCGTATAAAGCAATTTGTTGGCTGAAAGGACAGTATTCCCAGCGAGTTAAATGAGTTGCTATATGCACAAAGACTATGTAAATAGTGAAGAATGATACTTACAAGCACTATTAACTGCCTACTAACCAAAGAAGCCAACAGGCTAATCCTGCAAAGTAACCAGTTATTATGTTTGGAAAGCAAATCTTTCTCTTTGAACAGTGCAATCAACTCACCAAAGAATTTTCATACACATTATTTTTTAATTGATATAACAGTTTCCATATCTGAATAAGAAAGACTTTTTTTTAGTTTTTTTTTAGCTGAACAAAAAGATGAATTCCAGAAAAAGTTAAGAAATGTACATTTAAGAAATTTGAAATTGATTGCAGTTCCATAAGGATGAGAGACCATCAGCATCAGTTTCTCTGGGAAGCTAACGATAACTTCAGCAAAGGGGTTGTGAGTAGAGCCATTTTACAGTATCATGTGATCCTATTTCAAAATGTACCTTTCAAAATAAAAAAGTAACAGATACATTTAGGATTCTTTAAAGGGAAAAAATGTATTACTTGCACCACAGCAATTCCTGGAAACACCTAGCAGAAATGTCTACATGACATTTTGAATGTCTATTGTGTTATGAACACCTCTGTGTGTTTCCTGGAATACATACATAATACTGCCCAGGGCCTTAGGCCAGACTGTATTTTATTCATATCAGTAAAAACTGGGTTTTTGTATGTACACTTGTATAACACTGAAGAGTTGTAATTTCTAATGAAGTTTCTCTAATCAGTTGCAGTGGGTAAATATCATCTAAGCCCTTAGGCTGGGGAAACCTCTCAGAGGGGCCTCTATTAGCACAGCCCTTGCTAATACACAGCTGTATCAAAGGCTAAAGATGCTGCAATCTGTAGTGTTAGGATCACCTAGGAGCTTACTCTGGCTAGCCACCTGCCCTGTCTCAGCCAGCCTTCCTCTCAGTAGTCAGTATGGTATCATGGAAGGAATGTATTTTCTGGAATCAGGCCAGATTCAAATTCCAACTCTGTCATCTTTTAGCTGAACAACCTTCGTCATGTTATCTAATTTCTCCGAGCCCAGGACTGTCATATTTAAGAATAGATAATAGGATCCTTGAAGAACACTTATCCAAATAATAGTGCCTAGTGCCTGGGACATATACTTTACTTTCCCTTCTATCCATCCCTCTTCCCTAAGCTCAGGCTTCTGTCCCAGCTTGAGACAGAATCCAGGGGATCTCATTTTTCTGTACCTCCCACTCGCTTTCAGTGCAATTATAGTGGGTATTAGTCTCTTCCCAGTGGAAAGAAGACTATCCATGGTGAGAGTCCCTGGACAATTAGAGAAGGGAGAACTCAAATATGTTTGCACTCCTGACGTAGAACAACTCAGGATGAGACGCTGGGCAAGAAGGAGCAAGGTGAATTAAGTATGATCCCATGAGTCGAAACCTCAGGAAGTGAAGGCTTTGTCCATTTTGAAAGAAAACATAGAATAGGGATGCTAACTTCCCTCACACAGGAGGTCCTGTAGTAGGGATTTCTTAACTAGATGCACCAACATTCACACAGGTGAAAGTTCTCATGATGCTGAGCAACTGGGAAGAATGTCCAAAGTATATGGTAAAGGTCAACAGATTCAAATCATCCTATCCCACCTCAGATGCCTCTAGACAGCAGAGGAGTTCTCAAAGTGTGGCCCAGCCAGGGAGGGACACCTGACTTTGATAGAGCATTTCTGGGCCCCAGTCAGAGGTTTCTGGAGATTCTTAGGATGTAAGTTACACTCAGCTACAGTATGAGAACATCTTCTAAAGAAGCTCATTTCTCTGAAAGTGCTTATGTCTTTAAAAAGGCAGTCTGTGCAGTGGTTAAGGAAATGGAATCTGAGAACCTGACTGCCTGAAGTTAGTGTCTGGCTCCTCACCTTAGTACCGCTGTGGCCTTGGGCAAGTCACTCCACCTATCTTTGCTTTAATTTCCTCTCGTAAAAATGGGCAGAATAATAGTCTCCACCTCACTGATTTATTGTGAGGATTAAGTGAGATATGTGACCACTCTACCTTATCTAGTAAGTATTTTATAAATAACAGTTATTAAAAATAAAGTCACTTGCCTGAGAATAAAGGATCCTAACTGTTCCCACTGATGGACAGTAGACAAATGCCTGATAATCCTTCTGAGTTGTGATTTTCTCATTTGTGAATTACTGTAAAGTGATTCTTTTTAAAATCTAGGTATTTTTTTTAAGAAGAAGAGGTCTAATGTAATGTAATGGCATTACATTAAGTATGAAGGTCAAACACAATTAAGAAATATATGTAAATACAAATCTAAATATGTTTCACCTGTGTGTTGGGGGCAAAAGGGGTGGGTCAGCCACTGTCAGCCATAGTGCAGCTTTGACTAATGTGACATGTGAAAAGACAAGTGTCTTGGGTGCTTTTCAGGGCAACTGTCTGCTGAGATATTTATGTCTAGTGGCCAAAGCAAATGCAACTTAGCCCATGGAGTATAAGAAAAACCACCATCTTCAGTATAGTATATTTTACCCTTTTCTAGTCAATTGACATTGCTCAGGAAATTACTTTGTGGGTTTTTCCCTTTTGGAAACCTGTGCTCCTTTACTTTTTCCAGTAACAGTCTTATTTATTTAGTGAATTCATAGAGATGCTTTCAGTGCTTCTGACACATCTGCATTTAAGTTATTTCCAGTGTCCAGCCTGCAACATAAATTTCTGAAACACTGCCTCCATACGGAAATACTGTAGTTCCCGTCACAGGCTACAGCATTTAGCTTCATGTTAATTTGCTACCAGTATAATTTAAACAACTTCATAAAACATAAATGGCATGACATGCAAATGCATTTATTTTGTGGCAGTTGGCTCTGTTTTATGGGAGCAAATGTGTCAGGTGCCACAGGCATACTGGGTGCCCTGCCAGTGTCTTCAACACAGAACACTGAGGTTTGGACGCCACCCACATCCCAGGAAAATGAACACAGTTGCTCCAGAATGCCACACTCATGCCATTTCCACACATGCCAGAGAAAACCAAGATAAAATGGGACTTATTTCTCCTAGGGAAAAAAGAAAATCAGAAGATTCAGTATTGTTTTCCTGGTAAATATCTTGAGATAAGTCATCTTTCTTACTACAGAATAGAATTCCCAACTACAACTACAATAACTCCTCAGGCTAGGTTGTGCACTGCTTTTTGATACCAGTGATAGGTCAATACACAAAGTCCCCTTCGGGCCAACTGATTCATCACTTCAAGGCCAGGCCTTCCAATTGGTTCTCCTTATCTCCTCCTATACCTTTCCATTTCTCATCCCATTGCTCATTCATACCAACAGGCTTGGGGAGATGTGTGTTGAGGGGGATAGTAATTTCGTTTACTCATTTATCAAATATCTATTCTTGATGGATATAAAGGTGATAATAGTAGTTCTTCTTTATCCAAGGTGGTACCAAACCCTAAATATATCATACTCTTTCCTCTACATACATGCCTATAAAGTTTAATTTATGAATTAGGCACAGTAAGATATTAATAATAATAAAAAATGAAGTAGAAGAATTATGAAAATATACTGTAATAAGGTTTTGTGAATGTGATCTCTCAAAATAATGTTCAGTAGTCACCTCTCTTTGTGTGGTGACGTAAGATGATAAAATGCCTATTTAATGATAGTGAAGTGAGATGAGTGAGACATTCTTAAGAAAAATAAGGGTTACTGGAACGCAAGCACTGCAATATGCACAGTTGATTTGATAATCGAGATGGCAGCTAGTAAATGACTGACAGATGGGGAGTGTTCGTAGCATGGAAACGCTGGATGAGGGGCTGATTCACACGTGTTCTGGGTGGGACAGAGCAGGACCCCGTGAAATTTTATCATGCTACTCAGAATGGTGCACAATTTAAAACTTAAGAATGGTTTTCTTCTGGGATTTTTTTGTTTAATATTTTCAGTCCATGGCTGACCGCAGGTAACTGAAATCTCAGAAAGTGAAACTGCGGGGAAGGGGAGACCACTTCATAATGGTCGTTAGCTTTCTAATTTTAACTTCAGTCATCCTACATTGAAGAATTTCTGTGAAACAAGCCTAAGCGAAATAAGCCAAGTGGTGAAAGACAAATACTGTATTATCTCACCTTTCACAGGAACCTAATCGACAAAACAAACAAGCGAGCAAAATATACCCAAAGACACTGAAATAGAGAGCAGGCTGACAGTGACCAGAGGGGAGAGGGGAGGGAATTTCAGGGGAAAAGAGTGAAGGGTTTACAGGAACTAGTATAAAGGACACTTGGACAATAACAAGTGGGGGTGGAAATGGGAGGGAGGTGGGGAGAGCTGGGGGTGTGGGCTGGGGTGGGGGGAAAGGGCAGAAAACTGTACTTGAACAATTAAAATAAAAAATTTAAAAACCTCTATGAAACATATAATAACTAGTAAAATCATAGCTTTTTGTCTAAAGAATTTTCCCATGTCCCTTCTATATTTTACTTGATTGTTGAAATTTAGGGAGCTAGCTTGCACTAAAGGATGGCTTTTATTTCTCTTTTGATGTTTCAAGATTATCGGATTTCAGCTGGGGCTGCCTTCTGCAAGAAGCTTCCTCTCACACCTCACACTAAAATGAATTTCTAGTGTCCCCTCCATAAACCTGCACCCCCACCCTCAGCCTTTTCCATCTCAGTTGATGGTCATTCCATTTTGCCAATTTCTTGAGCCATGTACTTTGAAGTTGTCACCTGAATTTTCTCTTTCTTTCACACCTAAGACACAGTCTGTCAGGAAATCCTACTTGTGTCTACCTTCCATATGTATATAGAATCTGATCTCTGCTCTCCACACGTCCATGGGCTGTGCCATGTAACTAGTTCTTGCCAATGAGTTGTGAGAAGTAAAATGTACCACTTCTAGGCTAGGGCACTTACCTGTTGATGTGAGACACTCGAGAACTCTTGTTTTCTGTATGGAGATCAATAATGTTTGTGGATGGCGACACTGGTCTTTGAGTGACTCCAATGAGCACACCCTTACCGCCCTCCCATGACACCAAACTATGATACATATCAAGCATGAGCAAAAAATAAGCTTTGTTGTCTTAGGCCACTGAGATCTTGGGGCTGTGTGATAGCACAGCATCTCCTGAGCTACTCTGACTAATACACGGAGGATGGAAAAACTGCTTGTCCAGTGTCACACTGCCAGGAAATCTAGACATTCCTCTGCTATCACACATAATGAATTTCTGAAAGTGCATTGGAAGCCCAACGGTCCAAATGTCAAGCAATGTATTTTCATGCTTTAATATAAGGTCTATTCCCAAGGAACTAAAGCATTTTGGAAAACCCTGCGTGTGGCTTGTGCAGATGCTGAGCCTTCAGAATCTGGCACTGAGCTGCTGGGGAGGACTGTGATGGACAGCTAGGCTCAGGTGGAAGTGACTGCAGCAGGTTATCAGTTATTTGCACATGCTGGTTTGGTTCATCCAAGCACTTTCCTTTTCCACTGTCCAGGGAGCTACTGCAAACA
Source organism: Artibeus jamaicensis (assembly GCF_021234435.1). Classification (NCBI taxonomy): domain Eukaryota; kingdom Metazoa; phylum Chordata; class Mammalia; order Chiroptera; family Phyllostomidae; genus Artibeus; species Artibeus jamaicensis. The sequence goes on along the minus strand of NW_026522030.1, from coordinate 36,746,380 downwards.
GATTCTTGGTGAATCCCCCTAACAAACTGCCTTCAGGACTTAACTGATTAGGTCCTCAGACTTTTGTGAATCTCTTAATCACCTCATGGGTGCCTGATAAACACACAAGCTGCTGGGCCCCGCTCCTAGAATCCGTGGGGTAGGCAGGCCCAAGAATCTGTATTTCTTACACATTCCTAGATGATTCTGATGCTACCGGTCCAGGCAGTATACTTGAGAACCACTGAATTTAACAGTAAGCCAACAAAGTATTAACCCCTTCAATATATATATTTACCTCAGAGAGAATATTTTTATAATCTGATATTTTCAAATCAAATTAGGTATCATAGAAAAGACCTTTCTTATACCTTTTCCTTGGGATTAGGGTAATCACACATCTTCCATTTGCTCAGCACATTTCTGGTTTATCCTGTCATCCTGGCATCTGTAACTAGCTCTTCCTTTCACTCTTAAAAGTGTCCAGGTTTGGAAGAGAAATTATATGTCTAATCCTTTTAGGCTTGTTTACATTTTTGGCTTACATCTGGTTATACAATGGTTTCAGGGTCTAGGACCTCAGTGGTCTTAACCCCACCCAGGTGGCAGTGGTGTGGATAGGAGAGAGTGATGGAGGTTGAGAGGATCTTGGTCCTGGGGGAGAAAACAGCTCTGGTTTCTGGTTCCTGACCTCAGGTCCCCCTTTGATTTTCATGGGGGTTGGGGAAGTAAAGGTAGAGATAAAAAGGGATGGATAGATACTGAGCCTGGGTTTTAGCCTCTCTTCTAATTTGGCCAATACCCTGTCAGATTTAGCAATCAGCCTTGTCTGATATATACAACACAAAATTCAAAATAAAAAAGGATTTTGGGGTGTTGACATATCATGTAGAAAACAAAAGGTGGTAAAAAACTGAAGATCTCGACACATTTCCCTACCCCCTACTCCCTGCTCTTTCCCACGTAATGGGAACAGAACCAAAATTACTCTTTCCTCTCAATGGCCACTGCCATTTTATTCTCCAAGCTGGCTCTGAAACCTTATAGAGGGCAAACACTTGCTCTTTGGTGACCTTGCAAATATTACTTCCTGAAGTCCAGGTTGCTAGACTGGTAAAGAGGGTAACTGTGGGGGCACAGTTACTCTCACATGAGGAGAAGTCTCATGAGACCACCATCTTCTGAGTCACAGGGAAGGATGCCTTGATGTAAATTATGCTGTGGGTGTGCTGTTGCAGGGAGGGGAAGAAGAATTGCTTTTCCACCCTTAATGGCATCTCATGACTTTCAGACTTGTTCTAGACAGCTTTTCAACACAATGATTTAATGAGAAAAGTGATTTTTGTCTACACTCTTATGTAATACCTACTTCTTGATAACTGCAGGTCTCCTTACTTAAAATGGTTTATTTGAGTTGAGTTCTACCCTATAAATACATACAACTGGCTATAGCTTTAATAGAAATGCTAGAGTGTGAAAGAGCTGTACCTAATTTATATAGCCTCTCAACTCTCTAGGTTATTAGATAACGTTACTCCAACCTTGTCCTGTATAATCTATAACCCGCGGTATTGCTATATCTGGGACTCTGGTTTCAGGTAACTGGAAGTTTGCTGGAGGCAGAGGGGAAAGTTAAATGGGGGAGCCAACTGAATGCATAGAGCAAAACAGGCAGGAGACACTTATTAATGTTAAAAGGAATAACAAAATTTACTGGTATTTTTTAGGTACTTGCTTTATGTAAACATTGTTCTCCTTATTGTAAGTACAGTTCAGGGGACAACCATTGCCTGTGGGAGTTTTGTTCTAACAGGGATGACCTAAATTTAACCAACACTCCTCCCAACTATCGCCACCTCCTACTCAGTGTCACAGACTGTTGTGGCTGTCATATCAAAATGCCACAGACTGGTAGCTTAAACAACAGAAATTTGTTTCCTCGTAGACTGAAAAGTCCAAGACCAAGGTGTCAGCAAAGTTCAGTTTCTAGTGAGGGCTCTCTTCTTGGCTTTGTAAAAAGCCCCGTGTGCTATGTCCCCGTGTGGTGACAGGAAATGGGAATTTCTTTTGGAGGGGATGGAGCATCTCTCTTCCTGTTATTATAAAGGCCACAGTTCTACCAGACTAGGGTTCTAATCTACCCATCTCATTTAACCTTAATTGTCTCCCAAAGACTCTCTTTCTAGATACTGCCGTACTGGGGGTTAGGACACATATGTGGGTTCAAAGACATCTCTTTCATGTTCTAATTCTGCTCCAGTCTGTACCCAAGCTGACTGGATTACTTACCTCGCTGAACTCAATCATCTGGTTTCCATCTCCTTTACTTCCCACCACCGATTTATTTGTTCAATGACATCCCAGGTCCTGTCAACACATCATCCCCATCTCCAGTCAACTGCCTTACCTTGAACTTCTGCCTAAAAAAGTGGACAGAAGTGATTAAAAATCAACTGAGCTATTTTTTAAATGTGAAAATCCAATCTTTGGATGTTCTGTGCTGAGACAGGCACATTGCTATGGCTTCTTCTCCCCTTTTCCCATCTTTGCCTATGTATTACAGTCAAGAGAATACATTGTATTCATGTATTTTAAGAAATCTATGTCACAAAAAATGTGAGTTGATGGATGTGTTAATTAACTAGATGGGGGGAATCCATTCACCATGTGTACATATATCAAATCATCCCAATGTATACTTTAAATGTCTTACAATTTTGTTAATCATACATCCATAGAGCTAAAAGTAAAAAGTACACACAAAAAAGAAGTCTAAAGCAGCTTTAACACACACATATGAGTGCACACATGCACATGCACACACGAATACCTCATTTTTTGGATGATTGCAAAGCTCAAGAGTCACATCAAAGAAGTTACTTCCTAATTAGCATGATATTTATGAACCTATAACCTATGTCAATTCTCTGCTCTCCCATCCCCACAGACCTGCTCAGTTCTACTGAGAAAGATGACAATGTGATTTGGTCTTGGTTCAGCTTTATACATCTTGATTTTTAGAACTGAAGTGTAGGAAAATAGTTCTGTCACATCTTTTGCAGTTTTATAGCACAGTGGCTTGAAAATGGGAGAGTAAAAGTACCATTAGAGCTATCTCTTTGATTTAGGCCACTCTCTCTAGAAATTTTTCCTAATAAATTATGAATAAGGTATCTGGGAGTACATGATTAACCCATTAGTGAAGATTGCTTCATTGCTTCGGTTGGAAAGGAGATAGAAAATGTGTCATCTGGCAGAGGTAGAAGTGTCAGGCAAGGTCTGAGAGAGTAAAACTTAAAGGGAGACAGTTGCTAAGAGAACTGAGGAGTTTCTCGAGATCAGTTTTGCCTGAGAAAGTCCAGGATTCTCATCCTGGCTCCATTACTATCCGGCAGGGAGACCTCCAGCAAATCACCCACCTCTAACCACCTTAGTTTCCTTGACAGTAAGGTGGCGATAATAGTAGTATATAAATTATATGATTGTTGGGAAGATGGAATGAGGTAATATAGACAAACATTTGCCAAACTGGTTCATCGTAAATACTCAATAAATGCTAATAATTATTGTTACATGAGAATGATAGAATTTTTTGCTCACTCCATTTTGTGTGCTTCTAAGACACAAATAACAACTTTCAAAAATGCTATAGAAAAGCATTGAAGCATTTTAATATTTTAAAATATTATCTTTTTATTACCCCTGAACAAATTGAACTCGATCCAAAAATGCACTAATGCTATTCTGAGAAGACAAAGTGATCCCAAGAGGATTATGTTAATGTGCCTTGATATACTGGTGTGACTCAAGCAAATCTTGCAAAGTTTTCGGCTCCTTCTGAAACCTCGGAGGATGAGGGCTATCTCACTATCTACACCCTACCAAACCTTAGTTCTGGGTTACATCCACTCTCCAAACTAATTTCACCTCATCCATCATAAATGTCCTCTTTTCCCTCTCAGCCTAGCCTGGCATCTCTCTAGTGACTTTATTTCCCCAACTCAGTTACAATGTACAGCCTCACATTTTTTGACCAATTTACTGACATAACAATAAATTCAAGATTATAAACCTCAAATGGGCCTTCAGCTATACATAGTATTCTTTCCAGCACTTTCCCAGTAAATTATCTGTAATTTCCACAATGACTATTTGAAACATTTCTAATCTCACTTAACGTTACTTAGAAAATAAAAAATTTCCAAAGGAACCTCTTAAAAATGACAAACCTATTGACCTAGATAACAGTCCTTATCTTCTTGCCTGTCGGATTAAGAGTAGTGTTCCTTCTATTAACTAACCTTTAAATCCCTCACCTGTACTTTTCTCAGGAACCTGACATATGCTTACTCATTTCCCTCTTTCATATATCAACTAACCCCTTTCAAATGTATCCTTCCTGTCAACATTTAAACCTGTGCAACCTTAGTTATCTTCAAGTGTAAGCCTTTCCAATCCTCACATCTTACTCCAGCTCTCACTCCATTTTCACCCCCCATCTTTACATAGTCAAACTTGTTTAAAGGTCACTAGTCTCTCAGTTTTCTTTCTTCATGTCCTTTTCTGGTAATCTCTGCAGTTTGGAATCCATGCCATCACAGTAAGCATTTCTTCTAGGGCCACCACTGACTTCCATATTGCTAAATCCACTCAGCTCTCAACAGCATTAGATGCTGTGAATTATTTCCTACTTTTAAACCCCTCATTCCTTGACATCCATGATCTTCCTGCTCTAGTTTTTCTCCTACCCTCCCGATATCTCTTTGTACTCTTTTGTAGGTTGATGCTACTTTTTCCAGCCATTAGATATAGAAGTTCCTCTAGCATCAGTTCTAATATCTCATCTCCCCAAGCAACGTTACTTACCCTTTACAGCTTAGACCCTTCAGACCAAGGTAACTAAATGCCTGTTTGGCATGTGCATGTACCGTAATACTTCAAACACATCAAACACATCCTATCCAAGGTTCATTTTCTCTCACTCCAGCATTTTCTCCCTAGTTGAAAGACATCTCTGTGGAAATAACTCCCCCCAAAAAAGCTACCCAAATGTGAACAAGAAAAGGCTATTTAGTCAGAGCAAGAACATCAGTCAACATAACTGGTATTTGGCAGAAACACAAAGGTGGGCAGAGGAGTGGGAATGCTTTATAGTGGAGAAAAAGAGAGGCTTAAAGTATGTCCTGATTAGAGGCTGTTGACATAGGGTAGTTGTTAAGTGGACTAACTAGAAGTGGCTTCCTTTATGATTGATTGAAAGTATATATTTGGTCTTCCCCAGTTGGTCCTACATTGGAAATGGGGGTAAAAGTTGGGAAATATGTCAGTTACCAATCAAGCACTGGCTGTTTTAAGCTGATTGTTGCAGGGATTCTTGTTTGGTTTCCTGGACAAGTTGCCAACATGGTAATCTGATATCCTGGGATGGCAACTATAAACAGTAGATTGACTTCCTGGGCTGTTTGTGCAGATTATGGGTCATATTCCTACTTTATATATGGTCTGGGCATTGTGTATTTATGTATTCAGTCTCTCAACTCCATCAGTCCAGTCAGGTAAACCAGAAACCAAAGGCAGACACAGTTATTGCCAACCCAATGGCCACTACTCACACTTTTGTAAAAGTGTTAAAAGCATTACACATCAACTATGTGCTTGGTCTGACGATAATCAGGAATGGTGCATTGTAAGTAACAGATCCTAAAATGAGAATTTAATTGAAGAAAGATGTACTGAGAACTCCATTATTCCAAGAGTGGGAACTAATAAGATTTGTCATTCAATGTCCAAATGTTTATTTGGTTTGGTTATTGGCTTATTACTTTACAGTAAAGATAACTTTATTACCTGAGGAAAATTCAGCCCATTCATATGTACTAGCTCTAGTCTTGCTGAATTCAGTATAGACTTGAAAGAGTCCAACTTGCTAAGGGAAGCTCTTTCTTCCAATAGCCTAAAATTTAAATAAAATTTAAAGGACTAAGACTTCTATGATTGAAGCTTTGGAGCATTGGAATAATGGGATTCTCACTGTGAATTTGTGTAAACAGAGAGAGGGACAGAAGATACACCTGAGAAAATAATAAGCCTCTGGCATCTTCTAAGCATTTCCTCTTAATCATTCTCTGCTTCACAAAAGGGAAAAGACTGATCGCCAAGATAAGTTTAAAGGAGGTATCCTCCCATACCATTGGAGATACTATTTTATATTTTAACTAGAGCCACTAAAATCAAAGCTACTGAGATTAGTAGAGGAAATGGCCTGGTGACTAGAAGACGATATAGATATCCTCAAGGCTTATGCACAGGAAGATGGTTGGCTCTGGTTTAACAGTATGGAACAGACTTGGAAAAAAGACCAGAAAGGAAGTTTAGTAATTTTTGTCTCTGAGTACAAGATTATTAAATTTACCACATGCCTGCTGAATATAATCTATAACAGACTCTGCAATGATTTTTGGGAGAGATCAAAGATTTTACAACTCATACCTAGAATGCTAAGAGGACATTCTACCCAATATACACCTCAGACATCACTTTGAAAAATAACAGATAAGAAAGATTCTTCCTTAGGGTGGAACCAATGATGTCCAGATTGATCGACTAACCCTTACCAAAGCAGAGTCCTTGCTTTTCCTGTATGAAAACATATGTTAACATGCCAGTTTTAAGTGAATGTGTTTTATCTCATTTTCTCTTTTTTGAATAGTAGTTTTAATTGTACTCATCCATTTATCTCTTTGGCATAGTAGTTTGGTGAGATACGATTGAATAATTTGGCTTCTACACTTAGAATACCTAAACTTGAGTAGTCATATTCAGACCTGATGCAGGGGAATACCTTTCCACTAGTTACCCCAGCAGGAAAAAAGAAGACTGGTTAAAATTTAAAATTTTCTTCATAGAAGAGGAAGTCAGTGTATTCTATGCATATGATTTCTTAAATGTATATGTGGGGTAATGAACATTTATGGACCTCGGGTAGTCAAACAAATGGACTGTGGCAGACGCTATGGGCAGACAATTCCACAGTCATTCTTTATACTCTTCCTAACTGCTTCTTCATTGATAAAACATTATGTTTATGTGTAAGTTCGTCATGTGTTTGGTGTAAGCTGATCCCTATTTCAGCCCCAATAAATCTGTTATTCTGAACCAATCTTGGCAATTCCATTTCACACCAGTGATTGTTCTAGGAATGAACACATGATACAGTTCTGGCCAATAAGATAAAAAAATAAATATTCTGAGAGGTTTCTAGAAATGCTTTTCTTGTCTTTAAAAAAATTAATAGAGCCCTGGCTGGCGTAGCTCAGTGGACTGAGCGTGGGCCTGTGAACCACAGTATTGTAGTTCGATTCCCAGTCAGGGCACATGCTTGGGTTGCAGGCCAGTTCCCAGAAGGGAATGCATAAGAGGCAACCGTACATTGATATTTCTCTCCCTCTCTTTCTCCTTCCCTTCCCCTCTCTTGAAAAATAAATAAATAAAATATTTAAAAAAATTAATAGAAAAAACTTTCTCAACATGATAAGAAATATCTACAAAATGTATCTAGTTAACATTGTGCTTAATGGTGAGAAACTGAAGTCTCTCCCACTAAGGTCAAATATAAGGCAAGGATATCTCCTCTTACTACTCCTTTACATCATATGGGATGTCCTAGCTAATACAATAAGACAAGAAAAGGAAATAAAATATATATAAATTGGGAAGGAAGAAATAAAACAGTCTTTGTGGATTACATATCATCTATGTAGAAAATCTGAAAGAATCAACAAGAACAACACCCTCTGGAACTACTAAGTGATTATAACAAGATTATAGAAAGGAGGAAAGATTAATAAAAAACATCAACCACTGTCCTACATACCAGCAATAAAAGCAGATTTTGAAATTTAAAACATAATATCATTTATATTGACAACAAACAAAATATGTACAAGATCTATATCAATAAAACTGCAAAACTTATTAAAGAAATCAAAGATGAATTAAGTAAATGAAGAGATATTTATGGAGAGTAAGACTCAAAATTGCCAAGATATTAGTTCTTTACACTTTGATCTGTAAATTCAATATAATCCTAATACAAAGCCTAGTGAGTTTTTCATGAATATTGATGAACTGATTTTTAAGTTTTCTTTTTTCTTTCTTTTTATATGGAAACACAAAAGCACCAGCATAACTAATGTAACATTTAAAGAGAACAAAGTGGCTCCAGGTTCCAGCCAAGACGGAGGTGTAGGTAGAAAGGCTTTACTTCCTCACACAACCAGAAGAAGGATAACAACCACTTCAAAAACAAAAATCAACCACAGCTGCCAGAAAACCAAAGTGTAAGGAATCTCAACAATGAAGTAGTTAAAAAAGATACTTTCATGCAGACAGGTAGGAGGGGTAGAGGTGGGCAGCTGGGATGGAGAGGTCTCGCAGCAAGGCAGCAGCTGGAGGACTAGGCAGTCCCACATATGTGAGTGGATAAGCCCAGAACAGCTGGGGAGAAAGACAAACTGCACAACCCAGATTTGCAGTTCAGGAAAATAAAGCTTCAAAACCTTTGGCTGTAAGAATCTGTGGGGTTGCAGCAGTAGGAGAAGCTCCCAGTCTCACAGGAGGGTCCAGCGGAGAGGCCCATAGTATCCTAGGAAGTACACAAACCCACCCGTCCAGGGAATCAGCACCTGAAAGGGCACAATCAGCTTGAGTGAAGCAAGGGAAGTGGTGGAAAGTGGGGTGAGAGCCAAGCAACATAACAAGCAGCATTGTTCCCTCTCTGATCCCTCCCCACATACAGCACCACAGTGCAGTGATGTGGGTGCACTGCTTCATGAATATCTAAGGCTCTGCTTGTTACAATGTAACAGGTACACAGAGACAAAGAAATATGGCCCAAATGAAAGAACAGATCAAAACTCCAGGAAAAAGAGCTAATCGACGAGGAGATAGACAATATATCACATGCAGAGTTCAAAACACTGGTAATCAAGATGCTTACAGAAATGGTTGAATATGGTCACAAAATAAAGGAAGAAGTGAAGGCTATGCAAAGTGAAATAAAGAAAAATATACAGGGAACCAATAGTGAAGAGAAGGAAACCAGGACTCAAATCAATGATTTAGAGCAGAAGGAAGAAGTAAACATCTAACTGGAACAGAATGAAGTAACGAGAATCCAAAAAAATGAGGAAAGGCTGAGAAACCTCTGGAATAACTTCAAATGTTCCAACATCCAAATCATAGGCATGTCAGGAGAAGAGGAAGAGCAAGAAATTGAAAACTTATTTGAAAAAATAATGCAGGAGAACTTCCCCAACCTGGCAAAGGAAATAGACTTCCAGGAAGTCCAGGAAGCTCAGAGAGTCCCAAAGAAGTTGGACCCAAGAAAGCACAGACCAAAGCACATCATCATTACATTAGCCAAGATTAAAGATAAGGAGAGAGTCTTAAAAGCAGCAAGAAAAAAGGAGACAGTTACCTACAAAGGAGTGCCCATAAGACTCTCACCTGATTTCTCAAAAGAGACCTTGCAGGCATGAAGGGGCTGGCAAGAAGTATTCTAAGTCATGAAAGTCAAGGACCTACAACCAAGTTTGCTCTATCCAGCAAACCTTTCATTTAGAATGGAAGGGCAGATAAAGTGCTGCCCAGATAAGATCAAATTCAAGGAGTTCATCATCATCAAGTCCTTATTATATGAAATGTTAAAAGGACTTATCTAAAAAAAAGAAGATGATCAAAACTCTGAACAGTAAAATTACAGCAAACTCACAACTATTAACAACTGAACCTAAAACAAAAACAAACTAAACAAACAACTAGAACAGGAACAGAATCACAGAAATGGATGTCACATGGAGAATTATCAGTAGGGAAGGGGTGGGGAGAAAATGGGGGAAAATATACAGGGAATAAGAAGCATAATTTCTAGGTACAAAAATAGACAGGGGGAGGTTAAGAGTATTACAGAAAATGGCAAAACCAAAGAACTTATATATATGACCCATGCATATGAACTAAGGGGAGAGGAATGCTGAAGGGAGGGCAGTTGCAGGCAGGAGAAGTTAAAGGGCAGGATAAATGGGACGACTGTAATAGCATAATCAGTAAAATATACTTAAAAATAAAGGGAACAAAGCTAGAAGACTAACACTGCTGAACTCCTAAACTTAGTATACAGAGACAATAATCAGTCAGTGTGGTATTGGTGAAAGAACAAATAGACAGATGGAATAGAATAGCTCCTAAACAAGCCCACAGAATCAACTGATCTCTGACAAAGTACCAAAGGCAATACAATGGAGCAAAGATAATCCCTTCAACAAGTGGTGCTGGAAAAACTGAACAGCTAAATGCAAAGTGAAAAAAGGAACCTAGACACAGACCTTACAGCCTTCACACAACTTAACTCGAAATGGACCAAAGACCTAATTGTAAAATGTAAAACTATAAAGTGTCTAAAAGATAGTACAGGAGAAAACTTAGATGGCCTTGTGTATGGTGATGGCTTTTTAGATACAATACCAAAGGCACAACCCATGAAAAAAAAGGATTGATAATCTGGAATTAATTAAATAAAAAATTTTGCTCTGAAAAAAAATCACCAAGAGAATGAAAAGTCACAGACTGAGAGAGAATATTTTCAAAAGACACATCTGATAAAAGACTGATATCTAAAATATACAAACTTCTTAGAATTCAATAAAAAGAAAACAAATAACTTGATTAAAAAATAGGTCAAAGACCTTATGAGACACCTCATGAAAAAGTACTGTACAGGTGGCAGATAAGTGTTTGAAAAGATGCTTCGCATCAGATGCCATCAAAGAAAAGCATGTTAAAACAACAATGAAATACCACTACAGACCTATGAGAATGGCCAAAATCTGGAGCACAGACCAAGGCAAATACTGGCCAGGGTATGGATCAACAAGAACTCTGCTTCAGTAACAGTGGGAATGCAGAATGATACAGCCACACTGGCAGACAACTTGGCAGTTTCTTACAAAACTAAATATACTCTCACCATATGACCCAGCCATCATACTCTTTGGTATTTACTCCAAGGAGTGGAAGATGTATTCCCACACACAAACCTGCACATGATGTTTATAGCAGCTTCTTTGGCAATTGTTAAAACTTCAGTAAGTAAATGGATAAACTGTGGTACATACACATAATGGGAATTATTCAGTGTTAGAAAGAAATGAGCTATCAAGCCACAAAAAGACATAGAGGAATCTTAAAATACATATTGCTAAGTAAAAGAAGATAATCTAAAAAGATTACCTACTGTATAATTCTAACTATATGACATCTGGAAAATGCAAAACCATGAAGACACTAAAAAAAGTCAGTGGTTGCCATAGATTGAGTCTGGATGGATGAATAGGCAGGGCACAGAGAAATTTTAGGGCCTTGAAACTTATCTCTATGACACTGTAATGATGGATACATGCCATCATACATTTTTCCAAACCTGTAGAATATTCAAAACCAAGACTGAACTGTAATGTTAACTACAGAGCTCAGGTAACTATGATGTGTCAACATAGGTTCATCAACTGTAAAAAATGTACCACTCTGGTAGGGGATTTTGATAAGGGAGAAGTTATGCATGAGTGGGGGAAGCAGGCATATGGGAAATCTCTATGATGTCCTCTCAATTTTGCTGTGAAAGTAAAACTGCTCTATGAAAGTAAAGTCTTAGAGAAGAGGAATACTTGAGCAAATAGTAAGATATATGATGTTCTTAGAAGTACTCAATATCGAAAATATGTCAATTCTCAGGATTCATTTATGTATGTAATATAATTCCAATGAAAACATCATTCAGTCTTTTTCTGAAAACAGATGAAGTCAGCTTCAAAGTTTATTTGGAAGAATAAGCAAGCACATTTTTCAGGAAACTTAAAAAAAAGTCAATGTTGGGAAGACGGTGGAGATAGCTCACAGATATTAAGATATTATGTAAACTTCTACAATTAAAATAGTATGTTCATGTGTATGAAGAAAGAGGTAAACTAATGAAACAGGATAGAAGACCCAGAAACAGATCTGAATACATTAAAAGATTCAGGATATGATAAAATGTTTTCTCAAATCAGTTACTTGAGGGAAGATAACTGACTTTTTATCAAGTTGATAAACTGAGTAGAGAAATGGAAAAAGATGAAAATAGAATGGGATCTCTCACAATAAACATATTCCACACACAGCAGAGAATTGAATATAAAGAATAAAATCATACAAATGTTTCATTAATTATGAGGGAAAATTGATAAGTTTGAGTATACAGAAATAAAAGCTGTTGTGTAACAAAAAACATCAGGAGTAAAATAAAATGCCAAATGACAAAATAGGAAAAATATTTTTATATTAATTCATAAAACACTATAATCTTAGATGTTATCCAAATATATATTTAATATATAAAGACTTTCTCAAAATTTAGGAGGAAAAGTCTTACAACACAATAGGAAAATGAGCAAATGATATAAACAGAGAGATAACAGGAAAATAATGCAAATGGCCCTGAATATTTGAAAAGATGTTTAGTTTTGCTTCTAGCAAGACAAATGCAAAAGAGAATATAGTGTAATTCTACTTTTCTTCTATCAGATTGGCAAAAGAGCCAAAATCTGACGATAGTCATCATTAGCCGGGCTATCAGGAAACAAACATTCTGATATGTTGCTGGTGGGAAGGCAAAGATGTACAGCATCATCGTGGAAGGAAATTGTGTTCAGTGCTGAAATTACCCTTCAAAAGAGCAACCCCTCTTCTGGGAATCTGTTTCAAAGACACATTGGAAAAGATATAAAATGATGTATATGAACACTATCTGTAATAGCAAAAGGATGGGATTTATTCAAATGTCTGTCTAAATAAAGGACTGGTCGAGTAAATTATGGTACAGCCATAAATGGCATAGGAAACAGCTATAAAAGGGATTGAGGAAGACCTTTATATTATCGCTATAGAGTGATCACCAGGGAATATTAAGTGATAAAACTCTATGGGCAGAATGGTATGTCTAGTATGCCATCCTTTGTAAGAAAAGAAGGGGTATATACATCTTCATATTTGCTTTTATTCTCTGAAACAAACAATGAGGGAATAACCATCAAGCTAAAACAAATGTTTACTAGAGAGTAAGGAAGGTGATAGTCAGGGGACAGGGATGAAATGCTTTTCCTTCTGGACGTGGCTGTGTACACAGTGATGACTGGTCGTCACTCTCGCCAGCGTGAAACCATGATGGACACGACCCCAAGGCTCGTGGTACGCACTGAAGATGGTGGAGTGGACCCAGAATAAATCTGAGTTCTTGATGACATTAGAGCTGATAAATCAACAACAAAACCACTACATTTGCAGACTTTTATTATGCAGTATAACACTTAACCACATTGAGTTGTCTTTTTACTCTGACTTAAAGCCAAAAGAATACTAACTGATACATTATCACTTAGTCACTGTAAAACATGATAAATGATTCATGAAAAGTATCTACTATCACACCTCATAACACAGTAAACATTTAATAAATGTTAGTAATGCTATTAACTGCTTTTCCATTTTTTAACCTATCACCCAATTCTTTCTATCATCATCAATTCCTCAGTTTCATAGATATGCTTTTCTTTTTTCCATCCTCACTAATAGTTACCATAGTCTTTCTTCTGGAATGTGTAGAAGCATATGCTTTGTGTAGTTTTCTGCCTGGGTGACCTACAATATTTTACAACTGCAAGGAAATGAATTTTCCAACCACCTGAGGGAGTTCTCTCCCTCCTTGGGTCTCCATATGAGGATGCAGCTGGATGGCATCCTGCTTTCAATTTCACCATCCCCTGAACAGAGAACCCAGCCATGTTGTGCAAGACTGCTGACACACAGAACTGTGAGATAATAAATGGATGTTGTTTCAAGTCTCCAACCTGGTGATAATTTGTTATACTGCAGTAGGAAACGTGTGTGTGTGTGTGTGTAACGAAACTGTATGATTAGGTGTTTAAAAGCTAACATGTGAAGAACAAATTCCTTCTCTTTCTCATTATCCACATACCTATGTTTATATCTATAACATAAACAAGAAGTGACGATTCTTATCATCCAAAGGACAAATGTTAGGAAAAACAGCACATCCACCATTTTTACATATCACCAAGGACTACATAAACGCACATCTCTTTCACTCCGTCTCCTTTAGTTTGTCATAAATTCCCTACAGTGCAGTAACCTTCCCATCTTCCCACAGGCTTAGCTAAGAACCTAGAAGTGAAAGCAACTGAACTTTTAACTCAGAGAAAACAGCAGTCCCCAAAGGTTTACAACTGTGAAGAGCTTTCTCCCTTATTACTGTTGTTGACTCTTCATTTTATTAGTTCCTCTATATGGTTGAGGAGAGGGGGTTGGTGCTTTTTGCTCTTCTGACCTGACCAAGATCAAGATTTTCTTTGAAAATCTTGGGGCTTCAGTAAGATCAGTGTCAGCTTTATATGTTTTTCAAGCTAAATCCCAACTGGCTTGGATTATTTAGACTAAGAACTTGGACATTCATCCAGATTCTATCTCCTAATGTGTTTCAAATAAAAATGAATTTGGTCAGCAGACTCAAAGAAGCCATATCTAAAAAAGCATAATGACCTCTTTTCCCATTTTTATGACTGAAAACAACTATACAAGTGTATAGAAACCTCTACTTAGGTAGGAAGCCTTTGTGCAATCCCTATGTAGATTAAAACACCTAACAATTATTAAACAATTATATGCCATGCCCTGTGTGCACTTTAAGTGTGTTAATTTAACTTTTTGAGAAAGGTATCATAAGTTCTAACCTCATATCTTTTTGTATAATGAGCAAACTAGAGTATGTAAATAACTTGCCCAAGACCACATAGCTGACAACTGGAACAGTCAGGAACCCAGAGATTCTAGTTCTCAAGTTGTGTATTGAATGTCTATTCTATTCTGAAACAAGATGTATTATTTCTCTCAGTTTACAAATCTTCTGCAAGCAAAGTGCAATGTTTAGCAGAGGATCTCAAAAGCATGTTTCTGCTTGGGAGATGAAATGCACAGGCATGAATACAAGGAAACATTTAAAACCCAGCAAGGGAGTCCAAACCTTTCCCTCTCCAAACATTTCCTTCTCCTTCAAGACTGTTACTGGCAATAAAAATGAAGAATAAGGAAGCCTACTTTGAAACTTCTGCTTAGAGCCTAGACAATTCAATATGGCACCATAAAACAGACAGTACAGTTTAAGAGTTATAACAAGACAGCACCTTGCAGTTTAAGTTATGAGACAAATAGGTCTTGAAAGGTGACTCCCTGGGTCCTTTATAACATCTTCTTAGAAACAAAATATGCTGTACTTGAAATGCTTGTTTTGAAATAAATGAAAGTAAAATTCATTTCTCTTTTCCCAGGCTGTTTGTTACTATAACTGATGTGAAGATATTAGACAGTGTGTGTATGTGCACATGCACATATTTACAAAATAAATACAGAAAGGCATAAAATGTATAAAAGGGGTTTTCCCTTGCTGGAAGAAAAGGTTTTAGAACTACCCAATTCTCTTCCTACCTTGTCTCAAATGGGCTTTGAAGACAGAACTAGCACAACTATATGTCTCTGGAAATACGGCTTTCTGAAGCTGGTATATCTTGAAAGTGCTATAAATTAAATTGTATGTCATAAAGTAAGGTGTACTGATTTATAGGAGGTTTGCAATGAATCATTTCTAACACAAATCGTTACCCTTTAAATGATTGATTTGGAACTGAATGTGTGCCGCATTGGTTTTAAAGAAACGGCTCAGTTCAGGCTTCCTCATCTCGCATCTGATCCACGCCGGGATATTTCTAACTGCTTTCCCCATCCCGAATCTCACACATTCATGCACGTTCTCTTGAACCCCCCAAGTTGTTTCTGTATAACATCCAGAGTAGAGGCTCTTAATATGGATCCATGGATAAATTCAATGGCCCATAAACTTGGATAAAATTGTATATCTTTATTTTCACTGCTCTCTAACTGAAATTTAGCATTTTATTCCATCATGAATGGAGGCAACAAGACTCAATATTATTTGCAGTAGCAGTGACCTTGACACAAGATGAATCACATTTTCATATCTTATTACAAATATAGTATCTTCAAATATTATTTAAGCTTACCACCATGAAAAACTATTGTAGTTATTAGACCTGCTGCTAGATCTTACTATTTAATGCATTTAATTGAGTGCATATTACTCTATTGCAATTTATTTTTTTGTATATTTTCATCACTGTATTTCAAGGTAATTGGTCTAGTTTAAAAGTCTGTATGTCTTTAAAAAACAATTCGGAGCCTCTATTGGCTTTGTCATACTGCCAAAAGGGTCTGTGGCACACACACAAGAATTAAGAACTGTTCTGAAAGAATCTTCCTAGATTAAAGTCCTCATAATGGCACCACCTTACCTTAAGCTTCCTCAGTGGTACCAAATCACCTGCCTAACAGTGCCCCAGGCCTCTGTGGTTCATAGAAGGTCTTCCACGGTTTCTGTGTCTCCCTCTGCTTCCTTGTCACCTGTGTGCTCATCCTTGTACTCTGCATTCCACCAGTTCCAAGCTGTTCCAGATTTCCAGGTGCCCTAAGCCATCCAAGATCTCATTTGTCTTTGGGCACAGTTTGTTCTCTGATAAATGGTTTCTTCCTGATTGGCTCCTGATAAATTCCTATTCATCCTATGAGATCCAGCTCAAAGTCACCTGTCTGTGTGGCATAATGACTCTTCATCCTTTCCAGACACAGGACAATCACTTGTCTCTTTGCTTTGCTCCTGCATACCCTACCTGTGTTAGCACTCAACACGGGGCATCATGGTTGTCTGTTTACAGGTCCTTTGATTTTAAAGGGTTATAAGTCTGGGAGCTCTTCATACTGTCTGCTGTGTAATGGTGCCTAGAATGTTCTGGGCCTTTAATGCACATGAGCTTTACTATTGTCCAAAAGTATTAAATAAATAAGTAAATCTTGAATTGGCTCAAAAGCTGTTTTTTCAGGCAGTGTAGGACTCTCAACTCATTAGGAAGTGGGACTGGCTAATTTGCTTTGTGGATAGCTTCTTTGTGAAGTAGAACTGCTCAATTCCAAATGCTAGTGTTGATGTCCTGGCCCCTCTGTGTGGATTAATTTACATCTTCAAAATGCTCACAAGGAGACTTCTTCAGTGATAAAAGAGCCTTCAAGCTAACAGTGTAACTCTTTGTGATGTCTCCGAGTGGCACCCCCTCCTGAAAATTAGACTCCTTTTTTTTTATAAATTACTTTATTGTTGTTCAATTAAGTAATTATAAAAATTACTTGTCTGCATTTTCTTGCCACCACTCCCCTCCACCACAGCCAAACTGACCTCCTTCCCTTTCTTACACTCTCCCCCTTGGTTTTGTCCCTGTGTCCTTTATAGCAGTTCCTGAAAACCCTTCTCCCCACTGTCTCCTTCCCCCTCCCCTCTGGCTATTGTTAGATTATTCTTAATTTCAATGTCTCTAGTTATATTTTATTTGCTTTTCCCCTGTGTTGATTATGTCCCCTAAGAGCCCTGAAACACCAATCCAAAAAAACCTATGCACCCCAATGTTCACAGCAGCACAATTGACAATAGCCAAGTGCTGGAAGCAACCTAAGTGCCCATCAGCAAATGAGTGGATCAAAAAACTATGGTACACTTACACAATGGAATTCTACACAGCAGAGAGAAAGAAGGAGCTTCTACCTTTTTTTGGCAGCATGGATGGAACTGGAAAGCATTATGCTAAGTGAAATAAGCCAGGCAGTGAGGAACAAATACCATATGATCTCACCTTTAACTAGACTCCTCTTTATATACATCATTTGTTCATCTATTCATTCACTCATTCAGCAAATATTTCTGAGAGACTTTACTACCTGCCAGATACTATCTGGGAGATTCAGTAATGAGTGAGACAAACCTTATTCTTGCTCTCATGAAGTTTACTTATAACATAGGGCAGTACTGCCCAATAGAACTTTCTTTACTGAGAAAAATAACAAATAAAAAAACTGATAAATATCCACATTTCCCACTACAGACACCACTAGCCAAATGTGAGTATTGGGCCCTAGAAATGTTGCTTATATAAAACAGAAACTAAATTATTAAAAAATTTTAATTTAATTTAAACAACCATGTGTTGATAGTAGGTACTCTATTGACAGTGCAAGTCTAGAAGGTGCGTGATAGAAAGGAGTAAGTAAACAAATATGTGAATGAATAGATAAGAAAAAGCAGATGGACTTCCGCCAAGATGGAGAAGTAGGTGGAGGGTCCACCTCGCCTCTGTGCACAACCAAATCTAAGAACAACTATTTTTAACAGCAGTCACAACCAAGCCACACGGAAAATCGACAATACGGAGTCCAAAGGACAACTAGATACTCGGCTGGACCGGTACGAGGAGCGAGGCCAGAAGCAGAGCAGGTTAGCAAGAAAAAATTCCCGGGCGGTGCACGGTGCGCGCAGGCAACCGAGGGCGCTGATCGCCAGTGAGCTGGCTGCCAGAGCGCACAGGGAATAGGCCGGTGGGTCACTCAGTCGCGCGCATTTACGTGCAGAGAAACCAGTGAGAAGGGAAACCCGCGCGGTGCAGCAGGCTCGCAAAATTAGGATCGGATAAGCAAGCCTGAGGCGTTTGAGTGTCTGGATGCGCTGGGCTAGCGGAGAGGAACGCCATCGCTCCCTCTCTGACCCCGCCCCCACACACAGCGTCACAAACCAGCGACCTGGGTCACCCTGTCCTGGTAAACAACTAAGGCTTCGCTCCGCTCACTAAACAGCACGAATAAACCAAAAATGGCTCTAGAACAACTCAGAGCCCCAGAACCGATAGACCTAAGTGATGAAGAAATAGCCAGTCTTTCAGATGCACAGTTCAAAACACTGGTTATAAAGATCCTTACAGAACTGGTGGATTTTAGTCACAAATTAGAGAAACATATGGAAGCTAAATTAATTGAAATGAATGGGGATACAAAAGATACCAATAGTGATGGAAAGAAAATTGGGACTCAAATCAAGGAGAACACCAGACAGAAGAAAAAAGATGATCAAGCAGAAAGGAATGAAGAAATAAGAATTCAGAAAAATGAGGAGAGGCTTGGGGAAACTCCAGGACATCTTTAAACGTTCCAACATCCGAATTATAGGGGTACCAGAAGGGGGAAAGGCACAACCTACCAGTTGAAAAATTATTTGAACAAATAATAAAGGAGAATTTCCCCAAGATGGCAAAGGAAATAGACTTCCGAGAGATCCAGGAAGCTCGGAGAGTCCCGAGGAAGTTGGACCCGGGAAGGAACACACCAAGGCACATCATAATTACATTAGCCAAGATTAAAATGAAGGAGAGAATCCTAGAAGCAGCAAGAGATAAGGGGACAGTCACCTACAAAGGAGTTCCCATCAGACTGTCAGCTGATTTCTCAAAAGAGACCTTACAGGCAAGAAGGGGCTGGACAGAGGTATTCCAAGTCATGAAAACCAAAGATCTACAACCAAGATTGCTCTACCCAGCAAAACTTTCATTTAGAATGGAAGGACAGATAAAGTGCTTCTCAGATAAGGTCAAATTCAAGGAGTTCATCAG
This sequence comes from Artibeus jamaicensis, assembly GCF_021234435.1. Lineage (NCBI taxonomy): Eukaryota > Metazoa > Chordata > Mammalia > Chiroptera > Phyllostomidae > Artibeus > Artibeus jamaicensis. The sequence continues at coordinate 36,726,737 of NW_026522030.1, read as the reverse complement.
CACCAAGCCCTTACTATATGAAATGTTAAAGGGACTTACCTAAGAAAAAGAAGATAAAAAAGATGAACAGTGAAAGGACAGCAAACTCACAGTTATTAAGAACCACACCTAAAACAAAAGCAAACTAAGAGGATAGCTAGATCAGGAGCAGAACCATAGAAATGAAGATCACAGGGAGGGTTAGCAACAGGGGAATGGGAGGAGGGGAAGGGGGGAGAAGGTACAGAAAATAAGTAGTATAGACAGTAGATAGAAAATAGGGGGGAGGGTAAGAATAGTAGGGGAAATACAGAATCTAAAGAATTTGAGACACATGTTCATGAACTAAAGGGGGAAATGGTGGGGGGAGGGGTATGCAGGGTGGAGGGGAAGGGAGGGGGGAATAGAGCAAATGTAATGGCATAATCAATAAAAAAAAAAAAGAAAAAGCAAATAAAAAGAAAAACCATGGATATGGAAAAGCGCCAATGCAAAGAATTAAGTAGGTCAATGTACAGTCATTGGGGTGTCAGAAGAAATGGGAAATCAAGGCAGAGGAAGTAGAAACAATTGCAAACCTGTAAGGGTTCTATGCATGGCTTGTTTGAGGGGTACAAAGGCATTGTACCTGGAGAGCAGTAGGGTACAGCGTAGGTCTGATGGGGGTTGGTGCCACATTGCAGGATCTATAAACCAGTAAGTAGTTTGGATTTTTTTCAAGTGCAATGAGAAGTCATAGAGGGTCTTGGATAAGGGGATGTCATGATTTTGTCTGCATTTCATAAAGCTCATGTTGATAACTGAATATAGAATGGATCTCAGAATGAAAGCCAGTAGTCCTGGGATGAGATAATGACAGGTTTGTGTTGGGGTAATGGTAATGGAGGTAGAGAGAAGTGGATGGAATCAGTATGTATTCTAGAGGCAACGCCTCATTTTTTTGCACCAATCAAGTGTGTACAGTCAGGAAGAGAGAGAACCAAGAGTTATAAGTGTCACTCTGACCACCAACATGCCCTGGCAGGTTAGTATGTGCATCTCTATAAAGAATGTAACTGGGATACAGATACATAGTCATACAGACATGAATTAAAATCCTGACTGCTTATCAGCAGCATAACTTTGCATGAGATATTTACTGTCTCCCAAACTTTATCAATAAAATGAAGTTATAGAGAATTAGGTAAAGTACTGCATAAAATATTGATGTCTAACATATAATAAATGCCTAAAATGTGTTAGCTGTTAATTAAAAATACCTTGGCCAGTGTTAGCAATCCAAGTTACTATACAATATATCTAAGAAATTTATCCAGGAGTATGTACCCCAAAGCCCATGATCTTCCCACAGTTCCATGGTTCCCGTGCTTGCGAACTACCTGATTTGGGTTCTTTCCCTTCCTTACTTCTCTAATGCTCCCTAAAAATAATTTTTAAAATTTAATTTATTTTTTGAACTTGGAAAGTGCCACTTCCTGAAATTGGCTCTGCCTCCTGCTCTCTGGCAGGGAAGTAGACAATTTTATCTCTCAAATATGTATGTTCAGGTAAACTCTTTCCTTCATTGTTTCCGGTTTTCCTCCTCCCAGCCCACCTTACTCTGCAAAGCAACCTCCCCAGCTTACTCAGCATCCAGAGCTCACCAGCAAGGCATGGAGCACTGACTGCTCTTTCCCAGCCTACAGTTAAACACAAGATCAGCTACATTCCTGCTGACTCTGCTTCTGCTGTGCATTCTATTTAATAAACCTCCAGCCACTTTGGGTGTGAGAAACAAAGAGATGGCAGGCAATTTATTTATCCCTGCTGATCAATTAGAAACATGGACCCAGATCCGTATCAGCATCTCCAAAACGCCTTTTCTGATTTTCTGCAGTGTGGTCTGCATTTGACTTTGCATTTGCCCAGGTGATTCATGGGACCCATGTGGACACTCCTAATGAACAACCATCACCAGTGCACATATAGGGGACGTTTGCAGAAAACAGAACATGTAGGTTTTCATGATACCTGCTTTTCTGTGTGTTTGTTTAATCTCATCAGCATTTTCCTGCCTTACATTTGGCTGAAAATCATTCTAGGAGTCTTTATAGTGCAGCACATACAGCCAGAACATTCCAGAGTTAGAGTATCTAGTGAACTCTCTTTGAATTGTCCTCGTTAGGTTTTCCTAAAAAGACTTATTCAAAAATGCATTTAAATCAATGGGTCAACCAAATTTTCTCTAGGTCAGGGTAGATAAGAAGTAGGAGAGAGATGGATCACTAGCTACTTTCAACTCTTCTTTTCCCCTAAATTGTGCATGTTAGATAATATTTTTTAAAAAATCTCATCAATTTGATCTCTAAATGCAACACACTGGGTCCATTTTTATTCAAACCTTTTTTCGTGTTGGCATTTGTCATCCCTGTACATCAATTGCCCCATCAATTAGGAAAGACATCTGGTAGGATTTTTTGACATTTTTCTTTCATTAGTCTATGCCAGAACCTGCTAAAGAAGAGTGAGATGTTGCTTGCCTAGCCATTCGTAATTCTGCGACAGGAGACATTTGTTTTAATTAGCTATATCAGAAGTTCCTAGCATCTTTCCACATGTGTGGCAAGATGACAGATCAACTCAGCATTCCAGGCTCTTAAAAACTAATCCCCCCCAAAAAGCCCTGCAAAACCCCAGCTGCTGTCTGTTCCTATACACACCAATTGCTACCATTGCAGACAATTTCAGGAAGAAACTTAATCTGATCACTTTGTCCATTAGCTCTATGTATCTCTTTACTGTAATGTAGAATGCATTTTTAAAATTGGCTTGGGCTTGTTTACCCCAGGGGACTGAGAACTGCTTCAGAGCAATTACTATCTTATTTGTTTTTATAATCACAAAATCTAGTGTTTTATACATTGAAGTCATGGTATAGTTGAATTAATAAAAGCTCTTTCTTCACCTTTTCAGGTGAATGCCCAATGATATTCTTTCCTTAAAAATATTGATCACATATTCACGGAAACATAGTTCTGCCTATCATTTTAAGGGCTTAAGAACTTTTACCTACAGATATGAACTCATCCTGTACAGTCTGTATAGAACGTGAGGTCTTTGGTGGTCAAATGCATAGGCCCAATATTTTTGGATCTCATGGGGAATCTGATAAAGAAGTGCAACATCATGGATGGAACTAGAAAGCATTATGCTAAGTGAAATTAAGCCAGGCGGTAAAAGACAAATACCATATGATCTCACCTTTAATAGGAACCTAAACAACAAAACAAACAAACACACAAACAAAATATAGCCAAAGACACTGAAATAGAGAACAGGGTGACAGTGACCAAAGGGGAGAGGGGAGGGAATTTCAGGAAAAAAGAGGAAGGGTCTACAGGAACAATTATAAAGGACACATGGACAAAAACTAGGGGGGAGTGGAAATGGGAGGGAGGTGGGGAGGGCTGGGTGGGTGGGCTGGGATGGGAATAAAAGACAGAAAACTGTACTTGAAAACAATTAAAATAAAATAAAATAAAATAAAATAAAATAAAATAAAATAAAATAAAATTAAATTAAATTAAATTAAATTAAAAAAAAAAAGAAATGCTCTCCTTTGGTGCCTGCTCTATACTGACGCCAAAGGATTTGGGCCACCCATGTCTATTTCAAACAAATCTTGAAAGTCAAAGCAAGTAAACAGGACACCTGAGAGCACTATTCAATTGGCTCATGAAGGACCCAGCACACTGAGATGGTAACTGTCCCACCACACATTCACTTCCATGACCAAGGCACTCAGATTGTGTCCAAGGTCAAGAGTGAATTATTGGCCGAGTCATGGTACTAAATAATACTAGTTTGGCTCACTGGGTCTTTCTAATATACTGAACACTCTGATTTAATAGTTTTTTGGAATTACTTTTTTTTTTCACTTAGTGACTTCAAGTTTTCTGTTGTTGGGTTTGGTAATTATCTGGTTAAATTGCCTCTAAAACTTTAACATTTACTACCTAGTATTTCAAAGTAGCTATTTGGTGCTTATGACTAGGTGGACGTAGATAAAACTTTTTTTGGGTCTCAGGAATTTTGGGAAGGGCTGCCATTATTTATTCACCAAGAAGAGAAAATTTCTAATCAGTCATGATTATCCCTTTAATAAGGGTTTATGACTCCTGTTTTTTTTTTTCCTCCTTCTTCTGCCCCAATTTGCTTTACTGCTCCATTGAGTATGGCTGTTTGCATCTAACAAGGGCTAGATGGACAACATAATTTCCAACAATAGATCTTAAAACTGTTTTACAACTGCACTAATACATTCCTTTTTCTTTTCTCCCCCCCCCCGTATCACATTTTTACACTTGTTAATCTCAATGCTTTCTTTGGTTTTCTTCCACCTTTTCAAAATCTGACTTTTTCATGTTATTTCCAGGACTGCCATTTCCAATTTATTTTGGAAGCAGTAAATTAGAGTAGAGGAATTTCCAAACTCTTTGACCTTCACCTTAAGTAGGAAGTCTGGCTACTTTTGCAGGGCACGTCACTGATGCTCAGTTCCAGGATAATCTTCGTAATGTACACTCTATAGTTAACTTGACAGTATCTTCCATGTTCAAAGTTCCTGGGTATCAACACTTATTTTATTTTATTGTGGATTTCTACTAAAAGTTTTTAGTATTTTTGCATATCTTAGGTGAACTACTGTGCCCTCTCTGATCTGCTTGGGTGTCTACCATCTCTGAATTGATAGTAATTTATAAACTCTCAACACTCCCCTAATAACCACTTACACGGTGCTCAAAAAAGATCTCTCGAAGCCTCACAATAGAAACTCCACCTCCCACAGCCCACAGCCCACACAGTAACGAGAAATACCTAGTCCATATGCCTGCATGCCTGTTCCTATTGTTCTTGGGTCGTGGCTATAGCTGACAAAATCTGTTTTTCATTTTATTTTCTATTTATATACTCCATATATTATGCTTTCGTTGTATTCCTTAGTTTTAGATTTTTTATCATCCTGATGTAACCCCTTTGAATAAATTTTATTTGTATTGCTATTACTATTTTTTTAGTTGTTTTCAAGTGTTTCTCACTCTCCTTCCCTCCTTCCACCCCAACTGTACTTACATTGTTCCCATGAAAAGGATGCATTATTTACTGTTAGAATTCATATTACTGTAAAACACACAATTTCACTAGTGTGAGTTAGAGATCCTAGAGCTACATTTCCATTTATTTTAAAATAATGATCTACGCATGCTTTTTGAACCTTTATTTTCTGCTCTCCTATATCCTGTAATACTATACAGCACACTCATCATTTTCACACTTTCCTCAATGTTCTGTAGCATCTATATAAGGCACTGTGGTGAAGCGCAGACAAATTTACAAGGCACGGCTCTAACAAGGCCCCCCTCCCTATTTCTGCCTGACAATCACTACCTCCATTAAATTCCTTGGTCCCTTCTAATTTTGCCTCAAGATGAGCTTTCCATTTCTATTCAATTCCCGTTACCTTTGAGGTAAGGGAGCACACTAGAACGAAAACACTCAGTGAAGAGGAGTCAGAGTATCTGGCCTATCTCCTACAGGGTCTCACTAGAAAGAAAGAATTATAAAGGCATTGACCTGATAATATGCTGACCACAGCACCCGAAGTAGAGTGTATGTGTGCCGTCAATGGAATTGATAAGTCAGGCTGTGTGAATGGGGCAGTCTTTGGTTGTCCACACTTTCTCATTTGGACTCCTCCAGGTAATGGCTTGTGCCAGAAGTCAGCATTATAATTAGAATTTATCAGGATAGGGTACAGTAGCTCCTTGATCTGACAGTGATCAAAAATAATAAGCAGAAGTGGTGATATTACCCTGGATGAATGCTGAAGAGGAAAATAAAGGAACTTTCACTTCTTTTCAAATGCAAAAGGGTCAACAGTTCAGTAGGTAACATCAGAGGAGATGAATGACTGGAAACCCCAGTATAACTATTGTTCTATAGTGATGCTTCTTGAGAACACTTGGCTAGCACACATGGTGTCATAGATTCAGCATACGTTAATAGCCTGTTATTTTTGGCAAGGTGGCATTTTAAAGTTTTGTTCCCTAACTGCAGAATGGATAAATACAGCACTTGACTCATATGTTGATCCAGGATTATTTATATTCTCCAGCACCTTCCAATGTCACAGCAGAAAATGGTGCAACTCTTTCTGGGCACTCCTCCTACAGACCATCAAATAGCCACATGGCTCTTAGGAGCATCTGAAACAATCCACAGTGAGGTTCACCAAGAGTCACTGGGGGGAAAACGTGCTTTTTCTCTGACTCCAGCCTTCAGACCATTTTTAAAGGCAGAGCCTTCTTCAAAAGAAAGGGCCATGCCAACCCTGTAGTTTCGTATATTGCAACACCCTATTGTTTTTCTGATCTCACCCTGAGAAAGCTGTCGGGGGAGGGCCCCTGCAGAGACAGTCGACCCAAATTATGACTTCTCTCAGGGAAAGGAAACCCCTCTAGGACGCACAGGAAGTGATCTTTCAGCATAATGTATTCCCATTGGGAGCGAGGAAACAGTTTACTTTCCAGTTCAAAGCAGTGAATTCAAGACACATAAATTAGTTTTGGCTCAATGTGACCCTAAAATCAAGTCAAATGGAATGAGTTTACAATTCAAAGCCTTAAGATTCTGTTTGGTTGAATACTGAGGTTGAAGCGTTGAATTCCATCTCATTTCAGTTATTGTTTTTCTTTAGCCATTTTCAAAGCACAGCTAAGTTTTGGAAATAAAATAAAGAAAGTGCTAAACTGGTTTTCAGATCCATGACCAGGCTTCCCTGGTGCAAAAAGTATGATGTGTAGTGTTCAATGTAAAATAAATTTTAAAGTGTATATATATAACAAAAGAAAGTTTTCTCAATCTAGTTGGGATTTGGAGAAATTTAAAATTTGCTTTTTATTTTATTTAACATTTTTTCTGGCAGTTAATAATAAAGCTTATCTAGTTTTATCATCTTTAGAGCTAATTAAACAGAGGTTGCTGATTAAATAACAATCATCTATCATCACAAAGGAAAGAGGTCGTTTGCCAAGACTCCCTATAAGAGGCTGGCAATAAAATGTACATCTGCTATGTGGTCTATAGGGTTGACACACTCTGAAAAGTAAGGTGGATTGTTTCTCCTTTTTTCATTAGTATTCATAGGATTAAAAAATTTCACAGAATCAACATAAATTGCAATCAATCCAGCTTCTAATATATTAGTCCTGTTACTCCCATAGAAGTAACTGATATCAGTCTGATAAATTTTGTTGGTGTAAACATAATGTTATTTAGAAAACAAACAAAATATCTTTTCTTATTAGAAGGGCCTCAACAAATAATATGCAGAATACAAAATGAGTTTGCCCTGGTAAATTTCCTTAGTTCTACCTAATTGCCTTTCTTTCTAATAGATGAGAGATTGGCATAGAACATTTTTGAGCAGTGGTTGGTGGATGGATGATTGAATAAGTTTTAATTATTTGTGTTTTGGGAACCCAAGCCAGTTTCAGGTCACTTCAGTCCTGGGGACAAGGAGTACAGGCTGTGGAAGAATTGTTGGGTTTCTTCAATAGTAAGCCCAATATGGGGATTATGTCTCTAAGCAATTCAGTACTCACTGTGCCTGATGATATTATTTATAAACCTTGGGATAACTAACAAATACAGAGTTGGAGAAAAGATATGTACACAACAACATCATCCCTTAGGTGTTTCCATATTTATTCTTTCTATTAAGGTCATTTTGAGCTTCAATGCACTCAGCAAACCTGACTTATGGTTCACCATAGTTCCAGTGTCAGAAGTTACAATGTTCCTGCTGATCCAAATGCATTCTGAACAGGCTAGCTGAATTACTTCCAAATGCTTTCTAAATGTCCATTAAGGAAAAAAAAAAACCACAGATGATAGAGGCACTCTTAAAAAAAATAAAAACAACAAGAGACTGTCCTTTTATTTTTCTCCTGTAAAAACAGCAAGTCCCTAACCCTGAAGTATTAGTTTTTGGGGTGTTGAATCCAAAGCAAAAAAGAAATCATTCTAATGGGAGGAGGACGGCACTGCTGATCCATATATGTTCAGGCAGCTATTTTGATTTTTAACCCAAGGACTAGGAGACACATGGCATCTATCGGGTGGTGGTAGTAACTTGGAACTTAATCAGTTTTGTTTTGTCTTTTCTGATCAGTTGGCACGGGCATATGTGGAAGAGATGGAAGGTGCCCAGGATGGTTTTGTACAATACAACCTTAAGGAACAAAGGAGGTACCTTTGGGATGGCACACAGGCCACAGACCAGGTATCAGGTCTTGAGTGCCCCCTTGTGGCTGACGTGCCAACACATATGGAGGAATTTGGCAAGGACAGGGAGGGGAGAGAAAAATTTGCATTCTGTTTCTTACTATTCATCTTTCCCTCTTTTCATCAGTTTCTAGAAATATATCTCTACATTGAAATTGGAGCAGCTTAGGCTTTTGAACTTTAAAGAGGAAATTCAGTCTCCAGGAAACCAAGGGACCACATTTCTTTTTAATGAGAGCTCTCAGAGGAAATGAAAGACCAACAACCTTTTAGACACACAATTACTCTACATGGATATTTTCAATAAAACTGCATTCAGCGTGTTGATCATTTTTCTCCTTTGACTTCTTTCTCCTTCCACTATACATATCTATTTTCTAGTAACTCCACTAGATTTTTTTGTTCCCTACTATACAACAAATATAACAGGTATCCAATCATTGTTTCTTTGGTTAGGACGACCAATTTATTACTTTTTAGAAAAAAATTTATTCATTTTTAGAAAGAAGGGAAGAGAAGGAGAAAGAGAGGGAGAGAAACATCAATGTGTGGTTGCCTCTCATGTGTCCCCTACTGGGGACCTGGCCGGCAACCCAGGCATGTGCCCTGACTGGGAATTAAACTAGTGACCCTCTGGTTTGCAGGCTGGTGCTCAATCTACTAAGCTACACCAGACAGGGCCCAATTTATTACTTTTAAACATTAAAATGTACACCCAAATTCTAATGAATTACAAAATATGTAAAAGATGTAGTTGTGATTTAAATCATCTCTTATTCTGGATATCCTTTTGGCCCTCAAAATTTTATTTGAATAATCTGAAATCTGCTTTTGAGGTGAAGTAACCATACAATGAGTAACACTATTTATTAAAAAGACTATCTTGACTCCAGTGATTACAGATGCCACTGTTTCATATACTATATTTCACATATACATGAGTTTGTTTCTTAATCTTCTCCTCCACCCTTTGGTTTGCCTACCTATTCATTTGCCAGTTCCACACTGTTCAATACAGGAGCTTCATAGTTTGCTTTCATATCTGGTAGGGCTAGTCCTTCCCTTACTGTTTGCTCATTGAAGCATTTTCTTAGCTATTATTACACATTAATTTTTTTTCATATAAACTTAAAATTAATTTGTTTATCTCCAAGAAGAACAAAATGTATTGTGCTTAGTGGGCAATTGTTACATTTATATATTAACTTGTTTACCTCTACTTTTGTATCTTGTATGAGTGATCTGAAGTTTTTCTGACACAAGTTTGGCACTTTTTTTAAAAATTAAGTGTTTTCTTTCATTATTCCTTCTAATGGCTTTTCTATGTATGCGGGAAAGCTAATATTTTTTAGTCTGATATTTTATTGAATTCTTTTATGATGAATTCATAATGAGTTTCATTATTGAGACTGTTAAGATTTTTTGGATATCATATTTTACTATTAGTAAATATAGAGAATTCTTTCCAAATTCTTTTCTTAAAGACTATTTATTTATTTTTAGAGAGAGGGGAAGAGAGGGAGAAAGAGTGGGAGAGAAACATCAAAGTCTGGTTGCCTCTCACATGTCCCCCACCCAGGGACCTGGCCTGCAACCCAGGCATATACCCTGACTGGGAATCAAACTGGTGACCCTTTGGTTTACAGGCCAGCAGTCAATCAGCTGAGCTACACCAGCCAGGGCCCAATGAACATTTTTTAAAAAGAGAATTCTGTAATAATTTTTATACCAATCAACTAAAAAAATTTAGAGGCAAAGGGAAAGTTAAAAAAAATAAAGCACTAAAGCTGACATAATAAAAACAGTAAAATATAAAAATCCTCTATCTTTTTAATAATCAAACCCATAATTTAGAATACCCTGACAAAGGCAAGTTCAGGGCTAAATGAAAATTCATTCAAACACTCAATGAAAATAGAACAATAATTATAACCAAATACTTCTGGAGGACAAAAACAGGGAACACATTTTCCAGATTACTATGAGGCCCACAAATCCTTGATACTGAATACTGACAAGAACTGATGATAAAGATAAACTACAAGCCAATCACTTTAGAAATCTTAGGTTGAAAAATACTGAACAAAAATGAAGTAAATTAAACCCAGTAATACACAAAATGGATGCTACATTACAACCAAGCCGGGTTTATTTAAAAAATATGTAAGGATGGTTTAACACTCAAAATTTAATTAATTTATCACATTAACTTAAAAAATGATAAGGATAATAAATTCACATGATAATCTCAAAAATTCATGTAAAGAATTAGAAATAAAAGGAAGTAAAAAAATAAATAACAAATAAATAAATAGCAAATAATATACAAATAAATAATAAATAAATTTCTCGTTATTACTCGTCTTGTTAATAATAGCCATTCTAACAGGTGTAGGGTGGTATCTCATTGTAGTTTGGGTTTATGTTTCCTTAATAGTTAGTGAAGCTGAGCATGTTTTCATTATCTTTTGGTCATTTGTATGTCTTCTTAGGAGAAGTTTCAGGTTATATGCTTATTTTTAAATTGGATTATTTGTTTGTTATTGAGTTGCATGTTCTTTATATATTCAACCTTGTTGGTCATCAGTGAAATGAAAATTAAAACCACAATGAGATTTTAAAATCCTACTCACCAAACTGGGTAAAATTAAAATAATTATCAAGACCACTGTCTTTGTATAGAAATCAATCAAGTAGAATTCTCATACATGTTGGTGATACTTAGGAAATGCAAAACTTAAGAATACTGTTTAGCTGTATCCTTGGAAATACTCATGTTCTTTAGCACAGTAATTCCACTCGTAACATAAGCCTAACAGAAAGTTTACAAAGACAGGTAAAAGATGTTTATAACACCATACTCAGAGAAAAAAACATAGCAAATGTCTACCAGAGTTGGAATAAAGAATTATAGCATTTTAATATAAAAACTACTTTACATCAATAAAAATCAAGGAATTAGTGCTAAAATCAGTCACATAAATGTCTCTCAGAAACCTAATTTAAAGCAAAAGAAGCCAGGTCAATATTGTATCCTTCAATGTATATAAAATTTTAAATCAGGTAAAACAAATATAATTAGTGCTTGAAGGCAAAATGATGGTTACTTTTTGGGAAGAACAAGGAGTGACTGGGCTGGTGCACATGTTCTCTGGGGCTTCTGGTAACGTTCTATTTATTATAACAATGTATCAGGCTATGTTGTTATATTCTATGCCTTTTATAAATCCATATAATTCAACAGAAACAATTACTCAAAAAGATTGACAATAACAAATTAAGGAATAAAAAATTTATTGTTCAAGTGTGAAATAAACTAAAAGTTGACATAATTTTGATTAATTGGTGGGAACAGTCAGTCTATTTCACTTGGTATTAGGAGCATATTTATTGGAATGTTCCCTGGCTTGTTATTACACACAGTAGACAGATTTATAATTATTTATATTTTTAAAGTGAGTAATATTGAGTAATTTTCAACTTGTTCAAATCTAACTGCAAATTAGGATATTATTATAAAACAGAATGCAAATGTTTGAAAATATTTAAGACAAAGAATTTGAGGAGAAAGGGTTGGAGAAGCAGTAATGCCATTTTACTAGGTGAGGAGTCAAGAGATGAAGGTTCAAGTATGTGTTTGGAAGGTGCACAGGAAACCAGTGGTTTTACCACAGGGGATGGAAGGCAGGAGAGGGAGTGGGGACTGATTTACATGAGCTAAGACCTTATGTAATATAGAAGAAAGCAAATACATAAGATCAAAATATAATAAAGCAGGAAGTAGTAGTTTGAGCATGTGAGGTTATGATTTAGAGATAAAGAGTCAACGGACATAGGAAACTAAAATGCAACTAGTAGACAGTTGCCTCCAGGAGGTTGAAATAAGGATGTGAGTGAAGCACAGGGTGCTGCTGTTCATTGTAAATTTACATTGCAAATTAAATATAAACATTTAAAGCAAACTTGAAGATGAAAAAATGTGGGAAGATTCACTGTATTCCAAATTAAGTCGTACTAATAGCTACATTAATGAAGACCGTGTGATGTTTGTAGAGGCCTGTGCACATGGACTAATGGAACTGAATGGAGAACCCAGAAACAGATCCAGACAAATATGTCCAACTTACTTTTCATGAAGGAGCAAAAGCAATTCATTAGGAAGGATAGCTTTCTCAAGAAATAATACTAGAACAATTAGAATCCATACAGAAAATAAATAAATAGATGAGCCCTGTCCTAAACCTCATACCTCATGCAAAAATTAACTCAAAATAAATAACAGACTTTTATGAAAAACATAAAACAAGAAAGTTTTAGAACAGAAACTTGAGAAACATCTTTGAAGTCCAGAGCTAGGAAAAGAATTATTCTTGACACCAAAAGCATGATGTATTAAAGAAAAAAAATTTTAAACTGACTGTTTGGACCTTTTTAAAGTTAAAAATTATTCTGAAAACAGGAAAAATGTAAGTTACAAAATTGGAGAAAATATTTGCAAACTGCATATCCAGCAAAAGACTATTACCTATAATATGTAAAGAACTATCAAAAGTCAACAGTAAAAAAAAGTCCAGTTAGAAAATAGGCAAGAAACATGAACAGGTATTTCACAAAATAGGAAATAAAGATGGCAAGTAAGCATATAAGATGTTCAACATCATTAGATATCAGAAAAATGCAAGTGAAAAGCACAATGAGCTATCACTTTGTACCTATCAGAATAGCTAAATTAAAAAATAGTGACAGTAACAAATGGTATGGGTGTGGAGAAATGTGTATCACTCACAATGCTCACAGAACTATAATAGTAACAGTCATTCTGGGAAACAGTTTGACAGTTTCTTATAGAACTAAACATCAACTACCATATAACCCAACAATTGTACTCTTGGGCATGTATCTTAGAGAAATGAAACCTTATAGTAACACATCAATCCATACATGAATGTTAATAGCAACCTTATTCATAACAGCCTCAAGTGGAAACAACCCAGATATCCTTCAATGGGTGAATTGTTAAAACAACCATGAACTACTATCCAACAATAAAAAGGGCACATTTTTGATATGTGCAACAACTTGGAAGAATTTCCAGAGGATTATTCTGAGAAAGAAAAAGCTGATCCCCAGGAAATACATACTACATAATTTCATGTATATTAAACATTGAGTAGGAAGAAATTTTAGTAGTGTGTACAGGCTAGCTATTTCAGAGGTTAGGGACAGGGAAGGAGAGTTTTGGGAGGGAGATGGTTGGTTATAAAAAGGGCAACTCAGAGGACTCTTGTGGCGATGGAACTCTTCCATGTCTTCACTGTTGTGTGGATACAGGAAGATACAGATGTAGTAAAACTGTGTAGAACTAAATAAACACACACAAAAATGAGCATGAATAAAACTTGGGAAATACAAATAAGGTTAATGGACTGTCCAATGTCAGTATCCTGATTGTGACCTTGTACTAAATATCCTGGCTATGATATTATTCTATGGTTTTGCAGGATGTTACTGTTGGAGGAAACTGGGTAAAGCAAACATGGTATCTTTCTGTGTTTTTTACAGCTGTATGTAAATTTAGATTTATCTTGAAATAAAAAAATTAAACACAAAGATAATGTTAATAAACCCATAGAATCTATCTATCTATCTATCTATCTATCTATCTATCTATCTATCTATCTATCTATCTATCTATCATCTATCTATCTGTAAATGTACAGCTATAGGTACACACACATTAAGACGGAGGCACAGTGTGAAGAACTGAGCCATTATCAGGTTCTGGAAAAGAAAGAACAAATTGGATAAAATTACACAAGTGAGGTAAAAGTACTGCGTAAAAAACTAAAATTTAAATGAAGAGTTGGCAAGTTTCTACCTACCCAGGGAATGAAAATGCAGGGAAGGTTTACCATGGTGCCTTCTTCAACTGAATATACCATCACCCAAAATACACAGTAGAGTGTCATTGTTTTTTGAGCTCTAAAATTGACTTCCTGCCAATTATTAGCAGCATGACACTGGGCAATTTACTGAAACGTCTCTGTGCCTCAGGTTCCTTAGAATACATGAATCCCATGAAGTTGTTAGGAGGACTTAATACGTTAATGTACATAACCATCTTGGAAAAGTGCCTGGCATTCATTCACTCAGTCTTAGTTAACATCATCGTTATTTCATTGCAGGGCATTTATTATATATGATCAAATAAATTATAATGTTCCTTTTTTTCTTATTATTTATTGTGTTTTGATGATTCCACTATCTGAATTCATCCCACAATGTCCAGGGGAATTGACACAGACCAAAGAGGCACAGTATCATGCGGCTGGCTGCTCACCCATCCAGGCACACACAGAATTACTTGGAGAGTGAAGAAACTGGCTCATCAGTACATCTCACTTGAACCTGTCCCCCCTTTCTTGGTCTGGTTTCTGACAAGTCTTTGTTGTGTGAAGCCAGCACAAATGAGGGATCATTCCGTAGTGTCCGCACCCTGTCAGCACCACACAACCTATTTATTCTTGGCCAACGCACATTGCACCTTTGAGACATTCATTTCCCAAAGAGAAGGTATAATCATCACTTTTCAGCTCTGCCAACAATTTTTCCCCTTATTTTGCCACCCACTTGACTGACGAAGATTGACAGACGGTAATGATCTAAACTGAAGTTGTCGTCTATAAATCCCTTACAGGGGTGTGTCAGAATGATGCAAAGGTAGCTGTTGGAGTAGCCCTGAAGCTTACAGAGTGACAGCCATGAGAATACATGATTTGTAGGAAGGAAATAAATATTTCTTAAATTTGTGGGCATGAGATATATGAGACTCAGATTTTCTAATGAGCCAAAATACGATCACTCCTAAGGAAAATACCATGTTCATGTTGGTAGTACAGGCACATTTCTTCTGACTTAACAGCCATCACCATTGGTGTGCCACACATAAAATGCAGGCATAGAAACACACAAAAACCACACAATGGGATCATCAGAATCCAGTCTATTGTGTGGCTCCTGTTAGTCACTAAGGGATATTTCATCATAAGCAATAGTTGTCCTCTCTTGTTAGTAACTTCAGGAGTGTAGGCATCTAGGTGTATCATTTCTACTTCCCCTTAACTAAATCCCTTCAGAAAGCCATCATTTACACACTTAACTGTTGTGAGTTCCCCTTTGTTTACGTTGACAAAAATCACCTTTGGACTTGAGTAGTTCTATGTTTATTACTTGCTGGGTCTGGTGATTCTACCATTTATTTTTATTTAATTTCTTAAATCCAACCACTTTAACAGTTCTAGCTTCCAGAATTTGGTTAATAGAGTCATTTCTGTCTTACTTATACTCTTACAAATTATACAGGCCTTGGGTTTGTTCAGTCTTGACCTTCTCAAATCAGGGCATACATCCACCCCTTGGTCAGTTTAACTAATACTCACTGAAATTCCTCCACATTCTTCATTCTTTTTATGTACATACAGAAAGCAGAAATATACCTCTGGCAAGAGTATATAATGATTAGACAGATCATAGTAACAAGATCTTCGTTTTTTTCTTTCTGGAAATCTCCCTGAAATAACCAGCTCCATAGGGGTGGGAGTGGTTAGAAAGGGGAAGCCCCTCGGGCTGCAGGACACTGCGCTTTAGGAAACAGTCAACAGTGGCTTCTAGGTCCATAGATGATTTTTCTAGAACTGTTTTCTGCTTGCTTTAAGAAAGCACATCTGCCAAGACCTATCAGTTCTTTGGGAGATGATCCTTATTAATCTGGCAACTCATTCCCTGGGTGAGATTAGCATCGTGGGTGGATAGAAAGATGGGAAATTCCCTCGTCTAGATCATTTGGCATCGCCCCTTTACTCTCCTCCATCTCTCTTGTAATCATTCCACGTTGTTTATTTTGATTTCTTATCCAATCCTTCTACGTTCTTTAACCACCATTCTAAGCTTAAGTATCAAGAAGGATTGGCTCCATATGGCTCATCGATACAAAGAAATGTTATGTAGCCATCAAGAAAATGAGTAAAAAATATTTAATGATAAGGCAGAATATTTCTTATATGAACAAAAAATAAGTTACAAAATTCTGTGCATGATATCATGCCATTTTTAAAAAATATAAGTATGTGCCTGAGCAAAAGACTGGAAAAACATACATTGAATTGTTATTTCTGAGTGGGAAATATAGGCAACACCTATCTATAAATCAAAGTAAAATAGGTTGATATCAGTACTGTTGAGATAGGCATTTAAAAAATATGTATCTTAAATAAAAATCTAACTACTAAATTGGATTTTAAAGGTCATCTAGGCTTACTATTAGAAAACTCTTAATGTTTTAATCTAGACATAATTATTTTTATGTTGTTGGAATATTATCCTAATCCAGGTACTAAAATAAATAAGGGGATGATTGTCTTATTCTCAAAATAGTTTTTGTATATAAAATAAACTATACCTATTTACAAAGAAAATCTATTATATTGAAATATTAAAATACTAAATATTATTGTTGAAATACAGAAACCAAAAATTGGTGATAGACTAAAATATGCAAGGCTTTATTAATATATACTTATCAAGATTTAGCAGTATGTCTAATAATTGCCACAATTTCAAAGTAGTGATGAATGTAATGAAATTTTAAGATATCTATAACAACTGCAAAGTGATATAAAAATACAAATAGATAGGGGGAGGTTAATAATAATATGGGAAATGGAGAAACCAAAGAACTTCTGTGTATGACCCATGGTCATGAACTACGGTGGGGGAATGATGGTGGGAGGCGGGTACATAGCAGAGGGAAATAAAAGGGAGAAAAAAATGGAAGAACTGCAATAGCATAATCAATAAAATATATTCAAATTAAAAAATATACATCTGTGAATCTCATTGGTTACAGTTATAAATATTGCTAACACTACTATGGTCCTACATTTACAGTTAAGAAACTGCTAAATTTTAGTTAGAGGTTACTGGACATTAAGATGTATATATTTTTTCAATCCAAGCTCACAGAGCCTAAGAATTCAATCCTTGAAGCCTCATGGAAGCTGAAGAGTCTAGGTGAAGAACTCTAATGAGAGCAAAGTATTCCATTAAGAGAAAGTAAAAATAAATAGCCACATACAGAAGCAACCAAAGTGTCCATCAATAGAAGAGTGGATAAAAATGTTTATATATATATAATGGAATATTACTCAGCCATAAAAAGAATAAAATCTACCAACTGCAACAGCATGGATAGACCTAGAGGGTATCATGCTAAGTGAGATAAACCAGACAAAGATAAATACCCTAGGATATCAGTTATATGTGGGATCTAATGAACACAATAAATAAACAAAATAGACCTATAGGTACAGAGAACAAACTAATGAAGGCAATAGGGGAGTAGTTTTGGGGGATGAGGTAAAACATGGTGAAGGGATTCAGAAGTAATTTGTAGTTACAAAATAGGCATGGGGATGTAAGCTAAAGCACAGATAATATAATCAATTATGTAATAACTATCTATGGTGTCTGCTGGGCCTCTGAATTCGCAGGGAACACTTTGTAACCTATCTGAATGTCTATCCTCTGTGCTGCATACCTGAAACTAATTCAAAAATAGTGTTGAATAAAAACTGTAATTAATAAAATTTTTAAAGCTATTAATTTAAATAAGTGAAAAAAAGAGTACAAAATAAAATACTATTAGGAATCAGCTTAATATTAAGAAAAAGGATTGTTTAATATGTTCTATGCATTCACACATTTCTAGCCAAAGATATATGAAATTCAGTATGGAGTAAAAGCCACATACTGAAAGATGACCAAAACATAAAATGATACCAAATTTAGACATAAATATTGTATCAATAAAAAGTTTGATATTTGTCTATTTCAAATTCAATTACTATGTGAAGATATGATAAAGGAAGATAAATACTGTGCCATAATAAAGTTTAGATAATGTAAGCTTATGACAGAAAGAATAAAATAAATAGAATTTTTAATACATGTGATCTTGAGAACAGTCATTATTGGCATTAGAAAGCCTTTATAATCAAGCTATAATGTAATGCTGTTTTATGAGAGACCTCCAACAAGAAACCATATCAAACCACTCCACATTCTTATATAGATATGACTTTAAATGCCACCATTATGAATATTGATAAAAAGCAATAGTTCCACACAGAACTAGAATTCAGAAAATAATATTTAGTAGGAAATTAGAATAAAATAGGACTATAACATTGCTTTGGTGGGTTATGCTCATAATTTGTCATGTTCCAGGATAAAGACTAATCTCTTCCCTAAAAGAAGCTGCTCCAGTGGTCCAAATACCTGGAATAATATGTGAAAGCTTTCTACAAAAACAAGAATGTCTGATTCATATTCCCTCTCAGCTGACTCACATATCTACTAATAAAATATAAGTCTCTTAGTGCACAAACATATGTTTATGAATGCTCACTGTGATTATTTTAGGCGTAGGAGATATATGGATATTTAATTGATTTTTTAAAGATTTTATTTATTTATTTCTAGGGAGAGGGGAAGGGAGGGGGAAGAGAGAGAGAGAAACACCAATGTGTGGTTGCCTCTCACACATCCCCAACTGGGGACCTGGCCCACAACCCAGGTATGTGCCCTGATTGGGATTCGAACCTGTGACACTTCGATTTGCAGGCTAGCACTCATTCCACTGAGCCACACCAGCCAGTGCTCATTTCTTATTTTTGATCATATTTTCTAAAGTTTGTTCAATGAATATATGTTATTTTATAGTTAGGGAAAGTTATTTAAATTATTTTAAAATAATTTTTCATCACTTATTTTTAGAGAAACAAAGAAACTTCATTTGGTAAGAGGAATTCATTTTTTCCTCTCATGGCAGAATTCTACATTTTAATGAAGCTTAAAGATTGTTAAAATGACATGCAGGTTTTTCTTGACTAATCAGGCTAAATGACATTTTAAGAGCACAAAACATTATTTTAGAATAAACAAGATTATTCATTTTGGAATCTAGTATAATAATGCCATCTTGGACATAAATAATAAATATATTAATTTGTAATAGAAAACTTATGAATGAAAAACCTATGATGTAGTTAACACTATTTGGTCATTTTACCTGGGTTACAAAGACTGAATGAACATAAAGTCATTTCTCTTAGAGATTTTGATTCTTGCATTTATTGTGATGATAATTAACATGGAACATTTAAAAAGAAATTGCATAGGCACAATGTTATCTATTGGTCACCAATAAAATTATTTGAATCACATGTTGAATTTTGGAAGTCATGGAATTTTTAGATTTATTTAAGCATCTTTGTAATCTTTCCGAGATTATATCGGGGGCTCTCACTACTCCCCACTGCTGCATGCTGAGGAATTAAAATACTGCAACCACCTGAAGTCACATGGTCTCATTAAATGTCTGAGAGTATAAGAAAAAATTAAACATAATCCTCACATTACAGATAGGAAAACAAGACAGCTAACAAGAATGTAGAAGAGATGATCTTATGTTCTTCTGATTCACACATGTACATTGAATGCCAAGCAAACTATTAGGTGCTGCTGGAAATAGATGAGCATGATTAACATGGTCTCTGCCCTTTCAGAACTAAACATCAGATGTCCATAGTGGTACAAGGGCAGACTTACGGTCAACTTCATTTGAGTTTGAATATTGGTTCTACCTCATAGTTTTCTCTACAGTTGTCTAAGTTTCAATTTCTTCATTTAATGACTCCTTTGTCAAGTTGCTCTCAAGAATGGATGCAGCACATATGAAATACCTAGTGTAGTACTCAGCACACAGCGGTACTTAGGAAAGTCAGACACCTGGCACAAAGCAGGTACTTTAGAAAGCACATTAATGATTATTATTACTGCAGTTGTATTTTTAGTAATATTAAAAATATTATGCTGAGTTATATTCCACTAGGGCCTTGAAATTTTCAGTTTCTGAGATTATGAAAGATTTATACTCTCCTTTTTCAAATGTAAAATCTCAACTTGAGGGTCAAGGCTGGAGACACTGGGCCTGTCCCATCCTGTGTTTGGCCACCAGTTCTTTCATAAAGTATGTTCTACAAACCATAATTTAGAAATCACTGAAATTTGAAATGTCTTACTTTTTGACCTAAGCAGAAGATATTGAGACCCATCCTGGATGTATTTACTAATATTAGGATTTAAAAAGTCAGGCTATAAATCCACCATTGATTTCAATATATTACAGAAATGCAGTCTGAATATTCCAAAAGTATAACAAACTAATTAGTCAAGAGTAGAAATAGGGACCACTGTAATTGAACAACAATAAACTTTACAAGATAAAACAAACAAATAAAAAACAACCTGTCACAAAAAAAGGGTAAAAAAAGGGAAGATTGCAGAAGTGAAGGTTAGGATGAGAAGACAGTCATGCTAAGTTTAATAAATGTAATAACATTTCATTAACTAGGGATGATATAAAAGAGCGCATAATGTAAAGACCTGGACCAGTAAATTGAAAAAGCAATCACCTGTTTCTAATTAACCTTAAACTTGAAAATGTAGGCATTTATTTTTTTTCCACACCACTGAGGGTATGTTTTTTTAAATCTGTTTGAAAGCAGGTTTACCTTGGTGATTCCTGTTATTAGCTCTTATATTTTGCCTGTGGAGTTGAAGAAATGAAGTACTTCTTTATAAGGAAAAGGATGCTGGATTACTCTGTCATTGACTTTGTATTATAAAATTTTATCTACATTTTTAATTGGCTTCAATAAGGACCTAATTGTAAATTTGGAAAAGATCTGTTGATTAGAGGTAAACAATTCTAGACTGCCAGGATCATGCCCTGTGGTATGTTATACTATATGATACATGCCTATTCATATTATCTAGGGTTATCAGGATATATTTATTAATTGAATTTCTTGAATCTGTAAGGAAGTAACTTTCCTCCCTCTCAGATGCATTTTACATATTTGGATTAAATGTAATCTTTCTTTTTGAATTATATTCTACTACTTCCTGGACTTCATTTCACTGTGCATTCATTACAGTCCCATTTACTTTGATTAAAACTTCCCACTTTACTTGATGCCTATTATTTATTATAAACAGAGTTAAAACAAGCAGATCCTCTCCATCTGACTCTTTTGGCACCCATCTGATGTTCTACTGTTGAGTCATCTCTCTATCTCAAGTAGGTTGGAGCTCACAGTCAGTCAACACAGGAAAAGGAAGGAGGGGGCCCTGAACTGTGGAGAAGCCAAACAGCCAGACTAAGTTCTTCTAACAAGCAGGTTGTGCTGAGAGCCAAGGGCCAGGTATGCATTTTAATATCTCCAAAGCATGTACTTTGAAGCTGTCTTTTCTGGTTCTCACGGTGAGGATGCCTAGGTCTGCTTGGGACAGTAGACCTCCAGGCAGAACTCGGATTGGTCAGTAAGTCTGGGTCATTGGCAAAATGATAGGAAGGTTCAGAGAAGAATTCCTGCTTATAGATATCATTTATCAACTGAATGTGTTTGACTACATTGGGCTTATTTCCAAGAAGAAGTAAGCTTCATTGTTCTATTTAGTTGATTAAAACATGGGGATAAGAAAGATAAATATTTCCTTATACCAGTTTAGATACCTTTATACTGGATTTTGGGTCACCTTTATGAATGATTCACGCATTCAAAATCTGATATATTAGAGATTAAATGGCATGTAGGGGCGGGGTGTGCAGCGGTTTGCTTCTCTGGTTGCCTCATTGTAAGAGCTAATTGTACATCTGTCTTCCCAGCTCTGTAGTCAGTGAAGTGAACTTCATAGCTTGAAATGGGCCACGATGGAAGTCTTATCACCATGAAAATCAACAATGCTACAAATCTGGGCATTTGTATTTTTTTTTCAGAAAGCTGTTGTGTTGTTAAACACATGTTGCACACCATTCAGTGGTGTCTGTATATGGCGGTACATTGACTTATTCTGGAAATTTAATTGAAATAACTTTAAAGTTTGCTCTAGCTCATTCATGCCTTTAAAAAATGATCAGATATATTGTTTAGCCTGTATAAAATCTCTAAACATTGTTACCTAGTATTACTCATTTTTTACATTAAGAAGTTGATAACCATGGGCTAATCTTAACCTGTTGGTAATTCCAGCCCAAGTCTTTCCTTTAGTAGACAAACCCTTCTGTTGTAGTTAAAATTACTCCAAAAGCTTTTCCATTTAATTTGTTTTTCTTGAATAGTGAAAACTGGTTAACAACAACTCAGCTAACTATTAAGTAACCAGCAATTTCTAGAATACAGATTGATCAGGAAAAGAAAGGTAAAACTACCAAATTGACCAATTGATGCAAACTCTTTCAATCTTCCCAGGAAATCTTCTAACAACAAGTCAGAAACTGTTATTTTCATTTTAAATTAAAAAAATTTTTATTGTTCAATTTTTTTATTGTTGTTCATTTTTATTGTTGTGGTTGTATTGTTGTTCAAGGTAAGGACAACATCCTCGATCTGATGCCCTTTGGCTTTCTCCATATGTCCTTTATATATGGTTCCTGGATGACCCTTCCCCAATTCTCCCCCATTATCCTTCTACCTCCCCTCTGGTTACTGTCAGTTTGTTCTTGATTTTAATGTCTCAGGTTATATTTTGCTTGCTTGTTTTGTTGATTATGTTCCACTTATAGGAAGGATCATATGTTATTTGTCTTTTACTGCCTGGCTTATTTCACTTAGCATAATGCTCTCTAGATCCTTCCATGTTGTTGTGAAGAGTAGGATCTCCTTCTTTCTCTCTGCTGTGTAGTATTCCATTGTGTAAATGTACCATAGTTTTTTGATCCATTCGTTTACTGATGGACACTTAGGTTGCTTCTAGCACTTGGTTATTATAAATTGTGCTGCTATGAACATTGGGGTGCATATGTGGAGCCCAGAAATAAACCCAAGACTCTATGGTAAATTAATATTTGACAAAGGAAGCAGAAGCAAAAAATGGTGTAACAATAGCCTCTTCAACAAATGGTGTTGGGAGATCTACCTACATAGCTGCATGCAAAAAAATGAAACTCAACCACCAACCTACACCATACACAAAAATAAACTAAAAATGGATAAAAGACTTAAATATAGGTCGCAACACCATAGAAGTCCTAGAGGAGAACATAGGCAGGAAAACTCAGATATTCCATAGAGCAATACTGTCACTGATACGTCCCCGAGAGTAAGGGACATGAAGAAAAGAATAAACAAATGGGACTTCATCAAAATAAAAAGCTTCTGCACAGCTAAAGAAAACATCAGCAAAATGGAAAAGGAACCAACTGTATGGGAAAATATATTTGCGAATGATACCTCAGACAAAGGTTTGATCTCCAAAATATATAAGGAACTCACATGTCTACACTCCTGTAAGACAAATAACCCAATTAAAAAATGGGCAAAGGACCTGAACAGACACTTCTCCAAGGAGGACATATAGAGGGGCCAGAGACATATGAAAGGGTATTCAGCATCACTAGCCACCAGAGAGATGCGAATTAAAAAGACAATGAGATACCACTTCACAGAAACTACTTTTAGATACTTGGTATACTTCAAGAACAGGCACCAGGAGACAAACTTGCCAACTCCTATATTGCATAAAAACATAATATAACAATTTACTCCATCAACTTTTCTGGGGACCTGTTATAATTAGGACATCTCAAGGAAAAATGCTTAAAAAACTCACCATCATATTGGGTCATATAAATAATATTGCAGTATTTATTAAATAAGATAGAAAATATTTTATAAAGAAATAGATTCTCAGCATAATGCTTTCCAGTTCCATCCATGTTGTTGCAAAAGGTAGTAGCTCCTTCTTTCTCTCTGCAGCATAGAATTCCATTGTGTATATGTACCACAATTTTTTGATCCATTCATTTACTGATGGGCACCTAGGTTGCTTCCAACTCTTGGCTATTGTAAATTGTGCTGCTATGAACATTGTGGGGAGCAAGGGGTGGGGGAGGCTGGGATGGGAAAATAGAAAAAAAACTGTACTTGAAAAATAACTAAATAAAATTAAAAAAATAAATAAAAAGTTTCTCTGGAAAAAAAATAAAATTAAATTAAAATTGAAAAAAAAAGAAATAGATTCTAACTGAATTTTATTGTATACCATGTTAAAACTCAACTTGGTGATACAAATATGTTTTTTTTAAAATTTGGAACATTTTTCAACTTTTAGTAAGGGACAAAACAAAAAAACTATCACCAAACCTAATTTTATGATCTGGAAAGGGAAGGTTTTATACATTGGATTGATAAAGTCTCCATCTTCTAAGCAGTTAAGAGATTTCCCACTTTGCCACCTTATATTTTCACAGCCATGGACATTCATTTATTAACCCTCAGTTGATTGGAGGAGGCAGCTAGATACAACACCTTATTCCCTAACCAAACCAGCATCCTGAACAGTAACTGTAATTGCTTCTTATCCAGGTGACAGAAAGCAATTTCAGTTACTGCTTCACTTAATTAGGATGCATGAAGTGTGGACCTCCAGGTCACATCTCTTTAAATTATGCCTTTTCAGTTTTCTTGAGAAAGCACTTAATGTTTCAGGTTCCTCGACATGGCTTTAGTAAGACCAAATATAAACTCAGTGCAACTAAATTTCACTTATTTGTGCATATATTATCTAGACCACCTTCTGGTTTTTCCATAGACCTCAGTTCATTTAATTATTTATTGTTACTTGCTGGGCATTAACTGGAAATTTAACAGTAAAAAATAACTTCAGCATACATTTGTTGACCCCATATTTTTGAAGGAACAGGTGAATGCAGGAGGAAATTTCCAATTTATTTCACTTGAGGAAAACTCTGAAGCAGAGGCTTTTGGCCCCTAGTCCAGATGCAGAGAACTTTTGAAAGAAGGCTAAGTTGGCATTGGTCTGAAGAAAAGTGGCCGTCTGCCATCTGAAGCAACTACTGAGAATAGCAGCATGGGGAACTGGGACAATTTCTCTGTACTTGGGGATGCCACCGGTCAGTTCAGTGAGAGTTGAAAAGCATAGCTACTCAAATATGAGTAAAATGCACATTTCAAAGACAAATACAGATTGGTAATTTCTAAATTATGCAAAAGTCAGGTCAACCCACTACAACACAATTACAAAGCACGTATTAAGTAAGCATCAGGGTGACAGGAAGCTATGGCTGAGATACCAAAAACCAGGAGACATTGTTGCTGCACTCAAATAGCTCATGAGCGATAAACAGTAACAGCAAGAGAAGCATCAGCAATAACCCAAAACTTTAAAAAGCATCCCATATGTAAAGATATACTATATTATGTATAGACTTTACATTTATATTCTTTTGTCTTAGATATATTAATTAAGAATTAACTGTAACTGTATTAATTGAGCCAGCTTTGATCCATTCTTATTGTGCTTATTTCCAGCTTTCAACAGTGAGGAGATACTTAGATATGTAAGACTATCACAATTTAATCAGTTGAATACTTACGTATGTAAGACTATCCTAGTTTAATCCATAAGTAGCTACCCCTTAAACCTCACAGTAAGTTTTGGTACTCTGGGAAGTACTACATTTAGAGTTTGATTATACAACGCATATCCAGTGTTTTGATTTCATTTAACTTTGCTGGGTGGAATACAAGACTTACCTAAAACTCAGTGGAGCTTCATGTCTTTATGAACATTTGTATGCATATTTCTGTGTGTATATATGTGTACAGCTTCAAGTGGGACAAGCTTATTTGTGTGTGTGTGTGCACACAGAAAAACGTCCTTGCCTATCCAGTCAGCACAACTCTTGCTTAATGGGGTTGCAAGGCTGTGCTTCTCATTTACTCAAGTCTTCCCATTGCAGTAGACCGTGTAGTTCACTTCATTCCTCTGCTAACAGCCTGCAGAGCATCGGGATGATAAGGTAGGCATACACAGCAGCCTCTCAGTAAAATATATCACATCAGATCAAATCAGTACTGTACAAGAGCCCACTAGCTGTATAATACATGCCACACTGCTGTGCTTCCCTCCTGCCCACTCACAGTTCCATCAAGTGTGGATGCCACAGGAGAATCCTAATGAAGAAAAACCTGGATAACTAAATCATTCCTTTTAGAAAATAACATCTGTGCATTCAAATAAATAGTGCAGCCTATCGTTCTTGCTGCTCAGGCTCTTATGTGCTTTTATTTGTCTTTTTCAGTCAAAATATAGTAGTGCTTACAAGGGAATGGAGGTCTAAGCATTGGATTTAATGACTATTTAATTTTTAACAGTTTTAGTTTAGTGAGATAAAAGCTGGAATGCCAGAAAACAGTGTTTTCAAACAGATTTACATTGTTTCAGGCCAAGGATTGTTTTATTCTTTGGGATGAAGAAGGGCATATTGGGCATCTGAGAACACTTATTTCCTGACAATTGTAGTTCTGGAGAACAGCAGAATTTTAAGAGATTTGGATGGCTCTTGTCTTCAAGCTCAAATCCTATTTTTACTGATAAGAAATTAGAGGTTCAGAGAGGAGAAATAATTTATTCAATACCATAAAACAAATAAAGAGGCAGCTAAACTCCTGTTTAATGATCTAAGTCAGTAATTTTTTTGCATTACAATACAGTGGTTAGAAAAAGGTTTACAGTTTTGAATGCATGAAACAATGTTTATTCTTCTATTATTATTGATTGATTATAATAGTATTTGTATTGTTTGTCTTGTTCATGTTACTATTGCTATTATTTCATATCTTTACTTATGATTTATCTTTTAGGTAATGATAGCTGGTAATTTAACCTACTTTTGCCCACCCTTGTATATTTGTTGTATAACCTAACTGAGAATTTTTTTCTTCTCCTCTCTACCTTTCTTTCTCCCTCTCTCCTCCCTCCCTTCTTGTCTCTTTCTAACAATATCCCTCCCTCACTTTTCTCTCCTCTTCTGTCTCCTATTCCCTTTTCTCTTTCATGTTCATCCTCTCACCCATCCATCTATTTAACAATTACTAAATGAATATCCACTATGTGCCAGACATAGTGTTAATGACTAGGGGGGTTCAAATGGGTCCCTGGCCTCAGGGAACTTATAGGTCAGGGAACACTTTGTGAGGAAGTCATATTTACATTGAGATCTGCAAATGGCTAGGAGACAACCTGCCATATAATGGGCACCATAACATTCCAGGCAGAGGAAACGCTTGGTGCTACTTTCTCATGGCAGAAAGCTGCTGGAAGAGGCCATTGGGGGATCCCAGCAGACCTGATATCCCAAGCAAGGGCAAAAGAGTATTATTACTTGACTATGTTCTCAATGTTATGGGCCTAATATCTAGCCAAAAATCCCTTCTAACATGTTTTCATTCTTGTACGGTCTTTTTTTAAAAAATGAACGTGTGTTAATTATATTTATTTTTTTTACTTTTTTTTTCAAGTATAGTTTTCTGTCTATTTCTCCCATCCCAGGCCACCCCCCCAGTGCTCCCTACCTCTCTCCCATTTCCACTCCCCTTAGTTATTGTCCCTGTGTCCTTTATACTTGTTCCTCTAAATCCCTCTCCTTTCCCCCCTGAAATTCCCTCCCTTCTCCCCTCTGGTCACTGTCCCCCTGTTCTCTATTTCAGTGTCTTTGTTTTTATTTTGCTTGTTGGTTTGTTTTGTTGTTTTGTATGATCTTTAAAGTTTGGATTAATAAATCAGGAATAAACATTTTGAAGTAAACTTAAGAAGTAGGGATATGTGTCTTGTATTTCTGTTACGAGACTGTAGTGTAATGATGTGTGGTAGCCACACACCCCTGCACCTTTGCGACAGCAAGGGTGGTCATTATGGTCTGTAAATGATGGACTTTGCAATCAGGCCAAATGTGGAATTTAATCCAACTCTGAACTTCCTGATACTACAATCTTCAGCAAATCTACCTCTAAGCATCAGCTTCCCCATGTGCAGAATCAGAATTCAAAACTACTATCCAGAAGAATGAAGCCAGAAGGTTAAACATGTAGAGCCCACCACAGTCCCAGGCACATTAAGTACTCAACCATCATTCAATAAGTGGGTTCAAAGGTACAGAACAGTTTAAATGTAAAGGTTTTAAACAGCAGGTGCTCTTTAATAACACCGATGGATTTACAGAAAGATAAACCTATATTCTCTCACTAGATACTGCCAGAAATGAAAGAATGGACTATTTCAAGTGAACTGAGCATATTGGGTCTGGAAATGCCACACATCACCACAAAAGTAGACAATATTTATAAGCCTCTTGAACTATGGCATGGTCAACTCAGTCTCAATACTATTCTCATTGACACATGAATAAGAAGAGGTTCTAACTCTCATCATTTACAAGTAAGGCTCATAAGCACTGGAAATGAAATGAACACTTAACTGCTCTGTCTCAGTGTGTTTTCTGTAAATCAGGATGATACCCCGCAGGGTGGTTTGGGGGTATCATAAAATATTATATTAGTATGTCCTGTATCTGGGGCATAAGTGATAAGTACATGTTATACCTTTAATTTATGATATACAAAGGTGTTATTACAAAATATGTTTGAAAGGATAATACTTGATAATTTGATTATAAGGACATTAATAAAAAAAAGTGGCTGAACTTTTTTCTTTGTCCAATACATCTCATAGTTGTTATGAGAATTAATTTTTGGCCATAATTTTCAGGTAATGAAAAAAGTGAGTTAGCTAGTGTCCGTACACAGGGAAGAGAAAGCCTGTGGCCATCACAAACAGAGGTTTAAAGGCTTCTAATCTGCTTTCAGTTGCATACAAACAAGTTTATTGTTTCAGCAAAAGCAAAAGACAGTATTGTTCATGTCTTTAAGCAGAAACAAGTCCTGGTGGTGAAAGCTGAAATTCTTCATCAAAATAGTTTCTACCAAACCACATAATATTCTCAATGTTTCAAAGAAATCATCTGCACAAAGTTTTTTTCTATAATAGAAGCTTTGAAATGCATAGCTAGCTGTTCATCAGCCTGATATGGCTTCCCAGACCTTTTCAGGAGAACCCAGCTCCATGACATTTGGAGTCACAGCAGGGTGTTAGCAATGTTTTCTCAGGTTGTATATAAAAATTTTTATTTCAAGGTGGCAATTTGTAAACTAATGTCATTCACACAGAATAGCATCTTTCTGAATACACAATTTTCAAAAATTGCTTTTAACTTGGAATCTTAAAACTCACCATTTGCCTATCATCATGGTTATAACTGATTCAGAAAAAATCATCCATGATGCTAACACAAATAAGATAAGCTTTAATTAGTAATATAACATCTACGTGATTGGAGAGTAAAGCCGAGGAGAGCAGGAGAAACCTGGAAGTACCCCCTTAACCTAGTGATGAAAGTTGTCACCAGCAACGAGAAACAGACATCAGCTGACCACAGATATGATGCGCTGGAAAGGACCCAAACAATTCTGTGGCAAAAATGTGTAACCTGGATGTAATCTTAAGGAGATATCCAACAAAATGAAACATTGAGTCTCCAAAATACCTGTCCTGTACTCTTTAAAAGTCTCAAGGTCATGATAGACAGGGGAAGACTGAGGAATTTTCTTAGGTAGAAGAAAAAGTCTGGAAAAATCTGACTAAGGTAATACTGTGTTTGTGTTAGTTTCCTGAATTAGATCTCTGTATTGTTGCTATGGAGGAGAATATCCTTGTTTGGGGGAAATACATTGAAGGAAAGATATATTATGAATAAAGACACCTTATTCTGCAACCACACACACATTCACTCATGCATGCACACACATACAATCTAATTTGTCCCTGCATCTTCTATGAGATAGCATTATTATTCTCATTTTAAACCTCAAGAAACTGAGAACCAAAGTTAAGACAATTTGTTAGCTGTTTGGCTGTGCCATTTCGACACTCAGTTTCTAAAGTATGTATTGTAGAATGTTGAGGGTTTTATTTGAAAAAAATTAAGAGACAAGCCCTGGCTGGTATAAGCTCAGTGGATTGAGCACAGGCCTGTGAACCAAAGGATTGTGGTTTGATTCCCAGTCAGGGCACATGCCTTGGTTGCAGGCCAGTTCCCAGCAGGGGATGCACCAGAGGCAACCAAACATTGATATTTCTCTCCCTCTCTCCTTCCCTTCCCCTCTGAAGATAAATAAAAAAATATTCTTTAAAAAAAGAAAATGAAGAGACAGAGTATATTAATCAAATATGTTTGAGGTATGCTGTATTAAATGAAATCAATTAATTAAATTAGCCTCTACTCTGCTAACTCATGTTACTGTTCTTCAATGTGTACACATCAATGCAGCGTCTCCCATTTAATATATACCATGCCACTGAACGGGGTTTAAAACATTTGCCTCATGTTATTATATGTAATTTTCTTTTATTACCCAACCGGATAGTATTTACTTAACAAATGGGATCCACCTTGTACTTTAGTTTCCTTTACATGTTAAGCACATAGTAGGTATTTAATAAATACACCATAATTCATGGCAGGAACACACTAAGTATCCTATATGGTCCCTTTTTATGGCATTCCTTAGTAATCCTCCTTGAATTTTCATCCCTCCAATTTTCTGTAAATAGCCAAAATTTACATGTAAGCTAAGTAACCTTTTGATGTCCTGAAACTGACTTCTGATCAGTAACAGAAGCTTCAGCCTTATGACAGTCTTTGATTACATTTGTGTAACACTTCATTCTCTCCTTACTCATGTAAGAGTCAATTTTGCAAAGAGCAGGGCCCTTAAAAGATTTTGAATAAGAGAGAAAAAATTTAATTTAAATAAACATTATATACCTGGCAGCTGGGAAAAATGTAAGGGCCATAAACAGTTCATCAGAAGCACCATGGTGTGTTAAATTATAGGCACTAAAATCATAGCGTCATGAAGAAAACCACTACCCAGACTTTGAAATGTCTTTTCTAAACTGCAAGAGTTACACTAATTCATATTTCCTGGGTTACACATGAGCGTGACTGCATTTGGTGGAAAGCACACACTTTCTGCCAAGTTCTTGCAGTTTTATGAGAAAATAGGAATTCTGATATCTTTGCAAAAACATGTCTAGAATTTTGAAGTGCATGATTGTAAAAATGCATGCATTGCTGCATTTCAAGGCTAAAGTAATTACTGACATATTCTCCTGATCCTTTTAATCACTAAACTCTGCAGAAAGCTTAAAACTTTCCTATATCCCAAGTTCAATAGTTGGAGGGCAATTGTCACACTACTGGTATATTTTGGTTATAAGGTGAAATTTGGGGACAATCTGGGGAAAGAGGAGGAGCAGTTTAGAAAAGGTGACTATATTTAAAAAGTCTTTGCTCTCAGAGAAAGGAGAAAAACTGGCTATTGGTTATCTTTGATGCAGAGGTAGTTCCTGAGTACCAAACATATACAAGCTACTCTATGGGAGGAAAAACCAGTCCCCACAACTACAGTCTTTTTCCATCTACTTTTTATAAGCAAATACGTTGAACTTGCTGCCATTTGCTGTATAGACATCATATTATCATTTATTCCTTTGTTCTCTTGCATCTGTTAGAATTTTCCATTATTCCATTACAGTGATTCTCAAAGTATGATTCCTGGACTAGAAACATTAGCATTAGCACCAGCTGGGAATCTGAGAAGTGGGAATTTTCTGGCTTACTGAAGATCTACAAAATCTTGATCTTTGGTGGGGATGTTAAGAAAGAGAAATAACCTGCAACTTGGGTTTTGGCCAGCCCTCTGAGGAATCCCAGTGCACACTAAGTCAGAACCACTGCCTCTAGGAACCGCTCTCTCCAAGTTCACGACCACCTGCGATTCACCAAACCTGCTCCTTCTTTACGTCTGTGCCGTTTCAGAGCACTGTGGGAGACTCTCTCCTCCCTGGTTTTCTGCTTCCCTGATTCTCTTTGTACCTTACATCATTTCTTTATCTCTCTCATTGACTCTTCCCCCCATTTTCTGGAATGTTCCTCAGTTAAGTCTTGCCTCATTTTCACTTTCTCTCATGAGAATCTGATAAATCTCCATGGTCCCTATAATTCATTTTAATCCCGGGGCTTTCAGAATTTTAAACTTTATTTGAGCCTCTCTATCATTCTCCAAGTTTGCATTTCCAATTGCTTACATAGAAATGCCATCTCTATATTCCATGGCCTCTTAAGAGAAATATGTCAACACCCAAATATTTGGCTGTCACCAACCTCAAAGCAGCTGCTCCTCAGCTTTCACATTTCATTCTCTAGACTCTCCGACAAGAAAGTTCAAAGACTCAGGCTCATCCTCGCTTTCTACTCTCCCCATGACTCGGTGAGCCTGTTCATATATTTTTTGCATCTCCATTAACTTCCCAGTAGATTTAGCTTCTACTCATCTTTCACTTGAGTTTTTCCCCTAGTAATTGCTTCTAAGTTAAATTTCTTAATGTTTTGATTCTATCAACAATTCTCTGATACCTGTCTCTGCTGTTCACATCAAATCTTCACTCATTAGCTTGACACATGATTATTATCTTTAGTATTTCTGTACTTTTATTTTTTTAATGTTTCCACCCAACGTGGAATACCACCTCAATTTTCCTCCATGTCTCCTCTTTCAGGTGACCCTCATTGAACATGACCTTCCCCCCATGTTTACTCCTTTATACTTATGGCAGACAACATTTCTGAAAGTTATTACACCAACGTGTACTGTGCCTTCTCCTCTTGGCTAGACTGCAAACTCCTTGAAGAAAAACACTGAGCTGACCTCTAAGATTTTCTTTCTCACCTGAGTACCTCGAGCACAATTTGTCATATTATAGATGCCTAATTTGTGGACTGAATAAATAAATTGTCTGTAGTTTGCTTATAAGAGGCTTGATGGGTCTCATTAGAGGAGTAGTCAGTGAGGAGGAGGGAGAAAGGGCAGATGGAATCTACAGCAAGTGGATAAGAAATGTTATGACTGCGAGAAACAAAGACTGGAGTTTTCCAGGAGCAGAGATTTAAGAACACAATGTGGGTTTGTTTTTGATTGTGAAGAGTTCTAAGTGCAGGCTCAGGGACTGCTCAGGAAGAATACTTGAAGGGGTCCTTTCCACAAAGTTCAGTGTACTGTGCCACATTAGTTCTGTAGAAAAGGAACAGCTGATGTTGCTCATAAAATTGGGGATCCAATGGTCAAATAACTGAGGAAAACCTGACAAACAAAATGGACAGAATTCCTTACTATAGCACTTGCTAGATCTTTGCATTTATCAGTGTGTGGCTTTCCAGGAGGGCATGCAGCCTGTGCTATTTCATACACTTACGGGACCACCCACTGTTTTATCTAGCAGGGGTGTCCAACCTTTTGGCCTCTCTACACCACAATGGAAAAAGAAGAGTTGTCTTGGGCCACACATTAAATACATTTCAACATGTAATCCCACAAAAAGTTCATAATGTTCTAAGTAAATTTATGATTCTGTGTTGGGCTGCATTTACAGCCATCCTGGGCTGCACACGGCCCACAGGCTGCAGGTTAGACACACCCCATAAAGAATCCTGTAAGAACAGCATTTATGAGAAAGCCATAATGGGAAATGCTGCATGGCTGTCTCCCTGCAATGGGATGTTTTGTGAGCTTTTAAAGAAATGAAAGGCAAACTTAATCTTCACCCCCTTAGAAATGGAAAAAATTAGTTGGCCCATAGAATGGCAAAAAAGGTCACTTCTATTTTAAGCATCCAAATCTTGTTGTCTGCTTCACAGTCCCCTCACAAGAGGACTTCCCAGATTATCAGTCATTTGTTGCCTTTTTCTGGCTGTATTCTCCACCACCAATTCTCACTTCATGAGTCACCTTTTTTTTTTTGAGGGATCTTTTTAGCAATCCAGGAAAGGTGGGAAAAAGAAAAGGAACTTTCAGGCTCTTGTAATTTAAAATGGATTTACCATGACTTTAAAGTGTTACTAAAGCAACATGTCTATTAAATCACTATTTACCTGGGGTACAGAATAAGAAACTGATCTGAATAGATGGAGTTAATATTCTATCTGGTCTTTGGCATTTTATATTTGTGGTATATTTTGAAGTGCCATGACATTTACTTAAGAAATGTTCAAAATAATACTTTATGGTAATGAACACTGAATATCATGAATTTCACACATATGCTAAAATAGTCTTACTCTTGTAATCCCTAAGAACTGACCCTCATAATAGCTGGAAGGCAAAATATAAGCTGTATTTGTAGTGTTTTATAAAGATAAATTCCTTGGGACTGTTCTTTTAGGGAAAGAAAAGAGAGAGTGTGTGTGTTTTTGTGTGTGTGTGTGTGTGTGTGTGTGTGCATTCAACTTAATGAAAAGTTTTTCCAATAAATGAAAATGGTCCCAAATTAATCTGAAAAATAAGCTCATATGTAGACATCATCCTGGCAATTTGGTATCAAGATCATTAGTGATTAGTATGAGTTACCTACTAATAGTAGGTACTATTTAGTGTAATTACCATACAGAATATTTTACCTACATATCTACTTTTATACATTTATATTTAATCAGATGTATAAATAGGATACTCTTTAATCATTCATGGACCTTCAATTTTTTTGTATTAGTCCAGTTTTTGTTGGTTTTCTTCTAAACATCCAAATGCTTTAGCCTGAACTGATCATCAGGTAAGAAATCTTTAACAATTTCTTCCTGAAATTCTTATGAAATATTTTACTTAAATGCTCCAGAATCAGGTTATATCATTAAGAATTTAGACATGGCACAAATAGTGTTAAAAAGGAATTCAATTAATAGGTTGATTTTGTGTAGGGATTGAAATCTTCTGGTAGAAAGGAGGCTGTCAAAACTCCTGCAACTTTGGCTGTCCACTAGATAACATAAACACAGGGCTTATTTGATTATTTCACTTGAGCAGTATCTAGAGAAGACATGACCTGGGCTGTCGGTTCACCATATGCAAGGACTCATTCCTTCATGATCGTTGAAAGCTAGCAATGGCTAAATCTGCCACATAGTCAGAACTATGCAACTGCAAGTTTGTACATATGCAATCGCTGGAGAAAACAACTGCTTTTGAAATGGAAGCCCAGTGGTCACACCCTCTGAGAACAAAAGTGTGTTAAAGGCAGAGAATTTGACCTTCATTCACAAACACTTTGTAGAGTACCTGACACACAGTAGGTTCTTCATAAGAATTTGTTGAACGAATGAATGATTCTATCTTGTCTTCTCCAGTCATATTATTATTCAACTTTAGCATAGACATTTAACCGAGTATGTTATTGATACTGTTTTTTAAAAGTAAGAATTATTTTTATCAGCTCATCCCACACAAAGTCTAGATTGGTTGCTACTGAATGTAGGTGCTCAACAGCTCAATACATTTTTTAAATGAAAGGATGACTAAAACTTTTACCTTAGTAGAGCATTTGGCTATTATATTACCTGCCTCATTTTATGCCAAAAATAAAAAATAAAATAAAAACCTGAGTAACTACTCTAGGCTAACCTGCCCAGAAGACTGGCCTTCACCCAGTGGCAGGCTAACTGGGCTCAAATCCTGTCTCTTGGACCACTTCACTCTCTGGCCATCCATGAAGTGCTTAACCTCCCCCAAGCAGGCTCATTGGGCAGCGTGTGCTCTCAGCAACAATCCTGCAGTTCTTACCCACCACATAAGTCAGGAGAATGCCCACTGGTTCCGTATCCTCTCTAGGCCCTTGTTTTTGGCGCCAGCCGGATGTGGGGGGGCTGCAGGGGAGAGCCTTGTCTCACTCACCTCATCAGATTCTGTGATTTGAACTGCCTGTGTTTTATGTGTGAGTGAGAGTCTGAGCCTTGAACTGGAAGGGGATGAGCAATTGCAGATCATCGCACCCCTGCCTGGAAACTGCAGGTGACTGGAAAACAGTGTCCAATTGTTGAGACTGCCTCAGAGAGGAAAAAAAAATCTCACTTTGATGCTGTTAGGAGAGGAATGTTTCCGTGGGATATTAAATAACTGAAGCAACTGGAAATCACTCATTGCTGATATAATGGGGACGTAGGAGTTTTCATCAGGAGCTTCAGGTATGGCTTCATTTTGGTCCATGCTAGCCATTATAAGATGAAAGCGGATGAAAATTATTCATTCCCTTCAAACTCATGTTCTTAAATTTTGTGTCATGAAATGGCTTCACCATGATCTTTAACTTTCAGGAAAATATGACAAGTGAGCCTTCCCATGGAGCAGACTAAGGACTCACTTTCTCGAACACCTCTTTGCTGCACTGACATTTCTGCACCATTCTTGCTCAGGGTTCACAAGCATTATGAACGACTCCATCTCACAAATATTTCTTACCAGGAGGCACCCCCTGATGTCCTCAGCCCGGGGCTGTTCTGACCTGCCTTAGTGACTCGATCCTCCTCCAGAGTGCAGCTCCTGTCTGGCACCCGTGGGTGATAGCCACACCAGCCAAGGTGCTCACAGCCATAGCCACCGAGTTCCATAGTCATCTTTGAGGGTGTGGGAGACCTCTCTCTATATGACAATGCTCTGAGATCTTTCATATCCAAATTGTGAATTTTTCATTCCTGAAATATCATTTTACAATCATGCAGAAACCAAGTGAACCAACTCTTGTTTGGTTTGCGAGAGGAGGAAAGGGATGGCTCCAAGGGGCTTGGCCTGCAAAAGGGCACGTGTGTTTCCAGAGTTCCGGAGAGGAAGGGAAGAAGTGGAAAAAAGAGAAGATCCGTGAAGAGATTGACAGAGAGTTTGAATTTGCCTGGCCATTATGGGTGTATTGGATTGGCCCTGCTGGACTGCCACTCTGTGGTGAGTTAGAGAAGAGAATACATTTTAAAGTTCCAATGAGCCTAGATTCAAATCCCTTTTCCTCTACTTTCCAGCTGTGCGAGTCTGGGAAAATCACTTACTTTCTGAGACTCAGTTCCCTCATCTGTGACCAGGGGGTTAATCATAATCTCCCTCCAGATCTGCTATACAACATTGTACCCATTGTCGACAATCCTGTATTAGACACAAATATTTGTTAAGAGAGTGGATCTCATGTTAAGTTGTTATTATCACAATTGAAAAACCCACACCTTCCTCCAGGTTACTTTGGGGTTAAATAATACAATGTAAAGTGAAATAACAATGGGACTTGGAAGACAGGAGGCGCCCAAAAGCCTTGTTAATTGTATTCTACAAAGTGACCCCTTCATGACCCCTGCACATGGTAGAAAACAATGCGAATAGAAAATTATCACATGATTACTATGACTCTTTCATCATTGTTTTGCTGTTGTGAAACATAGTACTTGGGACTCAAGAAGGTGTCAATTAATATTATACATATGAATGAGGTTTATCAATTATTTTTGTGAGACTCTTTTAGGTCTCAGATAAACCTTGGTAACAGAACATTTAAAAAGACAAGCAGGAAAAGTGCAATCTGTACCTTTCAGTGAGGTGGGGCTGAGGTACAATGTTGCTTACTGAAATGGAAGAGTTTCTTGCGTGAACCCTGAGGCCCCTGCCTAGTCAGACAGGAATAACGAGAAAACCACAGTAATGGGGGTGGGGAAGGACAAACAAAGGGCATCTCCTGGCTTATTGAAATATAATTATTATTGTATAAAATAATAAACATTTCTCTTTATATGCCATATCTAAGCATGTTCACAACTCAGACATACACTCACTTTTCAGACATTTATTCATCTGCCCCTGTAAGTGGGCCCGTGACAACAGAATGCAGGTCAGCCACAATACTAAGTAGAGGAATTAATACTAACTCAGAGCCTTCGCCTTAGTTGGTCTCCTTTTAATGTCTCTAAACATCATTTCACAGAGGGCTCCAGACAAGTTTGTAATGCAGTGAGGGCACCTGAAAAGATTAGGTGGGAAAAAGCCTAACATGTTGATTGACTAGCAATCACCAATGAAGACATCGACTTCAGTTTGTGAGAAATAAGTCTCCCACATCCATAGGTTTATCCCTCTTATCTATAAAATAAAAGACTTAGAACTGACCGGTGTTTTTGAAAACTGTCTCTAATGGTTCCCAGGCCATTTCAGGGGTAGAGGGAATATACCTGGACTGGGCTTTGAGTTCGCCTCTTCAACCAGGGCAGCTTCTTTTAGAATCTGTTTTAGTTATTGGCTTTCCATAGCAAGTTTTTTTTTCTTAACAAAGTAAAGTAAGGAATCTGCCAGGTTGGTGGTCTCAGCCTCTATCACGTAATTGGTTTGCATTCATTCAGCGTCTTTGAGTATTTTTTATATTAAATGTATTGGGGTAACATTGGTTAATAGTACTATATAAAGTTAGGGTATATAACTTTATAATCTGATATCTGTGTACTCTATTGCAAGCTCCACCCAAAGTGTAGTCTTCTGTCCCCATATATGACCCGTTTACCCTCTTTATCCTCCCCTTGTCTCCCTTCTCGTCAGTAACTACCATACTGCTGGACACAGCTAAGAGTTTGTTTTGTTAACTTTGTTTGTTTGTTGCTTTGTATTCTATTAATATATCCCGCATATGAGTGAAATCATACACTTCTGGTCCTCTATCATCTGATTTATTTCACTTAGCATAAGACATTCAAGATCTACCCCTTTTATTGCAAATTACAATGTTTCATCTTTTTAATGGCTGAGTAGTATTCCATCATGTATATGTACCATTCTTTTTTCAAACATATATAAGTTCTTTGCAGTTTATTTAATGCATTGCTAAATCACATTCATTATTTCATTATTATGAGGTTGATATTATCATTCTCCTTCATTTTAAAGATTATGAAGCTGAGGCCATAGCAATAAGCCATGTATCCAAAAATACTCAGGTTGTCCATTATGGACCTAACACATAAGCACAAGTTTTCTGATTCCAAGTTCAGTGTCCCTCCCTCCATTGCCACTGCTTCACCCACACCAACATAGGGGATTCTCTCACTTAAACTCTGCTGTACAAAAGGAGAGAGAAAGAAAAAAATGGGGATTATAAACTCTGAATATTGAGGCCAATACATTATTTGGCTGTTTTTATTATCTTTTATTTTCTTTTTCATCACCATGGATAATTACAGGACATAGTTTTGGTGTTCATTTCAGTCGTATCATGATCAATGGATAGGAAGAAAAGTAATTATCATTTCAACCCCTTTAGTGTTCAAATACACACGTGTTGCCTGTTTCGACACTACATGTATTAATCAGCTGTGTTCCTGACAACGGAATAACCAAATCAGAGGGGGAAGAAATTGGACTGGGTGAAGGAGAAAGTATAAAGAATACACTATGTTGTCATGATGGATGGTTCTGTGTCATGGGGGAAAGCAAAAACTCAGGTCACAATTTGGCTTCACATTAACGAGCCACATTAGAGGAATGAGATGAGTCAGGAGACTTGGCTAAGGTCACACAGCTAGTAAATGACAGGTCAAGATACATACCCTACTATTTCTAAAGCAGCTATTAAAGGTGCAGTTAAAATTAAACTACAGTAAAGAGATAAGAGCTCATTAACTGAAACCATGCAAAATTAAATGTGCTGTACTTAGAACCTCTGTGTATTCCTTGGATGTCCACGGGGCTGAATCTTGGAATAGCAACTGGGTTTGGGGTACTAATTCTTATTAGCTGGCAGTAGCTCCCTGAACTGCTGTGTTGAGAAAGGATTCTGAGGTCTTGATCCAAGTCCGTAGGAAAGATTGCCATGTTCAAATTAGTTATATCTGTAAGGGGTGCATAAGCAGGAGTAGGGACAAAAGTACTCTGAGCTTTATGACCTTTCCTCTCACTATTGAAACTAGAAAATAACTAATGCTCATCCCAAATACTTCACAGAACTTTGTAACCATGAGCTTGCTTTCACCTCTATTCACTAGCTGAACTAGAAATGGTATGAACATCTGTAAAATCCTACAACTCCATGTACGCAGGAGTTGGCTTCAGACTGTCAAGGAAACATTGTTTACTTTCTTCAGTGCATAAGCAAAGCATAACTTATTTTCACCACTAAACTGAACTTCTCATACATTAGTGAGAGATAGTTATTTTTATTTTTGACTGGGATTAGCATCAGAAGCTATAGTTTCATGAGAAAAAATATAATTTTACAAAAAATAAAATGACAAAGCAACATTTTCACCTATCTAAAGTGGATCTCAGTGACTCACTTGGCACCAATGATGAATATGAAGTTTCATAACCAATAAATTGATATGACTCTTTTATAGGGCCATGCTATAAAAAACATTGAGCAGAGAGAGAAAAGGGAATTTGTTTTCTAGCCTATCAGATGTTCAGACTCTTGGAGTTACCAACCTAGAAGGGACCTCAGGATCACATATTTCAACTTTCTGCAGAAGAACGTGTCAAAGCCAGAGCCATACTGACCTCTGCCAGTGTTCAAGCAATGCTGGGTCTTTCAAGCTAACACCCTGCCTCATTATTCTCCTGTGTACAGTGCTGTCCATCTTATTGCCCATCATATTCATTTAAGGCCTTCTTATGTCACTCCAGTTTCACAGTGAATTTAAGAGAGAACTGTCTTCATATCCTCACCAATACTTGTTGTTTATTGATTTATTGATTTATTGATGATGGCCGTTCTGACAGGTGTGAGGTGATACCTCACTGTGGTTTTAATTTGCATTTCTCTGATGATGAGTAATGTTGAGCATCTTTTCATATGTCTATTGGCCATCTGTATGGAGTTTACTCAAAGAGTTAGAAAAGGAACTGTCTTAAGGAACCAGAGATTCCACTTCTGGGAATATACCCAAAGAAACCCAAAATACTAATTCGAAAGGAGATATGCACCCCTATGTTCATTGCAGCATTATTTACAATAGCCACGATTGGGAAGCAGCCCAAATGCCCACCAGTAGATGAGTGGATAAAAAAAGTTGTGGCGCACTTACATAATAGAATACTACTCAACTGTAAAAAAGAAATAAATCTTACCCTTTGTGACAGCATGGATGGACCTAGAGATCACTATGCTAAGTGAAATAAGTCAGGCAGAGAAAGACAAATACGATACAATTTCACTTATGTGTGGAATCTAATGAACAAAATAAATGAAATAGAAACAAACTCATAGATACAGAGGACAGACTAACAGCTGTTAGAGGGGAGGGAGGTTGGAAGGCTTTGTTAAAAAGATAAAGGGATTAAACCAAAACCAAAACAAAACAAAAAACACCGTAGACACAGAGAACAGTATAGTGATTACCAGAGGGAAAGGGGGTGGGGGCAGGTAGGAAATGGTAAAGGGGGATAAATGGTGATGGAAGGAGACTTGACTTGGGGTGGTGAATACACAATACAATATGCAGATGATGTATCACAGAATTGGACACCTGGAACCTATGTAATTTTATTAACCAATATCACTACAATAAATTCAATAAAAATTAAAAAAATAAAAGATAAGTTCAAAATGTATCCCCAAAATGAAAAGATTTATTGATAAATATACACACAAAGTTTGTAGATTTGAGAATTTATGGACTTCTCCCAAGGTCATACTCACAGAGGATGACTATCAACCTGCTCATTGTGTACAAAATACATTATGAAAGAGGTACGGATGCCACCTACAATTCTACTGCTCAACTTTGACAAAGGTGTGCTATCTTTCAGCTCTCTTAAGTATCAGATTGCCTCCCAGCAATGCGAACTTGGCAACAGAAGTTTCTTTCTGGTGCATGCTCTGCCTCCTCACGTCCCGGCCAGCATGCCTCAGCAGATGTGAGCCAGAGTAGGCTACATAATGGCTGAGTCCAGCAGGCTCCCCTAAAGCTAGAAGTACAAAAATCATTAATGCTTATCGTTGGCCAAACATCACAAAGCAACATGAAGGATCTTCAGACACTAACTTGTAAGAGCCTCCAGCCAACTCAAGTGCTTCCGAATCAAAGACAACCAGTGGGAGAAGCATTGAATTTTAGAGCCAGAACGAGTTTTAGTATGGTAGTGTTAAAGCTTCAAATTCAGTTAGCAGGCTTAAACTCTAGCTCTGCCTCATACTGGCTGTGCTATCCACAACTGACATATGTCCACCTTTAGCTAATCTATAGCATTTAAACAAGAATAGTAGTTACTATTCTCATGAGCCTCTCTCTCTTTGCATTAGAGATGAGGAACTTGGTCAAAAGAGGTGAAGTGACTGGCCCAAGGCAATCCAGTAAGTTGCGTGAATACTAAGCAAACATAATGGTCCCTACAAGGGTGGCAGCCTAATTTTGTTGACTGGCTTGAGATTTCCCCCACATGCAGGGTTCTGCATCTTTGGTTGTTCGGGATGCCAGCTATGCAACTCTACTTTCTCTTGTAGGAGGCCACATATCAGCAATATTCTTTTGTGACTGTGAACTCATAAAGTTCACAGAATCTATTTATTCTGCCCTCGAGGTACACTGAGGTACACGAGGTACCTCGAGGTACAACTATATATATAGTTGGCATTTCCGCTGTCCCAGTAACAAAGGAACTTGCAGTTTTACTAGAGGATTGGCTTCAGATGCACCTCGAAAGCCCAACTGGTAGATCTGAACAAGCGGGGATTGGGACAGAGGATGGCTTTGGAGCCACAGCAAACCCAGCTCCTTGACTCCCAGTTGTGTGGCCTCAGGGAAAGCCCCTAACCTTCTCAGCCATTGCTTCCATTCTATAAGCAATCTCTTACAAAGATAGTGTAATGATTTAAAAAGATGATTTAAGTAAAGCATTGTATACAATGTGTGCGCTCAGTAAATTTTAGTTACATTTTTAGTTTAAGCAGAGATTCCACTTCATATGAAACACAAGCCAGGTGCTAAGGCTTCATTTAATTAAGCTGAAGCCAGATTTTGCTTGTGCTTAAACCATTTGGGCTGCTGACTAAATATTTGCTATTTCAAGTAGTAGGTTGAACAGAGTTACATTTTAAGAAACTTAATCAGGGAGGTGGTTGAACTAGAGAGGAGAAAGAATGAAGTCAAGGAGTCTAGT
Organism: Artibeus jamaicensis; assembly: GCF_021234435.1. Lineage (NCBI taxonomy): Eukaryota > Metazoa > Chordata > Mammalia > Chiroptera > Phyllostomidae > Artibeus > Artibeus jamaicensis. The sequence continues at coordinate 36,683,451 of NW_026522030.1, read as the reverse complement.
TATAAAAATAATCTTGGCAAGAGTCAGTGGGAACTTAAGGTAAAGCCGTTGCAACTGACACATGCAGATACATTGAAGAAGCTGTCTAGCAAGAATTAGACACCATTAGAGAAAGAGAATGAAATGGAAGAAATTACACTTGTCCCTATGATTTCAAATGTAATGCCTAGCAAAGTAGAGAATTCAGGATGAACAACAGAATCCAGAGGAGAAAGAAAAGGTGTCCAGTTTCTTACTTTTCACATTTATTTTTACAGCCAGGGCTGTGAGTGGCCAGAACATAATCTGGGCACATCCTTTCTTATGTCAAAATGAAACATTTTTTTTTTCCCAAAAAGGGCAGCTTTAGCTGGATAAGAATTCAAATGCATGCACATCCTGGCAACATTACTTACTGCTCCATGCTGTTTTCTCTGATACATATCATAGAACCCCCAGCCGTACTGCTTACTCTTTTGAAGGAAATGATGATGTAGATAGAAGACACAAGAGTTCATATTTTTAAGTGAATTCTTTGAAGATAGTATTACATGTGTGGGGCCTGCTACAGCTCGATGTGAGTGTATCTTTCTGAGTTCACAAATGGACATTGATTTGAATGAATGATCTGGGAGTAATCTAGAATAATTTCTACTTTTGACAGAGCACCTGGGTTGAAGACTCTCCCTTCCTTCTTACTACTCCCCAATCCAACATCCAGGAAGCAACCCTCTTTTTTATACACCTTGTATACAAATAAATCTCATAGCACTTTTTTTGTCCTGTTATCCCTTAGCCTCCCTACCAGGTAATAATCATCCCCTTCTTACACAGAAGTGGACTGAGACCCAGGTGGGCAAACTTGCCCAAGGCCACTCACATAACTAGTGGCAGAGCCATAATCCAAATCAAACTTAAAGGAGAATTAAAATAGCATGTTTAGGGCTGGAATTGAGGCTAGAAAAACTCAGGGAGAATATATTATATGCCAGTGTTTACAAAACACTCATTAGCTGTGAATGGCAATTAACACCCCAATCACAGTGTGCTGCCTCTTAATCTTTTTATAATATCTTCAAATGAAATCTAACTTTATTAATTTTACAACTTCACAGAAGGATGTTTATTTGGCTCTAATCCTTAGGATACACTGCAAAGATACGGACAACTAGACACTGTTCATTGAGAAGAAGATGAAGCTTGTTGTCTGATCAGTGGGTCTCAATGTGAAGTCCTTCTTTCCAGGAATGGTTAATGGGCATATTAATGGGCTGAGTTATGTCCCCCGAAATTCCCATGCTGAAGTCCTAACTCTTGTACCACAGAATGTGAGTACATTTTGGAGATAGGTTTTTACAGGAATAATTAGATTAAAGTAAGGTTATGAGGGAGTGTCCTAATCCAATGTGACTGGTATCCTTGTAGGAAGAAGAAAGTTGGACACAGACAGACACAGAGTAAAGACCCGGGAAGCAGACGGCCATGTACACGCCAAGGAGCGAAGCCTCAGGGGAAAGCAGCCTTGCTGACACCTTCATCTCAGACTTCTACCCTCCAGAAAAGAGAGAAAATAAACCTGTTTTCCAAACCACCCCATCTAGGGTACTTTGTTACGGCAGCCTTAGCAGACCAACACAGTGAGCTTGGATTCACCCACACAGCAGAATATGGTTTCCCTGGGAGGAAAAGCAAATGAGTGTATTGACTGAGATGAATGAAAGGATGAGAAGAAATACTTTTGAGGCTTGAGTGTTTCCTGACAAGATCTGAGTCACTGAAATAGAGAAAGGGGATAAAACATTCAGTCTGTAGGGTCACACTCATTTAATGAAGTCTCCAAACACCCGTGAGATGGGCTCATGAGACCCTTGGCACAGAACGGCCTTTCATGCCCCTCTCAGCACTTCCACTTAGCCAGGGCTCCATGTCACTATCTCCACTTCCTCTGAAGGGCCGAAGGCTGTCAGTCCTCCCTCTCTGCACCTTTAACTGAAGCTCATGACACTTTGCACAGCATTGAATCCACTTTTGTGTAGGGTCTAGTGTGGTCTCAGCCTGACTGTTGTATTCTCATGCTGCTTTTGTGTTTGAAGCTAATGTCAGATAATGAAGTACCCTATACTGGATCAGCTACACTGCTGCTTAATTACTCTGATGCAGGTTCACAGGTTTAAAGGGTTTTCTGCCTTTTTGTCTTACTGCTAGATCTTTACACTTGGTTCTCATCTTTGTGGTAGGTGTGGCATTTTCTCCCGATAGATCTAAAATACTAAAAGCAATAACTTCTACTTATGGAGTGCCTATAACATGCCAGATACTTCATATTATTAGCTCTAATCTTCAAGCCTATCCTAAAGGTTAAATATTATCATTTCCACTTTGTGGATGAAAATATAAGACCTTAAAGAAACCATCATGGAGCTGAAATTTAAACGAAGTTCTGACAGCAAAGTCCAGCCTTTTCTCATTGGATATGTGCTTTCTAATTGTAGTCATTCTCAAGTCACTGTCATAATTTTACCATGTCTGCCAACTGTCATTTATTTAGCATTTTTCTTCCAATAGACTCAAATTTTTATTAACATTATGTTAAGCTATATGAAATAATCATAATTTTATATTGCTTAATGCAATAGTTATACTTTTAAATGTGCCTTAAAATAAATACAAACTTGTACCACATTTTATAAGAACATGTACTAAAATAAACAAGTACATCTATTTAGAATGAAACATCATCATCCATGTAGCACCTAAAATTATCTGTGAGTCACCACCAATGCTATGAATATCCTGCTGTGAAATACTTCACTACAAATTGACACCACTTATGAACAGAATGAACCCAGGACATGGCCCAGCACAAATCTTGGTGTTTTCCCAGAAGTTACTAGATACATATTTTAAGCAAGTTCTGCAGCCACCTGGCACTGTCTTAAAATCAATAGATTTGGATGATGGGTGCTGCGGTTTTACACTATTTTTGAAGTAAAATGCTCCATTGCTCCGTTTTTTTTGTTTTCTCCTGCTGATCCTTCAGCTGCTCAATCTCTCTTGATATTAATAAGGGAATTAGGAGACCACAGCAGGGACAGAGGCAGCACAGCTGCCTCCATGTGGGAGGGCTGGCCCTGCAGGCTAATGGGGCACAAGCAGTTCTGGGAGAGGTCAGCCTCTTGACAGGGGGAGTGAACAGATTTCAGGAATGGAGAGCGGGACACAGCTGGTCCACCTGATGAATCTTGTGCGAGGTTCCAAAAATAGCCCCCTCTCTGCCTCCCTTTGAAGTCTAAAGTTCTGCTGCAATGAATGTATTTCCCTGACATGGTTTTCAAATTGCAAGACTCATCTATTAGGCTGTAAATAACTTGTAGAAGAAATAACACTATAAGTAATTATGAACTGAAACCATGCTACTATCTTCTCTCTAGGTGGCAGTTAGCGACATGTGCACAAAAGGGCTGTGCTGGGCATGGGGAAGGGCCCCGTAACAGCTCCTGAAAACAAAGTAGGAGCCTATCAAAGAAAACTGTCTCTTTCCCTTCCTCTACCCATGCCTTCCACTCCCTATGCCTCCCTACAATGTGGGGTCTCCCTTTGTTGTCAGCACTCTCTCACCTGGACCAGGAGCTTCTCCAGCAGGTCCCAGCCCTCCTGCTTGAAAAGGTGCTCTATGCCCATATAAATGAGTGGGTGGCATCTGGATATTTCTTAACGGTTAATAAAATGTTATACCACATGGACACAAAAGTAGTTTCCAGATCATAGGGGCTAACATTATCCATGTCTGACCCTAATCAAAGCATATATTTTGTGCTTAGTTTTAGCTTCATAGTTTAAATATATTGTCTGTGATAGTTTAGCCAACTTGGCTGGACTAGAGCACCCAGTATTTCACCAAACACCAACTTGGGTATTGTTGTGAAGGCATTTTTAGGTGTGATTAACATCTACAATCAGTTGACTTCGAGTAATTTATCATTAATATATGGGTAAGTGGACCTTATTGAATCAAGTGAAGGCCTTAAGAGCAAAAACAGTTTTTCTAGAAGGAAGAAATTCTCCCCCAAGACCACAGCATCAACTCCTTCCTGAGTTTCCAGCCCACCAGGGCCTGCCCTATAGATTTTGGACTGCCAGTACTGGCAAACATAAGCAAATTTCTTAAAATTTTATCTATATCCTACTGGTTCTGCTCCTCTGAAGAATCCTCAATGATCCACCATCCAAATGAGCAATTGTTGAGGGAGGTACTCAAGGGAGAATGAAGTCTGAAAACCAGGGGGATCTGGAAACTATAGTTTAGGAGGATTGGTTGAGGTACCAGAGATATTTAGTCTAGAAGAAGGGGATCTAAGTGTGATCTGACAACCGTCTTTATACCTTTAAAGGTCTAAAATATAGAAGAGAGATCAGACTTATACTGCATTGCCCCACAAAACAAATGGGACCTAACATTAGAAGTTACAGCAGGCAAGATTTGAGATCAATACACACAAGAGCTCACTAAGAATTTGAGCCGGATCAGCTGTCTCAAGAATAAGTGAGCTCCTAGGGACTGGCTGTCTAAAAGAACCATGATGTGTGCAGGGAAATTATAAAAGGGACTCCCTAATTAGGTGAGAGGAAAGAGTGTGACTTTGAAGTTCCTATTGACCTTGACAGTTCCCTGACTGTTGCTGCCACTTACTGAATGCTTCCTGTGTACCAGACACTGTGCTCAGTACTTCATACATTTGATTTTACTACACCATTCTTTCAACTCCTACGATGGGCTTAGTGTCCTCACTTTAAAGACAGGAAAATAAGGCTCCTGAAAGGTCAGTAACTGACCCAAAGTCACCCAATAAGTTTATTGAAAAGTGAGATCTACCTGCCTCCCTAGACTCTCTTGGGGAGCCACTGTGCTAGGAGCCAGCTGTGTGTGAAAACACTCTTCTTGCCCAGTGATAGTAGGATTTGAAATCACAAGCATGAGCCACAAGTTGTTGTCTGTTCAGCCTTTAGCACATGCACCCTAATTATATATTCGTGTATCTGCCTTCAGTCCAGCGTAGTAAATTTATCTGTGATGGAGTCATGCTTTACTTGTCAAAGCACTGAAAGTGAAAGAAACATTCTTTCATTAAACAAATGCGGGTTGACCACAGGTAGTAGTAATCTAGGAATACAGTTGCAAACAAGATAGATATCATCCACACCTGATCGAGAAACTTATATCTGATAGGGAAGGCAGATATTAAATTAAAAGGTATTGATAAATATATAACTACAATTACCATCAGTACTGAGAAGGAGGGCAGAGTAGTCTGAGAGCAACGAGTGGACCCTTATCTCATCTGAACGGCCAGGAAAGACGTCTGTCAGTCAGTGATTGCCAGGGTGGGGCGCACCCTGAAGGACGCACAGTGCTCACCCTGGTGCAGTGTGCAGCAAGGCCCTGAAATAGGAAACCACTTGGAGCATTGGAAGAAGTGAGAGGCCTGTGTGGCAGATTTCCTATTAACAAAGAGGGCAGTGTCATAAGATTGGCTAAAGAGGGGGACAGAGGCCACTAAATGTAGGGTCGCGTAGAATAGGTCATCTTTTTGAGTACTGGTAGTGATAACTTGGTGGTTTAGGCCATCCCAAACATAATGCTGAAATGCAGTTGCACATGGGGTTTGGGTGGTGTGCAGAAAGACACAGCATAGCAGACTTGAGACTGCTGTCCTTAGAAAGGGGCCTCTGCTTGCAAAGTTGGTCCTTGGCTGGCATCAGGATACTTGGACACTGAGAAGGTTCCCACCCTTTCCAGAAGTGATATGAGTGGCTCACTGTGCCTAAATTGTGTGGGCAAATAATATAATCTATGCTTCTGTCTTTTTTAGAAGTCAGGAATTTTGGTTTTTGTTCAGCAGAGGATGCCTGTATGACCAATCCCCAGTAGAAACCATGGGTACTAAGTGCCTAAAGAGCTTTTCGGACAATATTTCACACCCACTGTTACAAGTCAGTGCTGGGGGAATGAAACACATCCTCTGTGACTCCACTCACAGAAATCACAGAAGTTTGTACTTGGTTTCCTTCAGACTTTATCCCATGCATCTTGTCCTGTTGCTGATTTTGCTTTGCGTCCGTTCTCTGTATTTATTACTTAGCCATGAGTATGACTCTGTGAGTCTTATGAATGTTCCTAGTGAATCACTGAACATGGAGAATGGGGATCGGTATTGGGGACCCCTGATACAAAAAGTGTGACTTTGTGATCCAAAAGCTTAGGGTGACCCTAGGATCAAAACTTCCTTTCTGGCCACAGAAGGGCTTAAATTGGTAGTCTGAAATGGTCTCCCTGCTTCTGGGGAACTCTTGCCTCTGCAGTTGCTTCACTACTTTAAGATCTAGTTATTTGTGCAGTATTTCACAGCTGGGTAATAAAAATTTAACAACATACCCAACTTTCAATGAAGATTCATAATAAATATTAAATAGCCACCTGTGATCCCAGTACCACTGCCCTGGATTTACCATCTTACCTTCAGAAGTTCAGAAGCCAATTTTGTTATGCTCTATAGTTTTAATCTATCTGCCCTTTATTAAAATGCAGGATGTGCCAAGAAGTCCAATAAGATGGTCTTAAGGGCATTTCAGTTTTGTATCTTTTTTTATTATTGTTCAAGTACGGTTGTCTCCATTTTTACCCTACCATGCACCCCTACCCCACCCATTCCCACCTCCCAACCTTGAACCTAACCCCTTTGGCTTTGTCCATGTGTCCTTTATACATGTTCCTTTATGGCCCTGCCCCTATTTTCCCCCATTATCCCTCTCCCCACTCCTCTCTGGTCACTGTCAGTTTGTTCTTTATTTCAATGTCTCTGATTGTATTTTAGTTGCTTGTTTGTTATATTGACTAGGTTCCAATTACGGTTATATATCTTTATGTTAAGCCAGTCAAAGTTATGGTTGGAATGACCTCTTATTTTATGTTTTCAATATATTATTCAAGACCAAGATAAATTAGTCATTTCTTTGTATTTTTATATTCTGCTAATTGCAAAAACTATGAATATAAACATACTAGAAAACTACACAAGAGCAAATTTTATAAAATGCATGCCAGCTTCACTATAGCCAGGTGGAACAATGCTTAAAACTGTTGATTTTGCTTACTAAATACTTTTATTTCCTTGAGGAAATGAAGATCCAATATAGTACTTAGTCTGATATTCCCAAGAGAGAAAAAGAGCAATGAAATATTGATGAGATGAGAACTGGCATGGAAACAAACCTTGCTTTCTAAAGTAAAGAACAAACTGATTCTACTGGTCTTCGAGCTCTGGAATCCAGCCATTCTTGTCATATTATCAAAGCAGGTCTTAATTCCTATCACAGCACATACTCTCTCCTCCATGACATGCCCTTGGGAGAGTCATAACACTCTCAAACCTGACATCTCTGGGGAGCCTGGCAAGTTATTCCTAAGGAGATTCTCCTTGATGTGAATCAATAAAAAGTCTTCACCTTTGCTGAGTACAGTTAGCATTCTTTTATGGAATCAATAAACATTTATTAGGCACCTACTTCATGCAAGGCAGGTGCTACATCGTGAAGGTGACATAGTTCTTGATGTCTAGAAATTGCCAGCCCTAGGTGTGTAATCACACGTTGCAATGCAATGAAGCAATAGAACCGTGTTGTAATGCACAAAAACAGATGAATTTTGTGAAGTCAGAAAGAAAAGGACCCTCGGTGGATCTAAACAACTTTACAGAAGGGATCTACATCAAACTATGAAGATCAGTGAGATTCATTGTTCTGAGATAGTAGAGCCTTTCTGATGGAGTTGATAATGTGCATAAGTGCACAACATGGAGACTACAAGTAGAGTAAAGTGGCTGAAGAGAGAGTGTATTTAAGAAAATAATGCAAAATAAGGCTGAGCAGGTAGGCTTGGAGCCAGGCTGAGGGTAGCCTCAATGCAGTTTAGGAAGGTGGGCCTTCCTCTTGCTGATGATGGAAGACCACCAAGGGACATTTGCTTTTAAGGTGACATTGTGGATGCTTAATTTGGAGGAATCGCATAAGAATGACTAAATGGGAGAGAAGTGTGGAAGAGGCTGTAAGTTACTGAAATGGGGATCTGGAAAAGATCTGAAATGGAAGCCCTGCCTATGGAAATAAGAAAACTTCAAACTAGGTTGAAAACATAAGAAGGGGGAAAAGATATGTATATGATAAGCAAAATGAAGGATTAGCCAATAAACATTAGAAATTCTTGAGATATGGAGCAACCTCCATATCTCAAGTAAGAAAATGTTAAAAAAATTGTTTTAATACACTTGTATAAAGTGTCGAACTTACAGATCATAAGCTTCGGCATAATTAAAATAAAATAGTTATTCGTGTAATTATTCATTTATTGTTATTTTCTTCTAGTCCATGGCACTTTGCCAGCTGGAATTGCATCCCAAGTGCCTGGGGTAGGGTGTGGCAAACTACCACTGTTCAATAACTGGAGTTAGTATGTAGGCATATTAAAAAGAGGAGATAGTTTGAGAAAAAAATAATAAATCAAGTTTCAAAGAAAGTGAATTAGAAGCAAAATGCCTAGTAAAAACTGCTTATTTATAACACACTTTACTATATGAGGTGAAAGGGCTTGCAAACAATTGCCATATATCATATCTTTCATGACACTTTGTGTGCGACATTTGTCTAAACTCCTGTAACAATGAGCCTTGCCATCAACTGGGTTTTACTATAAAATATAATTGCCCCCAAAGAATAGAAAAGTTAATAGATGAAGAAATCATGTTTTAAGTAGGATTCTCAGGGTGACTTTTTATGCTAAATTATTTAAAAATGCCTCTAACTGGCTTAAACTTTTTTCAAGTTCCTATTTGTTTGAAGCCCTGTTCCCTGTCTCAATAACCTTGAAATCTTTCTGCTTATAAGTACAAAATTAATCCCTCTGAAACACCATTCTGTTGAGTTAATGAGTGAACAAGTGACTGAGTGAGAGCTCTGCATGCTGGCAGTGTCTGGAGACCATCTGTGCTGGCGCCGATGGGCTGATACTCATGGGTTCAGTAGTAGCGCTGCAGTGAAAGTGCAGTCCCAGCATTCCGAGCCCCAGTCACCCATCCTGCATTTCTGAACAATGGGGTCACCAACATCTCCTAAACATTTTGAGGGTATATCCTCAAGTTTAGTGAATTCATTAAAAAAACATTAAAAACACCTATTCATGCTAATAGCAAAGTATCTCTCATCTCAAATACCATTCATCTAATGACCTCGATTACCTGAAGCAATTCTGGAACCCAGGGAATTAAGAAAAGTAACCAAAATTCACATCACCTGTCTGTGACTGGCACACTGGCAAGAGTTAGAAATGACACCTAGAAGAGGGATAGTAAAGGAAGAGATAAAAACAGTTGAGGGCAGATACACAGACTGCCCGAGCACAGCAGCCTGGGACTTAGGTGTCGGGAAAGTCCTGCTTACACATCCATACCGCTCACAGGGACAGTGGTGGCCCCAGTACCCAGAGCAGCGTTTTGCTTCAAAAAGGACAGGAATGTCCCTTTGAGTAATTTCCTTACCCATATGTTTCAAGTTAAGAAACAAAACTTGACATCTTAAAGTTATGAAATTCAGTCTTATGGAAAACATAATTCACTAAAGTACAATATTTTATAGCCTGATGACAATAATATCTAAAGAAGGCTTGACTTTGTGACCTTCATTATTAAAAAAATCATCAACCTTGCCTATGGCATAGTTTGTCACTTGCTATGAGAAATCCTGTTTCCAGAGAAACCAGGTATGGTCTGACCTTCATACCAGGAGAGACAGTCCTAAGAACTGAATTCTGTACAGATTTTCCAAGAAATTACCCATTGAGATTTGAAATGGTAACAAACTCCATGACACAGGCCTTCAACACAGGCCATGAATAATAGATTGTAAAAATGTTTTATAAATGGGTTCTTGGCAGATGAGGTGTAGTCTATAATTGTTGCTAATACTGTTTGTGACAGCATGCAGCAGAGCGAGCCCCCTACGACCTTCTACCCAGAGCAGGGTCACATTTCATGCTGTTGTCTGATGAACAACTCCAAGTTTGGGCCTATCAAGACACACATTGATAAAGATTTCTGGCAAGCACTGAAGGATGCTGTATATTAAATTACTTTTCTACAAGGTGGAGAAATTACCACTGAACATAATTTATTCTTCACCTATTCCTATGTAACCTATCATAAAGCCCACACCCCCAACCAGTCTCTCTTGGCCCTTGCGCCCCCTTCTTATTTTCTCTTACCACAGTGTCCAGTCTTGTTCACCCCTCTGTATCCCAAAGTTAACTCCTAGATTCCATGCATTCATAGTGCTCTACAGATAAAGTTTGGAGAAACTCTCTTTCCTTTTGTCGATTTTAGACTTTAGTGTATGGTGCCATATTTCAACCTATGAAAGCACTAAAGCAGTTCTGTCAGCCCTTGAAATTCCCACTGTACAGAAACACTCGGAAGACAGACAGGAATATACCTCAGAGGCTTAAAACCTGACAGTAGACGCCTGTAGAGGTCAAGGATTCCCTTCAATGGCTTGAGAAAAAATGAAGGCAATGAAAGTCTCTGGGTTTGTTATATTGTGTATAATATTTTTTAAATAATGTTTTCTTTTTGACTACCAAAATAGCAGACATATTTTGTAGAAAATTTGGAAAACGGAAAAGCACTAAGCAAAAATATAATTATACACATTGCATGATCCAGAGATAAACACTGTTGACATTTATGTTTCACCATTAACATCTCAATGGTGTTTCTTCATTTTAGGGCTCATCATGTTCAAGTGCAGAAGTTAGCAGGAACAGAGCCAAGGTTACCTTCTCTTTTGTTTCACGAAAATGTACATTTGTAACTCCTTCGGTTGTCATTCTCCTAACTGACATTAATCATCATTTCGCAGAAAGAAACTACACAGTGTAAGTGATGAAAAGCATGGTTATAGAGCCAAACTGGTAAGTTGAATTAATACATTCTGGCAACTTAATTAATTTCTGTGTACTTTATTGTCCTTGTAAATAAAATGGGGATGGTGATAATACTACTACTACTTACTGTATGGAGTCATTATAAGAATTAAATGAATATGTAAAGCACCTAGCACAATGTCTAGCACAAAGTAGGTGCTCAATTAACATTTTCTATTATAAAGATGGCAGATCCTGACAATGGCATGTCGATTTTCAAGGGCTCTTACTAAGGCCATTTTTATATATTATTTCAAAGTCATGAAGATATCACTTATGAAATATTAAATTGCCAATATTCTGGCCCCATCCCTGCCATGAACAATTCTGTGATCTTGGTAAGTCATCATAACTCTTTGGATCATTGTTTCATGATTGGAAAAATAAGGGTGCTAGGCTATATTACTGGTTATTAATCATTTTAAGGAGTTCAGAAATTCTTTTGACACAGCATTTGTTTATGATTTCAGGGGGTCTACTGACTCCAGAAAGTTGAGAGTCTCCCTGTTATATGATCTCTGGTGGTTCCTCAAACCCTGACATTCTGTGGAGTTCAGTTCCATAGGTATGGTTCAGTTTTTGTGATTCCTGATCTGACTATGGTGGAAACAACAACAACGACAAAAGATAAAAATCAGTTCAGGATGCAATTCTTACTAAATTTCTTTGTCTTCTGTTATTGGAGATTGTAAGAGCTCTCTATTTAAGTCCCTTGCACATAAGTGATTTTAACTCCTGTGCACTCAGGTTGTGGGAATCCAACAATGCTTACTTATGCGCTAATTTGCAGAAGAACTGTGGGCTTTCTCAATCCCAAAATGAACGGGCAACTCACTGAATAAGAACATATTCACCAATGATATATCTTATAAGGGAGTAATATCCAAATTTTATAAAGAACTTATAAAACTTAACAACAACAAAAAAACCAGACAACCCACTTAAAAAATGGGCAAAGGACCCAAGTAGACACTTCTTCAAGAAGTACATACAGGTGGCCAATAGACATGTGAAAATATGCTCAATGTCATTAATCATGTGAGAGATGCAAACTAAAACCACAGTGAGACATCACCTCACATCCATCAGAATGACTATCATCAATAAATTAACAAACAACAAGTGCTGGTGAGGATGTGGAGAAAGAGGAATTGTTTTGTACTATCTGTGGGAATGTAGATTGGTGTAGTCACTGTGGAAAGCAGTATTGAGATACCTCAAAATATTAAACATGCAACTGACTTATGACCCAGTAATTCCACTTCTAGGGATATATCCAAAGAAACCCAAAACTAAATAAAAAAATATATGCACCCCTATATTCATTGCAGCATTATTTACAATAGCCAAGATTTGGAAGTAGTCCAAATTCCCATCAGTAGATGAGTGGATAAAAAAAACATGGTACATTTACATAATGGAATACTACTAAATTATAAAAAAGAAGGAAATCTTACCTTAGCAACACCATAGATGGACCTGGAGAATATTCTACTAAGTGAAATAAGCCAGTCAGAGAAAGACAAGTACCATATAATTTCACGTATGTATGGAATCTAATGAACAAAATAATCTAACAAACAAAAACATACAAAATAAAAATAAACTCATAGATACAAAGAATAGACTGATAGCTGTCAGAGGAGAGGTGTTTAGGGGCCTGGGTTTAAATGGGCTTAAGCAAAGAAAAAATTCATAGACAAAGACAATAGCATGGTGAATATCAGAGGGAAAGGGGGTGGGGCATGGAGAAGAAGATATAGGGGGAACAAGTGGTTATGGAAGAAGACTTGATTTAAGGTGGTAAGCACACGATACAGCATTCAGATGATGTATTACAGAACTGTATACCTGAAATCTATGCAATTTTATTAGCCAATGTCACCCCAATAAACTCAAAAAAAGTTTTTAAAAAGAGATATTCAGCCTCATACTTTGCGCACTCACTATAGTCTAATAGAGCCTGTACACAGCCAGGATGCCAAGTGCCTTGGAGAATACAGACTGGTCCAAAGCCCCACATGGATCCAGGAGGCAGCGGGATCAGGGAATGCTGCTGACTACCACGCATGGTGCCCTGCACAGATAAGATGCACCCCTAAAGACTGTGTACAGCTGTGTGTAATGTGTGGCCCAGGGATCACTGCTCCCAAATCACCTGGGGTGTACATTGACAAGAAGGACATCTATGTGAACAGCCATAATGGAGTTCGGCTACCTGGGATAGCTGTGTTCCAGCAACTAACCCCAGACATGTTAGTAAGAACTTATGAGAATAAAGCCAAGAAATCTTCATTTTCAAAGACATCAAATATTCTGAATTCTGTATTCTGAAATTGAGAATCTCTCACATGGAAAAACTTATTTGTGAGCATATGGAGAAAGATTTTCTTAATAATGCCCAGTATTTAAGAACTGATAGTATTAACTGCAGCATGGTGCCATAATATAAACCAATCTACCAGACCCTGGGAAACAGAGATCACCATGGCAGCACTGTAGAAGCTCCCAGAGCTTTGGTTTTCTTTGCAAATTCAGTATAATAAAACCTACCTTACAAGTAGTTGAGTATTTCATTGAATAATGTCCCTTAGACTGGTTCTATAAATTCTGACACAATAGAAAAGTATGCAGCTCTATAACAGAAAAAGTTAGTTGCCTATGTACTCACATCGAACACTGTCTAAGATATTTTATGTGAGAAAAACAAAGTACATAGTAGTATATATAACACCTTATATACTACCTTTTATATGAGAAAACCAGGGAATAAGAACAGGTACTTGCATTTGTATGTAAATTCATAAAGAAAGTAATAAAATGTTTACTACAGAGGGTCACATGATGGGGAGAAACAGCTAGGTACACGCAGGAGGACCTTTACATCAAAATTAAATTTTTAAGAAGCATACACTTTAGTCTATTTCCCTAACTAACATGATATATTCTAAGCAAAGAACAGTGGACTTAGAACCACCCATATAACAGTTTAATATGCCAAGTTATTTACTCTCCTGTTTAATTTATATTTTAATGAATGTTGACCATGAAATTACATTTCATTCTAACAGTTGTCAAAACTGCTTATCACCAAATCAACTTACAGATGAACAGAGGAGTGTATCTAAATGAAGTGTTATTATTAAAATGTATCAGTCATTTGCTCCTGGAGTGGGATTGGGAAATGTCCTAGATCAGCAGAAAACAAAACAGGAGACGTCTGTAAGCGCCGGGTGAACTTATTTGTGCAGTGGGATTTCTGCACTGGTTGTTATGCACTTTGTCTGCTCCATCGGGACATGAATGATGCATGGTGCTACGAGAAGTTCAGCCCCACAGTTCTCTACTGACGACTGAAACAGAGAGGACTGTTAGGGAGCAAAGAAAGATGCTTTACTTTGCTTTTAGCTTTGCACCAGCTTGTGGAACAAATCCACTGCAACTTCTCAGAGCTTTGTTCCCTGAATTCTCTTGCGCCAGATTTTTTATCAGATGTATTTTCCTTAAAAAAATACCAAAATAAAACAAAGTCATAGCAAGATATTTTAGAAGAACAACATTTGCAAAACGATGAGTTACTGGATACTCATTGTGAACTAATCTCTATGCAAATAACAACACATTCACTATTTTTTTAAAATGAGGTTTGGAAAGGGAGAAAGGATAATAGGAGGTATCCAATTCTGAAATTATCTTTTCAGTGTAGTTATTCCTTTTATAAGACAAATATAAATTTCTGTCTCCAGTGAGAATAAACAGAAATCTCATTTTTTCCTACCACGCATGTAGAACTCTATCATGAAGAAGGGCTAGGGAGTTTCCCAACTCAGCTGATAGGTCTGTAATATACAGACTTTTGTATATGCCAAGACCATTACTGTTGTCTTAAAAGATTTCTTTTCAGCTCTAAAATTGATATAACCCTACATTGGTGAGGCTGTAAAGAAAAAAATTGAGTGGGTAAGGTGAAAACTCATCAGAGAAGACATTGAAATCTAGGCCATCTTCAATAGCAGAGATGGTGGGGAGCGTTAGAGTTTCTTTAGTTTGGGACTGATGAGTCAGATAGCACTGATTGTTCCCCAGTATATGTTTTCCCTTCTGCCTTTTAGAAGTAGAACCTCTATCCCCACAGCCACTTGGTTAGAGGGTTCTCTAGTTTTATTGTATGAGTTCATTTGAGCCAATGAGATATCAACAGCAGTAACATGTGCCATTTCTGAGCCATCTCCTTGACTTGTCCTACCTCTTTCTCATTTCTTTGAACAGAAGCAATATTCAAAGCCATGTTTTGAGGACAGCAGAGATGCTTGCTAGTCCTGACTATTACACGAGAGAGAGAGAGAGAGAGAGAAATTTCTCTCCTGTTTGAGTCACTGTATTTGGGGGTCTTTGAGTTTCAATAGCATAGCTCATCCCATAACTAATAAAGATGGCTTGATATAAGAGGGCATTTTAGGAAATTAGCTTAGCTTTGGATAATCAAGAAAGGATAGAGTCACAAAGAGTAAAGGATGACAGGTTGTCAGAAGGCTGTAGCCCATCCTTTTCCAGGGAGACAGGAATACAATCATGACAATGAAATTAATTATTAAACTATCCAGGAAAACTGTTCTTCAAAAATTTAAACAGGAGACTGTCACCCAGATTCTACATCCATTGTTATAAATTCCTAATTAAGCATGACTGAATTAATGCATTATAGCTATATCTTTACCCATAACTCTGTGGTAGAGTGATTAGAGACACAGAATAGGTTACATCTATAAGAAAATGGGCTTTAACACCACCCAGACCAGAGTCTGAATCCAACTTTGCCACTCACTAAATGTAAGATGCTGGGAGATTCATTGAACTCCTCCTTATGTAAATGAGGATATTAATACCTGCTTATGCAGCCCTGGCTAATGTAGCTCAGTAGATTGAGCTTGGGCCTGCGAACCAAAGGATCGTGGTTCAATTCCCAGTCAGGGCACATGCCTGGGTTTGCAGGCCAGTTCTCTCCCAGCAGGGGACACACAAGAGGCAACCATACATTGATATTTCTCTCCTTCCCTTCCCCTCTAAAGATAAATAAAAAAATTAAAAAAAACCCTGCTTATGGCATGAGAATGAAAGTTAGAGTTTTGAGCAGAAAACAGGGTTTATGCATTGGGAATGAACAAATGTCAGGTGTATTTATTTTCTCATACTCCCTTAGAGGGGCATCATAGACATCTTAGTGCCAGAAAAGCAGAAAAAAGACATGAGAGAAAAGAATAGTAAATGGTGTTCTGATTTTTGGGGTGTCAGATTCATTGATTAGGTAGGATTAATCTCTTAGCTCGGTAGAACTCCTAGTATCCCTAGTCCCAAAACTGTAAGACACAATTTTAGAAAGGAATGAATTGAAACTAATGTGACAAAACACATGCCCCTCTGATTTTTTTAATATAAGAAAATTCAATATTCAGATCTAGTTTCTAGGAGTTTATGGAATGCCTTCATCGATGAAAACTTTTACATTGTTTGAGATTTCTCTATTTACAACTACAGTTGGTAAGTACCAGGACCACATTTTGCTTTCAGGGTGATCAGCGGTTAAATATTTTGTTTCAGTTAAGGTAGTTAAGCCGGTCAGCATGTCTACAAAGTATTCTATCTTATATTTGACTATTTCTCTCACCCCGACTGCAGGCATAGCTATCTGTCTTTCCATATCTTCAATGGCGAATACCTGTTGAGAACTTAGCATGTACCAGACTCCTTTCCAAAGCACTTAACGTGTACTAGGTTATTTATTCCTTACAATGATAACCCTAGGAGGCAGGTACCACTATTTTCTCATCATTATCTTCATTTTGCAGAAGAAAATGTATAACAGATGAATTCAGTTGTTTGCTTGAAGTTACACAACCCTTGGAAAGTAGAGTCAAGCAAGACCCAGGCAGTCTTTTATCAGAGTCTGGGCAATTATGCTGCCTCTTTAAGAACTCAAAAAAGTTTGCAAAAACTAAAAAAAAACCCAAAAAAAACAAAGAAACCCACACAGCATAATACAAAGAAACAAGAAAAAAATTAAACCTATGAACAGAAGGCTAAAAAGAGAAATTCAAGTAATAGGGTTGAGGATGGGGTGTGGAGGGAGGGTAAGACTTAACAGTCAACAATGCAGGCTTAACACAACATCATGGTTTTGAGCCAACACTGTGCCTCTGAGCTTCCTGAACGTTGAGGGGGTGTCGGGGAAAGGATAGGTGGCATGGTGCACACCACATGGTCAAAGTAAGACTACTGGTTTTCAAGAAGCATACTGCATCCTAAAGTATTCCCAGTCCCTCATTTAATTTCCCAGTTCTAAGCTTGAGAAAGCACAGAGATATCATCAGTGATTAGCTCCTGACACTATCTAATTGCTTTAATTTTGCTGGCCAAACATGTAGCTTCAATTAATGTCTTGTCCCAATATCCCTTATTTATATTTTTGAATAAGATTTTAAAGCAAGCTGTAATGTGTTTCTTCATTCCACTCCACAGATTATCAGTGAACAATAAACCAATTTGTTTGGAAAATCTTATTTTTTACATCCTATAACATTAAAGCCAACAGCTTTGCTTTTCACACTGGAAGCTTATATATGGCAGGACTCCATGGCACATGAATTAAATATTATTTAATTTTTAAAAACCCAGAAAAACACATTGCTGAGATAATACTGAAAAGGGAAGGCTGAAATTTATAGTGTACAAGGGCATTTATGATTATCTAGACTTCATTTCCCTAAGTAGCTATTAAAAAGCTGGAAATTCACAAATGTAAGGCAACAATATAAAATGATTCTAAATCAAACTTTTGTTGCTTGACCAGTTTCCTTCTTTGTAAAAAAAATGTACCTTTTGATTTTACTAATTTGGGGCTTGTGAATAATACTAATAATGTTAGGAGCTACCATATGTTTCTTCCCTCCCTCTAACGGGCCAGCAGCACCGTGATTACTGTTTACGAAGCAATTCAACAGCCTGCAATTACCAGTAATTCTATTACGTGTTCTAACTACCAGAACACGTAAGGTGTATACAGTTGGCTCTCATATAAATTAGTGTCCAAATAGTGTACATTTTTTGGCACATGAGGCAAGCTGTCTGTGCAGCTGTTTCCTGCAGTATGTTTTACTAGGATTAGTATCTGGACAATCGACTTACTAGGGAGAGGACTTTCTAGTATAGGCATTTGTTTATTCCTGTGAATAGACTTTTTAAAATAGATAAGGATATGACTGTCATTTCCCCATCACATTGTGAGGAGCTCAGAGTTCTTGGTATTCCTTGGCCCTGTTATGTCACTGGTAAACACTGACATCAGTGTCAGATTACCTGCTCTAAACCCTGCCTCTCCTCCTTGGCAAATCCTTTATCATCCTCCAACTTCAGTTACTTCACAACTAAATGAGGATAATAGCATTTTGATTTTGCAGGATTGTTGTAGCAATTTTAAAAAGGTAACACTGATGAAGTGCTTAGAGTAGCATGTAGAAGAATAGTACATAGTAGATTCTCAGTCATCATTATTGATGTCATTACTACTTAGAGAGTAGGGACCCGGTAGATTCTGGATAGAACTCAGAAGTACATTACTGTGGTTATTTTAAGGATAACTGTCACCAAGAAAAGGCTAACTTTAAAATAACACTATTTAAAGCAAGAAAAATGTTTCATTATAAATAGTAGGCATAAAAGTTTGAGTGAGACTTTATAGCCCTGGCTGGCGTAGCTCAGTGGATTGAGCGCAGGCCTGCGAACCAAAAGATGGAGGTTCAATTCCCAGTCAGGGCACATGCCTGGGTTGCAGGCCATCCCCCAGCAGGGGATGCAGAGAAGCAACCATACATTGATATTTCTCTCCCTCCCTCCTTTCCTTCCCCTCTAAAAGAGAAATAAATAAAAATTTTAAAAAAAGTTTGAGTGAGACTTTATAAAAAAGAGGAACTGAGTTATGAAAATGACTTCTACATGCCAAAAAACTAAATTATAATTGCATCTATGTACTGATCCTTAGAATTAGCCTATTGTTTCTAAAAATAAATGTGTTCTACTGGTTGTTTGTTTGTTTGTTTGTTTGTTTCTGGTGGATGGGAATAGAGCTAAGTTTCCTAACAAAGGAAAGTTTGTAGTGCGATTATTACGATAGCCATTTTGGCAAAATTACCTAACAATTTTTGTGCAATTTTCTCTTAATATTCTGGTATTTGAATAACTCACTTCTGAAAAACCTGTCCTGTCTTATCCTCAGACTTATTTTCATGATTCTTGATTCAGCTAACTCGACAGATCAACATTTGTTTATGGGTTTGTAAAAGAGTCATGCCATTCACGAACATTGCCTTCAATGACATTCCACATAGTCAAGGATTTCCAATTTCCCTTAGAAATCAGTTTGTGTTTTGCACTGCATTTTTTTCAACATTCAAACAGACAAGATGTTCAGAAGGTTGTTTTAGTGGGAGCTAGTTTTCTAAGTGGATAGTTCATTGGTGAATATTTGCATGGTGTGGTCAGCTTTGCTTCCCTCTGCAAATTTGTTCCCATAAAGCTTTAGACAATAAATGCTCAGAAAAAAACACTCCCTCTCCTATACTACTTGATAGATTTAATTTAAATATACATCTGTTTTAACTTTAAAAGTCTATAAAACTTTGTAATCATGAGTCAGCTTCGTAAAGTCATGTAATGAGTGGCTTGAGGGTCATGAATAAATCATAAATAATAGATACCTGGACCATTGATTTAAAAGTTGAAAATATTAAATATTAAAACAAATGTTTTTTGTGCCTTGAGGAAAACTGTCATTCTTTTGGGGTTTTATGACAGAAACTCTCAGAACAGAAATATTGTGCACTATTTTTTATTGTGATTACATGAACAAAAGTCTTAAGAGTACATATTAACTAACAACAAAATAAAATGTTCCTATAAATGAAAGTCAAACAAAAGAAAGGTGGAAATAACTTGTCATGGCAAAAGGAATGCAACCTAAGCCTGGATCCTTCACTTTGTTTTTGTTTTATTATTTCAATGAAATATTGCTTATATACAACGTGAAAGTGCCAGCTCTTTACGTGAAAGAAACTATGAAAAATAAAAGATGATGGAAATGTAGGGGAGGGGAAAGATGCATCTAGCAGTGTGCTTGAGCTACCTCCTCACTTTTCAGGAACCTTGCAGACCAGTTGTTCAACTGCTATCAGCTTAAAAGCAGCCATAGGAGAGTATGGCACACCATGAAATTACCAAATGCTACCAGTCAGAGATTCTGTATTTTTCCAGTGTGGTTGCTAACCATTCCCTAGCACATCACTAAATCTTATAATGAAAGACAAGAGACTAATTTGTTACCTGACAAAACTCTGATCTACTCTCAGATTCCTGGACTGAGTGGAAAGTCCTCTGTAGCAGCCACCATCTAAGGAAGGGAGGCTACTATACACACCAGCAAAAAACCTCTTGGAGTCACTGAAGACACCACTCTGCTGCTCTTAGCATTCTCCACTTCTTAGTACAATGAATGACAATTCGCTCCCCCTCCTTTGCCCACCCCCCCAAAAAACTGTTGAAAACTGTTGACAATACTAGCATCTTTTTCCTATATAAGTAATCAAGGAGCGAAAGGGAGCTGAATTGGAAGAGGAGGAAAATTAGAAGAAATAACTAACTGTTCCCTCTTCAACTTCATACAGGTCTAGACAAAGTTCTCAATACTTTAGCTCTTAAAACTCTACCAGGCATCTTTAAAAAGTTATCAATGTTTTTGTCATAAACCAACAAAGTGGAGACAGACACATAGAATACAGAGAACAGCCTGACAGCCGTCAGAGGGGAGGGGTTTGGGGCCTGGGAAGGGTGAAGGGATTACACAAAGAAAGAAAAAGAAAGGGAGAAAGAAAGGAAGGAAGGAAGGAGGGTATGAAGGAAGGAAGAAAGACCCATGGACACAGACAACAGCATGGTGATTCCCAGATGGAAGGGAGATAGGAAGAGGTAGGAGAGAGTAAATAGGGGATAAATGGTGATGGAAGGAGACTTGACTTGGGGTGTATATATTGGCAATACAATATATGGATGATGTATTGTAGAACTGTACACCTGAAACATATAAAATTTTATTAACTAATGTCACCTCAATAAATTCAATGAAAAATAAAGTGCTTTGAAATTTTACCCTTATAAAAAAGATGAGAATGCTTGAGCTCCTGGAACCAGTGCATCACATCTGGGGATGAAGCCCAGGCATCAGGTGCAGTAGTGATTGAGAATCACTCGTCAGGACCATTGAACAGAGCAAAAACCAGAATATAAACTCAAAGAAAGCAGGACCTGCTTTGTTTACCATTCTGTTCTCAGGAACAGAGGATTCACACCCTATACTTTTCCAAAAAGAGGAGAATTCACTTTCCTGAGGTATGAACAAACATTCTGTACATTACAAACACTTGACTTTAAAGAATGTTGCTTGCACTGTGAACAGGTTATAGGTAGTCTTTCTTCCCTTTTACCCAAAGCTCTGTAGTCTAACCCAGGTGATTCTCAATCCTTCCTGTGTATAAGAATCACCTGGGAAATTTATGCCCCTAGACAGAAAAAAAAAACAAAAACAATTCCTCAGGCTCCACCTTCAATTTCCTGTATCAAATGGCCAGTATTAGTGCCAAGAATTTGCATTTTCAAAATTTCCAAGAGACTCTGAAGACTTCCAGGCTTGAGAACCACTGGTTTTAAGCAAGCACTACTAAAGCCCAGCCTCCCTCTGAAGATTGGCCAAGGAGTTGAGGACAAACATCACGACCTGTTGGGCAGTTTGCAGAACTGTATGACTCTAAGCTTCATCACCCTACAGTCCTCAGTTCCATTTCAGGACACCTGTTTCTCACGTTATACACACCCTATTCAAATTCGGCTTTCTTTCCACTCTTCCTTCCAACTCTTTCTCTGTCACTTCAGGAAAACCTATCCTGATCCATTTCCATGGTTCAGGCAGGAAAGGCAGTGCAAAGGTGAAAAAAGTAGAAATTAGGAGAGATCAGTTAACTTCTAAGGTCCTGGAAAGTTCCTAGAGAAAGAGCCAGTGTACTTCAGAATCTACACAGATCTTTTTTTCTCTTTTAAACAGAACTTTTGATGTATTTTTTCTTTTTTTATTATTATACAGATCTCAGGAGCACAATTCCACAGCACATCATTTGTACACTATGTTGTGTGCTCACCACCTCAAGTCAAGTTTCCACAGACCTATTCATTCTCCTTTAACCTGGTGGTCTCCAAGTGCATGTGTTAATGGTAAGCTAATTATTTAAATTGATTGTTTTTATCTTTTGCTTCATTATCTGTTTTTACCACAATATTGTTGCCTTCTTTAACCACAGATGTATATATATTTTTTCTGCTATATTCTGAGCACAATATGCTTTTTGTGATGGTTTAGGAACTGAACAAACTCTGTCAATGTTTTAGTGAGGAAAGGCACTCAATAGACTTAACCCACTTTGGAGATTCAACCCATAGCTAAACAAGGAACAGCTTGAATACCAGTTCTTCTTGAATTGTTCATAAATGCTATGGGCTAAAGCAGAAAGATATTTGAGCTTCAAAAAAGAACTATGAACATGAGCCCTCTCTCCTATCAAAGGGAATCCTTAAGGGTGAGACAGCACGCAGCCAGGCTCATCTGGGTGCAACTTCCTCCTCACGCCCTCCATCTCTGTCTCCTCCAACACTGCACAGCACACAGTGGGTCCTCAGTGTTTGATAAACTGAACTAAGCTACTTATTGTTTTTATATTTCATTTAAATTACTATTTTCTTCATGCTTTTAGCCTATCATAACATATTAACTTAACTCATGGTCATCTATTTGGGTTTTATATTTGTTTTTATTTTTCTAACCCATCACAGTTTTTCAAATACTCGCCAACCACACAAGCTCCTTGGTGTGTAGCTTGGAAATATTTATCAAAATTTTTAATTGCATGTACATTTTCAGGTGGTAATGCCACCTCTAGAAAATCATCTTGTCTATGTACATGTACATGTGAGCGCAAGCATATTCATGAGATATTTCAGTGTTGTTGGTAATTGCAAAAAAATCTAGAAACCATCCTTTTTAGATGACTTTTTACATAAATTAAGGAACATCTTTGAAAGGGAAATATATGTAGATGCTAAAAAATGAGACAGGTCTAAATAGACCTGCTTATATGTAACAGTCTCCTAGATATAATTTTACATGAAAAAAAGATGCAGAATAATATGTATTATACCATGTATATAAACACACAATTTGTTTAGAAATAGCAAATTTCTATAAAGATATGGAAGGAATTTTTAACAGTAATTTCCTCTTGGAAGGGAGAATTTGAAATTAATTATCGGTGATGCGATGTTATAAGATTTTTCATTGAATGCCTTCTTGTACTCTTTAAAATTTTTGCCATGACCTTTATTACTTCAATTAATGATTTTTAAAAACGGAAATCACCATAATAAAAAAAAGAGTTTGAAGTATTTAGACTACAGCATATATGTAGCTATACAATTTTGTTAGATAGAATTTGCAATGTTGAAGGGATTACCAAAAGTACCTTCCTCTAATCAATCACCTTGCTTCTTTACAGAGCACAACAAGAGGACTTCTGCTGGTAAGGCCTAATGGAGGAGCATATTAGAAAATTTTGTCTATGAGCCTAGAATTTCAACTAAAACATTTTCCAATGGTATTTCAATTTGCAGCACAATAAATTCAGGGGCAAATCCAGAGTAGAGTCCTGAACCACCACAAAGCAAATAGGTGGTGCAGTTGCCACCCTTTCTGCCCTGGCACCTGGAAGGCCATTGCCACAGCTCAAGCCCATTTTCCCAACGAGCCTGATGCAACTTTCAAAATCTTCAAGGAATTTGTTGCCAGTTGAGTAGAATGAGAACCTGTTTTTTCTATGTCAACCCCAAATTGTACACCCTTGCCCCTGCCTTGAATTCCTGGGGAGACAGAAAGGAGAAGCCATTGTGCTGGCCTGGCTCAGGTTCTATTTGCACAATTCAAACATCCGAAAAAAGAGAAAATGTTTGACTGTGTCCATCAGACTTGGTGGCCGGTAGTTGGATAAACCACCTGAATGGTGCATGAGATAAAAAAGAAAGTCTACTCTGGGAAAAGGTATGGTCTATGGGTGGTGACCAGCTGGGGTCAGGAGTGAAGGAGGAAGAGTCAGGGTAGCCCTCTGCACTGGGATTTTGGGCCTCAGGTTGTCTTCCATCCCAAGGAATTTGTTCCAAGTTCCAAGGGAAAGGTATGCTGTGATGAAAACTAGGCCAAATAAAAACTGTGGTTCTGGAGGTGTGTGACCCAAGGTAAAGTTAGGTCACCTCCCCAGCCTCATTTTGCTCTTTGGCAAAGTGTATTGGTGAGATGATTTCCAAAGTTCCTTTCAATCTGCACATTCAGCACTGTACCATTGGGAGGTAAACTGGAAAGTACTGTATTTTGCCATGGATAAGGTGTACTTTTTTGCCCAAATTTTTGAAGGAAAAATAAGGGTGCACATTATACATGGGTGGTAATAATTCTGTACCTATATAAATGTTTTTAATTCTTTTATTTGTGCTTATACATTAAAAGTATAACTCTAGAAAGTAATAATGATATCCATATGCTAAATAATACCCTGGAATATGATAATCAGTTTTGTTGAACTTTTTAAATCAAATTAAAAAATTAAAATGAAAGATTATTTTCCTGAAAGTTTGGGCAAAAAAATGTGGGTGTGCATTATATACGGCAAAATATGGTAAATGGTTCTTTATTTAAGATGCCTGTGAGTTTTCCCAATGAAACAAAGTGCTTCTTATGCAAATTGCATCTGATTGCTGCTTCTGTCATTAGTTTGCTTAGTAGTCAGTGTTTCTCAGTGAGTCCAATGAACATGGGTACTCTCTGCCATCACATGGGGCAAGTTCTCTTATCTTGCTGGGAAGCCTGGTCCACCCTAAAATGGGCTTTCTGTAGGGCCCACATTGTTCCCCAGTGGTCTTCTTGTCACCTTGGGAAAGTTTGTAAGGCCACAGAGGTGAGGCTTTGCCCTCTGAGATTTTCAACCTAGTAATGGGACTGAGACAGCAACAACTACCCCAAAGGATGCTATCACTCTAATATTGGCAGGAGCAAGCTGTAGCTTAGAGGGGCTGTAGCCATACTCTCCACCAGCTCTGATCCTTAAGCCAAACCAAATACATATGTATAAAGAGCCAGCTTCATGGTCTCACAAGCAGGGTACTTGCATAGGCACCATATTTGGAAGGGAGGCCTGCCCTCCCTTTGCAGTTGTCATTAAAAATCCCTAGTAATTTTACTTTAAACTTGCATTCTGTGAGATTCAGTGAAACAATGGAGGATGTGCTGAGGCTTTGAAGCCTAGCCTCCACCTCAGTCCCATCTCCCACTGCCTCCCTGGGATGGATTCTTAGTCATCCTCAACCCCGACTGGCAACTGCCTTCTCCTTTCCTCCTGCAGAGTCCAAGGCACATTCATCTGGTGAGTAATCTCCATGCCTGAGGGAGCGTAACATTGAATTGCAAATAAACAATCACCATGACAGATGCAACAGAGAGACAACAGAAGAAAGAAAGAAATTTTTTTTCTGCTTTTTGAGTCAGATTCCCCGCATATTTATTTTATCCTAGGCCTAGGAATTATGTAGCTGGCCTTGCACTGGGTTGGCAAAAAAAGTCTGTTACATTTTTTCCCTACAATGGTTCTAGTAGTGCTTAGTTCTCTTAAACTTCATTCAAAACAATTTTGTTAGATTGTATTGTGACAGCAGTCATATCAACATGCATTAAAAAAAGATCTGGAGAGCATTATGCTAAATAAAATAAGCCAGGCGGTGAAAGACAAATACCATTTGATCTCACCTAAAGTGGAACCTAATCAACAAAACAACAAGCAAGCAAAATAGAACCAGAGACATGGAAATAAAGAACAAACTGACAGGGACCAGAGGTGAAGTAGGAAGGGATAATGGAGGAAAAGGGGGAAGGCTTTTCAGGAACATGTATAAAGGAGAAAACATGGAGAAAACATGGAGAAAAACCAAAGGGGGATAGGATCAAGGGAGGGAAGTGGAGATGTGGGGAAAAAAAAGGGAGACAATTGTACTTGAACAACAACAAAAAAATGTAAAAAAAGACATCAAAATTGGTGAATTTTGGTGTAGCTATTTTAATATTGAAGATGAAAGAATATATATGACATTTTGGCATACTATGCTTTATTATTTCAAGAAATCTAAAAACACAACTAAAATACAAAAAGAGATTTGTCCAGTGTTTGGAGAAGATGCTGTGATGGATCGAACATGTCAAAAGTGGTTTGTAAAGTTTCTTGAAACTATTGATATTTTGACCAAGTAATTTCTTGCTGTGGGGCTGTCTTATGCATGGGAAGATGTTTAGCAGCCCCCCTGGTCTCTATCCACTGGAAGTCAATAGTGGGAGATAGTTGACATACTCAAAATATTCAAATCAATAAAGTTACTGGTGAAAATAAAAGATGTGACTTTTATGTTACGGAAAAAAAGCAATGGACTTTTTGGTCAAACCGATACATATATGGTAGGCATGAAAGTCCCAGGAATGGTTGATCCTAAACCACTTCTATATACACACGTTCTAGAGCTAATTATGTACCCAAAAAAGACTGAACAAAAAGCAAGAGAGAGTGTGGGAGAGAACAGAAAGGCCAGGTGTGTTGGAGGCAGGACTATCCCTTCCAGCTCTACACCCAGGACACCTACTTAACCTTTGCCTTTCTGAATATGAAGCTAAAGTGATCTATATCAAAACAAGATGTACTCTGCCTTTAAAGGTATAAAGAGGAACAGTGCCAGTAATGTATTAACAAACTACCTGAAAGGGGAGGATATAGTCACCTAGAATGGTAATTAACAGTGAACGGGTGAGGCAATCTACAAAAGTAGTTAGGAAGATGGGCTTTCAAGAAAGATTGTGCTTAGATTCCACTCCTGGCTAATCTTTCACTAGCTGCATGCCTTTGGAAAAGGTGACCTCTGTATTTTAGTGCTCTCATTTTTAAAAATAGGATAATAAGAGTAGCTCCCCTAGTAACTGTTCAGAGGATTATGCTCAGAACAGTGTCCAGCACATAGAAGTGCTTTAATCAATGTTGAACATAAGGTTGCAAAGAAGGAAAGTTTTTGAGAGTCTCAAGGTAATCAGGGAAATATTTGCAAGGTGTCACCATGAGTATCCTATATTGAAAGTTTGTACAGCATTGCTTTCTTCACAACTGTGAACTTAATATAAAAGCTTTCATAAGAAGGATTTTTGGTAGACAACCTAGATGAAAATGCTTTATGTCATTATTTGAAAACACATACATACACACGCAAGAGAACACTTAGCAATGAGACTTAGTTTAACTACATGCTTTTGAAGCTATTTCTGAAATGACTTCTCAATCTCATCGAGTCTTGATTTGGTATTAAGCAACTCTAATGAAAGTGTGCAAACATCTGCCTTATACTCCGGCTCTTTCTTTAGCTAGTCGGCCATACTGACTTATTGAAGTTATAATTTAGGATGATTTTGCATAAGATAAAAGCCACATCTGCCTATCCACAAGTCTTTATTTATTTATTTATTTTACTGGCAGGACCTTATGTTCCTCCACAGATGTAACAACACCAACTGATGCTTTACAATAAATCCTGTTGGAAATAATGCAGAAAAATGCATCTATCTGATGATGAGTGCATGTAATAGACAGAGTTCCTAAATTACCAATTTAGTTAACTGCATGTTCATTTAACAGTTGTATACTATTCTCAACTCACTCCAGCACCAATGTGCTGAGGGTGATTTCACCGATGTTTCCTGATGATCATTTGGTTTCTTTGGATTTAATTACAACTACTTCTTCCTATGAGTGTATGCCCAGAAGGCCAAATAGCTAAGAAAAAAAACAAATAAAAGATAGGAAAACATTTAAATGATATCAGTTTTGAGATTGATGGAATGTTATATTATTAATAAAGCCATGCAGTTTTACTATTCTGCAATGTCTTCTCCTGTAATACCTATTAGCACAAGGAGCAAAAAGAGGATGCCAGCAAGATCTGTTACAGCTGTGTTTTAATTTCATTTTAGGTAAATAAAGGACATCTACATCTGTTTTTTTAAAGACATAAGTCCCAGACAGCATTGAATGATAGTTCATGAGACAGGTTAACTTCTCAGAGCTTTCCCCTCACCCTGTGTATAAAGAACAAAGTGAACCAGATACTCTATAACATGCCTTCCAGCTCTAACAGTCTACAGAAATCTATCTTAGTGGATTATGTGATCTTACATGGCTTGATCCCCTCTCAAATCAAAGAAAAGAGAGTTATTGGAGTTAAAATGATCAATGTCAGGAAAAGGAAGTAAAGAGGTTAATAATGTAGCCACCGGTAGTGGGTATACCAGGAAGAGCATCTCTGTAGTATGGGAGGCAAAAAGAGTAGAATAAAAACATAAGGTACTGAACTTCACTTCTATTGTAAGAGACTTTGGGATGACAGGAAGGAACTGAAAAGGCAGGAAGAGGACAGATAACATCTTAGAAGAAAATTTGAAAAAGTCTTTACATGGAGTTTCACATGGAGGATTTTAGTTTCTCCTGAGTAGGGAACTCTTTCAAATTTCTCTCTGTGTCTGTTCCAAGAAAAAGCTTTATTTAGATGGCATAATATGACAGGTAATACAGTTCATACAATCCATTGGACACTAAAAAGAGTTGTGAGTCTGAATTTCAAGTAAATCCCTTAGAACATAGTAGAACCAAAGTGGCTGAGTGCTTGTATGAGATGAAAATAATTTCATACAGTTAAAATTAATGTGCCTTCTGATAATAATAGTTACCATTTATTTAATGCCTACCATGGATTAGAAACTACATTGGATAATTTACATAC
Organism: Artibeus jamaicensis; assembly: GCF_021234435.1. Taxonomy (NCBI): domain Eukaryota; kingdom Metazoa; phylum Chordata; class Mammalia; order Chiroptera; family Phyllostomidae; genus Artibeus; species Artibeus jamaicensis. The sequence continues at coordinate 36,654,449 of NW_026522030.1, read as the reverse complement.
AATATCTCATCTAATGCTTACAGCATCATAGGGGCACAATTTATACCTGAAACAAATCTTCAGAAAGGAAAGCAACCTGCTCAAGGTCACAGGGATGGCAGATGGGAGACTGAGTTTACTCTTACTGAGTAAAGACCGTACCGATTCAAAGCCCGTGCATACGCTTTCCCATCTTCCATCCTGCCACTCTCGGCATCTTATTGGGGGAGCCAATTGTAAGAGGTACGTATTCTGAACCTGTAAACACCACGATGCTCTGACTGTACAATATGCTATTCGATGGGTGGGAAAGTATAAAGAAAATAAATAAATGTACTCCTTATTTTTAATGACTATTATGTTATGCATTATTTTTTTAAATTAGTAAATCTATACATTGAAGGGCATATACAAGGTCTGTCTAGAAAAACCCCAATCATTGTTAATATAACAAGAATGGTTTGTGTGACATCAATGTAAACTGGCAGCCAAAGAGAATGGACTGGAATGAGCATATCTGAACAATGATGACTTCACTATACTAGTCAGTGGGAGCAGTAGACACAATGAAGTGAGCATGTGTACTATGTGGCCATCACATTCAAAATGACTGAATGAATAGAGCAACAAATGTACATCCAATTTTGCATTAAGCTGGAAAATTCCGCTGCAAGAATTATTTGGATAATTCAGAAGGCCACAGCTGTGGGCAAATGGTGATTGGTAGCTTCATCGTGACAATGCGCCCACTCATGCATTGTGTTTCATGCAGAGGTTTTGGCAAAACACCAAATCACCCCGGTGACTCAGCCCCTCTACAACCCAGATTTGGTGCCCTGTGACTTCTGGCTTTTCTCAAAATTAAAATCGCTATTTAAAGGAAAGAGATTTCAGATCTTTGATGAGATTCAGGAAAATGTGACAGGGCAGCTTATGGCAATTGGGAGAACCGTGTGAGGTCCCAAGGTGCCTACTTTGAAGGGGGCTGAGGTGTCATTGTCCTATGTACAATGTTTCTTGTATCTTGTACCTTCTTCAGTAAATGTTTCTATTTTTCATATTACATGGCTGGATACTTCTGGACAGACACATATACATATATACACACATACACACAATATATCACTACTGTATATATGTACCAACTGGTATATACATATACATATATATACACATGCCTATATGTATACACACACACACAATTTTTAACCAACTTTTTTTTGTAAGTAGTGGTAAAACATATTAAAATGAAGCAATTTCCGGGCATAGGATATTTAAAAAATACTATAGAAGAATTGTCTTAGCAGTGGAATTTTAAAGTTAAGTGATATGGACCCAGCCCATGAAGGAGAGAGTGATTCTACTGAGAAAAAGTTTTTCAAAAAAGGAATAAAGTGAACCAGAATTTGACCAAGGACCCACAATGTGCCAATATTGTGATAGGTGCTTCCCAGATATCTCCTTTATTTTCCTAGAGAAAAATAAAGGAGGTAAGAAACAGCCTGGCAGACTATAGTTGAGCAGACATTCTTAAATGGACCTTTCAGTACATTTACAGCTTAAAAACTTCTCTAAGAATTAGTGATTCTACATGACTTCACATAGGCAATCAGTGATGAATTAGTAATAACATGAAGACCATGAATGATCAAACATTCTGTGACACCAACTTCTTGGTTTTAAAAGTGATTTGTTCTAATTTTTTCTCTTCCCAGCAACCTTCAAAATGAGCAGTAAGGTTGAATTATCATAATGAAACACACAAATTCATTGCTCATAGTTAAATGCTCATCACCAATCAGTTAAAGATGTCCTTTTTCTACCCCAGACCAAAAACCTAACTGAAAGCTGTCAAAGTGACACAGACCTGAGAGGTGTTGTGAATGTTCTGTCAGGATAAGTGGGAACTCAAGCCCGTGGGGAGTCAGGAATTTTTCTAATTGGCCTGGTTCACTGTAATACCTCATTTCAGTACAGCCCTTTTATGACAATTAGCCCTCCTCTCCCTATGCAGAAATTGAAAATTGTGGCCCAAGGAAAGAATCTAGTTGACCACTTTCAGAGTCACAGAAAAAAGAGATTGGAAATGCTATGAATATCTTTTACAGCGATGCTAACTTAATATTCTAAGCAGGGCCAGGACTAGTTTAAGGTGAATGAGGCACCATTTCATGCATCTGCATGGCTCTAAGCATGAGTGTGTCCTTAAATTTACATTCCAATGCACCTTACATGGTTTGCCCTGGACCCGGTCCTTGTTCAAGAGGAGCATTTATAGCTAAGCATTTCACATCCTTATGAAATTACCAAACTTCCTCCTGTTTATAAATTCACCCTGATATCTCCAGTCTTGAAAAATTTTGAACACCATGACTTTTTCTTGCTTCAAACACTTTAATTATCTTTTTATTGCTGCCTGGCGTATTAAAGCCAAATTCCTACCTTTTAACAAGAACTTTTGCCCTGGCTGGTGTAGCTCAGTGGATTGTGAGCATGGGCCTGTGAAGCAAAGGGTCGCCAGTTTGATTCCCAGTCGGGGCACGTGCCTGGGTTGCAGGCCATTTCCCAGCAGGGGACACATGAGAAGCAACCACACATTGATGTTTCTCTCCCACTCTTTCTCTTTCCCTTCCCCTCTCTTTAAAAATAAATATATAATTTTTTTTTAAAAAAAAGAACTTTTGACACAAACCTGACTTTCCACTCACCTCAAATGGAGTCAAGGAACGGACCACTGGCTACATTGTCAGCTTCTGCATTTTATATTCTGTCTCCATTCCTACTTCCCATTTGTGCCAAAGAATAACTTTTCGCCTGGTTGCTTCCAGCCTTTTGACCAACATGTGTTTTCCTCCTGGAAGTTCCCTCTCTATACTACTTACATCATACAATGCAAATACCATTTACTAAGAGCCCTTTCCTCTGGAAGGCCCTTTCAGATCCCACCCATAAGAATTAATTTTTTGTCCTTTGTCTTACCACTCTCTTTTCCCACAACATTGAGAAAACATTTATCTCAGTGCTCCTCTTATTAAAAGGAAAAAATCATTATTTGCAGTTATGTCTTTACTGTGACTGCCCTTTGGACTCTTGAAAGAAAGAGTCCATTTTATTCATCTCTGTATTCCCTGAGAACCCTACAGCGAACTTCACATGGTGGGCCCTTGATATATTTGCACTTCACTGCGTGACTGGGTACATTCTTTAGTATAAAGTCAGTACATGGATTAATAAGCTTTTGGGGAGAGTGAATGCAAGCTCATTTCCTTCTTTTAATCAACGAAGTAGATTTTAAACCTAGGCTATTGCATGTTTAGGCCAATTCTACTGAGTACAAAGACTTGGAAAACATTTAGAACTAATAAATGACTTCAGGGTGAGTACATGGTGTAATTGTGTTTTGAAAATTACAATCTGCATGAATACAAAGCAAATACATATTGGAAGTTCAAATATTTGAAAACTCAAAAAATGTGGACATGATGTTCTTTGGATTCAAATGTTGATGGGAAGAAAGTACGTCTAGGGCAGTCCTTCTGCCTTAACCCTTATAGTGCTACTCCTTTCCAATCAAATGTTTACTGTATGTCTCCACTGTACTTGATGTTAGACCAGCTGCTAGAAGTACAAAGAAGACCAAAAGAATATTTTTTTTCAGTGAGCTATTGTTAATCATAAGATGAGTTAAACCCATCAATTTACAGTGACTCCTTAGCCAACCGTGGAAGAAAGACACTTGAGACAGGTATTGGTAGAGAGAAGCATTTATGAACCCAAATTATACAGAGGACAGAATATTGGTTTTATCAGAAAAGAGAAAATATGTTTCAAAATGGAAGCTGTTCTAACAGACTGAAGGTTGAGTGGAACTTGTTCCAATGGCAAGAGAAGAGCTACCTTTTATGCAGTGGGAACAGAAACATAGAGGATTCTGAATGGGTTTGATGTATTCTGAGATCTATTATATTTTTAAGATATAAAATATCTTTGAAAGTCAACGTAATCTATAAATACACTCTAATGATAGTTTATTATACAAACTAAACTATTGCTACCAAAATGTTTTTGAATATATCAATAATATTTGTACCTGGTTCCGGACTCAAGTGTAATGTTAAAAAGCCCAAATTGTCTATGCTAACCAAAAGCCAACTGACATTTCTTGAAATAAGCAGCAGAATTTCAAAGATATAATGAGCTTTGCTTATTCTTAATTAGTCCAAGATAACATAATTAGCATATAAATTTGGTGAGCTCATTTTCAGCTCCAAAATTCTATAACACCACTTCACCCAATTTTCCTCTCTTTGAAAGATACTTCATGCTCTTTTGGTTTTGGAAGTCACTCCACCCAAACTTGTTATTTGCACTTGTATATTGAGACCAAATGACAAGGTTTATAAGTAGAGGGGTAAAGAATAGAGCAGGGAGTAGAGGTAATGGAGGTGAAAAGACACAGATTCTGATATATCGGTCTCCTTTTTTTCCTAGTTCATTCTCTCTGAAAAGTGATCCTGACACTGTCATCATAACTATGTTCCAGGGTGAAAGGCAACCTCAAATATCAAGCCATGCTTGTAAATCACTGTGTGTGTGCATAAGTGTGTACAATATATACATATGCATTGTATATACACATTATACATCTATAATGTACGTACATATGGTTATGTATATTATGCTATATATACAAACATTGGCTTATAGGTACAAACATTTGCTTATTTGTTTCTATGTAACTAGAAAATAAAATGATTTTGCAGAATTGTGTTATAATTCCAGGCATATACAAGGATATAACATATATGTTAAAATACATATATACAATTAATATTTTTCTTTACATAGCGTTTTTATATCCACATAAGTTATATAAATTGTCTACTTAATAGATAAGCAATAGTAACAGACTGTATGTCTATATTATCTGTATCTCCCTTTATATTACCTGAAAGTATTACTGTCTAGCTAGAGGTGTCTAGATACTTCATAGAAATTCATTTAGAGTTGGGGTTTTTTTCTGTCAAACCCATAAAATAAAATTTGAATAATGAGGTGAAAAAGTACAAAATGGGCATAAAATTATGTCATAAATATCATAGAATTTTAGAATGAAATGGGGTGTAAGAAGCCCTATAATGTGCCTTCTACTTAATGTAGGAATTTACCTCCATAACCATAGTCTTCAGTTCTGTGTTGAAGATGACCAGGGACAGAAGCTCAGGTCTCACAAGCCAGGTCACTTTAGCAGGTGTCCTAAGCATCTGCTATGTGCAAGCCTGAATGGAGCACTTGGGAGAGATTCAGAGATGAAGTTAGCAAAGCACTTGTCCTCATATAGCTTATGGGCTGGACTCAGAGGTAAGATCTCCACATTAATAAAGGATAGTTCAAGGCAGTGGTGGTATCTTAGGAACAGCAGAGTCTCAGTGCTCTGGAAGTTACTGGAAGGGGATAACTCATTTGATGGCAGTGGTAAAGGGAAATCAGGCAAGGCCTGATGCAATAAATGGCATTTTAAATGGTCAAGAGCGAGTTGTATTTAGACATGTAAAAAGAATGGAGAAAAAAAAAGAATGGAGAAACATTCTAGATAGAAGGAATGGCATATGCTAAAGAGTGGTGTCTAAAAAGTATTTCCTTAGCTTCTGTCTCCCTGAAATACCCAAGGCAGGGTACATGTAATTCCATATCTACAAGCCAATTTTCACAAGTAGGATGATATGCCCCAAGCATTCACATGTGAAAACCCTGATCCCAATGTGACGATACTTGGAAATGTGGTTTTTGCACAGTAATTAGGTCCTGAGGATGGAGCCCTCATGATGGAATCAGTGCCCTTGTAAGAAGATACACAACAGTTCCTGTTATGTGAAGACACAGGGAGAAGACTGCCATCTGGGGACCATGGAGAAGATCCTTGCCAGGTCCTCTGGCACCCTGATCTCAGGTTTCCAGACTCCAAAACTGCGAGAGATAAATGCCATCACTATCTTGGCCATCCTATACACCGTGCCCTCATGTCCTCCAACGTATCCCGTGAAATATGCCTCCCAGGCTGTTGCACTGCTCCATTTGTCCTGAGAGGTACAAAAGCAGTGAGAAAACCGCTTTGCTTGCTCTGTGTTGTTTCCGGTAATGGAGTAGGCTGGGAGCACAGGCCATTGTCACTGTCTCTCAATTTACATATAGTTTAACTCTGACTGTCCTATTCACTCACCCTAGAATCCTGGACGTGTCATTACTTCCCCGACCCTCAGGGCCCTCATTTGTAACATGAGGATAAAAACTTATCTATTTCATAAAATGTCGGGCATATAGCAAGTGCCTAATAAATGCTAGGCACTATTAGTACTCCCGTCATAGGGATGCATTGATTTTGAAAGCTCCAAAAAACATTCAGATACTTGGTTCATATATTCTGCTGAATAATTTTAGCTCTCCCCTCACAAGTTTTTTTCTTTTCACAAACCATTTTCTACATTCTAAAATAATTTTTGCTTAATGGCTGCCTACCCTACCTTTTGACTCTGGCTCTTTAAAGAACATGTGGAAACACAAAACCTTGAAAATAAAATGTTTGCCATTCCCTTGCAGATAAGACATCTCCTTTACAGCATATAGAAAGTTCAGAGTTGTACTTAGACCTGTGTACAGGTCTAAGCTCCTCAGAGCTTCACACGCCCCTTACAACTGTGGTTGGTGGGACTTTACCAGTGCCTCTGAAACATGATGGTGTAAGTCCTGAGTTGTTGCAGTCACCTTAAACCACCAGATGAGATTGTGACTGAGAGTGGAAACAACCCAAAGGGAAGTATACTAAAAAGATTAAACAAAAGAAACTGAATAGTAGCAACATTGTCTGCCTTAAGCCAAGCAGCTCTTGGGACCTCCAGTTATAGAACACGGCAAATTTCTGTGCTTGAAACAGGTCAGGATTAGATTTTCTGTTATATTCAGCTCACAAAGAACCATAGTTGATACAAGTGAAATCATTAGTGACATATATTGCTGAAGAAAATCCAGGATACAAACCTTAGAAAACATAATTTTCCAAGCCTTTTCTAGCATTGGAAAGCCCACACACACAAAGAGGAATTATGGGCTACTATAAGCGATGAGCATACATGAGGGGCAAAAAAGTTTGTGTAGATGCCCCAAATTGAAAATACCATAGTAGCCTTGGTTTCCAGCTTTCCAAGCATAGCATGCATTATTTATATCTCTATACGTCTAAACCTCAAAGTATCTGTACCACTAGATCATCAATCACATCTGCTTGTAGATGAAAATCATGTCATATCAGTTAGTATTTTTTGTTCTGACACATGGTAAATCTCTTAAAGAGATTACGTCTTACTCACCTGCAAGCTTCTAGCCCAGAATTTGACATATGTATTTAATAAATGCTAACATAAAATAAATTATTACATTAATATGAAAAAAGTCCCTAGAGAAATTGATTGTTTTTTTGCAAATAGGAATCTATTGCTTTGACCTAAATAGTCCATAGGGAGATAGAGACAGAGAAGGATGCTGGCGCCTGTGAAACCAGAGCACCCCTTAAGTCCACACAGATTCAAAACAATGGGAACGGTGATTCCTGGAGTTGGGCAGTGGAAAAACTTGAGCAAGGTTTTTAAACTAAAGAAGATAAAACAACATTGATTCTCTATCTTCATGATAAACATGAGGAGTTGTTTATCCTTATTTCATTTATTGAAATTTAAATATGATTTCTTACCAGTTTCTTTCCCTAGTGACAGTAAGACTAACTCTTCCACTTACCAAGTATAGATGTTTTCCTGCTTTCCTTTCTTAATATTTCATAAATTATGAAATAAACTCAATTTGATATTTCAGGATCTGATTAGGAAGGTAGCCATAGCAATATCAGTTATAGTTCTTAAAACTGTAGTATTGACTTAGGAATAACAATGACAAAACAATGTATTTTATTCCATTGTGCTCTAATTGTAAGTTTCTGAATCTTTAAGGCCGATATGGCAGCATTCACTGAAATGACCAATCACCATCCTCTGCTCTTAGCCTGTTGTTATAATGTATCTTTTACATTAAACATAGTCATACATTTATAGATGGTATAATATAAACATTATTTTAAAATATTTATTTGCTTCTATCTGCTAAGCATTGTGCTAGGAATACAAAAATGAAAAGAATAAACAAGGTCCTTCTTATAAAAATTATCTGATAGACATTTAGGATAGAAATTAAACCTTCTTCCTGCCATGTTATAACATATTTTATTAGCTTGACTGTGTTTCTGTTTCTCTCCCATTTCCATGTCCTGTGCTTTACTGTTTTTACAGAATTCCTTCTATGCCATGGAAGAGACAGCAGAACATAGCAAGGGGAATATAGCAGGAGGAAATCAGTTAACGACTAAGGGCACAGACTGGGTGGGTTCAAACCTCAGCTACCCTTTCTTACCATTTCCTAGCAGTGTAACATCTAATGCTCTAAGTTGTATCCAGAAAGGATGCCCTCACGCCACAGGGCTATTGGGAAGCTGAATGAGAGAAATGTACAAAGGTAATGAACACAATGCCTACTGTGTAGTAAATATTATATAGATACATTCTAAAAAATCAAAATATGCCTCTGGCTTAATCCTTTATAACATTAAAGAAATGATCCATTCTCAGCTCTATAACATTGATTTCATGGAATACAATCAAGATTTACAGGCAGGAGAGCTTAACGGCCATTAGGCTCTCCAGGTTTGGAAATACACTCAAGTAGGAAGGTCTTAGGTCCTCTCAGCACACTCCTTTCAAAACAACTATTATACTTTGTGTTCGGAGGAGGACCCATATCATCCCCACAGATGACTATCTACAAAATGGACTGTAATCCGAGCCCTGGGAAATGCCTTGGCTTTTATCTGAAATAGGGCTCAAAGGACATATTCCCTTTTGCTTTTTGGACTGAGTTTCTGATTACATTTGGCTGTTAAAATTTATGTGAACAAAAACTCTCCTGTTTTCACTCACAAAAGATTTGCTTATTAAATGAATACAGGAGGGGTCAAACTGACTCCACTGTCATGTATAAGAGATAGAAGTATTTTCCAGATTCCCTTCTTTTTTCTCCTCTCATGAAAGCACATGGAATTGGTGGGGGAGTGGGGGGACATGCTATTGAACAGCTTCTTATGAGCTCTCCAACACAAGTTAAAACAGGTAGAAGACAAAAATGAACTCTTCCAACAGAGCAGGATTTTGAGAATTTCCATATAAGTTTATTCTTTTCTATTAGAAATAGAAATTTATAAGAAATTTATAAATAAGATATTTATTCTTATAAGAATAAGAAATTTATTCTTAACTATTAGTTATGAGGATATTTCCATTGTTTATCCAGATCGCTACCAGAAATGAGTAGACACCTGAGATTTTCATGTTGTTAGGACAATTTCTCAAGGAATTACAATTCTCCCTTTTCATTATTAGAGAGATCAGTCACAAAAATCACAGCGGGCCTGTGGTTTTCTTTTCTGGAGACCACCATGGGTTTATCCAGGTAAGAGTTAAACAAAGGTATTTTTTTTCAAGCAGAATAACTTTACAAGACAGCTTTCTCACTTTTGGAGGATCAAATTTGATTTTAAGTGAAGTTAGTGTTTTAAAAATAAGTTTATTGACTTCCACCTAAAAACAGATAGGTAATCAGAAGAAGTGTAATTCAAAATAATACCAAAAATGTTATGTTTCTGTTCGGAATCAAGACAACATAGAGTATAGTAGCCTCTTACTGCAATTGCTTTTTCTATACTAGTGGCTTTTCTCTTTCTTTAACTACTAAGACTTGCTGTGACTACTCTGCTAGGACTTGAAGGAGGAATATCATGTCTAGAGTTAAATTTCTAAATGAAAATCATTAGAATAATCTGAGTCAGGAAACCAGTGAAAAAGCAAAGCACATACTAGGTGCTGTGGAAACTTCTGGAGGTTGAGAGAAGGAAGAGGAGGTGAGAAGTTAGCAGCTCATGGGAACCCGCTCCCTCTCTGTGCACACCCGTAACTGAACAAACCAGTGAAGGAAGGGCAAGAACCTAACAGGGCCCTGGAAGGGTTTATTTACCTGGGGTGCTGCAGTCATTCCCTATAAACAATAGTCCTTCATAATTAAACTTTAGCTTTCAGATCAGCTAGTGGTTGGCTTAATTTTTGTTTCTGTGATTTGTATGAATGGGAAGATGCTATCTGGGACTATTTGAGAGGAAATGCAATTTTATAATTAAAACATAATCAGACTGTCTCTAGAATGGTTCTGGAGTGATCTATTTAGCTGTAACGAAGCAGTCCCTTCATTAATCACATATATCATTTGGTTCAAAGTAGCTGGTGCTTTCAAGACAGAGGTGGGGGGAGAAATGAATGACTGACCTATCTGGCCAGAGCCCAGGTAACATTAGCAATTTCTGTGTCCTTCCTAACTCCGGCAGCTTTTATGGCTTGTTGTCAGGAACACTCAAGCACGGATTTGCTTTACAATGTTCGATTGTTCCTTTTGATACAAGGGCTCCATGCTCATTGAAAAAAATGAAAAAACTCAGAAAATATACAGGAAAATATAAATCATCTGTAATTCTGTCCTATAATAATATTAACACTTTAGATGTACATTTATATACACATAAATGGCCAACATACACACACAAACATACACACATGTATATGTAGTGTAAATTAGGATATGTTTAATTTATATATCTGTAGAGTGTTTATTTACCCTTAATGTTATGCATACAACATATATTCATGTGTAAATATATACATTTTAGGTTCTCAGTTTTTCCAAACTTTTCTGAGCTTAAAACAGATCTTTCTGATTCTCAAACTGTATATTCTCCTTATTTTGGGGGTACTACTTATTTCTCCCAGATCAATATACACACTGTATAAGAAAAGCAAGTTTCCCATTACTCAAGTTTATGTGGTTCTACATTTTAGCATCTAAAAGGAGGTCCCAGTGACAAGAGTGCTATACAGAAGAGAGATGATTATCCCAACACCATAGGTAACAAAAAACAAGGTATAGTTTTAACAGACATTGCCAAATACGAGTGAAGTATTTCCAGGTTTATTCCAACTGATAGATGTAGGGGCCAAGAGGTGGCTTGGATACAATGAGCAGCTGCCAAATATCAAGGGTGTCATGAAGTTAGAGATGTGGCAAAAGGAAAGGATGTGTGATTACATCTGCCAAGTAAGGAAAAGATGCAGATAATAATGCTCCTTAAACCATTCAAGAATACTCAAGAACATCCTGCTACAGAGCAGAAGAAAAGAGGATGTAGAAATTTACCCAGTGCCAGTATAGCTTCTTTGGTGCATGCTCAGAACATGAGAGTTTCACTGTGTATTCATGGCTCTCTGGCCTATACTGGAATATGTGTAATATGTTTATTAATCTCCTATTATACCCTTTACATGGGGCATGGATCATGCAACTTATCCTCATGTTACTAACACAATCCCAAAGCAGAAGTAATGAAAAGGAAAATAAGGCAACAACCAAAAATAAGGGCTAGAAATCAACAGTGTTTAGTGTGAACTTAGTGACTCCTCCACATTAATTGATTTAGTGTGTAGGAGTTAAGAAAGTCTGTTTCACACTATCAATTAACTAGCAACCCTCAAAGAGAGATAAAGGGGCAGATAAGTGTGGGAAAATAAACCAGATAAGGCTGCCTGGTTGCTCATACTGGGGTTTCCTGGTTTAATGCAACCACTTTCACATACTGTTCAGCTCAGTAAAACTTTTCATAATGCTGGTAGGCGATGAGCTTATGCAGCAGTGAATGCTCCCCTGTCACTCAAACTGTTAAACAGATCTTTACTGCGGGTAATCTTAGGCTCTCTGGATCATGAGCTAAGGGATAAAATTGGACCAGAGGATCAGTTGCATAATTCCTATTCCCCAGACCACACTGGCATGGAAGTTGTAAATGTATGAAGATATTTGTAGCATGGTTCTCTCTTTTTAACCTCATCCAGAGGATTTCTTGTCTTCCTAATTTTTTTCCATAGATATCTTGGAGTCCTCTGGAGTTTTCAGTGGCCAGGGAAGCTGTGACAGCATCTCACAAGAATCATGATCTCCAGGCCTATCATTCTGGAAATGGTACCCAAAGCAATGTTAGCTGGTACTTTCAATATCTCAAGCACTATATAGGAAAAGAGCTCCTCACTCTCTTTACTATACTTAATTCGTAATCCCTGTCTTCTGAAATGCACAGCTTATGTATAATGCTATATAACATTACTCCTCCCCTCTGATGTAGGGGCTTTTTAATGATCCAGGCTTATGTGTATTATACCTGTAGATGTGTTCCTTCCCAAGCAGCTGGGGCAAACCCCGTGTATGGGCTATATTCGTGTCAGAACAGAAAATCCAACTTAGGCTTCACCTAAGATCTATGCTGCATTTGTATTATTACTTTAAGCTCCCTTTTGTTCATTGAATATCGAGTAATAAGAGCTAATATTTATTGAGTATTTACTATCCATAAGGCCTTAAGTGCTTTATGTGAATTATGTTATTTGATCTTAATAACAACTCTAGGAGTCAGGTATCATTATTTCCTTTACAGATGAGGAAACTGAGGTTTAAAGAGCTCAAGTAATTTACCTGAAGTTTCCAATGACAGGGATAATACTTGGGCATATGCAACACCTAAGTGGTTTTTTTTTAACACCTCACGAAGGTTGGTTCCCTTGTTTTCACACTAGAAGTTAAATATATCTTTAAGAAGTTTTACCTGACATAGCAGAGCTTCAGATCTTACTGGCCACACTTTAATATACATATTTAAATATACATATTTCCCTGTTTCATCATGTTTCATAAATATTAATTCCTTTTAGATTTTCAAATTCTAATTTTTATACCCCACCTTTTCACTCCTTTCATTAATAAATTATTTAACAAATAAATATTCAATTGACTATAATGAGCCAGGAGTTTTGAGTTAAGAGGATTTGAAGGCACCAAGTCTATGATTTCACCTTAATGAGTGTATAATTCTGAAGGCAATAGTCTCATATAGTGAGAAAATAAGAAACCATTGAAATTAGAAGTAAAAAACTCTGAAGCCTCTGGTCTTGTTCCTTTACTACTATTATGCAGTGCTGGCCTCTGGAGGCAGAGTCTTTGATTTCAAATCCTAGCTCAGTTACAGTTGTTCCCTGAGTCTAGTTCACTTAAAGTTTAAGTCTCATTACGAAAACTATAAATGACCAACACACTACTCCCCTCTTTTCTTCTATATCAATGGCAAGGATTAAGTAAAGTAACATATGTAAAGCATGTAACATGCTACCTAGCATATCACAATCATTTCATAACTATGTAGTACAATTGTCCTAAATGATTGAAGAATAAGAAATTCCAAATCTTTTCTTTCCATATGAAAATCTGTGTACCGTTAGCCAATCTTATTTGTTTTGGAAGATGAAGTGTCATTTCTCACCCATTAGCTTATTCAACAAACATTTATTGTGTGCTCACTGTCAGACTTCTCCTTTCCAAGGAAAACTGCTTACCTCTTATTTTAACTGATTTTTTTCTTAAATCATGCTTGAATTTTAAATCTCCTTTTCTCTACTTACTCTTCTTATGTGTCTAAAAGCTAAATACAGAGGGTTTCAACATATGATAGTGCAACTTTTAATTTTTGGACTTTACAATGGTGCAGAAGCAATATACATGAAATAGAAACTACTTTGAATTTTGATCATTTTTCGAGTTAGCAATATACAGTACAATACTCTCCCATGATGCTGCGTGGTGACCGCAAGCCAGAGTTCCCAATACTCTACAGTGTACTGCATTAACAGCACTTTTGGATATTGTGTTTTCACCTCCCATTATGTCTACAAAATGCCCATCTGAGTCTCCTGCCTTTGATTACAAGAAGAGGAAGGCAATTATAGATGCTTCTCACTTATCATGGGGTTACACCCTGATAATGTAAGTGTTCTGAGCACAATTAAGGTAGACTAGACTAAACTGTGATGTGAGGTAGGTTGGGTGTATTAAATGCATTTATTGTCCATGTATTTTTCATGTATTTTGATTTTAATAACCACTCTAGGAATCAGGTATCATTATTTCCTTTACAGGTGAGGAAACTGAGGTTTAAAGAGCTTACAATGAGATTGGGATATAACCCCATCATAAGTCAAGGAGCATCTGTGGGCCCACAGAACTTTCCTCCGGGACCACATAACTACCTGAAACTCACCCACTAAGTTTCCTCTCCACCAATATGTATCCTCTTGAAATAGTATACCCATTGCCTTCACTTCCTGTTTACTCATTTACTTATCCATTCAGAAAATACATGAATATCTATGACTTCAGTGATGTGTTAAGCAATAAAACATGAATAACATATGATCTCATTCCTGAGATGGTTGTGGATGCTTTTGTTCCTTGATGAACTTGAACTACAGTAGTTCATTTAGTCACCCTTTATCTGCCAAATAACTCAACTCAAGAGTCTTTTCTTCAGTCTTCACTGACTTCCACCTACCAAGGAAGCTGATGTAAGAAAACCTGCTGAAGTAGTTGCAAACAGTTGTTAAGACTATTTCTAATGCCTAAAGGGAGGACTGAATTGTGTCTTGATGTGTAATTGAAGACAGACATAGAGGAGAAAACTGGTGAACACAGGTAGGGTGGCATGAATGATTCCCCCCAAATTACTTCAAACTCAATTAAGGAAACATAAGAAGTGGCACAGAACTATATCGCCAATGATAAATATCACAAAACACATGACCCATCTGAAGCAATTTGCTTAGGAAATACAACAGATTTCTTCAAGGTAATGAATACTTGAGACCTCACTTCCTTTGAGGAAGAGAAAAGAACACTGTAAATGCGCTCTTTGTAGCCCTTCTGACCCAGTTTAGTCACTAGTTTAATATTCAAAGAGCATATGTGTCCTTTTCCCTTTAGGAATTTTGATGTTTGAAGGCAATTTAGGTCATTGTCTCCTGTGACAGAAATTCCCCTGTGAGAAAGCTATATTTAAGCACCATATCTTGTATTATTGTTAACACAAGGCCTGGGAAGTCCAACAGCTTACTCTCTGGGCTGATCAGAAGCAATGAAATCAAGACTATTTTCTTTTATAAGGGTATGTGCATGCTTTGAACACCAAATCTGTAAAAGTAGAGCTCTAGCATAAATTTCTCTCTTCAAATACACTGTAAGCATCCCCTCCACATCAAAGAAAAATCAGAGAAAACAATTATAAAAACATTACATTTTTGGTTCCCTGCATGAATATTTTTATCTTTGTAGTAAACGGAATGCGTTCTTTTAAAGGCAAAGCAAACCTCCCTTATGCTCTCAAATCCATTCCCGTTAAGTCAAGAGAACCATCTGCCCTTTGTTTCTATGCTGGTCTAGCTCCACTTGGGATTTTGGAAAGCTGGGAATACATTTTTATACATCATTGTGATCCTAGCACCTAGTTCAGACTAGACCACATAGCTGATTTCTGTAAATATTTGTTGAATACATTTTCCCCTAAGAACATTTTAGAAACAAGATGTAAAATCCAAAGCACTGAGCATTGCAATGAGGTTTTTACTGTCCTAGCTCCTTGCATGTTGCCCTCTTTTCCCTCAAGCCTGCCTTCCTTAGCTACACTGACCCACGTGGTGTCACCCAACATGCCAGGCTCGTTCACGTGACAGTGCTTTTGCCTTCATTCTGTTTCTCATCTGGCATGTCCTTTCCAGTGTCTTCTTGTTGAAATCATCTTTTAAAATTTATACGGTCCTTTTGAGAAATCTGCTTCTCTCAAAAGAGACCTTACAGGCAAGAAGGGGCTGGAAAGAGGTATTTCAAGTCATGAAATCCAAAGACCTGCAACCGAGATTGCTCTATCCAGCAAAGCTTTCATTTAGAATGGAAGGACAGATAAAGCGCTTCTCAGATAAGATCAAATTCAAGGAGTTCATCATCACCAAGCCCTTATTATATGAAATGCTAAAGGGACTTATCTAAGAAAAAGAAGTTAAAGAAACATGAACAGTGAAAGGACAACAAACTCACAGTTATTAACAACCACACCTAAAACAAAAGCAAACTAAGAGGACAGCTAGATCAGGAGTAGAACCATAGAAATGGAGATCACATGGAAGGTTAGCAACAGGGGAGTGGGAGGAGGAGAAGGGGGAAGAAGGTACAGAGAATAAGTAGCGTAGACAGTAGGTAGAAAATAGATGGGGGGGCAAGAATAGTATGGGAAATATAGAATCTAAAGAACTTGAGACACATGGTCATAAACTAAAGGGGGGGTAATGGTGGGGATGGGTTGGGTAGGGTGGAGGGGAATGAAGGGGGGGAATAGAACAACTGTAATGGCATAATCAATAAAAAAATAAATTAAAAAAATTTATACAGTCCAAATATGAATTTTATGGTTCCTTTTCCCCCAAGAAAAATTAATTAGTTCACATACTGTTCTCTTATAATATTTGGAATATTTTCTATTATATTTTTATTAGAAAGCATTATGATTAATTGTCCATGTCAATATCTCCCATCCGTTGGTCAGATCCTAGAATGCAGAGATTATATAATTTTCATATTCTTACTGCTAATGCTTGGGAGTTGAAACATTGTAAATGCTCAAAAGTATTCATTGAATTAAGTTGACTTATGGTTCTCAGTGCAGTACATATGCTTTGCCCCTTTCTGATAAACCAGTATTTATTATGCTCTCCCAAAATTTGTGTTTTAACCGAATTTTGAGGTATAGTAAAATTTTTTCAAAAACTAGTCAGAGAAGTTGTGTTGTAGTTTTTAGTAAAGATATTATTACCTCATATCCTCTTTTATATGAGAGGAGTATAAATAAGTAAAGAGGACAACAGCTTTGGCCATTTAAAAATACTTATATAGGAACTAGCATAAGGGACATATGGACAACAACTAAGGGAGGTGGAAAGGGGAGGGAGGTGAGGGGCACCGGGGGGGTGGGCTGGGAAGGGAGTAAAAGAAAGAACACTGTAGTTGAAAAATAATTTTAAAAATAAATAAATAAATTTTTAAAAATTAAAAAATAAAAATACTTATCCCCTATAAATCACACACTGAATTTTTTAATTAAATTCTGATTGTAACCCAAGTAAATACCCCTATTAAGTTTTCTTATTATGAAATAAGAACTATTAAAAATGGAAAATGAAATGGAACCCTTAGAACAAAGTGAGGAGAATATTGTCTCTTATCATCTGAGTATCCTGTGAAAAGGAGTCTTTCAACTGGATGAGGTCAAAATATGACTATGTATTTGAGAAGCCTGCCAAATAAAGTCTGAGATTTCAGAAGCCAAAGTTGAAGAAAAAAATTATGAAATACTGTCACAGTAATTTGTGTCACTGTAATCTTTGAAATTGACTTGCAACAGACCTCAAAAACAAAACAAAACAAGCCAAGACCCTGTCCCAAACACAGAGATCTTGCCAACTGTAGAGATCTGGGAGCCAATAAGTCTTCCAAAGCACCCTAAGTGGTCTAAGTATAATTGATGAAGGAACTAGTTGTATTGGGCTGGGGGGAGAGAGTACACTCACAAAGATATTCTTTTCTTCTCTTGAATCCCATGAAGGCTAACAATAACCACTACACGTTTGCAGTTCCAGCACTCACTATGACATCTCATGCACAGCATATATCTGAGAAGTTTGGAGGAAATCATGAATTCCTCACTCCATTAGTGACAGCCTATGTCCTCTCTCTGAAATGTAGACACTCACTACCCAAATCAAGCCCCATGGAAGAACTATAGCTGAGGGCAACCAGACTCATTTATCATCTTTTCAAGAGTGGCCATCACCACTAATATGCATCTATCCCTAGAGATATAGCCAACATTTTGTAAAATGTCCTCATGTTAACATTTGCTGCATAAATCTGTAACCTACCACACCCCAATTTTCCTTAAAAGCTACGAGCACAATTGTTTTTATTTACAATTTGCAGCATTATGTTTCAAAACAGCAAAAACTTGAGTGTTCCTCATGTGCCAGGCCCTGTTTTCAGTACTTTATATAAAAAACATAGCACGTAAACAAGCAAAACCCATTTTTTTCTCCCAAATACATAGTAGAGGAATTAATATTATTTCTATCTTCACTTTATTTAACATCACTCAGTTACAAATTCCTCATCTGAGTACTGGAAATAATATTACCTTGTTAGTAAAAGTTCAGAGGATATAAATCATGAATCTTGGTTTCTAGATACGATAACAGCTCAATAAAAGTTCATTTTCTTTCCCTCTTTCCTCGGTTTTACTCATACATGTTTTGCTATTGTTACTATTTTTTACAAATATTTTGTCACGTGAAATTTAACATCACATTACTCATCAGGAAAATAAAAATTACAATACAATAAAATGTAATACAACTATGCACCCATCAGAATGGCTAAAATGAAAAACAAAAGAAAGACAATGCCAATTTTGGTGAGAATATGCAGCCATTGAAACTTTCATGTTGTTTTAAGGGCTGTGTAAAATGTTATGACCATTTTGAAAAACTCTTTGGCAAGTATCTAGGAAGGTCAAATATATGCCTACTTTATAATTTAGCAATTGCATTTCTAGTATGTAACAAAACAAATAAGTGCATACATTCATAAGAATGTTCATAGCACCTTTATTCATAGGTGCTCAAAATGGGAAATATCTCAAATGTCAGTCAACAGGGAAAAGGATCAAGCAGTATGGTGTACTCATAGAACATGATATTACACAGAATGACAGACAAAACAAAGTGGAAGAATGTCAGAAATATTGTGTTGAATGGAAGAAGCCAGGTAGGAGTAAGTACTGTGTGATTCATTGATTCAAAATTCTAAATCAAGCAAAACTACAGTAAAGTGATAAGAGCCTGACAACGGTCACCTGGGTGGCAGTGACTGGTGCTGACTAGAAAAGGGCACCAGAGGACTTTTCAGGGTCAGGTAAATGAATATGCCTCAACATGAGTGGTGGTCACATGAGTGGTGGTCACATGAGTGGTGGTCACATCTCTATGCCTCTTATAAGTGACTATATTTATAAAAAATTATTGAGCTTACTGTTAAAACTCATGAACTTTACTGTATGTAAGTTTATCTCGGTTTAAGAAACTTTTCTTGATGGTGTTCAACAGTTCACTTGGGTAGAGTTCACCTGTCAGAACCTTTTACAGGATGGAGGAGGGTGGCCATCCCGGAGCAGTTGGCTGCATCTGGACAGTCCTGATGCCCACAGTTCAGGTGGTAGTTGTATGGGGACACGTTCGAATGCACACCTGCTCCTTTGGCTCAGTGATAGGCCATATCAACAAGTAAGCTCTCAGTTTCATTCACTTAACATTGTAGAAAGTCCAAAGCAAAAGAAAGTCTTGCGCCATAGCTTTTGTTTACTATAAATCTTAAAGGCCATTATCACTCTAAATGAGGACATTTTAAAATGTATAAAACAGGAGAAAACATTTTTCCATAATGAGGCAGTTTGCAAAGTACTTTGGATATGAAAAATGAGTTTGCCGGGGGCACAAAAAAAAAAAAACAAAAAGAAAAGGGAAGAGCCCTCCCACAGTGTAACATTCTTAATAGAGCATTCTGCAGCTGCTGAGCGATTCTTAAATGACTATTAAATCTGGTTCGCCTCTGCATTTGCACAGCTGGGGGCAATGGTGCCATCTCCAGAGTTTTGAGGCAGAGGGTGAGGAGGTGGCAGCATCGCACTTCACTGGGGCAGCCTAAATTGAGCAGACTGTTGAGTGAGTATGAGCTGCACACCAGAGCAATACACACACACACCATATGAATATACACACATATATACCCACACCCACCACCAGCAGTGGTCCCTTGCTTCACATTACTGTCCTCAACCCACTGCTCACCGCAACATTCCATTTACACTTGAAATTTCAGCTTTCTTCTTGGGACTCCCTCCATGAACTGTGCTCTCCAGGAAGCCTCCTTGCCTTTGTAAATGCCACTGTATTTATCTGGAATATTTTCTTCACCCCAACTTCCTATAAGTATTGCCTTTGATATTCAGATAAGGACTTACCCTTTCTAGTTACTCCCAGGCTGCCTTTGGCCATCCTTATTTATACTCGCCAATATGAAAATATAGAGCAAGCCCTGGTGTCATCACCGATGTGATCATCTTGTCTCCTTAACTTCATGATTAGCTCCTTTTGATTGGGGCCCTACTATTTTTTATTTTTCAATTTTTTGTACATCTGCACTATTTCTGACACACAGCAATAGATGATTGTAGAACAAACAAGTGTATGAACAAAGAATAAATGTGGGAGAAAAGCTAATTTTATATTCCTGTTTTGATTTGTGAATTATTGTACAACAAAAAACAAAATAATACTCAGTTTGGCAGAATTAAATGTATATGAATTTTCCCTTCAAAAGCACATAGACAGCCCTGGCTGGTGTAGCTCAGTAGATTGAATGCGGGCCTGTGAACCAAAAAATCGCGGTTCAGTTCCCAGTCTGGGCACATGCCTGGGTTGCAGGCTAGTTCCCAGCAGAGGACTCGTGAGAGGCAACCACACATTGATATTCCTCTCCCTCTCTCCTTCCCTTTCTCTCTAAAGTTAAATAAATAACATATTTAAAAAAAGAACATAGACAAAAACAGGATTATTCTGATTAAAACATTAGTCTCTTATATGGAACTCCTTTAAGCATGGTTAATTCTTTTTAAAATCATAAAACTTTTCTCATATTCAATTTACTGTCCCATCACTACTTCTAAGCAATGCGACTTTTCTTTTTCTCAGGAATATGAAATGGGATGGTGTAATTTCATTCGACTAGCAGAGCTGACAAACCCACAAAAAGCTTCATACGACCTTTCAGCAGCAGTGAAACCATAAACAGTGGGGGGACTCCGGGAAGCATTTAAGGGGACATTGGAGCTCATCACACCATCTTGTAGTGGGGCTCTAAAAGCATTTCTTCTTGGTTTCAGTGTGTTCCTGCAATAGGGGAGAACCTACTATTTTTTCAGGCTCTCTATGCCTCTTATCAGAAATATTGCCTCTATAGTACCCCTAAAATCAGGTACTATAGTTGGAGTTCATTCCCTCCTGCTATATATTAGCAAAGCATGTACGCTAATTGGTTATCTTCACTTATAGAGTGAAATCTTAGTCTTGGATTACTTGCAGTACCTTCTAGGCTTGGGTGGCTTTCAGAACCATTAAGCTATTGTATGTCTAGGGGATTCATGCTAATTGAATTAGCAAAGCACTGTGCCTATATCTTTGCTAAGAGTCTGTTCCCACCCACACTGCATACTCAAAGAATGAGTCTCGATAGCCAGAGTTATATGTGGTGATTTAATTTCTCTGAACTTAGCTATGCAGGCAAAGGTGGTTATCTGATCAAACCTCATTCAACGATGTTCCTCAAAAGTATGGGAAAGACAAACTGATAAGATGTAAATAATGCAATTGCAGGATCATATAGAACTGGACACTGTGGCAAGTGTCACTGAAATACAGACTAAGAGAGGAAGCTGTTCTACAAAACAACAACAATAATAATAACAACAATAACAACAGTATAGAGTTGATGAGCCAAGAGACTCTAAGGCCACATAACAGAGAAGCCTGGATGCCTGTGTTGCCTGGCTGTATTTTCATGCCAGTTTCTGAGTATCCTGAAGAGAAGCCTTAGGGGACAATTTTTATTTAAGTTAGCATGTTTATTCTCTTATTTGCAAACTACATTGAAAAGAGTAATTCTAATATAACTGTAACAATGATTTATCCAATGGTTAATTTTATATGTCAGCTCATCTATGCCACAGTGCCCAGATACTTGGCCAAGCACAATTCTGGGTATTTCCAAGTGGGTGTTTCTGAATGAGATTCGCATTGAAATTAGTGGTCTTCGAGTAAAGCAGATTGTTCTCAATAAAGTGGGTGAGCCTCATCTAATCAATTGAAAGCATAAACAGGAAAGAAAGGCGGGCCCTCACTGAAGCAGAAAGAAATTCTCAAGCTGACTGCCTTTGGATTTCCTCTGCAGCAGTAGTTGTTCCTGCTTCTATAACAGACTGCCTTTGAAGTCCAACTCTTTCCTGAGTTTCTGGCCTGCTGGTCTCCACCATCAAATTTTAGACTCGCCAAACCTCTACATTTATGTGAGCTGATGGCTTAAAATAAATCTCTTGATTTACATAGGCACACACATTCTCATGGTTCTGTTTCTCTAAAGAATCCTGACTAATACAACCTATAATAACTACAAAGTATAATTAGTTATACCTAAATAAAATATATTCCCTAGATCCAAATTACTACAAAAGACATCTTAAATTTGCTTTATTTGCACTGCATTTCTGTTTTATTGGGTTGAAAGAAAAGGACTCATATTTACTGAATATTGAATATAGTGTATGCCAGTGATTCTCAGCCTTTTTCATCTCATGGCACACATAAACTAATTACTAAAATTTGGGGGCACAGCAAAAAATAGACTATATTTTTGGCCAGTCTGACAAAAATAGATAAAATTTTGATTTATGAACACCAGACATCTATTGCTGTGTTGGCTGTTATCCTTTTTTTTTTTTAATTCGACAATCTACAGGAATGGAGGTCAGTGCCCTTGACTAAACAGGTATTGCATGTTTTAAATACCCTTGCTACACACATGTGAAAATTGCTGGTATATGCCAACACCAAACATGTATTAAGTTCTGAACAATACAAAGCAGTATTTTTATTTAATTTATAACTAAGAAAACTCAGCTGCAGATAAGTTTTGTATCTTGTCAGTGATCACGCTGAGAATATGCCTTCTAATTCTTTTTTTGTCAAGTACCCAAATAATTCATGTCTTTGTATTGTCAGTACATAACTCTGTAATCTTGTTGGGTTTCACATTAAAAAAGAGTTAAAGGAGGGGGACTGATGCAAGATGCAGAGAAGTACAGAGAGAGAATTTTAAAAAATCCACTAATACATGGCTTAACCTATCTGGGATATATGTATTAGTTACAAAGAGGAGTAATTGTGTTTATTACACTTGTTTCTTGTTTCACAGGCTGCTATGAAGTTCAGTTCATTTTATATAAAAGAAAGGTACTCTACAGATTAGAAAGGACTTTTCAAATGTTACATTTTAATATCATTTAACTTTCAGCCTTTGTACATTTTGGTATAGTTTGTAAATGATGACATTTTGAAGAACGGAGACATTCTTTTTTTAAAGAGATAGAAGTATACCCTAACATATACTAAATGTGAGTTACACTGAGGCAGCAAGCCCACCATACACTGCACCCCAGTGAGCACAAGATGATGTTATAACTATATAAATAATTTACTCTAAGCTCTTTCAGTTATCACAGTAATCTTAAAATATACAGGGCCCTTGTGGGTTTCTGTCATTCCTACTTAATTCAAGAACATTACAGCTATAAGGGACCTTAACAATCATTTCATGACTGGCAAACTGCAGTCCGCAGACCAAGTTCCACCTGCCCTCTGTTTGTGTACAGTGAGCTGAGAACAGTCCTTAAACATTTAAAAATGTTTGAAAACAATGAAAATGGGAATATTTTGTGATGTCACATGAAGTTCTAATATCAGTTTGTCTTTGTTCAGGCTGCTATTAAAAAAACACCACAGACTGGGTGGCTTATAAAAGCAGAACTGTATTGCTCACAGTTCTGGAAGTTCAAGATCAGGGTGCCATAATAGTCGAGTGATGACCCTCTTCTCCATGATGGACTTTGCCTTGAATCTTCACATGGTGGAAGGGGCTCCCTGGAGCCCTTTTTACAAGGCACTAATCCTAGTCTTAAGGGTTCTATCCTTATGACTTAAATCCCTCCCTAACATCCTACCTGCTAATATCATTACCTCTGGGGACTTAAGAGTGTCAACATAATGAATTTTCAAAATATGAACATTCAGACTATGGCACAGTGTTCATGATTAAGTTTTATTGGGACACAATTACACTCCTGTTATATGTTGTCTATAATTGCTTTCTCAAAATACAATAGCAGAGTTAAATAGTTTTGACAGAGATGGTATAACTCACAAGTCCATTTATAATGTCTTTTATTTTTTAAAAAATTTGCCAAATCTGATCTAACCCAATTCTGTCATTTATAGATGAGAAAACTGAGGCATTGAAAGGTAAAACTATTCTAGGTAACTCAAAAAGAATATTAATTAATGCAGTATTAAGGTTAAAATCTAGTTTTTCTGTTCATTTTAGAGTGCTGAATATAATAATAAAAATTAGCTTTAATTATACTAATCTTTAAATTAAAATATATAGCCTCTTTGTACTAATCACTGGATTTACCTCAAACTCTTTGATTATTCACATAAGCTAATTTCGTACAAAAACTCATCTTGATAAAGTGAAATATTTTCATCATTTATTCATTGAAATGAATTTATAATGTATTATTATTCAACAGCTCTAAATAGAAGTTACTATAAAACAAAATATGGGTAAAAATTTAGTATTTTACTTGATATATCAATCAAGTTAAAATATTCCATGCTTTTAACTCACAAAGCAATAATATATGAACATTCAAACACTTTCAGAAAAATTGGCCACATTCAATTTTCTTACAAGAGATGACTGACAATAAGATGAGAAGTAATTCCTTAGTCATTTTGTGTGTAGTGAATAGAACTAGACCAGTTATTTTCCTAAATGTAAGCTAAATTTCAGTCTTTTGTAAAATTTTTAAAAAGTGTGTCTAAAGGTAAAACACCATTCATATCACTAGGAAGTCTCTATTGGGTTTCCAGTAAAATCAATTATCTACCCACCCTTTAAAATACATCTTGAAGATGAAATGCTTAAAGCAGTGGTTCTCAACTGGGTAATGTTGCTCCCCTCCCCCAAAATATTTGCCAATGTCTTGAGACTTTTTTGATTGTCACAGTTGGAGATGGGAGGGAGGTCCTCCTCATCTCTAGTAGATAAAGTTCAAAATTATTGCTAAATGTCCTACAATGCACAAGACAGCTAGCCCTCACAACAAATATTTATGCAGCCCAAAATATCTGTAGTGCTGAGGTTGAAAAACTCTATTTTAAAGGGAAATCATTAGGCTAACACAAGGCATTCAACAACTATGAATTAAACCACCAGATTCTAAATGTTCAAGTCATCATTTATTAATAAACTAGCACTATAGAGCAAATATTTTTATGGATGTTAGTATGACAGCTCATTTTCTGAAATATCTTTATTCATTTCTTTCTTCTAGTATAGAGATTATGCCAAAAATAATTATTTACCTTTTTTGCAGCCACATCAATCTTTAATCTTAACCAAAATGCAGTCAGATAATTTTCTTTCCAATTTTAGTATATGTGCTGCCAAAGCAAGCACAATAATTTTCTAATAATTCTAATATCTTCCACAAAAAGTTTATTTTGACTTCAGTCAATTTTCTTCCCAGTAGGAGGCTAATAAACTAACACTTCTATTTGACTGTTATCCATGATACCTGATATAGCAAAATAACCTATTATTAAAACATAAAAATACAACCCAAGTCACATTTACCCTTAAATGGAAATGCCAGCATATGTCAATAGGATTGTGTCTACATGGTTATCTCTAGACATTTGCAAAAGGCGTATGTAAAGGATACAGCAAGAATGGCTCAGCAAGTTTCCCAGTGTAATTTTTCTTTCAATAGTACTTACTCTAATTCATAATATAACCCAGCCAACAACATTATTAAAGGTAATATATTAAAGTCTCTTAGAGCACTAAATTAAGAAACACCCTTTCACCAACATAATTAATAGATGAGGTAATTTCAATCTCTTTCAGCAAATATTTTCAAAACAGACATCTGGTGCTACTATACTTCCAGCTTCTTCCTGGAGTACGTATTGGTTATGTATTCAGTACCCTAACTCAACTTCCACTTTGGCCAACATATGAAGGGCAGGGTGGGGCCAAAGTAGGTTTACAGTTATGAGTACACAAGACACAGAGTTTATTCTCGGATTATCATTTATTAATTATTATATTATTTCCCATATGAACAACTATAAACCTGCTTTTGCCCAGCCTGGCATATCATCTCAAGCTCAAGTATTCTTTAATTAGACAAAGGCCAAGCCCCTAGAATACCATTTGGTTTTTCTAAGTAGTGACTTTGAAGAACTGCATCAACAGCACAGTTATCCATCTCCTCCAATATTTACATATTCCAGTGTAAATTCATCTAACACTCAAAATGTCTTAGGCTCTCTGCTAAAAGCTGCACACACTAACTTGTCTAAGACATAATTTCCTGACTTAAAGAAGATCTTCAGATGATATAAAAGACCTAATAATACTACAACACACTAACAGTAAAGGTAGAAGCACCCACTGACTTTTATGGCCATGCATATAAAAGAGTTTCATCTGGTTTTAGAGACTGAGAGACATTTTACCTTAATTCATCCAGCTCGCCTGAGTTAAGTACTAAAGTATGGGTGGGAGTTAGGTAGAAGAAGGTGTGCTTCAGATTTGCCAGGAAGTTAAAATGTGCACTTGGCTGATGTGGCTCAGTGAATTAAGCCTGGGCTGAAAACCAGAGTCCCCGGTTCAATTCCCTGTCAGGGCACACGCCTGAGTTGCAGTCCAGGTCCCGAGTACAGGGCGTGTGAGAGGCAGCCACACATTGATATTTCTCTCCCTCTCTTTCTCCTTGTCTTCCCCCCGTCTCTAAAAATGAATAAATAAAATCTTTAAAAAATAGCTTGTGCAAGAAGCCCAACTTCAAAAAAATTTCATGACTTGAGGAAAGGAAAAACAAAATATGGAGGCAGAGGACAGATCACCGAGAGTCTTTTATAGCAAGTAGCTTAGATTTTATTTTATGGGAGAAGGAGAAATGAAGAATGTCAAACATGGGAGCATCTCGATTTTACTTTCATTGAAAGTGAACCTTTCTGGTGGCTGTGGGAAGGATCAATTTAAAGTAGACAGCTGCAGTGCTTTAGGTCCAAGAAAAAAGAGAGACTGATGTTGGGAACTAGGAATAGACAGAAGCAGGTGGATCAGACACATGTTGATGAGCAAACCTGATAGAACTATTTGTTTGATTACATAAGGGTTATGAAAGCAAACAAAGCAAAAGGCATAAGCTCAGGTTTTCCAGTTTGGGCAACTTGGTAAACAGGTGATTCTAGCAATTGGGAAAAGGTATCCAGGAAAAGCAGCACCTGTGAGGGAGCTTGGTTAGTTCAGCAAGAGCCGAATAATTAGGACAGAGGATAGACTTAGTGCTCTTTCTTTGTGGCAGTTTTTCTGCCTTCAACCATCACTAAGTAAATGTATGATCCCTCAAAGTAACAAAAGGTTAATATGCCATCTTTTCTTCTAATTCAAGATATTACCTATCTGCTACACATTCCTAGCATCTAAATTAGTTTTCCTACATGGTCCCTTAAGAAACAATTTGGTAAATCATTCAATGCTCTGTGAATAAGGGGACTTTCAAGACTTGGAAATATTATGAGTCTATATAGATGGACAGAAATATTGGGTGCTCAATTTTTAACACTAAAAAATAGATGTCGAGGTGTGGTCATGCCAGAGGCATAATTCTAATAAACCAATGCCTCTACTAAAGTGTCACACTTCCAAAGAGATAGTCTCAAATGACACAAAGCATAAGGTTCATCTGGGTTGCTGGTTAAAATGTAGAACAACACTTTGAAAAACACTCCTTCAAGAGCTCATTTTGAGGGACAAATTTCCTTCCAAGTAAAGCAATTCCATATATAAAATATTGCTAGTAGTGGATTTATAAGCAATAAAAGTCTCCCTTTACCTACCTATCATCTATTTGTCTATTAATTAAAAAACCTTGAAAAATCTTTAATTATTTGGAGGAGAAGGAGCAACACTCACTGATTCTATCCCTTGACAGCAATGGCCGTGCCCACACCTCGGAAAACAGAGTTACAGAGGAGCCACTGGTTGGAGAATTCCCAAATGCTTCCCAACATAAGTTGTAAGTGATAAATCTAAATATTAAATGTCCCCTAGGAAGGGGGACATTTGTTATGCCTGCCCCACCCCACCCATCACTTATGGCATTGTATTTTTCTCATGTGCTCAGGAACAATTTTTTTTTGTTCAGCTCAATTTTCCACATTTATTATTCAATACTAAGTATTGTTTTGAAAATTTTTTAAATATACAATTATTTTTAACTTTGAATGTGATGTTCCAAACAAAATCCCTGGATGTTCTCTTCCTCTTCCTCGCTGTTCAGAACCTCTTTCTTCTTTAACTGTAGGGTAGAGCAGGTAGGTAGGGAGATCTCCACCACTGAGGGCATCAGGAACAGCTGCTTTGGCTTTGGCCGCCAAGCGAACTGGCCTCTTATAACTCGGTATGATCACATACCATTGCAATTTAAGGGTCATGCACTTAAGTGACCACTGTAATTCCAAGGGCCATTACAGGGAATGTTAGATAAAGCGGGAAGGATTCTGCAGAATCTTGGTCATAGACACTGTCTTTGGGAGCTCATATCTCCATGTAAATTCAATAGAATAGAAAAATCTAAAAGTATATGTCACATGACTAAAAAATCATGAAAATTCATAGAGCAATATGTAAACAAAAATTTAAAAATACAGACAAACATTCCTTCAGATTATCATGTTCGGTCATCTACAAACCAAAATAGGGCAACTGAACTCAATTTACTTCTCTACCTGTAAATGATCTTTCATGACTAAATTTTGAAAACCCAAGAACTGTTTACTTAGAAGCTTTTGCTCTAGCTATTAACAAACATGTGATCTGTTCTGCCAAGATGCCAGCACAAGAGAAGGCATTTGATCGGGTTTTCCCTCCAGCTCAGCTTAACCCATAGCAGCTTTTCTCAATGTGTTGTCCTTCCGAGAGCGGTTCACAACAGGATCACTGGGAGAGCTAGTTGAAATGCAGAATCCCGGGCCTACCACCTACCTACTGAATCAGCACCCCTGGGTTGGGCTTTAATGTTTGCTTTGCTTATGAGCTCCCTAAGTGATTCCCTAAGCATTCTTAGGATTTTATATATCTATCATTCATGTCATTGTTTAGTCCTTTACTCTTCAATAAACATTTGCTGAATACTTTTGTTAGCCACAGTCTTTAAAACTTTTTCACATTAGATAATGGAGAAGGAAAATGGATGTAATCTGGTTGCCTGTAGATGAGCTCAGAGCCAGTTCAGTGACACCAAGGACTGGAGGGCAGAGGGATGTGAAGCCACTGTGGGCAGAGGCAGTGCTCGCTTTCCCTGCAGGAAGTCGTCTACCAGGAAGGCAGACCCTTTCCCTGGAGCGAACCTTGCCCCACATTACTGTGGCTCCACAGTCATCCCACAGCCAGGTGGCCCTGGACTCGGACCTCCCAGCCACATCCTCCCTCAGTCCCCAGTGACCACACACTTTCATTCTTTCCTCCACAAAGAGGGCATTAGAAGACAGAGCTCTCCGGAGGGACAGGAGGGTTTCTCGTTGCCTCAGGAATTTCCTTCAGGCTGCCCGAGGAACATTTCACAAAAAGGCGAGTCGTGTGGTCACTGTTCAGCAGTCTGAGTCGAAGCCACCATTTGAAACACACCAGATACATTTTCTCTCTCCGGGGTTTTAGTTTGGGCACATTTTCTTGTCTTTCTCTCATTGTGTTACAGGGAATCTGAGGCTGGCGTGCTGAGATGAAGAGACAAAAGTTTCTTTATTATTAGACCCTTAAATTTTCCCCTAACAATACAGCGTGTTTTCCTAAAAACAATTTGTTCTTCAAGTTTTCCATCTCTAAGGCACTTAGTGGAGCTGGTCCCTAACAAGTTCCCTGACCTCACTCACCAGCACAGCTAGATACATTAGGTATGTGTTTCTGCTCCTGCTGCAGAAACTGGTTCACTGCTATTATTTTACCTGCCATGTAAAGATTCAGAATTTTAGATATGTAAGGAAGATTTTGAAAGTCCTAAATTTAAAACACAAATTTAAATGAACCTCAATAGAATTGTCTTCTAAGAGAACATGAAAGGGAAGTCAGTTTCTGGAATACCTGACATAAACTGCAGAAAACAGGCCAATTCATTTTGTCATTAGGTTATTGCTATGCTTAAGAGACAATATGATGGATATTGATTACCATTGTATGGAATTACAGAGGTAGAGAACACCAGTACTTGGGCAGAATTGGTGATCTGAGTACCTAACTTGATCACTATTCTTTCCATTATGTCCCTTGTGTTACCCAGTTTACTTCCATTAATTCTTTGAATACCATAAAAGAGAGATCAGAGAAAAAAAATAAAACAGAATCCTGAGTTGTTTTTTTTACTGGATTCCAAAATATTGAAAGTTTAATATGCATTAAGAGTTGTTTTATAAGAAATCAGGGTATAAATTGCAAAGGACAGTCTAAGAAAATTAGAAGTGATATCACTGAATATATATAATATTATTCAAAGAGGTCCTCTACCAAACATTCAGTGGGGCTCACACTCATCAATAATATGGAATTATATTTCTTACTTTTGTCTCAATCCCATTAGAATCAGTGATGTGCTTTTTCTAGCTCACAAAAGAACTACAAAGTGAGAAGGTCTGTCCTTTCTTCTCAGGACCTTTATCCTCAGACAATGGGACCACCATCCAACCAGGTGACAAAAAGGGAAATTGAAACCAGGCGACAAAAAGGGAAATTGAGAAGTTATCCTACATTCTTCTTTCCACCACAGGTAATGAATTCAATAAGGCCCTTTTAACTTTACCTCCATTTCTGTTCCCTTAGCCCAGGTCCTCATCAATTCTCCAGGCTTCTAATCTAATCTCTTGGTTTTCAGGCGCACCACCTCCCATCCATTCTAGACCTCAAACCCAGAGCATTGTACTTAAACCTGAATTGGGTGGTTACCTCCTTGCTCAAATCCCTTCAATGACACTTCAGGATGATGGTCAAATACCTTAGCTTGCTAGATAAGGCGCTCTGATTTAAACCATGTTGACTATTTTAGCCTTTCTTCTATATAATATCTAATCCAGTTTAACTATTTTTAGTCCCAATTAAGTATTCTCTTCAATGTCCACAGAGTCTGGCAAGCTTCAACACAGGAAATCACAACATTGGATCTAAGTCAAGGACACCAAGCTATAGACAAGTTAAGTAACTTACCCAAGGTCACACAGCAGCTGGTTAGGAACACAATGGAATTAGAACCCAGCCTTTGGCCTTAACTCTTTCCTTAATGTCTTCCTGACATTTGCTCAAAGTGGGCAAAGTCACACCGTTTCTCAGAATAAAACTTTGAAAATCCTAAAATCACACTAATCCTTTGATCTTTATTAACAAACTGGCTTTAACATGCATATACAAAATCTGTTATAAGTACAGAGATTTCCTTTCATCCAATGCAACCTATTTTTCAGAAGCCTTCCTTTAGTAAGTCCACCAAGACTTCAACACAGAGAAAGCTCTCTGCCCTAAGATTAATCTTCAAATTCAACGTTACCGAAATAAAATCTCCCAAATAAAACAATGGAAGAGGCAGATCTGATCATGAATAAGCTAAGAATTGCCTGTAACTGAAATAAACTTGACTTTTTGTGATAAATAGCAAGGTGAAGTCTTAAAACACATCATAAAAATAAAGCAAACAACCAAAGAGAAATATCTTGGAAGGGGTCCTCTCTGAAATCTATCTGTTACAAATCAGCTTTTGTCTTTTGGCTATTATCATCAGGTGCCTATTCAGATATTCATTTGAAATCATATATCCAAATGCAATTCCAAATTCAAATTTTGAGTTGGTTGGCATGTTCCAAATTTGCTCTGAGATGGACAACGCAACAAATGAGGTGTTTTCAGAAGGAATAAGCAGTACATCCCAACATCCACTGGGTTAATTCATACTTCAGCTTGCTGGCCTCCCCCTTCTGAGTCTTTAGTATCCTGTTCCTATTAGGAACTGAGAAACACACAAAACAGGATTATGGAGACATTTCCAAACATTAGCATGGTACTAAAAAAAGTCAGCAAAGAAACACAGATTTTCAAGAAAAGGATGGGGAGGGAGATTGGTTTGAGCCCCGTCTGTCAGAAATGGTGAGTGAGCTGGGTTTTAGTAAAGTCTGGTCATGTCGTCACACCTTGCACAGTACTTACTGACAGGTCAGGGCACTGGGAAGGGCAAATCATGTTAGGAAAATGCTTGAAAGAGGGACAAAAATTACCTGTTGAAGAGAATTTGGTTTGTTAGCTTTGATTTCAACAGACTCTTGGATACCTAGAGAATCCATCCATCAAATTAGCATGGCGGTGAGAGTGTGGGGGAGACAGAAGTAGACTTTGCGAGGAGAGGAAGAGAGCAGAAAGTAAGGAAAGAATAGTAAGAATTACCATTATTAAGTATTTAATTTCTGGGCTAAACCAGGAATAACGTTGATCAAAAGAGGCAAAAGATTACTCAGGAATTTTCATTTTAATTGAAATACAAAAAGCAGGCAAATATACCTAGGGCCTAGTGAAGCAAAGACAGGATAGCAACAACCCAGAGGGAGAAAATATTATATAACATTCATCTCTGCAATATAAATACCACAATTACTCATATACGAAAGCAGTTTTAATTTCTTTCTAAGTATTACTGACATAATTTATCATTTTATTTTTTATTTCTTTTTTTTCACTCTCATCTGAGGACATTTTTTTATTGCCTTTATAGAGAGAGGATGGTGGGGGGGGGGAGAGAGAATGGATGGTTTGCCTTCTCCTCTCACCCCGCCCAGGGATCGAACCCACAACCTGAATATGTGCCCTGAGTGGGAATCAAACCTGCAGCTCTTCCGTCTACAGGACTACACTCCAAACAACCAGGCCACACTTGCCAGGCCCCTTTATTATTTTTCAAGAGATTGAAATATGCTCTAATCAGAAGTCTCCTAGGACAGCTACGATCTTTCAAAAATCCAGATGTCATTTGGAAAAGAAGTGCTCTAGTAAAACGCATCTTGTCTTTTGGATATGGAGAAAACTGTCAGGGTACTACTTTGTTGGATGAATTGTTATAAAGCACCATGTCGATAAAGGGTGTTAATAAAGGATGGTAGGGTTGAGCTGTATGCCAACAACATACTGGTGTAGTGTTGACAATGTCTGCTGATAAAGAGCATGGGCAGTACGTTCAGTTAAAAAGATGACAGGTTTTCAAAAAATAATCTATCTCAGACAGACACTTCTTTGTTGGTTTTGTGGCATGTAAATGATGAACAGCATTTCCATTAAACAACTAGAATGTTAATTAATTAAATACTCTTGAGGGTGATATGTACATCCCTGTTAAGATCACTGTGTAAGTTTAAAAGCATCATTTTAGAGTAAAGCCAATGACTGGCTTTAACTGAAAATGCTTCCCATTATACATCAAATTGCTAGAATCAATCTTTACTATCATAGTTGGATTTGCCAACACAGTCTTTGCCCCAGACCCCTGGTTCGATAGTAATTCTGGAGGAAAATTTACACGCCTTGGTTAGTTCCCTGGTCTCATTCTTTTTTATGCCCTATCACACACGTGGTAACAATACAGGAAAAGCACTTATATCCAAGAAAGGTTCTCTCCCATTCCCCATCTTCAAACCTGCTTTTCCTCCTGAATACTCTTTTAGAGAAGAAAACCATCACCATGACAACGATAGGATGGGGGTTTGTACAGGACATGGGGGTAGTTTGTGTTGAACAGAATAAGGAAAACTCAGAAGGTGGGTAATAAATACTCTATTGTGAAAAGCCACTTAGTTATACAGAACTAATTGTCCATATCAAACTTGACTCAACCAGAACACTGCCTGGGCGTTGGCGTTGGCGTGGGGGTGGGTGGGGGACACACATTCAAGCGTAGTCTGTTCTGGGCTAATTCTTTCATCTTTCATTGTGGCTGATTGGACTCACTGTCCAGTGGTTATTAAATCAAAATATCATACTAATATGGAAAAGAGAACTTTACTTTGCCTTTTTAACTTCTAGTGGCTATGGGATATCCAGAAATTAGCACTTTTCCAAAATAAACGTTACCATATTCTCATTTTGTGGGGGGAAATACTTCTTTCTGTCCCTTTTAAATTCTATTTGTATTTCTTTCCCTATAAGGCAGATGATGAAGGCAAATGACTATGGAGTTGTGGGGGCTTCTTCAGGACCTGGAATGTATTTGCTTCTACAAAGAGGAGTGTTGCAGACACAAGGTAGCAATCCCAGCCCAGGTGTAGTAGCATTCTTTTGTGTATCTCAGAGCTTGAGACAGAGCTCTACACGTACATTTAGTATATATTTAACAATACTTTCCCACTACTGATTTCTCTGAGAAGACTAAAATTATCATGCTGTTAAAAAAAAAAAGCAACAAGAACACCAAAAAAAGTCACAATCTCCTGAGGTTCATTCTTTGTCCTTACCTGAGCAACCACCTAAGGACACGGGACTTTCAAAATAATGAGGAGAATCCTTTGTTCTCTCAGGTTCCATTTAAAGGGAAACTGGGTCGAAGGGTTTCCCCAGGGAAAAGGGAAAAAAAAAGAAAAAAACCAAACAAACCCTGGAGCCAAACACAGGAGAGTAAAAGATTTCACTCCCACCCGCCCAAAGTTAATTAATTCTATTTAAGGGATATTTGGGAGGGGTAGGGGGAAGCACTCAGGAAGCCCATTTTCTGGACTACAATCACATTCTCTAATGTGGCTCAGACCATCGTCTCCTCCCTGACAGCAGGGAACAGGGTGCACTGAAAACCTCTCTCAAGCCACGGGCAACAGAGCCAGCGTTGCATGCATTTCTGCTCCCCAAAATGTACGCCCTGGCCCAAGTAAGAAGTTGGGTATTGACACCTGAAAAGCACAATTAGAGCCATTCAAAGCCGCAAGTTACAGTACCTTGAGAAGTCTGACAGATGGGAGAAAGGCTGCGTGGCACAGCTTCCGGATGGTCCAGTTTAGGGGTCGAGGAGCATCAGTCTGATTCATGACCCCTCCAAAATTCCACCGGAAAAAACAGAAACTGCAAACCTGAGTGCTGTCTAGAAAACAAATGGTCCCCCACGCCCCTGGCATCCCATGGTCATGTCCACATCTGCAAATTCCGTTAGGGCAGAGGCTTCCTGGAACTTGGGAGACTAGTCAAGTGGCGGTGCCTGAGCCACTGAACCTTCTTGAGAAAGCCACCTCCCCTCTGCCTGCAGCCGTGCTCATGCATACCAAATGTGGCTGAATGGAGGCACACTGCCTGCTGCTTCGGGGAGCGGATGCACGGTTTTGAAGGAGAGGGGCAGCCTGCAGGAAACAGCCTGTGGTCGGAGTCAGAGCAGCCTGCTCCGAATGCGCGCTCCCTCTCCCGCTCTCCTCCCCGTCAACGCGGGGCAGGCATTGGGGGAGAACCCGGGCCATTTGCTCTGCTTGCTTGGTTTGGGGGGGAGCCAGGAAGAGAGGACAAGGGAACATCAATAAAGCCAGAATGGGGAACTTGCACTTTCTTGCACAAAGCATCTTTGAGGGGCTGGAAACTGGCACAGGGGGAGGGGCTAGGACACAGGGAGAAGGGATGACTCCGAATGATAAGATAAACACTTCCCTTTTGATTTATGTGACAGAATAAATTGAGAGCTATTGTTAAATGTATCTACACTAAAAGGGATCTCTGTGGTGTTCTGGGGTTTTTATTAACTGCGACTGACGGTCCTCACCCTGATATAAACATCGTATAGATGACAGACGGCAGAAAGAAAAGCAAACTAACACACACCCGGGAGTGGCGAGTTATCCCTTTCATAGAAAGCAGTGTAAACTAATTCATGTTTGACTTATCTTTCAAATGTGGCACTTTCTAAATTGGGGGTTATCCCCTTCTGGAAAGCTACTTGATGCTCTTTCCTGGTGACAAAATTTTAACCCGTGAGGTACCAACTGGAATGCTTTCTATAAAAGATGGAGTTTCCTGAAGCACGGATACACACCCCCATCGTTTTCCAGGGAGAGCTTTAAGAGAGAATTGCTGTGTTGGCGTATATAGTCTTTAGACACCCTGTGGTGAGAGAATAAAGGGGAACTTTTCAATTTGAAGGTAGAAATTGGATAATTTCACTTAGAGTAGTGGAGTTGGCTGGCTGGGCAATTGAATTCCCCCAGGACTCCAGGCATCAGAACTCAGTGGGTGCAGCTGACCAATTGCTGCCCGGATGATTCCCACATCCCTGAAGCACTGGCATCTTATTTTCCTTCTCTACGTCCCTCCATATGACTATACTGATTTTCTATTTTTAATTAACTTGAAGAGACTGGTAAATCCCAGATTTGCGACAACTGTGTATTGTGAAGCAGAATGAGGGAGGTAAGAGCACATGTGAAATGCAGGAACGGGATGGGAATGGGATGTAACTCAGAATTTTGGAAAATGTGGATCCTCCCTGGGCTGTAAGGGGCACCTGACATCCTGCAGGACGGCACTACTTCCCTCCCAGTGGTCCTGTGTTCCAGACCTAAGGCCGCTACGCCAGAAAATCTAGTCCATTGGTGGAATCCAGACCTTTCCCTGGCCTTGTATAATAGAATTCATGCATCTGAATATTTTCTATTAAACAATAGAAGATATTGTTTAATATCTTTTTACTTTAATAGGCCCCCTACACAGTAAGTTCATTTGCTGTTACCATTCTACTTTCACAAAGGAGTAAAGGTGGTTTTAAAATAAGAAGAGCTAACATGTCAGGCCTTGTGCTATGCAAAGTACATGCATTACATAAGTTCATGTCAATGACAACCTTATGAGGTAGATGCTATTATCCCCATTTCACAGATTAAGCAACTGAGGTGTTCAGAAATTAGTAATGGACCTAAAATGCATTGCAATTGAAACAGGTCTTCCAGGCTATAAAGATAAATTTTTATTCTGTCCCATTTTTTTCATAATTCAGGGGGCCACAGGAGTAAAGCCATTGTCCCGTTTCCTGTTGTTTTAACCTTATAAAAGCAGTAATGTAACAGATCTTGAAGAGTGGCTCAGCATTTCTTTCAGATTATTTCTTTGATATGACATTGATGTGGTAGTTAACACTGTGAATTGTGAAATCAGGCTACATGGTTCAAATTATAATTCTGACCCTGGCCTTGGGCAATTTACTCACCTACTCTGTGCTTAGAGAGTCCTCATCTATAAAATGGAGATAAAAATAAAATCACTTACCTAAGGTTGTTGTGACGAATAATGAACTAATGCCAGTGAAGGACTTAGAACAGTGCCTGGCACATACCAAGTTCCTTATACCATGATTTATCTTCTAGGCAGTATGTACTGATATTGAGGACAGAAACCACTGATAATTTCCAGTAAGCACAAGTGTGCATACTTACAGTACCAGGTAGTGAAGTCAAGACAGACAGATTAAGCCTAAATGCTTCTTATGAGTTACCATGAGTGTAATAAATGGAGGAAAGAGGAAGGTGGGGGACTACCAAGGCAGTGTGTGCTTCCTCATGCTGTACTGCAGAGTGGTATTCATCAGATCACAAGCTGTTGCCTTTAGTCAGGCTACAAGGCTCCAGCCTTTCTAAGCTATTAAATGCTATTAAGTGGTTCCGTTGCGGTTATAAGTCTGTTCCACAAAAATGCTAAAACACTGCAGTTGCCTCTCCCCTGCTCTTCACGGTGCCAATATGTTAAGGACCCCACAAAAATGACAGCACCATTTTGAGAACACACAACCTTGGATCCTCCTGGCCCCTTTCATTTTTACTGAATAGATTTGGTCAAAGAGACTAGTTAGGAACTCTGTGGGATGGGGACCTCGGAGGACTCACAGCCCTCCCTAACATCAATTAGAGAGGAGTAGAAAACCTCCAGAGAATGGATTGGGAGATTATACTGCAAAACAGGCAAAGATTAAAGGAGGAGGACAATGGTGAGAGGGTCGTTTCTTCTTCCACTGTTGGAGCAGTTTGTGCCAGAATTATTTGCTATCAAAACGCCTAAAGCAGGGTTTTTAGGATTCCCCACCCCTGTCTTTTAGGAAAGGGTATTTTCACGTAGAATGATGCCTCCCTGGGTTTTAGAGAACAGTCTAATGAGGAAAGAATAGAGCAGCAAGCTTCGCCCCCAAAGTTAGCATCTCATAAATTCAAAATGCTTCCTTATAAATTTTATGAATGTGGATATTTATAAATCTACAGAACACATCTAGCAGGCTTAAAAGTCTGGCCTGGCCATATTATGGTAGCTTCCAGTATCCTAAAACATAGCAAGCCCAGGACAACAAATCTCTGCATTTTGAAGCCTGCCCGTGAACAAACTAACTCTCTCATGCTACGTAAGCCTGTTTCCCCCTGGTCATGGCCATGTTTCATTTCCCATGTAAATTATGCCGAATTTAAGAACCGTGATAGGACTGAACTTCCTTAATGCAGATAATAAGCCACAGTAGACCTTTCACATTCTTTCCTTTTGAAAACCCCGTTTCCTCCTTTTAAACACATCACAGCAGCCTTCGTGTAGCACTGCACCACTCTGCACACCGTCTACCTTTACACCCCTTAGATACAGAAGAAGCTGAGCCGTGAAGGCCTAAGAAACAGAAAAGAAATGACATGGTGACCAGGCGGTTCCAAAGCCTCCTGCTAAAATGTGTTTTCTGTTCACAACACTCAAAATATATTCCAGTGTAACTGTTCACAGTCTGTTATTATAACATCGGAATTCATAGGTACCTGGGTGGTAACTGAACAGACATTTTGAGGATCTAATAGATGAGTGTGGTGTACTAGCGCAGAGGAACAATATGTAAGCATCTCCAGAAAAAATCAGGACCAGTCCAATGATGAGCCTTGGCACGTACATAACTTCACTTGCCTCTGTATTTTATAATCTCGGCGTTGACATCTTGCTTGATTTATGACTGACCTCATCTATTAGCTTTGTTCTGTTTGAAATTCACCCTTTTTATCAGAAATTAATTTGTGTTATGAACTTTATGGCAATTCATTAATTTTTGGTCAAAAAAGCATGTCTTTTCTGTTTCTTTCCTTTAACTGTACTCAAATAAAGCTATACAGGCTTTAGAGATTTTAGATACTTCTACAATATTTTCAAAAATATTAAATCTCTTTATAGATTCCACTGACCTAAAGAATAGTTTTTAATTATTTCCAAATATTTGTTCCTGAAATAGATAAAATAACTTCTTTTCTTTACTTATTTTTTCCCTTTTGGCATCTTTTATGAGAGCAATAGATTGTAAAGTACACTAAAATCTGTCAAAATAAATGACTCATGTTGTTAGGTAGCTTAAACAGCATTTATTCTGTGGAAAAAGAAAAGATCTCAGAATTAGAACAGTTGTCTACTCTGTTTTTGCCATAGCATTGGAATCTCAGCACCTGCTTCCCTGACTGCTCCCTCCGGCCCCCCCACACCCCCAGTCAGGAACACCTGCGGTGACAGAGAGCAGGTGAGATTCGGAGGCAGCTTATTCTGTGGCTGGACAGCTCTAGTTGACAGAAAGTTTTTCCTAAAACTGAAGTAAAATGTGCCTCCCTGTAACCTCCAAGTCGAGATTCCCTCTAGAGAATGCTT
The DNA here is from genome assembly GCF_021234435.1 of Artibeus jamaicensis. Lineage (NCBI taxonomy): Eukaryota > Metazoa > Chordata > Mammalia > Chiroptera > Phyllostomidae > Artibeus > Artibeus jamaicensis. Next base: position 36,614,768 of record NW_026522030.1, on the reverse strand, counting down.
CTCCAAATATACAATGACAGGCAACAAGCACCACTCAAACCTCTTCTTCTCTGCATTGGACATCTTGGACCTTAAATCCTTCTGTACACGTTGAAGTATAGTTACTTAAAACCCTCTTCAGGGCTGGAGTCAATAATATGTTACAGGGGCACTTTAAATATAGTAGTGTCTAATCCTCTGAAATCCTTTGACTTCTCATAAATTCCTTTAGGGATCTTCAAGAAGAAAATCACTAGTAATTTAGCTTCTTTAAAATTTCTTTTCATGAAGGTTATGCAACTTCTATTTAAGTAATAGCTGATCCCCCACTGCCCCACCCCATATACTCAAAACGAGTGTACCAAAGAGAACATCTTTTCTGCAAAATGACCTCCATTGTATCTGAAGCCAGAACACTTACAATTTTCCTTCCTTCCTTCCTTCCTTCCTTCCTTCCTTCCTTCCTTCCTTCCTTCCTTCCTTCCTTCCTTCCTTCCTTCCTTCCTTCCTTCCTTCCTTCCTTCCTCTGTCTCTCTGACTCTCTCTCTCTTTCTCCTAACTCACAAAGATGGTAGTGATGCCCCCTGCAAACTGGGGATAATAATTCTACCTATGTCAAAGAAATATTGTGAAATTAATTATTATGTGCAGAACGCTTAGAAGAGGAACCAGCACATGGTAAGAGCTCAAAAGAATTAACAATATGAAGTCATCCCCAAAGCTGCTGCTCTAGGAAAAGCAAAGCAAAACATAACACCTTAATTTCCTTCTTTGCTTCTTCCAGTAAGAGGATGAGCTGCAGAGAACATCCAAGAAGAGAACCACACCTGGCTTTACTTAACTGCTTCCCTCTCTGCAGTGGAGAGGGTGATATGTTTTACTACTAGAGTCTCAAACTATACTACATAAAATGTTTTACTTTGGAAAATACTAGGGTATATAAGCAGCTTCATTCACCAAAATGCTAAGGTATATAAGCAACTTGTTTTTCACCAAAAATAGAAATCCTAAATATCCTATATCCATAATAACAAATATAATTAAAATGTATAACATTGTCAAAGGCTAAAATACATCCTCATTCAAGCTTTGACATTTTAAAACTTCTATTCACAAAGGGAAGGGAATGATTTTTTTGTAGGATTCTGAAATTTTAATGCGTCCATAGAGGCTTGTTAAAAATATAAGAATTTGATATGTGCATTTCAAAACCAATTAATATTTGCATTTTTCTAATATGGCCGATGCCCTTTGTTCTGAGCCTAGATTTTGCACACACAGAGGCCCCACATGTACCCACTAATATAGGTAGTTAAAGTAATTTTACCTTATGAAAACCATAAATCTGATGAATGTGTTAAAGAACTCATGAATGAACACCTTTTGGGAGGGGAATTTGAGTAGTGAATCTCCAATTACTGCTTGAACAAATTGTGTGAATTGGAGGGAAGCTCAGCATATCAGTGTAGCATTGGTCGGATCGAATGGCCAATGGATGCTCAAATTAGACACCAGTCCAAGCTCCAGCCTCACTACAGCTTCTCCAACACCATCTGATTCCCACCCATAAGTGCAGAAAATCTGCCCCTGCCACATACCACACTTGTGCATCTGGGCCTCTGAAACTAATGGCTAGCCCTGGATGGAACCATAAGGTCTGCTACCTGGGAAAGAGAAACATGCTGTGATCTGGAAAATTCTCAAAATGGTAGCTCTGCACAGTGGAGGATTTATTGAAGAAAGCTAAGGAAAAATCATATTTGTTATCTATTTTTGTCAGCCTATTAATTCTTATTCTGGTATCATATTTTAATAAGCATGACATTTTTATTTTTATTTTATCAATAATAGTGGAAGAAATTATAGGAGTTCAGTGTTTGAGAGGCAGGATCTGATTTTTTTTTTTTTTTTCATGAGGAGGCACAAAATCCATGCAAACAACTTGGATTTTGAAATCAGGAGAACTGAGTTTTAATCCACATGAAGTCATTGGGTAATTCATATAACTTTTATGAATTCTCATAATTAAAATAAACAGTGGCTACTTACAATAACGTTAACATACTGATTGACAATTTTTTGAGCACTTACTATGTGCTAAGGTCTTCTAAGTACATAGCTCATTTGTTCTCACAGCAAACCTATTAAACTTGCAGCATTATTATCCTCATATTACAGATGAGGAAATAGTCTCAGGGAACCATCATTTCAGAGGTTAAGAAACTTGCAGAAGGTCACCTGGCTGGTAAATGGATTTGAATCCAGCTCCATCTGATTCTATAATCTGTGCACCTGGTTCTATAATCTGTGTTAATTCATTATAATATGTTACTACCAATTAATAAATATATATAATATTGAAATATGCATTAGTCCAATCAATATATATTATATAATACATAGACATATATAATATTATATATATTAATTTCCTGTGGCTTTCCAAAAGGAAGATGGTATTGTCTCATTAACACAATCTGAAAAGAGTGAAAGTAACTTAGCATATCTAACCTTAACATCAGAACCCTGCAGAGCACAGAAAAGACCAGTGGTTGTCCCAGTGGTTCTGGGTTTCTTATATTTTTACTGCTGACTTCCACATTCCTTTTCTGCTCTCCAGTGTCCTCTGGCTGGGGCAGCCTGTCCTGGGCAGGAAGCTAGGGCTGCTCTGAAGAGACAAGGATTTATCCTTACTCAGTTGGTATACCCTATATATAACACAATGTCTGGGATTCGGTATTAAGTAGAAAAAATAAATGTTTCTGAAGAACTCACATAATTCTTGCAAATGTGTAGTAAGTTATATATATTTTAATATATGTATGTAAATATATATAACTTAGTTTAAAACTTAGTTATGTATAATAAAGTTATATATAATACACATACATATACATGGTAAATTATATATACATATATATACACAGTAATTTAACCCTCACTACTATCTTAATTTTATCTCCTCTGCATTTTTTAAACGAGGAAACTAAGGCACAGAAAAGTTAAATACTTTCTATTACTATTAAATACAAGTTTACACAATAAGCTTCAGAGTGATAGTTTTAATTAAAATATAAAATCATGTATTGCATAATGTTTTATAATATATAAATAAATAAAATCTATATTAATGCAAGTAATTAGTGTCAGATACTCAGATATTGTATAAAGCTGTGGCGTATCATTCTTCATGACTGAAAGAATATTCTAGCTATTCATCAGGGCGACAGGATGCTTCAGTCACACTGAAGATACACCTGATAACTATCATAGTAAGTACCTGTATTTTGCTGTGTATAATGTACACATTTTTGGCCAAATTTTTTAGGGAAAAATAAGGATGTGCATTATACATGGGTAGTACTAATTCTATATGTATACACTGTATTTTTAGGGCTATAAGATGTACTGAACCATAAGATGCACCTAGGTTTTAGAGGAGGAAAATAAAAAAAATTTTTGAAGCAAAAAATGTGGTAAAATATTTAATAACCTGTGACCCCACTCCACCACTGTCCCGGCCCCCATCACGGCAAGCCAGGTAAGCTACATTTGGACCATAAGACACAGCCCCCTTTTCCTCCAAATTTGGGGGGGTTAAAATGTGTGTCTTATAGTCCAAAAAATAGGGTAAATATTTTAAATTTTTATTTATACTTATGCATTAAAAAGTGTAACTCTAAAAAGCAATAATGATATCCATATGTAAAATAATACCCTGGAATATGATAACTGGCTTTGTTTCTAAATATAAATAAATAAAACATTGAATTAAAAAATTACGATGAAAGATTTTTTCTCCTGAGAGTGTGAGCCAAAGACATGGGTACACATTATATACAACAAGATATGGTAAATACCAAAGCTGTCTGTGCAGTCATATAAACAAAATGGTGATGATTCTTCAAGGTTACTTGACTTTTATATCAAATGTATAAAACATATGGGGAGAAAACAAAACAAAATAGTATCAAATGCTGATAGTGACCTGAAGCTATTAAGTTAGGAAACAGTACAAAAGAATTTTGTAATAGCTTCGAAACTGGCTAATAAATTAGATTCTTCCTGCTGTTATTATAAATCTAGCCAAAGCCATCCACAGGAGCCTAAATGATACATTCACCAACACAGAGTACCTGGTCCACAGCATGGGACCCCTAGCTGCCCCAGGGAAGCCTTCCCCAATGAGGAAGTGGCAAGATGATAATAGAGGAAAGAACTGCAATGTTTTGTAGTACCTGAAATTATCCCAAAGAGAAAATATTGAGAAATTATTGTTTTAGAAAATAATAAGTGGATAGAACTGTAATGTTTGTATTTTTTTCCTTTTGTCTTAAATTCTTTCTAGGTAAGGTACTGGCTACAGATCAGATGAGAGACTCACCAGTTCAGTTTTACCCCAATTTAAAACAAATCAAGGTAAGTAAAACTACAAAGTTCTCTCCACAGAGTTAGGACAAAACCTCCACTCTTCATCTTGGTCTACAATATTGAGACTGATTTGATCTTGTTTAAGTCACCAGCTTTAACTTTGGACTTTTCACCACTCATCATGCTTCAGTCACACTGATTTCCTTCAATTTCTGTGTTCCCTGTCACAGGTCATTTACTTACGGCCTTCCCTCTTCTAATGTCCCTTCACCCAGCTCTTTACAAGGTTATTTCCTTCTCACGCTTTAGTCTCACTGGGTTGAAGTGTAATCTCTCCAGAGAGAAGCCTTTCTTGGTTCCATCAGCCACTGCAGCTCTTCAATTTTTTTTTACACTTATAAGAGCTTGTAACTATTAAATAGCTGGGCTTTCAATTTCAGCTCTTCATCTCCTACTTGAATTGTAATTTCTGTTAGGGAAATTATCAACTGTATCCTAGGTCCTTCAGAATATCTAAACATGATAAAAACTCAACCAAAATTCGGTGACTGTAGAATAAATAAATGATCAGTGAATGATTTAGACATGTTTTTTTTTAAAGATTTTATTTATTTATTTTTAGAGGGGAAGAGAAGGAGTGAGGGAGAAAAATATCAATGTGTGATTGCCTCTCACAGGTCCCCTGCTGGGAACTGGCCTGCAACCCAGGCATGTGCCCTGACTGGGAATCAAACCGCGCTCATCTGGTTCGCAGGCCCGCGCTCAATCCACTGAGCTACACCAGCCAGGGCTAGACATGTTTTTTATATTCTTTTTAATATATTTTTTTAGTTTTATTGTTCAGTACAGTTTTCTGCCTTTTCCCCCCACCCCAGCCCAACCCCCCAGCCCTCTCCACGTCCCTCCCATTTCCACTCCCCACTCTTATTGTCTGTGTGTCCTTTATAATTGTTCCTGCAAACCCTTCACCCTTTTCCTCCGAAATTCCTCCCCTCTCCCCTCTGGTCACTATCAGCCTGTTCTTTCAAGTTATTTGAAGATATCTTATGGTGCCTAGGGCTTATTTGCAAACTAGTAAGAACACACTGATATTTTTTCAGTGTCTTCTTGTTTTCAATTATTTAACTCCATTGCCTTGAAAATCTAAGAATTACTTATTTAGATCTCAAAAATTGATAAAAGGATAATGTTCTAACTTTCTAATAGAGACCAAGCTCTAAACACAGAGGGATTTGGAATAGAAGAGCGAAAGAAGAAAAGGGAAAATTATGGATGTCAGAACTTTAACCTGAAAATAACTCAGGCTGGAGAATTCTGTCATTTACCAAGTGTGACAGGCTGGCCCGTTCTCAAACTGAGGTTATCAAGGGACTAACTCAATACCAGAATATGCCTTTCTGAAAGCTATTCTCCATTTTATAGACACTCACAACTGGTAAATTTTTAATGTACTAAAGCTAGGAAAACTTATTTACTATTTTTTTCTGATTATAAAAGGGCAACTTTTCAATAAAGAAAATATTCAATATGGAAAATTGTAAAAATTCATGAAAGTGTAGGTAAGTAGATATTGCCTATAATTCCATCACCCATAATAACTATTGATGTGATATTTGAAAATTTCATCAAGTATTTTAGAAATTAGGCTTTATATATAATTTGAGTATAATATCATGAATGAATCTCCATGTTATTGAATAATCTTAGAAAATACAATGTTACATGTTCATATAGAATTCTACTGTTATTCACTGCAAGATTATCAGCCCACTTATATTTCTGCCATAAATAATGCTCTTATGAATATACTTGATCATACCTTTTTAGCACCTCTCTGATTACTTCCTTAAGACAAGATTTAAGGTGAAAAAAAAATTGGTTCATGAGTCATAAATCTTTTTTCGGGCTCTTGATAGTTATTTCCAAATTGCTATCAAGCAATGTCGTACTATTTGACATGCACTTCAGCAGTATATAAAAATGTGCATGTAACTGAATCATTGATAAAACAAGACATAGCATTAAAATTTAAATTAAATTTTGGCCAAGTTTTTTTTTCCCCCAGAAAAAGAAACATTTCTATTTGGTAACTTACAAAGTTCCATTTTCCTGTGGCCATTGGTAATTTTTCTAGTAAATTGCTTCTTCTTTCCATTAGAATTTTATTTTTCTTATTAATTCATAAGAGGTCTTTTATGCTTAGGACATTAATCAATTGTCATGAGTTCCTAGTACATTTATAGTTTTCCATTTGTCTTTTAATTTTGTTTATGTTCTTATAAAATTTTTTTACTCATAAGAAACTTTCCTCACTTACAAAATTTAAAAAATATTTATACATTCAAATGTAGCTGTCATTTCCTTTGTGGCTCCAAAGTTTGATGGTGTGCTGCAGAAAGGCCATCCTCAACCCATGCTCAGATGAACATTCTTGTAACTGTTCCATGAGCAGTTACCAGCTCTCGACACCATCTCCGCTCCATTCTCCTTCCTTCATGATCACATTATTTTGTCTACTATCTATAAAAGACTGCATGCATGTCTGTCTCTCTCAATTTCTGTCACCATAATTTAGATATGTTGACTAAAATTTGCTTGCTAATATTTAACCAACCTGAAATCCTATATTACTTTTTTTATTATAGACCCATCCAAATGGTCTGATAAAATTTCTGAAACTGCAACTGTGAAAACAGGAATCTTCTGTTCTAGGATATAGCCCACAATCTGCTCTAAAGGAGGTATGTTGCTTCATATTTTCAAATATTATTAAGGGTTTTTCTCTTTCACAAATACTATCTCCATAGACGAAAGGATCCTAGTGCCTTGATGTCTCTGTCTGCGCCAGCTCTCATAGACGCGGTCGTGCAGCATTCAACGTGGCAGTGACCTCTGCCTTCAAACCGACTGGCAAAAGCAATGAGTGAATTGAATGCTAAATTACTGTCAGGATCCTGAGTAAATGTAACATAGATTTCTGGGTTTGCCAGGATCTAAGCCCCGAGAGACTTTGAAAATCAGAGCCAATGCCTTGAACTGAGCTCTCTGGACTGGTAGCCAGAAAATAGAGAACGGTTTTTAGACCTGTCAACCTGGCACCAAACCAATTGGGAAAAAATCCAATCTGAAACTCACAAAATCCTCACAACAGGAAAAATGGGCAACAGGCAGGCAAAGAAAGATAAAGTCAACGAAAGGAACTTGAAACATAAATACAACCTTATGGGAACATACCTAAACCCCAAAATTATGAAATTATCAATGATGATAACTTTCAGCATCCCTGAGTTATTTTAGTGACTCCTCAAGCATTTATCTAGAGCAAAAACATTACTTCTGGACTCATAAATTCCCCTTTCTTGGCATCCTGCCCATACACGGGACAGCAAATTCGCACTCACCCTTCAGCTTCCTATTCTCCTCGTTATGCAAAGCCTGCCATCTGTTACCTTCAGTTCTTATGGAAGGGCAGAGAGAAGAGCGATAAGAAGCCACTGAAACATGTTTATGTAGAACGGGAGTAGCACAGATGCCAAAGCAACTGGATTCCTCATGCTGTTCCACTAAGGAGCAATGTGAACTTCGCCAAGCTCCTCATTCCTCCGGACCTTAGGATAGTGGTCCTGATGCTCTGTTGAGTACTTTCCAAAACTAACATTTTACATTTTAAGACTAGTTCCTCCCTAGATTGTTGTCATCCATTTCTAGTATGCCACTAATAAAACATTTGTAGCATTACTTATTTTGAGTACAAAGTGAAAATTGCCTAGTATTGATTAAATGGTTCTGGGTAACAGGGCAGCTTAATAAACTCACCGAGAGCCAAGTGGAATCATAGATGTAAATAGAGAAATTTTGCATGCCACGGAAGTTTATGCTGTGAAACATCAGGGCTACACATACCTGAGCATGTGCTTATCTTTAAGCAAAAGGGAAAATATCAGCAATTTTAGGTGATATGTTTTATTTTCTCAGTAGAATAAAATATTCCTGGAGCTATTAGTATAAAATACAAATATCATATATTATTTGCTGAGGAATTACATAAACATATTAATCTAGGTTTGGAATTTGTTTGATACTTGCAGCCTCATCATGAAATTCAGATTTTAGCAAACTTATAAATACTATTTAAAAGAGACTTAATTAACATTGGCCAGACTAACTGCAGATTTGTTAATCTAATTCATTTGTCCCGAATGCCTGCTAGGTATCCAGCACTATGCCAGGTGCTGAGGGTACACAGAGATTAAAATACAATTCACAGGGTGATGGAACATATAAACAAATTACTTGAGAAAACAAGATGTTCACATAGTACGGTAAATGCTATATAAAGATAGAATTGTTCAGGACAGCCCTAGACTAAAAACAAAAACAAAAATTCTTTAGCTAATGGCTCAAGAAAGTTTAATCCTTTCAGTCTTACTTTGGAGGAGTGGCTGAGTGTCATGTCATGAATGATTTAAGATTGCTAGGCCTAGCCCTGGCTGATGTGGCTCAGTGGATTGAGCACCAGACTGTGAAGCAAATGGTTGCCAGTTTGATTCCCAGTCAGGGCATGTGCCTGGATTGTGGGCCTGGTCCCCTGTAGAGGGTGCACAAGAGGCAACCACACATTGATATTCTCTCCCTTTCTTTCTCTCTCCCTTCTCCTTCTCTTGAAAAAATAAATAAGTGAATTTTTTAAAAAAGGATTGCTAGCCCTAGAACAAACATTTTGAAAACTTATATGGAACCACAAAAGACCCTGAACAGCAACATCAATCCTGAGAAAGAAGAACAAAATAGGAGGAATCATACTACCTAATATCAAACTATATTATAAAGTCATAGTAATCAAAACAACATGGTACTGGCATGAAAACAGACACATAGATTAATGGGATAGAATGGAGAGACCAGAAATAAATCTAGGCATTTATAGTTCATTAATATTTGATAGAGGAAGAACTCCTGGCCAAGATGGAGGTGTAGGTAGACATATTGTGCCTCCTCACACAACCAAAAGAAGGACAACAACAATTTAAAAACAACCAGGACGGATAGAAAATAGAACTGTATGAAAGTCTGACAACCAAGGAGTTAAAGAAGACACACTCATTAAAACTGCTAGGAGGAGTGGAGTAAGGCACCTGGGTGGAGAGGACTTGCAGCAAGGTGGCAGCTGAAGGACCTGGCTGTCCCACATCTGTATGCAGATAAACTGGGAGGAACAGATGGAGAGCAAGACAGACAGTGCAACCCAAGGTCCCTGAGCTGGGAAATAAAACCTGAAACCACCACTTGAAAACACATGTGGGGGTTGAGGCGGCAGCAAGAGAAACCCCCAGCCTCACAGGAGAGTTCATTGGAGAGACCCACAGGCTGTTAAAATGTGTACAAGCCTACCCACCAGGGAATCTGTACCAGAAGCGACCAATTTGATCGTGGGTAGCAGGGGAAGTGACTGACAACTGGTAGAGAGCAGAGCAAGCACCATTGTTCCCTCTCAAACCCCTTCCCCACATAGTGTGTGACAACCCAGCCACTGGTTGCCCTGCCCTGATGAACACCTAAGGCTCTGCCCCTCACTACATAACAGGCATGTCAAGACAAAAAAAAAAAATGGCCCAAATGAAAAAACAGATCAAAGCTCCAGAAAAAGTACAACTAAGCGATGAAAAGATAACTAACTTATCAGATGCACAGTTCAAAACACTGGTAATCTGGATGCTCACAGAATTGTTTGAATTTGGTTGCAAATTAGATGAAAAAAATGAAGGCTATGCTAAGTGAAATAAAGAAAAATGTACAGGGAACCAATGGTGATGGGAAGGAAACTGGGACTCAAATCAATGGTATGTATTAGAAGGAAAAAAGAAATATTCAGTGAGAACAGAAGGAAGAAACAAGAATTTTAAAAAATGAGGAGAGGCTTAGGAAATTTCAGGACATCTTTCAATGTTCCAACATCTGACTCAAAAGGGTGCCAGGAGAAGAGGAAGAGCAAGAAGTTGAAAACTTACTTGAACAAATAATGAAGGAGAGGTTCTCCAATCTGGCAAAGGAAATAGGCTTCTAGGAAGTCCAGGAAGCTCAGAGAGTCTCAAAGAAACTGGATCCAAGGAGGAACACACCAATGCACATCATAGTTACATTACACAAGATTTAAAATAGGGAGAGAATCTTAGAAGCAGCAAGAGAAAAGGAGATAGTTACCTACAAAGGAGTTCCTATAAGACCGTCAGCTGATTTTTTAAAAAAGACCTTACAAGCGAGAAGAGGCTGTAAAGAAGTATTCCAAGTCATTAAAGGCAAGGACCTACATCCAATATTACTTTATCCAGCAAAGCTTTCATTCAGAATGGAAAGGCAGATAAAATGCTCCCCAGATAAGGTCAAGTTAAAGGAGTTAATCATCACCATGCCCTTATTATATGAAATATTAAAGGGACTTATCTAAGAAAAAGAAAATTAAAAAATATGAATAGTAAAATGACAGCAAACTCACAGTTTCTAACAACCACACCTAAAACAAAAACAAAGGCAAACTAAGCAAACAACTAGAACAGGAACAGAACCACAGAAATGGAGATCACAAGGAGGTTTATCAGTAGGGGAGTGGGAGAAGAAGAGAGGGGGAAAAAGTACAGAGAATAAATAGCATAGATGGTAGGTAGAAAATAGACAGGGAGAGGTTAAGAATAGTATAGGAAATGTAGAAGCTAAAGAACTTGTAACCCATGGACATGAACTGAAGGGGGGGATGTGGGTGGGAGGGGGCGTGTAGGGTGGAGAGGAATAAAGGAGGGAAAATAGGACAACTGTAATAGCACAATCAATAAAATATATTAAAAACATTTGGTAGAGGAAGCAAGCACACATAATGGGATAAAGATAGTTTCTTCAATAAATGGTGTTGAGAGAATTGGACAGAAATGTGCAGAAAAATGAAACTGGACCAGCTTCTTATGCCACACACAAGAATAAATTTAAAATGAATTAAAGACTTAAGTGTTAGATTCAGAACCATAAAAATCCTAGAAGAAAACATAGGTAGTAAAGTCTTGAACACTGTTTATAGCAATATTTTTTCTGATATATCTCTTCAGGCCAGGGAAACAAAAGAAAAAATAAATGGGACTACATCTAAAGAGTTTCTGCACAGCAAAGGAAACCAGCTACAAAATAAGAAGACAATCTACTAAATGGGAGCATGTATTTGCCAATACAGCTGATAAGAAGTTAATATCCAAAATTTAGAAAAACCTTGTAAAACTCAACACCCCAAAACCCCCAAACCCAAATAATCCAATTTTAAAAATGGGCAAAGGATCTGAATAAACACTTCTCCAAAAATAATATACCTTTCAGATGTCCAATAGACATATGAAAAAGATGCTCAATGTCACTAATCATCAGAGAAACACGAGTTAAAACCACAATGAGATATCACCTCACACCTGTCAGAATGACCATCATCCATAAATCAACAAACAATGGCTAGTGAGGATCTAGACAAAGGTGAACCCTTATGCATTATTGTTGGGAATGCAGACTGGTGCAGCCACTATGGAAAGCAGTGTAATATTACCTCAAAAAGTCAAAAATGGAATTGCCTTATGACCCAGCAATTCCACTTCTGCAAATATATACAAAGAAACCAAAACACTAAAGAGAAAGAATGTAAGCACTCCTAATTTCACTGCAGCATTATTTACAACAGCCATGATTTGGAAGGGTCCAAGGTAGCCCAAGGGTCCAATAGTAGATGTGTTGATAAAACAACTGTGGGACATTTACACAATGAAATATTACTTAGCTATAAAAAAGAAAATTTTACTCTTTGTGGCTGCATGGATGGACCTGGAGAACATTATGCTAAGTGAAAGAAGCCAGTCAGAGAAAGACAAGAACAATATGATTTCACTCATATATGGAATCTAATGGACACACTGAACTAACAAGCACAATAGAGCCAGACTCGTAGAGAGAGAGTAGGATGACAGCTCTTGCCGGTGGCACCGTGGGGTGGAGGGATTGAACAGAGAAGTAAAAGGACTAATGATTGTCGGGGTGGGAAGAGGAAGAGGGGTGGGTGGAGGGAGAGAGTATAAGGGGGATAAATACTAATGGAAAAAATACAATAAGAATAAACTATTACAAAAAGCATTGGTAGGCCTAGGCTCTCCTCTATTGCCCCAAGCCATTCAGCGCTGACATCACGCATGGAAACTCCATCTGGCAATGCAAATGCGTCATAGAGACCCAGACTCACCATCCACCAGAGCAGGGGGTTTGGGGAAAGACCTTCGTGTGAATGGAACCCACTTCCTGGGGATTTTCACTCTTTGACCCTACTTACTTTTCAACCACACACTATAGTTTTGTTGAGAGGAGTTCTAATAAATTTAATATCCTCTTCCTTAGGACTTCTCCGGTGGTATTATGGTATGTCTAAAGAAATTCAAATGCCCGTTATGGAACAAGTACTAGGTGGTGCTCCCATGTGTGCTCCTTTTTTAAAAAACATATTTTATTGATTATGCTATTACCGTTGTCCCATTTTCCCTCCTTCACTCCCCCCTGGACACTCCCTGCCATCCACATTCCTCCCCTTTAGTTCATGCCCAGGGGTCGTACATATAAGTTCTTTGGCTTCTATATTTCCCACACTATTTTTGCCCTCCCCCTGTCTATTTTCTACCTACCATCTATGCTACTTATTCTCTGTACCTTTCCCCCCTCTCTTTCCCTTCCACTCTCCTGTTGTTAACCCTCCATGTGATCTTAATCCAGGTCTAGATGAAGATATACTCAAAATGCTAAACAGAGAGCAGTCAGGGGAGCATCTGGGAGTGGCCTGTCCATCTGGGGCTTTGGGAGACAGTAAATTTCTGAGCTACTTCTGGAAGCACAAGAATTTAGTCAATTTCACCATAGAAATGGGAGAAAGACATTCTGCATAGTAAGAACAGCTCTGGTAAAGCAAAGAACTATGAGGCCCATGATCATTTTTAAAGACAGGAAGAAGTTTTGCATGGAATGGATGATTGTTTGAACTATGACGCTTGTTCTCTATCATTACATTGGATAGGGTTGGGGAGGTCACTGAGGTCTTTAAATGTGGGGGTAAATGTGACCAGGATTGTGTTCTAGAAAATGACTTTCATATTTGTGTTGAGAATGGATCGGAGAGAGGCAAGACTAGAGGAAGAAAAGCAAATGTAGTCAATTACAGGAAACAAATATTAATTCTTTTTTCTAGTGGTTTACATAAATATTTCTTTAACCCCTAGAGTTGAAGGGGGTTAAGAGTTGAAGTCAACATAATATTTCAATCATGTGCTTCAGAATGCAAAAGTTATTTTTTTAATTGTGGTTTTCCTTTAAAACTAATAAAAAATTGAAGTATACACAAAAGAGACAAAGAAGAAAAAGATATTACTTCAAAGAAATAAGGTGCCACTGTTTTCATGCTTCACACTAAGTCAAAACTTATTATGTCTGATGTAGCTTCTTCCCTGTAGAAAGAACTGATATGCACCCAAGCTAAAAACCTAATGAATATCAAGTAAACAGATTATTTTAAATACTTAAGTAAATACTTAAGACAAGCTTGCTTGAGCATAATACATTTAACATGAAGAAATGATAATTGAGTTCTGAAGATTTGTGGGTTGGATTATAGACAATACATTTGATAATTGTGTCAACATAAACTTTGCTAAATTGGCTGAACAATTCCAATTATTTTTATCTTTTTTTCTGGAAACAAAACAAAACATGGTTCTATCTTACTTCCCTTTAATTTCCTAATGAAAGAGCACATGACTTTGAGCTTTGACCCTTTATTTTGATATGTCAATGGAGGACTCACATAGAAAAGATTCAAAATACCCGAATATCCAAAATATCTGCAAAATATCCAAAAGGAAACTTCAAGGACAAATGATACATTTCAAGTATTTTTTTAAGGAAAGTAATATTTTTACATTATTTAAGCAATATATGTTTAAAATGTGTGCAATTAGCAATAGACAATAGCAATTTGTGAGAAGGAAGTATCAGAAATTTAAAAAAATGACCGATAGCAACAAAACCTCCTTTCTCAGCTCACACAACTTCTTCCCTATCAAAGGCCTCCTTGCCATTTTTCTCCACCCAGGTTTCCCTCTCAGTGTTTGTTTGTGTTTGAAGCCAGACATCTGAGAAGAAAAGCTGGTGCTTTCTTGATCACAGGTGGGTGATCCTGTACACACACTAAGGATGCCTGAGCGCAAGAAATGGAGAGCAATGCAGTACTTGAATGTTAATTTCAGCTTGTTCGTGGGTTTTAAACAGAAATATGTCCTCCAAATGATTTTTTCAGTATTTGGCTGAGCTTCTAATTGAAAATTAGCATTTTCTAAGCCTTCTCTCTTTTCTTTTGTCTTTATTTTTCAGTTTGCTTGCTTCACTTAAAAACAAAGGACCAAACATTCAATTGTATACTGTAAATGGGTAGACTTTATGGTATATAAATTTTAACTCAATGAGGCTTATTTTGTTTAAAAACAAAGCAGATTATAACATACACAAAATAATAGGTTTGGATTATAGGTTTATAGTCTCAATTTCTCAATATGTCAACTATTTATTAGGTGGAAATTGCATCGGTTTCTGTGGGAAGAGGCTCCTTCTCTCTAACTGGCCTTCTGTTCTTTCCAGTGTATCGATGACATACGTTGTAAACAGTCAACATATACTCTGCCTGCTCCAATATTAAAAAAAAAACAGATTTTTTAAATGTGACTATTTTTTCACTTACAAACATGAAAATATTATTGATCAAGGCTCCTGACTTTGCAGAATATGCTATTATATAACTCGTATAATGTAAGTCTTGTGATTAGTGCACTTACAGGTGTTCTCTTAATTTACTAGCATAACAAATTTGGCTGTGTATTTTACTTTCATCCTTCTCTCTCCTCTCTAGAGGTTACTTTTCATTTTGTTTGTTTTATTTACCTCTTTGATACTCTTATTTGATTCCCTGAATACATGCTATTTTATCTTCCCAAAATGCTGTCCTTCTTCACCACAATTCACATTGTAACTGAAATAAGCAATGTCCTCGAAAATTAAATTGATGGGAACAGCATATGAGATGAACTTTCCCGTTAGCTACACTGTCCACATAGAAATGCCTGTGTGGCAACATATTATCTCAAAAGGGTTTTCTGCAACAAAAATTGTATAAGTTGTGAAACTCTGAGCTAAAATTTAACCTTAATTCCTAAGGATATTTTTTAAAGTAATTAAAACAGAAAACTTTATTTATCTTAATTGATATTTTTTAAAAACCTAGTGTTTACACTTCAGCCCTGAAAACAAGAATAAACTCCTTTCCTTTGTTGGCAATTTGCACAAAAATAGAGTGGAGGAATAAAGAAAGGATGAGGGTAGAGATAAAAATACTAAAAGGGTAATAATATTATAGTAATGACTGAGTTTACAAATAATTTATGCAATAATTGCATGTGATAGGAAGTAGCATATTTTACCACAGAATACCTTAATTTATACTGGAATGATTCTTTTCAGTGGAGTGCATAGTAGTTATAGTAATAGTAATAGTTATCAAATAATAAGTATTTGATAATAACAATATAACACCTATGCCAAGCATGATGCTAAACAGTAATAATTCTTTTAACAGCAGAGACACATATTCCTGGCTGGCTACACAACTGGACAATGTAGTTGTTGTCCTGCTAGAAAGGCTACAAATGAGATGTTTGTTATCTAAGCCCTCTTACCGTTAGCTCTGGTCAATAAGGGAAAGAAATGATGAGGGGTTTGGGGAAAGATTTCCTTTTCTGAAAAATGAGAAAGGCAGCAAGCCACTTTCTCTCCAATCATCTCTACCTCTGTGATGCTGTCATTGGAGAGCAAGATGCCTTGGGCTGTATAGTTATCATCATGAAACCCTGAGTGAGAGGCCAAAAGAATACAGGCATGGCAGCCCAGTGGTTTCATGTCTTAAGCGGCTGAACCAGTCTAGAATCTATTGCCTCTAAGACTTCTACCTATACAAGATAATCAAATGCTTTTATTATTTAAGCAACTACCAGGTTTTCTGTTATTTACATTCTTATGCTTTAGAATAGAACAGTCATACGAAGCAATATGGGCAAAGGGATGGAAGGACAGAAAAGCAGACCTGCTCAAAGCCACAGCTAGAAAGAAACAGACACAGTTTTCACCCAGGCACTCTGTGTTCAGTGTCTTACTGCCTACTCTATGTTGTCTTTTATTTCCAAAGGGAGCAGTTTCTTCCTTTCTCTAATCTGTTCCAACTTAACACAATTTTCCTCCTCCCCTTCCTTATACAGTATTCTGACATTCGCCCAAGTTTGGTTCTTTATCCCGCCCTGTAATAATGTTTGAAAATATTTAAATGTCACAGCACCTTTAAAACCAATAGACCTATAACTTTCCCCAATAACTGCTCTAAACATATTGGGTTGACCAAAATGTTCATTTGTTGTTTTTCCATAAGATGGTTCTAGTAGCACTTAGTTGTCTTTAACTTGATTTGAAACACTTTTGTTAGATTTTATTGTGACAGCTGTCATATCAGCATGCATTTAAAACAAAAAATCAAAATTGGTGAAATTTTATGTAGTCATTTTAATATTGAAGATGGGAGAAAAGTGACATTTTTGGCATATCGTGCTTTATTATTTCAAGAAAGATAAAAATGCAACTGAAATGCAAAAAAAGATTTGTTCAGTGTAAGGACAAGGTGCTGTGACTGATCAAACATGTCAAAAGTGGTTTGTGAAGTTTGGTGCTGGAAATTTCTCACTGGACGATGCTTCATGGTCGGGTAGATCAGCTGAAGTTGATAGCAATCAAATTGAGACATACTCAAAATATCTAAATCAATAAGGTTATCGGTTAAAATAAAAATGTGTCTTTTATTTTATGGAAAAACCCATATGGACCTTTTGGCCAACCCAATATTACTTCATTCATTTATCCATTCATCCCAAATACTCATTTACTGAGCCTCTACTGTGTGTCAGGCCCTGAGATAAGTAGCAAGGACTAGTGCCTGATAGTGGAGTCGCACATGTTCCGATACATGAAACACTGTATGTTAATATATTGTATAAATACATATAGTGAACAAGCTATGATTTTAGCGGAGGAATAAAGCAACTGGCTCTGTCTGGAATATCTTGAAATTCATACGGAGCATGCCTGAGCTGGGCTATATCACATTCAAATTTAATTAGTTTTTGTACTCAAAGGTAGGCAGATAAGACCCTTGATGTCTAGTTCATTTGTCATGTGTTCATTCACACTGAAATATTAATATCATAAATATCCCATCTTTACCTTTTTATATTTATAAATTCCAAATCAAGTATATTAAACATGATACAAAAAAACTAAAAAAAAAAATTTGGCTTGGCCAGTGGCTCAGTGGACACATTATCCTATACACCAAAGGACTGCAGGTTTGATTCCCAGTTGGGGCGTGTGCAAGAGGCAACCAATCCATGCTTCACCTTTACATTGATGTCTGTTTGTTTGTCTTCCTCTATCTCCTTTCCTCTTTCTCTAAAATCAATAAGCATATCCTCAGGTGAGGAATAAAAAAAAACCTAGAAAAAAGCTAGACTGTTAGCAGATTCTTAAGCTTCTGATCTTACTCCACCTTCAGTAATTACTTATATTAACATATTCAATATTCCAACTTATCAATGCTTTTAGCTTCAGAAGTCTTTATAAATAGCATCTAGCTGAGTAGGATTTTGATAAACTTACACAACTTATAAATATTTTAAGCATTTAATATAAATACAAAAATACTGAAATTCTTCAGATGAATACTAACATTTATAATTATGATAACAAGCTGTGAACATTTAATTTTTATTTGTTATTTTTTAAATTCTCATCCAAAGATATATTTATTGATTTTAGAGAGAGAGGAATGCGAAGACAGAGAGAGAGAGAGAGAAACATCAATCGGTTGTCTCTTGTACATGCTCTGACCCGGGACCCAACCCTCAACCTAGGTACATGCCCAGACTTGGAATTGAACCTGCAGTCTTTTGGTGTTGGGGATGATGCTCTAACCTACTGAACCACCTGACTAGGGTAACATTTAGTTTTTAAATTAGGGAGGATAGATTTAACTTAGAACTTTGTCTTCTGATTCTATTCTTTTACTAATGACTTCAATGCAAATCTTTTTTAACTCGCCTTTTAGTTCTTGAATATCCTTTTTATGTATTATTTATTAGGTTAAAGGGGCTTCTCAATAAAACCCTGGAATAATCTGAGTTAATGAGGTTACATGTATAACATGTGATTGTTTGAATTTGCAGCAAAACGTGACAGTGTTTGAAGAATATCATTGAGGCCTTGACAATGGGATTAGTAATATTACTACCACTTACATTTTATTACATTTCATAGGTTGACTATATTTTTCACATATCACATTCAATCATATTTGTACAATAATTCTGTTATATTTTTTCATTTGAAAAATTCCAATTATTGATACCTTGGTATGGCCTTCTGATTTTCCATAGAATGTTCTTCCTCCATAGGAACATTTTCAACACTTCATTACTCTACTGGTTATGTTTTGATTGTTTCTAAAATTCCATTCACTGGACCTATAACATAGCCAAGCTCCTTGCCTATAAAGAATATCATCAAAAAGGCCAGTATATAAAATCTAAATGTCTCCAAAACTAAGCAGAAAGGTTTTTGTCAAAACTTAAGTGTTTCTGTCATAATCTTTATCTCTGTTACATAAAGAATTTTGCCACGTCTAATAATATCAAGAACACTAAATTCGGAGTCCAGAGGGTAGAATTCCCTCTCTTTTATGTGTGACACTGGACCAGGCATCAATCTCTCTGGACATCTGTTCACCTATTTCCCAAGAGAGGGGCTTGAGCTGAGTAATTCCTTGACTGGGCCTCTCTAAAACCCATGTGCACATGGTAGGCACTCATTTGAAATGGCTTAAATGTCTTAAAGGTCTGAGGTCGGTTTGAGTTCTCCCCCAGGCAAACCTTGAGTGCAAGTGGTCTGCTTGGTAATTATCGCAGGAAACACAGAATGAAAGTAGAATTGGTACTGGGAGGGAGAAGGCAATGAGAAATATGTTATTAAAAGCTACTAGAGTGGACACCTGGAGTGTCACAGCACCTGGATGCTGTGGAACCTGATGTAGAACATGCTTACCTGCTCTCCAGAGTTATGTTATCTGAAGGCGTAGGGAGCCAGGGAATTTGTACACCAACTCCTGTCAGTCACTGGCTGAGGGCTACTGAGATGAGAGGTGTTCACACCAGCACTTGGCTGCATGCACCCAGAGGAAGTTCTTAAGCAATGCGGAGTTGTAAATTGGGCCAATGTGCACTGAAATAGGCTGAAGGCATAAGTGGGCCTGCTATTCCCCTCTTCTTGTGCCCTTCTCCCAGTTCACCTTGCAGACTCATCCTCTGGACTAGCTCAAATGTTACAACACCTGTGTGCAGCTTCCCCTGACTCTCCAACTCTGTGAACCACACCTTTCCATTACAGAAATGATCACACCGCATGCCCATCTCCTCACTGAACTGTAAGTTCTTTAGAATTTACCTACATCTATTTGTCCAGTGCTGTTGGATCAGCTTTATGTTCTTTTGTATAACTTTTATTTAGCATTCCCCAAGCTGCCTCTTCATTTCCCTAAGGAAACAGAGCAGGCAGAAATTACTGGAGTTGCTTGTGCCAAGTAGCCATCCCTGTCCGTGACTCTTAAACTATTTAGACATATAAATAGTGGGATAGTTTGTGCTGACATTTTAATTTTGCTGTGAAATCAAATTCATAACAGCAAAAATTCGGTGAGCCATGACATTTGAAAATTCATTCAGCTCCAATAAACATACACTGGATTCCTAATATGATTAAGGTGCTATGCTACTTATGACTTTTTTATTATTCTACATACATACACAGAATATATATATAATTATAATATATATATATATGTTATACATATATATAATTTAACCTAAGGTAAAAATCTAACATTTGAATCTAATTTTAATTCTGAAATCAGATAATCAAAAGCACTCATCTGAGCACGTTAACTGTAACAAAGGTAACATCCTCAGATTTACTTTTCACTGATAATTTATAAAAAGAAGCTTATCTGGCAATTTATATTAAAGTCATCTCTTTTGCCTATGTAAAGATGCATTTTTCATGCGCTGTCAGATTCTGTTACTTTATATAAATACTACAGTCTTCACAGCAGCTTCATGTTTTTCCACTGGTAGAACTTTGCCCCACTAGCTATTACAGTACTTAATAGAGTTGTCTTAAAAAAAAAAAAAATATATATATATATATATATATATGTGTATAGTTTCAACAAAATATCCCTTAACTTTGTGGCTACCCTACAGGAGAGAAAAAGTTTAAGAAAATGAATAGAGAAATAGGGAAATTCTAAATTACATAATGTTCATGACTTTTAAACTTCTTATTACCCAGCTTTGATTCTGTGTACCCAGCAGGAGCAGTACTTTCTATTAATTTCAGGCTCACCCAGTGTTGGCCCACTCAGAAACAAAATAAAAGCTTTTTCAACTCCTTTCATCCAACTGCCTGCTCACAGACACCTGATCTATGCCTGGTTCCACCCATTCATCCATCTATTCCCATTCACCTTCTTTTTTTAGCTGAGTCAGTTTTTTTTGCTGCTAACCTATAATTAATAATTGTTATGATATTGTTTTTAAAGACTTTATTTATTTATTTTGAGAGAAAGGGAAAGGGAAGGAGAAAGAGAGGGAGAGAAACATCAGTGTGTGGTTGCCTCTTGCATGCCCCCAACTGGAGGGGACCTGGCCCCCAACCCAGGCTGTGCCTGGAAATTGAACCTGTGACCCTTTGGTTTGCAGGCTGGTGCTCAATCCATTGAGCCACACCAGTCAGGGCTGTTATGATATCTTTAAAATAGGCAGAGCACAGTGATATTTGAGGACTTTTCTTAGAGGGTGTTAAGGTTTTACTTTTTATTTCTCCCCTCTGGGTCAATTAGATTCCTACGAGCTGCCTAGCGAGTTGGTCCAACACATTATAATAAGTATTATTCTGAGTGTTATATATAAACCTTACTTGACATATCAGCAGGAGAAAGGAAGAGGAGCAAAAGTCAGCCTGGACTGCTGATCATTTTGACACAGTTTAAACTGTTCCCTTTGGCAATAAAAAGTCTTCAGAGAAAAAAAGAAAACAATAAAGGAGCAATATGCTAAATAAAATAACCTTAGTGAAAAAGAACCTCAGTTACACTATCAGTATTTTTGGTTAAACTACATTATATACCAAAAATAGTTTTGTAATAATTGATAAAGTAAGCCTCTGCATGTACATATCCATGACAACCCAGGTTTATATTTTTAAGTTTCAAATAGCTATGTCACAAAAGATGTAAATTATTTAAAAGTTATGTTTCCATAAATAACCATTAGTTAATAGTCTAGCAAAGAAACTTCACAGCAAATCACAAATTATGAAATGTTTTTAATATTATTCTAAAAGAAAGTACAAAAATTATTTCTTATCATAGTTGTAAATAAGAACAAAGAGTTAAGGGGTCACTTGCCCTTCGAACTATTGTGAAGTCAGAAAGGATATAAAAATAAGAGGAAATGTACATGCTACCTTATATTCCAGATGGCGCTCCATTTGGAAGTGTGATAGGGTACCGTCCCTAGAGCTAAGACACAACAAAGGAGACTAACAACAGAAGAAAGAGTGAATGTGAGCATTCAGTCAAGAGCTTCCGCTACTTCTTCCTTTTTGCAGTGAGGGGTGTTTAGATATGAAACTTTGAGGAGAGAGTCTTGAATACTCTGTAAGTGTGAGAGCAGAAAACACCACATGATTGCATTGTGTTTATGCAGAGTACTCGGAAAGCCCCAGGAAGCTCTGCGGAAGCCCGGAGGTACCCTGTAGAAATAATTGGAATTTCTCAGAAGAGAAAATATAGATAATATGAAGAATGGGAAAAAATAGGCTTTCTAAAGTCTATTTTCTTATGTAGAATCCTAATTTTTCTTTTGTATAATCAAAAAAGAAAAGTATTCTACTGCTCATATGCACAGAAAGAAAGCATTGCAAGAAGCACGTCTTAAAATGTGAAATTTAATTTTCAGATTAATATTTTCCAATGGAATTTAAAATTTTCTTTTAACAAAGGAAATTCTTACAAACTAATTAGAATGTAATATGAGAAAAACAGTACTCCCAAAGTACAAAACTAAACATTTTAATTCCCTCTCATTACTAAATTGCATTTTCAGCTCATCAGGTTTGGTGAAAAATTCTAAAAAACTAAGAAAAATCTGCCTATTAACATGGTGCTTCATGGAGACATATGAGGTGGAGTCTGATGTATTTCATGATGCTAAGTTTGGTGCACATTTACTCTTTTAGGCATATGTCTGCTACTTAGGTCAATTCTTCACTTTCAGACAAAAGTTAACTAATAAATTCTTCTTATATTTGTCATTTGGCAGAGTAAGAGAAAATGTTACCAAATCATGTTTCATTTTCTAAACATGTCCTCAGGTGTTTTTTCATTTTTCTCCAAACTTTATTGAGAAATAATTGACATATAACATTGCACAAGTTTAAGGTGTTACCATGAAGATCTAATATATGTATGCACTGCAAAATGATTACCATAGTAAGGTTACTTAGCACATCAATCACCTCATATTATTACCATATTTCTTATAGTGAGAATATTTAAGATCTATTCTCTCAGCAACTTTCAAGTGTACAACGTAGTTAACTATACATGCTGTACATTAGTACCCCAGCACCTACTCATAACTGGAGTTTGTACCCTTTGACCATAACTTTCCATATCCCCCATACCAAAGCCAAGTCCCCAGCAGTCACTCTTCTACTCTGCTTCTCTGAGTTTATTTTAGATACCTCATATAAATGGAATTATGCAATATGTGTTCTTCTGTGATGGGTTTATTTCCCTTAGCATAAAGTCTTCAAGGTTTTTCCATGTTTTTGCATATTGCATGATTTACTGTTTTTAAGGATGAATAATAGTCCACTGTATTTTTATGTAGGAGTTAGAAAATTAGGAAGGTGGAGAAAGGGTGGGAGGGGATCCATTGTTCTTAGCAGAAAAGCAGCCCAAAATAATTTTAACTAACTGCCTCTGGTTATGCAACTGTTTCACAACATGACCGGATGCTGCCTGCAGCAGGAGATAGGACCTGGGCAACAGACCTCTACACACACCTGTGTTTAGGTGTTCAGGTCCTTCATGGGAAAGCATTCACAGTTAGCACCACCATTATCTGCTAATCACTATGTAACTCCCATTCTCTAATGTCATACTAACCCTCACCCCACCCTACAAATTATGTAAAACCCCAGGACAAGACTCCTATGCTTCTCTTGCCACCCTCAGCAAGGCCTGTTCTCTTCCTTGAGAATGTACTACTAAACTCTGCTTGTGTACTACTTGACCTGGTAATCTGTAATTCTTTACTGTGTTGACAAGAACAGAGTTTTCAACATCATTTCACATATACCACATTTTCTTTATTCATTCAACTTTTGATGTACATTTCCACTTCTTGACTATTGGAAATAGCACTACAATACATATTCAAGTTCTCTTTTAGATTCCAATTTACATTCTTTTAGATAAATATCCAGAAGTATAATTGCCAAATCATATGATAATTGCATTTTAAATTTTTTGAGGACTTTTCATAGTGATTCTCATAATGCCTGCACCATTTTCATGTCCACCAAGTACACAAGGGTTCCAATTTCTCACATCCTCACCAATACTTACTATCTTTTAAAAAAAGTAATCTTCCTCATAGGTATGAGGTAATATCTCATTGGAGTTTTGATTTGCATTTCTCTGATGATTAGTGATGTTGAACACTTTTTCATATACTTGTTGACTAGTCGTATTGTCTTCTTTGGAGAAACATCTGTCGATTCTTTAGCCTATTTCTTAATTGAATTATGAGTTTTGTTTTGTTTTTGTTATTGAATTATAGGAGTTCCCTTATAAGTAGTATGTTCATCTTAGAGCTCAATTACGCTCCAGAGTAAACCTTAAATAGCAGTAATGGAGATTGGTTGTTTTCCCTTGACCTGTATGTATTCTTCTTCCTCATTCTTCTGAAAACAGAACCATTCTTTCTTAAAAGTGACCAATTCTACCTTTTTTTTGTCCAACTGGTCTCACACCAACTATATGACTCAGCTGAGTGCTCCAGACTCTGCCCACAGTGATTGGTTCTGCAATAAACATGTGACCCAAAATAAGCCAACCAGAGTTCCCGTGAACTTTTCTTTTAAATCTATAGAAAAAGGCTATTATTTGCTGAGTTAACTAAATGGTAAGATGTATGTCCGGGACCTCTGAATGTTATCTTGATACTCCCAAGGGAAATTTTGCATGAGAACAAAACTACGTAGAAGCAAACAAAACTGGAAGAGAGAGAGAAACATGACAACATTGCTTGAGGCCCCAGATCTAGCCTATCCAAACTCAGTACCACCAACTTGGATTTCCCAGTCTGGAAGCCATATATTCCCTGTTTTGCATAAGCTAGTCTGAGTAGGGTTTTGTCACTTGCAAACTACTAAGTGTATAATATTTTTAACATGGAGATAGCCCCATGGATTTCTTGTTTAATATTAAATACATATGAACAACAATAAGGAGGGGGTAGAAATGGGGGGGGGAGGTGGGGAGGCCTGGGAAGTGGGGAGGGGTGAGGGGAAAAGGCAGAAAACTGTACTCAAAAAACAATAAAAATATTAAATACAGCTTGAAAACAATAAATGAGTTGTTTATTGAATTTTTAAGAATTTTCCCTTAAAGAATTTTTCCTTCAAAATATTTTGTTACAGATGAAGATTTTCCTTGTCCACTCCAACAGCCACCACATTTATTTTTATCAATTTAGTTTGTATCATCAAAATTACCTTTGCTTTATGTTTACAAAGAAAATATAGAAAGAGGGCTAAATATATGTATACAGATGAGTAGATAGCCTCTTTTACATATATAAGCATAAAAATAATAAATACATGAATATCCAGATAAATAAATAGAGAGTTATTTTATATGCTTTAAAATAACTGAATCATCTTGTGTGTGGTTGTATGTTTTGCATCTTGCTCCATTTACTTATCAATATATTGTAGTGCTCCTTAAAGTGTCAGTATATTGATCTATCTTTTTAAAATTCTATATGGCTCCATTGGGGTGAATATATTATCATTTGTCTATTTCCTTATTAATAGACATTTGTAATTTTTCCTTTATAATTATACACAATGATACAATAAACATCCAACTTGAGGTCTTTCAAAGTCAGCATTGACTTTATGTGCCTTAGGTAGTAATAATGTTGGATGTAGGAAACGAAGCAACATCTATGTCCTTGGAAACTTGAAAGAGCAAAGCACTCTCCTAATGTTCAGACTTAAAAATTGAGAGAACTAACACCCCACTATCAAAAATGGACAGATCTTCCAAGCAAAATATCAACAAAGACATTGAGGCATTAAACAACACCCTTGATGAAATGGACCAAACTGATATATACAGAGCTCTTCACCCCAAAGAAGCTAAATACACATTCTTTTCAAATGCACATGGGACATTCTCAAAGATGGACCACATGATAGGACACAAAACAAGCCTCAAAAAATTCAAGAATATTGAAATCATACCAAGCATTTTCTCTGACCACAAGGGACTGAAACTGGAAACCAACCCCAAAGGAAAAAACCCAAAACACCCAAAATCATGGAGACTGAATGGTATGCTATTAAACAATGAATGGGTCGAGAATGAAATTAGGGAAGAAATCAAAAAGTTTCTGGAAACAAATGAAAATGATCTCACAACAACCCAAAACTTATGGGACACAGCGAAGGCAGTCCTGAGAGGGAAGTTTATAGCAATACAGGCCTACCTAAAGAAAACAGAAACATTTCAAACAAATGACCTTACTCTATGCCTGCAAGAACTCGAGGAACAACAACAAAAGCAGCCCAAAGCAAGTAGAAGGAAGGAAATAACTGAGATCAGAGCAGAACTAAATGACATAGAGACTAAAAGTACAATTCTAAGGATCAATGAATCCAGGAGTTGGTTCTTTGAAAAAATAAACAAAATAGACAAGCCTTTAAGTAGGCTCATCAAGAAAAGAAGGGAATGGACACAAATAAACACAATCAGAAATGAAAGAGGAGAGATTACAACTGACACCACAGAAATAGAAAGGATTGTAAGAAATTACTACGAAGAACTGTATGCCAAGAAATTTGAGAACCTAGGGGAAATGGACACATTTCTAGAAAAATATAATCTCCCAAAACTCAATGAAAAAGAAGTAGAACACCTGAATAGACCAATAACAGCAAAAGAAATTGAAGTAGTAATCAAAAAACTCCCATCACACAAAAGCCCCGGACCAGATGGATTCACAGGAGAATTCTACAAAGCATTTAAGGAAGAGCTAACCCCCATTCTTCACAGACTATTCCAAAAAATCCAAAAGGATGGAAAACTCCCAAACTCCTTTTATGAAGCCAGCATCATCCTAATTCCAAAACCAGATAGAGATACAACAAAGAAAGAAAACTTCAGGCCAATATCGCTGATGAACATGGATGCTAAAATCCTCAACAAAATATTGGCAAATCGCATCCAACAATATATCCAAAAGATTATACACCATGACCAAGTGGGATTCATCCCAGGGATGCAAGGATGGTTCAACATTCGCAAAACAGTAAATGTAATTCATCACATAAACAAAAGCAAAGACAAAAACCACATGATCATATCAATAGATGCGGAAAAAGCTTTCGATAAGGTACAACACCCATTTATAATAAAAACACTCAGCAAAGTGGGAATAGAGGGAACATTCCTCAATATAATAAAGGCCATTTATGAGAAACCTACAGCCAATATCATACTCAATGGGCAAAAACTAAAAGCTTTTCCACTAAGATCAGGAACAAGACAAGGATGTCCACTTTCACCACTTCTATTCAATATAGTATTAGAAGTTTTGGCCACAGCGATCAGGCAGGAAAAGGAAATAAAAGGCATCCAAATAGGAAAGGAGGAAACAAAACTGTCACTGTTTGCAGATGACATGATAGTGTACATGGAAAATCCTATAGACTCTACCCAAAAACTGCTCAAACTAATAAATGAATTTGGCAAAACAGCAGGATACAAAGTCAATATCCAGAAATCAAAGGCATTTTTGTATACCAACAATGAATCAGCAGAAGCAGAAATCAAGGAAAAAATCCCATTCAATATTGCAAAAAGAAAAATAAAATATCTGGGAATAAACCTAACCAAGGAGGTAAAAGACCTGTATGCATAAAACTACACAGCACTGAAGAAAGAAATCATGGAAGACACAAACAAATGGAAACATATACCTTGTTCATGGATTGGAAGAATTAACATCATCAAAATGTCCATACTACCCAAAGCAATATACAGATTCAATGCAATACCTATTAAAGTACCAATGGCATATTTCACAGACTTAGAACAAACACCTCAGAAATTTATATGGAATCATAAACAAGCCCAAATAGCAGCTGCTCTTTTGAGAAAGAAGAACAAAGTAGGAGGGATCACAATACCTGATATCAAACTATATTACAAAGCCACTGTAATCAAAACAGCCTGGTACTGGCATAAAAACAGGCACATAGACCAATGGAACAGAACAGAGAGCCCAGAAATCAACCCAACCCTCTACAGTCAATTAATATTTGACAAAGGGGGCAGTAACATCAAATGGAGTAAAGATAGCCTCTTCAAAAAATGGTGTTGGGAGAACTGGACAGCTACGTGCAAAAAAATGAAACTTGAGCACCAACTTACACCATACACCAAAATAAATTCAAGGGGGATAAAAGACTTAAATATAAGCCATGACACCATTAAAGTCCTAGAGGAGAACATTGGCAAGAAAATCTCAGATATTCCACACAGCAGCATATTTACTGATACGTCCCCCAGAGCAAGGAATATAAAGGAAAGAATAAACAAATGGGATCTCATCAAAATAAAAAGCTTCTGCATGGCTAAAGAAAACAGTATTAAATTAAAAAGACAACCAACTGTATGGGAAAACATATTTGCCAATGATACTTCAGACAAAGGTTTAATCTCCAAAATATACAAAGAACTTACATGACTCCACTCTAGGAAGAACTTGAACCCAATTAAAAAATGGGAAAAGGACTTGAACAGACACTTCTCTAAAGAGGACATACAGAATATCCAGAGACACATGAAGAGATGCTCAATATCGTTAGCTATCAGAGAGATGCAAATTAAAACCACAATGAGATACCACTTTACACCAGTCAGGATGGCTATAATAGACAAAGCAACAAACAACAAATGTTGGAGAGGTTGTGGAGAAAAGGGGACCTTAGTTCACTGTTGGTGGGATTGCAGACTGGTACAACCATTATGGAAAACAGTATGGAATTTTCTCAGAAAAATAAAAATTGACCTGCCTTTTGACCCAGCAATTCCACTGCTAGGATTATACCCCAAGAATCCTAAAACATCAATATCAAAGAACCTATGCACCACAATGTTCATAGCAGCACAATTTACAATAGCTAAGAGTTGGAAGCAACCTAGGTGCCCATCAGTAAACAAATGGATCAAAAAACTATGGTACATATACACAATGGAATTCTATGCAGCAGAGAGAAAGAAGGAGCTACTACCTTTTGCAACAACATGGATGGAACTTGAAAGCATTATGCTGAGTGAAATAGGCCAGGCATTGAAGGACAAATACCATATGATCTCACCTTTGACAGGAAGCTAAAGAATAAAACAAACAAGCAAACAGAATAAAAACAAAGACACTGAAATAGAGAACAAGGGGGCAGCGACCAGAGGGGAGAGGGAAGGGAATTTAAGGGGAAAAAGGGGGAGAGATTTTGAGGAACAAGTATGAAAGACACAGAGATGAGGACTGGGTGGGGGGGGGAATGGGAGGGAGAGAGGAGACCGGGCGGGGAGGTGGGGTGGGATGGGAGAAATAGATAAAAAAATGTACTTGAACTACAGTAAATGTATAAAATATGAAAAATAAATAAATAAATAAATAATAAAAAAAGAAAAAAATTGAGAGAACTTACTTCCTATCTCTAAGAAGTTTTCAATTTATTAACAGTAATTTTGATAAGAATATATACCATATATACAATATTATGTGCAAAGCATTTTGCTAAGTCCTTTACCTCTATTCTCTCATTTAGCCTTTTTAAAAATAATCTTCTACTTTTCACTTACAGTTGACATACATTATTATATTTAGTCATCAGAGGACTCTTCACATCATTCTCGTTTTACAGATCAAATGAAGAGGCTAATGTCACACAGTTAATAAGCTCAGAGACACAATTTGACTCTAATCCCTCTGTCTACAAATCCCAGATTTATAAACAGATGATAAACTACATCTACAATAAATAAAAGTATTTAATTTTGTTTGTATTGGGTGACAAACTGGTTTTAGAAAGAAAGGGATAGAGGGAGGGGCACGCCACAGGCCTGACCTCTTAATGGGAAGACACAGACTTTGAGAAAAGGAAGTTGGATGCTTAAGAAGCCCTAAAGTTAGGAAATGCCAAACACAACTCCCACTCAGTTCTGGGTACTTCCCAAAATCCCCATGGATTTGGTCTCCGCTTTCACTGATTTTTTGGAATGTATGGGTGGTAACTTATTTACTTGTATTTCCTTAACTCATAATACTCAATGTATGGTTATTAAATAAAATGGAGAATTAAAACATGTAACATACATCTAGCTATATCTTGGGAAAAAGAGCCTAGAAATGACTGTATAGTTTCATAAGCTATTGGAAGGCATGGGCTAATGTGCTCCTGTTTTAAAATCTCTCTGTGTTAAAAATAGACCTTGGAAACTTTAGGACAAAAATCCCATACAGGAACTATCTAACATATAACTGTGCCATAATTGAGATAACTGTATCTCTTTTTTATTAAAACAAAATACACATACCTATCCTTGAACACTCTCCCACCCCACCTCCACCAACACACCCAGGGCAGAAATTTATACTGTCTGGGAAAAGATTCATGGAAACCAAGTCAACTTTTCTTCCTCATAAGGGAACTCTGTCCCAGAGCTTCTCTAGAGTCCTATGCATACACTTGACAGAAACCCTCAAGAGATCTCTGGATTGCATACTCAGTGATTCCTTTAAACTCATTTCCAGTGTGAATGGAAATCAGATTTAAAATGTATTTTAGAACTCAGCCTGGTTCAAGGGCTCTAATCACATAACAGACTCAAAAAATAACTTCAGTTGTAGCCAACTCTAATGATTCTGGATCTCTCAGATAGAAAATACTGCCTCTGGACAAAGGTAGGTGCACAACTCATATCTCAGACCTGCTGGGAGAAGCAGCAACATTATAAACAGGGACCTCACAAGTGGCACTAGTTATGTGACACTTTCTGACCAACATTCTGTTTTCCAGGGATCTAGAAATATACTCTCTCTCTCCCCTCTCTACCTTGACAAAGATCTATCCAGCTCATCAAGGAGCCTGCCTTGAAATATCTACCAAAAAAGATTCCCTCCTTCTACTCATGACTGTATTTCATTTTGTACTTAATTACTGATTCTCAGATGGGGATGATAAGGAGAGGTAGAACAGAATTGTCTTAAATTCAAAATTCTTCTGAAGTGATTAGGGCGTATTTGTTCTTCTACTCAAAAACTATTAGATGCAGAAGTACCACATTTTTTTGACTCCTTAGGAAATAAAAACATTGCAAAATGATTATTTCAATCAACTAAAATTACCAGGTAATATTTAAAATATTACCATATTTCTTTAATTACTAGACTATTCATAGTGCTCAGTTTGGCAGTACATATACTAAAATTAGAATATTTCTCAGAAATTATACCTTTGCTCAAATTTTTATAAATAATATTAAAAGTAAATTACATTTTTCTTAACACCCTGGGTCATAGTAATATATATCTTTACTATGTGATGTACTACAATAATGCTTTCAGATACAACTGGTGTTCTGAATGTTTTTTCAGAAATGCTTTGCTGTTATGGGATATATATTAAATTCTTATGTTTTGAGGGGTGATTAATTTTATTATTTTTTATTATAAATAGTTTCTTATAATTCAATTACAGTTGACATACAATATTATATTAGTTTCAGGTATAAGCCCAGTGATTAGACATTAGACACCCCACTAAGTTTTCCCTTACTTTTCTTCTATCAACTGTTAACAGAATTCTCCAGAGCAAAATATGTAATTAGCACATGGTAGAGTAATGCCTAGGAAGATATTAGGAAAAGTGTGCACCAAGAATACTATACCCAGCTAAGCAACCATTTGAGTATAAATGCCACAGGAAAGGATATATGAATATATGAGAACTCAGAGAATAGTGTTCCAAGAAAGCTTTCATGAAATAGTTTAAAATTCCTTGAAAGGAAATTTTAGAAGATAAATTTCATCAGAAGACAAGAAAAATGGAGAAAGAATAGTGGATGGCATAGACTATTGAACCTGTCTAAGTACTAGGGTAAAGAAAAAAAAATCAAGCATGTTCATTATGGTAATAGAATTATAAAATGTAGAAATAATCACAAAACTTGAATAAAGAAGGAGATGGTAAGTAAATATATGCTGATTTCTCTGTTTTTAGATCTAGGAATTCACAAGGTATCACATATAACTCAAGTAACAGAAGTAGTGGTATATACGAAGATATAAGTAAAAATATCAGGACTGATAAAAATGTGATAAACCAAAAGTGTAAAGGAAAAGACAGGAAGTAAGGCAACTGAGATGAAGTGACAGAATACTAAATTAAATACAACACTTGAAGGAAAGTGATAGATTTTATCTAAATAAATAGGAATACACACAAAATATAATGACAGAATTAGGTGTAACAAATAGGTCTTATAAATAATCATTTAAAAAATTCCATTATCCATTGATAGAAAGACATTCTTGAAAGAAATCATAGCTATATGTAGTACATGAGAGATGAACTTAAAGTGATTAAGAGCGGTAAAATAAAAATTGTAAACAAAGCCATTGCAGGAAATGAAAATAAGTGGAGTTTAAGGCTTATGAACTTAATATTAAACAAGGTTATGTTTGGGGCCATTAACATTAAACCAAAACAAAGGCATTCAATGATGATTAAGGGTTTACCCCACTAAAGTTTCAACAGTTATGCTATCTGTAAATAATATAGCATTAATTTATAAAGCAAAAACTACAGGAAACATAAGGAAATGTAGATGAAATCACATCAGCCATAAATATTTTAATTCGTCTTTCTCAGCTCACAAGAGAGCAAGTGGACCAGAAATAATCAAAGCCATCTCAGGCCTAATGAACAAAACTAACAGGGTAATTAATATAAATTTCTATATCCTATAAACCAAGACAATAACTTCTTTTGAAGTAATGATAAATTAACCATGTATTGGGCCATATAAATGAAACTTGAGCACCAACTTACACCATACACCAAAATAAACTCAAGGTGGTAAAAGACTTAAATATAAGCTGTGACACCATTAAAGTCCTAGAGAACATTGGCAAGAAAATCTCAGATATTTCACACAGCAACATTTTTACTCATATGTCCCCTAGAGCAAGGAATATAAAGGAAAGAATAAATAAATGGGGTCTCATCAAAATAAAAAGCTTCTGTGTGGCTAAAGAAAACAGTATTAAATTAAAAAGACAACCAACTGTATGGGAAAACATATTTGCCAATGATACTTCAGACAAAGGTTTAATCTCCAAAATATACAAAGAACTTACACGACTCCACTCTAAGAAGACAACTAACCCAATTAAAAAATGGGAAAAGGACTTGAACAGACACTTCAAGAGATGCAAATTAAAACCACAATGAGATACCACTTTACACCAGTCAGAATGGCCATCATAAACAAAGCAACAAACAACAAATGTTGGAGAGGTTGTGGGGAAAAGGGGACCTTAGTTCACTGTTGGTGGGATTGCAGACTGGTACAACCACTATGGAAAACAGTATAGAATTTTCTAGGAAAACTAAAAATGGATCTGCCTTTTGACCCAGCAACTGCACTGCTAGGATTATATCCTAAGAACCCTGAAACACCAATCCAAAAGAACCTATGCACCCCAATGTTCATAGCAGCACAATTTACAATAGCCAAGTGCTGGAAGCAACCTAGGTGCCCATCAGTAAATGAATGGATCCAAAAACTATGGTACATTTACACAATAGAATTCTATGCAGCAGGAAAAAATAAAGAAGGAGCTCCTACCCTTTGCAAGAGCATGGATGGAACTGGAAAGCATTATGCTGAGTGAAATAGGCCAGGTGCTGAAAGACAAATACCATATGATCTCACCTTTAACAGGAACCTAAACAACAAAACAAACAAGCAAGCAAAATATAATCAAAGAAACTGAAATAGAGAACAGGTTGACAATGACCAGAGGGGAGAGGGGAGGGAATTCCAGGGGGAAAGGGGAAGGATTTACAGGAACAAGTATAAAGGACACATGGACAAAAATTAACAGGAGTGGAAATGGGAGGGAGGTGGGGAGTACTGGGGCAGGGGCTGGGATGGGAGTAAAAAACAGAAAACTGTACTTGAACAACAATTAAATACATTAATTTAAAAAAGAAAAAGAATGGAAAATGTGTTTTTCATTTTATGCAAAAAACCATGACAGATATTTTTAGCCAACCCAATAGCACTTAAGAAAACTGATTCACAAAACTTAAATACAATTGCAATGTATTTTTAGACCTATATCAAGCAGTTTATTTAATTCATATGGAAAAACATGCGCACAAAAAATTTTTTTAGAAAAAAATTCTGATAAAGAAGACGGGGTAGAGTGAAAATTAGTTTTAATGTAAGTCTACCGGTATTACTAAAATATTGTGGCTCTGATGCATAAAAGATCAATGGAACAGAGTAGAGTCTAGACATAAATCTGAATAACATATGAGACTTAGATAATGATATAAGTGTCATGGTAAATCAGCAGGAGAACTAGATTAAATGTTTTTGAGACAAGCTGGGAAGCCATCAGGAAAAACAAGTTGGGTGTCTATCTCATATTAATTAATTCCAGAGAAAACCACTGGAAACAAATGAGAGAGAGAGAGAGAAAGAAACTATGATGAGAAGTCATAAAATAAAAGGTTCATAAGCTGAAAAGGTAAAAAAAAAACCTTAAATTACCTTCATGGCAAACATATCACTAAAAAACAAATAAGAAAAAATAATATTTGAAAATCCTATTTAAAATCATCAAATTTCCAATATGGAGTTTCAACAAATCAGAAATGACCAACTACCCAAGATAAGAATGGACAGAAAAGAGAGAATTCATAGAAAATAAAATATAAATAATCTCAAATGCTTGGATGGGGAAGGGGGATAAGGGGGAAAGAAGGGGACAAGCAAAGCAACATGAATAGAGGACTCATGGGCATGGACAATAGGGGGTGTTGACTGGTTGGCTGGGGTGGGGCAGGATGGAGCAGGGAAGAACAATGGGGGAAAAGGTGGAATAACTATAACTGAACAATAGAAAAAATACAGAAAAGTATGTATACCATCTTTCATCTATCAGATTGGTAAAGATCTAAAAGCTTGATATATGTAGGTAAAGAATGATGTATCTTCTCACACTCCTGGTCAAACTATAAATAAATGCAATGTATTTGAAAGGCAATTTGGCCATCTTTACCAAAAATAAAAGACCCCAGTACCCAACGATTTCACTGCTAGAAAGTTATCTGCAGAGTCTTCACCCATGAGCTCAATGACACATGCACCCAGATAGTCCATGCATCACTGTTCCTAGCAGCAAAAGTGTGAAAACACATAATCATTCTCATATGGATGAAAATGTATCTACATTATGTAAAACTAAATGAAAGGATATTTAGCAGCTATTTAAAAGGTGAGAAAATCTATATGTACTAATATGGAATGAGCTCCCTGTGAAAAAAGCAAGGTGGACAACAATGAGTATTTTATGTTTCCATTATTGTAAAAACATTTTTTAGGCTCTCATGAGAATTTTTTTTTTACTTCAACTATCTGCCATCAACAAGTGAAAAATATATGTTATAAAAACCATACTGTGATATATCTACCTTTCTTTCAGAAGAGGTGTAAGAACCACAGCTTGTTTTGCAACCAATTTTTATGTCATAGCTGATTTTATGATACTGAGGGTTTTTAAATCTGAACATATGCTATAAATAACCACAAGTATATGTCCTTGATCACATATAATACTGTGAACTCTTCATTAACAAGAATTTTATCACCTTCAACTTGCTCTGCTATAAACTGCAAGAAAAATGATTCTGAGATTTACTGCACAGTAACTTGGAGATTCATTTTTCAAGTTAAGGCCACTGCTAAAAGCCAAGTCACTTTAGAAGGCATTATGTTCTGTATTCTCAAGAAAGGTGCCCAATGTTGATTGCCTAGTACCTTGCTTCTCAGGACTTATTGAGTATTTCTTTACAATTACTATTATACTTATATGAATAAAGCATTCTTATTAACAGGTGTCAATGTCAAATAAATCTTTAAATGGGAGAGCAGATACAGCTTCGAGCAAAAAGAGAGTTCTATTTTTCCATTTCACTGGATCATTAATACCCAATGAAAATAATATAAATATGGGAGAATTTTAATTTATGAATTTCAGCCCATTAAAGCCTACCTTGGAGATATTTCTTGTTCCATTGCAGACCACCACTATTAAAGTGAGTATCGCTGTGAAGATGGTAGTAACTTTTCTGCTGGTGGAGGGGTTCCTTTCAACTAGTAAAAAGTGCAACATGTGTGAAGTGCAGTAAAGGAAAGTGCAATAAAATGAGGTACGCCACATACTTCCAATGAACTGAAATACAGAGAGACCCAGGGAAAGATAACACGTAGATACACTAAAGTTTGTCCTCACATTAGAGTGACTTGGCACTTGGCTTTTTCTTGCCTCATCACTTTCTAAGAAGGTTGAAACCATCAAGGAGTAAAATCAACACTCAGCTGTCCTTTATTAGCTGTCCATTACCTTGTTAGGGCAAAGATTTGAATGGTCAAAATGATAACAAGATCCCCAATAAAGTAACTTCTGGATGACTATGTACATTTATTTCAACTCTTTAAAGAGGGCCTACTCCGTATCAAGTATTGTACTTGGCAGATGTAAAAGCAAAACCAGCTGTGGCCTTACCTTGCAGAAAGAAAGCCCTAGTAGAAGAGACAGCAGGGTGGTGGCAGGGTCGGGGGGAGCAGCATAACATTAAACAAAGAACTGAGGAGGAGCCCTTAATTGTCACCATAGCCAATGACTACCATCTTTACTGTCTATGTCACAGAATCTTGTAACAGCCCTGAGGTTGGCAGGGTCAAAAAGGTCACTGGCCATACTGAACACAAGGAAAGTAGGGCCATTAGATGATCTCTGTAAGGCAGGTAACAATGCTTGACACACAGTCACCTCCTACTTTAATTACTTTCTTGCTAATTAGGTGCTAAGCTTAGCATTTATGCTGCCAATATGTAAACATGACACTATTTTAAACTGTGCCATTAAAACTTTATTTTTAAGAAATGTTTGAAAAAAAAAAAAAGAAATGTTTGTACTCCCTTGGGAACACACCCTTGTTCACTTCTGTTCTTTTACCTCAAGGTAATTTTGCCACTGAGGTAAAGGATTGGCAGGGATGACCTGTCACGTGCTCGAGGGCCCTGGTTCATAAGAAGCAGAGTAAGACTTGCAGCCAGGTTAACCTGACTCTGAAGTCTATGCTTTCAAACTGCAAAATCTCCCATAGAAGATAAAACTCTGTACAGTAGTCCCCCCTCATCTGTCTCAGGGGATGTGTTCCACAGCCTGAAGTAGATGGCTGAAACCACAGATAGTACCCAACCCAATATGTACTATAGTGTTTCCTACACATACATGCCTGCAGTAAAGTGTAATTCATAGTACTCGCTTCGGCAGCACATATACTAAAATTGGAACGATACAGAGAAGATTAGCATGGCCCCTGTGCAAGGATGACATGCAAATTCGTGAAGTGTAATTCATAGATCAGACGCAGTGAGAGATTAAGAACAATAATAAAATAGAACAATTATAACAATACATTATAATAAAAGCTTTATGAATGCGGTCTCTCTCTCTCAAAATATCCTATTATATTGTACTTAACCTTTCCACAATTTTTGTTTTCTTTACAATTTCACAGATAGAAGATTTATGCATAGCAACCTTGGCGTTTTTAATATGTGGAGAACTTTAATATGTGGAGAACTTTAATATGTGGAAACACTTTCTAGCTTCTCTGAGGCATACCTGAATTGCCAGCATCATGACTCTTGCACTTTAGGGCCATTATTAAGTAAACCGTGGGTTAGTTGAACAAAAGCTCTGAGGTACCAAGGCAGCTGATCTGATAACTGAGGTGGCAGCTATGACGTGATTAATGGGTGGGAAGTGCATATATGGTGTTGGAGATGCTGGAGAAAGGTAAGCTTCACGTTACCCAGGTAGCATGAAGCAGGATCGCATGCGATTTCATCGCTCTACTCAGAACAGTGCACAGTTTAAAACATGAATTGTTTATTTCTGTAACTTTCCACTTAATATTCAGACTGTAACTGACCATGGGAAACTGAAACTGTGGAAAGTGAAACTGGGGTAAGTGGGGACTACTGTACTCCTCCAAACGTGACATGGGAAGGACAGCGAGCACCTTCGTGTTTCTCTGCGACTTAGGAACCCAAATTATTTTCCCATAGTCTAATTCAGAAAATTCCCTTTGAGACTCCTTCAATATTTTGCAATTTGAAGTGTATATAGCCATCTTCACATAGAGCCAATGTTAGAACACCAGGGAAATTTTTATATCGGTGCCGTGAGGGTGTTTGGAGGAAGCTGTCCTGGCAAAGTTCAAATCTTAAACAACAAAAATATTTGGGAGTTTATAATCTTAGAGTTCTCCAAAAGTAACTTTAGCTATTTTCATTGAAAACCTTTGATTTCAAATTTTCACTTGAAATGACTTTATGCTTCAGATCTCTCATCATATATATATATATATATATATATATATATACACACACACACACAAATACAAATTGTGTTATATATATATATATATATATATATATATATATATATATACACACAGAAGGTATCCAGCTATGTAATATGAAAAATAGAGACATTTACTGAAGAATATACAAGAAACATTGTACACAGGAAAATGACACCTCAGTCATCTTCCAAGTAGGCACCACAGGACCAAATACCTTTCTCCAAATCACTATCATCAGCTGCCTCATCATATTTTCCTGAATCTCATTGGCAATCTGAAATCTCTTCCCTTTTAAAGGTGATTTCAGTTTTGGGAAAACCCAGAAGTCTCAGGGCTCCAATCTGGGCTGTAGCGGGGCTGAGTCACCTGGGTGATTTGAAGTTTTACAAGAAAACTCTGCAGGAGATGCGATGCATGAGTTGGTGCATTGTCATGATGAAGCTGCCAATCATCACTTGCCCATAGCTGCAGCCTTCTGAATCATCCAGATAGTTTCCATGGAGTTGATGCAGATTCATTGCCCTCACTTGCTCAGTCATTTTGAATGAGATAGCCATACAGTACATATGCTCACTCCACTGCGTCTACTGCCCCCACTGACTAGTATATGAAGTTGTCCTTGTTCACACATGTACATTCCATTCCACTGTCTTTGGTTCCCAGGTGTCATTAATGTATACATCGTTCTTGTTATACTAACAATAGCTGGAATTTTCCTGGAAAATTTAATATATATACACACACACACACACAAACACACACACTTATGTTTAGAACATGTATTTCAGGTTTTGTAACCACAAAGAAAAAGATTTCCTCTAGAACAAACACAAAAACCTACTGAGTGAACCATCCAGTATCTTAGCTAAAAAAGGCAGAGCATTTGGCTATACTGAAATTACCAAGAAAAGTCAGAGTTCCAGATCCATGTCTTTCTGGGTCTTAGTTTCCCTGATGTAAAATGAAATGAATGAACCAAATAATATGTAAGGTTTCTTCACATTTAAAGATGCCTTGAGTCCATTGTTACTTTGCAACCTAACAAAATTCAATTGGCAGCCAGTCAAATTATATTTGTATGGAATGGAACCCACCTGTCCTTTTCTTCCTTCAAAATAATCTAACAGAAATAACCTTTCCCATCCCACAATAAGCACTGAGCCAATTTTACTCAAGAAGTGACCTTTCTTTTATATTATTCTATAAATTTGTACCCGAATTGGGCAGTTTCTAGAAATTGCCATCCAGAATAAGCAAAGACCAAGAACTTCTATGAAATATTTTAAGCATCCCCTACTGCCCAGCTTCTCATCTCTACAGAAGGAATTTTTTCCCAACTAGTTTTGTTTTATCCAAAAAATACTGTGCCATGGCTGAAAGGCATTGTCACCAAAAAAGAAAACGATGCCGTCTGGAATTCAAAACCCAAGATTCCCTTCAAAATGATATAAACTACAGAATTAAATCTAATGTTAGTAATAATACATATTCATCCAAAATGCATTGCCTTGAAATTTTGTTGGATAGTCTAAAATTTTAACCTTGCTACATATTAAGATGTCACTTTACTAGAAAACATAACTAATATTTTTCAGATACAATGTTGTACCCTGAAATAGAAATTGCTATCTCAGCTATAAATAAAGTCTTTATCAAATAACCTTAATTTTAAACTAAATCCAGAGTACTTCTATCTGTACACCAGCTGTGTTCTCTAATTATCTAGGAAATAATGATATACATGGAATTTGTGCTCAAAATTGGGAGAGTCAGTTTAGTTTATAAGCAGATGGATTGACCAAAAATTTATCCTAAATTTTCTCTGTTTAATCATTCATTCAACAGATACTTATTGACTGATTACTATGCGCTGAACTCTATACCTTGTGCTAGAGATACACACATGCTAAATCAGGACAGATGGCAAGGACACCAACAATAAACAAGGAAAAATCAGAAAATTGCAACAAAAAAAGTGAAGGTAGATCTTCAATGGATTTTAGGGCAATTGGAATGACCCTGAGGCAAAAGTGATCTAGGTCTATTCTTGGATTAAACTACTGTGCCTAAGGCATTTAATGTATTTTTATTATAAGTATTTGTTTGAATGCATTAAAATTAAACTTGAAACAAACCTAAAACATTCCATGGAATGCTGATTCCTACACGAAACAGACTTCTCTAAACAAACGCATTATGTACTGTCTGCACATTAATAACAATCACAGAGCATTTAGGAAACACCAATGCAGAGGCCTCACCAAGACCATCTGAATCTCAATATATTTTAAATTGTCCCAGATAATTCTGATACACAATGAGAGTTAAAATCCATTGCTCAAAATTAATCTAGAAATTGCCATTCTAGCAATTAGATTGTGTGTTGGGGTCCCTCACTCTAAGTGTCAAACCCAGGTTGACTTTTGTTTAGGTACATTGACAATGTGTGTTCTTCAACTTAGGTCTTCTCTTACTAAGCTGCTTGATTCCCCCTATCTATAAAAGAATAGCTAAAAATAACATATATCTAACCCAATGTCTTTTATTACTTACCATATGTCGTCAAATATTGTCAGTTAAATCTATTTTTTCTTTGTAATATTTGATATTGATGCAACAAAGCATTTGTAGGCTAATGATATGGCTAATTGCTGAACTTCAGTCATAGTTGTGAGTCTCTGAAAAATACATATTCATGTAGAATCAGAGTGGATTTGCTTTGACGTGTAGACTTTAACTGACATCCTATTCATAGCATAATAAGACTCCTTAGAGACTGACTTTTCTTTTTTTGAGAAAAGCCATCGAGTCCAGTGATGGAGGTCACAGGACAGGGAGTCGGATCACTCCTAGTTGGAACACTCTCATCTGCTCTATGGACTTGGGCAAGTTAAGTTCTTTAAGCCTTTGCTTATTTATATATAATATGAGTGTATGACCAGTATTTATCTCATTGTCCATCAGCTAACGAATATACAGCATATATCACTGCACCAGGTACATAGCAACTGATCAGTAAATGCCAACTATGATCATAATGAAAGAAACAGCCTAGTCTTTTTACCCACATTTGTTTTAAAACAAATCTAATTTCCTGCTCTCAGAATTAATGTGTAATGCTTTAAATAAGAAGAGCTGATTGTGATCAGGTTGCTACCCATATCATTCCTTATACTTATTTTATTAAATGTTTTTTATTATAAGATAAAACTGTCTTTATATTTTAAAATTATTCATCATCATACCTAAGGAAACTTGCTATAAGCATTCTTCAGGATTCTTAAGAGACATACATACATTTTAAATATAGGACCAGGAAAATTTTACCCTTTTGCAAGTTTACAAAGTCTTATAAAACAATGCTCACTATCACTTGTGAATATATCCCAAATTGCTTTGGGGAAAAAAATCACGATAGCTTGATGTAATAGACATTTTCAAGACAGCCACCCTCCAAGACTAAATCACTTGAAAGTGCTGTAATTTGTAAACCTTGTTAAAAAGGGGCTTTCACAATAATTATCTTAAGAATATCAAAGCCCAATATAATTTCTGTAAAGGATGTTTGATCAAACATTTAAATGCTCCACTTCTGCCTCCTTCCCACACACATAAAAGAGAGAGGGCTTCCCTGACTGTCATAATCCACATTGGACACATGCTGACTTTTCTCAAACTCCAGGTTTATTTTCCACATAGTAATAAAAGATGATTAACAGTTTACCAACAAAAAGCATAACACCTACACTATTCTGAGGGAACATTTTGATTTGCTAAATTAACAAGTGTTAGAGTTCTGAAGGCTAAAAATATTTTTGCCTAAGCAAATAGCAAAGTGCCACAACTTTTTTTACAAAATCAGATGCAAATTACCATGGATATGTATATAATGCTATCTAGACATTTTTAATGGTACTCCCTTTATTTCAAAAAGTTTTAAAGGCTATAGCTGTCATTTTAAAATGTGTTGGTTTCAATTAGGTTTCAATATATTTTCTATCCTACAGTCAGCCGAACATACAGATATCTCTTGTCCAATTCTCGTCTCTTTCACAGTTGAGTAGGATAAAATTCAATGTCAGTCTCTAAAGAATCTTATTATGCTACAAAGATGATATCAATTAAAATCTACATGTTAAAGCAAATCCATTCTGATTTTGCATTAACGGATATTTTTCAGACACTCGTAACTCTGACTGAAGTTCAATAATTAGCCATGTTATTAGCCTACAAATGCTTTGTTGCTTCAATATCAAGTATTACAAAGAAAAAGTAGATTTGTGATAGTCTAACATTTAACAGACACTTACTATTTGAGTGTATATGGTAAGTAATAAAAGAAATTGGGTTAGATATATGCTATTTTTAGCTATTCTTTTATAGATGGGGAATCACATAGCTTAGTAAGAGAAGATCTAAGCTGAAGAGCACACAGACTATTGAAACTGAGATAGTTAAATTATGCAAAAATTATGAGGACAGATTGTCAAAATTTTTCTGCATTTGGCCCTACAGAACTCTTGACTAGGTTGAATGAAGTTAATACAACCAGCTATGCCAGGCTGGGAATGAACTTTCTTTATTGAAACCTAATTACAATGTTTTACAATGAGCTACATTACAGGCAGTTTTAAAGTTGTGACATTGCTTATACTATTAATTCTTAATATAGTAGCATACTTTGCCAAGCATACAAATAAAAGGTCTTACTATAGTCAGCTAAAATAAGCTGTATAAAGAACTCATACAACTGAAATATCAAACAAACAATTCAGTTAAAAAATGGGCAAAGGACCTGAACAGATAACATCTCCCAGAAGACATACAAATGGCCAATAGATATATGAAAAGATCTTCAACTTTACTAGCTGTTAGGAAAATGCAAGTCAAAACTACAATGAGATACCACCTCTCCTACAGAGTCATTATAAGGATAAGTGATAAATTATAGTACAAACACTAGTGAACACACTGGGCTATAGAAGACCATTAGCACACTCAGGCATACATAAACATGTTTTTATATCTTCTTGCTGTATATATTGTCACAGGGGGGAAAAGAAGACTTGGCTATGCCATCTGTGTTAATTAGAAGAGGAAACTCAATTGTTAGTATGTTTTTTTTTTAAATATTTTATTTATTTATCTTTGGAAGGAGAGAGGGAGGCCCGCGGGAGCTGCAGGGGCGTTCTGTCAATTGTTAGTATGTTGAATCAAATATGTCAACCATGCATATTTCAATGTTTGGTAAAAAAAAAAACACATAAGTTAAAAAGAATAATCCTAACCAACATAAAACCTACAAATACAGCACTTTTATCTTCCCACCCCTTGTTTTTAAGAATGTTGTTCTTACAACATTCTTGAACAGTCTTCTTAATTTCAAACAAATTTTCCTTGAATATCCTTGTGGTAAAAAACAAAACAAAAAAACGCTTTCCAGTGAAAAATACCTCATACCTGGATATGTTTTGATCACAGGGAACATTTAACAGTCCAAAATGTTGCTTCTTTACTATTTGAAGACTCATAAAATCATCTCCACTCCAGAGATCTACGAGGTTGAGTCAAAATTTGAAATACAGAATCTACGTTGATTCCTTTTGCTAGGAAACAAGTAGATAGATCACCACAACACTCCCTGGGGAAAGCAGAATACCAGCTCTACATTTAGTATGGATATCAAAATTGTGAAACTACTCATGGTTTGGGGCGAGTGTTGGCAGGGCAATCAAGAGA
Source organism: Artibeus jamaicensis (assembly GCF_021234435.1). NCBI lineage: Eukaryota > Metazoa > Chordata > Mammalia > Chiroptera > Phyllostomidae > Artibeus > Artibeus jamaicensis. The sequence continues at coordinate 36,570,383 of NW_026522030.1, read as the reverse complement.
GTCCTTACACCTTCTGTCAGAGCCTATATGATCCACCATCACCCCACCACACATCTCTCTAAGTAACCTTGAATTTCCCTCCTATCACTTGGCATCAGTTATACAGGCTTCCATGTTATTCCCTGAACACACCAGGCACACTTTGACCTCATTACTCTGTTCTCAAAACATTCTACCCTGACATATATGAATGGTTCTCTTCCTCATTTCTAGTTTCTGTTCAAATGTCATCTTTCTCAATGAATTATACTTGGACTATCTAACTAAAATATCAGCTTGCATCCTTCAAGACATTGTAATCCTTTTTACCCTTCTTTAAATTTTCTTTTTATATCACATAATCACTTCTAAAAGCCTTTATGTTTTTTCTATTATGATTATTGATTATCGTTTGTCTCTCTCCACTTGCACATAATGCTCAACTTTTGAATGTTGAATGCAAAGCATGTTCTGCCATATAGTTTATTATCTTAACCTTGCAACATGTCACCTCTGCCTTAACCCAAGAAGACCACTGGCCATTCTCCTCACTTTTTATAATTTCCATGTTTTTCTCAGAATATAGTTTTAATTAAAATTACCTTTGCACCCCAATTCTACCTGTCAAAATACAACTATCTTTAAAGCCTGCTTATGTCCCATTTTCTCTGTGAAATCTTCCCAGGTTCCACTGAAAAGAAATAACCCTGTTTTCTTCTTTCACATCATAGTTGGGCCTCAGTTATAAGATATTTGGGTGCCTTTTATGAAACTGTCCAAGTAAGTATGGCCTTTAAAAAATCATCTATAGACTTCCCTTAGCACCTAGCACAGTGCCTGATAATTTATAGGCACTCAGTTACACTTATAAGTGTGTTGTTGGTAAACAAAATACAAGTTTCCATTTTGTATTATTGGTAAACAAAATATTAACATAAATAAATTTTACATTTCATAGAGGATAGTACTTAATTACACCCAACTAATGTAAATCACTTTGGCCTGATTTAATATGAGGTTTCTTTTATTTTTTTAAGATTTTCTTTTAACGTTATTTCTCTTTAGAGAGAGGGAAGAAGAAGGAGAGGGGGGAAAATATCAATGTGTTTCTTACACACCCCTCACTGGGGACCTGGCCCGCTACCCAGGCATGTGCCCTGAGTGGGAATCAAACCAGCAACCCTTTGGTTCTCCAGCTGGTACTTAATCTACTTAGCTACATGAGCCGGGGCTAACATTAGATTTCTTACTTAGTACCATTTTACTAAGCAAAAAAGTAACTCCAAAAACCCAAGATTTCCCCTGAAGCTTAGGAAAAATTATATAAATCTTCCTAATCAAATAAATGAAAAATTTCAGACTTACTAATTTTGGTTTTATAAATATCTCTCAATTTATTTATCACAAATTTTAATGTTTCCTTAGGAGGAAATTCCAACTTCTTTTATGGAATTTAAGCTCTTCTCCACCTTTTGGTTACCTCTGGTTTGGCCCCATGTCTCAGTACAACACCCTTTACTCCAGAAATAGCCAAAGCTAATTCTACAGCTAATTTGAGATCCATGTGCTCTATTGAAAGTCAATGACATGCTTTTGGTGATCTATGACTTCTTGAATATTTAGTTAACACTCATGAGTATACAAGCATTCTAAGTGCACATGAAACATTCTCTAGTATGGACCATGTTAGGACACAAAACAAGGCTTAATAAAATCAAGAATGTTGAAATTATATCATGTATCTTCTCTGACCATAATGGTATCAAACTAGAAATCAATTACAATGAAAAAAATGGAAAACACTCAAACACATGGAAGCTAAATAACATTTAGGAAACAATGAATGGATCAACATTGAGATGAAGGAAAAAATCAAAAGTTACCTTGAGACAAATGAAAATAAACACATTACAACCCTAAATCTATGGGATACAGCAAAAGCAGTCCTAAGAGGGAAATTCATAGCATTACAGACATACCTCAAGAAGCAAGAAAAATCTCAAATAAACAATCTAACCCTACACCTAGAAGAACTAGAAAATGAACAATAAACAAATCCCACAGTAACTAAAAGGAAAAAAAATAATAAAGACTAAAGCAGAAAGAAGTGACATAGAGACTAAAAAAAAAAGGCAATAAAAGAGATCATCAACAAAAGCAAGAGTTGATTCTTTGAAAAAATAAACAAGATCGAAAAACCTTTCAGCAGACTCATCAGAAAAAAAGAGAGGGCCCATAAATTAATAAAATAGAAAATGAAAGAGTAGAAGCAAACTAATAAACACAAGAAAAATTCAAAGGATTATAAGAAAATATCATGAACAACGACATACCAACAATTGGACAAAATGAGCAAAATGGATAAATCCCTAGAATCATACAACCTTCAAAACAAAATCAGGAAGAACCAGAATACCTGAGCAGAACAATTAAAACTAATAAAATCAAAGCAGTAATCAAATAAATTCAAGCAAACAAGAGTTCTGGAGCTGATAACCAAATTTTACCAAACATTCATAGAAGAATTAACACCTATCCTTCTTAACTTATTACAAAAAAATTTAAGAAAATGGAAGATTCACAAGCTCATTTTACAATCGCCGAGATATGGAAGCAGCCCAAGTGTCCATCAGTAGATGAGTGGATAAAACAACTATGGGAAAGACACACAGTGGAATACTATTTGGCCATGAAAAACAAGAAAATTTTACTCTTTGTGACATAGCACTGATGGACCTAGAGAAAAATTTACTAAATACAATAAGCCCAACAGGGAAAGACAAGTATCATATATTTCACTTATATGTGGAATCTAATGAACCAAATAAACTAATAAGTGAAACAGAGACACACTGACAGTAAAGAGCAGGGTGACACCTATGGGGACTTGAGGTTAGGGTTAGAAGATGGAGGGATGGAGTGAAAAGGAAAAAGGATTCGTGAACATGGACAATAGTGTGGTAACTGTGGTAGGGAGCAGGTATAAGGAGGATGAATGGTAAGGGGGAAACACAATAAATAAATAATGTGCAAAAAACAGAAGTGAAGTCACTTCTCTTGACTGAGGAGATGCTCAGGGTAGGAGACCTAGGCAGTGACCTCGATACACTGACCAGTGACCTCATTTCCTGACATTAGAGCCCAATGGACTTGGACCCCTGGCAATCAGGCAGCCACATTCTAATAAAAGCTACCTTCCCCTACCCAGATCATTAAGCAAGAGAAATTTGTCCCCAACAGGATGTTTTTTTTTGTTTGTTTTCTACCAGTGTCCCAGGACCATGGCCTCAAAAGAGGCAGTAGTGATAATATGTTCCACCATGGTTGCTGCTGGGTCTGGACTCAGCCCAGGAGCCCATGACCCTTCCAAGGCAGGACCCAGAGGTACCTTAGTGTGGCCCAAGGTGGTTTTGTCTGGGCCAGGCCACCACTCAGATCCTACCTGAGCAGCCCTATGTCCCCTCCCTATGTGTGTGTGAATGTGTATGTCTAAGGGGGCATTCAGTGGGCAGGGCCTGACCAAGCAGGAATAGGCTGGGGTGGGGTATCAGAAGCCTGGAAGGCTGGTCATATTCACACCCCAGGTCAAGGTTAGCTGTATGGATGTGGAGTGTGGGTGGCGCCCTTTGCCCAAGGTTTATGCCAAGCCCTGGAGGTGAATTTCTTTTCCCCTCGGTGAAGGTCTGTACAGACACAGTGCTCGGCCTGATCCAGGAGCAGAAGCAGCAGTGACTAGTGATGGGCAGGGCTTGAGGCCTCTGGACTGTCTGGTCACTGTCATGCAGAGTTTAACCCAGGTCATGGAGGAACAGCAGCTGGTGGACAAAGACCCCCGACCTGTCACCATTAGCAAGGGACTAGTGTGTCACATCATCAAGGGCCAGAAAAGGACAGAGGTGACTGGCCATCTGGAATTCTGGGGATCCAGGCCCCCTGGACAGCCAGAGAAACACACCATCCCTGAAGCCACCCATGCTCCATGGCTGGCTCACAATTTCCATCTGCAACCCGGAGCAAGATGCCCACATTAAACAAACCACACTGGAGGGTCTGGAGCCCAAGGAGGCAGAGCCCAAGGGTGAGAAGGTGGAAGAGGTAGGGATGAGATGGGAGTGAAGATGCATGCAGGATTATGGGGAGGGATTGGTACTGGACAGAGGGAGCACCAGAAAGTCTGGCCAGGAACAAAAAGAGGCCTCACCACCCATGTGCTGGACTGCCCGTTGGAGAGAGCATCCTGGGGTGGCTCCCAGGCTCTGGCTGTGTTCTGACTTTGGGGGCACATGGAAATGCAGGTGTGTGGGTGATCTTTTCTCCTCTTGCAATTCCAGCACTGGCCCAGGAGGCAGAGCCAGCTCCTGCTTCAACATCTGTCATACAGTCTGAGGAGGCTGATGCAGGGACAGACCAGGAAACTGCCTGGGACCTGAAGGGGTATTCACCTCCAGCAGTCGTGCCACCTCCAGCAGCCACTCCATCTGCAGCTCTGGAGCTAGGCTGGCCTGTGCAGCATGTCCTGACTGACTGGGGCCCCCCAACCCCTGCCTGGGGAGCCCTCTCTGAACCTGCCCTGGCTCCTGCCACAGAGGAGGAGCCGCCTCACGAAGATGCGTCAGAGCCAGCTCAAGGCCACCTGTTGAACGTGCTCTCTCTCTCCCATCAGAATTTGTTTTACCTCCTTTTTCTTCTATTTTTGTCATTGTTATGTTTTTCTTTTCTCCAAGGTATCATTCAGTGTTTTATTTTTTATTTTTATTTTTGAGATTCCTATGGGGTTTCTTCTTATATATATTTTCTTTTTTTTCTTGTTAGCCTTCATTTTTCCATGGTGTGATTCATTTTAAGTAATAAATAAGAATTATTGTTTGTGTGGCATACATCTGCCACACTGTGCAAGGATCACCACTGTCTAGTAGCAGGAGGCTCCATCGCCCTGAGAGGCAGCTCCACACCAGCAGGACTCACTCCCCTCCTCCCGCCCCTAGCAACCCTTACTCTGCTTTCTGTCTCTGTTCCTCTACCTATTCTGGATGTTTCCTATAAATAGAATATTACAATAGGTGTCTTTTTGTGTCTGCTCACCTATTTTTGCTTGTTTTTATCTGCACTAGCACTTTAATTATTTCAAAGGGAGATTCCAGATGGATTAGAGATTGTGGGTTAAAAAAAAAGAAGCCCTTTTAATGAATGTATTGATAGTCTTAATGTAGCGATCACAGTACTAAGTGTGACCCCAGTCCCAGAAGCCAGTCAGGACTATTCCCAAAGATTCAAGAGCATTGGTGTGTGCATTTTCCTTAAAAGAGGATCTACTTTAGATTTTCAAAGGGTCCACCCTTCTAGGCAGATGAAAACCAGTCATTCTACTGTGATTGGCCATCTGGAATTCTGGGGATCCAGGTGATCTGTTGCATTGTATCTTGAAGATACACTCGGCTTTGCAGAGGATATTTTAGGGGCTTTGGTGGGTTAGAAATCCTCTGAGTGTGATAAAACTAAAAGGAAGAACATCTTCAGGAAGGCAGACTTCAGATAGTGCCACTGAGTGTCTGCTGAGAATTTTCTTCATGCCAAGAAAAAGGTGAATAGAGGAATCTCTGATTACTCAAAATCCAGAGAAAAATGTAGTTACTTTAGGAAAAAAGTTTAGAATTAAAAAAAGATGTTATACATTTAACAGTACTATAATAGAGAGGTAGATGGTAAATACTACACAAACAGAAGAAAGATACTTGATTAGAGGCCTCACTAGACAGGGACAGGAAACCTGTGTCTTATTCACACAATGCCAGGCACATGACAGGTTCTAAAGAACACTGGTTGAAAGACTAGAAAAGAAATACTTTCCAGGAATTTATTTTTTAAAAATATTTTTAGCAATTTCAAATGCTACACAGAGATGAGTAAAATACCTAAAAGTTTGCTATGCTTATATTATTGAGTATATGCAAATGTCTGAGGATATTTTAAAAAACAATCTTATTAAAAGGAAATAGCTGCATTGAGGAATAGAGTAAGATTAGTTCATAATAAAATATAATACTTTTGACTCTGGTAGCCTACAGGTGCCTTATTTATCATATGATTTATCTGAGGAGGACATATAGAGGACCCAGAGACATATGAAAGAATGCTCAGTAACACTAGCCATCAGAGATGTGCATATTAAAACCACAATGAAATACCACTTCACACCAAGCAGAATGGCCATTGTAACTGAATCAACAAACAAGTTCTGGTGAAGCTGTAGAGAAAAGGGAACCCTAGTTCACTGTTGGTGGGAATGTAGACTGGCGCAGCCACTGTGGAAAACAGTATGGAATTTCCTCAGAAAACTAAAAATGGAACTTCCTTTTGATCCAGTGATTCTGATACTGGGATTATACCCTAAGAATCTTGAAACCCCAATTCAAAAGAACCTATGTGCCCCAATGTTCATAGCCGCACAACTTATAATAGTCAAGTGCTGGAAACAACCTAAGTGTCCATCAGTAAATGAGTGGACCAAAAAACCATGATACATTTACGTAATGGAATACTATGCAGCAGAATGAAAGAAGGAGCTCCTACCCTTTGAGATAGCATGGATGGAAATGTAGAGTATTATATTAAGTGAAACAAGCTAGATGTTGACAGACAAATACCATATGATCCCACCTATAAGTGGGACCTAATCAACAAAACACACAAGCAAGCAAAATATAACCAGAGACTTTGAAATAAAGACCAAACTGACAGTAACCAGAGGGGAGGTAGGAGGGGATAACAAGGGGAAAGGGGGGAAGGGTTGTCAAGGAACATGTATAAAGGACTGATGGACCAAGCCAAAAGGGGGTAGGATCAAGGGTGGGAGGTAGGGATGACTGGGATTGGGGGAAGTGATGGGGGGAAATGAAGGAAACTGTACTTGAACAACAATAAGAGAGAGAGAGAGAGGGACAATTGACAGTTATGACAATGGACATAAGACAGAAAGCCACTATAGACAATCACTTACACTATAATACTTTGGTATTATCTCTTTTATTATATTCTTATTCAATAAAATGGGCATACTTTATATGGCAAATGTAGCTCTATACAATATTAATTGAACTATGTAATAAGCAAGAATGCAACTGCCCTCAAGACATGCTAAAGAATATTTGGAAAGAGAAATGAAATGATATAAATGAATTATTCAGAGGAACCACTTGACTATTTTAACTGAGAAACATTCTGCTGGTATCTTAATTTTTTATTTATTATAATATTTCACTTATTCACATATGTATATTAATCATTCATTAAACAAACATTTATTACCTATTATGTACTGGGCTAGGTTTTGGGGAGATAAAGTTCATAGGATTTGGACTTCAGTATGAGAGACAGAAAAGTAAACAGACTATTCCAGAAGAATATGATAAGCACTGAGGCACTGTGTGTAAAAGAGGTAAAAGCACAGATGAGGAGCATCCATGTCAGGTGAGGGGTCAGAGAAGGCTTCCTTGGAAAGAGGAAGCTTCACATGTGTCTTACAGAAGAGGAGCAAAGGCTTAGGAGAATTAATCTACATGGAGTGTTTAGAAAATGTTATGTTTGCTATTGCTGGAGTGATGGCTACATGTCAGAAGGAAAAGAATAAATGTTAGACAGCTCAACAGGGCCAGGTTATAGGGCCTTAGTTCATGCTAATGAGATGATTCATTGCTCTAAAGGGAATGGGCATCTAATGACAGCTTTTCCCCAGAGAAGTGACATGATTCAGAACAGCACTTCAGATTTCCCTCCAAGGCCAGTTTTAAGGATAGATTGGAGATTTGAGTGGAAAGAAAATGATTATTCAGAAGCAGTTGTGGTGATTTTTGGACAGAATAGGTAAGACCTAAGGCAGGAGCAGTGGTGGTGAAGAAGAGAGAGCAGGGGAGGGAAATGGAGGGGAGGGGAGGAGAAAGCTTGGTTAATAATGACTGGATGGAAATGGTAGGATTTGGTGACTGAGTAGATATGACAGGGTGACTGAGATGGCTTGGTGACTGGCAGAATTTACCAGATAGGCAATGTCAGAAGAGAAATTTGGGCGAGGATGATGAGTCTGAAGTGCTTATGACACAATCAAATTGAGATTAACAAGTAGACTGTATATGTGTCTGGAGATCAGTAGAGAAGACAAAACAAGAGATATAAATTTGAAAATGATCAGTTTAGATGCATCATTTGAAATCATGGGCATGGATAAGTACATTTAAGAACGTAAAGTGTGACACCAGAGGGTCAAAAGCTGAGTCCTGGAGAAAGACACTACTGAAGGGAACGAATGGCTGAAGAGAGATTTGTAAAGGTGGCATAAGTACTAGCTAGAAGGGCCAAAAGTCCTGGAAAGAAGAATCCTGGAAACTGAAGAAAGGGATTTTAAGTAGTAGAGAATGATCTACAAGGAAAAAAGAAATAGAATTATCAAGAAATATGACAGAAATGTAACTACTGGATTTGCCCTTGGAGGTCAGTGATCACTGTGGCCAGAGAAATTTCACTGGAAAAATAAAAAATCCAGCAGTTAGCTAACTGATAACCCTAACCTGAACCCTATTAGAATATTATAATATACACGGTAAGAAGCACAGTTTTGAACTGTGAGCAAGAGACATGCACAGACCATGTGTGATCACAGGAACCATGAAACAGGAGTGTTGGGTATCCCCAGTTTTCTTCTTCTGCCACTCCCAACAGAACTGCTCAGGGACTAGCTGAACTAAGATTCTAGTGCTTTTTCCATCAAGTGATACATGCCAACCAGAACCAGCTAAAGCACAGCGCATGCTGTGACAGCTCCTGGCATCACAGGATGAGCTGAACAACTGGGAAGGCAGGAACCAGGGAACCCCCAGGGCCAATATCCCAAGAAATAATTCACCATTTCACCAGCTGGCTGAATGGCCACTTCAAAGCCAGTTTGCTAAAAGCCAAGTCAGCAAACAACCAGATCACTGAATTTACTTGTTTCTTTTAACAGTTTGATGGTTTATAGAAATTTGTATTGTATAAGGTAGAGAGAGAAGGTTATGAAAAGCTTATGCTGTTTTAGTTGAGCAAGTCTTTATTTCTCCAAAACGTTATTGTCAAGAGAGCTCAGCTTGCCCCACGGTTAGAGCTGAAGGAAGCTAGCTGGAGAAGAGGTAGAGGGCAAGAAACCCACAGCTGGAAGAGAGCAGAGAGGGGAGTCAGAGCTCATCACAGCTGCTGCTGTGGATCTGCTGAGGGGAAATGAGTGGGTGGAAAATGAGGGGCGGTGAGAGAGGAAGGGAGAGAGGGGAAGTAAGAGAGATGATCTGAAAAGTATGCTTAGGACTAAGAGATCATCAGTGATTTTTAAGGAGATGAAAAGTGAAAGTAATGAACTTCATTGTCTGAACTTTGACTGATTTTATTTGTCTATAAAACAAAATAGAGATATCAGATAATATCTGAGGTGAGATGACAATTATGTTTTGAACTTTTTAAGCTTGCCTTTATAAACACATCTAATATATTCAGGGACAAGTTTTTCACTAAATAACTGCTTTGACATTTATCTTTGAAAGGAATTGCTTTAATGTTCTCAATCTTTCATGAATAATCTTTGTATTTATATTAAATCCATAAGGTTCTTTATTCACTGGGTACAACAATAATTTATGAAGTTACATGCATAAATAACAATCACCCGATTTTCTTAAAAGAATCTACTTAATTAAAATTTGATACGTTCCTTCACATACCAAATCAGACTGAGCAAATTACTTTTTTGTCTAATTGGCTTTACCAATAATACCCATTCACAGTGATGTCATATATTTATAATAAGGACAATCAGTAGAGATGAACCTCAGGCCAAGGCTGCCTTGGTTCTATTACCAGCTTCACCATTTATCAGCTATGTGACCACAGGTGAGATACTTAACCTCTCTGTTTATTTTCACAAGGCAACATTATAGCAATAATAATACCAACCTCATAGGGTTTGTGAGTATTTAATACATTGATATACACAAAGCTTTTAGGACAGTGCCCTTTTTATAGTTAGAACCATTTAAGTGTTTGCTATTATTATTGCTTTCAATTATTTTATTGTTAGCAGGGGTGAAAAATGCTGCAAGATATGGTTTCTGCCTCAAAATAACTTGAAATCCATGGAAAGGAGATAGAATGTCACACATGTGTACACACACACTCTAAGAGCATGCTCAGTGGGACCGTTTATACTGCAGAAAGGGTCCAACTTGTGCTAACAATAAGCCACAAGGTGTGTTCTTCTTCTCAAGGAATTAGAGGAGGCAGAACCAGCTTCCTCACTACCCAACCTTTCTCCTTGTCCTCTATTACCCCAGTCCATAGAAGAAAGAGCCTGAAAGACAGCCCTGGATTTGAAGAGTATGCACTCTTGGTGCTGAGAGGTTGCTCACCCCAGCCACAAAAGAAATGCAAGAATTGTCTGTTTCTAAAGCCAAGAATTTCAGGGGAGTAGGAAACTCACTTATAGCAGTTGGTAGGGAGCCTGGCTGGTTGATTTCTGAGTTGAAGTTGAGTACAGTGAGAAAGATCTTAGGTGACATTAATATCCATCCCCTGGAACGCAGGATACATATATCCTGTTGCCCATCTCTGGGCTAAAGTTGCCTGCAGGCAGAAAGGCCTTCAGAGTATCTTAGTCAGCAGGTCTTAAAAAGACTAAAGCCCATGATACATGTGTGGGAAAATGATAGGGCAGCCCCTTGGACGTTCCCAGAGGCTTTCAGAGTGCAAAAAGAAGACTGCCATGTTTCCTGTGGCCCCACACAAAGGAGCAAGGAGAACAGAGGAAAGAGCAGAGACAGGTGGGAAGTACCCACCACACCCAGGAACTGAGAACATGCCTTCCGGAAGAACTCAGTTGAAACCAGGGGGCTGAGTCATCAGCAACAGAAGCCATCCAAAGGAGGAAGACAAAGCTTTCACTCCCCTCTGACCTCACCAAAATGTAAAGCATCTACAGGGAGCCATTCTCTCAGCAGGTTCTAGATGGAACAAGAGCAGCCTAGTTACATAACAAGTTCCACTTCCACTATTCCTCTATCTCCCTATTTCAAGGAGCCAGACCTGGAAAAGGAAGGGGAAATAAGGATGTAAAAGGTAGGCCCTCCTACTCTCCAAAGTCCAAGTAGCCAAGAGGATAGCCTGTACTTGGGGGAAGGGAAGAAAACTTTGAAATCAGATAGATACCAGAGTTTAAACAGGATTAGACTAATTATAATAACCCAACATGAGGAGAAAGATATGGTAGCTAGCCCAACTGGGCTGGAAGTGAATAGGAAATTCAACACAGTAGGTTGAAAGCTGTGACTAAAGAAACAAAAATATAATGTTTTCATGATAGTGTTTTTTCAAAAACAGCATTTTGAGGAGCATTAAAGGGACTAAAGAACCATCAATGTAGAGGCTCAGAAGTGAAAATTAAATATAACTTTGATGATATAAAAGTAAATCTAGTTATATTGTCATGCATAAAATATTGGAAGTTGACTACTAAATAGAGTAACAAAGTAAAATAATGGGTTGTATAGACTGAAATTTTGTACAAATGACCTGGAATCATTTGCTGATTAAAGGCATTGCGACAAACAGCGTGGAAATATCCCAGGTACTATCAACACCATTTCAATTTCTTCTTATCTTGTTTGAGAAAAATGAGGCAAATGGCAGGAAGGATTCAGGAACTTCACTGAGTATTCCATTCTCATACCCAGTAAATCTCAAGGCAGTTGGTCTCTAACATAGAATGGACCCACAGATAAAAGAAATTAGTTAGCAAATATTTTTAAAAACCAACAAAATTTATTAGAGCTAAGATTAAAAAAAAACAGAATCAAGTGAAATACGTGATCTATTATAATGTAAGATGATAGTTAGTGGTTAGTTCAAAACCAATATGAGAACATCCAGATAATTCTGAAAAAAAAAGTTCATTTTAGTCTGATCTACCTAGTTAGTTGATTTTCTCATTTATCTTACTTTCTTCATGTTTTTTTTCCTCAAAGCCACTGGGTATGGTATGAATATACTGTTATCTTTTAATTAATATTCATTGTTATTTTCCTCTGCTGATACCCCAAACTGTATCCTGGAAGACTTTAAGAACACAAGAGTGAATTTACCAAAATAATAACTGCTTTGTCCATAAAACCAATCTCCCATGACATTAGCTTAGATTCTTTATGAGTATAATTATTCCACATAGTGACAATACATTCCTAACTTCAACAGTCTTCTCCATTCAGAGGTTGATTTGGGGACCTAACCATCAGTTTCCAGAATTCTGAGAGACTGAGGCTCATGGCAGAGGTTCCAGACAAAGCTTGCCACTAACCTACTAACTCACCCCTTGCATGAGTTTGAGGGTGTTTTTTTTTCATGTTTTCCCTACTGAGCTATGAGAGATTTACCCAGACTTTCCCAGTAAACCAGTTAGTTATAAAGGGAATCATGCCACCACAGTTTTTTTTTTTTAAGTCTAACAGCATCCTAGTTGCATTATAAAGAAAAAAATTGAGAAATTAGAATAATTGGAGGGCAGGATGTAGGAGCATAGAGGAAATAAAAGAATAGTTTGTATTACGTACATAGTTATCTTACAAACAGCTACATAATACCATGAGAAATACACTGCTAAGCAATTGTTTTTGGCAAAGTTGAACATAAATACACTATGACATATTTCATTTAAAGGAAGAACTGCTTTATCATCTTATAGAGAATACAAAAATGAATTGCCAAAAATATTACTTTAGTGGGAATAGCAAACCAAATTAAAAACTGACATCCATCGTTGTATTTTATTTAGTAGTATTGTCTGCATGTCTTTGAAGCCATCAGGCACTTCTGGTTCCAAGTGACATCCAGACTGCAATGATTCTGAACTTACTATTTATCTGCTGTCTTCCCTCATGGTCTAGTTTACACTCACGTGTACTTCTTAGTATCAGAGAATACACCAGGACAGACCCTAGATCACCTGTGCTCTCCCAATGCAGCCCCCCATTATATGTGGGAGGAGAGGAAAGGACAGCAGTGGTTGTTGCATGGTGATTTAGAGTTGCAGGGAGTTTAAGTCAGCACCTCACTTCACCTTCATTTGCAGCTCCAGCATCTCTGACACCTTTCTTTAACCCTGGCCTTTCTACATGGATTATGCTGTGCCACTGGCAAAGAGTTACTTTTGGGGCTGTTAGTATTATTTTAACAGTCACATCATTCTTTTTATTTTTCAATGGTCACAGGATTAAATTCCTACAAGAACAAGAAACTTAAATGAATGAAGCTGCCTGGTTCAAGTTCTAGATGGACATACATGATTTTTTTCATGTGATATGTAAGAATATGTTCATAGACACAAGGAAATAAGTTGTATCTTCCAGTTTTTGCTTGAAATAAGCTGCTCTTCAGCCATCTTCCATTTTCCTTTAATTGACAAAGCCATGGATACAAAAAAGTATTTCTCTTTAATAGGAAAATGCAGAGGAAGAGCAGAAATGAATAGCAAGCCTCCATATTGGGGAGCCAGCAGGGAGTGGTGAGGAAAGAGCTCTGCTGGGGAGTGGATATTTATAAAAGGTGACATCATTGCTACTAAGCCCCTACTGATTTTTTACACATTGTAAAGTGGATTATCTGTTGGAGTTTTTAAAAAATAAAACCTAGAAATATGACTTTATATGTAAAATCTTCTAATTTTCATGTGTTGTATGAGAAATAATTTTTTTCTGTAGTGTGCTTACCAAATTTGCAAAACCAAGCCTCCAGTTTGCAAGGTTTGCTGTTCATGTTCACCAATGGCTGTGCATGTTCACCAACAGCAGGAAACAAAATCTCCCAAATTTATTCTGCATAAGTGGAGATGGGGAAATGTAGCCTTGGAAGGGGAGGGTGTGTGGGTGAATGTTATTTGCGTGCAACAGACAAATGAGGTGCAGAATGTGGCCGCACATACAGATCTAGGGCGGATCAGCAATGTTAGTTAAAAACTATGTCTGGATAGGAAAAAACATCTATTTAGAGACAATTGCTCTAATCAGTTACTTTGCTTCAATTAGACAAACATTTGATTCCTTAGTGATATTATTAAACCATGTCTTCCCTCCACTGGGAAGGAAGGCAGTGATAAAATCCAAATTCAACATTTATTGCTGAATTTCTAATTTTTGGTGGCAAGTGTGGAGGAGGGTGGTGAGAGATGCACAATTAAAATAAGGAAAAGGCCCTGGAGGAGACACTGGAAGTGGTAGAGTTTTAAAAGATTCTCTAGTATCCTTTTTATAAGGTTAATGAGTCAGAGGGATAAGGTGGTAATGGCCAATGAACAAGGTTATAGCAGACAGAGAATGCACAGACAAAGGGACAGGCAGTCACATCAGAATGTACAGGACTCTTAGGAAATGGAAACCCCAGTATTTTGGACCAGGAGTCAGAATTGAGGAGAAAGTCTGAACTGCTAAACCTGTGTAAGTCAGGATATGTAGTAACCCTGTGAATAAAGCCTGCCTTTGAAGTTATCAGTAAATTATGAATTTTACAAAGGGATTTGATTTGGTTTTCTTTTGTTTATTTTAGAGAACGGGGAAGGGAGAAAGAAAGAGAAGTAGAGAAACATCAATGTGCCAGAGACACATCTATTGCAGCGGAGTCAAACTCATTTTCACAGGGGGCCACATCAGCTTTGTGGTTGCCTTCGAAAGGCTGAATGTAATTTGAGGACTGTATAAATGTAACTACTCCTTAACAGTTAAGCAAGAGCCTCTCGCACATTCCCAACTGGTCACCTGGTCCTACAACCCAGGCATATGCCCTGATCGGGAATCAAACCAGCAACTTTTTCATTTGCAGGCCAGTGCTCAATCCACTGAGCCACACCAGCCAGGGCTATTTTTTTCATCAGTAAAATAAACTTTTAGTCTGTACTTACCATGGACTAGGAATTAAGTCACACTCTCTGTCTCTAAAATACTTACAGTATGTTAGGAGAAAGAAATAGTAATCAAAAGAAACAATACTGCCGCAGGGGAAGTAGTGGCGCTGTGAGGTACATACCCCAGGGTGCTGCACGCTGCCTCTCAGGCTGGGAACTGCGTAAGTCCAGGCTGCTGTTCACATAGACTGGGAGTAAATTGTGTCCCCTGGAACTGAATCACATGGCATTTTCAAGCATCTAACTGAGATGAGTTTGGTGTCACAGAGGCTTTTTGAAGGAAGCCACTCGTAGACTGACTCTCAAAGGTATCACTCAAGTTCAGCCATACAGAAATTGGTTGGGAGAGAGAAGGAGGCAAACAGGAAAGGTTTCCTTCCTGTCAGAGAAACTTAAAAAAAAAGCAGGATAAATGCCCTTAATAGGTTCATTATTGTCATGTTTAAAGGACATTTGGCAACAAATAGCAAGTCATATCTTTGTGGGGTCTCAGAGAGAAATGATTAAAGCTTTCCCATTGAAGCCTGGATGAATGTCATGTGCATAAAGGGATTCCCCAAACAGCACATCTGAATAGGTTCTTCTCATTGACCTGAAATGGACTGAATCAAGTGCAGTGTAAGAAACACAGAAATCAAACATGGTGTAAAATGTAGCAAGAACATCACACATGGAAAATGGATGTATTAAAGGGCAGAGGAGTGAGCGAGAGTTTTTTCTTCTACAACCTCTCCAACACTTGTTATTCTTACTTGTCTTGTTGATGAAAACCATTCTAAAAGGTGTAAAGTAGTATCTCATTGTAGTTTAGATTTGCATTTCCCTATTAGCTAGTGAAGTTGAGCATCTTTTCATATATGAGTTGGCTATTTATATGTCTTTTTGGGAGAAGTGTCTATTCAGACCTTCTGCCCATTTTTTTAAGTTGGATTGCTTGTTTTTTTTGCTATTGAGTTGTATGAGTTCTTTATATATTTTGGCTATTAAGCTACATGGAAAACAGCATGGAAGAGTCTCAAAAACTTAACAATAGCCCCAGCTGGTGCGGCTCAGTGAATCGAGTACTGCAAACCAAAGGGTCGCCAGTTCAGTTTCTAATCAGCGCACATGCCTAAGTTTGGGGCCGAGTCCCTGGTATGGGGTATGTGAGAGGAAACCACACATTGATGTTTCTCTCCCTATCTTTCTCCTTCTCCTTCTCCCTCTCTTCCCCTCTCTGTAAAAATAGGTAAATAAAATCTTTAAAAAAGAATACTGTTACTATATTACCCAGCAACCCCTCTTCTGATATCTATCCAAAAATTTGAAAACATTTATTTGCAAAAATATATGCACCCCTATGTTCATTGCAGTATTATTTATTAACAGTGTCCAAGACATGAAAACAACTAAAGAGTCCTTAACCAGGTTATTAGATAAAGAAAATATGGTCCATATAAATAATGGAATACTGCTCAGCTATAAAGTGAAATACTGCCATTTGCAACAACATGGATGGATCTTGAGAGTATCATGGTAAGTGAGACAAATCTGACAGAAAAAGTTAAGAATCGCATGATGTCACTTACATATGGGATAGAAAACTAAAAGCAAAAATGAACGAACAAGAAACAAATGGAAAATCAGACTCAGACAAGAGTATAATGGTTACCATAGGGAAAGGGAGTGGGGAACTAGTAGAGAGTAATGGGGGTCAAATATATAGTGACAAGAGAATATTTGACTTTAGGGGGTGGGCGCACAATACAGATGATATAGAATTGTACACTTGAAACCTAATAATCTTATTAACCAATGTCACCCCATTAAATTTATTAAAAACAAAATTAAAAAGGACAGAGGCATTTTGTAATTGGTGAGGTAAATGAGCATGAACAAACAAATCACCACAACAAATTGGAAAAGCTGTATAGATACCTGAAGGAATAGCTAGTAGGGCCGTTTTTTCTGCAAACCATAATGTCTCCCTTCTTTGAATACCTTTTGACTGAATCACCCATTTGTCAATGGTGCCCTACTTTCCATTTTTTTGTTCTATCTTCATTACTAGACTTCAAGTGCCTTGTCTCGTAACTCTGCATTTTTCACAGAGCCTTGAGCATGAAGCTGGGGCATTAATGTTGATGATGAGTCTGAACAGAAAACAGTAGCATCAACAACTGCTTTATGATATGTGAATTATAACAGCACCATGGGCAACTGTCTCCATGCAGGCTTCATGAGTGCCATCAGGGTGTAGGATTCTCTGCATGCTCCCAAAAGAATCTGCCTGCACTGAAAAGGATTAGTATGCAAAGTAGACTTTCCTAAACATTATGTAGCACAATAGGAGAAGGGTATTGTATTTCACTCCCCACAACACAAATTTTAAATCCCCACTTGATATGTTTCTTTTCCTCCAGTCCCTTCACCCAGCCTCCTTTTGAGATCCTGGGAATGCATCTAGGACAGTGTAAATTACCATTTGTCCTGATCTTCCTTCTATGCCTCTAGTACTTCTACCTCTTTTTTATGCACAGCAATTTAACTTTGCCCTCAACTCTCCAAACTTTCATACACACATTTAGTGACTCAGTTTAAAAGGTCTCTCCTGTTCCAAACACCCACTTTTCATAGTAAGGTATTATAATGATATTTTCCTAGTTACATAATAATAAGGACAGCTAGAGAAACAAAAAAATGCAGAAGGTAAATTGTGAACTGATGGAGTTCAGGACATATGGTACCAAAATATGGTATCTTGGTATATTGAATGTTTTAAGGTAAAGGAGTCTGAAAAAACAAAAGCAGGAAGGTGACTCTGATCTTCTTCTACAACATCTCTCCTGAAATCAGTTATGACTTCACAGCCTCACATGTAAAACATGGCCCCCTCTACCCAAAGGAAAGGAGCATCCTTATCTCTGAAGACAAAGAGAGGTCCCAAAGGGTCCACACAAGAAGACTTTGCAGTTTTCCCCAGGTATGACACTAACCTCATACTGTTTAACCTATATTCCTCCAGACCGTGCACTCTTCATCGGACCTAGCATAGAAACACTTAGGTCTGTTTCTTCACATGTCCATGTCCTTATGAAGGCTCCTGTGTCACGTAAAACTTACATTAAATAAACTTGCATGCTTGTATTCCTGCTAATCTGCCTTTGCTAGTTAAATATTCAGAACCAACCAGGAACCCTAGGAAGATAAAGGAAAACTTTTTCCTCACCAATGAGACATATATAGGAAGGTCATAGACTAACCTTCCAGATCTTATGTTTGGGATTGATGTAAGAAACAAGTGTGAACTTTGCAAAAGTTCTATTCATCAGAACAAAGATGGCAAGGGAAGCCCCTATATTAGAAAGGAAAAAAAGATTCATAGCTATGAATTGAGACAGGCGCCTGGATTCTTTATGGAAAGTTTCGTGGGGCTACAGGGAGAAACAGAGTACTACCTCCCAGTAAGGAAGCTTTGGAGACAAGCACATCACAAATCATCCAGCTAAAATTCTCATCTAAGGTAAAATATGATGTTGGAATGGTTGCAGGACAGCTTAGGTCAACTTTTCATTTGTTTTTAGATATATTACCTTAGAAAACCAGCTTATTTTTTGAAGTTCCTGTTTTTCTTGAAGTTACTGCTGAAGTAAGCTTTCTTAAAGCTTACTTGTGAGGCTTTAACTTGTAAAAAAGACAACAAATTTGATTATCAAATAATTGACATGGTCTGGGCATTGTTTTGCATTAAAATTGCAAAAATAAATTCATTCTATTCACTTCACTCAAATATTAATCAAATCACAATAATCATCTGCAATATAATGTACTTTCTGAGAAGGTAAATATTTCAAGATCTATGGAAGTGATAACTGGTTCTGCATATGATTATTTTTGCACTAAGCCAAAAGACTGTGTTTCTTTTAGTATTATATTTCTTCTCTCAAATATTAAAATACATTTGAAAATAAAAAAATCATTTCTAAAAGAAATGGCATGGGGAAAAATTTGGAGACACATAATTGACTAAATTTTATACAGCTAAAATGAAAAAATCATAGGAAAATTAAGTTGAACTATTCAGTTGGCCTTTGAAAATGGGGTTGTAATTTTAGAGAGAGATTTGTGTTGGGGAATATTTAAAGGTAACATGAAAATATCGGATAGTTGGAACAGGGAATGCCAACCAAAGAATAAGGAGGGAAAACCAGCCAGGATAAACTTTTAAAAAGATATTCATCTTAGAGTCTGACTGGTAAAAAAAAAAAGCCATCAGTTAAGGAAATGAGAATCAGAGCAGGACTTTTGATGATTTTGGATTCAGCATTATTAGAATCCAGAGTCCAAGGACTTGGGGACTTGCTGTTGATGAAGGTGATGCACCAATTAGGTGCGGGCCACATGTTATAGCAGCTCAACAGAAGACTGTGCGTCAAGAATACAGAGAGAGGCCACCAAAGCCAAGCAAATGCTGTTTGGTATTTCACTTTCAGATGCTGAAAAGCTAATCCCGTTTAAACGTACAGAGGAGAAGCTGGGGTCATTGGAAGTCAATGAATGACAGGAGTCCTTGAAGCAAGTAGGACAAATTCCATGGAGGCATGAGGTGTAGGGAGAATAGGACTGGAAGGAAATGACACATGGAGATAACATGACCATAGATACAAGCAGCTTTTGCAAAACTGTAATGATCTTTGTCATAAATTTGGAAGTGAGAGAAGGGACAGGATTGAGATTCGGAGAAGAGGAATAAAATGTCACCAATGGCCTCTGTGATAGTAAGTATAGGGTTGCACAAAAGAAAAGTAAATGGCTTGTGAAGGTACATGAATGGCCAAACTATATTTGTATGACCCTGAAATAGGCTCAGCCTGTATAATTCTATTCTTTCTCCCATCAGGAATAGCTGCTAAGGAGCAGAAGAGCAGAGAACATGAGCTGAGACAGCTGCCAGTGTTCTCAGTGTGTATAAGGAACTGAGGCCAATAACAAGAGACAGACTGGGTTGGAAAAATAGATGTCTGTCTAATATTATGAAGACTGGCAGTAAATGAGAGGGAAGTGTACGATGAACTAGAAGGCTGCCAGTGATATAGATGTAACAGTCAGGCTAGAGTGCCCAGGCAGTGAGGATGGCATAAGGGGATGGAGTAGAAATCTCTGAAGCAGTACTCATTGATCAGGTTCAGTGTTTGGGATTCTGAGGAATGGCTGTGCCACAACAAAGGCATAAAGCCAAGTGATGGAAGGGTCAGGTTGGTTTTTAAGATAAAGACTAAAACCAGCAAATGTTAAAGGATATACATAGACTAGGCATTAACCATCCAAGCCAAAAACAGAAATGTTGGAAGGTATGAAAAGTAATCAGTGATTTTATGGCATGAAGAAGAAAATATTTCTCCAACCCACTGAATACCCAAGTTTTCACACACACACAGACAGGATTCTGTGTCATTCAAGCATTAGGAATCTCCAGCTTTTCCTACACTCAAATACTCAACTTAAAGAAGATCCAACTAATATCCTAAATATTTCAGAAGTTACTCAACCCATACTCTAAAATTGATTGGGATTTTACATTTTTAGTTCTTGCTTCCTCTGAAGCAAGACACTAAGGCTTAGGTTTTAGTCATGTGGGAGTACCATATGGGCTTTATCTTACATCAATATTTTTTAGTTTTTCACTTTGTTTGCTTTCCTTTGCTTATGTTAGGGAGCTCGTGCTTTTTTTTTGTACTGCAATGGAAAGAAAAGTTTAAAACCAAATGCTTCTGACTTAGGAAGAAAGCACCAAGTGAGTAGAAGCTGAGTCCGCTTGCTCTTGAATCCAACTCAGACACTTGGCTCATCTTCCAAAAAAATAAACTGAATATTCAATGGGATCTTAACTGATAAGAAGTTTGGAAGCCAAGGAATACAGAAGATGCTTCACAATGGGTGGTAAGGAGATTTCATAGGTGGAAGGGGAAATGCTCTGTGTGTGACCCTGGCAGCCACAGAGAGCCTGGTTAGAGACTCCAGTTTTTCATCTCGCTCCCCTCCCAGGGCAGGGAACCCCCAGACCTGGGCTGGGAGAGACTTGGATACACAAAGGGAAATCCAGCCTCCACCCCCAACACACACTCCAAGCAGCACTCCCACAGTTTCAGCAGCAAACACCAATTGGGAGAGTGCCAGAGAGAGAGAAAGAGAGAGAGCAGGATTTTTTCTGCATCTGGGGTGGAGGCGGCCGGCCGCAGCAAGCTGTGACTGCAAGAGTCTCTTGACTTTTTGGAGAGGTGGTGGGCATGGGAACCTGGACAGTGACTCTGTGCTGCAGTGGTAATGCCCAGACAGACTTTTAAAAAGTAGACTGAGGCATGCTGGGCAGGGACCCCATGCCCAGCAGCCCTCCCAGCAAAGGGAAAAGACTGAGGGCATGGTTTGCTCCCACTGAATGCAGCTGGGCAGACTGATCAGAAGGGTGCACAGCAAGGGGATTTCTTGGTCCCAGCTGGTGCAGCTGGCAGGCTGGAGGCTGCACGGAGTGGAGAGTTTGGGACTCTGTCTGCTATGAGGGCAGTGGGCTGGGAACGGTCATTGTTTGCAGGCGACATGATAGTGTACATAGAAAAACCTATAGACTCCACCAAAAAAATTAATTGATCTAGTAAGTGATTTTGGCAAAATAGCAGGATACGAAGTCAATATTCAGAAATCAATGGCCATTTTGTACACCAATAAAACATCAGAAATAGAAATCAGGAAAATATCCCATTTACTATAACAACAAGAAAAAGTACCTAGGAATAAACCTAACCAAGGAAGTAAAAGACGTTTACTCAGAAAACTAGACAACACTGAAGAAAGAAATTAAGGAAGAAATAAATAACTGGAAGCATATACCATGTTCATGGACTAGAATAATTAACATCATCAAAATATCCATACTACCCAAAGCAATTTGTAGATTCAACACAATCCCTATTAAATTACCAATGATATATATCACAGATATAGAACAAACATTTCAAAAATTTATATGTAACTATAAACAATGCTGAATAGATTCAGCAACTTTCAGAAAGAAGAGAAAACTAGGAGGGATCACAATACCTGATATTAAACAATATTAAAAGGCTATAGCAATCAAAACAGTCTGGTACTGGCATAAGAACAGACACATAGATCAATAGGACAGAATAGAGACCCAGAAATAAACCCAAGTCTCTCTGGTCAATTATATTTGACAAAAGGAGCAGAAGCATAAAATGGAGTAAAAATAGCCTCTTCCACAAATGGTTTTGGGAGTTCTGAACAGCTACATGCAAAAACATGAAACTCAGCCACCAACTTACACCATACACAAAAATAAGCTCACAATGGGTAAAAGATTTAAACATAAGTCATGACATAATAAAAATTCTAGAGGAGAACACAGGCAGGAAAATCTCAGATATTCCACCCAGCATATTTTCACTGATATGTCCCCTAGAGCAAGGGATATGAAGGAAAGAATAAACAAATGGGACTTCATCAAATTAAATAGCTTCTACACAGCCAAATGAAACATCAGCAAAATGAAACCAATTGTACAGGAAAATACATTTGCAAATGATACCTTGGACAAGGGTTTGATTTCCAAAATATATAAAGAACTCACATGACCCCACTCCAGGAAGACAAACCAACCAATTAAAAAATGGCAAAAGACCTGAATAGACACTTCTCCAAGGAGGACATACAGAGAGTGCAGAGACATATGAAAGGATGCTCAGAATCGCTAGCCATCAAAGAGGTAAAAATTAAAACTGCAATTGGATACCATTTCACACCAGTCAGAATGGCCATCATAAACAAAACAACAAACAAGTGCTCACAGGTTGTGGAGAAAAGAAAACCTTAGTACATGTTGGTGGGAATGCAGACTGGTGCAGCCACTGTGGAAAACAGTATGGAATTTCCTCAGAAAATGAAAAATGAAACTGTCTTTTGACCCAGCAATTGTACTGCTGGGATTATATCCTAAAAATCCTAAAACACCAATTCAAAAAAAATGATGCACCCCAATGTTCATAGCAGCACACTTTACAATAGCCAAGTGTTAGAAGTAACTTAAGTGCCCATTGATAAATAAGTGGTTAAAAAAAAAACCACGATGGTACATTTACACAGTGGAATACTATGCAGTAGAAAAAAGGAAGGAGCTCTTACTCTTTGAGACATCATGGATAGATCTGGAGAGCATTATGCTAAATGAAATAAGCCAGGCAGTAAAAGACAAATACTATATAATTTCACCTGTAAGTGGAACCTAATCAACAAAACCAATAAGCAAGCAAAACACAACCAGAGACATTGAAATAAACAACAAACTGACAGTAACCAGAGGGGAGGAGAGAGGGGAATAGTGGGGGAAAATAGGGGAAGTGTCATCAAGGAACATGTATAAAGGCCACATGGACAAAGAAGAGGGAGTAGGATCGAGGGTGGGAGGCAGCGAGGGATGGGAGATGGGGTAGTGCTAGGGGGGGAATGGAGACAACTATTCTTGAACAACAATTAAAAAATCATAATTATTTTCCATTGTGGCAATGTCTAAGACTAGATTTTTTTTTAGGATATTATGTTTATGGTACTGGTGATTATAAGATAGTATTTTTAAAATAATCACCAAAAACAGAAAAATTATAAGAAGATGAATAATATGCACTAAAGGAAAACAGCAGTTTATAACATTAATTTCTAACAATATTTTCAACTAAATACAAGACACAAAATGTTTTCCATCTGAAACTACAGCATCGTATCCCTGCTATTCCAATCTGGTGTTAAAAACATCTGCTTCTTCCCTCTGCAATTTTGACAAATAGAGATTATCTTCTTACATCAAAGAAGCTTCTTAATTAATCTATTTCATTCCCTCAATGATATTCCAGCCACCATAGAACTTAGATGATAAAAATTAACTTTTGTCTAAAAACATTTTTAAGAGAACAATTTAAATTTTCATTAAGTAGAAATTTCATATGTTAGGATAACAAACAGGTATTTTCATACATTAGAATGATGAAAAGGTATTTTCCAGAAGATATAACACCTTGATTTTTCTTAGTTTTTATATCCCAGCACTTACCCTGCTTACAAGAAATTGAAAACCCAGTTTAGAAGAAAATGTGAATACATCTGACACAGGAAATGATTTGGTGCTAAATGCACTTAGTGACAAAATTGGTGAGAGACTGGGCTGGTGTATTCAAGATTGAGTCTAAAAAAACTGTTAGAAAAAGCCAATTGTTAAATGGGGCAGAGAAAAGCAAGAAGCATTACCATTTATGATTCCCAAAGACAGTTAACAGTCACCAGATATTCTTTCATCTGGCAAAACAGCAAAGCCTACACCATATCCAAAGTTATGGGCACAGAATGCCCCCACATTCTTGTTCTTTGTGCTTGACTTTGCTTTACTTTATTAGAAACCAAACCTCAAGGCATATTTAAAAAACAAAATGGAGAATTCAGTATTTTTAGAAAATTTGAAAATGTTAGTAAATACTGAAGCTGTAAAACAAAATGGTTCTGAATGAAGCAAGGCAATAAGGAAACCAGACACTAAGCTTTTTCTGAAGAGGCAGGATATCAACTTAGCTAGAGACAGGTGTCATTAGATGCATTTATCTTATCTTACCAAGTAAACATAACAAGCCATTGGGGGGATTTTCAATTTGGAAATATTTTTCCAAAAAAAATTTGTGTAAACAAAATTTTAAAATCATGTTGAGACTGCCTAATCAAATCTGCCTCTCAAAATAGAAAGCAGATTTTAGTGGTTCACCTGACAATAGCAGCAGGATCCACCATATGGCATTAATGTGTCTGGGACACAAGTGTTCATCATTGTAGGAAATTGCTCCGTTGGAATTGTTGTGTTGGAAATCACCTATCTCTCAGTAGAACACAATAAAAAGGGAGAGCCTTACCATCCATCTTTCTTAGAAAGGAACATCGTTTCCAATGTATTTTAAATTAAGTTCATCTAAAAAATAATTTAGGCTGGACATAACTCCCTAAGGTGTGGGTCATGTCCTGACCCTGTTTCTAGAAAGAAGCCTACACTTCAAAAGTGTTAGAGATAAGGTTGGTTCTCAGTTCTTGACCTTTTTCCCGAAAGATTTCATAACATGAATCCAGGTGATTCTGAAAGTATGTTTATTAAAATTGGGGACAGTGAAACAAAGGAAAGGCTTAAGATAGAAGGGGCAAGATCGAAGCAATAGCTGTGAACCTAGGCAGCACTGTGAGTCTAGTCAGCACTGCCTTGGCCTTTTAAGAAGTCACAGGGGCAGAAGTGAGCCAGCTGGGCTGTGTGGACCCTGGAAACAAGTCACAGAGGCAAAGAGGGGCCCTTTGGAGACAGGTTCAGGGGCTTAGCCCAGGACAAGTTTTCAATGCCCACTGCTCCCCTGGTTGCAACTGTCCTGGGAGCTTTTAGGGTTTAGCAGAAAGAAAACAAAGATATGTGATGGAGAAAAGAAGTGGGGGAAAGGTGAAGGCATGCTTCAGGGAGAGCATGCACTGGGTCCTTAGTCTTAAGAGTTTTTATGTGTTTTCTAAAGACAGGAATTTTAGGGGAAACCTTAGGGGAGGATATCAATAGAATGTTCATCAGCTTTCCAGGTGTGTTCTTTCAGGATCATGGTCTCTACTGATTGGTCAGCACTAGGACATGGGGTCACTACTCATTTCATGTGGTCCTGGTGGCAGCTGTGGCACCATTTTGTTTGGTTTTGCTGCTTTTATGGCCCTAGAGGTGAAACACCACTTAGGCCTAGATGTCATCTCTAGTTTGACTAAATCTCTGTCCCTGGGGTCAACAAACCTGAGGCTCTGTTCTTAAGATTATTTGATACTGATCAGAACCTCATTGTCTTAATTCTTAAGGAATTTTTCCGCAAGGAAGGAGGAGCTGGATGAATTAGGGTGCTGGATGAGGCTGGTTTGAAGCAGCTATCTGTCTGTTTCCCTATTCCACTTGCCCAAGAATTTTCCTAATTTCTTTCTATCCTGATTCACAAGTACTGTGCTTAGTGAGAAATGTGAGTTTCAGTACCACACATGGAAATCTATAGTAAGACACTCTAATGTCGAATTAATTTCTGAAAGTGTGTTATATAGAATATAAGGGAAGGAGGCAGAGGAGCTACTCAGTTTTCATTGAAACAAGTAGTGAGCTGCTGCAGGGGGTGGAAGATGTCTTAGACCACATGATCTTTCCATTGTCTAGAAAATGCTGAACATTTTTACTATAAAGAAGCAAGCCTAGATCATAAGGGATTTCTTTCTTGTACAAAACAAGATTTGAACAATTTGACCCCAGTTAAAGCTTCTAAATCACAAGACTAGGCAGAGTATATAAAACTCTAATAGTTGTTAAAAAGAGGCCCTTCACCTAACCCCTAAATTCTGTCATATTAGGTCTTCTAATTACAAAATAAAAGACCATTTAAAGGTTTGGCATTTCAGTCTTGTGAGAATTAAGTGCCAGAATAAAAGCAAGTGGTCTTGAATGCCTTACAGTGTTTATTTTCATCACACTAATTTAGTCACAGGGGATTGAAAAGATTGCCCTTACTTGAGGACCCAGATGCTTCAGAAGTTAGATTCATTTTTACTAAAAATAATTTAACAATGCCTTTTAAACTACTCCTACTTTATAGAGCAAGAACGATCTGTGATTTTCCTGAGAACAAAGGAATTTCACCAGTCATTCATTTCTTATACTATTTAAGGCTCTCTTTTAAATTGTATTGCAACTGATCATATATTGCACAACCCTCTACAACTCTGGACCCTAAAAGCAAAGCTATGTAAGTCTTTTTAACCTCAACTTCTGTTTTAATTAAAATAATTGGACATTGCTTTGCATACTTTCCAATATTTCTGGCTCCTCACTTAGATTTTTAAACTAGTCCTTTGATTTTGTTTTGTTTTGTTTCTTAAATAATGCAGTGAGAAAATGCTGTTCTTTTTTTTCCCCAGGGGTGCTAGGAATGGTACAATACTTGCAAATCAATAAATGTGATACATCACATAAACAAAAGACAAAAATCACATGATCATATTATTAGATGCAGAAAAATCATTTGATAAGGTACAGCACCCATTTATGACAAAAACACTCAGCAAAATAATAGTAGAGGGAACATACCTCAATATAATAAAAGCTATATACAAGAAACCTACAGCCAACATCATACTCAATGAGTAAAAACTAAAAGCTTTCCCAACTAAGATCAAGAACAAGACAAGGATATCTGCCTTCAATACCTCAATTCAACATAGTATTGGAAGTCTTAACCACAGTAATCAGGTAAGAAAAAGAAATAAAAGGCATCCAAGTTGGAAAGGAGGAAGTAAAACTGTCATTGTTTGCAGATGACATGATAGTGTACATGGAAAATCCTATAGACTTCATCCAAAAACTGCTTGACCTAATCACTGAATTTGGCAAAACAGCGGGATACAAAGTCAATATCCAAAAGTCAAAGGCATTTTTGTATACCAACAATGAAACAGTAAAAGCAGAAATAAAAAAAAAATCCCATTTGATATAGCAAAATAAAAATAAAATAAAATACCTAGGAATAAACCTATCCAAGGAGGTAAAAGACCTATATACAGAAAACTATACAACACTGAAGAAAGAAATCAAGGAAGACACAAACAAATGCAAACATATACCATGTTCATGGATTGGAAAAATGAATATCATCAAAATATCCATACTACCCAAAGCAATTTACAGATTCAAGGCAATACCTATTAAAGTACCAATGGCATATTTCACAGACATAGAACAAACACCTCAAAAATTTATATGGAACCATAAACAACCCTGAATAGCAGCTGCAATTTTGAGAAAGAAGAGCAAAGTGGGAGGGATCACAATACCTGATACCAAACTGTATTACAAGGCCACTGTAATACAAATGGTGTTGGGAGAACTAGACAGCTATGTGCAAAAAATGAAACTTGAACAACTTACACCATACACCAAAATAAATTCAAGGTGGATAAAGACTTAAATATAAGCTGTGACACCATTAAAGTCCTAGAGGAGAACATTGGCAAGAAAATCTCAGATATTCCACGCAGCAACATTTTTACGGATATGTGCCCTAGAGCAAGGAATATAAAGGAAAGAATAAACAAATGGGATCTCATCAAAATAAAAAGCTTCTGCATGGCTAAAGAAAACAGTATTAAATTAAAAAGACAACCAACTGTATGGGAAAACATATTTGCCAATAATACCTCAGACAAAGGTTTAATCTCCAAAATATACAAAGAACTTACACGACTCCACTCTAAGAAGACAAGCAACCCAATTAAAAAGTGGGCAAAGGCCTTGAACAGATAATTCTCCAAGAAGGACATACAGAGGATCCAGAGTCACATGAAAAGATGGTCAATATTGTTGTAGACTGCTCTGCCTAATTTTAGGAATAGTATCTCTACCCCTTGTAGCTAAGGGCGAGAGACGACCTTTGGAATGCCAGCCAAAGGAGACAAAGCTTGTCTCTGGTAGCAAACACTGCCTTAGTTCCTCTCCCTGCCCCCAGAACTTGGTTGGAAGTCAATGACGGGTAAGATCCCTCACAGTGGGGAGCAACCTAAGCCAGACTGGATCACCTGGGAGGCCTTCATGGAAGGACTGGGGGGGGGGGGGCTGCAACAAAGAGCAATGGACTCTTGCCCCCGGGCTTTGACAAAGCCCGAGTCCCCATGTCCTCTGGGAGAAGTGCTTCCTGGCTCTAATCCTCTTAAGCCTGAATACCTGTTGGGGAGAGGTGCAGCTCTTTGTTTGGCCAGAGCGTGCCCTTGGGAAAAATCTGGCATCACAAAGACTTGCTGATTAACCTGTGAAATCTGCTAAGAGTGCTTTCATTCATATGATAAGGGTCTGAGAGGAAATGAGTATGTCTCCCAAAGTTTCTGCAACTCTCTTCCTGACAGACACTGACTCAGATCTCTTTGTAATGTTATCTACTGTTTGATCCTTGCCACCCTGTATTCCTGTGTATTACAACCCAATAAAAGGCTATGGAGAAAGGTGCTGAGGGCCTTTTTCTCCTCAGAGAAACTGGCCACTCCTGGCCTCTTTCTCCCCAGAGAAACCGGCCACAGCCCACACCTCCATCCCCAAACAGATCTCCTCTTGTCTCGGCCATATTTATTCACTCGTGTGTCCGTGGCACCGGGGGGACCTGGAGAAAGTGGTTTCCCCCACACAATATCACTAGCTACCAGAGAGATGCAAATTAAAACCACAGTGAGATACCACTTTAAACAGGTCAGAATGGCCATCATAAACAAGTCCACAAACAACAAATGTTGGAAAGGTTGTGGAGAAAAGGCGACCCCAGTTCACTGTTGGTGGGATTGCAGACTGGTACCACCACTATGGAAAACAGTATGGATTTTCTAAGAAAACTAAAAATGGATCTGCCTTTTGACCCAGCAATTGCACTGCTAGGATTATATCCTAAGAACCCTGAAACACCAATCCAAAAGAACCTATGCACCCCAATGTTCATAGCAGCACACTTTACAATAGCCAAGTGTGGGAAGTAACTTAAGTGCCCATTGATAAATAAATGGTTAAAAAACTATAGTACATTTACACAATGGAATTCTATGCAGCAGAAAAAAAGGAGCTTCTACCCTTTGTAAGAGCATGGATAGAACTGGAAAGCATTATGCTGAGTGAAATAAGCTAGGAGGTGAAAGACAAATACCATATGATCTCACCTTTAACTGGAACCTAAATAACAAAACAAATAAGCAAGCAAAGACACTGAAATAGACACCGTCTATAACCAAAGACACTGAAATAGAGAACAGGGGACAGTGACCAGAGGTGAGAGGGGAGGAAATTTCAGAGGAAAAGGGGAAGAAGGGTTTACAGGAGCAAGTACAAAGGACACATGGACAAAAACTAAGGGGGGTAGAAATGGGAGGGAGGTGGGGAGCACTGGGGCGGGGGCTGGGATGGGAGTAAAAAACAGAAAACTGTACTTGAACAACAATTAAAATACATAAATTTAAAAATATATAAATAAGTAATAAAAGATACAGGATGACCAGCTTAAGATTTGTTGGTTCACTATGACAAGGAGACATGAAAGTACATGCATTGATGAGCAATGTGCATGTTCAGAGAAACCAAAAGACTTTTCAAGAACTGTGCTCTTGACTGAACTATAGCTGTGGAGAAGCTACAAACTATAGTGATAACAATTCAGTGCATAATCAATACAAGAAATGAAAGAGGAGACATGAAAGAAATCAATTCAGAGCAATTTTGGCTGTAAAACTTCATACAACTACAGCTGTTTCATTTCCATCCTTTCTCCCTGCTTTTCATCACTGAGAAGCATTATAATATTCTTTGATATAAAACAAAGCTATTAACTTGTAGAAATTCCACAAATATCTTTATTTTCACAGGGAATAACAGAAAATATAACTAAATAGAAACAACAACAATACCAAAAAAAAGCTTTTTTTGGAAGTAGCTAGAACCTCTTTGTTTTCTGTTCCACAGTCCGGGCCAAACGAGGAATAGCCCAGCCTCTGACACAAAACTGGCTTCTCTTACTTGGACTCTAATTACAACAGACTTTGGACAAAGCTTCTCAGGGAGTATCTTCTGCCTTCATAACTCACAGAGAGATAATGCAGGAGAACTCATGTTTATTTATTCAGCATCGATTATGTGCCGGGCTCTATGTTCCCTGTTTTATGTGTGGTCTTGCTGCATGACCATGCTATGAAGTAGTCATCTAAATATTTTATATATCAGGAAACTAAGGCTCACAGAAATGAGGTAATAAGGTAACTCATTCCTAGGCAAATCTGAGAATGCTACAGGGTTTAAACATATTTCATAAATATATTTTCCCCTATAAGTTAAAAACTCTTCTAAAAATTATCTATAATGGTGCATAATACTTTTTATCATGTATTAGGAACACAATTCTGGGCCAGTTTTAATTAAAAGATAAGCTTGGCTTATAATTATTAATATATTTGCATACCACTAATTAGCTCACCAAATCTTTAAAAGGAGTTCTATAGCACAGAACAAACAAGACTTTGGCTATCTTTATAAACAGTACTATTGTGCTTAAAAAATGTCTCCATAATTCAGATAAAATTAAACTTTAGTTACACTTAAATTATTCTCTTATTTCTAATTAGTCAGTCTACATTCAAGAGGTTGTTTGCTGGCATTCCAGTCTTTGTTAGTACATAGTTTGTTCCAACTGAATTATCTTTCAACATATCTTTTGAAATTTTCTCTTCCCTCCAGGAAATTCGACAGCCACAATGCCAACAAAATCATGTTCATCTCATGTTCCTATGCATTCTACTGGATGCTCAGCACTCTAGGCAAAGGCCTACCAGCCAGAAGGGGTAAAGAGAATGGAGAACAGATGTGTTCACTTGGTCATTCTACCAGTCATATTTGTACTGCACCAATCTCTCCATCAAGAAATTTCTAGGAAACTAGTCTAAGAATATTGGCATTAATGAAACAAGAAAACACATTCATCTTATGAAGAAAATCAAGTGCTTTCTTTAAACCTAAGGTTTATTTTTATTTAAAAACAATATATAAAATAAAACTCAAACACAAAAGTATCTTAAGCAAAACACCACTTCAACAAAGATGCTTCTGAAAATCAGTTGATCAGCATTAGCCCCTCTCTGGTGAACAGGATTTCTGGGATAAAAGTCATCTAGTCCCTAGACACTATCACCTCTAAAATTCCTCTAAACTCTAATTCCAGCCCTTCTAAAATTCTGTACAAGGTCGCTTGTTTACTTTGTCCAATCCGCTTTAGAAGTATAGCTTTCCTTTGCTTAATAGGCAATATATTCTGCTTTTTTTCTGAAATGGTACATTTTTGTAAAAACAATAAGGCTAACAAATTCCCCTTATTGCTACAGAGTAAAATTTACCTATTCCTTTCCCTATGAAAATTTTAATCTCCAGCATAAGCTGCATGTCATCTAAGGAAGCTTTCTTGAGGAAAGAGAAATAAAAGCTGATTGCTTTCTCAAATCTTATCATAACCCCCAAAAAACTATTTTTGATAATGAATAAACTGACAGTGACCAGAGGGGAGGGGGTGGGGGATAACAGGGAGAAGAAGGGGAAGGATCAAGTCAAGGAACATGCATAAAGGGCCCAAGGACAAAGATAATGGGTGAGGGTGGAGGATTGAATGTGGGAGGTGGGGGTGGGCAGGGCAGGGGAGAGAAATGGGGGGAAAATGAAGACAACTGTAATTAAACAACAATAATTTTTTTAAATTTTTGAGTGGAGGATTAAGACAGGTCAGTTACTAGGAACACCTGTTGTTCCTGCCACATAAGTCAATCAACATAGAAATGGACATTTGATTTGGGTCCATCTGAGTGTACTGTTGTTTTAAAGAAAACTACCCATGTGGTATATAGTGATTATTAATGCACATATACAAATCCACAAGCTGCTGGGCTTGGCTTATATATTATTGGATATGCTAATGCCTTACCCCCCAAGATAAGATAATTTGCATTTCAGAACTATCATCTCATTGTTTTTCTTTTAATCCCATCCCATGGTGCCCTGATATCTTCTACTCTTTCATGTCTTTTTACCTGGGACCACACTGCCCCTGCTGCCTAATAATACTTCCTCCTCCCCACACAACCACTTGCTTATCAATCTCACACTCATCCTTCAGGCCCAACTCAAACGTCTCTTCCATCCATCACCCTCACTTCCCTCGCTCTCCTCCTGTGACACTCTATATATGTCTCAAGTTACCTCTTTCCACATACATCTTATTTGTGTACCTCTCCCCTGCCCTAGGTATTCTATACCTCTTGAGAACATATACCTATCATGTGTTTTTAAAATATTTTATCTCCATGACTTTACATGTCAACAAATTACATACATATATTAGTATGTCCACTCACACGCATTGTTCATATAAAAATTCATCTGCAGCCCACAAAGTTACAAATTGACTTCCCCAATAGCTATCAGAGATATAAGGATTTGAAAGAGCAAACCAAACAGAGCTCGCTTTGATTTTGTATTAAAAAGATTGGGCTTGGTTGTGTCAACAGTTCAGTACAGAAACCATGAGCACTACTGAACTGTTTTTGTACAGTTGCTCAATATTCATGTCATTCTGTACAGTTGCTCAATATACACAAGGCAGCACTGGCGCTGCAATCTCTGTTTGAGTTGGGGTCCACAAGGATCAAACATGCTAAGCCAAGCAACTCAGTCCATCTGCCCCTAAAGAACTTGCATGGATGCCTAACTGGGTATTTAACATTCAATTCAATTAATATATGCTGAGTAAATGACAGATCACTTTATATCCTCATCAGTTCAAGTACTCCCATTCATGCCCAAGTATCATATTGAAGTTTTTGCTACAGAGACTTAGTGCAATTAGCTCAAAGACAACAATGTTCTTTTCACATTCAGTAATTTTATTTAATTTACGAATATGTACAAGTCTTCCAGGTATTCAGGGCCACTCTTTAAGGAGAGATGAGCAAGCTAATAAAGGATGGGGTAAAGGAAATTTAAAGGCTTAATTTTGTATAGACACTTTATAAACTTCTGGCATTAATGTCTACATTCCATTAAGATATACATTTCTTATAAAATAGGGTCTCCACACCTGCCTAAGTACAGAGAACCACAATATCACTTATTCCAGGACATCAAGCTTTAATAGCACCCAACTGGCCACCTTGTTCCTCTGATCTAGAGCATCTGTTACACAACCACTACGATCACGATACAATGTACTCTGGTAAGACACCTGTGAGGACTTTCCGTGACCTATAGAATATGCCCAAATGTCCAACCACCACTGAAAACCATTCACAGAGTGTCTTCCAACAAAGCACCCTGATGAACTCTCCTACTGTTCCACTAAATGTAAGTTTCTGTCACAGAAAAGCAACTTCTGTTTTCTAAGCTCTAAATTATGTACACACTGTGTTTAATAGCTGAAATATATTTTCTCATTTATTCCTTACAACAGT
Source organism: Artibeus jamaicensis (assembly GCF_021234435.1). Taxonomy (NCBI): domain Eukaryota; kingdom Metazoa; phylum Chordata; class Mammalia; order Chiroptera; family Phyllostomidae; genus Artibeus; species Artibeus jamaicensis. The sequence goes on along the minus strand of NW_026522030.1, from coordinate 36,536,359 downwards.
TCTGCCAGGGAATCATTATGTCTTAGATTAGGAGATGAGAAAACTTAAGCCTCAAATAATAATGTAACTCAACTCTTCTAAAGCCACACAACTAGATAATAATGTAGCTAGAATTTGAATATAGATTTTAAGCCCTCTTAAACCTAAAGCTATGTTGAACAGGCCTACAGCTTCTGACTTCAACCCTTCTCTCTATCCTCAGTGACCAGTATAATGCTGGGTACATAGTAGTCACTCAATAAACAAAAGGATCCTATGAGGTTTGCTTGTTTTTTGACTCTACTGAAAAAGCCCTCCTTCCCACTCTCTCTTTCCTTAACTCCCTTTCTAATTTTATATTCTTTCACAATGTTTTCAATAGCAGGCCTTTCCAGCTCATTTCTATACTAGAAAATCACAGTTAATGCTTTATTTCTTTGAAACATTTATGTTTCTGTTATCTTTATTTTTTCATTTACTTTTATTCACATATGGTCAATTCTTAAATTGAATACTTTATACCACCTAGCTAATGGACGGAACCCCAATGATAGCTTCTATAGCAATTTTCTGTGCTGGACTGTATTATACTTGCCTGCAATACTGTGAGATAACTATTGGTAAGGATTGCAGTTTTGATCATTTGGAGCAGTTCTGGTTCAAATATAATTTTTTGTGGGCAAATTATTATTTTAACTTGAACATGCTTTTATTTCTGTAAGAAACAAATGAACAGCAATTTTCTGAACCTACCACATCATCAAGGGCCAGAAAACTGGAGTGTGAATTAACATACTATCTGTGAGATTCATTACCTTCCTCTTTCCTGACCTGCAGAGCTGATGAGAAGCTCTCTTTGGTTGCTTGGCTCCCTTATATAGAAATAAATATAACAATCCGAGAGACTTGTTTTTTTTGCTCTGCCTTTTCAGTAGTGAAATAAAAAAAGAAGAAAAGAAAAATGTATTTCATATATGGTGACCTTTATTTCTAAGCTTACAGAACCAAGTATCTTAAATCTTCATGTAACTATAGCTAAAATTATGGAGCAAGAAGTCTAAAGTGTGTCACTGTAACTCTCTCCTTTCTATGGCACCTTCGAACTTTTGAAGAGGTGGGGGTAAAATTAGGTAGGTTGCTTTATTCTCTGAAAGTAATTTGGCAATGTAAGGTCCAATCTTAAGAGTGCTAACAAATGAATGGAAAATCATTTAAAGGAATTCATAAGAGATGTGGGTGTGTGTAAAAATCTCTAGTAAAGATATAATATTAATGATTATTAAAAAAACATTTATGGCACTAGATACACTTCTCCAAAGATGAGAGAAGATTATTTTGGTTTTTATAATGAATCTACTCCATTCTCAAAAGTCCCTTTTCACCATAATGATGTAGCCTCTCTCCCTCTCATTTCCCTTGTGGCCATTACTTTTGTTCTTTCTCTGCCCTGCTTTTCAGTCCATTTTAATGCCTTCCACCTTCCTGACTCTATTGAAAATACCTGAAAAAGGTCACTGGTGCCCTTCTTGGACTCCATTTAGTATTTGATGATGCTGTTGTCCATTCTCTTTTCTTAACTTTTATGACTTTACTCTCTCATATTAACCCAAACTCTTTTCAAAGTTCAGTTTCTTGAATGAATTCAGGTCCCAGATTCCCCCCTTCATTTCTTATCCATGTTCATTTCCCATCCTTCTCCTTCTCTTCCAATGCTTCCTAAAATAACTATTTTCCCCCTTTAGTTTAAAATAACACTATTGTGCTAGTTATTCATTTTCTATCTCTTATCCTCAACTTTCTAGTTGTCTCAAAAACTGAAGTTTAAATGATCTGTTAAATTTGTTCACAAAATATCTCATCTCAAATCCAGTAAGTCCAAATTAAACACGAACTTGTGTCTTTTATTTTCCAGACTTCTTTTTATTCTCGTGCATTCTCTAAGTCAGTGGATAGTGTTGCCATTCAGTAAATCATTCAAGTAAGAAATCCCAAATGCAGAAGTGCAATGTGGATTATGGAAACTATGCTACTAATAAGTGGTTTGATATTGAAAAGTGACTTACACTAACTGGAGTTCAATCTCTTTATTATTATCAATGTGTAATGCTTCTGTGTTTCTCACATTTCAGCATTCATTAAAGCATCAACTATAAATTCATTGGTAAATGAATGGGTCAAAAAAACCGTGGTACATTTACACAATGGAATATTACTTAGCAGAAAGAAGGAACTCCTACCCTTCATGACAGCATGGATGGAACTGGAGAGCATAATGCTAAGTGAAATAAGCCAGGCACTGAAAGACAAATACCATATGATCTCACCTGTAAGTAAAATCTAATCAACAAAACAAACAAATGACTAAAATAGAACCAGAGACTTGGAAATAAAGAACAAACTGACAGTGACCAGAGGGAGAAAAAGAGTAATGGGGGAAAGAAGGGGAAGGGACAAGTAGAGGAATGTCTATAGAGGACTAATGGGCATGGACAATGTGGGGGATTGACTATAGGGGTGGGGAGGATGGGATGGGGTGAGCAACAGGGAAAAAGGCAGAACAACTGTAACTGAACAGCAATAAATAAGAACAAAATGAAGAGAATTCAGTGTACATCCAAACCATTGAATTTAGATAGCAAAAATAAACGTACATACATATAGATTTTAAAATAAAAAATTAACATTTACAGTGTAATTGATACTGAAATTGTCTCATATTGTTGAGAGGAATGATACTGTTTGCCCTTTCTGTAATTTGTTATGGTAATGAGTAGCCTGATCAAGTTTTTCCCAGTTACCCTTCATTACTACTAAATAAAAAGAAATTTACAATTATGGGTCATGGAAATACTTATTAAGTGTTTGTTGGCTCTTCCTAACAGTTCAGAATTTCCCTTGGGAAGGGGATGAGGACATACCATGTGTGGGAGAGACTAAAATAGATACTTGGTGACCAAGAAAGTCGACTGTGGCAGAGACTATGTGGTCGCTGCATCCTGTTCATCTCTTTCTCGCACACACAGCTACCCTGTGTTTCTCACCATCTCTTTAGTTGCATGTGGCCCTGTTGCTGCATTATAGCCAATACAATTGAGCAAAAGAATACATTCTACCTCCAGACCCAGTGAGTCCAGGAAAACCTCCCAAAGGTGATCGCTGGTTGGAGTGAATATGGCCCTCAGTGTGAACCTGCTCATCATAAACTGAGGATGGTGACACCACAGGACAGAAAGAGCCTGGGCCCTGAGTTACTACCTGGAGGACAGCTGCAAAACCAAGAGCGTCCTCCCTGGTTTCTGACATGAGTGAGAGGCAAAGTCCTATGGTGCTAAACCACTAGATTTACCTGCCACAGAAGCAAGCTTTACTTTAACTATTACACATGCATTAGGAAACATTTTTCCCCACATATAATGGGTTTTACTGTAATATTAAAAGTATACTCTAGTTGGAAGTATGAAGTTCTTTAGAAAAAAAGAACCTTGATTTTAATTAGTTCTGAGAACTCAGCTAGACTTGAAAAAGTGATGAGGTATTATCAAAATAAATACAACAACAAAAACAACCAAGAATAATCACCCTGAACCAATTTCTAAGTAGGTCCTCATTTAGGATCAGCGGCATATATATGGCACAGAGAAACAGTGACATCCTATCTCTCATTCCATTAACTATGAAAAGAAGCAATGTAGAACAGAACAGACATCAACCATCACTTTAAAGAGTACCGTGAAACATAGGTGTGTGTGTGTATATAAATATATACAATAATATGTGTATATCATAAATATATACATATATTTATATACACGCATATATATACATTTTTAACTACTACATAATAGTGTTTGATTATTTGCTATACTGTTATATTTATTTAGTTTCCAAACTTCTTGAACTATTGGTTTTTTTTTCTTTTTGAATACATTACTGTAGTGAAATAACAAAGCAAAAACACACAAAACAAAAAACCCATCACCCACATTCCTCTCTCCAATTGCATAATTTTAAATCTGTCATCTTTTGCTCCTAGTTCATTGTATATTCAATATCTGCACTTGCCCTGTAACGTCATGGATAGAGTTTCTAGTCTACGTTTTCTGTTAATAAAGGCCACGTGTATTTTGCCATGCTCACTCTTTCCCCCCGCATATGAACTACCCTGACACTGTCACCTCCTCCTGACTCCACTCCAGTCATCTTCCAGTGTGCAGTTTCCTAACTGACACCCAGCAACTAAACTCCCACTAAACCAAATAAATATCAGAAATATTAAGAGTTTCTCTTTTCTTTAAATTTTATTTTGCAATACTCACAAGACATCTACACATTTCCACAGAAAACTAAGACAGGACTATTAAGGCATTGTTTATGCATATAGATACAACTGCATAGCATTCTGCTATAAAGCAGGATGACATATAAGTTGTTTGTGAACAGCTTATAAGATGATTCAATTATTAATATTTTAACAGGACTGGGTTACAGAGTTCTCTAGTGTGGGCTTCATAGGATGACAGAGATCTCAGGTTGTTATTTTTAACATTTTCTGACATTTGCTTTGTGCTTGCTCTGAGCATCTTCCCAAGTACAGCTGATGTAAGGAAGCTTCCCATAGAAGACTCCTAGGCCCAGCAATCAGCTGGACGATGAAGGGTTGTGTGTCAGGTTAAACTTCCATACTCTTGGTTGTAATGCTTTGGTAAAAAATCATCTTTAAGAGTTTCAAATATGCAACCAGACTGCCCAGGTTTCAATGCCAACTATGCCACCGACATTGTCATTTACTCTTTGCACCCCTGTTAGTGAGATGAAGCTAATGATAGGGCTTACCTTGTAAATGTGTTGTGAAGAATAAACAATACAATTTATGTAAATAGCTTTAAACAGTGCCTGATACATAGTAGATATTAGAAAAGGATTCTCTAAGCAAGGACTGCACAAATACTGAATAATATATTTTTCTTTGGTAAAGGAGTTAATATTCCAAAATTGGCAAGTAATACCATGGTATGACCTGACTATTTGAAAACAATATCGATTATTTAAAGCAAGGTTGCAAGTTGGTAACCTAAGAGTTTGGTTTGGCCAGCACACATGTATTACTGGTTCTGCTTCTCTGATTGACACTAACTGATACACACTCTCTGAGGAAGGGCTGGTTCCAGAGAAGCTTTGGGGCAGGACCAAGCTGTTTACAATTCTGGCTTCACCACCTAGCCACATCATACACATTTACTAACCTTTCTTGGCTTCATTCTCTTTTATCTGCAGATCTGGAAAGCATTCTCCTCATAATGCATATTCAAAATTATTTTTACCCCCTCTTCCCTTTTAACATGTCTCAGTAACTTGCAGCCAAATCCACCATGCTTGCTTTTATACCAAAATATAATAAATTCCAGTGTTTTTTTTATTTGCTCATTGGTTTAATCAGCCAAAATTATGTCTTAAAGACTCAGTAGGGGCTGGGTAAAACTGAGTATTAATGTTAGATTCTAGGAAGGCAGAATACTCTGGAGATAGACTGCTGAGTTGAAACTGCAGCTTTGCTATGAACTACACTAGCTGTGTGACCTTGAAATTGTTGCTTGACCTCTATGTGTCTCAATTTCCTCATCTGTAAATGATTATAGTTGTATTTACTTCTTAAGTTTGTTGTGAGAATTAAATGAGTTAAGATAACTATGGTGCTTTAAAGAGTTCCCAGCACAGCATGGGAGTTTTGTACAAGCATCAGCTATCAGCAGCCATCATTATATTAAATGCCAATTTAGTGCCGCATGTAGCAACAGAATTGTTAGTAATCCCATTTTAAAGATGCAAGTGTAAACAGAGAGAAAGATTGTCCCTATGAAATATATACTTTTTTTTAAGCTTTAGTCTCAAAGCTTGAGGCTAAATGGAGCTCAAATATAATGTGTTCCACTTTGAATGTGCTTGAGTTTTATGAGTACCTGTTCTTAGGTGTGCTTCTTTATCCTAATGGGGTGGAAGATAGTTGGGGAGGAATGGAGCTAGACAGGACAGTGAAGGGGTTGGAATGGTGCCCATGCCAAGTTTGTTGGGCACTTTAAAATAAAATTACATGTAATGCTATGTGAAGTATTAAAACACATTAGGGGTTGTTTGAGGACACAGACAAAATAAGAGCTGTGTTACTAATTATGCACTTTCCTGTAAAATATGTTTTTACGCTTTGAACTATACACTATGTTGTCTGAAAGATATGAGCTCAAAAATGACTCATTCTTCCCAAATTTTCATTTTGTATAGTCGCGAAAGTGATTCATTCACACAAATTAATAAATGTCTCCTGTCACCACAAGGAACAGATTGAAGTGTCTACTGGTACATTTCATGAACAATGACAGAAATCCCTGTGTTTGCACACTGCGATTTTAAGAAAAATGAAGGTGTGAAAGAGTCACCTCAGGGAAAGAAATCAGGCAAATGAAGCCTTGGCTTCCATTCTAAGGACAGTCTTTGGGAATTTGAAAGGAAAAGATGAGGGATATTAGATGGCTGGGATAAAGAGAAAGCTTACCAAGAAGAAAAAAATGCATAGGTTTGCAAAATACTTTGCAGGGCAAAAATGATTTGTAGTATCCTAAATGGGTTCTCTGACTTACCCCAATATACCTCAGACAGTCTTTACAGAGTGGTCTTTTCAACAGTTGGAGTGGGCACAGAAGCTAAACAAGGAGACTAAGTAGCTATTAGCACAAATAAATAAAGTTGCTCTTTTAAGTCAGTGCTGTTTACCTGGACTCTGGACAAAAATGATAACATTTTTCCTCCAGGATCAAGCAACCAATTTCTACTAAAGTTCTTTTTTCTTTTTTTAAAATTTTATTTATTTATCTTTAGAGAAAAAGGAAAGGAGAAAAGGAGAGAAATATCAATGTATGGTTGCCTCTCGTGCATCCCCTGCTGGGACCTGGCCTGCAACCCAGGCATGTGCCCTGACTGGGAATTGAACCATGATCATGTGGTTCACAGGCCTGTGCTCAATCCACTGAGCTACACCAGCCAGGGCTAAAATTCTTTTTTCTTAAATAAAAGAATTAAGATACTATAAAAATACCTAACGCGTCACCAACAATCACAGACCTAATTCCTGGGATAAGTAATATATCTCATATATTTTCACCTTTTTTAAATGAAAAATTGGGATTTTTCAATAGAGTACACAATTAAATCAAATTGGTCATCATTTCCTAAAGTGACTTCTTCATAAGAGATAAAGAAACAAGTGTGAGATCTACAACTGATGTTGTAACAGATGCTGCACATCATTTGGTTAATCCTTCACCATGTGGAATTTGTCACTTTATAGTGTGCACTATATCGTATTTCCATGTAGCAATGGATAGTGTAATCAAAGGGAGCCCCGTGAATCAGTTATTGTTCAAAATGAGAATAAATTTTAAAGTATTTTTAAATATGTCATGTAAAACTGATTGCTGTTTTTAATGCTTTCTAACAGACTTTCACTGCCCTTTCGAAGAATCAATTTAAAAAAACATAAATTAAAAAACATAACAAGTTGATAATGTCATTTTTATTTTTAGTAGTTCCCCAGTACAGCTTAAGTTTTTCCCTTAGGTATCCCCAAATTATGCTGATTCAATCTTTGATGAAAATTGTACCCCTCTTCCCAAAGCTTTCTTTTCTTAGGATCACACCTGACCAATGGAATGAGGTATCTTATATGAGAGGGCTGCAGAGGAGGGGTGGAAGCTGAAAGGAAAAGGCCAACATTATTTCAAGTTTGTCCTGTCCCCTCCAGTCCTGAAAAGAAGAAAAAGAGAGGTCTTGAAAAGAGAATTAACTTTTGGAGGTGTTTTGCCAAAAAAAAAAATCAGGGTAAAGATGATATTATTGAGTTTTAAAACAATGATTTTTATCTGGCATGCCTATTTACCCCAGATTGGCTTTTGCCTTAGATGGAACTGTCCACTGAATAAAAAGCATTTGAAACACTTGAAATTCTACAGTTAGACTTTCATCCTTATCTCCAAACTTGAAATAAAAGTCAGTAGAAGTGAAAGATACAGAAACATTTGATGGTGGTGTGACGGGGGGAGCAGGGAGGTGTTAGGGAATGAAGGGGGGAAATAGAACAACTGTAATGGCATAATCAATAAAATATATTTAAAGATAAATAGCTCAAATTGCTCTATGAAGGCCAAATTTGGCTTGCATTAATTACATTGGTTCTATGGTAAAAGTCCAAGAGTTAAGAACCTACTTAAGTCTTCGAAGACAAAATAAAATATTCTATTTTTATTAATGTTAATAAAGCTTACAAAAATTAACATTTTTATAAATTATGTAATTATAATTATATACCACCATAGGAATAAACCTCATGATCAAAATAATATCTCAGAATATTTCTGTGGTAACTGCTAAACTGCCCACCATAATCCTCCTCTTATTGCCCTACTTCCCAAGGTAAAGAGTGAAATGACCAGAGATATATATACATAAATGTAACTCAGTGACTGAAAAATTATTGTGAAGTTTTATTACATATCTTAAAACCCTAGTAAACCTAAAACATTGCCAGTTGTGCAAAACCGAAGACCTTAGTAGCAGTCCATGAAACCATTTACTTGTGAGAATTCACATGAATATAGAACTCTTGGCCCATCCAGACCCAACGTAAACCTTGAAACTTCAATCCTTTTCACTATTCATATGCTATGCTTAGAAATTGAATTCTGGCCATTGTTAAAGTAGGAAAGAGTGTTTAGCAAATTGATACCCCATTTCTATTCTGCATCATGATGGCTAATTCTGCTTGCTTTTAAAGAAATAAGTTTGTAATTTATAAATATTAGAAAATGAATGAATTGTCATAAGCAAAGTTTACTTTTAAGTGTTAACTCAGACAAGGAAGCCAGTTCCAAGAGTCACCTTGAGTTAAAACATCTGACCAAGGAAAGGAGCTTTCAATTAGAGAGAGATTGAATAGTGGGGGGAAGAAGGATAAAACTTTTTTCCTTCAACAATTATTCTCTAGCATGAATATCAAATTGATGGAACAAAAAGAAAAAAAGTTTCACAATAATCTCTAGCTAAACAGTACCAGGTAGTGAAGCCACCTTCTTTGTTCTCCAACATCTGACAAATCACCATTGGAACATGAAGATGGTCAGTGAGCTCCGCAAAATTCGAGGGAGAGGGTAGGAGCACCTGCTGATGAGAAAGGGGACCGATCCTTGGCAAGGAGAGCGAGCAACTGCCCACCGGCCAAATCCACCTCACTGTCTGTTCCCATATGACCCGTGAGATAAGAACAGTTTTCACATTCTAACATGGTTGAAAAAATCAGAAGGATAATATTTCAGAACGAATGAAGTTCACATAAAATTTAAGTGTCAGTGTCCACAAGAGAGTTGTACTGGAGCACAGCCATGCACATTCATTGACTCCTGTCCATGGCAGAGTTGAGTCTCTGTGACAGAGTTCACGAGGTGCACAGACCCTAAGGTGTTTCCTAGCTGTCCCTTTACAGAGAAAAGTTTGCCGACCATTAAACACAAGATTAGGTTTCTTTCTTTGGTTTATTGTTCTTAAGCTTAGAATAACTTTTAAATCTTTATAGTGGTGTCATTTATCACAAGACCATTATTTGTTTTTTTTTTTTTTACTTTACCCTTTCAAGGAAAGATTACAAAACAAGTGAGAAATGTCAGATTCTGAGGCAACTAGGAAGTGGAGTGCATTCAAGAGATATTACAAAGATCCCAACTTTTACATGGTGACCAGAAGGCCAAGACAAGGCCCCTATTTTGCATTGTCTGTAGCTACTTCTTGTATAAATTAGTGATCCCATCTATTGACTTTTAAAAGTCAAGAATGCCCAATTTTTTCTGGTTCTACAGACACATAATAGTACCAGTTTGCCAGAGTAGAGCCAGGTACAAATTTATATTGACCTTGAATACTTAAGTCTAAAGAATGTGGTATTGGGATATTTTTAATGTTTTCTTCAAATGCTTCCTTTTCTTTCTCCAAGTTTCAAAAATAAAGTCATTTTACTTGGGATGTAAGATTATTTCTCTCAAATGCTGTCTCAAAATTCATAATTTCTGAAAAGATATCGAAACTCCTAATTATGCAAAGGGATGGGTTGAAGTCGGAAGCCTCCAACTTATTTAACGGGTATAAACAAGATCGAAGGCAGCCTGCCAGCATGCCCAGAGTGAAGAGCAGAGGCTGAGAGAACTGAAAAGAAAGTCTTAGAAACGAGCAGCAGTTACAGGAATGGACCCCGAATCACAGCTTAGTGTATTAGATCAGTCAGAATTTCCACACATCACAAAAAAATGTTAGTAGTAGTAACACGGTTTGGAGATTCCTTCAAAAGTTTAATGTATCTGTATCATGCAACTCAGTAGCTCCAGTAGTGAGTATCTACCCAACAATAAGAAAAACCTACAGGCACACAGACTTGCTCATGAATGTCCATAGCAGAGCAATTTGCAGCAGCAAAAAGGGGGAAACAACCTAATAGCAGCAACTGCTCCAAACTCTCTAATTACAGCTATCAAATAATTCATCTTTCCTGTGTGGTGGCTCCATTCATCATTCTTAAGTTTTATCACATGTCGTTTTCCTTTGAAACCTTTGATGGCTTTCTATTACTAGCAGGATTTACACTACCAAACCTCCTTTACAGGCGCTCCTTACAGGCATCGTGATTGCAGCAGTACGAGACTGATGACCAGTCTCTGGACATTCCATACCTCTGCTTCTGTTGGTTCCTCTGCCTGAAATGCTCGTGCCCATCTCATTCTCCTAGAAGCTCATCTTTCAAGGTCAAATGAAATAGACTCTCACCCTTGATGCCTTTCCCGAATCCTTCCAACTTTCCCGGGTAAATTATCCCATTGTTTTGGACCCAGAGGCCTCTTCGCAACTGTCATCATTTCATGATTTTTCACTTTTTAGTAGAAGTTATTATTATATATCTGTCCACCCTATTAACATAAACCCTCACTACTCTATGTTCTGTGAGGATAGGAAAAATGTTTTATTCATGTCTTACTCACAAATGCCTGACAAAAGGCTGTGGTTCATAAAGTTTTTGTTAAGTGACTAATATCTGTGAACACTACACACATTTTTGGTAACATTCACTTTATTTAAAAAAATAAACTTTTAATTTTAGAAGAGTTTTAGGTTTACAGAAAAAGCATGAGGACGGTCCCCCATACCCAGTTTCCTCTGTTAACATCCTATATTAGTAAGGTACGTTAGTTCCAATGAATGAACCAATATTCATACATTATTATTAGCTGAAATCTATACTTTATTCAGGCTTCCTTAGCTTTTACTTTGTACCTTTCTCTATCCTAGGATCCTACCCCAGACACCACATTACATTTAGTTGTCATGTCTCCTTCAGCTCCTCTTAGTTGCTATAGTTTCTCAGACATAGGATTCTAGCCTATGGATTCAATCTTGTAGTCATAGGATTACAAGATTTCTTAACTCCTTTGATTTTCAGTTTAAGAGACTCCTTCCAGAAGCAATCAGACTTAATTTTTTTTTCCTTTGAGCTTGGATCACTACCAATGGATGCACTAAATTTTCTTGACATCCTCAGGAATCTGAAGTCCACTATTAAGAAACTGGCCAATTTATTTAAGTATGAAATAAACTTGAATGAAATCTCTAGAGTGCCAGTTGCACTTTGGGAAGGAACTGAGGGGTTTTCTTTGCTGGCAGTTATAATTGTATAAGGCATTTACTCATTTGCTGTGTTAAAAAATCTATCCACTGTTTTTCTTTTTGCCTCCCTTTTTTTTGTTTGTTTGTTTAATGCCAGCATGAATAGACATTTCAGCACAAAACAGTTTGTATCACTGAGTAATAGGGAGACCTTTGAAGTTACTTACAACATATGTAAATGCCTGCTCCCTAATGGGTTCACAGGATGGGAGGATAAAGGCAAACGTTATAGCTAAAGACAGAACAGAAGCTAATAGGCTGGAGCCAGCAGAAATTTGTGGAGAAGGGTCCAGGATATGTCTACTGTGAAACCTAATCATTTGATGAGTGAAGCAAGAACTTATACCTTGACTGTAACCAAACTATAAAATTACTGACACAATTTTGCTCCCAACTCAGGGGACCTCTAAAATTCTTGGTTATTTATTAACAAATGTGATTTTATTAAAAGGAAGAGAATTACTGCAAACAATTTAGTTGTAATACTGGTCATTCTACTAATTTGTATATATCTTAGAATAAGTTGATCTTATAGATATCTATCAAACAGATTAAAATAAATTCAGAGATATTTATTCTTATTTGTTGTTATCAGTTCTTGGTGAATAATAAGGGAATCAAAAATTATAAATCACTTTCATACTGCAGTTGCCTAGTAGGGCTAACTGAATAATTATACTTTAATCTACATAAAATAATAAAATATAGCCCTTTCTTTGGCAGAAGGTTGGAAATTTGATTGGCCTTTGTATCTGCATTTCAGCACATTCATTCATATCGACTTTTAGATGCATGTCCATAGAGAGAAAGGTAGCTTATTTGTTAATTACTCTATAGGGCTGAACGCAAAATGAAGAGTTAAGCCAAGGGCATGTTTGCACTAAATTCAGTATGATACCTGGCGCATAGATATTTAGTTAGATCTTCTCCCCTATAAATTTTTTGAAGGAAGAAATTAATTTTTATCTTTTCATCTCTGCAGCTTAATAGCACTAGGCCCATACTGGGTAGTCAATGCATGCAGCGACAGTATTAAATTGAATGTCAACATTTTAGCCTTATCCCTTGGGAAAGAGCAAATACTTCACAGATCCTCAAGAAAATCTACTTCATGAGAACACCCTAGTGAGATCAGCCTTGCACATGCACACTTGGTGGCCCTGTCCTAGAACATTGTGTCTCTTATGGATTCTAGACAGTGCAGTGGAATTCATGGCCATATGTTTAGCAAAGACATGCCATGCCAAGTTCAGCTTATTACCCTCTGCAGACACTAAATGTATATGTGTGTCAGGGATGGGGAGAGGGAACAGAGGGATGATTCATGTTTGTCCTCTATGACCAAGTAAGATGGTAAGCATAGCGGTCTTCTGCCTGGGTACCTTACCACTTCCCTGCAAAGTCAGCGTTTAGGTTCATGGTATTTAGTACAGTATCATTCTTACCCTGTGCACTATAAAATTTTATTAATGGATTAATGCCATTTAATAAAATATCAGGCTAAGGATCAATGGAAAAACTTTGACATACAAAGGTTTAATGCAAGGATTTAAAGTATGAATTAAACTCACATTCTCTTGATTAAATCCAATGTTCCTTCATTGGGTCATTCTACTTTGGTGAAAACTAAACAGCTGAATTGGGAAACAAACCAGCAAACTTGGAGTCATGGACATAAAGTTTTAAGCAACAGTGCAGCCTGGCCACAGTGACTCCTCCAGGGCCCTTCTGTTTAACCATACTTGATGGCAGTCTGGGGGTCCAGAAGAAATCGGAAGACTCATTTACCACCCAGCTTATGGCCCTGGAGTGACCATGACCTAGAAAAAGAGGAATTACTGTTTTCCTCCAAATATTTTCTTGCCACACTGCAAATTAATTCACTTGAATCAGACCACATCCATCTGTGGTCCCGCAGTATTTTGCTTTAACATTTATCATATTCTGTCTTATATGCAAATTAGTTACTTTTATGACTTTCTGTTGTGAGGGCCTCACACATAGCCTTTTATTCTAAGACAATTGAAAACTGTGAGGATGGCCGACCCAGAGCACTGCTGGGATCATGGGAGGATGTGGGTGTGCTTGTGAGTTAGTGACAATGACTCAGAGAGAGAGGGAGGTAGAGGTCCAAAAACCAACTAAAATCAACATCCTTAGAGGAAATATTTACCTATTGGTTAAAGTCTAGGCCAAGTGTCCATAAACTATGCTCTATGGGCCAAATCTGGCCTGGCCCTGTCCTAGACAGCTTGTGAACACAGCCATACTCGTCCATTACCTGTGCTCTGTGATCACAAGCCCAAACCATTTACAAATCATCTGGCCATATACTGGAAAAGTTGCTGCCCTAGAGCAGGGCTGCAGAATCAGGGTAACATGCTTTTTAATATTAAAAATGATATATGTATTACATAAATTATATAATTTAAAATTTTCTAGTAGCCATATTAAAAAAGTAAAACTGAATTATTTTACTATTTTAATCCAATATACTTCAAAGCCCCCCAAATTGTTAATGAGATATTTTACTCTCTTTTTCCCATACTACATCTCTGAAATTCAGTGCATGCTTTGCACTGAAATTGCATGGGCATCTGGACTAGCCACATTTCTGGTGTTCAGTGGCCACAAACATTACATGATGCTGGTCTTGAGGTCCAAGTGTGGCAGTGACATGATGCGGACAGAAGTGGCTGTGTGATCAGGCCTTGGCCAGGTCACTAATCTAAACACTCACATTTGAACTCAAGGAGCCCTATCAGGCAATGGGCAACTCTGGAAACTGTGTTAAATGAATCAGGGAGTAAAACACAGGTAAGGTAGAAAGAAAGCAAGACAGTTAGAATGTGCCAGAGGGAGAGAATGAAGGAAATACAGACACAGGAGATAAAGCCATCAGAGTCGCTACGAATGAATATGTACGCCTGGCTGTTTGAAGTTTAATAAAATTAATAAAATTAAACATCAATTTTTCTACCACCTAGATTGGAAACAATTGTGACATTTGTTATGTGCCCTTAAAGGATCATGAGGTCCTGAATGGCAAAACCTATGCTACATTCACCTTATGCAATCATGGAAATTACCATGGTGCTTGGCCCTTAGTGTGTGCTGAAAATGCATCTGTTCAAGTGAAACGAAGCAGTGGACTGTTGATAAATGGGTAAAGAATAATCGACTGTCTTTGTGAATGACTAAAAATACAATGGTCAGCCATTTCTCAGCGACTGATAACAGTTTCTATCTCCCCAGAATGCTTGGGGTTTAATAAGGATCAGAGTTGGAAAGTTACATAAATAAAGTCTACTAACAGAGAGCATGCGTTATCCTGGTGATAAAAGAAATGATCTTTTAGTCTTTTGGCTGTTTTATTGGGAGGGAGCATGAAAACTCCGAACCACAAGTTGCCTGCATGTATTCTTTCCAATAATTAAAATAAGTAACTTTAACAAAGTGACCTAATACAAAGGTGCTTATAGGCTAACTTGGACAAAAGCAAAAAAAAAAAAAAAAAAAAAAAAGGCCCAAAACTCTGTATTTGCAAAATAGATGTGGTTCAAATTCCTTATGCCTTTACTCTGAGTAATTTAGGAGCACTGATATGCATAGCTTTCAAAGCAGTGAAATACAAAATTGGACATAAACTGAAGACAACCAAAGGGTACAGTCAAGCTTCCAAGACTTGGGATTGCAAATGTGGTTCTGCTACTTCCCAAGTCTCCTATCTCTAAAACACATATAACAGACAAACTTCTTTCTTTCACAAACTTCTTTCTTCAGACTTTTTCTTTCACATTTAACAGGCAAACTTCAAACTACTCAGACCACAGTAAAGTATTTGTCACAAAACAGAGAGAAAATGTCTATTTACTACTTTTCAGTTTCACTAGGTTTCAGAGCCACAGTTTAACCAGTGCCATGTAGCAAAAGTTCCCCAACGGTGACACAGGGGAGAAAGTAGTGTTCTTCTATGAAATGTGGCTACTTGACATCTACATTGTGGATGCATTTAGACTGGGACAATAAGACAATTATATTCACCAAAATATATAAGGAACTCATGCAACTTAACACCAGAAAAACAAACAATCTGATTTAAAAAACAGGCAGAGATCTGAATAGACATTTCCTCATAGGCCATACCAATGGCCAACAGACACACACGAACATTCTCAACATCCCTAATTGTTAGAAAAATGCAAATTAAAACCACCATGAGATATCCCCTCACATCTGTAAGACTGGTTGTCATCAGTAAATCAGCAAATAACAAGTATTGGTGAGGATGTAGAGAAAAGAGAATTCTTGGGGAACTGTTGGTGGGATTGCAAATTGCTGCAGCTTCTGTGAAAAACAGCATGGAGTTTCCCCCCCAAAATTAAAAATAAAACCACCACAAGACCCAGAAATTCCACTCTGGATATGTATCCAAAGATATACAAAATAATCATTCAAAAAGATATTTGTACCACTATGTTCATTGCAGTATTATTTATAATAGCCAAAATATGGAAGCAAGGTGTGTCCATTGGTGGACAAAAGGATAAAAAATGCTGTGGTACATATTTACAATGGAGTATTACTCAGCTCTAAAAAGATACAATCTCGACATTTGCCATAACCTGGATGGACCTAGAGAATATTAGCTAAGTGAAATAATCCAGATGAAGAATGACAAATACAATATAATTTCATTTATATGTGGGATCTAAAAAACAAAAATAATGAACAAACAAAACAGAAACAAACTCATAGATACAGAGAACAAATTCATGGTTGACAGATGGAGGAGG
Organism: Artibeus jamaicensis; assembly: GCF_021234435.1. Classification (NCBI taxonomy): domain Eukaryota; kingdom Metazoa; phylum Chordata; class Mammalia; order Chiroptera; family Phyllostomidae; genus Artibeus; species Artibeus jamaicensis. The sequence continues at coordinate 36,519,836 of NW_026522030.1, read as the reverse complement.
GGTTGGGGCATAGGTGAAAAGGTGAAAGGGGTTAAGCAGTAGAAATTGCCAATTATAAAAATAGTCATAGAGGTGTAATATACAGCATAGGAAATATAGTCAATTGTATTGTAATATCTACATATAATATCAGATGGATACTAGATTTGTTGGGGTGATTGCTTTGCAAGGTATGTAAATGTCTAATCACTATGCCGTACACCTGAAATTAATATAATATTGCATGCCACTATAGTTGAAAATAAATTAAAAAAATCAAACTGTAAAAACCCATGGATAGACCTGAGGGTATTATGCTAAGTTAAATAAGTTGGCCAAAGAAAGGCAAATGCCATATGATTTCACTTATATGCAGAATCTAAAAAACAAAATAAACAAACAAACAAAACAGAAACAGACTCATAGATACAAAGAACAGACTGATGGTTGCCAGATGGAAGGGGGTTTAAGGAGCAGGGTGAAAAAGCTGAAGGGATGAAGAGATACGAATTGGAAGTTACAAAGCACTTACGGGGATTGAAAGTATAGCGTAGGAAACATAATCAATAATATCGGGACAACTCTATATGGTGTCAGATGAGTACTAGACTTATCAAGGGGATTGCTTTGTAAGTTATATAAATGTCTAACCACTATGCTGTACCTCTAAAACCAACATAATATTTAATTCCGACCACAATTGAAAAATAAAATAAAAATAAAACAGCAACATCTACAGCTGTTGATAATGTTGATGTGATATTTAAAACTGACAATCACTGTAACAGTAAATGACAGGCCTGCCGCCTGCAGGATCTGCTAATAAACTGTCTTCTGGGACTGTTATTAAAGATAAACTTATGAGTTATCATTATTCAATCATTAAACTTAAGTGGAGAATGTCATAGGCTGAATGATGGCCCAGTCATGTCTCTATCCCCAGAACCTATGGCTGTGTTACCCTCCATGGCAAAAGGAACTTTGCAGATGTCATGAAGTTAAGGATCTTGAGATGTATACATGAGCTTGGATTATCCAGGCAAACCCAATGTTATAACGAGAGTCCTTATGAGAGGAAAGCAGGAGGGTCAGAGTCAGAGAAGGAGATCTGATCATGACAGCAGAGTGACGGACACTGGAAGATGCTCCCACCTAAACTGGAAGGTAGAAAGAGGGTAAAGCCATAAACCAAGAAATGCAGGCAGCCACTAGAAGATAGAAAAGACACAAAAGTTTCTCCTCTGGACCCTCCAGAAAGAACATGAGCCTTCCGCCTAATATTTTAGGGTTTTTGGACTCCAGAATTGCAAGAGAATAAATTTGTGCTTTTCTAAGCCATTAAGTTGATGGTCATTTGTTACAGCAGCAATAGAAAACTAATACTCATAGTATCTATACACACATACTTACATTTAAATAATAAATTTTAAAATTTGGTTATTATTTAAATATATTTATATTAGTCCTTTCAAGGATTTGAACTCGAAGTCTTCCAAAGGCATTGTGTTCCCCTTGGGACTTAAAAGATGCCTGCTAGCTAATAAAGTATCACCTTTCACAAGTTAAAAATAAAGACTAGCCTTAAAGTCCAGGATTTCAAGCAGCGGTTAATAGCAAATGGGGCAGATTCTAAGAAGGAAAAGAATAAGCAAACACAGGAAACTGGAGCTTCCAATCTAGGAACAGACTGCAACCAGCCCTCTCACACATTAGTCTGGCCTGCGCTAGCTATCTTGTTGCCCCATCATCGTCTGCACTATCACCACCTGCCAACATCAGGCTGTTGGCTGTAAACAGTGGAACTGGAAGTTACACTGAAATGGATATGACCCCAACATACATCCTATCAATGTTCTACCACCCTGCTTTCCATATATTTGGTACAACAGTATTACTTGTTCACAATCCTTACTCTGTTCACTCCTTTGTGCATATACTAATACATTTTATAAACTGGATTCAGCGTCGAGGGACTGATTCTTTAACTTGTACCCTCTCCCTGCCTGGTCCACACTGACCTTTGTATCTCTCCTTCCTCCATTGTCTTGTCTTTCTGGCTGTGCTTTGATGAGCTAAGCCTCTAGACCCCACTATTACACAGTTTTCCTGGGGGAGAGTGGGTGGGTCACCTTCCTCCTGTGAGCAGGGTTATATCTGCTGTCTGTCCTAACCCAAGCTCCGGAATCTTCCTGAAGTGATGTTTGAAAGGGCCACCTGCAGCTAGGAAAAGGCAAGACAAGGTGTTCACTCTATTGCCCTGCTTTTCTATTCAATAGTATACATTTTTCTTACCTAGAATGGCATAGGACAATTAATTATATTATCAAACCCAGTAGTGATATGAGATAATGCTCTTTTCAAACAACTAAATTTTATTTTCCTTTTTTAAAATTCAAAAGAAAAATGAAATATCCATATTAACTTTATCAGACTCTTTGCTTCATTTTCATTTTGCAAAAGCTATAATCCCTTAAAGCCAACATACATCTTATGTCTCCAAATTACAATTTTGATAATTAGGGTTTTACTACCAAATACTATATTCAATCAATATGTCTTCTGTAACTATATACAGATATCTTCAATTGCTCATTTCCTGGCATAAGTAATATATGCAAAATTAAATGGCATCTTAAGATGGAGTATTACTTTAATTTGCAAAGGCATCATTTATACCATTAAAAACAAAAAACATCATCTTATTCATCATTCCCTGAGGAACAGCCTGGATACTTTTACAGTAATAACTGTGTGAATTCTAGGAAACAGCAGAAAAAATTGCCATCCTCAAGATTAAATTAAACACATGGGGGCATGTGTTTAAAAGTACACTTAAATAAATTGTAGGTGTTTTTATTAGCATTCCAGAGTTTCCAAGAAGCCAAACTTTCAAAAACCCTAGCCAAAAATTTAGTTATGCATTTTTAATATCTTTCTAAGCTTGTAATTTCTCTTTGCAGTGAAGCGTGAAAGTCTTCCCTTTAATTCAGACTGAGTAAAACCTCACTGACCAACTCTCAGATTCACAAGAAGTGATAGAGCTATCTGGCTGAGTTCCTTTCTCTTTATTACCTATTGTTATATAACAAATTATCCCCAGACTTCATGGCTCAAAACAACAATATGCATTTATTATTTAACGATCCCTACGGGTCAAGGTTGAGAGCAGCATTGGTTGTGGCTCCCAATCTCTCCTGAGGTTGCTGTCAGGATGTCAGCCGAGACTGCAGTGTCTGAGTCTAAGGTTCTTCACTCATGTGCCTGGCTATGGCTATTGGCAGGGACCCTCAGTTCCTTGCCACATGAACTTTACAGGGCTGTTCATGCATCCTTATAACATGGCAGCTGGCTTTTCCCAGAATGAATGATCCATGAGAAAGCTAGCAGAAGCTGCAATATCATTTATGACCTAACCTTGGAAGTCACCATTACTTTCCATGGGTTACACAAATCAGTTCCGTTCTGCATGTGAACCACACAAGGCTGGGAGAACCAGGAGGCAGGAACCACTGGGCACCATCTCTGGTACTGACTGCCACAAGTAGAAAATTCTGATCACTCCCAGATTCATTAGCTTTCTAGGGCTGTCGTAAAGTACCACAGGGGTTGGGCGGCTTACACGGTTGTTCCCTCACCATTCTGTGAACTAAAAGTTTGGGAGCAAGGTGTGGGCAAGGGTTGTTTCTTCTGAGGCCCTTTGCCTTGTTCATAGACGACTGGTTTCATGTCTCCACATGGCTTTTCCTCTGTACCTGTCTATATCCTAATCTTTTCTTCTAAAAACATCAGTAATGTTGAATTAGGGCCCCCTCTAGTAGTTTCATTTTAAGTTAATTACTTCTTTAAAGGCCATATCTCCAAATACAATCACATTCTGAGTTACTGGAGGTTGGGACTTCAACATGTAAATTTCGGTGATGTACAATTCAATTCGTAACACCCTATAATCCACCTTCTTCACAATAGATGTTCTTTGCCCTTGGACTTGTAAAAGTGAGTATTCGCAGTGCTTACTCAGGAATCCTTTAATAGTGAATAGGTAACTAGTTCATATCTATCTACATCTAAGTCACAAGTGTCCAAGGGAAAGCTTCAAGAGGGACAAGCTTCAAATTCCTTATTATCAACTGAGTTTTCTCCATCCGATTGGACCCCTGACTACTCCTCCAACCTAATTCCATACCACTTTGCCTGTTCAGCACACTTTAGCTTCCTCCTTTCTCCTTTAATAGGCTCCTCTACAAGGTCATTGCCATAGGACCTTTGCCCATGCTATTCTCTCCCTGCAGTGTTCTTCTGCTATGTCACCACAAGGCTTGTTTACTCACTTATTAGGACTGTGCCCAAATTACTCCTTTTCGGAGAGACCTTCCCTGACTATTCTCTTTAACCTTCCTCACTCTTCCCCAGTTACTCTCCTAAAGTTTACCCTGATTTAATTTTTATCAGAGAATATATAGCTACCTGAAATTGTAGTATATTTTATATCTCTAATTCTTTATGGTATATCTCCCACACTAGACTATGAGACTCATGGTAATGGGGGCTTTATTTATCCAGTTCACCAAGTATCCCCAGTGCCTAGAACATAGTATGTACTGTGTAAGTTGTATATTTACTTGTTGAATAAATCAACAAGTGACTAAATAAATTAGGCTAGTTTGGGCAGCCTGATTTATAGATGGATCAGAGAAAGATCAATTAAAGTGATATCTATGGTTTGTAATCTACATCTTCCAGGGTTTCCTATAACTAATAGCCCATGTTTGTTTGTTTGTTTTTTTTTGCTTTGATGATATGATTTCAGTAAATTGCTTTAATCATATAGGAAATTGCCAGTGAATGTTTGTTTTCCCTCAGTGTGAGACTCTGACATTTACATATTACATATGCAATGTTGAATAAGCAAACACAAAAATTAATGCCAATCTGGATCCATTTCCCAGAAATTCTCATTACTAAAAAACTCATCTTCCCATATTTTCAAAGGTCTCTTTGTTGATGCAGAGTGCTTTGTACATTATCCAAATATCAAGATTACAAAGTGCTTCACAACTTTCTTTTTTGCAGTATATTTAATTTCTAACATGGAAATCATGTTCTAAGCCTAGAAAATAATTTTTACCTATCATAGTATGACAAAAGGTTAAATAGCTCAGCAACCATATGTTCTACATTTGCCATATAAGAAATTAATGGGCATAACCTATATAAAGCACTTCCAGAGACACATAAATTATCTGTGTCCAGTATCAAATTTGTTTTGTACTATGTGCTTCATGACTGAGGTGTAGAGGAACCAATTTCTAGTGTTAGATCCACAACTGAGTGTGCATTACAGTAAGGCATTTTAATTTTTGGACATCAGCTTCTTTATTTATAAGTTGAGAAGTGACTGTTCAGTCTGTATCACTTTTTTTGATTCTAAAGTTCTATCATTTACTTTTTCTCATTCTCTCCCCTCCAGAAAAACAAAGAAGTAGCTGGAAAAGCTTAGGAAGAAAAGTGGGAATGAGGGCCCCCCCCCAAATGAAATTAACTATTAAAACTTATGTATCTATTCTTACATGTTTAAACTTTAGTCACCTTCAAAGTACTCTCCATTTGATGCAATACACCTATAAAGATATTTTTCCCACTGCATCAAAACTCGTCAATTTTGATGCCTTTTAGTGCTTCTGTCATTTTTTGTTTTACTTCTTCCACATTGGCAAAATATTTTCCTTTAGAACTTTTTTTCATTCGGGGAAACAAGAAAAGTTGCTCAGGGTGAGATCAAGTAAATAGGGTGGGTGGGGCATGGGGGGACATGCCATTTTTGGTTAAAAACTGCTGAACAACTCAGCACGGTGGGGGCAGGTGTGCTCATAAATCATCCATCATGAAATGTGCAAACAGCAAATGGATGGAGTAAAAAAAATTTCACTGAAGCTACATGCAGCCTCTCACAGCAGTGGCAGCTGGTACACGGATACAGATGGGTTCCCGGAACACTCAGCTAGCAGGGGAAGCCCCTACTAAAAAGGGGCCGACCCTCCAGAAGATAATTCCAGTCTTGGGGGATCCTTCCTCATATAAGTAAATAACCTTATTTCACATAATAAGAATTTTTACAATGTACCCTACTCTTCGTTCTTCCTCAATCAGTGTTCCCAAACCTCTAGAAGGTTTCCTGGCCACAGGAGATCCTAAGATACACACCTCTGTTGAATGTTCAAGCTGGAAGAAATTAGTTACCACTCTGCTAATATCAGTTAAATGAAGACGGTTGGCATTAAATTAACTTTCATAATATAAACTTTCCACAGACAAGACAACCTAGTCATAAACATTGATTGAGCATTAATTGAGTCCCCTCAATGCAGAGGCAGGATAATATATCTTATGTCTTATAGCAATTATGTAACTAGTATGCTCAAAAATTGTTCATGATAGGCCAGTGTGTTTCTCACTACTACAAGTTTTGTGTAAAACTTTTCCTTTATTCTGAGGGAAAAAAAACTATGTATAAAAGAAGCTAAATGTTCAAATAGGTTGGTTCTGAGCTGTTCAAGAAATGGGTATAATTAGACTGTGTGGCTTTGACACTTCCTCATTTATCATCTTGACCTATTCAAAGTCTTCTTAGTATACACTCTTGAATCAACTGCTATTTGCCTTTGTCTGAGTGAGGTGATTATAATATGAACATGCTCCAAGAGCATATTCAATGTGACTTTGATAATTCCCCAGATTGTAACCTTTAGAAATATTCCCCCCTTGAGCTTTTAAGTAGTGTTTCTTTATCCAAGCACATTGTCTCAGAAACCCGCTTCATTTTCTGCCAGGAGCAGGTGTGGATAGCAGAGAAAAAGCCCATATTTTTATATATTGGGTGGCCTAGAAGATAAATTCCCTTCTAAAGTCCTCTGGCATTTCTAGTAGGATTTAATCTTTTTGTAGTTCTGACACTATTTTTAATTTAAACACGAATCTCCCTAGCAAAAGATCAGAATAATTCCCAAAAGTGATGGGCAGATTTTTCATTTTCATATTTCCCCTCAGAAGGTCTAGGTTTTACCTATCGAATTTCTAATGGCTCATTGCAGTGAAGAATTATCAGTATTTAACATGTTTTCTAAAGCAACATGCATTTCCCTAAGGTAAGTCTATTTTAAAAAAGCTGTAGTAGCATTAAATTATTGGGACTTCCATTCTTCTTCTCAGTTAATCTACCTTTATTCCCTTTCACGTGGATCATAAGTAACGTCTGCCAGAGATGATGCCTAAGTTTTCAGGGAATAAGTCTGCTTTCCTTCTCCATAGTGTTCCCTAACTCAGCTTAAATGATCACTATCTCTCCCCATCCAAGTGTTACGCAGTGATGCAAACTTACTTATTGCCTTACCCACAGGAAAAACTCTGACTTTATTTTGTGGAGCCCCCCATTAATGTTGGCCATCTTTCTCTCTTTTCTCTCAGGTTTCAGTTCTCCTCAAGTTCCTACTGCTCCAACATCTACTAACTGAGTGAAGAAAGCCTCTTCCTGGAGTTACGTGAAATGAAGGTCCAATGAATATTGAGTTTGGTATGACGTATCTTCAATTTTCAAGAGCCATTTACTTCTAAACTCAATGTCTCTCTAATCAGCAGAAAATTTGAGCAGTGAGACTGTGAAGACTGTCAAAAAAAAAACAGGGAAAGGAGATCATCTTGATGCTACTTAAGTAATATTATACAATCAGCTATTCTTCAGTGCGGAGGGGTATTTGGGCTTTGTCTCTCCCTACTATATATACCTCAAGAGTATTGATGCTACTTTTGAAGAACACTTTAAAAGATCTACCAATCCTTGCTCTGAGAGACGTTAATATTCTCTTTGGTGTGACCCTCAACCAGTTGTACCTGTGGTTACCAAACTACAGTGTGCTATGAAGGATCTCAAACTAGAATATTCCAGAAATGCACATGAATGTGTTAGACCAAATGCATCTCTCTTCTTGAGACAGCCTTTCTTTGAAGAAGAAAAAAATGACAAAACTTTTATAACCTCATGCTACAAGTCCAGTGTGGAATTTTAACATTTCAGGCAGTAAAATTTAGCAAACAAAATTTTTTTTACATACAATAGCATTTCTAATACCACAATTATTGGTATATTTTGAAAAACTTCACACAGATAAACGTTTCAAAATGCATAGCTCTCAAAGTTCAAATGTCTTTAGGGCACTTCTGAATAATTAAAATAGTAAATTACATGTACTGTATAGATCAATATTTTTAGGAAAATGTATACCGCATTGATTCATGATTTTATCATTCAAAAATTATCAAATGAGTATTTTGAAAAAATAAACTTTACTAAAAAGCAGCATAAACTTAAAACAAAATCACCTTTCTATATCAAATGTCATGAATCAAAACAGGAGTTTCATTAGTTACAGGAAATATTTGCCTGTTTTCTCTGAAAAAACTCAGTATATAATTTAACTGAAAATATAATGTACTTTTTCATTCCTTGGAATGGTAACACACTATGCATTTCTTAGAATGAATAATTTATTGATGACCTCTTTTTTCTTCAAAGATGAATGAGAAAATGTATTTTTATGCAATTTATTGACTTCAAATCCTTAAGTATACCAAATATCAAAGTTATACACTGAAATTATGATATCACCATAAAGCCTGAGGAACTAGAGTTTATAAAGATTGATTTGCCTATTTAGGTCTTTGTTAAAGAAAAATTTCATTATATTTAAAAAAACAGAATTAATTAGTGCCACCCGTGGAATTTATTCATAACATTTGCTACATAAGGATTTATTTGCTTGAAAGGTTTGATTCTTTGTCAAGGATTAACTGAAGAGAACTTTATAGCATCTAAATATAGTTCAGAAGAATAATTTAGCATGTCCTGAAATTCATCACATAAATGTGAAGGTTCTTCCCCCCTAGAAATGGATGAGCCTTACATGTACCCCTTTTTGTACCTATTCTAGATTATCAGAAATTTATTTTGTAGATTTAAAAATAATTTGTACATCAACACTAAATAAATGTTTTGGTTCTTTTAGGAAATGTTTAAGTTATCATTATAACAAAACGACCATCGGAAGAAGAGGGATTAGCCAGATGACAAATTCTTGGAGGGCAGGAATTATATCGAATTCATGTCTTTATCCCTGGGCTCCCATTTACCAGAGTAGGATAAACAAGTATTGTCTTGAATGAGTGAAAATAAACACATTGTAAATGTAGCTATGACTATTACCTCTACTTCCTAATTTAACATCCTTTATCCAAGTATGTATGATTCTAATACAGTTTGTGAAAGTGTCAATACTACTTTATATATTTGCATTAAACAGAAAATTAAACAATAACAAATGTATCTTTTCTTATTTAAAACAAAGATAAGCATTTGAAAAAATTGTGCCTTGTGTTTAGGACTTTTACAGAGACATTTTCAGCATTTTAGGTGGGTTCATAAAAGGGAAGGGAATAAAAAATGGAGAGTGTGAGGGTGAGAGAGGGAGAGAAGAATAGCATCATTTTTTAGGGAAATCCAAAATAAAGCAAAACAGAAATTTGTAGCCTACCCATCGTAGGGTTAGTCTGCTGAAAGGAATTCAAATAGTGGTATCTAGGTCATGCCAGGAATAAAATTTTAATTGAACTTTTTGGCTCCTAGTAGGAAACCAGATTCTCTAGGTTAAAAATTTCCTATAGTGTAGAGTGTGCTTTATATTACTAGTTGACTATTAGAACTTGTATAAACATTGTGTCTTTAAAAAGCGATTTCTTTTCTTTCCAAGATGAAAAGCTTTATAAATGCTCTGCGTTTCTTGGCTTCTAGGAGAAATGCAAATGGAAGGAAACACTTCAAAAGTATCTTTTCTTTATAGAGTTTACAGTTAATAGCAGAATAGTTACTTTACCTAAATGCAGTCCTTCAAACAGACCTTGAACCTCGGGCAAGCATGTACTCTCCAGTTCTCCTGTTTCACACCTTTACATTTAAAATTTTCAGTAAGGAGAGATGCAAAGCTGCCAGAGCTTCCCCAGCTATGTTCTTTGTAGCTTTTTTCATTACAGTTTCTGTGGCTTTTTTTAAACCATATCTATCAAAAAATTAAATTGGTTCAACACTTTAAATATAATTTTGAATTGAAGCCTGGATGTAATCATTTTTACACATTATATTACAACTCTAGTATGCAATGTATTAATGCTTCATAAGCTCACTAATTTGTTATACTATGAAATCTAAAGTCATCTTACAAAAATATCAAATCATAGAAAAATAAATGTGATAGGGTGCAAACTTACTTTCAAATTAAAAGCTGAAGAAATAGACTTTGGACTTGGGACAAATTAGTGTTGATTTAAAATATTCTTAGGTAAAAGCTACCTCATGTGATTTTATTCAGGACATTTATTTCATCACCTATCAACAATGCTCGCTTCACCAGTGGGCACACAGCTTCAGAATGACTCAGATACAACATTGCTTTTGGAAGGAGACTTTAAGACAAAAATATTTGTCACATTTGCATATGTGTCAGCTTGGGGAATCATTGCTTTTCAACAGCTGTAAATAATTTTTCTAGCCAGCAGATGTGAAAAGTAGTATTTTAGGCATAAGTTTCCAGTGTCCTTAAGCAGCACAAGGTACTTGCTACAGGGTGCATGGCTGCAATAGTCCAGAAGCCACCAAGAAACCGAGGCACCTCCAGCTTAGGTCACTAAGTCCAGATGCATTGTCTTCCCTGGCAAATGATCACATGATCCATGGGATGACTTCCAGCTCCAAGAGGCTGATTCTGTGAAATGCTCAGTTAATTGAGGAAATGTGTCATTTCCTGCAGCCTAACACCCTCTCTAACTGCAAAGTGCCCCTCTAAAGAATCTAGGTATTTATTGGATTAAAGGGGAAAGTGATCTATTTATTTAAGCTTGACTTTTGTTAACGGAATGGCATGTCAATGAAAGAATTTACATTTTGGCCCCAAAATTCAATTTAAGTTGGCTGTCTAAAAATTAATTTCTTCAAGTATTCAATTCAGAATTTGACAAAGAAAACATGTCTATATTACTATAACTGTTATTGCTGTATTGATGATACAAACATTGATGCCACTTTTATGATTTTTATTATTAGTACTTCTCCTATTACTATGATTCATCAATACCACAACCACTCCTTGCCTGGCCTTCCATAATAGCCTTCTCACTAACTTCTCTAGTTCTACTCTTGCTCTTTTACTATCTGGTATTGCCTTTAGCAATTTTCATTCTCCATTCTCCATACTGCAAGCACATTGAGCCTTTAAAAGTGTGAGTTAGACTATACCAGCCCCCTGCTTAGCGCCCTCCAATGATTGCCCATTTGCTCCAAGTAATATGAAAGCTGTTTACCCTGTTACAAGAACATGATCTTGCCCTTGTTTACTAATTTTCTACCACACTAGTGTGGCTGGGGTGCACTGGCAGGCACTGTGCCTGGGCCCTCATGGCCCCCGGTCTCACTGAGCTCACTCCTGCCCCAGGGCCTTTGCACCTGCTATTGATCCCGACCCTGCCCCTTGGAATTCTCGTGCTCCAGCCTCCGTTCTTCCAGCCACTGTCACCTCTGTTGCTCAACTGTCACTTCCTGAGAGTGTGCTTTCCTGACGGCACGGTGCTGCCCTCTGACTCTCTAGCATTTCATTTCATCTTTTCCATTGCTTTTGGTGTAACTTGCAGTGTTTTTAAGTCTTTACTGTCTCTTTCTCCAAGTTGTAAACTTCATGAGGGCAAGAATCCTGTCACTTTCACATAAAATTATGCATGATGCAGTGTAATTACTAGCTAATATTCTGAACAAATGAATGGAAGACTGAACTATTACTTTTAATGGGAGCTTATATTTACCAATCACTAGGAACCAGGCAGTGCCTTATGATTAGATTATCATAATTACTCTACACTGTCAGCCTGTAAGGGAGGGAAGTATTAATTATCTCAGTTTTATAGCTTAGAACATTCAAGGCTTAGGGAAGAAGACAAATGGAGACCCACACACCTGGAGTCTAAATATTCAAAAAGTAATAAGCCAAGCTAATAAACTCTCGCATAAAGCACATTCTCTACTCTTACTTTGGCAATACACCATCACTAAAACATAAGTTGGGCTTCAATCTTTAAATTTCTCAGATTCTGCACAGGCACTCAAAGCCATGGGAAAGATCATTCTGGACCCCATTCCCTGGCCTACCCTCCCTTGTCTCCAACCCACAGGCTGTGTCCTACAGGATAAGAAATACCATGTGCACAGTCTGGGGACATCTCAACTTGCACCTCTGGTCTCAGTCCACACGGCACCAAAAAGCTGTCAGTGTGTGCCTGTCATCTCCCCAAGTAAGACAGGCTGAGGAAAGAGGCCTGGGAGGTTCTGGAAGTGGGTACAAGTTCATCTGTGTAGGAAGTCCTGAGAATCCCGAGCATTTTCTAGAGGCAGAAATACGGGCTCCGGGTAAGCATGCCCTCTTCATACCATCAGCTCTTCCTCTTGTGAAGAAAAGTGTGGCCAGAGGAAGGCCAGGCCAGAGCTTTCCAAAGTAGAGACCCCATTTACCCGAGTCTAATAATAAAATTAAGACTCAGAAGTGAGTGACAAAGTCTGATTTCTAATCCAGCCATTCTCCTTCCAGCAGCGTGGGTCTTCACCACTCTGCCAACTGTGTTCAGACCACAATAAACATAGAGAGCGATAACATTTTTAATTCCTACCAGGGTAAATCATTCAAGCCATTCCCAAGCCCTCTCCTGCTGCCTTGAATGCTAAAAGGATGACTATTTGGACACAGAGAAAATCCACTTGAGGCAAACTAGTGCATTGCATACTAGAAAGTTGAGCACTGTGCTTTGCTGTTCATTGTAAATGTTGTAAAATTATAAAGATCATATCAAAACATAAGTCAGACTATTTGAATAACAGATTTCATTGCAGCAAATGTTACTGAGTTTCTGTTGTTTGTAAAGCACTCTGCTAAGTGCTTGGAGCCGAGAAATGGAAATGGTTACAAAGTAAGGTATAGCCTCCCTCCTCAAAAGACATATAATCCAATGGTGAAAATGCAAATAAACCACTAGATACAATAAAAAGCAGGAGAGGTGAAGTGATTTGATGGCATTATAAGGACATTAGGAGTGCAGAAAATGTTGGGTTGATTCTAACTAAAGAAATCAGAAGTTTGTGAAAAGCCAGGTGGCATTTGAAGTGGATCTGGAAACATAAGTAGGACTTCAAGAGTTCCGGTTGGTGGGGTGGACATTCTGGGTAGACAAAACAACTAGGTTCCCTAATGTGCCCCTCACTTGATCCACTGATGGGCGAGAAGTAGTTCAATGAATGATCTAACACCATAATGGTTTTACCAGAATGCTTTGTGTTCCAAGTTTTCAAAGTTTTGAATGGCTTTTAAAGTGTTTAAAGGATGCATATTTTAAACAACCATTAGAAAAGGCATGCGAATGCCTTGTTGAATCTGCAAATAAGACTGATCATATTTTAGATTTGTGAATGAATGAAATCAATGGAAATAAGAGGGAACCGTTAGCAGAGCACGGTGCACAAGCTACACAGAATTACTTAAAGTTCTGCCCCTTCACACTTTCAGCACATGATTATGGAAAGTGAGATATTTCACCAAGCCCTTCGGTCTTGGCTGCAGTATAACAGGGATTGATATTTTTACAAAAAAAAAAAAAAAAGAATAGAGTAAACAATGGTTTTAATGAAGAGCACTCAGAATGAAATGGGCCCTGTGTAACAGCCATTTATACAAATAACTAGTTTCACAAAATTAACTGACATCACCTACAATTTCATCAACCTATTTTCAGGGTGTGACTAATAATGGATCTATTTTGCCATCTCAAAATTGGCCTCTGTAAATTCACGCAGTTCTGTTTATCTACCCTAATACCAGGAAGATTTAGCTGTAAGACACTAATTAGTGCTCTCTCTGTACTGATAGTTAGTTGCTACCATTTTAGCCTCTTCAGGTTTTATGTACGCCCTGTTGTTCTAGTGTCCTGCAAAGCAAATATAGATTAACAAAAGGTTACCTCAAGGGATACTTTGTAAAACTAACAAATAGAAAAATAGGAACTCTATTTTAAATGCCAGACTATTACAAAACTAGATTCAAGACACAGAGTCTACTGAGCTCCAAGAGCCTAAATTACTTCGGCAAGAGACAGCAGTGGCTGCAGGGAGGGGAAGGAGTGAGAGCTGAGAGGGAGAATTGGTAGAAACTGGTAACTTATTTCATGCGGGGGTCATGGAAGGGTCAGAGTTGAGTCCAAAGTGTCCTCGATGGACTGAGATGAGAAGGCTCAAGGAGTCAGGAAAGAAAGGAATCAGAAACAGTGGTAGAGAGAAAATAGCATTGGAAGGGAAGGAGAGGTATTCCATACTGAAAAACGGGAGAGAAAGAGGAGAGACTCAGAAATGACAAAGGGAAGGTCGGTTGATGGGATTCATGTGAGCTGACTTTTATTTTCTCAGTGTGAGGGAACAGCTGCTGTGGGTAATGAGCTAGTGGAATGCCAGGAAAGACTGCTTTCTTCTGAGGAGTTATTAATGATGGCCTAGAATTATCATCGCTGGCAGAAAATATAGAATTCGACAATTATGAACCAGGCTTTAAAACAAGGGGGCCCAACTCTGACCGGTGTGAGGTATCATCTCACAAAGTGAAAAGTCACCAGTTCGATCACCAGTCAGGACACATGCCTGGATTGCGGGTTTGGTCCTATGAGAGACAACCTATCAATGTTCCTCTCTGCCTCTTTCTCCCCCCTTCCCTTCTCTCTAAAAAGAAATAAAGTCTTTTAAGAATTAAAAAATAAACAAGGAGGTCCAGAACTCCAAATCTTTATACTATAACAAATATTCTGTTTTACTAGCTAAAGTGAAAGCTTTAAAGTGGATGCAATAATAAAATATTTGAGGGGACAAAAAGGAGACCAGCTTTTCCCCGGCTGATAGCACATCCTCAAAGGCTGAAGGAGCATCATTTCAAAGGGCCCACGACCCAAGAACATTAAAACTACTGAGACTTTAAAGCCAGCTCTTATCTGATTAATGAATGTGTTCAGCCCTCTCAAGCTTCTAGCAATTGAGAGAAAAGTAAAGCACCAGAAATTGTTGGGTGTCTACCCAAATCCCAGTCACTCCTCTTGGGTATTTTTCATTGGACACTTCTCCCCACCCCTATGTGGCCCAGTGGTAAACTGAATAGTTGGAGCAATCATAGACATAAACTGCTTTGCCATATGTTGGTTTAGAGAGGGGAATTCAACCAATGAGAACAGAGGGAGTCGCCCACAGGCCTCTGCGTATGGTTAGATGGAATCTTCTTTCTCCAGATATTCTAGTATTTGAATGTAACTCCTAGAAACATATAATCACCCAGTGACTATGAAGGAACAAGCCAAAGACAAAGCTGACAGGTTGGGGACAGCAGAAGGGAAAGACAGAGAGGCATCCACCAGGCTCTACGTTAACCAGCCCCGGAAACCTCATACCTTGGTTCTTGTTCTCATGCACATCATGAGGATGCATGTTTCTTATATTTTACTCTAGTTAGGTTTTTGTTTGTTATCTGTTATTTGGAGAAAATTCTACCTTAATTGATTTAAGTGGGCATAGAAGAGACTCCCTATTACTAGCTAATTACTACTTTCCTTGTCCTATGGACTCATTCAGCCAAGGCACTTTTAACTGAGCCCTGATATGCATTAAAACACAGGTTTAATTATTGTTATACTCCCCAGGCTTGTCAAGCTCCCCGAGAACTAACATTTTGGAAGAACCCCTCAAGATCATAATTATAATTTGTGCGTATTGTGGAAAGAAGAGAAACTTATACTAGAAAGTGCAAAGGAAAGCCATTTGAGGATACACAGATAACAATCTTCATGAAGGAAAAAATATAAAAAGATTTATTTCAAAAATTAATCAACTCTAATAAGCTTAAAGATATCTATGATTTGCTTTTAAAACAGTAGGCAATGAAAACAATGTTTTGTGTGAAATATACTCTCTGACTTAAAATAGCATTTGCAAACCATTAATAGCAAAATTTATCTGCAGCACCTTTTAAAATGCTCTGAAAAAATAATCTTTGAAAGTATGATCCCCAAAGCTTTGTTTCGTAAAATGCCAAACAAAATTTCTATTATGAGGCCAAACAAAGAATTTAATAAGGAAACATCCAGACTCAAAGGAAAAACTTTCTTGAGAAAAAAATATTTTTAAATGTTCATTTGTCTGCAAATACTATAAAATCAATGTCTAAACTGTATTGGAGCTTCGGTGTGGATATATATGTTTTACCCTAAATATTTCAACCAATCAGGAGTTTTTAATAGCAAATGAGGTTTAAATATTCTTCATTTTGCTATGAAGAATAGAGCTTAAAGCTCCCTATGTGGTATCATAATATTATAGTTCTGATACAGGGTGCAGCCAGAGGGGCCCCCAAAAAAAGGGATTTGGAAGGGTGTCCAGAATTCAAAGTGTATAGAAATATTGGAGAGACATATAAGATGTCCTCACCCCCCCCCCCCCGCCCCCAGGGGGAAGGGATGAATGGAGCCGGGCCATTGAGAGCTATTTTGCATAGCAACAGTTTTGGAGCTAACCTCTGGAGGAATGGTTATTTAACATATCTATAACCTTTAACTGGTTTCATAGATATGTTAAATAGCAGTGGCCAAGTTGGGAGCCAGGAAGAAGGTAGTGGATGGGGACTCAAAATGGAAGTAGCAGGGACTGAGGATGGAACTAGGGGGACTCAAGATGGGAACTAAGGGCTACTCTCCAGAGTGAGAAGGGCTTGGACTCAGAATGTAACTAGAGGCTGCGCTCCTGAGTGAGAAGGGTTTGGACTCAGGAGGATGTAACTAGGGGCTGCGCTCCGGAGTGAGCGCGCCTAGGTGAGAGCTTGGAAAAGACTGGCTCCGAGACATGAAGGGCCCCCGCTTGGCCAGATGAGGGAGAGCCACGCGGTTTCAGCAGAGTGAGGACCCCCTCTTGGTGAGGTGAAAGAGGGAGCCACGTGGTTTTGGCAGGGTGCGGACCCCCTCTTTCCCAGGTGAAAGGGAAAAACCACACAGCTTTGCCAGAATGGAGATCCCTGCAGCCAGGTGAAGAAGAAAGCCACATGCTTTTGGTAGAGTGCGGACTCCTGCAGCTTTGGTAGAAGAGGCCCACGCGGCTTTGGGGTGCCCCCTTTGGCCACGGGGCCTGAAAAGCAACAGAGACTTTGACTGGAACTGGGTACAAAGGACTCTTGCCAGTGGACCATGAGAGGGTACCACAGTACTTTGGATTAACTCGAGATCCTACACAGTGACACAGCTGACGGTGCCAGCGGCCTGCAACACAGACGTGTGCTCTTTTCCTGATTTACGGTACCCGGAGTTGGGACAGTGGGAGAAGGGAGCGCTGTGTGGGTGTAGGTGTATACCCTAAAGGACTTTGCTATTTTAGTAGTGGCGTTAGGCCTAAATAGCATTAAATAAACATTTTGTTTCCTTTTCACAAATCTCTGGCTTTAAGAGATGTCTTTCCAATTGGCGGCGGACAGAAGGGCCCAGTAGATATTAGTATTTTGTTTTTGGGAGGGGCCCCTGTTGTATAGCAGTTTTGGGCATCCCTAGGTGGGCCAAATATTATATTGCCCCTCCCTCGGACCTCCTCTTGTTGTTCGGTAACAGTTCAACAACCTGATGCTACTGTGCAAGCTAATCAATCATAATGCCTTTATAAAACAAAAACATGACACACAGATTATACATATACATAATTTCCTCACTAATTTTAAATAATCCTACACAGCTTTCCATTTTATTTAAAACAGAGAGAATTTTTTTTATTGTCTTAAAGTACAGTTTGAAACAATGAGAATGAAATTTTTTCACGCTGAATACCCTTCAAAAGAATGTTGTAAAGATCTCTTTAGGAAAAGTTATACATGACTGGTATTGCGGGTAGGAATTTATGTTACAGGGAAGAAATGCAGAATGAAAGCCATGCAGACAGGGAACACAAAAGGAATCTAGAAGAGTGTGTCAAGTTCTTGAAAACAATGGAGAGATGCCATCAAGTGGCTGAAGAAAGAATTCTTCTTGAAGCAGGGAAGGGTTTTCTCAGACATCGCCATCTGGTGGCCAACATTGTGAATCATTTTAAGATTGCTAACAGTGTGAATATTGTTTTTTCCCATGGCCCATACTTTACGGTTTCATAACTCCCCACTGCATTAACAAAAGAAATTCTACTAATAACTTTTATTATGCACTTAGAAAAATGAAATTTTTATAAAGAATATTAATAATGGAATATCTATGGGGTGGGAAATATGTTTAAAATTATATCTAGTTTAGTAAATAATTTTAGGACATTATTCTATAATAATTCCAAATTGAGTACATATTTGCAATTGTATTTAATCTTGACACTATAATTTTTAAATTAACTCACCAAATTTTTCCTTTTCCTTTTCATACTTATTGGCAGCTTCATGATAGGATCACAGGCTTTTTATATTGCTATTGCTTTTTTTGCTTTTTACCTGAAATGACTCATTAATTCATTCATTTCCATCTTCAAAAAATATTTCTTGGCAATCTTGTCAATCTGGGCACTGGACTAGGTATTGATTATACAGTGCTGAACAAAAAAGACATTCGCCGTGCCCTTTCAGAAGCTTATAATCCAGTGTAGGTGACAAACACTAGAAGTGTACTTGCTTATTCATTCAAAATATATTTAGTGATTATACACTATTCCTTATGCCTTGTTCAGGGACACATCAGTGGAAAAAATAGACAAGGATTTCTACTCTTGAGGAATGCTTTGAAGTATAAAGGAGGAAGTAAACACAGATTGTAATAGGGACCTTTTCTAGGGAAGTGACATTTAAGCTGTGAGGTAAAACATGAGAATCAGCCAGCAGAAGGCCAGGGAGGAGCCAAGAGCAGAGGGAAGAGAAAGGTCCTGAGATGCAGCGTGGGGGTGGGGGGGGGGGGCAGACCAGCTGGAGCACAATGAACAAGGAGACAGTGATATGACCTGAGGGCAGAGAGACAGGAAGGTCGGGCTCATTGCAGCATCTGGGAGGGCATGGAAAGCGATTGGATTTTTAGTCTATGAGCAAGGGGAAGGCATTGAAGGGACTTAAGCACAGGATTAATGATTTGATTTGTTTTGGAAAGACCAGTACAACTGCTGTTTGGTGGATGGATGAAAGAATGGAAGGACAAGAAAGGGTATTCACATATTTTTAGAGAAAGTTTCCTTTTACTGTTTTGATTAAAGAGAAAAATGAATTCAAAAACAATCTATTGAAAACACTGTAACAACTTTCTACTAGCTTCAGTACAAGAGGATGACTTTTTTGACCTGCAAATAGCTTCGTGCTCAAGAAATAAGCAAATACTGATACTCATTTTGCCTCCCTTACTAGTCATAATTCTCCCCTTCCTCATCTGACTTCCCTATTACAGCACAAATTTTACTTTCTGATGAATTAACCTAGTTATTTTATGCTCATCTTCCTTATAAGGTCATAAATGCTTGAGAGTAAACGGTGCCTTCATCTTTTTTAGACTTTATTTATTTATCTTTAGAGGGGAAGGAGAGAGGGAGAGAAACATCAATGTATGGTTGCCTTTCGTGCATCCCCTGCTGGGAACTGGCCTGCAGGGAACTGGCCTGGAACCCAGGCATGTGCCCCGACTGGGAATGGAACCACGATCCTCTGGTTCGCAGTCCTGTGCTCAATCCACTGAGCTATACCAGCCAGGGCTCCAGTGTCTTCATTTTTTTGAAGTCACATACTATTTGAAAGCTTTACAATGAATATCTAAATTAAAAAAACAAAATATAATATTAATTTATTGTGGCATAGAATTTTAATTTTTAAAATTAGAATCTACACCTCTCCAAAGGAAAATTTAAATCCAAGCTAGTTTATTTTGAGTTCATTTACATTTTTAGCTGTTCTAATATGGTGATTGAAGTAGGATACATGATTCCTCATAAATTCTGCCTCTCAGTTCTTCAAACGAGGGCCACAGAGCATGGGAGGGTAATGAAATCATTTTTCTTGGGTATTTAGGTGACATTCCCAGTTCTGTTCATTTTCTTTAGTGCTATGACACTGGTGCACCTGGCATTGACTTTGCTTCCTTTATGTTTCTGAAAATGATGAAAATGTGTGCGAGCGACCGCCTCTGTCACCATGACTCCCCACAGCAACACACAGGAACACTGTGAAAGTCCCTCACCAGGACCTCCTTCTTTCCTACAAAATCGCGCAATTTTTATTGGAAGCGGGTTCCAGTAACTAATATTAGTGATTTTCCCACATCTATGTGGCTAGAAGGGGACTTATCTCCTAGGGAATGTACCTAAAACAAGAGAAACAGTTCTGAAAATAATGCAAAGCTACTTTGCGTTACAGAACTTCCCTGAGATCTTCCTTTGGAAATTGATTCTGCATCTTTTGAGCTACCACAGCACCATGAACTTATCTCCATAGAATTATACTTGTACCCTACAGAGTCATGACTTATTTCATACATCTGTCTTCCTTATTAAAATGTAAGTTCGTGAGAGCAGTTTCTTATTTATTTTTGTGTCTTTAGCTTCTGATTCATTGTAACATGTTCAACATATGTGTGATGGATAAAGAAAAAGATTTCAGTACTAAACTTTTCCTGACCGAAAGGCAAGTTTTTACTTCAGAGGAAGCAAAAAACCACACACTGTGCTTTAGGGCAATTTAGGCCCCCAGGAGGCATTCGTCAATATCTGGAGACATTTTTGGTTTTGTCACAACTGAGAGGGGTGGTGTGTTACTGTTCTCTTTGCTGACAGCAACAAAGAGAAATGTTGCTATATGTTGCTAAACCATACATTGTACCGGACAGCTGCCTACCACAAAGAATTATATGGTTCAAAATGTCAATAATGACAAGGGTGAGGTACCGGCTTTAGGGTAAGGTTTCAATTACTCTGCACACATATTAAAACAGAAGAGCAACTTGCAAATTTATGCTACCATGCACTGCTTTGGTTTTATCCAAAGTCTTAGGATCTACAAAACCCAGCATTTTAAAGACATTGGATGCAAAAGCACTTTAGATTCCAGCCTTGTATATCTTCAGATAGTTCATAAAACCTTTATGTGCACATGATGTTAAAGTAAAATATGAAATGGGCACACTTGAAGATTCCTGGAGCCAACAAAACCATGTAAGCCATGTAAACAAAACTAAATCTAGTTCATTTCATGAACATGAGCAAGACTTAAGTTAGGTTATTTCTTGT
Source organism: Artibeus jamaicensis (assembly GCF_021234435.1). Classification (NCBI taxonomy): domain Eukaryota; kingdom Metazoa; phylum Chordata; class Mammalia; order Chiroptera; family Phyllostomidae; genus Artibeus; species Artibeus jamaicensis. Next base: position 36,498,484 of record NW_026522030.1, on the reverse strand, counting down.
AAATGCCTGTGATCCTAGCAAAAGAAAGTTAAGTCATCTTCCTAAAATGGTATAAGATAACTGCTTTTAACCAATCTCTTTCCTTCTGGAAACCCCCATTGTCATAGCCATTCATTGTAAAGGTTAAACAATGTTCTCTTTGTCACTTTACAAGCGAACCTGTGATGTCATGCCCAAGAACTGACTATCGGTTTTGGGTTTGAAAGCTCCCAGTTCGCAAACTGTTCTTTTCTGCACAATACACTCTTGCTAAACACAACTATACAGACCTGGTTTAATTTTTGCTGTTTCTGGAATTTTGACAGTGGCAAGATCAAATCTCAAAAGCCAAGAGAGAAAAATTAGGCAGGAATGAAAATAAGGGTAAGAGGAATGAAGATAAACTGTCCCTCCTTCTGTCTTTTTCAGATAAGGTTGGCCAAAAACATTAATAATTTTTCTTTGAAATATCAAATATTCAAGTATATTTGAAATATCACATCAAAGCCCTACCTCTTTCATAGACAGCCCTCATTCCAACAAAGCCATACCCACTCGGTGCTGGATTCTGCAGGTGTGTACAACCTGGAGCAGTGGCCTTTCCTAACCCAGCTCAGCGCGCAGCCCACGGAAAGGTGGCATCGAAGACCCTGCAGCTACCCCAGTCCATGGCTGGGTGCACTGTGAGCACACATGACCAGAACTTATAATGTGCCCATCTCTGCCCATTTTCACCTTCCCATTGCTTCATATCTAAACTATCTGGCTTCCATAAACATTAAAGCTTTCTGTTGTTTTTAACTATTTTTTAAAATGCTCATTTTAAAGAAAATGCAGAATAGATGGTCAGTACTCTGGATTTTCCTATATTAGAAGACAAATGCATCAAAATTAAAGAAGTGTTCTTTAGATGCAGCTTGCAAAACTTTTCCAAGATGGTGATCCTCTGTTACACTCACTAGCTAGCCAAGCATCACCCACCCTTCCTGCATTTACAGACACCACCTGTCTGTAAGCCCTTCCTTGATACTCCTCTCCATTTAACTCTGCTAAAACAACCTACTAACATGAAGAATCAGTTAGGGTGAAATGCATTCAAAGACACACACTACACACAAATCGAAGGTAAAAAGAGAAGACAAAAGCTTGATAATGTTATTTTTTCTAAATGATCCTCAAGTCTACTCTGGTTTATTTTTTTAGTCTTATTTAATCTGTGTATTTAAATATTGGGTATTTTGTTCTCGCAACCTTGGGAAAGTCTTTAATCCTAGTCCAGCACCATTTTCTTATGCATTACAATATGGGTTCTATAAGTCCCCTTTTAATTATAAAATCTCTATAATGATATTATTCTGAGTAAATTCATTCTCTGAGTATAGTTTCTCCTGGGATAAAGCCAACCCTGCTGTTTGCTTCTTATAGACAGCTGTTGCCACAATTATCTTTTTTTTCTAAAACGAATGATGTACAGCCAACCAAGAGTGAGTGGTTAAATCAAAAAGGGGAAAAAACCCTATTATTATTTTTCCTTTGATCTCCCTCCAAGATCTGAGACATAATATATTCAGTAATGATTCTAGCCCCTCTGAAGGCCATTCTCTTCCTTTCCCCTTTTATGCAGAGATATGGTGGCCATGAAAGCAGAAAAAATGAGAAAGTAGGAAGTAACCCTCCAAGTTACAAATGCTCACCATTTGAATTGAGGACATCTATTTGAGTAGCCAGTGCAGTCAAAATTCAGATGCTATTTCTGCTGGTAATGTTCTTATATTTGAAGTTGCTATGAACTAATGAGTAAACAGTGTTGTCTCCGTGATTCCATTACAATCCTAACTTAATTGCACTTCAGCTCTCTTTTGACAACCGGATGCCCATTCTCCTCTACAAAGTACTATTCTTTGTCTTACCAAACACCAACTATGTGCCAGGTACTACGACACAAGATTAAAGAGCATCACTGACTATTAAAGAACCCCAGTCTGTCACAGAAGGGTGGATATAGACAGATATTTTATTTTTTAATAAAATGTGATGAGGATGACAAGAGAGATAAGTACTGGGGTATAGAGAGGAGAGATTGACTCTTGTGTGGCTCAGAGAAAGTTTTACAAAGGAGGTATTATTTGTACCCCATCTTGAAGGATGAAGAAGAGTTCACCAAGCAGAAAAAGTATGGAAAAACATTTCAGGTACAGGGAACAGTGTATGCAAGGCGTGACAACATACATGACATGGTGTCTAATAGAGTTTCACGGGGCCAGAACCAAAAGGTGTATGTTTCAGAGCAGATGCAATGCGTGGGGCTAAAACAACCGTGTTTTAGCCTCACTCATCAGAGGCCTTGCTGCATAGAGATTCTTGCAGCAAGCCAAGTTCTTGCATTACACGCATTATCATATGCAATCTTCCCACTATCCACAGAATATTTTACAGGTAAGCAATGTGAGCTTTAAAGGGCTAAAAATCTTTTTCCTGGTTTCAACACCCTTAAAAAACAAAACACCTTTGCTTTAATCTTACAAGTTAATGTGAATTTTAATGGTTTGTAGAGGCAAATAAAATAGTATTTCACAAAGTGCATTTTACAGAACACCAGTCCTCTCTGTACTCTTCCAAAACAGAGCTTTTTGGTCAGTAAAGTTTAGAAAAAATATGTATTATAATAACCTCTTTGAAAACCATAATATGTAAATTCTAAAAACTCTGATAAATCTTACAGTGAAGGGTCCTGCTTTAGATAATTACCCCAGAATTTCTCCAACGTAACATTCTTAACATCCTGCCAAATGTGTGTTTGCAGAGCAATATGGGAACTGTCTGATTATGTAATTAGATTTGCATTTTAGAAGAGCTGATTTAAGGTCCTCTTCTAAAGTAATCTATTAGCTGGATCAGAATGGGAAACAGGTGGAAAAATGCTGTAACGGTACAGATGAAAATGATGAGGCCTTACATTTACACCTAAGTGGGCTTTCTAAATTAAGATTTTATTTATTTATCTGTAGAGGGGAAGAGAAGGAGAGAGGGAGAGAAATATCAATGTATGGTTGCCTCTTGTGCGTCCCCTGCTGGAAATTGGCCTGCAACCCAGGCATGTGCCCTAACTTGGAATCAACCCATGGTTGTTTGGTTCACAGGCCGGCGCTCAATCCACTGAGCTACACCAGCCAGAGCCTAAATGGGCTTTTAGATAAAGAATATTTAGGGGAGAGACTTCCAAAAATATAGTAGCTGACTGGTTGGGAGGTGAGTACTGTGTAAGAAAGAAAAAGGAGAGTTGAACACTAGCTTATCCAACATGCTAACTTAGTAGATGGTGGATCATCTGACAGAAGAGGAAAATAGGAAGAAGAGCAGGTGTGGAGAAAACAATGATTTCAGTTCTGGTGCAAATGAGAAACTCCATGTCTAGGTTCAATGGCTGGTCAGTAAACACTATGTAATAGTGACGACAAAAATATTACATATAAAATGTTTTTCAATACAACAGCAAAGATATTGGCCTGAGCTTTTAAGATGTATTTCTTTACCTATTTATATACACAAATTTATGTACATTGAACTGATTTACATCAAGAGAAAATGCATATTTATAGCAACCCTAAGGGCATTTCATGAAACCTGTAACCACAGTGAAATGCCCTTTGTACTAAGTTTGCACTTGCACGCATATTGATTTTCAAAGCAGAGACGCACTGGCGGGTCTTTTACAACATCATGTGACAGTCAACGCTCCTCCATTATTGCCAATACGCAGTAACTGAGGGAACTGTTTCAGTTTTCAGCCAGATGTCTGATTGCTTCACTTCCTGAGAATGAAGTAATGTTTCTTTATAAAGTACATAAAATTGGGGAGGAAGGTACATTGGTCACTTAATATTAAATTGTTCTGTGTGAATATTGCTTGTACTCATTCAACAAATATTCACACCTCAAGAATACAGTATCTGAAGATTTTCACCATCTAAAACCATCAGGACTGACATTTTCCAAGAATAGTATTTTATTTTATTAACATCGGGAGTGCATGAGTGGCAAAAAAATATGAAAATTAAAGTACTACATGGCATAAGGCTTCACAGTCACATTTGTGAGATAAATCACATGATACTCATGAATGTACCAAGCACTGACTTCGGCTCTTTGCATATATCGACACATTTAATTCTTAACCAGAACAGTATGAAGTGAGTGCTGTTATTAACCACACTCTACAGATAGGAAAACTGAAGTTAAGGTGTCCAAGTTCATGCAGTCTAGGGGGACTTGAACCCAGGTAGCCTGGTTCCAGTGTCTGCGCTCTTGATCCCCTGGCCACACCTTATTTGCACTTGCCCAGCAGTGACCTTACAAGCTCATGCCTCCCACTCGTCCCCAAGAATTCTATTTGTTACAGGGAGCACAATCTATTCATCATCTGACTTTTATACATTATTGAGAATATATACCTATGTCTTATTTTTTTCTATTCAAAAATAAATAAATGCCTTTTATGATTACAAGTCATGAATATCTACTTTGTAGAATTTTCATTTTGAATTTCTATCCCCCAAAGTAATGTTTTCATATTTAATTGTTGTGCCAATACTTTAAAATATACCAATACTTTAAATTAATATCTCCCTGTGTGATTGCTGACTGCCAGATACTGTGGTAATTGCTTTATGTACATGATTACATTGAATCTTCTCATTATCCACAGAATATTTTAAAGATGAGCAATCTGAGCTCCAGAGGGCTAAAAAACCTCCACTCAGCCCCCTTAAAAATTATAGGCTCCTTACAATTTGGGGATCTCAATAGTTTTGTAAGTTCTTGCTGATAATAATTGTATTCAAGTACCTGACCTCAATTTTTAAAACTATATTTTCAAGAATTTCAATGGCTTTAAGGAAAACTGGAAAAAGCTAAAAATCACTGTAAGTCCACAATTTACACTTACTGTCATATTTTAAATCTTTTCTTTTTTTTCTAAAACTATTATAGTCCTGATTTTACTTAACATTCAATCTTGTGTTTTATATAATTATCATTTATAATGGCTATATCTTATTTCACTTAGTTGACATTGTAACAGCTAACGTCCCTCCAATCCTTCATATTTAGTTTGCTTACCATTAAAAAACATATTCTATAAATTACAGTAACTAAATTTGTGCAAACCTTTTTCATTCTTTTGGGGTTAATTCTATCAGATTAAATTTCAAAATGAGCAGGAGGCAGTACAGTCAGAGACTGTTTATTTTGCTTGAAATTTACTTCCAAAATTGTGAGGTAGAACAGCCCCAAGAGATAAATCTCATGAGGGCTCCTGTGCCTGCAACAATATCTTTAATCTTTCAGCTCTTTGAGCCATAATTCCCGTTACATTCATCACAAATCTGCATGTAGTTGTCAGCAAACACTGTATATGCTGTGATGACTCGTTCCTCAAGACTAAGTGCTCTTGGCTTATCTACCTTCTCTGCACAGGATTGTTCTGCTTAGAGGACAGAAGAAAACTTGTGTGTTGATTTTGGCATAATGCCAGTGAGTGGAGAAACAAGGTGTTGTGAATGTGTACAAGAGCCACAGACCCTGCTGAGGGAATAAGCACCCCAAATCTTGAATATGAAACGCCTCATCTGTCCTAATTTGAACTAACTCCCTACACACTTTTTTCTAGCCCGCAACAACTAACGTCTTTATGTTTGACCCAATTGTTATGATTCTTTTACTTAATTGCTCATACAGACAATGCTTTAACACTACATTTACATTTTATTCTGTTGAGTTTCTTTTTCTGCACCTTTGTCCCTCCAGGGAAAGACAGGCAGAGAAGGAGAAAGAAACAAAAGTGACGAAGAAAAGGATTAAGAACTGAGCTAGAAAACCACGTTGTGGAATGGCGCAGCCGCACTAGAAGGCAGAGAGGAGAATCCATATTGACAATAGTGGGCTCCACTCCTTACTGCTGGATGTTCCGAGGAAACAAAAGTAACGGATCTATGTCATCACGTTAAGTGACCAAAGGGACGTTCCCAGGACACCATAGGAATAACCTCCTCTTAGAAACTGAGTAACAGATGAGCAGTCTCTAAGAGCTTTAAACATATTGGCTTACTCGATCCTTACAAGACCCTTATCACCCATTTTGCTGATGCGGAAACCAAAGCTAGGAACATCTGGGTGGCTTGCTCGAGGGTGCCCTTGACCAGGGCCTGAGTCAGAATCCAGACAAGGGTACTTTGGAGCTGCACATGCGCTCATGGGGCCTCTCTGGGTTTCCCTGAGCTTCATTCTACCTGCCTTTCTTTCACATTATAAAATTATTTTATCTTCCACCCTCTATGTTCCAAAGTAGAACATTTCTATCATAGGGTATATTTTGAAATTCTATTTTATGTCAAATTAAAAAAAAATTCTTAGAAGCATATTGGTTGTGTGTGGGTGTATAATTTCTCATTAAAACTGAAAAAAAAAGAATAGAATGTTTAAATCTTACACAAGGTGTTCTAACAAAGAAATACATTTAATTGGATGATAACAAAGCACCCACTCAGTTCTCTTAAATCTAAGTGTGGGATCTTTAACATTTTAATTTAAATTAAGGGAAAAGATGAATTAGAACTTTCCTGACACAAAGGAAATTATGAAAGTTAATAAAGCCACTCTCATCTATTACTTACAAAACCTCTTACACATTTTTACAAGTAAAAATAGTCATTTTGTGGTTTTTCATTTTCTTTCAGTATAAGAATGCCGAAGTGTCCCATAATAGTCACACAGACCACTCATCTGGGCTATCTTTTTGACATTAACTGTAATTTCTTGGGAGAACTTATTAAACTTGTTCTCCCATTCTTTGGAACAATCACTTATATAAGATATGGAACTATGAATTACTAGGACTAATCTTTATAAAAAACCTTCCTTGAAAAGGGTGGCATTTTTGCATGTGTGTGTGCTATTGCTTTATTGTCCCCCTGATTACATATTTCAAGTTAACTAAAATTCATGACCTCCTTGGTTCCCACTTCACTAACTATTCCCAGTGCCTCCTTAGCCATCATTTGCTTTCAAACTTCTATTTTCAAAAGATGCTCAAACCTCTTTTAATAGCTTTCACTCCTCTGTGATATGCAGCCTAAAACCACTTGTAAGTTCATTATTATAAGTACTCCAGCGTCACGGATAAATCCCTGTGATATTCACAGTAGCAGCATCATTTGTGTTTTCCTTTCTAACGTCCGACAGTGGGCTGGGTTAATTGACCATTCACTGTTGTGGTTCTTCCCCCACACTGCCACCTCTCCTAACCAGTGACTATTCTCAGAGACCTTCTCTCTCACCTCTTTTCCCCCATATTCTAAATTCAAGTGGCCCACTCCACTGAAATCCAAACCTGTCATGGCTATTACCAACTGACGTCACACCCTGACTGCTCACTGAGGATAAACAACCTGTCTTACCATTTAGTATCAACCCACCTGTCCCCTCTATGTGCTTGTCCCCTCTGTGGCTAAAGAAAGGTAACATGTGCCCATCACCGTGTCTAACGCCATGAGTGGCTGAGGTCTGTCAGACATTCAGAGCTAAGAAGCCTACCTGCAGCCAAACCCAGAATCCTAAGATATTCGCCACTTCCTGGGTATTTTCCCAGTCTAGTTCACCCGCTTCCACTGCACAGTGAACTTCAATTCCAGTGAACTGAAGCTTCTCTGGACTCTTGTCTCTATCTGTCTAGCTCTCAGGAGTATGTGATTCTGGGCACTCAACCTGGAGAATAATTTATCTGAAGATGTCCAAATAAAGAAAAGTTGAGGACTGAACATGAACTAACCTAGTAATTTTTATATTGTGAAGGAATGAAAAAAAGATAGCAGTTTGAACCTTGATGTTCCAGCAAGAACAAAACCACTTATTTAATTGTTCATACAGACAATGCTTTAACACTACGTTTTACATTTTATTCTGTTGAGTTTCTTTTTCTGCACCTTTGTCCCTCAGTAATTCCCTCTTGGAATCCTCTCCTTCCTTTGATCTTTCTCTCCTTTCCTACGCTTTCCATAAGTGGCAAGATGAGCACACAGGCATAAGTAAAAATAGTTTTAATGTTTCTGGTTTTTTAATAAGCAAGATATTGATTCTTTGAATGCCATGTCCTCCTTCCCCTCCAAAAAAGAATCATGCCAAATGACAAGTGTTCATTTTAATTTCACACGACCCAAACTGTTTTTTAAATAAGCAAGAAATTGAGTCCTGTCAGTCATTTATGGCAAATTGATGGAGAAGAGGACCCTGGGAGCTCTTCCGCCCACCTGGACTGCTGGATCTCCCACCGCCATCCTGTTACTCCTCCTCCTCCCTATGTCCCAGGTACCTTTTTCTTTAAGACTCAAACTAAATGCCGCTCCCTTAGAAGAACCTCCTAAAAGCCCCCAACGAAGTTAAGACCCCATCCATTGTTATATACTTTAACATCCCCAGAATATTGCTTATGGCACATAAAATACAGCAAACGAGTGATTCAGGTAATCAAGTTTGTCATCCCTTCTGCCCTGGAAGGAGCATGAGGACAACGTCTGTTCTGTTTCATTCAATACTGGACCTCCAACACCCAGCGCAGTGGCTTGTCTACAGGGAGAGGTTGGTAAGTGACAGCTGAATAGGTGAATTAATAAGTGAATGCATAGATAAATGAATGATAGTTTCCCTATATACTCAGCACTGCATTACTTCCTGCCATCCTCCCACTCCAGGGGAGAATTGGGGGTCCCAAGCAGGCTCTTTTTACTGACATTCTACTCATCGCCTCTGCCTTTCTTCCCTCAGAGGGGCCGAGACTTTACAGCCCACGTCCCACTTTCAATGCCAAGGCTCACTCTTTTTGCATGGTCATTAATTATGTTTACTTTTAGAATGTTCACCGACATGAGTGGGCATTTATTTGCTGCCCCATGACCTAGATGGACATGGCAGAAAATAGATTTGAGTATCATTTTTCTAATATTTCAGTGGGTGATACATGATGTGAATAATCATCCCATAAATAAAATAAATTTCAGATCTTCCTATTGTTGCTCCCAAAGCTTCTACGGCTATGCAAGAAAAGATGGGAATTACTTTCCACCTCAGTACATTTAAAATCCCTTGAGATCAATCACTCTGAAGTTGTTCCTGTTCTTGAAGCTGTTACAAGATTCTGATGAGCAAGTGACACAGGAAAAAATTGCTCAGAAACATTGAGATACCTTACACTAATTATTTAAAATTGTTTGTGCTAATATGTTCAGGTAAACATTTGTTGAGCTTATGCTATAGCAGAGACTATGAATTGAGTTATACCTTTAAGAAATTATGGTACTTAGAACTAATTTCTCTTATGGAGGTCTGAATGTCCTAGCATGAATTTATGGTGGGAAATGGAGTCAGATGTGCTTATAGGGACCAGAGGAGGCTTCCCTGGGAAGTGATATTTGCCTTGAACTTTGAAAGAGAAGTATGAATTCACAAGGGAAGTAAGGTTAGAGGCCATTACAGGCAGAGTAAACCAAACATGCAAAGCAGTGAAGATACGAAAGTACATGGTATATTTATCAGTGAATAACAGCATAGACTGTAGAGTGTGGGCACAGGCAGAAAGTGAACCAAGATGTGGGTTTTCAATTCCATAATGAAAGTACATTTCAACTGTTAGAAATACTTTTAATAACAAAGACACAAAGTTTAGTAGCTTCATATTTGAAAAGTTGGCACATCATACACATGCTCTAAAAGCACATGTTCCTATTCTTACTATAAAAATAAATTTAAGCATAAAGAAATAAGAATGTCACATCAAAACATTAGACCTGGAGAAAGGTTAATTTTACATACATGATCAGGGTCAGAGACCATGAACATTTTTATGTGCCCCATTCTAGTACCATTGAAATGTTTTGAGGAGCATGGCAGAAATTTAAGAGAAAAACTGAATATATTTCTCCTCAAGTCAGTGAACTGTGGGCCGAATCTCAGCACCTGCACAGAGAAACAGAGAATAAACTCATTTGAAATAAAAGGCTGCATTTCTTCTGGAGGTTGGAACCACCTTGAAAAAGGCAAGACTCACAACTATAACTGAACAACAACTGAAAAAAAGGAAAGAAAGAAATCGAGTAGCAATTAGAGAATAATAAAAATATCTGCTACTGAAAAGAAAAAGGCAAGACTCAGCATTGGCCCCTGAGCTGGGAAGTTAGGACACAGAGTCAGAACAAACAGCTATTCTTTTATGTCTGACTGAATTTTCTGAAATTGAGTTAAAGCCTGCCTTTTGGCAACACGAGAAAGAACTGGCGAAACTGAAGTGAATGACACTCCACCCGGCAAATAACAGGGAGAGCTCCCAAATGCTCAAGCAGGAATGTACCTTGGCCCTTGAAACATTTATAAACTACCACCCAGGTATATTCTTGCCTGCGATTCCCTGAGGATTGTGGTTCCGAGAAATGGTCAGGATGAAAAGTAGAGCCTCTTTTTGATGGCAGGGCTGACCGGAGGTCAGGGCAGATTCAGAGAGCTCACACTTCAATCCTGGGACCACTTTTGTCCTGTTCCTCAACGGAGTAGAATCATACTTCTCATCTTTGAATGAGTTTTCATGCCACGACCATCAAGGGTCAGGGTCAACATTCTTAGTCAAACTCATTCTCTTTACTATTACAATTTTTCAGGTCCCGTTATAGTTCTTAGAATTCTACTTTTGTTTAACAGGTAGGCATGCAGTTTTTGTTCATTCCTCTGCCTAACACCTTCCAACAGTTTCTCTCCACACTCAGAATATCTTCCAGACCCTTACAAAGGCCTGTGTAATCTGGCTCTTGCTCATGGGACTCATCCTATACAACTCTTCCACCTATTCAACCAAGGCTTATATTGACTTTCCCCCCAATTTTATTGTGTATTGGTTTCAGGTGTACAGCTTAGTAGCTAGACAATCATATGCTTTCCACAGTATTACCCTCTATTTCCAGTACCACCATGGGCACCATGCACAGCAATAGCAATATTACTGACCATATTTCCTAGGCTTTACCTACTTCCCCATGGCTATTTTGTAACTACCCATTAGAACTTCTAATCCCTTCACTTTTTCACCCAGTCTCCCAACCCTCCTCCCTCTGGCAACCACCAGTTCTCTCTCTGTGCCTATGAATCTGTTTCAGTCTTGTTCGTTAGATTCCACAATTACATGAAATCACATGGCATCTCTCTTTCCCTGTTATGTCTGTCCCTTGAAAATGCCAAGATTACCCTGTCTCAGTGTCATCAGACCTGCTGTTTCTTCCAACTGGAATACCCTCCTCCTCCCAAGGACTCTTGTAAGAGACTCCTAACTATTCTGACCTCAGTTCAACTACCACTTCCTGTGGTAGCTAGCATCCAAAATGCATTCTTATATGATCCTCACACCTCCTGGTATCCATACCCTTGTAGCTGTCACTTGCCACATGGCATGTGATCAATAGTATAGAAGTGAAGTCATGTGACTTCCAAGGCTAAGAAATAAAATGTATTGCTGCTCTGCTTTGCTCTCTTGGATCATTTATTTTGAGGAAAACCAGTCAACATCTCATGAGGACACTGTGTGCCCCTGTGGAGAGACCCATGTGGGAAGGGACAGAGGCGTCCTGCCAATGGCAGTGGGAGTGAGCTAGCTTGGGAGCGGATTCTCGACCCTGCGAAAATTTTCAGGTGTCTGCGATCTCCTAAGAGACCCCGAGATAGCACTGCCCACCTAAGTTGTTATAGAATTCCTGTGTAACAAAACTCATGTGATAGGATAAGTGTTTATTTTTAAGATGTTAGATTTGGAATAATTTGTTACACAGCAATGATAACTATTATACCTAACAAAGGTCTTCCTTAACATTCAATCCAAAAAGACCCTACCCCATCACACTTTATTATTCCAATTTATTTTCTTTCTCATACTTATCTATAGCTTGTTGCCTTTTATCTTATTCATTTTAATTTTTTTTGTTTAGTACTTGTCTCCTCCACACTGAAATACAAGTTTCTTGAAGGCAGAAAGTTTGCCTGATTGATTCATAAATACTTATCCCCAGACTTGGGTCATTTAGAGTAGATGCTCAATAAATGTCTTATGAAAGAAAAACTGAGCACTCTGTGCAAATATGATTTCACTTACAACCTTCCAGGTGTAGAAGGTTGGTTAGTGGAATTCTCATCCCAATCTCTGTGGTGGGTTATCACCCATAGATTCCTCATAAGTGCAAGGGACTGTTCGTGCCCAGCAAAGAAATGGAACCAGGGTCTCAGTTATCCCTTGGCAAAACCCCATGTTTTGAACTGCAGAATGGGTCAAGTTTTTGTTTTGTTTTGTTTGAGTGATATTTATAAAAATTTTTAGACAGAAATCCATTAGAAATATACATGATGTGGAGAAGAGGGTTTTTTTTAGCAAGAATAAAAAGGGAATATTAGAGGATCAGAGTTAAGGTAGAAGAGATGATCAGCACCACCAAAAGTGGAGGGTATTATAATAAGGTGGGAAATGATTCAAAGAAATGTAATAAAAGTTGTCTGGTTGTCTTCAGACCATCTCAAATATTTGCACCTGGATCATCCAAAAGAATTTTAAGACCAAGTCGGGGAAATCTATTGTATATCCACTTACTTTCTCTATTAAGTAAAACATACATTTTTTAGAAGTTATACATAAGTACATGGTTTAAAGCTTCATAAGCATATAGTAGGTGTAGTATATATAATTCTGTGACCAAAAATGGGGTAAAAGATCTACATACATCCAGCATAAACGTCCACACAAACACCATGTTATTTTAATGTGGTTTTTACAGAAGATTCAGTGGAGAAAAACCGGATCTGCTTCTTGGCTTCATTTCAGGAAATCTTTTCGGCCCCTCTGGTTTAGGTCCCGCCATCTGTACAAAGTCACAGCTGCAGAGAGCGTCTGTTTAATCACAGCTTTCAACAATAAAAGCAACATTATACCCCAACACCCTCACACACTTGCCATGTGCTTCTATATGTGTGACTTTCCAATCATGCTTCCCTAGAAAGTATGTTGGTACTCATGTGCCGAGAGAAGCACAAACCATCCAATGTATCACATTCCAATAATAATTTTAAGAGAAAAATAAAATAATTTTCCTAAACTTGATGTGAGAAGTATTTTTTATGCAGTTATAGGATACATTTTGTAGGAAGTTAAGCTATCAGAGGTTTGGAAAACCATATTAACCATATAATTTTCAACAAGTGCTAGTAGTAAAATGAGTCCCCATTGACACACATAAAAATGTGGAGTTTTTCCCCTGCTTCCTACCCTAAAATCAAAACTGACAAATAATTTCCCTATATTTAAAATGATTAAGTCTATTTTAGTTCCAAAACTTAACTACTGAACACAGATCATCACAGTTGGAAAAAGGGCTCCCATCTTTTGACCTAACACATTTTCTCGATTTCTCCACTGTGGAAGCAAACAGCACCAGCTCCACAGGCCCATGGACAAAGGACATGCCCGTGGAGAGAGGAAAGGTAGATTGTTCTTGCAATAAGGAAAAGAGGAGACTGTGCTTCCAAGAGGCCGTGCTAAGTGAGCTCTGATGGAGCAGAAGAAGAGTGTCTGTTTGGGGAAAACGAAAAATAAACAACGAAAAACACCCGGAAAGAGCCACAAAGGACTTCTGGAGGAGCCCGGTTTCATCTGGGTGATGACCGACTGGCAGACACACCTCTATGGAGTTCTCAGTGGGAGGTGTCACTATTGTCCTCTGCAGTCCCAAACACATGAAGTGCAGTCATTTTGTCGCTCAATGAACAATAGCAGAAGCTGTCTCCTTGAATTAAAAGACCTGAAAGGAAGGGTCACGTGAACAGGAGTGTGAGGAGAGGAGAAAAAGGATAAAGGTCTATTCATGCTCTCTCCCCGGAGGTCTGAAGCGTGCCTCTCATCCTTCCTCTTGTGGAGAGCAGACCAGTATCACTTATCCCAGCCTTGTTTTGCCAGCTGGAGGGGCTGAGATGGAATTTTGTGTAACAGGGGAAATACCTTTTGATTCAAAACTTACAAAAGTAGAGCTGTGCTTCAAAAGAATCTTGGCAAATGAACCCTGCGGGTAGTAACTTGAAATGAGAGGGCACCCTATTGAAACAGTGTCTGGGTATGACAGGAAAGTATATATACTTTCTCAACATTTTTTTCATTTTCAATGATTAAGACATCAAAAAAGTGAAAATGGCAGGAAGGGAATCTGACATTTTTTTAAAGGTGATCACAATTTTACATACCTAGATTCTAAATAATAACAAGAATAATTTAAAAAATTAAAAATATAAAAACCTACTTATATGTATGACACATGGACATGAACTAAAGGGAGGAATGTGGGTGGGAGAGGGTGTGCAGGGTGGAGGGAAATGAAGAGGGGGGAACGGGGCAACTGTAATAGCATAATCAATTAAAAATATTTTTAAAAAATACAAAAACCTAAACATTCATGTAAATGAGATTTAAAAAGTGAGAGCGTGTTCTCTTCTCCTCTTGGCATTGGACTCTGACAGAGGCAGCTTCAGATCCTAGCCTTGGTGACCAAACATTCATGCTGATACAGGGTGCAGCCAGGTGGGGGGGGTGCCAAAAAAAGGGGATTTGGAATGGTGTCCAGAATTCAAAGTGTATAGGAATATAGGAGAGACATATAAGATGTCCTCACCCCCCCCTCAGGGGAAAGGAACGAATGGAGCCAGGCCATTGAGAGCTGTTTTGCATAGCAACAGTTTTGCAGCTAACCTCTGGAATGGTTATTCAACATATCTATAACCTTTAACTGGTTTCATAGATGTGTTAAATAGCTGCGGCCAAGTTTTGAGCCAGGGAGAAGGGAGTGGCTGGGACTGAGGATGGTAACGAAAGGCTGCGCTCCTGAGTGAGAAGGCCTGTGTGTGTGGGAGCTTGGAAAAGACTGGCTCTGGGACATGAGGCGATAACTGCCCAGGTGAAAGGGAAAACCACGCAGCTTTGCCAGAATGGAGATCCCTGCAGCCAGGTGAAGAAGAAAGCCACATGCTTTTGGTGGAGTGCAAACCCCTGCAGCTTTGGTAGAAGAGGCCCACGTGGCTTTGGGATGCTCTCTTTGGCCGAGTGGCCTGGAAAGTAAGAGAGACTTTGACTGGAACTGGGTACAAAGAACTCTTGCCAGTGGACCATGAGAGGGTACCACAGTATTATGGATTAACTAGAGAGATCCTGCCTGCATGGTGACACAGCTGACGGTGCCAGCGGCCTGCAACACAGACGTGTGCTCTTTTCCTGATTTACGGTACCGGAGTTGGGACAGTGGGAGAAGGGAGCGCTGTGTGGGTGTAGGTGTACAACCTAAAAGACTTTGACATTTTAGTGGAGGCATTAGGCCTGAATAGCATTAAATAAACATTTTGTTTCCTTTTCACAAATCTTTGGCATTGAGAGATGTCTTTCCAATTGGCGGTGGACAGAAGAGCCCAGTAGATATTAGTATTTTGTTTTTGGGAGGGGCCCCCATTGTATAGCAGTTTTGGACATCCCTAGGTGGGCCGAATATTGTATTGCAACCCCCTCGGACCTCTTGTTTGGTAACAATGCGACAACCCCCAGCACGTCACTCAGCCTCTCCGTGCCTGGATTTGTGCTCTTGAAAGCAGATCTGTGCCTCACTGCACTGCTGTGAAAATTAAGTAAGGATGCCCATAAATCCTGGCACGATGCCCAATTCATTTAAAAAAAAACAATAACAAATAGCTTTTAAACTATTTTGATATCTGCACTTAATTAAACATTCTCCCCATTCAGGAAAAAACAACTTTGATTTTTTAAAATTATTTTTCTTAACAAAGTACTTTTTTAAAGTTTGTTGTTAATGTTATCACATTATCACAAATCCTGATTAATAAAGCAATCAAATCAGCTTAAAAATAGATTGGCACATGGGTGGAAAACAAAGTAAATAAAAGTGAAAGTCTATTTGGCAATATACTGCATAAAACCTAAATAATTCAATATGTACTAACTACTATTCCTAGGGAAGTACCAGCTGTACACACATTTGTGTATGCAGGTTATTAGCTCATTTATTACTTTATTCACTTATTTACTTATGTATTAGTTCACTTAATTAATTCATTCACTTATGTACTTACACATCAACTTCATTTATTCACTCATCCATATATTTATTATTTGCTAAGTACTTAAAGAGCTTGGGAGATACAAAGATGAAGCAGACTCAGAGGTGTACAGTCTATGATGAATAGATTGAACGCAGCTATACTCACTAGGGTAGGCTCCATGTCTATCCAGTACCTAGTTTACTGCTGGAGTCTGATGCCATGAAATTAGCCCATTTGGAATAGGAACCATATAAATTATTTACTGTATATATTATGTAATTTTATATAATCATGTTTCTTCAGTGTTATTTACTCATAATTATGTTCTATGTAATTATGTTCCATGTATCATTCCAGTCAGGTGCATCGGGAGCCAGGTCTAACACATACATACATTTATAATATAGAAGTTGTACTGAAGCATGTTTAATTTTCTAAGAATACTTTTGCATGACTGGAATCCTGAAGCTAAAAAAGAAAATCAAAATTAGGCTTGCACTCTGTGCCCCTTCACAGTCACAGACACGTTCAGCTCCATCCACACAGTTTTTCAACAGCGATTACGGGAGCAAGGCTGTAATCACTGCACGGTGGCATTGACAAGAAACTGACAGCGCTGGAAGAGAGGAAATGATAGCCCTGTCATCTGACCTCTCGCTGACAATCTGTTTTCCTGCCTTCTATTCTCTTTCATCTCTTGGCATAGGAACAGAAAGATGGCATTGGCAGAGCAAGTTGATACCAGTAAGTGATAATTTGATAGGGGTCATTACACCCTGTAGTTTTTCCCTGTTAGCTTTTTAATTGAGGATATCAGTAAGGTTATACATTAAGGTTTTAAGATCAAAAAGAAGGCTTTATGTGATTCTGAGAGCTTTATGCTATTTATTATTAATCTACTCCCCAAAGTGCCTGTTAAGCATGTTGCTCCTATAACAGGTTTAGAACTCTTGGAGGAGATAAAGAATCTCTAAAGTCATTTCAAGGTTGTACATTGCTTTGTTTGTGGCCAGAGCAGAGGCCGGCCTACTGCAGCCTAGACACATGACTACTAGCTGTGACGAGATGTGTTTTCCAGGCCAACCCTGATCTTCACATCAGTGGCTTCACAAAACCCCAGTTACACCCCACACACTGTTCCCCAAAACTTTCTCTCTGAGCTACTCTATGTCTTTCAACTCCAGGTCCCAACAATAATGCAGGACATGACACCTCTTGTCTCTGAGCAATTATTTATAGATAACATATGTCTGTGGATAAAATCCAGGCATTTCTTCATCTGATACAGATGTTTTCTGTTTAATGTTTATTGCCTTCTGCCCCAGAGCTGTGTGTAACCATCTCCCTTGTCCACTATTCACCCACAATGGAGGCTGCTCTGGGGGCTCAGCCTACTTTCACTGTGACAGGTGTGTGCCAGCCAGTGGTGCTCTTAGATCTGTTATGCTTTGGGTTTGATTCCTAAAATCTCCAGGTTGATTTGAGGAGAAAGCTTCCTCTAATGCCAAGATGAGCACTGAGCATTCTGTTTTTATTTTTGATGGAACTGAGTGATTTTTACTGAGCTCTGATTTCTTTTACAGTGAGACAACTATTGTACTATTTTCTTTCCATCACTTACACTTAGCCAGGAAGGTATTGGTGAAGGAGCACACCAGGGCCCTTACCGGGTGTGACTTACACTTACTGGGACTCTTCATGGGCCCTGCAAGCACATTGCCAGCTCCTCTTACTCCAGGAAATGCTGCAAAGACTAGTTAACCTCTCAGCCACTGTGTTAATAGGGAGAATTCTGACAAAGGAATTTCTTAAGGGATTGCCCACGGAGAGCACCAGAAAATGCTTACGTGAAACTTTGATGAAATTTTAGGCACTGGAATAAGTATCGTTTTCTCAAAACTATTCACTGTGCAGTGGCATGTATTTTTGTCACATATTTAGACATGAAAAATATTTTATTTCTCTCTAATAGAAATTGATTTTTATCTTGAATCCCTAATATGCTTTGTGGCATAAACATAACCTTCAGTTGGCATCTGTCCCTCTGTCCCCAGGGATTTGCCTCAGTTCTTAAAAGCTTACATGACATGTGACGACCTCGTGCAGACGGGGCATTTCATCTGATTGTTGGTGTTCGAATGTTCAGAGGGTCTCCTCTGAGTTTGCAAAAATAGGCAAAGATGTCTGTTATCACACGCATTCATACTTGTTGGCATTCCTAGCCAATCTAGTAATACAAGAAAATAAAATAAATAAAGGTTCAGGGATTATAAAAGAGAAAAACAAAATTATCTTTATTCCCCATAACATGATTATGTTTGTATAAAATTTAAAATTTTTTCCAATTATCATAGCTATTTTTGTGCTGATACTAGAAAATATTTTTCTAATTTTTATTTTTTATTGTTATTGTCCAGTTACAGTTATCCCACCTTTTCTCCCCATAAATAACATAGCTATAAATACAATGGGCACGATTATTATATATAAACCCAGTACCCCAAAATCATTTGAATTTCTATTTACCTGCAACAAAATTTAGAAAA
This sequence comes from Artibeus jamaicensis, assembly GCF_021234435.1. Classification (NCBI taxonomy): domain Eukaryota; kingdom Metazoa; phylum Chordata; class Mammalia; order Chiroptera; family Phyllostomidae; genus Artibeus; species Artibeus jamaicensis. Next base: position 36,479,795 of record NW_026522030.1, on the reverse strand, counting down.
TTTTATTTAAAGACTTTAAAACGGTGACACTATAGTAGTATATAAATCATATGCAAATCTATCTATGGTGAATTCCTAATCCTTTATTGAAAAACAATGTAAATACTTTAATAATTACTTAAAGAGTAATTTACTAAGTGAAAATAGCATATTAAGGATGTAGAATACTCATTACTGCAAAAATGTTATTTGACCACAAATTTATCTATAATTTCAATTCCAATCAAAATTCCATGCTGTTTTATATGTATGTATGCTGTTTTATATGTGGTGCTTGACAAACTGATTCTAAAATGTACAGGACATTTTAAGTTCCAATAATTGCCAATATTCTAAGGAGAAAGAGGAATAACATCATGGCATGTGATTACCAGATACCAATTTTTATTATAAAGAGATATTAATAAAGGTAGTCAGGTATGGGAGCAGCACCTGGCAAATAGAACAGCTAAACAAAGTAGGATGGTGACTGTATAAACACAATATATGACTGAGTTTAAATGCAGATCAGTGGAAAAAGAATAAACTTTTTAAGATAAGTCATACTGGGGCACTGACTACATGTGTTGGGGGAAATACCTTCCTTGGTCATACATATAAATCAATTCCTAATGTATTAGACCTCAGTATGAAAGGTAAAAAAAATTTTGAAGCAAGTTAGGAATTTCTTTTTTTAACTTGGGGGCTAGAAAATTTTTTCTTACATAAGTCACAATATAAGCAAACTATGGAGAGAAAAATCGGTAAATGCAATTACATAAAAAATAAAAACTATCCTTGTAAGTCATGATGAAGTAAAAATATAAGCTACAAATCTAGATGAGACAATACAGTGAAAGGGTTACTGTGCAATGCCAAGAAGAAACTCTATGAATCAGTAAGATAAAATCAAACAACACTGTTGAAAAATAGAAACACCAATTTCATGAGAATAAATAACCACAAAGCATGCGGAAAGATATTAATGCTTTTAGTAATCAAAGAAAGTATAAGTTAAAATCATAACTAGATACAATCATGCCCACAACTTTGGCAAAAAGTAAATATAGAATAATACAAAGTGTTGTCATGAATACATTACATAGCAAAAAGGGAAGTTTACCCTTTAAGCTATATAAAGCTTAAGCTATATAAAACCCTATATAAAGGGTTTTACTTCCATTGAAAATATACATAGAAATGGATAAAACTAATTTGGAAAATTGAGTGGGAAAGTTGAATATGTGCCTAGGCTATGATTTAGGGATTCCACTTTTAGGTATTTATCCTGGAAGAAATTCTTGCATATGTGCACCAGGAAATATGTATATGAATATTTATAATTATGCTGCTTATACTAGCAATTAAACTGAAAAACCTCTATGTGTGTGTACCTTAAAAGTAAGATGGAAAAGTAAGTTGTGATATAATTGTACCATGGAATACTACACTGTCATGAAAAAGAATAAACTTTTTTTTAAAGGTCCTCTTTATTTTTTAATATCTTTATTGAATTTATTGGGGTGTCGGTTAATAAAATTATATGTTTCAAGTGAACAAAATCATAATACATCATTTGTATATTCTATTGTATGCTCACCATGCAAAGTCAGGTCTCCTTCCATCACCATTGATCCCCATTTTATCTCCTTCTACCTGCCCCCACCCACCTTTCCCCCTGGTAGTCACCGTACTGTTGTCTGTGTCTGTGATTTTTTTGAAAAAGAATAAAGTTAAGTTGTGTTTAGCAAAATAGATAAACCTCAAAAATATAATATTGATCTATAGGATTAAATCACCTAAGAATCCATAAAGTGGGGTTTTTTTATAATGACATAAATTACAAAAACAGACAAAACTAAGTAATATACTGTTTAGGAATTCCTACAAATTTCACTTTTTTTAAGGTGTTAAGAAAAGTAAGGGAATACTTAATGCAATATTTAGGGTAATGGTTCCCTCTGAAGGTCTGCATAGAAAAAAATGAGAGTAACATAGAAATGGCAAATACATTTTTTGCTTTGGATGATGTAGACACAGATGTACATTTATTTCTTTGTTGTTCTTAAACTGCATATGTTTTTCTGTACTTTTTTCATATATAAAATATGAACAACATTTTACATATTTCATAAAATATTTCATTTGCTTATTTTTATTTTTTTAAGTTTATGATGGATTATTTACAGTTGATATAAAAATATGTGGGTAGAAACTTTTGGAAAAGTCATTATAACAAACCAAGGGAGCAGGACTGAATTTGCTGATTTTTAACACTTGTTTGAGGGGGAAAAAGATGAGAACAGTAAAGAGCAGTAAAAGGTGTGAAATTCTGAAGTCTACAACTAAGGTTTAATGGCCTAAAATATCATATGATTAGCTATAAAGCAAAGCATCTCTCTGCTTTAGAGAATTTAGAGCACTTAAAGAGAAAATGCCTGTGGTCCAGGTTGAATATAATAATATGTCTCTTGTAATGATTTTCCCCAACATTTGGGAAACATTTGGGATGGCTCTCAATATCCCAAACATGTAGCCTCTATTTAAATTAGAAGAATAAAACACTCATATTAAAAAAAAATTCATCGCTGTATAATTCACACACACAGGAAATAGCTAGACGCTGTACTCTACAGCTGGTTTCAGGAAAAGAGAGTGTAGCAACAGGTCAGAGAGTCAAAATGCAATGCCTTTTGTAAGCATGCAAAGGAAAACAAATGAGAAGGAAAGAAAAGGAGAGAGACCTCAGTAGAAAGAGTGTAGAATAGCAAAGCAATGCAATTCAACTGGTTCTAGGGTAACCTATTGGTGCTGTTCTGGGGAAGCTGCTCGCATATATCACGTAACAGCTGGAAAAAATAACTATTCCTCAATCCATAGGAAACAGCCTAATTAGTTCAGATCAGCTACAAATAAATACACCAACTGGGAGTCCATCATGAAGTAACCACTGTCCTAGATCCTATGACATGGACGTAAATAACATGTGGTTGGAAGTCAGAATATCACCAATTCCAGGAGAAGCAGTAAGTCCCATAGGGGAAGTATGCATGAGATCCCACTGCAGCACGGAGCACTAGCACTGAGTCAAGCCAAAAGGGTAACAAGAGGCTTCCCAGAGTGGGCCGTGCTTGGGTTGAATCTAAAAGTTTAGAGAAGATGTGAACGCCCCAGTACTAGAATTAGAAGAAAAGCAAAAGGTACTAAATCAGCTAAAACCATGTTGGAAGAGTCTTTAATATTACAATGAAGACTGAAGTACTTATTTTTAAAGAAACACAATTCTTAAATAAAGGAAGAAGTATAGGTTATTAGGTATGAACAAAAAATACATGTGAAAGATAATATAATCTGGAGTGAGTACAAACTCTAAACCTGACATCCAAGGTATAAACAATTTCATCTGAACTGCAGGTAATTGCTAGATTTTTTAAACCATGTCTGATGGACAGAAACAGCAATGGCACAAGGCCCGACCAGATAGAAAGGACTAAATGAGCAGATTTGACCTGAAGTAAGAACCTAGGAGCATGTGACAAAGGGTTCATGATTCCATATTAACATAGCCATATGAAGCAGACATAAAAATCTTACCTACCAGTAAGAAAAGTCAAGCTTCAAAAGAAAAGCAGGAAGGAGACATGAGGAAGCAACGCACAGGTGATGTGCCGGTGCTCAGCAGCATCGCGAAACTGCCCATCTCAACGGTAATCAACGAAACACAAGCTTAAACAATAAGATACTCATTTCTGTTCACCAGATTGTCAAAGATTACACTCATTTCTCGAGTTCTCTATTCACCAAAACGTCTCCTGCTTAGGCACAGAAAAACACCCCGTGACCATTTATGCTCATTATTTTCTTCAAGTCAAGTCACTGTAGATGACCCCATAGTGGAAATGAAAGTAACTTAATTTGTTAAAACAGATTGTCCCTTTCCTCAAATATTTCCTTTGGCCCAGCTACTAAGCCCAAAATGATCAGCAAGGCAGAGGAGGGCGACTCCTTCCTGTGAAAGTATCAACAGCTGGAGTGGTATCCACTGGGTAAAAAATATACTATGAGAAAAAAATACAGATAGTTACGCAACAGAGCTCAAAGGTATGTTGGCTTACTGAGAGGTTCACCACGGCAATAGAGGGTAGTTAAATATTTGTTCATCTGGCACTTCTGAAAAATATTTTTAAAAGGGAAACTAAATGTAGACTGAAAATAAAAACTTTTTTATCTAAGTGGGAAAAGTTGAAATTATATATTTTCACCAAGCATGTGTGGTGGGGACAAGGGTCTCAGAAGGGAAACAAGCCATTGAGGAGGCCTAGTGTGACATGGGAAACTGGTAGGGACTCTATGGCATCCTAAGAAGAACAATGAGGGGAACACTTGGAAGAGTTAGTCCCTCTGGACCCTCAGAGAACAACGCCTGAGAAAAGAGTCTAACAGGTGGGACTCCGTAGACAGGGAGAAATGATTTGGAGAGCAATGCTCATTCACACTTCGTCAGCACCCAGCCTGAACAGAAATAATCCCCAGGTTCTTGAGAGAGGAGATGTGGGGGAAAATTACATAATGGTTTTAATGAAAAATTAAGTATAAAATTTAAACTTAATAATAAGGTTTCAACCTAAGGTTCACTTTAAGAAACGGATTTAGGCCGCCCAATGTTCCAGTTCAAACTCAATGTCACAGCAGCCTTTGCGAAGGTCTAAGGGAGGATTTTGTTTCTTTGTAGGGCCTTTGGTGTTCTCTTGCAACTTTCTCAAGATGTACTTACACACACAAATACATATAAAAAGGCTCATTCCTTCTTCCAAGCTCAGCTTACATGGTACATTATCAAGGAGGAATTCCATGACCTCCATGTCATCCCTAAATTTTCCTCATTATTATCTTATTTCCACATCCTGTTTGCTTCCTTTATAACACTTACCAGGTTATAACACTCAGATTCACCTGAGTGTTTATGTGTTTTTGCATGTTTTTTTTACCCTGTCAAGACACTAAGTTCCATGCAGGCGGGACCTTGTCTGTCTTATTCATCACTGTGTGTCCAACACCTGGTACACTGCCTGACGTGTCATACATTCTCCGCAAATATTTGTTGAAATAATCACTAAATCCACTGAAGCAAGGGGCACTGACTGCCACAGACAAAATCAAGACTTCCAAAGGGAAGGTGAGAGGTGTATCAATGTGATACAAACCTGGCCTGGCTTGTTGTAATCTCAAAAGCTTAACCTGCAATCATGGAAGATGCCAAGACAGCAATGAATTGGAACACAAGGGACGTAAGAGAGGCCAACTTCATCAGGGACAATGATCCAACTTGAATGAGTACATTAAAAAAGAGCACACGAGTGCCCTGAGACACATCAGGGACCCAGGAAGCTTGGGTCACCTTGCCTCCAACATACTCATCTTCCTCTAACATAACACCTTTCTCATTTAACTCCCTGGAATAAAGCTCTGCAGAAAAGTATTTTGTCCATTGCAGCCAGTTTGTAGTAGGCGCTCAATAAATATTTGATGATTAAACAAACTCTGTTAGTAGGGGTTTAGAAAGAATCTTTTATAATTGTCACTGCGATTGTTATCCACATCTTTCTGTGCTCTCCTGAACTAGGGAAGCGTGCTTTTTCTTTTATTTTAGGATTTGCTGGATTCCTGAGCCATCTCTTGTTATTTCTAACTAAAGTCATACAAAGGAGAGAAGAAAGCCATACTCAACAGTAAGGAACATCGAAAGGGGAAAACGATAATTATAGAGAGGTTCACTCACCCCAAGTAATTGAGACTCTGGTATTATTTCTAAAACAAAAGGTATGCCAAAGCAGGACAAACTCTGTGGGTATTTATATTTGAAACTTGAAGTAGAGTTGTGATTACTAGAAGTCTGTCATTTGGAAACATGTTAGTACCATCTGTATGGAATTCAAACTCAAAGTGAGCAGCACGCTCTTTCTTGTGTGAGGCTCACCAGCTGAAGAACCTAAAACCACTGGATCGGTGTTCTTAAAAAAATATTACTGTTCCTGCCCACTATCCTCTATGAAGTAATTCACTTCTCTGTTTTTGGAGTATAATCACACTGAGGCTGATGTGACCAGATAACTTTAGGTCATTATCAGGTGTTCTTATTTAAGGAGACTGTATGTGTGTGTGAGTGTGTGTGTGTGTGTGTGTGTGTGTGTGTGTGCACATCACACTACAGAGCTGCCAGCTACCCTTTACTTGGGAGAATGTCTGTGTCTTGTACCCCCAGGGGCACTGCCATCGGTACCTCTCCCGCTTCACTCAGCATTCTTTTTCTGTGTCACTTTCAGGCCACCCATCCTCTTCTCTAGTGTTCCCCAAGTTTCCACATTCAGACCCCCCATTTTACCTATAACTTTTCTGGGGGCTGGAAATTGCATCTACTTCCATATTGTGGATGACCACTGGCATTCAGAAGTCCTAAGATTCCAAGCTGGGTGTATTTTCTCGGGTACCATCATCCATGGGAGCATAGTTATCTGTTTTCTGATGTTTGTGTTTCATAATTGTATTTATAGTCTTCCTTTTTCATGCATCAATTTGTCACATGCTCAGCCACTAGTGGGTTTCCTTCAGGCCTCCTGATAGGGACACAATTTATCAGGAAGCCAGACTGCCAGAGTATGAGCACTGGGTTCTGCCACTGGCTAGCTAAATGGCCCTGGATGATCCTGAGCAGTTTGCTGAATGTTTGTGGCCTTCGGTTTTCTCATCTGTAGTATCAGCCTCAATGGGTTCTTGTAAGGACAGAAGATAATGACTCACAGGAAGGTTAGCATTGGGATGATATACGAACAAGTGCTTGATATGTTATTAAACCAAACAAAAAGCTATTATTATCTTAGATTTTAAATAAAAAAATTATCTTTGCAAAAAATAAAATCAACATACTTCTTTATAAAAGCTTGTAATTCAGGTTGAGTCTAATGCTTTTAATACTTCAGGTAGTTTGCCTCAATGCTCACAAAGATCAGGAAGTTCAATTTAAGTTGTTCTTCAAAAATCAGTCATATTTATGTGTGAGGAAAACATTCAGAACACAGCTCTGTACCTATATAATGGTGGAGGAGACTAGACCAGATGGTCTTACAATTTCTCTTTTGACTTTTTTCCCTCCAAATCTGATTCTAATGAATTTTGTGCTGCTATATCAGTTAATGGTTCTTTTGAGTGGTAACACTGAACATTTTTTGATGACAAAAAACATATTATATGTTAAAACTTATTCAAAATTAAACTATTTTTAAAAAGAAAATGGCTGTAAATTGTTATTTAGGAGATTTAGGAGATTTTTTAGCTTAGAAAACTCTGTGACTTAAGTAACTTTACTTAGAACTCTATTTTTTTTAAAAAAAAAAGAGCTTATAAATAAGCATACAACTATATTCCCTTTAATTCAAGGAAACAGTGAAAAATTCACTGCTTATTTTGCTTAAAAAATGACTTTAATGCCCTAGCTTTGAGGGGGAAGTATCTTTCAGGTCATGTTTTTGCAATTCAAGATTGAATCAAATGTATTCTACTTGGCAGGTTCTGCCTTGCACTTTGAAGATCTGTAGGCCAATTTGAAAAATCTAGCACTTCCAATCATGAGACTCAACTATTTCTATAGTCACCAATAAATAAGTAAAACTGAACATGCTAATCACTTAATTACTCTATTTAGGTTACTGAGGGCAAAGTAATTACTAAACTTTACTAACTTTGTACTTTATTCAAGACTTCATAGGTTAAAGACTAAAGTGCTATATGCATGACTTAGTATAAACAGTTCTGAACTCAGCTGGAAAACAAAAGAGACTATTCACCCTGGAAAATACTATAAAAGCTAGGTTAACTACTCCTCAGAAAGAAAAAATAGTGAATTAAGTCTGAACTTTGTATTAAACTTTAAAGTGTATTATAATTTTGTCCAAAACAACTTGTTATAGACTAACAGGCTGCAATTACCAAATCTTTCTTTTAAAATGCATTCTCCATAATTTTAATGTTATTTAAAATTAGCAAACAGAGAACAAATAAACCCAGCGGTGGCTCTACCATGAAATTCATGAGGTGTCTTAGGTGGTAAGAAAAGCACCCTAATTGTTTTTGTACATTTGCAGGTTTTTGTAAAGCTTAAGATATTTTGCATTCTTTTTCTAAAAGGGGTTCTTCAAATTGTATAAGTTTTAGGCCCCAGTGACTCTACCCAATCCTGCCTGAGTGTGCACCATTCATCTGAGAGTTAGATCCAGTCCAATTATTCCAGACTTGCTGTACAAATTACTTGCATACTTACCATTGCCCACAAGAGGGCCCTAGCTACCTTATGTAAAGAGATGCTCTGGGCCTCTTTCTTTCCATTTTTTTTTTTGTGTGTGTGTGACCAGACAAGCAAGACAACCCTGAGCAAACAGTTCTGAGTTGAAAAGCTGCCTGTTAGCTTCAAATTGAAAACGACTGCCATCAACAGACTGATGTGGCAGAAATGTCTTGCTCTGTTCCACTGCTGCCAACCCTTCACTTGGCAAACTGGGGAGGAAAGCAAAGCACAGCATGCCCTTATCATTTAACAAAGTTAAATTGAAAGATCATTTCATCCAAAGGATACTTAGTCAAAATCAAATAATGCCTAAGCTGTTTGGCCCAAGCCCCTCAAGTGCTCAGACATCATACAACGCTTTCTGTGCTGAGAACAAGCGCCAACACCACCAGTTTTCACACACATTTAGCTTGTTCCTGCTGCTTTCTGTAGCCTAACTTCCCAGCAGGGGTTTGTACTAAATTCCAAAATCAAGCCTCACAGAGAACTGCCACCTAGACTCCCTTTGGCAATCACTCCACAGGTGCAAAGTAACCTATTATGTCCCCAATTTCAAAACAGTAGCATACCCATTTTTCAAAAGCAGATTTATGATGTGACAGCAAAAATTACTTATATTTGCTTGTAACTTTTCTCCAAATCCTTATCTCTTCCAATGATTATTTCCTCCAATGCAAAAAGCCATGTGACTTTCAGAAAAAAGAACCTCTTTGTCAACAAATCTGGAGACGTATGAGCCACGAGATAAGGGCTCCACATCTATGAGAAGGTTATAAGAAGGTTTAACAACGTCCCCTAAAATCATAAGACTTCCCTTCCAGAGGCCTCTCAGAGAGGGTGGGCAAGTGTGGTAACCATGGCAATTCTGTAATGAAATTCTGGGTCGTCACATCAGGAATAGTCATTATATAGCTTCCCAATCAACTTGTTGATAAATCATAATTAACAGTTTGGGGAATTCATATTAGACAATAGTGATTCAAATTAACCCAAACCAAGGGAGGGCATGTAATTTATTCAGATTTGCAATCTGTTTATTGCAAGAAGCCAAAAATCTTGCTGTGATCTGCCCTTCATGTGCAGAGCTCGCTTTGCAGAATCTGTCTTCCACAGAGAGGGAAAAATCTCTTCCCAGAGAATCCAGCTCATTAATACCTTTATTCTTTAATACATCTTTTCTTTAATACAAACAAACTCATAACAAGCTTTTTCGGTGACTTGATCCCAAGGGAATTACGATGAGTGGGGAGGGCTGGGATAGAAAGAGACATCAATAGCTTACATGAAAGGAATAGCAAAAAGCTTACAAGGGGAAGAGACAAAATGAAGAGGTCAATTTGGTAAATCTTATCCAATTCCACCTGGAGTATTGTTGATAAGAATCCATATTAAATGACCTAGCCCTGGTCTGCTTCTCAGATTTCATCTAGTACCGCTCTATGCCTTGTTTGTTATGTTTCAGCTACATGGGCCTTCTTCCTGTTTTTCGACACACCAACTTCCTTCCCATGCCTGACCGACCTGTCATGTCCTCGCATGCTTAGTTTCTCTTCACTGTTTAATTCAAAGCTCAGATGCCACCACTCACAGAAGCCCTCCCTGACCACCCCAGTCAAACTTGTCCTTCCCATCCCACATCTCTTATGACTCCATGGCACTTACAACTATTTAAAATCCTTCTTAATTTACTCGTTTATTTTCCTGCCAATGTAAATCCCATGAGAACAAGGCCCTGTACCCCTTATTCACTACTAGGTATACATACCCCAGAGCTGAGAACTTTTCTACCAGGTGCCTTTTCATAAGTGCTCAATGAATACTTGCTGAATGAATGAATGAATGAGAGAGAAGCTTACTCTCAAAAACAATAATATTTTGAATCATTAATGTTAGAAAACTATATGAGGATACCCATCCTTGGGGGACTTGCCATCTAATTTGAGAAATATAGTATGTAAGAAAAACATTACCTCGATGTACTGCACAAATACCAAGAGGAAGAATTCTAGGTGTTCATGGAAAAAGCAATGACTTGACCTTCCTTCCTGAGCCCCAGGAACATTGAAATACACATCAGTGTGCTTTAGTGGCTACATATCAAACAGGTCCTTACACTGGCAATCACTACAGGGTCGCCACACAAATTCCACCTTATTTGAGGTACAGAAAAAATATTCACCTGGGTACAAAAATCTGCATGTGTTTTTGGTAATAGATAAGAATTTTTAATAAATGCTGAGCAACTTCCAAAAAAGTGGAACACCTAGGCACGTACTATATATTCAACTGCACATACTCTTATTTCTCACAGCAGCTACATGACACAGATACAACTATTGTTTTCATTAAACCCATTAAATAAATGAGTAAAGGGTAATTAGCGGGGTTAAGCAAGGTGCCCAATGCCACACATCTAATAAGAACTAGAATTTGAACTCTAGAATTGCAGACAAGATCACATTTCTGAGAATCTCTCTTTCTGTTTGCTCAGACATTTACAGACACTGCCTAAGACAGGTAGCCATGGCCCTGAAATTAAACTTCCTGAAAGACAGAAAACCTACATTAATTGTCTCTCTTCTGTGACTTGAGTCCAATCCGAAGTGTTTGTTGAGGTGGCTCATTCTTTGTTGCTAGATGATAACTTTATAACATTTGCTGCCTCCTTAAAGAAAAAGGGTTTCTCCCCATTATCACTTGCTCCAAATTCCTGATACTTAATTTAAAATATGACATTAAAGAAAAGATACCTTGAAGGTAGTATGAGAACAATTTACAAATACATAATATGGCTTTACAGTATATGCTATTTTCTGTATGTAGAGCAAAGATTGTTTGATTATTAGCAAGATTAAAGTATATAATTTTTCTTTAACACTAAATTTTTCATGTACATTTGTATATATGTGCACATGGGTGTGCACGAGTATACATGTGTGTACACATATAAGCATGTGTCTACATGTATGTACACACAGACAAACGCAAACAATACAAATAATACTCATCTGAATATAATAGAATGCACTCTAGTGAAAAATACGCACATACTGTTGGCTTCCCGTATATGGCAGACCAGTTTTAAACACAGACGCACACTGACACAAAAACTCTGTGATAGAGAAGATCTAAAAATGGTGAATTTAAAAGTCATTTTAATGCAGGGCTGAGCTGGTGGAGAAATCAAGAGAATTACTTGGAGGACAGAAATGACAAAAAAAAAGCATGATTCCAGAGGGAAACAACCAGTATTTGCCATAGGGTAGAGGTAACATTTGGAGAAGTAAAGATATTGAGTTATGCAATTATGCAGTTCAAGATATTCCATGAATAAAGAAAAATCCATACTTAAATATATCATGGTGAAATTTCAGAATACACTCTCCAAAAATATGTTAAAAATAGCAAAAGTAATTCTACAAATAAAACACAGCTATGTTGAATGATAATTTTTATCTGCAATAGTAGAAACCAGTATTTGGAATAACAATTTTAAAATATGAGGAAAAGTCAACCATCATTATATATCCAGTATAATGAGGATAGAACAGGGTCCAGCAGAAGTAAGGCCTGCTTGAATGTGGTTGGTAAGGTAATAATGTAGGCATAATAATTTATCATTTTAATTTGAACATTTCACCTAAAATGTCATATGGTGTGCTGGAGTGTGAGATTGTTATGTTACAGAGTTACATGCTTAAGATTTTGTAATAAAATAAGGGGCATTATTTGTGCCAGACCTTGGGTTTGTTTTTTGTTTTTTTTTTTTTTCAGATCAATCAATAGAAACAGTTTAGAATTAAGAAACTATCGCTGAAGGCCCTTTTAAAGGGCATGTGTTTGAGAAAAGAAAATATCTAAAAGTGAATACATAAGGTTTAAGAAATAGTTAACAAAGAAAATTTGTGAAACATGCGTAATTCTGGACTTAAAAGAATCAAGATACAGCTAAAATCTAGGACAACTATCCAAGTCATGAAGAAAACAATGCAAGTTGAATCATTCTAAAATCCTGTTATTTGGGAGGATACTAAAATATGAGTTAACATTACACTACTTTCCTCCATAAAAATATATGTGAATTTATACATACGAAATTAGAAATTATAAATGCTACGTCTATTCTAAAATACTAATGAAATGAGAAGAAACTGCAAACAGGCAAATAAAAGTGGAGAAACAAAATAGAACACACAAATAATACATTGGAAACAAAGTAAAACATACTGAAAATACTAAATATATGGACTGAACTGTCCAATTAAGATCATCAGATTCGATTCAAAAAAAAAAATCCAAATATGTGCTGTTTGCAAAGACACAAAAAATTAAAAGAAAAAAGGTGGTAAAAGTTATATTATATATGATTACTAATAAAAATTAACTCTGAGGCAAAATCATAATAATGTAAAAGTATGTCATTATCTATTGATAAGTTATTTAATTTACTAAGAATATATTACCAATTCCTAATTTCTATGCCCCTAATAAAGTAACCTCAAAAATACATAAAGGAAAAATCTGCCATCCAATGGAGGTTCTGATATGCATCACTAAATAATGTACTTTATAAGGCAATAAAAAACAAAATTGGTAAAAATAGCAAAGATTTGAATAGCATAATTGGGAGCTTGATATGATGGATAAATAGAATTCTGTAGTCAATAACTAAAGAATATATATTCTTCTCAAGTTAACATGGGACATTTAGGAAAACTGATGATCATTGAGAAAGTAAAGCAAATCTCACCATATTTCAGAGAAACAGGCGAGTGAGATTGCAGAAACAGACGTGTGTGTGTGGAGATGTGATATATGATGGAGCTGGTATTGCACACCCATGGGAAATACATTTTCCAATAGATTATGGTGCAATAATTACACATCCACATAGAAGGCAACAGAAAACTGATTCCTGCTTTGGAATATATTTAAAAATCTATTCAAGGACTTTAATGTGAAGAATTATACATTAGGTTTTTGGTTTTTTTTTAATGTCGGAAAAATATCTTTGAAAAATCAAGATGGAGGTTTTAGGTACCAATTCAGAAGAAAGAAAAATATTGATAAATTCAACTTATTGACATGTAAAACTTCTGTTTATCAAGAGGACCCATGAAATGACAGAAAACATGGGAATGCTGAATAAATAAATATTTAAAAAGATACTCTGTCTCTTTAGTAAGCAATGAAATGGACATTAAAACCCGTGGAGGTATCATTTGACACTTGCCAGACTGGCCATCTTTTGACAGTGTTAGGGAGGGCATGATGCCCCACAGATTTCATGTGCCACCAAGGGGAATGTAGTTGGAAATGATCATGTTTTAAAGCAAGTTGGTATTTCATAGTAGAATTGAATACGAGACTATACTATGAACGAGTAATACAAATTCCAGGTATCCAGGTAAACCCTACAAAAACACCTGCACATGCATACTAGCAGGCAAGCAATACTGTCCACAGCAACACTTTCCATAATAGCAAAAGACTATAAATAGTTCAAATATCTATCAACAAGATGATGGAGAGATAAACAGATTTGTTCATACAATGGAATTCAGTACCAATGTGAATGTCACTGAAACACAGTTAGATTCATTGACACGGGTGAATCTCACGCACTTAAAGTGAAAAAGTGAGTCACTGGACATTATATACAGTATGATTCCATCTGTATGAGGTGAACAAAAATAGGCAAAACCAAACATATTGCTTAGGGATATAAAGAAAATCATGGGAACCCCTCTCAAAGTAGAGGGGGCCACACGAAAAGTGTCAGTGACACTGATCTTGTTCTATTTTTAACACCTGAATTGTGAAAGCAGACATGTTCCTTTAATTGTTATTGTTAAACTATAATACAGTCGCTTTCATACACTTTTGTACATATTATCTCATGATATGTTTCAATATGCACAATTGTATCCATAATATAGGTACATAAATGCGAATCTTATTAACTAATTATGCAAATAACATAAAGCTCAGAAGGGTAGAATAGTGGTTAGATATGAAAAGAGAGAAGTACTGATGGTCAGTACTTTCAAAGTTTGAAAATATAAATTTAAAATTATATTAGAAAGTTAATGTAATTAGCTGAATATAATAATATAGAATGAATATTCATGCCAAATATTGAAGCTTAAAAGAGGTGAAAAATATACAGATAATTAGCTCTAAAAAGAGATCTTAAATGATTAGAGAGTAAATTAACTCTGTCATGGGTTCAATATCTTTTTACCTTTTCAGAAAAAAATATTGTAATTTATATGGTAAAAAATATATGGTATCTAATGTCTCTTAAAAGTTAAATGTTGACTATATTCTACCATAGAAGTTGGGTGGAAAAATGAGATAAATCCTGGACAAAAAGCCCTAAGATCCAGGCTTCAGTCCTGACTGTTTCTTTCTACCCTCTGGATTTTTGAGGGGTCTCTTGATCCTCTTTCTTGGGAACTTTGTTGTGTCACAAGAGAATATGGAAGTGACATAAAAATACTGGGAAACACTAAGGACAAATACTCATCAGTTGCCTTCAGCTAAGCTGCTTGGCTGCTTTATGAAGTTTCTCTTTTAACATTCAAACCAAGCCTGTGAGATGAGTACTATTAGGCCGCTAAGTAAAACTACATTCAGTAGTTAAATACACACTGAAATGGAAATAATAATAGTTTTTCTAGATGCCCATGAGTAAGACTCGCATGGCTTCTGCCCCCACGAAGCTTTAAATTCTAGTAGAATGATGGAAAAATAAACATATGAACACATTTAAAAATTCAGACAGTGTGTTGGAGGATACTTCTACTGAGGATGACGGAGGACTGTCTTTCTGAGAAAGTAACATATAACCGAGACCAGAACAAAGAGAAGGAACCAGGCTTATAAAGATCTGGGGAGGACTACTGCAGGCAAAAGAACATCCACAAAACACCAAGGAGGAAACAAGCTGGATTTAGCCATGCCTGCCATAAGTGAAAAAAGTGAGATTAAGGAGGCAGGTGGAGACTTCGAAGGTCACTTAGATATGTGAATTTTACTCTAATGCACTGAGATTCTAGGCAAATTATTTGATGTATGTTTTAAGTTAGCACTGTGGTTCTTTCTGATAAAAGGACTATGGTGGACCACAAACCGTTAAGCAGTTACCTTGCAGGATCCCAGGAAAGAGATGACAGTAGCTTGCACTGGGATGGCAGTTATAAATATCTCAAAAATAAAAACTGGCCTTGAGATATATCTTGAAGGCAGAGAACAAAGAACTAATTGGACTCCATAGTTCTGGTACTGGAACTACTGCCTGAAGGGAAATTTACTGAGATGGGAAACAACCCAGAGAGAAGATTTGAGGAGATGAAAATTGAACCATCCATGAACACAGATGGGAATATTTCCACCCTTTCCCAATATCTCCAGGAGAGAAACCTGCAGCTTCCTTTATTCATCATTATTGTAGTAGTAGTCAGTAATAGTAGTAATAATGTTTGTTGAACATATTATATACCAGACCCTGTTCCTGATCTTAACCCTAAGATATAGGTACTCCCATCACATTCATTTGATAATAGATAACGAAGCACTGAGTTTTTTCACTTGCCCCAGGTCTCAAGGCTCTTAAGTGGCAGAAGCAAGGTTTGAATCTTGAGTCCAGACCTGTGGTTCCATTATCTCTACTCTTGTCCACTTCACCACGTGGTTTCATGACTTACTTTCCTCAGCCAGAATGCAATTGACCCTTATATATAATAAAAGGTGAATAATAAAGCTCAGCAGACTTAGCTAACTCCCAACTCCTCTGGTCTCCTAAATTATTTTTTGTAAATATAGAATCAAAACATTTAAGGTTGCAATTTAGAGATACTCTAGTCCAGAGTGGTCATTCCACTCTATACTGATGACACTATACTGATGAGCTGTGTCACCAAAAAAAAAGTTCCTTTAGGAAAACGAGTGAAATAAATCTATCTTTACTAAAGTATATCCTAAGTTTTTAATATAATAATGAATATTCTGAAATTCTGACAGGAATACCAGATACTATATGCTGAAAGTATTTAACCAAGAAATCCTTAGGGCTAGTTTTCAATGACAGTAAAAAGCATACTCCATGGACAGTTGGATCAACCCGGCAGACCAGGAACCCTGTGCATTGAGATGAATGGCACATCCAAGCCCCAAGGATAGAATATGAGCTTATGATTCTGTGGACAGTGAAGTTTGATGCCCCCAAATTTTATTATGGAACAAGAAAGTACTTTAGAAGTAATATGAACAATAATTTTTGTCTTACATAGATGAAAAAATCAAGGTTCATGGTCTTAAGTTTGTTCAGCAGCTGCAGGTGCTTAATACAGTACTTTACTAATCCCTATGTCTACTCTTTTTTTGTTTTGTTTCCCTCAGTATCAGGAATTCAGAACCTAAACAGATGCCCCATCGCTGCTTGGCCAGGGCCCAAGACTGAACTGCCGGTAGGAACACAGAAAAGGCCTCGAATGACACCTCCGTGATATCTTCCTTCCTCTCTCCAGCTCAAAACAGGCCTCCTTCAGAGGACTTGCGTCACTGGGCAAATGTGCTTTCACCTGCGGGAAAAACCTGAGTGCTTTTATACAGCCCTACCTTTTAAGGAAATGGAAGACACAGTATCACAAAAGCAAAGTGGGCATAAGAACCAATTCGAATGATGGCCCACACTGTCCTACTTTTATAGGGAAGGCAGACAAGTTAGTATTTTATTCTTCCCATTTCTACAAAAGTGATACCAGATAAATCTTTGTCCAAAGGAAATTTAAAAAATAAAAGATATTACTGGGTTTGATTTTTTTTTTGAGAGGGAGAGAAACATAGATTGGCTGCCTCTTCTGTACCCCAACTGGGGACCTGGCCTGCAACCCAGGCCTGTGTCCTGACCAGGAATTGAACCAGTGATTTTTCAGTCCACAGTCTGGTATTCAGTCCACTAAACTGCATCGGCCAGGGCTGGGTTTGATTTCTTAATGTCGTCCTTGAACCCAGACAACTTTTTCCTATTTAAGACTAGTGCTTTCTCATGGACACCTTCTGAATGAGGAAAACCACTGGTTTTGTGTGCAAAGTAGAGGAAAGTCTAATGAGATAGAGCCAAGAGGTTTGGCATTGAGGTCTTGCTTTGCCTCTAATTAGCTGATATAACTTAAGCAAGTTGACAAACACTAGGATGCTTAAGATTATTAGGGCTGTTATATTCTAAGCCTGTATGTTTTGACTTAGATGATGTTAATAGTAACACCAAAAATCATGTGTTTGATTTAACAGCTAAATTTAGTTTAATAGTTACGTTGTGCCCAGCACTATGCTAAGTGCTACTACTTGCTAATACCTTTTTGTTTCAATAATTCTGTTGATATATATTAGGCACTAATATTATCCCAATCTGACAGATAAAAAAAATTAAAACCTGGATTCTTATATGAATGATATAATTCCTTTATTTTAAAACAAGAATACTGATTTTGAAGGACCCTATCATGGCATTTGAATTTTATCCTATAAATCAAATATTTGCAAAGTTTCTCAGTTTGTATCCCTCTTAATATCAGAACATCCCCCCCCCCAACCCCGGGATTCTCAACCTAAAGAAATACCTAAAAGCATCCTCTTTGTTAAGTAGTTATATATCTTTCAGTATCTTTGTCCTAAAAACTTAGTAACCATTTCCAAAAATAATACACACAGACTGAAAAAAACTAACATTTTTATTTCATCCTTAAGTAGCCACATGACGTATTCCAACAGGATATGCTCAGATATGCTTGGGCGGACACCACAAGTCTTCACAGTGTTTAGAGTCCAATTGGACACTGTCCCCTTCCATTCATGCATTACCTTTTTGTGATGCTTTGTTTTTGTTTGTTTGTTTGTTTTAGAGGAGGGCATTCATTTAATTCACCCCCCAGTGTATTCATTTCCTGAGGTGCCTGTACCAATGTCCCACAAAGTAGGTAGATTGAAACAGAAATTTACCCTCTCAAAATTCGGGAAAGCTCTGAAATGTGATATTTGTTTTTTTATCACAGCAACAACTGGAAAACCAGCTTCACAAAATAGGACATCATCAAAAGGAACGCAGCCCATCTGATGTTGAAACTGAATAGCCCAGGCTGGTACAGAGGGTATTCAACAGATTGATTGCCTGGTTTCCCCTGAACATTGAAAATACTTCAGCAGACCCGGGTGAGTTCACTGCAGTGCCCTGGGCACTGTAGCATATGGTTTGGGAACCACAGCTCCAATCAGTGAGGAATCATGGCAAGTTTTAAAGCAGGAATATGACATGATTCAGATGTACATCTAAAAAATTCACTGATCATCAGAGAAATGCAAATTAAAACCGCAATGAGATAGCATCTCACATGGGTCAGAATGGCTATCATCAATAAATGAACAAACAGCCAAGTGCTGGTGGGCATGTGGAGAAAGAGGAACCATTTTGCACTGTTGGTGGGAATGCTGACTGGTATAGCCACTGTGGAAACCAGTATGGAGATAACTCAAAAAATTTAAAAGGTATCTGCCTTTTGACCCAGTGATCCCACTTCTGGAGATATATTTAAAGGAATCTAAGACACTAATTCAAAAGAACATAAGCACTCCTATGTTTATTGCAGTGTTATTTGCAATTGCCAAGATGTGGAAGCAGCCTGACCAGTAAATGAGTAGATAAAACAACTATGGACATTTACACAATGGAGTACTACTCAGATGAAAAAAAGAAAATTTTACCCTTTGTAACAGTATGGATGGACCTAGAGAACATTATGCTGAGTGATTAAGAAGCCAGTCAGAGAAGGACAAATACCATATGATTTTACTCACATGTGGAATCTAATGAACAAACTGAACTAACAAGCAAAATAGAAATAGACTCATAGATAGAGGACAGATGACAGCTAAGGAGGGGGCAGAGTAAGGGGTAGAGGGACTGAGCAAAAAAGAAAAAGGACTCATGGACATGGGTGTGGTGATTGCAGGGAGGAGGGTGTATAAGGGGACTAAATGGCAATAAAAACACAATAGAAAATTATTAAATAAAAAATGAATGTATCAAAAAATAAATAAAAACTGAAACAGTCACCCTGGCAGCTGGCTAGAGAAGAAAGGACAGTGCCAAGACTGGAGACAAAACATGTAATTCAGAAATGGCTCCAGCATTTCAGAAGTAAATTTTAGATGTTATTAAACTACTGTAAATAAAATTAAGCTTCTTTAAAAATTTATGAAGCTTCTTTAAATAAAATTAAAAGAAAAGTCACTCATAAAAATATACTATCAGATTATAACTAAGGGTAAGTGATGGAGGGATCAAAGGAGGACGTGGGCTGAGGTTATTTCATTGTATTTTTGTGAAATATGTATTACTTTCATTTCTATAAATCATTCCTATTGCACAGTGGTACTTACTAGTTATTGGAATAGAGGGTGGGCATAGGTATAAAATATAGAAGTTTTGATAACTATACCATTGTTATGTAAAATATTAAAGCTTAATAAGTTCAAAAGCAAAAAAATATCTACAAAAAATATAAGGATGGGAAGGGAAAGAATTAGAAATTTAAGGGAAGAAGGAAGAGAAAATAGAAGGAAAGAAGGAAGAGGAAGGAGAGGAGAAAAGTTAACATACTTCAAATTGCAAACTTTATCATTGTTCAACTATTGGTTTGAGTGTAAAATGCATGTCTCAGTTCTCAGAAAAATCAAAGATCTCTTTCCATCTAAAAAGTTTTTCAAGATGGCAAACACATTTCATCTACATGCTATTTTTATTTTTCACTGGGTGACTAAGACTGCATGCCTTCTCCTAAAATGGTCTTGCATTTATAAACATAGAAACTAAAAAGAAAACTTATGAAAAAATATAACCTTTGAGAAATAAACACTGGAAAAGGGGCAAAGATTTTCTGAGTTTAAATAGGCATATCAGCTTGCAATATAAGAGAGAGGGAAAATGGAATGAGTCCATTAGAAGGGCAGATTTATATGAGAGATTTGGTAGTAGAGGTCTCTCTAGAAAAGTCTAATATAATTAGCTGGGCTCATCTGCCTCCATGTGCTATTTCCCATATGCAAAGGGGAAATGAAATTTCTAATTAAAAATTATTTTTCTCTGTACTTGGAGCCATAAAGAAGGAATCATTGGCACTGTCCCTCATTTCATGGCTTTTAAAGAGCAAATAAACTCAATAGTGATGAAATATTATTAATTATAAGACAACCAAAAAATAGTAACTTAAATATTAACTTTATAAATATTTTAATATATTCTCACAGGTGGTCAAAACACACTTTCCAAATGCATAAAGCTGTGAGCTGGTTTTCATGGAAGTTCAGAAATGGTATGCTGGCCTATTAATGGGCTAGTGAGTTATTTAATTGGATTTTTATCTCCATTTAGTGATAAAGTATATGCATTTCTTAGCTTACATAAGTTTTTAGTGTCTTCTTTTTATTCGAATGCTTTTATTTTTTAATCATTGTCAGGAACCGACCAGCCGCTGTCCCTTGACACACTGATTGTAAACACCTGTGGAGGTTGAGGCACAGGGAGAGACTCCCAGCCTCACAGGAGAGTTTGTTGAAGAGATCCATAGAGTCCTAGAATGTACACAAGCCCACCCACATGGGAATCTGCATCAGAAAGGCTCAGTTTGCTTGGGGGAAAGCAGCAGAGGTAACTGATCTGGCAGAGAGTGGAACAAGTGCCATTGTTACCTCTCGGATCCTGCCCCCACATACAGCATCACAACCCAGCATCTGGGTTGCCCCACCCTGGTGAACACCTAAGGTTCCACCCCTCACCTGTTATGTCATACATAACAGGCATGACAAGACAAAAAAATGGCCCAAATGGAAGAACAGATCAAAGCTCCACAACAAATACTACTAAGCAATGAACAGATAGCCAACCTATCCGATGCATAGTTCAAAACACTGGTGATCAGGATGCTCACAAAATTGGTTGAATTTGTTCACAAATTAGATGAACAAATAAAGCCTATGCTATGTGAAATAAGGGAAAATGTACAGGGAACCAATAGTGATGGGAAGGAAACTGGGACTCAAATCAATGAAGTGGGGACCAGAAGTTAGAAAGAAACATCCTATTAGAAAAGAATGAAGAAACAAGAATTCAAAAAAATGAGGAGAGGCTTAGGAACCTCCAGGACATCTTTAAATATTCCAACATCTGAATTATAGGGGTACCAGAGGGGAAGAGGAAGAGCAACAAGTGGAAAAGTTCTTTGAACAAATAATAAAGGAGAACTTCCCCAGTCTGGCAAAGGAAATAGACTTCCAGGAAGTCCAGGAACCTCAGAGAGTCCCAAAGAAGTTGGACCCAAAGAGGAACACATCAAGGCACACAATTACATTATCCAAAATTAAAGATAAGGAGAGAATACTAAAAGCAGCAAGAAATAAAGAGACAGTAACCTACAAAGGAGTTCCCATCAGACTGTCAGCTGATTTCTCAAAAGAGACTTTACAGGCAAGAAGGGGCTGGAAAGAAGTATTTCAAGTCATGAAAGGCAAGGACCTACATCCAAGATTGCTCTATCCAGCAAAGCTTTCATTTAGAATGGAAGGGCAGATAAATTGTTTCCCAGAGAAGGTCAAATTAAAGGAGTTCATCATCACCAAGCCTTATTTTATGAAATGTTAAAGGGACTTATCTAACAAAAAGATGAAAAACATGTATAGTAAAATAACAGCAAATTCACAATTATTATCAACCACACCTAAAACAAAACCAGAAATAAACTAAGCAAAAAAACTAGAACAGGAACAGAACCACAGAAATGGAGATCCCATGGAGTGGGAGGAGGAGAGAGGGGGAAAAGGTACAGAGAATAAGTAGCATAGATGGTAGGTAGAAAATAAACCGTCCTCCGGAGGGGCAAGAATAGTATAGGAAATGTAGAAGCTAAAGAACATATGACACATGGACGTGAACTAAAGGGGGGAATGTGGGTGGGGGAGGGGTGTGCAGAGTGGAGGGGAATGAAGGGGGAAATAGGACAACTGTAGGAGAATAAGCAATAAAATATATTTTTTTAAAAAGCAACTTCTGGAATAATGACTGCAACAGAGATTTTGTTTATATGTTTGTTTTTAAAGATGATATTTATATAAAAGCTTAAATATAATTCTAGGGAGAAATTTTCTCACATTTCCCAGTTTAGAATCCTTAACTCATTGTCAGTCTTTACAATCTAGAAACTCATTATTAAGAAAAGTCTTCCATTCAAGATGGTCAAGTAGGAAAATACTGTGCTCACCCCCTCCCATGACCACATCTAAATTACAACTAAATTATAAAACCACCACCCTTGAGAACCATCTGAACACTAGCTGAAAAGAACTCCTATAAATAAAGACATAAAGAAAAAGCCACGCTGGAACTGGTGGAGGGGTGGAGACACAAAACAGGTGGTCCCACACCATGTGTGGTGATTAACAACTGGAAGGTATATCTTGGTCATGGAGGTCTTCCATAAGGAGCCAAAGATCCCAACCCTATGCCAGACTCCCCAGCCCAGACCATGAGTGCCAGATAGAGGAATCCCCACAACATCTGGCTGTGAAAATCAGCAGAGCTTCCATCCAGGTGAGACAGAGGGCTACTCCAGTCCCAGGCATTTCTTTTAAAGGGCCCACACATGGACTTACATGTCGATGGAGTCACTCACTCTGAGCTTCAGTGCTGGAGCAGCAGCTCAGAAAGCTACAGAGACATATGAAGAGGAACAGAACTGTCTGGCTTCAGGGTGAGGGCTGGAAGAGCAACTCTCTTGGGACTAAAGGCCTGGCATCCTTCCTTAGTTGAGCCTGCCTCCCACCCACCCAGCTTGCAGAAACAGTCTCCAAATCTGAGTCTTCCTCAAATTTACCCCACTCTGGAGATTCCCTGAGAACTTGCTTCACCCAACTTGTGCATAAGCTGGAATCTATTTCAGTGCACACTGTGAATTTACCTGAAGTATAAGAAAAAATCCACAAACTCCAAACAAAAAGCAGCTGGTGTTGGAGTGCCCTGTACCCCTTCCTAAGTGCTCTATAGCCTGACTCTAGCAGCAACCAACTTCAGTTTACAGCACAGCCTCTCCCATGCACTTTGAAGCCTAACACAAGCAGATACCAAATACAGATCACTTTGTAGCTCCTACCAGGTGGCCCAGGCTGGACACAGGCGGCGGCTGCTGACCAGGGCCTGCACCACAGCTCCTTGGAAGAGGCCCTGAAACCAATATATCTGGAAGCTGGTTTCAGACCATACCAGAGCACCACCCAATTAACTGAACAAACAACACATCCAAGGGGGGGGGGTCTTGGCAGGCATCAAATCTGTACTACAGCAAATCTCACTCCATGGAATCAGCCCCCACACAACAGCTCACCTGTTGTGACCACTCTCACAGCTAGTCAGCCTGAAGGTTAATTTCACCCACTGACGTGCCAACGGCAATCAAGGCAACTGCAAGTCTGGGGCACACACGATCCACACAAGGGACACCCCTGGAGCACAGTTCAGTCAACCAAAGAGACTACAGTACTGGGCCCCACAGGACACCTACTACAAGAAAGCCCCTTGCCAAGACTAGAAGTCCTAGCAGATCTACCTCATATGTAGAAACAAACACAGGGAGGCAAGCAAGATGAGAAGACAAAGAAACATGTACCAAATGAAAGAATAGGACAAATCTCCAGAAGAAAAAAAAACACTAAATAAAATAGGGGCAAGTAATATACCAGATACAGTGTTCAAAACACTGGTTAAAAGGATAGTCATTGCACATAGGAAAAAAATAAATGAAGTCCATGAGAAGTCACACAGAGATAAAACCCATAACAAAGAACCAGTCAGAAATGAAGTACACACTAGATGAAACCTATAGCAGGTTAGATAAAGCAGAGCATCCAATCAGTAACCTGGAAGGCAAAGTAGTGTTAAACAATAAATTGGAACAGCAAAAAGAAAAATGAATTTTAAAAATGAGGATAGTTTAAAGGACCTCTAGGACAACATCAAATGTAACAACATCCACATCAAAAGGAGAAGAGAGGGAGCAAGGCATTGAAAACCTGTCTGAAAAAATGACTGGAAACTTCCCTAACCTAATGATGGTAAAGGACATACAAGTTCAAGAAGCACAAAGTTGCAGACAATATTAACCCAAAGAGACCCACACCAAGACACATCATAATTAAAATGCCAAAGGTTAAAGACAAGGAGAATCATAAAAGCAGCAAAAGAAAAGCAGTTAGTTATCTACAAGCGAGCTACCTAAGACTGTAAGCTGATTTCTCAATGGAACTTTTCCAGGCCAGAATGGATTGGTTTGAAACATTCAAGGCAATAAAAAGCAAGAAACTACAGTCAAACTTTACTCTACCCAGCAAACCTGTCATTTAGAATCAAAGGAGACATAAAAAACTTTCCAGATAAGGAAAAGCTAAAACAGGTGCCTCACCACCAAACCAATCTTACAAGAAATGTTAAAGGGACTTCGTTAAGGACAAAAAAAGTAAAAAATATGGATAATAAAATGGTAGTAAGTACATGTCTATCAATGGGTACTTTAAAGGTAAATGGACTAACTTACATCAACTTTAATGAAAAACATACAGTGGCTGAATGGATAAGACAACAAGACCCATACATATGCTGCCTACAAGAGACCCACTTTATATCAAAAGATACACAGACAAAAAGTAAAGTGTTAGAAAAAAATATTTCATGGAAACAGAAATGAAAAAAAAGCTGGGGTAGCAATACTTATATCAGATGAAACACACTTTAAAGCAAAGGCTACAGCAAAGCACAAACAAGGACATTTCATATAAAATAGCCAAAATATGGAAGTAACCAAAGTGTTCAGCAACAGACAATTAGATAAAGATATGTTCTACATATAAAAAATTGAATATTAGTTGGCCATAGGAAAGAATGAAAGCTTACCATTTGCAACAACATGGATGGACCTAGAGAGCATTATGCTAAGTGAAATAAGTCAGACAGAGAAAGACAAATACCAAATGATGTCAATTACATGTGGAGACTAAAGAACAGAATACATGAACAAACAAAACAAAACAAAGTCATAGATACAGAAAAGAAACTGGTGGTTATCAGATGGGAAGGGGTGTGGGGTATGGGTAAAAAAGGTGAAAGAATTAAAATTGGCAGTTACAAAATAGTCATGGGAATGTAAAATACAGCATAGGAAATATGGTCAATAATATTGTAATAACTATGAATGATGCCAGGTAGGTACTACACCTACTGGGGGTTATCACTTCATAAGGTATATAAATGTCTAACTATTAGTTAGACTAATATAGTATTGAATGTTGATTGTGATTGAAAATTTTTTTAATTATAAAAAAGCTCTGATACCTTTTTCTAAATTGCACAATTAATTCATAGGTGGTACACAGTAGTTCAAAGACAATTTTTTATGAAATAGAAAAAAGCACCTAAAGTCAATGATGTCCCCCAAAAGATGCATGGAATTTCACAGCATACAAGGGTCCCTGCTACTAATTCAAGTTTCTCCAGATAAGGTTGAGCCCTCAGTCATATCTGAAGAAGCACCCTGAAAGTCAATTCGATGTGATTAATTCATATTCAATAGCTAATTGGTACTAGATTCCACACTACCAAACCGGGGCTCCATTTTACCATGTTTTTGTTCCATCATCATCCAATGAATGGATGTTGTATTTACAGGTACTTCCTATAAATACAACACTGTAAAGTTCAAAAAGAAATCTAGGAAAACAGCATACCTGCCCCCAGGGGACTATCTCAGGGCAACACCTGCCAAAAAGGTTTTAGATTAATGTTGACATCAGATTAGATGTAAGAGATTATATGTTACTCATCTCTCTCCTCTCTGTAATGTACAGCCCTGCTCCCAGGGTGCTCGGGGTCCTGAGTGGTAGGTACTATGAGTAATTTTTTATTGTATGGATAGGACAAAGCATGAGAAGGGAAATCTTTCTATTTCTAAAATAATTTTCAGGAGCACAAACTGATGCTTTCTATGTTGATCACTGTTATGTCGAACCCCCAAGAGTCACTGAATTTACGCCAAAGTATTGTGCTCAGTTGTTCTCAAAATCACTTATTTACACATAGTTTCACAGCCACATACTGAGTTAATATATAAGGGGAATCAGGCTAAATTTTTACAGTTTATGGGAAAACCAAATATTATTAAAATATGTTAATCACTTTCTGGTTACATGATTACCTGTTTTCTATGAAATATCTTTTTTTAGAAATATTATTTTCAAATATCACTTGCTGCTCATGTGATGAAGAGATTGTAAAGAGATGGTTTTTGTGTTTGGCAAGGAAAGGGACCTAGTTTTTAATTACAGTTTGGCCATATGTTGGTTGCTTCTTTATAAAGTACTTTATTATTATAAGAATTACATATCTAATAGAGATTAAATAAAACATCACATACATATGACCTATTAGTATAGTACTTGGCATATAAGATCCTTTATAAATAGTAATTCCTTTTATGTTTCTGTGGAAACATAGATTTACCCTTAGAGGGTTTTCTCAATAATTAGAAAATCTGATTAATTATTCTCCCTACCAGTGGTTCATTGAATGGAGCTTATTGAAATAGCTTTTGTGTTTATGCCCTTCTTTATCCTGAATCATTAGAGATAATTGCTATCACATTGGGAATAGAGCAAACTCCAAATGTCTACATAAAACATATATATATGCTTTATATATATATAAAACATATAAATATGATATATAACATATATATGATATATATCATAAAACATATATATATATGAGTTAGTGTCACAAATCAACTCCTACACTGTAGGTCTTTTGTTTTCTATGATACTATAGTTTTAAAAACTACACAGTTAAAAAATAAACAGTAGTTATTTAAATATCATAGAATAGGTCATTGCAGAACTTTTTAATATGTCCAGAATCATAGAAATCTGCCAATAAATATTAGTAAATTTCTTATGCATTATTGTTACCTACTATTTTTTATCAAATGGAAAGGCTAACAGACTATTTGAGTAAGTAAAGCTACATAATTAATATGTAAAGAAAATGAAATATTTTCTAGAACAATAATGGAAAAAACCAATATGCAAGATCTGTAACTCATACTTAAGGTAGATGCAGACAAACTCATAGATGGAGAGCTGGATGACAGCTAAGGTTAGGGGGTGGAGGGATAGAGCAAAGAGGAAAAAGTACTCATGGACATGGACCACAGTGTGGTGATTGTTGGGGGAGAGGGGTGTAAGGAGACTAGATGGTAATGGAAGAAATACAATAAAGATTAAATGAAAAATAAATTAGTGATAGCAAACAATTTTGAAATATTATTTAATGCTGTTTTCCTTTCATCCTTGCTAACTCTTAGGCTATACTCCTCAAAGTTAAAGTATCCATTAGTTCAAAAGAAAGGAAGAATATAGAAGAAAAAATATAATGTTCTACATTTGATTCATAAAATAGGTTCTTCAGGTCTGTTTCAGAGACAATGCTACGAGATCCAAAGCTTTTATTTTGAAGAGCCAGGTGTTGAGAGGATGGGTTCGTAAGAGGCCCAAAGAGTCAAAGTTGGAAGGCTTGGCACACAAACACTCAAGGTAACTGCAGAATATGGAATAAAGATATTTTTATTCTAAATGATTTTTAAAAGCCCTTGCTAGCTGGACTGCACAATGAAGAGATTGCAAAGAGATAGAAGTCTAGCATAAAAACACAGTCTGGATCACTGAGAAAGGCCTGGGATGAAGATGAGGACCCAAGAGAAAATTGTATCAACTCCAGATAGGCTGGAGGGTAATCTGAAATAGAGGGGACTCATGCCCTGGTTCATATTTGGGGTTCTGAGAGGAGAATACTGGGTGGTCATCATGAAGCTGAACTAGACATGTGCAGAGTCTCCGGACCTTGAGGCCTGAGGCTACTCCGGACTCCAGGGACACGAGCAGTGAGTGGTGCCCAATGCTCAGACAAGCGTAAATACAGTGACCTCACTCACGGTGGACATTCCGAACACTCCATCCCATCTCCACTCCCCACCACGGTGTTAGGTGAGCTTCCTCCTCCTTCCCAAAAGAAGGGAAGGAAAGGGGGAGTGGGAGAAAAGGATTCTGGACTCATTGTCTTATAGTGACATTAAATTGTATTGAGGGAAAAATGAATTGTTTTGAAAAAGGAAGACCAAGTTTATTTTCTCACCATAATGGGAGCTCATTATCAAGTTTAATTACAGAAAACAAAGTCAAATTTCTATGTACTTTCATCCCGTAAATTCTCATGGATTACAGTTTCCCCCTTGTTATTTGAACACTGGCAGAACAGAGAAGCAGAAATACTCAATAAGAACCTCGAGATAAAGAAGTAAAAAGTTGGTAAGAACTCAGAGTGGACTCAGGTAACAGATGTGGGGGGCTCATCCTCATTATGGTGGTCACAATCCCATGCATCCCTTGGAACATCAATGTTTTTAAGTTTTAAGCTCATTACTGGAAAAAAGAGATGAGATTCCTGAGAGGCAGAGAGAGGAATGGTTAACCCTATAGGAGAAAACTCAGCCCTTACAACTAGGCAAAATGAAATCTAAGAGCAATGCTTGTCTCATTTGCTTATTAAAATATAAAGGTACACACAAAAAATTCCATTATCAAAGTCACAGAAGAAAAGATAGAATATAAAGATGTTCGTATTATTTTCAATAGGTTTTTAACAGAAGTACTTAAGGAAAATAAAACTATGCTTTATGTCCATTATATCACAATGATTATTCAAGGTTTGTTACTGTGAATTATAATCCTTCCCAAATAAACTTAAACAAAAGCACATGTAACATAAACATACCTGTGAACACCAAGATACACACATCTTGGGGACTAATGGGGAAACTTCCTAACTTGAAGAAACTGCACATATAATTGATGTAACAAATTAAGCTTAATGTACTTAAATTGTCTACATACCTATACATAGGTATATAATGATATATAGTAATGAAGTTATATTGCAGCTTGGATAAATTAACATACCAAGATAAGAGTAACTAGAGCTCTCCAGTATAATTTTGATTTTGGTTTTGGTTTTTACATAGACTTTATTTCTTTCAAACTAGTGCTGACCTTGGAAAGCTGCAGTGTGTCCTCATCTTGCTCAATGGAGGGTACAGTTCCAACTCTTTTTGTTCAGTGAGATGAGAAGTCTGCATCTGTAGGACTGGCTTAAAGTTACAAATGAGCACAGTCTCATGAGGTATCAGACACATGATAATTTGAATAAAGATATGCAAACTTCAAAAAAATCCAACCTAACATTTATTGTGAAGGTAATCCTTTCATTAAATCAAGTTCCATTTTTAGTGAAGCCTAAATCAATTATTCCCAAGGCCTCACATTGAAAATAGTGCCTAATAAACAGATAGATCCTGCCACCACATAAATATGAAACATGGTACTAAAAATTAGATCAGCAATCATGTTTACAAAGGTTATGCTTCAGAGCAGGGGTCTGGCCTACAGTGTTCTCTCTTGAGGCAAACTTAACACTTCAGCATAAAGTGCAAAAGTGATATAGGCATGGAGTGAGTTCATGTGTGCACAGAATGGAGTTCTATGTGATTTATTTAGTTTGGTTCTGTGGTTTGAGTGAGTCCCTAGTTTTGATCATGGTGACCTCTCCCAAATTTAGGATTCCAAGAGCGTCTTACACACTATAATTGTCACAAAAAAAACTGTTCAACTTATAGAGAGAGCACTTTTGTGTAGGAATTATGCTGGGGACTCGGCATTCCTTATCTCATTCCATCCTTGCAATATCCTTGTGAGACAGAGATTAGTCTCCTGTTTTACAGATAAGAAGTGGTGAAAAAAGGGGAAGTGGGGGCTGATCCACCAACACGTGTGAATGACGTGGACAACAGGGTGGGGATTGACTGTGGGGGGGAGGGGGTGGTGAAGGGCAGGGGAGAGCAAAAGGGGGGGAATAGAACAACTGTAGGAGGACAGCAATAAAAAAAAAAAAAGAAAGAAAACTGAGGTGGAAGACAACGAGTAATTTGCCCAAATCCACTCAATGATAAGAAACCAGATATGCCTGTGAAGTCCTTGCTCTTCTCATTACACCAGCAAGAAACATGTGAACATTTGGTGCAGTGAGAAAAACAAGACACGTTTTAAAATATTTAATTGTAATTAAAATACACTCAGAATACTGTGGGATCAGAGGAAGGCCAAGAACCAAAATAAGAACCAGGACTTGAAAGCTGCTAGGATGCACTGAGCTGGAGGATGATCTTTACACATGCTGGTAAAAATGATCTTCCAGGAATAGTGAGCCTCATTAAATGACTGGATTTATTATTCCCAGGGAGTATAATGCAGAAACTGCCCACATAGATCTGATTTATGTTTGGCTTTCTGATACCGCAGTTGCTATTTTTCTCTAATTTAAGGTCCTGGTAAATAAAATTTTAGAAAACTGTGAAAAATAACAGCAAAGATCGAGCTCTCTAAAACTGACTGATGCAGTCGGAAGTGGTTAAAGTGACAAATTTTGATACAAATATTATATAGTTTGTTTCTACACCATTAAATTTCCACGTAATTTAAAGAGCTCCAAGGCAACAAAAAGCACAACTCCCCCAAATACTTTAGTGTGTAGAGAAGGTTCACAGTGAATTTAAGGGTTATTATTTAGTCTGCTAGGAATGCCCTGGTCAATAAAGTAAGTAGCTACCAGCTGAGCTCGGAGAAAAGGCAACCTCGTCCCACCGCAGCCACAGCGTCTGGAGCTGCACACTGTAATCAGGAGCAGTGGTTTCCAAAGTGTGGTCCCAGAACCAGCAGCATCAGCATCACCTGGCACTTCTTCGCAATGCAAATTGTTGGGCCTCTCAAGCCAGATGTATTTTAATCATAAACTCTAGGGGTGGGACCCAGCAATCTTCAACAAGCTTTCCAGGTGATCCTGATGCAGGCCAAACCCTGAGAACCACTGATCTGGGGAGATCTTTAAAATATGACAGTGCCAGGCTCCACCCTGGAACATCAGATTTAAATAGTCTGGAGTGGAACCTCAGCATTCCGCCTCCCACCCCAAAGGTGCCTAGGATTTTCCAGTGTCCCAGCCACAGCTCTTGAGAACCACTGGCCTATTTACTTTTATGGTTTGCTCCTAATGATACTAGTATACATATTATTCCTTCCAGAAAACACTACAGAAAAAAATATCTGGCTGAACTGAACATACCGATGTTTTCCCTCTCTCAGTAATTCTGATCTCCAGGGAGTTCAATTACTGGGTCCATGCCTGACAGATGGCAGCTCCAGTAACTAACATCATAATAACAAGGAAATCATAAACAGCTTCCTGGATGTGCCTCGTGATTCGACTGTCTTAGAAAATCACATCAGATACACAGAGACAAGAAAAAGACACCAAACTTTCAACCAGACAATCCAAGCACACATGTTTGGTATATGAGGTATGGGCTTTGGGATTCGCCAGTCATCCTCCCTGCCAACAAACTGGGAAGTTTGGAAGTGCAGAAACAGCTTTCATTGATTTCCATGAGAAACTTACAGGAAAAGGAGCTCAAGTGGCTCCTAAAAGTGCCAATTAATAGAACTCAAAGATTACTGCTGGCTCTGTGGAGGAATGCTATATAATTTATATCCAACATTGGTATTTTTTTCTAACAAGCACAGTAACAAATATTTATTTTTTATTTTATTGATTTTATTTATTGATTGATTTTAGGCAGAGGGGAAGGGAGGAAAAAGGAGACAGAGAGAAACATCAAAGTGTGGTTGTCTCTCATTTGCCCCCTTCTGGGGACCTGGCCTGCAACCCAGCCATGTGCCCTGACTGGGAATCAAACTGGCAACCCTTTGATTCACAGGCCAGCACTCAAATCACTGAGCCACACCAGCCAGGGCACACTAACAAATATTTAAAGAACATCACTGTCCACTAATTCAGAGACAGAGGGAACAGAGACAAGTCATTGGGAAGATGAGAGTTAAAGACCCAAGACCTAAGGATCCAAAATGTGGTTCCCAATCAGCATCTCCTGGAAACTTGTTAGAAATGCAGATTCTCAGGCCCCACCCCACAGCTCTGCAGCTGTGGGCCAGCAATGTGTCAGCAAATCTTCCAGGTGGTTCTCATATTCACTCTCTAGATGTGATGTTTGTTCTCTTGTCTAATCAGCCAAAAGAAAACACACTTTGTTCCCACAAATTCTCCCCAAGAACAAACCTGGAGAGAAAGTCATGTGGTAGATTAAGTGAGCTGTTTAGATAATGGGGCTAACAAGAGGCAGAGATGGTCTCCACAGTAATAAGCCAAGCACAAGTCAACAATGCAAAGATATGTTCCAAGCCTCGGACTCAAGTGGTGTTGGCCCATTTGTTCCTATAGGTATCATTTCACTAACCTCTCTCAGAAACTATGGAACCTGCTCTGACCCAGGAAGAGGTGATTTAATGTTACTATATAGAGTACCTCATCAAATCCTTTTGGCCAATAGTCTAATTGGCCATGTGCCTTAACTCTAGTGTCTTGGCCTTATTTTAGAGACCAGACATTTTGGGTACTTGAGTCTTCCCATCCTATTTTACAACCAATGACTGGCTATTGTTCAAATGATTCAACAAGGTTAATTGATATGGGGCCTCGATAAGTTTACTTTACACCAAAGAATATGAACCACCGCCCTGCCAGCCAGATTTAGTCTGTGAGCAAGAAAAGCTCACAGACGTGTGTTCTTCTGCTTGAAATGTTGATGTGCACTGAGTTTTTTAAATATCGGAGTTTCGATATCTAAATATTGAGTGACTTCACATGCAGATCTGAATCTGTCCTCATCTGCTGTGTTCCCAAATATGGCTGGGTCTGCATTCCTGCATGACGAAGAGCAGCTGCCATTAGTGTGCCTGACACAAGTTAATTGTCCTGTATTATCACCGCAGTGCAGCAATTTTCAACCTTTTCATCTCATGGCACACACAGACTAATGACTAAAATTCTGTGGCACACAGAAAAATATATTTTTTGCTGCTCTGACAAAAAAATAGATGCAATTTTGATTTTACTCAGACTGCAACAGCTGTTGTTGTGTTTCATTTTCTAATTGGACAGTGGAAGGGAAAAGAAGTCAGGGCTCCCAACTACATAGTCAGGTACTGCATGTTTGAAAAACTCTAGTGGCTAATCAGTTGAAAACCACTGCCCTAGTGCTATATTTACATATGTTAATGTAGAAACTAAAATACACCTGTGCCAAGTATCTATGAGAGTTGGGCAAACAAGAGATAGACACCAATGGCCACATGTTTTTAAAATGATGCAGGAAAGCATATGTTTTTAAAAGAGCACAAACGACCCCTACACATTAAATATATTTTAAGCAAAGTGTGGGCTTTGAAAGAATACCACTGAGGACACTATTATGAAAAAATATCTGGACAGCTTCACTTATTTGCACTACCTATCAGGACATTTTTTGGTAACCTCTATTTTTACTTGCTAACTCCATTTATAAAATAATAATTTTAAACCACTGATATTTCAATAAGGCACTCTTCACACCATTAGCTGCATATTGGTGTCTCTATGGGAGATTTAAAAATACCCCCAGAGATTATATTTTAATTGTTCTGTCATGGCCTGGAGGTCAGAAATTTGAAGCACTCTAAGGTGATGCTTACATGCACTCAGTGCTCAGAATCTTTCTACAAAATCGCTCCATGTGGAAAGGATATAAAATGTGAGCTCTCGGGTTAGGTTTACAAGTTTTAAAAGGCTAAGAGCACCCTGCTTTCTTTCTTCCTTTAGGCCACCTGTTCTTCACAGCTATATCTTTTTTATAATCAGGATTTACTTTATATGTATACCAGAATTGTGTTTCTGTGTGGAAATTTCTTTATGCAATTATGGCTGGTTTCTGCCTGGGATGTTTCTTTGCAATTTTCTGTAGCTGCAAGGAGAACATCTGAGAAAAGTGACTCATGTACACTGAATTTTCCCAGTCTGCCTTGCAAGATGATAGTGTAATCCTCTTGTAAGGTTGAACAGTCACCATGAATAAAAAGGACGCTTGACTGTCACACATAAACATATTGTTTTAAGGACATAGTATCTCAAGCAAAAATGCAAGGGAGAAATGCTCTTGCTTTGTTCCTTGCTAACTATTATGCTAACTATATGCTTATTTGGTTGGTTATAGTTTGGAATGTGAGGGGGGAAAAAAGACATTTTGACTACTGAGATCAAGTCGTAATTCCTAGTATAAATTTTGGACTGAACAGAAAGTCCCTACAGACTTCTTAACTTTCTGTAATATAAGCAGACCATTTCTCCCTTCTTACATGAGCTCTTGCTTGCTATGCAGCAAATGACTTAAACTGGCCTCCAGAGCCTCGATTTATATAACTGGTACCGCTCGGCAGAGAATTCCTGCCTGAATTGAATGCGGAGCATCCCTACGGACATTTTGTATTTTCCAGCCCTTCTCTGTTTGATATTCTTATAATAGACAAATGCAGTCAATATAGAAAGTTCTTCATTTCTCACCTTAATTTTGTTTTTATATTTAAAAAATCAAATTAATTTGGGAAACAGTAGGTAACATAAATTTGCTACTCTAATATAATTACCTCTATGTCTTTATATTCCTTTCCATATATATAGTTTAAAAAAACCCTTGAAGAAACTGCTCAAGGATATTTCCATATGCTCCTGACGTTATTAGTTACCGTCTATAAAAATATTCCTCTGGCATTACTACAAAACATAATTTAACTAACACTTCACATTCTAGTCACTGTTTAGTTTGCTTTTAATTTTTTTAACAGAATAAATACTGCTGTGCTGGACATGTTATTTATTTATGTGCCTAAAGATTTTAGCTTTTTCTCATTTGGATTAACCTGGAATGCCAAACTGGGATTACTGGGTCCAAAGGCCATGAACACTTCTGTAAATATTAATAATCTTTGAACTTAGTTTTATGTGCATGGACTGAAGCAATATGGATACTTTATTGCAATGGTCTGGAACTGAGCTCTCAATATCTTCGAGGTCTGCCTGTATATAGTGGTTTTATAACAACCTCATAAGAGAAGCTATTTCCTTCTTCCTTACTTTTTATTTTGACTTTTACCATTGTTCTTTATTTTTTCTTTTTATTTTAATTGTTCTTTATTTTTTCTAGTATAACAGGTGCTTTAATCTTTCTCTATTTTCATTTTTATTTACAATATAGCTCCCCTTTTGTGAATTTTATGTTTGACTTGGCCTTTTATCTACTTAATCAAATGCTTTTCACACCAAGTTAAATAATAATGTTTTATTTTAAAATATTGTGCATATTTGTTCTTAATATCTTTGAATATTGTACTTAATCACTTAATTATTTTGGTTCCTTGGGGTGCATAACTTTTAAAATTTTTTATGTAATTACATTTGTTGATCTTTCTTTTAGACTTCTAGCAATTTAAAATTTAGATTCATTTTTCATGTAAGAGATGATATTTTATTTTTTCTTACTTATTTACGTATTTATTATAATTTAATTCTTTGGAAATTATTGTAATAAAATGTGCACTGAACTAAATTTGCCTTGGAAACTTCCAACAATTTGTCTAAAACAATTTATTTCAGATGGTTCATTTCGCCTCTTCTCAGGCTGTTGGGAGCAGTGTATGTATTATCATTAGGCTTATTCAGTGGTCATCTTTTCTTTTCCAAAAACTCATGTCTTCTCTCAGATAAAAGCAGCATTTTAAAGGTCAATCTTGGATGCACGGACATATATATGAAATGTAGTTTTCCTACCAGAAGTATATCTACTTACACCAGCTTTTTATTATCTCAGTAAAGTTTCATAAGAAATGCACATTCCCTTTGCACATTGTTTTTTAGATATTTCATATGCATCTGCTGCTATTAGGAATGGCTTTTTTCATTATCTTTTTTAAATGATATTTCTAGTAAGGAATTTTTTTATCATTTAATGATTTAGCTTGTATTTATCTACTTTACTGAAGCCTTTTACTAGAAGTTGCTTTTAATTACTATAAATTTTCCTGGCTATTATAATACTGATATTTCAGGGTCAATATTATATCGCACTTGTCAAAACATCAAACATATATTATGTTAAAAATAATATGACATTTTTATATTTTATGAAAACAAATGTTTTTAGCTAGGCATAATTAACATATTGCTTTAGAATATATATGTTACCTATGTCAAGGAAGTAGCTCGATATTTATATTCTAACTTTATAAATTTTTGTTAATACATATTAAAATTTTTTCTTCTCTATTAACATAACCCTATTGGTTTCTACCAAGTTGTAATTTAAATCTCTTTCATTAATGAATTTACTAATATTGAACAAATTATAGAGTAAGTCTGAGTTGTTTGAGTAGGACTATTCCTTTATCATATCGTTTAACTTTTCTACTTTAGATTTTTATGTCTCCAAAGTGGCACTAATTATCATGTTTTAGGTTATGATTCTCCCTTAAAAATATTTTTATCTTCCCTGACTGGGTGGCTAAACTGGTTGGAGCACTGTCCCACACACCAAAAAGTTTGTGGCTTCAATCCCTGGTCGGGCACAGATGGGAGGCAACTGATCAATGTTTCTTTCCCACATTGATGTTTCTCTTTATATAAAATTAATAAAAACATGTCTTCAGGTAAGGATTGAATGTATATATGTATATACATGTTTTATTTAAGATGTTTACTCATATACCAATAACTAATGTTTAAGGTTTATGTGAGTTTCAATATACCGGGGTGGGCCAAGTAGGTTTGCAGTTGTGAATATATGAAACACAGAGATGATTCTTGTGTTAATTATTATTTACTATATTGTCTATTTTGATATGAGCAACTGTAAACTTACTTTTGCCCACCCATGTATTCTAACAGCTTTAACCTCCAAAATCAATGTTAAAACTTTATACTTATGTTCTATATGACAGTAGTTATGACATTTGAGAATTATTTATCTATTGAAAAAACTACTCCACTTATTTTGATACAGTGTCACTTCCTAAGTAAAGAGGATTATTTGAGATTTCCTCAGCATGAATTCAGATCTAATGGGAAGATTAATAAGGTTGTTTATACATCTAATTTAAACCTGTTTGTGATTATTACATTTGTCTTGTCTTAGCAACTGAGGCAGAGTGTAGTTGTCATTACTATTTAACTATCAGTTATCACTTCATTAAAATGCCTATCCTAAAGGCAGTATTTAAGACCCTTAAATTAAAGAACCTAATCATTTTCCGTTCTAGGGCCAGCTGGAGACTAGGTAGAACTTGATCTGACTCAGAATGAAAATTACTCTATACTTCAACAAACAAAGTAATCAGGTGCTTTGGCATAAACAGTACTGCTATGCTCTGTAATTGAAGCTCAAAGACAGGCTGTGGAACCACAGAAGCAGAAAACTAAGATAAACTTTTGACGAAAAGAAATATAAGCCAATGGTCCTTCTGGTTAAGACTGATCCCCAATCTTTAGAAATATGATTATGAAGCCAATTGTAATGCATTGGGATCTTGCACTGACATTAAGTTGTACTCCTTCCTTACAGTCACTCTTCAAGGTTACCCGAGACTATATTATGTTCTTGCATCAAGGGGCATCATAACATAGGACTGACCGAGATAACAGAGTTTTCCACTGGTAGCATCTCACCCTTGGATAGTCATTATTTGAAGGTGCTGCTAAAGGTTTCAAACTATCATAGTAGCCACCCCACCCAAAGAACACATGGTTTAGTGGGAGAAATGAAAACATAGTATCACTAAAACATGCTTTTAATCTATACATATATAGTAAATAGTGTAACTTCCCTGTATTCTTTATTCCTTTTCAAACAGATTCACAATAAACTGTCTTGTCTATTGCTCATTTCCTTACAGCTATAATTTTCTCAAGTGAGTTTCATAAATATTCCACTTTTGTGTTGTATTCATGGCAAATTTTCCATTTGTTTCGTGGATATTCTATACAAATAGGTTCAAGGTAATAAAATAAGCATTTCTCATGTTTTTTTTTTTTGTTTGTTTGTTTTTTTCAGAAAAATGTCAATGTGTTAGTTTCACTTTTAATGCATGCAAAATGGACATGTCCCAGTATAGATTGTTAGGGGGAAAATCATTTCAATTACTTAGCAGACTTCTAAGCAAAGGATTCTGGCCATCACTCTAAGCAGATATCACGAAAATAAAATATGCTTGGCAAGATCCACCACAACTTCATTTTTCTCATTCTGAGTTTTATTTTTTTTAATCTTATAATTTTAGTGTAATTATGAAGTAATATGCCCATGAATAAAATGCTGTATTTAATAAACACTTCAGGAAAAGACACAATTTGAATATTGAATTCATTGTTTTTATTTTCTTAGAATGACATTTTTTACACCCTATATTTTGACATTTTAATTTACAACTAAATTGCACACACTCCCACTTTCATTAAAATGCCACAGAAACCTCATGGCAGGATTGACAAAAACGACAGCAAAAATGACTCCTGTAGCATGCTACTTTTCTTTTCACATTGTAAAGGTGATGTGTGGGATTCCAAGTTGAGTAAAATATTTCTATCTTTATGACTCAGCCCATAAATAGAATTATGTAAAAAACATTGTAGAGAGCAAACCTTTAGAAAAAAAACTTACCTTTCACAAAAGAAAGAGTATAACACAATTTATGGTAAGTATCAAAAATGCTAAACTGCTGATAGTTATAAACTATCAAAATAAAATATAAAATTAAAATTTAGATCTTGGCCTATCATTCAATGTTACAGGGAAAGAAAACAGAGAAAAAATAGGATACATTTCTAAGTCAAAGTATGTCAATCTCAAATTAAATGAAATAAGAATCAACCTGCAATAGCTGGAATGCTTTGTAACCTATCTTGTATTCTTACTTTTAAATAGTTTTTTTTTAGGAGAAAAATAGCTCTGAGTCAGCAGAATAAACCCACAGTAAATGAAATTAATCTGAAATACACCATAACTTTGAATATAGAAACTGGTATTTTATGAAGGATAATTTAGCGAGAGTATATTACAGCAACTTTAAACAATCTAGAAAAAATGAGTTGTAGAGTAAAAAAATTTAAGGGGAGATCTGGGCAACAACTCTAGTTATTGAAATAGAAAAATCCCTGGAGGGGCAAACAGCAAATTTTCAAGCTCCCCTAGCTGGAAATAAATATCTATTAATATTCAATTCCCATTGTTGTAACTTCATAGTCTCCAAGCAGGTTTCTTATCTACAATTTGGCCACCAGAGTACACATACTCCCTCAAAGGGAGTATCTTTTTTTTTCTATTACAGGCAACATATCTTATTTTCTATTATATTATATTAGTTTTAGGTATACAATATAATGATTAAATATATATGTAACTTACAAAAGTGATCACCCAAATACATTTAGTACTTATCAAAGTGAATATCTTGTACAGTTAACTGATCCAATTATAGTATAAAATGTAGCCCCCACTGTAAATTAATGAGTGGGCATGAAGACTTATAAATTAGTCTCTTGAGATTTGGGCTAGTATAAACAGTCTTTCAGGTTGTATCACTTTCAGCTCACTAGACATGCCTGAGTTTTCAAGTGTAGGAAAGTATAGTAAATAATACCCTTAACAAGGACCTCGGGGGCATAAAAAAGAGTCAGAAACAAAGGATATACTAATTGAAATAAAAAACAATTTATAGGAAAACAATAGTAGAATAGAGGAAGCTCAGAATCAAATCAATGATTTGGAACATAAGAAAAATACAACCAATCAGAACAAGAAAAATAATCCAAAAAATATGAGGATAATATAAAGAGCCTCTGGGACAACTTCAAGAGATCCAACATTCACCTCATAGGAGTGCCAGAAGGAAAAGAGAAAGAGTGAGAAATTGCAAATCTATCTGAAAAAATAGTGAAAGAAAATTTCCCTAATTTGGTAAAGGAAATACACATGCAAATCCAGGAAACATAGAGAGTGTTTGTATCCAATTATGATGGATGCAAAGAGTCCCACTCCAAGACACATCATAATTAAAAGATTAAAAGATAGGCCAAAGATTAAAGATAAAGAAAGACTCTTAAAAGCGCAAGAGAAAAGAAGTTAGTTACCAGATGGCTGCCAGATGGGAGGGGTGAGGGGGAGAATGGGTGAGAGGTGAGGGGAGTAAGAAGTACAAATAGGTAGTTACAGAACAGTCATAGGGATGTAAAGTACAGCATAGGAAATGCAGTAGCCAAAGAACTCATACACATGACCCATGGACATGAACAAGGGTGGGGGGATTGTCTGAGGGAGTAGGAAGTGCTGGGAGGAAGAGGGCAAAGGGGCAAAATCAGGACAACTGTAATAGCACCATCAATAAAATATAATTTAAAAATAGATGGCATTCAATATGAAAAAGTATATTTAAAAGAAAGCACTACAAAATTTAAAAGTAATATTTTTATAAATTAACATTATCTAAATTATTGTTTACTCATATAATACCAAAATCTAGTATTTTAAGAGCTTTAAAAGGATGGACTGATACTTGATAGCTGGTTCCTAAATCTCTGGTGACTTGTGCAGTTCTTTAGACAGACAACTTTATGTCAAAGTAAATTACAAAGAAAAACAGCAAATTCATAGAGATCTATTCATATTTTATATCAAAATTATATAATTAACTTAAATGATTGCTTTTAGAAATAAACTTTAAAAAATCAATTTATTTTTAGATAAAGGGGGGGCAAGGAAGAGAGACGGAAACATCGGTGTGTGAGAGAAACATTGATTGGTTGCCTCTTGTATATGTGCTCTGACCAAGGGTTCTGAACCTGCAACCCAGGCATGTGCCCTGACTGGGGATCGAACTGGCAACATTTTGCTTTGCAGAATGATGCCCAACCAAATGAGCCACACTGTTCAGGGCCACAAACAAACATTTTAATGTCTGAAAATATAGGACTTATATAATTTTGGACATACCTTTTCTTGACTTATCAGAATTGAGAAATTTTTGTTACATGACTTTTCTAATTACTTTTTTGTTGTTGCTAAGATAATGTGATATTTAGGTCTGCAGTCACTACCTGATTTCTACCAGCTTTAATCACAAAAAAATTACTGAATCAATTAACTTGCAACAATGGTAAGTCCCATCTGGCCAGAAGGATCTTTATTTTCCCTAACTGGTCACTTGAAAATTCTCATAAAATCTTCTTTTTCATTATGGAACCTTATTGTTTCTCTCATTTTAAATATTGGAAAGATATAATGAAGCAGAAAAAATTTCAACAATAAATCACAATTCCCTAGACAACCACTGTTAACATTTCAGCAGTTTTATTTTGAATTTTTATGTATTTTTATGTATTTTTTAAAATTAAAAAACATGTACCTCTAACTTTCCATCTTATTTTTTAAATATTATATATTCTTTGTAAACACCATTAAGGACTAAGGATATCCCACTGAGATACAATAATTTCTTTAACCATTTCCTATTGCCAAGTATTATGATGTTGCAGTGAATACCTGTTCAGAGCAAAGGCTGCCTATATTTTAAGAACCCCTTACAGGTACTTTTCTAAATGATACACATTGACCTTAAAGGTAATTCAAATATACCTGTGATACATAAACCATGAACACAGTCATACTTCTCTTTATCACATGAAAGTATCATGTAGATCTATATTATTTTATCAAACATTTCCCACATATTCCTACCTTCCTTACTCCTCAACACACAAGAGGTTTCTTCCTCCTTTCTGTAGTCTGTGTGGTAATTTACTTAATCTGGTTTCAGCTACAGTTCATGTTATTGAAGAAGCTCTTTCAAAGTCAGAAAAATGATTTTGGGCCCACATTCTACACCACTAATCCCCGATGAGTACGAGGAATGGAGAAGTAGACAGGAAGCAGGAGTGTTCAGAGACATCTCAGGAGGGCTGATAAGACAGGAAGATCTGAGCTATAACCATGCCCCATCACCATGCAGAAAACACTACAGACTTCATGGTCGACCTGATCCCAGAGAAGATTCATAACTTGGGAGGGAGGTCTAGGCTAGCAGAGTGAATGGATCACACAACTAAGATCAAGAAAGGCTTCATGATTTAAAGGCTTTTCTAATTCTAGGGTTCTGGGATGCATTGGGGGATCCTGTAAATCTGTCAGTGTCAAAGCTTTTGAAGGAATCTTTCTTTTTTTGTGTTTTGTTTTTCTTTTAGGTACACAATGCCTTCTGTTTGAGGAGAGGAAGAAGAAAAATGGGTCTCAGTTTCAAGAAGTGACGTGGAAGCGATGAGAAGAACAAAGCTTTGGGGTCAAGTCTATGGGAGTTCAAGTCAGGCTACTTAGGGTGTGTTTGACAAAGTTCTTGGCCACTCCTACTCTCTACTTTCTCTCCTGGATAAGAACCAACTCACCCCATTGTGGCAAGTGGTTTAAAGCATGAGGCAGTGTACCTGGTACAGGGTAGATGTTTAATAGGCATTCATTCCCTTCCCTGCCTTCAGATGACTTCCACTCCCATCAGTTCTCTGTTTCTCTTCTAGATTCACGGAATGTGAGGTTAAGGAGATTTTGGATTCTTTCTAGGTTGTCTGGCTTACTCCAGGATGTGAAGAAAGAGAATTTATACAAGTAAATAAGGCGATAATTTACAGCCTCATATGGATTAACTTTTAGAAATAGACCATACAACTCTATTGCATAATTTAGTGATTTATTGTATATAAAACTGATTACTGCTTTTATAAAGATCAGTGTTGGGAGGGGAGCACTTTTTCAAACATTTTATATTTGAAGCTAAGGAAATTCCTGTGACATACAAAATTAGCTTCCCCCTCTGGCTGGATCTCTGCTTTTCGCACTTGTCCCTGACCTGACAGCTTGTGTAGCAAAACCATGGTTAATTTTCAGACCATTGAATCCAGCTATACTTCCAACTGCCTATTAGATTCATTTGAGTGGCAATTGTATCCAGCTCATTTATTAAAGTCAATTTAAGAAAAATGCAGTTTAAAAAGAATTCTCTAAGAAACTAAAGGCATTTAATTAATCAGAACAGAGAGAACATTATCTAGCGATGTTTTAAAAAAGATTTTAAAAGTGTAATCTGCCTTTCCTCATCAACTAAGTTTTGCACCAATTGGAATGTTTTATTGTGCTAATCTAAAAGCTAGAACTAAAAATTGCCCTCCTATTGGTATTTATGCATCCTACTTGTATCTAAGGAAAAGCATCTTGCTGAGAAGACCTTTTGTCTCTAGCAGAGTTCGCCTACAGTTACTGTCACTCTCCTGTGGATCCTAAACACACACCAAGCAAAAAATTCTGGGTTGAAAACTATTAACCTAATTTTATTTTACTTTAATAGTTGTCAATTAGTTCTCATAAATGTTTGCACCAGAACTTCGAGTACCTCAATGATAGAGCTGCATCTGCTACCCAGATTGAGAAACAGATGATGGATAAGCTTATTAGTGCAGTTTATTTAAATGTTGAATGAACAAGGAGTATCACTCTTTATGTGCAAAGTGTAGTAACTGGTAACTAAAATGTGTTTCCCTAATGCCCACTTTTCTTTTGGTTAATAATTTCCTTTCATTTGTTGAGTCTTCTGTAGAAAACCACATCAACAGATAGTCTCAAAAACATGTTCCTTAATTCAATCTCCCCTTTGCCTCTGTTTCAACCCCTGACTGTTCTTGCTCTTCACCCATATGGTAAGCAGAGTAATGGCCTCCCAGAGATGTGTACATCTTGACTCTTGGAACCCACAACTGTTATCTTACATGGCAAGGGGTGGGGTGGGGGGTGGAATCTGAAGACATGATGAAGACTGTGGACCTTGAAAAGGGGAGGTCATCCACAATGATAGGGGTGGGCCCAGCCAAACACATGAGTCCTTAAAAGAACCTTTCTGACTGAGGTAGGAATCAGAGAGAGGCCAGAGAGAGATGCAATCTCGCTGTCTTTGAAGATAAGAAAAGCAGACACGAGCCAAGGAAGGCAGGGCGGCACTCTGGAGGCTGGAAAGGGCAAGGAAATAGATTCTCCCCCAGGGCCTCCAGAAGGGAATCCAGCCTGGGGACACATTGATCTTAGTGCACTGAGATCCTCCAATTTCTAAGTGGAGAACACTAAGACAATACATTTTTGTTTTAAGCCACTAAGGTTGTGGGAATTTGTTAATCCCAGCCATAGAAAATTGATACAACCTACAAGAATTACTGTCAGTGTAAAAGAAAAAATCTTATGGACCAACTCACTCCTATGCTTTTCATATGAGTAATGTCATTCACAACTCTACAATATCACTTCTCAAAGTGATACTTTTCTATACTAAGACGATCAATCTAGGTGGTGAAACCCCAACTCTTCCAGGCATGGAAGACTGAGGTTTAGGTAAGCCATACTTCCTGTGCCACCTTTTGGTTTCTGTCATTCTATTTTGCTCCCTGCTCCAGAAG
This sequence comes from Artibeus jamaicensis, assembly GCF_021234435.1. NCBI lineage: Eukaryota > Metazoa > Chordata > Mammalia > Chiroptera > Phyllostomidae > Artibeus > Artibeus jamaicensis. The sequence goes on along the minus strand of NW_026522030.1, from coordinate 36,434,862 downwards.
CCTTCAGCTATGTGTTCTTGCAAGGAGGATGCAGCTCTGACCTCTCATACTAAGTCTGCATTGTAGTGCACCTGTGAATGTTGACATTAAAGGCTGAAAAAAAGGAATGCATGAAAAAGAGATTGATCCCTTCTTCGTAGAAACAAAATCATAAATATTTTAGCCAGAATGATAACAGTATCTTGTTAAGTGAAGAATGGTGATTGATTTGAAAAAATTGTGTTTTCTTTGGGGTCAAGAAAATAAATTGTTCAAAATACAGAACAGAAAAATCCCCGGTCATTATAATCCTGTTTAAGTTTTTGAACCATTATTCTTCTCATTGATTCTTTCGTCTAACAAAATACTTTTTAACAAAGTACTGAGAAATGATCAAAAATAGCATTAAGCACGTTCATTAAATTTTGGCCCATCTATGACCAGATGCGTTAAACCACAGGAAGCAAACACAAGGTCTGTGGGCCAAATCTGGCCTCCACCTTGTTTTATCAGGATGGCACCTTGTTTCTACCCGTCAGCAATACAGAGCTCTTGCTTAACTGTTAAGGAGCAGTTACATTTATACGGTCCTACAATTACATTCGGCCCTTTGAGGGCAATCACGAGGCTGATGTGGCCCCTGGTGAAAATGAGTTTGATACCCCTGCTTTAAATAAAAACATAAGTGTGTATTTTAAATATATCCTAGTAAAGCTGCAAGCAGAATACTGGGTTTCAACATTTAAAATAGAGTAGGAAAAAGTGAAGCTTTGTAAGTGACATCTAATAATAGAGATTTTCTGAAAATGCAGAAATATATTTGGTCATTTTGGAATTCCAAGTTATTAAAAAGTAGTCAAATATCTGGGATTTTTTAAAATATAGGCTTAACTCCAAATATAATCATGTTCCATTAACATATCACTATTTTTGACAACTAAAATGACATTTTCTTTAAAAACCTACAATTTTCACTTGTTACAAATTTGGGCAGGATTTCCACCATTCCACATTGATAATGAGGTTTTATTGCATATAATTATGGGACGTGTGAATGGTGAGTATACAATTTGATGAGCTTTGACATTTGAAACCATCACCAGAACCAAAATAATGAGCATTTCCATTATCTCCTAAGGTTTCCTCCTGTCCCTTGCTAACCCCATCAGAGCCCATCCCCTCTCTGTGCCCGCAATTTGTGTTAAAGCCACACAATCTGTATCATTCTTTGCCAGACATCCTTCACTCAGCATGACTTTGTTGCTTATATCAATATTTCTTTCCTTTCTATTTCTGAGTAGTATTTTGAAATTTATTTTTTAAATTTATATAATGAACTTTTGGTGAACAAATTAATGAGCTGTGATTCAGAGTTATTTCCATCTCCAAATGCTACTTGCACTTTGCAAGATAACATTATTAAATTAACATACTATTAGTATTTCAAAATGTTAATCTCAGCTTCAGACATTGCACTACTGTGGCAACAAGCAAATGGCCCTTAGCAAATGGTTCTTGTTGCATGAAATGGGAAGGCAGTTTTGAGAGCGAAAGAACACAAACTCCCTTGTGCTGTCACTGCAGGTTCCTGGGATGCCTGACGAGAAAAAATGACAGAATCCCAGTGTGAGAAGAATTTATATTTTCTGTACTTTGTTATTTTAAAGGATTATACTACGATATTCAGAACAGATGAGCAAAGCACATGTTAAACAGAACTTCCAATGAAGATGCTCTATAGAAGGATAAAGATTTGAGTAAGGGGGGGGGGTGTCTTCTGGACCACAGCCACCCTAGAAGATACTTATTTCTTCCCTAAAGTGGAAAAGCTTTATTAAAAAAAAACAACAGCAGATACAGTGAAGCTAATTCTAGAATTATATATCCTGTAATTCTGGTGTTGCAAACATGTTAACGATATTAATTAAAAAGAAACATATATTTTCTATAGTCTAAGAACTGAGCAATTGTTCACAAAAAAGAATTCTCCCCTTATCAAAAATCTCCATAAATGAATCAGCCTGACATAGCTTAGAGTGGAAATTAGAAAACAGCATGTTGTTCAAAGACAAGAGAGAGAAAACCTCCCTTCTCTCAATATCCAATACGCTTATTATCGCTTGTTTTTTCATGGCTCCTGCCCAGTAAAATCCAACCCTGACAGCTTCTCTATCTCCTGTTCAGGTTTAACTTCCTTGATCCAGTGGGTAAATGTCGAAGTTTCTTTGAGCTTCACAGTCAGCCCTCCTTTTCCCCTCTGACCATCTCATCCATTCCCATGCTTCTAATTGGCACTTATACATGATGACTCACGATAATATATCTCCAGCTAAGACCTCTTCTGATAGCTCCAGAAGTACACATTCATTCACCTACTTAGAAATTCCTCTTGAATGTTCTAAAGCCATCTCAAAATCAACATGCCAAAAATAAACTTTTGATCTTCCTCCCAAACAAGATCCCCTTCTACAATCCCGTTTCTGTGAACGATTCATCCAGCCTCCCACACATAGGGGCCATCCTTAAACTTCCTTCCCTTATACAGCTTCTACGTCTAAGCCATCCTTAACCTTTGATTTCTTTGCCCTCTCAACATAGTGTCCCTCTGCAATCAGTCCATTCCCATCAATTCCACTGCTTTCATCTAAGTCCAAATTGCCACAATGGACAACCACAGCCACTCACTAACAAGTGAACCTGTACCTCTTCCAGCATCCTCTGTTTGTTCTCCACAGTACAGCCAGAGAGATCTTTAAAACACAAACCATTCTCTTCTGGCTCCTCTCTGCACATTTAAAATTCACACAGAATTTTTATTCTACCTACCAAACATCCCTTGAATCTGTTTATCTTTTTCCAACCTCAGTGCCACTCAACTAGTCCCTGACATCATCAGTGTCTCTTGCCTCGATTATATCAACCATTTTGAAACTGTTCTTTCCACTTCTAGTTTTGCCTTAATTTGTTTTATAAGTACAGTCAGATTCATTGTTCTAGAGAAAAAGATGATCTCTCTCCCCTGCTTAAACTACTGAGTTGAAATCAGATAGAAAAAAATGATTAGCATGAAATTATGAATATATATAAGTATCACTTTCAACTTATGAGTCCTTCATATCTGAGACTTCCCACTCCTTGTGTCCCCTGACACAAGAAACACAAAAATAAGTGGACTTCAAATTTTTATGCATATGACAATAAGATATAGAGTATATTACATACATGTTGCAACTAAATGAGAATAGTTACTATATAGAGAACCTCTTGGTAAATATAACCTATTTGATGTATGAGAGTAAGAGTGCCTATGAGGTGCTAAGGGGTCTGAGCAGGAGCTACCACCGATAGAAAGAAAAGTTGTTCAGAAAATGTCTATTGAACAGTTAGCCTATGTACATTGGTTTAATAAACAACTTTAAGTACATACAGAGGTATAAGAAATGGTCCTCACTCTCAACGTGCTCATAATCTAAATGAGGAGATGTAACTAATATATAAGATAAAGTTTAAAAGCATGCCATCAGAAGATATCACAAAAGGAAAAAAATGAAGGGAAAGGAGGTTAGTAGGTACAAATAAGCTTCATAGGAAATAAACAGAAGTGGGAGGCCTAAATAAATATTTAATTAAAAATGAGAGATAAAGTAATCTATAGGTTGGGGCAGGAGGTTTGCCTTTGTTTATTGAAAAATTTTTGGTTATATAGACAACTTGGATTTTTTGTGATATGGTGAGGAATTGGGATATGACATGATGCTTGATCTAGTTTGAGTGCATTATAGGTTTATCAGTGCTGTTAAGCCCCTAATTATTTTATATTATTAAAATCATTTGTCATTCCTTCGACCATAAGCCATCTTAGATGTCAAGAGACACACCCCTGGCATGTTAAATAAATGTTGGCCTGTGAGTTTTGCACAGATAATTCACATCTGGACAAACTATTGAAATGATTCATATAACCAGATGATTATATCATAGTTGTTGGCTTAAAACGTTATTATTCAAAACATTTTTGTAAGATGCAGTAAGTTCTCTTAAATGAAAATATATTAAGCATCTTCACATATAAGTAGCTATCCGACCTGATACATTGTGATATAGAAATGATACCTCGGTCACATTGCCTTAGAGTTAGAGGATGCCAGCATGAGTAAGGTGGTTACAAGGCAATGTTGAGTCCTGTCTCATGAACAACATTTTTGGAGCAAGGCAAAAAAAAGCAACTAGCATTTTTTAATTTATATTTTATGAGGTCAACAGAAACCATTAAAAAATAAACTATATCAATCCATATTTACCCCTGAATTGTATGAAAAAGCACAATATCAGACAGCCAATATTTTAATATTTTTAGTTGATTTCTTTTTTTTATTATTATTCACTTACAGTTGTCCTGCCTTTTTTCCTGTAGCTCTCCCCTGCCCCTTTCCCCTCCCCCCACTCCAGTCAATAACCCCCCATTGTCTGTGCCCATGAGCCATCTATTCATGTTCCTTGACTTGCCCCTTCCCCTCTGTTCCCCATTATTCCCCTCCTCCATCCCCTCTGGTCACTGTCAGTTTGTTCTTTATCTCCATGTCCTTGGTTCTATTTTGCTCATTTGTTTTGTTGATTATGTTCCAGTCATAGGTGAGATCATATGGTATTTGTCTTTCACAGCCTGGCTTACTTTACTTAGTTAGCATAATACTCCCCAGTTCCATCCAAGCTGTCAGGAAAGGTAGGAGTTTCTTCTTTCTTTCTGCTGTGTAGTATTCCATTGTGTAGGTGTACCACAATTTTTGACCCACTCATTTACTGATGGGCACTTAGGCTGTTTCCAGCACTTGGCTTTGTAAATGTGCTGCTATGAACATTGGGGTGCATCGATTCTTTTGAATTGGTGTTTCAGGGTTCTTAGGGTAAAACCCAGCAGTGGAATTGCTGGATCAAAAGGCAATTCCATTTTTAGTTTGAAGAAATTCCATACTGCTTTCCACAGTCGCTGTACCTGTTTGCATTCCCACCAACAGTGCACTAGGACTTCCCTTTCTCCAGCACTATTGTTTATTGATTTGTTTATGATGGCCATTCTGACCAGTATGATGTGGTATCTCATTGTGGTTTTAATTTGCATCTCTTTGATGGTCAGTGATGTTGAGCATTTTTTCATGGGTCTGTGGGCCTTCTATATATCCTTCTTGGAGAAGTGTCTGTTCAGGTCCTTTGCCCATTTTTTAATTGGATCGTTAATGTTCCGGTGAGTTCTTTATATATTTTGGTTTAGTTGATTTCTAAGTTCTGATATAGTTTGAAATTCTTCATGTAAAAGCACCATAGCAAAGAGCTAATATTTTTTATGTTTAGCTGATCTCTAAGTTCAGATACATGTTAAAAATGTTTCACAGTTCAGCAATTCTCCTTCGATCTCATCATTTCCAAAGTAGAGGAAAAAAAGAGTAATTTAAGGCAAACCATGAATTAAGTACATGAACTTGATTTAAAAAATTAATAGTTCAAGTTCAAGGTGATAGTTCAACTAATAAAGTATGTTTGCCAACAAAAAAGATCAGTCACTTTCATTCCCCTTTTTGCAATATTTCTAAGTTTTTTTGCCTTCTGTAATAAAAAGCGATATATTATAAATGTCAAGGTTAGATGATATATTAAATATTTTAACATATGGGAACACAAAAAAACTCTTTTTCCCCTGTACAGTTTCAAGTTAATGTGTCCTGTTTTTATATTCTAGTAATTTAAACACACTGTGGTCTCTGTTCATTCTTCAGAGACACCATTTCATTAGTTTTCATGTCTTATAGTACAACTGGGGCTAGAGTCCTTCAAATGAGCTGGAGTGAATTTAAAGGGGAATAGCGATAGTCTCAGGAATACCAGCTGCCAAACACTTCAACTTACCCAGTAACAACTAACCCCCAAAGTAATTCTTTCTTGCTGTAGAACTCTTTACCCAACAATATCACATACATTATTTGATTTGATTCTTACATTATACTTAAAAGGGAGTAGTGTTATCTACATTTTGTCAGGTGATAAAATGTATCTGAATCTAATCCAAGCTTACAAAACTAGTAACAGTTTGCCAGATACGCTTTCTTCTCTGTACTCTTCCCAAGCAAAACTACCAAATGCAGCAGGCATGGATATTTGACTCCAAGCAACCAACAGCCCATAAGACTGCCTGGAGAATTTGAACCAAGATACAAAGAGACTATTGTCAATTGCACATAGGCACTGGCAATAAAGGGTTGCACTATAGTCTGAGAGACCAAGAAATGACTCTACTAAGCCATATCCAGTATGAGCAAGCAAAAGAAACAAGTTAATAAAATGAAGTTAACCCACTAAGATCAAAGAGAAAATGACATGAGGGGCCCATGCAATTTAGAGAGTAAGGGATCTCGTAGCTGGCTTTCTGGTTCTGATCCCCAAGATGAGGCTGTACTTTACTTCCTGACCTGGGATGACATTGAAATTGAGTACTGGAGATTTACAATAAATCTCTCTGCTTAAGCTAGTGTGAGAGGGCTCTGTTACAACCAAACCTTTCCTTACTAAAAATCAGTGGTAGAGACATGACTTGAATCATCACTCTCCGGATTTTATTCTCAGTGCTATTTGGTGTTCACGAAATTGTGAATTTTCTCTTTCTTATGGAATTCCTTCATTTGATACCTTAAATAGAATGTGCTTACTGATATAACCTTCTATTCTCTCTCTGTAGAGAATAAAAAGTTATGGTTGTACAGAATCATTATTACACATAATTAGGAAGATGGTAATAATTAAGTAGAAAATAATTAGGAAAAATAAAAAGAATCTTGAGAATCATAGGTCTCTTAAATAAGTGATTAAAAATTATATTTGCTGTAACCCAAACCAAAAAGCACATTCTACCACTAAACTTTAAAGCAGGCGTCCACATGACTGTGAAACAGGACCCATGTTAACAAAAGCCAGTTTCTACATTTAGAGCCAGTGTGATGATATGCAAGAAAATGTGCTGTCAAGTCTTTGAGCACCATCTTATCATATGTCATCTTTGAGGGTTGCGTACACGTATCAGTGTCCTTTTCCACATAATGCACTGTAAATCCTCACATAAGGAAAGTGTCCCCCCATTTCATAGGTGAGAAAACCAAGGCTCACAGAGACCAACTGTGAAGTCTAGAATTACAGAGACGGTAAATTATAAAACTAAGATTGAAGAGATCATATAACTTTAATCTACTTTTGCTCATGGTGAGAGAGAATAGGATGCATTTTAAAGAACTGGCTTTCACCTAACATAAATTTGTTAATAAATGAAATAATTGCTTAGGTACAGGGAAAGAAACAAGATAATAATCAAATCAAAGATGCAATTTCCCCCTTCTTTGTTCTTTGTTCTCATAGATTCTGGCCTTGTTTCTTTCTCTCCCTCTCTCTCAGTTTCTCTCTCACTCCCTCCCTCCCTCCTTCCCTCCCTCTTTCTCCCTCTTCCCCTTGCACACATGTTCACACACAGAATAGTATAGATTCTGTCTCACACTTCATTAAATGGGAATAGTAATTTGATGACAGTTTTCTCTTGGAACTTTCATTCTGCTGTATAAAAACATATTTTTAATTGTTTATCATATTTTTAATATTCTAATCATAACCTAGATGTCTTACATGTGGCAAGCTTGGGCAGGATCTAGGACTATCATTTCAGAAGGTATTTCCACTATAACAGAAGTCCATCCTAAAAGTCAGATTCCAGCCATGAGATGAACATTACCTTGTACCTGAATTATCCCATTCAATAATACTTGCCCATGTCAGAAAATGTCTTTACTTTTTAGGTTTACAAGTTTTAAAATACAGACATTGAACAATTTATTATAAGGTTGTTGGCTGAATGTTTGATAAATGAGGGCAAGAGCACATGTAATAACTGAACCAATAACATGATGCTATCTTATAACAACAACATATTCTACATTCTAAGAACCATGACATTTATTATTAATAGGTCAGAAAGAATCATGGAACGTTAGACATGAATAAGAGCCAAGGAACCATTTCATACAATGTTCCTATTTTACAGATAAGGAATTAAGGCCTTTCCAGGTGACTGGCAGAGTCACAAAGCCTATTGGGTATTCTTTGTATTACAATTATTTCCCTAGATGACTATGAGTTCTTAAATGGTAGGAAATATATATTTCATTTATCCATGTATCCATAGTGCCCAACAACTTACATTGTCCAGCACGTGTGTGTTAGAAGTGTTGGTTGAATGTGTGAAGAACCGATAAGATGCAACTCAGATCCCCAAAGCATGGGTTATAACAAAAGCAAAGAAGTAGATGATTGCTGTTTTAACACAGTCTTTACCATGATTTCTATTGTCATTGGGTGTTTCTACTTGGGTTGCAAAGCTTCCCACGAATGTTTTTGTGCCATGGAAGGTGAACAGCAAGATAGGAGACATTTGGAGCCTCCCCAAGTCCATAAACATCTTTTTAGTCTTAATAGATCTGAGCTCTGGGTATCAGCCAGGGTCCTCTCTCACAAGCTCCTCTGAGCCGGCAGATGGGAAAAGGGGCTAGTATCTCTGATATGGCTCCCACACCCTGGTCTTCCTAAGAACACGCTCTGGGAGAACAAGCTACCCGTAGTCTCTCTCTAGGTGCGTTACACACTAGTTATGATCTCAGCCCACACAACAAGATTGTGTCTCTACATGAAGCTGGGCAAACTGACCGATCATGTGTGCCATTCACAGAGACTCTACACCCATACAAAACTCTGCTCAGTTGCAGGTTGAGGAGTTTACACTCTACTTCTTAGAACTTGCTATTTGGAGTTAGGCTGCTTCTCTATCTTCCTTGGACACAGCCTCTGCTTCCTTGTGATATTTAAGATTTTATTCAAATGTTGCAAGGGCAAAAAGATCATTGAAAAGAGGTGATTTGTGGAAAGCAAAGGACTGTAGGAGACCATTTGACATGGTGTGGGCCCAGCTCCCACTGGGAGATACACAGGACCCACGCCCACAGATAGGTTCTCCCGTGGGGAATCAGGCCTGCAATGTGTCTAGGCCGCCTTGAGTATTGCTTTTTTGCTAAAAACTCTCTCACCCAGATTTGTGGCAAATACTTACTGCAAAGTAACTTCCTAAAAAACAGGCTAAACCTTCCAAGGACCAGTGTAACCAGTTCAACCACTCTGGCCCTTTTCATTTGCAAATATCCCTCTTCTGTGATGTGATTACCAGCATCCTCTCCTTTGTTTTCTATAAAAGGTAACCACCTAAAGAGAACTTGTGCATAGTAAATGAGGACATTGTGTAATGTGAAGAGAAACCCAATGAAGGCCGGTCAGGGCAAGGGTCACAGCTTTTGCTCCCCTTGAGAGAAAAGCCATGCCCGCCCTTTCCCTCCACAGGACCCGGGAGTCCGTGTGAATGTCTCATTTCATCCATAATGACAGACACTGTGGGCCAGAGTCCACATCAGTGGACAGCCATCAAATGTGAGTATTTCTGGGACCGCCAGAAGAACCCAGCATGCTGGAAAAGGCAGACTCAGCCACATCTCACACTTTTTGCCTCCCTGGGTAATGTGCCCTCCAGGAGAGGTAGTAGTGGCTTTCCAGGGTACAGAAGAATTGTACCTACAGTGAGAGTCACGTTGACAAGTTTTGAAACAAAATCACCAGATGAACATGAAATATCAGATGAACACCATGACCAGATGGGACAACACAGAACAAACCACCTACTGGCTTTTCAACCCAAAAAAAGTATACAGTGAATGATAAGTGTTTTTAAAAGATTTAAATGATGTAGTCTTTTTTTATTTTTGTGTATCTGGAACAAAACACACACTGTTCTTGGGCTCCCTCAACCTTTCTTTTTTCTAGCAAACTCTAAATGCCCCCCAGAAGCTAGCTTTTCTTCTGAAACAATCTGTGGAAACTTCCTAAGAGATTCTTTTTGTTGTTGTTGTTCTTGGCTTAAATACCAGAAATTTATTGTCTCAGTTCTTTTTTTAATTTTTAATGAGTTTATTGGGGTGACATTGGTTAATAAGAGTATATAGCTTTCAGATGTCCAGTATTATAAGTATGTCATCTGTATATTGTGTTGTGTGTTCACCACCCAAAACCAAGTCTCCTTCTATCACCGCTTATCCCTCTTTATCCCCTTCTGCCTCCCCCAACCCTCTTTTCCACTGGTAATCACCATACTGTTGTCTGTGTCTATGAGTATATTTGAGAGGTTCTACTGATGTTTTTTAAGTGTTGTAATGCATTGATCTTTATACTTTTCCTGCTTTCAAAAAGGATGTAAGGAAAATTATTTCAGGAGTGTCAGCTGTATGTGTTATTTAACTTTGAGAATCACGACAGGAATGCAGCCCTTCAAGTCATCTGTTGATCCCCAGCACTGACGCTCTGCCAGCTGCTGCAGCACTTCCAGGCTGGATTCGTTTGGGGGATGACGACGATGAGCCTCCAGACACTCAGAAGAGTGGGAATGATTACATTGGCCAGGGAAAAGATAAACTTTCATTTTGAGAAAAAATGAAAATGCCCAAATGACCAGGATGAACAAGCCCAAGGGGCCCCAAGCCCCTGTTTATATTCTCTGACTTGTCTTTCATCTTGGCTACAGCCCTGGAGCTTAACTTGTCACTTGGTTGCCCTGCTAGGACACCACACCTTTCGCACGGTCCTTTCCTTGTCCTCTCCCTTCCCGTCAGGCCATGGGGAATCGTGACTGTGAACTCAACATGTGACTGAGGTGGGGACTTTGAAATTGCGAACCAAAGGAGGAAATGTTTTTAACTAATTCACTAATAATACTCAAGAACTAATTGACTACAAGGGTCCTAAGAATGCCTGTCACTACTGCTACCTCGGTGATGGTCACGAGGTTTCAGTCAAGCAGGTTTGAATGCCTCAAATTGCTATCAGAGCAGAATATAATCAAATTATTAAGGGGTTTAAGTTAATTCCATGGCACTTGAAAGATTAGTAAAAAAATGAAAAATAGGCATGAATCAAGTCTCCATGTCCAAGTAATTAATGTTAAATTCTCATCCAACACTACTTTGACAAGCAGAGATGATTGTTATAGATTGAAAAATTGCTATTAATGAGAACATTCAGTCTTGACTGGTGTACCTGGGTAAATTGAGCACAGGTCTGCAAATCAAAGGGTTGCTGGTTTGATTCCCAATCAGGGCACATGCGTGGTTGCAGGCCAGGTCCCCAGTGCGGGGGCATGCAAGAGGCAACTACACATTGATGTTTCCCTGCCTCTCTCCTTCACTTCCTCTCTTTCTAAAAATAAATAAAATCTTAAAAAAAAAGAACTGTTATTTTTTTAAAAATAAATCAATAAAATATTCAGGCACCCCACAAAAATGTCCATTTTTTATTCTGTCTCAGTGGTGAAGAAAACTGTGGTTGAAGGAGTCTGGGATGCCAAATTCTATTCCCAGATCTTTAACTAGCTCTGCAACCTAGGACAAGTCATTCGAGGTCTTTCAGGGATTTTCTTATCTTTCCAATGGGCATAGCAGTACCTGTTACAACACAAGAGTTTTTCGTGATAAATTCCTATCTATGATAATATACAGGAAGCTGCTTTCAAATACAAAAGGTTGTTCAGTGAATATGTTATTTTTATTGTGTCATGCATTGTATTACAGCACAGATCTTGTTTGTATTTTAACTGCTACCTTCAATGCTGTCAGGCAAAGAAACGCATCCCTGTCACCATGCCCCAGAGGCCAAGACTCACATATGGACAACCCTGAACACCAGCAACAGTATGGATTTAGCAGGTTTCAAAATTCAGCTCTGGTGCATATGGGCAAGACACTCAACTGAGGCTCAGTATCTTTACCTGTAAAAGAGGAATGGGACAATAGAGCTGTCTTGAGGTTGAACCAGAACAGGGCAAGAAAAGTGCCTGACACTGCTGAATTAAGCATTAGCTGCTTTTAGTTTTCTTGAGCTCTGCAGCATCTATGAAGGGTATTAATGGCAAGAACCCCCAGACCACCTATGTAGTTGTACTTGGTTACCTACCTGATTGTCCACACTCATTTCATGTGTTTTTATCTTGCCTCTTAACACCTGGAGAGATGTGAGTAGGTCTTACAATTTTCTGTATTTTGTATAGCATATAATGTGATTGTGAGCACACAGTAGACAGATTAAAGTAGTTTAAATCATTTAAGAATTCTTAAATGTTTCAATTAGAAGGAAAAGCTGGGTAGCTGAGCTGAGCCTCAGGAATACAGCAGAGGGTTCAAAAGGGCCAAGAAAATGCAGATTTGACTCCAGGAATTCTCCTGCATGTTTTATAAATTGGAGATATGAATGAAGTTGAAATTAGGTAAAAGTGGGGGACATTTTAAAAAAAGGTTGGAAACTATTCCCATAGAAAATCAAAATGATATGACCACAAACACAAATCAATATGCACCTTTGATATCTTGCCTCAAACCACTTATTATCTCTAAATTCTATAGTGGTCTTCCTTTGTGTTCTCCCTGCATTCTTTATCCTGAGGAAGAGAGACATGTGCATGACCCTACAACTTGGAGGAGAGGGTACCATCTCTCTACATCAAGGTAACAACATGTTCGAAGGTATCCCAATTCTATTGAAGAAGCATCCCTGAGCACCTGATGAATGCGGGGCACCTAACAACTCAAACGCAAGTACTCATGAACCTTTACAGAAATACAGAAAATTTCTTGGAAGCATCATATTCTGAGTTTTAATGTGAAGCGCCCATGGGATGTAAGTTGGCAAACCGGAAAAAAAAAGTGATTGAGAAAAACAGGACCCAAATTTAGAAAGACAATAGAAGAAGGCCAACACCCCAGATATTACATCCTGGTGGCAGGTGTAGCATCATTCTCAATGCAGCACCAAAAAGCATTCACACGCTATGCACAGTCCTGGTGCAGTCCTCCAGCAGGCAGCTCCTGTCAGACCACACACGGGAGTATCCCAGGAATGTTGGCTGGTTGGAGCAGTGGTTGCCCTCTGAATTGGTGAAGTACTAAATTGCAGAATGTTTTTTTACACAGTTTAGTTACTTTAAAGATTACAAGTAACTCTATTAAGCTAACAAAAGGTTTACAGTTTAGTAGAGGACCTGCTTCAATGAGTAAAACATGTTTTTTATAGTCATTGTATTCATATTTAAATTACATTGCCACAATTCAGAGTTTTATACTAAGTAGTATTATTTGAGTATTATTTAATACTCAAATGAGTATTATTTAATACATGCCAACCACTTACCAGGTATTGTATTACTAATGATCAAAATATTCCTGAGAAGTTGAAATTCATCACTGCCAATATTTTTTGAAATAGTCCCGTGTCCACATACAAATGCCTGTCACTAAGTCTCTGCCATTTATGAAAGAACTCAAAGTTTCAGCCAGGAGACAGTAATACTCCCAAGTCTAAGGATGGCTTCCTGGGGTGAGGGTTTTTTGCTAGTGTTGAGAGAAAATTAGCATGGAGGACAAGATGGTACAAATTCTCTCAGGACCAAGTTTCTTAACTACATGGTAGATCTATAAATAATTATAATAAAATTATTGTCACACTGGGGTTATAAATGGGGTGAAGTAAAAAGAATTATACAATAAAAACCTATCAAAAGAGTTTATTGTGAACTCTTAAAATATCTGTGTTAAGAAGCAAAAGCAACTTTTTATTAGTGTTCAAGTAAAGCCCTGGCTGGTGTGGCTCAGTGGATTGAGTGCTGGCCTATGAACCCAAGTGTTGCTGGTTCAATTCCCAGTTATAGCACAGGCCTGGGTTGCAGACCAGGTCCCCAGTAGGGGCATGTGACAGGCAACCACACATTGATGTTTCTCTTCATCTCTTTCTTCCTTTCTTCCCCTCTTCCTAAAAATAAATAATTAAAATGTAAAATTAAAAAAAAATGGGAGTAAGATAAACTAGCCATATATTTATTTTGCCTCATAAGTAACAAACATCCTTGAAGTGATCCAGGTTATAAAGTGGACTTACAATCAAGATGACTGACTGATATTTGACTTGCTAACAGTGTTACTACACATAACTCTCTACCACATTCTCCATGGTGGGGAAAAAATACCTAGCAAGAGCTATCACAGTAGACACTAAGCATACTTTTAAACTTATTATTTAAGTTATATCCTAAAAATATTGGAAAAATCATGGTAAATAAAATTAATATTTATTCAAGTTATCGTTCAAGCAGTGTTTACAAAATACATTATGTAACATATTAGGACCAGGTAGTAGAAAATTCTGGCTAACTGAATATAGTGGTCAAATAATAAATCAACACAGCTGAATAACCAATCATCTTTTCAACATGAAAACTGTAGTATACGTATTCAAATTTTGGATGATTGAAAAAGATATTTCAGAATCTTGCTGTACATTAGAGTTAGTACAATAAATATTATTTGTAGCTTTTTCAGAAAGTTAAGCTTTTATTCTAACTATTTTATCATTTTAGTTAGAAATAATAGAGCTTTAACTGAAAATATATCTTGCTAAAGTCCCTTTAACCCAAAGGAAAATTGGTCTAGCTCAGTGGTTTTGAATGTTGGTTATGTGTTTTAGCAGTGAAACCCTTTGCAATTGAGCTCTAAGTGGATTTCATTAACATAAATAGGTTCATATTTAAAAACTAATAAAGTCAGTTGATCAGAATACATTCTGTTCTGATAAACCAAAAAATGTGAAATCAGGGATAAAAACAAAAGTTACAGAGTTATATTCTCTTCATTGTCAATTTATTCATATATTTCATTTTAGTTGAAAAATTTCATGGACTTGCTTTGTATCTTTCCACATGAATGCTTAACAGCTTTCCACATGAATGCTTCACACCACTGAGCATTTATGTAAAATTTTATAGATTTTTTTAAAGACCAGTACAGTGCCACAAGCTTTTAATTAATAACACAAATTAAAATGTTCCATGAGTTTAAAATGTATCTGTGAAGTAGATCATTTACCCGGAGAAGCAGTAATTAAGCTTTGCTGATTTCTAAGTGTGACAACTTTTATGGAACTCCTTCTAGTACATTTTCTTAAACGGTTTTTAAATAATTGAAATATCTATGTTAATAAAGTTTGGATTAAAATGTAGACTATTCTGACAGAACTTCTGAAGCACTAAGTGGTACATGTCAGCAGCCGGTCTACATCACGTCTGGTCCTCTGCACTTGCAGAGGACCTCTGACTCCATGATGTCATTTTGTCTCCACAGGGCAGAGAAGGGGACAATCTGGAACTGTGGAACAGACATTGCTACGTAAAGAATAGTGACAGTAACATTAAACAGGGCTCCTGACTCAATCACACATAGAATCTCAGCAGGTAATAGTTAGAACCAGGTTAAGGGGACTGGTCAAGGTCAGCTGTGGACCAGAGAGTTCATGACTTCAGCTGTAACACATGGCTGTGCTGTAAAAACTCAGGGAGAGGAAACAAGAGACAACTTCTAAAATGGTTCCTGATGGCATTCAGCCACTTAGGTTATCTACCCTCGAGTGTGGGCTGGAGCTAGCGACTTCCTTCCAATGGAGGGGAAAACAAACAAAAGCTACAGCAAAAGTGTCTGGACAGCACTGCCAAGATTAGGTTACAAAACCTTGTATGTTCAGTCCTGCTGGCCCTCTCCCTGGCTCTCACTTTTGTTCTGATGAAGCAAATTGCCATGTAATAAGCTGCCCTGTGGAGGGGTCCACATGGAAAGGGACCAAGGGAGGCCAGGCCGTTAACTAACATCCCTGAGGAAGTGAATCCTTCCAACCACCTTGGCAGTGAGCTCCGATGATCCTCTCCCGGTGGAATTTTACAAGGATCCTAGCAGATGCCTCGAGTACAGCTTTGTGAGAGACCCTAGCGACTGCTGTGTTCCTGGCCCACAGATACCGAGATAAATGCTGTTTTAAGCAGTAGAGAGCTAATGCAGAGTGTCACCAGACTTTCCAAATTTCCAAAGCAGCTAGACAAAAATTCAGATTCATGTGTATTAAATCTCCTAACTTTTTTAAGTTGAAAACCAATTTATTTAATGGATAAATATGTAGCCGCACCTGAAGGCTAAAGGGGATTACGAATTTCCAGGTTCTCACTGATAATACAAGGAACATACATGCCGGAGATGATGACTGAAAGAGAATGTGCATATAGAACCATGTGGAATGAGGAAGAAGTCCTCTAAAATAAAACAAAAAAAACATTTCTTGTTCTAGTTATAAAGTGTAACATGACAGAGAGAGTATATAAAAAGGTAAGAAGGTCCTGTTGCAAGTATGACAGTAATAAAATAATAGGAAAAAATTGTAACTAGGCAATTCGCCAGAGAGAGACCTTAAATCAATCAAAGCTCTAATCTTAAATCTGCTTAACATTTTGCTTGTGTTTTTCTACTCAATGCTAATAGCAAGCAGCAGAGTGAACCCAAGGGATTTTTTTTCCTTTTAAATTTGAAAACCTATACTACTGTAAATATACATGAGCTGCTAACTGCTAGGAAAAAAAAGGCCAATTTCTAATTGGCAGAAATATTCTCAGGAATAAAAGTCATACTAAAATATTTTAAGACTGAATATTTCTTTAAATTTGTGCCACAGAATTACCATAATATCATCCACTCCACTACCAATGATGGCTAATCCCATTTGACTCTCAACATTTCATTTATCTCTTTTATTGGAATTAATCCCAGCTATGCATTTCTAACCCTGGCTACATCCCTAAACTTCAATTCTTTATTTCAAATTGCATTTTCCCTCAGCTACCCTACTTCTTATTCAGCAGCCATCTTCCTCCTCAGATTGCCGCCCCTGCACCAAATCTAATTGAAGAATATCTCATTAGATCATCCTAAATTATCTTAAATATTTTAAATATTACTTTATGTTTCTACAGAAATGACACTGGTTCAAGCCCTCACCTCTTAACACACTAATTCACTATTTTTCTATTTCTCTTTTTCTTTCCAACCATTCACTCACTAGTTTATAGACATGGGTATATAACACCAATACACATTCATACCAAGACTGAGCTTCTTAAAATATCACTGAATAAAATAGCAGTATTGACAATACTATAATAGAATTTTGCCCTACATTACAAAATGCAATCACCACCAAATTTTTAACTGCCACAACAGGATGAAATGGGCGAGGAGATATTAGAGAGGAGATTAGACATAATCGAAAATTATGGATAAAGCAAACTAGAATCAATTTTAATGACCTGGATGTATATCAATATTATTTGCCAGAATGAGATATATGGTTGAGACTCATTTGGAAAGATTTGCTGCTTAGCATAGATGGCTTATTACAGGTTGCTGTAAACCCAAGGCCTACCCTGAAACTCTGGCTAGAAGTTCAGGCGAATCAAACTCTTTCAGATTACATCTTATTTCACTATATTAGAAGACCACTTACAAAAAATCCATATTAACCAAACATTGCTTCATAAAGTGAGTAGACATTTTTAAACTTAACAACTAGTGAATTTTCACATACTAGTGAATTTTCACAAACGTTTGAGTTGTATTAAACTAGAACACCCCTTTATAATCCTCCCATGACGTGACTCACACCAAACACCGTAACTTGATGAAGCTGCAGAGGGAAGTCTCCACAGCACCATATGAAACAGTTCCAAAGACAACTGCCAGAATTACATTCATAATTTTTTTCATTTAAAATAATAGGAAAGGAATCATAAATTAGTTGGATATTATGCCCCTGGGACCAATAAACTGGAAAGAATAAGCAATCTTTTAAAAATGAGGTTCTCTCTCATAGATGGACCATATATTTTCCAAATCTTCAAATTCACTTTATAAACATGACAAATACCTCAGTAAGCTGTAATATCAGGCAGTATCTATTAGAATCTAACACTTAAAAATGAGTTTGGGGCTTCCATACAAAATATCTTTAACTCTTTTAGAAGTGGGAAGAGAAGGTATTCTTTGGCTTCAGATTCTGCATATAAACCACATGAAAGCAGCAGGGGGTTTACCAGAATCAGGCAAATCCTCCTGGGGTCAGGGAGAATGATAAGTCCAGGAGAAAATATTCAAGGTGGTTGCTTCTCCTAACTACTAATGAATTCATTAAGAACAGTGGAACTATTAGCTTCCTACAACACACCAAGATCACGAAGTATCTCCTGGCAATCCAGCTGTGAAAAGTAACCAAAAAATAGCAAAACATGTAGGAGGTACCAGTCATTATGAGGTAGGGCATTGTGGTAAAATGGAGCAAGCACAGATTTTGGGGTTAATTCCACTGGTACAAGTCTTGGTTCTAGACTTCTGAATTCAATTGGCACAGGTGTTCATATCAGACTATCTTATATCCTGCCAATAATAATAATAAAAAATCTAGGCAAAAGATTTTTAAATGTGTTTGGAGGTATTGGAGAGTGACCAAAACTAGACAGGAACTGGAAAGAATCCATCCCTTGAAAGAAGGAAATGACACAGAATGAGATCCACATGTGCACAGTTCCTCCTTTGAGAGCACCATCCACTCTTTCCAGAGCAAGGGCTAGACCTCAAGTAGGAAATGGCCGTCTTAATGAACTGAAGATGTCAGAGTCCGGCTGCCAAAAACACTAGAAATCCAGGAGGAAATGCTCAGAAAGGAGGGAGCCCCGAAGTAGGGAGTCCCAAATCTGCATATAATTTTTTTCTTGAAGTGTTTACATGGCTCCTAACCACACATGTTCAAGGCAAGACTGTGAGGCAACCCAGGGGCAAAAATCAAGGTGAAACAGCTGAGCAGAGACCCCAGCAGATGCCCACCATACAAAGTCAGAAGGGTTTGGTCAGCACTCCAGTCATTCTACTGCAGCTCTCAGTTTACTTGAGGAGTAATAATTACATTTCATAACTAACAGATGTGCCTTAGATTAAGGGTAAACTTGATACAGGAACACTCCAGCAAAATCTGAAACGAAGCCTCCAGAAGATCAGGGTGATCTGCCAGTGATTTAAGTGACTGATAGAAAAACACTCAACACTTTTCATACGGACATGATGAATCTAAAGTCTCCTCAGGGTGTCATATACATCATGTCCAATATACTAGCAGAGAAGCATGGAAATATGACTCATAGTCAAGAGGAAAAAAAATAGACCCACTGCTAAGATAGATTTTGGAATTAGCACACAAGAATGAAAAACAAAAAGAACCTGTGGTCGATGTTAAACTATAAAGATGAATTTCTGATGGAGATTTCAGAGACAACATGAAAACTATAAAATAGGCCAATAAATTCTAGAATTGAAAATAAGCAATTATCTGAAATAAAATATATAATTGGTTGTGAAAATGCCTTTGACAAAATTCAACAGCTATTTCTAATAAAACTCTTGATGAAGGGGAATGAATAGATGCTTATTTATATATATGCGCGCACACACACACACACACTCCCCACCTCAGTCTTGGGACTAGCATTTTACTTGATGGGGAGACAAACATTTCCATTACGGTCAAGCACAAGGCAAGGGCTCTAATACCCACTATCTCCGGTGCTATTTAACATTGTACTGGAGGCATTAGCTGATGCAATTAGACATTAAAAAGGAAAAACAAAATTATCTCTACTTGCAGATAACATGAAGGCCCAGAAACTACAGAATCAATGATAAAACTAACCAAATCAACAAAAGAATTAGACAAGTTACCAGATATAAAATTAACATGCAAAGTCATTATGTAACAAGTAATAAAAATGGAAGGAAAATTTAATTCACTATAACAAGTAAAAATATTCACAAATAAACTTATCCATTTAAACTAAAAATATTGATGAAGTAAATTATGGAAACATTCATAATATATATAATTGGAAGCTATTACTAAATGGAAGCTATCCCTTTTTCATTCATTTTAAAGTCTTAATAATCCTCAAAATGTAATTTTTCTCAAAGTTAATAAATTTAATGTGATCACAATAAAAATCTTTTTCTCCTGAAGTTTGGCAAGTTAATACTACTGTTCAAATAAAAGACCAACAAGAATAACTAGGAAAACAGTAATTAAAAAAAAAAAACTAAGGAAACTATCTCTACCTGATATTTGAACATTGTCTAAAGCCTTAAAAATTAAAGCAGTATGAATAAACAGATAAACCAATATAATAGACTAGAAAGTCCTAAAATAGACCTAACAATTTACAGAAATTTAGAATATGATAAAAAGTAGCATCTCCACCATATATCTTCACCCCACTGAAATTGACAAAAATTCCTTGTATAGAACTCAAAATACACTAACTTTTTTTAAAAATTGTAAACCTGAGTTCATCAAAATTAAGAACTACTGTTCATCAAAAGACACTATTTAAAAATTAAAAGTGCAAAATCACCAACTGCAAGATTCACAATGAACATATATGATGAATGGCTTATAATCAGACTATATGAAGAATGCCTACAAATCAATAACAAGAAGACAAACTGCAGTTTAAAAATGATAACAAGATTTACATGGACACAACACAAAAGAAGCTATATGAATATTTAATAACTATATAAAATATGCTGAACATTAGTCATCAGGGAAATGAAAGTTAGAACTACAAATAGCACCACACGAACCCTAGAATGATCCATGTTGGAAAGACTGACAAAGCAAAACACAGAACAGCTGAGACTCTTAGCCAGAAGCATAACCACTTTTGAAAATTGTTTAACACATTTTTCTTAAAAAGCATTACATTGAGAAACTTAGATATTTTCCCAAAAGAAATGAAAAGATACATCCTCAATATTCATAGCAGTTTTACTCATAATATCCCCACAATTGGAAACAACAATGTCCATAAGAAGATTATAGGATACACAAATTATATGGTATATTCATAAGATTTAGTACTAATAAGCAATAAAAAGGGATGGATTATTGACACAGAAACAAGGAAGAATCTCCAAAGCATCAGGCTAAATGAAGGCAGAAACAAAGGAGCATATATTACATGACTGCATTTATATGATGTTTGGGAAGAGGTAAATCTAAGCTGAAGGGATGCAAATTAGAACAATGTTTACCTCTGAAGGGAGAGGGAACTTTCTGGGTGATGTAAATTCAGCTATCTTCATTGGGGTAGTGGTACAGAGATGCATGCAGTTATCAAAAATTATCAAACCATTCCCTTAAAATCTGTGCAATTACTGCATACAAATCAAACCACAACTCAAAAACATTTAAACTTTGACCTCTTTCTGTTAGGACCTTTTAAAATTCCAATCCCTGAATCTCTCTTCCTCCTGATCTGTAAGTTTTTACCAAGAGCAGGTCTAGGGCTTAAGGGTTTGTGTGCTACTTCTACAGTTTTATGGACTTATTTTAAAGAAAGGAATGCAATATTGCAAGTACAAAATTAGGTACAGAACCTAATTAAGCTCCATTAGCTTCAAGGTAAACACGTTCCTGGTTGTTACAGACCTTACCTATGGGGATTTCAAACTCTGCAAAGAGAGCCAGTCTCACTATTAGCTGTTATAAACCAGAAAATATAAGGAATAATTTTTTTAATTAGAAAGAGGTACCTTCTGGGAAAAAGAGGAGTCACTGGTTCATGAGCCAAGGGAAGCAGAGAGGAAATGGTAGAAAAAGAGAGGCTGGCCGCAAACGAAGTAATAATAGAAGGCATAAAAATTAAGACAAGTGGACAAAGACGTCTCCATGTTAACACCTGGGTTGAAACAGGAAAGCAGAGAGAGACCACCCCCAGTGCACACCAAAAGGGGCAGGTCGGGGTCGGAGTGGTGCACTGATGGAGTGGGGGAAATCAAGACATATTTTGATTTCTGTTTCTGTTTTCTATTTCTGTTTCCCGGTCCTGCACCTTTAGGATATAACATTGCTCTTTTTGTCTGGCAAAGAAATTTGGCACAAGTCATAAGTGAACTCTAATGAAAGAAACCCTGACATTTCTGGTATGTTGGGAAGGCTGGTTATTAAGCAAAAACCTAAAGGAAGAATTCCCTCTAATGAAAAAATAGACAACTTGTAGTGACTCTGTTCTCCTTTCCAATTTATTCTCTTTGTTCCTATATCATGCCTAGTTTAGCACTGTAGTGGTTGCAAGTTATCCCCATTTAGACAACAAATTATATACTCACCCAAGAATGATGTTGATGGGAAAATTGACCATGAAAACAAATGCAGAAATGCTAGCACACAGGAATGGTTATGTCCATTCCTGTTATTCTCTCTGCAACTCTTTTTCATCATTAATATCCTTACATTCATGTGCATCTTTTCCCTCAGTGAGTTGATGTTTTCTGCCTTGACATTTTTCTATCTAGGCATAGAGGGTTTTTGTTCCTAAATTTTACTCAGGTATGTTCTGTGGTCTAGAATATGTACTTACTATTATTGAAATGTGCTATTATTGTGCTTGGGAGAGAATGGATGATTTTAAAACAAAAACTTTTATATGGATGCTGTGGTTTTACAGTTTTAAAGTCACAAAATGTGTGTTTTGGATTAAGTAGTTTAATATTTTGCCCACCAGATAATATATTCTTGATCTGCAGTTTAACAAGAACTTTAAAATAAATTAATAAGACTAAACAACTTTTTAAGTTAAAAATTAGTTTGTAGCAGTCTACATGTAAAGATCATGCTATCGAATGCTCATTTCCCAAAAAATTCAAAAGATGCTATATAATAAAGCTGATTTATTTGCACTTTTACTAAGAAAATTTTGCTCCCCTTTATTGAAAAAAAGTCAAAATGAACAACTTTCATGAACTTTAAGGCATGTTCCCCTTTCTACCAAAATGTCAAATGACCCAGAGAAATACAAAGTTTAAAAAATTTGTCATTTGTTCTAATTATGGACAAAGTTTAAAGTACTAAAAAAAGAAAAATTACTGTTTCTGATTTTGCCCTAATGGTAGGAATTTAAAAGTTACCATATACACATCCACACACTTCCATGAGTATCAGTGGTAATGATTCAAATAAATGTCAGCAATTGTTCAGAGACTACCCAGAAAAGATTTTGTGGCTTATTTATACATTGTTGCTATAGTTTATTAACAGTAGTTGTATCCATTAGACCATTATTTTCTGTTACTTGTGATTGAACACCTTAAAGCAGCAGAATTCTCTTACTTCACTGCTCTCCTCTGGGTAGTGACTCCTGCCCACTGGCGCACACGGTAGAGCTCAATTAGCCCTCGAACTAATCCAGGGGGAAAAGCATTATCATTTCCACTTTTGCACACTGAGAAACTGAAAAATTCTTCAGTTCATACGGTCATAATTTTATAGCCAACCTTTCTGAAAACAATTTTTATTATTTCTGATAGAATGATGAGCGTTAAGTTTCTCCTGGAATAGCCACTGAAACTGTTTTTATGCTATTTCTTAAATAAAGCTCTTGAAGATGAGTCAGGTTAGCCAACATGTGAAAGCAAAAACAAATCAAACTTCCTATCTTTAAATCCAACTTGCCTGGGGTTCAAGTACATAATATATTCAAGAATATTAACCAGTTTTATATTAGCACCAGAAAAGGCCTTCATTCTTTTGAAGATTGCCTGATCCAACAGGGCTTCAGATCAGAAAGATAGAAAAGGAAATAATACAAATTCAGAAATGCATCTTATGTCAGTATTATGATAGCTTTGAAATTACTTCTCTGCTATCCTAGCATTAAAATAAAATTTATACCAATAGTTCTAACTAAGGAAAATTATTAAATTATTTGTTTTCAATATTAGGGCCTTATATTACTTAAAGGGCTAAAAAAGAAGAGTTTCTCTGGTAGAGAGGGAGGGAACCCTTATTTTAAAGAACAACGAAAACATACGTTTCTAGAGGGCTCACCAAAACTGAACAGGCAGACTCAGAGTACTTCCCATTCCAGAGCACCAGTAAAAAGAAATTCCATTAGGGACACTTTTAACATAATATTCAGCGAATGTGTTCCTTAAGTGGAGATTGATCTAGGTTTTTAAAATCCCAAGATATTTCACTATAACATACTGATTTTGTAAGTTTGTCCCCGAAATACTACTTTTTAAATGTTTTATTGATTATGTTACTACAGGTGTCCCATTTCTTTCCTCCCCTTTATTCCCCACCACCTTGTAACCCCCTCCCACCAGCATTCCCCTCCCCTTAGTTCATGTGCATGGGTCATACATATAAGTTCCTTGGCTTTTCCATTTCCTATGCTTTTCTTAACCTCCCCCTGTCTATTTTGTACCTACCATTTATGCTTCTTATTCCCTGTACATTTTCCCCATTCTCCCCCCTTCCGCTCCTCACTGATAACCCTCCATGTGATCTCTATTTCTGTGACTCTGTTCCTATTCTAGTTGTTTGCTTAGTTGGTTTTTATTTTTGTTTAGGTTCAGTTGTTGATAGTTGTGAGGGTTTCTTTTTTTTTTTTTTTTTACTGTTCATAGTTTTTATCTTTTTTTTAGATAAGTCCCTTTAACATTTCATATACTAAAGGCTTGGTGATGATGAACTCCTTTAACTTGACCTTCTCTGGGAAGCACTTTATCTGCCCTTCCATTCTAAATGAAAGCTTTGCTGGATAGAGCAAGCTTGGATATAGGTCCTTGCCTTTCATGACTTGGAATACTTCTTGCCAGCCCCTTCTTGCCTGCAAGGTCTCTTCTGAGAAATCAGCTGATAGTCTTATGGGCACTTCTTTCTAGATAACTTCTCCTTTTCTCTTGCTGCTTTTAAGATTCTCTCCTTATCTTTAATCTTGGGTAATATAATTATTATGTGCCTTGGTGTGTACTTCCTTGGGTCTAAGTTCTTTGGGGCTCTCTGAGCTTCCTGGACTTCCTGAAGCTTATTTACTTGGCCAGATTGGAAAAGTTCTCTTCCATTATTTTTTCAAGTAAGTTTTCAATTTCTTGCTCTTCTTCTTCTCCTTCTGATATTCCTATGATTCTGATGTTGGAACATTTAAAATTGTTCTGGAGGTTCCTAAGTCTCTCCTCATTTTTTTGAATTCTTGTTTCTTCATTCTGTTCTGTTTGAATATTTATTTCTTCCTTCTGCTCCAAAACGTTGATCTGAGTTCCAGTTTCCTTCCCTTCACTGTTGGTTCCCTGTATATTTTGCTTTGTTTTATTTTGTGTAACCTTCATTTTTTCCTTCACTTTCTGACCAAGCTCAACCTTTCTGTGAGCATCCTGATTACCAGTGTTTTGGAGTGTGCATCAGATAGGTTGGCTGTCTGTTCATTGCTTAGTTGTATTTACTGTGGAGCTTTGATTTGTTCTTTCATTTGGGCCATATTTATTCGTCTCCGTGCCTCTTACATGGTAAGGGACGGAGCCTTAGGTATTTGCCAGGGCAGGGCAACACACAGGAGGGGTCAGAGAGGGAACAATGACACTTGCTTGGCTCTCACCCTGCTTTTAGTCAGTCAAAGGTGACAATTTTAGGTCACCTTTGAGGAGATTGCAAACTTTTAGGGATCATCAGGGTTGCAACAGACAGAGTCTATTGCCATAGAAATAAACAGGTATAGCTTATAATTCCCAAACTTTTTACCAGCAGCAAACATGCCTCGAGGCCTTTTAAATTTCCCACAAAATAATATGATTTTTATGCATCAAGATAAACTTAAGTAACACAATTGACAATTTAAGAATTCAGTCATAGTTCTTTTGATGATATGGTTTCTCACGGAGCCTTAAAACCAGAGCTAGGTATCATTTATCTGAGTGCTAAGAACTGAAGTCAAGCAAGATTAATTATACCAATTCTCCTACTCTACCTGAAGAGTGAGAATTAGGGGATAGAAATCCATATGTAGGAGAAAGAAGAGGCTTAAAGCTTGCATGTGAGGTGAGGCAACAAATCTGTTAGAATGTACACAACCCATTTGTGAACAGTCAACTAATGGCCAGGAAGGTAAAGGAAATGTGCCTGTTTTTTCTGGCTGTGTCTGTGCTCCAGTACGGCTGTATCCATGAAGTAAGGAAATCTTCAGTGCAAGTCACAGAAGCCTTGACAGCCAGTTCTAAAATGTGCCTAAGTAAATGCCTATTATTCTATAACATAAATAACTTTAAAAACACTGCTATCATTCTTTAATTGCTAGTAAAAATATTGTGGTTAATCTCCCATAGTTCTTAATATTCCAGTATTTTAAATTTTTTCTTATATGTTCTTAATAACTTTCTCCCTGGGCACATTTTTCCACCCAAGATTTTAAGGTATTCCTGAACTTCACATTAAGCAAAAATTTTCATCATTTTCAGGACTTAGGCTGACAGAAGGGACACACAGGTAATATTTCTTGATTCCCAAATAAGAGTGCCAAGAACTTATGAATCCCATTGAAAACTTTAATTTAGCATCATCCTTGATTTTAGTCACAATGCACATCCCTGTGATATCTTACTGGTTTTAATCCATTTCAGAACTCTTCATGGCTATTTCTACACACGGATTCTTCCACAGAAGCCTACTGTAATTTAGCGCCTTTAAGACCAAACTTAAAATTCTTAATATTCTCAGTTAACAGCTGACATTAAAGAAGGAACTACACTTACTGTGTATGAGCCTTTAAAGGGAAAACAAGTTTTAACTTTACATTCTGAATGCCTTTTTTACATTTTAAACTCTGACATTTCATCAATTGCCATATTTTCTATGAAATAATTTAATAGAATGCTTTTGTAGCTAAAAGCAACATTTTGATTTTTGTTACCAACTTCTAGCTACTTTGCTTCACCAGTATCTTCCATTCTCATATAGTTTCTATCAATCAGTACTAGAAATATGCTAACTTTTTCCCTATTTCCTACTTTTTCTTCCATAAGAAACCTCATTTTTTTAGAAATTAAAATTAAAATGACTTAAATGTGGTGGTTATATATATTTTAAAGTCCATCTTTCTTCTCTAAATCCAATTTTATATTGGCTGTCTTAGATCATATCAGCTGAGTGGCTTAAGAAATGATCCCAAGAAATAATGCTGCTCAAATTTTAAAACAAACTGGCACTATGTTGCCACCAGAAAAATCACAATCACAATTAAGGATCTTAACTAACAGGCTAGTGACTAAATGACTAAATGAAGGCAAGATAAAACTGTTCCCTTGTCTCCAAGAGAAGTTCCCTGGAAACAAGGCTGAATCATATTGATACAGCATAATCAACCTCTATTGCCATCCATGGTTTCACTTTTAATGACAAAGCTAAGAACTTCAGTAAGAAATGCAGAACCAGTGGTGGGCATAGCAGAGTGATTACAAATAAAGGCTTTGGTTTTCAATATGGAAATAGTGTTAAAAGGATGTCTATAATATGTTTTCTGAAACCAAACCATCTGTCCAAGTTTTGGGTGTCATAGCCTACCTGAGTGACCATGACTTTGAAATACTTCAACTCTCTGTGACTCAATTTCCCCAGTAATAAAATGGAAGTAAGAAGAGTAGCTATCCATAGAGTTGTTTAAATTCAAATAATAGGATGTAGTCTATATAGAACACTACAAAATAAGATGCATGACAGCAGAGATATAAGACTATGCTTATTGTTACACTTCAGCAGCTAGAACAGTGTCTGGCACTTCATAGGAGTTTGATAAATATTTACTTAAAAAAGGAGAAAGATTGAATAATGCTGGTGGAAAAGTGGCTGGAGCATAGCTAGAACAATTATTGGTTATTATTGTCATCATTATCATTCTTATCAATATTTGTCCTAATCTTTAATTCCTGGCTATAGGACCATAGAGCAATTATTTAATTTGTAAGTTTTTACTGGATTTTAGAAAGTATGATGATATAGTGATAACAGGCCTGGCCTAAGAGTCAGGAGTCTCATTCTAATTCAATCACACAATTATTTGACTTTGGACAAGTCTCTGCTGTTTTGGTAATCAGTGAACTGATAGAATGGTATGATAAATAACATAGTTTAGTTATTAACATTTCTAAGTACAAAGATCATGAGAGCTAAACAATAGATAAAACTGAAGAATTTCAAAAGACAAATACCATGCGATCTCACCTATAAGTGGAATTTAATCAACAAGACAAACAAGCAAGCAAAATATAACCAGAGACATTGAAATTAAGAACTGACAGTAACCAGAGGGGAGATGGGAGGAGATAATGGTGGAGAAAGGGTAAAGGGTTCTCAGTAACATGTATAAAGGACACATGGACAAAGCCAAAGGGGGGTGGGATTGAGGGTGGGAGGTGAGGATGGCTGGGGTGGGGGGAAAATGGAAACAACTGTACTTGAAAAACAATTTTAAAATTAAAAAAAAAGAATTTCAAGAGGACATATTAATTTCACTGAAATTAGCTTTAAAATTAAAATAACTCAGGTATTCATCATAAAATATTGGGTTAAGTATTTTAGCTGGGTATAAAAAGGTAACAAGAAACCATTCCATCTCTAAATTTCTAAGTTATTCTAATCTCTAAATTGAAAAATGCAGTCTAAATATTAATTGATCTGTCTTTAAAAAATTCTCTCCCAGCCTTACATTCAGTACATGATTCATAAATAAGATATCATATATCAGACACTTAGAGACTATCTCTGAGTGCATAGCATCATAATATCATTTCTTTATGGAATCAAATAAGACAACTTATTTGTAATTTTCTATTCATACAACTGGGTTTTTCTAAAAAAGTTTTTTTAATTTAGAAAAATTAATATCCAGAGCACAGCACGATATCATTATTTCTGTTAACTTTAATAGTGGAGTATTCAGAAAAATGCTCCAGAATAGTCAGGAAGATTGCCAAAATGTTGGAAATTGTGGAGGCATAATAATAGATATGTGACAGTTTATTGTTATTCACTTATTTTGTGTACATTAGACTTTGTATAATAATATTAACTGTCATCTAGTTTTGAAATGAACTTTACATTTCCAAAATCTAATAAATACATTGGGACACTAAATGTCCCTAGGATGTTTTGTGAGACTATAACATAATAAACAAATTTAACTCTCAATCAGATCATCAGGAAAATAAAAGGTATGAGGAGGAAACAAATGATATAAAGAGGCTAGAAAAATCTATCCAAAAATGCTACCTTCTTGAGCCACAAGTATTTATGGCAGGGATTGGTTTATGCTCAGTCCTTTTGGTTGACCATAACCCAAGTTACTGATTAGACAGTGGTAGCTATAGGAGTTTTACATATGAGAGGCTCTAACTGGGGGTGCTGGGTGAGGGGGTTAAAAGGGGAAAAATCAGGACAATTGTAATAACATAATCAATAAAATATAATTTACAAAGGAAAAGAAAAAACTCTGCTTGCTTGACTATTTCCCCTGTGGCCGGCCCTGAAAAATTGTACACTGTTACTATCATCTGGTTAAAGCAACTGTCAGCAAGGGTAGCCCATACTACACACTCTAAAAATATAAGAGCAGAAATTAATGTTTTTAATTACCAACATTCAGAACAATCCTTTCTATTTAATACTACTGCTTGTCTCTATGACTATAGATAAACCTTTTGAATATACTAGATAACAGTACTTATAACTTATAATTAAATATATTTTCCTCTAATAGAATTAAATTGACAGTTTCAGATTAAATAGTACCAGTACCTGCTAAAACTGAGCGATGGGAACACAGAGTATGGCTCTATTTAGTGACAGTATGAAATTTAGTCCAGAACATTAAGATAAAAGAAATAATAACCACTTTAGGAATTAAGCTTAGTAGGCATAAGCTTGGGAAAGCATACTGGCACTTGGTTGGGATTGCTTAAGAGCATAAGCAATTCTTTCATTTAACACAAGCAAACAAACTGAAAAAACAGTCAGTTTTAGAGCAATACACTGAAAAAAAGCAGCTTTGCTAATGGTAACTTTGAGAAATTAGGAATGTTAATTTTATTCATTTTATTACTTATCATACTCATGAGGGATCATGATGATAAAATTTTCATTTAGCAAAATTTCTGCATGTGGGCTCTGCTGGAACCCAACAAATTACTGTTGGAGAGTTGAAAGTATATTAAGAGAAAACACCCAGCTAAACAAGAGGATACCTGCTATTACTCCCAGGTTAATAACACCATTTACCATCACCTACTAACATAATTATGGAGTTACTAGTTTTGCCTTAAGTCCTACCTATACTACACCAATAAGTAGTCTACCTGCTAACAGACCTGGAGTTGTACTTTTTTTAATGTTCCAAACCAAATTGAGAGATTATAGTTGGCATTAACTGAATTCTTGCTCTATTCTAAGCATGTAGTATATACTTTATATTGATTACCTTAATTAACTCTGAATCGCTGTCAGGTGGCCATTATTATTGTAGCGACTATTACAGGCAGTATTGTAGAGATGGGGAAATAGTGGCTTGGTGATATGAACTTGTAGAAGCTAATACGTCGCAGAGCCAAAACTAGGATACAGAGAGAGTAACTCCAAAATCTAAGTTCCAACCTCTCTACAGACTGCTCCCAAGTGACCGTACAAACTTCCTAGAAGTGATGTACCACGGAAATTATCTCACAGAATCTGGGCTGCCAGGTTGTTAAATACTTTCAGTCCTGTCAAATTAAACTTTTTTAACTTAAAGGAACAAAATATAAAACTCCAAATGTGTACTCCAGAAAAACACAAGAGTAATGGAATACTCCAAAATGCCTGCGTAAGTTCTTGAGCCTAAAAAGAAGACATAAAATTCACTTTGTTTGTGAAACTACATTTATATTCACTAGTACTTGCAAAAAAAGATGCAATTATCATCACCATCTTTCCTAGAATAGGGTAATTTGATCCTGAAAAAGGTACCCATACTATGTCATAAATAAGGGAGCAAAATTAATTACTCAATTCAAATGCCTTCTCGTAGGCTAACTAGCTCACCCTACTGCAAATGTTTAATGTCATAGATGGCTTTCAGACCCTTCCAAGAGTCCTGAATCAATAACAAAATGATACCATTGAAAAAGGAGCTACTGCCCTGACCAGTGTGGCTCAGTGGATTGGGCATCATCCAGTGAAGCAAAGAGTCGCTGGTTCTTTCCCTGGTCAGGCCAGGGGCACATTTGACAAGCAGCTAGTGGATGTTTCTCTCCTTCTCATCGCTTTCTTCCCCTCTCTAAAAATAAATAAAAATCTAAAAAAATAAAATAAATAAAAAGGGGCTACTGTATGCTGATATTTTATACCTCATTTAATCTTAACAAACCCTAGGGAGAAAAGAGAAAACTGAAGGTTGGCATAGTTAAGCAATGAATTTGGAAGCACACACCATATTTTGCCATGTATAGTGTGCGTTTTTTACCCAAATTATGTGTTAGAAGTGTAAATCTAGAAAGCAATAACAATATCCATATGCAAAACTATACCCTGGAATGCAATAATCAGCTTTATATACAAATAAAAAATTGAATTAAAAATTTAAGATGAAAGAATTTTTTCCCTAAAAGTTTGGGCCAACAATGTGGGTGTGCATTATACATGGCAAAATATGGTAATTAATAAACAATAGAAGAGGGATTGGAACCCAAGCTTCCATCATTTCAGCATCATTCTATTTTCACGTCACTATGCAGCCCCACATGGTTTAATTATATATTAAGTTTTATTTTTTCAACTCAATGAATTGCTTTTTGTCTGAAACAACTCTTTCGATTATAGTTATCTACCTAAAATACACTTGCCAGAACTAGAAGCTCATAAACACAAAACTGAGTAAAAATGTGCTTTGTAAAATCTTTTTCTAAGCTAACCTTCTCACGCATCATGCCTCAGCTTACGCCACACCTCCTCTGGGAATTCTTTCCTGCTGCCTAACACCAGGCCCCTGACTCATGTTTCCACAGCTCCCATGTTCTGCCAGAGCACATCACACTAGGTTCAAGTGCTTGCTGAAGCCCGTCACCCCACTGGTCTGTAAATTCTGTGAGGGCAGATCCTGAACTTGTTGTAGACCCCACTGTTTCCCAAAGCCTCATAAATAATAAATGCTCGAAAAATAAATGGGTGAAATTATATGCTAAACTTGCAGTATTTAAGTTCACTTGCATTTTGAAAGCTGTTTGCTTATCGATGCCAACAAATAAAAATAATAAGACTGGGGAAAAAAACTGGGCTATCTCACACAAGAACAGGCATCTCTATGCAAAGAGAAAAAAGAGAGATTGAAAAGAAGCAAAGCATATGGAGTGTGACCAAAATATACAAATATATAAAAAGCATTGGGCCTCCGTGTACAAAGACAGCATTGTCATTCAAGGGGCTGTGCCATTCCTGGGAAGAAATATTCCTTTAAATTTCTATTCACTGCTGTTAGGCTATATCGACTCTAAAACAATGCTTGTACAATTTAAAGGAACTTGAGCATTTAAAGGTAATATGACACACAGGCAGTCTTCATTTGCCTATGCCTAATTAAATGGGATATTCTGCTGGACATTTTCAACCACTAATTGGCCAGGGTAAAGCATGTGTTGGGAGAACAGACTGCCTTAACACATCTGCCTTCAGCAGTGTCAATGAGAAAGGGAGAGTCATTAGAAAAAAGACTGGCTAGTTTGTTTGCTTATCATAGAACCCAACTGGTTATTCCAAATGACTATAAAGGATTTTAAATCCTCTTAGAGTTTAATGTAAAATTCAGAGCTAAAGTGGGACAAGAAAGTGATTTTAAACTTCACAAATCCTAGAAGAGGGGAGGTAGTAAAGATGCCATGGATGAGACAGTAAAGAGTATTCATATCTACATCTTCGGAGCAGCATATTTCAAACAAAATGTCTTGTATCATCCTAGGTAACTGAAGTTACTGATCCAGGGCACTGAAAATGTCAACAGACCCATCTACAATTAAGAAAACCATAAACTGTGAATCACTACAGATTTACTCAGGCACAGGAACACATCCCTTTTCTTTTTAACTGAATAATCACATGCATGTCCATAAATATTCCCTTGGTGGGAGCTATTTTTCAGGAAGGAAATAACATCATAAGATTCAATCTTGTTTCTCACTAGAATCTGCTTATTTTAACAATAGATCTATAGACAAAAACAAAGACTTCATGTCGCTAACACCAGTCAGGACAAAAAAAAAATCCAGAAAAGATACAGAAGGAAATAAAGTATTAAAGGATTTAAGAGCAGCAGAACTTATTTCTCCAGGTCCCTGTAGATAACACGTCATTGTAGACAATAGGCCGAGAGCCTTCCTCCACTGTTCCACGACCAGGCATCCCAGGAACAAGTGAGTAAATGGGGTCTACCCACCAACATCCCCCTGATGATGATAAATTGTTTTTTTATATTAAACCACATAATATTATGGTTTTTTGTTAAGATTTATTTTTCCACTAATCAATCCTAGATACCATGTAAAGGTCATAATAAAGAATTGTTGCCTCCATTTTTTTTCACTATTTTTCAAAATTTAGGTAACATGTTAGACTGATTTCAAATTATTTCTCTTGTTATATAATAATAATAATAATACTCTCTTATTCTATAATAATGTAACTTGACTTCATTCAAGATATCACTTTATCTTAGATTCTCAAAATGCCTCAAATATAAACATTAACTTGATCAGCTATCTGCACAGAGAGAATAGATGGCAATCTTTCAATCTATGATTTTAAGGGTCCTGAAGGGTATGCAAGAGCCAAAAAACCGAAAAAAAAAAAAAAAAGCTCTCTGTTAAAGAGCTCTTATATCATCTGCCCTTTAATTAATGAGGATCTCTCCTCATTACATCAGAGGTAGGGAAAGTTACAGCATGATATAATCACAGACTACTAAGGATCTGAAGCCAAACAAACCTGGATTCTGACCCACCACTTTCTGTCTATGTGTCTTTATGCTCATTACTTAACTTTTCCAAGCCCTTTCAATTGAAAATGGGGATAAGGCCCAACTGCATTCAATGAATATGTAGCTTCTGTTGTTCTAAATATGGAGGATACACTGGCAAACAAAACAAAGGTCACATTCTCATGGGGTTACCATTTTAGTTGATGTGACAGAATATGAACAAACACCTAGATAGATCTTGACTATAATACCAATGTATGCATGATATGAAACAAAATGAAGTAGCAAAAGGGGGATGGATGGGCGCCATGTCAGAGAAGAAGGTCTTTCAAAGGTTGTGCTTGAGCTGAAACATGAATAAAATGTTTAGTGCCTAGTAAGCATGGTAGGTATCATAAAAATTTTGAATTCATTTCTCTTCTATCCTTAAGGCCCAAGTTATTGAAATACAAAAGTGTTATTACCTCTTCATGATTGTCCGAAAGCACCCTACCCTGCATAGCTTTATCTTCTTACTGTTTCCTTGGAAAATAAGAGAAATGGAGTTACAGAGCCTAAAGGAATGACACTTTGTGATGGCACCAGGGGGCAGCAGCGAGGTGCATCGGGCTGGAGACACACACGGGCTGAGGAAGCCCTGCAGACATCCTGGCACAACCGTGAACAGAGATTGAGCAGGTGGGGGGAGGAAAGAAGGAAATAGGAGTCTCCACACTGAAGAACACCTATGTGACCAGTTCACTTAGGGCTTGACCTTGTAGAGCCACTATCATTGTGTTTGTATTTTAAGGATGCACATTTAGTTGCTGTCTTACAATATTATCTCCCCAACAGAACATTCTTCTACTAATAATTAATTCCATAGGGCAATGGGTCATGAGAAGAAGAGTTTCTAATGGGATGTTTAAAATATGTTTTTTTATTACATGAGTGGTCCATCAGAAATGAATTCAGTAATTTCAACACAGATTACTCTCTAATAGAAATAATTTGGCAGTGGTGGGTCTGCACATTCATAAATTTAAAAAGTCATTACAAATTCAGATGAATTTCTCACAGATGAGATTCTACCAATTGGAAACAGTTGAAGACATTCATAAAGCAAATGAGCCTATTTAATTGACTGTTTGAAAGTGCCAGGCAGACAGAGGGCATTAACGTGTATATGATGAACAGAATAAAAACTTTCTTACAGACTTTTCTTAGAACTGTCTTATTCTAACAAGAAGTACACAAAACAAAATAATTCTAAGAAAAATACTCAATGCAATCTCAGAATCAAATTTTCATTCTTAAACAATAGCTTGAGAAATCTAGTAATATTAGCAATGCTTTGCCCCAGGCTAAGAGCATAATTGGAAAAGGATGTATATGAACAATAATAAGACCAAGCACAGGAAAACACTCTGCAGTCTTGCATAACAATAGCTGACCCTCCTGGAGTGTGGACCTCTGTCCCAGGTGCTCACATAGGCCATAAATATTCAGGAGAATTTTATAAGAGAGATTTTATTACTATCTCCATTTTGCAGATAGGGAAATAAAGATCTGATAAAGGTCATCAAGCCATCCAGAGTTCACATAGTAAGAGACAAATTTATAAGTATGTTTTGTGAACTTTTTCTTTTTCCAAGAAGTCCAGGAAGCTCATAGAGTCCCAAAGAAGTTGGACCCAAGGAAGCACACACCAAGGCACATCATAATTACATCACCCAAGATTAAAGAGGAGAGAATCTTAAAAGCAGCAAGAGAAAAGGAGACAGTTACCTACAAAGGAGTTCCCATCAGACTGTCAGCTGACTTCTCGAAAGAGACCTTACAGGCAAGAAGCATTCCAAGTCATAAAAGGCAGGGACCTACATCCAACCTGAGGACCTGAGATTGCTCTTCTTTATTCTCTTTTGATTGGGGTAAAGTCGTATTGTAGAGAAAGAATGGTGGTAGGAGGAGAAAGAAGACCCGAGCTCTAGTCACAATCTCACCCCTCTTTCCCAGACTGTTTTCTCATCTGAAAAGATCTAGTCCAGGCCAAAGCTCACCAAAACCATTAAATAAAAGAAAAAGGCAAATTACTCTATAAACAAAAGAGCACAAGGTATGAGGAAGTGGCAATTTCTCCATGTTGCCTAATTACTGGCAGAACACCCATGAAGAAGTTATCACCTCTCTTGGGGAGTATGTGCAATTGGTGTCTGCCCAAGTCCTGAGTGAATGTTCAGTTACTATTAAGATGGTGGGAGGTTGTTTTTTGCCATCCTTCTTATAGGTATTTTTCTTCTACTTCAAATGCCTTATATAGCTGGTCTTTCAACTTGCTGGCTTAGAGTGAATGAGAGAGAGAATTAGGTTCACTTACTGAAGAAATGCCATTTACTGGGGACAGACCTGCAACCATTGATGAGAACCAAGATTTTAGATGAGCCACAGTGACCTTAAAATAACTTTTTTCTTTGGTAAAATGTGATGAGACTCCCAACAGCGCTATTCCCTCTGATTGTGAGAACAATCGTAGAAGCTGATTTGGACCTTCTGATTACTTGTTTGACAGCTACAGAGTTTATCCACTTGCTCAGGGGAATTACTGCTACCCTGAAACTTTTACTGACAAACTGAGTGATTAGAAAATCTGCAGTCAGCTGGCCACACTCCAAGCCTGAACTCCCACAAGAGTTCTAGTGACAGCAAGGAAACCTTTATTGCAAGGCCTGTAGGGAAAACGTTCCACCATTGGGCAGTTCTCTGCCAAAAGAGTAAAGCAGCATCACACCCAGTAGGTGGAAAGCCCCCTGAGAGCAGGGACTCTGTCTAGGGTGACCAATCATGTTTGCCCAGCAGGGAGAAGTCTGGATAGTGTACTAGAGTAAGGTGCTCTAAAAAATGTTAAGTGAATGAATGACTAGACCTACAATGAAATGAGAGCTTCCACTCTATCTTTATGAAGTCAGCGAAAGTTTGTGAGTTGTATCTGAGGGGGAAAAAAAGAGAAAAGAAAGCATAAAGTGTTATGACTAGAGTCCTATATACATTTCAGAGTAATTCAGAAGCACTACATAAATTGGTTTATTATGGTTTATGTCATTACTTGTTCCAATAAAGTTTGTAAACACAAATCGTAAGATTTCCTTTAACTCTGAATATGACTTAAGTTCTAGAGTTTCCTGCTTAATAGCATTAATCACATCGTGTACTGTTGTTGGAACCTACTAGAATGAGCAGTGTGAGCATTTAGGATACTTATCACAGACATGGCCCGCATCTTTAGCAAGCACACACTCATTAAGAGGCTCCACACACTGACAACACACACATGTAACAACATACACCTGTGGCCCTGTGCACTTTAAACCACATACTTGATTTGCCTTGTACACTTTGTATTTTTTCTTTTTCTTTTTACTTTCATTTTCCCTTTCAGAGAAAAAAATTTTAAAAGCCACATTTGCTGGTTGATTTGTTACCTTGCTAGTTAATTGGTATTCTAGATCAAGCCTGCTCATGGTTATCACTGAATATGATCTAGCGGCAGCCAGAGGTTAATCTATACAACAATTTTTAACCATGTTGTTGTCTACATAGTTTTTTTTTATTTTATGTTTTTAGAGTTAGGCAGCATGAACTATGATCTACTATCCTTTAAAAAGTAAAATAGGGTAGTCAGCCAATTTTTTTTTACTCAGTAATTTCTATGATCTTAATTCGGGGCTAAAAGGAAATTCGAAGATAAAAGAAGCTTCATAATCAGAAGTTCAACTAACTGAAGCCATTCCCTCACGAGGAAACCGATCCAACATCGCGCAACAACACACAGTCACAGATGCTGGTTGCACCAGAGACGTGCTCTGGAAAAGCAGCACAGCATGAGGGTCACAGGTCACCTCCCACTTCAGGAGTGCCAAACCCAGATTAAAGCATCTTATTTCACTGCAGCCTCCCATTTTGTCGTGGAAATCTCTGATTTTCGGAAACTGTCCACTTCACTCCCCTCCCGCCAAACACACCACTGGGCTTCTCCTGCAGCATTTCTAGGCATATCAGTAAGTGCTTCTCACAATTTGTAACAAAAAGTGCACTTGTAATTTCAAGCTGAGGAAACAGAAGAAGGCATAATTAGCAGAAGCGTACAAATAAAGAATCACAATTTTTAAATAGAAAAATTTTATTTACTCATCTCATACACAGAGTATTGCTTTGAGAACATTCATGATATCGTCACCAGAATTCGGGAAGTGTACTGCCTGCAGCTGGTACGGGAATGTGTCTGGTTTTTTAAGCCTTAATATCACTTTAACCCTTTGTAGGGATTCTCTGATTTTTCTTCCTAACAATGAGGTTAATCATTGTAGGCAATGTGTACTTTACGTTGAAACATAAAATATACTAAATTTTGAGTCATAATTATAGATTGCCCTTCATTACTCTAATAAGATTTTTCTTACTATCCAAATGCTAAAATGGCATATGAGTTCTACTGCCTTTAAAAGTTGTTACACCATCTTGGGTATGGAGAAATACAAGATCATGACTCACCAGTTATTGTTACTGCTCCCAAAGCATTCAAAGTGACATTCATCACTTCTGTCTTTGGGGGCCAAAAGTTTTACTTCATTAGTAAATTTAAATAGCCATTTTAAAACTACACATTTACTAACTTTATTTATATTTTTCTAAACCTTAAAATATTGGAGAATTCCTATAGGTCCTCTATACATTACATTTGATAAGTACCCTAAACAGAGCTCCAAATACTCATTAATATTAATATCGAAGTAAAATGAGCTTAATCTGCCATTACTGAATGTGTCTGTGTGTTAAGGTTTTAAAACTATAAATCAAAACAGTCAATGCTTTATATGTAGTGCTAGTTACGATTATAAAATTAATATAATTGTTTTATGATTTTAGTGATTTACTATTCTAAAATGTTTTCTGCTACACACATAAGTTTAGGTAATGAACAAAATGTTTTTTTTCACTCTGGTTCATGAAAAAAGTCAAATATTTTCTATAAAACTTAAAACAACTAAACAAACTCTAATAAACAATAAGCTACAAGTTACAATAAGTAACAACCTCTGCTGAGTCTACTCAACTTTGTGAAATAAAAATATTTTTTAAAATGTATAACAATATCCCCAAAATAAACATTACATAGGTCAAAAAAACCATAATAGAAACAAAAACTGATAAATGGAATGATAATAAAAATAGGATGTACCAAAAAATGTAGGGTATAGAAAATAACCATGCTTATAGGCAACAGTCTTATATAGAATGAAAGAATAGCTAAACCAATAAAATATCCATTTTAACAACTTAGAAAAAACTTCAAATTAACTCCTCACAAAAAGTGGAAGAAAAAATAATGAAGAGCAGAAACCAGAGATGAATGAAAGAGAAACATAAAAGGAGAACTTAACAATTAAATTTTCTTTTCTGAAAGGAGTAATAAAATTAATTCCTAGTAATGTTGATTAAAGGACAAAAAGATGGAAAATCTAATTTTATGCCTAGATACTTCCTGACGATCTCTTTTCCTAAGCTCACAAACCATAATATTAAATATTGGATGGGGCTGGGATGGGAGAAATAGACGAAAAAAATGTACTTGAAAAATAATTAAATAAAAATAAAAATTAAAAAAATATATTGGATGGTAAGTGTATGAAGGTAATATTCAAATCCTGCTAAATTAACCTAGAAGAAATGTGAGGGAAAATCAATTTTATATTTCATTATTTTCATTTAGGATTCAGGAAGATCAAACAAAATATAACACATTTTTCAGAATTTTAAAGCCAATTCTTGTAACTTAGAAAAAACAATTTTCCCCTGAAAATGATTTATATGAAACCCCTTGACAGAATAAGATTTAAAATCTACAACATTGTTTCATAATTATCAGTAAATGGCTCTATAACTCATCATTTTCCAAATAGTTCTATATTTGTAGTTTGTTTAAAATGATGTCTTAACCTTTCTCTTTCCTTGTTAGTATAACAATAATATAAATGTTTTATTTTATCTAAGTTGTTAGGATTAATAGGAAAATTTATATAAAACTAATATAATAGTACCTGCCATGTAGTAAGAGCTTAATTATGGCTAGCTATTTTATCACTGTGGTCATCATCAGAATAACTCCTTTTCTCCCAATTAAATGTATACCTTTAGAGATTTGTCATCAAAAATAGGTAATATGGACTTCCGGCCAAGATGGAAACATAGGTAGACAAACTGTGCCTCCTCAAACAACCAAAATTAAGGACAACAAAAATTTAGAAACAAAAATCAACCAGAACTGACAAAAAAATTGAACTGTACAGAAGTCCGACAACCATTCATCTAGACCAGTAAGAGGGGCAGAGTCAGTGGTTGGTAGAGAGGGGTCTCGGCAGGAGAAAGCAGAGGCTGGTAGACCTTGGTGTGCAGGTGGCGGTTAGCAGACCCCTGGTGCAGGGAGGCAATGAGTAGACCCAGTGAGGCACGCAAGGTGGCTGACTGACTGTAGTCACACATTTGCATGCAGATAAACCAGGCGAAAATGGGGAGCAAGACAGACCTTGCACCCCAGGGGCCAGTGCCAGGAAATAAAGACTAAAAGCACTAATTGAAAACACTTGTGGGAGTTGAGGTGCCGAGAGAGACTCCCAGCCTCATAGGAGAGTTTGTTGGAGAAACCCACAGGGTCCTAGAATGTACACAGGCCCACCCAGCATTAGAAGGGCCCAATTTGCTTGTGGGAAGAAGCAGAGGGGACTGAAATCCAAGAAATTAGAGCAAGTGACAATATTCCCTCCCTGACCCTGCCTCCATGTACAGCATCACAACCCAGCATCTGGGTTGCCCCCCACTGATGAACACCTAAGGCTCCACTCCTCACTACATAACAGGCATGACAAGACAAAAAAAAATGGTCCAAATGGAGAACAGATCAAAGCTCCACAGCAAACACAACTAAGCAATTGATGAACAGATAGCCAACCTATCAGATGCACAGTTCAAAACACTGGTGATCAGGATGCTCACAGAATTGGTTGATTTTGGTCACAAATTAGATGAAAAATAAAGGCTACACTAAGTGAAATGAAGCAAAATGCACAGGGAACCAGTAGTGATGGGAAGAAAACTGGGACTCAAGTCAATGGAGTGGACCAAAAGGAAGAAAGATACAACCAAACAGAAAAGAATGAAGAAACAAGAATTCAAAAAAGTGAGGAGAGGCTTAGGAACCTCCAGGACATCTTTAAATGTTCCAACCTCTGAATTATAGGGGTACCAGAAGGGGAACAGGAAGAGCAACAATTGGAAAACTTATTTGAACAAATAATAAAGGAGAACTTCCTCAATCTGGCAAATAAAATAGACTTCCAGGAAATCCAGGAAGCTCAGAGAGTCCCAAAGAAGGCAGACCCAAGGAGGAACACACCAAGGCACATCATAATTACATTAGACAAGATTAAAATGAAAGAGAATCCTAGAAGCAGCAAGAGCTAAGGGGACAGTCACCTACAAAGGAGTTCCCATCAGACTGTCAGCTGATTTCTCAAGAGAGACCTTACAGGCAAGAAGGGGCTGGAAAGAAGTATTCCAAGTCATGAAATCTAAAGACCTACATCCAAGATTGCTCTATCCAGCAAAACTTTCATTTAGAATGGAAGGGCAGGTAAAGTGCTTCCCAGAGAAGGTCAAG
The DNA here is from genome assembly GCF_021234435.1 of Artibeus jamaicensis. Classification (NCBI taxonomy): domain Eukaryota; kingdom Metazoa; phylum Chordata; class Mammalia; order Chiroptera; family Phyllostomidae; genus Artibeus; species Artibeus jamaicensis. The sequence goes on along the minus strand of NW_026522030.1, from coordinate 36,393,349 downwards.
TTGAAGGAGTTCATCATCACCAAGCCCTTATTAAATGAAATGTTAAAAGGAACTTATCTAAGAAAAAAAGATAAAACACATGTATAGTAAAATGACAGCAAACTCACAATTATTAACAACCACACCTAAAACAAAAACAAACTAAGCAAAAAACTAGAACAGGAACAGAACCACAGAAATGGAGATCACATGGAGGGTTAACAAGGGAGTGGGAGGAGGAGAAGGGGGGAAAGGGTACAGAGAATAAGTAGGTTAGACAGTAGATAGAGAATAGGTGAGGGGAGGGAAAGAATAGTATGGGAAATGTAGAAGCTAAAGAACTTATGACACATGGACATGAACTAAAGAGGGGGAATGTGGATGGGAGGGGATGTTCAGGGTGGAGGGGGATGAAGGGGGAAAATGGGGCAACTGTAATGGCATAATCAATAAAATATGTTTAAAAAAGAAACAGGAATTTTCATATATTAGTGGTGGGAATGTGAAAAAGTACAACTACTTCGGAAAAGATTTTCAGCTTCTTACAAAGTTAAATGTAAATTTTTCACATAAGCCAGCAATTCCATTCCTACATATCTATTCAAGAGAAATAAACCATGTTCTCACAAAGATTCATACAATAATGTTCACATCAGCATTATTTTTAATAGCCAAAAATTGGAAGAGCTCAAATACCCATCAGCTGGTGAAGAGGTAAACAAAATGTGGTATATCCATAATAGAATACCAATACTAATTTTAAAAAGTGTAAAATACAGATACTTGCTATAATGTGAATGAACTTTAAAAAGATGCTAAATTAAAGAAACCAAACAGAAAAGATTATATATTACATGATTCTATTTATATGAAATATCCAGAAAAGGAAAATCTACAGAGAAGTGAATTCTTGTTTTCCAAGGTTCTGGTGGGAAGGGGGATTAATTGTAAACAGATGTGAAAGATCTTGGAAAGAAGAAAATGCTCTAAAACTGGATATGGTAATGGTTGAACAACTAGGTACATTTACTGAAAATTAAATTGTACACTTAAAATGGGTAAATTTACAGTATATAAATTATGCCTTAATAAACCTATGTTAAAAACAAAAATAGGTAATATGAATTATATTTGATTCTATTTAATTTGAAAATATACTCAGAAAACTGATAATTTGGAAATTCTGTGTTTCTATTTACAAAGGTACAGTGAACCATGAATTAAAATTTATACTTCTGCTCAATATGCAAGTTAAATTTTAAAATGTTATTACCATAGATAATAGAAAACACAAGTTAATTTTCACCTATATTAAAGCACTTTAAATTTTTTACAAAATAAAAACTAAGCAAACAACTAGAACAGGAAGAGAATCATAGAAATGGAGATCACATGGAGGGTTATCAGTGTAGAGGGAGAGAGAATGGGAAAAGGGGAATAAGAATCATACATGGTAGATAAAAAATAGACAGGGGGAGGTAAAGAGTAGTATGGGAAATGATGAAAGAACATATCTATACGACGCGTGTACATGAACTAGGGGGGCAGAGAATGCTGCAGGGTGGGGTTTGCAGAGCCAAGGGGGATAAAGGGGATAAAAAATAGAAGACTGTAATAACATAATCAATAAAATATACCTACAATTTTTTCTCAAAAATTACATTTTAAATTCTCAAAAGGTCACAAAATTACACAATAATAGCTGTCAATGATCATGTACTTACTATGTACCATGAGTGTTTCTATATTACATAAATTAGAAATTGCTCAAAAATGAAGGAATTTATACAAAGCGAACAGCTGACAAATTATAGAATGACTTTCACACCATTTTCTTGAAATGCTAAATTACTTTTTCTCTCCACCACACTATACTGCCTCATATGGATAAAAAAAGTTAAGCATAATGGCCATTCATTAAAATTTTGTTATTAACCCAAAATATCTTGGTAACAGGTTATTGTAATGACTGGGATATATGGGCATTAAAAGCTCTCTAAGAAATAAATTATCCTTAAACCTAGAAATGAAACCTTAACTACCATCCAAAGTCAATCATTTGAGCCATTTAACTAGAAGGAAGGACTGATCTCATGGAGGTTGCTATCATGTTTCTTTAAACCAAATCTCAAATTTAAGCTTAATATAAACTAGTATTACTTGCCCCATTAATTGCTTGTATTCAACAGCCAAAAATTTGATGTGGACCTTGACCAGAGCCAACAAATCATGAGGGAAATCTAACACAAATCACCCTGTCAATTACTCTGCATCCTCATTAAAGAGATTCTGCCTTGGATGAAGTATTCTCTTACAACTGTGGTTAGTCTGTATTTTTTATGTGAAGTCTTTATTGAAGTATAGCATTCACATATAGAAAATTATATATACATATATATATATACACACACACAGAAAAATGCACAAGTCATAAATGTGTAACAATATATTTTTACTAAGTAAATAGACCAGTGTAACCAATGTCCAAATGAACAATATGTATATATAAAAATAGGGCATTTTAGTCTTCCATTCACTACTTTGGCTATTTATGAATAGTACATAAAATGATGTATAGAATATGAACTATTCTGTATCTGGCTTTCTACTTTTAACATTATGTTTGTAAGATACATTTACATTGTCTGTAGCTATAGTTTACTTTTCTCATTGCTGTGTTGTATTCCACTATATGAATATACCATAATTTCTCCATTCTATTATTGAGGGACATTAGATTGTTAAGTGACACCATCCCAAAAATTAAACAGCTACACAGTGGGAGAAGACACCTGCAATACATGTATGTCTAAATGGCTTAAAAATCAAGATAAAAGACCAAACAATATAAATACATAAATTCAGAATAAAAAGACAACCCAATAGAAAAATGAACAAAAATATTTGAAACGGTTACTTCAAAAAAAGGACATACAAATAGTTAATAAACATCTCAGAAGGGACTTCATGTTATTACACATCAGGGTGATGCAAATTAAGACACAGCAAGATAAACACCATGGAATGCTAAAGTAGAAAAGACTGAAAACATCTAGTGAGGACAAAATAGTGGAGCAACTAGAACTCAGGCACCCTGCTGCTGCAACCACTTTAGAAACTCATGAAACCCCTTTAGAAAACCACTTAGCAAAAATGTTCATAGCAGCACTCTATGTAATATTCTTTATTTGATAATGCCATACTTCAAGTCATTACAAGGCACTGAGAATCTTTGCCATAATTTTCTAGTCTGACAAAATGAAAAAGCTATGTAGTCAACAAACACTTCATAAATACCTAATAAGTTACAGACACTGTAGCAGGTCTGAGGATCTAAGTCTCCAACTAATTGTATTTTGCTGTGTATAATATGCACCCGGGTTTTTGGCCCAAGCTCTCAAGGAAAAAATCTTTTGTTTTAATGTTTAATTCAATTATTTACTTATTTATATTTATATACTTTTTTGTATGTGTTATAAAGGAATTTCAACATTTTTTAATATATTATGGTACAAGAAATTTTATGTAACAAATAATTACAAGAAGAGATATAAGTTACTTCAAGTACCACCATGTATAATATGCATCCTTATTTTTCCCTCAAAAATTTAGGCAAAAGTGCACATTAAACACAGCAAAATACAGGTAGTTCTCATTACATTTTCATTTTGAGATGCTTCTTGCTTCCCTTTGAAACTTTTGGGGGATATTTCTATGTTGTCATTATTCAAATTATCAAAACATTAGAATATAACTTTAATAATGCCCTTTTGAGTGAATGCCTTTATATATCAAGGTAAAACTTAACAAATTATATTTGCTAATTTCAAAAATAAATTCCCTTGGCTAGAACCTAAGGAAGTCTAGGCTCTAGACAGCATCATAATATTTCATATTATTGAATAACATATAATGTGTGTGACTATCTCTGAAACACAATCAATGGTATAATTTAGATTTATATATTCCTTCTTAAAAGTCTACCAATAGTAAAATTAGAATTACAACCTTACATAGGTTTGAAGATATAAATATAAATGAGCATTAATTTAAAAGAACACAAATCATTGTCTTCTTTTTTTAATCCATTTTCAATAAAATATTACATCACAGAAATTTATACCTATAACTATCTTCACTAGAATAAGACTATGTTTCTCTTTCCTTATTATACAATACTTAAATAATCTACTCAGATAAGTGGCATATTTATAATACAAGAAAAATATAAATGCTTAATCATACCTTTATGATGCATGACAGAATAGATCTACAAAGGTCAAGCAGGTCTTATGCAGCTATAAAAACTTAAGAGCATTATTTGGAACAATAATTTAAATCATATCAGTATTTCTAGAACAAGATAATGGTAGCTCAAGTTTATAAAAGTGTACTTTAATTTTAATCCTTTGATGATTCTTCAGCATCAGCAATTAATTAATTGGCATTTACCTACATTTGATTCTCTCACTAAACACTTATAACAGAAACATCTACTTTAAATTATGCTTTTAGACTTTGTATTTATCATCTTCTGGGTATTCAACTGTTATTGTATTGTACAGAGGGTCATCACTGACTAGCCTATCTGTCTGAAGTAGCCAACTATGAAAGATAACCATAGTCTAAGTTTCACTGTATGAAACTAAGACAGCCAGGGGGAAACTGCTGAGTTTTGTGATTGGCTGGACACAGGGTGTTCTTCTGTTCCTCATACAACCTGTTACTGTTTGGGGGAGATTAAATTATTTAAGGTATTTTCCTTATATGTTTAAAATTAAACATAGAAGACTATGATAAGTAAGCCCTATTCAATAGTTACTCTAAATAAATGCATGCAATAGTATATTTAACTATACTTAGTTATAACTATATATATAACTATATTATAGTATATCTAACTATAATATATATTAAGAACTAGGTTAAATAGAAGTTTTCACTGACAAACTTTACAAAGGACTATGAATTCTGTTCTAAGTTTGAAAAAAAAGAAAACTCTCCTCTGTCTACACAAAGGGTCCAGTCCACCATCTTCACGTCTCCCCACCATGAGAAGTAGTGTTCAGAACTTAGGCAGAAAGAGTTTAGTGAGTATTATCAAAATGGCAGATTGAATTGTTATCCAAAGGGATTCTAATATTTAGTAAAAATCTTTAATTATAAAAAGCAAGCAATTTTTTAAATTTTAATTGTTCATGTACAGTTTTCTGCCTTTTACTCCCATCCCAGCCCACCCCCCAGCCCTCCTCACCTCCCTCCTATTTCCACTCTCCCCCTTGTTTTTGTCCATGTGTCCTTTTTTCTAAAAATTTAATTGTTGTTCAAGTACAGTTTTCTGTCTTTTACTCCCATCCCAGCCCACCCTCCCAGTGCTCCCTACCTCCCTCCCATTTCCACCCCCCCTTAGTTGTTGTCCATGTGTCCTTTATACTAGTGCCTGTAAATCCTTCTTCCCCTTTTCCCCTGAAATTCCCTCCCCTCTGCCCTCTGGTCATTGTCAGCCTGTTCTCTATTTCAGTGTCTTTGGTTATATTTTGCTTGCTTATTTGTTTTATCATGTAGCTTCCCATTAAAGGCGAGATCATATGGTATTTGTCTTTAATTAATGTATTTACCTATGTTAAACAATCTATACTACACTTCTGCATTTGTAAATTTTATGAACTAGTTTAATTATTAGGTTAATTGGTATAATTTTTTAAAGATTCACGACATGAAAGGTTTCTTTAAATATTTATATTCTTTCCTTCCTTCTTCCCAATCAACCATTCTCCCAACCATTATGTAATATAGTAATATCACAACTGTTTTCAGGAAATTTAATATACTTAGAACATAATCTAGTGTCATGTTTAGTTTTGTAATCTTTGCTCATGATTCTTCACATACCACTCTTAGAGTTTGAAAATGAACATTTCTTTCCAAGTGGTAAGCCAATGTCTAATTCTAATTCAACAATCATTTATCAGAAATCTATTTGGTGCCCAAACCTTTGCTAATGTTGCTAATCTCTGTTTTAATTTATGGATAGTTATTTTGATTCTAGGTTAATTCAAATCACATAGAGAACCCAAGGAGTCAATCATATATAAACATTCATGGAGAAATCACCATAAAGGAAAACTACAGTGCACACACACACACACACACACACACACTTCCTCTTTCCCCTCTCCCCCACAGTTCCCCAGGTCCCCCAACATATTCTTCCATTTCTACAATTATGTCCTATCACATTTTACAAGAAACAGATATTTTCCCCTTCATCTCTCTCAACCTAATTTTTAGAAACTCTAATCTACTGGTTACACAGAGGCCATGCCAATCACAAAATCTTTACCAGCCAACATCATCCCATTTATAAAGATAAATAACAAGGAAAAAATTTTAAATAGTATTGGTTATACCTCTTTAATATAAATTATTATATTTGTCCTATTAACCCAGATATTCCAAAGGCTATGTATACAAAAAATAATTTATATAACTTTGGAAATACTAAAATTCCACTAATTCTTAATATTTGTTGATTATGATATGTCAGAAATTCTTCCTGACTGTCTGCTTTTTATTTTTTGTCATGGTAAGACAGATAAATTTTGGGATCACTTTCAGAATAAAAAAAACAGTGGCTCTTTATTCGGGCCACAGATTAGAATCACTTTTAGAGGTTTAAAAAAAATACCTAAAGTACTTTCACCCCCTTAGTTGTTTTGATGTGGGCCCTGAATCATACAACTTTACAGAACTTCCCAGGTGATTCTCATAACCGTGGCTGGTAATCATTTATCTACAAAATTCTTCCCCTGCTTATAAAATAATTACTATTTTAATTTATATAAGCGGTTGATTTGCCTCTATTTACTAAAAAGAACTAGCTTGGGTACACATTAATAAATCTAACATGGCCTGCCCTCAAGAACTGTATAGTCTAGCAAAGAAGGTGCTAAAAAGTCCTATTTCCTTCACTGGTCTTATAAAATGTGTCGAGAGAAGCCATAGAATCGGCATGCTATTCACTCCTACAGAGCATGCAAGTAGCTCTCCCGGTGTACACAGGGTTCCCTGTCTTAACCGCTGTCCACTGCCATGTATTCAATCCCTCATCTGTGGTTCTATTTTCATTTAATTCTAGATGAGGAAGGGAAAGGCAAGGCAGATTCTACCAATGCATTTCTGAGAGTGTCCATGAGTAGATTTGAGAAGTACAAGTCTTGATTAAAAATGTTAGTGAGAATGAGAAAATCATTCTCAATATTGGAAGAATGCCTAGCTTTTCCTCAATGTGCAGTGATCTTTTTGGTTATTTGCCTAGAGGAAATTCTTTTTATAAAAAGATAAGTTGATAAAATATCCTTGATGTTCTTAAAGCTTGATATAGCAAGTTGTGTTGGAACTGATCAAGGCCAGGCAGATCCACTCTTGTCTCCAATAGGCAGAAGAAAATTCATGGAGCACCTGGGGATGTTTGGCATGTCTTTATTTACGGGTGGATGACCATGCATGCCACAAGCTCTCTGGTGGGAAACCCCTACCTGTTTAAGTACTAGATGGGAACAAAACTGGGAAACTGCCTAAACATTACATAATGTAACATAGCTCTGGGCACACGTGAGCCCACTTCATGTTATAGAACAGTTTATCGGACCCAGTCCCAAGGCTATGAGAACACTGGTTATGAGGCCCCTCCAAGGCTGTGGGAACACTGCTTCCCGTAGTTACCCAGACATCTGGGCAAGGAAGCCAGACTGCCTGCACTTACCATGTGCAAGTCATGGCGTGTCCTCAGAAGGTAATATGTAGAAGGCCAAAATGAAGAGGAAACAATGAAATAGTTTATAAATACTTTAAAAACTATTTAAATAGTTTAAAATCTTTCTCTATATTATGCAAAATTATCCACGCTTGTGATTTTGTAATATTACTGTGGGAGGAGGAAGAAGCCCGACTCACATCACCAAAATTGAGAACGGAAGATTAAACTTGATTTTACCTTGGTCAATCATTTCATTGACTAAGGAGGGAGATGGGTTATCTTAATCATTAAGAAGCAGTCACCATCTCAGGTTTGTGGGAATGGATCACAGATCAACTTGTCTAATGCACCCGTTCTGAGGGAGACAGTTCCTTCCAGGGAAAAATCCTTCATCAGCAGGCAGCTGAGAAACTGGTGTAGCCAATATCTGATTATTATTTAATGTTATATTAGGAAATAAAAGTGACTTTACTAAAAAAATCCATTTTTCCCTAGTTTTGTCTCTCGTGTTTCTAAGACTTTCATGCACTGCATCATAAATAAAACTTATTTGATAACTTAGGGCCTGAGAGGGAGAAGGCAGTCCTCTGATCTCTGGCCAAGAACATCCCTGAAGCACCCAGCATCTTGACTCAGAATCTCTTAAAACTTTCTAAAGAAGAAATTATGCAGCTTGCCCTTACACAATAGGACAGGAATGAAGAGCTGAAACTTTACTCACATCCACCGTGAAAACATAATATATACAAGTTGGATAAGCATAGTCAGGTCAGAACCTGCACTGAAGTAAGGATCAATCAGGACTATACTTAAGATTAGACATAATCACTGCCTGTAAGCCTCACCCAGAGGGAATGACACCAGACAACTCAGCATAAAACAGTGACACCTAGACATGGTAGAGCCTAGAAACACTCAGGCATCAATAAATGTTAGAGAAGGAAAACTTCTGGCAAGAATCAAAACTGACATTAAATCTTAAAGAACTAGTGACATTCAGAAGGGGGTGAGAGAGAAGAGGATTCATCCCAGACGGGGGAATATAATGAAAACTACAGAGGGAGAATGGAAGAGCTGAGTACATTCCTGTAAATCACAAAGCAGGGGAAAATAAGGGTACGCTAAGTATGGACAAGCCAGAACCTGGCAATTTCAATGATGAAGTAAGGCCCTGCATGTCATTAAATACTTTCAAACATTGATTAAGTGAGACTCCAAGCAACTGCCAAGTTCAAAGCTGAAAAAAAAATATCTGTGGCTGGATTGAAAACACAGATGTCCTCAAACTATTCTTATTATAACAACCACATATTGAATGTTAATACTTGGCAGAACACAACAATATACACAACAATATAATGATGTAACTATCAACCACAATATGCAGGTAAGGAAACTGAGGCTCAGAAAAGTTAAATTGACTCAGTAAACAAGCAAAGTAAGATGTGAATGTAGTTATGTCTACTTCAGAACCCACACAATTCATTATGACAAGGTTTTCTCTAATATTGGTCATGGCTTTAGTTTTCAGACAAGAGGACTATTAAATGTTCTCTCTGGTTCCGCATCCCTCTTATGTGTCCCCAGCACCTAGGGCAGGGCCTGGGTTCAGTAAACATTGAGTGATTCTAGTCTCTGAGCACCTCCTCTCCACTTCGACCTGCCCTCACAGTGCTCTGGGAAAGAGAAGTAGACAATCACAATATACTATGACACACAAAGTTGACTGAATTAATGAATGGATGTATGAATAAATCAATACAAGCATGCAGTTTAAACACAATTAAGTATTTGAAATTGCAGTTTTGATTAAGAACATGCCTTTAAGTATTCGACTTTTGAATCCCGCTTTTGGCATTTCTTATATAGCCTTGTACAAGTGATTTAACTTCTCAAACCACAGTTTATTCATCCATAAAATAAGGATTCTAATACCTGCAAATTACAGGGTTCCTATTCAAGTTAAATGAAATCATGTATGTAAAGCACTGAGCGCAATGGGTAACATTAAGTAGTCAAGTAACTGATGCATTACTATCATTGTTCATATTAGAAGTGGGGGTGTCCCGTGGTCTAAGGTCTACCAGGGATGTCAGATTCATTTTCGCCAGGGGTACATCAGCCTTGCAATTGCCTTCAAAGGGCCAAATGTAATTTTAGGACTGTATAAATATAACTACTCCTTGACTAGGGGCAAGGAGCTTGGTGCTGCCACCAGGTAGAAACAAGGTGCCAGGCCAGACAAAACACAGTTGAAGCTGGATTCGGCCCTCAGGCCTTGTGTTTGCCTACTGTAGAGACTGAGACATGTGTTTCTGTGCCACTAGGAAGACACGAGCACAAACAAGGTTGAACATGAGTAAGTGTCTAACCTTCCTACTATTCATCAATATCTACAATTGTCACATGGTCAGCAAATTCAAAGAAACCAGTTCAGAGTTCCTGTAGACTTGGGTCATGAAATGCACAAGTACACAAGAAGCTATGAATGTTAACCCATGCAGCCAACCTAAGGATTTGGTTATGAAACTGAACCCTTGAAAGGGACTACTTGTTGCACACACAGGGAAAATGAGTCCTGGACTAGACAAATCAATGAGAGTTCTAGTTAATTAAACTTTTGAAATGGTTACATTTCTAACCCTCCACAAAAACCTAACAGACCACTTAATTGGTAAGTAAATGGGATCTATTTCAGAGGATTGACTGTGCTCTGTGCCAACTGCATAGGAAAAAAGCCTTCCCGTTCATTATTTTATTCTGAGTTCACATTTTACATATAAGGAAACTGAGGCACTAACATATTAAGATCAAAATCACACCATTAGGAAATGGTAAAACCAAGATTTGAATTCATATTTTTTGACTAAGTACAGTGTACTTAAAATTAAATCTAAATAGGCAGACACAAAAAACAAACCAGGTCCACATGCATAAGGCTGTGTGAGAGAGAATTTAAAAAGTGCTTGCCTGTGTAGGCCTAGGAAAAGTACCAGATGAACCCCCAAACAAATGATATTTTAACTCTTGTTTGGAAAACAAAAAAAGTCATAGAATTGTTATATATAAATTCCTTTTTGATAAATAAATTTTAAAAGTGAAAAATAATAAATTTATTTTTGCAGTTCACTACTTATTGCTTTATATGTTTAGCCTCTTTAATATAGTCTTCTTTCTCAAAAAATTAGATTTCTAAAGACCAGAACAATGTTTTGTACTTCCTTTTTACCTTTACTCAGAAATGAGCATAGTCATAACATTGAACCACTTGTTGAGATAGTTTATATAATAGCTTGTCTGAAGGTGGATAATAAACATTAAAATAATGTCTGATAATCCTTTTCAGGTCTATGATACAGATTTCTTAAAAGGGTTATTTAGCTTACTTTGTATAAGCCTCCAAAAAATTTTATACTGTAGATACTGAATAAATAGATGTATGTGATTTAACACAATAAGTACTTGAAATTATATATAAATGATTAATAATGATTAACTATAACCATTAATATAAGATTTTATTCAATAATTAAGTATTAATTATTACTTAATTATTAAGTATTCTACATTAATACTTAATTTTTCTTTTTTTTTGCAGAGCATGAAAATAATTCTAACGTTTTACATCAATATTTACATCACTATTAACCCAAACTAATACAGACACATTTGTACATGTATATGTGTGGAATATTTTTAAATCAAACTTTTATTTACATTCTTGACATTTTGAAGTATGTGTCATTTCTAGTGATGCTAGGTATTTTGCATTTGACCCTCCAGATTTGTTTTCCACTTTTCTTTTCTCTGCTCTGTGTCCTGGTAAATTGACCATCAGGGACTTTGTTTGCTTGTCTTCTGACTTCTGCTGGGTCCAGTCAATGGGAGGCACCCGCAGGAGCCTGAGAGGGAGGTAAGAGTGGAGGGAGCAGTGGGATATTTACCTAGGGCTCCTGTTTCCCTCAACTTCATCAAGTCGATCATCTGTGTCCCTCTACACAAAGCAGAGGATCTTCCCAGCTCACACTCCTCCACAGCCACTCCCGCCAGGTTGTGGGATCACTTCCTTCCTTTTGTACCATTAAAGCCTGAATACTCCTGGCTAGTACCAGCCCTGAGGATACTATCCCTTCTTTGCCTTTCCTAAATCCTGTTTACAGTTATACAAATTTTACATTTCCTCACCAACACAAACATATCAGTCTCACCAAGCAGGTCTCAAAAATGATTACACAAGCATCTGCCCATGAAACAGAAACAAAATGTTTTCACAGTGTTTGAAACCCCAGGCACAAGGCCAGAGTGTATTTCTGTGGTTGAGTCAGTCCTTCCCTAACACTTCATGTATGCGTCCTTAATTATGCACACAGCACACTCAGGCATGGTCCATTTCCTTAGTGCTTATGTTAAATTGGAGATTTTTCAAAACAACAATAAGGACAATTCACCAAAAGCCGTTACAAATTGAAGCATACATAGGAAGAAACTTTCAAGCATTCTTCTATTCTATGGCAGCTGTAACAATAAATCCTGTCTTTCTAATGCAACAAGAGTAAAGCTTTAATACATTATGCATTCTGGTGATTGACTCATGTCCACAAACGGCAGAAAGTTGGGATAACTCTGTAGTTATTTTCCCATTTGGACATACTGCTCCCAGAAGTAAATGCTTAAACTTAAAAGTAAATTCATTTGAAAAATCTGCATTCTTTGGGTTATTTCAGGAATGCTGCCAGAGCAGTACTTTATGAATCGATAATCCTCTCTGTATTACAAATATTTAAGAATGTTTATTAAGAGTATCTCAAAAATGTTAGAACAAGTGGAATTCCTTATTTTGACTGGGTATTTTTTTAAGTAAGGAATAAAAAGATTAATTTGCTGAAAATTTTCTTCTAAAATAACCCAATGGGCTTTTAAAACAAACCTCTTGAGCATAAATTTCCCCATTCACATGCTGTCGTCATGGAGACCAATCTCTGGCACATTGGATGGTATAACCTACACATCCTTTCTAGCCCGAAAATTCCGTTGTTGCCATAGAAACTGCCAGTCACTAGCCTTTTTATTCCTTGATGCTTCCATAGATACCACTGAAATTTCAGCTATGGTTTTCTTAGCTTTTAGCAGTCTTTGGCTTTTTGGCGGAGCCAGAAAAACAAAAACAAAAACAAAAACTCCTGTTATCTTGTGCCTAAAATATAACCACTTACATCAGTCATCAAAATCTGGGCCGTAAACTCAATATTAGAAATATTTTCATAGAATTCCAGGTGAGACAACTGTTCAGGAACTCTCAAGTTTCTAAAGTAAAAGATTATTTCTAATGTCTTTTATGAAAAATAACAATTATAAAAGGCAATAATTCTTCATTTAATAAATATCTTTCAAATGGTATAGAGAAAAGGGATTTTGAGGTCTATCCCTTTTGGCAAAATGTAACCAAGAACATATAAATTCTTGAGTCTCTTGAGATAACTCAATGGGGACACAGTTACATTCCATCCCATTTTGAGAATAAAACTAAGCTTCTTCCTTGATAAAGAAAAGGACAAAGAAAACATCTAAACACTTTGAACGGCATACAAAAAGAAATATGGATTAAAGAAGTTTGTTCTTGAAGTCCCAGAGAATGGCTCCAGAATATGAAAAGTAGTATCTCCACATTTGTCCATTAGTAGTCTCAATTTATCTCCAGTATTTTTTCTTTTTTGAAAAATAATTTTAATATATTTTATTGATTATGCCATTACAGTTGTTCTATTCCCCTCTTCATTCCCCTCCACCCTGCACACCCCCTCCCCCACTGTTCCCTCCTTTAGTTTATGACCATGTCTTTCAAGTTCTTTAGATTCTATATTTCCCCTACTATTCTTGCCCTCCCCCTATTTTCTACCTACCATCTACACTACTTATTTTTTGTACCTTCTCACCCCTTCTCCTCCTCCCACTCCCCTGTTGCTAACCCTCCATGTGATTTTCATTTCTATGGTTCTGCTCTTGATCTAGCTATCCTCTGAGTTTGCTTTTGTTTTATGTGTGGTTCTTAATAACTGTGAGTTTGCTGTCCTTTCACTGTTCATCTTTTTTATCTTCTTTTTCTTAGGTAAGTCCCTTTAACATTTCATATAGTAAGGACTTGGTGATGATGAACTTCTTGAATTTGATCTTATCTGAGAAGCACTTTATCTGTCCTTCCATTCTAAATGAAAGGTTTGCTGGATAGAGCAATCTTGGATGTAGGTCTTTGGATTTCATGACTTGGAATATTTCTTTCCAGCCCCTTCTTGCCTGTAAGGTCTCTTTTGAGAAATCTGTTGACAGTCTGATGGGAACTCCTTTGTAGGTGACTGTCCCCTTATCTCTTGCTGCTTCTAGGATTGTCTTCTTCATTTAATCTTGGCTAATGTAATGATGATGTGCCTTGGTGTGTTCCTTCTTGGGTCCAACTTCTTTGGGACTCTCTGAGCTTCCTGGATTTCCTGGAAGTCTATTTCCTTTGCCAGATTGGGGAAATTCTCCTTTATTATTTGTTCAGATAAATTTTCCACTGGTGGCTGTTCCTCTTCCCCTTCTGGCACCCCTATAATTCTGATGTTGGAATGTTTAAAGATGTCCTGGAGGTTCCTAAGCCTCTCATTTTTTTGAATTCTTGTTTCTACATTCTTTTCTGTTTGGTCATTTTTTTCCTCTTTCTGGTCCACTCCTTTGATTTGAGTCCCAGTTTCCTTTCCATTACTATTGGTTTCCTGTGCATTTCCCTTCATTTCCATTAGTTTAGCCTTCATATTTGTGCCTTCATATTCCTCTAATTTGTGACTAAAATCAACCAGTTCTGTGAGCATCTTGATCACCAGTGTTTTGAACTGTGCATCTGAAAGTTTGGCTGTTTCTTCATTGCTTAGATTTATTGGCTCTGGGGCTCTAATTTCTTCTTGAGCCATGTTTTGATCTGTTCGTGCCTGTTAGGTATGAGGAGCAGAGCCTTAGTTGTTCACCAGGGCGGGGCCACCCAGGTTGCTGGTTTGTGACGCTGTAGGTGGGGGCAGGGTCAGAGACAATGGCGGTCCCCTCTGCCACTTCCTGCCACTGGGGTCTGCACAGTCTGTCTCACTGCTCCCTCCTTCACTGGTTTATCTGCGCGCAAATGTGTGACCGTGGTCAGCCTTCAGTAAGTCCACCGCCTTGCACCCTCAGTGGGTCCTCCGGCTTCTCCACACCTGGGATCTGCCCACAGCTGCCTGTGTACCTGGGTCACGCATCCTGGTGGGTCTGGTGGATCTTTCCCGCCCAACCCCGCTCTGGTGCTGGCTCTGTCCCTCTTACCAGTTTGGCTGAAGGGTTCGTTATTGTCAGACTTCCGTGAAGTTCAATTTTCTGTAGTTTTGGCTGTGTTTTTGTTGCTAAAATTTTGTTGTTTTTAAACTTGGTTGTGGGAGGAGGCACAGTGCTTCCACCTACGCCTCCATCTTGGCGGAAGTCTCAGAGTCAGTCCTGCCTTCCCCCACCCACAGAAGTGTCGCAGCCCAACTGGGAGGACATGGTTCCACAAGCCTAGCTGAGCAGCGGCCATCGGAGCTCCGGCAGGTCCTGCATCCAGTATTCTTAAAATACCAACCTATACACTCTGTTTTTCTGAAAAAAATAATAATTTCTATAGTAACTGTTTAGGGTCTTTAATATGATAGCAGCGAATTATTTGTGGGATCTCTCAGAAAAAGACCTAGTTTTGCAGATACACAGATGACCAGAAGTGATAGGATCCTAAACACCACATCTTTAGTATTTTGTAACCATAATCAAGTTGAGGAAAAAGTTTCTTGAACTACAAGAAACTAGAAAAGGAAGATTGAATATTTATGAATAATAATGTTAATCCTACAATATTTTAAACTAAATGTTTGGTATCTATACACCTCGCTTTAGTACACTTGGCAAAATAAGAACAATAGCATAGCATTATTTTGATAATTTTATTATTTGATTAAATATTGCTTGTTTCTTTTTTTAAAGGTTTTATTTATTTATTTTTAGAGAGAGGGGAATGGAGGGAGAAAGAGGGAGAGAAACATCAGTGTGTGGTTGCCTCTCACACACCTCCTACTGGGCACCTGACCTGTAACCCAGGCATGTGCCCTGACTGGGAATCAAACTGGTGACCCTTAGGTTCACAGGCTAGTGCTCAATCCACTGAGGCACACCAGCCAGGGTTACTTGTTTCTTATTAAAATATGTATAATGCTACATGATGTGAGAGGAGAGGTGAAATATAATTTAGATAAGGCATTAACAATGTTTGACACATTAAGCCCTCAAAAAAGACCACATACCATCATTAGGTACTTGTACTATATTTTTTTTACAAGAACAACATCAAAAACCAAAATACCATCTCTAAAGATAGCCACTATTAGCACCAAAATGCATATCCAGCATGTACAGATACAGGTACATACATAACATGTAACTCTTCTCTTTGGATAAAAATAAAATCATACTCTAGAAATCATATTGTAACATGTTTTTTCCATTCAATCATATATTGTGAATATGTCTCCAACATCAAAATGTGTGTCTATATGTATGTATGTGTGTGTGTGTGTGTTCATTCATCTACACTTCATTAACTTTTCCATTGCCAAATACTATTTTTTGGACAGCCCTAGTTTTTAGTTCAAGGGTTCTTTTCCTGTCTTCAAAGAAACCATAGTAATCAAAGGCTCATTAGTCAGATTTCTCTGTCACTCTCTGAAAGATTCTGGCAGCACCCATCTTGCAGAGCTAGACAAGAGAAAGACCCAGCAATTTCACAAACAAACAAGAGAAAAATCTTCCTTCGTGCTTGTCCTTTCATACTTACTTATCCAGTTTACATACTTTATTTTCACAAAGAAACACATATAGGCACATAAAGTTTAGAGAAATAAAAAAAGTTAAAAAACCTGACTTTTGTCAAAAAAAAAATTCCACAAACTTTGGCTATTTAATTACTTCTGCCTGAGAGAGTCAAATTAAGAGTAGGCTATGAGAAATATTTAAAATAAAAATTAGCCCTGGCTGGTGTGGCTCAGTGGATTGAGCACTGACCAGCGAATCACAGGGTCACTGGTTCTATTCTCAATCAGAGCACATGCCTGGGTTGCAGGCTGGGTCCCCAGTGGTGGGTGTGAGAGAGGCAACCACACATTGATATTTTTCACCCTTTCTTCCTCCCTCCCTTCCCTTTTTTGAAAAAATAAGTTAAATTAAATTAAAATTAAAATGTGGAAAAAATTTGCCACAAATCCCTTCCCACAAAACTTCTAAGTTAAAGCCTTAGATACATACATGATATTTGCTGTAGTGTCTTGGCCTCATTATATGGGATGCACACAAGAAAGCCAATGATAGTTTTCAAAATCCTTTAAGGAATATGTACGTCACTTGACACTGAGCAGAAATTAATCCATGCTCCTGCCAGGTCTACCTATGTCAGCCTAGAGAATAGTTAACAGAGTACACTGGGGCCCACATCTTACTAGCTTCTAAGTTCTGTAACAGCTGTACAGATACCAGCCAAGGGAAGCTTTAGCTTCAGAGCAAAGTCATTTAAACTCAAGAACAACAACAACAAATTGTCTTCAATTTTCCTAATGTGGCCTCAGAGCCCCAGGAGAGATTACTCTAAGGGTGTGAGGAAATTCACATTTGCAGTCCAGAGCCCTGGGATCAACAGAGTCTACTGCATTTCAGAGAAGTCAAAACAACAATTGTGGGGATATAGACTCATGTAAATAGGTTTGGCCATTTGAAAAGTTTTAATTCCTGCTATAAGAAGTATAGCAAAGCAACAGTTTCTTAGAACAAACAACAAGAACAAAATATTGTGTGATAAGAATAAGATAACTTCATCTCCATGTAATATTCAAATGATCCATCTAGAAAACTTATTTAATGTTTTAGAGAAAACAGCATTGGCAAAATATACACATAAATACAGGTGACATACACATACACATTCGTCAACATTCTCCATACATTGGATGGATGGATGGATGAATAGATGATGATAGACAGACAGACAGAGAGATAGATAGATAACCCATCTACCTCACTGGCACATAGAAGGAGACAGGAGGTAAAATTATTAGAAGCCCATTTATTTAAATAAAGGAAAGGAGACGGGGAAGACAGAAGGAGAGGGAAGGAAGAAATGTACTGTGTCAAGTTTGTTATGAGAAAAACAATAATAAACAACAAAATAACTTTCTCCATCTGAGTCAACAATATTGCTTGGCTCTTGTAATCTGACTAGCACTTATATTTTTTAATTTCTCCAAATTTTAGCTCCAGTCGCTTGCCAGTTTTTAAATTCTGACCATTCTAAATACAGAGCCCATGTGCTTGGTTTGGCTAAACACAGGATTCTCCTTTCTACCAGCTCCACAAATAAGAATCAGTAGTGCCTTTTCTAGATATGGGTTATTTATAGCTGGAAAATTACCTTGCAATGACTATGACTACCTAATAGACTCATCCATCCTGATTGTGCATGTGCCACACTAGGTCTAGAAATTCCCTAATTATGTGTATTAGGCAGTTAGTCATTGATTCTACAAATATTCATTAAATACTACATTACTATAGGCCAGGTAGCATGGTTGGCCCTGTAGTAATGGGAGCAAATGAAACTGATGTAGTCACCATATTGGAGTTTTAAATATTGGAGAAGATATTAAACACTGGACACTGTGATTGTTTTTTCATTGCACTTGTGATAATTGGTATAAAGGAAGAAGCAGCTCAGGGTACTGTGAGATGTACTTTTTGTTAAGTATGAGGAAGATTATGATTCAAGCAAAGATTAAAAGAAGACTTGAAGCTGTTTAGAGCAGGGAAGAGGTAAAAGTGTTGATCCTTATGAGTAGAATGTAAATAAATTAAAAAGGTAAACATACCCTTGGCAATTACAAATTAGCCTTATTTGTCACAAATAGGAGTCTATTATATAGTAGTCATCATCCTTGGCCTCCTAACATGTAGTGTTTTATTTAACCCTCCCATCAAACCTGTGAGAAGGGTAGTATCACCATTATACAGCAGAAAACTGAAGCTAAAAGATTAAGTGACTTGACAGAAGCAAAGTTTAAGTTAACATAACTGATTTCCCATTAAGCAACTCAAGCAACTAAACCTACCTATTTCCTGAAGAAAAAAATGGTAAAATATGTAATGTGATTCTCCTAAAATAATATTTTTTCTTCTAAAAAATAAGGTTTTTTTCTATTTTAAGTGTAGGTTAATAATGGTTATTATTTATATACTCATATTAAAAAGACTTAAAAATGCTAATTATAAATGTAATAGTCAAACTCTATTAAATGTTATTGGAATTTTTCCACATGAAGAGTGAGAAACAAATGAACTTTTATTAATACAATTTTAAAAATCCATTTTACACTAGAAAAATAATTCCTAAGAGGAAAATTTATTGCATTGCAGGACTATCTCAAAAATGGAAAACCTCAAATAATCTAACTTCACACTTAAAGGAACTTGAAAACGAACAACTAACAAAGCCCAATGTGAGTAGAAGGAAGGGAATAATTAAGGTGAGATCAGAAATAGTCTAAAAAAATGATACAAAAGATCAATGAATCCAAGAGCTAGTTCTTTGAAAATATAAACAAGATTGAAAAACCATTCACCAAACTCATCAAGGGGAAAAAAAGAAAGGACCCAAATAAATAAAATCAGGAATGAAAGAAGAAAAATAACAACTGACAAAGAAATACAAAGGACTGTAAAAAAATGAACAATTATATGCCAAAAAACCTGGATAACCGGGACAAAATGGATAAATTACTAAAAACAAGCAATCTTCCAAATCTAAATCAAGAAGAATCAGAGAATCTGAATAGACAGATTACACCTGATGAAATTGAAGTAGTAACAACAACAACAAAAAAACTCCCCCAAAACAAAAACTCTGGACAAGATGGCTTCACAGGTGAATTTGACCAAACATTCTAAGAACTAATGACTCTCCTCAAACTATCTCATAAAGTATAAGAGGAGGGAAGGCTCCCAACCTCATTTTACAAGGCTAGCATTAGCCTAATTCCAAAACCAGATAAAGACACTACAAACAAAGAAAATTATAGGCCAATATCACTGATGAACATAGATGCTAAAATCTTCAACAAAATTTAGCAAATTGAGCACAGCAATGCATCAAAAAGGTTACACACCATAATCAAGTGGTATTTATTCTGGGAATGCAAGGATGGTACAACATTTGCAAATCAATAAATGTTATTCACCACATAAAATGAAGGATAAAATCCACATTATTATATCGATAGATGCAGAAAAAACTTGATAAAAACCCAGCACCCATTTATAATAAAAACTCTCAGCAATGTGGGGATAGAAGGAACATACCTAAACATAATAAAGGCCATATATGACAAACTCACTGCCAGCATCGTATTCAATGGGCAAAAACTACGTGTTCTCCTAAAATCATGAACAAGACAGGGATGTCCACTTTCAACTCTCTTATTCAACATATTATTGGAAGTCCTGGCCACAGTAATCAGACAAGAAGAAGAAATAAAAGGCATCCAAATTGGAAATGAAGAAGTAAAAGTGTCTTTATTTGCAGATGACATTGACACTGTACACAGAGAACCCCAAAGATTCCACCAAGAAACTGCTAGAACTGATAAATGAATTCAGCAAAGTAGCAAGGTACAGAATTAATATTCAGTAATCAGTTGCATTTTTATATGCCAATAAAAAAACTGACAGATGGGAAATTAAGGAAATAACCCATTCACAATTGCTTCAAAAAGAATAAAATACCTAGGAATAAACCTAACCAAAGATGTAAAAGACCTATACTCAGAAAATTATAAGACACTGAAGAAAGAAATTGAAGAAGATACAAATAAATGGAAGCATGTACCATGTTCATGAATATCATTAAAATGTCCATACTACCCAAAACAATCTATAGATTCAATGCAATTCCTACCAAGAATCCAATGACAATTTCACATAACTAGAACAAATATTGCAAAAATTTATATGGATCCACAAGAGGCCCTGAGTAGCAATAACAATTCTGAGAAAGAGGTACAAAGTTGGAGAAATCACCCCACCTAATATCAAACTATAATACAAGGCTATAGTATCAAAACAGCCTGGTACTGTCATAAAAACAGACACATAGGTCAATGGAACAGAATAGAGAGCCAGAAATAAACCCACACCTTTACTGTCAATTAATATTTGACAGAGGAAGCAAGCATATACAATGAGCTAAAGATAGTTTATTCAGTAAATGGTGTTGGAAAACTTGGACATATATATGCAGAAAATGAAAGTAGATCTTCTTACACCACACACAATAAATTCAAAATGAATCAAACACTAAAATGTTAGACCTGAAACCATAAAAATCCTAAAAGAAAACATAGGCAGCAAAATCTTGGACAGTGCTTATATAAATTTTTATAGGATACAGCTCCTCAAGCAAGGGAAACAAAAGAAAAAAATAAATGGGACTTCATCAAACTAAAAATTTTCTGGATAGCAAAGGAAATCATTAACAAAATAAAAAGACAACCCACAGAATGGGAGAACATATTCATCAATACATCTGTTAAGGGGTTGAGATCCAAAATTTATAAAGTACTTCCAAAACTCAACACCAAAAAAACAAACAACTCGATTAAAAATGGGCAAAGGACGGAATAGATGCTTCTCCAAAAGGATACACAGATGGCCAAAAGACACATGAAAAGATGCTTAACATCACTAATCATCAGAGAAATGCAAATTAAAACCACAATGAGATACCATCTCACACCCGTCAGAATGGCTATCATCAATAAATCAGAAAACGAGTTCTGGTGAGGATGTAGAGAAAAGGGAACCCTTTTGCGCTGTTAGTGGGAATGCAGACTGGTGCAGCCACTGTGGAAAGCAGTGAGGAGATGCCTCAAAAAATTAAAAATGGATCTGCCTTTTGACCCATCAATCCTACTTCTGGGAATATCCAAAGGAGCCCAAAACACTAATTCAAAAGAACATAAGCACCCCTATGGGCATTACAGCTTTGTTTATAATCGCCAAGATAATGGAAGCAGCTCAAGTGTCCATCAGCAGATGAGTGGATAAAACAACTATGGAATTTACACAATGGAATTCCACTTGGACATAAAAAAGAAGAAAATTGTACCTTTTGCAACAGTATGGATCAACCTGGAGAACATTATACTAAGTGAAATAAGCCATTTAGAGAAAGACAAATACCATATGATTTCACTCATATGTGGAATGTAATGAACAAACTGAACTAACAAGCAAAACAGAGACAAACTCATAGATGGAGAGCAGATGACAGCTAGTGGTGGTAGGGGGTACTTAAGGGGTAGAGAGATTGACACAAAAGGATAAAGGACTCATGGACATGGACAACAATGTCATGATTGCTGAGGGTAGGGTGGTATAAGGAAACTAAATGCTAATAAAAAATAATAAAGATTATTTTTAAATATTTAAACAGAAAATATAGTTTAGGAAATCTCAGGAGTTTGAAAATTAAGAAAATCAAATTTGATTTTTATTATGTTGAACTGGTTGAAATTGCTAATATTCAACCATTTAGACTGACAAAAAATAGTCATTTCATATGGTGACCAGAGCAATTCCTTGTAATAAAGGGCAATGTTGCCCAAATGTCAATAGTTCCTGTGATGTGAAACACTGAGCCTTTGTCTGGGTTCTTCCCATCCTGTCCCCCTCCCTGTGAAATGTCCCCAAATATTTCATTGCATCTCTTCTCTGCATTTTTATCTCTCATACTCTATTGGGCACTCGTAGTTTCTCATATAAAGATTTAACAGCTTCGTACATAAATGCTTCATGTTCATTAACAGAACCATGAGCTTCCAAGTACATGATGACGCAGGAAAATTCTGAGTACTATCATCTAGGAATATGCTAAGCACTATCCGAAGAAATGAGAATAGATCACATAGAAAAAGTCAGATATTAGAAACACTTTACATTTTCTAGGAGGAATGATTTTAAAAAAAAAAAAACAAATACGATGAGCTGAATAGCTAACTTGAACACCCT
Source organism: Artibeus jamaicensis (assembly GCF_021234435.1). Taxonomy (NCBI): domain Eukaryota; kingdom Metazoa; phylum Chordata; class Mammalia; order Chiroptera; family Phyllostomidae; genus Artibeus; species Artibeus jamaicensis. The sequence goes on along the minus strand of NW_026522030.1, from coordinate 36,370,482 downwards.
GCCGCTGACAGCAGCAGCAGTCCCGTATTCAGGCAATACTAGTACCAAAGCAGAAGACCACACATCGTTAACTACTTCCCTTTCTGATTATCCTAGCTTCTAGCAAATTAATGAAGGATTGTTACAACACTTTGATTTTACATCTTGACTAAAGTCTCAGAACTCTGGTTTAGTGCACTCTTTCTCATCAAGATTGAAAGCACTCATTAGGTTCATGTGCTGGGCAAGCTTCATACCAACTGAAACTGACCAAATGTTTATCTTTGAGTAGTTTCCCATCAAAAAAAAGTAAAATTTTACCTTGTGGAAATAAAGGGCTTGATTTTATGTGGCCTGGGATGATGGGGGTCAGGGAGAGAGCCAGCCTAGAATCCAGAGGTAGGAACAAAGAAGAAGACTCTCTCCATTTGTTTACTCAGCAAGCGTGTATTGAGTGTTCAGTCTGTGTCAGATGCTGGTGTAGGCACTGATGAATGCGGGTTTGCTTCATGAGCTTCACGGTGCACCAATTTAACTGTAATTGATTCTCTCAGGTAGTTTTAATTTCTCTTGTACCTTACAAATCCAAGGATCTCTCCTTTGAAAAAAATTTTTTTAGTCTAGAGCAGGGTTGAAGGAAAAGCTTTAGGATAACATATAAACCCATGTTCTGGTGTCAGCTACATCTTTGTTAGCCCACTACCCTGAGCAAGCAACTTTTGAAATCTCATCATGTATAAGTGCATAAAATAAGGCTCATACGCTTTCCTGTAAGATCGTTGTAATGAATACATTAAGATGCTGTGCATACTTTAAATCTATAAACCACTGTACAAATGTAGAGTGATAAATATTAAGTTGGACAAAAAGTCTGTTTAGTATTTTCTGTAAAATAAGACACATTTTTCATTTTCACCAATAACTTCATTGATTTGGATATTTTGAGTATGTTGGCTATCTCCCACATAGTATAACATTGCTTGTTCTCAATTAATGTCTCAATTTGATCACTATGAACTTCAGCTGGTCTACTCGACCATGGAGCATCATCCAGTGAGAAATCTCCAGCACAAAACTTCACAAACCACTTTTGATGCATTCAGTCAGTCACAGCACATTCTGCATACACATACATGTCTCTTTTTGCTTTTCAGTTGGGTTTTTACCTTTCTTGAAATAATAAAGCATAAAATGCTGTAAATGTTGCTTATTTTCTTCCATCTTCAGTATAAAAATGGCTATGCAAAAATTCACCATTTCTGATGCATTTTTTAATACACACTGACAGCTGTCACAATACAATCTAACAAAATTGTTTTGAATAAAGTTAAAAATGACAAGCACTACTACAGCTGCTTTATGGGGAAAAAAAAAACTTTTTGGCCAACCCAATATAAAGAACATTTTTATAAAATAAAGAACACAGGGTGTGAGTAGGCAATTCATGCTGATAGTAATAGAAATCCTCAAAGTTAGAAAATATTTCATTTCATGAATAAAAAGTCATGCAAACTTTAAAATTAAAATTATCTTTTATATCCATTAAACAGGAAGAGAAACTATCTCAAAATTGATAATACTCATCAAGGGCACTAATAATATCTATAATTTGCCATTAAATTGAAGAATTTGGCCATACTCAATAACTCCAGCATTTATCACTTTTTAAAAACTGAATGTGTACAAACATATTTGTGTTCAGGAAGCTTCATAGAACTATTTTATGAGAAAAACTATGGCAAAAGCCTAAATGCATAAAATCGGGGGATGACATAGTATATTTTAAGATGAAATATAAAGAAGCCATTAACCATGATAATTAAGACTATTTAATGCTGAAATAAGCACAGTGGATTGTCTTTGTCAACATCCAGCATCAGAGAATTTTTAAGGCACCAGCAGAGCAAGCAGACAAACTCCCTGCTTCATGGAACTTAGAGGCAAAGTAAAGGGACTAGACAGAAAATTATAGATTTCAGATGGACACAGTAATTACTTACACATTAAATACACATTCAAATAAAAGGCTGCAAGGAAATCTATAAAATGAGAACAATAGGTATATTCAGTTGACTCTTAAAAGTATATTTAATTTTATTTCTATATTTTATTCTCCAGAGGTTCTAATGACATTAAAAAACAAATTTTATTAAAATACATTCAAAGAAAGGGTTTCTAATTTTCATTAAGAAAGCCAGACTCACATTCACTCAGAATCAGTGGTGCAGCCAGTCATCTCAGCTTTCAAGGAACTGAGAGTTCTGTGTCACTGAAACAAATGGACACGGGAATGAAAGAGGATGGGGACACGACCAGATCCGGGTGGGCTGCAGTGGCTGGGGGCGTCAGGGACCTGGAGGAGGATCTCAGGGGTCACCTGGGATTCACATGACAGGACTACTGAATAAAGGGCAGGCAGATGGGGGACACGGTTTGGAGAGGCCCAAGGGACAGTAAATACATTCATGTGTTGGAAAAAAGGGTTTTTTAATAACTTTACTGGGCTATTTTTGACATATAAAATTGTATATACTTCAGGTATACAACTTGATATTTTGGAATGTACATACATTATGGGAAGATCATTACAATCAAGCTAAACAATTTATCATCTCTACATAGTTACCATTGCACATGTGTTGAGATTTATTTTAAAATCTATCCTCTTAGCAAATTTTAAGTATACAATAGAGCATTGTTAACTATTATTACCAGGCTATACACTAGAGCTCCAGAACTCATTTCGCTTGCATAACTTTATATCCTAACTTCTCCCTCCCCCATCTCCGGCCCTGACGATTACCATTTAACTCTAATTCTATGAGTTTCACAAGAGATATCTGCACTCCCATGTTCACTGAGGCATTCTTCACAATAGCCAAGATATAAAAACAGTATTTTAAGTTAGGTAAAAGAGAAAATCCAAGATTCGAGAAACAGGTTGGAGCTACATTTTAGAAGACTAAAAAGCTGAGTCGAAGAATTTGCTCTTGACGATATATGTAGCAAAGACTGATTGCAAATTCTGGAACAAATAATGATAGTCTGAAAGAAGAATTAATACACAGGGTTTTCAGAGAAGAGATTAATTAAAAGAACAGGCCATGAGATATAAGGCTGAGGTGCTAAAGAATTAAACTTGAGTGTTGACAACTGGAATGAAAAAGGCAAAGCTCCTGCTTGCCATTTCAAAAGAAAGTCTGTAAGATTCCAAGGGCTATGTCAAAATAAAGCTTAGTCTCAAATCCAAACACAAACAATTAAGTAATTGATGAATTATTTTAAATAAATGCTTTATCCAGCTGAACAGCCTTCAGGCAAAAAAACTAAAATTTTGAATCAGATCACTTGCGTGGTTTACTAGGGGAAAGACAGCTGTAAAAAGGCACACCATACATGATCAGTGTATGCCAGTAACAAAGTGATGCCAGTTTACATATTAGAATTGTTTCTGCTGACTCTCAGCCAGCAAGGCTGAGATGGAGAGGGAAATGAACACTTGGACAAATCCTTGTCAATTGCTTATCACCAATTAGGACTCTGCTTGTGAGTCAACATAGCCTGGCACTCTGCTGCTGACATATGCCAAAATAAATTTAAATCCAATGAGCTATTTCAGATATATGATTCATTTTTATGTGTCAACACAACTTGCCAAAAATGTGAAATGATGTTATAAAACCTTGCTGCTTTGGTTGTCAAAATAAGCACATACAATATCCTGAAGGTGGAGAAAAGATGACTTCAACTTGATTTGCTATCATGTGGTTCACCATCTCCTCCAGATCAATTCTTCTTTGATAATTTTGCTAACCCCTATTTCAACCTCCTCCCTACTCAGCTGTGTTGAAGATGTAGTGAAGTCTCCTATGAATGTCTTGCAGGTCTATGGTATTGTCTCTGTATATTTCAATAATTAGGCATTTCCAAAGCATACAATTAATCGATGTTGCCTTCTATTTTCCCACATCACAAAATTATTAAAATGGCCTTTAACAGAATCATTTTACTTTGAAGATATAAGAGAACAGTTTATATTGAATTGTTTCCCTTCAATGGCCTTTTAAAGTTGTACTCTTTTGTAGGGAAAATACTTATTTAGAAACAAACAATAAGGAGTTTGCAAATGCCTATTTTGTGTTATCTCTGAGGGAGCCACACCTTTTTCCAACTATAATCCATGCTGCTTTGGCCTCAGATTGAACCTTCCACTAATCTTATCAGTTCAGGACAGATTTTTAAAGAGCAATTGAAGCACAAAGCCATTGCACAGCATCCTATTAATGAAATTCATCCATTCACTCAAGAAACATTAATGAATCTTCTCTATGCTTGGAAAGGTATAATAAGTCTGAAAAGGCAAGTTGCAATCCCTGCGGTCAAAGTTCTCAGTCTTGTGATACGGAGACACAATTTCCCAAGTGTAAGGAGTGCATAGTTACAGGTAAATAAGTGAGTAGGTAAAGGCCCACCTGGAAAGGTACCCACCTTAGACTGGGAGCTTCCAGAGAGCTTTCTAAAAAGGGGGCTGGCAAACTATGCCTGCAGGTCAAACCTAGCTGGGCACTTTTGTAAAAAAAAAAGTCTTCTTGGAACACAGTTGCAGTTTTTCCTTTAATACACTGCCCATGGCTGCTTTCGAGATACAATGCCAACATTAAGTAACTGCTGTGTATACTTCACAGACCTCAAAGCCTGAAATAATTACTCTCTGGCCCATGTCAAAAACCTTGTCAACTCCTATGCTAGAGAAAGAGATGATAGAGGCTTTGGATAGGCTTTGGCCATTCTAGATAGGAAAGCATGTACAAAGATAGCAAAATTTCAAAAAAAATAGTTGTTTCTGGAAACTGTGGTTCAGACTGGCTAGAGGACAGTGTGTCTGGGGAGTGGGCAGAAATATCACTAGAAGGATAAGATCAGATTACAAAGCACTCATGTTTACGTGATTGAAAAAATACATTAGTAATGATGACCATTTTAAATGTTTGCTATATATGCCTGATACTATATTACTAATCATTTCACATTCATTGCCTCATTGAAGTTTTATGACAGTCCTATGAAGTAAAAGTATTACCTTCATTGGAGAACTGAGCAAACAGATGCAGAGAGAATCAAAAGGAGGTCACCTGGCTAATAAGTGACAGAAAAGGGATCTGAACTCAGGTGGTATGGTTCCTATACTCTGCACTTGTAACACAAAGCCTCTGGCAGATGCCACTAAGAGAGCTAAGACATAGGGAACCCCATAGACTGCTGCAAAAATAGAGCATGTGCATTTTCCTAAGGAGAATTAAGGATCCACAGTGAGGAAAAAATCAAGTCAAGAAATTCAGGAGGTGTCAACAGTCAGTACTTCTTAATGACAAATTAGAAACGTTTCTTCTTTCAAAATCCTGAAAATACAGGGTATATGAAACTCAGATAGACACTGAGTCAGCTAATGCAAAAAGACTTAAGAGTCAGGAATGTCCAATTTTTGTTCTATTCATAAACCTCTTACAAGTTCAGCAAGTTACACAGGAAACTAATGATTCAAAGTTTCAGCATTCCTCATCTGTCAAACACATACTGTCATATGCAGGGTGACTAAGGATGACAAAAATGTCTGAGTGCCTGGCACCACACCTAACACAAGGTAGAAGCTTAATAATGGTAGTTGTTATCATTGAGCTTTTAAGAAGAAAGGAGTGTTCAACAATAAGAGAAATGAGCAGGTGTTTGATAATTGTTGGCTATATTAACAGATTTTCATTAGGAAATGAATTCAGTTAACATCAACCTTAATCAGATGCATTTCCACTTGAACGACATAGCATAATATGAGAATCTTTTTAGGAATTGAAATTACCCCAGATACCTTTCTCTCGCCTTGCGTCATTCCCTTTGTTACAATTTAATTAATCACCCATTTATTTCAATTCTACCTTTAAAAATCTCAAGTCTCTTCTCCCCTTTCTTATCTTTCTAACTCATCAGACAGACCCTGGTACTCTCCTGTCTGGTGCTATCACCTTCTGATTGCTTTTGTGCCTCCAATCTTCTCACCTCCAGCCCATTCTCAAAACTGGCTACTGGTGTCTTAAAACCATGCTGCTGGTTGTGTAACAACCTCCAATGGCACTTCATTGCATGAAGAATACAAGCCTGAACTTCTTCACACAACACACAGACCCATCCCTACCTGGCCTTCATCTTCTGCCACTTCTTTATGAATGAGGCTCATCTGCCCTTGTCTTTGTTTGACAACTAGAAAATCTTTGTAGATATAAACCAAGTATCTCCTGTATTTTGTGAGGCCTCCTCTAACTTATCCAGGCAGCACTGGTCCAGGACCCCTTTGGTTTCCACAGTCCTTTGTACTTATTTATATTTTGGCATTCCCAAAGCGTACTATAACTAATATGCACATGTCATGTGTGAACTGTGGGTACCTCTAAATCAGAATTCTGTTTTATTTGACTTCACATGCTCACTACCTTGTTTATTTCTTGTCTCATACTAATTACCAATAAATATGTGTCAACTGGTAAATGAAGTGATAATTACTTCTTGTCTGACTGTCTTCATAAATTCTGCCATGATATAAAAGCATCATTCTGTGTCTGTTAGAATTTAGCATTTCCTGACCTACCATATGTATGGCCCTGCCCTGCGCCCAATGGGATATGCAAAGTGAACAGCCACACAGTCTCTTCTCCCGGGCCAAGTTCTGGGGCTTTAGGAAAGGGCACAAATGACCACTGGTTGTTGAATTTAGATTAGGTAGAGACACACATAAGCTGCCCATATCTCCCCCAAATCCCAAAGATATTTTAACACCAATAATTGGTAGGTTTTATTTTCATGGAAACAGGATCTTACTCTGAAACCTCAAACATACACATGGATATTTTTTTCCTTTTCTGTTAATGTTGTACACATAGATGTGTGTGCATTTTTTTAGGAATATGAAACAAAGACAAAAGCTTAAACCATCCTAACCACTTAAAGTTCAGAGAATTCATTGGAACATTTTTTAACATATTAAGGCCTAATTACAATTGTTTTTTAACAAAAATATCATTTTATGAATTTTATTTCCTCCTGATGGTTCTTTTTCACAATACCATGCAAAATTATCAATTCTATTTGTGTTTATTCTCTGTAACAGGGCTGTTTCAAAAAACAGTAAGTAATATTTAGCAGATGACAATACATATTCAAAACAAAAACATATTTTAAAGGGGGATAAAAACTAAGAAAACATCTATGCTCTTATTCTTCATTGCCTGACACCTAAGTGCATAAACACTCAAAGGCAATTGGATAAAACAAGAAAAATAAAGATAGTTTTCCATCATTGAATATGGTGTTAATTTTTAAAACACTGAGAAGTTGGTAAATAACTTCCTTTCAAATTAAATCCAAGCCTGCCTATAATGTTTAGCGTAGCATTCCTAATGCCCAGAACAATGTCTGAGATATTGGGCATGCTTAATAAATATTTGTTGAATAAAAGAATGAATAAAGAGAACAATGTAGAGAGATACAGGAAGGAACACAATATAGTCCCTGTCTATAGAGATACAGTCTATAGCAAAAAGAAATGTAAGTTAAAAACTGACCAAAATTTTCCTCTAGAAGTAAGAGGACAGTGAGATAGATTGGAAAGGGGGAGCACTGAGGGCAGAAAAAGTTAACCTATAAACTTTGCCAACCTCAGCATTTAGCCAGGGCCAGCCTTCCTAAGTAAGGAAACCATTTATATCAGTTTACCCAGAGAGAAATACAACACATACACAGTAAGTACAGATGAGTCTTTATTTTTTAAAGAGAGAGAAATAGAATGTCTTTCCAATGTCGGGTGGCGAGGAATTAATGTAACTAGAACTTTTCCACTAGACTTAGAATGACCTGTAATCAATTCAACTCAAAGATGCTCCTTTGTTTCGTTCCATCACCCTTGTTACAATCACCTCGGCTGTGTGACTGCCTTTATGAACCCTAACAAGCAGTTTCTATCAGACTAGGGGAACTCGTTTGGAGGTACAGGGTCCCTTTACGAAATGAAAATGATGATATTGTTTGAGGGATCAAGGATTTAACTTAAAGACAACTAAATGGTCTGAAATTAGAACTCAGACTTTAGGGGTGCTGGTATAGAGCAATGATGGGTCTTGATACAGGGGATTGGAGGGTCAGTGTGGGGGTTGCAAAAACAGCTCTAATTTATATTATTAAAGAAAAAGCTTACCAGGCAAGTGCATTGACTAGGACCCACTTATGTTTAATTCACCAAACTGGCGATTTTCTACTATATGGTTTTATATCTAGCTCTGACCCTCAAAATCAGTAACTCACATTATTACTAGATAGTAGGAACTAGTCCTAACTGCTTTGTTCAGTTAACCTGATTGAAACCTCAAAATTATTAGATAATAGAAACTATAATCTTTTTTGTATAGAAAAAAATGCTTAGTGGCAGATATAACTTTCTCAAGGCCCTAAAATTAATAAGCAGTTCAATGTGATTGCTGTGCAGATGGTCAGGTCCCCAAAACTACCCCCCCCAAGCAAATCTCTGAATATTGTATGGTCTCTTTATGTTTGTTCAATGGGTAAGTGGACAGTGCTTACTGGATATGTTGGTCTCCTCCCTTGTACAGTGTCTGCTTAGTTTTCATTGCTTTCTATATTCACCACCCACATCTACGGGCTGCACTTTAAAATGTCCCCAAGAATACCCTTTGCTTTGTATTATTCACAAGGCTAAATGAATAGTCTTTTAATGCCACATGGTGGAGATAAAATTTAATTTGTCCCACTGCATTGAAGTTGTTGTAGTCCCGTTCTTCACAATGTACAGGGCAATCCAGACTCGCATACACAAGCTGCTTGGCTGTGGCCTACCAAGCTAAAAGATACTAAAATGAAAAAGATTATACCATTTGAGGGCAGATGCCAGCATCTAGTGAGACCATGAAAATAAAATTTTAATGCAATAGATTTTTTTCTACATCAATGCCTTTTTACAAGAGTCAGTTCATCATAACAATAACAGGCTGCCATAATTTTATGCTGTGAAACAGACTTGATATTGCCACTCCTAACAGCTTATTCATTGATTACCTTTTTACTTCCTTTCACAAAGTGAAAAATAGAAGTGGGATGCAGTGAACTTGAAAAAATAAAATGCCATTATTCTCTTGAACAGATACTTTTAAAAGGCCTACTCTGTCAGATGGTCTGTATGTGGCAATCACATCTTCAGAATCAAAAATGTGACCTTTAATGGATACACTGGTTAACACAGGGCTGTTTTAAATCGGTACTCTCATGGACATTCTCAAGCATATAATATATGGCAAAATGTGCGCATAGATCATGTACTCAGACCTTTACTATTGTACTGGAGAGACGAGACACTAATTTGTGAAGCAGAGAAAACCCAAGATTCTTCTCATCACTATAAACAGCAACAGACAGCATTGTATACAACAGCAGTACTCAGTCTCCTTTGAGTAAACAGTATTATTTAACCTGCAAAATGTGTAGGAAAGACCAAAAGTGCTTTGAAGTGACAGGACAGAAAGCAATGTAATTAGAATAGAAAACCATTTCTTGGGTCTTTGTTGTAGCCTGAGTAATGGTCCCCAAAGATATGAGATCCTCATTGTTCTCTGAAACCTGTAAACATTACCTTATCCGAAAAAAAATAGTCTTGGCAGTTGTGATTGCATTAAGGATATTGAGATGGAAAGATTATCCTAGATTACCTGGGTAGGCCAGAAAGGAAAGCACAAGTGTCCTTATAAAAGAGCAGCAGAGTGAAACTTGACCAAAGGGAAGAGAAGAAGGAAACAGGAAACACAATGGTGGAGACAGAAATTGGAGTGATGTGGAAATAAAACCAAGGAATGCCAATAACCACCGAAGCTGGAAAGGCAAGGAACAGAGGCTCCGCTAATGACTCTGGAGGGCATGTGGCCCTGCTGACACCTTGAGCTCAGCCTGCGACACTCGTGTCTGCTAGCCTCCAGAAACACGAGAGAATATATTTTTGTCTTAAACTACGTAGTTGTGGTTATTACATTAGCCACAAGAAACTAATACAATAATGATAAAATTTCACTAGTATAATTTTCAATAGTATAATTTTCCATTATTCAAATACACATAAACATGTAATTTTCTATTTATCTAGAACTGTTAATAACAACCTAAGAAGAAAGCCTATTGTGTTGTAATATATTGTAAATAGAAGAAGTATTATGGGCAATACTGACATCGCTTTTAGGAGATAAGCCCTCAACTAAGTTCTAGAACTATCTACAAAAGTCACAAGCAGATTTAAGAAACTATAAGCCTCTGCTGTTATTTATGACCACTAAACTCTTAATGGTAATGTGGACATTGATTCCAGCTTACAAAATGCTTCACATACCTTCCGTTGCTTCCTCAATGATAGAGTTTTTGTTTTTATTGTTGTTCAGTTACAGTTATCCCCATTTCCCCTCCAACGTTGCTCTCCCCTGCCCACACACCCTCCCCTCCTTCAGTCAGTCCCCACCCAGTTGTTCATTACCATGGGGCCTTTGTACATGTTCCTTAGCTGGGCCCTCCCTCTTCTTTCCCACATTATCCCTCTCCCAGCCCCCACCTAGTCATAGTCAGTTTTATATACCCACAACCTGCAATGGGAATATAGGGAGGTCCTCACCCCTAACAGTCTCTCTAGATTCATGATACAAAAATTTTTATAGGATATAAACACTAAAACTTAAAAAGTATTAGAAAAGTAAAATTGAAAAGAATTTTGAAAAGGTTGTTTCCAAAAACAAAAACTTGAACTAAAATTACACTAAAAACAGGAATGGTAGAAAAATGTTGAATTTCTATTATTGCCTGACACTTTGAAAATACACATTTAAAAAACAATCCTGTTATAATATCCCAATGGTGGTGGTTGTTTTTGTAAGATATTACTTTTCATTACCTGACAGTACGGCTAAGAATTGCCCCTTTCAACCAGTGGGTTTTATTTCACAAAGGAAAAAAAAGAAGGACCCAGTAATTTTACCTACAGAATCAAGGTATTGTTTGGTACTTATTTGCACCTGTTAAAAGCTGCAAACCAAAAAAGGTTTAATAACCCAAAGTAGGTAATTAAGAGAGTGAAGAGCAATGTGTTAACACTTTTTCTTACAAGTTTTATAAAATATATAATCAAATATTAAATAAATTTAAGTTATGATCATCTTTATTTTGATAAATCAGTTTGGACTGATTGACAATTTCTCACCACCTAAGATGAATTTTTTTGGGTGCTTTAACATTTTCCCCCAAACTAGTAGCACAAGCTATTTAAAAATATGAGGACTTTTCTAACTCTTGTTTCATAATTAAATTAAAATATTGTTTATAAGTAGAAAATATATTTGGTTTCTTGGATAATTTCCTCATCCTTTATCATTATAGGTAATATAGATAGATAGATGGGAATTTAAAAGTCTCAATTTATTAAAAAGTCTCAAAAACACTGTTTGACAATATAAGTGCCTCTTGATGTTTCCATTTTACTTACAATCTATTTCAGATATGGCTTATAAAAGTGAGAGGTCTTTTAAGGAGAGTACCCGCTTATATTTTTCCCAATGTGTTTAACTACAATTTATATACAACGCAATGTACCCATTTAAATGCACATTTCAATGAGTTTTAACAAAAGTATACATCTGTGAAACTACCACCATAAGCTACAGTACATTTCTACCCCCCAAATTTCCCTGTGCCCCATGCGAAACCATTAACTCCTGTCCCCAGCCTCAGGCAACCACTAATCTGCTGTCACCTGAGACTGGAGGTTTATGTAAATGGGATCACACAATGTGTCTTCTTTTGTGCCTGATTTCTTTCACTCGGCATATTTTTAGGATTCACCCAAGCAGTCATGTGTATCAATATTTCCTTCCTTTTTAAGGATGAGTATGCCATTGTAAGGATAGATGTCAATTTGTTTATTCATTCACCTATTAATGGACATTTGGCGTGTTTCCAGGTCAGGGCATTTCCAGGTTGGGGCTCTTACAAATAAAGCTGCTATAAATATTCATGTCACAGAATTTGTGTATTCATATATGTTTGCGGTGATCACAGGGCTACATGATAAGCATGGGTTTAATTTTATGAGAAACTGTCAAACTGTTTCCTAAAGTGTACCTGTAGATAAACAATATATGGGACTTCCAATTACTCTACATCCCGGTAACATTGGGTATCTTTTAATGGCAGCTATTCTCCTGGGTGTTTAGTAGTATCTCATCGTGGGTTTGATTTGCATTTCCCTGATAATCGAGTGATTTTGAACTTTCATGTGCTTATTGGCCACTTATATATCTTCCTTTGTGAAGTTCCTGCTCAGATCTTTTGGAGAACAATGAGTGTTTGATTTGCTGAAATGTCTATACCCATACTCTAACTCCGTGCCTGCCCCAGGGACACTCAATAAATAGTAGCTGAATGGATGACTGTTGGGTATTCCAAAGTATCACCACAGAATTCTCTGAAATGAGTGCTCTAATGTAAGTCAGTGGGTAAGTAATCTACAAGAAATAAATATTGGAAACGGATACCTGAAGAGGGTGTTACAAAACTAAAGTGCCGAAAAGACTGGAAATATTAAAGAACACAGCACGCTAGGCTCTCTCACTGTCTTATAGACTCCCAAACTAGAAGTTCTCTATTTCTAAGAAAATGACATGATACTAAAGGAGGAGACAATAATAACTCCAAAGCCAAACATCAAACAATTGCATACCAGGTCTGTTTAAGCATTACTGACTTACCTCAAAGGCATTTTTCTTCTTTTAAAACAAATGATTTGCCTAAACTTGACAAACTCTCTTGTTCATGCTCTGTCACTAGCATAACACCTGAACAAAATAAATGTTAAAAGTTCTTTCTTAAGTTCTAAAAATACTAAAAAAACTTTTCTATGGTGATAAGGGCATACTAAAAAGGGAGAAAGGAATGGGAAAAAAGATTAAAGGAATTGGAAGTTATTTTTAAAAGAATGAACAATTATTACTTTTAATTTGGCTTTAATAGTGTACTTTTAAAAAAACCAATATTTGTTAGCAGCATGACGGAACATAGTGAGTTCAGAAATACCTGGGTCCAAATACCAATCTCCTCAACCCCGACAAGGGGAAGGGTCTTGTGTTGGGTCTGGGGTAGCCAGCAACAGAAACAGATCATGGCAAACTCAAACAAAAGGGAATGTATTGGAAGCATGCCAGGTGCTCTCAGAACCTGTAGTTTTGAGAACTTAGGAAAGAGAAAACAAGACAAAAATCTAGATTGAGGAACATAGAAACTCAACAGTTTTTACAGCATAAATAGTCTCATCTAGACATGCCTTTGTGTGGACCTTGACTTCTACCAGTCTCACTGTTCACATTCCAAAAATGGAGTGTCTAATTGTATTTTAGGTCTCGTACTGTCCCCATGACCAAGTGTTGGTGGGTCCCTCCACAGAGCTCCGGCAGACTATATTTAGAAGAAAATGGTATTCCTATGTGGTTAGGAAAGGGGAAGAGGTCCTGAGCAGTCAGGAACTAATCAATCTCCACTAGTGACCTCAAAGAAATCAAATATATCAACCTATAAAATGCGACAGAAAATGACCCTTATTCCCCGACTTAAAAGGATTCTTACGAGGCTCCAACAATGCAATATATGTAGCATATAAGAGCTTTGAGGACCGTAAGGCACCCAGCCAATGTTAACATTTCATCACAAGGACACGAGCTGGAAAAGAAAGTATGAAAACACACAGTAGCAGATGTAAATCTGAGGAAAATAAACTAAAAAGCCAACACAAAATGTAAATCAGAGCCTTTATGAGTTTTGTTCATCCTAATATAGTACCTACTTCCTAAGGAAATTTTTCTTCTGAAATAGCTTGTAGGAACTAAACAGAAAAGGCCTTGTTGATAGAATTTAATGAAGTATAATAATTATATATAATTGTAATAATGTGTGAATATTTGTTTATTCTAATATAAGAGACTCCTTTTTACATGAGAAAAAAATTTCCCCCCCAAAGGAAGCAGATTATCAAATAACTATTCAGATATTTCAAGAAATAGAAATTTATTTGAATGTATAGAAGACATCATACTGGCAAGTAGTGTTTTTGTTGGTTTGTTTGCAAATTGGTCAGCTTCTCTTTACCTGAGAAATGGAGTTCTCAGATAATTTATTCTTGAGCAAATGAAAAAAATCAGTCAGGCATCAAGTTAGTTTCTGTTAGCCATAAATTGTGAATTCTCTTAGTTTAGTTTTCATAATTGGGTAAGTAGTCAAAAAAATAAAAACATTTGCAATTAAAATTTGTAACCAGAAATACAAGTTAAAAAATATGTCCCTTTAATTTTTTTGATATAACAATGTGAATGTAGTTAATGTCATTGAACTGTACAGTTAAAAATGGTCCATTTTATGTTATGCATATTTTACCACAGTTAAAAAGTTTAAATATACTATTGAACAGTTCTCATATGATTAGTCTCATTTGGCTTATTTTCTTCTGATAATAAAACCAAACCAACAATTTCTATTCCATAATAAATGTGCAACTAGTGGTAACTATGGGTCATATTCTGGTTCAGATACATATTTCGAGTGTAATTCTGACATTCTCTGAACACTAAAGCTCTTAAGATTCATTTAATGAGATCAAACAAAACTATCTTTAAAAACAAAGTCATGAATTATATTTTTAGTAATTCACAGTCCAAATGGTTATACATTCTTAACATTTAAAGTTTTCTGCTACATCTCATTTTACATAACAGTTTTTATTGTTTCCACATTTAAAAACTTCGTAAGTGTCAGCTATTTTCTTTGTCTCACATTGCTATCCATAAGGAGGAGAGAACAGTAGGGATCTGAGACACCATGGGGTGAGTGGGGCGGGTGGCAAGTCTGGTAGGGAGGGAGCAGGAACAGGAGAGAATTAGAGGGGTGCAGGAAGAAACACACGGAGGCCCTGGCTGGTGGAGCTCAGTGGATTGAGCACGGGCCTGTGAAGCGAAGGGTCACTGGTTCGATTCCCAGTCAGGGAACATGCCTGGGTTGCGGGCCAGATCTCCAGTAGGGGACACATGAGAGGCAACCACACATTGATGTTTCGCTCATACGCTTTCTCCTTTCCTTCCCTTCTCTCTAAAAATAAGTAAATAAACAAACGCCGAGGACAGGAATGCCACATGGACCTTCCTGTCCTTGCCACGTTGACCACGTCCTCCCTCAAAGAGTCACCCAACTAATCATAACACATTTGTCTTGTATAAACTCCCCCTTTTAGGATGATGTTTAGAGCAAATGGGTAAAGCACATACTCTGAAGGGAACAGTGTGGCAAGTGTCACAGAAATGATAATGCGACTACCAGTTTATGAAGGAGTCAGGACTATTCTGACATTGTACCGAAAGGAAAACATGAAAAAGGAATCAGCATCTTTGATGCTGAAGGTAAATGTGATGTGTTATCTCTACAGTTTTAAATAGACACAGCAAGCAATGCTACCTTGTTGCCTATGAGACCCCCTCAATCTATTTACTACTAGACATAGGGACAGATTAATGGTAATGACCCTTTGCCCACATGTCCAGTTTCCTAGAGAATCCCAATAGACATTGGCTGAAAACCTGGGATTATACAAAATACAGTTTGAAAATGACTGCCCCCTTATACTTGACAAACAACATAATTTGGCACATTTTTCTATAGTTGTATACCCCCAGTGACTTCCCAATGAGCTAAAAACATTTCTGTGGTCACTGAAAGTAAAAGGGACGGCAACTGAGAGATATCTGGCTAAGTTCATGTCATACTGTTATGTTCAGGTTCTTAGAAACAGATAGCTTTTGAAAATTATTCTGCTGACAATTAAAACTCACATTATTTGATATTTTCCAGTATCAATGAAACTTCAAACACTATATATTATAGTAACTCAGATACCTTTCTGTTCAGGGGTGACTGCTGAGATTACATCCTAAGAACCCTAAAACACCAATCCAAAAGAACCTATGCACCACAATGTTCATAGCAGCACAATTTACAATAGCCAAGAGCTGGAAGCAACCTAGGTGCCCATCAGTAAATGAATGGATCAAAAAATTATGGTTCATATACACAATGGAATTCTAAGCAGCAGAAAGAAGGAGCTCCTACCCTTTGCAACAACAAGGATGGAACTGGAAAACATTATGCTGAGTGAAGTAAACCAGGTGTTGAAAGACAAATACCATATAATCTCACCTTTAACAGGGAGCTAAACAACAAAACAAACAAGCAAGCAAAATATAACCAAAGACACTGAAATAGAGAACAGGCAGGGACAGTGACCAGAAGGAAGAGGGGAGGGAATTTCAGGGGAAAAAGGGGAAGGATTCACAGGAACTAGTATAAAGGACACATGGACAACAACTAAGGGGGGTGGGAATGGGAGGGAGGAAGTGGAAGTGGGGAGCACTGGGGGGGTGGGCTGGGATGGGAGTAAAAGACAGAAAACTGTACTTGAACAATAATTAAATAAAAAATAAATTAAAAGTTTTTAAACCTTTATCAGGTCACCACACACCCTCAGTAAGACAGGTGACCTTTGAAGTGTCCCTGACACTCATATTACCACATCAAGATGCAAAGCAAAATCGGCTCTGTCTAAATGGCAGCCCAGTAAACTAAACAAATGTATCCTATGACACTCCCCTACATAGCTGATTACTTAAAGTTCTGGGAAATGAACAAAACTCTTATTTCAGTCTACCATCACTTGCTCGCCAAAGCAAAAATCCAAAGTAAAACTCTTTCCCTGCTGTGAGCAAATTGCTTCCATTAACGTTAAATGCACTTCTCATGTTTGCAGCAGTTTTTCACTGTTTCACAGATAACTTTAAACAGAACATATTATAAAAAAGTGATAAACAAATATCCCGTGAAGGTGGCTGGAAAGAAATCCTTAAATAACTAATGATTTTTGATATTTTTTTATGAACCAGCCTTTAACAACCAATCAAAATTTACTATTTTTGTGTTCAAGGTTCATCTTTTTAAAGACTATTTACAAATGTGACCAAAATACAGAAGCAAACAGTCCCTCTAAACAATAAAAAGCCCAGCATTTTCTGAGCAACTATTCCTTTGTTTTCTTCTCAGAACAATTTATTGTCACCATTATCTACAAAACAGTCTTCCAGAAACAAATAAAGCCTGGCACCATGGAAGCAGTTTAAGTTTGTTTGCTCATGACTGAACCTCTGTGGATAGAAAACAGTTATCTCTCTGCTCTTCTAGATACAAAAAACCAAAATTATGTACACTATACACTTTGGCAATGACATGTAAGAAGTACACGTAGTCTGAGGAAATCCAAAAGGATGATTGAGGATATTAACATTATGGTGACAGATTTGCCTAAGCCATTTAATATTGTTCTACTACTTCTGACAGGTTATTTCTTCCTAAATCTTAGCTTCAGCCCCTAATTTCATAACTGAGAGAAGCACTATATTCTTAATGAGATTAAAGTTATTAACATGTCAACCAAGCCTTTGTGTAACAAACCTACTTCTTTCATCTGCCTTTCTTCTAAATTCAGTAATATTTTTCCCTTGTCTGGGACAAGTTGACATAGGGGGCTGAATGGAATGAGACTGGCTGAGCTTCCAGACCTTGATGTTTCCAATCATAGTCTGTGCAGCTCAAATGTTTTCCAAGTTTCAGGGTCTGCCTTTTGGTTTCCGCCGAGGACTCAAATCATGTGGATTCCTAAGGATGCCTCCCCGTACATTACCATCAACTTTACAATATCATGAGGTTTTTATAGATACTTCAGGACAGTTAGTCTTCAATAAAAAAATCTCGTTTCTGCATTTTATATCAAATTCAGCAATCTTAAATTCTGATTGGCATTTGTATTGATATACTACTGTTCAGGAACTGCCATTTTGTACCTATGGCAAACCATGTACCAATTGAGAAGTCTAGGTTTAAATTTCCATTTTTTCCCCACTACAACGTTTCAGGAAACTCATTTGGCTGGCATTTATGCCATGGCGCTGTGCTAGGAATCAGGTAAACTAGACAGGTTTGCTTCCTCCGGGAGCTGGCACGCCACGGAGAGAAATGGAGAATATATATACGATCCAAGTTAAATAGTCCAAATATAAACAATATCATAAGGCAGGATAATGACAGGTTAATCCTGGTGTCCTCTTATTCTCAGTAAATCCCTCTGCTTTTTTACAGAATCTTATTTTATGGAAGACCCATCCCCTCCAGCCTTCTTTATGACTTGGTACTTTACAGGTGCCCCTTCTTTTCCATCATCAGTCTTCTCCTCTACAGGCATAGCTCATTTTAGTGCACCTCACTTTACTGTATTTTACAGATCTGGCATTTTTTTTTTACAAATTGAAGGCACCACCCTGTACCAGCAAGAAGATTATGACTCACTTTGTTGCGGTAGTCTGGAACCAAGCCCACACTAATTTTCAAGGTATATTTGCACATAGCATCATTCCTATTAGCATACAACATGTCCTGGTGTTGTTCATCTTGAAAGAAAAAAAAGCACTGTGATTGCACGTGTACTCCCTGATGCCCATCCCACTTTTTCTGCTCTCTTGTACACTGAACTTCTCAAAATCACCTCACCTCATGCCTCAGCCTGCGTCATGTGGCTTCTGTCCCCACTGCTATAACCAAATGCTCTTGGCAAATTCGAAGATTTAAAATGCCAAATATACCGGGTTCTCTAGTATCTTCAAATTTTAACAATCTCACCAGCATTCAACCTCCTTGCTCACTTCTTCCCCAAAGACCCCTGTCTCAGCCGCTGTGACATCGTTGCCCATTTACCTCTCTGGTTGCTCTAAGTTTCCTCAGATGGTCCCTCTACCAGATAGATCAGCAAGGTTCTTACCTGGTCCCTCTTATCTCTTTATAAACGGTCATCCGAGTTAACATCATTTATTCCTAGGACTTTAAATACCATCTATAAACAGATAACACGCAGGTTATCTGGAACTCTGACTTCTCTTCTCGACTCCAGTGATACATGTCACTAACCAACTTCATATCACAATCTAAAAACCGGTGTTGTCAAAAATAGACTTGTGACTTTTCTCCAAAGCCCATTTTTCTTGTCTTCATGATTTCTGTGAATATTACCATCCATTCAGTTATCCAACCCAGAAACATGGGATCCATTTTTTATTCATTTGTCTCTCTTTACACTCACATAAATCCCTACTGCAAGCCCAACTGCCTCTCCTACTAAAATACATTAGAAAACTCAGTCAATTTCTTCCCATCTCCATTGCCACCAAGCCGCTCCAGGCCATCTTTGTTTCTCATCATTGTTTCCACAATAGTCTCTCACTTCCTCTTACCTCTCCCAACTATTGTCTGCAAAGCATTTGGAGAGAATCCAGCAATACCAATCAGCTCACATTATTTGCCTGCTTCAAACTCAATGGTTTTTCACCATACTGAGAACAAAATCCAGCCTCTTACTTTGACCCACAAAGGGCTACATACCTGACACTCTGATCCTCCCCAAAAACCCCTCCCAGCACTTTCTAGCTCATTCTCTGGCTGCAGCCTACTGGGCCTCTTTTAGTTCCTCAAACACATCAGAGTCTTCACTGTTTAAGACGCTGTGCATATGCTATTCTCTCCATGTGGAATGCTCTTCCTATAACTGGATTTTCCTCCTCCTTCAGTTTGTAGCAGTTTAAGTGCCCTTTCTTTAGAGAGGCTTTTCCACACCTCTTGTGGCAGTGTATTTCCATTGCACTTTGTATATCACAGTTATGTTTTCATCCACTTATTTACTGACCGTGTCTCCTCTTGGCTCCAACCTGCATAAGCATAGTGGTGAGCTCAGCACCTGAGACACTACCTAGCAGCTAATAAACAATCAACAAACATTGGTTTAATGAATCAGCTTTATAAGAATATGAGACCTTTTATACTGGGGAAGTCAATATCTCTCCAGCCCTGCCAAATTTTCTTCCTAATACCATACACTACCATAGGGACTTTCACATATTACCTAACTGCTTTTCTCAATATATTTTGAAAGTCAGTTATTTACCAAATTGTGCATATCAAACAACTGAGGAGAAAAAGTATGTTGCTTGTTATAATACAGTGTCAGGGATGGAATTCAAACCTATCTGTTAACTCCTAATCTTTTGAAGCCCTTTTGAATATACCCAGAGCTGGCTTCATGGGTGTGAGAACCTCTTTGTTTAAAACTCTCACTTCCATCTAAAAATTCTTCATTTCTGACCACAGGCCACAGCCTTTCATTTCGCACTGGGCTCCACAAAGTGGAGCAGGCAGCTGGCCCTGCCTGCACCACAGGTTTTGTTGTAAAGACTTTCCTAAATTTACTCCCAATACTTTGGCATTTTCTTACTTGGAACAATTTAGGATCTAAGTACCCTGAAGGTACCACTGTGTTCCCAGGTGTAAGGCATTTGCCAGTGTTAAGGAAATTTCCAGACCTAATCCCAGAGGTAATTCACTACAAGCATCTTTCATTTTATTGAGCTTCACAGATTTTTTAAAAACAAATTAAAGGCAAGATCCTCCACCAGCAAAAAGATTACTGCTCGCTTTATTGCAGTGGCCAGGAACCGAATCCACAATATCTCCCAGGTGTGCCTGTATTTCTCTTTCTCTTGTTTTGAGAAATATCTGCTTACATTTATTTTATATCTCTCATTAAATCAGATCTCATCCTTGGATAAAAGATTACTTTCTCACCTTCTTTCCAATTCCATGAAACTAGATTATTTTAGAAGTTCTTAGTCTAGAATCCAATGAAAGGTTTTGTCTAATAAATTATATTGCCCTGGTTGGCCATTATTCAGGAACTCACCAAAACCACAAACAATTGAATTCATGGAAAGCATTCCCTTTCTCCATGGGGGAGAAGTTCCAAGACCCCAGTGAACACCCAAAACCAGAATGGTATCAAACCCTTTATATACTCTTTTTCCCTACACATACATACCTGTGATAAAGTTCAATTTATAAAGTAGGCACAGTAAGTGATTAATAATAGCTAATAAAATATACTAGACTAGAATATAATATATACTATAGAATGTATTAAATGTATGGAATATAGAGAATAAAATATACTATAAAATATACTATAATAAAAGTTAAGTAAATGTAGTCTCTCTCAAAATAATCTTATTTCCTGAATGGATTTGTTCTTACCTTAGATCTTAACACCCTCAGCACACATTTTTTTTCCACTTTCCTTATTAAGTTGAGAACTTTCACCTTTCCATTCCATGGAAGTGCTTTACACACTCTCATTGGCATATCCAAACTGCCAGCACCACTACTCTTGCACTGCAGGGCCATTGTCAAGTAAAATACGGATTATATACTTGACCACAAGCACTGAGATGCCAGGACAGTCTGATAATCGGCTACTAAAGTGACTAATGGGTGGGCAGTGTGTGGTGGGGAGACGCTGGACAAAGTGGTGATTCATGCGCTGCGTAGGAGGGAGCAGGACGGCACGATTTCATCATGCTACTCAGAATGGCAAGTGAGTTAAAACTTAGGAGGTGTTTATTTTTGGACCTTTTCCCTTAATTTTTTCAGATCACAGTTGACCGCAGGTAACTGAAACTGCAGAAAGCAACACTACGGATAGGAAGACTACTGTACCTTACAGCGACGCCTTCCTCACTATAATTTTCTTCTTAAGTGGTCAGTGATTCTGTACTGTGCCATGAAGCCTTTCAGTTACTGTTAATAACAGTGACGTTGCGTACCTGTCCTGTAGCCTTCCACATATTCCTCTGAAGTTCGCGTTGGTCAGGGCCTCTCAAAGTGCCGTGCCCAGAGCGGCAGCAGCCAGCCCGCATCTGCGAACTTGTTGTTCAAAGTGCAAATTCTCAGACCACTCCTCAGGTCTATTTAATTAGAAACGGCCGCAGGAAGGTGGTTTAACAAGCCTTTCAGGTGATTCTGATACACGCTAGTGTTGAGCATAGCCATCACAGATATTTATTGAAATAGTGGTATTCAAATGTGGGTCATCATCTAAATCACCTGGGGAATCTTTTCAACTTATAGTTGACCCTTGAAAATTTTAGTTTTGAATTGTGCAGGTCCACTTATACCTGGACTTTTTTTTTTACAGCTGACCCTAGCAGCTCTACTGACCTGGACAGTTCAAACCCAAGTACTGCTCAAGGGGCAGCTGTCTAGCAGTCCCAGGCTTGCCACAGGATACGAAGTCCACAGGGATGGCGTGGGCAGTCCCCAGGTGACTCGGATGGCCAGCAGGTTTCAGAACCCTCCTCTAATGCAGTTGCTGTTTAAAATCAGTTGCACATTTCGATTTGATGAGCAGTTTTACCATTTCATCGTTGAGTTCCTTCAGATTACTTTTCATTGATGTAACTCTGCAGAGCTTGACAGATTTAATCTAAAACTACTTGTTCTGATGCTCTGGCATGTTTTAGCAGACAAATTTGAAATAAAACAAGCCTAAAAGTCATATTTTGTGAAAAAGAAAACACAAATTTTTAAAATATAGCAGTAACAAAAACAAATTTATATTGTCTCATAAGTGATTTTAACCTTTCAGCACATTTTTAATATATTATAATCATTGAATTGCCCCAGGTTTCAATAACTGGCTTCTTGGCTTAGTTTAATATAAAGAACATTTTGAAGCATACTGAGGATATTGAGGACCTACTATGTGCACAGTACTGTACATCATCTGTTAATCAAATTTCACCCTGATCATAAGCCAGAGGAAAGCTGGGGTGAGAAAATTTTGACTAATTGTACATCTTCACCACCACCCCCAACTTATTCTTCCCAAACTTCCTTTTATATTCTTCAGAAAAATGAGTAATTTTTTTTCTGATAGCTCATCTGTCATCTTTTCTCCATCTTTCAGGAAAGTGATGGATGAAGACAAAAAAAGAATGAAAGAAAAATTACATCTTTTTTTATTGCATCCATTTCTTATGAGTACAGAATATAGAGACAGGCAGCCTGATGTCAAACTCGAACTTCATGACATTAATCAAGTTCCTTAATATCACTATACCTTAGCTTCTTCACCTATAAAATGGATTAGGTTATAAGAAACAAATGATTCAATAAATGTAAGCCTCACAGAAAATTTTTTTCTAGCACATAGAGCTCAATATGTTAGTAACTATTACTAACATCCCCATGTCACTGCTTTTTGCCATTTTAATTTGCAAATCCACATTTACCTACATCCTAGAGCCTAGGCCCAAGAACTCATGTGATCCTGCCTCCAACAAAACATCCTGCTGTCCTGTTCTTGCTTTTCTATGATACTTACAGTCTATCCTGCAAAGCTGGGAGTTGTTTCTAACTTCCTCTGTCATTCTTTAATTGGTACACATCTCCCCAGTTCATTGTAGTATAAAGGGAACATTGTGGACATAGGCTTGGGTTCAAATCTTTATCTCCTTCCCCTCTTCTCCCAGCTCACTCAGCTCCAGTGTCTTTCATCTTCTCGGTCCTTTAATACTCCTCTGCCTCAGGATACTTGTACTTGCTGGTCTCTCTGCCTGGAACATTCTTCCCCAGGTTATCCCCATTGCTTGCTCCCCTGCTTCATTCTGACATCTGTCCTCTACAATTCCCTCTAGTTAAAACAGTGCCCTTCTGATTTTCTACCTCCCTCCTTGCTTTATTTTTCCTCAGAGTACCTATAATCACTAGACATTTTATTATATATTTATTGGCTAGTTTATGTATCTTCTGTCAGTCCTGACCAGAATATGACCTCTGGGAGGGCTGAACCTTGGTACAAAGGAAACGACGCTTTCCTAATCGGGTTGCTATATGGATTGAATGTATAAAATATAAAATTGTTATAAATATTAAAAAGCCTAACAAAATGCTGAGCATATAACAAATGTCCACTTTCTCCCTTTTCTTGTGATAACAGATGAAGAAGGTAGCACATGTTGCTTCTCATATTTTCTTACTACCATGTCATGCCCCCCAGTAGTGTCCCAGAGACCTGAGAAAAAAGAATGAAAACTCTTCAATTGTATGGTCATTATTTAGACTTGCAGCAAAAGTTAGGACATCCTAATTAGATTTGAAATATAGCTGGCTGTGAAAATATAAGCATATACTTCTTATGCACACACAGATTAAATGGGAATACTTATAAAAAGAGATGTTTTGATTAAATGATTTTTCTACTTCATCATCAACTCAATTTTCACCCATTGAACTTATCTCTTCCTGGTCTTTATCAGTTCCTTGCCTTAATCAGTAGGAAGCATGGAACACAAACCCACTTTCTCTTGTATCTGAGTACAACATCTTTGCTGAACGTGTTGTTATGGACACCGATTCCCATCTGATATAATTGAAGACATTAAAGTTACAGCATTTTGGCCCGACTCTATTCTGACCTCGCCATGAACCAAGGTAATTACTTCTTTCAAACTAAACCCTAGTAAAGGTTCTTATTTAGCTCTTATTTGTCATGTTTTTCTAATTTTAAATCACACTATTAGAAGACACACAGAGAATCTATTTAGCAAAAGTTCTACCCTCAAATTTTGCTCAAATCCGAAGTGTCCTAGATCTGGTTTTGATTGATATCACATAAAATAACCAAAGTTTATTTACAACTTGAAAGAATAAGTAAATGATTCAACACACTAAAAATAATGAAGGAAAGCCTTATGATCATGTAAATCCAATTGTTTCCCTATTTTTACTGAAAAACATTAAGAGAAGTAGCATCAAGAATATCGCGTTTTTCTTTATTCAATGGTTTATTCCTTTAACTAAGCTTGTTTGCAAGACTGCTGACAACAGTCTCATCGCTTTCATGATTTAGTTCTCCTCTGAGTAGAGTCACCATCCATAGCAGCCCTTAAGCCAGCTACATAAACAAATTAGGTTTGTGCGGGCAAAAGACGCGTAAAAACGGTTTACACTGCTTTAATCATCTTATCCCTAGCTCACAAGTCAACCATGTACTGAAAAAAATTAAAGATGCATTTGAATTTTATCTCTGCCATTTCCCAGCTATCCTAGTTAATACTTACTTGACTTCTCTGAAATTTAGTTTCTTTCTCTGTGCTTTGGGCATCCAAATAAAACCTACCTCAGAATGGTATTGAGAAGATTATGGAAGAGATCATTGAAAGGGCCTGGTATTTTCAAATGCCAAAACAGTGCTCATTTTTCTTCCCTTCTTCATTGTTCCTCTGTCCAGGATATGAAACACCTAAGTAAGGAGTATTTTCACTATGCTCTTTCACTTATTCTACACACTAGTACCAAGTTTCACAGCAGGCCAGACAACTGAGCAAGATTTGGGAGACACTGATAGAGAAAATACCTTCCCTGTCCCAAATGAGGTCCTAAACCAAAGGGCTAGGTTTTATTCCAGGTATGTCTAAGGTGATGTTGGACAATCAGACATTTTCCCCAGGAAGAATAAATAATGCCTGGCCTTCGAAAGCTTGTACAGTGTGTATGATTCCCAAACTCTGTGGTAATACAATATCCTGTGAGTCACCTCACAGCTCAGATCGATGCAGGACCGTGATGTTATCAGACCAGCATGGTCGCCTGTCTCCATCAGCAGACCCGAAGGCACCAGTCGGACAAGATATGGTATGGTCTCAAAAAAAAAGTTTACCTCCCCCAACTGTATGGAATGGGCAAGGAGAAAAAAGTAGGACTTAGCCATTATTTATCGCTTGTTCCTCCTGCATTCATTTTCATAGTCAATTTATCTGGAGTAGGTGGTCTTCATAACATGGATTAGGCTCTGGTTTTAGTGACTATTACCACTGCATTCTATAGTTACATCAAATAATTTCATATCGCTTTGAAACAATGAGCTCTTCTTGTAGCTGCAACCCAAACTGTTTCCACTTTGTCCTAGGTGGTGGTCATTTGGGTCAGTAATATTCATCTTTTAAATGAAAACTAATTTCATTTACGTGAAGGTATCTACTAGTTTTCTGTGCTTAAAAACATTTATTTCCCAAAAAATAGCTGCTGATAATAAGAACAAGGAAAAGCAATCTTAAAATGTATATTTTTGTTTAAAATGGATTTTTACATAGAGGAACAACTCCCTGATATCAAATCAAAACAAATGGGAATAGACTTTATTCTGAAACTGGCACTCTCACTGGGCAATGGACCAGTGACAATGAACATCCGTCAGGTCCAGTCATGCTCCCTCCCTCAGTAATTCCTGAGGGGCTTTGTTATGACAGACTTTACAAAGACAACAAAAAGAGAATAAAAAGAATACAGTTAACTTCCCAATTGCCTTAAACTTAATCACATATACATAGCCGTAGCCATAGGAAAACCGCCAGTCAGAAATGATGACGGGAAATGTCTCTATCTCGAGTCAGAGTCTGAACCTTTTGTCTTTACCTTGCTATGGACATGCTTTTCAGCTTTCTCTGGTTTCTGCTCCATGTTTCACTGGTATGTCTTTGTAGCCACTAGTAACCAACTGTAGAATTTCTGGGCTTTCATGTCCTACTACTTGCATACAGAATCCATCAGTTGTATATCTTCAAATACATCAGTTAATTTTTCCCTAATTTTGAACACATGCTGAAATTTCAAGTTCTAAACATCCATGTATAATTGGATGATTATTTTTGGTACATAGCCCAAGAATACCTGCTATGAATGCTATAGTCAGAATACTTTTATCTCTATCTGTTCATCCATAGCTCCCTTTCTCCCTCTCCCCCTTCCTCCTACTCCCTCCTGTTCTCTCTCTCTCTCTCTCTCTCTCATCTGGGATAAGAAGATAGGAAGACAGCAGCTCTAGGCCAGTGTACCTCTCACTCCCAAGCTCTCTACTCTCCTAATTTAGAGGTTTCATGCACCATGAAAAAGTCCCCAATTTCACCACAGAATGTCTTCTATCATGCGACAGCTGGTCTAGGGAAAACAATTGACTTGCTGCTTCCCCAAAGTTTTATGGTTTAATTATTCACTGCCTGATTTGCTGTGGCTCAGGCAATCACAGTATGGGACTCTAAAAATTACTATCAAATATTGCTTTAAAGATAAAATACTTCCTTTAACATAACAGCTTCTTCAGTAGTATTTCCAGTAATTTGGTCACAATTTGTTCCATTTTATACTGATTATATTATAATATAGAAATGTATCAGTTTAACATGTTGTATACCTTAAATTTTACAATGTTGTATGCCAAATATGTTTCAATAAAAATTAAATTGGCATTTTTCCTTTTTTATTATTTTTGAATCTCATTGTTGTTCAAGCACAGTTTCCTAACTTTTGCCCCTACTTCTCACCCCCATCCCAGATATCCCTCCCTCCCTCCCCTGTTTTCACACCCTCCTTGTTTTCATCCACGTGTCCTTTATAGTTATTCCTGCAAACCCTTCACCCTCCTTTTCTCCCCATTATCCCCTCCCATCTCTCCTCTGGTTACTGTCAGTGTCTATGGTTATATTTTGCTTGCTTGTTTGTGTTGTTGATTAGGCTCCCGCTAAAGGTGAGATCATATGGTATTTGTCCTTCACCATAAATGGGCATGTTTTTAAAAAGATTAAATTTCTCACATCATTTGACCTTAGCATTTTGAAGACTCTTATCTATTGCTATGTCCTAACCTGGTGCTAACTATTCATCCTCTTTTCTTTCCTATTAAAACTAATCTATAATAATTATCTACTATTATAATGATTATTGAGTAAAGGAGACACACACTTATATGAAAAATTAGATGTCCTGAAATAACAGGGAAAAATTATAATGGCCCTATTTAAAAAAGAGTTGTAATTCAAAATTCCAAGTAAAAGGTTATTTTCATTTGTTAAGAAGAATAAAATTAACAAAATATTTACAAAGTAGCAAAAATTGAACTCTGCAAGATATTTGCAAGCTATCTGCAAAAATTGAACTCTGCAAAAAATATTGTTTTAAATAACCAAAAAATTATGTTACCTGTACAACTTCAATTCAGTGAATCAAAACCTGAAAATTCCAACATTTGTTTATTCATAGGACCAATGAGTTGATTTTCTCATTCATTTGGCCAGTCTTACCAAGCTTAATAATGGTAAGCTTGGTAAAGCTGTGGGAGTGAGACCAATAACTGAATTAAGATAATTTTAATATACTATGAATACATTATTTACTTATAATTGCTAACTAAATATACCTGTCATGCTTATAATATACTGCATCATACTATATATATCCTTGCACCACAAGTAAGTCTTCCAAAAGTCTTTTTCACATTTGTTTCTCCTGTAGCATAAAGTTTTATCTTGTACAGAGTGGGTGCTCATTAAAATGTATGTCAAAATAAAATATTATATCCCAAAATCTAGTGGTAGGAAAGGTCATTTTCACTCTACAGACATCATTATGAATTCAACACTCAGAAAACAAAAGTGTAAGTTTCAGTTATGCAGGATAAACAAGTTCTGGACACCTAATGACTAAATGTGCCACTTGATGACTACAGTTAATAATAGTGTATTATGAATATATACTTGCAATCTAAAAAAATTAACTATGTCAGGTGACCAATATGTCAATTAGCTTGATTGTGGTAATCATTTCACATGCATAACATCTCAAAGCATCATGTATATAATTGTATATATTTAAGGTAAGCAGTATACCTTAAATCTATACAATTTTGTCAATTATAGCTCAATAAAGCTGTGGGAGTGAGGCAAAGAATGCAGTGTATCCTCATTTATTCTGTTTTTTTGTTTGTCAGCGGAAACTTATCCCAAATAGATGAGTTTTTTTTCTTTTTTTCCTTCTTTTTACATGTCTATTTATTTATTTATTTAATTGTTGATCAAGTAAAGTTGTCTGCATTTTCTCGCCTCCACTTTCCCCCACCCCATCCACACCCACCTCCCACCCTCAATTCTACCCCCCTTTGGCTTTGTGCATGGATCCCTTATACATGTTCCTTGATGACCTTCCCCTTTTTCCCTATTATCCCTTCCCCTCTCCCCTCTGGTTGCTGTCAGTTTGTCCTTTATTTCCATGTCTTTGGCTCTATTTTGCTTGCTTGTTTGTTTTGTTGATTAAGTTCCACTTACAAGTGAGTTCATATGGTATTTGTCTTTCACTGTCTGACTTACTTCACTTAGCATAATACTCTCCAGTTCTATCCATGCCCGTCAGGAACAATAGGAGCCCCTTCTTTCCTTTTGCTATGTAATATTCCATTGTATAAATGTAAAATAGTTTTTTTTCTTAAGATTTATTTATTTATTTATTTATTTATTTATTTATAGACAGAGGGGAAGGGAGGGAGAAAGAGGGAGAGAGAAACATCAGTGTGTGGTTGTTTCTCACATGCTTCCTACTGGGGACCTGGCCTGCAACCCAGGCATATGCCCTGACTGGAAATTGAACCGGTGACCCTTTAGTTCACAAGCTGGCACTCAATCCACTGAATCACACCAGCCAGAGCTAACATAGTTTTTTGATTCACTCATTTACTGATCGGCACTTAGGTTGTTTCCAGCACTTGGCTATTGTAAATTGTGCTACTATGACTATTGGGGTGCATACATTCTTTTGAATTGGTGTTTCAGGATTCTTAGTGTATAATCCCAACAGTAGAACTGCTGAGTCAAAAGGCAGTTCCCAAATAGATGAGTATTTATCAGGGGTTTAAAGACTCCTTAAACAGAGCATCTTTCATCACCATCTTCGAAACTTTGTTTAGTAAAGTTTTAACAAATGAAACTGATAACTTAATGCCTATGAAAAACAAAAGAATGGCCTCCCTAAGTGGTCCATATTCTAATCTCCAGAACCTGGGAATATGTTACTTTATATGGCAAAGGGAATTAATGTTCCAGATGGAATTAAGGTTGCTAATTATCTGACTTTAAAGCGGGTCCAATGTAATCATAAGGGTTGATAATGTGGAAGAGAAAGGGAGAAGAGAAGGTCAGAGAAAGCCATGTGACGATGCAAGCAGTGGTCAACGATGTGCAATCAGGCTTCCACTGAAGAAAGAGAAAGGAACATAGCCCTACTGACACCTTAATTTTAGTCTAGAGAAATCTGTATCAGACTTCTGAAGTACAGAACTGTAAGATCATAAATTCATGTTGCTTTAAGCCATGAACTTTGTGGTAAGTTCTTAAGGCAACAGTTGAAACCTAACACAATGCCCAGGAATTTTTTTTAAATTCTGAGAGCAAAAACTTTAACACAGAAATAGTTAGACAATATATTTTTACATATTCTATTTCCTAATGACAATTTAATTGGCCTCCATGATAAATGAGACAGATATTTTCTGAGAGTTAACAAACTCAATGAGATAATTAAAATCTAAGGCCTGACAGCAAAAAGATCAATGCCACAACAGGAGCCACAATAATAAGAAGCTCCTATTCTTATTATTACTTCAACTCTTCAGACATTGTCTCTCTTAAGCATTTATCTTGACTTTACTATGTGAATTATAATTAGGGGTAAGCAAAGAGTTTATGATGGGAGTTCTGTTTATAAAATTAGTTCATCCAGTAAATTAAAAAAGAAAGAAAGAATTGTGATATTACCATTTTACAATTCCACAATGAAGCAATGAAAATGACCGGGGATCAGCAAACTGCCACCAAGGGCCATGTCTAGTCCTTGTGAGCTGGAAATGATTGTTACATTCTTATGTGGTTTTTCAAATCAAAAGTATAATATTTTACAACATGTAATTATATGAAATTCAATAGCATTTGTTTATAAAGTTGTATCGGTACATAGCTATGTCTATGTATTTACGTAATGTCTATAGCTGCTTTTGAACTGTAACAGCAGAGTTGAGTAGATGTGACAGACTTTATGGTACTCAAAACCTAAAAAAATTACTATTTGGTCTTTTGAATAAAAGAAGGTTGCTAACTTCACTCTAAGATATGATAATCAATGGTAGCTAGTACTTAAAATGAGAGGCAAACAGAATACCTATGAAGTACCCCCCCCCAAAAAAAAACCAATCAGGCATGCTTGTCAAACTATCATTTCACAGGAAATACAATGGACAGAGAAAAATATAAGGTAACACCATTGGGATGTATTCAGCAAAGTATAGAATGTGGGAAACAGTGTAGGACATAAATTTCTTTGATAAATCATTTTCAATAGAAAAAATGTCAAGAGGTGGGGGAAACTATAGACTTAAAAAACAATTGGAATGTGTCAATTTGAACAAACTGGGGTTTAAAAAAAACAGAATTATGAGATCATTAAGGAACTGCAACCTACCTTAATATATAAAGGTATTAGAAAAGTATTAACTTGTTTAAATTTCATTGTAATAAGGAGTCCTTATTCTTCAGATATTTTTAGATGAAGTGATATTTATTGAGCATTTGCTTTTAAAAACATAGTGGGGGTGAAGGAATAGAAAATAGGGACCTACACAGAAATAAACCATGTCTCTATGGTCAATTAATATTCAACAAAGGAGGAAGAAGCATAAAATGGAGTAAAAATAGCCTTTTCAACAAATGGTGTTAGGACATCTGGACAGCTTCACACACAAAAAATGAAACTCAAGCACCAAGTAACAGCATACACAAAAATAAATGCAAAATGGATAAAAGATTATAGATAATAGATAGATAGATAGATACCATAAAAGTTCTAGAAGAGAAAGAAAATAGGCAGGAAGTTTTCAGATATTCTACACAGCAATATTTGCATCTGTAGGTCCCCTAAAGCAAAGGACATAAAGGAAAGAATAAACAAATGGGACTTCATCAAATTAAAAAGCTTCTTCATGGCTAAAGAAAACATCAGCAACATGAAAAGGGAACCAACCATATGGGAAAATATATTTGCCAATTTTACCTTGGACAAGGGTTTGATCTCCAAAATATATATATAGCTCACACCACTCCACACTAGGAAAACAATCCAATTAAAAAACAGGAAAAAGACCTGAACAGACACTTCTCTAAGTACATACAGAGGACCCATAGACATATGAAAGGATGCTCAATATCGGCAGCCATCAGAGAGATGTAAATTAAAACCACAATGAGATTCTACTTTACACCAGTCAGAATGACCATCATAAACAAATCAACAAATAACAAGTCTTGGTGAGGTTGTGGAGAAAAGGGAAACCTAGTACACTGTTGGTGGGAATGCAGACTGGTACAGCCACTGTGGAAAACAGTATGGAATTTCATCAAAGCTTAAGATGGAAGTGCTTTTTTATCCGGTAACCTCAATTCTGGGATTATAACCTAAGAATTCTGAATCACCAATTCAAAAGAACCTATGCACTCCAATGTTCATAGCAGCATAATTTACAATAGCCAAGTGCTAGATACAGCCTAAGTGCCCATCAGTAAAAAAGTGTATAAAAAAAACTGTGGTACATTTACACAATGGAATACTATGCAGCAGAAAGAAAAAAGGGGCTCCTACCCTCTGCAGCAGCATGGATGGAACTGGAGAGTATTATGCTAAGAGAAATAAGCCAGGCAGTAAAAGACAAATACCCTATGATCTATCTATAACAAACCTAATCAACAAAACAAACAAGCAAGCAAAATAGAACCAGAGACATTGAAATAGAAAACAAACTGATAGTGACCAGAGGTGGGAGGTTTTGGGGAAACGGGAATGAAGGGGAAGGGTCATCAAGGAACAAGTGTAAAGGACCCAAGGACAATGGAGTGGGGGGAGGATTGAATGTGGGAGGTGGGCGTGGGCGGGGCAAGGAAAAGTAATGGGGGAAAACTGGGGAGAATTGTAATTGAACAACAATAAAAAAGTTAATAAAAAAGAAAAAATAAGTGCATTGATGAAGCAAGATTTGTCATGATTTGATAATTATTGAAGCTAGGTATGGGGACATGGAGTTTATTATATGACTCCCTCTACTGTTATATATGTTTGAATTTTCCTTAATAAAACTATTTTGAAAAGCTATCTTTCCCAAGAGTCATAAGGTTTATGAAGAGAATAATTTTATAACCATAATTTATTTCATAACATAAAGAACCCAATGTTAAAATATGAAAAGCAATTAATATTTTACATATTAGTATGATATAGATTTCTCATTTTATCTCAAACTGTCAAAATCACCTCCAGTAAAAACATAAAATGATAGACATTTCAGGGACCAGGATCTACTGTAAAAAATAATCATCTTAAAGAAGACAAGCTGATTTTATTTTGGGGATAGGGGGATAAATGGTAATGGAAAAATACAGTAAAAAAGAAACTATTAAGAAAAAAATTGTTTTAACCTGAAGCCTAAAACAAACAATTATTAGCTTTATATTACATCTTGGCTGTAAACAACAACATTCTAATTTTAAAAGAAAACCACAAATAGCACTTCCTCATCAAACAAAGGCAGCTTCTGCTTTTGATATTTGCTGTTAACTCCTCTAGTTAATTCTTTTTTTTTCTTTTTTTTTATTTTATTTAGTTACTTTTCAAGTACATTTTTTTTTCTCTTCCCCCCCCGCCCGGTCTCCCCCCTCCCTCCCATTCCCCCCCCCCAGTCCTCATCTCTGTGTCTTTCATACTTGTTCCTCAAAATCCCTCCCCCTTTTTCCCCTTAAGTTCCCTTCCCTCTCCCCTCTGGTCGCTGCCCACTTGTTCTCTATTTCAGCGTCTTTGTTTTTATTCTGTTTGCTTGTTTGTTTTATTCTTTAGCTTCCTGTCAAAGGTGAGATCATATGGTATTTGTCCTCTAGTTAATTCTGTAGTTAAGTAGCATTCCATTTAATGAGTAGCTCTTGTCAGACACTGAACTAGCCACACACATCAATACACAATGTCCATTACGCATTCATCCTGGGGGCAGGTATTCCCATCTTCCTATTTTATAGTTAAGGCACTGAGACACAGAAAAACTAAGTTGAAAAACCAGTTGAGGACCTAAGTCAAACTGGAAATCCAGTCTGTCTGAGTTCAGTGTCAATACAATCTTAAAGCAGAAAACCAGCACCCCTTCCCTTCAGTCCCTTGAAAAGTTTGGCTCTGTTCAGTGGTAGGACCTAAACACTTTCTCTGGTGCAACTCTAGAGAAGGAGCCCTGGTCCTTATGTCTTCCAAAGAGCAAGCATAGTTACTGATTTCCTGAGCTTATAACCTGTCAAAAATATATGCAGATGAAGAGACAAAGAGACAAGTACAAAGATGTTCATGAATATTGTTTGCAATAGCAAAAAAAGAAAGGAAATAAGCCAATTTTCCCCATAAAGCAATGAGTAAATTACCTGTGGTACTAACAAATGCTGAAATAAGGGACAACATCTACATATAACACCTTGATATACCTCAGAATATATACTGTTGATTAAAAAAAACAAATTGAAAAAGAATATATACTATACAATGCAATTCATGTAAAAGACTTTAAATTACTTATACATCTTTATTAATACATACGTAGTAGAGATTAAAAAATAAATTTATATAAGAACAATAATCCCCAAGTTCAGAATATTTCTTACCTTTGGAAAAAAGAATCAAGAGAATGGTAGGGACATAATTCAGCTGTATCTATAACACCTTAGTTTTTAAAAATAAAGAAAGAAAATATGTCAAATTGTTAACATTAGTTTAATGTGTGTTATGAGTATGTGGACTTTTTCATAATATTTTGTCATTTCTGTACATTTGAAACAATTAAAATTTTAAACAAAAATAAATACAATAAATACTTTTTTCTTCTAAAAGAAGATGGGAAAGAAAAAAAGGAATTCTTCTTATAAAATTGGCAAGAAAAGATACATAGAAATACAATTTTCCTATGGCCACACAGCTAAAAACTGACAGAGTAAGGATTCCAATCTAGATTTGTTTGATTTTAAAGCTACTCTACTGTTTTCTAAAATTAATTCCAATTTCCCTAAAACTCTCAAGTAAAGATGACCCGAATTCCAATTGAGCCTCTTGGGAACGCTTGCCCAGTACAGCCCTCCCTCCTAATTTCTCCATTATAAAGTTTACAGTTAACTCCTAGAAAACTCAACCTTCAAAAAGGACCAACCAAAACTTAGTTGGTTATTACCATGGATGTGTGCCCTTTTATGTGACTATTTTGTGGTTGAACTTCTGATATTCTCAAGAGGCATTTTGAATGAACATGCAATGCCATGACATTGAATGCACACACTGGCAGTTTCTCATGTCAACTCTGATCTCAAATAACTGTTTTTAGGACAATGAAAGTAGTGATTCCCACCTTCGGAAATCTAATAAATTTCCCACATCTCAAGGTTATTGGAGAGATCAAAGTATTGAAGTAGTTGGATATATCAAAGATTCAAAGTAACACTTCAGCAATCTCTGAATTACCAAACAAAAGTTTTCATAAAAATACATATTTTTGTATGATAACAGTGAATTAGTCACTAACATCATAGACTAAACATGTACTAAGTAAAACCTGGGAAGAGGGCAGTAATGACTATCAGAAAGGTATTATTGCCCTCTTTCCAGATCCAAACAACTCTTTTTTCTGTTTCCTTATCATCTTTTAAGGTTCAGTCACCAAGTCTAGGAAACTTTTTTTCTAAACTTCTTATTCCCACCCCTTATAAAGCATCAACTACTTCAACCTTTGCTCTATTGAATTCTCACTGTAAGGCCAGACTCTATAAATCTCTGTCTTGTTGCTTTGTATGTGTGTCTTGCATTAAACTGCCAGTTTTGTTAGGAAACTTGTCCAGTACCTACCATGGTGCCTACCATTTCCTGGCTACTGAATGACTGTTAGATCAATAAAAGTTTGCTTTTTAAAAAACATTGTTCTCTGCAATCCTTCCATTTTTACACTACCAGCTGTTCTCTGGCTGTGCAAATGAAAGAAACAAAATAAAGCCAATGCACAGACCATCACATCTGGTCAGAACAGATGACTATAATGTTTTGCTACTATTTATAAGTGATTTTAATGATTCAATTAAAAAAATATCTCAATAAAGAGTGTCAGGGGGAACTGCTCTAATATATTTTTAAATAATTGAAACCACATTTTGAAAGATCATACAAAGATAGTTTACATGTCAAAATATTTTAATTACTCATTTGCCTCCTAATATATTCACAGCTCTCAAATTAAGGACGAAACAAAATTAAATTTTAATTCACTATGATTGATGAGAAAAAACTTGTTGGTTGTTATATTAATTACCAGGAAAAAGGCATTTCAGAAATGCTTGAACAAAATGAACCATATCAGAAAATGGATTTTTCCCCATCAAAAAAACCACAATGACAAGAGAATACATCTGTATTCCTGAGCAATAAAACTTTGTCCCCTTTTTAGTTTTTTAACACAGTGAGTAACAGGCAGTAGACCAAAATCCACCTGTCAAGAAATGCTTTATTCAGTAATGGCCTAGCACCGCAGGGGACTCATTCTGCTTTCACCAGGAGAGCCCTTTGTGTAACGAGAACAAACTATTAAGGGTTTAATGACACTGCAATAGCATATTAGACACTGAAAAGGGAAACAGGGATTCTTTTCACCAACTTGCTGTTGTTTCCACCACAGCCACCAAGGGATCTACCATCCACACAATGCTCAAGTGGGCAATTGGTTTGGAGATGAGTTTTTCTGACTTTAGCCCTGCCTTGGACTCAGTTTTTTCTCATTTATTTTAAGATCTTGAAGAGCCCAGCTTCAAAACAAGATCTTGAAGAGCCAGAAGTTATCTACTAGACCCAAAGGAGCAAGTCGGCTTCAGAAATAGAAACAGGTTTGTTCATGGGATACTCCTGCACACATAACATCTCAAACAGCTGTGGGGGGAGGGCACTCGGCAACCAGCCGAACTGGACTGATCTGCCTTGCAGCACTGTGTCTTTGGTATGGTCACTGTGTTTTCTATACACTTGCAGCTGCTCACCTCTCTACACAAGGTGTGGTGTTCTGTGGTTGGCATCTGTCCATAAGGGCGACTGTGGCATTAGTGGAAGCAAGAGTGCCATCTAAGGTTGAAAACTGACTCTGATTACAACTCCATCATTTCACTCCCTGAGAACTGCTGCTTTTCATTCTTTTACACGTCTTACTTAGAGAGTAAATTAAATCTGTGACTATTTTTTAAAAAAGGCTTCAGATAGAGGTGAAAATCACCTTTCAAAATTAAAAATACATACATGCCAAGGTAAGCATTTAATATTTGTAACACCAGATGGCACTTTTTGAATTACCTTTCAATAGATCTCCATGCATTTCCATGTAAATAGAATTGAAAAAATAATAAAAAGAACATGAATAATAATACTTGAAGTAGAAATATGAAATTCAGGTCATATAGAATGGAAGCAAAGAAATTTTAAATTACTTTTATGCCTTTTCAGTAGACATTATGTGACACATTAATATCCAGAAGTTTAATTTCATATACCAAATTCAAATATATAATCTTTCATACTAATACACCTATAAAACTGACATTATTTTTAAAACATTGTGTTTATATTTTAAAAAATTATCTGCCTTGGCTGGTGTAGCTCAGTGGATTGAGCATGGACCTGCGAAACAAAGGGTTGCCAGTTCGATTCCCAGTCAGGGCACATGCCTGGGTTGCAGGCCAGGTCCCCAGTGTGGGGCACACAAGACATACCCACACATTGATGTTTCTTTCCCTCTCTTTCTCCCTTCCCCTCTATCTACAAATAAATAAATAAAATCTTTAAAAATTAAAAAAAAAACAACATAATCTATGACCCACTTCCAGAGGGGAACAAATTCTGAGGAGTAAATATGATTAAATTCTACTTTATCAGAATTTTATGGTTTGAAATGGAATTGGAATACTGTAGATTACTAGATTAAAGCTTGCATTTTCAACCATAAAGTGTAAGAATAAGGGGCAAGAAGGGTACTTCTTAAATTACAGAATAGGAAAACAATGTCCTTTGAAATAATCAAAAATTGATTTGTCAGACATACCCAGGACTGTGGCCCAGAACTTGAAAATGCACCCTTTAAATGCCACCATTGTAATTCGGAACAACTGCCTCTTCCTCCAGCTGCACAGGGTGGTGCTGAACAGAATCAGACCCCAGAGAGCTGCATCAGGGACCATATGCAGTCGCCTACCAGGGCCCTGTGTTAGTCTATCAAGAACACCAGGAGACCATTTTCTGAGTTCCAAAGAGTGCTTGAAATGCAATTTTTTGATTTATAACAGTGGCATTAAAATCATGGGCCCAGCCTCTAATACATCTCTAAGAAGATTATAACATACTTAGTGATAAGTAGGTAGAAAATCTAACTACCCAGGTTGAGTCAAGCAGATCTCCTCTACCCTCCACACCCAAAACTTCATGACTCAGATTGTAGAAGAAAAGTGCTTTCTATGTGACCAGGAATATGGCAGACCTCTCCTTGCTAGAGAAAATCTCTCACATTATTTATTACATGTGCATGCTTTGTTGTTCATTAAAATGAAAAATAATGCAATCATTTCCATTGGGAAGAAAGTCATGAACTGTATTATTCATTGGGAATAACTTTAACTGGAAGTGATTCCAAGACTCCAATTATAACAAAGGAAAGAGTAACAAAGGCTATGTTAATAAAACAACTATATAATCCTTTTACATTCTCAAAAGAAAGAAGGATGTAAAAAACCTCCCAATTTTTATTATTAGCTAAATTTTTACAAATTTGTCTATTTCATCTTCAAAGAGTAAACTCATGATTTGTATCATAATGAATGCCACAATATGCCTGAGTACAACACAAAATAAATAAAATTCAAAGCCACACCACAAGATACCTTATTTATTCATAATAAATTAAAAACAGCATTAGTCATTTAATACATGATAATATTACTAATATTAATTAGTCACTTTAATCACTTCCTATTCTATGCTGACAGCTATGTCTTTATATGAAATACAGTATGTTGAAAATAGCACCAGCTCAACTTAAAAGAAAAGAATCTTACCCTGAAGATTAAAACTGGTACAAAGTATATCTGCTGCAAGCATTATCGTTCCCTCTTTCCTGTATGCATATATAAGTGGAGTGTCTCTCTTACAAATGAAGTAAAACGTCTTTGTTAACAATGGAATCAAACCTTCATTAGGAACCTCATTAGCCTGGCTAGGAGCACTTACTAGATTTCTTAGAACGAAGTCAGTATCAAACTTGCCATGCAATGTGAGAAGAAGCTCAGGCTTTTACCATAACTGGCTTTTAACTGAATTACTAATGTTTCAATTAACAAGTACTGCAGAGAAAAATAGTGCCTTCATCCCCCTTAGTAAACAAGAGGACACGGTTACTTTTCCAGATGTCTTCTGGTTGCCATGGTATTATTCTATTATGCCCTCTTTCTCACACTCATCTTTATTCTAGGTGACAAACCTGAGAGTTATTTAACTAAACTTATATGTAGATTTTATATGTCCCTGATAGAGACTCTGCAAACACCTGTTGAACAGAATTAAAGAAGCAATATAAGTTACTTAAAATGATACTTAGACTTTCTAATAAAAGGAAAATCAAATTAATTCTTAATTCATATAATTGATAGAAACCAGAAATCATCGATATTATATTTTTTACATAATTCATTTCAGCAATACCTACCTTTGGAGTAGTGATATTCTTTTGAAAGTATTTTAAGCCTACATTTCTAAACAAATAATATTTCAATGCCTGCCATATTATACACACTTATTATATCCATATTTAAATAAAACTCACAAACACACTAAATATTACAGGAAATATTGCAAATTTAATAACATCATCTGCTAGTAGTATTTGTGAACAAGCAAACAAAATGAACACACCATAAATTTTAATGTGTGTATATTTCATTCTGTTGAAATACGTTTTAAACATCCTGCTCTTCAGGGATTCATTTTTATCCCCCGATGACGACCCTGCCCAGAAACAGAGCAGGGTGACATTACTCATGCTATGAAATACAATGCGCACATCCCCTCCTCTCTTAATTACTCCGGTTTGTCTTCACCACGTAATATCTGCTGTCAACTCCTCTGTATGTGAACCATAAGTACACACACACAGGCTGATGTCCTTCATATTTTGGAAGTTAAAACTGGTGTGTCCTTCTTCCCTATGAGCAACAGGAGGGCTCTGCACTCTCTTTTAAAACAGAGTTCTCTCCCTCTGGGCTGAAAAAAGACAGCTAATATTTAAATACTAAAAATGGAAATGAAGCTTAAGTTTTTATCAACTGTCTTCTTCACACATACGATGCCTATATTAATTTCACTTGAGTGCTCCTGTTGCATTAATTAGACATTGAGGAGGAGCTGACACATGGGAAAACTGTTTTCTGAATGCTTACATGTTAACAGTAGGATTAGAAGCACCTGGGATATTTTTGCTATTCTCTTTATGCAAATGATATTCTGCAAACAATTAAACGCACCTATTAACATAGTGGGGGTGTGGTATGGAAAGAGCAACTGTTAAGAGAGTAAAAATATGGCATGCCCTTCCGATGCTGCCCTGATTCAGCGGTTGCCGAGTACCTCGAGCATTCTGCATAGAAAGATCCCCAGGACGTACAAGAGTCACAACCAGACACTCTACAACATCTCGCACGCTCTGATCATTGAAAAACTCTAATGATGACCCGAGTCCCTCGCCTCTCAAACATGTTTTTCATTTTTTCAGACACCAGATACGTCAGGAGGCTCTCCGTGGCTGAAGAAAGGGAAGTCATTCCTTCTTGCCCCTCCTCACAGACCCCACTTTTTCCATTAGAAGCTACTCCACAAGTTCCCTGGCTGGAACCCCTAAGGAGGCAAGTTCAGCACCATGGAAAGGGCTCTAGCATGTGGTGAGAGAGGGACGGAGAGACAGGGCTGTCTCTAGGCCACTCACCGGCGTCTGCTGCGATGGGAGTCCCGAGCGCTTGGTGGACCCCTGCTTGGAACTTAACCTTTTCCACGACTCGGCAAACCTGCCCCTGCTGGCGCTCCGGCTGCGCCTGCGGTTCTCTGCGCTGTCCTCTCGGTCGGAGCAGCCCCGCTCCATTTCCGCCGCATCCCTCCACTTCTTCCCCATGTTAAGTTTGCCTCTCTTGGCCAGACAACAACCCGGCGCCAAGTGCTCTTGCTTCCTCCTCTCGCCAGCAGGTCTCACCAGCCTTCGTGCAGCTCTGGGTTGGCGCCGCCTTTGCCTCCTCGGCTCCAGGAAGAGCCCAGCGCTCCGCCACCAGGCTGCGCTTGCGCCTGCGATTGGCTAAACTCGGCTGGGACTGCGAGCGCCACCTGCGCTGGAGCCAGGTTCCTCTCCCTCCCCAAATTTCTCTCCCACGCACAGCAGCAGCCGCCTTTCCTGGGGGACACACGGCCCACTCCTGGGACTATTGTTGCGCCACTGGCTAGCTATCTCCAGTCACCCGACCCCGCCCAGTCCCCCAGGCCTGGAGACCAACCTCACCCCACTCCAAGCTGCAGGTGCAAGCCTGTGTTATTCACACAGGGTGGGTGCAGGCTCCCTTGACTTGGAGAAAGAAAGCATACAACTTTGTCATCCTTCCGCTCTCTTTCTTCCCTTTCTCCT
The DNA here is from genome assembly GCF_021234435.1 of Artibeus jamaicensis. Taxonomy (NCBI): domain Eukaryota; kingdom Metazoa; phylum Chordata; class Mammalia; order Chiroptera; family Phyllostomidae; genus Artibeus; species Artibeus jamaicensis. The sequence goes on along the minus strand of NW_026522030.1, from coordinate 36,328,841 downwards.
CTTTGCAGGAACAACTGTCTCCCATAGATCCTTGGGGAGAGTAGAGCTCCATCTTGTCAGGCACCGCGCAAATTCCTTCTCATGCTCGCTCAGACTAGCCCGCTGGTCCTTAAACTTGCCTACACACCCTAACTACTTAAATCTTTTTTTGTTGTTATTAATACTGATATTCCTAGGAGGCTAATTTAATTGGCCAGGCTATAGCCTGGGAATCGGAATAGTTAAAAGTCTCCCCAGGTGATCGATTCTTTCTGCTCTAACCCCAATTAAGCGTTTTCAGGGACTCATACTATGGGGACAGGGCAGAACAGGGCCCTTGAGGGAGGAAGGAGTTGATACTTCTTAATCAACTCATTTTTCTCTCCAAGGTAGGAATGGGATATTCAGTTTACCCTCTCCTGGAGCAAGGGTGGTACAGCAGGTAAGCAGTGAGGATGATCTATGAGTTCCTGTGTGTTGTACTTTCTTTGACACTTCCACCTAGTCCTAGGTCCACATATCTGCCTTCTGCTCATTAGAAGGAAAGCTGGCAGTCTCTCATAAGTTTTGTGTCAGTTATTTGACCAGACTGAGCTGTCATGCTCAGAAATGCCCTTGATCAGATGAGAGAGAGCCATTGAGGGTATCACAAATTTACAAAAGCTGAGAAAATCACTTTACCCATTCTTAACAGGAAGGAGGCCTAAAATTGCTCCTGGTCGAAAGGGCTGTCTGGATGCTTATCTGTTGCAATGGCAGCAGACATATCTTCATTTTCTTTTCTCTTTTTTTTATGAAGTAGAGCATTCTGCCTCCTCTTTGAAAAATGCCAGGTTCTCCCAGGAGGAAAAGATAAAAAGAGATCAAGAGGAAAGGTGAAAAGTCTGTAGGAAAATTGATATTGTGGTACCAGTTGTGAAAATCATAATCTGAGTTGTCAGTGGTCAGTCTGATTAAGCAGGGGTTTGGGAATCAGCTGATTTACAGAAATGAAATACAGAGCTCTAAAAACCCACAGCTGGACACCTGTGTGCAGTGCTCCACTAATATTAATCTTTTGTCGTTTTAAGCAAAGGCACTCAGAGAGCATACTTCCTATTTTTTTAAATGACCACTTGTGTCCAGAAATCACACACCCATGCTGAACAAAATGAGAATCCAAACACTGTTTGCAACACACAATGCCATTAATGAGAAAACCACAGGCTCCATTTTGCAGTTTCTTACTTCCTATCTAAAGTTCATGGATTTGAAATTATTAGTAACATTTCATGGAAATATGATGATTCAGTCCAGATTTCTCCATCTCGCAAAATAAGTAAAAATTATTACACATAGTTTACAAATTAGGTGGGTATGAGAACTAAATAGCAGTTGGGGAGTAGAATAAAATTCAGCAAGTTATAACTTACAGTAAATGTTTGCTGTTTCCTTTACTTACCAACACAGGGGGAAACTCCCAAGGAAATGAAATGTATGATAACCCAGACACCTTGAAAGTTCCCTTCTAAGGTGTAATGATAAGATCCCTGACAAGGAGCTAACAGGGGCCTTCACAGGTACATCAAGGAATGTTATCCAAGAATGCTCAACCTCACAGAGGCACAAGGCCCTGGTTCGCCCACATCAGCCCATTAAGGGGGAAATAGCTCTGTCACCAAGGGTATCTGTCATGAATGACGGCACCAGCATCTATGAGCACTCACAGCAATTGATGATTTTTTTAGACATACTTAGACAAGTGTAATGATGATTGGTGATTGCACATGTCTCTCTCTTTTTTTTTTTTTTTTGGTTTGGTCTAAAAATGAGCTTTCCATTGCCCTTATCTAACAGTAGTGTTTTTAAAGCCCTATTTGAAGATGATCTCTGTATTTCTTTTTTGCACTGAATATGTACCAAAAATATCTGGGAACTGTACAAGAGGCTAAAGTAGGTGTGATTACAGGCAAACCGAAAGTTGGCCCTTTCCACTTGTGGTGTTCATTTGTCTTCTCCAAATTTCCTAATAGCCAGGAAGTAGAAAACTAGGAGGAAAGTCTATCATATTTCTTACAAAGTTAGCAGAGAATGGCAGCACCAAAGCTAAGAATACATTTAAAATCACCAGCACTGACATTCTGGAATCAGAGTTGAAAGCCATTTCCAGAGCGACTTAACTTTAATGGAAGAGTCACTGAAATTTACAAGGGTGGATGTGAGTATATTAAGATGCAAATGAAAAGTATGACATAAACCTTTGTCCTCCGTGGTTTCTAGGCATTAAAGAGTGTGAATATTAGTAGATTAAGATTAAGGCAAAATTACTTATGCTGTTAAACAAGAGATATTCTACGTAAAATGAAAATGTAAATATATCACCCTGGCCAGGTACTCATTCTTTGGAGCATCACCCCATATGCCAAAAGATTGCAGGCTCGATTCCCAGTCAAGAGTCAATCACCATAGAGAAGGCAACCAATCGGTTTCTCTCACATCAGTGTTTCTCTCCCTCCCCACCTCCCTCCTTCTCTCAAATCAATAAGCATATCCTCAGGTGAAGATTAAATATATATATAAATAAAAATGCAATTATATAAATATTAGTAGATAGAGATAAGGCAAAATTTAATTATATTGTTAAATAATAGATATTCTATATAAAATAAAGGTTTAAATATATATCTTTATGTTTGAATCAATCAAAATATAATATTTTTCAATGCCCTGGTCTGGAAAGTAAATTTTACATGCTATCAAAAAAAATTCTCAAGAAAATATCAGCAGGGGAAAGTGGTGGTGGGAAGATGGAGACAACTGTATTCGAACATGAATAAAAATGCTTTAAAAAAACCCTCAAATGCCAATGGTATTCTATTAGCCACAGAAATTCTATGAGGCTTATAGGCCCTACTGTTGAAAATGTTATGAGTCAATAATTACAACAAATGCTCTCCAAACCCCATTTGCCCTAGGTCACATGGTCATGCACTTACTATAAGAGAGTTAATAAGAAACATTTTCTTCTTTTGCTTATTTCCAGTACTTGTAACTGTCAGACATACCCTGGGACTAACTAGATCCAGCAAAGTACAACAGAGAAAGTGATGAAAACTGCAGAGCCAGGTTTGATCCCAAAACCCTCCTCAAAAATAAGAGAGTATAATACATATTTTATCAATTCTACCACCATCCATTTTTTACACTTTAAACCTCCCTGAAACAGGATGCCTTTTATAATAGATGGTATCTCAGCTTCAGTGTAATATGAATCATAGAGCATCAGAGACAGACAGACTCCTGGGTTCTGACCTTAGAAACCCAACATGCGATCATTCACACTGGGCCTAAACACTCGTTCTGCAGCATTGGATTCATCTTCCTCATCAGCGGGACATTTCATTTGTAAACAGTTATAATTAGTACAGAGCCTGTCTTTATAGACTAAGCTAAAACACATACCTTTTACCCTTTTTTAAAATTCTGGAGTCGCACTAATTTAACATACATTCTTTTTCTTGTGATAATCATCAAGTACTTGGTGACGGCCTTTGCAAGTCCCCTAAAATTCCTCTTCCCTTAAGCTATATAATGTCAAATCCCTTTTGTCACCTCCTTCCACCATGAAGGAGCAAAGTTAGAATCAGCACTCTTGCATACTAAGAGAAATGTGAAAACTGAAAGTGTGAAGAATTTGGGGCCACCTATTTTGTGGATTCACTAAAAGCTTAATCACTATGAATAGACACGCAGCAAAATGGAATTAGTCAATACCTATGAAGCAGGAGACAGAATGTAGAATCTGTGTTTAGTTATTATTAGATTTTCTTCAGTAAACATGAGGGCTGAGTCTCACACAAGCTAAACAAATCTGAGAGTTGAAATAATTATTCCTGTAACTCAAGTGAAAAATCACCCAAAGACCATGACAATTAATAGAGAAAAGGAGCAATAGGGTTAAACAGGTTTATGTAAATCGACCATCTATGTGGGTGAAATTTACTGGGTGATAACTTGAAAAATTCTCCTCCTTCTTGGTGGAAAACAATCTCATATCTTCCTTGAAATACCAGCTGACGAGCCTTTCTGGTTACACATCCTGTCAAAGCCTCCTACAAAGATCATTGCAGGTCAGGGAATCAAGCTTCATATCCAGTTTCCTTTCTTACCTGTGTCCTACCCACCTTCCTTCTCACCTCTTTTACCTCCTCTCTTCCCTCCCTCTTTAGTTCTCTCTCTGTGTTTCTCTCTTTCCCTGATTCTCTCTCTCCCTCTCCTTTCTTTCCTCTGCCTTCCCCTCTTTCCCTTCCTTTTTTCCTTCCTCCTTTTAATTTTTCTGTAGACCATTCCCTCGATGTAAAACAAACAAAACTCTGCAGTTTCCCAGGCTTTCTACTCTTTAAGTGCTATTGTAATTTGTAGAAATGTTTACTATACATCCTCTTTATATTTCATTGATGCATTAGTATGAATTTATATATAAACAATTTTCCTCATTCTAAATCTATACATAGACATTTTGTAAAACTTTGTTTCAGAGTTAAGAGATAATGACTAGAGTGAATGGTATAAAATTATAATGGAAAATGATAATATTGGGTTGGCAAAAGTCTGTTTAGCTTTTCCCATAAAACAAAAGATGCATTTTTCTCTTTATTGTATGGGCTTTCATCTCTAACTAGTTCTTGCTGAATAATTAAACTTCTTTTCAGCAAAAAAAAATACATTTTTAATTTTCACCAGTACCTTTATTGATTTGGATATTTTCAGTAGGTTGACCATCTCCTGCTGTTGGCTGCTAGTGGGTAGAAGCCAGTGGTGTTGCTTAACATAGTCCACTGCATAAGACAGACCCACAGTGAAAAATTATTTGGCCGAAATGTCAATAGTACAAAAAAACTTTGCAAACCACTTTTGACACACTTGATCAGTCATAAAAACTTCTCCACACACTAAACAAATTTTTTATGTATTTCAGTTGCATTTTTACCTTTCTTGAAAGAATAAAAATAATAAGCCAAAAATGTTGCTCATTTTTTCCATTTTCAGTACTAAAATGGCTACACAAAAATTCACCAATTTTTATAATTTTTTAATGCACTCTGGTATGACAGCTGTCATAATAAAATCTAACAAGATTATTTCAAATGAAGTTAAAGACAACTAAGTACTCCTGGAGGCATCATACAAAAAAAAAAGAGGAAAACCTAAATGCACTTTTTGGCCAACACACAACCCAATATAATTGAAAATAATATAACCATCATAATTGGGGAGAAGAGAGAACAGAAAGGGGAAGGGAGGTATAAGTGAATTAAATTCCTACCCATTATAAAATAATGTCTAAAATACATGAATAAAGAAATATTCATATAACACTCCCATCAGAATGGCTAAAATTCTGCAGATAAAAAATTTAAATAGGAAAAAAACATACTGAGTCTTTTCAAAGATGTAAAACAACTGGAACTCACACACCGTTGGTGGGAGTATATTGGTGTGAACATTTTGGAAAACTCTTTGGTGCTATGTACTGAAGCTGATGATATGCATGCTACGACCCTGCATTTCTACTCCAAGTACGTACCCACCAGATATACATAAATGTGGTCATTAAAATACTTGAAAATACTACAAGAATGTTCATAGCAGGACTATTTGTGAAAGTCCAAAACTAGAAACTACACAAATACTCATCAACATCAAAATGGGTAAATAAAATACGGTATATCAAAACAATGGGATCCTATGCAGCAATGGGAATGAATAAACCTCTGTTATATGCAAAACCAGGGATGGTGCAACAACAAGACTATAGACAACTGTGAAAATAATAATAATAATGTAGGAAAAGACAGAAGTTAGCTTCTACCAGATTGCTGTGCAGTTATCATTAAGATCTCTACTTTAAAGAAAGGAATCTGGAAATTAGATTCTACGTGATGGATGTAGTTTATGTAAAAAGATAAATCAGAGGTTCAATTACCAGTAAAACAGTCAAAGGAAAGACTAGCCTTATATCAAAAAATAGTAAATAAACATAATATGTTTTAAGTTAAATAAAATGCTACAGCTTATTCAATATTTGAGCTGGTAGAAGATTCTGTCGTCCCCAGATGAAAATGGTCTTGTTAACAGTCAAAGAAAAAAGTTCCCATTCACCTAAAATGGCTAAAGTTTTCCTCAAACTGCTTCTCTGAGATGATAGATACCTGAACATCTACCTTTACAATTTCACTACTTTTACTTCACTAAAAATGTAACTCCTTCTGCAATGAGTAATCTTTTAAATCTTATCAAGTATTACTACTTTTGTGGCTAGGATTTTCTAGGTGTGTAATAACAAGAACTTCAGGAAATTGGTAGAGGAGGATATGCAACACAGATGTGGCTGGGAGAGGCCCAGAATCCAGTGCCCAGGGGCGTTTTAACATAAACTATTATTTCCTTCCTGCTCTTGAGTTAGAACACAGAAGCAGAAGGCAGTCATTTGTGCTGAAGTCCAATTATTTCTGTTTGTCCAGTATAAAGGGCAGGAAAACATCAAAGGTCATATTGATAGTGAACACACATTCTTAGGGGCAGGATCTAGTCATTAGGGGAAGTCATTACTTTTTCTTCTTTTTTATTTTTAAGAAAGAATGGATTTTTTTTTTCAAAGTACCACACAGGTCAAGACAAATATTCAGGTAATAAATCATTGGATCTGGCACTTAGGCATGTTGAGTTTCCTAATTGTGAATGCATTAAGTGCCCTTATAAAACTAAAATTGTAAGCTGTCTTTTTGAACAATTTCGTCATTTTGTGCAGAAGGACAAATAGTAATGTCATCTGGTCCCTTAACAAACAGAGTGAAAGGGAACATGGACATGACTATGCCAAACTCTCCTATTTGTAAGAGCCACAATTTCTAGTCATGCTGGGACAGAATTATTTAAGTGTGATTTTGAATCTGATCACATTAATTAGAATCCTACGAAACGTTTTTCACTGTTCAAAAGAGAACAAACTTGAGTATTTCTCCCTTCTAAAGTACAACGTGAATGAAGTGAAAGTAATTAGTTAAACAAGAAGTAATGGTTTCGTTACCTTTTTATTTTTTATTATACTTTCCAAATTCATTTCCTCCAATTCATGCAAAATCATTATTGGAGCTTGAAAAGAGCCTGAAGGCAGGGGCTCAGTGAACTGGCTAAAATTCTCCAGTGCTTCACCTGTCTCCTCTGACTCCCACAAGAGAAATGAAGCCAACAACATGCTGAAAGGCAGACAAGCCACGGTCATTAACGCCACATATTCCGCGGATATCTTTGCTGTGCAAATGGGGTCTTGAGACATTCAGTAGAGATTTCAATGCCTACTATGATATTTGGGATTAAAAGATGTTCCTATTAAATGGGGTGGTTTTAAAAGAAATACACTGTGCTGGTTTATACAGAGTCATGCCAATTATTTAGTTGAAAAGAAAGCTGATCTGAGTGGCTAAAATGGGCGACAACAAAGGAATTTAGCAAAGTTGCATGTCCCGGTTGGTGTCAATGGAAACAAAACTCACCAGGCTGTTGAAAGCATAAGAAGATGTATAGCAATGCCAAGCTGGTTAAAATAAAAACTTACCCACATTGAGAAATGCAATGGGAAAGTCATAGTCCTCCTAAATGCTTTCTGTGGAAAAGGCTTTATAAATAAATGTTTCTTTTACATAAAAGTGAAAAATTAAGTGATTCTTAGGATGCCTACCAACACGATGCCTCAGTATTTGTAGATAAGTGAGTCAGCTCTACTTCTTACTTTCCAGCAGTATTTTTCAATCGCACCTAATGTGGAGCCGTGGCAAACCCTTGGAGTGCTCCTCCTCATTGCTTTCATCACACCCACTGACAAAAATGCTGCTGGATGCTACACCCTGTTCACCAGCGTGAATGACTTTGCACACCGGTGGAAAGTTTCTACCTAGCCAGCTCTGCAACAGTGATATGCCCTGGCCAGCTGGGTTTCAAATATTACAAATACCAGTGATTTGTATTCAGTGTTCTCAGAATCTCAACTTCTTGACTGTGTATTGTGATGAAACTCAACTTGAAGATAATGGGTAACATAAAAATACCATGTGTCTGTCATGACCATGTCCTTTTCAACTTGCTTCATGATGCAAGGCACACACAGTGATCAAGAATGTGGTAGGAGTTTCAGCTCTGTCACCGACTTCTCCATGTACTAACGAGCGCCCCTGGATAGCCAGGTGATATGTTGGAAAGAATCCAAAAGAGAAAGAAAAGCAGTAAAAATATAAAAGGGAAAAGGGAATGTAAAGAACTCAAGACTAATACCCAGTGTCATTAAATGGTTGACATTTATTAAACGTTTACTCTGTTCCAGGCGTCCTCTCTCTACGTGGCTTCATTTGCTTAATTCTCACTATAACCCCATTTTATAGATGAGGAAAGTGAGACAAAGGAGGCTAAATAAATTGCTAGAAAGCAGCAGGCCCTTAAACTCAGGGAGTCCAACTCCTGAGCCCATGCACTTTACCATTATGTCATTATATACAGAGAAGCAAAAAGAGGGAGGAAATAATTATTGCACCTGCCTGCTCCGGACTGCTTCCTTTGTGCCAAGCACTGTGCTAAGTGTTCTGAATGGATCACTAAGGTTAGAAACTCTATGAAGTAGGAAATAGTATTCTCATTTTGCAGATGAGAAAATCAGAGAGTCACACAGCATAATAACATGACCTAACTCATTCAACCTTTCAGTTGTGGTGTGGAGCTTAACCCCCAGTCAGCAGTTACTGTGACTGACCTCCTCACAGTAACAGTACCAAGAACGGTAACAAACTCCTGATATTTATTATTTACTATGACACCGTCGCTGGGTGTCACTTGCCTATTTTCAAATAAAATCACTCAAAATGCAAAATACTCCAAATTCATATTTTATGTTTCTGCTTATCTTTTTAAAAAGGAAAGTATACAGAATGTTATTTAATGCTATTTGTCAAACTGGCTATTAAATATTTACTTATCTTTTCTTGGTAACGTCTGCTCTCCATCAATCTCTTATTAATTTGACAGAGTAAATTATTATTTCTAAGTGTGGAGGCACCTTTGAGACCGTTTACTGTTTACAAAGGACTCTGTACTAACAGTGGCAGTGCATTTTTCAGAGGCTTAATGAGAATATACTCAGGCACAGTGTTTATTACCTTGGAGAGAAAAAGTATATAAGCCACCCACCCTACTCTATATTTTAATTTATTGCAACCCATGCTTTTGTATTAGGGAGAGGGATTTCCTTTTCTCTTTGTAATATTTGTAAATAGCCCCAAAACGAGAGTTTTGGCTTTCTTAGAAAATTATAGAATCTCCCTTGGAAAACCCAATTATTTCTTTCATTGTTTCCCTTACTTTCTTGCCACATGTATTTAATTCCCCTTACCCTAGAATGTCTCCTGGCTATAGGAGTTACAGCTGAACCTTTATAAACAACTCTAAAAACAGGAACTGTGGTCTCCACAAAGGAGAGAGTCTTTGTTGTTAGCAAGGATTATATGGAGATGTGTGTGTGTGTGTGTGTGTGTGTGTGTGTGTGCACGCATGTGTGTTCGACCCCAAAAGTAAGCAATACCTACCATTCAAAAGCCTAATTAAGGACAGTGTCTCCAAAATCACACCCCACCCCACATTCGAGCCACCTCTCATATCTTAAAGGCTCACTGTGTTTCAGGCCCAACATCACAATCTGAGAACCAATTAGAACAACCCACGGGGAAGCCAGAGCTAAAGATTCAGGAATCCCCAACTCTGCAGATGCATCCTAGGGTTTTACCAGAATGAATCTATCATCTTGACCCCTCCTCTAGTCCGGCCTAAGCAGTCGTGAGAACTTTAACTTCCATTTTCTTTGAGTCCCTTGCTGTCTGGACTCCCACCCTTGGAGATGCTTCAGAATTTGCCCTGTCTTTGCAAAGGTGATAACTTAAGTGTTACACATGCTGATGGATTAGAGGAGGCTGAGAAGCTCTTCCCTGAGTCCAGGGTCTCATAACACCAAACCTACTCTTTTACCCAGTGCTGTTCTCTCGATGACAAAACAGCAAAACCACTTCTCACAGCAGACATGCCATATGGTGCTCACTACTCCTCTCCTCAACAAAATGCCTGGAATTATGAAGTTGTTTCATCTAGCTGCAAAAGATAATAGAGGGGAGTGCTTGCATTCGTTATAGATACATGCATATAAAATATTATGGCACTCCCTGTTGACAAGTGTATATTTATAATCTCTTAAACTCAGAAAGTCTCTGGGGTAAAGACTTCTCCCGTGAGAACAGCACTAGGTCATCTGACACTGACTTTCCAGTTCATCGAGTTTTCCCTCAGAAGCTACACTTTCGGAAATAAAGGTTTCCTAGGTGATCCTTCCCTCAAATACCACCTTTTTTGTTCAACAATAACAGGCTGTTACTTGTAACTAAATCTTGGGCTCTAGAGAGGCCAGGAAGAGTTTGACCTTTATCAGTCTTATCTTTGAAAAGAAAAAAATGCTTTGTCTATGCCACAAAAAAAAAGATTAAGTCTATTGAGCTTGACTTGAGGGTCAGATGGATTTGAGTTCAAACTCCAGCTCTTCCTTGCTATCTATGTGGTTTGAGGCAAACATCTTCATTTTCTCACCTACACTGTCCTTGCGGTATTGCACAGCATACAGCATGGGCGTAATAACATCTGTCTGGTGGTAATTATAAAGCACTGAATACCAGGACTGTTGGGTGAAGGGTAGCTAAATAATACCTACTATTTCTCAATTTGACAATAACTGCTTTTTTAGCAATAACTATTTTCACAGTTTTCTATATAATTTAATATTATTTGGAACTGAATCATTTCATTGGCATTACTCTTTTTCTATTCTACAGCCAAATAAGCAAGCAAACTCTTTTCCCTTTAAAAAGATATCCATTTTTTAATAAGAAATGCATTTGCTTTTTTATTTGTGGTCTGAATGATTCATAAAATTGATATACAAGGAGGGACCCCCAAAAAACTGGAATTACCTCTAGAGAGCAGACCCCTTGGTATACACCTCCCCCACTAGGTGAGTGTTCTAGGAACCCGTCTGTGTCAGTGTGCCGGCTGGCTTTGTTGTGAGAGGCCACATTCGTCTTCAGCGACTTTTTTTAAAGACATTTTCAATCCATTTACCCATTTCATGGCGGGTGATTTATGAGTGCACCTGCCCACCTGCACTGAGTGTTCAGCAGTTTCTGACCAAAAATGTCATGACCTCCATGCCCCACCCTCCCTATTCATCCAACCTCACCCTGAGCAACTTTTCTTTTGTTTCCCCCGCATAAAAAACATCCTTAAAAAGAAACAATTTGCTTTGTGGAACAGGTGAAACAAAAAACAGCAGGAGCACTAAAAGGCATCAAAAGAGACAAGCTGAAACGCTGTTTTGGGCAATGGAAAAAATGTCTCGTTAGGAATAGTGCATCAGATTGAGAGCACTTTGAAGGCGGCTGAAAATTAAACACGTAAGAATAAATACACAATTTTTTATAAATAAATTCTGGGGGTTTTTTGGTCCAACCTCATAAAGTCTAAAGCCTTTTATTTCCGAGTTAATGAGTCACCACACAATAGAAACCACAATAACTTGCTAGTCACAAGCCTGCTCTCTGCACCCTGTTTCTGCAGAGAGGGGTTTTGCAGTGATGCTGGTGGTGTCATGACACTGCAGCTGCAAATACGAAGTAGAGAACATAACACAGGACAGAGCTGCACCAGGCAGGCACATGCACTCACCTGTGCACATGCACCTACATTGTTGATAGTAAATAAAAAGGCAGGTAGAACTGTTTAGAAAAGTAGCCACAGAAATCTAAAACAGGAAAGAGCTGTCACATAAAGCTCAGAAGACGTAAGGAAATCACTGCAGAGTTTGTCATACAATTCAACAGTGTCACAACAGAGAAAATCAGTAATGTTTTAGTTTTACCATAGGGTGGCCGGTTTAGGTTGCACTTAAAATAGCACATTCAAAGTGGAGAAAAAGTAGGTGTACAGTTGTTCGTAAGGAAAATAATGTAATAATAATTAATAAATGAAAATACCAGAGTGAGCTTCGTTTCATGTACTCACAACTACGAACCTCAGTTTGCCCCACCCTGGATGATGAGGGTCTACCAGAAGAAAGGGTAAATGGTGTTAGAAGACTTGACTTGGGGTAGTCAACACACATCACGGTGTACAGATGATGCGTTGTGGAACTGTGCACCTGAAACCCGTGTAATTTTGTTAACCAGTGTCACCCCAATAAATTCAATAAAAAGGGGAAAAGAAGAATTTAAAGTTCATTTGTTTTGCTCTGAGGGGAATAAAATGTTGAATGAGAATGACATAAGCTCAAGAGAGCTACCACAACTTTGTACATTAAGAAACTTCAAGTGGCAATCTAGCGAAACCACTCCCCCCACCATTTTCATCAGGCTCTTTCTCTGGCTTGCGGGTCATTCAGAGCAGGCAAGCCCCGAAGTGCTCTAACTCCTCATTGGAAGGAGTCCAGTTCTAGCCAATGGAGGCTGCAGCTTCAGGAAAGAAAAGAATGGGATAGATTCTTTCCCATTCTTGACAACAGTAGGACACAAATGTTCATAACTCCTAAGATTATTGGTTCATCCAGTTTTTTTATTATAGTTGACATACAATATTTTTTAGTTTTAGGTGCATAGTATAATCCAATGATTAGACATTTATGTAAGTTATGAAGTGATCACCCGATAAATCTAGTACCCATCTGATAACCATGCATAGTTATTAGAATATGAATGACTGTATCCCCTATGCTGTACTTTACATCCCCATGACTACTGGGAATTGTCATTCCCAATTTGTACTTCATAATCCCTTCACCTTTTTCACCCATCTTCTCAAACCCCCTTCTGTCTGGCAGCTGTCAAAAGGTTCTCTGTATCTATGAGTCTGTTTCTGTTCTGCTTGTTTGTTTTCATCTACTTTTTATTTTTAATACTAAAACCTCACTCTGAAGAAAGGTTATCTTGGCTAAGCTGCTTTATACAAAATTCTGTTAAATTTTAGTATTCTAAGACACTTCCTTATTTTGTTCCACAGAGATTTTTGAACTGGGACTTTATTTTTCTTTTTTGAAAAGAGTTATTGTATTTATTGGGCTGACATCAGTTAACAAAATTATATATGTAGGTTTCAGGTCACCATTCTATAACACATCATCTGTATGTTGTATTATGTGTTCAGCACCCCGAGTCAAGTCTCCCTTTGTCAGCATTTAGCCCCCTTCACCCTCTTCTACCTGCCCCATCCCCCTTTCCCTCTGGTCATCAGTACACTGTTGTGTCTATGAGGGTCTTTGTTTTGTGCTCAATCTTTTTACTTTTTCCACCCATCCCCCAGTACCCCCTCCCCTCTGACAGCTGTCAGTCTGTTCTCTGTATCTATGAGTCTGTTTCTATTTTGTGGTTTATTTATTTTGTTCATTCGATTCCACATATAAGTGAGATCAAATGGTATTTGTCTTTCTCTGGCTTACTTATTTCACTTAGCATAATATTCTCCAGGTCCAGGTTACTCTTTTGTAACAAAGAGTAAGATTTCCTTCATTTTTATGGCCACATAGTGTTCCATTCCATAAATGCACCATGACTTTTTTTTAATCAACTTGTCTACTGGTGGGCATATGGGCTGTTTCCAAATCTTGGCTATTGTAAATAATTCTGCGATGAACATAGGGGCGCACATACTCTAAAATTAGTGTTTTGGTTTTCTTCAGTTATATTCCCAGAAGTGGAATCACTGGGTTATTAGGCAGTTTGATTTTTAATTTTTTTGAGGAGTGTCCATACTGTTTTCCACTGTGGAAAACATTTTAGTTTGATGCAGTCCCATTTTTTTAAATTTTGTTATCCTTGCCTGATGGGACATATCAGAGAAAAAATATTGCTACAAGAAATGTCCAAGATTTTACTGCCTATGTTTTCTTCTAGGACTTTGTGGTTCTGAGTCTTACATTCGAGTCTTTAATCCATGTCGAGTTTATTCTTGTGTGTGGTATAAGAAGATCTAATTTAATTTTTTTGCACATATCTGTCCAATTCTCCCAACACTATTTACTGTGAGAGCTTATTTTGTTTAGCTATGATTTCAGTGTAATATCTTAGCCTACAAAGAATTGGTTTATGCTCCAGTGAACACAGGAGAAGCTTTATGTAAACCAAAGGACAATACAAAACAATAAACTTTTCATGACTTCCACCAGTAAAGTGAACTTTGTTCAAGTGAAAACTATATTTTTAGACATACTTGTAAACAGAGGAGGCACCTTCTGTCAGTGAAACATGTAACACATAATAAGTAATATTTATTTGGGACTTATTACTGATTAGAAACTACTCTGAACCCTTCAATAATTATAATATACAAATAATATCAAGTAAAGCTAATTAAAATACTTAGCGTAGTTAGTTACTTTATGCTAAACTCTGTTCCAAGTGTTACCTCTGTTAGCTCATTTGAGCCTCACAACAACGCTATATAATATAGCTACAGTCATCCCCATATTGCAGAAAAGTAAACCAAGGCATTAAAGGTCAAGTGAGTTGCCCTTGGCCATACATCAAGTGAATGGCAGAGCGGGGGTTCAAACTCCAAGCAGTCTTACTCCAGGGACCACACTCTAAGCCATGACCACGTGTCCTTTCTGTTTGATGGGTACCTATCTGTCACTGCTTCAAAGTGGTATCTAGAAAGTATACTTAGGAAGTGCATGCCCTGGGGACTCAGAAATATGTAACAGATGGCTCAGGAACCCCAGACTGTGCCCTACATGAAAGAGAGGAGACTCTTCATTTTGGCCATCACGATATTCCCTGTGGAATTAACCCCACTTGGAAAACAGTATACAATAGAAACTCTCCTGGTGGGAACGAGCTGGTCCACATTTAGAAAGATCTAAGAATTATTCTACTAGGAGGCTGAAGTTTCAGCTAAACCTGAGCCTTACTTTGAAGTTCTCAGCTTTGTCTATATAGAGACATTGGGGGATTCAGAGCATCTTTCTAAGGAAAGAATATGAAAACTCTAAGGAAACAGCGAACTTCAATTCATATATAGTCTTGTGTTGTTCAACAACAGAGATCGGACATGAAAAAATGTGCTGTTAGGCAATGTCGTCATTGTGCAAACATCGCAGAGTGCACTCACACAGACCTACTTGGTATAGCCTACTACACACCTGAGCTGTGTGGGTAACCTATTGCTTTTCGGCTACAAACCTGTACTACATGTTACTGTACTGAATACTGTAGATAATTGCTACACAATGGTATTTTGTACCTACACACAGAAAGGTATAGTAAAATATGGTATAAAAATTAAAAATGGTACACATGTACAGGGTACCTACCATGAGTGGAAGTGACAGGACTGGAAGTCGCTCTGGGTGAGTCAGGAAGGAGTGGTGGTGAGCGTGAAGGTGTGGGACATTCCTGAACACCGCTGCTGACTTGTAACCCTTAATGCTACAATCGTTTTCTTTCCTCAATTGTAAATCAACCTTAGCTTACTGTAACTTTTTTACTTTATGTACTTTTTATTTCTTTAAGTCTTTGACTCTCTGGTAATAGCATAGCTTAAGACAAACACATTGTGCAGGTATACAGATGTATTTTCTTTCTTTACACCCTTATTCTACAAGCATTTTTCTTTTAACTTTATTTTTACTTTTGAGACTTCTTTTTTGTTCAAAACTAAGACAGACACAAACACACATGTTATCCTAGGCCTGCACAGGGTCAAGGCCATCAGTTTCACTGTCTTTCACCTGTGCATCTTAGCCCGCAGGAAAGGAAGTTTTCAGGGGCAATAACGAGCATGGAGCTGGCATCTCCTGTGATGACAATGCCATTTGCAATTGCTCCTGAAAGACCTGCCTGGGGCTGTCCTTGAGGGGGTGTCTCCCTTTTCAGAAACACATTCATGGTGGTTAGCTTGGTGTGTCTTTTTTTCACCATAGATTGGTTCTCTATTAATTCATGAAAATCGTGTCGTGCCTGAGGTTTGTGTTTTCAAACTTTTGAAGGAGCTTGTTGAGATTTGCAAATGCTCCTGCTAAACCCTTCACTGTATATTTTCTTGAGGAATTTTTTCTTCCCCTATTTTATTTTCCCTTGTCTCTTCTTCCACTGGGCATTCTTGTTCCAGTCCCAGTGACTCCTGATTTGTCAGTTCCTCAGGAACCAGCTCTAGAGGCCCCTCAGCGCTGTCTCCACCCACACCCAGGAAGCTGTGCACTTGTTCATTGCTGCAAGCTTTGTGCTACATTTCCTGGCAACCTCCTAAGAATCTACAAACTATTTAAAACTACAATTTTAAGAAAGTTCTTATCACCTTCTATCTAAACAATTAAACCTGTAATTTGTGAAAAGAAATGTTTTATTCTTTCAACATAATTATACCTAATAATAGCAAAAGAATCTACAGATACCAATTGCACCAAAAATAATATATTGGACATATGCAATATATAAGGCATGCTGCTACACCTGGAAATAAACATTAGGCTTGTTATTCCCTTTTGGGGGGAAGAGGGGATTCTTATTAAAAGTAGTTTAAAATCCCCATTCTTAAGTTATCAGTATATAGTACTCTTAAATTTTAATAAAGATAATCTATGTTAAGTGAGGAATGAGAAAGTCATATTAGTTTTTGCACCTCAAAATTTCAGCTATTCATTGTACTTGAAAATACCATCACCGATGGTGAAAACTATCTCTAAAACAAGTTGCACAAAATATAATTAATACACACTTAAAATAACACGGCATTTGTACGCTGTTTCCCTTTTTACTTATGTAATCAGTTTTAGCCCTGTGAGATTGGGGAGGCAAACAGTATTACCAGATATAAACACACATATTTAAACTGCTCTAAGGCAAATACTGACGAGTTATTCAGTCTTTAACGGAGAAAGTCAACTCTTGATGTCTCATCCCCAGTATGCTGGTGGTGATGGTGTTAGAGCTTATGAATGATAATAATGATGCTATATTTATTTCTATAAGGTCCTACTACTTTATCTACTGTTTGATTTTGGCTTAATCCAGAATGATGTCATCAAGCATTTTAGTGCTTTGGGAAACACCTCCCACCAGCCAGACTTCTAGCCAAACTTTTCAGCTGAGAACTGACACTGCACGAGACCTATCAAAAGCCACCCCCAGCCCTGCTCCCCAGGGCTGGCGGAGAACGACCCGTGAGTCATGGAGGTAGTTGGTGGGCAGGTGGCAGCTCTAGCCACCAATGATTATTTTTTTAATAACTGAGGGCTCTTACTATACCTTCAACCTACAGTTTGTTTGCCTCCACCACAACCAAGCCAGTGTAGTGCGGTACACATCATCAGGGAATGTTTACATTCATTTTTAAAATTTGTTGTAGTTGGATTTTTTAAGCATTCTGATATTACAATGGAGGGCAAGGGAGAATGTGCAGAGTAACTGGCCCTAGTGCTTTCCCTCTCCGGCAAATATCAGGGCAGCGGAATTGGACTCCTTTCTGTGCCCGATACTCTCACGACATTTTCCTAGATGCAGGGGAAGTGTGACAAGTGTTGCTTATATGCTTCTTAGGTTAAGTTGCAAGATCTAGCTGTAAATGCCCTCGGTGGGCCCTTGACAAACGGAAACATAAAAACTTGGAGCTCCTTTCACAAGACACCTTTTTGAGCTTGAGAACATGCAGTAGGTATCTCTTGTATATATTCATGGAGTTCTTGATGGATAAGCCACTCAATCTGCTTATGCTGCTCAGGTCCCATCTACATCCAGATTCATCTATTTATTAAAATTAATGCAATACAGATCATGACACTTACTATTTTTTAATCTTCACACCTACTTGCTCCCCCTCAGATATATCAATCTGCCACTTTGCTCAAAGCTGCAGAACTCTAGGAAGCATTTGACATTCAACATAACAGGTGAATATTTATTGAATATAACAAAATTTATAAGTTATTATGTTTCTTATATACCCTGCCTTCCTCTAAGGGAATAAAAATTACCTTAAACTTTTTATTAACTTTTTTGCACAGGAGGAAATACTTATTTATAAGTGGATTTGTTTTTCATTTCAACTCTTCCCACTATCTTAATTATTGCTTTTATTTTTCCTTTTTGTCAGCAAGAGATACCACCTTCTGTCTGATTTAATTATAGTTAGGCTCTCTGTTTATAAGGTTATTGTGTTTTATATTTATAGTTTATTCTTTTTCAGTGGTTTAAAATTGCTACAAATAAAGTTTTAAAATATATGACACCAAAAAAACCAAAATAAAATATTTGACACATTTCTTATTTCCTTATTCTCTAAAATTTCTTACTTCATCTCCCAGTATCTAAATAACTCTACTTTGCACATAAATTTTATTTAGTAAACACATGCTTACTTTTTAAAATCTGTCTTCTAATAAATAAAATCACAAAGGATGCTAGTAAACATCAAAGACACACTTAAGTGGGAACAAAGTCACCAGACTGAAGCATGCATCATGACCTTGGGCAGGATGGGTGAAGGGAAGTCCTTGAGGTGGAACAGAACCCAAGTAATTGTGAAGATTGACTATAATGATGATGCTTAAGAAATTAACATGCATGAACTCTTAGAAAACATTGAGATAAAAATAAGAAAAAGTAGTTGTGGGGAAATAATATCCTATGTGGGAAATGTAAAGACTACCGTGAGCCACCAGGCTGGTCTTTCCTATCTGTTCATCTGCTTACCTTCCATTTAGCATCTTTCTATTCAATTCTCTTTCTGTCTGTCTGTCTCTCTCTCTCCCCCCTATTGTCTCCAACCATCACTTCCCTCCCTGTAATTCTGTATCTTATACACACACACGCTCATGCCATGTGAGTATCTTGCACTGAGTCATCATTACTTTTTTAAACTTTTGAAATAATTGTAGATGTACAGGGTTTCAAATATAGTACAGACTGCTCCCGTGAACACTTCACCCAGTTTCCCTCAAGAGTTACATCTTGTGTAACTAAAGTACAACATCAAAGACATGAAATAGACATTGGTAAAGGTATATGTACCCTTCTATGCCATTCCACTACATGTGTAGACTCCTATAACCACCACGGGAGAAAAGACACAGAACTATTCGAAATGTCTACTGGTGTCTGCCCTTTACTACAGTGAAAACTTGCCTTCATTTAAGGCCCTTTAACCTCTTCTGTTTATAATATAATTGTCTGAAATATAATATTTCCTCTACACATCTTGAGACCCACATCAAACAATGTTTTACTTTTTGCGTAGAAGGTCCAATATAATTTGGAAAACTTGGGAGAAAAGTAGAGTCTGTTGTACTTGCCCGTATTTTGGCTTTCTCCATTGTTCTTTCTTCCTTCTTGCTGTTCTAAGATATAATTTCTCTTTCAAAACCTTTTTTTATGTGTGATTTTTTTCAAAACCTCTTTTAGCTATTCTTTTAGGATAGATCTGCTGGGGATAATTCTTTTTGTTTTCCTTTGCCTCACAAGTCTGCATTTCCTCTCCATTCCTGAGAGACAATTTTGTGTGATAGAGAATTCAGGAGATTCTGACACTTCTTTTCTATCAGCATCTGAAAAATGTTGTGCTACTCCTCCTGGCCTCCACGCTCTCTTTTCTGATGACAATCTAATGCCCTCTGAGTCGTTATTTTGACAGCGTGGTTTCTCTCTCACTGCTTTTAAGTTTTTTCCTTCGCCTTTAGTTTTATGGAGCTTAATTATGATGTGTCTTGACATGCATTTCTTTGGGTTTATCCCGTTTGAGATTTGCTTAACTTTTTTTATTTTGACAGCTTAATTGAGATATAATTCACATACCATAAAATTCACCCATTTAAAGTGTAAAAGCAATGATTTCTAATATATTCAAAGACATGTGAAACTATCACAGTAATCTAATATTAGAATATTTCATCACCTTAAAAAGAAACCCCACATCCATTAGCAATCACTCATACTATTTGCCCTCCCCTAGTCCAGGCAACCATTAGCCTTACTTCCTGTTTTTATGGCTGTATCTTTTATGAACATTTTATGTAAATAAAAACATGCAACATGCCATCTTTTGTCCCTGGCTTCTTTTTTTTAAATTTAAAAAAAATTATTTAATTATTGTTCAAGTACAGTTTTCTGTCTTTTACTCCCATCCCAGCCCACCCCCCCATGCTCCCCACCGCCCTCCCATTTCCTCCCCCCCACCTTAGGTTTTGTCCATGTGTCCTTTATACTTGTTCCTGTGAATCCTTCCCCTTTTCCCCTGAAATTCCCTCCTCTCTCCCTGGCTTCTTTCACTTAACATAATGCTTTTGAGGTTCATCCACGTTGTAACATGTATCAATAAGTTATACCTCATTTTATTGTACTTCACTTTATTTAGCCTCAGAGGTGCCGTGTTTTTGAAAAACTACAGTCAAGACCCTCCGCCAGCAAGAAGGTTATGACTCACTTTATCACGATATTCACTTTATTCCTGTGTTTTGAACAGAACCTGTCATATCTCTGATGTATGCCTGAAGTTTGTTTCTTTTTATTGCCAAATATTCTTTAATTGTAAGGAATATACCACAGTTATTTATCCATTCATCAGCTGAGAGACTTTTGGTTTGTTAACATATTTTTATCTGATATGATGAGTATGGCTGCTAAGAACATTTGTGTACAAGTTTTTGTATGCATGTATATCTTGGTGGGGGTATATACTCAGTGAAATTATTGTGTCATACAGAACATGTTTAACATTTTGGGGCACTGACAGGTTTCCAAAGCACCTGCACCATCACTTCACATTTCAACCAGCAATATATGAGGTCTCAGTTTCTCCACATCTTTGTGGACACAGTATCTGTCTCTTCTCTTACAGCCTTCCTGGTGGAGTAAGTGATATTGCCTCTTGGTCTTGGACTAATTATGTCATTCATTTTTACATGACATTATTGAATCATTTATATATCTTCTAGTAATGTCTATTCTGATCCTTTAATCATTTTAATTGATTTTGTGTGTTTTTATAATTGACTTGTATTTATTATGTATCTTATATACAGGTCCCTTATCATGTATGTGATTTGCAAATATACTCTCCCATTGTGTGGGCTGTCTCTGAAAGCAGGGGAAGGGCCAAGTCAAGGAACAAGTATAAAGGACCCATGGACAAGGACAAGAGGGGAGGATTGGATGTGGGAGGGGGTGGGCAGGGCAGAGGAGAGTAATGGGGGGAAATGGGGACAACGTAATTCAATGACAATAGAAAAATTTTTAAACATAAATGTTTTAATGAAAAGAAAATCAAATTTACCTATTTTTTGGTTTGTTTGTGATTTGGTGTCATATCTAAAAAGCCATTGTCTAATTTAAGGTCATAAAGATCACCCCTATGTTTTTATCTAAGTGTTTTATATCTTTTACATTAGGTTGATGATGAATTTTGAGTTAACTTTTTTGTGTAGCAAACTTCATTCTTTTGCATGTGGGTATGTAATTGTCCTAGCATCATTTGTTGAAAAGATGATTCTTTCTTGCATCGAATTTCCTTGATTACTATATTGAGAAAAAAATTGATTGACTATATAAGGGTTTACTTCTGGAATCTCAGTTCTATTCCACTATTCTGTCTATTCGCATACCAGTACCAGACTGTTTTGATCACTGTCACTTTGTAATTAGTTTTAAAATTGAATAATGTGAGACCTTCCTTCAACTTTATGTTTCAAAATTATTTCAGATATTCAGGGCCCCTTGCATTCTATATGAATTTTAGGATCAGCTTTTCCATTTCTGAAAAACACAGTCATTGAGCTTTTGATGGGGATTGCATCAAGACTGTAGGTCAATTTGAGGAATATTGCTATCCTAATCATAATATTCTAATAAGACTACCAACCCACAAATGTGAGGGCTCTTTCCATTTATTTAGACCTTATTTAATTTCTTTCAACAATGTTTTGTAGTTTTTAGTATACAAATTTTGAAATCCTTGCCGAAATGTATTCCTAAGTATTTTATTGTTTTTGATGCTATTTTAAATAGAATTGTTCTCTTAATTTCCTTTTTGATTGTTTAGTCTTAGTATATAGAAATACAACTGATTTTATTTTTTGTTAATCTTATAGCCTATATTCATTCTGAATACATTTACCAGTTTTAATAGCTTTTAAAATTAGATTATTTAGAATTTTCTACATGTAACATCATGTCATCGGCAAATAGATGGTTTTTCTGCTTCCTTTTTTTACTCTTTTTTTGGAAAAGACTTTATTTATTTATTTTTAGAGAGAGGGGAAGGGAGGCAGAAAGAGAGGGAGAAAAACATCAATGTGTAATTGCCTCTCTCACACTCCAAACTGGAGACCTGGCCCATAACCCAGGCATATGCCCTGACTGGGAATCGACCCAGCGACCCTTTGGTTGGCAGACTGGTACTCAGTCCACTGAGCCACACCAGCCAAGGATTTACTCTTTTTTAAAAATTATTGTTTGATTTCAATTGTCCCCATTTTCTTTGCATTATTTGCCTCCTCTATACCCACCACCGCCTCCCACATTCAACCCTCCCCCTCCCCCCATTGTCTTTGTCCACAGGTTCTTTACATGTTTATTGACCACTCTTCCCCTTCTTTCCCCTGTTATTTCTCTCCTTCCTCCCCTCTGGTCACTGTCAGTTTATTCTTCATTTCCATGTCTCTAGTTATACTTTGCTTGCTTGTTAGTTTTGTTGATTAGGTTCCACTTATACTGCTTCCTTTTTAATTTGTATGATTTTATTTCATTTTCCTGCCTAATTGCCCTGGTTAGAAACCTCACTACAATATGGAAGGGAAGTGATCAGAATGGATATTGTTATATTTTTCCTGATCTTAAAGGGAAAGCATCCATTCTTCCACCATTAAGAATGGTGTTAGTTGTGAGCATTCTGTACATGTTTTTTATCATATTGAGAAAGTTACCATCTATTCCTATTTTGTTGAGTGTTGTTTTAATAATAAAAGGGTATTGATTTTGTCAAATGCTTTTTCTGCATCTATAGCTTTCACCGTGTTTATGACCATGAAAAATTGATGATAATATTCATTCCATAATTTCTAAACCCTTTCTTCTCCAAAAGACCTCTTTCATCTATGCCTGTAGTAGTTCCTGCCAGGACTTGCGGGTGACAGCTGACTGTTTGACTTTTTATACTATGTCTAGAGTTGCTACTAATGATTCTTGTTTATAAATACAGGTTGTTGCTGCAAAAGTAAGGACAGAAGAACATTATGAATGACAGGAGGAGCACCTGGTTGTCAACTTAATTAAAATGAAGACAAGTATTTTACCTGAGAACCTTACTTCAGATGCAAACAAATAAAGCAAATTTCATTTTTATGCATACTCTGAGGGCATAATCAACTTTATGAAGTGAAATATAATATTTTCCCAATTTCATAACCACATACGATCCCCCAGCAGACCACAAGCACAACAAGCCTACACTTTTTCACTGTGAACGAAGATGAGAAATATAGGAAACAAAAGCGAAAGAACATAAATGTATCCATAGGAAAGGATTAATTATGGATCAAGTCAATTCTTTTTAAAAACAGTCTGGTTTAAAACTTCCTCTGTCCTCCTTCATCTATGCATGCTATTTTTCCAAAAATGAGATAGCATTTTTAATTCCAAAAGCATGTCTGTGAATTCTGCAAATAATTGTTACCATGGAGCTCTAAGTAGCCCAGAGCAAACTAACATGTTCTTGGGGCTAATGCTGGTTTGGCATTTAATGTGCTTGCTACTTCAGTAGAGAAACTTGGGAGGAAAAAAACTGCCTGTATTCCCCATTACTTCCTTTTAAACACAGTGGTGTTTCTACTTGTTTCACCAAACTGTGTTAAAAGCTCATAGATAAGAAAAAATTAAGAAATAATTTTTAAAAGATTTTATTTATTTATCTTTTTAGAGAGGAAGGGAAGAAGAGAGGGAGGGAAATATCAATGTATGGTTGCCTCTCGTGAGTCCCCTGCTGGGAACTGGCCTGCAACCCAGGCATGTGCCCTTACTGGGAATTGAACTGCCATCCTCTGGTTCGCAGGCCCATGCTCAATCCACTGAGCTATACCAACCAGGACTGACTTCTTTTTTAAGAAACTTTATTTAAATGTATGCTATGCAAATCTGAGTGTAGTAAAATAAAGCAGACATATAACTAAAAGGATGAGTAGTAAGTTAAAAGAACTTTGCATTGTGTAATTTGTTGTTAAATATCTCAAGACAAAAACAGTGTAACAGAATATGGTGTTATTAAATTGCCTATAACATCTTTCATCTGAAACTTTAAATCATGTTACAAACTTATTCATTCCACAAATAATCACAGGTGGGAGGATGTAAAAGAAAAACAGATTCAGATTCTGGACACTTGCCCTTTGTCAATAATACTCTCATTTCTTAGATGATACAGCAGTAATCTGATCAGCCTCCAGAAAAAAAAAAGTCCCCAAAAGGTGTCATGTCAAAGTGTAAAAGATTACTACAACTATTTAATAATTGGAACTTTAAGGCAAAGAAGTTATGAATTTTTTAAGAAGTTATCAACAAGTTAACTACTCAGCAAACCTTCTCTGTGCTTTTATTATTCTTTTTTATTAAAGAATTTATTTATTTATTTTTAGAGAAATGGAAAGGGAGGGAGAAAGAAAGGGAGAAAAACATCAAAGTGTGAGGGCTACATCGACTGGTTGCCTCTCACACGCCCCCAACCTGGGACCTCGCCTGCAACCCAGGCATGTGTCCTGACTGGGAATGGAATTGGTAACGCTTTTGTTCCGTTCACAGGCCAACGCTCAATCCACTAAGCAACAAAGGCCGGAGCATGTGCTTTTATTACTCTTACTGTTACTAAAAATGTTGTTGTTTTAAATTATAATACCTTCCTCTACAGAGCAGAAAGATTTTTCAACTATATTCTTACTTAATCCTGAGAACCATCTTATGCAGAATGTCTTCATTGAGGGTGGAAAACCGGAGTTTAAAGTTGTATCACTTGCCTAGAAGCACACACTAATAAGTGAGAAAACAGAATTTAAACCTAGACCATAGAACATCATAATTATGTGCACAGGCTTGGGAGCCAGGCTGTCTGACTTCCCATCTCACTCTGCCCCTTGCTGTTTGCGTCAACTTAAGCAATTCGCTATCTCTGTGCCTTAGTTTCACCACATAGAAAGTGAGTATAATGAGGCTACCTGATTGAAAGGACTGTTATTAAGGTTAGATAAATTTTAAAGTATATAAAGCAGTATGAAACATATGGCAATGATAACTCAAGGTTTGTTCTTTTTATATTCTAATAACACATTGTTTTCTGGATTTTTGTCATGCCTATTGTGTCTAGATCTTTGGGCAGCCATTCATGCATAATGAACTAGACCTAGATATAAACACTTGACATAAATACAGGAAATCTACTGTGAACAGCTGAGCTGGGCCAGTCCTACTCCCAGGGAATTTGTATTCTAGAAATGGGGAACAGATAAGAAGTTTGCGGATAAGTCTGCCTTGAAAGGATGTCATGAAGAAGAGAAGTAGCCATAGGAGAGAGAACTAGAGCTGGAGTAATGAGGGAGAAAGGCACCATAAGAAAGAAGAGTGTGTAGGCTGAACGTTTCTTTGGTTCCTAACTTCTCACTTTCATTCCATATAGAGCTTTAAAGTACTTTCCAGTATGTTTTTCCCAGGATAAATGTCAGGTGTGGCCCCCACCTCAGGTTTTTCAAGACACTGGCAGCCAACTGCTCTCCCTGGGAGTGTCTGCACTTTCCTGAGTCTGCTTCACTCATCTACTGACTTCACTGCTGCCATTTCACTTACGATACGCCTTTTACTTCTGAATCATAATTTCTGTTACTTCATTTTGTCCTATAAGTTCCAAACATGTTATTAGTATTTGGTTGTTGAAGGAATGAATACATTTATTTATTAAGAATGTTTATTCAGAGCAACCCACCCACCATTCCTCTCAGGACCGACCCCCCCATCTGAATCTAAAAGATACAATCCATTTACTAGGTAACAAAGTTTTTTCACAATAAGAATCAAGCTTTTAAAGCATGAGAGAATAATGTATCTTTTTTCATTTTCTACAAAGTTGTAGATGCTTTCCTAAGAGCAAATTTTGAAAATCAGATGGCATTGGAGACTCAAAAAAGAAAGCACAGATGGGAAAAAACAGAGGAAAAGTAGTGAAGGCCCTTCAAGCCACTGAGCTCTTGCTGATCTCCTCCTCCATCTCTGGCTCAGTGAGGAAACTGCCTTCCTTCAGCTGTGTACATCCAATTTCCAAATTTCAGGTTCAGTTAGGGCAGAAATGTGCTACTTTTTCTCTATCCCCTGCTAATAACTTAGCAGGGAATAATTTTGTTATTAGAAGTTCTGTGGAATAATAGCAATAAGTACAGAGAAGAATCTATTTTGGGCAAATTTAAGGGGTTTGCAATAGCAACCTATTTTTTAAATCTTACATGAAATATTCCCTTTTGCATGAAAAATGGACTTCTCAAGCACAGAGTCTCTACAGGGAAGTAAAGTCAGGCAGTCTGGATTATAAATAATTTATTACTTGTTATTTCATTTATTTATTTATTTATCAATACCTAGGTATTTATCCTAGGTATTTATCAATACCTAGGAGGTATTTGATAAATACCTCCTAGGAGCAGGTCAACATTCTGCTTGCTCAGTCACTTGAGATGGCATTAAAGAGAGTCCCCCACTGCCAGAGCGAAAGGCCAGAACCTGTATCTTGTGCCCCCAGTACCTAGCTCAGTGCCTGGATGGAGGGTTGGGGATCTTCACACATCTTCCAAAAAGAGGAAGATATGCAATAAAAGCAGACAACTCTCTTTGAGAATTACATAAACAACATATAACATCACTTACTCAATACAGTAGAAAAGAGAAAAGTATCTTACCAAGTCCCTGTAGTTGATGAAGCTAATTTTCCCCACAGCTGGTTCTTTGCCCACTGTCCCAGGGCCCTAAGAGTGCGCAGAGGAAGCCTCTGAGCTCTGGCCACCTTCCCTCCTGGTGCAGCGACGCCTGCGTGGTCATTGATTACAGCCCTGAAGGGGTATTTTGAAGGCTCATTTTTATACTTATGCTTTCAAAATTTATGTTTAAGTTTAATGTTTGCAAGTTTGAAATTGGGCTTTTTCTGCAGATGTAATGAACCACTTGGATGAACGTTGTGTGTGAATTCAGGTAAGTGTGTGAAGAAAATCGCTCCTGAAGAATCAAGCTAAGTTGAAAGCCATATATGCCTCATACATGAGGATGGATGAGTCTCACGTATGAGCCATGTGTGGCTTTTTCTTGTCTCTACTGACTTTCTAAGATTTTTATACGTGTATATTAAGACTTGTTATCTTTGTCATCAGTTCCAAACTGATTCCAGAGTCTATCCACACCTGCCCAGGGATAAGTTTGGCTCCTGCAGGAAGTGAGCCTTGGTTACCTACATATCCACAGAATGGCAGGTTTCCCTTACCTTCTGCTTATTTTGCCCCAGTGTATGATGGGATTCTGTTATGATCTGCATTTCCACCTTCTTACGGGGGAAATGGAAATACAAAGTCCTGCCCCCATTGCCAGGTGGCTTGGTGAGGCTAGGGAAAGGAAGGAAGGAGCAGGGCCTGCCCATCTCTTGCCCCAACCTCTTTCCCTCGAGTTTTGCTTCTTTAGTACTTTTAGCTGATGACTGGAAGCCTCTTCTTTGTTTGCCAGTTCCCCCAAACTACACTGTGATCACTCACTATTTTATTGTAAATTTTACCTTAGCAGGTTCACACAGGTGATAGGTGATGGATCGGGTCAGCTCTTATTTGTCTATAACAACTATGTTTACCTATGTACTGTACTGTGCCATCCCATGTCAGCCAATACAACAGTCAGGAGCCAAGGGTGCCCCAACCCCAGTCCTGCTCACTCACCAGTGCTGTCCCTCCCCCATAATCAGTGCTGCCAATGGCTCAGCATGACTCAAAGACAGATTCACCGAAGCTATGACCATGCTCTGCTCTGCTCTTCAAGTCTTCCAGACTAATACAATGACCAATAAACATGCCCGCAATGCAAATCATTTAATTTGATGACCGTGTTTTAAACCACAGTATGAACCAATGTAATTTAGTATTAGCCATAGCTGTTGATCACATGAATATAATAATTACAATACTTCCATTGACAGGCATACTGCTTTTCTTTTGGGCACATGCTGTAGTCAGTAGCTGAAAGGCTAGACATGCTTCATCCTGAAAACCCAATTCCCTTGAGTGTTGAACACCCAGCTTCATTCACTGTAAGCTGCACATACTTAAACCTACTAAGAGACAACAGGATATGGAAGTAAAGGACATAGGCTACTAGAGAAGCACCCAGGGTGAGAAGAGGGAATATTCAGGGCAAGCAAAGCATAACAGAGTGTGGAAGGTAACTGTCATTCTCAAAGAATCTATAATAATACAAATGCATATGAATGATCTGGGGTACAATAATTATAGCTGGAGCACAAATTTGAAGACAGAATGTATGTTTGAATCATCTTCTCCCCCTGTGATCTTGAATATTGTTTCCACCTATTAGGGCCAAATAAAAATCTAGTGAGTGATAAGAAGGAAAGGAAAAAGAAGGGAAGGGAGGTGACAATAGGGGCAGAAAGAAGAGAGGAAGGAAAAATGGAAGGGGGAAGGAAATTGTTTTGGCTATTGGTGAGATTTTGTATTAAATCATCAAACTAAAAAACATACTACTTCTTCTAAACCATTATGTCTCCTCTGTGCCTAGGCTAGTTAATGTTCCTATTTTTTGAGATTCGCACTACGAAGAAAAAAAAGTTTTCCTTTGCTATACCTAACTGACTCCTATTTTAGTCAATTAGACTAAAGTTGTACATGGAGAACATGTCTTTATCATTTTTAGTAAAAAAGAACATTCATCTCCAGATATGTTATAAAGCAACTATTTTAACCTCTCCATCTTTCTGCAGCCCACCCGTGCTCTCTACCTTTCTATCACTGTGATCTCTTAAAATGTTCGTTACACAGAATGCCAGGTATAGGTCAGTGTAGTTCTACAGGAAGAGAAGCAAAGAGAAAGAAACCTCAGTTCTTATTAAATGCCTGTTAGTGTGAAAACACAGCAGACTTGCATCTCTCTCTCCCTCTCTCTCTTTCTCTCTCTCTCTCTCTCAACAAGGCTGCAAATCTGGTCAGCTCACATTGGATGTGAACTTGCTTTTTGTCCAAATAATGAGTCATTCTAATTAGAATCATTAAGTTATTTGTATTTCTCAGAGTGAAAGGGTGGGGCTAGGGGTCTCACCTAGAAGCAATGATTAAGAAGAATCTGTATGAAAACATCAACACAGGCAACCCGGCCCTATAACTTTGTCAAAAGTAAAATCTCAGAAATTTTGAGTAATACATGAAAAGAGAAAAATATATTATAATGTAGCTCCCTTCTTGTTTTGTTTACATATACCTAACACAATAAATGGCTCCATTGATGATAGTGCACCAGAGCAGCAGCTTCACCCTGGAACCCAAGAAAGAAGTTACAAATGAAATTTGAAGACCCCTGCCCACTCTCCCATATCAAAAACCCAGGGGAGGAGACCCAGCCCTCTGTTCCTCTATAAACCCTCCAGGTGATCCTGAAGAAACACTGTGGATGAGTTCTGCTTTCACAAAAAATTAAGTATCACCCTTAACATGAGTTAATGAGGTCTTACCTGCCTGGCTTGTGTTAGCGGCTCTATTGATTTATTTAAAAAAAAATTTTACAGCATTATTGATTCTTTCTTGATAAAAGTGTGCAGACCACCAGGAGGTGACCATGATGGAGCCAAGGCCATAGAGTTCAACAATATGATTGGCCACCAGATGGCTGTTTCAGCCTTCCAACTTCATCTGACAGCATCCATGGCCATGACTGAGGGACTCGAAGGAAGATCTTCACGTGTGGGCTGCCAGCCAGCCACCTGGTTTTGATTTTGTTGTGGAATAAAAATGAAGCAATTAGCTTCCTGTTGCTAAATGGACTTCTCCTGATGCTTCTTACACATGTCTTTTTCCCCTGTTGAGATTTGCTGTGATGAATTTGTGGTTTTATTGTCCCACCCCACATTCCACACTTTTAATAAATACAAAGATGGCTCTGTTGGAAGGATCTGAAGCTACAAACATGACACCACCCTATATCTGGCCCATGCGGAGCTGCCCAGATCTAATATCACAATCTGCAAAACTCACAAAAATAGGTCTCTTTCTCAAGTTCTTTTCCATTTAAATATTTATTTAGCTACTTCTTCCAGGTATTATTTTTTATTTATTTAATTTATGTCATAATAAACAATTCACTTCTGCTAAAAAGTGATTGATATTTACTTTATTACTTCAAAAGGACTGAGGATCTGGGAGAACTTGGACACAAGCTTCTTTATTTCTCTACTTCTATCCATAACATACAGAAGGAAAAATAGTATCTATATATCATTTTATTTTTTTATGTTTTGTCTTTCTTTACTTTTTTAAATATCATTTTAGAAATAGTATGTAAATCAATTCCATAAAATATTATGCTTGGTTTTAAAATATGAATTGATTTCATCCCCCTCTGAAATTTTCAGACATATCCCTTTTTGCCCAACTTTTTTACTCTGTCTTAGATTCTGACCCTTTCTGCCTTTGCATCTGATTTCTATGCAAAATCACTCTAGAGTGATAAGAATAAATTTCATGCTTGACTGTAAAGTCAGCCTCAACACTTCAGGATCATAACTCTGATGTACATGTAATTCTGTCTTTGTACAGTAACATTTCTCCAGGTAAATCACATTTTCACTAGTCTCCATGGGCTGTGCGCATGTGTATACACGTTTGCCCAACAGGCAACTCTAAAATGTCCCAATTTACACACTTTTCACAAGTGCTAAAAGTAATAACAACATAGCTATATGCTTCCACACCTGAAAAATTTGTATCATTGGCACACTGATAGTCAAGGGAACTCTTCTGAGAATACTGGGCAACTAATTTCCTGAGAATGTGGTGCTGGGAATCATCCACAATCCATAATAAATATTTGTGTGATTAAGTTAATGCCTAAATGAATGGATTAAGAATATATGAATGGAACGATGAATAGATGGAATACTAGCAGCTGAATTTGTTGCTATGGGTCGAGGCCTCCAAGGAAAACATCTTGAAATAGTTTGAGTATTTTCTTGCACTCTAACAGTCCTGTCCTGCTTCATACCACCCAGGAGCTCCCAGGAATGGCTGTTCAGAACTCTCACTCTCCTAAATCCCTTGCTCACCCTTCTCCTGCAGTGTTTTGAATGGCCAGCTTTCTTTTCCTAAGAGTAAATGTAGGCACTAAGTGGTGTAAGAAACTCAAAACATTCTATGGTAGGAAAATCCAGACCAGCCTGACTCCTGCCTCTGAACCATGGGGGGCCTAGCATCAACCAGGTATGAATGATTTCTCCCCTAGAACATTCAAGAAAATGATACTTTGATTGAAGAAACTTTCTTGGCCTATACTGTGAGTAGAAAATGGAAAGAGTTGGGAGGAAAGTAACACGGAGAATAAAGATGCCTTCAATCTGCCATGGAAGAGATTAAAAGATGATAACGATGGGGGAAAAGTTTGAGAATGAACCATCTGATCTTGGACGCCCATGAGAAAATGCCTACAGACAAGATACTTAGCATTTGACTACAGAAAACTAAATAAAACAATATTAAATTGAATTACCCAAAAATGTCTCATTTGGGTTTTGTTCTTGGCATATAAACAAGTATCTGCCTGTTATTTTTTAAAAAACACCTATATTAAAAGGTCCAAAATTAACAGGTTTTAAATTACCAATTTCTTAAAAACAGAAGAAACAATTATCTTGCAAGATTAAAACAATTCAGTAAACTCAAGAACCACCAGAAATATCCTATTAATATCAAATGTCATGTTGCTGAAATAAGCACTTGGACAGGCTTTTCCTTTTGAAATCTTTCCAAAGGGAAAAGGACAGAAACCAGACTGAAAGAGCAATGAAAAAGTAAACATTTGAATTCCAAAGTAGCAGAGCTGACACTCTTGACGATGGTGGCCTTTTGACTTCAACAGATCATAATAATGGTCTGTCAGCTTTACCCCATCACTCTGCCAAAGTCTGTGAGCAAAGAAACCGTTTAAAAAGCCCATGAAAAATTAACTGAGAACATCTCCTGTGACATCTGTCTGGAGCCCGTTGTAGACTTTTGGTCATGGTCTCCTTCACCTAATCTTAACAGCAGCCTAATGATCCCAAGGAGAAAGGCTTTAGACAAGTTGTGACTTTTAAAATTATTCTGCTTTCAGTCAGAGAACTATAAAATATTGTTACTACTTTTGTCTCTGATTCCCAGTGAAAAATAATGCAAGACTGGTTTTTTCTACACAGCCTTTCAGAACACAAGGTGTAAGAGTGTTCACGTGTTTTAGACTATGACTTCTTAAAATATATGCATATAAATTCCTATACTCATGGATCTTATAGACAATATATAAATGTAGAGAGAATTGTTGTCAGAGACAAATCCTGGGTTTGAGTGCCAGCTTCAGTACTGTATGACAGGAACAAATCTTTTTATATTTATAAGAATGCTCTTTCCAACTTAACTTGTCTGCTTTAAAACTCTAGAACAGAGAAATAGAAATTGCTTTATATCCTATAGAATGTATACAGATAACATATTACTAAATTTATTTCTCACTTGTCTTGATGTTTTGTTCATGTAAGGGTATCCAGCTTTTTTGTAGTACATCTGTCTTTGACATATGTCTTTCTGTTGTTGAGTAAAATTTATTTAAGATTTCCAGAGTAGAATATGTAATATTATCAATTAGTAAAACCATTTGGTAAATGCTCTATAAGGCATCTGTCTTTTAATCTATATTTCCTGCACATGGTTTGCTTAATGCACAATGCTCCAAGATTTATGCCAGTACTTTTGACATTAAGGGCTAGATCACTATTTGTTGTGGGGACTGCCCTGTGCACAGTGCAGTGTTTAATACCATCTCTGGTTTCTACTCACCAGATGCCAGTTAATAATCTACACACACACACACACACACTCATTTGTGACAACCAAAATGCCCCCAGACATTGCCAAAGAGTACACTTGGGAAGCAACTACCCTTGTTGAGCACCTCTGCTCCAGAGGCAAAAAATGTAGACAAAGAAGGGAAAATTTATTTGCTTTGAATTCAAGAATTCTGGATTCAAATCCAGTCCCAATCTTTCCTCTGTCTATCCAAGATTGAGCTAACTGTTCTGAGCATGATTCCACATCTACATGACACAATTGATCAGATAATCTTTAACAAAAATCCCAGCTTTGATGTCCTATAGCTTTTGCATGTGCATGTATTGATTTACTCTATGAATGGATGTTTTTCCTTTTTTATTTCTATTAAATTTATTGGGGTGACACTGGCTAATGAAATTATACAGGTTTCAGGTGTACAATTCTACAATACATCATCTGTATAGTATATTGTGTGTTCACCACCCAAAGTTAACTTTTATCCTATCACCATTTATTCCCCCTTTCCTCTCTTCTAACTGCCCCCATCCCACTTTCCCTCTGGTAATCACCATATGGCTGTCTATGTCTATTTGGATTTTTTTAGCTTAATCTCTTCACCTTTTTTATGCAGGCCCCCAATTTCCCTCCCCTCTAACAGCTGTCCATCTGTTTTCTGTATCTGCATCTGCTTGTATTTTGTTTGTTAACTTATTTTGTTCATTAGTTTACACATGTAAGTGGACTCTGATACTTGTCTTTCTTTGACTGGCTTATTTCACTTAGCAGAATACTCTTCAGATCCATCTGTATTGTCATAAAAGACTTCTTTCTTTTTTACAGCCAAGTATTATTCCATTGTGTACCACAGCTTTTTTATCCACTCATCTACTGATGGGTACTAGAGCTGCTTCCAAGGCTTGGCTATTGTAAAAAAAAAAAAAATGCTGCGACAAACATAGGGGTGCATGTATTATTTTCAAATTCATGTTTTGAGTTTTAGGGGATATATTCCCAGAAGTGGAATCATGCTAGGTCATAAGGCAATTCTATTATTAATTTTTTGAGGAAACTCCATACTCTTTCTACAGTGGGTGCACCAATCTGCATTCCCACTAATAGCACATGAGGGTTCCCTTTTCTTCACATCCTCACCAACACTTGTTGTTTGTTGAATTATTGGTGAAAGCAATTCTGACAGGCATGACACGATATCTCATTGTGGTTTTAATTTGCATCTCTCTGACAATTAGTGACATTGAGCATGTTTTCATATGTTTATTGGCCATCTGTATGCCAGTACTTTTTGGAGAAGGGTCTATGCAAGTCCTTTGTTTATTTTTTAATTGGATTGTTCATCTTCTTAGTGTTAGGTTGTACAAATTCATCTTTTGTCCACAATACAGCTGTGTTTAAGCAGAATCAATGACCTAGAAGAAAAAAACTACCTTAACAAAGATATTTTGGAAATTATCCACTTCTCAGTTGTATCATTGGTGAATATGTTGTTTTATTCAGTGAGTTATCTTCTTGTTTTGTTGATGGTTTCCTTTGCTATGCAAAATGTTATTATTTTAATGCAGTATCATGTGTTTTAGTTTTATTTCTTCCCCTTGGCCAAGGAGATATATCAGAAGAAAATATTGTCATGAGAAATGTTTGAGATTTTACTGCCTTTGTTTTCTTCTAGAATTTTTATGGTTTTTTAATCTTACATTTAAATCTTTAATTCATTTTGAGTTTATTTTTGTGTATGGTGTAATTTCCATAGAAGAGGCAGAAGGTGGCCTAATTTCATTATTTTGCATATATCTGTCCATTTTTCCCAACACCACATATGGAATTAACTATCTTTATCCCATTGTATAGTTTTGCCTCCTTTTTCAAGTATAAATTGATGATAAAGACTTAAGTTTATTTCTAAGATCTCTATCTGTTCCATTGATCTATATATCTGGTCTTTTAAATACAATTACCATGCTGTTTTGGTTAGTATGGCCTTATAGTGTATTTTGATGCCAGGTAGCATTATTCTTCCAACTTTGTTCTTTCTCAAGCTTGCTATGGCTATTTGGGGTCTTTTGTGGTTCCATATAAATTTTTGAAATTTTTGTTCTAGTTCTGTGAAGTACACTATTGGTAACTTGATAGGAATTGTGTTGGATCTAGATTGCTTTGAATATTATGGACATTTTAATTATGTTAATTCTTCTTATTCATGAACATGGTATATGCTTCCAATTATTTGATTCTTCTTTAGTTTCTTTCTTAGTGACATAATTTTACAAGTATACATCTTTTAGATTCTCGGTTAAACTTACTCCTAGAAATTTTTATGCAATTCTAAATGGAATTGCTTTCTTAGTTTCCCTTCCTGATAGCTCATCATGGGGCTACAAAAATGCAACTGATTTCTGGATATTTATTTTGTAACCTACTACTTTACTGAATTCATTTATCAGTTCCACTTGTCTTTTGGTGAAATCTTTAGGGTTCACTATACACGGGATCATGTCATCTACAAATAGTGACACTTTTACTTCTTCCTTTTCAATCTTCTTCTTGTCTGATTGCTGTGGCTAAGGCTTCTAGTACAATGTTGAATAAGAGTGGTGAAAGTGGACATCCCTGTCTCGTTCCTTTTTTTTTTTTAAATATTAAATTTTATTTAGTTACTTTTCAAGTACATTTTTTTTTCTCTTCCCCCCCCCCCTGCCCGGTCTCCCCCCTCCCTCCCATCCCCCCCCCCAGTCCTCATCTCTGTGTCTTTCATACTTGTTCCTCAAAATCCCTCCCCCTTTTTCCCCTTAAGTTCCCTTCCCTCTCCCCTCTGGTCGCTGCCCACTTGTTCTCTATTTCAGCGTCTTTGTTTTTATTCTGTTTGCTTGTTTGTTTGATTCTTTAGCTTCCTGTCAAAGGTGAGATCATATGGTATTTGTCCTTCAATGCCTGGCCTATTTCACTCAGCATAATGCTTTCCAGTTCCATCCATGTTGTTGCAAAAGGTAGTAGCTCCTTCTTTCTCTCTGCTGCATAGAAT
Source organism: Artibeus jamaicensis (assembly GCF_021234435.1). Taxonomy (NCBI): domain Eukaryota; kingdom Metazoa; phylum Chordata; class Mammalia; order Chiroptera; family Phyllostomidae; genus Artibeus; species Artibeus jamaicensis. The sequence continues at coordinate 36,292,644 of NW_026522030.1, read as the reverse complement.
TCCATGGTGTATATGTACCACAATTTTTTGATCCATTCGTTTACTGATGGGCACCTAGGTTGCTTCCAACTCTTGGCTATTGTAAATTGTGCTGCTATGAACATTGTGGTGCATAGGTTCTTTGAAATTGATGTTTTAGGATTCTTGGGGTATAATCCTAGCAGTGGAATTGCTGGGTCAAAAGGCAGGTCAATTTTTATTTTTCTGAGAAAATTCCATACTGTTTTCCATAATGGTTGTCGTTCCTTATCTTAAGGGAAACACTTGTTTTTTGCCCCCTGAGTATAATGTTGACTGTGGATTTGTCATATATAGCCTTTATTATGCTCAAGTATGTTCCTTCTATTCCTAGTTTTCTAAAGGTTTTTATCATAAATGAGTGCTGGACTTTATCAAATGCTTTTTCTGCATATATTGATGTGAGTAAATGGTTATTTTTTTCACGTGGTGTATCGCATTTATTGATCTGTGGACATTGTACCAACCTTGAATCCCTGAAATAAATCCCAGTTGATCATGGTGTATGATCTTTTTAATATATTGCTGGATCCAGTTTGCTAATATTTTTGCTGAAGATTTTAGCATCCATATTCATCAGGGATATTGGCCTATAATTTTCTTTCTCTTTTCTATCTTTTTCTGATTTCTAATTCGAATAATGTTGACCGCATAAAATGATCTTGGGTATCTTCCCTCCTCTTGAATTTTTTGAAGTAGTTTGAGAAGAATAGGTGTTAGTTCTTCTTTAAATGTTTGGTAAAATTCTCCTGTGAAGCCATCAGATAGAGGACTGTTTTTGTTTTTTGTTTTTTTTGGGGGGGCAGGGTTCTGCTTCAGTTTCATTAGTTGTAATCAGTCTATTCAGATTTTCTAATTTTTCCTGATTCACTTTTGGAAGATTGTATGTTTCTAGAAATTATCTGTTTCATCCAGGTTCTCCAATTTTTTGGCACATAATTGTAATATGTTTTCTTACAATTCTTTATATTTATTTGGCATCTGTTGTTATTCCTCCTCTTTCATTTCTGATTTTACTTATTCAGATCCTTCCTCTTTTTTCTTTCATAAGACTAATAAATATGTATAAATCTTGTTTATCCTTTCAAAAAATCAGCTCTTCATTTAATTGATCTTTGATCTTCCTACATTGTTTTTTTAGACTCTATTTTGTTTATTTCTGCTCTGATGTTTATCATTTCTTTCCTTCTATTCATTTTGGGTTTTGTAGAGTTTTCTTCTTAGATCCTTTATATTAATTTGAGATATTTCTTGTTCCTTGAGGTCTTATAATGCTATGATTTTTTTTCTCTTAGGACTGCTTCCTCTCTGTCCCATAGATTTTTGTGTGTTCATTTTCATTTGTTTAAAGGAATCTTTTGATTTCTTCCTTGATCTCATTGTTAACCCATTCATCATTTAGTAACATGTTATTTGGCCCCCATGTCTTTGTGTATTTTTCAGTTTTTTCTTGTGATTGGTTTCTAGTTTCATGCTATTATGCTAGCAAAAAACTTAATATGATTTCAATATTCTTAAATTTATTGAGACATTTTTGTGTCCTAACATGTGGTCTATCCTAGAAAATGTTCCATGTGCACTTAAAGAGAATGTATATTCTGCCGCATTGTGGTGAAATGCTCTGAAGTTATCAATTAAATCTATCTGATCTGTGTGTCATTTAAGGCCACCATTTTCTTGTTGATTTTCTGTCTGGAAGATGCAACCATTGATGTCAATGGGGTGTTAAAATTCCATACTATGACTGTATTACTGTCAATGTTTCTCTTTCTATCCATTAAGATTTGCTTTATATATTTAGGTGCTCCTATGTTGGGTGCATATATGTTCACAAGGATTGTATCCTTTTGTTGGATTGATCCCTTTAGCTTTATGTAATATCCTTTGTCTCCTGTTATGGCCTTTGTTTAGAAGTCTATTTTGTCAGATACAAGTATTGCTACCACAGCTTTCTTTTCATTTCCATTTGCATGAAGTATCCTTTTCTATCCCTTTACTTTTACTCTGTGTGTATCTTTCATTCTGAGGTGGATATATAGTAAACAGTATGTATACATGTTGGTCTTGTCTTCTTATTTATTGTTCTACCTGATGTCTTTTTTGGAGCATTTAAGCCTTTTACATTTAAAGTGGTTACTGATAGTTATATATCTGTTCCTATTTTATTATTTATAACTTTCTTCTTCTTCTTCTTCTTCTTCTTCTTCTTCTTCTTCTTCTTCTTCACCCTTTAATATTTCTTGTTTTACTAGTTTGATGGTAATGAACTCCTTTAGCTTTTTCTTGTTTGGAAAGCTGTTAATTTAATTTTAAACTTAAGCCTTGCTAAGCAATATAGTTTTGGTTTGAGGACTTGCTTTTCATCACTTTGAATATTTCATGCCAATCCCTGGCCTGAAATATTTCTGTTGAGAAATGAGCTGACAGTCTTATGAGAGCTCCCTTTTATATAACTGTCTTTCTCTTGCAGTTTTTAAAATTCTCTCTTTGTTTTTAACCTTTTCCATTTTATGATGTGTCCTGGAGTAGGCATCTTTGGGTTCATCTTGTTTGGGACTCTCCACACTCCTTAAACTATTCTTATTTTTAATTTTTTTCTTTTTGCTTCTCTGATTGGGTGTTTTTTCTACCTTGTTTTCCAAATCACTGATTCAGTCCTCTGCTTCATTCAACATACTGTTTATTTCAGATACTGGATTCTTCATTTCTGACTGGTTTGTTTTTATGGTATCTATGCTTATTTTTCATGCTGTTGAAGTTCTCACCAAGTTCCTTAAGAAACCTTGTAACCATTTTTTAGTTTTATATCTGATAAATGTTTCCCTCCATTTCATTTAGCTCTTTTTCTAGAGCTTTCCCCTTTTTTCTTTATTTGGGGCATGTTTTTTGTTTCTCTATTGTGACTTTCTTTGTGTGTTGGCTTCTGTGTATTAGGTAGATTTGCTATGACTCCCAGTCTTGGTAAGATACATATGAAGTGGGTGCCCTATGTGACCCAGAGGCACAGTCTCCTTGATTGCCTGAGCTGTGTGCTCCAAGAATGACCTACTTATGTGGGTTATGTGGGCCCTGTTGTTGTAACTGAGTCTTTGTCCCAAGACTCATGCATGCAGTCAACTCTCAGGCTGGTTGAATGTGAGGATCTACTCTAGCCACAGTGCACTAGCTGCTATGTAGGCGCTGACCACATAAAGAAGAATTCAACTCAGCAGGGTTTAGTGCCTGCTGGAATCTCCCTTTGGATATGCTGCTTGTGAAGCTTATTGGATCCTGCTCTGGGGTTCTCTGTAGCCGGCCACTGTGTATGTAGATTCTGGAGCCTCTGGTGCAGGCCAATGTCAGATGCTGCCCATAACTACCCTTGAACAACATGGAGCTACAAAGTGATGCAAAGTTTGTGGCATCCTCTTCTGGGCCTGGGTGTGTGTTGGTTAGGACCAAGGTGTGCACCAAGGCTAGCTTTTTCCAGCACCGGGCCTGGGAGCATATAAGCAAAAGTCCCAAGGCATCCTGAGACATACCTCTGCTTGCCTCTGTCTGCCAACTGCCGGTTAGGCTCAGTCACTAAAAGAGCCTCTGGCTGTCGTCAAGTTGCATGAGGTAGATTCTCAGTGAGTCATTAAGTAGGGGTGAGTGGTGTTCACCAGACTGATCCAGGTTCAAACTCAATGTCAGTGCTGGGTCTGAGGCCACTCAGCAAATTTCCCAGGTTATACCAAGTCTAACTGCCACCCACTGGATGTTCAATTACCTTTATTGTGGGTCAGAGTCTCAGGGAGTCATTAAGATGAGGCCAGCAGAGTTTATCAGGCTCAAACAGACCAAATTTGGCCACTTGAAGGAAAAGCCCTATACACTCATGTGTACTAAGGAAAAAATTACTTTCATGCTAGAGCCACACAATTCAGTCAGTCCCAGATTCTGCCAAGGGCCCAATCTCAGGCTGAAAGGGCCTCCAGGGGTCAGGGGATTGAGGCTAGTGAATCTCCTGTGAGGGGAAGGTGCTGGTGAGGCTGAGGAATGTGGGAAAGTAGCCCCTACATCAGAGCCACACAACTCGGTCAATTCCAGATTTTGCCTCAATCTCTGGGCACTGGGTCAGTGGGGCTAATGAATCTCCTGTGAGGGGGAGGTGTCAATCTGGTTCACAGGAAAGTGGGAGGAATGGCCCCACCCCTAAGCCATGCAACTCATTTACTGTCACCCCCTAAGTCTACCCAGATCACTACACCCTGGCCCAGGCCAGGTGCAAACTGGCAAGCATGGTGCATGCTTGGTGCAAGCTCTGTAGGGTGGGTTGAGAGGGAGTCCAGAGGGTGGGGCTATTGCATTCCCCTAGGCTTATGATGCGTGAAGGGGAGTGCTCCACCTCAAAAAATGGTATCTGTCATTGTGGGAGAGTGACTTACTATAGGGATCTTGGTGGTTGCCCCTTCAGGTCTCTTGCCAGAGTCACAAACCCCAGTGTATTCTCACATGACTCTGGTCCACTTAGCCTTCTCTCTGGCAAAGTCCAGTGTGAGTGCTGCAGATTAGACTTTGTGCACTAGCCCTGTAAGAGGGCAACTGTGTCTCTAGTAGACCCTTATCTCTCTCTGGTGGACAGAATTCTTCCTGATTTTCAAAGTCAGATGTTATGTGGGAACCTCTTCCAGGCTTTGGTACCTTGGTGTGATGAGACTGGCATGAGGTTGAGACCTCAACCACTCAGGGGAAACCTTTGCAGCTGAGATACCCTTCAGAAATCTCAGCCACCACTTGTGGGAGTGTGGCCAGCCCTTTTTCATTTCTGCCCTTCCTACCAGTCTTGATGTGGCATCTTCTGTAAATTCTTGGTTATAAGCTTCTGATCAGCTATTCTTCAGTTGGTTATTCAGGTTGATTGTTCTGTATTTTAGTTGAAATTCTAGTTCATTTCTGGGAGGAGGTGAGTATAACATCCACCCACTCTGCCACCATTTTGGATCCACTTTAGATTTGTCTTTCCAATAAACTGAGGTTTTTATGTCTATTATGTTACAAAGAGAGCTTTAATATTATTAATGTATGCTTTGATAAAGGCTATTTATTTGGTTGTCACAATAATGCCTCCAAAATTCCATACTGTGTTCCAAAATTTCTACAGCTGTATTTTCATACAATCCATTGCATTTCCAGAAAATAGAAACCCATTTGGTGGACTGGGAAAGAAAATGATCTCCTATGTAACTATATATGTCTTGCCTTGTTATTTTTATGTCTCCCTTTTATCTGTAACATCCATTTTCTGTTGGCTGTGAGTCAAACTTCTAAATGAAATATTGTATTCTGCAATCACTTTGAACCAATTATTTTCTACAAATTGATGAGCTGCAAGAAGAAAATATCAAAATCAACTTCACTGGTTGACTTCAGGGACAATGTGAAATGTCTAAGAATCTTTTCCGCACTCAAAAATGAGGGACAGTTAGTTCTCATCCTAAAGTCCTGAGAGCTCTGCAATACCCACACTGATCTTACTCCATAACAGCAGAAACCTTCCTGAATCTTACCTCACATTTTGCTATTTATGGAGTCTCTGCCTTCTTACACTTCTCCAAGCTTGCCTCTCATTATGATGTCCCCATTCTATGCAAGCACACTACCACACTAATGGTTAGAAGACCACAAAGAAATGAACCTCTAGCCCAAGGAACCCATGGGAAGTCAGAATTGAGGGTTCTGAACTCCAGGCAATACAGAGATTCAAGGATATGTGTCAGGGTAATTAGAATTGATTTGGTTTGGGCTATATTATGTGTTCAGTCATGTCTGATATGAGGACTTAAGGACCTAACTGCCACTTACATCATTTTGTCTGTGGGTGTAGTTGTTCAAAGTTCTAAACCTCATATTGATATTAAAATTTTAAAAATCTGTGAAGATTAAAATAATCGAATTGATCAAATAATAAAATATACATTTTAATTTATTTTAAAAAGTTGGCCTTTAGCCTACAAAAATTTTAAGATGTTTCTGTAAACACAAAGACCATCTACATACTTCAAAATTGCTTTAAAAAATTTATCAGTGGTGAATATTTAAAAAACAAACAAACAAACAAAAGAAAATGAGCTCCTCTCATTTCCCTCCATGAAAAGCTAATATACTTTTCCTTTCTGATGTGCAATTGAAATGTTCTTAAGACCAGTCATTTCATTGGACACTTTCCTTTCATAGTTGCTACCATTCCCTCAGATTAATATTGAGAAAGCTTGGCTTATTTTCATATGCAATGACAATTACAAGTTACTGTGCTTTTGCCCAGGTTTTGCAAGAATATTAGACATCAGTGGTTACAACACAAACCTTCCCATAGTAAACAGGGACCAGGAATTAAAAGACCCTCTAACAATGTCCCCTCCCTGACAAAATCCACTCCAGATTTATTATTTCAACCAGTGGAATCAAGTTTTGCTATTCACAAATAAAATAAGAGTTGTCTGGGGGGGAAATTCATTGAAGGTTCTCTTTTGACATTAGCTACACTCTCCTCTTCATGCTTCAGTTGTTCATTATATCTCCTCTTGCCCCTTTTAAATACATCTGTACTACATGTGTGAATTTAAACAAAAGCATTCCTAGCATTTAAAGGGTTTCCTTTGTTTCTAGATTACTCCTCCTCTATTAATATGAGCAGATCACATGGCACCTCAAAAAATAAATAGGGATAATTTCATTTTATTACACCTGAGTATGGTGGGCAAAAATAGCCCTAAATAAAATTATGAGATAGATAAATATCCTTAATCTGTTACCCTTTGATACCCATGCTCTCTTGGTAAGTGATTCCTGCCCCAGCATCTCAGGTCTCTCAATTAATACTGGTCCCTCTGCTACAAAGGATAAGCTGATGAATGTACTCATGTTGAATCACACCGTTTAGGATAGAACCAGAGTTGAACATTTTTAACACAGAGTTGAACATTCTTTTAACAAAAGAATGAATTGGTAATGGTAGAATTTCAAACCTAAACTACAACATTATTGGGAACTACATATTATTTGGAAAGATTTTTTTTACTGCAAGGCTTTGTTTCTGCCCCTGAAATTATAGAATCTAGATGTCAGCTCATTTTACAACCACATAAGACTAGCAGTGGTTTCAAGATGTGGGCAGGTTTTCCAGACAATGACCTAAAGCAGCTTTCAAGGTTTCTTCTCATGCTACTCAGTTCAGTAGCAAGAAACAGCTGGGAACCTATGTCTTCCTGGTCTTCCCTATCCAGGCCAAAAAGCTGACTGAGATCTGTGATTGATGGGAAAGGTGTTAGGGTTCTGGCTCATATCATGTTTTTCAACTGCAAGGATATCACACTGCATTCGCCCTTAGACAAAGTTGAATAATCTTGGAAACAATCATCATCTGGCTGGCGGGCCAACTGGAGAAGGTAGCACATGTGCAGGATTCTGCTTTTTGAAAGAACATGGTTCCATGGCAGGAGAGTAGACTATTGTAAATAACTGTGACCAATGCAGAGGTGAGTGAAGAAAGATGTAAAATTAGAGGCAAATACCTTGGATGCTGATTTTCAGAATTCAAAGGAAATAAACAAGATATGGGCATTTGGGACCAAATGGATGCCTCTTGTACCCAGCCTGCACCAACACTCACATCTTTCAAGAGTAGGGAGATCATAGTGAAGTGGGGGACTGAAACATCCCTGCCATTTAAGAAAGCCATTGAAGAAATGGCCTGCCCCTGCACTTGACTTTCCATGCCAGGGTACTGCCAGGGAAAGTTTTGCTAAGGCAGGGCCATTTCTCTCTCACCTTGGTAGCAAAAAAACTAACTGTGGAACTTATTGTATCTTACTATTGTTTAGGCTGCCTAGAGAATTTGAACAAAGTTGTTAGTTTAATTATAGCAAATAATTGAGATTTTATAGCCTGAATTTTTCACATTTTTCTCTCAATCATGGTATCCTACTCAGCATTGCTAACACTTGTTTTTTATTGTTTTTTGTTTATAATATGTTATTTTAAATCTATGTTTTTATTAGGCCACTTCTACTTCAAGTCTTTTGTATAATAAAGCTGAAGAAAATGGGAGATACCTCTAAACACTAAGATGTGAAGACATGTCAATGTCATCCTCACCTCTATGAGACAGGTCTATTCTTATCACAAAGGTCCAATGATAGACCTCGAAGTATGGGCTCATGACCACTTTTAAAAGAATTCCCTGTGATATTTTTTTAAATGCTGATTTTCCATTTCATCCAAGATATGTGGAATCAGAAATTTTGTGGTGGGTCCCAGAAATCCAAAGCTTTGCTAAGCATCTCTGAATATACTTGTTATCATCCAGGTGAGAGAACCAATGATCCAGGGAAAAGACCTCTTTCTCTATTGTGTAGCAAGTCCTAGACAAAAGGTAAAGTCTTGGGGACCTGAGTTTGAACTTAGAAGATTAGGCATGCCACACATTACTTTACCATCAAAATATCATGGGATACCTTACTGAATTTAATTGGAACTTCAACCTCTATAGATTCTGTATTCCAACCAGTGTTATATTAATAAGAATGCAAGAGTTACTAACTTATAAAATTGAAATAACTTATTTTTTAAGCCATAGTGAAAAGAAGAGCACCTGTATGTTTACCAAAAAAAAAAAAAAATCTGAGGGACAGCAATGTTCCCGGTCAGAGTATTAAATCACCCTTTCCGTTATTGGTGATAGTGTGCCAATGCTTTGCCTATCTCCAAAAGCATTTAGTCCTAGGGAACCATGCCCACATTTCATTTGTATGATGATGTATCAAATTAGTTCCACTGGTAGTGATGGTTTTGTGCCATTATATGCAAACCAAGTGGTCTTTTCTTACCTGCTTTTAAAAACAATGAATTTCTGAAATTAGAATTAACAGACTCGGGCACTCTACCAAGACCCAAATATTTATATTAATTATGTTTTCATTTTTTTTAAAGATTTTATTTATTATCTTTAGAGGGGAAGAGGGGAAGGAGAGAGGGAGAGAAATCTTTGTCCTTTTTGTTCCCGCAGTGCCTGACTGGGACTTGTTTCATTTAATTTGACATTTAGGTAACATGAGTGAGGAAAATATTTATTTGCTCCCAAATAGAGAAACAAACACTAATTTGAGAGGGAAAGGTGAAATATTATTCCAGTCAAAGGCTGACTTAGTCTAATAACATTTAGAGCATTTGTAGCTATTATCACTTTAAAATCATACAATGCATGTATCTGCCAATCATTAATTCATTTGCATTCTGTTATCATCACCTTGATGATCCCATTCAAAGCCAGTCATATCTGTGCCTTGCATACTGTACCAGAAAATTCATTTTAATTTACTATGCTAAACTTATTCTCACACTGCAAGATCATCAGTCTGTTACACATCAAATTAAAGGTGAACTGGAAGATTAGAATTTACAACTTTATGAGTATCCTTCACAACCTGCGAAGGTTGTTTCCAGGCTTTTCTCAAGCAGAAAAGTGGAATTCAGTATTTGGGGTGCAACTGTAGTGCTAAATGGAATCAGTTCACCCCTAATTTATCCAAGATTCCTTAAGTGAACATGTTAGCCTCTTCACTGACTGGATGGTGAAAAGTGAACTGCAGTATTTGTTAAAGGTATCCTACCTACACAAAAAAAGTATGTGTACTTCTAAATCTCTCTATTCATCCTGGCTGGTATAGCTCAGTGTATTGAGCATGGGCCTGCAAACCAAAGGGTCACAGGTTGGATTTCAAGTTAGAGCACATGTCTGGGTTGTGGGCAGGGCCCCCAGTGGGGGTCATATGAGAGACAACCACACATTGATGTTTCTCTCCCTCTTTTTCTCCTTCCCTTCCCCTCTCTCTAAAATTAAATAAATAAAATCTTTAAAAAAATAAATCTATCCCTACTTGTACAATTTCTATTTTACCATTCCAGTAAAATTACCCATGCACTTAGCAATTTTATTGCAGAAAGTTCAGAATGCCAGTTGGCCTTACAAATTATAATAATAATAATAACAATAACTAATATGTAGACTCCAGCATAAAGACAAGTGGAACTGACCTGAGCCCAAACACAGTAAAAATCAAGGTCAGTTAAACATACAGCTTAAAGCAGTTATCCCAGCCAACTCACAGACATGTGAGAGTAAATATAAACTTTTAGGTTTTAGCTTTCAGTTTGTTACACAGCAATGGCTTACTGATACAAGGATCATCTATAAAGTACAAAAATTGATCTAACAGTAGACTTCCCAACAACTATAATAGAAGTGTATTTCCAATTTGCTGATATAAAGTAATAGCTGACCTAGAATTCTATAACCTAAAAAACTATTTCTAAAAAGTTAGATGAACACGGCAAAAAAGTCATTTACACTCAATAGACATTTATCAAAGAAACTTCAGAAAGGAAGTACGTGATCCCCAGAAGAAAAGTCTGAGATGAAACAAATAATGGTGAGCAAAGTGGGAAATATGCAGGTATGTTAAAATAAACAAGGTTGGTATAAAATAATTATTTCTAACTAATAATGTTTTTAAGATGTTATTTATTTATTTTTTAGAGAAGGGGGAAGGAAAGGAGAAAGAAAGGGAGAAAAACATCAATGAGTGACTGTCTCTTGCACACCCCCCTACTGGGGACCCAACCAGCAACACATGCATATGCCCAGACTGAGAATTGCATCCTCTGGTTTGCAAGCCAGCACTAAATCCACTGAGCCACACCAGCCAGGACACAAGTTTTTTTTAAGAATAGAAAAACTACTGAACAATTCATCCTGGTGAGAGTAGTCTCTGACTTCTTATAATAGGATAATGGTTAAGATAGTACCTATAGATTTTGTGACATTAAATACACATGATAAAATTTTAAAAGTAACCACAAAAAGAATACAAGCAAAGAATATAGCTACTAAAGTAGTAGGAGGAAAAATTAAGTAAGGAAGGCTAAGCAAGAAAATGAGAGCCTCGAATAATTTTTAAGGGCAAGAAAAAAAACACACGAAAGGATTAAAAAAGGAGCACAGAAATTGCAGAAACAGACCTATGTATATATGGAAATTTGAGATATGATATGGTACTTAGATAATTGGTTATCCATAAGGCAAAAAAAATGAAATTGAGTGCCTACCTCACACCATTTACAAAAATCAATTTCCAATATATTGAAGATGATATAAAAGTAAAATATATGAGACTATCTTTACTACTTTAAGTAGAAAAGAATCTCTTAAATTCAAAGCAAGAAATACTGCTCATAAGAGAAAAATAGAAAATTCTATTGCTCTAAAAATAAGAACTTCTATTTCTCCCAAACTACCAAGAAGTGAAAAGCAAACAGCAGCAAGAAATAACAGAAGCCACAATGTCAAAAGTGTATTTGTAGTACATACATACAATAAAAAATTAATACCTAATACCACAGTAAGGGACTCCAAGACATCAATTAGAAAAAGACAATTCAAAATTTTACATACATGTGGGACTCAGCCTGAACCTTTTCAAAAGATAGAACAAAGAGATTAAAAATATAAATTATTGTTCAGACTTATTTGTAACCCAGAGCACTACAAAGCAAAATCACAGTGAGATCCAATTTTATGGCCACCAGAACAGCAATATCTGATGTCGCTAAAGATCTGACAAAGTCAGCTCTTGCACACTGCTGGTGGAAATGTAAACAGGTTCTACCCCTTTGGAAAGCACATTGGCAATAACCTCACAAAGTTAGACATTCAAATATCACTACCCATCAATTAGACAGAGAATCCCTTACATGCAGCAACAAGAGAACTGTAGGAGAATATTCATAGCAGCATCAACTGTCCTAAAAGAAACAGCCTAGAGCAATGAAGAACAAATGAACTAAAGTTATTCATGATAATGTGGCTGAAACTTAGAAAAACACTGTTGAATGGAAAAAAGCAATTTCTAGATCATTGTTACATTACGCTATTTTTAAATGCTCATAAAGAGTGAAACATAATAATATAATGTATAGGGAAGCATATACAATACATTACATGTAATTATATTTTTAAAGCAAGGCAACAATAAACACAAAATTCTAAACACCATTTACTTCTGGTGTTGGCCGGCAGGAGAGGGAGGAGCTCTAAGATGCAATAGGAGAGGAGAGGCTCCTGCTGTTAAGTTGGTGGTGAGTTCATGAATATCTGTTATGCTTTACAACTAATAAATATTTCATATATTCTGTTTCATGTATCTAAGAGAACAAAATAAACTGATTGAATTATAAGAGTAATGATACAATAAGGCGGAGTTCCTTTACAGACTGAAGTTCAGGGGTACAGGAAGTAATTGAAGTGAGACAGATGTGTAAGGTTAGGTAAAACTGTTCAGCAGAAAATTATTAGCAATTTTGAGTTGAATAGAGACTTTCTGCTAAGATATGAGTTACAGGATAGATAAAGACAAGAGTTAGGAAATGTCTGTCTTCTTTACGAATACATTACAAATAGAGAACATCGTCAGCTCAAGAAGTATAGAGATGTGGGTTTCGACCTGATTCAGAGTCACAGAGGGATTCAACTTCAATCAGCATCATCTGCTGATTCAGAGGGAAAGGAAGCTTGTTGAATATGTAAGGGCCCTCCCTGCGACACAGGGCGTCCGTCGTATCTGGCTAAGATGCCAGCTATGGGCCTCAAACTATAATAATGGCTATCGTGCGAATATCCAGGAACATGTGAAAAATTTGTCATCACTGAGGTATCAGTATAAAGAGTATGGAGACATCTCACAATTGGCAAAGTAACCACTTAATCACACTGGGCCTCTTTTTCCAACTGCAAAACATGATCACCAATAATACCTACCTTAGAGGATTGTTATAAAAAATATTTTCATGAAAAGTTAAATGTATACCTATGATATGACCTAATCATTTCAGTCCTAAGAATTTACCCAAGAAAAATGAAAGTTTCCATCTATACAAAGATTTGTACCTGAAAATCCATAGCAGCCTCATTTGTACAAGCCTAAAACTGGAAACAACCCAAGAATCCATCAACAGGTGAATGCATAAACAAATTGTGTTACTTGATGTAATAGAATACTACTGGGCAATAAAAAGGAATACAGATACATACATCAACATGAGTGAATCCCAATAATTTTGCTGGGTGAAAGACATCAAATCAAAGAAAGTACATGTATATAAAACTATAGGAAATGCACTACTTTACAGTGACAGAAAGTAGATCAATGATTGCCTGCACATAGAGTTGGGGAAAGGGCTGAAGGGAAGGAAGTGATTACAAAAGAGCAGAAGGAAACTTTGGGTTGTGATAAGTATGTTGTCTTGTTTATGGTAATGATTTCACAGTTGTGTACAAAATTTATGTACACTTTAAACAGCTAAGTCTTACAAAGCTATTTGTTAAGAAGGCAAGTGCTGATGAGAAAGAATGATGGATCAAGGCCTACTTAGAATGGCCGGAACTGGTGCTTCTCAGTCTTTGAAAGTCCCATGGTAGATCTTGTTAAAATGCATATTCTGATTCAGTAGGTCTGGGGAAGGGTTCCCCATGCTACCTAAGGTAGGTGGATGAATGGATAGATGGATGTCCATGCTGCTATCAGTGAATCAGAGTTTGAGCAGCAAAGCTCTAGAACCCCTGCACAAAGTGGTCATCTGTTTAATCACCCGTGGATCTTGAAAAAATGACTGATGCTTGGAGGTTGTGACTTAACTGATCGTGGGAGAGTCCTGGGAACTGGGATGTCTTTAAATATCTCCCCCTAGGTGATTTTAATATGAAACCAAAGTTTAAAAAAATACCACTGGTTTAGGTTCTGATTGAAGCTGTACCAGACAGCCTCTCCGTGAACTAAATTATGTACAAAAGAGGCACCATGTCATTTTCCTAAGAGATTAACAGCCCTGATAATTATAGTAACAGTATGCTTAAAATGGCAGACTATTGTTTACAAAACTAACGCTGGCATATATGCATTAGGCACTCCTATAATGCCACCCAACTCTATGGTTGCAGATGAATTCTTCATAGCTAGCCAGGGAACTCCCAGCACAGCATGACTCCATTTTCCTTCTTGAACACAATTTCTTCCCTTTATTCACTCATATGCAAATCCAGAGCCTCCTGTCATCTCACCATTCTTAAGGCTCCCTGTGGTAGCCTCCTATCAGTGCCAAGCTAACCATTTATCTCACTATTTCCTCTGTAAATAAAGTGAGAATTTCAGGCACCTTGGCAAACAGGGCTGCACTGCCTATCAGTCAAGATTCAGTCATGAAAACTGCAGCCACTGTGCATTGTCCAAATTTAGAAGTAGAGACATACATAGCCCTGGAAGTGTTGAGAAGGCAGGAGAGGAAAACTGTCACTAATGAGCTCAACCCATGATGGAAAGTAGCTATGAATCTCCAGAACTTCTGAGATGCTCCCAGTAGTGAGTTCAGGCTTCAACGTGAAGTGTGGGTGGTTCTCCAGGCTGCTGAGAACTGCTTGTTAATATAGTGTCATTTAATTGAATGATGTAAAATTAATAATTTATTGTACTTTGCATAAGTTTCTGTGGTCTGCAGCTTATATTGCTCCCATATCACAATGTACAGTTCTGATGAAATTAAGGACTAATCAGAAATTAAGGACTGGCAGAAATCTGATGGGAGCTGAAACATAAAGATAGCTACCTAAATTTGAGACCATAAGTCAAACTTCTTTATGCTTTTTAATCAATTTTTTGACAAGATGCCTTTGACAACAGCATCAAGATTGGGCATACCAAATCTTACATGAAAGCAGCAAATTTCTCCAGGAGAGAGTACTCAATGTTAACCTTTGTTTTGGTTTTTCTTCTTGTCAAAAAAAACTAATTAAAAAGCATAAAGAACTTCGACTTATGGTCCCAAATTTAGGTAGCTGTCTTTTTTTAAAGATTTTATTTATTTGTCTTTAGAGGGGAAGGGAGGGAGAGAAATATCAATGTATGGTTGCCTCTCGTGTGTCCCCTGCTGGGAACTGGCCTGCAACCCAGGCATATGCCCTGATTGGGAATTGAGCTGCGATCTTTTGGTTCACAGGCCCACCCACACTCAATCCACTGAGCTACACCAGCCAGGGTTAGGTAGCTATCTTTATGTTTCAGCTCCTATTAGATTTCTGCCAGTTGATTAGTCCTTAATTTCATCAGGACTGTACATTGTGATATGGGAGCAATATAAGCTGTGGAACACAGAAACTTGTGCAAAGTACAATAAATTATTAATTTTACATCATTCAATTAAATGGCACTATATTAACAGCATTTCTGTTCAGATATATTGGACAACATGGTATTTTACACAGAAGATACTCAACAAATGGGTATAAAAATTAATATATGAGCCAATATATAAGTAAAAGGATGGTTAATTTTAATGGCTCCAAAGTGCAGTAAAATACTAAATTATCTTCTGAATTATCAAAGAAAGGTCAGACATCATGCATATTCCACCAATCAAGTTATTTGTTGTCAGAGCATATTATTTTCTAACCATAGCTGTTAGAAATTGCTATACCTAAAATTTTATGTAAGTAAAATATAGTTGGGGGCAGTAAAATGAGACATATAATAGTACTGACAAAAAAAAAAGTAGCTCATTTTTACAAAGAGCCTTGTTTTGGTTGTCCTGAATCATCACTTTAATTTTTTTTGTAACAAGAATAACTATATTTTCTTTTTTCCCCATTTTTAATTTATTTATTTAATTGCTGTTCAAGTACAGTTTTCTGTCTTTTACTCCCATCCCAGCCCACCTCCCCAGTGCTCCCCACCTCCCTCCCATTCCCACCCCCCTTAGTTTTTGTTCATGTGTCCTTTATACTAGTTCCTGTAAACCCTTCCCCTTTTCCCCTGGAATTCCCTCCCCTCTCCCCTCTGGTCACTGTCTGCCTGTTCTCTATTTCAGTGTCTTTGGTTATATTTTGCTTTCTTGTTTGTTTTGTTATTTAGGTTCCTGTTAAAGGTGAGATCGTATGGTATTTGTCTTCCACCGTCTGGCTTATTTCACTCAGCATTTGATTTTAAGAAATATAGCAAACTGACTTGGACACAAGATGATGTTAAAAATCCCTCTAGGTAGGCATGTTTCCTGAAACATTCACCACCTCTGACTCCAGTGCAGAGAGCTCTTCTGCCCTGACTTATGGGTTCATTAGAAACCAGCAGTAATGCCTCCAGAGTTGAATCCCTTTCATTCATTATTCAGTATACCAATACTGATATGCATTCAAAACTTCTCTTTGAAATGAAAAATACCCACAGTTTCACAAGTGCTCAGCTATCTTCTGTTCAACTGTATGGCCTTCTTAAGAGACTTAAAAATAGCACATGTGAATGAAAAATAATATGTTTTAAGATTTTTTTCTCTTCAGAATATTTCATTTTCCAGATACTTGGACACTGAAACTCTGTTTCTGGTCTTTAGGTACTTCATCCCAACTACTTAGACAACTCAAAAGAACTTGCTCTAAATTTTTTTTAAAAACTGGTAAATTTGATTATGGAAGTTCTGTAGCCTGAAAATAGTATACTATATTTTTTACTGCATTGAAGTGGTAAGGCAAATAGGGTCTGTGAGTCTTTTAACATCAGGTACCAACAGGTAAACACTGTTGTAGACCAAAATAGCAACAGGGGCAATGCAGTTTGGCCTTCAACAAATAGACACTTATTTTCATTAAATCAGACTAATTCTTTAAATACTGCACACACTGACTGTGATTTTGACTCATTCACTATCAGTAAGATATACTCTTGGGTTGTCCAAAGATAGATAATTTTGTAGGAGATCAAACAATCATTCTGTAGATAAGCACAAAGGAAAAAAATAAATCAACCCAAGAAACTAAGTCTTGATTAGGGATCATTTTTACGCTAAGTTGAAAATTTTAAATAAAATTAAATTCTATTTTCTTATATGAAAATGAGCAATATTTATGCCCAAGAAATATATATGAATATTAAGATAATCAACAATAGAAAAATATAATTAAGAACTCATTAGTTATGTTGACATGTGACCAAAAGTAGGCAGATTAGGGGGCATGAAATGGGCGGGTAGAAATTTTGAAGAAGGGACCAACACCACTAAATTCCCTGATTTTCAGTTTCCATGTTTAAGAAACCTGCAGTTTTACTGGCTTGATAGAGAGGACAGATTTCAGGACAACCACAGCAACTGGAAAGTTAGAAGTCCCAGATAAAAGAGTGATAGTCCAAAATTTGGTATGTAAACTCTTCCCAAATCTTCACCTGACCTATAAAATATTCATAAGCTGTGCAGACTCCAAGTGGCTTGCCTAAGCCTAATAAAACTAACCTGAGATGTTAACTCCCCACACAAAGAAAATTGAGTTGACAGTATCAGTTCAGTCCAATTAACATCCTGCTAGAAAATTTGGGGGGTGGGGGGAGGGCCTACAGAGAAACATAACAGAATGTACAGTCTCTATAATATATAATTAGCAGCCAAGATG
Organism: Artibeus jamaicensis; assembly: GCF_021234435.1. NCBI lineage: Eukaryota > Metazoa > Chordata > Mammalia > Chiroptera > Phyllostomidae > Artibeus > Artibeus jamaicensis. The sequence goes on along the minus strand of NW_026522030.1, from coordinate 36,275,123 downwards.
GAGGCACAGGTAAGCATGCTTGCCCCCTCACATAAATATAGCAAAAAATACAACTAGACTACAAAAATATCACCCAGAATTGTCAGAAAATTGAGTTGTATGAAAAATCAACAACCAAGGATTTAAAGAAGCCACATTCATCCAGACAGGTGGAAGTGGGGCAGAGATGTGGACTTGTGCAGAGAGGTGCAGACAGGAATGAGTGATCCCACATTCACGTGTGATAGATAAAAATTGGGAGGGATGCCTCTGGAGTGAGAGATCCCAGCCCCAGACCAGACCACCCAGCCCAGGGTTCCGGTGGCAGGAAGATAAGTCCCCATAACTTGTAGTTGTAAAAATCAGTGGAGATTGATGGGCACAAGAAACTGCAGGATTCTCAAGAGACTCCCCTTAAAGGGCCTACAATGGACTCAGGACTTATGCAGAACCACCCCTTCTTGGATTCAGCACCAGGGCAACAGCTAGAAGGGTACCAGCATATGGGAAGAAAGTAAAGTGACTGGCAACAGGGTGAGTACCAGAGACAGCTTTCTCACAGGCAAAACTCCAGAGGCCAGGCAGTAGCATTGTTCCATCTCTGAAACCTCCCCCGAAGAGAGCAATAGAGCCGTGACATGGGTTGCCTGGCCCTGGAGATTACCTAAGGCTTCACCTTCTACAACTTAACTGGTGCACTTTTCTACAAGAGCCCACACTACTAAGACAGGGAGACAAAGCAGCTCTACCTGATACATAGAAACAAACACAAGAAGGCTGTCAAAATGAGGAGACAAAGAAAGATGGCCCAAATGACACAAAAGAACTCCAGAAAAAGAACAAAACAAAATGGAGATAAGTCACATGCAGAGTTCAAAACACTGGTTATCAGGATTTTCCAGGGACTCATTGGGTACTTCAACAGCATAAAAAAGACCCAGGCAGAAATGAAGGTTGCATTAAGTAAAATGAAGAAAAATGTACAGGGAACCAGCAATGGAGGGGATGAAGCCAAGAATCAAATCAATAGTTTGGAACACAAAGTAAGAAAAGTATTCATTCAGAACATCAGGAGGAAAAAATAATTTTTAAAAAGTGAGGATAGGCTGAGGAACCTCTGGGACATATTTAAATGTACCAACATCGGAATCATAGGGGTGTCAGAAGGACAAAAGAAAGAGGAAGAAATTAAAAACTTATTTGAAAAAAATAATGAAAGAAAAATTCCCTAATTTGTTGAAGGAAATAGACATACAATTCCAAGAAGCACAGAGTCCCAAACAAGATAAAGACAAAGAGGACCATGCAAAGACACAACATAATTAAAATGCCAAACATTAAAGATAAAGAGAGAGTCTTAAAAGCAGCAAGAGAAAAGCAGACAATTATCTACAAAGGAGTTCCTGTAAGACCGTCAGCTGATTTTTCAAAGAAACTTTGCAATCTAGAAAGGACTATCAAGAAGTATTCAAAATGGTGAAAGCAAGGACCTACATCCAAGATTACTCTATCCAGCAAAGTTATCATTTAGAATTGAAGGGCAGAGAAAGACAAGGTAAAACTGAAGATGTTCATCATCACCAAATTATTATATTAAGAAATGCTAAAGGGAATTTAGCATAAGAAAAAGATCAAAACAATGAACATTAAAATGGCAATGAATTCACAACTATTAATAATTGAATCCAAATAACAAACTAAGCAAACACCAGAGAAGGAAAGAATCATAGATATGGAGATTATTAGGACAGATATCAGTTGGGAGAAGGAAGGGGAAGAATGAAGGGAAAAGTGCAGGGATGAAGGAGCACAAATTTGTAGGTACAAAATAGACAGGAGATGTTAAGAACAGTATAGGTAATGGATTAGCCAAAAAACTTGTATGCCTGACCCATGGACATTAACTAAGGGGTGAGGGAACTGTTGGAAGGAATGGGAGTACTGGGTTGAGGGTGGCAAAGGGGGAAAACTGGGAAAACTGGCACAATCACAATGTGCAGGATACAGCCCATAATTACTAGATTTATAAATCATCTGAAAAATGTGGCCCACATTCAGGGAGAACAGTAATCACTGGAGATGATCTCCAAATTGCCAGATATTAAAATTACCAGAAAATGTTTTTAAAGTAACTCAAAAACTTAGTATTTAAAAGTTATAAATGAAGATAATAAATTGTTAAGTGAAATGTGTGATACCTCCTGCCTTGAGGAGGAAGAAAATGCCCTCACCTTGACCAGGTTCAGATTTTGAGTTCTTGAACTTTTTGGAGTTCAATAACTCCTGGGTGTTCCAGGAAAGCATGACAACACCTGGGCTGTATTTATGCAACCTCCTTCCCTCATCACTCCGATTTCATCCCACACTTCATGGTACCTATGCAGCCACCTGTACACACTCCATCTCCCAACTCTACTTGGGGTGTGCACACTATGAATGGTCCATGCTTAAAAGGACACAACTGCAGCATTTCTAAGCAAGTTTGGGAGGCTGTTTGGAGACTGCTAGTGCAAAGATTTCAAGGCCCTGAGTACTCAGATTACAGTGCCAGGGAGAGTCACAGGCTCTCGTGAGCTGTATCCCATTGGCTTCTAAGCTTGCCTCTTGGGAAAAGGCACAGCCAGAGAAGGGTCAGAATAGATCTTTTTAAGTGTTGAAACAGAACATGGACCCATTTGCTTGGACCTAAAAGTGGTACTGGCCATAGATAACCCTGAGATTTGGATTAAGACAGAAAAGTTTCCAGCTCTGAATCTTCTACTTACTAGTTACATGACCATGAACAAATAATTCAGCCTCTGTGCCTTATTATCCACATCCATAAAATGGGAATAATAAACACCCTAGTGTTTTACAAAAATTAAATGAGGTCATGCTCTCTGTGTACAACATAAGCTTTCAGCCCATTTTAGCTACTATCATTATTTTTATTTATCTTAATAATTATCACTATTTTCATTCTATTATTATATTCCCACTGATCTGTATGGTTTACATATCTGAATGATTTTAAAGTATAAGCTGTTAATTTTTAAAACCTATATTACATCTTTTTTTATGAAGAACCACTGTGGTATCTGAACTGAAAGTGAGCCTTTCAAATTCTTCTTCACTTCCAGATACTGAATAATGCATGAGTTCTTACAATCATCCATAATAAATGAGAGTGCTTATATTCATTGACTATCTATTAACTTCCAGGATTTGGGCATAAAACTTCATAGACGGTATTTCATCTAATGTCTTTAATGAAGTTGTAAAGCAGAAACTTTCCCCATCTTATTGATGAGCAAATTGAACTTCAAAGAGCTTTAACATGCCATGGTCACACTGTTAGTAAGTGGGCAGAGTGAGACTCAGATCAAGCAGCCTGTGATTTTTTATTTAGGTCATTTGAAAATTGCAATCTATTGTTAGAAATTATGTTTATCACAATCACAGTTTTAGAAAATTAAAGCTTTCTGCTTTCAGATCGTTTCAGATGATAATCTCAAGCTCATAAAACATGAGTAAATAATTCTGTGTTATATATTGTGTAAAGATATGACCATTAAGTGCACAGCTCTACTTATTCCTATGTCACCTGGATAAAGTCCAAAGATAAAACTTCACAAATTAGAAAATGATGAAAAAATGTGCGAAGTTATCAAGACAGTAATATAGATTGTTCTTGACTTAAGTCCACTATTCACAGACAGGATCCCACTGTGAAAATCTCAGAACCTGGAGGCAGGTTGAAGCACTCCCCTGGACCATAGGGTAGAGAAAGACTTCACTTTGACTACAATGCCGTTCTTCGGATGAGCACAGCACTGCACCAGGATGACCTCCCCATTCCATAATTTCTCCAAGAGAAACCAAAGAGAACCCAAGGTGGACAACCACATTCCCAAGCATTACTGGATGTTTCCATGGAGGCCTACTCAGGACTTGCTTCACAGAATTCACTGGGAAATCTGTGGAATTTGACCACTGATCAGAGAGAGACAGAGAAGGGACAGAGCTTATAGCAACTAGTGCTCAAATGGTGGCAGACCACATTCCTTCTTGAAGCAGCCACTAAAGCAGAGATCCCGGCCAGTGGCTCTTCGCACCTGACAAACTGAGCTGGTAGCCCCATCTGGCCTGGAGACTCAGATGGCATCTATGGCAGAATCTCCAGCCAATGAGCTGTAAAATTTATTCTTTGACTCCGCACGAGCAGAGAAGAAAATCTGCAGTACTACGCAAGTGCTGAGCATTGTCTCCAGTCCTGCCCCTCTGGGAAGCCTGGCCACAGACACTTGGCAGCTGCTGAACAAATCCCGTGGCCGCCCAGGCAAGGAGCCAAGTCAACAGCTTGCCCAACTGTTGAACATAGCCTCTGGTCTCACACAATCAGGGACCCTGAACAGTTGCCCTGTGAACCTCAGGACCCAGCCTGCTATACCACCAAACCATGGAGTTCAGCCTACAATCCCAAATATTTTAAAAATAATTAACACCAATCCTTCTTAAACACTCCCAAAATACTGAAGATAAGGTAACACTCCCAAAATCATTTGACAAGGCCAGAATTACTCTGATACCAAAGCCAGATAAAGACACTCCAAAAAAAGAAAACTATAGGCTAATACAGATGCAAAAATTCTCAACAAAATACTAGCAAACTGAATTCAATAGTACATTAAAAGGATCATATATCGTAATCAAGTTGGAAGTTATCCCTGGAATGCAAGGTTGGTTCAGCATAAAAAAGGGTGCGTAATCACATTTAACAACTAATAAATCACATTAGCAGAATAAAACATAAAATTTTATTATCATCTGTTTTTAAATTTTTTATTGCTGTTCAATTACAGTTGTCCCCATTTTTCCCCCATTACTCTCCCCTGCCTTACCCACCCCCACCTCCCACATTCAATCTTCCCCCCAATAGATGAGAATATTATCATCTTAATAGATGAGAAAAAATCATTTGAGAAAGCTCAGCTTCATTTTATGATAAAAACACTCAACAAATTGGTTATAGAAAGAACATAACTCAACATAATGAAAGTTATATGACAAGCCCACAGCTAACATCAGAGTCAATGATGAAAGATTGTAAAGGTTTTCTTTAAGTTCAGAAATAAGACAAAGTGTCACTTTACCACCATTATTCAACATAATACTGGACATTATGGCCAAAGCAATCAGTCAAGAAAAGAAAAGAAAGGTCGTCTGAATCAGAGAAGAGGAACTAAAATTATCTTTTTGCAAATGAATGATGTTATATATAGAAAACCTTAAGGAGTCTATGAAAAAAAAACTGTTAAAATTAAGTGAGGAATTCAGTCAAGTTGCATGATACAAACCAACAGACAAAAACAGGCAGCATTTCTATAAACTAACAACAAATTCTGAAAAATAAATAAGTAAACCATCTTATTTACAATAACATCAAAAATGATAAAATACTTAAAAATAAATTTAACCAAAGAGATGAAAGATCTGTATACAGTAATCTATGACATTAATAAAAAATTTAAGAAAATAAATGAAAATATATCACATGTTTATGGAAACAAATTTAAAAGTAAACAAGTAAGACTACATCAAACTAAAAGGCTTCTGTTCAACAAAAGAAATGTTCAACAAAGTGGAGAGGCAGCCTACAGAATGGAAGAAAGTATTTGCAGATCATCTATCTGATAATAGGTTAACAGCCCAAATGCATAAGAAACTCTGAGGGGACTTCCACCAAGATGGAGGTGTAGGTGGAAGCACTGCACCTTCTCGCATAACTAAGTTTAAAAGCAACAAAGTTTTAGCAACAAAAATGCAGCCAAACCACAGAAAATTGAACTATACGGAAGTCTAACAACAACAAACCCTTCAGCCAAACGGATAAAAGGTGCAGAGCCAGCAGCAGAGGAGGGTCAGGCAGAAAATATCCACCGGACTGACTCCAGCGGGCAACCCAGGTGCACCAGTAGCCACGGGTAGATCCCAGGTGTGGAGTAGCAGGCGAACCCACTGAGGGCGCAAGGTGGTGAACCCACTGAGGGCTGACCGCAGTCACACATTCATGTGCAGATAAACCAGTGATGGAGCGAGCAATGAGATGAACTGCGCAGGCCCCAGCAGCAGGAAGCGGCAGAGGGAACAGTTATTGTCCCTCTCTGACCCCGCCCCCCCATACAGCGTCACAAACCAGTGACCTGGGTGGCCCCTCTCTGAACACGCCCCTACATACAACTTCACAAACCAGCGACCAGGGTGGCCCCAAGCTGGTGAACATATAAGGCTCCGCTCATCATAATTAATGGGTGCAAACAGACCAAAAAGGGCTCAAGAAGATCTCAAAGCCCCAGAGCCCATAAATCTAAGGGATAAAGAAATAGCCAAACTTTCAGATGCACAGTTCAAAACACTGGTGATCAGGATGCTCACAGAACTGGTTGATTATAGCCACAAATTAGACAAACATATGAAGGCTAAACTAATTGAAATGAAGGGAAATGCACAGGAAACCAATAGTAATGGAAAGGAGACTGGGACTCAAATCAAAGGAGTGGACCAGAAGGAGGAAGAAAATGACCAAACAGAAGAGGATGAAGAAACAAGAATTCAAAAAAGTGAGGAGAGGTTTAGGAACCTCCAGAACATCTTTAAACGTTCCAACATCTGAATTCTAGGGGTACCAGAAGAAGAAGAGGAACAGCCACGAGTGGAAAACTTATTTGAACAAATAAGAAAGGAGAACTCCCCCAATCTGGCAAAGGAAATAGACTTCCAGGAAATCCAGGAAGCTCAGAGAGTCCCAAAGAAGTTGGACCCAAGAAGGAACACACCAAAGCACATCATCATTATGTTAGCCAAGATTCAAATGAAGGAGAGAATCCTAGAAGCAGCAAGAGCTAAGGGGACAGTCACCTACAAAGGAGTCCCCATCAGACTGTCAGCAGATTTCTCAAAAGAGACCTTACAGGCAAGAAGGGGCTGGAAAGAGGTATTCCAAGTCATGAAATCCAAAGACCTACATCCAAGATTGATCTATCCAGCAAACCTTTCATTTAGAATGGAAGGACAGATAAAGTGCTTCTCAGATAAGATCAAATTCAAGGAGTTCCTCATCACCAAGCCCTTATTATATGAAATGTTAAAGGGACTTACCTAAGAAAAAAGAAGATAAAAAAGATGAACAGTGAAAGGACAGCAAACTCACAGTTATTAAGAACCACACCTAAAACAAAAGCAAACTAAGAGGACAGCTAGATCAGGAGCAGAACCATAGAAATGAAGATCACATGGAGGGTTAGCAACAGGGGAGTGGGAGGAGGAGAAGGGGGAGAAGGTACAGAAAATAAGTAGCATAGATGGTAGGCAGAAAATAGATAGGGGGAGGGCAAGAATAGTAGGGGGAATATAGAATCTAAAGAACTTGAGACATGTGGTCATAAACTAAAGGGGGGAATGGTGGGGGAGGGGGTGTGCAGAGTAGAGGGGAATGAAGGGGGGAATAGAACAACTCGAATGGCATAATCAATAAAATATTTTTAAATTTTTTAAAAAAGAAAGAAACTCTCAGAAAAGAAAACACTTGTGTGCTGTTGGTAGGACTGCAAATTGGTACAACCACTGTGAAAAATAGTATGGAAGGTCCTCAAAAGATTAAAAGTAGTGCTACCTTTATGATCTAGCAATTTCACTTCTGGGACTATGTCCAAAGGAAATTAAATCACTACCTTGAAGAGATATCTCTACCCACATGTTCATTGCAACATCATTTATAATAGTCAAGACATGAAAGTAACTAAGTGTCCACTGAGAGATGAACAGATAAAGAAAAGGATATACACACACATAATGGAAAACTTTTAATCCATTAAAAATAAGGAAATCCTGCCCTTTGCAACAACGTGGATAAAACTTGAGGATATTATGCTAAGCAAAATAAGCCAGACAGAGAACAACAAATACTGTATTATCTCACTTATATGTGGAATTTTTTTAAAAACTGAATTTTAGAGTAAATGAATGGTTGCCAAAGGTGGTTGGTGGGGGAATGGTAAAGGTGGTTAAAGGGTACAAACTTCCAATTAAAAGACAAGTTCTAAGCATCTAATGTACAATATGGTGACTATAGTTACCAATACTGTATTGCAGCAATTTTCAACCTTTTTATCTCATGGTACACCTAAAATAATTATTAAAATTTTGTGGCACACCAGAAAATTTATTTTATTTTTTACCAATCTGACAAAAAATAGGTATAACTTTGGTTCATTCACCCTGGATGGCTATTATTATGTTGGCTGTTATCATTTTTTTATTTGAAAATCTGAGGGAAAAGAGGTCAGTGCTCCTGACTAAATAGGCAAGTATTACATGTTTTAAAAAAATTCTTGCAGTACACTGGTTGAAAATTGCTATTGTATTTTACACTTGAAATCTGCTGAGTGTAAATCTTACATGTTCTCATCCCCCCCAAAATACAATATGATGGTGACTCTGTAAGCAATGGGCGTGTTAACTAATTCATTGTGATACTGATTTCACAATGTGTGGGTATATCAAATTATCATGCTGCAAACCTTATACTCACACAATGTCACTTGTCAATTCTATCTCAATAATGCTGGGGGAAAATGAAAATTAAAAATAGAAAATGTTAAGGAAACTATTCAAATGCAAAACAAAAAAGTGTGCAAAGAAGCAGAGAAAGATCAGTATCTGACTCCTGCCAATGTGAGTGCCTTTGCAATTGTACTGCGACATGTAGTAACTGTTACCGTAGCAGAGAAAGTACATGACAACTAACACAGTATCGCTGTTAGTGAACTACCCCAGCCTTCGCTCCCAGCAGAACAAGGACTATTCAGTCATCATCTCCCTATCAACAATCTCCTCTTCAATATTAGAAGACATTACTAGAGGGTGACAGTGAAGCAGCAGTGAGGAGAAGAGGATCCGGAACAACCCAAAGCTCTGACTGTCCAGAGTAGAGTACCGTCAGGTCCTGCAGTGAGGTGCCCTTTATTCACCTGCATCACTCCCTGCCTCCAAAACTCCACAGGCACCATATCACATCTAATCTTACTTTTCACTTGCCTGCTACATACGACCTAACAATGTAATATAGCTTATGTTCCTTGTTTCTTTTTTTGGTTTTTGGTTTGCATACCTTGCTAGGTTAACGAGAATGCAGGCCTTCAAGTGCAAGTGCTTCGACCAGAACCACCCTTGTACTATGTGTGGTTTCATGGTATTGGATAGGTAAGCTGATACTCAAAAAATCTAAGTGGGAAAAGCTCTTAGCCAAATAAAAAATCAAAAGCAACTACATGTAGTCTACTTTCCTATTTCTCTTGGCTTCCTGATTTTCTCAGAATTCTATGATTACTCACTTTCTTGCTTATTTATTTCCTTTCTCTCCCACAGGACTTTAAGGGCCAGGATAAAAAGGATCTAGTCTGTTTTGTTTACCATTGTTTTCTAAGAATATATAGTGACTCAGTTCATTGTGAGCACTATTCACATACACGAATGCGTTCAATTCAATGGATGAATCAATAGCTGGATGGAAGGATAAAAAGGCTCTGATGTCATATTCTGTAGACAGATTTCTGAATTCCTGTCAACCCAACAATAGGGGCAGACTTGAAGGAATGTGATGTCTCATTCAGCCAGCTGGATCATGGGTGGGGCAGATGGAAGTTTTTTAGATGGACGGGCACTTAAGAACTATGTTAGGGTTATCGGATTTGATAAAGAATGGGCTGGACTAGCAGCCGGACAGTGGGGCACTGGCATGTTCAGTAGAGGACTTACTACACATTAACTGAACCAACCTTGCTGATTCTTGCCTTGTGGCATCTTGAGTGAACTTTTTCTTCTTATGTTTTCTTAAAGTTGTTTAATTAGTGCCCTTTTTGAATTGGGATAAAGAGGGAATGAGTCATAATTGTTCACAGTATTTACTGAGCACCTGGTATTATACTGTACCTGCTCGGTTTTGTTAACAGCAGAATTGAGAAAACACAAAGGAAAATAAGAGGTATGGTCCCCGCCAAAAAGGAGCTCACAATTTAGTTCTAGCCTTAGAACAGTCCAAGACTGTATTTAATGGTGTATGTTGCTGAGATCATTGCAGGGCCTTCTCCTCTCTTTCTATCAGAGTTAGTCTAAAGTTGATTCAAACTCAGCTCGGTAGTATGGGAGCCGCAGAACCCAGGCAGATAGCCAAGAAGTCTCTCGCGTATTTGCAAAATTGACAGGCAGACTAGACCGATTTATAAGGAAAACCTGGGGCATATTATTTGCAGATCTCATGGGTGAAGAAAGTTTTGAAAAAGGATTATGATTAATGTTTCCTTAAAGTTGCAACTGCTTTTTGGTTTAAAAAAAAATGTTCTTTGATTGATATTCTCATTTTTGAAGTGAAACTTTATGTTAATTCATGCTGAATTGGCAATTTTAAAATCCATGGCTCATTTGATAAGAAATCTGTTCTGTCTCTAATTACTCTGTCTTAGGAGTAGCTGGAATTCAGGGGTGTCTAGGGTATGACAAAATAATACAATGCTACTTTGGGAGATGGAAATGCAGTTGGACAAAGAGCTGCGCAGCCACTGACAATGAGCTTTCTGCTTGCCAGTGGTGAGTAAAGATTAAGTGCCAGTAGTCTTAAACTATTGTTATTCCAGGGAACAGGAAGTTTCTCCTGCAGCAGCTGCTAATGTTGTTTCAAACAGCTACATTGATTTGTCTGGATAATATTTGCTAAAAATAGAAAGATGTGAATAATCATACATGATCACAAAAACGGTTTTGGAGAATCTTACAAAGTTGAGAGGTGGCATTGACAGAATAGTTGACATCTTCTGAAACTGGTAAGTAAGAATCTTCTTTTGTGGAAAAAATAATAAAGGTATGCCAGTGGGAAATGGAGGCCTTTTTTACCTTAGCAATGGAGGAGTTTGTTTTTACACAACTCTCTCTTGGGGTCTTCAGGGAAGCTGAGCTGGTGTGAGTACAGAAGAAAGCACACTGAGAAATGGAATGTCCCTGCCCCTGTGCCTTTTATGGGGCATGTTAAGCCAGTTAGTTTCTCCAGTTTATTCTTGGGACCAACTTTGAAAATAGTGTACTATTTGAATCCAGATACTAGACTCCAGTGATGGAAATGAGCAACTTCAGTGAGGTACCTTTAAACAGTAGAAAGCATGAGTGCAGGTGGGTCTGAAGGATGTTTTCAATATAGGACAGCAAATTATGACAGAAAAATCACGCCCTTATCACAGAGCAGCAATCATGCCTTCTTGTTGGCAAAGACAATGAGATCTATCTGTGGGTCAAAAAGCAGAATTGGGCCATTTAGGTGTACTCATGGAATACCTTTATGTCTGGCATTCCAAGAATTTAGGCTACTTTGAGTCTCTTAATGCTAAAATGTAGGTCTTTGTAAGCATTAAGTGATAGGGATTAATATTAAGATCAAACATTAAGGCCAACTCCTTGAACTCCAAATGAAATTATAAGACCATGCCAAATAAATAAAATCTATAAACAGAATTGTGTTTTTTCTTGCTTTAGTCTCATAAGATGCAAGAATAATAGTAAATGATAGAATGGTTTCACTTAAAATGTTTTCTTTCCATTTTAAAAATATGAGACCCAATTAGAGACCAGAAAGAATTTTTTGTTTTGTTTGTTTTGCTGTTATTGTTCAGTTGTTCAGTGTTTTAATTTCATTTAATTTGGAAGTTTAAGAGGGGGAAATATAAAAGACTTTTATATCACTAAAAACATGAATGTTGCCTGGTTTGGTGGATGCCGAGTGAACTTCTGATCCTCTTAATCTCAGGAAATAAATTAGCACTTGTCAAAACAAAATGGAGGCCTCCTACCCCGGGAGCATTTGACCACACAGCCTCCCTCAGCACTTGTTTCTGGAAATGCCATACCAGTGTCTGTGCCTGCAAATCTATACTGAGCGCACCAGTACGAATAATTCAGATATTCAAATGTCAGCTCTTGGGGGACATGAAAAAGAGCAGTTTCATTTTCAGTTTCCATTGCATATTTTCCTTCCACTCAGTCTCTTTGAGATCAATAGGCAGTCTACAGGGTACAATCAGAGATAAAAACCCATCCAAAATGCAGAGAAATAAGGACATAGCACTGGGAATATCTATTAAATTCTCCAGCATTTAGCGTGTGTAATTTTTCAGTAAGGAATGTGCATTAGGGACTGTGCAAAGCCAGAGTTTCTCCCCACACACTCTTAAAGAAAAAAAGAAACATAAACAGATTTCTCTTTGACTGACTTTAGAGGAGCTTCATGAGCAGAGGCCCCAGGAGGTCAATGTTGACTCCAAATTCTAATCGTAAGGATTGTGTCTAACATTGACATTCACTCGGCCTCACTTAAAATCTTTGGTTCTGGAAGGAAAAAAAAAAAAAGAACTTGACAATCTGATTAACATCTGGTTTTCTGGCAACAACTTAAAACTTTGCCGCAGCTCTCAGTTTCAAGACACTGTGGGACTCCCCATAGACAGCGCCTGATCTTGGAAACTTTAATGCAGCAGATGGTTCTCCCAAAGAGAAAAATCTCTCTGCAGAGGCAAGAACCCAACGGGCTCCCTCAAAGGGGCAACTGTGCTCTTCCCTCAGTCTCACTCTGCCAACACCATAGGAGATCACTTTATGACTTTTTACCAATTCTTTAATGAAATAATATTTAAAAACCAAAGTAGTCAATTACAGCCTTTTATATTTCCCATTGAGATTTTTTACCAGGATAAAGATTTTATTTAGTGTTGTTTTTTTTTTTTTAAAACAAAGAAGCAACACTTTAAATCTCTGTTCCCCAAACCACTTTCCATACTAAGGTTTTACACTTTCCGATCAATTATTTTCATTAATACATCAAAAATCCCTCATGGCTTATGATGCACACATTGGGAAGGCCTCATAATTAGGTATTCTATAGTAAATGAACGTCTCTCTGTCCACAACTCCCTCTAGAACCTCAAAGGAACAAGTCAACACATGTGACTAATACCTAAAATCAACCACAAATACTCTAAGCACTATCTTTGTCTTCTAAATAAAGATGAAGAAAGCACATATTTCTCCTCACTTAGTACAAGAATGAAATTCTCTTGTCTATGGCAGGAGTAAAACTGTAGTGCCTTAGAATGTCCATTTGTGGTTATTCCAATATTTACTGAGAATCTACATGGCAGTAACTGTGCCATGGCCAGGCTTACAGTAGGGAATGAGGAAACGCAGATTCTCCCTCACGTGGCTTCCAGTCTAAAGTTTTCCCAATCTCTCAACCACATTCTGCACGACACACATGGTAGATGAAGCACACACGTATCATACTCCCAGAGGAATTGAAACTGCAGGTGCTTCTCACCATGCTCACCCAAACTCCACCCATTTTCTTTCCACTAAGGAGGATGTTATAATGCAGATGAATGATAGTAACATAACTATAGACATAACTTTGAATATACTCAGTTTTTAAAGGGGCCATATGAACATTGAATCTTTATAATTAGTAATAAATTACTGGCAACAAATCATTTACCCTGTGCAAATTATGATGACATTCCAAGATATCTACATTGGGGATGAAAATCAAAGTTCTAGCTACCATTTCTTTTGAATGACCTTGTAAGTGACATGTCAATTTTACTCCTAATATCTCATTCAACCCTTATAATCACCTTGTAAGATAAGTGAGACGTGCATTGTTAGACCCATTTTATAGATAAGAAAATTGTGGCTCCAGTCACTCAACTAGAGAGTAGCTAATTCTCTTCCATGGCCCTCTGGCTCAAAACCACATGCCCTTAGCACTATTGCAGGAGTTATACATAAGTATCTTCTGGGTAACAAAAAATATATATGGTGAGGGCTTTGCATGCATTAAAAACTGCAACTAAAAGATTATCATCAGAGAAAAGTGGAGAACAGAACTCCGAAAAATTTAATAGTTTAGTGTACATCCTGTATAAAGTACATCTGAGGTGTATACAAAGTAGAGCAAAAGTAGGCTTATATGGAAAATAGTGCAATAGTTAATAAATAATAATACAAGAATAATCTCTGTGTTTTGCATATTCACAAATATAAACCTATTTTTGCCCCACCCTGTGTATGGTGTCCAACTTAGTCCAGATTAATACATCTACAAGTCAATAATTTCTTTTCTTTTGCCCACTTCATTGTTGGAGAATGTACTCACATCGACCTCACAGTTATCAGTCAACCCATTTCCTATGGAATGAATAGCAAACTTCTCTGAGAACTGACAGATGAACCAGGGTGGACACCAGACTCAACCTCAGCCAATCAGATTTTCATTCCCTTAAAGTTGAGTATTGGGTTGTAAGACATGTAAAGTCAGAGGTAAGGTGGCCATGTTCAAGACATGAAAATAAGCAATAAAGAAAATCAAACTATAAACACAGAAGGATAAAATAAAAACAGACAAAAGGAGAAGAGAGTTTCCAGAGAGAGGAAAAGATAGCAAGAAAATAACTGCTTTTATCCCTTGGGTCTTCCTGTTTGAGGCAATAGTTCTCTATGTGGCCAAACTGTATGTCTTGTCCTTGAATTCTTTGAGACACTTCTGTATCTTTCCAGTAAATTTCCTTTCCTCCTCCTCTGCCTCCTCCTTTTCCTTTACTTCACTTATTTGTAGTAGATTTCTATTTCTTGTAGCCAAGAAATAGTTAAGACTATTTCTGAATGCATGTTTCCCAGATCAGCTACACTGGAACCCTTTCTTTTATTCTCAGGTTCCAAACTTTGGGAAGGACCAAAGGCATTTGTAAGTAGAGGGCATACACTCTTTTATGATCTAAAATAGATCTTCCCCCTAACACAGAAAATCGTATTGTTCCGCATTTCATAATTGTGGACATCTGTCTATTACTCATACTTCCTAGGTTTACAGCCTAAGTCAACCTGCTCATCAAACATTTGTGATGAGCCCAAATCTTTTCTTCTGATAGTTCAGTACCATCTCTTCCTTTTTGGTTTTAATGCTTATCAGTTTCATTCTCTTATTCTTCCCTACTGCTAATTTCAATAGGAAATGTAGGGCACCATTTGCTCTGTCTCATATCACTTTATTTCTTCTCATTTATTACAGCAACTTCCAGAATTAGAGAAACCAATATCAACTATTGGCCAATATAAGGTAGAACTTGTCTAGTGCATAAGGTGGGTATAACTATGACACTATATTCATCAGGACACTTGCTGCACAAAAGGGAAGTCCCAGTCGAAAAGATTAAGGAAAGAGAGGGACTTATTGGCTCACACGATGGTGGAAGGGACAGTAAAGCAAGCACTGCCAGGACTCTTTCATTTATCATCGTTACTTCTTCCTGCCTTCTGGCTTAATTTCCTCCTGTCACAGAAGGGTCTTTTCCACATGACAGGGCACCTGACCACGACAGCATCTAAGGTTCACAGCTTCCTCAACAGAAAGGACTGAATTATTTCCTCCAGTACCACTATGAAAACTCCCAGAGAGGAACTCTTATTGGCTTCTCTTGGGTCAGGTGTTCATCTGTCAGTCAGTCAACTGAGGCAAGATAAACACAGTGCTGTGACTGGATTGGCAGCCGCCACCTGAATTCTAGCACATGGTTGGAATGGGAGTAGAAGAGTAGTCCTTAAAGAAGAGTAAGTACTCCAGCAATTCTATTTCTGGGTACATACCCCCAAAAATTGAAAGCAGAGTCTTTAAGAGATATTTGTACACCCATTTTCTTAGAAGCGTTATTGACAATAACTAAAATGTGGAAACAACCCAGAATCCACGAACAGCTGACTGGATAAACAGAATGTGGTTGATACATACAAAGCAATATTATTCCACCTTAAAAAGGAAGGAAATTCTGTCATAGGCTACAACATAGATGAACACTGAGGACAATATGCTAAGTGAAATAAGTTGGTCCCCCCCCCAAAAAAAATACCATATGATTCCACTAATATGAAGTACTTAGAATAGTTAAATTCATAGAGACAAAAAGTAGAATGGCAGTTGCCCGTGGCTGGATGAATGGAGGAACAAAGATGTCTTCTTTAATGGGTAGAGAGTTTTAGTTTTGCAAGATGAAAAGCACTGGAGGTTGGTTTCACTATAATGTGAATGCACTTAGGCCACTGAACTGCACTCTTAAATATTGTTAAGATGATAGGCTATATATTAATCATATTTTACAATAAGAAATAAAAATTTTAAAACATTTAAAAAAGAGTAAGTACTATTTTTAGAAGAATAACAGGATGATAGTAAGATAAAAACAATGTATGTCCACTAGATTTAGAGATGGGAAGGAAGATTATTCATCCTATTACAAATGGGAAAGACCTTGGAGATGGGTGAGCACAGGAACCATGGTGTTACACTAAAGAATGGAAGGAACTTTGTCTAGACGAATTGCATATAATCAGAATGGTCAAAAAAACCCAAAGTTACCAACAGCAGTATCACACAGATCTATTGTTTGTAACTATAAGCTGGGGACCATTGTTTTAGCATGTGAAGGAAATAAAACAGAAATTAATATCAAGTTGAAATTTCATTCGCTTGATTTTCTTAATATACAATTTTTTTAAATTGAACAAAATGCAAATACAGGATAGCCATATCAAGTAAAGTTAAAGATGCCCTTATTCTACAGCTCAGTGATTCCACTCCTAAATATACAGCATAGAGAACCTCTTACACATAACCACAACGCAACGTAGACCAAGAATCTCTCTAGCAATAAGATGTTTTTTGCAGTAAGAAAAAATTTAACCCCAGCCATGCTATCTGTTGCTGTAGTACCATCTTGTATGTTGTGTAAAACAAAAAGCTTTGAACTAAGCAAAAGATGATATATGTATCTGAGAAAATCAATTGTACAGTATCATTCCAATATTTTTTGTTGTACATTTTAGTCTCATTTACTTTCTTTTTGATGTTGATAAGAGGATGTAAACTCTACAGTTTCCAACTAGTTACCCAGATTACAAAATAAATAAAAAGTGAGTATTAGAAGAAATCAGAAGAGAAAGAACATTTGTTAATTGCAGTTGTAAAAAAACACACCCTAGCTGGCCTTATTTATGAGGAAGCATAATTGCTTTTAGCATACGAATGTACTTTTTCCATTTTCTTTGTATAAAATTTGTATTAAACCTTAAAAAAGAAAAACAAAAAATATAGGTAAATTCATAATGTTCCCTAACAGAAGAACAGCTAAATAAACAGTGAAGTTTTTTGGCGGGGGGGGGGGGGGGGGGGAATACAATAAAATGCTATGCAATAGTGTAAATCAACGAACTACAACTACCCACATTTACACAGATGGACCCTACAAGAATTATGCTGAGGAAACAAACATGATGTTCATCTAAATACAGTTTAAATCCTGCATGCTCAAAAATTACTTACGGGATCATGCAAATAAAGCAAAACTTTAAAAAAAGTGATAGTAACAACTTTCAGCATTGCAGTTATTTTTGAGTCAGTAGATAAGAGTTGTATTAGGAAAGTTCAAGCAAAGAGTTTAGAAGCCACTGATAATTTTCTGTTTCTTAAACTAATTGGTGAATACACAGATGTTCAATTTATTATTAGTATAAACTGCACATAATACACATAAGCATTGTGCAACCTTTTAGAATATAGTTTACACCAAATTATGTTCTTAGAAAGCCAAGTAAAGAGAGGTTTTTTTCAGGCATCTCACTGTGTTGATGCTGTGGGACCTAATTATCATTTAGAAGACATGGACTTCATTGTGTGTTGGAAGTCAGCTACCTAGTGTCGAAATATGCAATGCACAAGAGTGTTTTATTTTGCAGCTGTCTCTTCAGTGCATTTGTGTTTTTATATTATCTTCTGTCACTTAGAAGACTGAAAAATAAAAAACATAATGGAAAAAATTAACTGAGAATAACAGTTGACGCTTGAATGTATGCCGAATAGGCAGGTAGCAAGATGCATTTGCACAGTTCACAATGAAGTTTTACATGAGCAGCTGAAGAAAAGGTAAATAAATATGGGTCTAGGGATCTGATAAAAAATATGTCCTCATTTCAATGCTTTATTGCTTGTAATAGGTGGTTCAAATCACAACTCCTGGTGGTCACATAAAGCTTTATCCCATGAGTGCAAATATTTCTGATTAGAACACTCCCTAGGTTACCTACTGTGTTTTGTTTATTCAGCTTATTCCAAACATTTGCAGAGGAGGGGGCACAAAATTTACACAGTGAAAAAGGATGAAAGCTATGACGTGGATTTTTGGTTTGACTTGGCAAATTCGAACAAACCCATGGACATAAAATCCACAAATTAAAGTTCATAGACACTGAAATTGTCTTTGACTTTCAAGCGAGTAGGGTGATTAATCAGTGCTGGAATTTTTGACATATGGTCCTGGACTTAGTGACCTTGGCTGGAAATTAATATGTATTTTTAAAGGTCTCCACATAAGGAGATTAAAAAATAAGTAACTAGTGGCTTGTATAATATATACTATACAGAGTAATTGGGTATCTTTAGAAAATGTCCTTTATCAACCTCTCTGAGCATCTAAAGCAGTGTACTTGTCATTTGTTTCAAAAAGGAGCCTTCTTTTCAACAATAGAAGTAAGTTAGATTAAATATATGGTCTCTGGGCTTTTTTTTTTTTTGGCCATTCATTCACCTTTTTTTTTAATATAAATTTTATTTAGTTACTTTTCAAGTACATTTTTTTATCTATTTCTCCCATCCCACCCCACCCCCGCCCAGTCTCCCCCCTCCCTCCCATTCCCCCCCCCCCAGTCCTCATCCCTGTGTCTTTCATACTTGTTCCTCAAAATCCCTCCCCCTTTTTCCCCTTAAGTTCCCTTCCCTCTCCCCTCTGGTCACTGCCCACTTGTTCTCTATTTCAGCGTCTTTGTTTTTATTCTGTTTGCTTGTTTGTTTTATTCTTTAGCTTCCTGTCAAAGGTGAGATCATATGGTATTTGTCCTTCAATGCCTGGCCTATTTCACTCAGCATAATGCTTTCCAGTTCCATCCATGTTGTTGCAAAAGGTAGTAGCTCCTTCTTTCTCTCTGCTGCATAGAATTCCATTGTGTATATGTACCACAATTTTTTGATCCATTCGTTTACTGATGGGCACCTAGGTTGCTTCCAACTCTTGGCTATTTAAGAAAAGTTCTATACACAGTGAGCTATCTTCTGTCTTTTTTTCTTTCAAAAGAAGAATATAAGTGGAAAAAATGTCAGGGATACAGTTTATACAACATCTGTTCCCTCTGAGTCTCTCTGAGGCCACAGAAAATTGTCCAAGAATGTTGGATAGCCAAGGGAAAACAAAATGGGTAACCTCACAACAGCCAAAAATGAAAACAGAACACATACAAAATAGGATGTATAGGGAAAATTTATTTGAAGCCCATGTTCTTTTTGGCAGACCCAGAGAACTGTATAAGGCACAAGATAAAATTACTCAGAAGAACTATATAAATGAAACTTCACTGTATAGAGCTTTTTTAAAAGGTCCAACAGTTGCAAAACAAACAAAAAGCTGGACACTATCCAAGCTACATTCCCCAATTAAGTCAGTCCAATGAGAAGAGGCCAATATGGAAACATTGTGTGGACTGGACTCCAGAAACATCCTTTAGGAATATTTCCTCAGTATCCGTTTGACACTGTCACCATTTATTAATTTCTCCTGAGTATAGTTTTCTCAAGTTAAGCTCGATTAGAGTTGTCCTATCAAAATACCTAGAAACAGGTCTGTATGCAGGTGACAGAGAGAACCTTCTAATTTAGTGAGATGTGTTCTGTTATCTTTGTATGTCACACCTGACTCAAGAGAGAAGAAACTAAAAACTGATTCTACTTAACAGAACCTTTCTTTGGATGGAATCAGCTGATCCATTTAGAGGCTTTGATTAAGAGGGTGAAAACAGGAAGTGATGTCCTTTAAAATACATTAGAAATTATTATAAAGAACAGTGGTCAGAGAAGAGCAGAAAAGTTTTCCTAGTCAGTAAGTGATTTCAGAAATCATGATCCTAACAGAGTTCCAATATAATTTATTTTTCATGCCAGTGTTCTGCTCAGCAGAGAACTTCCCTAGAACCTAAAAGTGCTACAGAATGGTGTTTTGTGTTTTTTTTTTTTTTTTTTTTTTTTTTTTTTTTTTTTTTTTTTTTTTGGGGGTTTGTTTTTTTTTGGGTTTGAAACTAATGGGGTGGATATTTTTTTTTTTTTTTTTTTTTTTTTTTTTTTTTTTTTTTTTTTTTTTTTTTTTTAACTGGTGTTTTTGTACAACCTCTCAACTCTTCTTTCTATAATTCTTAGAGCATAGAGAAATATGAAGCACCTGAGCAGAGGTAATTTAAAGACAAATTATGATGTCTGACACTGTCTCAAGACATATGTTGTTGTATCTGATTTTTCTTTAACACTATACTCTTTTAAAATTGAGGAGACATCCTCTTTCCCCAAGTCCCTCCATTTACCAAAAGGTGAGTATTCTAATGAGCCATGACTAGATGATTGCTCTCTGTTACATCAGCTGTATAAACTACTCAATCAATGTACTGAGAATAAATTGATTTTATCCCATGTGTCAATCCTAGTGGGGATTGGCAATACCTCCTGGAGCATGCATTGGAAAGGATTCTAAGGCCCTATTTAGATTTGGTGGCAAAGAGTGTCATGTCGGTTGGCAATGCATGTCACAAGGCAGGAGTGGAAGCCGAGTATAAGACACACCATGCATGCGTTTGGCATCCTTATGCGAACACGTGGCTCCTCCTAGACGCTACAGCTCTATAAACTTCTTTTAACATTGTTTCATGAGACCAATTATTTACCCCAAAACATAATTTGTAAAGGGGAAGCTCAGCCCTGTAGCCACTGATGAAGGAGAAAACATGGGTGAACTCAGCTCTGCACAGCCGCTCAATTCACCTGCATAGAAAGCTACTGCAATAAGCCAACAAATAAGGAATTATAGGTGGCATAGTTCTTACATGTTTGTTTTCAATAATCTTGTCTTCTGCTAATGGTGTCCTGAGAGAAAAACAGCCACAGTCTAGCTGCCTTATACTGTGTCCAAAGATAGCTGTGTTGACCATACATGTGTGAAATTAGAAGAGATAAATGCTTGAAGCGCAGGATATGGTCTGGTGCCCATAAAAACATGCATCCATAAAACTTCCCTTCTCTTTATATAGAAGTATTTTTCAAGATAAGGTAACTTTCTTGTTTTATAAATGAGGTGTCTCTAATAAAACAAAGATAGGCCAAATCAATGTCATGAGTTTAGAAGTAAATGGTCTCAGAACCAAGTGAACCAAGCAGGAGGACCACAGAACTGTGTAGTGCTTTCAGAAGGGAGGATGACTTGCTACTCCAGCTATCCCGCCTCCCTCCCCTACTCTCTTCAGTACTTGGGCAGCTTCTATTTCTTGCCCCAGTTTATAACTACATTCAAGAACCAAGGACCCCATTCACAGGGAAGCCTCCTCACCTGTTTATCTTTTCAGGCCTGGACTTGGTATTTGCACCCTTAGTGGTCTCTAGTTATGTGGCAGCCTTTTCTCACTGAACTCAAAATCTTGATGGTAGAAACCATTCCTCATTTTTTCTCCATCTTAAACCCAGAACTAAACACCTGATAGACCTGAATAATATTTATTGAGAAGAAAATGTAACTTTATTTAGTGAATCAAAGGATGAATGATTAAATGAACAGCTGAATTCAAAGGACAAGGTAATAGAAGGTGTTCCTCCAGCAAGATGGGTAGCAACAGAGAAAAGTGGAATCAGGACCCCCTATATTAGACCTGATTCTGTGGTAAAGAGTTTGCAGAAAGAAAATCCAATACCTGGAATGGCTGGGGTGATAAGGCTTAAGTCAAAGAGTGACATGGCAGACAGTGGCGTTCTCAGTAACTAGAGAAGGGGAGTAAAAAGAACTTGGTCATGAAGTTATGAGTGGTGAGGTTGACGTCACCCTAGAGAACAGGACAAGAACTCATCATAGTGAAACCAGTAGTAGGCAGGCATACCAGGAACCCATAAGTGGAGATTTAAGAATAGAGAGAGTCAAGAAAAGCAGTAAAGCTTTTTGTCATTGTTTATTTTATAAATATCTGCCATATCTAACTATTCTTACTAGCCCAGAATACAATTAGTGATTTTATTCCTATCCGGTGAACATTTCTGAATATTTTTTTTTCCTTTTGGAAACTGCTCTTTCTGTATCTCACAGAGACTTACTTTCACCAGAATTAGAGTGAACATGTAACCCAGACCAGCCAATCAGATTTCCTCATTCCTCTAAGCAAAGTGGTTGTTCAAGGATAGGCACTAGGTCCAGGTAGGATTCATCTGAGTTCCTCCACTAGTGTTTGCTGACATTCTTCTCTGAAAGAAAAGATGGAAGCCTTGATGAGATCAGCTCTTCATGGAAAGAGTATTCTTACACAGGAAACCAACACAGGAAAGCAGAGCTGAGAGACCAATTCTGACTGGTATCAATTGCATCCCTGCATGTAATTGCAGCTCAATCTTAGATATCTCAGTATATAGGAAAATACATTTTATTTTTGCTTAAACAAAGCAGTTTTTGGCTCTTGATACCTGCTACCAAGAAAAAAAATCTATGAAATATTCTCTAATAAAATAATATGTGAAGCATCTAGCAGATTGGCTGGCCCAGAATAGGCCTGTGTAGCTTCTCTTCTCACATCTGTTTACCTGGCTAAAAAAATTTACTCACTGGTCACTAATATATAACTAGTAAATAAATATAGAAAAAAAACTACCTTTTTAAGACACACATTGAGTTAATCCAAAGTAGAAATGCAATGTAACAGTTATTTGGAAGACTATTTTTAAAGTATTTCACCCTGTACTGATTTTCACTATCAGTGCTCACTTTTCTTCCTTCATTTCAAGGGTAACCATCAACAATATATCAACATTCAGAACTCTCTTGAGCATGAAAAAATAAAAAAAATTTTAAAGGGATTTGTAGCTCTCTGTAGGAATTTGTATTTTCTCAGATTGTGAAGCTCTCCATGGTTGGTTTACCCAAGACAATAAGATTTCATTAGGAAAAGATAAAAAACTGATCTGATTATTCTCCTGGAACAAGATGTTTCTTCAACATTTTTATCTCTATTATGCATATGTTTTCTTCTAATCTTTCAAGTGTTTCAAGTATTTGTTTTACCCCAATTGAGGTCTTTTTCCTGATCATTTTTATGGCTGCTGCCTAAAGCAAATGTGTTACGATAAGAGCTCTCAAATGTGATCACAGCTTCAGGATTCAGAGTCAGTAACAAGCAGTAGGCTCAGGTAGAAGAGATGTACGCCTACTCTAGTCTTTGTTTTGAAGATTAATGTAGTATATACAAAGTATACATCTATGTAATCACAGAAAAAATTGGATTTATTTACATTGCTGAGTAAAATCCAAGAGGATAAGTAGGATGAGGCTAAGTCACGGTGGTAACTCAGTATTTGGAAGTTTGTTATAACAGTCTTTTTACTCCTTAAAATGTGGCCCTGTTAGGAATAACAGTAATGTTCCTAGTAACAGTCAAATCACCTATAAAGAAAAAAATCAGCAAAGTTAGAGCTGGACAAAGAACTCTGGTAAATACCATAGAAATAAAAAAAAGTATATGGAAACATGAAATAATGTAAGAGGCTGTGATACTAGAAACAAACCTACCAGAAATGTTATATAATTCCTTACAGATAAACCAAAGAATAATAGTTGTTAAAGAGAAAACCACAGGCTCTGCATGGTTTAGCATGGTCATTCACGCTAAAGCCCATGACACCACACCTAGATTTAATACCTGACCTAATAGTAGTTTTTACCTTCACCAGAAATGTCATCTTAATCAGTCTGGAATTTTCTGGTCAAGACTCACTACGGTAATCTGCCACATAGGCCCTCACTATCCCCCAGAGGAAAAAAAGGCAATTTTCATGATAAAACCCTTTCATGCTTGTTCCTTCCCCCTAAAAAGAAGATGTCTTTGCCTAAAAGTAATTATTTTCTTTTGCTAACAGCTCCCTTGCCCCACCCTTGTCTCTATAAAAACCCTCCACTTTGTGCAACCCCTCCAAGCAAGTGCCCTTCCAATTGCTGAGTGTGATGTTGTCTGACACGTGATTACCTAATAACTCCAAGTAGATCTTCAAATTTACTGGGCCAAATTTTGTTTATTAATGTAATATAATAACTTTTTAGTTAGCACATATTATTAGTACATGCCAAGCAATGTTTTGAGCACCTTACATGAGTAAATTGATTTAATCATCACAGTAACTCTATGGGACACTATTATTCTCCTCATTTCACAGATGAGGAAGCTGAGATGCAGAGAAGTTACATAACTTTCCCAAGGTCACACAGCTAATTGATGTTGGAGCTAGTGTTTGAGAACCAGAGAATAAATGTAAACCATAACTTAAGAGAGGGAGAAATCTCATAGCTTAGAATGGTTTAGGAAGACATCATGGAAAGGAAGGACATAAGACAGTCCTCAAGAATAAGCAGGATTTGGCAAGAAGGCATGACAAAATGTCATGGAGAAGGAACAGTGTCCTGCGTGCTTAAAGAACATGATCTGACCAGTTTACCTCCCTAAAGCACAGACATCATCACTGGGCTGTAGAAATGGGAGGGCAGGGACCACTGGTTCCTTACCAGTCTATGGCACATGTAGATGCTTACTAAATAAATACCTTTGAATGAGGTAGTGAATGAATGACTGAATGAATGACAGATATTAGGTGTGGGGAAGTAATTAACATAAAGGCAAAAGGGTAAATTAGGGTCAGATTTGGGAGCCTCTTTGGAGGAAGTCTAAATAGCAGTTAAAGTTATAATCTTTGGAATCAGATCAGCTTCAAATCCCATCTCTATCATTGATGAGCTATATGAGCTTGATAAAAGCACTCAAGCTCTCTAAGCTTTTCTTTCCTTCTTCATAAAAAAAGGAGGAAATGATATCTACCTCATAGGGTTATTGTGAAGATTAAATACAATAATGTACATACATAGCCCTAGTATCTGGTAAATACTGAATAAATGATAGGTAGTTTTGATTAGCAAACAAAATAGATTCCATATCAACTGCTGGTAGAATGAGCCATTGAAGGGGTGTAAATGGAGGTGGTGGCAGTTGAAGAAGATTAAAGGGGCAAAACAAAGTGAGTAAGAGGAACGCGAGGGAGGAAAGGCTGCCCCATGTGCTGTCACAGTGCAGTCCAACTCTGGGGTAAGTGTCTGCATCCGGTCAGTGGCAGCAGAACTAGGAAGAACAACTGGAACAAGACTCATGATCACAGTAATTTGATATAATTTCTTCTCGGTCATACATTGGGACTAACATTCCAGGTTATTAAGTAAGGACTTCTGTGAGAAATATATGTTAAAACTTCATCCTAATCATTAATATTAAGTGTTAAATTGATAGCAAAAAAAGATAGGTATAGGTGAAAATCAACAAACAAGAAAAAAACCTACATAAATATTAATATCTACTATGCCGACCCAACCCTCCTTTATCATTTGCAGGCTCATCTATTTCAATAAAATCACATGATTTACACCTAACCCTCCATCTTGATTACATACCAAATTGTGGCAATTTGTATATTATAACATGAATTTATTGTACTGCTTGCTTTCTAATAATATATCATTTTAGAGGGTTTTATGGACTTTTGCAAAAAATTGCTAGTTTGGGAGAAGAAAGGAAAACTTGAAGTCTGAAGCCATGGGTTAAATCTGTGTAAACCAAGTACATTATAATTACACTGCAGTTCATTTGGGGTTACCTACAGTAGCAGTGTCGGTACAATTAGCTCTGACAAGTGTTAAAAAATAATTTCAGAATTACTCATTTAATTGTTTTCATCTTGTATATAGAGACATTCTTTAATTAGGCATGAGTCAACTAACTGTTTCACAGGCTAATTTGCTGATATGAACAGAGTTTATACAAGAAGCAGAGTGCAACCCTGGAAGGTATTTAAACCTTCCAGGCTTGCAAAAATGTTCTGAGCACCACCTCTTCAGCAAGAACACCATTTCCATGTATGGCAAACTGCACTTTTCAAAGTAAAGCAATAATATATGAAAGGGTACCATTTTCTAACTAAGAGTCTACAAACACATGAGCTACTTTTTGTGGATCTTCTTATCAAATACCAAAGGTACGTTAGTATTTTCAACCTGTTCAAAGAGAACTTACTTTCTCAGAACCATGCAGAATTAGTTAAGAATTCCTATTTGCCCACCAGCAAGCTTGCCTTCATGTTTACGTAATTACAGTGTTTATGTTTATGGCAGCCTCTTTGTCCAGGAGAGCGACACAGCATGGGAAGCACCGCTGGGCCCTCCTTACCCTCTCCTGTTCCAAAGCAGCAGGCCTTTTTCCTTGACCTTACTCTTTCTTGTTTTCTGACTTTCAAGTTCCCAATACTGGAAAAACTCACTAGTTCCATTTTAGCAAGTTTGGGTTTAAGCCTTACAAAGGAGAATAAAGGGATCAGTCCCATCATCATCCTCTTTCCTGTGCACACCTGAATTTATTCCTCTGTGCAGTGACGGGTAAGACTGATGTTCAATTCCCTCATGAAATTTTTCAATCACTTTCCTTTTGATTCCATCTCTATAGTTGTAGTAAGAGTCACTGAGGAACAAAATAAGACAAAACAGCAATCTGCTAGGTACCAGGACAAATGTGCCAATCTCATAAATGACCTGGGTATAGATTCTGGTATTCTGTGAATAGAAATTTACCCTATGGTTGTGAGGGGTAGCAGAGTTTGCCTCTTCAAAATAAGATTTGGGGGATAGAGATTATTTTAAACTGGTTATTTTCAAGAAATAAAAGACTCAGAACAAACCTTTGACCTTTGCCCTTCCCTGCCTAAAGGAATTTAGATAGAGGACCAGCTCCAGGAAGGGAGCTATCATCACAGGTAACTACAGTCTAATATAAATTAGATGTGATATACAGAGAGGAACTTAGCAAGGCCCCTTTGATCCAAGTCCAAGCTGTATCCCATTATTAAAGATGGCCCAGCAAACATTTGTTGACCAAACATTTGCTTTTCTATCTCCATGTGAATTGCCTTGCTCCCTCTTTAGCTCACACCCCACCTTTTCTCCTTAGCTCACAATGGTATGTCGCATATCCTTCTTTATTATTAAATTTATTGGGGTGACATTGTTTTATAAAATTTCACAGGTTTCAAGTGTATAATTCTATGACATCATCTGTATATTGTGTTGTGTGTTTACCACTCGTAGTTGAATCTTCTTTCACCTCCTTTACCCTTCACTATGTCTGCCCAACCCCCTTCCTTCCGGTAACCACCATACTGTAACCTGCGTTTATGAGTTTTGTTTTCGTTTCTCTTGTTTGTTCATTTTTTGTTTTCAGTTTTATATCCTGCATGAGTGAAATCACATGGTTTTTTGCTATTTCTGTCTGACCTATTTCACTTAGCATAATAGTCTCCAGATCCAACCATGTCATTGCAAATGGCAGCATTTCACCTTTTCTTAGGGCTGAGTGGTATTCCACTGCATGTGTGTTCCACGTCTTCTTTATCCAAGTCTATTGAGGGACACCTGTGTCATTTCACAAGTAATAACACATGTTGGAAAGGTTGTAGGAAAAAAAGGAACTTTTGTTCACTGCTGGTGAGAAGGTAAACTGGTATTATCAAAAAACAGTATGGAGGCTCCTCAAAAACTTAAGAATAGTTACCATATGACCCAGCAACCCTTCTTCCTGGTATATACCCCAAAATTTCAAAGTATTTATTTTCAAAGATACATGCACCCCTATGTTTATTGTAGCATTATTCATGGTGGCCAAGACTGGGCCCCATACTCTTATGGAACCCTGGTGTTTATATGAGTAATAAATTTAGTTATTTTCTCCTGTTACTCTGGCTCATGAAAATTTAATTATTAGTCCAGCCAGAAATGTTGTAGACTGCTCTGCCTGATTTTAGGAATTGTAGAGGGTAGAGACCCCTTGTGGCTAAGGGCGAGAGATGACCTTTGGAATGCCAGCCGCAGGAGACAAAGCCTGTCTCTGGTAGCAAACGCTGCCTCAGTTCCTCTCCCTGCCCCCAAAGTTTGGTCGGAAGTCAATGATGGGTAAGACCCCTCACAGTGGGGGGCAACCTAAGCTAGACTTGATCACTTAGGAGGCCTTCATGGAAGGACTGGGGGGGGGCTGCAACAAAGAGCAATGGACTCTTGCCCCCCAGCTTTGTCAAAGCCCGAGTCCTCATGTTCTCTGGGAGAAGCGCTTCCTGGCTCTAATCCCCTTAAGCCTGAATACCTCTTGGGGAGAGGTGCAACTCCTTGTCTTGCTAAAGCGTGTCCTGGGGAAAAAATCTGGCATCACAAAGACTTGCTGATTAACCTGTGAAATCTTCTCTGCTAAGAGTGCTTTCATTCATATGATAAGGGTCCGGGAGGAAATGAGTATGTCTCCCAAAGTTTCTGCAACTCTCTTCCTGACAGACACTGACTCAGATCTGTTTGTAATGTTATCTACTGTTTGATCCTTGCCGCCCCGTACTCCTGTGTATTACAACCCAATAAAAGGCTATGGAGAAAGGTGCTCAGGGCCTTTTTCTCCTTGGAGAAACTGGACGCTGCTGGCCTCTTCTTCCCAGAGAAACTGGCCACAGCCCACTCCTCCATCCCCAAACAGATCCAGCATGTCCCGGCCATATTTACTCATTCATGCATGTCCATAGTGTCAGGGGGACCTCACAAAAGAAGTCACTTTCACACAGGAAAACTTAGAAAGGTAGAAGGAAAATTATTTTTTCTCCCCCAAGTTCCCAAATAGGGGTAAAAAAGATGGGTTGGAGAGGGTGAAAGTGTACATGTTTTGTAATCAATTTACCTTACGTAATAAGTTGGCCTTAGCAAGGGTCCCAGAGATATGTATGCTCGCACCCTGACAGACCCGGTCACAAATAAATTATCCAGGCCAGGGCATTCGAGTTGCCTGAGCAGACAAGATCACAGGGTTTTCCTTTCAGATACATTCTTTAACATGGGGCTCATTCACTTGAGGAGCTAAATAGGCTCACACTGGTTCCACATGGCAGGGGGAGGGGGGAGGTGGCACAGTGGGAAATACATGGAAGCTGTTGTGCTTAACACACTAACAGAGAGACAGGAGGCCTGGGCAGTAAACATCGTGAATGTGCCAATGGTGAGTACTTCAGATGGTCTTCAAAGGTTTTTGCCAAAAGAATCATGGAAAACTATTATGTACCACTCGTGTATTTTAAATTTAGCATTTAAAATTTGTTATATATTTAATAGTTGATACAGGTGTACTTTATGGCATATAGTAAAATGCATATGGGCTTAAAAACATTTTTTTCAAAACCTCAGAGCTGAAAATTTAGCTTTTTAATTTAGGGAAAACATCGTCATACAACCTGATAGGAATCATGGGTCCTCACCAAATCTATCAACCAATTCAGATTTGTATTCCATCCTAAAAATTTCATTTTAATTTTAAATAATTCATTCAAGTTTCATTTTCATTTTAAATATTTGTTACTATACATACTTGTAACAGCCATCTCACTTCTTAATTCTAATTCTAAGATGGAGAAGAAGAGAGAGAAGCCACAGGGAATCACCATGAGTTTATTGCATGGATACTATGGCATGCCACTCCATTCCCTGTTTATTATTGTAAACTTTTGCTTTGCTATTACTAGTTATTTCCTAAAGAGCCATGCATCCTCAACTGTTCCTTTGCTATGCAGAAGTCTATGCAACTTAGGGTCATTCACCATAGTAAGGATCAGGAGGGAGAAGAGGTTTGCTTTCCTCTTATAAATAGTAGAAGTATTAGGGTCACCATACAATGCAGTTTTATCCAAAATAATTTAGGTTCACACTTGTGGCCATGGCATAATTAGTAATAGTACCTGCATTCACTCTCAAGAGTGTTCCAGTTTGAATGATAAATTATGTAGTAACCAGAGAAAGGGCATGCATGGTGGGTGGAGTTGGGAGGAACTAGCAAACGTCGGGCCCACCAATATTAAAGTACGTGTGAACGTTAAGAGTCTGGGAAGTCTGCACACACCTCCAGTGAAGACAGCTGCCTCGAAACATTATTTCACCTGACCAGAATTATAGCTAAAATTTTGCCTAAAATTAAAGACAAGGTACAATTGTAACCTAAGCAAACATTGAAGCCAATTATTTATCCAGAATCACTTAGAAGGCACTCTGTTGTCATCCCTGAGGTGAAATAATACCGAAAGTCTTTTGTCAGAACCCAAAGATGGCAAAGGATCATTTAAGACCCAAACATGACCCAGTCAATAATGCTATCTGTAACAGCTAAGTAGGCATTCCCTACAGGTTTGTTTTTCAACTGCTTCCAGGAGGATTCCACTGCCCAAATCCACATGGATCTGCTTCCCTAGAAATCAAGTCTCCTCACCTGGGAGGTGCCTGTGTTGGAGGGAATCTTCAGTATTTCCAAATATTGGTGCCAAAATGAAGGCAGGCAGGAAAACAATACTGAAGAGTCCAAACCAAAGTTAGCATATCTTGTTCGCTTTTCCTTGATTTTTGCCACAGAGGAAAATGGGTCTCCCAGAGGAGATGATGACAATAAAAAAGCAACTTTAGATCCAGAATGGTCTTATTTGACCCTACAGTTTGGCATAACTTGCACACACATTGCCACAGGCCAGTCACTCACCCTAGAATGTCTATCCTGCCCAACACTGCAGAGTTCAAAACACATACACCCCACCACACACACAGGTACACTGTTATAAAGAAGAGCTGTGGTGTTGCCAAAAAACCCATAATAACAATATTAAGCCAGAATCCCCAAGAACTGAAAGTTCACCCTGGCCGTGCTTCTTGCTGTTTGTGTGTCTTTTGGAAATTGAGTTAGCCTCACTGACTAGCAGTTCCCCCATCAGGAGCATAGCACAGTCCTGCCTGCTTCATGGAGTGTTGTGTGGCTTCCACGAGGGGTTTTGGGGCATGTAATTTGCACCCTGGGCAAGGTGGCAGAGTTTCAAGAACTTTTCCTAATTATGCATGGGACTCCACTATGACTTCATCAGAGCATGCTTACCTGCCTTTGATGAATGATGGACAGTCAGGAGTAAATTAGGAACCATTTTATTAACTGCAATATGACTCCCTGTTTTGCAATAGCTCTAACTCAAATACAATGAAGTTAATATTATGGAGTGGAGTAATTTGCAAAACCTGACATGAGGATATTCACTGAATGTGCATATTTGAGGGTCTTGTGAGAGGTTTTGGGGATACTCCTAACCTAGCACTTTTGGCTTTAGTTATGTTTTTTCAGCAATGAAGATGCTCTGTGGTACCTACTCTGCTAGAGCAATGTCTTAAGATAAGGAAATTTCACATTATAAGAAATGATACCCCAATCTAGATTCCCAGTTAAGATGGAGGTGTAGGTAGACATGCTTCACCTCCTTGCTCAACCACAAAGAGAATTACAACTAAATCTCAAAACAAATAACACCCAGAACTGTCAGAAAATTGAACTGTATGGAAGTCCAACAACCAAAAATTTAAAGAAGCCACATTCATCCAGACAGGTAGGAGGGGCAGAGAGGCAAGGAGATGTGGTGTCAGTGGTGTGGCACAGGGAGGTGGCAGTAGTGTCAGAACATGCACAGGCAGTCCCACATTCATGTGTGGTGGATAAAAGTCAATAGGGATACCTTGGAAGCAAGTTATCCAAGCCTCAGGCCAGACTACACAGCCCAAGGTTCCAAAGCCAGAAGTTAAATCCCAGTAACTTCTGGCTATAAAAAACAGTGAGATGGTGGAAGAAATTGCCAGATTTTCAGGAAACTCTGCTTAAGGTCTTAAAACATATGCAAGCCCACCCACTCTGGGATTCAACACCAGGGCAACAACTGGAAGGGCACCAATCTCATATGGGGAGTGGGTAAAGTGACTGGAAATGGGGCAAGTGCTGGGAAAACCCCCAGAAGTCAGGCACAGACCCTTCATTGAGCCCTCCTCCCACACAGAGCCACAAAGTGGTAAAGCCAGTTGGCCCACCCTGATGATTACCTATGGCTCCACCCCATAATATTTACAGGTGCCTTTTTAACAATAGACCACGCTACTAAGATTGGGAGTCAAAATAGCTCTACCTAATACAGAGAAACAAACACAGGGGGGCTGCCAAATTGAGGTGACAAAGAAATATGGGCCAAATGAAAGAAGAGAACAAAACCCTAAAAAAGATTTAAACAAAACAGAGAAAGCCAACCTATCAGATGCAAAGTTCAAAACACTGGTAATTGGGATGCTCAAAGAATTCACTGAGGATGGCAACAAAATTTTAAAAATCCAGGAAGAAATGAAAGTTACATTAAGTGAAATAAAGAAAAATCTACCAGGAAACAACAGTGAAGGGAAGGAAGCTGGGATTCAAATCAATGGTTTGAAACATAAGAAAAAATAAACATTCAACCAAAACAGAAAGAAACGAGAATTCAAAAAAAACAAGGATAGTATGAGAAGATTCGAAGACATCTCCAAACATGCCAACATCCAAATCACAGGGATGCCAAAATGAGAAAAGGAAGAGCAAGAAATTGAAAACTTAAATGAAAAGACAGTGAAAGAAAATTTCCCTAATTTGGCAAGGGAAATAGACATACAAGTCCAGGAAGCACAGAGAATCCCAATCAAATTGGACCCAAAGAGGACCACACCATGATACATCATAATTAAAATGCCAATGGTTAAAGAAAGAAAGAATCTTAAAAGCAGCAAGAGAAAAGCAGAGAGTTACCTACAAAGGAGTTCTCATAAGACTATCAGCCCATTTCTCAAG
Source organism: Artibeus jamaicensis (assembly GCF_021234435.1). Classification (NCBI taxonomy): domain Eukaryota; kingdom Metazoa; phylum Chordata; class Mammalia; order Chiroptera; family Phyllostomidae; genus Artibeus; species Artibeus jamaicensis. The sequence goes on along the minus strand of NW_026522030.1, from coordinate 36,242,189 downwards.
AGAAACTTCAGGTTAGAAGAAACTCTCAAAAAGTATTCAAAGTAATAAAAACAAGAACCTAGATTACTCTATCCAGAAAAGCTATCATTTAGAAGGGAAGGACAGAATGTGCTTCCCAGACAAGGCAAAACTAAAGATGGTCATCATCACCAAGCCATTATTATATGAAGTGTTAAAGGTACTTATTTAAGAAAAAGAAGAAAATCAAAACTATGAACAATAAAAAGATAACAAGGTATTGGGAGGATTCTGGTCAAGATGAAGGCATAGGTAGATATGCTTTGCTTCTTCATACAACCAAAAGGATAACCACCAATTTAAAAATAAAAAACAACACAACTGCCAGAAAATCAAACTGCATGGAAGTCCAACAACCAAGTAGTTATAGAAAAAAACATTCATCCAGACTGGTAAGAGGGGCAGAGACAGGAAGCTGGGGCCAGGCATTGGCTGGTGGATGGGACTTTTCACATTCTGTGTAAATAAGCTGGGAGGAATACCTGGTGAGTGAGACAAACTGTGCAACCCGGGTTCCAGCAAGGGGAAATAAAACCTCCAAACCTCTGTCTGTAAAAATCTGTGGGGATTGCAGCAGCATGAAAAACTCCCAGCCTCATAGGAGAGTCTAATGGAAATACCCAGAGGGTCCTAAAATGTACCTAAACCCACCCACCCAGGAATCAGTGCCAGAAGGACCCAATTTGCTTGTGGAAAGCAAGGGAAGTGACAGAAGATCGAGAGCCAAGAAAGCAAGGAAGCAGAATTGTTCCCTTTCTGACCCATCCCCCACATATAGTGCCACATACAAAGGAGAGTTACATAAAAAAGAGTTCCCATAAGACTGTCAGCTTATTTCTCAAAAGAAACCTTACAGGCAAGAAAGGACTAGAAAGAACTATTCAAAGTCATGAAAAGCAAGGACCTACATCCAAGATTACTCTCTCCTGCAAAGCTATCATTTAGAATGGAAGGGCAGACGAAGTGCTTCCCAGATTAGGTCAAGTTAAAGGAGTTCATCATCACCAAGCCCTTATTATACGAAATGTTAGAGGGACTTATTTAAGAAAAAGAAGATGATCAAAATGTGAATGGTAAAATGACAACAAATTCACAACTATTAACAAATGAACCTAAAAAAAACACAAAAACTAAGCAAACAACTAGATGAGGAACAGAATCATGGAAACCATGTGGATGGGGGAAAGACGAGAATGGGGAGAAGAGGTAAAAGGAATAAGCATCATAATTGGTAGGTACAAAATAAACAGGGGGAGGTTAAGAATAGTATAGGGAATGGAGAAGCCAAAGAACTTATATGGACAGGTGGGCTGGGGGGGGGGGGCACAGGGTGGAGGGGATGCTGGAGGGTGGGAAGGTGCAGGAGGCAGGGTAATAAAGAGGAGAAAAAATTGGGACAACTGTAATAGCATAGTCAATAAAATATACTTTAAAAAAGGTAACAAATTCGCATCAACAACTAAATGTAAAAAAAAAAATCAATCTAAGCAAACATCCATAACAGGAACAGAATCACAGGTGTGGAGATCATTTGGAGGGTTATCAGATGGGAGAGGGAAGGGGAAGAATGAGGGGAAAGGTCAGGGGTTAAGAAGCATAATTGGTAGGTACAAAAGAGACAGGGGAAGGTTAAGAATAATATAGGAAATGGAGAAACCAAAGAACTTATATGCATGACTCATGGATATAAACTGAGGGGGGCATTGTAGGAGAGAAGGGGTACCAGACAGAGGTGGGCAAAGGGGATAAAATTGGGACAACTGTAATAACATAATTAATAAAATACATTTTAAAAAAGACAAAAGCATCCATAGTGTGAGCTGGGACAAATTTTTTTTAAAGTAAGAAATATGATACCCCAGAGCAGATACAAAAATCTCCAGGCCCTACTTGACAACTTCTGACTCTACCAACATAAAATGGAGATTAGAGGTCTGTATGATTTACAGACCATTATTTCTAACATCGGGCAAATAGGAAATATACTGCCCTATGCATGGTGAATTAAAATAGTTACCCTGAAACCTTACTTTGGGTGGGTGACTGAAGTTGCTTAATCTAAGACAGAAGAACATAATGGAGAAGGTCAGGATACCAACTGGTTCTTAATAAAAGGTCTTAGGTCATCTAACGTAGTAAAGCAGGACTTCCCAATGACTGACAGACAGGGAAGTGTTGGGATGGCTGCCCAGTTGCAGTTGCCCTAATAGCAACTGTACGTACCACTCTGGTATGGTATTGAATGTTTTACGTCTTCATGTAAATGACTATCATAATTATAGTTTATGAACTTCAAGTATTGTTTGAAAAGAAGAGGTCACACATTCTGGGCTACCAAGTACAGTTGTCCCAGTTACACACAGCACAATTCTAGGGGTTACTGTTCACTTTCCTAATGGTAGTGTCTCCCTAGAGTTACGTGGGTCAAAATCTGTGTAACTTATATGGTAACCCTGCATGGGGTAGGGGGGTGCCACGAAACCCATACATTTCTAGAACCTGAAGACAAAAGTCTCAGTCTTGTTTTGCACTAATTTTTATGAAGACAATTTAAACTATCATTTTTCAATTTTTCTTTCAAATTGGTAGTTCAATTGGAGAAAAGAGAAATTGAAAAAAATCTCAAACAATGTACCGGCTTTGAGGACCTGAATCACCTAGTTGAAACTGCACTGGTTAGAGAAAGGTATCTAGATATCTACCAGGTGGGAGAGTTCCAGACGTAAGGATCTGTGGTGACGTCTGGTATGTAGTCAGGAATCCATTCTCTCATTCAAATGCTTATTGTCTCAGTTAACTGATTTTGTGCTCTTGACTTTCCTCCCCAATACTTCCAAACTCCTCATCCTGTGCCTGGAGCACATGCACATTTCCTTCAGCCTTGACTCAAACCCTTAGGCCACTCTTCCTTCCCACTCTCAGCTTTATGGGCAGCTGTCTTGTCTGCCCCAGTTTCATAGGGAGGACCCTAAATAAATCATTATGGAACTAGATTCGAAGCCTAAAAGAAAGAAAAATAAATCCCAAAGAAGGAATGTGAGTGACATTATAAAAATAGTTGCACCAATCCCACAGGTGCAGCCATCAGAAGCATAAGCCTATGAAATTTTAGAAGGTTAATTCCTCACACCTATTTGCAAGACTACATTGTAATATTATAGCATCTTTTCCCATCTGCTCTTAGCATCATGGTGTGAAATCTTACAAGACTATAAGGCACTGTCCTGAGATATATTTAAAGCTATATTTGAGCTTAAAGAGGCCATAGTAACTGATTTTACATTAGAAAGAAGTCACAAATGTAAATTGTCCGAAGACAATTCTGGGCAGACTTTCTGATTTTGTGCATGCACTTTTATAAATATACAGTCTCTGATTATTAATGAAATGGTATTTTACATGAAAATACCATTATGCCTTCATGTTAGTTTAAAATTGTGATTTTACCTGGTGTGAACAAATATTTCAAAATAAATTTTGAATGCCTTTAATTTAACACTATAGAGTTCATTAATTGAACTACTGCAGATTTAATTCTATGTCATTGTTTTCAATATCTACATTAGCAAATCTATAGAATTTTGAAACTAGGAAAGAATAGTCGGTTGTCAACATTTAGGACACAACTACTATACAGAGAACTATATAAGGCTGGGACATACACAAGACTGGGGTTGGGGACAATGCAAAAAAAGATTGAGAGTGACAAAGAAAGGGAAGACAGCATCCCTGACAAAAATATGTGAAATCTAACTCTAGACCCAAGCTACAAAGTCATGAAGCAAACACATTTGTAGTGCAATCGTAACTACTAGTTTTCCTAATGTGCTACAGAAGGTAAATGTGGATCTGAGGGGCGAACAGCAACAACAGGGAGCAGCAGGCAATGTGTACATGTGGAGACTTAATCTTAGCCCACAGTGTACAGTTGAGAAAATAAAAGCTCAGAAAGCCAAGTATCAATATGCAAATAGCTGAGTTAGAATTTTAGCTAAGTCAGCCTGACTTCCCTGCCTGTGTTCTATCCTCTAGGCAATACAACCTACTCAAGAGACATGTGCATTTTAAGCAGATCGTTTAGGCAGGTATGTAAAAAGCCTAAAGGAGACAGAAAAATGGACATAGCTTGCAGGGTTTGGCCTATGTGACATAGAAACTGACTGTGTGCATCATTGTGGGGAGGTAGTTGCAGCAGCAGAACGGCTGGGGCTGTCACTGCTATCAATCAGAGCACACCGCAGCAGTAACAGCACCAGCTGACCTATCACAGACAAAGCGCAAGTGCCATCTCGCCCACTGTCTATTCATCACCTTCCTTGGTCAGCACGATATTTGCATTCTTGGTTTTACGCTTGGAATCACTTGGAAAACTTTTTAAAACTATAAAAGCCGAAGCAAAATACCCAAGAATTCTCAGGAAATCCATCTGGGGTGGGTTTTATTGTTGTGTTTTGAAAACTGCTCAGGTGATTCTAATATACATCCAGATTGAGATACACTGACCTTAGTGTAATGTTTTTCAAACTATATCAAAACACTGGTATTCACTAGGGAAAATGGGGTAGTTTTCAACTAAAATAATGTATTTTTCCAATTTTCAAAAAGAAACAATGAGTTAGTGAGCAAAACATTGCTACATCAACATCATCGGGGTTTTTTTTCAATCTTTGCGTGTTGCTATGGCTTGTTTACTAAAAAAAATATCTAGCATGAGGTACTGCACAAGTCCCAAATGTATATATTTAATAATATTGAGTGTGTTTTAGTATTGCTACTCTGTATCACAACAAAGTCCCCAGTATCCAGGTTCTCAGCCACCCAAACAAATTTGGAAGTCATCATTGCAGCTCGCCTAGGCAGCGCCTTATAGGGCGAACCTTTCGGTGCTGAGACGACTAGTCTGGGAAACAGTGGGAAGGATTGTCTGCATGTGAGTCACCAACAAGAAGGACACAAAACTAGACTAGCATGCTTTATCACTTTCAAGAAATCCCTACCAATATATCAAAAATTCAGGGTGACTTTTGGTTGCTCATCTCTCAAAAGAGATTTTTTATAGTGAGGTGAATAAAAAAGAGAATAAAATTATGTGACTTTATGGCTCCATGGCTAAAATTCTTGGAGATTTATGCAAAGAATCATACTTAAAAGGGTATATTTTGCTTTTGCTCTTACTATCCTGAGTCTAATAATAGGAAATTCAGTTTCCTGTAATGTCAAAGCAATAATTAATCTACAGATTCTGATGGTATGTCAGCTGATCAGAAATTTCATTCTTAATGTTAAAAATAATATAGATGAGAAAAGGGCACAAAAGCAGTAATAGTCGAAAAGGACAAGGATAGAAATACAGAGCTAGCACAAAGTTACTCATTAATTTCTTGCTAAAGAAGGTTTTTTTTTGTCTTGTGAGCATCAGCCTGCTTTTGTGATTCGATGTGCTGCATATCACTGACTTAATAAATAAAGTGTTGTCCCAATGGCTGACTGACAAGAGATTGACAATCTTCATTTCCTCTGAAACTCAATAAATGTCATATGCAATGCTTCAACCATGTTTTACTCCTCTTTCAAAACAGATATTTAATTTTTTTCTTAGTATCTAGTGTTTTAGATTTAATAAGAAAGAGCCCATCAGTGAAGAATATTTTGGCAAGCACAGATTTTTTTTCTAGCTCCTGCTTTCCAGAGATTTCTACAATCTTTTAAACCATATGATTCATATAGTATCTTTTAAGGATAGTTTAGATGACATTTCCCATCACTTCTATATTGTTCTGTGTACTATTTACCACTTTTTAAAAGTTCCTACTTCACCTTAAACTGAAATTAAAACTGAAATTTTAATATCGCACCATGAGGTAACAAGGGTGCCTCCCTTGTATCTCACTCACATCACATGGTATGTGCCTTCCCCAAAACGTGGATGACTCTAGTCTGATCTTCCTGATAAAAGGAAGAGGTTTTCTACTTGTGAACATGTTAAATTTGGAAAATTAAAACAAAATTATTCGTTAGGTATGTGTCATTTTTAAAGGGTGTCATTAAAAAAGCAACGTGTGAAGAAGGTAAATTTGTCTCTCATTGGTACAAAAGATTCCTTTTAATCTCAGTCTCTAGACTTTTCTCAGCTGTAGGGAAGCGCTCTTCCAGGAGAGCCATTCTAACTCTCAGTGTGGTTTAACATCAAGGTGGCCTCAAACTGCTTCTCATCTTTAGCCACATTTCTTTTTAATTAGCCATTAGAAGTCTAAGCACCTCACTTAAAGTTAGTTACTCTTTTCTAGCTATTATTGAAGAAGTGGCTATGAGAGAAATGATTAAAGAAAACCCAACTGATCAGCTCTCTTGATACCACCAGCTTTTTCCCAAACGAAGATACATAGTACTGCGAGCAGATGCACCCATTGTCTATTCAACTATTTTTTAACCTTAAACTAGCCTTTCAGTACAGCCCAGGTACTTCTATGACATCCTTTCCCATTCACAGTAGCTGCGCCTCAGTGCCCTTCAACACCATTTCCAGGGCTATTTGTGTAAAGGCCCTGGATTTCTGAAACTGAAATGCATGTCGAACAGCATCATTAGAGGCATTTTATCAAAGCCCAAAATTGGTTTCACTGATGTTTCTGTTGTATTTATGGGCAGGAAAAAAAATGAGAACACCAAGATATCTTGAACAATAGGCTAAAGTTAAACTCAACCCAGTGAAAAAGTAATCTAAAATATACCTGATTATAAGGTCAATTGTCATGAGGATTAATAATAATGATGTTATGCAAATATTTCTTGAGCACATAGGATCTATGAGCAGCTCTGGGGTCACCTGTTCTGTGATCTCCTCTTTTAACATTTCTACATCTAAAATGGTATTTATCCATCATATTGTATTTGTAAGGTCACTAGTAGTTGTGAGCTACCATGTTTTTGAACCATAAGACACACCTAGGTTTTAGAAGAGGAAAATAGAATAAAAATTTGAAGCAATAAATGTGGTAAAATATTTAATAACATAAATAACATAATATTTCACCAATGTAAATGTAAACAGAACTCAACAGCAGCATTAACAACCATTATTTCTCCCAAATTTGGAGGGGGTGCACCTTATAGTCAGAAAAATATGGTACTTGAAGTTAGGAATACCAGCATAATAAAAGTTGTTTCATCTGCCATCCTGGAACACTATTAAATGCTATTTCCCTCACAAATCACTCACTTCTCTAAATGTATATGAGTTATTTCATATATTTTATTTAAAATTTATATATTTTATGTCTCTTTTCCTAGTTGTTATTTATCTCATTTTATTGTTTTCAGTAGCATATCAAGATGAAGAGTTATGTTAATTTGGGTGTGTCTACATATTTAACCATTCTTTTGGCTTGTAAAAAGCCAAAACTTCAGTTGAAAAACCTCAACATAGATATAAATGACTGAATTTTATACTATTAGATCTTAGCACTGATTTGTTTACATATGAATCTTTCTTTGCTATAAATTATCAGCTCGAGGTCAAGATCTTCACAGTCTAGAAACCATCATGTTTTAAACCATCATTGCTAATGATGGCAGTAAGGACAGTGACTGACAATAATATTAAAGAATGGACCTCTTATTTTTAAAAATCAGGAAATGTTCTGAAAATTTCCCTTCATTGCTACTATAACTGCACTCCTCACTTAGGGTTTTTAGACCACTCATGTGACATCATCTCTGCTTTAACCTGCACTGCATTGAGTAAACTACTGTCCTAGACCATCCAGTCTTAGTTATCCAGGTTAATTTCTTCCGCATGAAATCATTTATCAAAATACTAACTAAAAAAATCTACTATATGGAGGTGGGAAATGGGAAGGAGGTGTGTGTATTTCCTCTTCTTTCAAAGCACCTGAAACACCTACGGCAAGAACTCTCCAAGTTTACGCCTAGGGAATGGGCAGATTCCACGGACCTACCTCCAGCAACTATAATTTTGCTAATGGCTTTCATAAACATGGATAAAAACAAGCTGCAAAATGAGATTTGAGCAGGAAGAAGCCTGCATAAATCACAAACTAAAACAGCAGCCTCAAAAAAAGGCAAAAGGATGTCTCAACCCCATATTCAATGTAACTATTGTGCTATAAATTCTGTAGAAGATAAAGTCATGACTAACAAAAGGCGAGAAATGCAAGCATGGCTTGCAGAAAACAGCAGCCATATTTGGCAGACCGTGCAACACCTATTCTGTCATTTTTGCTGTCAATTAATCATCTCAAAGGGGTTTTCTCTTCAAGTAGTACCCAGAAAACAGTTTGCCAGTGATACTTTAGCCTTTCTGCAATAATGTTGATTTCCACATTTGCCAAATTGTCAATTTAGAACTGTCAAGGTCTCCCAATGTTTACAGAGAAAGATTTTGCTAGTGAATTTTACCTCATATCTACTGTGTTCAAAATGACTGAAATGAAACCATCCTGCAAAGAATAAGGGAACGAAAAAATAATTTGGTGATTTCACCCAAAATTTCCAACTAAAATCTGTACGTAGTCTACAGTGTTCTACAGAATTCACATCCTTTTAACTCTGCAAGTCAGGGAAGTTTTTTCCAGTCACTTGGAGACTTATTTAAAGGGGAAAATATCCTTAGCATATGATTTATTTTCCTATATTGAAACCAAACTACTTTGTTACTTTAAGCAACTGGATTCAGATTGAAAGAATAATTTAAAACAGATTCTATTCTATTAACTTCCTGAATCATCATCATGTTCAAATATCTGTTCATTGGATAGCTACGTATCTGAAAATTTTGCTTTCACAGAGACACTTAGGAACCTCGAGGTAAAGAAATAGCACACGCAGACGGACAGCTGTGTCTGTAAGGAGCAGAAACAGTTGCGATTGTGCCCCGGTCACAAAGACCCCAATTTTCCACGCTTAACTCCAGACCATTGTCAACAACTCCTCCTCATGTGATTTGCTTTAAAAAATGAAGACAACCACTCCCACTAGGCTCAAATAGCTATAGTTTTAGCCAAAGATGCTCATGCTATTTATGTTTCTGTGGTTTTCATTTCATATAGAAATCTTAATTGGAAAGAAAGCCTCAATGTTAGTGACCAGAGACTAAACATTTAAAATAAGTTTGTATTATTTCCTTTGCATTAGAGATGATAGAATCACTGGTTAAAAAAAAAATTTTCATAGCAAAATGCTTCATTGATTTACCTAAAAGTGGAGCTTAGTTAAGGTTGTGATGCAGAGCCCTCCTATAAATCGTCTGAGGTTTATCAGTGTACATATTTTAAACATATCAGTTAGTAAGTTTCTTAAATTTTCATCTTGTTTACACATGTAAAATTTCTCCAATGATCTAATCCAGGAGAAAGACCACATCTTGTCGTCCATTCTCACCAAAAGTAATTTTCTACATTCTGGGTGCCTGATATCACATGAAATCAATTTCCTAAACAGTTTCACTCTTCAAACACCTAAAGCTACACAGATTATAATGCATCTTCTTTTTTCCTCTACAGTGTAAGGAAAAGTTCAAGGACATTTTTACTTTTCTAATGCTACTTAAGTTCAAAATGAAAAGGCAAATTATTGCAAAATCAAAAAGAATTAAACCCTAGGTTTTTAATTATTTCCAGAATTTAAATACCCTGAAGATAAATCTTGTGACTCTCCAACAACAAACAAAAATGGCATTAGCTATGCAGTAGTATATTAGTATGCCAAGATGTCTCCTTAATTATCAGTTATAAGAAAATGAAACTTGTCAATTTGTGAGCCTAATTTGTGAGAGAGCTTAGACCTAAATCCAAGTTAACTTACTTTTAAAAATACACTCTCCCGAAATTTGCTTTTTCTTTGCATACTATAGGAGCCATTTTAAATATTATCTAGTTACACCTTGTATGATATGTATCATATGAGAAATGTAACAATCTATCAGAAATTACCACATAATTAAACTCCCCAATTTTATATTTTTGAATATGCCAAGAACATGTGATATTTATACAAAAAACAGTCAAATGTGTTTATTTTAATAGTTTTTATAGATCAGTTTGCTCTATTACATATACTTCACATTTAATATTTTTAAACAAAGCTTTTATACTATCTTTGACCTCATAAAGTATGCACATACACGCTAAAATAGATAGAGAAATTTTTATACACTAAGAGAAAATATTGGGTATGTCATATAAAAATATTTGAGTCATAATTATCCACATTATGACTTCATATAATTTGTTCTGATTCTTTTTTAATATAATGGGTGAGATCACCAATGACAGGTAGAGAGCAGGGCTACACAGAAAAGCCTTTAATACTAGAAATTATTTCAAATTACTGGGAAAGGCACAATGATGTAGAGAATGCCTTCAGCCCATCTTCTAATGATTTAAAACATGCTGATGCCTCAAAGAAATATTCAGAACAATATTGTGCTTGGAGGGGGTTTTATTTTATTTTTCATTTTGTACTTCATCCATCTGGAACAAATCTCCCTGGGTGTGTTATGTCTTGAAAACACAATGAAAAACATTAATCGGATCTGGCCCACCAGATCACATAACCTTGGTGCCCGGCACACTCTGACATTCTGCAACCAAAGCAAGGGGGGTAGTTGTTGAGATTAAAGGAGTTGTTTCAGGTGTGGCCTGTGGTGTCACTACTCCAGGAAGGCAGAATATCTGGGTGACTAAGCAATCCTTGTCTCCTTACTACCACACCTAATCGACCTATGTGTGATGTGACCCTCACTGAGACTTCAAAAGCAAAACAGAACTATGGATTTCTTCTTACTGAAATTCAATGAGTATAAACTTATTTTAGTTGTTCTTTTAGTTAAGAATAGCCTTAATTTCTCTGATGATTAAAATATTACATGCGGGTTATTTTTAAGCAAAATAAAAATCACTCAAAATCTCATCATTTCAGCACCCCAAGGATGGTCGGTTTATCTTCCTTCTTGTATTTTTTAATGCATGTGTTATCTAACAGAATTGCATTTGATCTCATTTTTTTTTAAAATCAGCCAGGTATGCACCAACACACAAGGAGGCACCAAGAATTCCCCTTGACCGCACTCTTGGGCTAGTTGGCACTTGCTCACGTCCCTCCTCAGGGCTGCTGCTGAGAGGTAGACCGATTTGCACAGCTCCCATCCCGATTCCCGGGGCCTAATGGCGTTTACACCGTGGCTGTCCTGGCCTCGGTGAGTATTTCTCTTGCCTACACAGTCTGCGTGTCTGACTCTCTGAAGACAAAGCCACCTCTACGATATGCAGGAACTTCGCGTGCGTGCAAGGACCCAAAATACCGGAAAAGTGCTGTTGCTTTTTCAGACAGCCTGCATCTGCACGGGTCACTTGGGAACAGCACCCACTGCACAGCCCTGCTCAGGTGGCCTGGGGTGCAGGAAAACCCTCCACACGAGGTGCACTCCTGCCAGGCTTCTCCCAGTCTCTCTCAGCCTTCCTGCAGAGCTGCTCTGAGTGTGCAAGACATCATCGCCGTTGTTACGCCTGTGTCCTCCTGCTCTGCAGTTGTTCACGTGGTCTGCCACATCTGGCAGTTTCAGAAAGGGAAATTCTCATATCTGGGAGAAGCGTAGATGGAGTAGTTGGACTTCCTCAGGAGCAGCACCCACTAAAAAGTTGGAGACCCAGTTCCCTGTTTGGTATAGGTGGTAAGGTTGTGAATTAGGAGCTGAACACAAGAAAATGTATAAAGTGGGGTTATTCCTATATTCCGGCCGCATTGAAACCTTGACTCACTGATATTTTTCAGTGCAGTAAAATTTCTCCCACAGACTAAAAATAGGTCAACTGTCAGTACTGTCTTTGGAAGTAGTTTTGAATCTTTTAAAATATCTTCTTCCGAAATCTTTTGGTGTAAAGTGGGAAACTCTTGAGTCAGAGACTGCTAGCCAGATGCTATTTTAAGCTAGTAGCTGATAATTAGCTTTTAAAAGTCCATCACCACCTACTGATTTTATAACACACCTAAAACCATAAATCTCAGCTGACACTACTATTGTTATGTTAGAGACAGTAATACAGAAAGTACCTTGACAATTTTAATAATGCCAAATATACTATTTGCTTGCAAGTGTTTACAAGTGTAATGGTACCCTCTGGTAAGAAAAGTGTTCTAAATGATTGGTAATGGAGACTCCCTACAAAGTATTCCCTTGATGTATTAATGGCCTATTAAGTCTTTTTAAATGAATATTTGTGGAACTCACTGAGTCAATATTAGCTAGATTGGTGTTAAAAATGTTTATCATCAAAATTAAAATGATGCTGTAGAAATCACTTGAACAGTCTCCTTTATCCATTTTCATAATGAAGTATTTCATTTTGGAGAAATGAAAATATATACATTTTGGGAATAGGGAAGAGGTCACATTTTCAATATCTAAAATGCACCATTCCAAGCAAATCTTGTTTTATGCACTTAATATAAAATAAAATTTTAAATGTCAACAAGGGGATATTTTAAATAGTTATGTTTTATCCATTTAAAAGAATATTATGTAGCTACTTAAAAATAGTTAAGGGTGCTTGAAAACAATGTTTAATGCTGAAAAGGCAGACTATATTTTGTATAGAGTATAATGTCACTTTGTAAAAATTATGCATACTTTACACTAATAAATACATCATGGTATTTAATAGTTATCTCTGCCTTTTGAGGCTGAGTGATTTTTCTAACTGTTCATACACTTTTCTATATCTTCTAATTTATCTACAATGAACATGTACTATTTTTCATTTTTCACCAAAAGTAACATGAATTCACTGTGAGTTAAAAAGCAACTATCTGGATAAAGTTTTCAGCTCCCATGCACCTAGTGAAACACACGCAGTCAACTCTCTAGTGAAACTAATTTACAAGTAATAGAGGCTTTATTTCAAAAATTGGGTGGCTTTATTTTAAAAATGTAAGTAGAAAATGAAAATGTAAAGATAAACAGTAGGTACCAAAATAAGAAAAATGCTGGCATTTTCCATAGAAGGCAAAAGACAGACAATCACTGCTGTTTCCAATAGTTAAGCCATATTCCAATCACCAAATGAAGTATTTTGTAAATTAACCCTCCAATTTGGGGGGAAACAAATAAAAGTGGTTTTTTTGTTGAATGACAATAAACTTTTTAAATTTTCCTCCCCAGAAATTTACACACATCATTTCAAAACCAGTTTCTCTTGCAATTAGATGCATGCGTGTATTCACTCACTTCCCACTGGAGAACCAACCAATGCTGGGGCTTAGTATTTTAACAAGACCACGGCAAGAGTACATCCCAAACAGGACCCAGGCTGCACTTCTCTGTCAGGTGTCCGTTATGAATCCGAAATGAAAACCTACCTTTGGCAGCTCCTGCCCTCAAACTTACCTTTAATGGAGCTGCATCCCAAGGCTAAGAAAATGAAAATCAGGTCAATGGAAGAAAAACGCATTAAGGAGGTTAGGGTTTATTGGAGGAAGAGATCAATATCCACGGTCAGCTCGGATTTAGAATTATGATGATGACAGTCACGGTGTTTGATGTTTAACCTTTATACATTATTTAAGTCAAGATCCTCTTCCGCACTCTCTCTTTCTTCCCCCTCCTCAGCAACCCCTTAAGCTGTCAAAATAAGGCTCAAGCTAAACCAAAATAACTATCTACTAAACGCTTCTCAATTAAATGTGTATATTAAAATAATGCCAGGTGAAAATTCAATTTTTTAGATGCAGAAATATTACTTTAGCCAGAAAAAGTTAGCTAAAAGCAAAATATTGAATTTGGAGAGCAAATAGAAAAAAGAAGACTCAGAATAACCAAAAGAGTTTTTTTTATCACATATATAAACATTATTAACAATAACAACTAAAATGTATTATAAGACACTTTGCCATGCTGGTTCTATCCATATAGCATACTTGTAAATTTTCTGCTGGTAAATAGAGGAATGACATGATCAAGAAGTCATTTAAAGCATGTCAATTTAAAGAAAAATAAATTTCAAGTACAAACCATTAAATAACCACCTCCAGTCAAAATAGAAATGGAAACTTTAATAAGATTTTTATGTTCAGAAAATTTAAATATGCAAATACTATCCCATGCTTCTTCTACTTCAGTCTATAACTAAAAAGTAATTTTATATTCTTTTATAAATACAAGTTTTAAGAAAATTAACAAATGCTAAGGTACCAATAGAAAATTAAAAATATACAATCATTGGAATCTAAGCTATTTAAAATATTGCAATGTAAACTGAAAATAATATGCCAGTTATTTTATCTACATACTGCCTTCATATTTTAAGACATAACTTCAAACTTAGGGTCTAAAGTATTTAAATTACTGATTGCTTTAGACTATATCTTTGTTTCTCTGTAAGAAATTGACATTATTAAATAGACAATCAATCATATTACCTTATCATTCTATAAATAAATACTTTTCAACTATGCTCTTGACTCCTAACCATCTGAAATACAACCTCTGAGCTCACTACATTCTCTAGAGATCAGCAAGCAATGAGGACATTTAATAGGCGTTATAAAGAACTTTTCACAATTCACATGAGTTTTATAGACCTAATCCTCTCCTGCAACTTCCTTCTAAAGTTTTCTAACAAACCTCCACCAAGGATCAAGCCAGGAAGGACACTTTGGTGTGCTGAATTTAAAAGGCTCCTTTGATCTCCTACACCACTTAGCAGCTGCATTTCTGTACACTTAAAAGAAACATGAAACTCACCAGATTTGTTTGTTTGTTTTTCATTTGGGCAACCTTCAAACAGAAGAACTATAATGACTCCAGCTGTCTCCTCATTTCACTCTGCCAAAGCCGGACTGAGCGACAGGTGCAGGGAGAGCAGCAGCCAGCCTCACCGTTGAGGAGGACCGAGGGGGAGGGAACCACCTCCCAGGGCAGGCGGAGAGCTCAGAGAGCCAGGGTAGCGCAGCCGGCCACAGGTTGTAGCAGCGATTGGCTATGGCAGCTCTGTCTTCTATCTTTGCTTCCAGTCCTGTGGTGAATTTACAAATGAGGCTAACTCCTGCACTCCAAAGGCTGGCTCCTAGAGTGAGCTTCAGTACCCCTGTGTCAATTGTGGAGCTAAATCAGTGCAAAGATGGGAAATTAAATTAATAAAGGATCCTGCCATCCTCGTTACACCAACTGCCACCTAGAGCGAAAGAAGCCATTTCTTCATTTCCTCAGGATTTCATTGGTTTTACTAACTGGATGATAATTACTCTGTCACTCACCTAACACTGTGTAGTGCATTGATTATTAATACTTGCATGAAATGTTTCCTAACCCAGGTCCTATTTATAGCAGAAGTCTCCTTTGTTTACAGAGCCTTGTGGGATCGGGAGGGAATATACCATATACCTTGCGCGGCATGGGGCTTTGCCTCTCCAAGGCTTCTTATTTACACTAAACATAAATATGAACTATGATGCTTCCTAATGCTGACAAAGTACCGTAAAATGGTTGGTGGTTCCATCTTGTTTACTTTTCTCATTTATGCCGAAGTACGCACTATTAAGATGGACCTGCTGAATCACCAGCCTCCTGATGGTGATAAGAATGTGCTGCCTTCTGATGTAAGAGTCTCACCTGGGGAATGTGCACAGTTCTCTCCAGGGAGGTTAAGAGTTTGCTCTGTTTTCCTACATCATACAAAGCTCCAGAAATGGAGGCAGGAATCACATCCAACTCCTCTTTCACATTCCTGAAAATGTTCTAGAAAGTAAAATTTCCATGTCTTCTTTTTTGATCTTAGTTATGTCTTGATGCTAAATATTACAATGAAACTTATGAAAGGTAATGATTATCATAAATTTGTTTCCATTTTTTTTTGTTTTTGAGGTAGCATTGGTTAATTATATATACATTTCAGGAATATAACATTATAGTTCACTACCAGTACGCTGTACTGCATGCTCACAAACAAAAGGCAGGTCTCCTTCCCTTCCCTTGTATTTGAGCCTTTGTACCCCATTTGCCCTCCCTTAGCCCCACTTCTCTCTGAAGAGCAACATTCTATGGTCTGTATCTATGAGCTTGTTTTTGTTTGTTTAGTTCATTTTTTTTTAGTGGAATCATACAATGTTTGTCCTTTTCTGTCTAATTTAACTTAGCATAGTACCCTCAAGATTCACCCACCTTGTCACTTATGACACTTTCATCTTTTTATGCCTGAGTAGTATTCTGGTATGTATGTGTATACAACACAATTTTATCTATTCATTAATTAATGGATGCTTAGGTCATTCCCTTATCTTGGCCATTATAAATAATTCTGCAATAAACATGGAAGTACATATAGCTTTTTAAATTAGTATTTTCATATTCTTCAAATAAATACCCAGAAGAGTAACTGCTAGATTAAGTTATAATTCTATTCTTAATTTTTTAAGAATCTCCATACTGTTTTTTATAGTGGCTGCATCAATTTATAATCCCACCAACACTGTATGAGGGTCTCATTTTCTCCACCCTTTCCAAAATTTGTTATTACTTGTTGTTTTGATAATAACCATTCCAACAGGTGTGAGGGAATATCTCATTGTGGTTTTGATTTGCATTTCCCTAATAATTAGTGATGTTGAACATCTTTTCCTATGTCTGTCAGACATCTCTGTCTTTCACAGACCAATGAAACAGAACTGAGAGTCCAGAAATAAACCCTCACATATCCGGAAACTAATTTATGAAAGAGCCAAGACTATACAATAGAGAAAGGAAAGTCTCTTCAATAAGTGGTTCAATAAAGTCTCTTCAATAAGCACATGGCAGAAAACTGGACTGCCATGTGCAAAAGAATGAAATTGGCCCACTATCTTACACCATACACAAAAATTAACTCAACATGGATTAAAAAGTTAAATGTGAGACCTGAAGAATAAAGTATATAGAAAAAAACATAATTCTTCTTAAGCAACTTTCTAAATTAGTACTTATACTTCTTTCTGCCGTCTTAAAATCTGAGGATGAGGGTGCTAATTTTATTTTTTTTAAGATTTTATTTCTATTTGGGGTGGGGGTTTTTTTGGTTTTTTGTTTTTTGAGAGAGAGAGAAGAGAAGGGAAGAAGAGAGGGATAGAAACATCAATGTGTGGTTGCCTCTTCTGTGCCCCCTACTAGGGACCTGACCCACAACCTAAGCATGTACCCTGACTGGGAATCAAACCTGTGACCCTTTGGTTCACAAGCCCATGCTCAAGCCACTGAGCTACATCAGCCAGGGCTGTGAGTGCTAATTTTAATACTGTGGGGGCAGGGGGATCATTATGATGACAATAAATAGAATAAGTGGGCCAGATTAAAATATGTTATAATAATATCAGTAGGCAATCTTATACAATGTAATGCAATCACAGGACTTCACTATCCCACCACCATTGCTATATTCTATTGGAGAAACCAGTCCCAAATTTTGTCTACATTCAAGGAGATGGCCTTAGGCAAGACAATGATTGGGGGTTATCTTAAAAGCCTGCCTAACAGATGTATAATTCAAGAAATAAAAGCACAAACATATATATGACAGTCCTGCCACTTTTTACCAGCTAATGCTAAAAGACTAGGTGCATTGACAATTTCTGTTCAATGATCTTAGTCTCTTCAGGATACTATTTTTAAAAATACCACAGACTTGGGGACCTAAACAGCAAATATTTATTTCTCACAGTTTGGGAGGCTAGGAAGTCCAAGATCAGGTACCGGCATATTCAGTTGCTAGTAAGGGTACAATTCCTGGGTTGAAAACACTCCCTTTTAGCTGTATCCTCTTGTAGTGGAGAGAGAACATTCATGTCTCTTTCTCTTATTACAAGGGCATTTCTGCCATCATGAGAGGCTCACTCTCATGACCTAATCTAATTACCTCCCAAATGTTCCACCTCCAAATATTATCACATCGAGGGTTAGGGCTTCAAGATATAAATTTTGAGAGGACAGAAACATTCGGTTCAGAAAGGGGTTAGAAGTAATTAGAGAAAGGTAAAGGGGGAAAAATGGTAATGAAAGGAGACTTGACTTGGGGTGGTGGACACACAATAAAATATACAGATGATGTACTACAGAATTGTACACCTGGAACCTATATAATTTTATTAACCAATGTCACCCCAATAAATTTTTTAAAATTTAATAAGCTAAAATAATATTCAGTTCATATCAGCCTTTTATTTTGATTCTTTTTCTGTTTCTTTCACTATAGTACCCTGCAGCTATGGGGCCTTTTTATTAGTACTGTTCATCTTATTTCTTTAACACTTAGGCTGAGAAAATCTTGATTGTGTACTATCTTAAGGACCAGGTTGAAAGGGAAGGAAACTAATAGGGCCAAGTCTTCCTTCGATGTCATGCGTTTGTGAAGAACCCAAATGATTTCACAAATGAACAAAATTTAGCCAAACAGAGAGAAGAAAAAAGAGCATTAGAGACTGGAAAAAACAAATGGTACCTTGACAACGAAAGGTAAAATTTTCACTGTGTCATGAGTAGTTTTATAGCTATCCATAGGGCAACCATTGGGGTTTTGGAAGGAGCTAGAAAAACACATGTCTGTAGGCACTTGTCATATAATAGGGGGAAAAAACCCTGGAATTTGAGATCTGGATTTAGGTCCTATTTAGCTCTGTCCTTTGGCAAGTCACTAATGCCCTCTGATTCTTTCTTTTATAAGTATGGAGATAATATCTTTTCAGGCTACTCATGAGAAGTAGATAAGGAGATGAATGGGGCCACGGCATTTCAGCAATCACTTAGCATAAGGAGGATAAGTTTCACTGTGAAATAAGATCAGAGTTTGGTTTAGGTAATGTTGGCCACAGGCCAGGGTTGGTGCATTATTTGATTGAGTCAACAGATTTATAGAATCTAGAAGGTATACATGTGTAGGCAGTATTATTTAAATGTATTTGGTGTGATTTAAGTTAAAAAATGTATTCAAGCTTGGTATAAGAAATAAAACAATACAGAGTGAAAAAATAAAGATATAGTCTTGTTCTTGCTCTGTTCCCACCTCTCGGTGTGCAATATTAAGTCTAGTGTGTATTTTTCATGCCTTATTCCTTGCACATATGTGTGTGCAGAAATATATATAATGCTCACTGAGATAAGGCAGTCAAAGAGAGACAAATACCATATGATTTCATTCATATGTGGAATCCAATGAACAAACTGAACTAACAAGCAAAACAGAGACAGACTCAAATGGAGAGCAGATGACAGCTCGTGGGTAAGGGAGAGTAGGGAGTGGAAGGATTGAGCAAAAAGGAAAAAGGACTCATGGATATGGTCAACAGTGTGGTGATTGCAGGGGGAAGGGTGATATAAGGAGATTAAATGGTAATGGAAAAATACAATACAGATTAAAATAAAAAATAAAGTATAAAAAATAAATAATTTTAAAGAAATATATACACATATGTGTAGAATCATATATACACATATAGATGATTATTTACTTGTTTTAAAGGATAGAACATACTATAAAAATTAATCTATAAATAGAAACAAGAGAATATCATAGGCCATTTATACTTGGAACTTATATATTCTTTTATTTCCCCTTATTTCTATGCATGTGTGTGTTTGAGTGTGTATGTGTGTGAATACTTATATTTGGGGATTGTACATCTGATTTTTAGTATAGGTATCTTTTTCTTGCTTTTTATCCATCATCTTTCATTTGCCCCCACCCCAATAAACACCCCCCTGGTTAACCCACATTAAAATCTACTGTGTATCTCTCTAATTACACACACACAGACATTTATATGGGAGGGTTATTGTTTGTAAGAATTAGATCATGTTATACACATTTCTGCAAATATTTGTGGTCAACAGTATTTTATGGAAATCCTTCCGAGATGACAAATATAGCTCTAGTTCTTTCCTTTTAATGAATGCATAACTTTCCATGCTGTTTCTCATCATTTATTTAACTATTATGAACAATGTGGCAATAAGTATCCTTGTATTTAATTTTCTGTAGTTGAATTTTTTTTATTTCAACGAATACATTTCTCTAACTGGAATTGCTAGGTCAATGGATATATCCTTTTATCTTAATCTTAATAGACATTGCTATGTCTCTCTCCAAAAGGATGTGGCAAGTCCTATAGCCAATGTATGAATGTACTACTTTATGTGTGTCTTCTAAGACTGATCTTTACATTTCCATGTTTGTGTGTTTAATTTTGTTGATCTAACGTCAGTAAATTGATACATCATGTCAACTTTTTATGTTTATTAAGCATATACATTTTTCATTTTTCTACTAGCTTATTTGCCTTATTCAAGTTTTAAGTGTTCTGAATATTGTTAATGTATATAAACCTTTTGTCCTTGCATTACCAATACTGTTTCCAAATCTGTTATTTATTTTTGACTTTAATTATAGTATCACATATGTAATTTTTTTAACTTTTAATAAATATACCTATATTTTTCTTTTACAGATTTAAGTTTCCAAACTTGGATATGAATTCCTTTCTCCTATATATAGTCTAGGTTTTCTTATAAACTTATATTTACTTATTTGTATACGTATTTGCATATTTAATAATTATAGAGACTAGTTACAGATTTCTAAATTCATTCTGATTATGAGGACAAATTCCCAAAACCATTCAAATATTTATGTGTTAGACTGATTCCTTTTTCTCCTTTCTATAAGTGTGATAGGAATTTTACAGTTAAGCCTGATATTTTATCCTCATTTTCAGCATCATCAAAATATTCATTCCTAAAACTCTCATTAAATTTAGATGAAGTGAGTTAAGTATAGCTCAAAACCTTTTTATCACTCCATCATATTATGCCACAACTGTAGTAATTGCTTCCATTTATTCAATGCCCAGCAAGATAAGTTGAGACATTAGCATGTGGTCTGTATCTGCTGCAGCAGATCTTTGCTTGCACACAAGAGCTGCCCCATAGACAGTAGAAATGTTCTGACATCAAGTCCCCTTTGTTCTTAAAGGGTGAAATTCTTAAGATTATGTTAGGTTGGCCCAGAGGAGGACAGTGGGAAAGGAGTTTCACAGGGTGAGCAGGGGAAAGGCAGAGCGACGTTGGCAGGGCTGCAACTCAGTGAGGGTGGAACCACTCCCTGCCCCCAGCTTCCCATGGAGGCTCCCCAGTTTCCAGAGTCCATCAACAAAGTCCACAAGCCCTGACCAGCCTAGCAGCAGCACAGGAGCATGTGGAATGACCACACTGATGGGGCATCCATGGACCAGTGAACACTGACGCAATTAAGGATCACTTTTCTTTACTCAACTCTCCACAAGAGAAGGAAATCCATAACTAAGCATGGAGTTTGAATGATCTGACAAAAGAAGGAAGCTCCAAAGAGACTGATACTTGCTTTAAAAAAAAATGTTTGGTACCCTTATTTATACTCTTCAATTTCTTGAAAAAGTCATGCCAATTATAATTTATATCCAGTGTTATGCTGAGTTCTTTACATAGATGACACCTCACTCAATGCTGAAAGCCTTATGAGAATGGTACTGTTGTTATCCCCTTTGCCTTTATTTTACTTCTAAAGTTAAACTAGTTCATCCAACATTACACTGCTCATGAGTGGCAGAACCATAGTCAAAACCCACACCTAACATTTGAGTTTTATCCATTATTCTATACTGCTTCAAGATAACATACATGAAAACCTTTTGTAAACTATAAAGGTTTGTGTAAATATAACACAAATGCAATATATGTCAACACTGTAAATATAGTAGAATAATGTCTTTATATTAAATTTCCATCCCTGCCTACCCTCACCCACCTTGCTTTTTGAACTTGTTATCCTTCCCATCAGTAAAGCTGAGCCACAAACATGAAGCTAAGTTTGCTGGATAAAGGCAGGGCAGATACCTCCTAGAACAAAGGAGTCATTGCTTGGTTTTGAGTTATAAATAAAAGGTTTCTATACCCACACAAAAAATAATCCTCCTAAAACCAAAATACTTTTGATTAGTCAGAACTAAGCACTAAAGTAAAAAAGGTTATATTTTTGAATTGCAAAACAGACTCTGCTTAGAGGACTGAGCTTAGAGAGTTTATAAAATTAAGTCATAAAGCAGAGGAGAGTTGAGAGGATATGAGACCAGGGTTAATATGCTACATGGGTCACTGAGACAGTTTCAACACCCTATTTCTCTGGCCCTTGGCTGCAGGGAGTGTATAATAATAGGACCCCCAAGGAGGCTTGGCAGAATTAGAGAAAGTCAGCTGGGCCTGACTTTCCAGGGAATATCCTGGAAAGAGTATAAGCTGCCTTGAGGGAGCCTGGCATTCATCCTGGTAATGCAGGGACATGGTGTTGTTAAGGTGATAAAAATAGCCCTCATGGTGGAACCATGGGAGCTAAGGGACACACACACACTGAGGTGATGCTGAAGTTTCTTGGGCTGTCTAGAGGCCAAGATGTCCTATGAACAAGAAGAGACCAAATTTGAGTTGAGAGAGATGCAAAACATAAGGTCCTCGGGATCACAGGCATGGCAGAACCTGGACATCATCATGAGTGCTAGCTGACACCCAGTAACCTGGCAGGTACCAAACAAGATGCCCATGGTCAGGTGGGATGAGCTCTACCTCAGTGGGAGCTGGGGTCTGAAGATGGCCACACAGCAGATTCCCCCTTTCTGAGAACAAATAGCACTTAAAGCCCCCCCAAGCTGGGCTGCCTTCTCCATGAAAAGAAAAGCTTTTCTTTCCCCAAAGAGAATGAGTTGATGCGGAAGAGACTAAGTCACAAACTGCAAGTTGCTAAGTGACCTTGAAAAGACGTGTAAGGATACACAGTCCACTATAAACTGGCATTTATGCATATTTGAGTCATAACGTGAATATTTAGATCTTATTAAAGTAGATATCCTTTTAAAGAACCATTTCCTGCTGTAGTGTTTTTGGGGACAGTAACAGAAGATACTTTGTTACTGACGGAAGCATGTGCTTCGGTTTACCAGAATGAAAAGCTATTACTACTCTTTTTGAGTCTGGTTCCAAAGCAATCATACTTGATACATTTATTGAGAACCTATGTGGCACCTACATGGCACTTACCCATGGCACTTACAAACCAGCAAGGAAGATAGACAGAGATGTCTTTTGGTCTAGGGTGGTAATTCTTAAAATAGGGAGGACACCAGCAGCTATGGAGGAACATTGAAGGGCCACCTAACCAGCCTTGGGAATGAAGAAAACCTTCCTGGAGTGTGTGAGCACATGGCTGAGCCCTACAATAAAAATTAGCTTGTTGGTGGGAGGTGAGACAGGTGGGGCGAGAACGGCAGCTGCTCTGGCAGTAAGAACAGCAGGTGCTAACACTGGAGATGGGCAGGAATGTGCAATCTGTATGTAAGGAGCGGAGAGCTAATTGGGTTTGGCTAGGGTATATATTTTTTCTCCAGATTTTTCTTCTTTTCAAACAGTATCCTTCATGGGTGAATCACTAAAATCTGAAAGTCCCACTCTCCAGAATTCATAAATGATATTTTGAGTTTCTTAGGGAAGACTTTCATTCTCTTGACATGATTCCAAGTACATATTTCTCATTGCCCAAACTTGAGTTCAGTGATTCTTAGGTCAAAATGGGATGTTCAGGGGCAAGAAGTTAGCTGCCAAGTCATTAAAGAATCAGCCTCCCCAGCTATGCTCTATAAATATGACTAAGAATAAAGCCTAATGTCCAAGGTTCTCAAACTTTCTTAGTGTGTTAGGAAATTTTTTATGGCTCCTCTAGTCATAAATATACCTAAAAATTCCGCTCGCTAAAGTAGTTAAGTCACAGCAACTGCAAGGATATCAAAAAAGGATGTAGCATAATCTAATGTTGACTGTCTGAACTACCTTAACCTAGTATTTCATGTGGTATCCAACAGATATCAAGTATGTCTGTGTTAACCTCAAAATCATTCCAATAATCCTGTGATGTCTCTCTGAATGTACAGCAGCACTGTGAGATGCAATCCTGCACAGCTGATGCAACACAGATCTGCCAGTCCTGGGACTGCTTGCCCTCAGGTCCATGGCTTGCCTTTCTCCAACTCTGTTTAGTCTTGTAGGAGGGCTAGCTATTGAAGGTGTCTTGTCAACTGACTTTCAGCAAGGAAGATTGGACTGTGTACTTTGGACTGGGGCAGAATGAGAAAGAAACCAGGTTATTCTCCAGTTCCCTCTTTGTTCATGTAGCAATTCTAGCAGCAACTATCCTCTCCATGGCCCCAGATCTGGCCAGATAGCCTAATATGGCTCTAGCTTCTTGCAGGTGGAAGCTGATCCACTATGCTCTGTAGCATTACCTCCTCTCTTTGTCTTCCAGCCTAAGGGCGTGTGTAGGCAGCCTCTGAAATGATCTCCAACAGTTATGGGTTGAACCGAGTCCCCACAAGATGTATTAAAGTCCTAATCTGTAGATCCTCTGAATGTGATCTTATTTGGAAATAGGGTCTTTGCGGATGTAGTCAAGTTAAGATGAGGTCATTAGGGTGGGCCCTATTACAATATGATTTTCATCCTTATTAAAAGAGAAAACTTCGGCCCTGGCTGGTGTGGCTTAGTGGATTGAGTTTCAGCCTCTGAACCCAAAGGTTACTGGTTTGATTCCCAGTCAGGGCACATGCCTGGGTCATGGGCCAGTAGGGCGCACGCAAGAGGCAGTCACACATTGATGTTTCTCTCCCTCTCTCTCTCTCTCCCTTCCTCTCTCTATAAATAAATAAATTAAATATTTTTTTAAAAAGAGAAAATTTGGACAAACACAAGGCAAATATTGGGGTGATGTATCTACAACCCAAGGAAGGTCAAAGCATGACCACAATTCACCAAAAGCTAGAAAACAGGCAAGGAAGAAATTCTCCTGCATAGCTCCAGAAGGAAACCACCCTGCTCACACCTTGATCTCAGACTTCCAGCCTCCAGAATTGAGACAATAAATTTCTGTTAGACTACCCAGTTCATGGTAATACTTGTTATAGCAGCCCTAGCAAACTAATACATCTGCCTTCTGGTGTTCAGATTCTTGTGCAATCCTCTCCCTTTGAGGGTGGGCTGAACTTAGTGACTCACTTCTAATAAGTAAAAAATAATAGAAGTCCTAGGATATTACTTCAGAGGTGAAAATACTGATGCTCTATCTTCAATGCACTCTCTCCCTCTCACAGACCACTTGTTCCAGGAGAAACCCGCTGCCATTGATGGAAAGCTACCCTGTGGAGAGG
The DNA here is from genome assembly GCF_021234435.1 of Artibeus jamaicensis. Lineage (NCBI taxonomy): Eukaryota > Metazoa > Chordata > Mammalia > Chiroptera > Phyllostomidae > Artibeus > Artibeus jamaicensis. Next base: position 36,216,917 of record NW_026522030.1, on the reverse strand, counting down.
CCCACGTGGCAAAGGGCCAAGGCCACCAAACTGTCAACTGAGAGAGTTTGGAAGTGGATCTCTGAGCCTAGTCAAACACCCATAGGTGAAACTACAAACCCAGCCAATAACTTCACTACAACCTCATGAGAGATTTTGAGATAGAATGAACCATCTCAGCCACGCCAATATTCCTGACCCTCAGAAATGGGGAGATAGTATTTTGCTATTTTAAGCCAAAGTTGAGAGGCAATTTGTCACACAGCAATAGATTACTAATACAGGATGGTATGACCTCCTGCTGCTGTTAATCCCTACATCATTTATGTCCTCCAATAGACTTCTCAGCTTTTCCACCACCTGTAGCAAACATGATATTAAATCTACTCAGTTTTAAACACAGAGTAGTTTCTGTTTGAAGACTAGCTGATACTTATATAAAATTATCATATACTCTGAAGTGTATAAATAATATAGCTGCTAAATACTATCTATACTTGTTTCATACAAAGAGAAGTTTCACCTGAGAAATGTAATGATTGCTTTATATAGATCAGAACATGAAACAACCTAGGTTTATTTCCTTTAGCCAATGGCATGGATGTAGGTTTCCTGGGGAAGAATATTGGTTTCTGGCTTGATTGGTCAGAAAAGTCTTTTTTTAATATATTTTATTGATTATGCTATTTCAGTTGTCCCATTTTTTTCTCCCTTTTATTCCCCTTTGCCCTGTACCCTCCATCCCACCAGCATCTCCTCCCTGCTTAGTTCATGTCCATGGGTTGTACTTGCAAGTTCTTTGGCTTCTCCATTTCCTATATGATTCTTAACCTCCCCCTGTCTATTTTGTACCTATGATTTATGCTTCTTATTCCCTGTACTTTTCCCCCCATTCTCCCCCCTCTACCTCCCCACTGATAACCCTCCATGTGATCTCCTATTCTGTGATTCTGTTCCTGTTTTAGTTGTTTGCTTAGTTTGTTTTTGGTGGGGTTTTTTAGCTTCATTTGCTGATATTTGTGAGTTTGTTGTCATTTTACTGTTCATAGTTTCTATCATCTACCTTTTCTTAGACAAGTCCCTTTAACATTTCAAATAATAAGGGCTTAGTGATAATGAACTTCTTTAACTTGACTTTATTTGGGAAGCACTTTATCTTCCTTCCATTCTAAATGATAACTGTGCAGGATAGAGTAATCTTGGATGTAGGTCCTTGCCTTTCATGACTTCAGATACTTCTTTCCAGCCTCTTCTTGCCTGTAAAGTTTCTTTTGAGAAATCTGCTGATAGTCTTATGGGAACTTCTTTGTAGGTGACTGTTTCCTTTTCTCTTGCTGCTTTTATCTTTAATCTTGGGTAATGCAATTATGATGTCCCTAGGAGTGTGCTTCCTTGAGTCCAACTTTTTTGGGACTCTCTGAGCTTCCTGGACTTCCTGGAAATCTATTTCCTTTGCTAGATTGGGGAAGGTCTCCATTATTTGTTCAAATAAGTTTTCAATTCCTTGTTCTTCCTCTTCTCCTTCTGGCACCCCTATGATTCAGAATTTGGAACCTCCATTGCCCTGGAGGTTCCTAAGCTTCTCCTCATTTGTTTTCAAATTCTTGTTTCTTCATTCTGTTCTGGCTGACTGTTTCTTTCTTCCTTCTGCTCCAAACCATTGATTTGAGTCCTGGTTTCTTTCCCTTCACTGTTGGTTCCCTGTACATTTTCCTGTATTTCACTTTGCATAGCCTTCACCCTTTCCTCTATTTTGTGACCATACTCAACCATTTCTGTGAGCATCCTGATTACCTGTGTTTTGAACTCTGCATCTGATAGATTGGCTATCTCTTCATTGTTTAACTCTATTTTTGGAGCTTTGATTTGTTCTTTCATTTGGGCCATACTTTTTTGTGTGTCTGGGCAGCCTGTTATGTTTTAACAGGCAGAGCCTTAGATATTCACCAGGGTGGGGCAACCCACATCACTGTATTGTATTGCTGTCTGTGGGGGAGGGGCCCAAGAAGGAACAATATTACTTGCTCAGCTCTTGGCAGGCTTTCGGTCACTTTCCCTGCTTTCCACAAGCAAATTGGGCCCTTCTAGTACTGATTCCCAAATGCGTGGGCTTGTGTGTGTTCTAGGACCCTATGGGTCTCTCCAACACACTCTCCTGTGAGGCTGGAAGTTCCTCCCACCACCACAACCCCCACAGGTTTTTACAGCCAGAGGTTTTGAGGCTGTATTTTCTTGCTCTGGGACCCTGGGTTGCATGGTCTGTCTCGCTCACCAGTTCTTTCTCCCAGTTTATCCGCACATGAATATGGGACCGCCAGATCCTCTGGCCACTGCCTTACCTGCTCTGGTTCTCCAGTGACACCTGGCTACACATTATCTCCACCCTGGCTGCCCATCTCCACCCTTCCTACCAGTATGAATGAATATTTCTTCTTTAACTCTTTGGTCAGACTTCCATACAGTTTGATTTTCTGGCAGTTCTGGTTGTTTTTATTTTTAAATTTGTTGTTGTCCCTCTTTTGATTGTGTGAGGAGGCAAAGTGTATCTACCTACACCTCCATCTTGTCCATAAGTCTTAGTCAGAAAAGTCTCCAAATAACTATCAGTGAGAAAGAAGCAACATTTACAAGGTCATCCCAGCATCCCAGACCCTTGAAAATAATAAGAAGCAGACATTTATTATTTATGTACTGTTGCAGCTGTGTATGGTCACAAACAATAGCTGACATTCCACTCTGTCAATTCTGAATTCCAAAGAGCTTCATGAAAAAATTACATCTCAGTGCCAATTCTAATTCCCTTCACTTTCTAGACTAGATGTTTCTATTTAGCAGGATTCACACTGATTTGAAATTAAAAATTGTTTTGTTTTTATTATTTGTCTAAAAAGATATTGAGGGATGTCTATCTCCTTTTTTACAATCCTCGTGCCTGGGAGTTCACATGGGCACTCTGAAACTGCACATCAATGTATTTCTTTCTGAAATTTTTTGTAGGCTATTCACCTGCCCATAATCACTCTTGTTCACTTTTGCAAACCTCAAGCCTGTGCTTCAATTCCTGGGGAGTTTAATTACAAATCTGAATATTGTATTATATATAGAGGGCCACATGTAAAGTTTTTTCAGTTTTTTTCTTCCTATCAGAGTACTTAAACTTCTGCTGGTTTTCAAATAATTTTCTTAAGGACCTTGTTTTGAAATCTCATTTCTCAGAAAAGGTGGCCTGAAAAATTATACTTTGCCCACAATGTTACAGCAGTATCCAATGTATTAAGACACAATTTTTGCATTAAGCCCTAGTTCTTCTATAATCATCTGTTTGCATTCTATTATTAGAAGCTATCACACTGCACTCTTGAGCATATAGGACTATAAATAGTAGTTGGTGGAAACTGTGAAGGGAGGGCAGATGGAACTGGAGGATCCTGGAGAGAAGATAGTGGTTATGGTGGTGACTTTTTAAGGATAATTAACATATCCCAGGGGGCTGAGAATATCTTTAAATGCAGTATATTTGTGGGCAAACATCGGAAGCAAAGAATGTTTACTAATTTCTGCTTAACATAAAAATCATGCCCTCTCACTGAGCCACAGTGAGTGCAAAGTGATGTTCTGATACTTTCACATGCTGAGCCACCTGAGAATAAAATGAGCTGTGGTCAAATTAGCCTCTGGTGAAAAGATGAACATGATTCAAATCTCAGAAAAGTCAGTGAGAAAATATGAGAGTGCTTTCCATACCTCTATTTTTTCTCATTTTTCACTGAGAATAGATCCCAGTGTTATTTGTGTGCCATTAGCCCCCTGAGATTCAGAGACCCCTTCAAAACTCTTGGAAGCCCACAGCTAGAGCAGCACCTCAGCAAAGGGGAAGACTGCTTGTTCATGAGATCTTTTTCACGTCTTTTGAGAGCATCAAAAATATTGAAATAATTTAGGCTACATTCATTCTCAAAGTTAAACATTGGCATACATTATCCATTAGGCCATGTGTCCATCCTGACTGGCACTCAGGAATACCGGGGACTCTATAGTCACTCTTCATGGGCACTCTAAAACAAGCAAGCAAAAATAGACTTTAGCAAAGAAATAGCTCCCACATATCTGAGCTATCACTCAAATATAACATGTTTTCCAAGTATAGAGCCCAAGTGTGTTGTCTTTAAAGGAGAATCATGTTTGGCATAAATAAATGAAGGTCAAGGGTAGCATGTATTGTCTATGTTCCTCCTAAAGCTTTCCACTAGTGGCAAAAATTATCATTGCTTTCATATTCTTTATATGATACTCATGTATACTGTATATAATAAAGGAAACAGAAAATTTGTTGAATTTGCAGCATGATTCTGTTTAATGCATCAGGGTGAAGAGTTGTGAATTTTAAAGACACTAATTTGTTTTAATAAAACCTAACTTTTTTCTAATACTTTGTTGGGAATCACTCTGCCTGGTTTCAGGAGTTGTAACTGCCCCCCATGGATAAGGCTGAGTAAGCAACCTCTGCAACGTGAGCCACTAAGGAGGCAAAGCTTGCCTCCTTGCCAGCCACAAAATAAAGGAAGAAGTGAAGGCTATCCAAAGTGAAATAAAGAAAAAGTATACAGGAACTAACAATGAAGGGAAGGAAGTTGGGACTTCAATCACCTTCCTCCAATGATATGGAACAAAAAGAGGAAAGTAAAGATTTGTCTGAAACAGAAAGAAGAAATAAGATCTCTAAAAAAATGAGGAGAGGCTTAGGAACATCTGGGACAACTTTAAACATACCAACATCCAAATCAGAGAGGTGCCAGAAGAAAACAGGAAAAGTAGGAAATTGAAAACTTATTTTAAAAACTAATGAAAGAAAATTTCCTCAACCTGGCAAATGAAATACACATGCAAGTCCAGGAAGACTAGAGAATCCCAAAGAAGTTGAACCCAAAGAGGAACACTCCAAGACACATCATAATTAAATTAGTCAAGATTAAATATAAGAAGAGAATCTTTCAAGCAGCAAGAGAAAAGCAGAAGAGCTATCTGCAAAGGAGTTCCCATAAGACTATCAGCTGGTTTCTCACAAGAAACTTTGCAGGCAGGAAGGGACTGGCAAAAAAGTATTCAAAGTCATGAAGAGCAAAGATCCATATCCAAGTTTACTCCATCCAGCAAAGCTACCATTTAGAATGGAAAGAGAGATAAAGTACTTGTCAGACAAGGTAAAGCTAAAGGAGTTCATTATCACCAATCCCTTATTATATCTAAGAAAAAGAAGATCAAAACTATGAATAATAAAATGTCAACAAACTCACAATTATCAAAACCTGAACCTAAGGAAAAGAAAAACAACTAAGCAAACAACTGGAACAGGAACAGAATCCTAGAAATGGAAGGTCATCAGTAGGGAGGGAGAATGGGGGAAATGATACAGGGAATAAGAAGCATAATTGGTAGATAGAAAATAGACAGGAACAGTATGGAATTTCCTCAAAAAACTAAAAATAGAACTGCCTTTTGATGAGTCAATTTCACTGCTGGCATTATATCCTATGAATCCTGAAACACCAATTCAAAAGAACCTATGTACCCCAGTGTTCATAGCAGCATTATTTACAATGGCCAAATGCTGGAAATGGCCTAAGTGTGTATCAGTAAATGAGTGGCTCAAGAAAACATGGTACATTTACACAATGGAATATTACTTAGCAGAAAGAAAGAAGGAACTCCTAGCCTTTGCAACAGCTTGGATGAATCCGGACAGCATTATGCTGAGTGAAATAAGCCAGGCAGTGAAAGACAAATACCATATGATCTCACCTACAAATGGAATCTAATCAACAAAACAAGCAAGCAAGCAAAATATAACCAGAAACATTGAAATTAAAAAACAAACGGACAGTAAACAGAGAGTGGGAAGGAAGATAATGGGGGAAAGAAGGGGAAGAGTCAAGGAACATGTATAAAGGATCCATGGACAAGGACAACGGTGAAGGGGACCGAATGTGGGAAAGTGGTGTGGGCAGAGCGGGGGAGAGGATTAGAGGGGAAATGGGGACAATTGTAATTGAAAAACAATGAAAACATTTTTTAAAGGTAAGAAAAAGGAAAAGTATAGGAAATGGAGAAGCTAAAGAATTGATATGTACAACCCCTAGACATGAACTAAGGCAGGCAACTGCTATAGGGAATGAGATACTGGGCAGAGGGGGACAAAGGAGGGAAATGGGACAACTGTAATAGCATAATCAATAAAATATACTTAATAAATAAATAACTGTAAAACAATTGTGTCAATGAATTTTGTTGTCTCAAGTAAAACAAGAGTGTAAGACAAGGTATATAAAAGCAATTACCACTTTTTCTCAGGGAAGTTGCTGGCCAACAATGGAGAGGAGGCTACAGAATTGCTGTCAGAAGGCTGTTTTCATCAGCATCAGAAGCATTGCTTAAAAGTTCACCAGATAGGGAGGATAAAGAAATAAAAAGGTCTCACTTCTAAAACTCATGTTATACCCAGTTAGAAATAATACTGCTCATTTCCATATCACTTGACCACATACTATGCAAACAAAATTTTGAGAATCAGACCGACTGGATTTCTCATCTGCATTACATTAATTTTTATATGTATCTTTTTGAGAAAGTTACTTAACTTCTTTCAACCACAGTTATCACACCTATAAAATGATAATATTATAATAATCCCTTCAAGGAAATGTCAAGACTCAATCAGAGAATATATATACAATGTTTATCCCTGGTAACTAAAGAATGTTGTTTATAAGAATGTTATTTATTTATAATAAATAAAACTATTTTCCAATAGGAATACAAAAATGCAGTAGCATATTAATTTTCATATTATCACACTTTTGCTCATTTTTATTTACACCAATGATTAAGTGTTAAATTTAAACTTAAAAGTTAAAAGAATGAATAAATTTTAAATCCTCTTTGAAATAAAAAACTTAACAATATAAATCCCATTCACCAATATTTTTACATGTATAAAAACTAAGTCATAACACCTGCACAAATAGTCTCACAGTTACCATAACATAGGTCACGCACATATGAATTTAGAAAATCAAATTAAATCCATGTTACTGGCATTTTTAAGTTGATTGTGCTTTGCATTTAATGTATCATTTCTGATGTAATAGTTCTACAAAGGGAGAAATATTGGCCTGAGGAAGCAGATTCTTCCCCTTCTGGCCATAAACTAGACTTGTAGATAAAGCAAGACATCTGCATCTCTCATTATTTAAAAACATAAAGTTGGCAAAAAGAGGTCAAAAATCATCCCACGCACTGCATAGAAACAAGTATAAAACTGGAAAAAAGTCTAAAATAATCTGGGGGGGTTAACTAAAGGCAGAAAACAAATTGAGAAGGATTTATTCACGAAAATCAGCTGAACTTTAGGTACAAAGAGTAGGATTCTGCAGCCTTCTTGCCTAGGTTTTCTCCCATCTGGCTTCCAAACCCACCAATTTGTCAATACAGTAGTGTCACCAAGACAGGCTGGCTCAAGAAAACCAACAGCTTTCCACCAGTGAAGGTTAATCTGATTTGGGGTAGAAGGTGAAAGCCTGTACCCAGTGAGGCTGTCTACAAAAAAAGGAAAACTCAGCAGAAAAGGAATGGGTCAACCCACAGCTCTGCTAGCTAAAGATTGAAGTACTAATTGGGGCAAGTAGTGAACTAACCATCAAGTTAGCAGGGAGACCCTGATAATGAGAGAGCCATGCAAGAGTTCAATAAGCTCTCCACACATCCCTGTGTAACCAGGAAATTAAGCATGTGTGCAGGGAGAATTGGAGATGGTCTGGCAGAAAAATAAAAGCCAAAGCGGATGAGAATCACTTGAACTTTGAACATGTGACCACGTACATATTGACCCATTAACGGAGCATAGAAGTTTGAGGTGTTTGAGTACAACCTTGGCCCAAATCACTGGCTAACAACTAAGGTATGAAGACACAAGGAAATAAAAATAAGAACTTAAAAATGGAGAGGAGACATTAGAAGCCACATACTGCAGAAGAGATTCTTCAAATAAAGATTTAAAAATTACAAATATAAATTAAAGCCACCAAGGGAAAAAATGAAAATCCAGAGGTATTACAATATATTATACAGAATATCCAAATTCAACAAAAAAAAATATATGAGCCACACTCAGGTTAAAAAAAAAACAAACACAAAAGAAACAAAGTTTGCCTATATGTTGGATTTAGCAGACCAACACTTCAAAGGACCTAATATAATTATGTTAAAAAAATTAAAGGTACTATGTTTAAAGAACTAAAGAAAAATATGATAAGAATGACTCAACTAATAGGAAATCTCAGTGAGGAAGTAGAAACAATACAAAAATAGAATCGAAATGGGCAACGACCAAAATGAAACATTCAGTAGATAGGCTCAACAGTATATTTGAGATGAGAGAGGAACAAAAACCTGTAAACCTGAAGATAGGTCAATGGAAATTATTCCATCTGAAAAGCAGAGAAAAAGATTCAAGAAAAATGACCAGAATCTCAGAAACCTGTGGAAATCATAAAGTGCGCTAACATATATATAGGGTCACCTTACACTAGTACACACACATAAAAAATATATACATATATATGCGTGTATATTTTATATATATAAAACATATTTAACAATTTTAGCATAACAGAGGGGCAGGAAAGAAGAAAGAGCTTTATTGGAACAAAATTTCTATATTTTACTAGTATTGATTCAGTATTAACCTGAGTAGACTGTGATGCATTAAGAAGCATATTGCAATCCTTAGAGCAGCAATTTGTAACCCGTGAGCTGCAAAAATTTTGAAAACATGCAGTACCTGACTATTTAGTCAGAGGCACTGACCTCTTTTCCCTTAGACTGTCAAATTTAAAAATGGCGACAGCCAATACAACAATAGTCATCTGTTGTGAATGAATTGAAATTATACCTATTTTTTGTCAGATCAGAAAAATATATAATATATATTTTGGCATGCCAAAGGATTTTTGTAATTAGCTTATATGTACTATGAGATGAAAAAGGTTGAAAATCACTGCCTCAGAGCAACAACTAAAAAAAAACTCCAAAAAAAGTTTAATTAACAGAAGTTGTGATGATACACAAAAAACTTTAACACAGAAGAAGACAGTACAGAGGAACAGAGGAACAAAGTAACAAAACAAATAGCAAATTGTGAGATATAAATTCAGATATATCAATAATTATATTAAATGTGAATGGACTAAATACTTCAATCAAAAGACAGAAATTGTTGGACTGGGTAAAAAGCAAGATCCAATGACATGCGATCTACGAAAAACAGTTTATATTCAAAGCCACAAGCAGATTGAATGTAAAAGGATGAAAAAACATATGTATACCATACAAGCAGTAACCATAGTGATCTGAACTGGCTATAAAAATGTCAGATCAGGACTTCCGCCAAGATGGAGGTTTAGGTGGATGTGCCGTGCCTCCTCACACAACCAAGTTTAGGGACAACTAAATATTAGCATCAGAAAACACAACCAGAACACGGAAAACTGAACTTTTCGGAAGTCCGCTAACAACAAATTCTTCGGCCCGACCGGTAAGGGGCGAAACCGGCGTTGGGTGAGGAGTTACAAAGGAAGGCTCGGTCGGACCCGGGCGCGGAATCCAGACGCGCGAATCCAGTCGCACGGGTTCCAAATCCAGGATTGGACCTAGTGAGCGACCGAGCAACCCACCGGGTGAGCGACTACAGAGGACACAGTGGGGAGGCGGTGCAGCGAGTTGACTGTGGTTGCCTGGTTGCACGTGGGTGAGGGAGTGAGCGGTTGGACCAGTGGTGGCGCCATTTCCCCGCTCTGACCACGCCCCCACATACAGCGTCACAACCCAGCGACCTGGGAATCCAAGGCACCGCGCCTCCCACTTAAAGGGCCAGAACAGACCAAAAATGTCGCAGGGAGACCTCAAAGTCCCAGAGATAAATCTAAGTGACGAAGAAATAGCAAATCTCTCAGACGCACAGTTTAAAACACTGGTCATCAGCTTCCTCACAGATCTGGTGGACTATAGCCACAAATTAGAGAAACATATGAAGGCTAAATTAAGGGAAATGAATGGAATTCCACAGGAAACCCATAGAGATGAAAAAAAAACCTGGGACTCAAATCAATGGAGTGGACCAGAAGGAAGAAGAAAAAAATCATCAAACAGAAAGGAATGAAGAAATAAGAATTCAGAAAAATGAGGAGAAGCTTAGGAACCTCCAGGACATCTGTAAACGCTCCAATATCCAAATTATAGGGGTACCAGAAGGGGGAAAGACACAACCACCAGTGGAAAAACTATTTGAACAAATAATAAAAGAAAATTTCCCCAATCTGGCAAAGGAAATAGACTTCCAAGAAATCCAAGAAGCTCAGAGAGTACCAAAAAAGTTGGACTCAAGAAGAAACACACCAAGGCATATCATAATTACATTAGCCAAAATTAAAATGAAGGAAAGAATCCTGGAAGCAGCAAGAGGTAAGGGGACAATCACCTACAAAGGAGTCCCCATCAGGCTGTCAGCAGATTTCTCAAAAGAGACCTTACAGGCAAGAAGGGGCTGGAAAGAAATATTCCAAGTTATGAAATCTAAAGACCTACAACCAAGATTGCTCTACCCAGCAAAACTTTCATTTAGAACGGAAGGACAGATAAGGTGCTTCTCAGATAAGACCAAATTCAAGGAGTTCATCATCACCAAGCCCTTATTATATGAAATGTTAAAGGGACTTATCTAAGAAAAAGAAGTTAAAGAAACATGAACAGTGAAAGGACAACAAACTCACAGTTATTAACAACCACACCTAAAACAAAAGCAAACTAAAAGGACAGCTAGATCAGGAGTGGAAACATAGAAATGAAGATCTCAAGGAGGATTAGCAACAGGGGAGTGGGAGGAGGAGACGGGGGGGAGAAGGTACAGAAAACAAGTAACATAGACAGTAGATAGAAAATAGATGGGGGGGGCAAGAATAGTATGGGAAATATAGAACCTAAAGGACTTGAGACACATGGACATAAACTAAAGGGGGGGTAATGGTGGGGTTGGGGGGCAGGGTGGAGGGGAATGAAGGGGGGAATAGAACAACTGTAACAGCATAATCAATTCAAAAAAATAAATAAATTTATTAAAAAAACAAACAAAAAAAATGTCAGATAAACTAGACATTAAGACAATAAATATTTCTAAAGCCAAAGAGTTATATTTTATAATGATAAAAGAGTCAATACATCAGAAAGATATAATTGTATACATACCTAAAAACACATAATAATGAAAGAAAGAAACAAGTACATCAATTTCAAGGTAGTCTCACAGAACTACTTCCTTACATTTTCTGCTCTCTGAGTTCAGGATGAGTATAGAGACTAAATTAACAGAGCTTTGAAATACAAAATCACAGAAACTCACAAAGATGGTACATAGAGGGCTCATGTACCCGTCCCCTCGTGTCCTCCATTGGTTAGATCTTAAATAAGCGAACAATATCAAAACCAGGAAATGATATTGCTGTATGTGTTTATAAATTCTATGTCATTTTATCATATGGGTAGAGCTGTGTAACTATGGCATAATCAGAATATGAAGCTGTTCTATCACCACAGATATCTCCCTCGTGCTACCCTTACAGCCATACCCACACCTTAGCCCCACCAGCTCTGCCCCTGGTAACTGTTAATCATTTTCCATCTCCATAATTCTGTCATTTTAAGAATTATATGAATAAAACTATACAATGTGGGACCTTTTTTAATTTGCCTTCTCCATTTCTCTCTGGGTAATGTCCTTGATTACTTCCAAGTTGTCCTTTTATTTCTGAGTAATATTCAGTGGTATAGATGTACCACCACTTGTCTAGCCATTCACCTATTGTGGAATATCTTGTATGGTTCTCCCTTGGAGCTATTCCAAATAAACCTGCTGTGTAACCACTTCATACAACTTCCTTCTGTGGATAAGTTTTTATTTACCTGGGACAAATATGCACAAATGTAATTACTGGGTTATATGGTAACAGTATATTTCATTTTTTTAAAGAAAATTGCTACCAAGCGATTTTCAGAGTTGCTATACCATTTTACATTCCCATCAGCGATATATTAAAGATCCTTGTTAGCCTTTGGTGTTCTAATTTTTTTTGTTTTAGCTGTACTAATAGATGTAAAGTAATAACACATTTTGGTCTCAATTTTCATTTCTTCAATGGCTGGGGATGTTGAACATTTCTCATGGGTTGTTTGCCACATGTTTATCTTTTTCAGTAAAATGACTTCATGTCTTTTGCTCGTTTTCTTTCACTGCTGAATTTTGAGAGTTCATTACAAATTCTGGATATGACTTCTTTATTAGGTATGTAGTTTGCAAATGTTTAAATGTAAAATACAGAATGACAAAAATTTTAGAAGAAAACATGGGAAAAAATTTTTAGAATCTAGAGTTTGGTCAAGAGTTTTTAGACATGATACCAAAAGCACAGTTAATGAAGGGGGAAAAATCAATTGATTTTCAGCAAAATTTAAAAATAGTTTTTGAGTAAGACCCTGTTAAAAGAAATGTTAAGAAAATGAAATGGGAATGCTGTGAGAAGCAAGGATGAGATACAAGGTACTGTAGGCTGAGTGGTGTACATTCAAATTTTTGATCCATTTTCAGTTAATTTTTGTAAAACATATAAGGTTTAGGTTGATGTTCTTTTTATGCCTATGGACATCCAGTTCTTCTAACACCATTTCTTGGAAAGAATATTATTTCTCCATTGAATTGTTTTTGTATGCCCATCAAAAATTAGTTGGGTATATTTGTTTGGGTGTGTTTCTTGGTTTTTTGTTCCATTCTATTAGTCCATGTATCTATTCTCCCGATACCACATAATCTTCAGTACTATAGTTTTATAATGTCTTCAATAAAATAGAATGATCCATCGCCCCCTTTGGCCTTACCTATAAAAATTGTTTTAGCTATTCTACTTCCTTTCTTTTTCATATAAATTTTAGAATGATCTTGTCCATTTCTATTACATATCTTGCTTGTTGGATACACTTTTAGTGGATACTCATTCATCAAGGATATTTAGAACTTACTTAGTGCTCCTTCTGCCTAAGAAGTCATGCCTATGTAACCTGAGACACAAACAGTTGAACCAGGAGTGAATGCCTGACTCGAAAGGGACCCCTATTTTGACTGACTATAATTTCAAGCCTAGTACTGAAAAAGAAGAACTGGCCAATTGAAATCTTCTTTTGAGTATTAGAATCAAAAAATAAAAATTCTGTGGTTAGCTTGGGAAGTTAAAGAGGAGAAAACCAGGAAGAAATATGAGCTGGAGTTGGCAAGATGCAAGCCAAAACCATGTACGAGACAATGTTATAACGGAGAAAAGAGAAGAGTGACACAAGTCTGATTAAACAGGGAAAGCCACGTAGAGAACAGTGAGAAGGAGAAAATTGGAATGGCAGTGATGTGAAACACAGGGATGAGATACCGGATGTTGTAGTTGAATGGCTGTGCCTCTAAAAGAAATGTACAAATCCTAACACCTAGGCCCCTCAAAATGTAACCTTATTTAGAAATAGGGTCTTTGCTGATATAATCAAGTTAAGATAAAGTCGTACTGGATTAGAATGAGTTCTAACCCAATGCCTATGTCCTTATAAGAGGCAAGATTGGACACAGACGAGCATGGGAAATAAGACCATGGGAAGGCAGAGGCAGGGATTGGAGCTAGGCTGCCACAAGCCAAATCACATCAGTTAGCTGGCAACCACCAGAAGTCAGAAGCAGCAAGAGAAGATTCTTTCCTAGAGCCTTCAGAGAACTCATAGCCCTGCGTACACTCTGATTTCAGATTTCTAGTTCCCAGAACTGTAAGAAAATCCTGGATTTTTAAGCCACCAAACTTGTGGTGCTTTGTTACAACAGCTCTGGAAAAGTAATGTGCCAGATAATGCTTGAGAGATGAAAAGGACTTCTCCTCTTCAACACTTTCCAGTTCCCATGTGAACTGGCGGAGACCATGGGCCCTCAGGTTCCTATGGCAGATTCCCGAATCCTTATAATATGCTTTCATATGAATGAGTATAACTGGGCCTCTGCTTTTTGCAATCAAAATAAACTAAAGTGAACACAAATGGCCACACAACAAGAAACAAGCTTGTATTTCCAAGTCTGGCAATATTAATGACCATGTTTTTGATGACCAGTACCATATTAAAGATGGAAAGTAGTTAAAAGGATAAAGGTGACTCTAGAAGAGATAAAAAGAAATTTATAGCAAGAGATCAGGCAAAGCCCCAAATATAGCCCAACTGTATGTTTTTATTGCTGAGTGAAAACCTAGAAAAAAATAAGACATTAGAACATCAATAAAAATGCTCTGGCTTTGTTTCTCTTCCTGCTTCTACAAAAAAAAAAAATTAAAAACTGGTTACCAATAACAAATTGAGTTTTAGTTTATGTTCTAGTAATGATGCCTGCATGGTATTTCACTGCTGAGTAAGAGTAACATTAATCTGTGAATCTGCCCCTTTTGAGCACCAAGATGATTAATTTTAAACATCAACTTGGATAGCCTCAGTGCCTAGATACTTGATCAAACATCATTCTGGATGTTTCTGTGAGAGGTTTGGAGATGAAGTTTACATATAAATTGGTGGACTTCGAATAGTGCAAGTTGCTCTCCAAACTGTGGGTGCTCCTCATCCAGTCAGTTGAAGGCATGACTGGAATTAAAGACTGACCTCCTCTGAGCAGCAGGGAGTTCCACCAGCTGGCAGCCTTCAGATTTAGACTGCAATGTTGGCTCAGTGGCGAATTCCTGGGTCTTCAGCCTGCTGGCAAACTCTGCAAATTTTGGACTTGCTAGCCTTCATGATCATGTGAGTAAATTCCTTAAAATCAATCTCAGTCTCTCCTCAATCTCTCTCTCTCTATCTCCCTCTCTCTCCCTCCCTCCCTCTCCCTCTCTCTCTCCCTCTCCTCGTTTGTTCTTGCTCTGGCTCCTTCCCTCCCTCCATCCCTGAAAAACCTTGACAAATACAGGTACCTTGCATGTGTAAGTCACTTTCACTTTAGAATTCACTAATTCATGTTTTAGCAAATGTTAACTGAGCATCTGCTATGTACCAGACATTGTTCTAAGTGTTGGGCGTTTATGAAAAAAAGCATTAACCAAGTCATTTCCCTGAAGAAATCTCACGGGTGCTTTAATTACTCCTATTTCTCATCTGACAAAACTTAGTCTCAGAGAGTGTAGTAACTTGACTTAGATCAATAGTCACTCCATAGCCAAGCTGGGCATCCAAAACTACCACTATGACTTTAAATCTCAGAGTCCTTTGACTACACTGCTTCTCTTGGATGACTTGAACAAAAGAACTCCATAGATCTATTGCCAGATTTCATTTCAAACTTCCCCTTAACTATATCCACAATTGAACTTTTGGATTTGATAACAACTATTCCCTGTCCTTGACCTCATTTGTCATAAAAAGGCTAGTGTAGAGGGAAGAGCGGACATGATACAACATTATACAAAGTAACAGGCTACTGTGACTGTGTCCGTCAGCCCCTGGAAACCTGTGAATGATAAATATCCTCTGCTGCTGTTGGCTAATAAAGAGGAGGAAGAATTTGAGACAAGTGTTTTTCAGAGTTATTCTAACCTCACAATTAATTTATAGTTTCCTATAAATTATCCTAGCAATTTTCCTATGTCACATTTCACTATTCTCCCTTCACTGTCTTTGACACAATAGAAACACAACTATAAAAACCATAAGCAGAGAATTCAACTAGTTCCGCTATTTATTTTTTCTGTCATTTGGGGTGATTTATCACGGTAATCAATATTCCCTTTCAGTCAAAAATCAACCCCTTAAAGATGAAAAACTCTATTCAAGGAAAATTCTGTTAAGGAAAGTGCAAAACACATTTCACCCTGGGTTGCATCTTGATACTATTCCAAGAAACATTATCCCGTAATCTTATAAATTAATCTTGGTCAGAGCCTCTTAAACTTCAGGGAAATGTTCAGAAACTTCTCAAATCATCTCTGTCATAAAGCCTTTCCTGCACACAAGTTCGCTGATATCTTATGCAGACATAATGGAAACAGTGCAGAGCAGAGTGTGCACCCTGGTGTGTAGCCCCAAAATGTGTTGACTAAGATAAGCAATACCATGTTCCACTGATCCATTCTTCTAAACTTCTGTTTATTTATTTACTTCATGTTTTTATAACTACCTATTCTATTGTCTATCTCCTGGTAATCTGTCCACATAAACGGCCTTTGACTCTCAACTCCTAAAATGTAAATCCACACTAATGGAGAAAGACACTGACTATCTATGTTCTATTGACTATATATTCTATCCATATCCATTTTTTCAAAGTCTAGTTCAAATCCTAGATTCTAATAGATTCTTCTTCTGACAAGTCTACTGCAGCCATAAAGTTTATTCTCTCTGAATAATTATCTACAACTTCTGTCATTTGTGTGATTCACTCTGGCTATCAATTATGTTTGTGGAAACTCCAGAATGGAAATCCAAGCTATGTGTGGCCTTTGAGAATTTTAATGGGACTGCTGGGATTTGCCTAGCCCAGGATCTAGATGAATGAGTATGTGCAAAAGCTTAGGGAAAGAAATTTGTGCAAAGAAAGAAAAGTTCTGAGGTGCACACATGTGGTTTGATCTCACTGGGTTCTTGCTGAAGGAAGAGTTGATAATATTTGATGTCTGACCCTCAAATTATTCACAGCAGCCTTCAAGGATCAGTTCCTGAGTCCTGAGATAGGGAATGGGCTGCAATAAACATGAAATAAAATGTTTCAGCTTTGTTCTCTATTTGATA
Source organism: Artibeus jamaicensis (assembly GCF_021234435.1). Classification (NCBI taxonomy): domain Eukaryota; kingdom Metazoa; phylum Chordata; class Mammalia; order Chiroptera; family Phyllostomidae; genus Artibeus; species Artibeus jamaicensis. The sequence goes on along the minus strand of NW_026522030.1, from coordinate 36,200,048 downwards.
AAAGACTTTGAGTACAGATGGCAGTGCTTTGCAGCAGAGGGTAACAAAAATAGGCAAGCCCTGGCCAGATGGCTCAGTTGGTTGGAGCACCATTCCGTGCACCAAAAACGTTGTGGGTTTGACCTCTTGTTAAGGCAAATACCTAGGTATGCTGTTTTCATCTTCAATCATTGTGTATATGGGAAGCAACCAATCAATGTTTCTCTCTCCCCACCCCCCTTTTGCTCTCTCTCTCTCCCCCCCTCCAACCCTGTTCCTCTCTCTCAAATTAATAAACAGATTCTGGGATGATGATTTTTTTAGAATAGGCAAAAGACATTTCCCCACACCTGTAGCATGACTTTCAGAGTAAACAGCTAAAAACAACAGAGGATTCACAACCAGCTACTCCCAGATGTGGGGCTCTGTGCAGGTGAGGAACTCAGGCTAGGGGGTATCCTCAGTGCTGTGAACTCAGACATGCTCAATGAAGCTATAACACAACCTTCATCGTGTTAAGATGACACTACAAAAGGGAGCATTGTGAGAAATCTGTCAGCAACCTGGTAGGTTAGGAGGGACTTCAGAGGAGCTAGAACTTTCCAATAGTGCAGTACGAGGAGGCTGGAGATGAAGCTGCCACACAGAATATTTTTGTTGTCCAATGTCATTACCCTCTTGGCCAGGTTGGTGGCATATTTATTGTCCTTTATTTCAATATATTCAGAAGCATTTTTAATTGCAAGTTCCCTGAAGGTCTACTGTGTACTCTTTCAGCAACCCCCACTCTACACAGTACTACTGTATATGGTCAAACACATGCTCACACTGTCATTATTGGTTAAACTGAATTAAGAAATGCTTTTTATTATAATAGGGACAATGGCTGAGTTCTTTCTGCTTATCTGGCTCAAATATGGTCTTTCACTGGTGCCACTTTCACATCTAGAGGATGTGAAAATTTGTGGGGGAAAAAAGCAACTGGCAGAAAATTCATAAAACAAAGCTGAAGGAAATTAGTTGGACATCTTATGCAAAGCCTGTATATTGGCTGATGTTCAAATCCATTTACTTTTCTCTAATTCATCTGGGACTAAATGTGGGTTTTCTCATTTCAAGAGTAAGAAACCAAGAGTGAACAGAGGAATTGTTTGAGTCATGACAAATACCTTTTCCAAAGAAGATTACAGATGTCACATACAAGTTAGATTTGAAGGGAAAAGTGAAGGGAAATGGATCAAGAATTATGTTCTTAAATTGGGGAAAGAAAAGATGAATTAAATTTTGTGGAAGAGAGTAGCTAAATACTGACTCTATAAACTCTGACCACTCTTATTTACATTTCACATTCTTGACACTGTAAATTGAAGACATCAACACCTGGGTGGGGAAGGATGTGTGAGAGCTTAACCACAGTACTTTAGAACAAAGTTGTGATACAACAGAGAATGTAATCAGCCTCTAATAACCGAGTTGAGTAATGGTGACATGGGACCCACAAAGCAAAAAGTATTTACTATGTGGTTCTTTATTAAAAAGGTAGCCAACTCTTACTTTAGATCATTCATTTAGATGATCATTTTGCTTGATTAAACCTTTAACCTAATGTGAGTTTCATCCATCCACACTGTTGTTGAACAGGAGTGGTTGCAGGAGGGTCTTACTCCAGGAGACTATATAACATGAGGTTTTAAGTTAGAGTCATGCCTGCTGCTACATGTGTATTTGCCCCTTCAAAGAAAATTCAGTCCCCTCCAATGGCTAAGAGGTTATTCTACGGTGCTTTGTCTTAATCCACTGAGTATACCAATTACCATTTTCACGTCATTGGGTACCTTTTTTTAAATGATGCAAAAGAACACAGGTTATTTTGATACATGTCATCACAACCATATTGTCAAATAAAAATGTCCCACCATTCTGTTTATGACAAAAGTATGTCATTACTTTTGAAGAATGACTACATCTTTCCAGGATGCAACAGACCTTGGAGCGAGAGATCAGGCATGAACATCAATCATAAGATGAACCAGTAAAATCAATGGCAATGGAGTAGATCATTGATATTCTTCAAATAATGTTTAAACATCTGCATTTCTCTTCCAAAGTACACATATTTTCATCACATTTAATATAACAACTTCATGTTTTTAAAGTCTGACTGTATATAATTGAAAAAATATTCCATTATTCTTGCCCCTTAATATAGTGGGATTTTCATATAATATTCTTGCTTGTGTTTTACTTCTTACAGATCACTTTTACTACCTGTCTACTTAGGTATTTCCCACAAGCTCTCTTTTTCCACCTGTAAACTCAGATAACAATTAGCATTAATGATAATTATTGCTCTTGGCACTATTTACCTAATTCAAAGAAAATACACAATTGCATTTGTTAAAATTCAGGCCCCCAAACAAAAACTCCAGAGTTTCAGAATTTTTATTAAATAAAAAATATTTTAAAACACTGTTGAGGAGAAACTGCAGTATTAGGCTAAATATCCAACCTTCCAATACTTAAATCCCAAAGATCCAAATTATTAAACTATAGAAGTGAAAAGCTGTATACGGCTTTTATTATGTATGGCTTTTACTAATTACTTATTTGGCTACAGCTGACAAATATTTCTTTTATTTCAATTGACTGTGAGCACTGCTCCTTAAAATAAGAAAAAAACCTAACTTGAATGAAATTTGGCATAGTGCCTATCATATAATAGCCACCCAAAATACAGTTTTTGAATGAGAAAAATAAGTATAATAATTTATTATTTAGTGGTACATTATCTATTCAAAGCCCACTTCCACTTGCATATTTGGTTGACCTATTTCTGAGAGATACACAGGTAGGTATCCTCAAAGATGATTTGTACCTGCCAAATCTTTCTCAGAGCCTCAAAGGGTTATTTCATTAGACACAGTCAAGGAATATTAAAAACTATTAATTCAAATGCCTGGCCAAAGCATAGGCTCAAATTTATTTATTACTAAGCAGGAAAAGAAATTGGATTGTCTGGTAAAGGTCTGGTCCATGAAGCTACCAAATGCCCCCAGAGTAACACTTCTCTCCTAGAGAAGTTAAATAAACATAGAGCCATATTAATGCAACCAATGGCAACTTAGCAAGTAGTCTCAGGTGGGTAATGCAGGACACAAGGCACCCAGCATTTTAATCATGAGCCAGTAGCAGAAATAAGGGTAACCATGAGCACCTCACCATGGTTTTACATACCTCTTAGAGAAGAATCTACTCACCCACAGCCCTGGAAAGTACAGCCATATTGAAAAGGCATTTTGCCTCATTGGCCACAGTTGATTGATCTAAGGATAAATATCTGACTCAAATAGATGGCTTATGTTCATTCCGATGTGAGGAATTGGGATTGTGCGTAGTGACCATTTGGTTATTTTGGTTTTGGGGGTTGCCCATAATATAAATACCCTTTTTAGACTTGAAGAATTTCCCACTTTATAAAATATGGTGGGAGGCATAGCCCTCCTTCCCTTACAGTGCCTTAAAGCTCTCCCAGCCTCCTTTGCAGCTAAGGAACTAACACATCACACAGGCTTAACCAATCAGAAATGCCTGCTCTAGACTTTGAATTGGAAGCTACAGATGCACATTTGTAAGGACACTAAAGAATCTTGCTTCAAGGAGGCCAGAATGGGCAGCAGTGGAAACAGATGAATCCAGTGCCCCCAGCATCTGTGGTCTGAGTCTAGTGCTCAGCAGTGAAGTACTAGTCTGGTGCTCAGCAGCAGTTGTATCCTCACAAGACCAGTGCTATGTCAGTTCATTGTGCTTCTGGCTGTGGAATCTCCTTTATCTTCTGCTTATTTTCATCCCTTCCCAACGGTACTCTGAGCTCTCCATTATCTTCCCTGAAGTTCCTTTTCTGCTTAATTACCCACAGTGGTTTCTGTTGCTCACAAACCAAAAAGAGTGACGGATACAAATAGTCCATGTCAGCTGGCTGCTAGCATGAGACCATAAGAGAGGGGAAATATGGGAGCTGAAGCTGCCATTTGGGGATGGCCATGATGGGCCACCCCGGTAGCAGAACACTGTCTGTAGATGCTTCAAGAAAGGCAGACACCCAATACAATGAGGCTTCCGGAAGAAAAAAGAGGAGAGTGTGCACTCTAATTTAACACTTTCAGTCCCAGGCCCATAAAAACAGGATATACTCCATTTCCTACCTGTGGGATTATCTTCAAATTCCCTGTTGTATGCTATGAATCCCTCATTGTTTAAACTTGATGCATTTTAGAAAAAGTTTTATTTGATGTAACCAAATGTGATCCTATTTAGTCATCCAAATAAGTAACAAACCATAATTGTCTAGGAACATGCAAAACAGTGTGACTGGGACACAGAAGGATTTAGGAGACAAACCATGAAATGACCCTCTCTCCCTATGTACTCATAATAATTAATGATGATTCTACCTTCAGTTCTTGGGTGGCACAAAAATCATATGCATGAATTGTTGTGTCGAAACTTATTATCAAGTGACATACATCTCAGTGCATATGAAAACTGCTAGGACATATCTATATATTGTCCAAGATAACTGAGAAAGATCTCCCTAAAATGTTAAATATCAGTTGAGAACTGAGAAAACTCCACTCAAAACAAAAACAATGAAAATATCACATAAGAACCATCTGTGAAGACAGGCTCTGACTGCAGAGGGGGAGGTGGCAAGGCCTGCGACAGATGGAGAAGTAGACCCACCCCGTGAGGAACGGTGGACAGCCGCTCGCTCAGCCCGGGCTTCTGGCCATCACTTCACACATCACGACCACATCACGACTACTCCCAAATGTCGGTGAAAACCGCCCCAACCAAGCTGCCCCAAGATGGGCTGACTGCAGCTTGGAATCCTGTGGGGAGCAACATGGGTCCACCCATTGCCTGGGGATCCAGCAAGTGCTCACTTCCGTCCTGTCCCAAGGAGGGTGTCAGAAACCAGACTGGTCATCTGCTCTTCCTCTTGGCCTCCTGACCCTTTGCCTTAATTTTCTTTTTTTTCCAGATTAACCAAGTTGGGAAACAATAAAAATCTTTTAGCAGAGACAGTTTGCCTCTGCTCTCACTCTTGGAGTGTCCCTGAGTGACTTAAGCAAAACTACCTCTCATCCGGGAACACAAAGGAATGATTGCTCCAGTTTGTGGGGGTAGGGGGGTAAGACTTTATTCATTTGTCTTTAGAGGGGAAGAGAAAGAGAGAGGGAGAGAAATATCGACGTATGGTTGCCTCTCATGTGTCCCCTGCTGGGAACTGGCCTGCAACCCGGGCATATGCCCTGACTTGGAATTGAACCATGATCCTTTGGTTCGCAGGCCTGTGCTCAATCCACTGAGTTATACCAGCCAGGGCTGATTGCTCCAGTTTTGAAAATCAAAGCAGAAATGTTGATGTTGTGGGAAATGCATAAGACCAAAAACCTGGGTAAGACACAAATCTCTGTAAGTCAGTTTTACCAGCAAAAGTCTAGAATCTGCTTATATTTTGAAAATTCTGGGAATCTAAGATTACCTGTTGAAACTTTGGAAAACCCCATGTCTGTGTACAATTAACATAAAATAGCTCTATTTACTACAATGATTTATTGAAAGAATCAAATGAATAAATGTGAGAGTGGCTTGAAAGGTATGCAGTACTAAAAAATAGTCACAAAGCATTTATCATCACAGAGGCAGTCGTCATGTTTGTAGTCATAGTTATAGCGATTGATGTCACTAGCAGATTATCCAAATCTAGGACCTGATCTTTGTTGCTCATAGTTCAGTCAGTCCATTTATGTAATGCACTTGTAACAGTGCTTTACTGCAAGTATCCTCTAAGCCTGAGCTACTTTATTAGGGTGATTACCAGCAGGAGTGGTGGTGGTTACCTTGATTCTTATTATTTTCAGTGATGGGATGGGAATCTTTCCATTTACTGTACTATGTAACTTCCTAGTACTGTATGTACTTTCTTATAACAGAAACTCGAGAGTTTGGGAATGGCCAATCCCCTGATGCCGTCAGCCGTGACTACATTCACCAGCAATTGACACCAGAGGAGGCACTGCCTCGTGACCACCTGGAGACCCTGATCCCACAACATAGCTGCTGCCAACAGGTCCATGCGTACTGTCGCACTTGGTGTATCCTTCTCAGAGCTGAATTTGCTTTGGCCCCTCCTAAAAGCCCCAAGGCCATATATTTCTTTTCCATTAAAATACAAGGAAATTTTGTTTGCAGAATTTTATGGCAGCCTTAAGGCATCACAAAAACCAGTCGGGGAAATCACTGCCAAAGAGTGAAGTGGCATTGAACACAGTCAAAAAGTATCCCAGTATGTCTCCAATACGGAGTCTAAATATGTACAAACTGACAGACTTCACACTCCATTTTAGCCACAGAATGTGATACAGCCCATGTCACAGCCTGCTACAGTGAAAGGCCACTTCACAGGTGCCCCGGGGCCCAACCAGTGAAATGAGCACCGAGTTAGTCTCGCCCAATGGCACAGCGGCATTCAACAGTCACCCTCTCCTTACATTAGCATGCTGCGATTATTCCCAGCAGTGGGGCTGGGCCTCCATGGTAACGCTCTTCAGGGAGCTGGGGAAGCTCTTTCATTATTAAAATGAATAATTCTCACCAACACATTTAACTGGGAAATATTACATGTAAAGGGGGCACTAATGGAACAGCTCTGAGAACCAAGCCATGTGATAGAGGTGCTTTTTGATGTGAATTTTAGCAAGATTCTCCTCATCCCATCATATCATGCATTATTTAGTTGGTTTCTTTTTAAATCCTATTACTTTGTTTCTAAGTGGAAAGGGAATTATTGAACCCGAAGAAGCAAGGTTTTGAATTACTCCCATGCGTTTGAACCATGACCAACCCACAAAAACCAAAAACAATGAATCATCATGTTACCTCTGCTTGTTAGGAAATCAAGCAAAAAATACCCTGAACATTAGATCAGCCAGTTAACACAGAGAGATGGGTTATCTTTACAGAGGAATAGCTATGTAATTTTCTTTTATGAGACATAGCAATTTGTATGTTAAAAGCATTAGTCTAATTCCATCCATGGATATCCTTAAGTATGTTTTCCATGCTTATGCACTGTTACATGTGTATTTCTGTGTATGTGTTATGTAATCTTAGAGAAATAGAACACTCTAGAGGCAGACAAAAAAGAACTAAATCTGATTATTAACTTGTCACATGAAAATATAGATAATTTAAGCCCTCTGACATATTTCCCTTAATGTTCTCTGTAAAGAAAGTTTTCATCATTGAAGAAGAGAAAAGCATTGAGTACCAGTGTTGTCATTCAATGTCTTCATCTGGCATAGATCCCAAAGCTGTTTCAATGAGGGAGAAAATTACAGAAACACAGGGAATAATAACACTGGAAAACTAAAGAATAAAAGGCAAATATATTTATCCACTGGCAAGAGGCCGTGTAATCATCAGAAATTTTACCCTTTGACTTATAAGCATTTTCTCTGAAAGTAGGATGTTGCTTGTACTAGGTTTAAAGATGCCAAGCATGACTTTAGAAAGAAAAACAGAACTCTATTTTGGTTATGGGACTATATAGTTAGGGCTTTTTGTACATTTGGTTTAATTAACGTGAGGTTTCATAAGCCTCAAACATCTCACATGCTGCCTACAAGAAAGATAATACTATATACATCTCCCTAAAACTCCTCTGAGGGTCATTGGTGTACCCCCCTTGGGCCCTCGAAGGGCTAGAAAGATCTCAGGGACAAAGTGCAACAAAGACTGCCCTTTAGCTTTCCCCTGACCTTGGCGGGTCCTTCTGCCCACCCCAACCCCTGTCCCCCAGTACAAATCTGCCAGTCCTGGGAGTCTCGCTCCTCAGCTCCACTCCTCAGCACCCCACACCGGTTTGCCCCCAGTGAATTTCTGCTTAGAGACTAAAGAGCATAACCCGAAGCCCTGCTCGAAAGTGCAGACAGCGAATTCCACTGCTGCCTCCAAATTCCCGAGCCAGCTCTAGATTCCCGAGCTCCCTGAATCACCCTCTCTGTCTCACTGCAGTGTCAGGCCGCCTGGTCTCCGAATGCTGGAAGAAAATCAAAGAGTTGCTTGACTGGAAAGGGGTAATTACTACCAGTGACATTTCCATTAGGAAGTTTCCTACCGAGCTGCTCTCATCTTAATACCAAATACTCATATTGATGTCCCTCCCCAACTCGGCTCTCGACACTAATTTTTAAAATTAAAATTCTAATGATTTATAATGAATGACTGCTCACTGTCAGGCTGTAAAACTAATGACTGCAGGGCACCTAAATGACATGTACTTTTACTCACCTAGACTTCTGTGTGCCTTATTTTTATTGGGTTTATATCATGCTCCGCTGTTTGGTTTATATCATGTGATAGGCGTCTGACTATTCCAATTAGTCATAAATGACAGGGTTTTATTCCTATCATATACCATATGATAGGCCTCTGCAGTTTTTCATTGTTTAATAGCACATGCAGCATAAAATACATGTAAGCAAATAGGGCAGTGGTTTTCAAACTTGCTTTAGCAACGACCTTACTTTCAAAAGAAATCTTATGCTAATTGAGTATAAAGGCAGCATTCATTAATATCAATTGATTAGTGCCCTGGCCAGTGTGGCTCAGGTGGTTGGAGAGTCAGCCCATAAACTGAAAGGTCATGGGTTTGACCTTCAATAAGTGTGGGCATGGGAGGCAACCAATTCACGTTTCTTTCTTTTTTTCTCTCTCTCTCCCTTACCCTCTCTAAAATAAAAAATATATATATTAAAAATATATATGTATGTATGACCATAAATATAATTTATAAGTTCATGTGTGTAACAATTTTAAGTCAATAAGTCTGTTTTACTGAAAAAGAAAGCAGGATTTAAATGAAAATTAGAGTATATATTAACCTCAGTATGTAATTCATTTGGATTTGGGGTGGGTCCTCTGCATAGATAAACTGTTTCTGACAACTTGCCCCATGTTCTCAAGCTATTCTTCAATTAGTCAGAAATAGCAGGGGTTTTATTCCAAGGTCCATAGGAAATCGAGATTTCCTGTAGACCCTAAGTTGTCGTATAAATGGTCCTTATTGTATCAAAATACACTGTACAACACATGAGTTATTTCACGTGACTTGTTTGCATGTTATTTTATTGCAATTGTAATACTCAAAAAATATTTTAAACACAATGTGAATCACACCTTTAAGGAATCGTTAAAACCCAGCCATGGAACACTCGGGCTCTCTAGAACAAAACACCACTGACGCAGATTCAATCGAAGTTTAGATTCATTCAAATGAGTAGCTAAGAGATAAAGAAAAGGTTTTCTTGGGAAAGGCTGTGGCCACTGCTAACTTACCTCCCTCGGTACTTTCTTGTATCTGTATCCCAATGCTGGTTCCCCTTGCACTGCGAGAAGTTGACCATGCCTGTCCCCCCTCCCAGGAGATTATATCAACTGAAAGCAGAAGATCATTGACAGGGACTGAATTGTGCCCCTCCTAAATTGATGTTGAAGTGTTGAAGCCTTATCCTCCAGTATGGCTATATTTGGAGATAGGACCAAAAAGAAGGTGATTACAGTTAACTGAGGTCATAAAGGTGGGAACACAGAGAGCCAGTGGACTTGGCCTGCACCCGCCAGGAGGCCTCAGAGTCAGTGCTCCCAGCGAACAGCTTCACACCACATTGAAGGACCACCCCCCAACCACTTCCACAGGTGACACACTCAAGGGGTGGATGTGGCAGGCACTAGAGCCCCACTGAATTCAGTCCCTCTCTGTGGGATGAGCCCCTGAACAGCTGATCCTCTGCCGTGGTGGGAGGTCGGTGGTCTGAGGTTAGTGGTCAGTGGTCACAGCCAGTCCTTGCAGTTGACCAGCATAAATCTCTCCCACTGCAGTACATCCCTCCCATTGATGTGCCAACAGTAATCAAGGCTCAACTGGAAGGGGAGAGTGTACACAGCTGACACAGGGGGCAGCCCTGGAGTGCCCAGCTTGGGTGAGCAGGGAGGCTGTGCCACTCGACCCTACAGGACACCTACTGCATTAGGCCCCTCTACCAAGTCTGGGAGACATAAAGCTCGACTTAACACATAGAAAAAAGCACACGGAGGCTGCAAAAATGAGACAAAGAAACATGTACCCCGTGAAAGAAAAGAACCAACCCCAGGGAAAGAACTAAACAAAACGGTATCAGAGCTGACCTATATGTCTTAAATCTCAAACTTTGGAATGTTAGAGCAGGGGCAAAATAACATTTTAGATGGGGCCTAAAACAATGTCGTGTCCCAAAGAACTGGGGTTTTTTTTTTGCTGTCAAGGACATCAAAAAAAGGCAGATACTATGACTATAAGACTGCTGGCTACTGGACTGAAATTTTAAAACATTGATTAAAATTAGTGTCACAATGTTAGCTTATCCACACCTATGCAAATGCCTTTGTTTTATTAACATTGTTGCCCCTGCTCCCTTTCACATAAATCCCCCCCGCCTTTGTCTCCTAATCGGAACAGTATTTGGGCTTCTGCCTGAATCAGCGCTTCCCAAATAGCTACTTTTTTGTTTTGGACCTCAAATAAATTTTTGTTGCCTCTCAAAAAAAAAAAAGATTTCCTTTGTCATTTACTAAATGGTAGAATTGATTTTACTCCAATCAGAAATGCTGAATTAGTCAGCTCCAGGGACATCACTCACTCTGGAGTTGCACAGCTCACACAGGTGTGGGGTAAGTTTGCCACATATTATTTATATATTCATTTTATGTATCACTTTTAACTGTTTTGAAACAAAAGCCTTTTTAGGATCATTTGACTCTAACAATGGTGTAAAATAATCTGTTTTTCATATTTTAAATTTGTTTAATAATTATCAAGTAAAAATATCTATTTGTACTATTATTAAATGTTCTTTAAAATAACATTAAATGGGCCATCCCACTTAGGATGGCAGACCTAATGTAGCCTCTCCAAATTTTTCAGCAAAATATCATTGGAAATATAAAAATATGAAATATGATCCATTTACAAAATCTAAGGCTGATACAACATACCACCTAGTCTGGGACATATTTGCACACTGCACAGTTAATAAAAGAAATTAAAAATCAAATTAGTATCTAAAGGTAGAGAATACCTTGGAGGATGGAGAGGTAAGACCAAACACATTAACTTGCCATCCACTTTTGGCACCAAAAGAAATGTGACTGGTGTTCAAGTGGACAGAATGAAGCCAAGGTCATCTGCATTTCTCTTTCTTCGAGTATAACTAAGTAGAAGATGAAGTCTTTAAATTTACCTTCCATGTACTCTTTTTTTCTTATTATTATTTCCATGCACTCTTTTGAGGATGATAACATTTCCTCTCTGGATGCTACTGTAGGTGATTTTATAAAGTTTCACCCTTCTTCTGAGTCTGTCGGGGGCAACTACCTCTCCTTTATTCTACAAGGCTTCTTCCCAGACCTTGTGTAGATAATTTATCTCTACCAATCCTCGATTCAGGGATGATTTGCCTGGGTCAGGTGTTTGTCAGTGGACAAGCTATGGACTTGACCTGTGATCCTACTTTCTGTCCACTCCCACCCAGCACTGGTCCAGTCCTTGATTTCATTCTAACAAGCATAACAGGGCAATATGTTAGGATGAACTGCTCTGGGTTTTTTCCTCTCCCTTCTCAGGCAGCAGTCAGGCCCTTCAGGCTTAAGTCTTCGGGAAGGAAAGACACAGGAGAACAACAAAGGAGGGTCATGCCTCGTCTCTCTCCATGTGGAACTCTGGAATGCTCAGCAGAGATAACACTTTGAGAGATGCTTTTTCTCAAATACTGGGTTTTAAATACAAGAAGCCAAGTTTATCCTATAAATAATAGATGATGTAAAAGCCAGTTCTTAAGCCCAAGACTTGATTAAAAGAGTGTTTAAAGATCCTGCTAAAGAATAAAAACAAAGACACTGAAATAGAGAACAAGGGGACAGTGACCAGAGGGGAGAGGGAAGGGAAGTTAAGGGGAAAAGGGGGGAGGGATTTGGAGGAACAAATAGGAAGGACACAGGGACGAGAACTAAGGGGGGTGGAAATGGGAGGGAGGTGGGGAGCACGGGGTGGGGGGGCTGGGATGGGAGAAATAGACAAAAAAACTGTACTTGAAAAATAACTAAATAAAATTATTTTTTTAAAAAAAGATCCTGCCAAGTGTCCCCAACAAGTGCTCACCTCTGTTGGGACAGACCTCATGACAGGGAGAGTAAACTCCCAGAGTTCAGTGGAGCTGAGAAAGCAGAAAGGACCCTACCTTACATTCCAGGAAAATTCTGAGACTGTATATGCCAGTCTACCTGAACAAGTCCACGGTAGTTTGAAAGAAGAGCTGAACATTTCCTGTATTTTCAAAAGTATGAAGAAATGGCTAGGAAAGGTTTGCAGCCAGTGCAGCTCCTTACAAACAGGAGCACGTGCACCCTAAGTGCCCTGGCACCAAGGCAGCACTAAACATCAGTGGGCACAGGTGTGAAAAACCAAAGTCCAAAGGGGATGAGTTCATTTTCCTACCTATCAAAGAAATAGCTGCCAATAACAGCAGACAGTCCCCTCCTTGCAATACCATCATGCTATTGCAGCCCCTGCATCTGAAAAAAAGAAGAGAGAAAATAAATGCTCACTTGATAGGGTTGCTATGGGTGGAATGACTAAAATGACTGAGATGAGCAAAACAAACAACAACAACAAAAGACTGAGGTTGTGTTCTATCATCAAGCACTGATAATAAAGACAAGTTGCAGTATAGAAAAAACGAAGAAGCAACATTTGCACACCTGGTTAGAGATTCAGACCCTCTCATAAGTTTGGGGACCGGTCCAGTTATCGATGGCCCAGAGATATCTTCCTGTTACCTCCATATTTTGTTCTCTGATATTCCAAGGAGATATGGCATATGAAAACAATAACTCCAAACATACAGGCCTAACAGGATTCTTTCCATCTCTCCCACACCCATCCCACCAAACAGACAGGCCAGGCAGTACTATTTGAAAGGACCTACACCTGCCAACATACATGGTATCTCTCTGGAGTTTTGGCTCTACCTCAACAGTGGGAGAGAGGCATGGCACCAACTTGGGGTTAGCAGAGCTGCTTCCAACCAGCTGAGCACTTTTTTCTTTGCAAATTAGAAAAAGATGCCTATTATACCAGACACTCTTGTACAGTAAACAACATGCCCAACTGTACCCTGTGGCCCTTGATCAAGAAATGAGAAACTTAATCTACTTTCTTCACAAATAAGAACTGAAGGCAGGGCTGCTCATTTCTGGTTAGTATTAGCCCTGGCACTACAAATAAGAAGTGAATGTGGAGGAACCATGATGTTTGTCCTGACTTTTTGCCATTCTTTATTTTATGAAGAAACAAGGTAGTAAGGCATGTGCTAATGCTTGTTTTTAAATTAGTTACTCCATTTAATCTATCTGCAAATACCTTTTAAAAAATGTCTGCTCCTCGTCAGATAGTAGAATTAAGTTATCCTGAATAAATGCTACATGGATGGCTTTCCTGCTTGTGTTCATTACCTTTCTCCAGGAAGCTCCTAGCTCCCCAGCTCAGGCAGCAGAGGCGAACGGGGAGTATAAGCACCATTGTGCTCTCTCCTCAATAGTTCCTTGAGTTTTGCTGATGATATATGTACTAATTCTTAGAGCTGTTTCCAGTGTTTCCTGGAGATTTGGCACGCATGTAGAATAGCCCCAGGTGGCTGTCCCTAAGCAAATTATGTAAATTTGCTAAGCTTCAAAATGCTCAGAATCAAAATAGGGCTTAAAATACCTACCAGGTAAGATTTCTAGCACGTGTGAGAACATGGAGCACAGTGCCTGGCACAACGAATGTGTGTGCACCTTACTTTTGTGAGCCTGTGGTGACAATGAGGTCACCCCGCCAGAAAGAATGCAAATTTCCCTGGCACGTGCCACATCTGTGCTGCGAAGGAGCTGCAGGTTCATTTTAGAGATGGTCGTGGTGAATTCTGGGAGGTCCAATCTTTGTGATTACATCTGATGTTCATATAATTTCCCCGAGGGAATCCTCACTTAAGTCTTCTACTCGTCAGGCAACTTGAGAGCCAGACCTCACTACAGCCTCTATTGCAGGTTCCATCAAGATCATATGAGTGTCTGTGGTCCTAAAATAACAGGCCATTGTAAGCCAAAGTAGTACTGTATTTCTGCTGCCTGCTGAGCAGAAGTGGGCTTTGCCATCTTACTACCATGTTTCATTGCACCCTCCTTTTACAAAGCAGCTCCTTCAGTTTGTAGGGGAACCAACTGCCCCATTTTCTCAGGACTGTCCTGATGGTGGCTTTGAAAATTCCACACACCTGGAAACCGCAGACAAACTGGAACAATTATTCATTCTAAATTTCAGATGCCAGGTAAATGAAGCCCTCAGGGAAGCAGGCATCATTCTTCAACCTCCTCGTGCCCTCAACCCCATCTCAACTGTGTTTGCCCCCAGCAAATATACATAAGCCTGTATTAGTTTCCTAACAAATTACCATGAGCTTAGTGCTTTAGAATAACATCCATTCATTAATTATATCACAAATTCTGTAGTTCAGAAGTCTGAGTGTGTCTCAGTTGGATTCTCTGCCCAGGATCTTCTGGGGTGGATATCAAGGAATCAGCCAGCCTAAGTTCTCATCCAGTGGTTCTGGGGAAGGATCCACTTATAAGCCCATTAAGGTTGTTGGCCAAATTCAGTTCTTTGTGGTTGTAGGACTGGTATCTCTGTGGGCTGTTAGTCAGAGGCCACTCTCAGCCTCTGGAAGCCTCCCCAAATTTCTGGCCAGGTGGCTCCCACCCATCCATCTTCAAAAACACCAACAAGGAGTCTCCCTTGCATTGAATCCCTCTTACACACCCAATCCCTTCAGGGAGAGCCCAGTTCCTTGAAGGGCTCACCAAGTAGATGGGTTTACCCTGGATAATTTTCCTTTCTTAAAGTCAACTGTGTCATATAACATAACTTAATTGTGGACAAATGTTTCACCGTATGTAAAGGCTTCACCCACTCTCCAGGAGAACCCCTTATACAGGGGTCAAGGTCATTGTGGGTCATCCTAGAATCCTGCCTACCCCACCTCCTTTCCCCAAAAGTTGCAAAGAGATGCCTGATGAGGGCAAGGCCCAAACACCAGACACATCCAGTCTCATTTGAGGTTCTTCAGTATCAACCAATGTCTTTGATATATTGATGTTTTTTTTCTCATGGGACAAACACTTATTCTAGGTCTGTTGTGAGCCTGGTACTATGTCAAAATGTTAGAGATCCACAAAGAACCCTTGCCCTTGCCTAGTGAGGCAAAATTAATCAAATAATCATAAACTGCAAAATCATGTCTTTGGCCAATGCAAAGGATGTGAAATTTGTGGTGCTATGAGATCCTAGAAAGGGAGGATTTAACCCCACCTGGATCAAAGAACGGGGGCAGAGATTGCTGGCTGCCCATCAAAATCCACCCTCAATTTCTGTTACAGAAGAAGGCATAAGCCTGCCCAAGCTGCACTGCATTTCCTAGCATCTTTTGCCTTTAGATGTGGCCAAGTGACAAAGTTCTCTTCAGCAAGTAGAAGTCAATGGTGCCACTCCGAGGCCTGGGCCATTAAATTCATTGTCACACCCATGAGTGACAATAATGTGGCCCAGAGCAACTATGAGAATGACAGAGCCACAGTCAGCCTAAGTCCTTGAAGGACTACATGGAAAGAGGCCACCCCCACCCCCTGACCACCACCACTGTCACCACCCGCATCAGCCTGGACCAGTGTGTGAGAAGGAAAGAAAGTTCTCTTTTGTTTGAGCCACTACTTTTAGGTCGATTGTTTCAGCAGTTCAGCCTTCCCCAAATAAAACAGTACTATTTGCTGGCAGGCAAAACATAACATAACATTTTCTTATCTCATATTTTTATAAGGTGTCTCTGAAAGGCTTTCACATCTAGTAGGTTTAATTCTCTCAGTCACCCTGTGAGACAAGTAGTAGGACATCTATTACTATACCCGCCTGCCAGGTGAGGCTTGGAGGAGCTCAGTGACTCAGAGAGGCTTCCATGGTCTCTTTAACCACTCCTGGGATCTCTGTCACTGGCTCACCATTTAGATTTAGATAAGTCATCCTTCCCTTTATTTCTAGGACACGGTTATTCCTGTCTTCCTACCTAAGAGGAAGAAATCCTGGGGGACTGGTCTATAAAATGCTCTAGCAAAAAGACAATACAAATGGGATGCTCGGTTATAGATGCAAGAGAGATATTATTTGGCAATAGCCTTCTAATTATTTACTGTTCAGTATTTTAGATCCATTGGAAATGGATATGATGTGATATGATATGATATGATATGATATGATATGATATGATATGATATATGATATGATATGTCTTAGTTCTCCTACATTTTAACATGAGATAATCTCATTCTAGGTCTCATTCTCTCTGGGGTCATTTTGACTTCATTTACTCATCTGTGTGTTATCAAAAAGTGTACCTTTTCTAACTCTATCATTTATTGGTATGTTCACTAGAATTTATGAGCATTTATTATGTAAAAGGCACTATGCTAGGATATCCACTAGCGACCAGGGCAAGCACAGTTCCTGCCCCACAGGATTACAGTGGAATGATAAACATGCAATTTTATGTAATTATAAATAGTCATTTATGCAAAAAAGGAACAAAGCAATGAAGGTGATAAGAATTGAAACACTCTTTTTATTTCTTCTTACCTCTAGCAGTATAAACAACGCAGCCTACTGAGCAAGCCATGGTTAGGATTACTCACAGAAGTATTATTTCCAAGTTGCTAAAACAGGCTATTTTTTGGCCTCTGGACAGCTTAAGTAGTTTTGCTTTGCTGCTAGGAAGTTTGGAGCTCATTTGGCACTTAGCTATAGTAAATGGCTGAACTAAGTTTCCTAATTCGGGTATCTTTTTACTCTTTCTAAATTGTTTGCTTTATTTTCCCTTTTCTGTAGGAAGAAACAGAAAGAAGAGGGAGGGCAGGAGGGAGAAAGGGAGGGAGGGAGGGAGGGAGGGAGAGCTCTGTGATAAGTGAGAGACTTGTTCTTTTGTACCCACCATTCTGATCACCTCTCCTCAGGCCCTGACTGAGTGACCACATGTGACGTGGGCCCTGAACCAACCTGGGAGATACTTCTGCACCAAGTCCAGGACACCCCCAAACCAACATCATTTGAAAAAACTACATCCTTGCCCTGAAAGCCAAAGTAAAAACAGTGGTCTTACTACCACAGTTCTGCTTCCACAAAGCCTCTCTGTCCCCAGACAGGCTGGCAGAAGAGTTGGTAGGATGTGAGGGCCAGAGTGAGAAGGGAAGTTATTTTAGTGAAGGAAAAGAGAAAAACACTTAACTGTTTATTCTATAGAGCAAGCGTTGCTCTGAGCATTCTCTCCTTAAATTCTCACAACCCTGCAGTTGCATACCTTCTCAGAGCACCCCTACCTGGCCCAGGTTAGGGCTCCGAGTCTCACTCTCCCATGAGCCCCCCGCATCTCTAACCCTGAAATGCAGAAGTGAGCCCCTCCTATAGCTAGCCTGATCCTTTTGTATGCACCAATTCTCGCCTTTAATGAAAAGCTTACCAGAAATCAGATTGAAATTTCTGGGAGATCAAGCCTCAGGGTCATATGGCAATGAGAATAAAACCATAGGGCCCTCGGTCTCTCTTTCACGCAATCCTCTGTTCATGAAATTTTTTTCTGTTTTAAGCCTAGGAGATACCGTCCTGAGGTCCTCGCTCCCTGCACGTCAGCGAGGCACACTGCCACAGAGCTGACACCCTGGGGAAATGCAGACCCAGAGCACTCAAGAATAGAACATATGGCTTCCCTGAAGCAGAGTGGCACAGTGACATCTGTCTTTACAAACTTAACAGGCCATAATCTGCTAGAGCTGCTGCAGAACGGCCTGTGTGTCTTGGCATTCACCGTCCTCTGCTCATAAACAAGCTTTTCAGCTGGGTGTAGGTATGGAAACCAGACGGCTTCTAAAGTAAAAGAGCCTTCTCAAGCAGAACTAAAAAGCACATTCAGATTCTGGGGCTGAGTACTCATAACATTTAACTATTTCGTTGATTAATAAAACAGCCATTTCTTTCTTAGTCACAGAAACATCAGCGCATCTGTACTGAAGCATCACAACTTTGCATACAGTTATGGGGGAGTGTTACTTTCTTGACTACATCTTCAGGTGTAGAGCTAGGAAGAGCTGGTCTCCACCACCACCGCCACCACCACCACCACCAATGCTACTGCCACCTCCACCTCCTTCAGTGCTCACTGAGGCCTGTCGTAGATGCTTTCAGGGGCTCCCACAGCAATGGTCCAGCCTAGCACCTTCACTCTGTTGCAACCCCCTTTTGACTTGCCTGTATCCTCACTAACATGCAAGGTCAGTGAGGGCAGACACCACATTCATCTTGTTGACCATCATATTTCTAACATTGCACATACACAGAAGGCACTCGGTGTGTGTTTAATGGACAAATGAATTCCTTCCATTCTTAGATCAGATTTCTCTCCCTTCGCACACTTTCCTTTGCTTTGGCACGTGCTTCTTGGCCTCAGACTTTATGGTCCCTGCGTGGTTCCTCACAACACGAATTTTCTCAAAACCCGTACTTGGTTCATACCTGTGAAAATCAGTACACTTATTCCTTGAGACCATAGAGGGACAGCAATATTTTAGAATCGGCTAACATCTCAAAACTTTATTATTCCAAGGGGGTTTTCTTTCTCCATCTGATTTTTGTTCTAAGTTTTTAAAGCTATTATAAAAATAGCTACTGCTCATTGTTAAGATGGGGAGGGGGAGGTACAAAAGGTGAAAATGAGGAGTAACAAAACCCTTTGTAGTATCAGTGTTCCCACGGTCACTGTCAACATGCATCTGACTCTTTCCCCTAGTTCCTCTTTCACTCACAGCAGTTATATGATGTAACACCTGCCTCTTGAATGTTCTGATGTTTTTCCTGGAATTCTGTCATCTTTTTTTTTCTCTTTTCTCACTTTATATACCGTCCCTAGCTTATCTACTTAATTCCAAGGCTTCAGGTACCATAGAGGTTATTTAAATGTTGAAAGAGTTGAATTAAATTGACGTTTTCTTCTCTTCCCTTAAGGCCTAACCAATGAAGTATGCACACAAAGATCACTATCCAATTATAACATGCTGTTCATTAATGGCATTAGTAGAGCAGAGCTCTAGTAAAAGCTGGAATGAGAAACACAGCTCAGGATCAAGGTCACAGAGGGACTTTCTGCTTCCCAAGCTTGGGCCCTGGGACTTAGCTAGCCATGCCTAGAGTAAATGAGCAGTAAAGGTGAGCCTTACATGGGCAGCCCCAAATCCACTTACACAGCTACTCACATGGACAAGAGTCAGAGGCCAGGCTCCCCAGCCTGAGTGCAGAGACAGAGAGAGACAACCTGGAAACAGAGAGACAGATGAAAGAGTGTGTTTAGCAAAAGCGTTACTCTGAGCTGACCTGGCTTTGTAGTCCTCACCGGGTCCGTGGGGAAGACAGAGCAAAGAATGGAAACATTCTTCCCCACTTCACACAGGATGAAGTCCTGGACAGTCTAAATCCAGTTACGTGGATCCAGAAAGTGAATGAAAGTAGAGGGCAGGTCAGTAATACCACTCACATTAACAGTGCCTCTGCCCACAGTAAAATGCAGCCCATTAATTTCAAGTTCTGAGCTATTGATGGACCTTTTCTCTCTGCCTTAGCAGGGAATAAATGAGGCAATATGAGAAGAGACAAGGTGCCCTTCCTAGTACTCCTCCAATTAGTCCAAATATTTATGTACTAGCTATAGGAAATGGACAGTTTTGCTCCCTAATATGTGCCTGGCACATAGTAGGTCCTGCATAGATATTTGTTTGTTGACTAAATAAATAAATGACCCCAAATCTGTTTCTACAGTCCAGATCCCTGTCGTGAACTCCAGATCTACATATATTCATTCCTCCCCAGGCTTCCTTTCTATAGCCCATTTTAGTAAATGGAACCATTATCTATGTAACTATTTAGGTCATATCTTCCAACTCTGTGTAACTCCATTAAATATGGATCTCCCCCCGGAAAAAATTTTTTTTTCCTTTTTTAACTTAGAGGGAGACAAATATCAATGTGTGGTTGCCTTTCAAGTGCTGCCTACTGGAGATATGGCCCACAACCCAGGTAGGCATGTGCCCTGACTGGGAATCGAACCAGCAGCCCTTTGGTTTGCAGGCTGGCACTCATCCACTGAGTCATACCAGCCAGGGCCAAAAAAATTAATTTATTACCCAGTAGTATCAGTCTCTAACTGCATCTCTCCCCTTCCTCTCCCTGCTTCTCATGTTTCTAAGGACAGTAGACCAAAGAAATTTGGCTTATTCAAAGGAATTTTTTCAATTACAGTTTACATTCAATATTATTTTGTATTAGTTTCAGGAATACAGCATATGCTTTTGATGTCTAAAGATCATTTCTTGAAAACAGCAAAGGTTAGACTCACTTCTTATTGCCTTCACTGAATTCTCCTACTTGATGGATAATTAGCCTGCAAACTTTCCTCTTCATAGCTTATGGATTCTCTCTGTTTTTTTAACCACAACCCCAGCCAAAAAAAAAAACAAAAACCCAAACTCCTTGGATATTGTATTGTTTCTTACATATGTTACATTTCTTAAGTTAAAAATTATTCTGCAGCACTTTCTAATATTACACAGGTTAAAACTATCTCCCACTGAATTATTATCCCCTGTATTTTTTTCTTGGTTTTAAATTATTGGAACTATCAGTCAAGAAAAAGCATGATTTTCTCTGTGATATAAAATTTTCCAGTGAATGTTAATAACTCTTTTTCTATGTAATTTTGAAATGTTTCCTCATTTCCTCTGCAAATCCTCTGAAAGTAGCCAAAATTCATAGTGTCAACATGAAAGACTGCTATCAACACCAATATCTTTATTGTAGACTTCTTTGCAATTTGCCAACCAGTTTTCATCTTACCAAGAGCCTGAATAACTCATAGAACATGTTAGAGTTCACTGGCTTGGTTTTGCTAGAAATGGCCCACAAATGTATAACATGAGAAAGAATTCAAAGGAAATAGATATCATATCAAACAGCACTTGAATTGAAAGAGAACAGGTACAAAACCAAAGTTTGACTATAAAAATAAATTAACATATAAAATATGTAAAAATAGTAGAAATAAAATACTGCCCCTACTAAGCGGTTGTTGTAAAAAGGGTCATAACCATTATTTATTTTTTCCTGATTATTAGAGAAAAACATGAATACTGTCCAAAAAGGACCTCATGAGTGTTTGTGCAATACTGCCCTGCATTTTATTTTAACAGAATACGTGAATAATCAAAATACTCCATTTATCTGCAGTATGAAAATTAACAAATTTTATGCTATAAACTAGTTCTTGGCATTCTTGGCCATTATCCCTACTTTTTAAATTATGTAGCCTGCAAAAGGCTATTCAAATCATTGTTTTCACAATAGGGTATTTTTTCTGAGAAAAGTATTTGTAATAGCTACTTTTTAACTTATGAGTTTATTCAAGTTAAATATCTGCAAGCAGAGCCGTCTCTGGAATGTAAATACAAAAAGATCTGCAGTACGTGGAACCGGAGGTCTGGCCTGCACTCTCACATCTGGCACTTCCCAACAGGGCCGCCTCGAGTCAACCCCATTTTCTGACCTGCATATTTTTCATTTGTAAAGTGGATATACTACTGAGAATACCCTACCTCATAGTATTTGGGTAAAATTTTAGTGAAACTACACATGTTCTGAGACAAACACAGCTCCTAGCATATCTAATAAATGTTATTTTCAAAGAACATATGGTTGAATAATTTTGTATCTTGAAATGAGGAATGCCACTCCATACATGGTGCAAAGCCAGAAACCATAAATTAAAATGTGAATATATTTACATAAAACAAAGTTTTTAATAACAAAAAGATCTCAGTCAAGGGTAAAAGACAACAACTGGAGAAAATTGTCACGACATCCATACCAGGAAAAGGGTAAATACGCATAGTGCATCAAGTTCTTATAAATCAGCACAAAACAGAAAGAAAAATGGGTAAAGAATATGAATAGGCAATTCCAAAAACTAGGGCCAATAAATATATGAACAGATGTTCAGCCTCACTAGTAATCAAGGAAAAGCAAACAAAACAACAGACTGACTATAATTAAAAGATGGGTAAAATCCAGCATTTGTAAGTGTGTAGGCCGCTCTCATACAAACATGTCTGCTAAGTGTACTGACTGATTAAATCTTTTTGAAGGGCTCTGTAGTGATACGTAGCAAAATTTTAAAGACATACACCCTGTTCTTTGTTATATTTATTTTTGGATATTCTATATAAGTATTACTTCCACAGACAAAAACTAAAGCTTTACCCATTTTTATTTAGGAAAATTAAAATAGCTTCCTTTACCCATGTTTACTTTGTAAATAGTTTCTTCTCTTCTTAGGGTTGTTTTGAGAAAGGTATTACATTCTCTTCCAGGTAAGGTCTCAAACGGCCTCACAGGGAGTGATCATAGGGTAATGACTACTAAGTACCATCTGGGGGCGCCTCATGGCTTGCAAAGCACTGTCGCCTTAATTCTCACTTAACTGCTAGACGTAAACAGAGCTGGAACTCTGATTGTTCCATTATGAATGATTAGGGGTCTCGAGGCTCTTTTTATCCTCAACTGGAATCAGACATTGCCCCATAGACTGTGAAAGTGAAAAGGGGGGCAAAATTCAGGGACCTGGACCATATTCTCCACTCCACTGCCATCCCCTAGGGGGCGCGCAACGGTCAGGAAATTAGTGCCTACAGAGCAACTACAGCTCTTGCTTATGATTCTTTTGCTTTCCGCAATATATTCCATAAAAGGGACTGATTGCCATCTGTTAATTGCTAGAGAGAATCTCTCATCATTGCCAGTTTGTGAAATCAGTCTTTTTCTTCAAGGTCCCTATCAGATCAGACCATGGGACATGAGAATTGCCCCTTCTCCCATAAGACATGAAATTTACACAATTACCTATGACGCCATCAAAAATTGTGGCGGACAAAACTACAGTTGGCTAAAATGCCCTGTAGTGATTTCAGAGCCCCAGTTCAGGAGACCTGACTCTCCCAAAACCTGCTCCACCCCATCACACTCATCAGGCCACATTCCTGTCCTAGGGACCCAATATGCTTATTCTCTTTCCCTCTCACAGTATTTTTTCAAGAGGAATCTGAGAAAAAAATCCACAAGGCTTCTGACACTGTCATACCATAGTATAAATGATGCGATGGCATTTCATAACCGTTGGTCCAAAAATATAAGGTAAAATAATGAAGTTACTATAGATAGGATTTCAGAGTATTCAAATATTGTCAAAATATTTGAGGTAAGTTTCTGACATCACATTAATAATGATGGTGCTGTGTAATATCTGCCCAGAGGACCTAGGCCCAGCTTTAGCCAGATACAGGGCTCTAAGCTCTATTTATCAGTAAGCCCTAAAAGCTAGAGAATTGTCCTGAAATACATTCTAATCTTCTTTAAAACCTTAAACTTCACTAGCAATTGCTTGACTGTTAATACCTGATATGAGCATTATGTTTACTTAGATTGTTCTGAAAATCCTTAAGAGACAGAATTTCTTTTCAAAGGCTTAGAAATGAATATACCAAAGTACAGAGGTAGCAACTTTTTGGCCTGAAATAAATCATAGCAGCTACTATGAGCTCTATTACTAAAGAACTCAATTAAATATTTTGTGCTTTATATTAAGAGAAGAAGGTCAAGTAAATTATTGTGGTATAGAATGGAGCCAAGAAGAATGACATATTTACATCTGAGAACATAGAAAGCTGTCCATAATATATTATTTTTAAGTAGATTTCCAAAAATATGAATACTATAGTCTCATAGTTTTTAATGAATGTAACAAGATTTTATTGTTTTTGCCTTGGCTGGTGTGTCTCAGTGGATTAAGCACCGGCCTGAAAACCAAAGGTTCACTGGTTCGATTCCTAGTCAGGGTACATGCCTGGATTGCAGGCCAAGTCCCCAGTAGGAGGGGCAACCACACATTAATCTGAAAATAAATAAATAAAATAGTTTTTAAAAACAAGATTTTGTTTCTGAGGTGGGATAATTATACCAATGTATCTTCATTCCCAATAACTCACAGGTCCAAATCATCCTATGGCTTCAATATCAAGATTCCTGTCAGACAGTCTCAGAGAGGTTCTGCCATAGTGTGGGGAAGGCACCCCTTCCAAAAGTAGGAATGTATCCCAGGGCTGCCTTTCCCAGAACATACGCATCCCCCTCTTATCAGTGGAGGATGTATTCCAGGACCCCCAGTGGGTACCTGAAACCACGGTCGACACCAAACCCTACACATACTGTGTATTGTCCTATACCTATGATAAAGTTTAATTTATAAATTAAGAGAATAATAATGACTAATAATAAAGACAATTATCACAATGTACTTGTAATGAAAGTTATATAAAAGTGGTTTCTTTCAAAATATCTTATTGTACTACACTCACCCTTCCTTTGATGATGTAAGATGATAAAACACCTACATGATGAGATGCGTTTATAGTTTGAGGTGCAAGAAAAAAACTGGCACAAATTTCTTTTTCCTTCATAATTTTGTGGTTAGAAGATTCATTCTTACTATAGATCTTAGCAACCTCACCTAATGCTATTTTCTTCTTTTTTTATTAAGTGGAGAAGTTTTACCTTCTCACTTACAGCCTCTCTTTGGCATATTCGAATTGCTGCCATCCCTTGTCTTGCACTTTGGTGCCATTATTAAGTAAAATAAGGGTTACTCAAACCTAAGCAGCTGATCTGATCAACAAGATTGTGTCCACCAAGCGACTGACAGATGGGCAGAAACCATATATGACTTGAATATATGACTGGACAAAGGGCTCATTCATGACCTGGACTCCATGTGTGAGATTTTATCATACTACTACACACTTCAAATGGGATTTGAAACTTATGAATATTTTATTCCTGGAATTTTTTATTTAATATTTTCCAGTCACAGTTGACTATGGGAAACTGAATCCTCAGAAAGTGAACCATAGATAAGAAGGAGTACTACAGCGACTAAAGAAAGAATAAGGAAAATAAGGTGGAGAATGCAGAGTTGGTCAGTCACTTTCTCCTGGGGCTGATGGCTCATAGATGAGAAGGTGAGGAGTCCGTTTGTTGCAGAGGTTAAAGACAATACCTAAAGCAAAGGGACTTTGCCCTGTCTTCTTTAAGTAACCTTGACTTGCCACTTGGATAGCCTCTGTATTTAACAGGCATCACAAAGGAAGTACTGAACATACTGTTGGGAAAAAAGATATAAGGAGCCCATTATATCCCATACTGTACATGCAATAAACATACGATTGCATATGTGAGGTGGGAGCGTAACACCACTTGTCCAGTAGAGAAGAGACAAGTTGGAGCTGGGCACATAATGTGGCATGTGACACAGGGCAGGCATATGGCAGCGAATCTTCTCCCTCACGGTGAGCACAGATTTCCTCTTAATTCAATGCCCTGGCCCCCTTTTGCCACCAGACACTGAATGAGTTCTCCAAACTAGACCATAGGCCATCTACTGGTTTAATTAGTCATTAGAAGTGCTCTACTAAGTAGAAAAAATATGTTCACTGACCAACCCACAAAAGAATATTCCCTATGGAAATTCTGATTAGGATTCTCTAATAACACAAAGCCAAAGAGAAATTCTAGATAAAAAGGCTGTGATTAGCAAATTAAAAAAAGAAGAAGACAATTTCTTGGTTTTAAAACTATGTGCTATTTAACACAATATTATGTTTCCAAAAGCCATGAGGCTTTGGAAATCATGACCTGTACTCATTAAAAGTAAAGCTTATGTTGTCTCCATTCCCAAGAAATTTAAATTTAAGACAGATGACATGACTAGCCTCATCCCAGCCAATTTAGAGAAGTTGTTTTTTTTTAATCCCTCATTATTCATAGAGTATGATTTTTCTAAGAACTAAAACCTTTACAAATGTAATTGATTCTTCCAACCAGCTACAGTTGCCAATTGGTTCTAAGCCGAAGGCCATGTTCAGGGAGTTCTGTAAACTTTGTCCAGTGCCAAATTTGTAATTCTAATCTCTAAACTTTCACAATATGCTCTGACAATGGAAAGACAGAGGGGTTTGTTATTTTAGTTAAAGCAGTTTTTCAACGGAACTCAAGGCTTGTGGAGGAATGGTGACTGGATGGAAACACTTAGATTCTGACTTGTGGGGTAGAACGTTGGCCATGGTACTACATGGGGAACGATAGCTTCCAAGGCATTTTGCCTGCTGAGCAAATGGAACAATGTTACTTAACCATGAGGCTGGGAGTCAATTCTGATTAAAGACCTAATTTGATACATGTTTGATTCACTCTTGCCTAAGTTTTGCTAAATATTACTGTCCAGTACCAGTAAATGTTTTGAAATCTCCTAACTAATGTGTTCTGTGACTGTATTTTTCCTTTCTTTTTCTTTTAAATTGCCAAAAGGGCTTAGTCACCTGTTTTGGAGAGAAATGAAAGCTGGAACACTAAAATGGAAAATACTTCAAATAGTATTGCATGGCTGTTTAAGCCAAGCTTAGTCCAAGCAAATATTAAGAGCAGTTTCTTTTTTCTGAGCACATGATCTGAAAGAGAGGCAATTTCAAACAAGAAGTATTCATTGAAAACCATGTAGAAATGGAGTACTAACAGGGGAATGAGATTTAGCACCTGACCTAGGGAATCCACAATTCATGTGCTCAAATACACATATTAAATGTATTTAGCCTTTACTATACAACAAGGAGCCATGATCCCTGCCTTCACAGAGCACACAGAATGGTGGAAATGATGGATAATTTACAAAGCAATTACAATGCTCTATGATATGTGCCATGCCACAGGAAACCTAGGATAGCGTGGGAGGACAAAGGAGCACCCAGCATGCTCTTAGAAAGCCAGCAAAGTCTTTCTAGAGGAGTCTGCAGCTTGAATGATGAGTAGACTTCTCAAAATAAAACAGAGACCATTCCCAGTTTTAGAAAGGTTATGTTAGTGAGGGTAGGTGCTTGTTTGTGGCTTGTTATTATTCACTCATCAATGCCACAAATATTTACTGAAGTCACACTGTGTTTCAAGCATATATCAAAAGGGATTCCCTTCTTAATTTTGTTTCATTAGTAGCAGTAACAGTGGTTTCAAAATAGCATTGTCTAATATGTTATAGAATGTGGGTTTATTAACTCTCTTTCATTCTACAAACGCTATATTGAATGCCTAAGAAGACAGCTGACATTCCTCAGGTTGCCGACATGAAAGGAAGTAAAATCAGGTGAACCCTGTGCCCAAAACTCATGTCAATTCACCTGAATAAAACATTTTTTATCTGTACGTTAATCCTTCGTGTTATGGAAAACATGATGATTTGTAAACAACATAGGAAGTTTTTCAGGGAACTATGATTTTACTCACTCCATTTATATATGATTACTAACAATGCAAAATAATATTAATAATGTATTGCAGGATCTAAATATATACAGTATTTAAATATATGGAAAAAGTAACATAAAGGCAGTAATATGCTAGAAAATGTTTAACAAGTTCTCAGAAAAAACGCTGAGAACATCCCACTTTAACTAATTCCTGTTTCTGTCACATATATATTCCTAACATAGCCAGTCTCATACTACCAATGTTTTTATAGTTGGCTCGCAAAATTTCTGAAAATTTATTGATCAACCTCCAGGATCTGGTATGAGCCAGCCCCAGCACAACACTGGGTGGAAGGCGAGGGATGTAAACTACTAAGTTTCTTGCATTGTCTTACATTAGGCTTCAGTAAATAATGATGCATAATGTGATTTCTAGGTAACTAATAAAAAAAAACAGTAGAGCAATGTATTACTAACAAGCAAGTAGAGGGAAAAGAAAATAAGTAATATTTAATTGATCAAAGAGAATGCATGAAAAGAGGGAAAAAGAAATGTAGAATAGGTGGGACAAATAAAAATCTAATAAGATTGCAGACTTAAACTAAAGTAGAACAGTAATTGTATTTAGTATTAATGTACTATATACCCCAATTTTTTGTTTCTCTTTTATATATTTTTTCTATTACTATTTATCCCCCTTTTATTCCCCTCCCCCAGTAATCGCCACACTGTTGTCCATGTCTATGTCCATGTCTTTTTCCCTTTTGCTCAGTCCCTTCATACCCTAACTCCCCAATAGCTGTCACCCTGCTCTCCATCTATGACTTCATCTCTATTTTGTTTGTTAGATTATATTGAGTGAAATTATATGCTACTTGTCTTTCTCTGACTGGCTTATCTTACTCTTGCATAATGTTTTCCAGGTCCAACCATGCTGTCAAAAAGGGTAAAATTTTCTTCTTTTTCATGGCTAAGTAGTATCCCATTGTGTAAATGTCCTATAGTTTTATTCACTTATCTACTGATGGACCCTTAGGCTGCTTCCATATCTTGGCAATTATAAATAATGCTGCAGTGAACATAAGGGTGCTTATGTTCTTTTGAATAGTCTTTTGGGTTTCTTTAGCTATATTCCCAGAATTGAGATTGCTGGGTCAAAAGGCAGATCCATTTTTAATTTTTTGAGGTATCGCCATACTGTTTTCCATAGTGGCTACACCAGTCTGCACTCCCACCAACAGTGCATGAGGGGTCCCCTTTCTCTGCATCCTCGTCAGCACTTATTGTTTGTTGATTTATTGATGGTGGCCATTCTGACTCATGTGAGGTGATACCTCATCGTGGTTTTAATTTGCATTTCTCTGATGAATAGTGAGTGACCTTGAGCATCTTTTCATGTGTATATTGCCCATCTGTATGTCCTCTTTGGAAAAATGTCTATTCAAGTCCATTACCTATTTTTTGATTTGGATAATTTGTTGTTGTTGAGTTTCACAAGTTCTTCATAAATTTTGGATATTAAACCCTTTATCTGATGTGTCCCATTCTGTGGGTGGTCTTTTTACTTTGTCAATGGTTTCCTTTGTTCTACAAAATCTTTTTAGGTTGATGTAGTCCCATTTGCTCATTTTTTCCTTTTATTTCTAGTGCCTGAGGAGATATCCCTGATAACATATTTCTGAGAGCAATGTCTGAGATTTTACTGCTTCTGTTTTCTTCTAGGATGTTTATGGTTTGAGGTGGAACATTTAAGTCCTTATTTTGAATTATTCTTGTTTGCAGTATAAGAAAGTAATCTAGTATTTTTTCTGCACACATCTGTCTAGTTTTTCCAACACCATTTATTGAATGAACTATCTTTAGCCCATTGTATATGTTGCTTCCTCTGTTGAATATTAATTGAGTATAAAGGTGTGGGTTTATTTCAGGACTCTCTGTTCTGTTCCATTGATCTATGTGTCTGTTTTTATGACAGTACTATGTTATTTTGATTACCATGGCCTTATAGTATAGTTTGATATTAGGTAGCAGGATTCCTTCAATTTTGTTCTTCTTTCTCAGGATCGCTGTTGCTATGCGAGGCCTTTTGTGGATCCATATAAATTTTTGAAATATTTTTTCTAGATCTGTGAAATATGTCACTGGAATCTTGATAGGAATTGCATTGTAAAAATATATTGTTTTGGGTAGCATGGACATTTTAATGATGTTAATTCTTCCTATCCATATACACAGTATAAGCTTCTTCCACTTATTTGTATCTTCTTCAATTTCTTTTTTCAGGGTCTTATAATTTTCTGAGTACAGCTCTTTTACATCCTTGGTTAGATTTTTTCCTATGCATTTTATTCTTTTTGAAGCAATCATGAATGAGATTGTTTTCTTAGTATTCCTTTCTGATAGTTCATTATTTGCATAAAATGCAACTGATTTCTGGATATTAATTTTGTGTACTGCTACTTTTCTCAATTCAGTTATAAGTACTAGTGGTTCCTTGGTGGAATCTTTAGGGTTCTCTATGTACAGTATCATGTCATTTGCAAATAGACAGTTTTACTTCTTCCTTTACACTATGGATGCCTGTGTACCCCAATTTAAATGTCGAAGTTGCCAGACTGGATATAACTCAAAACCTAATTATATATTAGTTACAACAAACACACTTCATATATAAGAATATAGAATTAATAAAAGTAAAATGATGGCATTTTGCAATATAGACAAGTATAAAACCTTTATGTTGTACATTTTAAATTACACAATGTTATATATCAATTATATCTCAATTAGTCTGGAGGAAGAAAAGAATACATCTTTAAAAAAAAGTAAAATGATGCAAAAATATGTCATACAAATATCAACGAATAAGACTTCATAGTTATACTAATGTTACACAAAATAAAATTTAAGACTGTAAAGTTTCTAGAGATAAAGCTGAACATTTTGTAATAATGGGTCAATTAACCAAAAATACACAAAATTTTAAAATTTATATTCAATAAAAGAAATTGATAAAATTAGTGGGAAGAGTAAACAAATCCATATATTATGTTACAGTTGGAGATTTCAACATTTTTTCCCAGCAATTGATAGAACAAGAGGATAGATAGTTAATAAGATTATGAAAGATTTTAGCAACACCATCAACCTCTGTGTCCTAATTAACACATAAAACATTCAGAAATCAACCGCTTGTTGATTTTTTCAAGTGCACATGGAACATATAAAAAAGTAGACTATATGCTGACCTATAAGTCAAGTTTCAACAAAAGTTTAAATGACCGAAATCAAACAAACAAACTCTGATCACAGTTGAATTAAACATTAAATCAACATCAAAAGATAGCAAGAAAACTCTAAAGGTTTAGAAATTAAACAATGTATTTCTAAATAACCTATGGCTCAAAAAGGACAATACAGTGGAAGTTAGATATATTTTGACTAAATAATAACAATATAATATTCCAAAACTTATGATTTGCTGCTAAAGCAGATCATATAAAGAATTGTAGCACCTTAAATACGTATATTAAAAAAGAAGACTGAAATCAATGACCTAAAAATACATCTCTAAAAGTTAGAAAAAGCAGAGCAAATTATACCCCTCCAAAAAAATATGAAAATCACAAAGTTACAAAAAATAACTAATGAATGGGAAAATAAATTATTTACTAGGAAAAAATTAACATAGCTAAAAGTTGGCTTTTTTAAAAAAATAATTAATTAACTTCTAGTAATTCTTGAATAAAAATAAAAAGGGGACACCACATATTTAAGAGATTTTCTAAAATAAGATGATGTTATAAGTTATACTACTTATTAATTTTAAATTTTAGATGCACTGGACAAATTCCTGGAAAAAACACAACTTCCCAAAACTAACATAAGAAAAAAATAGAAAATCTGAATAATCCTATGAACCTTAAAGAAACTGACCTTTAATTAAAAACCTTCCTACATTTTTAGGGTTTTTCTTAACCTTGTTTGAAACTAGCCCACACGCTACAGAGCTGTGAGGCCAGCTTCAGTGTTACTTTCCCTCCTCTTACAACCACCAAGACTGGCGTACAGATCCGATGGGAAAGGGAACCAGAGGGTCATTTTTAGTTTTTTAAAGAAATTCCATACTGTTATCCACAGTGGCTGCACAAGTCTGCATTCCCACCAACAGTAAACTAGGGTTCCCTTTTACCCGAATCTTCACTAGCACTTGTTTCTTGATTCACTAATGATGGCCATCCTGACAGGTGGGAGGTGATATCTCATTGTGGTTTTAATTTGCATCTCTCTGATGGCTAGTGATGTTGAGCATCTTTTCACATCTATGGGCCCTCTGTATGTCCTCCTTGGAGAAGTACCTATTCAGGTCCTTTGCCTATTCCTGATTGTTCATCTTCTTGGTGTTGAGTCTTACGAGTTTTTTATATATTTTGGAGATCAAACCCTTGTCCTATGTATCATTGGCAAATATGTTCTGCCATATAGTTGGTTCCCTTTTCATTTTGATAATGGTTTCTTTAGCCATTAAAAACTAAAAGTAGAACTGCATTTTGACCCAGACATTCCACTGCTGGGAGTACAGACTAAGAATTCCAAGTCACCAATTCAAAAGAACTTATGCACCCCTATGTTTATAGCAGTGCTATTTATAATAGCCAAGTGCTGGAAATAGTTTAAGTGCCCATCAGTAGATGAATGGATCAAGAAACTGTGGTACATTTACACAATGGAATACTATGCAGCAAAAAGAAATAAGGAGCTCCTACGTTTTACAACAGCATGGATGGAGCTGGAGAGTATTATGTTAAGTGAAATAAGCCTGCTGGTAAAACGCAAATACCATATGATCTCACCTATAAGAGGAATTTACTGAACAAAGTAAACAAAGGAACAAAATAGAGCCACAGGCGTGGAAACATGGAACAGACTGAAAGTGACCACAGGTGAGAGGGGAGGGGAATAATGGTGGAAAGAAGGGAAAGGGACTAGACAAGAACACATATGAATGACCCATGGACATAGACAACAGTGTGGGAATTGACTGGTAGCAGGGGGTGGGATGGGCAGAGAGGCCCAAAGGGGGAATATTGGGACAACTGTAATAGAATAACAATAAACAAGTTTCGATTTTAAAAAAACCTTCCTACAAAAAAATCTGCGGTTTCAGCTGGTTTCATCAGTGATCTTCCAATTATTTAAGGAAGAAACAATACCAATATTATTTAATATTCTTTATTTCCAGAGAACAAAAATGAAAGAATACTTCTACCTCATTTGATAAAGCCAGTGTAATTTGGTCCCAAAATCCGACAAGTATAAGAAACAAAATTATAGGCTGAAGTTTCTTATAAAAAGATCCACATCATTTTACAATTTCAGAAAATCAAATCTGCAATACACAAAACTTATGGTACAGCCTAATCAGATAGTGTTTATTTCAGGAATGTGGAGATGATTTAACATTCTACAACCAGTCTAAGGAATTCTTCTTCGTGTTAACAAGAAGGAAATCATTAAAATCTCAATATAAAAATATCACTTGATGAAATTAAAAGCTCCTTTATGATATAAAACAATAATCTGTTAGTAAAATGAGAGCTTTTTAATCTTATAAAGAAGTATCCACATAAAAGCTACAGATCAAATAGTTAGAGGATCAGTCTAAGTCAATAACTAAGTATTAGGAGTCCTAGGAAAAGAGTACAGGATAGAAAAGGGAAGAAATTATCAAAGAAAAAATAAAGGTGCTATCACATCACATTAGACCAGTCAACTAAGAGAAACTACTTAAAATATTTCAAACATTTCAGAGATTTTTCTTCTGATTGGAAGAAAAAATTTACCTTGAAGAAAAGACTATGAAATCTTCTAGCTCATATTTTCAGGGAGCAGGGAGTCTAGACCAGAAACTAAAAAAATTTTATTTGCAATAAATAAAATTTCCATTTCACATTCATCTTTGATCTCCAAGGAAATGGAAGCAGGAACCTCAGCTTTAAGATATTAAAGTTTTGCAGCCATGCCCGCCTACTTATCCTGTTTTATAAAAACTCCCATTAAGAACAGAACAAAGGCTTTAATCACTAACACAATAAAACATAAACACACATTATCCCAGGAGGAACTCCTTCATCATAAATGACTCTGTCAGTAACATGCAAAGAAACATTGTATGAAACTCACAAAAATAGAGAACTTACAATAAAAGCAATAAAATATATTCACATACACCACTGCCCCTCCACCCACCTCTTCACGAAAACAGGTGTATTTGGCCTGAGAAATATTTTTAGAAATAGAAATTTCACTTAATTTTCTCTTGATAACATTGGCTTTCTCTTGAAACATTTGGAAATCTAGCAATATTTGCTTGCATTTTCACAAGGCAACAGTTGGGGGCTGGTGTTGAGAAGCAGCTGCCTCTTTAAAATGAAACATTAACTTCCTAATTTACCACAGCTGCAACCCCTCCCTACTGTCTTACACAGGGCCTCCTTACAGGGTCTGGCTGGCACCTCCGAGCGTATGTTTGTGACCTATGTCCTATATAGATGCTACTGCAAATGTGATACACAGACCAGCATAATTAATATGGAACAAATGTCAATTCTCAGGCCCTACCACAGACCTACTGAATCAGAACTTCTGAGGGTAGGGTCCAGGAATATGGGTTTTTATGCACATTTATGTCCCATATGAAATTCTACGTTAGCAATTCCTTTGAAAACTTACTATTAGGAAAAGCTCTGTTTCCCATGAAGTATGAGCACATTGCTTCTACCAAAAACCTCGGATGCTGCAGATCTTCCCCAGGGTAACTGTGGGGTCCCCGCATCTGTGTTCTGTTCCCTCTTACAGCTGCCTTCTTGGGTTTTGTGTCCTATTGAAATTTATGTTAAATGAAGGTATAAATAGATAAACGTTGGTTTTGAAGTCTGACTGCCTTTGTTTAAATCTTTGCTCTTCCATGTGAACTAAGACAAGTCACTTAATAGTTCTGAGCTTTCTGAATCTTTTAAATGGGAATAAAATTTGTACTTCTTAAGACAGGATTATTGTGAAGGTGATTATTGTAAAGAAATCATAAAAAAACTCAGAGCTTTCTGGCAGCAAATAGAAAGGGCCACTAGTTAAGGATCAATTTCAGCTGCACATAACAAATTCTACTTCAGGGATTACTGAATAAGAAGTCATTGTTTCTCAGAAAACTTCATGTCCAAGGCAGCGACTGCACAGTATCATTGGCTGACCCAAGTTCCTTCCTTCTCTGTGCTCTGCCAGCCTCAGGAGGGGCTCTTATTCTCACCTTCGCCTTGTGTCCTCAAGATGGGACTCTAACTCCATCCCCATCTTCACCTTCTGATCAAAAAGTACAAAGAAGAGACTAGAAGGAAAAGGACATTACACTATTAGGAATAGAAGATTTCCTGAAATCATCCACAGACTTCCACCTTCTCTTCCTTTGTACTCCTGCTTCATGGGAAACAGAGAACTACATCACATGAGCACACCTAGCTGCAAGGATGCTAGTGATTGCTTTTTTAAAAAATCACAGTACATTAGGGATTCCTTAGGAAAATGAGAAAAAAAGATATTATACAGACCAGCATTATCTGTCATATAAAGTTTCAGTAGGTTAACTATTTTTATTTATAAACAAATGAAACTAAGAGATCAGTTATACATACCTGAAAAGTTTATGTATTTTTAATATTTTATATATTTATATATAAATTTTTTTTGTCCTGATGCTCTCCAGTTCAATGTGTCCATGCAAAATTGCATTGTTCAGGATGCTTATAAAGTTACCCAGGTACTAAAATATTTCTATGCATTATTACATTTCATCCTCACACTTTTCCCATAGGCAGCCATTAATATTTATACCCTTTATACTGATGTGGAAACTTATGTTTCAATAAGATAATAACTTGCCCAAACTTATGTAAGTAATAAGCGGAATAGTTAGAATTTTGATCAAAGGATGACCACTTCAAATACCTGTTCTAAAATTCCTCCTAAAGATCATTGCCTCCTAAAGACCTTTCTAAAAGAACACATTTACTATTTCTTAAGAAAATAAGCTTGACCCTCCTTATCCTTTTCGTGATTTTTTCCCAAACATTTCTTTCTCAGGCAGAATACATTTCTCATTCAAGTGTGGTTACAGCTTCTCCTCAATGCCTGAAAAAGGTCCCTGAGTGGGTTGGGGGTTTTTTCCTACCCCCCCCCCAAAAAACAGGTCTTTCAGGCATCAAAACATCCCATCTCCCTTTAGCTTTTGCCCTTAGCCAAAGGCTACATCACTCCCATTAAAGACACCAAAGCCCTCAGAGAGTCATTTTAATAGTATTTCTGTAGAAATATTGTAGATTTCTTTTCAACACTCACACCTAAGAAGATTGTGAGAAAATACATGAGGGAGAGTAAGAGTCCCTGTAGTTTATTCCTTGAGAAGACAAATTACCTTTTCACAGAAGATGAAAGATTACCAGAAAACAGCTTTCATTGCTAAACACAGTTTATTGTTAGGATGGTTAAAAAGGAATTGGCATGCCATTGGAAAAAATAAAATCCAGGAGGACCCCGGGGGGAGACAGTCGGCTGTAATCTGTCAACTGTCTCCTTGTCGTGAAAGCAACAATAAAGCTCTGAACTATTCAGCTACATCTTGGAGAACTGAAAAGTGTACACAGGCTGAACTTGAATGGTAAGTAATGCTTCAAAAAGGAAAGAGAGGTAGAATTTCAATCTAGTTTTCCTCCCATGTGACCAGTTTTCCCTAAAGCATTCTTACAAAGAATGACTTATCCTCAGATCCAGGAAATGAGGCAGCCAGTTCTAATAACATAGTTCTAACAGGCAGCTCATTAAAATAGAAGGGTAATACTTGTTTGTGTCTCCCATAGAATGAAGTTAGAATAATGACTTGTTGCCCGACAAAGACTCAATTAATAATTATGGATTACATTCCCAAAGTAGAAGGTCTTTTGAATATTAAAACTAGATAACAAAAGACCAGATTGACAATCTTCGGTATATATGTCTTCACAATTTCTCGTTAGACTCCATGGACATTACAGTAGATGCTACAGATTAGTCCAATCAACACCCATTTCGACTCTTTGTAGTATCTTCCTTCATATACTAAAAGATTAATATCTACATTATTCATATTCTCCTATAGAAATACCACTTAGAGACTTGTTATGCATAATCAAACAATGGGAGGTGGCAGCCACAAAGGTAGATCAGAACTTCTGGAAGGAGAAGAGGCATTTAGATCTCCTGGGGGCAACTGTGGTTAAGGTTCTACTCTTATGCTACAAATACCACAGAGGTCAAGTAGCATGCAACAGCAACAGAAAAGTTTCCATTAAAACAATGTCAAAGTAGTTTAGAGTTTCTCTACACTATGCTGTTTCTGATTATTTAAGGTTCAAACTTGATGCCCTGGCCTTCCTAGAAGTGTAGTATGCTATTTAAAGATATAAAAGTAATCACTTTTTGTTTAAACTACCCAGAGTACATTCTGTGAGCTGCAACTAATAATACTGGCCCACATAGAAATTTGTACCAGAAATACTTGCCAAAAATTGGCCCTTTAAAAATGGGAATTTAATATCGGTTATTATATTAGTCCACTTAGGCTGTCATAATAAAATACCAAAGACTGGGTATTTAAACAAGAGAAATTTATTCATTCGTAGTTATAGAAGCTGGAAGGAGGAAGATCTTAGTGCCAGCCCATTTGGTTCCTTGGTGAAGGCTCTCTTCATGGCTTACAGATGGCCTCTTCTCACTGTGTCCTCACATGGCAGAAAGAGCAAGAGAGACTGAGAGTGACAGACCAAGAATGAGAGAGGGAGGGAGAGAGAACTGTATCCTCTTATCTTGTAACAACAACAAATGGCATCATAGGAGCTAAACCCTCATGACCCCATCTAAACCTAATTATGTCCCAAAGACCCCCACCTCCAAATATCATCCACATTGGAGTTAAGGCTTCAACATATAAATTGGGGATAGGGGATGGGACAAACATTAATCCTATAATAATTACCTCTCCTGGGTAGATGTAAAGTTTGTCAGTGCTGATTAGCATTACAGGATGGGACACTAGTTATCTAATGGCTTTCTGTGGAATTCAGTGTCAAATCGTTACCTTAAATAAAAGACCTTTGCTTGGGCAAAGTTACTGCTATGAAAAGCTATTTTGAAAAACATGAGGCATGCATAATGTTGGAGGTGGGCTACATATTTCTAAACACGCTGTAGAATTTTTGTAAGGAAAATTACATGCTTGTTTTTTTAATATTTGGCCAAAAACACAGTCAGAGAATCATGACTTCTAGTGGATATTATTTTAATCAGGGGATGGCCCTAAAGAACACCAGGAGAAAAATGTCCAGAGAAGAAATGAATGGAGAGTGGGATCAACAATTCACAGAAGGTAGCAGCTAGTGGTTTGCCTGGATGGTCACTGACTTGGATTTATGACAGGTACCAGGAAAGAAGTATATGTGTGATCTTTCAGAATGAACCAAGTATTAATACATTTGTATAGCAGTAGTCATCCAAAGACCCCTCCTTATAGTGTTTAACAGTAATCAGGTGGACAGGCTGGCATCTTATCCAGACAGTTTTCAATGGGCTTATGTATCAAGTAAAAATAGTGGCAGGCAGGAATAAAAGTTTTGCATGGTATAATGGAACCAAAGTTCATTTGGCTAATAGTATTAATGATTGTCCCAATTTCCAACCACAGAAGCCAACTTCTAGTACCACATCTCTCAGAGATCAGCCAGCCACCTGATGGAGTGAGAAAATAATTTGTCTTCTCTAGAATAGACCTTTATCCTGGATATGGGTTTGCCTTCCTTGCCAGCCATGTTTATGTCAACATCACAACTCTTAGACTCTCCACACATTAAAGTAGATCACAAAATACTGCTTCTGACTAATTAATTCAATTTTGTAGCAAAAGAACTAAAGCAATGGCTACCACTCACAGGAGTCACTGATCTTAGGACATTCTCCATCACAGCTGACTTTATTGAAAGTGAAATTGCCAAATGAAGAGTCATAATATTAGGTGGGAATTTGGACTGCTCTCATAGAGTTTGTCCAATAGAAGTTAATATATGGTGCTGTTTCACTCAAATCCAAAAATATGTGGGTCCAGGATTATGTGTGTTTGCTTGGGCTGCCAACATAAAATACCATAGAATGGGTGGCTTAAAAATAGAAATTTAAGCAACCATACATTGATATTTCTCTTCTCTCCTTCCCTTCCCTTACTAAAGATAAATAAATAAAATTTTAAAAAAACAGAAATTTATTTTCGCACAGTTCTGCAAGCTAGAAGTCTGAGAGGAGAGCATCAACAAGGTTGGTTCCTTCTGAGGGCCATGCACAGAGGATCCGTTCCAGATCTCTCTCATCAGCTTGTAGGTGGTCATCTCCCCGAGTCTTCGCCTTATCTTCTTTCTATATGTCTTTGTGTCCAAATTTCCTCTTCTGATAAGAATACCAGTATTGGATTGGGGCCCACCTAATGACTTTCTTTTAACTTGATTTCCTCTGTAAAGATCCTATCTCCAAATGTGGTTATATTATACTATACTGGGGGTTAAGACTTTAACATATAGATTTTTGAGGGAGGACACAAATCAGCTTATAACAAGACCAAAGGGGTGGAAAAGAAAGTGACATTTCTCAATTTTACCATTAATAAACTTCTGAAAAAGATTGGTTCTCCATTCTTGTGTTTTGAGGCTCAGGTTTTTCACAGAGCTTAGTACCTAAGGCAGGAAGAGAACTTTAGCTGACAAAATAATAGATCCATTGATCTAGAATAGCAATCTTCAAGCAATATGCTGCAAGAATTTTTACAATGTGCAATATTGGGCTATTTAGTCAGGGACACTAACCTCTTTTCCCTTACATTGTCAAATAAAAATAAATGAAAACAGCCAATGCAAAAATAGCCATCTGGTGTGAATGAATCAAAATTATACCTCTATTTGTCAGATTGGCAAAAATATATATGTTTTGGTGTGGCACAGAATTTTAGCAATTAGTTTATGTGCGCATGAGATGAAAAGGTTGAAAATCACCAATCCAGAAGGTAAGACTGCTGCCTGATCATTTCCAGCTCCTCGGTCCCTGAATGTGCTGGTGAAACAGCTGGTGAATGCTTTGTTGGTTGAGGCTCCAGATCCTAATAATCTAAAGGAAAAGAAGGTTGCTACTTCACAATATAAGCAGAGAAGCACATGTCTAGAAGCCAATAAATCCTGTGGATTGTCTCCTATGTTCAATGGTAATAGTCAGTGATTAACTATGGCAACCACATAAACATAGGATGCTGAGGCTCAGACTTGTAGAAGTAAAGTACGGGTTATCCTGCCATGGGTATTATACCCTCAGTGAGGTGGCAAGAAGCAGAATGAGGAATGAGGAAAGGAAACTGCTAATGTGTTGTGGATGTGATGGTCATGGTATATACTCATACTTTCTTCCTTGTGCAAATATATTAACTAATCTTTTCTTTTTCAAAAGATTCTATTTATTTATCTTTAGAGGGGAAGGGAAGAAAAGAGGGAGAGAAATATCAATGTATGGTTGCCCCTTATGTGTCCCCTGCTGGGAACTGGCCTGCAACCCAGGCACATGCCCTAAATGGGAATCGAACCACAGTTGTTCAGTTCGCAGGCCTGCACTCAATCCACTGATCTACACCAGCCAAGGCTAATATTTTCTTTAAAAAATTACTTTGCCCCGTTATTTTATATAGAGTATATGTTTGGTGATTAACAATTTAGTTATGGTTTCTTAATACAAAATTACAGTTAGCTAGAATAGGGGGTCAGCAAACTTTTTCTATAATGGGTCTAACTATAAATATTTTAGACTTTGGAAGCTATACTGTATCTGCAGCAATTACTCAGCCATTGGAGCACAAAATCCAGCATAGAAAACGCACAAATAAATAAGCATGGTTGTGTTGCAATAAAACTTTACTTACAAAAAATGACTGGGGGACCAGATTTAACCTGGAAGCTGTAGTTTGACAAATTCTGAACTAAAGGATAAATGTGCATCAAGATATTTAGAGTCACTAGTGAGGTTTTGATTCTCCCCTTTGTGAAGACAGTAAGGAATTCTTGCATTTCATTTTATGGGAAAATCTTTTGGTTGCCATTGTTATGTTGAAGTTTAATTATAAGACTTTGTGAACCCAGCTAAGTAAGTGAACTGTGAAAGTGAACAAAGTTGCTTACTCAATTTCCAATCCTAGTTCTTTTTATCATGCTTTTCTATACATTAGAGAGTGGAAAGTCAACACTTCAATTCTAAAAATCTCTGTTGGCTGGGACTTTACATGTAACCTAAATGCCGCCAAGAAAAGACATCCATTCAAAACCTGAGAGTAGAAATGAGTAAAGGGAAGGATAGCAGCTCAAGCACATTAGATCTTCAGAGAATCACAGCGGCACGAGTGTCTGGTTCTCTTAGGGCTGATCCAGTGAAGATTTTATTATGTGTCCCTAAAATCACTGGAGTTGAGCAGAAAGCAGCGTTGCAGGGGAAATGCACTGAGCAGCTCTGGGCAGGACTGGAGATTTCTTCAGGTGGCAGGGTTTCCAACAGTTGGCACCCCAAGTTGGTTTACTGCCCTCCAAGAAAGTAGAATACTAAAAATACTACTTTTTATTATGTGAATCTCCCCTCTTCTGAATAAGGACTCTCTTTTAATAATTTTTTTATTACCCACAAGCTAGTTTAATACCTAACACACAGCATATTATGCCATGTGTAATGCACACCCATGTTTTGGGCCCAAACTTTTAGGGAAAAGATCTTTCGTTTTAATTTGTAATTCAGTGTTTTATTTATTTATATCTAGAGGCTTATGTTTTATGTTATGAAAGAACTTTAGCATTTATTTTTTGAACATATCATGGGACAAGAAATTTTATGTAACAAATAATTACAAAACACAAGAACGGACAGATACAAGGTATTTCAGGTACTACCCACGTGTAATAAGCATTGTTTTTTTCCCTCAAAAATTTGAGCAAAAAAGTGCACAGTATACATGGCAGAATATGGCAGTTGTTACACATTAAAATGTAGCAAATTAAAATGAGTGCCGCATTAGCATCCTGAAGGGAAGAGCCTATTGGCTGACGTGTGTGTAAGGCTAAGAACACTGCAATGGTTGTGTCAACGTCATTTCCCCCAGATCAGCAACTTCAGGGGCTTCCACAAGGAAATTCAATAACATAAAGGCTTTCTAATAAGGCTCGTAAGACCAAAGGCACATATTTTGTTAGGCTAAAACTTTACCTTTCACGGACAGAACCATACCTCCAGAGACAGCACTGCTACATGGTGTGTGTATAAAATCATTGATTTACATTTATAATCAGCCATGAAATAACTGACATTAAACACCTCGATGGCAAAGTCTAGATATTGGAGAAGAAAGCAGTTATTGTATATCTATCATGTATTATATATGTATTATTGTGCATCTCTAAATATACGTTCTTATTTAATCCCCACAACTCTACAAAGTGTATGTTGTTCCATCTCCACAACCCCACAAAATAGGTATCATGAGAAAAGCAGGAGCGGGGCTGGTTAAGTAACTACTAATGGACATTTACTGAAATGCCATTCCTAGAATGGATCATTCTCCCCATTGGCTCAGGCCTTGCGTAAGATCTTCCATTTGCCTATAATGTTGTGCAGGCTTGGTTTCAACCAATTATTATATATCCATCCTTCATATATCAGCTTAAATATTGCTTACTCAGATCAACTTCCCCTGATTCCTCCGCCAACAGAATCAGGTGTGTCATTCCTCCCTGTATCTTTTCTTCTCTGCACACATCACAGTTTTCCACTATTCACTGTGTGGCCATTGGATTTGTCTATCTCTCTGCTACCATGAAGGCTCATTGGGGCTTCCTAGATCTTTGTATCCTCTGTGTGGTGCCGGCACAGAGCTGGCATACAGTAGGTCCTCAGTAAATATATCCTGGGTGGGTAGATAGATGGATGGTTCAATATCATGTGCCAGAAGTACTGCTAAACACTTTACCATAACTATTTCATTCAATCTTCACAATTTATGTCCTATTTTTATACCTATTTTGCAAATGAAGAAGCTGAAGAGTAGAACAGAACTGAGTGACAGAACTGAGATCTGCCACGTCCACAGTTGGATCCCTTCCTTGACAAAGTCAGGAGGGGAGGTCCAAGACTTCAAAGAAGCATTTTCCAACCTGGTGGACGTGGCATGGAGGGCATGTTTACCCCCCCGAGTCAATTTTAGACATATCTAAAATGCAGAATAAGAATAAGCCCCCTGTGACAGCCTAACCAAGGCAGACAGCCAAGTTGCTGTTCAGACCAAGAAGCATAGTAACAGTAACTGCAAAAG
Source organism: Artibeus jamaicensis (assembly GCF_021234435.1). Lineage (NCBI taxonomy): Eukaryota > Metazoa > Chordata > Mammalia > Chiroptera > Phyllostomidae > Artibeus > Artibeus jamaicensis. Next base: position 36,156,994 of record NW_026522030.1, on the reverse strand, counting down.
CCAACGAATCCGAAATCGCTTGCCAGCTGAAATCGCTTGCCAGCTAGAATAGTATAAAAGCTTCAACCTTACTTTCAATAAAGGTCTTCAGAGCATCACCTGCCTTGAGCTGTGTAGTTGCCTGGAGTTGCCCATCTGCGCCAACTCCTACCTTCACCTCGAGGGGACCCTTAGACCCGCTGCGGCTGGACCGCGGCAGAGATCCAAGTCTGGCAACTTTCTGTTACACCATATTATTAGTATACATATTAATTAGCATCACCAGATAGAGTTGTATTGCTCTTCATGTGAAAGTGAAGAATAAGTCATTATAAGACAAATAATAACAAGTATAGTTTTATCACATGTGAAGGCTGCTACAAATGGAAGAAACAGTATCAGGGCGACACTTGAGATTCTTTTCACACTTTTGTGGAAGGAAGAAAACACAAGAGCTATCAGGAAACTGTGGTATAAGAACTTTAGAAATAGCTCAACAAATCCTTCTATATACATTGAATTTCAATAGCATCATCATTTCAAAGAGTGATCATTTTGGACTTCAGCAAAAATAAAAGACACTAAATAAAAAAAACTATAAATTGATAGGTAAATTATCTTCCATACAACCTCACAATTTTTGAAATATTTTTTCATAAATTCCATCATCGGGATTATGTTACTTGTAAATAAATTTTTGTTTGTGAATATATCTATTCAGACATAAATTTATGTAAGTACATAATGTGGAGCTTTTTGTTTGTTTATTTGTTTGGTTTGTTTGTTTATCATTTTTTATTGTTCAACTACAGTTGTCTCCACTTTCCCACCACCACTTTCCCCTGCCCCACCCACCCCCACCTCCCATCCTCCATTCTTCCCCACTTTGGCATTGTCCATGGGTCCTTTACACATGTTCCTTTATGACCCTTTCTCTTCTTTCCTCCACTATCTCCCTCTCCCCTACCCTTTAGGTGCCCATCAATAAATGAGTGGATCAAAAAATGGTGGTACATTTACACAATGGAATATTACGCAGCAGAAAGAAAGAAGGAGCTCCTTCCATTCGTGACAACATGGATGGATCTGGAGAGCATTATCCTAAGTCAGATAAGCCAGCCAGTGAAAGACAAATACCATATGATCTCACCTATAAATGAAACCTAATCAACAAAGCAAACAAGTGAGCAAAATATAACCAGAAACACTGAAACAAAGAACAGTTTGTTTGTTTGTTTGTTTGTTTGACTTTTACAATCTCTTATTTTCTATCTATGTACATCAGCCCTTACTCTCATCCCAAGAGTATCCATTTTTACAACCCAGTCTATATCCTTTTATATATTATTTATGCTCAGATAATTCTATTTAATCATATACATTATATGATATATATAGATAGATAGATAGATACACACTCATCTACACATTATAGGGACAAAGTTTTTTGGTCATTGCTTTACAAGAGAGAGCTAACATTATTTATGCTTTTCTGCATCCTGCTTTTCTCCTTCAACTTCCTATGGAAATCCTTCCAACTCGATTGGGATTGCTCTAATTCATTGTCTTTTAATGACTACATAGTACTCTAAGATCTGCATATATTGTGTAATTTATTCAGTTCTGCTCCTATTGAGAGGAAATATTCTTTTCTCATGGGCCACTAGAGAGCAGCCTTGGAGCAGAGTCAGGCTCAGCAGAGACTAGTTTGGGGCAAAGATTAGAGATATATTTGTTACTAAATTTGCCTCTTCATCCTCACTGTCCTGATTAAGGTTTTGTGGATTCTCAGCTCAGGGAGAAAGCCCAGAATTCTCTATCTTTCCCAAGCAGTATCTTAACCATCCCAGCCCCTCTAGGATGATAACAGACTTGCCACAGTTGTTCACAAGCCCAGAGGGAAGAGACTCTGCAGAAATATTATAATAGGCATAACCAACAAGGACAGCCACTATCACTGCTATCACTGCGATTACTGTAGTTTATGGACAACAAAACATGGCCAGTCATCAGGCTAAGACCTAGAAAAACGTTATCTCACTTTATATTCTCCACAATCCTGTGAAGTTATCACAACTAGTATTCCACTATACAAATAAAGTGTGTAGTACAGAGATAACAAACACACAGAGACTCAGACCCTCCCGAGATTCCAGGGATTTTCCCCACGTCTGTGTATTAACTCTGTTGCTGCTGGGTGGCCCCTCCTGAATCTCTATCTCCAACTCCCGGCACCACCTATCTCAGTCCAAATTCAATCCAAATTCCCTGCAGTTTCCCCCAAACTGCAGAGTTCCTGTGACTTGGCATTTGCTATCACTGCTTCCTCACATGTGTTCCTCAGCTTCCCAGGAGCAGCGCCTTGAGCCCCACCAACCCTCTATCTGGGAGACAAACTGCTCCTTCTTCCAGTAGTCATGTTACAGTTTGCCCTGACTGTGGAGCTTCCCCGGGTAGACTTAAATACTCCTTATATCTCAAAATAATGAGAAAAGGTACTTACTTATCTAATCCCTTTTCTGAAAAGACAGTTCTAGAGCCAAGCCTTACTGCTCTTAGTATCCCTGTGCCTGGCACAGCACTTGGCACATAGCAGATGTTCTCTATATACTCATAAATGAAAAAATGACTCTGAATGTGCCGTGAAGGCTCTCTTAAAAATCCGGAGTCAAACCCAGTTCTTAGCAGCATAAAATAAATAATAGAAGCCAACAGACTTGTGTTCCTTCTTTTCGGAGGATTGGCTCACAGAGGATTTCTGTGACCAAGCCCATCAGCAGCAAATAAGGAGCTTCTGGCTTTTGTTCTGCAGCTGAGCCTGCAGTGCTAACTTTGCCTGTAGATCCAGGTAGTTAAAAATTGAAGAAAGAGAGAGTGTGTTAGGCTATTCACATCTGCCTAGAGTCTGCTATTAGTTGCTGCTGAGAAATAACATGAAAATTTTTATTAGAGCAAAGAGCACTTCAGGCTCCAGAAGTACACAGCAGCTGTTGAAGGGGAAAAGAGAAAGAAAATTCACCTTTCATCAGAAAAATGTGTGATAAAAGTGGACTTTTTTTTCTGTAAAAACACATGAAAAAACTGTTTGTCTTGCTTGGTCTTACTTATTATTTCCTCTTGCAAAAGGCTTATCAGTCCTCCTGGTAAAAGAAATGAAGACTCAGCGATGTGAAAGCCACAATTAGAAGTTTTCTTCCTTATATGGTGTTTCTTCACTATAACCTCCCGACGCTACTAATGAGAATGCCCAATTATTACAGGTATTGCTGTTCAATCATACAACATTTTCTGACAGTTCATTCTAGTGGGAGGCTGGGTTTTTGCAGGATTCTTTGCTCAGAAATACAGTTGAGTAGTTATAGTTTAAGTGGAATTTGCAGCCACAAATGCATATATATTCAGCGGCATTGCAAGGAGAACTTGGGCGATTCTTCCCCCTTCTCTGACAGAAATTGACTTTCTACTTTTTTGCATGTTTCAAGTCTAATCAAATAGAAATACATGTATTTTCCTCTCTATCTCCTGAGCTTAAATGCATTTTTAATAACAGAATTAGAGATTTGGATGGGATCTCTAAATGTTATCTGCCTCACACAGGCAGAACTCTAACCTAACTAATCCCTGAAAGCATCCACTTTTCCCAGAAATATCTCAAAAGGACATCGTACACCAGTGCATCCTGCTATCTCTTGGCACAATTTGCTTCCTTGAGGCTGGAATACCATTGTCTTCATTTCCTCTACTGCTCAAGTAGGAGTTTAGCTTTTCCATTGCCTTCATTTCCTCAGCTGCTCCCCTAGAAGCTTAGTTCTTTTCCATTGTCTCCAGAGTCGCTGTAGGCTTTTAGACTGTGGAGATAGATGTCTGCAGACAGTTTTGCGCTGTTTTGTGCCTCCGTATCTTTTCACAACCGGTGCCATCTGCCTGGAAATCTCCTCACCTATGATTCACCCTCTCCCACAATAAGAAATCCTGTTGAATTTCCAACACCCAGGTGCTTTGTGAAGAGCCTCCTCATCTCCACATTCTGTCACTGACCACCCTAGGCCATTAATTACTAGTTCCTCAGTGCTACCAGCAGGTCTTTTAAAACTGTGCTATTTAAAATGTAGTCTTGCCCTGGCTGGGGTAGCTCGGTTGCTTAGCACATCGTCCCAATATGCCAAGGTTGCAGGTTCAATCTCTCACAGGGTACCTACAAAAATCAACCACTGAATGCATAAATAAGTGGAACAACAATGTTTCTCTCCCCACCAAAAAATAAACAATTAATTAAATTAAAAGAAAATATAGTCCTTAGACCAGCAACAACTGCATAAATTGGGAGATTATTAACACTGAGCGCTCATATATCTGGGAGTGGGGCCTGGGAACCTGGGGTTTGACAAGCTTGGTTAAATTTAAGCAGTATTCTACAGTAGTGTAATCTCAGATAACCTTTGGCAATTCTGGATTTAATACCCTTGATAAAAGAGAAGGTTCATGACATGGAGTTACCATCTCACTGAAGAAAACTGGAACAGAATCCTGTGGAGGACGTTTACTGGAAGAGTCTATAATAACCCTGACTCTGCAGCTCACTGAAAATGCTGCTCTTCATTCTTGCGTACAGACATATTTTGAGGGAGGAATTATGTGGCAAATTTGGAATATCAGGAGTAAACATTTTTGCCCTTTTAACATTGGGTTGACATTATTCTTTTGAATGTTTGTGTTCTATTAGCTATAAAGTGTAGGTCCATCTCTCACTCATCTCAGAACGAATGAGTACATGTCCTGACCCCTAGTGAGCATTGAGATGTTAACCGAAACGATGAATGAGTAAGTGTCCATACGGAGTATTTCTTTCTAAAAGCTCACTGCCTGTGTTAGATAATACGGCCTCAAAATGTAGTTTTGGTTTGGTCTCTACAAATAGTTTTGTCTCATGCTACTGTTTTCAAGGTCCCTGGACTAACAAGCTGCATCAGTATTTCCTGGGATCTATTTTCTGTACAGATTCCTAGGTTCACCACAATATTGTATCCAGATCTCCAATTTGTGATATCCAAAATCCCAGGTGATTCTTACGTAGACAAAGTTAAGAGAACCACTGGGTTATGTGGTTACCCCAATTCGTAGCACTCTAAAATCGATCATTAACCACAGAATAAGAGGGGAAGAAATCCCTAACCAAAAAATTCATTATTAAAATTCAGTAGAGGAGGAGTCCTGATGAGATAGAAAAGAAAGAAAGAATTCCATGGAGACATTGCATTATGCAAAGACCCGAAGGGTCCCATGAGTGCCACTGCAGGTCTGGATTGAAATCCGTACCTCTGTCAATGGTTGCTTTGGGAAGTGGGAAACAGTCTTGCTAAGCCATCCCTTATGTAAGAAACCAGTGAAGTATACTCCCAGGAATTTAAATCGACAAAAGGAAAACAAGCAAAGGAAGTTGAGGGATTGTTTAAAAAAGAAAAGAAAGGAAAAAGAGCCAAACAGAGTTATAAATTATTCCCAAGCTACAGAGGCCCAGCAGACACCGATTGACCATGGTATGATTTCAAGGGGTCGCAAACTCCATTTCCGTTCCGAGAGGCCCTGGAGATGTGCTGTTCCACAATTTGAGAAAACACCTACATTATAAATACCCCGAGGATAAAAACACATGGCTTAAATTCAAAATAAAATATAGAAACCTAGTGGTGAGGCTGTGTAGTTTTTTCTTTCTAAATTACCCCATAAAAATAGAGCCAAACCAAAAAGCCGCAACGGTAGTTAAGTTATTCTCATGAACCCTGGAATATGAGTAAGTGGGGACAAGTCACCAAGACCCATGTAGTATCAACATCTACACCGGAAGAAGCCAAGGAAGGTGAAGGAGCTTCTAACAGATCTGAGAATAAGATAACTTCAAACTGACAGTATATATTGGCCGGGGGGGGGGGGGGGGGAGGTGAAGGCGGAATGGGCAGCCTATTTGAGGACTGCGGCTGAACTGGAAGGGTTGTTTGCAAGTGAGTGCGATAGGATGGCACTAAGGTTTTAAGAGACTGGATTAATCTGGGATTTAGGAACTGTGGAAACTAATTTGCCAAAGGGATCCCCCAGGGCAGAGCTCCACAGCCAGGAGCAACTTCTGGGAATAGAACCCAAACTGACCCAAGACGCGTGTGGGAGGGGAGGTCCACAGAAAGTGAGGATGAGGAACAAACAATGAGATCTCCGAAAGTATGAAAACATATTTTTAACAAAAAATAAATAAACAAAAAGACAAAATTTTACAGCAGTGGAGCTAGGAAAAAATATTTTTTGAAACAAAATGAAAGCAAAAAGCCTAGAAAAACAAATCTCTGCAGCAATCCTGACCTATTCCTTTCTTCTAAAAGCTGAGGAAAATTAATCTCATGTAAAAATGAGCAACACAAAAGAATCATAATTGAATTCTATGTATTTTTATAAGAAAATTAGGCATAGGGAAACATTTTGATAGATAATAAAAGCACTCCTGGAAAATTCCCAAAGAACAGATAAAAACCATAACCTAATATTTTCAAATAAACTAATGGAAGTTTTTTAAATGATCAATTATATGAAAGAACAGCATAAATAAGAATTAGAGAAACTCAAAATTGAGGTGAAAAAAACTAAAGACAAAATAAGAAAAATTTTTAGTTATTGGAAAATATAAAACCTGTATTACATCACAAAAGAAGATATCTGAGTGGCCAATAATAATGTGGAAAAAACACTCAATGTGCCCTGGCTGGTGTGGCTCTGTGGATTGAGTGCCAGCCTGCCAATCAAAGGGTCACAGATTCAGTTCCCAATCAGGGCACATGTCTGGGTTCCTGGCCAGGTTCCCAGTAGGGGGCACATAAGGGGCAACCACACATTGATGTTTCTCTCCCTCTTTTTCTTCTTCTCTTCCCTGTTCTCTAAAAATAAGTAAATAAAATCATTTTTAAAAATGCTCAGTGTTGCTAATCAGAATTTCACATTTAAACCACAGGATATTATATACCCACTGGAATGGTTAAAATGGAAAAGACTGATAATACCAAGTGCTGACAAGGATATAGCACTACTAAAATTCTTATACAATGCTAGCGTGAATGTAAAATTGTACAGCTTCCTTAGAAGCTGTTTGGCAGCTTTTAATAGAGATTAAAAAATACATCTGCCCTATTATCCAACATTTTGGTTCCTAGATATTTTCCAAGAGCAATTAATACATATGTTCTCACAAAGGTTTATATAAGAATATTCATCACAGCTATAATTCATAATAGCCAAATATCTGGAAACAACACAAATGCTCATCAACAGAAAAAAGAATAAATTGTGATATACATCAACTGCTGATATATACTATGACAGATATTATGTTGGATATTTTGGATGTATTGGGTATTGTATCAGATTTTTTTTATAAATCTCAAAAAAAAGCATTACCTTCAGTGAAAGAAGCCAGACATGAGTATTCATACTGTTATGAATTCATTAAGTTAAAATTCAAGGTCAGGCAAAAATAATCTATGGCAATAGAAGTCAGAATAATGGTTACCTCTCTTTAAAAGTAAGGGTTTTTACTTGAAAGAAGCATGAGGAAACTTTCTGGAATAATGGAAATGTTCTGTATCTTGCTCTGCTTGACAGTTACAGACAGATTTATGCATATATGAGCCAGGGTACCACAAGACCACTCCCAAGTTCAATGAGGAGGACACACAGAAGTCAGCATATGGTCATACTATAATTTCATATGGGTGCAAAGTATAAATTAGCAAACAGAAAAAGCACATGGGACAAAGTTTAGAGTAAACCAAGAACGAGTTTTCAAGAGACCACTTCCAGACAAGTCACACAAAACTAATTCCTGCAGCAACAAGTTGTGATATGTGTAAAGTGTTTTCTCCCAGAGAAACCCATTAGACAGCCAGTGCCAGGGGTTTTACTAGGAGCTACTCACAAAGGGAGCTTCTGCCAAGCATTTACCAAAATTTCAGACTCTCAGAAGGAAAGTATAAATAAGTTCATCATAAATCATGTTGTTTCCATAAATACATAATGAGCCATTCTTATCAGGAGAACAATACAAGCCTTCCTTATATTCAAGTTTCTAGATGCCAGCAAAGGGCCAACCTTACAAACAGACCTTTTAAAAGATAGTAGTCAGGCCTGCTATGCTAATTTTTTTCTGCACAATATAAAAAAAAAAACTTACCACACTGTGCATTTAAGATGTTGCTGTTTAGCATGGATGGATCTGGACAGTGTTATGCTAAGTGAAATAAGCCAGTTAGAGAACGACAAGTACCATGTGATTTCAGTCATATATAGAATCTAATGAACAAAATAAACTAGCAAACAATATAGAAACAGACTCATAGAGAACAGACTGACAGCTGTGAGAGGGAGAAGAGTTGCAGGGTTGGATGAAAAAGGTGAAAAGATTAAGAAAAAAATTCATAGACAGACAACAGCACAGTGATTACCAGAGGGAAAGGGGTGTGGGGGAGGTAGAAGAGAGTAAAAGGGGGATAAACAGTGATTGGAGGAGACTTGACTTCGGGTGTTGAACACATAATACAACATAAAGATGATACATTGATCAATTGTATCAATTGATATGGACTGATATGATAAGATCAGTACTTTCTGAAACAGGTCAGATGAAAAACCACTGGGCTCTAGGTAAGGTCAGAGTGCCCTCTACTGAAATAGGAAGCAAGAATTAGAACACAAACTATTCTAACTCTGCCTACATGAAAATATTCTCTACACCCTTCTAGTTGTAGAACTGAATAATCTTCCTCTCCTAGCAATAATCGATCTTGACCCTTGTTGAATTCTCATGTTCATTGGGAGACAATAAAGGAGAATCAAAGAACATCAATCAAATAGATGTGAACATCCCAAAGGCCAAACAGACTTAGACTGACTAACATGTAAAACCTTTTCCTGCTGACTGATGGGCTATCAAAATCCAAGGTGTATTAGCCTAGGCCATTCCACAGGGTGACAGCAACACTGGAGTCCCTAGCAATCTACTATGTGTTTTTATTCTCCCCGCTGCAACATGGATAAAAAGAAACTTTTAGCAGCTTCAACCTGAGTCTTGGCTTCTCACCTTTCTCCCTGAACAACATGAGCTTCAGCACACACTCCAGCTTCTCCACAAGCTACCAGATCCTGGGCCTCATGCAGTCACCCAGCTACCAGTCCGGCCAACCAGCAATGCAGCCAGTGTCTATGCAGGCACCAGGGGCTCAGACTCCTGGCTCTCTGTGTCCTACTCCACCAGCTTGCAAGGCAGCTGAGGATCCAGTGGCCTGGCTGCAGGGATGGCTGGGGGTCTGGTGGGCATAGGGGGCATCAGAGTGAGAAGGAGACTATGCAATGCCTGAATGACCATCTGGCCTCCTACCTGGAGAGGGTGAGAAGCCTGGAGGCTGGTAATTGGAGACTGGAGATCAAAATCTGAGAATGCTTAGAGAAGAAGGGACCCCAGATCAGAGACTAGGAGCATTATTTCAAGACCATCAAGGGCCAGAGGTCTCAGATCTTTGTAAATTCTGTAGACAATGCCCTCACCATTCTGCAGATTGACAATGCCTGTCTTGCTGCTGAGGACTTCAGAGTCACGCATGAGACAGAACTGGCCATGTGCCAGTCTGTGGAGAATGATATCAATGGGCTCTGAAAGGTCAGTGATGACACCAATATCACTCGGCTGCAGCTGGAGACAGAGATTGAGGCTCTCAAGGAGCTGCTCTTCATGAAGAAGAACCATGAGGAGGAAGTAAATGGCCTACGAGACCAGATTGCCAATTCTGGGTTGACCATGGAGTTGGTTGTCCCCAAATCTCAGGACCTTGGCAAAATCATGGCAGACATCTGGACCCAGTATGACGAGCTGGCTTGGAAGAACCAAGAGGAGCAGGATAAGTACTGGTCCCATCAGTTTGAAGAGAGCACCACAGTGGTCACCTCATAGACCACTGAGATAGGTGCTGCTGAGATGACACTCACAGAGCTGAGATGTACGGTCCAGTCATTGGAGATCAACCTGGACTCAATGAGGAATCTGAAGGTCAGTTTGGAGAACAGCCTGAGGGAGGTGGAGACGTGCTATGCCAGCAGATGGAATGACTCAATGGGACCCTGCTGCACCTGGAGGCAGAGCTGGCCCCAACCTAGGCAGAGGGGCAGTGCCAGGCCCAGGAGTATGAGGCTCTGCTGAACATTGAGGTCAAGGTACAGGCTGATATTGCCACCTACTGCAGCCTACTGGAATAAGGGGAGGACTTCGATCTTGTCCATGCTTTGGACAAGAGCCCTGCCTTACAAGCCACCCAAAAGATCACAACCCACAGGATTGTGCTTGGCTGAGTGATGTCTGAGGTCAATGACACTGAAGTTCTGAGGCATTAAAGGCAGCAGAAGTGGGACATTTCTTAGCAGAACAGGAGGCCAATAAAAAGTTCATTGAAAGAAAAAAAAAAGAAAATTTTACAATAATAAAAAAGTGGATAAAAAGAAGTTCAACCATGAAAGACAGAGGAAACTTTACTTCTTTACTCACTAAACCAAAAAAGTCGATCTGTACTGCATGATCCCAATTATATGACATTTTGAAGAAGGTAAAACCACAGAGAGAGTAAAAAGATCAGTGGCTGCCAGAGACTGAATAGGCAGAGCACAGAGAGTTTTCAGGCCCATGAAACTATTCTGCATGATACTATAATGGTGGATACATGGCATTACACATTTGTCCAAACACATAGAATGTACAATACCAGGACACAACCCTAATGCACACTATATGGATGTTGTGTGATAACAGTGTGTCCATGTAGGCTCACCGATTGTTGACAAGCATTATCAGGGGATGTTGACCATCAGGGAAGAGGTTTCCTGGTTGGAGAACGGAGATATATACAGGAACTTTGTACTTTCTGCTCAATTTTGCTGTGAGTCTAATATTGCTCTAAAAAATAAAGTCTATTTAATACAGAAAAATCAATTCAGGCTAAATTCTCCATAAGGGCAGGTCTCAGCAGGCCAAAGATCATAAAAAAATTGTTTGTCCTGCAATCTAAAAAGGCTGTAGATAAGAAGAGAGAATGTCTGTTTCATGAGCTGTGTGGCAGTGTGAGCTTCAGAGAAAGCCACCTTATTTCTTTCTCCTTGTCCAGTCTCCCCACCAAGCAGCAACCTCTAGAGACAGTGACCATCATTAGAAGGGGTTTAAATTTCCAATTAGTAGAAATGGAAGCATTCACTCCAAAGTAGCAATGATTTTAATCCTCTTATTTTTAATATACACCCCAAACTGTAGAACTCAGACTGACATTCAGACTAAATGACGACACCAGAAGGAGAAGTGACTGTCTTAAGGTCCATCCTCCAACAGCCTGGGTGTGCCTGGCCCCGAAGACTGGCCATGTGCTATGACATGATGTTTATTTGCTCCTTGAAACAGAAAAAAACGGAGGCAATCTGGTGGCTTGTAAAAGTAGAAGTTCTACAATAAGTGACTCTTTAGCAAATGTGTTACGTTATGGCAGAAAGCAGGGCTGCTCAGTGTCAACAGCTTTCCCTTGGGTTGAATTACTTTATCTGAAGTCTGTTTCCCACTTTGAACTAGCTTCCCAAAATGAATCCCCTATTTTGAAACAATGTGATTAATAAGTCTTCAAAACAATGTCCCAGGAGGAGTAATAGTCATGTACTTAACTGGCATTTAGAGCAATGTAATTAATAGTGTTAGAAATTTTTCTAGGCTCTTTAATTATGGATGAGGCTAAATATTTCATTACTCCTGGAAGATTAACATGCTAGCACACATGAAAAGGGAAGAGGGAGGTCTCTTAGGACAGGTGCTGAATGCCTTCCTTGCAATAAACATCTACAGCCACCATGAGCTGCGACATCTGGTAGAAATTTTTTAGCAATGAACATCTGGAACTTAATTTGGTACAGTAGTAGAAACTTCTTTCATTAAAAAAAATCCTCTTTATTCAAAGTAATTTGCAAACTCTCATAATCCACTCTCACCCCACACCCAGCCCTGGGGAAAAAATTTTCCATAATGCCTACTGTGAAGCATTGTAAACAAAAAATCTCTGTAGTGTTTACCCTCAGAATTTCTTCACTTTGCAAAATAATAACTGAATACAATTTGAGCAAGGTTATGTCAGTTTCTTCTTTCTCATTTCAATCCATAGATGAGCTCTGGCTTTATCATTAGAGTGACCTATCCTGGCACTTCAGTTTATTAGTCCATGTTGTCATCTATTCCAGGGCCAGTGAATTTAACAGCATGTAGGAAGGTGTGGAGCAAGGTCGGGGAGGAGAGGCAGCTGGGAGTTCATTTGTGTTCCTTGTGTATACTGTTCTTTGCCTGTGGAAATGGCTTTTGTGACTGCTTTTTTCCAAGTTCAGTGGATGGCTCCTCTGCAAATAGCTGCGATCAGCAAGCACTCTCTTGTTTGTGAGACCCAACGAGTATTTCCTGGAGATAAAGATGGCTTAGATTCCAGTACAACGTAAAACATACTCCAAGACACTTTTTTTAAAAGATTTAATTTTTTAAATATATTATATTAATTATGCCATTACAGTTGCTCTATTTCCCCCCTTCATTCCCCTCCACCCTCCACACCCCCTCCCCCACCATTCCCCCCTTTAGTTTATGACCATGTGTCTCAAGTTCTTTAGATTCTATATTTCCCATAATATTCTTGCCCTCCCTCCTATCTATTTTCTACCTACCGTCTATGTTACTTATTTTCTGTACCTTCTCCCCCCTTCTCCTTCTCCCACTACCCTGTTGCTAACCCTCCATGTGATCTTCATTTCTATGGTTCTGCTCCTGATCTAGCTGTCCTCTTAGTTTGCCTTGGTTTCAGGTGTGGTTGTTAATAACTGTGAGTTTGCTGTCCTTTCACTGTTCATCTTTTTTATCTTCTTTTTCTTAGGTAAGTCCCTTTAACATTTCATATAATAAGGGCTTGGTGATGAGGAACTTCTTGAATTTGATCTTATCTGAGAAACACTTTATCTGCCCTTCCATTCTAAATTAAAGCTTGGCTGGATAGATCAATCTTAGATGTAGGTCTTTGGATTTCATGACTTGGAATACCTCTTTCCAGCCCCTTCTTGCCTGCAAGGTCTCTTTTGAGAAATCCACTGACAGTCTGATGGGAACTCCTTTGTAGGTGACTGTCCCCTTATCTCTTGCTGCTTCTAAGATTCTATCCTTCATTTTAATCTTGGCTAATGTAATGATGATGTACCTTGTGTGTTTCTTCTTGGGTCCAACTTCTTTGGGACTCTCTGAGCTTCCTGGATTTCTTGGAAGTCTATTTCCTTTGCCAGATTGGGGGAGTTCTCCTTTATTATTTGTTCAGATAAGTTTTCCACTGGTGGCTGTTCCTCTTCCCCTTCTGGTACCCCTATAATTTGGATGTTGGGATGTTTAAAGATGTCCTGAAAGTTCCTAAGCCTCTCCTCATTTTTTTGAATTCTTGTTTCTTCATCCTTTTCTGTTTGGTCATTTTTTTCCTCCTTCTTGTCCACTCCTTTGATTTGAGTCCCAGTTTCCTTTCCATTATTATTGGTTTCCTGTGTATTTCCCTTCATTTCAATTAGTTTAGCCCTCATATGTTCCTGTAATTTGTGAGTAAAATCAACCAGTTCTGTGAGCATCCTGATCACCAGTGTTTTGAACTGTGCATCTGAAAGTTTGGCTATTTCTTCATTGCTTAGATTTATTGGCTCTGGGGCTCTGAGTTGTTCTTGAACCATGTTTTGATCTGTTTGTGCCTCTTATGTATGAGGAGTGGAGCCTTATATGTTCACCAGGGCGGGGCCACCCAGGTCGCAGGTTTGTGACGCTGTATGTGGGGGCGGGGTCAGAGAGGACAATGGTGGTTCCCTACGATGCTTCCAGCCAATGGGGCCTGTGCAGTCCGTCTCACTGCTTGCTCCTTCACCGGTTTATCTGCGCACGAATGTGTGACCACGATCAGCCCTCAGTGGGTCCACCACCTTGCACCCTCAGTGGGTCCACCCGCTTCTCCACACCTGGGATCCACCCATGGCTGCCGGTACACCTGGGTCACGGGCCCAGATGGGTCTGGTGGATCTTTCCTGCCTGACCCTGCTCTGCTGCTGGCTCTGTCCCTCTTACTGGTTTGGATTAAGGGTTCATTGTTGTCAGACTTCCGTGTAGTTCAATTTTCTGTGGTTTAGCTGCGTTTTTGTTGCTAAAACTTTGTTGTTTTTAAACTTAGTTATGTGAGAAGGCACAGTGCTTCCACCTATGCCTCCATCTTGGCGGAAGTCTTTAAGATTTTATTTATTTATTTTTAGAGGGGAAGGGAAGGAGAGAGGGAGAGAAATATCAATGTATGGTTGCCTCTTATGTGTCCTCTGCTGGGAACTGGCCTGAAACCCAGGCCTGTGTCCTGACTGGGAATTGAACCTCAATCCTTTGGTTCACAGGCCCACAATCCACTGAGCTACACCAGCCAGGGCCCAAGACACTTCTTGAATGAAGTCAGGATATTTAAACAAAACCCAACAGAGAGACTTGAGATAAAATGGCATTTTTTGCCATCCTTAAATGCTGGGTCCACTGACCTCCAGAAAGCAATAACAAGCCGTTTGATAACATCAACCCCTTTATCAGTCTGAAGGGTGGCAGGCTGCCCCATAAAATGAAAGGCTGGAAGCTGACATCTAGATTCTGAGTGTCTTTCCCAATCCTTTCTAAACTTGGCCTACAGGCAGTTTCATGTGCAATATAAGCCAAGAAGTACTTCTCAGAATGATTTCCTCTTTCACTGAAACAGATCCTGAAAGGAAACGTTGACTCTGATCCTTCAATGACTGATATTCAGCATTTCCTACCATCAATAACAGCCAACTCATAAAATTAAAAGCGTCCTCAAACTGTTATGACTGTTACAAAAATTTTCTTTCTTCCTTTCATCTATTTGTCCTTATAACAAAATTTCCCTTTGGATCTAATAAATCAGATTCAGTCTGCTAAAATGCTTACTATTTTTTTAATGACTGAAATGTGAATTGATGGCCTGTGAAAACCGTGTTCGGTCCGGAAAAACACATCCCTCTGTTTGGGACCTTTTGAAACAGGAAAGTTACATATGGGAAATATACAATATGGAAACAGTTTAAAGGGGGTGCTCTGAGTCAGTATCAGATGATCTTCCGATAGTCTTCAGCTTTAAGACAAAATGAAACCTAAAGTTGGTTCAATAAAGGAGAACTTCTAGTGGCTTCGTGTCTGTGTGTGTGTACACACCCATATATATGTATATATGTATATATTAGATTGTGGACATGTGTTTTTTAAGGAAAGAAAGCTTGATATAGTTAAAACTTCTGACATGACAAAGGAAGGAAATTGATCTGAGTGTCATTTGCTGTGATCAGTCTCTCATCCAACCCTGATCCCTGGTGTCCCTGTTTGTATCGGAGCCATTTCCTGCATGATAGTACATTCCTGTCTGACACGCCATGCCTGGGAAAAGGCAGGATCATTTACCCCCCACCCGGCAGACACAGCTGTAAGACGTCATCAGAACCCTTTCTGTTTCCGTTGTTGGGTGTTGGCCATTCTGCAGGACTTGCATCTTTCTCTATTAACTTCCTGCTCAGTTAAGGGAAAACCATGGAAGTGTCCAAAAACTTGGTTTCAAGATGAATTGGCAAAGCTCAGAAAAGGAATATGAGAAAGAGGTAGAAATATATTTCAAAGTCCAAGATTTTATAATCAGAATTTTGGAGCCTACAGAAGTTATCTGTTTCCTGCTACTCAAAGTGTGACTAGCAGCACTGGAATCATATGGTTGCTTATTATAAATGCAAAACCTCAGACCCTACCCAAGTCCTACTAAATTAGAACCTGCATTTTAACAAGATACTCAGTGAATTTGTGTGAATTCTAGAGTTGGAGATACATTGATCTAATCCAACTAATTTATTTACAGATAAAGAAACTGAGTCTAAGTAAGTAGCTTGAGCCAAACCATAAGCTATATACATCAGAGAGGTTAGGACTAGACCCTTAAAATGAATGCTCCAGTTAATCTGTGCCAGGCACTATACTCAGTATTTTACACTCAGAGTCTCAATTTAGAAGTATGTGTAAGTAAGAAGTATCCATGAATGCTCACTATGAAGTATGCATAATTATTATGTACAGATTACTGATGGTAAACCAAGGCCTTTGTATGTCAGGTTGACTGGATCTAAGTTTCTGGATCCCAGAAACTTAGGACTTTCTGCCTTAGAATAAGGAGGATATTCCTTGGGAGAAAGAACTTGAATATTCAGGTAATACACAGGCAGAGACCATACCAGCCAAAACACATTTCCATTGTATTCCCATTATTGCCCTGTGCAGATGTCTATATTTGGGAATCTTTGAGGAGAGAGATTCACAAAGTCACATATAACATGGACCAGAGGCTATGGAGGAAGATAAACATTTTTGCTTAATCCCATGTACCATGGAAAGTTTCCCTGTGAGGTCTGTGGGTTTGAGTGTTGATTATGAGCTTCCTCTTTCAAATGAGGAAATGGTAGGGCTAAGAGCCAGAATAACTTGTAAGAAGTCCCCAAGGAAGTCGGGACTAAAACAGGAGACTGAATTGTCACCATGGGACATTCAGATGGCTTAAACTGCACATGTATGAGTGTAAGAAAGAGGCCCCAAGGGAAGGAAATGCACCCCCACAACTGAGTACACAGAGACCGAGTGCAGAAACCTGTCTTCAGTTATTCTGAGGGCCCTTAAAAAATCTAGCCTGAGATCAGCGCACAATAGGCCCTCTCTCCCCTGCCATGTGTGTTCTTCATGAATTAGGAAGAGTTCATGAACTAATCATTATCTGATTTAACCTTCATAAATTTTAATCAGTTAGAGATCATTAATTATCTTAAAAAGATGAAAACTAAGAGACTAGAGAGGTTAAATAACATATTCAAGGTCTCTCCAAAAATAAGGACTGGAGCTTGGGTTCTGGAGCAGCAGTCTACAACATGCTCACAGGCTGAAAGGCTTGCATTTTGCTGTCTGGTATTGGCTCACAATAGCCCATTGTTAAATATTCAGGACTTTCCAAGCTGTTTATTAAATTATTAGTAGTTTGAAATGGTGTGGTGTAAGTATGTGTACCACAGAAATTTTCAAAGTCTACAAATCAGGGCTCCCTTCCCACCACCTGCTGAGAGCCAGTTTATAGAACTGCAGTCTCAGGTGAGCTGCAAAATGTGTCAAGAGAACTGACTTGTAGTTTTATTAGAGGAAAAAAAAAATTTTGTCAGAATTGTCCACCTTAAGCTTGTATAGGGGATAATAGAGGTGGAGTGCTAGATAAATTAAGAATAGGGAAGGGAGGAAGTCAGGAAGGCAGGAAAGAAGGAAGAAATAGAGGAAGGAAGGAAGGAAGGAAGGAAGGAAGGAAGGAAGGAAGGAAGGAAGGAAGGAAGGAAGGAAGGAAGGAAGGAAGGTTGGTTGAGGATGAAAGAGGGAAGGAAGAAGGACATGCTGGGCCAAACACAGATGAATAGTTCAATTTACATTTCCATGGATGCTTCAGGTCATGCAAGAATTATGAATAGAAATTTCTTATTAAGAACAGGAATATAAAAAAGGAAGAATTCAGGGACAGAATGGTAAACAATAGCATAAAATGCATATGGTGATTTTAGAGCTAAGAGAACAAATTAAGAATGAAAACATCATTACAAATTTTATATATAAATTGGAGACCACAAAGGAAACAGTACACACAGCTGAAAATCAAATTACTTACACAGAGAAAAAGCTGAAGGTAATCATAGTGAACAAAGAGGGAGAATGCAAGAGTTGAAAGGAATTGGAGCAGAGTGTCACCACCACTGGCATTCTGTCTTTCTCGCTTGTTCACTCCCTGCCAATTCTCTCTTTCATTCAGATCCCTAGTCCATTCGTCTTACCACTTTTCACTATTCATCAAGCTTTATATACTCACTCCTTTTGTTTTCAGCTTAGATTTATTTAAAATCACACTTCTTAGACTTCTGGTCAAGATGGCAGCATAGATAAATGTGGTGCGTACATTCTCCTATAACCACATCAAAATTACAGCTGAACTTAAGAATGACCATCATTCATAACCACCTGAAATTGAGCTAAACAGAAGTCCTACAACTAAGGATATAAAGAAGAAGCCACATTAAAACTGGTAGGATGGGTGGACAGACAGAACTGGCTATTCCCACACCCACATGTGATGGGTAAAAATCAGGAGGGATATCTCAGCTGTGGAGATCCTCCCTGAGAAGTGAGAGGTCCCTGCCCCAGAGACCTCTCCAGCACAGGGTAAAAAGTCCAGCACACGGTAAATGCTTCAGCACATGGTAAGTCCTCCAGCACAGGATAAAAAGAAGTCCCTATAACTTCTGGATGAAAGAATAGCAAGGACTGTAACTGAGTGAGCTTAAGGGCTTCTGTAGTTCCAGGTGCTCCTTTTAAAGAGCCTACACATAGAATTACACAGACTCATTTGCTCTGACCTCCAGTGCTGGGTCAGCAGCTTGAAATTCACCAGGGACATTATGGGGAGACACTGAATTGTCTGGCTTCAAGATGAGGGTTGGAGTAGATGAAATAGAGGATCAATTTACAGATTTGGATGATATGGAACCAGAGAACACCCAATCTGAAGAGCAAAAAGAAAATATAATCCAAAAAATGAGGGTAGTATAAGGAGCCCCAAGGATAATCTCAGGCATACCAACATGGACCTCATGGGGATGACAGGAGAAGCAAGAGAAAGAAATTGAAAACCTATGCGAAAAAATAATGATGGAAAACTTTCTAACCTGGTTAAAGAAATGCACATACATGTCCAGGAAGTGCAGAGAGACCCCAAACAAGATGAAATCAAAGAGGCCTACATGTAAACACATTGTAATTAAAATGCAAAAAGTTAAAGACAAAAGAGAATCTTAAAAGCAGCAAGAAAAAAGCAGAGAGTTACCTACAAGGGAGATCCCATAAGACTATCAGCTGATTTATCATCAGAAACTTTGCAGGGCAGGAGGGAGTGGAAAGAAATATTCAAAGCAAGGACCTGCAATCAAGATTACCCTACCCAGCAAGGCTATCATTTAGATTCAAAGTAGAGATAAAGAGCTTCCCAGACCAAGAAAAAGCTAAAGGAGTTTATTACCCCAAAACCAGTATATCAAATGTTAAAGGATATTCTTTAAGAAGAAGAAGAAGAAAAAAAAATATATATATATATATATATAATTAATAAAGTGACAATAAATACATATCTATTAACAATTGAATCTAAAAAAAACAAAACGAATGAACAAACAGAGCAGAAACCTACTCATAGGTATAAAGAATATTTTCATAGTTGCTGAACAGGAGCAGGGTGGGGGTTGAATGAAAAAGGTGAAGGGATTAAGAAGTACAAATTAGTAATTACAGAACAGTCACGAGAATGTAAAGTACAGCATAGAGAATATAGTCAATAATATTTTAATAACTATGTGTGGTGTCAGATGGGCACAAGATTTATCAGAATAATTTCTTAGGGAGTTATATAATCTCTAATCACTGGGCTATACACCTGAAACTAATGTAATTTTGCATGTCAACTGTAATTGAAAAATAAAAAATTACTTACATTAACAAAACACTCCTTAAAAGTCTGAATAATATTTTTTATTTAGGACTTTTTTTGGCAAATTTCTGGTGGAACAATAGCCTTTTTGGTAAGGCTCATGCTTGGTGTAGAGCAAGAGATTTATTATATTGAAGGCTTTGATTCAGATCTGCTATTGCAATCAATCCCTGGGAAACCAAGAGTTTAACTCTCTGGCCTCTTCTCTTCCTTTATTGTATTCACTTGGTAAAACAAACAAACACAAATATCTTGACAAAGTTAAAAATATAACTTATAAAACTAAGAATGTGAAGGAAATTGTTCAAAGTAAGGAATAAGTCTTTTAATTTCATTTTCTAAACATTTCTTCTGTTAAATTCAAGAGCAATTAAATCTTGCTTCATATAGAATATTATTTTATTTTACATTTTTCCTCAACCTATTTATCTTGAACAGATACCTGTTGGTATCTATTAATAGGAAAAAATGTTACGAAGAGAAAAGAGGTGATTATTTTTGTGTTGTGAGAGTTCTGGTGATTTTTTCTCTTTTCTTTCATTTTTTCCTATTACCTAAATTTAAATAAAGATCATGCATCGTGATATCATTCTGAAAATAGTAAATGGGTAATGAAAAAGTAATAACCGCCTGTGCAGAGATCACATTCCTCCAAGAGGCTAACTGTGACGGAGAGCATTGACACAGGGATCCAACTAGACAGGGTTCATCTATACCTTTGTTAGTCTGCTTCTTGTTTAAGAAAGGAGGTACTAGAAAATGTCTGAATGTAGGTGAAAAGGTTCAGAGGCAAAGATGTGTACATGTGGCATTGTTAGGGAAGAGATGATCTGTGGCATGAGGTCCCTTTCAGAGAAGAGGGGAGTGAATGATCATATAGAGACCATTCTGAAGGATCCTTTGTTCAGAAAGGTTTGTAAAAGTAGGGAGAAAAGAGAAGATGCGTGCAGGCTGGTGCAGAAGAGTGTGTAGACTTAGTCAGTCGTGGGAAGTTAAGGGGTTTGATAGCTCATTACTTTTATCATCTCAGTGAAGTTGGAAACAGTCATTACTTGAGAGTGAGAGTGAAATGTTTGAGGGAATTGGAAAAGGTAAAAATGAAAAAGCTACTCCTGGGGAAAAATTGTAAGATTAATGGGCACTGTTGAGAGCTCAGTTGAAATGGCTGATTATAAATGTAAAGTGGTAACAGTTATTCAGTTAAGTGATTTTTCTCTAGCTTTGTTCAGCCATTTGGATGCAGGGATGGAGAAGGTGGTGGTTCAGGAATTTGAAGAAGTAGTGTAATGGCACCAAGGTGGATGAGGAGAGAAGCAAAAAGGCTCTGATGGTTAAGAAGGAACTGGTTTGCCCTGTGGGTTGAAAGATGATAATGAGTTTGAAGGAATGTTGTCCCTGGGAAATTTGAGCTGTATGTCTTCTTTCATACACAGTAATGCATACTTCATAGTGAGCATTCATAGATATTTCTTAATTATACATACTTCTTAATTGAGACCCTGAGTATAAAATACTGAGTATAGTGCCTGGCACAGAAAACATACTCATAAATGTTAGCTGAAATTATTATTAAGTATATCTGCTTATTATTAAGAACATCTTTTCAGTCCTGGAGAAGTTTCACCTAAGACTTTCTTAAAACAGGTGCCTAAAGTAAATCTCAAACTCACATTTCAGGGCATATTCCACTGTGTTGTTACTTTTTAATTTATCCAAAATGGCTTTTTTTTGTGATTCTTTATGCCATCTTGCTTGGTAGAAAACATTATGGGTGGTTTTTCTTTACATATTGGTTTTAACTTTTTAAAACCTTATTCAAGATTCATTTGGTCATCCCTGGCTGGTGTGACTCAGTAGATTGAGTGCCGGCCCGTGAACCAAAAGGTCACCGGTTCCATTCCCAGTCAGGGCACATGCCTAGGGTGCAGACCAGGTCCCCAGTAGTGGGCATGCCAGAAGCAACCACACATTGATGTTTCTCTCCCTTTCTCCAACACTTCTCCTCTGTCTAAAAATAGATAAAAATCTTAAAAAAAAAAACAAATAGATGCAATTTTTTTAAAAAAGATTAATTTGGTCAACATTTACTTTTATCATTTTCGAGAAATCATTTACCTTATTTCTATTACTCTTTTCTTTTTTCCTTTATTTTATAATGTGGACTGAGAAGAAGGCAGTGCAGTTTAATGGCCATGGGGAGAGATCTCAGGGCAGCCGGGTCCATTTTTCATTCATACACATCTACTGCATACATGCCCTCTGCCTGTGTGCCGGACACTATTCTGGGACCTGAGGTCACAGAGAACGAAAACATAGTCTCTGGCCTCAAGAACCCCAGAGAATAAAAAGAAGATATAGATAGGTCAACTGGTAATAAATGTATGGTGTGAGAAGTGCTAAATACAAACATTTCTATGATGCTGTGAAGAGTGTGGGTCCGTGGAAGCTAAATTTAGACAGGAGGAGGTGGGAAGGAGGAGGTTTTAAGACTCAGTTCAGGTACCACCTTCTACCAAAAACAAACAAAAAAAGGCTTCTCTCCTCTTCCCCCCACCTTACCACATTAAATGCTTTTCCCTTTTGCTCCTAACCTGAGTTACAGCCCAGCACTCATGACATTAAAGCAGCATTTACTGTCCTCTCCCCACCCCCAACCTCCACCCTACAGCTCTCAGGACAAGGTCTAGGTCTTTCTCATCTCCACATCTCTAGTACCGAGGATGGTTTCTGGCACACTGTATCCAGTCCATTAACAAATGTTTGTTCAACAAAATTGTAATCAAGGAAGAAAAGGCATTCAAATAAGAGGAAACAATCTACTCTATGAACTACTTCCAAGAAGACAAGTCAAAATATTTTATGTGCAAGCAAGATGGTGAATTGGCAAAGTTCTTGGCAAGAGAATTTAGTGAACTAAGAGAGGCAGAAATCAAACAAGCATGCAAGTGGATGGAGACAGCAGTGAAAGTAAGAGGGTGTCTCTCTTTCAGGAGTTTGACAGTGAAGGGTTATAAAGAATTTCACCATAATGGCTCTTTGTTTAGCAATACAATTTTTAGAAATGAATGCTGTTAAGGGAGGATAACTAGGTGTAGTAGAAATGGGAAGATAATAGGGAATCAAGGGAGGTATTTTTTAAGTTGGAAGATATTTAAGCATAATTACGTACCAAAGGGAAATAAAAGCACATAGAAGAAAGACAGAAGAGTCAGAGGCAATGTTGATAAAGTGATATTCTGAGACAGTAAAACAAAAGGAGATCCAGAATGCAGATGGATAAGTTAATATACAATAAAGGCCACTGTTCTCACAAAAGTTGAGGGGAATGGAGACTTGATTTGGGGCAATGGGGGTGGGGAGTGATGTTCTGTGTGTGACCGTTTAGAAGAACTATATATATAAAGAAAATAATATATTTTCACATATTTTAATCTATGTTCTAGCATCTAAATTAAAATGCATGAAGATTTATCATTTTAAAAACCTAAGAATCCAAACATCCAAGTACTCACCAGCTGTATTCAACATAAGTTATGTTTGCCAGATTGTCATCATTTGTTTTAAGACATAAACCTGACAACAGCAGTTACCAAGGGCTGGATGTCGGGGGAGTGGGGAGATAATGGTCAAAGGTAAAAACTTTCAGTTATAAGATTAACAAATGGTGTCTACAGCTAGTAATACTGTCTTATATACTTGAAAGTTGCTAGGACAGTAGATCTGTAATGTTCTCACTACACCAAAAAGATATTTAAAAGGTAATTATGTCATGGACTGGGGGTGTTAGATAAGGTTATGGTGGTCATCATTCTGCAATAGGTAAGTGTATCAAATTAACACATGTATTCCTTAAATTTACACAATGTTATACTCAACTAATATCTCAACAAAACTAGAAAAAAATAAACAGGACCAATATGTTTGAAGCTTCTTTGTACCTCTTCCTTCGTTTCTTCCCAGACATCACCAGACTGTTTGATTACCCTGCATGTTCTAATAATGTATCACCAAAGTATAGTATCTGTAAGTAATATTGACATTTACTTGACACTATAATATCTGGCAAAATAATAGTATATGGAATACATATAGTGTTGTTTTGAATGTTTTAATTGTTTAAGTAAATGCCATTTTACTGTACATATTCCACAATTTGTTTTTTTCACTCTATTTTTTTGTTTTTGAGATTTCCCATGTTAATATATGTAACTTAAAAATTAGGTTTAGTTTCATAGTTTTAAGTTAATATTAGAAGCACTAATTTATTTTAGTCAGAAAAAAAATTTTTTGCAGGGAGAAAGGTTTGAATTCCCCTTGCTAATTTAAAAGAACAGTATTTCTATGCTGTTTGTGCTGATTACAAAAGAACAGAATGGCTACCATAGTTTAAATCTTAAGTACAGAACAAAATTCCCTACTACAAACATTTAAACAAATGGAGTTTCTTAAAACAAACAGATCTCATCCCAAGTTTACAAGTCAACAGTCTTTGAATGATAACTATTAAACAAACTTCTGCATATTATAGGAAAGTCCTTTGTTCTTTTAAGTAAACAGGCTTTCACAGAGAAAACGTTCTAATAACAAACTACAAACCAAGCATAAATTAATTTAAAAGTTGTGGTTACTGGAATGTAAATATTCTCCAACCTTCTGTATTATTTTTCTAATCTAAACAAAGAATAATGGCTACCGCAGTGTTTGGGATTCTCACAGCGCTTGTGTCAATAACTTCACTGAAGTGTCTTATTTAGCATGGAAACATGTGGTTTATAGTTTCAGGTATGATGTTAACTGAAATTGATTCAAAACATTGAGGGTTAATAATGTTGCACAATAGAAAACTACAGATTGAAGAATCTATAGGTAGAATCTATGTCTGCATAGGACCAATTGATTTTTATTCTTTGCTGTATTCCAGTTTATAAAGGCTCTACACTTTTGTCCACTCTCTCGTGAAAGAATTCAGTCATTTCCAGTTTTTCATTATCACAAGCAATGCTGCAAAAACTTTTGTGCACACCCCTCTGTGTCCATACGTGAGCATTTCTCTGAGACCCTCATAAGCAGAACTGCTGGGTCACAGATAATGTGCATCTTACTTTCACATGATAGAAGGCTCATAGCCTTAACTAGCTATTGTCAAATTGTTCTTGAAGGAGTTATATTATCACCCCCTCTCACAGCCTGTCCATGAGACGTCTGTCTTGCTTCTCCATATCTCCACTCACAGTTAGAATTGTCAGACTTTGAAGTTTTCACCGATCTGTTGGGTATGAATTCATGTCCTACTTTGCATTTTCCTGGTTGCTGGTGAGACTATACATTTTTCATATGTTTATCAGCCATGCTGGTTTCTCTTTTTGTAAATTGCCTCATCATATCCTTTGCAAAATTTTTTAATTTTATTTATTTATTTATTATTTTTATAGAGAGGGGGAGGGAAGGAGAGAGGCAGAGAAACATCAATATGTGGTTGTGTCTTGCACATCCTCTACTGGGGACCTGGCCCACAACCAGGGCATGTGCCCTGACTGGGAATCAAACCAGCAACCCTTTGGTTCGCAGGCCCGTGCTCAATCCACTGAGCTATGCCAGCCAGGGCTCCTTCGCAAATTTTTAATATATCCTGGATACAAATTTATGTTTAGTTTTTTTTTAATATTTTATTTATTTATTCTTAGAGAGAGGGGACAGGAAGGAGAAAGAGTGGGAGAGAAACATCAATGTGTGGTTGCCTCTCACGTGTCCCCTACTGGGGACCTGGCCCACAACCAGGGCATGTTCCCTGACTGGGAATCGAAGCAGCGACCCTTTGCTTCACAGGCCCGTGCTCAATCCACTGAGCTCCACCAGCCAGGGCTGTTTAGTTTTATGTGTTGCACAAACTTTCAGTCTATGGATTTCGTTTTATCATCTTAATTTGTGTTTACCATTTTGCTTTTCCTCCTCATTCTCTTATGTTTTCTCCTTCCTTGCCTTCTGTTGTACTTATTGTTACATACATTCTTCTTTTCTCCTCTGGTTTTAAAGTCATACATAGCTTCTACTCTTTTAATGGCCACCCTTAATTTCTGACCTAGAGAGTTAGCTATACTATTGTTCAACAAAATCTGAAGGAGAGATTCTCAAATTGTGGGCCTGGGCCAGCAGCAGTAGCACCTGGTACTTATTGTAAAATGCAAATTTTCAGGTCCTACCACAGACCTAATGAATCAGAGACTCTGAGGGGGGCCCACCACCTGTGTGTTCTCAGTGACCCTCCCCCCAAGGAGTCAAAAGTTACAGGTGAAATCTGGCTTGTTATGTTTTTAGGGCCCAGGCGGCATACAGTTGATGTGGACTTCCAGTTGCCAGCACAGCCTGCAGAGTTTGGAAGCTGTCATTCCATCTAAACAACAAAAACTGAACAAACTGCAAACTAAGCCTAACCAGTTTGGGGAAGGGAAATACCCAACTGCAGCTCTTTTTAGCCTGCAGGGGAGGGGTGTGGGGAGGTGAGAAGTTCACAGTCCCTAGACACGGGCTCACTAAAAGACTGAGAGCAGATGGCAGGACTACATGGGACACCAGAACACGCCCCCTTCTCCCCACACCTTACCCCCACATCACTAAGAGCCTATTTGCTAGAATTCCTGTTACCTAGTACATCATGCCTGGCTTTCAGCAACAACAACAAAAGCACAAGGCATACTTAAGGGCAAAAACAGTTTCAGGAGACAGCATGATTGTTAGAACCAGACTCCATTATGGCAGGGGTAAGGCCTATTATTAGACCTATCATTTTAAGACCAAGAATGTAAAACAATCAGAATTAATAATGTGCTAAGGACTCTAATGAAAAAAACTCACAACATACAAAAATAGATAGGTAAAGTAAGCAGAGAAAAGGAAATTCTAAGACAGAATCAGAAAGAAATGCTAGCATTCAAAAGCACTGCAACAGAAATGAAGAATGTGTTATTAGGCCAGATACGGCTGAGCGCAGAATCTCGAAGCTTGAGCACATGTCAACCGGAGCTTCAACCTCTGACAAGCAAAGAAAAAGAAAACAAAGGCTGAAGAAAACCAGAATATCCCAGAACTGTGGAACAACTACAAAAGGTGTAACACAGGTGTGACGGCAAAATCAGGACCAGAGTGATGTATAATAATCAAGTCTGTGTCTACACGACCAGTTAAATTTTATCACCTAAGCAGTTCTCTTGGAAGATAAAACCAATACTCTCACTCGAATTCTCTGTGAAATTTCCTTGTAACTACTTTATAGGCCACACAAGAAAAGCATCTTTGATGTCACATCTCACATGCGTCAGGGCCCAATGCAGAAACCATAGAGGCCATCGCTGGAAAGTCATTTGAGTAAGGTCTAAACACGAGTTGACAAATGCTTGGCACACCCACCTTGACTGATCTAGTAACATTTCCTAAGGTGTTTCTATGGCAACATCCTTCCATCAAACATTAATTGGTAAAAAAAAGAAGAAGAAGAAGAATAGGGTCAAATGAATTTGAAACTACTGAACTAGAACTATACAGGTTTTCTTTAACTGTCAAACTTAACAATATACATTATAAATGTCTATTTCCTGAACTTTCTAACCGAGGAAGGAATAGCCCATAGAATGGCTCTTGCTTGAAACACATTTTGAGAAATATGGTTCTAGAAACATTTGCCAATGCATTGTTTAGGAAAAGGGAGAGAAGTCTGGAGGCAGAGAAGGAGGTGGCAAAACTTCTCTGTAAAAGGCTAACTAGTAAGTATGCGGAGCTTTGCAGGTCAGGTGATCTCCGTTACAACTACTTGCCTTTGCAATGGTAGCAAAAAACGAAACCATCGTCAACACTGGGTGTAGCTGTGTTCTGATGAAACTTCATTTAGGAAAAGAAGCCTGTGAGCTAGAGTTTGCCAACCTCTGTTGCATTGGACCATGGTTATGCTTTGCCACAAAACATTCTTTCATTCAAAAACTACTGAGTGCCTAGGTGTATTCTGACTCCATAAATATTGTTGGAAGAATAGATAGATAAATCTCAGTGGGGGGATGAGGAGATGACAGTGTTTAGGGAATAGACACTATACAAAGTCCTGGAAACTTCACAGTTTATATTTACATGCAGCTTTTCACTTGACACTTTTTTAATCAGTATTTTTAATATCACCACTGCACAGAGGACAATGAGACTAGACCTTCCTCTGGTGGCCATGCCAGAGAAGGTGGCTAAGAATGGAAGGTGCCTGGGCCCACTTTCAGTATGCATTCCCAAGTCACTTACACTTCCTGGCTCAACCTGACATTGTCGCCAAATTATAGTGAGTCCTGCAAATATTGAACCACAATTTAAAAGTCAAGAAAAATTAACTAATTGGCTTTTGCCTTGGGCAACAGAAATAAATCCAACCCTGCAGTGACTGTTGTATAGCCATTTCTCTGGGTGGAAATAAAACAAAAGGCAAAGCAGGCCATGTGTGTCTCTACTCATCACTCTGTGACCCATGTCACAGGATGCATGATGCATAAGTGACAACTTTACAGGAGCCTCCATTCCCAGCCTGCAGACAAAGCTGCCCAGGCAGGGGCCCAAGTGTGCTCAGAGAGTGGTTGCTGCATGTTCCGGATGGGACAGATCCTTGAGTTGTTCAAAGAGACTGCATCTTTTTCTGCATCCAGCTCACTAGTCCTCTAGCTGAACTCAAAACCAGGCCAGTAGCAAAGGAAAGTTAGAGGCACCCTCTGCTTTGTTCAGTGTTTTGTTTTGAAATACCAACGGAAAAGCTTTATTTAGCTCTGGCTAGCCTGCAAAACTTTCCAAACAAAAGCTTCACAACTTGGTTCTTTTCCAGGTTCTGTTGATTCCTGTAAATCAAATTAACCCAGGCATGTTGGGGCTTTGTTCCTATCACCACCAGCTCCACTTCCATGCCTGTTTCCCACGGCAGCTGTTTATACGACTGCATTCAAATCTCTGCTGCCCCAGGTTACACTGTGTCCTTCCTTAACTAGGACAGGAGAACCCCAAGAAGATTAAAGCTCTCAGCATCTGACTTCTACAGAAGCAGGGAAGAGGAAGCGATTTACAATGAAAGGCCAGATTGATGCCGGTGATTACTTTCCCGAGCTCTGTTCTACTAAGTTTCTAAAGTGTAACATTTTTGAATGAACGCTAGCTCTTTCTGACCAAAAACCTCATTGCAATCCCCATAGCACTATATACCAAGTTGCTGATGTGAAACAATTAGCATTGTGGCCAGACATAGGGCTCCAATTTTAAAAAGTGCTGTGCTCCTTGGAATTCCTTAGGCTTGGCTACCCTGCTGGCCACAGACTCAGCCACTGGAATGTTTAATAAAGCAAATGCTGCTCTCTGGCTAAGCCATTTTTTTCTCTCTTTCTAGAATTTCTATGGAAATTTTTCTATGAAACAGATTCAAGAGTCAGGATGAACAAAGAGCTTCCTTTTGAACAATTGTCTTCCACACCCACTATGCCCAGCCACACCAGATGAAAGCAGAGTTCTCAGATTGCACAGGCGAATTCTGGGCTTCATACGGGCTTATAAGAGCTTGAAAAAGGCCCATTCTTCAATGGATTCAAG
Source organism: Artibeus jamaicensis (assembly GCF_021234435.1). Lineage (NCBI taxonomy): Eukaryota > Metazoa > Chordata > Mammalia > Chiroptera > Phyllostomidae > Artibeus > Artibeus jamaicensis. Next base: position 36,127,715 of record NW_026522030.1, on the reverse strand, counting down.
TGTCTCTGATCTACATGAAAGCAAATTCCTGGGATTCCCCTTCAGCTGGCATCATTCAGTGTAGCCAGTTCCTGAACAAAAGCACTGCTACTGCATCTGCCAGTAGGGCTTGTCACCATGCATACACATCTGCAGATTTCACTCACCCCAGAGCTTTCACGAGTGGGAAATCAAGCATTTGTTATTTCTACAGAACAAACAAACCTTTGACCCAATAAGAGATAAAAACAAAGAAGGCAAAATGAAATGACAAGAGATAGGTGTGAGTGATAGAAGGCAAGAGCGTAGAGATGGGGGAGACGGTTCGTTCGAGGGAATGTACCATAGACGCCGAAGGAGACCTGACCAGCATTTGGAACCGTACCTTCTGTTCAGTTAAACAAGGAAGCCAGGAAACTACGGTGGCTGTCATGCTGTGACAGCCTACATAAGCAAACCAAAATCTAAGCTTATGGGGCAAATGTCTCAAGGTTACAAAATCAAAACACTAAGAACAGCCAATCACGAATAGCCAACAAGGCTTTAAGCTATAGCCAATCCATAATGTCCCGACTCTGGTTCGGCCTCTTCCCTGCCTATAAAAGCCTCGCCCCAAGCACTTTGTAGTGGAACATTCCTAATTTCTTCCAGTTTGGTACTTCCTGATTTGAACAGATTTTTTGCTCAAATAAACTCTTAAAATTTTTTAATATGCCTCAGTTATCTTTTCACCATTCTGATGTCAGAAGAAGAAACCAATGGAAACCCCTTCCCCCTCCCGGGATGGTGCCGAAGCGACAAGCAGGGAGGCCGCGATCCATACCTCCGGAGCCCCTGCAGCTCACTGCTTTCTGGCTGCCTCTGGAGCCGGTGGGTAAGTCCCTCTTCCATCCTGAATCCACAGTGTTTGAATTTTGAGCTTTCAGACTTAACCTGAGTATTTCTTTTTCCGGGTTGGGTCTTAAACTGGCTACAGTACATCTGGGTCTGGGGTCGGACAAAGCCAACTAAGAAACCGAACTGGGTTCGTGGCGGGACTAGGCAGACTTAAACTGAACTGGGTTGCTGTGAGACCTCAGGTGAGTACAATTTTGTTTTAAGACTAAATAAGCAGCCCTACCCAAGTAGCTTGATTGGTTAAAGCATTTTCCTAATACACCAAGGTTGAAGGTTCAATTTCTAAGATTATGGGTTCTCTCCCCAGTCAGGCTATGCACAAGATGCAATGAATGAATACATAAGTAAGTGGAATAACAAATCTATGTTTCTCTTTCTCTCTCTCTCAAATCAATCAATAAATTTTTAAAAATACTAAACAATCAAGTTAAACTTCCCAAAGATAATCTTAAGTTACAGTAATGAACTTAAGTTACAGTGGAGAACTTTCAACCTAGACACGTTTTTATACATTTATGAGATCCTCTAGAGAAAAAAAGGGGGGGGGGATCTCAGCCAAGTACTCAGCATCAAGAGGAGAGGGAAAATTATTTTTCCTCTCTGCAGTTTCTGGTGACAAGGATGGCACCTCCTGGTCACCCCACTTGCCCCGGAGCCTGCAGGCAGAGTCCTGGGAACAGTAGGAGAAGCTGGAATTGTTCCTTCACATAAAATACCTAATAGTACATACAATAATGGGGAGTCTTGCAATCAGTGGAAACTTAGAGTTGATGAAATATCTCTTCTTCATCATGGCTGAGTACCAAGTAAATCTTAATAGGAGTTTGAAGTAATATGTGGTAATGTACTTATGACTCACGCAGAAACTCATCTTCATGACCTCCAGGCCCTCACACCTTCAGAGTGACTACACACACACCTACAATGTTGAAATCCATCTGAAGGGACAGTCTACAAGGCCTACATGTGCCCAGCCACCTACACAGAGAATTGCATGTTGCCTTGCACCCCTCAAGCCTAGAGAGCTTCTAGAAAACAGGCTCAGGGCCATCTATCAAGTCTGCTTACTTCATGGAAGCAATGACGAGTAGAAGAGCACATGCCCTCCACACAGGCCACCCTAACCAGTGGCTATGAGTGAGTTCCCCAATCTCACACACCAGACAAGTCAGTCTTATTCCTGTGCAGAGGGTGGAGTATAGGACAGAAGAAGACAGTACAACTGAAAATGTTACTCTAATGCTGTTCCCTCTTGAGACGTGCGGCTCAAGTCTTGTCTTGGTTTCCCAGGGGTACTATAAAAATGACCACTCACTTAGTGGTTTAAAACCACAGAGCGGGGAGAAAACCTAGAAGTTTATCATCTTACAGTTCTGGAGGCCAGAAGTCCAAAATCAAGGCAAGTACCATTAGTACCTTTTGGAGGCTCTGAGGTGGAATCCATTCCTTCCCCCTCCTTATGTGTCATGGCTGCTGGCAATGCTGGGCATTCCTTGGCTTATAACTGCATAACTGGTGTCTGCCTCCATCTTCATGTGAACTTCCCCTCTGTCTCCGTGCCAAATCTCCCCCCACCCTTCCTTGTAGAAGAATATTTGTCATGGGATTTAGGGTCCATCCTAAATCCAGGATAATTTCATCTCAAGATCCTTAACTTAATTACATTTGCAAAAACTCTGTTTCCACATAAGGTCACATTCACAGGTCATTAGGGTTAGGACTTGGGCAGACCTTCTGGGAGAACACTAAGCAACCTTATGAAACATGAGAACAAGGATTCTCCCTTTATGTCTCTTTTATTCCAGGAATGGTGCCAGGCACCAGAAATCCATAAATGAGTAAATCAGTGCCGCCCCTGTCTCCATGCTTACGAACCATTCTTCACCTTCCCTACTGACGTCATTAGCAATGGTCAGAGTAATTTGTGTGGTCCTGAGTAACTTCAAATACAGGGAAGCCCAATTCTAATGCAGGCTTAGAAGTGGGAAGAATTGGAAATATTCTGTGAATAGTTCTCATAACTACCACGATTGTTCTGTTTAAATGTCTTCAATATATCTCACCTGCCAATTGAAGTTTATACTCCTAAGCATGGCATTTCAGGCTCTGTATAGAAACCCCAATTTTAATTTTCAGTTCCATTTCCTCCTCTTCACTGCCACATATGCTCGCCCTATACTAAATGTGCCTGCTCAACATTCCTTGCCACGCCATGCTCTCACTGGCCTCCAGGCATTCGTTCACACTGTTCCCTGGACCTGGAACAGCCTTAGTCCCTATTCACTCTCCAAGCTTTCTTCTTAAATGTCACCTCCTCTTTGAAGCCATCTCCTTAGGTAAAGTTAACTCCTCCATCTGTGTTCTTGTTTCATTTTTATATACCTCATTCCTTCATTGATTTATTTACTTCGAGAAGCAGATCCTGCGCCAGGCACTATGCTGCAACAGAGAAAAGAGCATAGCCCAAGTCCTTGAGTGCTCGTTTTGCACGGGGGGCACAAAGAAGTAACAGGCAAGTAACACATGCAAAACTACACATGCCGCTGTGGGAGAAGTATGAGGTGCTCTGGGTGTCCCTGGCATGGAGACAATTTCCTGGAGGATATGACAGTTAAACTCAGGGCAGTGGGGGGAAGGCACGCACCAGCCAAGAAAAGCAGTGGGGAGGAGAAATATCCGGGTAGAGAGAAAAGCATGCGTGAAGCCCAAAGATGAGAGAACATGTGGTGAGTTTGGAGAACTGAAAACATGTCCTTAAGAAACAAAGGGGAAATATGCGTCACAGATCGTAAAGCGAGTGGAGGGTTGAAACCTCGTTCTTGAACTGGAGAACAAGTCTGTGTGTTCTGCTTTCATAATTCATCGGGGTAACTGGCTCCTTCATCTGGCCTCCTTGACCTATCGGTTTCTGAAAGGGATTCTCCTCTTCGTCCCCTAATGCCACCTCCTGACATTGCATGTTTTCTCTTTTCCAATGCATTGTTTTGTTTAACATTCTATTAGTTTTCTATTAATAATATTCTATCAATATGCAATATTAGTATTGTTGTATCCATTTTGGGGGTTAGTATATAATTTTCTGTCCTTTTCATGTCATTTTAAAATCATTCTACATTATTTTGTTTAAGACGTGTCTACCTATAAATAACTTATAGGTGTTTTTTTTAATGGAGGTATAATTGATATATAAGATTATATTAGTTTCATGTGTACAACATAATGACTTGAAATATGTACTGCAAAATAATCGCAATAAGTTTAATCAACATCTGTCATCAAACATAGTTATCAATTTTTTTCTTGTTATGAGAATTTTTGAGATCTACTCTCCAATAGATTTTATTTTTTAATCCAGACAGAGATTTTTGTATCTAATATTAGAAAAGTGAGTGTAACCTGCATTGAATTATTGTAATTATCAATATATTTAAATTGATTTTTACCATATTTGGGGGGGTTGTTATTCATTCTTTCTGTTATTAAATATTTCTGTTATTTTTCTTCTTTTTACTCTCTTTCATTAAATACATTCTTCAGCTGCTTTCTTTTCACTTTCTAGCTTGGAAGTTATGCATTTTGATTATTATTAGCATACATACTGACATTTATAATAGATTGGCAAAGTCAAAATCCATCTGTATCTCTTTACTGATAGAGACAAGGACCTTACAGTAAATTCTTTTGCCTCATAACTTTCAGGTTTTTATGGAGTATTTGTTTTCAAGCAAACACAAATACCATTATGTTTGTTATTTTAAGGAAAGTACTTTTTAAAAAATGTGCTCAATGTTTTATTGCATCCTTTGTTCATCAGTTCTTTTTTTTAAGATTTTATTTATTTATCTTTAGAGGGGAAGGGAAGGAGAGAGAGAGAGAAATATCAATGTATGGTTGCCTCTCATGCATCCCATGCTGGGAGCTGGCCTGCAACCCAGGCATGTGCCCTGACTGGGAATCAAACTGCGATCCTTTGGTTCGCAGGCCCGCGCTCAATCCACTGAGCTACACCAGCCAGGGCAGTTCTTTTTATATCTCATACCTTCACTCTGCAGCTCCCTTTCTTCTTTCTCACGTATAGTCCCCGTGGCTGTTTTGAGTGCACTCTCAGGTCTTTGGATCTGGGTCTCTTGTTTGTAATCCAGCATTTAGAAGGTCCCTCTGGGCCTCCATCCACAGTCATCTTGAAGAGGCAAGGAATCCAGGAGCAGAAGATGAAACATCCATCTGGACGTGGGCTTCTTGTCCTGTTTCGGACCACGTTCCAAAGATCCCGGACCCTGTGATCTCCTGCCCGGCAGCATGTGTTAGGGGCTGGGTTGTAGTATATGTTTCTGGTCTCCATGGAACGTTAGCTCCTGCTCTTTGAACTAGTCCCTTCCTAGGTTCCAACATGTATACTTTTTCGTTCATTCTTTTTGAACTCAAATCTGGGTGTGTTAATATAAAAAACACGTTATGTAATAATTCTACATTTTGAGTAGAAGGGTTGTTGGGCAGAGGGGAAGCTAGACTGTGCATGTGCTAAGCCAACTGCCTTAACCTTAATTTTACATGCAAATTCAATGTAAAGGTTATGTGAAATAAAATTTATTGAATCACATTGTTTAATTTGAAAATTGAATTAAATGACTGTACATTAAGTAATCCTCTTACTGTGGCCCAAAGCATACCTTGGGCTAGGTATGATAAACTCCACGACCTAGGGCAAGTTACTCTATCTCCCTGAGCTACAATTCTCTTAACAAGATTCCGGGGGACAATGGGGCGGGGGGCTGTACTTAGCATCTCCCTTCCAAAAAAGTATGGCACAGAAAGAAGGGAGAACAAAGAATTAAGTTTACAGGTGAGAAACCTGACGAACACACCTCTACCAGGCCATCAAGGCTCTCACGTCAAAGGTGATGCTGTGTTGATAACACGCACTCTTGATACCATGTGGTGAGAATGCAACTTCCCTCCACGACCTTATTCTCCAGGCCCAGTCCAACCATGAGAAAAATATTAAACAGGCTCCTGCGAAGAACATTCTACAAAATACCGGACCAATATAACTCAAAACTGTCCAAGTTAGAAGAAAAAAAAAGGAAAGTCTGAGACGCTGCTACAACTTAGAGGAGCCTGAGGAAACTAATAAATAACAGATAAATTTACATAGTATCCTAAATGGGGTTCTAGAATAGGCAAGGGACACTAGGTAAAAACTAAGATGATCTGAATAAAATATAAATGTCATTTAACATATAAATACTAGTTCATTAATTGTAGCAAAAGTACCAATTAATGTAAGATGGTAATACTAGGGGAAAGCAGGTACAGGGTATGTGGGAACTTTCTTGACTAGTTTCACAATTTTTCTATAAATTTTAAACTATTCTAAAATCAAAAGTTCATTTTAGAAGATTTTTTAAAACAAAGTAAAGGAAAAGATTGACTGAGATGCTATTTAGGAGATTACTTAGCCTCAACATTCTGATATCTAAACACAAAATAACAAATCTCCAAGGTTAGCAGGAGTAGAAAAAAAATCTGAGATAGGAAATTGGATCATGTGCCTTCAACGATAGGTTTGTATTCATCATTATCATGTTATTATTTCATATGTATCCTTCGTACCTTGTCTATGCAGCATTACATTTCTAGTCATACCTGTATTGATACTTAGGCAATATTCATTCAATTTAGCAGAAGTTAGTAGTCCAATGTGTGAGTGGAGTATAATGTATTTATGTGGTCCCTCAGTGATGAAGAAGGTTGTTTCCAGTTTTTCACCCATATAAACACAAAAACAAATATCTCCACAGGTGTTTTCTTCCATGCAAGAGCAAGAAATTCATAGCGATACATCTAACTAGGGTTGCTTATATACAAAGGTATCAGATACTGCCATTTGATGTCCAAAGCATTTGTACTGTTTACTTTCCAGTCAGTAATGTATCCAAAAATTTCATTTTTTCTACATATTCATGAACTATTTAAATGGTATCTCACTTTTTAATTACATTTCCCCTAATACTCACATAGTTAGACCTGCCTCTCAGGTGTCCCATTCCATGACCTGATTATGATTAACATTTCCCATTTTTCCCTTGGCTTGCTTTTGTTTTCCTTAATGATTTGGAGATCTTTATCTATTTTAGATACTAATTCTTTGTTGGTTATACTTGCTACAAATACCCAAGTTTGTTTATGGTATCTTTTATCAGACAAAGTTAATTAAATACAACCTAGTAGAAATTTTCGGGGGTTTTTAGTTATTTTTTAATATATTTAAGATATCCTCTTAACTCAAATGTCACAATGTTCTACATTTTCTCTAAAAGTTTTATAGTTCTACTTATCACACTTAAATATTTAATCCATATGAATTTTATTCTTCTTAATAGTATGAAATAGGGATCTAACTGCATTTTTTCACATGGAAAACCAATTATTCTCTATTGAATACTTTATTCTTTTCCCATTGACTGTAATACCACCTTTGCAACAGGTGGTCTATTTCTGGGTGCCACGTGACATTCTATTGTTTAGGCTGCTTATTTAAATGCAGACTTCTGGGTTTTGATCCAAGATTCTAATTCAGTCCACCTAGAATGGAGACCATCGATCTGCAATTTAACAATAAACCCTACGGTTCTGATGGAAAGGGCCTGAAAACCACACTTTAAGTCCTGGGGTTTGGAAAACAATAAAGAATGGCAGAGCCCATAATATTCCATAACAGGGATTCATTCCCCTTTATAACCTGTTCTTTTTCATGTGTTACCTGAAAACTTAACATTCACTATTAACAGCCCATTTCAAGGCAGTTTGACTCACACTAGTCTAATTACAAAGGCTAAACCCTTTCTCTCTCTGAACTTAGAAACTCATGCCAAGAAAGTGCATACATCTAAATAGCTAGCTTCCCCATGGTATTTCATAGTAACTTAACTTCACCCTTAACTTCACTCTACCTACCACCCACAAAGACTCTCTCCTTGACTAAACATAGATCAGGCTCCTCTGGGTCCTCTTTCTGACTAGGCCCCTGACCTTGGGTTCTGGCCTTGACCCATTTAGTCCAGTTTTAGAAAGAATCCTGTTGGGTTGGTCAGTTTAGGGAAATATCATTCATTTTTGATTTCTGACCAAATTCCTCATCCTCAACCTCAGAATTTTATCACCCTGGATCTGCTGTCAGCAAAAATCCTGGCTAACAGAGTCCCTCCAACCCTGATGCTTCCTCCTAGTAATTTGCCATCCGCCAGTCCCTACCTTGCTCCTTGGCTATACATCTCCATCTGTCCTTGTATTCCATGCTGAGCTTAATTGTCTGTCCTAGTACAAAACTCCACTGTGATAGCCCCTTTCAAGAAAGTCTGCCTTGCCATCTTTAACAAGTGTCCTGACTTTTGTTGTTGCTTTTTACCACCGCACAAACTAGTATAATAGTCTCTATGCATCCCCCATCAAGATAATTTTTGGAACAGCATCAGAACCAAAATCTGCATTTAAAATGTGAGGTTTTGACACTTGGGAGGGTTGCACTTCAAACTTTCAATTACGTAATTACAAAATCTGTGTCTTGGGGAAATCTACTTATCCTTAACATAAAATGTATGTCACTTATCACATAGTTAAGTGTGAAAAAGAGAAACAAAACAGATACAGGATTGACAAATTTGAACTATGCTGACATTGTGAAGAATCTTTTGTTAATAAGCAACACAATACATATTTTTATACACATTTCAAAAATGAAATGTAAAACATATAATAAAGATTTGCAGCGTTAAGACTTTAAATTTAAAGTCAGTGTTGATAACTAAGTTAAAGTTCAGTAGCATAGAACACTAAGTTCAAGGTCATAGTGATAAAGACTTTAAATTCAAGATTGTAGTGATGATATTCACACAACAAACTGGTTACCTTTATGCTTCATACAAGTTATATGTCTTTTATAAGCAGATAAAATGAAGGATTAAATAAAATATTATTTCAATCAAATATGTAGCAGCAATATAGGGATTAAGTTTATAATTTAGAAGTTGACTATTCCAAATATATAATAATTATACTTGTCAATAATTTTAATCTAATTATTTTAGATATTAAATTAAAAATTCATAATTGAAATCAACAAATTAACTGACTTTAAGGGATTGGATATAAGAGCCCGAAAGTACAGAGTGTGGGGGAGGAGTAGTTTTACAGTTTTGAGTATGCAAAATACAAAGTTTATTTTTTATTATTATTTATTAATTATTATAGGATTTTCCTTACAAACAACTATAAATTAACTTTTTCCCCCACCCTGTAGAGATCGTCAATATGATAAACTTACTCCCCCTTCACACACAGAGAAAAATGTGTTTGTAATTGACTCTCTTCCTCTGGATGAAACTGCAGGAAGCCCCTAATCCTCGTGATTCCTAATCTTGTTTATGTATCATTTATCCACTTGGATCCTTACTTAGCCTGGCTGGCATATGTTTTCAATATAAAGCTGCAACAAAGGAAAGCTATAATTACCAAATCTCTTCCTTTCAGCTATTAAAAAAGGTGATTTACAGAAATGCAAGACACTGCAAACAAAGATTTTCCAGTGCTCACAGAGCACAGCTTTCAGGAAGATGTTGGGATAAGTACACTTTCGTGTGGCCAAGACCCTGGGTCTGGAATCCAAATGGATTATATGTTTCCGAGCCAGGTAGGGTTACTTATGTAGTTTCACTGTTCAGGGGCAAAATCACAGTTTTATCCATAGCCTTCCTGAGGACAATCAGGAGGGACTCCATTCAAACACAAGTACTCGTACCCTGTAGATGGTACTGACTCTACTACCCGGTAAATGCTTACCCAGTCTGTGGATTTTTCAGGTTTGAAGCTTCCTCTGTGAAGGATGGCATCACCCTCATATGTAGGTGGAGTACGCAGGAGGGCAAAATTGCTTTAAAAACAACCAGATCAGATAAACAAAACTTCCAGCAACATATTAGTTTCCACATTACAGGCACCGTAAACAGATATAAAAATAGCATGGTTACCTAAGAGGGAATTTGTTTCAGATGTGAGGACTAACCTGACTTGGAATTAGTTTAGCAAGAGCTAAGGGTCCAGAGTGTCAAACACAGAATATGTGAGCAGTGGTGGGGAGTAAAATGTACAAGGACTGGGAACATGGTCTTTCCTGGTGTAATAAGGCTGCAGCATTGGACCCTGGGCAGTAAGGAGGGGGTGGAGGTGTAACTAGGAAGAAATGGGGTGCAGAAACATGGGAAAGTTGGTTGCCAAGGGCATTCGTTTTCCAAGTCCTCTAAGCCAGCTTCAGCTTGTCATATAAATCAGCTTTGAATCATTTCACTGCATGTGAACATTTATCCTATTTGATAAGAAAGAGTGAAAATGTGGGTGGTTAAAGTACCGAGAGCTCATTAGAAATGAGTTTTTACTCTGTGTTAGTTTACGGTAAAAGGGATTAGAAGAGACAAACTATTAGCCGAACTGAGGTTTTCCCTCAGGAGAATGAGCACCAGAAGACTGCACACACCAGCTGCAGAACGGGGTGCAGCCACATGTTTTCGTTTCAGAGTTGTCTTTCCACATTTCATAGCTCCAACACACACGGCTGGTTTACTGAGGGCACACATGCAAACCTCAGGGGGTGCTCCAGCCAGGTACCTAAGCCAGCACCACCTGGCCTGAGGTCCTGTTTTCTAGACACCAACAACTAAGTGTGGGAAGTGTGTTAAAAGTAGGGCCAGGGCTTTCACAGGGTATTCTCAGTGGTTCCCAAATCTGGCATTATCTTGGAAGTTTGTTTTGAAAAATGCATATTTTCTAATCCTTAGCCCTTGAAAAATTACTGAATTAGAATTCACAAATGTCTGGAAAGCTGATTTTTTTTAGACTAACCACCCAGGTATTGTCAATGACAAGCCTTGTCTGGGCACCATGACTATTCTAACTTAATGCCCTTTGTAACTGTACAAAAGTATTAGTAGTCCCATTGTATAGATGAGAAAGCTGAGGATCCACAGTAGAAAACCGCTCAAAAGTAACACCACTGGTAAAGAGCCTCAGCTGGCATCCATCTAAGGTTGGTGACCAGAACATCGACCACACACACCTACAGCAGCAGACTGGACCAAGTGCTTACCTCCCTGTCTCGAATCTTCTGACCACTCACATTTGAGAAGCAGGGGACAAATTTTGGCTGGTCTTGCCTCCATCAGAACTCTTCCTCTTCACGTGGAAGCTACTGATGCTCCCTGCCTCCTGAGGTTTACAAATCCTACCTTCTCCCCCATCAGACACCTATCTGACTAGAGCCTTCCTCCCTCAAGAACTGTGTGTTTTTGATCAATATATGTTGGTGGGACAAAGTAAACTTGCCAGGTGCTCCCAGGCAGTGCAGCGCCCTCTCTCCTGGCAAAGGTCAATTTTATTATCCTCCAATTCCATCCAGCCACCTCCCACCTTGGCCACGAAGTTCATGTATTGAAAGGCTTTGCTTCTAAAGTAAACTGCTTGTATGGGATAAATTATCCTACCTTAAAAAAAAAACTACAATTACCAATCAGTGCTTTGATGAATGTGAAGTAACTAAGGTGGGTACAGTTCCCCCAAACTGTAAAAACTTTAAAGTACGTATATCTAAAATCTAAGAAGCCTGTGTCTTCATGTCTCAATGGACACATGGACAGCAACTGGGGGGCGGTGAAAATGGGAGGGAGGTGGGGAGCACTGGGGAGGATAGGCTGGGATGGGAGTAAAAGACAGAAAACTGTAGTCGAACAATAATTAAATAAAAATAAAAGTAAAAAGAAAAAAAAAGAAGCCTGTGTCTTTATTAGTCTGCACAGCCCGATTGTGGCTCTATGGGCATTTTCCTTTAAACTCCTTAAAATAATAAAAAGAACTTACAGAAAATGAAGGATGGCTGGGTTCCATTGTAGGAATAACTAACTGATGGAATCAGACTGGCAGTGAGGTGTCAGACACACTGGAGAGAGGACTTCACTATGGGCTCCAAACCTTTGCCCCAGTAACAGGCACGTACTGTGCTGTGCCTCAGACCTGCCCTGCACTAGTCCCAAAGATTTCTGGGGAAAACAGTGGAGAATGGAGCCACTGGGGTTTAAAAAACCCAACATGCAGATTTGTTCAAATGTGTTCTCTATTTAAGGAAGAGGGAAAGAAATAACAGGGCTCATCACTGTGGGGTTCTCAAACTTTATTGTTCCTAAGAAACACTTAGGAAGCTTGTCATAAAATGATTATTGCCAGCTTCAACCCCCAGAGATGCCAATTCTCCAGTCTGAGCTGTGACTTAGGATTCTGTTCCACTTCTTCATGCACTCATTGGTTGACTCTTGTATGTGCCCTGACTGGGGATCAAAACCACAACCTTGGCATATGGAGACAATGCCTTCACCAACCAAGCTACCTGGCCAGGGCAGGCTTGGGATTCTGCATTTTCAATAAGCACCTTGGAGGATTCAAACTGCAAGTTTTCTCCTTAACCTTCTATTTTCAAAAATTCTCAGACCTTAGGAAAGTTCCAAGAACATTACAATGAACACCAGTATACCCTTTGCTGAGATCAGGTCAGCAAACTTTTTCAGTAAAGGAGCACATAGTAAATATTCCAGGCTTTGCAGGCGGCCATATAGTCTCCATGGCAACTACTCAAATCTGCAACATGGAAGTCGGTCAGCATGCGAGCAAATGATTGTGCCTCTCTTCCCACGTGACTGTTTATGGACAGAGTTTGCACATCATAAATTACTCTTTTGACTTTTTCCAATATGTTGTAGTTAAAGATGTAAAAGCCTTTGGAAACTCAAAATCGGTACAAAGAATCGGGGACAGGTCTGGCCTGTATGGGTAAGCTCGGCAACCCCTCGGCTTGTCTCAAAATGGGCTTTAAATCAGTTACCGCTTTTCACATCCAGACTAGTCACGTTGTCCATCTTTGGAAAATTTAAAAAGCAAATCTATGAAGTTATTCCCCCACCTCTTTGTCACATTTTCACATATAACATTTGGCTGCTTGCTATGGCTAGTATTTTTGGATGCCCTGTGGGGCATAGTTCCTCATGTATAAGTAATAGTTTGGTCATTCTCTAATTTTATCACATAAAAAAAGTGTGAACGCCCTTCTCCAAAACCCCAGGGCCAAATTAGCATCCTTTTTTCAGCTTCTCTCTCATATTGAAGATAAATTAGGGTTAAAAAAATTTAAAAACTCTACAGCTTCTCAAAAACCCCAGTGATCCAGCAAGATATGAACGCCATTTTGTCATTTGTGAACAAGGGATGGGGAAGCCTTTCCTTAATGTTTTCCTCTCCGACCTTAAGTTGAAAATTTGGCCCAGTCCAGAATGTCTGCTAGCATTTCTAGCAGACTATGACCAAGGAAGACTAAAAAGTAATACAAATCTGTTACCCAATTATTCCCATTCAGCCGACACCTCTAGGGGAATTTTTCATTATTAAATATATCATAAGTATCTGGAACCCAAAGAGAATTCTGGAGGATGAGCTCCAATTCTGCAACATGAAAACAACATTGTCACAATGGAATCTAAATACTTAACTACAAGGACCACCTGGAGGAAAAAAAACAAAACACTCACTGAATTAACTAAGCGCATTCCTGCTTACTGAAAAGCCTTTCAACTGGGCTTGTCCAAACATTACCTCATCTCTTAAAGAATGAGCACCTAGTTATCCGAAACATTCAAGCCTCTATCCACCACCTCCTTGCCCACCCCTACTTGAAAGCAAAGTAACCCATTTAATGACTTGAGGATATGTTCTCTTCTGATGAAACTAGAAAACAGAGGAGCCATAAATACTGCCCGCCCCCAACCCCATCCATGTCTAAACATCAGCTTAGCGGCTGCTTTGGAGTCATCTTCTGTGAGACTGTGTGTCTGCCTTTCATCTCCTCACAAGCACTCTCTTCCAGCCTCTGAAGATAATATACGGCATGCTGGTTCAGGTGGATTGGTTCAGGTGGACCGGCAGGAATCTCACAGCAAAGACTTAAAACCTGACTTGCTGGCTTATGAGAAGGCCCTGTGTTTCTCATCAGCTGGCTCATTTGCGGATGGCCACATTTCTGGAGCTCAACCAATTCTTATACATTACCTTTGAATATATTTTCTCAGTAGAAATGAAACAGATCGCCAGCTCCCGGTTGCCTAAATGTGTATATTACTTTAGATGTCCAATTTAACAGTTTGAGGCAATTAAGGACTAAAAACCGTAGTTAAAAGTTCTATTAAAAGGAAAAGGATAGTAAAATGCTTTGTTTGGGGCTAGGAGTTCTGTAACATAGGAATTGCAAACAAAAATAATAGATAAATGTAATTTTGTTGACATCACAAAAAAATTACAGACCGAAGCAAAACAGTGGACCTATTACCCCAGTGCAGCAGTCCCTGAACCTGGCTGCAGGTTAGACTCACCAGGGAGCATTTAAAGAATCCCAGTGCCCAGGCTGCACCCTGCACCAATTAAGTTTGGATGGAGGGGGTGGGGGTGGGGAGGCGCCCTGGCCCCCATATTTTTTAAAGCTCCCAAGTGATTTCAATTGTGCAGCCAAAGTTGAGTATCTCTGCACTAGAGAATAATCCCTATGCTTCTGAAGCTTAGTCTTAGAAAATCCACTTAGTGGACAGTTTTTCCTTTCTTATTTCTGCTGGTAACTTCTTTATGGCTTGAATGTGGAATTTAAAAGTGATAAGATTGATTGACGGATTGATTGCTAGATAGATAGTCAGACACACATATAAAAAATACATGCACACATATTTTTATTTATTTAACTTAGGACTTGATACTTAGCATATAAATCAGAAAAAACTGAGTGCCTCAGAACTGTATTACATATTCTCTCCAAATCTTTAAAGAGCCAAACTCTAAAAACACACATAAAAATATTTAAGTCATAAAAAACACTCACACATTCAAACTAATCACCTTCAGGAACCATGATCCAATAATATATTTAAAAGGTAAGATCTCACTCATCAATATACAAAACAAACAAACAACAACAAAAAAAACCCTAAACTTTGATTAAGACTTGTGCCCTTAGGAAAAGCACTTACAGTTAGAAAGGTTTATTGGTGGCACTTTGAGGTAGCATATTTTGTAAAGTAACATAAGTCACAGAGCTGCTCTAGAGTTTCTCCTGGACACAAGAGAGAGGCCATCAGCCATAGCTCCTGGTAGACGAAAATAATTTTTGTCTGTACTCATTGCCAAAGGCAGCCTGAACACACTCCCTACTATCTTGCTGTGGCCATTCTTCCACTACACTCCATGCACTGTGGGTTTAGGGAAAGGGAAAGGCATTTTGATGCATCTTTACTCTTGGTGTGGTTGTGTCCCAGGCCAGGAGCCAATCTCCTCTTGCCACATGCAACCCTCATTGACAGGAGGTGCACACACCCAGGGGAAGGGAAATAGGCTGTCATGGCACCTTTGTAAATTGGCTCTAACAAATTCGTTTAAGAGTGCCTGACTCCTCCAAGGCTATGAAGACATTCATTTCTGAATGTTCCCTCTAGAACAGGACCCTTAAAAGGCTCTCCCTTTTTTCTCCCCGAGTGCAATATTTTGGGGTATCATTAAGCTTTCTGCAGTTTTCTTGGCAGGATGGTGAGCAGAAAAGCTTTAAAAAATCTATACACAAAAACAACTACAAAAAACCTGGATGCAGGAGCAACTCTAAGAACAGACTTTCTTTGTGCAAGTTGAAATGACGAGTTTACTGTTCAGGAAAATGGCCTGCTTCTTTTAAAAAAGAAAAAAAAAGGTTAAATGTTCAGCTCAGCTCTGCATTTTAAACACAAATATACAGTCAAAACAGGTTAAGGATTAAAGCTGCAAAAATGGTCCCCACAACCTCAGACCTTGGTATAGGTCAAAATTTTGCCCAATGGTCACAGACCAAAGGGATGTCTGAACCCTAAAAGCCCTTTTGTCCCAATGTACTTCCTGTTGGAAAGTTGGAAAGTAGAAGGAATCGACATACAAATGAATAAAAATAGCACATGTCCAGGCAAAAAAGGGCATGAGCTGGGCCTGAGTTGCCAGTTAAATCTCTATCATTCAGTATCATGTAAAATACTCAAAGGCTGCCCAGAACCAGGGCCCAAAGCATCACTGAACATGCAGCCACCCAAGTCAACTGCTGACCCAAAGTCCATGACACACTGAGCAATAGACTTCAAGTATCCAAGGTGCTACGAAGAGCTGGTCCTCTCTCGGGGACTCAGGCTGACTCCCAGAAGCCCCCACCCCACCTGACCACATGACATCCCATAATACAAGAGGTGAAGCACTGCTTATGGTCACTACAACACACTGGGGTGGAAGGTGAGGAATAAGAGAAATACCAGCCTAGAAAATACAAGTAAATTCCTTAACATTTTGTACAACTAGAAGGTGCATGAGCTGGTATTCAAGCAATCACTTTAAACTCTTTTCTCCCCTTTCTGTATCAAACAGGAAAATGGTTCCATTGGGTTAACAGTGTCATTTTAAAATGCCATAAATTAAATAAGTTAGTTCACATTTTTCCCCCAGCACTTAAGTTACAGCGAGTCTCTAATGTGCTTTTGAAATTTGCTTTAACAGCTCCAGGTCTCTCCTGTGAACAGCGCCGACTCTGTGACAACCATATTCCTCCAGCTGCAAAGGTATGAACTGTTCCAGCAGCCCAAGGCCCTGTCCAGCAGGACTGGTAAACAGCTTAGTCCATGATGGTTTAGAGTTTCCACTGAATCCCAAAAATATGGTACTCCCTAAAAAGAAAAGAAAAGTTCAATTTGTACATCTCCTAGTTTTAGGCAAGATAATGTCAGAGGTGAGCAAAACAAAGTTGGCTGGCTATAAAACAAAACACAAAAAACTACACTTCCGTACGTCAGCAAATAAATGCTCACCACCCACCTTATGTCCTAAATAGCAAACCACATCCCAACACACTTCCTCTAACACAGTCTCCTTATTTAGAAAGGATTTTCATGATACTTACTCTAGCAAAACAAGCTCATGAAAATAGGCTGGTACCTACATTCCATCATAAAAAATGAGCTGGCATTATAAGAACTTCATAGAAGAACACAAATACAAACCTTTGTTATAAAGATGAGCTGGTTTGGCTAATCCCAGAGGTACTAATGAATCTGAAATATTCAGCTGCTTTATTTCTCCTCTTGTGCTCAACAGAACAACAGACCTATATGTACAAGTTAGAAAAATCAGAGCAAATTTCAATAATTTACCATGTATTTACTGGGTTCTTTTCTGAAGTATATACAGTAGGGCAGTGATTTTCAACCTTTTTTATCTCATGGCACACATCAACAAACTACTAAAATTCTACACCACACCAAAAAAAGTACTCGTTTATTTTTTGCCAATTAACAAAAATGTAGATATAATTTTGATTCATTCACACTGGACAATTATTGTTGTGTTGGCTTTTTTAAAAAATTGACAATCTGAAGGAAAAGAGGTCAGTGTGCCTGACTCAGTGGTCAGGTATGGCATGTTTTAAAAATTCTTGTGGCTTACCCATGTGCTGCAAGCTGAAAATCACTGCAGTAAAGAAGGGAAATACTAGATAACAGCAGAATTCAAAACAAAGCAGAAAGAACCCAGATGCTTTTTTGTTTCTGCTATTACAAGATCTGACCTCCTCCCCTCACCTAGAACGTACATTGCTATTACAAGAGGTCTCTGAATGTAAGAAAAACAAGTTATTTCAGATCAGTGGACATAGTGGATGCTTGGGGCACAGACCTTGTACGGAATAAACTATCTAACAAGGGAAGCTAGTTTTGTTTGTTTCGGGTGCTCTACTAAATCTACTTATTAAGCAAATGCATAAACACCAATTCTAAAGAGAAACAAAATAAAGTCTATTTCCCACGGTTTGCTTTAAGTCATTTATGCAGTATATCAACACAAATACTCAGACTTATTTGTGGATTCTCTCTTCTGATCTCTCCTCTACCAATTCAATACCAGTTAAATCACTATGACTTCATGGTTTATTTTAATATCTGATAAAAAAGACCTTTGTATAAGTATAATTTCTTTAAAATTTGTATTTTTTTAACTTTCCCACATTTATCCTTCCAGATAAACTTCAGTATCATATATGAAATACAACAAAAAAGTACCTGATTAGGAGACTAACGGAAATGAGTTAAATTTCTATTTAATGGGACAGAGTGACGTATTTACAATATTAACTTTTCCACCTAGAAAAAGATTCTCTCTATCTACTCAACTCTTCCATATGATTTAGTTAAGCATGTATTTTCTCAATCCATCCTGACATCTCTTATTAAGATTCTTAAGTTTTACGTTGGTGTGTGGTTTTGTTCAAGTCTTTCTAACAGTAGCAGTGACTAAATGCAGAGTCAGACCAGAGGTCTGACCATAGCCACCCTGCAGGCCTGACCTTCTTCAATGGGTCACAGTGACTCTGGGTCCCATGCAATCACTTACAGGTCTCCCTACCCACCCACATCCCACATGTGTTCAGTTTCCCTAGAAGTCACTGCCAATTGCCCAATAACTTCCTAACACTTTGTTAAGACACAGTGTACACACAGAATAGTATTCCTAAGTGTACAGCACATTAAATTTCTGCAAACTAAACATACTGTGTAACCAGCACTCTGATCAAGAAACAGCACACTACAAGTAGCTCAAAAGCCTTCCTTGTGTCCCCTTTCTAGAAACAACCTAGTGACATATCAATGAGTTGGTTGTAACTTATAAATCTGTAGGGTGCCTTGTAGGATGATCATGTTGCCCTAAATATTTGTGGTAAGATTTATGTACTGGATTGTTGTAGGTGGAGTAAGTACATGACTTTTTAACATTAGGGAAAAAAATCTTTAAATCCTTAAAGAAAATAGAGGCCTTGGAAAGGAATTCTGTATAAGTGTCTTAAACCAGATAGAGCTATACGTACACACTGAGGATGACACTCAAATAATCCAGTGGCTTTATTGGATTTATGCAGATCTGGCTCTGTAATGTGTAAAGACTGCAAAGCACTGGATCAACTGAAGGTGATTCAAAAGCGAGATGGGCCTTTAATCCTTGGGAAGTGTATGTCCTTCCCTTAGTGGCTTCACTACATGAAGGCTGGTGAGTAAATCAACATCTGGAGCAAAGCCAAGGAAGCAGAAAGGAGTCTGAATTTATTTCCTTGCCTCCGGGCAGGGTCTGACCAACTCAAAATAAATAAGTAAGTAAGTAAGTAAGTAAATAAATAAATAAATAAATATGGGTTTCTCTCCTGTGCACTTTTCTTCAGAAACCAAGACAGAAAAATTAATCAGACTATGGCTGTTAAAAGAGAGACCACACACTCATCCACTATAGAACAATTTACTCTTTTCTAGTCACTTGCAAGTGGCTCAGGTGATGACTTCACATGCCACAGTCACAGGTGCATTGCTGTCGGAGGTCCCATCAGTGGGACAGACAGCTGCAAAAGTAAAACTCTAACAATTGCTTTAAAATGATAATGAGGCTTCTCTGAGGGAGTTGGGTGCAACGTATTGATATACAAACTTAATATAAAATATGGAGAGTAATGTTCCAAAATATTGAGTTTTCTTCTCGTAAGAACCTTCCCACTACCTGAAAACTCTTCCACAGTGCAAACTCTCGCTATTGATAAGCAGAGGTTAACAATGATAAGAAGCTTACAGGCATCAATCTGAGATGAGGAAAAAATAAAAACCTTCCCAGAGTCCCAAATGCCCACAGGTTGGGGCAGGAAAACAAACAAAAGCTCAGAGCAAACCAGGTATCACCTTTAATGTGGCTTGTCCCTCTACAGAGCAAGTTCCACCTACCTTGGAGGGACACCTGTTTTTAAATACTCTTTCAGGAGACTGACATCAGCAAGAGAGAAAAACTTTTTTTCTATCAGTCGGAAGGGAACGCTGCAAGCATCCACAATGAGGAGGAAGACACCCGCACTCCGGAAGGGAAAGTCGGTGCCGTTGACCTGAGAATACAAAAGTGTTGTCACCGTTTCAGTGTCCCCAGGATGACTTGTCTTTCTAGCCTCATCCCTCTGTGTCTTAACCCACACATCAAATCACAACCAGGAGGCAGATTCTACATTGTATTTACTCTTTCTGCCAATATTTGAAACTGTGCTGTGTCCTTGTAGACTTGGCTTTGACTGGACTTTACTGACTGGGTAGGATGCTCTGAGCACAAGCTGGCAGCCCACACTCAGCTGAGCAGGGTGACTCTCCCTGCGGGTTCAAGGGCTTCACTCTTACACGCACACTCTTCTACTGGAGTCAAAGCTTTTCAACTCGGTGACCACAAGGCAGTCTCGATACTGCAGCCCCACTCACTTATTGTCACACTGGCTCAGAAAACATATAACCCCCTCACATTGGGACCATCGAAGGAGCCAGACTGCCTCATCTTCTTCCTTTCATGTATGGCTGTCCTTTGAAATCAAGGGGTAAAGGTGGCAATTTTAAAGGAATTAAGCCACAAATATATTTTCAGTCATCCTCTTTAAAGTAATGTTATGAGGCCTTTTCAAGAAAAAGGAACTCTAAGGGAAGGGAACTTAAGGGGAAAAAGGGGGAGGGATTTTGAGGAACAAGTATGAATGACACAGAGATGAGGACTGGGGGGGGGGGAATGGGAGGGAGGGGGGAGACGGGGGGGGAAGAGGAAAAAAAAATGTACTTGAAAAGTAACCAAATAAAATTATTAAAAAAAAAGAAAAGAAAAAGGAACTCTAGACATATCCAAGTATCATTAATTCCTTGGCCAAAAAGGAAGGAAAAAAACTTACCAGATTGAAAAATTATTCAACACTGTTTAAATTGTGTAAAATTATAAACTACGCTAAAAGCTAATGAAGAAATACTCTCAGCATTACCCCTGTTCTTGCCTGGGGAAATTACATTCAAATTTTACTCCTAATCATTACTAATCTCCCAGGAAGCAAAATGGTTTTTTAGCTGTGTTTCAATTGCTCTAATTCAGAAGATGATTCTGGAAATGCTTAAAGTGCAATTTTATATTTGGAAAGATTGGAAGTGATACTCTTATTTTTAAAAAATCTGAATACTTAAAAATGGAAATACATTTGAGAAAAAATAGAAAATAATCTTCAACTCAAACTGTCCTCTTGAAAAGAACCACCTCCCCACAAACTTACTGCTTAAAGGAAACAGCGAACTGTCCTTGAAAACAAAATAAAGCAGCGCCACGTCCCAGCAAAGACTCTTCAGGTAATGCATCTGAAAAGTACTGGTGCCAAATGACCAAAAAGTGTCCTATGAATTTTCTAGGGTCCCAGGTACCTTGTGTACAGCAACAGAATTAGGCAGTGTCTTCAGACCCTGGGGCGTGGACATAATGACTAGATGTATCGTGGTGACACCATCGTAAGGTTGTAAATGGGAATCACTCTGTGGCACACCTGGAACTGATCTATTGTACGCCAACTATGCTGTAATTTCAGTATTTTATCCAGTGACCTAGTAGAGCAGTGAGCACTCGGCGCTGCTTCCTTTCTACAACTGACTCCCACCAGATCCTCAGAGCTCGTGCATCTTACTCCACTGAACTTGATGTCTGTTGACTAACAGCGCCCCATTTCTCCCTCCCCGCTAAGAGGGAATGCTCTTAATTCAGGGATGTTAAAGAGTCCGATTTACATTCTGGAGGTGGGGGTAGGGACAGTTTCACAACCATCTGAATGCATTTCGTACCACTGGACTCTCGGTGTATTTAAAATGGGGAGGATGGTGAATTTTATGTTACGGATATTTTAACACAATAAGAAATTAAGAAAGAAACAAAGGGTAAGACTATTTTTCCACATGTATGTGGACTTGTGATTGTGTTGCCCGGGACTTTAAAAACAAACAGAGCTCCTGAAGAGACCACGCGAGACTGGGCCCAGGCCCTGGCTGGACATAGCTAGATGGCTAGACATCTGCTCCCAAAGAGCTCTTTACACGATGGCTCTCTGGGGTCAACCTGACTTTGAACAGGCCGTGTGCCAAGAGCCGGTTACCGCGGCCAGCTTGCCTCTTAGCCCAAATTCTAATGCTGATACCGAGGCTCAGGACTATCCTTCCATTAAAACCCTACAGAAAAGACAGCCAATACCCTGAATCTTCACTTTCCTGGTCTTAAAAAATGGGGGCCGGGCAACCTCAAACTAACTGGCCAAGGAAAAAACTTAAAACTCATTTTCGACATTTTTAACAAACAACTTGAAAGCTCCTTCTAAATTTCAAAAATCGAAGTTAAATACAGTTTCCTACATTTTGATTGCCTGTGGCAATTATTTTTTAACCAAAGATGCCTTTTCTTTTTTAGAAATGAAATTGGAGTCATCTGTTACACTGTTAATGAATAAAAAGTACTGTGAACAGTTTAACATTTGCCTAAAAGTTATCAATAAATACAATCTGCTGAAAAAATTGTAATATATTTACCTAAAAACATAAATGTCTAGGAGGTATAAAAACCTCTATTGTATGGCTTGTCCCCAATAACCAAAAACATGATTACAAACAAGCGGTTGTTCCCAGAAATAATCCCGTCACCATTGTGAAACATAAAAGCGAGAAACTAAAGCCAGAAGGTACTCACAGAGATAACCGACCGGTCTCCGCGCTGAGTCTCTGCCTTACTGGGCGACTGGAATTGCACAGGGAGGTAGCTTTTATGAGGATCACTAGTGAATACCATCTGAAGAGGAAAGACGTACCATAATTATGTCAACTGCATTTTCCTCAAAGAGGGTGCTTCAGTACAAACTCAACCACAACAAATGAGTAGGGTTTTTGTCCCCTCTCAAGTTTTTACACCTATTTCATGACCTGGAATTCTCGATATAGGTTTCATATGAGGAGGGCATGTTCCTCATTTTCTGAACCAACACCAGTTTCAAATCATTGTAATCTTGTTAATAAAATCAATTCTACAGCCCTGGCTGGTGTAGCTCAGTGGATTGAGCACGGGCCTGCGAACCAGACAATCGCGGTTCAATTCCCATGCCAGGGTGAAGGTTCCCGCAGGCAGGGACACGAAGGCAACCATACATTGATGTTTCTCTCCCTCTCTCCTTCCCTTCCCCTCTGGAGATGAATGAATAAAATCTTTAAAAAAAAAAATCAATTCTACAAATGACTAAATAAGTGTGTTTTGTATTTACATATTTGTACACATTTTATGCAAATCTTTTCAAAGATCCTTTTCAGACCAGTTATTCTGAACTGGGACTCAGTCACTCCAGGACTAAGGAAAGAAGTATAGATGACACGTTTAAAAACCGTTAGTAGCCTTGTGCATCACCAGGTCTAAATCCCCCTGCCTGACCTGCAAAGCATCACATAAATCCAGTCACACCTGATACACACAGGCTCCTATTTCCCACTGCCCCATCACATTCACAGACAGGGCAGTTCCCTCCTTTTCCCACGAGCGCTTTACCTCCTTTCCTGACACTCTGCCTTTGCAGATGCTGTTTCCTCCCCAAAATGTCCTTTCCTGTTTCCTTCTTCTCTTCCAATTCACTCCCAGCCTCCAAGTCGTACCTCCTACCTCCTTCCTAAAGGCTCTCTTATCATCCAAAAGCACTCTTAACTCTCACACAAGAGAACCTAAACTCTTCAGGTGCTCTTAGACCTAAAGTATATGTCCTAGTTGATATTAGCAACTTCACTGCAAGGGCAACTAATCATTAGGATACTAAGTATTCTAAAGCTGGATGGGTTTTTTTTGAAGTCTCAGGTTTGGGGTCAAACATTCATGTGATTTTTTCCTACTTACTCCTAGTATACAAGGTCTGTCAGGAAAAAGTCCAGCCATTGTTAATATTATGAGAACGGTTTGCATGACATCAACATAACCCAGCAGCCAAGAGTGGACAGGAATGTGCATGTGCAAACCATGATGACTTAACGGTACTAGTCAGTGGGGGTGGTAGCCACCATTAAGTGAGCATGTGTACTGTGTGGACGTAAAAGAGATGTCCCCAGATGCTTCAAATACTTTGCAACTGCACAAAGTCAGTAATCATTGCATTTTTTAAAATGAATTGCAATCAATGCTTCAAGCACAAAGAATAAAGAATGCTAAATATTAATGCATGGAATCATTTTACAAGGTAGGCCAATGATGATTAAATTATTTTTATGTTATAATATTAATTATAATTATAATTATAAATTATATAAAGTCTTCTCGGTAATGAAGGACTTTCTCAACAAACTCAGCTAATGATTTAGCCTGGAGCATTTCCTTCTCCACAAAATCAACTAAAAATGTCACTTTGACTGTCAAAACATTGCATGGGATAGGCAAGAACTCATACAAACTTCTTCACGTACACAGCTTTTTGGTTTTCTATTTTGGTTTTAGTTGAACTAGAGAATGGAGGTGGCACAGGGATATGAGACATAACCGATGGGCAGCTGCATGCGGATACTCATCACATACAACAGGAAGCATAAATCCATGTTCCTTCCCCTCTCTATGCCTCCAGTGGGCGGAAACAAATGAGGAATATGAGAAATAAAGAACCTAAGCAGTGAAAGAATTTTGGTTTTCTAAAATCACTTAGAATGGATAAAATTTAGAGATTTCCTCCTCTATTAATAGGCAGTATGCGTTACTGTGGCAACTCTTGCTTTTAAAAAAATTATCTAGCCCTGGCTGGTGTAGCTCAGTGGATTGAGCACGGGCCTATGGAGCAAAAGGTTGCCAGTTCAATTCCCAGTCAGGGCACATGCCTGGGTTGTGGGCCAGGTCCCCAGTTGGGGGCACGTGAAGGGCAACCACACATGGATGTTTCTCTCCCTCTCTCCTTCCCTTCACCTCCCTCTAAAAATAAATAAATAAGTTTTAAAAAATTATCTAGCCCAGTGCAATTCCAATGTAGACATATATCAGAACCCCCTGCGGGACTTTTTAAAGCACAGACTGCTGGCCACCCCCCATCCCCCACCGCCAGTATTTCTGGTTTAGTAAGACTGGTACTGGGTCCAAGAATCATCAGGTGATGCTGTTGCTGCTGGTTAGGGCACCACACTTGGAGAACCATTTCCCTTGACCCATATTTGTTTATACAAAGATTAAGTATTAGTTAAGGCAGTAATACGTCTATACTTCTCTTGCACTTGGAACTGATCTGACTTCCTTTGGAACCCCATGCCTGATTTTGATTTTAAGTCATATTTTGGATTTACTTTCATTGCCATGCTTCTTCAAGAACCAAAAGAAGTCCATCTACTTAAAAATATGTCAGGAGAAGCATTTCACATCTAACCAGGGTTAGTTTGTACTTTTAATTACAGGTAAATGTAATAGCAGAGGCTTCCAAATTAAGAGTGGCTTTCCGCCTTCAAAAAGGAAAACAATTTCCGCAAGTTGCATTTTCAGGAGAGAAATTTCACACTGCCAATAAAACAAAGTATTTTTCTACATCACTGACATGTAAACCCAGACACAAGACTCTAACAGAATCACCTCTGTGAAAGAAAGAATAACCCCCAACAAATGCACTGTCACCCAGGGTAAACTGATGCATCACAGAGGGAAGGTATTTTTATTGTAATGTGGACAAATTTAATTCTTATGAGTATTACATTCTAGAATGGGCCACTATTCAGGAGAAACCATGCAATATTTATAAACTGGCAACACAACTGTTTCCCCAAAAAATAAAGTGCACCTATTACAAGGAACCTCGTGACTTTTTCTCGCAGCCACAGCCCACATTTCATCCTTATTTACCTGACGGGTCCCGCAGCCCTGACAGGGTTTCGAGAGCATGGCTGGCAGCTGCTTGATTGCCGACGGCTTTCTGTAATACTGGGGATATGCTTTGGCCATGCAGTTACTGGTCTCTTTTGAGTCTGTTGCTGCCTGGACCCTGACTCTTTCGCATCCCTGAGTTGAACAGTAACTGTGGCCATCCCGGTGGCCTTGGGCTTTGAGATACAAGAACAGCAACCTACACAAAACAGAAAGCAACCCACTGGGTGTTAGACTGACTCGCAAAAACTTACACACAAAAAAAAACATTCCTCAAATTAACTCATGGCCGAAAAGGATATTCCTCTAATAAACTAAATTTTCCCTATAATAAAAATAAATTACAAAGCTAATACAACTGTTTCTCTTTCCTTTCTATCCTCGTACACACCTAAGTCAAATTCAATACTCCTGTAGAAAGTCTAGTGGTGACCTAAGTCAGCTGTTGTAGAAGATATCAAAGCTGATTTCTGGTTTGAATTAATTCAACAGGTGATTTGAAAGGACGGAATATGGCTTGTCTCAAGAATTCCTAAGAACACTTTATACTGAGTTCTTTGTGCTGAGTTTAGAATTTGGTGCACTGGCATGCTTTATTCTTTCTTTCTTTGTTCCTCTCTTTTTTGGGTTTATAAATTGTTTCAGTTTAAAGCACAAAACTCAAATAAAAACAGAAACTGTGATTCATTTGGCTTAGAGTAAGAAATAGTTTGAAATCAATTCCTGTGATGTTTACTAAGCTCAGATGGGCCTGAGGTCCTTCTGTCTGTACTTTGGCCAAGATCAAATGAAATGAGCAGTCCCACGGACTCCAAATTATCCTCCTACTGCCAAGATGAATGGAGAAGTAACTTCCAGGCAGCAGTCCAACAGGACTCAGCAAACCTAGTCCTACTAAAGCAAAGGAAGTCAAGGTTGAGCAGATGTGATTGATTACTGAAGATCAAGAACTCACATTTTAATATGAGGTCAATGAACAATGCAAAGTAGCAATTATGAGGTAAAAATCAGCCATTGTCCCAACATCCAGTAATTTTAACATATATATAAGGAATGACACAAACCTGATTAGCACGGGCCTTTTGGTGTATAATTAAAGTCATCAAAATGAACAGAATTAAAAGGAATTATAACCCCAAAGGACGAAGGATCTTAGGAATACCCAGATGATAACACATTCCCCACCTTTTTACACATTTCATCATTAATTCGTGATCACCAGACTGCCCTTACAAATTTGGTTGTCCTATTTGTTTTTGTGAAAAATCAACTGAGAACATGGAAGTTCTGTCATGTATAGATTAAAAGTCCAAGTAGTTTGAGTCTAATTACCAACTGAAAGTCAAAGATAACTATGATTTAACGAAAAAAAGATTTAAGCTAATCACATTGGCTGCTGGAGGGACCCTGGAGGGCAAATAAATTGCATCATATTCAAAGCCTAACAAGGCACTTGACTGAACCCTCAACCTTGTTCCCCCCATTAAAGCCTGAACCCCCCTCGCCCCAGCCTGAACGTCCGTCTTCCCCCGAACATGCCATGCCACGTCCTTCCATGCCTCCATGCATTCATCCACCTTGTTCATGGGACGATTCACCCATTTCTTTTCCCATCTCCTCCTATTCATTCTGGTGTCACTCTCTTGGGATGTCACTAATTACCTTCGGCCAAACTTCTGGGCTATGTCAAAAGGTACACTAAATATCCCACAACAGGACTTGTAGCATTTAAACTTTTCACTCTCCGATTACCTACGTTAAATACCCACATCCTTCAATGATCTATGAATTCTCAGAAGAAATGCATCTCATTAGTATCTTTACTATGGTACCTAGGCAATGGAGTGTAGGTGGAATGTCAGCTTAAGGAACGGCTAAGGAGCATGCTAGTTGCTGGAAGAGTAAGGAGATCAAGCCTACCATCACCCAAAGGCTGAGAGACTGTAACTGGATAAGAGCAGACAAAGCCAACAGGACCCTAGGTGAACAGGATTAGAATTAAAAAGTGGAAAGATGCAGTCTAGAGAAAGTTGAAAGCAAACATGCCATGGTTATACAGTGATTTTGTTTTACAACTCAAGGTCAACTTGAGAGATAGCTTTAAAGAAAAAAAGAGCTTTCACTGAGATATGAATTATATCATATGTAAATAATCATCTAAAAGAGTTGTTATGGAAAAGAAATAAGTTTAATTTATTTAACTTATTTGGGTCTACTGGTTCTTTATTGACAAGGATAATTTCTCTCTAAATTGCTTTAATAGGCATATGAAAAACATCTTCACCCACTTCCCACTGCCAACTATAATTATGAGTCATTCTAGTCCTCTAAGCCTGTAATACTGGATGAGCAGAGAATTACCCACATCAGCTGCTTGTCTAAAGAGCCATCACATCATAGCCTATTCTTAGTTAGGCTGAAGAACTAGTAATTTCACCATTAAAGAAAAATAGCAACAACTCTCATTCACTAGTTACACTGAATTACCCCGTGCCAGAGTCAAAATAGAATTTCCTCTCAGACTGCTTCTTCTGCAATTCTTCCAGTGAATTCACAGGTTCATAATCTTCCATTTTGGATAAGGAGCCATTATGCCGCTGTAAAAAGCCAAAACTAATCTGAAAAAATGTGTTTGATGGATAGCAGAGGCCAACTCGAATCCAGTCATTCCTATCAAAGAGAGAAAAATTAAAAATGAGTTCATAGTTGAACCAATATACTTTGGGCATTACAGCATATGTAAATATCAGCCATGATTTTTCTCCTTAAATGTCTGCTGCATGTTGAGCCACTAACAATGGAAGTCCTGCGACCTAATGAATCATCCACCTTTAAATGTTACCCAAATTTCTCCCATCAATAGATTTACAACAATCACATGGCTTATAGTAACTTTCTGGTTTCAACAGGATTTGGAGGAATGTGAGCAGAAGTTAAGTAAGATGGACTTAGACTCTTCCAGCAGATAATACCATTAAGTGAGATGGCTGGAGTGGCCGGACAGTGGAAGTATACATTGGTAAAATCTTTTCAAAGAATTTTTTTGTTCTTAAATCAATTTTTATCTTTATTATTACATTAGGATAAATACTGAGTATGGTGAAATCTGAATATGAAGGTATGTATGTTTGTAAAGCTTTTGATGCATGGGACCAAACTGCCAGTCTTTTTTCTTACCTAAAATCCTTAGATATAAAATTAATACCTTTTAAAACCATTAAAATATTTCCCCTTTTTATCATTTGTTTTTTGGGGGTATATTTTAATTGTGGTAAAATATGCATAATACAAAATTTACCATTTTAGCCATTTTAACTGTACAGTTAACTGGTACAAAGTATATTCATAAGGTTGTGCAAACATTACCACTATCCATTTCCAGAAATTAAATCATTCCAAAGAATTTTTATTTTTTTAAATTTTATTTATTTATCTTCAGAGGGGAAGAGAAGGAGAAAAGGAGAGAAATATCAGTGTATGGTTGCCTCTCATGAGTCCCCTGCTGGGAACTGGCCTGCAACCCAGGCATGTGCCCTGACTAGGAGTCAAACCACAGTTGTTTGGTTTGCAGGCCCCTGCTCAGTCCACTGAGCTACAACAGCCAGGGCTCATTCCAAAGACTTTTTAAACAACAGATAACAAGGCCTTAAAATTGTTCACATAGGTTCCACCCATTAATCCCACTAAAGAATAATTAAAAATGGAGACCAAAATGTACTTTAAAAAATGTTCTTGGCTTCACAGGTGAATTTTACCAAACATTCAAAGAAGAACTAACACCTATCCTTCTCAAACTATTCAAGAAGAGAGAAGACTCCCCAACTCTTTTTATGAGGCCAGTATTATATTAATCCCAAAACCAGGTAGAGAAACAATGAGAGAAAATTATAGTATCTCTGATGAACATAGATGCTAAAATCCTCAACAAAGAACTAACAAACCAAATTCAACAATACATTCAAAAGATCATACACCTCAATCAAGTGGGATTTATTCCAGGGAGGCAAGGATGGTATGATATTCACAAATCAATAAATGTAGTACATCACATAAACAAAATAAAAGATAAAAATTGCACAATCACATCAACAGAAGCAGAAAAAGCATGTGATAAGGTACAGCACCCATTAAGATCAAAACACTCAGCAAAGTGGGAATAGAGGGAGCATGCCCCAACATAATAAAAGCCATATACAAAAAACCTACTGCCAATATCATACTCAAGAGGGTAAAAACTGAGTGTTCCCCTTAAGATCAGGAACAAGACAAGAGTGTCTGCTTTCAGTCTGCTTTCAGCACTCTTACTCAACAAAGTACTGGAGGTCCTAGCCACAGTGATCAGACAAGAAGAAATAAAAGGCATCCAAATTGGAAAGGAGGAAGATGGCATTTGCAGACGACATGCTAGTGTACCTAGAAAACCCCATAAGCTCCGCCAAAAAGCTGCTCAGCAGAATAAGTGAATTCAGCAAAGGAACAGGATACAAAGTCAATATGCAGAAATCAATGGCATTTTTGTACACTGACAACAAAATACCAGAAAGAAAAACTAAGAGAAAAATCCTATTTACTATAGCAACAACAACAGCAAAAAAAAGAAGTACCTAGGAATAAATTTAACCAAGAAGGTAAAAGACCTGTACTCACAAAAATATAGAACACTGAAGAAAGAAATTGAGGAAGATACAAATAAATAAAAGCATATACCCTATTCAAGAATTAACATCATTAAAATGTTTGTAATACCCAAAGCAATCTATATATTTAACACAACTCTTATTAAAATACCAATAGCATAATTCACTGATCCAGAACAAATATTTCAAAAGTTTACATGGAACCAAAAAAAGACCCTGCATAGCCCTAGCAGTCTTGAGGAATCAAGAACAAAGTTGGAGAGATCACAATACCTGACATCAAACTATACTACAAGGCCACTGTAATCAAAACAGCCTGGTACTGGCTTAAGGACAGACACATAGGTCAATGGAACAGAATAGAGAGCCCAGAGATAAACCCATGTCTCTAGGGTCAATTAATATTTAACAAAGGGAGCATGAGCATACAGTGGAGTAAAAAGAGCCTCTTCAATAAATGGTGTTGGGATAACTGGACACTTTCATGCAAAAAAATGAAATTAGACTACAAACTTACACCATATACCAGAAAAACTCAAAATTGATAAAAACTTAAATATAAGTTGTGATACCATAAAAGTCCTAGCAGAAAACATAGGCAATAATATTTCAGTTATCCCATGTAGCAATATTTTTGCCAATATATCCCCTAGGGCAAAGGAAATAAAGGGAAAATAAACAAATGGAACTACATCAATTACAAAGTGTCTGTCTGCACAGCTAAAGAAGCCAACTTCAAAATGAAAAGGGTGAATATATTTGCCAATGATACATAGGACAAAGGTTTAACCTCCAAAATACATAAAGAACTTATACGAATCCAAACCAGGAAGACGATCCAATTAATAAATGGGCAAAGTACCTGAATATACACTTCTCCAAAGAGGACATACAGATGGCCCATAAACATATGAAAAAATGCTCCACAACAACATGTAAAAAGTAAAAAAAATACAATGTTCTTTATTTACTTTTTAGAGAGGGGAAGGGAAGGAGAAAGAAAGGGAGAGAAACATCAATGTGTGAGAGATACATTGATCATTTGCCTCTCACACGATGCCCCCAAAGGGGGACCTGGCCGGCAACCCAGACACCTGCCCTGATTGGGGATCAAACTGTTGGCCTTTTAGTTAGCAGGCCAGCACTCTATCTACTGAGCCACACCAGACAGGGCTGTGGTATATTTATAATAGCAAAGGGAGGGGCGGGCAGGACGAAAACAACCTAAATTTATATGGGGGAAGGGAATACTTAAATACATTTTGATACATCTACATGCTCAGAAAACATTTGAGGGTAGAGAGAGAGAACACTATAAATGTTTATAATGCCTTACCCTGTTTAGGAGAATTATAGGTTATTTCCATTTTCTTTATGTTTTTCTGCATTTTCCTTATTTTGTTGAATGAATAAGTACAGCTTTTATAACTTTTAAAGTGTTATTTTCAGAAGTGGCACTATGACAAAATCTATGACCCCTCTATAATTATATTACATTTGGAAAAATAAGATTGTCCATCTCTTCCTCTTGCCTCTGCCCATGATGTAATTTTTACAAACTTTCAGCTAATTAAACAGGGAAAGTTTGACTGAACTTCAAGGCCATGTGGATTTTTGAAACTTTTAGGTTCTGCCTTTTTTCACTTTAAAATGTTTTTACTTGGTATCCATTCAAAAGTAGGGCATGACACTGACAGAACCCTATATACCATTTGATTGTAATATCTCACCTAAAATTCATAACCTGCCAGATATAGGTTTTTGGATTAGTGATCACTTTTTGATATTTCTCATCGGTCCTCTCCGATCTCACTTTCTTCTTTCACTGACTGCACTGCAGCTCACTGACAGGAGTGATAACATCGGGTTGGCTTTTAGAAACCTCACCCTGGACACAATGTGGCCAAAGGACTAGAGGTGGGGAGACCAAGCAGGACCTACACAAATGATGATGGTGACCTAAACTCAGCC
Source organism: Artibeus jamaicensis (assembly GCF_021234435.1). Classification (NCBI taxonomy): domain Eukaryota; kingdom Metazoa; phylum Chordata; class Mammalia; order Chiroptera; family Phyllostomidae; genus Artibeus; species Artibeus jamaicensis. The sequence continues at coordinate 36,095,388 of NW_026522030.1, read as the reverse complement.
ACAAACAGTGGGGGTGGAAAGAAGTGGAGAGATTGGGACCGCATTGAAGACACAGAACTAGCCAGGTTTGGTCACTGATGAGAGGGGAGATGAGGGAAAAGGAAGTGAGAAGGATGAGTGCTGGCACTTGTGGCTTTATTGACTCAGCAGGTGGAGGTGCAACTCTCTAGCAGGGACACAGAAAAGCAGCAACAAGTGTCATAGGGAAACAGTAATGGTTCTGTGGAGAGCTTGGGTCAGGGACCTCACATCTCAGAATAAGAGCATCCACTGTGGCATTCACCAGTCCTGGGAAGCGACTTGCTCAGAACTGACGTCCTACACATTCTGTGTCCACCTCTTATCTGAGCAGTTTCATGGAGTCACTAGGGCCAGCCACCATACAGATCTGGACTGATTTAACTCTGCCTTTTGAAAGGGTGCCCTCTTTCCTTTCTAGTTTCACCTCCTGTCACTTCCCCTGACACACCCTCTGCTCCCATCACACTGCATCCATCAGGCCCTGAACAGAACTAGCCCTTCCCCAGCTCTGTTGCTTTTGTAACAAGACAGATCACTTGGTATCACTTTCCCAGCACAGCCTGGCCCAGCTCCCTTAGGCAGAATTAGTTGCTCTAGCCTTTGTCCATTAAGAAAAAATTTTATTGGTTGATCGATTTTCTCAAGTTTTTTTCAACCTGTATACTGTGAGCTCCTAGAGGACAAGTACTTTTCTCACGTGTTGTTTTCTGGCACAAACACTTAAATAAATTAATGTAAACATAGAGCCTTTGATTGTAAGTGATATTATTTGGCAGACAATTGAGAAATCAAGAAGGGACAGAAAATGCCTTCGGGCAGGAGTGGTAAATCCCTGGCATTCATGCCACGACCCTCGCACCTCTTACTCATGACAGACATTCTAATCAATCACAGCACTGTCTCTTCTGTCAAATCCAAACCTGGCCTCAAAACATCCTTTTTGAGGGTGTTTTGAGGCCACATGCCAGGGCACATGCCAGGGTTGTGGGCCGGGTTTCCAGTAGGGGGCATATGAGAGGCAATCATACATTACTGTTTCTCTCCCTCTCTTTCTCCTTCCCTTCCCCCCTCTCTAAAAATAAATAAATAAAAATCTTTTTTAAAAAAAGGCAAAACTTCCCACCCCAGCAAAAGGGAATTAAAGTGCTTAGCAGACTCTATCAGAACCTACTGGTAAATGGCTTTCTGTATACAAAAAACTTGACCACAGAAAAAGAGAAATGCTTTTTAAAATGAAAAGATTCAATTTGTGTAATCTTTTAATCTCATCCACATAAAATATACAGCCTCCTTATGAGAGGAATGAAGCAGATGAAATCAGCATTGCTATTTATCATTTTTCTCCACTAAATTCCTACTTGCTTAACTAGTTGAAACAGCAGCAATGGAAACATACTTGTTGAAATTGATGAGGTATAGAAACACAGTCTTGGGCGCCGGCCCATTCCAGTGGATGGTGTACCCCTTCTCCAGCATGATCACAGGCTGGTACTGTGGGAAGGCAGCCTTCTGGTTAATGCCCCGAAGCACCATCGGGTGGGACGGATATTCATCTCGTGTGATGGTCATAGTCAGATTCTGAGTGCTCCATGTCTGCACATAGACCTTTAAGAAATGAATTAAGAATTAAGGGGAAGAGCATGAAAAATTAAAGAGCTAAAAACATTTCCAGCACAAATGCACGTGTCTCTACTTTCAAAAGAAAGATTCGGTGACCTGTGCCAGACTAAATGAGTACTAGCCAACTTCATCATAAGCCACACTTACAACGAAGCCTGCTCAAACTGAAATGGTAAAAACAGACCCTGCGTTCTGCTGGCCAAGACCGTCATCATCTCTTCCACCACAATGGGCCAGCTTATTCATCAGAGTATAAAATCTCTGTGGCTTATGTAGCCTGTCAGAGAAATCTCTCAACTGAAGAATACACATACAAGAAATTAGTAAATTAATGTGAAAACCGATACCCTCTACTCAAATCTGAGAGACTTTCCTCTAAAACAAGAGAGGGATAATGTAAATACCCTAGTTTTGGCTTTCAATTTTTCCATGACCTACATCAGCCCAAGAAGTCATTTTTTCACCCCTTCAAAAAACAAGGGAGGTTATAAAGCACTCTGCAAAAACTGGAAAAACATATTAAACTGAGACTTATTTGAAAGTCCTGAATTTATTCCAGTGGCACTTGAGCCCCTTGCTGTGCCAAAACAAAGCCTTCCCCAAATGCATCCTCCAAAGAACAAACCTCAGAACAATTTTCTAAAACAAATATGTATCCTGTAACAGATCTCCCCAGAAGTATTAAAACATTTGCAGCATATCATATTTAAGCCATGATACTTCTATTTTTCTCTTTCGGTCATTTCTACAGTTTTGCCCATAACTAATTCCTCATATATACATCCTTTGAGACAGAAAACCTTCTTAACTCTCATGCACATGTGACTACTTCAACATGATACTCTTCCCTACTGACACCACCTAAAGATTTAAAAGAGACCAAAAATATATATTTTGAAATAAATATATTTATTCAAATACACATTTAATATATAATTGAGTATATCGTATATATTATTTAAATAGATTTATATAATATATAAATATGTTTATGTATAATTACATATAGTTTTATATAATAGGTATATAAATGTAGGAGATATATATATTCTGCCCTCTTCCAAATCCAACAGGGTTTTAAAGTAGCACCTGTAACCTTAATTCTCCTTATGTTACCACCTTTCTTCCTGAGCTCTTTTATCCCTTTGGTCATCAAAAAGCAGACATTCCATTAAAATAAACTTACAAATAGCTAAATAATGTTTGTTATGTCTTGAGATCTGCTTCTATCTTTGGCCTAAAAACATATAGTATCGTCCACTAGCTCAGTAACAACAAGAAACAGCTGCAGATCTGAGCTTCCAACACAAATTCCAAATTTTCAGAAGATTTCTAACCTGCTGACCTGGTATTCCCAGAGCCTCCTGGGAAATATCTTCATCTTAAAAAAACCAGAATTACTGCCCTGGTTTGTAAGGTAGAGGGGTCTGGCTCACAGTCTCAAACATATTATAAGCCAAAGAATTTAAAGACCCACTGGTAATAATTTTAAAAGGGAAAGTTCTCATTAGGGAGCACACATCATTTTAAGATAGATACATGAATGCACCTTTAAATACACACAAATAGCAAGAAATTTCAATAAAACTGCAGCTACAAAAGGACTAAAAACTTTGTTTTTGTTATTTTAATTCTAGAATTTCTATCACTTCCTAGGTATTGATGAGTCAACCTAATTTTAAGAGATGATTATGATTAAGAATAAAATATATAGGAATGGGAAATCCCACAACAAAGAAGCTAATATTTCAAAAAACACACTTTAAAAAAACACAAAATCTCTCCAGTCTTTATCCTTATTAAGTCCCTTGTCTTGTTGATAGATAAAAATATTTTAAAGTTCTTTTTTTAACTTAAGAATCATAACATTATTTAGCAGTCATGATCCAGAAATCAGAGAAGCAATAAAGAATTCTGCTCCAAGAAGCTTCCACTATATAAAAGGCATCAGTGGTCAAAAACCAGAAGAGGCTCAAGGAATTGAAATGCAGAAGCCCACAAACACACTCTTGACAGGCAAAGCAGCCAGAGCTTGGCAAAGGGGCTTCATCACAGACTAGTCCTTCCCCAAGAACCCTCCTTAAAAATAAGAGCATTCAGCAGCAAACCAACAAGGAAGGCTTCTTTCCTGCCTTTAGGCCGTTAGGACTATTGGAGGCCAATTCCCCTTGGAAGATCCCTTGCAGTTCCCTAATTCTCCTGCCCATGCTCTAATTCTTCTTTTCCTTTATTTTTCTTTTCTCCCTTGATTTAATATTAAATCTTACCATTTAATTATATAAAATATGGAAATAAAACTTTGCTCCCTTCAACATTCTGGGCAACTGGTACCCGTGTCTGTAACCTCTCCATCCATCCAAATATCACTATTAAAATCATTATTACAACTTAGAGCTCTGGTCCTCAAATAATAGTAATCGCAGCAAACACCTCACTATGTGCCAGGTTGTGGGCTAAATGTTTTACATATAGCCATACATTCTTTCTTCACAACAGCCTTGTATGAGAGGAACTAGTATTATCCTCATTGTGCATAGTCACAGAACAGTTCATTAACTTGCTCAACTCATATTTAAGGAAATAATAAGCCAAACCCAGAGAGTATGACTCAAGCATCTGTGCTCTTAACATACTACCTTCCAAACGAGTCCATCCTCTCATACCAAGTATCCAATTAATAAATGCACAGTAGCTTAATGTTTCTAAAGAGGTATTTCCCAATCTATACCATCCCATTTGTATTTTCATGTTAATAGATAGTATATCCTAATATAATTCAAAGAACTGCCTTGGATTCCTCCTTGTCCACTCATTTCCATCCCCAGCTGTCTCTGAGAACACCTCACTTCCCATGTGATACTGATATTCTGCCCCAAAATTCAGACTCCCATATTTAATACAGATGATGTCCCTGAAAGCAAAGACTAAAGTTCCCTCTCTGGGGGCAGAACTATAACATGGTGAAACCCTGGCCTAAGACTCAGGAAATACCGGTTCTCACCCCAACTCCATCCCAACCATGTTTAACCAAGGGCAAATCATCTTGCCTCTCCTGGACTCAAGATCTGACTCGTTGAACTGGTTTGGAGTCGGGGAGCTTGAAATACAATCCTATGAACTCATGGTTCCTATTGAATTTTTTCCCTTTTTTTCTAAATAAAATCAGGCTTTGGAAAGTATCAATCATGCTGAAGAGCAGAAGAGCAGCCCTCACAGAAGCAGGGACGTCAGAAACTGGAAAGGAAGCGGGCATCCTGACTCATCGGCCTACCTGGGCGTAGCTCCCGCTGCAGACCACTGCGTTCCACTTGGTAACATTTACACAGCTGGGATGGCGGATCAGGTAGTTGTCAATTCTTCCCACATAAGCGTCCTTGTATCCTGTCACAGAGCCATCAATGTCATGGAATATGGAGTTCTTATCACCATCCAGCTCACAATCTTCAAACCAGGGGCCAGGCTTTCCAAAGAAGACATTCAGAGAGACCTGAGGGCAGTGAGAAACCGGGACATCTCAAAATGCGGGCTGCTGCAGCCCAATCAGCGTCTCCTGCAAGGATCCTGCTGCATGTCCGTTCCAACTGCTTTAGATCAAAGCAGTGCAGAGTCTCAGTTCATAGCTGTCAACTGAGGTGCCCAGTCAACCAAAGTTTTCCATTAAATATGACATGGTTTTGAAGGAAAAAAATTTCCAAAGCCTTATGGCATTCAACTTACAAAGGTTAAAGTTCATCTTCAGTGGTTTACCTTTTTTCTAATTAAAAACTATTACCTGCTCTCCAGATACAACTGATCTGTAGTAAGAGAAATTAGAATGGTTGTGGGACGGGGAACTAAGCAGTCATGCATATTTGTTAAAAATCATAAACTTTACACTTTAGATCTGTGCATCTGCCTGTATCAAATTATACCTCAATTAAATAAAAATCTAAGTTTAACTCCCAAGCTAGTTAATTATTTCTCTCCAAGTGCTTTAGTTACTTATTCATATAACTCTCCCCTCCTACTGAAAAAATAACTAGAGCCCCAAATTAAAACAGTCTAAGCATGGCCTTAGTGTGAATAATAAAATATTTAAAACAGGGCCAGATATATCATAAGCATTTACTAAATGCTAGCTATTAAAATTCCATGAAGTTCCTTTCCCACTAGCTTCCATGGTCTTACTCACAGAAGTTCTACACCGAGTGTAACACATAATGACATTCGGTATTTCCCCAACGACAAGCACAAGGGACAGGGGCCAAGCATAGGTCGCCCTCTGCCAGAAGCGAGTAAAGCCCTTCACTAAAAACAACGTGTTTCCCACCAGCAGGTATCCCTCTCCTTTCCCAACCTCTTATCCTGTAGTGCCCCAGCGGAAGAGACCAGACAAGTAAAGTTCCACGCAGATCCCAAATCTCCTCATGGATCGGTACACTAAATTCCCCAAAATCATGTCCTCTTTTCTTATGAAACTCTACAATCCCTCTCCCCATGTTATCATTTTAGGTCATTTCTCTTTTTATTACCTAAATGTTAAAAAATACCCCAGGTCACACGGGACTTCCATTCTCACCTTGAACTCGATGGGACAGAGTGAATGAAATTACGAGTTTCCTTGGCATGTATTACATGCCCCCCCCCCCAGTCATAAAGACTTGGTATGAACCCTTCGTCTCCGTCTCTGTCTTTGGGAATGTGCTATGCCTCCTTCTCCGCCCACAGTCACCATGGGGAACCGTAAGGAGATACTTACATGTGGACCGAACTTCACAAGGGAGATGTTATTTCTGGGGGTTATCTGCCAGGTGTTCTTCATGAGGAAGCCAATAGCACTGGTGTGCCTATCTGGGGTTGGCACATATTTTTTGAATGTGCACCTGGTGAGATGAATGGGCCCGTCATAAATCTGAAAGCCTCTAATTGGGAAGGTCCTGTTGAAATACAAGATTTTGTTTAATGCACATGGGCCCGTTCTCTGAATACCACTTCACTTACATTATCTGTTTTATGCTGTTGAATACTCTGTATCCACAAAACACAATTCTAAAATACAGTGGTACCATGACCAGACACCTAATCAACTGAAATATACATGGTGAAGGGCCAATAAACAGGAGAACAAAGGATAAGGACAGATAAGTGCTATGGAGACAGTTAAACCACAGTAATACATTAGGAGGGAGAGGAAAGACGCTATTTTGGAGAGAAAGGAAGCCCCTCTGAGGAGGTGACTTTTGCTTCCTTGAATTAACCAGCTGAGACCTTTTATTTGGTAACTCGTATAACTTTGGTTTTGGTTCCAAAACTGCTAACATGAGAACAAAAGATGAATCTGTGCTGAAACTGAGAGAAGCGCCTTCCAAAGAGCCACTAAAAGATAGTAATAAGGTAAAATGATACAGTCGAAAGTACAAAGGTGTAATTCCTGAAGGCTCACTGTGCCTAGCCAGATTTAGAGATTAGTTTGATCCGTCTTCCTCCTTTCTGTGCAAATACAAACACTTTAATCATATATTATGAACCGGAATTAATGTATAAAACCCGTCATATTCTATATCCCTTAGGTTTCTCCCCTATCAACTATCTGATGGCATTGAAGATGATTCCTATAGCAACTAATTAGTTTACAAATTGGCAGTGTTTTACAATATATGCTAGAAAAAACACCCAATGGCCTGGCTAAAAAAAAAAACCTATGCATCTTCATGTACTTCTAATGATCTATCCCAAAATAGTTCTCTTTCACAGAAAAAGTTGTACAGACACAGTCAAATAAAACTGGATCAACTGACCCATTGGAATCTGTTTCTGGAAAATCCTCCTTAGCAAGGAACCAATAAGCATTTTGTAGTAAAACTGGAGGCCAATGCAAAATAAAAGGAAGGAAATTGAAGTGGCTGGGATCACACTGCAGCCCATACCCCAATCAATACAGTTATTTCTTCTTTAATCTACACTGTAGAAGAGGCAGCTATAGCCAAAATGTGAAAAGCACAAAAGTGAAGCCAAAGGAACAGGGTTTAAATCCCACGTCAGCTCCTTTTATTAAGTTATTCACAAGGCAGACGATAGCAATACCCACCTCACAGGGCTTTGTGAGGATTAAGTGAGTAATAAAGTATTTAGAAAAGGGCCGGATACATCATAAGCATTTACTAAATGCTAGCTATTAAAATTCCATGAAGTTCCTTTCCTACCAGCTTCCATGGTCTTACTCACAGAAGTTCTACACAGAGTGTAGCATATAATGACATTTAATATTTCCCCAATGACAAGCATAAGGGACAGGGGCCAAGCATAGGTCACCCTCTGCCAGAAGTAAGGCCCTTCCGCCAACCCCCATGCCCTCAATCAAAGCTACAGTCTCCTTGCCCCATCCCCCTGACCCACCCTGGCCCAATGTCCATACAACTAAGGGAACTGATGCTTCACAAATTCTAAGATTCGCTCTGAGCCATGCATGGCCTTTAGAACACTGGTTTTTCTCCACCTTGTTTTCTCACCAGTAAAATGAGGACAACTATAAACCGTGTCTCAGAACTGAGGATGGATTAATTAGTTAATAGTTCCCTAAAAGCTCTGAAAAATCTTTCTAGTGCTAAGTGCTATTTTAATGACTCTTGATTATTTTGACAGAAAACATGCCAAACGTCTACGCCCGTCCGTGTCCGCTTCAACATCTGAAACACTGTTCATTTACAGCCGTGGTTAGGCTTCGAGTCAGCCTTGGCATCTATCACCCCTTATTTTCTAGGACTCTTTTCAATAGGTAATTTCCTTTTTCCAGTGGCTATTTCTGAAAACCAACATCACAAATTGAGGGAAAGCTGACCTAATGTCATAGTTTATGGTTTGGCAACTTTCTGTGGCTTGAGAAAGAATTTTAAAAAAACTCATTAGCTTATAAAAGTCTTAGGTAAGGAATGGAAAAAAAGAGAGAGACAGGTTCCTTTGTTATAAAATTTTTGATGAACTCTATAAAGTGTTTAATAGTTAATGCTCTGGAATTCCAAAGGATAACAGAAATAGTAACAGTAATAATAACCGTTATAATAATAATAAGGTGAGATAAGTGTCACAATGGGAACAAATCATCCAGAATTATTACAGAAACTTCCATTAAGGATTAGGTTTTCATTTATTGTTTAAATTTAACACTCCACTGGTAAAGCAGTGCTTACCTATTCCTGGGTAATGTCCGAGGCTTCTGGTCTATTCCACCTGTGCCTACATACTTGTTCTGACCACCCAGAAAGCCGTAATTCCTGCTCTCCCCAACAAAGAGAGATTCAGATACCTCCTGGCTAGAACCTTCGTCACTTGGGAAACTTCCATCACTGTTAAAATAAGAATAATCATTAGCCACACAACTCTAGGAAATTTATTTCAATCCTCCAACAAAGGCACACGATAACTCAAATAGCTAAAAATTCTCGAAGCAGCCCATGACTTTTAGGAACATATATTATCGAGTCATCAGAAAGTGCTTTGAAACTGTGAAAATGTTGCCTGTTCTAAATTAATACAAATTAATTGTATTGTAAATTAGTGGTCTGTAAATTGATTTAAACAAATGAAATTTAACTGAGTGGCAATGATTACTTTAGTCTCAAGCAACAGCACTGCAAATGAGGGAAATAAACTCACCCTGAACACAACAATTAGATGACAAGCATGTTTAAGATGTCAGTAAGAATAACTTATCAGGCAAATAATATATAACACAAAAAATTCAGTTCTTAAAAGACCACTGAGAAATTTGACCAACTTCTAAGAAAGAAAATATTCAATGTGCCCCCCAATGTTTACTTCCTTCCTCTTTATTCCCATACTTTTTAAGATCTTTAATGCAATGCTCACGTGTTTTCTTCTAAGCAAAAAAAACACGATGGACCAACTCTTCTGTGGAATTCCAGCTCTATTACTTATTACTTTGCTGTGAATTCAATTATCATTAAAAATGTACTTTCGGCCCTCTAGCGGTACCAGGAAGAGGGTGCTATTTTCTTTAATGCTAATAAATGGTCTAACGTTCCAGTGTGTTAGCCAAAAAAAAAAATTTTTTTTAATTAAGGGTCACATTACCTACAGCTTTAAAATAAGAGAAGTATAAAAATACAAACCTAGCAAAGGTAAGTCCTATTCCATTATCTGAAAATCTGAAAGGAAAAAAAAGATGGGGAACATTTTAATTTACCACATCATGTAAGAAGTATTCTCTCAATATTTAGTTGTCATAAAATCCAGGAGGTTCCAGTGTTTACTCTCCAAGACCACAAAAATAAGTTTCACTTTCCAGTAACTAAAAGCACAGACCGCACAGTGAAGGCACCTGGTTCACATCTCAGCTTTGCCAGTTACTAGCTATGTGACCTTGGGCTCATGACTCAACCTGACTCTCCCTTAGTTTTCTTACCTATAAGTTAAAATAACAATTTAAAGTTCATCCTAGGATATTTAAGAGCATTACACATACTAATTAATTTCAACCATTTAGAAAAATACCTGGCACACAGTAAGCAGTATGTTAAGTATTAGCTGGAATTATTATTTTTATAATTAGTTTTAAAAACAATCATGGTAGTCTCTTCAAAGCTTTTCAGCATGAATGCCCAAGCTATTTCTTCTGACTTAATATAATATCAATTTTTTGCATGATAAATGACAGAGATGATGATGAAATGCCAAGAAGCTAATGTCAATGCCAGCCCCGCAAAAGTTTTTCTAGACTCTTGAATACCAAATCGTAGTTCGATATACGTCAGACTCCTGAAATTATACAAATGGAAACAAGTGAGACGCTTGCTTCCTGGAGTCACGGGAAGACGTAAGTCAACACACTTACTGAGGTGCAACTGACAACTTTTGTTTTGAATGGCAATAAAAGAGCATCAGAAAAACTTTGCGTTTCCAAGAGAAATGAAAAAAAAAATCCAGGTAGTTACAAAATCTTTATTGAGTTCTCTGACATAGACCCCGTTTGTTATATAAAGTTAAATTCCCAGTTTCTGTTCCATCTCATCAAAAAACTTTCATGCCACCAGACAAGTTCAGTTCCAGTATAAGCAGTCAGAGGAGACGACTCCAAGCTTTTAGTCTGTTGCCACTAGCACGCTCCCTCAGAGCCTGTCCTGTCTATACGCAATAATAACATTGTTGCAGAAACCGCCCCTGTACTTTCAGTTAACTGGGTTTTTCAAAGCAGCTATAAGAACAGAAATACATCAGTATCGGCAGAACATGATTTGGTACAAATACCCACGCTGAATTCCGAACAAGGATGTCTCCCCCTCTGACCCAAGCTCCGTGGTCATTATTTTTAAAAGCAATGAGCCTGTCAATCACGGCAGTAACACGTGGCTTTTCAGGATCACCATCCTCATGAGGCCGAAATCTTGGCGTTAGAAAAAAAAAAAAGACCATTTTAAAAAGTAATGAAAAGGCAGTGGACATCAGCTATTTACAGTCATAAGCTTCAGTGTCAAAAAGATTTAAATTTGACCAAAAGTTAAAAATAAAGCCTCTTGAGATACAACTTAATTATTTGTATTTCAAATAATGAGAAGATAATTATATTTATTAACATAAATTTATATAAATATGAAAATGTCTTTCAGATCTTCGGAGTTATTTTTTATTCAACTTATATAATAGAATGAACACCAGACACTGCAGAATATTTTAAACACACATTCCAAACGGAAGACAAAAAATTAAAATCCTCAGACCAGAAAAACTGGCATACTTTCACATTCTTAAGCTCCATGATACAAACATAAACTTACTAAATTAATTAATCATATATTTTAACATACATATATTTGACCTGAACAGTGTTGGAGTTGTGTACTGGTGAAATATCTTAGATATAGAGATAAAACTGGGTTTAATACCTTTAAAAGGCCTAACTTTAAAATATTGTTTTTAATTGACATATTAATTATAAAGACTACATTTTACTTTTCTCTTCCTTCTAAAACACTTAACAGGACCTTAATAAAGAGGTAAAAAAAATTGTGTCAAAACTGTCCCCTATAATAACTCGAATAAATAACACCATACGGCCAACTATTTTTTCAGAAAACCATTTCTATCTTAATCTTACAAAGCAGCAGGGGAAGGCGGGGGAGCAGGCAGGGAGAAGACAACTAGACAGCTTTTCAAAAACCAATTCGGCATGTCAAGCTTCTCATATAATCAAGACATATCATTCGCGCAAACGCTACTCCCAGTAACTGGTAGACAGAAGGTGCTCACTAAATGTGTATGACGGGAGAGGAAGCTACGCAGTGGGAACAGCAAGTCCAAAGGCCCACAGGCATGAATGAGCTCTACATATTCAGGGAACAAGCAATCTGGCTAGACAGTAAGAAGCAAGGGGGCAGAGGACAGAAAGCTGGGCATGTACCAGGCAATGATGTAGTTCTTTATTCTAAATGCAACAGGGGAAGCAGTGAGTAGAATGGTGGTTGCCAGGGACTGGGTGAGGAGGAAATGGGGAGGGGACAGTCGAAGGGACACAAAGTTTTCGTTATGCAAGATAACTAAGCTCTAGACATCTACCATACAGCACAGTGCTTAGAGCTAAAAATACTGTATTGCATACTTAAAAGGTACTAAGAAAGTAATACTGTAAGTGTCCTTGTAACAAAAAAATTTTTTAGTTTAGGAAATAGTAACAATAAAGGAGACAGGAGGAAACTTTGGGAGATGATAGACAGGTCTATGGCCTGGATGGATAGTGATTTCATGGGTGTGTGTATGTGTATGCCCAGACTCAGTGAGTTGTACTCGCATTAAATATACACAACTTTTTCCATGTAAACCACACCTCCATAAAGTAGGTGAATAGACAGAAAGATATATATTGTAGATAGAAGTGATGAAAAGCCATCAGAAACATGGAATCAGATAAGCGATATGACCAGATTTCATTTTTTTAAAAAAGTGGTCACTCGCTGCTATTTGGAGAAAGGACTGTAGAGAACAGACCTTAAAGAGACCAGTCTGGAAAGCATTATCTCCACCCTCTGACTGTGCATATGACCCTTACACTAAACAGCTCTAACCAAGGGAGGAAAAGCCCGACTCCGCGCCACCACCCACTCTTCTGGCATTGTAGTCGCTGCCAAAGAGCTTTGCAGTCATTATATAACATCAAGCAGATGAACAAGTTCTGGAAAGAAAACTATACACAATGTTCTAAAAGAAAGCCAAAAAAAGTACCAATAAAACATCTGATTCTCTGCTGTAGCTATTTCATTTTTTCTGACATTCCTATCTATATAAATCAATCGTTGGCCACTTGCTTGGCTACCCTTTCTCTTCATCCTCTCCCCAGCTTGGTGGGCAAAACTAGTCGACTTCCCAATTTCTCATCACCCTCATTTCTGGGCTTTCAGTGTCCCTCTCGACCTTCTCCCTTAATTGTCCTCAGCCTTAAATGGACTTGTTGGTTCTCATGATTTTTCACTTTCAGAGGAAATTTCCCAATCTCAAACTAAGAATTTTCTTGAGTTAAAATTTCCCATCTTTGGATTCCTGCAGATACAAGGAAAGGCTTATTGATTAACTATTGAGTCAACTTCCTCTGTGATAAACCGACTGAATATCTTCCAGATCCCATGAGCCTGATGTTTAATTCACTGGCTGGCCTATTACTCACTTTTGTTAGAGTTTTATCATTTTTACTCATGTCTGGACCACATGGATGAATGTGAGCATATTTTGTTTATTAGCTGAAATAAATTAAATGGATATATGAGCTGCCAAATGTCTTACTCTCGTCTATAATCAGTTCTTTTCAATAACCACTTCCAACTAGAGTCTAATTCCTTACCAAGATGTATGCATTCATAACTGGTAAAAGAAATCATGGAGAGCAGAGAAAAATTATAATTATCATAATATCATATACACATAACCTATAAAAAAGTTCTTGGGCCATTAAAGATGAATTGTTTTATTGTCAGGCCTAATTAAAATATCAATAGGTTCTGCAATATATTTCCTCATCCATACACATAATTTTTTAAGGCAGGGAAGAGGGTCAATTTTATTGTGTTTAGGATTTCTCCATTAATATTAACTTAGCAATATACATACAAGTTATAATGCACTCTTTCAAACTAAAAAAGTAGCAGCAACCCTCTAGCAAAGACTTTTTTTCTGTGAAATAATATACTCTTCTTGATTCATAATTTGCCATCATCTGAATGCTTCATTTTCATCTTAAGTTTATCTCCTCGAGTTTTCCATTTCATATCTTGCTCGGCTATAAGGCATACAGTAACTTGTGCTTTAATTAATAATGCCCACACTTTTGCAGCAACTCACGTGCTGTGTAATATTTCCTTTAAAATATTTCAGGCTCAACTTGACCTTTAAGATATCCTGGTAAGTAATTTTACTAAGTATACTTGCCCCAGTTTACTCCTGACCTCACGCCTCATGACTGCGTCACCAGGATCCTGCCTCACACCTAAATCGCCTCGCTAATGTACAGTGTGGCCCCTGACAATCAGTGGGGCGCCCATCTCTGACATCTATCAACAGATCCAAGCACCCTCTCAAGATCTTAAGTTGGTCAATGGACTTGAAGTATGAAAAAATAACACCTACACTGTTCTTACTGAATATGACTTTAGGTTGCCATCTTTTTTTCAGAAAACTGTATTTCTACTGGAGACATCTTATTTATTTTGGCTCTCACGTAACATGTAAAAGAATTTGGTTGAAAGGCTGATCCATATCCCGACCGCATTCTGTGGTCATAAAGAAGAGTAACATAGAGCTGAGCTATGAAGTGAATCTGACACCAGAAATGAATGGTTTAGTGCCTAAACCAGCACTAGCTTGATCAGCAAGTCTGAACACTTTCCCTTTGAAACAGACGTCATGCAATGTTCCATTCTGAGCGCCCACAACAAATGCTGTGTGCCTTGGTTTTCAGGGATGACACAAAAACATTTAAGTTTTTACTGGTATTTCAATGAATCCTATTTTACTTTAGGGAAAATTTGGACTTTTTAAAAATATCTCTCTCTTTTTCTTTCTCTTTCTGCAACTCTAACACCAATTTCCGACTGTGAAGAGGGGAGAGCGTGAGAAAGCCCAGCCACAGGACCCAGGACTGCAGAATAAATGTTTCTCCAAAACCCTCCTGCAAACGTTGAGAACTTCATTTTAAATGTGTTTCTGGAGAAAAGAACACAACGGCTTAACCCAGAGAGTTTTGCTTTGGCAGAATATGCTTGCGTGGGAGTTACAAGGCCTGGTTCTACCTTGCACTGTTGTCCAGACAGAGGTATTCCCGTGGGTCAGCAGCGCTGGCATTGGTGGTTTTGACGCCCTTGTCAATAAATAAGCCAGCCTGGAAAATATAATAATGGATGGAAATAAATATGAATCCCAAGTTATAGCTCTGAACGTAATGATTCAGAAAAATAAATTTTAGGTTACTGCATCTACAAAAAACAAGGAAGAAGGAATAAAGAGCAAAGCACAGATATCATGGAAATGACCACTTTCCTGGATATTTTTTTTATCCTCATTCAAGGACATTTTTTCATTGCATTTACAGAGAGGGGAATAGGGGAATGAAGGGGGAGAGAGAGAGGGAGAGAGAAACATTGATGTGAGAGAAAAACATCAGTTGGTTGCTTCTCACCCAAGCCCTGACCAGGGACCAAACCCATCACCTTTTCGGTCTACAGGGATGATGCTCCAACCAACTGAGCCACACTGATCAGGGTGGCTCCCGGATATGTTTATAATTTCACTCATTTGGTCATTTGCAAATATTTATGCAGTACCCACTTTGTGGTAGGCACCAAACATTGTACATTAATGAAAAAAACGACAGTGCAGTAACTGACACATAAACTAGCAGGAAGACATGCAATGAAAAACAATTACGATCCAGTAATGATAAGAATACGATAAAGGAAGCTGATGGTGCTTTGGCAGCATGTAGAAAGGCACCCTGATGAGAATTTTAGTGAAGCTGGGAGTGGAGAATTCGGGGAATGTCTTCTAAAAGAAGTGGCGTCCTGAAGCTGAAACCTGAAGGATCGGGGACGAATGGACCACAGAGAAGGGCAGGTTGAGGATGAAGGACCAGCAGTGGGTGTGAAGCAGCGCAAGAACCCAGAGGAAAGTACTCAAAAGAGTCATTTGTACAAAAAGTCTGAAGATGAGAGAGGGCATGAACGTCTGAGAACAACAAAAAAGAATCTTAGATGGGCTGACAGGAAATGTACAGAGGTGAGGAGAAGAAGCATGTCTCAGATGATGCAGAGGTAACATGCTAAAGAGCCAAGACGATGGGACTTCAAATAAAGGTAACATAATCAACTGCATTTGGAGAAAGAATACTCCCTCTTCAAAATGGGAAAGATTGCAGAGTCAAAAAAGAGAGATGAAAGATAAGGAAGAAGATGACAGCAGTAACCCAGAAGAGAAATAACAATGACCTAGACTGTGGCAGTACTAACAGGGAAAAACAGAGTGAAAACCCCTTACTACGTAGTGTTGGTGCCACTTAGTAGGTGATAAAATGGCTCAGGGTGAAAAAGAAGGTTCATTTATACATCAAAGTTCATGTGTTTCTAGTCTGGGCAGTTAGGTGGCTGGTGGTTTCATTCACTGAAACACATATGGGAATGGGTCTGCTGGTAAAAAATAAGGATTTTAGTTTCAAATGTTTTGTTTTCATGTCCTTGAGACATCCAAATGGTACACAGCAGGCAGTTGTGCAGCTGTGACTGGCCTGGACTACTTTTGGGAGGCACGAGCAGCCAAAGCCCCAGAGGTCAGTGTCTGTGCGTTTACGACTGACCTCATGAGGACGAGTGCCTGTCCGAGGGCTTCCAGGGGTCAACTGCCTTTGGCTGATACATATCATAATGGGCAGTCAGCCCCAAATTTAACAAATTAAAACCTAATCACCCACTCATTATTTAGACCTAATATTCATAGAGTAGATAACTGTATGTCCTCATGGTACATGACACTACAAAATTAATTAGAATGAGGTATTCTTTATAGCACTTCTAATCAAAAAATTTTGCAGACTTCCACTTTGAAACGCTACTTTCAACAACTACTGTTAATCAACTAATCAGCTCACAAAAATTTTAATTCTGTGTAAAGTTTTTTTCTCTCTCTTCATCAAGGGATTCTAAGCTCTTCAAATTACAACACACTCAGTTTTTAAAGGACCCTTTGAGTATCATAAATGGACAGGATCCATTGAGCTTTGATGTAGATCCCATCAGGGTAAATAAACCAAACGTACTTATTGCCGGGGGCGGGGGGGTGAGGGAGGAAAGCCAAATACCCAGGGAAACTGGAGCTCCTCAATGGCCTTTAGTTTACTGGACCTGAATCATTTTTAATTAGGTCAAATTCTTAAACAGTACTTCACTATTTACGTAATTAGTATTAAATACCCATAGGACATTCTGTCAGCGCTGAGAAAGAAAATATGCTGTATAACCCTCAGGGGCACATTATCTGATGTGTACATCCCTAAACACATACAATGTTATTCAAGATTGGAAAGAGGGTGAGGAGCAGGAAAAGATGAAGACTCATGAATCAAGTCCATTATTATAATTATTCCAATTGCAAAAACATGTGGGTTAGCATGTCTACCTGTGTGTTATCCAGATTACATACACATATGTATGTTCATGTATATTCCTGTGTGTATAGATAGAAAAACCGTATGTATATCCTTAAGATGGAAGGCTTAGGAGTCTGCTTTTTTTGACAAATTACTTTCTCTGATGACAAAGTCTACCTAAAACTGATACGTCTCAGTTGTAATCACAGTAGTCCACCCTTTACCCTGTAAATCATATATACTGACTGTGAAACATGAGGAACCTACCTTAAAACTTGAATGGACCCTGTTGTTATAGAATGTCCCCAATGGAGTAAGTTCTGGTTTCGTTGACAGCTGCAATCCACTGGATTCCCCGGTAGGTTCCTTGTGAAATAAATACCATATTCCAGCATCCTATAATTAAAAGGGCAAGATCATTAAAAGCCTCTTTTTAATAAATCCACTCTATGAAACACCCTTATGAACCAAGCACTTCGCAAAAAGCAAATTGAATTTTTTAACACTAACTATTCATCGTTGCAGGTTAGGAACTGACTGTGAAAAGCCACACACTCCTCTAGCACCCTCGAAGCAGTTATATTATGCCTTGGTGGGGGCGGGGGAGCACATTAAATTTTGTTTGCAGGACTGGACAAAAGACAGAAATAATTGGCTGACAGTAAAATTTATTTTCAAAATAACTTTTGTTATTGTAAGTTATGCAGAATTAGAACCAAACAAGCCTTCCTTCCTTCCACGGGACCAGGACAGCACTGCCTTTTAGAAGCATCGGGCTTTTTCTGTTTACCCCCAAACCTGATCAATAGATGACTCACACCTATTAAGGAACTATCCCCTAACAGGCAGAGAGAGCTCACTGGCTTCTTTCAAATGCCTCCAATGCCCTTCCTGTCCCAGGGCGAGTTTTTGCCAAGTGAAAAAAAGACACCACACGCATGAATCAAGATGCTGTCTCGGTCTGGACCCTGCCTGTTCGATGTCAGTATTACGGACCTTAACAGGGGCAGAACCGTTTGAAATGTCTTGACACTCAAAGTAAGATATAAAAATTGAAATGAAATGTTCTTAATCCCTGTGACAATTTTTTAAATTTTACAATTCAATTAAAAGCCAGCCCAACGTAAAGGGCAACTTCACATATAGAACTTTTGATTAAACAGGTTGTTGAAACTTATAGTCCAAAAGTATGGTACCGATTCGAATTTGGCAAACTTTTACTTAGTGCCCACTATATGCCAAGTATACAGTAAGACTATTCTCAAAGAAGTCACAGTGCAATGGGAAATACAGATAGAACTGAAATATATTATATGTAATAAGTACTACAGTAGCTGTAACAGAAAGTCCTTTGGAAGCATAGAGGAGAAATGAATTGTGAAAAATATGTGTACCTACACACCCAAATGAATGCAATATTTAATATTTTCCTGTAAGTTTATGGATGGGTCTTAAAACAAACTATTCTGAAAAATGCATTTACCACCCTGGCCAGGTAGCTCAGTTGATGAGAGCACTGTCCCAGTACGTCCAGGTCACGGGTTTGATCCCCAGTCAGGGCACATACAAGAAGCAGCCAATGAATGCACAAAGAAGTGGGACAACACATCCACGTATGTTTCTTTTTCTCTCTTTCTCCCCTTCCCACCCTCCCTCTGCCCCCTACCCTTCCTCTCTCTCTCTCTCTCTAAAATCAATATATAAAAAATTTTAAAATATTTACCACCTCTTCTGTTTGGGGCACAACACGGACCGTGTAAGAAGGCACGGGTTGTGGGAAAGGCTCCACTCCACAGCCCAATAAACTGAGGGCACAGCGAGCCCTGCAGGGTGCCATGGAGTTTGGGGGAGCGGGGAGAGAAGGGAAGAAGGGGGACAGCAGCTGTTTCCTGTTAAATACTGTGGTGTCAAAGCAGGTAAAGGGAGCTTTGTGAAAGGCAGTGGAAAGGTACCAGTGGAAAGGGTTCCACTGACCTGGAGAGGAAAACCCTTGCCAAAACACGAGCTTTACTGGAACGGTTTTCCCAGAGAAACGAGAACTCACAAAATGAAAAGGAAAAAGAACGTACATGAGATGGACTTTTATTTTTTCACAGGAGTTCCAGTAAGGGTTTCTGGCAACCTCACCTTACATTTTTCATGGACTATTTGCAATTTGCTTTGATGTTCCACCCATGACTTTTGAAAACAGCTGAAAAGAACCTCTGCTCTGGCTGTTCCTTTGCCATGATCTGGGGTAACACTGCTCACCAGCCTCTTGGTGATCTTTACCCCAAAACTCATCTTCCAATTAGAAACTCTCAATACAAACTTTGCATGGTCTTCACAAATATTTCATGAAAAAAAAAAAACCAATGAATGAAAACCTGAAATGATTAAATGTCCAGGTCTTTCCTGTGAAGTAAGAATTTTATGTTTTTTTAGAAAATCATGGATGAGAATTCTACCATCACCCAAAGATGCCTGTATTCTACTCATCTCAAAGAAATATTCCCTTCAACTAATCTTTTACTTCACCTTAAAAAACAATGCTGGATATTTCTTTCCTTTTTAAAAAAATATTTTATTTATTTATTTTTAGAGAAGAGGGGAAGGGAAGAAGAGTGGGAGAGAAACATCAATGTGTGGTTGCCTCTCATGTGTCTCCTACTGGGGACCTGGCCTGCAACCCAGGCATGTGCCCTGACTGGGAATCAAACCAGTGACCCTTTGGTTCGCAGGCCCGTGCTCAATCCGCTGAGCTATGCCAGCCAGGGCATTTCTTTCCTTTTTAAAATCTTAATAGCCATGACATAGGAGTATGAATATTTAGGTATTGCTCTAAAGCTCATTTTGAGCATATAATCCTAACAGTATAATGTCTTAAATATTAATTTTATATTATAAATTAGCAGTTTTAAATCAATTATGAATGTACATTTCCCAAAGTTTATCTGAGGGACATTTCTGCCATCCCAATAGTTTCTTTATTCTTTTAAGTTGTTCTTATGTTTGTGAAACAATTCAAGGCACACAGTTGAGTTCAGCTGCTTTACTGAGGCGATGAAATCCCCAAGCGTATATTATTAACAAAAAGATGAGGCCCTTAAGGGACCAGAGGAACAACTGTCAGAGGATTCCACAGAAAAATCCATTCCCATAAGAAAAGCTACAGTTTCTGCTATTCATTAACACTAAAAACTGTTATGATCAGAGTTACTGGGCCACACCTGACTTGAGTATGAGAAGCCAAAAAGACTATATATCACACAGTAAAATGACACTGTGGAGATGATGTGATAACCCTAGAGATTAGCCAACTGCCTTTCCTCCATTTGGAATCTGTCTTATTATACTCAGAGATACTAACTGGCAGGAATGATTTTCTTTTTATGTTGACAAGATAATTTTATTGGAATAGTTGTATAATTCTTTACTTAATTTTTTTTTTAAGATTTTATTTATCTTTGGAGGGTAAGGGAAGGAGAGAGGGAGAGAAACATCAATGTATGGTTGCCTTTCGTGCGTCCCCTGCTGGGAACTGGCCTGCAGGGAACTGGTCTGCAACCCAGGCACGTGCCCTGACTGGGAATCGAACCGCAGTTGTCTGGTTCACAGGCCCATGCTCATTCCACTGAGCTACACCAGCCAGGGCCTCTTTACCTAATTTTTATTATGGCCATGTCTTTTCCTCATTTTTACAACATGGTATTTAATACTGACATACAGTTTCTCTCTATTATCTACTTGGTGGGCACCAATTAAACAAGCTGAAAACTCAAAAAGGCAAGTTGAGCTAAATTTAAATGATATGTCTTAATAAAATTCATGATGTAGAAATTATTTTTAAAATTTTTTTATTTACTGAGTTTTAGAGAGAGTGAGAGGGAGGAATGGGGGGGGGGGAGAGAAACATCCATTCGTTGTTCCATTATTTCTGCATTCATTGGTTGATTCTTGTATGTGCCCTGACTGGGGATTGAACCCACAACCTTGGCATATCAGGACGACACTAACCGACTGAGCTATCTGGCCAGGGCCTATGATGTAGAAATTACTGAACATTTCAAACCAACTTAAATTTTGTTATTACAAGTAAGCCAGTGAAATATAAACACTCTTCTAAAGTTTGGTTGCTTTACTGATAAAAAATAAAATGGAGCATTATAAAATTCATATAACGCTATAAAAATTTTTAATATTTTATTATGTATACTTTTAATTGCAAACTTTCCTCTCTCCTCAAGGTTCTTCTGCTGGTCTAATAATCAAACAGACATGAGACAGGTACGTGAGAGAAAAATAACCAAATTCAGTACATACATTATGTACGGGAACCCACACACATGAGACAGCTGGGGACTCCACGTGCAGGAAAGGTTCAGAGACAGAAAGGGGAACTGGGATTTATAAGACATCTTGATTGAGGGGTGAAGTAAGATGCCTTCGGGGCTTAAAAGGTTCACTGCAGAAAGATAAGAGCTGGCATAAATGATTTAGAAGAAACAGAGAAAGGAACCGCGACCACACCCTGCTCTTCACTACACTGGCAGTCCCAGAAAGCGCCGGAAACAGACTGCCACACACTACATTACATCCAGAACGTGACATCCAAACATGAGATTATTTGTAAACGTGGATAAAAAAACTGAAAGCATTATTTACCTGTGAGCCTGCAGCTGCATTATTAATCAGATTATTGTTGGGATGAGCAATCCAGAAGGTTGAAACAGCCCTGCAAGGCATTTTTATAAAGTGATTTAAGTGTTCATCATGAAAATTCCTACCCCCTTTAAGCTTCCCCCAAGACCTCTTCCCCAATAGGCTTTAACCATCACACATGAGCATTTCTCTCTACCAGCTACTCACATGCAGTCAGTGGCAGGCACAGGGATGTAATTTCCAAACACTTTTTCTCGCATTGTGATGCACATGGAGTTATTCCTGTCCGTGGGGAGGAGGGTGCCTGGCTTGGTGAGGAGTCCCAGATTGTGAAACAAAGTATTTCTCTGTTCAACACCATCTTCCAAAAAGAAACAATGGCCTAGTGTGTCAAACCCAATGGTATCTTTTATCTGCAGAAATACAAGTATATAATGTCATTGGTAACAAGATTGACTGTGGTTTAAGTAACAAGTGCTATTCAGTGTAGCATGCTGCGTACAAATGCAGAAAGAATTTTTAATCCTATCTGAAGAGGCAAAGTCAAATGTCAGGTTTTACTGATCTCTTAAGAGAATAATTTGGGTAGCTAAAAAAGTAGGCTTCCTTCACACAGAAAAACAGAATTCTCGGTAGAAACAGGATAGAGTAAGGCATGCGGTACAAGGCTCACTTCTAAAAAATTGAGAAGTCATGAACTTAAGGAGATGTGACTGCTTCAGTAATAGGCCCCGACATAATGGAAGGCTGCTTACCAGCAAGCCATCTGTCCCGTGCACAGTGATGCACCGGGAGAAGCTGTGATGAATGGACAGTCCATCCACAGATGTTCTGCGTCTGTACCCTCCTTTATAGTCCACGTCTCCACACAGATGGAAATGAACAGGATACCGTCCCATCTGCTGCTGACCCATGTGTTTCAATTCCACATAGGAAAGATGGACTGAAGTAAAATTTTTCCTTATCTGCAAGACATGGTAACCAAAATCAAATGATACTTTTCATTACGGGGCAGTAGCAAACTATATTGTTTAAATAGAAAATGTCTGAAGGAGAATACACATTAAGAGTAGATACACACATAGAGTATTTTTTGTTTTTGCATCCTATTTTCCCGATCACCAGTTAATAATTTAGCAAGTGCTCCTTTACTTACTTTGGTGATTGCTTTAAAGACCTATAGAAATAGCATCTTACTAAGGTAAAAGGAAATGACCCTGGCTGGGTAGCTCAGTTTGTTACAGCCTTGTCCCTGATCAGCCAAGTTTGTGGGTTTGATCCTCATCAGGTGCACAAAAGAAACCACAAATGAGTGGAACAAGTCACTGTTTCTCTCTTTCTCCAAAAAACCCCCAATAAATTAAAAGATACAGAATAAAATAAAATGAGGACATGTAACCAGGAAAGCTGCAGAAATAATTTATGTGTGTGTTTTGATTGTTCAAATATTTTGGTCAGTTCCAGTCTCATCCTACTGTTGTATTTCCATAATCTTCACAACAGTTTAAAAGAGTTATTTCTAAATCGTCCTCCAATATTTTTTTGTTAGCACATAATATTATTTACTTCAGTTCTTTCTAAAACTTCCTGCAACCCACAATTAGGGCATTCAATAATTTTAAAGACTGGATTGTCCATCATACTACTAAAAACAAAGAAATAACACTGACTGATATTCCAGAAATCAGGGTAACAGAACAGCTGCCAATAAGCACTGTCCACTCATTGCACAAAAACTGATTTTAAAACACACGTAGCCAAAATGCAGTCCAGAAGTCCAATAAATTAGCACACAGAGCAAAGCTTACCACATAGTAAGCACTGGATAATTTTACAGAATAAAAATCTGCATATAAAACATGTCTTTACAGCCCGGACCAGTGTGGCTCAGTTGGCTGGGTGTTATCCCACAAAGTGCAAGATGGTATTTGATCCCAGGTCAGGGCTCAGGCCTGGGATGTGGGTTTGGTCTAGTCGGGGTACATATGAGAAGCAACAAATCGATGTTTCTCTCTTTCTCTTTCTCCCTCCCTTTCCCTCTCTCTACACATAAATAAATAAAATATTTTAAGACTATATACTGTACATGTTTTTTACAGAAACATACTTTGTATGTGTATATTGTTTAATCATGTTTTAAAAAGAATCAATTAATTCTTTCATACCAAGATCACTATTTTTTTCTCTATGTAATTGGTTTTTCCCAGTATATTGACTTAATTCTTCATAAGGCAAGTCTTCTTGAATGACTTAACCTTAAGTCCAGGTCCACTAAATGAAAACAAATATTCTTTTAGTTATCTAAAATCGGTTCCTTGTCATTCGATAGAAAAATGAAATATGACTTCTTCACATCCTTATAGATCTCATTCCAAAACTTCAACGTCTTTTCAAATATATTTAGCAACCAAGGTTTCAAAGAACTCATCGAATCCTTCTGCCTACCGTGACATGTCCCCCAAAAGTATCATAATCAAAGAGCTGGCACTGGTTTTCCGCGTAGCACGAGTCCTCCATTTCTCCTCGGAGGGCGACGTTCCGGGTGAGGATTCCGACCTCGGCTCTCATGTCCACGCCGTCTATGATCTCACCCATGTGCAGGAACTGAGGGGTCTCTGGTGGGTGTGGGCGAGGCGAGAATATCAGAACAAAGAAACCGTGGAACTTATGTCGAAAAGACAGACTTTATTCTGTAACCCAATGTCATGATCAAAATTTATCGCCTGCTTCCATTCTTTACTGACTCAGATCCCAGGAAGTGAGGACATTAAAGATCATCTAGTTGAACAGCCCACGCAATGCCTAAACCCTTACTACCAACTGTCAAATCCGTGCGCAGGGCTTGCTCCCCCCTGAAGTAGCTGGATCGTCTCTCGAACAGCACCAATTATCTGGAATCTACTTAGGAGTCCATATTCTCCCTCTCTGGCTACACGCCCTTGAGGGCACATGCAGAACCAAATGCATGGGGAGGCCAGAACAGCTAAAGGGGGATGTGGACAGCTGGATGTTCAGTTGCCTTTGTTTCCACTTCAAAGCTACAGCGGTCTGCATTTGCATGTGAACAGCACCAGAATTCCCATCTTTTCTTCCCTACTTCTTCTTATTCTAACATTGCTGTGCATTTTTTAAAATTCCTACCTTGATTAGATATGTAGAAACACTTTAATAATGAGCTTTTCTCTGGTGTTTTTATTATATAAACTCGGGAAAAAAAATACAAGTATATCAAGGAGTTGAGATCACGGAGATTCGTTATCCTCTACGCTTGTTAACAACAGTGGGAATTTCCAAACGAAAATTAATGCCAGATGATACTGTCATTTTCTGGGTTTTTCTGTTTTCTGCTTATGCCCTGAATTACCAGGAAGGAAAAGTACAATGCTGAAGCACACAGAAAAAGTGCCAAGTGAGCCCATCAAATTTTCCCTTAAACTTCAAAGCGCTAAATTATCTATAGAGTACTTATCAAATGGTACTCTAAGCTCTTGTTTTGTACCATAAATGTATAATTTTGAGTACAAAAGTAAGGAAAGCAATATCATGAGTGAAATACACAATGAAGTCCATAAAGGAGGCAATGCATGAAGATTTGCTTACTACCAGGCTCAGAATAAGTAACTCATGAACATCACCCATTCTTTCTAAACACAGTCTATAGTAAGATGCTGTTTGTATACAAGTGTCCTTCAAAAGATGCATTATTCATGACTATATAGCAAACACAGTCTTATTAAAATACCTTTCTGGTTCTATTTTAAACATTAGTAAAATATACTTTTTGCCAAGGAAGTAGGCACTCAAACACCATGTATTTTTTTTTAACTGAAGAAGACAAAACTTCACCCTGGCTGGTGTGGCTCTGTGGATTGAGCACCAGACCAGCCTGTGAACCACAGGGTTGGCCAGTTCAATTCCTGGCTGGGGGCACATGCCTGGGTTTCAAGCGAGGTCCCCAGTAGGGGGCATGAGTGAGGCAACCACACATTGATGTTTCTCTCCTTCCCTTTCTACCTCCATTCCCCTCTCTCTCTAACAATGAATAAAATCTTTTTTTAAAAAAAGAAGACAAAACTATTAAAAAAATAAGTCTACTTTACTATTATTTGACAGTACAAAATTAAAAAGAAGTTGAAAAGAACCTTGGAAAATAATTGAACCATCAATTCTGCATCTTTTATTAAACAAAGAAATAGGCATGAAATGTGGTAATGGTGGTGGTGGTTGGGGGGAAAACTCCAGCAATCAGATCCCAAGAAAAGAGTGTTTCCCGAAAAGCATTCTGAGCAGTCCAATACCTTTGACTTTGACCTGGAAACGGCTGCACTCAGGACAGGGGAGAAGCGTGAACTCTTCTGCCTGGTGCATGGAATAGTCTGTGCTTGCGACCACTATCTGGGCCCCAGGCTCCCAGCTACTGACGTCATCGAGCAGATGAAGCTTCACTCCATCCACAGCTTCTACCCGGAAACCTGAAAGAGAGACTCCTAAACCAAAAAACAAGAAAGAGAATGCTGTATGAGCAGGTATTTTTTTTCCCTAATATTGATCCTCTCACTGATTAACAAAGCAACAGTTAAGATAAACACAAGTCAGCAAATTTTTACTAATGGTAACCATGTGGAAGTCACTCTGTAGATACTAATCTGTTGGTACTTCACACACATAATAACCTTTCATCAAAACAACTATGAGCGATAGGAACTATTGTCTGTATTAGAGATGAAGAAACAAAAGTTCAGGGCCTTTGAATAGCAGACAAAAAAATGGGAGAGCCCAGAACTGAATGCTAATTGAATTCCAGAGCCCAATTTCTTAACCTTTATATCAGTCTCCCTTCCCAAGAATCAAAACAAATAGAATAAGAACACAGGTAATTGAAAAAAAAGCGAAAAAAACCCTCCTGGCAGCAACAACAATTCCTGCCCAAATTTCAGATTCTTGCCAAAAAAATGTACCTAAAAAGGACAACTAAACATTAATTTTTTAATTAAAATTTCATATAAACTTCAATAATGTTTTGAAAAAGATGACAAGGATGATTTTAAGCAAAAATTCTTTAAAAAAAAAAACCAGGTAAATAAGTTTTGACTTAAATGATTGTTAGAATTTTTTTGTTGTTCGTTTTTTGTTTTGTTTTGTTTTTATATCCAGAAGGTTAGATAAGGAAGATCTGTATTATTCAGTTATTCCTCAGTTTTTTGTCTTTAGAAGAAAACTCTGCCTGAGATTATCTCCTACCAACACTACTGAACTGGAAGCCAGAGGGGAAACCAGCTCATTCTCCCTCCTTCCTGAAGAGGATCACCACCTCTTCCAGAAAGTCAGAGTCATTGAGAAACTGGACACAGACAGCACCCGCTGACAGGCAGCTGGAAGGCACCCTCCCCAGAAATGAGCGGTGGTCAGTGACGCGGACACACAAACGGAATTTCCCACAAAGGAAGTGTTGGCTCCAGGTTTGTCAGTAAGTATCTCTTGCCTGGAATCTTACTGGAAGCAGCTGTACTAAACTTGTCATACAAATTCCTACTAAGAAATGCTTCTCACCCAATCTTTTTTTTATGGCCAGAGGCAACCCCGGTGTAGTAGAAAAAGCAGTGTTCTTTGAGGCAGAAAGCTGAGGTTTTATTCCAGCCTCCTCCTCCATAATAATACCATCTCCTCACCCCAAACCCAGGGGGTTGCTTAGAGGCAACATGTGAAAGCCCCTGTCTCATAACCGGAACTCTATTTATCTTTTTGTCTTAAAGCAAAAAATCACTCTTTAATTACAATACAAAATACACCATTGTAACCCAAGTCGTGTTTGCTCATCATAAAAATAGGTAACATTTACTGAGTGCTGGCCATATATACTATACTAAAAAAAAGAAAAAAAACTTCCTGGTCTTCACATTTGATGCTCAGAGCAGCCCTATAGGGTGGTTTCTAGTATCAAATGAGGAAGCAGGGTCAGGAAGTTAAAGTTGCATGCCCACTGACATAGAGTAGAAGAGCTGGGATATGAACCAGGCGGTCTGTCTCCACCAGTCCACTGTAGGGGACACTTTAACACTGCTTCTAACAACAGGTATGAACCAAGTCCACACTAAGCCCTTCTGGATAATTAGAGATGGAATAAAGTACCTCTTATTCATTTCACATTTGTTTGAGTATAATATTTGGTTAAGAGAAAAAAGGGGGCAGGCAAGCACAGACAGGAGGCTGCCAACCCATACCTGAAGCCAAAAATCTGGCAGCAAAGTGGGCAAGTAACAAAATTACACAGTGAACATCATTACACACCCAGTGCTAGGTATTATTCGAACAAATTATAGCTCTTCTGAAAGGTGGATTATAATTAAAAATATACTGAAGAAAATGTGAAGACATGAAATACTTTTATATGTTGTTTAAAGAGAGAAAAACAGGTGAAAACAAAGATGAGCTGAAACATAAGTAAAATAAAAATATTAAATATTTGCACCAAAATAATTATCTCTGAATGATAGGGTTGGAGATTAATTTTTACTTTGTACTTTCTGTGTTTTCCAGTTGGTATTAGCAATTTCCCTCTCATGATCCAGCTAAGAAAATGAGCAGTTGGTTTGTGTAGCAAACCAAATTTGCTGACATAGCTACATAAAAGAGAAGATGCAAAGTACAAGATCATGTTCACTGTCACAGAGCATAACCAAAAGCAGCTCACCATGTCACATCCAGGAAATGAATCTATTTTCACTAGTTGGCCACACTATAGAAAGTACGGTTGGTGGTGCCTGATCTAGAACAGACCGCTCTCTAGTCCAGAAAGAACCTTGAGCCTAAAAGATCTAGTGCAGTAGGGAAACTATAGGCTTTAACTTCAACCAGCTGAGGAATCTGACTGGTATGTCATTTGCAAATGATACCACTTTAAATAAAATCTGTCACCATACTTACCAATGTCTTACAAGCCCATGTAAACTGTACTTGCCTACCTTCGATCCATTCACTATAAGCTGTCACAGCAAACTTCTGACCGTCCACAGTATAAAACTCTCTCTGGGCAAGAGCCTTGCCTCCGCTACTATGGTTTTCATAGTTTCTCACAGATTCATTGCAAGAAGTACTTCCACCATCAATGACACCAACCAAAGCCCAGGCTTGCCTGGAAGGAAAAAGAGCACGTGCATTTGATCATTTGCCAAGGTACTCACCCAGATCCCTGGCAGAGACGTTAAGTCAGGTGCTAATTATCACCTTTCATTCCTTGTCAGCCCCTGCACCTTTTTTCCTTGTGAGGGTACAAGTCCAAATGTTGACTGAAGTAAACATCATGGAAGGAAATGCACCTGGATTATTTATTTATTTATTTATTTATTTATTTATTTATTTATTTATTTATATCAAGAGGGGAAGGCGGGGAGAAAAGAGGGAGAAAAACATAGATTGGCAGCCTCTCACACGTCCCCAACTGGGGACCTGGGCTGCGGGGTGCCCTGACCAAGAACCCAGCCAGTGACCTCTGAGTTGGCAAGACAACGCCCAACCCACTGAGCCACACCAGCCAGGGCGCGCCTGGATTTCACATCCTTGTTTGTCCAGCTCTGTATCAGGTGAAACACTGATGACTGTGGCTTTCATTAATCATTGACTTCCTTCTTCAATACACACCCGTTTCATTTACTACCATTCTGGCCACAAACCCATTTATTTTCCTTCTTTTAAAACTTGCTCTTTCAACTCTCCTCTCTGCAATGTCCACTAATCAAACTACATAATAGAATCACATGCGGAGCTCCCAGAACATGCCTATGTTCGGACGCAGCGATACAGTGGGGGCCCAGCCTTAGCAGATCAGTAAAGCTCTGAAGGTGATACGAATGTGCAGCTACACCTGAGAACCACTGAGTTACCGCGCTGGTTCCCCAAGGTCAGTAGATCTCAGACTCACCTGGAAGGCTTGTTAAATCAGATTGCTGGGCTGCACCCCCTGTCTGAAATGAGGTCAGAGAATCTGCATTTCTAGCAAGTCCCCAGGTGCCACTAAGGCTTTCTGGTCTGGGGACCACACTGAAAACCTGTTAGAGGCCGGAGCATAGAGCAGTGGTTGCCAACCCTGCCCACGCGCACGCGCACACACTGCCTGGGACCCTAACCTTCACGGGCCCTGAACTGAGTGAGCCAGGGTAGGCCCCAGGACAGGATTTATTAAAATCTCAGGGGTACAAGTAAGGCTGCAAACCTCTGGGTTAACCATTTCTTAATGCTCTTGAAGCTGCAGAAGTACTATCCGACATATTTTACAGGCTCTACGTCTGTTTGTTAGAAGCGATGTGCCAGAAAACGCCATTTTATTTCTGTGATACTGCGCTAAACCCTCACAAGGACTTGCTTGAGCTTGTTGCCAACAATCAGCAAGAAAATTTTCAAAAAGAACACAGACAAAAAGGCAGAAAATTTGCCTTAAGACTTCTGGTTTAAAACATGAAAAGAAAAATGCCAACTTCTTTCCCTAGGGGGAAAAAATACACCCAATGTAATCCAGGCCAAACAGATGGCCGGATGGTCACAGATAAAAGTTAACCTAAGCACGCCCACGTCCTTGTAAATTCCACACCCACCCCTGCCTGTCTTCAGCTGCTCTTTGGCTGACAATGCTTCACAGCTCTATTTATATTCCTTGACACAGCAGAAAGAATAGGATGAAGAATGTCTCAATTTATGATCTCCTCTTATGTGAGAGGGAAGGAGGAGAGATATAATAAAGCCTTCCTTTATTTACCAGGACTACATCAGCCACTGAAAACAATGTTGTATTCTACCGACAGTGTCTCCAAAACACTCCTACTCCTTTCCTCCTCCACTTGAGGAAAATTTCAACGCACCAGAACATGATATTCAAGGGGGTTTGTTTATGTCCACTGGACATAATGTTAAAGCAGTGGAACATTGGCAAAGGATCACGACTCTAATTCCTCCATCAAATCAGCAGCCATATTTTAAAGTGAATTGAGAAACCAGGAGAATGTAACTGCCCCCTCCAAAAAAGGGCAGACAAAATATTCGAAAATATCATAGCTTATGATCACACAAGTCTAGAACAATAATAGCATAAAGTTATAAACAAAAGTTGTGCCCTAGCTGGTATGGCTCAGTGGGCTGAGGACTAGCCTGTGGGCCAAAAGGTTGCCGGTTCAATTCCCAGTTAGGGCACATGGCTTGGTTGCGGGCCAGGTCCCCAGTGAGGGGCATGTGAGAGGCAACCGTTCAATTTTTCTCTCACATTAATGTTTCACTCCCTCTCTTTCTCGCTTCTTTCCCTCTCTCTAAAAGTAAATAAATAAAATCTTTTTAAAAAAAGAAACAAAAGTTGTAACTCCTGGCATTACTGGATAATGAAAAAGTAGGAATCTAACTTAGAAAAGACCATGCTTCGCCACAACGTCTATGAGCCACAGAAGTGTGTACACATGTGCATCAAGAGGCCGGCAAAAGCAGCACTTATTATAACAGAGGTCCAAACTGGAAAACCAGCTACCCAGGAGCGAATATGTCATGGCATAAGCATACAATCAAAAATGAACAGCAATGAGAACGAGCCAGCATGACATGCAAGAACATTGCATATTTTGCCATGTATATACAAAAGTGTATAATGCACACTTTTTGGCCCAAATTTTTGAGGGGAAAGTAAGGATGCACATTATACATGCACAGTACTGATTCCCACGTATAATGCAGATTATACATGGTACTAAAACGTGGGTGCACATTATACACAGCGAAGTATGGCTAGACAACTCTCAATAACAGAGTCAAGCAAAGCAACGAGATACAAAATGCGATCTATTGTTTGTCCTCATTTATATCAAATTCAAAAACAGGAATCCCTCACCTTTGGTATTCTCCACAAAATCAGGGGTGGTTACCTTTGGTGAGTAGAGGAAGTGATCAGTGGAAAGGAGGCGGAAGGGGGGTGCCTCTGGGCTACTGGCAATGTTCTATCTCATGAACTGGGTGGTAGCTATACAGATATCGCATTGTGCCAAGTCACTGAACTCTATATTCTTGTCTTCAGCACTTTTCTGTATGTGTATTATATTTGATAAACATTTAAAGAAAACACTTCTGAGGTTTCACACATGCTCTACTCCGTCTGTGCAGACCTCCATCCATCTGCCTGGAGAGCACAGCCCTAAACACCCTCACCTTTGGGAACCCTCCACTGACCAACCCAGGCCGGTGTGGGGGCTCCTCCGACCACGCTCTCATTACTGCCTGCAGATGCAGCAAGTGTTTTCTTGCTCGGGGCTTATCTGTTTAGGTCTCTGTTTATCCACCATCTCAATTGAAGGCTCTGAGACAGTGTCATTTCATTTAAGCTTCTACAGATACCCAGCTCTCAGCACCTCTTAAATGCTCCTGGGCAGGAACAAAAAGCATTTTTAAAACATTACAGATCCCCTTTCTCTACTCACTGAACTTTCTCCAAATTTCCGTAGGTAATACTGCATTCCAACAACCAAATTTCCAAAGAAAAAATAATAACCAGGTCAACCATCAAAAACAATAACTAAATCATTTCAATATGTGAGTTTTGAAATCCTCCTACATCCCACTGCAAATATTCCCCGACTTGACGAAGGGCAGTAAGCAGAACTGAAACTTCTGTTTTTTGAATTAAGTGTTGAGCCAGCTCGTGGCTGCATTAGGAAATCAGGGTTAACTAGAATACGGCACAAGAACCATAAATAGTGGAAATGATTCCTACTATCTCAATGAACTTCCTACCCCTCCTACCGGTTCCTTTCTCCACCAGCCCTCCACAGTCCTGCGTCATTCAAACCAGCAAACGCAACTCAGCATGCAAAGGATTCCAAAAAAGAAAGAACAAGGAAACTGTGTATGTTCCACCCCCTAAGGCTTTTAAGACAACTTTCACACCTTAGCAAGAAATTGGACTCCAACCTTTCAACTCCTAAATTGCTTCAATTAGCCTGAGTTTCACATGACACACTTCAGGAGGTTATGAAAGAGGAGAGTAAATTGTCCTTAAACTTCCTGATCCATTTTTTTCCCTGTTCCATATTTCCATTCTTTTCAGAACCTTGACACCACTGTTCATAAAAAACTTCATAAACCAAAGCCAAGGAACCAGCTTCTGTAACCAGTATCCTGTCCTCCAGTCCCACGTTTCAAAGCAAAAGAGACAACCAGACCTCTAAATGGTGGTGGCCATTCTGACCTGAAGTTGGCTGCGTTGTGCTGTTTCTCCACCCTCGCTCTCCTCTCATACAAACGTAGTCTCCAACACAGAGCTAGGAAAGAGAGTACTAAGGTGTACCCACCTGTAGCCCAGGCCTTGGATCAGCTTACTTCCCAACCGGTCCTGGATCATTTGTATGGTTCCCTGTAAGAGGCTTTTGGCGGCTGAATCTCCAACAGCTATAGCAACAATGCGTCCCGGGTCCAGGACTCTCAAAAATTCCTGAAGTCGTCTGCTCTCATTGTGGTATTCGTGGGTATCAAACCTCACATTTTCCAAAATTTTGGCTGTGTCTTGGTCAATGACCCTCACATTGAGGCCCCTTAAAAAGTCCTTCTCAAAGGCATAGGAGCCGAAGGCCAAGCCCGAGGAATGCAGAGTCCTTGCCAACAAAGTCCACGATGTCTTCTGTGCCCCGTGTAACTCCAGTGTCCCGCCGGCTTCCACTCCAATAAATTTTTTGCCAAATGTTGGCATACTTTCACCTTCATCTGACCTGCCATACAAGGCAATTGTCGCTTTGGATTTATAGCGGCATTTTTCTGCTCCAATATGAAGCGCCCCACCATCCTTGATCAGGATGTAACGAGTCCTCAAAGTAATATTTCTGGACCCATCTTTATCGTCCCCAAATACAAGCAGTCCTGTGGAGAACAACACTAGGGTCAGTCTACTTCTAAAACATTTTTCTGACACACAGAGAAATAGTTTCATCTTGAGGCTAGAAGGGGAACACTTCTGCAGTTAAGTTGGGAAGAAAGAATGTACTAAGAGTCTCCATAGAAAATTAAACCTGTTTTCAAAACATAGTGAAGGAAAAAACAAAGAGCTCACATCTCAACACACTAAAATGCCCATGCATATGAGCTTCAGTCCATTTACTTTATCAATAAATCATTTCCAGAAATCTAGGGGCCTACAAACCTGAATCTCATTTTTACATGTTAACCAGGTTAGTTTTCTCATCATTCTCCACAGCTCTACCAAAGAGCTGGCTACAAGAAATCACTTTCTGGGACTGTTTTCTCTTCTACAAATCAAGGGTATTGACTTGAGTGATTCTAAAGTCCTCTGGCTCTTGAATTCTATGGTTCTGCCTTAGGAACTTTTCATGTTTCTGTGGCTGGAGTGATACCACATCCTGAAGACTAATAGTTTTCTACAGAAACAACATCAAATGTGCCCTCATAGTAAAGAGCAAGCTTGCAGTTCCCATAGAGAGTGACCATGACTTACCTCCATCCTGTATGACTATAGAATTCACTGTGGCATCTGAGGTCAGACGGAACATATCCCCCTCCTTGATAACAACTTGCTTTGCAGAATCCTGTCCCGGATCCCAATTCCTGAGACGAGGGTTCTGATCTGGGCAATTCTCTGTAAGACAACGCAACCTCAATATCCCATCAACCCAACCAAATGCAAGGATACCTTTAGGTGAATCCAAGCTCTGGCATTATTTATTGCAATCTGCAACTAATGGGCTTACATATTTTAGTTCCCTGCCATAGGGTGGAAATCCCACCCCTGCCAATCCAGCAGAGGTATGTCAAATCCTTTACTTCCTCCACAGATAGAAAGGGTTTCACCACAAAACTAAATTGCTACCATCTAATTCCGGTCAAACTCCATGAAGTAAAAATGGAATTTCCCTGAATCATCACCCACTCTAGAAGTAAATCAACAGTGAATTGTCCTTGGACCCACACTAGAAAGCTGTTTTAGAAAAGAAAATATGTTCACAACATACTGGTCAATGAAAAAAGGAAACTGCTATGTAGTATGTATATTAGATCTCCCCAAGTTCTTTCCTGTGCACAGTGAATCCTTAGTAGGTGACAGTAGCACCTCTTCCCTCCAATGGCAGCAGCTGATAAATATCGCTAATTTCAGACATGTACTTTCCCCACCAAAACTGCAAGAAGCAAATGGCCAAAGACAGGACTTCTCTTTTCAGAGATGAGGAAACCATGGGTTAGAGAAGCCAACCCAAGATTACTGGGCACACTGAGTGATGTGGAGGTTCCCCTTTCAGAAATGAGGGTTATTTTACTGGCAGTGGCCCTTTACTAGAAGCAGAACCTTCCTCTTGAACAGGTGATGATGAAAACATAAAAGTGTTCTGCATTGCTACAGCTGTTTAATGCATGACACCTTTGGTTTCTGCTACAATTTGAATGGGGGGTATCTCATACCAATTTAGATCCACTAAAGATCAAGTATTAATACTTGTTCATGATAAATGTGTCCACTCTATACTGGATGCCATAAGATTTATTTAAAATATATCTATTTATATTTTATAAATATAGTTACATATATAAAGCAATGATCCCACAATCCTCCAAGTTTATATTCCAGCTTGGGAGACAATGCCACAATATATGAAATACTTACATATTTAACAATATGGTAATTATTTTAAATGCAAAAGAGCTCAGAGAAAGGAGGGGTGGGGTGGCAAGTACCTGAGGCAGCTTCAGTGAAACAAGTCACAGAACAGGCAAAATATGTTTGGTGATCATATGAAGATGGTACATACACGCTGGGAGATAATATGAGTAAAAGCAAAGCAATGGTGCTGCACAGAGATGCTTTTTATAGAAAGAAAACTCTGATTCCTCCTTCTGAACATGTGTAACACTAATGCAAACACCTTATTTCTAATTGAATTTATTGGGGTGACATTGGTTAATAAAAGTATATGTGTTTCAGGCGTACAACATGTTATTTCTAAGCACTCGTGTTGCCCTAGGCTCACGCTTTCTCTTTGCGGTGATAGAACTACTACAGTTCAGATTAGTCCCACGAGTAAAGACCTTGGCAATCATGTCATGGAATTAATTTTTCTCATAGGAGCTCCATAGTCATTGTTACTTCATTCTGATAAATCAGCGATCATCACTGATACTAAGAATAACCCCTAAACTCTCCTTCCCATCAAATAAACAAGGAATTTCTTAAATTTGTTCTGACTTAATACTGAGGATTTCTTGAACTTTTCTTCTAGCTCCTTCTCTTTCCATAAAACATCTAGCTGGAATTCTCTGTAATGCTGTATCAGAAGCGTATGCCCCATGTATCAAGCACTGTCCTCAGCTATGGAGAAGGAAATCCAGTCTTGACACCTAGAGCCTACTACTGTTAAAATAGTTACACAATTCCACTTCATTGTTTATAATTATTCCCCAAGAAGGCATGCTTCATAGAACCATCATCCAAAATTCCTGGCTGTTTCCTTCCAATAAAGTATATTTAATGAGAAAATGTGTGGTCTGCCAAAAGCACAGAAAAATAGCTCAGTCCACCCCATCTCCCCAGCTACGCACTTGTTAAGCAGTGGGTGCATTATCAAAGTTATATAAGAGCAATAACCACAGTGAGGCTGCCCTGAAAATATTTCAGCATACCAAATCTTTCCACTGATATTCTGCACTTATACTGCCAAAAATGAAACTGAAGAATGTTTGATTCAATGATTCATCAGCAATTCAACGTCTTAGACAGAATATAAAAACATCAGTTAAAGCTACAGATCTCAGCTCTGCTTTTCCACTAACTTAGCATCCCTTTTCTGAAAATTACTTGGAAAGAATGAATCAACAGCAAGTGAGCCTGGTTATTCTGCTGGAGAAAAGGGGAATGTCAATGCGATGTGCAGTGAAGAACATTGTTACAAGTTCACAATGTGGTCTACTGGTGTGATCCAGAAAGATGTTCATATGAACCTCTCTCTCACTTCAGGTCTATGTAGAAGTATTGATACCACCTCTCCCCAGAAACTTAAAGCCCATAAAAACCCCTAAATGACCCATGAACACGAAATAAAAAATATTTATCAGTCTTATAAATGCTTCTAAAATGTTCTACCCATTTAAGAGGCATCTAATTGGACAAAAACATGCTGTAGACGAAGAAAAGGACGGGAACTGTGGGCTCCCAGTTCTGGGAACTGTGTAACAGCCACGGCTCTTCTGCTTTGCTGCTGCTGCCACCGCCCGGGGCCTGTGATGCTCACATGCACCGACCCCATTATGCACGGGACCCCTCACGTGCACGGGATTCCATTATAAGGCCAGTCTTTGTTGGTGCGGTGTTTAGGCCAAGAAATGTCTTCAAAATCACCCAAAATAGCAACATATTACCACCTGGAAAAGCAAAGGCCATCAAAAAATTAAAGCCTCCCTACAGGATGTTTAACTAGGAAGTAATGAGTGATTTTTAGACAAATGATTGAGAAACCACACCTCCAAATGGAGGTTTTCCTTTTGGGATATACGCTGTTCCTCAAACATATTTGAGGCTTCTCTCGGAACACTCCTCAGGCAAGCCAGCTGCAAACTACAGAATGCAAATCTTGTCATCTGAATTTATACTTTTAAAAAAGCAAAGGTAGTTTATCATGATAGTAGTGACTTTTATCACTAAAACTTTTCAGCGGAAAATCATACCTCCCACAAAGGATAAAACTGTGCTGCTGCCAGAATTCAGTAAGGACCCCAAAATCAGCACTTCAAACGGAAATACTCCAAGGCTGTCTTGAGCACTGGGACCAAGTGACTGAATGGAGAGGAAGGGCCATCCTTCAATTCTTTCATTTCCCCTGGACTCTTTTAACAATGGCTCTCATTCAGAAGTTACGCCTCATATTAATTAATTATATGAGTATATTAGGTAGTTAGAGCCAACTTCAGATAAAATAATTTTTTAATCTTACTCTACTATTTCCTTCCCTTCTTCCCTTTCCTAGAATATGTTCTATTTTCCAAGTTAATTACCATATTTTTCGAACCATAAGACTCACCTAGGTTTTAGAGAAGGAAAATAGGGGAAAAAACTTGAAGCAAAAAATGTGCTAAACTATTTAATAACCTGAATAACATATTTCATGTAAACAGAACTCAACAGCAGCATTAACAACCATTATTCCTCCCAAATGGGGGGGAGGATGCATCTTATAGTCCGAAAAACATGGTAACCTGGGAAATAAAGTACATAAATCAAAAAACAAACAAAAGAAAAGAGCGTGTTCTATATGCACACCCACATACACGTACCATCTGGAGCATATTTTGAGGATATCCCTAAAATGACTGCAAGCGCAACAAAAAACGAGAAGCTGGTGATAGCGAAGCAAATGAAAGTATTCTTGTGCCTCTTCTGCTTTTGGCTTTCTCCGTGGGTTTGCTGCTCTTCAGGTGAGAAAGCAAAGCTGGCCCGGGCTTCCTGTCTGATGGAGGGACATTTGGCTGAAGCTTGGCTCTTTGGAGGAGGAGGGGGACGCAGTGGGACAACCTTCCCTGGAACATAACCAGACGAGCGACGGCCATTTCCATTCTGAGGCTGCAGGAAAGCAGGGGAGCGTCCCCTGGAGTTGGTGGCATGCATGATACACTGTCACTGCGAAAAGAAAAAAAAATTAAGGCTCAGAAATGTGAGAATTGGAATGGTTTTTTGTTCAGTATGTTTTATGGTAGTAAATACATGCAACATAAAATTTATCATCTAAAACAACTTTTAAGTGTACAGTGCAGTGGCACCAAGGACATTCACAACGGTGCACAACCATCAAACCGCCCATTTCCCGGACTTCTTCATCCCAAACAGCAACGATTCTACATCCTTTCAGCAACGATGCCCCATGTCTACCTTCTCCT
The DNA here is from genome assembly GCF_021234435.1 of Artibeus jamaicensis. Lineage (NCBI taxonomy): Eukaryota > Metazoa > Chordata > Mammalia > Chiroptera > Phyllostomidae > Artibeus > Artibeus jamaicensis. Next base: position 36,056,603 of record NW_026522030.1, on the reverse strand, counting down.
AAGTCCCTGGGAAACACTATAATGACTTTTTAAAATACCAAGTCAGCTTATATCCCTGTGTGGACAGAAAGAGATTCTAGCTCTGGCAGGTGTGGCTCAGTTTGCTGCAGCACTGTCCTGTAACCAAAAGGTTGCAGGTTCCATTCCCAGTCAGGGCACACACCTAGGTTTCAGATTCAATCCTCAATGCCCAATCCCCAGTACTGGTGCATACAGGAAGCAACTGTTCAATTCCTCTCTCTCCCGTCAATGTTTCTCTCCCGCTCTCTCCCTTCCTCTCTCTCTCAAAGCAATGAACAAAAATGTCCCCAGGTGAGGATTTAAAAAAAAAATTTAAGGGCTTTCTCAGGAAAGTAACTTAACAGGGTGATCTGAGTATAAATTCCTAACTGGGCAGGTCAAGGCAGGTAGTCACGCTCAAAGAACTTATTTAGTAAAAGGTTTATCTTTGTCTTAAGCAAGCCCTATTGTTTCTGTGCATGTGGGTGTACACTCCTTTGAAATGACTCTTTTCAGGCCCCTCAAGCAAAACCACCCTGAGGAGAGCACATAATCTTTAACTCTCCTGTACTCTAATCCCTGCCTTGCTTCCTCCCACTTTATGTAATCTTCCTAAAATTCCCTGCAAGAAAGAAGCTGCAAACCGCTTGCTATTCTAGAAAGTGTTTTTAATTTTTATCGGTCTGTTGCAATCTTGCTTCCAGGTATATCCTGTTTGGCTCAAATAAATTTTTATTAAAAATTTCTACAGGTTTGGACATTCTTATACCAACATCTAATATAATAAACTATTATTTATATTTCACTAATCACCATTACTAATCATCTTCTAATACTCCTGCTTCTCAATGCTGGCTGCACATTATAGTCACCTGCTAATGTTAATGCCTACCCCCTTCAAACAATTGAGTCAGAATCTAAACACCTGTTACCTTCTAAATGTGCCCCTCCCAACACGTTTCTCATGAACACCCAGGCTGAGAGATACTCTTCTGTGGCAAATGTCCTCAATGGTCACTGTGCTTAAGAATCACCAGGGAAGCTTGTAAAAATGTAGGTTCTTGGGCTCCCCACCCCTGTGATTCTGGCTCCGTTGGTGCAGAAAGAGCTCTGGGTTTTACATTTTTAAAACAATATCCTGGCGACACAGAAGCAGGTGCTGATCATTTGAGTACCATTATTCTAAGTTCTTCAAATTGAAGGCCACCGGTCACGTGAGGACCACAGGGAGGCCCTAACAATTTCCAACAGACAAGCACTCATGCTTAGTGCTTCCTTTCCCCACTGGATTCGTCTCATGGTAAAAGGTGTTACGAATTGTTACTTTTATGATCTCTTAACTGTACACTGTGAATTCATTTAGGGGGAAAGTCTAAACTCCGTATGATCTCTTTAAATCCTCCAACTCCTTTTTAAAATAGCAGATATTCAAATGTTATGGTTAAGAGGATCAAAAAATAGCTAACGCTCATAGAGCACTTACTGCCAGGTACTGTCCCTAACACTTCATGTGTATTAACTCATCTAACACATTTAATACAACAAATCTATAGGAAGATGCATTATCCCCATTTTACACACGAGAAACTGAGACCTAGAAAGGTTAAATAGCTAGTGTACAGGAGAACCAGGACTCAAACCCAAGTACTTTTACTCTAGAGTTCAGGCTCTTAAGAGTTACACTGATGTGTTTTTCAGAGCAATTGAGAGGCAGTAATTTCAAAGAATGATTTTTGCAAGGGTGTAGCTAGAACTGTGTTGCAAGATCATAGTAATGTTTCAGAAATTCTTTACTCGGAAGTTCAACAGACTATACATGGTTCTTTATTACCTAAAAGAAGCTGACACACACAAAAAAGACAGTTCTTTTTAAAATATTCTTTATAGTAAGCACTTGTGAGTTTTTGAATGAAAGAGTAAGTTTTGATGAAACTTTACTAACTATTGTTTCTTTGCCAAGTGAAAGACACAGAAAGGGCTACACGCTCCTTTTAATGCAATGAGTGTGAGTAATTAAGATGTGCTCAGTGGCTTCAGAAATATGACATTCAACCTGTTCCATTACTTCCCTTCCTCAACAACTAGTGTCTCCTAGTCATCTGACTTCATTCAATACCCTTATAATGAATCCCCCTCCACTCTTGCCAAAACAGTAAGATCCTAGTAATATGGGTATCTCCAAATTGCTCTAAACTACAGCAAATCCATTAATGCAAAATGTGGTCATTAAAGAAATCACAAATAAGTGTTCCCAGGAACCAAATGACCTGGAAATTAATGGGGACAGAAAGGACATTTAAGCAGGAACTAACGCTGACTTTATATCCAGCAAAGAACATTCTCTGTGTGTCTGTCAAAAGCACTCAGTTTCCAGGGTTTAGATGAAGCTTAAGGTCCAGGGCGCAGGGAGAACAGCCGGTGTGAGGTGCCGCATGTGCCGAGGTGCAGTATGAAACAATGGTTCAACCTGCCGGAACAAATGAGAGTATAACAAAGACGGCTTTATGTTCGCCAGTTATCAAAGACAGGACTGAAGGAGGTATTCTTGAGCGCCAGCCTGACCAGGCGGGGAGGGGAATCGTGACTGTGCTGTGCTCTGAAGGAAGGGAAAATCTTTTGTTTGAAGCTGTGATCATCTGACACTTCATTGTTTTGGGGTGAGAAAGATTGTTCCTTGAAGGGCTGCAGAGCCCTTTGTGGGAGATAATGTGTCACCAGAAGTACGTAGGGCAATAAAATAAAGGGCAGGGAGAGGCTGAATGAAGTCACCACCCCACTGGGAGTAATTTGTGTCTTCACATTCACAAAACGGTATTTTCTACCAAGAAAACTCAGATGGTGTCCACCCCGAATTAAAATATCAATAAATCAAAAATAATCATGGTTGTGTATTCCCTATACCCCTTCTGCAAAACTGTGTTTTCCTACTTACATATTCTGAGCCCAATAGCTGTTTTACTGAAAAATATATAAATGCAAAAGCATTTTTCTAAGTATAACCAAAAAATAGTTTATGCAAATGTCCTCAATTTATTACATTTTTTAAAGATATATGGTACAAATACAATGCTTTAGAATTTCACTTTACATTTATATGAGTTTACATTAGGACTAGTATTATGAAACAATGATTTTAAAATATATTGATTGCTACGTACGATTTTAATTATTAATGAGAAAAAAGTGACACTTCACTCATTGAAGAAGCAATCGTGAGCTCTTGTGCTCCTGTAGTTTCTTGTGGAAGAAACTACAAAAGATTAACAGCATCCCCACAAAATGCAATTCCTAAATTCGATTTGAAGTCACTTGATTCAAGGCAGAATGAAACTGATCAAATAAACATTGTGAAAATGACAGTCAGGATCCCAGGCTATCTCAACAGTGACTGTTTCATCTATAAGGGTGTTAATATTCGTAGCATTGAGTTTGGGACCCTGAGAACAAAGGAAAACCCTAATAGAAGAGAGAAGATGAGTTTCCTCCGGCTTTCAAGACTTCGCAGCAAGTACTATTAGTTATTTTAAAGCTTTTACTAAAGACCAATGTTTTTTTACTTAATACACAGTAAATTCATTTAAATCATCCTTAGTGGGAAGCACATACTATATAGAAGGGACACATCCATAGTTAATGACATATTTTAGGACATATTACAGCCTGTGGTAAACTTCTAAGCATAATCCAAATGGGGCATAACCCAAGTCATTCATATTGAATTTGGAAAAAAAAAAGTCCACACAGGTTTTCAAGCACAATTTTTGTTATTTCGATGTTCCTTGAAAGAGTTATCTTACAAGTATTTACTGTGAATAATAAAAAGTGGTAGCCCCAAAAGCTTGGTAATAAAAATAAAACCATGCAATAAAAACTCTGCACAGGAAATTTAGGCAAATATTTAAAGAAGATAATGAAAGAAACTACTAAGAATATGAAAACATCATGCCGATTTACAAAATGCAAATACAAATGGTGAAAAGTGGGAAGCATTCAAAACCTAGTACTTTTGTCTAATTCTCAGTTGCACTCACAAAAAAAGAAGAAAAAAACATCTTAAAAACCTGCTGTTATTTTAAGTAAAATTGTTACTTGGATAAAAGAATGTATAACCTCAAATAGTTACTCAAGGTGGGATTGGCTTATACAGTGGTAAGAGCATTCAGTTAATTTATTTGGTAGCATGTTACAATAAGTAATCAAAAAAGTAATTTATTTTAAATTTTGGATACTAAAGAAGATTGTTGAGGGGTAAACTATAAAAAAAAAAACATGCTTTTAAGAAAACTGAGCTATTTTCATTATTTAAAGTTTTCAAACATGGTGCCTATCTCATCCATTGAAAACTTCTCAGGATTTCACAAATTCCCTGCCTGTTTTCTCCTGTCCTCTGTTTAAAACTCTTATTAGATTGTCTTGCTTTCTGCCTTATGTTTCAGTTAATATATGGACTTGTCCACCTGTCCATCTCCTACAGTTGACTACTAGTTTCTTAAGAGCAGGGATGAGGTCTTAATACTGATCTTAGTATTCTCACAGGAGCTTATACATAGGAGGTGCTCAATAAAATGCTTGTTGAACGTAGGTCACAGTTTCTCTCTCTTTCTCTCTCTCTCTCACACACATACACACACACACACACATACACACACACACACACACATACACACACACACACAGGAATTTTGCATTTAATCCTTCTTTGACATCCTTGAGGCTCTAAGAAACTTGTCTAATCTCTCTGTATCAGGTTCCTGGAATTGGGGAAAAACTGAAAATGTTTACTATTCAAGCCAAAAAAGTCAACGCATTAATTTTTACAAAATGCAATCCTACTACACAATCTGGTGGGTAAAAGGTATTACTAGCTAACAACCACTGACAGGAATTCGAAAGATAAAGAGCAGCAAGATATCAAGACAAGCTCAGCCTTTCACAATATTTTGTAACAGTTTTAAAACCCTATGGATCTGTATGAAAGGAATTCAGATTGGCAAGTTAGCTACAGAAAGTGGATATATCCTCAGCAAGTGACATCGGAATCTTCTGCTAAAATGCAGTAGGCACATAGGAAAAAAAGAAAATGTTCCATTCTACTTTACATTGTTCTGCTGGCAGCCAGTAAATGCTATGATGAAAGGAAAAGTCTGGAAAGTCTTCTCAATACAGAGATAGCAGCAGTAACTCAAAACTAAGAAGGGCTCTTTAAAAGGGCTGAGTTTTCATGCTCCTTCTAACTGCTGAGATGCTAACAGAGAAGACATGTTCACTTCCATACACTGCACTGTAGGCCCTATGAGAAGCTCCATCATCCAGCCCCACCGACCCAACACAGAGGGCCTGCTGCTGACGCTGTGCGATGCATCTCGGCCCCACCACACTGAACACCTAAAGAAAACACAGGGATGTTGTCTCATGTGAGCTCTTTTAAATCCTGCCTATACTTGTTATGAGAACATATGTTTTCATGGAAAATCCAGGCTGGTAAGAAGAGTCAAGAAGCTGGCATGGTCTCATCAAGTATTTTTCTTCTTTGATCAAGGACATAATTCTTAAAACAGTACCCAACCTGTTACAGTCAAGTTACAGTCTTTTTACAAGAGTTTCAATGTAACTCTCCAAAATCTTTTATTGAGATTTGCAGTTGGTCTTTACAACATATTGACTCATGTGCTCATCATGGCAATAAAGTAAAACACACCAGGAAGCGAGGTGTTCACGGGTTTCCATGGACACAAATGACTGATGTTCATAATCTCCAGTAATTATGATCTAATAAAATTTTAACCAACTCCTAACAGCCTTGAACTTTCAGAGAATGGTTCCAAATTTCAATTTTCCATTTTAGGAGAAAAACAACAGAGAATAACATCAAGGTGATTTTCAGGTTTGGGATTTTTTGAGGGGCTGGGATGTAGGGTGTTTCATTTAGTTTTTTAGATTCAGCTCATGTCTGCAGTTACAGATAAACAATGTGCCCGACACCTCAATCATGCAAAAGTGTTCAGTAAGAAATAAACTTAAACAGTTGACTTTTAGGACCTTTAATTTGTCAAATTATCAAATAAATATTTAAAGGTGATCAATATTCTCATGAAGATTGTGATTTTAAACTATGTATTTAAATACATAGTTACATAGTATTAAAATTTCCAGAAACATATGTTGAAATAAAGAGTTTTCAGGAGGAATCCTTTCACATATAGTTTAGAGGAATATATTTCCTTACATATTCTATTCCCAGAGCATACAGGGTAAAACACATTGTTCTACAACCACTATGAAGAAATCCAGCATAAATGCTAGGTCTAAACCTATAACTTCTTGAAAATATAAAATAGATAAATGGCGAGGGGAAATGAAGTTCGATTTAGTTCAGAGATGGGCTTTGCCCTGTGTAGGCTTAGTCGCAAAGAATCAAATACCCTGTGATCTCCAGATAGGACCATGCTTTCACACAATTGCACACGACACATTCTCCATTATCAATTACGGCACTTTTCTACTTATCTTAGCCCTTTTGTCTTTTGTTCCCACTCTCAGAATCAAGATGAGCACTATCGCCTGCAACTGTCTGGCACATTCCCAAGAAACAAGACATTCCGCAGTTAGTTTACTTACAATGATTCTGGGTCACTTTTACTAAGCTGATCTTGCCAAGGCCAATGTTTAGAAATGGAAGGGGAATGCACCGACCTTTCATTATAAACCTCTCACGATGAAGTGAAAGGATAAGGGGCTGAGAAACTTTCATTCCATCCCCCCGCCTTTTTTTCAAACTTCGTTGACTTAGACACGTATGATGGATGATATTCCCCCAAATTAAGCTACTATTACATGTAAACACCAACACATACCAGACTTCTAGTTTTGTTCCCATTATCTCCTCCCTGAAGAGGAAACAACTCTCCCAATATATGCTAACTGTTAAAGTGTCATACAGAAAAATAAGAAACATTTCAAACACAGAGTCCTAAAAGGACTAAATTTACTGAAAAAAAATTTTTTTGGCCACTAAGCATTTGAGCTGGAATAAATATGTGAGTTAGAATAAGTGTTTTTTTTTTCCTGCTTAGAAATTCACTTTTCAGTTAAACTATGGTGTACTCTTGCTAGAAAACTATTGTCAAGGAATAGTAAATCCTTGGAAAACAAAAATTAGCTACAAAGTCTAAGAGTTTGTTCTATTGAAAACAAGACAATGCTTATGGATCTGTATTAAAGGAATTCAGATTGGCAAGTTAGCTACAACCATGAAAGTGGATCTATCTTCAGCAAGTGACATCGGAATCTTCTGCTAAAATATGGAGCCCTCAAAACAAAGAATCTTTATGTATGATATCTAATGCCCAAAGTAAACCAAGTGAATACTTTCCTGTTTTTAAAGTTAGATAAGTGATCTTTGAGAAATATTTTTAATTCATTTATTTCTCTCATTTATGCCAGGGACATCAGGCAGATGTCTAACTTTTCTGCCACCACGTAACTCATGAATCCTGTCTTTTTTTCAAGTCTGTTAAGCATGTCCTTGAAAAGCAAGGCTTGACCCTAAAGCCAAGATGGCTGATGGAGCAAAAAGGCAGGAGAACATTAGCACGGGCAACAAAAGAGAAGCAGAAGCGGAAGAATACAGATCTACACACCCACAGTGTGACAGTCTACAGAAAGGGTGACAGTGCGGAATATCTAACACTCCCTGCCCCATCAAAAATAAAAGATTTTAAAAAGTAAAGTCCCATAGGCCTCTGGGTGGAAGAACTAAAGGGCAAACCAAACTGGAGGAAGATTGTTTCTCAGGGTGGAAAACTGTGGAAAAAAGAAGGTCACGTTACCTACCAGTCTCCTGCTTTTCACTTGTTTCCCTTTTCCGCCTATTATTCCTCAGATTCTTTTTTCTCCTCAATTCTTTCTTTTGAAAAGCTGTTCTGTTTTCTCTTCTCCCTCCCAATTGCCCTGAGACCATCCCCCTTCGCCCTCGGGCCCCCCTGGCTGGGAGGACACAGGGGAAAGGCTCTCAACCTGCTGACAGTGACGGATGGCCGTGCACAGGCACACAATGGCAGGCACAGGCATGTCATCAGCCTCGCAGCTGGCCTTTGAAAGAAAGAACCAAAACCAAAGTCTGACCTGATTTAATTAAGGTTATAGCAAAGGGCAGAGCTGCCTGTGTGCTGAATTCCCTGTCAAGCACCAGGGACAAAGCTTTAAAATACTCCCCGAGAAGAAAGACCCAGGGAAGTTATGTTGGTAGAATGTTAAAGGGGGGGGGGGGGGGCGACCGGTAGAGATGTGTTTGATAAATAGGCACAGATGTACCAAAAGTTCATGATCTGCTGATATACAAACATCAAAATGCAATGACAATAGGAAACGTATAATGAGTATGTTTTGACATGCCTTTCAAACTAAGAAATATTCCACATGAATAATGAGATGTGCAGACTGAAGAGATCCAGGGCTATTCAATCCAGGATCAAAGCAAAGTGTCTATTAATGGCAGGGCCAGGACCAGAGCACAAGTGTACTATTTCTCATATCTACAACACAGCCTATTTTAAACATAGTCCTAACCACTGAGGGTAAAGCCTTGCCAAAAGGGGAACACATTCAAGTCTGAGCATCCATAAGACAAGGACTCTGCTACTCGATGGGGACCTAGCAATGCAATAAACTATGCATAGTCTCTCCCTTCAAGGAGTTCAAAGGCCGGGATTGAAGGGGTCGGGAGATAACCGGAGTAAAAAGTAATTACCATGCATGCTGGGGCAAAGAGACTAGGGTGATGAGTCTAAAGAGCTGATCACCTGAGTTTATTAAATCCCTATGGTAGGGAACAGAGTTTGCAGTTTTAAGAGCCCTGGCAAACTTACTTCCCCAAATGTATATAATCAGACTACTCCTAATAGTTTCTTTACTTTGTGTGTGTGAACTAAAATTCACCACCTCTGCCACTAAAATGACAACAGACCATCCAGCAGTGACAATTATGGGGGGGGGGGGAACAGTCTCATGACGTCCTTTATATTCTCTGGAAGGAAGAGTCACTTGCAAAAGAGGTCCAGGCCAAAATACAAAGCAGTCGGCCACGGTGCCTGTCCTCCTGGGTCGTGTGAAACCTAGGCCTACCAAAGGAACCTTATTACACTTCCTCCACAGTCCCCTGATGTTCCTCAAAATTTGAGAGTGCCAGAGAGAAAAAAGGCAGGGCCCCCAGTGAATGAGCAATTCTCAGCACTAGAGCAGTGGTGGGACTTTGCATGGCTGAACTTTGCATGGCTGAACAGAGAGAGAATACAGTCAGCAGGGCACGCAAAAAGGGGCTGCGTGATGAGCTCAAATATTGCAAGCACAAGCAGGGAGCAAGAGGAAAGACTTTGGGGTTAAAGCCAAGCTCAGATGACAGTAACCAGGCAGATGGGGAAAGTTACCCATGAGCTGACCATACATTGTGAAGGCTGGCCACGTGGTAGGAACAGGCAGTGTCTAAATCAGTGCAGGCTCTTGGAAAAGCAGCAACTGCATGCATCAAAAACATTATTAACCATGCTGAAAAGACAATTCACCCCCCATCTGACCTTTCAGCTATACATTCATACACAACCTACTTCCTACGGGACAGAGTTTCTCAACATTGCTAGAACTTTGTTTCTGTCTTGAGGATGCTAAGGATGACTGGGGAAGGGCTATCATGAAACACCTACTAAACAATTAAAGCCACATCTTTTGCATTAATGAGGTATAATCGTTTTTAAATCCTCACATAAAGTTTATTTTTTTATACTGGTAACACTGATGGCATGAAAAAAACGATGTTGTGTGTGTGTGTTTCTTTGTGCCACAGTCAGAAAACCAAACAGTAAGTCATTTTTTCTGAAACAGAAATCAGGCATTTGTCCCTGTGCTGAACTTAAGCTTTCTAATCCCTATAATGTCATTAAATTAATTTTGCAACCTCATTGTAAGTAAAGAAACAATTCACCCTTCAAGGAAGTGAGTCCCTATTGGTGGAGACCATTAAGACAACAGAAAGCTTATCAGCTCCAAATACAACCCATTAATGAGGCAAGAGCCCCAAATCAATAACAATTTCCCTCTTTGGAGAAACTTCGTAATCAAACATAACTGGGACATCTCATTTGTGGTAGATGTTCACATGTTTTAAGACACATCGAACTCGGAACCAACCAGGACAATTCTTTTCTCGGTGGCTCACCATGGATTGCCTTAAATTGCAACCCTTTCAGGAAACAATAGTGTTCCATCGCACTTCTGTGCAGCGACAAGCCATTTTTTAAACACATATTAAAGCTAAGACTACCACAGCTCTTCTAGGCAAATTTTGCAATATAAAACCCCATCAAATGTTGCCTGGTTTTTGCTTCTTGTCCAAAGTAAGATGGAGCCCTGATAAAATAAATGTAAAATGTTTATCACTTGTCATCATGTTATGAAAACAAGTGTCTTGTTACAAATCTGGCTGAAAGGTTAGTGTAATACAACAATTTCGAAGCACCTGTGCCTGAAACAAATCAGATCAGAGGACTGATTTGTTGGGCAATAGAAATTTGGTGTTTTAGGGCATACACAGCTTCTGAGTCTGTTTCCCTTTTTTTAAAGCAGACATTTTAATAAAGACCCTAGGCCTCCTTCATCTTTGTATTATTCACAACAACCAGTACACCATCTTGCACATCTTTGGAATGCAATAAAATATTTGCTAAACACAGTTCCTGACAACCAGCATTAAAGGCTTCCTCAAGCAAGTACAGGGAAAAGAAAAGAGCGTGCAAACATGATTATGTGCTTCTACCCAATGATTCATAACACAAACCCGAATAACATTTCCAGGAACTTGTTTTTTTCCCTTTTTAAAAAGTTCACCTTTGCCCTGACTGGTGTAGCTCAGTGGACTGAGAACGGGCCTGCGAACCAGAGGATCGCAGTTTGATTCCCAGTCAGGGCACACGCCTGGGTTGCAAGCCAATTTCCAGCAGGGGACGCATAAGAGGCAACCATACATTGATGTTTCTCTCCCTCTCTCCTTCCCTTCCCCTCTAAGGATAAATAAATAAAATATTTTTTAAAAATAAAAAGTTCACTTCTACAATACTTGAAATTTCTTTACTATATATAGAAAATGCAAGTTTACATTGAGGGTCTTATGTGACAAAAAATTTATTGCAAGTAACATGACCCCATTACATGCACATATCTTGTGTAAAAAAAAGTTAAGAGTGTCTGCCTTAAACTTGGGTGCAATGAATTTCTAAGCCCAAACGCAAATAATTTCACCTTAAAACATTAAAATAACTAAATTACTAACAAAACCAAACAGTAACAAATTAGAGTACATTGGAGGGAAAAAATGCTAATTGGAAATAGACAAAGGCGTTCTTGTCCCTGCTTAGCCATTAATTTACGATATGACCTTACCTAATTAGTTTGCCTCTCTGGGTCTCGACTTCCTCATTTTACTATTATTTTTAAGGCCCTTTAAAACAACATGCTCAGATCCAGCATGTGTAGCACGAACTTGAAAACTCATTTACATTCACGCTGCCCTCCTCCCCAGAAAGGACACACTGAATATGATCATTTTAAACATCTGAGTATGGATTTCTGTCAAAGGCCATTTATTAAAATGTCAGGTCTTGACATTTTAACCTCAAGTCTTGAAATGGAACTTCAGTCCATTTCAAGACCAGAAGTAAGGCAAGTATGTTAAATAAGTAGTGCTTAAAGAGTCAAGTTTCACCCAGACAGCAGCTGCTGTTATTGAGAGAACAGCATTTCTTTCAGCGTAGTTGAAAATTACATCTCTTTACAAATGCAGAGAACTAGTTAAACTAGGGTGATTTTATCCATTTATTTTTCAATTACAGCTGAGATACAATTTTATTGGTTTCAGGTATACAACACAGTGATTAGACATTTAGAGACCTAATGAAAGTGATCACCCCAAAAAGTCCAGGAACCATCTAGCAAGGATGATTTTATGGTCTCAACAATGCAGGTGCATAGCTTTCTCCTCCTTTTTTTATATTCATCTTGCTAGAATAGAGAGAGGAAAGCTATGGAAGTCACAGAACAGACCCAGACAAGCATCCCTCAATTGATGTACTACACGCACAACCCATCCTTCCAAGCAGTGCTCCAAGCCAAATGCAATGAACAGATTTCCAAAGGCGAGGATGCCTGAACGAGTGAGGAGTGCCATATGACAAGAGCTAACCTCAAGTCTGAAGACTTGCACTATTCAAACAAAACAGAAATCCGTGGCTGACATCCATCAGACTACCTTATGACTTGTATTTATTTATAGCTTTAAAAAGCACATATTTTGAAAGTACCTTTTGATACCAAAAGACTCTAGCTTGTATGGTACTTTATCATTTACACAGCAGGTTAAATCTGAGTTAATCCTCCAAGAATTCCATTAAGTTTTCTGAACTCATTTTACAGATGAAGAAGCCAAGTGTGAAAAATTGGGGGATTTGCCCAATAACAAATGGTCAGCAATTGTCAGAGCCTTGTTTTAAACTCAGTTCTTATTTCAAGTCCTCTAATCTTTCCATTTCGAAATGGTACTTTTGATGAGTTTTCAGTCCCTACTATTTTTTCTGATTTAGGAAATTTTACTTTTCCTTAAATTCCTCTGCCTTCCTCCCCCCAAAAAACTCTGGTCCTCCTTTGGGTTCTCAAAGCATTCTACACAAAATACTCTAAACACACACTTCCTGGGCCTTCTCATTGTTCAGTTTCTTCTCTCCTAGGCTAGACTCATTTCTTCTATAGCAGAGATTGTCTCATCTGCCTTTATAAATGGAAGCCACCACACATTACCATGGCTCCCTGCCCCCTCCCGAGCTTCAGCCACTCTATCCACCTCCCTCCCTCAAACAAGAAAACTGCACAGAGCTGGCAGACATTCAGTTTGCTTCTGTAGAGTCTGACACACAACAGGTGATGAATAATTGTTAGTTAAATGGGAGGTGGGTGGGAGGGTGCATGATGCAATGTTTGTATTTTACAGCACTTTACAAGCTACACATTTACATACAGCATCCCAAGTGAGCCTTAAACTGTGAATTTGATAGCAATCATTTAAATTTTCTTTAGTGCCCCTGGCCAGGTAGCTCAGTTGGTTAGAGTCATCTCACACGCAAAGACTGCTGGTTCAGTCCCCAGTCAGGGCACATACAAGAAGCAACCCACGAATGCACAAGTAAGTGGAATAACAAATCACTCGCTCACTCTGTCTCTCTATCTCTTTTTCTCTCTATCAATAAATAAAAGTAATTTTTAAAATTTTTTCTTTAGTGTTTGCTTTAGAAATTTGCCCAGAGGTGCCTTGCTAGTAAGTAGCAGCATTTCAACTTCAGTATGGCCCACAACTACTTGACTCTCTTGCTTTTCTCCTCTATATCCAAGGTGCTCAAGAATAGGCTTGCACAGGAATAGCCCTGGCTGGTGTGGCTCAATGGATTGAGTGCTGTCCTCTGAACCAAAGAATCACTGGTTCAATTCCCAGTCAGGGCACATGCCTGGGTTGTGGGCCAGGTCCCCAGTAGGGGGCGTGTGAGAGGCAACCACATATAGATGTTTCTCTCCCTTTCTCCCTCCCTTCCCCTCTGTCTAAAAATAAACAAATAAAATCTTTATATTAAAAAAAAAGAATACAAATAAGGTGTTGTCCCATTCTGGTTTCCAGTTGTGAAACCAAAGACTTCTGAGAAAATCTGTGGGTAACAGGCCAGATCAAGAAGGGAGGCTTTACTCAATTAGCTATTACAAGGGACATCATGTAAGATTCACTGATTCAACTTCCCTCTCCACACACAGTGACTAGTCCTCAGCTTGCTCACTTGGGCACAGACTGTTAAAGTAGAACAAGTGATGACTCAGAGTTCACTTCCAACCTCAGTTATCTGAGCCTGTAAACACACATTCATGAGATAAAACACATTAGAGGGGCTGACTTGAAGCCAGAAAACTGACTTCCCAGTTTCACTCCCAAGCACTGTGATCCTGTCGAGCAGATACACAGAAAGCTGAGGGCAGTGATTTTAATGTAAAGCACCAAAAGGTGCTACACTCAATATTTACTAAGCAGAGGAAGCACCTTCTTCAGCTTTGCCCATAAATGCAAAACTCAAAAGAGCCCTTTGAATAGCCAAAGGCACACAACCAGAGTATGATGCCCAGACCCACTTGGAAAGCAGCAAGCTTCCTCCAAGGGTTAAAGAAACAGTAACAGCTCCACTCTAGCCAACCAAATAACCTTAAGGCCGAATCCTTTAACTGTGTTTGTTTTTAACACAGAGCTATTTCCCACAGGTATGCCTGGCTGTGAGGAAGATTCAGGCCCTCCCTCAGGTCAGGTGAAACCTTCCACCAACCCCCTTCCTCTAAATTCTCACTTTGTTCTGGTAAGAGGTCAGGAAGACAGCTATGTAGGCTCTGCACGTGCAATTATGCAACATCACATAGTCACCCCCAAGCAAGAAGGGTGAACACAGGCCAGTGAGTGGCTCCTATACGTAATGAAACTTCTTAACATTTAAGTACTCTATTCCTAAACCCCACTGCTGATGAAAGGAGACATGTATCAAAGACTGTTTTCCTAACCTTACCTAGGGAATTTAAGTGAGCGATTTCTGCTCCAGGGCTAGGTCTGGTGATACACATCACCCCTCAGCAGAGAGCATCAAGGGATGTCAGGTCCTAGGTTTTACCGCAAGGGATGTAGCAACTAGCATTAACTGCAGCACTTTGGGATCCTCAGGGTCCCTCCCCACACTTTGCCAAGACCTCACAACTCTGCATTGGAAAGATGTAGCCTCACCACTGAGGCTGGTGTCCAGTGCTAAGCTGCACACGATTTTAAAGCCTCGCTTTACTTTAACAGAAAGAGAGGTGGGGGTGAGGGCCCAACAACCCCAGAGAATAGTGAAAAGACAAAGATCACCCCAAAGGCATAGGCGCGTGCGGACTGAAGCCGAGACTCTGCAACACACATTCCATCAACCTTTCACTGGAGGCGGCTTCCTGTGGGGTTTATTCCCCCACGCCAGCCCTCTCCAGAAAGTTTGAAGCTGTTCACACAGACTTTCAAAGGTCCATTGTTTCCTTCCCCTTAAACGTAATGAAAAGAGAGAGGGAGAGAAAGAAATCACAGACCGAAGGTTCCCAAAGACCCTTTCTTACGGTGAAGATTTACTCAAGGGTAGTCTCGTTACTCTCAATCCAAAGAAGGAAAAGGAGGCGCGCAGTGATAAGGGGGGAAGGGTGCTGTGAGGCTGTGGGGGGAGCGAGAGGATGTTTTCCATTTCTGCAGAAATGCCCAAATGCCAAACCGCCGGGAGCAGGGAAGGTGCGGGGGTTGGAGAGAGACTCCTGGTCTGCGTTTTCACAGTGGCCCCCAGGGGGCAGCAAGGGAGGCGGGGCGGGTGGCCCCATCCCTTCTTACCTTTCCCCCTCCCGTTCAGCGTCGGCTAATTCAGGTGCCTACACAGCGGTCCAAAGAGACCGAGCCGAGCTCCTGGCGTCCTCGGCTTCGGGTCTCCTCTCCATGGCCAAGGAGTCCCTTGAGCCCCGGCGCCTTCGGCCGCCGCCGCTGCTTTTATGAAACTGGCAGCCGCAGCCGCAGCCTGGAGGTGAAACTGTCCTCCCTGAAGTGTCGCGGCCTTCCCTCCGCCGCCTCCTCCCCCTCTTCTAGTCCGGAGCCTCCCGGGCAGGGGCCTCGGCTCGCCGTCTACCGGAGGAGCTGCACCGCTTTCCTGCTCCTTCCCCTTCGGGAGGAAGAGGAGGAGAATCGCAGCCCCCGCGGAGCGGGCCGGAGCGTCCGGGCGACTATGGGGAGAAGGCGGCAGCACCGGGCAGAGCGCCTTCCCCGGAGTTGCGCTTGTCCCTGGTCGGCGGGCGCCGCGGCTTGCTAAGGTCGCGCTCAGCCTCCGCCAGCCAGACAAGCGACCCGGCTCTCCGGGCCGAGCTGCTGCGGCTCCGGCGGGCGGGCAGTCCGGACCGAGGAGGTGGAGGGAGAGGAGGAGCCTGAGGCGAGAGGAGGCGGTGGCCGCGCATGGCTCCTCCCGCCACACCGGCTCCGCGCGAGCTGCGGGCTGCGGCACTCGGAGCCTGTCCCTGCGCTCTCAGGGACCTCGGTCCCGCGCACCGCCGCCGGGGCAGGCTGCCCAACCTGCTCCTGGAGCTGCAGCTGCGAACTCCTTCCTCGCTGTGCCGCTGGCCCCGGCCTGGCTGAACCTGACCCAGCGCTCCCATCACTTCCCGGCTGAGCTTGACTCTGCACCCGCATCACCTTCAGCTGAGCCTGACCGTGCGCTCCCATTACCTCCCAGCTGAGCCTGACACCGCGGCCGCATCACCCCACGGCTGAGCTGGACACCGCGCCTTCAACGCTCCCGGCTGAGCCGAACTCTGCACCCCATCACCCCAAAGGGACTTCCGCGACTCCCGCATATTTTCAGCTCGTCCAGCCACAGCATCACGACCGCCCCCACCTGGCCAACAAGGACGCTGGGTTCCTAGCCTGTTGGGAAGAACAAGCCAGCTCCCTGGGTCGGGACAGCTCCTCGCACAGCTCTGACAACACACTGCTGCAATGTCAGAATAAATACACCTACGTCTCCCCACGCCCCCTGCCCGCGCCACTCAGGAATGGCTGCGCTTGCAGGGGTGGCGCTGAAAGCCCCTCCCCGGCCCACCCCAGTGTCTAGTACCTCTGTAAGGACGCACCCACCGGCACTGGGGTGGCACAGCTCACCACCACCGCGCCCCTCGGGGATCTGCTCTTAGGAAGGAAAAGCTTGGCTCCAGCTGAGGGCGAGGCCAGAGCTTGATCAGTCAGACCTAGGAGCAGCAGCAGGATTGCCAAATCCGGGCCGTCATCACCCTGTATTTAATTCGGAATTGGGAGTTTTCCCGATAGGGAACTCTTTCAGCAAGTACTGTACAGATAGGATTGTTCCGTTTTTAGAATGGGGTGTTTTTTTTTCCTTTTAATAAAAACTCAGTCATGTAACCATGACACACCCAGCAGGCGACGAGGAGAATTCCTTATTTCAAGAATTTTGTTTCAGTACTTTGTAGGAATTAATGTTCCTAAATCTGAGCTGATGATAACAGTTCCCTTGAGGATTTTGAAAATACTGGATTCCCAGACCTCGCACCTACTGAATCAGAGGGGCCTGGAATATATAAGTTTGAGAAACAGTGCTAAAGAGCATCCTGGAATTAAAGCCCTGGAAAGATACCTGCAAAACAGCAACATGGTTCAGTGGTAAGACCTTAAAGAAACACCCAAATTTGGGAGCCACATTCCCTTCTGAAAGAGGGAGCACAGTGCTTTAAAAATAAAGATGGCTTTCAATGACAACGATTTCAGTGGCTCAAGGGTGAAATGTTTAGGAACGTGGCTTATAAAGACAGGGTAGGGCTCTGACGAGCGTGGCTCAGTTAGTTTCCCATTGGTTTCCAATTGATTCAGGTCTGAGCACAGGCCTAGGTTGCAGGTCCAGGAGGCGTGTGCTAGCGGCAATTGATTGATGTTTTTTTCTCTCTATCTAAATAAATAAATACATAAAGTCCTTAAAATTAAAAAATTCAGGACAGGAATTGTGTCTCCCCATATGGTAGGCTGAAAAATACATCCCCCCCCCCAAGATATTATATCCTAATCCTAGGATCTGGAAATATTCCCTTATATGCAGAGTCTTTGCTGATGAGATTTAACTAAGGGTCTTGATTTGGGAAGATTACCCTGGGTTATCAGGATGAGTGCTGGCAGCAGTCACTTGTATCCCTATAAAAGGAAGGCAGAGAGGAGATTTGTCACACAGATAAGGTCATGTGACCATGGAAGCAGAGATTGGAGTGATGCAGCCACAAGTCAAGAGAGGCCAGCAGCCACCGGAAGCTGGAAGAGAAGCGAGGGGGGACTCTCCCTAGGGCCTCCGAAGAGAGGACAGCTCTGTTGACAACTTGGTTTCAGCTCAGTGAAACTGACTTCGGGCCTCAGGCCTGGGAGAATAAATACCTACTTTTTGTTGTAGCAGCCACAGGAAACAAACACCCCCCATAGCCGGTGTAGTACCGGATTCATGTTAAAATGTCCCTTTTATAAATTTTTATTAAGTGCCAGGCACTTTGCTTGGAGTTGGGATGTTATCTAATCCTCTCAAAAATGATTATTCCAATTCCAAGATGAGGATACTGGGACTCAAAAAGCTTAAGGATCCTGCCTGAAGTCCCACAGCAAGAGCCTATTGGAATCATGTCAACCCCTCAAACACGAAAAATAAAAATTAGAAGTTCACATGTATTCTTTTAATGAAAATGTTTGGTTTTAAAGGGTCCTTACTTCCACATCCTACATCAGCAAAGCCAAGGGAAATGGGTATTGATAGTGGGAGAGGTTATTCACGGGGGAAGGTGGCGGGGCATATAGGCAAAATCTCTGTACCTTCTACTCAGTCTTGTTGAGAACTTAAAACTGCTCTAAGTAGAGTATATTAACAAGAAAAAAGTGAACGAATCTTTGTGTAGCTTACCTTGGAGAATTTTATAAACTTTTGTCCTTAGATATTTATCAGGAATATGAAAAAATTAAGAAAAATTATGTGAAAGGAAGTTACAGATGAGATAGAGCGAAGTGAGAGGGCCAAGATTTCTCCGGTTGGTGGGATTAATGTCACCGACTGGCTCTGAGACCCAGTGGCAGCGTGTCCGTGAAGGTATATACCCATGAAGGGGACACCTGAGGAGGAGGGTCAGGAAGCAGGTCGGGCAGAGGGAGACCCTGAGCTGTACTGTGGATCCAACAACAGGCCCTGGAGCCGGCGCGGTCCTTCAGAATTGTTGGGCCTACATGGCTACACTTTCCTAGATCATCCTGAATCAGTCATTGGGAACTGGCATGACCTTGGGCTAAGAAACTCAGCAGCTGAAGTGGTCCCTAAGAGGGCCCACTCTCGGCTGTACTTAGAGCTGGGCAGCATGTCCCTCCTTGAAGGCAGATCTGGTCGGTGCACCTCCATGTCATCCACTCACACAGTATGTGACACTGTCACTGTTGTGCTGTCCTTTGCATTAGAGCAGAGAAGTCCCTGAGTGAGTAGGATACTTATCTGATTTTTTTTCCAGGTAGTGGCAGTGCTCAGTCTTGAGGCAGAACATTCTGGCTCAGAGTTGACACCCTTGGGTCAGATTGCCTAGGTTAGAACTAGGATCCGTAGCTCTCTAGCTATAGAACTTCAGGCAAGATTCCGAGGCTTGGCTCGTGTGGCTCAGTGGATTGAGTGCTGGCCTGCGAACCAGAGGGTCACCGGTACAATTCCCAGTCAGGGCACATGTCTCGGTTGCAGTCCAGGTCCTCACCAGGGGGCCCCTGAGAGACAGCCTGTTTCTCTCCTTCTCCATCTCCTCTAAAAATAAAAAAATTTTTAATCTTAAATTTCAAGAATAAAGATGCCTAACCTCTCTCTGGCTCAGTTTCTTCATTTCAATATGGGAATTATGACAGTACCAAGTCCATTGGTCATTATGAAAAGTAAACATGGCAATGCTGTAAGGAGCTTAACCACACACCCCACAAGTGCTGAGCAGACTGTATTATGGGTGCCTCTGGTCCCTCTTCCTTAGTCCTCCAGGAATCCTGTATCAGGTTACACTCAAAATGACTTTTTCGGTGGAGACAGGAAACCGAGTGCTCATGGGATCTAGATTGGAGGTGAAGGCCGTGAGAAACATGCAGTGAGCGTCACTTAAAGGAAATGGAAGTAAGAAACAGCAGCCTCACTGCACACACGTCTTACTCTTTCGCACCTCTCTGGCTGTCTGTGTGCTTCCCCTTCCCCATGCGTCTAAAGTGCCAGTTCTCCCACTCCACAGCCTGGCTGGCCCAACCCTTGCCATAGTTGCCACTGTCCTTTTCATCTCCTGAGGACTATATTAAATGGCACCCCACAGACATTCTAGAGTCATTCTGGGCCTCCCCTCAGCCCCAATGGCCCTGTCCACACATCTGCTACAACCGTTCCACATCATATGATGAGTATTAAACGAGTCTTACCCCAGCCATTCCCATCCTGCCCACCTCCTCATAGCTGGTAAAGCGGGCACCTGAAGATTAAGAAATTCAAGATGGAACCTCACTCATGGCTAAATCCACACTTTGCAGAGTGACACTCCTTGCTGGGTGGATGACAAAGGAGTGTGCAAAGGCTTCAGGAGAGGAGAAGGGACCAAATACCAAGATTTGGAAAGAGTTTGTACACCTCTGTGTTCAGCACTTTGGAACCTTTGCTTGCTTGAATTTTCTATCTCAAATTCAAGCTTGACTTGCTTGCTTGACTTTCCCTTTTAAGAGAAAACTTCACTTGACTATCACCCACTCCTTCCCTTCGTGTTTCCCCTCAGGCTGTAGCATTTACTGATTCCTACCGGTGTTGCATTCCATGAGGGTCTGAACAGACTGTTTTTGAATCCTGTTTTCCTGTTCATATTTGTTCCCTGTTACATGGAGTGGATGGATGTGGAAATGATTCTCCAGGTGACTAATAATATTTCACTAGGATGGTGTTAACATGATGTTTGCCATCCTCACTTTTATTATAAGATTTGGAAAAAATTTCCCCTATTGACCTAGTACAGTAATATCAGAAATGTTGGTGTGACCTTCCGCTGCTGTGGTTCAGCTGAGTATCCACAAAACCATCTCTTCTTTTTTTTTATGCCCTCCTACGGACAAACTAACCTCATTCTCACACTTTATCTGCTTCTTGGGAAGACTGCATGTTTCCAGTTAAACTCTTTGGTTACTGGCTTTACAGCATGATGTAAGCATTTCTCATGAAGCTAAAACTCTAACACAGTCATTTCAGAGACAGGGAAAATAGTATTTATTTATGTTAGGCCTCTGAATTCCATTAGGTAAGTAGGAATTAAACTTCTTCCCTTTTCCTCATTCGAAAACATGACCTTTTTCTCAGAAAAAAAGTGATTCCTGATTCCCATCTGACATCTTTACAAACCCTTTTAAGTTTCATACCCTTAGTATTTCTCTACTTTAAGGACCCAAACAGGCATCTTTACAGAAGTGATTTTAAAGTTCGCTGCTGCCACCCAGACCCAAGAACCAAAGGGACATATCCCCAGTTGTCTCATCTCATGGTTGAGGACACTGTCCTTGAGAAGGGGAATGAGTAACCTGAGGTCACTCAGCTAGAACAAAGTTGCTACTATTTTGGATTATTATTTGCTTTTATGATGCCCGAGATGTGTACAGTATTGCCACCAGGATCTTATGTTTGCTGTGTGACATACATGAGCTGAAGAAACACACCTGAGAAATGCGGCATCACTTCATTACATTCATATATAAGTGTGGACTAACAATAGTAAATTTGTATAAAAAGTGAGGAAGTTGGTTATGTAGATAGATTTTAATTTAAAATAACACTATTATCCTGAAGTCATCCATTATCTCCTGGGTTTTATCCCTTTTTTATTGTTCCTCTCTTCTGGACAACCAGCAAAGAAGCATAAATCCACTTTACCTTGAAAGGTAAACTCCTCAAAGTACACTCCTTTGTATATTCCTCAGAGGAACACAATTAGAAAGAAAAGGCAAGATTAGGAGTACCTTATCAGCATAAATTCATAGCTGTCAAATTTCCCCAAAATATATAAAAGCTTTCTGCATTTTTCATAGTCATTTTTAAAAACTAAATTAAAAAAACATGAAAGAAATACTATATCCCTGCACTGTCAGGGCCACACTGAAAAGGTCTCCAGGGAACCTGAGATCATCACTGATTCAAAAATCCAGTTAACGTGTCAGAAGTTACCACCAGTCCATCTCTATTCCATAGATCGCCTTCTACATCCATCTGGTTTTTTCTGTAAAGAATATTACACTATTTTGGGTTTTTTTTTCTTTTTTAAGATTTATCTTATTTGTTTTTAGAGAGGAAGTGAGGGAGAGAAGCAGCAAGGTGTGATTGCCTCTCATGCACCCTGTACTGGGGACCTGGCTTGAAACCCAGGCATGTGCCCTGACTGGGAATGGAACCAGCGACCCCTTGCTCTACAGGCTGGCACTCCATCCACTGAGCCACACCAGCCAGGGCTATTTTGAAAGACAATCAAGATTACTTGAAATACTAACAAAAGTCATCAAATGTTCCCCATGTTTCTAAGCATGCAATGATAAAATGCTAAACATGGAAAAAGAAAAATCTGATTTTATGTTCTATTTAGTGTGGAGCAACTTTGCCAGCAAGTCTCCCGTCCACCATGGATGAAAGAACACTACCAAAACATGATCTGTTGGAGAGGAGAGGTGGCCAGTCTTTCAGAGGAGAAAGGCCAAGAGCCCCTTCCTCAATAGCTTGTATTGGGTTCTAATACACAGGAATACAGGTGATAAGGATGAAAAAGTAGATAACATTTCAAAGAAATCTGAGGGCTTAGTCTGAATCAGTGTCTGTCAGGTAAGGGGGTTGCAGAAACTTTGAGAGACATACTCATTTCCTGCTTGGACCCTTATCATATGAATGAAAACACTCTTAGCAAAGCAGGCTTCACAAGACTTTTAGGAACTCTTTCTTATGCCCGATCACCCTGGAACCCGCTCTAGCCGACAAGGGGCTGCACTACCTCCCCCATCGCAGGTTTTCAAGTGTAAGTGGATTACAGCCAGGAAGCACTTCTCCCAGAGAATATGGGGACTCGGGCTATGTCAGAATATCAGGGAGGGGGGCGAGGGTTCATCACTCCCTCTTTGTTGCAACCCCCTGAGTCCTTCCATGATGGCCTCCCAAGTGATCGTATCTGGCTCAGACTGCCCCTCCTCTGAGGGGTCATACCTGTCTCTGACTATCTGATCATGACTGGGGGCTGGGGGATGAAGCAGAAGCAGTGTCGCTGCCAGAGACAAGCTTTGTCTCCTTTGTGGCTCGCAGTCCAAAGGTCGCTCACTCAGTCTTAGTCATGGTGGGCAGTTACGACTCCTGAAATCAGGCAGAGCGGTTTCCAACAGTTTAGATATAAGAATTTACCACTTTTAAACTGAGGCATTATTTTCAGAAAATCACTGTTAAGGAGGTGAAGGGGGAAAGTTGGGACAGTTATAATAGCATAAAAATTCTTTTAAAAAGAATCACTAACAGTGACTCATTTTACTTTCACTATTAAAAAATTAATATTAGCCCTTGTTGGTGTGGGTCAGTGGATTGAGTGATGGCCTGTGAGCCTAAGGCCATCACAGGTTCAAAAATCACAGGTTCAATTCTTAGTCAAGGCACATGCCTGGGTTGCAGGCCAGGTCCCTAGTGGGAGTTTGCAAGAGGTAACCAATCAATGTACAATATTTCACACATTGATGTTTCTCTCCTGCTCTTTCTCCCTCCCTTCCCCCTCTCTCTAAAAATAAATAAATAAATAATCTTTAAAAATTTTTAACATTAAAAGAAGAGAGAAAACCCCTGTTAAAATGTACAAAGTGCTTGAAAACCAAAGGAGGAATTTCAACCTTTCCAATGGACACATCAAAACCAGTCTTTTTGTAAATCAGCCGAACACAGCTTAGAAAACTCAGAACTGTTACTTATTCAACTACCACTGTTGCTCCGCATGCCAAACACTGATAGATTCTGGAATCCAATGAGACAGCAAACCTAATGTACTTCCTCTTTCAAGTAGAAGGCAGTGACAAACAGGTTAGCAAATGATAACACAAATTGTGATAAACTCTGTAAAGGAGATAAATACAATTAGAAATAATGCATACGATGGAGGTGACACTGATGACCCACAATGAATCACACCTCTCAGTATCGATGTTCCTGTGAGGTCCCCTCCCACAGTCACTCAGGACTCTGCCATATGACTTGCTTCGGCCAATGCAACAACAGCACTGATGTAAGCAGAGGTTTCGAAGCACTTGCACAAGTGGTCGTTGCCACCTGTTGCATGCAGCTGGGGTGAGAAAAGAGAATGCTGTCTAATGTTGTCAAAGGACACAGAAGTGATAGCTAAGCTAAAGTCTGAAGGATGTCAACCTGGAGAACAGAAATTTGAGAATAAAGATAAGTTATCATGGTAAAAGGGAAGGGCCAAAGCAGATTAAGCCCTGAGGACCGGGCAATCCAGGCTTGGAATGTTGTAGATTCAGAAGAGCCAATGGCAAGCATTTTGCATGATTTTGCTTGAACCGATCTTACCCAGATGCCAAATAAATCAAAAAGAAAAATTCATAAGGGTCCAAGAGTTTTCTGGGCAGATTCCTTAGTTTACATAGGAATGTAGAAAAATTGCTTAGCTGAGCCCTGGCCAGGTAGCTCAGTTGGTTGGAGCACCATCCCTATTTGCCAAGGTCCACAGGTTAGATCTTTGCTCAGGCCTGGCACATGCAGGAATCAGCCAGTGAGTCCATGGGTAGGTGCAACAACAGGCGGGTGTTTGTCTCTCTCTCTCTCAAAATCAATAAATCTAAACAAATTAAAAACATTTTTAAAAGGAAAAGAAAAAATTGCTTATCTGAAAATATGCAACAGTTTTCAGAAGGCCCATCAACTTTCACTTTTGTGTCTTTAGAAGACCTGAGTTGCCATGTAAAAAATTCCGGTTACCCTGCTGAAAAACCACATGAAGATAGTGTTGTGCCTTTACTTTCTTCTGAGATCAGATGAGATCGGGCATGTTCGGGGTGGTATGGCTGTAGACTTGATTTTCTTATATGGAGAGACCGTGTCCGGGGAAAAAGGACTGGAGATACCATAGAGAGAGAGATAATCCAGCCATCTCAGTACCCCAGCTAAGTTCAGCCTCATCTGCCCCACCAAATAAATGCAGCTATGTGAGTGAGTACTGGCAAGAATAATAGAGGAACTGCCCAGCCAGACCCAATCCAGATCTTAGAATCACTTAGAACAACTATCAAATGAGATAGTTGTTATTTCAAGCCACTAAGATTAGGATAGATGTTATGCAGCAATAAGAAACCTCAACAAGTGGTTCTTGACTGGAGACAATTCTATCCCTCAGGGTATATTCAGCAATGTCTGGCAGCCACTTTGGTTGCCATGCTATGGGTGTGGGTACCACTGGCATCAGGAGGACAGATGTCAGGTGTGCTGCTAAACATGCTGCAGTGCACAGGACAAAGAAGTATGTGACCCAAAATGTCACTGATGCCCAGGATGAGAAACTCTGACCTAAACAAAGGGTACGTGCATTTATGGTTTTGCTAGGTAAATACCAATAGTCTTCTATAAAGGCTATGCCAATGTATTTTACCAAGAGCAACAGGTAAGAATACCTATTCCTACTGCCTCACCAGCAGACTTTATGACCACAGATATAAATACACAGAAAGATATGTACCTACCTTTACCATAGAAAAAACACCATAACTTTATCCTATATTTTTCTAGTAATAATCGAGGATGAGTGTCTTTTCACATATTTCTCTACTGCGATGTGGTTCTTGTTCTTGTTGATTTGTAAAAGCTCTATATGTATTAAGGAAATTATCCCCTTGTCTGTGATTTGAGCTGCAACTGTGATTTCCCAGGTTAGCAGACTGATTAGAAAGGTAAACAGCTAGAAACCAAACTGTACCAAGAAAACCACATTTAAGTGAAAAAATATATTGGTAAGTTGAATCATTCTAAGAAACTAACAAATGATGTGCCAAGGAAAGAAAACAGATATTTGCTGCCAAGAACCTCGCAAGAGAATCAGCCCAGGTGAGTAGAGAACAGGGCTGGATGAGCTGGGTGCTGCAACTGGGGAAGAAGGAAGCCCCTTTTGAGGCCGGACTGTGGACCGGAGAGACTAAATCTCAAATGGAAGGCAATTATTTAAATCAGTAGATGATGCCACAGATCAAACCTGCCTCTAAGTTCCCATTTCCCTTCTAAAGCATTTCACTCTTGTCTGTCTCTTAGACCCTCCTAATATAAAAATGGCTACCAACCAAGGCACGTTAAGCCAGGCCCTGGCTAGGTAGCTCAGTTGGTTAGAGCATCATTCCAATGTGCCAGAGTTGTGGGTGCGATCCCTGGTCAGGGCACATGCAGGAGTCAACTGATGAATGCATGAATGGATAGAGCAACAGGCTGATGTTTCTCTCTCACCCTCTCTCTTTCTAAAATCAATGAAAAAAATTTTTAAAGATCCATAAACGAGGATTCTGGAGCCACACCATTTCAGATCAAGTCTCAGATCTAGTACTTACTAGCTGTGTGACTTTGGGCAAGTTACTTAAGCTTTCTATGCCTCTGTTTTGTTATCCATAAAAAGGGGATTCTCATAGTACCCACAACACAGAGCTATTGTAACAGTAAATGAGTTAAATGTGAAGCAATTAGAAGAGTACCTGGTACGTATATGCATACAGTTAAGTTACTTAATGTTATTAATGAACATATTTATTCTAGTTCAGACAAGTAACACAATAATTCAAATTTTCAGTCACATGTTGGGTACAATTATCTTCATTTCACAGATAAGGAAATTGAGACTCAGAGAAAATAAATAAGATCCACTTTTTTCATCACCTTTAGGTCATCTGCCAACATCAACTAAAGTACTATCTTTATAAGGAAATCCCAGAGAAAAAATTCTTAGTCACACAGGCGATTGGGACACTGTCTTCAAGTCTATAAAGGACTATTGTGAGGATCAGAAATTAATCTTATTCTGTTTCTCCAGAGGGCAGAAGTGGTAGCAATAGGTAGAAAAACCAAGGGATGCAGAATTTGTCCTACAGAGAACCTGCTGTTTTTACTTTCCATCATCCCCCCAAGCTCAGTGCCTGGCAACAGCTCTTGGCTCTCAATAAATATTTGTTGAATAAATGAATTAATAATAATAGTAAATAATAAGAGCAATAAAAATGGAACAGGCTGCCTCAGGATTGCACCATCCTGGCTGTGTAAGGAGAGACTACAGCTAAGTGTCTGATGGATGGTTAGAATACAAGCCTACTGACATTGAACTTTCCTACATGAGTCTGTGCAAGATAAATTATCCTAGCAAAATTGCAGTGAGGGCAGTTCCTTTGAAAAGGGACTGAATTCTGACTGAATCCAGTGACTCAACAGGTTCCTGTGCTACAGGAGAAAGGAACTTCCGAAGGGACTTGTCAGATGCTTCTGCACCTGTTGAGTCACTGTTTCTCTGGAACACAGCTGTCCAGGGGCAAGACCACTCTACTGATAATTTATACAGGAAAATTCAAGGAAAGTGAAATGTTGCAAGCAGCCTGCCTCAGCACAGATAAAAAATTTTTAAAAAGAGGGAAAAGATGATTCTAAAGGGCTGGCAGCATATAAAGCATTAATAGAAATTAACAATAATAATTCCTATCATTTAAGAACTTATGTGCCAACCACTGCGAAAAACAAAGTTTCAATGGGAAAAAATGACAGTTATTTTTTCAATTTTTGAAGATTTTGGATTGAACAACAATGAAAAACGATTAAAAAAAAAAAGATATAGGAGCCTAAGAGGCCCAAGTTCAAATTCTGACTGAACCATTTAATCATTGTTTGACTCTGGGCAGGTTTCCCAAATCCTCTGTGCTTCATTCAGCTCTACAGATGCAGATATAGATATGCAGATAAATTCTGCTGATCCTTACAACAACCGTGTAGGGAAGATGTATTATCATACACATTTTCCAGATGAGAGAACCGAGAGCTGGTAAGTAATCTGCGTGGGACTAGACAGCCAGTGGGTACAATTTGCACGCAGGAAGTCTTGCTGTTAACCACTCCACTAACTGCCTACAAGCGATAGTGTGAAGGGCATATTTGTTATTGGGTGGGTGCTGGCGGCAACGACCTAAACCTAAAGCACTAGACTGTCCACCGCTGATACGGCCAAAGGCGCAGCATCTCCCAAGCTGGGGAGAAGCAGCAGAGAAAACCTGGCATTACAAGCAGGGCAGCGAACCAAAGACGTTTCCTAAAGTCAGACCCTAGGTGTCACCAGTGTGACAGAACTACCAGTAACCAGTGCATCCTTCTGCACTTTCATTCACACAGGAAATAAACACTGTGGCCAGCACAGTGCTTCAGGCGTGTGATGCGGGGCGCTGACGCACTCAGGGCGGAAAAGGAGTGGGTGGGAGAACCCGGCTGTTTGTGCTAACAGGTTACAGCTGGTCATACCGCTCTGCCTGCCGCATCTCCCTTCCGTGCCCCTGGCCATGTCTGGCAGCTGCTTATACAAGGCTCAGGTTGTTCGCGGGGGCTGCCGGGAAGCCGCACTACATATGTGAAACTTTGGTGTTAAAAGTTACTACCTTACAGGGGTCGGAGGTAGGTAGTAAAGGGTAAAAAGAGGTTCAGATATATGGTGACAAAAGATTTGACTTTGGGTGGTGGGCACACAATACAACATAGAGATGATGTAGCATAGAATTGTACACTTGAAAGCTACGTAATGTTTAACCAATGTCACCCCAATACATTTAATTTGTAAAAGTTATTACTGTGGATTTAGTTTTGGAGTTTGGATTTTGAGAGAAAAGGGGAACGAGGGAATTGATAGGTCATAACAGGATTTTCTTCCTTTGCTCTCTCCTCTGCCTTTTAGCAGCATTTAGATCTTAGGCTAACTCTCAAAGTTTAAAAGTCATTCTGCTGGAGGAAATGATTTAAAAAATGCTGACTTACATGTGCATACCAGTGAACAAGATGCTTTTACAAACCTGTCTTGTTTGATCCTCATGGCACACCTACGGAATAGACAGGACAAGAATTAGAATTCCCATTGTGGCTAGTGTGGCTCATTGGGTGGAGGGCCGCCCATGAACAAAGGCTCCCGGGTTTGAGTCCCAATCTAGGGCACAGGCCTAGGTTGAGGGCCAGGTCCCCAATAGGGGGCGTGGGAGAGACAACCACACTGATGTTTCTCTCCCTCTCTTTCTCCTTCCCTTCCCCTCGCTAAAAATAAATAAATAAAATATTTAAAAAATAAAATAAAATTCTTATAATGTTGGCGAGAAAAGTGAGGTACACGAATATGATAAATACTATTCAAAACAGTATTCTGCTTTTCTCCAAGAAATAAAAGCATCCCCAGTTTTTAAATTAAATACTTTTGCATGATTAGCCCATATTATATATATATAAAGACTGAGCCTTAGTTGCCTCTCTCACCACCCAAGCCCAACACACACATACAAACACAGATTACATTTGCTGGTCACAAGAGGAAAAAAGTTATAGCCAAGAACAAGGCGGGAGAGAGTTCCGGATCAAAAGAAACTTAAAATACACAATAACTGAGTGCAATGTGTGGTCCTTGACTGAATTCTGATTTGAATGAATCAGTGAAAGACACATTTAGGATCAAACTGGAAAATTTGAATGCAGACCAGGAATTAGGTGACATTAAGAAATTTTTGTTAGTCTTGTTAGGAATGATAATGGTGTTGTAGTTATAAAGAAAAATGTTCTGCCCTGGCTGGTGTGTCTCAGTGGATTGAGTGCTGGCCTGTGAACCAAAGGGTCTCCAGTTCAATTCCCAGTCAGGGCACATGCCTGAGTTGCGAGCCAGGTCCTTATTAGGGGGCGCATGAGAGGCAACCACACACTGATGTTTCTCTCTTCTCTTTCTCCCTCCCTTCCACCTCTCTAAAAATAAATAAAATATTTATTAAGTGTTCTAATTTTTAGAGCTTCCCCTGAAGAATTAGGGATGAAATGTCATGCCCTTTTTGAAATACATTAATAAAATAATGTACCATGTGACAATATTCTTCCTTTTACATTTGAATATCTTTGACTTTTTAAATTCTTTGTGTTTTAACATTTTCCCGAACTCCCTTTCAGTGTATGGAAAACTTGGTGTAAGACATGACTGGAGGAAAAGTCCAGATCTCACATTTGACTGGAATTAGGCAGCTTAAAATTGTTTTGATCACACCCACTGCACCAGGTCACACACTGGGACCCAATCCACAGACTGTGACAGGTTCCCCAGGAAAGGAAAGAAAATGGTGGTTTGGGGTTGGGTTTTTTTGTTTGCGTGTTTGTTTTTGTCTTTTGTTTGTTGCTTGTTATTCTGAAATAATTTCAAACTTATAGGAGTTGCTCTGAGAATAGTATGAGAACTCGTGTGTAGTCTTCACCCAGATCCATCAATTGCTGACACTTTGCCACATTTGCTTACCTCTATCTCTTCACCTACACAGTAATGTGTATTTTTCTGAACCATAAGAAAATAAACAGCAGATGACATTCCCTTTCACCCCTAAATACTTCAGAGTGTATCTCACTGGAATGGGGACTGTTTTTACATAACAACGTAATGATCAAAACTAAAATTTTTAGCAGACACTGTCTGTATTGAAACTTTGCCAGTTGGTCCAAACATCTCTCAGTCCCATAGTCAGGACCCAGCCGAGAGTCACCTCCTGTATCCAGCCATCATGTCTCTCCGTCCCTCCTACTTTGGAGCAGCCCTTTGGTCTCTCTGTCATGGACAGTGAAGAGCACAGGCCACAGGCCAACTGTTTTGTAGAACCTCCCTTAATTTAGGTAGAAAGACTAATGACTTTTTAAAACTATAAGTTTAAGGATTTTATCAATTCAGCCTCTCTCTTCTCCAAGAAGAGCTAAAATTATTTATAAGAAAAACATTTGACAGTTAGGTCTTGAGAGTACATATATAAAACATTATTCTCAGGGACAGAGGGTTCAGAGAGGATCCACTGGTGAATGAAATTAGTTTTAAAAATTTACACGACAAGATCAGGTTTTAGCTAGGCAAAAAGGTAATAGGTGATTATAATAGCTTAGCATTAAAATGTATTACTAAGGGAATCTCTAATGATCTGTAAAAGTCTGGGCTTCTTTCCTTTTTATTTGTTCACTTAACTTTTCAAAATAACATAAAGACTTCCTTATCTGAGATGTGTAAGATATGTTTTCACAAAACCAAGAAAATAAAATTATAATGTAAGATATGCTCCAGGATTTGGATGCTTGAAGAAAAGGAACCTTAGAGATCATCCAGTTCAACTCCTTATTTCACAGAAAACAAGGGTATGGCCCAGACCATGGATGTTTGTGCAAGGGTGTTCAACCAGCACTGTTTACAATAAAGATGAAAAGGAAAATGAGCTCAATGTCCATCAATGGGAGGTTGTTTTTTTTAAATTGTTTTGTTAATACATTAGATTCTCCATGGTCATTAAATAATAATGCAAATGTATATTTAATGAAAGATGTTCATTATATATACAAGGTCTGTGCAGATGGTATCCAGCTACATAATAATGAAAAATAGAGACATTTATTAGAGAGGACACAAGATACAATAAACATTGTACATAGGACAATGACACCTCAGTCTCCTTCAAAGTAGACATCTTGGGACCTCACACAGTTCTCCCAATCACCATCAGCTGCCGGGTCATATTTATGTGAGTCTCATCAACAGTCTGAAATCTCTTCTTTTTCCTTTTGTTTTTTCAATTGTTGTTCAAATACAGTTTTCTGCCTTGCCCTGCCTCCACCACCCCAGCCCCCCCACCTCCTTTCCCTATTTCTACCCCTGCTTGTTATTGTCCATGTGTCCTTTATAACTGTTTCTGTAAACCCTTCACCCTTTCCCCCCATCATCCTCTCTTCTCTTCTCTCTGGTGAAATCTCTTTCCTTTCAAAGGTGATTTTAGTTTTGGGAAAAGCCAGAAGTCACAGGGCATCAAATCTGGGCTACAGAGGGGTTGAGTCACCTGGGTGACTTGATGTTTCTCAAAAAACCATGCACAAGACATGATGCATGAGCAGGCGTGTTGTCATGATGGGGCTGACAATCACCTTTCCCATAGCTGTGGCCTTCTGAATCACCTGAATAAGTTTGGTGGAGGAATGTTTCAAGCTTAACGCAAAATCTGATGCAGATTCATTGCTATACTCACTGAGTCAGTTTGAATGTGATGGCCAGAGTCCACGTGCTCACTCAATGGCATCTATTACCCCCCCCCGCCTAGTACAATGACGTTGTTACTGTTCACACATGTGCATTCCAGTCCACTCTCCAGGGCTGCCAGGTTACACTGAAGTCTTGTTATATTCATAATGGTTGGACTTTCTCTGGACAGACCTTGTGTATATATGAAAGTAAACTCTGAAATATTATGTATAGTATAATTTTATTTTTACAAAAGTAGATGTGTAAAGGTGTAAAGAGTCTGGAAATACACCAGAATATCACTGGTGATGGCCTCTAGGCAAGACTAGAATTGATTTCAACTGATTTTTTAATCTTTTTTACAAGATTTTTATTTATTTATTTTTAGAGAGAGGAGAAAGAAGGGAGAAAGAGAGTCAGAGAAACATGATATGTGAGAGAAACAGTGATTGGTTGCCTCTCTCACACCCCCAACTGGGGACCCGGCCTGCCACCCAGGCATGTGCCCAGACCGGGAATTGAACCAACGAACCCTTGGTTCACAAGCCGGCACACAATCCACTGAGCTGCACCAGCTAAGTCTGGTTTTTTTATCTTTATAATGTGTGAATTTTTTGTATAAATGATTACCTCATTAAATAGGAAAAATAAAGTTATTATTTTTATTACAAGAAGCAAATATCTTCTTTTCACTTTCATGTTCACTGGTGAATATTAACCACCCCCAAAGTGTGTTGAACAGTGTTACAAAATTGTTGTTGGAGACATTATGCTTAATGTCTAAGATCAGAATTACACTGAAGAAAGCCAGGCCAACATTGTATTTTTAAATGGTATTATGTCGCTGGAGTTAGAATCTGAAGGGAAAACAAGATGTGTTCACTCATTTAAGAAGAGCCTACTGTGAGGCATTTTAGGAGTAGATGGGTAGAAGGATGGACATGTGGATGGGCGGACAGATGGGCAGACAGACAGACAAATGCACAGACAGGTAGATGGATGAACAGATGAATGGATTTAAGTATGTTATGAATGTGGATGGCATATCACTCCATAAAGGACCTGGAGGTGACTGGGAAGAGAGGAGGACTGCCAGATTAATCCTAGCTTTTCATCCCTTAGTATTTTAGAGTTTATTCTCACAATGACCATAGTTTTAAATGTTGTTACAGCCTGTTAAGGAAGAGAAGGGAGAACTTCAGACCTCTGCTATGCCTGAAACATCTGCCCAATCAATAGCCTTTTGTTAACAACGAAGAGTGGCATGAATGAATGGTGACATCCCACGCCCACTATCTGAGGAGTTCTTAAGCTCTGTAAGAGGTGCTGGGTTTCCTTTAAAACCCATGAAAATGCACACACAATTCTGGCTCAAGTTCAGGGGATTCTTGAGTCCCCAGAGTCCCAACCATTAATTTGATGTAGGTTCCCCCACTCCACATTAAGAACTCTCAAGCTAAACTATAGCAGGAGATAACTGGACCTGGTAGTAATAGGCAGAATTGACCATAATAGCTTTGGAGGTCAATCCCATGTATTTCTACTTGACATAGGAGATCTTAGCTACCTTGAAGGTAGTTGAAACAACAAGGTACTTAAAATTAGAAAGGAAGAGGATGAGAGTTAATACATTTTTCTAGTTAATACCTGAAAGTAAAACAAGGTCTTTTACAATAAATAATTCACCATAGTCCCAAATGGTGAATTAAGGACAAGAGTCCATGATTCCTTACAAAAGAAAAGAAAACTGAGGATGCCTTTATTTAGTCAACGAATCTATGCTAAACTCTCACTAGACAGTAGGACTTGTTCCAGGACCTGGAGACATACGAAGCACAAAACAGGCAAAGTGCCTGCCATATGGAACTTGCTTTTTTATTGAGATGGGGGCGGGGAAATAGTAAATAAGTAGACAAACAATTTTATTACATAATGTCACATGGTAATAAACACCAGAGAGAAAAACACAGCTGGAGAAAGAGAGCGCAATGGGAAGGTTGAACGACAGAGGGCAGTTAAGGAAGGCCTGGCTAAGCGACAGACCCCTGAACCGAGGCCAGAATGGAGCGAAGGAGTGAGTCACACAAGTGTCTGGGGAAAGAGTTTTCCAGGAACACAGAAAAGGAAATGCAAAGGCCGGCGGTGGGGGGCAGGGAATGTATTCCATGTGTTTCAGGAACAGTGAGGAGCCCACTGTGGCTGGAGGGAGGTGAACAAGGGAGACAGGAGGTGGGAAGTCCTGGGACTATCCTGGAATCAAACCATGTAAAGGCTTGGACGCCCTGGCAGGGACTTTGAGTTGTGTTCTCAGGGTAGTGGGAAGCTGCTGGAAGGTTTTCAGGAGGGTAGGATTCTTTTTTTTTTTGACAGAGAGGGGAAGGGAAGGAGAAAGAGTGGGAGAGAAACATCAATGTGTGGTTGCCTTTCATGTGTCTCCTACTGGGGACCTGGCCTGCAACCCAGGCATGTGCCCTGACTGGAACCAAACCAGTGGCCCTTTGCTTCACAGGTCTGCGCTCAATCCGCTGAGCTACCGCAGCCAGGGCGAGGGTAGGATTCTGAACCTACTTCTATTTTATGACAGATCACTCTAGCTGCTGTGGGGAAAAGGGAGAGGGTGACTGTGGAAGCAGAGAAGAGGAAAGAGAATGATTTTCTATTTCCACATGGTAACCAGAGATTTTTGGTGGCCCTGGGGTCAAAAACATAGATACAGAGATTATCAGGATCAAAAATGCATCCTTTAGACCAGTTCATTCTGCCCAGTACATCACCAACATCCAGCTGGTAGATTCTGGAAACAAGACAGAAATCACATACCTAATGTTAGCTGTGATATTGTCATTTATAATGAGAAATATAGTCCAGGCCAGTGTAGTTCAGTTGGTTGGAGTGTTGTCCCATAAACCAAAAGGTCATGGGTTCAATTCCTATTTAGGGCACATGCTTAGGTTGCAGATTTCATTCCAGTCATGGTTTGTTCGAGAGGCAACTGATTGATGTTTCTCTCTCACATCGACGTTTCTCTCCCTTGCTCTCTTCCTCCCTTCCTCTCTCTAAAATCAATATGCGTGTTCTTTAAAAAAAAGAAGACAAGACACACAATATATATTATTTTGTCTTTGTCCTTGTTTCTGGCACAGAGCTCCTAAAACCCTTGGAATTTCCTAAGTGATGAGAGTGACAACAATGTCTTTCATCATATGAATCAGGTGACTTTGGGCTGTACCTGAGGATGGCGCTGGTTGCCAGAAGAACCAACCATGTGATTAGAGATTGGAACTTTCAGTCCCACTCACTGACTTCCTGGGAAGAAAGGGTCAGGAGGTTGAATCAGTCACGGAGAACCAATGATTTGATCAGTTGTGTTTTTATTTGATTTTATATTTTTTTTATGAAAGCCTCCATAAAACCCCAGAAGGACAGGGTCCAGAGAGCTTCCAAGTTGGTGAACACATGAGGACTCGGGGAAGTGACAAGCTCTGGGGAGAACTCGGAAGCTTCAAACCCTTTCCCTGTACCTTGCCGTATGCATCAATTCTACCTAGCTGTTCTTGAGTTATATCCTCTTTCAATAAACTGGTAATCTACTGTGTAAAATGTTTCTTTGAGTTCTATGTGCCCCTGCTCTGAATTAATTAAACTTCAGGAGGGGGTAATTGGAACCTCCAATCTATAGCTGGCCTGTCAAAAGCCCAGGTAACAAACTGGACTTCTGTTTAGCATCTGAAGTGGGCGAGGTGGGAAGCAATCTTATAGGACTGAGCCCTTGACCTGTAGAATATGACCCCATCTCCAGGTAGACAGTGTCTGAATTGAGTTGAATTAGAGCACACCCAGCTGGTGTCTGAAAACTGCTTGGTGGTGTGGGGGACACTGCCCCATCCCAATGGTTTCCAGAATTGGTACCAGAATATTATTAGCTCTGACTTTCTTTAATGTGAAAACTTGCTTATCTTGCCCTCAATCTTCCCATTACAAGGTAGCTGGGACACAGCATTGTTGGACTTGGGATCAGAAGACCTGGGTCAAGTCCTGCTTCTGATACTTTACAGGGTCTGAATAAATTGGAGAAGTCACATCTCTTTAGACTTCAGATTCTTCATCTTTTTTTTAAAAAAAAGATTTTATTTATTTATCTTTAGAGAGGAAGGGATGGAGAGAAACATCAGTGTGTGGTTGCCTCTCATGAGTCCCCTGCCAGGAACTGGCCTGCAACCCAGGCATGTGCCCTGACTGGGAATTGAACCGCGATCGTGTGGTTTGCAGGCCCGCGCTCAATCCACTGAGCTATACCAGCCAGGCAGATTCTTCATCTTTAAGAAGAGAAATAATCACAGCTTTTTCACAGAGAAGTTATGAGAAGTAAAATTCAAAAATGTGTTTGAAAGGGCCTTATGAATTTTATGCAAAACAGTATTAATCCAGCCCTGGCTGGTGTAGCTCAGTGGATTGAGCATGGGCTGTGAACCAAGGGGTCATCAGTTCAATTCCCAGTCAGAGTACATGCCTGGGTTGCAAGCCAAGTCCCCAGTAGGGGGCGCATGAGAGGCAAGCACACACTGATGTTTCTCTCCCTCTCTTTCTCCCTCTAAAAATAAATAAATACAATTTTTTTATTTAAAAAAAAGGTGTTAATCCAGCTCAGACCTGGCAGCCACTACAAGAAGTGAGATAACAAAACAGAGAAAAGGTTCTCCTATGACTGCCTTGCATCAGCCCTGGAGATACCTGGTTGGAGAGCAGGCTAGGGTTTTGCAGAGTAGGGGTAAACATAGGAGAAAAGA
This sequence comes from Artibeus jamaicensis, assembly GCF_021234435.1. NCBI lineage: Eukaryota > Metazoa > Chordata > Mammalia > Chiroptera > Phyllostomidae > Artibeus > Artibeus jamaicensis. The sequence goes on along the minus strand of NW_026522030.1, from coordinate 36,019,869 downwards.
GAAAAAGTCAATGGGAAAGAGAGTGGAAACCTGAATCCTGGAAAGGGGTGGCAGAAGTGCATGAAAAGAGGTGAGTCTGTGTAGCAGACAGACGGGCACTGTTCAGAGCCTCCTGCAAGACTTGCAATCGGCAGACAGGCTCCAAGTATCAGTCCCTTTGGGCCTGCCTTAGCTAGAAAGCCACCTCATCCAAGGTGGCTCCCAGCTTGCATCTGGCAACTTGCATCTGGCAGCTGATAGAAGAGGGATGTGAAGGCCTAGCTATTTTGGCCCGATAATGCACTACTATGAAAGGCAAATTAATTGCAACCCTGCCCCTGCCCCCCGAGTTGCTGGAAACTTTCTCGGGCCCACATCACATTTCTTCCTCTGTTTTCTCTTCCTTAAAAAAGTACTGGCCCCCAACAAATATCTTGCAATCCAGTCTGTCTGTGCATCTTCTTCTGGAGAACGTCGACTGTACCCGGAGCAGGTGGTGAGATGGGGTTTGGAGCTGGATTACTTACTGCCCACACTGGCAAATAAAGACTCCACCAGTGAAGCACAGACAATCTATGTCATAAACTTCCACTGGCAGTGGTTTGAGAAGGTGGGCCTGTGAAAGGGAATACCCTAGTAGGTGCAATGAATCAGGCAGTTCAGACATATGAAATAAATAGTAGCTGTGAGAATAACAGCACTGGATAGTTGCTAAGCATTGCTGATGTGCTGCAGGAAGATCGGGAACAGCTGAGAGTAAAACACAGGAAACTGAAAACTGCATGTAAAGACAGAGGGCCCCTGGGGTTGCATACAAAGAAGTGCTCATCTCCTGCAGGTGGAGGGTGGAGAAAGTCAAGGTCCAAGCCCTGGTGTTAACAGAATGGCTGAACTTCAAAAGTGATTAAAAGCCTAGCCAAAGAAGTTCTGTCATGCTAAGGTCAGGTCCTTTTTGGGACACTGGAGACTCTTGACACATGGGATGGGACACCTGGGCAGACATACCCAAAGATTTTGATTTCCTGGATTCTTTTGGACCTTCTGAGGCTGCAGGTGTAGCCCATACCTCATTATTAAGAACTAAACAACACTGCATCCCTGGATCTTAAGGATTTAGAGACTGTTGTCCCCCGCTATGGCTCTATTCATTCCCCAGCCTGGCACCTGCAGAGTGGATCTGTTAGCATGATTATAGACTGCTGCAAAGTCAACCAACTCATAGCCTAATCACAGCTGCCAGGCCAGATGTGTCAACTAAGACAGAGGAGATTAATATAGTCTTAAGAATACAGACTGAAGAGGATCTTTCAATAGACATTGGTAGACACAGTGCATCTCTTGGATACATGTACCCAGCAATACCAGCTGCAAGCACAGATGATGATGTATTGATAGCTTAACTTCTGAGACAAGTCTTCCACCTTTAAGGTCTCAACCAAAAATATCCCATTGGGAATGAAGCCAGTGGCTGAAGTCTCTTTCTCCCTCCAGTCTGGAAGAACATCAAGATATCTGTGCATGGACCAACTCTATGTACTTGACTGTTTTTATATGACTTTCGTAAATATTCATGTCCACATTCTACTTCAGCTTTGGGTGCCATTACAAGTATCTGCTACCCTTGAATTTTTAGATAGTGTTGCCACCTCTGGCGAAATCTGTACTTTCCCTAGAAAGCCATATTCCAGCAATGGAACATATACCAGCAATCACTGGTATACACGTTGTGTCGGCCTTCTGTAAGTATTCTGAAGAACGATCACTATTCTTAATCACTTTGAAGATATTTCTGTGTAAATTACCATAAACTTCTTCAATGGTTTGGACAATGGCAATACAGAAAATTATTTTGATTTTGCAAATTTGTCTTTTCTATCCCAATTTATTTTGCCATTAATTTTATAAATGTATTTTTTTTTCATCCCAGTCGAGAAAGGACCAGAAACCATTTGAATTCACATGTAATAGACAATGATATATATATTTCCAATAACCCCTCAGGGTTATATCAACTCTCCCTCTTTCTGTCACAATACAGTCCAAAGAGACCTTGACCTTCTGGACATCCCACAGGATATTACACTGGTCCATTACACTAGTGACATTGTGTTCACTGGCCTAGATGAGCAAGAAACAGGAAGCAATTCCAAGAGGCCTTGGTAAGATGCATGTGCTCCAGAGAATGAGATGCCCTGTGAAGATTCAGAGCTTGCCATATCTGTACAATTTTAAGGGGCCTATTAGTAAGGAGTATGTCAGGATATCCCTCCAAAGTAAAAGATTAATCACTGCATCTTGCACCGCTTACCATGAAGAAGGAAGCACAATGTCTGCTAGGCCTCTTTGGGTTCTGAAGACAACACATCTCACACTTTAAGGAATTGGTTTTGTCCCTATATTAAGTGACATCAAAGGCTGCCAGACTTGAGTGAAGCCAGAACAGAAAGAAACTTTGCATTAAGTCCAAGTTGTGGTACCAGCAGCCCTGCCACTGGGCTGTGTGAGCTGTCAGGACCTGTGGTGTTAGAGACACACTGTGGAGTTCAGAGCAAGCCCCAGTGGAGAATCCCAGCACAGGCTACCCTGTCCAAGTATTGCCTCTGAGCTGGCCCTCAACTGTGCCTTCTGCGGGCTGTTCCAACATGCCCTCGGCGTGCACCTTCGGGCTGGCATGGTATGTGATGGGTCAGTGATCATGGACCCATTTCCACATCTCCTTTGCTACAGAGCCCCTGGACTGACAACTACATTACATGAAATTAAACACTCTGTAAGCCCTCCAAAGTGGTTCTGGCTAAGGCTCAGAGTGCAGGATAAAGGCAAACCCATACCCAGAATAGGCAGCTATTCCTGAGAAACAATTGCTGGCCCTTCCAGGATTAAGAGGCCTCAATATAGTCAACTTCTTCCCTTTGTTCTGCTGCTGGCAGCTGGACATTCATCAGTGGCAGTCTTGGTTAGTGGGAATCAGTAACACTTGTTTCTGCCATGGTCTACATCCCCAGTGCCATGGCCACTTGATTCATGTGGGTTGACTGATGACAGGGGCTGGCTGTCAGTCACCAGGCCAGGTCATTTTGTCTATCCTGTTTAGTTCCTCCTCAATAGATGTTCTCTGGTAGGTGTTAACATTTAATGCCATTCATGCCTGCTCCTGCATGAATATCCACATGCTCGACTATAGACTTCTAGGTCTGCAACCTTCTAATCTATTTTTCCTTCCAGGCCTCTAGCCAGCTTGACCAGGCCATTTGCCACTGCCTGTGAATTTGTATATATTCAAGCCTCAGGCTACTTCTCTTTCTTTACAAAATGAAGTGCACCATTTAAAGCTCTTCCCACTCAGAGCACTTTTGCCTTGCCATTGTTTTTTAGGCTGCTTCTAAGAGGATTATAGAGAAGCTATCATCCATTTCCAGCTTACATTCATATCCAGGGTGGACCTATCTGCAAGGCAAACTCAAACTCTTTTTTTCTGCTCCAACTGCCCATGCAGAATCCCCGACACAGCCATGGTGTGAGCTGAGGGAAGGACACTGGGCAACAGGGCTAGGTATGAGCTGCTGATCCTGCCGCTTATTTGTCTTCTGGTCCTGCTCATGCTCAGTCTGGGATGTAGCATCTTCATTTTGTGATGGATTGCTGCTAGGATCCCCTTGTGGCTTGGTTAATCTGTCCCAGTTTGTAATGAGAAATTTCACTGCATGGTCATTTTGTGATCACTGATGGGCCTCTGGTCTCTTCCGGAGCCTCATAGCAGGGTATTAGTTGTTGCTTTTTTTTAAGGCATATGATTCTCTACTGCAGATAGCATGGCCTTGCTCCTGACTCCCAAGGCCCTGAATAGTGACTCTCCTACTGGAGCTTGCCACAGATCCATCTGGCATCTTTTCCCACCATGGATACCTCTAACACCATGGAGTCTGCAGGATCATATTGCCCAAAAGACAGGGCTACTCACAGATCAGCCTGGACCTGCAGTGGAGTGTCTGCACAAGGCCCCACACAGTCTTTCATGTCACTGAGTATATGAGCTAAAGCAGCAACCAAAACATCACCGTGGCTTCAAGTTTGCGTCCATTTTTGACAAACATGACAATGATGGTGGCCAAATGTGGGCAGACACAGCAGAAGTACTTTAATTTGCATGTAGAGACCGGCTGGAGTAAGAATATCCTAGAGAATACAACACCGCTCCCGCCCCGCCCCAAAGCTTTTCTTCTGTAGGCATGCAAAAAGTACGCTTTCTAGTTCATCAGCCAGGCGCGAGAGTTCTACCTTGATAAGCAAAAAAGTGCATCCTGTTGTCCTCATGTCTTGATCTCAAACGGGCCCTTGTCAGATATGCATACATTACAGCTCTTTAAACACAGAAAGTGTCTAGGGCAAATTATTTTCTCAAAGGCTCCAAATGGTACCCTGCTTCCCCACCCCCAACTCATACACATGTCCAACAAACACACACAATATCTGAGAATGTATCTGGTTGGTACGCATACAGTTTTCATTGACCCGAGTCTAACAGAAGGGGAAGAGCAGTAAGATAATGTCCTAACTGTTCTACTATAAATAAAAGCCTAGTACTTATTCATGATTATTTTAAAATAATTCACTTTGGAAAGTGTTCTGAAAAGTTCAAGCTTGGCTAGTGCCATTTTTCTGTCCCATGTCCTTTAGTATAAGACTCAAATTCACCATATTATCACATGATAAATAATACTCTGACTGTCATTTATTAGTACTGATTATTATGTATTACTCTAATATTGTAAGTGTAATCACACTTACTACTTAGAAAAGTCTAGTAAAAGAGGCTATGTGAGGGGAACTGGAAGCTCCCAGTTTCAATAATTTGCTAGGAGGACTCACAAGACTCAGCACATAGTTTTACTCACGGCTATGATTTATTACAGTAAATATATAGAATTAAAGGGAAAAGATGCATTGGCGAAATTTGGAAGAAACCATGAGTTTTGAAGAGTCCTCTACTAACAGAGTCACACAGGACGAGCTTAATTCCTCCAGCAATGAGTCTGACGACCTAGGTAAGATGGTGTCTATCAGGGAAGCTCATTAGAGACTCAATGCCCAGGACTTTCACTGGGAGCTGCTGATGTAGGCATTCTCTGCCTAGTACTTACCAAAACTCCAGACTCCCAGAAGAAAAACAGGGGTTCAGCATAATCACATCCCTTGCACCAATAGTTTAAACATTGTGAGCCACTCTTGTACAAGAATGGCGGGAACCCACCCCCAATTCAACCTCCCAGGTTGACTTGCCTTCCAAGGACCCATTGTAAGAGCTGGGCCTTTCAACATTTAGAGATCTTAGGACTGCTATGTCTTTTAGTTCTTTTCTGCATACAGGCATTATCATCCTTTAAAATATATATTTTACAGTTTTAATTTTATACTCTATTCTACTTATATACATTTATATAAAATGTTTATATTTTACATTTATATATTATTTATTTTTATAAGATGTAAAACTGAAACTCAAAATAATTTAAATATCTTTCTCCAGAGCACACAGATCATATATGGCAAGGCCAGCATTTGAACTGCAGTATGTCTGCCTCCGAAGGCCATTCACTTCACTTCTGTGTTGTACTGTCTTAAATCACTGTATCTAACATATGTAAAACATGTTGATTTTTATATCAAGATTAATTTACATATAAACAGATTCTCCTACGAATAAATTCTCTCAGTGAGCCTTGACCAGTGTGGCTCAGTTGATTGGCATCATCCCACAAAGCAAAAGGTTGCTGGTTCGATTCCTGGTCAGGGCACATGCCCAGGTTGTGGGTTCTTCTCCGGATGGGGAGCAGGTACAAGACTCAACCAATGTGATCAATGTTTCTCTCCCTCCCTTCCTCCCTCCATTCCCCTCTCTCTAAAAGTGAATAAATGAAATTTTAAAAAATAAATGAATTTCTTAATGATGATTATGGGTGCTATAAATCTACAGATAGAAGAAAAGGAACGGGTTTTAATCTCTGTACATCTCATTCCAGAAAGATATATGGGGACTTCTGGTCCTGCATATTCTTATATGCAGCCCTGGCACTGGCTCAGTGGATTGAGCGCCAGCCTGCAAACAGAAGTCACTGGTTCGATTCCTGATCAGGGCACATGCCTGGGTTGCAGGCCAGGTCCCCAATTGGGGGCATGCAACAGGCAACCAATCAATGTATCTATTGTACATCATCAATGTTTCTCTCCCTCTTTTTCTCCCTCCCTTACCCTCTTTCTAAAAATAATAAATAAAATCTTTTTAAAAAGCATTTGAGGAAAACACAAAGAAGCTTGGAAGTTACTACTCCATCCTAACAACAAGAAAAAGGATGAGCAAACTAAAAAATTAACAGCTCCTCTTAGACTCATTAGAGAAGTAAAGTCACAGGGCAAACCACTGCACCCAAAATTAGAGAAACCGACAGATGGATTTGGAAAATTACAGCTCACCAGAGCAGTAACTTCCCTGGGAACCAGTGCCAGGGTAGGGAAACCTGAGCTACAACTGATAGGTTGCTGGAGGCGTAATGTGGACGAGTCTGAGAGACAGAAATTCCAGAGGACCGTGTCACCAGCAGGACCCTGCTCTTTCCTAAGTTTTATCTCCTGAAGCTCCAGCAGCTTCTCCTGCAGTTAGGAGAGGGGAAAAGGAACCATTTCGAAATACACCAGATCACTGTTCTTCTTAACAAGGTCTGCCCTCAGGAGAAACTGACCAGAAGGTAAGCTGCTGGAGTTTTACCAGAGCCCAGCTGACCTGGGAAAAGGGAAATATATACAACTCCAGGCAGCTCTAGCCCTCTATGGAGAGAAAAGAAATACTCAGCTCCAGCCCAATCTAGCCATCCTCTGCCACTTAAGGTGGGAGAAAATAAAGGAAGCATTTGTAAATTCACAGTCCAGAGGCACGGGCTGAAGACTGAGACATAATCACAGGACTATAGATACATCCCCTCTTCCCACACCTCACCCTTTAAAAGTATATGGACAGACATCGCTCTGGCTGGTATGGCTCAATGGATTGAGTGCCAGCCTGTGAACCGGAGGGTCACCCGTTCAATTCCCAGTCGGGGCACATGCATGGGTTGCGGGCCAGGTCCCCGGTTGGGAGTGTGCAAGAGGCAACTAATTAATGTATCTCCCACACATCAATGTTTCTCTCCCTCTCTTTTTCCCTCCCTTCCCTTCTCTCTGAAAATAAATAAGTAAAATCTTTTTTAAAAAGAAGAATATTTATAAAGTGGCTATAAGGATTAAATGATATAATGCACATAAAGCTCTTAGCACATTGCCTGGCATATAAAAATACTTAAATAAATAGAATTTTTTATTGGCATCATAAGGGTCATTCAGTGATCATTGTCATCCTTTTTTGAAATTTGTACAATTGCAATAGAAATCTTTTTCTTTTTTTAAACTGGTAGCATTTGTGTGATATTAGCATTATTTATATTTATGGGAGCTGGATGTTGATTGAGAAGGTCATGAAAAAATCCAAGTGGGATCTTTGGTGCCAAATGTTAGGAGTATTGGGATCCATCTGAGACCTTTGCAGTGCTCATGGGCAGGAGCTGAGTGTCGCATGATGCTGGGTGCAGGGAGACTGAGCACCAGCTGAGAACTGGGGGACAACTTCAGAATTAGGAATGGAGGCTGCATGTGCGGGCACTTCCTTAGAAGCTTTTCTGATAAAGTTTTGCTGATTTGGCCTGTGGGTTGTTATGGTGGCAGGGCGATGGGAAGGAATTGTGGGACAGATGGCTGTAATCTATTTATTATTTTTAAAGATTTTATTTATCTTTTAGAGAGAGGGCAAGGGAGGGAGAAAAAGAGGAAGAGAGCCGCCAACTGGTGACCTTGCCCACAACCCAGGCCTGTGCGCTGACTGGGAATCGAATGGGTGACCTTTTGGTTTGCAGGCCAGCACTCAGCCCACTGAGCCACACTAACCAGGGCAATCTATTTAAATTGTACTAAAGTTTACTATTTTTTTTAAAGATTTTATTAATTTATTTTGTAGAGAGAGGGGAACGGAGGGAGAAAGAGAGGAAGAGAAACCATCAGTGTGTGGTTGCCTCTCATGTGGCCCCCACCGGGGACCCAGCTTGCAACCCAGACATGTGCCCTGAATGGGAGTTGAACTGGGGACCCTTTGCTTTGCAGCCCACACTCAATCCACTGAGCTACACCAGCCAGGCTAAAGTTTGCTTTTTTGATGTAAAACTGTGACAGCATGTACTTGCCTGGCAAGATGCCAGCGAGCATCATGACTTATACTGGCCTCTGTCTTCCCTGCTTTTCTGGGGGACTCAGGGAGGCTACCACTCAAGCCCAGTGGTAGGGTCTGGTGAGGGACGGTGAGTACTCGTGGCAGGAGGAGTTTGTGAAAGGGTCTAGTCTGGTTTGTTTTTAATTGTGGGGTCACTTAACAATATATATAAATTCTGGATTATTATATTTTATACCTGAAACTAGTATAATGTTATATGTCAAATATACCTTAACTTAAAAAAGGATCTAGAACATTTTACACTAAAATTGTAGGAAGAGCTTGAAATTTGGAGTCATAAAAATTGGGAATTCAGCCCTGGCTGGTGTAGCTCAGCGGATTGAACTTGGGCTGAGAATCAAAGGGTCACCAGTTCGATTCCTGGTCAGAGCACCTGTCTGGGTTGCGGGCCTGGTCCCCAGTGGGAGCAACATGGGAGGCAACCACACCTGGATGTTTCTCTCTTTCTCCCTCCCTTCCCCTATCTCTAGAAATAAATAAATATATATATTTTGAATGTAGAATTCAAAACTCACCACTTAATAGCTAGCTCTGTGTCCTTGGCCTGGTAGTTTACTTCTGTAATCTTATAAAACAGGACAATAGTATTGACTTTCACTACTTTAGGGTTGTTACGAGTATCAGATGGATTAACAACCATGAAAATGTTTTATAAACTGTCACGCATCACGATGATGTCATGGCACTACATAAATGGCAGCCCAGGAGTGAGGTTCCATGTGAACTTTACAGAGAAAGGTGGCTCCTGCCTCCCAGAACAAACTGAATAAACTGAATTAGGTGACACAGGAATCTACCAATTTAATGAGCCTCCCGAAAGAGAACTTTGGAAAACTACCTCATTCAACCCAATTTCTTTTAGTCCTGTTAATTACCTGCTCTCATGAGTTTCCTAGTAGGAAACACTGCACATTAAACATAAACTGCAGAATTAAAAGTTCCTCTGATGTTTAAAACTCACCTCCTGGTCATTCGCTTATTTTAAAAAATAAAATAGAGATTGAAATTATTATAAGTACCTTCAGATCTACCTAAAAAGAAGCAAGCTGTAAACTTCAGTGACAGTTTAAAAATACAAGGAATCATGCCATGATCTGGAAGCCACTTAGGTTTCCCTCTCTGGAAAATGTTGTTAGCAAGCATGGGTTAAAGTTGCTATGTACCAAGCTGAGCTTTTAACCTATTAAAAGGTTTGACAAGCCATTCCTCTGTTGTCATGCAGTAGGTATTCTGCTATCAGCCAAAGCTCAAGATTTCTATAGTTAGGGTTATAATTTTTAAGAACTTGCTTTGTGCCCTGGCTGATGTGGCTCAGTAGATTGAGTGCTGGCCCATGAACCAAAGGGTCACTGGTTCGATTCCCCGTCAAGGCACATGCCTGGTTTGCAGGCCGGGTTCCCAGTAGGGGGTGCAGAAGAGGCAATGACGCATTGAAGTTTCCCTCTCTTTCTCCCTCCATACCCCTCACTCTAGAAAAAAAAATTTTTAAAATAATAAAGAACTTGCATTGTATGTATTTCATAGTGATAATGAATTTCATAAATAAAATATTTTCCCCATTCTCTAGCTTTGAAGAGATTGCTTTAAGTGAGAAAATTAAGACGAACTTTTGTTTTTCTTTTTAAAAGATTTTACTTATTTATTTTTAGAGAGAGAGGAAGGGGGAGAAAGAGAGAGATAGAGAAACATCAATGTGTGGTTGCCTCTCACGCACCTTCTACTGGCCCACAACCCAGGCATGTGCCCTGACTGGGAATCAAACCTGCAACACTTTGGTTTGCAGGTAGGCCCTCAACCACTGAGCCACACCAGCCCGGGCTGTTTTTCTTACTATTACTAATTTTTTGTTTTTGAATATTTTTTACATTTTCTTTTCTTTTCTTTTTTATCCTCACCCAGAACATGCTTGCTACTTTTAGAGAGGGGAAAGGTGGGAGAAGGAGGGGGAGAGAAACATGGGCTGCCTTTCGTGCACCTCGTACACACCCTGACTGGGGCCAAACCTGCAGCCCAGGCTTGTACCCTGACCAGGAATCAAACCCATGACCTTTTGATGTACAGGATGACAGTCTAACCAGCTGAGCCACACCAAATATTTCATTCTACACGTGTGGGAAATATAAATGTAATGAAAACTTAAATTTGCCCGAGCCCTTTCGCAAAGGCAAAGCAAGCCAAATTTCAGCATATGTAATAGTTATAATTATCCAAGATCATTTTTAAATGCATGCTTTCATATTTTATCTGTTCTACCTTCAAAGATGTCACATCCTTTGTAAAAGCATGAATAAAATATAGAATGTGGCATACTTCCATCTCTGCAGAATATTTCTCACTTTATTGCAACTTAATATTTTATGTGAAACTTAGGTTTCACATAGACTATCCCCAAATTATTAGCGTTTACATTAAGATTTAAACATTTTGAATTGTTTTCTTTATTAAAAAAAAGACTAAATTTTTTCATAATGTGTTATATTTTACAAGTTTTGCAACAACATTTTAAAGAGACATTTTCTCTAAGCAGCCTTTTTTCTTCTTTCTTATGCAATAAATGGAACTATGCCAAAGGAGCCATTGGTTTAAAAATACAGGGCAATATAAAAGGCTTTTGTTTTCCCCTGCTTTGAGGAAACTCAGGACAGTGTTTTAGCAAGGTTGGCAGGGGCGGCAACAGAGCGAAAAGGAGGTCCCCTCGCCCCAGTTTCGAGTGTTTGAAACTGAACTTGCATTCTAGGCCATCTACTACCTTTGGTGGTCAGGCCCTTGACTTAGAATGTTTTACATAGATAAAGAGTGCCTTTTCAAAAAATATTCCTTTAATTTTTATAAACGGAGTGTTTCATAATATATATGGACAAATAAAAATAAGATGAAAGCAACTCATAACAGACTGTGATGGCGGGCTGCTTGCACCGAGTTCTTCCTGTCCCAAAACGCAGTCCTTGGCAGCTGGCTGTGGGATGATAATTTCAGATCTATCATTGGCAATGAAACATGAAAGGAAGATACAAAGCGAGTTTCATTATTTTGTTGCACTCTCTGTTAATAAATGTCATGCCAATCACCTCTCCAAATCTGATTCATTGTGAAATAACTCATCATCTTTGGCAATTATGTTTATACACATCTCTATACAAGCACAAAAAGCCTGGAAATCATGATGATTAAGAAGAGTAAAAGAGTTTAATTTAATTTTCTATATAGATGATTTTTATGAAAAACAATAACATATGTCTCCATTTCAAACCTTTCATGTTGAAAGGGTCTCTAACACAAATTGCTTTAATATTAAGTATGAAGCAAAAAAGTTTAGGAACCTCACAATGGAAACAATCCAACACTAGTGATCAAGATATTGTCTTTTAATGTAAAACAAACACAATTCATAATTACAGAGAGAATGTCCTAGCTATGGGTATTATGAGACAAGCAAACATTCCAGATCAAAAGGCATTCAGAGCCAGGGATGAAAACCAACTCTGAACCCAACCCATGGCTGGTTCCTGGAAAACAGTGGTCACTTACTGTTCAGCTTGAGCAGCCGAAGGACTAATGAAACACGAAGCAAGACAACGCCCCCTTCTCTTTAAAACTGCCACTCACACCGCGTGTACTGGCCGCCCCGCCACTGCATTGGTTACGTGTGTGGAAGGCAGGCGGCTCCACTTCAGAGCCGTCACCCCTCTATGCGAAGGTGCCACATGGATGACGCTGACATAGTATTTTTCCTGAGCCCCACCTGCCACACGTCTTCATGGGGTGACCATGACCGTATACTTCTAGACTGCGTCCTCACTGGGCCTCATTCAGGATGGACAGCCACAGTGCCACTCTTTGCAGGGCCAAGTAATTTTCCTTGGTCTACTCTTGAGTCCCCTCCAGAAGCGAGAGGAGCCTCAAGCATCTCCATTCGTGGACTTGTACGGACTTGTACGGACTCGTTCGGAGAGTGAGGGAATGTGCGCGTTTAAGCCTTTTCCGAAACCACGCGCCCAGCGCAGTGTGCTGCTGGGCTTAACCGGCCGGATTCTGGCGCACTAATCTCCACCCAGCCCCCACCCCCCCTTTTGTAAGTTTTAAATTTTCTGTTCAGTTTGTTTTTAAAGCCTCACTGAGGCTATGTTTCCTGATTTTAGATAGGAAGGGAGAAGGAGAGGGTGGGGAGAAGGGGTGGGGGGAGAGAAACATCCATGCGAGAGAGAAACAAAGATTGGTTGTTTCCCACACACACCCTCACTGGGGATTGAACCCACCCACTAGGAATGTGCCCTCACTGGGAATCAAGCCCGCAATATTTTGGCACCACCAGAGGATGCTTCAACTAACTGCAAATGAACCACTGGGCCAAGGCAGTTCATTTTCTTAAACGGTAGGTACCTCACTCCACTATCAATAAAATAAATACTATACATTGGGGAAGGCAATTAGGGCAACATTTTTACAAGGAAAAAAACTGGCTTGAAGAGCACAGCATTGTAAATGCTTACAGGACCAGTTCCACGGAGTGTGCTCACGGTTCATGCCTTTTATATATAGATACATATTTTGGGGCTGTTATGAGCTTTAATACCAATAGCACATTAAGAAAATCCTTTTGAAGAAAATTTTCTGATCATTGGTCAACTTCATAAATGATTACCTTATCTGTTATATATAAAAACATGTCTAAAATTATATGATGAAGTATATAGAAATCACTGTGACCTACTTTGGATTGCCGCACAACTTTGATCTTAAATTGAAAATAGAAGTATACTGCTTTCTACCTTTAACTTAAATAAAGTTCACAATAAACGGACAAATTGCTGGCTGGAAGATTAGTGTGTGCTATAGAATGATTTAGTTAAATGGCCAAAACCATCAACAATCGTTCTCTGTGTCTTTCCGGAAATGCTCCGCTGTGCCAGCAGAGGGCATCATGTGCATACCGGGCAGAGAGAGCCAAGGGCTTCTTCAGTACATTGGTCTCTTGCTCCAGGAGCCAGTGTGGGTGAGTGGAGAACAGAGCTGGGGGTTGGGTACCAGAGCCCTTCCGTGGAACTTCAAGGGTTTTTTTTTATGATGCCTCTTACCATTTCAACACCCAGAAGAGCCTGAATCCAGCCTTGGCAGAGTTGTAATTATAATCAAATGATTGTTTTTAGAGGCAAAATGGACAAGGAGTGAGAGTTGAAGAGCATCTTTTGTGTTTGAAGCCATCCATGCAACAAAAATCAGACTCCTGGGGATCAGGAGACAATGGTCAGAGCTAAAAAAAAGTGTTAATACTTTTCTTCCCACCTTCTAAGCTCTTCTAGGATGGGTTAAAAGTCGAATTAACAGAGACAGATTCACAGAAGAAAAGTGAAGTTTTAGTACATGAACATGGGGATTCACACAGGTGTGAAAATTCCAAAGACGGTGAGGCAACACTGGGTTCGTAAGACATTTTTGGACAAAGGAGAAAAGGTGGGGAGATGGGGCTTTAGATTTCAAAAGTGAGAATGGGCGATTAACAGCTAGTTGAGGGAAAGGGGAACAAACAAGGCAGAAAATTCTTTCCGGGCAACTCAGAAACAATGGGATGCAGTGGGGTGTCTCGCTAACCACCCCGGAGTCTCCCTGCCTGAAGCTCTCTATTCACCATGCTGAATTTAATATAGGATAGGCCAACAACCTACAATCTCCTTTCTGAAGCTGGTTTCTCTGTCTGAATCTGTTGGACAGGAAAGGGGGGAAGGTCAAAGCCCTTTTTGATATTTTGTTTCTTAATAAGCAGCTTAACATCAGTATCCCCAAAAAAGGCAGCCTCAGGAGGCAAAACTCTGGTTCTTCTGGTCTCAGCTTTACCAATTCCGAGTAACTTTGTCCAGACTCAGAGGGGGAACCAAGTTCCATATACATTTAGAAGTTTTATTATGCATATTCAATTTAAAAATGATTCATATTTCTTTCACTTTGCCTTATAAGTATGATAATTTTATATTATCACTTAAATATTCATTAAATGTTTGGTTTGAAGAATACATTCACACTTTTTATGCATAGTATATATAAAGATTTAACTCATTAGTATTCAAAAATGCAATATTAACATAATTCAGATTCGCCTAATTTTTAATCTACCGAAGAACAGCAATGGCTGAGTGTATTGTAGAAATTTGCAAAATCGTGCATATTTGATGTAATATTTCTCCGAGGCTTTTCTAAGAGCAAGCACGCAGTGTCTCAAGATAAAAACGCCACGCTTTCCAGAGGCAGAATTTTATATGGGAAAAAATGTTTTTGAAGTCTACATTGTTGAAAATATCAGAGAAAATATATAAGAATGGGCTGACATACCAAATGGCCTGCTTTTTGATAACATTATTCAATGAATGAGGGCTGCAGGTGAAGTAGCTCTTGCTAGTTCCCACGTCTAACCTGAAAGTAACAGGACAATCGCATGTTCAGCTTCACCACATTCTCAGGTCTCTAACAAAGACAAATCCTTCTCCAAAAAGCAGCAACCGAGTTCCATAGATCCCCTGGGCCTCTTAAAGAGGCAGCAAAAACAAAACAAAACAAAAAAACGAATCACATTGCATGACCCAGAGCAAACCTTCACAAACATCTTCCGTGAACATCTTCCTTCCCTTTCTTTCAGCCATTGTCAGCTTCTTCAGTCATTTCCTTAAAACTCAGCATTCCAGCCTTACTTCTCAGTTTTCACTCCTCATTTCCTTACCTTGAGTGGTGCCTCTGGGGACTGAGATTAGCTCTCTAATGCACCGTTGGTTGGTCGGTAGGAATGTAAGTTGGCGTGACCTTGCCTGAAGGCAGTTTGACGGTGGGTATCAAAGCTTCCAAATTGGAAACCAGTCGTGACTGGGAGGCAACGGATGGGCTATTAAGAACTTCTGAAAACAATCAGAGTTAGGCAAAAGGAAGGTTTATCATCTCATTACTTAAAATAACAAAAAGCTGAAGCCTACTTCAACATCCAACCATACAAGAGGGGTACAAACAAAAGTGTGGTATAAGCATAGAAGGAAACACTGTGCGGCTGCTTAAAATATTGTTAAATAAGCTTTAATAGTATACAAAATGTTCATGGTATATTTTAAGAAGAAATACATACACCCGTGCTTTAAAAGCTGTACAAAAATATATAACAAAAACTTCCTGAGCATTCCCCCGAAATGGTAATCTAAATGACGGCATTGATTTTCCTCTCTGTATTTTTCTGTACTTTCTAAATTTTCTATGATAAGCACATAGTAGTTTTGTCTTTTTTTTTTTTTAAGATTTTATTTATTTATCCTTAGAGGGGAAGGGAAGGAGAGAGGGAGAGAAATATCAATGCATGGTTGCTTCTCCTGCGTCCCCTGCTGGGAACTGGCCTGCAGCCCAGGCATGTGCCCTGACTGGAATTGAACCATGATCCTTTGGTTCACAGGCCTTCGCTCAGTCTACTGAGCTACACCAGCCAGGGCAGTTTTGTCTTTCTTTAATTGGTTGGTTTGAGAGAGAGAGAAACATAGATTTGTTGTTCCACTTATTTATGCATTTCTTGGTTGATTCTTGAATGTGCCCTGACTCGGAATCACACCGCAACCCTGGCACTTCTAACCGACTCAGCTACCCAGCCAGGGCTCCGTGTACTACAGTGCTCCATGTAGCACTTTCATAGTTAAGAAAAAAATTCTTTTTCTTTTTTTTTTTCTTTTTTTTGAAGCCAAGCCTTTATCAGTTAACCGTCCAAATGTGATAAGGACATGAATTTAAAAGGAAGTCTGTCACACGATGAAATTTTTTAGGAGAAAAACTGTGACAGTCTTGCACTTGTGTTCACATGGCACTTGCTGCTGCAGATGCCTCATGCCATTTGTCCCCCTTGGCTCTGGAGCTCCGTAGAGTCTCCTTTCCCTCAGCAGCTTGCAGTCCAAGGCGGAGCTCCTCAGTGGACTGGCCCCGAGCCACCAAGCTGTCTAAAACCCTGTTAGAGGAGCAGAAAGGGCAATTCCCCAGTAACAGGCAGATGGTGAAATATCCTCTTGGCGCTTGTAAATCAAGCCACATTGGTGCAGACACAGCTGAAAAAAGGCAAGCAAGTTCTCCAGGGTCAGGCGAAACGAGGCCTCTTTCAAGGGAGTGTTGTGCCATGCCAGCTGGCATTTCCTGCCGTGCCCTCAGCCTGTTTCAAGGGCAGATAATGGGCAAAAAAGTAGAGGCTGTAAACTGGAGACCTGGAGATGATGGGCTTTGAGCCCTGTGCATACACTGTCAGGAGCAAATTCCATGTGACAGGACAGCAGAAAAAGACCTGGCTTGTGAATGAGGAGCCCTAGGCGCTGGTTCATGTTTTCCTCACACCCATCTGCTCACACTTTCTCTCACTGTCTCTCTTTTTCTCTCATCTTTAAATTTCAGTTTGTCTATTAAAGAGTGGGGTGGGGACAGGATAGTCTGGCCCTGACTGGGTGCCTAGGGCCAGCTCTAGTGTATGGGTTCTTGACTTCATGGAAGGGAGATTCCATACCACATGTCCAAGTGACTATGAAGGGTAAAGTTATTAAAGCTGGAGACAGTGAAACAAGGAAGGGCTTAGCATAGAAGAAGCAACAGGAGAGCCTAGGTTGGGCTGCCTTAGCTCACTGGGAAGTCAGAGAAAACCTTTGGGGACAGGTTAAGGGGATTAGCTTGGGACAAGCTGCCAGCTGCCCGTTGCCTGTTGCCTTAGAGTTTAGGGAGAAAGAAGTAGGAGGAGAAGGGCACAGTATAAGCTGCTCCCTGGAGGGAGAGAGCTCTCACTGGGTCCTTTGTCTTGAGGTTTTTATTTCTCTTACAGGGGAGAATCTTAGGGGAGGTTTCAGGGCAGGGTGTCAGCAGAATATTCATCAGTTCTCCAGGTGTGGCCTTTCAGGGTCTCCACTGATTGGTCTGTGACAGGGCTGGGGATCCTTAGTCATTGCAGCTGGTCCTGGGGTCGCCCACCTGGTGTTGCTGCTTTTCTGGGCCTGGAGCTGAAACACCACTGAGGCCTAGATGTCATCTCCAGGGAGAAAAGCCCAGGGAAGGAAAGGTCCTCGTTTTCCCACTCTTTCCCCCTGCCAGGCACTTGGGACCTTGCGCTCTGGTGACGGTCTGCACCTGGCTGTCATTGCTCCCCTACTGTGTCCAACATTCTGTCTCAGTTTCCCCACGCCACTTGCCAAGGAATTTTCCTAGCTTCTCACTATCCTGTCTCAGGGGTGTGATGGATTCAACGAGCTGTAACGTTGCTTCTAGCCTCCAAAGCCTTTATGATAATGTATGATGAAGTTATGCAATGTACCTTTAATTCAGTAAAAATGTATTCAATTCCTACTGTACCTGGCAAGCAGGACGCAAGGTTTAAACAACAAAACAAACTTGCCTACTCATAGAATTCACAGTCCAAACCACTGACAAGTTTTTCAGTTCTGATGTATACAATTATTCACTTCCATCTATTTAAGAAAATGTTTGTTACCAAGATTGAGTTTTCTCTGTCACCAGTGAAGCTTCTTATCCCATTGTCAGCACTCAGTGTGTTTACTCTGTCCTGGGAGGCAGTTTAGGTTTGGGTCAAAGACAGGAGATAGCCTCAGAGAGTTCCACTCACAGCTGAGCTTCACCATTTGCTAACCAGAAAATATGACTTCAATTCTCTTGGGTTGTTTCCTCACTGTAAAGTGGGACCCCAAATTACCACAGTGAATGACCTGAAGCATGACAAGTAAGTTCTCAGTAAATCGCTGTTACTCGTTGTTATTATAGGAAGCATAAACATATGTTTAATATCAGTTTAAACAAAGCACAAAATCTTAGAAATTTAGATTAAAAGGCACCTTAGAAATAATCAATTTCAATTTGATCCCCTCACGTATCATAAGGAAATCTTGACTCAAAGACATTGAATAGACCCTGGTACCCTCTAAGAAATATTTTATTCTCTTTATACATCCCAGGAGTTAATTAGAAAATGGAATGTACGTTATTTTGTTATGTATAATGAGCACCTTTTTGGACAAATTTCCGAGGGAAAAATAAGGATGCACATTATACATGGGTAGTGACTGAAATGTCTTGTATCTGTTCTTGTGTTTTGTAAGTATTTGTTACATACATTTTTTGGACCATAGCATGTTAAAAAATAAATGCCAAAATTCTTTTATAATACAATAGACAACTATCTAAATGTAAATAAATAAAAAACTGAATTAAAAAATTAAAGCCAAAGATTTTTTTCTGAAACTTTGGGCCAAAAACATGGGTGTACACCATACACAACGAAATATGGTGCTTTTCTGAGAAACTAAAAAAAAAAACTCTTCCTAATTTCATGTAGAAATTATTTCCATGGTTTCTATTATTTTAAACCTTCTATTTGCCGCTTTCTGAAATTTGACTGATATTTCAGAAACTCTTTCCAAAAAGAATCTGACATTTGACTAAATAGCCCAGTTGCTCTTGCCCCAGCTCCTTCGAAAAATTCACTATGATTACTCCAAGCCGACTTCAAACCTCCCACATGGTGCCTACAGGCCATGCAGCCTGCAATGTCTCTCGGTTTTCCTAGGCACTCTGACTGGTGAAAGATTAATTTCAAGTTCAGGCAAGCCAAGTGTATTTCACAGACTCCAACTGGACAAAAATACCTTCCCTCAATATGCAACAGTGTCTTCAGAGCAATAAGATAGGAGGGAAGGGAACTCATAGAGGAGAAAGAATGACCAAGCAAACACATTTGTGCTGGGCTGTTCATTTGCCCAGGGACTCACTCATGCCTTGCAACAACCCTGTGAATTAGATATTAGCACACCCATCACAGGAGTCACACAGCCAGGAAACGTGGACTTGGAAGTTGAACCCAGAGCAGCATGTTTCCAAACTTTCCTGTAAATCAGCCCATCCTCTCTCTCAGCTGTGATCTTCCCTACAGTCAAATGATAGAACACCTCCGAATGCAAAAAAAAAAAAAAAGTAAAAATAAACAATTCCTACGAGATGGTGTAGTCACACATTTGGAGAAAAGACATCCATTGTGCAATCCACTAAAAAAGTGTTGAATGTCTAGAAGTCATTATCTGGGTATTATGTTTCAATCATGAAGACTCATCTCAAGTACAGTAAGTGATGCTTCAGTCCTTCTTAATAAGATTCTCCAGTTTTGTGAATGATGATTCTTGTAACATAAGAAAAGAAAGAGAAATGTAATGGATGAAGAGGAAGAAGTTATGCACAGGATGTGTAGTACATCACATTTTGATGATTTATACAGCATGTCTGAAGGCCTCTCTCTTGCCCACTGCCCCAATATATTATTACATAAAACTTTTCTCTAAATCCAATCTCTTTATAATTGATCGAGTCATTTTTCATGGCCTTTTTTAAAGGTTCTTGTTCTTTACCTCTCTCCTCTGGCTTCTTTTCAAAGTGTTTTTCCAGTCCACTTACAGTTTAGAACAGATGTAGATGCTGGCCTGCTCCCAAAATCTTGCTGCTAAATCATGACTCCTCCATTCCCCCTGGACTGAGTAATGGCAAAGTAGAAAATGACTTCAACCCTCGGCTGAATCTGTGTAGCTGCCAATCCAATTTAAGCCCAAAAGAATCAATTCTATTTGCAGTACTTTTTCCCCCCATTTTCAATTCATGCTGAGGATGTACAGTACATCACACTGATGATTTTACAGAGTCCCTCTTAAGTCCCCCTCTCACCCACTGCCCAACATTGTCATTTGTCAGTCCCCCAGACTGGAAGGGCGGCAAGAAATGCTAAATCTGCAGACAATCTGACAAAGCAGATTACAGGAACTCAACAAGAAAATAAAATGGCTCTTAAAGAAAATAACTGCAAATCATATAAAAGGTGACTAAGTTGAGTATATGACCCAGAAAATTAATACCACATAGCCCTGGGTTCTCACGAGGACTAATGGCAGTTGAATGACTTTCCCATCACTGATGAGTACAGGAAACTGTCCTGTGTTGATAAAGAGCAGATGAGCAAGGGAAGGGCTGTCTGTAACCCAGCCTATATTACAGCAGAACTATTCCAGAAAAGTCCAGGCTCAAAAACCCGTAGCATGCAACAAACAGCAGGAGCACAAAGAAACCAAAAGCTGTTGCTACAACCTTCAATTCCAAAAACATCTGGAGAAAGATGTTTTTGGAATATCCATCGCAGAAAGGCTTTGATGAGGTGTAGCTGAAGATCATTGCAGATTAAGCAGGGGCACCCAGCAGTGTCCTGGGGGCAAATTTGGGGCATCAAAGAGCCTATCTCTTTAGGGTTCGCTTTTTCACTTGCTTCAATATATTTACTCTTTGAGTTCTGACCTTCCCCTGCAAACAGCCTGTTGACCTCATCCATTTAATCATTCAGCAAATACGTGTTGAGTTTCTACTAGGGACCAGCACTGTCCTAGGCACTGGAACCAAGTATTGAATAAGAAAGACAAGGACCTGGCTAATGTGAGGTGTTCATCCCAGAGTCATACGTATGTCCCCAACAGGCATTAGTTAAGCATGTGTTCTATTTCATCAGTGAAGAAAATACTCAGTCCTCACCAATGGGGTTTCAAAGTGAATGTGCTTTACTGCCCATGTCAAGATTTTTCTCCTCCAAGGGATCCTTTTTCTTCGAAGCCACAAAATGTATTGTTTTGAATGGTAGTAAAAATAAGCCATGAAACTTGGAACTTTTGGAAGGGTCATTTATTGCTCTCAGCTGTGCTAAGCCCAAAAAATCTCCATGGATTGCAAACCTAAGAATTCAAAGGAGACACATACTCACTAGTGGGGCACACCGATCTTTGGCTTAGATACCTCTCAAAAAATAACTTGTTTGTTTCTATTAATGTTTGAGGAACTTTGACAAGCGAACATGCAGAATTAAATAAAATGAACTGTCTTAATAGGAAACCTAAGCAAATGGAACAGAAAATAAAATATAACTAAAGTTAGGGAACAGAATTGGCCCTTTGGCATCGGGGTTATCTTGAGCTGATCATTTCGGGGGAGCTGCAGACACAGGAGATGCTCTGAAAACAGAGTAGGAATTGCCGTCTGGGGAGGGAAATTGCATTTACAAGGGAAATCTCCACTTGTGTGTTGCCCTCTCTCTAGCACTGAAAGAAGGGTGAGACTCTCAAACCCCAGAAACCGTTGTTTTGGAGAGGGTCTGACTAAAGCTGCATCACAGCCTCACCCTTGTTTACCTTGTTTTTCACAGTCACCGCAAATAACTGCACCCCTGCAGCATCCTTCTTTTGTAATTGGTTAAAGATGGTATTTAAGGTGGCAGCTTGGGCATTTCAGGGAGTATTAAGTTTTTCTGTGTGTCTACCATACATATAGGAGGTATACATGTTATTTAACTTCTGATTTGTTTGGTTTTTTTTTTTTAGATTTTATTTACTTATTTTTAGAGAGATGGGGAGGGAAATATCGGTCAGTTGGCTCTCATATGCACCCAACTAGGGACCTGGCATGCAACCCAGGCATGCGCCCTGACTGGTTGTCGAACCTGTGACCTTTCAGTTCAAAGGCTGGCACTCAATCCACTGAGCCACACCAGCCAAAGCAGTGATATTTTTTGGGTTTTTTTGTTGTTGTTGTTAGTCTGTCTTATATTACATGGAGGTGTAGGGGAACAAAAGTAATATTTCTTTCATCATTCTACATTCTTAGCTGAGACCCCCTTCCTTAAATAACATATTTAGTTAATGACAAAAAAAAAAAAGATGGGGGTGGGGGGCATTTGTGGAAGGTTACCAGGAAAAGCATGATAAGCAAGGGCAAGGTTGCAATTCAGATTGAATTTGAACTTTCTCCAATGATAAAGAGTCTCCAGAGATTTAAAATCTCATCCTTCTCTTCCTGCTAGGGAGAGTCACCCTAAAAATGACGTTTCCTTTATAAATGTAAATGCCTCTTACAAAATAGTAACGTCTTCTTGGTTTTCAGAGTTTCTCCTATGTGTGCTGTTTTGTAAAAGTTTCTCCTCAAAAGTTTCTCCTGTTTCTTAAAAGTTTCGTTTCTCCTATGTTTCTCCTTAAAAGTTTCTCTTGTTTCAGAGTTTCTCCTATGTGTGCTGGTTTCTTATCTTGAAACCAGCTCAAGATAATCCTTAGTCCCAAGGCTTCAGGAGTGCCACCAAAAAGCATAGAAGACTAAGGAGGAAACTATTTTCTTCCCCTGCTTAACTGTTTTAGAAGGGATATTGGACTAAAGTGTGCCCTTTTTATAGACGAGGAAACTGAGACTTCCAAGAGGTAAAAGGACTGGCTCGAACTCCCAGACTTCGAGTGAGGAAAGGCGGTCACTGGGTTGGAGGGAGCTTTGTGAGTAACAGTGATGACCACCAGATTTCAGCCTCCCCCACCCCCACCAGTAAAGGCTCACTTCCTCCTCGTGGGGAAACAGTTTTAAAAAACAAGTCAGGAGCCAAGCTTCAGCTGAGAACAACAGGAAGCAGCAGCAAATAAAATGTCACTGTGGCCATTTCAAATGGCAAAAAGTGACAAACCAGCAAGGCCTGGCAAATAAAAATATCTGTGAGCACAAGAGGACAGAAAGCGGGATTTCAGGCTTTGGGACGCTGTAATAAATAGAAACATGGGGCTCTGTTCTGCAAGAACTCCGAGTTTATTAGAGGAAACAGACTAATTACACTACATGAGAAAAGGGCACATAAGTCAAAATGAGAAACACAGCCCGGGGGAGTCAGGTGATTAATTCTGTCGAGTAACACAGGCATTATACAGGAGGGAGGGATTATGTCCCGGTATTGAACTATGAGCAGGCGTTTCCCAGGTGTACCAGTGAGTGAAGACCACAGTGCTGTCCATGGGAAGTGAGTCCTTATAGTATTATGAGGAAAATAATTTCCTGAGACATGCACGTGGTGATCGTGCTCCATTGTAAACTTTATTTCCTTTTATTTTAGAGAGAAGGAAAGGAAGGGGGAAAGAGAGGTTGAGAAACATTGATGTAAGAGAGAACATTGATCGATTGCCCTCTGTGTGTACCCAAGGGGACTGGACCTGCAACCTAGGTATGTGTCCTGACCGGGAGTCGAACTGGGGATCTTTCAGTGTGCGGGACAAAGCCCAACCAACCGAGCCACACTGGCCGGCCGGGGCCATGGTAAATTTTACTGATGATGTAAAATTAAGGGGGTTCCTCTCCTGCCTTCCCAATGTCCCATCTCCACCTGTCTCACCATGGAAAAAGTCCACTCTTGTCTTCAGTAGGGCCCGTTTATGGGCCACCGCCTAGTTTCTACTCCATATTAAAGTCCCATCCAGTTCAGCATCCGGCTAGCTCAGCGTGCACTTCCAGCTGCAGTCGGTCGTCATACTGCAGCATTCAGGCTCTGTCCTGGAGCCTGTGTGTGGCGTTTGCACAGCCATGGACCACGTGCCTGCTAAGGCCACAAGGCTATGGAGAGAGGGTGTGTGTGTGTGTGTGTGTGTGTGTGTGTGTGTGTGCATGGGAGTGCATGGGGCAAGTGCAGGTTTTGAGCAAAAGAAGGTGGGAGGGCGAGGATATTTCTTTGTTCCCTTGGGTTATATTAGCTCGGGCTTCAAAAAGACCAGAAGCTTTTTCAAATTGGCTAAGAACTTTCTAAGCTTTCAAAAGCTTTTGAAGAGTTCACACCCCCTAGTTAGATTGACAATCTGCTCTCTGCTCAAGCTTCTCTCCCCTGCCCTCCAACAAGCTGGGGGTGGGAGGGGGCCATGAGAGGGGAAGAGTTAACCTTTTGGCACAGCACAATGCTCTGGTCCTTTGGAGTGTAAAAAGCTGTAGCTTCTAGGCTCATGCTCCCCATTTTATTAAGCTCAATGTCTTAGCAAGGTCCCACAAAGTGAAATGTCGCTGGTTCAATTCCCAGCCAAAGCACACACCCAGGTTGGGGATTCAATCCCCAGTTGGGGTGTGTGCTCGAGAAGCAACTGATTGATCTTTCTCTCCTCTTTCTCCCTCCCTCCTTCTCTCTAAAAATAAATAACATCTTTTAAAAAATAAAAATTAAAACAATAAAATTATGTATTGCGGCTGAAGCTTAAGCATTAAGTGAGGAAAAACAGTAGGAGACGTGTCTGAAGAAGTGGGTGAAGATTTTGGACATTATTCGGAAGAAGTCAGTGAAGTGTTTCTGTTACCGTGAAGAAACTTCTTATGTCCCATGACCCTCTCTCCTTTCTCTCTGTCCACTCCCTTCCTTAATCATGAAACCCTCAGGACATCAAACTCTGGTATCAAACTGTCTTAAGAACAAAGCCTCAAGCCTCTTGGCCTGGCCAAGACAGAGTAAGGATAACAGCACAACCACCATATGAATAGTTCACATATTTGCTATGCTCATTGCACGCTAGGCACTGTTCCAAATGTTTTAAATGTGAGGATTAACTCATTGAACCCTCAAAACAGCCTTATACGGTTAGTCCTCCCATTAACTTCATTCTACAGATGAAGGGAGCAAAGGATACCTTGAGGGCCAAGATGCTGGAGTCAGTTTCTGAGGCAGTAAGAAAAAGAAAGTCGTCTGTCTATAAGCTTCCAAGAAAAAGTCAGAGAAATGT
Organism: Artibeus jamaicensis; assembly: GCF_021234435.1. Classification (NCBI taxonomy): domain Eukaryota; kingdom Metazoa; phylum Chordata; class Mammalia; order Chiroptera; family Phyllostomidae; genus Artibeus; species Artibeus jamaicensis. Next base: position 35,995,002 of record NW_026522030.1, on the reverse strand, counting down.
CGAGGCCATGGGTCATGGGATTGTCTCAGAAAATCTGGAACATTTATCCTTCATTCGTGTCAGAAGATGGCTTGCCACTCTCCAGGCCCCCAACCTTAGCTTGAATACTGAAGTTCACATTAGTGTTACGTGTGTGATGCCAGAAATTAACATACATTAATATAGTTTTAGCTCACAGAGAAGAAAAATTAAACCCAAAATAACAAAGAGCAAGAGGTGCTTTCAGCCAAAACTTCATTTAAAATTACATGAAGTAAAATTAGATATGGAAATGGAAAGTCTGCTTTATTTTTATTTTAATATTCAAATGGGTTTAAATCCGTGAGATAGAAATCAGCAACATCTCCCAGGTGCCCCCTTGTGGCACAGTTTAGTGATTCCCAAATTTATCTGACGGAAATTATTTACCTGGAGAATGTTAACAGAAATAGTTGTCAAGGCTGAGTCCACAAATGATTAGAACAGGGTAGGAGGAGATATGTATTTTTTTTTTATTTTAAAAAGCTCTCCAAAGCAACTCTGATAACAGCCATTGTAGACACCAATAATTTAAAATTCCTGGGTTTTGTTGTTGTTGTTGTTCACCTGAAACAACGTCCAAAACAAAAGTTTTAGAACCAGAAGGAAACTTAAAGAGGACTTTGTTCCATTGTTTAATTGCAACACAAGTAAAAGCTGTGAAAAGTCTGAAACCAAGATGTGAAATGACGTGCTCAGAGTCACAGAGAATGTAAATGGCAAAATCCGGAGCAGGACCAGCATCTCCTGGCTCTAAATTCAACGTGATAATTGGAACAATTCTGTCTAATCCAGTCCATCTGCACGCGTTTACCCCTCAACTCTCAGAGAGCTCTACAATGTCCCTTCCCTTCGCATCGCTGCCAAGGAGAGTGCAGGCAGAACTGCCTATGCTTTGGAAAGAAACTCCTTTTTAACATTTGGAGTAGCTTAAAGATTGATTTTCTGGCAGCACCAGGAAGTGAGCAAGATGAAATATTCCCTATAGGATAAGCCACTTGAAATGGTGGAGTTTCTTCTCTTCTCCAGGGTTCGACTATGTCTGATATAGAAGAAGTGCTACCCAGGAGCCCCTCCCCACAAATAGGAAAGTATGGCCTGTCACTTCACATTCAAGTTTTACTTCTTTGGGTCTTGAAATTTGAAGGTGCAGCTGAAAAATGCAGCTTCCTGGGAAGGGCAACAAGAAAAACCACTTCCAATCTGCCCCAAGGGGAGGATTAGCTAGTTAATCTGCAGAGCTGTAGGTTGAGGCCTTGGAGAACTGCTGAAGGAGGACAGGAATTGGGAAAGTGGAGAAACAGACCTGACAAAATTTGTCTACCTTTACTGTGCTGCAAGGTTTTGTTCCGTTTACCTCCAGCATAATTACATTTTTGTGCCTGTTCACTCGCCTCTCTCTTAGTGCCTGCATCTCCTTTGAAAACTTCTGGGCTTACCTAAAACTTATATTTTTCTAAAGTCAGACCAGTAGCAGCCTGGTTGTCCCTTGGAAGCTAGTTGAATATGTAGAATCTTGGGTCACGCCCCAAATCTCCTGAAACAGAATAGACATTTTAATGAGATCCCCAAGTGATTCATACACACATTAAGGTTAGAAAAATACTGCTCTAAAAGATAAATTGCAGAATCCTGTGGCTGCGAGAGAAACAAAAGGTTACTCAGGCCGGCTCACACTTTTCTGGACCGCATTACAGTTTGGGGTTTTATGGACAGCTGCCACGGTTCCAAGAAGCATAATTATGTTTTGCTAATGTTGTTGACTATATAAATATTTTAAGCTGAGGACTACATCAGAACTCAGTTGTTTTCCTCTGTCTGTATATTACACACTTAACTTCACCTATGGTGGGGCATTTGTTTCTGAATGCAATCTGGGAGAACTAGTTCAAGCATCGCCTTGAGCAGTAGAAAGTGTAAGATGTCAACAGCCTTCCTCCTGCATTGAAATACGGGCACTGCTGCAAATTACTTGGTTTTCTTGAATATTAGTCACTACGGCAGTAACATGGAGACACTACCGTCTGCCCTGTGTGTCTCCCAAGAACAGTAAAGCAGCAAAAGAATTCTCAGGCTCTGGACAGAGTACAGCTGATTGATTGCTTAGTGGATCCAAACAGAATTATAGGAGCCATCCTTGACCTTCCACACTGTTTAGTTTCAGGCTTATCTCAAAACCTTGCATTTCTCTTATCCTTATTGCCACAAATCTGGACCAAGCCACCTAAACCAGCAACCCCTGGGTCCCCTAGCCATCATCATTCAGCCTGAAACTAGAGGACATTTTTCAAAAGGCACAATTTTGATCACAAAATCCCCCTACCTAGAACCCCAGTGGCTTTTGAGGTTCATTAGGAGAAAGTTCCAAATACTCATGTGATTGTGACTCATTCTGCCTTCAGATCTGGCCCTTGTCACCATCCCTGAAACCTCTTCTCTTGCTTCTCTCTAGTTATATTGGTTTTAAAAATCAGTACTCACAGAACATCATCAGGAAACAACTTAGTATCTGTCTTCCACGGTCCCTTTAACTTTTCATGTGACTGTCTCTTCTCTCCTACTTAGATGAAAAAGCCCCCAGTTTTAATGACTTTTTGGTTCCCCCTGGAGCAACAGAAAGGATGCGGTCACTTCTACTGTTATGGCACTTTCTCAGTTCAAATTTCAAAATACCTAGTCCCATATAGTGTTGACCATACCAAACTTGATTTAAAATTAAATCGTACCCCTCCCCATTCTAGAGCAAAATGCGAGTTGGACACTATGGAGGAAGTGGGTTGGGACATGGTCCCTTCTTCTCTTTTTCTACCACATGGTAGCAGTGTAAACTGATCCAAACTCTTTAGACAATAATTTGTCACGGCCTCATCAGCATGAGTACGTGCACACCCTACAACTCAGCAGTGAATTTCTAGGTAGCATTTACTGTGACAAAATACATGTGCTCGGAGACACCTTCAAGAATGTTCATGGAAGTAGCACTGTTTGTGATGGTCAGAAAAGAGAAACCATCTAAATGGCCATCCACGGAAGGGGCAATGGGTCATGATTTGTTCATGCAATAAGATCCTGTACAGCAAGCAGTAAAATGAGTGAACCACAGCTCTATGCTACAAAATGGGCAAATCTCATGAATATAATGTTAAGTTAACAAAGCAAAAAGAAAGAGCATGTATGAATGACCCACGGGCACGTACAACAGTGTGCAGATTGACTGTGGGAGCAGGACATGGGCTGGGCAGAGAAGGGAAAATGGGGGAAATGGGACAACTGTAATGTTGGGAACCTTACACCTGGCTTTAGCATTGCATTGATAGGACGGCATGGAAGGAGGGTGGGTTGCCCAAGTAATCAATAGGGGCCCTTTTTGTCTAAGCTAGCCAATAGCAAGCAACCTAATCTCCTTCCTCTCCCTCCCCCCTATATTAACCCGTTCGGAGTTTGGCTTGATCAGAATCTTTTGTTTTGCCATTCTTCGCGCCTCTTGTCCCCCCAACTCATTTGTTCTAGGTAGGTGGTCGAGCCCCAGTTGATTGCTCCGCGGGCCGGAGCACTGTAATAGAATAACAATAAAAAATTTAAAAAATAAATAAAATAGCCATTTTCAAAAAAAGCAAGGATTATAGATTAATACAGAGAAATTTTCTTTTTTTAAAATTTTTATTTATTTATCTTTAGAGGGGAAGGAGAGAGAGAGAGAAACATCAATGTATGGTTGCCTTTCATGCATCCCCTGCTGGGAACTGGCCTGCAGGGAACCAGCATGAAACCCAGGCATGTGCTCTGACTGGGAATCGAACTGCAATCCTCTGGTTCGCAGACCTGTGCTTAATCCACTGAGCTACACCAGCCAAGGCCAGAGAAACTTTCTTACATAGAAAGTTTAAAAACTAAGTCAGCAATATATTTTCTACATACATACACAAAAAAATGTACTAAAACCATAGTACAGTGGTTAAAACTAAAACCATGAAGAACAGCAAAGGAAGGATAACAAAATTTCAAGCTAGTGGTTACTTCTGGGTCAAGAGATACAGTGCAGAAATAATACACGTGGCTGGCTGATGAGCACATAAGTGTTTGCTTTATTATATTCTTTAGATTTATCTATATTCCATCTGTATTTTTTATAGAAATGATATATCCACTAGTGATTTTATATGGATAAAATATTTGATAAAACAAAAAGTACAGAAGTATAGGGTACTTCCTTCTCCCTTTGTCATAATCAGTTGTCTGTTTTTTGTTTTTTTTTTATGCTCATCCGAGGGCCTGTTTATTGATTTTTGAGAGAGAAGAAGGGAGGGAGAGAAATGGGGAGAGAAACATTGATTGGTCACCCTGATGGGGAATTGAACATGTTCAATTGAAGAATTGAACATCTTTCAGTCCAGTTCCCGGGACAATGCATCAACCAACTAAGCCACCCAGTCAGAGCTGTCTCTCTTATTTCAAGGTAGGTCCTATGATTTCTTGAACATCAACCTGCTTCAAGGCCACAGTCTGAGCCCAATTCTGGGGAGCCATTTTGCGCACACACTAAATCTGGTATTAGATGGCAGGGAAAATGGAAGAATAAGGAGTATGTTCTTATTCTGGCTCTGCCATTTATCAGCTGTACAATTTTAGGAATCTTGGCCTTAGTCTTCTTGCCTACTATCTGGGACCAAAAACTGCAGCCTCACAGGGTTGCTGGGAAGATGAATTGAAACAAAGAAGCACAAAGCACTTGGGGCATAGTAAGTGCTCAAAAATGTTAATTTAAAAGAAATATGGAAGAGTGTGTGGTCAGGCCTGACAGGCGTGGCTCAGTGGGTTGGGTGTTGTCCTTCAAACCAAAAGGTCATCAGTGTGATTCCCAGAAGGGCACATGCCTGGGTTTCAGGCCATGTTGAGAGGCAACTCTTCTGTGTCAGTGTTTCTCCCCCTCTCTTTCTCCCTCCCTTTCTCTCTCCCTAAAACCAAATATATAAAATCTTTTTAAAAAGGAGCACGTGTTCAGAATGATGTACCACTGTCTTTATTATTTACAAACTAAACTAAGGCCTGTGCATTACTGCAGTCAACTCATTATTTCATTCAACAGACATTTGTTGACTGGTTACTATGCACCAGACATTTTGATGATAGATCTGCAGTTTCAACCTTGCAAGTAAAGAATGGCATCTTTTCTAACCGCAGGGGTAGGCCTAATGAAGAGATTTCTGACCCAAGCCAGGCATAATATAAGGATGGAGTTACAGGGACTTAGGCTTCTGGGCAAGTAAAATCTTTAATAAATAATGAAAATACGACCCTTGGCGCCAGCATGTTACTTAAGGCCATTCATACTGCCTGCCATCCGCTGAGTCACTGCTAAACTGGGGAAACACATCCTGAAGCTACCTGGCAGGCCGGTTATGTCATCTGTGGTGGCAATGGATCCCAAAATATATGTCATCTCCTGGGGTGGTGGGGGCAAGGGGAGAGGCTTCAACTCCTGGGAAGCGAGCTATTACTTTGTTCCAGTTTGCAGGGAAGACCTGCTCGACTCCCTTCCCAGAAACTGTCTCCTGAATGACTTAAAGCAGGGCTAAGGAAACAGAATTTTAATTGATTCTGTCTTTCTTTGAGCAGAGCTTCAAGTGGCCTAATAAATTTTTAAGTTCCCAAAGAGCTAGCTGCATTCAGAGTGACTCCAAAAAACATGATCTAATTTGGGACATCGCAGACATGGCTGCCATAAATCATCACAAACAAAATTGCTGCTTTGACTAATTGGGGGCTAGATGAAAGGTTGTCCTCTTTGTCCTCCTCATCCGCCTCCTCCTTTTTCACTTTATTGGGTATCAGTTTTCAAAATTAGGGATATGAATCTGATCTATCCTTCCATTAATAATTCAGATGTTAGGTCACAGAAGAACCATAGGACTTTAGAGCTGGCGGCTGTAGCTCAGCATCCTCGCAGGCATTTCCAAGGTCACCAACTCAGTGAAGGGGTTCAAAAACTGTAGTGTGTAATGCAATCACTGGGGGACTCGCTAGGACAATTTGCTGTGCCCCACTTCTCAGTGTTTCTGATTTAGTATGTGTGGGGTGGGGCCTGAGAATGTTCATTCCTGGCAAGTTGTTACTGATGCTTCCGGTCTAGGGACCACAGTAGGAACACTGTGTCTTAGTTCATTGAAAAACCAGATATACAGGCCAACCCTCTAGCAGGCTTCTGTTTTCCCCAACGGGGCTCTTCTACAGGGTACATATTTTATGCTAAAGTATGGAATCCCAAATTTCCTCCTGAAATGAAGAACTGCATTGGCGTTAGAAGTAAAATCGTGATCCCTGGCTGGTGTGGCTCAGTGGATTGAGTGCCAGCCTGCGAACCATGGGGTCACTGGTTTGATTCCCAGTCAGGGCACATGCCTGAGTTGTGGGCCAAGTCCCCAGTAGAGGGTGAGCAAGGGGCAACCACACATTGATGTTTCTCTCCCGCTCTTTCTCCTTCCCTTCCCCTCTCTCTAGAAATAAATAAATAAAATATTTTTTTTAAAAAAGAAGTAAAATTGTGAGCTTTGGAATAAGACAGACCTGGGTAAAGGATCAGCCAGTCCACAGTTTAGTTCTGTGACTTTGAACAAAGTTATTGGCTTATTTGAATCCCACCTTCTTTATCTGTACATCAGGAATTATTAGTTCTTCTCATAATTTGAGACTTGTGAAGAATAGTCCAAGAACTATTTGACAGAGCTTTAGGACTTTAAGCCATTAATAAGCATCTAAATTTAGTTTGTTTTCAGATGTGGAACCAAATATGCAGGGGAAGTGTCTTATCTAAGATCTCACAGCACAGGGCAGAAAGAGGAACAGAATCTTGGTCTCGTAATGAGTTCTGTTTTAATCCTTCACATTGAATGAAAATTTCCAAACTACATGGTTCAAAAACACTCTAATTATGGAAGTCCATTCATATGGCCAGATGTAGACTGATGGTCAGCACTTTAGAGAGCCATGTGAGCCAACTTCTGTGATTTAATCTACTTTTCAAAATACCATTTGTTGTACAATGTTACACTTTACACTTATACAGTGGAACACAGAATATGGAAAGATAATAAAGAATTTACTATACCTCGCCAGATACCGTACCATCAGGATGACGCGCTAACTAATCTGGTGCTCAACCAAGGTTGTTGCATGTTTAATCCCCAGTCAGGGTACATACAAGAATCAACCAATGAATGCGTAAGTAAGTGGAACAACAAATGGATGTTTCTCTCTCTCCCTCCCTCTGTCTAAAAAATTAATAAATAAACACTTAAAAATATTTATTCTGCTCACCTTAACTACTAAAAGAAAGCAAATAGCAAGTTTTTAAACCCAATTTTTATTTTTCCTTACAGTGGATTTTCAAAGAGTCTTTCTTGTGACATAATAGTGTTTTGCAGAAGGGTTGTGACTATTTATAGAATTCTGTCTTTTCTGTTCAAAATAAGTGCATTTGAAAAAAGAGAGTTTAGTACATGGGAAATCAATTTCCAAATGAAGGAGGTAAAAGTTGTAAATGTATTAAGGAACGTATAGTAAGTGTTTAAAAGCAAAAAATGCAACTCAAAGGACATTACTCACTTAAGCTATACTTGTTTGGGATGTATGAAAATTAGAGCATTTTAGAGCTAGCTAAAACTCCTCATCTAGTAGACAAGGGTATATTTTATAACATTTATGTGATCCAAGGAATTTAAAACTGCTACTCTGAGGAAAGATATATGCATGATGTGGGCACTACCTGGCTAAGGAGACAAGTAATGGTCCCCTTCTCACATCTCTTTAGTGACCTGTTTCGCCCTTCAGCAGCCAGACTTAATCAGCGATGCGGTCTTCCCAAGACAGCAGTGGTTTCGGTTGCCTCTAATGGCCATTCCAATGTCACATCAGTAGGGGAGCGAGGAGGGTTTTGTTCACAGCTAAGGGACCATATTGTGCAGTTCAGGAAACGTATCTTATCTGCCCACCACCTGATAATTAATAACTTTCACTAATGGAAAGGTGCAGTCCCAGGGAGATAATGGAAAATCCCTTTAAAAAGCCAATTTGAGATCCTGGCCAAAATTTGCAGTGAGTTCTCCCACCTCAGATGATTTGGAGCTCACTTTAATAGGCCCAAACCTTTGAAAACGTATTATTTTGAAGGGATAATATAAATTATGTATGAGTATCAATTGAAGATTCAAGTATAATGGATTTAGGGAATACAAGAGAGTATTTCTTTTGAGATGCTGCAATACTGCTATTGTTAGGTTCAGGGCCCAGCTGATTGCTTATAGGGAGCCTTTGTGCCGTTGGAGAGAGGCACTCCCTCCGGGTGATGCAGCCCCGTGGGTACATTGTTTGGCAGGCAGAGCCTGGGCTGGAGCTGAACTCCCTTCTGTCCCATTGGCTGGGCGCCTCTGTGTAACGCACAAAGTGCACCCACGTCTTAAGTGGCAGCCCCAATCGCTACTTGAAATGTGTGCCAGGGGAAAGAATTTTAAGGCTTCCAGTGCTTGTGTTGGTTGTTAGAGAATGTGTTTGAAATCTATAAACATGATGGTCCCTTCTCTTACCTCAGTCCAGAAGTTACCCTAAAGAGATAGTTAAGCTCTAAAATGACCTCCCAGCAAATGGAGCCTTCACGATGGAGGACAGAGATCTCGTCTTGGCAGGTATGTTTCCTGCAGAAGCACGGCTGGTGGGGCTCCGCTTCTCAAACCAGAAGCAGACAACCCGACACCTTTGAAATTCAGATTCCTAGCTCCAGACCTGATGCACTGGCACTGGGAGGGGAAAACTGTGTTGTGTTGAGTGTGGAGCTAAAGCCCTTTCTATCCACCCAGATGGATGGAAACTTGGGGGTGGTGGGTGTTAGCAATAAACAGTGTGGTGACCCAAATGTCCACTTTTCTTCCTGGAACCTCTGCCTGCGGTCCATGGCAGTGAGAGCAGAAACACAGAAATTCAGTACCGAGTTCCCAGTTCCAGTACTAAATGGAGCAGAGTCCCTGTTCCTTGTCTGAGAGCAGCTGAAGGCCCGGACATTGTTCAGGGGTGGGCAAAAGTGGATTGATAATAATAACAATAAGTAATACAATAACTAATAATAAATAGCCCTGACTGGTGTGGCTCAGTGGATTGATCGCCAGAGCCTGAAAACCAAAAGTTAACTGGTTTGATTCCCGGTCAGGACATAGGCCTGGGTTGAAGGCCAGGTCCCTTGGCTGGGAGTGTATGAGAAGCAACCAATCAATGTATCTCTCACACATCGATGTTTCTCTCCCTGTCTTTCTTCCTCCTTTCCCCTCTCTCTAAAAAGAAATAAAACATTTTTTTAAAAAAATAAATGAGAATATAAGAATAAACTGTGTCTCATGTACTCACAACTGCAAACCTACTTTCCCCACCCTTAAATAGAAAACAAATATAAGAAGATTCTAAAAGGTAGAGAGAAGGCAGGCCTGCTAAGGACTCAGGACCTAAAGAACCATAGGCTGACAGGAGTCTTCTTCTTGCCTCATGTAGCCCAGACTGGGTTCTGAAGGAGCAGGCAGCCTGGAATAGACAACAAGCACAGACAAAATAAAAGCCCCAAGAAAAATCAGCTCACTCTAGCCCTAGGACAAGGAAAGGAATAGCATAGAAACACAAATAACTTTTAGAGAATAACTGCTCTACTTCCGCCAAATACCACAGGGGGGAAAAATGAGAATGGAGAGCCTAGATTATGTTCTTGCCCACCTCTCCCAAGGCCCCCCTCTTCCCCTCCCTCCTGAGTGGTGTTAAGAAGCCTGGGTTGTGGGGATGTGGGCCTTTTGTCCCCCCACCTGGAAGTAATGAGAGCACCCCACCTCTGTCCCAGGTTGTCAGTAAGGACCATAGTGGGAGCCCCTGCTTGCATGGAACCCCACCCAGGTGGTATCAGAGTGGGCTGAAAGGGAGGCTGGGGTCTTACTGACCACATTCCAGCCATAACTAGGCTTCCTAGTCCCTGTAGAGTGAGCAGAGGTCTGGGGGAGGCTGAACTCCCACCTCAACCCAGCAGTAATGAGATGCCCTTCCGCTTCCCAGGGTTCAGTGGAGGCCCGGTGGGGCATCTGGGTGTCTGCAACATGTGACAGTAATGTAACTAGACATCACCACTCTTCCTCCACTGGTATGGTGCTAAAACAGAAGACTTAAATATGATTCAGAATCTTATAACAGAGTAGCAAGAATGTCCAAGTTACAACTGAAAATCACTCCTATCAGGAACCAGGAAAATCTCAACTTAACTGGGAGGAGACAATCAACAGATACTACCAATACTAAGATTATGTAGATGCTGGAATTAGAGAATTAAAGGGTTTAAAGGATTAATTCCAGATGCTGGAATTAAAGGATTTTAAAGCAGCCATCATAAAAAGGAAAATGCTTCCACAAGGAATTTCAAATACACTTGATACCAATGAAAAAATTAAAAATCTCAACAAAGAAGTGGAAAATATAAAAAACTAAATAAAAAATTTATAACTGAAAAATGCAATAATCAAGATAAAAACTCAACTGGATTCATAGAATGGAAAAATCAGAAAAATGAATCAATGAACTTGAAGAGAGAACTACAGAAATTACTCAATCTGAACAAACAGAAGGCAAACAGAATGAATAAAAAAATCAAGATTCGGAAGATTAAGGGACCTGTGGAACTATGATGAAAGATACCATATTTGTGTCTTCAGAGTCCCAGAGGAGAGGAGAGAGCAAGGGTAAAAAAAGAATTCAAAGACATAAGTATGGCAAAAGACAAACTTACAGATTCAAGAAACTGAGAAAACCCCAAACAGGAGAATCCAGTACTGAGCATTCTTTGGAATGAGCCCTAAAACGGAAATCAGCTACACAGCCAGGTGAGTCACATCAAAGAAGAAAAAAATGAGGAAAGAAGGAAGGTTGAGAACATTGCTTTATAGCATCACTGTCATAGCATTAGACAAAGTACATTAAAAATAAAATCTTCAGGGCTGATAGCATCGTTTAGAGAGGAATACATCTGCTAAGCAAACACATGGTAGTAGAAGTCATTCCATTGGTTACTCACTAAAGTGGTTAGGTGATAATTTTTGAGGACAGGCTGGTTTTCATAAACCACTAGTATGATTCTTTTCACAATGTTCATATTTATTTAGTTTCTATCATCTTTTTTTAATCCTCACCTGAGGACATTTTTTTTTCATTGCTTTTAGAGAGAAAGGAAGGGAGGAAGAAGAGAAAGAGTCCTGGCTGGTGTGGCTCAGAGGATTAAGCGCGAGCCTTCGAACCAAAGGGTTGTTGGTTCGACTTCCAGTTGGGGCACATGCCTGGGTTGCAGGCCAGGTTGGGCCCCCCCAGTAGGGGGCACGCAAGAGGCAACCACACGTTGATGTTTCTCTTCCTTTCTCCTTCCCTTCCCCTCTCTCTAAAAATAAATAAAATAAAATATTTTTTTAAAAAAGAAGAAGAGAAAAACAGATTGGCTGCCCTGTCACTCATGCCCTGACTGGGGATTGAACCTGCAACCCAGGCATGTTCATGCCCCAACTAGAATCAAACCTGAAAGCCTTTGGTGGATGCAGCAATACTCCAAACAACTGAGCCAGGCTGGCCAAGGCTATTTTCTATCCTGTTAAGCTGACTCAGAACAAAATCAGGATGCAAGCATTTAAAAATAAATTCATTGTTATTTACTTAATGTATTTAATATTTAAAATTGTTTAAATTTAACATTCCAGTGAAAATACCACTCAGAACTGTGGGTTTTTTTAATGAAATACAATAACCACACATACTATTAATTCCATCTGGAAGTAAGGACCATCCTTTTTGCTAGCTCCTGGAGTCAAATGACCCAAAAGGACAAGATCCCTCTAACAAGTTCTTTAAGTATTTCTATTTCTTTTTTTTTCCAATGTGTATTACAAAACAGTATAGCTAACATTCTTAAGCAAGTGACATGAAAAGTGCTTATTGGTTAATAAAAGTCTTTATTCAAACAGTACTTCCTGTAGTCCTCACAGCAACCCAACAGGAAGAACAAAGAGATGCAGAAGATTAAGGTACATGCAGATCCGCCTCCCTGAGGTGACTAGGGGCTCAAATAACACAGAGCTGATACCCTCCACACTAGCAACTTCAGTATCTCATAAAGCAACAGGTTCCATCTGGTTTTGAGTTCTTAGCTACTAACCTCTGGGGAAAATATCACTCGATTTTATTTCAATCAAGTCTTTTGTTAAGTGACATAGACTATGCATAATAATATTTAATGTTCAAGAATAAGTATCCTTATCCCAAAGCTATGTTTTATTCAATGTTTAATAGCTTTAATAATGATACTTCTTGATCCCCCCCCACCATTTTAACAAATATTTGTGTCTACTATATGTGCCAGGTGAATAAATGCCCTTGAGGAGACTCAAACTTTTGGGAGAATATGGATGTGCTGTTTGTTGCATTGGTGGGCGTACTGAGTCTAGCAACAGTTTCAATCTTAGATTCTCAGTAATTGGAATTTTGGGTATTTGTGATTCTTTGGGTAATGCTTTTTAATTTTTCCTCCCAAATCTTTGGAAATCACTACTCATTTTATGATCTGATTAGTAACCAGAATGCATCTAAATACTTTCAACCAGCTTGATGAACAGTTTAAAACCACAAATAAATCTTTGTACCTATGCTGTAAAATTTCACCTCTCCCTTCCCACCCAGTCATAATGGTGCAAATAGACATTGTCTGAGCAAGAACCTATCAATCTGTTATCCTTCCCCCTCCAAGAATCCAAACTCTCCTCTCTACTACATGTCTATTTCTTCTTCTCCTGCTCCTCCTTCTGCTTTTACTCTTCTCTCCTCTCTCTTGTCCCATACAAATGAGTTTTGCCATTAGTATTTCCCTGATGATTTCCTTTCCCCATTCTTGCCCCAAGAATTTCAAAGACACAAATTCAAGAACAAGCTAAAATTTTGGGGGTGTATGCAAAAGCCTTTCAGCACTGTTGGCTGAGTTCCTTTCTCATCCTGTTCACAAGAGGTTAATCTGGGAGAGCTTTAGTGCCACCCATAACAGTGTGCTCTGAATCTGCTAAGGTGTGTAGCAAACACTTTGATTTGAATTCAATTTTGTTTTTTGGCATCTTCGGAATCTCTTCACTCTTTGAAGCTGTGTTTTTAAATGCTAAGGCTTGGAATGGTTCATTGTGTTTGAATTAGAAATAGGATGAAATCTGATGTCACATTGGACATGATAGTGAAAAGGGACTGTTCTTGCATGCCCTCTTACTTTACTTACCAACAGAGCTGAAGTTTGGCAATAGAATACAATGTATTCTCTTGGCACTGTGCCTACAACATGATCCTTAGAACTGATAGGAGACTCAAGACTGGGAAAATTTTAGCTTAAGGTAAAAAGTATAAGTCTAGCAAGTAATGTGTATGTTAAAGCTTTTGTTTCAGAAACTACAGATAAGGCCCATCCTGGCCCTGGGAAAACAGCTGACCTGCTGGGGCACTGCTATAGATTAGTGCCTGGGGACCACCGGAGGCATCTGGGCCTTTGTGTTCCAGGGAGAGCAGAGGACCATCCTCCCCTAGAAACAGCTGAGTGCCCAGGACAGGAATGTTGCAGCTTCTGAATCTCCAGGCCCACACCGCACCTTGTTTATTCCACCCCCACCTCGCCCCTTATAAAAGGTCTGGCCTGGAAAGAAAAGACAAGATGGTCTGTTAGGGTGTGAACCCACCATCTTCTCAGATCACCAGCCATCTGAATAAAGCGCCCATAAAAGATCCAATCCCTGTCATTGCTTATTTGGGTAGTGACAGGCAGCCCAAATGCCGGTGTCTTTCAGGTTACAGAACCACTTTTTTGAAGGAGGAGGAGGGCAAAAGTCAGTCACTTAAATACACACCTGGCTAGCCCCTCCCTACTGCCACAGCTGTGTGAGAGCAGGCTGGACCTCGTGGAACCTCGTGATGAACCAACAGATCCTTCAGTTATTTCCTGATAGAGGAGATTTCGCTTTTCACCATGAGATAATAAGCATGGATTATTTGGTGGTTACTGTTATTTTTACTCTTCAAGTTAGAATGATATTAACAGCTTGGTAAAATGACCTATGGTGGGCTTAACAGAGAATTTTGAATAGAATTTAAATGAAGATAAAGAGAAAGAAGAAAGACAAGAAAGAAAAAGATAAGGGGTAAAATTGAGAGGTTAGAGATGAAACATGGTTTTTCATGTGTTTAAAGAAGACTGTGGAAAGAAAACAGCTATAGAAAATAACACAGAAGCTAAGCCAAAACTTCCTAGATACAAATTGTCTCAATCTACAAACAATAAGTTTCTTTTTTATTCCGATTGAAAAGCTTCAATTTACCCTGGCCAGGAAGCTCAGTTGGTTAGAGCATGGTCCCAATTTACCAAGGCTGTGGGTTCAATCCCCAGTCAGGGCACATAAAGAATCAACCAATTAGCTCTGGCCAATGTGGCTCATTTGGTTGGAGCATTGTCCTATGGACCAAAGTGTTGCAGGTTCAATTCTTGGTCCGGGTACATGCCCAAGTTTTGGGTTCAATCCCCAGTCAGGGGACATTCAGAAAGGCAAAAAAATTGATCTCTCTCCCTCATATCAATCTTTCTCTCTCTCTCTCTTTATTTCTTCCCCCCCCACCTTCACCTCTCTCTAAAAGCAGTGAAGAAATGTCCTAGAGTGAGAATTAAAAAAAGAACCAATGAGCGCATAAATAAGTGAAAAAACAAATCGAAGTCTTGCTCTCTTTTTCTCTTTCACTCTCTCTCCCTCCCTTCCTGTCTCTCTCTAAAATCAATAAATAAAAAAGTTTTAGAAAGCATCAGTGAATCTTTCTTAACATGCATTTGAAATAGCCAAATAGCTCATAATTCAAATACAAAATCTAATTAACACACTCACAGGTAACATTTAAGAGCCCATCCGTTATATACTGTGTATAACTTCCATTCATTACTACCTCCCTGTAATCATGGTGTAAACCGGGATCTGCAGCCATCTACCTTTCATTTTTAACCCTCAGCAGAGGATTTGTGTATTATTTGACAGAGAACGAGACAGAAGGAGAGAGAGAGATATTGATGAGAGAAACATCAATGAGAGAGAAACATCAATGGTTTCCTCTCACATGTGCCACCACCAGGGATTGAACCCACAACTTACGGGTTCCTGCCCTGACTGAGGCTGGAACCCATAACATTTGGTGTACTGGACAATGCTCCAACAAACTGAGCACCCAGCCAGGCCTACAGCCAACTATCTTCATCTCTAATGTGGAGAACACAACTTTGGGCAAAAGCTTATTCTTCAGACCTGCATTTTCTTGTATGATTTCCAGTCAAGAGTTGACTATTTCCTTGTGAAGTCTGAGAATGAACTATCTGAGACATGCAATTTTCTCTAGATTACCTCCATTTTTTCTATGATGTCCTGGATCAAATGATGAAGCAGGCGGTTTTTTCTGCTCTCATGTGCCAGTAGGTAGTGCATGCATCTGGCACACATTGACAGCCTCCAGTGAAGTGGCGTTGGGCAGGGAAATCGACGGCCTGATTTCTATCTTTATAGTTTTGATTTTCCTCTCATTTTCTTTCTTTATTTTTTAATTCTTGAACATACGACCTTAGCTGGTGTGGCTCGGTAGGTTGAGTGCCAACCTGCAAAGCAAACAGTCATTGGTTCAATTCCCAGTCGGGGCACATGTCTGGGTTGCACGCCAGGTCCCCAGTAGGGGGTATGAGAAAGGCAACCATACATTGATGTTTCTTTCCTTCTCTTTCTCCCTCCCTCCTCTTCTCTCTTTTTCCTTTTTTTAAAAAAGATTTTATTTATTTACTTTTAGAAAAATGTGGGCATCTTTACATGAGAGAGTTCATTTTATTTATATAGATTATTACAACAATGATTCTCATCTGTTGGGGAATCCAAAGGTATAGCGTTCATCAAACACAAGTTATGGGGCATGGTACAAAGAAGCTGTGCCTTGTGAGGATTAGAGGGCAACTAATATTTATTGAGTATTTACTATATGCCAAGTATTTCCATTCTGGGGTGTGCTAGAGCCAGCCAGTGCCAGCTCAGATGGGTTGTGAAAGGCAATTGTTAAATTTTCAGGAATCTTGCCAGCCATTTTTTGAACTGTTGGAAGCTTAAAATAAACAGCAGAAGAAATAGTTATACCATGGCAAGCACCAAATGCTACAAATCATGGCTCTTCAGCTCCAAGGACTGATTGTTAAGCATTTAGTAAGCAGAATACTGAACTTATATTTTTCATTTTATTTTATCCTCCATACAACTCTGGAAGGTATTTATTAGAAGGGAAAGTTTAAAGATGAAAAACAGAATCATGTTACGTAAGTGACATGTCCAAATTTTCCCTGAGAACAAGAGACAAAAAACCAATTCGGTAGCTTCATGTGCTTTCTATTTATATTGCTACACCTTTGAGCCAGGAGATGCAAACAGAATTGTTGCCTTAACTCTGAGTGTAGCCTTGGACCAACACCTCACCACTCTGAATCATCATTTCTTCATTGTCTGCAAAGCTGGGAGTCCTGAATTCCTCCACACCCAAGGTCTCTTTTGGATGTGATTTCCTCTGTTGTCCACTAATTCTACATTTGTCCTGCTAGGGAAGGAACGCTGACAAGTCCCTGTCAAGTGGCTGTTAGAACAACGGACTTGTACCACTAGGGGCTTCTTTGGCCATAAAGCTGTCATACTACTAGGTTCTCTTTGCACAAATATCCAACATCTATGAAATGTAATGAAGGAGATGTGTACAGCAGGTAGATCTATTAAAAAATTGAGCCCTGGCTGGTGTAGCTTAGTGGATTGAGCGTGGACCTGAGACCCAGACAATCGTGGTTCAATTCCCAGTCAGGGCACATGCCCGGGTTGCAGGCCAGTTTTCTGCAGACCACTTCCCAGCAGGGGACGCACAAAAGGCAAACATACATTGATGTTTCTCTCCCTCTCTCCTTCCCTTCCCCTCTAAAGATAAATAAATAAAATCTTTTTTAAAAAAATTGACAAAGTAGCCTACTGTAAAATGAGCTGTTTTTTCAGCCTTTGACTGAAAGTCACCCACCAGTACCCTCCGGTCCCAGAAAGATAACCACATCTTTGTGTCATTGATGGTTCATCTCTGAGGACTGTGTAGATCTTTGTTTTCAAAGGACTGAGTAAGGAGGTTAAAAAAGAAGGAAGAGTGCTTCAAAGGGGGAAGAGGACAATAATCTCACTTTAAAATATGGATTTACTCCTAAAAACATGGGGGAATTGCAGATTTGTAAGGTTCAGTCTGTTTATGGGTTGTTCACGAGAGAGGCCGCAGGTTTGCCCCTATGGACTAGGCAGTAAGTAAGTGCCTTGCCCTTAAGGCTCCAGGAGAGTTACTAACAATCAGGCACCAAGAGAGTAGAGCTTCCAGAACAACCACTCATCTTTGAATAAACTGAGAAGTAATTTCTGTAGCCACCACAGACTGAGAACCAGGAGCTCTTTATTTAGTTTAGAAAAGAGGAGTGCTAAAGATTGGCTATTTAAATTTGGTGATTAGACTTTAGAATAAATTTAATCTGGTTATCATGGAGAAATGTGTGTCTGTTATCTACAAATAGATATAATTTATAATGTGCAAGCATAATCAGTGAAGAGATCCCATGATTACATCTGTATAGCAGAGTGGGGGGAAATGATCTTAAATGCAAGAAGCATCATAACACTTAGGGAGTTTTTCAGCTCATGTCTTCCAAGAAACAAATGGAATTATGTGTACAATAGATTTCCCGGGGAGGAAGATGTGACCGACAAAGAAGGTGGCTGGAGGGGACAGGACAGAGTAGGCAAGGCCTTCAGATTGAGAAAGGAGACAAGGAGGAAGAATTTGTGGACTGAACCTCCGACTATAGCAAAGGTCTGAGGAAGTCTGGCCAGGCCAGTGGGGCCTTCCTGAGCACAGTTCCATGTCAGGCTAGAATACTGGTCACTCTAGGAGCCTCACTGCATCCAGTGACTGGCTGCCACGGTAGAGTCAAAGTTTGGCAGTTGGAGGCTGTTTGTTACCTATGATCCTGGAGCAGATTCTCTTAAAGGGAGATCAGAACCGTGAACTTCCATGCCCACCATGTTTTTAAAAATTATGTTTTTAGAAATATTCCCCGAAGTACTGCTTTGGGGATAGAAGTGAGACCCTGAGCCAGGAGCTCACCAGGAAAAAGAAAAATAAGAGTGGTAAAATTTCTACTGGTAGGGTAAGAAATCTGGGGACATGATTCAAGAATTAAAGAGTATTGTATACCTGCAACTAATACATAACAGTGATGAGTGCAAACTGTAATTGAAAAATAAAATAAAAGCCCTGGCTGGTGTGACTTAGTGGATTGAGCACTGGCCTATGAACTAAAGGGCTGCTGGTTCGATCCCCAATCTACAGTACATGCCTGGGTTGTGGGCTAGGTGCCCAGTAGGGGGCACTCAAGAGGCAACCACACACTGATGTTTCTTTCCCTTTCTCCCTCCCTTCCCCTTTGTCTAAAAATAAATAAAAAGAAAAATTAAATAATAAAGAAATAAAGGCTAGGGAGCCTGAGCAACATGAAATGGCTAAGGGACTTTTTGTAGATATAGGGATATCTAACATTCAGAGTTAAAATGATAAATCCCCTCAATCATTCCAAAGCTGCAGTAAGATCTGACATATGTACAAAAACCTCATGGGAGTGTGTATGTGTGTGTGTGGTGTGTGTATTGGGGATAGAAGGGACACCAATCAAGGTAAAAGGAAAAGTTCTACCTCTGAGTCAATAAGACACAAAACAAGGACTTCTTGCATGGAAAAGAAAGACAATTCTTAATTAATTAATTCTGTATAAAAAGTTCAGAGCCAGGGTTGTTACAGAAAACCTAATCTCCCAGGAATTGACAGAAACCTTGGGGAGAGCATTGGAAATCCCACAGATTGTGCATGAGAGCATCCAATCAGTTTTGTCTAGCTCTGCTGGGACCCGTGAACATTAACAGCACCTGCAAGGCCTGCATGGTGATAGGCACCGCCAACCCACAGAAGTGTATGGAAATGTCAAACACTGGTAAGGATACAGAAGAGAAGCCTGGAAGTTATGCTGCTTGCCAAGGTTTCTCTACCTCTCTGGTCCCTCTGTCTTCTGGGCAGTTTCTAGTGTGATCTTGCTAATCTCTCCTCCTTCTGTGTGCCTTTTCTACAGCATATCATGCGGTCCATGGCCCATCACATAGAACCCTACTCAATAGACTGGGTAGGGAAGAAATTGAATAAAGTTCTATACATTATTTTTTTGAAAACAAATTCTTTTTTTAAAAAAGATTTTATTTACTTATGTTAAGAGAGATGGGAAGGGGCAGAGAGAGAGGGAGAAAGAAATATTGATGCATGAGAGACACATCGACTGGTTGCCTCACATCCCCAGTGGGGGCCCTGGCTCACAACCCAGGCATGTGCCCTCACTAGGAATCCAACTGGAGACCCTTTGGTTTGCAGGCTGACACTCAATCCATGGAGCCACACCAGCCAGGGCTCTGCAAATAAATTCTTTGTTTTAAATGTAACTGATTTATTAACACGGCTCACATAACCAATCACCTGCCTCAGACCTGGAGTGCTTTCTTCCTTCACTTACTCCAATATCAAGTAGTGTCTTGAAGCTTTCCTCAATTAATAATCATGACAAAATTTTTGTATGGTTTTCTTTCTGTAGATGGATCTATCTATCTACCTGATTCTTTCACATGTATTATTTTCTTAGATCATTGAGAAGACCCAGTAAAGTAGGCTTTACAGGTGTTAGGCTGCAGCCATGCATGGATCAGGACAGTGAGTCTAGACAAGGTTGCATAAAGTCACACAAGCTAGTAAAATCAATTTTATTTTTTAGACTTTTAAGACTTGGGGCTGTATACACTCAAATAGTTAAGAGTGAGGGAATGAATATAAGTGAGGCAACAAGAGCATCTTACTGGAAGAATTAACAGAATATTTTATACATAGATAGGACACTCTTCTCTATAAAAATAACAATCATTACAACTGAATATAGCGTTGCAATTTTAAGAGTTCTTTCACATATACTATCTCATAGGATTACCAAATAGTCCTTTGATGTAAGCAGCATTGTGCAGATAAAACAAGTCACTCAGTCATTTATATTATATTGAACACTTAAGAATGAATACATTTTATCTGTACCATGAAGACTTCTCATAAACTTAAATGTACTTCTTTCCTTATACTGAGTTGATTATTCTAAGTCCCAGTTTTTCTTATTGTAGGAATTTGCAGTCATCATCCCCCTCCCCTGCACCAATATTTATTTATTTATTTTTAGAGAGGGGAAGGGAGGGAGAAAGATGGGGAGAGAGAAACATGTATGTGTGGCTGCCTCTCACATGCCCCCTACTGGGGACCTGGCGCACAACCCAGGCATGCGCCCTGACTGGGAATCAAATTGGTGACCCTTTGGTTCACAGGCTGGTGCTCAATCCACTGAGCCAGGACTGCAGAGCTTTTCTGATGGGGGCAATCATGGAAGTAGAAACATTTAGGTAGTATGGGTGATGGAGAACATTTTTGGATCCCAATCTAAAAAGGTCTTTCTCAGAACCATACAAGCCAGAACAGCATTTTAGAACCTCATTAAACACACACACACACACACACACACACACACACACACACACACGATGCAAACCATGTCCAGGTGAAGTTTAAATAAAATGAAAATTTCTCAATTTATGTACATTTTGTCACCTTAGGTAGTAGAAGAAATATTTTCTTCATCAAATAGTTTCAATCAAAGTGTTCCTCCTTTCCGCTTTCCAGGTTCTGGTGGGATGCGCTTTGTACAAGAAAGTCATCACTGAGAAGACCTGTGAGATTTCCAGGACAGTTGGAAGATGCTTTAAAATTTTTCTACTTATTCATTTTTAGGCAGAGAGCAGAGAGGGGGTAGAGAGACAGAAATATTGATTTGTTCCACATATTGATGCACTCATTGGTTGATTCTTGTATGTGCCCTGACCACGAATCAAACCTTGGCATACGGAGACAACGCTCTAACCACCTGAGCTACGGAGCCAGGGCCCGGGTGGAGGCAGATTTTGTGTTTATTAGCTTGTTTCATGGTAATTAAATGAATGGTAACTGTGCCTGGACAATCCTTTTAAAGGGATTGTGCCATCTGGGTTGAACTGCTGTTTCAAAAAATACTTCCATCTAAATCCATTAATTTTTGGATAAAGCAAAGGAGTGACCTTATGGTCTAAACATTATAATAAAATAATATACTGACTGTGATATGAACTTGGTCATGGTATAATTTGTTATAGGTTATATTTTTGTAAAATAAAATAAAGTTGTCTGGTCAAGCTGGCAACGTAGGCAGACATGGCTTGCCTCTTTGTACAACATCAAAAATACAAGTAAAATATAGAACAACCATCACTCAGAACCATCAAAAATCAAGTTGAATGGAAGTCTGACGACTACAGAATTGAAGAAACCACATCCATACAGACTGGTAGGAGGGGTGCAGACATGGAACGAGCTGGTCTCTCATCCACGTAAGGTGGATAAAAATTTGGGAGGGGTACCTCGGGACCAAGAAATCCCAGACCCACATGAGGCCCCCCAGCCTAAGGTTCCAGTGCCAGGAAGATAAGTTTCCACAACTTCTGGCTGCAAAAACTAGCAGGAATTGAGTCAGTGGAAGAAACTGCTGGAGCACCAAGCAGTTCCTCTTAAAGAACCCACACATGGACTCACCTACTCAGACTCACTCCCTCTGAGCTCTAGAGCTGGGGTGGCAGCTTGAAAGGCACCAGTGGTATATAGGCCCGAACTGAAGTGTCTGGCATCGGGGGGAGCAGAGGCCATTGTCCCTTTTCTGAGTCCTGCCCCCACAGAGCCACATAGCTGGCAGGCTGGTGTCATATTTGAGACATCACTAACTTGGCTAACACTGTTTGACCTGCTTTGGAGATCTCCAGAGACTCTGCCCCATCCAATATAAGGCCCACCCATGCTCCTTTTTCATATGAATGGCTGGTCTTAGCTCATGCTTCACAACTAACTAAATCCTCTCAAACAAGCAACAGCTGGCCTCACTGAGCTACAGGTCAAGCAGCAGCCAGATTAGTTTCACAGCTTGGCTGTGCCTGGAGATCTCCAAGCCCAGCACCATAGCAGCCTTTTCAGATTGCTTCCTAGCTCAGGAAGGGTGGCCCCAGGAAAAACCCAGGGCGGAGGGGTCACCTTGGTCTGCACCACCTGGGAAACCCCAGAGCCAGCACACCCAGTGGACAGTTACAGACCACTTCGTAGCACCACCATGTGGCCCCTGTACAGCTGATCCTCCACGGAGGGTGGAGGTTGGTGATCAGTAGTCATGGGGGCAATCCTTGCAGCTGACCTGCCTGGGAAAATCCCAGTCACTGATCTGCCAACAGCAACCAAGCTTCAACTACAAGAGGAGGGTGCACTCAGCCCACACGAAGGGTGTACTTCAAATACGCGGCTTGGGTGATAGGGGAGGTTGGGCCACAGGATCCTGCAGGACATCTACTACATTAGGCCATGCTACCAAGACAGGGAGTCAAAGCAGCTCTACCTAATATATAGAAACAAATACAGGAAGGCTGCCAAAACAAGGAGACAAAGAAACATGGCTCAAAGGAAGCAATAGATTAAAACACTAGAAAAAGAGCTGAACAAAGTGGAGGTAAGTGATTTATCAGATGCAGAGTTTAAAACACTGGTTATAAGGATGCTCAAGGAACTTAGTGAAGACCTCAGCTCAGCAGCATAAAAAAGATCCAGTCAGAACCAAAGAAGACACTAATTGAAATAAAGAACAATTTACAGGAAAACAACAATAGAGTGGATGAAGCTGACAATCAGATCAATGATTTGGAACATAAGGAAGCCAAAAACAACCAATCACAACCACACAAAGAAAACAGGATCCAAAAAATAAGGGTAGTAAAAGTAGCCTCTGGGACAACCTCAAGAGATCCAATATTTGCATCATAGGGGTACCCAAAGAAGAAGAGAAAGAGCAAGAAATTGGAAATTTATTTGAAAAAATAATGAAAGAGAAATTTCCCTAATTTGGTGAAGGAAATAGATATGCAAGTCCAGAAAGCAGAGAGTTCTAATCAAGTTGGACTCAAAGAGGACCACACCAAGACACATCATAGTTAAAATGCCAAGGGTTAAAGATAAAGACAGACCTGGCTGGTGTGGCTCAGTGGATTGAGTGTAGACCTGAGAATCAAAGGGTTGCTGGTTCAATTCCCAGTCTAGGGCACAGGCCTGGATTGCGGGCAAGGTCCCTGGTAGGGGGCATGCAAGACGCAAATACACATGATGTTTCTCTCTCTCTCTTCCTCCCTTTCCTATCTCTAAAAATAAATAAGTAAAATCTTTAAAAAAAGATAACAGAATTTTACAAGCAGAAAAAAAAAGTTACCTACGAAGGAGTTCCCATAAGACCGTCAGCTGATTTCTCAAAAGAAGCTTTGTAGGAAAGGGCTGGAAGAAGTACTCAAAGTCATGAAAAGCAAGAACCTACATCCAAGATTGCTCTATCCAGCAAAGCTATCACTTAGAATGGAAGGGCAGATAAAGTGCTTCCCTGACAAGGTAAAGCTAAACGAGTTCATCATCACCAAGCCATTATTACATGAAATATTAAAGGGACTTGTTTAAGAAGAAGAAGATCAAAACTATGACCATTAAAACGACAACATATTCACAACTATCAACAACTGAATATAAAAAATAAAAACAAAAACAAACTATGCAAACAAACACAACAGGAACAGAATCATAGGTGTGGGATCATTTGGAGGGTTATAAGCTGGGAGAAAGAGGGAAATGCTGCAGGGGTCAAGAAGCATCACTGGTAGGAACAAAATAGATGGGGATGTTAAGAATAGTGTAGGAAAGGAGCCCTGGCTGGCATAGCTCAGTGGATTGAGCGCGGGCCTGAGAACCACACGATCGCGGTTCGATTCCCAGTCAGGGCACATGCCTGGGTTGCAGGCCAGTTCCCAGCAGGGGACTCATGAGAGGCAACCATACATTGATCTTTCTCTCCTTCTCTCCTTCCCTTCCTCTCTAAAGATAAATAAATAAAATCTTAAAAAAAAAAAAAAGAATAGTGTAGGAAAGGGAGAAGCGGAAGAACTTACACCATGACCCATGGACATGAACTGAGGGCAGGGGATGATTGCTGGAGGGAAGGGGCGATCTGGGCAGAGGGTGGCAAAGGGAAAACAACTTGGGACAACTGTAATAGCATAATCAATAAAATGCACTCAAAGTAAAAGATATGGTAAAAACATGGTAAGGGTATACGGTGTTCTTATGGGTCAGGTCATATTTTTTATTTTATTGTAAAGGGAAATATATTATGAAATTAAAGCAGTTACACTTTTAAATCCTCTATAAGAGATTAAATATTGTTTATTATCGTGCTAATAATTTATTAAGATTTAAAAGTTAAACATCAAACCTTTAATCAATTAAATTTGAATTATCAATTCTTATAGCAGTAGAGAAGCAATGTGATGAAAAAAACTGTATTAGTATGTTTTTTTTTTTAATTTTAAGAATAGTGAACACTAAAGACTTGCCACTGCAGATTACATCTTTTCCGAATCCACAGGGTTTTCATTTCAGCTGTCCCAGTATTGTCTTGTCGCCAGCATTTCTAGTTTAACTCTCAAAACTCAGAACACAGAGGCAGTATGTTTGGGGACAATAGTACACATTGAGAACCAAACTGTCACGAGAGCAGGGCAGGGCTGGACAGGACAAAAGATACCTTTGCTAAGCCTCATCCAGCTGTTGCCACATTCCTGGCTGGACTATCATTTTAAGGGCCAATATACCGGGACTTTTGGTTGCTTTAGATTCTACCAGTTATACAAATACAGCTCAAGAAAGAAATGGGTCAGCCTTCATCACAGACTAAGAGTGTTCTCTGCAACTTCATTAGTAAATTGGCACATTATTAAAAATAAAAACTCTCTAAAAATTGCCTAAAAGTAATTCATGGCCTGCTCCTCTTAATTTCCAGACATCGATATCAATTTTTAGAACATAAGCAACCTCATATATTTTTATTTTCCTTTGCAGCACTGAAAGAATTCCCATTTAGGATTATCATTTAATCTTCATAGTATACCTTCAAGGTCAACAAAATGGCTATTATCAATATTCCCCTTTAACTGATAATAAAGCTGCGGCTCTAAGAGATCAATTCGTATGTCTAAGTTTTCAAAAGCTACCTACCTTTCACTCCTAATTTTGCTATTTTTTCTCTATTGTAAGAATTTAAACATACAAAGGAATATATAAAGTCACAGCTTCAAACTATGAGGCTATCCTATTGACTTAAAACTTTGAAATAAACAAAAATGAAGTCTTACCTCTTTGAAATATTTTCTTTTAAAAAAATTTATGTATTTATTTTTAGAGAGAGGATAAAAGGAGCGAGGGAGTGAAATATCAATGTGTGGTTGCCTCTTGCACCCCCCCCACTAGGGACCTGGCCCACAACCCAGTTCTGCGCCCTGACTGGAAATTGAACCAGCAACCCGTTGGTTCACAGGCTCACGCTCAATCCACTGAGCTTCACCAGCCGCAGCTGGAATATTTTCTTCTACACTATGAATTCAGTTGTCAGGAAACTTTCAGTTACCCAGGGAAGGGTTACCAGTTGTACATCTATACAACTGACCCTTGAACAGCAGAGATTTGAACTGCCTGGGTCCACTTAAATGCAGATTTTTTTTTCAATAAATACACCTGGCCCTTCATATCCCAAGTGTTACATCTGCAGATTCTACCAACTGCAGATAGAATTTAGTATCTTCACATTTCCAATTAAAGATTCAAAACTGTGATTGTGAGGCAGTATAGTAAGAAGCTAAGAAAATTCCTTGGCAACTGGAACAAGGAAACTGAGACAGATAGCTGAACAAAGTGGCCAATTTACAGCCAGATACAGAAGTTCACCACCCTGGAGATGACATCTAGGCCTCTGTTGTATTTCAGCTCCAGGCCCAGAAAAGCAGCAAAACCAGGTGGGCAACCCCAGGACCAGCTGCAATGACTAAGGACCCCCAGCCCTGTCACAGACCAATCAGTGGAGACCCTGAAAGGCCACAACCTGGAGAACTGAATATTCTGCAACCCTCCCCTGAAACCTCCCCTAAGATTCAGGTCTGCAAGAGATAGATAAATCTCAAGACAAAGGACCCAGGGGCAAGCTCTCCCTGAGGGGAGCAGCCCTTGCCGTTCCTTTTCCCTTCCTCTTCCCTCTCTTCCCCCACAAGCACACATCTCCTAAACTCTTGAGGTACCCCAAGACCTGCAATCAGGGGAATAATGAGCTTTGGCCACTTGCCTCAGGCTAATCCCATGAAATCTGTCCCCAAGGCCTCCTTTTGTTTGACTTTCCAATGAGCTAAGGCAGCCCAGCCTAAACTCTCATGTTGCTTCTATGTTAGGTTCTTCCTGTTTTACTGTCCCCAGCTTTAATAAATGTACCCTCATAGTCCTCATAGTCCCCCTGAAGTCAAGACCCCATACACTACTGGCTGGCCCTAGGCAGACCAACTCATTGTTGGCCCCTATTTGGAAACAGCTTAATCTTTGGATGTGAATGGCTGACTGTAGTTAAGTTTTGGGTAGTCAAGTTACACAGGAATTTTTGACTGAGCAGGGGGCTCAGTGCTTATTCTCCCCACTCTCCCACCCTTTGTTTAAGGATCAACTCTAAAATGGAATGGCATTCTTTGCCCTTCAGAGATTTGTAATCTAACAGTAAGAACAGAGCAAATAGCTTCTTGGAGGGCAGATCTGTAATGTGGAGGACCCGGGTCTCTGGAGATCTTACCTTTCTTTACAAAACTCTGCATGGCATTCTATTCAGAGAACTACCTGGAACTGGTAGGATTAAGAGGGATAGTAGAGCTTTCTCTCCCCCTCTCCACAGATAGAGTGAAGGCTATCGTAAACACAGTAAGAAGGTGGCCATCTACAAGCCAGGAGGAGAGGTCTGCCAGCCCCTTGATCTGAGTCTTTCAGAACTGTAACTGTGGAATGTATGATCCTTGGGGAATCCATCTGAAGCACCTCTTGGTGGCAAGCGACTGAGATACAGGGGTGGGCAAAAGTAGGTTTATGGTTGTATGTGAAACATGGTGTTTATTCTTGTATTATTCACTCTTGCATATATTTTTCTCTACGAACAACTGTAAACCTACTTTGCCAGCCCTGTATATTAGGACCTGTATGCATACATGATCAAGACCAGTACAAAACGAAATCGAGAACATGGGATAAAATACTTACTGCAACACAGACTTCAGACCATCCCACTGGGCCCTTTCACCAGAACGAATCAACAGCAGCAGCCTGGATGTAAGCAGAGTCCATGGGACAATGATCAGATATGATGGCAGGTACTTTAGCGAACACCTCGGAGCTGGTGGAACAGAATTCCACTTTAAGGGAAGAACAGGGGGGACCTGCATCCCTGATCATAACCAATCCTGGATATCCTACCTCCAGACTTCTCTTACTTGAGGGCAAAAAAAACTATCTTGTTCACGCAAAAAAAAAAAAAAAAAAGTGGGGTGGTGCCAGTACAGGCCAATAGGCTTTGAGTAGATGACTTCTGAAAAACAATGGGAAGGATCTGAAAGACTGTTGCAGCCAATCGTAGATGGTTGACAGCAATTGTTAGGTTCTCCTTATGCGCCCATTATCATTACTTTTTGCTCACTTCTCTTAGGCTCCAAGGTGCAAAAATACAGAGATCGACGTGTCCAAAATAAAGGCTTAAGAAACACTGAGGAGGTCAAACTAATTCTTACTCATACTCCCCGCATTACCGCTGTTTCCAGCATTTCTAGAGTTCCACACTATTCATATTTAAAATCCTTTAAAAAAAAAGTGCTCCAAGTATCTCATCAATTGCAAAATATTCCTAATGCACAGGGTATTGGGGCTGTTACTCTTACCTACCCTTTCTCCTGATTATGCATGAACGTGGAAGAATTTACTAGTCTTAAAGCATATTGCATTATTTCCCCTATTGAACCTCTTCCTTCATTTTCAAGATCAATTTAAATTTGATTCCATATTCCCTGATGTTTGCAACTGCTCAACTTTTTGTCTTCATGATTCTAAAAAGAGCACTTTCAAATCCATCATCTCGGTCAATGAGGGCTATTGAACAGTGGCTAAACTCAAGGACAACTGACATACACTACCACTTCACTAGGCCCCCGTTTCAGATCGGAGATGTTATTTAGAATCCATTTTCAATATTGGCAGGTATTGTAACCTCATGGCTTTTTAAATAGAAATATATAGAAGGTAGCAGTATTTAACTTATGCCAGAGAGTCAGCTTCTAAGAGCCAGCCCTGGAAATCCAGAATCTTCTAGACAGAACCAATTTCCTTGGCAGCCACTAACTAATTTTTACCTTAGAATGGCTAGCCTTGGTCCTGGCTATCTGGCTGTAGCTCATAGAATAGCTTTTCAGGACCTTAAAGCAGAGCCCTTTTGCTCTCAATTTAGACATATCTTCATTAATCCAGTTAATCTATTTTTGAGATGGTATGAGTGAAAACAGAAACAAAAAGGCATAAAAAATGAGCTCACAGTATAGCAAGTTAGGTAACAGCATGAAAGGAAAACCAAGCAGAGCAGCCTGGCATCTATTAACATAAGAGCAGGTGACTAATTCTGTAATCCGTGTAGCCCTTGAACTGAGCATACCAGGAAGGAGGAAAAGAAAAAAAACGTTCCAAGGATAAATGCAGAGACCCATATGTAGACATATCGGAGTAAAAACGCTTAAAGTCAAATACAGGGAGAAAAGAAAAACCTTGAAAAATGCTAGAAAACAGTGTGCCACTTAAAAGGGAGTCCAGTGGAAGCCAGAAGGTAGTTGGAAAACAAAATGCTCAGATAAATACTGCCAATCAATGCTATTGATTTTAGAGAGGTGGCAGGGAGAAGGGAAGAGTGACAAGAGGGCCATACTGGGTCCTTTTGTCTTAAGGGTTTTATCTGTTCTCTAAAGGCTGGCACTTCAGGAGAGGATCCACCCATCCATGCATTCATTGGTTGCTTCACGCGTATACCCTAACCCAATCAAACCTACAACCTGCTGTATTGGGACCAAGCTCTAACCAACTGAAGTGTGAAGCCAGGGTCCAACTAAGAATCTTAATCTACCCAGCAAAGCTATCTATATATTTTTTTAAAAAATTTGTTGCTAGCCAACTGATCTTACAAAAAATAGTAAAGGAAGTTCTTCAGGCTGAAAGTAAGTGATCCCAGACAGTAAGTAATAAGCCACAAGAACAAAGTTAAAGGTAATTATGTTAACTATAAATGCATATTTTTTAAGACTTAAAAAGCATTTTTATAAAATAATATGCAGTGTATTGTTGGGACTATACATACAGAAATGTAATACATGTTTAATACATTTGCCAACAGCATAAATAAGGTAAATGTAAGTCTGTAGTATGCTGAAGAAATGATTACAAATGTTAGATTAACAGTTGTAACAATGGATTGCTGGTTTTTAACATCTAATATGTAGGTGTTACTTAGAAATACTTTCATTAGACTTGGTACTCAATGAGGGCAAGTTTTGGATATTTTACAATTTGTTATCCTTCTAAGACAGAACAAAACACCAAACAAGGAAATATAAGGAATCTTCTTTTGGCTACTTTTATTTGCTGCTCTGACAGCCAGGCTACAAATATATTAGTTACTTCTCCTTGGTCTATGCTAAGATCCTATGATTCTGAGGTCTGGACTGAAAAAGTTTTTTGTCCTCCTTTTATAATAACACAGCGAGGTAAAAGATAACTTCCTAAGGAAAAAACTCAATTTCATCATTCTACTTCGACATCATTTGTTATTTGTTCCCTTGTGGTTCTATTCCACAGGTGTTCGCAATTTACTTTATGGCCATATACCATTAATATACAGGGTCCCGCAGAAGTAACACCTGCTTGAGTGTGGTTGGTAAGAATATGGATGTAGCAATTTAGCTTTAATTTGAACATTCCACCTAAAATGTTATATGGTGTACATGAGTGAATTATAATATCACATGCTTATTTTATAAAAGGTTTTGCAATAAAAAGGGGCATTATTTATGCCAGACACTGTTTATTTTTTCACTTGGTATTATTAGATACTTTGGCGAGTTATCATTCTTGATAGCATCACATGTACTCAGGGATACTTAAGTATCTTCCCTGTGTCTCTCCGACCGTCCATTCTACTTCGTAGCAGTGGACTGGGGGAAGGGTTGGAGCCCAGACTTCCAGACTCAAAAACAAACACCCAGAACTTGAACTGTAGTGAATGTAAATGGTCTCTGACTTTGACCAAAGTTTTAAACTTCTATTTACACAAAATTAAATGTTTAAAAACAGTATCATCTGAATAACATTTATAATGTAAAATACTAATTAGAAGTTTTGGTTTAAAGTCCATGAATCCACCAGTTTGCAGGTCATTTGGAAAAGAGCGTTAAGTTTTCAACTTTTGACTTGAATGCCCCTATATCCATAAACCTACCCTCTATCCTTCTTACCTTTCGTATAGTGCATTAGGCAGTAATTTCAGAAAAATTCAAATCTAAATTCCTCAAGTAGTATATACAATAGTTGAAATTTACATTTTATCAGCAGATAAAAAGTATTGGATCAAAAATAGCATTTCCTAATATAAACACATCTCATTTCTTAAAACTATTTAAAAGTCCTCACTCAAGGATGTTTATTGACTTTAGATAGGAAGAGGAGGACAACAATGATCGATTGCCCCCATACACACCTTGAGTGGGGATTGAACCTTTTAGTGTGTAATGGGAAGCTCCAACCAACCGAGCCACTGGCTGGAGCACTAATAAAACTTTTTAATATATAATTATATTTTGCAAGTTCAGTACGTGGCCTATAAGAAGTAATAGGAGTAAAATAATTTCAAGAATATCTGGCTTTTAATGAAAAAAAGTTTAACAAGGTTTCAGCTCACTGACATTTATGGTTCTGGGGGATGGTGGAGGTGATATATACAGTATAAGGGGGATAAATGGCAAAAAAATACTATAGAAAATAGACTATGCTTCATATTTTTTTCTTTAAACTGTAATGTGAGGTGGGTCATTTCCAGGCTAGAGTTATTATTTGCTTCCTTCCTTAGCATTAGTTAGTTACTCAACTATTCAGTGACAGGCACAATCCATTTAGTATTTCTCCATTCTGCAAATTTGACTCAAACACGATTCCAAATATTATGTGAATAGTTCCCTTTCTGGGCATAGGACATTTGGGGTATACATTATTATTAGAATTATTATTAGCAATATGCTATCATTGTATTTGAATATATAGCCTGTTTAAAATCAAAGCAATTAACTAAAAGCTCATCCATTAGCAATTAGTAACTTCTGATCCTTTATTCAATGTAAATGCATATTCTCAGCATACTTATAATTTGAAGTAAATGTGAGTAAACGCTTATTTGACTAGTTATCATGTTCACTAGGTTTTAACACAACCAATAGCTGTTAATGAGCTTAGTAAAATCGCATTAAATACTTACACATACAATTCATCAGAGAAAGATGAAAAGCACAACCTATCATCTACTCTTCAGCAAATAAACCTGCTGGTATCTAAGAGCCATTTAAATAAAATTATGATTAACAAGAAAATAACTAAGTTTATGCTGTACTATAGTTCAAAAGATCACTGGTATGTAAGTCCAGGTAAATTTGGTGAGGATGAGATAGTACAATCATTGACAACCAGACTGACTTATCAGGCTTTCATACCTGTTCTTGAAAAGCTGTTCAAGTTTTTGTCATTATGAACATCTACATGCACTTATCAAGCTTTTTAAAGTTAGCAACAGAAATCACAAAGAGAAAGAGTGACTATATTTATTCTTTTTTAAAAAATAAGATTTCTTTTTAGAGAAGTAAGGAGAAGGAAACATCAATGTCAGAGAGAAATAGCAATTGGTTGCCTCTTGCACACGCCTGGACTGGGGACCAAACCCAGGCCCGTAACCTGACCCAGAATCGAACTGGCAACCTGAGGCTTTGTGGGACAACACTCAACCAACGGGTCTGAGCCACACTAGTCAGAGCTATGATATATATTCTTAGGTGAGATATAGAACTGGTAAATTTGAGTGTCATAAGTCTGAAAAGGCATAAAGATAACAAAATCAATTTATTGTTCTTATTCCACTTCTTATAGTTGTAAGACATGGCAGGAGTTCTGTAGACTGCTGATCATTTTTCTAGGACTGATGTTAACATCCCAATTACACCATGTTAGTATGCCCAAGGTCCAAATATAAAAATAAGTTTACCTGGGTCTACTCTAGCCAAGGTTAAAAAATGGTATGAGTTTTATTACATGAGTAGGGTTGAGAGATTTTCCTATCATATTAGAAATGTAAAGATATTAACCAATCATTTCTTTTTTAAAAAAATACTTTATTTATTTTTAGAGAGGGGAAGGGAGGGAGAAAGAGTGAGAGAGAAACATCAATGTGTGGTTGCCTCTCACAAGCCCCCAGCTGGGGACCTGGTCTGCAATCCAGGCATGTGCCCTGACCGGGAATCGAACCAGCAACCTTCCAGTTTTTGGTAAGATGCCCAACCCACTGAGCCACACCAGTCAAGATGGAACACACAGTGTTAAAGGACCCTGTTCAACTTATTTAAATCTGGGATTTCTTTTGTAGCATTGTGACATGTCATTCAGCTTCTCTGTTCTGCTCCAGTAGTATGATACTCATCAATCCTTCAGAGGCCATTCCTTTACCTTGATGGACAAAAAAACCATAAAGTTAGCTTTTATATTGAGTTCTAATCTTCCATTTTACAATTTTCACTTTGTTTTACTGAGGGTCAAAAAGAATAAATTGTACATCACTCTAAAAAATTTGAAGGTAACTATCGTTCCTTAGTTACATAACCCTATTTAGTTTCCATGTTTGTTTATAAGACTCTTTCTAACTTTGTAAAACAGTCCAGGATTTGTTCTAGTTTGTGAACATCCTTTCATGGAATCTTGAAATGAAATTAATATTGTAGATACTGCAGCACTTTGTAAAATTATTTACCAATGACAAATTTTTCAGCACTCTAAGATTATATCAGTTTCTTAACAGCTGTCTTCCACTTTTTTCTTGTCGAGCTAAAATCTGCAACCACTGGATAATGCACTTCCGTGTTTTTTATCAATGGCTTTTCTACTGCTTGTAGGACAGTGGACAGGGCCCACGATACCACATATAATTATGCCTCTAACTTGCTTGCCAGCCTCGTGCCATCCTTTCCATATGAACTCTGGCCAACCTTAATTTCATATGTCACTTTTCTTCCAGGCTTCCCTGTGATGTACCTCTCAGCCAGCAATGTTTAGTTTAGTCATTTCTCAGTCATCTTTCAAAGCTCAGTTCAAAAACTACTTCAAGGGACTCTTCCTTGGCTGCCTCCACAACCTCCCCTCCCAGGAATAGATCTTTTAACTATTATAACGCCCTACTGATCTCCTTCGGTTCTTATCCAGAAAGTAATACCTGTGCAATGAGGCATGTCTCCTCAGTTACACTGTGAAGTCTATTAAAGACATGGTCAATGTCTATTTTTACCTGGCATAGGATTTTGCACAAGTTGAACATGCAATAAATATTTGTTGAATGAATAAGAAATCAACATGATCAAAATTTTGACTTTCCCAGGTAATCAAAAAACATAAAACAACAACAACAAAAAATCATCCCAGCTAAAACTCTGGAGTGTATGTTGTACAAAAAAGGAATTTTACTGACCCCAAGACAACCTTGAGAAGGAAAAACCTTTCCAAAGGAGTGAAAAAATTTAGAAAACTAAAAAACTATGTTCTGTTAAGATGAACTGAAACCTTTCTTCACTCTTACTATCAAGTGGAGAGCATGGAAGAAGGCAAACAAGCACAGCTGAGTGGTATATTCGTTGTTTTACTGTTAATTTGACACATCTGAACCAAAGCATTCACAATACTTGATATACTTTGAAGAGAATCATATACTAGAGTCTTAGACATAACCACGGAACAAGCAGAACAATTAAAACTACATAAGGCCTTAAAATATATCCACAGTGTGTATTATTTCAATATTCATTCATTTACAAATTAGACTACATACCGTTAATTTAATTTTCTATTTTTCTTTCATTTCTTAAAATTCAGGCATGATTCATTCAAGGAAAGGCAACTTAGTTTTTGTGTGTGAACTTTATTTTTTACTACACTGGTTATTATAAAAGTTATGAATTAAATGTTTTCTTATCTCCTGTGTCAGGAGTGAATCTGTGAAATCCTCAGATAGTAACCGAAAACAATAGGTTCTATTCTTAAAAATAGCCAAAGTGAAAAGGGACCAAAGCCAGTCTATCTGTGGTCTTCAAGAACATCAATGGACTTTCAGGTTGTCTATTTATAATGAAGAGTACTGCAATTTTATGAGACTAGTCAAAATTTAAAACAATAATGCATACAAAAAAATTCTTGAAGCTGTAAATGCCTTTTAAATAACTAAAATAAAAAAATTAAGTAGTTGTCTCACAGTACCAAACTTACAAATCAAAACTAGTTAAAATTCAGTGCTATAATGACTTCTCATTTACAAGGTAACTAGTTGGTAAATTAACAGATGGCATAAAAATTAAGACTTACATCAGTTTTTTTTTTAAAGGAGAAAATGTATGGTAACCAAGGAATACAGAAAATTCAATGTATTTTACAATAAAATAACTGTTTATATCTCTATCCCTGTACAACAGGGTTTAGGTCACCTCTAGTGAACTTGTGTTTTCTTAGTATTCTACTGAGTACTTTAACTGTTTTAGATATACAGCTTCTTATTGAAAGAATATTACATTTGTATACCAGGATAAGATTTAGTACATTGAGATGTTTTAAAAATATTTATAAATTTGTTTCTCATATGCAAAAGCATTTGGCAATACTTTTACAGCATTTGATTTTATAGAATTAAAATTTCATACAGTACTCATTTTGATGTTTAAAAAAAAATTCACAGAAAAAATATAAATTACACAGCCTGACTGCATGATACTGTTATTTCCAGTTATAGTTCTGGTAATCAAAACCTTCATTAAGTCTGTTAACAAATCATTACCTGTACATTTATGAAGGCAACTTACATGATTTGTAAACAAAACCTTCAGGTTTTACATTATTTACCAAGGAGTGCAGTTCAGCAAAAGAAAACCCGGTATGCAAATTTACAGAATATTTTACAAATTTACCAGTTCCTGTGACACGAACTGTTTCAACCTTTCAAGGTACTGTCCATAAAGTTCCACATCGTTGTGACCTGCCCCTTCAACCCACAGGGGCTCCACAGGTCTTTGGCAACGCTCAAATAGTGCAAGACCATGTGAAAAGTCAATGACTTCATCTTCAGTCCCATGAATTATTAACACTGGAGAAGTTATCTTAGAGATTTTGTCAATGCTGCAGGGAAAAAGGAGGGAAGAAAAGTCAATGAATTAACTATGGAAAAACCATAAGACAAATTTTCTTGTGCTATATCAGACAGAGAATTCAAACATAAGAATCTAACCAAAAGGGATGGATGCCTCTTGGATTTCAAACATTATTCAAGTCACCTTCACATACTTGCTACCTTAAGATTATCTGAGAAAGTTGACTTCGCACACTTCCGTTTTGAGGAAATCACTCAATGGTTACTGTGCCAACTTCATACCTCTCTGCACTCATATGGCAGCAAGTATTCTTGTTTTGGGGGTTTTAAGTCACAAAAATAGAACAAAAGTAACAACACATAACAAAATTCTGGAGCTGAAAAACAGTAGAAAACACAATTTTTAAGAGGATACAAGGAAAAGAACCAACCCCATTTATTCCATGGAATACCTGAGAAGATTAGGAAATGACAGGGCAGATGAAGGTAAGTGACTGAAATCTCTAGAATTTGTTCAAAGAATTAGTTTACGTCCCTCGCCCCCAGTGTCTTTCCCCTATTTTCTGCAGCAGAGTAACTGCTCTCCACCTAAAACTGGAAGGTTTGTGGACTAGGGAACTGCCAGTCACAGTTCAGGGCAGAGGCATCAGAGGACAAGTGAGCATACACATACTGGCTGCTGCAAACCCTTTACCCTAGAGTGGGCTTCCAGAGCCCACTCTGAATGCTGGCATCCAGAGCTTCATCCACCAAGACGGAGTTTTAGAGTCTTCTTTGCAGTCCATGGTTTAAGAGTAAGGCAGTCTGCTTTAAGAGTAAAGGTATATGAATACTGACACGGGGCTGGGAATCCCCAACTAACTGGCTTGAATAGACTGCTCTGTGGTCAGGCAACAAGTCTTCGTCACCTGATTCAGGTCAGCACTTCAGTCCCTGTCTTACTCTGTATAAACAGGCAACCAAGAACCATCAGACATCAGTGGAGAACACTTTAACATGAGAGACCAAAACTCAGAATTAAAAAGGCAACTCAGAGGAGACGTAAAATAAAGAGAGAAGAAATCTTACAAATAACAACTCTTTTTAAAAAATCCTTAGAGACAGAGAAAGAAAAGGCACTGTAACCATAAATGAGTATACAATCAGGAAAAGTAAGAACATCAATAAAACTGTATAATGTTGCATTTGGTAAGAAAAGAATGTTTAGGTATGTTATTTGCAATAGCATTACCCTAAATACATCCATTATCACCTCTATTATTCAGCTAGACAAAAGCAATATAATGCACTCCTTCCAACCTACCATTACCTAAACCAAAACAAAAGTAAAAATCAAAATCTCCCTCCCACAGCCTGCTCTGGTGATAACATCATACATTCCCATAAACTTCTTTGCAAAAGTGCCTTATTGGCTAATGAGGAAAAAAATGTTTTTGTAATGACCCTTGCTGTTCTTATAAAGAACCAAGTGATGATTTGGCCTTTGACCCATCTATCATTCACACACACACACACACACACACACACACACAATCCCTTTGTATTGTTGTTAATTATGCAAAGAAAATAAAACAAATTTGCTAGCCTCTCACTTCTTGAGCTGGTGGGAACTACCTTGAGGAGAAGCAACCCTTCTTTCAAATTTGTCTAACACTTTAATGTTTGCAGACTTTTTGGCGACAATACTTAGCTAGTTCACTTAAGATTCAAATTTTTTCTTTCCAATTCACTCCTTTTGTCACAGATACCATTAGATATCATTAACTCATTTTTAAGCACACATCTCATTTTTCCTCTACTTGTTTCTTTCCTCCAGTATTGTGTCTCACTGAATGGTACCACCATCCATTAGCAGTTTAAGTCAGAAACCTGGGAATTACACTCAAGTTCCTTTGTTTAGCATCCTCTAGCCAGCCTGACATTTAGTTCTTTCAATTTTATTTCCCTAATTCATTATCTTGTCTTTAATACTAGTGCCACTGTCTGGGTAAAAGCCCTCTGAGCTTTGCATCAGATCACTGTTGCTCAAACATTTCAGCCTCCTGACTTGATGTTCTGCTACCACTTGCTTCACGGGTTAATTTTTCACAATTTCTATAATATATATATAAAATAGAAGCTCATGGCTAAATGAGTTGTATCATGTATGCCTTAAGTGATGGAATAAAATTCCCTCAGAAACTTCTTTAAATTCAAGTGTTTTGAACATTGACACTTACTTTGGGAATGCATCAAAACAGTAGGTCTTCTTGGTGTCAGGAAAAGCAACGCGCATTCCCGACGTCAAAGGAGAATGAAGGATAACAGCAGCACTCTCGTATCGAGCAGCAAGATCCACAGACGGTACTGTCCCTATACTTTGGCCATATATGATCACATTTTCAGGGCGAATGCCATATCTACAAAGTTCAGAAGTTAAAGGGGGAAAAAAAGAGTTGGACTGGTATGAAATGCCCAATCATCCCTAAGGACTTAATCTTAATAACCAAATGACTTAGATTTTAAATATAAATTTGTTGGCATTGTCTAAGTTTTTAGTCATCACTATCATATTTAATGCTATAGTAAAATCCTTTTTCTTAGCTTTCTTATTTTATCATCTTTGGAAAAAATTGCTGAAGTCTTTTAAAACTTCAGCTTTTTTCTTTTTGGTTTTTGCTAGGCTTTGAGAAAAATTTACACAAAAAATCCTTGTCCAACACAAGTGAATCTGTATAAATCTCACATACCTCTTTCCATTCAACAAGCATAAAAATGGCTCATGACGAGTTTATGGCAATGGTAAAACAAAGCTTACTTAAACTGCATCATTCTCTTCTGTATCGTTTAGATTGTGTTGAATAGGCACAAAACAGGAAACTAGGTAACACTCTAATTTTTAAAGCTGATTTGTTCTTGTACTACTATCCTTTTATCAAAGGCAAATAAATTTACTCTTCAGATAACAACTAGGTGTAATATCAGTGAACTTTAAAACAAAAGCACAAATGTCTGAGTTGGTAGTTTTGGCATGAATAAAAAGAATATGAAAAAATAAAATTTCAATCTTAAAAAAGGATATATGTAATTAAATATACACTGACTAAACTTGGAAACTTATCAATCATTATTTTAATGACTGATGTTTAATGGATAGTTGTTTATCTTACATTCAATGTAAGAAAAGTTATTTGTTCAAACATCAAAAGTGAGTCATTTCATTTTTTAAAGTTGGTCATAGCGATGAACTGTGACATATGGTTAGAATATAGAATAAATAGATGTACTGTTTTCAGACAAGAGCAGATTACTGTATTTCTTGAAATCTGCCTTTACTTACCATAGAAATGGCCTAGTGATTGAAAAGATAAACAGATGAATGACAATTCCAATGATACATAATTCAGCTAAAATCTCAAGAGTATTGCTTTAATCTTTTACAAAACGCTTCAGATTTAAGTATATAAACTCACCAACTCAGTAAAATATTGGGTAGTACTATGTTCTAGGCATTGCTACTCGTCCACAATGTAATTGTCCCAATGTAAACTACTCCAAGTTTAACTGAGATGCTACAGGAACTAATGAATGTGGGGTTTAGGGTTAGAGTGCCACCAGATATGCCTTTCTGCTTTAGAATCCTGATGGGCAGTCACTTCTGGCTGCTTAGAGCCATTTGAACAATAGCTTCTAATCTTTTGAAAAGATGACAGAGCTTTCCAAATTACCTGAGCACTCATCTGGAAAGAGTAAGACCAACCCTGTGTGCTCCCTATGACCTCTCTGGGGCACAGGCCTATTTGGATTATCCAGACAACATACCTTCCCACAGTTCCTCCTAATCAGTCCTACTCAAGCAGGTGGATATGTCCCAGAGTATGGGTTCCATCTACTCCAGACTGACTCTGAATGTAAGTAAATGCAGAAAATTTTTCTTTACAATAGACCTAGCTGTGTGTACTTTATGGGAATGAAAAAAATAGGAAAATGAACATTTGTAGCATCAGCATAACTCTGAAGGCTGCACAGTTGCTGTTGGCTGGGTAGCAGCCTTGTTGGTGGTAACTATGAGTTTTAGGCTAAAGCTGGTATTGGATGAGGCCCCCAAACAGCAGAGGCAGCTGCCAATTTCACATCAGAGGACTCAAAGCAATTACAGAATTTCAGAATACTACAAGTTAGAAAGGACTTTAAAGATCATCTAATCTTGTTCAGCTGTCTACTGAACAGATGTTCAAAGTTGGAGTAAGATAGTAACAGACCTATAATTAGAACAGAGGTATCCTGACTCTCAATCCAGTGTTTTGTTTTTAAAGTTTATTTATTTGTAGAGAGGGGAAAGGAGAAAAACATCAATGTGTGGTTGCGTCTTGCATGCCCCCAACTAGGGACCTGGCCTGCAATCCAGCATGTGCCCTAAATGGGAACTGAACTAACTACCCTTTGGTTCTAAGGCTGGCCCTCAATCCACTGAGCCACACTAGCCAGGGCTCAGTCTAGTGTTTTATTTATTATAACACAAAGATAATGATTTTAAAGTTTATGGGTGAAGGATGCATAGTAAGTTTTAGTCCCTTATTTATTTTTTCTTGATAGATCAGAAATTCACAAGCTTGAGATTATTAATGATTATCCTAAAAAGGAGACCATTCAAGTAACAATTACTCAAGTTCATTATTTACTTTCCCCTTCTTGGTTTCATAAAAAGCACTAATAATAAAATAAAGGCTATCTGTTTTAACTTAATTACATAGTCCACTGAAGCTATATTCTAAAAGTTAATTATGACATGTAAATTTTATCTCAATAAATGTTATTAAAAAATATATCATCATACCCCTGACAGTTATTATACTACAATATATTCAACGAGCTAACTCTGAAAATGGGCATTCATTTTTTTTAACTTACACTAAAATATCTATTTATTGTACACTAAATGATGAAAAAAATACACTTAAGTCTACGAAACTGCATTATTTTTCAAGCAAATGTATAAATATACCAGTGACCAGAAAAAATGCAATTTTTTAGTTCCCCCCAAAATATAGCTATAATCAAGATCTAACTGACAAAGAGAATTTACTTAAATAATTTATCATAACACTACTTTTTTCTTCACAGAAACTCTCCAAATTTAAAGTAAAATTTCAGTTTTATAGAATACTCTAAAAATCCAGCCTCTTACACTGTTAATGATATAGATGAAGTCAATGAGTAATTAGTTTAATCACCATTTTCTCTCATTCTTGTGAAATGCCACAGCTTTGAATATGCACTTTTATACCACAATCTAGCAAGTTAAATTACAATCTAATTTTAACTGTTCATAGATATAGTGGTAAATATAATCTCCACTTAGCATTTTCAGATACGTGTTATTAAAAAAGCATTTAATCTATTCTGATACAAGACAGTGTAGAGAGTATCTGCCAGTCACCGTTTACCTTGTCCTAAGGGCAAGCCAAGCAGCTTCTATGTCTGCATAGAGGTTCTTCTCCGTTGGTTTCCCAGAACTTGCGCCATATCCAGAATAATCGTATGAGAATATATTACAGTTAATCCGTGATCCCAGTCCTATGTAAAAGCTGCTCATCTGACCAAGATCAACAGCATTCCCATGTGAGAAGAGTAAGGTGTATTTGGCATTGGGTGAGCAACGTACAAACATGCAGGCAATTCTGTTGCCTTTACTGGTTCTAGTCATGAAACACTCAATAGCATCTTTTTCTCTGGAAGAGTACTGCCAGTCAGCTCGTTCTGATAGGTGTAAAGTCCAGCGGCTTCCACTTTCATCACACATTAGTGTGTAAGTTGGATCGGGTGGCAAAAATGCTAATTTTGAAGCAATTTTCCCTGGACAAGGTGGACAGCAGAAGAGGCAACATAGCTCACTAAATGAAAGATTATTCATCTTCTGAAAAAGAAAAGGAGACAGCAAATGTTTTAATCACTGAATGTAGATTCTGCATTCTCACACAACAGGAGGTTAAAATAAAGACGCCAGGTTTCAGTGTCTACTACTATTGTTTTGAGTATCTTTAACCAAAACAGATTTTGGGGATTCTCTGTAGAAATACTGTGAATCCTGGGATGAAGCAAATATTGCTAATCAGGAGAGAGACTCAAATACTATGATATATTACAAAGAGTAGTGACTTTATCTTAAAATATTACCCAAAATATGAAAAATAACACAAGAGGTATGAAATATTATTAGTATAGTTTATAACTTCCGTGAAACTCAGTGAAACTCCTCAGAATCTCATGAAAAAGCTAGGAATTTAACATGATAACAGTAAATATATAATAGTACTTATGAAGCACTTACTATTTGTCAGGCATGTGCTAAGTGTTTGCTATACATATTTCTAAGTTTAATCTTCAAAACAATCCTGTGTGTTGGTTGTTCACAGGTAAGGAAGGCAGTGGTGGAATCAGGAGTTGCCACCCAGCTCAGTCACTGTCCCACATCACTACACTATCAAGGGCTCAGAACATTATTTATACCAGAACTTTACCATTTTAGCCATTGTGCCAGATGCCAAATAACCTATAAGACATAAAGGTAGAATCTTGTAATAGTAAAATTTCCCAAATTGTTAGAGAGAAGGAACATGAAGGCTTGCAGACACAATTGGTGGAATCCCAACTCTACCACTTACTAGCTGTGTGTCCTTGGGCAAATTATCTACCTTCTGACTCTCACTGCATTCATAAGTGAGGCCAATACCCACACTGAACAGAGTGGTTGCGAAGAGCAAGTACGATGATACAGTTTAGGCATATAACAAAGTAATGGTCAGGGAGTTAGTTGGCTCACTTAGGAACGGTCCATTTCCTGGTATGTCTTTCTCATTAATATTTTAAAATATTCACCTCCTATTAACTCAGGAACAAAAAAATAAATACTTCTTTGCCCTACCAGAATTTCCTTCTATCTTGTCCATTCTCAAATCCCTATCTTCTTTTAGTAGCAACAGACCTTTGCTTAGTTCCAGGAAAAAGCAGCATTCAAAACAAATATCTTCCAGAGGCTTGGTTGGCACCCAATTCACCAAAAAAATCTAAATACAATGATATAAAAAATGTACAGAATTATACAAAAATGAGAATAAATCACCTCACGAATGACTAAAAAGGTGAGAATATTTAGAAGGAAAAGAGCTCCCTCTTCACTGAATACTGAATCAAAATCCAGTCTGTACTGCTCAATACAGACTTGTTTATTCCCGCAACTCTGAAGTAATTTGGTAGAAAGAAGCAGAAACAGCACAGATAGAAACAATGGTTGGAGCGCCATAAAAGGCTTTTAAAAGATGAGTAAGGGAAGGGCAGGAAAGTGTCTCTTGGATACCAGGAAACAATTTTATTTACTATTTTACCTGTATTCCTTTTTAGCATGCAAAGCAAATAG
This sequence comes from Artibeus jamaicensis, assembly GCF_021234435.1. Classification (NCBI taxonomy): domain Eukaryota; kingdom Metazoa; phylum Chordata; class Mammalia; order Chiroptera; family Phyllostomidae; genus Artibeus; species Artibeus jamaicensis. The sequence goes on along the minus strand of NW_026522030.1, from coordinate 35,951,929 downwards.
AGCTTGAATAAGCTAATGTCTTAGTCTGACTGCAACAAGAGCCAGAACAAAAATGACCACTGATGCTAAACTCCCTGCAGTGTCATCGTGCTGCACAGGATTCTGAGGGCATGCGCAGGACTTGTCAGGCAAAGAGGAAAACAAATCTAGGAGATCCTATGAGATATCTGAGCTATGACAAGTTCATATGTGTATTTTTAAGTTAGCAATGGATCAAAACAAAGCAAAAAAGGGAAAAGAATATTCCTAAGAATCCAAAATCAAAACTCTGGAGAATAACAACATGAAGAGGATTAGAAGAGTTAAGAGAGTTACTTAAGGAAATATGCTAAGGCACCAGTCACTTGACTTATTCAGAATGATATTAACACTGACAAGATTAAGACACAGAAGAAAAACATAAATGTAAGTATGACTCAGATATAACCACTACAAAAATTATAGTTTGTAGGACACACCTTAAGTATAACTATTCATTACAGGTGTCTGTCTAGCTTTGAATATTTATCAGCATGTTAAATTTAAGAAGGAACATAAGCATAAAGAAATAAGAAAAAATAAAATAAGGGGCAGAGAACAACAAACCAATACCACAGAGAAATGTAACAGACCCAAAAGCCAATCATCAGAAAAAGCTTCCACTACTACTACTGACACCTAGCATTCGCCGAGTACTTCCTGCCAGGCATTATTTTAAACAGTGTTCATATATAAACTCATTTAATTCTTTCCAAAGCCCCGACATAAGGACTATCATGAGGAAATAGGAGCAGAATAATTATGTAACCTGCCAAAACTGACACAGGTGGTAAGTGTTGAAACTGTTAAGTTGTACAATGACGGAAGCCTGAACCCATATTCACCGTTTTGTGGAAAGAGTGCTCAGACAAGGCTGATCAAGAGAAAGCAAAAGACAAAATGCTAAATGAAAACGACAGACCTACAGAAAGTTAAAAAGTGACAATGAATTAAATAACTTTGATGAAATGCATGAACTTCCAAGTAATAAAAAAAAATTCAATGAAAAAATGGACAAAGAATCTGAACAGACAATTCTCCAAAGACATAAAAATGGCCAATAAGAACATGAAAAGATGCTCAGCATGATAATCATCAGGAAAATGCAAATCAACGATACCAGTTCTTACCCACTAGGTATGGTATAATCTAAATGATCTTATCAAGCATTGATGGGGACATGGGGAAACTGGAGCCTTCACACACTGTTGGTGGGAAGTAAAATGGGGCAACTAATTTGAATAACGGCTTGGTAATTCCTTAAAACTGAACCCAGAGTTGGTGGGTTGAGTTTTAAGGAATTAAAACCCACCAACCCAGAAATTGATTGGGGACCATTTGGCCAATCAATTTCACTCCTAGGTATATACCCAAAAGAAATATGTCTGTACAAAAACTTGTACATAAATGTTCACAGAACTGTAATTCATAATAGCCAAAATAATTACTAAATGTCCACCAACCAATGAGCGTACAAAATGTGTTACGTCTATGCAATGAAATTATTCAACCATAAAACAAGACTGATGCATGCTTCAAAGTGCATAAACCTTTTCTTAAAAGATTTTATTTATTTTCAGAGAGGGAAAGGGAGGGAGAAAGAAGGAGATAAATACTGATATGCAAGAGAAACACTGATCTCGCATGCCCCCAGCTGGGGACCTGGCTGCAAAACACAGCCACTGTGTCCTGAATGGCACTCAAACTGGCAACATTTGTTTTGTGGGACAATGTTCAACCCACTGAGCCATACCAGTCTGGGTCAAAGTGGATAAATCTTGAAAAAATTATGCTAAATGAAAGCCAGTCACAAGGTCATTTATTATATGATTCTATTTATATGCAATGTCCAGAGTAAGCAAATAGATACAGACAGAAACACATTAGTGGCTCTATGGCTATGGTGGTTAGGAGGGTTGGGGAGCAATAGCTAAAAGTATTGTGGTTTGTTTTGGGGGTAAGGGAAATGCTCAAAAATTAATTTGGGTGGTGGTTGTACAATTTTGTTAATAGTGTATTAAAACCCACCAGTCCTAGCTGGTGTGGCTCAGTGGATTGAATGCCAACTTGCAAACCTAAAGATCACTGGTTCAGTTCCCGGTCAGGGCACATGCCTAGGTTGATGATGTTTCTCTCCTTTTCTCCCTCTCGTTTCTCTAAAAATATATATTTTAACACCCCCACCACCAAATTGTGCATTTTAAGTAAGTAGATTGTATAGCATGTAAATTATATCTTAATAAGGCTGTTATGGAGGGGGAAAAGGTCTTTGGTAGGCTAAGGTAACTTTACAAAGAAAGAGCAAAGGTATCCATGTATTAGTTGGGTAGCTAGGAAGTTTCCCTTTCAGGTATTAAAACAGACTACACAAAGACAAAGCAAAGGCAGACAGACCGGTGCAGGAAAGAAACAAATAGACCTAGCAACAGAAGACAGCTTATAAAACAGACCTTCTAATCAATGAGAATCTTCTGTCAGGGGTGTCCAACCTTTCGGCGTCTCTGGGCCACACTGAAAGAAGAGTTAGTTGTGTTGGGCCATATTCATAGCCGTCCTGAGCCTTATGAAGCCTGTGGGGCCTCAGGATGGACACCCCTGAATGATTTCTCCACGCAGTAGGGAAAATGGATCCTTGAAAAGATGGTTCTGGGAAAATTTACCAGATAGGCAAAAGTAGTTGGATCCCGACCTCTCAGTATGTAGAACATAAAGAACATAAACCATAGAGGGATTATGGAACTAAAAGGCAAAACTAATATAGCTTTAAAAAATCCACAGAAGATAAAACAGTGGTAGATATAGCTTCATTTAAATAAAGGATTTCTATGCAGTAAAAAATGCTTAGTCTGACTGCAACAAGAGCCAGAACAAAAATAACCACTAGTGCTCAACTCCCTGCAGCGTTATGCTGAAAAGGATTCGGAGGGCATGCCCAGGGTTTGTCAGAGGGTTAATACTGAAATAGGAGGAACTTCTGTAGAAACAAGAAGAAACCCCAGGTAACTCAAGAGAACAGATGGGCAAAATATATGATGGGTGATTTAGAGAGATAAACAAGTGTAACAAGAAAGGCCATTCTCACCAACTGTTAAAGAAATGCAAGAAATATCACTTCAACAATATAAAAAATGAAAATTAGAAAACTGAGTAACATCAAGTACTGGTGATAATGGAGGGGTTGGGAGAGGAATCTCTGTGAACTGCTTGGTAAGCCATTTTATTTACCTATGACCCCAAATCCCATTCAAAGAAATAACTGCACAAACCCTAAGGTAATGTGTACGAGGCTGCTCACTGCAGCATTACTTGTCTCAAGTGAAAAAGTAATATAGATTCCACCACTGGGGAAATGAATGCAAATGTGTTGGATGCTGATAATGGGACATTATGCAGAGTCAGAAGTAGTACTCTGATGGCTAGATTTCAAAAATATAGTTCTAGGTGAAAAAAGAATAAACAGATCTATGCTATTAATGTAAATTAAAAACATAAAAATGTTATGTATTTGTAGGGACATGCATATCTGAATGGATGTTTATGGAAGGGGGAAGGAAAAAGGACACTGAAGGGAAAAAGTATTAAGTACGACAAGGGCAGGGTCCACATTCGTTGATGATAATGACGATGTGCCACAAACTAGACCAGAAGTTCCAGGGGACAAAGTTGTATCTATCTGCTGGCTTACCACTGGTCCCCCAGCGTACCTGACACACAGTACGGTTTTTAATTTTTTTTGGATGAGTTAGTAAATTCATAAGTTTACCACAACTCTCTGCATCTAAGAAGCTCCCACAAAAGAAAAAAAAGTTTACCAAATCACATGTTAACAAAGAAAGCAAATGTGTTTTATGAAGGTTATTTAAGTTTCTTATAGGGGCATAAAATAGAAGCAGTCAAGTAAAAACCTATAAGCCTAAGTTTGGAGGATGGGTACATGTGGGAAAAATAATTGCTAGGTACTAAAATCATGCAGTGTGTTATCAAGCTCAGAATAGTCTTTCAGGGAGAAGGAAATCTTGCCTCTCTCAAAATTGTTTCACAAATGGAAGGTCAACCCGATGTTAAACAGATGGCCCATTGTGAAAATTAAGGTTTTCCTTTTGGCAGAGGACTCAGTTACTTCACTTATAGCAGGAGGAACTTCCTAAAACTGTATGAAATAATTTAAGAACCTGCTTCTCCTGGTAACTTTTCCTGCTCAATGACAAAGGGAAAAGGATGAACATCTGAGTTCTTTCTCAGCAAAACAGGAAGACTAATGTTTAAAAAAAAAGTCCCTAAATAGAATGACCTACTATATCTCCTTCCTCTCTTCTGACAGAAAAATTACTGAAATGACTCCTGTCAATTCCTGATGCAGTAACACTTTACTGGGGGAAAAAACTCTCCCTTCGATCTCCTTTTTAATAGTTTCTCAGTAATGCAGATGGACTCATATTACTTCATGTACAAAGGACAACAGATTCTTAGGGATTCAGGATTTTGTTGTTATAACAAAACTAGTACTCAACAATCTTTGAAAGATTTTAGAGAAAACACTGAAAAATGCTTATATCTTTTCTTTATTTTGTGTGATATTTTGATAACTATCCAATTTAGAGTGTAGGCAGTTAATGATAAACCACTTAAGTTGAAATATACTAGTTTAAGAACTATATTCTAAAGTCCAAATGAATTATTTTGAATTTGACTTCATTCATGAATAAATCCAGGGAAATAATATTACACATTCTGCACTGTAGAATGTCAGAATTTATCATGTCGCCTAGAGAATCTGCAACTATATAGTTAGTTATAGGTCCATTTATTTAGAAATCAGGCTTCTAAAGGCTCAAATGATTCAGCAACACCTTCCAGAGATTATTTTTTTAAGTTACAAACAAATCTCTGAGCATTTAAAGACAAAAAATAATTACAACTGGGATGATTGCACAAAATGTAAAAGACTGGTCCATGTGCTACTATTAAAAACATACATGCAAAGAACAAAGAAAAAAACGAAAAGAATATGAAAACCACACAAACCCATTTTTAATGCTTATTTTTGGTTCTAAAAATTAAATTAGATTTATAGCACCGGAAATGGAAAGTGAGGTGGATGTTTACCAACAACAAGAGATAGCAAAGATCAGAATGAACTAAAGTCAGAATTAACAGCAGAGAAGATACTCAACTATGAAAAGGCATAAAAAGAAATCAGATTTTAGGTCAGTTCTGAACAAAGGGGCCAGGAGCCTAACATATCCCAAAAGAATGGCCCAAAAGAAACCATTATACTACTACTATACAAAGGTGGTCAGTTATATAACAGCTCTGTAGCCTGGGGATATATCAGTACCAAACCAAGGAAAATTAAGACACAATCCTGTATCCTCTGAGAGTACTGAGCAAGTTGGGCACTGTCATCCTGAGATCAGGGGTGCATGGGATCTGTGGCAGCATTTACCAAAGGACTGTGCTAAGCAGGAAACATGAATGTAGCCATGTAGCCAGAGTCAGTAGAGAGCTATATACATTACAAAGTTTAGTGCACACAGAGAAGCTAAATGTTCACCTTATAGGAAGTTTGGAAACACAGTTTTTCACTCAAGATGGAGCATCCAAATATCTATAATGACCAAGGTTTCTGAGTGTAACTTAGAAACTAGGTGTTTAATACAATGTTGTTTTAACACATTTTCTATGCATTATATAGAAAGATAGCTTGTGAAACTTTCTTTTTCTGTGAGGTAGGCTGTATCTCTTTCCTCTTTTAGACTATTATTATGGAAATCATCAGCAGAAGCACTCCACTGTCTGAGAGATAACAGGACAAGATTGAGAGGCTTTGCCAGAAAAATTCAGCTCTGAAGACACAGACCACATTATCTATGCTATATGGGTATGGAAACTTAAAGACTTAGGGAAATAAATTAAAATACAATTTTTAAAAAAATTTCAATTGAAGGGATAAATTTTGGCAAAACCACTCTTTAAAAAAAAGAGAGAGACTTTATTTATTTTTAGAGGCAGGTGAAGGGAAGGAGAAAATGTGAGAGAGAAACATCAACAGGCTTCCTGACCTGGATCCATGGCACTTTCCCTAATAATCTAAACAAGGCCCAACCAACTGAGCCACACAGGTCAGGGCACATTTCTTCTCTGAAAAGGAATTGTGTTAGTTACTTTTTAAGGCAGAGCTACAATTTTTTAAATACCACTAAGATTCTAGAAATGCTAAGCAAGCATCTACTAGACATATCTAAAAAAGTTTCAACCATAATGTTAATATAAAGTGTTTTAGTAAAACTATTTTTTGCAAGCTATGCCAAGCAAACCAATTTGGATCAGAAATTCTACATGGTCAATGTAGCCATTTCTTTCTTTTTTAAAAAAATAAATAAAAAATTTAAAAACTTACTGACTTGAGAGAGAGAGAGAGAGAGAGAGAGAGAGAGAGAGAGGACAGAGACAGACATCAACTTGTTGTTCCTCTTATTTATGTTTCATTGGTTGCTTCTTGTATATGCCCTGAACTGGGACGGAACCCGCAACCGTGGCGTGCTGGAATGACACTCTAACCACCTTGTCAGGGCAATGTGGCCATTTCAATACTTATGTTTCCCTCAGTTTCTTAACTGCACTGTCTAATACAGGAGCCCCTAACTGCATATGGCTATCAAAATTCAAATGAAATTACATAAATCGGGTCCTAGACAGCTAGCCACATACGACTTAGTGGATACCAAATTGCACAGTGCAGAATGAACATTTTAATCATTGCAGGAAGTCCTATTAAGCAGTGCTGCACTAGAACCTTTTCAACCTAGGCAATCCAGGACCAGAGCTTACCTGCTTCCTATCCTTACTAGCCTGAGATGCTGGAGCCTTACTGGCCTTCCCATTAAAGTACATACAGTCAATTTTTATACATAATCCCGCTGAACACTGGATACCCCACAGGATGAAATGAGATTGCCTACCCCATACTGTTTTAGAAGAATGTTAATTGGATAAAAATATTACAAGCGCTAACCCAATTTTAAGGTAAAAGCCACTTTATTAAAAAGGAGCAGCTCTAATCAACTATCTATACATTTTAATGCATGGTCAAAGGGATTCAATGATTCCTGAAAGGTTCCCTGTAAGTCAGAGTTGCAAATAAAATATAAGAAAATGTAAAAACATTTATGACTATCAGTCGACTAATTTCTAAACACAGCCCACATGGTATTCTAAACACTTAACAAGAATCCTGATGATCCACTTAACCAATGCCCTAACAAGTGAATCAAGTCTTCCAGATCAAGCAGAAGGACAGGTTGTCAATTTTTGCATATGCTAATACTACAGATTCCCTTCAAGCATTTGGTGACTGGAAAAGTGCAATTAGCTCAGCATTCAAAGTCACACCTCTACATGGGGCTGAGTGTAAGCTAAAACATGGACACACAGCCAACCCCTTCAGTTTTTGGCGCTTATGAGGAAAGACATTCCAATCCATGCTTATCCTCAAAGTTCACAGAAAAGCTGTCATAGTACATTGGTAGAGACATTCCACAAATACACACTATTCCCTCCCCATTTATAGGTAAATCTGCTTCTGAGAAATTTTTCAGGTGAACACTTATTCAATACATTCCATACCACATGAAATCATCCTTCCCTATCTGAGGGGGACTGGTTCCAGGATAATCTGCAGAAGTTGAAGTCTCTTGTATAAAATGGCACTGTATTTGCATATAACTTCTGTACATCCTCCTGTATACTTTAAATCATCTCTAGATTACTTATAACACCTAATAACACTATAAGTGCCGGGTAAATATTGTCCCATTATACTGCTCAGGAAATAATGACAAGGAAAAAAATATCTGTACATGTTCAGTATAGATGCATTATAGGCCTAACTACACAGCACCCTTTACAACAATGTGGTATTTTTTGGATTATTTTCAATCCCTGGTTGGTTCAATTCACACATGCAGAACCTGTCTACAGCACAACATAATCCAGTGATTTTCAATGGGTGTGCAGCAGCACGTTAGTATATCAAAAGAATTTTTGAAACACATTAATACCTGACTATTTAGTCAGGGGAACTGACCTTTTTTCCTTTAAATTATCAAAACAAACAAACAAACAAACAAGAACAAAACCCAACCCTGCCACATGCCCTGACCTATGTGGCTCAGTTACTTGAGTGCAGGCCTGCAAAGGACTGCAGGTCACTGGTTTGATTCCCAATTAGGGCACATGCCTGGGTTTCGGGTTTGGTCCCTAATTGGGGTGCTTATGAGAGACAACGGATCCATGTTTCTCTGTCACAATGATGTTTCTCTCCCTTTCTTTCTCCCTCCCACCCCCTCTCTAAAAATAAATCAAATAAAAAAAAGATAACCGCCAATATGACAATAAATGTCCAGTGGGAATGAATCAAATTATACCTATTTTTTAAAAGATTTAATTAATTTTTTTAGAAAGGGGAAAGGACGGAGAAAGGGGGAGAAACATCAATGTGCAAGAGGCACATCGATAGGGTGCCTCTTGCATGCCCTCAACTGGGGACCCGGGGCCCTCCACTCAGGCATGTGCCCTGACTGGCAACCAAACTCAATCCAGTGACTCACATAAGCCAGGGCTATACCTGCTTTTTGGGGGGTCAGGTTGGCAAAACATACTTTTTTGGTGTGCCAGAGAACTTTAGTGATGAGTTTACGTGTGCTATGAGATGAAAAAAAGCCAAAAACCTCTGACATAACCTAATCGAAGTAAACATAAGTTTTGGAAATTTATTGATGACTATAAACAATGAAATTTCTTCAAAAAGATGGCTCGCATTACTGGTATCCTGGTTTGACTTTCTAAGAGTTATAAACAAGATCAACACTACATATGAACAATTATCCAATCAGCCATTCCTTAGCAAGTAGTTAATAAGCTGTTCCAATAAAATAAAAGCTACCAAACAACAGCGAAGCTTTTGTTCTCAGGAATTAAATATGCTACAAGATAAACTGGAGGGTCAAGATGGCAGAGTAGGTAAACATGCCTCACCTCCTTGCACAACCACAGAAAAAATTACAACTAAACTACAAAACAACTATCACCAGAACTGTCACAAAGCAAGCAGTATGGAAGTCCAACAACCAAGGAATTAAAGAAGTTACTTTCATCTAGACAGGTAGGAGGGTCAGAGAGATGGGGAGACACAGAATGCCCACATACGGTGGGTAAAAATTGGAAAGGATACCTAGGGAGCGAGGGACCCCAGGCCCACACCAAAAACACCCAGCCCAGGGTTCCAAGTGCCACGAAGATAAGTCCCCATAACTTCGGGACATAAAAACTAAGGGGGATTGGGGTGGAGGAAGAAAATGCGGGATTCTCAGGAGTCTCCTCTTAAAGGTCCCACAACAGATTTAGGACTTAATGCAGATTCACTTCCTCTGGGCTTCAGCACCAGGGCAGCAGCTGGAAAAGCACCAGTCGTACACAAGGAGAAACTGAAATGTATGGCATCAAGGCAAGTGCATGGGGAAATCTTCCTCCTGGACAAAACTCTAGCGTGAGAGGTGGCACTGTCCCCTTTCTGAGCCCTCTCCCAAAAAAATCCAGAGCAGTGACACCATATCAGAAACTCCATCAACCTGGTTCACATGGGTTCCCGTACCCTGGGGATTACCTAAGACTGTGCCCCATCCAGCTTACCTGAGTGCTTTTCTACCATAAGCCATGCTACTAAGACAGGGAATCAGAGAGGTTCTACCTTATACATAGAAACAAACATAGGAAGGCTGCAAAGAAATATGGCCCGAACAACAGAACACAACAAAATTTCAGAAAAAGAACTAAACAAAAGGGAGATAAGCAATCTATCAGATGCAGTTCAAAACACTGGTTATTAGAATGTCCAAGGAATTCACTGGGTAATTCAACAATGTAAAGGTTACACTAAGTGAAATAAAAATTTACAGGGAACAAACAGTGGAGTAGATGAAGCTGAGAATCAAACCAACGATTTGGAACATGAGGACAAAAAAAACATTCAATCAGAATAGCACGAAGAAAACAATCCAAAAGAAACAAAGATAGGCTAAGGGGCCTCTGGGACACCCTCAAATGTACCAACATATGAATCATGGGGGTGTTGAAAGGAGCAGAGAAGAGCAAGAAATTGAAAACTTATTTGAAAAGATAATGAAAGAAAAATTTCTAGTGTGCGAAGGAAATACACATACAAGCCCAGAAAGCAGAGTCCCAAACAAGATGGAGACAAAGAGGACCACTCAAAGACACATCATAATTAAAGAGAAAGAATCTTAAAAGCATCAAGAGGAAAGAAGAGAGTTACCTACAAAAGAGTTCCCTTAAGACTATTAGCTGATTTCTCAAAAGAAACTTTGCAGGCTAGAAGGGGTTAGAAAGAAGTATTCAAAGTGATAAAAAGCAAGAACCTATAACCTAGATTATTTTTCCAGTAAAGCTATCATTTAGAATGGAAGCACAGATAAAGCACTTCCCAGATAAGGTAAAGCTAAATGAGTTTACCAACACCAAGCCCTATATTATATGAAATTATATGGAACTATATAAGAAAAAAGATCAAAACTACAAACACTAAAATGACAACAAATTCACAACTGTCAACAACTGAATCTAAAAAAGAAACGAAACAAACAAGCAGAACAGAAACAGAACCATAGATACGGCGGCAATCATTTGGAGGGTTATCAGGGAGAATAGGGGAAAAGGTGCAGAGATTAAAAAGTACAAATTTGTAAGTATAGAATAGGTAGGGAGATGTTATGAACAGTATAAGAAATGGAATAATCAAATAACTAATATGCATGACACATGGACATGAACTACAAAGGGGGAATTGGTGGAAGGAATGGGGGATACTGAGTGGAGGGGTGTAAAGGGGGAAAACTGTAATAGCATAATCAATAAACTATTTATTAAAAAACAGATAAACTGGAGCCAGTCAAAGGACAAATGTAAATGGTGATAACACAACCACTATGCTCAAATAATTATTAATCAAGCTGCAGTTTTAAGATTTGCCATATTAAAAAATAACATTACAATTATAAAAGTATTATAAGACATGATGTAAAAAATTTCAAATGACATAAAGGGTTACGAAATAATAAGCCAGTCTCCCCACTAGGCTAAAATACTGGTTAAAAAATTAATTTTAGAATTCAGTTCCCTAGATATTCTAACTCAGAAGACCAAAGATTTACAGTATTGAAGAACCCTCTCTAAAGAATCAGACTAATCCGAAGATCCAAAGATAGTGATATGGGAGGTTACATGGGAAATTTGGGGAATAGGAAACGTGTGTAACAGTGGTGGTGGGGAGCTACATTCTTTTTTGTAAGTGGGATGTCAACATGTAAGAAGTACTGATAGTAATACTGTTATCTAAAATATGGACATAAACATCTTAAAATCCTTAAAAAAAAGGATATATGAAGGAGATGAATGCCTGGGATTGCCAATGTTCATAACAAAGTTTGTATAATCATTTGGCTTATTAACCACATGCATGTATGAATTTGATAAAGACAGAGATTTAAAACAATGTCTCTTCCCTAACTCCCACCCAAAACCAAACCCAGCTTAACACCAGTCATTACAAATGTGGATTTGTTTTCAGTTCTGGTGTTTAATCCTGTACGAGGTCTGTCCAGAAGGTATCTAGTCAGGTAATATAAAAAATAGAGATATCTACGGAAGATACAAGATACAAGAAACACTGTACATAGGGACAATGATGCCTCAGTCCCCTACAAAACTGGCACCTTGGGACCTCATACAGTTCTCCCAATCTTCCATCAACTGCCCCATTTATTTTTCCTCAATCTCATTGACAGTTTGAAATCACTTCCCTTTCAAAGGTGATTTTAGTTATGGGAAAAGGCAGAAGTCACAGGGCACCAAATCTGGGCTGTAGGGGGGCTGAGTCACCTGGGTGATATATTTCACAAAAAAACTCTGCATGAGATGCGATGCATGAGTGGGGACATTGTTGTGATGAAGCTGCCCTCATCAGCTGCCCAGAGCTCCGATCTTCTGAATCATGTGAATAGTTTCCATGAAGGAATGTTCAAGCTTAACACAAAATCTGATGCAGATTTGTTGCTCTACTTGCTCATTTTCGATTTAATAGTCGCATAGTACCCATGCTCACTCAATGGCCTCTACCACCTCCACTGCCTAGCACAGTGAGGTTGTCATTGTTCACACATGCACATTCATTCCAGTCCACTCTCCTCGTCTGCCGGGTTACATCAATGTCACACAAACTGTTCTCATTATATTAACAATGGCGGGAATTTTTTTCCAGATAGACCTCATATACTGTCTTCTCTCAGGGTTGAATGATCCATTTTTACTCAAGATTTGTTCTGCCTTTTGTAGAATACCAGTGTGGAGAATCTCAGCTCCAACCTTAATCAGTGACAACTTAGAATTTGTTCTCATTGCTGCTCCTCTGTCCTCTTATACTAACTTGGACCAAATCTAGTGATGGGCGAAGGTTAAAATCCAATAAAGATCTGTGAGGTAGACAAGCACTGCATTACCTTCCTTTGCAAAGTCTGAGTATTTAGAAGAATGTAGCATACCCTTCAACCTCTATTATGCCACCTTGTCAATGTTCTAATGCAGAGGTCCCCAACCTCCAGGCCATGGACTGATACTGGTCCAGACCTGTTAGGACTCAGGCCACACAGCTGGAGGTGAGCTCAAATGTAATGCACTTGAATCATCCTAAAACCATCCCTCCTGGGTTAAGATGAGTATCTCCTATATCACACTAAAGCATTTCTGTCACAAAAGGAGTCAACCTGGATCTTAACCCACCTACACCCGATTCTGTAAATGCTCATTCTCTTCCAAACTTCACTTCTGTATAAGATTCTAGGCTCTAGACTGGAACTTCTACTTTGTACTCCTAATTTCAATTCTTTTTTTCCTTTTTGGCAGTGCACACAATCCAGATTGCAATTCTGGCAGCACACTTCTTATTTCTGGCCTGGGGATGTCTTGACCTGGGCATTAAGGGTTACCTCTAGTACTGTCACCTATACAGTGGCAGTTCCAGAGAACTTGGTCAAGACATTATATTGTATATCTAGAAAAATACCTTAAATCCTTATTGAAAGAAGACTTACAGATGGGGAATTTTCATCTGTGAATATAATGAGATCCTGAATTTTTGGTAAGGCTGCCAGCTTTTGCTAGTGGGGGATCTCTAAAAAAGGTACTAAGATTATCAAAATAATGTCAAATTTAGAAATAGGAGATATAAGTTGAATACATATTTCTCATATATACATATATCTATATATCTATATCTACCTTCCTCATGACATGGGACTATACCTCTCCCCAATTACTTTTTAAAAGGCAAATGTCAAGATTAAAAAGGCCCTGGTCAGGTGGTTCAGCTGGTTGGAACACCACCCAGTGCACCAAAAGGTTGCAGGCTCTATCCCTGGTCAGGGAGTGTACGAGAGGCAATAGTCAATGTTTCTCTCACACTGATGTTTCTGTCTCTCCACTGCTTCCTCTCTGTCTCTAAAAATCAATAGATATATCCTTTGGTGAGGATTAAAAAAGAAAATATACGTGTTTCTGTTGGCAGAGAAAGGGCCCATTTTCTAAGCTGAAGAAACTGGACCAGGTCAAAAAATGTCATATATATCTTGTCTAGCAGCCTTGGAGCAAATAGATAGAAAACTTCTTAGAATAAAGCTTATTCGGCTGTCTACTGGTAGGTTCCAAGGAGAAAGTAGCAACCCCCCAAAAAAAAACCCCCACCAAAACCCTTTGGGTGTCTCATAAAAGACACATGAATTTAAAACTAAAAAGAATTTTAAGTTCCAATTAATTTTAATAGACTGATAGGCCCTTCTAATCTAAAGACTAACCCAAGAAAAACCACTTGAATTCTCCATTCGTATAAGCTGCAGCTCCATGAATAAGATAAAAAATTAGTAACAGTTGGTTTAGGGGCTTCGACCAATCTACATTATTATTTTCCTGTAACCCTGTTCTGCCTAAGATATGAGGTCACCCAGCAAAGAAGAAATTATTTTCTAAGTTATAAAGCTAAGGCTACAATAATATCAAAGGCTGGAAAAAAATCCTGTGCTGCCTGTCACAGATGAAGAAGAAATGTCAACTATAATTTTAAAAATCAGAAGAACACCATATACAAAAATAAACTCAAGATGGATAAAGGACTTAAATATAAGTTGCGAAACCACAAAAGTCCTAGAGAACACAGGCAGGAAAATCTCAGCTATTCCACGCAGCGATAATTTCACTGGTATGTCCCCTACAGCAAAGGACATAAAGGAAAGAGTAAGCAAATGGGACTTCATCGAAATAAAAAGGCTTCTCTTCAGCTAAACAAAACATCATCAAAATGAATAAGGAACCAACTGGATGGGAAAATATATTTGCAAATGATACTTCGGACAAGGGTTTGATCTCTAAAATAAATAAAGAACTCACACAACTCCACTCCAGGAAGATAAACAACTGAATTAAAAAATGGGCAAAGGACCTGATCAGACATATGAAAGGATGCTTGGCATCGCTAGCCATCAGACATGCAAATTAAAACCACAATGAGATACCACTTCATACCTGTCAGAATGGCCATCATAAACAAATCCACAAACAACAAATGCTGGCGGGGATGTGAAGAAAAGGGGACCCTAGCGCACTGTTGGTGGGAATGCAGACTGGTGCAGCCACTGTGGAAAACAGTATAGAATTTCATAAAAAAACTAAAAATGGAACTGCCTTTTGATCCAGTGATTACACTGCTGGGAATATATCCTAAGAATCCTGAAACCCCAATTCAAAAGAACCTAGGTACCCCAATGTTCATAAGAGCACAATTTATAATAGCCGAGTGCTGGAAACAGCCTAGGTGCCCATCAGTAAGTGAGTGGAGCAAAAACTTGTGGTACATTTACACAATGGAATACTACTCAGCAGAAAGGAGCGCCTACCCTTCATGACAGCATGGATGGATCTGGAGAGCATATGCTAAGTGAAATAAGCCAGGCGGTGAAAGAAACAAATACCCTATGATCTCACCTATAAGTGAAACCTAATCAACAAAACAAATAAGCAAGCAAAATATAACTAGAGACATCGAAATAAAGAACATACTGACAGTAACCAGAGGGGAAGTGGAAGGGATAACAGGGAAAAGGAGGAAGGGTCGTCAAGGAATATGTATCAATGACACATGGACAAAGCCAACGGGAGGGTAGGATTGCAGGTGGGAGTTAGGGACAGCTGGGATAGGTGGGAGTGGTGGGGAAAAATGATGTAATGGATGTTAAACTAGACTTACTGTGATCATTTTGTAATATATACAAATATCAAGTCATGGTATATACGTGAAACTAATGTAATATGTTAATCACACCTCAATTAAAAAAAGAATGGCTTAAAAAATCAGAAGAACATATAAAAGTTTCAATACTGACTAGTATCTGAATTTAACAATGTATAAGATCCCGGCTCCCCCACCCCCTCTACCTTCGTCCCCAATTTCTTTAACTACCTCTGGTAGAGTAAGAACCCCAGTCCATGAATTAGGAAGGCTGGATTCTAGTCCATGGTCTAACACTAATTAGCTCTGAGACATTAGTTAAGTCATTGTTCCTTCCCGAACTTGTTTCCTTATCTCTAATACAAAGGTTTGGGTTCAACAGGACTTGAATGACACTTTAGTCTATAGGCTTAAGTTTTGAATATAAAATGTAAAGTAAGTAAGAACTAAAGGAGTGTCTAAATAGATGGAAACAAAGTACTAATTTATCCCTTTCAAAATGTTCTTTGAATTCCTAGGCTTTCCTCTCATTGAATGTATCCAGGCTCTAACCTTTCCCTTCCCTGTCAGCTTTTTCCCTTGGTCCCTTTAAATGTTCCCTTTAATTTAGCTTTTGTCCAGAGACTCTTCTTTTGAAAGAAAAAGAAATTTCAACTGTCTTCTTTTTTACGATGACATCCCACCACTTTATGAATGTGGTGGAATGTCACTTGTGGAAGTGGTCCAAATTTGCATACAAATAATAAACATTAATTCTCACTAGGCTCTCACACTAGACAAGTTCTAAAATGTAACCCCTTAAACATGTTGATCTGGTGAAGGAGTACAATTTAGGTTATTTAAATTAAGCCAGTTTTATTCCACAGCTTATTTAATAAAGCAGCACAGAGAGGTAGAACAGATATAGATCTCTTCAAGCATACAAGGAAAAAACCAAATCAAACGTCTGCAGAAGGGACTGGACTACAGTTTCAACTGTTTTTATAGCTATTATTTTGAAACAGGTATTTTATCAACCATTGGGACAACAAAACCACATGATAAACCTCTATGCTGCATGATAAGCAGCACTGAGTATATTCCTCATATCTGTAAGTCCCTTCTCCATATATATAACTTTTTAGTAGGGACATGAAAGAATTATCACACTTATGCAGCATCAGTATAATTTTCCTTAACAAGGATCAGTACCTCTTTTTACATAGATTGTGTAACAGACCAGTCATTCTTTACTAATATGGTTAGTTTGTCTATCAACAGTTTGACTATCTACATAACTGGCCATCTCCACCACTTCCTTTTCCTCTGGTTGCCAGCTGCCTCCCCTTAGTTATACTCATCTGCAAGTCAAAGTTTGAAGAAAAACTGCTACTCCTAGAAAATGTGTAACAAACACTTGTCACCGTCAGCTGTGCCTAACTCTTTTCCTGGACCAACAAACCAACATATTGCCAAGATTTCTTAAAATATTGAAATTTTACCTTTTGCTTGAGTGTGTAAGAACTAGATTATTTCAAAGAAAGGTGTAAAAGCTTAAGAAAATAAAAACAATGTATTTAACAGATTAGGAATCAGTTTTAATCCTTCAAATTACTTAACTACTGAGTGTTTTTTTTCACTTCAAAATTTATAAGACAAATGACCTAATGTTTGTTAGTCTCTTTTAATTCTAAATTCATGAGCTCTTTTTGTACATCAGCACTCAGTATTTTAAATGTATTATAATGAATGCTATATAACTTAACATTAATAAATTAATGCTCTAGAGGGTCTTTTATTAAGTGCTACGTAATGTGGGATAGATTTTAGGCTTCAGAAATCAGACAAAAATAGGTATCAATAATTTAGGAAAGCGTCTTGAAGGAGTTAGAATTTTAGAGCTAGACATAATTTCCAAAAGCAGAAGGAAAACCCTCCAGGCTAGGAGAGTAACATGTATAAAAGTATGACAGTGAGAAAGAACCAAAGCAAAGAGTACTTGGTGGAAAGGAGGAAAAAAATTAAAAAATGAATGATGATCATTTATATTGCAAAATGTATAAATCACATTCTTCAGTTAATTATCAATACTTGACTACACTTAAAAGTAATTTTCTCCAATTTGGTAACATATGTAACTTCCTAATTGTGCAAAATAAAGACACTGTTGATTTATTGGATATTACAGTTAATAGTTTGTCTTATGTTCTTTGAAAGACACAGTAGCAAACAAGTAAATATTAGAGGCCCTTTTGTTGTCTTTGAGACAATTTCTAAAGTATTTTAGAGAACAATATATAGGCGATGTATTCGAAGTAATGCAGCCAGAGAAAAGAGGGATGGAGGGAAGGCAAAGAGATGTTGCAAAAAATAATGGAGGAAAATCCTTGATAACTGATTTGAAAAGAATGTGATAGCTAGTCTTAGTAGTCTGCATATGTAGTGTATCTCTAGTATAAATATTTGGGAAGAAAGCAAGCATTAAAGATCATCCTTCCAAACCTCATCAATTGGGTCATTAAATATTATCTTATATACCACGTTAGGCATGAAATATTTAATTCATCTTATGTTTTTTTTGGCATTGCATACAATTTGAAACTTTTGAAGAAGCCTTGTTTCATATTATACCTACCCCACTTTAATAAAATAAAGGCATAGTAGAAATAGCACAACCTAGAAACTCAGGGTCTTGTTACAATTCTATTTAAAATGAATTTTAAGCCCTTCCTTAACTGTCTCAATTTTAATGTGAGAAGACTGAACTATAATATCTAGAGCTTTCTCCCAGCAAGAATACTTTACTGTACTAAATCATCTCTCTCCTCTATAATCTGCCTCAATTTTTTGGCACCTTATTTTATATTCACATTACTTTTCTTTATACAACTAGATGGTTCTCTTGCTCCCCTTGCCTCTATAGAAAGAGAAATCTTATTGTATGTTCTATTAAAAAGAGTCCAAAAATCACATTGCTAATGAAAAAACACATTTCTAACACCTGTAGGAGTAAGTCAAAATAGTATCAGATAGTAGGTAGTTTTCACTGACTCAACTTCTTAAAGTTTAAATACAAAAAGTTTAATTGGGAAGTCATTCAATTTCTGTCATATTTAATTGTACCTTACACATAGGTAAGTATCTTGGTTTATGAAGTTACATTTTCGACCCTTTTAAAGTAGTTTACTAGCCTTTACAAAACAAAAGGACTGACCAGGGTTATGCAGAATAAGACAAAAGAAGGAAACTCAAAATGTGTGAGTAAACAAAAAATAAACTTGAGTATTAATTTCTTCCATTCATTTGTTCTCCTAATCTACTATTTCTTTTCCATGTAGCCAGCCTGCAGGTGATCTGTTTAAGAACTCCTCGATGACTTCCTTCTGCACCTGTAATAAAATCGAACTTCTTCTCCACAGGTTCTTCCTTAAAGGCCTTGAAAAAGCTGACCTTTGCTTAACTCTCCAAACTTACTTTGTATCTTTCCTATATCTGCAGTCTCCCTCATCTTCTTTCAGTTTCTGGAAAGAATGAAAGCTGTTTCCTCTTCTGAGTCTGTACATATGCTTTACCCGACTTTGCTATTCCAGTCTCAAAAAATGTCACCTTTCCAGAGATCCTGTTAATTCAAAATCTAAACTAGGTTATTCTTTCTCACAGCACCCAGTTCTTTTCCTTTAGTGTACTTGCAAATTGTGTTCCCTGCCATGTATTCACCTATGGGCTTACTTGATTAATGCCTGTCTTTACTATATTAGGTCAGTGACCATGTGTCTTTCCTTCAGCAGCATGCAAGCAATACCTGATCAAAACTAATCTAAACACTAACTAAATGAAAGAGAAAAGAATACAACAAATAAGAACCTGAAGTTATACCTAAGGACATGACAGCAAATAAACTGAGAATAATGCTAAATATAATCAAAATAGGTTTGTTCTGAACCAAATTAAAAACATTGATATATGTAATTTGTGGCCTAAATTTTCTGGAAACCATACTAAACAACAAAATTGTGGTTCTATTACATTATACTCTACAGGTTAAAAAACACCTTCTGATAGGCTTACGGGGTGGGCAAAAGTAGGTGTACAGTTGTTCATGTGAAAAGCAAGAGAATACTTATTTATTAATGCAAGAAAATACAGAATTTCATGTAGTCAAAACTGTAAACATACTTTGCCAACCCTATACAACCCCCAAGAGACAATAAACAGACCATTAAGTTGAGGATAATTACTATTTACTAACTGGAGGTATGTTTTTATCTGATTAATGCCAATTAACTGCAATGTATCAAATCACCTTCCTGATCATAAAGTTATAACACTAAATTTTTATATGTATTAAGTTGTATCATGAGCATTCTTTGACAAGGCTGGAAAATCCTTTTTTTTAAAGGGTTATTTGGAAGGTAGACCAAAAAAAGGTCGAAACCTTTCTTCCTAAATGATTAATTTGGGAGGCTTTTAGAGCCTAATATTCATGAATTATTTTGAAGAGATAATTTAAGCTTTGTATTGGCAAAACCAAACATTCTTATATACTTGGCGGTTTATTTTGGATGAAATGTGTATCACTGAAGCATTCTGAAAGAATCTGGGCATTTAAAATAGATGAGTGATTTGATCCTGGAGTCACCAAGTGCACCATCTAGTCCCTGAGAGATAAGTGATAATGCCCTAACAACGCCACAACCGCAATCTTGTTTCTAAAAGTGCCCTGCCTTGCCACCTAGTCGGGTTGACAACTGTAACTGCTGAAGAGAGGGTAAGAGCCTTATCCCAATTACAACTGAAAAGTAGACCACCCAATGACTAGAATGCTCAGATGCCAAGAAAATAAGTTCTTTCCGTCTTCACCACCAGCATCAACATCGAGGAATACTAGTGAATGCCAACCTAAACATCTTCAAGGCCTCAGTACTCAGAGGAGAATGCTGGCAACAATGGTGGCTGTAAGCCCCTAAACACTGACTGCTATCTCCCCCATTGTATTACTGTCATTACTTTCCAGTGCCATCACAGGCAGAAGCAGAACTTCGGATTAAAAGAGAAGAATAATATGGACCCTAGCTCAATTTTTCACTCTGGTAGAAACCAATGTGTTAATTAAAGATACCCTTTATAGTTGGTTGGCACTATTTACATTTTTGTCAGTAAGTAAGTTTCTGCATACAGGTAATATTCCCCAACTTGGACAAGGTAGGCTAATAAGCAATGTTACAAAATACTGCTAGAGCAATTTGATTTATTCCTGAAAAGTCTTTAGATTTTCAATGTCTTTCAGTAATTTTTAAAATAAGACATAATTGAGCCCTGGCTGGTGTAGCTCAGTGGATTGAGTGCGAGCCTGCGAACCACACGATCGCGGTTGGATTCCCAGTTAGGGCACATGCCTGGCTTGCAGGCCAGTTCCCAGCAGGGGACTCACGAGAGGCAACCATACATTGATGTTTCTCTACTTCTCTCCTTCCCTTCCTCTCTAAAGATAAATAAATAAAATATTTTAAAAAATAAAATAAGACATAATTGATAAAATCCAAATATCAAATAAGTTAACAAAAGGAAAGTTCAAGAATTAATGCTTATGTATTTTTCAGAGTTGCTTAAATTTCAGTCATTTTATTAATTTCTTAGAAGTTTGGCAATGAGAACCCTTAGAAATCAATTTGCAGCAAAACAAACTATGAAAAGTTTCTAATATGTAAAAATACCATATTAACTTTAATCATTTTATTTCTATATATAAAGTTGTTTTTCATGAGTCTTTGTTGGCAAAGGTGACCTGAGGACTAGTGCTATAAATTTTGACCAGTCTTTGACAAAATAAAAGCTAAGAACAAAACTAGTTGGTTTAGTAAATTTAAAGGTTTGCCTTTTATTCAGAGATTATATCCTTTATACTTTTTGTAACATTAAAATATCTTTCTGTAAAAAATAAAACTTTTATAAAAAATTTAAAATGGTAATAGACACTACTAAATTTTAATTTTTCTGGGCAAAACCTAAGTTGGTAGCCTCTTATTATTATTCCCTCCTTTTGGGAAATTTGACTGGTTCCCCGAAATCAAAAGTTTTAAAACCACGGGCCTTTGGAATTAGACGTAAATGCAATCAAATCACTAGTTCAGTTATCTTCCCGTTGTGTGACTTTAGACAAATCTTTTCTGAGCCTTAATTTTCTTATCTGTAAACTGCAAAGTTGCTTGGAACGTTAAATGATACATCATTTAAATTCCTGGCATATTAGATGCAAAAAAAGGATCTTTTTTCCTTAAGTTAATTTCAAATACAGTTGATATACAGTACATTACTGTGTTCTTTTGCTTGGAACAGGAACACATGTATTTGATAATCTCTTTCTGGACCCTACAAATTAATTCATATTCTAGAGGGTTCCAATGCCTCTTGCATCATTAGAGATCATGGGTAATCGGTTATTGTCGGTGTAGGTTTTCCTGCACCTTCAGCCTCTCCTGCTCTACTCGTTTATCTTTTCTGTTCATAAACGCACTCAAGACTCAAAAAAACAAAAAAAAGTGTATCTACATTCCAACAACTAACTCTGACTGTGCTCTAGAATCAAACTCCCCACTATTCCTCCACTGGGCCCCAAATGAACTGTGATCTAAACTCTATCATCAAATTGTTAATCCATTTAGGATCACTGATGAATAACCTCTCATAATTTCAAAGTACACTGGATATTTCTCTGTCTTCAATTTGAAAAAGATCACTTAAAGACTATTGTTCTTTCCTTCCTTCTTGAAAATAAATTTCAGTTTTTGGTTTTCTGGTGACCGCTTCAACAGTTTTATTTACTTATTTATTTAATTAATAATTTAAAAAATTGGATATCTTTTGTCTTATCTGTTTAACCCACTCAATCCCACAGCTTCAACTACCACTTTGATCATCTTTTGTCTTCCTTGTCTTTTTATATCAACCGCACCCAGGGCTTTAACTACTGCTTATAGAATAATGATGCCTAAATCTAAAAACTTAAATCTCTAGCACGTCCTTTATTTAGGCTGTAGACCTGGATAATCTCCTTAGTATCAGCCTCCCTCCTCCACTTTTCACTCTTCTCTTTTAACCAAGGTCTATCTATCCCCTAAGTATCTCCATCCCTTCAGCAGTATCTTAGCCACTTTTCACTTAATGTTATAAAATCACTGGCTAGTATCTGTCTCATAACTCTCTAATCCACACAACACTGCAATTGGGTGACGTCATTTTCCTGATTAAAATCTTTCAATGAACCTTACCAGCCCTCTAGAATAAATCTGTTCTTCAGCGTGCCATACATGATTCCCTCACCCTCTCTGCTTCCTGGTCTCTATCCTTTTTCTGAGTACTTTCCTATCGTGAACTTCAGAAACACCCAAACCTATAAGAATTTTTGAGTTTTATTTGAGCCAAACTGATAATTTCTGAGAAGCAAAATCTCAAGGGATTGAGAAAATGCTGCAGAAATTGAATTTAGCCACTTATTTTGTACATCAGAATAAAAGGGGAAGTCAAAGGGGTTACAAGAAATTCACTGCTGATAGATTAGGGAAAGGGGGAGAAAGTGAAGGCGGGGAATCTGTGGGACTGGATAAAAATCAAAAAGAATAGACATGTAATTCTTTAACAATAGGCAGATATAGAATAGTTAACAGCAATTAACATATCAACAATGAGGGGATTTGTGGTCTCTGCCCTAGTGGGGTGATTGTGCTTTGAGGGGACCAGAAAAAATAAATTACTTTGATATTCCAAGGGTATGTTATCTTTGATGCAAGAGACAACACACAGGCTCAGTTAAGGTGAAGACTGACTGACCTTCCCTAGGTAGGACATGATACCTGCCTTGAACTGTTTTAGTTAGAAAGTTTTAATTTCAGACCACCCTATGTAAGGCGCACCATGCAGGTCAGGGTTAGTAAGTGACCCCTTTTTTTGGTCCACACTATTCATTCATTCTATGGAACATACTGTTCTCCTCAATAAGAGAAACATTCTTGCTTTTATGCCTTTGCACACACTGTAGCCATCTCTGTCGGTAAAATCCTCCCCCATTTACCACTCCTTTCTACAAATGAATAAAACAACTTTTACTATTTTTTAAAAAGCCGGCTTAAGTTTTAATTTTTTCCTCTAGGGGGAAAAAAATCTCCTGACTCACTCTTACACTGACCATATAATCTCTTCAGTGAAACTGTGTGTGTGTGTGTGTGTGTGTGTGTGTGTGTGTGTGTGTGTGCGCGCGCGCGCGCGCGCCTAAGCAAGCGTATATTAGGTCACGGACCAAAATGTTTCCTCATGGATTCTAACAGAGAAATTGAAAGCCATTTTAACCCTTGGGGATTGTATCAGAATGTCCTTAATGTATAATTTTTAAAAGTCCTCACTCCTATTAACTTTATTGTTGTAAATCTTTATTAAAGTGATATTGAGGTGTGTTAAAAGCAATGAACAAAATGTAACCTGTAGTGATTCAAATAAGCTTGGCAAACCAAGTGACTGATCAGCATTATTTTCGTGCTGATAATTTATGTGCAGAGAATAATTTTTACATTTAGAGGTGGGGGTAGCAAAGCTAGGGAGTGAGAAATTATCAGTACACCAAGCAGGATACTAACCAGAAACAACATATCTAGGTCACCGTCTGTGGATGGCATTTTGGAGAAAAGTATAACAGGAATTATTTCAACTGCTTTTAAAAACACATTTAAGATCAATCTTCTAAATTCAGAAACCAAAAAAACTATAGAAATTGATAAACTGATGTCTTCTAATTCTGTTCCTGGAGACATAGGCTTTACTTAAGGTTTGTTAGGACTGGAATGAAGAACTGCCTACACCAAGTTAATGAGGTTATTTCAACCCCTTTCTTATTCATCCCGACCTACAGTAAACATGTATTTACTTTCTTAACCTTATTTTCTTAATCCTGCCTGACTACATTCTAAAAGTGAATCTTAAATACTCTAAGACAGTCTTAATGAAAACAATCTCTGTAGCACTATGTATTTTTAAAGGTAAAATCTTTTTACTCTATTGCCAATTGTAACATCTCTTCCTTGGACACTGAAAAACTTTAAGATGGAAAACTGAAAAAGTAATTAACTATTATGTTGGCCAAAAAAGTTTGCTTTTTTCCTGTAAGAGGGCTCTAGTAGTGCACAGTTGTCTTTAAATGCATTCGAAACAATTTTGTTGGGTTGTTTGGTGACAGCTGTCGTATCAGTGTGTGCTCAAACAAAATCAAAATTGGTGAATTTTTGCGTAGCCATTTTAATATTGAAGATGGAATGAAATATGCAACATTGTTGGCATATTATGATTTTCATTTAAAAAAAGGTACAAATGCAACTGAAATGAAAAAAAAAAAAAGAAAAGAAAAAGTGTGCAGTGTATGGAGAAGGTGCTATGACTGACCCCAGGTGTTGAAAGTAATTTGTGAAGTTTCATGCTGGAGATTTCTTACTGGAGGATGCTTCACAGTACCGTAGACCACTTGAAGTTGGTAGTGAAACAATCGATACATTAATTGAGAAAAATCAATGTTATAACCACATGAGAGATAGCTGACATACTCCAAATACCCAAATCAATAAAGTTATTGGTAAAAATAAAAAAAATATGCCTTTTATTCTACAAAGAAAACCATATGGAATTTTTGGCCAACCCAATAAAATATTGTTGTGTCTTAATGATTCCCCCAAGGCCATGATCTAACAATATAAGCCACACAGTTTTGTTTTTGTAATTTAGAGTAAATCTTAGCAATACTGAACAAAAATGAGGAACACAGTGAAAATATAGTCAAATGTAATTATATCTGATCCAAACTCTCCTTGACATTGCGTCACGTAATGCCATTTAGCAGCTCAAATTCCTTCAAGTGCAAGATGATACATATCCATTGCCTCCATGACAAAGATGATGTGTAGTGATTAATAAGCTACTATCTATAATAATACAATGTGGAGCTCTAGCACAAAGACACTATAAATACAAAAACATTTTCTCAATAAATTTGCATAAAATGATCTTCAGATAAAACAGGTGTAAAGTTACTTTACAAATGACTATGTTAATTAAATATATTACTGCACTGACTGGTTCTTCTCATTAATATTTCTGAATGGGTGAGATAAAATTTATCAACTAAAGACAGATTATTACACACTATGATAAATGCAATGAAAATATAGAGTGCTACATGAGAACTAGGTGGGGGGGGTAAGAGGTAGATACTTTCACTTATTATCTCCTTTATCTTAATAATACTTTTCTCAGCTTATCATCTTTTATACTGAGGGAATCAAGACTTCAGGTTGTTAAGCCAATTAACTTGCTCAAGTTCACACAACTTAAATGGTAGAGCCAGGAACACAGGTTTAACTTAAAGATTACATTCTGTTCCACTCTTCCAAGATTTGCTTGCTAATGTCTTCTTCATGTACAGCTAATGTCCTTACTGCATATCTCAGCTCATTCTCCCCTTCTCAAATAAATCTACTCTAACCACCTTATTTAATACACCCCCTTTACCCTTCTGTACTTTTTCTTTAGAAGTATTTATCACTTTCTAACATCTATTTATTTATTTAACTGTTCACACTGTCTATAGTCCTCTGCTAGGTGGGGTAAAAGCTCTAGGAAGCTAGGGATCTTTGCTTGTTTTATAGATGTACCCCCCAAACCTACAATATTTACTAATTCACAGTAGACTGGCCCATTTTTTTCTTTCTCACTTTTCATTTTCACCTATGCAAAACCTTATTAACTATTCTTTTTTTTAAGATTTTAGTTATTTATTTTTAGAGAAGAAAGGAAGGAAAGAGGGAGAGAAATATCAATGTATGGTTGCCTCTGGTGCCTCCCCTGATGGGAACTGGCCTGCAACCCAGGCATGTGCCCTGACTGGGAATCAAACTGCGGTTGTTTCGAAGGCCCGCGCTCAATCCATTGAGCTACACCAGCCAGGGCTTGTTAACTGTTTTTGCTTTTAATTCTTGGGCAGACAAAATAAGTTAGGGCCTATATCTGAGTCAAATTAACATTAAAACAGTACTTAAATTTACTCTGAAATTATGTTTAAAAATTAGGGCCACTAAGTATCATTTAAAAAAATTGTAGCCAGATAAAAAGTGATGAAAAACATGTAAAATAAACTGGAATTTGGAGAATACAAATGACAGAAAATCAGTACTTAAGAATTCCTGCTCACTTTCTATGACGTTTTAGAGGCTGCATGGGAGGCACAGATGAAACATAGGAATCATAGTACTTTGAACCAGCGGTTCTCACAAACCTTAAGGATTTCTTTAAAATATTTATTTATTTTTTAGAGAGGTGATGGGAGGGAGAAAAAAAGGGAGAGGAACGTCAATGAGTGAAACATCAGTAGGCTTGGTAGGGTGCCTAGCAAGCACCCAAACCAGAGAACCAAATGAATGACCTTGGGCTTTGTGGGACAAAACCCAACCAATTTAGCCACATTGATCAGGGCTCAAAACTCACGGATTTCAAAAACCAGTTAAATTCAAAACAAAACAAAACAAAACAAAGCAAAAAACAACAACAATGTGGAATTACAGTTGCCAAATTTTAATTTTACAACAAAAGGACATTACACATAAAATGTAGTCTAGCAATTTTATCAAATACATTAATATAAAAATGACAATTTCAATATAAAAGTAGTCATTTTTACTGTGCAAATTTAGATACGCAAACACTTCATTACATAAAAATAGTTCTATGTAAATTTAAGATGTAATGTGAAAAAGCAAAACTTTTAAAAGAAGCTGTAACACAATCCACAACTTCAGGACAGAGAAGACTTCCTTTAAAGAGAAAAGGCACAATTATAAAAGATTAAACTTGACATTAAAATTAAGAACATCCGGTCATTCAGAGGCTCCATATTTAAAGTTAAAAAGGCATGCTAAAAATTAGAAAGATAGCCATGGAGGTGTAGCTCAGTGGATTGAGCATGGGCCTGTGAAGCAAAGGGTCGCTGGTTCGATTCCCAGTCAGGGCACATGCCTGGGTTGTAGGCCAGGTCCCCTGTAGGGGACACATGAGGGGCAACCGCACATTGATGTTTCTCTCCCACTCTTTCTCCTTCCCTTCCCATCTCTCTAAAATAAATAAATAAATGGAATATTTTTTAAAAATTAGAAAGAGATCTATGAAGCCTACCAAGTATTGCGAGAATATAGAAAAAGTATTTACAAATCAGTAAGATAAACAATCCCATTAACCGCCCCCCCATTAATTCATAGAAAAGGACCACTAATGGATAAAAATAAATGAAAGTGTTCTCAACTACAGCACTAACTGGGGAGATGCAAATAATACTACAATGAGGTACCATTTCATATTCCTCAAACTGGCAAAACTTAAGTCTAAAATATTTGGAAGGTAGGAAAATGGATGGTCCTATCCATTACTGAGACACATTGGAGAGAAACTGGTAGTTATCTAACAAAGTTGAAGAAGCAGCATCTATCTGGGTTCTAGAGCAAGCTACTGCTGCTACTAGACATGTCCCAGGGCAATCTTCCTCAATGTTGGCTGTTAGCTGTAATAATGAATGGGGGGGGGGCACTAACTGAATGGATGCCAGGGGTGCCAAGCAATCTTGGTGGGTACAGATAATGCTGCCTCATGTCTTTTGAAGATTCTGCTGGGCACTGATTTAAGGGAACAAGGGAGAGAAAATATAAGGTCAGATACTTATAAACAGAACTTAACACAAAATATTTGTGTTTTAATGCAGATGATTTTTAAGAATTCATCCACGGATTAAAGAGATGATCACACTTTCATCAACAGTGATGGCAAACTCAAGACACCTGTTTTAATCTGCATTAGTAGCTGTCCTATTCATGGTGATACTACCCACTGGTGCAAAGCAGCTGACTACTACTATTTCTTCTAGCAGTGCTTCTTAGACTTAAATGTGCACACAAATCCCCTGAGAATGTTGTTAAAATTCAGCATCTGAGTTAGTAGGGTAGGGCCTGATGTTCTGACTTTAACAGGCTCCAAGAATTCTGATGTTACCAGTGGTTGAGCCCCTGCATCTTATATTACTTTGCTATAAATTACTTCTTATATTTTAGTAAGCACATTACTTTAAAATATGAATGTTAGTTTATTATGAACTTTATTTTATGACAGTATTGGGGAAATTGCAAAATATTTCTATAAAAATGAGATATATAGGGTTGAGAAGCATGTACCTAAGTAAAACATATACAAGAATGAGCAAACAATTGGAAATAACTAAAATGACCAACCAAACCTGATACAGTCACACAATGTGGAACACATAGCATACTTTAGTAAAAATAAAGGAACTAGAACTACCTGAATAAATAGAAGAATCTTCGCAAACTGAGTGAAGAAAGCAAGCTGCAGGAAGGATATATGTCAATTTGGAGTTAGTGGTGTGGAATGGGGGAAAGGGTATAGGATTTAAAGGAGATATATAAAGTACTATAAGAAAGCTTCATCTTGTTTTGTAGTTTTATCTCTTCAAATTGGTAATGGGTGCACAGATATCCATTTATGTTGTACGTTGCCAACGCTTCTATCGCTGTATTATTTTTCTCATTTTACCTGAATTGGTAAAAACTTCTTGGGTCTAGCCAGGTGTTTGGAAAAATACTGATCCAGAGGTAAAGGATTCAGAACTAGATGTCAGAAAGCACAGCTTCAAGTCTCAATTCTGCAGCTTACAAATTGTGTGCCTTTAGGCAATTCAAATAATTAAATTCTCTGGGCTTTATTTCATTTGTTAAAAAAAGTCATAAACATTATTCTTCCTAACTCACAAGGCTGTATTTGAAAGGCATATAGGGCAATGTGTGTGAGAAATTTTTAATGGGGTACAAGACAAGAGGCAGGTATAATTTTTGTACAATAAGAGCAAATACCTGGATACACTGGAAATAAAATCTACTGGTAAATAAGCCAAACAAGTTAATTTGTTACTCTTTTCTTGTCATCACTGATTCTAAAGATATAACATCAACCTTAACATGGAAGGAACAGAGTTTATCAAGTCCTAAGTGGCATACAAAAGGAATTTCCTCTACCGAAACTTCATGCTAATTTTCACCAAATTGAAATTTATAACACCAAAACAAGAAAATTGAGCGACAGAGTACTCTTATCTAACTAAAACAAAGTCATATAACCAGAATAACTGTTGATTCCCACTGCCCTTTGTATGTAGTGAGCAGGCGGGTCATTTTTATTAGCCCTGTATCACAGAAGGAGAAACTGACTCAGATATTGGATAGCTGGCCTGGAATTACAGACCAATTCTAGGTCCATTTAGCTACCAAAAACATTTTGTCATGATACTTTATGGTAATTTTTTTTGTCACAGGGGTACTGAAAATTGTTAATGTCATTTCATACACATTTCAAAATGGGCAAAAACACTGAACAAAACAAACCCCTTATCTACTACCAGTACCGTACGGCGAGGGACAAAATTAAAACTGCCTAGGCCTGCTAAAAATCTAATCCCATCCTTGCCAATTAACCTTATTAATACTAGAGTAGGAGAAAAGAGAGGTCAAAACATGGGTGAGGGTGCTATTCATTTCCTCCACCTCAAGTCATATTGCAATTATTACACAACAGGGGTTCTACATTTTTTTTATTAGTGGAAACATAGCTATCTGCACTGCTTCAAGTAACCCACCACTCTCACTCCTAAAATAGAAATTTATCAACCAAGAATTGGACGGTCTTAAATTAGACCACTGCAATTATGGCTATTATCAAAACATTGGTTATTAGATATTAGACATTATTACCAAAGTGACTTTATGCTATAAAAATGTGAGAAACCTTTAATGAAGAAAAGTTCGTTTTAAGTCTCCCTATTAATGTAAACAGATGAATGCTATTACCATATGTACCTGACTTCTTACTCAAATTCATTTCGGTAATTTAAGTCTTACAAAAAAAATCAAATGAATCATCTTGCGGATCAAGTATTATTATCACAAAAAGTATCGAACAGGAATACCTTTTCATAAACTGCCAAAATTTAAAGGTCACCCTCTCTGTAGTCCGTTATTCATCCTTTTATTTACCAAATCCACCTTACACTAACTTAAATCAAAGCATCGTTTAAAAAAGTTACGCTTAGGCACTGGCAGAAATTTCCCCCTGGATCATGAATATAAGTTTTTTCTTTTTTTTTTTTTAAACAACACGCGGGGTTAAACTCTCTCTTCATAATACCTTCAAAACAATACAATCTAACTTGACAGAACTTTCGTTTCAGGGTTTAAGAAAATCCAAACATAAAGCCCAATTACCCAATTCAAAATTCCCGACGCATCTACCTAGAGTTCAAAAATAGGTAAGATTTAAGTTCACCCACCTAGAGAAAAAGAACCCTATCGCCCGACCGAAATACACAAATCACTAAGCACCCGGCAGATTCGATCTCAAATCGAGGCTGACACACGAGGACATTCAGGAGAAAGCTCTTCGGTACCGCGAATCTCATAGTGAACCTGACCTCACCTGTCGGTCCACAAGGAGAATGCAAAGGAAGTGATATGAGACCCTCTTCGGCGAGAAGGACCTAATAAGACCTTTCCTAGTCTGTCAGTCCGTCCCTCCCTGCCCCCAGATTCCCGCAACCAGGCAGACCCCTGGGACCCTACTCGACCTTTCCCTTCCACTGAACCACTGGAGAAGCCTATCCAAAATGCAGACCCAATCCGGAGGGGCTTCCCCGCCTTTGCCCGGAGTCCAGCGGGATCCCGGTCTCCAACAACAAAGACGCCTCCCGCTCCCTTCCCCCAGCCCAGCCGGCAGCTTCTGGCCCCTCGAACGCTGCGGCTCCGGGCCTAGCGCCCCCTCCTCAATCTCGGTCGCAGTGCCCCAGCGCCCGCGGCCTCACGCACCTGCACCTGAGGGACTGCAGCCAAGGTGTCTGGCAGAAAGGGCTGGGAGGGAAGCTTTGCCGACGCGCTGTCCTCCACAAGGCGCGATCCCCGAAGCTGCCGCCGCGGCTGGATTCTCCCAGAGTGTGGACGGGCCGGGCCCAGCAGGAGAGACGAGAGCTGCTGTCCCCGGCGACCGGACGAGTAAAGACGGCAGTGCCCCAGAGGGCCCACTCGCGCTCCCGAGTCCCGCCTCCTCGCAACGGCCCAGCTCCTCCACACAGGCTCGTGTTCTGCTGACTAACGGCCCCGGCGCAAGGCGCTGGAGCTGCCCCCGCCGCCGGCTGCTCTCGGGCCTTAGGTCCCGAGTGGCCGTGGTCGCAGCTGCCGCCGCCGCCACCACCGCCGCCCCTTCTGGCACTGCAGCCACCACCCAGACCCAGCCAGGTCTTTCTTCTCTTCAATCCTCCTTTCTTTCCTCCTTTTCAGCCTGGCAGCCGCCGGGCTCGCCCTCGTGGCGGGAGGAAGGCAGGAAGGGAAGCAAGGGGCACGAGCAGTGAGGACTCGCTCAGCCAGGAGTTGGTCACTGACTGGATGAAGATGCCAGAGCTGACCCGGGCTCCAGCCTGCAAGCTGGCCGGGGGAGGGACGCAGCCTAGCTTCGCCCGACTTTCACCAATCACAATTCGTCATGAGGAGTTGGGCGCCAGGAGAGGCTGAGCTAAGTCGGCAGGAGGCGGGGATTGCGGAAAAGAAGGGCCAATAGGAGTAAAAGTTCCCTGTACCTCCGCCCTGAAGAACTGCCCAGTTCGGACCAATGGGGGAATTCTCGCTTCGAAGAAAGGGGGATTTATACGAGGGGTTTGATAGAGATGTTAAGTGGAGGGAGCTAGTTCCAGCTCCGTGCTAGAGCCTCGAAGTTGCTGAAGAGCTGAGGGTGTCCTTTGACCCTCCTTACGGAGTCACGTGGGCTGGCAGGGGCGGGGCGGAAAAAAACCGGATAAGTTTCTTCCGGGTCAGTGACGGAAGCGTCTACTCCGAGAAGTAGTTTCTGGCGTCTTGATCTTATTGCCATCTTCCTTGTCCCAGCGCGTGGTGACTGTGGTTTTGGTGATGAGCTCCCAGAAGGGGAACGTGGCCCGTTCCAGGCCTCAGAGGCATCAGAATACGTTTAGCTTCAAAAATGACAAGTTTGATAAAACTGTTCAAACCAAGGTAGGAACCTGTTGCACGGAATCTGACTCCAGGAAGGAATGAGTGGTTGAGGGGAGGGGAGAGGAAATGAAAGGACTTGGCGAGGGCGAGTGTGGACCGAAGCCCAGAGTTAGTTTTGGCTGCAGTGCAACCCTTTCCAAAATGATATTCCCACACCCTTTCTTTGACCTGGATATGTTGTCTTATAAATGTATTTGGCAGTCAACACTTAAATAATACCACAAAGAGTGAATGGGGCCCTCGGCAAACCTAAATTGCAAGTGGGAAAATTGAGTTGTTTAACACTCCCATCTGGTTCACATATTTGCCGTAGGAGAACGAGGGTTATGGCTCGAGAGTCAGAGTTTGTACAAAGTTTATGCAGCAACCATTTCTTCTTGGAAAATCGTAAGCTCACAGATTTGTAGGAAGAATGTGAAGGAAGGATTGCTTGCTTTTAGCCCTAGTGCCCTCACCAACATAATGGGTAGAAGACGATTTTGTAAAGATTGTTTTGAGGATCGAACTGTGTGATTAATACATAAAAAGCCTGATTTACTTTTTATAAGTGATTTACTTTTTAAAAATAATTTATTTATTTATAAAGAGAGGGGAGGGGGAGAGAGAGGAAGAGAAACATCAATGTGTGGTTGCCTCTCACACATGTGCAATTGGGGAACTGGCCCACAACCCAGACATGTGCCCTGACTGGGAATGGAACCAGCGACCCTTTGGTTTCCGGGCCTGGTGCTCAACCCGCTGAGCCACACCAGCCAGGGCTCATTTACTTCTGCAGCAGGATTTCAGTAAGCTGGAAGAAAATTCAGACTTCCTATATTGCCAGAGGTCTTGGGTTGTATACAGCTACTAATTTGCTATAGGTGTTGCCCCTCCAACTTCTCCATAGTCCTATGAAGAGGAGATAATTGAGATTATCAAAGCCAAGGGCATCTTGGGGCCACCATCACATCAGGTAAACCTGATATCGCATGAACTGGAGTTCAGATTTACCAGATGTGTGATATGAGTGGATTATTTAATTTCTCTAAGCTGTACTTTAGTTTCAAATGAGAAACCTGGCAGGATAGTTGTGAAGCTAAACTAAATGATGTATATATGTGGTCTAGATCATAAGTATCCAAGAATTGATTAAGTTTTCAACATTGAGAAATTAATGTTGAAAGCAAACTATTTATGGTAACTTGTGGTCCCCTTTTCCTTTCCTCTTTCTGTCTTCACAAACTGTACAAATATTTAATTAGCACATTCCATGTACAGGGCCCTATGCTCAAGTGCATACAGTGTTAAAAAGAGTTGACTTTGTTACCCTGGCTGGTGTAGCTCAGTGGATTGAGCATGGGCCTGTGAAGCAGGGGTCGCTGGTTTGATTCCTAGTCAGGGCACATGCCTGGGTTGGAGGCCAGGTCCCCAGTAGGGGACACATGAGAGGCAACCACACATTGATGTTTCTCTCCCACTCTTTCTCCTTCCCTTCCCCTCTCTCTAAAAATAAATAAAATATTTTTTAAAAAAGTTGACTTTCTCTTGAAGGAGTTTATAGTTTCCTGAGTCATTGGACAATAAGCAAGCACAAAGATGTATAGTTATGAATTATAACAAAATTCTGATGAGGGAAAGAGTTTAGTAAAGAGGGATATTTTCAATTAAGTGCTCAGGGAACCTCTTATTTACCTTAGGTTCAGATTCAGAAAAAAACAACAGAACTGAAGCAACATTTGGGAAAAGTTCCCCAAGTTTGTGCCTACTGTCACTAGGTACTAAATAAAAAGATGTGCTGTTCACAATAGATGTCTCTCTGGCCCTGTGTGCTTACTGTAAGTTTTGGCACAAGCATGTAAATCTGATTGTTTTTCATTAAATGATAAAAGGCAGTTTTAATGCCTTTGTTGCTATAGTGTACCTTACTGCCCTTTTTGTGCTTGAGTATAAGACTTCTTGAGCTTGTACTTCTTGAGCTAGCAGTTCTTCGTAGATTTCTTGTACTTTTTCACTGTTCATTTTCTTGGTGTTATCTAGCAACCATGTTATTGTGGTCTTAAATCTTTTCTTGAGTCTCAAGTTTAGTCACTAAGTTTTAATTTCGCTCATTACTTTTATCATTAATTCCTTTGCTTCTTTTTAAATTGTGAGGAAGCCTCATTTGTCCATTGATATAAATACTGGGTGTTTTGTTATTGGAGATGGTGACAAAAACAGCAAGAAATATTTTGCTGAGGAAAGATAATTAGGTTGATTGTTCATCTATCTAATGGAAGACTAATAATTGGCTGCATTTATAGCAAATTCTGGAGCCAGCTAGATGCCACTATTTAAAGCCAAGATTTTGTCAGAAGCATCTGACTCTGACTTCATCCCTCTGCTTTATATTAGAGAGCTGTTTGATTCAGTGACATCTAAGAAAGGAGTGATAAGTTCATGATTCTCTGTAACTCTCCTTAAACAATTGTAGTAACAAAATAACTCCTCATTATTTTGTAGGAGTTCTGCATGATAGTTTTCCTTCTCCTTCTCTCCCAAGCAATTTGTCAGGACGTCAATGAAATTAGACGATGGATAATGACCGATGTTTTATTGGGAAATTTATATAGGTAAAGCACTCATTCCCAAAAGGGCAGAAGTGATAGCTGTCTTTGTATACTTGAATATTTTCTAGAACAGAGAGAATCTTGTTCTGTGGCATTCCAAATAGTCACACCTGGACCAAAATTTCAAACTAGCAGAGGTAAATTTTAGCTTAGTATAAGGGAGTTGTGTAATAGCAAGGAGCTTGCACTGTGAATTTTACACTTTACCTTTGCTGGGGTTATTTGAAAGAGGCCTCTATAGCCATTTGCCTGCAGTGCCCTCTTGGGACTTGAAGGGCAGAAATAGGGTGAAGTCTCTTCTAGTCATTTGGTACTAAAATGTAGATATTAGGACAGTCTTGTGATTCTTACTGGAAAGACAGTGCTGTGTAATGAGACGAATACTAGAATAAGAAAAAGCCACATTTTGACCCCACTTCTCTCATTTATTTTTGATCTACAATATGGGGTTAGTACTATCCGTTCTCATTAAAAATATTTTTAAGAAGTAATGGTACAAATACAAACTAAGTATAAAACATATAATGTATGTGGACTTGCATTTGCTCAAAGCCTAAAAAAATTAGAGAAGAAATGCATACTTGTTGAAAAATGTTGAAATAATAGAGAAATGAGCCCTGGCTGGTATGGCTCAGTGGATTAAGCGCTAGCCTGCAAACCATTTGATTCCTAGTCAGTGGACATACCTAGGTTGTGGGTCACAGCCAGGGACCTTTTGGTTTGCAGTCTGGCCCTCAATCCATTGAGCCATACCAGCCGAGAATTACTTTCATATTAAATAAAGTTTTTCACTATGACAAATAAAGCTGCAGTGAAGTTTTTGTATCACATACTTGTTTCACATCTGTTATAAAACATGCATCTACCTATGGGCATGGAGTTTAGCATAAAATACTGACTTCAATTGAAGCTCATGGGTTTGGTGGGTAAGGTGACAGGTATTAATCAAATAATCTCTCAAGCATTTTAACACAAATGGCAGTAAGGCCTTTGAAGGAAAAGTCTGCTGAAGGGAGCCCTGAGAGTATCTGACAGGAAGACATGATTAAGCTTGGAGGGTTAAAAAGGCTTTCCTGAGATGTGACGGATGCATAGCTTTTTACTAAATAAAATGGAAAGAGCATATAGCATCTTCTGAAGGATGCTATTTTTTTATATATGTATTCAGCATTGTTTTTACTAGCATTCCTAAAATGTTAGGGCTCTAGGATTATAATGATCTCAGTAAGGCAGGGGTCAATTTCATGGTGAAATTACTTTGGAAATACTAAACTAGATTTTACTTTTAGGGAGTCATAGTATACGTTAGTATAAGGCACTCAGTTGTTTTACAGTCTAAGTTGACTTAAAAAAATTAAGTCAACCAAAACTTGCTCGCCTGGGGAAACCTTTGGTTTACGTAATGCCTACTGAACTTGAACTAATTTTGCGGGAGGGGGTTACTCGATTTTGGGAAACTCTTGTCTTTACCTTGAGATGGAAAAGGAAAAGGAAAATTGATGGCTATATACTCTAAATAGTTCTGGAACTGTTGTTAATAACATATTTTATATTTGTGTGTTAGTCACTGTGCACACTTCATGCACATTATCTGATTTGATCTTCAAAATAGCCCTAAGATAATGATATAATTATCCCACTTTACATATTGGGAAATTAGAACTTGGGGTAAATGATGTGTCCAAAGTTATATAACTAGCACACAGCTATCCATTGCTTAGGTGAGATGTATCCTAGGAGATCTCGTAAGACAATTAAAAAAGAAAGCCTTCCTTTGTTTATATGTTTGGTTGTCATTGATTTTTAATACTGTATTTTTGTGCATAATGAAAGCAGTATGACACCAGTTGAATTTATGTTAAGTGTATCTTTCCGCAAATTGACTTGTTATTAAATTCAACATAAATTTTTCAGTTGACAAAGTGACTTAGTCTCTGATGTGCTGGGTCTTATAATATATGAGTACAGAAGAATATTATTCCAAATAAAAGTCATAGTATTAGTGACTATTTGCTATCGTGAATATTTTGAAGTATTCTCTATTATTTACCTCTCGTGTCCCCCTCGCCCACAGCACTAATTCATCCATGCTTGCTATATTCCATATCCTACATATTCAAGGTGCTTTCACTTGAAGCCAGTAAATCGATTTTCTATGTTTCTTAATGTTGAGGCCTACTGCAATATAATTGTTTTTTTCTACCTCAGTCTATGTTTCCTTTTTATTTTTCTTAAAGATTCTATTTATTTTTAGAGAGAGGGAAAGGGAGGGAGAAAGAGAGGGAAGGAAACCTCTATGTGAGAGAGAAATATTGACCTGCTGCCTATAGTGCCCCAACCTGGGACCGAACTGCAACCCAGGCATGTGCCCTGACCAGGAATTGAACAGGCGACCTCTAGCTTTGTGGAACAAGGCCCAGCTGAGTCACACTAGTCAGGGCTCAATCATATATTTTAGATATTTATTTAATATGCGGTGAATGACAATGGAAAGTAATTTGTTTTAATTTGATTTGTGTTAAGGGATAGTGGAATAGTACTATACTTACTTTTAGGTTATGCAGTTTTGTAATTAAAGTGTCAATACTTTTTTCTGTAGGAAGTTAAATACTATACTACACTATTAGAAATATTCTCAGAATTTTTCATCTAGGTAAATTAGTTCACCCGAGAGAGAAAGTCATTATTTATATTAACTCTTCCCAAAACAGTTTATTTTTCATTTAGGGAAATGCTAGTGGGGAGTGGAGCAGTTGGACAAAGAACCTCAGGGCTGAGAGTTAAGCTGCTGTGGCGTTTGTCGTTTGAAGCTGTAGGACTCTTTCCCCACCTGCACAAGTGTTAATATGAGGTCACAGACAGGTATACAGGGAACCCGGCTGTCCTCACAACCCTGCTGCCAGCTCACTCCATCTTCAGTTGTCCTTGCTCTTTTTCTCACCATTGAAAGGAAGAAATGAGAAGAGGATAAAGAAATAGCTAACATGCTTAAGATTCCTTGCTGATATTTTCCTTATCACTCTAGGTCAAATAGCACTTAAATATAGTGAATAAATGTAATAAACATTCCTTTTCTGAACTTGTCTGATACGTGCAAGGGCTTCTAGGTGAAGGAAATTATCAGTAGGATTTCTTAGTTGCTAACTTAAGCAGAATAGGAATTTATTGGAAAGATACTGAGCTGCTCTCACAAAGCTTAAAAAAAGTATTTGTTTATTTGATTTGGGTCTTTTTTTTTTTCCTGTCCCAGATCCCCAGGTTGGCCATTACTACTGGGAAATTTGCTTCTCATTTGGTTTGGTGCATATCTAACTTGATGCAGTCTTCCAAACTTTCAACGGGCCCTGCCCTAACCATTCCAGTTTGTATCCTAATTGATAGTTCATTATCATCAAATAGAGACATAGTATTGAAAATAAAATTTCCCTCACTTTCTTGCCCTATCTATATTTCCTTGTAGTCTTACATAATGATGTTTGCTGCACCATCCCCCGCCCCAGTAGAACCCTTTCTCCCACTGCCGCTTCAGTCTATTTCTTCCTCATTCAGAACCCCAGCTCTTCAGAAATACGTACCATCACACTGTTATGCCCTCCAGATCTGTCCTTACTTTATAGTTATGCCTCCTCATTTGTACCTGGCTCACTGCTTTCCCACAATTCCTGTCACGTTTAGTGATTGCTATATCCACATGGATAATCCAATATTTGATCTCTCAGCTTTAAATTCCCCCCACCCCCACTTTGGAAATCTGT
The DNA here is from genome assembly GCF_021234435.1 of Artibeus jamaicensis. Taxonomy (NCBI): domain Eukaryota; kingdom Metazoa; phylum Chordata; class Mammalia; order Chiroptera; family Phyllostomidae; genus Artibeus; species Artibeus jamaicensis. The sequence continues at coordinate 35,913,105 of NW_026522030.1, read as the reverse complement.
GGTCAAAAACCTTAAACTCTCTTATTGCTTATAATTGCTCCACTCAAAGTTTAAAACTTTTTTTGGAAACTAGACGCGTGGAAAAATAGGTATCTGGTTTAACCTTAAAAACCCCCCAACCCCATTTTGTGGTCAAAACTTTAAACTCTCTTATTGCTTATAATTGCTCCACTCACAAGTTTTTAAAAAAATATTGATTACCATCTCTTTCTTGGTTTCCTTATTTCTTAGATAGATAGATAGATAGTCCTGCAGAAGTAAGGCCTGCCCGAGTGTGGTTGGTGGTGTAATAAATAATATGGGTGTAATAGTTTATAGTTGTAATTTGAACATTTTACCTACAATGTCATATGGTGTGCTAGAATGTGATACTGTTAAATTATAGAATTACCTGCTTATGATTTTGTAATAAAAAAGGCGCGTTACCTGATCTTGTATTTTTTGTTATGGACCCTGTATTTTTAACTTCATTGGCTACTCTGGTCAGCACTTCCACTTTTCACTGTACTTCATTCATGCCCCTCTTTTCCCACCTTACCTAGCTTGGAGTGCATGCTCCATTAATTACTGCTTTTTTTGCATATATCTCAGTTCCCTTATTCTTCTTTCCCTCTGTGGTATTTGCCTGAGAGAATCCTAACCTTGCTTTTAGATCCAGCTTTCTGTTACCCTATCATCACATGTACCAAACTGCCTGTATCTGTACCCATATATGCTGCCTTTCTGTTACAGTGGGTGGAAGGCCTGTCTCTCCCGAGTCTAGCCCTTCTACTTGAACACTGGAGTTCTGTCCATAAAGGACTTAAGGCTCCTTAGTTGTTACCCATGTTCTCCTGCATCATCAGTCTTTCCATCTCTAATGGGTTATTTCATTTTCTTAAAAAAAACTCTCCTTAGGGAGAATCCATGTTTGTTTACAGTTTCACCCTATATTTTCATCCTCTTAATAGAAAAACCTCTGCTTCTCTACTTCTTTCCCTCCCATTGCTTCTGTCCCCGTTTCAAATGGTAGGTTTTGTCTCTGGGCAGGGGGAGCATGTGACAGGCAACCACTTGATGTTTCTGTCTCACCTCAGTGTTTCCTTCTTCCTCTCTCCCTCCCTTACCCTCTCTCTAAAAATAAATAAATAAAATCTTTAAAAAATAGCCAATGGTTTGATCTCAAGCTGTCAATTAAAATTCCAGCATTAGTCAGTTTAAGCCAGTGTTCTTATAAGCAGATGTAGTCTGTTTTACTTTCGTTTTGGTCAAGTTACTTTGAAGAATAAAAAATTTTGAAGGGTACATATTGGGTAGGAAATTTTCTTGTCTGTTGTCAGATTTCAGATGTTTTTAGATTTTGGGCCAAAGGTATCAAGCTCTTGTTTAAGACTGTCAGTATGGTGTGGTAGAAGACATCGATCTTGGAATCAAAAGATTTAGGTCAAATTCTCTGCTATTTACTGGCTGTATGATCTTCAACAAATTTCTTAACCTGTCAGGGTCTCAGTGGGTTTAGCTGTATTGTGAGAGTTCAGTAAGGTTTATGGAAATGCCCACATGGTACCCAGCATGAAGTATTCTGTAAATGCAAGTCCATTCCTTCCCCTTAACTAAGGTGTTCATCATGCTCACATGCTGCTCCCTCAGTGAGTGACTTTCCTGATGAATCCTGTTGGAATGTCTCTCTCCTTCCCTGTGGCATTTATTGCCCTCACCACACATATGGTGCGTGTCATACTAGTTACTGGTATGTAAGTCTTGGCTTTTGCTCTCACACACACATACAGGCATATTCTCTATCTCTTAGAGAACAGGGACTCAAGTATTTTTTAACTACTCATGGAGTATAATATGCACCCGTAGCAGCAGTTCTATCCTGTGCGATGAAGGAATGGAAATCAAGTAGTTCTTACTGACATTGTACAGTGGATTATTGGTCTTTGCTAATTCGCCTGTCTTTGTTGAATCCCTGGCACTAAGAAGATATGAATCCTTCAACAAGTAACTACTTTGAAAAGTGGAGGAGAGGTAAACATGAAGCATTTTCATTTCATAAACTTCTGTTGAAGTATAACATACAAACACAGAAAAGGGCCAAAATCATAACAGAGTTAAATGAATTTTCACGAAGTGGACACAGTCGTGTAACTCAATACCCAGGTCAAGAGAATGTGCTGGCCTCTCCTCATTACTACCACTCTCTTTCTGAAATGTAACCATGATCTTGAAGAATATGAAATGCTTTACTTTTAAGTATATTTTATTGATTATGCTAGTACGGTTGTCCTGATTTTTCCTCCTTTACCTTCCTCCACCAAGTACCCTCCTTCCCTCCATCAATCTCCCCTTGCCCCTTAGTTCATGTCCATGGGTTATGCATATAACTTCTTTGGCCTCTCCATTTCCTATACTATTCTTAACCTCCCCCTGTCGATTTTGTACATACCATTTATGCTTTTTATTCCCTGTACCTTTTCCCCTATTCTCTCCCTTCCCCTTTTCAGCTGATAACCCTCCAAATGATCTACATACCTATGATTCTGTTACTGTTCTAGTTGTTTGCTTAGTTTGTTGTTTTCTTAGATTGAGTTGTTGACAGTGTGAATTTGTTGTCATTTTAATGTTCATGGTTTTGATCTTTTTCTTAAATAAGTCCCTTTAACATTTCGTATAGTAATTGTTTGGTGATGATGAACTCCTTTAGCTTTACCTTGTCTGGGAAGTGCTTTATCTGCCCTTTCATTCTAAATGATAGCTTTGCTGGATAGAGTCATCTTGGATGCATTCCCTTACTTTTCATCACTTTGAAGACTTCTTGACATTCCCTTGTTACCTGCAAAATTTCGTTTGAGAAATCAGCTTATAAGCTGAGGGGACCTCTTTTGTATGTAACTCTGCTTTTCTCTTGCTGCTGTTAAGATTCCTCTTCATCTTTAACCCTTCTCATTTTACTTATGCTGTGTCTTTCTATGGTCCTCTTTGGGTCCAACTTGTTTGAGACTCTCTGTGCTTTCTGGACTTGTATGGCTGTTTCCTTCACCAAATTAAGGAAGTTTTTAAAAATTATTTTTTCAAATAAATTTTCAATTTCTTGCTTTTCCTCTTCTGTGATTCCAATGTAGACACTTTCGGAGATGTCCCAGAGTCTTATATTCTTCACATCTTTTCGAATTCTGGATTCTTCATTCTGTTCTGGTTGAATGTTTTTTTCATCCTTGTGTTCTAAATCATTGATTTGAATCCCAGCTTCCTTCCCTTCATTGTTGCTTCCCTGTGGATTTTTCTTTATTTCACTTAGTATAACCTTCATCTCTTCTTTTATGAAGAAATGAAGTTGTTGCCATACACAGTGATCTCTCTGAGCATTCTAATCACCAAGGTTTTAACTCTGCATCTGATAGGTTGGCTATCTCCATTTCATTTAATACTTTTTCTGGGGTTTTGTTCTGTTCTTTCATTTGGGCCATATTTCTTTGTCTCCTCAATTTGGCGGCCTCCCTTTGTTTGTTGCTGTGTATTAGGTAGAGCTGCTTTGACTCCCTGTGTTAGTGTACCTATTAAGTTGTGTGTGGCAGAACCTTAGGTATTTGCCAGGGCTGGGCAACCAGCTTCACTGCTTTGTGGCTCTGTGCAGGGGGAGGGCCTAGAGAGGGGACTGTGCTGCTGCCTGGCCTCTGGAGGCTTGTCTGCCATTTGCCCCATTTCCTGTCACTTCACCCACTGCCCGAATGCAACTGGCAGCCTTCCAGCTGATGCCCTGGTGTTGAATCCCAGAGTGGGCGGGTTTGCGTAGGTTTTAAGACAGTATGGACCCTTTAAATGGACTCTCCTGAGTAACCAGCAGTTTCTTTTGTTGCCCTAAACCCCACTGGTTTTTCCAGCCAGACGTTATGAGGCTTTTTCTTTCTGGTGCTAGAACCCTGGGGTACATGGTCTGGTCTGGAGCCGGGATAGCTCTCTCCCAAGGTATCCCTCCCAATTTTTATCCACCACACAGAGATGTGGGGCAGCCATCCCCCTGCCACCACAGCCTGTCCACACCAAAAGGTGTCCTCTCTGCCCCAGCTCCCTAGCTGCACCCCTCCTACTCGTCTGGATGAATGCGGCTTCCTTAAATCCTTGGTTGTCTGACTTCCATACAGTTCTACTTTATGGCAGTTCTGCGTGGTTTTTGTTTTGAAGTTAGTTGTGATTCTTCTTGTGGTTGCCCAAGGAGGGGGAGCGTGTCTAACTCTGCCTCTGTCTTGACTGGAAGTTCATGAGTATGAAGTATTTTAAAATAGTCACAGCTTTTGAGGGCCCAGGAGAGAGAGAGGTACAGGTTTCAGGTGACCAGCTTCTCCTTTTGGAAATGGTGTTAGTAGATGTAGTTAAGCGTCCTAATGCTTATACTAATTTTTTGAAATGCTTATAATACTTCTTTGGCTGAAAGAAATTGTTATGATTTGATTTCCCAACAGTGATTAATATGGTATCTGTAGGATTTTTCACTTCTAAAAATACCAAGAGTAAATTCGAAGTTCCCCATCGCTTTGGAGCTGATTATTTCAACCTCAGTCCTAACTGTCTTCCAATTTATCTACTTGGAAGGTTGAATAACATTTTTAGTATTTTATGGTATACATTTTCTTGGATATCTTATCAAGTTGGAATAGTTGGGTTAACATTCTAAAGTTAATATAATTATTCAGATTTTGTGTTTGAACTAAATCATATTTTTGCTGTTTTGTTCTCCTTTTTATTTGTTTTTGCTTTGGCAGAGTCTTATGCCATTAACAAGGAAGTAGTCTTGTAGGTGATGGAGCTATGTATGTATAATAATTTCTGGTGAATATATTCTGTTAGCAGTAGAAGTCTGTTGTAACCTTATAGTAGTCAGATCTGGTTTTAATGGTCATTTGGTGATATAGGCTGTTTACAACATTGTGAATATGAAATACCAAGCTAAGCTAGGGATTATTTTAAACACTTTTTTTTATTGTTTTGTAAAGATTTATATGTTGGTAAGTGCTTAGCCATCTTTTATCAAGTAGCTGGCTTGTTTTGAAATTACTCATATCACTGAAATCATCAATTTGAGTAATATTTAACATCCTGGTATATATTCATATATGTGAATGTTCTATATACCATTATTAACCTTTATTGTAAGACATTTACCATAATTTGATACCATGTTTCCTGTAAACTTGAAAGCTTATAGGACATGGAGCTAGATCTAGTTTTTAATAAAGTTAAAGTAGTCACGTGGGCCCTGACTGGTGTGGTTCAGTGGGTTAGATGTTCCTCTGCATACCACAAGGCTGCAGGTTTGATTTCCCATCAGAGTACATGCCTGGGTTGTGGCCCAGGGCCTTGGCTGGGGGCGTGTGAAAGGCAGCTGATCAACATTTCTCTCCCTCTCTTTTCCCCTCTTCATCTCACTCTAAAAGTAAATAAATAAAATCTTAAATAGTTAAGTGGGATAGATATTATCTATCATCTATATTAAAATATTATCGTTGCTTTTGCATATGGATGCTGTTGCTTTAATTTAAACTATTATTGAACCATGGGCAATTCCTTGACACTCATATGATGACTTCAAGGGCAACTGTTCCCTAGTAAATTTAAATAGAAAACTCCCTGATTTACGGTGGCAGTTAACTCTAATCTTAAGGCTTCTGTAGGGACACCTTTATTAAGGCCTTCTTTTAGCTACCAAGTAAGAGAATTAAGTCAAATTTTACTTAGGCTTCTAAGTCAAGATTGTTGACTGAAAACAGGCATTTATCTTTTTGTTTTCCCTGAGTTTCGGTGAAACAACAGAATAAAAAATAAAACTACAATATTTGAAAACTGAAAAAGCAGAAAAGAACACTAAGTAAGTTGAAGATATAAAATAGATAGAATTAAATTGATACAGCTAAACAGTTTCTGAATCTGTGATACAATACAGATGGAAGTTAAGATTTTTCCAGTAAAACTCTAGTTTTAATATGTGACCAGAAGATGTATAAGGAATTTATGAAGATGGATAGCTGTTCTAAATTGAGCTTGCGTATCACTTTAGACTTTGATCTGAAACCTTTTGAGGACCTACTTACCTAAGATTTAATAATGGTCTTTGAAAACATAAAATGCCTTTCCTATTCTATGACACCTTTGCAAATTTGCCATAAGTACTAGAGTGACTTCTCTACTGTAAGTCATGGCTGCCAATCAGCCCTGAATCAGTGGTGATTCCCCCTCAATCCAACCACGAGCCCAGTTTGAAAAAGCCAGCCAGTTAATCTCTTATTTTAAACACCACTTAAACTCGAGCAAATATTCCTGGCTCTCCAAATTTACTTCATGAGCATTACTTTCATCTCTCCAGCTAGATTTTAAACACTGTGACGAGGGCACTGTATCATAAATCCTATGAATCCTTGAGATGCCTAGTGTAGTGCTAAGTACATGCTTATACTTTTTCAGATTGCTCCTACAGACAGCAGAGAGATAGCCATAATGCATGCTGTATTTAATCCTAACCTGTGACACATTTTATAGCCTGACATGTCGGAAGGAGTCCTAAACTCAGAGTCAGGGCAGCGTCAGGAGTAGACTACTCTCTGACTCCTGGTGTGGCCACTGAGTCACTCTCTATAACCATGGATAACTTATATCAACTCTACAAATTAGAGTAAAAATAAATGAGTATCACTTTCTTCCTTCCACATAGTGATGATTTGAGAATAAAATGAGAAGTATAAGATTTAAAAACCTGGAGAATTAAAATCAGATTTTAAAAAATCTGGACAAACAAAATGTAGCAATATTTTGTTATAGGTGATTTGCATTTGTCATTCAGAATATACCTTAATTTTATCTCGTAGCTTTTTATATTCTTGTCATCAAAAACATCTTTGTTTTCCTTTTAAGAATGAGTAAATACTGTCAACTGAGGTTAGGTAGGTCATGTGCGAATATTGAGCTCTGAACCAAGTGAATCATGGCACAAGCCCAATTGTTTCCTGATGTGACTTGACCCCTGAATCAGTTGTCAGTGTACATAGGTTATACGTGTGACATACTAATGTGACCAAAACAAGACAATCGTGTATCTTTGAAGAAGTTAACTAGCTTCAGTATGGTAATTATACTTATACTCCCCCCAAAGCAAATGACTTACAATATTGATTTATTTTAAAAGGTAAAATCATTTGGTTTGTGGACATTACCAATTATTATGGTTGAAAGAGTTAAATCCATAAACTTCTAAATATGCTAGTAAGAGGAAGTGAATATGATTATTCTCGTTTGTTTAACATTGTGAAACAAAGTCAATAGTTTGTCTCTTTTAAGATCACTCACTTGGGGCATTCCAATCCGGTTGAACAAGATCTCAAAATGTGACTAACTTTTAATGAGTGTGAATAAAACCACGTGTGCCACCTCATGACACGACACAACTGCTGCTTGAGCTTTTTGCATTCCATTTGAATTGTATGTAGCTAGCACGTGTGGCTTAGCACTTGGTTTCCCTTTACTGTTTAGGACTTAGTTGAATTGAAGAATCTGTGAGGAATGTGATAGAAAAGTAAGACCTCCTCTTTTACAACATTGCTTAGCAAACGTAAATTTTGTTTCCCTAATTAATTTTTTTTAACTTTAAATTTCATCTTGTGTTTTTAAAACCAATAATGTATACCACTGCAGGGATACCGTGGGAACAAGCCAGTGAGTGGCTTTGGCCCTCTGCAAACAGTAGACTGGTGTTAGAATTTAAGTTGAAACACAGTAGAAATTGATATGTGTACTCTGCCAAATTGTGAGCTGTTTTTTTTTTCTGCTAATATTTAGAAACCCTTGAAAGCTGTAGGAAAATACTTTCTACTTGTCACTTTAATAGAATGCCCTAAACTGAAAGGCATCTTTTTATGGGTTCTGCCTTTGCTGCTCCTGATTAATTATGTGACCTCAAGCAAATCTCTTAATTCTCTGAGCCTCAGGTTTCTCATCTGGAAAATGAAGATAATTATGCCTGCCCCAGCCACAGGAATCTTCTAAAAATAGCAGCAGAGAGAATTTTTATAAAGGATTAGGCATGAGGTTTATAGACATATGATAGTAGTCTTTTGTGTAAAAATTATTTGGTTTGTTTCATTTTAAAGTTAAAACCAAAAAGACCTGTTTTGTAATAAACCACGTGAACCCTACGCATGCTGTTATATAGACACCTGGCCAAAGTACAGACATGTCTCATGTATGTGAAGTCACTCGAGGGCATGAGTAAGCAAAAACACATTGACCAGGAACTATAAACAACCAGGCAGAGAGTTAAATGATAAGTACAGTAGAAGATCTCTTGAGAAGAGAGAAATCTATTTTTTACCTCATATGTTATTTACCTCATTAGTTTTGATATAGACATTCTCTGTTGGGAGAGAATGTATTAGGATCTGTCTTCTCTGTCCTTCCCCAAAATAATCATTACTGTCCTATTAATTAAGATATACTATTTTCTAAATTTGATGAGAGTAACATGAGATTGTGAACAGTGGAGGCAGAAGCAAAGGTTGAGACTCACTGATCTAGAAACTACCCAGATTTCCCAGCGTGTTTATAATTTTAGCTTCCCTAGGTAGTTGAGATTGGGTCTGACATTTGATCTTATAACTAAGGCAGGATTGACACATAGACAAGAGTGAAGAAGAAATTCCAGCTTTCCATGTGTTTAAATTCCAGGACAAGGAATAAAGACCAGAAACTACTGACATAAATTCCATTTCCCTAGACCATGAGGAAATGAAAGTAGAAAATAGATGGTTTCTATACAGTGCATATGATGCCTGAATTAAGGCACTTTGGAAACAGTGAGAAATTAAGGGGAGTTATTTTGGGGGCTGATGCCTTTTAGTATATAGCATTTTGGAAAAGCTTCTTAAATTAGCATGCAAATAGTCTACTCACAACACTTTCAAAAATTAAATCACTTGTTTGGAAATGAGAATGCATCTTCTCAAAGAAGTACTCTCAGTGGTGAAATTAGAAATCAGTCTGAGATTTAGTTTCTAAAATTGAGGCAATATGGAATAGTAGGGCAAAATAATGTCATTTGCAGTCAGAGTCCATGGTCTTGAGCCCTTGCTGTATTTCTTTATAGATGTGTAATCATAGGTATATTGTTAAACCTGTCTGGATTTGTTTCTTCTTCTGTAAAACACTAGTAATATTATTTATTCTCTAAGGTAGTTGTTAGGAAATGATATAATTAACTGAATATTAGTTGATAAGCAGAATATACTATATAAAAATTTTTAAACAATATCCAACATTTATTTGGTACATACAATTTACCAAGGAAAACATAACTATAAGATAGATAATGAGGCAACAGGCAGAGAGAACTCACTAACATGGAGGTGTGATTTGAAACTTGTGCCCAAATTCACACTGTTAACCTCCATGCAGTGCTCCACAAATACCTTTGTAGCTGACAGCCATAGAAACATTAAAAAAAATAATTTGTATTTTACAGTTACAGTTGATGTATAATATTTTATAGGTTTCAGGTATACAGTGCAGTGATTAGACATTTATATAACTTTTGAAGTGGTTATTCTGATAAATCTGGTACCCATCTGACATCATAAGTATAATAGCTTAATATTATAAGCTATTATAATATTATTGATTATATCCCCTATGCTGTACTTTACATCCCCTTGACTATTCTGTAACTATACCAGTTTGTACTTCTTAATCCCCTTACCTTTTTCAACCATCCACCCCTATTCCCTCCCACCTGGCAACTCTCAAAATGTATTCTGTGTCTATGAGTCTGTTTCTGGTCTGCTTTTTCATTTATTTTGTTTTTTAGATTTCACATAGAAGTGAAATCATACAGCATTTGTCTTTCTCTGACTTACTTCACTCAGCACAATACCCTCTAGATCCATCCATGTTGTTGCAAATGGCAAAATTTATTAATGTCTGAGTCATATTCCATTGTATACATGTACCGATTCTCTGTCCATTCACACATTGACTGACACTTCAGGTCTGCAAAGTTTCTGTTAAGAAATCAACTGAGCGTCTTATGGGAGCTCTCTTATAGGTAACTAACTGCTTTTTTGTTGTTGCTTTTAAGATTCTTTGTTTTTTACCTTTGGCATTTTAATTATTTTGTATCTTGGTGTGGGCTTCTTTGAGTTCATCTTGTTGAGGACTCTCTGCACTTCCTGGACTTATGTGTATTTTTCTTTTATCAAGTTAGGGAAGTTTTCAATCATTATTTCTCCAAATAGGTAAATAGGATCTGAAACCCTTGCTCTCTCTTTTCTCCTTCTGATACCTCTGTGATGCAGATGTTATCTCTTCATGTTATCCCAGCGGTCCCTTAGACTTTCCTCATTTTTTTAAATTCTTCTTCTTTTTTTTTTTTTTTGCTGCTCTGATTGGGTGTTCGCTGTTACTTTGTCTTTCAGTTCATTTATTTGATTATGCTTCATCTAAACTGTTTATTCCTTCTAGTGTATTCTTTTTTAAAAAATATTTTATTTATTTATCTTTAGAGAGGAAAGGAAGGAGAAAGGGAGAGAAATATCAATGTATGGTTGTCTCTCATGAGTCCCCTGCTGGGAACTGGCTCGCAGCCCGGGCATGTGCCCTGACCAGGAATTGAACCACGATCCTCTGGTTCGCAGGCCCACACTCAATCCACTGATCTACACCAGCCAGGGCCCTTCTAGTGTATTCTTCATTTTAGTTAGTATATTCTTCATTTCTGACTGGTTCTTTACAGTTTCTGTGTCCTTTTTTAATGCTGTTGAAGTTCTCACTAAGTTCCTTGAGCATCCCTACAACCATTGTTTCAAACTCTGTATTTGGTAGTTTGGTGACCTCTGTTACATTTAATTATTTTTCTGGAGATGTCTCCTGTTTTTTCATTGGGAGCATGTTTCTTGTTTCCACATTTCGATCACCTCTCAGTATTTGTTTTTGTGTATTAGGTAGATTTGCTATGTCTCCAGTCTTGGTAGGGTGACCTTACGTAGTAAGTATCCTGTAGGGCCCAGTTGCACGTTCTCCCTGGTCACCAGAGCCAGGTACTGTAGGTGAACACTCCCTTGTGGGCTGTGTGCACCCTCTTGCTGTCTGTATTTGAGCTTAGATTGCTGTTGGCATGTCATTGGTGGGATTGACCCCCCAGGCCAATCAGCTGCAAGGACCATCCATGGATACAGTGAACAAGGTGCTGTACAGGGGCCAACCCCATAGAGCAGAACTTGTATGTATAAATTTTATTTATTATTGTTTCTACCACACTAACTTGTAGTGTTTCAACTGTAATAATCATAACTTTCTAAGGAAAAATGTCACCTCTTTAATAATAATACTCCCTGTGGCAGAAATGAGAGGAAATACATTCTCTCTAGAAATGTCCATTTGCAGTAGCTGTCTCAGGTAGTGGTTCTTAAATTTTGGCATGCCTAAGAATCATCTGGAAAACTTGTATAAAATGAAGAATTACAGTTGCTAGAAATTCTCAGTTAGTAAATCTTGGGGTTCAGTCTAGGAATCATCAAGCTTAAGAAGCTTCACAGGCGGCTCTAACGTGCGTGCTCCTCAAACCACACCAAAAAATGCTTTGGAAGATGGCAGTGTATGTAAACGTGGCTTGCCTCATCACACATCTATATCAAAATTACAACTAAACTATAGAACAAAAATCATTTAAAACAGAAATCGAGATGAATGGAAGTCCTACAACTATGGAATTAAAGAAGAAACTGCATCAAGACTGGTAGGAGGGGCGGAGATACAGAATGGGCTAGTCCCACACCCATATGTGGCAGATCAAAATCAGGAGGGAGGTCTTAGGAGCCAGTGGTCCCAGCCCCACACCAGGCTCCCAACAGGGTTCCAGTGCCAGGAAGACAAGTATCCTGGCTGTAAAAATCAGTGGGGATTGAAGCTGTGGAATATAGAAACTTCTGGAGTCCCAGGCAGTTTCTTTTAAAGGGCCTGTGTACATACTTGGACTCATACCCTCTGAGCTCCAGTGTTAGGGTAGCAAGCAGATTGAAAAGCATCAGAGACATATGGGCAGCAACTAAATTGTTGGCATCAGGCCAAGAGCCGGGGGGCAGCTTTCTTCCAACTTGAAGTGCTGGCCGAGGCCGATGTTCCTTTCTGAGCCCCCCTCACAGAGCACCAGGGCTGGCTGGCAGGTGCCGTATCTGAGATTCCATCAGTCTGGCTCACACTGGTTGCCCCACCCCGATGATTCCCTAGGGCCCTGCCTCACCCAACTTTCAGGCCCATCCAAGCTGTTTCCAGTGGCTTTTCCATACAAATGACTTGTCTTGGACCATGCTTCAGATTTTCTTAAATTCTCTCAAACAGCAGCATCTGGCTTCAGCAAGCCCCATACCTCTCTGTGTAAATTGCCCCAGGCCCAGCACCAGCAGTAGCCAGCCTTGCTTCATAGCTTCACCTCACATGGACACCTCCAAGCCCAGCAGAAGTAACAGCCACCTGCAGATTGCTTTCTAGCTTATGCTGTGTGACCCTGGATAGAATACAGGTGGTAGTTGACCTTGGATGTGCCATCAGCAATCAAGGCTCAACTGGAGGGTATATGTAGCCCACACTGAGTGCACCTTGAGTACCCAATTTGGGTAATAGAGGAGGCTGTGTCACTGTACCTTAACAAGGACACCTACTACATGAAGCCACATTACCAAGATTGGGGGATGTAGCAGCTTTTCTTAATTCATAGAAACAAACAGAGGCTGCCAAAATGAGACAAAGAAATGTGGCCCAAATGAAAGAACAGAACAAAACTCTAGAAAAAGAACTAAACGAATTGGAGTTAAGCACTCTACTAAATGCAGAGTTTAAAACACTGTTTATAAGGATGTTCAAGGAACTTAGGACCTCAACAGCATGAAAAAGATCCAGTCAGAAACAAAGGGTACAGTAATGGAAATAAAGAACAATATACAGGGAAACAACAGTAGAGTGGATGAAGCCAAGAATGAAATCAGCATTTGGGAATATAAGGAAGCAAAAACAACTAATCAGAACAGCAAGAATAAAAAAAATTGAGGATAGTGTAAGGAGCCTCTGGGACAACTTCAGGAGTATCAACATTCCTATCATGTGAGTGCAGGAAAGAGAAGAGAGAGAGCAAGTTATTGGAAACCTATTTGATAAAATAATGAAAGAAAACTTCCCTAATGTGGTGTAGGAAACAGAGATATAAGTCCTGGAAGTAGAGGGAGTCTGAAAAGAGATGAACTCAAAAGAGGCCCACACCTGCACACATAATTAAAATGCCAAAGGTTAAAGACAAAGAGAGAATCTTAAAAGCATCAATAGTAAAGCAGTTACTGACCTGTAAGGGAGCTTCCATAAGCGTGTCACCTGATTTCTCAACAGAAACTTTGCAGGCTATAAGGGAATTGCAAGAAATATTCAAAGCGATAAAAAGGAAGGACTTCTAACCCAAATTACTCGACCCAGGAAAGATATCATTTAGAATCGAAGAACAATAAAGAGCTTCCCAGATAAGAAAAAGCTAAAGGAGTCATCACCACCAAACCAGTATTGTGTGAAATGTTAAAAGGTCTTCTTTAATAATAATAAGATAAAAATATGAACAATAGCCCTGGCTGGTGTAGCTCAGTGGATTGAGCACGGGCCTGCGAACCAGAGGATCACGGTTCAATTCCCAGTCAGGGGACATGCCTGGGTTGCAGGCCAGTTCCCAGCAGGGGACCCATGAGAGGCAACCATACATTGATATTCTCTCCCTCTCTCCTTCCCTTCCCCTCTAAAGATAAATAAATAAAATCTTAAAAATAAAAATAAAAAATATGAACAATAAAATGGTAATAAATACATATCTATTAACAATTCTTTAAAAAAAAGAACAGAAACAGAATCATAGACACAGGAAATGTTTTGATGGTTGCCACATGGGAGGAGCCCCAGGGGATGGGTAAAAAAAGTGAAAGAATTAAGAAGTACAAGTTAGTTGGTGGTTACAGAATAGTTTTGGGGATGTAAAATCCAGCATAGGGAATAGAGTAACCAAAGAACATAGGCATGATCCAATGACACGAATAACGGCCTGGGGATTGCTGGGAGGAATGGGCAGAGCTGGGTGGAGGGGGGGTGCGAAGGGGAAAATACTGGGACAGTTTTAATAACAAATGATAAAATATAATTTAAAAATACTCGGGTAATTTCCTTCTTATTTGATACTCAAATTGATGGTTTGATCTACGTGACCATCTCTCCAAGGATCATATTCTCCGGATTTGTGCATTTAGGTGAATGTTAGGAAGATGGGAGAGGGAGGGGTTGTTATCCTAGAAGCCCGCCCTCTCTGAGTTCTTTCTTGCTCCAAAGCATCCCCCTGTCTGTAACCACAAGTTCTCAAGGTATTGTCTGTGCAACAGAAGTTCCTGAGTTATACAGAATCACATTCTCAGAAAATAGAGCCTGGAAATTTGATTTTTGATAAGCTTTCCCGGTGGGTCTTACGTATCCTGAAGTTTGAGAATTATCTTAAAAGTCACTCTTCCTGAGAGTCTTGGTTTTGCACCGAGTCTGTACTAGTCATCTCTTTTCAACCATTGACTGAATCTGGAATTTCTAGATGAAGAATTTCATCTTTATTACCTGCCATGCCTGTGTCCATCTCTTTATCATCACTGCCACAGCCAAATTTAATGTTTTAGTGTATCATTTCTACATTACTGTGGCAATTTCCTTACTGATCTCTGTACTTCCCTCTGTCTTTTATGGCTGCTTAGGATCTTGTTCAGTCAGGTCCCTTCCTTCTTTAAGACTCTAAATTCTTTAACTTGACAAACAAGTTCTCTTATAATTTAGCTCATTCCTCCCCTTCTCCACACAGTGTTGTCCAGCTGCTCCTCACTGCTTGCGGTTTCCAAAAGGACCGTGTACTTTCTCATGCTTCCCTGGGGCCTTCCTCGTGCACCACACTGGGGCTTTGATAGGTAGAGGATGAGCCCCACGGCCCTTTGTTTTTCTGCCCGGGTAATTTCAGCACTGCCTGCTTCCTGGCTCAAGGGCAAGCACCTTACCTCTTTTTTTAAACCTGTATTCCTAGACCTAATATATGCCTGACCACCTACTGAGGTGCTCAGAAATGAGGACCTGAAATTAGGAAGTTGTGGGGGATGTGTGTAGAAGACAAAGTTCGGGACATTGTGGAAAAATTGATTTGTCAGTATTGGCATTTTTGTAAAATGAGAGGGAAAGCCTCAGGTGACTTGAGATTTTGTACTAGGGCCTACAAGAAGACTTTTTAAAGATGAAGTTTGGGAGAAATGGGAACAGATTATGTTGCTAGGAGAGTGATTACTATTTAGTCCATGAATTCAAAGTGTTTCACGATTTTCTCAAGGAGGAAAATGGTTATCTCACATGACTTACAGAGAGACATCAAAACTGGGAACATGCCAGTAGTTTTGGATGTAATCCTCATTGAGCTCATTGCTGAGGCTGTAGTTATAGGTTCATTTCACCAAGAGTTGAAATAGTGTGAATAGAAAGGAGTACTGAACAGAGACCAAGGTTGAAGACACAGACACAATGAGAGTGAGTGAGCTGATTAAATATCAGGAAATGGATATTTTTAAAGGGGAAGAAGAGGAAGATATGTTAGCAAAGGCTCTTGAGAAGGAGCAAATGGAGTTGGGGTTACAATCCTACTTTGTAAGGTGAGTCTTTGTTCAGGAAAGACAAAAATACTCCTTGATAAAACCATTAACATTTTGGTCATTTACAGCAGAATGCTGAGAAAGAAAAGGTTTACTTCCCTTAGAACTGCTCTAACAATAAGGCTATTTCCATTTACAGAAGTTGTTCTTCGGTTACTTACTTACTAAATAGGTCCTATAGTTAATAATGAAGACGTCTCAAAGGTAATTGAAAACACATTATCTTAAAATACTAAGTAGCCATGTATTAAGTATTGAAAGGCAAAATGTTTCTTGTCAGATTACTCCTTCCATGTTCTGCTTATAATATGCTTTTAACATTGCATTGTGGGTCTTTCACTAAAAAATGTTTTTTAACATTTATGTCATTTCGAGTTGTGCCTTTTAGAACAAATTGGAGAGAATTAAAAGTCTTCATCCAGATTGCTCTTTGTTTCAACTGTCCACACCTTTTAAAGATGTGATTAGTTTATCAGTGAGTGCATTGATGTAATTATTAAAATCCTACAGAAATATTTGCTTGCTATATACACAGCATCTACTTGTTTGAATTTTTCTTAAAAACAAATGAGTGAACTAGAGTATTTTGGGGGAAAATGCTTTCTGAATAGGTTTCCCTATTGCTGGAAGAAGATATTGCAACAGTGTGTTTCTGCTTTAGGCAGGTGTGGCTCCATTTCAGTGTCAGTTTTGCGTGAAGGTTGCCAGTGAAAATCCGTGTAGTTTCCTTGGCTGCTGAAATAAATCAGTAGGTACTTTGGGTAGATTCTACATAAACCCTTTCTGTATAACTGAAGCTGACAATAGCTCTACCCACTTACTGAGAGAATAGTCCTCTGTTTGGGATGATTAGAACTCATTTTATATTCAGTCTTTGGATGAAAATGCAGTTGTTTATTTTCACAGATGTTACTTGTTAAAGATTTCAGCAATAACAGCAACCAAAAAAAAGTGGGACAGGGAATCAAGTATTACTTCTTAACTAGAAAAAGCTTATGTTGTAAGTATATGGAACACGTTTTTTATAAATATGTAGTGTTTTTTAAAAGCTTTTTATGTATTTATTTTTAGAGAGGGGAAAGGAGGGAGAAAGAGAAAGAGAGAAACATCAATGTGTGGTTGCCTTTCACCTGGCCCCCCCTGGGGACCTTGCCCGCAACCCAGGCATGTGCCCTGACTGGGAATTGAACCTGCGAGCCTTTGGTTCACAGCCTGCACTCAATTCACTGAGCTATGCCAGCCAGGGCACAAGAGGAATATTTTAAGTATTTCTAGTATTTGTTTTTCCTTCTCTCAGTTTGATATTGGTGTTTTATGGAATTAGGAATGTAGAGTCAATAGAGGAAGGTGGACTATACTTCAGGGAAGAAAATTAATAATTTTAGCTTGTGGTAGAAATATACCTCACTCTTAGTACCTTAGGTATCTTTTGATTAAAATTTTATGTAGTAAAAAAATCAAATATTGGTAACTCAAATATTTATGTTTTTATGAATATATGTATGAATGTATATATATCAAGTATTATAGATAACTAGGATAGTATTTTGCTTAATGGAGATTGAGCTGATTTTTTGTGAAAAATTCTTGTAAAATTGATATCCAATCTAATTAGCTATATTGAACAGATGTAGTTTTCTTAAAAAATAAATTTAAAAAGTCTATAGTAACTTTAGTTTTATATGTTTTCCTTAAATGACAATAAAACTAGTTTTACTACTAGAACTCCCTTCAGAAGTATTTCTGAGCTATTTCTATGACTAGCTCATTTTGTGAAATAAAATACATAAAAATAGTAAGACAGTAAATTATCTAAAAAAGTATTTCTTATATGAGTATCTAATAGATATTTAAAATGTTACTTCTTATCACATTATAAAAGTTTGTAGATTTGAAAGTTTTAAGCGGCTAGAACTCAATATTGACATTTTAGGTTATATAGGTGTGGTATTTTGTCTAGTAAATGTAATATTAAGTTGATTATAGCAAAAGTATTTTTAATTCCCTTTTTTCAAAGGAAGATGTTTATGTCTTCTATTATTTTTAAAATTTCAGCTGCCTTAATACAAAAGCTAGGCAAATTTTTACAGATGATATTAGGAAACATTTGCTTCTTCAATATCCAAATAATTGTGTACTTGATTCAAGAAAGGGACAATTATTCTTTACTATGAGTTTTTGTCTCTGATAAATACCTCTTATTTTTACTGTCTTCTTGAAATGGGACAGAACTTTTATGTGCAAATATAATATGATGAGAATTTACAGATTCATTAGAAATTTCCTGATGCATATACCATACGGCATTTAAAAAGTATACATTCAGTCAGATACTGGAAACTACAAAATTGTCAAATTATAGGGAATAGGTTAAATAAATTACAGTGTTTTTCTGAGAGAATATAATGCAACCAATAAAAAAACATGCTTTCAAGCTCTGGCTGGTGTGGCTCAGTGGATTGAGCACCGGCCTGTGAACCAAAGGGTGGCAGGTTACATTCCCGGTGAGGGCACGTGCCTGGGATGCAGGCCAGGTCCCCAGTGAGGGTGCCTGAGAGGCAGCCACACATTGGTGTTTCCTCTTCTCTTTCTCTCTCCCCCTCCCTCTCTAAAAATAAATAAAATCTTTAAAAACATACTTTCAAAGTATGTATGTATACATATGTATACTGGTGTGAACAAATTAAGGACAAAACAACTTGTAAAACATGCAGAAACAATGCATATTTCTGTAAATATATGTGCTTGAAATGCTAGAAAGAAATATAGAATCTCACTGATGAGTAGTCATTTTTCATAATCTGTATTTTTATAAAATTTCTATAATGTGAACACATATGTAAATGCTCATGTTCACATTGAAATTTTATAAAAATATAGGTAAAGAAAAATATAACTGAGGGACGTCTTTAATAGTGTCAACAATAAAAATAAAGAAAAAATGTAGCAGGCTTTTTGATTGAAATCAACAAACTGATTCCAAAATGTAAAGCAAAGGAATTAGAATAGCTAAAATAATGTTGAAAAAGAATGGCTGAAAGATGCATAGTACTGATTTTAAAACCTTAAAGCTACAGTGATGTGGACAGGGTAGTGCACTGGTGAAAGAATAGACGCAGAGATTAATGTGGTAGAATATTGTGTTCAGGAATAGACCTACACATACTTAATTTTTTAAAATATTTTTATTTATTTTTAGAGAGAAGGGAAGGAGAAAGAGTGGGAGAGAAACAGCAATGTGTGGTTGCCTCTCATGTGTCCCCTGCTGGGGACCTGGCCTGCAACCCAGGCATGTGTCCTGACTGGGAATCGAACCAGCAAGCCTTTGCTTCACAGACCCGTGCTCAATTCACTGAGCTATACCAGCCAGGGCACATACTTAATTTTTGACAAAGATACAAGTGCGGTTCAATGTTGATGGAACTTGGACATATGTATATTATTAAAAAGAACCTCTATCAGTATTTTGTACCATGTACAAAAATTAACTTAAAGTGGATCATAGACTACATGTAAAATGTAAAATTACAGAACTTCCAGAAGAAAACATAGGTGAAAATTTTCATGATTCTTTAAAAACTTTTGGACTTGAAATGAGAAGGATGGTGCTTGGAAGAATTAATTGAAAATTTGTTTTTTATTTAAATTGGAAAGATCTCAGGAAAAATACTGTTAAGGTAATGAAAATAAAAGTACAGATTGGGGGGATACATTTGCAAAGCACTTATCAGTAAAAGCTTGGTAGGCAGAATATATAGTAAGCCCTCACATGTCAATTAGAAAAGAGATAACCCAATTAAAGAAATGAGCACAAGGTTTAAATAGACCTTTCACTAAGGAAAATACACGATGGCAATCAATAAGCACAGGAAAAGATGTTCAACATATTAGTTGTTAGGGAGATTTTAAATAAAATCATAAGATATTTACATACATGTATTTGAATGGCTAAAATAAAAAAATATATATATATATTATAAAGTAGTTTTCAGCATCAACATGTTGCTACTGATGTTATATTTACAAGTTACTCTTGCTACCTTCTTGGGAGTTGAAGTCCTTGCCCAATTTCTTTTTGGAATTGCTGTGTTACATTACCGAAGATGAATTTTCTTGACAGCAGAGTATTTAAAGCAGGGATGACATTTGATATAAAATATGTTGTATGAATTAGTGGTAACCAAGACATTTTTAAGACTTCATATCTATATTAAGTAGGAGTATCTTTTGATACAGCTTAAGTTTATTATAACTTTAAAAAAAAAGGATTCACTGGAAAATAAAGTTTTCTTCTTTTACTAAGATTCTTAAGTTCAGTGGAATCTTCCATTGAAGATCTTTTTCTTTTAAAGATCTGGAGAGTAGGTAGTTAAATGATCTTTCAAAGATTTTGTTCTTACAGAACTAAGTTTTGAATTTATGTTTGGGCATGCTTGCATCTTATCATTAATAATCTTAATATAAAGTATCCTTTAACATAGAGGTCCCCAGCTTCTGGGCCACTGCCTGACCGGTCCAGTCTTGTTAGGAACGTGCAGCCCAGTGGGAGGTGAGTTTGAATGGAAGGCACTTGAACCATCCTGAAACCATCCCCCCTAGTCCGTGGAATAATCGTGTTCCCCAAAACCCGTGCATGGTGCCAAAAAGGTTGGGGACCATTGCTTTCCACAGGAGGATTATACTATTGTGGGGGGAAAGGAATTTGAATATCATTCAGTGCTAACTAATACAATCTTTCACCAGGGTTTTCTGTACATCATAATTTTTTCAGAAATGTTAACATTAGAACAATGATATATTTTACTTCTCTTCATTAGTTTAAAAAAAAGGTTTAAAAAACAAAATTTTCTATAAATAAATAAATAAATAAATAAATAAAATTTTCTAGCCCTAGCTGGGTAGCTCAGTTGGCTAGAGTGTTGTCCTAATTATGCCAAGGTTGAGAGTTTGGTTCCCGTCAAGGGACATACATGAATCATCCAATGAATATATCAGTAAGGGGACCAACAAATAGATGTTTCTTTCTCTCTAAAAATAAATAAAAACATTTTTCAGATGAAATTCTCAAGTAAAATTCCAAATCTAACTGCTGTTGAAAATCCATTTTCATAGAATCTACAACCCTGAGGAATATGCTAAAATTAATTGCCCTAACAGGGTTAGTGATAAACATCATTGCCGTGTTTTCTTGCCCCAGGCAGAATGATTCCTAGAACTAAGACTTAGCTTTCATTGTTCATGTATCTGGAATTTAGTTTTTGTAGTTTGCCAAAATACAGTAAACAAGAAGTACAATTTTTTCTCTTTCTGAAACTATTTTTAAGTGATTTTACTATTCTCACTCTGACTTCCATTCATTTCTTAATACATGAAAATCAAGTTTAAGTTTTGGTAGTGCCTGTTAGTCATGTGAGTTCTGTACAGCATCTCCTTTTATACTGCCTCACACATCACTCAGAGGACAAGTTCCCACAAAGACCTGTTTTGTTCTACTGTTGATCCACCTAAAGAAACCAGTTTCAGAACTATGCGTAGCTTTGTAAATCAAGATGAACTGGTCAGAAACTGGTTACAGAAACAAACGAGACCAAATAATGCTTCCTCATTGACAAGCCGAGTGTCATATATAATAAAATTGCAAGTAAAGAAAAGCTCTACATTCTAAGAATATTCTAATTAGAAAGTTTATATCCTATTCATATCATAATCATAATCAAGTCATTCGCTTGTTCCCATTTTTAGAGTTATGAAAATCTAAGTGTAATGCTTCTAGTAAGATACTGTAGGCTACAGGAGGCGGTGAGAACAAGAGATGAAATGTGAACTTCCGTTCTGGGTATTTCTTAGCATTAGAAGAGGGGTTTGATATCAAGCACAGATTTCCTTCTTTTGGCCATAGTTAGCAGACCACAGCAGGAAGGAATATATTGGCATGCGGAATGTGTTTTCCCAGGGACTGCATCTAAGTCAGGAAGAAAGAAATGCCCAGTTCATGAGTAACAGATTTATATTTTTCACCAGAGTTAAATTCAGACGTAATATGTTCACAGCTTAATGTATGGTGTTTGAAAATACCCTTGAAATTTTTTTCCTGTGAATAAAAGTTTTCTGAAATTATTTTGCCTGCTTGTTTAGAACTTTAAAGAGTAACAAGCACTGTTGGGAAGTTTTGTTTCGGGTAATCACTGAACATTATACTTTTATTTAACTCAGAATCAAATGACCCTCCATAGAATCTGCTTTTTTGTGATGCTTTTCCTCTTGAGAACTGAAAACAAAGAAAACTTAAAATGTCCTGTACTCATTCTACTTATTCAACATAAGACCAGGCTTCCACTGCATCTAAGTGAGAGAATTCTCAGAGTACTTAGTGCAAATACTTACTGTAGGTCCTGAATCAAATGAATTATTTAAAAAATGGGTTTCCCCCTCCTACAGCCCTTTTCCCTCCACAGCTGCTTACATGTGCATATTTATTTTTCGTTTTGAAGAAGCCAGATTAGTAAGGTAACTTCTTTTCTTTTTCCCATTAGAACTTATTTTAATAAAGACAAATTACAAGGTAACTTTTGTAAACCATTTTTTACATGAGAACGCAACAGCATTAAGTTGAATGATTAAATGCCTTCTGGCTCGCAGGGGCTTCTCCCTGGCAGTCCCTTCTCAGCTTTTAGTCCCTGCTCTGCCCTGCAGACCAGTTAGGACTATCTAATTTCTAAGTCTAACTTCTTATTTCTCAGTGGTAAGATTCGAATTGTCAAAAGAATAGTCTTGAAATAGGAATTAGGTTTTCTTATTTATTATTGCTTTTTTATTGAGGTATAACTTACAGTAAAATGCACATATCTTAACTCTACAATCTTAAGTTTTAACATATGTACACATCAAAATCAATGGTGGGGACTTTCTCAAAATCCTCCTGCCAGCCGGTTAAAGCATTTCCTAGAGATGTTACTGACTACAGCATTTAAGAATCTTTGGTTTGTAAAAGGCAAATTGAGTAATGTATGTAAAAATACATATCATAAAGTATTAACACATTACAGTTAGGTTACTATGTTTTTTAATTTAAATATCTTATGTGCCTTTTTCATGGGGTTTGTAATGCTGGCTCAGATGAAATTCTCAATTTACTTTTTTTTTAAAGAAAATTAATGAAAAACTTCATGATGGAGTATGTCAGCGCTGTAAAGAAGTTCTTGAATGGCGTGTAAAATACAGCAAATACAAACCATTGTCAAAGCCTAAAAAATGGTGAGTTAAGTTCCTTAATTGCCTTACCAGTATTGTATGTACCATTTGTTTGCTCTTTCATTCCACAGTTTTCAAAATTGTATTCAAATTTTAAGGTAAATAGAGAAGAGATTTCATTCTCCCGTGTAGAACTTATCTTACATGCTGACTCCTGCTTTGTGAAGGAAAGTAGATTGAAAAAGTCAATTGATCATTTCCTACCGCGTTCTTCTATAAATAAATAATGCACCATTTTTATAGACCGTTGTTCATAAAAGGTGCGTTAGGGCAGAGAGGAGGATATTCGTTTTGTAAAAATCCACCTCCCACTGATGAGGTAACAATATTTACTATGGATCATCTTTCCCAAAGGGTCTTAAAATGGGTCTGACTTTTTAATGCAACCCATGAAGATTACTGAAATGGCTCAGATGAACTATCATAAATAAATAGCTAGATTGATCATTTATCATTTCGTTCCTTTGAATACTTGAGTTTAAATGAACAGGTACTAGATTTTGTTTCTCATTCCTCTGTCCCTTTTCTGCAACTCCGGGATTTTGCTTTAGCGACAACCTTCCATGTGTCCTGGTGCTGCTTCCTTAGATCCTTCGGCTCAGCTGAATAAGAACTGTATTGGGGGTAACTGCTGCCTAAGTGATCATTTTAAAATAAAAGTTACATTAATATATGCAATGGTATTTTTACATTTTGAGTTTTAATTTGGTAGTTTAGGTATTAGCTATTGAGATCATAGTTGTTCATTGTTGCTTTATTTTCCTTTTAGTTTTTGAGTAGTGGCAGCTTCTGTAAATGTGTTCTCTCTTCCTTCCTAGGAGGAAATTTACTTAGTTTGGAAGGTTAGCCTAAGAAGTAAATATGATATGACCTTTGCTGTTTATGTGTTTTGAAAAAAAAATCTCACATATTTTACAAATCTATAAATCAAGCTATAGTGTAATTTCTTGAGAATATTTACCAGTTTTGAACCTTTTATTTTGGGCAATTTATTTTGCTTAAGATTGCTTCTTTTCAATATTGAAAGGTAAAGGTCTCAAGGAAGGATAGATTAACTTTAGCTATTTAATATTTTTTGTATTATACTTTAATAAAAAATTTTTACTACTTATAGGTATAGTTGACCCCCCTTTTATAAATTTCTCTTTGCTATTTTAAGGTAGTTGTTTTTTTGTGATTTTTTTTTGTGTGTGTTCCAGTATTCCCCCTCAAAGAAAACACTTTGAAACAAAGCTAATGTCTTTTATGCTCACTGGCCCAAATTATCAGTAGGGAATTTGGCAACGGTTAGTGTCCAATGCTAGATATCCACGATTGAGTTAACTATTCTGTACAGTCGAAACTAGGTACTGGTCATGCTTATAGAGAATGTAGGTTTAGTTAATAGACCTGAGATAAGATTTGTAACTTTCTGAATATTTTCAGCAAATCTTTCTATAAAAATGTATTTAGAGATCATCACACTCCATTTTTCTATTGGTATTGTTATCTCCTAAAGGAGTTTGTGATTTAGGTAACAAATATTTAGTTAGCCATAAGAGTTTAATAGAGTAGTATTATAACAAAGGAAATTATTTAAAAGTGTCCCCGCCTTGTCCATTCTTTGTATTTTAATTTCCTATCTTTTATGTGCTGTATCCTGTATATTTATCTTCATTGTGAATATGCCAGTATGTGAAAGATTATTGTATTGTAAATGTTGTAGATGCTATGATTTTCTGTAGAATTTCTGAACTTATTTATATGTGACAGTTCTTGGATTTTCCATTTTTGTGTGTCTATATTGCTGTGAGCTTAATATTGTTTCTGCTCGAGAAGAATTTGCATACTTTAAATCCTGGAAGTACAAGTATTCTTTTCAGAAGGAAACTCAGTTTAAAAACTGTGAACAGAAACAGTGTTAATAGCAAATCTTATGTTTAGTTCTAAAAAACATGTAACATAATAACCTAAAGAATGGTTGGCTGTGGGCACATGGACCCAGAGGCCACCAACTGTGTCCTATCTTGGAGTCATTGAAGTTCTTAAGAGTCAGGTAAGTTCATGGTGATGCTGCCACTACCTGGGCAGTATAGCTTCACCCAGAGGCCTTTGAATGACCTCAGGAGCTGCTGTTCCACGTCACCATGAGGCAGATGAGGTTAGCCATAGAGTAGCTCGTCATGAGTGCAAAATCAGAGAGATGAAATGTTGTATAAATACCAAAATGTAGATAACAGGACATTAAAGCCTGAAGGAAGGTCTCTAGGAATAAAGAAGCCTTAGATAATGCAAAATAAATGATGGCTAATGAGAGACTAACAAACTACTAGTCAAAACACGGTCCAAGCATATTACCTAGGAGGCTACCTTTCTGCCCCAGAGCATTATAAATTTCAGATTACACTGAACCTGTGACACATGAGGCAATTTAGAAAGCCTAGCTTTCAAACTCCAACCAGGATTGAGTCTTTAGAAAGTATTACTCATCTATGTCCACCTGGCTTTCTCCGCATATTAAGACTTGACCAACATTGTAAAGGAATTTAAATCCACTGATGAAAGAGGCTGATGGTAGTGAAGGGACCAAGATTCTGCCATCCTGAACCTGCTTTTGGGCATGTTGATTTTAAGCTGTTTTTGTAAGAAGCAAAAGGCCCAGAAGGAACCTTTGACCCCCCCCCTCCCTTTTCTGCTCCAGATTCAGAAAAAGCAGCTCCAGGAAGGAGGTCTTACGATGTTCCCCTTCTCCTAATTTGTATTAAGTGTGGTAAACAAGACAACTTCAGGCAGGTGCCTGTTGGCTAGATACCCTCTGGGTCCCATTGTTTCTGCGTCACCCAGCAAGGATTTTTCTGCCATGTGTGTTTTGTCTCCCTCAGCTCCCTGTGAATTGCCCATTCTCACTTCAGAAATTGAATAATCTGTTACCCACCCTGCTTTTCTCCTTTTTCCAAAAATGTCTTATATACCCAGTGTTTTCCTGTGAATTCCCCCATGTGCGTGTATTGTACTTGTATTTCTTCCTGTTAATCCGTCTCCTTTAATTTTGTTGTTAGCCCAGCCAGAAGCACTTAGAAAGTGGGTGGAAAATATATACATTTTTAGACTCGCCACAGTGGCGGAACTTGTACTGAAATTTGAAATGTTTTGTTCAAGCTAATCACTTTTATAAATTAAATTTTCTCTTTGTTGGGATTTATGCTTATTTATATACAGCTTCCTTTAAAAAATACATGCATCTAGAGAAACAGATGTTATGTTCAGGTACAGAAATGCCCGAGCTGGTACCTAGAAACTTGTTACACCTTGTATTTTAGGTAACTAAGCAATCCTTTTCTCCTGTTAATTTAGAAGTATGGTGGTCAAATACCCAGACTTGTGCTAGACTCTCAAGCCTGCTTCTTTTTTCTTCCTACCCATAAAGGAAAAATCAGCACTACTACAGTGCTAGAAAATATTTAACATGGTCATAGTAGTAGAAGAGAACGGAGAAGCTGGCATAAAACAGCAGGCCACAAATAGATTAGGATCTGAGCTTAGAATCGGTTCTGTAAGACCTCTATCAGTAGTTCTCAACAGAAAAGGGGGAGAATTCGGCTCCCCCGCCCTACCCTGCCGCCTTCATCCAGATACATTTGTAAACGTCTAGAGACATTTTTGATTATCCTGACCAGAGGATTTGGGAAGGCTGCCACTAGCATATAGTGGGTAGAGACCAGGGACGCTGCTAAACATCCTACCGTACACAGGCCAGTCCCCACAGCCAAGACATAACCACCCCAACTGTCTATAGCGTTTGAGTTGAGAAACCCTGCTATGTATAAAATGAATGTTCACAAGGTCAAGCCACAGAAACGTCATGTATGTTGTAGGGGGCTAAAAGCATAAGTACTTTTGCTCTCAACTTCTACATTTTTCTAGGTTGGGCTAATAATAAAATTAACAAAGACAGATTAACAGGAGAAAAATCAAGTTTTTAATACATGTGCGTGGGAAATTCACATAGTGATGAAAATTCCAAAGACAGTGAGGCAACACTGGGTGTATAAGACATTTCTGGACAAAAGAGAAGTGGGAGGGTATGGGATGGAGGCTTGGATTTTAGGAGTGAGAATGGGCGATTTACAGGTAGTTGAGGGAGGGGGGAACACATGGGCAGGAATATTCTTGCTGGGTAACTGAGAAACAATGGGACACAGCGGGTGGGAGGATCTGGCTCACCAGCCTGGAGTCTTCCTGACTGACGCTGGGGTGAAGATTCTCAAGGAGATTAAGCCAAGGCTCCCTTCTCAAAACAGGTTTCGGTCTGAATCTCTAGGGCAGGAAATGGGTGGGGAGGGGGGGTTATTGTTTCTTTCTGAGTCTTTTGTTTTTTAATAAACAATTGAAAATCAGTATCCCAAAAAGCAGCTTCAGGGAAGCAAAACTTTGGTCCTTTCAATATCTTAGGTTAGTGTTTTACAAATTTTTCAGCTGTAGAATTCTTGAATAAAACAAGAGATTACCCGGGAGTTCATTCAGTACAACAGGCCAAAACAGAACCTACCTGAATTGGAAAAAGGGAGCCCAGACCTTAAATGCCTCAAGAAGAATGTGGTTGAAAGTAGCTTTCATCCTAAAAGTAATTCAAATGAAGAAAAGAGGAATTGGTGTAGCAGCACGCCTTGGAACCAGCATTGCCTAGGGAAGGCCAGCCTGCTTCATGCTTAACACACTGCTCTTCATGGCAACTTTTCATTAAACAAAGCCTCTCCCGCTGAGGCCCTGGTCCTCACATCCAGCTATTCTAACTGATGATTTTTAACTTGACTGCCTCTTGGTTTTTATTTCCACTGACTGCCCCAGGCAGCCTTATCTCTTCATATTTCATTGCATTAAATAAATAAATTCTCTTCTATTGCACCTCTACTCAAATACCCCCAGTGGTCTAGAGTTTGAATAAATTAATATTTTTAAAAAGGCTTGTTACACATACATGTTTTAAGGGTTTCTGTGGGGACGAGTTGGTTTTTAGCAGCAGGTAGAAAGCCTTGTCCCCAGTGAACTTGTGCTTTTCTGCATCTACTACAATGTGTGGAGGAGTTGAGGGTGGGGGCTCTTTGTGAAAAAACAAAAAATACTGCTATTTGGGAGAAAATGAGATAGAGGGGGATGAGAGGTTGCTAAACAGGTAATGCCCCACTCTGGGGCTCACCTCTCTAACAATATGCTCCCTCTTTACTACAGGTTGTTTTTACAGCTGAATTAGCCCACCTAAGACCTTCAAGATAATCTTTTATACATCAGCCCTGCCTGTTCTTTTTGAAGTTCCCTATCCATCCATCTACGTATCTGTCTGTTTATTTTTCTGGTGGTAGTAAAAAACACATAAAAGTTACCATCTTAACCATTTTAGGTGTGTATAGTTCATTCTTGTTAAGTATACTGACACTGTTGTGCAACAGATCTCCAGGACTTCTTTTCACCTTGCAAGTTTGCAACGCGTATACCCATTAAACAACAACTTCCTGTTCTCACCTGCCAGCTTGTGATAACTACCATTGTACTTTCCGCTGCTATGCATTTCACAACTTTAAATATTTCATATGAATGAAACCATGCAGTAGTTGTCTTTTTGTGACTGGTTTGTTTCACTAAGCATAATGTCTTCAAGGCTCATCCATGTTGTAGCATATGACAGAATTCCCTTCCTTTTTTAGGATGAATAATATTTCATTGTTTGTGTGCACCACATTTTGTTTATCCATTTATTTGTTGATGGACATTTGGGTTGCAGTAGTTCTGTGTTTAAGTATTTAAGGACTCTCTGTACATTTTCCATAGTGAGTGCACCATTCTGCCATCCCTCCCACAGTGCACGGGATTCCAGTTTCTCCACATCCTTGCCAGCATTTGTTAATGCATTAATTTTTGAAGGAAAGAAGTACTGTACTCATACAGTTCTGCTTAATAAAGAGTACCACTGCAGTCATTTTTCAAAGAAGCAAATTAATGTGAAGAGAGCACTGGAGGTGTTCGCCAGCTTGTGATCATAGTCATGGTAGCATCTTGCGCTCATTCTTTGGTACTGGGTTCTTTGTCCATGAGATGGCATTCATTACTTGTTTTTAGGGCACACGGTAAGAACATACAGGAATAATAAAAGGAAAGCAGGAAAGATAGATTTAGAAAATTTATAAATTAAAAATAGAAGAGTGTTTGCTATAAACAATGCTTACGCAAAACACTGAGGAAGGCACCAGAGAATGGAGAGGAAAATGATCAAGAATGCTCTGTTTTCTTTAACAGACAATGCAAATGACCTCGAGCTGTCTCTGTATGTCTTTGGGGGAATTCCACATTAATTGTCATTTGCATGAATTGTTCATTCATTTGCTCTTCTTAGTTTTTCTTTTCTGTTGTTACATAATGTTGATCCAGGAACATTAATCAGTGTTGTCTTTCAAAAAGGACACTTTCTATTGGCTTTGAATACACTACTTAAAGGCACAAGTGGAGCCGTCATTACTGTTGTCACTGCTCCCCTGTGAATGAGCCTGCTTTTTTACGTTAGTATTGATTGTCCAGCAAGCTTTGATTTTAAATCAGAAATCATTAGCGTAATGATTTTGATCTTCTCTCTTTTTTAAAACTACTCTTGATCAGAGGTGAATCTTTTTGTACTCTTATGAATTATTCTAGCCTTGGCCAGGTAGCTCAGTTGGTTGGAGCATCCATCCCCAATACTGCAGAGTTGCCGGTTTGATCTCCAGTCAGGCACATACAGAAAGCAACCAGTAGACATAAATAAGTGGAACAACAAATTGATGTTTTTCTCACTCTCTCAAAATCAATAAATAAAAATAAAAAATATTTACTTTGAAAATGAACAAAACTTTAAAAAAAGAATTATCGTAATCAAATTTACTACTGCAACTAGAAGACTTGGTCTGATTTTTCCACTTATTTTCAAACACATCATTTAGGGACACAGGAAAGTGAATAGTAACTTCTCAAAATTCTTGGAATTTGGGGACATTGTTTTCTTGAAAGCATTTGCTAAGTAGCATATGATGTAATTCCTTAGTAAATTTTCAGAACCTTTCTGTGTTAGCACAGATTACTTAGAGCCCCTGGAGGAAATGTGTTATGGAATTCTGTCAATGTCAAGTTTCTATTCGCACACCAAAGGTGGAGTAGCACGGCTCACTGTTTACCAAAGCACTTAGTCATCACATATGTGAGACTATTACAAGTGGAGCTTAATTATGATAAAGGGTAAAGTATAATAATATGACCAGGAAATGAAAGCAGTGCCAGAAAAGTTGTGGCAGAGTAAAACAAGCCTTTTACTTCTAGGAAGCACTAGAAGTGTAAGTTCTTTTCCTCACTGGTATTGATTGTGTATATCTCTGGTTCTCAAACTCTTGATCTCAGGACCCTTTTATACTTAAAAAATAATTATTTAGTAAATAAGTAACATGCCTATTAAGTGTTAATATTAATAACTTTTTATGAGAAGTA
Source organism: Artibeus jamaicensis (assembly GCF_021234435.1). Classification (NCBI taxonomy): domain Eukaryota; kingdom Metazoa; phylum Chordata; class Mammalia; order Chiroptera; family Phyllostomidae; genus Artibeus; species Artibeus jamaicensis. The sequence continues at coordinate 35,882,662 of NW_026522030.1, read as the reverse complement.
AATTTTGAACCAAAAATATTAGTGAGACAAGTGGCATTGTTTTACTCTTACAAATCTCCTTAATGCCTTCCTAGTAGAAGTGTTACAGAACAGAAAGAGTTCGTCTACCCAGTGCTAGCAGAGCCAAATAGTAAACACTGGGAATTGCAGTGGAGAAATATTGGTTATTTTATTGATAAATTGGACCACCCAGGAGAATGGGGAGCCAACACTTAAAAATCTGAGCTCCCCAGTGGCAGGTAGTTTACAGATTATATGGGGCAAAATCACTAGACACCCCAGGTTAGGGGTTTGGTTTGAGCTGGGAACTAATGGGTTGGAGGTGAGGTGAGGGTAATGAATCACTTCTTCAGGCCTTTAGGACAGATCTGAGGTCGTTCCCAGTGCCCTTCTATCTGGTTTCAGGCAGAGTAGCCAGGAGGTCAGTCCACCTTAGGGCGCAGGAGCTGACACAAAATTTAGGTCAAGATGTTACCGTTAGAGGTCCTGACCTTGTGATCTTTATGGCTGAGATCTGGCTGCTCTCTCCTGCAGCCTGGGGTGTTGCTGTTGATGGGGGTCAAGGCTAGATCTCTGAGGGAGAGGGAGAGAGATGATTACTAGAACTAAGATTTAAAGGTTAATTTAATCATTGTCATAAGGACCCTGGGTTTCAGAAGGAAACAGAAAGTAAACTTTAATAGCCTTTTCCTCATAACTGTAGTGTGATTCATCCTTGATACTATACCAAGTATCAACAAATGGCAATTTCCTACAATGTAGAATCTGAAATACATCAGTGAATACTAGATGCTATTAAACTAAATTTGCTGTCTTGTGCTTTGAATAGATCTTTCTCTTATGGATGATTTTGTAACATAATGCATTTGCTCATTTGGAAAATATTAGCTCACTAAGTTATACAGACCTTCCAGGTGTTGATATGTTTTATTATACTATATGACAAATCATGTAAAATCACAGTCTTGTCATTGAAAGGTATGCGGATTTTTTATTTTTGTGTTTTTAACTGACTTTGTGGAAGTGCCATTGTCTTTTTCATGCCTAAGAGGCCAGCACTTTCAGTATCTGTTATAAGAATGAGACTCAAAGAAGTTAAAATGGCATCAGAAGTTGTGTAGCAAGGACATGTCAGAGCAAGGCTACAGTCTGGGTCCCTGTTTCCTAAATCAGTGCCTTTTGCAAAATAATACTTTCTAGTATTTACAGAGGTCCATTGAAAACTTCAAATTTTATCTCTGATTTTCATCCTTAAATATACAGTGAAAAAAGTTAATATTTAATTAGTTTTTATTTTGTGTTTTGTAGAAAGGTAAATATCTTTTACTTTTAAAACAGCATTTTTAAAAAGTATATTACTGTTCTTTGTTAGTGAACATGGTTTATATCTGACCACAGCTTGCACTAATTTAATTAGTTGTGGTATGTGAATGGTCCGGATTATTTGGTTATTCCTAGAAATTTATATTCTATGGAGAAATGAAAGAAGGAAAACCATCATTACTTTAACACTTGAAGTCTTCTTAGTTAGCAGTGTACTCACAAAATATAGCCGTTTTCAAGGGCAAGTTTACATTTAGGTGACTCAAGTTTTTCCTTACTATGCACTTTGGAAGAAAGAATTCTCAGGAGTGATAAGTGATTTCCAGTTATTTTAAAGATGTTTCAGTGTATTTCACAAGTTTTATGATAACTTGGAATGCATATGTCTTATCATTAAATAATATCTAAACCATTTTATGCTTAAGGTCAAGATTTTATGTGGTTTAAAAAAATCCAGAAACTCAATTACTTTCAGACCTTATCTCTTCACCCAGGGAGGATTTAAAGCCAGGATTGAGAGTTTGAAAGACAAGACACAAAGGTGTCACTTCCGTGACAGAGAAACTTGAAGGTTTTAAACATCTAAAAATTTATGTAGTTTACACTTTCACACACATATCTTACATTTATAAAGAAGAAACACGTCATTCAAAAAAATGTGTGTATCTCCTTAAAAAAATAGGTATTTAAATTCACAGAGGTACTAACCTAATACACCCTAACTGGTTTCCAGAAGGAATTTAAATTTGAAAAGAGAATAATCTCTCTCAGCAATAGAATTCCTTGGGACTTTGATCTGGTCAAGGGTTTTCCAGTGCTAGTGTGCATAAGAATGTCTTGAAGAGTTTGTTTAGCCAGCACATTCTTGGGACCCATCCCCAAGATTCTGATTATGGAAATAATGGGCGTAGCCATTAATCTGCATTTTAATAAGCTCTGCAGGTGACCGAGCCAGTGTTTAGTGTTTTGAAGAGTTGTGCTAGAGAATGTAGAATCTGTGATCTTTTGACTTCAGATTCCAAAACCGGAGGTCCCATTTTACATGTAAATTTTAACATTGACAGTTCTGTCAATAGTTTTATCCCTTAATTAGCATTTTGAATACCTAAAGATTGATCTGCCCCAGGAGTCCCTGGTGTGAAACAAGGTATATGTAGAAATGAAAACATTCTAATTTTCATGAAGCCTCAAATAAACCTAACCAAAATAGACTTTCTTTAAAATGTTTTTAAAAGTTTTAAAAGCTAAAGCAAAACAAACACTGAAAATTTTCCTAGTCCAAACTTGTTTTCCCACAGATTGGACTACTAATCGTTCATCCATTCATCAGTTAATGTACATTTAGGGTTTGGTAAATTTTTAGTGACTGTGGAGTCAGACGTGCTGCCATAGTGCCACAAGGTCACTAACTTTTACTGATTATGAATTCGATTCCCATAACATTTTGGACACATTTTGTGTGAACATATGTTTTCAGTGAGATTGCTGGGTTGTATGTTAAAGGTATGTTTATAAGAAACTGTCAAACTTATTTCCAGAGTGGCGTACCATTTACATTCTCACTGGCAGTTTATGAGAGTTCCAGGTAATCTAGCCATAAATTATATCTCATTGTGATTGAAATTTGCATACCTCTGATGACCAGTAATGCTAAGCATCTTTTCATGTGCTCATTTTGTATCCCTGTATCTTCTTTGAGGAAGTTCTGTTCATATCTTGAGTTCATGTTTTTATTGAATTGTTTTGTTTACTTGTTACTGACTTTTGAAAGTTTTTTCTATTCTGAGGTGTACAAATCTTATCAGATATATTTTCTGCTTTCATGTTTGGGTATGATTCATTCCCTGCTAATTCTGTGGCTCCCTAATTGCTTGTGCATCGTTTGTTAAAGAAAAAAAAAAAGCCCAAACTATCCTTTCTTCATTGAATTCCCTTCATACTGTGTTGGAAATCAGTTGACATATGTAGGGGCTGATTTTCCGGTTCCGTTCTCTGTCACTGATTTGTGTATCTATCCTTTCACCAAAACTGCACTACCCTGATTAAATCTAGGCAGGAGAATTTCCAGCTTGTTTTCTTTTTGAAAATTGTTTTGGTCGATATAATTTCTTTGCTTTTTTTCTCATAACTTTTAGACTCAGCATGTCAAGTTTTACAGAAAATTACTGGTCATTGCTACGACATAGAAATACAGTTTAGCCCTGGCTGGCTGGTGTGGCTTAGTGGATTAAGTATTGGCCTGCGATCCAAAGGGTAGCTGGTTTGATTCCCGATCAGGGCACATTGCCTGGGTTGCAGGCCAGGTCCCCCGTGGGGGGTGAGCTAGAGGCAACCACACATTTATGTTTCTTGCCTTCTTTTTTGCCTTCCTTTCCCCTCTCTCTAAAATTAGATAAATAAAATCTTAATAAAAAAAAAGAAATAGTTTATTTTTGTTGACTGATCCTATGTATTTGACTTTAATAAACTTTTTTATTTCTAATATTTTAAAAATAGATAGGGATAGTTTATCCAAATACGTATCATAGTGGGTCATGACATGTATACTCATAATATATTGATAGATTTGATTTGTCATAGATATTTACATCTATGTTTATTAGAAATTCTAGTCTATAATTTTGTCTCTGTTTTGTCTTGATATTAGGGCCTCGTCAAATGAATTTGGAACTGTTTCTTCCTGTTTTGTTTTTTGGAAGGGTTTGTGTAAAATTAGTAATACTGATATTTCTTAAATGTTTTGTAGCATATATCAGTGAAGACATTTAGGCCTGGAGTTTTATTGGAGAGTTTTTACCTATGATTAAACTTTCCTTTAATGGATAGAGGAAACTTTAATTATTTCTTCTTAGTCAAGTTCAATAAAGTACTTTATAGATTTTATCTATTTCAGTGATGGTGTTGGATACATGGGCGTAGAGTTGTTAGTAAAATTTTATTATTATTAATATAGTGCTGTCCCCTCTTCAATTCCTGATATTGATCATTTGTGTCCTCTCTTTTTTTTGTCCTGATCAGTCTGATTATGTGTTTATGAATTATATTAATCTTTTCAAAAGAGCCTGGTTCGGGTGTTTCACTGATTTCGGTTCATGTCATTATTTCTTTTTATTTGCTTTGAGTTTAATTTATTCATCTTTTTCTACTTTCTTAAGGTGAAAGTTTAGAAAGTTTTTCCTGTTTAATATAAACATATAATTATATATATTTCCCAAGAACACTTTTAGCTCTGTTTCACAAATGTTGATGATATGCTTTCATTGTCATTCAATCAAAATATTTTCTAATTTCTCTGTGGCTTCTTCTTTGACCTGTAGATTCTTTAGAAGTATTCTCTTTAATTTATAGATATTTGGACATTTTCCCTATATTTTTTCTGTTACTGATTTCTAGTTATTTTTATTGTGGTAAGAGAACACACATCACACAACTTTACAGGTTGTTTTTTTCTTTAATTTATTGAGGTTGGTTTTATGGCTGGGATATGGTCTATCTTGAAGAATGTTTCATGTGTACTTGAAAATAATATATTGCTATTCTTGCGTGGAGGGTTCTATAAATGTCAGTTAGTTGATAGTTTTCTATCAACCAGGTGTTCTATATCTTTACAGATTTTTTTTTTTTGGAGTGTTCGTCCCTTTCGTTACAGAGAAAAAAGTATTGACGTCCCTAGTTGTAATTGTGGATTTGTGTGTTTCTCTTTTTTTTTTCAATAATTTCCCCTCATTTATTTTAACATCGTTTTTGGTGCATAAATGTGTAGGATTATTGTGTGGTTTGGGGGAACTGATCCTTTATTGTCATGTTAATTTAATTTATTTTAATTAATGTCTGCATGGTTTTTTCTTGTCGTACTTTATTTATATTTAAAGTATATTTCTTATATTTCTTATCTTTCACTTTGTTTTTCTTACTCCTAACATTTCCATTTGACTGTTTTAAAAGTTTGCCTAAGAGTTCATCCACATGCTGCCCAGCTTGTCTGTCCGAAGTGCACAGTCGGTGGCTGGTCGGGCAGCAGGGGGCGGTGCAGCAGTCCTAACAATCAATTTTTGAAACTTTCCATTATCTCAGAGAGAAACCCATACCTGCGGCCGTCAATCTCCATTTTCCTCCAGACATCTCCCTGCCCCTTGCTTTTTGTCTCTGTAGATTTACTGATTTTGGATATTTCATATAAACAGTATCATATAATGGATATTCTTTGTGACTGGCTTATTTCAGAATAATTTTTTCAAGCACACTGTGACATGTATCTATCCTTAATTTGTTTTTTATCACTAAATAATAATGCCTTGTATAGCTGTACATCTTATTTATCCATTCATCAATCAATGGGCATTTAGATTGTTTCCGCTTTTTCGGCTATTCCAAATAATGCTGTTATGAACATTTTATGTACAGGTATTTGTGTGCATAATATTACATTTTCAATTCACTCGGGTATATTTTAAAAGTGGGGTTCCTGAGTTATTTGATAACTCTATATTTAACCTTTTGAGAAACTGTCAAACTATTTTCAAGAGTATATACTGCCCTGACTGGTGTGACTCAGTGGAGTGGGTATCATTCTGCAAACAGAAAGGCTGCCAGTTCAATTCCTGGTCACGGCACCCCATGCCTGGGTGCAGGCCAGGTCCCCTGTTGGGGGCATGCGAGAGGCAACTGTTGGATGGTCTTCTGGCACAGTAATGTTTCTCCTCTTTCTTCTTTTCCCTCCCTCTAAAAAATAGATAAATAAGACCTTTTTTTAAAAAAATGGAAGAAGCATTATTTAAAGGAGTGATCATGCCTTTTTCTTCCCACCAATACAAGGATTCTAATTTCTCCACATCCTTACCAACACTGTTACTGCTCATCTTTTTGTTAATAGTCATCTTAGTGGGTGTGAGGTGACTTTGATTTGTGTCTCCCTGATGGCTATTGATTTTTGAGCATCTTTTCATGTATGTATTGGCCATTTATATGTCTTTTTTGAGAAATATCTATTCAGATGTTTTATTTATTTATTTATTTTAAAGATTTCATTTATATATCTTTAGAGAGGGGGGAGGGAGGAAGAAAGGGAGAGAAACATCAATTGGTCGCCTGTTGCACACTCCCAACTGGAGTCTCAGCCTACAACCTGGGCATATGCCCTGATGGAATAGAACAAGTGGCCATTCATTCTGTGGGCCCACGCTCAATCCACAGAGCCACAGCAGACAGGGCTATGTTGTTGATTTTTAATTGAGTTATTTGTCTTTATTACTGACTTACGAGTTCTTTATGTATTCTAGATACAAGTCCCTTATCAGATATGATTTGCAAATGTTTACAGCCATTGATCGGGGTATTCTTTTTACATTCTTGATAATATTCTTTGATACACAAAAGCTTAACATTTTTTATATTGAGGTATAATTGACATGTAACATAGTATTAGTTTCAGATGTACAGTGTAATTATTGATATTATATACACATTGTGAAATGATCATCATAATATGTCCATTTGACATCTATCAACATACATGGTTGCAAAAATTTTTCTTTCTTGTTATGAGAACTTTTAAGATTTACTCTCTAGTAACTTTCAGATATGCAGTATAGTGTTATTAACTGTAGTCTCTGTGCTGTACGTTACATTCCCATGACTTAATGTATTTAGTAACTGGAAGGTTGTACCCTTTTACCCCATTCACCTATTTCACTGACATTTCACCTCTTGCCCGTGGCAACCATCATTCTGCTCTCTATCCATGAGCTAGGTTTGTTTGTTTAGATTCCATGTATAAATAAGATCATACAGTATTTGTCTTTCTCTAGCTGACTTCACTTAGCGTAATGCCCTTATGGTCCTTAATTTTTATGGAAGTATAATATTCACTTGCACATATGTACCACATTTCTTTATCCATCAGTGGACACTTAGGTTGTTTCCATTTCTTGGCTTTTATAAATAATACTGTAATAAACATGAGGGTGTATAGATCTTTCTGAGTTTGTGTTTTTATTTTCTTCAGATAAATACCCAGGAGTGGGTCGCTGGATCATATGATGGTTCTGGTTTTTAATTTTTTTGAGGAACCTCCATACCGCCTTTCATAGCAGCTGTATCAATGTACAGTTTCACCCATAGTGCACGAGGTTCCCTTTTCCTTGTATCCTCTCCAACATTTGTTACTTCTCGTCTTTTTTATGATAGCTTTTTGAAGGAATATCTCATTGTAGTTTTGATTTGCATTCCCCTGATGATTAGCGATATTAAACATCTTTTCATATACCTGTTGACCATCTGTTTATCTTTTTGGAAAAATTCCTATTCAGATCCTCTGCCCATTTTTCAATCAAATTGTTATTTATTAAGTTGTAGAGTCCTCTATGTGTTTAGGGTATTAACCCCTTACAAGTATATATTTTCCAATATTTTTCTCATTATTTTGTTGTTTCCTTTGCTCTGCAGGGCTTTTTAGTTTGGTGTAGTCCCACTTATTTATTCTTTTGCCTTGACTTGTGGTGTCAAATTCAAAAATGATTTGATAGGGATTTGATAGGGATTGCAGTGTATCTCTACACTGCTTTAGGTATTGTAGTATGGGCATTTTAACAATATTATATACATATATACAGAACATTCTATCCTAAAGCAACAGAATGTATATTCTCAAGTGTACATGGAATACTGTTAAGGATAAATCACATGTTAGACCTCAGAACAAGTGCTAAAAATTTAAGAAGATTAAAATATCAGGCATCTTTTGTAACCACAGTGGTGTGAAACTAGAAATCAGTTACAAGAAGAAAACTGGATAACTCACTAATTTGTGGAGAATAAGCCACGTGCCACTGAATAACCAATGGCTCAAAGAAGAAATCAAGAGAGAGAAAAGAAAACCCTGAGACAAATGAAAATGGAAATACAACATACCAAAAGTTGTGGGATGCAACAAAAACTGATCTAAGAGAGTTTACAGTAATAACTGCTTATATAAAGAAACAAGAAAAATCTTAAACAACCCAACTTTATATCTAAAAAAACTAGAGAAAGAAGAACAAAGTACTCAATTCAGAGAAAGAAGGAATTAACATAGATCAGAGCAAAAATAAGTTAAATAGAAACTAAAAAGACAACAGAAAATGTTAATAAGAGCTGGTTACTTAAAAACATAAACAAAATTCACCCTGGCCAGGTGGCCCCATTTGTTGGAGCATCATTGTGATGCGCAGGGATTGTGGGTCTGGGGCAACCCACAAACCCCTTTGGGGCACATGCACGAGACAGTCGATGGGTCTTTCCCTTACCCTCATCTTTCTAGGATCAATAAATAGAAAATAAAGTTTTAAAAATAAGTCTTTAAAAAACAAAATTGACAAATCTTTAACTAGAAAAAAGGGGGAATGAAATAAAATAAGAAATAAATGTTACAACTGATACACAGAAGATACAAAGACTCACAAGAGACTACTCTGAGCAAAAGTACACCAACAAATTCGACAACCTGGAAGAAATGGATCACTTCCTAGAAACATGTAACCTACCAAGGCTGAATCATTAAGAAACAGAAAATCCGAATAGATTGATTACTAGTAAGGAGACTGAATCAATAATCAAAAACTCCCCACAAACAAAAGTGCAACATCAGACAGCTCCACTGGTGAATTCTACCAGACATTCAAAGAATTAATACCAACCCTTCTCAACTCTTCCAAAAAATGGAAGAGGAGGGAACATTCCAAACCCACTTTACAAGGCTGCATCACCGATACTAAAAGTAGACAAGGATGCCAACAGAAAAGAAATCTGTAGGCCAATATTCCTGATTAGTATTGATGCAAAAATCCTCAACAAAATATTAGCAAACTAAATTCAACAGTACATTAAAAAGGTCATATTCTATAATCAGGTGCAATTTATGCTCTCAGAATGTGAGGGTAGCTCATCATCTACAAATCATCAATGTGATATGACACATTTATAGAATGAAAGATAAAAATCATATGATCATCTTAATAATAGATACAGAGCCCTGGCTGGTGTAGCTCAGTATATTGAGCGCAGGCTGTGAAGCAAAGGGTCGCTGGTTCGATTCCCAGTCAGGGTACATGCCTGGGTTGCAGGCCAAGTCCCCCAGTGGGGGCCATGTGAGAGGCAACCACACATTGATGTTTGTCTCCCTTTCTCCCTCCCTTCCTCTATCTCTCTAAAAATAAATAAATAAAGTTTTGAAAAAAGATAATAGATGCAGAAAAAGTATTTCACAAAATCTAACATCCATTTATGATAAAAATTCGCAACAGAGTGGATATAGAAGGAAAGCACCTCAATGTAATAAATGTCTCGTGTGACAAGCCCAAAGCCGATATCATACTCAGCAGTGGAAAGCTGAGAGCTTTTTCTGTGAGATCAGAACAAGACAAGGATGCCTGCTCTCACCACTTTTATTCAATATAGTATTGTAAGTTCTAACCAGAGTAATTAGGCAAGAAAAGGAGTAAATGGCCTCCACGTTGGAAAGGAGGAAGTGAAACTGTCTCTGCAGATGACTTTTTTTTAAGGCTTTAAGGAAGTAGATACGGGTGGGGGGAGTGGTGCGGGGGGAAAGGCAGAAAACTGTACTTGAACAACAATAAAATTCAAAAGTAATTTAAAAAGTATATAAATCTCAAGTACTATTGTTATTTTGCATCTGTGAGCTGTTATCAAGAAATGCTATTTAATGAATCTAAAGTTACGTAAGATAAATATCTAACTGAGATTGAAATCTAGGAGTTTTGTTCAGGCTTTTTACCTATATGTTTAGGTGTATTTCTGCATTTTATCAAATAAGTCTTAGATTATTAACATAAATTCATGTTTGATTTCATTTTCCACTTTTAGTGTTAAATGTTTACAAAAGACAGTGAAGGATTCTTATCACATAATGTGTAGACCATGTGCCTGTGAACTTGAAGTTTGTGCAAAATGTGGGAAAAAAGAAGACATTGTTATTCCGTGAGTATTTCCTTTATGTTTGGGTTTTACTCTTTCAATAATTGATAAGTGAATTTTATTTAAGGAAGCGTTCAGTAGCTCTGAGAGTCTTAAGTTGCAGTATATCACACTAACGTAGACTTTTTCTATCATATAGGGAAAAGCCTTAGTTTATCATTACAATAAAAGTAAAAGTTCATGTTTTTAGAAAATGAAAATATTTACCCATGAATTTCATATGCACTACTCATTACAGAAAAGTTCCTTATTAGGTAACTACATTCCTTTAATGAACATTATGCATTAATTTCTTTGAGCATACTTTATTAACGGTATTATAATTCATTGGATCTTGAGTTAAATTAGTCTTCAAGGACCTTTCTCTCTATACTTACTTCATTAGGCTTCTGTTAATCAGGAAATGTAGTGTAAAGTTTTTTTTCAGTATACACAGTTAAATAGTAAAAGTCTGAGAAATAAAGAGATTTTTCCTTCCACTTTTAGGTTTAATAAAGAACCAGAAAAGATAGAAACCATTGAAAATAACCCACGTTCCAGCCATAGAAGAAGCTGCAGAAGAAATGAAGAAAGTAATGATTTAGATTTTGATATTGATTTAGATGACTCAGAAGAAGATGACAATCAAATAATATATTAAAAATGTGAAAACATGAAATTCTGAACATTTTGACTTTGAGGATTTTACCAAAAAATACTATGAAATCCTAATAAAGAATTTGGAATAACCTGTAGAAATGGCCACATTTGTACATGGACAGTATAAATTGTATATGATATATGAATAATTATAAAACTTTAATTCAGAGTTTTCTTACAATAAATTTTTAAGTAACATATGCCAAAATGAGTATTGGGGTATCAAATTCAGTTCATGGGAATTATTTAGAAAAATATACTACCTAATATATCAAAGTAAACAAGATTTGGAATTGATGATGATATAAGAACTGTCTCATGGAAAAATCAGATGAAATTAATACTGCTGGCTTCAAAAAGTGGTCCTCAGTATGTACCTTTTGATAAATTGATATCAAGTAAATAACCCACGTAACAAAAGCCCCCTTAATGTTTGGTTGCTTTATAATTATGTTGTAATAATAAATTTTAAAAGTATAGTTTTTTCTTTGAAAGGTATTTTTATATACTTCATCACATTATTTACCTTTGTTTTGTGAAGTATACAGAAAATACATGTAATATATATATAGTTTAATAAATAATTATAAAGAAAACTCACATCTATTCCCAAATGATCACATTATTTACTTTTGTTTTGTGAAGTATACATACAGAAAATACATGTAATATATATATATAGTTTAATAAATAATTATAAAGAAAACTCACATCTATTCCCAAATGAAGAAACTACTCCTAAACAGCCCCGGCTGGTGTGGCTCAGTGGATTGAGTGCTGGCCCACAAACCAAAGGGTTGCTGGTTCGATTCCCAGTCAGGGCACACGCGAGGGTTGCAGGCCAGGTCCCCAGTAGGAGGCATGTGACAGGCAACCACACATTGGTGTTTTTCTCCCCTTCTTTCTCCCTCCCTTCCCTTCTCTATAAAAATAAGTAAATGAAATCTTTAAAATAAAAATAAAATAAAAAAATAAAAAGGAAACTACTCCTAAACAATATAAATTAGGTTCAAATCAAATTTTTGAACTTTTTTCTTTTTATCTTAAAAAATATTAAACCTAGAGAAAAGTAACAAAATAATACAATGAACCTTTGTATACTCCCACCTAGATTTGTATTTGTTAACAATTTGCCGTGTTTTTTTGCATTTGAGTAGGTGGAAATGGATACACATTTTATTTGCTGAGCCATTTGAAAATAGTAAGTGGCAGGCATTGGTTTTGAACAGACTTACACTCTGCATGTTATTTTGTATCTCTTTTGTATTGCATTATTATGAAATTGGTGAGATTGATCCAGGTTGTTGCAAGAGCTCTGATTCATTTGTTTGACATTACTTTGTTTTATTCTGTTGTGTTTGCATACCACGATTTATTTATACTGTCTGTGTTGAGGGACATTTCAGTTATCTCAGTTTTTTCTTATTAAAAACAATACTGGTGTTAGCATTGTCATGTGTGTTTTTTTGAAATACATCTTGTTTCTTGGTATATACATTGCTGTATATGTGAATCTAGCAGCGGTTGAGGGCACCAGGCTTATACATGTTCAGTGTTACAATCCCAAGCTTTCTTTCCAGAACGATTGTTATCTCCCTTCCCCACAGCTGTGTGTTTGATTCCAGTGTTTCTGTGTCCTTTCCAACACTTGGATCAGACTTTCAGATTTTGTGAACTTGTTATGTGTGCTATGTATGTCTTTGCCTCATTGATTTTTATTTCTCCAGTACCAAGTTTGAGTTCCTTTTTACGTTTTGACTGGTTTTTGGTTATTAGATTCTATTAAGGCATTATTTAATAATGTTATTTAAGAAATGCATACTACATGTTTAAGGGTGTAATGTCAATTTACTTTAAAATATTTCAACATAAGAAAGTGAAGATGGATAACATTACAGTGGCATCAAAAATATGTCAACCAGAGCCCTGGCTGGTGTAGCTCAGTGGATTGAGCACAGGCCTGTGAACCGAAGGATCACAGTTGGATTCCCAGTTGGGGCACATGCCTGGGTTGCAGGCCAGTTCCTGGCAGGGGATGCACGAGAGGCAGCCATACACTGGTATTTCTCTCCCTCTCTCCTTCCCTTCTCCTCTAAAGATAAAGAAATAAAATCTTTTAAAAAATTATTATTAAAAAATATGTCAACCAGGAGTAAATTTAAAAAATACTCAGGTACTTTGTCGACAAAAGTATAAAATCTCAAGACATTAGAGAAAATGGAGGCAGAAACAGAGGAAGATAAAAATAAGTGGAGAGAGGTACCAGGTTCATTGTGTGAAAGTCTCAATAATCTAAGCTTGCAGTCTTACTGCAAGTTTCTTTCCCAGTTTGTGTGGCTTGCTTGGTTGCATATAAATTTATTTGCTGGACTATGTAACTTTTGTGGTTAATAGACAACTAAATTTTTATTAGGCCTAGAATAAGTTTTTCCCATCTGAATAAATTATAATTCCTCAGATAGCCAAGAGAGAAATTGAACAAAGAGCATCACCTAGTGACATCTACTAATATCTGCATTCCACTCTTTTGGGCTAAGAAAGGTTGTTTCGCTTTCTTTAAAAGACTTAAATTTAGGTGTTTTATGTAGTTCACTTTTATTTCTTTAGGAATTATCCTTTCTAATCTAAAAAGTATTTTTAAAATAAGAACCCAGCATGGATCTAAATCCTGCCTCGGTCATTTAGCAGCTGACTTGATACAGATTAATCTTCCTGTGCCTTGGTTCCCATCAGGTTGATAGAAGGATGCACTGATACATAAAAATGCTTGGGACCCTATAAGAACAAATTCACGTTATTGCTACTATGAGTACGTGTACGTGTATATTTAATCAATGAACATCAATTTGGTTATTTGCCTATATTTCCCAAAAGAATACGTATATAGAGCATGCAGAATGTGTGTATATGGAATCCTGTAACTTGTAGATCCACACTGTCTGGCTCCAGAGTCTGTTTTTTATTTAACTACTGCCCTGTAGTACCACTGTATCACATGTCAAAAGCATTTCTAAAGGTAAATAGAGAAAGCTTTATTGTATGGAGGACGTGGCATGAACAAGTTATGTGGTGATTAAAAAGGCTTGGAATAATAATGGTAATAGTATTCAACAAATAATTTTGAGCACCTATGTGTGCAAAGCACTGCTCAGGATACTTAGGGTACAACCATCAACAGAACGGAGATACCTATCCCTTCAGAGAATACCTTTTAGTGGGTAGAGACAGACAATAAGTAGTACACGTAAGTAAATCATATATTAGAAGGTGAACAGTGCTATAAGAGGAAATAAGTCATGGTAGGGTGATTGGAAGTCTAAGGGCACGGACGGGGTGGAAAGGAGGGTGCACAAGTGGGTGGGGAGTGGGCTGTGGTTTTTAAATACCGTGTCAGGAGGGACACATCGGAGAAAAGTGTCCCTGGCCAAGGGAACAGCCACTGTGAGGTCTCTAACGTGCCAGGTGTGTAACAGCAAGGAAGGGAGTGAGTTTAAGTTGGAGAATCCTGAGAGGTATGATCATATGCTTTTGAAATATTTATCTTTGATTTTTTTGCATTTTGCTGTGATTTCTAAGGTGTGAACTTCTTATTTATGCTACTTACAGTTTTCTGAGCTCCTCCAATCTCTTGGTTAATGTCCTTAAACAGACTTGGAAAATTGTTGGCTGTTATTTCTTCTAATACTTCTTTTTTAATTCTTCCTTCTACTTCTCGCACTCCAGTTACATGTACTGTTGGACCTTTTTGACTCTGATGCAAGTATTTTTCACGCTCTGCCTTCTTTTTTCCATTCTTTGTTTCCTGTGCTTCAATTTATGTTTTCTATTGTTCTTTCTTTGCACTTATTAATTCTATCTGCTAGATAATAGATTTAATGTGTTCAATCTGCTTTTAAACTCATCTAATAAATTCTTAATTTTGGATGCTGAATTTTGCAGTTCTAAAATGTACACTTGATTCTTTTTAAATAGAGTTTAGTTCTGTTAAAATATTGCATGTTACCTATCTTTCCCATTTTCTTTGACATTAATTACAGCTATTGTGAGGTCCTTGTTCATTTTTGTTTGCTTTTAGTGGATTATTTTATCTCTTGGCTACTGGTCACTACCCCTGCCTTGCATATCTAATCATTTTTATTGTATGCTACAAATTGTACGTGATGAATTACAGAGGCTTCCTCTGAAAATAAATTATTGTAGATCACCTTGAGCCTGTCAAAATTGGGCTTCAAATTTGTTAGGGGTGGTCTATTTCAGTTTTGCCCTTATTTCTAGAATTTCTCATTTCTGTCTCTTACTCGTTAAAGGTTGTCTTTATTCCTACGCATGTATTTTCTGGGGTCTGAATGCCAGGGGTGTTCACCAAGGCATTGCCACTCAGGGCGAGCCCCAGCTCCGGCCTGCGTGACCTCTGAAGTCCCTGTCTAGCTCTGAGCCTCTCGCAGCAGTTCTCTGCCGGGACTCCTGCAGTTGTGCCCTGCGTGTATGCAGATCGGGAGATAGGAGTGACCAGGGTGGAAGGAAAATCAAGAAAGGGTGCCCTGGAAGGTCAGTGCACAGGTATTGAGTGCTTAACATATCCTGTCACTGCCCTCAACTAAGCCCTTTACGTGATAAGCTCATTGAATGTTTATTATGGCCTTGGGTAGTGATAACTGTCATCATTTACATCTACAGATGTGAAACTGGGGTTAAGTGATTTGGCCTACAGCCAGAAACTGTTGGGCCTGGGTTTTAAACCTCTGCGCCCCTCTGATCCCCGAACCTGTCCTGCACACCAGGGGCAGTGTGCATAAGAACGGGTGAGTCGCTCACTGGAGAACTTCCCTGTTTTGCTCACCCCTGTTCCAGGACTCTGCCCCTGGCACAATGTCATTCCCATTATTATCTTTGACATTTTAGAGCTTTTTCCCCTCATTTTCTCTGAAGAACTGTTGGGTCACAGTCATCATTGGGGGGTACTTAGGTTTTTAGTTGTTGCTCATGCAGCTGAATTCACCTCACTTTTTAAACATTCTCCCCCCATCACTGTTGGTTTCCATGTGTGAATCATAACCCCTGTAATCTTTCTAATCAGGTGATGTCACTTTATTGTGAGACTTACTTGCATAATGGAAGGAATATAAATGTAACAATTCTGGATATATCTGTAGCTGTACTGGGCAGGTAAGTTGTGATTGTCTGCTAACCCAGTAATAATTATTAGGAGAGAAAAAACTGTTTTTGTATGTACTTGGTGCTTATCCATATATATATATTTTTTATCATGTAAGGTAAACAGCAATGTGTTCTGAGTGAGTATTCTGTTTTTCTTGTGACTCAACTAAGGCTCAGAGGTTTAATAACTTGCCAAAGTCAAAAAAAGATAATGATCAATCTGGGATTCAAACAAAGTGTTTGTGGCACCAAAGCCTATATTATTTCAACCACATGTATGCAAAATTAAAAATATTTTATGTTCCTAAATGTTTTTTGTATTTTCTTAGGTGAAATTGGTAACAGTAACTTATACCTCTATCCCTTCTTTCCCTCTTTCTAGGTCTTTTCCTTCCCTTGTACCATTAAGTGCTGTGCTGAATGATTGTCCAGGTTAAAAGGTATGCTTTTTAATTTTTATTTATTTATTTGTTTTATATTGCGTTTACTCAGGTGATACTGGTTAACACAGTTATGTAGGTGTTGGGTGTAAATTCTGTAATACATCATCTGAATATTGTATTGGGTGTTCACTACCCCGAGTCACGTCTCCCTTTTTACCCTTTTCTACCCCCCCTAACCCTTCCCTCTGGCAATCACCGTACTTGGGGCTCAGATTTTTGTCACTCATTATGTTGACATTTTTTAGTAATACTGAATGTTGAAGACAATTTTCCACAATTTTTACTGGCAATCCTTATGAAGCAGTGGGAGTGTATTGAGATTACTTACTCAGCTCTATACTAAAGGAATCCTGCAATTTTGTAAGTATACGTATGGAAAAACTTTTGAATCCCCAAATGTCATATGTGAGACTTTTTAAGTAATTGAAGCACCAGGCCTTCAAAAGATATTACTACATAAAATTACTCATGAAGTTTCACCTTTTATTTCTACATTAGCTTTAACTTCACCGAGATCAGACAAGCTTAGGCAAGTTCAGGGTGCTATGGCTTTAGACTCTATATTACCTTAAATTTTTAAAAGATTTTACTTATTTATCTTTAGAGGGGAAGGGAAGGAGAGAGGGAGAGAAACATCAGTGTATGGTTGCCCCTCGTGCATCCCCTGCTGGGAACTGGCCTGCAACCCAGGCATGTGCCCTGACTGGGAATTGAACTGCGGTTGTTTGGTTTATAGGCCCATGCTCAATCCACTGAGCTATACCAGCCAGGGCAAAATTTTTTTTATAATCTTAAAAAATATGTTTGCTTTTAAAGGAAATTATTTACATTATCATAGAACATGTAGTTGGTATTAATGTGGAAGTTTTTTAAAAATATGTTAGATACAAAAGTACAAATAGTCCCAAAGTATTAAGAAGGTGAAGAAGTGATATTTCACCAAAATTTGATTTAGAAGTTTTTGAAACTTCTAGAAACATGAATTTGAAGTATATAAATTAACTCTTCCATTTTATACATTGCCCATTGATAAATCTTGCAGATATGATGAGCAAAATAATCCACATACAATGCCCTGACTGTTGTGGCTCACGTGGTCAGGGTGTCATCCCGTACATTGAAAGGTTGTGGGTTTGATTCCTGGTCAGGGCACATATCTGCGTTGTGGGTTTGATCTTAGGTAAGGGGATCAAAAAACAGGAATCCACATACTTTATGATCCCACTTATACAAAGTTCAAATGTAATAGAAGCTAATTTATGGTGGATTGACCAGGAAGGGGCGTGTGAGGGAACCTGCTGGAGTGCTGAAACTGCCCAGATCTTGATCTAGGTGGTGTTCACACAGTGTATAGAAATACAAAATTTAATACTTAGGATCTGTTCACATTATTGTACATAAATTTTGCCTGGTTTCAAAAGTAATTATAATACTTAATTTAGAAAGTTAATAGCATACTGTTGTCAAATCCATGCCTTGAGATAAACGTCCGTCTTGACTTCAGGAAGAATAGGGCTTAGAGGCGCTCCAGGAGTCTAGGAGCCACATCTGTTTGAATCCTAAGTGTGCCTCTTACTAGTCACGCAGCCGTGGTTCAAGCTCCTTACCTGTATGCGATTTCCTTGTGTGTACCTTCCCTGTCTGTAAAATGAGGACAGTGATTTCTACAGCGTAAGATTGCTGTATTAGGTTTACCTTGTATATAGCACCTGGCCCATGGTAGGTGCTCCATATATGGTGTTTATATTCTTTAATCTGTAAGAGGTTTTTTTCTTTTACCATGATGAAGAAAAATTATAGTAACATGGGGAACAGAAATATGAATTACGGATACAGGAAATGAACTGGCCCCGGGGAAATCGCCAGGACCAGGAGAGGTTAGGACATCACTTAACAGGATATGACAGCACGTCCGCAAAGACAGGAAACACAAGATAAACTGACAAACTATTTACTCTTTTAGATAGTACACACAGTCTGTTTTCTGGTGATGTACTCTAATTTTAAAGCTATAGGTTCATCGTTAGTCTGGGAAAATATTTCATTGAGAGTGTCCACAACATCTGAAAACATAGGAGGAATAGCATATTTAGTATACTTCACCCAAAAAGCATGGTGATCATACTATTTATTTGGAAGTGCAACTAAACAGTTACCCACGGTTTTAAAGTCGGTTTCTCCTATGTTCCTCACCTTTGCAGCACCTGTGGTTGAACAAGGCAGGGGCAGCGTGAGTGGCAGTCAGAGGACAGTGACAACAGCAAGACCTACTGAAGCAAACAAGTATTTCTTATAAATCATTTGGGTTTTGGAATCTGTTTCTTGGCAGTGGAAATAGTACATTTCAGATCCTGTGCAGTGATTGATTTATATGTGGGAAGTCCTCCATTGGTAATTCTGGGAACACTTAATGATCCGCTGCCACCATTCATGAAGCAGAGAGGACAGCCTACAGAAAGTGAAAATCCCAGGGAAGGAAGCCACGTTGGGGCATGTTGTCCCTGCCTATGATGTTGGACATACAATGGAAGTCACATGACTTCCGCCTTTCTTATGATCCACTCGTCAAGTACATTTTGCCCACACGTGGGCCATGCCCATAGTCCAAAAGTTAATCATGTTTTTCCCACCTCTAAGCTGACTGCAGAGATGACTAACAACACCATGGAAATGAACTGAAAGTAGTAATTTTGCTCTTTAGTTGTTCAGTGTTGCATTAGGACACAAAACCGTTGAACCCACAACCTTAGTGTGTGGGGACAACACTCTAACCAACTTAGCTACCTGGCCAGGGCGTTCACAGTGTTCTTGAAATTATAGTAAAGGTTCAATTCAAGTACGCAGGACTGTTGCTATTTTTGCTGTTAAAAAAGGGGTCTCGGTCTGGCTGGGAACCAGTGATAAAAGTATCAGCCTTCATTGTGCTATCAATTCTGTAAAACTCTATAAAAGCTATTTCCACAGGGTACTGATAATTCTGTATACTTTTTAAATGCTGAGGTGTAATTTATGTGCCATAAAATGCATCCCTTTTAAGTGTATAATTTTATGATTTGGTAAATTTACAGAGTTGTGCAGTTAACACCACAATCCAGTTTTATTAGTACGTTTCCATCACCTCCCAAAGGTCTGTCTGGCTCAGTTTAAGTCACTCTCCATTCCCACCACCAGCCCCAAGCAACTAATCTTTCTTTGTCTATAAAGTTGCTTTTTATGAACCTTTCATGTAAATGAAATAATAAAATATATAGTCGTTAAGTCTGGCTTCTTTAAACATTTTTGAGATACGTCCATGTAACAAGTCTAAGCAGTTTATTAATTAAAATCTTTTTTCCTATTGCTGAATCGTATTCCATTGTGTGAACATAGTGATTTTTGTTTAGCCATTCAAAAATGTTTTTAAGTAGAAGGGGTTTTTTTAAATCTTCACATGAGGATATGCTTATTGATTTTATAGAAAGGGGAAGGGGAGAACAGAGAGAGAGATGTCAATTGGTTGCCTCCTGTACACACCCCAACTGGGGATTGAACCTGTAACTTAGGTATGTGCCCTGACTGGGAATTGAACCCACAACCTTTTGTTGTGTGGGTTGACACTGATAAACTGAGCCACCCAGCCAGGCTACCGACTCATTTTAATTATTTCTACTTTGTGGCTATTATGAATAATGTTACTGTGAACATTTACTTGGGGAGTCTTTGTGTGGACATGTTTTCACTTCATTGGGTATACACACCCAGGAGTAGGATTGCTGGGTCATATGGTGAATGCGTGTTTAATTTTTAGGCAGCTACAGAACTGCTTTCCAAAGTGGCTGCACCGTTTTACACTCCTGCCGTCAGTGCACGAGACTTCTTCACTGAGAAGGTGGAGTCCTCCACCAGTGCTTGTAACTGTCGGTCCGTGTGATTGGTGCCATTCTGTGGGGCGTCCAGTCTCACCGTGGCTTTAATTTGTGTATCCAGAGTGAGTAGTGATGTCGAATCAGCATCTTTCCACATGGTTATCTTCCAGTGCTATATCTTCTTTAGTGAGATGTCTATCAGATCTTTTGCCTGTTTTTAATATTGTGGTGTTTTATGAAACTTTGTGGCTAGTTTTATTTATATGTACATAACATGATAAATATGTCTCGATTTAAAATATTATGCTTCAGCCCTGGGTAGTGTGGCTCAGTAGTTGAGCTCCTGCCTGGAAACTGAAAGGTCACTGGTTTGATTCCCAGTCAGGGCACATGCCTGGGTTGTGGTCCAGGTCCCCAGGTTGGGGTGTGTGAGAGGCAACTGATTTCTTTCTCACACATTGATGTTTCTTTTCCTCTCCTTCTTCCTCTCCTCCCCTCTCTCTAAAAGTAAATAAATAAAGTAAAAATATGCTTCACATTAAGGAATTGATAGTGTGGAGACATAATGATTCCTCTGGTCCCCATGAAGGCTTGGCGTCCTGAAGCCTCACAACTATCTCCTGCTTCCCACCCCCACCAGCTATATACACAGCATCACTTACAAACCTTTTGGAGTAACCATGTGTGCAGTTTCACGTGAACAGATCTTTGGACTTGGAAGTCATGTAGAGACTGGAATCCAACACCTTGCCTCAAGAGGTAAATTAATACGAAATTTTAAGTGAGGAGGTGTTTTCCTCTGTGGTGGATTTACTGTGGCCCTGTCCAGCATGATTCCGGGGAGGGGAAGACTGTGTCATTCCTTGGGAATGTGGAGAAATGGCCTTCATTACTTTTAAGTCAAAGTGGGATCCCCGTGATTGAGTACACGTGTATGCGTGTGTGTTTCTGTGTGTGTGTAAATAAACATGGTTGGAGGGAGGAGTTCAGCTACAGATTTTATGAAGAAAACAAAAGTGGACCTTTCTTCAATGATGAAAACTGTGTTTACAGCAAATGATAAAAGTCACAATATGGGTTCTCATATCAGCCTCTGATTCTTCCTAAGAGAATGGTGATAGACCTACTGTAGTGGCAAGAATCATTTTGGTCCATTCTAGATCCACTTTTGGATGTTTTTTCCCTCTAAGTTTTGTGCGCATCTAGAATGAATGCTTTTTGCTCCACACCAGGGAGTCCTTCAGTCTTTACTATTTATTTAAAAATGAGTATCAGTTATTTTTCTATAGAAATCATTTTTTATATTCTATGCAAATATTCTGCACCTGTAGTCTGTGGCCAATGCAGTTTGTCTTCTCTCGTCCCATTTGGTAGAATGGGAGTCTTGCTAAAAGTATTTTCTCCACTTCCCAAAAGTGCGAACCCTGGAAATCACTGTGTAATCGCATTAAACTGAACTGCCCCTCATCCCGGCAAAAAAAAAAAGTCAGCAGCTGAGGTTAATGACTACTCAATAAATACCTGATAAGAAATTGGACCTTGGTCCCCAGACCTGGGTTCCATTAGAATCACTCGAGTTGTGTATTTAAAATACAGGCCCTCTGGCCCATGGGCAAAGCTCTTCAACCGTGTGGGTAGCAGGTAGTTCAGGGTGCCACTAAAGCAGGTCAAAATAGCTCAGCAACAAGGTCCACGCTGTCAGGCGGTTGTCACAGCAGTGTGCTTAGCACGGCTAGGGGGAAGGGCTCACAGACACTTGAGATGCCTAGGCACAGAGTTATCTACACCTCGGGTTTGGGCCATAACTGGCAGGGGCAAGCTGGCCACATTTGGAGAAATTCTATTGTTTGGGGCAAATATGGGTGATATTTACAATTCACAGGGACACGCAGCAAAGCAGACTCAATCTTGTGCTGTGAGAGAGATGTGGAAGATAACAAATGACGGGCCCCTGGAATGGGTGACTTGTGCCCATGTGGCCCATTTCATTTGCAGCAGCTCAGGCTTTGGGAGGAAGCTGAAGGAGAGGAAGGCTGAGAAGGGTGCTGGAGGGCACACGCACCCTTCCCTGGGCAGGAGTCCGAGGTTGAGCTGCCCAGAGGATTCTCATCGCCTGCCTATCCCATCCCTCTTGTCCTCCTCAAATCCTGGTTCTAATGTAAATCATCTCATTTCCTCAGAATCCTTCTGTTTTTGAAAATAAGTTTATAGGAAAGAGTTACCCTCACCCACTCCTTAAACACTCTTTTTTTTTCCTTTTCTGCTGAGGGGAAGTGGTCTCTATTTTAACAGTGCTTCAGATGACTTAATAGAGGTACCCGGTTGTGTGTCAGATGAAAGGGAAAGTGATTGTGAGGCTTTCTTCTAATTACAGCTTTGTCACTAGGGTCCGTGACGCCAGCAAATCACTTCAGCCTACTGGGCCTGCAGGTTCTGCTTGTTTAAAATGACAGAGTTGGTCTAGATCAGTGGTTCTCATCATGTGGGCCCCAGACCAGCGCATCGGCATTACCTGGGAATTTGTAAGAAATGCAGATTCTCGGGCCCCACCCCGGACCTACTGAAACGCACTTAGTGGTGGAGCCCAGCAATCTGCTTGAACAGGCCCACCGGAGGTTCTGATACTTGGCAAACATTGAGAACAATCCTGCCGAAGGTTCAGACTTAAATGATTCCTACTTAGCCCCAGGCATTGTTATTTGGTTCTAATGAACATCTAGGTGCTGGCTAAGGATTATCACAACTAAAAGTCACTGTCTCCAAATCTAAATGCTCTCATCAAGACCCGCAGGCTTAGACCACTAGGTGTTGTGCTAATAAAGAAGGAAGAGCATTTTCAAAACTTTGCCATTGGATATGCAGAGAAAGAAAATTTATTTCTTTTGATATATTCTGTGATTTATATATGAGTACAATTTGTTAAATATTCATTTGCAGTCTGTTAGATTTTATTAAATTAAATAGCTCTCAATGATAGAATGAATAAATAAATTGTGGTACTTACATACACCAAAACACCCCATAGCAATAAAAATCAACTAGTGAGGCCCTCACCAGGTAGCCCAGTTGGTCGGAGCATTGTCCCAACACACCAGGTTGGGGCTGTTCGATCCCCAGCCAGGGCACATACAGGAATCAAGCAATGAATGAATGTGTAAAGAAGCAGAATGACAGATTGACGTCTCTCTCAAAATCAACCTGCAAAAATTGTCAGATCGCCAGGTACACAGTGACAAGTCTGAATCTTACAATTTAATAATGAGCAAAAAAAACCCCAACAAAACTGGGCACAAAATAGAAATACTATGTGATTCCATTTAAGAGAAAATAAAAAACAGGCAAAATTAATCAATGTTGATGGAGATCAGTGTAGTGTTTATCCTTGGGACACATTGCTAACAGCAACAAGTGAGCACGGAGGAACCTTCCAGAGTGCTGGAAATGTCCTGCTTCTTGATGTGGTGGTAATTATATACATATATATAATGAGCATATATACATACACTCTACATATTTATTACACATGGGGCTGTACTCTTAAGATTTGTGCACTTTACATACGTATATTCTCCATGCTAAGAACTGAGAAAATTGGAATGTAACCCCAAAGAGGAGTAATTGGCACACCAGCCCACTGTCACTAAGACTGTGATTTGTGCCATTGGTGGTCACCAGAGATGAATGTAGCACTTGGATTTTGTGTGGACATTAAGGTAAATGTGTGTCTCACTCTGCGTGGTCCCCGCGCTGAGAAGGTAATGGCGGGGTCTGTTTGCATGTGAAGCCTGTTTGTCTAGAAGGTTTCTGTGTCCAGGGCACCTCTGCAGCAGCACATGTGAGTGACTGATCCTCTTACAGCAACCCTCTGCTGTCTCTTTCTTCATCTTCAAATCTTGAAATAGAATGTGAGAGATAAAACTGCCTCTTTTTGTATTCTCTGCAGAAAATGGCCCCACCACCTCTTTTGTCAGTGACAAGTTAAATGCATCGTAATAAATCAAGGGGAGATAAAAAATCAATCTGTAGCAGAGAGAGACAAATCCTTGCAAATTGTACTAAGGCACAGATCATCGAAACAAGGCATATTAGAAGGGCATTCGGGGAAGAAAAATGTGTTGAGGAAATGGAAATCAGAGCCACTTAGCAGAACTCACAGAAACCCATTGGAAAGGGAGTATTACCATCATTTAGATGGGAAATCACCATCCATTATTCAGCTATCACTTAAAGTCCACACAATGGGTGATGTGATTTCATCTAAAGCCCTGCTAATCAGAGGCGCAGGCTGGACTGGCTGACGCCTGCCTGTGAAATCACTCAAGGAGAGTCCAAGTCATGATTCATCTGGGACTGTGTTAAACGCAGTCTGAGTTTTACCTGACCCGGTCCACTTGAACTGCTGTGCTCTCTCCCAGTATGTTCCAGTCACTTTGATGTCCCTTCTGTGAGAATTGGGTAGAATACGTAGGGCAGATTATTTCTTTAGATAGTTTATTTCTCATGCTTTGTAACTTGATCTATGGACACGTAATATGGCTCTGAACATTGAAGCACTTTCATTCATTCATGGCAAACTGTCTCAGGTGCTATGGGAAGATCTGTGGAAGGGTAAGACAGTCCCTTACCCTTCCAAGGGGGTTGTAATCTATGAGAGGGGATGGAAAATAAGTGCACAAAAGTTAATTTTTTAAAAACACAGTGTATCTTCTGTTTGTCCCTAGATCACTTCTGGGAGGCTCACCTTACAGGTTATATTCTTGGACGTCCTTGCCCTTGGCTTCCAATTGGACTCATTCAATGGGAATTCCTAAGAGAAGAGTCCGGATTATTCTCCTGGCTCCCTTCCTGTGGGGTCGCCATGGGCATGCTTGATGAAAGTAGAGAGATGGTCTGGTTTGCCACGTACAGGCATCTCTCCCAGTTCTGGAAGGAGATTCTCATCGCTCTTTGAGGTCTAGGAGTGGTAACAGTGCCACACTGTTCCCAGCTTGAGGGTACTGTATCGTGCTGTATGGATTCCCTGAACCTTCTCACACCCTTGCAAATAGTCCCATTTTAAAACTCTCTTTAAACAAGCCAGTTTTAGTGTGTTATCTGTTTCTTTCTGGGATCTTGATTGACATAAATATTGTTATCACATGTTATCCAAGGAAATAGGTACTCAAAATGGGATTCTGGATTTGGCTCACCCCTCTATCTAAAGAGCATAGAGAGAATTTATTTGCCAATGAGACATAAATTAACACACACATCCAGTATACGGCAATGTTGTGATGATTCAGATTATCACTGGGGGCATGAGAAGTACAGGAAGAGGGCAAGGCATTGGGAGATCACGTAGCTGTGGCATTGTCATTATGGCGCTAATAGTGATTAGGTAGATTGTGGAGCCATCTGGTTTCTTTGGACAGTCCTAGAGAGTGTACAAAGGATAAAGGGGAAATGAAGCTGAGCTTCCCATTGTCAGTGGATAATCAGAAAGCCTGACCACAGCTTCGGAGGATGAGCTCCTGTAGTCACAGAACAGACGCTGGTTACTGTTACAGAAAGGGTCAAGTGAAATGGAACTACACAACTCCCCCTTCAGGACAGTAGGCCAGAAACAATTCCCCACCCCCAGGGGACCCCCCCAGAGGTTGGTGTCACCATCAAGTACTGGAAAGAGGCAGTGGTGTGATTCTATCACGTCCCCATTCTGCTTGTTTGTTTGGCTAGTGTAGAAGTCAGATGGGTTATGGCGATGATTATATATTACTGCAAACTTAAACAGATGGTAATGCCTGTCATAACCATGACCGGGAGGCAGTATCATTGCTGGAACGAATCAGTACAGCCCTATGCATCTGCTTACAGCTGTTGTTCCAGCAAATGCGCCCCACCCCCTATTCTTATCATTAAGAAAAACCAGAAACATTTTGAAGCAGATTGCTTTTTCAAGGGCTGCAATATAACTTTACTGACATTCCTGTAGGCCATGTGAACTCTGCTGTCCTTATAAAACAGGTGAAATGGACTTCACTCACCTGGATGGCATCAGTCTAATCCACTGCACAGATGACAATGTCCCAGGCCGGGTAGCTCATTTGGTTGGAGTGTCACCCCGCTACACCAAGCTTGTGGGTCCCAGCCCAGTCAGCACATACAAGGATAGATGAACAAATGAGTAAGCGGAACAACAAATCAGTGTTTCTCTCTCAAATCAATCAATAAAAATAAAGATGACATAATGCTAACTGGAAGTAGAGAACAGGAAGGAGCAAGTATCCTAGATGCCTTAGTAAGTTACATTTATGTCAGAAGGTAAGAAAGTCCATGAAAATGAAGGGTCCTTCACGTGTGTGAAGATTTGGGGGCTGCAGCTGTCGGAGGCATGTCACTCTAAAGTGGGAGGAGAGTGTCTGCACCTTGCAGTGACCGTCACAAAAAGGCACAGTGCATGTCGGGTCTGTGGATTTTGGAGGCAACATAAGCTGAGTTTGAGCTCACTGTTCCAACCCATTTACTTGGCAAGCTATGAAGCTGGCGGTTTTGAATGGTATCCAGAGAGCAAGAAAGTGTTCTGAAGCAGGAGCAGGCTGTGGTGCAGGTGGCCCTGCCGCTGGAGCCTCATGACCCAGAGATACCCACGTCCGTGACCAGCAGAATGACTGACGGAACCTCTGGCAATCTCCAGTAGGAGACTCGGGACCTGCTGGCAACTAGTACCATTTGAAGGCAGCACTGGCTTTGCTCCTGGGCCTGGTGGAGCCCGAAAGCCTGACCGCAGGCCATCATCTGTGTGTGTGACCCAAACTCCCTGACGCAAGTGGCATCTCCACTGAACCATAAAACTGTGTGCCCCAGCGTTCCATTATAAATGGGAGTGGGATACGTGCGACCAGGCCCATGCAGATTCAAGAGTCGAGTGAACTGCCAAGCAGGTGCCTGGTCCCTGTGTCACTGCCCCCCTTGCCTCACTCATATGTCTTCATGGGAAGATTTCCAAGGCCCCTTGATGGAGGAGTATGGGCCTGGTTTGCTGAAGGATCTTCTAGTGTGCTGGCACCTGTAGTGTGCCTTCATTCCTGCTGCTCCTCAGAGACTGTGGTGACAGGAAGCCCTCCCTGTGGGCAGAACTTTGGACTTACCGTGGTGAGCAGCAGTCAGATTTTAGGAGACACAGGGTAGAGGGTTAGGGTTTGGTCCCATGGCCTGTGGATCTTAGTAAACAGCAGGACTGACCGACCCATTAGACAGGAGGCACAGTGCCTAGGACCTATGCACATTATGGTACTATGTTTGGATTTTAATTTATCTAAAAATGAGAAAAAACTAATGACTATATAAAATAAATCCTGTTTGGTTTATATTCATCTGTGTGACTGCACAGTTGCAAAATATATATACAATTTTTTTTCTTAATGGAAGAAGAGGCCCACAATGGCAAAAGTGCCTGGGGTCCACAAAAATCATAATGTGGCTCTGGGTGGGAGTAGGAGGGATTCAGGAGTGACTTCAAAATTTGGAAACTGGGAAGGTTAACCCGAGAGCCTAAGTATGTTATTGACTGAGATGGCAAAATCTGGAAAAGCTGGTTTAGGGGAAATACTGACATTTTGCTGAGTTGGAGGCGGTAGCAGAAGCTCTGGTGTGAAGTGATAAGGATTTTGATCGGGGATGTGGCTTTTGGAAGAGCAGAGTGTCTTTGAATTGGTGTGTAATTGGACTGGGAAGAGAGGATCGAATATGGGAAACCACCTCAGGAACTTCCCCTTTCACCACCTGCTGGGTGATACAGGCTTCCGCTTCCTGCGATGAGGGGAAGAGAGGGTTGGGAGGTGGTTCTCAGCAAAGGCTGTACTGGGTCACGAGCTCACACCATCAGCTCTGGCCTCTCTCCTGTTTCCTGTACCCCACCGCGTTCCCTGTGGTCCCGTGGACTTACATAGATTACAACATCCTTTTCAGAGTATTTGAACTTAACTATAATGTGAAGAGCACAAATAGTATCAGCAGTCACCAATTTTTACCTGTAGGACACCCCTAGAGATAGGAAAGACAGATGACTTGATTTCCCGGCCTACAGATGACAAAGCTATCAGAGGTCTCAGTCTTCGGTAGAACTGGGATCAAGGAGCATGTCCCTTGATCCAGTCCTCTTTCAGCTCCACCCTGACAGTCAGCTTGGATTCCGTTCAAAGGTGATGTGGACACCAGCCCACGGTGTCTGTATCCTTATGGATGAAATGAGACATTCACACGACTACTGAGTCCGGTGGAGGAAAAGGGACAGCATGGCTTTTCTCTGAAAAAGAGCAAAAGCCATGACCTTTGCCCTGACCAGCCTTTATTGGGTTTCTTGGCACATTACTGATGGTCGTCATTTACTATGCACAGGTTGCTTTAGGTGGTTACCTTTTACAGAAAACAAAGGAGCCAATGCTGCTAATCACATCACAGAAGAGGGATATTTACAAATGAAAAGGGCAAAAGTGGTTGACCCTGTTACACTGGTCCTTGGATGGTTTAGCATGGATTTTAGGAAGTTACTTTGCAGTAAATGTTTGCCACTGGGGGCTGGGCCCACGCCATGCAGAATTGTCTCCTACACAAAGGAAGTCAACGTCTTTGCTAGTCTGCGGGTTTCGATTCCATTTTAAAATACCAAAAAAATCTTTAGGGACAGCCTTGATCTCCCCTGCCCACTCATCTTGGAGATGCGTCCTAGGCCCTGACTAAAGCCCTTGTTCCTAGTGTGGATATGGCCTTGATGGATTTTATCCTCCTCCTCGGAACCACTACACGAGTGAGTGTATCTTCTCCCCCGTTATTCCCCCTTCTGTCTGTCCCGGTGTCCTTCCTTTGCCTCCACACTCTTGCTTCTCTCTTCTCTCTCCTTTTACCTATTTCTCTCTCCCTCCTCCCTTTTTCTCTTCTTCCTTTATATTCATATCATGACACCATCATTCTATCTCCTGCATCTACATTGAAACATCCATAATATCATAAAATAGCCTTGTTATATTTCCACAGTTAATCCAGAAACTTTCTACAAGTATATGTTCAGACACAGTGTTCTTCCAGAGCTTTTTTTATTTTCTCACAAAGATAGGTTCTTAATTTTTTTCCCCTTTTATAGATGCAAAGTAATGTACACACTGCTCTGCAGCATGCTCGCCCCACTCACTATATCTTAGAGCTGGTTTCAAATTGCTATAAGGAGAAGTCCTCAGCGCCTCAGCTGGTTGGGCATCAGCCCACAAACCAAAAGGTTGCCAGTTTGATTTTTGGTCAGAGCCCATTCTTGGGCTGTGAGGTAGGAGGACAATCAATTGATGTTTCTCACTCACGTCAATGTTTCTCTCCCTCTCTTTCTCCCTTCCCCTCTCTCAAGAATCAACAATAATTTTTTCCTCATCATTCCTGAAACTGTGCAGTATTCCATTCTATGCAGTAAAGTGCATCGTAACTATCATTATATGTATCTAACCACTCCTCTGTTACTGATGTTTGAGTCCAGTCTTTTGCTGTCACAGTAATACAATGAGTAACTGTACACATATGTCATTTTAGAGGTACGCACTGATAGATGCAGGGTAAAGTCCCTGAAATGGAATTGCTAGAGTAAAGGCATCCGTGTTTGTAATTCCGAGAGTGACAAGTGTCTATCCAGTGGGGCTGTGTCCATTTAAAGTCCTACCAGCAATCTAAGCAAAGCGCCTGTTTTCCCGTAGCCTTGTCAACAGAACATGTGGTTACATCTTTGCATTTTTGCTCATCTAGTAGAGGAAAATGGTACCTCGGGACAGTTTTCGGTTCTTTCATTATGAATGCGGATGAGCAACTCTATAAATGTAGTCACTCGTACTTCCTTTTCTGTGAACAGTTTGTTCATTCTTTGACTTTTTTTCTACTGATGTGCAGTGTTTTTCTTTTCGATTTTTAGGAGCTCTGTGAGTTTTAGGGAGATCAGCTCTTTTTTTGTGATATTAATTGTAAGATTTTTCCTGGGTGTTATTTATTTTTGACTTGACTTCTGATTTACCTGCCCCCACCCATACACACACACATTGAATCTTTGCTTTTATTTTTATGTGGTGGAATTTAGCAATTAGTCATTTTTTTAATGGCTACTAAACAGTATGGTTTTAATGACTCAAAGTTAAAAAGAATTCCTGTGCCTGGCTGGTGTAGCTCAGTGGATTGAGTGCAGGCCTGCGAATCAGACAATCATGGTTCGATTCCCAGTCAGGGCACATGCCTAGGTTGCAGACCAGTTCCCTGCAGGCCAGTTCCCAGCAGGGGACGCATGAAAGGCAACCATACATTGATGTTTCTCTCCCTCTCTCCTTCCCTTCCCCTCTAAAGATAAATAAATAAAATATTTAAAATATATATATATTAAAAAAAAAAAGAATTCCTGTGTCTTCTTTTTAGAACTGTATGTCTTCATATTTTAAATTTTTGAACTATTTGGAATGTTCTTGAAGTAAGTTGTAAGATAGGGTTCCATCTTAATGTTTTTCCCCACTTTAGTTAGTCTACATTATTTGCTGAGTCATCATTTCTCCCACACAGATGAGCTGTATCTCTTGCTACAGTGAAAATCTACTAAGTATTTAGATCTATTTATAAACTTTCCATCCTGTTCTGTTGGTCTGCAATCCACCCTGTGTTAGTTATGGAGTTAGTTAGTTTTGGGTATGTTTTAATCTCTCTTAGGGTTGGTCCCTGCTTACTGCTTTTCCTTTTTGAAGTGTTTCTATCATTTTAAATATTGATTTTAGATTTATTAGTCTAATTCTAAGCAAACACCAAAAACAAACAAAAAACCCATTTTGGTTGGTACAGAGATCACATTAAATGTATAAATTCATGTGGAGGAAATGAACGCGTGTTGATGCTGTCTCCTTATTTGTGAACATTGGACGTTGTTGCACTTGCTCAAATCTTCCTTGCTGCCCTTGTTCCGTTGTTCTTACGCCCTTCTTTAGAACTGTCTCACGCGTCTGTGCATCCCTAAATGCTCTACACATGTACGTAACATGTTATCGTTTCGCCTGGTTTTATACTTTGTGGAAGTGATGTGTTTTGCATGCGTCTTTCTGTATCTTACTGGTTTTACTCTGGTTCCTCCCTTTCCCCTGCTCTTAGAATATTCCATTTTATGAGAATACCACAATTTCATACTTGAAACTTTTATCAAACTACTGAACCTCTCTAACCTAATAACAGTTTTGCCTTTCACTTCTCTTTTGCAGATATTACTATAGCTACAAGAGCTTTTATTTTTATTAGTATTTGTCCATATTTTCCATTTATTTGCTATCGGTTTTCCTATGTCTATGTTTTAGGATTTTCTCTTCTATATAGGGTATGACTGGATTTTAAAGGTTCCCAGCCTGACAATTGCAGTCTTTTAACTGGCAGTTGGGTTTATTTATTTTGTGTGATTCCTGATGTGTTCAAATTTTTTCCTAACTTAACTTTTGTTTTTTCATCCTGCTTTTTCTATAGTCCTTCTTTTGTCCATATTAATTTCTCCTGAGTTTATTTACTTTTAACTGGACTTTTACTTTCTTCTGTTTTGATGAACCAGTAATATCAGGCATATGTTGGTGAGAAAAACCAGAGAGATAGCCTATAAACTGAATAACTATAAAATGTTCAGACAGCCAACACTAATCCATGTTATTCCAAGTGAGGATAGTAGTTACCTTTGGGCCATTAGGAGAGCTTGTTAGAAACAAAGAATATCAGGTCCCACCCCAGACCTAGGGAATCTGCTTTTAAAAAGATCCTCAGCCGATGCATGTACATATTAAGAGTGCGAGAAGCAGTAGTTTAGTGAATGCATATCTCCTGTCTTTAACAACTGTTAACGTTTTGCCATAATTGCTTTATATACACATATTCGTTTATGTTTATATATGTAAAAGAAAATTGGAGAAACTATGAAATTTATATTCAAAACAGTTTAGTAAGGACCTCTTAAAAATAAAGACATTTCTATAAGGCCATTATCACACTTAACATTAACTACTATTTTTTACTGCTAGTAACCAATTAGTGTTAAAATTTCTCCAACTGTTTTCAAAATGGCTTTTACAGTTACCTAGTGTGTACCAGGATCCAGTCTTGGTTTATTCACAGCTTTCGGTCATTGTGTTTCTTGCCTCCTACAGTCCTTAGAATGTGGGCCACTCCCCTCCCTCCTCCACACCCGCAGCTTTTCTCTTACAACTTTGTCTAGTTACAAAGATTAGGTCCTGGGGAGTCCCTCCCTTCCGGAATTGCCTGATCACTTCCTCGTAGTGTTGTTTAACTGGTTCTCTTAGCCCCTGTGTTTTCTGTAAACTAGAAGTGAGAGCTGAAGGCTTCATTAGATGCAGGTTAAATATTTTTGGCAAGAATGCAGGGTAGACAATGTTTACTTGCCATTACATCAGGCAGGAAGCACATAATGTCTCATTCCATTTAACAGCGATGTGAATATTCATCACTGGGTTCAGATGGGGCAAGCCTGATGCCAACATTGTCATTTTGGTTTTTCCTCCTGACTCACACAAGTTACCGGTGGGGTGATACCTTGCTACTTCGTGAATACTCTGTTCCCCATCAGCTTTTCACATGTTGGTTTTAGCATTGATTGGTAATCATTTTTTTTTCCTGTTAGGATCTTCAAAATGGTGCCTCTCTAATCCTTTTGTTTTTTTTTTTAAGATTTTATTTATTTATCTTTAGAGGGGAAGGGAAGGAGACAGGGAGAGAAATGTCAATGTGTGGTTGCCTCTCCTGCATCCCCTGCTGGGAACTGGCCTGCAACCCAGGCATGTGCCCTGACTGGGAATTGAACCATGATCCTTTGGTTCACAGGCTTGTGCTCAATCCACTGAGCTATGCCAGCCAGGGCCTCTAATTCTTTATTCCTTTTACTTGTATTAGCTGGAATTCCCTGACAAGGAAGAGCTTTCTGTTTGACTGGGTGGGTTGGGCTACTCTTAATTGCAGTTCTTACTTCAAAGACAATATAAAGGCTTAATTATTTCTTTCCAGTCCTTAAAATCTTAATAAATATGCTTAACAAAGTCAAAGTTAACAATATCTCTACTCTCTTACCCTCCAATTCAGGACCTTGGAATTTGCCTTAGACATTATTTTTGTCAAGATTTTAATTCTATCTTCTTTTGTTTTTTCCCCCAAGTTAGACCTCATTGTTACTGATTTATATTGCCGGCCTCTATCTGTTTATATTGACCAGCACTTTAGCCCACTTCTCTACGCCCCCTTCTATTTCTCTCTATCTCGTGTGATCATTTTTTGTCAGCAGGAATGTCTCATTTCTCTAGTGAGCATCTTTGGTGGCAGACAGTCCTAGTCTTTGTTTCTTCAAGAGGGAATAGAGTGCTACCCAGTCTGTGGTTCCAGGCCGACAGCTGCTGTCCTCCATCCTGTCCCGTGTCCGTTTGTGACCCCCCGCCCCCCACCGTGCGAAGTGCTGGTCCCCAGCCTCCACTCTGTCCCTGCCCCCTTTTGTGGTCCCTGTTCTCCGCCCCGCTGTTGTCATCGTTATCACTCCTTTACGTTGCTGAGGCCCACTCCGCAGTGGCTTCTTTAAGAAAGGGCATGTGAGGCACATTTTTGGAGCCCCTGCATGTGTACAAATGTCTTTATTCTGCCTTCACACGTGATTTGTAATTAGATACAGAATTTGGCAGGCATGGCCTGAGACATTTGGAAGTAATTGTGCTAACACCTTTCAGTGTTGCTGTTGAGAATTAAATGTCCTTTTGATTCCTCATTGCTTCTTTCTCCTCTCTGAAAGTGGGGAGAAATTTGTTCCTCCAAAATTTTATTATGGTCTGCTGAGGAGTAGGTCTTTTTATTTCTTTAAATCAGGCAACTGGTAAGCTCTTTCGAGCTGGAGACTTATGTTATTTTATTCTGGATTTATTAAATATTAGCTCTTTGATAATGTTACTGTTTTCATTTTATTGGTTTACTTTTTCTGAAACTACTATTAGTTACTTCATAGGTAGCTTTGATTTCTCCTCTTAATCTACAGTCTTTTGTCTCTTATTTTCAGCCTTTTGTCTTTTATAGTTTTACATTCTAAAAGATTTACTTAAGTTTTATACTCCTACATATCTATTGACTTTTTTATTTGGGTGGTCATACTCTGAATGTGCTAGAACTTTTTAAAAAATTCTTGATTGCTTTCTCATGGCACCCTATTTAGTTTTTATGGACAAAATATCTTCTCCTGCCTCACTGAACATCCCAATATGCCAAAGTTGCGGGTTCAATCCCCAGTCAGGATACATAAGACTCAACCAGTGGGCCCCGGATGCTGTGACTCAGTGGATTGAGCACTAGCCTGTGAACCAAAAGGTCACCAGTTCAATTCCCAGTCAGGGTACATGCCTGGGTTGTGGGGCCAGGTCTCCAGTGGGGAGCATGAGAGAGGCAACTGATTGATGTCTCTCAGTATCGATATTTCTCTTCCTTTCTTCCCTCCTTTCTCCTCTTTCCAAAAATAAGTAAATAAAATCATAAAATAAACAAAATAAGCTCAACTGATGAACGCGTGAGCGAGTGGGACAGCAAGTCAGTGTTTCTCTTTCCCTTCCTCTCTGTGTCTAAAATCAGGAGCGGCAAAAAAAAAAAAAAAAGGTAAAGAAATAAACAATGACAGTTTTAAAAAATGTATCATTCAGCTCGATACAATATATCGTGTCTTCTGGGTTCCTTTGACTGGGGCCTCTATTTTGTCCTACGTGAACTTTTCAACAACAGTCCGGCTATTCTTGTGGTGTAACAAACGTTCTGTGAGGGAGGTTGAGAGGAACCCGAAGGGTGCAGAGGATGCTTGGGCAGCTGCTGTTTTTGAACTAAGCACCTCATTCTTGACTCTCATCTTTCCCTCAACTTTACATATTACTGTTTTTGTAGGAGAAAAATCCAAGGAACCTTGACTCTTTTTTTTTTTCATAATAAGACTATGTTTTCTATAAGTAACTTTAAATTTAGCATAACCTTGTGTGGGGTTTTTAATGGTATTGCCTATAGGAGATAAATTTCTTCATTTTAAATGCCCGTGTTTTGCCCACACGTACTTGAGAGAACACTAGACCATGAGTCAGGAGGCCTGGGGTTCTACCTCCTGGTTCCTGCTGTGTGATCATCGGTGTAGCACTTTCCTCTGTAAACCTCAGTTTCCTCGTGTGTAAAAAAGAAGTCTATTTTCCTCATGGGCCATTACAGGGATCGAATGTGACAAACCATTTGTCTTTGCCCATAAATCATCAGTTTCAAAGCTTTTAAATCCTTCAGCTCCACAAAGATCCGCAAGCATGACACTTGCTCACCAAGGTGTTCTTCTTCCAGAAAAGATCAAGTTTTGGCTGAGGGCTGGTCAACAGCTGCCACATCTCAATTTCTTTGTTTTTGCTTTTCTGATCTGGTCTAGTTTCAATGGTTTGAATCTGGATAAGAATCCTGAGGCTATATTGTATTTCATTCAGCCTCTGAATGGTTTTCTAAATACTAACGGGGCTACATGAAGTTGATGTTACTAATGTCAGAAAAATAACTTTAGTCCCTCAGTCACCTTGGATGGATAACAGGTGGCCACTGAAAGTGTGAAGGAATAATCTACGAATGACTAAGGCTGAAAACAGTCCTCTTCAGAACTGGGTCAAGCAGTTCATTAGGGCTTAGGCAGTGACTCAACCTGCAGAGGCTCGGACCTCCCAGGTTGGGTGACCTGGGAGGTGGTTTTGGGGAGTAAGTGTGTAGCTTGGTAGGAAGAGTGAGTCACACTTTTAGAAGAGTCTCTCTGCATCTCTGTCATTCTCTTTTTTTTTTTATCAGTGATTTTGTTTTTTAATTATCTTAAGCATTATGATGATATAATTTACAAACTTGGGCTGATGGTTTATTCTCCTGTATTTTAATCCTTCTAGTGAATTGGCAAAAGCACCATTACCAATTATATGTATATAGTGATTCTACAGTTGTGTTCTTAAATAGCTGTGCAAGACAGTCCTGAATTATAACTTAGTCTGACTTAGAGAATTTTTAAAAAGATTTTATTTATTTATCTTTAGAGGGGAAGGGAAGGAGAGAGGGAGAGAAATATCAATATATGGTTGCCTCTCATACGTCCCCTGTTGGGAACTGGCCTGCAACCCAGGCATGTGCCCTGACTGGAAATCGAACCATGGTCCCTTAGTTCGCAGGCCTGTGCTCAATCACTGAGCTACACTAGCCAGGGCTGACTTAGAGAATTTATAAGCGAAGTTTGCTACTATGTCTTGTCATGCTGAATTTTAAAAGCATCTGACCTTGTAATTCATCTATAAAATGTGAGCTGTTAGTCGTTATTTGATATTATACATACACTAAAATACCTTTCATTAAGGCATTTCATTAAGTAATAAAGGCAACAGTTTAGATATGGGGAATTTTTAATTAAATTGGCATGGTCTGAACCAATAAGATTAAGTGGATACTGATGGCTTACCTTCTGACAGGTGAATGAACACAACCTGAAATGCAAGCAAGTCTTGCTGTTCTGAGAGACAGTGAACGGATTTCCTCAGTCTTCAAACTTGTGAATGTAAACAGTTCTATAACTCTAAATATAAAACCAGTGTCCTATGGGTTTTGAGATGGCATTCAGCATCTCCGTGAAAAGTTGAACATTATGAATCCGCTGCAATCATATTTTCAGAAGGGGAAAACCGATAGCACTTGCTGAACTGAAATTACCATCGAAGTTCACAAAGCCGATCATGTGCATTTGTCCGTGAGCCAGATTTACTTAAATTGGGGCTGCCCCAAAGAAATGTTCTCTACTCAATGAGTACACAATGCGATGTGCAGATGATATGTTGTAGAATGGTACACTTGAAACCTATATAATTTTATCAACCGATGTAATGCCAATAAATTGGATAAGAGAAAAACCCCAACTAAATAATCTGTCAGCTACTCTTGGTCTGAATTCTGGTGTGTGAGATCAGTTTAAATATGGTGCACATTTAAAAGGTCACGAGTCATTTCTGTTTTGTAATAAATAAAGCAGTGGCCAACTATCAGTAGCATTTTCTAGATAAGCTATCAAGCCTGCCCTTTCTGCACTCTTCCTAATGCCAGTGAACATAATTTTTATTCCAGGGATATTTTCTTGGGATTCTCCCAATACCCCATCCGCGTAGCCTCTCCCCAGGCGATGCCTTCGTTCATGTTGGCGTCCCTGTGAGAGCATCTAGGGGCTTGACCTGCCTTTTGCCCTTAAAGATCATGCAGATTCGACCCCGTCTTGTGGTTGCCTCCCTTTTCCACAGTCTGGCACTGGGCACACTTCCGAATGAAAAGTCTTGTTCTGCTCAGCAGTACCCATTTTTAAATAGCTTTTTTCTCGTGTGTGATACAGGGGTTCCCACTCACAAACCAGACATGCTGCTGCCTGTCTTTCTCGATCTCTCTCCCGCTCTCTTGGTCTCACGTGCTCTATCTTCCCCTCATTCATTTCCTTTCTCACACTCTCTAACTCTTTTTTTGTTCTTTCTTTCAGACTTGCTTTGACTCCTGTTTCTTCCCAACACATCCTTTTCAGTCATTTAAAAAGTTTTTATTTATTGAATTTATTGGGGGTGACATTGGTTAACAAAATTATACAGGTTTCAGGTGTACAATTCTATAATGCATTATAGTTTTTAAGTCCCGTGTGAGGCTTTTGCGTGAGACATCCGGGCCGTGGAGGACAGAGGACTGTGTGCCCATGGCGGGCGCCGGCGGAGGTCTGTGTGCACCCTTCTGTTCCCCGTCCATTCCCTATCCTGTCCTTTGTTTGGATCCCTGATGACGTCTGTGTTATATCCACCGGACGCGAGAATAATTTTCAAAGACTCTTCAAGGTTTTGATCTTATTTTATTGGCCAAGCTTAACCTGCGCAGGGGCGAACTCTCGGGGTGTCCGGAGACACGGTGCCCAAAAGGGCTGCAGATGAGAGCCTCGCCCAGCGCTTACAGCTAAGTCCTTATATGGGGGGGGGGTGCGCAAGCAAGCGTTGAACAGAAGCAGACGTGGCAGTTAGCTGTTTGCTGGCAGAGACCGCGTGCGGGAACAGGGTGGGGTTTCAAAATTCAAAACTAAACAGATTACAATCAGCCTGTTTTGCTGTGGTCAGGCTATGTTCTCAGTTTCCCAGATCTCAACAGTCTGCAGAGAAGCTGTAATGGGGGTTAGATGCTGCAGTCATGTCTTCTCACTCCTCATCTCCTTCTGCTCCTGCTTAAGTCTATGTTTTGAAGACCCCCTAGGTCTTTGGAAATATTTCTGTGTAAGTAATCATGAGGGAGATTTTCTTGGCCTCTATCTGCAAGGGAAACATGACCATGGGGAAAAAAAAGATAAAATGTCACCATGCTATACACCTGAAACTAATATGATATTGAATGTCAACTGTAATTTAAAATGCCAGGGTTGTAGGTTTGATCCCCGGTCAGGGCACAGAAAAGAATCAGCCCATGAATACATGAATGTGTGGAACAACACATCGATGTCTCTCCCCGCCCCCACAACAGTCAATTAAAAAAATATTTAGGACTTTAAATAAATAAGTAGCCCTGACTAGTGCGACTCAGTGTGTTGGGCATCATCCCACAAACCAAGAGGTTGCTGGTTCAATTCCTGGTCAGGGTACATGCCTTGGTTGGGGGCCAGGTCAGCTATTGGGGGTGCGCAGGAGGCAACCGATCCATGCGTCTCTTGCTCATCAGTGTGTCTCTCCCTTTCTTCCTCCATCCCTTCCCCTTTATCAAAAATAAGTAAAATCTAATTAATTAAGTAAGTAATTAATCGCAACACAGGAGGCATTTAAACATACACACACACATAAGAAGGGAAGACGGGGAAATTTAATTTTACTTCCCAGTAGGATCACAGATGGCATTTAAGGGTAACTGATCACTGATTAGCTTTAAGGAGGACATTTTATGTATATTTTTCTTCAAAGGCAACCCATAGTCATGACAAACCAAGGCATTGAAATCAATTCAAGACTAGTAACTGAGCCTAGGTTCCTAAGGTAATGGTCCAAGGAAGACACAGTATAGAGGTAAGGGACAATAAATCTGTATTTGTAGAGCCTGTTTACCATCTGGAAAGCTGTGGCAATGTTAGAAATGATAAATGACTCAAAAACCTTTGGATAAATATTGCTGGATAAGAACAAATGAGTAACATCGTTTTTGTTTCTATGCATGAAGAGATACTATAACCCATAACTCAGTTCACTTCACACATTCATTAGCTACACATCAGGGGTAAAACTCTGCGCTAGGAATTGGAGAGAGCTATAAAATTAATAAGATGCTCTTCTGTTAAGGAAATGAAGTCTTCCTGCTGTTTTATATGTATTTCACTTGTTCACACTATGCAGTTCTGCTGTTGTATTCTGTGTAACGTTCTTAATTGGTTTCATTCCTGCAAAGGGTAAGACTTCTCACTCTTTCTACAGGGCACGTGCATCTGCCCTGGCAGCCGGGAAGCCAGAACTCGGAGGGTGCTGCACTCAAAGCCAGGAGACGTAAGCCCCGTCATATGGAAGCCTCATTACCTGGTTGGGTATAGCTCTGTTTTTGTTTGTTTGGCTGTTGTTTGATTGTTTTCCTCCTGAGCTTTTAGTAAGGTCTCCTTTCAAGGTTCTGGCTTTGTTTCACCTGTGCTTTTGAAAGACGCAAAGAAGGGTTTTAGATTCTTGGGACCCTTGGTTCTTGAAGTGTGTTCTCTGGAACCAGCAGCATTAGCATTCACCTGGGAATCCTTTAGGCCTGCAAATTCTTACTTCCTCACCTCAGGAACTTCGGGAAGTGGGGCCAGGGGATGTGTTTACCAGCCTTCCAGGGGATTCCGAGGCTGGCTCACTAGTTGAGAACTACTACTTGACCCTGAGAATGGAAGGGAAACAGCGCCCTCTGGAGGTCACATGGTCCCAGATCATGGAAAAGTTACAATATCCAGGGGGAACCTGCCCCTTCCTCACACAGAGAGGATTGGTATAATTAAAAGATATTGCTATTCTCTTTCTAAGAGTCCATCAAGCTGAGTGGATACAGGTGAATTCTAAAATGAGTATCCTATTTACTTTTCCAATTTCTGTTCTTCATATCACTCCCTTACTCTAAAACCTTCAGTGCTTCTTTGTTAAACAGCTCTGTCTTCAATGCTTCTGCTATAGGTCCCATATCTGTTCTCAGGCTCTTGCTGACTTGTTCCCCACAAGGAAAACTGTTGGGTTTTTTAATGCTACAACAGCAACTCACACAAGGTGTCAATTTGCAATTGTGTCTCTCTCTAGTCTGAGCAACCTGAGGGCAAAGACCACATTCTAATTCCTTTTTATCCCCAGCATTTATCTCAGTGCCTGGTTAATAGCAGGTGGTTGGAAAATGGTTTTAAAATGAATAAATGCATGAATCTAACTTGTGGTCTAGTTGTGTAGAACCAGCTGCTGTCCCTGGAACTCTCTAAGTCACACTGTTCCTAGGACAGAGTGCATCTGTAATTAAAAACAGTACAAATAAAAAATAACATTAATCTATAATATTAATGGGTTATATTGATTGAGTTCTCATCTTGTGTCAAGTCTTGCACTAAGCCTTTTACATACATTATTTCATTAATTCTTAAATGAGCCTATGAGAAAAGTATTTATAAAATAATAAATGAGGAAAGAGAGGCACAGGGTGGGGTTAAATAATGTGCCCACAGTTATGTAGCTATAGTCAAAGCCAAGACTAAAGCCCGGGTCTGGTCGACTCCAAAGTCAATGCTCTTAACTTGAAGCTAAATGGATCACTGACAAATTACATAGGTATCAGACACCTTAGTCATGGAGAATTGTGAATTTCAACAGTCCAGCAAAACACTTGGACTCCTGTGCCATTCAATGAATAAATGATTGTTTACTGAGCACCTACTGTAGGACAGGCTTTGTTCTAGGAATAAAAGGATGTAGAGGGTGAGTAACAGGGATGACCCCTGTTCTCAGGGAATTTACTTTTCAGTGGCAGAATCTTTTTGAGGAGATAATATTTGGGCCAAGCCCTGGATGACCACCAGAAGTAGATATATGAAGATTTGGGAAGAGTCTGATTCAGGAAAAAGGAAGGAAGTACAAAGGCCCTGAGGCCAGGAAAACTTGGGGAGGAACCAGCAAATACAAACCACTGAGTGGAATTGTCCCCAGGTCAGGTTTTCCAGGCATAGGTTCTGAGAGAATCAATTATTCTATATAGGAAGAAGGACTGAGTTGAAAGCAGATTCTGTTGCTGTTTTCAATAGTCACAATATTCTCAGTACTTGAAGATGAATCAAATTTGTGGATGATTTGGGGGCATAAGCAAGCATCATCATTACATAATATTATCAACACCAATTTAAAAAAAATCAATGAAGTGTGTAACGTAGTGTAGGAAGCACCCTCTTTCCAAAGGCTTCATACGGACCCGGTTCGGCTTGCTGATGTCTCCTGATTTTGCTGCCTTGTCAAGAGTAATTCTGTAAGAATCAAACCACATGCTCACTAAAGCTCCAGTGACAATGGCAGGATCCAATAAATCCTCACTTAATGCTGTGAACAGGCTCTTGGAAGGCTCTTTAAGCAAAATGATGTATAAGGAAACCAATGTTGCCCTAAGCGAACTGGCATAGATTAAGTTCCTACAGCATATTTCTGGTGACATAAACATCACTAATCTTCTAAATAAAGACCCCAAACCTTCTGATATTAAACACTGAAATAAGTGTGAGTTACTTAGATTTAAGAAAGATTAAGAAAAAGGAGGAAGATAATTCTTTGCCGACCGGTTTACTGCAGTTGCAGGTCCCTGCAGCTGGAACCACTCTCGTCGGCTCAGTGCAGGAGGCAAGACCCACCCCGGACAGGGCGCCCTTCCCGTGCAGGGCACCCCCCACCCCCTCACCGCACTCACTCACACTGGGATAATCCAGGCCTGCCTGCCTACCGCACATGCACATCTTTGTGATGTGGGAGGAAACCGAACACCCAGAAAAATCCCATGCAGACTGGGGAGAGCACACCAACTCTGCACCCACCGTGGCCCTAGCTGGGAGTTGGTTTTTTCCCCTAATCAGTTATAATGAAATGACAGTGAATGAAATGATATTTTCTGAGGATGGCTGTATATAATTATATACAAGGTCAGCAATAAATTATATTGGTACTTTCCTCCAGGGGCAGACCATTCCCACAGTGGCCCCCTGGCATGTTGCTGTTCCAATTCCAAATCCAGTTTATGGTGCCTTTTTATCCTGGCTCCTGGACGCATACTGGATGTCCTCTGTGTGGCCTCTTCTGGGTCTGGCTTCCCTCTTGAGCGATTTGTCCTTGTATAGGTGCGATGAGGAGATGAGGGGCTCCCTCCCTTGTTTTGAGGCTCACAGTACTTCACAAAAGGATTTCCCTATACCTTGCTGCTCACCTGCTTTTGTCTAAAGGGACACTTTTTTGAAAGCATCCCTGAGGGGAAGGCCTCTGGGACTTGCAGAGCTGTTCTGCTCTCTTGGCCACGGATCTAGCAGAGAGGCTGCAGCCAGTCACTGCAGTACACCCTCCAGGACACCTGGATGCTCACTCAATCTTTTTAAGATTCTATTTATTTATTTATTTATTTTTAGAGAGAGGAGAGAGAAGGGAGAAAGAGGAAACCATCAATGTGTGATTGCTTCTCATGTGTCCCACACTGGGGACCTGGCCCACAACCCAGGCATGTGCCCTGATTGGGAACTGAACTGGCCACCCTTTGCTTCTCAGTCCAGTC
Source organism: Artibeus jamaicensis (assembly GCF_021234435.1). NCBI lineage: Eukaryota > Metazoa > Chordata > Mammalia > Chiroptera > Phyllostomidae > Artibeus > Artibeus jamaicensis. Next base: position 35,839,452 of record NW_026522030.1, on the reverse strand, counting down.
CTCAATCCATTGAGCCATGCCAGCCAGGGCTGCTTACTCACTCTTTTGGGGAGTGTGTCTATACCCATTTATGCACAAATATTTAAGGAACATTTCCCACAGGCCAGGTGCTATCCAGACACTGAGGGGGGCAGCCGTCAACCAAACAGACATCCTCCTTTCCCTCAGAGCAAATTGTTAAATGAAAAAGTGAACAAAATAATTTCAGATGACTGTGGGGGCAGCTTTTCCCACAAAGTCCCCCCATCCAACACGGATGAAAGTGAAACTGCCAAGACATGATCTGCTTGGGGAGGAAAGGTGGCCAGTCCCTCAAAGGAGAAGGGCCAAGAGCCCCTTCCTCAAGGGGCTTTTATTGGGTTTGTTTGCACAAGAATAAAGGTAAGGATCAAGCAATAAACAGCATTCAAAGAACTATGAGGGCTTATTCTCATTCAGGGTCAGATAGCTAAAGAGCCATAAAGCTTTGAGGAACAAACTGCTTGCTTGGACCCCTATAATTTAAATGAAAGCATTCTAAACAAAGCAGGTTTCAGAGGATTTTTACATATTCTTTCTTAGGCCCGAACCCCGGAACCGGCCCTTTCCAGCACAGGGCTGCACCGCCTTCCCCAACAGAGGTTTTTAGGCTTCAGTGGATTAAAGCCAGGAAGCGCTTCTCCCAGATAGAAATGGGGACTCGGGCTATGTCACAATAGCCAAAGGACGAGGGTCCATTGCTCCCTCTTTGTTGCAGCCCCCCTCTCCCGAGTCCTTCCATGGTGGCCTCCCAGGTGATCGTGTCTGGCTTAGGTTGCCCCTCTCTGAGGGGTTGTACCCACCATGGACATTGACCAAGCTTTGGGGGCAGGGGAGTAAGCTGAGGCAGCATTTGCAAGCTTTGTCTCCTGTGGCTCGCATTCCAGAGGTCGCTCACTCAGTCTTAGCCGTGGGGGGCAGTTACAACTCCTGAAACCAGGCAGAGTGGTTCCCAACAGACAATGACGAGTGCAATGAGGAAAATATGTGATGGGGTGGTACCACTTAGACTAGACAGTTCGGGGGCCTCTTGGAGGACAGATAGTTGAGCAGAGAAACAGACCAGTCTTGAAAAGATCTGGAGGAAGAACTTTATGGGCAGGTAAAACACAAGAGCAGAGTTAATGAGCTGTGAGTACGTGTGATACAGCTGACTAATGTGAGGAAGCCAAAGTGCTTAGAGCAGAGAGGGGAAGGGAGGGGTGAGGTCTGTCAGGCAAAGGTCAAGATACCGAGTTTAAATTTTTTTTATTTTTATTTTTTTTATTTTTCAATGTATGGTTGCCTCTCATGGGTCCCCTGCTGGGAACTGGCCTGCAACCCAGGCATGTGCCCTGACTGGGAATCGAACCGCAATTATCTGGTTTGCAGGCTCACGTTCAATCCACTGAGCTACACCAGCCAGGGCCTGAGTTTAAATTTTTGTTCTAAGGACAAAGGAGAATGAGGGAACAGGTGAGTTACCCAATTGATTTACCTGTATACTACTTATCTCATTTAATGTTCTCACCAGATGGTAAGGAAATGAGTACTTAAAGACTAAGTAAGTACATAAAGAAAGGAAACTACAGGGAAGTTGTACGGTGACTCCACAGTCCACCCGCAGGGGTTGGGCAGAGCCTGAAACGCGGATCTTCACCGCCCAAGTCCAGCACCGTTCCCTGGGCACCGCGAGTTCAGAGTAGGGTTAATGGTGAGGACCAGAGCATGGATGTGGTGTCTAATTCACACATTTAAAAGAGATTTTCTTTCTTTATTTTTAGAGAGAGGAGAAGGGAGTGCAAAAGAGGGATAGAAACATCAGCGTGCGGTTGCCTCTCGCACACCCTCAACCCGGGACCCGGCCCACAACCCAGGCATGTGCCTTTACTGGGAATCAAACCAGCAACCTCTCGGTTTGCAGGCTGGTGTTCAAACCACTGAGCAACACCAGCTAGGGCTAATTTGCACATATTCTAAGTACGTGATTAAAGAATCTGGGAATGGGGGTATCTGGGAAGGATACATTTCTTAGTGAACTAGTATATGCAGCAGGAGTCCAGCTAGAAAAGCTGGTTCTGGAAGAGTCTGACCTCAGGATTTTGAGTTCTGCAGGGTTGAGAGATAATAGTTATATTGCAATAGCTCAATCTTATGGAGCACTTACTATATGCCAGGTACTTCTCTAAATGCTTTACATGCACACAGAGAAACCAGTTTTTAAAGGAACATTACAGTCAGGGAAAAAGGCAAAGACAAAGTTCCTGAGGTACTAATGTTACCGAATATGAGGTCCAAGGGAGGGGCAGTATTTGGCCCACCGAGGGATGCCAAAAACTGCTACAGAACAGGGGTCCCTCCCAAGGACAGAATACTAAAATCTATTGGGCTCTTCTGTCTGCCGCCAATTGGAAAGACATCTCTCAATGCCAGAGATTTGTGAAAAGGAAAACAAAATGTTTATTTAGTCCTATTCAGGCCTAACGCCTCCACTAAAATATCAAAGTCCTTTAGGGTATACACCTACACCCACACAGCGCTCCCTTCTCCCACTGTCCCAACTCCGGGTACCGTAAATCAGGAAAAGAGCACACATCTGTGTTGCAGGCCGCTGGTACCGTCAGCTGTGTCACTGTGCAGGATCTCGAGTTAATCCAAAGTCATGTGGCACCCTTTCACGGTCCACTGGCAAGAGTTCTTTGTACCCAGTTCCGGTCAAAGTCTCTCCTGCTTTCCAGGCCACGTGGTCAAAGGGGGCACCCCAAAGCCACGTGCGCCTCTTCTACCAAACCTGCAGGGGTTCGCACTCCACCAAAAGCATGTGGCTTTCTTCTTCACCTGGCTGCAGGGATCTCCATTCTGGCAAAGCTGCGTGGTTTTCCTTTTCGCCTGGGGAAGAGGGGGTCTGCACTCTGCCAAAACCTCGTGGCTCCCTCTTTCACCTCACCAAGAGGGGTCCTCACTCTGCTGAAACCGCGTGGCTATCCGCTACATGACTGCAGGGGTCCTCACTCTGCCCCAGACCATGTGGCTCTCCCTTCAATGGCTGCCACGTCTCCATGTCCCGGAGCCAATCTTTTCCAAGCTCTCACACAGGTGCCCTCACTCATGGGCACAGCCCCTAGTTACATCCTGGGTAGAAGCCACTCTCTTTTCCCTGGCTCAAAACTTGGCCAGAGCTATTTAACATATCTATGAAACAAGTTAAAGGTTATAGATATGTTAAATGACCATTCTAGAGGTTAGCTGCAAAACTGTTGCTATGCAAAACAGCTCTCAATGGTCCTGCTCCATTCGTCCCTTCCCCCTGGAGGGGGTGAGGACATCTTATATGTCTCTCCAATATTCCTATACACTTTGAATTGTGGACACCATTCTAAATCTTTTTGGCTACACCCTGTATCACTAATGAGCTTGGCATGTTTGATGAGTAGAAAGAGGTCAATGGACTAAGATCAGTTAATGCTTTTTATCCTGGTAACAAGCTGCCGAGGAAGGAAGTGTCATTATTCCAATGTTTCAGGGGACGAAACTGAGGCATGGTGAGGCAATGAGTTGTCCAAGAAAATATTTCTTGTGATTGCTTTCTAGCAGTCAATTCTTTCAAATATATTATGAAATGTAATGGTGTATATGTATGTGTTTGATGCTGAAGGGAAGTTTTTTTTAGATATCTTTTTTTTTAAATTTAAATACCATTCAGATCACTCATGGTCCAAGAACATGCAAACAATAAACCAGAACGAAGTAGAATTACAGATTGGCCTTCAAACATTAGAGCCAGGAATGCTACGCTTGCCTGTGATCTCACCGGCGTAAAACCACAGCCACACCTTGGGCCACCGAAGCAGAGCTTCCTTAACCGCGAGTTGTTTGAAGCTACCAGTTTGAGCCCTGCTGACTATTTTCCTTTAAGCTCTGAATAGCAGTAGGGATCTCAGCAGGGGTTGGAGAAATCAGCTCAAACTGCCAAAATGTGACCCAATGAAGTCTCAGGTAAGTCGCAGCAGCGTTTACCAGTCCAGGGGCCGGCTACACGAGGATACGGACAAACTGCGCCCTGGTTCTAGGTTGTGCCGGTGCAGCTCCGAACGGCCTAATGAATGTCACCAAAGGGACTCTGCAATGGCTATTGTGTGCTCGTGTTGGATCTTTGCTGTAACATTTAATGACCATGAAATTTGTATGGGGACAGCCTTTCAAAATCTAAAGCTCGGTGCCAAGATAATTAACATTTTAAACAATAAAGTTAAATATATACTTATTGTAATCTTAGTTAAATCGGTGTCTATATTTAATCGTGCTAAAAGTTCACTGAAAGTTTCTACTGCCTATTTCTCTAGTCCATGAAAGGAACTGGAAGGGAACTTTAAAATGGTCTGTGTAGCCAACAGATGGGGTTGCCATGAGCCCCAGGGGCAGCCCTCCACTGATGCCGAAGGCGGGCCAGTGAATGAATGCCCCAGGCTTCCAGCCTCCAGCTGGACATTTCTACCTTTCGGAAGGTACCAGAGAAATCAACACAGAAGTGACCTTGACAATACACAGTAACACTGGCTTATCTTTCTTCCTTGATTCACTTTTCCTACTCCCTCACTGCTCTTTCCTGGAATCACGTCACAGATAAACAACTTGCACTCCAGTCTTAGTCTCAAATTCTGCAAACTAGAACATTTGGTACCAGAACTAGCCCTAGAAAGCAGGCCATTAGAATGGGCTTCTGGAAATGTCTCACTCACTGATGCCACCGCTGCCGCCGATGGTAAGTGGCGTGGTGTTAACCCTTTGCATGCCACAGCATCACAATTGCTGAGGCACTTGGTGTAGCAGGTCCGGATGAGGTATAAGTGAAAGAGGAAGCGTTGAGTTATTCAGAAGCTCGGCACCTGGGTGGTATGGGGTAACAGTCATTGTAAAGACAGTGGAGTTGGCTGGATGTCTGCCTTGGAATCCTTGAAGGAAAAGAACAGACGCAAGTCAGCCAATTACTAGCTTAAGGGAAGCTGTCAAAGCCAGAGGCTTTCTTGGCACCATATTGATATGGGAAACTTTGAAAAACTTTGAAAAACTGAATAATGGGAGCCTTTGAACCCTGCCCCGTAAATAGAACTAATTATCGCATTCTGCTTCTGCCCCGTAGACAGCTGTGTCCTTGAGCTCTGCTACCGCCCCTGGACAGAACTAAATTATCGCATTATGCTCCTGTGTCCTTGAGCCCTGGCTCTACCCCTAGACAGGACTAATTACCGCATTCTGCTTCTGTATCTTGCTTTTGCCACATAGATAGGAAGACCCCTAATCTATATATTCCCCAAGAATCCTTTGTTCATTGCTCAGAATTTGGAAATGATTCCTCTGGGCCCGTGCACGTTAAACAGTAAACCTCGTACTCCAAAATCCCTCGGTGTTTGGTCGCTTCATTTCCCACAACAATATAAAGAGAGACTTGTTTCTTGAAGGTGTGGGGCAGCCAGTGCTAAAAAAACAGGCCCAAAGTTTAATAAGGTGGCAGGACCACAAAGAATTCTTGAATACACAGCCTTCACCATCTCCTATCCTTACGTCAGGGCTCCAGGATGAAGTATTTGCATGAATGTGTCTAAGAACCTCAAACCCCTCCCCATATTCTTTGGAACACTCCTGGTGGCAGAAGCAGGGGTTGGAGAAATCTCCTTGCTAGAGGAGAAAGAGCCTCCCATTGTCTGGAGACCATGCAAGACCTCACCCAAGGTGGCTGTGTTACAGGATGTTTGTTCTCAAGATCTGACATTCCCATCCTTGCCCTCCAGCTCATTACCTCCAGATCAACTGCTAGAGTCAGGCCTCAGCATAACCCACGAGGGGAGGTTTAATACCTGCTACGGTAGAACTAGGCATGCACCAAAATAATTACAGGGCATGGCTGAGATGTACTGTACAGAACCAGGGGAAGATGTGCAGGAATGGATTTGCAGAGTATTGAGATGGGGGAGAGGGTGGAGGAGCAAGATATAACACTGAATAGGGGAGAGTGAAATGACACCGGAACATTCTCCCATGACTTGGGATTAAAACTCCTGGCAAAGCAGCATGCAGCTGGCCTCAGTAGGCTGCTGCGATGGCTCCTTGAAGAGTGACCATGAGGATGGTGTTCAGCAAACGAAGTGGAGATGCCGGGACTGATGTGAAAGCCTGTGGAGGAGTGAGTTGGTATGCACAGGAAGGTGGGCCGGCCAGAATGGGTTTATTCCATAAGACCAGAGAAGCCACCTGCTGACTCTTCTCCAAGAGGGTCCAGAAGGCACCCCTTTTATTAAAGTGATAAAGCACTAGGGAAGCTCACCAGAATCATTGAAAGCTTAGTGGTGGCTGTCCTCAGCCACCACTGGGACTTGCAATAGTAGGTGCTATTGCAGAAATGATCTCCCTAATGTCAGTGGGGACAGGAAGATTTCAAAATTACAGAGGCCAGTGGCAGCACTTAAGTATCAGGTACAAGATAAACATACTTATCATAATTAATAGCAAGGATGGAGTATCAGGCACAGCACCTGACCTTCAGGGATCTGTAGTGAAAGTGTTCTTAGGGGTGAGGCTCAACTTGGATAACCAGAAAAAATTAAGAATTGGTGAGCGAAAGGCTAATGTCTCCACTATACATAATCTCTGTCCCAGTTTTCATATCTGAGTAGTTCTTAGAACCAAAGCCCATCACTTTAAGGGCAAGACGTGTCCCTGAAGGTAGGCTTCTTCAACTCACCAGCAAGTGTATACAACACACACTCATGCAGTTCTCCCCTTAATGGAACTACTCACTAGGGAAGTTTCTGTGTGAGACCTTCCAGACCTTGACCTTCCAGATACAAGGTCTGAGCTCAAAATCTTAGAGGATCCTCATTATATTCCTACTCAATTCATTGGCATGACCTTCTCAAAAACTAGTTGGATTATTGCAGTAAAAGTTGACTATAGGCTTCATTTATAGCTGCTGCACTCACTATATGTGGTCCCTTTAGTGTTATAGATCTGGCTCTTGCTATATGGCTACTGGACTGGGGAAGGCAATTTTTTTTTCCAGTTCTGTAAGTAAAGGTAATTAAGTGCACACTTATGTGGAAAAGACAGTGATGCACATTGACTGACTAGAAGAACCGAGGCTATGTTGACTCTCCTGATTTTTGAAATAAAAGTTTCCAAGGGCAGCCCTGGCTGGTGTAGCTCAGTGGATTGAGCACAGGCCTGTGAACCAAAAGATCACGGTTTGATTCCCAGTCAGGGCACATGCCTGGGTTGCAGGCCAGTTTCCAGCAGGGGCCAGTTCCCAGCAGGGGATGCACCAGAAGCAACCACACATTGATATTTCTCTCCTCTCCTTCCCTTCACTTCTAAAGATAAATAAATAAAATTTAAAAAAAGTTTCCAAGGGCTTATCATTTTGACATTTTGCAGCATGACATGCTGGTCCATTTATATCAATACTGTGCTGATTGGATACTGTGAACCAGAAGGTGGCAAATACTAGGGCTATGTATTTGACGCCTTCTGTTTGACCTATGTAGTCTAAAGGATGAAAGATAAAGTGAAAAAGATTCAGGAGCTGCCATATTGGTGAAGCTATTAGGGGTCCATTTGCCGGGGATGAGCTAGGACTTCCCACTTAAAGAGAAAACCAAATTATAGCACCTTGTACCCTTGACTGCTAAGAAAGAGGTGTAGTGCTTTTTGTGCCTCTTTGGAATATGGACAGAGCCAGTTTTGAGTGGAGACCAGAGAAGGAAGGGACTTTACAGCAGGTTTGGGTTGCATTTCAATCTGCCCTGATGTTTGTGCTAAATGACTCTTCAGGCCCAGTGATGCTGGAGGTATCCATGGTGGAAAGGTCGCTGTTTGGTCTTTGATAAGCTCCAATAGGAAAATTGCAACCCAGACTCAGGGCTCTGGATGTTGTCATGCCTTCTGTAGCAGAAAACCACTCGCCATGGGAAAGAAGCTCCATGACAGCTACCGTAGACACTGAGCACCTGATCACAGGGTACCGAGTGACAAGGAGAATGGAGTTGCTCACTGTGGGCTGGGCATTGTCATCACTGAGTCATAAGGAGCCTCCACGATCCACTGTGTGATGAAACATGGTTCATTAGAAACAAGCCTAGCCCTAGCTTGATAGCTCAGTTGGTTGGACCATTGTCCCGATACACCAAGGTTGCCAGTTTGATCCCCAGTCAGAGTGCATGCAAGAATCAACCAATGAATGCACAGACAGGTGGAAGAGCAAACTGATGGTCTTTCTGTCTCTCTCTATCCCCTCTTCATTCCTGTCTTTAAAAATCTATTTAAAAAACCCTACCAAATTGTTTTTTAAAATATCTAAAAAAAAAAAAAATCAAGCCCAAGCTAGCCCAGAGGGTGCCAACAGTGCCTCCTCCTCAGTTCATGCACTTGGCCTCCACCACTTCCATATGATCCACTGGTGCACTTTTTGGGTATGGCTCACAGGTGGGCTTGAGCAGCATATTGTGGGAAAAAGAAAACAGAGTTGTCACTTTGTAGTCATTCAGTATTGACCCTCAAGGACAGAGTGAGGGGAAATCCTTCCAGAGGACAGAGCTGTAGCCTCTATGCTTAGAAAAGTTGTCAGAAATCAGGCTTCAGGGCAGGTGGAAATGGTGTTATTTGTCCAAGGACACGAAACTAGCAAGATTGGAAGATTAGAGAGACATGTATGCCTAGAAGCAGAAAGAGTGTGAGAGAGCATCACTTCCAGAGGAGATGCGCAGTAGCCAGGTGGACAAGATGACTTACTCAGTGAATGTCAGCCCATCTCTCTCCCTGGCCACACAGTGCTTAAGCGATGGGCCTGTAAACAGAGTAGCTATACTGGTAGGGATGGAGGCTATGCATTTGACCAACAGAATAGCTGCTTCTCACCAAGGATGACCTGCCTTCTGGCTATTGCTTTGCTGAATGTCCAACATGTTAGTATCAGGGAATGGCATTAAACCCACAGTGGAGGACATTGGCCAGCTACGTGGTGGCAGGGTGATTACATCAGACCTTTTCCCCCTAGGAGGTGGCAGTTCGGATCATATGCCCATTTATATCTGGGAATTTATTCTGTTTGAAGACAGATTTAATACTTTTGAGATAATAAACATAAAGAGGATACATAAACTCCTTTGAGGTATTTCTGTTTAAGCATAATTACTGGCAAACTGTTTGCACTTGTTCCCTCTGGTTCTTCCTTTAGAGGATCTGAGACAGGATAGTGAGATGTTATTAATCTCCATGGGAGAGCCTTTTAAAAGCTTTAAAATATTTTATTTATTTATTTATTTTTAGACAGAGGGGAAGGGTGGGAGAAAGAGAGGGAGAGAAATATCAATGTGTGGTTGCCTTGCATGTACCCACTACCAGGGACTTGACCCAAGAACCAGGCATGTGCCCTGACTGGGAATCCAACCAGCAACCTTTTGGTTCACAGGGTGGCACTCAGTCCACTGAGCCACACCAGCCAGGGCTAAAGGCTTTAAAAGATTTTAAATGGCTTCATAAATAAAAAATCCCAATCCCAACTTTTCCCTCGGGTTCTCTTGCGTATCTACACCCCATCTAAGTCTCTAGTACTGCTCTTTTCCCACAAGTATATGGGTGTAATAAGAGTTTTCCTAGTCTTGACAAGGATTCTGACATTTTGAATCATCTCTATAGTAACACTAATTGAAGCAACCAATGATTGAGGACTTCCTGCTTGCTAGTCACTGGCCTAGGTATTTTTCACAAGATATTCTATTTGCTTTTCAGAGCAACTGTGCAGAGTAAATGTTACAGTCACGATGTTGTTGGTAAGGACACCAAGGATCAGAAACGTTAAGTAACTTGCCCACGTCTGGTCAGTTGTGCACCTAGACTAGAATCCAGCTGTGGTTATCAACAATGCATACAAAATTCTCGCTTGTTTTTTGAAATTCAGAGCTACATAATCCACTTGGTCAGTTGAATTTACTATGCCCAAGAATTACTCTCTCTCCTTTTTAAAAAAATCCTGTATTTTTTGTATTGTCCCCCTCTGTCAGACTTCAAACCATCTCCATAGTCACTGTTACCGGTTTTGATTCATTTACTTGCCACAGAGACCACTTGGCATACGTTTTGAAGCAACTCAAGGCTGTTGCTTCTGCATAACTTGGTGCGGGACACTGTGACCTAAATAAATAATAAGTAGAATATCCTGGCTTGATGGGTCTAGAAAGGAACAATGCAGGGCAGCCATTAGACTACACCACAGGGTGCAGTTACCACTTCTGGCCACCAGATGGCAGAGGCACCCAGGGCAGCACGGCAAGGAGGCTAAGGGCCTGCTGAGGACCCGTCTACAGGTGAGGCTTTCCAAAGGCCTGAGAGCCAGAGGCACAATTTGGTCACAGGGTTTTCTGCAGGGAGGATCAGTTGTTTAGGTAAATATAATTCAAAAAGGTAGAAAATGGGATTCGCTGATGAGTTTCAAACAGGCTCACTTCGGTTCTGACAGATTTATACCAGGAAAAGGAAATACAGAAGAGTGCATGTTAGCGTGTCGTTTTGGAGGTGGGAGTTCTTGAGAAGGAGAGTTTCAAAGAAAAACGGTCAAGACAAAAGGTAAACAAAAGAGAACAGGCCGGATGTGATCACAAGGTAGGGAACAGAAAAAATGATTTGTATTTTAGGGTGAGGGATGTAATGTGTGTGAACTTCAGTTATAATGAGGTTCTTGAAGGGGGTTCTTCATTTTTTTTAACTCTCGGGACCCATTTCATAGGCTGGTGAAATTTATGGGCCCTGTGGTAGATCATGCTGTATAAAAATGGCCTCAGCCACTTTATGGGTCCCATTTTTTCCCCAGAAACTCAGTACTTCTCCAACAAGAGGCGGTGTCTGTATACTCTCCCCATGAACTGGCGGGAGGCGGCCTTCGTGATCCCCTCAACCAACAGTCCAGTGGAAGTGACATATGTGACTTTTGAAAGTAAGTAATAAAAGTCAGTCTAGCTCCTGTCTGGCCTTCTCTCCCCTGGGACCCTGAGTTGCCATGTAAGAAGTCAGGCTACCTTGAAGCTGCCATGTTAGAGACACCATGTGGAAAGGCCACGCGGAGAGAGGCTGCATGAGCCCAGCCGGTTCCAGCCCCCAGCTGGACACGCCCCCAGCTGGACACGCCCCCAGCTGGACACGCCCCCAGCTAGACATGCCAGTGGATGATTTTGGGCCTGGCCCTCCTCTGATTCTAATTCCAGGGGAAACTCCAAGCAGGAATTGCCTATTGGAGCCTAGGCAGTCCCAGAACCAAGAGAGATAATAATACAATGACTGTTGTCTAGCCTTCCCTTGCACCATAAATGATGGACTATTGTATCCTCATCACCTCCATTATACCTGACAAGTGAAAATTGCTCAGTGTATTTTATTGAGCTAGTGGGTCCAATGTGCTTCAAATTTCTACTGTCATTGACAGTAGAAACTGTCTTTCTCTCTCTTTCCTGTTTATCACCAGAGTGGTATCTTGGCCTGGCTGCAGTGCTTTTGCCCCAGGTCTCTGAAATTCACAGGGTGTCATTAAAAAAAAAGTGATTGTGCAATTAATTCAGCAGCACATGCACATAGTATCACTATGCTTAATGCCTGGTTAGGAAGAATAATTAGTTAAAATGGGAAGCTACCAGATGGTAAGTATCATCAATAACACCCATATGTGAGCCAAGACATGAATTACCAAGTTAATCTGAGGGCATGTTTTATGCTTGCCCTGGCACCAAAATTGCTAGTTGCAGCTCTGCCTGGAAGTTCCATTCTACACAATAATTTCTAATGGTAGATCTATGAACTTTGTTCAGATAAGAAGGTGGAAAATATATTCACACTAGTAAGTTATAGGAAGGATACATTGGAACATTACAATTTGAGGTTCAAGGGGACTAAATGATAATAGAAAAAAATAATAAAGATTAAAAAAAGATTTGAGGTTCAGCAAAAAAGAGGTCACAGCATAACTTACCAGCGGTAACTTACAGAAATCAAGGAAATACGTAAGGTAGGACAATATATCCACCAGTAGGTACGGTCACCTCTAAACCCTAAAGTTTCACTTGTAGGGTTTGCAGTCATATGGATCAGCTACTGGGAGAGAAAATGTGAACTACTCTGGACAGACAGAGATGGCCTGGATCTCCCCAAAGCTGTGGGTGTTGTACGATGTCTGCAGCATCGGACATCAGCCTGAAGTTTTAGCCATAAAGGTATTAGCACATCAAGTTCTTCACTGTAGAAAAGCAAGTTAAAAGACTGCTCCTTGTTTATGTAGTCTGCAACATTCAGGGACCCAGACTTTTCTCCATTGTTATCTAACTGAATATTTCTTTCTGTGCAAAGTCCTTGGTCAGATTCAGAGTTGCTTATGACGCTCAGGGATCAGTCATTAACCATATTACTTCCTTCTATTTCTTTGCTCCTATGCTTCTTTCAAGGCCTCCTAATCTCATTTCTCAGAGATTTGAAACATATGCTAAGGAGTCAGGGTTGCACCCTCCCACAGCTTCTTGCCCACCCATGTGGTGCTCCTAAGAGCTGGCATTTGTGCGGAGCAAAGATCCCATGGGAGGTCACCAGAAGTTCTGGCTCTACCTGTATCAGCTACATGGGCTTGGCCACCTCATCAGTAGAGTGGGGAAGGAAGCCATGGCCATATCGATTATAAAATGTATGCTCCCTGCAACTTCAAAAACCTCGTAACTGAGTGCTAGCAGGTGCAATGTTCCATCCCTCCTCTGCTAATAGAATCATTTTAGTCTCTACTCTGCCACATCCTCCAGATACCCCCACTTATTGATCGCAAAAATTTATCTTTTAAGATTCAGGGGCATCCAACCTGTGGCCCGCAGGATGAGTGTGAATACAGCCCAACACAAAAGCGTAAATATACTTAAAACATTATGAGGCTTTTTTGTGATTTCATGTCACAATGTATTTAATGTGTGGCCCAAAACAACTCTTCTTCTTCCGGTGTGCTCCAGAGACACCAAAAGGTTGGACACCCCTGTAACAAATTATGGGGTATGAACCACATAGGTTTCTATTTCATTTGCAGCAAAAAAAAAAAAAAAAAGTAATCAATGGGAAGCCAATCTTGTATTCGGAGGATCAAGGCAAGTCCCAAGATTCATTAACCTTTCATTTTGATAACTTATACATAGAAATTAGGTGTCACTTTGTCTTCAAGTGTAAGAGATAGGAGAAGAAGAAACTTGTTAGCTAAAGAAATCTTGAATGGGTAGGGGCTTGAGTGGGAAGTATAAACTAATAAGATGTGATTGCATGTCTGTAGACCATCTGTGTGTTTCTAGAGAAATCATGACTGAGAAATCGGCCCAATGAAAGGAAGACAATATATGACACCGAGGTACCTCTCTTAAAATCAGATCCCTTGTAAATCAAGGGTTGGATGTGTGAGCATTGGTGGGAGAGGAAATGCCTCACCATCTCGTCCCTTGCATGGTCAATTATATTTGTTTCCCGTGACTGCAATAACAAATCGCCATGTTAAAAGAAAGCCAAGTTTTTTAGTAACTGTATATAGTAGTGATGGGTGTTAACTAGACTTATTGTGGTAACCATTTCATAATTATATACAAATATCAAATAATCATGTCATGCATGTAAAACTCATATAATGTTATATGTCAATTATATCTAAATTAGAAAAAAAAACAAATCTACTGTCTCACCATTCTGGATGTCAAAAGTCTAAAATGTATTTTTTCTAGAGGCTCTTAGAGAATTTCTTTTATTTTTTTAGCTTCTAGAGGTTTTCCACATTCCTTGGCTTGTGAACTGTTCCCCCGTCTTCAAAGCCAACTAACTGCTTAGCATCTTCAAATCTCTCTCTGACCTGCTCTTGCTTCCCTCTTGAAAAGACTCTTGTGTTTACATTGGGCTACTGGAGTAATTCAGGATAATTTCCTATCCTCACATGCAGGGATTAGAACACGAACATCTTTGGGGGTCCATCCTGTCACATCGAGGACTCGAAGGTTATTTCCTGTTCCCAGTTTTGGGTAAAACTAGCTGGCATATCAACTGCTTCAGTGGTGGTCGCTGCTTGAATTTCCCCTTTCATTTTCCTACCTCATACAGAGCTAGGGGAGCATTTGTTGTAACTCCCAGGGCCTACTTTATGGGCTATATTCATCATCAAGTCTCATATTTAAATCTAAGAAAACAACAACAAAGAGGTGTTGGTCAGTGTTGAGTCATAAAATGTTAGGGTGAAGGGACCTGTGAGATCATGTGATCCAATTCTTTTGATGTTATATGTGAGGAAAATAAAGTGAAGAAAGATCATATTGACTTGACAAGATCACCAACTAGTTAGTGACACAATAAACTAGCACCTGTTTCCTAATTCTTTTATTACATCATGGGGATTGCAGATTAAGTTTGGGAAGCTCTATGGAGTTAGTTATGGATTACCTGATCTTGTTATATTTTCCCCATGATGTTGGATAAATAAGGTGATATTTTTACTTTTATATTTATTTATCATTTATTTGTGTTTTAATTTTATTTTTAGGGAGGGGGGAAGAGAGGAAGAAAGAGAGGGAGAGAAACATTGATGTGCAAGAGAAACATCTATGGGCTGCTTCTCACACGCCCCCACCTGGGGACCTGGCCCAAAACCCAGGCACATGCCCTGATTGAGAATCAAATGGGAGACCTTTCAGTTTGCAGGTGGATGCCCAGCCCGCTGGGCCTTACTCATCAGGGCAATAGGTTATATTTTAAAGCAGGAAAAATAAAAGCTTCATGGAAACTCTCCATGAAGTTCACTGATTTTGGGTAAACACTGCTCACCAATGTGCCAGATGCACAGAGTGACAAAATAATGGCAAATGAATTTAAATCTGAGGGCTTTTCTTGGTGAGTTCAGAAAAATGGTCTAAGAAATATAGTTGAAAAGAGCGTGGAGGAAAATGTCTACTTTCCTTGGCCTTTTAAAAACAAATGTTTGTTTTTCTTTGAAATGTATAGAAAAGTACTTATTGAGGGCCCACTGTGTGTGAGGACCCTTGGTACTGAGAAAAAGACGTCCAAAAAAGGTTTTATTGAGATTTATTATTCACAATTTGAATTTCGCAAATTCCTGAAAATACAGAGAAGAACAACTTCAAATTTTAAAATGAGATAATCTTGAAGTAACAGAAATAGGGCATTTAATGAGAATAATGAGTATGTGGCATGTTAAAAAAATGTGAAGTACAGTTCAATTTTTTAAAAATTTTCTTGTGGATGGGAACCTAGCCCTCTGCTTAAATTGAAATGCTTCATCTGCCAAAATTAGACAAGCCATCACACCTATGAGTTGTTAAGGTATGGAAATCCAGAATTTGGACAAATTCTAATGCAGATGGAAGAAATGAGTGTCAACCTTTGTACCAGCTTTGCCATTTGGGGTCAGTTCTCTCAGGTCTGGTTTGCTGATATATGGCTTATTTTTCCAGTGGAACAATATTTGTTAAATCAATTTCTTCCTTACCATAAGTTACCCTAAAAGATCAAGGCAGTTTCCTTTGGAAACCAAATGAACACTTTCTGGTCATTTGGTATCTTGTGATATACCTTTCATTCATAACTATATTATGGATTATGGAAATATTTATGAAGATTGGTAACCTAGAGATAGTGTACATAATTTGACCCAGGAAATCACTCACATTTTTACCTCTTTGTAGCCCTGAAATTTTTGGAAGGAGAATTAAGCAGAAAAAGGATCAGAGAGAGATGGTGTTGAAAAGGATGTTCCTGAGATGAGTTGGAATTGGTGGGGTTAAACTAGAAAACCCAAATCGGTCTCAGATCTGAACTCCTTACAACTGGCTTGTAAAAAAAAAAAAAAAAAAAAAAGTATGAGGCTTTTGCAGAGGGCTGGTGGATGGATGGTGGCTGTCACCTTTTGATGACCAGGTCAGGCTTTGAGACTGACTGATTAGTCCAGCAATTGGAATAAGAGCCGTGGGCTCAGAGATTGCAAAAAGGCCGGTAACAGCAGTGGACAGACTTCACCTTGAGATGTGTCACCACTCTCCGGAAGCACTCCTTGCCGCTCTCTGTGCAGCCTTTAACTGAAAACCATTGGATTCCACCTGGGGGAAACAAAGAGGCAGAGGCTGAGAAGTCCCTTGGGAGGTGCGATCTGCCGGGCCTCAGACAACAGGTTCAAAAAACTGCAAAGCAACAGTCTAAATTTATCAAGATACAATCATCTTGCACTTAAGAACTCCCACCTGAAATATTCTAGTTGGGTACATTGCAATACAGAAACTTTGAAATTATAAATCAAAATAGGTTTCAAACTCAGATAATAAAAGACATGCTATTGCCATCAACTATGTAAAATTTTTGAATTGTTATCTATTTGGAAGCTTCCTAATATCATCCCCTAGTATAATGCATGTGATGAATTATTCAAAGGGCTGAAATTCTTAAAAGGATCATTTAGATGTGTTTCTCAGAAATGAGGTGTGTCCTTGACCTCACTTAATTTTGTCCCTGATTGTAGAAGTAATGCATGTTCGCTGTAGGAAATGTGGAAAATACACAAAAATGCAAAGTAGGTGACAGTAGTATCCTGTAACTCAAGTATCCCAGCTTCATCTGGGAGAACCCAGAAGAAAATTCCCCCAAAGAAGCAAAATATACTTAAGCAAACAGCAGTTCTCAACTATGGGGAATTTTGCTCCCCCAGCCCCAGGACAGCAGATAATGCCCAGAGATATTTTTCTTCTTTCAACATGGGAGATATTACTGGCATGTAGTGGGTTAAGGCCAGTGATGGGCTAAACAAACATCCTCTAATACACAAGATAGCCCCAAATAACAAAGAATCGTCCTGCCAGTGTTAACAATACCCAATGTGAGAAACCCTGTGGATAAAACTAGCAAAAGGGTAAATTCCAGTTCTACTTGTTTCACATCATTGTGACACAGCGACATTTCCAGGTTAGGGAAGTGCTCTTCCCACAATTCTGTGGTCATTCTAGGTCTCTAACCAACCAAGAACAACTGTCAATATTGTGCTATAGAAGCTTCCGTGCTCTCTTGTGCGCAGAGACCTTTAAGACTTGTTCTATCTGTCCACACTCAGGAGGAGAAGGGACAGGTGCTCCACGGGGGCTTGGCGCCTTTCTACTTCAAACGGAAGGGACCCTGACTGCCAAAGTCGCAAGTCATAAGGAACTTGGGGTTTAGAGAGGGTAACTAGGTTAGACAAGTTGAACAAAACTCAAACAATTATAATCTCCCAGCCCCAGCAGATATGAGCCCAAAATTCTATTCCTTTTTCCCAATTAACTGAAATTTCCTCTGATTTTTATTCTCCTCTTTAAATTCTGTAGAGAAATTTAGAGGTTTGCTTTGTGGAGATTTTTATTCTTAAGTGTATACTATACACGCCTGTTTTGCAACTTTTTTTCTTCTCAACAATGTTTTAGAGTTTTCCCATGTTAACAAGGAGATCTAGTTCATTCTAAGTGCTGCCTAGCATTTCATGATGGGAATGTATCATAATTTTAAATAACATCTATAGACATATATTAAAGTCATTTCCATTTATCATTAAATATGAAGTTGGTCATGTTGATAACTTTGATACGTCCTTTATTGTGTTACATGTAGCTATTTCTCTGCAGTTGATACCAAGACATGGAATTGCTCTGTAGAAGGTTGTGCTCATTTAAAATTTTAATGAGCCCTGGGTGGTGTTGCTCAGTGGGTTGAGCACCAGCCTGAGAACCAAAAGATTGCTGGTTCAATCCCCAGTCAGGTCATATGCCTGGGTTACAGCCCAGGTCCCAGTTGGGGGCATGTGAGGGGCAACTGATCAATGTATCTTTTGCACATTGATATTTCTCTTTCACCCTTACCCTCTCTCTAAAGGTAAATAAAATCTTTTGTGTGTGTGTTTTTAATTTATTTTTTTATTGATTATGCCATTAGTTGTTCTATTCCCCCTTCTTTCCCCTCCACCCTACCCCCCGTCTCCACCATTACCCCCCCTTTAGTTTATGACCATGTGTCTCAACTTCTTTAGATTCTATATTTCCCATACTATTCTTGCCCCCCCATCTATTTTCTATCTACTGTCTATGCTACTTATTTTCTGTACCTTCTCCCCCCTTCTCCTCCTCCCACTCCCCTGTTGCTAACCCTCCTTGAGATCTTCATTTCTATGTTTCCACTCCTGATCTAGCTGTCCTTTTAGTTTGCTTTTGTTTTAGGTGTGGTTGTTAATAACTGTGAGTTTGCTGTCCTTTCACTGTTCATGTTTTTTTAACTTCTTTTTCTTAGATAAGTCCCTGTAACATTTCATATAATAAGGGCTTGGTGATGATGAACTCCTTGAATTTGATCTTATCTGAGAAGCACTTTATCTGTCCTTCCATTCTAAATGAAAGTTTTGCTGGATAGAGCAATCTTGGTTGTAGGTCTTTAGATTTCATGACTTGGAATACTTCTTTCCAGCCCCTTCTTGTCTGTAAGGTCTCTTTTGAGAAATCTGCTGACAGTCTGATGGGAACTCCTTTGTAGGTGACTGTCCCTTATTTCTTGCTGCTTCTAGGATTCTCTCCTTCATTTTAATCTTGGCTAATATAATTATGATGTGCTTTGGTGTGTTTCTTCTTGGGTCCAACTTCTTTGGGACTCTCTGGGCTTCCTGGATTCCTGGAAGTCTATTTCCTTTGTCAGATTGGGGAAGTTCTCCTTCATTATTTGTTCAAATAAGTTTTCCACTGGTGGCTGTTCCTTTCCCCCTTCTGGTACCCCTATAATTCGGATGTTGGAGCGTTTAAAGATGTCCTGGAGGTTCCTAAGACTCTCCTCATTTTTTTGAATTCTTGCTTCTTCACTCTTTTCTGTTTGGCCATTATTTGCTTTCTTCTGGTCCACTCCATTGATTTGAGTCTCAGTTTCCTTTTCATCGCTATTGGTTTTCTGTGCAATTCCACTCATTTCAATTAGTTTTGCCTTCATATGTTTCTCTAATTTGTGGCTATAATCAACCAGTTCTGTGAGGATCCTGATCACCAGTGTTTTAAACTGTGCGTCTGAGAGTTCTGCTATTTCTTCATCACTTAGATTTATAGGCTCTGGGGCTTTGAGATCTTCTTGAGCCATTTTTGGTCTGTTCGCGCCTTTTAAGTGTGAGGAGCGGCGCCTTGGACTCCCAGGTGGCTGGGTTGTGACGCTGTATATGGGGGCGTGGTCAGAGCGGGGAAATGGCGGCGTCCTCCGCTGTCCAATCGCCCAGCTTGTCTATCTGCGCACAAATGCGCGACCACAGTCAACCCGCAGCCCTGCTCCCTCGCTGTTTCCCCCGTGGTCGCTCGCTCGGTCGCTCGCTAGGTCCAACCCTGCGCCTGGATTCCTCGCGCGCCTGAGTCCGTCTGACCGAGTTTTCCTGTGCTACCCCGCTCTGCCAGCTGCTGGTTTCGCCCCTTACAGGTCAGGCTGAAGAAGTTGTTGTTAACAGACTTCTGAAAAGTTCAATTTTCTGTGTTCTGGCTGTGTTTTCTGTTGCTAATATTACGTTGTCTCTAAACTTGGTTGTGTGAGAAAGCACAGTGTCTCCGCCTATGCCTCCATCTTGGCGGAAGTCCAAAATCTTTAAAAATAAAATAAAATTCTAATGAGATTGTCTAAAATGCTAAACCCATCTGAACTGTCACTGGAAATGTCTGAGAGTTCCCATTTCCTCACACTCTCACTGAACCTCAACATTATAAAACTTTCATTATTTTTACCAATCTGATAAGTTAAAAATACACCATTTCTGTAATTTGCATTTCTTTGATACTTACTGATGAGTTGATCAGCTTTTTTATGTTTTTAGGTGAGGTCATTTATATTTCCTCCTTTGAAAATTGCCTTACAATTCCTTTAACAAGTTCAATTTTTTTTTTCAGATTGTTGGTCTACTTAAAAATTGTTTTTTGGAAGTTCTTTATTCCAGATAGATAGTAATATTTTTTTCTGTTACTTATATTTCAAATATTTTCATCCAGTTTATTCCTTATCTTTTGGATTTGCTATTCAGTTTAAAATTTTAAAAATGCTGATATATTTAAATTTATCTGTCATTTTGTTTACACTTCTTGCCTTTTGGACGTTAAGGAGGCTTCCTCTCTTTCAAGCTTAAAATATCTTCTCCAATATTTTCTTCTAATGTTTTCTTCATTTGGATCTTTACATTTAGCTTTTTAATTTATGCAGACCAGCTGGCTTTTGGGGCATGCACCCTGTGCAGTTGCAAAGAGCTGTGCTTAGAAGGGCCAGTGACTTATGCATTTATTTTTCATGGGGATGTGAGTGATGTGACTGAAGTAGTATATAGATCCACAGGGAACATGTGCTCAGAAGTCAAACTACTTGCCCTTGAATCTTGGCTCTGACGTTCATTAGTTCGTATTCCTCGAATTTCTCATGTTTAAAAAGTGGGAATACTTACGAGATCCAGCTCACATCATTGTTTTGTTTTGTTGGTGTAAAATAATTCAGGTAAAGCCCTTCATATAGGATGTGGAATGTAGTAAATACTCCATGAATATGCTCATTTTACATGTTTCTTATCTTTTTTTAAGAGATTTTATTGATTTACTTCTAGAGAGAGGGGAAGGGGAGGAGAAAGGGAGGGAGAGAAACATTGATGTGTGAGAGAAACACTGATTGGTTGCCTCTCACACCCAACTGCAGACCTGGCCTGCAACCCAGGCATGTGCCCTGACAGGGAATTGAACTGCTGATCACAGGCCAGTGCTCAGTCCACTGAGCCACACCAGCCAGGGCATGAAGCTTTTTTTTTTAAGTGTCAAGACTTACCTCTAGTGTAGACTTCTTTTATACAGTACTGACCAGGTTTTGTTCTGCAGGTTCCAAAGTCTAAAAGACATCCATGGAAGGGTAGCGAAAGGTTGCATGATCTGCAAGTCACACCTTCAATATCTCCAAGCACTGGAGAGAAAATATAAGGGGAAAATAGAGATGAAGACTAGAGCAAGAAAAAAAGGAAAAAGAGAAAGAGAGAGATCCAAAAATAAAGCAGTGATTTTCAACTTTCAAAAGTAAGCAATATTTTAAAAATTTGATTTCACATATGCTACATTCATGAATTGGAAGTACTCTGAACTGGCACTAATGAGAAATGAGGCCAGGTGGTCTAAACAATTTGCTTAAAATGTATTCAGTTCCTCTGTGCCTAATTAAATCAAATCAAAGTTATTTAGCCAGAAAATTTGATTTCAGCTGTATAGTCACTATTAGGCCCTCTTTTAAATGTCTAAAGCAGCTCATTATACATAGTAAATTCTCTGTGAATATTTATTGCTTGATTCATGTTTATGTATTGATTATCTTCAATACTTAAATTCAGGGGTTCAAAAATGTTATTCATTTTTTTAATGTACAAATAGCCTAGAAGATTTTGAGCTTGATCAACATAGATAAGAATGGAAGACATTATCTAGAAGTTCTGTTTCCAAATTTGTCTGTGCATTAGGTTTACCTATGCAGTAAACAGATTCCCAGAGGGTGGCCCCACCCTGAATTAGAACTTACAGAACGTGGGGCTCAGGAATCTGTATTTTAGACATGCAGAAAAAGCAGAAAACATGCAATTTATTTATTTACTTATTTACTACCATTATTATTTTTTATCCTTCCTTGAGGACATGCCTGTTGATTTTAGAGAGGGGGGAAAGGAGGGAGAGAAAAAGGGAGAGATACATCGATGTGAGAGAGAAATATCAACTGGTTGCCTCTCACTGGTTCCTTGACTGAGGACCAACCCTTCAACTCAGGCATGTGCCCTCACCAGGAATGGAATCTGTGACCATTCTATTTACCAGATGACCCTCTCACCAACTGGGCCATACTGGTCAGGGCAGAAAGGATGTTATTTAGATATAAATATCAGGACTGGTGTTTGAGAACCACTGGTTCTACCCAATTCAGCAATGTCCATTATGATAAGTGCTGCATGGAGCCTTGGCTAGTGATGGAGAGTTCATCACTATCAAAAGAAGCTTAGATTATTAAAAGATTCTTCTGAAATTCAGCTAAAACATGTGTTAGTGTTCATAGTTTCTACCTTTTAATATATGAGGACCATTGCCAAATCACTTCTACTCATTGATAACCCCAAAGAAGAGTTTATTAGACATTTTGTACAATGTGTTTTCTCTCTCCCTCTGTCACATTGGAGGTAAAAAGAGACTGCTTTCAATAAAAAAAATTAGTCTGGCTGATGAAGCTAATTCTCCCCAGATTCAACCTCAACTAAAGACACTTTGGAAATTGCACATTGGTATTCTCTCTAAGCATGACAGACTTTTAATCCATAATCAAGTATCAATCAGCAAATATCTTTAAGAACTAAACTTGTGCCAATTGATAATCCACTTACATGCATTAGTCCAAGTATTCCCTAATGAATCTTTCCAGGAGGCATTATAGTTGCCCACGTTTCCCAGAAAAGGAAACTCGGGCCTCACGATTTCAAGGGGCTTGCCCAAGTGGCAGAGATAGAGTTTCAGAAGGTCTGTGGGCATCCCAAACCCCTGTTCTCGGTAACCATAGCATGTCACTGGAGCTACCAAACCTTCTGATGTCACTGAATGCTTTTTCTCCCTCTTAGATGGTCCTCCCTTCTTCTGACTCCACACCCAATATCCATACCTTTCTCCTGGCTCTCACATTTTTTTTTACTATTTCTAAAGAAGATGCCTTAACTTTAGGCCTCTTGCTGATTATAATTTTTCCAAATACTTACATGTCCTCAGATCCCACTTACTTCATTTTAGCCTCTTACTGTCTTAAAATACATTGTTGTTTTTAACACATGATATATTTTTGAGTTGACAGTTAAATTTAAAGCTTCAAATTAGTTTCTTTAGGGGATTAATTCTGAAGTATGCTATTCATATTATTATGTATGTCCTTACTCAGGCCTCTTTGAAAGTACCTTAATTACCTTGTTTAAGACCCTGGGCCACTTATGTTGTAATTTGCCAGTTTCCTAGATAATTTTCCCTCCTTTTGACTTATGCTTTCTTAATAACTTACCACCTAAGAGGCAGAATAAGACAAAAGCACTACTGAAGACAATCCTTCTCATTCTTAAGTTTCTAGGCAAAAAAGATGGAAGGAGAGATACGTCCCACTGTCAAATCTTTCCTGGGGAAGTAAAAAAGATACACGTTTATGTTAGCTACTATGAAAAAGAGAAATGACTTGCCAAGTTTCATTTATTTCATTAATAAGATATAGAATTTGTTTTTCTGTGAGGGAGGAAAAATAAGGTACCTGTCTTTATCAAAAATTAACCATAAAACTTCTCATTCCAATGACAATTTAAGTTTAGGTGTTTTCTCATTATCAAATACCGTTGTCTCCCTTCTTTCCCTGAATAGTAATTGTTTGATGCAAAAATATGAAGTGAGACAGATATTTCTAGATTGATATACTTTAAAATTCCTTTTAATTATTTGCCAAGAGGCAAGTATTTGTTTATGCTTCTTTATAAACTAATGCTTTCATTGCAAATGATTACATTTATAAGAAAAAGTATTCTATGATAGTTAACAGTAGTTAATACTTATTAAAATGAAGAGAAAAACATTTTCAGATTAGTTAAAATGTAACATTTTGGTTATTCATGACATACCTGCCTTTATCATGAGGTATTGTGGGAATTTTTTAGGTCTGAAGTTGTTTAAAGGAGAGCAACAAGCAGAATTCCTGATGTAATGAAGTCCGTTATAACTGAAACCAACAAGGCAAGTCTCTGATTGACCAGATTCTAAACCGTTTAAACAGTAAAACTTTCCCAAGTAAACAGGCAATTTTTTCATTTGAACACTCTGATCTACATGGAACTTGAGTGCCTTACTCATGAAATTAACATCATAGGCTAAGTCAATCAATGGTTAGACTGATTAACTGTAAATGAGGCTAAAGATTTCTGTATTCACCATGCTACGGATTGATTGGTTCACATGTACATAGCCATGTGGGCATGTACTTTATACAGTGAACTCTCTGTTCATTGTATAAAGTACTCAGTCTTGATTATTAAAAATATATCTTTTTACAATTAATTAATTTATTTTTAATTGTTTAAGTACAGTCTTCTGCCTTTTTTCCCCCATCCCAGCCCAACTCCCCAGCCCTCTCCACCTCCCTCCTGTTTCCACTCCCCCTACTTATTTATTGTCATTTACAATTGTTCTTGTAAACCCTTCCCTCTTTCCCCTGAAATCCCCTCCCCTCTCCCCTCTGGTCACTGTCAGTTTTGGTGTCTTTGGTTATATTTTGCTTGTTTGTTTGTTTTGTTGATTAGGTTCCTGTTAAAGGTGAGATCATATGGTATTTGTCTTTCACCACCTGGCTTATTTTGCTTAGCATAATGCTTTCCAGTTTCATCCATGCTGTTGCAAAGGGTAGTAGCTCCTTCTTTCATTAAAAATACATCTTTATAGCAGAACTTGGCACATTCAGAAAGCAATTGGATTTTTAAACATAGTTCCAAGTTACTGCATTTTTCTTGAAGTGAATTAAAATACTAAGAATATTAACATCTTTGACTATGTTCCCTATAAAATCCAATGTCTTTCCAAATGTAACCACCTTGTCAATATGTTGGGAATTCTTTTTATTCTGTGCATTTTTTTTAAATCCTCACCCGAAGCTGTTTTTTCATTACTTTTATAGGGGGAGAAAGAGAGAGAGAGAGAGATTAATACAAGGGAGCTACCTTGATTAGTTACCAACTGAGCCACACTGGCCAGGGCTATTCTATACATTTTTATAATACACTAGTAACTTGGAAATATGCTTAATATTGCTTTTTGTTTTATTTTTTCAAAAATAGTATCATACTTTTATATTGTTTTATTCCCCCCTTGTTTAAAAATATGTTGAAAACCTATGTCAGTCCTTCATAGTAATTCATTATTTTTCATTGCTATATAATGTCTTCAGTATGGACTATACCACTGTGGTTTGATTTGCATGTCTTTGGTGATTGATGATGTAGAGCACCTTGTCATGTACCTGTTGGCCACCTGTATGTATGCTTTGGGAAAATATTCATTCAGATCTTCTACCCATTTTTAAATCAGATTTTTATTATTGTTGTTTTGCTATTGAGTTGTCTGGGTTCTTTTGGATATTAACTCTTTCTTTTTTTAATTTTATTTAGTTATTTTTCAAGTACAGTTTTTTTGTCTATTTCTCCCATCCCAGCCTCCCCCCCCCCCTTCTCCCCCCCTCCCTCCCATTTCCACCCCCCTTAGTTCTCATCCCTGTGTCCTTCCTATTTGTTCCTCCAAACCCCTCCCCCTTTTTTCCCTTAACTTCCCTTCCCTCTCCCCTCTGGTCACTGTCCCCTTGTTCTCTATTTCAGTGTCTTTATTTATTTATTTTTTTCTGCTTGCTTGTTTGGTTTGTTGTTTAGCTTCCTGTTAAAGGTGAGATCATATGGTATTTGTCTTTCAGCACCTGGCCTATTTCACTCAGGGATATTAACTCTTTATTAGGTATTTGATTTGCAAATATTTTCTCTCATTTGGTAGGCTGCTGATTTTTGTTAATGGTTTCTTTTGTCACACAGAAGATTTTTGGTTTGATGTAATTCCTGCTTATTTTTGCTTCTGTTGCTTGTGCTTTTGGTGTCAGATTAAAAAAGAAATTATTGCCAAGACCTATGTTAAAGACCTTACCACCTGTTTCCTTCTAGCAATTTTATGGTTTCAGGTCCTACCTTGAAGTACCTGTCTTACCACAAGTCCAAAACTGTGGTCTGATTTCATTCCTTTGCATGGGACTCGAATTTTCCCAACTCCATTTATTGAGAAGACTGTCCTTTTCCCACTGTATGTTTTTGTCTTCTTTGCTGTAAATTAATTGGCCATATATGTGTGGATTTATTTCTGGACTCTCTATTCTCTTCCATTGATCTATATGCCATTTTTATGCCAATACCATATTGTTTTTAAATGACATTTAAATAACATTCTGAAAAAGGCAAAACTGTAGTGGTTGCCAGGGGTTGAAAGGAAAGAGACAGACTGACTACAAAAAGACAGCATGAGAACATTTTTGGGGATGATCAAACTGTCCTGTATCTTGTTTGTGGTAGTGGTTATAAGACTATGCATTTGTGAATTTCAGTGAATATAAATTTTAAAATAAATTTGAAATATTAATAAGAAAAAATCTATGAATGCTGGCAGGGAGAGATACTGGTAGTTAAAAGAAACAGTAAGGTGAGATTCAAATTTATTATTTATATTGAAGGATCAGGGAAGGCCCTGAGGAAGTAACTTGAAGCTGAACTATAGAGGATGGTGAAGACTCGGCCAGGAGAGGGGTGGGGAAAAGAGGATTTCAGGCAGAGGAAATAGCTTTTAAGAAGTAGAATCAAGGGTGGGAGGTGGTGATGTGTGGGGGGAAATGGAGACAACTGAATTTGAACAACAATAAAGAAATAAATAAAAATGTTAAAGAAAAGAACTACTTGCTTTTATAAGACAAGGAAGTACTTTGGTTCTCAACAACTAAGAGGAAACTAGTGTGACTGCAGCCCAGAGCACTAGTGTAAGTGATGAGAGAGAGGGAAGCCTGAATAGCATTATGGGCCATTTAAGGATTTTGACTTCTATCCAAGAACAATGGAGTTTTTGCTAGCATGATTAAAATTATATTTTTTACTTTGCAAATAGGGCTGCAGGTCAGGAAAACTGGAGGTGAGGGAAAGTAGAAGCTGGAATATCTGCATTAAGAAAACACACAAAAAAAACCCAGCCATCTTGGCCTTGGCTGGTATTGCTCAGCTGGTTGGAGCGTCATCCTGTAACTGAAAGGTTACCATCTCCATTCCTGGTGGGGCACGTATGGGAGGTAACAAATTGATTTTTCTGTCACACGCTGATGTTACTCTCTTTCTTGTAGGAACACAGTCCTTTTAAAGGCTGAAATCCATACCCCTCTTCTGGGAAAAATTAGCATTTCTTTTAAATTTTTTAAGTATTATTTTTGATTATGCTATTACAGTTGTACTGATTTTACCCCTTGTCCCCCTTCACCCAGGGCCTCCTGCTTCTTCAGGCAATCTCTCTACCATTGTTCATGTCCATGGGTCATGCACATAAGTTCTTTGGCTACTCCAGTTTCTATACTGTACTTTACATCCCCATGGCTATTCTGTAACTACCTATTTGTACTTCTTAATCCCCTCATCTCTTCACCCATTCTTCTCCTCCCCCTTCCCATCTGGCAGCCATCTGGTAACTAACTTCTTTTTTCTTGCTGCTTTTAAGAGTCTCTCTTTATCTTTAATCTTATGATGAGACTTGGGGTGGCCTTCTTTGCATCCATCATAATTGGGACTCTCTGTGCTTCCTGGACTTACGTGTCTATTTCATTCACCAAATTATGGAAGTTTTCTTTCATTTACTTTTTCAAATAGATTTCCAGTTTCTTGCTCTTTCTCTTCTCCTTCTGGGTACCCTATGATGCAAATGTTGGAACTCTTGAAGTTGTCCCAGAGGCTGTTTATACTATCCTCATGTTTTTGGATTCTTTTTTCTTCTTGTTGTTCTGTGTAGTTGTTTTTCGCTTTCTTATGTTCCAAATCATTGATTTGATTCTTGGCTTCATCCACTCTACTGCTGTTTCCCTGTAAATTTTTTTTTTATTTCAATGAGTGTATCCTTAATTTCTGACTGGATCTATTTTATGCTGCAGAGTCCTCACTAAGTTCCTTGAGCATCCTTATAAACAGTGTTTTGAACTCTGCATCTGATAGATTGCTCATATTCATTTTTTTTTGGTTTTTTTCCTGGAGTTGTGGTATGTTCTTTCATTTGGACTGTGTTTCTTTGTCTCCTCATTCTGGCAGCCTCCCTGTGTTTGTTTCTATGTATTAGGTAGAGCTGCTTTGACTCCATGTCTTGGTAGAGTGGCCTAATGTAGTAGGTGTCCTGGATGGTCTAGTAGCACAGCCTGCACTATCACTTAAGCTGGGTACTAGAGGTGTGCTCTTTGTGTGGGCTGAGTACACCCTCCTCTTGAGGTTGAGGCTTGGTTGCTGTTGGCAGATCAATGGGAGAGATTTACCCAGGCCAGTCAGCTGCATGGACTGACTGTGACCACTGATCACCAACCTCTGATGTCCATGGAGTATCAGCTGTACAGTGGCAGGGTGGTGGTGTTCTGATGGGGTCTATAGCTGTCCACTGGGTACACTGGCACTGGGATTTTTCAGGTGGTGCAGGCCAAGGTCAGCTCCTACCTGTGTTTTGCCTCAGGCACCATGCCTGAGCTGTAAAGCAGTCTGGAATGCGTGCTGCTTGTGCTGGGCTTGAAGATTCCCAGGTGAAGCCAAGCCATGACTCTAACCTGGCTGCTGCTGGGGCTCACTGAAGCCAGTTGTTTTTTGTTTGATGGGATTTAGGAGCCAAGACAAGCCATTCTTATGGAAAAGCAGCTTGGGTAGGCCCATAAATTGGGTGGGGCAGAGCCTCTGGGGATCTCCAAGGCAGGTCAAACAGTGTTAGTCATGTTGATGGCACCAGTTTACTGGCTCTGTGTGTTGGGTGGAGGGGAGGGGAGAATTTAGCAAAGGGACAATGGCCTCTGCTCACCTTTATGCCAGACACTTCAATTTCTCCCTGTATACCACTGGTGTCTTTCAAGCTGCTACTCCAGTGCTGGAGCTCAGAGGGAGTGAGTCTGGGTAGGGGAGTCTGTGTGTGGGGTCCCCAAGAGGAACTGTGTGGGGCTCCAGAAGTTTCTTCCACAGACTCAATCCCTGTTGGGTTTTGCACCAGAAGTTGTGAGGACTTATCTTCCTGGCACTGGAATCCTGGGCTGGGGGACCTGCTTTGGGTCTGGGACTCCTTGCTCCTGAGATATCCCTCCTGAATTTTTATCCACATGGGTGTTGGACCAGCCTGTTCCACATCTGCACCTCTCCTACCAGTCTGGATGGATATGATTTCTTTAATTTCGTACTTGTCAGACCTCCATTCAGCTTGATTTCTGATGTTCCTGAGTGATGGTTCTATATTTTAGTTGTAATTTTGATGTGGTTTTGTGAACAGGTGAGCCATGTCTGCCTATGCTGCCATCTTGACCAGAAGTCCTATTTGTAATAAAATTAGCATTTCTAACAAACCCTTATGCCAGTTTCTAATGAATTTTGATGGAATAAAAACTTGTACTGGATAACTAGTGATACGTAACAGTTGACTATCAGCTGACTGCTAATCAAG
This sequence comes from Artibeus jamaicensis, assembly GCF_021234435.1. Lineage (NCBI taxonomy): Eukaryota > Metazoa > Chordata > Mammalia > Chiroptera > Phyllostomidae > Artibeus > Artibeus jamaicensis. Next base: position 35,810,122 of record NW_026522030.1, on the reverse strand, counting down.
AATCTAGTGACCTTCAATGATACGGTTCCTTCTTTCCATGCCTAATCCATTCTCTTTTTCTAGAAAATTCTCCTACCAGGGATAAGTATTGTAATTGACCTACAAAGAGCATTTTTTTTCTTGCATGCATGCATGTTTTTTATAAGATGACATTTGTTTATTTTTAAAAGATTTTTTTAAAGTTTTGTGAAGTAATGTTTGTCTCCAAACATTATTGTATTTTGCCCTGTATAATGTGCATATATGGTTTTGTGTGCATTAGAAACTGGATTATTATACCCATGGTATGTAATCATTATACCCATGTATAATGTGCATTCTTATTTTTCCCTCAAATAATTGGGCAAGAAAGTATGCATTATATATGGCAAAATATGGTAATTGCCTTCCTGATTATCATCAGTAAACCACTAACAAACATAAACTCTATGTGTGCCATTTACAACAGCAATAAAAATAAGAAGATTGCAATAAGCATAACAAAAATATATACAAGATCATTGGTAGCTCCAAGTATTCCTTGTCTTGTGCCTTCAGAGCTCTGATTTCTGTCTCTACCTTCACGTGGTGTTCTTTGTCTCTTCTCTTCTGTCTTTAATGGCATTTGCCATTAGACTTAAGGCCCTCCTAGATTATCCAGGTGACAGCATCTTGCAATCCTTAATTACATCAAAGACTCTTTTTCCAAATAAGGTCACATTTACAGGTTCCAGGAGTTACGACATGGACATATTTTGTGGGCAGGGCACCATTTAATTCACTACCTACAATAAAAAATCACATAAAGAGAGGAATGCAGCATCTTTAGATTAATGAAGACAAATATTTTAATGACATCAGTCTTTACCAAATTGATTCAATGTATATCACTTATATCCCCAAAGAGCTTTTCAATGGAACCTGATAAATCGGTTTTAAAAGGGACAAATAGCCAATATATTCTTTTAAAAGGAACTGGGTGAGGAGATTTGACCAGCTAAATATCAAGATTTATTTGTGCCCTGACTGGTGTGGCTCATTTGGTTGGATGTCAGCCTGCAAAGCAAAAGGTTGCTGGTTTGATTTCCAGTCCTGGCAAGTGCCTGGATTGTGGGTTTGTTCTCTTGTTGGGATGTATGTGAGAAGCAACTGCTTGATGTTTCTCTCTCATATTGATGTTTCACACCCTCTCATTCTACATCCTTTCCCCCTTTCTAACTAAGTAAATAAATAAAGTTGTTTTAAAAAGATTTATTTGAAAAGTATACTAATAAGACCAAGTGGCACTGAATAACAAATTGACCAACAAAACATCACATATACTGGAACTTGAGGTATAAAAGATGTGGCATTGCAGATCAGTGGGAAAGTAATGACTTTTTAGGAAATGTTCCTGAAGCAAAAGTCTATGCACATTGAAAAAACTGGGCAGGTCTCTACCTCACATGATATCCAAACATCAGTTCCAGATGTATTAAAGCCCTACACATGAAAGCCAAAATGTTAACACTATTTGAAGAAAATATAGCAAATTATCTTTGGGACAACAGAGTAGGAAATTATTTCTTAAGCAAGAAAAAAAAGGATAAAGGTGATAAATTTCACTACATTAAAATTAAGGCTTTTGGGGGGTAAATAAATAGATATAAAAAGAACAAAAAGATGCATCAAAAACCTAGAGAAGACATTGGAATACATACAAAAAAGATCGATATTCAGTATATATAATTTCTGAAAAAATTAACAAGACCAACTATATATATTCTATTTCTATGTATCATTTTACCTATGTTATATTTATTAGATTATATTTTAATATAATACCAGGCAAAAAATACATGAGCAGATAGTTTAAAGAGAAAATATGAACACTCAATAAGCATACTAAACCATGTTCAAGGTCATAATTAACCATGGAAATACAAATAAAAACATAAGATTGGAAAAAATTAAAAAGTTGTAAAAAGTTTTATTCTGTTGGGCCTGAGGAACAACAGAAACACTTGCTGGAGGTAGTGGATGTTGGTGAAAGCACTTTGGATGACAATATTACCTAGTAGATTCCCACCTTCCCTACCCTATAACTCAGTAATGCTCTTCTCAGGAGCAGTCTCTGGGGCCTAGAGTACCTCTAGGCTGTGGGTAGCAAACATGTACAAGATGGTTCGTGGAAGCAAGGCTTGTAATGCCAAGTATCTGGAAACAGCCCATGCATCTCTCAGTAAGAAAATGGACAAATGCAGAAAGATGTCGTCATATGAAGGAACTCTGGATAACTGTGGAGATGCATGAAACTGTACCACTGCTCTCAGTGTGGAGGGCTCTTCAAGGCTTAATAATAAGTGAAGAAAAAAAACACTATAATTTAGAAGAATACATTAAAGTTTCATAGCATTTATATTTTAGTTTTAGGAAGTTTACCAACTCACAAAACAAAACAACATTTTCTATTTCGTAAATTGGGCAGTGGGCAGGACTGGGAAAAAGCAGAGGTTAAGTGAGGCACCAGCCTCAGGTGCTAATTTAAGGGATGTCAAAAAACTCAGTCAAGATAAATCATTTTTTTAGTAGTACATTAAACAAATCAAATTGGAAAATCACTGCACTCAGGCCAGCCACCCGTTTTTCTAAACAAAATCATATTGGAACAAGGTGCTGAGATTCAGATTAGGAAGTACTGTAGAAGTATGGGGCAGATCTCGTCCTTATCTAAAATTGTCATATTTTGTTTGTCTTGCCTCTTACATTTTTTACCCAAAATGAATGCCTCATTTACCCCCCTCTAGTTCTCACCCTGGATGAGGTGATTGTATCATTGTGCTCCATAACTTGCAAACGTTACATGTATTCTTTTGAATGTATCTGATATTTCAAAATTTAAAAATTAAATAAAAAATAAAACACACAGAAAAGAAAAGAGGGCTAGGGGAGAAATTCTGGGAGTCCTCCAATTTTCATTAATTTGGAAGAGCTATTGCAAGTGAAAGAAAGACCAAGGAGGAGAAGCCAGCAAGGAAAAAAAGAGACTGGCATTTTCCAAGAGTGGGAATATTTCCAAGTCCTTCTGGTCAAGATGATTGCTGATATAAATAGCTAGACAATCACCTGTTAAATATGCACCCTTTCAATCATCTAGACCTTGGCTTCAGAAATCTTATCTAATAATAGCCTACCTGTGAGAAGAAAATACATTGTGCATTCATGCACAGGAAGCATAAATTATAGTGTAAAATTATGAAAAGCTATATTTTTGAGCAATCAGAAGTTTAGATAATGTCTTAAGCATTTTGCGTTGTTGACAAGGCATGCTGAATTCATCTGAGAGACCACTGTGCCTTTACCTGTCTTTGCTGACTGGTGTATTCCTTTTATGCTTTAAGCCTCAGTTCATGTTGTCTACTCTTAGAGACCTTCCTTGTGGTCAGTGTTTCTTGTTTTACACCTGTCATAATTGGCCCCCAGAACAGTGTGGGCTAAAAAGCTCTGATGCAAGTTTTGGACAGGAGAAAGGGTGAAACTGGAAGTGAGGAGAATAAATATAGAATCTCAGATGATTTAAGACAATGGGACAAGCCCTAGCTGAGCTGGTTGGGGTGCTGTTCCATACACTAAAAGGCTGGGGGCTAGATTCCCAGTCAGGGCACATACTAAGATTGCATCGCTCTCTCACATCAATGTTTCTCTCTCTCTTTCTCTCTCTCTCTCTCTCTCTCACTCACTTTTCCTTCAACATTTATTGAATACCAACTTTATGCCAAATGCTGACTTAGGGAAAGGGGCTGCCAAGATTAAGACATGACCTGATATGACAGTCTAGGAGTCTGTCATATTTTGTTGAATCTGATATGTGCATTATTTTTTCACATCATTTCTGAGGTCAGATTATATCTTACGAGCATATCATGGTTTGATAGCATCTTTGTTTATTATGTCTTTCAGTTGAAAGTGACTTAGATTTAACAAAAGACCTTACAAGCTCTGTGTCTGTGCCAATTTTGCCTGACAGCCAGATGTTGGTATGGAGCACCCCGTATAGCCTTCTCTTAGAACCCCAAATAGGGGTTTAGGGAACAGACTCCTTCCTCAACCTTCAGCATCACGTCAATTCATATTACCCTTTCTTAAAATGACAGAGTTTGGAGAGAGAGCTCTGGAGTCACCATACGGCCACATCATTCCCTTCTCTCTCTCTTATTCTGCATCTTCTAACCTAACCCCAGGCAGAAAAGAATCTGTGGACTTTTACTTCTCTTATATCATGTGATCCTTGATCTGATTTAAGATCCATGGTTAAACTTCACCGGTGGACATTACTATCTTCTCGAGGCTCTTATTCATAGGAATTCTTGACATGTGAAGTGGGAACCACAAGAAGTAGACAGAAATTATTTAGCATCTGTTTTCTGCCCTGAAGTTGTCTCACAGGGTGAAAGGCTATAAGAAACACAATTTAGTCTATGGCCATACCACCCTGAATGCACCTGATCTCGTCTGATCTCGGAAGCTAAGCAGGGCCGGGCCTGGTTAGTACTTGGATGGGAGAAACATGATTTAGGGTAGGAGTGGGGGTGGGGAGGATGAAAGGAGGGTGCTACCTTAATAGTTGTAAAAATATGATCCCTTCCGTACTCATTTCTTTTGTCTTATTGATTTAGTAAGAACATTGAGAACAATATTAAATATTCCAAACTTCATTGGAAATACATCTAGGTTTCATGTAACTATGGTCCTGACTGCATTTTTGAAGGAAAAAAAGTCTTAATCATATCAAGAATATGTCTTAGTCTTAGTTTAGAGTTTTTATGAGAAAATGACATCAATTTATATTAAAGGCCTTTGATAGGTACATCAAATCTATCAAAATTATGGGACTTTTTTCTTTAATATATCAATACACTACTATACATTTTCTGAATGAATAACCCTTGCATTACTGAAATAAACATTGTTATAGTATATTATTATTTTATTTTACTATGCATTCAATTTTCTGGTGTTTTATTTCTGCTTTTCCCATTTCTACATTAAGTAAAATTAATCTACATAGGGTTTGTATCTGTGTGTGTGTGCTGTTTTGGTTAGGTTTCTTGTCAACCATTATGGTAGTTCTTAAAATAAATTGAGAAGCTTTGCATATTATTTTAGGTGCTGTGAAGTTTCAAATTCATGCTCTGCCTCTTATAAGATGTATAACTTTAGGCAAATAGCTTTACTTTTATAAAATTTACTTTGTGAAAATTGAGTATTACTCAAGGTTTTACCACTTTTGAGTAATTTTTGTAATTTATATTTATTTTTATATATTTATAATTTACATTTTTCTTTATAAATTTCAAATAGACTACCAGACATATACTAAGGATTTTTAAACAAATCACATGTCTATCAAATTTGTGGTACATTTTGCATATGAATTTTGCAAATGTGATTGGTAATTTTGTATATTTTGCTTTTTAAAAATATTCTCTTGTTTAGTCTTTGTAATAATTCATCTGTATGATTGGTATTTTAACAAATAACAAGTTAATGGTATTTAATTAGCTCCTAAGTAAATTTATCAAGTGTTTTCAATTTCTCCAATATGTTGGTGTTAAATACAGGGTCTGGCAGAAGTAATGCCAGCTTTAGTGTGGTTGGTAGGGTACAAGAATGTCTCCCAGACATGGAGGGCAATTTGAGCATTTCACCTAAAATGTCATGTGGTGTGCCTGAGTGTGATATTTTTATGTTACAGAAATACGTGCTTATCATTTTGTAATAAAAGATTTTGTAATAAAAAAGGGGTGTTATTTGTGCTGGACCCTGTGTTTAACTCTTTTAAACTGTCAGTTTTACCATACATACATTGGATCTCCTGGATTTATTCTCCACTGCTCTTATCCCCCCCCCCCCTTTCATTTCTTTCTTTCCCCAGGTTGTGGAAGAATTGCTTGGGGCTTGAATTCTAATTCATTGATTTGTTTGAAACTTGATAGCAAGGTTTTCTCCTTTCTAAATATTTTCTGATTTCAAATTTTCTCCTTTTTGAAAGAATATTTTATTTATCTAGTCCTAGAGAGAGGGAAAGGGAGGAAGAAAGAGAGGAAGATAAACATCAATATGTGTGAGAAACACTGATTGGTTGCCTTTCACATGCCTGCAGCCAGGGTCCTGGCCTGCAACCCTGGCATGTGCCCTACCCGAATAGCGACCTTTGGGTCTTGGGAATGATGCCCAACCCCTGAGCCACACCAGTCAGGGAAAGATTTTCTCCTTTTCATTTATTGCTCATTCTGTATCAACATACAAAGTTCTCTTAAACTAATCAGAGAATTTCTAAACTTTTATACAGAAGTATTTAATCTCATTAAATATTTTTTATTTGGATACTCCTTCCCCATTTTCAGTTATTTACTGAATTAAAGAGGACAAATGCTGCATTTGTCCAGCATTGGTGGTTTGTACTCTTCCAGAGATTATGTGGCTCTCATGTGCCAGACTGCTGAGGTTAGTTGGGGCAACGGCCTTTTTTTTTTTTTTGGTCAGAGTTGCTTCCTTTGGAGAGGGCTTTGGTGACCTCTTTGCAAGGCAGTTCATGCTCAGTGTATCACGAGGACATAATGCACAGTATAGGGAATATAGTCAATGACATTGTTATAACTATGTATGGTGTCAGGTGGGGACTGGGAATATCCAGGGGGACTTTGTAAGGTAAATGATGGTCTAAACACTATACTGTGCACCTGAAACTAGTACAGAATAATATTGAATGTAAAGTGTAATTGAAAAAACATGTTTGGAAGGACCCCAGAATCGCTTGTCCTTGTGGTATGCAGCACATCATGCCCCAGACATGGGGACTGATTTACAAATGCCCCTCACAAGGGCACCGATGGCCTATTACCTCTGGCCCTTGCTAGTGCAATCAAGCTTATAGTAGGTGTTGCTGAGGTCTTTTTAAATTTAATTTTAAAACTTCAGAGAAACCTGGGGTGATAGGGCTGTTTTACATGGTCCTATATTTCTAATAGGAAATATTGTATATATTCCTTCAATTTTTAATCACCAGGATTGCTATATCTCCTGCTTATAATATCTATAGGTTATTCTAAGAGTTAACTTGGATGAAATTAAGGATAGTTAAATGTATCCTCAAGCCACCATTTTTAGCTGAAAACCATCTCTGCCTTTCTGAAGTCTGGGAGAGCTACCAAATTAACACCCACATGTACTCGTGAGAGCTGGCTGAGTAGGGAATCGGGGGCAGAAGATCTATGCTATATATTTATTCTATTTTCTCAGTCATCACCTACAAGGAAATGTCTTCTACAAGAACATCAATTCAGTGGCCCAGAGTATCTTGGAGAGAGGAGGCCAAAATATTTTCCATAGTGCTTGGTCTCCCAGTGCTTTTGATATCTCAGAGTCATGAGATCAGTTAAATGTTCAGGAGTGGCCTGCTGCTTTCTGTGCCCTGGAACCCAGCTGTTGCTGCTGTGAGGGTCTCACAGGAGCACAGGGGGACACCTTGATAACATCTCATTTTACCCACTGTGAAGTGTTTTGTGTTAATAAGACTTACTTTCAGGGGATGGAAATTTGCATCCTCCCATATGTATGTTTTCTTCTAGATTTACATTGTCAGCCTCCCATTGCATGTGCCCATCAAACTAGACTAAGGAATTTTGATAAGCATACTCAGGTTTTAACAGTGACATCATGGTTTCCTTTTAAAAGCCTAGACATGCATACATAGCTTATCCTTTTACACTTAGGTTTAATTCCCCATGTAATGTTTTTCTTCAGGTTCTGGCTGGATTTCCTCTTACCTCCCACGAACTACTGTGTAGTAGGCAGTGCTTACATTCAGTGTCTTAGAAGCAGAACTTTTAGAAACTGAGCAGTTGGCCAAAGCCTCAACGAAAAGAATACCAAGACTTCAGTTATTTTGGGGAGGACGTGGGGAAAGGATGTGAGCAGAGAAGGCTGTTAATGGTGGAGATTTGATGTAAGGTTACTATGAAGACTTGGTGCAGGTGTATGGAGATGGTGTGACACTTAATGTGGAGAGTATCCAACCGCAGGAAGATTGCCAGGGACTATTTTACAGTTATGCTCCACTAATGACAAGGGTGGGATGGAGGTGGGTTCAGAGAAAGGCATCATTAGGTGATTTTGTCACATGAACATCATAGAGTGCACTTACATAAACCCAGCTGGTATGGACTACTACTGTAATTTTATGTTCTATACTTTTTCACTTTCATCATTTAAATTTTTTATTTTAAAATATATTTTATTGATTATGCTATTACAATTATACCCCTTCACTCCCCTTCACCCTGCACACCCTCTCCCACCCACATTCTCCCACAGGAACTCATGTGCCTGTGTCATAAGTTCTTTAGCTTCTACATTTCCCATACTATTCTAGCCCTCTCTCATCTATTTTCTACCTACCATCTATGCTACTTATTCTCTGTACCTTTTCCCCCTTCTCCTCCTCCCACTCCCTCGTTGCTAACTCTCCATGTGATCTCCATTTCTGTTGTTCTGTTACTGTTCTAGTTGTTTGCTTACTTTTTTTTTGTTTTAGGTGTGGTTGTTAATAATTGTGAGTTTGCTGTCATTTTACTATACATGTTTTTACTAACCATGATGTTACTATTAAAACCTGGGTATGCTTATCAAAATCCCTTAGTCTAGTTTGATGGGCACATGCAATGGGAGGCTGACAATGTAAATTTAGAAGAAAACATACATATGGGAGGATGCAAATTTTCTATTCCTGTTCTCTCTACCATGTTCCCTCCCTTTCTCTTATAACTAAATACTTTAAAAATGGCTTATCTTTTCATTATTTCTAAAAACATAATTGATTAAATATATACTATAAAATAATTATTTATTTGGATCTTTGAGCCTAACCCAGGTACAGATGAATATAGCTGAGTCAGACGTGCAGAGAACAAAAGAACTACCCGGGTGAGCCTCGCCCTGTCCCAGTCTCACAGAATCATGAGAAGTAATAAAGCATTGTTTTATGTACAGTAACTGTGTTTGGAAGTAGTGTGTTATACAGCAATAAATAGATCACACAACAATATGTCCTGGAGTTTATGCTATATATGTGTGTGTGTATATATATATATGATGTGCATCAGATAATGGTTTTTTTTTTTTCCTTTGAGAGTAACAGTGAGGCTGCAGAATCATTGGTATCATCAAGCTCACATTGGAGGGATTTGCTCCACAATCAACTTGATATTCTCTATGGAGAAGTGGCATGAAGTGGCATGAAAATATAGCATTTCCTGGTATAGGAGAATATAAATATTTTCCCTGTATCCTTCTCAGTCCTTAGCTGAGATGCTTTGAAATAAAAGAAGCTTAATATGGGGAAAAATACATTTATTAACTTATGTATCTCATGCATACTTTCAAGATAACCAGGAAAGCTGAGTAACCCCCATGATGGTTTAAGCCGCTACCTAAATACCATCATTAGCTAACAGAAAAAGACTACCCTTCTAAGCACTTTGGCTGGTCTAATAATTATGTTGACACAAGACAGATTAACAGGAGAAAAATGACTTTAATTCATATAGATAGATAGATAGATGTCTCATAGATATGGCACTGAAGGAAATGACCAAAGCTGGCAGCTTTTATACTTTTTAGAGGAAGAAACTGTACATTGGTAAAGAATTGACATGACAAAGAAACTTAGGCTTGGGTACTTAATTAGTGAAGAGTGTAAACAGAGTTTGTTTATTTCTTGGCCCTAAATTTCCTATCTCTGGCCACAAGAGTGTTGCTCTACCTCCCAGTACAAGGAAAGCACATTTCACACAAGAAATGTACCATATTTTGCCATGTATAATATGTACTTTTTTGCCCAGATTTTTGAGGGAAAAATAAGCATGCACATTATACATAGGTAGTACTCATTCTGTATCTGCGTAAATGTTTTTAATTGTTTTATTTATGCTTATGCTTTGGAAGTGTAACTCTAGAAAATAATAATATTCATATATTAAAAAATAAATGCCAAAATTCCTTTATAATACAAATAACATGTATCTAACTATATATACATAAAAAATTGAATTATAAAATTAAAGTCAAAGATTTTTTTCCTGAAGGTTTGGGCCAAAAATGTGGGTACATATTATACACGGGAGCACATAATACATGGCAAAATATGTGTTTTCTGCTCTTTGTGAGAAAAAGGATGGTCAGAGTATCCTTTCTGCACTGGATGTTTCTGAACTAACTTTAATTTACAATAATCAAGACGCCAAAGTGGCATACTTTTAGTCCAGCCTGTCCTGTACCACATCAGTATCCTGCTCTCTGCATTTTGGATGATGTTTCCAAATCTACTTTTTTTCTTTGACTCCCCAAATACAATATCCATAAATCAAAATTGAAAGCAAAGACATTATTGGTATCATTCAATGTATCACGCCTTCTGTTTGAGAATGTTTTTCAGTTCTTGCCAGCACATCCTAAGTTAAATAAGATAGTCACTTCTCCTAGCAGGACATTGGAATGACTCCAGCTAAGAATTGATCCAGTAACAAACAACTTAATTTACGATGATATAAGATGCCTCAGCCTCAGAACATCCATAATGAGGGAGAATCCAACTGAGACTGAGTTGTGCTGAAATGAACATTCTCCTCTCCTTTCTTTGGGCAAAACACACACACGCACCTGTTTTTTGTTTTTTTTTTTTCATGGATTTTCACAGCCAGAATACTCTGTAAGAAATTATTTGTTCTAGAATGTGGACTTTTAGGCTTTTTGAGTGAATAAAATATCCTAAAACTGTGATAATCTTAAGGGGTGAAGATGCCCCAACAGTACTTGAAAATTTAGAGGAGCTCAAGAAAAGAGAAAATAGACTTTTTAATGAAGACTTTTTATGGTACTGTTCCTACACTGGCATGTTTCCAAATTGCAAAATGGACTCAGCAGTAGGAGTCAAACTCCTGCCCCTGCTACCCAGTCACCTAGCCCTCCTTCCAGAGTCAGTCAGAGCTAACCTCAGCTATGAATGACACAAACTCCCATGTACCAACAAGGAAATAAAGATAGACATTTATTGCTCTCTCACAAAGACAAAGTCCTGTGGCAAGCAGTCTAAGGTTAGCACGATGAAGCCACTGTCATCAGGGACCTTAACTCCTCTCCATTGCTTTGCTATTGTCAAAATGAGGTTTCTCTCCTAAAGGCTGAGTAGGCAGCTTGAGTTTCAGGAAGCAGGCCTACAATGTGACTGGTATAAAGGAGTGGGAGCAAGGAAGGGTACAGCCCCCTTTTAAGAGTTACAGTGTTGGCGAAACTAAGCCATACCTGTTAGCAAAGAAAGCTGGGAAATGTCATTTTATTCCAGTTGGCCATGAGGTTAGCTAACATCTGGGGTTCTCTTACTAAAAAATAACTGGAAAACAGATAATGGGGGGCAAATGATTGTTTTCAGGCCACCCATCTTTATAAAGACAACCATTGTTACCAGTTTCCTGTGTAGTCTTCAAGGGCTAGTCTATATAAACATATAATATACATGTATGCATAAATACACCCCTGCTTCTTTTTTAAACAATTAAAAGCCTACATACTATTCTTCCCTTTTTCTTATTTGCTTTTGATTTTTTCTGTATAAAGTATATTTAGGAGATCATTCTGTATTTGTCATTATATGTTATCTTATTTTTTTAATGACTGCAGAGTTTCCCATGAAAGTGTTACAGCATAGCTAAAATTCTATTAATGGCATTTAACTATGTTTTGGTCTTTTTTGACTACAAATATACTACAATGGCTATCATTCTAAGTTTTCTCACATGTGTAAACATATCTGTAGAATAGATTCCTCAAAAAGAAATTGCAGGGTCTAAATTTTTATAGCTATTAGCGTATTGCCTCCAAAGGGCTTGTTCCATATGATGCTTCCTCAGGAAACTGTGTGATAATTCTATTTCCTAATATTTTTACTTATATGGTGTGCTATAAATATCCCCCTTCCCCTCTTGTGGCCGAACATATAACTGTGCCATTTTATGTGCAATTGTCAACATGCATTCATGTTAAAAGCCATTTGTATTTTTTGTTCTTTAAACTCTTTTGATGTTATTTGATCATTTCTCCATTGGAATGTGAATTTTTCTTATTGATTTGATGTCTTCATTTTTTGAGAAAATTAGCATGCTGAAGTATTTAATTTGCATATTATATAGTCACTTTAATATCTTGGTTTTGTTTCTTGCTTAGAAAGGTCTTGCCTACTCTATTCTTATAAAAACATTCTCCCATATTTTCTTCTTGTACATTTATAGTTTACTTTTTTTAGGTGTGATTTTTTTTTCTGTCTGGAATTAATTTTCTTATAAGAAATGATGAAGGAATCCAATTTTGCTTTTTGGCAGATGGTTAAACAGTTGTATTATACTATATTTATTGAATAAACTATTTTTTCCACACTGAATTTATGCCACCTTTATCATATTCTAAATTCCCATGTACATCTCAGCCTATTTCTGTGCTCTCCATTGTGTTTCATTGATCTGTGTATTTGGGCACCACTACCAAACTAAACTGCTTAAATTACTTATAGATTTAGACTGTATTTTCACATGCAATATAAGCAGTAATTTCTTTGTAAAATAGTTTATTTATTTTCAGAGAGGGGAAAAAGACAGAGAAAGAGAGGGAGAGAAATATCAATATGCAAGAAAAACATCAATAGGTTGCCTCCACCATGCCCCCAACCCAGGACCTGGCCTGCAACCCAGGCATGTGCCCTGAACAAGAACTGAACTGGTGACCTTTTGCTTTGCAGGCTGGTGCTCAATCCACTGAACCATAGCAGCCAAGGTGAGCATTAATTTCTTTTAATTATTTGTCTTTTTCAAATTTTTTCTTAGCTATTTTTGCCTACTTATTTTTTAAATAAAATCTATGATCTTGTTTAGTACAAAAAAATAAAGTCCTATTGAAATTTATCAATTATTTAATAGAAAATAAAATCTTTATGATGTTGAATCTTTGATCAAAGTAGTATTTTAAAGTCTTCAGTTGAATTTTTATTGTTTAGTTTACCACTTGGTATATATATTTATTTATTGTAATATATTATTTCTCAATGTAGGAGAAATAGTTCTACTTGTTTTACTGATTTCTATTTATGTTTGTAATAGTTTTTCAGTGCATTTCCCTAAGTTTTCTAGATATACAAGCATATCTGCTGTAAATAATAACTTAGGTGATTCTTTTTTAATTTTTATTTTTCTTATTTTATTCTCTTGTCTAATTACATTAATTACACCAACTAGTAGTTACAGAAAAGAATAACATAATATGAAAAAACTTTTTTCCCCCAAATGAACTCTTTTGGGGGAACCAAATATATAAAAGAAATAACAGTAAAGCTGTTCTAGTTGAAGTAAGTGTAGGGTTCACTGATGCCTATGAAGTATTTTCCCTTGCTTAGTTGAATCCTTACACTGCATTTTAATACACATATGAGAGCCTGTAGCGTTAATGGACCATAGTTTGGAAACTGCTCACAGATTCTAACACTTTATTTTGCTGATGAGGAATCATACCTAAAGATTTGCTCAAAGGGGTGAAAAAGGCACAATTTTTAAAATAAAATTACTATATTATGTGAAAAAAGGAATTCAGTCTATTGTTATTTTCATTTATTCATCAATTTTCTCATTTAACAAATACTTATAGAACTTACTAAATATTAAGAAGACAACACAAAAGACTCCTAGCCCAGGACTAATGTCAGTAAACTGTGGCCCAAAGGCCAAATCTAGCCTACTCCCTGTTTTTATATGACCTGTGAATTACGAATATTTTTTCTTGAAAAAAATTTAAAGAATAACACATGACACAAGAAAACTATATGAAATTTGAATTTCAGTATCCATAAAGTTGTACTAAAACACAGCCTGCTCATTCATGTATGTATCATCTATGGTGGATTTCTTGCAACAATGCTAAAGTTGAGTAGTCGTGACAGAGAACGTATGGCTCACAGAGCCTAAAATATTTACTAGCTGACCCTTAAAAATTTGTCAGTTTTTGTTCTTGGTTTTTGGTTCTCAAAGTGTCAACGTCATTGAGGATGGCCTAGGAATCAGTATTTTGAGTAAGCTCCTTTCCTCTAGTTGTATGCCCATTAGGTAAGACAAGGAGGAAAATAAACAGAAGCAACACAAGATGATAATTGTCTCAAAGGCTGTAGGTAGGCAGTGGAAGTAGGTCAGATTGCATCTAGATCTACCAGGAGGGAGACAGGAAGTCTTTACCTCACATTTTGATACTGAGGGATGAAATGGCATTTTCCTATGCAGAGCAGAAATAGAGCACGTCCAAGGATAGTGGAAGATGGTCTAGGGTGTTTACAAAACCGAACATTGTTCCAGAGAGGCCATATCAAAGAGTGCTGAGAACTGTGGACTCTGAAGTGCCTCAATTTGCACCTACTGTCTAAGGGACCTGGAGCAAATTATTTAACCCCTTGGGGCCTCAGTCTCCTCATCTGCAGTTTGTATTGTTATGAAAACTGTTACTTGGACAGTGTCTTGTGCATACTGAGTTATGAGTTAGTTATTGTTATTATAGATAGAGGGTGAAGTTAGTGGGCAGAGTAGAAAAAGATAGGGTTAGGGAGGTAGTTAAGGCCTAGATCTTGAAGGACTTGTGACTTTAGATACAATTTTGGTGAGTGATTAACATCTGTGTTAGACTTAAATTAGTGGACTCCACATTAGTGAACCACATCTCAGTTTTGTTTTGTTTTTACAAGTTTATTTATTTATCTTTAGAGGGGAAGGGAAGGAGAGAGGGAGAGAAATATCAATGTATGGTTGCCTCTCATATGTCCTCTGCTGGAAACTGGCCTGTGACCCAGGCATGTGCCTTGACTAGGAATCGAACTGTGATCCTTTGGTTCACAGGCCTGCGCTCAATCCACTGAGCTACACCAGCCAGGGCTCACAGTTTTCACATACTTAGATTATCCCTTCTCACACTGACGTTGGACATTGCCATGTGACTTGCTTTGATTAATTGGGGATTAGCCCGTGTGATGCAAGCAGAGGCTTGATAAGCACATCGGGGCACATCCTCTTTGAATACCCCTTCTTAAAAATCTCAATTCACCATGTAAAGAGATCCAGTTATCCTTATGGAGAGACCATATGAACAGAGAGAGATGCCCAGCCAGGTCCCATCTTTTCTGGCCACATCAACAGAGGTGCTATATTTGTGAACATTCTTAGATTTCCATTTGAGCTGTGGGATGACTGTAGCCAGAAGAGTGACCCTAGACAAGAACAAACAGAATGACCTCCCCATGCCCAGCCAAGATTGCTCAGCTGTGATAAAAAAAAGTTGTTGTTTTAAGTCACAAAGAAAATAGATAGCTGAAATGTCAGTATTAGAGAATTTTGTTAATGGAAATGACCAGCTTTGTGTATATCAAAGGAGACTTTGGTGGCAGTACATGAGGTGGCATGAGGTAAGAAGGGATGATGATAAGGGTGTTATTTCAGTAGTCCAGAAGAAAAATAATAAAGAGTTGCATGAAAGCAGTGGGAGAGGGAATGGAAAAGAGAAATGAGAAGACTCCCTTCTCTGGTTTTAGCTCATGAGAGCTCAGCCTAACACCATGAATATATATCATGTATCCGTCAGTCCTTAAAGAAAAGCTAAGTATCCCCACCAGTTGCTCAGGATGCCCCTTCTCTTCTCTGTTGCCTGATTAAGGTCTAGACTCACCTCCTGCCTACTTGGACCTTCATTCCCAACTTGATTTCCCTTTGATTTTGTTTTTCTCTCTCAGAACTTTGGGTTCCATGAGTTCTCCTAATCCTTCGATTTTGCCATTTATGCTTGCTTTCCTAGTATCTGGAGCTTTTCTTTCTAATATGGTTCATTTCCCTAGACTATTGGGTTGATGCATATTCAGCCACAAGACCTTCATAGCCATCCACTTGGAATAGGGAAGTGGCAAGGAAGTAACAGTGAAGGAGATGAAAATCAGGAGAAAGGGTAGGTTTCAGGACAGATGGTATAAATTTAGCTTTAGAATGAACACATTGAATATCCCTATTAAACATCTAGGTGGAGAAATCTAATAGGCTTTTATATATATATGGATCAGGAGTATAAGGGGGTCCATTGGAGATAAAATCAGCATTCATGTGATACATAAATACATGTCCAGAGAGAATGAGAAAAAGACAGAGCACAGGTCTCTTGGATGCTCCCTTTTAAGGGACAATGAGAAGAAATGGAAACTGGGAGGGAGCAATCAAAGGAGAGCTAGAAATTAATATTATAATACAAAGAAGGCAAAGAAGCAAGGAAGGCAGGCAAATGTCAGATACCAAAGAGTTTCAGGTGAAATGATGACTGAACAGGGCCCACTGGATTGAGGATTTAGGAGGGCACCAGTGATGGACTTAGTGAGAGAAGTTTCTGTGAGGTAGTGGGGAAAGTAGACCCTGGCTGTTATAGGTTGAGGAACACATTGGAAATGAGGAGAGAGACGGCATACATAGACTCTTCTTAATCTTTTCTTTTTTTGAAGTTTTTTTTTATCCTCATCTGAGGGCATGCTTATTGATTTTAGAGAGAAGGGAAGGGAGGGAGAAAAAAAAGGAGAGAAACATCGATGTGAGAGGGAAACATCTGTTGGTTGCCTCTTATAGGTGCCCAGATTGGGAATCAAACCTGTGACATTTTGGTTTGGGGGATGATGCCCAATCGAATCACACCGGCCAGGGCTACATAAAATCTTCTTGGAAGTTTGATATGAGAGTAAGAAGAAACCTAGGACACATGTGAAAATTGGACATAAACTCTAGGAAAGAACTTAAACATTTTAATATCTAAGTAATATACAAGAATAGTTAAAAAATTCAATGGTACCAAGTGGTTACTAGAACAAAAGCAGTCCCTTGTTCCTTAGTAGTAACTACATTCAGCTCTTCTAGGTCTTTATAAATAATATGGCCATATTGTTATTTTTATTGACTATTCTCTTGTGTATTTACAAATATATAATTAAGGCTACTTATATATCTATATCTACATGCATTTCTATATGCTAATAGTTTTACTGTTGCAAATTTGAAACCATGCTGTTCATATTATTTGGTAGCTTTTCTCATAGACATTTTTCTAACTTAGTACTTATAAATGTGCCTCAATCTGTTTAAACACTGCAGAGCAATTCATGTATGGAGGTGCCATAATTTTTTTAAACTCACTGCAGGGTGCTTCTGCAGTCGTCAGTAATGGCATGAGTCCTCCCAAATTCACTAATAATTTTCATACCTTTCAATCTAAGGAGTCCCATTTTCAAGTTCTCTTCTTACAAGGCCTCCCTCACGGTCATCTTCTTTGATATGTTTTCTTTGATGTTTGTATTATCATGGGTATACTGTCTGCTTCAAGTCACACCTATTTCAAACATGACTGTAAAATAATTAGAAAATGGGATAAATTCAAAGACAAATTGTGTTATAAGATAAAAAAAGCTTTCTTTTTTATGTTCCTTTCTTTTTAAGTTTTACAAAGCTGTTTGCTCCTGAATTTTCTGTAAGCAAGAAAAAAACCTCTCAAAAATATTTGACTTGATGTTTGAAGAAGATATCTGCTAATTATAGTTTGTGCAACAAAATAACATACATGTGGATTACAGCATTCTGTATTCTTTGCTGACAGTGAGTGAAATAGGCTATTATTAGTTGAGATTCATGTGGGCAGGGTATAGATGGGATTTTAACAATTAAGTGAAAAAAACATCCTTGTCATCTTTCAGTGTTAGTACATATTATTGTCTTTTGAAACTCTAGTTTTATTTAATTGAAATCATTTTAGGAGATTTAAGAGTTTATGTTGAGTTTTTATTAACCTTTTTAATTTGGGGTTGCCACTTGGGGCTAACATTATAAAATATAATGTTTACATTAGTTGAAATGCAAAGAGCAGAGAGATGAAAAACATAGGCTAAGCCATTGTTGATGTCTTAGCTTGGGCTGCTATAACAAAACCATAGACTGAGTGGTTTAAATAACAGATATTTATTTCTCACAGTTCTGGAGGCTGGGCAATCTGAAATCACGATGCCAGCATGGTTGGGTTTTGGTGAGGGCTTTCTGCCTTGCAGATGGCAGTGTTCTTGTTATATGGGGGAGAGAGGAGGCTCTGGCATCTCTTCTTATAAGGACAGTAATGCCATCAAGGTGCTCCACCCTCATGACTTCATCCAAACCTTATTACCTTCCAACGGCCTCACCTACTAATACCATCACAATGGAGGTTAGGACTTCAATATACGAATTTGGGGCTGGGGGAAGTAAACAAACATTCAGATCATAATATTGGGTTATGTATTTTGCTATTTATTATCTGTATGACCTTAGTTATGACACTTAACCTTAGTTTTCTAATCTGTAATACGGGAGTCATATTTCATAATCTCATTTAGCTCCTATGAGGATGAAAGGGGGTAATATTTCTAAAGTATTTGATGAAGTGTGTTTTGTTTAGGTAGCTATTATTAGGACTTTTCTATGAGTACAAAGTACAAGTTATCCTTTAAAAAAATTGATACCATTAAAAAATATTTTCTTTAAAGATTTTATTTATTTCTAGAGAGAGGGGAAGGGAAAGAAAAAGAGAGGGAGAGAAACATCAATGTGTGGTTGTCTCTTTCACACCCCCAACTTGGAACCTGGCCTTCAACCCAGGCATGTGCCCCGACCGGGACTTGAACTGTGGACCATTTGGTTTGCAGGCTGGCATTTAGTCCACTGAGCCACACCAACGAGGGTATCAGTTCCTATTTACTACCCTTCCATATGATGGTGATCAATTGTGTTGGACAAAGAGACTGTTAGTCAGACACAGTGGAATATGAAGCTATCTATTGTGCCAGAAAAGATACCTACTTGGAGAAATGATTTGTCAACTCTGAATCTGTTTATACATGCTGGATTCTGGTGAGGTTTAGAGATGTACTGGGGATTCATAGAATACTGACTGACAAGCAGGTAGGTCAAATTAATTGATCGGCATCACACTCTATCACCCATAGGGAAATACTGCTAGAAGCCAGAATTTTGAGGCAAGAGCTTTTAACCTAGCATTCCACTGCATCCAAGATTTCAGGAATGGATGAATTTCAGATGTACTAATGCAAACAGACTTTATCTGCACAGCAGCCCAGAGGGTTCTTAGATTCTCAAAGCAGGCAAACATTAAGAGCCTCTTACCATAAAGAAATTTCAATGTTTTCCATAGCATCTTCCTTAACTAAATTTTTTTATGCCCCACACTTTCTAATGAAAAACTTGTATATCCCTTCTCTAGGAAAAGATTAAATTCTACTGGGATAGTCAAGATCTAAACTTTGATAAATTAATACATGTGGGGTTTTTTTGAGGGGATAATTTTAAATTAAAGAACAAAGAAAAGCTAGCTATTAATTAGATATAATGAAGGAGAGAGAAGCTGTGGTCATTTTTCTTAATTTTAATGTAGTTTAACCTGAACATCCCCAGCTCACCAGCCAATAGATATACATGAGATCACTAGAACATTAAAAAACTCTGAATTTGGACTTCTGGCAAGTTGGAGGCATAGGTGGGAACACTTTGCTTCCTCACACAACCAAATCTAAAAACAACAAAGTTTTAACAATAATAAACGTAGCTAAGCTAGAGAAAATTGAACAACACAAAGCCCGAAAATAATGAACTGCTCAGCTAAACTGGTGAGAGGGGCAGAGCCAGCAGCGGAGCGTGTAGGGCAAAAAAGATACCCCGACCTGGGTGGTGCACGGGCACCCGAGGGCGGGATCTCAGGTGCTGGGCGCACCCAAAAAAGGCGCAGAGCAGCTGGCTGACTGTGGTCGCACATTTACACTCAGATAAACAGGCAGGAGAGGGGGTGACTGGTGAGGATCGCCAATGCTCCCTCTCTGACCCTGCCCCTACATACAGCATCACAGACCAGCAACCTGGGCCGCCCCACCCCAGTAAACACTTAAGGCGTCTCTCCTCTAATGTAACAGTCTGAACAGATCAAAACATGGCTCAAGAAGAACTCAGAGCCCTAGAGCCGATAAATCTAAGTGATCAAGAAATTGCCAACCTATCAGAGGCACAGTTCAAAACACTGGTGATCCAGATGCTCACAGAACTGGTTGATTTTAGCCACAAATTAGAGGAACATATGAAGGCTAAACTAATTGAAATGAAGGGAAATGCACAGGAAAGCAATACTGATGGAAAGGAAATTGGGAATCCAATCAAGGGAGTGGATCAGAAGGAAGGAAAAAATGACCAAACAGGAAAATATGAAGAAACAAGAATTCAAAAAAATGAGGAGAGGCTAAGGAACCTCCAGGACATCTATAAACATTCCAACATCTGAATTATAGGGGTACCAGAAGAAGAAGAGGAACAGTCACAAGTGGAAAACTTATTTGAACAAATAATAAAGGAGAACTTCCCTATTCTGGCAAAGGAAATAGACTTCCAGGAAGTCCAGGAAGCTCAGAGAGTCCCAAAGAAGTTGGACCCAAGAAGGAACACACTGAAGCACATCATCATTACATTACCCAAGATTAAAATGAAGGAGAGAATCCTAGAAGCAGCAAGAAATACAGGACAGTCACCTACAAAGGAGTTCCCATCAGACTGTCAGCAGATTTCTCAAAAGAGACCTTACAGGCAAGAAGGGGCTGTAAAGAAGTATTCCAAGTCATGAAATCTAAAGACCTACAACCAAGATTGCTCTATCCAGCAAAGCGTTCATTTAGAATGGAAGGACAGATAAAGTGCTTCTCAGATAAGATCAAATTCAAGGAGTTCATCACCACCAAACCCTTATTATATGAAATGTTAAAGGGACTTATCTAAGAAAAAGAAGATAAAAAAGATGAACAGTGAAAGGACAGCAAACTCACAGTTATTAACAACCACACCTAAAACAAAAACAAACTAAGAGGATAGCTAGATCACGAGTGAACCATAGAAATGAAGATCATGTGGAGGGTTAGCAACAGGGGAGTGGGAGGAGGAGAAGGGGGGAGAAGGTACAGAAAATAAGTAGCATAGACCGTATAGAAAATAGATGGGGGGGGGTAAGAATAGTATGGGAAATAAAGAATCTAAAGAACTTGAGACGTGTGATCATGAACTAAAGGGGGGGAATTGTGGGGGAGGGGTGCGCAGGGTGGAGGGGAATGAAGGGTGGAAATAGAAGAAATGTAATGGCATAATCAATAAAATAAAAAAATATTAAAAAAACTCTAAATTTCACTTTCTCATAGCCCTTTCTGTCATATGTTGAGACATCAGCTTATCTCTAATTATTATATTTTTTTGGCAATTTTATGAGTGTCTCACTTGGGCTTGGGAGTACATTCAAACATTTTAATTTTGTATTATTGGTGAAGTCCATTGCCACTAGCCAGTGTATTATTAGTTCTTCAGCCCAGCCACAGTGGCCAGGATCCTCAGTGGGAGTGCTGCCTCTTGGCATTCCTGCTGCACAGCTGCCCTGAGATTCCTGCCAAATGTCACCCTGTGCTTTGCAGAAATGGGGGACAAGCTTTTCTATCTAGGTAGCAATTTGACACTGAGTGCTACTATGTATGCAATCTGTTTTATAAGTCTCATACCATAATGTTTTAGCTTTCATTTATAATTCCTGCATTTCTATAGGGAAATCCTGAAAGTTGGGGTGAATAGCAGACACTCTTTTATACTTCTTTACATCACACTTTGGTGTGTTCCAGATGACCATGCAAACTCCCTCTGCCTTCTTTGTGTGTTTGTTCTGTGTGTGTGTGTGTGTGTTTGGGGTAAGGGTAGGGGATAAATCCTGCATGCAGAGTGATGCATGTGAATAAATCTCTCAGTTTGGAGATTTGAAGAAGTTACTAGCATCTTCTTATGGTCAGTTTAGATACTCCAATAAACTTTTAATATTATTAACAAAATGTTTTGTATCAATTAGAATGCTTTGGGATGCAAGTCATGGAATTATTTAATTATATTATCTTAAACAGTAATGGCACTGATATCTTCTGCTACACAATATGTGTTGAGCTAATGTCTAATGTAAGACTGTTTTTTATTTACTAGTGTATCACCAAAGCTTGGAACACCTGGTAACAGTAAGTGCCCAATAAATATTTGCCCAAGTATTTAAACAAATGAATGTCTATGCAATTCTCTTGGCTTTTGTCTCACAAGCACAAGGTGGCTGCAGCTTCCCCAAGCATCATGTTCTCATGTGGCAATGACTAGAGCAAGAAAAGAGAATGCTGGAGGGTCAAATACTCTATTCACATGTACCTTTCTTTTTTTTAATTCTTGTATTATTCTTTATTAATTTTGTATTATTTTTCTTTTTTTATTGACCACCCCTCTTTCCAACACCCCCCAACCACCTCTCTAATTTTTGTACTATTTTTCATATAAGCAACTGTAAATGTGCTTTTGCTCCATCCTGTATATAGGATAAATGATATGGTATTTTTTCTTTTTCTTTTTTTTAATTTTAATTTTTATTTATTTTTACTTATTTATTTTTTATTTTAATTGTTGTTCAAATACAGTTTTCTGTCTTTCACCCCCATCCCAGCCCCCCACTCCCCCAGGTTTCCTCTCCTCCCTCCCATTTCCACCCCCCTTAGTTTTTGTCCATGTGTCCTTTACACTTGTTCCTGTAAACCCTTCTTCCCCTTTTCCCCTGAAATTCCCTCCCTTCTCCCCTCTAATCCCTGTCAGCCTGTTCTCTATTTTAGTGTCTTTGGTTATATTTTGCTATTTTGTTTGTTTTGTTGATTATGTTCCTGTTAAAGATGAGATCATAGGGTATTTGTCTTTCACCTCCTGTCTTATTTCACTCAGCATAATGCTTTCCAGTTCCATCCATGCCATTGCAAAGAGTAGGAGCTCCTTCTTTCTTACTACTGCATAGAATTCCATTGTCTAAATGTACCATAGTTTTTGGATCCATTCATTTACTGATGGGCACCTAGCTTGCTTTCATCTCTTGGCTATTGTAAATTGTGCTGCTATGAACATTGGGGTGCATAGATTCTTTTGTATTGGTGTTTCAGGGTTCTTAGGATATAATCCTAGCAGTGGAACTCACATGTACCTTTCTTAGCAGGAAAGAAAATCTTTCCAAGAAGCCCTCACCTGACTTCTTTTGTTTCATATCCCAGAAGTAGAGTACTTCTTCTGGGATATGCCCAGAGGCATATGCTCACAATATGCCCATTGTGAGACCAAACAATGTAAGAGAGAGATGGGAATGTCATAAGTGACTTAAGCAAATCTTTATCTGATGAGGTTGAGCACTTTGCAGCCAAAACAAAATCAGTAGCAAGAAAGAACAGAATGTCTGTGGGGTTGCTCACCAACAGTGTCTGCCCACACCCTTTCCAACAGCCCCAATCCCAGTTTTTTTATTTGCTCCATTTGTTCACTAGCAGCACACTTTGGTCATTGGAATAAAATAATCAACCACATCTTTATTTTAAAGAATGTTTTATTGGATAGAAGTAGGCAGAATATCTGGCCTATGTATTATTTAAGTGAATAAAAAAAACAGCTAAAAATGTTGCTGCATGAAATATCTGAGATTTTCCTGCCTATGTTCTCTTTTAGGACTTTAAGTGCTGGAAGCAAGCTAGGTGCCCATCAGTAAATGAATGGATCCAAAAACTATGGTACATTTACACAATAGAATTCTATGCGGTGGAAAGAAAGAAGGAGCTCCTATCCTTTGCAACAGCATGGATGGAACTGGAAAGCATTATGCTAAGGGAAATAAGCCAGGAGGTGAAAGACAAATACCATATGATCTCATCTTTAACAGGAACCTAATCAACAAAACAAACAAACAAGCAAAATATAACTAAAGACAGTGAAATAGAGAACATGCTGATAGTGATCAGAGAGGAGAAGGGAGGGGATTTCAGGTGAAAAGGGGAAGAAGGGTTTACAGAAACAAGTGTAAAGGACACATGGACAAAAACTAAGGGGGGTGGAAATAGGAGGGATGTGGGGAGGGAGGGGTTGGTGGGCTGAGATGAGAGTAAAAGACAGAAAACTGTACTTGAACAACAAATAAAATAAAATAAAATAAAATAATAAAAAATAAAATAAAATAAAATAAAATATAAAATAAATAAAATAAACAACAACAAAAAAAACCCCAGCCATCTAGATCCTCATCACCTTTGGAACTGGGCCTCCAGGTGGGCCTCCCTGCCTTCAGAATTTCTGCTACCATCCATGTGCCTCACAGCCAACAGGGTGAATTTTTAAATCCCAGACATGATAGTTTCATTCTTCTGCTTAAAATATTTCCCATCAGCTCTCATACGTGAACTCCTCAGCATCACAAATAGTGCCTTTCACAGTTTTGCTTCATCCTGTCTCCCCATGCTCAGCTCTCTTTTCTTATGCACGCACTCCAGCCTCATTTCGACACCAAAGACAGTCTATGACTTCATGCCTTGTGCGATGGCCTTTCAACTCTCTAGAGCATCTTCCTCATTTCTTCTACCTAAATATACCAGGTTTATATTGAGAAAGACAGAGGTGAAGAATAGGAGGGAGAGAGAAAGAGAGCAGAGTAAGGTGTGGGGGCAACTTTTCTAGCAAGTCCCCTCGTCTGCCACGGATGAAAGTGAAACTACTAAGACATAATCTGCTTAGGGAGGAGAGGTAGTCAGTCTCTCACAGGAGAAGGACCACGGACCTCTTCTTCAATGGCTTTTATTAGGTTGTAATACACAGATATACAGGTGAAGCTCATCGATCAATGTCAGGTGGCAAGGATCAAACAGTAGATAGCATTTCAAAGAAATCTGAGGGCTTAATCTAAGTCAGTGTCTGTCAGGTAAGGTGGTTGCAAAACTTTGGGAGACATACTCATTTCTTGCTCGGACCCTTATCATATGAATGAAAACACTCATAGCAAAGCAGGCTTCACAGGACTTTAGGAATTCTTTCTTATGCCTGATCACCCCGGAATCCACTCTAGCTGGCAAGGGGCTGTACCACCTTTCCCACATAGGTTTTAGGCTTAAGTGGATTGGAACCAGGAAGTGCTTCTCCCAGACAGAAATGGGGACTCAGGCTATGTCAGAATAGCCAAGGGACGAGGGTCCATTATACCCTCTTTGCCGCAGCACCCCAAGTCCTTCCTTGGGGACCTCCCAAGTGATGGTGTCTGGCTTAGGTTGCCCCTCCTTTGAGGGGCCTTACCCGTCTCTGACTAACTGACCAAGAGTTGGGGGCAGGGGATGAAGCAGAAGCATTATTGCAGCCAGAAATAAGCTTTGTCTCCTTAGTGGCTCTCATTCCAGAGGTTGCTCACTCAGCCTTATCCATGGGGGGCAGTTACAACTCCTGAAACCAGGCAGAGAGGTTCCCAACAGTAAGGGTTGGAGGAGACAGGAGGGTAGAAAAAGAGAAATGGTTAGTTATTGTGTATTGACCATGTTTTGGCTCTTTGTTGGTATTGTATTTAATTCCAAGAACAATAACCACATAGGCATTTTGATCCACATTTTATGGGAGAGGAAACAGAGGCTGAGTAAAAGGTTAAGTCATTTACTCAAGTTCACTGAGCTTCATAGCAGTTGAGCTGGAATTTCGACTGATGCACCTCTCACTCCAATGTCCTGCTAATTACCACACCTGTACTACTCACTGTTTGACCAGATATTCCCATTAATCTGGCTATTTTTGAGACTCTGACTGAAGCTGCTTGCATTTGATGAATTTAAAAGAATATAAAAATCCCCCTGTGGTTTGGCTTAGGGTCGTCCTGGAGTGAAATGCATGAAGCTGGAAGCCAACTCTGAGAGATAGTTTCCATAGTGGCCAAAAGTGATCATGGCACAGCGTGACTTCCACTTTGTCACTGCAAGAAAAACTCCAAAGACTTCGATTAACCAGTTCCATGCATTCTAATAGCCTTGAAAACACCTTTCTAAAGCAAAGTGCTCCCCTACCAACCCCAAATAACCTTTTTCTGAAGGGAGGCCTTTTACTAATGCCCGTGGCTTTTCACTGTGTGTTCCTAAGAGCATTGGGATGCTCGTTGCTGTCATGAGAAATTGTACATGTTTATTCCTGTAGTCTAGAAAGAGTGCCTTGTGCCCTCAGAATGAAAAGCTGAATGTTCCAGATGGACGAGAGCTTCTGTGGTTCCACACCATGTTATGGGGCAGTTGATCCCTTTCTTTTGTGCCTTCTTTCTTTTCGGTGCTTCCTGATGTCTCTGTTTCTACAAAACTCTTTTAAATTATTTCCTGTTCCAGCTAAGACTAATCTCTGTGTCTGAAAGTCTCAGATTACTTTCAGTCCAATAATGCTAGGATTTCTCCTCGGTGGTGCTCAGGTTACAATGTGAGGCTAGATTAAAAGGGAATGACGTGGCCCATTACTGGTGCATTACCAGAATGTCAATTCAGTGGAATCTACTCAAGCATCTCACAGAACAAAGGACTGTGAACATAGGCTTCTTAATCTGCATGATTTATAAATTTGGGCTAGTCCTGAGGGAGGTCAGCCAGAGTTAAACTCTCAATCATAGTACAAAGCACTAGAAAGAACACTTTTATTTGCATTTAATAAATAGAATTAATTTAGTCTAAACTATGTCAAGTTGAAATTCACCTAAATCTGCTATTTAAAAAAAATATTTATTTAATTGTTGTTCAAATACAGTTTTCTGTTTTTTTACTCCCATTTCAGCCCACCCCCCCAAGGCTCCCCACTAAATCTGCTTTCATATTTTTGAAGCTATACATTAGTGGTGGTTAAGATCACTAATTAATACTTAAAATAATACAGATTCTTAAAATATAGGCAGTTGTCTTAAGTAAGTTATTAATCTTGAATATAACATGACTTTAACAAAATCAGAAACTTGTACAAATGTAAATTGTATCTGCACCAGGCTGAATTGCTAGAAAATGGGGAGAAGGAAAGTGAGTTGACCTCCACAGATGACAGACAGTAACAGCGACTATTTATCATGTGCTAGTGCTCAACAACAGCAGAATCTTTTTTAAAAAATATATTTTATTGATTATGCCATTACAGTTGTCCCATTCCCCCCTTCATTCCTCTCTACCCTGCACACTTCTCCACCATTCCCCCCTTTAGTTTATGTCCATGTGTCACAAGTTCTTTAGATTCTATATTTCCCCTACTATTCTTGCCCTGCTCCCTTCTATTTTCTACCTACCATCTATGCTACTTATTCTCTGTACCTTCTCCCCTTTCTCCTCCTCCCACTCCCCTGTTGCTAACCCTCCATGTGATCTTCATTTCTATGGTTCTGCTCCTGATCTAGCTGTCCTCTTAGTTTGCTTTTGTTTTAGGTGTGTTTGTTAGAGTTTGCTGTCCTTTCACTGTTCATCTTTTTTATCTTCTTTTTCTTAGGTAAGTCCCTTTAACATTTCATATAATAAGGGCTTGGTGATGATGAACTCCTTGAATTTGATCATATCTGAGAAGCACTTTATCTGCTCTTTTATTCTAAATGAAGGCTTTGCTAAATAGAGCAATCTTGGATGTAGGTCTTTGGATTTCATGAGTTGGAATACCTCTTTCTAGCCCCTTCTTGCCTGTAAGGTCTCTTTTGAGAAATCTGCTGACAGTCTGATGGGAACTCCTTTGTAGGTGACTGTCCCCTTAGCTCTTGCTGCTTCTAGGATTCTCTCCTTCATTTTAATCTTGGGTAATGTAATGATGATGTGCTTCAGTGTGTTCCTTCTTGGGTCCAACTTCTTTGGGACTCTCTGAGCTTCCTGGACTTCCTGGAAGTCTATTTCCTTTGTTAGAATAGGGAATTTCTCCTTTATTATTTGTTCAAATAAGTTTTCCACTGGTGGCTGTTCCTTTCCCCTTCTGGTACCCCTATAATTCGGATGTTGGAATGTTTATAGATGTCCTGGAGGTTCCTTAGCCTCTCCTCATTTTTTTGAATTCTTGTTTCTTCGTATTTTTCTGTTTGGTCATTTTTATCTTCCTTCTGATCCACTCCCTTGATTGGATTCCCAGTTTCCTTTCCATCAGTATTGCTTTCCTGTGCATTTCCCTTCATTTCAATTAGTTTAGCCTTGATTTATTTCTCTAATTTGTGACTAAAATCAACCAATTCTGTGAGCATCCGGATCACCAGTGTTTTGAACTGTGCATCTGAAAGGTTAGCTATCTCTTGGCCACTTAGATTTATTGGCTCTGGGGCTTTGAGCTCTTTTTCTGCTTGAGCCATAATGTTTTGGTCAGATTGCACTTATTACATATGAGGGGTGGAGCCTTAGGTGTTCACCAGGGTGGGGCGACCCAGGTTGCTGGGTTGTGATGCTGTCTGTGGGGGCGGGGTCAGAGAAGGGCAATGGTGTTTGTTTTGCTCTCTCTCATATTTCTGTCACCTCTGCCGCTTCCCAGAAGCAAATTGGGCCCTTCTGGTGCTGGTTCCCAGGTGTGTGGGCTTGTGCACCCTCCAGCACCCTCTGGGTCTCTCCAACAAACTCTGTGAGCCTGGGAACTTCTCCTGGCACCTCAACCCTGAAAGTCTTTTCAGTTGGTGCTTTCAGGCTCTAATTCTCATCGCTGGGGCCCTGGCCTGAGAGGTCCGTCTCACTGCTTGCTCCTTCACTTGGTGTCTCTGCACATGAATGTGTGACTGCAATCAGCCAGCTGCCTTGCACACTCACTGGGTCCGGCTGTTGCCACCCTGTGCCTGGGATCCACCAACCGCCGCCTGTGCTCCTGCACTCCTGTGCTCCTGAGCTCCTGGGTGGGTCCGTCTGATCTTTCCTGCCTGACCCACTCTGCTGCTGACTCCACCCCTCTTACCGGTCTGAATGAATGGTTCGTTGTTGTCGGACTTCTGTACAGTTCAATTTTTTGTGTTTTGGCTGTGTTTTTGTTACTAAAACTTTATTGTCTTTAAACTTGGTTGTGTGAGGAGGCACAGTGTTTCCACCTACGCCTCCATCTTAGCCAGAAGTCCAACAGTAGAATCTTAAGAAGCAATATTTACAATCCTAACTTTTCAGTTAAGTTACAATGTCTACAGGGTTTAAATAACTGGTCCAAAGCCACATAGCTAGTAAATAACAAAACTCGAGCCCTAACTGAGAGGGACTTGATTGCAGACACTTCGTTCCTGATGCCCACTTTACAATGCTATCATTTTAGGAATGAGAGAGATTTTATAGTTGATGTAGTCCACTGTTTTTCAAACTTGAATGATGAACTTTTTGTGCTGACCTCTGTTAAGAAAAATAACTCACACCCTGACCACCATTGTGGCCCAGTTGGTTGGGTGACATACTGCAAGGAGAAAGTTCACTGGTTTGATTCCTGGTCAGGGCATATGCCTGGGTTGTGTGTTCAGTCCCATTCCCATCACATGTGAGAAGGCAGCCGATCAATGTTCGTCTCTCACACTGGTGTTTCTCTCCCTCTCTTTCTCCCTTCCTTCCCCTCTCTTGAGAGAATAAATAAACATATTAAAAACATAATGCACATTAGTTCATGGTGTTCATGTAAATTACTTTATTATAAGAAGCTTAAATATGTACAAAATATGTTCTTTTATGTTTATATTTCTTATATAACCATAAAATCAAACAATATTGCAAATTAAATACCAAGTAAATTACAAAATCAATAAAAATTTAAATTAGTTACAGTAACATAACTGAAGATGCTGTTTTGCTGAAACTAAATTGTTCATATTAGTTTGAAACATATAAAAGTCATCTACTAATAACTACTGTGGAAAATCAGAGTCTGCAGCAATGAGGTATTCATATAAAATGCTATTAATAATTTCAGGGCAGTGATAATGCTTAAATGCCAATTTTAATGGAGTCATTTAAAGCTCTGTAAGCAATCTTTCTTACTTGAAGGTAAGATTAACATTCTGCCTTTTTGGGAATCTACATTAAAGAGTACCTAAATGAATTGTCACTGAAATGTGAAACTGTGCATTTGTCATCATGTGTTAACTGCCTTACAAAGCTGTCGTTGAGCTACTGCAGACTGGTCCTTCTGGTACCAGAAAGCAGATTTACTTGGGTTCAGCAAGTTTCAGCTACTGCTAGCTGCTACACCATGGTTCAATTTCCTCTTTTCAAAGGTTTGTGTAATAGTTAGGGACAGTGTTAGCTGTTACAACAGGTAAGTCCTAAATTTTCAGTGGCTGACACAGTGAACATTCACTTCTCACTCATGTCACAGTCTGGTCAGGCAGCCTTCCATTCTGTCTTTCAGAGACCAGGCCTCCTTTTATTCTGTGGCTCTACCTGCCTTCAGTCCTCAGTGAGGTTTCTGCTTAGTTGGCAGATATGGAAAGAGAACAAGGATTATATATGCTGGGCAGAGTGGGTGCTTCCATGGATCAGAACTGGAAATGGCACACATAACTTCTGCCCACATACTATCAGCCAAAACTCAGTCCCCTGGCTACACCCAAATGTGAGAGGCTACCGCATGTAGTCCATCTTTGTGCTTAAAAAGGAAATAATAAACGTGTAACTGGATATTCCTTATTATGAAAAACTATTAGTTTTTAGTGAACCATAGATTCTTACATAAACCAGATTATGAAAATGAATGCCAAAATGTATTTATATAATGAATGTGGCAGTGACTGGGTTTAAGTGGCCATCCTGATGATCTACATATACTTATGCTTGTGTTTTAAGATATCCCTGGAATGAAAACATTAAACGTCAAAGTCACCTTTAAAAATGCAAAGTCCTCTGAGAAGACATATGCGGTCCTAGAGGTCCATAAGCCCCAAATTTAGGAAACATCACCTGAAACAAAATCTCTAACCTCATCAGGCTTGGTTGCCGCCCCATCCTCGCTCATTCACTATGATTATTCTTAGCCTTGAGCACCTTTATTTTTTAATTTACCTGTCTAGAATGCCCCATTCCTTTCTTTTCAGAAATTGTTCTAACTCCTACTGACACATGGCTAATACCCCCATGCCTCTGTGAAGCTTCCCCAGCTTTCCTGTCTTCCATGATCTCTGATTTTTTCAGAACTCTTATATGGAATCAAAACTTTATTTATATTATTATTTAGTTTGAATACACAACTTGTCTCTTCAAATGATTTTCCAACCAGAGTCTGGAGGAGTTTTTTACTTCATAAAAAGTGAGGAAAATAAGGATAGAATGCTGTTTTTTTTTAAATTAATTCAAACTGTAAAATTCTTTTCATGTCCTTTTTTAAAATGTTAAAATGACTTTGATTTTTATAAAATGATAATTTGAGATATACAGAGCAATTCCCCCCACTCCTCTCTTTCTGTCAAATGAAAAAAACTGAACTCAGAGAGGTGAAGTAATATCCCTAAGGTTACACTGTAAGTTCAAACCAAAGTGTATCAGTCAGGATATCCTGGATAAGTAGTAAAATACTCAAGTGAAATGTCACCCAGGATTCAGATTCTTTCTGTGTTCCCTGCTCAGCCATCTTCAATGGGGTGGTTTTGGTTTCAAGGTGGCAGTCACCATTCTAGATGTCAGAGGTGACATGCTGGTATTTGACAACAGGAGGAAATGGTCTCTTTTTGTGTTTATCTTTTGTGAAAGTGAGGAAATCTTTCTCAGAGGTCATCCAGCAGACCTTTCTCTCCACTCATTGGCTAGAAGTGTGTCGCATGCTTATATATAAACCAATCACTGGGGCAAAAGAATGAGATAAATATGATTGGTTAGTATGTACCATGTTGTTGGGTTTAGTTTTACCCTCCCTGAAGAGTGGAAAATAGAACAAAATTGGGTTTTTCAAACATAAAAAAAAGGGAGAAAATGGTTGTCAATAAACAAATATTAAGTCCACTAGGCCAGGCTGACATTAGGGGTCTCCCTACTTAATACTTCTTGAATAAGTAGAAGTGAAAATACATATGTAGAATAAAACTATTAAGAATATAAACTGAGGCATTAAAAGAAGGAAAATATGACCCAGTGGACAGCTACAGACCCCATCAGAGCACCACCGCCCTGCTGCTGTACAGCTGATCCTCCATGGAGGGTGGAGGTCGGTGGTAAGGACTGGCTGGTGGTCACAGAGTCCTTGCAACTGACTGGCCTGGATAATCTCTCTTATTGATTGCCAACAGCAACCAAAGCTCAACTACAAGAGGAGGGGGTGCTCAACCTTCACAAAGGGTGCCCCTCGAGTACCCAGCTTAGGTGATAGCAGAGGCTATGCCACTGGACTCTACAGGACACCTGCTGCATTAGGCCACACTACTAAGACATGGAGTTTTTATGTATTTCTAATACACAGAAATAAACACATGGAGGCTGCCAAAATGGGGAGACAAAGAAACATGGTTCAAATGAAACAACAGATCAAAACTCCAGAAAAAGAGTTAAATGAAATAGAGATAAGCAATCTCTCAGATGTAGAGTTCAAAATATGGGATATAGGGTTGCTCAAGGAACTTAAGTGAGGCTCTCAACAGAATAAAAAAGACCCAGTTAGAAATGAAGGATCTACTAATTGAAATAAAGAACAATTTATGTGGAAACAACAGTAATTTGGAAGAGTAAATTATCAGAGTAAAAAGAGCCATAGAGTAAATTATCTTCAATAATTTGGAAGATAAGGAAGCAAAAAACAACCACACAGAACAAGTCGAAAATAGAGTCCCCCCCCCAAAAAAAAAAAAACCAAGGATAGTGTAAGCAGCCTGTGGGACAACTTTAAGCAGTCCAACATTTGCTTCATAGTGGTGCCAGAAGGAGAAAAGAAAGACCAAGAAATTGAAATTTTATTTGAAAAAATAATAAAGAAAGCTTCCCTAATTTGGTGAATGAAATAGACTTCCAGGAAGCTCAGAGAGTCCTGAAAAAAATGGATGCAAAGAGGCCCACCACAAGTCACATCATAATTAAAAGTCCAAAGTTTAAAAATAAGAGATGGGAGGGTGGATGTGAGAGAATGGGTGAGAGGTAAGGGTAAAAATAGGTGGTTACAGAATAGCCATGGGAATGTAAAACACTGTATAGGAAAAGGAGTAGCCAAAGAACTTACGCACATAACCCATGGACACGAACTAGAGTGGAGGGCTTGCCTGAGGGAGTGGAGGGCTGCTGGGTGGAGGGGAGCAAAGGGAGAAAAATCAGGACAACTGTAATACTATAATCAGTAAAATATAATTTATAAAAAAAAGGAAATCTATTCCTCACTTTTTTTTAGAACTATTAAATACCTTTATAATATGAGAGTACAATTGCATGTCTCATATAAAAACTCTTTCCTCATTCTTTTTTATGGTGTCATAAAGGTAAGTGAGCTCTATAAAATCATGCATCATAAATATCCATTTTTACTACAATGTTGATTATTTCAATGCTATTTATTTTTTAATCTGTATGGAATTTATTGGGGTGGCATTGGTTGATAAAACTATTTAAGTTTCAGATGTACAATTCTATCATACGTCATCCATGTACTGTATGTTCACTGTATCAGTCAAGTCTTCCATCTCCATTTATCCCCCCTTTAGTTTCATATAGCTCCTCCCATCCCCCTTTCTCTCTGGTTATTACCACGTTGTTATCTGTCTATGAGCTTGTTTTTTTCCTTTTATTGCTTAGTCCCTTCACCTTTTCTCCTAGCTCTCCTACTCCTCTCACCCCTGGCACCTGTCAGCCTGACTACTGTATTTATAAATCTGTTTCTATTTTGTTTATTAGTTTATTTTGTTCATTTGATTCCACATATAAATGAAATCATATTGTGCTTATCTTTCTCTTACTGACTTATTTCATTTAGCATAATATTTTCAGATCCATCCATGCTGTTGCAAAAGGTAAGATTTCTTCCTTCTTATTCTCTTCCTCCTCCTCCTCCTCTTTTTTTTTTTTTTTATGGCCATGCAGTATTCCATTGAGAAAATGTGTTACAGGTTTATTACCACTCATCTACTGATGGGCACTAGGCTGCTTCCAGATCTTGGCTATTGTAAATAATGCTGCAATGAACAGAAGGGTGCACATATTCTTTCAAATCAGTGTTTCAGATTTTTTTCAGATATATCCCCAGAAGTGGAATGTATGGGTCAAAAGACAGTTCCATTTAAAAATTTTTGAGGTAGCTCCATACTGCTATCTCCAGTGGCTGCACCAGTCTGCATTCCCACCAACAGTGCACGGCAGTTCCTTTCTCTCCACATCCTTATCAACACTTACTGTTTGTTGATTTATCCATGATAGTCATTTTGACAGGTATGAGGTTATATCTCATTGCGGTTTTGATCTGCATTTTTGTCATGATTAGTGAAATTAAGCATCTTTTCATGTTTTTGTTGGACATCTGTATGTCCTCATTGAAGAAGTGTCTTCATATCTTTTGCCCATTTTTTTAATTGAGTGGTTTGGGGGTTTTTTTGGTGCTGAGTTTTAAAAGTTTTTTTAATAAATTTTGGATATTAACCCCTTATCAGATGTATCATTGGCAAAAATGTCCTCCCATTCAGTGGGTTGTCTTTTCATTTTATTGATGATCTCCTTTGCTGTGCAAAAACTTTTTAGTTTGATATAGTCTCATTTTTTTTTTCTTTTGCTTCCTTTGCCTGAGGAGATATATCAGAAAAAACATTGCTGCAGGAAATGTTCAAGATTTTACTGCTTATGATTTCTTTAGGACTTTTGTGCTTTCAAGTACAGCATTTAAGTTTTTAAACCATTTTGAGTTTATTCTTGTGTATGGTATAAAAGGATCTAGTTTCAGTTTTTTGCGTGTATCTGTCTAATATTCTCACTGCCACTTATTGAATAACCTATCTTTAACTCATTGTATACTCTTGCCTCCTCTGTCAAATATTAATTGACTATAGAAGTGTGGGTTTATTTCCTATATTCTGTTATATATATATATGAAATATATATATATATATTTTTATACCAGTATCATGCTGTTTTGATTATTATAGCATTATAGTATTGCCTGATATTAGGTATCATGATTCCTCCAACTTTGTTCTTCTTTCTCAAGATCACTATTACTATTTCAGATTTTCTGTGGTTCCACATATATTTTTGAAATATTCATTTTAGTGAATGATGTCATTCTGTGAAATATGTCATTGCTATCTTGTTAGGAATTGCACTGAATCTATAGATTGCTTTGGGTAGTATGGACATTTTAATGCTGTTAATTCTTCTTATCCATGAACATGGCATATGCTTCCACTTATTTGTATCTCCTTCAGTGTATTATAATTTTCCAAGTACAGATCTTTTACATTCTTGGTTAAATTTATACCTAGGTATTTTATTCTTTTTGAAGCAATTCTGAATGAGATTGTTTTCTTAATTCCCTATCTGATAATTCATTATTGGTGTATAAAAATTCAACTGATTTTTAATATTAATTATATATTCTGCTTCTTTACTGAATTCATTTGTCAGTTCTAGTAGTTTCATGATGGAATACTTAGGGTTTTCTATATACAGTATCATGTCATCTGCAAATAATAAAAATTTTATTTCTTTCTTTCCAATTTAGATAACTTTTATTTCTTCTTCTTTTCTGATTGCTGTGGTTAGGACTTCCTGTACTATCTTTAATAAGAGTGGTGAAAGCAGACATCCCTGTCTTGTTCCTGATCTTAAGGGAAACACTTGTAGACTTTGCCTATTGAGTGTGGTATTAACTGTAGGTTTGTCATAATAGCCCTTATTATTTTGAGGTGTGTTCCCTTTATTACCACTTTACTGTGAGTTTTTATCATAAATTGGTACTGAATTTTATCAAGTGACTTTTCTGCATCTATCGATATGATCATGTGGTTTTTATCCTTCATTTTGTGGTATATCACATTTATTAACTTGTAGATATTGTACCAACATTGCATCCCTGGTATAAATCCTACTTGATCATGGTGTATGATCTTTTTAATATATTGCTGGATCCAGTTTACTAATGTTTTGTTGAGGATTTTTGCATTCATGTTCATCAGGGCTATTGGCTTATAACATTCTTTCATTGTAGTGTCTTTCTCTGATTTTGTAATTAGGATAATGCTGGCTTCACAAAATGAGCTTGGGAGTCTTCAGTCTTCTTGAATTTTTGTGGAACAGTTTGAGAAGGAGAGGTGTTAGTTCTCTGAATGTTTGGTAAAATTCACCTGTGAAGCCATTCAGTCCAGAACTTTTGTTTGCTGGGAGTTTTTTGATTACTGCTTCAATTTTGTTAGTTGTAATCTGTCTGTTCATATTTTTTATTCCTTCTGGTTCAGTTTTGAAAGATTTTATATTTCTAGAAATTTATCCATTTCATCTAGTTTGTCCAATTTGTTGGAATATCATTCTTCATAATATTTTTTACAGTCTTTTGTATTTCTTTGGTATTAGTTGTTACTTACCCTTTTTCATTTCTGATTTTAATTATTTAGGTCTTCTTTTTTTCTTGATGAGTCTGGTTAAAAGTTCGTTTATCTTTTCAAAGAATGAGCTTTTGGTTTCATTGATCTTTTGTATATATTTTTTTACTCTATTTTATTTATTTCTGCTCTAATCTTTATTATTTCCTTTCTTCCACTCACTTTGGGCTTTATTTGTTTTTCTTTTTCTAGTTCCTTTAAGTATAAAGTTAGATTGTCTATTTGAGATTTTTCCTTGTTTTGAGGTAGGCCTGTAATGCTATGTGTTTTCCTTTTCGGATTGCTTTGACTGTGTCCCATATATTTTGGGTTGCTGTGTTCTCATTTGCATTTGTTTCAAGATATCTTTTGATTTCTTTCTTGATTTCATTGTTTAACCCATTCATTGTTTAGTAACACACTATTTAGCCTCTATGTCTCTGTGTGTTTTTCATTTTTTTCTTGTGATTGATGTCTAGTTTCATACCATTGTGGTTAAAGAACATGCTTGATATGATTTTAATCTTTTTAAAATTTCTTGAGACTTGTTTTGTGTCCTAACATCTGGTCTACCTTATAAAATATTCCATGTGCACTTAGAAAGAAAGTATATTCTGCTACTTTGTGATGAAATGCTCTTCTAAAAAGCTGTTGAAATTTTTTAAAAAGAAAAATAAAACACATAGGAGATGCAGAGAAAAACCAAACAATTGAACAGATTTATAAAGCAGCATTTTTTCAGAAATATGTCAAAGAAGTACAAATACATAAAAGAAATGTTCAGCTTCACTAGTAATCAGAGAAATGCAAATTAGCATGAGAACCATCTTCACCCATCAAACTGGCATTTTTTCCCATTTAGGTCTAGTATTAAAGGCCAATGAGCATGTAAGGAAATTGGCATTCTCATATACTGATGGTGGGTTTGTAACTTGCTTCATTATTTCCGGCTGTCATTTTAACAAAGTGTGACAAAGGATTGTTTGTTTCCTGTCCTCATTAGGCTTTGGGGTCATTGATTACAGAGACTGTATTTGCTTGCCCTAGTACTCCTGGTGTCTAGACTACTGCCTAATAACTCAATAAATATGTGTCTGGTATTTATTGAATAGGAACTAAAAATTTTTGAATTAAAAACATGTTTTAAAAAGTAAACATAGCCTTTAATCTGGCAATACAATTTCTAGAAATATACATAAAAGAAATAAAAGTTATGTACTATGAATTCTCTGTGAAGATGTTTATCTTATTTTAATTTATAACTTCAATAAGAAATAAATCAGTGGGTAATGTTTAGTAATGAGGAATTTGTATTTTTTAAAATTTATTTATCTTTATTAGTGAATTTATTTTATTTTATTTTTTTATTTGTTTATCTTTAGAGGGCAAGGGAAGGAGAGAGGGAGAGAAACATCAATGTGTGGTTGCCTTCGTGGGTCCCCTGCTGGGAACTGGCCTGCAACCCAGGCATGTGCCCTGACTGGGAATCGAACCGCGATTGTCTGGTTCTCAGGCCCACGCTCAATCCACTGAGCTACACCAGCCAGGAGGAATTCGTATTTTATAGTTTAGAAATTCATATGACAGCTAATACATAAATTGCAGATTATTTAATAACATTGAAGATATTCATAGAGGTATATTATTAAGTCAAAAAAGGTTTTAAAACAGCATGATCTTTTTTGTTAAAAACATGGATATGCAGAAATGCTCAGAAAAATATTGGAAATATATACAACTAAATGTGAACTGATTATTCACTCTGATGAGAATAGAGCTGATTCTTTTTTATTTTTTATACTTAACATGTATTGTTTCTGTAACAAAAAAGAAAAGAATAAATGTCCCTTTCTTCAAGTGCATGATCTGAAAAAAGTTCTCTCCATTTGATTACACCTAATCACATGTCATAATTTTATTTTTGTAATCATGGTTTGATAACAATACATACTTTGTCAACCAAACTAAGCATAAGGAATGAATTAGTGGTGTTTTTGTGACAGGCTGTGGGACGTTTTCCTACTGTGAAACTGGAATGTTTTTCCCCTTTTCTGCATCAAAGATACAGGTTTTTAAATGATATTGTTAAACTGAAAACAGTCACAAATTTCTGTGTCAATTGTAGAACCACATCCTTCAGTTCTGATTGACCTTCACAATTCAATCCCCATTTGAAGTTAAGCCTCAACTTTGTATATCTCATCTGCAAGAACAGCAACTTAATGTTTTAAAAACCTACTTACTTGCTTCTCTCTCTTTGCCATGTCTATTTAAAGAGTGGTATAAGCACACTTATCAATAGGCTGTATGAGTCATATCAATAGCTATGAGCAATACAGATATGTTTCTCAAAGCTGTGCACCATCTTCTAAAAACTTTAAGTAAAATGCATCTTTCTGAAACTAAATAGTATTAGAGGCTGTTTTGAAGCAGAGGGGTCTTTTGTTGTTTTTGCTCCATCTATATCATTATATGTGAAAAACAAATCAGGTGACCCACTAAACATAAGACGTGGCATTTTTAACATGGCCCATGTGATGCACATAGTACTGGGTGTAAACATGTTGTTCTGAAGACAAGTTTATCAGCACCCTCCTGGCAGCTTTCTGGGATCTCCATGGAGAATGTTTAAAGTTCTTTCTGCTTTTTTCAAGCCTATGCTTCCATCTCCTGCCCCTTAACACATGACTTCAACCCTTGCATCATTCAGAAAATAAAAGGCACCAGGCAGAAAATAACTTTTCTTTGCTTCACTGAACCTACAGACTTACCTACTTTGGCACCCCCTGATCCACTCTTCTTTGTGTAGTTAATTCCTCTACCTGGGGTTTGGATGTCATCTTCCTTCTGCCTTTTCAGGGACTGTAATGCACAAATTAGCCCTCTTCCCACATCTTCAGTTTTTCACTTCAGTCATGGACCTTTCAACATCCTTTTGAATGATATATGAATAGAATTAATAAACTGGCAATTTCCATTTACTAAGCATTTAGTCCATACTGGACATGGCTTCTAAATCTATGAACGTATTTTTCAACCTTTTTTTAAGTTTGGTGCTGCTTTCCACATTATGTAGTTAAGGAAATTGTGGCTCAGAAGTGGTAGACACAGGCTACGATTATGCAATATGTTGTGGCAAAACAGGGATTCAAACCAAACCCCATCTACTTACAAGATTATATATTAATCATTTCGTTATCCTGCCCTTGTTCATCTCTGAAAAAACCCTCTCTTGGACCCAATCTCTAGCTTATAGACAAAATTCCTGAAAGACTCGTGTTCACTTGGTATCTCCACTTCACTTCTCACACCTCAACCCACTGCAGCTTGGTGTGTGTCCACGACATCACCAAAACCACTTGACGACATAATCAATTATCTTTTTGCCACTAAAACCAAAGAATCTTGAGACCCCCTCCTAGCTTGACTGGTGCTAGCAGCCTTTGACTCTGTTTACATCTTGACCTTGACACATTCTCTTCCATGGACTTTCATAAAACACCTACGTTGCTAGTTTTTCTCCTACTTAACTTCTGGGGTTGCCAGTTGCTTCCTTTTTTTCTCTGTCTGTTCCTTATTTGTTGAAATGCCTCAGATCTGTCTCTTTGTACTACAAATACAAATACTATCATTACAAATACTTTCCTGGAGACCTCATCCACTCCGATGGTTTTACTTCCATTTGCAGATAAATCTCACATTTCTACATGGAGCCCAGGTTCCTATTCTGACCCTCAGACCTGAATATCTGCTGTCTTTGCCAGTCCTGACTTTAATGTACTACAGGCAAAGGACTGGAGTAGTGAAGTCATGCGAGTATCCCATCTAGACGCAGAGACTGGTTTTGAAGCCTGGCACCACTCACCTTGAAACATGTACCTCTGGGCCTCCATTTCTTCACCTTACCTGTACTTTCTGAGTACACATGCATATATACTTTTCTCTTTTTAGGAAAAATAGGTCTTATACAAATGTAGACACTACCATGCCATCATAGGTTATTTCTCATATTTATTAGGTAGGCCACTGGCCACTCCATCATTGAGTCAGAAAATGATGTTATTTTAACATTTGATACCCTATTTATTATGGATAAACAACAAAGAGAGAGAGAAAGAGGGAGTGAACAAGAAAGAAAGGGGGAAAAATAATGTTTGAAGTAAAAAAAAAACCCTGAATTTTCACAAAATTTTACACAAATAAGTATTCATTAATGATATCATTCAAGGTAACTAGTATACTAAGAGGGACTTGTTGCACTCAATAAATAATATTCAAGTGTAGTGTTTCTTGCCCTGGCTGATGTTGTTCAGTGGATAGAGTGCTGGACTGTGAACCAAAAGGTCGCTGATTCTATTCCCAGATGACTATTGACATGAAGTATGCAAATTAAGTTGTTGCCTTTCAAGCAGTGGTTTCTAATGGATTTTGTTCCATAAATCCTTCTGGCAGCCTGCAAAAGCCTAAGGATTGCTTCTTAAAATAATATTTTTATGTGCATAAAGTAAAATACTTCTTAGAATTACAGAGAAGACACATTATATGACACACTGTTATCAAAAAATTAAAATAAATTTGTGATACAGTGATAGAGATGTTTACCAGCACATTCAACAAGACTTACCATCAGGTTAATGGCAGAATTATGAACATTAGGGCAGCTTTAGGTGAAGGTGGGAGAGATATTTCAATGTGGGTAATGTCTTAGACTGAGAATGTTTAGGTTTCTCTGGCTTCTTAGATTGAATAAGCTCTATTCTTATTTTTCCTAGTCCCTAGAAACTTCTAAGTTTGTCTCCATCTTATCCAAAGTCTGATCCCCAACAACACTTACCTAGAGAAGAAATATGTATAATTGATATGGCTTTTCAATGAATTAGGAAAGTATAGGGTTGGTTTAGGGGTGTGTGTGTGTGTGTGTGTGTGTGTGTGTGGCTTAAAACAACACACATTTATTCTTACAGTTCTATGGATCAGAAGTCCGACATAGGTTTCTCCAGGCTAAAATTAAGATGTTGAGCAGGGGAAGCAAGATGTTGATAGGGCTACATTTCTTTCTAGAGACTCTAGGAGAAAATCTGTTTCCAGCTTCTATGGTTGGTCACATTCCTTGTGGCACACACAGGCCTCTTCCTTTACCTTCAATAATGGATTGACTCCTCAAATAACATTTCTCTAACCCTTCTTCTACATTCACATCTCCTTCTGACTCTGACCTTAGCTGGGAAATGTACTCTGGTTTTAAGGACTCATGTATTAGGTTGGATTCAGGAATGTTTTTGAATAAAGACAGGGACCTTTTAGAGACTTCTAAAAGGGTTTAGTTGGTTTCATTAACTTGGTTGAAAGAAGTGATATTTCTCTTGTTGGGCTATTCAGTACCTAGTTTACTCATTCATCTCTCCATCCATTAAACAAACATTTTTTGAGCACCTACCATATTCCAGACACTGTGCTGGCTATCTAATAAATGTTGTTGACTCACAAACTTGCCAGATGTTGAGTAGAGGTTATGACCTGTAGGGACAGACAAATGGCATCTCAACCACATCTGCTTACCTAGTTAGAACAAATTAGAAATTAGGCTCACAAAAAAGTATAAAAAGATATTGAGGAACTGGTTAGGTTTCTGCTCCCTATTTCAAATTTGTCCTGTAGCTGCCTGATTTTTTCTGAGACCATTTGGGTGTCTATTTGAGCAAACTTCCTGCCTGCAATAAATTCGTTCACGGAGAGCATGCAAAGTCAACCCTAGAAAACGTCCCAGAATAAAAATTTCTCTGTGACCTTAATAAAACAAAATGGCCACCTGTATAATTCAAGATCATTGAGGAATCTGTTGTATCTTAAGTTTCCATTTATTTATGTCTGACTTAAACTGAATGACACTTACTACATATCATGGGCTACTTAACTTAGAGTGGAGAAGAAATTATATCTTAAAAAAAAAGACTTTATTTATTTATTTTTAGAGAGAGGGGAAAGAAGGGAGAAAGAGAGGGTGAGAAATATAACAGTGTGGTTGCCTCTCTCATGCCTCCCTACTAGGAACCTCACCTGCAACCCACGCATGTGCCCTGACCGGGAATCCAACCAGTGACCTTTTGGTTTGTGGGACAACAGTCAACCAACTCAGCCATGCCAGTCAGGTCCTACATTCTCTTAAATAAGGGGCTCAAATACTGGAATGGTAGTGTTACTGGAAAGGGGACCAGCCCAGAGTGGGTCTGCCTTGGGCCAGCCTATAGTGTGTGGGCTCTTGAGTTTGTGCAGGAAAGATTTCACAACACAAATCCAGGTGATTTTGAGAGGACTTTTATAAAGCTGGGTACAGTAAAACAAGGAAAGGACTTGGATAAAAGAAGCAACAAGAGAGAGACTAGGCAGGGCAGGTTTGGCTCTCTAGAAACAATATGGGAAAGAAGTGAGCCAAGGTGTGGCCGCTGTTGGCTGGAAAACCAGAGAAAAGGGGGCCTTGAGGACAGGTTCAGGAGGTTAGCCTGGGAAGAGCTGCCACTGCCCATTATTCCCCTGGTTGCAGATCTTGTGGGTTTTCTTAGGTTTTAGGAGATGTGGTCCTGTGGGGAAAGAAGAGAGGGAGAGGAAAAGCATGGGTGTGCTTCTGGGAGGGAGAGTACATGTTGAATCCTTTGACTTGAAGGATTTAAAGGCTGGTAATTTAGGGAAGGTCTCGGGGGAGCATCTCAATAGAATATTCAGCAACGTTTCTATGTGTTGTCTTTCAGGGTTGTGTCCTCCTCTGATTGGTCTGCCCCAGTGTAGGGGCATATTAGTCACTGCATTGTCAGTCATTGTCGGTCCTGGCATTGCCAGCCAGGTTTTGCTACTTTCCTGGGCCTGGAGCCAAAATACAACTGAGACCTAGATATTATGTCTAGGGAGGAAAGGTCAGGGGCGTCCAAGCCATATGACCGGCAATGTGAAAAATCAGGGGCTCTAAAACAAATGGCCAGTGATATGTCAGTGGAGGAAAGGCCATCCTGGGGGTGAGATCTGGTACCAGTTTTGCCCAATGCCAGGCATCTGAGGCTTTCCACCCTGGTGACCTTATCTATCTGGCTGTAAATTGCTCAGCCAGTTTGTTCAGCTATCTGTCTCATTTTCCCCACTCCACTTGCAGGGAATTTTCCTAGCTTCTTACTGTCCTGCCTCAGTGGAATGTGGTAGAGTTGGAGTGTGTTGGATGGCTTTCTCTTCATTGTTCTGAAAAATTTCTTTCCATTGGCAATCTCTTTTGCTAATTGTAATGGTAATAATGATAATTTCTGAACAACTACTATCATTTTTGAGCACTTACCAAGTGCCAGGCATTTTTTATCCTTTATCTTTTCAGTAACAGTGGAAGAGAGATTCTATTATTCACTTTCAATGCTGATTTATAGAATATCATATAATAAGCATTTAATATTGATATAATTAGAGTGGATTATTTGCATTAAGACTTTAACAGCTCTTTGTAGGAATTCTTTACCAGTTTTCAAGCCAGCTCTAAGCACTGACAGGAGTCCTGTGAGATAGGCTGGTGGCTAGCATCTTTATACAGGCAGGGCTTGAGCC
Organism: Artibeus jamaicensis; assembly: GCF_021234435.1. NCBI lineage: Eukaryota > Metazoa > Chordata > Mammalia > Chiroptera > Phyllostomidae > Artibeus > Artibeus jamaicensis. The sequence goes on along the minus strand of NW_026522030.1, from coordinate 35,766,097 downwards.
TGATTCAGTTTTTTTGCCTAGCACGTAGCTTATCCTAGAATGCAATACGTGGTAATAAAAATAAAATAGTGAACAACAATGCAGTCAAGACAATACAAATTCACTCTTCAAATTGAGTGCAGTCTTACTGGAGTTTCTCTCTGGGTGTCTGAGGTATGTCCTTGCTTGGCAATGAAAAATGGAATAAAATTACTCCAATTTTAGCTTTATTTTGATTAAATATCATGCAAGTTTTCAACAGAATAGGCCAGCAACCTCTCTTCACATGTAAGTCACAGAATAAACCAGCCCCAGCTGGAGTCTTTATTGCCTGCTCCACTCCTCCTGGCCTGTTGGAAGTAGCACACTGAGCTGGTTCTCTCCACTCTACCTCCAGAACCTTGGGCATCCTCCAGCTGTGGCAACAGTCCTCAGGGAGCATCAATCCCCACCCCTCTGCTTCCGGACCAAGTTAGAACTTGGTAGATGAGATGAAGTGAAGGGGTCACTTCAGGAAAATTCCTAGTGGGGACCCACCCAAGGCTCATCACATCTGCTGCAGGATATTTTTCTCATCCCGTATTCTGTCCTTCTGTGTTACACTTCCATGAATATAATATTGTTCAGATCCCAGACTTTCCCAGATATAGGGACGCAGGTTAATGTTCACCCAGCTCACAACACACTCCATGTAAAAACCTAAGGTGTTTAACTGATTATGAGAAAGTTAATTGCCCCTCCAAAATTCTCTGCCAGTAAAATCTAAATGTTAATCAGAGGGTTGCTGAGTAAGCTTGAAAGTAGGGCAGGGGAGTTAGCAGAATGAGTTGAATATTTAAAGGCACCAGGTTATATGAGCCTGGGACCAGGACTCTTGCTGCCACCAAGGTAGAAAAGGCAAATTCTTGAACCAGAGCATTTCTTCCCCTAGAAAGTTCTTGCCTCAAAGAGACTAACAGGTGATAGTGGAAATATTTCCAGGCCTCTGGCACCGCTTGCCAACACACTGCAGGAAGCAGGCACTAAAAGTGCCTGAACAACAGAGTCATGGAATGACATTATTATTCTGCATTCGCACTAGGAAGTGACCATCTTTCTGAAATAAGATGCCAAATAGTTTTCTTTTATTCATCTACTGAGAGAATAAAGGTGGTAGGGTTAAATAAGCCAAAGCAAACAATAACAACGCAACCAGAAGTAAGTGAGCAGGGGATGCATAAACCAAATAGCTCTCTTTCAATGCCATTTAATGGCTTACTTAAATAGAGAAGAGCTGCTTTAAAAAAAACTGATAACTCCCAGGAGGTTTAAATCTATCCAATTTTGATAACTTATTATACTTAAATGAATAATATTTGGTGACATCTAACACTTGATTTATAGAAAAATGATGATTAAACACTTAGGAGACCTACAGAGCTGAGGACACATTGGTTGGAGGCACAGGCAAAGCTACATTGCTTTTCTTAACTCTCAGTCTAAAGTTTTTGGCACAATTAAGTATAGCTTATTTTTCTCTTATTACCCAGTTGATATGCACCAAAGAAGGAAAGGGAATTTTGGTTTGAGAGAGATGGGGAAAGGGTCCTTTTTTGAGAATGAGACATTGGTTGGGCCTTGAGAGTACCCAGTGGAAGGTGCAGAGAGGACCACAATGGATTTCTCCATTTTTGCGATTTCTCCAGAACTGGCGAAATTTTGTTCTATTGCTTCAACTATATCAGCTTTGTTGAACACAAAACACTCATGATCAAGTGCATGAGGGGAACAGAAAGAGCAAATGATGACCTGGAAATTCTGGTTAATGGATAACTCATGAGAATGTGGAGTAACATGATAAACGTTTGAACCTGTAGAGAATTTTTATGTGTTTATTTGAGCCAAACTGAAAACAATTGCCAGGAAGCAAAATCTTAACAGATTGAGGAAATGCTCTGGAAAATGGCAGTTTGGCAGCTTATTTTATATGTTAGAATAAAAGGGGGAGATGTGAGGAGGGTTACATGAAGTGTTTGGGTGGTAAAGAGGCAGGAGCAAGCAAAGCAAGGAGATCTCCGGGATTGGATAAAAATAAAACAGAGAGACACATACTTCCTTTACATTGGTGGGCACAGAATAGTGAATAATTAACATTCACGCCACATAGCAATAGTATTGCTGAAAACGAGATAGCAGTGAGGGCTTCTGTGGTCTGAGGCTTTGTTGTACGGGATTGTGTCCTGAAGCATCTGAAAAAGGAGATGACTCTGACATTTCAAAGGCATGTTGTATTAGATAAAATGCAACAACAACAACAACAAACAACCTCACTTAAGGTGAAGATTGACTGTTGTCAAGGAAGATATGGGCCTAGAACATGATTATTTCCATTACTCATTTTTAATTAGGAATTTTTATGTTCAGACCATCATGTGTGGTTACTTTTAGTCTCCGTGTTTGTAAGGTCTACTGCAGGCCTTCCCTGAGCTGGTCAGGTTTAGTATGTGGTCCCTTTTCCATCCACATGAGTAGATGTAATCTTATTTTGTTTCATCCAACAATTATTGAACACCTGTGCTGAGCTATGCACTGATCCTGACCCAAAGGACACAAGGATAAATAGCACATTGTCCCTTCCCTCAAGAAGCCACAGTCCAATAGAGGAGACCTTCACTTAAGCAATTTATAGTACTGTATATTATACCCAATAATCCAAGGGTGATAGGCATGGTGATAAAATAGAGATAGGAGAACATAATTCTATTGGGTGTAATTAAGGCTTTTCAGAGAAGGTGATCTATAAACTGGAGTTTGAGTAATGAAAAGGGTAGTATGAATTTTTTTAAAAAAGCAAAATACTGAGTCATCCAAACTTATCACCCTATAACTCAGGGTGTTGCTGGTAACAATCTTTTCTAGCTGAGTGTTTTTCTCCAAGATTTTCTCCACATATTGAATCTAACTCCTTATCATGATATTTTTGAAGTTGGAAGATGAAGACAGAGTAGGAGGGAGTAGATTCCACTTCCCCCTACACACAGGAGAGAAACCTGGCCAATCTACGGAGGAACAGAGCAAACAGCCAACAGTACCCCAGCATATATGAAAATAAGAGACCAGAAACTGTAGCGGACACTGAAAAACCAGACGGTAAGGAGACTACTGCAGGACAATAAGGTCCCAGGGACCAGAATGAGGATGTGGCTGTAGCCCCAGGCCCAGCACCCAGCGCCTGGGGCTGGGTCTACCACAGACACTTTGGGAGCTGCGGGCCTGCCACAGAGTCCTTGGGAGAGAGCCCGGTCAACTGCTCCCTCCCTCCCCAGCCAAACAGGGTTTGAGCAGCACCGAGAGAGACCTTATTGCTTGAAGTTGCAGAGAGGGAAATAAGGACAAAGAAGCAAACACACAAGGACCATGATCACCTGCAGAGTCTAAGGTCGCTGGCTTGGGAGAGTTGAGAGCCCCGCAGTGACGTGCACTGACCCCGATAGTCACCAGTCTAGCTGGAGAATTGGGATGTACTGAGTGGCAGGGTTGAGTAGAAAAAATTTCTCAAAAAGTGAAACTGTTTGGCGGATTCTCCTGCGACAGCCACTTGGCTTACTCCCCACCCCGTTGAGCAGCGATCCCGAGGTTGCACGGAAGCCCCTGCATTTCCCATAGCACTGGGAAGGGTTCGCACCCAAGGCCACGGGACCCAGGCAGCACTCGAATCCCAGCCCACAGCAAAGACCCCTGGGGAAAGAGTGCTCTAAAGAAGACCTGGATCCCCCACCTGGGGTGCTGGGGAGACGCACCAGACTGGCTCTTGGGAGAGTGCTTGCAAGACTGACTGAGTACACGAGAAATGAGAAACGCCACACCAATCACCCCTCAGCCCGCTGCAGACCGCAAGACCAGAAAAACCGGTTTAGCCAGTTTGAAATCAACAAGAGGTTTTTTTTAAAAGTAATCTTTTATTTTTTTAATTTTTATTATTGTTTTATTTTTCAATACCTTTTCACTCTCTTCTTTCTTGTTTTATTCCTCCTTCCTTTCTTTCCAATTTTATCTCTTCCTCCCTTCTCCTGCCTTTTTTTTTAAATACCCACAAGTGAGACAAAAAACTTGAAACTGTGAAATGACCAGAATTGGACCCAAAGAGGGGGCATTCCAACAGTTGAGACAGTGAGACAAATTTCACTTTCCTATTACAGAGAAACTACAAGCTATTGCATGTTTGTATTATTATCTTTTTTAATTATTCTTACATCTTTTATTTTAATAGTATTTTTGAACACTTCTTCTTTCTGTATGTCTTCTAAGCTTGCCTCATTAAATTGTATCATTTGACAGGTTTCCCCTGTTATCTCTTCCACAGTGTATTGCTAATTTACTGTCCTTCACATCACTTATGTTCCTTTAGCACACTACTCAAAGTTCTATACCCCCTATTAATGTCATCCAGGTCACATAGATTCTGTCATATCTTTGTTGCTCTAATGTTATTATAAATAATAGCTGTTCCATACAATTGTAAATACTTCACATCACCCCTCCCGGATCTTAGCCCACTTCACAGTTTCCTGAATTCTATTACTGTAGTGGTTAACTCTATTCTCTCACACACTACACCTATTTACTACTCTTTACTCTCATCTTACCTCAGAATGTGACCTCCCACAACCTTACTGCTTTCTAGATCCAACTCACAATTCTTCCCTCTCCAACAAGAGTCTTATATTCTTTTCATCCTTTCTTAAAAGTGGCTAGATGTGTTGAAGATCACAGTTAACACTATACATAGCCAAAGGATCTCCTACCTATTGTCTACTGGCTGCTACTGTAAATATCATAGACTACTCTCCTGCTGTCATAAACCATTTTGCCTTCCCCTCCAACTGATCACACAAAAAAAGAGTAGGTGGAAGCAGTGAACACCAGGATACCCACTAGAAGAGGAAACCCAACAACAAAGGAACCACCAACAGATATCAACAGAAGAAGGTGAAGGAAGGAGTGGAAACCATACCAACCTCAATCCAGGACCTATCTGGAAATACAACTAAATAGTGGAGAAACTACCCAGTAAAAACAACTGAACAGGAGCAAAAGAGAATCCTCAAAACCTTGTACACATGGAAGAACTAGCTTCAACACAACCTGCCCTCACCAGCACAACAAATTAAAACAGGTGGTGGACAGAGTGACCATCAGTTAACCAGGTGGTGGAAAGGACCCACAAAAGAAAGACCCCAAAACAACCATGACCCAAAGACAAAAACAAAGCTAACTTAAAGGACAGTCCAAGACCAGTGAGCTTGGGAGATCAAGGAGTAACCACACCACTAAATCTCACAGGTATTCTACTAGAGAAGTTCACACCATAAACCTAGGGAGCCAGAACACATTAATTTAAGAATCTGAAGCTAACAAGAAGAGTTTCACAAACAATGGGAAGACAAAGAACTAATTCCCAAATGAAAAGAAAGGAGGAAGCTTCAGAAAAAAGGCTAGACAAAATAGAGGCAAGTTATCTATTAGATATTCAATTCAAAGCGCTGGCTATCAGGAATTTCAAAGAGCTCACAATGAGCTACCAGAAACTAGAGGGAAATTACAATGAACTTACTGCAAACTATATCAACATGAAAAAGGAAATAGAAACTATTGGCAAGGGCCAAGAGGAAATGAAGAATACAATTTCTAAACTGAATAACACAGTAGAAGGAATCAAAAGCAGGATTGATGAAGCAGAAGATCAGATCAGTGAGTTGGAGGACAAAGTAGAAAAAACACCAAGTAAGAGAAAGAAAAGAAAAAGAGGCTCAGAAAGAATGAAGAGGAATTAAAAGAAATGCAACATAATATGAAACATAATATTCAAATAATAGGGATACCAGAAGGAGAAGAAGAGCAAGGGATAGAAAACCTATTAGAAAAAGTAATGATGAAAAACTTCCCTAATTTGATGAGAGAAAAGTCACACAAATGCAGGAAACACAGAGAGTCCCAATTAACAGGAACCCAAAGAGGTCCACTTCAAAACACATCATCATTAAAATGGCAAAATTGCAAGACAGAGAGAATCTTAAAGGCAGCAAGGGAGAAACAGGAACTAACATACAATGGAGCCACAATAAGGTTAGCTGCTGACTTCTCAATGGAAATGCTATAAGCAAGAAGAGCATGGCAAGAAATATTCCAAGTAATGAGAACCAGAGGTCTGCAACCAAGGCTACTTTTCCCAGCAAGGCTCTCAATCAAGATAGAAGGCCAAATAAAAAGCTTCCAAGACAAAAGAAGTCTAAAAGAATATGCCTCCACAAAACTAGCTCTACAAGAGATGCTAAAAGGACTGCTTTAAGGGAAGGAAGGAAAAGAAAGAGACAGGAACACAAGTACAAAAATGGCAATGAATAAGTACCTATCAATAATAACCTTAAATGTAAATGCATTAAATGCTCCAATAAAAAGACATAGAATAGCTGAATGGATAAGAAAGCATGACCGACACATATGATGCCTACAAGAGACCCACCTCAGGAAAAAAGACCTACACAGACTGAAAGTGAAGGGGTGGAGACAAATTTTTCAAGCAAACAAACAGAAAAAAAAAAGCCAGGGTAGCAATACTACTATCAGACAAAATAGACTTCAAAAAAAGGGTCATCAAATGAGACTCAGAATGTCACTTTATAATACTCAAGGGAAGAATCCACCAAGAAGACATAAACATTGTAAATATATATGGACCCAACATAGGAGCACCCAAATATATAAAGAAAATGTTAGAGGACTTCAAGAAAAACATTGACAACAACACAATTATAGTAGGGGATTTTAACACCCCACTGTCAAAAATGGACAGATCTTCCAAACAAAATATCAACAAAGATATTGTGGCATTGAACAATGCCCTAGATGACATGGGCTTAATTGATATATATAGAGAGCCCTTCATCCCAAAGAAGCTAAATACACATTCTTTTCAAATTCATATGGAATATTTTCAAAGATAGACCACATGATAGGAGAGAAAAAAGCCTCAACAAATTTAAAAAAATTGAAAGTATACCAAGTATTTTCTCTGACCATAGGGACTAAAACTAAAACCAACCCCAAGGGAAAAAAACCCAAAACACTCAAAATCATGGAGATTGAATAGCATGCTATTAAACAATGAATGGGTCAAGAATGAAATTAGGGAAGTAATCAAAAAGTTTCTGGAAACATATGAAAATGAATTCAGAACAACCCATAACTTTTGGGACACAGCCAAGGCAATCCTGAGAGGGAAGTTCATAGCAATACAGGCCTACCTAAAGAAGATAGAAACAGCTCAAACAAATAGCCTAACCCTATGCCTACAAGCACTCTAGGAACAACAACAAAGACAGCCCAGAGCAAGCGGAAGGAAGGAAATAACCAAAATCAGAGCAGATTTAAATGACATAGAGATTAAAAGCACAATTCTAAAGATCAGTGAATCCAGGAATTTTTTTTTTAAAGATAAACAAAATTGACAAGCCTTTAAACAGGCTCATCAAGAAAAGAAGAAAGAGGACCCAAATAAACACAATCAGAAATGAAAGAGGCGAGATTACAACTGATACCACAGAAATAGAAGGGATTGTAAGAAATTACTATGAAGAACTGTATGCCAAGAGATTTAAAAACCTAGGGTAAATGGACACATTTCTAGAAAAATATAATCTTCCAAAACTCAATGAAAAAGAAGCAGAAAATCTGAACACACCAATAACAGCAGAAGAAATTGAAGCAGTAATCAAAAAACTCCCATCACACAAAAGCCCTGGACCAGATGGTTTCACAGGAGAATTCTACAAAGCATTTAAGGAAGAGCTAACACCTATTCTTCATAGACTATTCCAAAAAAAATCCAGAAGGATGGAAAACTCCCAAATTCTTTTTATGAAGCCAGCATCATCCTAATTCCAAAACCAGATAGAGACACAACAAAGAAAGAGAACTTCAGGCCAATATCATTGATGAACATAGACGCTAAAATGCTCAACAAAATATTGGCACATCGTATCCAACAATATATCAAAAAGATCATACACCATGACCAAGTGGGATTCATCCCAGGGATGCAAGGATGGCTCAACATTTGCAAATCAGTAAATGTAATACATCACATAAACAAAAGCAAAGACAAAAACCACATGATCATATCAATAGACGTGGAAAAAGCTTTTGATAAGGTACAACACCCATTTATGATAAAAACACTCAGCAAAGTGGGAATAGAGGGAGCAGTCCTCAATATAATAAAGGCCATATATGAGAGACCTACAGCCAACATCATACTCAATGTGCAAAAACTAAAAGCTTTTCCACTAAGATCAGGAACAAGACAAGGATGTCCACTTTCACCACTTCTATTCAATATAGTTTTGGAAGTTTTAGCCACAGTGATCAGGCAAGAAAAGGAAATAAAAGGCATCCAAATAGGAAAGGAGGAAACAAAACTGTCACTGTTTGCAGATGACATGATAGTGTACATGGAAAATCCTATAGACTCTACCAAAAAATTGCTTGAATTAATGAATTTGGCAAAACAGTGGGTTACAAAGTCAATATCCAGAAATCAAAGGTATTTTTATATACTAACAATGAATCAACAGAAGCAGAAATCAAGGAAAAAAATCTCATTTGATATAGCAAAAACAAAAATAAAATATCTAGGAATAAACCTAACTAAGGAGATAAAAGATCTGTATGCAGAAAACTACACAGCACTGAAGAAAGAAATCAGGGAAGACACAAACAAATGGAAACATATACCTTGTTCATGGATTGGAAGAATTAACATCATCAAAATGTCCATACTACCCAAAGCAATATACAGATTCAATGCAATACCTATTAAAGTACCAATGACATATTTCACAGACATAGAACAAACACTTCAAAAATTTATATGGAACCATAAACGACCCCAAATAGCAGCTGCACTTTTGAGAAAGAAGAACAAACTAGGAGGGATCACAATACCTGATATCAAGTTGCATTATAAGGCCACTGTAATCCCAACAGCCTGGTACTGTCATAAAAACAGGCACATAGACCAATGGAACAGAACAGAGAGCCCAGAAATCAACCCAACTCTCTACAGTCAATTAATATTTGACAAAGGGGGCAGTAACATAAAATGGAGTAAAGATAGCCTCTTCAACAAATGGTGTTGGGAGAACTGGACAGCTATGTGCAAAAAAATGAAACTTGAGCACAGACTTACACCATACACCAAAATAAACTCAAGGTGGATAAAAGACTTAAATATAAGCTGTGACACCATTAAGTCCTAGAGGAGAACATTGGCAAGAAAATCTCAGATATTTCACGTAGCAGCATATTTACTGATATGTCCCCTAGAGCAAGGAATATAAAGGAAAGAATAAACAAATGGGATCTCTTTTTTTTCTCATCAAAATAAAACAACCTGGGTGCCCATCAGTAAATGAATGGATCAAAAAATTGTGGTACATATACACAATGGAATTCTATGCAGCAGAGAGAAAGAAGGAGCTACTACCCTTTGCAACAACATGGATGGAACTGGAAAGCATTATGCTGAATGAAATAGGCCAGGTGTTGAAAAACAAATACCATATGATCTCACCTTTAACAGGAAGCTAAACAACAAAACAAACAAGCAAGCAGAATAAAAACAAAGACACTGAAACAGAGAACAAGGGGACAGTGACCAGAGGAGAGAGGGAAGGGAATTTAAGGGGAAAAAAGGGGAGGTAATTAGAAGGATAAATATGAAGGACACAGGGACAAGAAGTAAGGTGGGTGGAAATGGGAGGGAGGTGGGTAGCATGGGGCAGGGTAGGCTGGAATGGGAGAAATAGACAGAAAACTGTACTTGAAAAATAACTAAATAAAATTAAAAAAAATAAAAGCCAATATTTGACTCCAAAAAAAAAAAAAGAAATTACTATGAAGAACTGTATGCCAAGAAATTTGAAAACCTAGGTGAAATGGACAAATTTCTAGATAAAAATATAATCTTCCAAAACTCTACTTGAACAATTAAATAAATTTAAAAATTGATATTCTTAAGCTTCCATTCAATATTTCTGAGTGCACAATCATTTATTAAACTTCTACTCTGTGCTAAAGATAAAAGACAAGTTAGAAAAGATATTTGTCCTGAGGAGTGCACAGTATAGTACCATGATTCTCACTCCTCGCTGCAGTTTAGAATCATGGGAGAGCTTTTATTTTTTATTTGTCATTTATTTTATTTTTTATATTATATTTTATTTTGTATGGTATTACAGTTGTCCCAATTTTTCCTCCCTTGTCCCCTCCATCTAACCCCCCCCAACTCCCTCAGGTAATCCTCACACCATTGTTCATGTCCATGGGTCATGCATATATGTTCTTTGGCTATGGTTCTATTCCCTATGCTGTACTATACATCCTTGCAACTATTCTGTAACTACCAATTTGTACTTAATTCCTTCACCATTTTCACCCATTCTCCTGACCTTCCTCTCATCTGGCAACCATCATAATGTTCTCTGGCTCTGGCTGATGTGGTTCAGTGGATTGAGTGCTTTCTCTTGAATCAAAAGGTTACCAGTTTGATTTCCAGTCAGAGCACATACCTGGGTTGTTAGCCAGAAACCCAGCTGGGGACATGCAAGAGGCAACCAATTGATGTTTCTATTGGACATCAATGTTTCTCACCCTCCTTATTCCTTCCTTACTCTCTTTCTCTGAAAATAAATAAAATATTTTAAAACATTCTCTGTGGTTAAAAATATTCTGTTCTGCTTATTTGTTTATTTTGTTTTTTAGATTCAATTTTTGATAGATATGTATTTAATGCCATTTTCATTCATATTTTTGATCTTAAAGAAGCCCTTTAACATTTCATATAGTACTGGTTTGGTGTTGGTGAAAGCCTTTAGCTTTTTACTGTTGGGGAAACTCCTTATCTGTACTTCAATTCTAAATTATAACTTTGCTGGGTTGAGTAATCTTGCTTTTAGGTCCTTGCTTTTCATCACTTTGAATATTTCTTGCCAATCCCTTCTAGCCTGCAAAGTTTCTTTTGAGAAATCAGCTGAGAGTCTTATGGGAACTCCCCTGTAGGTAACTCTCTGCTTTTCTCTTGCTGCTTTTAAGATTCTCTCTTTGTCTTTAAACTTTGGCATTTTAAATATGATGTGTCTTGGTGTGGGCCTCTTTGGGTTCATCTTGTTGTTTTGGACTCTGTGATTCCTGGACATGTATGTGTATTTCCTTCACCAAGTTAGGGAAATTTTCTGTCATTATAGTTTCTAATAAACTTCCAATTTCTTGCTCTCTTTCTTCTCCTTCTGATACCCCCATGATGCAAATGTTGGTATGATTGAAGTTGTCTCTGGGGCTTCTTACACTATCCTCATTTGGGGGTATTCATTCTTTTTCTTGCTGTTCTCATTGGTTGCTTTTTGCTTCCTTATATTCCAAATTGCTGATTTGATTCTTGGCCTCATTCACCCTACTGTTGACTCCCTGTAAATTATTCTTTATTTCAATTAATGTATCCTTCATTTTTTACTGGTTATTTTTTATGCTGTTGAGGTTCTTACTAAGTTCATCAAGCATCCTTATAACCAGTGTTTTGAACTGTGTATCTAGTAGACATCTTGTCTCCATTCTGTTTCGTTCTTTTTCTGGAGTTTTGTTCTGTCCTTTTGTTTGGGCCATGTTTCTTTGTCTCCCCATTTTGGCAGCCCCCTGTGTTTGTTTCTATGTATTAGGTAGAGATCCTACCTCTCCTAGGCTTAGTGGAGTGGCTTAATATAGTATGTGTCCTGTAGGGTCCAGTGATACAGGTGTCCCTATTACCTAAGCTAGGTAAGTCAAGGTGTGCCCACCGTGTGGGCTGTGTTCTCTTCCTATTGTAGTTGAGCCTTTATCACCATTAGCATTTCCAAGGTCAGCCACTGCCCGTTTTCTGTCCGGGGTCACACAGCATAAGTACAAAGCAACCTGCAGATGGGTGCTACTTGTGCTGCGCTTGGAGTTGCCCAGGTGAGGCAAAGTTGTGAACTAAGACTGGCTACTGCTAGTGCTGGGCCTAGGGAAACTTAGTGAGAGGTAAGGTGCTTGCTGAAGCACAGGTGCTGCTTGTTTGAGAGAATTTAGGAAAATCTGAAGCATAAGTCAAGACAAGCCATTCATTTAGGAAGGTCACAAAACAGCTGGGTTGGCCTGAAAGTTGGGTGGGTCATGGCCTCAGGGAATCACCAGGGAAACAGTGTCAGCAAGGTGGAAGGAGTCACAGATATGGTGTCCTCTTTTCAGCCCTGTGGCTCTGTGACTCTGCAGGGGAGGGCTCAGAAAAGGAACAATGGCCTCTGCCAGTACTTCTGTCTGGGAGAAAGCTGCCTTCAGCTCTTGCCCTGATGCTAGGACAGTTCAGTTCTTGTCTCTGAGGCCTTTCAATCTGCTGTCCTCATGCTGGAGCTCAGAGAGAGTGAGTCTGAGTAAGTCTGTGCACAGGCCTTTTAAGAGGAACCGCTTGGGACTCAAGAAGTTTCTCTCTTCCACAGCCTTGATCCCCACTGGTTTTTACAGGAGGGAGACTTATCTTCATAGCACTGAAACCCTAGATTGGGTGACCCAGTGTGGGACTGGATCCCCTTCCTTTTAGATATCCCTTTTGATTTTTAGCCATCACACGTGGGTGTAGGATCAGCCTGTTCTATGTCTCTATTCCTTCTACCAGTCTCAGTGTGGTTTCTTCTTTAATTCCATAGTTGAAGGACCTCCATTCAGCTTGATTTCTAATGGTTCTGAATGATGGTTGTTCTGTAGTTTAGTTGTAATTTTGATGTGGTTGTGTAAAGAGGTTAGCCATGTTTACCTATGCCACCATCTTCTACAGTCATGGGAGAGCTTTAAAAAATGTGTATGCCTAAGCTCCACTTTCAACTGTGCAGGTGAACTTGAAAATTGCTGCCAGTCTAGTGAGACCAACATACAAGTGAGACAAATGATTAAGTGTGGCTTTATATGATGAAAGTTCCTAAGAGGTTATGGGCATAACAAGGGTGATAATGCATCCAATTTGGCCTAAGGCTTGGGAAAGGGTCTGTGAAGGCTTTGCTATGAAACTAAACCTTTGCCTAAGCCAAGTTGGGAAAGGTCAGTAGAGTTTAATTTGGCAAATGATGTGGGGAGAATATTTCAGGCATATAAAAGTGCCTGGGTAAACATTCAGAGGTTTCTAATGTTTCCATCCCTCATCTTCCTCACCTCCCATGCTGAATCATAACCATGACACTAAGCTGTAACCCCATCCCTCTGCACCCCTGGCTTCATAAAACCTGTGCTGTAACTTTGTTACCTGCTTACCGTCCTAACCACACCATGCATTTCCCTTTGTTGCAATGCCTTACTTCTATCCCTCTAAAAACAAACAAACACTTTCTTGTCCTTCAAGGTCTAGCTCTAGTTGTACTCTCTAAGCCAGAAAACTAAAACCTGTGAGCAAAATCCAACCCATCACCTGTTTTTGTAAATAAAGTTTTATTAAAACACAGCCATGCTCATTTATTTAAGTAGCATCTGTGTCCGCTTTCATGTTACGATGGCAAATTAAGTAGAATTAAGTAGTTGTTTCAGAAATGGCGTGGCCTCCAAAGCTGTGTATCCTTGAGATAATTGCTACATAACCCTTCCAGGCTTCAATTTCCTTATGAGTATCATGGTAATAATTATAAAAGCTACAGCATGTTTTTTTTACAATGATTAAATGAGATACTGTGTATTTGGTGGACGTTGTGATGTGCCACCCTGATCCCTCTTCCGAATGAGGATATATTTCCCCAGTCATCAAAAGAGCGTTTGCCTGTCAGCCTCGTGCTGCACTGGAAGAAAACTTAACATTGTAATTTTGTTTTTCTGGGACAGCCCTCTTCTAATGACTTCTTATTCGGGAGGTATAAAGACCTGGTCCCTTACACCCCAACTTGGATTTTCCTGAGGAGCCATCTCAGTACTAGAGTTCCCTATGGATCATGTAAATCCAGCCTTTCTTATGCCCACTTCTGCTTCCTTTCACAGCTGTTGATCCCAAGAGCCCTCCCTCATTTCATTCTCAGGGTCTGCAGTCAATGATCCAAGCCCATGACACTAGGAGTGGTCCATAAACAGATGGAATTTGGGAGCATATCACCATCTGGCTGCCAAGGAGAATGCTGTCTCTGGAAGGTGGAACATGAATTGCCCATGCAGCCACTTACACTTCCAGCTGTAATCTGGGATGTACTTCATACTTACAGAAGGGGGTGGACTGGCTGGTGCAAGGTGATAGGCATTTGAGAAATAAGAGGGAAATAGTAATCATTAGGACTGTGAATTGGCTGCCTGCTGTTAAGCTCCACTGATGTCCTGGGAAAAGGTAGAAAAAAAGCAAAGATTGACTAATCAGAAAATAAATGACAAATGTGAAGGCCAGAGGAACTCCCTGGAAACAATAAAGAGATTCCTATCTCTTAAGTTGGAAGGAAAAGGGGTTCAAAAGTGAGGACAAAGGCCTGGATTTAATTGTAAGAGTAGCTGAGACAGGTCTGCTATGCCAAGGTTGGGCAAGTGGGCTCCTGATGCAAGGTATGGGTGCATCTGCATTGATGTCCGCCCCCAAATCTGTATCTCCACATTGCCCTGATCCCTCTGAGCCTGCACAAATAGTCCTCCCCTCAACTCTGTTAGGGGGTAGATACATTTATACAATGGAATACTACACAGCAGAAAAAAGAAGGAACTCTTACGTTTTGTGACAGCATGGATGGAAGTGGAGAATATGCTAAGTGAAATAAGCTACTCAGTGAAATATAGAACCATATGGTCTCTCTTGTAAGAGGAATCTAATGAAACAAAATAAATTAATGGGCAAAATAGAATTAAAGGCATGGAAACATGGAACAGACCGACAGTGGTCAGTAGGAGGAGGAAGGGGAATAATGGTGGAAAGAAGGGAAAGGGACTAGTCAAAGAACATGTATGAATGATCCACAGACATGAACAACAGTGTGGGGATTGACTGAGGGAATGGGGGAGAGAAAAGCAGGGAAAATTGGAACAACTGTAATAGAATAACAATTTAAAAAGAGCTAGATAAGCACACACACACACCCTTCCTGCTTGAATTTAATGCAGAGGTCTCTCCTCTGTAAGACATGCACTCTTTTTGGGATCTCTACCATCTCTTCTCCCAACCACCAGGTCAATTACTGGGGTTAGGTCACAAAATAACTCTGCCAAATACATGCGGGGACTTCTAAGGGAGGAAAAGAACTATACCCCCCTCCAGTGTAATTTCAACACTAGCCAATGGAGAGAATATGCATTTCACTTGATTCTGAGGATGCCTGATGAAAGTGGGTGGAAGATGAATTTGAATACAAGAGAGCTTACCAATATAAGAGCACTCATCAAAGTTCAGGATATAATAATACATGGTAGGATGGCCCCTAGAAACATGGCAAAAACAATGACCTACATTAAGTGAGGTTGAAATGATGGAATTGCTTGACAGACAGCATTACACAACAGAGAACGGAAAGAATGTGTTTAGTATCTTCTCTCTTGACCAATTTGATGGGAAATGACATGCTCAGTAATCTCAGTGTATTTATGTTATGGTTATATCATTCTGAAGGTCTCCAAACCAAGCAAGAGAATGCAGATTAGTGTCAATAATATTACTCCAACAGTGTTCCTTAGGGACCCAGTAGTCCAGACACACCAAAAGACTCCCAGGCTATTGATGGTTTTGCTGGAGCCATGTGGTTTTAGTTCCAGGAGTCCTTTCCCCACTCTCTAGCCTAGCCTTAACCAGAACAATATCATACCTGACCTAGTGGTCCACATTAGTTTCCTCTGGTTTACCAGACCCCTTTATATAGGGCAGCCCTGATATTTGTACCTGAATATGAGATGGGGCCCATCAATTCCAATGACAAAGTGCAACTGAGGAAGAAAAGAAGGCAACTCAGTGTACCCTGTGAGATAATTTCAGAGAACTATTAATCTTTGATAACAAAAAATAATTTTTGTTTAGGAAGCAATCTCTAAGCTTTCTTTTTTTTTTTTTTGCCTCAATCTGTATTATGTATTGATTTGTAAGTTCCAGCATTTCAGCTATTTTGCATTAATTCTTTTCTGCTTTAAAAATCCACAATGTGTATAGTTTAGATACTACTTGGACATCCCTTACATACATGAACATTGTTCTTTGGGAATGCCAAGCTGATAATTCTTGCTTTTAGATTAGTCAAGTAACCTTACACCACATGGAAATTATTCCTTGGTCACTTGTTTTTAAACTCGATGGCCTTCCATGATCCTGATTTTTCATGTGCAGAATAGATGTTCACTCTTACTACAATTTAAGGAGAAATAGTAAAGCTTCCTCATTTCATCTTGTATGAACTAGCTTCCTAGAAATATTCTCCCAAACAATACTAAAAATTTCACTGCAGTAACTCTATGAGTTGGGCCCAAAATAGTCACTGTATAATACATGCTGTTTTAACCATCAACTTTCACTTAGTGCTTAGCAGTTTGGTCTTTTGGATGACACACTGAACTCTCTATGTTTCTCATTTACTGCATAAGAACCAATTGGATTCTCTCCTTACTCCTTGTTTAGAGAGAAGAAACCATTGCTATAATGGGGAGCAGGGAGACCATGAAAAAGAATAAATAAAGAAGAAAGAGAAGGGGCTTGGCCAGTAGGGATAAATGCCAATTTTTGGTTGGTATTTGCTCAAATTAAAAACCAAATAGAGTGATGGAAACAGCCTTGAACTAATTGCCAAAGTCTGAGGACTTTAGAGAACCAGTGCTGTGATCTTGGACCTGGCATTTAATATTTATTTATCTCAATTCTTTTATCTGTAAAATGCAAAGTACTATGCCTGCCCTACTTACCTCTTTGGCTCATTGTGAAGACTCTCCATAAAACATACTGTGTCATAGGGAGGCACCTGGTTCTATTATGGGTGTGTAAGCATCCATAAATCCTGCCTCAAAATCTGTTGGGAAAGAAGTTGGGTACAAAAGAGTACATAGAACTGAATTACTATTTGTGAGGTAAAACAAAGCTTTTACTTGTCAGTTTTGCCTGGTAGCAATCACAAATTACTCTTTGCGAGATAAAACAAGCTTGTACTTGACAGTTTTGCCTGGTAGCAATCCTGGTGCTGGTATAATAGAGCTGAGGACAGACTTCTTTGGGGCAGCTGTGCTACTGAAGGAAGGAGTTGGCCAGATCATAGCTATGATATCTATTGACTTGCCTTTGTTCCTGGTTACTTCTCTGTTGAGTAATACTTCTTTGGAACCATGCAATTCTGCAGTTTAGGGAAACAATGTCAGCTAAATTCAGAGTTTCTGCTCTACTTGGTTATATATTTATTTATTTTACATCAGTATCTACAATTGGTTATTCATTCGCAAGACTGATCCATTTTTACATCCTCTTTCGAATAATTACATTTTTACTCAAGAAAGAAATAAGATACGGTCCTGGAAATCTTGGCTTATTTTTTTTTCTTTTGGATTTTTAATTTCAATCAACAAAAGCAATTATGTGATCAGATAATAAAAATAGCAACAATATTTGAACAACTACAGTCTGACTCTTGTGCTAAGAATTATACAAGGTGGGGAAAAATAGGTTTATAGTTGTGAGCACATGAAACAGTTTATTCTTGTATTATTATTCATTAATATTATTAATGAATAATATGTGAACAAATATAAAAGGAGGTGTGGCCTACTTTTGCCACACCCTGTATCTATATTAATTCAGTTAATTCTAACAGTAAAACTGAGAGTGGATATTTGCATTTATATCTTGAGAAAGTGAGATTTAAGATGAGCCACAAACACAAGACTGTGTAGTAAGTGGTAGATCTAAGATTCAGATCCAGCTTTGTCTGATTTTGAACCCAAGGCCCTTAATATCTTTGCTCTCCCATCTTCACCCGAGGGCATCTATTCTGAGGAAGGTGTGCAGTGTACTGGGGGAAAAGGATGAATAAACTAGTATTTCTGTCCTCATCAAGCCCCATTTAATGTTTGGATGAGTATTATAAAAACTATTACTGAGGGACCCACAAGGCTGAAACAATAATTACTATAATAATTATTTATAGAAATAGCACATTTTCACAGTTTGAGGGGAAATATTCTATTTTTAAACAATAAAAATGGTAACAGAATGTATGGTATATCTTGACTTCAACAAGGCATTGGACAAGTTTTGTTTTATAAAGTCTTTGAAGAAGAGTGTAGAAATATCATGTAAATGACAGAATGGAAATCCTGTATAAAGAATTTCAGAACTAATTGAAGCCCTACATCAAAACAATTATGGTATATTTACACAATGAAATACTACTTGTCTATAAAAAAGAAGAAAATTTTACCCTTTGTAAGAGCATAGATGGACCTGAAGAACATTGTGCTAAGTGAAATAAGCAGTCAGAGAAGGACAAATACCATATGATTTTACTCATGTGGCATCTAATGAACAAACTGAACTAAAAAGAAAAATAGACACAGACTCATAAATAGAAAGTTCTGAGGGGGGTGTTAGGGAGTGGAGGGATCAGGCAAAAAGAAAAAGGACTAATGGACACGGATGACAGTGTGGTGATTGCAATGGGGAGACCATGGGTGGAGGTGGAATGGAGTATAATGGGGATAGATGATACTGGAAAAATACAATTAAAAAGATAAAAAAGAATAAGAAGAAAAAAGATAAAAAACATGAACAATAAAATGGCAAAAATACATCTCTATTAACAATTGACTCTAAAAGTAACATAAACAAACAATCAGAACAGAAAAGTTTCATAGGTAAAGAGAACATTTTGAGATTGCTAGGGGGGAGAGGGGTTAGGGAAATAGGTGAAAAAAGGTGAAGGGATTAAGAAGTAGAAATTAGTTGTTACAGAATAGTCATGGGAATATAAAATACAGCATAGGGAATATAGTCAATAATATTGTAATAACTATGTATGTTGTCAGATGGGTGTGAAATTTATTGGGATGATCTCTTTGTAAGTTATGTAATGTCTAATTATTGGTGTACACCTGAAACTAATATAATAATATACACCAACTGTAATTAAAAAAATAAAAATAGTTTGAAAATGAAAAAATGGAAAAAAATTATTGACTAATATAGTCAAGATCAAGCTGGAGTGAGGTTCTAGAGATAGGCCATTGGGCTCTGTCCTAGCCCTTTACCTATTCAACTCTTTTAACAATTGATTTGTTTACCACATAACAAATCCTGTGAATTGCATATGGGTTTGAGAAATCACTCACACATTAAGTAAAAAATTAATCATCACTGAGGATAATGTAAAGCTTGGATTTAGGTTCAGGAAGTCAATTACATTTGTATAGGGTTGATGCAAAAACAGTTGAGCTAGAAAAGATTGAAAAGTACTGTAGGTTGATAAAACACGATGTAGCTGCTAATGGCTGAAGCTTTGTGTTCAGATCAAGAAAGATGTTCCAATGTAATCATCATCGGTTGTACTTTTAAAATATATTACCATAGTTCCAGGTGTCTTCCTTTAAAGGAGATAGTGACCAGGCAGTGAGATGCAGCAGAGACAACTATGTTTTTAGAATCTACCAAGAACCAGATTATGAGCTAGGTGTCATCCAAATTTCAACATTCCTATAAAGCACTTTTAAAGAAAACTACAGCAACTGAACCTCAGAGAGGTTAGTAAGTTGTTTGGAATGATGCTGACATTTGATTGCAATTGATTTAAGTCCTCAGCTCAAATCCGCACGATTACACCAGGGTCCCAGAGGGAACTACAGGGAGTGACCTGGGTGTAGGAATGAACGGAGGCAGGTAGAGTAGAGAGTGGAATTACCATTGATAAGGCATCTGTCATTTGCTAGACATTTTACACACACAATCACAGTTAATACAGCAACTCAATGAAATAGGTCTCAGCACATCTGCACTTTAATATGAGAAAACTGAGGTTTAAAGAAAGCTAAATAACTCATATAAGATCACCTAATAAGTGGTGGAATCAACATCAGGCTACTCATCTCTTTGAGTTTCCCAACTTCAGATATTACACACACCACACATATTGATTTTGCCCAATTTGTATTGTAATGTATTTTTAAAACTTAAACTCAATTAATTATTTAACTAGAAAACTGTACACAAATGCCCAAATGAGAAACCAACTATGCCAAATCTATGAAAGAGAAACCAGCACCCTTACCATAAGCAGAAAGAAAGCATGAACTTAAATACACTGTAAACAAAATAATGTTGTGGATTCTAGCTAGATACTGTGCCTCGCAGAAGATTTTAACTCTGAGGTCTCCTCTTTCTCTGTTAAAAGGAATTTAACAAGGTTACTAAACCTTTTAGTACTTGACTTAGGAAGAATTGAAAAATTCAAATAGAGTAAGTTTCTTGCTATAGTTATGTATAATTCAGTGCTTTTTAATGCAGCGTCTGTGAGATAGCTAAAATCATCTCCTGAACCATCTAAGGACATCTTACATTTTACCAGTTGCTCCCCAATGTTTTTGAATATACTCTTTACTATTCTTCTTAACTATTTTGAAGAATAGTGGGATGATGAATGTGGTGGGGAAAAAAGAAAAAAGACTTGGGACAATCCCCATTATTTTCAAATCCCGGAGAGTTGACATGTGGGAGGTAGTACTGATTTCTTCCCTCTGGCTCATCAAAGTCAAACTAGGACAAAGTATGTAACATTTTGGAATGCAACTTTCAGCTCAATATAATACACAATATGAACATTAAAACTAACAAGGGAAATGGCTCCCGCTCAAAGAACTGAGCTCTCTACACAGGAAAATTGATAGTGGATCATCTTCCAGGATTGATAGAGAAGAAATAATTTTATTACTTGGGGGTTGGGAGTCAAATTTAAGATTCTTTAGAACTTTAAGGTCATTTTCACCTGCACCATTCTTTAAGACTTCATGGTGCTTCTAGAAACTCAAACATCACTTAACATTTAAGACTACAGAGCCCTGTAGTTGAGGCTTTTACTCTACCAGGGGTGCCCAACATGTGGTCCACAGGCCACATGCAGCTCGGGATGGTGTGAATGTGGCCCAACACAAAATCATCAGTTTATTTAAAACATGAGATTTTTTTTATGATTACATGTTGTGATAGATTTAATGTGTAGCCCAAGACAACTCCTCTTCCAGTGTGGTGCAGAGATGCCAAAACACTGGACACCCCTGTGGCCTAGACAAAGATTTTTCAACCTTAGCACTGCTGACATTTGGGACCGGATAATTTTTTGTTGTGCAAGGGCTCTCCTGTGTACTGTGGCATATTTAGCAGGATTCCTGATCTCTGCGCACTGGATACTAGTCGCATACCTTAGTTGTGACAATGAAAAATGTCCCTATACATTGCCACATGTTTCCTAGATAGCAGACCATTCTTGGTTGAGAATCACTGCTCCAGGCCTACTTCTCTCTCTGTATATCTACTCTTCTGAGACAGGAATCCAAAAGAAACTTCTTAAATATATACCTTTACCATTGCGCTTAATGCATCTAACACACAGCTACTGAGCACCTCTAATATTCTAGATGCTGCATTACGCACTGTGGTTCCAGTGATAATGGGTATAGACCTAGTCCTCGCAGAGCTTTATGGTAGGTAGATAAGGCGGCAGAGGTTGATGGGAGATGATGTAGACCTGTGTATTATCATAATTAAACTGTGTTTTTATCTGTTTCCACTACTATCTTGTGATCTTTCTGAGAACCATGTCTTTTTAATCTTTTGATTCCCAGGGTTAGCTGAATGCTTGGAATATAGAAGATGCTCAACAAATGTTGACTGACTAAGTGATTGAGAAGGTAGGGGTTTGAGTAATGATGGAAAGTGGAAACCTAACCAGTATATTAAACATGAAACATGTCTGAACACACCCAGGATTATCTACAAATATGAACTCGACATGGCCTACCACCCTCTTTCTAGCACTTTACGTTAAGGTTAACAGATAAAAATGTGACCAAGAGAAATGATCAAAGCAGGATTTTTTGATGTGGCTCACTTTAGTGTATTTGGTCAAACTGCAACTTTACTAAATTTAATTAGTAATTTCAACATGGCATGAGTAGTAGGTAAAGACCATGAAGATTAGTGATTGAGCTGACATTGTAATGCTATGTGTTCTATGCCATTAAAACATCTCTCCATTGAAATAACCACATCAAAATGTTCTATATCTGGAAATGACTAATTTACTAATATAAATGACTAATTTAATTAGTGACTGTTAAAATTTACATAAAGTAAGTAAGGAAGTACATGGCCAATAGAAAGGGAAATTCCTTATGGTACCAAAATGTTAAACATCTTTCATCTCAATCATAGTGACCAAATCTCTCACCAGATCTATGTGTTCATGTCTTTCTAAGGATACAGCGATCTATAAATAAAATGACAAGAATAATTCAACTATGTACTTTATTTTTTAAAAAGTCCCTTCTGGTCATCATTCATAGTGTGTGGACAGGAACCATATACTTATTTTTATATCATGCACAACACGGAACACTTTATCTTACTTATAGTAGGCACAAAACAAAATTTGTTGGGGGAAAATGGAACGCATGTCACAATATAGTTATTTCATGTACATGATGTATTCTGCTATACTTTACCCACATTTATGCTGAGTATATTTCTAATTATGGCAGTGCTTATTATTTCATCAGTAGCTTTGAGTAAAGAAACCTGTATCCATCATATGCCAATAAACACCAGCTGTTTTTGTTAACAAGCATCCACTCACCTTCTCAACTTATCTGGAAAATTAGCCCCTTTCTATTCTCAGCTCCGTCTCCATTCTTGAGGGGAAGAGCAGGTGACTCAGGTTGAGGCATCACACTTTATACTGTTCTGCTTCAGTGGTTGTTCCAGGATTGTCCAGCTGGGGCAAATAAGGTGATGGCAGTTATTTGATTTTTTCTCTGGAATATTTGGTGGAAGATTGCTTATTTTTTCCCCCTCAAGCCTAGAGCCATGAGAAAAGACATTCCAGATGATAGAGTCTGTGCAAAGTGGGGGGAGAGAGAGAGAGAGAGAGGGAGGGAGGGAGGGAGAGAGAGAGAGGAGACTGACACACTGAGTACTACAGACATTGATTAAACCTGCAACTATGCAGTGCCAGAAGCTAGTATGACCACACGTTTTTTTTGGTTATTCTTCTTTGGCTTAACAAGTCTGGCCTGATTTTCTGCCACTTTCCACTTAAAATCTTTACTTACACATACTCCAAACTCAAATTACATTTTATTCATTTCACAGCATATTTTATTATTATGCACACTATTGCAATTTTAATGCTTGGGGAAGGGGTTGAGTAAGTCTGAATTGGGGTATTAAGAGTAAATAATGTAACATTAATTCATCTAGTATTTACTGAGTCTCTATTATGTGCCCTTGCACAAAGAATTCTAAAATACAAAACCAAACGTATAAAGGCAGCAACAAAATTGCTTCTCTTAAATGCTTTTCCCCTTTGTGCCAGATTTATATTTAGTGTCTTTTGCTTTTCATATGAGCCTTTCATAAATTGTAAGTTCCTTTATATATACATAATATTAAAAATCATCCCTTTAGAAATATGCAGAAAGGAATTTTTGCCACTCATTTATAGTTTCCCAAAGAAGTTTAATTTTATATATTCAAATTAGACTACAAGAATTTCTCAAAAGTATTTTTTCTTTAAAGCATCATTATTTTGTCACTTAACTTGATTTTCAGTTAGCTTTTAATTTCCATGTGAAATGTACACCTATTCAAAGGGGCACTAATTGTGTAGCTTTTATGAGGATGGTAGTGGATGGCTTTCTGCTAGGCTAGAAACCCTAATTTCTCATGGCTTCTAGGAGCATGGGCCCTACATGCATGCAATAGCTCTTAGTATGTAGCCTATCCCATCCTTAGCTGGGCTGAGCATCTTCCCAACTTTGGAACCACTGTAAGCTCAAGCCACTTGAGCTGTGCATTGGCATCTGTAAGGAGAATCAATCCTTCCGGTGGTCTCAAGAACTAGTACCTACACAGGGTTTCATTCTTTAAGTCTCAATTGTCGATGTGGCATGTTGGATACATGTAAAATAAACTCTTCCAGTTGAAGGCAGAAAAATTGACAACTAGTTTCCAAAAATGTGTGAAATCATGTTAATGATTCCCTCAACAAATTCAAAACTATGTTTCTTGAGCTATTTCTGACACTTGTCCAACATGAGATAGATTGTATAAGCTAAGTAAAATGTTAGGTCTTCTTTTGGTTTGAATTATGTTAGTTCAGCATGATAATACTAGACAGTTCATGTTGAAAAGAAGCTGTGGTTGGCAGTTTAGTTGGTCTGTAACTAATGAAAACAGGGAAATAACTCATTCAACAACAACTTATGCCAATCATCTATCTTGTCTTCTTTATAGATAAAATGTTTTAAGACTTAAGGTCTGAGCAGGAGAAATAAGAAAATTAGTTTTGAGGAATAAAGAAATATGGAACCAGTGATAGCATGTGATCTCTCATTTAACTGATGAAGAAACCACGGTCAGAAGAGGTGGAGTGACTTTCCCCAGGCTTCAGTGGCTAGAGCCTGAGCTGGAATAGGAACCCATAATATTGATTCTATATAGTGCTTATCCTTTAATAATATTAAATATAGGATACCTTTATAATCCATTTTAGGGTAGAAATATAGACAGAGTAACATCAGATCTATAGCATTTACTTTGAGCTTGCTGTCTTATCTATAAGGTGCTATGTGATTCTAAGGATTGGCAGTAGGAGTAGGTGATGGAGACAGCCAGTCATATGGTACTGAAAGCTTCCTTAGCCAGGAAAAAAAAAGTCTTCCTGCACCAGCCTGGCATAAAACCTACTTCAAGTTGAAACTCCATTCTCTTGTTTTGAAGTTTTTCTTTCTTCATTAAAATTCAGGTAACCTTTGACTGATGTGGCTCAGTTGGTTGGATATTGTTCTGCAAAGCAAAAGACTGCTGGTTTGATTCCCTGTAGGGGCACATGCCTGGGTTGTGGTTTGGTCCTGGTCAGGGCACATATGAGAGGCAACGGATTGATGTTTTCCTCTCACACTGATATTTATTTCCCTCTCTTTCTCCCGCCCTTCCCCTCTCCCTAAATATAAACAAATAAAATCCTTAAAAATTTTCAGGTAAAACATATGCTCTTCCCCAAATTTCTCCAAATTTAATTGCTGTCCTACAGAGCAGAGGTAACTTTTTTCTAGCTTCCTTTTTCCTCTACAAACCTCTAATCTACTATTTTTTATCTTTTTTACATATGAACGTTTTCTAAGAAAACCTCAAGGGTGCTAATGGCAATGAAAGATATGTGGGCTGTGAGATATTAGTATTCTTAAGTATTCAAATTTTAAAAAATAAACATAAATTTTACAAAATAATAAAATATCTACTTAAAAATGTAGATGTCTTTAAAATGATGTTAAAGAAATGACATATCTCTGCATTATCATCAATATTGGCCACTTCAGCTCTACTCTTCAGTGCTTTTTTTATTATATTCACATCAAAAAAATTGATTGCTATATATATGATAATATGCTATTCTTTAATCATGCTAGAGAAATGTTGTGCTAATACTGCCAAAACTATAAATTCCTACTCCTAGAGCTGAGAAGCAAGATTAGTGTAAGTTGGTAAGGGGTAGGAAAATATCTGTGCCATACATTGTTATATCCACAGTGCTTAGCATAGTGCCTATCATACTATAGCTTTCCGATAAATATTGGTTGCATGAATAAACAGAAAAAGGGACTAGGACTATAGTCATAGTCTCATAAAAATTACCTAAATGAGGATTGAACCATCTCTCTAATGCTAGTAAATGCAGAAGTGAGGTATACAAACATAACTACTATACAGATAAAGTAATTTGTGGGGTAGGGGTTCAAGGATACTCCTTTGATGGGTTTGCAAACCTGCATTCTCACCTAAGAGCTGGAAAATTGAGATCATTTTGATTTTCTATCCATTAAGGCTTCCTACTCAAAAGAACACAATTTTAAAAGAAATGCATTTATTCTGTCTCAGATTTTTGTGTGCTTTTTTTTCTTCCTTAAAGCCTAATGAGCTTGTCAGAGTTTCCATGGTGAACATGGGGCACCATGGAAACTGATAGATTTAGCTACACGAAAAGAATAAATAAAATAGGCAAGCATTTATTTCACTGTGCAATGACAACTTCTCTCCTGGATGGAAGAGGAAAGTGGCTTCTCATTTGACCCACCTGCCCTTATCCTCTGTGTCTCAGGAAAACACAAGTTATGTTCACTGCATCATTTCGCTCACCTCTGCTGATGGATTGCTTATCTCCTCCAGGTCCGACTTTTATTCCTACTTTGGTTTTACTTCAAGGTGGGTCTGCATGTCACTGGTAGTGGTTGGAAAACCACGTACAACATGAAAATTGTAGATGACAACCCACAGTGCAGTGAGCATGTGAGTCATGAAAAAATTGAATGGAAAATTCTTTGCGGTCTACAGTGATGAGACAACATGTGAGAATAAGTGGAGTCAAGACCCAGCTCTATCCTATACTAAGTGAATAGGAAGGCCAATGTCCCTGAGCCTCAGTTTTCCCATCTCTGAAATGAGTGAAATATAGCCTCTTTCTATTTTATAAGGTAGTACTGTGGCTCAAAATGAGATAGTAAAAGAGAATGCCTTTTAAAACAGGTCAAGTTCTTACTAGCAGGAGAGACGACCAGATGCAGCTAAAATTACACCAATAAGCTGGCCAAAATGTCAAACTATTATACTGTGGTCCCATTCTTTGCCTCAGACAATTAAACATGTAGAATACATTGGTCCTACCTAGTAGTTGGGGAGCTTTGAGACAACATATTTCAATCTGAAATAGGGAGAAATGAGATCTTAAGAAATGAAGCTTTTCAACTTTCTTATATGTTTGAAAATTTTTATAATGAAATGTTGGAAAACTAAATCAAGGAAATAAAGCTCTTTTTTAAGTTCTACTCCCAATGAAAAGCTGAATATTAACACACTTACTATAGTCCCTTATGTTTGCGTACATAAAATATAGGCCATCTTTTGAAATTCAGCATTTATACAAGTCTATTGAGCAGCTCCTCTTGGTCAGGTACTATGTTAGGGGATGCAGAGGAAGAGCTGAAAAAGGGGACTATGGTTCTTTAAGAGACTGCAGTCTTCTGGTGGAGGCAGACTAGTGAGGGAAGAGCACTCAACAGTGAGAGGGAGGGAAAATATAAAGCTTTCCTGGAGGGGGATGAGAGTGGGTAATTAAGCTAATGAATTTGCCCAGGGGAGAGTGGGTAATCAAATGAGGCAGGCACCATGGAAGGCTTATAAGGGCACTTCAGGCAGAGCAGAGGTGTAGTGCATGGTAGTGGACAGGAGGGAGAAGCATCCATACAAAGAGAGTCTCTTTTCTTCAGAAGGAAGTGAAATGTGGGGGTCGGGCCCTGAAAATGCACACACCATTGGTGGATTTTTTTTGAGAAACTGAGTTTGTGAGGGTTGAAAGGAGCCATTACAGACAAGAAATAGTAATACCAGAAAATAACAGTGAAATGCATATTGAGTAATAATGCTTAAGGCTCTTTCAGTTCTAATGCTGCATGAATTTAAACAACATCTATAGAAAGAGCTGGAGAATAGAGAGTTCAATTTCCTTGAGACTTTGGAGGCACAAAAACACCATTTGTCGCATACCTAGTCTTGGTCAGAAAACCATATTGAGCAGGAGCTAGGTTACAAAGGTAAATATCAGAGTCCGGCACTCCTTTCTCCCTCCAAACCTCAGGAACCTTGAGAACAATTTCCCTGTGGAGACCTGGATGTGCTTCAGAAATGTAGGAGGCCCAACAGTTTAAAGCAGTCTCTGAGTCTGACGGGGGAGAAGGCTGAGAGTGGTCAGGAAGCCAAGATTTCCTGACCTGTGACTGAGTTGAGAATGCCAAATCCTGAGTAAGGTGTCCACAATGGGAATGGAAGCAGAACTGCATACTCCACAGAAGAGTGAGCACTTAGCTGAGGAATGCAAATGCCATGTCATCTGGAAAGCCCATGGTCAATCCTTCGGTTTAGGGTTAACTTTATTTGAAGCTACACAATAATTACTCATACCATGTGTGACAGGCAACAATGTCAGTAACATTCAAAATTCCCTAGTAATTCTGTTACCCCAACAGGACCACAGTCACTGCTTGATACACCTTTTCAAGTCTAGCCATTACTTCTATAGGCATTTCATGATTTTAACCAAGCATAAATGCCATTTTCTAAAAAATTAACATTTTATTATATAGAATTCCCATATGGCTACATATTTTCCCTACCTGTTTTTAATAACTGCATAATATTCTACCTTGTAGACACATTCTTTTGTTTTTTAAAGACTTTATTTATTTTTAGGGAGAGGAGAAGGGAGGGAGAAAAAGGGAGACAAACATCGATGGGAGAGAGAAACATCAACTGGTTGCTTCTCATACATGTCCCAACTGGGTATTTGATGCGCCCTGACCAGGACTAAACCCACAACATAGGCACATGCCCTGGTCTGGAATTGAACCAATGACCTTTCGCTTTGCCGGACTACACACAATCAACTGAGCCACACCAGTTGGTCAGGGCCTAAGTAGATACATTCTAATTTGCTAGTCTCAATTGTTGATTATTTAGGTGGCTTTCATTAAGAACTATATTAGCTGTATCTGTTTTAGGGAACCACGACATCTTTTAGAAGCATTTAATTGACTTCTTTTTTATGATAACAGCCAGACATTTTCTTCACTTTTCTTTCTGAGGTTTGTGTGTATGCAGGCCTAGGTCAAGAGGATGTTTTATTGTTCTGGCTATTGGGACTGCAAGGAGGAAGTGTGGTCTTTACAATCAGGGGAAAGTGACAGGAAGAAAGGATTAATGCCTCCACAAGACAGTGCTGTGCTCTCAGCTTCAGGGCTTTCTGATTTGAGTTTTCGGCTGGGTGACCAACCACCTAGGTGTGCCTGGGACTGAGGAGTTTTCTGGATATTGAGACTTGTAGTGCTAAAACCAGGAAAGTCATCAATTAAGTGGGATGAGCTGGTCATCCTAGACAGTAGGGGGACTGAAGAAATTGAGAAAATAACAAATTATGCATATAAGCTAGCCCTATATTATAAAAGCAGCAGTTCAGAGGAAGACTGCTCATGCACTATAATGGAACACTGATTTTTTTTTATTTTAATTTAATTTCTTATTTAATTATGTTTTATTGATCATGCTATTACAGTTGTCCTGATTTGTCCCTCTTTGCTCCTCCTTATCTCACACCCCCACTCCCTCAGGCAGTCCCCACACTATTGTTCATGTCCATGGGTCATGCATATAAGTTATTTGGCTACTCCATTTTCTATATTGTACTTTATATCCCATGGCTATTCTGTAACTACCTACTTGTACTTCTTAATCCCCTCACCTTCACCCATTCCCCTACATCCCTGCCCCCATCTGCCAATCATCAACACACTCTCCATATCCATGATTCTGTCTCTGTTCTTCTTGTTTGCTTAGTTTGTTTTTCAGATTCAATTTTTGATAGATATGAAATGATTTAATGGCATTTCATTGTTCATAGTTTTAATCTTCTTTTTCTTAAATAAGTCCCTTTAACATTTCATACAATAATGGTTTGATGATGATGAACTCCTTTAGCTTTGCCTTGTCCAGTAAGCACTTTATCTGCCCTTCCATTCTAAATAATAGCTTTACTGGGAAGAGCAGTATTGGCTCTAGGTCCCTGCTTTTCATCACTTTGAATATTTCTTGCCAATCTCTTCTAGCTTGCAAAGTTTCTGTTGAGAAATCAGCTGAGAGTCTTATGGGAACTCTCCTGTAGGTATCTCTCTGCTTTTTTCTTGCTGCTTTTAAGATTCTCTCTTTGTCCTAAAACTTTGACATTATAAATATGATGTGTCTTGGTGTGGGCCTCTTTGGGTTCATCTTGTTTTGGACTCTGTGATTCCTGGACTTGTATGTGTATTTCCTTCACCAAGTTAGGGAATTTTTCTGTCGTTATTGTTTCAAGTAAATTTTTAATTTCTTGCTCTCTCTTCTCCTTCTGGTACCCCATGATGCAAATGTTGGTACAATTGAAGTTGTCTCTGGGGATCCTTACACTATCCTCATTTTGGGGTATTCATTCTTTTTCTTGCTGTTCTCATTGGTTGTTTTTTGCTTCCTTATATTCCAAATTGCTGACTTGATTCTTGGACTCATTCACCCTACTGTTGACTCCCTGTAAATTATTCTTTATTTCAATTAATATATCCTTCATTTTTGACTGATTGTTTTTTATCAGTCAAAATATTCGAGGTTCTCAATACGTTCATCAAGCATCCTTATAACCAGTGTTTTGAACTGTGCATCTAGTAGATGTCTTGTCTCCATTCTGTTTTGTTCTTTTTCTGGAGTTTTGTTCTGTTCTTTTTGGGGGGCCATGTTTCTTTGTCTGCTCATTTTGGCAGCCCCCTGTGTTTGCTTCTGTGTATTATGTAGAGTTACTGGCACTCCCTGTCTTCGTAGCATTGCTTAATATAGTAAGTGTCCTGTAGGGTCCAGTGGCACAGCCTGCACTATCAGCCAACCTGGGTAGTTGAGGTTTGCCCTTTGTGTGAGCCTAGCACATGCTCCTCTTGTAGTTGAGGCTCAGCTAATGTTGGCAGATCAATGGGAGGAATTTTTCCAGGCCAGTCAGTTGCAAGGATTGGCTGTGACCACTGACCACCACCCTCTGCCCTCCATGGAAGGTCAACTGTGCAGGGGCAGAGTGGTGCTGCTCTGGAACCCTCCTTCAGATTAGGTCTCCTGGCTGTTTCTGTTCTAGTCATCCTCTCAGGAACCTCCTAAGCCTGTGAACCAATTCCTTCTCCATGAAGTTGCCGAACTAGAGGGCATTTTAAGATATAGGCTCCCTTTTCAATGTCAGACCTCTCCCAAGTTGAGGACTGACTCACCACTTTTTCCAGACATATTTTGGGAAGATAATTATTATCAAAAAGGGAAAACCTCAGCTATTTCTGAGCAAATCAATTTAATTTAAATCTACTGGCTTTTGGCTATAGAATGGATTTGGAACATTACATAGATGTCTTGTGTTTTGTTGAAGTTATATTTCTTGAAAGTGAGAGTGCAGAGGAATAGTGAGAGAGAATCCTTATAACCTCAGACAGACAGAAGAATCAGCTTCAGCACAACCTGATTGCACCTGCACAACAGCATACAAGACATGGTGGGTGGAGTGACCCTCAGTCAA
The DNA here is from genome assembly GCF_021234435.1 of Artibeus jamaicensis. Taxonomy (NCBI): domain Eukaryota; kingdom Metazoa; phylum Chordata; class Mammalia; order Chiroptera; family Phyllostomidae; genus Artibeus; species Artibeus jamaicensis. The sequence goes on along the minus strand of NW_026522030.1, from coordinate 35,734,718 downwards.
CCAGCAGGAGGGAAGGACCCACCAAAGAACAACCCAACAACCAATGAAACCCAATTACATCCAGAGAGCCAACATAAACAGCATGAAGGGCATTCCAAGAGCATCAAGTTCAAAAGATCAAGGAGACTGTGCCATTGAATTTCACAGGTCTCCTAACATAGAAGTTCACACTACAAACTCAAGGAGTCAGACAGATCAACTTAAGAAGCAGAAGGAAACAAGAAGAGTCTCACAAATAATGGGAAGACAAAGAACCCCCAATGGAAAGAAAAGGGGGAATCCTCAGAAAGAGTGTGAAATGAAATAGATGCAAGTAAACTATCAAACATTAAGTTCAAAACAATGGTTATAAGGAACCTCAATGAGCTGAGTGAGAATTATCAAAAACTATAGGGAAACTACAAGGAACTTACTGAATACTATATCAGCATGAAAAAGGACATGGAAACTATCAACAAGAGGCAAGAGGAAATAAAAAACATGAGTGTGCATTTGCCAATACAAAAATTTATGTTTCTTAATCTAGGGAGGTAGCTTGTAAAATTTGCCAAAAGGCTTGTGAAAGTTGGTTAAAGTTTCAAATTTGTGAAGAAAGAAACCTCGGGCTCCAGGACCCCTTCCTCCATCTAATATCTCTCTGGTGACATTCTTTGACTCTGGTGGAACCCAGAGTTATTTTTATGACTGTAACTCCCAGTCCTCTATCTGGAGCAGTTACCTCCTGTTACCGGGTTTCTGACATTTCAGGGGCACCTAGCAGCCCCGTCTAGGCTTTTTTCCTGTTGCTCAGTTCCTTGGACTGAGACATTATTTCCACTATTCATTAACAGTCCTTACAGCTTTTATTGGGGGTCTCAACAGATCTTCTTGCTTGGTATTTAGGACGTTGGATCCTCTTTTCTAGTCTTCTTTTTTTTTTTAATATTTTTTATTTATTTTCTTGGGGGTGGGGGAAGGAGAGAGGGAGAGAAAGTGGTTGCTGCTAGTCTTCTTAAAAGATGTCAGAAGCAAATGTGAAAATCTTGTGCTTTCTCTACAAAAATTAGTAATTCAAATTATGTTTGTGGTCTTTATATGTTCAGTCTTCATATGTATGGCCTGGATATGCTATGTATTTACATGTGGTGCATTTTCCTGCCTCCAGAGGGCATAACTAGGGTGTAATATTTTATTGGCCTAAAGAAATTAAATACTAGTATAAATTAAGCAGGATCCACTGGTTTGGACAAATTATTTGATATCAAAACTGGTTTTAGCCCTGGCTGATGTAGCTCAGTGGATTGAGCATGGGCTGTGAACCAAAGGGTTCCCAGTTTGATTCCAATTCGGCCATATGCCTAGGTTGCAGGCCAGGTCCCCAGTGGGGGCAATGTGAGAGGCAACCACGCAGTGCTGTTTCTTTCCCTCTTTTTCTCCCTCCCTTCCCCTCTCTCTAAAAATAAATAAAATTTAAAAAGCGAACAAATAAAAAACCTGGTTTTAAATGTGATTAATATTTTCTTAAAGTTATTATCAAGTATATCTATTTGTTTTACAATAAGATTTTGTTATAATCTTTTAGTTAAATATATTTTACAATCTTCCCAACTGAGAAATGACTTTGAGTTATTCCAATGGCTCCTGGAACGCCTCAAACATTTATTCTCTCTCCTTATAAAAGAGATATTTTTGAGCAATTAGGCCTATTTATTTATTTCTTTGTTTTTTTAAGATTTTGTTTATTTATTTTTTTAGAGAGAGGGGAAGGAAGGGAGAAAGAGAGGGACGGAAACATCAGTGTGTGTTTGTTTCTTGTGCGTCCCCAACTGAGGACCTGGCCTACAACCCAGGTATGTTGCCCTGACTGGGAATCAAACCAGTGACTCTTTGTTCACAGGCCAGGGTTCAATCCACTGAGCCACACCAGCCAGGGCCAAATTAGACCTATTTAATATGCTCAAAATTACAGGAGAAGCTTTGTCAAACAGAATAATAATAACTATGTTCTATTTGTATGTATATATTTCTATCAAAATAGATGTTCTGGAAATTTCAACCTGCCCTAGCAAGAAACTTGCAAAAAGTTAAAGCCAAGTTCAAACAGAAAACTCTCAGGGCTAACGGGTGTCCAGTGTCTGTGACACTGGACAAGCCAAGGGTGATGGTTCCCTATGGGGACCTAAAGCAGTAGTACTCTGCTTTATGTGAGTTTTGTAACCCATACTTTGGGAATTTATTAATCTTGTCTAATACTCAATGCGCACATCTGACAAGTCCTACACAGCATTTTAAAATCTTGCATACTGTTCGGTCTTTATATATTTTGAAATTGTGTGTTGAATGTAAAAATGTGGGCTCTATATAATTCTTTTATGTCATTTCATAGTAATTATTACTTACCAAGAAGTTGTTATCTTGGAAATGTTATATCTTACAAACAAGCAAAATTCAATTGATAAGTTGTATTATAATCAAATCTATAACCATGTCATTTAAAATTTTATCATTTATAAACAGGTATTATTTAATGCACTTGAAAATGTATCTTTGGAATGGTTCATGAAAAGAACTCTGACTTACTTTAAATTACAGGTATCTCATCAAGTCATATCTGATGTAAGTGAAGATTTATGGAACCCTAAGGAATAACTGGATTCATGAAAATGTAGGCAAATAAGACAAAAAATGATTCAAAATATTGCTAATTTTAAGTCTTCTTGTCTTCCAGATATAAGGAAACTTTTTCTCCTGGAGCAATTTAATAAGTTATACCTTCACAACTAATATTAGAACATTTATGTTTTTCTCCCTATCTAATCCCTCCAGAATTCACCAATTCTTAATGAATGAGTATTATTTTCATGGCAATGTGTTTGTTTGCATAAATCCAATAACAATCTATTCTGTTTACAATAGCACCAGTTTCCAAATGTGGTTTTATTAGCAAGTCTTCGTCTGGAATGCCATGATCAAAGAGTCATGCCTGGACTCTGGACGTCACCAGAAAGTCTTAAAAAATTAAGATTGACTTTCAAAGCACCTTAGAGAAATTGCCTAGTACCTTCCTTGGTTTATGGCAGTCTTTCCAGGTTTAGGAACAAAGGTCGCTTTCCTGAAAGATGGCAAGGAAGGAACCTCAAAGCATTTTGGTGTCCTCAGGAACTTGAGGAATCCACCCAAACTGACAAGTACTTCAGACAAAGCCAGATGGCAACTGTGTGGCTTGCCTTTGCCCTGCATGGCTGACTAAAGCTCAGTGTGAAGGTTCTTTGTACAATTCCAGCAGAGCAGATTCGAAAGAGCCTATATGATCAATTACTATCCTTCTGGTGTTCATACAAAGAATCAGGACATATTGAAACTGGGCTTACTGCATCATTGTCTTTAATAAAATGAGGGTGATTTTAGGGAGAGAAATTGTGTTTCAATGGAAATCACAATGTCCAATTTTCACACACAAACTGAATTAAATCCTGATTTTTCTAGTTTTCTTCCAAGCTAATGTTTCATTTTTCTCTTTCATCCTTTGGCTTTGAATTATTGAGAATTACTGATGTAGTGTCAGCCATACAGAATTTCCCTACTACTCTGCCTTTCCCTTTTTGGGATTTTAAGGCCGATATCTGGTTCTGGTTTTTTTGGATGACTCCTTTCCTAGGTCCTCTCGCAGCTTTTCTCTTTATTGTTGCTTTTGGGCCATGTCTCCTAGGATACCTTATGTCTTTCATCCAACAAAGCATCCAAGCTCTAGGAGACTCCTTTTGCAAATGACCACTGCTACAGCACTCGCCTTTTGGGCTGTCCAATTCCACTCTCTCCCTCTTAATGACCCATACTTGGATCCACAGGCAGGGACAGATAATCTGCAGGAAGCAGTTCCAGAAGAAGAGTCCTTCATTTCTACTCCCCAGAATCAGAACAAGTCCAGGTCATTATGAATAAATCCATCTCAAAAACCAGAGGAGGGGATAACAGGACAAAAGCTACTTCCTCAGACCCTCTTTCCCAGAGCTGGCTGGACCCCTTAAAGCATGACTGACCCTAATTGTCTTATAAGCCTTTATCCTCAGGACTAGAAAATTACTAGAAGTGCCCAAAAGGCACAGAGACTCCAGGAATTTATGAAACAGGGAAACAGGATGCACCAGACTACATCGAGACTAGATGCTGCAACCAAAGATAACATCTGCTGTAGCCCAGCTGAAAGACCCTGCTTCACAGACACCCCATTACCGGATAAAAGCTCACAGCCCCTACCCCTGAGGGCTGGTGCCAGTGCATATCTCCGAATGTAGCCCTTTCTCTCTCTCAGGAAAGTAAAAAACTTCTACTCTCTACACTTTCTTCCCTCTGTGAATTCTTTCACAGCCTGTGGTGACCACCCTAACATTGACCATAGTCTCTTGGTTCTTAACCCAGAGCTTTTCCCACTAAGCCATGCCACACTGCCGTTCCTTGCTACTTCGCTCGAGTATGTAATTTTCTCCCCCTGTACAACTGAAAATAAATCTAAGACGTTAATTTAGGTATGAGGAAAATTAGAATTGGAATTGTTTGTGGATAAACAGAAGGGCTAAAATATTGGCCTCAAGGTAAAGAGAAGTACTTTGGGGTCCAGATTGACCTCCAGTGGTGGGGCCCCTAGTAATTCTGTAAATTATGCTTCCAGAACATAGGTTAGGACACATTCTGCAGCTAGCAGAAACTGAAAATGAAACTTGTCTATAAGGTTTGCAGCCCTAAATGACCTTTTCGCTTTGCTTGAACTTATGCTGGTTGAGATCCTGTGTTTGCTAAAGGTTGAAGAGTCCCAGGTGTGACCACAAACAGCCGTAAGAGTTTGAAGGACATAGAAAACAGGCAGATGCAACTCCAGGTATGCCGAGAAAGGTGGAAGAGCTTGGGAAACAGAGAACAGTAACGTATTTAGCGACCAATTAAAAGTACAGGGCTGGAATCCTGACTCCTCTAGCTCCTTCCTTCATTTCCCGCCCCCTAGCTGGGTGACAGCCACCGGACTAAAAGAACTGTAACGTAAGCGGTGATTTGAGAGAAAGACCACACCCACCGGAGCGGGGAGTCAGCTCCCGGGAGGAAAATCTTACTGGCATCCAGGAGGCAGGGAGCCAGCCCCTGGGCGCGGCCTGCAAGGGGGCCAGTGATCGCTGAGGAAAGCGGGGGCAGGACCAGGCCAGAGCTAGTGCCCGCTCAGCAGCCACCTAGAGTCGCAGGAGCTCTCCCAGCGCCTCCACCCCGGTGCGCCCTTCTTGGTCCGCGGACCCCGCGCAGCGCTCGGTCGCTGATATGTGTGCCGCCGGGATGTCACCCCTGGCTCATATCTTCCGAGGGACATTCATCCACTCCACTTGGACCTGCCCCATGGAGGTGCTGAGGGATCACCTCCTTGGCGTGAGCGACAGTGGCAAAGTAAGCGGACAAGGGGTCTGGCGCAGCCTGACGGGCGGGCGGACAGGTGAAGGGAATCTCTCGCGGTGCCCTGCGAGCCCAGAGTTCGCTCCCTGGGAGCGAGCGCTGAGGCTCTGGATTGAACTTGAGTGCTCGCCAGCTGGGGAACGCCGGAAGAATTCTGGCGTTAGGTCCGTGGGTTGGCCCTGGAGTACCTGCGCCCAGAGGCCGGGAGTCCCAGAGGCTGGGAGCCATTGGTTGGACAGCCGTCCAGGCTGTCGTGGGAGAGGGAGCAAGGCTATACCCTCGCAAATCTTGAGAGATTATTAATAGACTAGAACCTTGCGTCACTCATCTTTGCATGTTTGGCGCCAGGCACAGTGCCTGGCACAGGCTAGGCGCTACGTAAAATTATTGTGAAAGGAATAATAGAGGAGGGAAAATTTGATCAGTGTTATTGAGTCCTTTGTACGCGTAGAATAAGAAAAGTATTGATTTCACTCACATGATCATTCAACAGATAATATACTTACTAATAATGATTCAAATGGAACAGCTTGCAATGCTGGAAAGGATAGTCTAAGAGACTGCCTCACTCCCCTAACGCACACCCATAGCCATTTGCATCAAAGCAAGCAGCTCCATTTTAAGGTGCAAAATGTCTTCTATGAGTGTGTCTTCTACACTTCCTTTTCCAAAATCAGGATTTCTACAAATGGCACGGACAACTTAATGTCTAATACTTACTGTTCCATGCTCATCGGTGGTAACTTTATCAGTAGTGGCCTGGCCAGTGAAAGACATGTGTTTTTAGGGGAAGAAAATAGAGATGGGGGTGGGATGTTTTTGAGCTTTCCCCCACCAGTTTGGTTAGCAAAAGTACAGTTATTGTGACTTGTCAGTTTGAAGCTACTATTCCTCAATAAAGATTCTTCAGAGTCAGTGACAGTTTTGAATTGTAACTCTTGTATTTGGCAATAAATAAATGCTGGTTTCCTATTTTCTTGTGGTGCTTAAAAAAATATTCTCTGTGCATATTCAGGGAGTTTGCTATTATGTTTCCGAGATGATCAAACTCTCAGAGCTCCCCCAAATGGGAGGCCGCTAAGCTCCAATACTGATGAGTTATTGCCTGTGTACTGGACCCCCCAAAGTTCGAGAGAACCCTTAGGCTCAAGGCAAGTCATAAGAAGCAAAGGAACAGAAACCGCTTAACTGGGGAAAGATCAGAGGTGTTTGCCTAACCACAAGGAGCTGTTCAACTCAGGATTATTTTTAAAGATTTTATTTATTTATTTTTAGACAGCAGGGAAGGGAGGGAGAAAGAAAGGGAGAGAAACATCAATGTGTGATTCCCTCTCTTGTGTCCCCTATTGGGGACCTGACCACAATCCAGGCATGTGCCCTGATTGCCAAACTGGTGACCATTTGGTTCACAGGTCAGCACTCAATCCACTGAGCCACCCCAGCTAGGGCTCAGGATTCTTTTTTTTTTTTTAGATTTTATTTATTTATCTTTACAGGGGAAGGGAAGGAGAGAGGGATAGAAATATCAATGTATGGTTGCCTCTTGTGTGTCCCCTGCTGGGAACTGGCCTGTAACCCAGGCATGTGCCCTGACTGGGAATCAAACTGTGGTTGCTTAGTTCCCAGGCCCGCGCTCAATCCACTGAGCTACACCAGCCAGGGCTCAGGATTCTTTTTACAAATTAATTTCCCATCTCCAGAGTTTTAATTAGTAGGATAGCAGCCAAGAGAGTAAGTTTGAGGACTGGCTTTAACCAGTGGTAAAGAATAAGAAAAGGAAGTAATTTACCTAGAAAAATTACTTTTGCTAGGTGTCATACAGAAGAAGAATAAAAGAGTATACTGGATATGCAATTAGTAGTTGAGTCAGAAAGTCTGTTCCTAACTGAGGAACATACTGAAGTAATAAATTTAGAAAAATGTCATTCCCCCACAAGATAAAATTAACTAGGGATTGGATACAAAGATGAGTTAATGGACTGTTTTCGATTTATGGTATAAAATGTCCCAATCAATTCAGTGATCACCGAGTTGATTGGGACATTACTGCTCTGCTCCTAGATGCAAGCAGTTGATGTCTAACTGCGTGTAAAGGAAGATCTGTCATATATACGTCAAGCCTTGATAGCCCTCATTTTGAAGGTGGGAATGCCTTGCCTTTAGAGTTGCTAAGATAAATATCTTATTTACTTAAACATTTCAAGATTCTAAACAGAAAATTTTACCCTAACAAAATAAATAAGTATGAGGAATCATCATGATCTTTACATTTTTACTGAGCTCTGAAAGCTATTCTCAAATCTTGAGATGAATTAGAAATATCTAGGGGTGCTTGTTAAAATGCTGGTTCCAGGGCATCATCCTCAGAGAATCTGAACCTGTAAGCCTGAGTGAGCCGCAGGAAGTGGTATTCCAACAAAGGTGCCAGGAGATTCCAACATAGGTACTGGGTGGATTACATTTTGGGCAACAACAGTATGTAGGTTGTGTGATGGAACCAGTTGTGTGGGGTCTTGGGAGCTTAGTTCTCCACTTCAAGCTCAGGTCTGGGGTAGCATCTCAGAGAGAGGGGACATAATTTCCTCTGACCGTCTCCCTCTCCATTCTAGACCTCATCCCTTATTTCATATAACTTTATTTATGCCCAGAGAAAGATAATAACTCACTACTTGTAAGCCATTAATTAAAGCTAATTCAAAAGAAAGTTAATTAAAATTAACTCTCTAGTCAACATTATAGTATCGGACATTTTGAATTCAGAGTTAGTTTTTCTTGTTTGGGAAGTTTCTCATTTCTCTAACAACTTTAAATGATAGCCTCACTGGATAAAGTAACCTTGGTTGTAGGTTCTTGCTTCTCATCATCTTGAATATTTCACACTGCTGGCTTCTGGACTGAAATGTTTCTGTTGAGTAATCAAATGCCGGTCTAATTGGTGCTTCCTTGTATATAACTACCTGCTTTTCTCTTGCAGCTTTTAAACACAAGGATTCTCTCCTTGTGTTTAAGCCTTCTTGTTTTGATTATGATGTGTCTCAATATGGGCCTCTTTAGAACCACGTCGTTTGGGACTCTCTGAGCTTCCTAGATTTGTGTGATTTTTCCTTCACCAGATTAGGGAAGTTTTTGGTCATTGTTTCTTCAAATAGGTTCTAGATCCCTTGCTCACTCTCTTCTTTTGGTATTCCCATGAGGTAGATGTTGTTACATTTCACGTTGTCTGAAATGTTTCTTAAGCTTTCCTCATATTCTTAAAATTCTTTTTTCTTTTTTCTGCTCTGCCTGGGTATTTTTTCCTACTTGTTTTACAAAACACTGACTCTATCCTCTGCTTTAACTAACCTATTATTTATTCTTTTCAGTGTATTATATTGCATTCTTTATTTCTGACTGGTCCTTTTTTTTATGGTTTCTATGTCTTTTTTCATGATATCAAGTATCCTTATAATCATGACTTTAAACTCTCTGATAAATTGCTTGCCTTAATTTCATCTAACTCTTCTGGAGAATTCTCTTGTTCTTTCACTTGGGGGTCTGTTTCTTTGTCTTCCCATTTTGGATGCTTCTTTGTATTTTCCACCTTCGATGTTAAACTAATCAGCTGTTAAACCAATCAGTGGTTAATCTGATCAAACTGAGCTGTAATCCATAGTCAGGCTTAAGCACCACCAGGTGAGGCAGGGCAATTCCTTTGGGCTGGGCTATTGCTTCCCCTCAGGCTGATGCCACTTGGAGGGGACTGCTCTGCCTGAGAAAGGTGGCCTCTGCTCTGTGGGAAATGACTCAGCACAGGGATCCTGGTGGCTGATCCTTCAGTTCTCTCCCAAGAGCCACCAGCCCCAGATTCTCCTCTGGCGTCTGTAGTCCACTCTGCCCTGCCTCTGCTGGAGTCCAGGGTGAATGGCTGCAAATGAAATTTTGTGCATTGGCTCTTTCAAGAGGCTCTCTGCATGTCCAGCCATCTTTCCCTGGCGGAGAGAAACCCTGCTGCTTTTCACAGCTGGATGTTATCTGGGTTTCTTTCTGGCTCTGGTGCTGTAGTCTGAGAAGCTCAGCTTGGGGCTTAGACCCCACACTGCTCAGGCTCCCACCCCCACCCTAGCTGCTGAAATATTCCTCTAGAACTTCAGCTGCCACTCATGGGAGCCCAGCCAGCCCTCTCACATCTCCTTACACTCTCTACCAGTCATATTGTTGTGAAATTGTTTCTTACATCTGTCCATGGTTGTAAGACTTCTCTTCGGATAGTGTTCAGTTGTTTATTCTCAATGATTTCTCTATAATTTAGTTATAATTCCAGATTGGTCCTGGGAGGAAGATAGTATAGCTTCTAATTAGTCCTCCACCATCTTGGGTCTTCCCCAGCATTAGTTTTTCTACTCAGGTGGCATGTGGCTTTTCAAAAGAAAGACTCCACCATGTATAATTTATTTGCAGATATTTAATTAATCTTAAGGCACTGTTTGCTCAAATAGTACTAAATTGCTAGATTCTTTCCACATGCCACAGGGTCAGGTTGACTTTAAAGATATATAATGATGCCTTGGGCCTCTCAGTGCACACTTAAGTGGAGGCAAGAGCAGGGAAGAGAATTATTTTGGAGATAATGTGCTGAGGTGGCAGGAGAAAGTTTTGTGGAGAAACGAAGTTGGTCTTCACTGTTTATCTTCTCTGAGACCATGGGAGAAATACTTTACCATTCTGAGCCTCAATTTTCTCATTTGTAGAATCAGGTTTCCTTTTCTAAATATTCAATGAAATAGCATGAAAATGCCTGGCACTTATTGGATAATTAACACATACATGTTCATTCTGTCCCCTTCTTTTGCTCTGCCCCTCAGTAGAGCAAATTCTCTACCTATTGCTTACTGCAGCTATTTTGCATATTTCCATGTGGTAGCATCCATGCAGGACAATATGGAGAAGGAAGACATAGGCTGGGATGAACCATGTGGAGAAAAAAGAGAGGTCACCGAACCTCAGCTGTGCAGCCTCATTGCTCATGTCATTGACCCGCTGGGTCAGAAAGATACATCTGAGAAGGAAGATTTAAAGAGCATTTGCTTCCAGGTTGGATAGCACATTATTTCCAATATCTCTTTCAGTTCTCATGGTGTCATTCTTCCCGGTTACAGATGGGGAAGTTGAGACTGGAGAAATCATGCATTCAGAGATGTCTGTGGAGCTGGATCTTGAATTCACAGGGGCCAAAGCCCATGATCTCTTCACTATAGCAGACTGCCATTCTGAGGCACAGGCCCTGACCTCAAAGAACTTGCCTTTCTAGCAAGGGAGTTTAGCCTTTGGCCTGTGATAAAAGTAGACAGATTCCTGAGCCAAAGTCTGGGCTCATTGTTGGAGATACATTGATGAATGAAACATACAAACTCTGCTCTCTTTTTGCAGGGTTGATAACTAATGATACATTAACAGAAAATGGAGAAGGAGAGAAGGCTTTCCTAAGTATGAAATGACACTTAAATTGTGATATGAAATATGAATAGAAATGAAGTAGGTAAGGCAGGAGGTGAGGAAGAGTCTTCTAGGTAGAAGAAACAGCATGTGCAAAGGCCCTGGGGTAAAAAAGAGTGAAAGTATCAAGGTAGTTAGAGTTCAAAGATATAGAATGTATGACTGGAGAGGTAGGCAGGGCAAGATCTTGGAGGGCATAAGGAGTAGTGAGAGAGATTGTGTCATGACCAAATTTTGCATTTTTAAAAGATCACTCTAGCTAGAATGAAAAATGTGCTGGAGAGGAGTTGATGCAGGCAGGAGATTAGATAGAAGCCTGTTATGGTAGTTTAAATGAAATAGCTTATGCTTTAAAAGAGGGAAGCAGGGTAGTATATCGATTAAGATATGAACTCTTAAGTGTGCTTCTCTTACAACCTCTGAATTTTACCAAGTTACTTAACAAATCTATCTCCAAGTTTCCTCATGTAGTATAGTAATACTGTTACAGAACAGATGGCGGGGGGGGGGAGTTGAATGATATAAAAGACACCCCCCTTTTGGGGGGGTTCCTCCCCACCTACTGGATTTATTTTGCCTGCTGCCTGAGGAAAGATTTCCCTTAATACCAGAGATCTGTTGGGAACCGCTCTGCCTGGTTTCAGGAGTTGTGACTGCCCCCCCATGGCTAAGGCTGAGTGAGCGACCTCCGACCTCCGGAATGCGAGCCACTAAAGAGACAAAACTCATCCCCTGCCCCCAATGCTTGGTCAGTTAGACTATGATGAGTACGACCCCTCAGAGTGGGGGCAACCTAAGTCAGACACAATCACTTGGGAGGCCTTCATGGAAGGACTCGAGGGGCTGCAACAAAGAGGGATTGATGGGCCCTCACCCCCTGGCTATTCTGACATAGCCTGAGTCCCCATTTCCATCTGGGAGAAGCGCTTCCTAGCTCTAATCCATTTAAGCCTAAAAACCTCTGATGGAGAAGGCGGTGCAGCCCTGGGCTGGAAAGGCGGGTTCTCCGGGTTATCAGGCCTAAGGAAGAATATGTAAAGTCTTGTGAAACCTGCTTTGTTTAGAATGCTCTCATTTGAATAATAAGGGTCCAAGCAAGAAGTTTGTTCCCCAAAGCTTTATGGCTCTTTAGCTATCTGACCCTGAATGAGAATAAGCCCTCATAGTTATTTGAATGCTGTCTATTGTTTGATCCTTGTGCAAATGAACCCAATAAAAACCCCTTGAGGAAGGGGCTCTTGGCCCTTCTCCTTTGAGGGATTGGCCACCTTTCCTCCCCAAGCAGATCATGTTTTGGTAGTTTCACTTTCATCTGTGGCGGATGGGGGGACTTTGTCGGAAAAGTTGCCCCCACAGAGATCAGTGAAAAGGAAAAGAATTTATTATTTATTTGAAATAATACAAACTAAAGTTTTCCACAAATGCACACAGTCCTCCTGGCACCCTCCATGTGGCAAAAGGGAGCACTTCCAAAGCCTCGTAGTCCTGACACTCACCCGAGCTGTGTGGTCCTAACGAGACACGTGGTCCCAAAAAGAGAGATGCCAAATGGCTGCCACGCCTCTGTTTAAATCCCAGCACCAATCTTCTTCTGCAGCCTCTTTTCTGGCTCCTCCCACAACTGGCCACAACTGCCCACAACTGCCAGCATTCTGGGCAGGTGTGTCCTTGTGGTGTGGAGCCAGTCACCTCCAAGCTCTTCTCGACCCCATTACAAATCCCTATTTGGGCCCCCCTCTTGGGCCTGCACCCTGTTACAATACTATATAGTATTACTATACTGTATGAGGAAACTATGGTAATAGTATAAACTATTAGTATAGTCTCCCTCATAGGGTTGTTAAAAGCATTAAATAAATTAATAACTGTAAAGTGCATAGATTAATGCCTTGCATGTAGCATATGCCCAATAAACATCAGAAGTTATTATCAGCAATGAAGATGGAGAGAGGTGGACTAAACTGGTAGCTATTTAGGTCAGCTGGATTTGATGATAGGGTTGGAAAGATGTCTGTGAATGCATTAAATCATATGGTGGGATACAGATTGGCTGGTGATAGGGAAAGCATGATGAAGGAAGCCAAGATTGAGCTGAACGTTAAAGAATACATAGAACTTGGCCATTCAGAAATGGATTAAATAGCTCTGGTAAAGGAAATAAGTCAATATTCTTTAATTCCCCAACCTGCTGGGACCTGAGACTGAATCACCATCTTGTTTTGCCAGGAGTTCTCGCAGTGTAAATCACAAATCTTAGTGGTTCTGTATCATCATTTCCTTCTGCTTGGGCAGGTGAAGACCCATCTTCCCACCAAGCTCAGGATCTTAGAATATCATGTGAACTTGAAGAGGGAATTTGGGAAAAGTCTTGGAGGAGTTTTTTCCCTCTGAGACTCCTTCTGAGTCTGCCAAGTCAGAGATTTGCTTTCATTAGAAACATATGTTCATGCCTAAGTATCATGTTATTATCTTGTAAATTCCTGTTTTGTGGAAGGCAATTGTTTTGTTCAAAATGCTCCCAGCAGGCACTGTCGGTTACCCACTCAATAGCTATAACACTGGCTTCCTTTTTAACACTTCTGAATTTGATCTTCCTGTAATATAGTTGGCTTGCAGATACAACATGGTATAAGCCAGTCTTGGTAATCATAATCCAATTTGCTGGATACTTCTTTTCTCAGCTTTCTGGTAGCTCAGGGTGGCCAATGATGGCATCTGATATGCAGGAAGTCAGCTTAAGGTTTCTTGGAAATATTTCTCTCCCTAATCAGTGGACACAGATGTGGGAAGAGAAGTTCTTTGTTTTTTTGGGTGCTCTCACGTGAGGAGTGGAGCTGCTGCTGACACTGTTGGAGACAATAAGGGAACAATTGACAGGATTTCAGGGGCACAAACCTAGTCCTTCTTTGAATATCATTGAATAGTTACCTATCCCTGGAACTGCCTATTCCTTTTAGACTTCTTTTGGGAGATAATGTACAATAATATCTTCATTATCAACACCTCTGTTAATTGCAGCCCAGAGCACCACTACTGGTTACCCTGCTTTTTCAAAGAATTATATTGTTTTCCAAAGGAGTGCTAGCTGCCTTCTCTTTTCCCATTTCTATCTTTTCGTTATTGGCCACACCTGTCAGTGTCTTTCGAGGCACCCACATCTGCAGGCAAACCCAGCCAATTTTCCTCTGGGGTATCTTCTTGCATAACTTTTTCTTTGCCATTGGCTCTGTCCAGCCATTCATTGTTTCTTGCCTAAAATATTACAGGAGCCTCCTAACTGCTTTCTCTTCCCATTCTAATGTCTCCTCCACATTACTGATAGTTTCTTTCTTGGAGCATAGGTAGTATTATGTATCTCCTTTTGCAACCACGTGTTGCTCTCTATTGCCTCTGTGGTCCACATGCCCAAGGAAGACATTCTAGGCATGACATTATTTGGCTCCAGTCTGTTATTCTAATACCTCCTCCTGCTCCATCCTTCTTTCTGACAAATGGGAGTAGGATTACCATGACTGGTTTTCACCACAAGGGACCCACGAGCCAGGGATTATCTATCCATGCCATTTTCTTACTGTTACCCAGCACATCATGCCCCTTATGCCTCCTCTTTGTTGGTGTCAATCTCTCAGCTTGGAATAGTCCTCCCTTTTGTTTTATTTTCTTTTTATTAAACTAAATCATTTAAAATATATTTTATTGATTATGCTGTTACAGTTGTCCCAACTTTTTCCTCTTTGCCCCATCTACCTAGTACCCCCCTTCCCTTCAGCAGTCCCCCTGCCCCCACTTAGTTCATGTCCATGGGTCATGCAAATAGGTTCTTTGGCTTCTCCATTTCCTATACTGTTCTTAACCTCCCCCTGTCTATTTTTGTATCTACCAATTATGTTTTTTAATCCCTGAACATTTTCCCACATTCTCCCCCTTTCCCCTCCCAGCTGATAACCCTTCAAATGATCTCCATATCTACGATTCTATTCCTGTTCCGGTTGTTTGCTTAGTTAGGTTTTGTTTTTGTGATTCAGTTGTTGATAGTTGTGAATATGTTGTCATTTTAATGTTCATAGGTTTCGATCTTCTTTTTCTTAAATAAGTCCCTTTAACATTCCATGTTATAATGAGTTGGTGATAATGAATTCCTTTAGCCTTACCTTGTCTGGGAAGCACTTTATCTGCCCTTCCATTCTAAATCATAGCTTTGCAGGATGGAGTAATCTTGGTTGTAGGTCCTTGCTTTTCATCACTTTGGATACTTCCTGCCAGTCCCTTCTTGCCTGCAAAGTTTCTTTTGAGAAATCAACTGATAGTCTTATGGGAACTCCTTTGTTGGTAACTCTCTTCTCTTGCTGCTTTTCAGATTCTTCATATTTTACCTTTGGCATTTTAATTATGATGTGCTTTGGTGTGATCTTCTTTAGGTCAAACTTCTTTGGGACTCTCTCAGCATCTGTTTATTCCTTTGAAAGTTTATTTCCTTTGCCAGATTGGGGAAGTTTTCCTTCATTATTTTTTTAAATAAGTTTTCAATATCTTGCTTTTTCTCTTCTCCTTCGGGTACCCCTATGATTTGAATGTTGGTACATTTAAAGTTGTCTCAGAGGTTCCCAAGCCTCTCCTCATTTTTTTAAATTCTTCTGTCTTATTCCTGTTCAGATTGAATGTTTATTTCTTCCTTTTGTTTCAAATTATTTATTTGAACACCAGGTTTCTTCCATTCATTGTTTGTCCCCTATATATTTTTCTATATTTCACTTAGCGTGTCCTTCATTCCTTTCTTTATTTTGTGGCCATATTCAATGAGTTCTCTGAGTATCCTGATTACTGGTGTTTTGAACTCTTTATCTGATAGAGTGGCTATCTCTGTTTCCTTCAGTTCTTTTTATAAGGTTTTGCTCTGTTCTTTCATTTCAGCCATATTTCTTTGCCACCTCAATTTGATGGCCTCCCTGTGTTTGTTTCTGTGTACTACATAGAGCTCCTTTTACTCCCTTTCTTAGTAGCATAGCTTATGTAGCAAAGGCATCTGTAAATTGTGTGGGGTGGAGCCTGTTCTGTGGCTTTGTGAGGGGAGGTACTTAGAAAAGGGACAATGCCACTGCCTGGCTTCTGGAGGCCTGTCTGGCACTTGCCCTGCTTCTGGTCAGATCACCTACCTCCCATATGTGACTGGTGTCCTTCCAGCTGCTGTTGTGGGGTTTGTGTACACTTTAAGCCTGTGTGGTTGCTTTAAGTGGTGAAAACCTGGCCGTTTTTCTGCTGCCTGACTCCCCCTAGTTTTTACAGCCAGAGGTAATAGGGGGTTATCTTCCTGGTGCTGGAACCCTGGGCTGTGCAGTCTGGTCTGGGGCTGTGACAGTTCTCTCCCGAAGTATCCCTCCTGATTTTTATCTACCACATGTGAATGTGGGACCATGTATTCAGCTGCCGCTGCCTCTCTGCACCACACCACTTTTCCCCACTGTCTTAGTGACTCTGCCCCTCCTACTTGTCTGGATGAAATGGCTTCTTTAATTCCTTGGTTGTCGGACTTCCATACAGCTAGATTTTCTGACAGTTCTGGGTGTTACTTGTTTTGGATATTTTGTTGTAATTCTTTCTATGGTTGTGTGAGGAGGTGGAATGTAGGTACTTACACCTCCATATTGACTGGAAGTCAGTCCTACCTTTTATATCCTCTTTTCTACTTCACCTTTGCAAAAATGAAATCCTGTTCTCCGAGGCCCACTTCTGATGTCTCTTATTCCCAGTGGCTTCCCCAGCCATTATCACCTGGTTAGAATAAATTACCCTTTGTCATTCCATGAAATTTGGCATATATATCCTAACCAGTGTCCTAGTGGTTAAAAGCATGGCTTTTAAAGTCAGAGTGTGTGGATTCAAATCCCAACTCTGATACTCATTTGGATAGTTTCCTAACATAGCTGAGACTTGGCATTCTCATTCTTAAAATGTGGACAATCATAGCACCCTGGAGAAGTTGTGAGGCGGATGAGATAGTATGTGTAGAGCACACTCAGATTCTTCTTAACCTGTTTTTCTTTGATCCATTAATCTCCTTGCTTCCCCCTGTGATTATTGCAATTTCTGCATACACACCTTTTTTGACAGCATGGATGGACCTGGACATTATTATGCTAAGTGAAATAAGCCAGCCAGAGAAAGACAAGCACCATATGATCTCACTTATATGTGGAATCTAATGAACAAGATAAACTGATGGACAAAATAGAAACAGAGGCATGGACACATGGAACGGATGGACAGCTGTCAGGGATGGGGGGACTAGATGAAAGGTGAAGGGATGAGCCAAAGAACATATATGTATAACCCATGGACACAGGCAATAGTATGGTGATAGCCAAAGGGAGAGGGGTGGGTGCTGGGTGGGGACAGGCAAAGGGTAAGGGAGAATGGGGACATCTGTAATAGTGTCAACAATAAAAATAAAAGAAAATAAATGACATTAAATAGTAAATGACCTCAAAATGTTAAAACCTCAGCTCATCTAATCTTATACCTCAAAATAGGTCTATTTCACTTGTACCATTCATCTTTTGTTTAAATGTTTTTAGTGATTCATATACTAGAAATGTATTGACCTAATAATGTAACTTTTTAATTTCTAAAATTTTAAGATCATCAATGTCACCCATACCCATAAAATAATTGGAAAGTCCAATATCAGTCACTTTGGGACTTCTCTTCCCTTTCTTTCCACTCTATAAGATTCCCAGAGCATTTTATGATCAAACTATTCAATCATTCCCAGATATTGATTCACTATTTGTTATGTCCCAGGTCCTGTTCTTGTTTGGGGGCTACAGCTTGTTCTTTGGGAACAAGACAAAGCTGCTATCCTCATGGAACTTTCAGTTTTGAAAAGGAATCTTTCATATGTGCAGTTCTTAAATAAAGATAACTCTTATCTCTAAGTCCATGGTCACCATGGCTGCCCTGTTTTTTATGGCCAGTGATGCTGCACTTGGGTGCTGAGCCCAATCATCTGTCTGCCATTACTACTCCATCCTGTCCTGGCTGGATATGGCCTTCACCGGGCAGCTCCGGGACAGCTCTACACTGCTATGCTCAGCTTGTTCAAGAACAATACTGAGTCCTGTGGTCACACTGGTCTTAACAGTTAGCTTCCCCTCTAGAGGAGAGCAATGTTTTATTCTTTTCTGGTGCATCCAAGTTACTAAGAGAGCAAAGTACAAGATAAATTCTCATTCAACTACTGGTCATTCAACTACAATGGCAACTTTTTATGAAGAATTCCGTGGTATATTTAAATTATAATCTAAATAGTTTGATCAGTTAAAATATTAGTAGCACATCTCATATTAAAAAGTTGTGCATTAGATACAATAAGATGAATAAAAAGGAAGTAAATTTTGTGTTCAAGTCTTCTTGCATTGCATCTGGCTTCTGTCCTGATGACACTGGATTATAAACTTGTAGACAGGAGGCACACTGATGGTGATATTGGTCATATTAACAACTACAATGTTATTGAACATTTATTTTGTGCTAAGTCCCATGCTGAGTGCTTTTGCAAAGCACAATTCTCCTGACTGCTTTATAAAATGAAACAGTTCTTATTTTATAGACAAGAAAACTGAGCTACAGAGTGTTAATCTTAGCCCTGAAATTAATATCTGATGACTATACCTCAAATAAACTTTCTTTCTTCTAAAACCATTGTGTAACTCTTTGTTTTTAAATAGTCAAGTAACCAAGTTACAGTAGCTTCCCTCACTTAACCCGTTAATACAGATTTAATCCCTAAGATTAAAGGTAAGGACAGATTTATCTCTTTTGATACATTTTCTAAACTTGAGCAATAAATGATGATCTTCTCCCAGAAGGTCTTGTTTCAGCATGACTTTGAGTTACTTCCTGCCTTCTTAAAAGCTGCAAAGTTTTCCTTTGTGAAAACATTATTAGTTGAACATATATCACATTAATTTAGTAACTCTAAAGGATAAATTACTTTAAATTTAACTTTTTTAAACTTTCAGAGCATCTTTATTGATATCAAAATCGGTATGATGTTGATTTCTTTTTTAATGTTTTATTGTTTATGCTGTTACAGTTGTCCCATTTCCCCCTTTCACCCCCTTTTCCCCCATCCAGCCCATCCCCCACTGAAATCTGTTTTTTTAAACCCTTTTGACTATTGAAGTTGGTGCCCCTGCATGTGAAAAGCTCATTTTCCCATGAATTAGTGATTTATGCACTGTTACCTCAAGCTATTTCCCAGTGAATACCTATTGAGTCTTCTTGGCACTGCCCTGTTGAGGTTGACTTCACCTGGGCAGGACCTGTCTCTACAGTCTAAATGCTCTTTCTCTTCTCCACCTGTTAGTGATTTTTTAAAACTACTTCGACAGCATGAACCCTCCTCAGGAAACCTGACCTACTTGAAAGTCTTTACTTGTTGGCAGGCTATTGATTCATGAGTTCAAAAAAAAAAATCTTTGAAAGCTAAAGCAATTACAAGGTAATTCTAATGTAAAGTGAGTTCATTTAGGCTTACATATGATGTAGGAATTTTAAAACCCTGAGGTGCCCAAACAACTTAAACTGACAGACAAATATATGGTATGACCATTCAGCTCCCTCTATACATATGTAAAACACACTTCTGGAAGTCCATGTTAAAACTAAAAACCTAAATAATACTTATTTTTACCTTTCACTTTATAACTTTTTCTTTTGTTTGTCTTGTTTTACTTTTATAATTTAACATAAAATTCACCATTTGAAAGTAATGTAATACATAACAATTTAGTGTTATGTATTACATTAGCAATGTTGTACAACCATCACTACTATCTGGTTCCAAAATATGCTCGTCAACCCAAAGGGAAAGCTATTAATGATAAAGCAGTTATTCCCTATTCTTCCCCGCACCGCCACCCCTAATTTGCTTTCTGTCTCTCTGGATTCACCTATTCTGAATGTAGATCATATAAATGGACATATACTATATGTGATCTTTTGTGCCTGCTGTTTTTCATTCAGCATAATGTTTTCAAGGTTCACCCATGTTGTGGCATGCTTGAGAACTCCATTCCTTGTTATGGCTGAGTAAAGATCTATTTGTTGTACAGATATACCACACTTTATTTATTTATTCATTCATTAATCAATGGACTTTTGAATTGTTTCCACCTTTACCTGTTGTCAGTAGCTATTAACATCTGAGTGCAAGTTTTTAATACTAATTTACGCTTTAAAATCTTTTTATGGCTCTTTATTGCTTAACTATGGGATAAATTTGGGCCTGGCCTTGCTGTTTGCCCGTTTCTATATAGTTTATGACTTTGTGCCTTTATCTCTGCTGCTCCTTCACCTTTTATCTGCTGGATTAATACCTTTGAAGACCAATTAAATGCCACTTTCTCAATGAAGTCATCACTTACCTCGCCTCTGCCTTTCTGTTGACAGGCAGAGCTAAACCCGAGCTCCTTTGTGCCCCACTTTCTGCCTGGCACCTCTTTATCTCATGAGTCTCCCATGAACGTAACTTTGAAGGCAGGGGTTGTGACTATCACTTTTAGATCCACAATTCCTAGCACATAAATGCTGCTTGGATGATTTTTACCACAAGATAACCAGGTTGAAAAAATTCACTTTTGGAGCCAGCAAAATGTACGGCCAGCTAAAAATATTTTCCAAATAACCAATTATTAGAATAAGAACTCTGGGTTTTTCTAAAAGGGAGCTTAATAGAACATATTTGCCCACTGGGAGCTGTTAATTAGTTTCTCTGTATTATTTAACCTGGGAGTTGTCTTCCTCCTGCCATTTGTAGGGTGGTCTCATGTATGTTCTAATCCTTTTTTGAAGTTCAAAACACAAAAGCCACTCCAGGTCCTTAGCCTGGTGGGGCCTTGTGAATGTCTTTAAGCTTCAGCATGGTGTGGACCGATTAGCCTTGTGTAACTAGTGTGCTTGGAGTTCATAGGAAATGATAATAGCTGGTAAGGACTGAGGACTTCCAGAAGTTGGTTAGCAATAAATGGTGAGCAAAAGAGGTGCAGGTCCTGCCTTATTTTCACTCAGAGTCAGTAATCAAATAAGCATCGTATGTATATAGTTTCTAAAGAGGAAAAATGCAAAGTGCTATGGAAGTGGGAAACCAGAGGACATGGCTTATCGTTTTTTTAATTTGCATTTTTTAACTTTTTTTTAGAGAGAGGGGAAGGGAGGAAGAAAGAGAGGGTAAGAAATATCAATGTGAGAGAGAAACACGGACTGGTTGCCTTCCATACTTGCCCCACACTGTGACCAAACCAACAACCCAGAAATGTGCTCTGACTGGGTATCAAACCAGTGACCTTTTGGTATGTGGGATGATGTTCAACCAGTTGAGTCACACTGGCTGGAGCTGAACTTGTCTGATTTTGAGGAGATAAATACTATTGGGTTGGCCCAAAAGTTTATTTTTTTCTTCTTAAGGTGGGTCTCATAGCGCTTAGTTGTCTTTAACTTCATTTGAAACTATTTTGTTAGATTGTATTTTGACAGCTGTCATATCAGTGGGCACTTAGAAAAACTTATCAAAATTGGGGAATTTTTGTGTAGTCACTTTAATATTGAAGATGGAAGAAAATAAGCAAAATTTTCAGCATATTATGCCTTAGTATTTCAAGAAAGGTAAACACAACTGAAATGCAAAAAAAGATTTGTGCAGTGTATGGTGAAGGTGCTGTGACTGATCAAAAGTGTCGAAAGTGGTTTGTAAAGTTGCATGATAGAGATTTCTCTCTGGATGATGTTCCATGGATGGATGGACCAATTGAAGTTGATAGTGATCAAGTTGAGGCACTGATTGAGAATGATCAATATTCTACCATGTGGAAGATAGTCAACATACTCAAAATATTTAAATCAATCACATTATTGGTGAAAATGAGTCTTGTATTTCATGGAAAAATCCATATGACTTTTCAGCCAGCCTAACATTTGAGCTGAGTCTGAAGGATAAATGGGAGTTGACTAGGCAGAGAAAGATAGGGGAAAGGCAGTGCAAAGACCTAGCAACAAGGAGGAACTAGGAACAGGTATGGGATATTGCAGAAGACAGAGGAGGTGAGGGTTGCAGAAATACATGAAGCCAGAGAGCTAATGATTGGTCATATCAGTGTCTTTTTGGGCCTTTCCCTTTATGCTCATGGCAATGGGAAGCCGATGAAGGATGTTTGACAGATCAGGCTTGCCTTTAAAAAAAAAAGCAGTAATGGTAGAGTGGAGAACAAATTGGAGAAGGGCAAGAGTAGTTGCTGAAGGATATGAGTTGGTAGGTGATTGGAGTTGACCACTAAAGAAATAGGTAGGAGGTGGTAGAGTTGGAGAGAAGTGAGTACATCTGTGAGACAACAGGAAGGTGAAAAGCAGTGGGATTTCGTGAGCAGATGAATGTGGAGAAAGAAGAACAAGATGGTTATTGGGGTTTATACAACTGGATGGATGTGGTGGCCATCACTGAGTTAGAGGGCAGAGGCAGAGGTTCACACAGGTAGGGCAGACCCAGAGGTCTGTTTGGCCATGCTGAGTTGGGGTGACCTGGTGATATACATGTGGAGAGGTCAAGTAGGTGTCAGCTTGCAGGTATGGAGCTCAGAGGAGATATCTGAGAGGGAGTTACAAAATGTGGAGTAAGGGTTGAGAAGAGAACAGGAGCTAGATTAACTTCAGTGGTTGAATTTGGAATTGAAGAGGATGAGTAGGATGAGAAGGGCAACCCAAAAGTCATAGGAGGGTGGTGTCATAGGAAGCAAAAGATGGGGATACTTCAAGATGGGGGGAGTAGAGCAGATGTCACATATTACTGTGGGGTAAAAGAGAAATTATACTGGAGAAATGCCTAATGGATTTAGCAAACCAGAGGTTATTATTGACATTAGGGAGACTTACCTTGTTGAGAGAGGGGGGCAATCAGCTTGGTTTGGGTTGCAGAATGGGAGGAAGATGAGGATATACAGATAGTAACCACAAACAACTCTTGAGATAATAAATATGTAATATCTTTATTTATCAGATGAATAATAATGTGCCTTCAAGAGTTATAGAATACAAATAAGTTACTTATATTTTATTTCCCCAGTTAAGTTATTGAGAACTTTAATGCAAATGTTTGCACTGGTAAAAATTATGTAAACATCCTGGTATTGCCCGTTTGCAAATACTTGAGGAAGCCAAAGCACTGGCAACCTAGATGTGCCACAGTTAGAATTAGTTGGCAGTGATCTTAAAAATCATTTTATCTCTCACCTCAGAAGGATAATTTAGCATCTCAGTGCGTTGGAAAATTTGATGTTTAGTCAGAGTGAAAGTCTTTTCATTTTATTAAGATCAAACAGGAAAAAAATTTTTTTCAATAACTTTGAGACTGTTTTGAAATTAAAACAAGTAAACCAGGTAAGATAATAGAACCAAATGTTTTCTGTATACACAAATGCAGTTCGGCTCTAAGGATTATTTTTGGACTTCTTCTGCCTTCTCCGAAGGAATTGAGAAAACCGCATCCCTCCCTTCTTGCTAGAAAAGCAACATGTAAATGAGTCACATTCAGAAGAGAACCACACCTCTCACATATATAAATGGAGGCCTGTACAATCATTCTCTTTTTCTTTTTCAGTCTAGACAGTCAAGAAGAAAAAAGAAACACAAGAGGACTAATTTTAGATATGCCTTTGGAATTAGAATAAATCTATAAGTATAATTTAGACAGGATTAGATGCATCAAAAATGCCAAATCAATGGGTAGATAGAATGAGAAGACAGTAAGAACATGTGGAAAGGAAATGATGTGACAATTATGGCAATAGAACCACATAAAAATGCTTTACATTTTTTCATGTCTTTGGACTTCTCTTTTTATTCACATCCTGAATACTCTTCCCCTTTATTCTCCCCAATGTACATGTAAAAAATGCTTTACATATTTTCATGTCTTTGGATTTCTCTTTTTATTCACATCCTGAATACTCTTCCCCTTTATTCTCCCCAATATACATGTAAAAATGCTTTACATTTTTTTTATGTCTTTGGGCTTCTCCTCTTTTTATTCACATCCTGAGTACTCTTCCCCCTTATTCTCCCCAATATACACTGTATCCATCACCTCCCCCAAAGAAAAAGCCAACCTGACTTCTCTAGTCCTCACTGGAAATATTTTTTCTTCTTTGGGTTTTCCCAGCTTAGTCTGTGATAACCAATTTGCTTTAGAAACATGTCACCATGCACTGTTCTCAATTTCCTGTATGCGAGGAAATTTTATTTCCTCAGCTGGAAAATAAACTCTTGAAAGGTGAGGATTATTTCTTATCCATTTATCTAAATCCTTAGCAGTTTGATG
Source organism: Artibeus jamaicensis (assembly GCF_021234435.1). Classification (NCBI taxonomy): domain Eukaryota; kingdom Metazoa; phylum Chordata; class Mammalia; order Chiroptera; family Phyllostomidae; genus Artibeus; species Artibeus jamaicensis. The sequence goes on along the minus strand of NW_026522030.1, from coordinate 35,710,468 downwards.
TACATTTAAACAACCGGTATTGCTCTGGGTTGTTATCAGTTGAAATGCATTACTGAACATGATAAGAGGTAAGCCAAGAAGCATTTTTTTTTTACATTTACTAACTCTGTTTTTATGGAAACAGTTGAAGACAAGTGAAGATATCATGAGTTTCTTCATCTTGCATCTTCTAGGTCAAGGGTACTTTCTTACGTAACCACAATACCATTATCACACTTTAGAACATTAGCATTAACTTCCCAATGTCCTCTAATGAGATGTAATTCGTGTTCAGATTTTCTCAGTTGTCCCTAACATGTCTTTTGAGCTTAAAATAAAAAACCCAAACAAACAGAATCCAATCAAGGTTCGTGAATTTGTTGTTATGTTTCTTTTATCTTTTTAAATTTAGAAGTCCCTGCTTTTGGAGTGTATACACACTTCCAAGAAGCATATATTAAGCAAGCTCCTGCCAAATCTTGTGATTTCTCCTCCTGGCCTCTGTATGCAATGAGTTGATTGGTGTACATCCTGTCACAGACCCTTAGCACACACAGCTGTGACTTTAACAGATGACCCTAGAACATGCTTGCAGTTTTGTGGACGTGGATATTGGCCCATGGATGTACTGGTCAGTGTCACTCAACTAGCCAGTCAGCTCAGCTGGCCTGTCAGCATTGGCAGCTCAACAATTTCTTATTCTTGTTTTGTATGCAATAACTCTCACAAAGTAGTTGAAAAACAACCAAAACTTAGCATTTTTGTAAGATGCTGTAGTGTTCTTGGGAAATTGATGAGCAAATGAAGATGTGCTGCCATCAAATTAGCTTCTTTTCACAGCTGTGTCCCAGTGACCACATGGGGTGAAGAGAGATGAATTGTAAATCACACAAACCGGATGAAGCATAAAGATTTTTTTCTCTTTAAAATTAGGGGGTATGACATCAAATACCATTCTCTGTTTGCCATAAAAAATGTAACAGGAAAGTTGAACTAGACCTAGATTTGACAATGAAGACTGCGCTCATGAAAACACATAATTTTCCCTGAGCTCTTGGAATGAACCAATTACAGTAGCTTCGGGGGGTTAGGATTTGCATATATTAATTTTAAAGATAGCATCCAGGTTGGCAAAAATAACTCTCCTTGCACTATATAAAGGATAGCGCAAAAAGCAAGCACTATACATAAAGATTGAGATTAAAAAAATAAAGCTCGTTGCTGTCTTCATCCAACATAGATCTTTCTTAGAACTTCATAATTAGATTTTTGAGGAGTTTTATGTAAAGGAGATAATGTAAATTAAATATTGTGAAGAATATATTGGGTGAGAGAAGTCAGGATACCAGAACTGAAGAAGGGATCCTATTGTTCAAAGGATTGTGTGATCGTGGGCTAGTCAGGATCCTCTGTGTGTCTTTCTTTCTCACTGATCTGTGAAATGGGTACAGGATGTGGTCTTCCAGCTGGAAGTTTTATTGTTTTCTGTTGGGAGCCAAAGTCCATTGGGGTCTCCATGCGTTTCGTCTGAGCTTGGCATTCATTGCTCTTCTTTCAGCCTAGAGCAGGGGTGTCAAATTCATTTTCACTGGGGGCTACATCAGCCTCTGGTTGCCCTCAAAGGGCTGAATGTAATTTCAGGACTGTATAAATGTAACTGCTCCTTAACAGTTAAGTGAGAGCTCAGTGCTGCCACTGGGTAGAAACCAGGTGCCAGGCCGGATAAAACAAGGTGGAGGCCGTATTAGGCCTATGGGCCTTGTGTTTGCTATCTATGTTCTAGAGCCTCTTTTTTGTTTCACCTTAAAAACAAACCCACAAAAAAACCTTTATACTTTCCCTATGTTCTGTAAATGCTACCTAAAACATCCTATGTTAATAGTTATTTTGTCATTATAAGGCCCTTCAGAGTATCTGCCCACTATACTTATGGAAGCAGAAATTGCTAACATTATTGAATGTATATTCTATGCCAGGCACTCTTTTGAGCATTTTACTTCTGTTATTCAATACCCACAACAACTTTATGAGGAAGGTAGTATTTTTATTCAATTTTGTAAGTGGGGAAATGGAAGTCCAGTGAGATTAAGATTTGAGTTGCCAATATTACACAGCTAAAAAGTGTTGGAATGGTTTAAAAAAAACCTAAAAAGATAATCTGTGCACATGATGGGAAATTTCAAGTGCACAAAAAGTCCCTTTCCAGTTTCTATTCCTGAGACAAGATGTTGTCCCTCCCAGCAGACAACAGCTGTTACCAGTTTTTGCTAGAGAGAGTGTATTTTCCTAAAGATAGTGTGCAAAATATACAAACTTGTGTGTGTGTATATATACATACATATGCACAAAATAGACAATATTTATACAAGCTAATATATGTTACATATTAAAATGCTTATATAATTTAATATATTCATTTTTCCCATACATGGCAGTACATTAAACGTGTTGGTTGATGCTTGGCCATATGATATATAGATCTAGATACAGATATACATCAGTTAATATATCTTGGACATCCTTTCATATCAGTAGATAAAGATTTGCTTCACTTTCTCATTCTTCCATAATTTTCCATTGCAGAGATGGACAAGAATTTATTTAATCATTCCCTATTGATGAGCATGAAAATTGTTTCATCTGCTTTGTTATTATAAATATCATGGTGCTGAGATGTGAACTCAGATCATTAGACTCCTGATCTCTACTTCTTTGCCAACCTTCTTATTTGCTTTCTGTGAAGGTGTCTTCTCCAGAAATGATGAGGGGATGGAATCAGTTTTAAGTAGGGGAGTGACAAGTTACCAGTGCTTTATTGTTGAAAGATAACTGGTGGCCTTGGGAGGAAAGTTTAGATGGAGATGAGTTTGGAAGCAAGGAGATTCTCTAGTCCATGATTAACACTAATTCTTACTTCCCTGTTCACTGTGTGAACCATGTGGTCTCCTACTTCTCCCACCTGCCCCTTCCAGGGACCTCCATTCTCTTTCTACTTCAGCCACCAGCATGGCCTCACCTGGAATCTTTGTAGCTCTGACCTGAGCCTGTTCCTTGCTTCATTCCAAGTCCCCAGCTTCTGTGCACCTGGGCCTTACCCTATTCTCTTTTGTCTGGTTTTGATAGAAAAATAAATGTAACAAATACAGAGAGTAGTGTTTGTTTGATCTTGAGTCCATACCAGGTATTTCTCATGTATTATCTTTAATTTCTGAATAATTATTAGTTTTATTTTACAGGTGAGAAAGTGAGCCTTGAAAAATTAAGTAACGTGCCCAAGGATTTTCAGACAGCAAGAAGCAGAGCTTAGGTGCAAACCCAGTTCTTTGTGGTTCCTGAACCTGTACTCTCAGCCCTCAGGGGATGCTACCTTTGGCTTTTCAGAGAGATTGACACCCTTCGCCCCCCTGTACTGGGTTAGAGTGGGAGTTAGAGTTAGGACTCACCTTAGGCTCTCCCCTCTATTTCTCAAGCCCCTCCTGGATGTCGCCTGCCCCCATCTGTTTTGAACTTGCTGGCTGGGTGGAGAGTGTCAGCTGGGGGTAAAAAGGAGGCATTGATTTGGAGGTATAAAGAGGGATGATGTGGGGAGCAGGACCTGCACATAGAGCTGTCCAACAGCAGGGGTGGGCAGGGCACTGGCGTTCCTGCCCAGGTTCTCTGCAATCATATTGCTATTTACATGACTGTTTGAAAATCGGCCTTTGTCAACCATTGCTTTTGTGGGTCTAGCACTTTGTTTGATGCCAGAAATAAAGGCCCAAGAGTGTCACTGTCTTTTGATACTATACTTTAGTGGGGAGACAGATACCCTAACTCCAAATTATAAGACAGTGAGGTAAGTTCTCGCATTAATTTTGTATGGTGCTGGAAGAAATTACCACAAACTTGGTCGGCTAACAGTGCACAGATTCTTTAATGTTTCTGGAGGTCAGAAGTCTGAAATCAGTTCCACTGGGCCCCAAATCAAAGTGTTAGTAGAGCCCCGCTCCCTCTGGAGGTTGTAAGGGAGTATCTGTTTCCTGGCCTTTTCCAGTTTCTAAACCTTCATTCCTTGCATCCATGGTCCCTCCATCTTCAAAGCCAGCAGCACAGCCTCTTACTTCAGTGGTCATGTCACCTTCTTTCTCTGCCAACTCTCCCCCTACTAAGGACACTTGTGATTATATTAGGGCCCACCCAGGTAATCCAGAATAATCTCTTCCATCAAGACCCTTAATTTAGTGTTGAAAGACAAATACCATATGATCTTACCTTTAACAGCAAGCTAAACAACAAAACAAACAAGCAAGCAAAATAAAAACAAAGACACTGAAATAGAGAACAAGGGGACAGTGACCAGAGGGGAGGGGGGAGGGAATTTCAGGGGAAAAAGAGGAAGGATTTATAGGAACTAGTATAAAGGACACGTGGACAACAACTAAGTGGGGTGGAAATGGGAGGGAGCTGAGGAGCACAGGGGGTGGGCTGGGATGGGAGTAAAAACCAGAAAACTGTACTTGAACAATAATTAAATAATTTTTTTAAAAAGACCCTTAATTTAGTCACATTCACAAAGTGTCTTTTGCTATATAAGGTAACATTTGCAAGTTCCAAGAAAAAAGGCACCAGGTATTTTTGGTGGCCATTATTCAGCATACCACATCACCACAGGCAAATACATGCAAATGGTGCCCAAAAGTGGAGGACCCTTCAGCTGAATTCTTAAATAGTGGGTGGGAATAAGTGTCCCTGTCCTTACCTCCCAGTCCTGTCTCTCTGACTTTACCTCTTAACCATTCCTTTCCTAGCTTGTCTCCCTCTTCTACACTCTGTTAGCTGCAAACCCCAAACTTCCCCAAATGGCCCTTCTCACCCCATATTCTCTTCCTCATTTATGTCAGCCTTTTACAGGGGGTTGACATTCACCTCAGCATAGATAGCTCCAATCTCCATCGCCAGATCTGGCTACCCCAGAGCTCCAGTCTTGTGCCTATCCCAGCTCTTGGACAGCTCTATCTACAGGTCCTGCTCCCCCCACATCATCCCTCCTCCACACCTCCCCAACCAACATCTCCTTTGGCCTCCATAGTTTTGTCCTGTTGTCCTTATTCTCTCATTACCATACTTAGAACTCATACATAGCCTCAACTGTTCCCTCCAGATCCAGTGGATCTGTACTACCTGTACTACCAAATTGTGTGGGCCCTTCTCTAACATTCTGCCCACACGACATTTCTCTCTTTTTCCCTCCCTACACTGACTATTGCCTCCACCCAGATGAGTCATTCAAACTTTTAGAGAATAGGTATTTGGAGACTTTTGGCCAAGATGGAGGTGAAGATAAACATACTGTGCCACCTTGCACACCCATAATAAGGGCAACAAAAATTTAGAAACAAAAAAAACCCCACCAGAACTGACGAAAATTGAACTATACAGAAATCTGACAACCAAGGAGTTAAAATAGACACATTCGTCCAGCCTGGTAGGAGGGGTAGAGTCCAGTCGCTGGGTGGAGAAGGGTTGGGGCAAAGAGACCAGGGCATGCAGGTGGCAGCTGGCAGACCCCGGGCATGGGGTGGCAGTGGGCAGACCCAGCGAGGCTCACAAGGTGGCTGGCAGACCTGGTGGTCCCACATTCACATACAGATAAACCAGGCAAAACTGGGGAGCGAGACAGAACTGCAACCAGGGCTCCGGCATAGGGAAATAAAGCCTCAAAACACCAATTGGAAACACCTGTGGGGGTTGAGTTGTCAGAATAAACTCCCAGCCTCACAGGAGAGTTTGTTGAAGAGACCCACAGGGGCCTAGAATGTACACAGACCCATCCACATGAAAATCAGTACCAGGAGGGCCCAGTTTGCTTGGGGGAAGCAGTGGCAGGGATTGAAATCCGGCAGAGAGCAAAGCAAGCACCATTGTTCCCTCTAGGACTCCTGCCCCACAGACAGTGTCACAAGCCAGCCACTGGGTTGCCCCACCCTGGTGAACACCTAAGGCTCCACCCCTCACTATGTAACAGGTGTGTCAAGACAAAAAAAATGGCTCAAATGAAAGAACAGATCAAAGCTGCAGAACAAATACAACTAAATGACGAGGAGATAGCCAACCTGTCAGATGCACAGTTCAAAGCACTGGTGAGCAGGGTGCTCACAGAACTGGTTGAATTTGGTTGCAAATCAGATAAAAAAATGAAGGCTATGCTAAGTGAAATAAAGAAAAATATACAGGGAACCAATAGTGAAGGGAAGAAAACTGAGACTCAAATTAATGGAGTGGACCAGAAAAAAGAAAGAAATAATCAAACAGAAAAGAATGAAGAAACAAGAATTCCAAAAAATGAGGAGAGGTTTAGGAACCTCCAGGACATCTTTAAACGTTCCAACATCTGATAGGGGTACCAGAAGGAGAAGAGGAAGAGCAACAAGTGGAAAAGTTCTTTGAACAAATAATAAAGGCGAACTTCCCCAATCTGGCAAAGGAAATAGACTGCCAGGAAGTCTAGGAAGTTCAGATAGTCCCAAAGAAGTTGGACCCAAGGAGGAACACACCAAGGCACATCATAATTACATCACCCAAGATTAAAATAAAGGATAAAATCCTAGAAGCAGCAAGAGAAAAGGAGACAGTTACCTACAAAGGAGTTCCCATCAGACTGTCAGCGGATTTCTTAAAAGAGACCTTACAGGCAAGAAGGAGCTGGAAAGAAATATTGCAAGTCATGAAATCCAAAGACCTACATCCAAGATTGCTCTCTCCAGCAAAGCTTTCATTTAGAATGGAAGGGCAGAAAAAGTGCTTCTCACATAAGGTCAAGTTAAAGGAGTTCATCATCACCAAGCCCTTATATGAAATGTTAAAGAGACTTATCTAAGAAAAAGAAGATAAAAAACATGTGCAGTAAAATGACAGCAAACTCACAATTATTAACAATCATACTAGAACAAAAACAAAAACTAAGCAAACAAGTAGAACAGGAAGAGAACCACAGAAATGGAGATTACATGAAGGGTTAGCAACAGGGAAGTGGGAGGAGGAAAGAGTGGGGGAAAGGTACAGAGAATAAGTAGCATAGATGGCAGGTAGAAAATAGATGGGGAGGGCAAGAATAGTATGGGAAATGTAGAAGCCAAAGAACTTATCGCATAGGCACTTGAGTTCCTGTGGGGGAATGCGGGTGGGAGGGGGTGTGCAGGGTGAAAGGGAATGAAGGGAGAAAAATGGGACAACTGTAAGAGCATAATCAATAAAATATATTTCAAAAATCTTTTAGAGAATAAATTGTAAACCCTTTACTGTGACACTTTAAGATTCTCTAGAGTTCAGACCCTACGTTACACTTATTTATTCATTCATCAAATGTTCATTAGGTATCTCTCATGTGCTAAGACTATGGTAGGCTATGGAAGCATGATAGTAAAGTAAAAATAGACACCCTTGTAGAATGCACCTCCTAATAATAGAGACAGATATGAATAAAATAATAATTATGAATACATGGGAAACTGCAGCTATAATAAAACAATAGCTCAGAATTACATAATGCCTGTTTGTGCCTGGCCCCATTCTGAGCTTTTTACAAACACTGTCATTTAATCCTCACAACATTGTTCATCACTATTATTCCCAGTTTATGGAAAATAGACACAGAGTTTTAGTGACTTGCCCAAATACACACAACCAGAAATGATTTAAGCCGGACAGCCTGATTCCAGGTTTTGTGCATTTAACACAATGTATTTCCATAAAGAAGGGGTGACTGGTGTTTTGAGAATCATTGACTGGGGGTGGGGGCATGAATGGGGATGAGGATGGGTAATTTGAGCTAGTCAGGAAAGGTTTCCTAAGGAAGGACTGAAATAAGCTAAACTGAAATAGGAAGGATGAGTTGGGGTTAACTGCATGAGATGAAAGGGAAGGTGCTCTATGCTGAGAGAAGGTCGTGTGTAAAGAAAGACCCAGTGGTGGGGGGAGTAAGGTGCTCACAGGGTCTGAAATGGGACCAGAGTGGTGCAGCAGAGAGAGCAAGGGAGAGGGAAGAACCGGGCACGGGATTAGGCTGAGATGGGATTAGTCTGGGGAGGCAGGTTGGTGCAGGCTTCTTTAGGCCCTGTAGACCAGTTTACAAACTTTTTCTTGATCCTAAATGCAGAGGGAAGCCATCAAAGTTTTAAGCAGGAGGTAAAAAAAAGGATGTGACAAAGATTTCTGGATTGTGCCTTGAATTAATGTTGTCTCATTCTCTCAAACAGGGACCCTGGATAGGGAATAGTTTTGGCAATAAGATCATTGACTCTGTTTTGGACATGTTGACTTTGGAGTGTCTTGTGAGAAATACAAATGAACTATTAAGGAAAATGTCAGATAGATAGATCTGGAGTTCACAGAAGTCTGGGCTGGACCTTCAAGTTCAGTGAGCAGATGGTGCCATATTGAAGGAAATGGTTCCTTCATGTATGGAAGCTGAAAGGTCTCAGCTCTTATTTCATTGACCATTTGCAACAGGAGATGAACTTGTAGAAGGACTTCTTTCTTGCTAGATCTTTAAGAGTCATTTGTGAGATCTGTGTTAATCTTTGCCAGCAGATTTGAATGTGGGATGATAATCAGCCAGAGTGGGAGGAATTATCTTTGGATTCCTCCTATACTTTTTGCAGCAGAATACCATCGGGTAATCATTCAGTCTTCATTACAGGGACTAGTTTTGGGGAATTGGGGTTTGAGGCTATTAAAAGGAAACTGGCAAAAAAAAAAAAAGCTGTTTGAGCAGGCTTCTTAAGATTGCAGTGTACCTTCAGTGTTCAGATCAAAATGGATCGTATTTGCTAGCTATTGCTGCATAATAAATTACCCCAAAACTTAAGGGCAGAAATCGACAATTTGTTATCATTACAGTTTCTTTGGGTCAGGGATTCAGGAGCAGTTTAGCTGAGTGGCTCAGGGTCTCTCATGAGATAAGATCACCTCACCAAGATGCTGGCCAGGACTGCAGTCATCTGAAGGCTTGATGGAGGCTGAAGGATTCACCTACAACATTCAGGTTCATCCACGTGACTGCATGCTGGTACTTACTGGTGTTGGCAGCAATCTTTGATTTCTCCCCATGAGAACTTCTCCCAGGGCTGCTGGAGTGCCCTCATGGTATGACTGGAGGCTTCTCCCAGAAGAATAATCTAAGAGTGAAGGAGCCAGGTAGAAGGCATTCTTCTAAACTAGCCTTAGAAGTCATGTAGCATTGTGAAAACTTCATGATGAGTATGTCGCCAAATTTGACCCACCTCAGGTTTGGGGGAGGGAACTAGACTCCATGCTTTGAAGAGAGGAGTGTCAAAGACCTGTGGACGTATTTCAGAGCTACCACACTGATGTTGGGCATCAGCGGTGGAGGGAGTCTCCCCTCTCACCCTGTGTAGGAATTAATTTCTGTCACAGCGTCCCTGACAGGTGGTCACTCAGCCTCTGCCTGGCTCTTCAAGCTCTGAGGAGTTCACTACTCTGTGAGTCACCGAGTTCCATTTATATCAATTTTTAGAAGCTTCTTTTATTCATGAAATTGAAAATTCTATTACTGAATATTTTATTATGGGACCTAGTTCTGCTGCTCTAGAATGGTGCTGTTATGTGATGGCTTTTCCATCATTTGCAATGACCTCTTTCTTTTTTATACAAAAATACTGTAAGTTTTATTCAGAATTTCCCCTGAAGTTTTAAAAAATATTTTATCTATTTTCAGAGAGAGGGGATGGGAGGGAGAAGGAAAGGGAGAGAAACACCAATGGGTTGCCTCTCATCGGCCCCCAGCTGGGGACCGGCCGCACCCCATGGATGTGTCCTGACAGGGAATTGAACTGGTGACCTTTTGGTTTGCAGGCCAGTGCCCAATCCACTGAAACGCACCAGCCAGGGCTGCTCTCAACTTTTGATTTCAGGATTTTTCACACTTAGGTCACCTTCCCGTAAAATGTTTCAGTTCAGTGCATCCGTCCCTGACTGAAAATCAGCTACTAGTTCTATGGCCCAAGCTGAGTCTAAAAGAACATGAGAAAGCCTCACTTTGCCTCACTTTGCACAACAGTGCAGGACTGAAAAGAAATGACTGTGAAAACTGAAATCACGCAAGGTACAGGCAAACTTTGGAGAAATTGCAGGTTTGGTTCCAGACTACCACGATAAAGTGAGAATTCCAATACAGGAAATTGTAACCCTTCTGCTGGTAGAAAGGCTTGCCTTCGGTGTGTCAAAAATGAAACATCTGTGAAGCCGGACAAAATGAAATGCCATAAAATGAGGTATACTTGTAATCTTGAAGAATCGAGATGGAAATTATGATTAATCTGAAACCTTCAAAAACTTCTGTTAAAATGTTTAAATTTATCTTTCAAATCTAAATGCATGGAGAAATGAAAAATAACGTAACTGGTATTCATTTAGTAGACTGTAACTGTAAAACATTAGAAACAGAGAATTAAAGTGTTTTATTTATTTTTTGTAAAGATTTTATTTATTTATTTTTAGAGAGAGGGGAAGGGGAGAAAGTGAGGGAGAGAAACATCAGTGTGTGGTTGCCTCTCGTGTGTCCCCCACTGGGGACCTGGCCTGCAACCCAGGCATGTGTCCTGACTGGGAATCGAACCAGTGACCCTTTGCTTCACAGGCCCGTGCTCAATCCACTGAGCTATGCCAGCCAGGGAAGTATTTTATTTCTTTATTTAAACAACTTAAGAGTAGTTTGAACAGTGCTTGCCTTTTTCTTTTTCTTTTTTTTTTAAGATTTTATTCATTTATTTTTAGAGAGGAAGTGAAGGAGAGAAGGAGAGAAACATCAATGTATGGTTGCTTTTTTGGTGCATCCCCTGCTGGGAACTTGCCCCTGCTGGGAACTGGCCTGCAACCCAGGCATGTGCCCTGACTGGGAATCAAACCGCGATCTTCTACTTCGCAGGCCCCCGCTCAATCCACTGAGCTACACCAGCCAGGGCTTGCCTTTTTCTTTTCACCATGTAACATAATATAGAGTGAGCATCTTTTTTTTTTTTTGCCTTGGCAGATTGTCATCCTGCTTTGTAAATTTGAATCAGTTTCTAACATTTTGTCCTTCGAACTCTCAGTATTGTGAAACATGTCTGAGATATTTCCCTGAGAGTTCCCCTAATGGGGTTTTTTGCTGGTATCGCTGCCTTCAATCACTATTGTCATTTTTGTCAATAACTTTGCCTTGACTAAGCTTCTCTGGCTACAGATTTTGTTTCTTGAATGGTGGCGATGACAACATTTCATGGCCAACCCTTCCATGACACCATTTATGTTAGATTCAAATTTTACTTCTTGTGTTACCACTTTTCATTTCTTTGCTGTACTTTCATCTTTGTTAAGCAATTCACTCTTCCAGTTATTCATTTATGTAAAATGCAAGTTTATTGCTGGGAGGCAAGGAGGCAGCACCTCTACAGGCTCCACTGTGTGCATGTGAGCGGAGTAACAGATGCACAGTGAGCAGTTACCACAGACTTTGGAAGAAGTGATGTGATTGGTCACACCTGTTATGAACGTGGTGACTTGGTTGAAGAGCTAGAAGTCAAGTTTGTACTTTATGCGGTCACTCAAAGTTAATAGGCCATGGAAACTGATATTTGAACATGTTGTTAAGGGACTGGTATTATTTAAATAAACTATGGCATCTGAAACTTATGTATAGCAGAACCATACAAAGCAAGGGCTCCTGTATTTCTACAAATTTGAACTTAGTTAGAATCTGTTTTATTGCCAACTATTCCACACAATGCATTAGTTTAGAGTTTCATACATCTTCCCTTTTTAAAAAAATGTATTTAAAAATTTTCTTTAAAAATGCATTTAAAAATCAATTAAAATGCATGTTTTTATTGATTTTGGAGAGAGAGAGGAAGGGAGACAAAGCGAGAGAGAAAAACACTGATGCGTGAAACATGGATTGATTGCCTCCTACACACGCCCTGACTGGGCTTCAAACCTGAAACACAGGAATGTGCTCTAACCAAGAATCAAACCCACGATGTTTAGGTGTAGGAGATGGTGCTCCAGCCAACTGAGCCACCTGGCCAGGGCTCATAAATCTTTCTTTACTTCATGCACTTAATTTTTCTTAAATGTAAGTGTCAGATTTTACTCCCATCCCCATTAAGCTTCATCTTCTTGGTCTTATTCTGTGGTTGTGTTTTCATAACTGGATTTTGCTAAGGAACAAACTGTCCCTTCCAAACTGTTGTCCATTTCACATCTAAGTCAATAAGAACAGTCTGGGGCAGGGCTCAATGAAGTTTCTTTAGAAGCTTCATATTTCTCCTCTTGATGTGGAAACCAGTCATACTGGATTAGAGGCCACCCTAATGACCTCGTTATAACTTGCTTCCCTCTATAAAGACCTTATCTCTAAATACAGTCACTCTCTGAAGTACTGGGGTTTAGACTTCCATATATGAATTTTGGGGAAACACAACTCAACCTATAACACACCTCTAAGGCAGATTTAAAAAATGAGCAAATGAGTATGTATGTATAGCCAGTACTTTTGGGCATGCCTGCATTTTCTTACCCATAGCCATGTATTCGATGCACCTTTCAGTTATCAAAGAGAGAGTGAGTGCTTCTCCTAAATTCATTCTCAGTTATCCACTCATTGAATTTAGTCTTCGAAGATGGCTTTTGCGAGGCAGATGCTGAAGTTATTAGCTTGTTTTGTGATTTCAGGATTCGAACTTGTCATTTAACCTTGGCTCTGAGATTTCTGCTGAATCTGATGGAGTACTTGGTGACAGTTATGCACCCATCAAAAGAGTTTCCTTAGTCCACAGATTAGAATCAAGGGATTCTGATTTTAAAGAATAAGTAAATTAGGGAGTAATAATTTGTATCCCAAAGACATTCATAAAGACTCAGGTGTGTGGCACATTATTGACTGCTTATAAAAACAGGGGACAAGTTAGACTGCTGATGTTGGGTTGCTATAAACACTTGATGTATGCCATCGTTTCCTCATCTCCTCCACCCACCTCGGTAGCTTCTCTTGTTAGTCATTTGGATGTTCTATAGATTATTAATGTGAGCATTTTATATAATATAGATTTTGAGGTCTAAAAAATAACATTTGGTGTGAGCAGAGAGTTTGTTTCTGCTCATGTATATGCTCATAAAGAAACAACAGTTATAGTGTCTGTGTAAGGTGTAATGAATGAAGACATGATGACCTGTTGGTTATCTCAGAGGCCCCTGTATGCCTCCCCACCCTATTTTATCCCCTTCCCAAACTGAGGAAACCATTATTCTAAATCTTATGTTTATAAAGTTCTTGCTTTTTCTTATACTTTATATTTGTATTTCAAAACAGAAATAGCATTTAAGTTTTATAGTTAAATTTTGCATTTTTAAATCATTGCAAAGTTATTAAAAAGTTACGAGGATAGTATAAATAACTTTTATATAGTCTTCAACCATGTTCCTCAGTGTTAACATTTACCACATATACTTCCTCATTCTTCCCCACTCTCTCCACACATATGTAGCTATACATATGTAAATACACACATAACATTTTTCATAATTAATTGAGAATAGGGATAGATATGCTGTTCCTGTCTGAGGTATATTTTTTGTACAAAGATAAGGATGCTGTCTTACATAATCACATACAATCATCTAGATCAAGAAATTAATGTAGATACAATTCTACACACAACCCACAGATCCACTCGTACTTTGCCCATTGGCCCAGTTTTGTCCTTGACAGCTTTCTTCCTCTTTCTGGTTCAAGGGCTTCTCCAGAATCACATCACAAGTTGCATTTACTTGTGATGTTTCATTAGTTGTCTTCCATCTGGAGTGAGTCTTCAGTCTTCCTTTGTTTTTCATGTCCTGGATAGTTTTCAAGAATACAGGATAGTTTTGTCTTGTCTTAAGAATATCTCTCAGTTTGGGTTTGCCTGACATTCTCTCATGATTAGATGTGGGTTATGGATTTTTTTTTTGCAAGTATATCACAGAAGTGATGCTGTGTTCTTCTCAGGGCATTTCATCAGGAGGCACAGGATGTTGATTTACCCCATTACTCTTGATCTTAACTTTGTTCACGTGGTTAGAATGATATTTACCAGGTTTCTCTGCCATAAAGTTACTATTTTTCTCTATAAAGTAAGTTTTGTGGGGAAATAACTTGAAATTATATAAACATCCTGTTCCTCAGTGAATTATCACCCACTGGTTTTAACATTCATTGATGATTTTTGCATGAGTAATTGACTAAGTGGTGGTTTCAAGTGCTCATTTTTTAATTCTCTCATTCCTTCCACATGTTTTAGTTAGTATTCGACTGTAGAAAGAAGGCTTCCTCAGTCATCCCTTCACTCATTTATTTGTGTGGACTCATGGATTTCTATTTTACTCTTTGGAGTTTAATTCATTACTATTATCATTTATTTTCATCCCTATTGTGTTAGCAGAAGCTCCTTCAAGGTGGCACCTGTGTGCTTTTCACCACTCTCCGTCTATATTTTGGCACTTCCTTACTTTTTGATGCAAATTTATATTCCAGATTTATCTTGTTTTAGGTTTTTAAAAACAACTTTGTTGAGATATAGCAATAACCCAGATATCATACAATTTAGTGGGCTTTCCTAGTTTCACAGTGGGCTATCACCCCCACTATCGATTATAGCACATGCTCTCATCCCCTACAGAAGCCCATCCCCCTTGGCAGTCACTCCCACTTTCCTCCCAAGCCCAGCCCTAAGCTCTTTCCCACCCCTAATCTTTCTTTTTCTGGCTGTTGTTTGTTTGTTTTTAAATTTATTGAAAGTTATTCCATTATTATTTTCAGTTGCATTGATAAATGGGGCCAAATATGCTATAGGATTTGATTCACTCAAGTAATAAGGCATTTTTCTTGGAAGTTTTTTTTTTTTGCTGTATTTAATTTAAGCAAGCCAATCTCTTTTTAAAAGTTAGAGAAGAGGTAGAGGAAATATTTCTAAAATGCTTCTGCTTTTTTAAAATATTTAAAGATTTTGAGTATTTTTGAAATACATTAACATATTTATGGTGTTAAGGAGGAGTTGTAGTTTCTTTACTCCAGCTCTGGAACCTCTCTGGTTCTTTCCACTGAAGAATGGTATATAGAAACCAAGGTGTGCTGAGTGCTACAGGGTGTCATTGTTTCTTGGGCCCCTCAGCAGATAGAGCAAGGAAAGAAACCTGTATATATTAATATATGTAAAGGGGTTGGCAAACATAGGTTTACAGCTGTGAGTACAGAAAGCACAGTGTTAATAAAGCTATTGTTCACATTCATAACCTGCATGTGTTTTTCCATATGAACAACTATAAACCTACTTTTGCCCGCCCCTGTATAATTGATCGACAATAAATTAAAAACCACAAGTTGACACCAATACCTCTAATTTAAACATACCACAGAGTTTTTCCTAGTGTTCCATATTCTTCCCTTTGGGGAAGGCTGGCTCTCATTATCCACAATCTATTTACATGTTTACTTATTAACCCTGTATGTAATCAGTCTCCTGACCCTGGTGGCTCTCTTCCCAGCCACATCCTGGGCCACTTAGTCTGCCTCCTTGACTCTCCACTTCCTCAGCCTGTTCCCCTGTCCCTATTAGCCTTCTCAGCCCTGACTACTCCCTTAGACCTGACTACCTTTGCATTCCTGCTCTCATCAGGCCCACCCACCAACTGTATTAAAAAAAAGGAAGGAAAAGCACCAAGAAATATTTTATAAAGAAAAAGGAAAGGGAAGAGGGGGGCTGTTTTATTAATTAATTTATTTTGTGCAAAAGACAGTTTTGGTTTGTTTTTTAAAGTGTATAGTATAGCTTTAATAGTCCCCAGCTTGGAGATCAATTGTGGTTTAAATTCTAGATTTACCACCTACCAGCTGTGTAATCTTGGGCAAGGCACTTAATATCTCTGTGACTCAATTTTCTCATCTTTAAAATGGGGCTAGTAATATAGTACATACCTTCTAAGATTCTTGTGAGTTTTCAAAAAATATTTTACTTACTTTTAGAGAGAGGGGAAGGGAGGGAGAAAGAGGAAGAGAAACATCAGCGTGTGGTTGCCTCTCATGCTCCCCCTTCTGGGGACCTGACCCACAACCCAGGCATGTGCCCTGACTGGGAATCAAACCTGCAACCCTTTGATTTTCAGGCCAGCGCTCAATCCACTGAGCCACACCAGCCAGGGTGATTCTTGTGAGTTTTAAATGAGTTAATACATGTAAATGTGTAGGACAGTGTCTTGAAAAGATAAGTAAGTACATTTAAGTATTTTTGTTATTATCAAACATCCTATCATTTTGGAACACACTGCCTTATTTTTCTAATAAAAAGTTACTAAATACCAATGGGTCATTAGTGATGTCTTCAACAGATTGGAAAAATTACTAAAGTTACTGTTTTATTTATCAAAAATATGTTTTCTATAACAAAGTGGGGCTTGTAAAGCTGTCAGAATTTGTACTTTTCCAAGAGTATTTTATCCGGCCCTGCAGTTAAAGAAAAAAATTGTTAAAAGTTTTTACAAATTGAAAAACAATCATAAATTAAAATAATGCTGCCTAGAAACACTGGTGTAAGCCACAAATGATACGATTTCAATTTGCATGCGTCTTATTAGGAGCCTGCCTCAGATGTTGGCAAACTGTGTCCCACAGATCAAATCTACCCACTGTCTGATTTTATGTGGCCAGTGAACTAAGTATGTTTTTACATTTTTAAATGGTTGAAAAAATGAATATTTTTCACAGAAGAAAATTATGTAAATTGTAAATTGTTTTCTCTAAATAAAGTTCTATCAGAACATGGCTGCACCCAGTTGTGTATGTTGTCTATGGCTGCTTTTGCTTTACCATGATGGAGTTGAGGAGTATCACAGAGACAATACTGTCTGCAAAGCCTAACAAATTTACCCTCTGGCCCTTTGTTGAAAGTTTGCTGACCTTTGGTGTAGACTGCTAGAGAAACAGTCAGAGAGATGTGGAAGAAGCCCTGGGAGAATGGGTCAAGTCTGGCAGATACTCCTGGCTTGCCCTGTGACCTTGGGCAATTCATATTACCTGGTCTGTTTCCTCACCTGTAAAATGAGAATCTAGGACCTGAAGATCTAAGTCCCTCATGTTTTCCTTTGGCACCTTTATAATGAATTTGCTAGATTCTACCTTCATGGCCTGGCTTTTTTAAAAGGCAATCTCACTTCTTTCTTTTCCATTAATCTATTTCAGGTGAATTGAGCTAATGTGGTAATTTTCATCTTTGTCCAAAAGCTTCAGAAATCTTGAGACCTCCTTTTTTAAAACCTAATTTTATCTCCCACTGCAGTACCTAAGAGTGGATTTTGTGTAATGGGTTGCAACACGAGTGTGTACATGTTACCTTGTTTTGTTGGAGGGCTGAGCTATTTAACAATGGCCTGAAGAGCAGTTTACTCTGTTCCATAGCAACAGGCCTCTTGTCCAAATTTGCCATCTGGTGTTTGAAGCCTCTATCTTGAAGAGGTTTTTTTTCTTTAGCTGTTAGTCATTACTCATCTCTTTTGGCTTTGGTATTCTTGACATTCTCATTATTTGCTCATCCTAAATATTCCCAGTTTCAAATAAGAGAGCACTTGGAGTCTTTTGCTTAACAGAAGGGATTCAATTTCCTCATCTGGAAAATAAGAGGGTTAGATGAAAAGGTTCCTACCAGCTGGCATCATCTATGATTTTATGACTTTATGAAATTTGTATTTTAGTGACTGCTGTATATGCTTGACAGACCACCTAGACTGTGGCCTGTGAGGAAGCCTGTGGGCCGTAATAGGCACTCTTCCTAGTGAATGGCTGAATAACTGAATGAATGGCCACATAAACCCAGGTAACTTCAGGTTAAAAGACCCATTGCCCCATAAAGAAAACATCAATGATATTATTAGAGATCAAAATATTTTCAGAGATTTCTTAAAAATAAATCTCAAGGTTGTACCATGATCTACAAAGCTACCTACCACTCTTTCTTCTATTTCTTGTATTTTATTCCACTCACCTCCCTGATATTTCAAAACATGCCAAGCATCTAATTTAAATATGCATATTGGGGACTTTGTATTGATTATTCTCTCTGGAATGCTTTTCTAAAAATATCCTAGTGGTTCACTCCCTCCCTTCACACAAACCTTTGCTCAAAATTATTTCTCAGAAAGAACACCACACCCCACTTTTTATTTCACCTATTTACCTTGTTTTATTTTTATCATAGCACTCATTATATATGTAATATATCTTATATTCATCTATTAATTTATTGTTCCTACTCCATAATATTTCTTCTCAAGTAAGGGGCACTTGGGCAGTAATTGTTGAGTTAATATATGAATAAGAGCAAGGAAAAAAAACAACTGTGAAATACTTGATTTGTGAATTAAAGGTTTCCCTAACTTTAGGGGAAACTTTAGGCACAGTGCTATAGGCACTGGTGCCCTGCTGTTATAAAGTACACTCACATCTGTAACACATCTTGTGGCTTTTGGCCTTCGTGCCCCTGCTTCTATCATTATTTACCTCTTCCATCCCTCTCTCTTTAACCCTGGGTACCTGTCAAGTGTCAAATCCTATCCATCATTGTTGAAGTTCTGCCCTTCTTTGGAACCTTCACCAACCATGCCCACTGTCTGTCCTTTGGAACCGATGGGCCCATTGTCACCATTCCTTCCCATCTGGTCACCATTTCTTCCCCATCTGGTTCATTATCTATCTGTGTGTCTTAACTACCCAACTTTAGGCTCTATGAGTGGAGATTACATATTTATATATTTTTTACTTTACATTTTTATATACATTTAAAATGGGATTGACTTTAAAGTTTTATCTAAAATAAAACATGTATTATTAACAATTTTGAATATAAAATTATAAAAGGTAAAATTTTAAAAGTGTGCAGATGAAAGCAAAAATTACCCCCAAATCCATTATAAAGAGATATTAACCACTGTCAACATTTAGACCCAACACACCATATTCTTATAAAACATGTGATCATACCATTCATGTTATCTCACAAGCTTCATTTTAAAAAAACATCTTAAGATTGCATTGAGGATAGTTTTCCATTCAATACATATATGTATTCACTGTCACATTAACTCCTGCAGTGTTTAGTCATATTTAACCAATCCCTGTCATATTTTCAGTTTGTCAGTATTGTATATGTGCAGTTTATATTTTGGTGACTGGGGGCAGAGATTTGAAGAGAGTGGATTTAAAATCATCGAAGTAGAAGGCTAGGATGTGAGCTGACTAGAGAAATGCTTGGCATGTTTTTTGCTAATGTGCCCCTAAAAGAATTTTGAAAAGCTTTGTATGCTTTCATATTTAAAAAGCTGATATGCATAATTTTTATTAAATTTAAATATGTATAAAGTTCATCATTTCTGGCAAATCGTAGATATATACAAGTAAAATTGAACTGTGACATTACATATAAAAATATTTTTTTATTATTAAAGTTACAGATTATGTACAATATTACATTAGTTTCAGGTGTACAAGCCAGTGATTAGACATATAGTATATATAACTTACAAAGTGATGAATTGATAAATCTAGTACCCATTGATACCATACATAGTTGTCACAATAGTATTGACTATATTCTCTATGTTGTATTGTACTTTACATCCTCATGACTATTCCGCAATTACCAACTTGTACTTTTTAATCTCTTTACCTTTTTCACTCATTCTCCCAATCTCCCTTCCATCTGGCAACTGCCAAAATGTTCTCTGTATCTCTGAGTCTGTTCTGATCTGCTTGTTTCTTTATTTTGCTTTTTTTCAGATTCTACATTCGAATGAAATCATATGACATTTGTCTGTCTCTGTCTGACTTTTTTCACTCAACACAATACCCTCTAGGTCCATCCACATTATTCTAGATGTCAAAAGTTTATTCTTTTTTTAATGCCTAAGTCATACTTCATTGCATATATGCACCACTTTTTTATCTATTCATCTGTTAATGTACACTCTGACATTATTTTTTAAATGTACTTAATGGAGTGAAAATGTTATGATTTTATATCTACCTTAAACTATTCTAAAAATTGTGAGCTTACCTGTCTTTAATGATCTAAAATGCTATATAGTACTTTCTGTTCTTGAATTACTAGTTATATTCTACTTTCCTTACAGAGTTGTGCTAATACAATCTAGTTTTATTGATCAACCAGTGCAATAAAATTGTGTACATAAATTTAAATGTTTAAAATTTCCCCAGTCTATGAGGAAATTTAAAAAAATATATTATACATTTGAAAGATAATTTGTTAAATGTGAAATTAAAGTCTGTTTTATTTTTCTCCAACTAGATAAATATATCCATAGATGAGTGTTACTTGGTAGAATGAATAAAATACAAGCACCATTATTTTTTCTCATTTTTTATTTTTATAGAAGTAAATGCTGAGAATTATTTTCACATAAATCAAAGATGAGGGTGGTAGGAGTTTCTTATAGCAATCTCTCTATTTTTTGAACTCCTTATGACTTATTTAATAACAATTGTATATTAATCTACCATAAAAATATTTTAATAATCTGTCAGTGGATGAGCAATTAGGTCTCCTATAAGTTTTCTTTAAAGTAAAGATCAGAGTGCTAGAGAAATATCTTTGGGTGTCAGGCACAGGCATTGGTAGGAACACAGTTGAGCTTAATGCTTGGTTATTCCATGTATCATGTGCCGCTGAGAGAAGGAGACAGTTGCTTGTAGTTAGAGTTGAACTTTCATCAGATATATGTTGACTAAAAGTGATAAGCAGTATGAAGTAATACATGCTAGAATTCAAGCTGTACAAGGGAAATACTGAAAGAAGACTGCTAATGGATTGAGAAGAAGCGGAGAGGAGAGGGTAAAGGGAGGGCTTTTTAAGGTGGAAGATTGGTTGGAGTTGAAGTGCCAAACAAGTAGAAGAAGAAATTGTGATCAGACATGTGAACTGGGAGTTCTGGAGGTGGGGCAGTTATAACGTGAAGTTCATGGAAATAGCAGGCCATGGTGTCAAAAGGGTTGTCCATGTTGATATTATAAGGAAGAAAGGGCTTAAAGAAAGGATGTGAGGTAGGTGTCAACAGGTTTGAACAATGAGAGAAAGGTTGGTAAAGGAGGACAACAAAAAGAAGCAAAAGATTCTCTTGAAAGTTGAAGGTTCCATCTTTATTTACAAGGAGCTGCAAGATAAATGTCTTGGAAATGGCCATGGTGACTATGGGATGCACCAAACTCATTGCCTGAACCTGACGTATGAATACCTGCCATTTGAGAAGCATTATGGAAGCCATGTCCTCAGGGTAGAGCCCCAGCTATTAGGAGGGAGAAACTCAGAACGTGCATTGAAGACAGAGGGGAGTTTGCTACTTTGGAAGGGCAGAAACAGAAGGTCACAGTGAAGGGTTTTGGTAAGTGGAAAGTAGTGGGAGCTCAATCAGGGACAAGGAAGGACAGAGCTTTAGTGAAAATAATGATACGGATCAAGATCCTTCGTGTTTATGTGAGGAGCAGGTGAATTCTAGCTTGAACGTCAGCTGAAGATAACAGAAAAGAGAGTGGGTGGGTTTATTCTAGTGGTCTTTAAGGAGTTGGGTTCTTGCCTAACTAATAAAAATCTGCTGTAAATTGATAGAAGGTATGTCTTGTTTGGTTAGAATAATTGACGCTTACAGGTTGCAGACATTCTAAATTATTATTTTAATTACTTTTTATTGCCAGTATATCATTGGGATTGTTTTTGCATCTATTTTATTAAATAACAAATAACATTGGCTTGTAATTTTTGCTCTCTGTTTGCATGTATGTGTTTATGAATGTGTTGTGTGTACTTTGTCAGGTTTTATATGAGGATTATGCTAGCTTTGTAAAAATGGAGAGGTGTCTACTCTTTACCATGCCTTGGGACTCTTTACCCTGCACAGATATTATCTGTTTTTTGTAAGCTGGAAAGAAATTAGCTAAGAAATTCTCTGAATGTGTGCTGTCCATTGCAGTACATTAAGCACTTGAAATGTGGCAAGACTATGAATTAAAGTTTTTAATTTTTTAGTTTCTTGTTTTTTATTTTAAATTTAATTTTCCATTTAAGAATTGATATTCATGTCAGTTTTGGAAACCTTTTAAGTGCTTTTGGATCAATTGGGGTATGTGAATCTACTTTTTATAAATTATATAAAATCTAAGTATACATATAAAATATTTCTGATGAAAATTTAGTTATCTAATTGAAATATACTTTAAATGCAAGTGCAAAATACACCCAGGAATTTAAAAACTAAATACTCCCACCAAAATAAAATTAATAACTTTATTTTTATTCATGTCAACATGATAATTGTTTATCATGGCCACCTATGTTGTTAAATAAAACATTTTAAAATTAATTTTACCTGTTTTGTCTCAAACATTTAGTGTAGCTATTAGAAAAGTTAAAGTTACATGTGCATTTGTGAAGGACATTATATTTCTATTAGGCAGCATGGTTCTGAACCATACAATTTCCTAAAGAGTTAGTAAAACTTCTCAGTTTCTTCTAAAATTAGTTCATTCAGTTTTCCTACCTCTCTAGAATATATTTTGATCATTTATATTTTTCTCAAAGTCATTTATTGCAAATATATTTTCAAATGTGGAAATATCATGTTTTACAAATATTTTATTATTGATTAATTGCTTTAATAGTATATCAGTCCTGAATTATAGTAATCATTTTTTGTGGGTTTTGATTAATTTTGTGTCTGCTTTGATATTTATGTATTTGAATGTATTTTTTGAATCATCAAGTTACTTTTCCTTATTTGTAGAAATTACATATTCATTGTCTCTTCTAAAAATATTCTAATTTTTAAGAAAGTGTATCTTTAATGAATAAGGAAGTTAAGGTTTATTTTATTTTAGTTTTACAAATTATTTTTTGCAGTATATTGCCTTACTTCTAATTAATTAGATACATTTTATCTACAGTTTTTTTTTTAGCATTTCATGTTCCATGAATTTTTTTTCTTACAGTATTGCATTTAAAAACGAAACGAGGTATTTCCTTTTTGCCCTGTCTTGCTTTGCAAGCCATTTTTTATAGAGAAAGCAATCACATTATACTTAAAAAATTATCAGGATCAGGTATAATGTATCTAGCATTTAATATACTCCAAAGGTCTGCTAACTTCTTTACTGAAATGATCGCAAGGCCTCACAATAGCCTTGTGAAGTATGTACTAGTATTACCCTGTTTGCAGAGGGGGAACCAGACCAAGAGAGATTAAGAGACCCATCCAGGTTTCCAACCTTCAGCCCATGGGCTTCAGACTTCACAAATCTAACAGGAGCAATTGCTATGTTCATGTCTGAGACATAGTACTAGAAGGATACTGCAGACGACTAGTATCAGAACATCAACCTAGTTCACGCTAAGACTCAATTGTCAGGCAACTATGAGCAATTATTAGTGTTAATAAATTACCCCATGATGCACTACTGCAGCACTCTGAACTTGAGTTTCCCATAATAGCCTAACAAAAATCTTTTTGTCCTCTGCAGTGAGGTATACTTTCTATAAACAATTGTTTTCTTCAATCATTTTCAGGGGTGGGGAAGAAATAAATATTAATTAGCCATTTAAAACACCCTGTATCTTCAAATTAGAATTTTTGAAGTCCTACTTATATCTACAGAATGGTAGAAAAGGAGAAATAACGTGCAATTTACTTTGCTGGGCAGCCAAAAGCAAACAACTGCTTTTGCCTTTAAACTCAGTCACATTTGATATCAAATATCTTTTAAAATTAACTCAGCTACAGTATAGTCTCTTTTAAAAAGAGTTATGTATTTAGTAGCAATGAGTGACTATGTATGGTTCATTAATTTGTGATTCTTTCCTTCCTTTCTTTTAAAGATAGTGTTTTTAGAAGAAGCATCTCAACAAGAAAAGCTGGCCAAAGAATGGGGCTTCAAGCCGTGTGATATAAGAGAACTGAGCCGCCAGTAAGTCATTGCCAACTTCTTCCCCTTTGTGGATGCCATTAACTGGTATCAAATGATAAGAAATCTGCCTTGAGAGACAGAGAGGCTTTGTGAATTTTTTAAGGTGTGAGGTGTGAAGGAGGAGATAGATAAAGACAGGAAGCTGAAGGACAGGATAGAAGTTTTGAGTACTAGAAGCTGCCTTCTTTCACTTAATCCTTCAGCAAATATTTGTTAAGCTTAGTATATACACAGACTAGGATCTGGGGGGTGAAAATTGTTTACTAAGTCTTTGCCCTCGCAGAGTTTATAGCCCCTGGGGAACGCAGAGAGTAAACAAGTGCACAGATACGTAAGTGTGACAGTGATGGGTGGTGTACTTTCTGTAGAGTAAATAAAGAAAGCACAGTAGAGATAATTGTTGGGAGGGTAGGAGGGCACTTTGGGGAGCAATCGCTCTGATAGCATGGTTAGTTAGGTAAGACCTATTTCCAAAAGTGCATTTGAGGTGTGATTTTATGTTCCAAGTGCTTTTAGTAGTTTTTTAAATAATTTATTCAAAATATGTTTCTTGTGGTTGACTCACCAGATCCTGCTAGAAACAATTCTGTCTTGAGGGCAGCCCCTGACCAGTCCCTCATATACTGTGATGTAGGTCTGTTCTGAGGGTTAACCCCACCTGTGAACAGGTGTTTTCTGTCATTTTGTTCTCTAGATCACTGTACCATCCTCTGCTTTATCCAACCTGCTATTGATATCTTCTAGTGGGTTCATTTCAGATTTTTGTTCCACTTCTTGGAATATACTCAAAGGAACCCAAAACACTGTTTTGAAAGAATATTCATACCCCTATGCTCATTGCAGTGCTATTTATAGTAGCCAAGATTTGGAAGCAGCCCAAGTGGCTATCAATAGATGAGTGGCTAAGAAAGCCCTGGTACATTTATTTACACAATGGAATACTATGTAGCTGTTAAAAAGAAGGACACCTTACCTTTGGCGACTCATGGATGGATCAAGAGAGTATTATGCTAAGTGAAATAAGCCAGTCAAAGAAAGACAAATACCATATGATTTCACTTATATGTGGAATCTAATTAACAAAATAAACACATAGAAACAAACTGATATAGAGAAAAGATTGACAGCTGTCAATAGGAAGAGTGGTTAAGGGACTAGGCAAAATAGGTGAAGAAATTAAGCAAAAAAGTAAAAAATAAAACAAGCTCATAGACACAGACAACAGTATAGTGATTACCAGGGAGAAAGGGGGGTAGAGAGAGGTAGAAGAGGATAAACAGGAGACAAATGTTGATAGGAGATTAAACTCGAGGTGGTGAACACACAATACAATATACAGGTGGTGTATTATAGAATTATACACTTAAAACTGCAATAAATTCAATTAAAAAAGTAAGCGACACAAATAAACCTTGTTGTGTCCAACTGCTAAAGAGGCGGAAAAGGAGGGGAATGCTGAAGGTTTAGTTCTGTTCTTCCCTCTGCAGAAACCTGTGGCACCACCAGGTTCTAGGCTTCCCTACACAGAGGAGATTCTCAAATCCGAATCCTACCTTTAACTCTTCTGTGACCTCTTAGCTCACATTTCCAATTGCTTTTAAAAAACTTGACTCTAGGTTTAATATGACATCACCATTCCCTCAAATGAAATTTTCTTCTAAATTCTTTGATTTTATGTCATATGTTCAGCCTCCCATGCTCAAAACTTACTCTCTTTGACTCATTTCTCTCCTTTGCTTCCTAATTAAAAATCAAGTTCTTTCTCTTATATTCATCCTTTTCCTTTTTTTCTGTCACCATAATCTCTATTAAAAAATCTCATGTTTCAGAGATTAAAAGAGTCTTTTCACACATGCCCGCCACCATCAGATCCTTTAAACCAGATGTTTAATATGTTACAGTTCTGCCAAAGAAAATAAAAAAATAGAGAAATGCATGTCCTCATGATTCTCTTACTGTTGGCTATAGAATAACAAATATAGGTTGATTTACTAACTTGAGTATTCAAGACCCTTTCTAAAAAATCTTTTTTATTGTTATTATTTAGAAAACATTTAATATAGTAAAATGCATAGGTCTTAGGTATATAATTTAATAAAGGTTTATAAATATATACCTATGTAGCCAACATGCCAATCAAGATTCCTCTCATCCTAGAAAGTTGCTTTGTGCCCCTCCTACTCATGCTCCAGCCCCACAGGCAACCCCTGACTGGTCTCTGTCATGTAGATTACTTCTATTTGGTTTTGAATGTCATGTAAATGGAATAACTCAATACGTGCTCTTTTGTGTCTGGACTTTCCCACCCGTCATAATGTTTCTGAGATGCATTCATACTGTTCTGTATAGCAGTAAGTAGTTCATTCTTTTTCATTGCTCAATAATATTCCATTGTATTAATATACCAAAGTTTATCCATTTTCCTGTGGTATTTAGATTGTTTCCAATTTGAAGCTGCTATGAACATTCTTTTTTTTTTTTTGCTTTTTTATTTCATTTGGGTAAATTACTAAGCATGAAATTGCTCACTTAAACTCTTTATACTTTGACCACTATATGTATCTCTTTTTTTATACCTCCTATCTCTCTCTCTCACCCCCGCCTCTCTCTCTCTCTCTCTCTCTCTCACACACACACACACACACACACACACACACACACACACACACGGCCTTACTCACCCCTAATCTCCTAACTAGGTTATATTATAATCTCTTTGAGGGCAACAAGATGCCTTATTTCTCTAAAAACTCCACAAAGCTTAGTAAAGATTTTAAAACATATTAGGAACTCAGGAAATAATATTTGATTGGACAATTCAAGTGTATGAAGAAGTCACACTTCCATTCCATTTTATGGTGGTAGAGACAGTAAATGACACAAGGATCGAAGAGGCCAGTGAATCTGCGTTTCCCCCTCTCCCTCTGCATGCCCCCTCAGCACTGCCTTCTTGTCTTGCTTACAGGTTGTCACTGCTCTTCACTTCTAAAGTGAATGAACAGTTCTGACACATGGAGGGAAATGACCAAGGGTCCTGAGTCACTGACAACTGCCATGGTTTGAATCTAGTTGACTAGATGAATAATTACTTTTTTCAAACTACTTAAATCTCCTGAGTTGCAGTTCACTCTTATATAAATAAGATAACAATATTACTTCATAGATTTGTTGTGACTATTACATCATCATCACAACTAATATTTTTGGGGTGTTTTCCATCCTCTAAGTGCTGTTTTTATGCATGCCAACTCAATCCTCACAACAGCCCTGGCACTCCTATTTCCATCTGACACAGGGGAAACTGAACCACAGAGAGATTAAATTACATGTTGAATATCCCACTGCTGGTTTATGGTGGGGCATGGATTCAAAATCAGGCAGCCTGAGTCAAGAATGTATATAACAAACCCCTGTAAGGAACAAATAAGATGATGCACGCAGAATGCTGTGCCCAGTGTCCAGTACACGTACATTTTCAGTAAACATTACCTGTTGTCACCATCATCATCATTATTATTGTTATCATTCCCAGTTATCATTTCTTAAAATAAAGCATTTATAGATACCCATGTCTTTATTAGTTTTCCACTGAGGTGGTATACATTTGAATTGGTAGTATAAGGGATTTTTTGGTTAGGTCATTTTAAGTTCAAATTCTTTATGTATATAAAATATAATATTTATTTGGGGTGTTGGTGGTATATAGTATCTTTTAACAAATACCTGTTTTGATGACATTAAACACAATACATACCGATGAACAGAAGAAATAGTTCTTTCAAAAAGCTTTAAATACTTTTTAGCTCTGGGCTACCTCAATTCTGCGGGTAGTGCCTCTGAAAACTCGTAGAAACATCTTTCCAGGCCTTTTTGTTAGAAGAGTCATAGAAATGTAAAGATTAATTGGTGGATCAGGGTAACAGCAGGAGTGATCAGAAGCACCGGGCATTGCAATGGTATCTTCACGTCTCCTCTCCGGTTATCCTTAGTGGCTCGTGTCTAATTCCTCAGCATGGCTCTAGAAAATTTGAAGACCTCCTCTCTCATCTTTTTTTCCCTGTCTTACAACCCTAATTTGTGAGAACAAAGTCATAGAATGAAAGCATCGCTTCACTCCTTCCTTGTGCTCTGACTGCTTTGCTTCTGACCAGTACCGTGCTTTTCCCTCCCTTCTTTATCTGTGGTTGACCTCTCACCAGCCATTCCAAGTTAGGAGCTATGTCTTTCAGAGTTTCATTGCAATTTCTTGATCTCTCAATAAGAGGAGAACTTGCTCATCTGATGGCTTCAGCTCTAAACCTATGTGGGGTGAACAGTTCAATCATTGCCCAAGAGGAAGCATGATTTAAAGATATAGAAAATGCCTAAGGATGCTATTTCTCTCATCTTCATTTTCAGTGAGTTCTTCATGCCCGGGCTGGTTGATGCACATATCCATGCCCCTCAGTATTACTTTGCTGGAAGTCATATGGACCTGCAGCTTCTGGAGTGGCTGACCAAGTATACGTTTCCTACAGAACTCAAATTCAAGAGCATTGACTTTGCAGAAGAAGTATACACTAGAGTTGTCGTGAGTATCCTGCATGTGAGACTCGGTGTACTATCTTTGGTAGCCTGTAGAAACATTAATTTCTTGGGGCAAAATTTAAGTGTAAAACACAGACAGTCAAGGCTAGAGTGGACTATTGAGATTTTCTCAGTCTTTCATAGCCCAGTGAGTTTGTGACCACCTCACTACACAGCTTGTCACTAGCAAGGAGAGCACTTGAGTTCGAATTTCCAAACTCCCAATCTGGTGGGCTCTCATGACTCTCTGTCTTTTACTTTTTGTGTTTTACTTTACTAAATTTGTATTTAATGCATATGTGTGTTCTCTTACTCCTGTTAATCCACAACACTGTTCTGGGGACCATATGGAATAGCTGCACAACCTTTGGAAAGTTCTGCAACTCGTTTTCCCCATCTGTAAAAAAAATAGAGATAATGATTGTGCCTATTTCACAGGATTGTTGTAAGAATCAGGCAAGTTAATATTTGTTAGGTTCTTAGAATAGTGCTTGACATATGGTAAGCACTCTATGTGTTTGCTTTAAAAAATACCCAAGGAAGTGTAAAATTAAAAATTTAAATTACAATCATAAGGATGTCATGCTATTTTGGTAGTTTCACAAGGAGGGAAAATAGGATGTTTCCATTACTGGGCATATGGGAATGTGACCAGCATTGTCACCACTAGAGGGAACTATGAGGCTAGTTCCGCCACTGAAGGGTGTCTGTAGTAGGTGCCAGCCCTTCTTTGAAGGCTATGAAAATGTCCTTCCATCTCACTCTCTCAGAAAATCATTTCCAGCCTTTCCATACCAACCCTCTGCGCAATCCATTTAGCAACCAGAATTAAAGTTGCAAATACCTTCGTATCTGACCACTACCTCTGGACACTCTGTCTGAATATTCCTGCATTTTTGTTGGACCCCATTGATGAATTTTCTCCTAAAGTGATGGCTATGTGAGGATGACACTATTATAAGCCACATTTCATGACCAGTTATCCTGCCAGTTCCCTTGTCTTACATCACTCAAGCCTTAAAGAATAAAAACAAGTGCTATCATTTAGACACTTGCCTCACTTAATTACACGTTCAATGTAATTGTGGATCTTACATACTTAACATGTGTCCTCATGACACCGGAAAGACAGAGAAGGACTAAAGCTGTGTGTGGAGTTGCCAGTGCATTGTGTTAATGAATTGTGTTAACCACACCAAATCTTTTATTTTCAAACTTTATTAGTACCTTGCATTATTCTAAAAATGGTTTGAGATATCTTAAAATTGCATAGTACCCAACAAAAGAAAATGAGTCACAAAATCATGGTAAAGGAGAAAAGAATGGAGGAAAAATAAAATAACACCAAGAGGTAAATGTATGCCATGGTTTTTATCACAAATTTGGCTTTAAGTGTCTAGCAGCTGACCCACAGAGGGAAATCAGTTTTGAATTCTACACTGTCTGTGTGGTTTAAAAATCACACAGTGATTGTTAATCAGAGTCAGACAGTGATTGTTAAGGGAAATGAAGCATATCTATTTTTCATACTGAAATTTAAGAAAATTATACACAATATTCCAATATATTCCAATATATAGCTACATGCTATATATTGTCAAAATCCATATATTGTCAAGGTGCTATAGTATCAAAAAGTCCAGATATACCAGTGTTGTATGTTTAGAGAGAGTATCTAGAACTATGTGGTTTTGGGGCCATACTCCTTAAGTTGTATTTCTTAAGTCAGGGATTTGGGTAAGACTTTGATATCGGTGAGTACAAAATAGGTGTTATTCTCAACAAGTATTTGCAGTTCATGCAGCCAGTGTTTCTGATTATGGGCAGGACCACACACTGTAAGAACTGCATGGGCCAAGGGTGTGGCTGACAGCTGTGTAAAAATTAAGATTTGTTAACTAGAATGTGTCCTTCAGCTGAAGACTGTGCCTGGCAATGCATAGGGGTGCTATGCTAAGGCAGTACTCATGAATATTATCAAGACAGTTTTTTTTTATTTCCTCCCTCAGAAAACAGTTCTAGATCTATATTTTAACAAATGGGCAATCAAGACCACAGAGTTTTACACCGTAGATTTTGTCAACTATGGGTAGTATTTCTACTGTCCTCATTGCTAAATAGCTGAAATTTCCCATTTAGATTCATGTTCAAGGCCAGGTTTTAGAAAGGTATTTAAATTTTTTAAAATTTAGAAAATGTCTAATTATATTTCCATTTGAATTTGGAGTTTATTTTACTCTGGTTAGTGAATGTAATTTTTATGACTATTTTTCTTGGCAATTAATTCACTGTTAGTGTATGACACAATTAAAGGTCAATTTTTATGGATGTTTGCAATGACACTTTTTACGTCTCTGTTAGACTAAGTTGTAGACGTATTAAGCAAGTCTTCTATCATTTTTCTCTATATCTCTCATATAATGAGACAAGAATCTTACATACTCTTCCCTTCTCATGTTATAGCCCCCTTGCCACGTCCTATGATATAGCATCTGAGATTTTAGCTTTAGTTTATTATGTACTACCTCCACTTCATTTAACATAAGTAAGTTTTGATGTTTAAATTTAATATTTTAAAATTCATTTTATTTAATTCCAGTTTATTATTTTCAACACCTGCACTTACTTTAACAATGAGTTTTTACCTTTTTAAATATATTTTATTGATTATGCTATTTGGTTGTCCTAATTTTTCCCCCTTTGCCCGCCTCCACTTGGCACCCTCATTCCCTCCAGGAATTCCCCCCACCTAGTTCGTGTCCATGGGTCGTGCATATAAGTTCTTTGGCTACTCCATTTCCTATACTATTCTTAACATCCGCCTGCCCATTCTGTAACTACAGTTTGTACTTCTTATTCCCTGCATGTTTTCCCTCATTCCTTCCTTTTACCTTCCCAACTGATAACCCCTCAAAATGATCTCCATACCTGTGATTCTGTTTCTATTCTTCTTGTTTGCTTAGTTTGTTTCTTACATTTAATTATTGATAGGTGTGAAATTATTGCCATTTTAATGTTCATAGTTTTGATCTTCTTTTTCTTAAATAAGTCCCTTTAATATTTCATGTAATAATGACTTGGTGATGATGAACTCCTTTAATTTTACCTTGTCTGGGAAGCACTTTATCTTCCCTTCAATTCTAAATCATAGTTTTGCTGAATAGAGTAATCTTGGTTGTAGGTCCTTGCTTTTCATCACTTTAAATACTTCTTGCCAGTCTCTTATAGACTGCAAAGTTGCTTTTGAGAAATCAGCTGATAATCTTACAGGAACTCCTTTGTAGTTAATTGTCTGCTTTTCTCTTGCTGCTTTTAAGATTCTCTCTTTATCTTTAACCTTTGAGGTTTTAATTATGTTGTGTCTTGGTGCGGTCCTCTTTGTGCCCATCTTGTTTGGGCCTCTCCATGATTCCTGGACTTGTATGTCTATTTCCTTCCACAATTTATGGAAGTTTTTCTTCATTATATTTTCCAAATAAATTTTCAATTTCTTGTTCTTTCTCTTCTCCTTCCAGCAGCCCTGTGATTCAAATGGTATGTTTGAAGTTGTCCCAGAGGTTCCTTAAAGTATCCTTGTTTTTTTGGATTCTCTTTTCTTCTTGCTGCTCTGATTGAATTTTTTTTTCTTATGTTCCAAATAATTGATTTGATTCTCAGGTCCATCCACTGGTAGTTTCTTGTAAATTTTTCTTTAGTTCATTTATTGCAAACTTCATTTCTGCCTGGGTCTTTTTTTATGTTGTTGAATACTCAATGAGTTCCTTAAGCATCCTGATAGCCAGCGTTTTGAACTCTGCGTCTGATAGATTGTTTACCTCCTTATTGTTCAGTTCTTTTTCTGGGGTTTTGTTCTATTCTTTTATTTGGACCATATTTATTTGTCTGCTCATTTTTGGCAGCCTCCCTGTGTTTGTTTCTATGTATTAGGCAGAGCTGCTACTCCCTTAGTAGCATGGCCTATTGTAGAAAAACACACCAGTAAGTTGAATGGGACAGAGCCATAGGCAATCCCCAGTGAGGGGCAGCCTGTATGAACCAGGTTGATGGAATGTCTGATATTGTGTTCCTAATCTGTGTTCTGTGTGTGGAGAAGGGCTCAGAAAGGGGACTATGCCACTGCCTGGCCTCCGGAGTTTGGTCTAGGAGGAAGCTGTCCTCCAGTACTTTCCCTGATGCTAGATACTTCAGATTCTCCCCGTATTCCACTGGTGTTCTTCCAGATACTTCCCCAGTGCTGGAGCCCAGAGCAAGTGAGTCTAAGCTCTAAGTCACTGAAGTCCCTTTAAGAGGAGACTTCAGAGAATCCCACAGTTTCTTCAGCTGCCCCAACCCCCACTGGTTTTTGCAGCCTGAAGTTATGGGGACTTACCTTCCCAGCACTGGAACCTGGGCTGGGCGGTCTCGTGTTGGGCTGAGGTCTTTCGTTCCTGAGGTAGTCTGCCAATTTTTACCCACCATTTTTGGGTGTGGGACTGCTCATTCTGCATCTCTACATCTCCATGTGTATCCAAGCATCTTGGCATCTCCCCCTTCCTACCCATCTGGATGAATGTGACTTCTTTAATTTTTTGGTTG
Organism: Artibeus jamaicensis; assembly: GCF_021234435.1. Lineage (NCBI taxonomy): Eukaryota > Metazoa > Chordata > Mammalia > Chiroptera > Phyllostomidae > Artibeus > Artibeus jamaicensis. Next base: position 35,677,323 of record NW_026522030.1, on the reverse strand, counting down.
CCAGATTTCCATACTCTTCAATTTTCTGATGATTCTGGGTGATAGGTGTTTTGTATTTTAGTTGCAATTTTTACTGTGGTTGAGTAAGGAGGTGAGCCATGTTTACCTATGCATCCATCTTGACCAGAAGTCTCCTTTGAGTTTTTTTTGTTGTTGTTAGCTATTTGGATCCCTTTCTTTTAGATTAATTCTTTATTTTCTTGGAATATATCTCTGATAATTCTTTTTCAGTAAAGTGGGTGATAAACATTTTAAATCCTTGAACTATCAAAAATGGTTTTACTTTCTTCTGACTCTGAAATGATGTGCTTTTATCATAGAAAAAAATTGTATTTGAAATACCCATCAGCATCCAATGTGCTGGTGTCAATCTGATTCTCACTCCATTCTGGCTAATTTGCTGGCCTTCAGGATACTCTGAAATTTCACTTATAGATTTTTTTTCAGTTCATTATCTTTAATATATAGTTTATTCAGTATGAGAACTCCTGTCTATCTTTCAATTAGGGAATTTCTCTTTCTCTGTGAATATATTTGTCCCTTCAATCTTTTCTTTTTTTGGTAACTCCTATCAGAAAAATGTTGAAACTTTTATATATACTTTTATATCTCATTTTTTCTTTTAAAAATAATTTCATTGAGATATAATTTATGTATCACAAACTCACTAATTTTAAGGCAACCATCACCACAATCCAGTTTTAGAAGATTTTTATTAGTCAAAAAAGTTTCTTTATGCCTATTGTATCACATTCTTCAAGAACACCATAGTCCAATTTTGCAAGTCACTGTTTCACTCTACTGTTATAATAGCCTGTCTTTTTTCAAGGACATCATGTCCAATTCTATTTATCTAAGAATACTAATTTTAGTTCATTTATATCTCTTGTTGCTTAGTCATTCAGCTTCCTTGGGTGTTCATTCAATAAATATTTACTGTGTACACAGGCTGTGGACACTTTAGGAGTCGCTGGAGATTGAATTTGATGTCTGTGTCATGGTATCAGCTTTCCTCCTGGACTTGTGGTTCTGAGAGACAGCTCATTCTTGTCTGTAGCTGACAGGTTCTAATCATCCTCTATTGGCAGCCAGATGCATTTTATTTCATGTGCAAAGTGTCTTAAAATTTGGAAAGATTGACATAAAATTCCAGCTTTTCAAATTCTCTTGTCCTTTGGGACTGACATCACTGGGCTCTCATTTTTTTTTTTTTCAACAATTGGCTGATGCAGAGTAGAGACTGCTGTCTGAGGTATGGGACATGTTCTTCCCTTATTTAAGATCAAAGTATTTTTCCCCTCAGGGATTCTCTTTAAATTTATTCTACAACCCTTCTATTGACTTCCCAACTTCACTTATAAAAGTTTTACTTTTGTAGAACTATTGTTCTTTGATTTTCATAGGATTCTGTTCTTGTCTTATGGCTGCAATATCTTCTTTACTCCTTTCAAAATGTTAATCACATTGTTTTTAATCTCACTTCTATCTGACCCTGTTTCCTCCAATATTTTTTCCAGAGCTTTTCCTTCTCCTCCTCCTTTTCACAGCAGCTTTTCTTCAGTGTCTGTTGAAGCTTGAGCATATGTTCATAATTAAGTTTGATACCCTAAGGTGTCAGTTGGAAGATCTGGGTGCAGGTAGTTCTTGTTTACTAGTGAACTTCAGTGTCAGAGAAACAGTGAAGGTAGTGAACAGCCTTTTCAATTGTGGGCCCCACTTGTCATTGTGAGGATGTCTTTCTTATAGAGTTACTCATCTTCTCTAGGTAAGAGTCCTTCAGTCCTGCCAGGAGTAGTGGGTGTAATACATGTGGCAATCTGGGCAAGCTGACTGAAGGACCCTGGAGATAAGCCAGATTTGCTCTTAAACCTCTTCTTTTCAGCCTGTGTTCCATCTCGTCCTTTGGGGATTTTATCCTCTAAGTACTATTCAATTTCTACAAAGAGTACATCTCTCTTTCAAGGAACAGATTAGGCGTGATTGGAGGAGGGTCCTGCCAGGGCCTCATCATCTATAGACAGACTTTGAGCCAATTCCCTGTTAACAAGACTTTCAGTCAAGATGGAGGCAAAGGTAGACACACTGTGTCTTCTCACACAACAAAAATAAGGACAACAAAAATTTAGAAACAAAAAAACAACGAGTAGTGACAGTTGAACTGTATGGAAGTCTGACAGACATCCAAGGAGTTAAAGAAGAAACATTCATGTAGACCAGTAGGAGGGACAGAGTTGGGCAGCTGGGTGCAGAAGGCTCATGGCAAAGTGGGGCTGGTGGACCCCAGGCGTGCAAGCTGGCAGCAGGTGGACCCAGTGAGGTGGTAGATTGTGGAGAGGCACAGTGGCTGGCATACCTGGCATTCCCACATTCACGCACAGATAAACCAGGTGAAATTGGGTAGTGAGACAGGCCATGCAACCCAGGGTCCCAGCTCAGGGAAATAAAGCTTCAAATCACCTATTGAAAACACCTGTGGGTGTTGAGATGCTGGGAGAGACTCCCAGCCTCACAGAAGAGTTTGTTGGAGAGACCCACAGGGTCCCAGGACACATACAAACCCACCCACATGGGAATCAGCACCAGAAGGGCCCATTTTGCTTGGGGATAGTGGTGGAAGTGACTGAAATCTGGCAGAGAGTGGAGCGAGTGCCTATTCCCTCTAGGACCTCTCCCCCACATACAGTGTCACAACCCAGCCCCTGGGTTGCCCCTCCCTGTTGAACACCTAAGGCTCCACCTCTCACTACCTAACAGGCATGTCAAAACAACAGCAACAAAAAAAATTGGCCCAAATGGAAGAACAGATCAAAGCTCTAGCGCAAATGCAACTAAGTGATAAAGAGATAGCCAGCCTATCAGATGCACAGTTCAAAGAACTGGTGAGCAGGGTGCTCATGGAACTGGTTGAATTTTATTGCAAATTAGATGAAAAAAATGAAGGCTATGCTAAGTGAAATAAAGGAAAATGTACAGCGAACCAATAGGGATAGGAAGGAAACAAAGACTAAAATCAATGGAGTGGACCAGAAGGAAGAAGAAACAACCAAACAGAAAAGAATGAAGAAACAAGAATTCAAAAAAAAAAAAATGAGGAGAGACTTAGGAACCTCCAGGACATCTTTAAGCGTTCCAATATCTAAATTATAGGGGTACCAGAAGGAGAAGAGGAAGAGCAACAAGTGGAAAAGTTATTTGAAGAAATAATAAAGGAGAACCTCCCCAATATGACAAAAGAAACAGACTTCCAGCATGTCCAGGAAGCTCAGAGAGTCCCAGAGAAGTTGGACCCAAGGAGAAACACACCAAGGCACATCATAATTACATTACCCAAGATTAAAATGAAGGAGAGAATCCTAGAAGGAGCAAGAGAAAAGGAGACAGTCACCTACAAAGAAGTTCCCATCAGATTGTCAGCTGATTTCTCAAAAGAAACCTTATAGGCAAGAAGGGGCTGGAAAGAAGTATTTGAAGTCATGATAGGCAAGGACTGCATCCAAGATTGCTCTCTCCAGCAAAGCTTTCATTTAGAATGAAAGGGCAGATTAAGTGCCTCTCAGATAAGGTCAAGTTCAAGGAGTTCATCATCACCAAGCCCTTATTATATGAAATGTTAAAGGGACTTATCTAAGAAAAAGGAGATCAAAAACATGTATAGTAAAATGACAGCAAACTCACAATTATTAACAACCACACCTAGAACAAAAACAAAACCAAACTACATAGACAGGTAGAGCAGAAAGAGAACCACAGAAATGGAGATCACATGGAGGGTTAGCAACAGGGAGGTGGGAGGAGGAGAGAGGGGGAGAAGGTACAGAGAATAAGTAGCATAGATGGTAGGTAGAAAATAGAGGGGGGGGGCAAGAATAGTATGGAAAATGTAGAAGCTAAAGAACTTATGACACAGACACATGAGTTCCTGTGGGGGAATGTGGGTGGGAGAGGGTATGCAGGGTGGAGGGGAGTGAAGGGGAACAACTGTAATAGCATAATCAATAAACTATATTTTTTAAAGAAATTCTCTGTTAACAACTGCATGCTTCTCTCTCTTTCTCCTCCTAAGTTGCACTTAGGTTCTCGTCCATATTCTTTGTCTTCCAAGGGGGATGTTGAAGTGTTTCTTCTGCTCATGTCTCTTCTTATATTCTTCTGTTGGGTAATAAATTTTGTACTTTTTTACTGTTATTTTAGTGGAAGTTTGCTCAGGAAGAGACAGAGATATATGTGACCAATCTGTCAGAATGAACTAGAAGTCTGGCTGAATTCTTTTATGCTGTAATAGACAGAAAAATCTCATTTATTCACTCCTATATGCAATAAATTTTGCATATGCTTACACAAACCTAAAAGATAAAGAATGAATTAGCAACACATTTTATGAATTCTGCAAAACAGAACTGTGCGAATCTAGGAAATGAAAAGTATCAACTTCTCCAGCTCACACTTTTCAAATGTCAGCACTGCCAGTTACCTTAACTCTATTTCAGACTGAGATGACTTACCTTTAAATAAAAACATTTTCAAATTAAAAAATAGAATTCTATTTTCATCTGTATACTCCATGTGACTTTCTTGGTACATGCGACTCATGGTTTTTGTGATTTATTTTTAGAGGAGAACGCTGAAGAATGGAACAACCACAGCTTGCTACTTTGCAACAATTTACACTGACTCATCTCTGCTCCTTGCGGAAATTACAGGTGAGGAGATGAAAGCATGATCTATGGGCACATCCAACAAAGCCAGCCAGACCATCTCTGGCAGTGAGTTATTCTTGTGGGCAGTCTTGGCGTTTAACTACTGGAATTTGAGCATTGCATTTCTTGCAAGTAATAAATGTCTATGTATTACTGTGGCCCCTGAATGTTTTTTTATTATTTAAGAATTTGATTATTTACTTACAGTTTTTTGGTTCCAGAATGATGTGTATTAATTAATCTAGGGCTTTTTGGAGTGGGTTTATTAATTCTAGTGATGGCCATAGTGTGTAATAGTCAACAGATATATCTTGGCTGTTGGTTAGGCTCACGGTACTGTGCAAATTTCCGGGAACAAAATGAAACAGAACATAGTTCCTGCCCATAAGCTGCCAGATAGGACTAATTGATTAGTAACTGCACACATTGATTAGTAACTTTAGGAACAGCTGTAGTGCTCTTACTAAGATGCCTGGCATCACGCAAAGCACTCTACATGGATTATGTCGGCTAAGTTGCAAACAGCCTTTTGCGGCAGCTATTACATCCTTGTGTTTCAAATGGATAAACCAATGCTCAGAAAGGTTATAAAATATGCCCAAGTCACACAGCTAATTAGCAGAGCTGGGACTTGAATTAGGTTGATGATTCTGAAACTTGTATACAATACAGTGCCTAGCATATAGCAGCTGCTCGGTAAATGCTGTTGGCTGATCTGATGACACCACTGCTTGCTAACCAAGGTCATTGATGCCAAAGGCCTGAATCATGATGCTGAAAATAACTATTGCTTTTTTTTTGGAGGAGACAGAGAACCCAGAACTGGAGCATCTAGGAAGACTTCCTGGAAGGGAAGAGATTTGAAAACTTGGCTTTGAAGGAAAGATAAAATGGAGAAAGGAAAATGTTCTCCAAACAGGGGAAATGTCATGAGGCAGGAATGTCTATAGTGGACACTGGAAGCAGGGAACAGAGTAGCTGAACCAGGGGGCAGGATTCATTGCATGGAGAGTGGGGTGGGGGTGGTGAACAGGTTGGGTAGATGGAATGCTTCAGACTGTAGAGAGAATACACATCAAAATGCATGTTCTCATTTTTGAATATATATCAAAAACTCAAAGAAGGTTTTGAGCTAGATGAAATATGTGATGAAGGTGGTGTTTTAAGAAAGAGTAATCTAATGGCCAATTATTAAAATGAATTACAGGGAAAGACAGAGGCAGAAAGACTTCTGTAAGATCCTTATAACAGAAGTGGAGACATTGAAAAAAGAACTAACAATGCCCAAAGTAAACTGACCTTTCTAACTGAAATAGAATTTCTCTAGAACTTCTAAAGAGGACTAGGTTCTTTAGTGCTAAATGCTGCTAGTAGGACTGAATACAATTTTTGTTACAGGTAATAAAATTGGCGTAGCTACAGTTAAGAATAGTGGCAATATCTTGTCTAAGCAGGTGCCTGATACCTTATGTACACTACAGGGTGTGTTCCTTCTAACCCTGCACATAGCACAGGACACTGGACACGTAGCCATTTAGACCTTAAACAAGTAATACCCACTACCCTGGAAGTAACAGAGGAAGAAAGAGTTAAGTTCAACCAGGGCTGTCAAACTCCAGTGCCTTTTTTCTTATCACTAGACCATGCTGCTGTTTCTATAAAATGCAAGAAAAGTATAGAGAGGGACTCAATACATGGGACAGTGGCAGGGTAGGAAATGGGAAGGAAATTGTGAGCCATGGACAAAAGAGAAGGAATGAAGAAGAAAAAGGTGTAGACATGTTGACTTGTCAACACTTGTCTACATGTCTACCTGACATGTTGAATAGAGTGTTTCACCAGGACCTGAGGCTTCCCCTCTTCATTTGATAATATGGGAACAAGGATAGTTATTACTTGAGTAAAAATGTAGACAACTTGTATAAGAAAAGGAAAAAGCTGAGTAATAAGTACAAAATACCCAATTATTGCCTGACCAGCCTGGAAGTGGGGGTGGAGGCAGCAGAGGTTGAAGCAATGGATGGAAGACTATTTATTACTTACAGTCTTAGTGGGGTTTCGTTGTTGTTATTCTTATTAATGGATCATCTTTAACATTCTCATCTATGTTTGCATAATGCTTTTAAGTTTTTAAAAGTCTCAGAAGAGGTACTGTGTGGGAAAGACACGTGACTTAAGATTCTTTTCGTGTGCCTCAGATAAATTTGGGCAGCGGGCATTTGTGGGCAAAGTCAACATGGATAGGAATGACACTTTTCCAGAGTATAAGGAAACCACTGAGGAATCAATCAAGGAAACAGAGAGGTACGTTCGTCTTGATTTGTCTGGAAGGCATCCCCTCCGCCGCACTGATGGAGCTGGAGACAGAGGAAACCTCTGCACCAGGCGAAATGTGCACAAATGTTGCAGTGTGGGTTTGCCTGCCTTCATGAAATCCACTGGGTCCTTTAAAAAAGTTGCATGCCAACACTATTTTTGTATACCAATTATAGTTTAAAGCTTCCGGGAACTTGTTATAGGAGTTCTAGGGTAAGCCCCTACGTAAATAGAGGGATTCTTTTTTGAAGTGAATGATTTACCCTCTGTATTATAGGCCTGGTCTTCTGCGTATTGGACTTGCTTTAAGTGTGTGTGTGGCCTACTCATTAAATTACAGTTGACCCTTGAACAACATGTATTTGAACTTTTTATCTTATGTTGGGATATTCTACTGATCCTATTGGTACTTTTTCTACATTTCTTTTTTTAAAGATTTTATTTATTAATCTTTAGAGGGGAAGGGAAGGAGAGATGGAGAGAAATATCAATGTAAGGTTGCCTCTCACAAGTCCCCTGCTGAGAACTGGCCTGCAACCCAGGCATGTGCCCTGACTGGGAATTGAACCATGATCCTTTGGTTTGCAGGCCTGTGCTCAATCCACTGAGCTGCACCAGCCAGGGCTCTATACTTCTTCTATGGCTCTTCCATAGTGCCTTAAGGATTTGACAAGGAATTGTGTTGTATGGCACTCAACACCCAAGAAATATACGTACGAGAAATTTCTTTAGATTTAAATATTCTCCAACTCCACATATATCCCAATGCAAATTTTAGAAGCCCCACTTTTCTTTATTTCCTGGGCTTCCTTCACCTGAATGTGCCCTCTGAACGGGAGACCAGGGGGCTCCCACCCGCTCTCAGGAATAAGAAAGCAACACCTTCCCCTTCCCCTTGATCATCAGCTCTACTTTTCTATGAATTTGTGTTTGTGGTCTTAGTAAACCTTAATTCGCATTTTATTCTGAAACAAGGGCACGTGGAAGGTAGGAAGCTCTAACTAGCAAACATTACCAGCCAGGGCGGAATTAGCCATTTTGTAGGCCATGCAGATACCACCACCCCTGCAGCTATCATTGGTAAGATCTCCACCCCCACCCCCATGCGTTTTGCACAACCAGCTCTGACCTTTTTCTTGTGCCTTACTCCAAATCCAGGTGGAGTAGGATGCTGCCTTGGGAATAAAGGAGGATATTGTGTGAGCAAGTAGCTTCCACTTAAGGGAAATCAGGAGCAGAGAGCCCCATGGCTTCTAAATGCTTCCAAGTGCCCAGGACTCCAGGAGTTTACTATCCCTGGAGCATAACATACCACAATATTCCCCCAAACCGAGAGCTCAGGCTGGGAGAATGGCATGAATGCTGTGGGAACCCTTGTAAACGGCCCAGCTGATGTTAGATGATAAAATTGTGCTTCCCTGTGATTTTGCGCTCCATCTCTGCGAATGAGAAGCTGAGTAATTACTACTTGTTAGTCACGAATTAGTGGTGGTGAAACAGGTGCTGTGTTGGAAATGTTTGCATGGGAAACAGGATGGGGAAAGATCATGTTTTCATGCTTTAAAAAAACTGTTTTTGAAAAGGCCTAAATTTTTAACTTCCCATTTGTTGTGTTCTTTCAGATTTGTTTCAGAAATGCTCCAAAGGAACGTAAGTAAACTTGTTTGCAGTTTGTTTTTGGATTACCTTTGTCTTAGCTGTAGGATTTGTTATGAAGCTGCTTGGCAGAGAATAATCTGTGTATGTTTGGCTTATCCTGTGCATGCAGAAGTGTTTTCCTAGAACTTCAGATTGGTTTCACAGTGAACCTGTCAGCTCAGCTCAGTAAGGTTGGGCACATTTTGCTTTCTCGGAGGTTTTCTCTCCCTCTCCTCTGTGATCTTCTAATTCCATAGGACTGTTTTCTGCAGAGATAGGGGATAGCTGAGGCATGGTGTTTGTTGGCTATGTTAACGTTGGCTCTGGCCTGCTGTAGCCCCTGATGGGGTCTGACACACAGGTGGCATCCAGCCCCGATGCCCCTGCCACAGGCTGCCTTGGTCCATCTATGTATGTGTGGCATGTCACATGCCTGCAGGCCCTCAGCCAGGCACCCCCCTTTGCAGGCCTTGCAGCTGTTGAGCCTATGGAGGCAGAGCTGTTTCCTGCCCCACCCCAGCAGGCCGGTTCATGGTTCCACAGTGCAGGCTCTTCAATTGGCAAGCCAGACCCTTCCCTTACCATTGTTTGAAGTCTGATTGGAAACCATACAGAATCTGAAAATATCTTTCAATCTAACCTTGGAGACTTAGGTGGAGCTTGGTGGATCCTTATTCTCACCATCCCTCTATGAGGTCTTCTTTCCTGCTCAGATACTCACCTCAGGTGACATCAGAGACAGTTCTGCAACAAACAGCTTTCAGGGGTGCATGGTGAGCATACCTCCCCAGGATGCAGAAAGGGGCATAGGCCACTGCCTCACCCCTAGTCTCCCCCGCCCTCTCCTTTGAAAGTTCTCCTTCTGCTTCTCTATTCTTTTCCCAAAGGCCGCCAGAGTAGGTCTCAACTAAGCTTTTCTGTGGATGTGGAGCAGCAGGTGGCTATCATTTGGGACAAGATCTTCCATTGGACTTGGTGCTACGGAATGTACTCTCCTGTGTCCTTAACCATGAGCTGTCTACATGAAACCCAGCACTTCCAGCCAATCTTAGAAAGGAGGAGTGTTCCCAAATATCAAGATATAAAATCGCCTTGTTGTTTAATATGCTACACATTCATGATACCCATAGTTTCCTTATCAACTCTTGTTGATTATTTCCAGTATCCTAGAGTGAAGCCCATAGTGACACCACGTTTTGCCCTTTCCTGCTCTGAGAGGTTGATGAGTGAACTTGGAAAAATCGCAAAGACTCACGATTTGCACATTCAGGTAGGTATTTTCCTCCTGTTCATGCCTCTGTCCAGACCTGGAAGATTTTTCAGTATCCTGCATTCTGGCAGTGATCTCCAATTCTTCTACCGAGATCTCCTAGAGATACAGCATTATGGCCTTTACAGATGTCATCTAAATGCACTTTAATTTTTCCATTAAGAAACGTGAAGTTTCTTTTCCTCTCAGTGGTTCCTGATCAAGAATGCAGAAAGGAGGCCACCATAGGCAACTCGGCAAGCTCCATGACAAACTGGTTACTTGTCTGTAGGATACGTTTAATGCATTTCTTGTCTACTTCTCTTGCATTTGATGTTTTCTTGGCATTCAAGTCCTTCACGTTTGAGAGAAACACCTATTACTTAAAAAGCAATAAGAACCTAATTTCCACCTTATAAAATGCACTTAAATGACCCGTTGTTCCAAGTTTCTTAATTTCAAATCAGGAACAAAAAAGTATGTTTTACTTTGTCATTAAGCAGTTGTAATTTAGGAGCAAAACACTTTTTAAAGCTTCCAACTGGATTAAAATGGGAAGTTGGGAGCTCCTCTGCCTGGCCCCCTGCACAGGCCTAGCTTCATTACTTACTGTACGAAAATGTCCTCTCTGAGGAATTGGCTGTCTTATAACAAAGGGCAAGTCAGGGGAAAGGCAGCACATTGATTCTTTATCATTTGTTGGGTGGAGGGTGTTTTCTGTTTTCTGAGATTTACCTTGATAGGGCTTATTAATGGTTCTCATCTTTGCCCATTCTCTTTTTCTGTTCGTTTTTTGCCATCTGTGATACTTGAATGTTTGTTTCAATCCCACACAGTTGTAGGGGAGAAAAAGTTTTCCACAACCTTCTTAGGGTATTTGTCTGGGACTGAAAACTAAACTAACAAAGATAGATTAACAGAAGAGAAGCAGGCAAATATATTTAATGTAAGTTTTACATAATGGAGCCTTCACAGGAAATGAAAGCCCAGAGAAACAGTCAGACCTGAGTGGTTTTTGCTAGGCTTTGATGAAGAATGCATGGTCTAAGCTGAGGAATAGGAGGTAAGTGTGGGAAACTTAGCGAGGCCTGTTTGTTCAGATTCTTCTTGGCTCCCTTTGTCTTCAGAGACAAGGATGCTCCTGTCCTCTGGGTGTAAGGCGGGCACCTCTCTCTGTGGCTGTTATGACCTCTCTCAGGGCAGGCAGGGTGGGGGCAGGGACCCCCAGAGTAACCTTTCTGCTTCTTCCACTCTCAAACTCCTTCACTTAATAGGGCGTTTTTCAACTTGTCAAGATGCCACATTTGGGGGTAGTATGTCCTGAACCCCATCCACACACAACAGAAGCAAGTACATCCTTGCTGGGGGTGTGTGTCTGTATGAGTATATATATGTATTTACTCAAATTTATCAAAATGACACAAATCATCTGGTTGTCCTTTCCTCTCATCTGATGCCCATGCATTTCTTCAGTGGTCGGGGCTTTCCCCAAGCTCATCCCAGAGGGGGAACACTGTTTTTGAAACATTGCTGGTTTTTTTTTATTTATTTATTTACCTATGCATACTCTACCTCACAGAGAGATGGAAATGGCATTGCAATTCTTGGGAGTGGTAACTTGCTCATGAGTTTTTTCCCCCATAATATCTATTCACCACCAGAGGGCTAGGTGTGTTACACTTAAGCGTTGTGACTCAAAAACATGATGTGCTCTCAGGTTTTGCGGTGCCCAGAGAAAGACTGGTGTGGGAGCTGGGACCCGTTCGCTCTGCTTGCATGTGGATTTTTATGGGCTCTTTCTAGATGACTGCAGGATTGTCTAGCTTAGTTATTTTCCAGTTATTTTCTCCAGAAGAACTCATTCTGGATTCAAAAAATGGGACTGAATAGAGACAGGTTTCCAGAGTCCCAACCCTGCCTCATCCTGGGAGGTGACTTGTTTGTGTCTTTTACATAGTAGATCTCTATGAATTTTTAGCAGAATAACATCCAAAGCTAAAAGAATTTGGAAAATTACTTATCAAACTTTTTATTTGAGAGATGGGGAAGTAGGGACCCAAAGAAAAGAAATGACTCACCCTAAAATGCCTAACTAGGGTCAGAACTTTGGCTAAAATTCAGCTCTCTTTATTCAAATTCCCCTGAACTCTTTTCTTAAGTGGCCAATACCAGGAGAGGTAGGTGGGCAAAAAGTTAGGCTCTTAATTCTCTCCAGGGAATACTTTTTATTTTTGTGTGTTCTTGCTATAGTTTGGAATTTGAAAACAGTTTGTTGGAAGAATATTACACAGGTTAGAACATTACATTTTTGTCTAATTACATATTCATAGTTTCTTCATATGATTATTTTAAATAAAACACATGTACAGTCTTCCTTGCCTTTCTATGTGGTACCTCACATGGGCAGGTGGAAACCATACACACCATTTTGGGGTAGGAAGTATAATTTCTAATGGCATTTTATATTAAAAAATTGAAAATATTATTTCTTTTCTTGCAGAGCCATTTGAGTGAAAATCCTGATGAAGTTAAAGCTGTGGAAAACTTATACCCCAGTTACAAAAACTATACAGATGTGTATGATAAAAACGGTCTTCTGACCAATAAGGTAAATTGCACATCATGACACAGCTGTGTCAGATAGGGCACGCGTACCTAAATTTCAAATCCCAGCGGTGCTCTTCAGACTTCTGTGACACACGTGTGTTTCCCAGGCTAGAGTGAAACTCAGAGTGTGCGAACCTGTGTGTGTGCATGGTGTAAAACGGGCCTGAGCTTTCCCAATAAATAAATGTAAAGGCTTCACTGAGGGTGGGAATGTCATTTGGTCCAAGGACATTTTGCTGGTATTTATTAAAATGTAAATGTGCATTCCTTTGAGTCAACAAATCACTTCTAAGGATCCATCTGTGAAGACTATGAATAGGGATGTTTATTCCATATGAAAGTGAACAAATGGCTCTCATCGGGGATTGTTTAGATTATAGAACATACATGATTAGAATTTTATCCAACATTCACAAAGCATGAGGCATGCAGGCTCACCACGTCATTTGAGGCGTGTGCACACAGGCGTGGGCGCAAGCTTACTCAGAAAAATGTGTCCCACGGATGCACATTAGATGTTCAAGGTGATTCTTCCTGAGGAAGAGCAGAAGGACTTTTCCTTTTTATTTTTCAACACTCTGAGATTGCTTGTATGAGTGTGTATTGTCTTTATAATCAAACGTTTTGAAGTAATTAAAATTAATATGAGTGAGGAGAGACCTCATTAGAACAATCTGCCCCTTGGCCTTGACCTTCAATGAAATGTACAAACGGCAGGAAGAATTTAATGATGGCAGCCAGTAAATTCTTAGGAACTTTGTGAATGGAGATGTGAATGTGACTGATTTGAAAGGTTAATATTCAGCATAAATCTTATAAATGCTACACCTTAATCTTCATTCTCCATTACATATATTTACATATGATTAATAAATTAACACCATTTGCATGCTAATTTGATTTGCACAGAGGTTAGGAGAATTGTACTGTAATATTGTACAATATTATTAAAATTGTATTTTAATAATAATTCTGTGGCCACCCAGGCATGCCTCCCAAAGGAGAAAGCTGTTCAAATTCAAGTTCTGTACTGAGGGGAAAAGAATTCTGAAAGAGTGAAGTCTTATTCAGGAAAAGCCGCAAATATTACCGAGACTAAAAATTAAGAGAAGTCTCTTATGTGGGCAGTGCCTGCCTTCTGGGATCAGTTTTGATTTCTAAGTTTATGCTTATAAAGGTATTACATTTCCTAATTTTTATGGAAATGTAAATATAGGTGATGAAATAACTAAAGTGTGTTTGGGTGTGTGTCACAACCATGGGCGCCTCTAACTAGGGCAGAAATAAAGAACAACTCTTCCCAGGATTCCATGTACTGAGAAAGGAAAGCTGACTTCTAGAAAGTTTGATTAAAATTAGAATAAGCACAGCCCCACCAGATGTCCACTAGATTTAGAAAAGAAAGTAACTTGGTTGTTTTCTAAAGTAGAGATGAAAGAGTCATAATATCTTCAAACTGGAGGGATGTCCTACGCTGTAGATGACCTGGATCAACCCTCCTTATTTTATAGATTTAAAAAGTGAAAAAGATAAGATCTATAAACTGGTGGGTACTTTTTGTAATCCAATGTTCTTATAGGCTTTTTCTGAGATGTGACTTGTTCCGAGTGATTTTACACAGACAGGTAATCATGTTCTCAAGACTGTGCTAACAGGCATCTCCGTGTACGTGCTGACAGGAACAGATGTCACAGCTTCTATGTGTACCTATAATGTGCTGTTGTGAGTGAGGACTAACTTAAGCCTTTTTAAGTGATAAACTCCACACAGGACACTCTTCTCTCCAGACAGTGATGGCACATGGCTGCTACCTTTCCGCAGAAGAACTGGATGTACTCAAGGAAAGAGGAGCATCGCTCTCGTTTTGTCCCAATTCTAACATATCGTAAGTAGGCAGTTATTGATTGATAGATCATGAATGTTTGGGTTACAAAATAGCAGCCTTTGTTTTCTCTGTCATTCCTCTAGTATCTCTCTTCTATGGTTACGTTTGATTGGGACAAGGACTAAATAGACAACTACCTTTGCTGTAGTGGGGAGAAAGAGTACAAAACAGGACTTTTTTTTTCAGAGGATGCATTTGAAGAGCACCACATCTCTTAAAATTTCTGAGTTTACAGAAAACAGGAACTTGGAATAACACCAGAAAGAGTTCAAAACCAATAATATTCAGAATTTCAGACTGATAGGGGCACATGTGCCAGCCAGCTGTTCAGGGAGAGGGGGCTGACTTCCCATTACTTTGTGCTGTGCAAGCTACTGGAAACAGATGGGTGGAGACAATGCAGTGCTACTGGGAGCCAGCGTGCCACACACATTATACAACCTGCTGGATCAGGCCGGATGCCAGTTCAGATCAAAGGGACCTTGCCCTGTTATAGTCCACCAGAATGCAAAAGCTTTATTTATAAGTTTGCATTGTGAAAGGTTAAATATCCACAAGTAAATCTGATGAAAGTTATGGCCTGGATCTTCAGAAAAAAAGCCCAGAAATAGAAACATACTGGAGCTAATTTCAGGGAATTGATAGACGCCATGATGCTGTTCCATGGGTCGAGGATTTATGCTCCTGGGTTAGAGACAGAGAGGAGCTCTCATTGCTGGTGTTAGTCATCCCAGAACAGAGCTGCTTCCTCTTAGAGGCAGAGTAGGTGGATCGTTCATATACTCATCGAATACATTGATTTAGCTTCTGCTAGATTTTAGTTTTTGAAGGATTACTTTGTGTTTTCTTTTTTCTTTTTCTTTTTTTACTGTGTTTTATTTTGAGTTCTTGCAGAAGTAGACCACAAGACAAGGGCTTACACACAAGTAGTTTATTGGGTAGGTGAGCCCAGGAAGCACCTTTAGTGCTTCCAGGTAAGACAGGAAGTCAGTAAAGAGTGCATTATTAACCGAGTTACCAGGAGGGGGTCCTGAAGTTTAGTCCTTCTGGAGAACTCAGGGAGCCAGTGTACAAAGCAGACCTCCAAGTCATTCTGCTCAAGGGATGTGGGAGTTGGGATGGTTATATCCACACATTCATCAGTTATTGTTGGGCAACTGCTGGGTGGGGCAAAGAGGCATTGATTCCTTGGGGCTTCTGACCTTCCCCAAACCAGGGAAGAGCAGGTTCTAGAAGCAGAAGTGAGCCCTTGGCAAAGAGTTGGAGATGCTGGCAGTTAGAAGTCCAGTGACTTTGTGAATGAAAAAGTTATATATCAGTGTCAGTATGACAAGGGCACAAGAGGCACAGTGATTTATTTCTGGAGTGTTTCCAGGGCCTTCCAGTTTTCTGATAGAGAGTGGTAACACAGAACAGAACCCCTGCCTCTGTTCAGGCTAGTGACCATAATTATGGTCTGGTGGCCAGGTAGGGGAAGGGTTTAACATCCCTTCTGTTAGTTACACAACATCTAAATTAAAACAAGATCCAAATTAAGGTTTGAAGTTAAGTTCTTTATAGATACATTTCTGTTTAAATGGTCACTGCTATTCTTTCTTTGACAACTTTGAGAGATTTACTGTGTGTATATTGAGGCTTTGAAAATGACAGTTATGTGCGTATTTCAGCAGACCACTTTGACCTTTGCATCTTTTCAAACTTCTAAGGGTCCCTTTATTCTTCCTCTATTTCCTTAGAAAGGGCAGCATATCTATTAAGCTCAGGGTCACAAGGTCCAGAATTCAATTCAGGAACCATCTGTTCTAGCTGCTACTGTCCTCAGCCGCCACATTTGAACTGTCAGGCCTGGAATCACCAGCCTGCACCCCGTTCCCCAGTTATACCCCCCTTATTTTATCTTGAAAGTTGCTGCGCATTCAGGGTAACAGATTATTCCAGATGAACAGGAAAGACTATGCTTTATAATTTCTACTTCCTAACATAAGAGGATGGGTTGGTTAAGAACATAATAAAGATGGGTAAGACTTTTAGGCTGATTGTAAGATTTAATTTCTTCATTTATCTTTCCTCACAAATGATCCCCTGCTTTCCATTTTTGCTCTTGCTTCTCTGTGTCATCCTAAGATTAAGCTCAGTGAAAAGGTTCGAACTCCTTTACGATCTATTTTTACTGCAGAACTCGATGGTCTGATTTGCGAATGTGTGTGTGTGTGTGTGTTCACATTAGAGCTGATGTGATGGAGAACACCGTTCAGTGATGTCACTATCACCATTGTTGGTGTCCTTCTGTTGGACCCACGTAGGTCTCCTTGTTCTGACAGTCTCCTCTCTCTTCAGGATCCGCAGCGGCTTTCTCAACGTGGTGGAAGTGCTGAAACGTGAAGTGAAAGTAGGACTGGGTACAGGTTAGTAGTCTCCTGTTTGGAGCCGCAGCAAAGTGGCTGATGAAGTGCATAACTTCCTAATGTGACTAATTTTCACATTACAGTTACATGCTTAAAAACTAGTTCTATTTTCTGATACTAATATCTTGAGCTAATAAAACAGTGAGGTTGGAAACAAGGGAAGACACTTTGATGTCATTCACCTTCTGAAAGCTATTATTTGTATTTACTATGAAGGGTAAGTTCTTTTCAGGTGTTTCAGAGATTGTTTATTAAGAGTCCTTGATTTTTTTTTTCTCTCGCCTTGGCCTTCTGGCTAGTTTTTAATAGTGTGGATTTGTATGATTTTAGTTTTCTATAAGTGTGCCATCCCACATACTGTCTCAAAAGAAAATGGTTTGGCCTTGCTGTACATAGTAAGCACCAATTCAATCCATGCCAGCATTGAGAACTCTGAGTTATGTTAAGTACTTGCTATGCATTTAAGCAGTGTTTAATAAAATGAGATTCCTTTTCCATGGGCAATCTGATGTTTGCTAGGCTGAAGGACATTCTCAGTAGCTGATAAAGTAATGGTGTCTTTTTTTTCATAGTACATTTTAATGATTTTTCCTGAGCATGTGCAGTGCTACTCGCTTTGAAAATGTGTGTTAGACCCAAATGTCTAGGCGTCTCCACTGTGAACCTGTGTTTATTAATGTGTATGAAGGAACTAAATGTTTTTTAGAAATGAGTGTGGACACAAGGACTTTTTTTCTATTCTTCATGCACTCGTGCCCCTGATCTTTAAGAGCATTGGGATACTTTGTTGACAAAGATGGTTATCATCATTTTCTGGAATAACTCAAGTCTCAGTTAACTTTATACTAAGTATTTCTTTGGTAAGACACACAATAATTCAAAGAGGTTTATTAATATTTTTAAATAGGTATGCTAATTTAGAAGTTTCCCCCAATTTTATGTGAATCAAAGACATTGAGATTTTTTTATATTCTAATTTAATATTTGAATCATTGAGATTGTGTAATACCTGGATAGAGTCACAGGTGGTAATGCAGGAAACCAGCCATTTTACCTTAACAAAAAAGCTTTAATGGATAAGGAAAGAATGGCCAAGAGTTTTTGTTACACAGTCTATTAATGAAAAATTTAGCAAATATGCAAAATAAGGTAGGTAGTGCTTTCAAATTTTCTGGGAGTTTTGTCTCTATAATTTAAATTCATCACATGACTTCTAGTTCTTGATTTTGGGTTGTATAGCAATGGCCTTAAACATTTAGGTAAAGCTTTAATTGTCATTTATTAGCTGCAAGATATTGAACAAATTAATTTTCTAAGACTTCATTTTCTAACTTCTATAACAATAACAATTGTAATCATATCTATCTTACGAGCTTGTTTTGAGGCCTCAATGAAAAAAGTTCTTCGGAAGTGGTTAGCACATATCTGACACATTGTATTGGTCAACAAAGATTGGCTTAAAAGGTAAAGGGCAATGTTGGTGTATTGACCAAATGTTTTATTAAATATGATGTATTTTCTTATTAAGTTGGAGAATGCATTTTACATTATCTCTGCCATGGTAGCCACTCTGTGTTCCACTATTTTCTAAAGAGGACCTTTGTGTATGAACTTACCCTTTACTTGTAGACTATAGAATATTATTTAACCTGATATAAGGGACAGAAAAACAGTTTCAAGAGCAGTTCATTTATCATATCTATAACAAGGGTAGGCATATCTGGACTTGCTCAAGTGTTAGAGGAAACCCACATGAAGCTTTACAACCTGAACTGCAAAACAAGAGAAAGCAGTATCAAGAAGAATAAACCATTTCTCTACGCAGTTTCTACACTTTAGTACTCATTCCCTTCTCCAGCATTCATGTTACTTAATTGGGTTTTTTAGCAACTGTTAAATTAGGTGATGTTGCTTCTGTTTTCTGAGAAAATTGAGATTCACAGGTAGTAAGTAATTGACCAAAGGTCAACAAATCAAAAAAGTTCCAGATCTACAGTCTAAAACCAGGTGAGTAAAATGTGATGTTCATTATCTCTCTTTTCAGCCCCTCACACTGCCTCTTGTTAGTTGATGAGGTAGGGATTCTGCCTTCGCTAAAATGTGTTGCAGAGGGAGGAGAAACCACCAAGCTCCCCATGCAGGGCACCGATCAGAAAGTTACTGTCACAGTGGAAATTCCAGGAAGAAAAGCTTGACTATGTGCCATGGTTTATGTAGCCCAGGGTTTATTCTTTGATCTGCACAGTATTGTTCCTTTGTTAATGTTACCACCAGAAGAAGAAGACAGGATGAGTAAATCACGCTATAAGGCAGCAACATAATAAGCTCTGAAAATTTTCCCAATAAATTCCATAGCATTGTTTTTTCATCTCTCCTTATTCTTTTTATATGGGCAGTTTGCTGAGACACAGAGGAAAATGTGACTTTCCATAACATTTTGTATAACATGTTTTTATAACTGCAAGTATATAAATCTTCCGTGTTCATACAATCCTAATGGCCTTGCTTTTGTTTTTTTGTTTCCTCTCAGTCTTTAGCTGTTTAAGTCTTTATGTTCAGTCTTGAAATATATGTTCAGTCTTTATATGTTGTCATATCATATAGTGATAGAATTTTCATTTAACTTTTTCTGTTCTAGCAATAAAGAAAAAACAGTAGACAAAGTATTTCAAAGCTTAATGTGCATTATTCCTAAATCTCATTTGTTTTCTTAATTTGATGCTATGGTAAAATGAAGGTTTAATAGATGGCTACTAAAATGGACTAATAACTTAAGTAGATGTAATGACACTTGTCAAGAAAGTGGATGATCCTCAGGCAGTACTGTTCTGGTTGAAGAAAATTCATAAAAGTTTATCTAAGGACGTGGAAGACAGTGAACATAAAATTGAACATAAATTTAGGATTGTTACTTAATAAGCTATTACTTTTACAATATATATAGGCACTAAGAATTATATATATATAACTTTGAAGTGACAGAAAGGGCACTTGAAATAGAAGGTGTATTTTTTACCTATACTTTTCTCCTAATAAAACATGCTAACTTACTTGGCTTATTTATGCAAACCCATATAATAATTTCTATATTTGTTCTTGCTCTTCTAGATTTGTCAAAGGTAGTATTTCAATTTAAATATGAGGAACTTTATTTTTTTAATTAGGAAAAATCTCACTCCTCATCAAATGATGCCAACAAACATATAAAGCTGTCTACATCAGCATTGCTCACTTATATATAAATTTCCCAATATATATCAATTCATTCTAAAAGCTCTGCCTCTAAAATTATTATAAAGAAGTGCTTTCTTAATTTTCAAAGCTCTCATCTCAATTAGAATAAAGGCAGGACACATTATTAGAGCATAGAATTGTGAGCTTATTTTAAATCTCATGTTATTTAAATTATCTTTATAACTAGGCAGGCATATTTGACCAACTTCTGTGAGAATTTAGGGGATATTCAGAAATAACTTTTTCTTTTAATTTCATTAACCATTGGTCATTGCACTGGACTGAATTGTGCACTCCCCCCCAAAAAATGCTCTGTCTACCTAGAACATGTAAAAATGACCTTGTTTGGAATAAAGGTCTTTGCAGATGTAATAAAGGTGAGGAAATCATTCTGAATTAATGTGATCCCTAAATCCAATGGTGAATGTCTTATAAGAGACAGTAAAGGAGAGTCACATAAAGACCTGGGGGAGAAGGCCATTTGAAGATGGAGGCAGGAATTGGAGATGCACTGCCACAAGCCAAGGAATGCCAGGAGCCACCAACACCTGGAAGAAATGAGGAACGATTCTTCCCTAGAGCCTTTATAGGGATCATGGACCTGTGAACACTTTGATTTAAGACTTCCATCCTCCACAGCTATGACAGAATAAATTTCTACTCCTCTATGGCACAAAATTTGTGGTAATTTTTTGCAGCAGCCCTAGAAAACTAATAAAGGTGTACATTTGATGCTAATTGCATGTTTTGAATTCCTTTACATGTTAGCCTGTGTCTATTCTGTATTTACAGATAAGATATTTTATTCGAAGTATATTAAAGACTGAATATCTGTCACTAAAAACAAACAAAAACTCAACCTATTGAGGGATACAAACTGGTAGCTACAAAATAATCATGGGGATCTAAAGTACAGTATAGGGAATATAGTCAGTAATATTACTATTGTAATAATTACGCACAGTGCCAGGTGGCTACGTGAAATGTTGGAGGGATCACTTTGGAAGGTATATGATCATCTAACCACTGTGCTGTACACCTGAAACAGTGCAAAATAACATTGAATATAAGCTGTAATTGAAAATTAAAAAAAAACATATATACTTAATACTCCATTTGTCTCACAAGGTTACTGTTTTGGCTTTATTTTGTCTACCATAGATGTGGCTGGTGGCTATTCACCTTCTGTGCTCAATGCAATCAGAACAGCAATGATGACTTCCAATATCTTTTTAATTAATAAGATCAATACAGAAGGCCTCACCTTTGAAGAAGTATTCAGACTAGCTACTCTTGGAGGCAGCCAAGGTAATGACTATTTTTTGTCTAACAATAGACAACCATGTCAATCTGTGTCCTTGGATGCACCATGAAGAACATGATAATGGTATCAACAGGAATCCAATATTCATGATTGTTGCATCTCACATAGCAAACCCAAAATTAGCAAGTCAAGTATATGTTCAAGCATGTAGTGGAGGAATAGTTGTTTCAGCAAGCTCTCTGTCTTTGGAAGAGGAGATGTTTGATACGCAGTTGCCATATTAATTATTTTAATGGATAGTTGCACTGGTCACATGCATACAAGTTCTTTAAAATAATCAGTATTACCATATGAT
Organism: Artibeus jamaicensis; assembly: GCF_021234435.1. NCBI lineage: Eukaryota > Metazoa > Chordata > Mammalia > Chiroptera > Phyllostomidae > Artibeus > Artibeus jamaicensis. The sequence continues at coordinate 35,655,673 of NW_026522030.1, read as the reverse complement.
CTCACCTTTAACAGGAAGCTAGACAACAAAACAAACAAGCAAGCAGAATAAAAACAAAGACACTGAAATAGAGAACAAGGGGACAGTGACCAGAGGGGGAAAGGGAATGGAAATTAAGGGGAAACAGGGGGAGGGATTTGGAGGAACAAGTATGAAGGACACAAGGACAAGAACTAAGGGGAGTGGAAATGGGAGGGAGGTGGGGAGCATGGGGTGGGGAGCTTGGAAGGGAGACATAGACAGAAAACTGTACTTGAAAAATAAGTAAATAAAATTTTTTAATAAATAAATCACTTATGTAATAAAAAAATAATCAGTATTTCCATTGAGTCAGGTAACACTCTCTATTGGCCTCAGTGAAGATAACGATAATAATAGTAATGTAAAAATAATAGCCAATAGCTCTACTGGTGTGGTTCAGTGGATTGAGCAGTGGACTGTGAACCATAAAGTCTCTGGTTCGCTTCCCTGCCAGGGCACATGCTTGGGTTGTGGGCCAGGTCCCAGTTGTGGGTGAGCAAGAGGCAATCAATGTTTCTCTCACACATTGATGTTTCTATCCCTCCCTTTCTTCTGCCCTTCTCCTCTCTCTGAAAATAATAAGTAAATAAAATCTTGTAAAAAATAGCCAATAGTTCTTACTCTATGATAGGCACTATGCAACATGCTTTATACATGTTACTTATTTGACAGCCACTGTTATTAATTCCATTTCATTAATGAAATTCCATTGCATTAATTCTATTTCCATTACATGTTACTTACTTCACAGCCACTGTTATTAATTCCATTTCATCAACATTAATTCCATTTCATCAGGTGCCATTTCAAGGCGCCTGATGGAAGCATACACAGCTGTCAAACCATAGAGTGCCATGATCTGAACCTGAAATCTGATGCCAGAGTGAAAGTTCTTACCTTCCCACTGCGATATCTCCATGTATAAATTCCAGGTTGGAGTATGTGCTTTGTTTATATAATTAAGCACACTAATTACTTAGGTCCTTTTAAGTGGAGAATAATGTCAAAATATAGTTGTTTCATATGCAAATATTATTCACCAGCTTTTCCCAATTCTCACATGTAACTGTATTTACATGGAAAAAGAAATAGGTAATCATATTCCTTTCAGTCACATTAGTATTACGGTGCAGTCTAGGCGGATAATAGTGAACATAGCATGAAATCTTAGGTAGCTAGTGAGAAATAAAGTCATATGTATGGAGACAGATGTAGATATATATGTAGATTTATGATAGATACCCTGGGTCTTGAAAAATGGAGAATGATGGAGACCAAGAATATCCTTGGAAGAGAAACTTCCTAGCTCTTCTTTGAAGGTTCTGTGCTATGATGGAGGCTGTAAAGAACCTTTACTTTTTAAAAAAAATTTTAGAGAGAGAGAGGAAGGGAGAGAGGGACAGACAGACACACGGACATGGATTTATTTTTTCCACTTATTTATGCATTCATTAGTTGCTTCTTGTATGTGCCTTGACTGGAGATCAAACCCACAACCTTGGCATATTGGGATGATGCTAACCAACTGAGCTACCTAGCCAGGGCATAAAGAACTCTTCAAGAAAAACAAGTAAAGGTTGTGTTGTTTGCATTTCCAAGACATAGGATTTCCAATTCATAGGATACGTGAAGTTCCATGTTTTATATCACCATTCTTTTTTTTTTCTTTTAAAAAAAATTTATTGTATTTTTCCATTACCATTTAACCCCCTTATGCCCCTCCCCCCTATAATCACAACACCGTTGTCTGCATCCATGAGTCATTTTTCCATTTTTACTCGATCCTTCCTCCCCCCTAAAGGAGATTATTCTTTTTTTTTCTCGATAATTTTATTTAGTTATTTTTCAAGTACAGTTTTTTGCCTGTTTCTCCCATCCCAGCCCCCTCCACCCCATGCTCCCCACCTCCCTCCCATTTCCACCCCCCCCACCCAGTTCTCATCCCTGTGTCCTTCATATTTGCTTCTCCAAATCCCTCCCCCTTTTTCCCTCTTAAATTCCCTTCCCTCTCCCCTCTGGTCGCTGCCCACTTGTTCTCTATTTCAGTGTCTTTGTTTTTATTCTGTTTGCTTGTTTGTTTTATTCTTTAGCTTCCTGTCAAAGGTGAGATCATATGGTATTTGTCTTTCAATGCCTGACCTATTTCACTCAGCATAATGCTTTCCAGTTCCATCCATGTTGTTGCAAAGGGTAGGAGCTCCTTCTTTCTCTCTGCTGCATAGAATTCCATTGTGTATATGTACCACAATTTTTTGATCCATTCGTTTACTGATGGGCACCTAGGTTGCTTCCAGCTCTTGGCTATTGTAAATTGTGCTGCTATGAACATTGTGGTGCATAGGTTCTTTGAAATTGATGTTTTTGGGGTTCTTAGGATATAATCCTAGCAGTGGAATTGCTGGGTCAAAAGGCAGGTCGATTTTTATTTTTCTGAGAAAATTCCATACTGTTTTCCATAATGGTTGTACCAGTCTGCAATCCCACCAGCAGTGAACTAAGGTCCCCTTTTCCCCACAACCTCTCCAACATTTGTTGTTTGTTGCTTTGTTTATTATAGCCATCCTGACTGGTGTAAAGTGGTATCTCATTGTGGTTTTAATTTTCATCTCTCTGATAGCTAACGATATTGAGCATCTCTTCATGTGTCTCTGGATATTCTGTATGTCCTCTTTAGAGAAGTGTCTGTTCAAGTCCTTTTCCCATTTTTTAATTGGGTTAGATGTCTTCTTAGAGTGGAGTCTTCAAAGAGTGTAAGTTCTTTGTATATTTTGGAGATTAAATCTTTGTCTGAGGTATCATTGGCAAATATGTTTTCCCATACAGTTGGTTGTCTCGCTAATTTAATACTGTTTTCTTTAGCCACGCAGAAGCTTTTTATTTTGATGAGATCCCATTTGTCTATTCTTTTCTTTATATTCCTTGCTCTAGGGGACATATCTTTAAAAATGTTGCTGTGTGAAATATCTGAGATTTTCTTGCCGAAGTTCTCCTCTAGGACTTTAATGGTGTCACAGCTTATATTTAAATCTTTTATCCACCTTGAGTTTATTTTGGTGTATGGTGTAAGTCTGTGCTCAAGTTTCATTTTTTTGCATGTAGCTGTCCAGTTCTCCCAACACCATTTGTTGAAGAGGCTATCTTTACTCCATTTTATGTTATTGCCCCCTTTGTCGAATATTAATTGACTGTAGAGAGTTGGGTTGATTTCTGGGCTCTCTGTTCTGTTCCATTGGTCTATGTGCCTGTTTTTATGACAGTACCAGGCTGTTTTGATTACAGTGGCCTTGTAATACAGTTTGATATCAGGTATTGTGATCCCTCCTACTTTGTTCTTCTTTATCAAAAGTGCAGCTGCTCTTCGGGGTCATTTATGGTTCCATATAAATTTTTGAAGTGTTTGTTCTATGTCTGTGAAATATGCCATTGGTACTTTAATAGGTATTGCATTGAATCTGTATATTGCTTTGGGTAGTATGGACATTTTGATGATGTTAATTCTTCCAATCCATGAACAAGGTATATGTTTCCATTTGTTTGTGTCTCCCTTGATTTCTTTCTTCAGTGCTGTGTAGTTTTATGCATACAGGTCTTTTACCTCCTTGGTTAGGTTTATTCCCAGATATTTTATTTTTCTTTTTGCTATATTGAATGGGATATTTTCCTTGATTTCTGCTTCTGCTGATTCATTGTTAGTATACAAAAATGCCTTTGATTTCTGGATATTGACTTTGTGTCCTGCTGTTTTGCCAAATTCATTAATTAGTTCGAGCAGTTTTTTGGTAGAGTCTATGGGATTTTCCATGTACACTATCATGTCATCTGCAAACAGTGACAGTTTTGTTTCCTCCTTTCCTATTTGGATGCCTTTTATTTCCTTTTCTTGCCTAATTGCTGTGGCCAAAACTTCTAAAACTATATTGAATAGAAGTGGTGAAAGTGGACATCCTTGTCTTGTTCCTGATCTTAGTGGAAAAGCTTTTAATTTTTGCCCATTGAGTATGATATTGGCTGTAGGTCTCTCATATGTGGCCTTTATTATATTGAGGAATGCTCCCTCTATTCCCACTTTACTGAGTGTTTTTATCATAAATGGGTGTTGTACCTTATCAAAAGCTTTTTCCGCATCTATTGATGTGATCATGTGGTTTTTGTCTTTGCTTTTGTTTATGTGATGTATTACATTTACTGATTTTCGATTGTTGAACCAACCTTGCATCCCTGGGATGAATCCCACTTGGTCATGGTATATCACCCTTCTTTTAACAAATGTGCTGCTCCCCAATCCCACCACTACTGTGTTTGTGCCTCTGAGTTCAAGCAGTTGGCCAACCATCTTATTTTCATGGTGCAAAAGAGATGTATTTACATAGTGCTGCTTAAAAAAAATTCTAAGCTCTCTGTGACTTACTTCATGAGGATTCTGCGTCTGATCAAGCTGGCAGTATGGGGGACTTACCAAATGATTTCTACTTTGTATAGCTTTCAAATCTATTTTCTGGGCTGCTTGGCTTAGTGTTAATGGAATTTCTTCTTCACTCGTGTCTCTACTAGAGTCTGAGTAAAATGACATGAATGGATCCCTGTTTCAAGTGTGGCCTCTGCCCAGCTTGCCATGACCTTTATATTCAAGATATGCATAAATGACCTTCACAGAGCCAACATTTGCTCCAAAGGCAGAAAAATGGTGTTTTCTGAAATGCAGTGGAGTTGCTTACCAGCTAGGCTAGGCCTTACTGCAATAATTTGAATTTAGATCAAGTTACAAATTCATCAAAAGCAATTGTGTCTTTTTTGGTTAGTGTATGCCTGAACTCTCCATGTTCTAACAAATAGCTCAGTTAGTTTATATACGACCAAACTCTGGCGAATGAACCTGGTTATCTGGCCTATTAAATACACAACAATTTTATGTTGAATACAGTCATTAAAAACGTGTACTTGTCATGTGCCTTTGTCAAGGGCCAGTGGGCGGAAGAGGGCATTTCCAACAATTTTCTATTACAGTCAGTTCTTCAATACACAATCAGTAGAAGTCACCTAACAGCTTTTAACATTTCTAATTATTTTTGAACCCCTGTCTTCCTATAAGAATTCTCTAGCTAAAAATATTTTCTTTTCTGAGAATAAAATAGTTGCCTTTTAAATAGCCTTTTAAGAATAAATAGGATTTCTAAGTCAGTGATTAAAGCACTGCCAAAGACTTCTGCATATCTGTATATAGAAATATAATGTACCAGATATTGTCTCTCAGGAATATGCCATCCAATATTTTCACATTGGACCATACCCCAACAGCGATAGAATACAACAAACACATGTAAAAATTTAAATAAATAATGCCACACTCCAGTTGGCCTTCTTTATGCGTGCTTCCATTTGGTACATCATTGTGTACCTTACTCAAATTCCTGGCTTTACTGAGCTCAAGATTCAATAACTTCATTGACCAGGAAAGCCAACTACACCCATCTTTTGAAACTAAATCATATACATGAATGAAATGTTCTTCTTGCACATTTAATACTCATGGAACATAAATTTTAGCTATGAGATGGATCAAATCAATAGACATTATTGACCTATGTTCTATTTTAGAAAACCATTCTTCTTTGGCAACCAGAAAAACATCTCTGAGGTTGCAAAGAAATTGGTCTGCTTTTGAAAGGATAGGAACTCCTATGTTATGAGCATGCATTTACTTTCAGAAGTGAATTTTTTCTATTCCAAAGATTTAAACTAAGGAACTTATAATGGATATGCCTGTGTTGGCAAATGTGCAGAGATAATTATTATTTATTTATATGAAGTTCATTTCATGGCCATGAAAATAGATCTTCTCAGCTATTTCATAGAACAAAAAGAACAAGGAAAGGAGTCGGAGTGTTGGTGGGGGGCAGTAGGAGGGTAAAAAGCGGAAGTTATTTTATCAGTTGTTGTGTTTCTTGGACGCATGAATGAAAGTCATAGACCAGTTGGATTGTGTAGTGTGCTGAGCTGAAAAATAGAGATACCATCAGAATTATGTTCATGGTGATGAAGGGAACTGTTTTTGTTCTCAGATTTTGCTTTCCCTTTGCTTACTCTGCTTTTCATAAGGCAAAGTCTTGTGACCTATCAGAATAAAATGCTTCACTATTAAGATACTAATTTTTTTCTAGTGACATGTTGGTAGACTCTGTCCTTGCAAACTGGGATATTGGCATGGTCTGATGACTCAAAATACTGACTGTTTATTAATTTACTCCACCCTGTAGCCCTGGGACTGGATAAAGACATTGGAAACTTTGAAGTGGGCAAGGAATTTGATGCCCTCTTGATCAACTTCAAAGCATCTGACTCTCCCATTGATCTGTTTTATGGGGATTTAGTTGGTGATGTTTCTGGGGTAAGTAAAAAGAAAAAAAAGGTTAATCAGAAAGTACCTATTTTATGAAGTAATCATAATAGCTTCCCTGTAGAAAGCAAAATAGAAACATTTTAAAAGAATGCAGGAGAATCTTAAAAGGAAAGCTAGATTTTAAAAAGTTATAATACCATATGATCTCATTTATATGTGGAATCTAACAAAATAAACAAAATCTAATGAACAAAATAAAACCAGAGGCATGTATACATGGAATAAACTGACAGATCTTGGAAGTGGAAGTCGGGAGGGGGGGGAACAGAATGAGAGAAGGGGAAGGAATTAGCCAAAGGATATATATGCATAACCCATGGACACAGACAACAGTGTGGTGATGGCCAGAGGGAAGGGGTGTTGGGGGTTGGGTGGAGGTGGGCAAAGGAGGGGAAAGTGAGGGTATCTATAATAGTACCAGTAATAAAAATAAAGAAAAAGGAAGGTATAATTGCATGACAATAATGTTAGCGATAATGGTACTAACAGAATATTTATATTTTGAATATATTTATATATTTGAATGTATTGGCTATAAGAAGCCATAATATAACTGGCCCTTATTGAATACACTTGCCAGGTGGCATGGCATTAAGCATTTTCATACATAATTTTTCTTTAATAATCAGAACAACTCTTACGAAAGCAGGTTCTATTGATTTAGCCATGTCATTTGTGGGGGAGTGAAGCTTAAGGGAAGTTAAGTGGTTTACCTAAAGGACTCATGACTCATAATTAGTAATTAGTAATTAGTAGACAGAGTTGGGATTCCAGCCCAGGACTTTATGACTTCCAGAGTCTGGACTCTTCACCACCTGCTACATTGATTTTCTTAATTATAAGAAAATGGGTTTTATTACTTTGTTCCTTTTATTATAAAATATTTCCCTATGTATAAAATAATAAGGTTCTTCTCACTTTAATAATAATTTGTTATAAGATGTTGAGTTATTCTAAAAAATTACCATTTATAAGTAGATCCACTTATAAAAGTAAATATGTAAATATAATATATTTAGGTTTTTTAGAAGAAAGATGCTGGATATTTGAGGTTGGTTATTTGTTGTTTTCATATTATTTATATTTTTACTTCTTTATTATAGTGGATTTCTTGGAATAGGGCTCAGTGCTATTAATCCAGTCATTTTTCTTATACACCTCTTAAAATATTTGCTTTATTTTATTAAATTAATTAATTTAATTTATGTAACACTTTTCTTCTAAGGATTTCAAGATTATATACCAAGAACTTTTAGGCAATAGATAAGCATTTGTTAATAGCCAGTATTTTTTTAAGTAAAAGACCATTTCTTTTTCATTAATCAAAGTAGATTTTACCATTTAGTAATAAATTTGTATTTTTGTGTTTTGCCAACCCATTATTGGCTGTGAGTTTACTTTTCTAAATGCACCAAATAATTCTTATTATTACTTTTATTTTCTATTTTAGGCTATTATCCAGAAGTTTCTCTATCTAGGTAGGTAGAAATACGTCTCTATGCTAAATAAAATCTTCCTTTGTCTCTATTTTGGGTATGACTCGCTGCCTTTATGATACCACATGTTAAACCCTGTGTGTGATCATTTACTTTGATTTTTAAAAAATCCTTCAGCACAGAACCCATTTATGGCACAACATTTAAAGACCTGACTTGAAATTTGCATGCTCTTCTAGCTCATCAGGCCTCTATGCTTATTCTCCACACCCAGGCTGCCCTACCGTGCTGTATTCGTGAGAAGGATGTGGTGGAGTCTCGTGGCAGAGGCTTCTTCACGTACTCACGGTCTATTGTATTCACTGAGGGGGAGAAATAAAGTGTAGAAGATGCTATTCTGCCTCCCACTCGGCTGAGTGAGCTCTGAGTCTTGAGTGAACTTGAATAGAAGAGACACGTGTTGTATTTCTCATGGAGCTCAGTTCTTGCAGGTCCTTTGTCTCACCGTGTCCAGTGTGATTCTGGGGCATAAAGATAAGTATTTCCTTTAATTGGGGCTGGAAAGGCAAACTACTCCAGTTGAAAGAACAGCGATGAGGGTCAATTCAACTTTATCTGATTTCTGATGTAGGTGCAGAATTCAGATCCCAATGCTCAAATTAGATGCAGAATCTTCTACTGGTCATGCTTCCCTGTCCATATTTTAAACAATCAGAGAGAGGGGGGGAAAAAAAAGTCAGCTTTTTATGTGTTCTTAGAAGTATGTTTTGCTTTTAAATCTCTCCCAGGAGCAATTAAACTACTTATTGACACGAAAGCACTTTATAAATGATTCCCCGATTTCTCTTTCAGGAGATGACCGAAATATTGAAGAGGTTTATGTGGGCGGAAAGCTCGTGGTTCCCTTCTCAAGCTCGGTCTAAGATCCTCGGCATCTCCGAGTTTTCCTGGCTAACGTGCTTCTGCGCCTCCCTTGTGTCCAGGAGGAGTTAGAAAGTCAAAAATTAGTACCTTGTTCTCGAGATGATTATCTCTTTCTATGTCTACTTAAAGTACTCGCCTTGACAAATCGAAGGAAGTTGTGCCGATTTTCAATTCTATGGTTGGGAGAATTCAAAATTTCTCCTTTTTGAGCTGTTCAGATTTACTTAGAGTTTAAACATAAGAATGTTATTACTAGTGCTGTTCTTCTTCTGAGATTTAAGTAAAATCTATTTCATATGTCGAAATGTGGAGAGGAAAGGTATTCCTAGCAGGTTAGGTATTTTGAGCTAATAACTGTGAAAATTAGATATGGAAAATGAACCAGTGAGTCTATTTTTACAAGGGAGAAAAAGTTAGACTATGGACAAACATTGAAAAATCACTTCAGATTGTTTGCAAATTATATACTGAGCCTACTAATTTAAAAGAAGAAGTTGTTGAGTTTTAAAACGTGTTTCCAAGACTGACTTTGTGTTCTGGACATTTGTGCTTAATGGAATTCGTATTTCAGCGATTTGTTATTGTTGTGCTTTGCCTTCTTTGGGGTGAATTGTCAGTGACCGAATGCCACATGCTTTCTTAATATAGTTCTGTGCTTCAAAGTGTTCAACAGAAGTTGGACATTAAAGATTTAGAGTCTCTTAGGAATATTATTCATATAGCTACATGGCATAAATGGTTGTATGTTTGTGTACCTTAAATCACCTTAACATATAACTGCGTGATGCTGTTATTACTTCAGTTTTATTAGAAGAGAAACAAAGTCCATCCTCCTCTGTTGTGTAGACTGAAGTCTTCATAAACTGGAGCAAGTGCTGGGCGTTCTGAAGCTGTCAGTACTGAGAGGGGGAGTTTCCTTACTATGATTTCTTCTCCCCAGGATCTAAGCCGTGGTTGCTGGCAATTTCATATTCAGATCAATCTGTTAAAACTTTCAAATGAAGGACAAATCCTATTGAAAGAAATATTAAAATCTTTAAACCCTGCCTATTGAAAGCACTCTATTTTTCAATTTTATCCTATTGTCTTTGTAATTCCTAATGGTTTTAGGGCATTGGAATTTTAGTTTAATGAAAAACATATAGGCATCTCACTTACTGTTTATATTAATAGGATTGACTCTGTACAAGATACCTAGAAACATTAAACAAAGAGTATTTTTTGTTTCCTAATTAGTGCTCTTTTCCATAACCTATAATTAAAAAAACAATTATGACTATGATAAATCCTTAAGAAATAGGGATGTGAATGATATTTAAGTACTATCTTTTTCTCATTTGATTCCAAATAATATAAACTAAGAAGGAAAAGGAGATTTTTCTTAATATTTCCTAACACTCATACCAAGGGCTTGGGTTTGACCTCTTATCATTGTCTTATAGTCAAAACTTTATGTTATGCTGCTAACTCCAGGTACACAGAATGAAGAAGAAAATTCTCCCTCTTGTACAATAATTTTTATTCTTACCTAATCATGCTAATTCAGAGATAATTTACTCACAATTTTTTTTCCTGCTGGAAACACTTTTAGATTTGGTCTTGTGTAACTACACCTATTGATAGAACACATTTTTGGTCTTTATTTTTAATAGCAGGGTTTTGGGACATTTAGTAACTCAGTAAATCCAGCTTCTAGTCTCAGTAGCTGTATTTCCAGAATTCCTAACTGCTGAGCCAAGTCAGAGACGGCCCACCGAACTTCTCCCCATTCCTCTTTAGTGCCAAGGTGTGTTTTCTGCTCTGTCTCTTGATCCATGTGGGAAGAAGTTAGTTTCCTGGTGGCTAACCCACATCATGAGTGAGCTTAAGAATTTGGAGGAGTCATTCAAGGTCCACTGGTAGGCAGCAGCTGTGTCCAGCCTTTAGAAGATCAGTAGTTTTACCTTCCTGAAGGTCGTCGTACATTTATGGCTGAACATCAGTTTGCATTTAGATTTAGTATTCATATGCAGTAAATATAAATAAGTGCAGTGTCGGAAACAGGAAAAATGGCCATATATAACAACCACTCTGTCAAATGTCAAATTGAGCCCTGGTAATATGTTAAAACTTAAGTGTCTTTTCTAATAAAAATGAGTTAGTTGTGATGTTTACATGTGCTTTGATCTTCCTGAATCACTTAGAACTAATGGGCTTTATTCTTCAAGTGTCATGTTCACAATGTTGCATGTGCTTTTGGCCACACTTTGGGCATTAGCTGTACACGGGCCCAGATGTCCTGCACTCTGAAACGTTGCCTTTGTCTGATGTGGGTTGACTTCTGAATTGTGGAGAGGCAGTATTCCAAGCCAATTCTATTTGTCACTTTGTGTTTGAATATTTTGCTCTCTGACAGGTAAGAAAAACTTAAAACTTCTAATTGGATTCCTCACTTCACCTTACATTATTTTGCCTCAGGTTTCATGGTATTTTTAATGGACTAAACTTCAAGAGGCCAAAATTTATTCAGTCATACATTTGAAAAATATTTTTGCAACCAGAACACAAAAGCAGGCTAATTAAACTCAGATAAATTTAATTTTCCAAAAGAGAGTAAAACACGGGGTAGGGGCATGAGAGGATGTCCTCGTTATGGTAAACTGAGGCCAAGGAGACTCTGCTCTCTTATTTACTCTCCCAGCTTCTCTGATTCCATTGCCAAGGTTTGAGAGTCTAAGAGAATATCTTTGAACACACTCTCTTCATGCCAGGAGGAGGTCTTTCTAATTTAATGTTGTGAGCATCAAAACCCATCAACTTTTTTTTTTTTTTTACTTTTGTGCGAATCCTGCACGGTTAGGAAAGGGAAGTGGTGGGAAAACACACCTGTTAGGTTTAGTTGCTTTTAAAGTGTGCCCTTGATTGGATGTTCATCTCAGCTGTTGGCAGCTACAGCTGAAATGTCAGGGAGGAGACGATGGGTGTGAGATCCAGTGACATATTTTGAAACTTCACTGCTTTCCAAACTCTTCCTGTTTTTAATCTCATCTCAGAACCAGATATACAGAAAGCCTTAAAGCCTTCCAGCTGAAGGCTTGCCGTGTCAGTCGACATGGAAGAGATCCAGAATCAGATGCTTCTTCTGGACATCTTTCCATTGTCTGTTCTTTAAAGCTGATGATGATGCAGAAACACTGAGATGTTCAGAAAGAGTGTTCTGAGTCACCAGAAGGTGAAGTACGTAATGTGTCATGGGCAATATCTTGACCTAACTTTTAAATGGTGAGGATTATTGTGAATTTTTAATGTTTTTTTTCCTGAAGGCTTACAAGAGACACTTGCAGATTCTGATTGACCTAGCCAGTTTAGGTACGACTTTGAACCCCAACACACTTGGGTGTCTCTAAAGGAAAAGCCCAGCACGAGGTGCACAAATGAACGGACACCGTTGGGAACCCAGGCACTGGTCCCCAAACGCGTTTTCATGCCTGGGCTCTCCTCCCTGTTTCTCTCACAGCTTTGAGGGTGAGAGATGAAGCCCTGAGGGTTTAGTTCTGGTTCAGATTTAGTGAAATGCAAAAGTTGACAGGCCAATGGTGAAATTAAACATAAATTCCAAGGTGGCTTCCCCAGTCCTCAGGGTTCAAGGGACTGAGTGCCACATGTTAGGTGGCAGTAACTTGCTGTCCTCTTCCCACTCAGAAGCCTGTCAGAAAGCATTCTTTATTGAAAAGCACTTCATGTCATTGTTAAACACCTGATTGCTGCTCTGGAGAATAAATAGATACGTATGTGTATGTATTCACGGAGACATTTTTTCTCAATATTTGTATGGTTTGCTTATTGTTTATGTGCAGAGTGAGCTCCTTTGTGCTTTGGGAAAAAATAAATGAGATTTTGTGTTTGATTATTTTTTATTGTTGTGAGTTCTATCAATATGAAAGAAGGGGATTGATCGTACAATGTTTTTTTTTCTTTTAACATGAATTAAAAAAACAGAAGTGGAATAGAATATTTAGCTGTGGGCCGACATATATCGTTCAGCCTGTCACAGTCACTATATAGAGCTTTGTAAAGTTAAGCTGTAATGTTCAGGCCTTTAGAATCAGATTGCTATTACTGCTTTTGATTTCACATAGCTTATATATATTTTTTTGTTTTGTTTTTGTTTTTTTAATTATTTATTTATTTATCTTTAGAGGGGAAGGGAAGGAGAGAAATATCAATGTATGGTTGCCCCTCGTGTGTCCCCTCGCTGGGAACTGGCCTGCAACCCAGGCACGTGCCCTGACTGGGGATCAAACTGTGATCCTCTGGTTCACAGGCCCGCGCTCAATCACTGAGCTACACCAGCTAGGGCCCTTGTATTTTATTTTATAAATACATATTTAAGCCACAATCCAGAGTGAGAATGTACTTGAACAGCAAAATTAGTTAACACATATATATGTACATGTGCATTTAAAACAAAAGTCTCAAAAATAATTTTTTTCCTATCTGTGATGCCCTGTGTGGGGGCGACTTTCCTTGCAAGTCCCCCATGTGCCACAGATGAGAGTAAACATGACTGAGACATGATGTGATCTGCTTGGGGAGGAAAGGTAGCTAGTTTCTCAGGGGAAACAAAGTCCAGGAGCAGCCAGTTTCTCAGAGGAAAAAAAAAGGGCCTTGAGCCCCTTCCTCCAGGGGCTTTTATTGGGTTGTAATACACAGGAATACAGGGTGACAAGGATCAAACAGTAGATAACATTTCAAAGAAATTTGAGGGCTTAGTGTGAGTCAGGGTCTGTCAGGAAAGAGGGTTGCAGAACTTTGGGGAGACAAAGTTCTCAAAGTTCATTTCCTCTCTGGCCCTTATCATATGAATGAAAACACTCTTAGCAAAGCAGGTTTCACAGGTTTATCAGGAAGTCTTTGTGATGCCAGATTTTTCCCCAGGACATGCTTTAGAAAGGCAAGGAGCTGCACCTCCCCACCAGGTATTCAGGTTTAAGGGGATTAGAGCCAGGAAGCGTTTCTCCCAGAGAACGTGGGGACTCAGGCTTTGTCCAGGCCGGGGGGGGGGGGGTGAGAATCCATTGCTCCCTCTTTGTCACAGCCTCCCCGAGTCCTTCCATGATGGCCTCCCAAGTGGTCTTGTGTGGCCTAGGTTGCCCCTCTCAGAGGGGTCATACCCATCATTGACTTCCACCATGCTTTGGGGGCAGGGAGAAAACTGAGGGAGAATTTGCTACCAGAAACAAGCTTTGTCTCCTGTGGCTCGAATTCCAAAGGTCACTTGTTCATCCTTAGCCACAGGGGGTAGAGAGTTACAATTGCTAAAACCAGGCAGAGCAGTCCACAACAGCTCTGGGCTATTTTCTATACTATTTTATTCTGTTCTGTTCTATTTTATTTTATTCTGGTTAATTATTTTTAGTTTCTTAAACCAGCACAGAAGCAATTTTCAATTTCTTTTGAGCTCTGTGCTTAAGTCACCCCAACTCCATCCTGTGACTTGGGCCTGATGTGAATGCCTGCTTTAGAGTCATGAGGAGTAAATAATATATAGCCAGTACTTCAGACAGCATCAGGCACAGAGTGAGTGGCCACTACATAGTCGTTATTTTTTTAATGAAAACAGACTGAACAAAAATAATTTTAAACATACTTTTTATCAGTCTATGTCTTAGAATCCAAATCCCATGATGTTACAGATCTCTCTCTATATAAAAATATTCTATAAGGATTAAATCTGATTTTTGGCACTATTATGTATGTTTTTATTTATGCATGAAGCATAAGAGAGTAGTAGATTTAGTCTATAAATTCACTCTTAATGTTCTGAGCAACTTACTAAGCACCTTCTTTATCCCAGATCAGACCAGATGAGGTGTGTTGCATGGCCATGGACAGCATCTTTTCTTTCTTCCTAGAGGACAACTTAGTTAAAATACCCTAAAGAGAATTTTTATGTGCATAATCTTGCAAAATGTGTGCCTAATTTACACATTGTAGGCACTGAATTCAACAATAGATAATTAATAGGCACATGCAATTTCTTGTGTAGTACTAAATTCAGAATTTAAATAAAATAAAAGTTTAGACATAAAATAAATACCTGCCAGAAGCAAAACAGGGCCTGTGGTAGGGTGTTTTAAGTTAAAGACACAGGAACCGCAAATGGTTGTCACCAACAGGAGCAGGGTTGTGTGTGTGTGTGTGTGTGTGTTTAATCTTATTTTAACATGGGATAAGGGCCCTGGCTAGTGTGGCTCAGTGGACTGAGTGCAGGCCTATGAACTAAGGGGGTCACCAGTTGATTGCCAGTGAAGGCACATGCCTGGGTTGCAGGCCAGGTCCCCAGTAGGGGGCGCTAGAGAGGCAACCACACATTGATGCTTCTGTCCCTCTCCCACTCCCTTCCCCTCTTTATAAATAAATAAATAAATAAATAAATAAATAAATAAATAAACGATTTTAAAATGGAAGGGAAGTATCCTGTTCTTTATCATGATAGAACATTAAAGTGTAATTAATTTTTTTCACTAATTCACACTCATTCACTTTTACCATTAAGCCTGCCTACGGCATCATAAAATTACATTAAATTTGCCATATTTCTATATTTTTATGATTCTATAGTAGTTGAATTTATATTTTGGGTGGAAAGAAAGGTTACTTAAAAAGCATTCTCTATAGCAAAATGTTTGTTGGGAAATTTTCCAATGTAACTCAGAAAAAAATTTATTTTTTTGCTTCAACATAAAAAGTGATAAAACATGAACAGATGACATGGAGTTTTGCTCAGGCCACTTGGACCCACTTCAGTTCCCTAGTTTCTGCCCATCCCTAGAGGAAATGAAGCAGACCCCCATCCCCCCATTTGTAGTAAGAGAGCCCAAAGTCAAAGCAGTCACATCTAAGGTAAGAGAAATAAAGGCCCTAGAAAGATCATCCTTTAATCCCACCACGAGAATTTCGTGGACAACTGCTTGAAAACTGACACTTGTAGCTGCACTGGGAAATTAACCTCTACCCTCCTAATCCTGGGCAGTCTCTCCACAGGAGACTTTCGTTTTATGCATGTTAAATAGAGCCACACCCCCAAAATGAACAACCCAAAGAAGAGTTTTACTCTTGCTTTGTTTTAATTTCTAAATTTGCTTCCTGGGATACCTGAAAGTCTTTAAACAGGTGTTTTGTTTCCCTTTTCCTGGAAATGTTGATTCCGTCCCCACCCGGAGTTGGGAACACAGGCAGGGATGGCTTTGTGGTCGGGAAGTACTTTGAAAACCTTGACTGAAGCACATAAACAGATAAAGATGCAAGGGGTTTGGGTCATTTCAAAGGATGAGTTAAGAGGCTCAGAAAAAGCAGAGTGTACCTTTCTTTCAACCCATGAACACTTTCATCTTGGCTGAAGTATGAGAAAGGAATTGAGCTAGCCAAATTATGTATTCTGGGTGAATTTGTATAACTGCAACAAACCTTTCAGCGTCGTAATCACGTCCTGCCTCAATGTCAGGTATGCTCTACATCCAGGAAATCTCCTGCTTATGAGCGATATACTATATACCAGAGTGTCACACTATATACCAGACACAGGCCAGTTTTGGCGGTTAAAAGCAACATTCATCCTTTGAGAACCCCAGTCTGGGATGGTAGGTAAGGGGACTATGCAGATGAATCAATATGTTAAGTTCATGGCAGACATATGGAAACCCAAGAGGACTCAGAGGGAAAGCTGGGGTGGGCTGGGCATTTTGCGAGTGGGAAAAACAAAGGGCAAATGATGTGGTGAACCTTTCTCAGAGGAAGTGACATCTCAGCTGGGAAGAATAACTGGAACTTATTTTCCATGTGAAGACTCTCAAACAGGTACTCTGAGCAGCATTCAGCATGAGCAGCAGCAACCATCATAAAGAAGTTGACCTCCGAAGAAGGTAAGAGAAGGATGAGGTGGACTAACCCAGGGACCATCAGGGTCACCGAGAGTATTGATTCAAAGTCTGCATTTGGGCCCATGAATCTGTTTTATGAACGAATACCTCGGTAAGGCCCAAAGTGGGTTATAGGGAAGAGGACCATGCTGGTGATGACAAGGACCAGGTGTGGTCATCAGCGTGCGATGCTGAAGAGAGAAGACCTGGCACTGGCTGAGGCCGGAAACTGTGAGCCTCGTGTGCCACACGGGCCATTTACCTGTGCATGGGGCAGACAGCTCATCAGCAACATTGCACGGCTGCACCTCAGCTGGTGGGGACAGTGGTGCTGGCAGCCACGTTCCTGCCACACGGGGAAGCCTGAGAGGGTGAACCTTGCCCATAAACACCGAGGGGCCTTTTCTGACTCTGAGACTGGAGGAGACAGAGGAGCCCCTGGGCAGGGCGACTCCCTGATCCCGACCCGAGATGCTGAGCCTGCCGTACCTCCCACCGCTCTGCCGCTTTGTAAGCTGCCTGGGTATCTGAGGTTGACTTGAGCTACTGCGAGTTTTGTTCCTGTCACCCACAAATCAAGGAGCCTCACTAAAACCCTCTCGAGGCTTTCCCTCCTTACGATGGCTGCATTCTTTAGAAACAGGTTATAACCTTTTTTCCCTTAAATAAATGAAAGAATGATCAAGAAAGGATGATCACTTCACCCGGTATTTGGCCACCTCCTCACCCCAAGCCTTCTCAGAGGCTCTGTCCTCCACATCCTCAGGGGCACCCGTGGCCTGACCCTGGCCCCCTCCAGGAACCCAGCACCCCCAACTCACCATCCTGCTGTTTCCCGTCAGTGAAGGTGCTGGGGATGAGTGGCTGGTGGCAGAGTCCCAGGACGTACTAGGAGAGTGAGATGTTCAAACAAGTAGATGTACACTGGTTGTATGAGGAAATGTCCATGTGTTCAGAAAATACATGTAAAAGCATTTGAGTGCCATCTTGTCCCCACCCGGTCTCTGCCAAGTGATTTTTCAACCTCTGCTTGCATACCTCTATTGATAGGCCCTTATTTTAAGCAGCTCACTTTATTCTAGGACAACATAGATTATTAGAAAATTTATTATTATTAGATTAAAATATAGTTCTGTGTGCTTCAAATACCAGGGTAAATACATTTATTTCAAGGGAATTGAATCAAAACGACAAATGACATCCAAAGTAAGTAGAAGGAAGAAAACGATAAGGATCAGATCAGAAATAAACAAAATAAGAGTCTTAAAAAAGTGATACAAAAGATCAATGAATCCAAGAACTGGTTCTTTGAAAAGATAAACAATATCAACAAACCCTTAACCAGACTCATCAAGAAAAAAAGAAAGGGCCCAAATAAACAATTACTTCAAAATGAATAAAATGGAGCTTTTGGTACAAGAGATAATAACATTGTCATTTTTGGAGTACTGGGGAGATTGCAAGCAATCCAGCAAGGTGGAGAGACTGTTTAACCAGTGCACCACCTAGTGGTCAAAGCTTAAACAGAGGGCGTGGAGTAACCAATCTCCCTCCAAGAGGGGCCACGTCACGGCTGCACTAATTTTGACACTCAGCAGGACAGAAATTCATAATTTTTATAAAAGTCTAAAATAACACAGGAAAATTTTGAAGATTCTTTCCAGCAGGAAGATGGACATATTTTTTTCTATGCAATGAAATTAATGAATAATTTCTTAGCTTGAACTTAGAATCTATAACAGACCAAGTTAAAGATAATTATATTCTCAATACAAAAAAAATGTCATTTGCTTACTGTCCTTAGTGAATACAATTTCACCAAAAAAAGTTAAACAAAATTCCAAAATTCCAAATGGCTTGCTTGAGTCACCCCAGTTTTAGAAGAAAAGCAAAGATTTGTCCATCAGAATGGAATGTTTGGAGATACTGCAAAATGATGCATGGCCGCGGGCATATTAAATTTGGCCTAAGAGGTAAGAATGTAACACAAACTGTTTTGCATATCGCCAAGTATGAAATTCAATAATACTGCTTATAGTTTCATTAATTATTTTAGATTCCTTTGAATACATGAATGATTCGATCATGAAGCTTGTGCTAGCTTATGCAAACTAGCTACCAATAAGCAGCCAACGCTCCCTCTTCCAGGATTTTATAATCAAATAAAATCTGCAGGGAAATTGGGAAGATGGTGCTGACATTGTCCCATGAAGGACGTTAAGAGTCAAGGCTTAGAAACCTAGGATCTCAGGTATAGAAGGGCACTTTAAGGATCCTCTTATCTGACCAGCTGGCTGATGCTCTAATCCTTTCTTCAGCATTTCCAGCAATGAATATTAAACCTTGTTTAAGCCCTAAGAGTGATGGGGAGCTCAAGGCTATGTTGCAAAGCTCCTTCCCTTCTTGGATTGCCAGGTTTGAAAATTCTTTCTTGGTAACCTTTACAAAAACAAGGGTACCCATCTGCACGTGGCACTCTTCATGTATCTGAAGGCAGCTACTATGTCCTACCAAAGCATTTATTCTCCAGGTGAAGCATCCCTATGTCTTCATATTACATGGTGTAGGGGACCGGTTTGTTTTGGCCTGGCAAATGTGACTCAGCTCTGTATGGAAAACCTACAAAAGCGAAGTGGTGGGCAGGAGCCAGACCTTCAAACAGAGTTTTCCCATGGAAATCAGGCCTAGAAAATATACGGATTGTTATGGCTTGCTCTTGCTAAAACTCCATCACCCTGGTCTAAAACAACAAATGTGTATTGTCTATCTTCAAGGTTATATCCAAAGCCTGTGTAAATTTTCCCAAGGACAGAGCTAATCAGCTCATCGCCAGTCCCCTCTGCATGTTATTTTCATTTTCTTGATTGTACCTAAAGTGTAGACAATAATATTCTATGTAATAGGTAGTAAATCTTGCTCTGATGTAAGGCCCAAGGAAAACAATAAAAGGCTGTCTAGGTGAGGGTCGAGGAGCCCCCCTCTTGAGACAGTGGCCAAGGCATCCATAGGCACTCTCCCCTTGAGAGAGTAGCCAGCCGTGCAGTTCCCTTTTTCTCCACAGGATTGTTGTCGCCTGTGCATTTATTCGCATCGTCAGCCACAACAGGCGGACTATGCTGGCTGGAGTCCGCCACAACACAGTTTTTCATCTTTCCGTCATTAAGACCTCTTCCACCTGAATAATATAGCAGATTATCTATTACCTCTTTAAATATCATGTCATGAATTAAGGGTATGTTTTTCGACTTTGGAGGCAAATAAAGACAAGAGGCAAATATCAACATCTTAATTCTAGGCCAATATTTCTTAAACTATGTTCTCTAGAACACAGTTTCTAGGAGATGCTTCATGAAAAGAAAGTTTTTGTGGCCAAATAAGTTGGGGAAATATTACTTTCTTTATTCATATCCCTCTTCCCCCAGAGATTTGCTATTTATAATAGCATATTAGTGATTCTTCAACATGGTTGAAAATTGATTCTATGACCTAATAATTTTGTCTAGCTATTGTCTACCCAATAATATTTCCAAAATTATTAGGCTGCAGAACCATATTCCAGTTATTTTTTCCAAAAAATATCTATTAATATTTCACTAATATTTTGGAACTTTTAGAAATTCTCTTCAGATATAGTACTTCAATTCGTGGGGGCTATAATCTCTTTTTGTTATTGACTACAGAACACTATAGATCATAGTGAACTTCACTGTCCACCTAAACTTTTCATTCCTTCGCACTTTGCTCTGCTAAGTCATGTATCTTCTCATCCTCAGTTTTTCCTGTTAGAAATTTTAGACTCAGCTGTTGGACTTTTCCTCTAACCCTACTGAATCACCTGGTATTAGACCTCCTCCTCTCAACCTGTTAAAGTCTTTGTATCCAGAATTTACTACATCCACCAGTGGATGAACCCGCCTCCTTCCACCCATGGCAGGCAGTCGCCAGAGGTTTTACCATACCTCGTTATTAGCTGATGACCTTGAAAGTGATGGTGAAGGAGGGTCAGCCAATATTATTCCCATTTATAGAGAAATAAATAAAAACAAGGTGGCCAAGCCCGTTCCCACAGATGAATTTCTACGAACCATGCCTCCCAGTACTAGAGCCTTTGCGCAGTTCTCTTACACATTGAATGTGGGCTGGACTGTGACTCACTTTGACCAATAGAATGCAGCAGAAGTGAGGCTGTGCTGGTTCTGCGCCTTAGCCTGGAACTGTGTGTGCTGTTGGAAACGCTAAGCCACAAGAGGTCTGGCTGAAGAGGCCTATTAAAGAGACTATGAGGAATGACCACGGAGAGGGCACTTGGAGGTGAAGAAGTTCTTAGATTAGAGAGAGACTCAGATTGGAGAGAGAGACAAACCCTCAACTTATCCAGCATCGTAACTGAACTCTGCGTCCCAGTCACCTCTGCAAGATGCCATATGTCAGCAAACTACCTTCAGGGTTGCCGCCCAGCTGAACTTCCAGGTGACCACAGCCCCAAATGACATCACATGATTGTCAGCCCAACTGAGCCCCATTAACCCACAGACTCATGAAAAGAACATAACATGATAGTTGTTTTAAACTACTCTATTTTGAGATGTTTTTACCAGTGCAGTACGTAATCCAAACAGACAGATAAGTACATAGTGTTATGGCAGTTGTCAATTAACTGCCTCCCTACTTCAAGTTCACGTTTTATTGCCTAATCTGTGATGAAGTAACCGGGCCCTTTAAATACTATTCTTCCTCCTTTTGGCACGATGCTAAACTTTATCAGTAGAGGGCGCTAAAGAGACAGTCCAAGAGGAGGCGTTCCAGGGGCTTTTCACTGGGTTCTGATTCACTTTCCACCCATTGCTAGATGCCAGTGGGCGACAGCTTTCTCCGGGTTTGGCACCACGTGTCTTTTCTAGCTCTTGATTTGAACAGGGGTGGTGTGATTGTCAGTCCCAGAAGGTGCAGACCTGCAGGCCAGCCTGGCTTGCTTCTCCCCACGTGCTCAACGGCCCCACAGCTAATACAGCTAATATAGCTAATACAGCTAATACTGACTGTTCATAACATTTGCTTAATTTGAGGAAGGAGGGCCAGCATAGAGGTCGCTGAATTTTATTTTATATTGTGTTTTATTGTTTGAACTGCTAGTTGGTAGCAATGAATACCCTATTTGGGCCTCAAACTGATCCAAAATTTCAGGGCTTTTGTTTGGTTTATAACTGACACATTTCAGTAGCTTTTTGTTTTTATGATTACATATAAGCTGCTGATTAGAGGTCATACACAACCATCCGTATCCTACTGCTAATCAGATATGAACATAATCCTTCCAACAGAAAGCATGCGAAGCCACACTTCCCAATGTTCCTGTCACTGTGCTGCTCTAGAGAGGAGGAACAATTAGGGTAGCTAGGACCAGGGGTCTTTTGCCCAACCTAAGTAGACCACAGTTTGTAAGTTTGATATTTAATTGTCCGGGTTGAGCATGATTTGTTTTTGCCCTTTGAGTCAAATCATTGAGCTGATTATAAATGTGACCGATGTCCTCCTGTCTAGGAAACCATGACACAATCACAGTGCTAAATAATGATGTGAATGAGGCCGGATCAGAAAGTGTGCTGTGTGCAAAAATGCAAATTATAGCACATCTGATGTTTTATTCATCTGGGATGTGGCCTAATGCTACACCCAGAGAGTGAATGGAGCATGTTAAACTGATTTGTCTCTGCAAATTTTAAAGTGTTTGACTAGATTTGTACATATCTGGAATCATTAACCATGCCACTCTACCCAATTATAGAATTTTGCAGGCATCTCGCTGTGAGAATAATTGAAAGCAATATCAACTATTTTGCTTTCCTAAAATTACTGTTATCTTGAGGTCAATAAAAATGTTTACACATTTGCTAATTTATGTTTTCATTGATATATATACTAGTTGCTTATTGTAATGGTCATTGCATTAGAGGACTGATAGTCTTGGAAAGAATTTGTCTTTAGGGAATAAAAATGTGCCTGATCTGTCCATGCTTTAAGACTTTGAGGGGAGATCTGGGTTTGCCTAGACATGTAAAAGTTGATACACTGTCTGGATCAAAAAGAGTCTGTGACGTTCGTATTGATTAGGATTTGTTGTTGGAAGTAACAGAAACTGACCTGGACTAGTCTAAAAACTTGTCACAGAGGCTGAAGAATCAGGCTCCGAAATCAGGCACCATCCAATGCGAGCTACAGAGAGAGTCTGTTCAAGGCCCTGCTGACGCTTCCAGTAACACCACCAGGTGCCAACGCCATTGTGGAGCACCGTCCACGTGAATGGGTCTAACTGCCCTTCACCTTCGGTCCCTGGGAATCGATGGCTGTCTTGTGTCATGCGCCCTGACCTCTTCAAGGGGCGTGAAGTAGGAAGACTTCATCCCGAGTGTCCTTAGTGAGCACTGGGGTAGCACTTCTCACTGCCACCACGTAGGAGTATTCCTGTAAATTAAAAAGGGGGGTAGATATGGAGACAGTCTGGATAAAGATAAAAACTGGCTATAGTACTCATCTCCACAGTGCTGGCAGGTCCTCACTCACAGGTCCTGTTACAGCTCTTCTCATGTCCTACGACGACACTTTTCTTCCTCAGACCAAATGTCCTGCCTCGGTTCCTTTTTCCTGCTCAAGCCTGTCTTATTATTTTACTTCAGCACTGCTTTTCCACCAGTAGTTTTATTTTTCTCACCACTACCATTTTCTTCCACTCTATGTTGTCCCACCTCAGGTCACAAGAGACACCCCTCACTGGTGTTTGAAGAAGGAAGAACCTGGATGGGAGGGGAGAGGCAGAAGGCCACCTGCAAAGGCAAATTCTTGTTCTCCCAGGGGTGGTATATGTTCGGATGCCCATGGTTAGAGACCCAGATGCACGTGCTACACAAATGGGCTGACAGTGAGGTCTGCATATTGGTCCCCATATTTAAGCTTTTGTAAAACCTAAAGCCCATCAGCACCACCAACTCACATTTTTATATCTAATTGGTTTAGATATAAAACCCAAATAAGAATATTTTTAGCATTCTAGAGCCTGCGTGCTTTGCCTTCCTCATGAAACTGCACATAACAACTACTAGCCATAAATAAGATCAAACCCACAGCTTCAGAAGACCCCAGAATGAGGCTGCCTTTTGGAGCTCTCCGACCCACAGACTCCCCACCTTGTTGTGGCATGACATTGCCTAAATGCATAGCTCCTTCCCCAATTTCCCTCTTTTCTGAGGCTTCCCCTTCTGGGTGGTGGCCCCACACCACTATCTCTGGAAGGTCTCCTGCAGGAAGTGACCTTCTCTCTCTTGCAGCCCAGTCCCTGAACTGCCCAGTAAGCAGGTTGTACAGTACTGCCATCTCATGGTCCTTAGCTTTCCCTTCAAAAGTCCGAAATTCTCAAACATGCCACAGCACCTTATCTTATCCATGGTTCAGAAGTCTCCCATGATTAGGACTAAGTTTCAATTATACAAAGGGCTTCTGTGAACTAATTTGGAAGCATAACTATCAGTAATAAGTAGGATGAGAACTTCTGGTCAAGATGGTGGCACAAGTAAACACGCTTACCTCCTGGCACAACCTCATCAAAATTGCAACTAAATTATAGAATAATCATCACTAAGAACCACCAGAAATTGATCGAATGGAAGTCTAACAACTGTAGATTAAAGAAACCACACCCATTTGGACTGGTAGGAGGGGTGGAGATGAAAAACGGGCTGATCCCACACCCAGGTGCGGTGGATAAAAATTTGGGAGGGATATCTGGAGAATGAGGAGTTGCAGCCCCAAACCAGGCCCCCCAGCCCAGGGTTCCAATGACAGTAACATAAATCTCCATATATTCTGGTTCCAAATACCAATGGGGACAGAGTTTGTGGAAGAAACTTCTGGAGTCCCAAACAGCTCCTCTTAAAGAACCCACACGTGGCTTCACCTATTCATACTCATTCCCCCTGAGCTCTAGCAGCTTGAAAGAAACCAGTGATACACAGGGAAGAAGTGAAGGGTCTGGCACTGAAGCAAGAGCTAGGGGAGAGCTTTCTGCCAGACAGAAAAGCCATTGTCCCATTCCTGAACCTTCTCCCCCACAGAGCCTCAGAGCTGGCAGGCAGGTGCCCATATCTGAGACTATATCAACCTGGCTACATGGTTTGCCTCGCCCTAGAGATGCCCTGAGACTTTGTCCCACCCAGTTCACAAGCCCACCTAAGCAGTTAACAGAAACTTTTCCATATGAATGGTTGGTCTTGGCTCATGCGTCACAACTTCCTAAATCCTACCAAACAAGGAACACCCGACCTCACTAAGTCCCCAGGCCCAATACCTTTTGCTAATTGGCCACAGTCCCAGCACTAGCAGCAACCAGCTTAGATTCACACCTTGGCTTTATCTGGGGACCTCCAAGCCCAGCACAAGCAAACCCTAACTCTATGGTTGTGGTGTAGACTTGTTTGCTAAATTCAAACTCCTTGCTTTATACGTTTTTAATGGAACATCATCTGGTTTTCTGAAAAAACAAGCTTTAAAATTTCTATAGAAATATTTTGTGCATTTTAAAGTTGGTTATCTTTTTATTGTTGAATTATAAGGGTTCTTTATATATTTTAGATATATAAAGAAATAGATGTATAGATATATCTCCTATTCACCTCTCCAGATGCAGCTCCAGATGTATAGATATATCTAATACATATCTATAGATAAATAAATATAGAGATATTTTAGATACATGTCTGTTATGAATATATCTAATATATCATGTCTATTTAGATATGATAAATATCTCAACATTTTAGATATATAAATACATAGATATTTTAGATATGTCTGTTATGATTGGCAAATATTTTCTCCCATTCTGTGGGTTGTCTTCTCACATTTTTAATGGTGTCCTTTGAAACATAAGACAATAATTTTGATTAAGTACAATTTATTTTTTCTTTTATCAAGTGTGCTTTTGGCATTATATCTAAAAAACTATTGCCTAACCTGTGATCACAAAAGTTTACTTTGATGTTTTCTTCTTAAAGTTTTATAGTTTGAGTATTTTCATTTTAGTCCAGGATTTTGTAGCAAAAATCAGTTGACAAGAAACCTGAGGGTTTATTAGATTCTCAATTCTATTCCATTGATTTTTCTGTCTACCCTTATGCTAGGACCATACTGTCTTCATTGTTGTTGTTTTGTAGTTGACTTTGAAATCACAAAGACTGAGTCCTCCAACTTGGTTCTTTTTTTGCAAGATATTTTGGCTGCTTTGGGTCCCTTGCATTTTCTTATCAATTTTAGGATTAGTTTGTCAATTTCTGTAGAAAAGGCAGGTGAGGACAGCATTGAATCTATAGATCAGTTTGGGAAGTATTGGCATCATAAAAATATTAAGTCTTGCAATCTATGAGCATGTTAAATTTTGTTTTATGTATATTCTTTTGGTGCTATTGTAAATGTAATTGTTTTCTTAATTTATATTTCAGATTGTTCACTGCTAATAAATAAAAATACAGCTCCATTTTGCATATAGATCTGGTATCATACAACTTGCTGGACTTGTTGATTAGTTCTAATAGTTTTCTGTGTGTGTATGTATTTCATAAGATTTAAAAAATATGTGCACAAGATTATGTCTTCTACAAAGTAAGATAGTTTTACTTCTTTCCTTCTAACATGGATGCCTTTTCTTTCTTTTTCTTGCATACTTTCCAAGAAAGAAAAATGACTAATTCTATTTAAAGGTGTGCAGTTAAGCTTAAAGATGATGTTTGAGCTGCATCTGGAGAGGTGAATAGGAGTCTGACAGCCACAGAATGGAGGGTAGAAAGAGGACATTTTTCTATACTTTATTAGTATAATTTCTCTTTGTAAGTTTTTATTTTAAAAATTTCAAGAGGTAGTTTTTTATTTGTTTCTGAAGTGTTTTCATAAATAGTTTGTGGAAGAAAACCCTTTGGCCTAAGGTAAAATTTTGTGCATACAGAGAACTCAAGAGTGTGATCTTTTTTTAAAAAAATTAATCTTCTTTTTTAAAAGTTTAATCTTTACTGTGTATTTTTCCATTACTATTTAGTCCCCTTACATCTTCCTCCCCGCAATGTGTTCTTATCTTATTCCTGAACTCTGAATCTTCTGGAATGACTATGTGATTGAACTTAATCTGAACAGGCAGCAGGACATAGGATCTTAGGAGTCTTTAAATGATAATAAAGCCTCTGGGTGTCAGATTGTACCTTCAACAGAACTGCACAGCTCTTCCTGTTTTATTTTTCTCCTGATGTCATATCACCACTACTCCGGCAGAGGGCATGCTTTTGAAATGAAATTCCTTCCCAAATAAATTCACACCTTTTTACTTTTGGTTCATAGACTTTAATTTTTATGCATATTTACCACCAAAATTTACATAGAAAATAGAAAATACTTACAGTTAATCTTTAAATCATTAACGAGAAGTCAGAAAAAACTTTTCCCAAAGAATAAAAATAGGTGGTAATGAGAGCTTAGCTTTAGGAGACCAGAAATGAGCACATAGTGAAGGTGAGGCAACGACCCAGAAAGCCACGGCAAAAATAATGTCGTTTGGAAGCATTTTTGCAATATTTATGTTGTTTGAAGGTGCTTGACTTAGTCCAAACAATTGGTCGCTTTTTTGAAGGGGGCAGGATTCAAGTGTACTTCCTATAGAAAAACAACAAAAGGGTAAGCTATTGTGACTACGTACCTACATCTTTCTTTTTTTTTTAATTTTTTTATTGATTATGCCATTACATTTGTTCTATTTCCCCTCCTCCGTTCCCCTTCACCCTGCACACCCCTCCCCCACCATTCTCCCCCCTTTAGTTTATGAACACGTGTCTCAGGTTCTTTAGATTCTATATTTCCCCTACTATTCTTACCCTCCCCCTATCTATTTTCTATCTACTGTCTATGCTACTTATTTTCTGTACCTTCTCCCCCTTCTCCTTCTCCCACTCCCCTGTTGCTAACCCTCCATGTGATCTTCATTTCTATGGTTTACTCCTGATCTAGCTGTCCTCTTAATTTGCTTTTGTTTTAGGTGTGGTTGTTAATAACTGTGAGTTTGCTGTCCTTTCACTGTTCATCTTTTTTATCTTCTTTTTCTTAGGTAAGTCCCTTTAACATTTCATGTAATAAGGGCTTGGTGATGATGAACTCCTTGAATTTGATCTTATCCGAGAAGCACTTTATCTGTCCTTCTATTCTAAATGAAAACTTTGCTGGATAGAGCAATCTTGGTTGTAGGTCTTTGGATTTCATGACTTGTAATACTTCTTTCCAGCCCCTTCTTGCCTGTAAGGTCTCTTTTGAGAAATCTGCTGACAGTCTGATGGGAACTCCTTTGTAGGTGACTGTCCCCTTATCTCTTGCTGCTTCTAGAATTCTCTCCTTCATTTTAATCTTGGCTAATGTAGTGATGATGTGCCTTGGTGTGTTCCTTCTAGGGTCCAACTTCTTTGGGACTCTGAGCTTCCTGGATTTCCTGGAAGTCTATTTCCTTTGCCAGATGGGGGAAGTTCTCCTTTATTATTTGTTCAAATAAGGTTTCCACTCATGACTGTTCCTCTTCTCCTTCTGGTACCCCTATAATTTGGATGTTGGAACGTTTAAAGATGTCCTGGAGGTTCGTAAGCCTCTCCTCATTTTTTTAAATTCTTGTTTCTTCATCCTTTTCTGTTTGGTCATTTTTTTTCTCTTTCTGGTCCACTCCTTTGATTTGAGTCCCAGTTTCCTTTCCATTACTATTGGTTTCCTGTGCATTTCCATTCATTTCAATTAGTTTAGCCTTCATATATTCCTCTAATTGTGACTATAATCAGTCAGTTCTGTGAGTATCCTGATCACCAGTGTTTTGAATTGTGCATCTGAAAGTTTGGTTATTTCTTCATCACTTAGATTTATCGGCTCTGGGGCTCTGAGTTGTTCTTGAGCCACGTTTTGATCTGTTCGTGCCTGTTACATATGGGGAGAGGCGCCTTAGGTGTTTACCAGGGCGGGGCCACCCAGGTCGCAGGTTTGTGACGCTGTCTGTGGGGGCGGGTTCAGAGAGGGAGCAATGGCGGTCCTCTTCGCTCACCCGTCTGCCGCACGACTTGCCCCCGCCTGCTTATCTGAGCTCAAATGTGTGAGTCTGCTGCCCTGCACCAGTTGCTGGGGCCTGAGAGATCTGTCTCAATGCTTGCCTCTTCACTGGTTTATCTGTGTGCAAATGAGTGACTGACTGCAGACAGCCAGCAGCGCCCCTTCCCTGGGTTCGGCCAGTAACTAGCCTGCACCTGGGATCCGTGGCCCCGGCTGCCAGTGCACCGCCCGGATTTTTTTGCCCGACTGGCTCCGCTGCTGGTTTCATCCCTCTCACCGGTTGAGCTGAGTGGTCCGTTGTTTCCGGACTTTGTATTCGATTTTCTGTGTGGTTTGGTTATGTTTATTGTTCTTAAAACTTTGTTGTTTTTAGATTTGGTTGTGCAAGGACGAAAAGTGTTCCCACCTATGCCTCCATCTTGGTGGAAGTTCCTACGTACCTACATCTTGATGGGGTAAGTAGGTCTAGTGACAAGGACCCAACTGCTATTCGTATCTTCCCCCATTACTAGCCTCTCATCACTTTCCTTCTTTAGTTCTCATTTTGCAAAAAATGGAGGGAGTATCATTTGCTTACTTCACTGTGCTGCGGAGCTAATCAAGTGAGATAACTTATTAAAGAGCCTTTTAAAGTAAATAAGCTGCATGCATGTAAGTTAATTTTTAGAACAAGAAACACTTGTTCTTGCCATTCTCCTTCTGCTGATAAGTTTACCCTCTTTGGTGGGAGGCCAGATATATTCAAAACTTTTATGTAGAAACCTAAATCATTGAGGCACAAGGTCTTATATGTACCAAGAAAACAATTTTTCTCATTAGAACAGCAAGCATGGACCTTGTTAGTGATTCTCTTAAAGGTAAATTATCTGTGGAAATTAGCCCCCAAATCATAGCAGTGTTACATATATGTGTGTGTGTGTGTATACATTCATTTTATTCAATGCATGTATATTGAATATTTGTTCTGTGCCAGACATTGGGTTTAGACATAGGCGATACTTCAGCGAATAAAACAGACAAAAATCTCTTCTCTGTTGGAGCTTCCATTTCTGTGGGAGTGAGGTCGGGACAGTTACTGGGATTTATTGTTTGCTCCTTTTAGTAAAATATAGAAATACTTAAGGAAGTTCGCATTTTCTCTGCTAACATATTTACATAGAAATGATGAGAAAATTTCTGGGTCCTTAAATTAACATGTTAATTTTCCTCACTTTTGGAGGAAGTTTCATTAAGAATTCATGAAACTTAAGAATTCATTCAGCATTTCTCTCATGGTCAATGCTGTTTTTTCAACATCTATTTCAAACAGGGTCTAACATGTGGATATTGAATACTCAAAGGGGTTCTGGTTTGTCTATATCATCACAATTTTCCACATTTATTTTTCTTTATTTTCTTGCAAGTTTTTATGTATCCTCTTTTTACAGAGACTTGAGAACAAATGGCTTTGTAATGGGCATTTAATAACACCTATTTTTTCAATAGTTTTTAGTTGACAAGTTATTTTATCATACACGATCTCTTTTGAGACAACCAGCAATCCCATGCATAGATGCTATTTCCACTTTGCAACTGAGGAAACTGAGGTTCAGAGACAATGAGCAACCTACTCAAAGTTGCACAGCTAATGAGAGGTACTACTGGGATTCAAACTCATATTTTCTGCATTTAATCTTTTAAAAAAGGTTTTATTTATTCATTTACTTTTAGAGAGAGGAAGGGAGGGAGAAAGAGAGGGAGAGAAACATCAGTGTATGGTTGTCTCTCAAGCACCCCCTACTGAGGACCTGGCGGGAAACCCAGGCATGTGCCCTTATTGGGAATTGAACCAGTGACCCTTTGCTTCACAGGCTAGCACTCAATCCACTGACCCGCACCAGCCAGGACTGCATTTATATCTTAAGACCTTCCTCAAGAGCACCTCTTTTGCTTCTCTTTAGAAAATGAAGTTATCACTTGACTTTGGTGTTTTAGCTCTTTCTTAAGCATACCAAAGATACCGTGTCAAGAAACATGTTATAGTTACTAAGCAGTATAAGCAACTTTGCAGTATTTTTCCTTTCAGTTTGTATAAATTCCTGCTGAATCCTAGAGTCTAAAGGTTAATAAAATCAATAACTGACGCCACTGGTACAAACTACATCCGAAGTCTTCCTTCTGATTTATTTCCATTTCTACCCTAAGCTTTGCATCAATTTAAGAAGAATACAAATGAAAATTACTTCCAGACACTGTGCATCTAAAGCTATGTTGAGGTGAAAGGACTTTTAACTCTTATTTAGGTTTAATATCTTCTTAGAGTAGGAGATACTAATATGAACTGAGGTAGCAGATATGCTCTGAAAGTGAGGAAGAACACTGATCATCCATTAAAATAAAAAATTGAGCCTAATTTATCCAAAAGGCTAGGTGTGCCCAATTTTAGAAGAAGAGAACAAAAAGAACACCTGAGTTTGTGTAGAATGTGGGGCAGAGCTGGAGATGACCATGGTGGGGAGGGGGCCGTGCCATTGGTTTAAGTAGTTTACATTTTTGTCATTCTGAGTGACTGTGTTTTATCTTCATGCACCTGTTGGTGGCCAACGAGTCACTGTCCAAGATGACCATTGGCTGGTCTTCCAGTTTGTGCAAGAGAGCAATAAAAATGTGAGGAAAAAAAGAACAAGAAAAGAAAGAGAATGGAAAGACATGGTCCTGGTGGAAGACACAGCATCCATGGGTCCCCAGTTAGGCCATGGACTACCTAGCCCTGGGTTAAGAGAAGACGTGAGACCGAGTTCCTAGGCACTTGTCCTTTCTTGCTTTCTGTTACTCTTTTGTGTATCCTGGGCCCAGGGTAAGAATACAGACTTCCACATACCATATAACTAAATATTTAAAAGTCCTAAATCAAGCATACAACCCTGACAAACATACCATTATAATGACCAAGAGGGCCAGGCTTCAATTTAGAATCGCTAGACTTCCCAAAATTCTACATTGAAACATGGTGGCAGAGAGAGAGTGGGGCCCCAATACTTGTTCAGCACCCCTGCAGGCTCTGTCCCCAACCATGAGGGGCTTTATGAAAGTGAAATAGACACCCCAGACTGCCCCTCTGTTCATACTGCACAGGTGGCAGGTTTAGCTTAACCCTGGGCTAGGGATTTCTGTAGTACAGTCTACTCTCCAATGGATAGACTTGGGGACGGTGTCTGCAGAGGCCTTCCCAAGTGGTACAGAGGGGACAGTTGGATTCCAGGTAGACAATTTCCTTTGGGTGCATGAATTCCTTGCCTCATATGGAGGGGTGTTGCTTGTGGAAAGCCAGAGTAGAACCCTCCTAATTATGCGCTGCAGGACAGGGTCCCTCTTGGCTGGGCCTAAAAGTGATGTTGCTGTCTCCTGGTGCTCTCTCCAATTTACTAATCATGCAAAATGCATGGACTATTCTTTTTCAAATTGCCTTGAAGGCAGGAGCTGATGTGCTGCCACCCAAAATGTACAGCGATGCATGTGCTAGCTCGCTGTTTTGTGTGGACTGTACAGAAAGAAAAAAAAAAAACTTTCTTAAATTAAACTCAGTTCCTGGTATTCTGTGTGGCAAGACATTACTGAATATTGTTTGACTTTTGCTGGTTGAGTGTTTAAACTCAAGGAACCACTAAATCTAGTTTGTTTTTATCCATCATGGCTGGCTGGCTTTCTTCTGGCTCGCTTTTAAAACTTTGGAATAGTTTCATTGTCAAGTTAATGTAAAATTAGTTGTACAGTTTCTCTATTTGCTTGGCAATGTGTATCTTATTATTTTAGACACCTTCAGGTTATAATTACATAAAAGCACACTGAGGAACATCAGTCTATTTTTATTTTTTCTAAGTATTTTTTAAGCTGTTTAGAACTAAGATACTCATTCCTGTCAGCCCTTGAGTGGCTGATGAGGCCTTGGTTGGCTGGATCTCTGAGGCCCATGGCTTCTATGTTCTAGAAGTTTCCTTCATTTATCCCAATGCAAAACCTTACCATTTTCTAAATGTGCTCTGAAGCTAAAGAGATAAGGAACTGTGGCAAAAGTAGTTTTGCTCTGACTGCATCTGAAAATAGATGCATTTATTAATTCACTCTATGTTACTAATGTAAACAATATTGGTATTTCCTCCAGTTTAGCAGTTTATTTGTTCACCTCAGTCTTCTGAGATGGCTTTTCTTCTTTGTCCTCTAATTTCTCCTGGTTCTACTTTTCCTTTGATGCCTGCCTAATTGATTCAATCATCAAACAGGTACAAAGTTCCTATTTCTAGGCATCATGCTGGCTTGCACCTTGAAGCCTTCTTTGACCATGGCCATCAGAACTCAGTGCATTTAATTCTCACTCTTTTTATTTTTCATCTTTTTTCTGATTTTTTTTTTTTCAGTTTGTGTTCACATACATAGTCAAGTTTTTCCAGTGAGAACACTACTTCTCATAAAGCCTTGTAAATCTCACTCCACCTACTGGAGTACATTTAGTATCTATATAAAATCAGTTGACTAATTGATCATGACTATAGGAAAATAAATATTACTTGCTGAGCACAGTGCTTAGAACATAGTCTGTGCTGAATTAGACAAAACTGGACTGAATCCTGACAGCATAGCTTGTTAACTGTGCCATCTCAGGTTGCTTACTTAACCGTTTCCTCATCTATAAAGTTGATGTCAGAATGGCACCTCCTTCATGGGGTTGTTTAAGAACTTACTGTGATAATACTTGAAAGAAATACCTAGAAGAGTTGTCATATGGAGAATGTTAGATGGTAATGATAATAATCATAATGTCAGACATGGGGGTAAATTCTTTACATGTATTACTAATTTAACTCTTACTATAATCCAATGAAGTAAGAACTGTTATTTTTTAAATTACATTTTTATTGATTATGCTACTATAGTTGTCCCAATATTTTCTCCTAACCGCCACCACTCACAAACCTCAATTCCTCAGGCAATCCCCATCTATTGTTTATGTGTGTGGGTTGTGCTTATAGGACCTTTGGCTACTCCATTTCCTATACTATACTTTGTCCCCATGGCTATTATGTAACTACCTAATTGTTCTTCTTAATCCACTCACCTCTTCACCCATTCCCCCACAAACCCCTCCCATCTGGCAAACATCAAAACCCTCTCTGTATCCAGAATTCTCTCTCTGTTCTTCTTGTTTGCTTAGTTTGTTTTTAAAATCCAGTTGTTAATAGGTATGTATTTATTGCCATTTTATTGTTCACAGTTTCAATTTTCTTCTTTTTCTTAAATAAGTCCCTTTAATATTTCATATAATAATGTTTTGGTGATGATGAATTTCTTTAGTTTTTTTCTTCTTTGGGAAGCTCTTTATCTGCCATTTGATTCTAAATGACAGTTTTGCTGGATAGAGGTCCCTGCTTGGCTGTAGGTCCCTGCTTTTCATGATTTTGGATATTTCTTGCCAATCCCATCTAGCCTGCAAAGTTTCTTTTGAGAAATCAGCTGACAGTCTTATGGGAAGTCTTCTGTAGGTAACTAACTGCTTTTATTTGATGCTTTTAAGAGTCTCTCCATATCTTTAACCTTTGGCATTTTAATTATGATGTGTCTTGGTGTGGGTTTCTTTACAACCATCTTGTTTGAGAATCTTTGTGTTTCCTGGAGTTGCATGTCTTCACCAAATTAGGGATTTTTTTTCCATTATATTTTCAAATAGAGCTCCAATTTCTTATTATTATTCTTTCTCTTAGCCTTCTGGCACCCCTATAATGTGAATGTTGGAACACTTAAAGTTGTCCCAGAGGCTGCTTACACTATCTCCATTTTTTAGGATTTTTTTTCTTCGTATTGTTCTGATTGGTTGTTTTTTGTTTGTTTGTTTGTTTGTATCCTTATGTTCCAAATCCTTGAATTGATTCTTGGCTTTATCCACTCTACTGTTGTTTTCCTGTGAATTGTTCTTTATTTCAATTAGTATATCCTGCATTTCTGACTGGATCTTTTTAATGCTGCTGAAGTCCTCAATAAAGTCCTTGAGTATCTTTATAACCAATGTTTCAAACTCTGCATCTGATAAGTTGCTTATCTCCATTGTTCTTAGTTCTGTTCCTGGAGTTTTGATCTGCTCGTCAATTTGGGTCATGTTTCTTTGTCTCCTCATTTTGGCAGCCTCCCTGTGTTTGTTTCTATGTATTAGGTAAAGCTGTTATGAATCTGTGTCTTCGTAGTGTGGTCTAATTTAGTAGGTGTCCTATAGGGTCCAGTGGCACAGCCCTCCCTATCACCCAAGCTGGGTACTCGTCGTGCACTCTTCATGTGGCCTGAGTACATGCTCCTCTTGTAGTTAGTTGAGTTTTGATTGCCATTGGCAGGTCAATTGGAGGGATTTACTCTGGCCACTCAGCTACAAAGACTGGCTATGACCACTGACCACCAACCTCCATCCTCCATGGAGGATCAGCTCCACGCAGAGGCATGGTGGTGGTGCTTGAATGTGGTCTGTAGCTGTCCATTGAGTGCATTGGCCCTGAGGTTTCCCGAGTGGTGCAGGCTATCATCAGTCTCTACCTGTGTTCTGCCCAGGGCTACCATGCATGAGCTAGAAAACAATCTGAGAGGGCTGCTACTTAGCTGGGCTTCAAGATTCTCAAGCAAAGCCAAGCTGTGAATTTAGGCTGGCTGCTGCTAGTATTGGGCCTGGGGCCATTTAGCAATAGGTACAAGGGCTGGGGGCTCACTGAGGCCAGCTGTTGCTTGTTTAATGGGATTTAAGAAGTTGTGAAGCATGAGCCATTTATATGGAAAAGTCATGGTTAACAGTTTGAGTGGGCCTATAAGTTGGGTGGGACAGAGTCTCATGGGATCTCCAAGGTGGGGAAAATGTGTTAGGTTGATGGAATCTCAGATATAGCATGAGCCTGCCAGCTCTGGGACTTTGTGGGAGGAGGACAGTGACCTCTGTCCACATTTCTGTCTGAGAGAAAACTGTCCTCAAGCTCGCACCTTGATGCCAGACACTTTGGTTCTTCCCTGTGTGCCACTGGTGTTTTTCAAGCTGCTACCCCAGTGTTGGAGCTCAGAGGGAGTGAATCTAAGTCTGTGTGTGGGATTTATTCAGGGGAACTGCTTGGGACTCTGGAAGTTTCTTCTATGAACTTAATCCCCACTTATTTTTGCAGCCAGAAGTTATGGAGCTTATCACCCTGGCACTGGAACCTTGGGCTGGAGGCCTGGCATGGGGTTGGGATGCCTCACTTCCAATGTATCCCTCTTGAGTTTTTATCCAGCACATGTGGATGTGGGACAAGCCTTTTCTTCATCTCTGTCCCTCCTACCAGTCTGGATGGATGTGGTTTCTTTAATTCTGTAGTTTTCAGACTTCCATTCAACTCAAACACTGACAGTTATGAATGATGGTGGTTCTATATTTTGGTTGTAATTTTGAAGTGGTTGTGCAAGGAGGTGAGCCCTGTTCACCTATGCCATAATCTTGAAAAGAACTCCCAATGTTTCTAAGAATTATTATAATAATTATTTTAAAGATAGGTAATGCAAGGCTCAAGGAAGGTGAGTATCTTGCCCAAGGTCACAGACCAACCAATCTGATTACATAGCCTACCTTCTTACTGGATGCAAAGTTGCAAAGACAGTAGCAACAGGATATAATGATATTGTGCCCTGCAGGTCACCTGTTGAAGAAATATGTTGGGAAAGCACATGGTTTTATATTTATATTTATAAAGGAGTCTTGCCCTACACTGGAATTGTGAATAAGATTTGCCTGAGCATAGCAACAACCTAGTTGAGAGGTTGGCAAAAGCCAACGTTAACTTGGTTTTGGTTGAACCTGCAGTGGGAGGAGTGGCATGCTCTGCTGCATGATGTAGAGTGATGAGGGTAGGGAACAGAGATTGGCATGTGGTTCTCTACTCTCCAAACCCTCTGGGACAACAGGCTGCAGGGAGATGATGCAGCAACTGTTTTCATGAGGGATGCTGAGCAGCCTCGTGAAAGAGGGAGGTATAAGCAGCCTAGCTGGAGGCCCAGTGATAGGTTGTGACACGGAGTGGGTCAAGTGGTGCTCTTCCCGCTGCATGGGCCTGGATGTGTAACAGTTCGTGCTACAGAGCAGGCTGCATGGCCTGGACATCCTTAGCACTAAAGAACTCACCCTGAGTACAGGAGGGGGCAGTAGTGAAGGGGGACCTGAAAGTGACTTTCTAGGAAGAGGGAGAGTAGAAGTATTTGAAATCCTTGAGCACCTATGAATAACTTCCAGGATTCATACTGACCTGCAGTCCTGCATCATGCAAATAAATGAAGACAGTCAAAGCCATGCCACCACCACTTTCCAGCTGCACTGATCACCTGAACTTGTATGTCAAAGTCCAAGTATACCTCAGATTTTGGAGATAAGACTTTTAAAGAATGATTAAGTTAAAAATGAAAATGTTGGGCTGCGTCCTGATCCCATGTGACAGGTGGCCTTACAAGAAGAGACGCTAGGGGTACACTTGCACTGAGGGACAGCCACGTGAAGAGGCAAGAGGGCCTCTTCACATGGAAGCCAAGCCAAGGAGATAGGCCTCTGAGGAAACTACCCCTGCCAGCAAATTGATCTTGGACTTCCGGTCCCCAAAACCCTCAGAAAATAAATTTCTATTGTTTAAGCCTCTCAGCTTGTGGTATTTGGTGATGGAAATCCTAGCAAACTAATACTCTGTCCCTAAGAAGATCTGTTTCATGCCCCTAGACAGATGAGACCTGGAACAACTTGGGGTAGATCCACATTTAACTCTCACCCATGCATGTTTGAGGCAGATGGTATTGCTCATTTTTACAGAGTAGAAACAAGGTTCAGAAGAAGTTAAAAAAACATGAACAGTGAAAGGACAGCAAACTCACAGTTATTAACAACCAGACCTAAAACAAAAGCAAACTAAAAGGACAGATCAGGAGTGGAAACATAGAAATGAAGATCTCAAGGAGGGTTAGCAACAGGGGAGTGGGAGGAGGAGAAGGGGGAAGAAGATACAGAAAATAAGTAGCATAGACAGTAGATAGAAAAAAAGGGGGGCAAGAATAGTATGGGAAATATAGAATCTAAAGAACTTGAGACACATGGTCATAAACTAAAGGGGGGTAATGGTGGGGATGGGGGGCAGGGTGGAGGGGAATGAAGGGGGGAATAGAACAACTGTAATGACATAATAAAAATAATAAATTAAAAAAAAAAGAAACAAGGTTCAGAGAAGGTAAATAGCTTGTCCAAAATCACACAGCTTCTAAATGATGGAGTCTAGATTCAGATTCCAGGCCTTCTGACACCTCATTCATATTGTTTTTTTTTTCCTTTTTTTAAATTTAATTGTTGTTCAAGTACAGTTTTCTGTTTTTTACTCCCGTTCCAGTCCCCCCTGTGCTCCCTACCTCCCTCCCATTTCCACTCCCCTTAGTTCTTGTCCATGTGTCCTTTATACTAGTTCCTGTAAATCCTTCTTCTTTCCCCCTGAAATTCCCTCCCCTCTCCCCTCTGGTCCCTGTCAGCCTGTTCTCTATTTCAGTGTCTTCTGTTATATTTTGCTTGCTTGTTTGTCTTGTTGTTTAGCTTCCTGTTAAAGGTGAGAT
Organism: Artibeus jamaicensis; assembly: GCF_021234435.1. Taxonomy (NCBI): domain Eukaryota; kingdom Metazoa; phylum Chordata; class Mammalia; order Chiroptera; family Phyllostomidae; genus Artibeus; species Artibeus jamaicensis. The sequence goes on along the minus strand of NW_026522030.1, from coordinate 35,617,274 downwards.
CATATGGTATTTGTCTTTCACTGCCTGGCTTATTTCACTCAACATAATGCTTTCCAGTTTCATCTATGCCGTCGCAAAGGGTAGGAGCTCCTTCTTTCTTTCTGCTGCATAGAATTCCATTGTGTATATGTACCATAGTTTTTTTATCCATTCATTTACTGATGGGCACCTAGGTTGCTTTCATCTCTCGGCTATTGTAAATTGTGCTGCTATGAACATTGTGGTGCATAGGTTCTTTGAAATTGATGTTTTAGGATTCTTGGGGTATAATCCTAGCAGTGGAATTGCTGGGTCAAAAGGCAGGTCGATTTTTAGTTTTCTTAGAAAATTCCACACTGTTTTCCATAGTGGTTGTACCAGTCTGCAATCCCACCAACAGTGAATTAGGGTCCCCTTTTCTCCACAACCTCTCCAACACTTGTTGTTTGTTGCTTTGTTTATGATAGCCATTCTGACTGGTATAAAGTGGTATCTCATTGTGGTTTTAATTTGCTAGCAATATTGAGCATCTTCTTATGTGTCTCTGGATCCTCTGTGTGTCCTCCTTGGAGAAGTGTCTGTTCAAGTCCGTTTCCCATTTTTTAATTGGGTTGCTTTTCTTCTTAGAGTGGAGTTGTGTGAGTTCTTATTCTATGTGACATCATCTATTTTCTCCTGTACTATCAACACTGACATATTTTACCCACATGCTAATCAGTAGTGGTTAGTGATTAACGGGAATGGCACCTCTCATAGTGCCCTGATGATACGAGAAAAACTGGCTCTTCATTTTTAAATTTACTACTGTTGACTGTGTAGTAACATAAACTCCAGAAAGATGTGCTGGCAAAGGAATACTGGATTTCTTAAAGAGATTTTAAAAATATTTCTAAACAATTGCTGTTCAATGGCATGAAATGATCTTACTAAACTAATGTAGACTGGAGCCCAAGAAAGCAAATAGATGTATGGGCCTGTTCCTGAGTATGTGTGTTTTGGGGAAGCAGAGAAATAACGAAAGTGGGACAGGGGAGGAGAGGAGATAGGGATTTCTCTTTTCTCCTCAAAGTCAAAGATTATGTTCCCGTGGTTGTTATATGCCCCAGGGTTTTACTGGGCTTGGAATACATTTGACGTATACTTGTTAACTGAATGAACAGATGCACAAACAAATGAATACATTCAATCCTTTAATGAGGAGAAAAAAATCCTTAGGCTTTTTCAGTGACCTAAACTTGTCAAAGTATTTCGGGCTTTTCCTAATTTACTTTCTGTTTCATTTAATCAGATCAGATAGAACTTAAGAGGAAGTAAAGATTGTACTAGAGAATTAAGCCACAAACCAAAGCAGGGCAAAAAAGGGGGGGGGTCTCGCTTGAATGTTTGAATAATATTAATGAAAACATATCTCCTTGTCACCCTTTACAGTCATTGTAGAAATCAGCTTTTCCCCACTGCCTCAAGTGAGCTCAGAATGTATTTATTTCAGTTGGATATCTTAGCTTGTATATGATGAGCTACAACCAGAGATGCACACAGCTCAGAAAACAGAACACCACCATGGTAAATAAAGCAAAAGTCATCCAAATCTTATGAGCCAGACAGAATTTTTTTCAGGCTAATGATTTTTAAGGGCTGTCTTCAAATCTTGTCTGTTATTTTAATTATACTAAAAATAATTATCTAATAGGCAGAGTACAGAGGATGTTTAGGGTAGTGAAACTACTCTGTGATACTATTACAGTGGGTACATGTTATTGTACATCTGTGCAAACCCATAGAATGTGTAATACCAAGAGTGAACCCTAACACTGACCATGAACTTTAGGTGATAATGGTGTGTCAATGTAGGTTCATCAGTTGTTACAAATGCACCACTCTAGGGGGGATGTTGATAATGGGGAGGCTGTGCATGTGTGTGGGCCAAGGGTCTATGGGAAACCTCTGTACCTGCTTCTCAGTTTTGCTGTGAACCTAAAACTACTCTAAAAATAAAGTCTATTAAAAAATATCTGCTAAAAATAAGTAATGCAAAAGATCCCTCCTCCCCACTCCAATCAGAAAAGGGGGTAACAAAGTTATAAACAGGGCAAAACAAAGTGAAGTGTCCTTAAAGTTTTTAGTTTCTATTCTAAAACCAACACTTAACTTTCATACTTTTTACTATGATAAAATGCAAAAATTCCTGAACACTCTATTCATATTTTGATAAAGTATTGTAGGACAAAGGGAGTGTTTTTTTTTTACTCTACCATGGCGTATTAGAATTATTAGTGTGATAGCTGCAATATCTTGTTTTTTCTTAAATGCCACTTATTTATTAGTATGAAGGATATAAGAAATGAGGGTGAGTTACTATGTGTCAGTATTTTCCCAGTGTTCCTCGGAGACAAAGATTGTTCTACTAACTGAATAATTTGAACAAATATTTTTCCTTTTAAAAGAATAAATGCATCAAGTTATTATTAATTTCTAATCTAGCTGGAGAAATTTTAATGGGCTTTCAATTACAGTGTTTCAACTTAACTTGCAAATGGAAGATATCTCCATCCTACTACTATCTGCTACTATAATAAACACAGCTTTGAGTCTGAACAATCCAATGCTGATTAGAGGTTTTCAGCATTAAGCACTGGTCTCGTCTCTCAAGTTTAACAAATAACACAATACATAATTCTCTGGCACGTCCACTCCTTTTGTGTTGTGCAGTTGAAGCTCTCTCTACTCATGTGACAAGCCAACAGAATACATACTATCATCAACTGAGCAGGCTATGATTAACTTTGTACAGAGCTGTCCCCAAACTTCCAACAAAATGCATTCTTAGATAAAAATATGGCAAGACAAATTTCCCTAATAAAAAGAAAATTTTCAGTTAAGAGCATCTGATGTTTCTTATTTATTAGATGCTCATGAATCAAATTAGCACGGGGTCTAACCACCACAGTCTCCCCTGTATTATTTTCATGCTCTGCTGCTACACAAAACCAATCATCTTTTGTGAGGTACTTGGCCTTTATAATGTGGTTGGGACCATTATGTTAATTAATTGAACAAGAATGAGGAGAGCCCGCTCTCATTACCCTGAAATGGGGCACACTCCAGACACATCTGAGAAATCAGTAGGTGCAGCAGTTATGTCCATGTTTCCTGAAAATCTGCTGAGAGTTAACCAAACATTAGTAATTCATTTAAAAGTATGTTGTGAGGTCTGAACTCAGGTTATCTCCACAAGTTTGGTTACTTGCTTGCTCTATTGACATCAATGTCCAAGTTGCAAATAATAGGAATCGAACAGCATCTCACCTGCCTTTCCATGACAGACGTTGCCAACCATTTGTTGTCCCCAATACTCCCACAGGTCTAGGTGAGTTCATAATATGCAAAGACCATTCTGTGAAAGAATTGATTCCATCTGACTCCAGAACTAGCACCGAACCACTTCAGTCTAAGGTCAATAATTCCTTCACTATCCTAAGCAGGGTGATGGTTATCTCCACTCTGGGAAAACTTTTTTTACCAGGTGGGTTAATAGGTTCCTAAGTATAAAGAGGCTTCTTGCTCAAGGACAATCTGTCCAGGAGACTCATGCCAACCCCCAGAAGACCTGGGGGTTAATTTGCCTAGAATATCCCTGGATTCATTGAATTCCAAAGCCTTAAATACTGTCTGGTGGTGTGGCTGCTCTGTGCTATGCCACAGATCCTCCTTTCAGGACTGCAGGATTTATTTCTCCAGCTGTTTTTGAGAAGGATGTCAGCTGACAGTCCTCACAGCTGTTCCATCGAATGTTGCATCCCTGCCTGGGGCAGCCAGCATCCAACAATGCTCCCTCCTCTCAACTCAGAAGGGCTCTGAGAGGCCATCCCCGCCTCGTTGCTCCAGGTGTGGTCACCTTAGGCCTTGATGTAGACTGCATCGCAGCCCATCTTCTTTCCCCTCCCAACCTCACTTCTTTCCTCTCCTCCTTGCCCCTTCCACAGGTTTCGATTCTGACAGCACTCCCCAATAAACCGTTTACATACTAAGCTCCATCTTAATGTTTGTTTCCTGGGGAACCCATTCTGCAATATCTGGCTTTCCCTTTTCCTTACCTTATACATACCATCGCTTTCTTGCTATTGGAATTAGCCAGTGGAGAATGTATTGTTCATAGATATGTATGTTTTTCCAATGAGATTTCTGAGGAGGTAGACTGTGCCTACTTTATAGTCTATACCCACTGAACATCGAGTAGTTAGAATTTAAGAAATGTTAACTGAGCAGAAACAGCTCCAAGGTGGGATGGGGTGGTGAGTAGTAAGAGTCACAATAAGTGGTAAATATCATATTTGGGGCTAACTAATAACTTCAGACCACTGCAAGTGATTAAGTTTATCTGGGCCTAGCATTATACATGGGCAGTTATGTTAAACGCTGGAAATTGTGTGCATTTTGGTCTCTGTGGGGCACATTAGGGAAGTAGGAAACTGACTTGCAAAGCAGTAATATGCAATAGTTTGTTGATTTTAAAATTTCTTACTTCAACACATTTTTTGGAAAAGGTCTTGCCATTATCTTTTTTTTTCTGCATGGATATTTTTATTTGCTGGCCTTTTTGGTTCCTGTTTAACAGATCTGAAGTTAGAATTGGTGGGGAAAACTCTTGCCAGAAAGTAATGCTATTGTGAAACAAATAGATTTAGTAAAGTAAGCCACAGTTAATGGAGTCGCCTTATCTTTAAGAGCTAGAGATGAGCTTAATTTCTGCATGACTTGTAGAAAACCCAAAGTATTCATCAACAATTCTATGAATTTCTGGATCAGCTCTGACTCCATGCTCTTATTCTGATGAATTTTTTGAGTTTAGAGATGATCTCTTCATCACCTCTTGTGTTCCTTATTCTGTACCATGTCAATACAATGTAGAACCCAGCCTGCAGGCTTCTCCTCCTTTTCCCCCTGACACACACCCCATTCATACAAGGCATTCTTATATGTAGCCAACTTTACTAGTGTTTTGGGGAGGTAAAAGTTATTTTACATAGAATTCAAAAATATGAACATAATAGTTACCGTCCTTATCTTTAAAAACAAGTCTTTGGGTTTTTCTCTGCAACAATTCACACTCCAGCTGCCCTTTCTCCATTCTCTCCTCCCTTGAGTGCCCACTCTCTTATAAGAGAGTTTTTAAAAAATCCCCTCATTCTCTTATAGATAATAATTTAGCCCTATCAGAAATGTATTAGGTCATTTTCACGGCAAGTGACAGAAAACCCAGTTCAAACTGGTTCACACAAGACAAGTGGTTAAGTCTTATAACTTGTAAACCCAGGGTTAGATCTAATTTGGGCATGGGTGGATATGGGAGCTCTGCCGTGTCAGCAGATCAGTTTCCTTCTCCCGCTCTGCTGGCTCCTTCTCCCTGATACCGGCTCTCTCTCAAATGCCTTTTGTTCTTTTTTGCACTAACTCTTTTATACCATCAAACATGTAGCACCAACTGGAAGACTTTCCCTGTCCCCATGGTCTGTCCTGTGGGCATGCTCACTGGCTGGACTTAGTTCCCATTATCCCCCTCTGGAGCTCTGGAGATGGGGTTAGCTTGACTCAAACCAGGTGGAAGTTGCAAGTAGCTCCTCAGAGGAAAACCAGCTATGAGTGCTCCAGAAAGATGAAATATCCAAGAACAACAGTCAAAAAACAGCAGTATCTGGTATGTGCATGACCCACACCCCATAATCAGCTTAGGGCCTCACTTTGAATGTCTAAAGACTCCCTGAAGTTCTAAAATGACTGCATGTACGTGCCTGCCCAATTAAGTTTGTTGACAAAGGCCGTCCTCCTACCCACTGATAGTTTAGAGTAGGAAGGCTCATTTTTATAAATACTCTGTGAGAGCCCGCACATGCCAGAAATATTCTATATCTTTAGGGAAGGGGTGCTATGGGCCTATACATAGGTAAAAAAACATCATGCTGAGATACTTCAGGTGTTTCCAGCTTACATGATAAGTGTGATTATGCTTTAGTTCATTTTAATTTCCTGCAAGGTGACTGGCAAATGACTCTGTGGTTTGGAGAGCAATAGCCAAGCCTGATATCATCATTCTGCCTGCATACCAAGTCTTGTTCACCCAGAGGTGAAGACAGCCTTGCTAAGGTCCCCAGGGTAGGAAACTCGGTATGTGTTGGGGATCAAGTCGTAGTTGGTATTAATATGGGTTTATTTGCCTGAAGTCTCTTCTGAGACATATCCTTCAGAAACTTATTATATTGACATGAGAAACACTTAGAGACTGAGCACAACCTCAAACATGCTATCTATAATTTGGGCTTCTAAACATTTCTCTAAATTATTCAGGTGAACATATCCAAGGTGGGATGATACTTTGCCTTTATCACAGAGTGATTAGTCATCAGTGAAACAATCACATCTGATGTTTCTTTAGTGCAGAGTATAATAGACTTAGAGTTGGAAGATCCATGCACAAGTCCCACCTCATCCTTTACTAGCTGTGTGATTTTGAGAAAATCAGTTAATTGTGCCTGAGGTTCAGTTCCACATCTATAAAATGAAATAATGATAAGTGAAGTTCTCTGCTTTCAGGGATGCTCTGAGAAATTGAGATGACATGCACAAAGGTTTTTTTTGAAATGGTAAAATTTAGTTATTATGCTGCTCTCCACTGCCTACTTCCTTCGATAAGATTAATCATGTTTCCCTCCCACCCCCTGGTGCCTTTTTTGAACTTCTCTTCTTCGGCACTCTATTGAATAGATTTTTCCTCCTCATAATTACCTCTAAGATTAAGCTGCTTCCCAGGAGCTGGTCCAGCAGCCCCTTCCATTTTGCCAATACATCAGAGCTCCTTGCCTGAATTTTATCTTACATTTCTTAGATGCTTTATCTGCATAGCTTCTTCTTGTCTTTCTGGGACTTTTGCAGTTAAGTATCCTAATTCACTCCACTTACAATATTACTCCTATTTGGAATCTCATTATCAACTCTGGCCAACCTGAGCCAGGGCAGAGGTTCTTGATTTCTCTTCTACTGTTTCAATTACTTTTTTGACTGTACAAATGCAATGAATAAATAAGTAATGATTGTTGGTACAGAAAGAAGTCCAATTTTTCTTTTTGAAAGGTGGGATTATTCTTACTATTTTTAATAAGCTCCTGGAGAGAATGATGAGAGAGGAGATTTTATGAGAGTTATTAGAAAACTTGAGAGATTAGCTAGTCATCTTTGGTCTATGTACAGAGTGTAGATGTATAGGTAGAGTAAATGCCAGGTAGACTGCATTGTTTTAGGTACTTTACTTATATTTCTTATCTACTTTCATCCTCATCACCATTCCATAATTTAGCTATTGTTTTCTCCCTTTACACATGTCAAAAGTGAGCTGAGCTTGATAATGACACATGGTAGGTTACATGGGAGAGATACATTTGCATAAGAGATGCATCCAAATCCAAAGCTGGTGCCTTTTCCAAAAGATGTGCTTTAGTGCTTCTCATGTGGTGGAGTTTGGTTGTTCTCCAACCAGGTAAAGATAAGAGATAAGCTTTGGTAATAGAATGCTGACTTGTTAGCCACATGGCTTATGTCCAGGATTATTATGTGTCCTTTGAACTAGAGCGTAAATCAGGAAAGAAGGAATAAAAGAAGAAAAATATCACTTTTTTTTGTGCTTCTACTGACTACTGCTCAAGAATAATGATAATTTTAAAAATACCAGTCCTTTCTAGACTCATTACATTAGGTTGTCACTTTATAAGTTATATAAATGTCTCATCACCACATTGTACACCTGAAATCAATACCATTTGTCAACTGTAATAAAAAAATATAAATATCAGTCTTACAATTGCTTCAGTTGTAGTAGGAATGCCAATTACTTTTTACAGATGTTACACAGAAAATGAGTCATTCAACATAAGGATGGGCCACCAAGTAAATAATAGAAATTAATCTTAATCATTATGTGTAAGACCAAAACTGCCAACTTTTAGGACATTAGGGATCTGGATTCAAAAGCTTTTTAAGAAGCTATAATTTTATAATGTAATTAACTATTTAATACTAATTTAAATTTAACCAAATTAAAAACTTGGAGAAGATAATCTAAGTATGTGCTCATGAGGACATGTTTGTTTTATAAGTTTGCAAACCCAAGCAGCTAGAATGACACAGTTGTCAACATTTAAACAGGCTAATGTCAATATGACTAATATTATTGACATGCTGAGATATACCCAGGTACTTATTTATTAAATTAGCATATCACTGCGAAAAATGTATAATTAAAAGTAGACAAGAGAGCTTCCCCTCTTTGTTTCTTCTTCCCCTTTTTGTTTCTTCTTCTGGGAAAAGCAGACATTATTACTCACTGTGAAGTTAAAGAGACTCCTTTCCCTAGACTCTGAGGCCCCAGCAGAGTATTAGTAGGTTAGGGAATGACTCAGATTTACAGTCCAAACGAGTTCCTATTCTGAGCAGCTGTGAGCATCAGTTTTCATGTCTCTGCTGTTGAATCATAATAGCTGCCACTACATTTCTGAGACCTTTTTATCCCCTTTCACCTGTGACTCCCCAGATTCATCACTCAAGATTAACAAAATATAATACACAAAGATCAGAGGTCAGCTTGGAAATATAAAGGCATTATATCCAAATGTTAAAAGCCAGGTCAGCAATAAATCACATCAGAAAGAAGCAGAACGTCATAAACACAAGACAAGAAATAATATATCATAATTCAGAGTGTGGAGCTTCACCATCCTAAGAGAACTGACTTTAAAGTAACGACAGTGAAGATGATGACAACAACTAACATAGGTCAGGGATCTGAGGTTTAGAAGAAAAAGGTGAGAATGTTCAGAGGTTCAGAGGAAAAGGCAAAGGGCAAAGGTCACAAGACTAGACAGACTAACTAGGTATCATAGTGATGTGTTTGTTTATTGTTTTCATCCTGGTAAATGCTATAGTTATAATTAGTAGGTTTTTTGTGTGTTTGCTTGGTTCCTGAAGATCATTCTAGAAAGTGTGATATCAGTTATTTAGAGGACACTAAGAATAAAATCTCATGTATATAATTAAAGATTCTCCTAATATCTTAAAGGCAAATACTGAAAATCTTTAAGTAGCAAGTGTAAATTTATGCAATGTTCTGCTATCACTTGGCCATGCTGAAAATATCATTCAGACTTCTTTCAACATATGAGAGGAAGTCACTGACACAAAAGAAAGAATGATTTGTTCAAAGTTAGAGATTAGCCACAACCACAATTCTAAGTGCCAGCTTTCTTGGTCAACTACAAACCTAATAATGGTTTAAAACTACTAATGACTGTACATCATATTTTTCTTGTGATGAAACATAATTACAATACATTAATATTTAAGAATCACATTGAGGGTCTCAGATGAAGTGAAGTGATAAGCAAGTAAACAAATATTACATAAATAAGTAATCACACAAGCAATGGATGCCTCTCCAATTGTGGACTGTAAATTTGAAAAATAACTAATTGCCTTACTGAACCGAGGCCCACAGACAACGCGGGAAGCGCTCATAAACACAATACAGGATGAGATCAAGTGAAACAGAAAGAAGAAACTAAGGTTCTGATCTACCTAATTTTTTACATACCACTAGAGACAGTCTGAACACAGTGCCAGTTAATACAGTTAATTTAAGAACAACGGAAAGGTATGATCTTTTTCCATTATGTGCTCATATTCAGTCGGTGCATGAAAAAGACTTTTAATAGGTTTAAAATGTTTGATGGCTAGTACAGTGAGGAAGAACTATATGTTGGGGTAATTCATTCTTTAAGCCACATTCAGACAAGATGTAATTATTACATACTGCAAATTTACAAGTGCGATAATAAAATACTTAACTTTTGGATTTTTTTAGATACAACAGTTTAATCTTTTATAAATAAGATGGAAAATGGGGCAAAATGGGGCAGGAAATCATATTTCTACTTCTTTCTTTTTAAACCACAGCTTTGGAAACTCAAGATTCAGATCAGTTTGGGAGTTTAAAGATTAAGGCAAGAATCCAGTTTGCCATACAGTACAAACCATTGGGGATGTTATAAGATTACTTTCCCCTCATCCAACAATTCTCCAGATACTCATCTGTAACAATTAGGAGCAAAAAAAAATTTCTTTTTCTCTCACTTGACTGCTGTAAAATGACTTACGGTAAAATGCCTTAACATTTCTCTACAATCAAAGGGGTTTTCTTTGGAGTTCTTCACAAAAATAACTGCAAAGGTATCATTCAAACCCAAATGAGCTTTGAATTCAGGCCCAAACCAAGCACTAAGGAATTTGGCCCTACTTTATTGGCTTCTTTATACTCTTTTGTATAATCTGTATTTCCTACAATGGACATGTATTGCTGTTATAATTTAAAAATTCACATAAAGTTTAGTTCAGATGGCAAACTTGCTCAAGACCAGTAGAAACAAGAAACAAGTTAGTGAACACGACTTGAATTCTACAAGCACCGTGTAGGGGGCTGTTTTGTCTTTGAGAGCTATTTCTTATGTTTAGTAGCAAACATCCTGTATGTGGTGAGGGGACACTGTTGCTTCTCCCCCACTTACCAATGAGCACTGAAGGGTGTGTGTACTTACACAATTTTCTTCTGCATGGAGGTTGAAAAAGAAATGATCTACCAGCTTTACAAACAATGTGAAGACTACTTTCAATAAATCTGAAGCTGAGTTTGCTCTGCACAGTGTTAATCCAGCAGAAATTTTTGCTATGGGGAGACTGTCAGGCCTATCAAAGGAAGCAAAGATGAATGTCTGAGCAGAAAATTATTATTTTTAAGTGTGAAGAGAAGCAACACAGTCTCATTAATATCTGGGGAGATCAAAGCAGCATAATACAGGAGGCCTTAGATTTATCACCATCTCTGGTTGGTCTACAAGCTCTGTGTTTTTGAGTCATTTACTTCACCTCTCTGAGCCTCTGCTTTTATTTAGAAAACAGCTGTGATAACAACAGTACCCACTTGGAGGGTTATAGAAAGGATTAAACTAGGCAAATTGCTTATAGAATATCTACAAGCACATGGGAAGCGCTCAAATAAATGGTAACTATTACAGAAACCTGTGTGGTCTTCTCCACTTGTATGACGTTGGTTCTGAAATAAAGGGCAGAGTCTGAATGTTTTGAAATATATTTATTGCCCTGTAGATTAGGCTGGACACACCAACCTCCCTTACCTTCATACTTAGAGTTTTATCTGGAATTACAACCTTCAACCAATAGAGCCCCAGAATGATGCCACCTGAATGGTTGTTCATCCTAGAGGTGGCAAGGGAAACTTCTTGTACAAAATTGGAGAGAGCTTGTGCTTGTGTTTAAGATTCTAGGAAGGCTTCTTAGAGGGAAACCTGTGTTTTACTGGAAGATAAGAATCCGCTTATGTTGATGACAAACCATTCTCAAATATTCACTGGAAGGAGAGGGTGGTTAACACCTTGTCCCACGTGCATTTCTCATGACCACCCTATCAGCAGAGTTTTAATCTCTGAAGACAGCTGAGGCTCAGGGAGGTTAATAACTTTCTCACATAAGGAGTAAACAGTAGACAAGCACTCCCGAGCGTAACCATAAATGGGATGATCCATTTATTTGAGGAGAAAACATAGCCTCACCCCTTTTAAAAATGGTGGTGGTGGTGATTCAGGGAGAATACACCCTCTGAGGGAGAGAATAGGAGGAAAAATTCAGCCAGAAATTTCTTTCCTTGGAGGGCAGAACCAACCATAACTGTCCCAGAAGCAAAGCCAGAGCTGGCAGACACATGGGTGAAAAAAACAATCTTTCAGGGAATCTGAGGAGAAGTTGTGCTTTCAAAAGGTGTGAGCCTTGTTTCTCCCCACTCCTGTCTAACCTTTGTCACTGGGAAATAAAATAGTTTTGGTCTGCAGGCTGTTGCCAGGGAGTGAGTGAAGCAAGACTTGGTAATAAACAAGAGCAAGTGCCAGAGCCCCAACCAGCCACTCCACAGCCGGACTGCCAAGGAAACCTGATGTTGTGACAGCAGGGTCCGTTCAGCATGGCCAGTGGTCACTGAGGAGCAACACGGGAAGACGGCCAGGTGGGCTCCTCCTGAGGCTTCCTGAGGGGGACCTCCTGTTAGTGAGGTCTGTAAGGCTTTTAAAATTCGCCAGCCAGGGTGTTCTAGACACTCATGGAAATAAGAAAAATTGTGTGTGTGTGTATGTATGCATACTGTGTCCACATGCACACAGTTTTCTAGAAAAAAGGTCTTTCAGCAAATTCCCAAGAGCCCAACCAGTTCATTGGAAAAACCACATTCAGAAGAAACACATACTCTGATCTTCCAGAAAAGAACACCAAGCTCACCACTATTTCTGGAGCAACCAGGCCCAGGCTATCAGCCCACTTTCCTCTTACAAAACCCCAAGGCACTTAAGAAAGACCACAGGGGGAAAAAATAACTCAGCCCCTTTTCTAATCTAAACCTAATCCTCCTTAAACCTTGCCTGACCCAGGCTACCAGGAATCCTGCCAGTGCCAAATGATATGATGTTTATTCAGCTCAGGTCTTAGCCTGCTGCTCCTGAGCCACAAAATCAAAGGGGAACGTTTCAGCTGCCACCTGCTATGGGAATGGGTAAACAAGGGCCAGTCAGGAAAGGAGGGCCAGTGTTTGAGGACAATGCCTTTGTGTAGTTCTGGCTGAAATAAGGGCACAGTTTCTAAGGAATGGACTTGAGACGTGCCCAGATGTGGTGCCAAGTAGTTCGGGAGCCTGGGTACAGCTGTTTCTAATGTACTCTTTGCCCTCTGGTGGCCTCTCAAACTGCAATAGAGTGCCAGCGACACTGTGCCCCCTAGGACAGAAGTTTGCAAAGACACAGTTTGCGAACCAGTTAGGGTTGTGTTGGAGGAGCATTTTTCAAATTACTCTCTGAGGAGGTTTGGATAGGCAAGGGTGACATGGAGTTCAGAATATATGGCCTGACCCCCATTTTACCAGAGCAGCTGTTTTGATCTGGTTTATATCTGGGGGATCAACATAAGTTTTTTCGGTGGGGGAGGGGAGTTCTGTTGCTAAAACCAGAACGTTTGGAAAGCACTCTTGTAGTATCAAATTTAACACATTCTTACCTGAGAGGGGTTTGCATGAAATAAATCTTTTAGATCCTGAGTTCCAGCAAGCTGGTTTTATTCTCAATTTTCTCTGTTTCCCTTCTCTGAACAAATGTCTCCCTATAGTTCTTCATACATGTGTCTGAATCATGTTTGTCCTCTCTGTAATAATCACCTTGAGAAGACTAGCTCACATTTGTCTATTCAGGGTCTGTCGTGTGTCATGGGACATGCCAAGGGTTCAAGTGCGTTATCTCACTGGACCTACTGCAGGCCTTTGGGTGGACAGTCATTCTCCTTGGCTCTCAGATGAGGACAGTGAAGCAGAAATATACCACCTACAACAATGACAACAAATGTGACAATAACAGCATGCACAGCAGTAGTTTGCCTCAGTGTACCCAGTGCTTGTAAACAATGGTCCTGAACTGTAACCCAGGTAACTCAGAGCCTGAGTTTGACTCAGTGTATAATGTCACCCCTAATGTTTAATGAGCAAGAGGTATGTGTATGTATGTAAATCAGATGTAAATTATTTACACATCTAAAAATAAATATGCTCAATAGAGAACATCTGAAAGTAAAAATAGGAAGAAAAAAATCATCCATCATTCCTTTATTTCAAGACCAGCAACTGTTAATGTTTGGGCATATTTTTTCTAGTCTTTTTTTATGCATAATTTTTAGTTCAGCACATTTACAACAGCTACGATTGTCTATGCATATTTTATTTTGCTTTTGTGACTTAATATGACAACATAATAGGGTGATTTTTTAATAATGTTTCAAATTCTCTATCATTTTTACTGGCTAAAAAATAACATCTTGCCCTGGCTGGTGTGGCCCAGCAGATTGGTGCTGGCCTGTGAGCCAAGGGGTAGCTGCTTGGATCCTGGTCAGGGCATGTGCCTGAGGTGCAGGCCGGTCCTCGGGTAGGGGAGTACAAGAGGCAACCAATCAATGTGTCTCTCGAATATTGATGTTTCTCTCCCTCTCTTTCTCTACCCTTCCCCTTTCTCTAAAAATAAATGTTTTTTAATAATAAATTTATTTTTAATAAACAACAGAGATGGTACGCAGTCAGTAAGCCAAAATGAAATGTCTGAGGGGAGAGGGGATATGTAACCGGGTGAGGAGAAGACTCGGTAGTTGTGAGAGGAGCGCTCTCAGTGGGTCACCGGCGGTCCAGCCCACATCCCAGGGGAGAGAGCACAGGCACTGAGGAAGACCCTGGTTCCTGGAGCGAGATCAGAGGGGCCACTCTCGATGCCAGCACAGAAGACCCTCAGGTCCCCGATACTACAGAGACCCACATCTCCTTCCCCTCCTCGGCTGAAAGAAAGAACTGATGTGGAGAAGAAAAAGACAGAAGAAACGAAGAGCTAACAATGTCAGATTACTGAGGAAGACTTAGAGGGCAAAACTGAGGAAGAAAAGAAATGAAGTTAATGATTTGCCTGCTTTGACTCTACACAAGTAAAAAAGGCTGGTGGCTCAGTAGATGTCTGTGCCATAAACATGTCTCAGTAGAGGAAGTACAGGCAGTACGTGAATTGAAAAGCTGGATTCAACAAACCTTTGGATTTAATTGCATGAGAATTGAAATGTTGAGAAATGATTTTTTCCCTTCATCTTGATCAGAAGAGTGGATTTTGCATTTTGTATTTCATATGCGTTAAAAACAGGATCACAGTCCTTCCTCTTTGTAAAGTGAGAAAAGTTTATTTCTGATGTATCGGTTCACTTACCTTGCCTCAAAAGAGGCAAGATTAAATATTACATTTTTTTTTCCTTTTAGGAAATGCCGTTTGGTGCAATCATCAACCCCATTTTTGACCCTGATTCCTGTAGAAGCTATATATGCTTTCTCCTCAGATGCTCATTAGGACTTTTTAAAACACATAAAAGTAATGTGGATGTGAGTTTCTCAAACAAAGCAATATTTCTAAAAAACATTAAAGGAAGATGACATGATAGTTGTCTGCTCATACGTGAAGGCTGATACATGGTGCATTAGTTTGCTGGGGCTGCTACAGCAAAGTACCATAGGCTGGCAGCTTAAACAACAGAATTCTATTTTCTCACAACTCTAGGAGCTGAAAGTATACAATCAAGATGGTAGCAGGGTTGGTTGCTCCTGAGGACTCTGTCCTTTATTTGTAAATGGCCTTCTTGTCTTCACATGGCTTTTCCTCTATATATTGTCTGTGTCCTAATTTCCTCTTCTTATAAGGACATTAAACAGATGGAATTAAGGCCCACTCTGATTACCTCACTTTAATGTGATTACCTCTTCAAAGACCCCATCTGTCTTCGAGGAAGATAACCATATGCTAAAGTACTGAAGATTAAGACACACGTTTTTGGTGGGGGTGCATAATTCAACCCATAACCCATGGAAAAGAAGGCTCACAGGGGTGTCCAACCTGCAGCCCGAGGGCTGTATGTGGCTCAGGATGGCTCTGAAGGCAGTCCAACCCAAAATCGTAAATTTACTTAAAACATTATGAGATTTTTCTGTGATTATGTGTCACAGTGTATTTAATACATGGCCCAAAACAACTCTTCTTCTACCATTATGGCCCAAAGATGCCAAAAAGTTGGACACCCTTGCGAGGAATGAACCAATACCAACCAGTGAAGAGAATTTCTGCACACCTTGAGAAGGAAACTTTGTAATATTTTAACATTTCCTGTAATGGAACAGAGCTAGAGAATGAACAGGATGCTTGTGCTGGTTACAGGCTCACTCTTTATTCTCAGCTCTGTCCCAATGCCTGTCCCAGCCAGTCAGCATGGGCCACGTGCAAAATGCATAGACCCTGTTGTGACCCTTGTCTTTGGAAACTTAAATTTAAATCTGCTTTGAACAACTGCATGACTTTTTCCCAGTGCCCACCCTGTTCCCATGTTGTTTTGGCAAGCTATCTTCAAAGACAGCACAAAGGGGAGAAAATAAATCATGAATAGGGAAGAGTTTGCCTTCCTTCCCCTCTCAACAAAAGCTCCACTCTAACCTCTGTGTGTCCTTCATCTTGTTCAGATCACAGTCTTCTGCTCTTAGAGTGGGTAAAAAGGGTGAGGCTGGGACCCTGAGCTTAAAGTACATCACCAATAAAGAGGTTTAGAGTATGAATCAGGAGTGAGCAAACTTTTCTGTAACAAGCCAGCTAGTAAACATTTTAGTGTAATGGGCCACAGGATTGCTTTTGTGACTGCACAGCTCTACCATTATGAGCTCCCATGTAGCCACAGAACCAACATCTTAAAAAACAGCATCATTGTGTTCCAATAAGACTTTATTTACAGAACAAGCAGTGGGTCAGTTTTAATCTATGGGCTGTAGTTTGCTATAATTCAGGAAAATTGAATGTATTTACCAGGGAAAACAGAAGTATGTAGTAAGGCTAGATGGATCAGCTATGAGTTATACTAATTTCTTTGTTGATTTATTTAATAAATTATATATTTGTGAAAATAAATCATAATCTGGTTCCTTCTCAACACTGTCTGTCCATTTTTAGTATAAAAAGGAAAGCTCTAAAAATTAGTTTAATAGTAGTATATTCCTGAACCTGAACTTTAGCTTTTAAAAAAAGTTTTTGCTACATAATGCTTAGGTTAAATGTCACAAAAATGACAATCACATGCTATAATTACAAAATAAGGAACAGAGATAAAAGTCAGGTTTTAAGTCCTGAAGAGCTGATGTTTCATTCTGTCATTTATTCAACCAATATTCGCATGGGTCTAGAAAGAGTGGGTGCTGTGGGTAACTCCAGGATGAAATAGACACGGACACTATCTTGCAAGTTTTGGTGTTTCTCTCCAAATAAAGTGGGAATGAAAACCCATCCCACCACAGTGATTAGCTCAGAGGGCAGCAAGAACAGGCCGACCCTTCTTGTGAAATTTGAATCTAAAATCCATGGCTGGAAGAGCATGGACCTATTTCAGTAATGAGAGGGTCCATTGATTCTAGCCACTGAACTACGTGAAGTTACTCTTTTTCCAAGGTTGTTTGGTTGGGGAAGGAGACTAGTAAGCAATGATATTGAAAGAATAGGTTGGTGAGCCTTCAATACCAGAGGGAGGAGCCAGAATTATACCCTGTAGATAAAAAGTGTTCTGTGATACTGTAATTGACTTGAATGGGTTAGCGGCAAGCCAGACAAACACAATGTCCACGTGTAGGAGGTGCTAAAGATCATCCTGTGTGATATAGCGCAGAGGCAAAATGAAGATCACACGTGTAGGCATTCCATGCAGATTGGCCAGTTACAGTACTCTGGAGCAGGGCTTCTCCACCTTGGGCACAAGTGACATTTGGGCTGGATAAATTTTTTGTGGGAGCTGTTCTGTGCATTGCAGGACATACAGCAGCATCCTTGGCCTCTACCCACTAAATACCACTGAATAGAGTTATGACAGACAAAAATGTCTCTAGACATTTTCATATGTCCCCTGGAAGACTGTATGAGTTTCCTATTGCTGCTGTAACAAATCACAACAAAACTAGGAGTTTAAAACAATCCAAATTTATTTTATAGTTCTGGAGATTAGAACTCCAAACTGAGTCTTGTGCTAAAATCAAGGCATTGGGAGCACTGGCTCCTTTTGGAGTCTCTAAGGAAAAAATCTGGATTTTTTTTTTGATGCATTTTGATTTCTAGGAGCCATCTGTACCCCTTGGCTAGTGGCCCTTTCTTCCAACTTCAAAGCACATCACTTCAGCCTCTGCATCTGTCATTACATTGCCTTTCCTCCACGCTGACTCTCCCGTCTTCCTCTGATAAGGACCCTCGTCATTACTGGAGGCAATTTGGATAATCCAGATTAATCTCTCAGTCCCAAGATCCTTAACTTAATCTTCTCCCACCCCTGCTGCCCACTTCCCTTAACCTAATGCTATCTACAATGTCTCTTTTGTCATAAAGGTAATATTCATGGGTACTGGGGCTTAGGATATGGACATACTTGGGAATCCATTATTCAACCTACTACAGGAGCAAAATCACTTCAGGTTGGGAACTACTGCTCCAAAAAAATGGGGTCAGGTGACCTCCATTGGAATCCCAGCTTCCCCCTCCCTACCAGCTATGTGGCATCAGTTTCCTGGTCTGTAAAATAGGACTGGCAGTCTTATGAGATTGTTATGAGAAAAAATTAATGAGCTAAAACTCATAAAGCAGTTATGAAAGCTTTTCACATATGGTGTTCAATATAAATTAGTTATTAAAAACAGTAGTATGGTTAAACCTGAGATTTGTAAATATGGAGATCATTTTCATGGACAAATGTAGAAAATGAGAGTGGTCTCTAAGAAACAAGTCCCTTGCAAACTTGGAGTAAGTCGTATAATCATAGCCTGTTATTAACATTTCCTAAGTTTTAGGAGGTAGGTGAGGGCACACAGAATTTCTCCATTAAGTACTTGTATTTACTGAAATGTGCTATGGACCAGTCTCTATTCTATGCTCTTTTAACACATACTTAATGCTCACAACTGCTCCAATACATAAGCCAAATTGTTATTCCCATTATATAGATGAAGAAACGAAGGTCCAGAGAGATTCAGGAATTCAGCCAAGCTCACTGCATTGCTGATGGTGAGATTTGAATCAAACAGCCTCTACAGAGTTCCCTTCTTTGTTTAAAAAAGAACGTTTTATTTATTTATTTTTAGAGAGAGAGGAGAGAAGGGAGAAAGAGACAGAGATATCAATATGAAAGAGAAACATAGATTGATTGCCTCTTGCAAGCCCCCAACTGGGGACCTGGCCTGTAACCCAGGCACGTGCCCTAGCTGGGAATCAGACTGTTCAGTTTGCAGGCGAAGACTCAATCCACTGAGCCACCCCAGCCAGGGCTATAGAGTTCTCTTCTTAATTTCTATTCTATAGTACCTTCATATTTTTAAATTTGTGGTTAAACACACATGTAGAACACAAGATCTACACTCTTAACAAAAATGTAAGTGTGCACTACATCATTATTAAATAAGTACCATGTTGTACAGTAGATTTCTAGAACATTTTTTATTGTTTTGGTTCAGTTACAGTTGTCCCACCTTCCCCCCATTGCTCTCCCCTACCCGGCCCCTTCACAGTCAGTCCCCAACCCATTGTCTGTGCCCATGAGTCCTCTATTCATGTCCCTTGACTTGCCCCTTTATCTTGCATAACTGAAACTTTATACACAATGAACAGTGACTCCTCATTTCCCCCTCCTCCCAACCTTTGACAACCACCATTTTACTTTCTGCTTCTAAGAATTTGAGTACTTTAGGGACCTCATGTAAGCAGGGTGATGTAGAATATGTCCTTCTGTGACTGGTTTATTTCACTGAGCATCACGTCCTCAACATACATCCTTTTGGTCACATATGGCAGGATTCCTCTCTATTTAAAGGCTGAATAACATTTCATTTTATGTATAACTGCCTTCAAAGACCCATCCCCTCTCTCAAATTAGGTTACTTCTTACTTAAACTATGAACTGATTCATATTTACTCCCTGGGAATAAAGTTAGTTAAACAGATGAGAGACTAGAAAAATTGTCCAAAATGATGCCACAGACTCCTTCTGTTGGTTGTCTATAACTGTAACAACTCAGGGATTCTGGGAGCAAGTGAAGCACAAAATATACAGAATTTTTTGTGGGATAAAGTTTTGATCCTTCATTTTGCTCTTCTCTTTAGTTCTTTACTCTGGTGTCTTGAGTTCCACTGAAGGTCCACAGATTTTCTGAGGGAGAGACCGGAGAATCTACATTTTTAACGGGCTCCCTTGGCAGGTTTTTCCCTGTGCTGAAGTTTGAGAACTCTGCTTCTGGCATTTCTAATCTCAGCTCCAATTCATCAGGGTGCTGTTTTCTCCCTCATGGAAAAATCACCATCTTAATGATCACTGCCCAGGGCTGCCTTATTAAGTAAAGGGGGCATAGAGACTCTGCTGTCATTGGTTGGCAATTATTGCAAGGTGATTCTGGTCATTTCCAATGCTCTGCCTCTCCCCCTGCCCCCTGCCAAGGCCAATTTAGCATCAAATGGCTCACTATTAACTTTTTTCCAATTAACTAATTAAATAAAAACAACAAAACTAACAGCCAACTGAAATTTGTTTCTGGTTGGTAGAAGAATTGGCTGCCTATTAGTGCATTATGAAGGCTGAAGAAAGGCTCATCTCTGGAAATATCTCTGTCCTACCAGTCTGCTAGGGGACAAGTCTGTGGTTTGGGCTCTTCTAAAATTCTAAATATGTTACCTAGAAGGAGTAATAAGTTATACACTAACATATTATGATTCAACTACAGCTTCAAGAGAATTGCAAAATTAGCTATAAAGTAATTTAGCAAATAATGAAGTAAGGCCGTGAGAAAGTGGGCTTTAGGACAGTTTATTTAGATGGGTGGTAAAAGACTTGACAAAGTCAAGAACATGGGCTGGGTGGGTATACTGAACCAGAACATCTTCTTCCACTATTTGTCTTTATGCCTCTTATGTGTCTCTCTGTAGAGGCTCAGATAGTAAATATTTTAGGCTCTTCAGCCATATGGTCTCTGTTGTACTGCCATTTTAGTATAAAAATAGCCATAGTCTATAAATGAATGAGTGCAGCTGTTTCAATAAAACTTTAGTTATAAATCTGAAATTTTATATAATTTTTATGTGTGTGACAAATTATTCTTCATCTTTTGGTTTTCCACCAACTATTTAAAAATATAAAAAACATTCTTAGTTTGGGGACCATAAAAGAAACAGATGACAAGATGGGTAGGTCATAGTTTGCAAATTCTTGTTCTGAATCAAAAACACTTTGCTGTTTTAAATCTGTATCTCATGCTACCCGACCTCTCTACACACACTCCTGCTTTTTCTTCTGCTTGGAATGGTATTTCCCATCCCTGTCCTGTACTTTCATATTGTACCCTCACCTGGCTCAGTTACTATCTCCCTCCCAAAGTAATTTCCTATCCTCTAAGTGCTTTCATCTTTGCCCTCTGATGGCCTTGGTCATTAATGATTTACAGTATGCTGTCGTCCAAGATGTTTTATTTGTATACCCTCACAGCATTGAGCCTGGCACAGCGTCAGCACTCATAACTGTTTCTTGAGTCAAGGCAGGACCATCAGCATTTAGGAACAGTATAGGGTTATAAGGTCCCCAGCCATGAGTGGAGTAACAGCGAAGTTGAAAGAGAAGTGAAAGTCCTTTTTATACTTCATATCATAAGGGCTTGGTGATGATGAACTCCTTGAACTTGACCTTATCTGAGAAGCACTTTATCTGCCCTTCCATTCTAAATGAAAGCTTTGCTGGATAGAGCAATCTTGGTTGTAGGTCTTTGGATTTCATGACTTGGAATACTTCTTTCCAGCCCCTTCTTGTCTGTAAGGTCTCTTTTGAGAAATCTGCTGACAGTCTGATGGGAACTCCTTTGTAGGTGACTGTCCCCTTATCTCCTGCTGCTTCTAGGATTCTCTCCTTCATTTTAATCTTGGGTAATGTAATTATGATGTGCCTTGGTGTGTTCCTCCTTGGGTCCAACTTCTTTGGGACTCTCTGAGCTTTCTGGAATTCCTGGAAGTCTATTTCCTTTGCCGGATTGGGGAAGTTCTCCTTTGTTATTTGTTCAAATAATTTTTCCACTGGTGGCTGTTCCTTTCCCCCTTCTGGTACTCCTATAATTTGGATGTTGGAACATTTAAAGATGTCCCAGATAAGGTAAAAACTAAAGGAGTTCATCATCACCAAGCCATTATTACATGAAATGATAAAGGGACTTATCTAAGAAAAAGGAGATCAAAAATATGAACAGTGAAAGGACAGCAAACTCAGTTATTAAGAACCACACCTAAAACAAAAGCAAACTAAGAGGACAGCTAGATCAGGAGCAGAACCATAGAAATGGAGATCACATGGAGGGTTAGCAACAGGGGAGTGGGAGGAGGAGGGGGGCAGAAGGTATAGAGACTAAGTAGCATAGACGGTAGGTAGAAAATAGACAGGGAGGAGGGCAAGAATAGTATAGGAAATATACAATCTAAAGAACTTGTGACACATGGACATGAACTAAAGGGGGGAATCGTGGGGGAGGAGTGTGCAGGGTGGAGGGGAATGAAGGGGGGAAATGGGACAACTGTAATGGCATAATTAATAAAACATATTTAATAAAAGGAATTAGAATCTGTGAGGGGAAAAAAAGGAAGAGAAGCGAAAGGACATGCTTAACAACTGTGGTGAGTTGAATGGTGGTGTCTAAAAAGATATGTCCACCTTCTAACATACAGATCCTGTGAAACTGACCTTATTTGGGGAAAGGATCATAGCAGATGTAATTAAGGATCTTGAGATGAGTTCATCCTGGATCACTTAAGTGGGCCTTAGACCCAATGACAACTGACCTCAGATAGAGAGAAGACACAAAGAAGAGAAGGCCATTTAGGACAAGGTAGAGACTGAAGTGACACAGTCACAAAGCTTGTTGACAGCCACCAGAAACTGAAGAGGCAAGGAAGGATTGCTCTTTAGAGTTTGGGGGGGGGGGGGGCGCAAGGGTTGGGGGAGTGGGGAGTGTAGCCCTTGGTCAGAGGCTTCTGACTCCAGAACTGGGAGGAAAGTACATTTCTATTGTTTTGAGTCACTCAGTTTGTGCTAAATGTTATGACCAACCTCAGAAGCTAATCTAATCTTCCCCTTCCAAGTTAAGTATTAATATAAATAGCTAATATTTATTTAGTATTTATTATGTGCAGCTTTACGCAGATTCAACCACAATTATATTACCTTTTCACAGCACTCTCATGCATTTGGCACTATTCTGCGGAAACTGACATTCACAGAAGTTGAATAACCTGAACAAAGATTCACTCACCTAGTAAGTAGTGGAACCAGAATCGAACCCAGGAGATCTGACTACAGAGCGTGCTCCCGTTAATAGTAATGTTATCTGTTAGAATCTTATTTATTCTTCTGACATTTCACACACCCTAAAAAAGAAGGGGGAGATGTTGGTAAATGATTTCCTTTTTTGGAGGATGAAACTCTCCCCAGTTGATGTCTGCTATTCCTGCAGCCCATTCTCCATGAGCAGGGGGAGTCTGCTGCTCAGGTTCAGAAATAGGATCTCGGTCTCAGCCTCTCTCTCTTTTTCTCTCACCTTTCCTCCCTCCCTCTCTGATTTGCAGAAGAAGAAAGGTTCCTGCTCTCTTTTTGAGGGAGAAGGACTTCATAAAAATCCGTTTCCCTGAGCAGCCCTGTTTGAATGCGTTTGACAACCTTAGCTTCAAGTTTCCATTACAGAAAACAAATAAGAGGAAACAACTCCAGCGCCAGGCAGATGTGGGCCATGAAACGCCAGCCTGTTGCTGGGTGAAGCATGGAGGGCGCAGGGCCTAACTGCCGCTGGGACCCTTCATAGAATAAGGCTCTGCGGACTGCATGCTGGCGGTGCCGAGTGGCCCGCAGTTAGGGTCCACCGGGGAAGTATGAGTTCAAGAGCATGCGTATGCTCTTGAGCTGGGGCTGGACTCTCCTGGAATTGCCACTTATTAGCTATGTAACTTGGAAAAATAACCTCCTTGAGCCTTAGATTTCTCATCTGCGACGTAGGGGTAATAATAGCATCTGCTTCATAGCCAATAATTCTGTAGAATGGTAGCACATGTAAGCACTCAGAATTATAACATGTGGCTATAAAATTGTTTATATGAAAGCCTTTCACCGCCACCACTCATTCTCTCTTGACAATTTCTTTCCTATAAGGTAGAACTTTGTTACTTTATTCACTTGTGAGAAGCTACCTGAAAGCCAAAAATAAGTTAGAAAGAATAAAAAATAAGAATGCCCAGAGCTCACACAACAAACTTGCCTTTAAAAAATAATTGCAAAGTAAAAGATGCTTTCAGAGAAGAGAGATTTTTACCTGATCAGAATTAAGAGTTTTACCCTGTATTCTAACTCAACTAATTCAGATTATTTCATAGCTCCATTTCAAGAAGATCTAGCGAGGGCCGTTTTCATCACTTAATTCCCCTCATGCCCCACGCCTGCTGCCTCCGTGAAGCATTCATTATCTCAAGATAATTTCACTGGTGATTGGGGTGTTATTACTCTGCTGCTTCCACTGTGACCTCTTCCTTTCTGAAGTCACTGCTTTGCTTCAAAGATGACACACTGGTAAGAATACTAATTTTCCCTACTCCTGTATTAACAAGGTCCCAGGGCCCCAACATTTGAAATTTGAAAAGCCAAAATGTATGATACCATTGCTAGAAAATAGTACAGAGTAGCAATCATTTCAACACTTACTTTGCTAATGACACTCAGCACTCCCTACTCCTGTCTTCTATTACTCTTACTTTCAAAACATTTTCTATCTACTTTATAGATACACTCTTTATATTTGGTATTATTCGTTGAAGGTTTGAGACCCTCGAGAGTTAATTAATTGCCTAGACTGACACAGTGAATTCATTGCAGAACCAGAAATCTGAAATCTAGATTTGATTTCTCCAAAGTCCCAAGTTTCTGCATTCTTGAGATAATAGTAGAGCTAGAGCTATATGGCTTAGCCCCTCCAACCAATGTTTAACATCACTGGATATACCTTTACACAGCCACCACAGTAACTGTTTCCTCTGTCTGTGGAATTCTGCCTCATCCTAAAGAACTTTATCTCACTCTGCTTTGATTTCTGCTTCCTGCAATTATTTCCCTCCTGCCTTCATTCTTTCCCTCCGCCCACTGAAATCTGAGTCCAGCCTCAGGCACTTTACTGACTATTGTTATCTTCAAGGTCACTGACGAACTCCTTGTCAGATCTAGAGGCCCCTTCTCGGTCTTCATGTGAAGTGATTCTGTATCACCTGAGAGGACTGAACAAGGCCACCTCCTCAAAATTTTCTCTCCCAGTATTTGGCTAACCTCTCCTGACACTGTTGGCTGGGCTTCCGAAGACTCCGTCTCGTTAGCGAAGATTAATTGAGCCCCTACAGTGGGACAGACATCATGTTACCTTTTACATGAGTAACTCAAGGATCAGCCTTCCTGTCTTTCAGGAATCATCTTTCTTTAATTTATTTTTGAAGAAGTGGGTGTGTGTTACGTTCTGCTCCTGAGTTAGTCTGCACCGCTGCGCCCTTCACCTTGCTCACCGGCACCGAAAAACCGTGAAGTCTGAGTACAGGAGGTTCCCACTTTGGTGGGTTCCTTAGTCTGCAACCCAGTTATTTGGAGGATTTTTTCCCTTTGGGGAAGAAAATGTGGGAAACGGTAGCCAGGTCCTTAGTCATAGTGCACAAAAGGTCATTTCACCTGTAGCAGAACTGATCCATGATATGCAGCACAACCACTACTGGTAGCAGTTTCTCTGTGAATCCTCAGCTACAAGGATTTGAGGGGTATATGGATGAGTATGTAGAGTTTATTTTACATGTTAAAATGCTGCCTTTTATTGCATTTCTACTTAGAAAGCAACAACAACAGAAAAACCCTCCTGCTCCAAGAACATGCTTTTAAAAAACATCCTCGCCCAAGGATATGTTTTTATTGATTTGGAGAGAGAAGGGGTGGTGCGAGACAGAGAGAGAGAAACATCCATCTGTTGCTTCCCATACACACCCTGACTTCGGCTTAAACCTGTAACTTAGGTATGTGCTCTGACTGGGAATTGAACCTGCAAACTTTTGGTGTATGGGGTGACACTCCAGCCAACTGAGCTACCTGGCAAGGACACAAGCTCTTTTCTTAATGGGAACTATGTAATGAAAACTTGGGCAGGAGCTTTAAGTGTCCTCAGTCTTGGGTCAGAAAACCAAGTTGGGTCAGAGTTTTGCCCTAATGATAATTTGTCTTTGGCTTCTTTGCTATCTATTGATTAAGGCTGGCGGCTCTTGGTCTCAGTGATGTTCCATCTGCTTTGCTCCAACACCTACTCAGAAAAAAGGAGAAGGCAAGAAACCCTTTAGGGATATGATGCTCAGTCCGAAAATCCCATGTAGGTTTCAGAGACCTTTCTACTTTCTCCCTAATACTTTCGTGCTATTCGTTGCTACCTCAATTGTCCGTCCTCTTTCGACAATGATTCCAACATCCTCCAGTCCTGGAATACGTGTCTGTTCCTTTGGAGCAGAAGAAGCATTTACTGTTATAGAAATGGCAGGTAATATGAGAGAACGAGGCTTTGACATTGATCTGTCTGTCCTTCCAGCTTCTCCACCCCCTCGTTCAGTATAAGGGAATTATTCTTACTTCTCAATGTCTCTTGAGTCAGAGTTTCAATATGGGAGAGCCGTTTGGGAAAGATTGTTAGTTAACTTGCTCAGAAAACACTTGTCCCTGTTCAGGATTTTAATGCAATCCAGGTTCTGTACAGTGATTTATATGAGTATATTTATATGTTCTTCATCATTATGCAAAGCCACATGAAAGAGAGTGGAAGTCACTATTATTCAGAGCCACATAAAGGCCCATCCTCCTTTGTGTGGTCCTGCGTGCTGTTGCAGTCCCCCTCCCTGCCCCCGGGCAAACCCAAAAGCGAGGAGGGCTTTTACCTCAGCCTGTTATGCCAGTCCAGGCATCAGCCCAGGTTAAGTTTTTCTCTGCTTTCAACGTCCCCCTCACTCTAAACTAACAAGCTGCCTCCTTTCATACTTGGAATCATCTTAACTCTCATTACTCTTAAATGATCATAAAATGTGCAGAGTTTTGCCCTGCTGATAATTTGTCTTTGGCTTCTTTATTATCTATTGATTAAGGCTGGCAGCTCTTGGTCTCAGTGATGTTCCATCTGCTTTGCTTCAACACCTAGTACAAGTACTCTTCACTCATTAAATCATAATCCCCTTTGGCTGAACTTGCTCAAAGAATAAAAATGATGTATTTCAATATACACCTGCGATTTCTTAGCCAGTGTAAGATTTAAAGACTTTTCAAGTCCCTTGCATAGTCCCTGCTTACCAACCTTAAAAAGTAATTTCAGTATTGTACTTCATTTTGTTTTCTTCCTTTGTAAAAATATCAGCAAATTACACTGGAAGACAGCTATTGTGGGTTTGTTAATTAGGTTATTATTAATAGACCTGTTTAAAAAATTTATTGCCAGAGCTCAAATGCAGTAAAATGATCATTATTAGAATGAGTAAGGCACTCACAGAAGCATAAATAAAGCAGAACAAAGAGGGTGTCCTTTATCTTAGAGTTTTTTTAAGGTAGGTTAGCTTAAGGGAAAGGCATACTCTATTTTTGAATCAGAAGGGGGAAGCTTCTTCTTCTTCTGGGTTAAAAGCAAAGAAGTATGAAGCCACTGATTTTCCGAGAGAAAGGTCTTTTGCAAGACCCTCTGAAGGTGAAGATACGCCAAAAGGAAAGATGATCCTCTGCTATCTGTCACCGAAACCCAGTCTCCATTCTCTGTCCAGGCCTCAGAGCAGAGGGGACTTAAACGTACTAGGAGCTGTTTCACAACAAGCTTATTCCACATTTGTCTTCACTAGAAGGCTTTCGAGCTTAGAACATTTAATAGACTTCTCAGTGACAGCTGGTGGGAAGATTAGCGATCAAGGGTTGGAGATATTTGGAAAAGGAATGTGTTGTGCTGTGGGGACTGATGGGAAAATGAGGAGGAGAGAAAACTCTAACTTTAGGTCCCGACATGGAGACTGATTCAGGTAAAAGCCCAAGAAGCCGCTTTGGGGGAAGGAGAAAAATGGGTTCTGCCTCCTTGCGGAGGCGGCATCCTGCATCCGTCCAGGGGAAGCAGGCACCCCTCTTCAGGGAAATGTGTAGTAAGTAGCCAACTGGTGCTCATGAGAAAGCCAGTTGTGAGGTTTCTCACGTGTGAGGGGCTCAGCTCTGTCTGAGGAGAGAGAGCATTTGCCAGTGAGACAAACTGGGAAAGAAGCGGCCTTTGTGAAGCAATATGATTCCTCTGCTTTGGTCATAACTGTTGACCAGTTCATGTGATGGCTGTATTTTTCTAGCCTCAATGATTCCAGACCCTTCCATGGCATTTCACTGGAGAAGAAGTGGGGGCCGTGAAGATTTTTGCTTTTTCAATTCACTTACCATTTATGAGGTTAAGGAAGCAGTTGATTCCATTCACATGCACTTACTACTCTCTGCCCTTCTCACACTCCTCATTCCGAGTCCGCTGATTCATTCCCGAAACCAAGGTGTGGACATTGTCAGATCACACACACAGAGTTGAACTGGAACTGACCCACAGTGAAACATGAAGCAAAATGGATGGTGCTTGTTGGTGCCTCGTGGAGGGAAGTCTAAACGGAGAGGCCCGTGGCCAGGAACAAGGCCTTGTAACAGAAGACCAGCAAGTACCCAGACAAAATGAGGAGAGGTTGAGTGGAGAAAGGTAGTGGCTGGGCCTGTATTTCCTTCCCAG
Source organism: Artibeus jamaicensis (assembly GCF_021234435.1). Taxonomy (NCBI): domain Eukaryota; kingdom Metazoa; phylum Chordata; class Mammalia; order Chiroptera; family Phyllostomidae; genus Artibeus; species Artibeus jamaicensis. The sequence continues at coordinate 35,588,761 of NW_026522030.1, read as the reverse complement.
TTCTAACTCTGTCCCCTTATTAAAAAGGAAATGAGCCCTGGATAGGTGGCGTAGTTGGTAGGAGCATTATCCCGTACACCAGATGTTGCGGGTTCTATTCCCAGTCAAGGCACATACCTAGGTTGCGGGTTTGATCCCTATTCAGGTGTGTATGGGAAGCAACTAATTGATGTTTCTCTCTCTTCTCTCTTTCTAAAAGTCAATAATCACATCCTTGGATGAAGACTTTAAGAAAAAAAAAAAAGAGGAAGTGAGGCTTTGAATAAGTCTTTCTCCTCTTCTGGAATTCCAAAGTGTTAAAGCTGGAAAGAACCTGACTACCACCTAAAGCAAACCTTTCATTTTTCAGGTGAGAAAAATGAGGATACCAGAAGTACAGTGAATTGTCTGTGGTCCCAGGGCTGTTTCACCTGAGACTGGTTTTTCCTGGGGCCCAGTTCACTGCTCTCTGGCAACAGAGTCTCCCTTTGACCAAACTATACTCAGGCCCCCGGAATGCTCTTCTCAAATAGGCCTTGACTTTGGGGCTTCTGTGTTCATCTCTGCATGTCTCAATTTTAGTAAGAAATCCTACTGAGTCACGTGATCCAGAACCCCGCAGTCTTGATATCCTATCATCCTTCCATTCCCAATCTGTTCCTCCCTCTTCCACCATCCTCCAAATTATATCTGACCGCCCTGGCCTGAACTGACTCCTGCAAGATCCTGTTAGGTCCGTTTAGCCAGAATCCTCCTCTACCCAACCTTTCCTCTCAGCAGTTCTCCATCCACTGACCCCCACCCCACTCCTTGGCTATAAATTTCCACCTTTTCTTGTATTCGGAGTTGAGTCCATTGCTGTGATCTAAACGCACATCATGATGGTTCAAAGCCTGCCCTTTAACAAGTGTCATGAATGATTTTTTTGGTAACACTTATCTGAGGGGCCATTTATTTCCTAATTATTATGAAGGAGGGAAAAGTAAGGTTCTCCACTCTCTGTTCATAAAATTACAGTGGGAGGGGAAATAGAACTAAAATCCTTAACTAAAAATAAAGTAAGAACTTGAGATTTCTAACAGAAATATGTATTGATTATTGACTGAAAGTTTCTTTTTAACAAAATTCTTTTGTTTGTATAAAAGGGCCAGACTTGATACACAAACTTTCAGAGGGCCTCATACCCATGATTCACATTATTCTCATCCCTGCCCCCACTCACCCTCTGAAATCCCCAATTCTAGTAATTTCATTTGTCAGTGCTAGTAACACGCAAACTAATTTTTAAATTTTGTACATGTTTAGAAAATATTATTAAACCAAAACTGTTAAAAACACATCAATTTGTTCAAATAGAAAAAGGCAAGTCTAAATCATAGAATGTTGGTAAAGAAATTAAGTTGACTTCATAATAATAAATGAGATTACTAGATTTAAAAAAAAGCTGTTGTCATAAGAATGAGCTATAACCAGCATGGGAGTTCTTTTGTGATTTTCTAAAGGAATTTGGGACATTTGTTTGCGGATGGAGCACAGTCTTTGAAACATTTGCTACACTATCATCGTGCTTAGCAATCACAAAGCATTCTCACCTGCACAAATTCTAGATTTAAACTGGGGTGATTTACTGACCTGTAAAGAAGCATCTTCATTTCAAGAACATGAGAATGAGGCTTTATTTTTGTCAACTGAAGCATTTGATGGTTAACATGTACATAAAACAATCATGTGCTAAATGCATCAACCCCCGGGGGCTCTAATGAACAGTTCTGTTGCTCTACATGCATCAAGCTTCCCAGTCGTTGTCACTTTCAAAATTCTTGTCAAAGTTGTCATCACGCTGAAGGTCTGACTCATTTTTAGCTTATCGGAGTAGGCTGTTCAGGTCTGTCGGTTATCATTGTTCTTCTTTCTCCAGCCATTTTGCTTAACATTTCCCTGCCTGCACAGCCCACCAAACCTCCTCCCCGAGTTGTTCTGACTGTCCTAACTGGGTTTGGTACTTGCTAAGGTGTCCGGTCGTAGGCTCTCCTGTCGCATTCTGGGTCTGGCTGCTCACAGGACAGCGGCTGCTCTCCATCAGGCTGCAGTGGGGTGGCCAAAGCCTTTTCCTCCTTTTAAGAATATGTTATGAATTGATGGGGTTTCTGCCAGATGGTCTTTTTCTCTAGATTGGTAACCTTTTTATGAATAAAATAACTAATAACTAACAGGTGGACATTGCCCAATGCTTTGCTAACTTTATTAGTTACTTTCCCAAACCTGGAGTGCATTGTCACTGTCTGGGCTTCTCAAGTAACTGTGTTCTACCTATTTCACAACAGGGAGCATGACACACAGGGGGCCCTCATTGTTTTTGGCTTTGTTGTTGTTGCCTGTTTTTCTTTTAAGGAGCTAAACTTACAGTTTTGCCACAGGTAAAAGTTATATCATTGTGTACCATTTCCTTGACATGACAGATTCGATAAAGAAATGAATACCTCTCTTTGAGAAGTGGTTCTTCTGAAGTTCATTTGCAGCTCATGTAACACAGGTCACCGTGGAGGCACTGAAATTACAAGATGGTCCAGCACAAAGCAGATGCTCAGGTCGAAAGGTACCGAAAAGAGAAAACTGCGTTGAGCCAGTAGGTTACTATCTGCTGACAGCCATCTCAGCTTCCCCACAAGCTTATCCCCTCCTCCCCGCAGGAGGTCCCCAAAGTCGATACATTTCTCACCTCAAAGATAACTCCATTGGCTTCCAAATAGTCTTTCAGCCTACTCTGCACTTGCCATTGTCCACTCTTCCCTGAAGTCAGCTGCTCTCTGCATGAGGGTTCTCACGGACCCTTCCACATAGCTGTATCTCACCTAGGGCCCCTAACTCTACCCCATCTTGGGCTACAGTTGATGACCTCTTCTTGCAACACAGGTAATCTGGTTTAGATAATTATTAATACACAGGGCGTCACTACCAGACTTCATCTCAATGGGGATGGCCCTTTCCTTTCCACAGGGGGAGATAGACTGTCCTGTTCAGGCAATAATCGATCAGTGAGAGCTCGGCATTGATGTCTCCTCCAAGCTTCTTCAGTTCGGCATTTTTTTAACTTTGCTGAGACAGCTTGGGTCCTGGGTAGGAGCCAGAGTGAAAGTGAAATGGCAAAGAAAGTGTGCAAGTTTTCTTAAACACCAGCATCAACTGTGTGCTAAATACTGTGCTCACCTCTTTGGATGTTGTTTCACTTATTTGGACTGGAAGCTTGTTAGGCTCACCTTCCCATTTAGGAAACAGAGGGGTTAAATATCTTGCCCCAAACCGTATTGAGATCAGAAGCAAAGACTTGAGCCCAGGTCTCCAATTGCAAGGTCTTTGATCTTTTCTGCTACATTCCTCTGAGACACAGTTATTCAAAGATGCCTGCTTCTTCAGTTAAGGTCACTTCTACCTCACTCTGGCCCTGGTGCCCTACCACTGTTCCTGGGAAGGTCAGGATCCATGCTTCTCTGAACGACTCTGTCCCATCTCTTGGGACCAAAAATTCATTCTGATAATTCTGTCCCTTAGCATACACTCATGTGGCCCTGGATTGCATTTAGAGAAATGAAGCTGAGGCCTTGGAGATAGTTATGTATTTATATCTACCATTTGATTACACCAAAATAAAAGAGTGCCTACTATCTGAAATGGTTTTGAAGCAGATTCTGAAGTTGGGCCAGGGAGCCCTGACAGTGGGTGCACTGGGAATTGTCCGGTTTCCTTTTCCTGGATTCTTCTTCCTCATCTTTTCTAGACAACTGACACGATGAAGAGGAAGAATAGACCTTTATTCCCACTGCCTTTCCTTAACCCTTCTCTAGAGCTGGGAAGGACTGATTTAAATAGCTATCTGTGAAGGCTGATAAATAAAAGGGCATCGATACCCAAGCAGGTAAAATTAGTGGAGTCCCTTGGCAGAGAAGCTGCAGAAAAGTGAGCAAGTGCCACCAAAGAATTTGAAAGTGAGATTGGTAGATAGGCTCCAAAGTGTAATGCAACAATATTTATTGAGTTTTATTGTTGCATTTTACTGAACTCCAAAGAACAAGGCAATTAATTACTTTTTTGAAGGATTTTCCAGGTGCAATGTCTGGGCTACATACTGAGGAACCATGAGATCAAAACTAAAAAGGGTTTCTACTATTTGAGCATTTTGCAAGATAATGTAGTCTTACAAACCATGGACTGAAAACCATAAATACAAGGGTTCTAACAAGAGGTCACATATCCCAGCACTTTGAAACGGGGATAACCCATAGACACAGAAACCTCGGTTTGCCAAGGTTCAAATGCTGAGGCACTGGACTGCCCATGCTCACGTCTCTTCACACTTGCATGCAGCTAGTTTGTGGGAGAGGAGACATTCTCCACCGCGTTCTCCGAATCTGGTTAACAGAATCACGTAGGGGATGGCTGTCAAAATTACAGATTCTCCCAGATATTCTGAATCAGTGGAAATGAACTGAGGCCCCAGTATGTGTTTTTTTGTTTTGCATTAACTTTCCAGCTGACTTCAGTGATCCACAGTTTTGGGAGTGGCTCTGCTAGATTCAGTTTACCTTGCTACTCTTAGGCATGATTTAGGCAAATCTCATCCATTTCCAGTGTCAGGATCAATGAATTGGGAAGGACTATGAGCACTGGGAGAGTGCTAAGATAGATTCTTAGACATCCCTCCAGTGATAGCAGGCTGGGAAACAAAGTGTAGACCAGAAGGAGATCACTCAGTACTTAAATGATGTCCCGAACTGACTCAGAGTGAATTTAACTTCTTTACTATTTTAGCCTTGAAAATTACAGTATAGAGGTGGTTTAGTTTCTCTCCGTCACAAAGAACAATACCCTGACAGTTCAGCCAGGGCTGAGAGGACATTTGGACTTATACGGTTTGAGTCAACCGCCATTTAAGATAAGACACTTGCAACACACATTTCTTGGCTTACACACGTGTATAATACAAAACACAATGTCTTAAGAGTCTGGTCTGGGTTTGAGAGGAGGAGTAGGAGAGGGTATCATGGAAGAGCAAACTAAAATATGGTTGATTATTTTTAAAAGGACCGGAGGGCTCCGTTTGTGACCCACCAATTCATTTCCTCCAGTCCATGGAGCCTTTGGTCGGGAGGAAATGGCTCTAACAAGAGGAAAGAAGGCAGTACTTTCTTTCTAATGCCTCAGAGGCAGCAGCTAGACAAGGCAGATTTGGTATTCCCGGTTAATATAACCTCTAGCTCCCTCTTAAAATACTTAAATATCTTCTCGAGAAGGCCATTTACATCCTGAGTCTCTTTGTGTTATGGATCAATTTGAAAATTCTACCAAGAAACACAGACACCAACTTGTGCATGCAATCTCAGGGACTCATGGACCCCAGCTTTAACGTTGTCAGGTTTGCAGAGAGAAACTAGTGGTGGGATTTCCATTCCACCAAATGAATTTTAGTTGATAACAAAATGACTGATTATTGCACTGTACAGAACAGAATCTGGCCTCTTAAACATCAGTGAATATGGCCTTCCCAGGGGCTTGTAATGTTAAAATGCCTAACCTGAATTAATGTGTTACCTGCAACACCATTTCAATCCTTCAAGCCTTCACTCAGATATTCAAGATTTTAAGTAACTTTTCCAGAAACACACTTTTTGAGCCCCAAACCTGAACTAACTTAAAGCTAGTATCTAAACACCACCTACTCCATCACTTTCTCATGCTGAAATGAAAAATTTGCTCATCACCTGCAACAGCGAGTTTTGTAAGGTGTAGTATTCCTGAGAGAGGGTGCTTCAAGTGATAATCTATACCCACTACTCTGCAACATTATTCTAACCACCCTTCTTTATCAAACACAAGAGAAATTTACTTTCTCAGTTCTAGAATCAACATGGCCAATTTAGTAATTTAGAAAGTCATTCTTATCTATTGTACTAGTTCATGATCTTGAAAACTGAAACCATGCATGACTCACTCTCTCTGCTTACACACAGCACACCTAAGCCATAGGCACAAACTCAGTTTCAAATGCAAGAATGTTTGCTCCTCTTGGTCCTCAGTGGATGGCATAGCCACCTGGGTGCAAACCACGGGAGGCCTCTTGTAACTTCAGTAGAGCAGTTTGTTTTCTGCTACATATCATACACCCAGCTCATTTAAAAAAAATCAACCACAGATCCTTAGCTTTACTAATGCATGCCACTGAGCAATTAACTTTACCATAAACCTTGAAATCCTACCACTCAGTGCCATTATGTCCAGTCCGATGTGGGGCCTTCCATCACTGGACAGATTTGGTCACTAGTTAGCTGTGATAATTGTCCGGGGTCCTTAAAGATGCCTTTTTTTAAGAGTCTAGACAATTCTCAGTCCCAATTTACTGAGTAAAAACTGCTATTCTTAGTCCACTTCAAAGGTCTTTCTTTCAAAGATTCATGTAAACGTGCTTATCACGGGAACGCTAAAGGGCCATTACTGAAGAGGAGTGTATACTTCGATGCCTATAGGTTGCAGTTGTTTCTAATAAGTATTGTTACTTTATTAAATCTCTGAAGTTTTAGGGCATATTGTCACTGATTTAATCAAGCCACTGAAAAAACTGGTTATGCTGTCCCAAATATGCAAAACAGTCTAGTTTTCATGCCAACCAAATAAACCACTGAATAGCTAAAAATGAAACTTGTTTAAATATCGCTAATTTTAGCAGGCATTTAACTGTAACACATTCTAAAAGACTAATTGGTGGGGTAGCTGGTTAGCCATTCGTATATAAGTATTAAAGATTTTTACAGTAGAATTACTTTTACAATAGCAATTACTAGTGCAAAGATACTAGAAGCTGAGTAATCGCAGTTATGTGGGTGATAGTTCTAAGCACATGGGGTATGTCTAGGGGAGGGGTACTTAAAGAAACATGCCCTGGGGAGGAAGTACTTTTCTCACAGGGGTGGACATGGAATCGGAACACCAAGATGTGTAACTTTTCTTTAAAGAAATGCTTAAAAGAAAAATGTATTATCAATCCTTGAGGTTCTATAGATGAGATGTAGTGCCACACAATAGAACATCTAAACACATTTGTTTTCCTGATATTCTAATTTGTGCGTTTGAATATTTTTGATGGGGAGGGGAAGTACAAGCATATTACACAGCAAGGATCAAATACCATCTTTTAATGTACCATGGTTATACATACAGGATCAGAGAAATTGACACTGACTCTAGTGTCTAAGTTGAATTCATGTAGGGTAATTTATTTATATATTTTGCCTCATTCTTGGGCTCTAAAGGGCAAGTGCCTAAGAAAATCCTGTTTTCTGAATAGTTCTTGCCCTCAGCTGAAATTTAGGAATATGTAAGAAAGGTTTTCTACTAATTTCTGAGTAGACTGATAGATAATCCTAATTCTTGAACAGCCTTGATTATCATTTCAGATATATACAATCAGGTTCTGTGGTGATAGTTCTAATCAAAATCAAAGGAGAAAACATTCAAAACCAACTAAATATAAAATATATTAACCAATTTAAAAAGTAACCTGATATATCATATAGGTAATGTCATATATATCTTGCTTTTGACGTGAAGTGCACGGTACAAAGATCACTACCTGGACTAGAAAGGAAGGTAGTATTGACTTGCAGACAAGATGGAGTCTTACATTTATGCTACAAAATAGCTTTTACTTCCAGGACTGGAACAGAAAACACAAAAACTGCTCTTTTAAGAATTGAAACCACTGTGTGTGTGGAAATATCTGTGTATTAAATGGTACTTTTGTATTATTATACATGTACATGTTTTTAAAGGTTGTACAAATACAAGAAACTACTGTCAAATTCCAATTACTTTCCATTAAGTAGTTTCCATGGCTGTTCACCCATGGAAACTACTTAGGCAAAATATCTTACTGCTAATCAACCAGCAATGACCCCCATCATTCCTTCAAAGTTAAAAGCTAACATTTATAAACAAAAATCATTTCAAAATCTTTGCAAACAAGGTCAAAACAAGTCAAACATTTACATGATGTGGAAAAGACAACTTTTCCAAGTTATAGTAGCTACTTAAAATGTGTCTTGGAGTGGAGTATGAGACAGGATGAGAGGCTTTGCTTCTCAATGTGTATCAATAAATTTGTTTTTGAACTGTCAACGTAGTACTGACTCAGAAATTTACAGTATTTGTATGTTTAACATGTTGCTACATTACTTAGTAGACATGTGCTCATTTTTAATTATTTGCTATGAACTTCATTTAACGGACATGTGCAAAGAAAACCTAACTGAAAGGAATGATTCTAATAATCACTTCGAAAGTTTAAAAGATCTTTACAGATCTTTAGCTTTTTACTATACAACTTAATGTACTTAACAATCTCATTTGTTCTCAATTTTCCCAAGTTCTAGAAATCATTGCTCTATAAGACATTAAAATAGTAGCTCAAGAGAATGAGGACACTAGTCATAGACTGGGAGAAAATATTTGCAGAACACACCTGATGGACTGTTAACCAAAAAAATAAAAAATAAAAAAAGAAAGAAAAAAAAATAACCTCAAGCAAACCCAATTAAAAAATGGGCTGAAGAGCTTATGAGAAACTTCACCAACGAAGTTAGACAGCAAATAAAAATATGAAAAAGTACTTCATATTGTATCATTAAAATGAGGTTAACACCACAAATCTTTAGAATGGCTAAAATCTGGACCACGGACAAAACTAAATGCTAGTAAAGACTTGGAGCAACAGGAACTCTTGTACGTTCCTGGTGGGAACGCAGCCATGTGGAATGGTTAGGCAGTTTCTTACAAAACATATCCTTACCATACAGTCCAGCAATCACGCTTGGTATTTACCAAGGATTTGAACTCATTTCCACACAAAACTTACACACCCAATGTTATCAGCAACTTTATTCATAATTGCCAAAACTTGGAACCAAGATATCCTTCAGTAGGCAAAAGGATAAACTATGGTACACCCAGACAATGGAGTATTATTTTGCACTAAAAATAAGTTATTGAGCCATAAAGACATGGAGGAAACTTGTGAATATTAAGTGAAAAAGTGCAATTTAAAAAGATTACATACTCTATGTACTTTATGTTTCCAATTATGGCATTTTGGAAAAGGCAAAATATAGACAGTAAAGATCAATGGTTGCCAGGGATTGGAGTAGGAGGTAGGAAAAAGGCAGAGGCAGATTTTAGGGGCAGTGAAAGTACTCTGTATGGTATCATAATGATGGTTACATGCCATTCATCATACATTCGTCCAAACCCATAGAATGAGCAATACTAACAGTTAACTATAAACAATGGACCATGGGTTAGAGTTCACCCATTTTAAGTGTACCAGTCCTGTGGGAAATAACAGGAAGCTCTACAAGTGTGGAGGGGTGTACAGATAATCCCTGTACCTTATCAATTTTACTGTTAACCTTACACTGCTCTAAACAAATTTAACAAATTTAATAGGGAATACTATGTGCCAGGAACTGTTACCTTCCTTATTTACAGATGAAGCCTAGTTCCTGGGTCCATTACTTTCTTAACCACTATGCCACAAACTGTTGGAAGTTGATTCACTGGGAAGCCCACCTTAGATCCTAAAACCCAAGGCTCAGTTTTAGATTATAAAGCCCTCTGAAGCCCCAAATCATATATCACCATGTGTCTTAGTCAAACTTTTACCTACTTTTTCAACAGGGTAGGGAAGAAAGAAACATTGATGTAAGGAAAAACACCAATCTGTTGCCTCTTGCACACCCCCAACCAGGGACCTGGCCCACAACCTAGCCATGTGTCCTGACTGGAAATCAAACCATCAACTGTATGGTTTGCAGGATGCTGCTCAACCCATTGAGCCACACAGTCAGAGATAGCCCCAAACATTTTTGAAGGCTGCGTAGATGTCTTTGAAAAACATGCTTCAAATCCTTCATATAGTGTTCCATAAAGTCAACATTCCAAACTGAAAACCCTTTTTTAGTCTTGCCGGGTAAACATTCAGGTTTGAAAACAAGTCTATATAGCAGTCTTCCTAGCTGCCTTACACACTTTGGTTCCGCTTTCCCCTATTGATGCTTCCGACAAATTAAATCCTTTAAAATCAAATCTGTTCTTAATGTTTCTCATTTTTAAAAAATGCCTATAGAAGCATTTATTTGAAGACCTTTATAAACCAATGAAATCGGGTCCACCATCTTACCAAGTATCTTCTTTATCCCCCACATAGATTTCAAAACCTTAAGATTTAAAATGTACCAAGTAAATGTTGACAGAGGTAGCACTGAGAAGGGAAAATAAGTCTTTTAAAACCATAATTGCCAAGTCAATTGTGACCCTTCATATTTCAGGAACTACTACCTTTATCTCATATATAAACTTCTACACTATTCCCCTCACTTGAACCAAATGCATCAACACCCAAAGAACTGTGAAAAATCATAGTGACCCAGGATAAACACTTCCATTTGAAACTCCATCACTGAGCATCCATGATTCTGTTCTTGGCTTGTTACTCTGTGGGCAAAGTCAGAACTTGTCAGTTATTTGTTATCTCATGCGAAAGCTTCAAAGACCAAGCCCATGGATCCAATCACTACATTAGGGCCACACCCAAAAAAGTAAATCAAAACTATGCCTGTTTTCATGCCAACTGTCAAGCCTAAATTGTCACCTATAAAACCAAAAAGGGCAAGCAGACCATAACTGTTCAATTTTCATTCCTTTCTTAGGTGATAAGATCCTAAAAATGCCTAAAAAACAATCACCTGTTATTTACCTTACTGAAGACACTTCACAAAACTCATCTCATGGTTCTCATATGAACACATGTTCAGTTGGCAATGAAAAATGTACAACAGAGCCATGCAAAATCCACACACGTAACTAAAAAGTTGATTATGAAACATTTTCTAATTATGTCTCTGTAGAATTTCTAACTATGGCTTAAAAACCCAATGAACAAGTGGAAGTTTCCCTCTGTACATGGCTTTTATTATTTACATAATACAATATAGCATCAATGCTGGATAGCATGATTATGTGCAATACATAAATATGAACTATCTGTACACATCTGCAAATCTAACTCAGAACTAAGGTACATAAAATTGAAAGCAAAATTGAATGCTTTAAGAATGAAAGTAAAAACTAGGACTGAACACTGCATTAAATCAGAGTAGTGCCTCGTGTACATACTTAACTATTTACAGGTGAAAACAGGCATTACCACAACACTAATCTATACTTTTATATATTAAAAAAAAACACACACGTTTCATACATCACAGAAAACCTTCCATTATAACACAGAAGTGATATTACCAGACAAGCATCAGTGAAGTATACTGCCTCTTCTAGTTGTTATTGTACAATGCTGTAAATAATGCAGCCCATGCAATACACCCAAGAACACTAGAGTCCTACACCCAAGTACAATTAATATGATAAAGCAGCCCTCTGCAAGTGGTGCTGGATACCACTAAGTCTACTGCAGCCATGTTGGTTATGATTTTCCATGCAGAAGGGTAAAGTTACATTAAGAACTGAAGTCTTTAAAAAAGCTTTAAACATTCTTTCTTGAACCAAAACATTCAACAAAAGATGCACATGAAAAATTAACTGTTCAGATGCCTTTGCAACTTAAAATTCAGATGCATGTTATTCAATAGAGCTGCTGTATATGAAAACCAAATGTAGTTTTAATTTCTTCTTTTAAACAAATTATCCTAGTGCAGTTCTGTGCTACATGTTTCTAGCAATGAGTAATGCAGACATCTTCTGGTGCAGCCAGCACAGTAAGCTTCAATTGTAGCTCAAACCCTGTTGCTTGATGGTTTTACTATGACAACCAGTTGTGACATTTACCTTTCACAGAATGTCTTATTTGACAGCTTTTAGACTCATTAGCCAGGTTCACACATGGCATCAAATACTGGTTTCATGGGAAGGTCTGATCCTCTTTATCGCCTTCTTCCAGCTTCCAAAGAACATGTGGAAATTAACAAGGTGAAGTTTAATTATGGTGGAAGTAGACTGCCAGTCCTTTTCTGGTGTACCATTTTTAAGAAAAATACAGGCACATAACACTAGCCAAAGATTATACCTTGATTACATTCCCAAAAGGCAGAAATGCTGCAAACATGCAGAGATTTCACGTATTTTGTTTGGCACATGGGAATTGAATTTTGTCCCTAGTATCTGTGTAACTCAATTTGATGCGCAGATTTCCATCCAATTTTATTTAAGGGAGGGCATATACATTTTGTAGGGCTGTACCTATCCAATTCTGCCTGTAACAAACACCCAAACATCCTAAAATATCAATAAGACAGACAAGTATAAAGTAAAACTCTGGAGAACATCAAAGGAAAATGGCCATGCATCTGCTCTTTAATGTTTTCCTACGATATATTAAAATAAAAACAAAATTTCAGTCTCTTCACAAGTAGTAATTTATATTCTCTGGATTTTTTCAGCCACAACAACTGGATTCTCTTTTCTGATTTTTGCTGCAGCTTCTGCTTTGTAATCATATGGACAGTTGTGCTTGTCAGAGTAACGGTGAAGTCCACAAAACAAATTTCCACATCGGCAGTCAAACCCTGTACACAAAAGAGGAAGCAGAATCACTTGGGAACTTGTGGCAATTAAAAGGGAGAAAAAATAATAATAAAAAGTCTTACTCACTATAGAAAGGGAACCAGGTTTCCATGACTCTTTGCAACATGAAAGACTGAGTCTTGTCACTTCAAATTGTGAAAGAGCTTTTAAACAACCTTTGACACGATACATTCAAGTAACTATCCTTCCATAAACTCCTATAGATATCACCCAGGGTAGAAATTAACCTCACAGGCTCTTGAGCCAGAACGTGGATTTAAATCCTCTTCCTACCATTTGTTAACTGGGTAATGTTTCAAATGAAAACTAGGGAAAGATGACAATAAAGCTGTGAGACTTAAATGAAACAAAAAGTATCTACAATATTTTTTTTTTGCCTGGTTCCAAGTAGGTGCTTACTGTTCAGTTCAGCTACCTTTTACCCAGGAGACCAAAGGAAATAATCAAAATGAATGAATTTTTATCAGTCCAATAAAGGAAAGTAACTCATAATATCTAAAATTAATAAAACGGTTTTATGTAATTAGAGACAAATGGAAATCAAACTAAACTTTCTATTCTTGAAAGTCGGACATTTTGTTATAAGACCAACCAGCCCCTTATAAAGTCGCCAGGAGCACCTTATTGAACCCTAGCTGTAAAATATACTCCGTCTAATGTATTTTCTAATACCTGTAAGGCCAACTTTCTTTCTGCACATAAAACACCTGTTCTTCTTTGGTTTGGGTAACTCAGGAGCTTTTTCTTCACTTTGAGAAGTACTAGGCTGAGAAACTGATGAACTGGGCTGAGTGACAACTGAAAAGTAAGGGTAAAAATTAGTAATTTGTCAAGAGATCACTGGCTGAAAATTAACCAACTATCTAAGTTAAAAAAAAAACACCTTAAAAATCTTAGTAAAAAATGTTTAAGAAGCCTTTCTTAAAAACATGTACCTTAAACAGGATCTTTTTTATAACATAATTATCATATCTAAAAATTTCTTGCCAATCAACATACTACTACTTGTTCCTCTAAATTTTATACAATTACCGTTTCAATTCCTTTCAACTCACTCTTAACAGCTAGTACTGAGAAAAAAAAAATCCCAATTTTTTTTTCAAAATCCCAATTTTAAAAGGTTTTAAGATCTGAGATGTTGGTCACATGCTCAGTTTTTCCAAGTTGTAACTGCCTACATGTAAACATCTTAATCAGGTCTGTTCAAAGTCATTACTACTCAGTAAATAAAGCTGACAACTTCTGAGGTTCTTGACTGCAAAAGCCATTTTGTTTTTATACTTTGGGGGGGGGGGGGAATCCTGTAGATAAAACCAGCAAATTTTGACAAGTAAACCCCAAATCATTAATCACTAACTTCAGATCCTATAATTTCATAATTATTTTGCCATTTAACAAGTGCTTTATTGTCTTATGCAGAAAATTTGGAGTTCCTTTTGAAAGATTAGCAAGCACTGTCTTTAATACTTGTGAAATCTTGATTTTAGACTTAAGAACTTCGTAGGTAAAACAGTAATTTTGGTGTACATTAAAAAGTCCATTTTTTTCACTTAAAAAGGCTAGGTTTTAGTTTATACAGGATATCTACAGAATTGATCAATTATGAAGGCAAAAATTGTACATTATTGGATTAAAGTCTGTATTACCACTACTTTAAAAATACCAAATTTAATTCTACTTCCATAAATTCAACTACTCCAGAAGCACTATAAACTGAGCTTTAATATTAATCCAAACCCCAAGGATAGCAAATTAGCATATGCAATGCTAAAATTACAGCCAGAATAAATAGGCCATCACCAATACTGTTAACATAAATCCAAATTCTAAATGCAAGGCAAATTAGTTTGATGACAATTTACTCGAAAATTCTTCAAATTTGTAACTCATTTTCATTAGAGATTAAACAGACTATTAGGCTAACAAAATATTCCACCTATTACTTATTCCTAATAATCTACTATGACAATCTTAATATAATTTTTCCTGATGGTACGGGAATAGTTTTGGGGAGGAGAGGAGTAGCCATTTCCTTGACCACGCCTAAAACTGAGCAGTGGTTCATAAGACATACAAATAAGGGGGACTAAGAAAAGAAACATGATATAGAAAAAGGCAAAGAAACAGTGAACTATATAGAATTATACTACAAAATAATAATGTGGAGGCTAGCTACAGATCTAACCCAAAAGCGTACTATTCCAAGGATAGACTAATTTTGTTTCAAAACCAAAAAATTCTCACACACCAATTTGGTCAGCTTTTGCAGGAGGATGGAACTGATTTTAAAATACCAAATATGGATTCACTTGCCCAACCTATACATTTTCACCTTAATTTTATCACATAAGCTTGTGATATTATGTGATGCTAGAAAAAGCAAGCCTCCAAAGCAGATTATATATGTATTGACACTATTTCCTCACAATAAAGGTTTATACTGTATTCAGTCAATACTACCAGGAAATAATAAAGCTATCAAAAATAAACTATGTGCAATATAAAACACATAGACCCTTGTTCTAGGCCTAGCACAGGTAATTCAAGTAAATCAACCTTCTGGCACATTAGAAAACTTGTGGTTGGCACTATGTAAATTCAGCACTGACTCAGTCACTATATCTAATGAAAACCAAAAATGCTTTCCCATACTGAGTTTTAAACTTTTACAAAATATGAGATCCTACACTTCAACCTGAAAGTCTTAGTGTTTACTATGTTCTTTTGCTTGAATATTTTCTATAATACTAGCAATATCAAGACTGAGGAATTATTATTTTTGATTTAAAAATTTTCTTCATAGCTTTGAAATTTAATCTAATTTCTTCTATTTTTGAACAATGCCCTCTCTAATGATTTAGATACCTTTAAAATATGACAGTAAACCACTTTTTAAGTTTGTTAAATCTTAATACTTCTTGTCTCCAGATTATAATCTTTGCTAATTTATTGGTGTGGGGGATGGTGGGAGGTGGGCAGAGAAGAAAGAAGAGAGTAAAGGGACTATTTTACACTCTCTAAAGAGAGCTGGTTCTTGCTTGGTCTGTATTTTACAGCTCTCTCCATCTTTGGTCCTTCAATGGGAAGGAACGAATCCCCCCACCAACCCTTCCTTTCTCATACTACCAAGTCCAGAACTGAACTAGTATTAAACAAAAAGCATACCTGGCTCTGACACCTCTGTTTTCGGGGTAGTTATTTTGTCCTCTCTTGAAATGCTCATTTCTGTCATTTGCTGAGTTACAGGCAAGGCAGCCACAGGTACATTTCTATTTGAGTTCAAGCAAACATTTTTAAAGATGTTAAGGGTACTTCTTTGAGAGATAGTAAGTTGTCAGTTCAACTTTAAATTATATAGTATTTCCAACATGATCAATCGGAGCTAAATAATAATTTTAAAAAGATATTGGATGCTCAGCAAAAATGGTTGAGAATAAAGTAGGCAATCTGATAAATGTCTCATCAATTCAAGGCTGCATATTTGTATAAATCGCATTGTTTTATTAGAGCAAACTAGAAATTTTGAGCTGTCTGTAATCTGTTTAAGGGCAAAAGGGGGCAGTTTTGCCAAAATGCCTTGTGTGGCATTACACTATAGTCTGCAAAGCCTCACTCCCTACAGTCTCTAAGCCTCAATTATAAGGAAATAAAAGCACAGCATTCTCAACACAGCATCCTTGGGGGTGTTATAATACACATCTTTACTCAATGACCTACAAGATCATATGTTAAAAGATACTGAAATCCCTGACTGTGCAACACATGCAAAGCCAAGGGCATCTTATAAATTAACACCCTTATTATATATGAACATTCATAATTATAATAGTACGGATAGCACAGCTATCTTTGTTTCCTCCTTGTATTATAAAAACTCTGAAATAATCTTACCTTGATTTTTCAGATGTGCTGCCAGCAGCACCTTCACAGTTGTTTAAACTAGCGTCTGCTCTTTGTACAGATGCAGAATCTGAGGTAGGGCTGTTGGAACCACTAGCTGTCCCTATTTAAAAAAAAATGACTTGTAAGAAACAAAGCAATACTACACTCAGTATCAAGACTAAATAAGTAACAAATACTTGCATTTAATTAGGTTAGTGATTTAAGCATTCTCATTGTGCAGCAGAATCCTACACTTGAATATCCAAACAAAAGCACATTATTAAAGTCATATCCAGTGAATACAAGTGTAAAACAAACCCTCAAAAACAAAATGAAACAGCTAGAAGACACTTGTAGATATTCATTCCTGATGTAGTAATGCCAAGTACTTGGACTGTTGCTTTAATTTCAAGCTTTTTCTCAGGTCTTCTCTCTCTGGGCCTTCAGCATTGATTCTCAGTCTTAGACCCCATTCTTGGCTCTATGTTTTCTTTTCATCAGTTCTTCAAACTGAGTTTTTCCTTGGATACAACTTACCCATTGGGCTCATTCTGCCACTATTCTGCTGCCTCTGAAGATGTTCTTTGTAGCAAACAGAACACATTCCATTTGTCCTAGGATTCCCATAAAAGCCACATCCTGTACTACACAGCATGGGCCCTGGGGTCTGGTTAGTCTCCTGAGCCATATTTTTCAGCTATAAAGAAAGCAAAAACAAAACTTTAGAAACTAGCATACAACCAAAATAAAATCACTAAATTAGTAGAATGGTCACCAATGTACCTTTGTTATTCTGAACACTAAGCCTATTTCTAACAAAGGCCCAAACTGTGTTAATCATTTTAAAAAGTAGGCCAATATAAGTTATGAATATTTTCTCCCTTTGTAAAAATAAAGGGTATGAAGAGAATCATTTTTTTAACTTGATAAATAATGACCTATAATGATTTCACAATCTTTAGGACCAAACCAAACCAAACCAAACAAAAGAAACTACCAATAAACATGAAAATGTATTTATATTACTTATCACTATTGCTTTTTGCTTCAGTTTCTGAAAAGGTCACTCTGCCTGTTATCAAAATTATATTTAAATCAATTTAGGCAATTGATATATCTCCTGACCATTGGTTAAAATATATTAAATGGAACCTGTAAATGTCAAAGAAAGCTACAAATCTTAATTACTACTTATTTATTTCCATGACTATTTTTTAGAGAGAAACACTGACTTGTTGTTCCAATTATTTAGGCAATTAAAAAAAATCCTCATCCAAGGGCATGTTTTTCATTGCTTTTCAGAGAGGAAGGGAGAGAGAGAAACATGGGGAAATAAATGTTATGTGTCTGCTCCAGGGATTGAATCCACAACCTCTAGGTTATGGAGACAATGCTCCAACCAATCATGCCACACTGGCCAGGGGCACTGGTTGATACTTGTATGTGCCCCAACCAGGAATTGAACCCACAACATTAGTGTACTGAGACAACACTAAACCAACTATACTACTTGGTCAGGGCCTAATTACTGACTCTTGAGATCTACCAGTTCTTTAAATTTAGCTGTATATTAGATGTAGCTCTATGCTTTCTTAAAACTAACACCTGAATATACTTGGGCCCAACTAGTAATTCAATAATTCTGCTACTGGGCAGCTTTTAGAATATTGCAACACACAAAGACTGAAAAGAGAGCTGGCAGATCATCTAGCCTTTCCTGTTGCCTTGGAACCAACCAGTGAAGCTCTTTAAAAATTTAGGGGGTCAGCTGCTTACACTTTTATGTTCTACATTTGAGATGTGAAATATGGGGCTGAGTAATTTAAAGTCAGAACCTAGAATCCTGCACCACACCACACAACAAATTATTAGCCATAGATTTCTCAGCCAAAGGCTCTCTTAAAACTGGCTGTTTTCCTCATACCAAAAAATTTAAACCTTTTCGAGCTAAATTTTAATGTAGCAAAGTAAAGCAATATAAATACACAATGTTTAATAATGGTTAATATTTAATGCTAAGTTACCAGAAAAATCCTTATACAGCAAAGATAGTCTTGCTTTTCCACAAATCTTGTTAAAATCAGCACAAATAGTTATCTTCTGTTAAATTTAGTATATTTTCCTCTAAGTCAAAGAGAAAATACACACTATTAAAAAAAGTAGGTTTCCACAACACAAAAATATCTATGAATGTACAAAAAGAAAATTTGAGAACATTTTATCAAAGAATGCATGCTCTAACCTGTCATTCAAATGTACCTTACTATTGATAAAAGAAATTACTTATGATTTATTAAGATATGAACATTTCAAGTAAGTGCAGCCAAGTACTTCAAGCTACAGCTTATCTTCTAGAATTCTATATGGCTTTTTCCAATTACCACTTCTAGAATACATTCTTTAGTGAGTTATTTAAAATAATGTTTCAATAATTATTAGCAATTTTTATTAACAAATTTACTTTTTAAAAGGATGGAAGAAGACTAACCAATTCTGACCTGGCAGAAGGATGATAACTATTCTCAAATAACAGTAACTTCTACTTTTGCTAGCAAAAGGCCAGTTTTCAAGCTTGAAAAATATTTCAAACAAATCAAACTTGTATGGAGAGTGACCAAGATCCACAGCTTCAAACAATAGTACTAATTTAGTTGACACTGTCTCTTTAAATAGTAAGTGGAATTTAGCTGACTCATTTTGGAGCAGAGTAGTGTAAACATTTCAACATCACTTAGGAAGTTTATTAATAAACACTTTCAGCTCGGTTTTAAAAAATTAGAACATAATATGTCCAAATAATGCTTCAAATAATAAACTATTTATTTACATGCCCGCTATGGAAAGTTGTGTGAATCTTTACCCTAAACAAAAATTTGGGCCATTTTTTGAACTCAGCTTAAGAATTACGCTCACCCTTTCTATACTTTCAGTCATAGGACAGTGGCTTTAACAGCAAAATGGCCTAAATTTGACCCAAGCAACATAATACTTGTTAATCTGAATCTTCAAATCTTTTATGTAAACACAATGGGGGGGGAAATCCCATCCAAGGATTTCATCCACACCAACACGGAAAGTACTCCTTCTACCTTTCCTTCTTCAGAAAACACATCTACCTTCAATTCACTATAAATAATCTTCCACTTAAGAGACACCACGACGTTTAGTCTTCTACCTGGCTTCTCATCTTGTTGTTTGTCCACCCCCCCACCCCCACCCAGAAAGCCAGCTTTTAAATGCCATCACATGTGCACAGCTTGCCTTAATATTTCTTCTCAGAAGCTTAGATCACATGGGCAGGCGCTTCAGCCTGTCACAAGGCTGCAATGTGACAGGCTGAGCTGGATGGAGGCTCTCACATAAAGCCTAGTCAACAGGGGCCTCTGAAATCAGCTTCTATTTATATCCCAGAGCCTGACAACTCCTACACAACCCCAAAAACTAGGGATGCAGCATTCATACATCTAACATAAGAAAACAAAACAAAAAGATGCCACTAAGTCTGCTATAGTTTTCCCTAATGTAGAGAATTAGATAACAATCTCAAATTCAATCTAGAAGATGCAAGCACCATTAATCACTCAGGAAGCCAAAATGGTCGGGGTTGTTTGTATAAACAGGCATAGTCCAGAGAATCAAGGGAGCAAAACCCCTCATGTCCAGGGGCAATTTATTTTTTTTTTTGAGGGGGGAGTGGGGAAAGCCTGACATTAGGTACTATGGTTCTCTCCTACTTGGCTGTGTTTTAGAAAAATATAGTTACCATTAACAGTATCTTTAAAGTTGATAGAAACTTGAGCTTTCATGTGTTTGGTCTATCATGTAAAGGTGAAATGTTTATTTTCATAGTTTTGGCTTCCTGTAATCCACAACTAAAAGAAACAAACCAAGCCCCAAACATACCAAAAACCCGAACAACTCGCTAACCTCAAAAACAACTAAAAGGAAGGTTTTTAAAACCTATGGAATTCAGTTCTTTTAGGTGCACATGTTACGAGAGGTTAAGAATGCCCACTCACCTGGACTTAATACCTGAATCCCAGCCTCTAATCTACCTCTGGACTAGGCCAGTGACCTTGGGCAAGTCCTCACTCTCCGTATGAGTTTCCTCCTTGCCAAATGCAGATTAGTGTGATTTTAAAAGACTACTTTCCAGGCTTAATATCGGGCCTGAGACACAGAAAATAGGGGAAAACTACAATAAATCTCTTTTAAGAAATTTCTTTAAAAACTTGAGAGATAAAAAACTGCAGTATTTTTCTAATTCAATCCTGAAATCTTGTTTAAAAACAAGTTTAAAATGAAATTTGCAATTTTTAAGGCTGTAAATTACTTGAATGCTTGATATAGAAACGGGCTACGACCTGTGTATTACTTTACACTTGTACGCCCTTATTCTCAGGGGGACATTCAACAATAAAGATAAAAACCCGGACCTTCTCCAAAGCACAGCTTCACGGAAAGCTTGGAAAGGAAGCACAGAATTTCAGTTCAGCCTAAATGCATGAAACAAAGGGGAAGGTACTTCATTTCCCTCATGAAAGAGATATGGGGCGAAGACGCAAAGGCGCTGAGAAAACTAAACATGTACAGAGAAGCCCCCCTCAGGCACGTTCCAGAGAATTTTAGAAGTTCAGGTCCCACCGGCCCCCCACCCCCCTCCTAGCACAGGCCTCGCTCACGAAAGCCCGACAGGGCCTTCTTCAAAAACTACTGAGTCATGCAGAACAGCAGCTCCGCAGGACAGGCCGCCCCCCCGCCCTACGGGCCCCGCACCGACCCCTGGCTGGAACCGCTCCCTCGAGGCGGCGGCGGCGAGCGGGGGTCGGCGGCGAGCGGGGCCGGGGGCGCGGCCGCCTCTTTGTCTCTTCGGGTCCGGCTGCCCACAGCGGGCGCCGCAGCCTTGGGCGCCCGGGACTCTCGCGAGGGAGGCCCGGGGCCCCAACCCCCGGAGGACGCACGCGGGTATTGTTCCAGGCCGAGCGAGTGCGAGTGAGCCGCGGGCGCGGAGAGTCGAGCCCTCCGGCCACGACGACAGATGACGCCTCCGTCTTTGTGCTTCTGGAGCTGACGGGCGGGCTCCCCTTCCCCCGGACACCACCATCCTGGACCGACTCGGGCCTAATCGGAGTTCGGTAGCGTTCCGGCCCCCCAAGCCCCCCTCCGGCTCCCTTACCTGGCACGAGAGGCCGGGCGCCCTCCCCCCAGCTCCCCACCACTCACCCTGCGTGAGCCCGAGTGCAAGAGCCCGGCTGGCGCGCGACGCTGGAGCGGTGGGGCCGGGCCGAAGCCTCCGAGTTGGGCGAGCCGAACGCCCGGAAGCCGCCGCCACCGGCCCGGAGCCAGTAGGCGCCGCAGGCGGAGGTGGCGCTGCCGCCGCCGCGGGGTCCTTTTGTTCTTGCAGTAGCACCGAGCGTGGCCGGGACTCGCCGGAGCTTGGGAAGTGGGAGGAGGGAAGCGGAGGGGGGTGGGGAAGAGAGGGAGAGGCGGAGAAAGGACCGGAGGCCGCGGCTGCTAACGCGGCTCGCGGCGCTCGCCCGTCGTCGCCTCACGCATCCACCGGCGGCGGGTACAGCCGATTACGAAGGCTAGCGGCGCGCGCGCAGGGGGAACGGGACCACGAGGGCTCGCTGGTGGCGCTCTCAGTGACTTGTGCTACTGCCGTTGAGGCCTGTAGCTCCCGGGAGCAAGCGAAGAGCCCGGAGAAGAGATGCAGATAGAACCCCGATCCGGCCGACTGACGCTTCCTCCCCGCCCCGCGCTCCGGCAGTGAGAAAAGGAAGGAGAGAAGGGGCGGGGTCTGTGCGTCAGCGAAAACCCCGATGGTGGTGGGGGTGCGTGGTGACGTAGCCAACCCGAAGTCCCGCCCCCGACCCCAGTCGCCGGAGGAGGGGCGGAGCGTGACCGCGTTGCTGTCGCGCGTAGCCAAGTCACTGGCCTGGCTGCGGCCCCAGGGTGGAGCTGGAAAGGGCGAATCGTGCGGAGGATGAGGTTCTATTTTTAACCGGATTGTTCGCACTCAGCCTCCCTCCTTCCTATTTCCTCACTGAAGCCTGCTTTTTGCCATCGGAGTTCTCACGCTTTTTTATTGGCCCTTTCCTCCTCACTTCCCAACCATCCGTCCCCCACCCTTCAATAATTAGGGGGATTCGTCTAGAGAAGAGGAAAAAACTGATTTCTAGCTTTGAGAGGTTCTTTTTGCTTGTTTATTAAGCCTATACCCCGCCCCATTCACTCCCAACTGCTTTCAGTTCCAAAGTCCAGTTTGAGCTTTACCCTGACGCAGCGCGGGTAAGGAGCTGGGCTGGAGCCACTCGCTCAAGGTCACGGGTGGAGCTGCTACTTCTCGGCCCCGGTGTCTCCGTTCTGAACAAACTGTTTTGGCCAGCCTGTAAAATCCCTGGAAATTGACTGTTCCAGCAAAGCGGCGTGGACTGGGAAAGTACCACATGTTGTACTCAACAAATGGAGTAAGGGACAAACAAGTTAGACTTGAGGCAGAAATCAGAAAGGAGGACATGTTCGAGAGGAAGTTCAAGACGGGGGAGGTAGTATTAGGCAGGCAATTCATAAATGAGGCACAGGACCCCTCTAATTTGAAAGGGTGAGTTGAAACACTTAGAACCTTTAGAAAGCAACAACCGGGCTCTTCCCCGCCCCTTCCACCTTACCTCTCTCTAAGTGACTTTAGTTCAACTCCAAAGGACGTAATTGCTAAAACAGAAAGAAATTCTGATATTTTCTAGTAACCAGTAGCGCAATGAATAAATAAGTGATGTTTAGGGCATATGTTAGCCAATCATTAAGAATGGAACGAGAGGTCCCTTCAGTGTTTCCCAAATTCACTAATCAGAAAAATAATTGGGGGTAATTATTTAAAAGATTCCTAGGCCTCACCCCTGGAGATGGTTGTATTTTAAGTAATGCTCCATGTGGTTCTTCTTTATAATTTTGTGTATTTGGGAGAAACTGTTCTGGGGCTCCGTGCCAAAATTTCCAAAATTAAACAGTATCCTGCCACAGTAAGCAGAATACCTAGAACATTTAGGCCTATTTCTGTGGTCAGTTAATGTGTTAGATATGTTATATAGTTTCAGTCACTGATCCCATTCTCTTGAAGGAGTAGATAATTTAGTAAAAACACAGCAGCAACCATTTACCATTTTGGTGCTAAGCGTTATCCATTTAGAGTCTCTTTTAATGCTCACTGCAGTTCACTGAGATATGCACTGTTGCATCCATTTTATAGTTAAGTGAGTAATGAATGAGTAAAGAAAAGTGACCGGCTTGAAGCACTGAAGGACAGGGAAGATATGGAAATGATTCTTGCTGAGGAAAAAATAACAGAGATTCCCCTCCACTCCCAGAATTTTAGTTATTAAAAAGTAAAACAAGCTAATTCTTGAAGAAGCGTAAAGAAAAAAAGCCTAAGAATAATAAGGCAACCTAGTTACATAATATGCTTTGTAGAATCTTCTAATTCTTGTTCTCCCAACCATTTATAATTTTTTCTATAAGACTATTTCAACCAAGAATGTGGCTGATATTGAATCTAGTTGTAGCAAGCTTTTCTTCTAGCAACTACCCTAGCCATTCTCGAAGGGTGATTCCTAGACCAGCAGCATCACCATAATCTGGTCATTTGTTAGAAATACAAAATTTTAGGCTCCTACACCAGACCTATAGAATCACAAATTCTGAAGTTTGGTCCAGAAATCTGAACTTTAACCAATTTTCTGTGTAATTCAGATGTGTACTTGAATTTGAGAATCATTGGCTTACCCCTACCATGCCATTGAGTGGTATCTCTCAGATGCTCACACCAGGTAAAGGGAAAAGGTTTAAAAAAAAGATTTTTTTTCATATTATTGGTATAACAAATTATGGAATGTACTTCAGTGGAGTGGTTTCTTTTCCTCCCTTTGGTGTTCTAAATTTTCAGTTGGACTCTAAAACCAGCTATACAACACAAAATATATAATAGAATGCTCTTAATATAGTATGCAAAAGGTTTATCACTCTATGGTCATCAGAGAAGGTTGAAACCATCTTTTGTAAAATAGATAACAGAAAAATGAGGGAAAAAAGTGAGGTATACTCAAATGTGATGTTATCAATTAATGGTTCAAAAACACTTTGTAGAATTTCATTATATGGATGAGAAGTGGTTTTATGGAGAGTATAACCTCACAGGTTGATATGTTCACAAATTCCTTGTTGGGCAGGTCATAGTGGGTAGTCACTCCCCAGGCATATAACTTTTTTTCTTTCTTTCTCTCTCTTTCTGTCTCTCTTTCTTTAGATTTTATTTATTTTTAGAGAGAGGGGAAGGGAAGGAGAAAGAGAGGGAGAAAAACATCAGTGTGTGGTTACCTCTCAAGTGCTCGCTGCTGGGGCCTGGCCCACAACCCAGGCATGTGCCCTGACTGGGAATCAAACCGCAACCCTTTGGTTGACAGACAGGTGCTCAATCTACTGAGCCACACCAGCCAGGTCTGCGTATAACTTTTTTAGTAAAAGCTTTATCTTTGCCTTAAGCAGGCCCTGTCTATTATTTTTTCTAATCTAGGTTAACAAAACTTTGAAATAAGCATAAGCATCCTCAAGAGAGCACATAATTAATAATTAAATAATTAAAGTATCAGTGAATCCAATAATGAATTGGTTTTAGACCCATATCAACAAGTGGTTGGCTGAATTTTTCCCCCAAGGAATTGACAAAGCAAGTAGCAATTTATATAGACATTTTGGTAATTTTGAAGCCATACTTATTTTCAGTGAAAACAACTTGATTAAAGAATCTTCAAATAAATTGTGTGGATATCTTACCCAATTAGAGAAGACTTTTAAACAAATTCCAGATACTGTCAACAAAGGCATAAACAATTTAAACGACTTTTTAAATGAACAAAGGCCTTTATTATTTATGTAAGCCAAGAATTTATAAGGTGAAGGAAATTGATGAGTGTGTGTGTGTGTATATATATATATATATATGATACATATATATATATGTATATATTTATATATGATACATATACATATATATATGATACAAGTACCTCGTGTCTTCTAAGACACGAGGTACTTTAGTCTCGAACTTGGAGAAATCTTTGTTATTGAATAAACTAGGTATGAATGTTCAGTTTGTATTCTGAATCTCAGTAGTTAGCTCTGGAATTGGCTCTGTAACAACACTTTGGAGCATATTGTAACTTTGGCTCATGGGTGGTGGGTGGGCAAGAAAGAGAGGAAGAAGGTACATGATTAGGCAAGAACCCAGCCACTGGGATGGTATAAAGCTCTGGCAGTGAAAAATTTGTACTAATGGGCTAGCTATTGGGCAACAGAAAAAGGTCACAGAAAGCAGGTAGGTACCATCAGGGAGGTCAGAATTCAGGCAGAAGACTAGTAAGAGAAAAGTGGGTGGGGTGGGCCTGTGTCCTAGAGGAATGCAAGTTCTACGCAAAGAACCATGGCAAGTGCCTCATGTTTGTGTAATGTTTTTTATTTACAATATGTATTCAAAAGCATTAATTTGATAAATTTGTACAATAGCCCATTGAAACAGGTATCATCATCTCTCCTTTTACAGAGAAGACAGAAGCTCAGAGCAAAGTCATGTGTCCTATCCAATGACATATATTAAGAATCAGAGCTGGACATTTAACTCTAGCTTTCTGTCCCTTAGTTCTCTGTTCTGCTGCCTCTCCAGGCAGACCTCTTCCCCTTTTAATTTATGCCACGTACTTCCCATAATGATGAGAACCACCCTTTTACATCCTGTATATCACCCATCTCACTCAAAATTGTGACCTTAATGGAAACTATATTTAATTTCTTCTTACCTAACAGGCAACTCTTTCCGAGGTTCTTTTGCTGGCTCCAACTTTTCTATTCACCTCCTAAAAGTGACATTTCTTAAGTCTAGGTCTAGGTCCCCAGTGCTCTTTGTTTCTTTTTATTTTAATACTCACCCAAGGATATGTTTTTATTGGTTTTAGAGAGAAAGGAAGGGAGAGAGTGAAAGAGGAAAATATATCAATGTGAGAGAAACATTGAGTAGTTGCCTCCTATACACCCCTCTACTGGGCATTGAACTTGAAGCCTGACCTGGAATCCAACCTGCATCGTTTTGTATGGAACAACACTCCAACCAACCAAGCCACCTGGCCAGGGCTCTGTTTCTTTATTGCACATACTCTCAGAATGATTTTACCCACTTTCATAGATTTAAATGCTATTTGTACTCACTCCTTAGCCTACCAATGCTGATTTTTTAAATTTATAAAGATATTTATTTTAAGATTTTACATATAAACATTTTCAATTTAATCCAGAAATTTTTTTTCAACCTAAAGGTATACTGTATCATTGAAGAGAATTTCATAGCTTGCCACTACTATGGTTGAGTTGTGAATAAATGGCAGGACCTATAAATAGAGATGGGCTTATATTTATTCATTGTGCATCTTGGCTCTAGAGTGGCCAAGAGAAAGTTAGAACCTTGGAATCCCTGAACAGGTGCTTCAGTTATTGGCATATGACTGACTTATTTTTTCCTTTACTATACTTTATAATGTAATGACCAACTCTACTGTGAAACATAAATGTGTAGAAACATCTCTGCATATTTATTGTAAAGTTAAAAGTCATGAAACAAATTGAAGCAGTACAAAGAAATAAAAACATCAGGCTTCACCATTAATTAATTGAATAATATAAGATTGAAAATAAAAATCAGAGATTGTTAGGTCTGAACACTGTTACTGAAATGTGTCTAAGGTAGGCCTGAAGCTTTTGATGCTGGATAGAATGCTGCTTCGAGCTTCCTAATTATATAGCAGAAGGTGATGTCTTTGAAGAACTCAAGAAGATAATCGAAGTGGAGCCAAGGAAACAAAAGAATAGAAGGAGGTTCAATAGACACCACAGAAATGTTCAGGAATTTGAAAAAAATGTAGTTGAAGAGTAAGGGTTAGATTGCAACTACAGAACAGAAATCCCTTAGTAATGGTACAGCAGGGCTTCAGAAGAAATTCAGTATCCATCATTGGCATTGTCTTTAAAGAATGTTATCTTCTGGGGAAGCAACTTTCCTAAAGCCCAGTGCTCTCTTGCAAGCTCTGTGCATCCTGCTATGGGAGGATGATCCAGCTGTGTCTCCCCCAATTTCACACAAGAAGATCAGAGAAAAGAAGATTGTTTGGGTAGCTGCTGCTTGCAAATACCTGGAGATCATCTGGTGCAACCATTCTCATGGAGTAAGAGGTTCTCATACCCCTGGTGCATTTGTATCTACTCTTATAGTCTGGTCACTTCCTTTTAAAAAGACTTTTCTTCCCCCAACCCTTTTCTGGCTGAGAGGTTAAGAAGCAGCCTTTTTGAGCCGCCTTCAAAAGGAGACAATGAAATAAAGGATTCCTGTAATAGAAGTTAGAGTCAATATGACTTCTTCAGCCCTGGCAATCACAACTCCATGATTTCTTTGAGTGCTTATTTGAAATGAATGAATCTGTGTCACAGTCAAAAAAATTATAGTGTAGGGCATGTATTTGAGAGGTACATTCATTACTAGTATGTGCTGAAATGGAAAAAATATTAAAAAGTGCAAATTTGCATTTATTATATTTCTATAATAAAATACATGAGTATTTTCAGTTACAATATAGAAATATTAAACAAAAAACAGCTAAGCTCAAATATTTTAAAAGGGTAAAAAAACCTAGGAATTCATAATAAATTAATTTAAAAAATGAAAACTAACAACAATGTAATGGCATAGGGATTAAAGGTACTATGAAAATTTCATTCAAATAATACTATTTATTTTGTAATTTGTCCTTTTATATACCCTATTTCAAATCTTTATAATTATCCTTTGAAGTAGTGATGATTATGCTCTTTGACAGAGGTATAGCTGAAGCACAAGGAGGTAAATAATATATCTAAAATTATACGGTTGGTAATGAAGAGTAAAGTCAAATCCAGGTCAGTCTGACCCTGAAACACAAGTTCTTTCCAGTGCAGCAAGTGCCTTACCTGAGCTAGTTATAATTACAAAATTTTAGGCTTGGAGTAAAATTGAGAGGCTCCTCTTCAGCTTTCCACTAAGCATAGAAGTCATCTAGAAAGCACCTCAACATTCAGGTTCTGTGATAATACCACTAATACTGCTAAAGGATATGCTCACAAGCTAACCTGTTCCAACCTCCCTAAACTCATGTAATAAGATTTTATCTAGATTATTATCATTACTAGATCATAAAGACCTCAGAAAAATGTAACTTTGGTGTTTCATTTAGCTGTATTTCATGACTATTAAGATACCATTTGTAAAAAACAGCTAACAAATATTTTTAAGAACTTATTACTACATCATGTTCAACAGAGTGTCTATTTTATTGGCTTGTACTTGGATGTAATTAGGTGGACTCTTTACTACTGTTAACTCTCATTATCAGTTAGTAAATTATATGTCATATACCTCATCTGCAGTAGCCTAGTACTTTGCCACTTACAGCACATTTGTTTTTCTATTTTGGAGAGATGCTGAAAATGAGGGAGAAAGGGGCAAGACAAAACAATGACAAAATAATTTTGAGGTAGTATTCTTTCCTACAGTGATTTTATTATTCTATTTTTTTAAATTATAAAATATTGATAATATATGTATAGATTTTATTTTTATAAATTTCAAGCAACACATAATTTTAACATAAAAGTGAATCTCACTTCCAGTCAAGATGGCAGCATAGGCAGACATGGCTCACCTCTTTGCCCAACCACATGAAAATTATAACTAAATATAGAACAACCATCACTCAGAACCATAAGAAATCAAGTTGAATGGAAGTCCGACAACTACAGAATTAAGGAAACCACATCCACCCAGACTGGTGGGAGGGGTGCAGATGCAGAACAGGCTGGTCCTACACCCACATGTGGTGAATAAAATCTGGGAGGGATATCTTGGGAATGAGGGGTCCCAGACTCATACCAGGTCTCCCAGCCCAGGATTCCAGTGCCAGGAAGATAAGGCCCCACAACTTCTGGCTGCAAAAACCAGTGGGGATTGAGTCGGGGGAAGAAATTGCTGGAGCCCCAAGTAGTTCCTCTTAAGGAACCCACACATGGACTCACCTACTCAGACTCACTCACTCTGAGCTCCAGCACCAGGGCAGCAGCTTGAAAGGCACCAGTGGCATATAGGGAGAAACTGAAGTCTGGCATCAAGATGATCAGAGGCCATTGTCCCTTTGTTAAACCCTCCCCCCACAATGCCAGTAGGGTGTTGCCTTAGCTGAGACTCCATCAACCTGGCTAACACTATTTGACCCATCTTGGAGATCCCCAGAGATTCTGCCCTACCTAACTTGGGCCACTCAAGCTGCTTTTACCTATGAATGGCTGGTCTTGGCTCATGCTATAAAACTTCCTATATCCTATCAAATAAGCCACAGCTGGCTTCAGTGAGCCCCAGGCCCTGCACTAGCAGTAGCCAGATTAGAATCACATCTTGTCTTTACCTGTGAATCTCCAAGCCCAGCACAAGTAGCAGCCATCTCAGATTGCTTTATAGATCAGTCAGGGTGCCCCTGGCAAAACAGGTGGGGCTGACCTTGGCCTGAACCACCCAGGAAATCCCCAGGGCCAATGGACCTAGTGGACAGCTACAGATCACATTGGAGTACCACCACTCTGCCCCTGTACAGCCTATCCTCCACAGAGGATGGAAATTGGTGGTCAGTGGTCATAGCCATTCCTTGTAATTGACTGGTCTGGGCAAACCACTCCCATTGACTTGCCAATAGTAACCAAGGCTCAACTACAAGAGGAGGTGTACTTAGACCACAGAAAGGGCACACCTTGAGTATCCAGCTTGGATAAAAGGGGAGGCTGTGTCATTGGAACCTATAGGACACCCACTACATTAGGCCACACTACCAAAACATGGAGTCAAAGTAGCTCTACCTAATACATACAAAGAAACACACGGAGAATGCCAAAATGAGGAGACAAACATGGCCCAAATGAAAGAACAGATCAAAACTCCAGCAAAAGTGCTACATAAAATGGAGATAAGCAATATCTCAGATGCAGAGTTCAAAACAATGTTTATAAGGATGCTCAAGGAACTTAGGACCTCAGCAGCATAAAAAAGATCCAGTCAGAAAGGAAGTTTTCACAAATTGAAATAAAGAACAACGTACAGAGAAACAATAGTAGAGTGGATGAAGATGAGAATCAAATCAATGATTTATAACATAAGGAAGCAAAAAACCAACCAGAACAATAAGAGGAAAAAAGAATTTAAAAAAATGAGGGTAATATCAGCAGCCTCTGAGAGAATTTTAAAAGGTCTAACATTCACATCATAGGGGTGTGAGAAGAAGAGAAAAAGCAAGAAATTGGAAATCTATCTAAAAAAATAGTGAAAGAAAACTTCCCTAATTTGGTGAAGGAAATAGACATGCAAGTCCAGGGAGCACAAAGAGTCCCAAACAAGATGGATGTAAGGAGGCCCACTCTAAGACACATCATAATTAAAATGCCAAAGGTTAAAGAAAAAGAGAATCTTAAAAGCAGCAAGAGAAAAGAAGTTAGTTACCAGATGGTTGCCAGATGGGAGGGGAGTTCGGGAGAATGGATGAAGAGGTGAGGGGTTTAAGAAATACAGAAGTACAGATAGGTAGTTACGGAATAGCCATGGGGATATAAAACACAATCTAGGATATGGATTAGAACTGATACACATGACCTATGGACATGAACAATGGTGGGGGGATTGTCTGAGGGAGTGGGGTGTGCTGAGTAGAGGTGGGCAAAGGGGGAAAATCAGGACAACTGTAATAGCATCATCAATAAAATATAGTTTAAAAAATAAAAAATAAATGTGAGTCTCCTATTCAAGCCACCCCCAACCCATTCTCCTCTTCCCAAAGATAATCCTTATGTACTTGTCTCTATCCTTTTAAACCTGTTTTCTTTATTCATGTACTTATACATAATAAAGGGATCTTTATGGTTTGCTTGTTTGCATACATGAAATTAGGCTTTCTATATTCTGCAGCAGTATGCATTGGAAATGTTTCCATGTCAGTGCATAAAAATCTACCTTATTCATTTTAACAAATTGCAGAATATGGGTGTAACATAATTATGTTAATCATTATCCTATTGGTGAATATTCAGGCTGTTTGCATTTCCTGACTATGATAAAAAATGTTAATAAGGGTAGTAACTTATTCTGAAAATGTAGTGTATTCATACCAATTATTTTAATTTTAAAAACATTTTTCATACGAGCTTTGCCGTGCTGAAATGTCAGGCCTTGTGAGAATTAATTTAAGATACTAGATAAATCTTACTGACTTAACTGCCTATCATCTCTCACTTTTTCTTTTCTCTTTCCCTTCCCCTCTCCCTCCCTCTGTTCCCTCCTACCTTCTCTCCTTCATTCCATCCCTCCTCCCTCTCTTCCTCACTTTCTCCCTCCCTTTCTTCCTCCTTTCCTTCCTTCCCTTTTTCCTTCCTTACTCTCTTTTTAACTTTTGAAAAGATAATACAGCAAGTTTCATCAGGAGAGAATCAACCACAGTGTGAAGTCCTGTATCTCTTCTTCCCCATCCATAAGCTAATGATCATAATGACAATACGTAACATTGTTAGGCATTGATTAAGTGCCAGGCTTTCTTGTTAAGTATTTTACACATATTAATATTAACTTAATTCCCAGAGAAGAATTAGGAAGTAGACACAATTATTATCCCCATTTTGCTAGTGTGGAAATTGTCAGAGGTTTTCTGTTACTGGAAACTTGAGAGGACTTGCACATGGTGTACCTCAAAGGCCTGGGCAGTCAGTCCTTCTCCCTTGGGTGGTAAAAGAGAGCAATGCAGCTCATCAAGGCCCAGTGTTCACAGCTCCCAATCAAGAGCTGCTCCAAACTTCATGGGGGGGGGGTCTAATTCAAGGTGATTAACTTCTCTGGCTTACCCTGGACTTTTCTATTTTTAGCACTGAAACTCATAGGTCCTACTTAACCCCTTAGTTCTGGGTAAAACTAGATACTTGGTCATTCTATTCTGAGCAGTGTTGGTTTTGAAGAAAAGTGGGGAAAACATACCTGGAACAGGTGGATGGTAGCCCTGTCTCATAGTCATCAAGGAGCTTGGCAGGACCCACTCTGTGAACCATTGCCCGTAAATATCTTTTCATAAACCCAGCTACATAAATGGTAAATTTAGGTTGCTGATTTCCACTCTCTGAAGAGTCACCACGGCACCCTCCGTAAGATAGAAAGATTAAAAAGGAGAAAAGGCCTATCACCTGGGTTGCATTCTAATATTCAGAACACAAAGGAGGGTGAAGAGCAACCAAACTGTACAAACTCCCTGATAGCAAAGGTTCCTGGTTTGTTTGTTTTTCTGATTTTTAATGTCAGCCATTGAAGTGCAATGTCCTGCCTTTACACATAATAGGCCTACTAAATATTCAACTCTTCCTTGTTTCAACTGCAGTAGACAGTCCAAGCTGCTGCATTCATTATCTATTTTGCCCAGATTTATGACTTTTTTTTTCTGGTATGTGACCTGGAATTAACCTCATTATACCAAAGATGAGAAGGGTAAAAAGCCAGATTGCATTTTTTTCTTGAATAGTCTGACAATCTTGATATACACGTATTTAGAGTTGCAAATAAGAATGACTTTTTGTTGTTATTGTAAACTCAGTCACAAATTGCAAAAGGAATCAGAAAGCCAGAGACTGCCCTGGCTGGTGTAGCTCAGTGGATTGAGCACAGGCCTGTGAACAAAAGAGTTGCTGGTTCGATTCCCAGTCAGGGCACATGCCTGGGTTGCAGGGCAGTTCCTGGCAGGGGACACACGAAAGGCAACCATACATTGGTATTTCTCTCCCTCTCTCCTTCCCTTCCCCTCTAAAGATAAATAAATGAAATCTTAAAAAAAGAAATTATTTAAAAAAAGAAAGCAAGCAAGCCAGAAGCTGGTCATCTTTCTCAGGAGATGGTTGGTGCCAAGAGAGGGAATGATGGTATCATGACCATCCTTACAAAAACAAACACAAAAACACAGGCCTAATTGGTAAGATTTTATAAAGTCTGCTGTAAAAACTGCCTCATTTGAAAATTGCTCCACCTAAGAAACTGTTAAGATAAACATGCCTGTTCCCAGAAAGACAAATGAGAGTCCACTATTTTCACTGTGTTATATCAATTTAGATCTGAAATTATGCTTTACACAGCATGAAGTGGCTGAGTGAGTGACATCATTGACCAGAATTATGCTGATAGAAGTGCCGTGAAGCTCATAGTCACAGTGAGAGGCCATGGATTTTGCAACAACTTGTTTATTTTCTGATTTAAAACAAAAAGTAATTTTTATGCGCCAGGGGATCTAAACTATGAACAGTGTTCATCCTTTACTGGTCATCATTTTCCTTGGAACACACCATCCTGTGTAATCTGTAGAATAAGAACATCAGAAACTGACTTTGGGGAAATGGTGAGAGATGTGGCCCTGAAAACACTGGGGACACTTTGTCCCCAAAGCAGGGGTCACTTGGGAGGTAGACAGTGCTCTCCATAGAGACTGGTTGTTCTGAACTCTGATTAGAAAACTACAATACAAAATTTGCTACTTCATATTTTCTGATGGAAGAACTTAGATATATCGTTTAATGTGTTCTTTTTACCAAAAACAATGGATTTTCTGATTCCTCCCAACACGTAAATATTCAACATTGACTCCATAACTTGAAATTTGGTCCCACACAGTTGAGGGGGATTCGGCCTCTTCCGCAGTGGACGTTATGTCTTCCTGACCTCACTTCTTCATTCTTCATCGCTGTGTTCTTGACATTCTGGCTTCTCTGCTGTTCCTCAGACGTAATGAGCTCTCCCTCACTTCAGTGCTTTTCCACTGCCATGTGAACAGCTCTTGTTCCAGGTATCTCACTTTATTGACTTTCTGATTAAAGGTCACCCTCACAAGGGAGGTCTTCCCTGATCTGCCGTGTAAAACACCACACACACACACACACACACACACACACTCACACACAGCCTTTTACTATTCCTTTGTCTTATTTTATTTTTCTTCATCCCATTTTCTTATCACATCAAGCATAAACTTTTGTTTATGTCTCTATTAAATGTCTTTTCCCACTGTCACATAAGTTCCACGAGAGCAGAAAATTCATTTCTTTTGTTTCCCTGGCGCCCACAACAGCCCCTGGACCTCATAGATGTCCAGTGATACCATATTTTGCTGTGTATAACACAGTCTCATGTATAGTGCGTGCCCATGTTTTTGGCCCAAACTTTCAGAAAAAAAACTTTGGTTTTAATTTTTTAATTCAATTGTTTATTTCTATTTAGAAACAAAACTGATTGTTGTATTCTGGGGTATTATTTTCAATATGGATATCGTTGTTGCTTTCTAAAGTTACACTTTGAACACCTAAGCATAAATAAAAGATTTAAAAACATGTACAGGGAGATACAGAATTAGCACTGCCTATGTATAATGTGCATCCTTATTTTTCCCTAAAAAATTTGGGCAAAAGAGTGTGTGCTATACACGGTAAAATGCAGTAACTGGGAAGAATGAATGAGTGACGTGGTCAAGTAAACCACTCTGTTATTCACACCCAGTTGGTCTACCTATTTTTATGCTCCCACATCCTGAAGATTATGAATCAAGTTCTAAGGATCTCAGAAATTTTCAAGGTTAATAGGTTTATTTCATGTCCAACAAAAGACTTAGGACATGAGGGAGGGTAAACAGTAAGGTCTCCATTGCCTCCCACCTCTTTTCTTCTCCTCTCGTTCATCTTCAACTTTGCTTTTAACAACTTTTCGTGGTGGACTTATACAATAAAAGATAGGATATCCTTCTTTTACAAGAAAGAATTCTTAATCCTTAAAGATAGGATTTCCTAGGTTAAAATACAATAAACAAACGAAAAGCAGAAAACAGAAAAAAAGAAAACCATTATTTGAGGGAATTCGGGTGACAGGTGTTAATTCATTGCTTTGTCGTTTCTGTCAGTATTACTCAGGAAGCTGGAAGAAGGGTTTGAATTATGTGAGCGAGTCATCCCTGGAGTATTGTGAAGGCTTAACTTACTCAACACAGAACTTGGAGGCGGCCATGAAAGAAAGGAGGGGTTTCATGTTCTAACTATGTTAGAAAACAACCTTCAAAGGTAATACGATGTTAGGAAATTTTCCTCTTAGTCGCTTTACATTTCAGGGTTAGAGAAGGTGAATCAAAAACAAGTATTTGTTAATATATGCAAGATCTTTCCTGAAAAATCCTTATTCTGAGGGATCAAATTTGCATCATTAACAGAGAAGCTATTAGAAAAACAACAGCACTTCAGAATCACACAATAAAAAATTGTTTGGGTCCTTGCCACTTGTCCACTGTTGACTGTTGAAATGAACAGCTGTGAGCTCTGTGCTCACAGTTTTCACATGGCCCACATGTCTTCGGGGGAATCCTACAGTTGTTATTTAAACAAGCATGTCTTTGTCTTGTTGGGAGAGGCTTCTAATTTCATATTGTTGGAGTGATGTGATCCTGGGTCTGTGCTAGGCAATTGGGAGCATTTAGCACAGTTCAGAACACTGTAGGGACTAAGGTTCTCCCTTGTCCTTAGTAGCATCAGTGTGTGCCCAAGGAGAATGAACACATCAACCACCTATTCTGCAACACTGTTTGCCTAGTACCGTGCTCACAGTACCATGGGAGAATTTTTGAAAAATATGTAATCATGCCCATGATCCTGTTCCTGCTGCCTTCATGGCAGAATCATAGTTTCTAGAATAGGAGAAACCTGTTTATTTGTTTTTGATGACTTTGCTAAACACTGGCTCCAAAATTCCAACTCTGGCTCAGGAGTTCTTGTTCTTCAGGAGCTGCCCCACTGCTTTCAGCGTCTTTTCAGGTCCGTGTACTGTGTATACACACACCTTGACACATCAGTCTCCCTATGATAGAAGTTGATTTGGAGCAGATTGGAATTGGAATCGGAAGACACGGACTCTATGTCTGGTTTAAACCTTGATCTACTCACAAACAACAAGAATATTGGGGCAGGATGGTAAGAAGCAGGAAAAATTCTTTGGCAAGTAGAATAGGGAAACTGAGACAGACAGTTAAACAAAAAGTTTGTAGCCATCTAGTAAATCTAGATGCCATGCAGTTTGTAGCGACCTAGTAAATTCTTTCTTCCCTAAACCAAGAACTCTAAAGAGTAAATGATTTGTTTGCACTTTTCCTCCCTGTCCGGAGGGGAAATAGCTTAAATCACCCTGCTGGGGAGAAAGATAGCTGAAATTTAATTAGTGCTATCTGTGGACCATACCCAAGGACAGATGGTGTTAAAGGAATGAATCTCATTTTGGTACATCAGCATAAAAATATTTTTTAATTGCCTTTTTAAAAAATTTGTTTTATTTACTGATTTGAGAGAGAGAAAGAGAGACAAATATTGATTTTGTTGTTCTACCCATCCATGTATTCATTGGTTGCTTCTTGTATGTGTTCTGACTAGGGATTGAACCCACAACCTTTTACTGGGACAATGCTCTAATCAACTGAGCTACCTGGCCAGGGCACTGATGAATATGCTGTTGAGATTCTTCCCATAACACCTTCCTTAAACTCCCAGCCTTTAAAACCCCTTAAATTGAAGGTCCTAGCATGCCCTGTGCCTTTCCCTTCCTCCTTTCCTTTTCCCCACCAACAAGCATGTTTCAAACTCTTAGTTTGCAACCAGGGAGCAATGGGCAGCAGCAGCTTGTCCCAGTCTAACCCCCTGGCCCTGTCCCCAAGGCCCCCTTTTCTCTGACTTTTCAGTGAGCTAAAGCAGCCACCTCAAGGCTCCTTTCCTTCCCATAACATTTCCAGAGAGTCAAGGCAGCCCCGCTTAGACTCTCTGGTTGCTTCCAATACTCTAAGCCCTTCCTTGTTTCCCTGTTCCTAGCTTTAATAAATATCCTCTAAAAATCACCTGGACTCATATTGTGAAATCTTTCCTGCAGGAAGTCAAGAACCCACACATTACTGCTGGCCTGAGGTATACCTGCTGAGGGCCAGGTCCCCGTTCTGGTAACAACCCCTCTATCATAGAAATGTGGCAGAGAGCAAATGAGATCACGTATATAAAAGCAAACTGTAAAGACTACATATTAATACACAAGTAAGATATTATGTTATAAAGCCCTATTTTATTACATACCCCTCTTGATAAGGAAAACCTTCAAAAGCAATCTACTGCATCCAGAATAAAGTTTTCATGCATTAGTCTGTGATAAGAGGCCCTCTCCATCATGGCCTATCACTTATGTCCTCTATATTGAACTTATTCTTTAGCAATGCAAGCGTTTTACCTTTCCCAGAATAAAGCCTCACTTTTCCATATCTGTGACCTTTGTGAACAGGGTTTCCTTTTCTTGGAATGCCTTCCCAGTTATTTTAGCCAATTGAAATCCTAGTTTTTTAAGGCTCAACTTAAGTACCACTTGTTATACTCAATATTGTGTGGTAGATGTATGGTATGGTACATGCTTGGTCTCTGAAATCGGAAGCTTTCTTCTGAGTGAGTGAGAGTATAAGTGCTGATAAATGCTTTTCAATTCTTTAAAGTGTTTTAAATATTATTGGCATTCAATGCATATTGGGCAACAGACAGGATAAATACATTGACTCAGGATTAGAAACTTGTTTTATATATCTTTCTTTAGATTCTATTATTATGATTACATAATCATAATAATGATGATTATTATTAAGGGTTGATGGAACCCTTGGAGAATTCAGGTGATTTTTTTTTTATCCTTCCTTGGGAAAGATAGTCACAGAAATGTAAGTTTTTGTACCCGCCGAAGGATTTTGCTGAGTTCTGCACAAAACCTGCCCTGGAGAATGTAGTCACTTGGAGAATGGATTTCGTTTTCTATTTACTTTGCAACCTATAAAGTTCTTTCAAGTCTGTTACTTGTTTTCAGTCTCATAACAGTGGTGAGATGCATGTTATTTTGTTTAGAGACGAGAAACTTGTGACTTGGAAAAGTTAAGTAACTCGATCAAAGTTACGGAGACAACAAAGGTAGAACCATGCCTCAAACCCACATCTTTTGATGCCAAAACCAATGCTTCTATCTTTTTTACCAGAGCTAAATCTGGACCCTTGCTAGAGTATATACTTTATTTTTTTAAAGATTGTATTTATTTTTAGAGAGAGGGGAAGGAGAAATAGAGGGAGAGAAACACTGATGGGTTGCCTCTTGCACACCCCCAACCAAGGACCTGGCCTGCCACCCAGACATATGCCCTGACTAGGAATCGAACCGACAGCCTTTCAGTTTGCAGTATGATGCCCAATTGACTGAGCCACACCAGTCAGGGTTATACTTTATTTTTTATGTTTCTCCTTAGGCAGGAACAGTTTTGAAAATGTATTTTTTAAAACAAAGTCATGTCCTGGCCAGTGTAGCTCAGTTGGTTAGAAGTCATCACACAAACTGAAAGGTCACAGGTTCAATTCCCAGTCAGGGCACATACCTGGGTTGAGGGTTTAGTACCCAATCAGGGCACATGTAAGAGGCAACCAATCAATTTTTCTCTCTCATATCCATCTCTCTCTCTTTTTCTCCCTCCCTTTGTCTCTAGAATCAATAAAGAAAAAATATTTAAAACAAATGTATACACACACACATTGTTAAGTTCCACCCCAAAATTTAAAAAAACAAAGTCACTTAGGTTACTTTTTATTTTCAATATATCATAATTGATACCTTGTATATGTAATATGATAAAGAAAAAAGTGCCATATACGGCTCTATGAGTATACTTCTCTTAAGATGATCTTGTCCCAAATTGTGTAACTTAGGCTCATGGAAGGCTTTCATTGTTGGGGCTTACACCACTGATGTGATCATAGGAAGCACGTGGCAAAAAGGGTCACCAGTGTTTAAAATACCATTCAAATTCACAAGGGCCGCTTCTAGTTCAAGATGCCCAGGTGAGCAGACTCACTTATTCCTCTCTCACAGGACTAATTTAAAATGATATCAGAGGAGTAAGAAGAGATATAGCCCACAAAAATTAAAGGGAATCGAAGAGAATCATGAGCAGATGAGAAGAGGAAAAGCGGATGCTTTAAGTGGTTTGAGAAGAGAAGGAGGAAACCACACTCTAGAATATGAGAGAAAGGAACTACATGAGAGGAAGTCACCAAGTTGCCCTGTGAACCCTGGAGAAGCTTTGGATTCAGAACTGGAGCATCAGTCCAGCATGTCCATTAGCCAACAAGCAGAAGTTGTAAAACCAAAACACTCAGAGGAAGGGAAATTGTTAAAGAAATAACATCTCCAGAACTAAAGGCAGATCATTATTCAAAAGGTCCATAAGATAAATGAAAAAGTTTAAATTTAAAAAGGCCCATATTTAGGGGGATTGTTGTGAGATCTCAGAACACTAAAGATTTAAAGTGAGAATTTACATCCATAACATTTACATTAGGATGTACTTTAATAAAAAGAAAGTAAAAGCCAAGAAAGAAAAAGAGGTGGAAATACATAATAAAGGATTTAATCTTGACCCTTAAGAGGCCTGGCCTTTGTTTCAGCTTCTGGGAGGTAATCTCCAAACACCTGGAATGTTCTGCCTGATAGGAGTGTGTTGTTTGCCTGGGGGCTTTGGGTGAGCCAAATAGAAATAATGTGATTCAGGCTGGGGCCTTTGAGTCACGACTTGAGAGGCTGGAGACAATCTTTAGCCCTGTGGGTGAGCAATCATGTGTAAAAACGGAGCCTCAATAAAAACTTTGAATATCAGCCCTGGCTCGTTGGGCTCCGTTGGTTGGAGTGTCATCCTGGCCACCAGAAGGTTGGGGGTGTGATTCCTGGTCAGTTCAATCCCCAGAATCATTCCATGTTTCTGTCTCGCATTGTTTCTCTCTTCCTCCTGCTCTTTCTCTAAAGTCAAGAAAAACATTAAAAGATAAAGTCTGACTACCAGAGTGTTTGGTTGGCAAAGTCTGTACTTCTTGTTACCCATGAATGCTGAAAAAGTAATGCATCCTGACTCTGTGGAGAGAGGACAACAGAAGCTCTGAGTTGGGTGCTTCTTTGGCTGACTTCAGTCTGTAGTCTTTCTCTGCAATAAATCTTGACCATAGAATATCAATCATTGGGTTGGTTAAAAAGGTTGTTTTTTTTTCTGTTAAGAGGGCCTTAGTAGCTCTTAGTTGTCTTTAACTTCATTCAAAACAATTTTGTTAGATTGTATTGAGACAGCTGTCATATCAGCATGCATTAAAAAAGCATCAAAATCGGTAAATTTTCGTATAGCCATGTTAATATTGTAAATGGGAGAAAATAGAAAATTTTTTGGCATGTTATGCTTTTGTGATAGGGTAGGTCGGAACAGAGGAGCAGAAATGGCTGGAAGGCAAGGGCTTGCAATTTGGGCAGGGTAACCCGCAATCTGGCACAATACTGTTCCCCCTCCCACCAAGAAAAAGCAGCAAGACAGAGGGGCAGAAGAGCTGCTGAAGCAGCAAGTTAAAAGCACCCTTGAAGGCAGGGAAGAGCCTTTGGAGCAAAAGGCACAGAGATTAAGGCACATTGCATAACAAAGGCAGATATCAACTGTAAACAAGCTAATAAGCCAGCATTTCCCTGACAACCAGGCAGTCCCAGCAGGGGCTGCTGGAGGAGACTTTGCCTCTTATATGGCCAGAGGTGGGGAAGAGGCAAATATGGACAACAATAGCCCTCCTTGGTTGGAAAGCTGGGTACTCCCACTGGCTTCCGGGAGCTCATGGGATTCCAGCAGGGAGAGGACTCATAAACAGGAGGCAGGTGGAAACTCTCTGTTGGCTCTTGTCTTGTGGCACTTGGACTTGTGACTTTTGGTTGCAGGTGCAATTGGATGCTCGGGTCTCTGGCCCTTGCTCCCTGCACAGTTGGAAGTGCTCATAGGACTGGGGAGATGCTGGGCCTACCAGGGGTTTAGGCCCCACATGGTTGGAAGCCCGCTCCTGGGGGCAGGGTCCTATGGTGGGACTCGTGCCTCACTAGGCTCCAGCCTCTAGGACATGATTATCCAGTGCAGCATGACACATGGTTTCTGGACTGCGACATGGAGCCTGAGAGCAGTGCATCCCAGATCCTGAAAGAGAGAGCTGCTCTAAGAAGATGACATCTGAAACCCATGAGTGCACATTACAGAGAGGATGGATATCTGTTGGTAGGGCCAGCTTAAGATCCAAAAAGGACAGATAAGAAAGTGGAGGACTTCTGGGCATGGTTTTTCTTTGTGGTATTTTGGGGAGAAATAAAGTACTGGGTCTTGTAGGGGAGAAGGGCTCAGAACAGAAGTGCTCTCAGTGCCCCCAAATTGGGAAATGTTAATAAAAACCTGTTTCCATCCACACAAATGTTTGGGTCACGTATCACAGTGACAAATGGCCAAACCCCACGTGGCACAGTTACACTTCATTATTTCAAGAAAGGTAAAAACTCAACCGAAATGCCAAAAAGATTTGTGCAGTATATGGAGAAGGTGCTGTGACTGATTGAATATGTCAAAAGTGGTTTGCAAATGTTCTTGCTGGAGATTTCTCACAGGACAAATGCTCCACAGTTGGGTAGATAGACAAGTTGAGGTTGATAGAGAACAAATCACAACATTAATTGAGAACAATCAGTGTGAGAGAGATAGCCGACATACTCAAAATATCCAAATTAATAAAATTCTTGGTGAAAAAAAAATGTGTCATTTATTTAACAGAAAAAACAAAATGAACTTTTTGGCCAACCCAATAGATTTTAATGAAATCTGTGGGTCCTTATAAAGAACCATTAAACCTGAGCATGGCCTTGGCTGGTGTGGCTCAGTGGATTGAGTGCTGGCCTGCAAACCAAAAGGTCCCTGGTTTGATTCCCAGTCAGGGCACGTGCATGGGTTGTGGGCCAGGTTCCCAGTTGGGGGCGTGTGAGAGGCAACTGATAGATGTCTCTCTCACACATTGATGCTTCTCCCTCTCTTCCTCCCTTCCCCCCTCTCTAAAAGTAAAATGAAATGAAATGAAGTAAAATGAAATAAAATAAAGTAAAATAAGATAAAATAAAATAAAATAAAAGTTAAACCTGAGCATGGTTTAGAGAATCCCTCCAACTTGCAACTGACGTCACAAATTAGAGTGATCTTGTGTGGGCTGTGTTTCCTCTAAACTTGCAGCTAGTTTACTGCTTCTGAGGGATACACAAACAGAACTTGTTTAGGGGGATAATGAAACAGCATCCCAGGATGACAGTTGTGCAGCAGACCAGGCAAGGAAATTGGCCCACACTAAAACAGATCAGCAGGTTTACAGAAACATGTTTTCAAGGAAAAACATGGAATTTATTTCCTATAATAGCTGTTGTTAATGAAAAGTTGCAAGATATAAGGATGCAGAGGGACAAGCCTATGAATTTTAACAATGCAAAAAAGAATAACCAGAAACTCCAGGTAGCCCAAAATACTGTAACAAAATGTCACATTCCAAATATGAAATGATTTAGAACATGATTATTTTTTAGCAATTGGTGGTGTGTTAGATAGAATACTATTTGACCTTGCCATTGGTATATTTTCCTTTGAAATATAGGTAAGAGAAAGTAATCATTACCACTTTCTGCCTCAGTGGTAAATAAATACTGTGATTCATTATCATAATAATGTAAAATTTTTTTTTGTTGTTGCCAGCTTTTAAAATAAACTGATGCACAAAGCATGACTGAGAACAGAACACACTCTCTGCTTTGATGGTGTTA
Source organism: Artibeus jamaicensis (assembly GCF_021234435.1). Lineage (NCBI taxonomy): Eukaryota > Metazoa > Chordata > Mammalia > Chiroptera > Phyllostomidae > Artibeus > Artibeus jamaicensis. The sequence goes on along the minus strand of NW_026522030.1, from coordinate 35,545,398 downwards.
AGTAAAGATCTAGCTGACAGATGTTGGGAAATGAAAGGGGGGTAGGGGAGGAGGAAGGAACAGTAAGAGTACAAACACACTCCTTTAGCAAAATGAAGAGTCAAGAGAATCTATTAAAAATTGATGAAAAAATAAATAGTAATGACAAAAATGCAGCACAGTGGAAAAGAAAATGTTCTATCTGGAAGCAAACAAATAACCCAATTTTAGGTAATTTGTATACTCATTACCCATGAAAGGTAAAACAGCAAGACATTAGAAGGTGATGTGACAATAGATTTATGATCTCAATATGAGGAAATGATTTTTAAACATTTTCGAATTAACAAGCACCAACCTTAAAGGTTAAGGATTGATAACTTTGATTATAGCAAAGTTAAAAATATTAAAAATTAAAATAATAAAAAGGCAAGCCATAGATTTGGAGGTATTTGAAACATGTATAATCAACAAAGTGTCTATATCTAGCATATATGAAGAACTCATATAGCTCAATAAAAAAATACAATTCTATAAAAAAAAGGCAAATAGACTCAACAACCATTTTGAAACAGTATATAGCTAGTTGGTCAATACATATATGATAAGGTGCTCAATCTCATTAGTCATCATAAAGATGCAAATTAAAATGGCAAAGAGATACCCATCAGAGGGACTGAATTTGAAAAGAGTGAAAATAGCGAGGATTTCTGAGTGTATCACCTGGAACTCTCATACAGCCGCTGGTGGGAATGGACACTAGTTTAACCAATGTGGAAGGCAGTTTGCCTTACCTACTATAACTAAAGATACCACATCTCATTACCTAGCAATTCCTCTCTTAGGTAAATATCCAATGGAAATATGTGCCCATGTCAACCAGGAGACATGTAAAGAAAGTTTATAACAGCTTTATTCATAAGCCTAAACATTGGAACTAGCTAACTGTTCATTGAACAGGAGAATGGATTAATAAATTGTGGTATAGTTGTACAATTATAATTTTTAAAAATATTTATTTATTTATATATAGAGAAAGGGATGGAATAAGAGAGGGAGAGAAACACTGATGTGAGGGAGAAACATCGATTGGTTGCCTCTCACACATGTATTAGCTGGGAATCTGCCCACTACACAGGCATGTGCCCTGACCAGGTATTGAACCAGCAACCTTTCACTTTGCAGGATGGCTCTCAAACAACTGAGCCACACTGGTCAGGGCAACAGTAGAATTCTTTATAGCAATTAAGATGAACTACACAACTGAGTGTGCAAACGGCTACACTCTGAATGAATCTAGCAAGCATAATAATGAGCTAGGAAAGGCTAATGCAAAAGAATATATACTGCATGATTCCACTTACATATAATCCAAAAATAGGCCAAAATCATAGTATTGAGTGAAAAATTCTTGAATGCAAAAATATAAAGAAAAGCCTGGGCATGAACAACACAAAAGCCAGGAGAGAGTTACATTTAAAGGGAGTGAGCTATGACTTAGAAAGGCATATAGGGAGCTTTTGGAGGGGCTGACGCTGCTCTAGTTGACCTGGGTAGCTAGTGCAGAGATGTGATGTATTTTACACACAAGAGATAGGCACACACACACACACACACACACACATGTCTAAATAAAAATAAATTAGTGGTGTAAGGAAATTATTGAAATTATAAAAGTAACCAGTAGAAAAACTAAAAATAGCACCATAAGTGCTAAAAATTGAGAGGTGTAGAAGAATCATGTAACAAGCTAAATTCTCCTCTACAGTCTCAAGAAGTTAATAAGAAAATCTTCCTATAGACAGACATATTATTTAAAAGTAAGAACCAAAACAAACTGCAGAGTATTTTCCGTTCTTTATTTTCCATTTAAAGTCACGTGTATTTACTAATTTTATACTCAAGAAAAGTATCACTTTATATTTACGTTTTTATATTGTCAAGATATCTGTATAACTGGAAGCCCAGATTATAAATAAATGTGTGGGCAGAATTTTTGAGTATTTAGCATTGCCCTATAAATGTATTTTAAAATTTTTATGCAATGAGTAAAATGTTTTCAAAAATCTTTTCTCTGTGTAACTTTTCATATGACTTGTGAGAACTTTGAGAAGGATAGAAATAGAGCCAAAGATTCTTTGTTTACAGCAAAATCTCACATTTGAATAGTTTAGAACTTTGATACTGAGGAGAGTTTATTGTCCTGAGTTGATCTTTTATCTTTCCTGGCTCCATTGCATATTAAAGGCATTAATTATTAAACAACAAGGTGCAAAAGCTTTCATTAACCACCACCACCATGATCATCAGCCAAACAAACAAATAAAGAAAAGAACGTCTCTTACAACTCTACAAAACCCCAGCATTATGGATGTCTCCAAAACAATATCTAAAAAAGCAATATCCTCATCACCCACCCATTTCAAGGGTGTGGTAGTGTATTCAGGTGGAAACATAGCTTTTAGTGCCAGACATTCTCATGACTTTATCCCAGGACTCTTTAACAGTGAGAGGAAGACACTTCTAGATAATTTTAATTACTAATGGTAAACTGTACAATAATAGCAAAGTTGCTTTTCATTTAGGATGGCATCTATTTTCTTATCTACATTTTATTGATTATGCTATTACAGTTGCCCACTTTTTTCTCCTCTTTATTCCCCTCTGCCCTGCACCCCTCCTCCCACCAGCATTCCTCACCCTGCCTTAGTTCATGTCCATGGGTTGTACATATAAGTTCTTTGGCTTCTCCATTTCCTACACTATTCTTAACCTCCTCCTGTCTACTTGGTACCTACCATTTATGCTTCTTATTCCCTGTATTTTTTTCTCCACTCTTCCTGCTCCACCTCCCCACTGATAACCCTCCACGTGATCTCCATTTCTGTGATTCCATTCCTGTTCTAGTTGTTTGGTTAGTTTTTGCTTTTGTTTTCTTTAGGTTCATTTGTTGATTAGTTGTGAGTTGCTTGTCATTTTACTGTTCATATTTTTGATCATCTTTTTCTTAGTCAAGTTCCCTTAACATTTCCTATAATAAGGGCTGAGTGATGATGAACTCCTTTAACTTGACCTAATCTGGGAAGCACTTTATCTGCCTTTCCTTTCTAAATGATAGCTTTGCTAGATAGAGCAATCTTGGTTGTAGGTCCTTGCCTTTCATGACTTTGAATACTTCTTTCCAGCCCCTTCTTGCCTGCAAGGCTTCTTTTGAGAAATAAGCTGATAGTCTTATGGAAACTCCTTTGTAGTTCTCTTTTTCTTGTGCTGCTTTTAAGATTCTCTCCTTATCTTTAATCTTGGGTAATGTAATAATGATGTGCCTTTGTGTATACTTCCTTGGGTCCAGCTTCTTTGGGACTCTCTGAGCTTCTTGGACTTCCTGGAAGTCTATTTCCTTTGCCAGATTGGGGAAGTTCTCCTTCATTATTTATTCAAATAAGTTTTCAATTTCTTACTCTTTGTCTTCTCCTTCTAGCACCCTTATGAGTCAGATGTTGGAATGTTTAAGATTGTCCTGGAGGTTCCTAAGCCTCTCTTCATTTCTTTGAATTCTTGTTTCTCCATTCTCTACTGGCTGAGTGTTGATTTGAACCTTGGTTTCCTTCTTTTCACTTTAGTTCCCTGTACACTTTGCCTTATTTCACTTTGCATAGCCTTCACTTTTTTCTTTATTTTGTGACCATACTTAACCATTTCTGTGCACATCCCGATTACCAGTGTTTTGAACTATGCATCTGATAGGTTGGCTATTTCTTTATTGCTTCTGTCTTTGGAGCTTTGATCTGTTCTTTCATTTGGGCCATATTTTTTTTTGTCTCAGCATGCCTGTTACATTTTAAAATGTGGAGTCTTAGGTGTTCGCCAGGGTGGGGTAACCCACATGGCTGTGTTGTGGCTCTGTATATGAGAGAGGGGTTCGAGAGGGAGAAAACCTGCTTGTTCGCCTCTCAGCCATCTTTCAGCCACTTCCCCCGCTTCCCACAAGCAAATTGGACCCTTCTGGTGCTGATTTCCAGGTGTGTGAGCTTGTGTATATTCTAGGACCCCGTGGGTCTCTCCAATGAACTCTCCTGTGAGGCTGGGAATTTCTCCCACCACTGCCATTCCCACAGGATTTTTTAGTCAGGTTTTGAGGCTTTATTTTCCCATGCTGGAACCCTGGGTTGGGTGGTCTGTCTCACTCCCCAGTTATTCCTCCCGGTTTATCTGCATGTAAATGTGGGACTGCCAGCCACCACCTGGCCTGCTTGGTCCTCCAGCTGCCACCTTACCATGTGTCCTCTGTACCCTGGCTGTCTGTCTCCACCCCTCCTACCCATCTGAATGAATATTTCTTCTTTAACTCCTTGGTTGTCGGACTTCCATACAGTTCAATTTTCTGGCAGTTCTGGTTATTTTTTGTTTTTAAATTTGTTGTCCTTTTTGTTGTGTGAGGAGGCAAAGTATATCTATCTATCTATGCCTCCATTTTGGCCAGAAGTCTATTTTTAAAAAATAGATGGAATTTATTTTGTTTTTAAAGGTTTTATTTATTATTTTTAGAGAGGGGGGAAGGAAGGGAGAAAGAGAGGGAGGGAAACAATGTGCAAGAGAAACATAGTTTGGTTGCCTCTCATATGCCCCCAGCTGGGGACCTGGCCTATATATAACTCAGGCATCTGCCCTTACTGGGAATTAACCCAGCCATCCCTTGGTTGACAGGCCAGCATTCAATCCACTGAGCCATACCAGCCAGGGTGGCATCTATTTTTTAAGTTCTTTGCATTTATTATTTTTATATTAGTTTTTTTTAAGGCACATTTAGCCTGAAAAAGGCATGCAAATTTTCTTTCCTACAGTGCTTTATTTAAAAAAAGCCTTTGATAAAAATATAATGTAAACTAGACAAATATTATTCCAATATTAAGAGGAAGGAAATTTGAAAGTTGAAGTTCTACCCTGTTAGACTGACTTCTAGAAATATGATCAATTAAACTCTGAGACCTCTGGACAGTTATTATAACATTTATGATAAAATCAGAAATTTTTTAAAGGTGGAAAATGTTCTTGTTCCAACTCAGTAGCTCTTTTTAACTTTCTAGCTAATGTAGAGAAATAAATATGGCTGAATGTTCTGAGAAATCTGTTGACCCAAGGCAGTTAAGCAAGTCAATCAATTATTCTTGTAATGCAAAGCTGTTTTCTTTTTCTATTTAATTGTGGGTTTTGAAACTACTTTTTAGCATAGCACACTGAGACATTTGGATTTTTCTGCCTTTACAAATTTAGGAACTGTTTTGGTCTCTTTTCAGTTGTAAACTGTCCATCTGATCCTAGTGTCTAAGTACTGTTCAGTGTCAACAATAAAAAGACCAAGGACACCCAATGAACTCATTTATGACATGGAAGGGAGCCACCTAAATGTCCACTCTCAGTTCCGGCAGGTCACCTTGCCGCTGGTATTGTGTTGTGTTTTGGCTCACTTCTGTCCTTGTTTAAACTTTTAATACACATTTAGGATAGTTGACCCATGCTAAACGCATGGATTAGGGCTTTTTTCTCTAACAAGGGTGCATTTCAGTTCTGGTTTGTGTGACTCAGGGGACTGAGTGCTGGCCTGTGAGTTGAGAGGTCTCTGGTTCCAGTCCCAGTAAGAGCACATACCTGCCAGGGTTGTGGGCCAGGCCCCAGTTGGGGCCATGCAAGAAGCAACTGATCATTGGTTCTCTCAAATACAGATGTTTCTCTGTTTTTCCCTCTCTTCTCCTCTCTCTAAAAATAAATACAAATAAAATTTTTAAAAAGTTTTCATTTCGGGTATAGGATTTAGAAAATACCTAGTCATAGGTATGAAGATCAACCAGTGTTTTTTTTCTCATTTAATATTTATTTAATTAAAAATATATTTTGTTGTTTATGCTATTATAGTTGTCCCCAATTTTCCCCCTTTGTCCCCCTCCAGCCAGCCCCCCACTCCCTCAGGCCATCCCCACACTGTTGTCCATGTCCATGGTCATGCACCTACGTTCTTTGGCTACTCTATGCCCTGTACTGTCAATCAATTCATTTTAAAAACAGGGTGGACAAGTAACCAGCCGCAGGCACGAAGTTCAACTTACAAGTGTGTACTCTGAAATCACTTCTGAGTCATCTGTTTTTTCTGTTTGGCAGCCTGTTTAACAGCACATCTTAAGCCTTCCCATGTAGCCACGCTATTGGTAAATGGCTTGCCCTTTCTGACATCATGGATGAGAAAAGAACAACCTGATCTTCATCGATAAAATGTTTGTCTCGTGTGGTGAAGGGATATTTTGGAAAGTCTTGAGAAATTAGTTAAAATGCTTCTCTGTGTGTACATGCATGTGTACATATATGCTTGTTTTATGGGATATGTAATGATTTGTGCTTTAAGAGGGTGTGTTTTTCTCTCTTAAAGAGTTGGCAGCCAGCCTGCCCTCTCAGAAACGGGAAATTTCTTGAGCTAATCTGGACACGCAGGCTATGTTTTTACATCACAAAGCTGTAACTCTCTGTCCAGGCAGCCCTGCCAATTATCTGTGAGTATCCCCATTCAGCATAGACTTAAACAAAGTAACAGAAAAGCCAGATCTTTTTATTAGCCTGTTTTTCATACAAGCTTATAGGATTATTGTATATTAATATCACTTCTAAAGCAGAAAGGAGTTATTTAAAGAGATGACCTGATTACCTTGATAAAGAAAAGCATATAGCTGCAATCCATTTGTTGAAAATTTGGCCTTTGGTTTGAATGCAGGCTGGAAAATAAGAACTTTTGGATTTAATTCCAAATTTCAGGAAAATAAGGTTTAGGCCAAATGATTTACTCTTTCTATATCTTAGTTTTCCAATCTGTTAGAGAGGAATCAATGTATTGCATACAGAAAAAATAAAGCCTTGGTGATTGATTTGAAGACACAAATCAGTGCAAATGTGTTTGTTCTGTCTGAAGGGCTAAGTCATGTACCATCTTATCCCTTACTGCTTCCCGCTGGTGCCGGCCCGCACATGTAATCCCTTGTGGTCATCACCTTTCTCACACCCATCACTGTGACCAGCATTCAGAGAGAAATTTGGTGAAATTAACTCTCAGAGAAATTAACTACAGCTTAGTTAACCAGGGAACAGGCTAAATTAAGACAGAGTTTGTAAAAATTCAATTTTGTATTTTCTGAAGTATGAAGAGGCAGAATTTTCTCATAGGGCAAAAACATGCATGCATGAGGCTAGAATGACCTGTTAGAAGGAATCACAAGTAGAGAAGGTGGAGAGGCAGTAGTGTCCTCTTGTTTGAGGGTCTTTCAAACAGACATAAAAACAAGCAAAAATGTGGCTCCCCAATAAAGGCAGACAGATTGGTTTTGTCACTTTTTTAGAGGTCCTTATTTTTTTAAGGATTTTATTTATTTTTAGGGAGAAAGGAAGGAAGGGAGAGAAATATCAATGTGTGAAAGAAACATTGATTGGCACCCCAACCCAGGCTTGTGCCCTGGTTGGGAATCAAACTTATTTGCAACCTTTCGCTTTGCAGGTATACCCAGCCAACTGAGCCGTACAGCATGCTGGCGTGAGTTATTAGGCCTGCCACCAATTAGAGTGTCAACCTGTGTGCCAAACTGTGTATTATGTGTTGAGAATTCAAAAGTAAAAAAAGAAACAACTTTTGCTTTTAAGGTCTTCTTAACCTCCACGATAGAGAAATACATACAAAATAATTACGGTACTGTGTTATAAGTGCTAGACTAGCAGCAAAAACATGTGCTGTAATTACAAATTTTGCCTGGGGTGGTTGGGACTGAAGAAGAAATATTTGCCCTTGACCTTGGAGACCCAGTAGGAGTTAGGCAGGGTAGGTCATTCTAAGCAGAGTTCAGAACATGAACGAAGGCCTGGAGGAGTGGATGTTACTGGGAGATGGGAATATTTTAGAGAGGGGTAAGTATTTCCGGTTCGTATTCCTGCTCAGCGGCCATCCCTGGCTGTGCGATGTGGAACACATTACTTGGTGTCTCTCAGCCTGTTTCTGCATTTGTAATGTGAGGATACTATTGTCTATCCTGCAGAGTAGTGAGAATTCAGTGAAACAGTAAACATAAAGGGGCAGGAACTGTGCGGGACAGCGTAGATGTTCAGTTAATGGTCACTGTTACTTCCTCTCCTTGAATGGGCTGCAGCTGTTGCTGTGGAGCTGCAAATTGTTTGAAATATTATGACCTTATCCTGGGAAGGGTTTCTCAACATATGTCACCTATAAGATGGAAATCATACCTACTTGTTTTGTGGATTAGAATTACTAGTAAACCCGAGCCCAATAATGGTGCTAAAGAAACAGTAATCATCATCATCATTAAAATCATAATAACACTTCCCTGTCAAAGGCCAAAATATATGTATAATTTGTTCATACTCATAATTGTGAAGCTCTGTGTGTGTACAGAACTATACATTCTGCTAAACCAGAGGCAGAAAGTTACTTTTGAAAGTATGGTACTTCCCTAAAAAAGGTAATGTGTCAAGTTTATGGGTTTGTTTTCTGTATGAGCTGGTATAACTAAGTCATCCAATCATGTTTTTTGTTTTTATTTCTCTGTCCCTGTGTAAGGCCCTGTACCAGGCACCCAGTAGATGCTTTAAGAAATACCTGCTACCTTTAAAAAAAGGGGGGGGGCGCTTACTGGTGTAGCTCAGTGGGTTGAGCATGGGACTGCGAACCAAAGGATCATGGTTCATTTCCCAGTCAGGGCTCATGCCGGGGTTGCAGGCCAGTTCCCAGCAGAGGAAGCATGAGAGGCAACCATACATTGATATTTCTCTCCTCTCCTTCCCTTCCCCTCTCAAAATAAATAAATAAAATCTTAAAAAAAAGAGAAATACCTCCTACCTGACTTAGAAACTCTCTAACCGGTTGTCTCAAACACATTTTTTTTAAATGGAGGAAAACAATTTCAGATTCTAAAAGTTCCTTTTCAAAACCAAGTTTTCAAACAATCTGAACAGTTGAACATGGACAAATGCATGTGGTATTAGCTGGTGGACAGGATCATGCTGCTCCAAAATCTTTATTTGCCTGGAGCATGCATTGATTCAACCTGTAATTATTACTGTAAACAGTTGTTATATCTAGGACAATTATTATGACATTTCTAATAAGTATTATGGAGAGGTCAACCTAATGTTAGAGCAATAAACCAGGACTAGAATATCGTGAGTTCATGTCATACTAATTCTTCCTAGAACTTTGTTTGGACCAGAAATGGTAGAAAATCCAGCACTTTTTTAGTTTTTCAAGGAATCTTCTTTACTTTTTACTCTGCCCAATTGCTTAATACTTCTGAGATGTCATTTCTCCACAGTTCTTTCCAGTTTTAATGATGAGCACACACACTCTGACTTAAAATGTTGGAATACAGAGGGAAAAATCAGCATGGATGCACTTGAACTTCCTTATCACATAAAGCAGCTTCAACCTCAGGGTACCAATTATCTCTCCAACCACCTTCTAAGCAGACCCATGCCATGCCACATAAATCCTCTTCTTCCTTACTTTTGAAGGGTTGTGTGAAGAAGAGACTTCGAACTTGTCTTGAAAATTTATTCGTTCTTTAAGAACTTATTTGGTTCACATGCTAAATAGAAATTTGTAATATTACAAATTTAGCTTGTTTATTTGTCAGTAGAAAAGGAAAGAAAATATATCTAACCAACACTTTTGTTGCAATGACTGGTTTGGCTTAGATTCAGCATTTTTTTTTTGTCTGTTAGAGACTTTGAAAGTCTATTTCTTTATAGATTGGAGAACTAGGACGGTTAGCTGGGGATCTTCTCTGAGAAGCTCAATGGCTTGTTCCCACAGTTGTATTTACTTTCAGCTGAGATATTTGACTTTACAGGTGTTGCCTGTAGGATTCATAGTGATCACCGTCCTGGGCCTTCATGTTCCACTGTTCTTTTCCCCATTGTGTTTACTGAGTACCTGCCATGTAAAAGCAAAGGTGCAATCACGTAAGGAAGTAACCCAGTAGTAGATTGCCAAACCACAGCTTTTCAAATATTCACTATTTGCAAACAATGTTTTAAATGGCACTTAATTTTTTTAAAAAAAGAGTTGCTGGTTTGCAATTTATGTAGTTAATATGCTTGATGAGGAGATATGAACAAAAAATCCTTCAAGTTTGTTAGTTTAAAAAGGAGAAAAAGTTGTACATATTTATTGGAAAATGGTTACATAATATGGAAGTCTATAAAAATAAGAACTGAAAATTCTTTCTTCACCACCTAGAGTAAACTGTGTTAACTACTTTTATTTCATTCCAGGCCTCTCTTTTTCATGGATAGTTCTCACACATGTAGAATACCTAACTTTTGAAATCAAGAAGTGTTAGCATGTCCACTCTTAAATAGTCTTTTAAAGAGTTACTTCCCACATTCAGTTGCTTTGTAATTGAGTACTTTTCAAAATGAGTTTTGTGGTAATTGCCCAAAAACATTAAAAGAATACATAGTTTCAAAACACTTCTATTTAAAATCATCTTCTGAAGAACATAAGGTACACACAGTAACCACATGATTTTAGCACGGTGGGTTGAAAACAAAACAAAAATAGTTATTCAAATGCTTTATTGCCGCTATACAAAATAAGAACAAACTTAGAATCCTTAAAAAAAAGTCAAACTAGGTCCCCAGGGACCATAGAGGTACCATAGCTGACATAAAATAAGGTTCTTATTTTTAAAAAATTGAGATATACTTGACATGTAACATAACTATAATTTGTTTCAAGTGTACAACATAATGATTTGCTGTTTGTATGTTTTCATCTTAACTTTTTAAAAAAGATAATAAAATTTAAATTTCTACATTTAAGTTCACTCTATTTTTTCCTAAACGTTTGCCTTCTTATAGTGTTTTTTTTTTTCCTGATGAACACAGGAGATGGAATAAGTAGGTAGCATACAAATGTCAAGAGAAAACCTCTGAACTAACTCAATGAGTTAAGTTTAACAATATTTTTCTTCCCAGGGTAGAGTTGAAATTTAATATAATAAATATATAATATCATATTTTCTGATAGTAAAAGTTCTGGTTCTCAGGGCAGACAAAAATGTATCATCATTTTAATAGATTTCCACAAAAAACTGACTTCTATGGGCTCCATCACCTAACACACTGGAGAATACTATGATGGTAGCAAGAACTCTGCACTGAAATCTAGAGAACTGCTGTTTCTCTGAAGTGAACACTGAGGTAGACTAGGTGGTCTTCCAGGTTTCTTTTCAAGAACACTTAGTTCTTGTATTTACTTGCAAATCCTTCAGTATCCTCCTTCCACCTGCCCCCCACAGAATGAACAAAATCTACTTCTATAAATACCAATATACTAAGGAAACCAAGTATTGATCCCATTGCAGATAAGGATTTTTTGTTTGTTTGTTTGTTTGTTTTGCATCTTCCAGACAAAAGATATATCCCAACTTAAGAAAAAAAATAGCATGTACATCTAAACACACAAAACTGTAAACTGGGTCTTTCAACTTTAATTACAAGAACATTTATTCCTTTATTCTTTTATATTGTAAATTTTACCAGAGAATTTAAAATGTTATGGAATTTCATTAAACTGAAACAGCAACATAGCTATTTTTAAATTCCTATGCATTTTGTACCAAATTTGTGCCAAATAGTATATTTGTACCAAAATGCTACAAACTATGACTACGAAGTGCTTATAGTATCACAGGCTTTGTTTTCCTGTGGCGTGGAATGTCCCCATGAGAGTCTTAGGAAAACATGAGGTTTTCTTCTTTCCCCCTTTCAAACTGAAAGCAAAGTACAACTCATTCAGGACAGATTGATATCTGTGGGAATCATACTTTTTTTTTGAATCCTACTTTTTTTGTGTTGAAAATAATCAAGGAAGAAGCTTTAAAGTAAAGTGAGGCAAAATAATATTTAAAAAAAATGAATAGCCCTGGCTGGTGTGGCTCAGTGGATTGAGCGGCAGCCTGTGAACCAAAGGGTTGCTGGTTTGATTCCCAGTCTAAGGCACATACCTGGGTTGCAGGCCGGGTCCCCAGTAGGGGGTGTGGGAGAGGCAACCAGACGTTGATGTTTCTCTCCCTCTTTCTTCCTTCTCTCTAAAAATAAACATTAAAAAAATGAATAAAATGTGCTTCTTTTTAATTTCTTTGACCGGTGATACTAGGAGCTGACTGTGGCCTATCTTGTATTTCTTCTGTCTCTCTTTCTCTTTCTTTTGTTTTGGTGGTTGAGAAAGGTCAACAGTTGGTTACCCTCTGCATTGCTGAAGTGATCAAGTGTCGTGTTCTGTACTTATAGAAATGTAAGTTGAATTCACTGGGTGTTCAACCTGAATTACTATTAAGTCATTCTATACCAATGAGTGACTTTTACACTGTAGGGTCATAGATTGTATTGTAGCTCCATTTCTACCCCTAAATATTCAGGAAAATATTTAGGTGATTATCTGAAATGGTTAAAAAAGAAAAGCGGAAGGGGTTGCAGGAACAAGTATAAAGGACACCTGGACAAAAACAAGGGGGGGATGGAAATGAGAGGAAAGTGGGGAGGGCGGGGGGATGGGCTGGGATGGGCATAAACTGTATTTGAACAATTAAAATTAAAAAAAACACAAAAAATAAATAAAACAATTTCATCAAGAAAAAAAGCTTCCATTTGCAGAGCTGAGAAAAGTAAGCTAAAACTGAATGATTAGACTATTTTTCTATAAAAAATACTAGGCACATTCATTTCTTACTACCATTATTATTAAAATATATTATTTATTCATTTTTAGCAAGAGGGAAAGGGAGGGGGAAAAAGAAGGAGAGAAATATTGATGTGAGAGAGAAACAGCCATCAGTAGCCTCACAGACACACCCCAACAAGGGGACGAGGCCTGCAACCCAGGCCTGGGCTCTGACTGGGATCCAACTGGTGACCGTATGCTTCACGGGCCGTATGCTTCACCGGAGCACGCCCAATCAACTGGGCCACACCGGTCAGGGCACATTCTTTATTGTTAACATAAATTATTTGTTTGCATAAATATATTCATTGTAAAAGAATCTCAAACCAGAAATGAACAACAAAACAGATTGCTAGTGGCACCTGAAGTGATTACTATAATAACATTTTGGAACCTAACCTTCCAGTCTTCTGAGTTTACTAAATGAATGTATGTAGCAGAATTCTTAGTCATAAAGTCAGCTAGTGAATAAACCTCTCCTTTCTTCCTAGGTGGAGGGTTTATTAACTCTATGTTTATGAAACTGAAAAGAGGAGTTGCCAGGTCTGGGCTACCATTGGGCAATCCTTAAATCCATCTGTTGCACTTGGAGGATCAGTTAAGTTTTGGCCTCTAAATTTAGTGTCCAAGAAGAAAGATAAGTCAGGTCATCTCTTTTTTCTTAGAGAGTAACTGAACCCTAAGGCAGACATTGGGGGAAGGGAAATGGATAAGTGCTTAAGGAAGTCAGAAGAGCTCTGGTCTGGTCAACGGTCAGACTAAATTTAGACCCTAATCACTGTGTGTGGCCTTGGGTCAATTGCCAACCTCTGTGGGTACAGGTTTTCCCATTTATGAAATAAAGGGGAGATAGGGGAGAGTGTCGGGTGGGAGAGATTTCAGAACTGTCCAAAACACGGATTCCTACTTAGTTGGAAAGATTAGACCGAGAAAGAACTACATTTCTAAATTGGGGAGGTGGTGGTGGTGAAAAGATGAGGAGGAAAAGGACCTTAAAAGTCTGATCTCATTTAATACCTTCACTCAGGATCTAGACCTGGGCTGTCTAATACGGTGGTACCCAGCCACAGGCAGCTCCTGAGCGTGCATAGGATGCCGTTCATCTGAACTGAGATGTGCTTTAACTGCAAAATGCACTCTGGATTTTTAAAACTTAGTACAAATAAATGTAAAATGTCCCTTTAATAATTTTAAATATTGATTTAATGTTGAAATGATAGTGTTTTGGATATACTGAGTTAAATAAAATATAACCATTTATTTTACCTGTTTCTTTTAAATTTTTTTATTGGCAAGGAGGAAATTTTAAATTGCCTATATGGCTTGCACTCTATTTCTGTTGGGCAGTGCCGATCTAAGACTAATGCCAGCGGCATACACGTTGGAGAAAAGTCCAATCACTAACTTGTACGTGGGTATGGGAGATGTTCCAACTGTTAAGTGTGGTCTAGTAGAATGAGTGTCATCAGAAACCCAGATCTTTCATAGACAAGAGAAAAGCAGAAAAATGGGAGTGACTAAAACACTTGAAGGTAAACAATGATAAACGTTTCCTGGTACATATGACTATGAACTTCCGTATGACAAAAAGCAGTTCAGAGCTCGTCTGACTGCAGGGACACATGCCAGCGTCACCCCCATTTGCAGTGGTTGATTACTTTAGCTGAGCCTTTCTGCAGGCAGCTTGTAATAAATAGCTGCAGGCAAGAAAGCAGGGGCGGGAGATGGGGAAGAAACGGACCAGTTTACAAAGCTTGTTCATAGACTTTATAGATTGGCCTCGTGAACGAATGAGATAATACGTGTCAGTAAGTGATTACGACTGCCCTGATAAACTGAAGGCATTTAATAAATAGCAACTTGTCTTCCTGGAAAATTTCCTTTACCTCATACAGATGAATCATTTACTTCCAGAAAATAGTGCACTAAACTGTAGCCTCAGTTCAGTCCTAGTAATTAAATTCAGTTAGCCAAGTAGGATCAGATTTCATGGTAACATGGCAGGAGGCAGAATAAAACTAAAAGGACACTGAAAATGTCCTCAATGCCATATCCAATGGCTTTTCACAGCCTTCCCCCTTCTAAACTTCAGAGCACCTCCTGACAGGAAAGTACCTTCCTTTCATCATTTTCTTCTCCATTGCCTTCTGTGGTGTGATGTCTGGGCTCTCTCACCGCCAGACCCATCTTGTCAGGGACACAGCATCAATCGAAGAGCCAAGGTTTGTAGGTTGCAATGAAAGTTTGGGTAATAGTTTGTGTAAAGTGCCTAGAAGGTTCTCAATAAATTATAGCTATTAGTATTTTTTATTGCTTTTTACTGAGTTTTTTTTTTCACACAATCCCCTGAACTCCTCTCCTCTCCATATACCATAGTATTGTAGCTACTCCTTTAGTTTCAAATATCACCTCTTAGGAAAGCTGCAAATGTCATATCCAAAAGCCTCTTTGGAGGCAGAGTATAAGCATTTTCAATGTTTTCTGGGCCTAGGCATCTGGATAACACCCAAATGCTTTCTTTCTTCCAAATCTTCCTGTTTTTAAGAGCCCTCATGTCAACACACTACTTCACTTTTGCCGGATGCGGACCCATAGATGTATGTCTGGGTCTTCCCACCGCCTGTCCTCACAGCCTTGCACACCCCCCAGCTCTGTGCACGCATGCAGGTCAGAATGCTACAAATTCCCGCGTGAGCTTAGTGTGTGTTCATGTGGAAGTTCCAGGACACCACGGAAGTTATATGACTGGGTCCAGAGAACTTTTTTCTTAACCACTTTATTGAGGTGTGATTGCCACACAAAGAGCTGTACCTATTTAATGTATACGAGTCTTTGCGGTTCACAGAAAAGCAAAAGAGATGGTCTGTGGGCAAGTTTTAGGGGCGGGGCACTGGACGGGTCATGTCGCCTCCCTGTCTCAGTTCCTTCACTGGTGGGATGAGCAACCTGGACTTCATCTCTAAATGTCCCCGTGCCAGGATGCTGAGACGTTAGAAAGTGACAGGCATGTAGAGGAAGGCAAGGGTCACATTATTCTTTTAAGTTTTCAAATAAAAGGATGTTGCCCAAAGCAAGAAAATGAGAACAGATTGGTGTTCTCAACAAGTTCATGTTAAGGGTAAATTTCGATAGCTGTAATAAATCTGCACTGTGGGAGTGAAAACTTACCATCCCTGAGAAGTGCCATGTACTTGCTACTATTTTTGTTGCTGAAATTATCATTTATTGACCATAAATTATATGAGTTATTAATCAGAAAAATCTTGTTGAGTTTTAATGTTATGGATGAAAATATATGGTTTATTTATTTTTAAGGATAATGCAAATACTAATAAGTGTCCAATGTAAAAAATTCAAACAATCAAGAAAATGCAAACAAGACAAAAAAAATCACCCCAAAATATGATCATGTAAATATAATCATTTTTGAAATTTTGGTTAGCATCCTAAGGTATATGACCTTACATAAATTAGATCAAACTGTAAATGCTGCTTTGTAACCTGCTTTAAAAAAACCTCTTTAATATATTATAGACATATTCTTTTCAATAATGACTGTTAATCTTTGGTAATGGCCATATTCCATTGTATGGCTGTATCCAATATATTTATTTACTCCTTTCCCGATGGACATGTAAGCTTATTCTAATTTCTCACTATTATGGACAGGACTGTGATGAGTGTCAAACCATATCTAAGCTTGCAAACATATTCAAACACATTCAGATAGAAAGCACAAACTCGGTTTCTTAGTCAGGTAATTAAGAGGCAGTCAGTAAACACACTTTGATAATCAGATTGTCGCTGCAATGACCCAATTTCTGATTTGCAAAAGATTAGTGCATTGTAATCATTATTTTCCACTTAATCACTGTATCTAAAAATTAATTTCATGCAATTAGAGATGGAAAGGTTATATAAAGCATTTTTTCTCAGCTGAAACAATCATAGTTATTTCCAATTAAATCATTCCTGATGCATGTGATAAAACATGTACTGGCTTCTCATTTCATCTGAATATGAATTTTATTGTCATGCATCTTAAACACTCTTCTTTGTTTTACAAAGTCAGTAATACTTTTGACTTGGGCTGATGCCATTGGTTTTTTGTTAATCATTGACTGTATAGATTTTCAGGGAGGTCATGGTTGGTTGAATAAAAACAAAAGACAAACATTTCTATAAATTTTAAAAAGTTTAACTTAAAACAATCCCAAATTCTGAACAGATTAAAGCAATGTTATGAAGTAATTCTAAAAGAATACTTTCTGAATGAATTTGCATAATGCTTGTTCTTTTTCCCTCATACCTCTCTCCAGTGTCTGGTATCTAGGGGGCACTTAATAAATATTTGTTGAAGAAATGACAAATGAGTGAATGAAAACACTTTAATTCACTACTTAAATATTGGCAATGTCTGGACCAGTAGAGCCAGTTCTTTCAACAGTTAAAATAATCCATATGCATCACCTTGGAACTGATTCTTCTATACTTATAGAAGGTGAATGCCTTCCATCAAACATAACTCGCCAGTTTTATCATTCTCAAGGTCAATTGTTTATGGAAAACTTCCTGTTTTAGTACAGCCTGAGAGCTAAGAATAATTTTTAAAAACATTTTCAAATGATTGAAAAAAATCAGAATGTGATTTTGTAACAGGTGGTTACTATATAAAATTTAAATTTCTCAGTCTATACATAAAATTTTATTGGAATGTTGCCATGCTCATTTTTTCATATATCACTTACAGCTATTACTGTGCTACAATATAGAGGTGAGTAATGTCCTGTAAAACCTAAAATATTTATCATCTGGCCTTTTATAAAAAATGTCCATCAACTCCTAGTTTAGGTTTGTCTTAGCTGGGGTTGCTATAAGACAATGCCATAGAGTAGATGGCTTACAAACAACAGAAATGTTTCGGATGCTGGGAAGTCAAGATCATGGCACAGGCAGTTTCGGTGTCTGGTAAAGACCTGCTTCCCAGTTCACAGACAGCTATCTTCTTGCTGTATCCTCACACAGCGAAACAGGTGAGTGCCTTTTTTTATAAGGGCACTAATCCCATTCACAAGAGTTCCACTCTCATGACCTATTCACTTCTCAAATGCCCCATCTCCTAATACCATCGCATTGGAGGTTAAGATTTCAACATGTGAATTTTGGGAGGCACAAACATTTATTTTTGGGGTGCAAAGGTGCATGTTGTTCACTCAGCAGCTGGAAGAATCTCTTGGGTTGCCAGCCTCATGGAATGCTAGAGCAGTATACTTAAATAATAGGTAATTGGCAAGGAAGGTCAAGGATATATGACCTACTTTGTTAACAACTTGAAAAAACATAGTGGTAGCATATTTTCTTTACTCTTTCCTCATCTCTAATTGAGAAAACCAATCTTATGCAATGCAGAATGTTATTTGAAAACACACTAGTAAAGTCTCTAATGCCAGGATTGCTTAAAACCTCCTATTACCAGGACCAATAGCTCACTTTTGACTTTCCTGCCTTCCCCATGCCTCCTTTCCGGGCACCTTCTGCCTCCTGGTCTTCTATAGTTAAGACAATCATTTTCACCAGGTTTCTGAGTAAAATCAAAGATTGTATCAGGAAATGGACAGTTTGATTATTGTTCCTGTTAAACAAGATAATTATAACTTCAACTGGGAGAGAGAGGGAGAGAGAGAATATTTTTATTGGCACATATTTTCTATCCCTGACTTTATCTCACTCATCTTTAATAATAATAATTATTCCAGGCTCTCCTCAGCAACTTTAACATGGATTATTCTCCAGCAAAACAGAACCAACAAAGCAATCTATCTATCTACCTTCTATCTATTTATTTTAAGAATTGGCTTATGCAACTGTGGGCTGGCAAGTGTGCCCACACACCAAGAGGCAACTCAGAAAGAGTTCATCGGCCATAATTTCATTTACTCCCAGTCATTTGCAAGTAACTTTTGGAAGTTTCTCTACCCAACCTGCCCCAGTGAACGCTCTCTTTTCTCCATGCCTGATTTACAGATGCAGGATGAGAGTGGGCATCTGGATGTACATCAGGGAGGTTTTGTCATTTGATGGTAGAGTCAACATACATCCCAGTGTTGGCAATGAGTCAGTAAGTGCTGTGAAAAATGGCAAAGAATCTAAATCTCATGGTTGTTCACGTCATTGACAATACAATTGCACGTGCTGAGGGAACTGCTAGAGTGGGCTCTTCTCTCTTTACTTGTCTATACCATTCCCACCACTGTGTGTTTGCTGTGGCCAGAGTTGGTAGATAAATCATCATGGTGTCTAGAAAAGAAACCATGGCCCTAGAACCTCACTATAATCACAATATCAACCAATATTTGTTGAGCACCCAGTCTTTGCAGGCACGGTTTGAAGCACTTCATATATAATACCTCCTTTATTTCTTTTACCAACTAGTAGTAGAAAGTGATGCTTTTGAGTGGGGAAGCAGAGCCTCAAAATGGGTAAGTGATTCACTCAAGGTCACTCAGCTCATAAGTGGTAGGCGTGGGATTCAAACCCAATTTTTTTTTTTGCCCTGGCCCTACTTCTTAACTACCTCACCACTACTGTCTCCCAGGAGGCCTCATGGAATCTGGGAGGAGGTGAAAGGGTGGAATGTGGGCTCACAGAATGAAAAGAACCTCACAACATCAACCCTTCTCATTGCCCCTTCCAGAAAGAACCCCCCCGAATGTCATCCCTGACAAGTTGTCACTTTGCTGCTCCTCAGATGCTCCTGGTGACCTGGAACTTGTTGTCATGTGAGGCAGCATAGTCCATTTTTAGATAGCACTAATTGTCACCCAGTTATTTCATATTTGGAGCATAAATGACTTCTCTCCCTAACTTTACCTGCTTGTCCTGCTTCTGTTTTCTGGTGCTCCACCAAGTAAGATTTTTCTTCCTTTTGATGGGCAGACCTTTCAACATTTGAAGCTCTAAGGGATTTTGGAACAGTCTCCTAGTTCATCCTCCTTTTTCTACTTACAGGAGAAATGCAGGAATAAATGCATTTTATTCTGTAAATGTGATAGTCCTTTGCATTCATTTATGTGAGTAGCTTATTATTTGTGCCTGTTAATCCAGAAGGACATAATTATACATATGAAAAATTAGCTTTGTTTTAGGGTTTATTTAATTGGAACAGTCATTGCACCTCTGTGCCGTCTTCATTGTTTATTATTCAACTTCAGTCAGCACACGGGCTCGGCACATGGTCCTAGCTAGGCCCTGGTGTTAAATAAACTGAGACATCATTTATCTCTTCATAATTTAAAAACAACAAGAGAGGAATGAACATGTGTGAAAAAAATACTTTTGTGGAGATGGAGTACTCAGATGTAGAGAAAAGGAACACATGGTAGTTTTTGGTGTCACAGGGCAGATCCTGAAAGAGGTAATGATGCTGCTGGTGTGTGAAGTGTGGGAGAAGTGTGAAGCATGAGAGACTCGTGAGGATACATTTTCTGTTGGTGGAATAACAAACTAGAATAACTTTGGCAACAACTTACGGTATTTCTAGTTTCCTTTGAGGAAGCATAAAGATGACAGAGTATATAGAAGTTGACAATATTTTTGTTAGATTAGGCATAATAACTGGTTATGGAAGTAGTAAGTTTGCAGTTGTTTATGTAATATTGTGTTCTTGACAGAAATCTTCAAGAGGCCCAGATACTTCTGTGTTTCAGCAAAACACTTGAGTTTTGCAAGAACTATTCCATCTTTAGGGAAGTCTTGTTACTGGGACTGACTCCCTTTTGCTTGGGAAGGAGTCTCCTCCCCTTCCTCTGATGTGTCTGCTCCTGTGTGTTGGAGGGTGAGTTGGCCAGGCCTGTGACCTGGTTCAATCACTTGCCAGTCACGTGACTATGGGAGAAGACTCTTCCTCTTTTGAGACCTCAATTTCCTCATCTGTGAAGTGAGGGAGTTACACTAAGGTTCTTTCCAACTCTGAAGGTCATAAGTCTTTCTTATTTTGGTATAGTGTTTCCTGATATATAAAGTCCTAGTACACACATAAATGGCCCATTTCTCCTTGTGACATCCATGGCGTTGTAGATTGAATTATTGGTTGCAATTCTTCATTCCCTTTTCCAGAGCAATTATACATTCATACCCTCGCCAGTGTCTTAGGATGGGCAAAATATACTTCTCTGCTTTTTGGCTCTAAGCTTGGTCATGTGACTTGTTTTAACCAATGGGGTGTTAGCAGATGTAACATTGGCAAAGGTCTGAAATATGCTTGTGCATGTCTTAGGTGCTGAATGAGAGGAACTGAACCTAAACACAGACCCGGCCTATATACAACTCAAAGCTTAGAGCCCAGTCTACAACAATTGAATCCTCTCATTCAGGCAGGTATAAAGTGAAAAATAAATGCTTTATGTTTTTGCTACTGAGATTGTATAGTTGTTGGTTTTGGAGGGTTAATTAATCATGAAAGTAAGACATACTTAATATATAACCTGGCTTAGATCTTTGTTTTCAATGGACACCATGCACTCATTTATTTAAAATCCTACTAGGTGTTTATATTCTGTCTTTTACTTTTTTATATTATATGTTTTTGTTATGTGTATTTAAATCAAGACTTTCATGCCCTTTTTGGCCAACTATTTAGTTTGGTTCGTATTTTTATTTCACAGAGATGTGAGTCACTAAGGTAAAGATGTTTGTGTTATTTGATCTGCTAATTATATTTTTGAGTGGGACACCAAGCCTCAGCTGAAATGACTTCCATTATTCTGGTCAGCTATCTGCATGCAGAATTTGGGTGTAAACGCACACCAGGTGTCCGAGCCATTGAACTGTGTGGACTCTTTGTTCCCAATGCTGACTCTTAGTTCTCAGCTACAAACTTCATCTGCAATGCTTAAATAGCTGACATTTATTTACAGCTACCCAACACGTGGAAAGAGTTGCAGCACAGGAAAAGTGGAGTCAGCAGTCGGCAGTCTTTGGGATTTGAGAGTTGTGAAAATTAACGAATTCTTATCATGCTGTGTTCCAAAATTAATCTGGCTTCTGCCTGCCATGAGGTGACATGGTTTATTGTTATATGGTTATTTAAGGCACAGCATTTACCCTCCACAATTACTCTTTTCCCTTGCTCTTCCATTTAAGATCAAACAAAGCAATACCCTGTTTATAACCTCGAAAGCTATGAGCTGAGATGCCCATTAGCTTTCCAAATACTCACTTTTCTGCCCAACCAACTGCTGGTAGATGCTTTGGAATTTGATACTTTCACATTGTGTATCCAACATATCCTCAGGCTTGCTTGGGAATGTGGATAACATTTAAAATAATCCCATACACTTAAAGAAAGAAAACCCATGCTGTGGTCATGCAGAGTTCTTTTGGAAAGATTGAGTTTTATTTCATCTATCATGTTATTTGATTAGTATCTCCATTAATATTCCATGAGCTTTTCAAAGTTGAGCTCAGAACATTCAGTTTATAAACTCTTTTTGATTGAGTTGATATAAAAATAATTGGGGATGGAAGGGAATTTAAAGTGAAACTAATCAAGGAAAAGTATTTCCGGTCAAATGTAGGTTTTGCGCTTATGTTGTCTTTGATAATAAAGAAGAGATTTTCACTCTGTAGGTGGTGGTACAGGTCTCTCGGGAATGACACTACATTCTTCCCTATCTGAGTAACAGTTTGAGGTAGAAGACAGGAGAGGAGAGAGTCACTTAATTCTTCTCAAGGGACACAGGAATACTTGCCCAGATCATCTGGAGGTTCATAAACATTGAATGTGACTCTTTTAATACTATCTGCTGTTGGAATGGCACAGCAAATGTTTTAGTCAAATAATGCAATAAAAATAGCAAACCTGGCATAATGGAAATAAAGTCATAGCATGGGACCTTCAAAACTTGTTTTACAATTTATTAAGCACTTTCACATTTGTTATTGCATTTATTTCTCAAAGTCTTCCTGTGAGTATAGTTATTATATGTATATATCAAGTATCATACTTTTAGATGTTATCTTGCAATTAATCTTTACTTTGTCTCTATATGTCTTTTCTGCCCTCATATCAGAAGCTGCATAGAGGACAAAGCTTTAGGTTTGAAGCTTTTTGATATACCTGTGCAGTGCCCATAACAATATGACTGCAGCTCAAAGACTAAGGGGTTTGTCAAAGACCCCACAACTGATGAATTGCAGACTCAGAGCTTAAAACACTTGCATAGGCTAATAATCTTTCCACCATGATAACTGCTTCCCTATTATCTGCATAAACTCTTATAAACTTATTGCAATCTGCATAGTATTTTATATAATATACTTTGCATGTTATATTATGCTATGTGATTTATATGACACTCATATATGTAGCTATTTTAGTAACTTGAACTGAAGATGTTAATAGTGTTCCATTTTCTCCCTGAGTGGATACTACTTGGGGATATAAAGAAAAAAAAAAAGCAAGTTTTCTCACCCTGAACATCTTTTTATTAGATGGGAAAATTGGGCAGACAAGAGCTACAGAAGACTTTCTATTAATACCTGTGTGTGTGATCTGTCGGCCCGGAATGTTATGTTAGAGAGGAGTTTCAATATTGTTATGCAACTAATATGAAAAGGAGATTCCCTTTTCTTCTTCCAACTTCCCCAATCCAGGATTTTCAGGATGTCACCACACCTGCTTTCCAAGCTCCCAGCATCGTGTGGTGGGAGGCTGAGTGAAGGGTCCTTCAAATGTGAACAGTTTGTCTATAAGGTGTCCCTAAATTTTGCAAAGGAAAATGGGGAAAGTTTTTCTAAACTGTTGGCTCTCACTCCTTTCCTAAGTGAAGAACTAAGTCATTGTAAATAGTGTATTAAATTAATTACAGTTGGAAAAATGTTGTCAAGCTTGTGGACTCCTTGGGATTGGGGAGGGGTGTTTTTTGTTTTTGTTTTTTTGCCTTCCAGGCACAGTCATATTTTTCCATAAATGTATTCAGAAAGTACCCATGAACTGGTTTTGCTTCTACTCTCCAGCATGTCATTGGCATGGGACTTTACTGGCTCTAAATTTCCCTTAAAATAATGCAGCTGTGAATTCAAATTTCACTCTACACCAGTGCTGCAAATGAGAATCTGGTATCGGAGAACATCTATTAAGTCCATCTGTTCTTATTTCAAAAATATAGTTTTTATGGTCTTTTAAATAACAAGCTCTCTTAATGTACTTAAGCCTTCAGAGAGGGAGAAATGCTATGGAGGAACTGTCCATAATTACATATCACTTATTTATCTGCCTATTATCTCTCTAAAAGTGAACTTAAGGATTAGGAGTCAGCCCCGGCTGGTGTGGCTCAGTGGATTGAGTGCTGGCCTGCAGATTGAAAGGTCTCTTGGTTTGATTCCTGGTAGGGCACATGCCTGGGTTGCAGCCCAGGTCCCCAGCTGGGGGCATGCAAGAGGCAATGGATAGCTCCCACGCATCGATGTTTCTGTCCCTCTCTCCCTCCCTTCCCCTCTCTCTAAAAATAAATAAACAAATAAATCTGTTTACACAAAAGAATCAGGAGTCAATGTCAACAAAAGATTATGTGGAAACAAAGGGAAATCATGTCTGAACATATACCTGTCCAGCATAATATATGATTCAATTTATTGACTTTTGATTTATACCTACCATCTCAAAAAACCTATCAAATGTGCAGACTTGCTGATAAAAATTTAGCATTTTGGGGTTGGAAGAGACTATAAATTATCACAACATTTAAAGAGCATTTAGTGTTACAGGAATAAGAGTAGAGAACTTTCAATATATGCTTCCCACTCTCACAATGTCTTATCCATAAAGGAATCAGCATATGGCACAGTGGTCATGAGCCTGGGCTCTGAGCCAGACTGCTTGGTTTGTGTCTTAGTTTTGTTCTTTTTAATAGCTGTGTGACTTTGATCAATTTGCTTAACTCCCCTTCCCTTGGTAAAGTAGAGATCTCATTAATATCTACCCCTGGCTTATTAAAGGAGAACCTAGTTGAGAATGCAATAAATCTAACAGCACAGGACAAGGACGGTTATGTTCTATCACTGGCATCTTGTACACATGCACTACCACTATCTCGGGACTCTCTAAACTACTGGGAGTAAACTCTCAAATGCCCCTTTGTTTGTGCATCATTCTCAGGATTCAGAGTCCCAGATGGGAACATTCAACTGACTAAGCCTAGGTCATGGGCCTGTACCAGAGTGATCAGTGGGGAAGCACAGGATTCTGTGGTCCTTTTGGCTTCTGTAGTAAAGAAAAAAAGGGGGGGTTACTCCCCAGTGCTTGTCTGCATTAGATGGGCATTCAGGTGCTGGTAGTTCCCCCCACCCAAAAGACAAATATTTTTTTTCTTATTGCACTGTTTTTAACTTTTATTCAAGTACTTTTTACATTAGGAGTATTTAATACTTTGCCATGTTTGTTGATTATATTTTTCTTTAATTTTTTTAGTCATTGTGGCAAAGTAACCTTTTAAGAAAAATGATCCCAACCTGTTCTTTCCTGCAGGATCTGATACAATTGACAGAGCACTTTTTAAATTTTCCCCTTAAACAAACCCTGCTGTCCTAGCCACAGTCAATTTCACTGGGGAGTGTATATATAGAGGGAGGGGGGTTTGTTACCCTGAGCCATCTTTGTCTCTTCTCTGCCTGACAAGGTCACTTCATGCAGTGGGAGGGATCAAAAATTCACCCAAATTCCTTCTTGGGAAGTTAAAAAGGTTAGCTGAAAAAAGGAGATGGACCATTCAAGCTTGGTTGCAGTCTCTTGTGTCGTTTCTCCTAAATTCCTGAAAGCCTGCCACATCCCCAGAATTGGGAAGACGGATGAACTAGGAGGGCTGTGTAGCTAATGAGATATTTCTTGGTGGAGCCCAAATTATTATGCATCTTTGCAGTAAAGCTTTCTAATAAAGATGGTTTGTGAGTGAGACTTTTTTTCTAGAATAGTTTAGGATTTTCATCATGATTAACCTCTTTGTGCTTAAATAACTTAAAAGAAATGGTGTTCTAACATGGATAATTCTTTGAAACACCTCCTATGATAGGTATTTCTTGGTAGTCAGTTGCAGAATTTGTTAAGCATTGCACTGTCAAAAAGTTCTTCCCTAATGAATACCTTAACATGCTCTTCTTAACTGGCTCCTCCCAGGTCCAAGCAAAACCCCTTATTTCTTGCTAAAGTGTCCCACAATTCTTACTAATTAGCCTTCCCCATATGGAGTTAAAGTTCTTTCTTCTTCAGAAAGCCTCAGTATGAGTGTCTGCAAAACTCTGGAGAGAGTGTAGTTGAACCTTACATATGACTTAGATGAAGAAATGGGTGTAATGCCAACAAAAATGAACTTCCATATAAAGCCAGGTTGACAGGCTGGAATCATAAAGAGAACCAGAACATGTTTTCCAAAAGACTCAGTGGGCAAATAAATCCATATTTCCAAATCAATACTTTCCAAAGCTCATGGAGGAAAATAAATACTAGTTTCAGGGTAATGTGGTTTTCCAAATTTACTACTTACAATTAAAGTCTGTAAGTAGTCCCCAGTGGTGCTTCAGAAAGATTCCTGAGTGTGTTCTCATCAACTTTATTCTAAACTCCTAGGGCACAGTAATATTTTCTTCTCTATTTATATCAGGAGAGACACATGCATAGGAAATTCCCCTTCTGACATACACATATCTTGAATTGAAAAGGTAAACTTCTCAAGGCTTGGTGAACAATCTGAATAGACCTTTCCCTCACTGGTGGATGTATCTCTTAACTGCTAAGCTACAGATCCTTGTTGGGCACTAGAGTGATGAAATGCACACATACAAAAGGGCCACTACTGTGTACTCAATGAACAGTCTGGAAATACGAGTTCTTATCTAGACTAAAAAGGAATTTATCTTTTCAGTGGATTGTCAGTGAAATATTGCCTTCCAGGCTGAGGACCCTAGAGGTTAGGGTCTAGGGACCCTAGACCCTAACAGTTTTAACGTTTTATTTTTCCACCCAGTTGTCCACACCCCTGCTCTTCCCTTTAGCTCAATCACTCCTTCCTTCTCCTGTTGTCTTTATTATCTCATTTTTCTCCCTGCCTCTTTTCCACCCCATTTCTCTTCTCTCTTTAAAACTTGGTCTAATCTTATGCAAACTTGTGATATTTCAGTCTCTCAGCTTTTCAGAACTGGATTATTCCTCTTCTCAATGATTACTACTTTTGTTAAGTGTTATTATGCTCTTTTTCCATCAAAGTAAAAACTTTGGAATTTGTTTACTTTAAATGTTATTTTTCTGGCATGAGACTCAGCTTAATAGCTACCAAAGTGTTTAGATAAAGGGATGAAATATCAAAGTAGAACTTCAGGGGAGTCTGCTTGGAGTTCTTGGGGACTTCCATGTGTCCTACAGTCCCATTTCCTTTGTCCTTCATATAATTCCTGGAATCAGTGGGAATGTAGCTTCGAGAAGCACTTGATTTCCTCTTTCAGAGCCTTGGAAGCCTTAAGTTCTTCTGAGAGGAAGGAAGCACCTTGGGACAAATATTGGAAGAGGGTGTCCAGACACAGCAAAACTGAGCCAGAAGTTCAAGCAGACCCAGAGAGCCAGGGAGGACTGGCTGCTGGAACAGTGTTGTTTGTTTAGCTCTGCAGAGATCTGAGTGCAAAGATCATTCTCAGACTGGAGAACTGATCTGTAACAACCAAACTCTGATGGAATGAAGCTGCCATTGTCTAAAAAAATCTGTGTTTAGGATGCTAATCCAGAAAATGTACAGATATGGTCCTGGTATTTTGAGTATCCATCAGCATTTTTGGGACACGGATCACAGGAAGACTGCTTCAACCATTGCCTCTAGATCCTCTAGATGTTCTCCAGAGAACTTCACTCAGACTTGGCCTTTAATACTCCCCTCCTGTCCCTGCTCTGGAAGGCTGTCCCTGACCATTCAGTCCTAGTGCTCCCTCAGACCTTGTTTTTATGAGATCTCCCCACACACTCATTGCCTTGTAGTGACTTTTTCATCTGACTTTCCCTTTAGGCCATTAGCAAGATGAGGGTACAGACTGCACATTAAATTGCACATTAAACTGTGTCCAGAGAGCTGAGCGTGTGCCTGGCACAGAGTGGGTGCTTAGCAGATAGTTGTTAAATGAATGAAATTCATTCATTTATCAGTAGACAAAGAAATTTCTAAGTCATAGACCCCAGAACAAACTTCTGCTACTGAGATGGAAAAAATGTGCTTCTGAATTCAAATACTGTTTGAGTTTCTTCTTAAAAGAAGTCAACAAAGTCGTAGAGTACTATAGTAGAAGTGGATGGAAAGTAAAGGAGGGAGATGCTGACTCATCCCCTTGAACTGGCAAAGGATACAAACATGCCAGACAATGGGGAGAAAACATCCATCTGCCCATGGGAATCAGTGAAACAAAAGGGTGCTGGATAGATACCCTCCAGTCTCTCCTGTGCTTACTGGGGATCTCAGTCTCTTTGTATTCACCAAGGCTTTACATCTTGGGACATTTAAGCTTGGCTCCTCCCATTCTTTCTAAGGTAATAAAACCAGGGAAGAAATACTGGGATGGGTTCCAGCTTGTGCTGTTTGGTGAGAGCTATGGGAGTACATGGGACATTTGGAAATTTACAGAAGTACAAAGTGGGGAAAATTGGAATTGGAAAGCAGATGAGGTGGGGCAGGTGACAGCTGCTTTTTCCTACAACCCCTTTTTTCTGTATTGTATGAATTTTTAAAGTTATCTGCATGCATTGTTTTATAAATGAATAAAATATATTTATTTTTTCAAAACAAAGTAGGATGGAGAGAGCCATCTTGGGCATGTAGGACAGTGGGAAGGAATGCATGAGTAATAATCGCACTTTGGAGAAAAGCTAGTTTCATGCCTGGCTTAGTTCCTTTATGATGACATTGCTACTCTGGCAAGATGAGTTGGGCACCGCATAAAAGGCACACTTAGTCAGTGTTCCTGGGCTTGGTTCTACATAATCCAACCTCTCTGCTCCACGTCTCAGTCACTGCTCCGGTCTCTTAGCTCTGTTAGCTGCCAAATCCAGTGCCCATTTACCTTCTTTGTGATTTGTGAGTTTAGCTTTTGATCTCAATTTCCTCTCCAGTAACATTTCATTTCTTGTTCTAGATCCTTAAATGTTCACAGTCAGTCTCTCAAGTAACAGCTTTCCTCACTTGCCTTGGCTTCCAGGTTGTCTGTTCCAGATGCTTCCCCGTGAGGAAGTCCTTTCTTGTCCTAGTCATGCTACAGTACATACAAAGCTGAAAGGACCAGAGGAAAGCCAGAACAGTCAGTAAGACAAAAGGGATCAATCCTTATAGTCATGCCAAACTTCCTTTCAAGGCCTATCTCCTTTCATTTCCTAGCTGTGTGACTTTTTGTAAGTGACATGAACTTTCTGAGACTTCATTTCTTGATCTGCTTGTGGAAGATCCTTACCACTACTAAATAAGAGCTCAACATCATCATTAATATTGCACCCCATTGCAGCAGGGGTATAAGTTTACACACACTGTTTCTTAAATGTGCAATGACAACAAAAACTATGGAACCTTTTTTCTATTATAAATCAGTCTGTCCTCACTGAAGAGCACCCTTCAACCACTCCTGCCCAGGTAGCTGAACTTGAGTGATAAAGGCAGTTTCCGTTTCATCAGATGCATTTCATTCAATTCTATAAATAAAACCATGTCTTTAGGCAGATTCTTTATGTCTGTTGGATAAAATGCTCAGTTTTTCAGATTTCTACTTCCTCCCTCTGCTTCCCCCCACCCCAAGATGGCATGTGAATGTGAGACTTAAGTGACCTCATGGAGGGGAGAAGGAGAGGGGATCCTTGGTGTCCTTTGGATCCTACTGGTCTGTTCTGTGTCATGGCTGCTCTGGGCCGCAGTGGTATGCTCCACAGTGATTGGTAGTTAATCTGCTGAGTGGGAGAAGACGTGATCTATAGTCTCTGCAGACTTTTGTGGTATGAGTAGTCCCACCTTGGCCTTTCAAGCTACCGATATAACATCACTAGATGCAGATTTGGGAGGGAGTGATATAAATGATCTCAAGTATAAGATATAAATGATCTCAAGAGCATAGATAATAGTAAAATGTAGTAAAATGACTATGGAGTGACAATTTTGAGTATTTAATTAGCTTTATTTTTAAAAGAATGTATTGAATTTTAAGTTTAAATAATTTAATTTTGAATAATTGCTGTGTTTAATAAATTGCTTGCAAAATTTCTGACAATTTGACAGATTCCTCTCTGAGCCCATGAGCCAGCTCCGATCCACCACTGGCAGATAACATCACCTGCTTTGTCAAAACAACTTCTGACAAGCTCCTAATCAGACCCTCAACTAAGTTCAATGTTCCCTTTCAACATCAGCTTGGGAGAGCTAAATTTAGGCCTACCCCCTGCTAGCCACAACCAATGATGCAATGTCCTCTCAAGAACTAAAAAAGAAGCACAGAAGAAGCTCCTCTGCCCATGGCCTTAACCTTGACCCACATAACTCACTCCTCCCAGTAGAGGTGGTCAAATATGCAGGATGTCAAATTCCCTTAAACTCTTGAAGCAAATTCACTCAATGGCTGATTCACAGAAACTCATTTCACCAAATGAAAAATTTACCAAATTTATTTTCACTTTGTTTTAATTGACTAGTTTTCCTAATAGCATTTTAAGGAAGAATGCTAAATTGGATCTTCTGCAACAGCTGGAGGAAAGAGGCCAAAAGAGAGGAAGTTTTGTTAAATGTTTGTCTAGGAGCCCACAGCATCACCTTTCTGCTACTCATCTATCAGAGCTGCTCTCTCTGATCTTGGTGGCCTCTTCTTTCTCTGGAGTCTTGGTTGCTTCCTTCTCCACTTCGCAGATTCCACAGCCCAACCTGCCTCTTAAGACCTGCGAGTGGTCATAGAGAAGAATGCTGCTGCTCTAGCTTTTTTACTGGATGGTTGTTTAAACCAAACAAATTGCAACAGAGATTGGCAAAAATAACAAGCCCAAGAAAGTTCTGGAGATTGAAGTCAGCACAAAGGATTCCTCACAGTGCTGGTCTCTATTTATATAGCAATCTGTTAGTCTCTTCTTACTCACCTAGGCATTTAGAAGTGTCAGGTTCAAGTATCTGGACTTATAGGTACTGGGAAATCACTGAAGGCTTAAGTAAAGGAATGCCAAGATTTGATTTGGTTTATAAACTTAACCAATATGTGAGAAAAAGAACCAAAAGGTAGAATTGGTAAGCATGAAACTTTTTAAGAATTCATTGGAATCTGGATGAAAGATGACAGCCTGAATTGAATAATAGAAGAGACGGGATTATAAGAGCCCTTTCCCAGCCAGCCTAACTGGGTGGACTCCCATCATATTCTTTAACATTGTGCCCTATTTGTTTTCTTCTTAGCCTTTGTGGAAATTTATAATTTCATATTTATTGTTGACTTATCATCTGCCCCTTCACTTTATTTCCCAGACTATTAATACTTTGAAAGCTCTGTGGGGGCAGGCCTGCTTTATTTCCCAAAGTGTTCTCAACATCCAGTGCAGGATGGGCATGTAACAGGTTCTCCTCAAACATCTGTGGAAGGAGGGTGGAATTAAGAAGGAAGAATGTTCCTCAGTGGAGGAAGCTTAGCTATATTTTTGGATAAGGGAAAGGTGCTCATGGAGAAGGAGGAGTAGGAGGCCCAGAGAAGAGATGGTAAGAGATGGCACAGGTGCCAGGAGAAGCAGGGACAGACAGGAAAGAAATGAAAGTAGATGAGTCAGCTTTGCCTGGGAGAAGGGTTCCACTTCTGACAGGAGAAAAGGAAGAACAAATGAGTATAGAGGTCAATTGGATGTATAAATTATAAGACATGCACTCTTTGTTTCCTGGAGAAGTGGTAGGCATAGTGAGAGAGAGAGAAAAAGAAAGAGGAAGGGAGAGTTAGGGGAGGGAAGAGAGAAAGAAGAAGATAAAGAAGAACCAGGAGAAGAAAAGGAAGAAGAAGAGGAGAGAGGAAGAGCAAGAAGAGGGAGGGAGAAGAAGGAAAAACAGAAGGGGAATTGAAAGTTTAAAAAAAGAAGAATCAAGAGTTTAATGAGGTGGTGAGAATTTAACCAAATTACTCCAAGAATGGAAATAAGTCAGTGACCAAAAATGCCTAAAAAGATTTCTGAGGGAGGGGCCAGCTGCAGAATAGTATGACCAAATTAACCTGGCCCTAAATCTTATGGGCCAGTGACAGGGAAGTGGAACAGGAAGATGGGAGGGTTGGCTTGGTGGGGATTTGCAGGAGGCCATCTTTCTTCCTGGTTAGTCTTGTGTCTCACTGCAACAAAGAAAGATTTCAGGAGTCCTGGGATGGGTGCAGATGAATCATTCATCTCTCCAGCTGTTCAAAGTTTTAAATGTGTTAGACAGGACAGGGACATCAAAGCTGGGCCCTCAGCAGTCAGTTTCTCAGAAGGACTCACCCAGGGACTGGTGACTGTCTATCCTGCTGTGGCCTAAATCTCTTTGTTAACTCTCCTGTTCTTGATGAAACTTTCTTTAGCAGGAAAGCAGTTTCTATCTTAGAAATCTTACTGATATCCAAACACCTTTTTGCACTTAGGTGAGTGCCTTCTATAAATGAAAGCTCATGACAAACCTGGTTTGGTTCCTGGGTCTGGCTTACAGGAGCTTAGTGATCTTGAATAAATTTGCCTATTGTACATTTTCAGCCTCCATTTTTCAGAGTAAAATGGGGGAAATCACTGGAAAAGCAAAAGGTCGAAATGAGACGGTGTATGTAAGTAATCCAGCAAAATGCACAGCACAAAGTAGACAATAAATATTTTGTTCCCTCCAAATATAAATTCGTCTTTTCATTATAAGTGACCTTGCCTTTTTTCTCCCTCCCCCTCTTCCTTACCCTTTTCCTCCTTTATCCCTTCTTCCCTCGTATTTTAGTAACCAGTTTTCTGTACTAGATTACAAGACTCCTCAGGGCAGGAATGACATCTTAATCATTAAAATATAACTTTTATTTTATCTTTATAAAGTAATAGATGTACTTGCTAGTTGAAAATTTCAAATAATACACCCTGCCTGGTGTGGCTCAGTGGACTGAGCTCTGGCTTGCAAACTGAAAGGTTGCCAGTTCAGTTCCTAGTCAGGGCACGTGCCTGGGTTGCGGGCCATCTCCGCAGTTGGGGACACTCGAGAGGCAACCACAACTGATGTTTGTCTCCCTTTCTTTCTCATTCCCTTCCCCTCTCTCTGAAAGTAGATAAATAAGATCCTAAAAAATAAAAAAAAATAATTTTCAGATAATACAAAAGAGCAATTGCCTCATCTCTCTTCACTCCCAGTCTAATTCTCCAGAAAACTCTTATTTAGTTATTTTCTATGTTTGTATTGTTATTTTGTGATTTATCAGTTTCAAAGATTATTTGCCTTCCTCTTTAACTGGAAGATTTGGCATACTTACAATGTCACCCTATCTCTGCTTCCCAAATAATTGTTTCTCCTTATAATACCTGTATTGGTTAACTTTATCTTTTAAAATAATAAACAAATATTTTACTTTTTCTATCTATTGTGTGTAACATTTTTGGATTCCCTGCACTATAAGATGGGAACATAATTACACCTACTCTTCTCTTCAGGTTTCCTCACCCCTGTTTCTAACTTCTGTCATCTATACTTGTACTTTCATGTGGTTAAGGTTGATGGTGTGTGCTTTCTCCTCTGGAACTATAATTAAGTCTTCTGTGCTTTGTTGATAGATAGATTGTAAAGGCTAAATGCCAGTAAATAGTGCATGCATTGTAATGATTATATGAACATTGTTCATGGTCTAGTCAAACATAGTTGCTTTCTTGTTTAGATTTTTGTTTTTCCTGGGTTTCTAGTTGCCTTCTTTATCTTCCATTGGCAGCTTTTATAATGTATTTAACTGTTTTATTGTCTCAGGTTTCAAATATATGGATTTCTCTCTTTCTTTGAATACCCACTTCTGCCTATACTTCTCTCTTTTCAACATAGGCCAGTTGCTCACCAGAATGGCTCTAAACCTGTTGTCCTGAGATTTTCACTCATTTTTCCTGAGTCGAATCCACCCAGCCCAAATTTACCATCTTCCTCCTTTTCAGTTGGTTGATTCATTTTACAGAAAAGAAGTCCAAAAGTTAATATCTAAGAAAGGATACAGGTGAGTAAACTTTCTAAGTCCTTGCATGTCTGAAACTAGGTTGACCTTATATTGATTAGTAGTTTGGTGTGGTTAAAAAGTTCAGTGTTAAAAATTTTTATTTGAGGATTAGTCTTCTAGTATTTAGTGAAGCTGATAACAATATGATTGTCTTTCCATTATAAGTGACCTATTTTCTTTATGTAGCTCTTTGTAGAAACTTTTAGAATATTGCCTTTTTACCTTATTGTTCTGATATTTTAAAATTTTGTGAGTGAATTTTAATTTTATTTTCCTCATACATACCCAATGGTCCTTTTCAGTATGAAGGTACTGAAAAGTTATTGGTACTGGAAAGTTATCTTTCATTTTTAGTTTGATAATTGTTTCTCCTCTATTCCTCATTCCTTTTTCTGAAACACTTTTTGTAGAACACTAGACGTTATGTTTAAATATTTTATCACTTTTACTATGACTTTTCACTCAAATTTTGTATCTTTATAATTTTTTCTGTTTTAAAATATTTTATTAATATAATCTTCCAATTTAAAAATATTTTAATAGGTTTTTATTTTAAAATAATGTTAAAGATTTTATTTACTTGCTTTTAGAGAGAGGGAGAAGGAGAGAGAAAGAAAGGGAGAGAAATCGGCAGGTTGTCTCTCTCACTCCCCAACCGGAGACCTGGCCCACCACCCAGGCATGTGTTTTGACTGGGAAACAAGCCAGAGACCTTCTGGTCTGCAGTCCAGTGCTTAATCCACTGAGCCACACAAGCCAGGGCTTAAAATAATTTCAGAGTTACAGAAAAATTGCAAATATTGTATAAAGAGTACCCATGTGCTCCACATCTAGTCTCTTCTATTAACATCTTACATTAATATGGAACATTCATCACAATTAATAAACCAATACTGATACATTCTTATTAACTAATGTTCATATTTTTTCCGATTTCCTTGGTGTTTACCTAAGTTCACTTTTCTGCTTTAGGATTCCATCTACTTACCACATTACAATTTAGTGGTCATGTCTCCTTAGACTCCTGTTGGCTGTGATAGTGTTGAAATTTTTTTCTCTCTCTTTAGCCAGTTTTCTGCAAGTTTTTCATTCTGTTTAGTCTCACATCTGTGTTCCATAGTAGAAACTGTTGTCTGATTTCTGGTCATCTTTCCTCGGCTACTTATAATTCAGACTGGGTAGGGAAATCTGATTTCCCGATTGGAATCTCTGAAATCTATGAAGGCTTGGCTGGGTCTGGTTAATGCCAAGTTTCCCCACAGGGTTATTTGGAGGGGCTGTTGTTGGAGGAACCTCTGATATTCATGTTAAGTCCTCCCATTTGGGCCAATTTCTTAAAAAATTATCTTCCATTGTTCAACTCGAAGTATAAGGCTTATCTGCTGGCAGTCTGGTAGCCAAGTAGGTATTCATTTAATCTGTGAATTTTCAGACTAGTATTCACACCCTCACCTATGCATGGCTTTCCCCAGAACAGAAACTCTGTCTTAATCTTTTTGATGTTCTGCTTTTGTGGGGGAAGGGAAGTAACACAGTGACGTGAAATAGCCATAGGAATATAAGGAAAGGGATCCAATTTTTTTTATTATTAAATCTTACAACCAATCTTTTTTATTTTGGCTCTTCAGTTCCCTGTGATCCCCATTTCTAGAAACACCTGATGCTGTCAGTTTTTGAGCCTTGATGATTTTGAAGTGAAGATTACATCAGTCTTTGGCTTTCCTCATTGGTGGTAGGATTTGATCTGCTTGGATTTACAACTCATCTGTCTTCTTTCCTAAATTTTGTGCTATTGTATTATCTTCATTTATTCTCTGATATATACCTTTAAAAACTATCTATCTATCATCTATCTATCTATTTATCTGTCTATCTATCTATCTATGCATCCATCCACTCCCTTACTATGCTTTTATGGGGGTGGATGGATAGAACCATAATTAAGAATACATGATTCTTATGTTCAACTTACTGCTCATGTTTTTCCAAATCCAATTCATAATTTCTTATTCCCTTGATATAATGCATCCTGGATTCTAACTACTCAATAAATATTAGTTATATTAAAACATATAAAACCTAGAAAATCTCCATTGCCTTGTGCTTTGAAGTCGATTAAACATTAACAGTATACCAAATACATTATACGAGCAGAGGACCTAAAGAAACCCCAGAATTTATTTACAAAAAATTGTGTATTTTTTTCTTACAGGTTTAAACTTCAGTCACCTACAAAGTACTCTCCATTTGATGCAACACACCTATTGAGACATTTTTTCCCACTGCTGAAAACAGTTTTTGAACTCATCAGTTTTGATACCTTTTAGCGCTTCTGCCATTTTTTGTTTCACATCTTCCTTTGAGGACTTTTTCAGCTGGGGAGACAAAAAATAAGTTGCTTGGAGCAAGATTAGGTGAATAGGGATAGTGGGTCATGGGAGTAATGCCATTTTTGGTAAAAAATTACTAAATACTCAGTAGGGTATGAGCAGGTGTGCTGGTAAATCTCGCATCATGAAATGGGCAAAGGCATTGAAAGAACCTTAAAAAAATTTCATTGAAGGTGAACGTAGCCTCTCACAACATTCCAGCAGGTCCACTGATGCAGATGGGTTCCTAGAACACTCACCTAGCAGAGGAAGCCTGTACGACAAGCACCCTGCCCTTCAGAAGATAATTTTGTCTTTTGGGGGTCCTTCCTCATATGCCATGCCCCAGATGTAACTTTTTCCTGCTTTCTTAACTAAATTCAGAACAAAGCGAATCTTTATGACTAATCCCTTTGTTTTCACATCTAAATAAGCTTCCAGGGAAGAGCAACCTCACAAATTTATTATGGCTTGTAAATCAGCATTATTAAAACTAATATTAAGCTGTTTTCACTTGAAGTGTTGGGAGTATAAGGTTCTGCAGGAGTCCATGCTTTCCTCTATGGACCTCAGTTAAAATAGATGAAGATGTTAATAATTAACTTTATCATTGGGTACTCATTCATGCACCAGTGGTCCTCCATTTCAAACACATTTCATTGAATATTGATTATAGGGCTCATTATTTTTAGACAAATGTTTTTGCTTTGGTGTATGATGGGTTAAATTGGATTAAAACTGCCTACTTGCTTCTTATAAAATGTAGCTTGCTGGATGACTTATATATAATTTGTTGAACGCCGACATAATTTTAGCTGATCAGAAATTTAGGCTTAAGTCCTGGCTCTATTTCATCCAAAGTATAAATCTTTTGCCTAATCTCAGCTTCCCCAATGACCTGAGGTCTCATTTAGAAAACTGAGTTGATATCACTCATCCTGGTTGATTAATAATGGAGATAATACCTACTGATATTGAAGTGAGGATAAAATGAGCTAAAGATGAATGAAAATCCTGTTAGACCCCTTTTATCTGTGAAGTATTATACCAATGTAAATACATGCCACTTTAACATTTTAAATGCTATGTTAAAATGAGATCTATTGAATGGACTTACGCACAAGATGTAGGCATAGATAGATACACTTTGCCTCCTCACACAACCAAAAGGACAACGACAAATTTAAAAACAAAAAACAACCAGAACTGCCAGAAAATCAAACTATATGGAAGTCCAGCAACCAAGGAGTTAAAGAAGAAACATTCATTCACACTGGTGGGAGGGGTGGAGATGGATAGCTGGGGTGGAAAGGACTTGCAGAAAGGACTCTCAGAAAGGCAGTGGCTGGAGGGCCAGGTGTGCAAGGTGGCAGCTGGTGGACTGGGTGGTCCCACATTTGCATATAGATAAATTGGGAGGAAAAATTGGGGAGTGAGACAGAGCGCATAACCCAGGGTTACAGTGTCGGGAAATAAAGCCTCTGGCTGTAAAAACCTGTGGGAATTTTTGTGGTGGCAGAAACTCCCAGCCTCACTGGAGAGTTGTTCATTGGAGAGACTCACAGGGTCCTAAAATGTAGACAAGCCTCCATACTTGGGAATCAGCACAAGAAAAGCCCAGTTTGCTTGTGGGAAGTGGGGGAAGTGACTGAAAGCTGGCCCAGAGTGGAGCAAGTGGCATTGTTTCCTTTCCACCCCCTCCCCCACATACAGTGCCACAGCACAGTGACATGGGTTGCTCCGCCCTGGAAAATACCTAAGGCTCTGCCCATCACAATGTAACAGGTGCACTGAGACAAAAAAATGGCCCAAGTGAAAGAAAAGATCAAAGCCCCCAAAATAGAACTAAGCAGTGAAGAGATAACCAACCTATCAGATGTCGTGACTTATATATAATTACCTGCAAGACACTGGTAATCACACACCACAGAAATGGTTGAGTATGGTCACAAAATAGAGAAAAAAGTGAAGGTTATGCAAAATGAAATAAAGGAAAATATACAGGGAACCAAAAGTGAAGGGAAGGAAACCAGGACTCAAATGATTTGGAGCAGAAGCAATAAGTAAACATTCAACCAGAACAGAACGAAGAAACAAGAATTCAAAAAATTCAAAAAATGAGGAGAGGCTTAGGAACCTCTAGGACAACTTTAAACATTCCAACATCTGAATCGTAGGGGTGCCAGAGGTGAAGAGGAAGAGCAAGAAATTGAAAACTTATTAAAAAAAAAACAGTAATGGAGAATTTCCCTCAGTCTGGTAAAAGAAATAGACTTTCAAGAAGTCCAGGAAGCTCAGAGAGTCCCAAAGAATTTGGACCCAAAGAAGCACATACCAAGGCACATCATAATTACATTGCTCAAGATTAAAGATAAAGGGAGAATCATAAAAGCAGCAAGAAAAAAAGAGGCAGTTACCTACAAAGACTGTCAGCTAATTTCTCAAGAGAAACCTTATAGGCAGGAAGGAACTGGAAAGAAGCATTCAAAGTCATGAAAGGCAAGGACCTACATCTAAGATTACTCTATCCAATGAACCTATCATTTAGAATGGAAGGGCAGACAAAGTGCTTCCCAGATTAGGTCAAGTTAAAGGAACTCATCATCACTAAGCCCTTATTATATGAAATGTTTAAGGGACTTATCTAAGAAAAAGGAGAAGATCACAACTGTGAACAGTAAAATGACAACAAACTCACAACTATCGACAACTGAACCTAAAAACAAAACAAAAACTAAAACAAACTAAGCAAACAACTAGAACAGGAACAGAGCCAGAAAAATGGAGATCACATGGAGAGTTATCAGTGTGGTGGGAAAGTGGGGAGAATGGGGGAAAAGCTACGGAGAATAAGAAGCATAAATGGTAGGTACAAAATAGACAGGAGGAGGTTAAGAATAGTATAGGAAAAGGAGAAGCCAAAGAACTTATATGTAGGATCCATGGACATGAATTAAGGTGGGAGGTGGGGGAAATGTTGGTGGGAGGGGGTTGCAGGGTGGAGGGGAATAAATGGAAGAAAAAAATGAGATGACCATAATAATATAATCAATAAAATATATTAAAAAATAAAAACAATAAAATGAGATCTATTGGACTAAAAGATTTAGTGAGGAAAATGTACTTTCCAAGGGACTTCTGAGTCACTTGCCTCTTGAATATTTTATGAATTAGAAGCAACATACTAAATAGGTCTTTTGCACACACCAATTCTTTTTACTAGTGCGGCTTTGCTTTTGCTCTTGACTGAAGAACAGGGAGTGTCTGAGATCTTGACCTAATGTAGTCTCTAATCTTTCAAAGCTCCCTGTATTTTACTTGGCTCCTCTCCTGACTCAAACTTCAATGTTAGTTCCAAAATCTCACTGCTCATCCATGAAATTATTTTGTAAACTGTGAGTATAATCAAGTTAAGGGAGTTCACCTACATTGGTCTGTTTAAGCAAAGTGCTCAATTGTGCCAACATTTTTTCTTACAGAATTCTCCATAATGTTAAGAGCTCTAGATCATTTTAACCATATGTCACTCATTCTTTTTAGGAGACAACCCATGTCTGTGCTTTAGTTGCCCGTTTTGGACTGGATCCTGACATTGAAAAGGTTTAACACATACTATCAGTGACAGTCAATTGGAAGACAGACATAAAGCCATTCTCAAGGATTTCGTCCTTTATTTCTAAAATACCTTTTGACCACCGGAAAGGGGGTTGATCCTTCCCATTTGTTTCTTTCAGTATGTTTGCAGTGGCATAGAAAAGGAGAGAGAGCACCGCACCCAGGGAGTTTTCTTTCCTTTTTTATTCTTCCACATGAAAGAAGTCATTGTTCTACCTCCGCAGTGACCGCAGGCCCTGAAGAAAGTAGCAAAAGATCAAGAAAGAGAGAAGAATGATTACTGACGTATTTCAGAGTGGCAAGCCTGCCTAAATAGAAATACACTGAATTTTGATAGAGGATCCTTGTTATATATTCTAACAGTCTAAGGCAGCTTACTTTATCATTAGTGCCTTTAGAACTGCTTATACTTGATTTAAACAGGAATGAAGGCTGAAAGCTGGCTTTATAAACCTCCAACACAATAGTTAGTTGTCAGCTGTGATAAGATGTAATTAGTGGAATTGGGAAATGTATCGGTATTTTTTCACTTCCTTTATCTACCTGATCCCCTCAATACATTTTTATTTTTGGAACTTTTCCCAGGGAAATATTTTTACTTCCCCTTCTTATTTCTTAGTTCTGCAGAATAAAAATAATAAATTGACATATAAAAAAAGAATGCGTCCCTAGTACTCAATCATTTGTTTCCTCTATTCTTTTTTTAAAAAATACTTTATTTACTTATTTTTAGAGAGAGGGGGAAGGAAGGAGAAAAAGTGGGAGAGAAACATCAATGTGTGGTTGCCTATTATGTGTCCCCTACTGGGGACCTGGCCTGCAACCCAGGCATGTGCCCTGACTGGGAATGGAACCAGTGACCCTTTGCTTCACAGGCCCGTGCTCAATCCACTGAGCTACAACAGCCAGGGCTGTTTCCTCCATTCTTAAATAAAGCACATGCAATCTGAGGTGTTGGATGCTTTTGTGTAGCTGTATATTGACAAGATTACCCAAATTAGGAATTCTCAAAACACGATGATGACCATGAGTCTGCATAGTGTCTTAACGGGGAGGAGAAACAAAGTTTGATAGAGACAGGGATCACGGCTGCTGTGTAGCACTTAGGAAAAGCTGTTAGTGGATTAATTCATTAGTGTATTTTTGGTTGTACTATTGTGAAGTGCAATAGTTTATTAATTTAAATAAGACCAGCATCATCTCAAGACTCTAATTATACATATAGTAAAAACCCAAATTCAATAGTAAAAATCTAACTGAAGAGCTATTGCTGAGGATTTTCTCAAAAGTTTCTGGATTGGGCAATTGGCTATCCTGGGTGAGAGAGCCGTTTTGGAAGGAAAGGAGATCAGATGTTCAGTTTTTGATAAGATGTAAGTGAAGTATCCAAGGGCCATTGGATAGAGCTTTTCAGTGGAAATCTGAGCTGCCTCTCATTTGCTGGTGAGAGGACTGTGCTGGATTCATCACATGATGGTCAAGACTCCAAGAGAGAATGAAATATGTAGGACAGTAGGTAACTAGGAAGAACCATGGGGCAAGTCTGGAACCCTGTGGAGTCCAATATTTATTTAATGATAGAATAAAGAAAAAATATCTATGAAGAAACAGGAAAAAAGATCAGAAAGGTTTCAAAAGAACTAGTAGGCTGCAGTGTCCTGGAAGCTTTGGAATAAATATTTACACGTTCACTGAGAGCAATTACTGAAGTGATTCTGAAGACTGTGCCAGTCTGATCCTGATCCTTGCCAGGTGCGGTGAGGATTTACAGCAGGAAGGGAGCAGTAATGCTCCCGGACAGGTGACTTTAAGCACCCACCACTTCTCTTTCAGGAAAGTAATCATGAGACACATTAATTTATGTCCAATCAATTTTTGTAGATATTTTTCTTTTTTTCCCATGTTTTTCTTAAAGATTTTATTTATTTTTATAGAGGGGAAGGGAGGAAGAAAGAAAGGGAGAGAAATGTCATCCTGTGAGAGGAACGTAGATCTATTAGCTCTCACACACCCCCAGCCAGGGACCTGGCTCACAACTCAGGCACGTGCCCTGACTGAACCAGTGATCTTTTGGTTTGCAGGGCAATGCCCAGCCTGCTGAGCCACACCAATCAGAACCAAATATTTTCCTAGCAGAAAGAAAATAAATAAGAGAATATGGAATCTGGTTCTAATTCCCAAATTCCTTTTTAAGACGTTTATTACATTTTATTTTGACCCACTTTTATACATATACATTAGCACACATCACATAAGTCATATTTTTTATGAAGTAAATATTACAATTTCTGATCTATTTCTGTGGTAGATATTTTTGATACTATTTCACAAGAACTGAGTATTTACCAATGACCTTAGGCATCTTGGCAAAATACATGGAAAAGTCAGCTGCAAAGTTGTTTTTTTGTTTATTTATTCAGTCTTTCTAGTATTTTGG
This sequence comes from Artibeus jamaicensis, assembly GCF_021234435.1. NCBI lineage: Eukaryota > Metazoa > Chordata > Mammalia > Chiroptera > Phyllostomidae > Artibeus > Artibeus jamaicensis. The sequence goes on along the minus strand of NW_026522030.1, from coordinate 35,503,016 downwards.
TCCCTTTTTTTTTCCTCTCAAGATATTTTCTAGTCCCTGACCAATGACCAAATGTGAGTCCCTGTGAATCCAATGGGTTTTATACATTAGAAAAATTTGATCCTAAGTTTCCATCTTCTGGAAGAGACAAATGTTAATTTTTATGTAACTGACATTGAAATCTCAAAAAAAAAAAAAACCAAACCCAAAACCCTAGTCTATTTTTAGTTGAAAACCTCACAGTAAAACATCTTTAATTTTTTAGATAATAAAAATTTGGGTCTCAAGTGAGAGAATTCCTTTGCACTTTGTTTGAAAAACAAAAGTGTTAGAGAAAACAGAAAATTTGATTATTTCAGTAACATTATCAAGTAGTAACAATATGGAACCCTCTAGTGTGGGAATGAACACTGAACAGTAACATCAATTTTGTTCCTTTTTCCACTAATGAAGATACTCTGACTCTCAAGTCCTGATTTTCTCATCTATTATATATTTGGACTATGCTACTCATTTTTTTTGTTATTATTCCTTCCTGTTCCTGTGTTTTGCAATTCCCAGTAAGATTTCATTACTTGGCATCAATAAGCTATATCATAGATGTAAATCGGTGTCCATGTCACTAGAGTAATCATGCTGTTCATTTCCTCGATAAAAACTGCTGGACGATGCCCATCACAGAAGAAGATGGGCAGCCAGAAGACTGTTCTTGTACATCCGTGCATTTCCACCCCCATCAGTTGAGTTTTATGGTTACCAAGTGTCAGCTAATTTTGTTCCCAAATCTGTTTATGCCAATTGTGTTTGTGATAGAAATTACACAATTTATTAAACAGTATGAAAATCAAAGGGATAGGGGTGTGAAGAGGAAGATAATTGCTTCCACAAAAACTAAACTGAATTCTGAATAGAGTCTGTGTTTGTGTGTGTGTGTTGGGGGGGGGATAAGGGATGGAAGTCATGTAATATAATAGAACATTGTAAAATGTTAGAAAATACTGCCAAATAAATTAGAGAAGTTGATTTTTTTGTTTCTTCACAGTCAAACCTATCTTTTAATTCCACTTGAAAGAAATTGAAACTGGAGATCAAAGATGATGCTTTCTGCAAGAAAATAATAGCCTTATACTCAGACTGCAAGAAAATGTTCTGCAACAAAAGACAGATGAACGAATACCTGAAGAAATTACTGAAGCAATCATAAATAACTTAGGTATGCATGTCTGACTTCTCATCTTTCCTCACTTCAACTCTTTTTTTGATTAAGCCTCAGTAACTACCAGTCCTGACTGTATCCACTTAGTGGGTATTCACTCTAATTTGCCATTTGGAGGCCAGGTCAGGTAAAGTTTTCAAGTTTCCTTTGTTCTCTCTGTATTAACAGAATGCACTATACTAGTGAAGATTGTGCATAAACTCCTGGAGATCCCCCTTTCCCCTAGGCATTGGAGGAATAAATATTTATTTCAATGCTATTTACATATTATAAGGTAGTAGTATCAGTTTCTGAATGTCTTGTTTTTGCTAATTTGTTCGTGTCTTCAAGGCATGGTTTCTACCACAGAGATATTACAGTAGTATGCTAGCTCACTGGGCTAAGATGATTGATTCTGCTAGAATGCAGAAAGTACACACCGGGCATATAGTAGAAACCAAAAATATAACACTTATTATCCCTTAAAGTAGGTTTCAAGTGCCTCTATTTACCAATTGATTTTTTTTTTTTTTAAAGATTTCATTTATTTATCTTTAGAGGGGAAGGGAAGGGGAGGGGAAATGGTTGTTTATGGGTCCTGACCATAAGAGCCTGATTTAATGTGATGATGAACTCTGGAAGTTCTAGGATGAAAAAGATTGAACTTTATGTACCTTTTGCAGCTAGCCAAGGCAAACTTGATGAATAGGATGACTGGGACCACATAATTAGATGACATGATGGCCAGAGGTCAAAACTGAGTAGCAAGTCAGAACCTTCAGGGAGGGGTCAGTGATCAAGCTCAAGCACAGATCACTATTTGTAGGAGATGCTTCCAAGTGAAGTGTTCCCTCTCTGTAAAGCACTGTTGCTGGAGGTAATGACCTGTGCGCCATGATTACTGCACGTATGAGCTGTGCTTTCTCTTCTATGGCTTACTCTCAACGAAGCAGCTAGATTGAGACCTTTAAAGCCCCGATGAGATCCTACCACTCCTGTGTTTAAAACCATGCAAAGGCTGCTCATTTCACTATGAGTAAAAGCCAAACTTCTTACAGTAATTGGTCTGTAAGACTGTACAATGGTTTGGGCACTAAATGACTTCTTCTCTCCCATCACTGATTATTTCACTCATTCATTCCCTTCAGTGACACTGGCTTCCTTGGTGTTCTTTTTAAAAAGTCCAGCACTTCCTTGGCCTGTGACCTTTGTTTCTCCCTCCTCAGGGTATGCTTCAGCACCCATGGCTGCTGGCACTGCTCCCTCACTTCCTTCAGGTCTTTGCTCAAGTCTCACTTTCCCAGTCAGGCTGAACTTGACCACCTCTCACATCCCACTTTCTTGTTTTCCTGCTCACTTGCCCTTTTATATTATAGAACTTAGTTTATTTTTTCTTGCCTGCCTATTCTTGCTAGAATGCAAGTTCTACCAGGGCGGGGTTCTTTATAGTTTTTTTTACTTTTGTATTCCAAGTGCTTAGAACAGTTGTTTGACTTAGAACATGGTGTGACTCATTAAATATCAGTCAGTTCAGTGAATGAATGAACACATGAATAGAAGAATCAAGACTGGCCTGGAGACAGTCCAAAGTATTTTTTGCCAAGGGCAAAGCAAATGGCAAAGCTATCAGTCTCTGGGGATTTACTGAGGAGAGCAATGATGTTTTTAGACTGGAATGGATCTCTTGACTTCACCTATAGTTTGCAAATCATCTCTTTCCCTAAGTCCCTTTACTTTTTTGATTTTATGGCCTTAAATTCAGGTTTATTCAGGCAAAGAGAGTCAGAGAACTGTGTCTAAGACCCAGATGATTCAGATAATAAGCATGCTTTTGCTCCAATTTTGTGGCATAGGGGCAAATAGCCCTTAGGCCTTTTTTCTCCTTTTCTTTCATTGCTTGTCTTTAGTTTGGTTTAATGATTACCTAATGATTCAGCTGTTATGACCTTTCTTTTTAACTCCTACAGTTTCTGACCCTCTCGTATTGCATCCATTTCTGATATTGAAGATTTATAAATCCCCTTTCTTTCCTTTTCTCCTCATTGCAATTTAAATGCTTCCAGTTTTCATAGCTCTCTTTATGTATAAAATAATAATTATGCTGTAATAATAATTATAAAATTATTTAGGGCTATCGAGCATGTATTATCTGCTAAGTTCTGATTTGGGAATTTCAGACATATTTTAACTAATCTTCACACCAGCCTTATGGGGGGGATTTTGAACTCAACAAATTTACTCTGTGCTTTCCAGTGTACATGTTTTCTTCCAACTGGCCCCACCAGTCATCAGAAGCTCTTGGTGACAGGTTCCTGGACCCCACTTCAGAAAACCTACAGACAATCATTATTTTAACCAACTTCTAATGTGAGAGCACTAGACACTCAAGTTTGACAACCATTGGGTAGGTATTAAGGTAGAACCAGTCTTAGAGTATGCTGAGAAGTAAGCCCTACATTGCCAGTAGCACACGGTGGTAGTCATCACTAGGCAGCTTTTTACTTACTACATAGGAAGTTAACCATCTTCTTGGCAAGCCATACTTTGCTTTTCCTGTCCCTGTAGCACTTGACACATACCTTATCACACACATGCAAACAAACAAGATCTTTCTTGAAGTTTCCAGGCAGCAGATATTGTTCAAGGAGACCCTGGTTCTTTCACGGGCCAGACAGTGCCTTTTGACTCTGTGCCTAAAGACAAGTATCTGAATATGTAGGCATTAAGAAAATGGCTAGCTTTCTCTAATTTTCTTACTTATTCAAGTAAAAGAAAAGAGCATGACTCAAAAGTCAGATATGTAAAATCATACAGATTCGTATCACTTTAGTCAAATCAGATAGAGAAAGTGAAACGATGGTTAAATGTGGAGTTGGCAATCTACCATCCACAAGCCAAATCTTTCCTGCTACTTATTTTGTAGGTAAAGTTTTGTTGGATCACATCCATGTACATTCTTTAACTTATTGTCTATGGCTACTTTCATGCTACAGAAGCAGAGCTGAGACACTGCAGCAACAACTATAGGTATGGGCAAGAAAGCCAAAAGTATCTGGTCCTTTACAGAAAAAGGTCCGGCTTGCTGGTCTAGATTCCTTAGATATTATTCATTTTGGTTCTAAACTATTCAATGTTTTATATGAAATTTGTATGTGGTGAGATAATAGAATTGCATTAAATCTATAGACAATGAATGGTAATTTTTTTCATTAAACTTTCCACAAAAGAGAATGATAAACTCAGCAATCTGAAGTTACTAAAATAGTTAAGCAATTGTTAGCCTGTAACGCTACTCCCAGAACTACTCCATGGGTCATAAAGCACACCCTGTGGGAAGAGAGGAGGTAAGTGTGGAGGGACATTCTTTTCGAAGTGGAGGACATGCTCACCAAGATATGAACAAGACCACTCATTGGTGTGTGGAAAAAGATTACGACTTATGGCTTTACATTAAAATCTAGAGAAAGGAAATGAAGGTTTACTGATATTTAATATACAGATAGGCACTCATCCCTGCACAAATGTGCTATTAGACAGGAATTTGTTTTTTAAGAAAAGAGTAGAAGTTACCCAGATTCAAAGGATTGCCTGTGGAGTTATCTCTTAACTTGATTTCAGTGTTTGACACACCTTGAAGTTTGTATGTACTTGGTTACATACAAACCAGGACTTGGGGATTTTGTTATTTACTTCACAGAAAGGACAAATAGTAGAAAGATTCCTGCAAAAATATCTGAGATCAAAAATAATCATTCATGCATTTCTTTATAGTGGAAAAAATGGTGGAGTTGGTATTTCTTTTAATTCTATAGAACTAGTTCTCCAGCAGCACCCAAAGAGGTAAAAAAATGAATTATAAATTCTGATGAATTTTGAAGTGATCAAGAGAATATATAAAATATAGATCTACTTCCCCTATCTTTATAGACCTATTAAATATGGTATCACATTTAAGCAAAATTTTTGCATAACTGGTGGACTGGGTAAAAAAATGAGTACCATGATTTAGTAGGCAAGGTAATGAAGTCCTTTTTCTTTTCACATTCATATATCATTAATAATTAACTTTTCAACTATGATAATCATTAAAATCAAGTTGAACTAAGTCATAAACATTAGACCAATTTTAAAATGTCAAGTATATTAAATCATGTTCTTCATACAAATTTTAATGATATTAATTATAATGAAAGAACAGAAAGATTTTATAAATTAATAAATGTAATAAACCACCATTTATGTTATTTTTATCTCATCTTTTTACAATTTCTATTCTGTGTTTTACTATATGTGTATGTTAGTACAATAGTATGTGCATATAACCATTACATACTTATAAATTTAAGCAGATATCTTCAATGTGTATATACATATACATTCCATTCTTAGATGTGCGATATTAAAAAGTGTAAAAGCTTCTGACATAAACAATGATCAATCTATTCAGCAGGGGTGTCCAAACTTTTGGCGTCTCTGGGCCACAGTGGAAGAAGACAAGTTTGTGTTGGGCCACACATTAAATACACTGTGACACATAATCACAAAAAGATCACAACGTTCCAAGTAAATTGACAGTTTTGTGTTGGGCCACATTCACAGCCGTCCCGAGCTGTGAGTGGCCTGCAGGCTGCAGGGTGGACACCCCTGGTTTGGATTTTATTTTTGTCTGATGTTTTCTGTAACTGAACTTCCTTCGACTTGCTGAGGACATGAATTGCAATAATTCCTCATAAATGTTTGTCGTCACATACTTGTTTATATATTTTATATTTATGCACAGTGGTATTGTCTGTCATTAATTCTGGTTGCATAAACACTAAGGATATACTGGTTAAAATTACTTTTTGTTGAGCAATAGTCCCCCCCTTACCTGAAGGGGATATTTTCTAAGACCCCCAGTGGATGCCTCAAATCTCAGGTAGTACTGAACCCTATATATATCATTTTTCCCTATATACATGGTCCAGCACAAATAATGTCTCTTTTTTATTACAAACTCATAAGCATGTAATTCTGTAACATAGCAATATCATGCTCAAGCACAATCTAGACATTTTAGGTGAAATGTTCAAATTAAAATGATAAATTATTACACCCACATTATTACCTACCAACGACACTCCAGCAGGCCTTACTTCTGCCGGACCCTGTGTACATACCTATGATAAAGTTTAACTTATAAATTAGGCACAGCAAGAGATTAATAATAGTACTAATAGAACAGTTATAACAATATACTGTAATAAGAGTTATGTGAATATAGAATCTCCTTCTCTCTCTCAAAATACCTTATTGTGCTGTACGCATCCCTCGTCTTGTGATGAAGTGAGGTGATAAGATGCCTTCATGATGAGATGAAGGGAGGTGAGAGACGTAGGCATTGTGACATGTTGGCGACTGCTGACCTTCTGAGAAGATGCATCAGAAAGAGAATCATTTGCTTTGGGTGATCCTGGATTGTTGAGTCACGACAATGTTGATGGTTGGATGTCAGGAGAAATGATGTTGATGGTGGGGAAGTTTTATATTTTTGTGCTGCTGCTGACTGCGAGAAACTGGAACCATGGAAAGCAAATCTACAGATGAGGGGCGACTGTTGTATCTTTTATAGGTAGTTAGCTGGCACCCCTGTAACTGGTTGCTTTTGTTCCTGAAGAAATTATTGTCTGATTATGTATTTCTCTGAATCTTACTGATCCTGGTATAAGTAATGGGAACGCAGACTTTGGGTATGTTTGGAGATGACACAGTTTTCCAGGGGTCAAGTGGCTTTTGATGATATTGACTCTGTTCACTTTATATCAAAACAATAAATCACTTTCCTTAGGAAAAATCACTGACATTTATTTGGTATTTGTTGAGATACAAAGAACCACTATCATACCTCAAATTGTGCTAAAAGAGATACTGTTCTTATATCTTTTCTGGCCTAAACAGGTGTATGGTTTCACAGCCCAGAGTTGTATTCATTCAAACTTTTTCCCATTTGGGAACAGCCATGGTCTCAGCAGTACCACTGACCCTGGCCAAAGCTCTTTAATTCTCCTTTATTAAGCTGCAATATTTCTTCTATTGAGCAAGTTAGTGTGTTGACTCCGGTAGGACTCTTTTTCTTCCTTCCTCCGGTAGGTCAATTTTTGGCTAAACTGCGTTAAGTTCTGTCTTTTGTATTTGTCCACAGAGATAACCTCAGAACTTGATGTCTGCCACCAGACTGGCCAGAAAGTCTGGTCCCTCATTTGCTTCTTCTTGAAAGCCAGTCTCAAATGCAAATGTCACAGCTTTTATGGGGTTCAGCAGATGTCAAAAATCCCCTCCATTACTTCCCACCCCAACTCTTATTCCCAGCAGCTCTGTGGTGCTAGTTATAATTGAAATTCATGAAAACAGACTGGCATTTTAGACATGGATGGAAGCAATTTGTGGGGGAGGCAGAAAATAGCAGGGGTATACATCTCATAGTTACAGCCCATGATCCTGGAAGAATTTCATTTTTTAGTGAAACCAGTTTGAATTCCATATATTCTCAGCTTGAACATTTCAGGGAGGAATTCACAGTAACTACCTTTGATGTGGCGTGAGCTCTAGTCTTACGGTTAAAGAAGTTTGTTTCTTCTCTAAGCAAATGGCTAATCATGGCAGGTTCATATTGAAAATTAATAGCTTGGGGGAATTTAGGCTAAAAATAGAGGAAAAGTAAATTATTAAAATGTAGTTTAAGAAATGAGGAACCATGAGTTGGTGTTTTAGTAAGGTATTTTTCTATGGATTTGTAACATATGTACAACATGCATTATGCCAGCCAGTAAATCCTAGGGCAGAAAGAACAGCAAACATAATCACCTACTTTCTATTTATAGTTCATGTCCTTAAACCAGCCATTTATTTACTTTCATAATGTGCTATGCATGTACTAATCCCATTATATAAATCATCTTAACAGTTCTTAATATGTTTTTTACCCTTATACATCTGAGAGGGTATAAGGGTATACATGAAATGTATACCCTTATACATTTAATGAGAATGTGACATTCTCATTAAAAACAGTAGCTCCTGAAAAATAGCGTGATTCATTCTCTCTTATCTGGAGGGAGAAGTTTGGGGAAAATATGGGGATTTGTTGGAGAAACTAGAATTTAAGCCTATACCTGGTTTTAGAACTTGCGTTCCAAGCCACTATACGCTAAATCTCCCGTGTGTTTGATCTTCCACTGCTTGTGACAGACTATATGTTTCTGTCCTCCCGAATAATCTCCCTTCTGAGGCGTGACCTTTTGGCAGGCGATTGGGTCATGAAGGTGAAGCCCTCATAAATGGGATTAGTGCCCTCATAGAAGAGACCTCAGAGATTTTTTTTTCCTTCCACCAGGTGAAGACACGACAGTGAATAAGGGAGAGTGCCCTCATGAGATACCAAATATCCCAGTGCCTTGATCTTGGACTTCTCAGCCTCCTGTACTGTGAGAAAGAAATTGCTATTGTTTATCAACCACCCAGTTTAGGGTATTTTTGTTACAGCAGCTTGAAGAGACTAAGCACTTCCCAAACCCTTCTCCTGGATCACCCATGCTGTTTAGGGACTTAAGCAGTGAAACATAGTCAGAATTCCACTCTCAAGTGACACAGGCCCTCACAAATCTCTATCTACTGTTGCCTTCACTGTCTAGGCTGTGCTGGGACCACCAACTTTCCACTGTACCTCTGGCCCTGCTGTTCAGCCGTTAGTAATGCATCAGTGTACACACTTTTCTTTTGATCAGCATGGACCTTTGAAGAGGGCGGCACCAGAGGGTAGCACCAGAGGGTAACACAACTTGCTTTGTGATCATTTAGAACCCCGTGCTCAGACCCAAGACTGATAATGAGTGCCTTTCTTTTTCAGGAGTCTGCACAGCCACGCTTCTGCAAGGTTCTTTACCCCCACAGCATGTCTCATCCCCTCCCTGGCTTAGAAATGACAATTCCTATCCCTTTTTTGAATTCTAGAATCCTCTCAAAGTGAAGGCTTCTTTCTTTCTTCATCATTCTAAAATATAAATGATACTTTTTCCTCTTTCTTCCCATAGTGAAATGTAAAGGACCCTTAAGAAGAACTTTGGCCTCAGAAACACAAGAATCTGTCTAGTGGTTTTTCTTAGAGGATGGGAGATAGAATATTTTTAATGTCTTATTGACAAATTGCCTACTCCATGGATGTAGAATAAATCTCAGTACAGGCTAAATTATCACATGTAGGTCACTCTGCTGTATCAAAGATGTATAGAACGAGGGCGCATGCCTTTGTTAATTCCTCTCTTGTATAACAAATCATCTTATACATGTTTTTTGTTATGACCTAAACATAAAAGTCTATGTCATAACGTTTTAACCTTTATTATTTATTTTTTAGCTATTGCAAAAACATGTCCTGGTAAATAGTCCAGAGGGAAAACACTGCCAAGTTTGCAGCCAAGGGCCTCACTGAGAGAGAACTGAAGAAGCCAATCTCACAGGGCTGTGTCAAAAACTAGCAGCATTTTATGGTCCCCCCATATCCTCACTGCAATGGTTTGGCAGTGACTTCTCAGAACCAGTGTGCAGGGCAGGGAGGTAGAGAGGTGTCCCTGCAGTGTTATACTTGGCTATGATTGCTTCATATCACTTTATGCCTGGTAACTCAATGAGACTGCTTTCCATTATATTAATAGGCATAGCTGCTCATAAAAGCATATCCGTAGTACAGCAGGATCTAGGCCAGGAGAGATTACCTCAGTCAAACTCTGTGTCCAGAACTCTCCTGAGAATTACTTAGGAAATGATATTGAGACTAGACTACTTGTCCCCTCTGTTAGGGTGACTTCCTTATTTTTCTCCTTTGAGGGTTAAATGATGATGAAACTCATTAGAGTTTGTGATTTGAATATTTACTTTTCCTGGAGACCCATTGGCCTCCAGATAAATGCATTTATTTCCTACTTAGCATTCTTGGAGTTGAACATACAAAGATGATGGGGTGGGAGGTACCTTGTCAAGACACAAACCTAACCTGCTTTGTAATAATACCCTCCCACATTGTTATCTTGCTTTGGCATGGTATGATTCAAGTCCTAATCCTGTTCCCCTGGCACAAAAATTAAGTGGTTTCACTCTATTAAAGCCATTTGAAACTCACTAAAGCATCTATATGTCACATGGACTAACCCAACACAAAGCTCTTAATCTGAAGTTGACCTTTTCAAAAAACCCATAGCTCAGAATTGGACTTCATCACCTCAAGCAATTGAGCTTAAAATCTGCCTCTACAGAATTTCATGTTTTTATGATTTTTTTTTTACCAAATTATTCTGAATTTGACTTGGGTATCAAAGATATTCTTTGCTTTCCAGAACACCTTATTTTTCAAAAACTCCTGTTCTTGATTATTGTTTTTATTAAAAACCTATTTGGAAGGAGCTCACTGTGAATAATAACATGGGTGTGGGCATCCACATACCAAGACCTCAAGGAATTCACTTACAGCGTGTTTAAGTCTCAGTCAAGGCCTCTTAATTCCACCCAGTACAGGTGGTGATGTGTACAGAGTACATATGATTTGTACTAAACAGTAAGAGGTTCCGTCTTGGATCAGGAAAGAAGGAAAAGAGAATATAAACAACCTAGAAACCTGTTTGCATCATGACAGGTGGCTGTTGATTAGGACAGGCATATGACCCACCTGGGTGCCTCCGAGGAAATGTCATGCCTTATTTTAGAAGGAAATTAGATTCAGTGATAAGAGACACACTCTAGGGACTAAATAAAATTCTAGTAACATATTTTACATGTGCTACTTACTAACAAGATCAGTTTTCAAATTTTCTTTTTTTATTATTGAATTTATTGGGGTAACATTGTTTAATAAAATTACACAGGTTTCAAGTATACAATTCTGCAATACATTGTCTGTATATTGTATTGTGTTTTCACTGCCCCAAGTCTCCTTCCATCACCATGTATCCCCCCCATAGTCAAATTTGCTTTTGAGAAAGATTTAAAATAAAAATAAAACAATAGGAAAATGGTAAATTGGTGAAGAGAAATTTATAAAAAGCACAGAAAGTTTGATGAGGGATTGTGTGAGATACTTCTCCCCATGCCTGATTTCTATGAAATGCTAGTTTTTAATAAATGTTATGTGAAAGCAACTTTTAAAACTTAGTCAGGTACAGACAAATCTGTAGAGACAGAAAGTAGATCAGTGGCTGCCTGGGGCTGGGATTAGAGATTGACCTGAAATCCACACAAAAGATATTTTGGGGGCAATAAAAATGTTCCAAAACTGGATGGTGGGGATGGTTGCGCAACTGTGTAAATTTAATAAAGATCATTGACCTGCACATTGAGGATGGGTGAATTTTATGGTGTATAAATGATACCTCATAAAAATCAAAAAAATTGAACAGGTGAAACTGCATGACATTGAATTTGGCAACAATTTCTTGGATATGACAACAAAAATATAGGCAACAACAAAAAAGAAATAAATTGGGTTACATCAAAACTAAAAACTTCTGTGCACCAAAGGACACAATCAACAGAGTGAAAAGGCAGCTCTTAGAATGTGAGAAAATATTTAAATCATATATCATATAAGGGGTTAATTTCCAGAACATATAAAGAATACTTAAAGCTCACCAAAAAATAAAACAAACAACCTGATGAAAAAATGGGCAAAGGTCTTGAATAAAAATTTCTCTAAGAAAAACATATATATGGCAAATAAGAGCATGAAAAGATGTTCAATATCACTAATCATCAGGGAAACGCAAATCAAAACCACAATGAGATACCACCTCACACTCATTAGAATAACTATGACCAAAAAAACCCCAATAAATAATGTGTTGGCAAGGATGTGAAGAAACTGGTACCCTTGCACCTTGTCGTGAATGTCAAATAGTGCTCCTTTTCTGGAGGTTCCTCAAGAAATTAAAAATTGAATTACCTTATGATCCAGTGATTCTACTTAATGAGACTATACACAAAAGAATTGAAAGCAGCCTTTGAAAAGATATCTGTACTCTCATGTTTATAGCAATATTATTCACAATAGCCAAAAGGTAGGAATAACTAAGTGCCCATTGACAGATGAATGGATAGATAAAAAGTGGTATATACATATGATGGAACATTATTCAACCTTAAAAAGAAAGGAAATTTTGACATGTGCTACAATATATGTGAACCTTAGTGATAGTACGTTAGTAAAACAATGCAGCTACAAAAAGACAAATACTATATGATTCCACTTATATGAAGATCATAGAATAGTCAAATTTCTAGACACAGAAAATAGAATGATGGTTTCCAGGTGCTGGAGGGGTGGGGAAAGAAAGAGGCATTAATGTTTAATAGTTATGAAGTTTCAGTTTTGCAAGACACGAGGAGTTCTGAAGATAAATTTTGGTGGTGGTTACACAACACTGTGAATGTACTTAATGCCACTTAACTGTACACTTATAAAGGTTAAGATGGTAGAATTTCTGTTATGTGAATTTTTAAATACCTAACCATGTGTTCTTTTCTATTCTCAAAATGGAAACATTGATTTTATCTACTTTGATCTTTGAATAATATATTATCAATAAATAGTCGTGAGTGTAAATGCATCCAAGACTGCACTGATCAATTATGATTTTGCCTCTTCTTTTCATCTGTTATCATGGAATTAAATCTCACTTTTTTGTGGATAATCTTACCCAGACCTATTTCCCAAATTCTGGTCCTGCAGCTCTAACTTCTTGATGATATTTTCACTAGAACAAAACCAAATTGTCCTGGATTCTTTATAGTAAATGAGGATTCATTTTCTGTGTCTATAACCAGTGTCTGCCACTTGAATTCCCAGTGGTTTCTTCCAGTGGTCACTATTGTTATGGTTTATACCGGTGAAATCATTTTGGATCTTACCTATTTCAGTGACACTTATTGGATTTCTGCTCCCATTCTTTTCTATAATATTTCTAAACATACTATACAGCATCGACAAGTAAGTTTATACCTTAAAACATCCAGACCGTACATAGTTAATCCTATTCCATTTACTCAAAATAATCTTTATTACCAAGATTAATTCTCTGCTTCTCCCAGTGTGTTCTCCTTAAAGCCCACATTCTTATTCTCATTTGTTTTCACCTTCTTCTTTCTTAGATACAGTGACCTTCTCCCTCTTTTCCACTTAATGATCTTGTCCCTTCAAACTCCTTTCAACCTGGAACCCTCTCTAATTACTGCATTCTGTGGTCATCTCAGCCTTTTTTTGGAATGGCCGCCTTGACACTTACTCCTTCCTCTGGGTCACACAGTGGTGCGTGGGCTCTCGGAGCTGTCAGCACCGGACAAGAATAACAAGAGCAAACCAGGGTGGGCCTGGGGTCAGATGACAGGGGAGTGTTGACAGGAGGCCAAGAGTTGAGATGGGATTGTGGTCTGGGTCAGATAGTGAATTAGCACAATAGAAGACAGAAAGGTGAATCAAAGGAGCAAAGGGTCAAAGTCTTTAGAAAAGACTGAAGAACAATAGAACTATGAATTGAAATAAACCCCAAATATATCCCAACTTCCAATAAGCGTTCTAGTCACCATGCCTTGACTGGTGCACAGTCTCAAGCATCGGGGCAATTCACGGGGAATGGTATAAACTGTGGTTCCTGACAGACATGGATTCTAACCTCAGTCCCCATACTTACTGTCTGTGTGATTTTGGTCAAGTTACTTAACTTCCCCAGCCTTGTTGTGTTAACCTCTAAAACAGGAATAGTAACACCATAATTATAGGGCTGTTGTGATGATTAGTAAAATTAAGTAACATAGATAATGCTCCTGCTAGAGGCTCAGTGATGGTAGCTACTAAACCTTTTTAAAAAAATATATACATATTTTATTGATTATGCCATTACAGTTGTTCTATTTCCCCCTTCATTCCCCTCCACCCTGCACACCCCTCCCCCACCATTCCCTCCCTTTAGTTTATGACCACGTGTCTCAAGTTCTTTAGATTCTATATTTCCCCTACTATTCTTGCCCTCCCCCCATATATTTTCTACCTACTGTCTATACTACTTATTTTCTGTACCTTCTCCCCCCTTCTCCTTCTCCCACTCCCCTGTTGCTAACCCTCCATGTGATCTTCATTTCTATGGTTCTGCTCCTGATCTAGCTGTCCTCTTAGTTTGCTTTTGTTTTAGGTGTGGTTGTTAATAACTGTGAGTTTGCTGTCCTTTCACTGTTTAAACCTTTTATTTTGGCTGAAGTCAATTGGTCTATAGTTATTGAATGAAAACTACCTTCTTTATGAGTTATAAAGATATCACTAATCGCTCTGCAAATATAGTGTTGATGAATGTCAGCCCACATCTTAAGTATGTAAAAAATAAAATAGCAATAAGTATATATCTATTAACAATTGAATTAAAAAAAACCCAAAAAACAAATAAGCAAAACAGAAACAGAATCATAGATACAGAGAATGGTTTGATGGTTGCCAGATGGGAGGGGAGTTGGGGGGGATGGGTGAAAAAAGTGAGGGGATTAAGAAGCACAAATTGATTGTTACAGAATAGTCCTGAGGATGTGAAGTGCAGCATAGGGACTATAGTAGTCAAAGAACACATATGCATGACCCGTGGACATGGGCAATGTTGTGGGAATTGTCTGAGGGAGTGAGGGTGGGGATGGATGGAGGGGGGCAGAAGGGGAAATATTGGGACAACTATAATAACATAAACAATAAAATATTATTAAAAATTAAATAAATATTGCCTTCTTCATTTTTTTCTTCCTACTTCTCTTTTTTTCTCTTTTCCTTTCTTTTAACTTAATTTTTACTCTGATATGGGCTAGTGAGAAATTCAATCTTAGTGATTTTTAGGATTCCCCACCTCCTTCTGTTTGGGGCTAAAATTCTAGAGTCTTTCACTAACACTGGCAGAGTCTTGCTACTAATTGGTCTCTGTCTATTCTGAGTACTGCTGAGATGTTCACCATGCCCAGGACTCCTTCAGAACTTTTGCTACACTTGGACTCCAGGGTCAATCTAAGAACAATGGGTCAAAGTCCAGTGTCATAGGAAGCTATGGTTGAAAAAAAAGAAAGAAGGAAGGAAGCAATTGTTAGTTCAGGGCTACCTGGGTGTGTCTGTTAGACGATAAATTATCAGAAGAAAGTACTATATTCTAATCAGAAATTAAAAATCTCTGCAGAAATGTGGAGAAGAACAGAAGGACGAAGGCCATGGAAAAGCCTAAAGTCCAATACTGGAGGGGTTTCCCATTTGCAATTTGAACGTTCTTCTTCTTCCTCTGGTTGAGTTGACTCTGACAAAGAGAACTTACCTGTTGTGTCAGGTAGGAGAAACACAATCAATGACTTTTTGTTTTGATCCTACCCTAATGAGTTACTCAACTTCATCTCTGGGGACTCAAATTTCATCAACTGTAAAGTGGAGGTGTTCTAACCACAAACTCTCAAAGTGTAGTTGAATTTTAAAATTCACTAGAATCATCTGATTGAGGAAGACAATTTTAGGGGGTGGGCTTTGCCATAGGTTTCAGAGTCACAGCTATAATAGAAAACAATTCAGAGGCAAAATAACCTTGTCCCAACTGTCATTCCTCTTTAGGTCACCTCTACTACAGCCTGGATGACTTTCTGTTCTGACTTAGAGTCACTTGCTGGCAAGTTTTATCTCTTTGTTTACTACTAGAGTTAAAATTCTTTAAGGAACTGAAAAAAAAAAAAAAAAAAGCCCTGGCTGGTGTAGCTCAGTGGATTGAGTGCAGGCCTGTGAACCAAAGAATTGCGGTTCGATTCCCAGTCAGGGCACATGCCTGGGTTGCAGGCCTGTTCCTGGCGGGCTACCCATGAGACGCAACCATACACTGATATTCCTCTCCTTCCCTTCCCCTCTAGAGATAAGTAAATAAAAAGTCTTTTAAAAAATTCTTTAAGAAACTGGTTCATCTATCCAGAACCTTTCTTCTCTTCTTCCTGCCTGTTTAGACATATTCATCTTGAACACAGTAAACACTAACAAGAATTATTTACAAGTGAATGGAAATAGCCAACTCTAAAAACTCAAGAATTTCCTCTGAAGGTTATTGATTGAGCTCTTGGAAAGTTGTTTCTGTTACCCGTATTCCAACAAACTAAAACTGCTTCTGTCTTAAAATATTTATTTATAATCTTTTCTATTGTACTTAACTCTTCTTTAGATTTTATTTATTTGCTTTTAGAGAGAGGGAAAACGAGGGAGAAAGAGAGGGAGAGAAACATCATTGTGTGATAGAAAGAGACATGGATCAGTTGCCTCTCACACGCCCCCAGCTGGGTCCTGCCCTGCAACTCAGGCATGTGCCCTGACTGGGAATTGAACCAGTGACCTTTTGACTTGCAGACCAGCACTCAATCCACTGATCCACACCAGCCATGGCTCTACTTACCTTTTTACAAGCATTTTCTCTTCTATCTCACAACAAGTCTGAAAACTTTGTGTCAATATCATTTTCTACATAGGGCAACCTTCTGAAGGTTCAGAAGGCTTCAAAGGTTTGCTCAAGAACATTCAGCTACTAAGGAGCAGAAGCAGGATTTGATTCCAATTTTTAAAAAGATTTTATTTATTCATTTTCAGAAAGAGAGGAAGGGAGGGTGAAAGACAGGGAGAAGAACATTGATGTGTTGGTTGCCTCTGGCACACCCCCAGCTGGGGACCTGGCCCACAACCCAGGCATGTGCACTGAATGGGAATTGAACCTGTGACCTTTTGGTTCACAGGCCAGCACTCAATCCACTGAGCCACACCAGTCAGGGCCCACATCTTTTTAGGTAAAAAAGCCCAACTTTATGAAGTAGAGATACTTAGACATTTAGACATCTCAATTCTTTAAATAGAGCTAGTAATTCCCTTACAAATGAGGAAGCCAATTTGTTTATGGGTATTCACAGAAGAACAACAATAATGGTAAGTTTGTAAACAAAACTTTCTCATTCCAGCTCAGTCCAAAGAGTCTCTGATTTTAAGTAGCTATTTTGTGATATGTGGCACTGAAATCCAGCCTCGATTTGTAATTGTGGTCCTCACTCAGGTTCACCAGGATTCTTCAAACACAATCACACTGCTCTTGAGCACCAGATATTTTAAAGAGAGAAAAAGGAAAACATTTTAAATAAAGATCTAGGAAAGAAACGGATTGACCCAATCCCATTAGGATAATTTAGACTGGAAATAATAGCCCTTTGCTTTTAGCTTATTCTGAGTAAGCAATATGTATTTTCTATGTGCATCCCGTAATGACTCCCAATTCTCAGAACATTGAAAACCCTTTTAACAATCTCTACATGAACACGAAGTCTGTTATTTGTGAGGGGAGGGGAAAAAAACCACAAGCATTGCATACTGACCAAGCTGATAATAAACAGTATGAAATGTGTCTCATGTGTATGTTACACTTAATTCACGATGAATACATATTTGAACACTAGATTCGTCTTTTTTCCCCAAAGAACAATTTTTTTGTAGATATTTGCGTCTAATTTAAAAACCAGAACAGAACTTACTTGTCTGTCCTTGAAAGTCATTTTGCCTTAAGAATCCCTACTTTATCTTCTGGTTCAGTAAAGGCTTTGTTGATTGTTGAAGCCTTCTTTTAGCTTGATGGGTCTAATATAACATATAATGTGGAAGTTTTAATATGATATATAATATGGAGGTCAACTCATCCACTCCTCCCCTGATTTATACCTTTAAAAAATCATTGTGGAATAATACACATGTAGAAGTTTGTCTTCCGAGGCACACCCAGCAATTTTCTGCTGCTGACTAACTGCTCACCTCACACAGCTGAGGACACTGGCCTCTCTCAGTGTTGTTTCGGGCTCTCTAACTCAAATGGTCAGCAGTGGTTCTCATGCTTATGGAGAAAAAACAAAATTTTGGATGAATGACATTGATTCTTTTTGTTGTACTTATGCAACTTTTTATCTGTACACATATAATTCAATTTAGTTATAAATAAGTGTATACATAATTTATAATTTTATTTACATATAAATAAAATGTTTCATCTTTGATTAGACTTTTCTTATTGGAGTTCATAGTCTAGTAAATGAATGAAAACCTCACTTAAAAATCTATGTCCTTATTGTATGTATGTTCAATGTGTTTCCAGAAATTATAATAAAATCATTTTACTAGCAAATATCTACAAAATAATCAATTGATAAATTTATGAAGGAATATTACACAATTTCAGGCTGTTTCCAAGCACGATTGAAGTTTGACGAATTAACTCCAAGGATCCATCACTTCTGTGGCTGTGGACTGTTTGTGGGTAGGTGGGTCTGCACGTGATGCCCATGTGTCTGTACATTGCACAAGATGACACTAAACCACAGATCATCACCTGGTGCTTATATTACAGATACGTTTTGATTTTCTAGCATGGTGTTTTGAAAAATGAATTTGTTGCAAATATTTACAAATCAGCATATATCAATGAAAGCAGATTACTTGTGTGTGAGAGGGAAGTTTCTGACTATAATGTATCCTTGGAACACATATATTTATTAATACAAGGATATATGTCTATACAGCACATGTAAACCATTAGACTTGGCCTACATGAAATGGAACAAAATTAAGGGGGAAGTTTGGCAATTATCCTGGTAATTAGCTTGATAAAAACAGCAGATCTATTTCTGTTCTATGGTGGTTATTTTGGTTTTAAATTAGTTCCATTACTACAAGGCTTAAATTAATAAACCAGGTAATTTTGCAAACTGGCAAAGTCTCCTTCATAATGAAATAGCTATTCCATGCTCGGGCCTCTATTGCTATGTTCCTTTTGGATGCTGTAATTTTAGGAAGTTCAGCTCACAGGGTTCCTTACTGGCTGTCCTATAAACTTGATTTCAGATCCGTAAGGGATGTCACCACTTCCCAAAACTGTATTGCTGGTTTTGAGCCACTCTTCTCACAGCCGGCAGAGTGAGTACGTGTGTGAGAGAGAAAGGAAGCCAGGCACAGGAATGTCAGCAGGAGTGGAGGGGAGCTCAAATGGCAATAAATGATACAAATAAAAGCTGTGTCTTTTTTTTTATTGAGGTAACATTGGTTAATCACATTACGTAAGTGTCAGGTGTATAACATTATAATTCAACATCTGTATACATTATGGTGTGTTCAACACCAAAGTCTAGTTTTCATCCATTACTACACATTTGACGCCCTTCACCTATTTCACCCTTCTCCCTACTCCCTTGACCTCTGGAAGCCACCACTCTGTTGTTTGTATCTGTGACTTTGTTTTTGTCTTGTTATTGTTTCTTTTTTATTTTGTATTCCACATATGAATGGATCATACAGGGCTATGTCTCTTTAACGAGCCCCCTCAGTTCTCCTACTGCCCCTGCCTAGGTTTGGGTTCTAAGTTTCTTGGCTAGGGAGGATGACCTTTTAGGAGATACTAATTCTTATTGTTCTAATTCTGCCTAAGTTGTAGTTTCTGGCCTTGGGTCATGACCTCAAACAGGAAGTGCCTCTGAATTCCTCCAAACAGGTATGTGGATGAGGGGGCAGAGTTCAGTACGCAAATACCCAGCTGCTGGCCTTTCATGTTTACGAGGGATCAAGAACAGGCCAGTTAAGGAAGATAGACCTTGCAAAGAAGTCTATCCCTCCAAAGAAGCAATTAGTGTTATCTTACACTCTAGGTGAAATCCAGATTTCAACTCCAGAACTATATTTGATTTGGAGTTTTTCTTTGATGCTAACCATGCTCATTCTATCTTAAAGAATTGCATGAATAAAGTGATCTAAACTTAATTTGTATATATGTCTGATCATTTTTCTGGGGGGAAGTTTAAAGCCAAAGCATGGAGGAATGGGGAGGAGAAGTAAAAAGATATTGAATGCTTTAGAGGTACAATTAATATTTGAGTACAAATTAGAGTTTGAGTAGAATGGTAGAAAAACACAAAACAAGGTTTTGAAAGGTGTCTCAAAGGTCATGTCCAACCCTCTTCCTGAGGATGCATGAATCACCAGCCTATTCTGATTTCTTCTTTCTGAACTGCTCTATTTTTTTTTCCAGTTTTTGCTATTTCAGGAAACCACAGTTGTTGGCTGATAAAAAATTTACAGCAGCACTGTACAACGAGGGAGCTATTTCTGGCCCCATGTCAGTGAAGTAGTAACATTATCTAGTATGTAATAGACTTTGCCCTGTAAGAAAATGCCGTTCTTAGCTGGCTATTGTAATTTTTTTAAAAGACCTATCTGTGATTTTTGAACTTTCAGCTATCAGGTTTCCTGTGTATCTAGGAATACCAATATTGTTCCTCTGGTGAATAGACTTAGAAACAGTAATATTCTTTCTTTATAACATTATCATCTCCATTAATTTGAGCAAGTGTTGATAAGCATAAATTATTTATGTGAGCACTGGGAGCCACCTCCCTAGATGCAAGGCAATCTGTTAAAGATTTGCTATCACGCTAGAGAATGAGGTGGGTGGGAGGAGAAATACATTTTATGAGTCATATGGCTTCAGGAACATTAGTACTCATGCTTGCATTTGGAAATAAACTCTTGGTGAAATGCACTGTGAAAAAAACACCCATGGAAATTCAAATTCACTAACAGCATACATCAAAATGGGGGGAGACCCCCAAACCCGGTAATATACCAAAGATGATGATCACAGGGGAGATTAGAAATAGTCCTTAAGGAAGAGAAAGACAAACAGTAGAAGAGTAAGCTGGCTTGTGTCCTAATTTGATTTCTAACAAATGTGTTTATTCACCACAACTTTTCTGAGGGACAGGGGAGATTGAGAAAAGAAAGAACTAGTGTTTAATATCTTTCTCCTATACTTACTGGTATCATTGCATCTTACTCTAGTTGTCTATAGGCAAGGTCTAGCTTCCGGAAATAGCCAGTAGTTGCCTTACTGTAAATAGCTGACAATAAGTATACTCATTATTCTAACTGCTTTATAGAAGCCCCCCCCCAAAAAAAAACAACACCCCTGCAATTATCTTCTGGAGAGCAGGCCTCTTGTAGTACAGGCTTCCCCTGCTAGGTGAGTGTTCTAGGAATCCATCTGTATCAGGTACCAGCTGGTGTTGTTGTGAAAGGTTGCATTCAGCTTCAGTGAATTTTTTTTGAAAACTCTTTCAACACATTTACCCATTTCATGATGGGCAATTTACCAGTGCACCTGCCCACAACATGCTGAATGTTCAGTAGTTTTTCACCCAAAATAGCGTGATCCATGTGCCCCACCCTCCCTGTTCACCCAATCTTGCCCTGAGTAACTTTTTTTGTTTCCTCCAGTTGAAAAAAGTCCTCAGAGGGAAACATTTTGCTGATGTGGAAGAGGTAAAACAAAAAAAGGCAGAAACACTAAAAGGTATCACAATCATCAAGTTCAAAAACTTTTTGAGCAGTGGAAAATGCATCTCAATAGATGTATTGCATCAAGTGGAGAGTACTCTGAAGGTGACTAAAGTTTAAACCTGTAAGAATAAATAATAATTTTTATAAATAAATTCTGGTTTTATAAATAAGTTCAGTTTTATAAATAAATTCTGGCATTTAATTCTTGCATCAAGCCTGTGAGGCAGGCATACATCCCATTCTACAGATGGGGAAAGAGAGGCATGGTGAGGTTAAGTTTCATGTGTCAGGTCACAGCTAACAAGTTAAAGAGTCAAGAATTAAATCCAGGCAATCTAGTTCTGTACATTGCACTCTTAATCACTGTGTTGAAGACTTCTGAAAGATTTAGTTCTGTGTTTTACAAAGTGTGACCTGAAATTTAGCTGCATCAGACTTTTCTGAGGTACTTCTTAAATTTTCTAGGCTAGGTATCAGAATCTCTGGGACTTGGGCCTAAGAATATGTACTTAACAATTTTCTTTGCACACTAAAGTTTGAGGATCACTGATCTGGGGGTTGTGGAGGGAGATGGAGAGCAACTCCTTTTGGTCTTCAGGGTCCAGAAAGATACACTATTTGTAAGTAAGAACATGTTATCATCAAACAGAGATAGTTTTCCTTCTTCCTTTCCAATGTAGATGGCTTTTATTTCTTTTTCTTGCTTAATAGCTTTGGCAGAAACCTCTAGTTCAGTGTAGAATAGAAGTGACGAGAGCAGACATCCTCATCTTATACTTAGCTCTCCATATATTGAAGGGAAGAATGGATGGACTGAATGTGGTATATTAGAAATTTGCTATTGAAGGCTATAAATTGCTATCTTCCATTCCTGAACTGGATTCCATCAAGAGAAGCTTTTATAGCAGAAATATCTAATGTATTTATAACTTATTCCCAGAATTGGAGAGTGATCTTCCTGTAAGATACTCAGGTAGCAGAGCTGGGCACATAGAAATTCTTAGTAAACTACTAACGAGTATAGATGAGGTCTTTAGCTATTGCCCTCTACTCTGAGGGTAGGGGCTAAGTATGTCCATGGTCTCTTCTTGTAGAGATTTGTTGAAGTTAAACAAGGAACATTTTCAAATTACATATAATGAAGTCTCATATCCACTAGTCAGAATGTTTGGGATAGGGCCTGAATTATGCATTTTTTACATAAAGCTCCTACACAATTATCATCTACCCCCTGGTTAAGAAAAACTGCAGTGTAGAAGCCAAACTTTAGAGATAATCTAATACCAGCTGATTTCTGTGAAGATGTGCATGAGTAGTACTGTCACAGAGATAACAAAATAAAAGGGCTGTTCCACTTTTATTTGAGGGCTACCTAAATTACTTCCAAACTACATGGTATAAATCAAACATTAATGATGCTCATAGATTCTGTGGAGCAGGAATTCAAACAAGGCTTGAAGTATATTACTTGCTCTGAACCATGCTGTCTGAGACCTTGGGTGGAAGACTTCAAAGCTGAGGGCTGGGATTAGTGCAGGTTTATTCACTAATATATCTGGTAGTTGACGCTGGTTGTCAACTGAGACCTCAGCTCGGCTGTCTGCAGCAACACCTCTACCTGAACTTTCTACAGGTCCCACAATTTCTCACAACAAGATGGCTGAGTTACAAGGGCAAGAATCCCCAAAAGGCAGAGAATATTATTGCCTTTTCCCTCCTAGCCTGAGAAATCATGCAGCATCACTATTGCTGTATCCTACCTATTAGAAGCAAGTCACTAAAATGAACCATATTTAAAAAAGAAGAATTAGACTCCACATTTTGTGGGAAAAGTGTCAAAGAATTTGCATGTATATTTTTAAAGCATAACTTGCTAGAAAGTAAGGGTCATGGGATTAAAACCTGGATAGCCTGGTTCCATGAATAGTTTCTTATTCACTACTGAATTCTACACTAGAACTGAGGAGACATTGGATCTAGTCCAAAGTACTAATTTGGGAAGGCATCTATTATACTTCAAATGTTTTCCATGCCCAAAGCCCCTTTCTGAGGAAGGATGACTACTTAGCTTTTTCTTTCTATCCTATCCTGATTAACCAGGGAAAAACATCCCTCTATATAATAGCCCTGAGGTCTGGCGGGAGAGCTCTGTGCTGCTATGGCAGAGTTACTAAATGAACCCATCACATCCTCCTTCCTGGAGCTTGAATGCATGTCAATCCAAGGGTAGACATCTGCTAAAGGAGGAGCAGGAGGCTGGAGACACACAGATTAAGTCAGAAAGCTTCCACAGGAAGCAGAAGCCCTGGGAAACAGGAATTAAGAAGCACAGAGGAGAACAGAGATATACGTGTCTACATGAACAGGAGCAGTAAAATCAAAGGCAGAAAGTAGTTGTTGTTCATAATAACAAAGGACTAGAGCAGGCAGGCAGATGCCCAGCTCTAAGGAGTGTTTACCAGAGTGGAAGCAGCAGATTGAGTATATATTGATCCTTGAACACAGTGCCACGAAGTAGAAAGTCTGCATGTAACTTTTAACTTCTCCAACAATTGCCCCTTCACACTGACGGATTCAACCAACTCTGGATGGAAATCAGTATTTTCAATCTGTAGTTTTGAATTGCAGTTGGGAATGTGAAAAAACTATTTTCTATCCGCAGTTGTTTGATTCTGCAAATGTGGAATCTGCAGATGCAAAACCCCAGGACACAAACAGCCAATGCTATTTACAGAAAGAAATTCACGTATAAGTGAAACCGTGCAATTCAAACCTGAGTTGTTCAAGGGTTAACTGTATTTACTAGAGCTATGCAGTGTTCAGTGCTCAGTGAATTTGGTTGTGCTACCGTGGAAGGTCCCCAGCCTGTGCATCCTTAAAGCAAGTCCTTACTATCTGAGGCAACGTAAGCTTCTCTCTTTCTGTTCCTTTTACTTGAAATGCCCTCACCCACTGACTGTGCCACTCATGAGTCATGTAGCCTGGGATAGGTCACTTCCCTATTTGCCTGTTTTCTCATTAGTAAGATGTGTGTTGGACCAGATGACGTCTTAGTTCATTTCCTGCTCCAAAGTTTATTATTCTGAACTTTAGTGTGGAGGGATTGGTTACAGTCTGATTGCAAAGTCAAGGCAATCCCCCCAGCTTCTTTATTTCTAGCCCCTCCTCTCACCACAGTTATTGAAACTTGAGACTTCTGTCTCATAAGAAATCCAACGGGGGGGGGGGGGGGCGGTGGTGGTGGTGGTGGTGGTGGTGCAGGTCGTGCCAGCCTGCAAATTAGCTGTGTGACCTCCTGCCCCCACCCTCCCAACCCCCCACTCTGCACAGGCTTCCCTGGGTTTGTGCAATGTTTTCCATCAAGCCAGTAGGTGAGGGAGAGTGCTGACCCTGTCTTCTCTCATTTCACAAGAGGCCTTGCTTGCGAGGGAGTGATGAAAATAAACTATGGGAAGTTGCATACATGCTGATGGGAACTGAGGTAAAATGTGGAAAGGCCCCCGGGATTGGTGTGGTCAGAGGTGACTGTAACTCCTGTCCTGGAAGGAAATTTGGAAGGGATGGTTTTACAGATTCTACTTAAAAAATTGTTTCATCTCATGCAGGATTTACAGTGGAACAGACCGGCATTTGCATTTCAGAGAAATGGAGGGAAAAAGACACAGAAGTGTGGACTTAGAAGGGCCCACAAAGACTCTTGTGTTAACCCTTGCCCTCTCACACACTTCCATCCACCCCCTTCCCTACACGAGTTTGAATTTAGAGGAAGCCATAGGCAGAGCTCCAGATGGAACATTTGGAAACCTGGAAACAGTTTTGGCTCTGAGACCAGCTCATTGTGTGACTGAGCTGGGCAAAACCTCGGGCTTCTCAGTTTTTCCATTCGTAGACTAAAGATAATATTGTCTGTTTTTGCTTATGTCACCATAATTTTGTGCCAGTTAATGAGATATTGGGCTCTATTCTCTCCCGTTTCTCAGTAAATGCTTTGTAGTAAGCCAAATGTTGACGGAAGAATACAGGTTATCTTTCAAGACTTCAGGGAATTGTTTTATGTATTGCTAGTGTATTGCACTAAAAAGCATTGTATGGTCAGTCTACTTATAGAACAGAGTGCCAAAAATGCCCTGAATGGTGGGAATGGTACCCCTGAGGCCTGAAAGAGTTCATGGGCTTGCCTCTGGTAGGATTGACTGGATACTGAGACATGACATAAGATGCAGAAGAAAGAGATAGCTAAAAAGTCTCTACATGGGGGGAAATTTAGCAATCCATTAGCAATAACTGAATTGTACTTCCCTTCAGTCCCTCTTCCTCTGCCCAATTACACACACACATACACACACACACACACACACACACACACACATCTTGACATTACACTACTAATTGGAATGGGAAAATCAAACTGAGCTGTGCTGAAAAGATGCTTTGAATTTTTGTTGAAAGAAATACATACATGTCATCTTAGACTGCCCATTTATATTCTAACAGTTCATTGGATGGGGAAATATTTTTTCCTTTTTGTTTTCTCCATCTATTCACAGAAGGCCAGTTACTCACCTAAGGGTCGTGTTTGATTTATTTCAGCCCTGGGATCCAATGAAAAAAACAGGCTTCTGGTATTATACTAGAAAACCTAGAGTAACAGGCAGTAGAATTCTAGATTGCACATCAGTAAGAGGATAATATCAAAATTCCAGAGGTTGAAATTCAAGGAACTTCTTGGTCTGTTTCCAAGATAAGTTTGCTACCAGTAGAATGGAAGCTGCCTCTGAGCAAAGACTTGGTCCACATTGTTTATTATAGTCAGGCATTCTGTGTCTGTCATTTTGGACCTGAGGAGGTTGTGAACTAAGAGTGGTCTGATGTCTCGGTATATTTGAGAACTTAACTGTTAATATGCAGAACAGCTAGGTATAGCCTCTTTCTTCATGTCCCTCTAGGTTTTTCCCTGTGTCCTCATTCTCTGTGTTTATTCTTCTATTACCCCCCCCCCCCGCCCTTAAATTGGCTGAGTAAAGTGCCATGCAAAGGACAGGGTCCGACAGAGGTAATGCCTGCTTGAGTGTGGCTGATAGGGTAGTAATATGGGTATGATAATTTATATTTTTAATTTGAAAATTCCACATAAAATGTCATATGGTGTGCTTTGGTGTGATATTATTATGTCACAGAATTACATGCTTATTATTTTGTAATAAAAGATTTTGAAATAAATAAAGGGGGTGTTATTTGTGCTTGACCCTGTATGTCCTTGTTAAAAAAAATTAATGTTGCTATAATTCTGATTTAAATGACTGTCCTCAGAGCTGAAACATAAAAATAACTGTTTTTCATCATTCATATATCCCAATATGTAGCATAGTGCTTGACACATAGCATTAAATAATACTTAAAGAATGAGTAAATGAACATTATTTTTCATTATTTTCTCCTCTCTCTCTCTCTTCCTTTCTTT
Source organism: Artibeus jamaicensis (assembly GCF_021234435.1). Taxonomy (NCBI): domain Eukaryota; kingdom Metazoa; phylum Chordata; class Mammalia; order Chiroptera; family Phyllostomidae; genus Artibeus; species Artibeus jamaicensis. The sequence continues at coordinate 35,475,962 of NW_026522030.1, read as the reverse complement.
CCCACAGACAGTGGCCCATTTATACAATAAATGCATGAAGTCTGAGCATTGATTGAGTCAGATTCACGAACTGAGTTTGTGGTAGAAGTGTGATACATGAAAGAACACATGCCTCAGTCCCAGTGGGTAGCTCCTGCCTATTATTGACACATAGGAGTATTGGACTGGTTCCGCTACATAGTCTTATTTTTCAAGAAAAGTTGGAAATTCTTATTTGTCCAAAAAAACTTCAGCCTTTCAAATAATGACTCAAAATTTTAAAAGTGTGCTGTACAATAATAAATTATGTTAAATAAACAGAGTGATGTACCAGGTTCACGGATTAAAAAACTAAATATTATAAAAGTGAAAATTCTCCCCAAATTGACCTGCAGACTCAATACAATTCTATTTTTATATATGTGAGAATTAACGAGTTAATTCTAAAATTTATCTGAAAACAAAAGTGTCAAGAATAGTCAAAGCAATCTTGAAACAAAAAGAACAAAGTTGGAGCACTTACCTCCAGAAGTAAAGAGTTGTACATACAACTTTTTAGAGTTGATAGACAAATAGATACTGTGACTCACAAATGTGGTTCTTTGATAGACAAATAGAACATAGTCTCAAAACAAAAAGGGCATGGATTGTCCCTTGATTTATTACAAAGGTGACATTGTGCTACCATGGGTTAAGGAGAATTATTTATTTATTTATTTAGTGTATTTAGTTTTCTCTTTAACTTCTTAAAATTTTTCATTTTTCAGTTACGGTTGACATTCAGTATTATACTGGTTTTTGGTGTATGGCATAGTTAGGCATTTGTACAACTTACGAAGTGATCCCTCAGTAGTGCAGTACCCACCTGACACCATACATAGCTATTATAATAGCACTGACTATATTGCCTACGCTGTACTTTACATCCCTGTGACTATTTAGTAGCTGCCAATTTGTACTTTCTAGTTCCTTCACCTTCTCTCCCCTCTGTTCTGTTCTCTGTGTCTATGAGTCTGTTTCATCAGTCTGTTCTCTGTGTCTATGTGTCCGTTTCAGTTTTGTTTGTTCATTCATTTTGTTCTTTAGATTCCACATATAACTGAAATCATACGGCATCTGCTTTTCTTTGTGACTATTTTGTAACTTGTCAATTTGTAATTAATACCTTCGACCTTTTCACCCCCCAACCCCTTTCCGATCTGGCAACCATCAATTTGTTCTCTGTTCCTGAGTTTGTTTCTGTTTTATTTGTTCATTTATTTTGTTTTTGAGATTTCATATATAAGTGAAATTGTTTGGTATTTGTCTTTCTCTGTCTAACTTATTTCACTTAGCTGAGGGATAATCATTTAAATAGTTCTGGAGGAATTGGATATCCACATGGGAAAAGATAAATCTTGATCTCTACCTTATACAATATACAGTAATCACTTCCAAATAGATTATATATATAATGTGAAAAGTAGAGCAATCATACTGAAGGAAGAGAACATAGAAGAATATCTTCATAACCTTGGGGAAGGTAAAAATGTCTTAAGTGAGGAACAATAAATACTAGCCAGTAAGTTGAAAATAAAAAGTTCTGTTTACTTAAAGGCACCAAAAGAAACTGAAAAGAGTTTTTATATAAAATGCATATCTATATAAAATATATATTTTATGAATGAATCATATTCAGGAATTATTTTTAAATTTCCATATTCATGAGAAAGAGACATAAATTTCCATATTCATAAGAAAGAGACAATTTCCTAGGCTAATTTCCTTTAGCCTAGGAAATAGGCTAAAGACTTGAACTTCATGAAAGAAGATATCTAAATGGCCACTAAACATCTGAAAATAAGTGGTCATTTCAATAATTATGAGGGGAATGCACTTTAAAACCACAATGAGATTCTGTTGGTAGGAGCACAGGTAGGCGAAACCACCTTGGAAAACTGCTTGGCAGTATCCACTAAAGCTGAGTGGATGTACACTATGATCCAGCAGTCCCATTCCCATAAGAAATGTCCACATATGTGAACCAAAGACATGTACCAAAATGTTCGGAGAAGCTTCATTTATAATATCCCAAACTGGTAGCAACAGAAGGATCCATCAACAATAGAGTGTACACTCATATGTAGAATCTAATGAACAAACTGAACTAACAAGGAAAATGGGAACAGACTCACAGATGGAGAGCAGAATGACAGCTCGGGGAGGGGAGGTTAGGGGGTGGAGAGTTTGAGCAAAAAGGAAAAAGGACTTATATTTCATGGACAACAGTGTGGTGATTGCTGGGGGCAGGAGGTATATGAGGACTCAATGGTAATGGAAACGATACAATAAAGGTTAAATAAAACAACAATAGAGTGTAAAAATAAAATGTGGTATATTCATAAATGGATAGTATACAGCGGTAAGAAGGAATCTATGACTGCCACATGAAACAACATGGATGACACAAGATTATGTACATTACATGATTTCATTTATAAAAGTTTCAAAAACAGGCAAAACCAGTGAATGGTGATAAGAGTCAGGAAGGCGGTTACTTGTGGGGCTTAGTGGCTGCAAGGGGGCCTAGGGAGATTTGTGGGGTTCTGCTCCCTGCTCTGTGAGGCGTTGAGTGTGTTCCAAATTTGTGAAAATTCATTGTGCTGTGTGTATACAGACAATTTGTACATTTTTCTGGAAGTATATTTTTAAAAAATAGAGTACTTTAAAATGCTGTGTATGTCATGCAAATGTAATTATAAGTCTTGCAGGGTTCATGGAACTACAGTTTGCCCTGCTTGTCCAGGGCCGGGTTTCTGAGTGAACCAAGCTGGTGTGCTCACCGTGCACCTCTGCTGCTGCCTTCACCTCTGCCCTCTCCACGTCTGGAGTTCTCCTCCTCCCTTCCATCGTTCAGTCTTCCAGTCTGCAGTGGGCTCCATTTCTGTAGCAATTATGATCCGTCTTGTTGGCCTGAGTCACAAATCAACTCATATTTTTATCATAAAGGTAATTAAATACTTTGTATCCAATAGATCTTTATTTTGTACTTAGTTGACTTCTTTACTCTGTTAGTATTAAGATAAATCTCATGGACTAAAAAAAATTCTGTTGTGAGACAGTATAATGGTTAAGGGTTTTGAGGAGGCCACACTGGTTGTGTTCAGATCCTCGTGCTGCTGAGGTCACTAGCTTCTGCGGTTCTGACTTTCCTGAAAATTGGGAATGATAACACACATGCATACACATATAAACAGTACTACACGTAGTATACGTATGTCAATAATATAATATGTTATGACATATTAATGACAATAATCATGTTTTCTGTATTTATAAAATGTCAGAAGGATTGCTATACATAAATAAAGTGAAATAAATAAAGCCTTTAGACTCATGTCTGGAACACAGAGCACACCATGCAAATGTTAATAATTTTCATTGTTTAGCAGTGAGACAGAAGGAAAAGTTGAGGCCTCTATCTTGTCTGTCCCTCCCATTTTTTGTCTCTAGAAAAGTTACTGGTCTCTGAAATTGAAAAGATTCAGCCACGTTCAACTAGCTGGTATGGTCTTGGAGGACATGGCCTGTGTCTTATATTTCTCTTAATCATTTAATATCATATGAGTAGTGTACATTTTTCTCTTTAAAAATTCTAATTTCTTCTAAGCCTTTTGATATGTGTCTATGGCAGAATGCATGAACAAATTTCTGTATACATATTTTCTTAATACTATTTAGTAAATATTAATTAACTTTCATCCTTCTCAAAATCTAAAATGTCTATTTAAATTTTATCTTCTTTTCAAGATACTTCCTTCAACAAATGATCAAGAGGAATGCTCTAAGAATACCAGCAAAAATGCAAACAGAAGTATAATCCCCCCTGAGGTTCAGACAATCTGCTATCTTTTGGTATAATTAACTTTGGGATAAGAAGATCTTAGGAAAACACACAATGAACAGATACGAAACACTCAGCAAATACTCTAGGTGACTTTAATTAGCTGAGATCTTCAGGACATTAAAGTGATTGTTTTTTAAACAGAGCTGTCACTGATAATTGGCTGGGGCGAAGGTGGCCACCACACAGTAAGTATCTAAAAGATAAACATTGTAGCTTCAAGGTAACAGCACAGCAGAAACTGAGTAAGATGCTTTATCAGCGTTGAAATTGTTCTAGATAAAATTTGGAGACTAGGGGTCAGCAGGCGGGAACTAAAAGAAGGGATCAGGGTTGTAAGTCTAGAAGAGTAGGTTTGGAGAAGAGGAAGACATTTCCTCTCTATTTCCACCCTTATAATCTTCAATTTAAAACAAAAGTGCCTGCTTCTTAAACACAACTTATGTGTAAGTTTATGAGGCTATATTTTTTGAGGCTAAAAAGTAAATAAGTAAACCTTATTTCTTTGGCAGATTTCTATTTAAACCACTTTATTAATCCCAGGGTGACTTATTGGCATGTTAGAAATTTGGGGGAATACTCCAAGTGGCAGACTCTTGAGTGTAATACTTATTTGATTCACAGAGCTTTTCTTTTAAACTTCCTTTGTAAGAAATTCAAATTTCCTGAGTAGGATAAGGGGAAGATTGGGGTGGGGCTCTCTTCTGGAAATTTTATTAGGGTGGCATAGAGGCACAGGTGCATAGCATAATGAGTCCATCTACACTCAATTTCATTGCCAGGTGAGGCCAGTTGGTGCTTCTAAGGATTCCACTTGACTGACAGATCACAGAAACCTGAGCACTGAGGCATGAGGCATAATACAATGACTGTTTATGTTTCCAAAATTTGACGAAAGCCTTAAATTTCAAGGGGGGGGGGAGGAATGACTGAATTAACGTTACTAGGGAGGTGTACAACCCCCTAAAAAAGTTATTGTCAAGCCTCTACAGTTGACTTTCAGCCTCAGATCTGTGCCATAACCTTATAACCATTATCATTCTATCAATAGGTTTTATCCCCCATATTTTGTCTTAGGAAGAAGGAAGCAGAAAAAGCCAATTATGGCAGCTTTGGCAATAGGTCATTATTAAAAGCTGCTTTGCAAGAAGAGTGAAAAATACTGCTACTTATTAGAATTAGTTATATGTAGATTTTGATCTACTATATCTTTATGCTTTCTACTTTCCCTTTATTTTTACTCATGGGGGTAATCTTCTTTTGACCCTAGGGGAAGGTTTGGGCTACTCCCATATATTTTTTGTTCAGTAAGGTAAAAACAATCCTGTGGTCATTTTAAGTCATAAGCATAGCTTTAATTTCATATCCAGGGCCATGCAAAGTCAAAACTCCAATTATCGAAGCTCTCCCGCCTGAAATCCTAAAGACTATGGTGTTCGAGCCCGAAGGCTACGTAGGAGAGGGAACAGGTTTGTTTCCTCTTTCTCCTTCATGCTCCCTGCTCACCTCCTTTCCAGGGTCAGGTGTGCATGGGAGAAGGGAGAGAGAAAAGGAGAAGAGCACGGTTTCTTGGCTAGTGGCTTTTGCTCTCTGACTTGGCAGATGGTTCAAGCCGGCCTCTCAGAAATCCCAGCTAGCATGAGCTTGGAACAGAAATGCTTTTCTCCTGTGCGCCGATCTCACGGACTTGTTCCTTGCTGAGCTCCTCTCTCCTGTAGTGCATTTCACCTCCACCGATGCATCTGTAAACACAGGTATTCACCAGCAACTCCTTGCTCAGTCCCTGGGTAGCTGGGGTATGCTTTCCTCCAGGGGGCTTGAGGTGAGAAGGAGATGGGGAGGCTGACATGTGAAGGTGGGAGGTTTAGATCAGGCCAGCACCCCTCTCCTTGCCTCTTAGATTCCTTTATGTATCATCCATCCGCTTTAAGAGTCCAATTGACATGCACAGGTTCTTCTGTTACATTACAGAGTCCTCAGAAACAAGGGCAGGAAGAATCCAATTCCATCATCTTTTTACTTCTGATTCATAGTTTGCAAAGTGTGTATGCATCTTATTTGCTCAGCTGTTTCTCACTCCAGCAAGAATAAGGCCCAAGTAACAGACACACCACCCCCTTTTTGCCGGCAAAAAACAAAACAAAACAGAGTTTGGAAAGGTTAAATGACATGCCCAAGTTCAAATGACTTTCACTGAAACTATTTTTTTTAATCCTTCCTGGGCTGAACTCCTCAAAGGATATTGTATTTGCGTTTGTATCCTTAGCACTTAGTGCAAAGTAGACAGTACGTAGGTGTTTATTTATGGAACTGATATATCCAGGACTTCTAATGCCTAGTAAAGTGGTTTAGAACTTGCCATCCCAAAATATACTACTTTGGCATATTGATTATTTTGAGCTGGAGCTGGTTGAGAAGCAGCGGATTCAGAAAGGGCTCTTTGACCTCCCCCTCCCTGTACCAAGAAGAGATGAACATTCTTATTACCAGACATTGGGAGTCAGCACTGAAGTGGATCTGTACAAACAAACCTGCTGAAGTAACTCTTACCTCCCATTAGTTTCCCCTATCTGTTTTCTAGTCACTGTCTTACACTTTACTGTCCTTGGCCCAAGCCCCCGTGTCCTGTCACATCCTCACAATCCACTGTTTTTTATTTTAAAAGGTATATAAGGTTTTGGGTCTATGGCTTCTTCAAACCTTTATTTTTTTTAATGACTCCTATGTACACATAAAATTATTAAACAAAATTTGCATGCTTCTCTTTTGTTACTCTGTCTTATATCAGTTTGACTCCCAGGCCCACTGCAGAACCTGGGAGGGTTTCCCTCCTCTGCGCTGGGCATGTCCTTTCCCACTCTGCACCAGCGTACTCCCTGTCACACAGGCCGTCTGGTCCCCAACCTTCATGTCAGCACCACCTCTGTGATCCCCTGTCAGTCCAGGAACATTTCAGTTTAAGGGCAACACAGGATCCACGGGTAGGATTTGAGTAAACCCAATATGTTCAAAGCTTTGTAAGGGTTATGATGCTCCATTTGCTGAGTGTCTTTTATGTGACAGTTACTTTGTGGACTATGAGAGAGCCAAATATAAATGAGGCACAGTTCCATGTCTTGCAATCCCCCCTACTACAGACCTGAAATTTAGGAGAGCTCTGGAACTTACAGAACCTTTGATGAGTGCATGAAATTCCAGACCGTTATGTCTGGAGTTTTTAGCAGATCTATGAATACGGAGTGGTGCACCTTTATGACTAGAGTGTCAGGCAGGTAATGCATGTGAATAAACTGGCTCAGGTAAAAGATGACAGGGAGAGGTGAGGATTGTGGAAACTAGGAAACACCTGTCTTATCTAAAGGTAGCAAAAACTACTCAACTAGTTGAGGTGAGCATGTGAAATCAGAGATTCCAGATCTTCTGTTTCTTTCCAAAAAAGCTAGAAGTCTGGATTTATTTTAAGTATAAATTTTCTCCATTTAAAAACAGAGTGTTGGCCAAATAACGTATCTGCAGGTTGCCAGGGTCCTAGATTAATCCTGAAACCATTTTCTTTCTCCTCGTTTCTTCCCTATCTTCCTTGGGACTCCTCTGGGGCCTGTGACCTCAGCACTTAGTGCCCAGTAGACAATACGTCTACTGCAGGCCACTGGAGGTTAAGACCTGAGGGGAGGGCTGTTGCTCAGACTGACTCCCTTCCTTCAGTCCTTATCAAAAGAAGGGAGGTGTGCCCTGTTTTCACATCTCCCCCTCTGAGAATAGGGGAACTGGTGTTTAGAACTATGTTAAGCTTTTATTTAATTGAAGGATAAAATACTTCCTTTCAATGAAACTGCCAAGGGTCCCCACCACAGTCTTACATTTATCATGCATACATACCCACACCTTATTTTTGTTCCCACACATCTGAGGGATACTCATTTTATGAGCAAGCAGTTGCTAGCTGGTTGTCACAATGATGGCCGTTAAATGATGACGTTACCAGCCATGATGATAAGCAGTTTAGGACACAGGTATTTCCTCAAGAGCCATTCTTCCTCTGATTTAGATTCCTATTCTCACGCTGATCTTAGGGATGTGAAGGGCTCTGGACATGAACTCACCTGCTGCAGGTTGTGTGATTGTCCCACTTACCCAGTTGCTTGTGTTAGAGCTAGGTATGTCCTAGGTCTAAATGCAAACATTCATTAACTTTAACCTGTTGAGTCTCTTAGCCTGCTCTGGAGAAGGTATAGATTTTCTGAAGCCCTGAGCAATAAATAGTTTTTTGTTTTGCCCTGGCTGGTGTAGCTCTGTGGATTGAGTGCGGGCCTGCAAACCAAACTACCGCATTTCGATTCCCAGTCAGGGCACATGCCTGGGTTGCAGGCCAGTTCCCAACAGGGGATGCATGAGAGGCAACTGTACACTGATATTTCTCTCCCTCTCTCCTTCCCTACTCCTCTAAAGATAAATAAATAAAGTCTTTAAAAAAAATAGTTTTCTGTTTTTATGTTTTGTAATTATTAGAGCTACAGCTTTGAAACTCCAGGAGATTTGATGTCAGATATTAATAATAAAGTAACAACAGACTATATTTTTGGTAGCATTGTTATTGTTACAGGCTTAAATTAATTTGATAAATATGTCAGTGCATGTCACTGATGTGGCATTAATACACAAACACACATATAGATCTTTTTAATTATGAATAAAAGACCCAGCACTTTAAAGGATCAACATTAAGTAGCTAATGTATTTCATAGATTATAAAGAAATAGAGCTTCATTAATTGCTTGCATTTATGGTTCAGTTGGTGTGCAGAGGTTTTAATTTCTGACCTAGATACTTCAAGAAGCTTGCTTCTGGAAAAAATAATAGGTGTTTAGTCAACAACAACAAAAACCCATGCCTTAATTAAAATTCTTAAGATGTTTCATTTTTATATCCACTGTTTTAAAATTGTATCACTAGGTTAAGAAAATAGTTTTCTGGGTTAAATTAGAGTTTAATCACTAGTTAGAAAATGCCTGGTATATGTGTATTTTATTTCACCTCAACCAAAACATTTTAGATTCTATTGCAAAACTAATAAATTGGGGACCCCAAGGTGTCAGTCTCTGAAGAGTGTGGCATTTAAGAAGCGCAGTTCAATAGGCAGTCTGGTATCTTTCCCCAAATTAAAAAGGATATCTGTTCTTGTATTTCTCAAGGATCCAAATTATAACCGTCATATCCTCCTCTCCCCTTTCCCAATTTTTTCACATTTTCTTGTTCATAACTAAGTGTCCCCTTCCCCATTTTCCTCCACCCCAACTCCCTCCCTTCCCAGTCTGTATGGTGTTTGCTCTCTATCTTCCCTGGTCTCTCTTCACAGCTCTTTTTGGTGAGTCGCATTTACCTCGCACTGATTCTTGTCCCTCCTCCATTCATGCCAGTCCAAGAAGGAGGAGAACAGGGTGGCCCGAACCAGTCTCGCAATTACTAAACGATGGCTGTGGGGGGCATTATGTAAATATTCCTCCTTGACTAATTTTTATTTTATTGCATATGGCATTAAAAAAGTTTTAATTCTTACTTGCTTTAATAATATTTATTTATTTATTAAATTTATTTTTTTATTGATTATGCTGTTACGGTTGTTCTATTCCCCCCTTCATTCCCCTCCACCCTACCCCCCGTCCCCACCATTATCCCCCCCTTTAGTTTATGACCATGTGTCTCAAGTTCTTTAGATTCTATATTTCCCATACTATTCTTGCCCCCCCTCTATTTTCTATCTACTGTCTATGCTACTTATTTTCTGTACCTTTTCCCCCCTTCTCCTCCTCCCACTCCCCTGTTGCTAACCCTCCTTGAGATCTTCATTTCTATGTTTCCACTCCTGATCTAGCTGTCCTTTTAGTTTGCTTTTGTTTTAGGTGTGGTTGTTAATAACTGTGAGTTTGCTGTCCTTTCACTGTTCATGTTTTTTTAACTTCTTTTTCTTAGATAAGTCCCTTTAACATTTCATATAATAAGGGCTTGGTGATGATGAACTCCTTGAATTTGATCTTATCTGAGAAGCACTTTATCTGTCCTTCCATTCTAAATGAAAGTTTTGCTGGATAGATCAATCTTGGTTGTAGGTCTTTGGATTTCATGACTTGGAATACCTCTTTCCAGCCCCTTCTTGCCTGTAAGGTCTCTTTTGAGAAATCCACTGACAGTCTGATGGGAACTCCTTTGTAGGTGACTGTCCCCTTAGCTCTTGCTGCTTCTAGAATTCTCTCCTTCATTTTAATCTTGGCTAATGTAATGATGATGTGCCTTGGTATGTTTCTTCTTGGGTCCAACTTCTTTGGGACTCTCTGAGCTTCCTGGATTCCCTGGAAGTCTATTGCCTTTGCCAGATTGGGGAAATTCTCCTTTATTATTTGTTCAAAAAAGTTTTCCACTGGTGGCTGTTCCTTTCCCCCTTCTGGTACCCCTATAATTTGGATGTTGGAACGTTTAAAGATGTCCCGGAGGTTCCTAAGACTATATTTTCAGGCTCCTCATTTTTTTGAATTCTTGCTTCTTGACTCTTTTCTGTTTGGCCATTATTTGCTTTCTTCTGGTCCACTCCATTGATTTGAGTCCCAGTTTCCTTTTCATTTCGCTATTGGTTTCCTGTGCAATTCCATTCATTTCAGTTAGTTTTGCCTTCATATGTTTGTCCAATTTGTGGCTATATTCAACCAGTTCTGTGAGGATCCTTATCACCAGTGTTTTAAACTGTGCGTCTGAGAGTTTTGCTATTTCTTCATCACTTAGATTTATAGGCTCTGGGGCTTTGAGATCTTCTTGAGCCATTTTTGGTCTGTTTGCGCCCTTTAAGTGTGAGGAGCGACGCCTTGGACTCCCAGGTCGCTGGATTATGATGCTGTATGTGGAGGCGGGGTCAGAGCGGGGAAATGGCGGTGCCCTCCGCAGCCGCTTGCGGCTGGGGCTGCTGGCTCTTGTCCAATCGCCCACTCCCTCGCTTGTCTATCCACACACGAATGTGCGACCACAGTCAACCTGCAGCCCTGCTCCTTCGCTGTTTCCCCGTGATTGCTTGCCGAGTTGCCCACCAGGTCCAACCCTGCGCCTGGATTCCATGCGCCTGAGTCTGTCTGACCAAGTTTTCCTGTGCTACCTCGCTCTGCCAGCTGCTGGTTTCGCCCCTCTTACAGGTCAGGCTGAAGAATTTGTTGTTATGAGACTTCCGAAAAGTTCAATTTTCTGTGTTCTGGCTATGTTTTCTGTTGCTATTATTTAGTTGTCTCTAAACTTGGTTGTGTGAGGAAGCCCAGCGTCTCCACGTATGCCTCCATCTGGGCGGAAGTCTATTTGCTTTAATAATATTTAAATACAAATACATTGATACATAATTGTTCATAACAGAATGCTCTGCAGAGGATGAGATTGGGCTTTTGTCATTAAAATGGTGTTATTCTCTGATGCGGTGTTAGTACCATCAAACTACTCCCTTCTGTGCCTGTTAGGGCAACAAGGCGGTCCAGGCTTTGTGTCTCCATGTTTTTTCAGCCTTTAAGAATGACAACAGTGGAATTTGTCAGTGGTGATCAGAGTAGTGCTCAGCCTTCAAATTGCTCCACAATCTGGCCCCGGTTTCGATTTCTGCCTTGTCCCAGTCCTGTTCCCCATGCCCCGTACATGATTTATATGTCTATTAATAGAGCGAATTGCCTTAAATTATGTATATTTATGTACACACAGTCCGCCTTAATGGATGGTAAGCTCTGCAGTGTCTGACACACAGAAAAGGCTGAATAAATGACTGTTGTGCTGACTTGAACTATTTACTGTGTTAGAGACTCAAACTTTGGGGCAGATCCATATTGCGGCCTCGTTTTGTTTCACTGCTGGCCGAGTGGCAGAGCAGGGTGCATATTTCTGAATGAAAGATAGAGCCGTAGTAGATCTACATCATCAGGACTTTGAGAGTCCCCTTTCCACTAAACTCAGCAAACGTTTCTGAACAAAGATGATGTGAAAGACATTTAGTGAGGCCCAATGGGAGGCACAAACTTAAGAATGACTCACTGTTCATCTTTGGGGATCTTATTGTTTTTGTGTGCACAATTCAGTTCACACGGAATATCAGACTAAACAGAAAACCCATTTTGTCCTGGCCTGTTAAAATGTCTGTGAGGTATAAATGCGTATGTGTTTTTGGAGTGTTTTCCACTTGGATTTGCCACCTAGTCCTTCACTGGCAATGTTTCTCAATTATTTTCCAGGAATTACCATAGAATTGGTAGATACAATTATATATTACTGTTTGTAAAAGAAATAAAGGGTAAACATTCCTTAGGCTCTTACTACTGAGAAATCTGAATGGACTACTTGAGTGGCAAACCCTGTGACATCTGATGAACAATTGCTGCCGAGTCATTAGTGCCAGAACGTTTGGGCGCCCTAAATAGGACAACGCTCCTGTTGGTGAGCACTGGCAGATTCAGACTCCCCTGGGATGGGCTGTCTTGGTTGTTCCCATTGTCCTGGCCTAACTTCTTTAGAGTTTAGCATTTCCTCCTTGACAAAAATTCTCACACTCTTAAATATTCTCCAGTAGCTATCTAAATTATGTCCCATGAACCAACTCTGGCTGAACTTGTGTGCAGTCTTGGTAGGAATTCTAAGCTTCATGGTGCCATGTGTATACAATCCATTTTAAAGGAATGCAGGAAATTGAAACTGGAAGGGACTTTATGGAAGTGTTAGTAATAGGAAGGAAGAATAGATTGTAGCACAGTGGTAGTAGTGCTGGGATTGTAATAAAGTGTAGCAGTAATCACAGCGTTGTGGGCTGAATGGTGTGCCCTTACCCCACCCTCCCCTGCAAATTCCTATGTTCAAGTCCTAACCTCCAGTACCTCAAAATGTGACTGTGTTTTGAGTGGAGATAAGGCCTTTCAGGAGGTGATTAAGGTCAAATAAGTCTGGGAGGGTGGGTCCTATGCCAACCTGACTGGTGTCCTTATCAGAAGAAATTTGGACACAGAGAGATACTAGGGATGTACACACAGAAGAAAGACCATGTACGATGATTAATTTTATGTGTCAACTGAGCTAGACCCAGTTGAAGCACCCAGGTATTTCGTCAAAATTATTCTGGATCCCTCTGTGAGTGTGTTTTTTTGATGAGATTTACATTTAAATCTTTGAGTAGAGCAGGTTGCTCTCCATAATATGAGTGGGCCTCATCTAATCAGGTGAAGGCCTGAATAGAAGAAAAGGCTGACATCCCCCAAGCCAAAGGAAATTCTGCCAGCAGGCTTCCTTCACATTTTATCTGCAATGTTGGCTCTTCCAAGTTGCGGATTGCCTTTGGACTTAAATTGTACCTCTTTTCCTAAGTCTCCAGCCTGACCACCTTTGAGATCAGACTTTAGACTTGCCAAGCCTCCGCAGTCACATAAGCCAAGAGACTTACCTTAAATAAGTCTCTTTCTTAAAATTTCATATCTATGTGTAAATTTATACATATATGTAGGTTGCACAATATATATTACAAATATATAATCTGTATATTTCTTTTCTGTAACACACATTTCTTTTTTGTCTTAAGTTAAAACAAACAATTTGGCTCAGAGTTGTTTTATAGTAAAATGACATAAGGGATATCATGCTGGGTAATAACACAGAAATGCCCACATGCTTGTGAAATCAAGCCTATTGCTAGTTTCTTTCATCACTCCAGCCTCCCACATGGACAGACAAACCCAGAGGTTTATTACCAACTTAAAATGATTGATGAGTTAGAAACTCAGTTTAATCAACAAAAGCTTTGTTTGGAAATAGGATTGTGAATGTAATAACCTTTGTTAGTGGATCAATTGAAGAATAAACTGTATCTATGTGCATATCAATAACAACAATAAAGTTTTGTTTAGCGTTCCATTGAGACATGGTGACTAGGCACTTTAAATCAGACCCTATGGTGTCTTCTAGGTACCCATCAAATGCTTTAACCATAAAACTATTTACCGAATGCTTAGATCATGCAAGGCACTGTGCTTATTGACAAGAACATAAAGGCAAAAGAGACCTGGACTCCAGCTTTAAGGAGCTCAAGAAATGCAAAAACGTACAATGTAAACATATTACTGAAATTATAAGCATATTCGCAATTAATCTTCAGTACCAAGACCATCAACAAAACTAAGTTATAAAAATTGACAGAGCTTCATCATAGATTCTGAGAAAAATTTCTAGGGCTACTCATTCTTCTTACTCTAAACATTAACTGACACTTGAGTGTTGGCTGTAAGATATATATGGTATTTCATGTGAAGGCTGATGTGCAATCTTCAGAGAGATTTAAATGGGTACTTCTATTCCAAGCAAACTATCTAAAGAAGTCTCTAAATTCCCTTCTCTATTTTGCTCATTGCTATCTGGCTTTTGTTCCATGAGAAACATATAAATGCTGAATATGCTGGAAACATGGTAGGTGGGAAGTCACATGAGAGCTGAAAGGAGGCACACAGGCTTGGGATTCAGGCAAGCCGGCCCTGCCGCTTTCCAGCTAGCTGGCTGTAGAGGCTGCTCGGCCTCTGAGGGGCTCAGTGCTCTCTGTGGTGTAAAGGGCGTCACAACTATGCCTCTCCTATCTCTCTCATGGGGTTGTGTAAGGCTCAAGAGAGAAAATATCTGAAGTCCTGAAGCACTACCCAAACGTGAGTCACAGAAGTAAGTGATGTCACAGGTTAGATTAATTACACTGGAAGGTTTTCAAAGCTGCTGCTAATACTCAAAGTCGGAGTAGACATAGATAGCATTCATACATTTTTATCTTTCTGATGAGTGTGAGAGTAAAGTGGGACAGAGGAGTTAGAGGAGAGTCCAAGTCGAGTATGTGAAATTTGTAACAGAAAATAAAATGCAGTGGACTGAAGGCTTTGGAAGTGACTAACCGCATTTTTTTATCCTATAGTTCGTGGCATATTTGCAATAGATTTCTCCAAATTATCCCCAAAGCCAGAGAAGACACTGAATGACCCAGGTGGATTTGAAAAATAACTTACAAAAAAAAAGTTTCAATGGCTGGTCCCTGGAAAGGAGATTTAATAACAAATAGACAACCACAGTATATATCTTCTGTTGCTTCAAACAGAGAATTCAACCATCCCATAATTTTACCTTCATAGCAACCCTAGCTGATAAGTAGGTTTGAAGAAAAACTAAATAAACCAAGATGTACTGCTCTCCTTCTATGCTCCTAACAAGAGTGGAAAGTCTGAGTCATATAATAAAGGCCCTCGCCACTAGTTAGGATTTAAGATGTCATTTCTGTGGAGTCAATTCTTAAACATGACGTATATAGAAACTCTCTAGACTTTTAATGCCTCATGTTTTTTAAGTGTGTGTATATATAAAAAGTCTCTAGACTTTTAATGCCTCATGTTTTTTAAGTGTGTGTATGTGGTTATACAGGCTAAGGCTGGGTTTTTGTTGCTTCCCATTCCTGAAACGTTTCAGTCTGAACCCAATTCACCCCACGCTATTAATTTTCTGGTCTTGTTAAGAGAAGGAAGGATAAAAAAAAAAAGGTGATTTTTGTTTTTGTGTTCTGTCCCTGTTCTTGAGCTTTCTATTTGATTAGCTACTGAGTGGGTTTTACTTACATGGCAAATGCAAGTCACACATTACAAAAGTTTAATTAAAAGACATTGGAGCAGATATTTATATTCTGAATTGTAATGTAAATGTGGTTCTTTCACCAACTGTGGGCATTGGAGTACTTGACCTTATGTGTGAAGCACTGGAGCTTTTTCATGAGTAAACCCCATAAGACTATTCATAAGAATTCTAGTACTTCTTCTTGTGACTCCTCTTCCCCAAATAGTATGAGAATCCCAGTTCAAAGATGGTGATAGCGATGGCTATGGTGCTGTGAGGTCTGACCACACTGCAATTGCTTCTTGCTGCTACTTACTATTATGGATGAAAGTTGGTCCTGCACAGTCTGACAGATACTTCACCATTGCTGGGGTGGTCAGGTTGGTCTGGGTGTTTGACTAAGACTTATAATGGGTCCTGGAGTAGAAAGAGTTTTGTTCCCAATTCCAATGTGTGTGTGGGTGGGTGTGGGGAGGGTCCCTTACACCAACAAGCAGTTCTCTGACACCAAGTGGGTATCTTACAATTCAGCTTGATTTTGCCATATCAGATTATACAAGTTAAGGGCCCAGTCCCATTAGACTGCCCCTGTCCACCACCACCACTATTTCAAATGCCAGTTATAAGTCCAGGTTGTCACCTGTGCTTCTGACCAACTAGTTATAAATCAGAGGTACATATGACCCCCTCCTTGGGTTCATTTAATTTGCTAGAGCAATTCACAGAACTCAGAGAAATTTACTTACTAGGTTATGGTTTATTATAAAAGGATATAGCTTAGGGAAAACCAGATAGAAGAGACAAACAGAGCAAGACGTAAGTGTTACTAGCATTAGGGTTCTTGGGTTTCCCAAGATAGAAATTGAGAGAAAGCCCCAGAAAAATGTCCAAACATATTTTATTAAGCTATGCTCAAGCACGAGGGAGGCAGAACAGAGGAAAGGAAGGCCTCCTGAACTGGCTGGGAGCTGGCTCTAGGCTTGGGCTTGCTTTTAGAGGCTAGGGACAAAGTGGGCTTGAAAGAAAAGGTAGGATTGTGCAGGGTTCATGGGTGGGGTTACTTCCTCCTTCTGTTGGGTTGCTTGGCAACTATCTCTTGCCTGTGCTGTGGGGGCAAGATGGTGGTGCTGCTTATTACCGCCACCCCAGAAAGGTCATATAGTAACCAAACCTTGATGAACTACGTATGCAAAACAGTGGTTTCAACATCAACAGTTGAAAAGGAGATAAAATCTTCTACTGCGTTTTTGAGCAGGGAGTGGAGGGATGGTGACATTTTCGAAGTCAGTTATCACTTGTTTCTTCTGACCACCTGGTCTTAAACTGGCTTCCTGGCCACTCCATATTTTCTCTTCCCAGACTCCAGTTCCCATGCTATCTCACGGGGAAAGGGTTTGGCGGGTCTGTGCCCTGTCCAGAGTGCGCCATGCTCTCCACATCTCCATGTGTTCAACGGCCAAGTAGCTCTCTGCACACTGTTGTCCTTTTGGTTTGTTATGGAGGCTTCATTACATATGTAGATTGATTAAATCATCGGCCATTGGTGATCTGATTCAACCTCTAAACACTCTTTGCTCTCTGCTCCTTGGAGAGGGGGTTGGGGTGGGGGCCAGACTGAAAGTTCCAAGCCTCCAATTATAGTCCTCCAGTGCTTAATAGTGAGGATCAGTTCTGACAAATGTCATCAGGATTGAGCATCATAGAAGTGACTTAGACAAATCTAGATGGTATAGCTTACTACACACTTAAGCTGTATGGTATAGCCTATTACTTTGTAGGGGAGGAAATATAATTTTCCCTCTTGGCTGAGATATCCTTGTTAAAAAAAAAGACATTAGCAGGAGAAACACAAGTTTAATAATATGCATACCTCCTGTATACATGGGTAGAGACTCAAGAAAAGTGAGTAACTTGCCAAAAGTGGCTGAAGCCACTATCTTCAATAACATCTTCAGTGAAAGACAGAAGATGTTAAGTAGGAGAGGAGTCTGTTATGGGAGGTTACCAGGAAAAGCCCAGTAAACAGGGTAGGGTTGTTATGCAGCTTTGAGTAGTCATCTTCTGCACTGATAAGAGTTTCTAGACATAAGGTTATTCCTGGTACAGACAGGGAGATATTATTACAAATGGAGATTTTCCTTAGAAATGTTAATGCCTTTTACAAAGGGTAACTTCTACTTGATTTTCAGATTTTCTCTCATGTCTGCAGTTTCTTAAAATTAGGTGAAAAGGGTGAAAAGATTAAGCAAAGGAAAAAAGAAAAGGACTCATGGACACAGACAACAGTATAGTGATTGCCAGAGGGAAGAGGAGTGGGAGGAGGTAGAAGAAGCTAAAAGGAGTGTAAATGGTGATGAAAGGAGACTTGCCTTGAAGTGGCGAACATACAATACAATATACAGGTGGTGCACTGTAGAACCCTGTATAGTTTATTAACTAATGTCACCCCAATAAATTTAGTAAAAATAACCTGTCCAAAATTGTCCTTATGTCAAAGGGATATATTTTGGGGTGACAAATTCTGTTCCTCTACAACCCCTATGCTTCAAACCTGCATGGCATGTTACTGTACTGAATATGGTAGGCAGCTGTAATGCAATGGGAAGAATGTGTGTAATGTGTTACACTACGATGCTGTAGCTGGTACAGGGTCTCTAGGTGATAGGAATCTTTCAGCTTGTTATAATCTCATCAGACCACTGCTATATATGTGGCCAGTCTATTGTTGACCAATATGCTGCACAGGACTGTGAAAGGTTGACTCCCCTGGCAACCAGTCCCCATGCTTAGGTGACATGGGGGCATTCCAAAAGTCACATCATTCTCACCACTTAGGAAATTCTAAGAATTTTACAAGTTCTATACTAAAAAGGGGATGCAGACCAAATATCTATTTCTTGTCATGAATCACAACATCACACAACGGAGTCACATATTTTAACGCTCCGTGACTCTTCTTCCACTGAGTGCAGCTACGTGTTTGTGTGCCTAGATTGGGGCAGCTGCCAACGTGAGTCTCGCTGCTCACACTGGCTCTCTCTCATAAACACTCAGACAGTATTGTTGGCTCTGCAGGCCAGTCCCCATGATGCCTCTAATTTTAACTGTATTTTTCATAATTAGAGTGTTTCACTTTAACTATTGGCTAGGATCATGGGCTGGGCTCCGTACGCAGATTGGGCCATGTCCATCCCCAATAAAACCTCTGTATGTGAGGATATGGGCAGGTTTACTCGGCTGCTGGAACCAAACCAAAGGCTTCACACTCTTCTCCCAAGACAGGGGGCAGAGGCTTGCTCCATGTTGTTTTGTTTGTGTGTTTATTTTGTTTTTTACCTGAGATGTTCATTTAAGTGACTCCATGCAGGTCAAGATCAAACAAACAATAAACTTGAACCAGCTCTACCTCGTTCAACTGTAATATCTGGAGAAGTAGAGAGATAGATACATACACACCCAGGGCAACTGGCCTGCTGCCCTTATGTGTCGTTTGAGTCTGACCCATAATGTCAAAGTGTGACCACCCAAAATAGATGGCTTAGTAAGTCCAGTCATTCTAGATACCCGGATTATATAATGAATAATATTTTAGATACATTCACTAGGAAATTACCTGAGTGCTCTTTTCCATCCAGTCATCTGAAATAGCTGACTCTTGTCCGATATTTTGTTCAAAGAGGAGCTGCGTGACACTGCAAGGCCAGATAATTCAAAGCGGAGGGGTAAATGGCCTCTCTCCAGTTTGGGAACTGCACACAGTCTACTATTTCTGACCTATTGACTTATAAAAATTCATTACTGATGTAATCCACCTCAAAATTAGCTCTCGAATGTAAAACCTTAATTTATGGAGCATATTGCATCCTGGGCAATGTTTGTACGTGGTACATTTGTGGAAGCCAGTTGCTCGAACCATAGCCACCCATCAAAGAAAGGGAGGTGCCTGTAATTATATTGTATCAATAAGACTTGCCAAGTAAAAGAGTAAGAGACTGTGTTTTAGTGTACGGAGAACAAAATGCATTTGGCCCCATGACTTGACGACCACTTAATTTTTCAGACTGCCTCATTCAAATTCCAGCCACTTTTTGTGGGCACCCTTTTCAGCAGTCTTCCCTCTCTCTGTTCAAACTGAACGATCCTGGAAATGTCAAAAATTGCAACAGTTTTTAAAATGATAGTCATTGCCCTGGAGGGAGTCATCTCAGGTTCAAGGCTAAGTTTTGTATACTTTGGTTACATGGAGTTACATGACACTCTGCTGCCTGGGAATATATCTTTGTAATTCCTGATTTCAAGAGGGTGTTGAGAAACTTCCCTGAAAGAGGAAATAAACAATTGAAGTATAGTTCACACTTGGGGGTCAGATGTTTTCTGGTATGCCTGGAAGCTTTGAGGTTGGATGTGTGGAGGTAAGGGCCCAAGGGGCCAAATTTTGTGAAGCCCGCTGGAGTTCCCTGAAACCCAATTCACTGTAAGGAAATGAAATGTGAAACAGGTACAGGCCAAAGGTCAGAGGATCTGTGAAAATGAAATGAAAGAGGTGTTCAAGTGCGGCAGCGAAGACTAAAAATCAGTCCTAATACAACCACATTGTGTGTGATTCAAAGAGAAAAAGAAACACAGCTGTCTCACTATCTTGGCAACACTGTGCCTGGGAACCTGCTGCTTTTCACCTTCTCCTGCTGCTTTGCAGAGAGTCCCTGGGGAGGGCTTAACAGGCAGGGCCATCCTTCCACCTGCCACTCTCTATGTGCACTGCTGGCCAGGAAGAAACTTGGGCTGACAAAAAACAGTGGGAGGAGCATGGTCTGCAGAGTTCTGGCGTGGCTAACGGTGCCACCAATGTAGGGATCAGTGTGCAATGGACCAGAAATGACTTGATGTACTGGCCGATGGGGAGGGAGAAGCACTCTGAAAGTACCTGGAATTCCTTCAAGAGCAGGTCTGAGTGTAACTGACAGTGTGACATGATTTGTAGTCACAGTTAAAAAAAGTCAAGAGTCAATTGGGTGATATTATTTATTAGTATTTTTCTGATAATCTTTGTAGGGCAGGTTTTGATCACAACAACAATAACAACAACAACAAATTGAAATGAAACTTCAGCCCATTCCAAATTGTATAACAGCAATTGCATGACACATATATACACACACTGATTCTACAGCGTTTGAACAGCTTTACTTCTTAAGAGGTAAGATGAGATGTTTCCATGGATTGTGTTCCTTTGTTAGCCAACATGTTGCTATACAACGAAGACAGCCGAATACTTACAAAATAAGATATAGACTATAACCAGCAGGAAAGCAAGGAATTTTTATGTGAGGCAAGATACAGCATAAGGAACATACACATAGCCATTGTTAGAAGATCATTTTTAATAAAAATTATAGCCATTAAAGTACAGGGAAGATTTTCAAATGTATATCATATATCTACTTAGGGTTCAACAATATCAATACAACATTTCACATTTATCGAATGTCACTATATGGCTGAAACTGCTAGTGCCTGAGATGCAAAGATCATTCAGATACAAACTGCCATGAAGGAGTCCCTAACTTAAAAGGGAACAGATAATTGCAGTATATAATATATATAATAGTGACACTGTGTGATACAGGAGAAAGAATGAGTAATAGCATTTGGGAAAGTGGTTTGGGAAAGCTTCTCAGAGAAAGGCTCTATGAGCCTGAGCTTGGAAGGTGAGTCAGGTAAGGAAGGCCATTTCAGCTAGGGGAAATTCTATGTGTAGAAACAAGAAATAAACAAACAGAATTTTATTCATTGGGTGGAAGTTTCTGCAGTTTTTCCCATGGGCTTTTCCCAGAGAGCCACAAGAAAGCTGGTATAACAAGAATTCAGGGGGCAGTTTAGAGAGTGCTAAGAGATAAAACTGGAGAAGTAAGTTTTAACCCAGTTATTTAGAGCTGTGGTAAAGGACATAGATTTTATGCTGTAGGCAATGGGAAACCATTGAGGTGTTTAAGTAAAGTGACATACTCAGATTCACGAATTAAAAAATAGAAATAACACTCCCTGGCACCCTTGTAAATGACTTCTTCTTCCACCTCGGTCCCACTTCTTTGTGGAACTCTTTCTCTTGTGTTCATTTTCATGATCGATCATCTTTTCTAAAATTTGTAGCCCCCTTAGCCCTTTGATATTGTGTATTGATTGTTGAAAAATATATTTCATTTCATGAGTCCGTTCTTTTATTACACTGTCATAATGATATTGGCAAGATAAAAATGTTTTGAAGTTGAGAAGTTGTGCATAGATTCTAGTCTCTAAGATCATTTTGAAACCGTGGAAATGAGGTTTGGTGGTGGAATCGAGTGTCTTAGAGGGTGTGCTGATAAATGCTCTCTCTTGGTTTTTCAGATACAGTGAAGATTATTGGAAAGGGGAAGGGTTTTAGAGCTTCCTGTATGGAAGGAGGATTCTAGACCGGGGTGAGTTTACTGTCACATGGGGGGAATCCATAGTCCTTTTGGTTTTAGTTATTTCTAAATGTACTTAATTCAGGAAACAATGTTAAAAACTATGTTTTTGAAGAAGTCATTGCTTGCTTTATATTTAAAACACTGAATAGCAGAAATAAATAGCAGGTTTTAGTTATTTCTAAATGTACTTAATTCAGGAAACAATGTTAAAAACTATGTTTTTGAAGAAGTCATTGCTTGCTTTATATTTAAAACACTGAATAGCAGAAGTAAACTAGCCAAGAATCACAAAGTTCTATCATAATTCAGAATGCTTCTGATTTAGAGAGACGTAAGCTTCTAAAATGTGGTTACATTGATTACCATTTTTGTACTGACCACAGTTTGAATAGTCGTGTAGGGGTTTTTGCCAGTGTTGTGGACAAATTAAGACTTCAAAATATCTGCTGTGCAGTGTCTGCCTATTGTGAGCATTTAATAAACATTTAGTTGAATTGCAGCAGTTCTTATTGTAATAAATTGCTTTCTTCAGCTGGATGTTTTTGTTTAAGATTCACAATATTTCCAAAACCTTTGAAACTTTTTGACGATGGGGCAGTGTGGGTAGTCACTGTTTACTGTCGTAAAGAAGACATCCATATTTTCTCACAAATTCAATTCACATCTCACACTGTTCGTAGCTGTAATTAGATCCCCATCATGCTTCTAGAATTCATTTGGTTCCACAATTATTTTGACAAACATTTATCCAGCCCCTACTCTGTGTAAGGCACTTGAGACACACGTGCAGAACACACTTGGTGTTGGTTTTCATGTTCGGTACATACAGGTTTCAGTTGCTTAATATGTAAGTGAGCGTCTCCTGTTATCCAAGAGCAGAGCTCACTTTTTCTTACCTTCTTCCTTCCTTTTTCCCCTGCGTAATTCAAAACCAAGTATACTGATGCACCTAAAACTTATGTAATGTTATTAACTGATGTTACCTCAATAAATTAAAAAAATTCTAGTATGCTGAATTCCATTTCCATACCAGGAAATTGCAAGTCACTTAAATTGAGAATGCTTAGAAAACAAAAGTGACTGGGGGTTAGGAAAAAGGATGTAAGAAGACGTACGTGGTGGTTCAGCTTGGTGGCTAGGAGGTCTGCCTCTGGTGTCAGACTTTGGTGTGAATCTTCCCCTTATCAGTCACTACCGGTTAGTTGTATGACTTTGATGAGGCACTAAACCTCTGGAAACTTCCATTTCTCATCCATAGAATGAAAATGATACGAATATCTATTGCATAAGGTGATGTTAACTGTTAAATGGAATAGTGCATATACAACTTAGCACATTGTTGCCACTTGATACATGTTAGGGATTACTTTAGAGCAGGGATGTCAAACTCATTTTCACCGGGGGCCACATCAACCTCGTGGTTGCCTTCCAAGGCCTGGATGTAATTTCAACTCCTTAAACAGTTAAGGAGTAGTTACATTTATACAGTCCTAAAATTATTTCTTCCCTTTGAAAGCAACCTGGAGGCTGATGTAGTCCTGGTGAAAATTAGTTTCATACCCCTGCTTTAGAGATATAAATGCAGGAGAAGATTTTTCCAGTAAAACTTAGGAAGAAGTGAAGAAAGCTGAGGCAAGCCCTGCCTTAGTACCACATTCTTTTCTTTATTAGAATGGTGAGAACTCGGATGTGTTTCAGAGGGTCTTTTGGCCTGAATACCTTCTGGAAAGAGCCCAAGATATATTAACATGAATATTATAAAAAGGATTTGGAAAACAGCTCCTTAGTTTTACTGTGCAAAATACTAGTTTTACTTAGTTTTAGTGTGCAAAATAGGCCCACATTATGAAGAGATGTTTGAGCTTTTAAATTTCTGTGTCTCTGAAATCATGGTGTCAGCTGAGATAACAGGAATTAGAGCTCTGAGTTATAAAACAGAAAGGTTTCAACACATTTAAACCATGTACCCTCCATGTGCAAGCTATTTGCAATGGAGCAAATCGTCTTATAATTTGTAGTTCATAAATTTAAAATTATAGTTTATAGTTTTCTTATTGAGTCTTAGCAAAACTGGTCTTCTAAAGTTTATAATGAGCCAGAGATGGAAAAAGGAAATCAATTATATAGTATATAGTGTTCACTCATTAATTTAAGGTGTCAAAAGGCATGAGCAATTTATTTTATGTGCTGTCTTTGTTTTCAGAATGTTGGAAAATGTCTGTGAGTCTGTGAAAAGTTTTTTAGAGTTGCCCATTAGCTCATGTTCCCAATAGAAATATTTTTTCCATAAGGTTTTGATTTGCTTTTCTTTAATATATTCTTTTGTGAAGGAAGCTTAATAAAATTAATTATTGTTCTTGAATATGGGAAAAGACACTATTGTGCTTTCTTATAGTAAGCCCTATTTTTTGTACTTAAGTACATTTCCCAAATATTAAGCAGATATGAGTGGCTCCACCAATAGGCATGCATGTGTGTCCAATATGCATTTAAAATCCACACCTATGAGCTTATAATCACTGGCAACAACAAACAACAGGTACAAACAGGCTGTGTACAAATAAATGCAAGTGCTTCCATGTGTTTTACTTCATCTGCTTGAACTTAAACTTAGCATATCTGTAGCATGCAAAATGAAATATACTGCTTTGAACTTATTGTACCTAATGTATTCATGAGCATCATAGTTTTTTTAGCATGTATTTTGAGATCGAAGGTTAACAGCTTTAAGATGCACAAAAATGGTTAATTTTCTGGCCCTGACCCTTCTGGCTCAGTTGGTTGGGTGTTGTTCCACAAAGCAAAGGGTCGCCCATTCGATTCCTGGTCAGGGCACATGCCCAGGTTGTGGGTTCAGTCCTTGGCCAGAGTGCATGCAAGAGGCAACTGATTGATGTCTCATGTCTATATTTCTCTTCCCCTCTTTCTTTCTCCCTTCCTCCCTCTCTGAAAATAAATGAATAATATCTTTTAAAAAATGCTTAACCTTCTGTAAAAAGTCTGAAAAAAATGATTGAAGACATGCCAATGAGAGACTGGAGGAGAAACCAAATAGCCTAAGAGACCAAATCAGAATTTCAAGATGACATAGACAAAGAAATTTTAGAAAGGAGAAGATTGATTGAAAATGGACGGGAGGGGGAAGGAAAATAACACAGGAATGAATAAACAGAAGCATTGGATTCAGGTCATCAAAAGAAGTTGAAATTATTTCAAATATGCTTTATGACTATGAGGAATATAATTTCCTATATTAGGGCCATGTGTTTAACATATCAACAGATACAATATTTAATTCTTTTTTTAAAAATTATTCGTTTATTTTTATTGATTATACCCTTACGGTTGTTCTATTCCCCCCTTCATTCCCCTCCACCCTATCCCCCATCCCCACCATCACCCGCCTTTAGTTTATGACCATGTGTTTCAAGTTCTTTAGACTCTGTATTTCCCATACTATTCTTGCCCCTCCCCCTCTATTTTCTACCTACTGTCTATGCTACTTATTCTCTGTACCTTCTCCCCCCTTCTCCTCTTCCCACTCCCCTATTGCTAACTCTCCATGAGATCTTCATTTCTATGTTTCCGATCCTGATCTAGCTGTCCTTTTAGTTTGCTTTTGTTTTAGGTGTGGTTGTTAATAACTGTGAGTTGGCTGTCCTTTCACTGTTCATGTTTTTTTAACTTCTTTTTCTTAGATAAGTCCCTTTAGCATTTCATATAATAAGGGCTTGGTGATGATGAATTCCTTGAATTTGATCTTATCTGAGAAGCACTTTATCTGCCCTTCCATTCTAAATAAAAGTTTTGCTGGATAGAGCAATCTTGGTTGTAGGTCTTTGGATTTCATGACTTAGAATACCTCTTTCCAGCCCCTTCTTGCCTGGAAGGTCTCTTTTGAGAAATCTGCTGACAGTCTGATGGGGACTCCTTTGTAGGTGACTGTCCCCTTATCTCTTGCTGCTTCTAGGATTCTCTCCTTCATTTTAATCTTGGCTTAATATAATGATGATGTGCCTTGGTATGTTTCTTCTTGGGTCCAACTTCTTTGGGACTCTCTGAGCTTCCTGGATTCCCTGGAAGTCTATTTCCTTTGCCAGATTGGGGAAATTCTCCTTTATTATTTGTTCAAATAAGTTTTCCACTGGTGGCTGTTCCTTTCCCCCTTCTGGTACCCCTATAATTCGGATGTTGGAACGTTTAAAGATGTCCCAGAGGTTCCTAAGACTCTCCTCATTTTTTTGAATTCTTGCTTCTTGACTCTTTTCTGTTTGGCCATTATTTGCTTTCTTCTGGTCCACTCCATTGATTTGAGTCCCAGTTTCCTTTTCATCGCTATTGATTTCCTGTGTAATTCCATTCATTTCAGTTAGTTTCGCCTTCATATGTGTATCTAATTTGTGGCTATAATCAACCAGTTCTGTGAGGATCCTGATCACTGGTGTTTTAAACTGTGCGTCTGAGAGTTTTGCTATTTCTTCATCACTTAGATTTATAGGCTCTGGGGCTTTGAGATCTTCTTGAGCCATTTTTGGTCTGTTTGCGCCTGTTAAGTATGAGGAGGGGAGCCTTCGACTCCCAGGTCACTGGGTTGTGGCGCTGTATGTGGGGGTGTGGTCAGAGCGGGGAAATAGCGGCCCCCTCTGCTGTTTCTCGCAGCTGGATGAAGAGCAGAGCCTCAGGTGGTTCACCAGGGCAGGGCCACTTAGGTCGCTGGGTTATGAGGCGGGGTCAGAGAGGGGAAATGGCGGCGCCCTCTGCTGCCGCTTGCCACTGGGGCCTGCTGGGTCCTGTTCAATCACCCACTCCCTCACTTGTCTATCCGCGCATGGATGTGCGACCACAGTCAACCCGCAGCCCTGCTCCCTTGCTGTTTCCCCTTGGTCGCTCGCTCGCTGAGTTGCCCACCAGGTCCAACCCTATGCCTGGATTCCGCGCGCCTGAGTCCGTCTGATGAAGTTTTCCTGTGCAACCCCGCTCCTCCAGCTGCTGATTTCGCCCCTCTTACCGGTCACGTTGAAGAATTTGTTGTTATCAGACTTCCAAAAAGTTCAATTTTCTGTGTTCTGGCTGTGTTTTCTGTTGCTATTATTTAGTTGTCTCTAAACTTGGTTGTGTGAGGAAGCCCGGTGTCTCCACCTATGCCTCCATCCTGGCGGAAGTCCTAATTCTTGATTATAAAGATTTTTAAGAATGTATGTTAGTTATGGTACATTTCCAATGAATAATTATGTTCCTAGAGTGCACTGGGAATAATGGAAGTGGTCCTGACAACTTTAGAAAATGGAGCCCTTCTTTACTTACAAGAATAGATGAGAGCATGTCTCTCTTCTCCTGCTTGCGGAAACCCACAAGTCATTTTTTGTGAACATTGGAGATTTATCGGCTTAGTAAAGGGGAGGGCATACATTTTTCAGGTAAGGAGTTTACCTGGCCGATTATACTGAAGCAAGGGCTCTCAAAGTTTGGTCAGAACTCCAGTAGCAGCAGCAGCAGCAGCACCTGACAACTAGTTAGAAATGCAAATGCTCTGGTTCCACCCACCACCTACTGAATCAGAAACTGAGGGTGGGGCCCCGGCAAAACTTAAGAATGGCTGTCTTAAAGGGTGGCAGTTAAAACTCTGTTGGTCAGGTGTCAGGTAAGGAAAGATGGTATGGTGACGTATGTGTGACATCTTTAAAACACTTTGTGAAACATGTGAAAACCTGAATCAAAGGCCTTTTTCTCTATAAAGTGTTCCCTGGTCACATTAATGAAAATTAAACTATATTTCCTCTATTCTACTGGTACAGAAATTTCCCCTGTTAGAACTGACCCAGTTTTTTATTCAACTTTGCTTTTCTTGCAGGGCACAGTATGTTTAATTGATAGGTTTAAAAATTAAAATTAAATTGAATGAATGACTAAGGTAAACAAACATGAGCAATTTATGGCTGTCTGTTTAAATCCTACATTAGAGTAGAATCAAACATGAGAGTAAAAGGAGAAAGAATACATATATATAGGATACAAAGGAGAGGAGGGAAGAAGTATGGAGAGAGCTGGATAGGAGCAATGTCAGGGAAGACTGATGGGTGTAACCTGCTTCTACCCACTGAGTACTGACTTTCCTTTGACTTTTTTGGTTCATGCTCAAATTAGTTATTTCACAAAACTCTAATGAAATTTTTTAAATTAAATTTTCAAATTTAATGTAATTTAATTTTAAAATTGTTTGGATTTCTACTGAGCACCTTGCTTGGAGCTGCTGGAACAGGGCTGAAAAAGTTTCTGCTTTAAAGGAACTCATAGTCTAGGGCAGTCTCTTGACCTTGGCACTACTGGTATTTGGGGATGGATAATCCTCTGTGTGGGGGGCTGTCTTGTGCATTGTAGGATGCTAAGTAACATCCCCAGGTTCTACCCAGTAGATGCCATGATCGCCCATAACCTCAACTGTAACAATCAAAATTTTCTCCAGACATTGCCAAATGCTCCCGGGGGGACAAAAATCTCTTCCAGTTGGGAACCACTGGGCTGGTGGAAGGAACAGACAGAATACATAAGTTTCTCACACACTGTATTCAGTGCCATGATGCCATAGGGCTGATGGGAGTGCAGTGAAGCAGCATCTCACAGGGACTGGGGGGAGTGAGGAATTAGGAAGACTTTGGGCAAGAAATATAGTAGAGTGGAATCTTGAAAACTGAGCAGCAAATTGTCAGGGAAGGGAAGAAGAAGGGAGGAGGAGGAACACCAAGGAGGGAGGAAGAGCAAGGAGTGATGGGGAATTAATTGTTCTAAGCTGAGGGCACAGAATGAGAAAATGCACAGAGGTTTGAGCCAGAGTGTTATATTAAGGGACCTAGAAGCTGGTAAGTGCCGTGTTACACAAGTGTAAAGTACAAAGTGGGGAATAGTGGGCTTTGAAGTGCTAAGGCCACAGGCACATTTTTCATAGGCCAAGGTCAGTCTTCTACTACCCTTTACAGTGAGGTTATAATTATCCATTTTTCTCTTGTCATTGCTGGAGAGACCGTTAAATACTTGCCACTGTACTTGGTCCCGACAGTTAATAGATTGTAGCATCATGTATTTTTTGACCTAGCACTGAAATTGGTTGAGCTTTTGCCAAATCTCAGAGTGTGTTTTCCCTTAGGTTTGGGACAGGGACATTTAAAAAGATGAGTAATACTAGAAGACAGAGAGGAAGTTGCTTTAGCAATTTATTTCTCTATTCCCTCAGGCTTTTCATAAAGGTTTAAAAAATTTTAAGGATATTGTCATCATTTGAGTTTTTTTTGATTTCTTGTGAGCCCTAAAAAAATAGTATCAGTGTCTTTTTAATGCCTGACATGTAGAAAATGCTCGACCAACATTTATTGCATAAAATATACTTACGTTTGTTATTAGTAATAGTAACAACATTTTATCTTAGTTCATTTGCGGTGCTATCACAAAATATCATTGACTGAGTGGCTTATACACATTAGAAATTTATTTTTCACAGTTCTGGGGGCTGGGTAGTTCAAGAACAAGTTGCTGGCAGGTTCAGTGTCTAGTTGTATCCCACTTTCTGGTTCATAGACAGCTGTCTTTTTGCTGTAACTTCACATTGCAGAAGGGGAAAGGGGTCACAGAGGTCTCTTTCATAAGGGCACTAATCCCATTCATGAGGACTCTGCCCCCACAAATTTCAAGTACCTCCCAAAGGTCCTATCTTCTAACATCATCACATTGGGGATTAGCTTTCAATATAAAATTTTCAAGAGACACAAACATTCAGTCTGTAGCATGGTTCTATAGAGTACAATTCATAATTAATTTCTCAAGGGTGTGATCTCATTTGATGACTACAACAGCCCAATGAGGTAAGTAAGGAATTGTTTTTAACTCCATTACCAGTTGTGTCTTATCCTTGACCCAAATTACCCAAACCGTACCCTTGTACTTCTTACACTGAAAGAAAAACTTGTATCAGAAATATTTTATATCTCATTGAAGTGCTTATTCTTATGGTAAATAGATAATTGAGAGAGTAGGCATGATAGGTAATACTTTCATTTTTTTTAAAAGCCCTAGAATCATAAAACAGTGAAGGGAGCAGGAACCTTTCCACTCAAACCTTTTGATTTCACAGGTGAAGAAACTGAGGCCACATAGCTACTTAGTAGAGGCAGATTTATAACCTGACACATCAGGACTTAGTAATAGGTGTGCTTACCTGAAACTCCCCTGTCTCTCACGTAGCAGATCACTGCACATCTGCACAGCAGGAACCTGGACTGTAGGGGCTTCTCTCAAATGATCTGTCTCCTGTAGACACATATGTTCCAGAAGAAGGCTGGCTTCAGGGACATAAGAGATAGCACATTCAAATAACTATGCATTTGCCTATTCTTTTTTTTACCAATATTGAACAATACTATTTAGGTGTCCAAATAAAATAACCTGTTTTATTTTTCCCAGAAGAGGAAGCAAGGGTCCAGAGAGGTTAAATTTTGCATATGATTTTGTTAGCCAAGTCAACATCTGTGTGCTGCCTAATAATGAGTCATCTCTGTTCCTGAGAAGTAGGGCAGGAGGGCAGCTGGAATTTCCCAGCTCACTCCTAGGTGGCTACTTCCTGTCTCTGCTGCTCTTTATCCTCCGTGGCACAACTTCTTTGACAAAAAAGGGAAACAGAGAGTTTCCCAGATGGTTGTCCCTACTGGCTCACATGTGTTTGGCTTGTATTGTGATAAATTTAGGGCAAACCAAATGTCAAACTTTAATGACAGGATGAATAATTGGATCTCTTTCCAAGATTTATTGCTCAATATTTCATCCAGAAAGAAACACTGGTCACAACTCAACCTATCAAGGGCCAGCTGTGACTGACAAATACAAAGCTTGTCATAGGTGACGAAGTTCAGTGGCTACATCATCACTGGAAGAAAGAAAAACACTTTGAGTTGTTGTGCTTCTCTGCTTGCTCACATGAAAAAAATTCCTTAAAGCCAAAAACTGAATAAATGTTGATGCACCAAGTATCACTCGCTAGTCTTGCTTGTTCCTGAACCTTGAAAGCACTGGGCTTTTGTTTAGGAAGGTGTGTTGTAATGGGGTGCTGAGTTGGAGGTCCCCCAAATGGAGAAAGACCCCATAGCTATCACTTGGGGGATGATAGAAATGAAGGAGGGCCTTTGAGAGATACTTTACATATCTGAAGAACCTGGCCAGTGTTTTAATAATGTTAAAAAGCTGTGCCCGTGGCTGGAACCCAGAGAGATGGGCGGGACTCTGACCTGTAGCCATAGCCTGTGAAAGCGGCTTGGAGGTGGCTTCTGCAACACAGGGCCACACTTGCCTGGACTAACAATGGTATCTGAGAAAGGTGGAAGAAATCAGACTGCTGGCAGATGTAGCCCAGTGTGAAAGGGGTTGGAAATGTGGTTACAGAGGAAGATCCACACCAGGATTTAAAACCAGGCGCGGCAGCCATGCTGGGGCTTAATTGCACAGTTTGGGAGTGAAGAGAGGGCTCTCTTGACCATGGGGCTTAGAAAGCAGGAAGGCAGCATGTAGCAGCCTTGTGGGGCTCTCTCTGGGCCACGTGGTTTGAAAGGTTGCGGAAGGATTCCCTGGCTCATTGTGAGGATGTGGCTTTGGATTAAGAACAGGAGTGTAGCCTAGCTACGGACTTGCTGTTTCTTTTTCTGAGAGATGGTGCCCCTGACGAGCCTGGTTTCAGGGGAGGCTGGACTGTGTGTGTTTGTGGGTGTTTTAAAGGGACTCTGGAATTTAACAGCAACATTTTGCCATTACTCTAAACCTGTATAACTTTTGAATAAATTATTTCTTTCCTTTTACTAAACTCTGGCCACACACAATTTCTACCAGTAGTGGCAAAAAGAACCAAAAGTAACAAGACCCCTGGGGTGGGGAGGTTCTGTAACCCTGTGAGCTGGTGTACTTTAGAAGGTGGCAACCCTGAGAACAGAAGGGAAGGAGCTTGTTGAAGATGCATTAAATTCCTATTGAAGCTACCACTTCTGCGGCCCCCACTTTAGCACTTAAAATAACATATTCCCTTTCGCAGCTGTTATTTTTGCATTCCATGTGTATAGCTTGAATAATCCAATGGCCTTGCTTTGAGGAAATTCATCATATCTTATTGATCCTCTCACTGCCTAGAACAATGGAGAACATAGGAAACATGTGCAACAGATAGAACTAAAATTAACTCTATGAAATCCAAGTTTTAGGAGACCCCTTAAACATGCAAGCCTTAGTCTCCAAGACTTCACCTGCCAAGGGGAAAAAAATCAAGAGCTGTAGAATCACAGCAGGATTGAATTTTAGCATTCCTTCATTTTATAATTGGCAGTTTTTGACTCTAAGGGTGTTCTTTCCTTTTATTTCTTAAAAAGAAAGTAAAACAAGATAAAACAAAAACAAAACTAAGCTAAGCAAAACCCCTGCGTCTTAAAAAAAAAAAATGGTAAAAAAAAATAGTAAGTGTCTGGCTGAGACCAGTAGATGTCCCTAACCTCTGTGGGCCCAGGGCACAGGTGCTGGCGGAGGGACAGAGCGTGAGGCCCCCATTCTTTTCCTACCCCCGCTCTTGCTCTAGGATGAGAGGCTTGGACAGCACATGTGATCCACCCAGCTGGCAAGTCCAAACTCCATGCTCCCCAATCCCCCTTGGAAAATATTTGGTTTTAGTGTTGTGCACATCATGTTGTGTGGTCCACCCATGGAGTATAGACCAAGGAAAGAGATCCATTTAGGTGCTGGACTTGGTCTTGGTGTCATTTGGACAGAGAATCCAGGGTCTTGGGTACCAGGAGCATGGTCTGGGTAGGGAGTGCTTCTGTAATAGGTGGGCATAGGATCCTATTGGGCATGTTCTCTTCATCCCTAGAATACCTTGCCCCATCATCAGAAGCATGGCTGGAAGAAGTTTCTCTAAATGTTAGAGTCCAGGGCAAGATTCTCAGTTGCTCAGATCTATAGGCAGTACTGTTTAAAACAAATTATCCTAAGAACTTGTTTAAATTTCAAGTTCCTAGATTCTACTTCCAGATATTCTGACGTAACAGTGTTGTGCAACCAGAGTGGATATTCTAGTGCTTCCTTGTTTGGCTCTGCTGTTCATGGGGATGTTTACCACCAGGAGAGAGGCCTCTTTCCTCTGCCCTCCCCCAGGCCCTGAGTGACTCATACTCCTCTTGTGGCTGGACTCCCTTTGTTGTGGTTGCCAGGACCCCCTGCTGCGCCTTTTGCAGACCTGGCTTGCTCCCTATATGCCCACACTGGTTCTGTTTCCTGCTGCCGCTGCTGTGGTTTGTTCTGGACCTTAGTTGTAAGAGGACTTGTTATTGTTCCCATCGCCACTGTTATCAAGCTGCAATCACTGAGCTGTTTCTGTTGCAAGAAGAAAGGGGTTCCACATCTGTCAACTAGACTTAGGCGCTCTTTTACTAAATGACAGTGGTACTGTGGGACCCTCCCCTCCAAATATGGACTCATTGTTTCTACTCCTTTAGATATTACTTCTACCTGTTCTCTGAGACCAGAGAATGTGCCCATGTCCTTTAGTATTCCAATCTCCTTGGGGCATACCCCCTCCCCCGCTGCCCCGCTTCCCTGGGAATTTAGGGCAGACATTCTATTCCCCTCTGCCGAAAGGTTCTGAGTCTGAGTATCCCAGACTTGACTCTCAGCCCTAACATCCTTTTTGTCTGCTTTGGGGGAATTAACATTACTTTCTAAATTTCCTGGATTCCTGAGGCAGGTAGGCCTGTAAATTTAACTTCACTGTGACCTTCATCAAATTTATGTGATAGATTTCTTTTTCTTTTTAAAAAAATATTTTATTGATTATGCTATTGCAGTTGTCCCAATTTTTCCCCCTTGCCTCCCTCCATCTCATACCCCTATTCCCTCCAGCATTTCCCCTCCTTTTAGTTCATGTCCATGGGTCATGTATTAAAGTTCTTTGTCTCCTCTATTACCTATACCGTTCTTAACAACCCCCTGCCTATTCTGTACCTACCAATTTCCTCTTGTTAATTCCTGCACTCTTCCCTTCATCTTCTTCCTTCCGCCTCCCAACTGCTAATCCTCTAAATGTTCTCCATATCTATGCTTCTGTTTCTGTTTTGCTTGTTTACCTTATTATTTAGATTCAGTTATTGATAGTTGTGAAGTTATTGCCATTTTAGTGTTCATCATTTTGATCTTTTTCTTATGATACTCCCTTTAGCATTTCATATAATAAGAGCTTGGTAATGATGAAGTCCTTTAGCTTTATCTTGTCTGGGAAGCACTTTATCTGCCCTTCAATTCTAAATGCTAGCTTTGCTGTGTAGAGTAATGTAGGTTGTAGGTCCTTGCTTTTCATCACTTTGAATACTTGCCAGTCCCTTCTAGCCTGAAAAGTTTCTTTTGAGAAATCAGCTGGCAGTCTTAACTCCTTTGTAGTTAATTGTCTGCTTTTCTCTTGCTGCTTTTAAGATTCTCTCTTTATCTTTAACCTTTGGCATTTTAATTATAACGTGTTTTGTTGTGGTCCTCTTTGGGTACAACTTGTTTGGGACTCCATGCTTCCTGGACTTGTATGTCTATTTCCTTTGCCAAATTAGGGAAATTTTCTTTCATTATTTTTTCAAATACATTTTCAATTTCTTGCTCTTCCTCTGGTACCCCTATGATTCAGATATTGGTATGTTTAAAGATGTCCCAGAGATTCCTAAGCCTATCCTTTTTTTTTAATTCTTTTTTCTTTCTGTGCTTCTGGTTGAATGCTTTTTCTTTCCTTGTGTTCAAAATTGCTGATTTGATTCTTGGTTTCATCCTCTCTATTGTTTCTTCCCTGTAGATTTATCTTTATTTCACTTAATGCAACCTTCATTTCTGCCTGGGTCTTTTTATGGCATTGAAGTATCCAATGAATTCCTTGAGCATGCTGAGAATAAGTGTTTTGAACTGTGCACCCGATAGATCACTTATCTCCATTTCATTTATTTCTTTTTCTGGAGTTTTGTTCATTTTTTTCATTTGGGCCATGTTTCTTTGTCTCCTCATTTTAACAGCCTCCCTGTGCTTGTTTCTGTGTATTAGGTAGAGATTCTTTGACTCCCTGTCTTAGTGCATCTAAGTTGTATTGGGCCTTAGGTAATTGCCAGGGTGGGGCAACCTGTGTCACCGCCCTGTTGCTCTGTGTGAGGGAGGGCTTGAAGAGGGCTCAATGCCACTGCCTTGCCTCTGGGGTTTTGCCCAGGAGGAAGTTGTTTCCCCACTTTTGCTTCACTTTCTCCCTCTGTGCCACTGGTGCCCTTCCAGCTGTTGCCCTAAGTGCTGAATCCCAGAGAGGGATGAATCCTTAGCTCTGCATAAGTCCTAAGTCCATTGCAGGCCCTTTAAGAAGATGGAGTTTCTTCCACTGTATCAACCTCCACTGGTTTTTACAGCCAGAAGTTATGGGGACTTAGCTTCTTGGCACTGGGACCCTGGGCTGGGAGGTCCGGACTGGGATTCCTCAGTCCTGAGGTGTCCCTTCAGTTTTTTATCTACCACATGTGGATGTGGGACCCGTTCCTGTCTCCATGACTTTCTGCACCTCTCCATCCCTCCTACCCATCTGGATGAATGTGGCTTTTTAAAATCCTTGCTTGTCAGACTTCCACACAGCTTGAATTTCTGAAAGTTCTGGGGGATGTTCATTTTGTAGCAGAGCTGTAGTTTTTGCTATAGTTGTGTGCAGAGGTGAGGCATGTTTACCCACACCTCCATTTTGACCGAAGTCCTACATGATAGACTTCTTAACGGGATTATATAACTAATTGCAATATCACTCCTTACTATTTTTGTTTCCTTATAAAAGATGTGAGAAGCATAAAGAATGGACAAGACCAAAAATTATATAATTATGCATTTATTTAAAAATATGACAAAATATGGGCCCAAAACATTAAAAAGTTGCTTAGAACATATTTAGGTATCTGACAAAAATTCCTATGACTTTATGAGTAATAAATTCTGTGTGGTAAACCTGTGCATCATAAAGTAATATCTGCACATTGTCCTTAGTATAGATGTATATAAATGTAATATAATATAAATGCATTTGTCAAAATTTTTGGCTTCATATGTTCTAAAATAATATTTTGAGATATTCATTCAAGTTTGTTCCCAGATTGATTTTCTTCTTTCTTTGCCTTTACTATGTTTTAGTCAGTGACATTTATTTCCTCTGAGAAGTGACTCAGAGAACAATTAACAGAGAGTCTAATGTTTGTCCTTTGAGTAGTAAATCTACTGGTCTGGGCATAAGAGAGAAAATTTAGAATAAAACCACCAGATGAAACCAGTTTTTCCCACCTGCAACTAGATAAAAATTTCCAGGAGAAAAGCAAGAATCAGGAGAGAGTAAAGACTTGGAACCCAGATAAGGGCTTTGCCTAAGTTCTAAGGGTAGAGGGTAAGAGGGTTTGCCCCTACCCATCCCTATCACACATTTTGGGAATGAAGGTCAGAGAGTCTCATAACCTGCAGTCTGGGGGAAAAGGCAGAACTGAGAATCCCTACATGATCATCATGAATTCGGAATAAAGAAAATACCTTTGAGGTGTACTTGGACAGGTATGTCTGAGATGACTTCATGGGGATTCTTCAAAGCTCAGGGCAGTAGGAGAGCAGCAGAATATTTTATGTGGATAAGAGCTGCAGAGTCATGGAAAAGAGCTTCAGAGCTAAATGATACTGCAGTGAAAATATAGGAGATAGCAGAGACAATTGATTTGTGTGGAGTAACAAAAACCAGCTGGAAATGAGAATGGATAAGTAGATACAGCCAGGGTATATGATTGCTCACAACTGATTTTTTTGTACATGAATTTTCGTGTAGCCATTCAAAATTCTTTTGAATCATGCACTTAATTTTTTTTAATTTTATTGTATTTTTTTATACAATAAGCCCTCATATTTCACTCCTTCCCCCTGCAATCACCACTGTTGTCCATGTCCATGAGTCTTTTTTTCTTTCTGCTTAATCCTTCCAGCTCCTAACTTCCCCACGCCTAGCTGTCATCCTACTCTGTATCTATGAGTCTGTCTGTCTTTTGCTTGTTAGTTCAGTTTGTCCATTCTGCAAGATAATGGCTAAACTATTGCGATATTGCTAATGGTAAATGCTATCCTTTATGAGTTCCAGAATAATCTCAGGTATTTTCTCTTGAAATAATGCCTTTGCCCCACTATCTCACTTCTGACATTTCAATGAAATGCAGGCAAGGTCTCAACATGTTGTCTATGCCTCTTATTTCCTCTCTTGCACTTGTCATTTTTATGTCTTTGTGTTTCATTCTAGATAATTTGTTGTGACCTATCTTTCAGTTCTCTAATTCTTTTTTTCAGTAGTGTCTAGTCTATTGTTAAGTCTGCTTATTGAATTCCTGATTTTAATTAAGTTTTGTAGTCCTAGGAGATCTAATTTCTTTACTGCTTTCTGCCAGAATTTTAAAGCTTTTCTTTTATTTCCTTGAACTTAGCAAACACAGTTGTATAGAGACCTTTTAAAATA
The DNA here is from genome assembly GCF_021234435.1 of Artibeus jamaicensis. Taxonomy (NCBI): domain Eukaryota; kingdom Metazoa; phylum Chordata; class Mammalia; order Chiroptera; family Phyllostomidae; genus Artibeus; species Artibeus jamaicensis. The sequence goes on along the minus strand of NW_026522030.1, from coordinate 35,438,470 downwards.
ATTCCAATATCTAAAGGCTCTGCAGTTTATTTTTGTTGCCCATGGTTTACATTTGTATTATCTGGTCTCTATGTATGCCTGGATTGTATCCTAGACATTTTTTTGGGCAAACAATTTTCTAAAGACAAAGTGCCCAAGTAGTATGAATGATGTTTGTTTCCACCAAAGAAGATATTTATTCACTTTAGTCAAGTGTTTGGGGACACTAATTATTCTAAACAAACAATTTAGGTTCCAGGTGATATATTCCAGGTCACCCAGAATATGTGTAGTTTATATAAGGAATAGTTTACTTTTGGCTTATCTTTATTTGGAAGGTTTTGCTCTTTGGCCTTCCAGTCTAAAGTGAGGGATAGTTTATGGAATTCCTACCTTGCCTGGCTCTAGACAATGATTTTTGTCTAACATCTCTCCAAAGTTACCAAAGGAAAACTCAGCCTCTTCTTTGTCTCTCTCCAAATGCCAAATGCTTCCCATTTAAAAGTGGCCTCGGGTACCAAGCTTACCTACTTGTACTCCTATCCCTTCTGTTTTGGGGACTGGTAATTAATTCATCATATCATACTAGCCCTTGATGCTTCCAAGAGTTTTATCTCTTAATATTTCATCAAGCTTTCTTATTCATCTTTTGTGAGAGGATTATTTCCCATTACCTAATCTTCGAGGAGAAGCAGAAGTAAATTTTGATTAAAAAATGCTTTATTGGACTTAAAGCCAAATCATCTTGAGGCTATGGCCATGACTGTGTGAAAAAAAAAAAAACAACAGAAACCAGTGAGGTGGGATGAAGCAGACTCTCAGGAGCCACGCCGATTTTAGACCATAGACTATGGAGAGACTTTAAAAAGAGTACTGTAGTATATTTCAATTTTCTTGGATAGATTCAAATTAATCTTCACAAAGACAAAATGCAAATGTAGTCTTGTAAGAGCTTGCTGATGAGACTGAATTTTCTGAGTGCTTGAGGAATGCCTGGGAAGGAAAAGGCAAAATAATCTATTTTTAATGACCCTATGACTCAGAATTCCTAAATGGGAGTCAGTCTTCTAGTCTGGGTTTGGGCTTACTTGGTATCGGGGATTTTGTTATTGTGACAAACTGGCTTATCCCTGAATCTGCATACATATATGAGGGCTGGGACTGGGGGTGGGGGTGGGGGAAGAGGGTGTTTCGTAGGAGGAAGCTACATTTAAGAGTAAGGCCTGATTCTTCCCTAGCCTTGGAAAGGGATGCTTATGCGATATCTGCTAGATCAGCTCAAGTGCTCCACTTCTTCCTTTGCCTATCGAAACCCGAGCACATTGTTGTGAAGTGAACTTATAAAGAGAACTCCCACAGCCCATCATGCCTAACTTGAAACAGGCTGTGAGATCTTGAGGAACTCAAGAGAGATCCCTAGTTCTAAAAGGACATTCAGGCAGCCAGAATGATTTACTTTACTCAGGCAGATAACTCTGTTTCAGAGATTGGATGATAAACTGAAGGAGGAAGTGTTCATGGTCTGGCAATTCATGGGTGTGAGTTTCTGTTTAAGCAGACTGCTGCTCCCCCATTATATTCTCCTGAACACACTCAACTAGAGATGTCTCCCAGCAACCACCAGGGTTCTGGCTGAGAGCACCCAGGCAATCTGATAGGTCTGGGGAGATGCCAGCCACACAGCCTTGCACTGCTTGTCATGTGAGTGTTCTTGTTCTGGAGCAACAAACGACAACTCAGAGCAGAGACCCATTTGAGGCAGCTAATGCAAACAATGAGAATTTATGATATGGACGTAGCACACTACCAAAATCTAAGAGAAATAGCTAAGCCTCAGGAATAAACTAGACCAGAGACTTGAATACCTCTTCTTCTGCGTGTTTGATTTCAGTCTTTATTTCTCTCTTTTTATGGACTAGCTTTATTTACTTTTTTCTGCATAAGTGGAAAAATACTATTGCTGAAATTCACCAACGTTAAATGTTCTACCTCCATCTACCTGGAAAGAGGCAGCTGTCTCTTCTCTTTTCCAATTCCAGAGTGTGGAGTCAGATGCTGTCTCCTGGCCCAATGGACTGCAGTCATGGAGTAGGGCCATGAAACAGAAAAAGTCCTTAGGACCCATCCCTTTGACCATTTGGGTGGACAGGAGCTCAGAGGAAAGGTGGTGGAGATGTGGAGGGAGGTGCTAAGAGACACAAAAGGGTTCTACCAAAGAAAGCTCTTTAAGGTGATCCAGTTGTTATATTTATAAATATAAAAGAACTTCTGAAAAAGTTCTTCACTCACACACAGAAGAATGGGTAAACAATTACTGAAAAGATTATATCCATGAAGATATTATAATTGATTGGTTAATCCCTAATATAGCTGTGGATTATGTAATTTCTTAAATTTGCAGTTGATTATTTGAGTCTATATATGACTTTGGCATATATAGAAGAAATCCCAGAAGATATTTTTAAAACTGTCATGAGAAAAATATTTATGAAAATATTAATGGATCTATGTTCATCAATGGATCAATGTACATTTAGTTCCTGCGAGAACGTCCAGTTCAATTCCCTTACTTCACTGATGAAAAAACTGAGAGCTCAATTCACAAGATTGTAAAAACATTTGAAGATACTTCTAGGTTTTCATTCTGAATGCTTTCTAAAGAATCCCTGGAAATAGTGGTTAAGAAATAAAAAAACACTGAAGACAAATAATGCATCTGACAACCTATTTATAAAGATTTAGAATACTCAAAGATACAGTGAAGGAAAAGGATTATTGTTAACTTTTTGATACCAACGTAGAAATGGTTTATTTTCAGTATCACTACTCTTGCTTCAGGTATATGTCTATTTTCTGTTAAGCCAATCTTTGTAAATTGTCCCAATTCTTGGACAAAGACAGTTTGATTCATGGGTCTCTTAGAAAGAAAAACTAGTTGGGTGTGTTACAGCCACATGAATCATGTGGGATATTGCTTAAGGCCATATTTGTCATGGATGAAAGAATGTTTTCAAGGGAAACTGTAAGTCTACCTAAAATCACATGGTTCACCTCTGTTCCAAGCAACTCATCTTTTCAGTATGTTGTTGAGTGTGCTGCAAAAATACCCTTGTAAACTGTTCACACTGTAGAGAGAAACTGCCCCAGAGTTGGGAGAATTCATCTCTGAAAGTTTGGATTTCTCCTGAAAGCTCATATTTCCATCATTCTTTTAACTGACTTCCCAAATCCTTTTGATAACGAATTGCATGTTTTCTTACCTTGGCTGCATTTAAACTTTTCCACTTATTGCATTTCTTTCTCCCTCTAAGCCAAACTATAAACTACAGTTAAGTGAGGGTAGTTGATATGACAATTATGTCCTTTTACATTCTGCCTCAAGAACTTTAGTAGATCCATATTACATTCAAAATTAAATTCTAGCCACTGATGCTGAATTTCAGAGTTCTACAATCTGACATATCTAGTTGACCTGGTTTCTTCATACATTATAATACTTGTTCTTTACTTTATGAAGGAGGCAGGAAGATGGGGTTCAGTGTATGTCCTAAGCATTTCATGCTCAGTCTGCACTATCAAATTTTATTCCCCTTACTTTCCTTTGAGAAGCAGACATGACTCTTCCTTAAGATGCAGGGATGTAGGCAGTGAAAGCAGGGGCAGCCAGACCACCTTTCTGCCAGGAATCTGCCTCAGTGAGGCTTGCTTATCTTTGGCTATGCTTGATCCTGACTTTTTACCTTTTTTTTCTTAAAAATTTTTTTTATCCTCATCTGAGGACCTACCTATTGATTTTAGATAGAGACAGGGGAAGGGAAAGAGAGAGAAGGAGATAAACCTTGATGTGAGAGAGAAACATCAATCAGTTGCCTCTTGTATTGCACTCCAATCAGGGACCTAACCTGCAACCTAAGTAAGTGCCCCAACTGGGAATTGAACTTGTGACCTTTCTGTTCACAGGATGACACTCCAACCAATTTAGCCATCACTCAAGACTTTTTTTTTCTTTTAATTTCACCTCCTCTTCAAGCCAGGAGTTACATCTTTCTATAACTTGTTCTCAATGTTTATCCTCTTCTTTACTTGTAAGTTGCCATTTAGGCCTGCTTTTGTTTTTGCAGCCTGACTCTGTCTCTGCAGAGACATGTTGATGATCATTTCTTCTTGTCCCTAATCATTATTGCTACACTTCATCAGGCTCATTTTCATGTCTCTCTCTTTGATGGTTACAAACCACTAGCACTCATGTGAGAATCCACATGCTATAATAGTTAAGAACACAGCTCTATAAGCAAACTATTTGGGCTTTCAACCCAAAACTACATGATTGAGGCAAGTTACATAACTACTCCATGCCTCAGTTTTCTTATCTGTAAAATGGCACTAAACAGTACTTCCTCACAGGATTGTTTTAAGGCTTACCCGAATTAATACAAGCATAGTGGGACTTCCAGCCAACATGGCAGCATAGGTTAACACAGCTCACTTCCTCATATAACCACATCCAAATTACAACTAAAAATAGAACAACCATCACTCAGAACCATCAGAAATCAAGTTGAATGGAAGTCTGACAAGTACAGAATTAGAGAAACTACATCCATCCAAACTGGTAGGTGGAACAGAAACACAGAATGGGCTAGTCCTTCTCCTGCATGTGGTTGATAAAAATTTGGGAGTAATATCTTGGGAGTGAAGATTCCCAGCCCCAGACCAGGCCTCCCAGCCCAGGGTTCCAGTGCCAGGAAGATAAGTCCCCACAACTTCTGGCTGCAAAACCCAGCAGGGATTGAGTTGGTGGAAGAAATCACTGGAGCCCCAAGCAGTTCCTCTTAACCCACACATGGACACGCCTAATCAGACTCACTCCCTCTGAGCTCCAGCACTGGGATAGCAGCTTGAAAGGCACCAGTGGCATAAAGGGAGAAACTGAAGTATCTGGCATCAAGGTGAGCAGAGGCCATTGTCTCTTTTCTAAACCATCCCCCATAGAGCTGGCAAGCTGCTGCCATATCTGAGACTCCATCATCCTGGCTGACACATTTTGACCTGTCTTGGAGATCCTCAGAGATCTACCCAACCCAACTCACAGGCCCCCTGAACTGTACCTCACTGGGCTAGCCACCTATTTTAATGTTATGTGTTATATTAACCAGCACTGTCCCTTAACCAATTCTTACTTCTTTATCTTAATATCTCCAACCAAATTTAAAACTTCTAAGGGAAAAGAATCAAACATCTTCCCTTTGAGTCATTCATAGCCTATATGAGACAGTAGATACTGAATAAGTGTTTGTCCGAAAGAATTGTTTGAGTAACTGCATTTCCTCAAAAAGCCTAGAAGCCTTCCAGGATGGGTTTGAGGGTATTAATTTTAGAAGACAAAGCTTGATGAGTGAAAACTTCCTGATCGTCAGTGTGCCATATGATTCCTGTGACTGAGGTGTGGTTAGACCGAGATCTGAAGACAGGAGGAAACTTCCTGGCATCACTGCGACTTTAGGAAGAAATGAGTTCATAGGCTCTGTTAGCAGACATAGTCTAAAACTGAAAGAGCGGATAAAAGAAAGAGAATTATAAAACAAAGAACAAGCAAGCAGAACCTTCTGAGTTACAACATGATTTCTGATCTAAGCTCAGACGAATAAAACAGGTCCTCTTTTACATTTACACCTCGGCTTTCTAATGTGTAAAATGAAAATATGGGTGGGCTAGATCTTGTGTTGGTTTTCACTATATGATGATTTTTTTTAAATGAGGGTTTCACTTTATATTTTATCTCCATTGTTATACTTTTCTGCATGTGTTTGAAGTTGCCTTTGAGTTGTGGGAAAGGATTTTCCTCACTAAATCAGTTTCTCTCTATCTCAACCAAGGGCCCCACAGTCCACTAACTGTTTAAACCAAAAATGGGGGACTTCTTGTTTCCACCCTTTGTTCACTGCCTCCATCTGTATCATGAGCAAATTTTATCAAGTCTCCTTCAAATACAGGCTCTAAAGTTATCTGCTGGGTCTCAGGCCTCTCCACTGCTTTTCATCTCCCCTACCATCAACTTAATCCAAGCCACAGCAACTTTTCATTTAGTTTATCAAAATAATCTTCTTATTGGTGTCTACATTTTTACTCTTGCTTCCTACCATCTATTCTCAGCACTGGAGTCAGAGTTATCTTGTAAAAACAAATTTGATCACACTACTTTCCTGCTTAAAATACTTTGATATTTTCTTTTTGTGCTTAAAATAAAATTAAACTTCATTTCGATAGCCGATAGGGTGCCATACCACTTGGTCCCTGCTAATTTCTCTAGTACAACCCAAGGCATTCTCTATTTTATATACGCTCTTCTAGCCCATTTATTTTCTTTTAATTCCTCAAACACCCCCTGGTTTTGTTTTGTTTTACAAAACAAAACAATCCACAGTGTTTGCCTCTGGCTGTTCCTTCTACATGGAATGATCTTACCCTGCCCTTTGAATGGCCTGTTCCTCCTCATTCTTCAGTTTTAGTACATAGCAGTTGCATTGTGGTGTTTTTTGAAGAAAAAATAAAACAAACCTGTATACCTCTATATTAGTTTGTCACAGTAATGTAAAATAATATACAGTTTCTCTTTTAAAGCCTTAACTTGGCAAATTTGCCAGTGACTTTATTAAAATATATCTTTGACTATTCAGGTTCAATAGTATAAACAGATCTGTCAACCTGTCTTTACTCATAGTTATTCACAGAATAATTTTTATCAAGTTTAATTTCAAAAGATCTTTCACATGAAGCAATATAGTTGAAAACAGTCTTAGACAAATGAATATATTTGGCAGATCAAAACATTCCAATTGCACAGTGACTTCCAGAAAGTGTAAAATTGGCCATGTCACTGCCTCTGAGATAGATTCTAGTGGCTTTCAAATGTCTCTTCACTCTAAGTGTTTCATTAAAGTATCTTCACTAAAAAAAATACATAAATAAATTTATCATATTTGCTGAAAACCTCTGAAGTTCTTCTGCAAAAAGGTAGGGAAAATCACTAAGTTATAGCAAATATTATATAACCCATTGCTTTACAACAAGTGCCTATTCTTGGTAAAAATGAGTGATGCACTCAAATGTCCTTTTTATTTTATTGTTGCTGCTGATCTTCTTCAGAATTTGATTTTTTTTTTGTAAATGTCCATTTTTTCCAATTTGTTGTATATTTGTTGGACTTCTTCATAACTTCTGTGCATTGCTCTTGAAAGAAATCTTTCAAAGCCTGGTGTTTCACACTCATTGTCCAAAGCCGATTCTGTCTCAGCAAAGTTATTTTTCTGATTAATCTCAACTAAAACTTCACTGCAGAAAAAAGTTAACTAAAAAAAGAAAATTAGCCTCAGCAAAGAGAAAAATTTGATTGATCTTCTTGTGTACACATTTTTTTTTAGTATCTATAGTACTTCAAAATTTGGAATTAACTTTCAAAATTTGTCTTTATTCTGTGTACAGCTTCAAAATAAACACTCCGTTGTGTCTGAGAAAAGCCTTTTCTCTCAGACCTGCAATGTGCAGCATTTCCACCCATGTATCTTTTTTAAATTGATGAAAAGGTAGAATATATCATTCCAAAGTTTTCAAAAAACTATACATGAAGAAAAACTTCTAAAATTGTGAACTCTGCAACAATTTGGAGGATGATTTGCAAAAGGCACAGATAAAAATTAGAGATTAACCTCTTCGATTTTTTAATTCAACCCCATACTGAGTAATGGCTACATTTGCAGCAATTTTTTTTTTACCAAGTGTGTTGCAAGGCCTCATACACTGATAAATGTATGTGGCTTTATACACTCGTATAGTCCCATAATAGGAGATCACCGCAAATTATGTTTTATATTTTACTAAAGACTTAATTATGCTTTATTTTCTGTAGTGAGTCTACTGTGTTACATTTTAAATGGAGGCATAGTACCAGCTTGAAATCACTGAGAGACTACAGGGCAGTTAGCCCTGGTATCCTAACACAAAGGTGAAGTGAGACCTCTCTGTAACTTATTTGAAAGTGGATATAGGGAGTCAAAAGAATGGTAGACAGAATAATGCCCCCCCCCTCCAAGGGTATCCTCGTTTTAATCCCTGGAACCTATAAATAGGTTCTGTAGCAAAAGGAACTTGGCAGATGTAATTAAATTAAGGATTTTAAGATGAGGAGATTTATCTGGTGGTCTTCATGTAATCACAAGTGTCCTTTAAATAAAAGAGAAAGGCAGAAAAATTAGAGAAGGAGATATGTTGATGGAAACAGAGGTCAAAGAAAGATTTAAAGGTATGGAAAGATTTAAAGATGCTACTCACTGTTGTCTTTGAAAGTAGAGGGCGGGTCATGGGCTAAGGAATGTGAGTGGCCCCTGGAAGTTGGAAAAATCAAGGAAAAGAGATTCTTGTCTGGAGGCAACAGAGGAATGCAGTTCTGTTGACATTTTAGTCCAATGAGATTGATTTGGAACTTCTGACTTCTAGAACTGTGAAGTAATAAATTTGTGTTATTTTAAGCCACTAAATTCATGGTAATTTTTACAGTAATTGGAAACTAATATAGTGAACCCTGGAGCCAATCTGTCCAAGTTGTTTTGTGGCTGTTCTGTACCTTAAGATATGGCTGCTTATCTATTTACCTGAAACCAAAGAGCTAATGGGGTGGGGGGTGAGTAATGCTGTTCATTTGTGCCTGCTAAAGGGCACTATAAACCCTGACTCAGCAATCGCTGAGAAACCCTTTTTGCCTATTGAACTGCCAGAACCCATGGAAACAGATGGTGTATAGTATTCAGCCTTTGCCTCTGCTCCCCCCCTTTTCTTTTTCTGTTGAATTTTCTTTTCTTTTTAAAATATTTTTTTATTGATTAAGCTATTACAGTTTTCCCAATTTTTCCCCCTCTATCCTCCTTCCACTCTGCACCCCCAACCCTCCAGCATTCCCCACCCCCTTAGTCCATGTCCATGGGTTGTACATGTAAGTTCTTTGAGTTCTCTGGTTCCCATTCCATTTTTTGTCTCTCCCTGTCTACTTTATGCCTGCTAACCATGCTTTTTCTTCTCTGCACCTTTCCCTCGTTATTCCTCCCTTCCCCCTCCCCACTGAAATTCCTCCGTGTGATAGCCATTTCTCTGATTCTGTTCCTGTTCTGGTTGTTTGCTTAGTTTTTTGTTTTCAATGGTTTTTCTTTTCTTTTAGGTTCATTTGTTGATAGTTGTGAGTTTTTTGGTCATTTTATTGTTTATATTTTTATCTTCTTTTTCTTAAATAAGTTCCTTTAACATTTCATGTAATAATGGCTTGGTGGTGATGAACTCCTTTAGTTTTACCTTTTCTAGGAAGCACTTTATCTGCCCTTCCATTCTATAGGAATGCTTTGCTGGATAGAGTAATCTTGGATGTAGGTTACATCTAAGCCTTTCATGACTTCAAATACTTTTTTCTAGCCCCTTCTTGCCTGCAAAGTTTCTTTTGAGAAGTAAGCTGATAGTCTAATGGGAACACTTTTGTAGGTAAATTTTTCCTTTTTCTTGCAGCTTTTAAGATTCTCTTTTTATATTTAATCTTGGGTAACTTAATGATGATGTGCCTTTTTGTGTTCCTCTTTGGGTCCAGTGTCCTTGGGACTCTCTGGGCTTCCTCGACTTCTTGGAGTCTATTTCCTTCACCAGATTGGGGAAGTTTTTCTTCATTATTTGTTCAAATAAGTTTTCAATTTCTTGCTGTTGTCCTTCTCATTCTGATACCCCTATAATTTGGATATTGAAATGTTTTGAGTTGTCCCAGAGGTTTGTAAAGGTCTCTTCACTTTTCAGAATTCTTGTTCATTTTGTTCTGAATGGATGTTTATTTTTTCCTTTTGTTCCAAATCATTGCCTTGAGTCCTGTTTTTTTTTTTTTTTTTTTTTTTTTTTCACTTCACTGTTGGTTCCCTGAACATTCTGCTTTATTTCACTTTGGGTATCCTTCATTTGTTTTTTTTCATTTTTTGACCAAGCTCAATCAGATCTGTGAGCATTTTGATTACCAGGGCTTTAAATTCTCCATCAGATAGGTTGGTGATCTCCTCTTTGCTTAGCTCTCTTTCTGAGGCTCTACTCTGTTCTTTCATTTGGGCCATACTTCTTTGTCCTGGCCAGCTGATAGGTTGTAAGGGGGTGGGGCCTTAGGTATTTGCTGAAAGAGGAGCAGGTATTTGCCTCTTTGCTGACAGGAGAGCTGCCTGTGGGGGAGGAGCCAGAGAGGGAACAGTGCAGCACGGCTGCTCCTCTTTAATGCACTTTTCAATGGACACTTGGACTGTCTTGTGAGACTGGGAGCTTCTACCACCGCAAGTGCCATAGCCCACAGCAGCCTCTGAGTCCCCTTAAGTCAGCGCCTCCCTCACTGCAGGGCTGGGCAGTGAGCTCCAACCCCAATGTCCACCACCTTACCTGTCTGGTTGTTTTGGCTAATTTTTTCATTAATTCCTTGGTTGTTGAAGTTCCATGCAGTTTGATTTCCTGGCAATTTTGGTTGTTTATTGATTTCAGATTGGTCATTGTCCTCCTTTTGGTTGTGGGAGGAAGTGAAGGGTCTCTACCTATGCCTTCATCGAGGCTGGAGTCTAATTATATTGATTTTTGCCACTGCTTTCTTCATCAGGCATTTAGGGAGAGTTTGGCTGGAGTGAACAAAGTTCTATGGATTTCTAGACACTGTTTTGAAAAACATCAACCATAAATGGCTATCAAGGGTTAAATTGTGTCCCCCTCAAAAAGTAAATTGAAGTCCTCCTACCTCCAGTGCCTGTCACTGAGATCTTTGGAAACAGGATCTTTGCAGATGTAATTAAATTAGAATGAAGTCTTTTTGGATTAGCATGAGCCCTCATCCTGTATGACTGCTGTCCTTATAGGAGAAGAAAAGACATGGGCAGATAGGAAGAAGGCCATATTTGACAGAGGCAGAGATTGGAGCAATGCATCTATAAACCAAGAAACTGCCAGCAACACCAGAAGCTAAGAGAAAGGCCTGAAACTTAGTGGCTGGACTGATTCTCTGCTTTGGGCAGATATGCACTTGTCTCTCCAGACTGTAGCCTGTGAACTAAGAAAGGTCCCCAGCTGGGAAGAAGTTCCCCCACAGAGACTCGTAAGCACCAGCAACCTCTGGAAAATGGATAGGGACAGAGTTAGAGCCTGGAAAAGAGCAATTAGACCTCTAAACTAATTGTTATTGCTTAAATGTTGGGGGAGAAATGCTAGGATTATATTTGGGGGTTGTATCATGATTCTTTTTTTTTTTTATATTTTCTTTATTTATTTTTCAAGAGAGGGGAAGGGAAGGAGAAAGAGAGGGAGAGAAACATCAATGTGTGGTTGCCTCTCATGTGTCCCCTGTGGGGAACTGGCCTGCAACCCAGGCATGTGCCCTGACTGGGAATCGAACCGCGATACTCTGGGTCGCAGGCCCGCGCTCAATCCACTGAGCTACACCAGCCAGGGCTGTATCATGATTCTTATTTGTACCTTGAACTGTGACTGGAGACTGGATATGGTACAACTTTGTTTACATGGAGCACAAAGACACCTGGAAAAAAAGTCTCTACTAATCATATTAGAATTAACTAACTTTTAAATTAAAGGAGCAGAGAATACTCCACAAGGAAAGAAATGATAGTTTATGTTGAATTACTTGGTATTTGTAAAACCAGCCAACTACCTATGTTGTTTGTATCAAGGTATGATAAGAACTAGATTTTAGTATGTTGCGACTCTTTCTGTTCTGATTTATAATTGTTATTTTATTCATTATATTAAAAAAGATAATTTTAGCAAATCTCAATGTTCTTTTTTTAAAGGGAAAAAATTTGTAAAGATTTTATTTATTTATTTTTAGACAGAGGGGAAGGGAGGGAGAAAGTGGGAGAGAAACATCAATGTGTGGTTGCCTCTCATGGGCCCCCCACCAGGAACCTGGCCTGCAACCCAGGTATGTGTCCTGACTGGGAATTGAACTGTGACCCTTTGGTTCACAGGCTGGCGCTCAATTCACTGAGCCACACCAGATAGGATTCTATCTTTATCTTTTACATATGGTAATTTATTTTAAAATTTAAATATCATATATGTGTAAATGTATATACATATGTTTATATGTATACAACACACACATATTTGTATGTATATAACATATACATATACACACATGTGTATTTACTATATTTACATAATAACTCATGTAATTCTCAACATTTCACAAAATATGACTTTTAGGGTTCAATTTTGTATATTTTAAAATATAAGTATAGTGTTTCAATATATAAAGCATAGACACATATTAGTTGCTGCTATTAATTTTTATTTTTGAAAAAAAATTTTATTTTTGGAATTTTAACCACCCCAGGATGACGACAGCTGCATGTACAGTTAAACATCTCACTTAATTTTGATTTTATTCTAAAGAAAATCCATTTATTTATGAAATAATTCATTTACAGATTCTATAATCTTCTTTACTGCTAGATTTTGTAAGGACAAAAAAGAAATAAAATGAAGCATGAAATAGAATAGAAAGTAGAATTTACACCATAATAGCATGCTCATATTTTTATCAGAACTTGCCTATACTTCAGCTGCTACATTCTCCCACCAACTTGACTTTTTTTTTTTTTTAATATTTTATTTATTTATTTTTTGAGAGGGGAAGGGAAAGAGAGTGGGAGAGAAATATCAATGTATGGTTGCCTCTCATGCGTCCCCTGCTGGGAACTGGCCCAACTTGACATTTTAAAGCCTTATTTGAAATTTATCTCCCCTGTAGTGACCACAGGTGAGAAGTGGCTGATTCAATGTATAGAAACAATTTTGGTTACTTTTATATATATATATATATATATATATATATTTTTTTTTTTCTTAAAGGTAGTTGAAATTCTGGTGCCCTAGACATATAATGATTAGAAGCTATGCTGTCAGTTCTATATGAAGCCATCCCTATCTTTTCAATACATTTTCTCTGCATATGTGTGTGTCTAAGTTCTTGTGTAACTCTGCAGCTATATCTGAAAACAGATTCAGTGTTTAAGCTAACTGAATTTTGTGCTTGAGGATTCCTGTTAACGTTTAAAAATGGGAGCCCTTTAAAAATTTTATTTACTTTTGTTCTACATTCTCAAAAAGGGCAGAAACCATCTAACTTAATATTTCTTCATGATCCATAGCACATACCCACACTCTTGATATTTGATTCTTTAAAGTCTTGATATTTCAAAGCACTAGTCTTATTATTTTTTTTCCATGCAAGGAACTGACTGATACCATTGTATTGGATGTTATCTTTAGGTCTTTGGCTTTTCTTAGCCATGCTCATTTGTTGCTGAATAACTCTGGACAATTCTGTCCTACCAAAAAATTAAAAATATTTTTCTTAACCTTTTGCTTCTGGCTACTTACTTCTGGATCCAGTGTTGTTCCAGCTTGCTGAGCATTCCAGAAGGCTTCTGTCCAAGTTAGCCAGGGTTTGAAAATGTTGACCCAGTTGACCTGAATTCTTTCCAGATGCATGTTCATTTGCATACTTTCAACAAGAGTGGTTATTTCTCATCAAGAGACCAAAACCTGGAAATATTAAGACAAGACTATAGCTTGTTTCTTGGTGAGATTTTGACCATAGCATTTTACTTTCCCCTCTTGGTTTGAGCTTGACCTTTGAAAATTAGCGGAGAGTAACAGAATAATGGCACATGAGAAGCAATAGGATATGACAGAACTATCCCTGGAGTGAAAGGAGGAGAAGCTGGCATTAGGCCGGCATCTGCTACTAACAAGCTTGAAGGACTTTGGTATATGACTTTGTGAGTGTGGCTTTCACATCATAAATAAAAAAATTTAATCATCACAAAATCTCATGAAATAAAGAGTTTCGATCGGATGATTTTATAAGGGGCCTTCTCGCTCTCACATATTCTGTGGTCTATTACAACACTTAAATGCTCCAGAGAGTAAAGGAGGTAGTACATTCCTGAAATTTTACCCAGCTTCTTTTTAAGCAATTTTTATTTATTTTGAGAGAGAGGGGAAGAGAAGGAGAGAAGGAGAGAAGGAGAGAAATATTGATTGGTTGCTTCTTGCATGCATTGCAACTGGGGACCTGTCCCACAACCCAAACTTGTGCCCTGACTGGGCATTGAACTGGCAACCGTTCACTTTGCAGTGTGATAACCCCAACCAATTGAGCCACCGTAGTCAGAGCTCAACTTTATTCCTCAGCACTTTTGAATTCTGAGCTGGAATCTCTTGGGTAAATGTCTAGATTTCCCTTGACTTATGTGAAATGCACAATAGCTGACCTACCTTAATATAATTATCAGTAAAAGGCATATACATGACACATTGTAGTTTTTCTAACAATGACACATTGTTAGAAAAATAGATAGCTTTATTTTCCTTGTGTATGAATGTCTCTTATTAGATTTCAGTGCTCCACAGATGGTATCTCATAGGTTCTCACAGCTTCTGGATGAGGTAGTGGTAGTAGTAATCCCATGCAAATAAGCGGAATCCTCTTAGTAACTCTTTTCTTAGGTCTTTTGGGCTTGGGGCCTATTAGATGATTTTACTCAAGTAAATGACTTAATGACTAAGGTTAAAATAAAAAGCAAGACTGTTAGCAACATATTTTATAATTGGGAAAGTTCATAAAATCTAAATGACCCATTCAGAGTCAGATAGGTCATGGATTATTAAATCAGTGTCACCAAATGAACACTTCAGTGCTTTGGGTATGGCTATATGATGGAGCACAGTGAAGCTGGATCAAGAAGTGGAGGGTGGATTTGAATAGGAGGGGTGATGGTTATTAGAAAAGTATGTCAAGGATCCTAAATTCTATTCGCCTAAGTGTTCTGTTAAGTTTGTTATTCCTTCATTCAAAAATATTTATTGAGCACCTGTGTACTATCTGCTGGGTCGTATGGGAAACGAGTCCAACAGTGAGAAAAACAGACATTCTGGTGAGGGACAGGGGAAATAAAAGTAAACTAATAAATATGATTATTTAGATTAAGATGCCAAAGTAAATATTATCATGGCCACGAAATGGAGTAATATGACCCAGAGTGATGGAGGTCCAGGTCGAGGTGGCTATGTTATCCATGTGGAACCCTCCCTGAGGAACTGGCTTTGGTGATGAAATCTAAATGGTGAGGAGGAGCCAGTCACAAAAACCCGGAGGAAGTGCGTTCCAGGCAGAGGAAAGGGCAAGCGCAAAGACCCTGAGGTGGGCGGAGTTTGGAATGTTTGCGAATGATCATAAGGCCAGTGTGATTAAAGCAGAGGGGGTGGAGGGCTGGCAAGACATAAAGCCTTGTAGGCCAGGGCAAGGAATTTGCATTTTAAAGTGCAATGGAAAACCAGGGGAAGGTTTTAAGCAGAGACTTGGTCTGATTTGCATCTTAAAAAGATAGAGCTCTGTGAGGAATGGATTATGGATAGAAGAGGTGTAAGAGCAGAAGCCAGGAGACTATTAGCCTTAGTCCAGATGGAGGATGTTGAGGGTTTGAATTTGAGTATAAGCAGATGCTTTCCAAGAGAGAAATTTAGGGCTGATATTTAGGTTAATGGATCAGAACAAAGAGGGGAGAAAAAAATGTACCCTAAATCACTATCTTATTACCCTATGAAGATAAAAACTAACATGGAGCCAAAAAAGAGGGGCACTAGGTTTGGAAACAGGAGAACTGGGATTTCTTGAGTGCTCCTTAGCAGAAGGACTGTAAGTTAGGAAAAGCCAAATTTCCTTTTAGTAAATAGAGTCTGTTACCACCCATGTATCTGGTCATAGTTGGCCCGGGATGAGTGTGAAGAGCAGGGAAGACTCATACCTCATACTAGGAATGATGATTGGGTTGAAATTCAAGAGCAACAACCAAAGACACTTGATTGTTTCCTACATATGTGATGATCAAGTAGGAATGCAAGAATTACTCAAAGAGAAAAGTAGAAAGATCAGTAGACCAGAAGCTGATTGTATCTGACTACTAATCCACTGGGTGACTTTGCATAAGTCACTTCTCTGTGAGCCTTGTCTCTTGGGAAATGAACAGTTGGACTGAGTTCTCCCTAAAGAATTTCCTAAAACTTTCCCATGTGTAAATCTCAAATCGATACTCTTGGTTTCCAAATATATACTGTCTGACACAGTTCTTAATTGGGGCACTTTTGCCCCCCAGGTGACATTTGACAATGTCTAAGGATATGTTTGATTGTCACAGTTGGAGATGGAGGATGCAATGCTATTGGCATTTAGTGACTAGAGGCCAGGGATGCTGCTAAACAGCCTGCAATGCGTAGGAGAAACCCTTCTGCCCCATATACACAACGAGGAATTAAACAGTCCAGTATGTCAACAGTGTTGAAGCTGAGAAACCCTGGTGTGAAAGGATGAGAGTTGTTAATAGGTTGTTTCTGAAAGAAATTAAGGCGGATTATTTTCTTGCTGTTTTAAAAAATGCTCTGTGCTTTCCAAATATTTAATATTGAGCACCTTTTGCTTTTGTTCATTTAATATTTTACAATCATTTAAACAAATAAAAACAAAAAACAAAACTAAGAACTGAAAAGTAAACAATATCACCACCAAACAAATGTCTCCCCAGACCTAGGCCATGAGTCTCCTGAACAGATATCATTGGCAACAAGCCTGATGGCCTCCTCACTCTTAGGACTGGCTGAAGAAGGAGGGGCCGGGACTGTTTGATCTGCAATGCTGTGGAAGACCTTACTTAGCAAACATTCAAGATTTCCAGTGAGTCATTTGCCTGTGGCTTTGCCCTGCTTGCTCAAGTCCTCCCGTGTTTTTGTTCGAGAGTCTGGACAGTGAAAACAAGCTGTGTTGTTTTGCTTTAATTTGCACCGTCATTGAGCAATATCCAGAACTCTGGCTGGGGCTCCTTGTTCTGTGGGCCTCTGCAGCTGGGTCTCTATAGTGTGGAGTGTGTCAGAACCCAGAAGAAGAGTCTCTCTGAGTAATTATTCTAATATTAAATTATTTTAAAATTAAATATTACATAACATTTCAGGTTATTTTCGAGGAGAGCATATATGCTCTTCTAACATCAAAGGAAGTGAAAAGTTAGGTGAGAATGCTTCTTTAGTGAGAATTGTCCAAATGGAAGGGAGAGGAAACATTTCTAATTGTTTATGTAGTGACTCTCTCTCTCTTCAAAATTCCCATTCAATCTCATTACTTTACCTCAGCCTAACCCAAAGAGAATTAAATCTCTTCCTTTTCCTGTGGAAAACTTGCGAGTTGGTAGCCCACCTCAGTAAAGCTAAACATAAAGTCATGAGTTTGTTAAATAATTCAGATTGCATTGTTTTTGCGATTGCAAGGTCACAGGGAAATTCTGACCTAATTATCTGGGTAAGCAGTCACAATTGTGCATTGCTTTGTTCAAATTTGGTGAGTGCTGAGAAGCACTCATCCAACTGGGAGACGTGGACTCGAACTCACATAGCAAAGCAGTATTTTAGGCTCAGTGGTTTCTATGTCACCACTTACCATAGTTCTATTGGAAGAGGGCAGATTGCTTCACTGTTTTTTGTTTCTATTTCATCTTTTGAAAAACGGAGATGATAATGTTGATCTGGTTTACATGCTTGTCCAGAGGAGTTACCTTAAAGAGCTTTGTAAATATAAAAATGTTTGACAAAATTGCAGAATTATACAGATACTGTACCACCTGTCTCCTTTGGGAAAATCCATCAAAGCCCACACCCCTTCCAAATTGACTTGCCTGGTTCTTTTTCTTTTTTAAATTTATTTAATTATTGTTCAAGTACAGTTTTCTGTTTTTCACTCCCATCCGAGCCCCACCCCCATGCTCCCCACCTCCCTCCCATTTCCACCCCCCCTTAGTTGTTGTCCATGTGTCCTTTATACTAGTTCCTGTAAATCTCTCCCCTTTTCTCCCTGAAATTCCCTCCCCTCTCCCCTCTGGTCACTGTCCCCTTGTTCTCTATTTCAGTGTGTTTGGTCATATTTTGCTAGCTTTTTTGTTTTGTTGTTTAGCTTCCTGTTAAAGGTGAGATCATATGGTATTTGTCTTTCAACATCTGGCTTATTTCAGTCAGCATAATGCTTTCCAGTTCCATCCATGCTGTTGCAAAGGGTAGTAGCTCCTTCTTTCTTTCTGCTGCATAGAATTCCATTGTGTATATGTAGCACAATTTTTTTGATCCATTCATTTACTGATGGGCACCTAGGTTGCTTCCAGCTCTTGGCTATTGTAAATTGTGCTGCTGTGAACATTGGGGTGCATAGGTTCTTTGCCTGATTCTTTTTTTTAAATGATTTTTAAAAATTATATTTTATTGATTATGCTATTACAGTTGTCCTGGGTTTTCCTCCTTTGTCCCCCCTCCACACAGCACCCCTTACTTCCTCAGGCAGTCCCCCTACCATTGTTCATGTCTACGGGTCTTGAATATAAGTTCTTTGGCTACTCAATTTCCTATGCCATACTTTACATCCTCATAGCTGTCCTGTAACTACTTATTTGTACTTCTTAAACACCTCACCTCTTCAACCCATTCCCTCACATCCCTCCTCCCATGTGGCTACCATCAAAATGCTCCCTTTATCCATGATTCTGTCTCTGTTCTTGTTTGCTTAGTTTGTTTTTACATTGATTTGTTGACAGATATGCATTTATTGCCATTTTATTGTTCATAGCTTTGATTTTCTTTTTCTTAAATAAGTCCCTTTAACATTTCATATAGTAATAATGGTTTGGTGATGATGAACTCCCAATTTTTTATTGAGTGGGAAGCTCTGCTCTTCTAGTCTAAATGATGGCTTTGCTTGGTAAAACAATCCTGGCTTTTCATGACTTTGAAGGTCCCTGCTTTTCATGACTTTGAATATTTCTTGCCAATTCCTTCTAGTCTATACAGTTTTTTTTGTTGTTTTTTTTTTTGAGAAATCATCTGATAGTCCTAGGGGAACTCTCCTGCAGGTAACTGACTTTTTTTCTCTTGATGCTTGTAAGATTCTCTCTTTATCTTTAATGTTTGGTATTTTAATTATGATTTGTCTTGGAGTGGGCCTCTTTGCATCCTTTCATCTTGTTTGGGACTCTGTGCTTCTTGGACTTGCACATCTACTTCTTTCACCAAATTAGGGCAGTTTCCTCTTGTTAATTTTTCAGATAGATTTTCAATTTCTTACTCTTTCTTTTCTCCTTTTGGCACCCCTATAATGTGAATGTTGGAACACTTGAAGTTGTCCCACAGGTTACTTATACTATCCTCCTTCTTTTAATTTCTTTTTTCTTGTTTTTTTGATTGGTTGTTTCCTGCTATCTTATGTTCCAAATCATTGATTTGATTCTTGACTTCATCCACTCTCCTGTTGTTTCCCTGTGAATAGTTCTTTGTTTCAATTAGTATATCCTTCTTTTCTGATTGGGTCTTTTTTATGCTGCTGAGGTCCTAACAAAGTTCCTTGAGCATCCTTATAAACATTGTTTTGAACTCTGCATCTGAAAGATTGCTTATCTCCATTTCATTTAGCTCTTTTTCTGGAGTTTTGCTCTATTCTTTTATTTGGATCATGTTTCTTTGTCTCTTCATTTTGGCATCCTCCTTATGTTTGTTTCTATATTTTGGGTAGAGCTGCTTTGACTCTGTGTCTTGGTAGAGTGGCCTAATGTAGTAGGTATCTTGCAGGGTCCTAACAATAAGGAGGTTATAGATAACGAGTATAAAAACCAGATCTCAATATGTTTAGGAGGCATTAGCTATTTTAGAATATATTGATTTCAGATTGAATTTAGGAATAATCCTATTTCCTGAAAGCTTTTACTTGGCTGAGGAATATCTATTTATTCTTAAGTAGATATGTTAAAAGGAGCCACTGGGCCTATGTGATCTTGACTACTGGAAAAGTGAATAATAGTTGTTCTGATAACCATGACAAATCACCCTACTTTTGTTTCTAGCTTTCTACAACTTAAAACCTCATTGAAAACACTAATTATCACAATATCCTCAAGAGGAAGGTGTTAATACTTGCTGTATGCAGCTGTCAAACTCTGATAGTTGGACAAAAACAATTTTGTCATGAGTCATAATTTACTATTACTTACTTCTTGGGAGTCAAATTAAACAAGTATCTGATTATAGAAGCAAAGTAGGAATGTACCATGGAATTCTACAGGCACATAATAAACATTTGTGGCCATTGATCTTTATTTTACTTTGGTCAGTTAAGTTAATGCCCTCCTCTGTCTTTATATATCTTGAGTCAGTCTCATGCACCTGATCTTTGCTCTAATGTAGTCATTTGATAAGTGTCTTTGATAGAATTGTCATTATCTTTCTCTGTGTTTATCTCCTGTCTGCTTCTCCAGGTAGTGTTTTGCAAGTTTCACCAGATCTCCTCAACTAAACTTCACTTTACCATCCAGTATGATAATTATTATCTCATTTCTTTGATTGCATCAGGCCTCTGTAGGGACAGCTATTAGCCAGAACTATTTAGATTTTATTTTTCCAACAAATGTATATTTCCAATCAGAGACAGGGCAATGACAATAGCAAGACTCTGTTTTTGGAATTCTGGAGAGAAGGAAAACGAACTCAGCTGTATTTAGGTTTCTGCTTCTTTTCCCTGAACCATGTAGTGGATTTTCATGGAAGTGGAAGAACCCTGAACTAGGAAAGTTAAACTATCAATTTTAGGAGATCACAGCAGTGGCAGAGATAGCTGATAAAATGGTCCACAGTAATACAACAATGTCAACAAATAACAGCAGGTAGCATGTAATATGGGCTTACTCAAAGCTAGGCATTGTTTTAGCTTGATTAACTCTCACTGTACTGTCTTATCTTAGAACAGAACAACCTGGGGGTAAGCAAGGTTAAAGTGACTTGCCAAAGTTTAACAGAGGTTGTGAGTTCAGAGCTGGGATTTAAAACCAGGCTGTAGACAATTTCAAAACGATATTCTACAATCATACCTCAATAATTTCTCTACCTTGTAGGCACACTTTTAAACAGTGGATGTTTGGGGACCTTTTAATATCTCCAGCCATCAAGCTGGAGATGTTAAAAGGTCCCCAAACAAGTTAGTAATAATTACATCTACTGTCTAACTATATCTCACAGTGCTATAAAACACTTATAGGTATCATTCTATCCACTTGGTTGCCCTTGAACATTAACTTTTTATTTAAGTTGGACTGTGTTTTTCCCTGACTATATCCTCTTATATAGTCCAAGATAAAGGTCTTGCAGGTTCTAATTAAAAAACAACAAAAATAACAACAACAAAACTTTTGCTCATTTTGATCACTGGCTTTTTCATTACAACATTCTTTTTTAAGCTCTAGTATGCACCCAAATGTTTGCATCCTGTGCATAGTTTTATGACCTGCTCAACTTGCTACCTGACAGATACATGGAAACAGTGCTCTTATGTAATTTATATAATTTCATTAAATTTACATTATATATATTTAGCAGTGCATGGTATATTGCTTGAGAACCAATGTATTTTTCTTATGGCTAGAAGCTTAAGTGAAATTTTACAGGAAAATTGCTCATGTGTATTATCACTATGGGAGGGACAGACAGTTTGATTCACAAACATTTGAATATTTACTGTGTCAGACATTGTATTAGGAACTGCATGTACAAGGAAGACTCAACCTAATCTATAAAAGAATTTCATGGTAAAAAAATAATCATGATATAATGGGATAATTGGTATAACAACAGTTTATTATGATAGTATGGAAATAGAGACCCAACTAGGTCTTTGGGGATTATCAATGAAAACTTGATTGAGATGTGGCATTTAAACTGTCTTTCATATTAAGGGGAAAGTTACTAGGTGGACAATGGGGGCTTCAAATGCAGGACTTATAGGGAGAGAGTATAGTCTCTTACAGGGAGAGAGTAAAAAACAGAAGGATTTTTTTTTTTTTTGAGAACCTGAATACTTTGCAGACAGTTGAAGTTGCAGCTACCTGGTCATGGTGATGAGGGGAGGTTGGAAAGTGGGCTGAGAATGGATTGAGAGAAGCCTTCCATATCACATGAGAAATTTGGCTTTATATATGCAACAGGGAGGCATAGAAAGATGTAAACCATCATTAGCTTTATATGTTGCAATAGTAATTTGGCTTGCTGGAGCTAGTATGGATTGGAGGTTTATACCAGCAGACTCCAAGGGGCCAATTCATCAAATCAAAGTGCCAGTAGTTCCAGAGTCAATGAAAATCAGAATTAACACAGTGGCAGTGGATTGCAGAATCATTTCAGGAATTTAAAAAATGGACTTAATAGATCATATGGTAGCATCTAATCAAGATGGCAACATAGGCAGACATGGCTTACCTCTTTGCACAACCACATCAAAATCACAACTAAAATACAGAACAATTATCACTCAGATATGTCAGAAATTGAGTTGAATGGAAGTCTGAAAACTATGGAATTGAAGAAACCACATTCATCCAGACTTGTAGGAGGAGACTGGATATAGTACAGGCTGATCCTACACCCATGTATAGTGGCTGAAAATTTGGGAGGGTTATCTTGGGAGTGAGGAGCCCCAGACCCACATCAGGGCCTCGAGAACAGGATTGTGGTGACTGGAAGATAAGTCCCCACAACTTCTGGCTGTGAAGACCAATTGAGGGGATTGAGTCAGTGGAAGAGACTGCTAGAGTCTTAAGCAGTTCCTCTTGGGGAACACACACATGAACTCACCTACTCACACTCACTCCCTCTGAACTTCAGCACCAGGGTGAGGGCTTGTGGGGCACGAGTAATATACAGGAAGAGGCTGAAGTGTCTGGCATTGGTGACACTTCATCTGGTGGGCAAGCAGAGGCCATTGTCCTTTTGCTGAGCCCTTCTGCCAAAACAGCAGGCAGACTGGTGCCATATCTGAGACTCCATCATCCTGGCTATAACTGTGTGACCCACTCTGAAGATCCACAGAGGCTACCCCACCCAATTTACAGGACCACCCACGCTGCTTTTCCATAAGAATGGCTCATCTTGGCTTCTAAATCCTATCAAACAAGCAATAGCAGCAGCCAGGTTAGAGTCAGCTTGGCATCACCTGGGGATCTCTAAGCCCAGCACAAGTAGCAGCCATCTCAGATTACTTTATAGCTCAGGAAGTGTGCCTTGCATGAAACACAGCTGGGTGCTGACGTTGGCCTACACTACCGGGGAAACCCCAGGGCCAACACACCCAGTGGAAAGGTGCAGACCATGTCAGAGCAGCAACACCCTGCCCCTGAACAGGTGATACTCTACAGAGGGCAGAAGTTGGTGGTCAGTGGTCACAGCCAGTTCTTGCTGCTGACCGGCCTGGTTAAATCCCTCCTATTCACCTGCCAATAGCAACCAAAGCTCAACTACAAGAGAAGGGAGTACTCAGCCCATACAAAAGGTTCATTACCCAGCTTGGATAATAGGGGAGGCTGTGCCACTGGACCCTATAGGACACCTACTATATTAGGCCACTCTACCAAGACACAGAGTCAAAGCAGCTCTTAATACACAGAAACAAACACAGGGAGGCTGCCAAAATGAGAAGACAAAGAAATATGGCCCAAATGAAAGAACAGATCAAAAGTCCAGAAAAAGAGCCAAATGAAATGAAGATAAGCAGTCTTTCAGATGCAGAGTTCAAAACAATGTTTATAAGGATGCTTGAGTAACTTAGTTAGGACCTCAGCAGCATAAAAAAGACCCAGTTAGAAATGAAGGTCACACTAATTGCAATAAAGAACAATTTACAGGGAAACAATAGAATGGATGACAAGAATCAAATCAATGATTTGGAATGTAAGGTAGCAAGAAACAACCAAACAGAACAACAGAAAGAACAAAGAAATTAAAGGAAGGAGAGTAGTATAAACAGCCTCTGGGACGATTTTAAGAGGTCCAACATTTGTCTCATATGGGTGCCAGAGAAGAAAAAGAGCAAGAAATAGAAAATCCACCTGAAAAAATAGTAAAAGTAAATTTTCCTAATTTGGTAAAAGAAGTAGACATGCAAGTCTAAGAAGTGCAGAGTCCCAATTATGATGGATGCAAAGAGCCCCATGCCAAGATACATCATAATTAAAATGCGAATGGTTAAAGATAAAGAGAGACTTTTTTTAAAATTCACATTTATGAGGAACTCTTAAAAGCAAAAGAAGAGAAGTTAGTTACTGCAAGGTTGCCAGATGGGAAGCGGGAGGGGGAGAATGGGTGAAGAGGTGAGGGGATTAAGAAGTACAAATAGGTAGTTATAGAATAGCCATAGGGACATATAGTACAGTATAGGAAATGGAGTAGCCGAATAACTTGTAGGTATGACCCATGGACATGAACAATGATGGGGGGATTGCCTGAGAGTGGGGGCACTGGGGGGAGGGGGCAAAGAAGAAAAATCAGGACAACTGTGAGTCAGATCCTGGCTCCTGGGGTTCATGGCATTGTGGATAACATATGAGACAAAATCACTTGGACTACCAAGTCCTATGGAAGAAAAGGGACAGCACGGCCACTATCTCAAAAGGAGAGTGCCTTGACCCTTACCTTTGGCAAGCTTTTATTCCATTCAATTTTCACAGGAATACAGGCTGTATATGTAAAGTTCATCAGTCATTGTCAGGCAGAAGTGATTAAAGAATAGATAGCATTCAAAGAACTCTGTGGGCTTATTGCATTCTTTCTTAGGATTTATTGCCCTAGGGAACCTGCCCTTTCCAGCACAGGGCGGTGTCTACCTCTAGTATTGTTTCAGGCTTAAGGAATTGTTTCAGGTTTAAGTCAGGCAAGGGAAGCAAGGCAGCCAAGAGATTAGGAGACTTCTCCAGACAGAATGAGGACTCAGGCTATGTCTAAGCTGAGGGGTGAGGGTCCATCACCCCTTTTTTCTGTAGCCCCTCAAGTCCTCCCTTGAAGGCCCCTTCTCGACTGTACCTATCTTAGGTCATCCATCTTTTGAGGAATTGTACACATCATTGGCTAACCAGTCATCCATCTGGGGCAAAGCAGGGTGAAGAGAAAGAGGATAAAGGTGGTGCCTATACAAAGAAGATAAGCTTGGTCTCCTAAGTGGCTTATGGTCCCAAGATGCTAGCTTCCGAAACCAGGCAGAGTGGTTCCCAACACAACTGATTAATAGCATAATCAAAAAATGTAATTTTAAAAAAAGATCATTTGGGATAGAACCAAGATAGAAGATAGGGAGAAAGAATAGTTGATGCCCTCAGTGATTGATGGTGCTTCTTCTGAGATTGGGACTATTGGAAGGAGAATAAATTGGGTGAGGAGAAAAAGATATTGAATTTTAATTTGAACGTATTGAGTTTGAGATGCTGGTGGGACATCCAAGAGCCTAGGCCCTTCTTGGTTGTCATTTTCTAACTGATCATCTCAAAGTCCAGGTGATAATCTCAATCACACATGTCCGCTGTGGATAAAGAAGAAACCGAGTTTTGAATAACAATTCTTTATATATTTTACCACCTAGAAAAATGTATTTTTGCCAATTTTTTTTTGTTATTCGATGAGATCAGTTTAAAACTTTCCCTATATTTCCCTAATTATAGTAAGCTAGAGAAAATATTGAATTTCATTGATAAAATTGTGGGCTATAATCTGACTTTACTGGTTATAGCTTAGAATCATGAAGCAGCAATATTTTAGCCCAAAAGAAAGCAAACTTTATCTTGACCGCATATGTTCTTTTGCCTTTTTTGACTGATGTTGCTTGAAAATTTTATTTTCCCACTTTGAACAGTGCATTCTGCCAACTGTTTTAAAAGCTTTTCTCCTGTTAGAGGATTAGGGGGAACAGTTTTCCCTCTCTTTTGTCTGATAGCTGAGGAGTGAAGATTTAATCGGTGAGAAAAATATACACACTACAAACCTCAGAATGTTCCCACTGCTTTTAATGTTTGATTTGCCTGACAGATTACCTTTTCAAAACAGAATAATAGGATAGGTGGTGCTGGAAAAAATCTTTTCCATCCAAGGCAAAACCACATGGACACTAAAAAGAATTGGCATTAGCCTAGACATTTGGGGGAAAGGGGACATGACCTTGGGGCACAGGTTCAGTAGGGAAGGGCTTCATCTCTTTAATCACACACTCCATTTTCACTCTAGAAGGTGTAATGGAAAGAATGTTGAGCAAGAATCAGGAGATTTGGCTTCTGTTTCTGGCTTTGCCACTTTGTGGAAGTGGGCGAATCTTACTCCTCTTTGTGTTTCAGCATTTTATTTGCAGAAACTAATGGTTGCATTAGATGATTTCTAACTTTAGCCAAAAAGTAAATATAGTGTATTTTTGAATGCTCACTGTATGTCAGCTATTTTCCCATATATACTGTATATGCACTCAATGTAAGCTATGAAAGCAAATGAACCCATGTTACCCATCATTTGCTGATGAGGAAACTAAGGCTCAGAGAAATGAAATAATTTACTAGGTATCATGAAGTTAGTGAGCATTTTTAAGGCACAGTCTCACTTTAATCAGTGTCCTTTCCACAGTGTTACACTGCTGCTTAATTTCTATTATTCAGCTAGAAGAGTGTGACAGGATAGATATATCAGAAACAATAAAACTGCTTACCTTTTTTTTTGCCCTGGGTAGAACAATTTTGACTAAGAATTGAGTGAAGTCTTTAGTTCAAATAATGTCAAAGCTTTGAATGAGTGCTTGGGTATCTGGAAAGTGACTATGAAGAATAATTACAACTTGGCAATGGGCCCTTTCTTATTCCCTCCAAGAGTGAAGAAGAGCAATTTGAAAACTGAGGAGGGAATAAAACACTGAATCTATTGTATAAGAAGTGAGAGGTACCTTACAAATTATGAGGTAGTTAGGAAAATGGTTAGCTTTTCCCTTATTATTTTATAGACTATATATCTTTGAGAATTAATATTTGTCCTTTGGAGGGGCATGTGTGTATTTAAGCATTTTGTGTGTGTCTTTATGCACATGCAATTATTTCTGGAGTGACTGATGGACCATCTGGAAAATAAATCGATAGAAGGCACTGACTCATACTGGATATGAGATCTTAGAGGAGACCAGTTGCCCTGGCTGGGTGGTTTAGTTGGTTGGAGTGTCATCCCATACATCAAAGTGTCGTGTTTGATTCCCAGTCAGGGCACAGGTCTGGTTTGGTGGATTTGATGTCCAGTCAGGGTGCTTGTGGGAGGCAGGCAACCAATGTTTCTCTCGCATCAATGTGTCTCTGTCTCTGTTTCCTTTCCCTAAAATTGGTGAGCATGTCCTTGGTTGAGGATTAAAAATATATTTAAGAGAGAGAGAGAGAGAACCAGCTGCCTGGGCGTTCCTCCTCTCTTCCCACATCTGCGATCAGTTCTTCCAAAGGCCCTGGGAAGTCAATGACTGTCATTGGCTTTCTGATGGAAGCCCATAGGAAGCCAATCCATAAACAATATCTTAGGTTTTGGGATGTGTATAGCATTGGTGTGGGTAATAAGGGGAGGAGGAGAGGCCAATACTCCAGGCTGGAGGGGAAGGTAGAGTGGACCACAGATGTTAAAAAACAGGCCCTTTGTGGAAAGAGGACACTCAATAATGATAGGATGTGAGAGCTCATAAGGAGGCTCCACTGTGAATAGCTGGACATGTTAGAGTTTTTGGACACATAAAAAGCTTATTTAGCATATAGTTTTCAGTTCTTCCTCCAATACCTTTTGAGTCTGCTGTAGACATATCTTCCAAATGGATTCTATTCATTTCCTTCTAATCTATCCCTACTATTTTAGTCTGGGGTCACTTTCCTTTTTTGTGGGGTTAATACTGTAGACTCCTATGTGAGCTCCCAATATAAGGCTCTGAGTCATTTTCATCATTCCATTCATTCCATATAATATCGCCAGAGAGATCTTTCTAAAAGGAGAATCAGACCATGTAGCATCTCAGTAACAACTGTATCATTGCCTCTACTTTGCTCTCATGGTCCAGTCTAAGTTCTCTAGTGTGGAGCATAATTCCCTTTATGATTTTCCTGCCTCAGCCTCACTAACCTCCATTTCACAGATGATATCCCAACCATAATACATTCCAAGTAGGACTCTGTAGCCCCTTCCTCTAGGTCCTCAAGGCTGTCCTTTCTGCTGCATGATTCTCTGTCCTCTTCCCATGAAGATTTTTTGTAAACTTTTCCTTGAGTAAAGGAAAAAGTTTTAATCCTTCAGATTCAGAGAAGATGTCATTTCCCTTGGGAACACTTTCCTAAACCTTCACTGAAAACATATGTTCCTATTTATGTTCCCACAGCACCTGGTGATCACCCTATAGTAGGCTTTATGACACCTTCTTGTAGTTGCCTGTTTTGTCTTTATTGCCCACTAGTCTTTAAACTTTTCAGGTATGAAAATATTTGTTCATCATTGTAACCTCTTTCCCCAGAAGAGTTTCAAATATTTGACATGAAACAAAAACTCATACTTCTTTCCCACTCTGGAGGTAGTAAGTGGCTATTTGGCACAATTTACAAAGTAGCTCTCCAGCTAAAGAGAGCTATGATACTACGGTCATCTTATTTTGACTCAAACAAACAATTGTGCCTCTTGCATCTTTGTTTATTAATCACAACTTTATCCTGGGGCTCTAGAACTTTATTGTAATCGAAGTCTTGGAACCCGTTTTATTTTATACATTAAATGTACAGTTTGGCAAAATTTCCATTTCTGTGGTCTGTTAGTGTTGAATTTGTGAGAACTGAAAACCTGTAAGTTTCCCTACCCCACTCCTCTGATAGAAGGGCTGAGTGAAAAGGGGGAAGGGACTAAGTGAGAAACAACAACAGCAACAAATCCTTATAGACAAACAACAGTATAGTGACTACCAGAAGGAGGGGGGTAGGTGAAGGTAGGAGAGGGTGAAGGGGCAATAAATAGTGATGGAAGGAAACTTCACTTGGGGTGGTGAACACCCAATACGATATACAGATGATAGATCATAGAATTGTATACCTGAAACCCAGATAATTTTATTAACTAGTCACCCCAATAAATACAATTAAAAACAAGAAACCTATAAGTAAGTGGAAGCATGGGAAAAGACAAAGAGGGTATAGGACTTATAATGATTATTTCTTTGGGAATTTCTCATGGAAAAGGAGAAATTCTCAGGATCTCCCAGATAACAGTGGTTTAGATTTTATGGTCAGCTCCTCTTCTCAAATCTACTGCTTCCTCTTCTACCTCTTCTCAAACCCCAAAGCTGAACTTCCCTCTTCAGCACACCATCCACTGCCACACCCCACAATCAGTCATGAAGCTTTACCTACAAAGAAAATGTACTTCTTGACACAGCAGAGGTAGGAACCCCTACTCTAAATATGTTTCTCGTACTATTGTTTTGGTCTAATTTCTCCATTTTTCAATTAAAATGGAAACTAAGTAAGAGCTATATTCTAACATGAATATGATCAGAATAAACTAAAGCAATAGGATTGCTTCAAGGAATTCTATCAGTGTTGCATTTATTTAGCAACTACTTACTGAGACATACCAGGAGTAAGCTCTGCGGGTTCAAAGATGCAGAGGATATAGGGTCTTCCTCAGAAAAGACTACACTGCAAGCTTCAGTTATAATAAGTAATTGTTGCTTAAAACTACAATACTCTTGACTCACATTCTTTAATATTTGGATCTTGAGAATTTTTTTATTATTATTATGAAATGTCTGCTAACTCAGGATTCTACAATGTTTGGCTAGTGCCTGATTCAAGATGGTAGACTGAACATTTATATTTACTGTTTTTGCTTCCTCATACTTCTCTGAAATAAAATTGCAAAAGTACAAAAGGAAATAAACTATATAGCAAAGGGAAAGGAGATATTATCAAAAGTTGAGATTCAAACAATTTTTAAGAAAGTAGGTAATATTAGGTTATAGAATTATCAGTCATGTTTGGAAAACCAACAGCATGAACAAGACATTTCAAGAAAAACAAACAGACCCCTACAGAAATGCAAGTAATTTGAGAAAAACAGACACAAACTAAAAAGTAAATAATTAAAACCAACAGTTTGTATTTAGTGTACTCAGAGAGGATTGGGAAATCATTAAATTAATAAAATAAGGGTGCGGTGAAATAAGCTGGAGTCTGTGACCAAATGACATGAATGCGTGTGTGTGTGTGTGTGTGTGCTAGTGTGTTTGAGTATAAGTAGGTAAGAACCAAGAAAAACTTTATAAAGGAAATAGTGGGATGAGCTTGTTGGTAAAGTAGATTTACAGGTGGATAGAGCCAGGCATTTTATTTAGAGGAAGCAAAATACACAAAGCACAGAGTGAAGTCCAGGAAACTATAGAAGTATCATAGGGCTGAAATGTGCATGCAAAGAGGTCAGCCTGGTGAGAAAGGAGCTAGCTCCTAAAGGGCTCCAGACTTTCAAAGCCATCCTAAAGAGCTGGCATTTTATCTTGTCAGTAGTGAGAGACAAGGACACATTTTGTGGAGATGATTAATTGAGGAAGGGATTTATACGCTGAAATGTGCTTCAGGTTGATTGTCCTGACCACTGTTTACCACGTGGATTTGAAGGCCTAAGGCCTGAGATGGGTTGAATGAAGGCAGTGGCATTGGCGTGAGGGTATGAAAGTTGTCAAGGTGGTAGAATTAATTAGACCTAGTGAGTCTAGTAGCAACATTCATCGAGACAGAGGATACAGGATAAAGAGCAGATTTCTGAGGAACATAATGAGCCCTTTTTTAGCTCTTTGTGAATGTTCAGAAATGGCAGCTGGTGTTGCATAATTGCAAAATTGGGGCTTAGCTAGTTATTGGCTTCTAAGAACATAAATGCATTCCTTTTTCCTCTGGCCCACTCTTTGAAAAATGACACCAAGGGGAGGGGCTCAAAAGGTATTTTCTCTGTAAAGACCTAAATGTAAGTTTCTTTACATCTTTCTTTACCTTCTCTGTCCCTTTTTAACATTGTGGCTGGTTGTTCTATTTACAAAGGTAATCCAAGATCATGGTAAAAGTTCAAACCAAACAAAAATGTAGAAAGCAGTGAATAAAACCTCTCAAGTGTCTTTCCCAGAGACAACTATTACTAACAACTTGGCGTACAGTCTTCTAGGTATTTATTTATTTATTTTTTTAGTATATTCTTTTACTTGATCACTCACTATATTTTATGGAATCTTACTACAATACTGGTTTTAAAAATTTTTTTTTTTAATTTTTATTTTTGATTTTAGAGAGGATAAGGGAAAGAGAAAGAGAGGAAGAAAAACATTGATATGAGAGAGAAACATCAACTGATTGCCTTCCACACACACCCCACTGGGGACCAAGCTGCTACCCAGGTATGTGCCCCTACCAGGAATTGAATCCATGACCTTTCTGTTTGTGGGACAATGCCCAACCAGCTGAGGCACACCAGGCAAGGCTATACTACTGATTTTTAATTCGTTCATTCCATTTTTAATCTAAAAAAAAAATCCTGAAAAGTAGAGACAATAACACCTATATACACAGTGTTTAGATTTAAAAAAAGTCAACATGTTGCCAAATCTCTTTTTGTGTAAATAAAATTTTAGTTGGAGCTAAACCACTCAATTATTATCACTTTGTTTTCTCTCCCTCCTTCTTTTTGCATCCCAGAAGTTTGCATTATCCTAAAGTTGGTATAAATCAGCTAGTGCATGTTTGTGTTTGAATACTTTCTATATATGTGTCTACCAAAAAATAATACACAGTAATATTTTCTATTATCTATTATTTACATTAAATGTTATCCTTGTGGTATCATACTGTATATCCTTTTTCAAATTGCCCTCTTTAAATGCCATGTTATATTTTTGAAAGTTCTTATGTTGTTTCATGTAGATTACTTTTGCTTTTTATAATCTATGATACACAGTTCCACTTTTTTTGCTATTATTAACAGTGCTACAAAGTGCATCCTTGAACATTTCTCCTTGTTAAAAGATATAAAAGACTGTAGAAATGGGACTGTGGGATGTACTCGTATTTGACTTTACTCGCCACTGACAAATGACTTCCCACAGGAGGTGATACCAGTTCACATTCCCACTAGCAATTTGTACACTTTCTGAATTCCTTTCATTCCTTGCCAACTCTTGCTTTTTTAGGACTCAAAATTTTTGTAAATCTTGTTGATTATGCAGTATTATCTGTGATGGTTAATTTTATGTGTCAACTTGGCTGGGCTATGAGGTCCCCAGGTATTTGGTTAAACATAATTCTGAGTGTGTTTGTGAAGGTGTTTCTGGATGAGATTAACATTTGAATTGCATAACTGAGTAAATGGTCTCCCCTACTCCAATCACCACCATCAATGTGGATGGGCCTCATCCAACCCATTGAAAGCCTGAAAGGAATGAAAAGGAAGAGTAAGGGGGAATTCTCTCTCTCTGCCTGACTGTCATCAAGTAGGCACACGAGTCTTCTCCTGGCTCCACAAAGGACTTGGAAGAACTTGCAGTGTCTCTCCTGGTCAGACGGGAACTATACCATCAGCTTTCCT
This sequence comes from Artibeus jamaicensis, assembly GCF_021234435.1. NCBI lineage: Eukaryota > Metazoa > Chordata > Mammalia > Chiroptera > Phyllostomidae > Artibeus > Artibeus jamaicensis. Next base: position 35,405,926 of record NW_026522030.1, on the reverse strand, counting down.
GGGTCTCTAAGCTTGCTGACTTCAGAGCTTGGTGCTTCTCAGCCAGCATAGCTGCATGAGACAATTTCTTATTAAATATATCTATATCTTCTATATCTGACTCAATATTCTTATATATACTCATATATATATATATATGTGTGTGTGTGTGTGTGTGTGTATTCCCATAGGTATGTCTCTGTTTCTGCCCCTGTCTCCACCTGTACCTCTAGGTACCTCCTACTGGTTTTGTTTCTCTGGAAAACCCAGGCTCATGCAGTATTTCTGCATTGTTTAAATAGGCATTTCCCTTGAAAATGAGTAAGATTGAACATTTTCCCACATTTATTAACCATTTAGATTTTACCTCTTATGAATTTTTAGTCCGTACACTTTGCCCAGTTCATATGTGTCTAGTCACAGCCTATCCAATGGTTTTCTCTCTCAGCTACTGCTCTTAAGGGACATCCTTTCTGCCTTCATGTCCCTTAATTTAAGGGACATGAAAGCAGAAATTTAAGGTGATCTCTGTTTGAATATAAACTAAACAACGTGAAGGCTAAATCAGAATAAAGAAGGGTGTTATAGGCAGACGGGCAGTGTGTCCTTCTGTAAACAGAGGCTTTCGAATAAGAGGAGGTAGAATGAATGTGCCGTTGCATAATGCGCCACCCACAAATGGCCTCCTAGCACACAATGACACTGGCATGCGGTGCCAGCATTTCTACCCACCACAGTGACCCGCAGTGAGGGAGAGAAGAGAGGCTACTGCTAAGTTCTGTGTGGACCTTGGAAGAGAACCTGCCTCAATAAGCCATTAAGGAAGCAGATAATCATTTTCCAAGTGGCTGGTCTTGTTCTCCTTTTTGTATGCTTTATAATGGTGCTGAATAATTCTCGATGTTTCATCCTCTTTAATTAGGATTTCTGTTTCTGTGACATTTTAGTGGTGTTTATTGCCAAATGTTTACTTTTCAGAATGTTTCCCTTTTTATGTCTTTTTCTTTTTCTTTTTTTTTTTTTTTCTGTTTTGATCAGACTGTAACATTGCTCTGCGCTTCACATGGGTGTTTCTTGAAAACCAAGAATTTTTGAGATGGCAGGATTGGGACTAGTAAAAAAGAACAGGAAGAACTGTGAACAAGGTCTCCTTCTGTGGATATGGTTAAAGAACTTAGATAGGGGAGTGCACGGAGTGAGCTTTGTTTAAGAGAGTGGCCAACCCATTTGGTGCTCCATCACAGGTAGCCAGCCTGACTGACCCCTTGGCTCAAGAACTGCTGTAGCAATAGCAGGGATGCAAACCAGATACCTGATCACTGCTGCAGAGACTTCTTCTATTGCAGTCATTGTACTCCCTCAGACTGCTCTCCAGGTGAAACTCTCCCTTTGCCAGAATCCCAATCAACCCAAATTAAGCTGCTAATCCAATTTCAAAGACTGTTCCCTTTTACAAAAAGGCATTTACCATAGTTCTTTCCTCCAGTACTGTGCAATCAGTTTTGAAACTTGATTGGAAAATGTATCCATTTATCGGAGATTGTAAAAGGCCACCTGCTAACCACAGGAAGCCAGGACTGATATGGGGTCCCAAGATAACTTTGTCACTTTCTATACCTATACTGCAACATGAGAAGCATGACACATGCTGAAGGTGAACCTTTAGAAGAAGTCAACTCATGGAGAATATTTTCTGGCTACTCACCACGTTTACAGTGCTCACATGTGCTCCTATATTTCCTTGTATGCTAATCAGGGCTTTGCAGAGAAACAGACTGCCATATATACATATATTCATCTGTGTGTGTGTGTTTGTGTGTATATATATATATACACATATAAATAAATTGTATGTGTGTATATACATATAGTCTGTCCAGAAAGTATCCAGACATGTATTATGAAGATAGAGACATTTATTAAAGAAGATACAAGATACAAGAAACACTGTGAACAGGATAATGACACCTCAGACCCCTTCAAAGTAGGCACCTTGGGACCTCACATAGTTCTCCCAGTATCTCTTCCGTGGTTTAAAACACTCTGCATAATTCTTTGTTGGAATTGCCATCAATTGCCATTGTATTTTCCTGAGTCTCATTGGTGATTTGAAATCTCTTCCCTTTCAAGGTGATTTAGGTTTTGGGAAAAGCCAGAAGTTGTGGGGCACCAAATATGTGCTCCAGGGGAGCTGAGTCACCTGGGTAATTTGATATTTCAACAAAATTGCACAAGACATGATACATGAGTGGGCACATTATGTGATGAAGCTGCCAATCACCAGTTGCCCATAGTTATGGCTGTTTTCATTGCATTGCACCTCTCAAACTATGAAGATCATGGAGGTAGCTTATTACTTGTTTGGTCTGCAGGGCCATAATCTTGATGGACAACACCTTCACAATCACACAGTTAACATGGTCTTGATCTTGCTGCAACTTTGCTGCATCTTCTTCAGGCCTGGAGAACAAGGCAACTTTCATTGAGACGACTGGGCCTTGCTTCTGGATCATAGCCTAGACCCCACAGTTCATCTCCAGTTATAACCTTCTTGAAGAAATCTGGTTAGTTGGTAGCGGTTTGAATCAAGTCATTAGCAACTGCAGCCCAATGTTTCTTCTGCTCTGGGAGCAGAAGCCACAGAACAGATTTTGCCACAACACATTTCATGCTAAGATGCTGCATCAAAATCTCAGACACAGTAGTTTTTTGAATCCCCAGATCAGCTTCCAGTTCTCGCACTGTCAGTAGCCAGTGTTTGTTGATTGCAGCCCATATACATTCATTTGACATTCTCAGGTGTTCTGCTTGTTGCATGCCTTCCAGAATATGGATCACTTTCAATGAATTCTCAACCATCCTTGAAGTGTTTGAGCCACACTTTGATTTGTGCCCCACACATGGAATCATTCCCAAAAGCCTTCTGGATTGTCCAAATAATTTCCACAGCAGAATGTTCAAGCTTAAATCAAATTGTGATGCAGATTCATTGCTCTACTTATTCAGTCATTTTGAATGCAATGGCTATATACTACACACCCTCACTCAATTTTGTCTACTGCCTCCACTGACTATACAGTGAAGTTGTCATTGTTCACACATGCACAATCCAGTCCACTCTGCCAGGTTATATCTATGTTGCGCAAACTGTTCTCGTTATACTAATAATGGCTGGACTTTTTCCAGAGATATGTGTGTGTGTGTGTGTGTGTGTATGAGATTTATTACAAGAATTGGATCACACAATTATGAAAGCCAAGAAGTCCCACAATGTGTTGTCTGCAACCTGGGGAACAAGAACAGTTGGTGGTATAATTCAGCTGGAGTCCAAAGATCCAAGAATTGGGGGAGCGAGTCAATGAGGGCAGGACAAGGTGGATGACCCAGCTTAAGCAAAAAGAGCACATTCGACCTTTCCTCTGCCTTTTTGTTCTACGGAGGCCCTCAATGGGTTGGTTGATGTCCACCTATATTGGTGAGGCCCATCTTCTTTATTCAGTCTCTTGATTCAAATGCTAATCTCTCACAGACACTCCCAGAAATAATATTTTACCAGCTATCTGAGCATTCCTTAGGCCAGTCAAGTTGACACATGCAATTAACTATCACATTGTGCTTACCCCTCATTGTTAGAATTACTCACCGTAACTGTTCACTTATCTGTTTCCCACATAAAATTTAGACTCCTAGAAAGTCAGAACCAGGGCTGACTATTGGATTCCCCAGCTAAAGTTGGGTGTATGTGGGGGGAGGATCTGGCTGCCAACTGATATGAGGCTATTGCACTTCTTCTGGCCAGGCTTTCTCTCTCAACCCCCACCCTGGTCTTGCTTTTATCTCTAACTTGTTACTTAAAAGGAGACAGAACAATATACTCGTATAATGGGTTTACTGTATTGTCTCCTTCATGTTATTATTCCATAATAATGAATAAGGTTTAAAAACTAAATGCTAGGTTCTTAAATTTGTAAATCCCTAGAATAAGAGTTGGGAACAATGACAACATTCTGAGCTTCCCAGAAGGTAATAACTATGGGGTTTTTGTAGACAACCGAGAGAAGTACACAGCACAGATGGTTTGCCTTTTATTGGTCTATTCTTGCCCAGAAGGCAACTAACTGAAACAAAAGAGCCTTTTACCAGAAGGGTGTGGGGGTCACAGCAGCTTTCAGGGTGGCCCTAAATGCTTGCTCTGGTCTCTTTTTTTTTCTTTCTTTCTGGTCCCTTCTGTATGGCTCATCTTGTTACTTCACAATCCAAGGCCTTGACATGATTTGCCCTGCTAGAGTGGAAATGACAGAGCTGTAAGGCATTAGCTTCTGATTGGTATCTCTGAATCAGGCAAGAGGGTCGGGGTGATTAAAACCAGGCTCACACAGATCGTCTTATCATCTAAACAAGTGTTTGGAAATACAAGAAAAACTGGTTAGGAGAAGGTCCCTAGGAAAATGTTTTCAGTGGTAAAGCCGCGGCAGTAAGGCAGGGTTCCTTTGTGCCTAAAGAGATGGCACCAGGCGGGCACAGGCCTGTGGCAGAATCTCCCTCATATAACAAAGCAGGCTGTATGAATCACTTCTACAAAGTAGCTCAAATGCAAAAAGGAAAAAAAAAAGTCCAATTTTGTAGAGCATGAACTGTGATTATGGTGAGCTCCAACAACTATGGTGGTTGGCCAAGAAGTTAAAAATACATTTGAACTCTGACTAGCCCCATAATATCTTGGAGAATCTCAGTTTATGTGCAAAATGTGTCGTGGTCTTTCTCCTTTTTTCTACCTCTTCTCCTCTCCTTTCTGTCTGAACTCTATCTCTAGACTCTCTTCTTTCTGTACTTTCTACTTCCTTCCTCTACCTTCTAGGTTTCATAATCTCCCCTCCCTCCTCTACCTCCAATGCTTAGCACCCCTTTGCATCAACAAATGTGCCAATTATGTGTTAAGAGCTGGGACGTCAAGATGAATCAGTTCTGTTTCCTGCCCAGCACCAAGGAATGGTTTGATTGGTTGTGCCTGACCTCCCCACCAGCCCCAGATCCTACCTCCTGGAACATGCTTCACTTACCAGTCTTGGCATTCTTATTCTGCAATGTTGGCAATTCGGACTTTCCTTAATTTTACCAAAATTATCCTCTGACAAACTTGCTGCTTTTTTTCCTCTTAAAAAAATTTAAATTACAATGGACATTCAATGCTATTTTATACTAGTTTCAGGTATACAGAAACCTTGCCATTTTTTATTGACCAAGAACATATAATCTAAGGATAACTAATGGGTTTACTGTGCCACCAACATTTGAAGTCAAGTCTTCTGGGTGCAGCCTGCCACTGCTCCTTTTCCAGTCACATCTCAGCCTCTTGTCCCTCCTTTTAGAGATTCTGGCGCCACCATATTGTCCCTGCCCTCAGAGAGCTTGCCACCTAGGAGAGTCACATTTAGATTAATGGCTTTAAAATTGTTGAATCATTCTGAGAGTTGATATGACAAGCTGGCACTTAGAAGCTCCCACTTTAGCAGACAGCTAGGCTGGGACCCAAAGGTAGAACAAAGAAAAAAATTCCTCAGATTCTCAGGGCGTGCACTGTGATTGTATAAGAGAGAAGCGTCACTTTACACAGGTACCAGCCGTCACACAGGACGCCTGCATTTTCATATCGTGGAAAATGAAGGTGTAATGCCTTCATTTCTAGTCAGGGCAAAAACAACTCACCCTGTAAATAAATAACATCTTAGTTTCTGTAGCAGCCTGATTGCAATCAGCTAACCTGTGAGCAAAGCTCAGGACTCTTCCTTGCTAAAGCTTTTGACAAACTCTTCTCAGATTTATTTGAGGGATTAAGTTAACTCTTGCAAAACTGGTTCACCAGGAACAATGACTAAGTGGATTTTTTAGTATCTGGCATATTGTGTCTGAGCAGCTATGACTATATTTACAAGCTGGGATTTCAAGGGAGGGGAGGATTAGCTTGCTGGCAACCTAGCCAGCTGAATTATGGGCCTTCATCCAGTCAGCTTACTTTGTTTTCATCTGTATCTCTTGCAATGTTATTTTCCTTCTCAAGGACTTTGACCATGTCATTTTTTTCTTTCACACTAATAATTTCTCTCCACCTTGCTGTGGGTGTGTGTGTTCATTCTCACCTTTTTATAGTGGGCAGAGAATTCCACGCAGGTATGTGCATGTTAGTAAAAGTACTATCTGCTTATTAACCGCTCCAGTGACAAAAACCAACTGACAAACCAATAGTGCACTTACATCCTCCCTTTGCAGGCAGTGAATCTGAAAGCTGAGTTTTCTTTCAAACAGAAAGTGTTTTGGAGTCTGAACAAGTCTGCCTTTAGACCATTCAGCTTTCAGTTCCTGATCATGGCAATGGGGCTGGCAGAAGGTGCGGTCAATATACACTTTGCCAGAGGGCAGTATTTCCAATGGCATGTTCCTAGGAGTTAGCGACAGGAAAGATGTACAAAAGCCTTTAGTGAAATAAGGATTTCCAATAAGGGAGTAGTCTTAAGGTATTAAATATGTTAATGTGCCTTGGGCATAGTCAAGGATGAGTTAAAATATGTGTCATTTTTCATTCTTATCATGGAAACCACATCCCCATTAGGCTTTCTCAAGTCTTGAATTTTAAAGTGATAAACACACTTTAGAGGTGCCTGAGGGCCTCTGGAAAGAACAGAATGAATGAGAAACCCAGAATAGAAACTCCTTGTCTTAGTTCCTGTTGATGCTGGTTGGTGGATAACTTTCTACTTTTCATTATTGGATTGATCTGAGGAGACTAAACCCAAACTGAGGACTGCTGTTTGAAGATCTGAGGCTTCTGGAATTTTTCCCAGTTCCTTTTCACTTCTTTGTCCTACCTTGTCCACTTTAAAAAATCAACATAATGATGTTTTCTTCATCAACATATGAAGAAAGCTGAGCCTTTCTCCAGAGCAAGGGGTTGCAATCATGTGTACTTGTGTTATTTATAAAATTATTCATAATTTGTTCATCTGCCCTTTTTAAAGTACAGGTCAAAGTTTGGTAACCTAAGCACATACTCAAACTGATCTTTTTGCCACTCCTATTTCTGCTCTGCAAACTACTTTCTCTAGTTTCTCCTGATTTCATTACTGCCCTTGAATCTACAACTTTGTTGCCTGCCTGGTCTGTGTTGTCCAGAACTTTGCCTTAGAAATCTCAGACTCACATTTCTGTCACTGAGCTCTTCTCTGACTGGCCTCAGAATCGCCCGGTCTCCATGACAGTGCCATTGACTCTGAAACTGAACAAAAAGCAGAGGTTCAGTCACATGTTGCTGCAAAAGCCAAATTTGTGGTACAAAAGAAAGAGGTTTTATTGAGTTGCTGCAACCTGGAAGATTGGTGGACTCCCATGTCAAAGACCATCTCCTCTTTCAGCCATGGAAAAAGTCCAACCATCCTCAGCAAGGCCAAGACCAAAGCCAGTGTCCAAGTTCTTGCTCCACTTTAAAGTACAGTCCTTTGGAGCCTATAGGCAGTTGCTAAGTGGTCTTTGTCCCCATCCAGGTAGCATAGCATGTTCCCTGCTGCTGTCCATTTTGGGATCCTTCTTGGGGCCTGCATCTGGAGCCCACATGGCTCATGGGCTATGAGGCTGCTAGGGCCACATGGTTGCATGCTCCCGGGAGAGAACACATGAACACAGAGGTGAGAGCATCACCAGGTGAGCAAGAAAAAGAGAGAGACTCCCTCCTGGAGGTCATATAGAGAGCCAGTGTGTGCAGTGGGGGTTCAGTTTATAAGCCAGTGAGAGAGAGTGTTTCTTTGTTCCTCTGGGATTATATTAGCTTGGGTGTGGGATGGACCAGGTGCTTTTTCAAAATAACCAGTCACTTCCCAAATGTTCATGCACTTTGGGTGGATCACCTCCCAACCAATCCTTTCCTCCCCCAGGCTGGACTGACAGGCCTCTCTGGTCCAGAACCTCTGCCTCGTGCCATTTTGACTTCTACGATGCATATGCCTGCCTTCCCCTGGCCCTACCTCTAATTTGGTATGGTGAGGAGGAGGGCTTTTTAAAAGATATTTAATTATCTTGCTAGCTTTTTGCAAGCTTGGGCCTTATGCATTCATATTTCTAGCTTTCCACACACTCAGTCTAAGAATCTCTCCCTCCTGCCACCTTGGCTGATGGGGGAGACTCCCCAGAGATCCAACTTACTGTTTTACAGTAATAACTCCACTCAGTCCTTGAGCTCAAGAATGAGGCCCAGAAATCTTTACTACTTTTAAATGGCACTGCAGTTGATTCTGATGCCTCCCCAGGATTGGCAGACAGTGCTTTAGATTCTGGAAACATTGCCTCTATTTTTTTCCTGGAGCTCCTCCTAGGACATGATTCTATTTCTGTTCCTCTGCCCTCTGAGAGGTGAAAATAAAAGTATTTGTAATACTTCTACTATGTCCCAGGTGCTTTAAATACATTATTCCCTTTAATCTTCAGAATACCCTTATAAAGTATATGTATCATTGTCTTTATTTTAAGAACAAGGAAACCAGGATTTGGAGAGTCTAGGTAATTTTCCCAAAGGCACATAATTAGGAAGTGGCAGAGCAGGGTGTCAGACTCAGATCTGTGAGCATGGACAGGCTTGCTGCTTACAAAGTGTGGTCCCTGGACCAGCAGGAGTGACCTGGGATCTTGTTAGAAATGCAAATACCTGGGCGCTGACGCAGGCCTTCTAAGTCAGTTTCTGTGGGAGTTGGGTCCAGGAATCTGTATTTTATTAAGCTCCACAGGTGATTCTGATACACCCTTAAGTTAAAGAAGCACTAACCTAGAGTACCATGCATTTATTTCCTTGTTTCTTTGTGTGGAAGAATTGCCTTGTTTCTTTCCCAGTAACCCCATGATCAGCTCACTGTGCAGCCTCACTCATATCTTTCTCAACCAGCAGTTTTATTACACACGCCCTTCTCATTTCCTTTACAACACTTACAGTATCTGACTGAGCAAGCATGGGGACCCAACCTGGCTCCCGTGTCGCCCTACCTTGCTTCAGTCTCTTAATATATTCCCTAGGACATTCTAAGGCATTGAAGACACTGACTTCCAACCCCCCCTTTCTAAATCTGAGTGCGTACATTTTCATGTGGGCACACACCACACACACATACACACAGAGTTAAGGTTAATCACACCAACTAGCTACTTGATTAATTTATATACACCACAGCTGGCAAATCCCTACTTGTGGTCTACTTTAAGCTTGGATTCCCAAGCAAAGAAATGAAAACATCCAGTGGCCTTGGAAAGTTTCATTTAGCTTTGAACTGTATTCCTTCAAAGTAAAGCAAGCGTGGGGTGATTTTTGAACATGGATCTGCTGATAGCATGGCACCTCCTCAAAACTATAATCTCATTCAGGGTTGGATGATGTCCAAGTCAAACCAGAAATGCTCCCGAGCAACTCCGCCCTTAGTCAGAGGTTTCAGGGTGGCAAACGCTTCTTGTGGACTCTGCCTCTTTCTGTAAGTGCAGAAAGTCTAGGTTGCTCAGCAAAAGTCTGTGTACACTGTACAATAGTTTGATCCTAACTTCAAAAGAATATTATGTATTTGGATAACATTTGAAAAATGAATTTATTCCAATATCTTCAGCTTCATAAATAATGCATAATGACTGGTGAAGAATTAGCATTTGGAGTTCAAACTATATAAAGTTTCCTTGGATGGCTGAGGCATCCGGGTTAAATAGAATAAAGGAAATAGAAGGTTGTCAAGGACAACTTAGTTTAGGGGTCCTTAGTTATTTATTTTTCTTCAGTTACATTGAGGTTCCCAGATTGTATCTTCAATGCCACCTTTTACAAGAGTATTCCATGAATAAATATTAGGTTACATCCCTGGCTGTTTGTAATGGTCAGTGTTTGTTTGTGAGATTATAACCTAACTGGAATTGCATTTGGTGTAGTGAGATGCTTTGGATGCATTTTATCTTTCATTTTCCTCTTTAAATGGATTCTCACTGGATTGGAGTTCTTAGTCATGAGTACTCTGGGGTCAGCTTAATTACTAAAAGAAGAATTATAGTTTTACCATACAGTTGACCTTGCAAGAAGTATCAGTGCAGCTCAATTTCAAATTCTGCTAAAAATTCAAATATATTCTTGATCTATCTTGCTTAGCAGTTTATTGCCCTCTCACCCCCACTGTTTTCCCAGAGTAACAGTAAAAACCCTATAAATAAAACTCAATACTGTGGAGTGACTCAATATCTGGTTATTTTTGTTAGTAAACTATTTTGGAGGTGAACACTCCATATTTTACGTTCTCAGACTCTGGAGCACTGTAAATAAGTCCGAGTTTTTCCCTTTGGGTTCAAGAGAATATTCTAGAGATGATTGGCAGAGAATAGAATTAGTAAAACAGTGTAATAAATTTTCATGTTGAGTAACTTTAGAAGGAATGAGGACATCTCATACTTAACAATAAGCACACAAGGATTTATAAAAGTTGGCCAACTGTAGGAAAAACTCATTTAGAAAATTGTGCTGTAATTTAATGTCCCGGCTATACAGCTGATTTACTTATTTTTTCCCTAAATGTTTAAAATGAAATTTAAGGCACAGATGATTTTGGCTTGGATAGGCAGCTTTTATATTAACAGGTGATTTAGTTACTATCCAACAGCTGATTTACCTTTGACAGTGAGACCCAAATAGCCCCCTTGGATGTTTCCAAAGAGGTTGACTAATCTTTTTAAATCCCCCATTACCCTTTTATTGTTGGCCTCTCTGTCTTCCCTAGTTGTATGCTAACTTATCACATGGAATCCTTATTTTCTGGAATTGCTACTTCAGTGTATGGGAAAAATAAAATTAAATGAAACTCTTGCTTTGACAATCTTGAGTTTTTTACACATGGGACAAAGTCATTTTGATATATTTCTAATTTCATGATCTCCCTGTTTTAATGATTAAATGTAAGTTATTCAATACTCGTTAAATATATCCCACTTGTTGAACCTTTGCTAAATCTCATAAATATTGAGTCAATTATCTACAAAGCAGAAATATAAATGTCTTCGTTATTATTACAAACAAACAAAACTAATGACAAGAACAAAACAATATTACACCTAATTCTCAGATATTATGTTAGATGTGGCATGGGTTTAATTATTAGACATCTTCTAACAATCTTTGTTATTTATGAGCAGATAACTTCACCACTTTAACATCTCTGACTCTGCCTCTTGCCATATGACCATTTTTTAGCAGTCCCAAGAACAAATTATGCACCAAAATTCCAGCTGAGAGAAATTGTTTGCCTACTTAACATCCCCTATTAGAACACTTCTATGAGAGCTTTTGTTTCAGAACTAAGTGCCCAGAAGATTTTGCTCCCCTCGAGTAATAGTATGATTCTCCTTCTGGACAACAAGAAGCATGTAATTGAACACATTTTCCTTTGTGCTTTGGCTGCCAGGAAGCTCAGCACCAAACTGTAGCCCAACTTTTATGGCTCCATAAGATTCTATGGCCCACATATCTGGGTTCTTCTTTTGTTCCCATATTGATCTTTAGTCCTGACTTCAGTTTATAAAATATGCCACTATAAAGACACTGTAACTGTCTAAAGCCTTTCTGAAATTATTATAGAATGAAGTAGGGTTATAAATAAGCCAATCAGCCAACTGTTTGAAACCAATGCAGTGTTGTAGGGAGATAACTTTGTGAGTGGGCTTTGGGTTCCCAGTCCATCCTAGTGAAGCCAGTTTTTGTTCAGTACACATTTCACATTCCTTTAGCATGTGCCAGACAGATGTGCTCCCAGCAGAGAGGTTTAAAGGTATTAACAGGGCTCAGCCTCTTGAGGACCCTGGGAACTAAAGAGAAGAGAGAAATACAAATAATGTGAGACAACATGAAATAAGTGTTAAATAGCAATAAAGGCAATTTGATGGAGGAGTACAGAAGAAGTAATAATTCATTCTTCAAAGGCTTCAAAGATGAAGAGGTTTTCCAAAGGCAAACAATTGCAGGCAGGTCATTCTGAGCCAAGGAGGCTGCATGAAGAAAACATAATGTCACCAAATTGCAGTTACAAGTGACAAACACTGTTGTCAACACTGCTGCAGAGCATTATCATTATTATTTCTTAGATTTATTTATTTTCAGAAAGAGAGGAAGGGAGGGAGAAAGAGAGGGAGAGAAACATTGATTGGTTGCCTCTCCCATACCTGCAACTGGGTACCTGGCCCACAACCTAGGCATGAGCCCTAGCTGGGAATTGAATCAGTGACCTTTTTGTTCACAAGCCAGTGCTCAATCCACAGAGCCACACCAGCCAGAGCATTGCTGCAGAACATGACTCATAAGTAGTAGATTATCATTAATATTGCTCCTTGAGGAAGGTAGGTTTTTGTAGAAGGGAGTAGAATTTGTAAAAGGGGGCTTCTGGGAATTTCACCCCCATTAGTCTTTATCACACACATTTCAATTTAAAAATTGTAGTTCTCTCTTTTCCTGGTGGAGGATCATAAGTGGGTCTTCTCTAATACCTGTCCATCATGAGTGGGGCTATTTCTGAATTGCCAATCATAATGAAGAGAAGAAGCAAAAGAGAAAAGGAGAAGATAATACAAGAAGAAAAAGGAAGTAAAAACTGATGACAGAGATTAACTTCTTCATAAAGTAGAGAGAGGGCATGAAGATTAAGAGCATATGGAAGTCCTGAAGACAAGATTTTCTCTGGATTGGAATTGACTGAAATGGAGAAGGATGAAATGAATATGGCACATGGTAACTTCTTGGAAAAAATGTCAGTGGGGCAGGTACTGGGTGAATTGATCTGCTGTCAGCATAGAGTATGGTGATGATCTGACACAAACACAGTTTGATACCATTAGCCATCAGCATCATGATGTGTGCTGTGTAGGGATGAGGGGTGGGAGTGGAGTGGTCAGGGCATAGGTGGACCGGTGGAGCAATCACGATGTACCCTGTGGCTTGCATACATTGATGTTGGACTTCACTGACCACGTCACCCCCTGAACTGTGTGACTTTGAGAGCTAGTTTATCACATCAAGGAGAACCGCTTGAGTAGAACCAGGGGGAAAGTGCACTAACGACAACTGCAGAGACTCTGACTGGCTGTGTGCTTTTGGAGACAATTCCCACAAGGGTTAATTTTGACATGTACGGATGTATACAGTTTAGCTGGTATTTTATATGGAAACTTTAATAAATGGTTCTAATTGGTATGTAATTTACACAGATTAGAGAGTTCCATGGGCCCACACATTAGGACTTAAGGATTTAGGGTCATTTAATGCAGATGCCAGTTTGATTTAGATAAATAACCAGTTTTAAAAAATCTTAATAAAGTTTACTTGACCTAAACTAAATAGTCTTTTTTTAATGCCCCATGTTATTTATTTAGACAATGATTTTAATAGCAAAATATTGGTGACAATATAGATGCCTGTTAATAAAGAAGAGATACATTGTGTTTATCCTTAAAATTAAACATGTGCCTTTAAAATAATGAGGCATGTAATAAGAAGAGACAGTGTCTAAGATGTATGTTTAAGTTTAAAAAGAATATGCAGAACAGTGTGTAAAGTATACTTACATTGTGTTTTAAAAAGAGAGGGAGTGCTCTGTATACATATAACTGTATCTCTTTCTCTGTGTGTGTGTATATATATATATATATATATATATATATAGAGAGAGAGAGAGAGAGAGAGAGAGAGAGTCAGTCCTTGGGAGGGAATATCAGGGATCAGGAGTAACAAGAAGACTTAACTTTTCACTGTTTCTTATATATATTGTGAAACAATCACCACAATAATTCTAGCTAACATCTGTTACCACGCAGTTACAATTTTTCTTGTTATGAGAACTTTTCAGATCTACTCTCTTAGAAACTCTTTTAAAAATTGATTTTAGAGACAGAGAGGGAAGGAGAGAGAGAGAAAGGAAAACATAGATTTGTTGTTCCACTTATTTATGCACTCATTGGTTGTTCCCTGGATTGAACCTGCAACCTTGGTGTATTGGGATGATGCTCTAACCAACTGAGCTATCTGGCCAGGGCATCACTGCGTTTCTTAACTTAAGTTTCTCTTACTCACCCTTGTCCACTGTCTTGAACTAGTTTTCCATCTCTTTCTAATACAGGACAAGGGGGATTCCTATGTGAACATCAGGTGGTACAGCTTTGGCTTTCTAGACCTGTTCTATGTAGATATACTTGCAACCTGGATCAGAGTAGCTGCTGGCCTTGGCATGAAGCTTTATCAAAGGCTTTTCATCAGAGGGATGACTAAGGAAAACTCCCCCCTCAACATGGAGGTAACAATAGTAGGCAGAGTGGGATGGGTCTCAGTCACCACTCATCCCTGTGCTTGGGTACTATTGTGCAAGCTGTGCACTGCATGAGTGTTTGCGGCAGCCCTGAATTGGGTCACCTTGATGGGAGAGACTGTGAGTTGTAACCACCTCACTTGGTGCATCACTAACAGAAAACTCAGACTCTAGGTAGGTATTGCCCCTGTCCTACTTTTACACCTGCCCTCACAGATTTCAGGGTGACACAGTTCAAGCAACTAATTGTGAGTCAGTATTGTGGATAATATGAGTGCTGTGGAAAAGCACCTGTGAGGGGATTTCAAGGTGTAAAGAGGAAGCAACTTATTCTGCAGTGTGGTGGTTACATCAGCTGGAGTTGTCTAGGTTCTCGGTTGGGACCCCTTCTAATAGAAACAGTTTGGTTGACTCAGTTGGGGGTGGTGGTGCTATTGGCACCTAGTGGATGGAGGCCAGGGATGCTGCTGACCACCCTGCAATGCACAGGACAAGACAGCCCAACAAAGAATTATGTAGCCCAAAATGTCAGTAGAGCTGCCAGTAAGAAACCTAGTCATATGCAGGTAACAAATTGCTTAAAAAAAAAATCTCAGTGGCTTTTCACTTCAAATATAAGGACTAAGGACAGCAACCATCATTTAATTTGCTCATGAAGCAGAAATCTGGATAGGGTTAGGTGGGAACAGCTCACTTGTACACCATGTGGCATCAGCTGGGGCAGCTCGAAAACTGGGGGCCAGAATTATCTGCGAGCTTGATCACTCACATGTCTGGCAGCTGCTGCTGACTAGAGACTGAGACCTCAGCTGTGACCGTCAGTCGGACCACCTACATGTGGCCTCTACATGTGGCTGTTTGGCTCCCTCACAGCGTGGTGGCTGGGTTCCAAGGCAGCAAGTAAACGCTGCCAGTTTCTTAGAGCCTGAATCTAGAAACTGGCACAGCATCCCTTCTACCATACTCTACTCATCAAGGCATATAGAACCCAAAATTAGGGGGAAGGAACATAGTTGTTTCAAAAGGAGAAAGGCTAAAGAATCTGGGAGTGATGTTTTAAAACTGTTCCCCAAGTTGATGACAGGGTAGAAGAAATGCCAAGGTTTCTTCCGGGGAAGGTCAGGGAATGAGCATTCTAGACAAAGCAAACAGCATGAACCAAGGCACATCAGAGCTGAATTCATCCCAGTTTTTAGCTGGTCCTGTCTCATAGGTACTCACTCCTAGGGATGACATAATACTTACAAAAATGTTTTGGTCCAACTAGGAAATATAGATTAAATACACTGTTTCATGAAAGTGAACTGCAATCTGGGTTTATTCTGATTTAATTGTCTAAAATTATACATGATTCATCCAAATGCAAACAGATGAAATTATTTTTTTAAAACCCCACTGCCATGTTTTTTCTGTCAAATGTGTATTTATGCAATAGTTTAGTTTACCTGTTTGGGGATTATGTAGATTAGTGGCATTCACTCTGCTTTGGATTAATTTTGCTTTGACGGTATGGTTTAACACTTCAAAACTGGCTGGTTTTGACCTGAAGCACTTTCTTCAGGAGTCAGATACTCTAGGAGTTGAGGAATAGTATAAGTGGACCATCCTTTTCTTGATTTTGAGAAGGGGATTATTACCAATAACCATCTGTGTTCCTATCTTTTGGAGTCAAACCTAATAGCATTGGTTGTGGGTCATAGAACTGTTAATGGCGGAGTTAGACTTCAGTTCAGCAACCTCAGTTCTTGAGTATGGCTAAGAAGAGTTTAGAGCCGAGAACTCTGACACAAGAAGTTTATTTAGAAAGTCACAGAGGTAGAAGAAGTGAGCCAGCTGGGCTGTGTGGATTTAGTGAACAAGTTACAGAGGGAAAAGAAGGGATCTTATAGCTTAGGAGAAAGAAAGCAGAGATAATGTGCCTGAGGAAGGGAGAAGGAGAAAGATGCTCAGTGAAAAAGAGAGAGAGAGAGAGAGAGAGAGAGAGAGAGAGAGAGAACACTCTGGGTCTTTTGTCTTAAGGGGTTTTATGTGTTCTCTAAAGGTAGGGACTTTGGGGGAGGTTTTAATAGAATATTTCAGGTGTATTCTTTCTGGGTCATGGTCTATATTAATTGGCATTAAGGCAAGGGGTCATTAATCATTGAATCGTGTTCTGATGTTAGTCACAGATGTCACTTCATCTGCTTTTGCTACTTTTGTGGACCTGGAGCTGAAACCCAGCTGAGGCCTAGATGTTATCTCTAGTTTGATCAGAATTCTGTCTTTGTGGTCAACAGACTTGAGGCTTTGTTCCTAAGATGATTTAATGCGAGTCAAAGCCTCATTGTCCTGAGGTCTTAATGTTTAATGGAGTGGTTGAGTAAGGGTCTGTATAGGAGTCCTGTGAGACTATTTTCCACCCTTGTTCCTTCTCTAAGGGGGTCTAAATAGCATGACTAGCAATATGGAAGTTCTGGGGGTCTAAATCATGTGGCTGTTGACATGCTAGGGGAGGAAAGGCTTCCCTGGGGTTGAAGTCCTAGCCTATCATGGTTGTTATATCTAGTTTTGCCCATTGTCAGGCACCTAGGGCTTTCTGCCCTGGTGACATAATGTGCCTGGCCTATTGTTCCTGCTCTGCTCATGACTGTCTAACTGTCTATCAGAACCCTAGAATTTTTAGATCTGAGAGCATCTCTCAGGGTCATTTAAATTGAACTTTCTCATTATTCATATGGGAAAATTGAGAATCAAAGAGTCAAATGACCTTTTGGAATTTTAACTGGGTCTCATAAAAAACACTTGAAGAGCAGCTGGTACAAGTGGAGGGGATCCGCTGATGAACTTCAGGGACTAGAACGTTTTTCCCCTGTGTTTTGTGCTGAGGGAGAAGCAGCTTCGTAGCTTCTGCTACATGGGATTCTCTGTGACCTCTGTCTTAGCCTTTGCCTGCATTTACTCCCAGGCCTGGACCATTCCATCTGGCTCCTGATTATGTACCAGCAGCTGCCTTCCCCCTCACCCTTTGTTCTCACTCTTTCAAATTCAAGGGTGAGTTACTCTACTGATAGCATTTGAATTCAGCTCATGAAAAATTCTATAACAAGTACACTTGACCGTTTGATCTCTGGCTTCTCCCACACATTTGCCCTTTATACCCTGAGAGCCATAGGCTTCATTTCCTTGGAACAGATTGCAATTTCAATGCAAAGGAAGTAACTGTGTAGCCTTCAAGCTGAGCTCAGTTTTAATAAGGACCGAGCAAAACTTAATTCTGGTCTACTGTGGAAGCTCAGGCACTCAGTCAGGTCATAGAAATCTTTCCTCAAGCAGTTTGGTGGTTATGCTGTTAGAAAATCCCTTAGTGATGTTCAAATCCCAGCCACACGATTTGCTAGCTGTGTAATCTTGACAAGATGCTAAAACTCTCTCTACTCAGTCAGTAGTCTCCCATTTAAATAGCAATGCTAATGAATACCCACCTTAAAGGTTCAAAAAATGTGTTAATGTGACCTGTGTGTCAAACTCTTGTTGTTTATACTCCAGTAGGGAAGGTGAACAATAATTAAATAATGACAAGTAAATATAAAAGTACAACTAAGAAATCCAAAAGCCTGAAGTCCATTAATCAGGACTTCCCGAGCAAACTAGGATATTGGGATCCTCCCCAGCCTACCCTTCCCACGACAAAGAAAGCTGAGAAAGATTTCCCTGGGGAAGGGAAGATGGAACTGAGATCTATAGAATGAGTGAGGATTACTAGGCACAGAAGGTAAGACAGCAATATAGGCTAAGAGAACAAGCAACATGTGCACAACTCTAAAGGAAGAGAAAGCAAGCAGTCTGTAAAGATTGAAGACAAGTGCAGTAGAAGCCCAAGAGTGTGTGGCTTCTACCACACTGGTTTTTCAGTGTGGTAGAAGTACATGGATTGGATCACTTACCTGCTCTGTAGCTATTGGGAATATGGGCTTGATCCTGGCTGGTTTTACTTTAGGGGAATTTTAAGACCAGATTTGTACTTAAAAAAAAAAAAAAATCGGTCTTGCTTCATGTTAGAATGGATTAATGTTAACTTCTCTGTCTTGGCCTTCAAAGTGCAGCTTTTAAATAATATCAAAGCCTGGGCCTCACCTCCAGAGATTTGGATTTAGTTGTATTAGAGTGGATCCCAGTAAATTATACTATCTGCCAGGGTTGAGATCCACCCTAGAAGAAGGCTTTAGTGCACATGGGGAAAGAACAATGGCAAAGTCACTACCATAGCACAAAAAAGAAATGATGGAATAGGTTGATGGCACTGCAGGTATTGGCCAATGGTTCTCAAACTGCAGTATATTTCCAGTACACTGGTGGGCTTGTTAAAATGCTCACTTGATTCAGTAGATGTGGACCAGGCACTGACAATTTGTGTTTTTCACAAGTTCCCTGGAGTTGCTAATGTTTGTAGACTAGACTGCACTTGGAGAATCATTAATCTAGTGAAAAGCTGTCAGATTTGGTAGATGAAATCAAAAGAATTTGGTAGTATATTGTCTATGCAGCTACAGGTGAAGGAAGATTCAAGGACTCAATTGAAGAGGCATCTGATCAAAACAGAGGTGTAGGTAAACATGGCTTGCCTCCTCACTTAACCATATCAAAATTACAACTAAATTATAGAACAACCATCACTCAGAACCATCAGAATTTGAGCTTAATGGAAGTCTGACAACTATAGAATTAAAGAAACCACATCCATCCAGACTGGTAGGAGGGTTGGAAACACAAAGCCCCTAAATGGGCTGGTGGATAAAAATTTGGGAAGGATATCTTAGTGGTAAGGAATTCTAGCTCCACATAATTCCCCCCAGCCCAGGGTTCCAGTGCCAAGAAGATAAGCCCGATAACTTGTGGCTTAAAAACAAGTGGGGATTGAGTCAGTGGAAGAAACTTCTGGAGTCTCAGCAAATTCCTCTTAAAGAAACCCCACCAGACTTATTGACACTCACTCTCTCTGAGCTCCAGCACCAAGGTAGTAGCTTGAAAGGCACCAGTGGCATACAAGGAGGAATTGAAGTGTTTGGCATCAAGGCAAGATCTGGGAGACAGCTTTCTCCCAGACAGAAAGATGGAGAGAGGCCATTGTTCCATTTCTGAACCCTCCCCCCCAAAGAACCAGGAGCCAGCAAGCTTGTACCATATCTGAGACTCCATCAACCTGGCTAACACTTTTTGCCCCACCCTGGAGATCCCCTGAGGCTCTGCCCCACCCAACTTACAAGCTGTTAACAGAGGTTTTTCCATATGAATGGCTGATCTTGGCTCAAGCTGCACAACTTCCTAAGTCCTCTCAAATAAGAAACAACTGGCCTCAGTGAGCTTCAGCCCCTGTATCTTTTATAAATGGCACTAGACCCTGTACTAGCAGCACTCGGTCTAAGTTTACCTGGGAACCTCCAAGCCCAACAAAATAGCAACCATCTCAGTGTGCTTTGTAGCTCATGTAGGGTGGCCATGAGCGGCACGCAGTGGGGGCTGACCTTGGCCTGAACCACCTGGGAAACCTCAGAGTCTGTGCACCCAGTGGAAAGTTACAGACCATATCAGAGCAACACTATCCTGACCCTGCACAGTTGATCCTCCACGGAGGGTGTAGGTTGGTGTTCAGTGGTCACAACTAGTTCTTGCCACTGATTGGCCTGGGTAAATCCTTCCCATTGACCTGCCAACAGCAATCAAGGCTCTACTACTAGAGGAAAAAGTACTCAGCCCACACAGAGGGCACATCTTCAGTACCCAGCTTGAGTGATAGGGGAGGCTGTGCCACTAGACCCTATAGGACACCTACTGCATTAGACCATGCTACCAAGACAGAGAGTCATAGCAGCTCTACTTTATACACAGAAACAAACACAGGGAGGCTGCCTAAACAAGGAACATGAAGAAACATGGCCCGAATGCAGGAACAGATCAAAACTCCAGAAAAAGTATTAAGCAAAATGGAGATAAGCAATCTATTAGATGCAGAGTTCAAAACACTGGCTATAAGGATGCTCAAGGAACTTAGTGAGGATTTCAACAACGTAAAAAAGATCTAGTTAGAAATGAAGGATAGGCTGATTGAAAGAAAGAATAATTTACAGGGAAAGCACAATAGAGTGAATGAAGCTGAGAATCAAAACAATGATTTAGAATATAAGAATAAAAATAAAAATAAACAAACAAACAAACAACAACAATAACAACCAATCAGAACAAGAAGAAGAAAAAAGAATTGAAAAAAATGAGGAGTATAAGCAGCCTCTGGCACAACTTTAAGGGGTCCAACATTCACATCATAGGGATGCCAGAAGGAGAAAAAAGATCAAGAAATTGGAAATATAGTTGAAAAAATAATGAAAGAAAATTGCTCTAATTTGGTGAAGAAAATATACATGCAAGTCCAGGAAGCACAGAGAGTCCCAAACAGGATGGATACAAAGAGGCCCAAGACAAATCATAATAAAATGCCAAAGGTTAAAGATAAAGAGAGAATCTTAAATGCAGCAAAAGAAAAGCAGATAATTAACTACAAAGGAGTTCCAATAAGATTGTCAGCTGAATTCTCAAAAGAAACTTTATACACTAGAAGGAATTGTCAAGAAATATTTAAAGTTGTGAAAAGCAGGGACCTATAGCCAAGATTGCTCTACCCAGAAAAACTATCATTTAGGATCAAAGAGTAGCTAAAGAGCCTCCCAGACAAGAAAAAATCCAAAGGAGTTCATCATCACCAAATCATTATTATATGAAATGTTAAAAGGACTGTTTAAGAAAAAGAAGACCAAAACTATAAACGATAAAATGGCAATAAATGCATATCTGTCAACAACTGAATCTAAAAACAGACTAAGTGAACAAGAAGAACAGAGAGAGAATCATGGACACAGGAAGTGTTTTGATGGTTGCCAGATGGGAGGAGGGTTGTGGGGGAAATGAGTGGAGAGGTGAGGGGATTAAGAAGTACAAATAAGTAGTTACAGAACAGCCATGAGAATATAAAGTACAGTATAGGAAATGGAGTAGCCAAAGAACTTATACACATGACTAATGGATATAAACATTGGTGGGGGGATTGCCTGAGGGAGTGGAGGGTGCTGGGTGAAGGAGGGCAGAAAGGGAAAAATTGGGACAACTGTAATAGCATGATCAACAAAACATATCTAAAATAAGTTTCAAGAACTTTTTTTCCATTTTCTTAATTTCATCACTGAAATTATGTGTTGTGCCATACATTGGTAGCAGACGATCAGACCAGAGAAGGTCATTAATTCAGTACTGCACAAATACTGGAGGCCACCTTTAAAATAGCTAAGTGTGTAATTTAAGTATGGACATATATATATACAATTTGGAAGGGGAGATGATTAGAGACATAAATTTGGGGACCATTGTGTAGTTGGTCTTTGAAGCCAGCAGCTTCTCAATGGGATAATTCAATTCTTCTCTCTCTCTTTTTTTTTTTTTTTTTGCTCTTATCCTCAGTTTTAAAGCTCTGACTTCTCTCTCTCTCACCCTGTCTGTTGTCTGTCTCTGTCTCTCTCTGTGTGTTTTGTTTGTTTTTTTTCTTCCCAAAGTGCCACAATCCTTCCAGCCTCAGTGCCTTCTTGCTTGCTGTAGTTACAGAGAAAACTTCCCTTCCCTCTTCCATAATTTAACCCCTTTTGCACCTTCAGTTCTACTCCTCAGGTTTAGTCACATGCAGTGTTAGCAACCAGGTGCCTTTGTTTCCATCTGTACCACAAATCAGACTCAGTGGTGATGTGTTAATTGTGTGATCCATTGTGTAAATGGCTACCTCCCATACCAGATTCGAAGAGAATACCATTGCATATGAGGGAGGGCCTTAGATCAATACCATATCCTTTGAGAGAGTTAAGTGTGCACATCAGTTACAGAAACGGTGGTTAAGACCGTGGTAATGGCTCAAGAAGGGGGAGAAGCAGTTATTTCTGTGAAGTAGTCGTTGGTGTTTATTCCGTAATTAAATTTTGTAGGACTCTGGATGTGTGAACCAGCAACAGCGCCATCTGGTGGAAACAAGAGATGCAATCGTTATGAACTCTAGGCTAAGGATGGTTTGAACAAATGTTGCTCTGGGCGAAAAGACGTACTATTTTAATACTTAAAAATACTAATAAGTGTGTCATAGGGACACATAAGATAGAGTCTCTTTTGATAGAGCTAGTTGGAAAAATGAATTCTTATTGAAAATAGTGTTGAGTTTTCAAAGAAAAGACATCCTGTAATTAAGAGGGGTTTATTGGAAGAACATGTGGAAATAAGGAAGTTAGAGGTCTCCACCGAGGACCAGCAACACAGGAAAACAGGAACAGGTATGTAGCTGGGCTTCTCAGACTGATTTGTGTTTTGTCACTGACTGGTGAATGAGGCTATTTCTCATCTCTAGCTGCTTATCTTTTAACCCCCATAGTTTCTTTGTTTGCTGCTCCAGCATTATGGGCCTTCCTCCTGCAGGGCACGGTGTTGCTAAATTGAAGATAACAGGGGCTTCCTAATCTGATGGAGTCATGCACTGTATGAGAGTGTACTCATAATTGTTTTGTTTCTAATTTCTCTCATAATGGTGAAGAAATACGACTTTTTAATTCTGTGCTAGAAAATTAAAACAGTGACTATGTATGTCCCAATTAATGTAGTTGATTTCACGTGCTTTCATGTCTATTTCACATTCTATTAGATTTTTCTAACTAATACTTATTTCCCTGGAATGCCAGGGAAATTTTAAAATGGTTTGGAGACATGCCACAATGTTGGTAGGAGGTGGGCATACTCTGTACGCTCGTCCCCCCCCCCCAACGCACACAAGTGCGATTTCCCTCTACTTCTAACTAAACCACTCTTGCAACTATCAAAAGGGTTCATTCTGTTCAGTCATGTCCCTTGATATGATATCCTTGTTGAACAGAGCTTTTGTATTTGGCCCCTTCCCAGACCACTGCCCCAGCCTGCATTGTATTTGCTCCAAGGTCAGGAGCTCTCTCTTATTCCATTCATATATGACCATTGTAGGGGGTCACATACTACAGAGCATCACCAGTACCAGTTAAGTGGCTTTGATTCAAATAGGCTTAAATAATAAAGGAACTTACTTCTAATGTAATTTGAAAGTCTACCATGAAAATGGCCTTCAGATGAAGGTTGATCCAGCGGCTCAGTGACGAGAAGAACACTCTTTGTTTTTGCACTTTGCTATACAGTGTCAGCCTTCACCTAACGTTGTATTCTCTTATTGTAGAATTTATTTTTTTGAGAATAAACTTGGTTATGCTGGGGTAATATCATGGATTGAATGCTTGTGCCCCACCTCCAGTTCATATATTGAAGCCCTAACACCCCATGGGATGATATTAGAAAGTGGGGCCTTTGAGGGGTTACTAGGGTTAGATGAGGTCATGAAGGTAGAGCCTCATGGTAGGGTTAGTGCCCTTATGAGAAATGGAGGTGCCACCAGAGCTTCCTTTTCCTCTTGTGTGAGGACACAGCAAGGAGCAGCCATCTGCAAATCTGAAAAGGAGGTTCTCACAAGACACTGAATCTGCCAGTATCTAAATCTTGGGCTTCCCAGCTTCCAGAACTTAATTTTTAAGCCATCCAGCTATAGTGTTTTATCCTGGCAGCCTAAGCAGGACCATGAACTGTGTGTGTGTGTGTGGGGGGGGGGGGCTGTAACAAATGCCTGAAAATGTGGGAGTGGCTCTTCCCCAATGGGCAGAAAATCAAAGGGTTTTGAGGTGCATGCTAGAAAAGCCAAGATTACTATAAAGGGACTGTTAAAAAGGTAATTTCGGTGAGAACTCAGAAAGAAAAGAGAACTATAGAGAAAACTTTTATCTTCTTAAAAAATACCTGCATAGTCATGAACAGAACACTGGTTGAAATATGGATGGTAAAGGCCATTCTGATGATGTCTTGGACAGAAAAGAGGAACATGTTTCCAAACAACAGAGAAGAAAGGCAGCATGTTATAAAATGGCAAATAACTTGACTAAATTTGGTTCACAGTCTAGCCTTTCATGGATGGTAGGACTTGCGAGTGATGAAATTAGATCTGTAACTGAGGAGATTTGTCAGTAAAGTGTTTTTCCCTCCTGTTTGCTTACAGTAAAATGCAAGAGGAGACAAAAGGATTGTAGAAGGAATTATTAAGCAACAAGTAACGAGAATTTAAATGCTTGGAAAATTGTCAGTGTATCTGTATTGCAGGGAGCACCAAGGGTGTAGTGGAACAGTGCTTGTTAGGAGATTGGTATGGTGAACCATAGAGCTAATCGGCCACCCCAGCAGAAACACTGCCAGTTTGAACTCAAGGGGTTGGCTGTCAAAGTCCCTACAGGACTGGGCCATAAAGCTATTCAGCTGTGAAGTACTCAAGTGTGAAAGACGGGAAGAATAACCCCAAAGCCTACTTAGAGATCATCTACTGAGAATATTATAAAATATTATGAAAGGGGTCAGATTCAGTCATTGTAAACTAACTACACTAGGGTATGAGTACTCCACCTGTGTTCCACTCTTCATTCTGTGGTCTAATGTTGAAAAGGGCCTTGGATAGCTGCTCACTAAGCCAGCCTTCACTTCCTTTCTTTTCCTGTAGCTAGGAGCAGCATCAACAGCTGCACTTCCAAGGTTATTCCCAGGACCTTCGGGTGAGGGTGGGATTGTCTGTGTCCATGCACATTTTTTGAGCCACAGATCCAAGGGCCCACCTCCATGGAGTCACTGTCCCCATACTGATGCCTTCCCCCTGACCCGTTCTCCAGGCTGCTCTCCTCTTATCCCTTTGCCAGAGGACAGCAGTTCTTATTCCATTTCTTCTTTGCAGAGCTCTGAGATGCTGATTGCTCAAGGCCAGCCAATGCTTAGAATTGTGTCTTTTTCAACCCCCATCACCCCAGCCTCTAGATGGTGATCATTTTTCCAGCCTCTAAAACATAGAGATAGTGTTCCCAGTGACTGAATGTCATTGCTTGCTTGGAACATAGAAGAGTAGTTCTTCTAGTCTTCTATGGGAGGATACAGGAATTCTCAGGAATCTCTTAAATGAAGGTGGCTGATAGGACCAGGGGGGCAGATATGTGTTGCATTTAATTACCCATGCAGATGTTTATTTAATTTAATTTTGCCTCCTAAAAATGGAGACTGGTTTGCTTATTTCAACACAGCATAACTTACATGCCATCAAGAGCACAAATCTTTACTATACAGTTTGGTGAGTTTTGCATATGTGTTAACTACCACCCAGGTCAGGCAGAATTTTTAACACTTAAAAATTTCCCATTGTCCCTTCCTGGTTAGAATATCCCCCAGGGTATTTACTTTTGAAAAAAAATTGTTTTATTATAAATATTTCAAACATGAAGCATAGAGAACAAAATGTACCCCCACACATACAACATCCTTACATTTATCACCCAGACCCAGTGTTTATAAAGATTTTGTCACACAAGATTTATCATTCCTCTTCCCCCCCACACACAATACTTTATGTGCATGTTAAGTATTTTAAGGAAATATCAAATATCACATTTTTCTATTCCAATATGCATGTCTAAAAACATGAAGTATTTCTTACATAACCTTAATGTCACTGTTATCCATGACTAAACAAAAAGTCCTTGGAGTCATTGAACACGAAACATTAAAGGGACTTATCTAAGAAAAAGAAGATAAAAAATATGAACAATAAAATGACAACAAACTCACAACTATTAACAAATGAACCTAAAAGAAAAAAAATGAAAACAAAAACTAAGCAAACAACCAGAGCAGGAACAGAATCCGAGAAATGGAGATCACACAGAGGGAGTTCAGTGGGGAGGGGGAAGGGAGGATTAGGAAGGGAAAGATTCAGGGAAGAAGAAGCATAATTAGTGGGTATAAAATAGATGGGGAAAGATAAAAATGGTACGGGAAGCAGAGGACTCAAAGAACTTATATGTACAACGAACCCATGGACATGAACTAAGGGGGGGTGGTATGCTGGAGGGTTGGGGGGGGCATGGAAAGAGAATATTGGGAAAACTATAATAGCATAATCAATTAAAAAACTTAAAAAGTAAACAAACAAAACCCATGCAGTATGCATTCCAATCTCCCCAGCTGTCTTTGTGTGATTTATTTATTCAAGTTGGGATCCAGTCAAGGTCCCCAGTAGCACGCTCTCTGTCTCTCTCTTTGTCATTGACTTGTTGAAGATACTAGTAAGCTGACCTGTAGCATGTCCCACATTCTGGATTTACCTGTTTCCTTGAGGTGGTGTTTATGTTTAACTTGTTCCTCCAGCTGCCATTTTCTTTGCCCATTGGAAGTCAGCTCTAAAGGCTTGATCCGGTTCAAGTTCTGCAAGAACATGATGTTGTGTACTTCCCATTGCATCACTTTAGGAGGCATATCAGATCTGGCTGCTCCACTTTAATGACATAGATATTGATTCTTGAATTCAAGTACTCACCACCTGATCTCCCAATTTCCCTATCAACCTTTCATTTAATGGTTACCGCATTAGCTTTAAACATTTGTTCTACAAATATCATCAGAGCCTCTTCTGGATACCTTTTATAGGCACGATGTTGGGGTTATGCAGGCGGGCAAGGAAAACGATTTGCTGTCAAATATAAAGACTGTTCATGTATCCTCAGCCTAAGACTCCAAAATTTGGGGCATCTATTTTCGAAGCAGATTTTTTAGGCAGGGAAAGATGTGACTAGAAAAAACAAAGGGCACCTGGAGGTTCCCTAATGTCTAATTAATCCTATGCCTTTTCTTCCTCAGCCTCTTCCTCATTCAATTCCTTTGCCTCTTGTCTTCCATTTTCTAATTGCTAGGCCCTCATAACATGACAATTATACTGAGGATTAGTGTCAGAGGTGTGGTGCCCTAAATTATTGTTGTTTGTATGCCACAGTGAATCTTGACGGAGCAAGCTAGGTAGCAGATCATACAACAACCTAATTTTGTGAAAGAGAAAACTGAGATATTCAAAAAACTTGTTACTTATTCGAGTTTACACAATGACTGACCCCAATAATAAAGGGCTTTTTCATTGAAAGAACCCAGTATCACAAGTATTGAAAGTCCCTGCCTTCGGACCAGCAGCAGGGACTTTTCCAAATAGAAAGTCAGTCAAAGACACATAATGTAAATCTACACCAAGGCACGCTTGATAAGAAATGGTGTACGCTGTCTCTTCTGGAAACTGTTTTGCTCTGTGTTTAAGCTCTAGGCAGCTTCAAGTAATTAGAGTTGCGTGTCCATAGTCCGCCTTATTGGATTTCAAAAGTTAAAGAGTTTCATTTCACCTTGAAGAAAATACGTAACTAACTAGAGAAATGAAAGTTTAAAAAGTAGGAATAAAGAAACCCCCCAAAAAACCTGACAAGAGTTTCTGGAAAAAAATATGTGAGATCCTTGACTGTCAGTGGCTTATATATAAGCATTGTGAAAATCTCACATTCCTGGTACATTTCATGACTGTGTGGAAGCCACATTGGCCACCAACAAACTTGTAAATATTTGCAGATTTGAGTTTCACAAATTGAAATACAGTCCGCTGAGGGCTTTGCTGCTAATGTTACAACAGAGCTGTGGCAACTATCGTGAAATCGCCACGTGGGAGACTTCTCAGATGACGAGATGCGGAGCTCTTAATAAGAAAAGACTCTTAACTAGAAAAGACTGCCTTAACTAGAAAAGACTGCCTAATGCTGCTTCTTCAGAGAAGTACGTTTACATCTGTAATGGACCAAAATTCTTTCCACTGAGTGTTCTCCCTACACAGAGAAGGAAGACTCACACAAGTGCTGTTTATATGGGGCAGGAAAAGTGTTCTTGCCCAGCGGGTCAGTGGGACACAGGGACGGCAGACCTCACAGCAGTGCAGACTGGCTCAGATTTACTCATCTCTGTGGAGCCACAGTGCTCTGTGACAGAGTTTCAGTTTCTGAAAAACAAAGGCCCGTCTTAAGGGTACCCGCTGTTCACCTATTAGATTAAGACTGAAGAACTGTAGTAGCCATGTGTTAACAACTGACATGGGTGATCAGGTCTACTTACATGTCAACCCCAGGAAACAGCCTCATTTTTCCAAACTTTTCACCACGTGTTTTTGAGTACAAATAAAAGTTTACCAGGGGCAGATGGAGAGCTGGTAATGATACCTCTCACAAGTCTCTAGCTCAAACAGAGGAGCCACTGTGCCTTTAATGTTACTGGGATGTGGGTTGTGTGTATTCTGTTTGGCTCCCTTAATGGAGAAAAGCAACAATAACAACACTATTAATAATAAAACCCAGATGTCAATGCAGACCTTCTGTTCTCTGTCTTCTCCAAGATTTCTATAACATCCCAGGGATTAATGTCAGTTCGGGTCTGGCTCCCACTTCCCGCTGCTGGGAGAACTCATTCTCTCTCATAGTCCTAGCCTCTCATCCCCATGCAAGTTCCCTTCTCTCTCTCCCATGCTGAACCAAATGCCACACTTATCCCCTTTTCTTTGAAGTACGTGAAAAAAACCACCCTCCTGAGGCATTTATGTGTGTCAGTCTTTACTGTACACTTGAGAACACAGATGAGGATTTATATTCCTAGTAGAGCGAGCATCTTAAATGGAAAAAAAGTTATCAGCCACCATAGTGTGTGTTTTTTTATTATCTCCTTTGCTCCTGTCTTTACTTCGGTAGCATTCCCTGAGAAATGGAAATAGAGCCCACTCTCAGTCTGCTTTGGGATCTCCCTGTGTGTCCAAAGACAGCCCGGTGTGCTCCCGCTCCTCTAAGCCATTTTCCGTAGGTCTCTATCCTCATCACCCACCAGGCTCTGCCGCTGAAAGAGGGCAGCATAGAAATGTATTTTCCCAGTAACATGAATTATTCCTTCTCCCTGTCCTTCTGACTTGAAAGGCAGATTTAATTATGGTCGGTTTTGATTAAAAATAAGGTTTATGTTCCCCTCTGGTACTAGAATAATACGTAACAGAGCATTATAAGGTGGCGATTGTTCCCTGCTTCACAATGTTATCTATTATTACTAATATATTTTTCCATTCCCAGAAGTTGACAAAAAGCTTAGCAAATATAGTAGACATAGAACCTTGATAAAAAAAAAAATTACTAAATTTTCCAAGGCCAAGGGTTTGGTTTGGGGCCATGAAATTCCTAATCTTTGCCTTCCTACTGGTGGAAAGACCAAACTGGTTTCACAGTTTTTGACAATGAAGAAAGATATCTTTTGAGAGAAAGCAGAATTTAGATTATGGAAACTATTTCTTCTGATTCTTCTTTACGTGGAGGAGAAGGATCTTGGACTTGTTTCTTTCCTTCTCTTATACATTTGGGGTTGTCAAAGGCATCTATTTCTTCTTCTCCAATTGGTTAGGTGCTGACAATGATCTTTTGTTTTAAAGTTGTTTCCTATTGAAGCAGCAGAGTGTTAGATTCTAATTGGTCAAGGAGAAAGTGGTAGGAGAGACAAGGCTTAAATAGGAGAGGAAATGCCAGGGCACATCTTCATTTCCCACCATTTTATTTGCAAAAATATTTGGATCTCTTTCTATCGGATGGATGCCAAAGAAGATGGATGGGGCAAAAGCCTTCTTGCAGATATTTCCCAAAAGGGCTGACCAGTGGGTGAATAGATCCCAATTGCAAAAAGTCTGTTGGTTGAATTTGCCAGAGGAAAGGGCTGGTGAGATGGGTGCAGGAGGCCAAGTTAAAGCTGGATTTTCCAAACCCGAGACTGTGCAGAGAAAGTCCTCCACAGGGCCCTCCAGTGAATGCACAAATGCACATCTAGGGGACCAATGGCTGTGCCGTGTTGGTGGTGGGACAGCAGCAACCACCACCTGGAAGGGTCGTCAGAATTGCCATCAACAGCTTGTGGTTTCTCAAATAAGTCAATGTTGTCCCCTCCCTCATCATTTCTCTGAAGTTTTGGGGTAGCACAAGTTGGAGGATTGGAGAAGAGAAAGGAAGAGGGCAGTCATGAGGAAGTAGAGACCATGCCTTCAGTGACATACTGGAAACTTCATACATGCTCATGAGATGAGGCTTAAGTTTCAGAAATGTTGCTAGTTGTTCATTGGTAGCTTGAGTCAGCCATGGCGGAAGTGCTCAAAATGTCACTCATTCACACTGGAAATCAGAAAGTGCTACAAATTGGAACCTTTTCATTTTCTCTCCCCTGGAGAAATACATTACCAGCATGTTCCTGCTCATGCCCCCCACCACAGCCCCAAGCAGCTGCACTCAGGGGACAGCCAGAGCCGGAGGTGGTAACTTGTCTGACTTTAATAAATGAAGTGGATTAAAATTTTTTTAACACTAGGCTGAAATATAATTAGAACCCTGCTACCCAGCAAAAAGAGAGGGGCCAACAAAACACAATTGTGCCAGTTATTAAAAAAACAGAATACCATTTTACATTTTTACCACTGTACCTCTGTAGGGAAGGGGAAGTAATTTCCCCTCTGAGTTCTAGCTGAGACCCTGCAATAATGGATGGATTAAAAAGAGAAAAACAAACAGAAATTTACTAACATGTATACCTCATATATACATTGATGACACGCAGGAAAAAATGAGTAATTCCTTGAAGTAGCTTAGAGTTCAGTCTTAAATAGTATCTTAATAGGGAAAGGAGAGAGAGGATGTAGACCTTCTAGGTGAGAGGAAATGATTTTTAGGAAAGATGAATGTGTCCTTAGAAGAATTGGCCCTTAGATCAGAAGAATGATAGTGACCGAGTTTGTCTGGATGTCGTGTAAACTGCTGGTCTTCTACCCTAGGATAAGAGTCCATCTCCTCTGGCTGATGAAACTCCCAGGAAAGGGATTCATGACTTCTGAGTTCCTCTTGGAAGCTCTGTCATTAGGCAGATTAAGAGAGTTTAGAGAAAACCTGTCCTTGCGATTGCTGTTTCTAAAATGCCTACAACTCAAAATAATCAATATACCAAAGTAGCCTGTTTTGAGGTGACACGTTCTAAACTCCTACAGTCATATTTTGGGCTGAACTATTCTGCTACCCTTTACTTCTGTTACAGGCTGAATTGTGTTCTCCTCTGTGAAAAGATATGTTAAAGTCCTAACCCACACTACTTCAGAATGATCTTATTTGGAAATACAATCTTTATAGAGGTAATGATGTTAAAATGAGGTCATGAGGCTCTAATCCACAGAGGGCAAACACAAGGCCATGGACCGAATCCTCCACCTTGTTTTATCCTGCCTGGCACCTTATTTCTACCCAGTCTCAGCGCCGAGCTCTTGCTTAACTGTTAAGAAGTAGTTACATGTATACAGTCCTAAAATTACATTTGACCCTTTGAAGGCAACCGCAATGCTGATGTGACCCTGGGTAAAAATGAGTTTGACACCCCTACTGAATACAATAGGACTGGTATCTTTATAAAAAGGGAACATTTGGACACAGAGAGAGACATATGCAGAGGAAAGAGGATATGAAGACACATAGGGAAAAGATGGCCATATGACCAAATAATGTGCTTACAAGGCAAGAAAGCAGGGGTCGCTGGCAAACACCAGAAGCTAGAAGAGACAAGGAAGGCCTCTTCCCTATAGTCATCAAAAATAGCATGGTCCTGCCAAGCCCCTGATTTTGGACTGCTAACCTCCAGAGCTGTGACACATTCAATTTCTATTGTTTCAGGCTAGTTTTTGTACTTATTATATAGCAACCCCAGGAAACTAGTACAGTCTCCAAAATTCAGTTGCAATAACTACCATTTACTGATTATTTACAATGCATGTGCTATGTGCCAGCATGCTGCTTTATTTATATTACCTAAATTAGGTATTTACAGAGGTCCTGCAAACATGATCAAACTAAAGCTTCCTTTGATCATGACATAAAAACCTCACAGAAATTCAGGGGAGGAAGGAGAGCCTCAGAACCAACAGGGAAGCAGCAATACATTTCTCAAGCTGGACTGTGAAGAACCGAGTACTCCAGGGGACAGTTATTTCCATTCTACGCAGACTCCATCCATTGTTCCAATTCCCTTGAAGACTGGAAATGTGTCTTTTTGCCTGATGGACATGGCAGTAGACAGTGACAGGATCATGAGGAGCCACACAAATAGGATATTCTCAAACCATTTGCAATTAATTTGAGATATAACTCTTAAGCATTGAGTGCTGCAGGGAATACTCACTCCAGGGAAGGAACAGATATCCCAGCTACTCCAGGCCAAATCCTCAGGCTGAATAATTTAACAAGAATAAAATACCAAGGGCACAGAGCAGAGCCAGGCTGAGAAGGGAAAGTATTCTAAAGTGCCAGTCTGAGAAACAGTGAAGTGGTAGCAGGGCTGAGGTTGGATGTCGATGGCCAAATAACTACCATGACTCTGGAGCTGGGAGGATGGCTCAGGAGGCCAATGAATGTGGGGTCAGCTGCTTCTAAACTACTCTGCCCAGCTTATCTTGCAGCTTTGACTTAAGTTTTGAAGCTTAGGACTGAGGGTCTGGGTCTATGATAAAAATTGGGGGTTTCAATCCAATATCAACTGGAGTGGTAATTTAGGGGGTCAGAATATCTTAAATGAGATAAGATTTTCAGTGGCTGTCAGAAGATGGTGTGGCCACAGACAGTATGTTCTGTCTTGGAAAGTGTGTCTGCCAGAATGAGGAGGACACGGGAACCTGGGAAGTGGAGCTCTTTCTTAAATTTAAAGCTTTGGTCTTTACGTGGGTGGAGACAGGCTCCAGATGAACCCTGTGTTTTCCTGGTTCTTGCATAGATCTCACATTTTAAAAGCATAAAAAGTCTTTATTTACTAAGTGCTTCTGTATGCTGAGCTTTATGCCAATGGCTGGGGACACAAAAATGAAGATGAGTTTCTTGCTGTCAATAAAAGTTAAGTAAAAGCCTTAGAGACAGATATTCAAAGAATAATTGTATATAATGTAAAAATTAGTACTAGAGGTCAGCACGCAGTGTTCAGGAAGCTTTGAGGTAGGAGGGACCCACTTCCCAGTGGTGGGGAGTGGACAGTCAGGAAGGTTCCACGGGGGAAGGGTACTTTTAGGATTGGGGCCCATTAACAAAGGCAGCAGGTACCAGATTACAAAGGCTCTTGTACACCAGGCTTAAGGAAGGTACTTAAGTCATTTTAAACTGTATGGTGACATGATTAGATGTGTACTGTGGAAAATCTCTATGGCAGCAGTATGGAGGAAGGATGAAGTAACAAAAATATATACTTTTTAGTTTACTTTGTTCTGAATGGCAATTTCACCTTTAACTGTGTCCATACCTTATTGACTATACTTAAGTCACAAACTACACAAGTATAGAAGTCCTGGGTCACATGCCCATATCTAGCATTGTCACTGACTTAGCACGTGGCTGTGTTCCAACTTCACAGCTTTACAGGATTGTTTACAAAAATGCTTCAGGCTAATGAATAATAGTCTGTGTTTAAATGTACAGTCTCACAATTATCACTGTAGGCTCTCTTTTAAATGTTTTTCCTTTGTATCTTTGTCTTTATAAAATACATGAACAGAATTTGATAACAGATCTGTTGGAACATGGTCATGAAGTACCCGATCCAGCAAAATCAAAGTTACAATGCTAAGAGTTATCCTACAGAAATCTTACAAATCTTAAGCCATTGCTGAAAGTCTCCAGTTATTGAGAAAAAATAAAAGCAAGCATTCTCATGCATGTAAATAGTCACAACATACACACTCCCCAACAGAAATCCTTAGTGATGCATTCAACTAGAACTTATTTTCTGCTTTACCTTCATTGAACAAATCCAGAAGAGTCTGGAGGCTTTGGCTAGAAATAAATGATAAAGATTTATTTAGGATCTTAGGGTTTGTAAACTGGAAGCATAACCAGGCAATACCCAGGGTATTTTGAGGAAGAAAGCAAAGCTCGGAGTTCTTATATGAAGAAGTATATTCTTAAGAAGAATCAGTCCTGCATTCTTAGACTCTGGATCGGTCCAGGGTGACAATTCTCTAAATAATCAATGGTCTGGACAATAGACGTCAGGTTGTCTAGCAAAGTGAACAACACCCTTCGTCCTCCAGGAAGTAACCGGAGGGTTGTCTGGAGGTTCAATGTGTATCTAGGCATTAATGCAGGGCTGGCAAGTTCAAAGGTGTAAGTTCCTGAGCTAGTTAAAACAAGAATAGACTCTTTTCATCATACCTCAACCTTCTTGATTTTAGTAATTTAGCCGCTTGACTAGAGTGACTACAATTTTATTTCTTCAGCCTAGTCCTCACCTTCTCTATTTTCAACATGTATCAAATTTCAACATGTATCAGAATCATGGGCAGGGTTTGTTGAAACAGAAGATTGTGTCCTACCCCCTCCACCCCCCACCAAGTTTCTAATTCAGTGGTCTGGAATAAGCCTGAGAATTGATGACAAGTTCCCACATGATCCTGTGGCCGCTGGTCTGGGGACCACACTTGTGGAATGCCTGCTCTGACATAGCAATGGTAACATTTATCAGGCACTTTCTGTATTTCAGCTGTGTTCCGAACATCTTGTATTAGTTTGTTTAATTCTCAGTGTAACCCTACGATACAAGCACTTTTAGTATCATGTTGAAGGGTAGGAGAATGAATTGCCCCAAAATATGCCCCCTCGCCATAAGGATTATTTTGAGAAACAGCAGATATAAGAGAAGCTTTGAAAACAGTACACAAAGTACCTTTTTATAAGGGAAATTTTACATTGACAAAGGAACCCTCCATCTGTGAGGGTGTCCCCCTCTCTGCACCAGGAAGAGAAGGATGACTGAATCACAAGAAACTCTTATCACTGGAGAAGACACCAGGCTTCAATCTGCAAAACAACCTTGTTTACTAAACTTTTCCTGGCAACCTTCCCATAACTGGCCTCCTCCTACTTTTCTTTCTTTTATCTTTAGCTGAAGATGGTATTTAAGTGGGAGTTCTAAACCTCCCAGAGAGTCACTCATTTTCTCTGTTTGTTTTTCT
This sequence comes from Artibeus jamaicensis, assembly GCF_021234435.1. Taxonomy (NCBI): domain Eukaryota; kingdom Metazoa; phylum Chordata; class Mammalia; order Chiroptera; family Phyllostomidae; genus Artibeus; species Artibeus jamaicensis. The sequence continues at coordinate 35,370,598 of NW_026522030.1, read as the reverse complement.
CTTATTTATCTGTCTTTTATTACAAGGGCCTCAGCCAGCAGTCGAAAAGACTTTTTCTTCTTTATGACATTACAAATTAAACTGAGGTTTGAGAAAGTAAGTTAATTCACTCAAGGTAACTCAGCCAGTAAATGATGGGTTGGGATTGAATTCAGGATTATATGTGCTAGTGAATTGCTGTGATTTTCCTTTTGGTGAATTCCTATGTCCCAAGCATACCACCAATCCAGAAGCTTTGAAACCCTGGGAACATTTTGTTGGTACGTTTTGGGACTAATATTGCCTTGCTCAGATATAAATGTCATTCTTTGTGAAAACATTCATATTTTGAGTTAGAAATTTACTTCATTCCCCAATGAACATTTCTGACTATAAGGAAATTGCCAAACCTGCTGACTCATGACAAAAATAAAGAGTATCTACTATAGTTCTGGCTTTTAGTTTGGGAGGTGGTAGGAGGAGGAATAAATTGCCACCCACTATAGATCATTTTATTTTCACTTCATTCAATGACATTTACAGTACTGTGTATGGAGCTGGTCTTCAGAGCTTTCTGGATATGATGGTTTCAGTGGTGCAGATGGCTCTGCTAAATACTTAAGGCATTTTGGGGAACCAGAGCATGATCCTGACTTGGGAACTTGGTCATGTACATTCACTCTGTTTCAAGTGTTTTGGCCTCCAAACATCTAAAATGGATACATACTTTACTGGCTTTTTAACTTTTTGTTGGAATCACTGAAGGCTGAAGCCATATCTTCATGCCTGACCACACACCAGGGAATTTTTTATTGCTTATTTTATTGGCTCTTTGCCTGATCTTCTCTTTTTACCCATGAACATGTTTGTATAATGCCCAGCAAATTTATCCCCTCCTTCTCTCTTTCTCTCTCACAAACACATCATCTTTCATGAGTGTTAGGTGAGAAAAGTTTCTATGTTCTGAAGTTAAGCATAAAGCCTCTCTTCTGATTATGGCGATGCCCTGTTTAGTTTTAAAGGGGTGCTCTTCTCAGAATATAATAAAAGGGCAATCATCACTTGATAAAATTTTCTGTAATTATAATCTCATTATCAAGGAGGAAGCATTGATGCCCAATATACCTCCGTCCAAATGTACAGTCCTAGAATATATGATGCTATGGAAGTCAGAGGAAGAAGTCAATCAGGAAGGAAGGAATGATGGCAAGATCTTTTGCTGCAGAGAGGATAAGCTTAATGAGGTTGTGGAAAAAGTTGAATGATTTGGTGATCAAAAGACACTGTATAGTTTTAGTTAAGGGCTAAAACTCATGGGAAGCTGAGCAAGCAGATTGGCTCCTACTGTAATCTGATATTATGATATTGTGATGGATTTAGCAACCAGGGTACTTAAATTTTTTAAACCAGTGTTTATCAGCTTGAGGATGTAAGCAGAGAAGTAGAGAATAGGGAGGGCTGGGGGGCATGTTTGTACTGGGGGTTGCAGGTTTGAATGGTAGAAGTGGGTTTAAGGATTTTAGTTTGTTAGAAGAGATAGCATTGATCTATCTACCTATGGGATTTTATTTTCATAGAGAGATAGATGAAGTCACAGGGCCAGAAGAAGACTTAAGACAGGAATTATGACAGGATTTTCAAAGTGTTCTGTTTCAGCTTGGATCAGTAGATCTAAGACAAAGTCCAGTCTGTGCTGATCCCAACACCTTCTCCAATGAAATATCACAGGAGCATTGCTTTGATCAGATATTGGGGCTTTATGCTGGAGAAGTCCTGTTTATTCCCCACCTCTCTACACTCTGCTTTGTGACTTGGGAGGCTGACCTAGAAGGGCAATGGATTATCTTGCCCCCTTGCTTCTATTCGGACTTGGCCATTGATGATTTCTAACATGGGATTGAAGGAAAGAAGATTGTGAGGAGGGTATTCACTCTTCTGCTTCCCTTCCTACAAGGTCATCTTGGTCCTCTCCCCTTCAGACCTAGACATGGTCATAATGCTCAGCTTTCTTAGCCCTTTGATTTCTCTATACTCTGCCATACCTTTAAAATGCCTACAAAAATTATTCTGCATATGCTTTACTTACTCAAGTTCCCCAAATTGAACGTTCCATCTGGACCCTGTCTGACACAGTGTTATGTAAGATTTCATTATAAAAACTTGTCATCACTAAAAACATGTTTGAAACCAATAGACTAACTAGGACATGGTTGGCACACTTGTTTTCTGAAGAGCCAGATAGTAAATATTTTTGGCTTTATGGGTCATACTATCTCTGTCATCACTATTTGACTCTGCTATTTGAGTGAGGACACAGCCATGACAAGTAAATGAATGACTGTGGCTGTGGTCCAGTAAAACTTTATTGAAGAAGACAGCCCTGGGTTTTTCTTTGGGTCTATGGGTTGTAGTTTACTGACCCTAGATCTAGGTCAGGCACTTTTCTGTTTAATCTATGTGTGTGGTACCACATCCAGGAACATTTTGCCCTCTAGGGGATGTTTGGCAATGCCTGAAGACATTTTTTTGTTGTTGTTGTTTATCACAACTAGAGGAAGTGCATTACTGGGTAGAGGCCAGGGATACTGCTAAATGTTCTATAGTGTGCAAGGCAACACCCCCTCCCCACAACAAAGAGTTATCCTGCCTAAAATACCAATAATACCTAGGTCAAGAAATTCTGGTTTCAAAGAGGTTAAGGGGACTGTCAGTTTGTTAATTACGTCACTGTGACTTTAGTGAAAAAAAAATCACAAAATTAAGTTGATTTTTTTCTAGCTCATTTTACAGTACTTCTTAGCAGTGCATTTATTATGAATGGTGGTGGTTTCCTCAACTACTTTTCTTTATCTCTCAAATTATTAGTCATATTAACCTACCTTAATTTACTCTTTTTGCTTCCGAAGTATCTTTTGGATGGATAAAGAAAGTGCTCATGCCTCTTCCAGCAAAGTTTTATCTGAGTAGCATTCTGAAGTTGTGTCTTCCTGGATTGTCTCTGCTTGCTAGTTAAGATAAAGGACTACCTAATGAAAGCATTACATTTGGTCTAATGGAATAAATAAGAAAGTGGAATAGGAGTGGGTGGTTGGGCTGGGGGCCTGGAGGAGGAAGAGCTGAACTTGAGTAACATTGCAACACTGAAAGGCAGTGTGTTTTCTTTGTGTGTGGGTTGTGTGGCCTCATTAATGAAGGTCTCAGGCATTGGGAAAGACAGAGACATTTCATTAATGGCTAGAAGGAGGAAGAATGACAACTGGGAAAATCATTGGTTAGAAAAGTATGTTGTAGAATGTGCCCCTGAGCTAGTGCTTTTGATTTTAATCTTTGGCTCTGTGTTTAAGTCTGGCTACTTAACATTTCAGCAGGGGAAGGAGAGAAATGGGTAGTCCTAACATGGGTTATTGAGCCTATATCTGTATAATAACCTAAAACTATTGAACCAGAGGAAAACTGCAAATTTTATATTCCCTGAACTGAATTGGTATTTCTTTTGACTAATGGTTTTGTTTAATGGCAGGGGACCATGTCTCACCTCCTCCCTGCCCCTGCAAGCCCCATTCCTGCACACATAACTGTTAATTAGTGGGCAAATTGAAAAGCAAGGGCACATGAAAGTCTGTGTCAGGATAACATCATAATTCAATCAATTGAACAGCCTGGCAGTGGTCTTGAAGACACGCTTAACTTTTGGAAATCACTTCGTTATTGCAACCAAAGCTATTAAGTTTAAATATCCATAAAGATAAGATAAACAGTCATAAATGTCTTTTGAAACTCATACACAGTGTTAAATGGATTTAATCGTTGTCAGTTAAATATGGTGATGATAAAGCAATGTCCATACACTGGAAAAACTGGAGTAATGGGGACAAAAATTTGGAGAAGAATAGTGGATAAAATGATAGTTATATTTGATTTTAGAGTCATTTTTGCATGTTTTCCAAGGGAGTAACTTGACCTTAGTGTACTGCAGTGGAAAACAGCTCTATACCCAGATCCATCCTTCTCAAAATTAATTTTAGAGTTTATTATTTTCTAGTGGCTACTTTCATCATACTCTAACTTATAGATTGACAATTCTTGTCAGATTATTTAGAATAATTCTAATCCTGAATACCAGTGAAAGACATGCAATTGAACCAAATCTAGCCAATGTACTAAATATACAATCAAATTTTAAGCTTAGCTAATTATTTCCTATGTGCCAGGCAATATACTAAACAGTTTACACGGAAACTATTTTAATTCTGGTGATAAACTGGAGGTATGTGCAATTACTGTCACCCTCATTTAACAGATGGAAAAAACCTCAGGCATGAAGAGTTTACATAATTGGCTCGAAATCACACAGTAAGTGGTGCTGTTAAACTTTGCTCTTGGGTAACTTAACTTCACAGCCTGCACTTAACCACTGTCTCATACTTCTTTCCTCTTATGTATTTTGGGGATGAATATAGGAGAATAATTTTGAGGGCATTCTGTTACGTTAGATCTTAATAACCCAGGTAATATAGCTATCTATAGTACAAGCCAAACTGTGGTCTTGGGGAATCCACATAATTTGTATCAGTGAAATGAGATTTTATACTGAGTGATTCCTAAAATGTCTTTTCTACTCTAACATGGTGATTCCAAGAGAGTGCATAGATTTTTAAAACCATATCCTTCAATCAAATATTCATGTTATCAAATTATTTGAAATATGCACTTCCTAAATTCACAAAATAATTTCCCAGTCCTTCTTTGACCCTATTTGTTGATGCTTAGATAGAATCAGAAACTCTACAGGGAGTTTCACTGCTTAAGTCATTCCTTTGTCATAAAAGGGATGTTTACCTTATAGAAAATTCACAGAATGTTAAAACTGTCAAGGGCCCTTGCCATGATCTAATTCAGACCTTTGTGATGGGAAAGGGCTGGATTAAATCATGGCTAGATCCCTTCATAACTTCCTCATTTGACATCCAGAGAGGTCCACAGACATGTACAAATTCACAAAGCTAGTTCATAGCAGAGCTGGGCTGCAATTATCTGGATGCAAATCCCAGGGCTCTCCCAATGATTCACCACCACTTATGCCTTCACTTCCCCGAGTCATGAAAAACTACCTCCCCCTGTTAGTCTGAGTAGTGTAGTGGAACAGAAAGATCTGCATTTGAATTTCAGTTCTATTCCTACTAGATGTGAAGCATTGGAGAAAATTAACATAAAAATAAGTATGTATGTATATATTATATATTCATATATATTGATCAGAATTTATGCATAATGTTTACTATCAGACTGAACCTCAGAGCCTGGTACTGACATATAATGGAAATGTGTTAGTACAAAGTCATATGTCTGCAATTGTTGAATACGAACATGGGGGAGCAGAGTTCAACCTAATTTGTAATTAAGGCCAAATGACGGAATGGGGCTGGTTTTCACAGTCATTTTAATAGAGTTAAGTGATGAGAGAATCAAACCATGAAAAGGGCACAGGGACTTCCACCAAGATGGAGGCATAGGTGGAGACGCTGTGCTTTCTCACACAACCAAGTTTAGAGACAACTAAATATTAGCAATAGAAAACACAGCCAGAACACAGAAAATTGAACTTTTCGGAAGTCTGTTAACAACAAATTCTTCAGCCTGACCGGTAAAAGGGGCGAAGCCAGCAGCTGGTGGAGCGGGGTTGCACAGGAAAACTCGGTCAGACGGACTCAGGTGCACAGATCCCAGGCGTGGGGTTGCAATGGGCGAACCCAGTGAGTGACCCAGTGCGTGACCCAGTGAGCGATTGGCCGACCCAGGGAGGGTGCAGGGCAGCAGGTTGACTGTGGTCCCACATTAGCGCGCAGATAGACCAGCAAGGGAGTGGGCGGTGAGACGGGACCCAGCAGGCCCCAGCAGTGAGAGGCAGCAGAGGGAGCTGCCATTTTCCCGCTCTGACCCCACCTCCACATACAGTGTCACAAACCAGTGACCAGGGCAGCCCACCCTGGTAAACATCTAAGGTTCCGCTTCTCATAATTAACTGGTGCAAACAGACCAAAAATAGCTCAAGAAGATCTCAAAGCCCCAGAGCTCATAACTCTAAGCAACAAAGAAATAGCCAAACTTGCAGATGCACAGTTCAAAACACTGGTGATCAGGATGCTCACAGAACTGCTTGATTTTAGTCATAAATTAGAGGAACATGAAGGCTAAACTAATTGAAGTGAAGGGAATTGCACAGGAAACCAATAGTTATGAAGAGGAAACTGGGACTCAAAGCAAGGGAGTAAACCAGAAGGAAGAAAATAATGGCCAAACAGGAAAATATGAAGAAACAAGAATTCAAAAAAATGAGAAGAAACTTAGGAACCTCCAGGACATCTTTAAACACTCCAACATCTGAATTATAGGGGTACCAGAAGGGGAAGAAGAACAGCCACCAGTGGAAAACTTATTTGTACAAATAATAAAGGAGAATTTCCCCAATCTGGCAAAGAAAATAGACTTCCAGGAAATCCAGGAAGCTCAGAGAGTCCCAAAGAACTTGGACCCAAGAAGGAATACACCAAGGCACATCATCATTACATTAGCCAAAATTAAAATGAAGGAGAGAATTCTAGAAGCAGCAAGAGCTAAGGGGACAGTCACCTATAAAGGAGTTCCCATCAGACTGTCAGTGGATTTCTCAAAAGAGACCTTACAGGCAAGAAGGGGCTGGAAAGAAGTATTCCAAGTCATGAAATCCAAAGACCTACAACCAAGATTACTCTATCCAGCAAAACTTTCATTTAGAATGGAAGGACAGATAAAGTGCTTCTCAGATAAAGTCAAATTCAAGGAGTTCATCATCACCAAGCCCTTATTATATGAAATGTTAAAGGGACTTACCTAAGAAAAAGAAGATAAAAAAGATGAACAGTGAAAGGACAGCAAACTCACAGATATTAACAACCACACCTAAAACAAAAGCAAACTAAAAGGACAGCTAGATCAGGAGTGGAAACATAGAAATGAAGATCTCATGGAGAGTTAGCAATAGGGGAGTGGGAGGAGGAGAAGGGGGAGAAGGTACAGAAAATAAGTAGCATAGATGGTAGGTAGAAAATAGATAGGGGGACAAGAATAGTATGGGAAATATAGAATCTAAAGAACTTGAAACACATGGTCATAAACTAAAGGGGGGGAATCATGGGGGCAGGGAGGTGCAGGGTGGAGGGGAATGAAGGGGGGAAATAGAACAACTGTAATGGCATAATCAATAAATTTTTTTAAAAAAAGGAAAGGGCACAGGAAGATGGGTAAACCCAATTCCAAAGAACCTGTCTTCCCTTCTTCCCAAATGAGTACAGTATTTACAATGAATTAATGAAATGACTTCACTTTCTAAAAGCTGTTATCATCTGTTGAGTTAAATTAGTGTTGTTGAATTCAACATTTATTAGCATTGTAGGTCTGGTTGCTTTGAGTTTGTAAAGGTATTTAGTTTTGTTATGATGTAAGAACTACAATCATAAGTAGTTTACATCTTATTTTGTATTATATATTTAAGTAATATTATAATATAAAAATTAAGTAAAAATTGAGAGAGGATCTTTTCTTTCCTTAAGCACTATTCATACATTTTCTTCTGGGCATGAAAAATGCTTGATAGTCCAGTATGAAGACTCCTTTTACATGTTAGACATTTTCTTAGAACCAAATGTGATTGCAGTCTCATGTTTCAAATATGTCAACTGAGACAATACTGAATGATAAAAGAGCACTGTGAATTCACTAATGTTCCAAAAAAAATCTCATTCATCACACAGGTGTTTACATGCATTTTATAAAATTATAGTGCATGAAAATAATTGCATGCACCATTATTCACTACAGAATGATTTGTAAGAGAAAAAGAGTGGAAAAACCAAAAATGTCAACCAATAGGGACTGTGCGAACTCATGATGTTATTATCTACATAATGGAGTTTGACACAGCTGAGAGACAGAACAAGGCCTATTTCTATTTCTATACACTGCTGGGAGTAATATCCAGAATAGACTGTTAAGTTTAACAGGACCATAGACAAAACATAAACTCTAGGTTATATTTATCCCAAGAAGAGTATGTGTGTGTGTGTGTGTGTGTGTACATATGTATACACAAACATGTGTATATACAAATAAATGTATGTGTGTACACATGAAAGTTAATTTGTGTCAACTTGGCTAGGGTATGGTGCCTGTTTGTTTGGTCAAACACTAGCTTGGATGTTTCTGTGAAGGCAGTTTTTAGAAGTGATCAAGAAGTGATCAACATTTAAGTCAGGAGTCTGAGGTAAGCAGATTACCCTCCATCATGGGCATGAACCTCGTCTCATCAGCTGAAAATCTTAAGAGCAAAGACTGAGATTTCCAAAAAAAGAAGGAATTTAGCCTTAAGAGTACAACATAAACTTTTACCTGATTTTTCAGCTTGGTGGCCTGTCCTACAAATTTTGGACTTACCAGTCCCCATAATTGGGTGAGACAACTCCTTAAAATTAATCCCTCTCTTTCTCACTTTCTTTATATATATGTACATATACACACATGCAAATATATATGAATGGAGAAGAAAAGGGCGAAGGGGACAGGGATAGAAGCAAAACTTCTCTGGGTATAACTTTTTAGTAGATTCAACTGTGAAACCAAATTATTTTCTATAATTAGAAAAATATAAAAAGAAACAATTTCTAAAAAAGAAAGTGAAAATAAACACATCGACCTAATTATGGATTGAGTTGGTGTCAAACCCACACGAGAGGAATTTTCAAGTGACTTTAAAACCCAGTAATTTGATTGCATATCCCTAGTGAGATATAATTAAAGATAAAAGAACTGCAATAGTCACAGTTCTCAACCATTACTGTTAATAATAATATTGAAGATAGCCAGAAAACATATAAAGAGATGCTCAATGTCACTAATCATCAGCAAAATACATATTAAAACCACAATGAGGTATCACCTCACTCCTATAAGACCGACTATTATCAAGAAGTCAATGAACAAGTGTTGAGAAGGATGTGGAGGAAAGGGAACACTCATGCACTATTAGTGGGGTGGAAAATTGGCGGAAATTTGCCATTCTCTGTGGAAAACAGTATGGAGGTTTCTCAAAAAATAAAAATAGAAGTACCACGTGACTCAGATTCCATTTCTGAGTATTTACCCTGAGAAATCCAAAACACTAATTCAAAAAGATATATGCATTCCTGTGTTCACGGCAGGATTATTTAAAGTAGTTATAGAAGCAACTTAAGTGTCCATCAACAGACAATTGGATGAAGTAGATGTGGTACATATATACAGTGGAATATTACTAGACCACGAAAAGAATGAAATCTTATCATTTGCAATAACATGGATGAGCCCAGAGGGTATTTTACAGAGTGAAATAAGTCAGTCAGAAAAAGACAAATACCATATAATTTCACTTATATAGGGAATTAAAGAATAGAATAAGTAAACGAAAAACAGAAACAGACTCAGATACAGAGAAAAAACTGATGGTTGCCAAGTGGGAGAAAAGTTGGGCTGGATTAAAAAAGTGAAGGGATTAAGAAGTACAAATGAATAGTTATGAAATATTTATAGTAGATCACAGTAATGTGATCAATATTATTATGTAGTCAATAATATTGTAATAATTATGTATGTTGTCAGATGAGTACTAGAATTATCAGGGGGAATCACATAAATTATATAAATGGCTAACCACTATGCTGTACACCTGAAACTAACATGATATTTAATGTCTATGGTCAATGAAAAATTTAAAAAATATAGTGATATTGTTACTTTAAGAGTATTATACCTGTACATATATATTAATGTAATATATTTTACTTTATCTTAACTTATGAATGTGCAGATATTAGGATGAAGCGTAAACATAATTTTGTTAATATTACTAGAATCCAAGTTTTTTAGCGTAAACAAAGAGATAAAAATATAAAATTAAAGAAACTGGTAAAAACTTTACCATAAACTGGGATTTGAAACATCACTATAAACTCATAAAGTTTTTCCTCTTAAAAATTGATTGTTTTCTAGTTTGGTTCCCTGAAAAGACCTAGCAGCAATTACCAAGCCACTGGCACTAGCAACAAACTGCCCTAGTGTCTGGATGGTGCTCTTGAAATACCATTTCCACCGAAAGGAATGAGGGCTTTTTGGAGAATTGGCTGATTTCAGATATTGGGTAGAACACATCTAAAAGCTGTGTGCATGACTGATCATACTGGAAAGCAGGAAGCTATAAAAGAGTCGGGGATGTATCAGCAGAACTTGGGAGCCACTGAAACAGGGCCCCCATTGTCCAGGGATGCAATAATTTGAACATTATGAAGAATAACAATTCTTAATTCACAGTTATATGAATATAATGAATAATCCTGTCATAAATGTTCATAGCAGCATTGTTAAACATAATGAATATTAGAAGCAACCAAACTATTTAAAAATAATCATATGTTTTCATATATAGGAATATCATTTAAACCCTATGGAAAAATAGTTCATGATTTAAGAAAATGTTTACAATATATTAAGTAACAAATGGTTATAAAATGTAATGCCTATAGTGTATTTCCATTTACTAAAATTAACATATATACATACATACACATAGAAAGAAAACTGGATCATTACACAGTGAAATGTGAGTGATCACTATATCCCTGTGGCAGGATTACAGGCAGTTTTATGTTATCTTCTCTTTATTTTCCAATTTTGTATAGTTAGCATGCATAATTTTATATTTTAATAGAAAAGATGCTGTTTACCAAATATTTGTTTAACCAAAAAATACAAATATTTTTTGAAGTGGTAGCATTTGAATGGAAAGATTCATTATTTTTCAGACTATAGGTAATGCCTGCATTCAGAGATTTGATACTCTGGATGGGAAACTACTGATCTGGTTTAACATTTTTCGTTTTAGAGATGAAAAAAAGACCCTCCCAAGTGAGATGACTAGGCCAAGGCCATCTTTACCAAGCAAGGAAAAAAGAAATCAAAAGTAGTAATGCGGTTAATGTTTTAAAATTACATTTGCATTATTTTGAAGTTAACCTGGATCTTCCATCTATGTTCAGAAAGCTTTGTACTTATCTCCTGAACCTAGAGAAAAAAAATGGCCAAGTTTGGTACTGGTGAATTTAACACAGACTGATAAATAAGTGTCTAAAAGATTGCTCTTGCCCTGGCTGGTGTAGCTCAGTGGATTGAGCACAGGCCTGCGAACCAGACAATCGTGGTTCAATTCCCAGTCAGGGCACATACCGGGGTTGCAGGCCAGTTCCCTGCAGGCCACTTCCCAGCAGGGGATGCACGGAAGGCAACCATACATTGATGTTTCTCTCCCTCTCTCCTTCCCCTCTAAAGATAAATAAATAAAAAATCTTAAAAAAATTAAGAAAAAAAAAGATTGCTCTCTAAGAATCTGCAATCTGGTCAGTGTAGATTTATAGTGATTATGGTGTGCCTCAAGAAATATTTTGATATGTTTTTGCAACCAGCAGGCTATTCATCATTTCAGAGAAATTTGGCCTTGGAGGGGGCTTCTTCTCCAAAGTGCCCTGTGTAATTCCCAAGGAGACTGACACCATCAATCCACAGTCCTGAAGTGGCCAGGGAGTGCTTTGGCATGAGATGGCGTATGTGAGTGTTTATACCAGTTTAAACTCATTTTCAGCTGATGCTGAGCATAAAGTAAAGGTTTTTTCTGGGGCAACAAAGTATAATCAGCCACAGTTTAGGGTCCACCCAGTGGAGAACATAAAAGAAAACTCCATAGGGAAATAATCTCATTAGGCTTGGGTCTTCACATTTATTGTATTTTTTTAAAAAAAGATGCAGTATAGAGCATATTGGTTTCAAAAGGACTTGAACAAGAAAAGTAGATAGAATCAGGCAAAATGCAGTTAAAGACTGAGAGAATAGGAGACCTGTCATATCTGTTGCCTCTGGGGTGGGATAATAAGCTCTTTAGTCAAACTGAGGAAAGTGAAGAGGTTTGTCACTAGTTTTCCTCCTCCTAGCCTAACTCTGAATTCAGTGAGCATGACAGAGAGTTTTATTCTACCTTAACCCTGTGTCTTGTTTCCTGTCTCATCAGAGTTGAGTTCTGCTCTGATTTTCTTTGGATGTTGGCTGAACTGAGGGTGCAGAGAAAAACAAAAATAAAGGCCTCACAGAAAGCAAATTAGTGGTTGCAGAGATTGGGGAGAGGAGTATGAAGAATGACTGTTTAATGGGTAGAGTCTCCCTTTGGGGTGAAGGAAATGTTCTGAAACTAAAGTGTGGGGAGTGTTGCAAACTTTGTGGATGTACTAAGCGCCACCGCATTTCCTACTCTAAAATATTTAAAAGGGTGGATTTTATGTTTTGTGAATTTAATGTAGTGCACTGGGGAGAATGATAGGAGGAAGAATGGGGAGGTGCTGGCATCACGGAAACCAGAGGGAGATGGCAGGAGAATGAGGGGCCATGGAGACCGAGCTAGAATCTGTGGGACTTCTGGTTCAGATCTGAGAGTCCTGGTTGTCTTTGGTTAATCTATATTTAGTTTTTTTAAGCACTAATTTGGCTTCTAATTCAGTTCACCCAAGATTTATACAGAAGTTGTAAGCTAGCTGTCTTAGATTCTAGATTTTTTTTCTTAATTGCATATTTTTATTTTATTTTACTTTATTTTATTATTTATGCTTATTATTACATATAAATGTCTTCAGATGAGGAATGCTTCCTCCCATTTTCTAAAATAGTCTGTACGTTATCTTTTACTGTATTTTTTCCCGTTACCATTTATCTCCCCATACTCTCTTCCCCTCCACAGTTCCTCCCATTTTGTATGCCCCCCATGGATCCCTATTACTTTGAATTGTTCCTGCTTCATTAATTACTAATATGTGCCTAGCCCATGAAAGCACTTGTGTTTGCAGCCCTTGATTTTTAAGGAACCTATTTATGCAGAGCACAATGCTAGACATAGTTTACTGTAAATGGGCTCTTGTTTCACAGAGTCTTCTTAGAATGAAGACATGGTGTAAATGTCTTATTAAACATAAGTAGGTGTAAATGTCTTATTACAACATAAGTAGTTTATTACTACTGGGTAAGTACCCCAGTAGTGATAAAAATGAAGTGGATTGGGAGTAAAAAGAAATGCAAAGATCATATAATATCTGTTCACTTCAACTTCTGCTCTTTGCATTGATGTTTTATTATAGTGAAAGCAGGCAAAGAAGATAAATGGTATTTGTTAAGAAGTGAGGAAGAAATATCATCAAGTCTGTAGCTAAAATCATCAGAGCATAACACTTTCTTGTAACATATTTTTGCTTGGGCATGAGAAGTGTATTTACATCCTTATTTTAAAAAAAAAGATTTTATTTACTTTTTTTAGAGAGAAGGCAAGGAAGGGAGAAAGGGAAAAAGACAAACATCAAGTGTGAGAGATACATTGATTGGTTGCTTCTTACATGCCCCTAACTGGGGATCTGGCCTGCAACCCAGGTATGTGTTCTAACTGGGAATAGACTGGTGATCTTTTGGTTTACAGGCCAGTGCTCAATCCACTGAGCCACACCAGCCAGGGCTTTCCATCTTTAATGAAAAACATTTTGGCAAAATGAAAAATATATAGATGAAAAATATATACATTTCAATTCTTAGCAATTTAACAGTGATACTTTCAGGAAATAAACTACTATTTGTTGATTCCTATGTGCCTTACAGATTTTATTACTGATCATAGCAACAACCCTGTAAGTTAGTGTATCAGAGCAGAATCTTGACATCAGTGAGGGGGCAGCCTGAATACTTGCTAAGTTTTTAATTCCAAAATACGCACAAAGCTCTTGGCTTTCCTGCATTGTATTTATTTCAAGAATTAGATATTCCTTGTGGATGTGCTCATGTCTCATTAAACTTTTTCCTCAACTACTATAATCTTACTTTTACATCTATTTTGATAGTTGTTTCAGTAAACAAACAAATCAAAATTACCTTAGAGAAAGACTCCATAGAAAATGATTAGAGAACAGTAGCTGGCTAAGCTGGGCAGTGTTGGGAACTGCCCTGCCTGGTTTCAGAAGCTGTAACTCCCATGGCTAAGGCTGACTGAGAGACCTTAGGACCATAAGCCACTAAAAAGAGAAAGCTTATCTCCCTGGCAGTGGCAGCACCTCTGTCCCCTTTTACTTCACCCTGCTTGGCCCCAGACAAATGACTGGTTAGCCAATGATGGGTAAGATTCCTCAGAGGAGGGACAACCTAAGCCAGGCATGGTCACAAAGAGGCCCTCAGGGAAGGACTTGGGGGGCTATAGCAAAAGGGGGTGATGGACCCTCACCCCTCGGCTTTGACATAGCCAGAGTCCTCATTCTGTCTGCAAGAAGTCTCCTAATCTTTTGGCTGCCTTATTTCCTCCCGCCTGATTTAAGCCTGAAACAATGAAAAAGGGTGGTGCAGACCTGGGCAGGAACGGGAGGTTCCTTGGGGAGATCAGGCATAAAAAAGAATGCATAAAATCCTGTGATGAATGCACTCAATTTTATGATAAGTGTCCCAGCACGAAATGAGTTTGTTTCCCAAAGTTTTATAGCCCTTTAGCTAACTGACCCTGGCTCAGAATAAGCCCCTCATAGTTCTTTGCATGTTATCTATTGTTTGATCCTTACTGCTTGACAATGATTGATGAGCTTTACCTGTATTCTTTTACAAATTAAACCCAATAAAAGCCCATTGAGGAAAAGGCACCTGGCCCTCCTCCTTTGAGAGATCGGCCACCTTTCCTCCCCAAGCAGATCATGTCTTGGTAGACTTATTCTCATCCATAGTGGACAGGGATGCTCTAAAATGGGGCCCCCACACAGGAAGTCAGGTAAAATCACTCACTAAGAATTTGTTCCAGCACTTCAGCCTCCTAGAACTATCAGAGTCTGCTGACTCTTCATGTATTCATGTTCTACTGGTGAGAGATGAGATGACTGGATAGTGGTGATGATGGTCTGGAGAAGAGGTAGTGAAGTTAAATCCTGGGGATGGGGGGACTGAACAGACATTGGTAAGAGGCATGTAAGAAGAGAATAGGTCATGAGTTTGATTTTGGAAATGACGATTAAAGAGTACATGTGGGGTATCTCAATATGATGTTGTGGTGATTGTAAAACATGTTTGAAAAATTTTTTGACATTCCTTCTATCAAGAGGTGGAGGCTTCATCTCTTCCCCTTGAATCTGGATGGAGCTTTGTGACAAGCTTAACAAACGGAATGTGGCAGATATGTTGCTGTATCATGCACAAGACTAGTGTAGAGAAGGCTGTGCTAGTTTCTTTGGAGACACTTATTCTGCAATCTGTCAGTATCCTTCAGTGAAAACCCAATAGAAACAAGCTTGTAGTTAAACAGTTTGGATTTATTACTTGTAGGAAGGGAGAACATACATCATGGGGAACCATGGGATATTTCAGTAAGAAGGTATTAGAAAGAACCTATAGAATCTGGGCTTTTGTTGGATAGTTTAAGCAAAGGTTTAAGAAAACATGGATTTGGTCTAGATTGAATGTTGTCAGAAAGTGGGAGTGATCCTATGGTTGGATAGTTTGTGGGTGACATAGTAGCCTTGTTTTTGTCTGTGTTTATAAAAAATTATGAAATGGCCTTCTTTTATTTTTCTCATCATGGTCTCAGTGTAACCTTGTCTGAGGTTGATATTCCATTAATTATTTTTATATCCAATAGGAGAATAACATGGCCTAGTTGGGAATATTATATCAGTTCCAGGCATGAGGACATCAGTTCTGAACATGAGTTCCTTTTCAAAGATTTAAGCTGTCATGTAAGAATCCTGGCTACCAGGAGGCCACCACGTTAGTGGCCACATCGGTATATATATAGAACCATGGCCCATAGCTCAGATATCCAGTTATTCAAGTTTTCTAACCTGGATGACAGATAACTTGAATTAAGAAGACTCTGAGATGATCTCATTTCCAGCCATTGTCTCACCACAACTGCATGAGTGCTTTCTATGCAGTGACAACTGCCTAGATAAGCACAGTTGACCTCCAGATTCATACATAAAATAAATAATTATCATTGTTAGAGTCACTATTTGGGGATTGATTTCTTGTGCAAATAATAGGTAAGTAATATAGATGTCTGTTAAGCAGTTGGCTCTGTTGGTCTGGAGCTTAGGAGAGAGATCTGGCTTGGAGGTATAGATTAGGGAGTTCTTGAGCAAGGAGAAAGCCATTGAAGTCGTTTTAATGGATAAAGTCACAGGGAGATAATGTACACTGAGAAAGAACAAAAAGAACCTATAGTGGCACTTGTAGTAATAATACTGAAAGGATCAGGAAGAAGGAAGGATTTGCAAGGAGACTGAGCAGGAGCAGACAAGGTGATCAGATGACAATCAAGAAGGATGATCGTCAAGGAAATCAAGGATGACAAGGATGACAGCATGCAGAAAGAAGGATTGTTTTCCAGAGTCAATGCTATGGAGGGAGATCAAGTAAGACAAAGACAATGATTTTATATTGTTGGCAAAAGTGGTTTCAGAAAAATTGTGGGCTAGTCAGTGATGGGGGCAGAAGCCATGTTGCGGAGGGAAGAGAAGATGAGAAGGAGGGTACCAATGCCAGTGCTGTTTTACTACATCATGTTGGCTGCCTCTATACCATTTGTCTGTATATAATTCATATTCTGTAATTCAATAACCCATAAAACAATCACATCATGTCCTGAACCCTATAATTCCACAATAAATAGATCATATCCTGGCATAGATTTAATGTTCTACTTTAACCTACTACAGTTTCCAGCTATAAATATATTACTGCATGTGTATCCTTAGAATCACTTTAAATCTCTTATTGTTTATTTCTGTTGCAATTAAAATAGTTCACTATTTAAAACAGTGTTCAGTGTTCATTGGTGCCTTGTAATTACTTCAGAAAAACAATCTCAGTTTAAAATTTATAAACTCTTGTTCATCTCTGCAGGAAGAATAGCTAACTTTTGCAAAAGAAATCTGGGGAAAATTATGCTAGTCATAGCCTGCTAATTCATTGGTCAGATTGGCAAGGCTCCCATTCCAGTTCAGACCCCTGGGAGGCTGGTGTGGGACTCTGCTTATCCAAGTAGGGGTCAAGGCCTCCTTGGTGACAGTGGATGAGTTGCCAGGGATTTGTGGAGAGGAATTTTTCTCAGTTCAGCCTGTAAGTAGATGTTGCTATAATGGTTTTTAAAGACTCCTCTAAGCCTCTCTTTCCCACTTCTTTTCAAGGGGAACCTTATCCCATCTCCTTCATTATTTGCTTGTGTTTTTAATCATAGATTTGTGGAAATAAGCACTAAGATGAGGATGAGAATAAGGCATTCAAATGAAGTGTTCACATTTCCAAGGACTTGAACTTTATATATTTCAAACATCATTTTCAAATGAGAATTTACACACAGACAAAATACACTAATAGATTTGCAAGATAATGTGTGGCATGCATTTTAAGCTCCTGTTGCATTCCTCAGCTCTAACATCTTTTTACAAATCCTAGCTGTACCTTGTGAAGATCAGCACAGAGTATGTTGTATTAAGAAACATTTTTTGTTAGATGTAAAAGTTCATAATGTCCTATTACTTTTGAAAACCTTTTCCAGGCATTTCTTTGTGTTTATGAATGCCAGAAACTTCTAAAATGGAAAATCCTTGGGCATTTCCCAGCATCTGAAAATGCTGTCTGTGACAGCATTTCCTGTCTGGGGTAACAACTCCAACTGTCTTCCTAAGGAATGGTGTGGTATGGAGGATGATCCTGTGAGTGCTCAGAGGGGTTTGGGAAACACAATTTTTATGCACCGAGCATATTTTTGTGCTTAGCACCTATGCAGTGAGCTTCACATTCTACATTTAATTATGTAGCATTGCATAGATGAGTCCTGAGAACACAAGTCCCAGGGAAGATGGTCTGAGCTGTCATCAGAAGGGAAAATGAAGCATGTGGGACTTAAAAACAGTTTGTGACAGGGTTTGGGTAAGGGTAGAGGGAAATAGAGCATGGCAAATTTATTTTGCACAAATACTTGTATCATCTTCATTTGTGTAGTCTTTGTGACTTTTTGTCTGGGTTCATCTGGTTGGCAGATGGATGCAAATGCCTTTCAGCCTCAAGGAAGGCTTAGAGAAGGCATGTGTAAGTCGTGACTGTGTGATAAATAGGAGACGCCCAGCCTAAGAGGGCTTCAGGTGTGTGAGCATTTGCATCACGTGTGTGCGCATTCTCACGCTTGTGCTGAACGTACCACCAGTTTAAATAGGATTTTCAACTGGGAAGATTTCACATGCTAATTAGTGTGGCCCAAGTGAGTATATATTTAGAAATGAAAAGTAGACCGTGTTCCAAAAGTTCCTTTCTTCTGCCATCAGTGATAGGAGGGCTTTTATTTTTAGTAATTTCAGGTTCTAAACTACTTCCAGCCATACAATGAGGCAAACAACAAAAAAAATTAAGCAGTGGATAATTAGATCATGTTTTATTTTACAGAGAACCTTATTTCTCTTGCCTTTGGAATATATAGGACTTCTTTTCTTAACTATGATTAGAAAAAATTCTTTTTTAAGATTTACTTAACAGGAATATTTTGCATAGGTAGTGAGAATATGGACAGTGCAATTGATCTTGTCTCTTGGCCTTGATGATTCAAAGGAAAATACACACACGAAATCAAATCCTTTGAATTTGTTAATACTTATTATAATATAAATATGCATAGAATAGAAGTATACATGGACTGGAAATATGATGGGAACATATGGCGATAACCAGAAAAAAAATTTACTCTTTATTGAGCTACTGCTATATGCCAGATTCTTGACTTATATTTAGTACATTATTTAAATTCAAATCTTTTCTTTTAAATACATTTTATCAATTATGCTATTACTGTTGTTCCATTTTCCCCTCTTTATTCCCCTCTGCTCTGCACACCCCCTCCCACCTACATTCCCCCCTTTAGTTCGTGTCCATGGGTTGTACATGTAAGTTCTTTAGCTTCTACATTTTCTATACTATTCTTGCCCTCCCCCTGTCTATTTTTTACCTACCATCTATGCTACTTATTCTCTGTACCTTTCCCCTCTCTCTCCCCCTCCCCTTCCCCCACTGATAATCCTCCATGTGATTTCCATTTCTGGGATTCTATTCCTGTTTTAGTTGTTTGCTTAGGTTTGTGGGGGGGTTGTTTTTTTGTTTTTGCTTTTGTTTTTTTTTTAGGTTCGATTGTTAATAGCTGTGAGTTTGTTGTCATTTTGCTGCTCCTATTTTTGACATCTTTTCTTAGATAAGTCCCTTTAACATTTCATATAATAAAGCCTGGGTGATGATGAACTCCTTTAACTTGACCTTATCTGGGAAACACTTTAACTGCCCTTCCATTCTAAAGGATAGCTTTGCTGGATAGAGCAGTCTTGGATGTAGGTCCTTGCCTTTCATTACTTCAAATACCTCTTTCTAGCCCCTTCTTGCCTGTAAGGTTTCTTTTGAGAAATCAGCTAATAGACTAATGGGAACTCCTTTGTAGGTAACTCTCTCTTTTTCTCTTGCTGCTGTTAAGTTTCTCTTCTTATCTTTAATCTTGGCTAATGTAATTATGATGTGCCTTGGCATGTTCCTCCTTGGGTCCACCTTCTTTGGGACTCTGAGTTTCCTGGACTTCCTGGAAGTCTATGTCCTTGGTCAGATTGGGGAAGTTCTCTTTCACTGTTTGTTCAAATAAGTTAACAATTTGTTGCTTTTCCTCTTCTCCTTCTGGTACCCCTATGATTTGGACATTGGAACTTTTAAGAATGTCCTTGAGCTTCCTAAACCTCTCCTCATTTTTTCAAATTTTTGTTTCTTTATTCTGTTCTGGTTGGATGTTTATTTCTTCCTTCTGGTCCAAACTGTTGATTTTAGTCCTCCTGGTTTCTCTCCTGTCAGTGTTGGTTCCCTATAGATTTTTCTTCATTTCACATAATGCAACCTTCATGGCTGCCTGGGTCTTTTTTTATGCTGTTATCTTTTTTTATGCTGAACCTAGTGAGTTCCTGGAGCATCCTGATAACCAGTGTTTTGAACTGTGAATCTGATAGGTTGGCTATCTCTTTGTTGCTTAGTTGTATTTTTTCTGGAGCTTTGAACTGTTCTTTTATTTGGACCATTTTTTTTTTTAAATCTCAACAAGCCTGTTACATAGTAAGGGGAGGAGCCTTAGGTGTTCACCAGGACCAGGCAACCCATGGTGCTGCGTTGTGATGCCGTATGTGGGGAAGAGGTCGAGAGGGAACAGTGCCGCTTGCTCCACTCTGCCGTTTTCAGTCACTTCTCCTACCCACAATCAAATTGGTCCTTTCTGGTGCTGATTCCTGGGTGGGTGGGCCTGTATACATTCTAGGACCCCATGGGTCTCTCCAATAAACTCTCCTGTGAGGCAGGGAGTTTCTCCCACTGCTGCCTCAACCCCCACAGGTGTTTTCAATCAGATGCTTTGAGATTTCATTTCCCTGCACTGGAACCCTGGGTTGTGCGGTTTGTCTCACTCCCCAGTTGTTCTTCCCAGTTTATCTGCATGCAAATGTGGGACCATCCAGTCTGCAAGTCGCCACCTTGTCCGGTCCTCCAGCCACCGCCTTGCTATGAGTCCTCTCCACCGGCTGCCTGTCTCTGCCCCTCCTACCAGTCTGAATGAATGTTTCTTAACTCCTTGGTTGTCAGACATTGTACAGTTCAATTTTCTGTCAGTCCTGTTATTTTTTGGTTTTAAATTTGCTGTTTTTTTTTTCTTTTGATTGTGTGAGGAGGTACAGTGTCTCCATCTTGGCCAGAAGTCTAAATTCAAATCTTATAAAGTATGTTTTATGATAACCATTTGTTCCAGTGATGTTTCAAAGATATTAAATAACTATTCTGAGGACAGTGAGCTAGTTAGTGACAGAGCTGGAAATTTGAACCTAGGCTTGGCTGATTCTGACACTTATGTTTTTTCCCAAACCATCTGCTTTTCAAAGTCATGACAATTACTGAAAATGACACTGAGGTATATTACTAGGAAGACAACTATGTTTATTATCCAGTACTGATCATCTTAAAAGAACTGTTTGCTAAGCTTTCTTCCAGGTACAAGGGTAAATGATGTAGAATATAGCAATCAAAGTTGAGGTGTCTCTGCCCTCATGGAATTCATGAGCTAGTGGGAAAGTTGAAAAAGAATACTAACAATTACAAACATATTGGGCATTGACATCCTTCAAGGTCAAACTCTGCAAAACTGTATTAGCAAATTTAGCCTGTGAGTTAGATTAATAAAACCAGTGCTGAGGAAAAATACCAACTGGGGACCCCAGAAAATAGTGGTAACTCTCAAACAGTATAAATTTCTTGGAGGATGCACAAGGAAATAGGAGAAACTTCACCAAATGAGCATTGTATGCCCTACCCATAGTGCTTTTGATAGCTTGTTGCGGCTGGTAAAAAGACATGTGGCTCATGGTAGATGACCAGGGATTATCGACAGTGAAATGTCCAGACACCTGTGCCCAATGCTGCCACCACCTTAGATAGCTTGGCCACAGTTCTCACAGTGAGCTGTGCTGTCCTGGACTCAGCAAGTGCTTCTTTCAGCATTTCCAGGGTGCTGAATCACAAGATCAATTTCCCCTCATGTGGGAGGGGTGACAATGGACCTTTCAATCTTCCTCAAGGCCACGTGCACAGATGTGCAGTATCTGGAGATCTGTCCATGTTCTCCATTCCCATATCAGCAAACGGGGCTCATTACATGAATGACATAATGTTGACATGTGAATGCTTGCCTCTGCCACAGGACACTCTGCAGGCTTTGCTGGAACATCTGTGAACAAGAGGATATGCAGTGAATCTCACAGGTTTCTGGGATTCCTTTGCTTGGATGCCTCTGACTTTATGCCACCTGGAAAAGAAAAGACATTTATGGGTCTGGGGATCAGAAGAACATACCACCTTTGAGAAGGCAGCAATACTAGAGAAGCAGATTGAAGCTCTGGGTCTCTTCCAGGCAGGGCTACCATTTGAGTGAGATGTGTCTATGACTCCAGAAGGTAAAGGTCACACTCTGTGGCAGAAACCACAGAAAGTGGGAGTACCTCAGGACTTTGGTCCCAACTCTGGAAGGAACAGAAAGCCGATATACCCCACGCCCCGCCAGGGCAACAGCTTCTGTCGTGTACACAGTGCTCTTCCAGGTAGAGCCTCTCATGAAGGAGCAGCATATCATGTTAAGAACTTCCCTGTGTATTGTAGGGTAGATTGAGAGTTTTTCCATCAGATCATCTCTGCCAAGGCTCAGACTCCCACCTGACTAAGTGGCATGCCCATCTGCAGCAGGGGAGTACCCTGTCCACCAGCACTCACACACGCTTATGTTGAGAACAAAAAACCACTCTAAACAGAACCAACCCAACTGTACCAGGGATATAGGATGGATATTACTGGAACTGTTCAGTTATGCTGTCCCATTAAGGGATAGACACTGGTTTAACTGGCAAGGTATTTATTGGGTAGTTCCAAATGGGACTTAATGTTTGGGTGGCACAAATTTTTGGCCATGGCTCTCATGTAGGGGGTCGGACTGCTGCACTCTGGGTTTTCACTAGACACAAGACAGATCTGACCCATAACAACAAAAGTTACCTACCTCACTCTCCTCAAGTCTAGATGGGCATGTTCTGTTTTCTACTGGTGCAGTCTTTGTCATCTCCCACATCTGCCACAGTCCTTGTCCCCTCCATTGTCCTGGAGGATGTTACAGTACACATAGAGGCCCTTAGTACATTCACCCAACAACTCTTGAATGATAGCCAGTAAGCCTGTCCTTATTGAACACTGCCATTTCTCTACTGAAAAAAGCTGTACTCCAAAATAGGGTGGCCCTGGACATTATTACTGCCTCACAAGAAGACTCTTGAGCCATTATCTAAGCAGAATGTTGTGTGTTTATACCCGATGACTCTGCTAATGTATCACCTTTACTAAAACACACGTATAAAATACAAGTGAACACCCTGAGTGATACTACTCCCAGTCTAGGGACTGCAATAAATCAGTGGTGCAGATCATGGGGCTGTTGGTGGAATACATTGTTACTTATTTTGGGAATCATTATCTTAATCTGTTTTTTCTCTTCCTTACATTGTTGCTATGGTATCTGCTTCTAGTGCAACTAGAGAGCTGCCAATGAGCCACGTCCATGCTAATGAAACTCCTTGCTCCAGGCACATTGTGGAAGGAGGTGAGGGTGGGGGAGTATGTAAGATTGTAAGAGCCAGTCACGAGGAGTAGTGTCAGAGGAGGTCATCAGGAGGACGTGACCTTCCAGCAGCCCCCAAGCTATCAAAGGCCCTCATCCCCTCCCCTATCCTTGGAATGTGTGTTCTGCTTGCCTTCCCTACATCAGAAATTGTCTCAGGGATACAGTCTTGAGATTGTAAGGTGTTGCCGAGACCATATGAACAGCGTACATGACTGAACCTCTTAAGGCTGCTACAAAAACTTTTAAGATCCCGGTGGGCAGGTGCAGAGATTTACTTGTACTGCGGCTGCTCAGTATAAGCCTTGTCAGTTCCCTTGCTTGTCAAAACTGCCACCTACCAATCTGCAGTGGTCTACCTCTTTTGTCTATCTCTCTTTTACCTCTGTGTATGGAGCCCAGTTTGGGGTTTTACCCAGAGAACTCCAGTGGTTTTGGACCAACATAGCTATACTGCTAAGTGGTCTTGATTTGAGATTCTCTGGATGAGTCTGGGGCTTTCTTCACATGTCTATTGGCTTTGTGTTTCCATGGCTTTGAAATCACTGTTACATTTTTGCTCATTTTTTCTTGGGTTACAGGTCATTTTATATGTTCACTTGTGAAGTATTTGTTCAAATGCCGTTTTTTTCTCTTTTGGGGTGTTAATCTTCTTGTCGATAGGTAGACGTTCTTCATTTTTTTATACCTTTATGAAGTGTTGTGTGATTGTAATTGTCTTCTACTTTTTAAAGTTTCTTATTTTAATGTGGTTGAATTCATCTATTTTTCTTATATGGCTTCTGTAATATTTTGCTTAATACTGCTTTTATAATTTTTTTGTGATACAAGGCTTTCGGGACATCTTTTGTTAATTTACTTGTTTATTATGATTTTTGTCAGAATAGTATTTAGAGTTATTTTATGTATTTATATATGTGAATATAAATTAAATCACGTATTTTCCTCACTCTAGATTACCAGTCCAATGATTTGCAATTACATTTATTAATCTTTTTATAAATTTCCAAGTTAAAAAAACACTCTGGGTATCTGGAAATATAAGTGCTTGTATCAGTTATATCCTATCTTTCCATTAGAGATTAGTTCTAGTGTCCAAATAGGAAAGGAACTTTGTGAGCATCAGCCTTCCTAAGCTTTGGTTTAAGTCATAATTCTGAATGTGCTAATAACTACTTTAGCTAAAATCTATGTACTTGCCTTTATGTTCTAGGAGGGTCAGATCTGTGCACAAATCGATTTGTGAGGCTAAAAGCTGCTCTTGTGTAGAGAGGTACCAACCACCAGGATCCATTTCAAAACACTGCTTCCTCTTGCCAAGGTCAGTGGCTATCACCAAAGTAACCAGAGAATGCCAGTGTCCTCACTCTCCAAAAGACTGTTTATTTTACAGCATTAAATTTCAGCCCTTTCTTTCTTTCAATGATGGAAAGATATATATTTTTGTTTGTCATTATAAGAAAAGATTACTACCTTTCTATGAGAAGTTTTGATAAAATTAAAAAAAAATTTTGCCTAGAAAAAAAACAATTTTCTCTTACAGCAAGTTTTATTTTCACAGAAGTTGAGAAAATGAATACAGTATCTCCGGTGCGGGGGCGGGGTTGATTTTCTCTGTACTTTCGCTGCTTGAGTCCTGACCCAGGTGTAGGAGTATCTTCTTTACTTACTCATTTAATTTACTGAGTATACTTAGTGGTCAGCCTTTCTCACCTTTCTAAAGGAGCACTCATTCACACTGCCCTCAGTAAATGTAATCGGGCTAAAACCGTAGAATGAAAGGCATTTGGAAAGGAGCAGGCAACCTCATGCAGAGCGGGATGAAGCCACATATGCTTTGGATAGAACTGAACACAATCAGTTTAGTTTTATTTTAGACATGAGCCCCAAATACAGCCCTTTTGACCTGCATACTCCAACCCAAATGGCAAACCAAGCATTCATGAAAATTTAATGGTGAGGAAATTAGTACCTTCTTATGTTTCAGACTGTGAAATGGCACCAGAGAGCACTTTCAGCGACAGGCAGAAGTGTGTGGATGCGCTGGACCACACCTGAAACATTTGTCTCTTCAACCTGTCATCTTCCTCCAAGTCAGCCGGTAGCTGCACCGTTTCTGACAGGACACCTCCAGGATGCCACCCAAGAAAGGTATTTTAAATAAAGACCTGCTTGTAGAATACTCTACCTTTCTTAGAGATTGAACGCTGAAAAGATTTTTTACACAATTTTTGTTCCCTTTTGGGGGCTTTTTCCTTTGGATTGTGTGTGTGTGTGTGTGTGTGTGTGTGTGTGTGTGTGTGGTTAGAGTTTCTTTCCTAAGAAATTAGGAAGAGATCAATATTTCTTTATCTACTTTTCTTTAATGGACATATGATTTCACCAACTAGTATTGCTCAGACTCATCTTTCATTTAGGGAGACAATGGGGAAAGCAAAATACCCTAAGGTTACAATGCAGCAACTCAAATTCGGGGTTCAGTCCATAACAATGACCTGCTGTGAGATCGGTGTGTGGGGCAGCTTGGTGAAGGATACTGTTTGGTGAAGCAGCAAACTGTTCTGCTTCAGTTTGTAATTAAGTACAGTTTGAACTAAGTAAAGTGGAAAAGGAGAGGAAAGAGGATTAAGGCAGAGCAAGTGAAGAAAAGAGACATAAAAACCTATTGGGGGTATTTATGTGAAGGGGTGAGCAACACAATTTTGGTCGCTGTGACTTGCCTGCCATTGGGGTGCATTTTGGCACTATAGAGATAATATGTGACATGGTCAGATATCATTTTGTGACGCTTCTGCAGCTTACACTTGGATCTGCTGTCAGCCTCATGTCAGTCCCCAGAAAACAAACTGGTGAAATTCTTAAATATAAAAAACCTGGAAAAGCATGTTTACTTTTCAGCATAGAACTTCTAATCTAGGTGGTCCTGGTGCCGTCATCCCTTTATCTGGTTTATTTAATCTAAGAATGGAAAGTGGAGACAGACCACACTTAGAGATAGCCTACTCAAGTAATCGGCTTCAACCCTGTGTCTTGGGAATCTGAGAAGTACCCTATTTAATATGCTTAATAATATTATTGACTTCAAACATCTAGACAGTCTTAGGGATATCATTATCAAAATAGGTAACAAAACAGATAACAAAAAACAATCCCTTTTTTGAGAAACACTTTCCAAAGAAGTTATTTGAAATAGCTTTGGGCTGTATATTAGCTTTTAACAGGTGGGGTTGGTTTTCCTCTACTAAGGGCAGAGTTCAAATCTTATATAAGATGTTAAATTTCATCACCTTTAGGATTTTCCATCCTGAGGTCCTCAAGCCCCTCAGGCTATTTTGGTAGTGATGGTATTGGAGGGCTGTTTTTAGATCTTTAACAGTTCTTTAAAAACTTGTAGTAAGGCTGTGCAGATTATTTTAATGCCAACTGTCTCATTAAAATGAAAAGATTGGAATTGGTTATTCTTGCTGTTTATTAATGTTGTTTATTATTTATCATTTTTGAACTTATTGAATTAACAACAGTTCTTTTAAAGTTTAATTGGCTTATTTTGATTATGTATAGAATATGTTGTAGGAATGTGTGAATTTTAGAAAAATATCATATTAAATGATACACCAACAAAAACACAGTATCCCACCACAAATAGATCACTATTGACATTCAGGTACCTTCTTTCAGACTTTTTCTATGAAGGCTCTGTTTAATTTATATCTAATAAAATGGATATAATTAATACACAATAAATGTCATTTTTCAGACAATGCTTAAACTTTACGAGAAAGAAAAATGTCAGCATTGCTTGCTTTGGTTACATAATATCATAGTGTCATATCAATAGCTTTCGTTATGAAAGTGTATTATATGCCAGGGTCCGTACTCTGTGCAGTGATGAGTTACCATGATGGCTAGATGTGAAGTGGTCACAAGTAGTATCTTACCGTGATGTCTACCACTTTCAACAAGCTGTGGTGTGACATAGTAGGTCAACTAGCTGGTGTTTTGCTCAGCATGTTGAACTTCTCCAGACCGGACACAAGGAAACACTATTTCTAGAGGTAGCCCATGAAGAAATTGAAGGAAGGTAAATTTGTATGCCTGGATCTCTCCTGTCTCACCCCATGGAGAGTTAACACCACACAGTTCTGAGCTGTGTTATTCAACCTCTTCAATGGATCATCTCTGTGAGATGCCAGATAACACACTCTATGGTGTGGCGTTCTGTTCAAGTCTGCAAGTGGCAGACTCCCTAAAACTCTGGGCTTGCAGGTAGTCTATTCTGAGCTGCTCCTGGCATTTTAAGAACAAGCGATTGATTAGAGCTGGGATGCGGTTGGAGCCACAGGAAGGAAGTGTTTGAGAGAATTTGATGAGTGAAGCATATGAGATTTGTGTCTGATGCACAAAAGAAGAAAACAACATGGAACATAGAACTACTAGGACTTGGTGAGATTGAATACAGGAAGATGAGGGAAAGGAAATTGTCACAAATGACTCCCCCAATTTTAGGCTTGGTCAGCTGAGTGGAAGGAAATTCCAATAAATAAAACATAGAGGCAGTGGGGAAAAATGTTTGGTTGGGGTATGGCTTTATTATCTGCAAGGTATTTTCTGGAGCTCAGGAGAGAGGTGGGAAATGGTGACAGGGTTTGTGCTTCATCTGAGAGGTAAAATTACTAGAATCACATGGCTTTCCAGGAAGAGTACATAGAAAAAGAAGATAGCCAATAATAGCACCTGGGCAATTTCAGCATTTAGTGATGGGTGGAGGTGGATAAGCCCATGGTTAATACAAAAAGGATGGTTCAGAGGGATAAGAGAAGAAGGACATTGTAAACTCTGAGATACATACAAAATATATGTACAAAATAAAGGTGGCGATCATCACCATGTTTTTAATCTACTGTTTGGCTATATGAATTTCTTTCAACAATGCAAAGATAAACCTGAGCTCTGCTTGTGCAAATTCTTTAAAATTTAAAAATTTTAATTTGCTCAAATGAATGATGCTTTACTACTTTCAAGGGTGAATAGATAGCATTTCTTACAAGAGATAAATTGTGTATCTATGTGTGTGTTGGGATTATAAATTTTCATAGAAATTCACCATTTATTCATTTATTGACTTGTTTACTTTTTATTTCAATCAGTACACAATTCATCTGATGTTTTTATGTGATCTGGGAAGAACGCGATGTGATAATGGACTTCTTAAGGAGTTTATAGATTAATGTGTTCAGTGTGGTACTGAGCAATTATCTAAACAAAACCAGAGTCAAAACATTGCTTTCTAAGCTCGAGTGGGCCTTTAAAATTAGGAACAACAATGCATTTGTTTCTGACTTGGCCTGTGCTTTCAGGATTTCTCTGACATGGATGGCACTTGTTTGGGTTTGAAATGCACACCAATGATAATTAAGGGATGGTATTCTTCTGACTGATAAAGTGTTGACATTTTTACTTCCATTTCTTTCATTCCACTTTTTTGAAGTTTTAATGAGGTATAATTTATGTACAGTAAACTCCACACATTGAAAATGTACAACTTGACAAGTTTTAACAAATGTATACATACTGTGATGACCAGCACAGTAAAAATTTCATTGCTCCCAAATGTTCCTTATGGCCCTTTGACATGAGCCTACACATCCCACTGCCATTTCCTACATACTCACTCCTGAACCCAAGCAATCCCTAATCTTTTTGTCACTAGATTAGTTTGCATATTTTAGAATTTATGTAAAGGGTGACATACAATAAGTACTCTTTGGTGTCTTGTTTCTTATACTTAGCATAATGCTTCCAAGGTTCATCTACATTATTACACGTATCAGTAGTTTGTTTCTTTTTAATTTTTGAACAGTATTCCATTGCATGGATATACTGCAATTTGTTTATCCATTTACCAGTTGATGAACATTACAGTTGTTTTCAATTTGGAATTAACTGGAATACAGCTGCTATGAATATCTGAGTACACATCTTTATGTCAACTTACAGATAAGTATTTGATTAACATTATAAGAATCTGCCTAAAAAAAAAGAATCTGCCTAATTACTTGCTAAAGTGGCTGTATAATTTTAT
Organism: Artibeus jamaicensis; assembly: GCF_021234435.1. NCBI lineage: Eukaryota > Metazoa > Chordata > Mammalia > Chiroptera > Phyllostomidae > Artibeus > Artibeus jamaicensis. The sequence goes on along the minus strand of NW_026522030.1, from coordinate 35,341,202 downwards.
ATTTTCAACAGCAGTTTATGAGGGTTCCAGTGATCCACGTCCTCACCAAAAGTTGATAATGCAAGTGCAAATTGCAAATTTACTATTAATGAGCTATAGAAATGATCCCTAAAAGTATAGTCTTGCAAGTTTACTATTAAAAGTGAATTTCACCTTTTGAGAAAATAGATAGCAGTACTTCATTGCAGTTTTAATGTGCATTTCTCTAATGACTAATGATGTTTAACACATTTTTCTGCTATTTTCTTTTCCTTGTCTCTTCTATTCTTTTTAAAATAATTCTCTTTTCTTACCTTCCTTTGATTAATTATTTTTATATTCCATTCTATCTCCACTATTGCAATATTAGCCATATCTTTCTGTCATTGTTATTTCATTTTAGTGGGTTAACAATATATACCTTTAACTTATCATACTCAGCTTTTAAGTAATGATATACTACTTTGCATATATTTTAGGAACATTACAATAGTATAACTTTACAGTGATCCTTCACCTATTGTGGGAGTTATGTGCCAGAGATCCCCTGCAATAGGTGAAAATCCATGAAGTAGCGGCGTTATATTTATTTTATTAATTATATATATTTTACGGCTTTATAAACCTTTCCCACACTATTATAAACACTTCATACACCCTTAAACACTTTCTATACTCTTAAACCTGCGTAACTTTAAAAACACATAAAATTCTATGTGGGTACTCACCAGTGAAGTATACAGTTGTCCGTCCCTATATCACGGTTCACTCATTGCTTCAGTGTATGGAGGCAGCAATGAGTGAACCTCGAGACAGCGAGGGATGACTGTATTTCTCCCTCCTGTACTTTGTGTTATTGTTTTTGTATACTTTAATTCCATATATATTATGAAGTTTTAACCTATCATTATTATTTTGGCTTTCACATTCATCTTCAAAAGAATGTGAAATAAAGAAAAATAAGGTTTTTGTATTTACCAATATATTCACATTTTCAGTGTTTTTTTCTTCCACATTTCATCCAAATTTGTATCTGGTATGACTTTCCTTCTGCCTGAATAATTAAAAAAAATATTTCTTGTAGTACAGATCTGCTGACAATAAGTTCATTAAAATTTTATGTGTCTGAGAGAGTCTTTACCTTAATTTTGAAAGACTTTTTAATTATGGAAATAGAATTCTAATTGGATTTTTTTTCCTTTCAGTGCTTTAGGTTTCTCTTTTTCATAGTTTCTGGAGAGAATTCTAATAAATTTTTGTGTCACTTTGCTCTGGCTGCTTTTAAGATATTCTAAGTATTATTGTTCATTTTATTTTATTCTTTTAAATGTTTTATTTATTTATTTTAGACAGGGGAAGGGAGGGAAAAAGAGAAGGAGAGAAACATCAATGTGTGGTTGCCTCTCACACACCCCTTGCTCTGGGGGGACCTGGCCTGCAACGCAAACATGTGCCCTGGCTGGGAATTGAACTGGTGACCCTTTGCTTCACAGGCTGGTGCTCAATCCACTGAGCTACACCAGCCAGGGCTTATTGTTCATTTTAGCAATATGACTATGCTGTGCCTTGACATAGTTTTATTCTTCTCTTTTTCTGTTTGGAATTTGCTGAGATTTCTGGATCTTGAGTTTATGGTTGCTATCAAATTTAAAACGATATTGGCCATCATTTTCTCATTTTTTCTGACTCCCTTTCTGGAACTTCAATTTTATATATTTTAAACACTTTATTATCATCCCATATATCACAGATGTCTTTTCATTCCTAAAATCTTGTCTTCCTTCCATGTTTTTTTAAATTATATCTGTGTCTTCAACTTTGGTGCTCTTTTCTTCATCAATATCTAATTCACTGTTCATCCCATCTAGTATATTTCTCATTTCAGATACCGTATTTTTCATCTCCAAAATTTCATTTGCTTTAAAATATATTTTTGGTATGATATTATAAACATGTGGAGTATATTTACAATAGCTGTTCACTGTTATTGTATGCCAATTCTATTATCTGTTATTTCTAGCTTTGTTTCTATTTATTCATTTAATTACTGTCCTTGTTGTGAGGCGTCATATCTCCTATATTTTTGCTTACCTGGTAATTTTTTAATTCATTACTTGTAATGTTGTATTTTACATTTTTGTATTCTGTATTTTTTGTCTTCTTAAACATGTTGTTAGATTACTTCGTGGGATACAGTTAAGTTACTTTGAATTAGCTGGATGCTTCAGAGAGTTAAGTTAAGCTCTGTTAAGGTGAGCTCAGCACAGGGCTAATTTGTTCTAAGCAATAACATTCTGAAGACTAAAACCAATTGTCCATGAACAAGAGGCTTCTCTTCTCTGACAGGTGGAAAACTTGAACTCTTGACTCTCGCGAGTTCCAGAAACTATTCTGCCCACTCTCCACTCATGGTTCTTTCCTGGTCGTGGTAGTTACCACACATGTATGCACCTATCAGTACTCAGCCAAAGTCTGAGAGGGTTTGTTTGCAGATCCCCAGAGTTTTCTTTCTCTGTGGCTCTTTTCTTCCTGGTTGTTTCACTGAACAAATTGTGGCTATGCTGGACTCCCTATAATCTCCCTATAATGAATGTCTCCTCCACTCATTGAGACCACAAGCCTCTACTTGGGTTCCCCTCCCCTGTGTTGCTACCTAGAAATGCTCTGGCAAAATGATCAGGCAATGTCAGGGCTCATAGATTTGCTTTCCTTCTTTCAGAGATCACTGTTTTGGGTTGTCGAGCAATGTCAGAAAATAGATATTTCATGAATTATTTTTTCTTCTGCCATGCACCACCCCTGCCACCAGCATTCCACTCCTATTTGTTCCTGTCCATGGGTCATACATATAAGTTCTTTGGCTTCTCCATTTCCTATACTATTCTTAACCTCTGCCTGTCTATTTTTGTACCTACCAATTATGCTTCTTATTCCCTGTACCTTTTCCCCCATTCTCCCTCCTTCCTTGATAACCTTCCATGTGATCTCCATTTCTCTGATTCTGTTCCTGTTCTAGTTGTTTGCTTAGTTTGTTTTTGTTTTTGTTTTTAGGTTTAGTTGTTGATAGTTGTGAGTTTATTGTCATTTTACTGTTCAAATTTTTGATCGTCTTCTTTTTCTTTGATAAGTCCCTTTAACATTTCATATAATAAGGTCTTGGTGATGGTGAACTCCTTTAATTTTCACTGTCTGGGAAGTACTTTACCTGCCCTTCCATTCTAAATGATAGCTTTGCTGGATGGAGTAATCTTGGATGTAGGTCCTTGCCTTTCATGACTTGGAATACTTCTTTCCAGCCCCGTCTTGCCTGTAAGAAGGAAATCTATTTTCTTTGCCAGATTGGGGAAGTTCTCTTTCATTATTTTTTCAAGTAAGTTTTCAATATCTTGCTCTTCCTCTTCTCCTTCTGGCACCCCTATGGTTCCATGCTGGAACATTTAAAGTTACGCCAGAGGTTCCTAAGCCTCTCCTTGTTTTTTTGAATTCTTGTTTCTTCATTCTGTTCTGGTTGAATGTTTACTTTTTCCTTCTGCTGCAAATCATTGATTTGAGTCCCAGTTTCCTTCCCTTGGTTGAAAGTCCCTTCCTTATTTTTCTATATTTCACTTTTCATAGCCTTTAGTTCTACCTCAATTTTGTGACCATACTCAACCATATCTGTGAGCATGTGATTGCCAGTGTTTTGAACTCTGCATCTGATAGGTTGACTATCTTTTCATTGCTTAGTTCTATTTTTGGACCTTTGATCTGTTTTTTTTTCATTTGGGCCATATTTTTTTGTCTTAGTGCACCTGTTATGTTATGGGAGGTGGAGCCTTAGGTGTTCTCCAGAGCAGAGTAACTCACTCTGTGTTGTGGTGCTATATGTGAGCGAGGGATGTGAGAGAGAAGAATGCAATTAGGTCAGCTCTCCACCAGCTTTCAGTTACTTCCCCCAATACCCATAGCAGATTAGGCCCTTCTGGTGCTGATTCCCAGGTGGGTGATTTTGTGTATGTTCTAGGACCCTGTGGGCCTTTTCAGTGAACTCTTCTGTGAGGCTGGGAGTTTCTCCTGCTGCTGCCATTCTCACAGGTTTTTACAGCCAGAGGTTTTGAGGTTTTATTTCCCTGCACTGGAATCCTGAGTTGTGTGGTCTGTTTCACTCCTTATTTGTCCCTCCCAATTTATCTGCATGCCAGTGTGGCATCACCAGCAGCTGCCTGGCCCACCCAGTCCTCCAGCTGCCACCTTGCCTTGAGTCCTCTCCAACCCAGCTGCCAATTTCCGCCCCTCTTACTGGTCTGAAGGTATGTTTGTTCTTTAACTCTTTGATTGTCAGACTTCCATACAGTTCAATTTTCTGGCAGTTCTGGTTGTATTTATTTTTAAATTTGCTGTTTTTCTTCTTTTGTTGTGCAAGGAAGCAAAGTGTATCTACCTATGCATCCATCTTGGTCAGAAGTTTAATATTTCGTATGTCTTATCTGACTTTCTAGTTGCTTAAGGTAAGAGAGTTAATATAGTCCTAATTACTTTATTGTGGCTAGAAGCTAAATTCTAATGTTGTGTTTATAGTATCCTTATGTTTAATTATTCAAGGATTACTTTTAGTTATCATAACTTTTAGGTGATGTAAGCAGGTAAATGAGAATATCTTTTTTTAAAATATATTTTATTGATTATGCCATTATAGTTGTTCTATTCCCCCCTCTTCATTCCCCTCCACCCTGCACACCCCCTCCCCCACCGTTACCCCCTTTAGTTTATGACCACGTGTCTCAAGTTCTTTAGATTCTATATCTCCCCTACTATACTTGTCCCCCCATCTATTTTCTACCTACCATCTATGCTACTAATTTTCTGTACCTTCTCCCCCCTTCTCCTCCTCCCACTCCCCTGTTGCTAACCCTCCATGTGATCTTCATTTCTATGGTTTACTCCTCATCTAGCTGTCCTCTTAATTTGCTTTTGTTTTAGGTGTAGTGGTTAATAACTGTGAGTTTGCTGTCCTTTCACTGTTCATCTTTTTTATCTTCTTTTTCTTAGGTAAGTCCCTTTAACATTTCATATCATAAGGGCTTGGTGATGATGAACTCCTTGAATTTCATCTTATCTGAGAAGCACTTTATCTGTCCTTCTAATCTAAATGAAAACTTTGCTGGATAGATCAATCTTGGTTGTAGGTCTTTGGATTTCATGACTTGGAATACTTCTTTCCAGCCCCTTCTTGCCTGTAAGGTCTCTTTTGAGAAATCAGCTGACAGTCTGATGGGGACTCCTTTGTAGGTGACTGTCCCCTTAGCTCTTGCTGCTTCTAGGATTCTCTCCTTCATTTTAATCTTGGCTAATGTAATGATGATGTGTCTTGGTGTGTTTCTTCTTGGGTCCAACTTCTTTGGGACTCTCTGAGCTTCCTGGGTTTCCTGGAAGTCTATTTTCTTTGCCAGATTGGGGAAATTCTCCTTTATTATTTGTTCAAATAAGTTTTCCACTTGTGGCTGTTCCCCTTCCCCTTCTGGCACCCCTATAGTTCTGATGTTGGAATGTTTAAAGATGTCCTGGAGGTTCCTAAACCTCTCCTCATTTTTTTGAATTCTCGTTTCTTCATCCTTTTCTGTTTGGTCATTTTTTCCCTCTTTCTGGTCCATTCCTTTGATTTGAGTCCCAGTTTCCTTTCCATTACTATTGGTTTCCTGTGCATTTCCATTCATTTCAATTAGTTTAGCCTTCATATGTTCCTCTAATTTGTGACTATAATCAACCAGTTCTGTGAGCATCCTGATCACCAGTGTTCTGAACTGTGCATCTGACAGGTTAGCTATCTCTTGGTTGCTTAGAAGTATTAGCTCGGGGCTTTCAGCTGTTCTTCTTCTTAAACCATAATGTTTTGGTCTGTTCGTGCCTGTTACGTATGAGGAGAGGCGTCTTGATGTTAACCGGGGCAGGGCCACCCAAGTTGCTGGTTTGTGATGCTGTATGTGGGGGTGGGGTCAGAGAGGGAGCAATGGCGGTCCTCTCTGCTCACCCAGTCTACCTCACCACTCACCCCTGCCTGCTTATCCGAGCGCAAAGGTGCGAGTCTGCCGCCCTGCACCAGTCTCTGGGGCCTGCGAGATCTGTCTCAATGCTCGCCTCTTCACTGGTTTATCTGTGTGCAAATGACCAAGTGCAGACAGCCAGTAGCGCCTCTTCCCTGTGTTCCCCCCATAGCTAGCCCGCACCTGGGATCTGCGCCCTGGGCTGCCTGTGTACCACCCGGATCTTTTTTGCCCGACTGGCTCTGCTGCTGGTTTCGCCCCTCTCACCAGTTTAGCTGAGTGGTCTGTTGTTTCTGGACTCCGTATTTGATTTTCTGTGTGGTTTGGTTGTGTTTATTATTGTTTAAACTTTGTTGTTTTTAGATTTGGTTGTGCGAGGGCGAAAAGTATTCCCACCTATGCCTCCATCTTGGTGGAAGTCTTAGAAATTTATTTTTAAGATGAACTTAAATATCTTACATTAGCTGTTTGAATTCTTCCTCCTCTTCTGGTTTTGTTATGGGAAAAAGTCAGTTCCCACCAATGTAGAGATTCGTATATACCAGTACCATTATTCAATTATTCTCTTATCCCCTTGTGTTTGAACAAGCTGTGCACCTTTAATTTTAGTTCATTTAACACAATATTTATTGATTATTGAATATGGCATAAGGTGTAACAGATGCTCCTTGACTTTAAGAGGTCCATGACTTATTTGGAGAAATGAAACAAATACATAGAAAACTTTAAAAAGCAGTGTAAGACCATAATTAGAAGGATGGTTGAGTGTAGGATATGAAATCGAATTGAGTTCTAGAGGCAATATACACTATGTACTTTTTTTCCTTTTTTCATCTCTTTAATCATTTTCTATGGTTCTCTAGTGAACATTCTTCAATTTATCCAGATCATTCCTTAGATGCAGGGCTAAAACACTCAGCAGGCATGAATCTGAATAGTTATGAGCATGTTTGGATGATTACATCAAATTTCTGACTGCTACAGCCCTGTTTATACCTCCCAAACCTGTTTGTGCTGTTATCACTATACCATGTCATTATCTCTTGGCAAGATAAGTAATGGAAAAATGTTTGAATCATGAAGACCCAGGTTTGAATCCTTTCTTCACTTCTTGCAGGCTTGAGATCTTGATTGAGTATGTTAGTTAAGGGCAATTTGGTTAAAGATAACATATTCTACCTTAGCTAGCCTAAGCTAAAAGACAGCTGGAGGTGGGGGACACTCATAGACCCCAAAGACAAGAATGAACAATGAACTTGAGTTTAAGGCTCAAATAGACCAGAGACTAAAGTACTATAACAAACTTTAGAACATTATCTTTGTTTCTTATTTCTGCAAATTTGCTTCATTTTTCCTTCTGGTTACTAATTATTTTCTTTCTCTTATAGTAGACATGGCAGGTAAGGGAGACGTTAGGTGTACCTAAAACTTTTGTTTTCTAAGCCATGTGGGTGAATAAACATGTGTGTGTGTGTGTCAGGGCACAGTTCACATAAAATGTTAGGAAGTTGGTAGAAGAGTTCCCATAAATGTAGAGTAACTGGGATAATAAAATGATGGTTGCACTATAACTAAACATTTCATCTCTTTTAGCATAACTTAACATATATACACAAAAATCATCTATTAATACTAATTCTCTTCTCTTTCCAGTCAACTTTTACTCTGTGTAATAGATAATTTTTACAAGTATATAATATGTATTACCTACAAAGAGAAATATGTGTTGATTTGAAATTATTAAAATATTATTGAATTATTGAAAACAGCTTACATTTTCATAATTTATTAAGGCAAGTATCCATATATTCTTCCTGGACCGAGTGGTTGAAGTGGAAAGTAACTGATTGAGTGATTTGATGATTCTTTGCCCAAGAAGGTTGGTTGTTGGGGTAAGAATTGCACAGCTACAGAGGCGTACCTATGGGAGTTTAGCAAAAGACCCTCAGTGGAATGCACTAATCAAGTCAAAAAACTATAGTGTGGGAGTTTCTGCAGGGCAAAGGATGCTTCTGAAGAATTCATAAGTTTTCCTATGCAATAGCCAAAGGTGGACCTCAACAAGACGTGGTAATCACCTAGTGTAAACAGAAATGCTTAACTTTTTGCCCTTTCAGTACTCATTTTACTACTCCATGCCATGCAAGAGCCAGAAGCCACATCGTGAGTGGAGGCATAAGTTAGGAGAAATGGTAAAAAAGATGCCTCCATTCCTTCCTGCACTGCAGTCTCAGTGCCTCCATTCTTGGCATGAGTGAAAAGGGGGAGATGCTGTGAATAGGATATGAGATTCAAGTTTCAATTTAGACTGGACCGAATATTTTAATATGTTAATACCAGAACATGAATATGAATTACTAAAGTGATGTGGGTCTTATAACTGTAACTGACCAAGAAGCTATAGGATTGGCCTAAAATGTTATCCAGGGCTGGGAAAGTGAAATCTGATGGAGCATGATTAAAGGTAGCCTTTATTTACCCTTTCAACAAAGGATCACTTATTGATGTGAACTATAATTATGGGTAGTAGGGCATATAATATGTTTTGATATAAATATCCAGTTCTTCCTCTTAAGGGAACTAATTAAAACCTTAAAGCAAGACAGCTTAGGAATTTCTTATGGGTGGTATGGCTCATCCACCATCTGTATGCTCCTGGTCTAATCTTAGCTGGCATCTCTATTTGTGATTACAGGGACTTAATTACCTATGACAGAGTTCACAGTTTTTGCTTTCGAACTCAGAATGACTTCATGATGCTACAAGTTTTTTTCTACTACTGAGGGCTAATGGTCTGTCTCATTTCTCAGGTCTGTTATTTCTTCTTGACTCGAGGGTTGTCTATAACCTTTCTGTGTATATTGAAAATGCCTTTCTACCCCCTTGGTGTTAATGCTATCTTTTGCTTAAAGTTGAAACTGAAAATGGGTTTCTCATTTACGTAACACCATGATATTTCATGGGTAATAAATAATTAAACAACCTTCCCAACAATAGTTGCTATTTCTTTTTTTTATTCAACAGCCAATATTGTGTGCAAGTTAAGCTTGTAACCAGCCCTAGCCTTTCTGTGTGGTGATTTCATGAAGTAAAATTCTGTTTCAAAAATACTTCTTTTTCACTGAACTTACTGGATTATAGTCTGGTCAATTCCCTAGTTCTTAAACATCTGGTTGTTCAGAGGCAATGACCAATACATTGCATCTCCTCCCCTAACTCTCTCTGCCTTTGAAAATATGTCTTGGATTCAAACAACAAATGTTTTCCTGCCTCCTGTACTTCTATCTCAACTCTCCAAACACACGAATAGTTTTACAGAGTTTGAAAGTTTTGCTGACTCCTTACAAAAAATTTGCATATAGTTACATATTGGCAATACTAACCTCCCACTCAGAACTTAGAAAGTAAATATATTCTAGTTTTTAATATCTTCATGGCAAGGTTCTTCCTGAAAAACACCTCCTGGACCCTGTAGGAGATACTTGTAAGTTCCAGTCAAAATTATGAAGTAGATTAATTTTTGCTCTCCTGTGGCTTCCCTATATTATAACAACACCATATGATCTAGAATCCATCAGTCTAAAGCTTTCTGTCATCCACTTTTTATTTTAGCTTGCTTTCACCCAGGTATCTGGGAGGAAAATATTAATATATTATTTTTACACTGGAATGTAAATTATAGGTAGTTAAAAGTGTGCTTTTATGTTTTCAGCCATGGCTCATATTACTTCTGATCTTGCCTAGTTCCTAGAGTATCATTCCACTGTGTCTCTTCCTTCATCAGAAAGCTTAGATGGTTTACATTGCTGCCATGTGACATTTAGACTCCTTAAACTGGTATGTCATGGTCTTCTGCCATTTGAACTTAGCCTTACTTTGAACTCATATCTAATCTGAGTTGATCTACATCAGTCCTTGCATGCCCAGTACCTGTTCCAGCCTCTATATTCTATTTTATTGAAATGATCACCTTAGTCTCTCTCAGTGTTTGCTTGTTAACACTCCACCTACCTTTAAGGCTCAGTTGATTGCCACATCCTCTCTGATGATTTTCTGAATTTCCTCAGTAAGGCTTAATTTCCTCATCTTCACACTTTCTGTGGCACTAATTCTTCATCATGTAAATACCTCTCTTCTTCAAGTGCTTTGGAGTGGAGATTTTATGTCTGTCCTATGGATAGTGACTATTTTGTTCTAGACCAAATATTGAGACACTATGCCAAATTATTTTCCCCCAATTTGTGAGTTTCTTTACATAAGTAAAATTTTGCATAAAATTAATTTTTATTTTGTAACATTTTTGTTCTTAAATTCACCAAAATGGGAAAGTCCAAGGATGAGGTGAGCTTGTCATTAATTGACTAATTGCTAAGCTCACTGATGGTTTGCATCTGATGGATAGCAGATGCAAACCATTGGTGAACATTACCACCCTAGGGAAAGTCTACATGGGGAACCAGGCTATAATGCAAGTATTGTAGGCAGAGCCTGTAATCAGAGCCAAAATAGGTTAATAGACATGAAGGATATTTCAGCCAGGTCTGATGGAGCAGTCCAGGTTTACCAACAGGGGGAAAATATGGGAATATCTTGTCTTCTCCAGAATCTGGAGCTCTTTAATGGGACGATGCTGACATCACTTTTTGGGCTCCCCATTTTCTGTGCTTCCTTTTCTGAACACTTCTCTTTCATTCTTCAAGTGTGTTAATACTATTATTTTGGCCACTTATTTGTCTTTGGGAGCCATTCTGTCTCTTTAGCAAACCTTTGTGAAAGCAAGTCCGAGCTCATCTTTTATGTTTTGATGTTTAATAGCACTTAAAGTTTTTGTTTTAATGATATGAGAGGAAAGTGTATTCACTTAATAAACCATGTATTCAACATTTTGTTGCCTTTTAAATAAGGATAAGTAGAAAATTTTGCAATCATATGTAATAGCTAGCAAAATATTTATAATCAGGACTCTTCTGGAAATTTCATGATGTATCACTGTATCACTGATTACACTAGATCTGGGAAAGCAGGGGCATAGCTAACTTTTAATACTATGTATCCCCACAAGAAGGGCTAAGATTTAGTAAACATATTGAAGGAATTGTGGACTATCTAAACAGGTACATGGATAATAAATGAAGTGACATCTCCTGATGCCTGCTTTTTGGTGGATACAAGAAGGGGTAATTCTAGTTCTTATACCCATTTCCTTAATTGCTGCTTTCAGGGGGTACTAGAAAAGAAGGTTGGTGCCAGTACTGTTTTCCTTGGGAGGTTATATGGGATCAAAGGCAGAACTTAAGGAAGTAAGTATATTTTTAGACTTTGTTACTTATTTAGATAGGTTGCTATAGAAAGTGGTGCAAAGATATTTCAAGCGCAGAATATCACAGCCAGGGTGCTTTAACACTGCATTCAAATAACCTGGAGTGAGACGGGTAGAAGCATCTGCAAACTGAAATAAACCACCACAAACTTCTCTTTGGAATTCACAAGTCTGGCAACCGGTGACTCAGGTAGTGGGTCAGGAGGCCTGAATACTTCATCTGGCACCATGATGCCACCTTAGTTTACAGACTTGGGGATTAATCTGACAAGCCTTCGGTGGTTTGCTTTTTAGCTTTTTGTTCCCCAGTGAATTTCCCCTGGTCCATTTCTAGACATAGGTGAGGGCATTCTATGCCTGTTAGCTATCAGCATCAACAGGTAGGAAGAAAAATTTTCCCATTCAGCAATGAGTGGCATTTGCTTTCCCTACTGTTACCGAACAAGAGGAGGTCCGAGGGAGGGGCAATACAATATTTGGCCCACCTAGGGATGCCCAAAACTGCTGTACAACAGGGGCCCCTCCCGACAACCAAAATACTAAAATCTACTGGACCCTTCTGTCCGCCGCCAATTGGAAACACATCTCTTAATGCCAGAGATTTGTGAAAAGGAAACAAAATGTTTATTTAATGCTATTCAGGCCTAATGCCACTACTAAAATATCAGAGTCCTTTAGGTTATACACCTACACCCACACAGCGCTCCCTTCTCCCTCTGTCCCAACTCCGGGTACCGTAAATCAGGAAAAGAGCACACGTCTGTGTTGCAGGCCGCTGGCACCGTCAGCTGTGTCACCGTGCAGGATCTCGAGTTAATCCAGAACTGTGGTACCCTCTCATAGTCCACACTGGCAAGAGTCCTTTGTACCCAGTTCCAGTCAAAGTCTCTGTTGCTTTTCAGGCCCCGCGGCCAAAGGGGGCACCCCAAAGCCGCGTGGGCCTCTTCTACCAAAGCTGCAGGAGTCCGCACTCCACCAAAAACATGTGGCTGTCTTCTTCACCTGGCTGCAGGGATCTCCATTCTGGCCAAACTGCGTGGTTTTTCCCTTTCACCTGGGAAAGAGGGGGTCCACACTCCGCCAAAACCACGTGGCTCCCTCTTTCACCCCACCAACAGGGGGTCCTTACTCTGCTGAAACCGCGTGGCTCTCTCCCAGGCCTTCTCACTCAGGAGAGCAGCCCCTAGTTTCCATCCTGAGTCCTCTCGTTCCATCCTCAGTCCCTGCTAGTTCCAGCTTGAGTCCCTGCTACTCCCTTCTCACTCAGGAGTGCAGCTCCTAGTTACATTCTGAGTCCAAGCCTTTCTCACTCAGGAGAGCAGCTCATAGATCCCATCTTGAGTCCCAGCTACTACCTTCTCCCCTCTGCCTCCTTCTCCCTGGCCCCAAACTTGGCCACAGCTATTTAACATATCTATGAAACCAGTTAAAGGTTATAGATATGTTAAATAACCATTCCTCCGGAGGTTAGCTCCAAAACTGTTGCTATGCAAAATAGCTCTCAATGGCCTGGCTCCATTCTTTCTTCCCCCTGTGGGGGGGGGGGGGTGAGGACATCTTATATGTCTCTCCAATATTCCTATACACTTTGAATTCTGGACACTTTTCTAAATCTTTTTGGGGGGCCCCCCTGTCTGCACCCTGTATCACTACGAAGAGGAATGACTTGTGAATGGCGTTCTGTTTTCTGCCATGGTTGTTTCTCAGTCCCCTGTAGTCGCATCTCTGAATGGAGGAGGCTTGGGTATGGGATGGGCAGAGCTGCCAGACTATATGAATGCTATAGTGAGAAGATGGCAAATTAAAGTATCAGACATTTCAAGAGGAAAGATGTGTAATAGCTCCATTTAAAAGTGCTTTGACAAGGAGGGGTATGAGAGAAGCAGTTAAGGAAAATACAGCAATTTCTCTAAGGAAAGTGGGCAAGAGCCCTGAAGGAGCAGCCTAACCTCTCTGGCAAGTCTCTGTTCCTTGGCCTGTGCCTTCTTTCTTGTGACTTTGCTCATGATCGTCCTTCCTCTTGGAAAAGCTTTCTATAGTAATCCAAAGGCCCAGGGAATCTAATATGTATGAGATTGGAAGGTATTGGCAATATCTTTATGGTTCATTGATGGATCAGTTTATTAATTCATGTGCTCATTTATTCATTCACTAATTCATGCCACAAATATTTACTAATTTCTTACAATTTGCGAGGCACTAAGGGTAAAGAGGTGAGGAAGATCAACAAATCCCCTGCCTTCCTGGAGCTTACTTGCTTGTGGGACAAATAAACAGTGGATCCATTAATAAACAACTGGGTGACATAATGTTCAGTGGTGAAGGGCTATGAATAAAATTAAAGCAGGGTAGAAAAACTAATGGTCACTGGTAGTTTTTCGTTTTTTCCATCTGTCTGCTTTTGCATCCTCGGTGTGGTTGGAGAGACAAAGGAAACTTGTAGTATTGACTTTCAGGTTAGGGCAGCTTCCTTCCCTTTTCCACCCCTGCCATCTCCCTCCCCCTACTCTCTCCCTCCTCCTGCCCTCTCCCTGCCCTGCCCTCTCCCTCCCCTTGTTCCCTTCCACCCCTGCCCTCTCCCTCAGGCCTCTAAGATTTGACCCCTACATTCTGCAGGGTAAAACGGCTCCTTCCCCTTAGTTGCCATTACATTCCCTATAAACACGTATATGTACTACATCCCTTTGCCTACATAAATGAGAAACATCTTTTCTGTTTTCTCATTTTTGCAGTCTTGAGCATAGCTCTTGTCTGCTGATGTTCCTTCTTTCCCTTTGTTTTGTGGGTTTATACTTTTAAAAATTCCTTCACTACCATGTGTAGTTGGATCTTGGGAATTACTGAAGACAGATACCTATGTATAGTTTACCATATTTAAATGGATTTATTCACTTAGTAGCGCAAGCATAACTGGCTTTTCTCTGTGGACCCTGAATATTTTTAATCCTTGCAGTTTTTAAATGGTATATGAGTAATATGGTCATGTAAAAACATCTATTGCTATAAATTCTGACCCCCATCCCCATCTTCCCCAATGGAGTTGTCCTTTCTCCAATTTTACTCTGTTTTTAGAGATTCTGTTGAATTCTCAGAGTTGTCCACAGGAGCCTCCAGCAACTTGTCAATTACAGGTTAGATTTTTCCACCCAGTAACAGTTCACACAGAGGTTTCAGCTCCAATAAGTTGTGATCCTCTGTATCTTCTTGCCTGTCTCTCTAGTTTTGGAGGCTGCAGTTTGCCCTGTGACCTTAACTCTCCGACAGATCTAAGAAGAGTTGTTGATTTTCAGTTTGTTCAGCTTCATTCCTGTTAGGATGAGAGTGACATGTTCCAAGATCCGGACACCCAGAGACTCAGATTAAGTCTGCCTTTTTCATGCAGATTATTTTGATCATTTCAACTCTGGAATATCTCTGTTCTCTCACTTCCTATTCTGGACATTAAAATCAGGGTAATTACATATATTTCTCCATACATCAAATGTTTTATATGTGTCTAGTTTGTCTTCTAGCATGACTGGGACCTTTTGGAATGACAAGGAATATCTTGTTTGCCTTATGGCTCTCCAGATTTTATTAGATTAATATAGATTAAAGTGTCTTCTATATACCAGACACTGCCGTGCATATCTTATTGATTTAATTGTTACAATATTCCTATGAGATTATTTTATTTCCATGATTTCTTGAAATGGGCACTGATGCTCAGAGAGGTTAAAAAGAGGCCTGTGAGAGCTAGGATTTGAGCCAAGATCCATTTGATTCTAAGAACGAGACATTGCTCCTTCAACTAAGCTATACAGTCCTTTTTACTGTTTAGTTTGTCTCCATAGACACTAAGTCTATTCTTGTTGATTCAGTTACTTAATGGATAAATTATTGAACAACCTTCTACTCCTGTTCTCTTCTCTTTAAAATCAGGTTCACGGCAGGAACTCGATCCAAAAATAAAATAGCCAATTGAGGTCTCTTAATTTGGCAACTAAGAGAAAGTAGAGTTAATTGACTAATTCCTTCTCCCATCACTTCTCCTTAAATTTCCAGAATTTTCCAGAAAGCATTTTCCTGAGCTCTATTACAAGCTGGAACATTTTAGCCACTATTAAAGAAACTACTGTTAATATTTTATGAGTTTACTTCTTCCTAACACTGTGATAATAAAATGTTTTTTGCTAAATATTGGTTGGTCTTTTCCTGTTTCTTTTCCATGATGTTTTATAATTCAAGCCTTCTTTATGGAGACATGGGGTATGTTTTATAACTGTAAGGGTGAGCAAAGAAGAGTTTGCGTGAGATCCTAGAAGACATAGCTAAACAGTAACCTGTGACTTTCTGTAGCTTTTCCTTAAAATTTTTCCTCACTTTTTGTCTCCCTAAATCTCATTCTTTAAAACAAAAACAAAACCCAACTTTGTCTTTTGAATGACAATATACACTTAGTATAATTATTTGGAAAAAGTAGAAAAAGTCTAAAGAAGAAGAAAATAATTTCTCAATGTCTCATTATTTAGGTAAGACTGTTAACATTTTGGCATATTACATCTCAGTCTAGCCCCCTCTTCATTTGCTTAAGGCTTTTGTTTTAGACATATCTTATAACATAGAATTTTTATAAACATTTGTATGCTATGTATAATAGACATGTCGGCCTGTCATTAAAATACCACTTCTATTTATTGGATTCATAGTTAATTGATGAAATCATTCCCTCAAAATTAGTAATTTGTGGAGGTGGTCAGGTGAGAAACCAAATAATAAAGGGATGAGGAGCAGCCATGGCTCTTGACTCATGTTTTTCCCCCATGTGACTGAAAAGAGAGAAAACTTAGATACCTGTAGAACATTTAACATGAATAGATTTCTCATTTGATCAAGATGGAGTAGAGATACTGAATTTGTTTTTATCTAAAACATATAAAAAACTGGACACAATATATGAAGTGATTGTTTTTAAGAATTTATACCCCAGACATTAAAGGATAGTGACCTCTGAGAGAAGGAAAACAAATGAGGTGACCCCACCATTGTTTCAGCTGACTAAGTCTCCGGGCTTAGTCACATTGTGTCTATACTAGAAAATTTTTTATTACAAATGTACTTCCCATAAGATTTCTCTTACATGGCGCTATTCTGCATCTTGATTGGCTTTGTGGTTACATGACCATATACATTTATCAAAACTCAGAGCACTCAAGACAAATGCCATATGATCTCACTCATATGTGCAATCTAACTCATATTTCCTTGAGAATATCAAAGTTCTATGTTTTTTTTTTTAATTAAGTCATCTAAAAATGGAGAATATAAGATGTATCCTATTGGCTGTTATAAAGAGGCAATAAGATCCAGCCTCGAAAATTTGTAGTTTACATATTTCTGAACAAACAAACAAACACACTGTAATAAATAAATATAAAATGGCATTTATAATTGTATCCAGTGGACTGATTGGATGGGGCTAGAGGAGCTAATTTAGTATCCCTGGAAAGAGGAAATGATAGCTTTTCTGTGATGTTGACAGTGGTGTCTGAGAGAAACAGACAAATTCAAGAATGTAACATCAATAGGGCTTGGAGATAGATTTGAGATGACTTCAAGCCAAACTTCAGTTTTATAAATTATTAGCTCTGCTAGTTGAGGCTGTTTACCCATGTCTAGTCCTTTAGTCCTCTGATTCCTTATCTGAAAATGGGAATAATAGTGCCAACTTTACATGGGTTTTGTCAGATAAGAAACTATTTCATTTAGGGCCAAAACAAAAGGCTATTTAGGACCGTTGGGCCTACCCTTCCAGAAGGAGATGATTGTTGAGCCTAGTATATTCTCTGACCCTGTGAAAACCAGGACAGGGTGCAGACATGATGTGTGTAGCCAATCAACATACTTTAATCACATTTAATTTCACAAAATTTGCTTCTAATGAGCATTACTCTAATTAAGAAACCATCTGCTGTTAATTCCAGATAGAGATGGCTGAAGTGCTTGTGACTAGTCTTTCAGATTTAAACATCCATTCTAATGGTGTGGATTACTAGCTAGAGTACTCAAATGTTAACCAGCTGCCCTTAGCATAGAAATTAACACCACATTCTATGTGAACTATTTTGATAAAATTACAGACCATATTCAAATGACAGGTTTAGTCTTATTGAATAAGATAGATTGTGTCTGTGGGGAAAAAACTGAAATGGGTCGATGGGGGGTGGTCACAGTGATTACCAATTCATGAGGACACTTAGAATTCAGAACTCTTTTTCATTAACTGATGACAATGTTAACTGATATTCTTAGCTCAGTAGCAAATCCTACAAGTGTAATTTTCCCCAAACAGCTAAAGAGCCAAAAAAAAAAAAAAAAGATTTTTTTAAGTTAATGGCTGCTTTGTCTTTTTATCTAGAAAAAACGAACTAAATTATGTTATTCTTCTTGGTGCTATTACCATTTTGTCAGGAAGACAGGTCTCCCAAATTTCAGGAAATTGCAAATTGAAGTCTTAAACCACTCTCATTTTCTCTGGCTCTGTCTTCTTGTGCAGCCTTTTTCTCACCATTCTGTCTTCTTCCAGACGCTGCTGTGCCCTCACTGCCTTTTGTTCTTTAGAAGACACTTATTAACATTTGCTAATGTATGTTAATGAGCAGTAATTAGCATCTTCTATGGGAACAAAAGCAGTGTAAGGAAGGATGGTGAAGACTGTACAGAGTTCAACGGGCCGGCTTCCTGCTCCTTTGTGCTGTAGGAACAATTGTCTTCTTTCAGTCATTTCATAATTCTTTAGTGTTTCTTTGTTTCATTTTGTTTGTTTAGCCATAAATCCTGACAACCAACCTTCGTGACTTGGAATATCGCAGAAATGTGTTGGGGGACAGAAAAATCCCTTTTTGTTCTAAGTAACTCAAGGATATAAGCATAGCTGCCGAGGTTTTATAACACGTTATTTTCATCTGGTTGTTATTTTGGTATCCTATTACTATAAAAGATTCTAGCCACAAAAACTCACATGAGAGAATGTATTTTCATTTCAGCACACTTATTTACAGTGGTTGCCCTTTACGGTGATAATTGCAATGTAAAGGCACACACCCTGAATATATATTATGACAGCATGGTTAAATAAGAAATGTCCCCTCCCCCCAAATAATCTAAATGCAAAGAAAAAGCAAGAATCACCACTACTTTCTTGTAACCACGGAGAGCTCTAAATGCCTTTGTAAATAGCTATTTATTTATTAAATATGTATAGTTAAAAAAAACCCAACCCTCCAAACCACATAGAATAAAAGCTGTTTTTATTCTTTCTGTAGACCAATGGTGTCATAAAATATCTAATTGCAGTTTCTCACAAGTATTCCAGTATATAATTCACTATTTGAAGAACTACATTTCAGCATTTTATACTATTCCAACTCAAGGGTGGTAGAATTTGGAAATATACCAGCTATCCACTTTACTCAGCCTGTGTTTAATTTTAATTTTATGTACAATATAAAACAGAAGGGAAAAAGTGCAAAAAAACTTAGTGTGAATTCTCTTTTCTTTCTTTTTATGCATGTAAAAATGATTTTTTGTTGTTGTAAAGGGATAGATGAGGGTATTTTATTTTGAGTGGATCTTTTCTCTCTCTCTTTCTCTTTCTCTTTGTAGTAAAGAATGTTTCTCTACAGAATTCATCCTGTTCCATTTGGCAGCTACAGTACTTTATATTGTGTTTTTAATAAAGTGGGCATCAACAGCCATTTATTCTCTATTTCTTAAGGGGTCAGAACTTCAAAAAATAAATTAACCTATAAGGAAAAACACTGTAGAATGACAGCTACTACAGCAGTTGTATTTCTGGCCTGTTCCCCTCTTTGGGTGGGTGAGTCTTACCAAAAGTCAAATTATCATTCTTTTCTTGTAGTCTTATTACCACAGCAATTTAACAGAGCCATTTAGTACCACCAACATATTGTTATTTGAAAATTCGACCAACCTTTTGATATTTATTATTATATTACAGTGTTTTTGAATGTATGTGCCCCATCGTTTGTTTGTTCAATGGTCTTAAGAACAATGTTTGCACATCCAGAAAGACTTTCAGCCTTGGTCTTTCCAATCAAACCTTTTCCCCTGGCTACCTTGATGATATGAAAGGGCAACAATTTTATCTGTGTTTTCCATTCCTGAGGATTTTTTAAATGTCCTGTAGTTTATAGGTTTATTAAGGTAATTGATTGATATAAGAACTAAATAATTAGTCTTCTTACTCAAGGCCTCTAAAATATTACACCGAGTTCCATACTTTCAAGAGCTCGGATTATTATAAACAAATATCATGGGTGTCTTCTTGTCCTTACCAAAAAGTAGCTGAAGGGGATCAAAGTTTGGCCACACTGAAGCTGCCTTTTACGATATTGGTTTCAAGCTATTTATTAAGAAATAAAAGACTCAGAAAAAACATTTGACCCTCTCCCTTTCTCCCCTCACCCAGAGAATCAGAGAAAACCCCACTTCAGGGAAGAAATTTTAGGTTTTAGCCTAATTTGAATGAAATATGGTAAATAGGAGGGCTTCAGGGAGAGGCCTGTAACCTAGAGACCACCCATGTCCCATTGTTTCTGAGTCGTCTGGCAAGAATTCGCCTGCCACGCATGTTCTGCTCTTCCTCAGCTGTCTGTAAGTCTCCATTCTCACTTCTGAAATCTAAGACCTCACTTCCTCCTTTTATCTTTTGACTAAATAGTCCTAATACCTAGTATCGCATCACTGTCTTTGGAATTTTCATGTTATTATGAACTCCCCATGTGCACTATTAAAATTTGATTTTCTTCTGGTTTATTTGTCTCTGTTAATTTGATTACCAGCTAAGCTAGAAGAATTTAGAAGATGGGAAGAAAAGTATCATTATTTTTAGCCTCCATATAGCAAAACTAAAGGGAGCTGCTGAGTTGAACTGAATCCAGTTTAATGTCTTGCTAGGTGTTATACTTAAGGAAGAAATAATCACACCCCATCATTTTTATTAAATTTGTAGAGAGTTGCTTTGGTTCCCTACTTCATGTCCACCAATAATAGTGTTACCATAAATTAATGAAAGCAGAATGCTTGAGTATTCTCTACAGGGGAGATGCTACCTAAATATAGTTTGGCGTTGGTATCCAGTATCCAAGTGGTTTATTGTTGGAAACTTCTTTGTGGCTAAGTTTATTCATTTCTTTTAAAATTTGAATTGGTTTAATTTCATTTTGGTTTTAGAAAAGCAGAATATCTAATATTCTGCTCATATAGCCAAAATATTCTTTTTGGCTATAGCTTATTATATAGCTCATAAATCCATCAATCCATATATATCTACATATGTATATTTTCTCCATATCATAATCTGCATCACCATCATCATTATCATTGCCATAATCAAAACTATGGTATCAGACCTAGAATTTTTAGAGCGTAAAAGTCAGACTGTGTCTCTTCATAAGGGTGCTATATTTAAAAGAGATTTAAAAAAATAATAGCTTCTTTTTCATAGTTTTATTAGTCTGTCTCCTCTCTCTTTTTTTCCTTGAAGGGAGAAGTTTCATATTTTTGTTAAGGGCCTTATAACTCTCCTTCCTTAAAGGATGAGGTAAATTTGACTTTGGAATACTATCATAAGAGAAAGGCACTTTGATTTTGTTCACATTTTGTAGCTCCTTAACTGTTAAATTGTTAAAGGAATCATTTATAGAAGAAATAGCTGAAGATGACCTAGTTTTAAACTCAAGGTATTTCTAAAATATGAAATACTATTTAGTATATGAATTTAAAATTTACAATATTTTATGTTTTTAATAGTTATTTACATAAGCATAAATATACAAGTACATAATATGTGGCAAAGACAATATTCAGCTTTTGACTTTGTATTTAGCTTTACATTTGTATTTTTTTCTATCATTTACTAAAATTCTCACCCCATTTTTGCTCTTTTACTTTCCTTTCTTTGCTACATTCTTTCCTTTCTCTTCTTATATTTTCCCATCCTTTTTTTCTCTGTTTCCTTCTCCCTTCTCCATCCATCAGTCCCATACTTTTGAACTGCTATACAGTGGACACCATATATATATATATATATATATATATATATATATAGTGTACATATATTTATATACACACATGGGGTATATTAGTGAGTTGCCCCATCTCTTATCAAAGTCTCAGTAAAATACCAGAAATGACAGTGATAAAATGAAAGAATGTATAATTTGTGTTGTTTGATTAACATTATAGAAGGTTCATTTCATAACCTACATCTTCAATTTATCATTTTCATTGGATCTTTCCCAACATTCTAGCTAGCATAACTAAGGGACTCCTATTCCTCACTGCCCTTTCTCTCTTAAAACCACTCAAATTCAGGCTTTTGTTTATACCAATTCACTAAATCTATGCTTGTCAAAGTCATCATCGACCCCCGTGTTACAAAATCCAATCGTATATTTCCAGTCCTCATAATACTTGATTTAGAAGTCTAAGACATCTTTTTGATGCACATCACTTGCCTTCCACAGTCTCCCGTGTTCCTCCTACATCACTGATTGTTATTTTCAGTGTCTTTGGTTGGTTCTTCTTGTCCTCTCAACTTTGGAGTTCTCTTTTCTGCTTTGTTTACATTCTTTTTCCTGGAGATCTTACCTGGTCTTATGGCTTTAAATGTCATTAAAATGCTAATAACTCCCAAACTTATATTTACTGCCCAGGCTTTTATTCTGAACTTTAGACTCAAATAGGCATCTCAAATCACACGTGTGAAATTAAACTCCTGATCTTCAACCCGATCTTCCCACTTATACTATTCTCCCTATGGCCTTACTGTCCCTTTTTCTTATAAATCTATCCTTTCTTATAACCCAGGCCAAAATCCTTGGGTTGGCCTCGATTCTTCTTTTCTTCTCACATACCATGTCATACCCCATACAGATGACAAGGGTTTTCCAGCTAAAATTTGGAAATGTCCTTGTTACACATAGAATAATATTCCTCTCAGGGCAATTTAATCTGAGGTGAAAGGTGCCCTATTTATATGGAAGGGGCTGACATTAACATTTCCTCATACACAAAAAAGTACCCTGAAAAAAACACCCAAAATCCTAATAAACCTAACTAATGTGTTCTTGCTATAATGAAAGTAAGATAAATAAGATACTCATAACTCATAAAACTCACTTTACGAGTTGTATGAGTCTTGCTTTAAAATAGCAAGACTCCTTAAAGACAGTTGTATTTTCTTCTACAGTCTACAAACTCCCATCCCAGATCATTTTGCTCTGTAGTCTTTTGTGAGGATACAATAAATGCTAATGGAATAAATACATTTCCAGTTTCTAAAGTAATAACCTGGTACTACAAACATCCTGTCAAGAGTTAAATGTGAGTCAGGGAAACAGGCATTATCATTTAACTTTTCCAGCCACTTGGCTACTTTGATCTTTAAGAACCATAAACAACTTCCAGTGCTATAGATTTAAAAAACAGAGCCTGGAAAAAAATCACTTTTTTGAATGATTCCAATGCCTCCGAAATGTGCCCCTGAAACATTTTGCTATTGTTTTGTTATACTGTTTTTTTTTAATTACTGGGTCTATTTGCATGAAATGAGGATCTGGGTTGCCTAGGAGTTCATCTGCTCCTATTGCATATTCCTGCCTTAAATAAGCTTACTTCAGTGTAGTTTTGCTTCTTGCCTCCAACATTTTGACAGGATCTCTCCCTTCTCTTATTCACTGTCCTCCAAATAACTCCCCAGGAGAGAGATTATTTTTAAAGTACATAATCAATAGGCTTTGGGAAGCAGCCAAAGCATGAGGGGGTCATATGATTGGAAATAAACTGCTAGGATTGCTGAGAGAAGGGATGGCAAGAGGCCATGCCCAAAGTTGTCTGAGAAGGGAACGGCAGTTTGTAGCTTACATGTAAGTGTTCTGAATTTCTTTTTCGCAGGCCTTTTGTCTTGGAGAAGTTTCTTAACTTGGTTTTTTAGCATCACTTTGAGCTGCAGGAGATACAGACCACCATTACAGTTGCTTTTCAGGCCAGATAATAGTCCATTAAAATAAAGTCTGGCCTGAGGCTCATAACAGAGTCTTAGTCTCCTGGTCATAGTGCTGCAGTTCAGTTCCTGATGCTGATGATGCTTTTGCTGAATCTTTGAATCAAGAGCAAACCAATTGTGATCACAATAACTATAAAAATGACTCCTTACAGGTCCTGACTCAACTTCTAGGTGAAGGAATGCTATTGAGTAATGAGGGCATCTAATAAGAATATGCAGATAATCCTGTGCAGATGAGAATCATTGTAGGAAAGTCAGTCAGAGGAAGGAAGGGGCTATTTCCTCAATACTCTCTTTATGTCACTTAGAAATCATAGGTCTTTTTTAGTTCTTTACTTGCAGCCACCGGGATGTCTCATCTTATGGAATTTTAAGTTTCACTTAATGGTCATTTAGGACTATCCGTTTTGTACCTGAAAAGATGGTCTATGATTTCAGCCCTGTTTTTTTCTCTCCCCTGTTACCAGAGGAAATTGATTTGATGCTTATCTCTTTGGCTTGGGGTATTTCATTCTGCTGCTTTTACTTAAATATAATTTTCCCTGAATATTTTCTTACATTTTTGTTCATCTAGTATTTTTCTATTTAATTTAATTAACTTTATGTGATCATGTGTAGTAGATTGGTTATCACAAACCTGTGTAATACTTTCTGTGAATTTTTGCTTTGGTATGTTACAGAATAGGCTGTGTGTCAGCCTTTGCTATTTGTCCTTAGCCATTTCTGTATTATACACACTGACCAGACACTGTTCCAAGGCTAATCTTATGCCTTCTAAGGAATTCTTCTTTGACTGAAGAAGATTGGAGGTGACCTTAATTGCAAATAAAAGACCATGATCTATTGTTGAATATAGAATATCTTCTTAGAAGTGTCTGCCTTTACTATTGTGAACTCTCAGTGGTGACATAAAGATCTTTGTGCAGCTCCAGTTACAGCCAGTGACAGAAAGCATATGTTCATTCTCAACAAAAGAACACTTATTTTCACATTGCATGGCTGATGTTGAGTGATAACATTTTTGCATTTTCTAAAGAATTTTATGCAGATGCCTTTTAAAAGCAAAAAGTGCTTTTACAATAATCTTCTTTGTGAATGGAATTTAAACTCCTGGCATGAGATGCTTTTTCAATATGCCTGTCAGGCTCTGAATAATAACCTTTGATGGTGCATGAGCGGAAACAAAACCGGAGGCCATTTCCTGTGTGCACAGTAACATCGTCATCTCATCCACCTTAAATAAAAGTATGACAAAATTAATATTTTATAAGCAAGTTACTAGACTACTGTTTTTAAAGAAATAGGGTGCTGTAATTTTTACCACACCAAGTTGCAGACCATTATCTTCGGCTGACTAAACCCATAATGAATGGACAATGGTTGACAAAGGGAAAAATCTGCCAATTAACATATTTCTCCATATTAATTTGAATTAAAAATTTTATAAAATCTTTTTATGTGCATTTAAAAAACTAGAGCAAAACTAAAAACAAGACAGTTTCAGTATGGCATGAGAGAAAAACAGAAGAAAAGTTCTTTGTGTTAGAAAGAACTGTGATATCTCTTATCTTCACATTATCAAGGTAAATCAAATATTAGGAAATTTAGGATATATCTATAAAATACTTAAAAAACCTATTGAAATAGAAAATATCAGGCTTTAAGTATTTTAAAAGTCTTTTTGATGTTGGTTATCTTGTAAGGATGAAATATTCTCTATTTTAATAAGTTAATTTGATTATAATAACCAAATTGTACATCTGGATATAGCTTTACTAAAAATTCACTTGTCATAGAATAAAATAATTCAGCAAACCTCAAGTCTACTTATTGTAATACAAATCTATTTTGGTTGCATTTATTTTAAATTGAGCTGACAGGCTTATAATTGATATGTTTTGCAAATCCTCAAAGGCAGTGAAGCAGAGAACTTTTTGCACAACAATGTATAAGAAGCTGGAGCTGTGGATCTTTAATAAACATGTTCATTTAGACAAGTTTATGAAAAAGTGTTTTAACTGCACACAAGAACTTTACTAAGAAAATAATAACAGTAAAAAATAGTTACAGACAACTGTACCATTATTTAAAGAGTTACCATGTTTTTTCTTTCTTCAACAGTACAAATCCAAGTGGAGGAGAAAGAAGATGATGATACTGAGGAAAGTTCAAGTAAGTGGGGGTAGACCCCCTGGGATGTGTTTCTTGTGGACTAGCAGTGAGTTCAGGGGGTTCATTCTCTCCTCTTGTGGTATTATGCTGCCAAATGTGAGCAATAGGAGCGTGTGTGGATGCCTTCTGATGTTCTCACAAAAGAGGTCAGCCCAGCGAGGAGAATTTCCACTCTAGATTCCATTCAGTTGGTGCATACATTCCGCCCAGTGTATAAATTACTCATGATAAAGTAGTTGGTAGTCCAGAAAAATTAGCTTTTTTATTTCTGTACCATTTTCCCTGTTAAATTCCTTATCCTAAAACCTTTTCTCTAAGGATGAATTACTACAATGGAACAGATTAATCATTTTGACAAAACTGATCAGGTAGTTCAATTAAAATAAATAATAAATTCTTTTGAACTCAATTCATTGGTATTTTGTCCAAATTGCTCCATTGTTTTTACCTTGTGTATGTTCAACTCGAGAGCCTAGATTGAAACTCCTGTCTACGCATGCAGATGACTCATGGACTGGAACATGAGACAAATGATTATGAGCAAGAGCTTCAGATTTATCAAAACTGAAAGAAAAAGCAGTATCTCAAGAAGACTTCAGTTACAGGACACATCAACATTGTCAATTTAATAACCTGAGCACAACATGAACACCATGTGAATGTTCACAATGCCAATTGTTTTTATTAATTTGGCGTATGCTGTGTGAAAACAGCCCAGAATCTCACACAGATTCTGCCTACCATGGTTTGAGTACTGTAGAGGTGGAAAAATAATTTTCCTTCTACCCTTCTAAGATCCCTGTAATATAAGACAGTCTTAACAAGAGAAAAATAATTCTATTAACACATATAACTTACGTATATGGGAGATACCCAGGAAAAATAAGTAACCCTCTGAGGTGGTTTAGACTTAAATATCATCTCAGTAGGGAAAAGGAAGAGGAATATAGTGCTCTTGATGAGACAGAATAAATGATTTTTAGGAAAGACGAATGGGCCCTTCGAAGAACAGATGGGAAGTATGATAGTGTGTGACAAAGTATGTCTGAATGTGGTGTCTACCTCTGCTCATCTATCCTAGGATGTGTCAGCCTTCCCTGGGGCTGAAACTCCTGGGGAGGGAATTTCTGACAATTGAATTCTTGTTGGAGGACTTGTCATTAGGCTGATAAGAGGAGTTCAGAGAATGCCTCTTCCTGAATTTGCTGCTTTTTAAGTGTCTGCAGCTCAAAGTAATCAATACACCAAAGTGGCATATTTTGGGGTGGTATATTTTGCACTCCAACTGTCATATTTTGAGGTGGCATATTCTGCTACCCTTTAATACTGCATCAAGCCCATTTCAAAAGATAACATTCAAATCTGCACTTAGTAGGCAACTACATTTATTTTTTTAGAATTTGAATATTTGGAAACTAGTTAAAGCATCAAGAACTGCCTTTTCATTCTTAAGTGGTAAAAGAGAAATCAAAACACTTTTCCTCCATGGTAAAATTCTGCAAGTTTAATAGTTCACTTGTAATACAAATACACTAAAATGCAGAGTACTAAGTAGCTGCTTGAGTGCTTGAATTATATGTGGGTGAAATTGTCTCTCAATCCCTATCAAGCTTTGTTCCTAATGTGCCTAATTAAGGCTGGTTAAAATTTTAGAATGCCAGAATGTACAAATAACACACAACATTTGCCACAATATTTAGCCAGTGCAAACTCACTCCTGATTTTGATAAGAGTAGTTTTCAAAGCTTAGTCAAGTTGTCTTTCTGTTCCCCTCTGCTATTAAACTTTAGTGATATAGGCAATGATTTGAAATATCAGTAAAAAAGTTTTTATAAGTACTGTCAAAAGATAAAACATATATGCAGAGGTGAACATATTTAACTAATTAATGAGCAATCGGGTGAGACATTACAACCAATTCAAAGGCAAATCTAAAGAACAGATACATTTGTAGATCAGGAATTTTGAAATGATGTGCAAAAAAAGATGTAACTGTTTTTTTGTGTGTGTGTGTGTGTGTTTTGGTGGGAGAGGATTATTTCTCCACTAAACAGATGTCTACAAACAAGAATTATTTTATATTGCTATCTATTTATCTATAATTTAGAGTTGCAAAACAGCTCCCAAGAATCAAAATAAGATAACACAGAAGGGTATGCTAAAGACAATTTATAATTTTCCATTGAAGTACAATTTTTTCTCTATGAGATATTGATAAATATGATCACATTTCATTTTATAGTAGTTGATTCTACTTAAGAATAAACTTAAGAATATCAGAATTTTACAGAGATGAAAGTGAAGTAAGATTGTACGTGATAAACCATGAAGCAAGGAACTGAATTCTCTTTCTGTTCCTTACTTGAAAGCTCCCTAAGATGTTATGGACAAAGAGGCATTGTTAGTTAAAGAAAAAAGATATCATTTTTTCAGTTTTATATTAAATGCATATTTACAAATTATTTCTATTTATAAGGATAGATGGTCAAGCAAATGTATTTATGACCAATTTCATTTGGGAAAGTAAAAGAACTATTTAAAAAAAAAGAAAGAAATATTTAGAATCAAGAATGAGGGTAATTTGAATTGAGAAATCTCAAGGGCTAAATTAATGTCATCTCAGAATAATATATACTAGAATATACTAGAATAAAAATTATTCTACTTTGTAGCCTTTCCTTGTCATTCCTGTCCTTTGTTCTAAGACAGAAGTTGTAGTAAACACAGAGTAGTTAATTAAACAACCCTTATATGTTGGATTTGCAATCTCTAAACTTGGCTTTAGAGATCATTGTTTGATATTAAACTCCAAGTCATCTAGTTACCCAAGTAAATGAAGACTGGAATTCTAAAGATTATTAAAATTATAGCTCCTCACTCACATATTTGAGTAAATGAACTATAAAGGAGATGAAGTTCTAGATAAATATACTCAAGTGGCAGGCTATGAAATATATACAGCATGGCACATCTTATCGTGATGTGGCAAGTTGCTGGATTATGGTGTCAGATGTATGACAATGTAACCAAAAGTAAGAATACACTTGGTAGCAGGAAAGAGCACTTTCTGATATTGCTCACTGAAGCATTAACTGCTGTGTTTAGGTGAAGAGGAAGAGGAAGATGAAGATAAGTTACCCCGAAGAGAGAGCTTGAGACCTCAGAGGAAACGGAACAGAGATGTTATTAGTGAGGACGACCCACCACCTGAACCAGAGGACGAAGAAACGAAAAAGGCCAGAGAAAAAGAGAGGAAGAAGAAGTTGAGGAGAGGAGCGTAAGTTAGTTCTGGTCTATAACTGAAATTGCTGTTCATGGGAAAGCACCCAATGCTGAGAGACCATTCCTTCAGACATTCTTTGGCTTGAAGATTGGCATTTAAAACTACTTTTAGAAAGACAAGCTTAAGCCGATGCTATAATTTTACTCCACTTAGTTAAGTGTATTTTAATATTAAAATAGAATTTACAAATGAATATATATTAAAGATGGCCTAAAAGAAATTCCCTTATGAGAGATCTAAACTCGCATAGTTATTAATGTATTATAATTAATTTAAATATTTTAAAGTTACCCCATTAATTATATGCATTATTAACGAAATGGAAAACTCCTATACAGTGATCCCAAATATCTTTATTTTCCTGAGCAGGGGTTGGAAAACTATGGCTAATTCCAGCCCAAGAACTAATAATAGTTCTTATAGTTTTAAAGGGCTATTAATAGAAAATAAAAGGAAATATGGGGCAGAGATGTATGTAGTACTCAAAGCCTAAAATGTTAACTGTCTGTTCCTTTACAGAAAAAATGTGTATGAGCCCTTGTTGTAGAAGATTGCAATTATTATTTCCTATTTAATTCATCTTTTATTTTTCAGTTCCACCAGGCCAACATTATACTTAGTACTGAGTTTGTGTAGAATAATATATTAAATGTTGTTTAGGAAAAGTCCAAGGAAGTAATTTTCTGGTCTTTGCTTTCCAGAAATTTATAGATAACAGATAAGTTGGAAAAGTGCGCATGTAAAACAAATTTAATAATAGAAATCCTAGAGCACTTGGAAAGGATTTGAGGGAATAGCCAATTTAACTCTTGCCAATCCCAGGCCCTGAAATCAGCATGAGCTGATAAGATTTCTTCCCAAATAATCCTAGGACTTTAAGTGATGAGAAATTTTCTAAGATATTCTTCCAAGACGACACACTGCAGTGTTTAATAATTAGCTATTATTTTCCTCTTCATAAATAATTGTAATTAAATACAACTGAAAATTTTGTGAGGTAGAGAAGTTTAACATTAATAGACAGTGGTTCCTTTTAAAATAAAAGCAACACTTCTTTATTATAGTTGTATTAATTTATGTTTTAAACTTCTCCCTTTTCTGCTTTTCCCTCCTCCTCTTTTTTTTTTTCCTTCTCCTCCTTCCTAAGCTCCTACTTTTTCTTCTTTCTTTGATAACCAAGAAACACCACCTACTTTGAATTCTGACTTTGGTATTTTTCTTAATTTGTATCATTTTTTAAAGTATCTTTATGCTTTGCTCCTTGAAAAAACAAAAGATAACATACTTTTAAGTTTCATGTCTTATTAAAATTAGTAATATTTCTTATTAGCAAAGTTTATGTATCTGACAGTAGTATTTCATTGAGAAAACATTACCAAAAATAGGCATGGTACAGGTTGTATTCTCGAATTCTTTCCTTTCTACCTATGAGAGGTCCATTTAAAACAGTGAATTGGGCACTGACTGGTATGGCTCAGTAGCCTGGGCATCATCCTCCAAAGAGAAAAGTTGCCAGTGCAATTCCCAGTTGGGGCACATGCCTGGGTTGCAGGCCAGGTCCCCTGTTGGGGGCATGCGAGGCGCAGCCAATTGATGTTTCTCTCCCTCACTTTTCCCCTCCCTTCTCCTCTCTCTAAAAAATAAATAAATAAAATCTTGAAGAAATTAAAAAAATGAACTGGGTGGGAATTTCTTTCTTCTCTAGGTCTGCTTAAGGCCCTCATATCACTGCTCAGCCTCTAGGGATAGGATCATATGAATCAGCCAGGTCTGGCCCCTGTTGCCTGGGGGAAGGAATCTTGTCCCTGGCATGGGCCCCAGGTGGGCGTTGCTAAAGAGTGTTGCTTTTAGCTGGTCCCATTCACATCCTGATCTGAGAAACTCACAAGCTCTCCTGCCTTCATATCTTCCCACTCCTTCACAGAGCCAAACTTGGCTAAAATGAACTTCATCTTCATACATTTTGCAAATTATATTATTGCAGTCACAAATTGTGCAACTATTCTAGTGTCATAAATTATTTGGGATGATTGAGAGTTCTGATCTTTGTTTAAAGGTCCATTTTCTATTGTTCATTTTGAAGATAAGCATCTTTTTTTTTTTAAATGAAACTATTACCAAATATATTCTGAGAAAGATTAGTAGGCAAATCAGAGCACATCTATTTAGGTTAATTAATTTATAGTCTCTTAAAATTTAAATGTTCATAGGGAATTTCCCTGTGCTGACAAAATATTTAAAATGAACTAAGACCAAGGTTATAATTCTATCTTGGAAGACAGTTAAAAAACACTGCTTTGTTAGACATTTTGGAGTTATTCCTAATAATATTACAGATTTCTCATGACCCAGCAGTAAGTGAATAAGTAATATGTTCACAACAGGGAGAAATTCAGCTCACTATGCTTCCTTTTTTTTCTAACAACTTTGTTTAAATAAATTAAACCTAAGATAGAAAACCATTCTTGCACATATTAGTCCTAAATTTTAGAAGATGAAGAATGTCTGTGTTGTATCCTTCTGATATGTTTTTCTTTGGTTCCTAGAAAAACAGTTTCCTGTAATCCTGGTGAGTTTTAATTACCTGAATATTTGAAAGTAACTTATCCAACAACAACTGTACCTTGTAGCATAGCGTGATCCACCTGCAGCAATGAACCATTAACAACAAAAACTTTAAAAATGTCCCAGTCTTGGATCATTAAGTGTAGGAATAAATGTCTTTCCATACCATATTTATCTTAGAAGACATTGTTATATTGAGTGTTATTTTCAAGCACTGAGTTAATAATATAACCCTGTCCATAAAAATTCTGTATATAAACATTTATTCAATAAATATTTATCCAACTCAACTTCTGTGGAAGACAATTTGCTAATGTCCTTGGTGTACATGGGTTATGAATATGAATCTGCATGCATTCTCTAGTAGTTCATAATATAGGTAAGAGAGAGACAACTTAGATACAAATTATTATAAAATAATGCAGTATAACTGTGCCACAGAAGAAGTGGTTTGCTGTTTTGGAGAAAACTATTCTCGTAAAGATAAACAGAAAAAGAGTTATTGAAAAATATTTATAGGGGCAGGGGAGGCTGGGATGGGTCATTTGCTGAATTTATTATGATTTTTGAAGGAATCATAGAATTGGGATAGGTTAAACATATAAAGTACTAGGTTTAAGATAGCAGGAAAGGACTTCCGGCCAAGATGGAGGCATAGGTGGAAACATTGTGCCTCCTCACATAACCAAGTTTAAAGACAACAAAGTTTTAGTAACAAAAACACAACCAAAACACAGAAAATTGAACTGTACGGAAGTATGACAACAACGAACCATTCAGCCAGACCAGTAAGAGGGGTGGGGTCAGTGGCTGGTGGAGCAGGGAGTGGGGTCATGCAGGGAAAAGCTGCCGGAGTGACCCAGACGCACAGGCGGCAGATGGTGGATCACAGGCGTGGGGTGGCAACAGGCAGACCCAGTGAGGGTGCAAGGCGTCTGGCTGACCATGGTCACACATTCACACTCAGATAAACCAGGTGAAGGAGTGAGCAGTGAGACAGACCACAGAGGTTAGGGCCCTGGCCACAGGAATTAAAGCCTAAAAGCACCAATTGGAAAAACTTTCGGGGTCGAGGTGCCAGGAGAAGCTCCCAGGCTCACAGAGAGTTTGTTGGAGAGACCCACGGGGTCCTGGAAGGTGCACAGGCCCACATACCCAGGAGCCAGCATTAGGGGGGGCCGGTTTGCTTGTGGAAAGGAGCAGAGGGGACTGAAATCTGAGAGAGAGCAGAACAAATGCCATTGCCCCTCTCTGACCCCGCCCTCACATACAGCATCACAAACCAGCGACCTGGGTCACCCCATCCTGAGGGGTGCTTCATCTATCACTGAAACACCTGAAACACCTGAGAGGTGTTTTCATCTATCACTAAGGTGACCCTTAGGAATACCTAAGGCTCTACTCCTTATATGTAACAGGCACGAACAGACCAAAACATCATGGCTTAAGAAGAAGAACAGCTCAAAGCCCCAAGCTAATACTTTTAAGCAACCAAGAGATAGCTAACCTGTCAGATGCACAGTTCAGAACACTGGTGATCAGGATGCTCACAGAACTGGTTGATTATAGTCACAAATTAGAGGAACATATGAAGGCTAAACTAATTGAAATGAAATGGGCAGGGAACCAATAGTGACAGAAAGGAAACTGGGACTCAAATCAAAGGAGTGGACCAGAAAGATGAAAAAAATGACCAAACAGCAAAATATGAAGAAACAAGAATTCAAAAAAATGAGGAGAGGCTTAGGAACCTCCAGGACATCTTTAAACGTTCCAACATCAGAATTATAGGGGTGCCAGAAGGGGAAGAGGAACAGTGAGAAATGCAAAACTTATTGGAACAAATAATAAAGGAGAATTTCCCCAATCTGCCAAAGGAAATAGACTTCCAGGAAATCCAGGAAGCTCAGAGAGTCCCAAAGAAGTTGGACCCAAGAAGGAACACACCAAGGCACATCATCATTATATTAGCCAAGATTCAAATGAAGGAGAAGAAACAGCAAGAGATAAGGGGACAATCACCTACAAAGGAGTTCCCATCAGACTGTCAGCTGATTTCTCAAAAGACATCTTACAGGCAAGAAGGGGCTGGAAAGAAGTATTCCAAGTCATGAAATCCAATGACCTACATCCAAGATTGTTCTATCCAGCAAAGCTCTCATTTAGAATGGAAGGACAGATAAAGTACTTATCAGATAAGGTCAAATTCAAGGAGTTCATCATCACCAAGCCCTTATTATATGAAATGTTACAGGGACTTATCTAAGAAAAAGAAGTTAAAAAAACTTGAAAAGTGAAAGGACAGCAAACTCACAGATATTAACAACCACACCTAAAACAAAAGCAAACTAAGAGAACAGCTAGATCAGGAGCAGCACCATAGAAATAAAGGTCATATGGAGGGTTAGCAACAGGGGAGTGGGAGGAGAAGGGGAAAGAAGGTGCAGAGAATAAGTAGCATAGATGGTAGGTAGAAAATAAAAAGGGAAGAGCAAGAATAGTATGGGAAATATAGAATCTAAAGAACTTGTGACACATGGACATAAACTAATGGGGGGGAATGGTGGGAGAGGGGGTGTTCAGGGTGGAGGGGAATGCAGGGGGGGGAATGGGACAACCGTAATGGCATAATCAGTAAAATATATTAAAAAGAAAAAAAGATATCAGGAAAGCATATAGTGTTAGGAAGTTTTCCATTAAGTGCTATCTAAAAATTTACATAAAAAATAAGCATTATTTACATGGCAGATCTACATATTGAATAGATAATTCTTTAATTCTTATATAATGCCGTATTATCTTAGATACTGTTTTATATAAGATTCTTAATAGGCACTTATTAATATAAAGTTTTAAGGTACTAAAATATAAATATTATAAATTATTTTGGGAGAGTGGGAAAGATGAAGACTTAAAATATCAAATAACAGAATTGTTAGTTTTTAAAATTTTTTAAAAGATTTTATTTATTTATTTTTAGACAGCGGGGAAGAGAAGGAAAAAGAGCAAGAAATATTACTGTGTGTTTGCCTCTCACATGCCACCTACTGGGGGCTGGACCCACAACCCAGGCATGTGCCCTGACTGGGAATTGAACTGGTGACCCTTTGGTTCATAGGCTGGCACTCAATCAACTAGCCACACCAGCCAGGGCTGAGTTATTAGTCTTAATAATAATTCAATGATTTTTTGTTTTCTAACTGAATCTGTTCTTTTTTTTGTTTTGTTTTTTAAAAAATACATCTTATTGTGTTATTACAGTTGTCCCTTTTTCCCCCATTCATTCCCCTCTGCCCTGCACACCCCCTCCCACTCATATCCCCCCACTTTAGTTCATGTCCATAGGTTGTACTTATAAGTTCTTTGGCTTCTACATTTCCCATACTATCCTTACTCTTTCCCTTTCTATTTTCTACCTACCATCTATGCCACTTGTCCTCTGTACCTTCTCCCCCTCTCTTCTTCTCCCACTCCCCTGTTGATAACCCTCCATGTAATGAATCTGTTCTTGATAGTTTCTTGATATATATTTATTCTTTTTGATAGTTTCCATACAGATTTCAGTACAAAATTATCTATATAGTTTAAATTTAGTCTACATCTATATGGAAACAAATTTTTTGAGTAATTTTAAGCGAAGCAATAATTTTTATTAAAATATATTCCCCCTCAGACAAATCAACTCAGATATTATTCTAATTGGCAAACACACACACACACGCACACACACACAGACTGTGGCTATAGATGTACTAAAAAACCCTCAAGTATTTTATGTTGCCATAAAATTCCACCAAGAAAGTACTAGAACTGATAAATGAATTCAACTAAGTAGCAGGATACAAAATTAATATTCAGAAATTAGTTGCATTTCATATGCCAATAATGAGCTAAAAAAAGGAAGTTAAGAAAACAATACCATTCACAACTGCTCCAGAAAATAATAAAATACCTAGCAATAAACCTAACGAAGGATGTAAAAGGCCTGTACTTGGAAAATTGTAAGACACTGAAGAAAGAAATTGAAGAAGATATACATAAGTGGAAGGACACACCGTGTATATGGATATGATTAGTTAACATCATTAAAATGTCATCCTACCCAAAGCAATCTATGAAAGAATTCAATGCAATTCCTATCACAATTCCAATGACATATTTCACAGAACTAGAACAAATATTTCAAAAATGTATAAGGAACAACAAAAGACCCCACATAACACCAGTGCCTGAAAAAGAAGACCAAGGTTGGAGGAATCATGCTACCTAATATCAAACTATACTACAAGGCCATAGTAATCAAAACAGCCTGGTACTGGCATAAAAACAGACACATAGATCAATGGATTAAAATTGAGAACCTAAAAATATATCCATACCTTTGTAGTTGATTAAATTCAACAGAGAAAGCAAGCACATACAATGAGCTAAAGATAATTTATTCAATAAATGATGTTGGGAGGATTGGACAGATACTTGCAGACAAATGAAACTAGACCACCTTCTTACACTACATATAAGAAAAAATTCAAAATGGATCAAAGACTTAAATGTAGACCCCAAACCATAAAAATTATAGAAGAAAATATAGGCAGCAAAATCTTGGACATTGCTTGTAACAATATTTTATTGGATGTATCTTCCCAAGCAAGGAAAACAAGGGAAAAACATAAACAAATGGAACTATATCAAACTAAAAGTTTTTTTTCACAGTTAAGGAAGTCATTAACAAAATAAAAAGACTACCCACAGAATGAGAGAGCATATTCATCAATATATCTGAAAAGGGGTAAATATCCAAAATTTATAAAGAACTTACAAGACTCAAAACTAAAAGAACAAACAACACAATTCAAAAATGGGCAAAGGGCCCGAATAGACACTTCTCCAAAGAGGACACACAGATGACCAATAGACATATGAAAAGATGCTCAATGTCACTAATCACCAGAGAAATGCAAATTAAAACCACAATCAGACACCATCTCATACCTGTCAGAATGGCCATCATCAATAAATAAAAATCTACAAGTGCTGGTGAGGATGTGGATAATGGGGAACCCTTTTGCATTGTTGGTGGGAATGCAGATTGGTGCAGCCACTATGGAAAGCTGTATGAAGAAACCTCAAAAAATTAAAAATTGATCTGCCTTTTGACCCAGCGATTCCACTTCTGGGAATATATCTGAAGGAACCCAAAACACATTCAAAAGAACGTAAGTGCCCCTATGTTCATTGCAGCATTATTTAAAATTGCCAGGATAAGGAAGCAGTCCAAGTGTCAATCACTAGATGAATGGATAAAATAACAATGGGACATTTACACAATAGAATTCCACTCAACTGTAAAAAAGAACATTTTACTCTTTGTGACAGTATGGATGTACCTGGAGAACATTATGCTAAGTGAAATAAGCCAGTCAGAGAAAGATAAATACCATCAGCTTCACTCATATCTGGACTGTAATGAACAAGCTGAACTAACAAGCAAAACAGAGACAGACTCATAGATGGAGAGCAGATGACAACCAGTCAGGAAGTGGCAGGTTAGGGGATGGAGGGACTGGGCAAAAAAAGAAAAAGGACTCATAGACTTGGACAATAGGGTGTTGATGGCTGGGGGTAGGAGAGTATATGGGGACTAAATGGTAATGGAAAAATATAATAAATATTATATACTTAAAAAAACAAAAATGACTTTATATAATAAACACCAAGTAATTAAAACAGAAACAACCTAATGGCAACCAGAGTTGTGTTTTAGTAGAGTATACTCCTATAGTTAGTTCTCTTGAGTCAAGATTACTCTTCTAAGCAAAAATATCTGAATTGGCCAAAAACCAAACTGTCAACAGGACATGTTATTCAATATTCTGGAGGTTTAATATGAATTTGTGTTTCAGCAATCATGATATTATTAAACCTATGAATTGCTGAGAAAGGAAGGAGATTGCAAAGTCATTTTATAGGGTGGGCTATAAAACTATAAATATAGTCTCCTGTTTCTCAGCTGGAATTTTCAAAAACGGCTTTTGCCATGTCCTTCCTATGTTTAGTCATAAACTTAGGGAACAACAAAACATATTTCTCACTAACTCTGAGTCATATCACAATGCCTGTGGAGTCTAGTTAGGAGAAAAACATTTCAACAGTTAATTGAACCAAGAACATTTACACAAGGAACTGCTTAAAAATAATAAAGAATTGTTAACTAGGTTACTGAAAAAGTGAAAAGAGAACAGTAAGGTTTATAGTGATAGCAATTTTAGGAAAGAGCTACCACCCAAGGGCTAGAGGAATAATGGAAAGAGATTGAAATTAAAACTTAGAAGTCCAGAGAAGGGACTTTCAGAGATGAAACCATGGCAGAGGGGGCTGATACTCAAGTGGCAAAACCCCTGCTGCTAGTGCTGGACAGACTGGCCAGCTAGTCCTCTGCAGCCGTGGGGTGCCCTGAAGCTCCTGGGGGAAGAAGCAAGAAGCAAACAGAAAACCGAAGAGAAGACCAAGTTCTTTCTTAGTATTAACCTGTTGACAACCTCATGTTGAGCCAGCTGACAAAGCAAAAGTGTGCCCTAGAATCTCAGCCCCGGGGTTGCAGTAGTAAATACAAAAAGGTGAGTTTGAACTCGAGTGACAAATGCTTAATAACTGAAATAATCTGTTACCAGAAAATTATCTCTACAATATGGCATTACATTCCTCGATTTAAAGTTATGTTGCTCATATTTCATTTTATTTTCTTCAACTTCTGGCCCTTATAATATTTTTGCAATACTAGGAACATAGAAGAAAAAAAGGCATATTTTATTTGCTCAGCAAGAAACTAAATTCCCTTGAAGGTGTCTTCAAAGAATTCACTTGCACCAAATATAATTTGAGTTGAATTTTATCAATTGAAGTTGTGAGCTTAATTAAAAGATTAAGTTAGCTTTGAGAAACACATATTTTTTTCCTATTTCAATTTTTCTCTCTTTCTCTTGAGTCAGAGGTAACTTAAAAAATTTAAGGGTACTTCAAAGACATATTCATCTCTAATTTATTATCTTTACTGAAAAATGAAGTTTAAAACTGAAATATAGAATTGGTGGGGGAAGTGTACAAGACAACAAAGAAGGGAGAAAATAGATTTGATAGATCTGTAACTCTTCTGGGAGTTTGGGGACTCTGTTTGTAAGAATAGCTTAGTTTCAGGACATCAGAGTGTAAATACCATGTTTTTAAAGTTATAATAATCCCAGGTTTCCTGTGTCTGTGTTTAGGTCCAAGCCCCAGTGCTTATGAATCTCAGTACCCATTGTGTACAGCCAAGCTGATACATGACTGAGTTTCTGATGTCATTTTTCTTTAAGTCTGGAAGTCAAGTATAATATAACTCTATTGTTTTTTTCCTTTTAAAGGGACGAAGATGATGAAATTGATGAAGAGGAATTGGAAAGACTAAAGGCTGAGTTAGATGAGCAAAGACAAATGATTGCTAATGTCAAATGCAAGCCTTGGAAAATGGAGAAGAAAATCGAAGTTCTCAAGTATGATGCTGCTTTTCATAATTAGAAATGCTTTCCTTGATACTGATCTCCTAAATCTTCTGTGTACTACCTGTATTTAACATATAGCACTATATATAATACTCATATTATTATATATAATACTCATGGTCATATTGCTATATATAATATGTCATGTACTATATATGCATACCATATCACTAGAGAGGCCAGGCTAATAATTACAAATTTAAAACTATAAGCAAATATATTGTTTTGAGTCTTATAATTCTCATGGTCACCTTTGATGATTTGTTTCTTGAACTAAGAGTTCCCTTAGTTTAATACATTTATTACTCTCCCTCTTTAAAAGATATATTTGAATTTTACAAGTTTATGTGAATTGTACGCTTGTTTCTCTATAGAGTCCCAGCCTCAAATGACATTTTCATGTCACAGCTCTCTTTAAAGTTCAGGGAGGATGCTAAGCCAACAGAACAGTAAATACTATTCTAATTATAGGTTATGTTAATAATCTGGTTACATGTCAGTGAGTCGGTTTAACTCCTATGTTGAGTACTGATGAGGGTGCAAAAACACTCACAGGCACACAGACTTATAAACTTCTAATATGAAAAGTCCCATGATTGTCCTTTTCTGGAGGATAAATGGATTCCCCTCTGAGGATCACATTATACTTCCTTGTCATGGTGCCTGGGGCAGGAGGGACATGAAAAAAGGGAATGTATCTGTGATAATCGTCATGTTAGCATGAAAGTTCATGCTACAGATTGCATTTTCTCACACAACTATTTTTTTAAAATAGTAGGACATGTCCAAAGCTATACCTCCTTAAGCCTATTTAACTTACAATGTTAAATATTACAGTTAAATAAATTCTATAATGTGAAAATTATAGTAGTATTGCCCCTGGTGATGAAAAGAACTGAAGTAGCTACCAGAATAACTCACTTCTAGTCTTTGCTCGGAAAAAGCTTTAAGCAAATTGCTTAATCTCCTGGGGCCTCACTTACTAATTAAAAATAAGATATTCTAGATCTAGCCTTTGTGGTGGGAAACTAGTGGACATTTGTAATAGCATTGGTTTGTTTTGTAGAGTTAGGTTTTCCAACTTTCACACAATGGTTTTCCAAGCACAGTTTTGCATTGCACAATTGTTGCTGGGAACTCTGGTGTATTCACATGTACACACCAGCTGTGAAGGAAGGCAAAGGCAAGAAGCATTTCTGGTTCCACGAACCTACTAATGTTTGTGCATGTGCTCATGCATGTGTGCATAAATTGCACTTGTGTGTGTTACAAGTTTTTCATTCAATGAAGTGATAATGATGCTGATAGATTAAAAAAATATCTTTACTTAGTATTGGGAGAAAGCCCCAAAAATCTAAATTCAGGGTTGATTCCAAAGAACTGACGTGTAGCCTCATTCAGTTCATAATAACTGTAATAGGAGAAACTCACATGCACGGGCAAAGCAGCTGCTCTCTCCCAGTGGTGGCCCACAGGAGGAATCACACCCCTCCCAGGACAGGGGCTCTTTTTTTATAGATGTTAATAGTAAAAAAACCATATGGTGGGTAGTCCCTTAGTCCACCAGAAAGAACAATGCATTTCTAAGTTAACAGATAGCATTTCAGGCAGTTGTCCACACTCTGTACATTCATTAACCTCCTTCATGGGGCCATCATGTTTATCTTTGGGAGGTATACTGGCTTTTGGGGTAGTCAGTCAAGCCTGAGACCACAGACAGTTAAGCAGTCACAAAAGGTTACACAGAGTCTAACATTTCCCGGATGTCTTTACTGCTGGAACTGTATTGCATCTCTGATTTCCATATTGCATCTCTGACTTCCCCTACACTTGGCAAAATAGAAGTTTGGCAACCTTATGTTGGCTCCCACAATATATTTTAAAATATCACTGACCATGAAATCCCCAAATCTGGGAACCATAGATAACTGTATACAAAAGTCACAAAATTGGAAAGTGATAATACGGTGAACTTTCAAAGCATGGTATGAAATTGATTAAGAATGCTAAAGAGTATTGCCTCCTTTCCCACCTGCATGGAGGTATAGAAATCCATCTCCCACTCTCCCTTGCCTCTATCTCCCTTGAAAGGCAATGGAGCATGCGTGGGCCTCAGACTTAAGCTTGAATTTCAGATCTTCCGCTCAGTAGATATGCAATTTACATGAATTATGTAGTTTCTGATCCCATGTTCCATGTGAAATTACACATATTTCAGGGTTAAGAGAATCATTAACTGAGATAATTCATGTAATGCTCCTAGCATGGTGTCAGAACATAGCACATAGCGGGGAAATACAAGTTATGATAATTTTCTCATCTCAGGACAGATGTGATGGTGCCTGATTCCCTACAGTGTGACAGGAGAGATAGAGAGAGTGTGCACCTGGTAGGACAAGGTGGAAGTAGACCCAGCCACTGGCAACCCCAGGACCTTTGCGGGATGGTGACGCATTGGTTAAAGTCTGGATGGGCCATAAAGCTTTGACGCCCCAGCAAAGGAGGCAGGTTATCTTGACAACTTGGCAGAATTCAGGGCCAGATCACTCTCAGGATTTTCAAATATACCTTCAGGGAGCCTTGAGGCAGATTCTAGGACTTGGGTCCTTGATTCTGAGTCCAGGGATTAAGGCATCTTTAAAAGAAGGAAGAGATAGGGATTGAGATGGAAGCAAGGTCAACACCAGGCCCTATTATGAGGGCAGAGGTTGATAATAGGAAGTCCACAGCTGAATCTAAACTACAGGTGGTTTTTATTTGGTTCACATGCTTTTCATTTCTTTTTTGTTGTTATTTTTTATTGTGGCAAGATATACATAACATAAAATTTACCATTTGAACCATTTTTGGGTACTTTTATAATAATTTTTTTCTTTCTTGTCAAACTTTTAAAAGAAGAGACTTTATATTTTTAAAAAATTCCAGATGCCCAGCTTCTGGATAAGAGGAAGGTCTGGTGACACATTCCTACGTTAAAATAAGAGCTGGGGGCTGAGCAATCCCTGTCCCCCACTAACAGGACACTCTCTCTTCAGTTTGCGTAATTCCCAAACAGCCCACATCCCTTGCTGATGCTACGTGGCCTGACCTAGTATGCATTGGAGTTTGCTGTTTCCTACCTGTGCAGCTCTGGAGTAACTTAGGCATGTTATCAACACAGTGATTCAGTGTATCAAAGCCAAAGCCGGCTTCACAGAATGGAAGCACAAATTTAGGCCCGGAGAAAAAACAGCTGTAGCTTCTCTCCTGTCAACAATGCTCACTGTCTTGTGACAATTCTCCATGACCAATTCTTCTGCTTTGTGGCTTTGCAACTCTCAGTAGTACAGGTGCCAATCGCCACGGTCAGCCTGATTCTTGTTTCAGCCTCTGTGGTGAAATTGTTGGTACTATCATGCCTGACCTGTCTTTCTGTCAGCTTTTGAATGCTGCTTTCAGCTTCACCCCCGTAAATTTCAGTTATTCACATTATTTGAGCAACTGGTCATCAATAGTTCATAGTACATGTAGATAAAGTTTTCTCTACCCCAATGTTACTAAAACATGGGAGTCAGGCAGCTTATCTCCTTTCTTGTGTATCTTGCAAGCACATCTAACTTGGAAAGAGTGTTTCTGAGGATTATGTTATTCCCAAACTCGGCCTCCGGTCACCACTCCTGGCTAAATCTATGGACTGAGGTGAGGTTCTAGGCTCAGTGTAACCAGAGCACATATTTTGATCACAGGTTTGGACCGACGTCTGGTTCCAAGGCTTCCCTTTGGGGAAGGTTTTGGCTTTAAACTCTAAAACAGATTTTAGAGAAGGTCAGTGTTTCAAGATATGTTTTAGAGGAAAGCTCCAGAAAGCTTACAGTTCTGAAGATGTTGTGGGACACTTGGATAGTTTTTGCATTTTGAAAGAATGTCTACCACTGGGAGATGTAGTATCCTCGAGACTTCCAGTGCCAAGACAGTTTAACATAAGCAGTTAATACAGTGGCAAGAAGCTCTAAGAATGAGTTACAAATCTATATGGATTCTCAGATATGGCCCAGGAAGTAGCATTCTGCAAATTCAAGGCAGCAGGATTTACTCTTCAGGGCAAGTATTTGCACTTCTTTTCCACCGTCATTGTAGAATGGTGTTTTTCAATGTGTATGTTTTCCTGTTTATTAATACAGTTTTACACTTTTTAAAAAAGATCCCATTCATTTTTTAGAGAGAGATGGAAGGAAGGGAGAAGGAGGAGGAGAATGTCAGTTGGTTGCCTCTTACATGCCCCTGACTTGGCTGGCAACCCAGGCATATGCCCTGACAGGGAATCAGATCAGCAACATTTCAGTTCACAGGCCGATGCTCAACCCACTGAACTACACTAACCACAGCCAGTTTCACGCATTTCTGTAGCCTTATATCTATTGAATAAAAATCTTTTGGTGGAGGAGTATGTGCATCTAGCTCAGATCAGAAATGTGTATGTGTGTGTGTATAAAATATGTAAAAAAATTCTTTTACTCTAAAAGTCATTGATATATAGTCAAGGTTGAGACTGCCTTTAACTCTGAGAAACAGAAAACTTCATTAAGCAGAACACTCTACTCTGTGAATGGTTTATTGAATGGGTGAGACTGTGTGTGTGTGGAGGGGGAGGTGATGGGGAAAGGGAAATGGTTGTATGTTTTCCAACTATTTGAATGTCAGTTCCTACTTTTCATTAGTTACCTAGCTAAAAAAATATTCAACAGTGAGGATTTGAAGTATAAACTGTTTTTAAGTTGTATGTGGTATAACTGAGAAGCTGGATGACTAGATGTTTCCTCCTGTAAGGGGTGCTCACAATGACCTGGTAGCAGCCACTGCAGGTGAAATAAGACACCTGGGTGGAAAATAACAGGTCTACCTATTACTCATCCTGAAACTTAAAGCCTTTAACTATATCAGAACATTCCATATTGTAGATTAAAAGCCCTCATGATGAACCCTAAATAAGTGGCCACTTTATTTTGTTTTAGTAGAATACAGAACAGGTTTTGGATTGAAAATTAGAGGCTTGGATTCTGATCTAAGCTCCACCTCTAACTTCGCCTCTCTGAGCCTTGATTTTATAAAATGAAGGGATTAATTTGTGGCCCATGGTTTTCAAATTGCTGTCCTCAAAGCTCAAGTGGTTTGGTGAAATCCCTTCAGTGCAAGGGAGGTGGAGGTGAGAGGGAGGCCAGCTTGGCCACAATGCCAGCGTCCAGCAGAGGAGACCTATAGTTTCTCTTTTCTACACAGTGCACTTCTATATAAAGCATTCATTTGAAATAAAAATGCTTCTGTGACTAGTAACATATACAAATTTAAAAAAACACTTAACTGGATATTTAAAGAAGCTTATTTGAGGGATATTTAGAGAAGGGAGCAGTTTTCACATTTTATGAGTCTATGAGTTAGGGTACAGGAGCACTCACTCCAAGGATACTTTTACATAGGACTGGCTGTTGTGTAGAAGCCATTTTAAAAATATTTATTTGCATAAAATATGTTTTTTTAAGTTACAATACTAACTGGTTCAATTTCTGAGCTTTATAGCGCCCTGGCCCAGGGTCGACTGGGCTGACTAGGCCCGGGGATTTATTAGTGAAACATACAATGAAACAAAGAACATTACTTTTAGGATTTCATTTACATTTAGACAGGTGCTTGAAACTGTCAGCTAGCCGTTAATAGAACATTTTTTCTTATTCAACCTACCTGCCGTCTGTCACATTTATTTTTGTTTGTCACTTTATTTTATTTTTTGGTTCGAGGGAGTAATACATTTCTAGAAAAGTGTGAACAGACCAGAGTTGCTTTCCTCTGTTTAAGCCATTTGGGAAAACTACCCTGTTTTTAAAGTTTCCTT
This sequence comes from Artibeus jamaicensis, assembly GCF_021234435.1. Taxonomy (NCBI): domain Eukaryota; kingdom Metazoa; phylum Chordata; class Mammalia; order Chiroptera; family Phyllostomidae; genus Artibeus; species Artibeus jamaicensis. The sequence continues at coordinate 35,296,389 of NW_026522030.1, read as the reverse complement.
GGAACTTAAAGATTTTTTTTATTAGACAATAAACATCATTTCTACTTTAGTTCACAAAGGCCTTTCCTTCATCTCTTACTGTGAAGGAAGAAGTGATTCCACACGAGAAGATTTCTAACCATGCCTACTCACACATGCACACACACTTAACCATTTGGGTTTCTTTTCAACTAATAACTCAACTAAAGAATAAGCCTTCAATTCTTGTACATTATATGTATCTTGGGGAGATTAATTTTCTGATTCAAAGAATGGAGAGTCTAAGGCAATCAGTATATTCGAATTTTGTAGATCAAAATGTAACATTGACATCCAGTTTACTTGCTAGTTAACAAGTGCCTGCTAGCTATTAAGCTTTATGCTGTGACCTTGGGCAAGTTTCTTAAACTCTGTATCCTTGAGTTTTCTCCATCTATAAATTGAGATAAAAGTAGTAGTGCTTCACAAAGTTATAGAGAGAATCAAATCAGTAAATAGACCTACAGCACTGAGAATGGTGCCTGGTGCCTAGTAATCATTTTATAAAATTTAGCTATTATTAATTTCCTATCATAATTTTGTTTATCACTTGCAACTATTCTTCAAGGTAGGTATTATTGTTTTGGCTTTCATGTAAGGAAAATAAAGCTCAGAAGGGTAAATAATTATTTATGTTTGAACCATTTTTAAGTGATGATCTTGTTTAGAAACTTGCTTTGATGTGATGATCTCTAAGTATACCACCAGGCAATCTCTCCCAGAAGTCATGGAACTGACAGGTTCACAAACCAAATTAACATGCTCAAATCAGATGACTTAGGATATTTAAAGCACAGTGAGAAGCAAAGGCAAAGAGGTGGGATAAATGAACAAGCTGGAGGTAGACTAGCAATAGAGTGGTATTGTAGGCCACAGAATCACACTTCTTTAATCCTGGAGTTCACAGTGTTCCTATGCCCTGTCTCTCACACTCTACTGATGGTATGATTAAAAGGACTGAGGTCCCAAAGAGGTCCATGGAATGAGGAAGACTTAAGCCCTATCAGAATGACACAGGGCACATATACCTGACCACAGCAGTACCTTGTCAACTAGCCTGTTGATATGTCATAAACTATAACTGCTTTTCTTGAGCAGAACACAGGAGAAGGGAACATAACTATATTGGATACTACCAATGAGTGGTCAATTTTATCAGTGACAGATATCTGTCCCAAAGTGACAGGAACATACTTGGTCTATTTATCTCTTGCTGACTATACTATTTTAATTTATTCATCATATTTGCTATCTATTTTCTCTCTTTCTTTGTCAGGTATTACAGTTTACTAATTTACTATCCATCTTCATTGGAACAGATCTTATAAAATATGCCTATTTGCTATAAGATTATTTATTAGCTATAGTTAAAACCTCTTATGTGGAAGGTCAGCTACATAAGTTGTAGAACCTAGTGCAAAATGGAAAGTCAAGGCCCCTTATAAACAATAAAAAATCTCAATTACTAAGAATTACAAGAGCAACGTCAGAGCATTAGATTAAGCACCGGGCCCATCTGAGTGTGGGGCCCTGGGGGATTACTCAGACACAGGCCCATGGTTTGACCCTGCCTATGAGTTTCACCCGAATATTATGAGACAAGAGTTTTCTTATTATCTATGTTTAATGCTTCTATGAGTTCTATTCATTCCAATAGCAGAATTCAATAATCCTAAATAATTCAGTAAACCGGTATTATAGAACCCAAGTCTATATGACTCCAAAGACATGTTCATGAATTATAACCAGGATATTCTTTTCAAATACCACTTCAAACATACCATTTCTATGTTCAAAACCTTCAATATCTTCTCAGTAATAAAAAAAAAGTTCAAAAGTTGTTGCTTAAAAAAATCAGTGAACTCCACAATGTGAATTCACATGCTGAATTCCAGCTCCCTTTCCAAATCATCAGTTCTTGGTCATGGCCATGAGGGTTTGGAGATGGAGAAAACTACCTCCAAGTTTTTTTGAGTGTCTACTGTGTATCAAATTCTGTGTTCCAGATGTTACACACATTAACTTATTTAATTTTCATAAAAACTTTGAAAATGAAGGTATCCCCATTTTACAGGGGAGAAAATTGAGATTCACAGAGTACAGTTGCCTCAAACTGCTAGCAACTGTCAAGGTGAAGACTCAAAAATCTAGGTCTCTCCATCTCTAAAACCTCATGCTTTTTCTCACGTGTTGCACTGCTTTCAACTTGAACCATGTTTTCCAGTGACATGAGTTTAATCATCTCTAGATAATCTGTGTACCCTTTCTCACTTGATTCCAGTCTCCTCTCCACTTTTCTGCTATACTTCGTTCTATGCTTCTTCCAGCCCTGAGTTCTGTCTCCTTCATAAACCAGTGTCTCCCCTCCGAAGGCCTTGCTTTGCCACCTCCTATAGAAAGAGGACACAAGGAGACTCTATTTTTCATTTGATTGTCTCATTGTGCTGTATTGTATTGCATTTTTAAATTTATACGTAAATCTCTTTTCCCTTCAGAATAGGTTTTGAGTTTCTCAGGACATGGAGATGTCTTATAGCTCTTTTCCCTTACAGCTTAGCATCGTGCTCTGTACTTCATTAGCATTTAATTACTCTTTCCTGTGTGAAGGCAATGTTAATGGTGATTTATTGTGTTGTTGGACACTCATTCCAAAGGCAAGAGAATCATTAACGTGATAGGGACCTTTTAAAGCTCTGGATGAATATATAAGAAAAAGATAGGAATGTGTTGGTAAAAAGCACTGATTTATAGTACTTTCCAATTTCCATGGTGTGAATATTCTCACTATGACCAATTTTAAGCTATCAACAGTTTAAAACCAAGTCACAAAATTCCTGAAAAGTTAACAATCTGTGGCTGAGTCAGCTCCAGCTCTCTCTTTGGGAGATCTAATGCCTTTGATTAACTAAATTTTTGCTAGAGGAAACTTCCTCTGGAGTGATTGAAAGCAGAGGCTAAAGAAAAAAATGTTTGTTGTGCTGTAACATATTTCCTATATTTAATGTGTAAACAATGGAATGCTTGAATTAGAGCTGCCTATGAGAAGGACAAGAATTATTCTGTAATTTCAGGACTCCTGATAAAGGTACAAAGTGCATTAATAACCAATCTAGTTTTCATCTTAACACCCTGCTAAATGTCTTTCATGTTATATTCTAAAATTTTGTCCCAAATCTATTATCACACACAGAGATTCACTATTTCTCTCTTCTTCTCCTTCTCTTTTTAAACATTTATCTTAATGAAAAAAATTATTCCAGAGTAATCAATGATTGCTTGAGATCAAAAATCTAATTTGGCTTATTATTCACATTAGAGTTCACCTACCACAATTATGTGTTTCATTGCATTAGAAAGAACATTGAATAAGAACAATCTCCCTGATGATTCTTTGTCTCAGACTTCATCCCGTTAATATTTGCTGTATTATTGTCAATGCTTGGGAAATTACTGTGGTTAATTTTAATAATGCTTTTTAATTTTTTATTGTATTTTTTCCATTACCATTTAGTCCCCTCAACCCCTTTCCCCAGCAATCTTCACACTGTTGTTCATGTCCATGAGTCCTTTTTCCTTTTTGCTTTATCCCTCCACCCCTTATTCTCTCCCTGCCTATTCTCTATGAGTCTGTCCCCATTTTTCTTGTTAATTCAGCTTGTTTATTAGATTCCACATATAAATGAAGTCATGTGGTATTTGTCTTTCTCTGACTGGCTTATTTCACTTAGCATAATGTTCTCCAGGTCCATCCATACTGTTGCAAAGGGTAAAACTTTCTTCTTTACAGCCAAGTAATATTCCATTGTGTAAATCTCCCATAGTTGTTTTATCCACTCATCTACTGATGGACACTTGGGCCACTTCCATATTTTGATGATTATAAATAACACTGTAATCAATAATGCTTTTAAAAAATATTTTGAAATTCTCCCTTAAAAGAACCAAGTGAGAAAATTATTTTTTTCTTGGGATGTGAATATTTTGGAAAATTTTTTAATTGCTAAGGAAGTCAGCTCTGAAACATTGAGGATATTTTTGTCTATCAAAAATTCTCCCCCTTCATTTGTGTCATGATTCATTTAATTTTTCTTATCTACACTGCACCATTTACGATAGTTACCTGCAGATGTTCTACTCTTCATCTTGGGTTGGCAGGTTTTTCAGGTGGCCTGCATCCGCCAACTCTTTGGAGAGCTGGGAAGGCATTTGCAATGCTTGTACCTACTCTAATACAGATAGCTTAGTTAAATCAGCCAGAAATTCTGCCCAGACAGTTGGTGTAAGGATATTGGTAAAATGGACTTAAAAAATGCTGATATTCAAAGATGCTTCCTAAGAATCTAGGCAATCAACCTTAGTCACTACTTTTTACAAATATTTACTTATCCAGGATTCAAATAACCCCAAAATTCAAAAAAATAGGGATTGTTTTATACAGTATTTTACAGTATACTCTAAGTTAATGATAATTATCATAAAAATAAGTATTAGATATAGGAAAGTTTGAAAGTTTTCTTCATAAAGTGTGGTTACTATTATCATAATTTCATTTGATAGTACCTTATTTCCTAGAGTCTTATCAGTCAAAGTGTTATATATTGTAACCCACACTGAATCAGCTTTCACAGCTTCCAAAAGCATTCTACTCTGCCATTTTTGATAAATAGCTATTTACCTAATTAGCACTCTTTAGATTTCAGCTATCAGTGATAGCTAAGTTTTATAACTTATTATAAAACTATCTATAAGTATATTATCTTTGAAGAGTGATTGAAAGGAAAAATTTATTAGTCATCACTTAAAAATTATCTAGAAAAAATGCTTTAAAAACATTTGACGAAATACATTAAAAGTAAAAATAAAGCAAATGTGCTCCTGATAAGCACAAAATAAGATTATTTTGGGAGGTATTTCTTTGTTGTTTTGGGGCAATGTCATTGAGATTTCAGGTAAGGTACTAATAGTGAAGATAATCCTTTACTTTATTAGGTTTATTGTAAGAGAATACCAAAAGCATTTTTGAGGCTGTCTTTTATGTACAAGACCAATGAGTGACAAGTGGAAAATTGTCTGGGGGGACTTCAATAAGCTTGTTGCTATAGAACAAAAATGGTTAAGCCTTCTTAGAATGTTTGGAGAACATTATATTAGACTATTATAACAAATTATATAAAATAAAGGAGAATAATTTTACATATTAAATATAATGTGTCTAAGTTTCCCTTCTGTTGTTCTGAAAATGCAACATTTTAAAATAATAAATGTTAACTATGCTTTTGTGTTATATATGTGTATGAACTTACATATGTACATGTATATGAGTAATATGTACACATACACCTATACATACATTCTGATATCTACATAAACATATGGGACTTCTTAGAAAAATGAATATTTACATTTATGTATACACTATTATTGTTTTTTTGACCAGTGATCAGTCACAGAGATCAGGGGAGGTTCAAAGGGAAGCTATGGAAGGAATGCAGGTCAACAGAGCATAGGAGCATAGTGTGCTCTGTGGGTGATCTCACCTGAATTGTGTTGCCAAGTGCTTAGGACAGACCTCCAGAGCTTAGCTTGTCATGGGGCAGCAGTGAAATTGACCAGGTAGTCAATTACAGAGTTCACTGAACTGCCATCCTTTTAAATTTTTTGCCCACCCCTGGATCAAAAGGCAGAACACAAGTTTCAATAGAAAACTAAGGCTTTTTAGCACTCCTAAATATTACCACACATCATGTAAAAAATAGTTCATAATACTTAAACATGCTTCCAAAGTATAAACATGAACACATAAGCATTGTGCAGAAATATTTTACCCAAACTTTCAAAGCAGAATGTCTCCTCTCAGGCTGAGGCAGCACCCTTTGCATCCTCCTGCTTCAGAGTATTCACATGTCTTTGAATAGATGCATTGGATTAGAGTGCATGCAAACCACCCTAATTAGCACAGTCTATCCACTGAGCCCTCTTAATGGCCTTGTGAAGACCTGAGTGTCTATCTAAGAACATAACAATATCTAAGAATATAAGTTTGTATATGCAATTCATGGTGAAAATATCTCCTTTGTTAGGGAAATTTCTGCAAGCCAATGCCTAGAATGCCTTTCTCTGCCTACTCAAATTCTATCAGCCCTTTAATGTCCAGTTTCATTCTTATCTCAGCTACAGTATCTTCAACAAGCCTCCACTGTCTACTGCTTTTTCATGTTAAGGTTGCCTGGCACTGTTATATAACAATTCTGTGGGCCTATAACTCGTTTTTCTTAATAGAGTTAAGCTTTAGAAAGGAGTCTACACATTTCTTCTATTTCTTTGAAAGTGCTGAACACATTCCTAGGAACATAAAGCATGCTGAATAAATACTTAGAAAAAATGTTCAACTTAAAGGGAGAATAAAAGAATGATAACAATGAAATGAATTTGCTTATTGACCAGAATTTTAATGGATCCTTCTTGCAGCTATGTAAAGCAATCTGTATTTTTAGTGCTATTTTCATCTACTTCTGAGAATAGTTTTCCTACAACATAGCAGGTTGGGGGTGGGCGAAACACCACCATTTTCCAAATCCTCAGTGACAGAGTAGTTGAAGTAAGGCTTTTAGATTTAGCTTTCCTTATTACTCTTGGACACTTGATCTTAAGATTCTTTTGTGACATTAAGGTCACATTCTTCCCAAATCTCATGTGTGCTATAAAACCAAAGCAATAATTATAGGCTCGAACCTAGATGTCTTAGGGATATGGCCCAGTTTTTTGCAGTCCCCATAATACCACCCCTGCTTTCAGGTGTTAGTGTTGCTAAGTGCATGCTCCAGGGATTCATTAAAACACACACAAAAACAAAACAAAATAAAATAAAATCTTAACATAGGTATTAGTAAGAAGATCTGGAGAAATTTATAAAGTTACTATTATAGATTACTTTCCACTGAGAAAGAACTTATTATGGTAAATTTGTAGTGTATTATCTCTGCTGATAATGTCACAATCTCAGAATTTTTTGGTGTCCTTCTATGGAGGGAAACCAGTTTTTGCTGTGACCAATAACTGAAGATCAGCACAAGCTTTGAGCTCCTGGGGAAATCTGTGTGGTCCTCTCTCCCCACTCCCCCGCTCTTATAATACAAGGAATGTATTTTAAACTCTAGATTCAATTTTAAGTTAACCAGGTATAGAAGAGAATTAAGAAGAACTTAATCAGTGAGTAGAAGAAGGTCTAGTGTTTTTATTTTTTAAAATTAAATCCCTAAAGCCCATGAATGGACATAATATAATAATGTATGTAATATGTATATGGCAAATAGCACTACTATGTCATTTCTCCCTTGATTCATTTAAAATTACTGAGATGTTTGGCTGATCTCTAGAGTATAACTAAAATGTGTCTGAGTCTTTATTTGACATTTAAGGCAGCCATGAAAATTAGCATTGTTTCACAGCCCCAAGGAGCAGATAAGCTCTTCTAGGTCTGGAGAATTTCTATGGGCAGTAACCCTGAACTTAATATAAATTTGACCTACCTGAGCATCACTTTAGTTACTCACCAACACCAATAGCTGGCTGTCACACATTTCCATGAGTATCATTAGAACCAGTAAAAAATTGCCTTAAGAACTTTTTGTGCACAAATCACTCTAAAATATATTGCTGAAAAAATTTTAGAGGTTTTGGTTCTCTCTCTCCCTCTGTAGAGAGCACCACACATGCACACACACACACACACACACACATGCATATTCTGTGAAATATAGTCTGTGAAGTGGTGCTTTCTAAATGGAAGCACACCAAAATAAGCCAGATATATAGGCTAAAAGATTATATAAATGCACAGACAAAGTATTTGCTTATTCTTTAGTTGTTGCTTGTTTTAAAATTGTTTCCAATTTTTTTTTATTTGCTAAGGGCAATTTATCAAGTTTCCAAATATATAGACTACTATTTATAATGCTCTTGCTATTTCCATATATATATTACATACATTATTATTATATTATATAGATTCATACATATTATTTTTCTATAAAGCATACTAAAACCCAGTGGAATAGTTATTATTGTGTATTTTATAGAGGGACCAATTGAGTATCTTAACCATTACAACTACTGACACCAGCATCCCCTTTATAAAAACATATTTTGAACCATCACTTCCAGTATTAGAATGACTTTAAATCATTCTACCAGTCTAACTATGGCATTCTATTACCTAAGGAGCCTATAGTCATTTTTATTTTCTGAACATTAAACTAGTTCTTTACTCTGCAAATTTCTTTCAATTACTCAATAATATTTTAGGAAAAGTCACCATTTTAATTTTATGTTAATTTAAGTGGTCAAATTAAAAAAAGATTTTATTTACTTATTTCTAGAGGGGAAGGGAAAGAGAGAGGGAGAGAAATATCAATGTATGGTTGCCTCTCTTGTACCCCCTGCTGGGGACTGGCCTGTAACCCAGGCATGTGCCCTGACTGGGAATCAAACCACAATCCTTCAGTTTGCAGGCCAGTGCTCAATCCACTGAGCTATGCCAGCCAGGGCTTTTAAGTGGTCAAATTTTTAAAAATGTGATTACTAAGAAAAGGCTTCTCATTCTTCTTATCCTTTTACTGGGAAGTATTCATGAGTGCAAGTTTTGATTACAGTTGCTTTAAAGACAAGTTTTGAAATGTCTTTCATTTACTGGAGCAATAAAGAAGTTGCTCAATCACACTATCAAAATGAAAACAAGAGGAAAGAACAGTCAACATTAAGTTGACTAACCCAAAAAAGGAACATGTTTCCTGGGATGAGAATGTGTTGAAGGCGATACAGCATGTCCTGACTCCCCTGTGCAGTCAGGGTTGTATCATGGGTTATGGGTAAGTTATCTATTTTGTACGTTAGGCCAAAGTGTGCTCCTTCAACTAACTGTGAAAGCATTCTTGAAAGCCCATGAAAGTTTATTATTCTAATTACCAACACAAGAGGTTGATAAATGAATTATGAGGTGAGGTATTATTGTCATTAAATAGATCTCACTCAATTATTTACCCCTGGGTCTGGGGTTACAGCTCAGAGAGCTGTGCATATTATACCAGGGCTTATTTGAGCTCTGAGACCTGGAGACCAGATTACAGTCTTGGCAGGCGGCTTTCATTGAATGAAATTCAAGGGGATGACACACATTTTTCAGTCAGACATGTGGATAGTTTGAGGCCAATAGATACTCACAGTTTACCCACAAAAGTCTACTTCATTTAGCCATGTAGAAAAATCCTTTTAAGTTATCCAGACAAATATAAATGGGTAGAAAAATGAATTAACTACAAGAAAAATAATAAGAAATGTTCTTGCTTTTTAGATGTTAAAGATGTTGCTCTTTCTTTTCTTGCATTGTGAAATCTGTCATGGGCATTTTATTGTGTTAAATATCAGTCATTGTTTATCTCTATGGTCGATAGTTTCTTTTGTATCTTCTTTTTTAAAGATTCTATTTATTTGTTTTTAGAGAGGAAAGTGTGGGAAGAAAGAGAGGAAGAGAAACATCAATGTGTGGTTGCCTCTCACATGCCCCCTACTGGGGACCTGGCCTGCAACCCAGGCATGTGCCCTGACTGGGAATTGAACCTTAGGTTCACAGGCTGGCACTCAATCCACTGAGCCATATCAGCCAGAGGTCTTTTTATATCTTTTTTTCTAAGAGCACATTGGAAGATGTCATCTGGTTAAGAAATCTGTTATCATAGAGGATGGAATTGGGTGATGCTGGTTTTCTCCATCCTGACATCACTCCAGCTCACTGCAAAGGTCAGCCCTGAAAATGGTGTTAAGGCATGTTCTCTCACTGAGTCATTAACCACATCCAGTCCAAGTCCCTTCCAGTTCTGCAAGCTGTGAAAGTGCGTCCTTATGTCCCAAGAGCTTCAGGTTAGAGGAATTGAGAATCTGTTCTTGCTAAACAGTTATTCTCTACCCACCCCTTTGGCTGCTGACTTTGTTTTAAAGTCATTCCCTAGATTTCTGATGAATTGAGTCTAGTAGTTATTTTGGCCACGGTGGGCAGTGGGAAGCAGGAGGAGGTACAATGGCTGTTCAGGGATCCCTTTTGTGTTAAATTGGGGGGAGATCTCTTGGGCAATGAAGGAGGGATTAGGGCAGTAGGAAAGAGAAGCAATTCACTCCTCAGATTATATGGAATAAAGTCCAAACTTTTGCACAGGTATATTGAGGGTATTGTGGGGCAGTCATTACAAAAAATGAAACTATGCCTCACATCAGGACAACTTGGCAATTGGAGACAAACATCAAACTCTTATTTAGATTATTCAAAGGAAAATATATTTTAATAAATGACAAACACCTATCACTGCCATGTAAGTTTTTATATTGTTAAATTAATTTATAATTAATCACCATGAATGGTGATTTCAACTTGGTTATAACTCTGACTTTATTCTCTCTCTTAGATTATGATAGTTGTCCCTGTATCATAATCAACTCACAAAATTAATGATCTTGTCAGAAATAGAGTAGAATAGTTATTTGTGTATACTTCTGACTGCTTAAGGCAGTTCTGTTTTCTAATTGGCTACTCATGTAGTGATATAACTCTAATAGGCCAACTGTGTACCTTTTAAATTATCTACTAAGTATCCAGAGTAGTGAATACACCTACAAAGTAGGCATTTTTACATTTGAAAAACAAATTTTACTACTAAGTAGAATTTTTGATTTTCTATTTATATGTGTTTAACAGAGAATGATGTCACAATGCCTATGTATAATTGATTTTATGAATTTCATAATTCTTAATGCCAAGTAATTGAATTATAGACAGTTCTGCTGTATAATGTGGCATGTGTGTTCCTAAAAATCACTACAATATGCAAACTTAGGTGATATAAACCATAGGATTTATAGGAAAAATGAGAATAAGGCACAATACTCAAAATATCATTGGTGACAAAAATAGATGTAAAATGACAGCAAAATTTTGCACATGCTAAATGTTATGAAATACATAAATGCTACAATAAACATGGCAATTTACTTTGAAAAAGACCTACAGTTTGCTGTGGAAGTACTTTAGCAGGGTTGTAATTTGTGTTACTGTAAAGCATGGAAGAAGGGTCCTTGTAACACCATCTGTGCAAGGGTGAGGTTTTTCTCACTTAGGTGGTACAGTCAGGAAACTGGTCAGATGAAGTGTGTGCAAATGTGTATTCTTACCCTGCTAGATTTAGCTGGAGGCAGTTTTTGCCATTCAGCTGGTATGTTTTGAAGATAAAATCACACACAAGCAAATAAAATTTTTTATTATGCTCAAATTGTTCTATAATCTATCCATCATACTAGAACAAATTCATAGTTTCTAAACAAGCGTTACTGTAGTATTAACTGTGTACTAATCCCTTCAACACTTTCACATCTATGATCTCACTTTATTCTTGCTACCATCCTGGCAAACAGAAAAGGAAACAATTGCCTGATTTTTGTCAGTTTGTTGGAGAATACTGACCAGTTAAAGGCCATATGGTAAGGGCCTGTGTCAGAAGGTGCTCGGGTCTCTGTGTTTTGGGTACTGTTCTTTTTTGGGGGAGGCAGGACACTTGTGAATGTGTACACAGAGAACATCAAAAATGTGGTCAGCGACACAGACAGATCTCAGAGGCTGAGTTAGAATCATCTGATTTTCAGTTTAGATGAGTTCTTCATTTTGTCAATGTCTGCTAGGTGCCACACTCCTGTCTTGCCATCTCTATAATACATACTTAATTCCTGAATCTGATGTGTTTTCTTCATTGCATGAATCTAAAACCCAGCCATTAGAACTCAGTTTATTCTTTTAGATGGGGCTATATTAAATATTTAGAATGTGTAGACTATTTTAGATACCATTTTTCAATTAATCTTCGCAGCCCAGAGGTCAAGTCAAATGTCAGGGCATTCTAGTAACTTTTTAGAATTATTTAGATTATTCAAAGGAAAATTATACTTTTATAATTTTCCTGAGCATCTTCTGACACAGGCTCTTTTATTTACCATGTGGCCTTTAACTGGTCAGTATTCTCCAACAAACAGACAAAAATCAGGCAATTGTTTCCTTTTCTGTTTGCCAGGATGGTGGCAAGAATAAAGTGAGATCATAGATGTGAAAGTGTTGAAGGGATTAATACACAGTTAATTCGACAAGGCCAGTCTAGTAACTTTTTCTGTTTCCAGGAAGTTCCCCTATTCAGTTCCTGCAAAATTAATGAGGAAGAGTATAATCCCAAATGCTAGAATGCCTTTGTCTTCAAGCATCCATTGATGTGGAAAATGCAATTATTATATACTCCCTTGTCTATATCTACCCTGAGGTATTCCACTCAGCTCTTCCTCCAGAAGGTTTAGGTTTATTAAGCACCTCCTATGGTCAAAGTACAGCCAATACTGTGGGACACACAGAAAGACAAGATGTTGTTCCTGCCATCCAGGAACTGATTTGGTGGCGGCAGGTTGGGGTGGGTGTTGTTCTGACTGATGACTGCAGAGAATCTCCTCATTGTGCTGGTGTGTTAAATGGCAGAATATGGGTGAGAATACACGTATAGGTGAATAGTAAGGCATCACTGTCTAGTTGTTGGCTAAATCAGCAGATGTGTGCTGTTTTGATCACTGGGTGTTGTAAAGTCGTGAGTGTAGCACTAAAGAACACTTTACAATAAAAATCCTTTACCAACTTTTTATTACTTTCAAGATTTATTTTAATTGATACATTTTTTATCATCATATCTTGAATGGTCTTATCTGTAAAACTGCACATTCCAAGGGCCATTCAGCTGACAGCAGTGTGGCACCTGCATGATGACAGTCCAGATCTGAGTGACCTCTCAGGTTCTCCACGGCCCTGAAATGTCAATACGAGTCTGGTCTGTCTCTACTTTATAAAGGTTTTCCACACACAAAACAAACAACAACCAAATTGACAGACTTACAAATAGTGTAGCATGTTCCTTTTATATATGTTCACATTATCCATTTTGATAAATTAATGCTTTGCACACACAGACACTTATATAAATACTGTAAATGTATACATTTTTGGAAATAAAGTTTGAATCTGAAGCCCTTTCTAAATGCAAGGCCAAAGAGATTTTTTTTCCTTTTTCTCTTCCCTCAACCTCCTTTGCTTTACACAGTATGATTTCCCTGTTTTAAGTCATAATTGCTTTTACAAGATTAAATACCAGGTCAGTAGTGTGTTGTACATCAGCTCATCCTAAGCTCTTTGCCCTATTTAAAAAAAATAATGATTCTTAAAAAATAAGGATATAAAGTATTTTAAAATAAACATTCTAGCTGGTAAAATCTGAAGTACACGTCATATTCAATTTCATAAGTGGGAGAAATGAGAAGAGCTGGGGTTCTCTGTTTTGACACGTAGCATAAATGTCCTGCTTTTCAATGACTTCAGTTGATAAGTAAAGCAAGACCAAAACATCTTATTCTTCATGGTCAATATTAAAAGACTTAAACATCCATTACCATTCTCTACGTTATGAAATATAGCTTACATTCACTTGTTAACAGTCTAGGAGAAATAAGACTGCAAAATTAATAAAATTAAAGGTTCACTACCTCTATATTCTATTAATCTCTAGTCATCCCACTTACCCCTTATTTGTTTTCTTCTTTTTTAGGGAAGCAAAAAAATTTGTGAATGAAAATGAAGGAGCTCTTGGGAAAGGAAAAGGAAAACGGTGGTTTGCGTTTAAGATGATGATGGCCAAGGTAAATATTTTCATAACTCAGTTTGGTTGATGCCATATATTTTCAATGGAGGCCGCATTGATTGCTAAAGAGGAGAAAATTGGTTATGTTCCTAGAAAGAGAAAAAAAACTTACACTTTACATATATAAAGTATATAGGAGGTCTGTCCAGAAAAAGTTCGGCCATTGTTACTACAATGAGAATGGTTTGCATGACATCAATGTAACCTGGCAGCCAAGGAGAGTGGACAAGAACGTGCGTCTGTGAATGTGGTGACTAAACAGTGGTGGCTGTGGAGTGAGCATGTGTACTGAGTGGCCTCACATTCAAATTGAATAAGTAGAGCAATGAATCTGCATCAAATTTTGCATTAAGCTTGAACATTCATCTGCAGAAACTAGTCAGATAATTCAGAAGGCTGCAGCTATAGGCAGCTGGTGATTGGCAGCTTTACCATGAGAGAATATCCACTCAGGCATCACATCTTGTGCACAGTTTTTGGGTGAGGCATCAAATCCCCCCAGCTGACTCAGTCCTACTGCAGCCCAGATTTGGTACCCTGTGACTTCTGGCTTTTCCCAAAACTAAAATCACCTTTGAAAGGGAAGAGACTTCAGACTGTCAATGAGATTCAGGAAAATACAACAGGGCAGATGGCGATAGGAACTGTGTGAGGTCTCAGGGTGCCTACTTCAAATGGGACTTGAGGTGTCATTGTCCTTTGTATAATGTTTTTTGTACTTTGTATCTTCTTAAGTAAATGTCTCTATTTTCATATTACAAGGATACCTTCTGGGCAGACCTTATATACATACATAGTACATATGCAAGTATATCTACAGCATTAAAAGTTGGATTGCGAGGGCATTATTCAGAAGGAAAAAAGCCCCAAAAGGCTCCTTAGGGGAGTTAAAATGAAAAATAAGTTCAGAAACACTGATTTATGACAAAAGACTCTTGTGATTTTATCACCTTCAAATGTAAAAGACTGTGCTCCTTTCATTTTTATTCCCTGGTAGATAAGTATTCTGGGTCAAAATTTCTTTCTCAAAATTCCAAATAACAGAATCATATATGTAGCTCTTCTCTACCAGGAGCATAAATTGGATAGAAAATAAGAAAAATGCAAATAATATACCAATAATATATGAATTAAAAAAAATAGAAAATAAACTAACACTTATTTAGTATTTACTATATGTATATGCCTAGCACTTAAGTCTATAAAGTTATCATATTTAATTATTACAGCAAGGTGGATACATGGTATTATTATTCTCTCCTTACAAATATTATGCCACCTGTACACTAAATGTATTCCTATAAAGATGGAGTTTTATAAATAAAGTTTATATCTCTTAACTATAAAATATATTATATTTTTATTATCTATATCATAGGTTACTGTTGTTCTTTTTACAGTTTAAATAAATGAAATCCTATAGTATTTATGCTTTTGTTTCTGGCTTTTTTGGTGTAATATTATATTATGAGATATATTCATATTGTAGGACTTATAGTATGTTTTTATTGATGTGTTGCATTCCATGTATGAGGATACACAATTCGTTTATCCACTCTACTCTGAATGGACATTAGGGATGTTTCTAGTTTAGGTAATCTTTTGAACTTCAGACTGTCTCACATTGTTTTTCAGCTTTATGTGCCAATGTAGCTCACATATTATCCCAGCATAATGTACACACATGCAAAGTTATCTGCCTCATTCCCACTCTTCTGTCCTCTTGACCATGAACAGCCCAACACTGTGGCATAGAATAGAAGTTTCTTTATAAAAACAAATTTTATTCTTTTTCTTCTTTTCTTTTCTATGATACCGTATGCCTTTCCATTTAGCTGACTTCTCTACTACTGAAATGAAAAGTATCCCATGTTTTAGCACCTACCATACTGGATTGAAATTTCCTGTTTATGTACATTATATTCAAGTAGACAGGAAACATGTCTTATTTAGACTTCATTAATTTCTTTGTGTGATATTTTTTGATTAGTCAACAACATTTGTTGATCACTTATTAGGTGCAAATTCAGTCCCTGCTCTATTGTGATGCACAGAACAAACAGACTTTTTTAACTATAATTTTTATAAAACAAAGATCCATAAAAATTTTTGAATTAAATCGGTCTGGAGGAGAGTGGGGAACAGGAGGGCAGATACTGTTTTCCCTTTGTATGCACAGCAACATGTGATGGCAGAGGGATCTTCCCAAGCTCAAAGTTTTGTAATATTTTGAGATATTTTGTGATGAACTTCTTAAAAAACAAGAGGTTGGATTTTACCAATATTCTTGGCTTCCTTTTCAGAAATGGGCAAAATTTCTCAAAGACTTTGAGATCTTCAAAGCTGCTTGTGTCCCATGGGAGAATAAAATCAAGGCTATTGAAAGTAAGTGCTCAATAGATCTCATTAGATGGGAAGGTGGTCCTAGATGATAAATTTCTCATAAGTTTATCAGATGCCTTCTTTAGCAGGAGAGATTAAAAACAAGAAAACTAACAAACAAGAACTCAATTTTTTTATATCTTTTTGCTCACTGTGAAGACTTGTTAGCGCTTACCAGTCACCACTCTCCCTTCCTATATTAGATCAAAATATTCTCATTGTTGTCCCTCCTACACGGGGAAATCAGTATTGTGCACAATGACACTGAGTCATGTTGTTGGGAAGGCAGAACTTTTATTTTGGCAATGAATATGACATTGAAAATATATATACTCTCATGTTAGTAATCAAAATGAATGTCTAAAAAGAATGAATAAATCTTAAAGCTTCATTTTCAAATGTCTAAAGCTGAATAAACAATAATCATCTAGGAACTTGCTATTTGAATATCATATTGTATCTTCATTTTATACGATTTTCACGGTGTACAGAGAAGGCAAGACTATACACTCAATTAAGAGTCATTTAGAGCAGTGCTCTAGGCTTGGAAAAAGGCAAACATGAATTTTAAAGTATTGCAAATATAATAGTAAATCATTTTTAAAAACAAAGAATATAAAGAAAGGGATAGTATTTTTTAAAAAGCGACCTTGAGCACAATCGTGCCATGTTCTGGTTTCTCAATGTTTTGACTAGAATCTGACTTTCTTTCATGCCTTGGCTTTCCTGCTGGTTAAATGTGCATTGCATAATTAAAATGGAGCCTCCATAGGGAGCTAGCGCAGTTGGGGGATATTTCACTGATGTGATTGCTCATGCTTTAGGAGTGAGTATTCCTCAGTCCTCTGTCTCTCATTATCAAACAGCAATTAACTAAAACATATCAGCTCATTAATTGCACTTACTCCTACATATTTCTGTGCCATCCCTTTCTTGCTTTATTTTCCTTCTTCACACTTATAACTAAAATACTGTATTCTAATTGAATTTTGAATATTTTATATGTGTTCCTTTCTTCTAAAAGATGGGAAAGCAGAGATTCTGTTTTGTTCACTCTTATATCACCAGACCTAGAACATATTTGGCTTTAATAAGTATTTGTTGAGTCAAATGAAATATAGACAAATCCTACAAATATCTACCATTCTGAGAAACAAAAGGAATTTAGACACATCAAAAAAAAAAATCCAGACATCATGGAATCCTTAGGTCTTAACTGTGCAGCTGAAATATGTTACCTTGAGAAACACTGAGGAACAGAAGGCCATTTGGAGCATTAAGATTCTGATGCGATTTTGTTCTTGCTTTGCCATAGATTAGCTGTTGACTCTGACTGAGCCAGTCATTGAATCCATCTGGGCCACAGTCTATTTATTTCTGAAAATGACAGGGCTGACTCTTGATTAATTATGAGACTCTTGATTAATTATGAGATATATCCTAATAAGTTTATAATTAATGATAGTTAAAACTATACATTTGCAAATTACTTATGTTTAAGGTACACTAGAGCAGCTTCCAGCCTATCTAAATAATAACATCGTTTTCACTTCTGTTTAAGTAGCCTATCTTGAGTGGAATAGAAACAGATGAAGTCATTTTTATTTACAGAAATTGCACTAAAATATAAGTTACACCTATGACCACCATCTATCATGTGTATCAAAGTGGAAAAATCAAACTCAGTGCCACTCAATAATACTTTCAGTTATCTTTCCTTTTCCCCTCTTCCCCCAGAAAATTTGGAACAGTCAAACTGGACAATTCAAGCAAACGTGGATTATTTTCCCTTTGATGTATAATTTATTATTTGATTAGGTTCTATTTTCTTCACTTTTCATGGTGCTTTGCCTCACTGTGGAGCATTGGCCCTTATATTCTATTCTATCACAATCACCATAAAGACTCTAGAAACATTAACATGAACAGTGGCAGGGGGATTGCCTGAGGGAGTGAGGGGTGCTGGGTGGGGGGAGGCAAAGGGGTAAAGTCAGAACTGTAATAGCATCATCAATAAAATATAATAAAAAAAAGAAGTATATGTAAGCATGTGACATTCTTTACTCTATATTTTTGAGTACAAATTATTGGAACTGCTAAATACAAAACAGAATTATATTTAAAAAGGCCTGCATAATTTACATTCTGCAAATTCTTTTCAGAAAAATGTAAGTTAAATGAGCACCCTATTTATGTATATATTTTACATTAGAAAACTAATACAAATTAGTTTTCTCTTAAAGAAATGACCACTTAATTTTACAAAAGATTAAGAAATATTAATCATTTCCATTGAAATCAGAATCATCTAACATGATATCTAACATATTATATCTAACATATAATACGCTTGACTTGCTTAGTTAATTGAGCAAATCCTCAGTGTTTACCATTATCAGGTATGTTTCTAGGCACAGGAAATGCTGGGCTGGCAAACATAAGTAAAATTCTGCTTTCATTATTTTTGACATGCAAAAGAGTAAATGTGTGTATGTGTAGACAGATCATAAAATATAACCAATTAAATAATGAAGATAATTATGGATTGTGGTAAGTGCCATGTTTAAAAGAGGAGCTTTTGAGCTCCACTCCCAGTAGTCTTTCTAATCCAACTCACCCTCACTCTCTGCTCAATCTCTAAATAAATACTGAACAAATATTTTTTAAATTTGGTTTTAGAAGAGTCTCTAATTATCAGCCTTCACAGAGTTTCCACAGAGGCCTGTGCAATAATTGACAGAATCAAGAAGAGAACTCAAATTAATTCTACAGCTCATGTTCTTTCCATCTTGGTTCCAGTGAGACTGGGATCCCCCCTACCAGTGCAGACTGGGTTCTCACCTGATGACTCCCAACTTTTTTTTCATGTAAAAGATAGATTTGATAACTCTTACCACCAAGGGATGCCATGAGATTCTACATCTCACGGGGATGCCATGGAATTTCACTGTTATGCCCTCCTCGTAAAGAGGCCACACCTAGAACTCTAGAGTTACCTGAAGGGTCATATCACTAACTACACTGCATTGCTTATTTTACTGAAGAAGGAATATATTTGTACTCCTGTGAAATATAATATATACTCACTGTGAACCTAATATCACTAGTAAAGCCATAGATAAGATCATTGAAGAGTTTTCAAGCTGGAAATTACAAGTCTTCTCCGGAATAAAAATCTACTTCTTCCTAATAGAATATAACATCAAAATTAAGGTGTTATTGACCTGTTTTTCAGACTGGGAAGATCTGCAGGTAGGCAACTCTAAGCACAGAGTTTAAACCACATATTCTTTTTTAGCTTAAGGGCTCCAGAAAATAGAAGCCAAATTTGTCCCATTTAACTCTATCCCTAGACCAGGTTGGAAGTAAGTACTTAGTATCCTAGCCTCACAAGGTGGCATTTACAGTGTACTCATACAGCAGGTGGTTTAATTGGTCTTTTCTCATTTAGAAATGTTCACATTTATCTGCTTGTCTTGTTATCAATCTGTTTGAGAGGAAATTATACATGGTGACAGACAACAAATTACTTTGCCTTAGTGATAAATAACCAGAGGGAGAAGTGAAATTTTAACCTTAATTTAAGAGAAACACAATAAACTTCTGGGACAAAAATACTGCATAAGCTTAAGGCCTTACATTAATACATACCAAAGACCTTGTTTTACTGTCTTAATAAAACACTGTAGAAACAGCATTTATTAGTTAGAGTAGAGAAAAAAAGAATTGGTCATTTATGGGTATTATCCAAATGTGTAACTTTGACTGACCTTAGCTGATTGATGGATATTATCTATATTATTTCAGACACACATATTCATTGCATATTTATTTGATATAGCATAGTTTTTAAAAAGATTTTACTATGATTCTATTTGAGGAGAAAGATAGCACTGTGGTTAAGAGAGGTCTAGATCTGGCATCAAACCCATGTAGGTCAAGACTATGTGGTCCCATCATTTACTACATATGTAACTACCTATATAACTGGCTCCATCACTTACTGAGCAAATAACCTATGACCTTAAGTCTCTGTAAAATGTGAGTATAATAATGCTTTCTTGCAGGAGTTTGATGATGGTTAAGTCAATTAACATGCAGAGATCCAAAAGGTATTTAAAACAAGGATTCATTAAATCATAGCTATTATTATTACTAATGAAGTCTTGGTTCAGTAATGTCCGTGTTTAAGTTTTTAATCCCCCATCCATACAGTGGGACTAATGATACTTAACTTCACCAGATTCCAGAGGAAGTAAAATGAGTTGATGTTGGTAAAGTTCTTAATATACATAATTGATTATCAATTTACAGGGTGGGGCACAAGTAGGTTTACAGTTGTTCATATAGCAAGTAATATAATAATCAATAAATAATAATGCAAGAATAAACTATGTTTTGCGTACTCACAACTCTAAACCTACTTTTGCCCCACCCTGTATGTTAGCTGTTATTATTATTATTATTAGTAGTAGTAGTATTACTAATTTATGTTCTTTACAAGAGTAAATAAATTTTAGCTGAGAGACTAAATACATGAAAATGACTCTTCTTTTTAATCATGCTCTTTTAGCCACACTATATTAAGATTTCTATTTTTAGTGAGTGCCAGTTTTACTAAGTGACCTCTAGGAAGAGAAAATGGCTAGGATACATAGACATGAGGAGGAAGATTTTCTTTTTCATTTTTATGTTGAGACAGGGAAGGGTCCCATGGAGACTTCATAGTTGATTTGTTTCCTCTATTTAAGCTCTTTCTTTTGTTTTTGCTCTTGTGCTTTTGCCAGTGATAGGCATCATGTGGAAGGAACATTGTTTTTTGGATTCCTCTGTCTTTTTGACCTGTGTCTTGGTCTTTCCTACAGTCACTCTGGTTTTAATAAAATCTGTTTTCCTGCAATTCATTTTCTTTACATGTAGGATTCAGTAAAGAAAACTGATAGATGTGACTTCTCTATTTCTAAATAAAATTGTTGCGAAGCCACTTGCAATATTCCAAACTGAACTTTGAGATCTTTAGAGTCCCAAGCATATTAAATCTATAATATATATGGATTACATAGTGGGAAGGGATACTTTCTGAAACACTTTAATTTGCTCTCTCTTTTTTAATGTTTCTGTATATTTACACTCTATATGCAATTTAGAAAACTTATTTGCCAGGGGTTCTGCATTAGGGGCTGAGAGAGAGTGGGCTGTGGTGCTAATCAAAAGAGCAAAAATATAAATGGAATGAAGTAAGGTGAGAAGGAAGAAAGGAGGAAAAGAAGGAAGGAAGGAAGGAAGGAAGGAAGGAAGGAAGGAAGGAAGGAAGGAAGGAAGGAAGGAAGGACCTGTATCCTGGGCTTGGGAATCTACACCAAAGGATCTCAAGTGTGATTCCAAGGAAAAACTTACCCTAGATGCCTGGAGACAAGGTTCTTTTCTAGCTGATGAGTAACTGTAACAGTTAACAAGCTGGAAGTCCACTGCTTTCAATAAAACATGATGAGTGAACCTGGCTGAGGCAGACCTCAGGTCGTTGTTACCAGAGAACATAGATAAGAGCCATGAAATGATATGAAATCACTGGGAGCCAGGTGAATGATCAGGTGTCCTGAGAGAGGCGGATCTGCTTTACCTTTCTGCACATAGTCCAGTGCATCTGGTTACAGAACATGGGGAGGGAGGAGAATGCTTCAAAACCACACACTTTTAGAAATTTTGTAGAACTCTGCACCACCCGACAAAGTGAAATGAATCCAAATATTCAGACTTCAAACTACTCAATTTCTTTTGAAATATATACTTAGACATTGACTTCCTTTTAGGTTTCTATAAAAACTGTCTCTGAGTTAAAAGAGTAAGTAAGATGGTACCTAAAGAACAGACTGAGTCCCAGAAATAGGGGTTTGATTCTCACATGAGCTTGGCCTCATCTTAGTAAGCAGAGGCTGCAATTTGCTCCACATGAACCTTCCTCCTCCCATGATGTTTCAGAGACAGCTGGCTCAAGGAAGCCGATGGTCACCAGAGGTGCTTAGCTGAATGAGACAGGGCAAAGGGGTTAATGCAGCAGTTGGCCAAAGCTGTTCCTTGTTCTCCATGGGCAACTGAAAATGAGAATTGGGAAGACTGGGAAAACGAGCAACTTGATGATGAAATTTAAGTGAAGATCAAAAGAGCTTAGGCTTTTGTAAGTCTATGAAATCTTCACTTGAGACTTCAAATTCCTGTTTTATTCTTCCTTTGACATTCTCTAATTTAAGAGAATGCTTTTATTTTTTTCGTCATTCAAAAAGCATTGAACAGATCACCTCACTTTTTACCATTTGGGGCAGGTGTAAGTTCATAAAACATTTTTGCCTGTCCTCTTCAAATTTATTCCCCAGAGTTGAAGTGATTTCTTAAAGATCAAAACTGTCCTCTATCCACCGTTGCTTAACACCTGTCAGTGATTTCTCATCACACTTAAAATAAAGTCTTCACTGCTGTCATTGCCTTAGGAGGCCCTACAGATTGTGGTTTGGCTTATTTGTTGTTCCCATCACAGGCCTTAGGTTTGGTCCTCAGTTTTCATGAGTTCTTGCCTTCCTCGTGATATTTGTTTTCATTTTTTCCTCTGCCTGAGCTGCCCTTCTCCAGCCAGTGGCATTTCTACCTCTCCCTCCAATGTCAGATCTCTGTTCAAATGTTACCTTCTCTGATTTACCTTTCTGACCAACCTGTCTAAAGCAACCCCTCTCAATACCTTATCCTCCTCTTTGTAGAACGCATCTAGCTGTAACTATATATGTGTGTATATATATTACATATTAATATATAAAATGTTATAGTAATATAATCATGTCATATTACATATATTATATAATATATGGTACATACACAATTCATTCATAGGTATTATTCATCATCATGTACATACATATAATATATAATATACATTTAATATATTATATGTCATACACATATACTGTATGATGTATATAGGAATGTGTGATATATAGTATGTATTATGATAAATATATTTATTTTTCAATATGTAAATTCCTGTATATTTGTTTTTCAGTTTTCTTTTTTTTAATTTTATTTTATTTTAATTGTTGTTCATATACAGTTTTCTGCCTTTGAATCCCATCTCAGCCCACCCCCCAGCCATCCCCACCTCTCTCTCATTTCCACCCTCCGCCTAATTTTTGTCCATGTGTTTTTTATACTTGTTTCTGTAAATCCTTTCCCTTTCCCCCTGAAATTCTCTCCCCTCTCCTCTCTGGTCACTGTCAGTCTGTTCTCTATTTCAGTATCTTTGGTTGTATTTTGCTTGTTTGTTTGTTTTGTTGTTTAGGTTCCTGTTAAAGGTGAGATCATATGGTATTTGTCTTTCACCACTTGGCTTATTTCACTTAACATAATGCTCTCCGGATCCATCCATGCTGTCACAAACGGTAGGAGCTCCTTCTTTCTTTCTGCTGCATAGAATTCCATTGTGTGAATGTACCATAATTTTTTTATCCATTTATTTACTGATGGGCACCTAGGTTGCTTCCAACACTCGGCTATTGTAAATTGTGCTGCTATGAACATGGGGGTGCATAGGTTCTTTTGGATTGGTGTTTCAGGGTTCTCAGGATATAATTCTAGCAGTGGATTTGATGGGTCAAAAGGCAGATCCATTTTTAGTTTTACACCTCACTAAAATGTAAGTTGTATTAAGACAATAACCATGTGTGTGATATTGTCCTTCAAAACTGAAATAATCCCTGATAGAGTATACTTAGTAAAAATGTGTGAAGTGGGTGAATGAACTTCAGCTTCTATGCTGTACTCACAAAATATTAGTAATGTGGCAAACAACACAGGATGGTCTGTAGGATAACCATTTATAAGAGACGTGGTCAACTTTCTGAGAAGGGTGTTGTTTGCCTATGAAAAAGGAGGAAGAAATACAGCAAATGTGTATAATTATGTATAGTGATAGCTAACTACTGGCCAGGCAGTCATGACCACTTTATATACATTTGTTCACTTAACTGTATTAATGCAAGGAATAAAATGGGCTCTTCAGATGGCAATCTTAGCTGCCAAGCAAAAAGCAGTTTTTTCTTGGATGGACTCTTAAGTTGTGGGTCATAATCCTTTTATACAACTGCAGCTGTGCACTTCCTTCGGGATTAGTATTTTCTCTTCCTAGATAGGAAAAGAATGCCAGAGACGATAACATGAAAGGAGCGAATGTGTTACAAGGAGCAGATTTATTTTGGAAGGCATCAAGGCATGACTTTTGTTTTGTCCTTTCAACTATTTAGTGTTTATTTTTTTCTTAAAAAACACAATACCATACTAGCTTTAGGTGTACACCCCAGTGACCATATGTTGTATAACTTACTAAGTGATCATCCTGACAAACCCTGCACCCATCCAACACCACAGACAGCCAGTAGGACACTATGGAGCACTCCCCATGCTGCATTCCACATCCCCATGACCATCCACAGCAATCCACTTCTCAATCTTCTCACCTCTTTCACCCATCCCCCAAACCACCACACACACGCACCCAGCAACCATCAAAATGTTCCCTGCATTCACGAGTCAGTTTCTGTTCCATCCATTCACTTATTTTGATTTTCAGATTTAGTTGTTGATAGATATGTATTTTTTGTCATTTAATTGTTTCTTTTTAAAAATCTTTTTTCTTCTTCCTCTTCTTCAAAAAAGCTTTAACATTTATTGTAATACTGGTTTGGTGGTGATAAACTCCTTTAGCTTTTTCTTGTCTGGGAAGCTCTTTATTTGTGCTTCAATTTTAAATGATAGCTTTGCTGGGTAGAGTAACCTCGGTAGTAGATCTTTACTTTTCATCACTTTGAATATTTCTTGCCATTCCCTTCTGGCTTGCAATGTTTCTGTTAAATGATCAGGTGACAGTCTTAAGGGAGCTCCCTTGTAGATAACTAACTGTCTTTCTCTTGTGGCTTTTAAGATTCTCTCTTTGTCTTTAACCTTTTTCCACTTTAATTATGCTGTTTCTTGGTGTGGGCCTCTTGGGTTCATCTTGTTTGGGATTCTCTGCATTTCCTGGACTTGTATGTCTATTTCCTTCACCAAGTTATGGGAGTTTTTTGTCATTTTTCAAATAAGTTTTTAATATCTAGCTCTCTGTCACTCTCTCCTGCTGACACCCCATGATGCAAACGTTGGTATGCTTAAAGTTGTCCCAGAGGCTTCTTACACTATCCTCATTTTGGGGGGATTCAATTTGCTGCTCTGACTGGGTGTATTTTGCTTTCCTATATTTCAAATTGCTGTTTTGATTCTTGGCTTCATCTACTCTACTCTTCATCCCCCATAAATTATTCTTTGTTTCACTTAGTGTATCATTTATTTCTGACTGATCATTTTTTATTGTTTTCATGTCCTTTATTACGTTGTTGAAATTCTAAGTACATGTAGTCTTTTTTAAAGTTCATTCAGCACCCTTATAACCAGTGTTTTGAACTGTGCATCTAGTAGATTATTTGTCTCCATTTTGTTTCTTTTTCTGGAGTTTTGTTCTGTCTCCCTGTCTGGATAGCATGGCCTAATCAAGTAGGTGTCCTGTAGGGTCCAATGGAACAGCCTCACCTATCGCCCAAGCTGGATACTCAAAGTACACCCACAGTGTGGGCTGTGTATACCCTCCTCTTGTAGTTGGGCCTTGATTATTGTCAGCACATTAGTGGTAGGGGTTTACCCAGGCAGATCACATGTAAGGACTGGCTATGGCCACTCACCATTGACCTCCAAACACTGTGGACAATCAGCCATGTCAGGGCCTACACCACAGAGCAGGACTTACCTCAGCAGGGCTCTGGTGCCCACTGAGTCTTCCCCTTGAGTGTTTCACTTATGGAGGTGATTGGGTGGTACTTTGATATGATCTGAAGCTGTGCACTGGGCACACTGGCTCTGCGGCATCCCAGAAGGTACAGGCCAAGGTCAGCTGCCACCTGTGTTCTGCCCAGGACCACTGGGCATGAGCTACAGAGTGATGTGCTGATGGCTTCTACTTGTGCTGGGCTTGGAGGTAATCATGTGGGGCCAGTCTGAAAACCAAGACCAACTGCTGCTAGTGTCAGGTCTGGGGCCACTTAATGAGAGGTATGGGGAATACTAAGGCCAGATTCTTCTTGTTTGAGAAATTTTAAGAAATGTGAAGCATGAGCCAAGACAAGCCATTAGTATGGGAAAGCCACTAGAAACAGCTTGGGTGGGCCCACAAGTTGGGAGGGATAAGGCCTCAGGGAATCACTCGGGCAAGGCAATCAGTGTGAGCCAGGTTCGTGGAGACTGAGATACCCATCTGCCAGCTCACTGGGGTGGGGTCTCAGAAAAGGAATGATGGCATCTGCCAGCAATTTTATCTGGCAGAAAGTTATCGTACCTCCAGCTCTCGCCCTGATGCCAGATAATTATGTTCCTCCCTGTATATCCCTGGCTCCTTTTAAGCTTCTGCTTCAGTGCTGGAACTCAGAGGGAGTGAGTCTGAGTAATTCCATGTGGGCTGTTTAAGTAGAACTGCCTCGGACACTAGAAATCCTCTGTCTCTCTCAGCCACAATCCTGCTGATTTTTATAGCCAGAAGTTATGAGGATTTTTCTTCCCGGCATTGAAACTCTGTGCTGGGAACCTTGGTATGGGGCTGTGTCCCCTCTCTCCTCCGGGGGGGAACCTCTCCAACCAAGAAATCCCTTCTGATTTTTGTCTACCACACACAACTCACTCTGCATCTTCAGCTAGATTTCAGGTGGATCTAAATAATAGTTTTCTGTAGGTTACTTGTAATTTTGTTGTGGTTGTAGGAGGATTTGAGTACCACATCTAACTACACTGTCATCATGACTGGAAGTCCTCAACTCCTTAATTTTCTTTCTAACAGGTCAGTTTGGCTCATCGGTGGCTTCATATTTTCTCTTCATGAGATGGATGTATGGAGTAAACATGGTTCTCTTTGTCCTGACATTTAGCCTCATTATGTTGCCAGAGGTAAGACTCTGACTTCCCGTCTATAAAACATGCTGCAACATGTTTCTTATGCAATCATGCTCTTAGCAAACCTCTTTTTTCTTTAAGAATATAATTTTCGACTGGTTATAGCCACCCTTAGAGTTTTAGTATTTGTGGCAAAATTAAACTTCAAAATGGTGCCCCTGGACCAAAAGTCCTAATCCTTGCTCCCAGAGGTTTGTGAACCTCCTAAAGTCATGCAAAATGTAAAATGTCATGTGTCTGTTTATGTGCACATTATTATGTGGAAAGGCTCGTGGCTCCTGTCAGATTCCCAAGGTGGTCCCTGTTCTCAAATTTTCATTGCCCAAGAGGAAGGCTCTGACATCAGGTGAGTCATAATTGTTTTGCCAAGTTCGCTTTGAAAGAAATGTGTCTTAATGCAACTCATAGCATCCAGCTTTCCTGTAGTGAAAAAAACACAAAGAGAGCCATTTCTTTCTAGATATAAAGTAGGATAACACAGACACACACACATGCAATGGGGTGTCTGACGTGGGGACAATCAGCTAAAGCTGAGAAACAAGAGTGAGGTCGGAACCCTCACCCATGTGAAGTTAAATGTCTCAGAGCTCTTTGGATGCTTACCCCACAAAAATTGAGTTAGGCTTTATTTAACCTGAAAAGGGTCTTTTTAGGTACTGGTATTTCAAAATCAGTCTGATCTGTGCAACATTGAAAACAGCCAGAGTTGGTGTTGTAAGTTTATATGTCCATGGTCTTAAAGCAGGGCCCGCCTCTGTATCCAGCCACTTATCAGCATAATGACATTGACAGTGCCTTACATTCATAATGAGTTTTTTGCTTGTTAGAAGTGCAAAACATTTTCATTTCCTTTGACTTAGTGGTCCTCACAACAAATTTATGAGACAGACTCTAAAAGAGTTTTTGTTCCCTCATTTAAAAAAAAAATTTAAAAATTGAGTCTATAATGCTTATTGGATTTAGCTAGCATCCCAGAGTGAATTTATTTTGGATTTTGCACCCTAGTCCACTAGTTTTATAAGTTGTGAGATAATTCCGGGGCTTCTACAGCTATCTGGCTGGTAGAAGACAGCGGACGCAGATCAGATCTCCAAAGTAAAAACTTTCAGGTGACACAGCAGAATGTGTGTATTTTATCTATTTCAAATTAAACCTGGCTTTATTTTTGCTCATCTCTCTAAGGAAACTTGAAACCTCACCACTGGCTACTATGGCGCTCCTTAGTGTCAGACTCAGGGTACGGATCCAGGGAGATTTATCAGCAGCGTTTACTGTTTCCCTCGTCCGGTGCTGCCTCCGTGTGGAGGAAATGAAAGGTTGTAGCTAATTCATTCCAACTACATGAAATTGCAGAATTCCTACCAGCATGTAGTGGAAGGAGCTAATGTGTGTCCAATTGGATTAGATGCTGAGGAGCATCCTGTTTTCTGGGCAGTGATTACCAACTCCAGCAAAAGAGCAGAAGAGGATGGGCACCTCTTGTGTTAACTTTATAGGACCTCAGAGGCCAGGGCTGGTCATGTCCTGCTCACAAGGCTCCTTTTTCAGATACCAGCAGCCCCACTCAGTGTTCTTGTGGTGCATATGCCTTTCTGCCCCCCAGTTCCTGTGTCCCTGGGCAAATCCTAATGTTTTGGTCCTCTGTGGCTCCTGGCTGTGGGGTGAGACAGAGCAGGTGGGCCTCAGCCTCTGTTCTACTCAGTCCCAGGAAGGCCGAGGGGCTGAAGGACTGCCATTAAAGCGGAGCAGCTCATGTGGAAGGAGGGATTAGGGGCTGATTTCTAGCCATTGCCAGTCAGGCTTTGCACCCAGATCTCTATCCACATTCATTCTCTACCCCCAGCCCAGGGGAAGGGAAGTTTTCATCTCATAAAAGAAGCAACATCTGCTTGGCAAGCCATGTGTGCACCCTGGGTGCTTCTCCCAGTTCTCAGCGAGGCTCCTCATAAGATACTATTCTTGCCCTTTTACCGACTGGCTCCACACCTAGCAACTTCCCTTCTAATATGACAACACAAGATCAGGGTAGTAAACCTGAATTAGTGGTGAGGCAAGTATCATGATCAGGGCGCAGTCAGTCTCCTTGTCGTCATCCACAAATTCTGCAAGTGATTCTTTTGAGAGTTCCCTTCCTTGACATGAAGGAGAGATTCTTCTTCCACCCCAATCCCATATGAAGATGTGGGGGGTATGACTTTCTAGAACACTGGAGTCCCCAAAGGCCACTCTGTCCTTTCCAGACCTCTCCTAAATGAGACCAGTTTGAAGGTGTTGGTGGGTAGCCTTCTGGGCAATGTGGTTGGCCCAGCTGCCGGTGGCCCACTGAACTCAAAATGCAGGGTCCTTAGCACTCCTTTTGTTCCTAATTCTGAATTTAATAGTAGATTCCCAGAAAATGGGACCCCACATGCAGATGCACAGTTCTCATGAAAAGGCTTCAGAAGTATTTTTAAATAAAACAATTTGTGATCACATGTGTGGTTCAGACTTTGTTTCCAATTATTAACTGGTTTCTTTGCCTTTTCCTATAGTACCTCTGGGGTTTGCCATATGGCAGTTTACCTAGAAAAACAGTTCCCAGAGCTGAAGAGGCGTCTGCAGCGAATTTTGGTGTATTGTATGACTTCAACGTAAGTGTCTCTACACAGCTGTGTCAGTAGGACGATGGAGTTTTTTTTTTTTAATTCTCAAACCCCATGGACTTCTTTGCTGGGGCTGAGTGAAGGTCTTAAGAGAGATGTTTTTGCCCCTGTTTAAAAAAAATGAAAAAAAAAAGTGAATAAGGTTTGGTAATATGATAATATGATTAATGGAGATTACCGAATGAAGGTGAGCTCAGAGTTCAAAGACTTCAAGCAAATATCCTTATCTCTGGCTTTGGAAAAGAACAAAGAAAGAGTTTGCAAAAGTGCTTTTTGGAAATCTCATTGGGTTCTTAGAAAATGAGAGCTTTTACATTACATATTAACCTCTTCACTTCCTAAACAAGTCTATTTAATATTACTGAACAGTCAATATCAAATAAAGCTAAATATTAAATACCACCAATACCATATTCTAACTTCTAAATAATGCTAAAATGAGGTTCCCTCTGTTGTGGTGCCCAAGTAAGGATCACTGTATGGTAGTACCAAAATGAGTATTACGCTTTGAACTCCCCCGGGTGAGTTTTATTGTTGCGATAGAAACTTATCCCTGCCCATTGAAAAATCATTTTGGAGTGTGATTCAGGTCTGTGACACATGATCTTTTAAAAATAGTGTCAAGATTAGAGATGTTTGAAAGTGTAGTGGATGAAAAAGTAGCAAATTAGAGCTCAGGGAATGGATAATTCAAGGAGTTTTTGACAAGTAGCAAGTGAAAATAAAACTTTGTGTAAAATGGGGAATGAAGAAAGGAGAGGAAAACAATGAGCAGTCTTCACATTTGTAGTGTTAATAGGCCTGCTTCCTATGTCTTGAATTCTATTCTCAACACCCCTAAATTGTGAGCTTCCTAAAGATGGGGCACACCTGCTTTGTCTCCTCAGACACCCTTATATCCTCAGCTAGCAGAGGCTCAATGAATCCCGTCGATTGGCAATCTGAGCAAAGGGGAGGGTTTGTAGAGCCTTGAGACAAGACCCATAGAAATGAATTTATGTTGGCAGCACTAGAAAATGTAAACTTTAAAAAGGTTTCCAGTCTGTCACTAAACAAGGCAAAATATAGAGTAAGCATAGGGGTAGGCCCTACTCTGTGGCATTTGAAATCTGAAATCACCCGTCATTTAGAATTTCTGTTTCAATTCAATGTTTATTTATAAAATATAAATATGCATTGGTTTTATAAAGATGAATGAAATGTGACATGATTCTTTTCCTCAAGGCATTCATGAGATCAGAAGAAAGATACAGTGTGTTATGTACTAAGTTAGCAAAATGAAGAAAAAGATACTGGGGAGCCCCAAGAAGGTGGTTGATATTTTGCTTCGGAATATCTGTTGTTGTTTTTTTTTTTATAGTAGATGGCCTCTGAGTTAGCCTTTCCTTCTTAACATTCATTTCCCCTTTTTTATTACTTCTTACTTCTTCCATCTCTCTCTCTCTACCTGCCCTCCCTTATGTGAATTTCCAAAAACATATATTACTACTCCCTCCTGAAATAAGTTTGATTTCTCAGTTCTCTTCCTCCGATTAGCAAGATAATAAACTCAAGTCTGGTTAATAAGAGTAAGAATAGTAACATCATTGGCATTTTCTGATGCTTGGCATATCAGAGAAAGGAAGAACTAAAAATATGAACAAAAGGCTTTTGATTTTTAAACATATTTCTGAAGTTTAAGGACATATACATTGGTCAAATAACTGAAATTAAAAGTTTGGTTCCCTGGCTGGGGTAGCTCAGTGGATTGGGTGCTGGCCTGTGAACCAAAGTGTTGCGGGTCAGGGTTGCGGGCCAGGTCCCCAGTAGAGGGCGCATGAGAGACACACACATTGATGTTTCTCTCCCTCTCTCTCTCCCTCTCTTCCCCTGTCTAAAATAAATAAGTTAAATCTTTTGAAAATTAAATAAACAAAAAATAGTTTTAAAAACATTTTGCAGAAAACGTCCATTTGAGATTTGAAAGATATTGATCAGTCAAAAAAGATGAGGAGGAAGTGCTTCTGTGACATTAACATTCCCCTACCATTCTCAGTCTGCCTGGAAATGATTCTAAGGCAGTGAAGGAGTATCAAAACGTCAAGGAAAAACAAAAGTGGTATTATTCACTTGTAGGCTTTCTTAATTTTTCTGCATACTGTAACCACTCAATTGTTTGCCATGTATAACAAAATAAGAGATTTTTAGAGGCAGAAGCGTCCTTAGAGATCTTTCATCCCTTGTCCCACATTATAAAGTTAGGGGAACTAAGTGGCAGAAGTGAACATTTGGGATTTTATGGCTAATGAGCAGCTCCTAGTCTAGTGCTCTATGTCCTGTTCCTATTAGTAATTTTCTCTATTAATTTCCAATTGCCTTCTCACCCTTCGTTCCTGGCATAGAGACTAACTTCATTTAATGCTCTATCTTCCTCACAAACGAAGAAGGAGTTGAAGCAGCTGGGCCCCATTTTTACCTTTTATACTAAACCTGCAATTTCCAAATTAGCTTCCCAAGTAGAATGACAGATTTGATATTTACTTTTGCCTGAGTTCTCTACTTGATCATGTGAACAATTACCTCATAAAGGAACCTGCTCTGTTATTATAAGATGATCTAAGTGGACAGCCCATGAGTCCATCCATCATGACACCATGGAGGAAACCATTGACCAAAATGTCCTTGAGATCCCTGAAAACTCAGAATGCTGCCCTTGTAGAGATGCCAGGGGAAAAGACATGTTTCAGACCCAGGACAGAGATGACTGGTGCCTGAACAGTCTAATTAGTGCACAGATTCATTTGTTGCATCTAAGATTAATGTGCCAGCTTAGCTAACAATGCATATAAACACAGGAGAAGAGAGCAGAAAAGACAATAGAACATAGTTAATAGATACCCCTTGTGGTAGAGGGGGTTACAAAATGAGAAGGGACAGAGATACCTTTAGGATGGAGGATGGAGGTGCAGAAAGTTTTAAGGAGCTGTTTCTCTGTTGATCTTCATTTTGGAAACCTGACACTTCCTTCTGAAATTCCCTTCTCCATGGAGCATCTCCTTGGAGGCTCAGTGTTCTCTCACTGATACACATGTATCATAACTCATCCAAATTCCTTTTAATTAATAGTAGTCAATTACTATTTGATATATGCTAGGTCAGTCAGTCTTATGGCTTCTCAAAGTCACCATTTACAATGCACCATATTTTTATTCCTTTTATTGAGTACCTAGTGATGGATCTTACTGATAAGGGGGAAATATATTTTACTAAAATAGTAAGAAATAGAGAGATTATCTAACATGTATGCTCTGACTCAAATTAGCAGAAATGGTATCATTTGAAGCTGTAGAATTAGAAAAGGGAGTTTAAGTCAGTAAGAAGAAGATGCATGTGTTGGCAAGATACTTGGAGATGCAAGGATGATGTAAAAATGACAAAGAAGAAAAGACTGTATAGTTTCGATATTCTTGTCAGGGAAAGAGAAGAAAGAACTGATTTGGAATTTGGAAGGAGCTTGAGCTGATATCACACAGTGAGATCATATGAATAAAGATTCGAATTGTGAATAAAGGAAAATGCATTTAGCTGTCCAGCTTGAGGGCATCTTGTACATCGCATGTGGATAAATGGTATATCCGCTTTCCCTCCCCCGCTCTGCTCATCCTCATGGATGTGGGAGGTGGGGGAAGCTCTTTTGGGCAGGAGGGAAAAAATTAACACCTTTTATGTGTTAATCAGGTCCATATACTTACATTTTATAACAACCCTTCAAGATGATAATCAATAATCATTGTGTAGTTGAGGGAATTGGGACTCAGAGAAGTTAATTTGCCAAAGACAGCACTTATAGTTAGAGGAGACACGGAAATTCAAGCCAAAATGTGGCTGACTTTAATGCCAAATTGTTTTACTCTAACACGTCATTCAAAGCCAGTTTCTCTTCCGTGCCTACTTTACCATGACTCTTCCTTGAGGTCTGTACTCAAGGGACACTTGTCACAGACATTCTGAATGTGAACACATAGCAGTTTAGTTTTTTATTTTACCAGCACCAACAGCTTTTCTTTTTTAAAGTAACGATCTTCCACAAATGAGAGCATCTCCTCTCAGACATATCTGTTATCTTAAGTTGCTTCATGTCTTATTGTCTTGACCACATTTAGAAGAGAGATTTTTATGATTCATGTATGAAGGAACACATCTTTCAGGAATATTTCATCAGTTCAAACACAGTTTTATTTTCAAGGAGTCCTTTGGAAATACACACCAGAACAGTATTAGTTGCAGGAGAATTGGGGAGGTGGGATGACTGTAAGTGAGGAAGGGGAAATGATCAGAATAGGTGATCAGAATAGAGTGCAGAAGCCTAGGACCCAGACTTGGACAGGACTTTACTGTGCTCGTTTGAAACTTGGCTCTGACCGTGATTTCTCTGACACAGATTTTGGGGTGGGAAAGAGCTCCCACATGGAAAGCCATGCATGCTGACATGGAAACCAAATAGAACCTTGGCTGGGCTAGGATTTCTTGCTATTTTAGTCACTTCCAGATTTCTGCTGTTGGAGTTTTAAGAAAAGAAGAAAAATGCATGAAGTGTGGTGGGCCAGCTGAGTGGAAGGAGAGGAGTGTTCCTCTGATAAGCCTTTCAACTTGTGTTTAAAGCCACTCCCCCAAAATGGAAAATGGATTGGGTAAAAGGTCTTTAAAATTGCACTCTTCAATAATGCCTCTTTCAGCTGACATACTTAACTGCATATGTAGCAACAGATAAACTGAAGAACTGTTTGTAAAGTAATCAGGATTCAAAAACAAGCAGGACCCTTACCACTTTGGATATGATCTAACACTTATGAAGTGCCAGCCACTGAACATATGTTGAGTGGTACGTACACCAGATGCGCTAGCTGCCCCAGTAGCTATTGTGCTAACATAACAAGTTCACCAGATGCTTGTTATGTTTTTCCTTTCATGCTGTTTTGGAGGTGTCTTTTAATCCTAATACTGTCATTGTGAATTAGATAAAGATGTCAGATTGCAATGTTTATAAGTGTGGGAATGAGGCCCAGTGAAATCTTTGCAGGGAGGGTACCTCGGTCTTTTCTAAGAGGACTTGGCTCCACCAGGGACTGATTCAGGAGTACAGGTCAAAGGTCCCTGCTGAGCTGGTAGTGTTTCCTTGTCTTTGGTTTACTGGGAAGATAAGGAACCAGCATGACACCAGGCCTGGGAGACAAAGAAAACACAGGAGAAGCAACATAGCACGGTGGTTAAGTATAGAGGATTTGAATTGGACCGACCCAGTTCAAGCTCAGACTCAGTCATTCAGTAGCTATGTGAAGTTGCATAAATTACTTAATATCTCTAAGGCTCAGTTTCTTCATCTGAATTGGGCGGGGAGGTGTGTATGTGGGGATGGGGCAGTAAATAACCCCCCCACCCTGCCCCATCCAACCAGCTTGTGTGCTAACCAGAAGTAAGGCAGAGGTGGAGGTCAACATGGTACCTTTATTATTGTTAAAGCAGATATTAAATAGTGTGGTGTATTTTTGGAGGCAAATGGGCCTCCCAGTGAGGCATTTCTGTCCAGCAGCCCTAGCCTAGAAAAGGCCTTGCCCTGCCGGGTAGAGCACGGCACATACTCTCTCAGGAGGAGGCAGAGCGATAAGTTTATGGGTCTTTGACATATGAAAGAACACATCAAAAGTTGAGGAAAACTGTTCCCCCTGAACAGTAGCAACTTCATGGGGTTCTTGTGAGGATTCTGTGAGATGAAGTCAGGTTTTCTGTAAATGCTAAGTGCTCAGCAAAACTTACCGATTGGTATTATTACTGCAACCCTTATCACCAGGCGTCAGGATGGGAACGAGGAAAGGAGGTAAGGGTCAGTTACAGGGAATAGCAGAGGAGCGTGTAAAGTGAATGCCTTACAGTTACAAAAAAGGAAGTAGATCAGAATCTTTCTACACTAGACAAGGGGCCAAGTCCCTGTACTTTCCAGGTTCTGCTAGTTATTGTTCCCTGGGGACAGGAGGGCTGGTTTGAAGGTTCTGGACAGGGTGGAAGGAGATCGGATTTAAAATAGCTGAGAAGAAGCAGAGACCTTACCTAGAAAACGTGAAAGAAGAAGATGTCATGGAACCAAGGGCAGGGAAATCCTCCCAGTGATTATTCTCCTGGGAAGATTTCTGGGTCTCAGCCTGTTGGCCAATTCGGGTCTATTTGGTTTCCTATCTTCAGTACAAGATTAAGCCTCTTGCTTCTCCTATTTGGTGTTTCTATGAGTTATTTAGCCCCAAATTATCTTTTAGGGTTGGATTTATTTTTTTTCTTGAGCTGGAAAATGAAGGTACAGCCAAATAAGGTGCAAGGAACCAGTTTGGCTTTTATCTATAACCCTCCTATCCCATCCCAACCCTACTTAAGCCCATGAGCTCTTCTGAGATTTTTCTGGAGATTTCCACCCCCCATCCCCACCCCTGACCGCACCACTGCTAATTCTTGCAAAGAATTAGTGGGGTGGGGTGGGGACAAATTTGCTGCAAATTTGGAAAGCAACAGTTTTTCTAGATCTCTATTGGCCTCTGATTTCAGCTAGGCACCATCTTTGTTTAAGGCAATTTTCTAAATAACCTCTCTTAATTCTTCCTTTGGAAATTAGCATCCAGGGCACTTCTTCCTTCTTTTCCACCCTACCCCCACTTACTTTCTCTCTTCCCTTTTCAACAGTAGGTTTCAAAGTCCCTGGCTTGGTATAAATGATGTTCAAATCAGACAGTTGGATTTTCTAAGATTCAAGAGATGACACACAACCTAAAGAGGAAGCCCTGCATTAGCAAGTTACTGTCTCCTCACTTTACAAGGCATAGTAACTTTAAGTTATTGCAGAGAGATGAAATCAGAGAAGAGCTCTGGAAGTAGATATACAGCAATACAGAAACAATGGTTCCACACTGAGAGCAAAAAACACAGTGGACAAGAGACGAGAAAGATGAAAATACTATAAAGGAAGCAGCATCAGAATACACCAATGTTCTGTGTATGTCCCATGCAGGCAGCTTTGGGAAGTGGTGATTCCAACCCTGGTGGCTGATTTTTAGGAAAAAGCATATAATTACATAAATAAACATGCTTGTTAGGAGAGAATGCTGTAATGGTCTTGATGAATAGAAGGTTGTGCAGGTTGCACAGTGTCCTCTCACCTGCTCCTCATCTGGACTAAGAGCGTCTGTGTTTTAAGAGAACCAATCCAACTGCGGCTGTGCCTGGGAGGGGAAACCTGCCATAATAACCTGGGGAAGCATGTTTCAGACCTTCCCTCCATATTAAGCAAGCTCTTAAAATTATAAATTTAACGTCACTATGAAATATGTTTTTAAATTGAATTTTTGGGGGCAACATAAGTTAGTAAAATTATATTGGTTTCAGTTGTACAACACTATAACATAGCAACTGTATATTTTATTGTGTGTTCATTGCCCTAAAGTCAAGTCTTTTTCCTTCACCATTTATCTCCACCTTTCCCTTCTACTATCTCCCCTACCTCTTTTCCCTTCTGGTTACCACCAGGCTGTTATCTGTATCTATGAGTTTTTTCATTTCTTTTCTTTCTGTCTGTCTTTTTTTGCTTAATTCCTTCATCTTTTCACCCAACCCCACAACCCCTCCCCTTTGACAGCTGTCAGTCTATTCTCTATCCACGAGTCTGTTTTTATTCTGTTTTCATGTTTCAGTCAATGGACATTTCATTGTAATGCCTCCACAGCTGAGCAAACCTATATTTGATGAAAAAATGGGTCTATTTAGAAGTCCCTGAATTTTGAGTAAACCAAGAGACTGCCAATCAATGTGGCAGCTGAAACATTCACTCTGTGAAGCAAAACAATAGGGCCCCAGTCAGAGCCATCTCCGAAGTTTGAAAATGGATGTCATTTCTCTTAAAAATTGATCTTTTTTTTTGAGTTGCTCTATACAACATCTGTTAAGTGGCTTTATTGTTGGATTTTAGGGCTTGGCGCAATATTCCGTCCTCTTTTATGGCTATTACGACAATAAACGCACAATTGGATGGATGAATTTCAGGTTGCCGCTCTCCTATTTTCTGGTGGGGATCATGTGCATTGGATACAGCTTTGTGGTTGTCCTTAAAGAGTAAGTTTCATTGGTCTTTTGCAAAGCAAGCAATGATTTCCAGAATCGAATGGAAGAATGGATGTAATTTTTTTGGTTTACATTTAGAGGATGCAGAGTCTGTGAGATAAAATGTTACTTTAATACTGACACTAATGTTAGACTGCTACATCCTCCAAATGAAAGAGTTGAACACAAGCACAGGCCTTTGGCTCATCTCACTGGGCTGCACTGATGGCTGTGAGCCCATCCTGGGTTTGAGCATATTTTTATAATGTGCCTCTTTGTACTTCAGAGTGTGAATCAGTGTTGCAAACAAGACAGGGAAACAGCTGCTGACCCCTCATTTTGTGTACAGAGAAGTTTGTGACTCGCAGAATCAGTTCAATAGGCAGAATCTGTTGTTCTCTGTTCGTGTGTGTGTGTGTGTGTGTGTTTTAAAGCCAGAATAATCACTCATCCAAAAATATTCAGCTGCGTAAGGCAGCAAAAACAAATGGCCCCATATGAGATCATCATGATCAAATGTATAATCATGGTTTGTCTTGGAAAGGATTTATTAGAGCATGAGGAAGAACTTTATTGGGGAACTGATGAAACAATGGT
This sequence comes from Artibeus jamaicensis, assembly GCF_021234435.1. NCBI lineage: Eukaryota > Metazoa > Chordata > Mammalia > Chiroptera > Phyllostomidae > Artibeus > Artibeus jamaicensis. The sequence continues at coordinate 35,257,862 of NW_026522030.1, read as the reverse complement.
TCATTTTTCTCTCTGTCTGAAATATACAGACTGGGGCAAAATAGGTTTACAGCTGTCCGTGTGGAAAATAACACAATAATTGATAAATAATAATACAAGAATAAACTCTGTTTCACGAACATATGACTATAAACCTACTTTTTCCCCCATCCTGTATTTATAATATTCTGCTTAAAGACACTGCAGACACCCAGCCCAGCTGTTTGGGGCTGTGAATGACCTACCCTTTAGGCAATTCTCTGAGGAGGAGTTGAGACACCTCAGTTAATGTGCCAGCTCTTTTATTTGACTCTGCACAGCCTGAATGGGCCATTGGCTTCATTTCAGGGAAGGATCTCTGCCTAAGGGTCCAAGTCACACTCAGCAGGAGCTCTGGACCCATCTGTGACATGCTTTGTGTCTTGTCCCTGTCATACTTAACTGGTTCCACCGAAGAACACTTTCATATTTAGCTTTCACGGCCTTTCAAGTCATGAAAAAAGCCTTAATAGATACCCCACATCAAAATATTTATGTACTGTCCAAATGTAATGAGAGATCCTAAATATTAGGTATCTAGCTACCTGATAAATCCTACCACATTCCCAAATAAAGCTATTTCTAGTCTTTAACCATTTTGATTTGGCGAGCCTAAAGTCAAGGTTGCCAGTTACATTACCGAGGCCTCCTGAGTATTGTTTTTGTGTTGCTCTTTCAGGCTCCTTAGTCACTGGGGAGCATGTTTGTGTATGTCCAGTTATTCAGCTTCTTTTAGCGACTCTGCAGATGCTGTGCATCCTGGTGGGCTTCACAGCTGTTCTGCATGGTTCAAATCCCAGGTCTTTCATGTACTAAAAGACCTTTGACAGATTGCACAAGTGTTCTGTTCTCTAGCTTCCCATTTTAAGAGTTGTAATAACACCTTGGTCTTTGGATGACTCTGAGGACTAAATGAGTTAATACCTAAAAGCACTGAGAACATGACTGGCTGGTGGTAAGTAATGGATAAATGTTAATAATTTTGTTAGGGTTATAATCCATAGGATTATTAGAGAATCAAAGAGCCAACATGGTAGGAGTTGAGGTCACCTGAGAACCCCAGTGGGAGGGCAGTCACATGTGGTTTTGCAGTTGTACATGAATGGATTTTTGTATTCATTAAAATAGTTTTCTAGCAGGTGAACTTAGAGGTTATAGAACAGCATTGTGCAAAGAAGCACAAGATGAACCACATATCTCACTTAAAATTTTCTAGTAGCTATATTAAATAAATACACAGGTAAAATTAATTTTAATAGTATATTTTATTTAACTCAGTATACAAATGATTATTTTCACATAATTAAAATAAAATTATTATTGAAAAAAATTTTAGTGCTGGGTCTTTGAAATGTTGTATGTATTTTATATGCTCACATTTCAAGTGCTCAGGAACCACACATTGCTGGTGGTGACCAGATTGGAAAACGCTATCCTACAGGAAATGGCGTTTTTTTTTCCGTCTACCTTGAAGATGCCATTTTGGATACCTGCAGGGCACCACATCCACATTTTCCCTCAGAGTCACTTGTGTTAGGCCAGTTAAAGCAACCTGATTTTGTTCCTTTCCTCTGTCGTGGATCTTTGGTTGTTACCTGATTGGCCAGTAGTTTAAACTCATTGACTTGTGTGGCAAGACAGTTTCAAAGCAATTCATGACTCCCACCCACTCCGAGCTATGAGAGCAAGGCTTGGTAGAAAAAGAATTGATGAGCCCTGGTGGGGAGGGGTGGGATGGGAATAAAAGACAGAAACCTGTATTTCAACAACAATTTTAAAAAAAAGAAAAAGAATTGATGAACTATAATTGATTGTACCGAGTCATTTGTCACCTGCTCCCCTTCCTCCCCGTCCTGATAAGACTTATCTTCTTGGAGTAAACATGAGTGGATTTATAGGTTACATTACTCAACACGTAGAAAGGAATCTGGGTTCTAAAATCAATTAGGTACTGATGGACTTTGGCATCTTGCCCTTACTGTTTGTCTCAGCATCCTCATCTACAAAATGGTGGCAAATATCTACTTTTAATTACCTAATATGGATACTGGAAGGTAATATGAGTTAGAAACCCAAGAAAATATTTTGAGGTTTAAAGGTGGAGTAGCTAACTTTGTTGACCCAGGATTCTCCTTGGCTTAAGAACTGAAAGTCCAGTGTCCTGTAAACGCACTTGGTCCCTAGCAAACCAAGAAGGTTGGTCACCACAGTTTTAGGCCCCTTGTTCTCATTTTCCTCCCTTCCTTTCTTCCCTCCTTTCTTCTCTTCTTCCTTTGAGGGCAGTGTACATTACTAACAATATCTGAAGTGTATAGACTTTTGTAGTCAAAAGTTGCATACATATTAAAAGCAAATACACATGAATGATAATACTCCTAAATGCCATTTGCAAAGGGTGAAGTGATAGATTGATGTAAGGAATAATTATATTTGGTTATTTTTATAACACATTAGCCCATTTGAAATATATAAACTTTCATAAGGGGTAGGGAGAGTGGGGGAATTTAGATGACCTTAGAGATGCCTGCCAACCCATGATGTCAGCTTTCTGTCATTGTGCCCCTTTCTTTTTCAGTTCCATATCACTGTGGTATTTTAAAAACCAAAACTTTATGGGACCATTTTATGTGTATAATATGAAACTTCAGTTTTGCTATTTATAGTAATAGGGGGAAAAGGAAGTAGAGTAAGTAGAATATAGTTCTCTAACCAATAAAATGAAATTGTAAGTAAATACATTTTAAACTTTTTAACCAAAAAAATTAAATCACTGCTTAGGATACATGTAACTACTTGTCATTAAGGTTGTATAAAAATCTTGATTTTTGGTCAAGAGTTGTAGAATGTGGAGAAGTTTCATGCATTCAGTATAACCATTCTTTGGGAGGAGAGTCTAGGGTGAATTGAAACATATGCAGTTATTTCCTGACCTGACCTGGGTTAGTCCGTCCCTAAGCTTCAGGGTGTCTGGTAACCAAGTAAAGTTGTATATAACAGTTTTAGAGTCTACTAGTACTTTTTCCTGGGGAGGGACCCAATAGATTTCCTCAGATGTCTAAAGACAGCCTTATTCCACAAAATGGTTAAAGCCAAGTATATGATGCCAAGACAACAGTTTAGGAAAATTATTTTAAAAATATGTACTTTATATGACCTATTTAATTGTTAAAATCATTAATTCTTACTGGCCTTTTAATCTTGAATGCTTCATAGATGCACATTTTAAAAATTCAAACAAAATTTAAAAATAAACTTCTATTTTCTGGTAATTAAAAAACCTTGTTTGAAAATATATCTTTTAGGTATTGCTTCTCCAATTTACCTATAATTATGATGATGTTTAACACTTCTATCCCCTCTCTCTCTCCTTTTCATATTCTGCTTGTTGGATTAAACTTCCTGTTTTTATAGGATGACAAAAGGTATTGGTGATGATGGGGGTGGCGATGACAACACTTTCAACTTCAGCTGGAAGGTGTTCACCAGCTGGGACTACCTGATTGGCAACCCTGAAACAGCAGACAACAAATTCAATTCCATCACAATGAACTTTAAGGTAAAGACACCACCTTCAAGAGGCTTTCCTTTGCATTTCTAAGAGTAAAATTGAAGCCATTCCATGTGTTCTAGATAGCAAAGTATCGTGACAGGTAAAAAAAAGATCAATTTATTATTTCTGCCTATTGAGATCTGGGCAACATTCTGATTATGGCTAAAAAATATCTAATGACCCATGACAAAACTATTTTTTCTCTAAATTTGCTAATTAAATAATACTATTGGCTTAAAATAGGCAGCCATTAGTAATCATAATCAGATAGTTTACATAATAGAATCATGCTCACTATCAAAAATGATTTTAGCCCTGGCTGGTGTGGCTGAGTGGATTGAGCACAGGCCTGCAAACCAAAGAGTCACCAGTTCTATTCCCAGTCTAGGTCACATGCCTAGGTTGTGGGCCAGGTCCCCAGTAGGTGGCATGTGAGAGGCAACCATACATTGATGGTTCTTCCACTCTCTTTCTCCCTTACTTCCCCTCTCTCTAAAAATAAAAATAAATAAAAGCTTTAAAAAACCATGTACTTAAAAAAATAAAATAAAATTACTTCAAAATGTTATTTTATAGCTTTAAAAAAAACTGTACTAGGCTATGGCCAGGTGGCTCAGTTGGTTGAGTATCATTGGTTCACCAAAAGGTTGCAGGTTTAATCCCCAGTCAGAGCATGTGGAGGATGCAACCAACAGATGTTCCTCTCTCTCTCTCCCTCTACTCCTCTTTCTAAAATCAACATACATAACCTTGGATAAGGATGAAAAAAACTGTACTGAAAGAGAATTTAGAATGAAGACTATCCTATTAGATCAATCAGACTTTGTAAGAATTACTCCTTTCTCTCACTTGTTCTCACTTGCCAGCAAGGTTCACTGGTTTGTAGAATCCCAGATTTAGTTTATTTTTATTGTTCATGTTCTGATGTTAGCAAAATTAATTTCTGCACTTATGATATTTTTGTAGTTCAGATATTTCTCTTTTTGTTTCTGGTTTTCCTGGTTACAGGAAGCTATAATAGAAGAAAGAGCAGCCCAAGTAGAAGAAAACGTCCACTTAATTAGATTCCTGAGGTTCCTTGCTAACTTCTTCGTGTTTCTAACACTTGCCGGGAGTGGATACCTCATCTTTTGGGCTGTGAAGCGATCCCAGGAATTTGCACAGCAAGATCCCGACACCCTTGGGTGGTGGGAAAAAAATGAAGTTCGTCTCTGCATGCTTTCTATGTGCTTAGAACCTGACACTTGTGATTTTGTGGGTTATGTTTCTATGGTGGAATATTAAATAAGGCCACTCTCTACCTATCCCCTTCAGCCTGTTCTGTGAGTTAACCAACCCTGTCTCACATATTCTACACTATTCCAGCCTTATTTGCAAATCTGTCTGTCTGTTTTTAATTTTGGGACATTCTGGAAAGTTGTAGTTGGAAGAGATATTCACACACATCTATTCCAAGCAGTACATTTTACAAATGGGATAATGAATCTCAGGAGATTAGGTGATGCGTTTGGGGTCACAGAACCATGGAGAAAAGGGAGCGTTAAAACGTAGGAATCTTGGTTTCAAGCTGCATACTCTTTTCATGGCTGTATGTTGATTTCCCTGTAGATCCAGCATTTGCCATGGAAAGAGGCCATTGTTGCCTGCATTCTCTGAAGCAGCAGTGATAATGTCCTTGATTGCTGTTCTTATGCCATGGACACATTCAGATTGCCTCCCTCACTTGGGGCAAGTCTGAGCTTCTTTCTGTTTTTCACTAGCAGCCTAACTCGCTGTACCCATTTTCTCCTCCTCTGCCCCATTTCCTCTTTCTCTGAATGCTATTCAAATGAGGAAGGCCAGATCTTTGCCAGGAATTAAATATTATGATGCTGATTTTTCTTCAGAGTATCTACCCATTTATCCGGTCAGAGAAGGGAGGTTAGAGGTAGATACTTAGAATCAGAAAATCATTGATCATATGTTGTTCCTATGGCCTGTTCTCTTTCATAAAATGTTGCGGTGTACAATGTGACACCATTTTGAACTTGGGCATTTTCAAACTTTGGGTGCATTTAGCCTGTGGGAAGCATGAACTTCCCATACTGAAATTTATGTACAAGCTTATAAACCAAAAAGATTAATTCTTCATAAGTATAGAATTTTCTTTAAAAATTTTGGACAGAAAATGGTATAACTGCTTAAAACAAAAGTTTCAAACAAAAACATTCTAGGTATTTCAGAAGTAACACTGGAGATGGGAGACCATTCATTTAAGAGATTAAATCAGCAGACATTTCATAGAAACCTATAAAATAGAGTCATTTGGTAGAGAGATTGTATTTACTTAAAACAAACAAATCTCAAAGCCTTTATTAGATTTGTTGTCAAAATTCTTTTTTATAGTTTTGACAGTATTTGTGGGCAAAATTATCATGCTACTTTGGTCCATGGTTCATATGGACCATATTTTTGTGTAATTGAACCATAGTAAAGGATGAGTAGTTGTATCATTAAGAGTCACTCTTTGTAAGAACTTGTTTAATGTCAATTTTAGGGGATCCCTGAGTCCTAGAAACCAATGAGTTTAAAAACAGGGATTTGTGAATAACTATAAAATTTGACGAACAGAATTAAATTTATGTAAGATTTTATAGGATCTGCCAAGTTTTTACTTTAGGCTGAAACTATATCATGCTGATTTTATGTTATGCTGATTTTTAGCTCTTGCTGATTATACTTATATAATGCTCTTAATAAAAGTGGAAAAATATATTGACAATTATTTTCTATTCTTGTACTTCTAATCATTCAAAGCATGGAGTCCACCAGGGGAAATAGAAAATGTTTAATGGTGATGGTTTGAGCCAGGTATTTATTAAAAGTTGCTAAAAATTATCTGAAATCTTTTTTTTTTAATTTAAGGCAGTATTTTTCCCCATCATAAAACTAGTACCTGCTATGGATTTTTTTTACACTTAATTTAGCCAAATAACATAATCATAACAGTGACAAGCAGGAGAAAAGGACCATACATTTCCTCCTTGCCCCATTTCTCTCTCTCTTTCTCCCCCCACCCCTTCTCTCTTGTATCATTCTCTTGCCTTTGGCATTATAAACCAGTTCATCTTTTCGAGATTGTCTTGCCTTGGCTTCAATAACATCATGCTGTCATGCTGTGTGTTCTCCTTTTGTTCCTTTGAGTGCCCTCTGTTTTCTTAGGTAAAACACCTTCTTTTTTCTCTCCTAACAGTTTGCCTTTCCCTAAATTCAACATTTAGTCCTGAGCCCATGTCAACTAGTTCATCCATGCTAACTTATTAAACTAGCCCATATGTTGATGATTGTTGAATTAGTATTTCCAGTTTGGGCCTCATTTTTCAAGCAGATCACTTTTCAGTTCCTTTAGAAATGCTGTTGTAAAAGTTATCACCATATCAAAATCAGTAACAATTTAGAACAGTACATGTTTTTTGGATAAAGAGTGATGTAAATTGCATCCCTCATTATACCAGGAAACACTACTATTACTGGCACATACACAAGCTCATGTACAACCAAATCTTGAGAATGTGAGATGATATTTTCTGTGATGTTTTATTAAGATTGAATTTTTAAAACACACAAGATAATCTTCTTTAACTTAATAAAAAATCAGAGGAATCAAGCTAAATATTCTGAAAAATTCTGGAGGAAAGTAATAATAATTTCTACATACCATTAACCTAGTTTATCCTCTGTCTCTCCTTATAGATGAACATGGTCATGTCCCTCCTGGGGATGTTCTGCCCAACATTGTTTGATTTGTTTGCTGAATTGGAAGACTACCACCCCCTCATTGCTCTGAAATGGCTACTGCTCCGCATTTTTGCTCTCCTTCTAGGCAACTTGTATGTATTTATTCTTGCCTTGATGGATGAGATTAACAACAAGGTAAATCCTGTGCCTGGATTGTCCTTTCCCTCAGTACCTCATTACAGTCCCGGTCTCAAGATTGCCAGACACACCTTTGAAATTTGTGTTATCTTTGCTGTTGTCTTCATCACTTTGCTTTCTAGATTGAAGAGGAAAAGCTCATAAGGGCCAACATTACCATCTGGGAAGACAACATGATCAAGGCCTACAACGCCTCGCTGCAGTCCCTCACTGGAAACAGCACCGCGGCGCCTTTCTTTGTGCACCCTGCAGATGTACCTCGGGGACCCTGCTGGGAAACGATGGTGGGGCAGGTAATATCTCAAACCAAAGTGAGGGACAATTCATGGATTAAAAAAAGAGCAGGGTCAATATTTCTTTCACAAGGGTGGCCTGGTTTTTTATTGCTTACTAATAAAACATAGCTAAAATTTACTGAATGATGGCCATGTGCTGTGAATTCATATATGTTATCTCAGGTGTCATGCACTCTGCACATCTATCCATTGAGGTAAGTTTTACTTTTCCACCCCATTTACAGTTGTGTATAAAAGAAAAATTTATATTTGTGTATAAAGGAAAAATTATTTTCAAATGAAGTGAGATGTTTACTATCGATTGGTGCTCTAATAAAGCATCTAGATTTAGATACAGATCCAAGAGAATACTTAAATAAAGTTCTATTTAGTGTCACTTGTTTGCCATACAAAAAATAGGTTCTTTGGAAGCACACACCAATTTCAGTAATGTTAATTTTGTCAAATAATTATCTCTTACGCATTAAAGGAAATACAATCTTATGTTAGCTGTTTCATGATGACTGTATAAATGCCCCTAGCCCCAAACTAGTGATATTTTACCAGACAAAAGAAATGATGTTTCAGATGACTTTCGGCCCAATGAGGGAAATCAAACCCAAGAAAAACAACAAAAAAGATCTACTTTGGGTCTATAATTTTTATACAGATCCAATTTATATTTTGAAAAGCCTTTAATTTTATCTTATTAGAATTGACATTTCTAATGTACATTTTATGAAATTATTTTGGACTTTGGTTTGAACAGACATTTTAAAATATGGCATCGCATTCTTTCTATTAGATAGCTGTTTAGTTTCCAGAATAATGTGGTCTTTGTAAAATTATTTAAATAATTTTTACTGTGTATTTATTCTTTTGCAATATAAAAGGAATATTGTACATTAGTCTTATAAAACTAATCTAATTTAAGCAAATATGGATATTATCAGGTGCTCTCAGGCTAAATTGAATGCTCAACAGACTTGAGTTAGTCAACTGTGATTTCAATTGTGGAAAAATATGGAAAAAACATATAATGACATATAATGCCAGAACATAACATTGACTATTGAGTCAATAAGTATGGTACAATCAAGGATTTTATTTTACTTTTTTTTCAGCTTTCGGGGGCCTGATAGACCCCTTTCTCTTTATTTACATGTTATTAAATACTTAATTTTCAGATGTGCAAATTTGATACATGTTTATAGGACCCTGTTATGTATGAAATAATGAAAAGAAGTGAAATGAAAGCTGCTTGCACTTAATAGAGAGGTGCTTGAGATCCACACCATGGCAGACAGATTAGTGGCCCCTGGAACACGTCTACTTTCCAATCCCTGGAACCTATTCATGGGTTACCTTACATGACGAAAAGAGGTTTGCCGATATAATTGAGTCAAGGTCTTGGGATTAGAAAACATCTTGGATTATGTGGGTGTGCCTAATGAAATTACAACAGGAGACAAAAGAATCAGAGTCAAAAAAACTAGATGTGACAGCGGAACCAGAGGTTAGAGAGATGTGCCTTGAAGAAGGAGGAAGGAGCCATGAGCCAAGATGTGCAGGAGGCCTCTGGCCACTGAAAAAGTTAAGGATGCACATTCTTCCCTCATGCCTGCACCTTGGTTTTAGGCTCTGGCCTTCCAGAAATGGAAGAAGAGAAATGTGTTGTTTTCAGCCACTAAATTTGTGGTACTCTGTTATAGCAGCAATAGGAAAGGAATACACGGGAAGGCATGGGTTTCCATGTTTCAGGGTTCATGGTGCTCAATACAAGTCTGTTTTATGAGATATAAGCTGCTCCCTAAATCTGCAGCGGAAATGGAGAGAGAAAAAATATATATATAGTTTTTACAAACTCAAATAGTATGACATGTTCTCTTATGTACATCCTAGAATGCTGAATGGTATGAGAGCTAAGAAACCTAGCCTTTGCCAGGAAAACACCTATTAAACAGTATTAGGAAGAGTGGGGTTGCTCACTTCTGGGGAGAAAGCACTGATTAATTAGACATGAATGTCTATGCAATCTTGGAGAATACTTATTTTTCTGATAAGGCAGTAGCACCTGTGATATTCCTTCATGCACTGCATTAAAATAAAGAAAAGGTCACTTATTTAATTCTTTTTTGCATTCCTTAAACCATGCTGCTAATGTCTTGTCCTTCATAAAAATCTCCTGTTTGTAGTTCTCTTCCTTGCTTCATCATCTTTCCTTACTGCCGTTTGTACTTGGGTTTCCCCCTTTTCTTTTTCTAAAGGAGCATTCAGCACTCCTGAGATAGTCTGCAGGAGCCAGGAGGAGGGAGGGGTAGTGGTTCTGCATGGAATGTTGATGAGCGAGGTGGAATCCATGGTGACAAAGAGAACACTGAGGGTATAAAAGCCCTGAGGGCTGGGAAGTTCTGGCATTAAAGAGATCAATGTTTATATTCATGCACTTGGGGACATTTCTTTTGGCCATTTAAAGAAAAAGTACTTCTAGAAGAATTAGCAAAGGCAGCTCTTTTAAATGTTAATCTTGTGGATGCACTCCGAAGGACTCATTCATTGTTCTAGTGAGAACATTCCAGATGTTCTCTCTTTCCTCCATGCTTGTCCTCTGCTTTCTTTCCCCCTCAAGCACACTGAGAGACTCAAATCTCTCTTTGAATTTGAATATAAGATAAGTTGGTGGCTCCTTTGCCACTCAAAGGAGTCTCAAGATATACTCAGTCTCACCTCCAACGGCATGTGATAGATAGGCCACAGAACCTACCTATCACATTTGCTTACCTATCACATTCAGAATACCTGTTCTTGGGCAACAGGTATTTGAAGCTATGTACTGATGTCTGCATTTTAAACTGGGAGAGAAAGCAACCTACAGCTGAAGAGAACAACAATTTATTGAATGCATCTAGTGTGCGAAACACTAACTTTTTGAATATTACATCATCCTTTGAGATAAGTCATATTATTAAATCACCCACTGAGATAAGCTGTATATTTTGTAGATGAGGAGACTGTGACTTAGAAAGGTAATTTGCTCAACACCCCAAAAGAAGGCAATAAGTGGAGCCATGCAGACTTGAATTAGAGTTCTTGCTCTTGACCGTAGTGCTGAACTGTCCCCCAGAGACATGATTAGCACCCACACATTCTCTCCAAACTCCTGTCATGGAATTTCTACAGTCTGAGGCCCTTTGTGATGTCCTTTGCCTAATGTCTCCCCTTTATCTCTATGATTCTCTTAGGTTTACTGGTCAAACCTGCCCAGACATTTTAACTAAATATCACCAGTGTGAAGCTGTTTTCTGTGAGCTTCAGGGCTGAACAGGAAGCCCGTGAGAAAACAGTGCTCCCATCCTTACTAGTTTGCTGGATCAGGGACTGAATGATGTCCCAGAGGAGGGCCATACCACCATTTTTGAGATTCCCTCTCTTGTAAAGCAGTATACTCCTTCTATGGTATATGAATAAGTATTTTTACATTTTAATATAATGTTTGAATCCTCCTATGCTATATAATAAAAATTGGGACACTGCTTAGGAAAAAAAAAGAATTTCGACAATTGGAATGTGGATTCTTAGGAGGAAGGGAATAACTTCAAAAATACTTGCAAATTTTGTCCGAGGAAATCTTCCCAACCTGGCAGTGGAAAACTAAAAATATCCCAAATAGCCTACTTCTCATTGATGTTGGTTAATTGAATCTGAACTCAAATTGCCTGGGGAGTGGAAAGGGGAATAACAATAAAGAAGAGAAAAGTTATGGCCAGAAGTAACTGGAGAAATTTACCATCATTCCAACATTCATTCCAGGTATATTGAGTGCATGCTAAGAGCCAGATATTGTGCTGGATACTAGGGGTACAACGGAACAAAGGTGGACCATTCTCTGCCCTTGTGAAAATTATAATCTCTTGGGGGAAATAAAGCCGCTAATTAAATAATTACGCCAAATTGCAAATTTACAATGGCAACAAAGCACTATAATAAAGAAATGCATGGAAGCCGAGAACTTCTTATAGGGAAGTTTGCCTTGTTAGCAAAATGAGAGAGACTTCCCCAGACTAGTGATGATGCAGCGATGCATATTTTTTGGTACAGACTGAGTCATGAGTTGAGGTAAGAGGGACTGAGTTAAGGCTACATGCAAAAGGTCCTGTAGCCTGAAGAAGTGTGGAGTATTAGGTCTGAAAGAAAGCCACCGAGGCTGGAGTGGAGAAGAAAGAGGGAAAAGCAATACAAGGAAGATTATGGAGAGCTGGACAGGAGTCAGCTTATATAGAAGCTTTCAGATTACGAAGTAGTGTTCCACTCTCTTGGCCCACCTTTTTACTCCAGCTGTTGCTGCAGCAAACAACTGCACGTAGCTGTTACCTGACAGCATCTCAGCTGAACTGTACTCATATTCTTACCCTTATCCCAGAGATCACCTAGTGGAGCATTCATACCATACAGGGCCATACTAAACTAATGGAAATGAGAGCTGATGGGTTGGCTCTTGGGTGGATAATTCTGAAGCTTACAGTATATGGGTATGGAATGGGTCCCCAGAAAGATCCACCTGGCCCAGTATGACAGCATTAACACACTCTTGGGTAAAGTCTTTTTCTCCTTGTCTGTTTCATTTTTTTTCCAGTCCCCACTCCTGCTCTTTGACGAACCTCCCAAAACATACTGCCTGCTTATAAGCCCTTTGTGATAGGCACAATATGTGGTGGAAACTAATGCCAAGATACTTTCTTTATTTTATATTTTTGGCTTTTATTGTATTTATATTACAGTTAAGTTCTGTTTATGGCAGTGATATGCATCTATTTATAATAGAAGCAATTATTTTTAAAATAAAATATTGTAAAAGAAATATTAGGTAAGCTGTGTTTCAGATGGTACTTGGATATGAAAAGAACTGTGAAGGTGGGAGTACCCGGAATTCCGAAGTCACCACTCTGAAGTGTGAGGCTGGAAGCTAACTTGACGGTTGCTAGTCAAGTGGCCCTTTGCTCTGCGGGAAAATGTTTCCTCCCTAGTCATTTTAGAGGTAGCTAGTAATAAAAACCAACTTCTTACATTATAGAAGAACACTAGTATTTCTGGGAAAATTATGTTTTATTAGATACTTAGTGCTTTCATTTTTAGGGCACATGTTTTAGGAATAAAAAGAAAAAGAAAACCAGAATTAAATGCTCATGATAAAAAATGTATGGTTATATGTATGCTCTTATATTTATTGCTATTGTTATATGAGTTTCATGAAGAAGTAGTGAACTGTCTCTCTAACCCGTAACACACACATTTCACGTATCGATTCAAGTTCACACCACTGAGGTAGCCAGTTCCTAATTTTCCAGACCTTTTCCATGCATATACAGATATATGTATACACACATATATATTTTATACATATTCATATACACGCATAGGATTTTTGTTAGCAAATGAGTTCATATTATGTACCTTGTTTTATAAATTTAAAAAAATTTTCTTATTATTATATTACAGCACAGCATTTTAGCACTTTTATAGAACTTTATTGAGAGCTTTATTAACAATGAAGTTCTTTATTGTTGAAGAACAATTCATATACCATACATTTCATAAACTTAAAGTATGTAATTTAATGAATTCCTGAATATATTCACATAGTTGTGCATTCATAACCACAGGAACAGTTTCCTTTAAGAGCTCACAATATTCTGTTGTATAGACACCCTGTTTTATTTAATTAATCTCCTCTGAAGCATATTTAACTTGTTTGTAATTTTTAACTGGAAGAAGTAATATTTTCATAATTATACATGTTGATTTCTGCACTTCTGTTAATATTGCCATGGGATGCATTTACAGAAGTGGATTTCCTTGATCAAATTCCACACACTATAAAATGTGATGGATCTTCACAAGTTTTCCCCAAACATTGTGAGAGTCTAACTTCATCAGTTTATGACAATGCCTGTTTCACCACCCTCTTTTAAAATATTTATCTCTCTGGGAAGCAACAGCTCATTGTTTTAATTTATATTATTATGGGGTCTAAGCATTTTTCAAGTGTTTTAATTGATTGTATATTTTCTTGTGAGGATTTCTCATCTGTAACATTTGCCATTTTTTCCCTAGTTGGGTCACCCATCTATAGGCATACCGATTTGTAAAAGTTTTTAATGTGTTAGAAAAACTAATGTACTATCATCTAGGCTGCAAGTACTTTTTCCAAGTTTGCCTTAACTTTATAAATACTGCTGTTTGCCTGGTTACATCTCAAACTCCAGTATGGCCAACATTTCCTGTTTGGGGTTCTTATGTCATGCTTATAAAGGTTTCTCAGTGAGAAGACTTTTGATACAGTGATTTTGGAACAGAAAATAATTATTTTTTGACAAAATAAAATAAGGATGAAGCATTCTTTATTTGCTAGATGTCTCAAGCTAGTTTCTTTACCATTAATTGCAGTTTGCATGCTCATACTATTTAGAAATACGACAAATTCGGTGTCAATACTAGAACCATTTAAAGAGAGAAATGCAAATTTTAATGCAGATGGTATCTCAACAGGAGTTTGTGCGGCTAACCGTTTCCGATGTTTTGACCACCTATGTCACAATCCTGATCGGGGACTTCCTTCGAGCATGTTTTGTGAGATTCTGCAATTACTGCTGGTGCTGGGATTTAGAATATGTTTATGTAAGTACGATCATCGTTTTTCTCGTATCAGATTATCTTTTGTGCTTTACTGTTTACACATACTCTGCAAGAAAAAGACGTCTCAGAATTTAGATGCGGGATCTCCCTTTTAGATGTCAATACTGCAGTTCCCCCTTATCCTCAAAGAATATATTCGAAGACCCCCCAATAGATGCCTGAAACCACAGATAATACTTAATCCTATATGTACTGTTATATGTACTGTTATTTTTCCTATACACATATACATACATATATACCTTTTTACTTAGTGGAAGCATTTTTTGGCTTTTTTGGGCATATCTGAATCGCCAGCATTACTACTCTTGTTTTGGGGGCCATTGTTAAATAAACATGTTATTTGAACATAAGCGCTGCAATACCACAGTGATATGAAAACCCAGGTGGCTACTACATGCCTAAAGAGTGGGGAGTGTCTGCAGACACTGGGCAATGTGACGATTCATGTCCCGAGCAGGACAGAGCAAGGTGGTACAAAATTTCATCACAGTACTCAGACAGCAGGCTGTTTAAAACATGAATTGTTCATGTCTAGAATTTTCCTCTTAGTATTTTTGAACTGCAATTGACCACAAATAATTGAAACTGTGGAAAGCAAAACTGTGGGTAAGGGGGGCTACTGTAAATGAAGACCAACGAGAATAGTGTGAATTCAGAGGGGGCCGGACTTGAGTATCATGGCTTACACAATATTCTCATAAATTTGCACAGAATGGCTAAAACAATGGATGGTCAGCTCAGTAAATATTGGACTCATAGTTATCTCCTTCCTGATGAAGTTTGCTGGCATTTCTATAAATAGGGCAGGATGGGTGGTGTCAACTGCATATTCTTTTTTCTCTTTTTAAAGATTTTATTTATTTATTTTTAGACAGAGGGGAAAGGAGAGAGAAAGAGAAGGAGAAAAACAAGAATGTGTGGTTGCCTCTTGAGTGACCCCTACTGTGGACCTGGCCTGCAACCCAGGCATGTGCTCTAGACTGGGAATCGAACTGGCAACACTTTGATTTGCAGGTTGGCACTCAATCCACTGAGCCATACCAGCCAGGGCTGCATATTCTATTAATGCCTTTGAATGCTGCTAAATAAACCCTTAGACACTTATCCTGGCCATTCACTGTGCAGTACACTGGGAGATAGAAGGATTAAAAAACGTGATGCTTACTTCATAAAGCTCAGCATCTATTGAGAGTTCAGCAGAGACACAAGCGGCTGGGGGGTGGTGGCTGAAGAAGCTTTGAGGAAGGCTTGGTGTGCTGATAGGGCTCTGGCAAGTGGTGGATTTGAATTCCAGCAAGTTGGCTTCCTTTCCCATGACAATAGCATAAGTTTCTTTGAGCCCCACTGGTGTTGACATTATCACCAGAGCACCTTCTGTGCTCAACCCCAGGTCACCCCACAAAGTTCAAAAGTGGAAGTAGAGCATATATACCAGTACTCTGTGGTCTAACACACTTCCAAGTGCCTACTGTTCCTCTTTTGCAAGTAAATCGGTTATCGTGGGAAGTGAAACCTGGTTGGGGGAGGGCGTGGTTGGTCATATTCATTTGCTTAAAATCCTGCAGTAGCTTACTTAGAATGAATTCCAAATCTATGTATTGGGCCTTCATACCCTATATGATCTGTTTTTTTTCTTTCCCTCTGAGCTTATCTCTTAACTATTTTTGCTCTTCCTTTGTAAAGTCTATATATGTTGGGATTCTTTCTGATGCTCAGACACGAGATGCTCCTTGCATTGTTGCCAGCTGTTCCTCCCTCCAGAGGTGCTGATTCCTAGAATTTGGCATGGCTCACTCCCTCTTGTCTTTAAGAACTCAGATAATGCACCACTTCCTTAGAACTCTTTTCTGATCTTCCATTCTAATGCAGCCTACCAGATGCTCTCAACATACTATTTTATTTTCTTCATAGGATATGTAACTCTTTGATATTTCTTTGTTAAAAAAGCACTTATTATCTGTCTCCCTCTGCTAGAATGGAAGCTCTATGTAACAGAAACCTCTATGCTTAGAACTATGACCTCTATGACCTCTGTGCTTAGAACTATGCTTGTCACATGGCAAGAATTAGGTGTTGACTGGTGGGTTCAATGTTGAACCTCCACATTCTAGCACCATCAGGGCAACACCATCCATTGACAGAATGCTGCTTGCTTCCAGGTATGTGTCCATGGCATGGGCTCTGGCTTAGTATTCTTGAGCCAATGATGTTTCTCTTCTCACTACTGAATATATATCCCTGACTGCCGAGCTCCTTCCTATCTCATGCCCTAAGTCTCAGGACAAATCCAATATTCAGAACTGCTTTCAAGACTACAGAGTAAATTCTCTGCTTGGCTATCTGACTTTGAGATCATACCTTTTCTGAGGTCATCTCTATCACCCTCAGTGAAAATGGCTCTTGGATGATCCCAGAGCAGTTAGGTAATGCTCTTTGGTGGACAACAATGAGGTAATGCTATAGATCCAGGAGACTGTTATGTTGCTCCCTCCTATGAGGTATTCAGCTGGCTTGGTTTCATTTCTGTTTTGCTTGCCTGATTCAGCTTTTCTGAAGAAGACACAAAAATGCCCCCCCAACTTTTTTTTTGTTAGACTATTGCTTGCCCTATTATCCCTTACCAATTTCTTCTTAAGTGCTCGAACATTTTGCTTCAAATATGAAGTCAGTACAACATGAGCTGGGCGCATAAAAGCTATAATGCAATGACTAATTTATTATTCATTGAATGCTGACAGTGCTCTTGAGTTAGTACAAGAAAAAAGACAAGTTCCTGTTTTAGGTCATAGAGGAAGAATTTTCTTCCATGTTACCTTTCCTAAGGTCTTCGGAGAGAAGTTCAGCATTGAAACAAGTTTTAAAACTCTAAGATTGAATGATGAATATTTGATATGGATCTGATTATCGTTTCCCCACCAAATGGGCAGCTTACACAATTGAATGCCTGCTGGGTGTGAAACATTAGGAGCAAACCTCTGTGTTGGATGATAAGGGGATGATACCTAGATGTAAGCCTGAGGAGAGACTACAAACTTGGGCCTGCATGCTCAATTCAACTTACAGATATTTTTTCCTCTGGTCTGAAGAGTGGTTTTATGTTTTATTTTGTTTTTGTCTTTAATGAGCTAGTATTTTAAAACTGGTAGATTTCCATTTAAAAATATGGATTTATATCTTTTCTTAATATATTAGAAGGCCTGGAAATATTAGACCCATATTCCCAATGGGAGAAATTGGCTGGAGCTGAAAACCACTGCCCACTTCAGTTTTATTCATTTAGCAGTGTCTCACACTCTTCTCCGCTCTTTAATCTTGCAAGCTCCCATTGTCAATACAGATAAAAAAAATGTAAATGCTATAGGGGAAACCAACCCTTTATACAACTTTGGGAAGGGAAGGGAAGGGAAGGGAAGAGGTCAATAGAACCGCAGACATGACTGAGGAAGAGACATTTGAGCCAAGTCTTGAAGGATGATGAGAAAATTCAAAAGACTGCCATGGAAGAAAGCATTTCTCAGTGTAGGGACAGGTATAAGACAGGGCCCAGCAGCTGGAAGATTTGGGCAGTGCAGGCAGAGAACAGAACATATGGAAAATTCAGAGTGAGTTAAGTATGAAAATAAAAATCACAGGTAATCCCACCATTCATAAAAGTACTTATTTGGATTATTTAAATCACATAGTAGTAGCATTTATTTGTATATAGATAAACAAGTGTTTTATATTCATTGCAGATTTTTATAAACATATTTAAATGTACATATTATAAATGTATATTATATATTATTAAATATATAAAATAGCTTTTTGTAAAAACATATAGTTAATGACTAGTGCCCTTTTCACCTAAGTGACCATTTTCCTATCCTGTTAATGCTTCTTTTATTATATAATTTTTAAATGGTTGTGTGATATTCTATACATGAATAGACTATAATTATATATATGGCTGGTCGGTTTTGGAGCTAAGACACAAAACCATGTCTGATCAGCTTCCAAGCCATCAACTAGATTTTCATCATGTTGATATTCACTGCAATGCTTAACCCTTAAAATTTCAAGGAATCTGCTACATCGTGACTAATTCTTGAGCCAATCTATGGCATTTGTAATTCAAGGTGCTCCCAGGCTTAGCCAGGTCACTTGCAGTAGAATGGAGTTAGCAGGAAAAATTGGGATATAGAATTTGAAGACAAACTGATGTTCTCTAGCTAGGAAGGAGAGATTATTTAGAAGTCCAGGAAGATGGCATGGGAAAGAATCAGTAAGAAGTCATGGGTATCCCATAAAGGGTTGAGAACATGGGAGAAGGGACAACACAAAGTGCTTATGAAGGTTGCACTTGAATATTGGACAGAATCTGTCTACAGGCAAGTGGATTGAAGTGAAAATCCTCCAGGTGTTGAAATCATTCTGGAAGATGAGGTTAGGATTTGTCCAAGATCAGTGGTTCTCAAATATGAGCACAAACCAGAACCCCTAGATGGAAGGTGGAAACACAGGATCTCTGGTTCAGCAGCTCTAGGTCGGCCCCCAGAATTTATTCTCAGGTTGCCAGGTAAAGTTGTTGCTTCTGGCCTGGGGACCACACTTGCAAACCATTGCCTTAGAGCCCCAAGCAGGCCAGCCTGCAGCTCGAGACACAGTGGTACCAAATGTGGGAAATGAGATTTGCATGAAGAGAGTCAGGCAGGTCATAGCAATAACAGAATTCTCTCTGAGATCCTGAATTTTATTTCACAATATTCATATGTTGATGGCCTTCCCCAAATAACTAAGCTTGCAGAGAGAGAATGGGCTTTCCCAGGCTCTTTAGTCCAACAGTGCTGTATGTCTTCCCTCTGGGTCAATGACTGACTAGCCCACTGCAAACAAAGGTCTAAACAGAAAACAAGATGGTTTCCCATCCTTTGACTACTGTGGACCTCAGCCCAATAGCAAATGGGCTCCTTGGTTGCTGACCCTTAAAAATCTCATTAGTAAGTTTATTATATGTTATCCCATTTGAATCATTTTATTATCTCAGATTTCAAGAAAAACCTTTCTTCCTAAACATCACTTTCCTTTAAGCTTCTTAGATTTTAGAGGCAATTAAACAAACACATTGTAAATTGATTTGCACAATTATTATTAAAATACTGCTTAAAAATTTTAAACTGAAATTAAATCACATGCTTAAAAAATCCACCTCTGAAAGAATCAGTATTGAATTTTATACTGCGTGTGTGTGGGTGTGGGTTGATGTCTTACATTTGTCTTATTTTTATAGTGGGAGTTTCTGAGTTTCATGTCTGCAGTATTAAATTCCATTTCAAAGGTGTGTACAGAAAAGCAATTCTTTAATACCTGGGTCTAAGCTCCAACCAATTATATATTTTAGATTAGAATGGGATTTTAGAAATTATTCTGTTTAGAAGCTGTCAAACTTTCTTTATGAGGGGCTGCATAATGCTTTAGCTCTAGCCAGTGTGCTACTGCGATATAATGAGACATATCTATTTTGGTGTTCGTTCCAAGCTCCTAATACATTTGTAGTTTCCTAAGCAATAAAGGTGCTAGGAATGTCTTTTGCTCTAACATTTGGTCTTTGACATAGTTCCTGACACAGAGCTCCTACATTCCTTGGAACTTTTTGCGTGATAGGTTGTTTTTGGTTCTAATGAAGCAACTCTTGATGGACTTGGGTAGCTTCAGGATGGGGGCTGGTCACCAGAAAGTCCAAGCCATGATTAGAAGCTTGAGATTTTCAGTTTCTTCCCCCATCCTCCAGGTGGAGCAGAGGGGCTGGAGGACGAGTTAGTTAATAGTTGATGATGCCTATTCGTGAAGTCTGCATGAAATTCCCGGAACTGTGGGGTTCAGAGAGCTTCTGGGTTGCTGCAAATACGGAGGTGCCGGGAGGGAGGTGCCCCAGGAGCGGGCATGGAACCTCTGTGCCCCTTTGCACATGCCTTTCCCTGTGCATCTCTTCCATTGGCTGTTTCTGAGATGTCTCCTCATGTAATATACCAGAAATCTAGTAAGTAAACTGTTTTTCCTCAGTTTCATAAGTTGTTCTAGAAAATCAACAAATCAGTTGTGGGAATCTTCAATTTATAGCCAATCAGCACAGGTGACAAGCTGAACTTATGACAGGTACCTTGTGAACTGAGACCTTAACCTGTGGGTCTTGCCCTGACTCTAGACACTTAGTGTCATAATTGATTAAATTGTAGACATCCAGCTGATGTCTACAGAGAACTGGAGAAATGCTTGGTATGGGGCACGGGGAATCCTCACACCTGTGTCAGAAGTATTGTGATAGAATGCAGTAGTAGAGGAAAGTAGGCTTTGTTTTGTTTTTCTTTCAGCAAGCCATATGGCTTCATTGTAACTGCTAAACTTTCTTGCTTTAGTCCCAAACAGCTACAGGAAATACATAAATGAATGAATGTAGCCGTATTCTAATAAAACTTTATTTACAAAAACAGACGGCAATCCAGATTTGGATCATGGGCCATGGTGTGCCAACCCCCAGTCTAATTGGTTTCATAAATTTATCTGTGAGGAAACTGAGGCCTAAAGAGATGAGCGACTGGCCCAGTTCACCCAGCTAGGAAGTGGTGGGGCAGCCTTATCCTCAGGGCTCCATCCCTGCATCACAAAATCACCTGCTACAGCAGGGCTGCCCTATTCCCTGCATCTGCATGGGGTCAGTTTGTGCATCGAAACATTCATTCCTTCAGATGCCCCTGCTGCAGACAGAGGCAGGGGTTCCCTGGCTGTTCTTTGGGCTTTTTTAGTCACCTGGTAATAAAAATAGCTTATCTCAAATGACCTTTAAGAGGTTTGTGTGCTCGTAAGAATAAAGCACTTCTGAAAGGTTGGGTTTTTTTTCATTTTCTGTAATTTGGCGGGCTGAGTCATGATGGTATTCTAAGGCCAAAGTGTGAGGTCTGATTTTGGAACGGACAGAGAGCAGACCTGCTCTAAGTCCACAGATGTGTCAGGTCACCTGGCTGGGCATTTGTCAGATGTGTTCTGTGACCACACAGGGCTTCAGGAGGGAAGAATAGATGGTCCAGAGCAAAGAGCTCCTGGGGAAGCAGAAAAGACTCAGAATTAATGTCATTCGTGATTAGAAGTAATTTATTTTTCTCCATGGGGGCTACATTTGTTTTTATTGTTGACTTCAGGATAAAAACTGTCAATAAAAATTTTCTTTTTGCCTTTTATAAATTTTACGGGTTTAAATAATTTGACAAGTGAGTGAAATGCTTTGTATATATTTTAGCCGTATCTTGAGTGAAATCATCTAGGTTATCTTTGTCTTGCCTTATGTAATAGGGCTACATATTATTTCATTCCATATCATTTTTTCATGATATTTAACCATTCTTATTATGCCATTATTGCTGGTTTCTTCTTGAATCGGTTAATGAGACACATTGCCCATGTATTTCAGTTGACTAGGAGAGTACCACTGCTTTTCGTGAAGGTGATGAAGTTGACCTAGATTCAAGAATTCCTGAGTAAAGCAGTCGAATATTGTAATAATTTTGTTGGAGTTCCAAATCAGAGACCTGTTCTATCTTCTTACAAATATATGCTTGGGTTCTTTGGTTTGGGGAGAACAGAGGCACGTTTGGCCTCCGTTGTGTATGTGTTGTGTGTGCATGTCGTGGAGGGAGTTATTATGAGGCTACATGTGGTCTGAAGTCACACATTCATATGTCAGGGTTTGGGACGGTGATAAGACCTGCCACCCTCTTGGCCTCTTGGTATTCTCACTTTCTATTTTTTTCTGTTCTCTTAGTGTCATTTACACAGTCTCCTACCTGACTATTCTCTATTTTATACTAATTAGAAGCAGAATTTTTTGCCTTTGCTCATTAGCATTAATCCCATTAATAGAAGCTTTCCTTCTAAAATGCCTACTATGTCACCAGGAAGCCTTTGGACGGGCCACCCTAGGACAGACACGTACCTCAGTTCCTACTGATGGCCCGTCCGCACAAAGAACAGCCTGGCCCCGCTGCCACAAGCAAGTTGGTCGTGTCTAGGAGACACACACTGCACATTGAGTAAAAAACCTCTTTAACTTGTCTTGTACTTCTCTACATTTACTTTATTGTAAAAATTTACATATTTTTATTGAAAATATTTTGCAATCTGCAAAACTTGAGGAAAATCTATCACCGACATAAAAATAGCTATCAATTTTGGCCAATACTTTCATCTGTATTCTTTATGCATAGTTTCACATGAAGTTGCTAAAATTAATGAATGTATAATTTTATGTATTTTTTGTTTAATGTTAACATAGTTTTTTTTGACCCTGGCTAGGTAGCTCGGTTGGTTACAGTGTGTTGTGCTCATGTGCTAAGGTTGTGAGTTCGATCCCAGGTCAGGGCACATGCAAGAATCAACTGAAGAATGCATAAATAAGTGGAGCAACAAATTAATGTTTCTCTCTCAAATCAATAAATTAAAAAATGTATATATATAGTTTTCTCTTGTGTATGTAAATATTCTTTGAACAGTGATATAATTAGTTATAAGTCATAATATACAAGTCTATAGCACTTTCATCATTGGCTATATTTACTTAATCAATGTGTATTGTTCTGACTTAACCAATGTTAGACGTTTAGATAATTTTATCTCTGCTTGTTCAAATTTTTCAACATTTAAGATTACTTTGTTAAAACAAATTTCAAGAAGTAGAGTTAACAGGGTCAACGATGATGAAGTTTTCAAAGCTTTTAATATGTATCATCAAATTGCTTTTCTAAAGGGCTGTTTTGATATTTACTTTCCCCAGCAGCGTGTAAGAGCCTTTCTTACCACACTTGCACGGCATTTTAAAATGAGTCTTACTATGTTAAAAGAGTGCTTCACTATTTTGTTTATTGCTAATTATTTGTTATATTGATGATTCTGGTATTGTTGCTACAAGAAAGTAGTTGAGAGCGTAGCCACACCTATGCAGAAACATGAAATGCTTGGCTTTCAATATTCACCCTTTGAGATACTAATCCAATGAATGTCTGTGTCTCTTCTAGCCGTCATACACCGAATTTGATATCAGTGGCAACGTCCTCGCTCTCATCTTCAACCAAGGCATGATCTGGTAGGCCAGCCGTGGGGTAGTGTACCACTTCTGGGGAGGCCTCCAAGGTCATTGTTGCATAAAGCGCTGTGGCCCAGTGTCGGAGGAGACCACACTCTGTGTCCAAGTCAGCACCCACCTCTGCAGAGTGGATGGCTATGAGTAGTCAGCTTTTTTCTTTTTCAAATCTTCAATCTTGGTTCTCAAAGGCATCTGCCTGTTTTGTAGAGCACTTC
Organism: Artibeus jamaicensis; assembly: GCF_021234435.1. Taxonomy (NCBI): domain Eukaryota; kingdom Metazoa; phylum Chordata; class Mammalia; order Chiroptera; family Phyllostomidae; genus Artibeus; species Artibeus jamaicensis. The sequence continues at coordinate 35,234,081 of NW_026522030.1, read as the reverse complement.
TTCATCAAACGATGGGGCATCTATGTGCTGGTTGGTATATTATTCAAAGGCGTTTTATATTTTATATTCTGTAACACTAGAGTGCAACAGCGAAACATTAATGATCACGTTACTACATGTGAGGTATGAAATAAATTTATGTGAGGTCTCTCTGAGAAACTTTATCTCATTATCACTATTGAATATATTTAAAATACAACTTATAGTTACTTTAAAAACTAGTATGTTACCAAATCCAATAGTTTATAGAGATGAAACATGTATGGTAGGAAGATCAAGTTAAAAATAGAATCTTTATTTTGGAACTTGTTTCACAGGGTCATTTGCACACCAGAATTATTCCTTTTGATGTTCAAAGAATTGTCATATCTTTTATTAAATGAAAACATTCTCCCTGTGAACCTTGACAGGTTAAGATGAGTTGGTACAGCAGAAACTGTTTTTGAGTTTAAAAACGGAATCACAGTGTGCAATTCATCTGGGGACCATGTGTCTTAGAAATCTGTCACTCTTTGCTAAAACAGCCCAACCCACAAGCAGTTACAGCGAGCTTCTCTATCTTGTTAGTACATGTCTAACATAGGACCACACTCTTGTCTGATATACAGGGACTAGTTACTCGGTTCAGTTTTTGCACAAGCATCCTATGTTACTCAAATCTTTCAACCCCAGCTGGCCTGAATTGTTAAACCTCTGTGAAGCTGGACCTCTCTGCAAATGTTAAAATTATTTTGTTTTAGTAACATAAAGGCCATACAGTCAAAGGCCCTCTTGTCCTTCCATGGGGCCCGTCAAATTCCTGGGCCTCATTAGATCAGTCAATGTGAAGAAAAGACTATAAAAAGATTAGCTATTGTAAGATATATTTTAAAGTGTACTTCTTGGCAAAATTTGAAAGATATAGCTCCTGTGTACAGAGTGTCATGAAGGAGTGAAATGCATCCTTAATTCTCCAAGCAGGGAGGAAAGTCAAGGTGGCCCCACATATGACTACTAACAGAGAGTAAAGGAAGCCGCTTCTGAGGGTTCTGGATCTCTCATTTCCTGGAGAGGATTCTGCTGTCATGGCAGAAAAGTGGCTAACATCACTCCTGGGATAATGAGAAACCACTGTGCTATATCAGTTTGAAAACTCCCTGGCTCTTGCACAGTGCCATAAATCCCTCAAGCCTGGAGGGTGCCATTTGTGCAGCCATATGTTACATGTCTCTTTTTTGTTCTTTCAGAATTTAGACCACAGATTTGCCTCGAAATTCATTTTCATTATCAGGAGAGCTGTTGTAATGGCTTTCCTGATCGGTTTCACTTGTGATTTTCCAACTGTTTCTGCATAACACCATTGTTCCTGTTAACATCCTTAAATACCTACAAACCTCCAGTTTTCTCACAGACAGATCCAGTAGAACATCTCTGCAGTACCACTGCACTGCCACTTTCTATGTATTCATCCTTCAGCGATTGATCAGGTCTGGCTTCTGATTTGGCTGAAGACTCTAGAGAGTGACTGTGCTTTTTGAGTGTACAAAGATAGACACTTACCAGTGTTCTAGAAGCAAAAGAGCTGTTGCTCACCTGTAGGTACACACTTTGTAAAAATTCTCTTTTCTTAACTCCCAGAAACTTGGTGAGGGAGTTGAGTGCAGTATAATCTAATGTTAGTAAACTCTCCTGCACAACGGTACCCATACATGGTCATCTATGGTTTCTTGGGGCATGAGTATCTGAAAACTGAGTTTGGCCATCTGCTACAATCAAGAGTATGGTGACTTGTATCCATTTGCCATTAGTTTGTGACTGGAGACGTTGCTGCTTTAGGACTTCCTAAGTAGTGGAGGTTTCTTACACTAATTATTAAGGTGAAACATTTATAGGTAAAAATCCATTTTGTTTTGAATGGGATAAAATGACCAGTAAATCATTGTATTACACATTTATTTTTAAAATGGACAGCATAGACTTTTGTAATCATGCTTTTAAATGGGGAAAGCATGGATTCTCTCGGTCACAGTAGGGTGTAGAGACAGCAGAGGACACACAGTGAGACAGAAGATGGGTTTGGACATGGCTCCGACACTGTCTCATTGCGCACCAGCCAGCCAGTCTCGTCATCTCTGGGTACCTCATTTTCTCAGTTGATCACACGTGAATAATTTACCTGACACATACCATGTCACTGGAGTAATAAGAAGAGCTAAATAAAAGACACTTTCATTTGCTTTGATCTTCTTGGAATAAAAGCATTTTATCAAGCTCAGGTATTACAATGATCTTTGTCTGACAGATGATGGGATCAAGTCTGGGTAAGGGACTTAGTGATCCACGCTGTTCAGTGAGTCCTGAACAAAGATGGGGTGAGCATTAAGGTTCAGATATCGCTGTGCCAGGACCTGTTTTTCTAGGTTATGGCTCTTGTGTCATTTGTTCAAAATGCCTATGCGATAGTCATTTTGAAAATTTTGAATTCATTTATCTACAGATAAATAAATGCCACAGATGCACATACATATGTGTATACATATATATGCATACAAATGATGCATGGATATGTATATGTGCAAATATATGTGACTTTGGGCAAGTCTTGATCTTGAATTATGTACAAAATTATGTCCCAGGACAGACTGGGTTGTGTAGCAATGAAACACAGCCCCAAATCATACAAAAGGAAATGCTTACTTATTTATTCTGAAGGTCTCATGGGGGTTGATAGAGGCTCTGCTCTTGTAAGTTGCCCTTACTTGTAGTCCTAGACAGGCTGAGCAGGATCCACCTGGAACATTGCTGGTCAGAGCAACAGAGAGGAAAGAGAGCAAAACCACACAGGGCCCTTAGAGTTTCCACCCAGCAGTGAGATACCCCCATTTTTAAAAAAATTTAGTTGCCAGAAAAAAAATTGCATGGCCAACCTGACTTTTAGGAGGGCTAGAGCATCATCATTCAGAAGCACATCTCATGATGAATATTAGCACTTGGGGACAGAGTCCAGTGCTTTGTGATTCTGACCCTCATCTGTGACTCTCACTCACTCACTCACTCACTCACTCACTCAGTCACATTTTGGGGTTCCAAGTTCTCTCTTGCTGTTCTGTAAACAAGAAACACTGTGTTATTCTAAAGTTTATGCTCCAGTCTTTTTAATTAATAAAGTTTATACCTCAGAGAAGTTTTAGATTCACAAGAAAATTGGGTAGAAAGTGCAAAGCCCTTGTATACCCCTTCCCATGTACATGAACAGCCTCCCCCAGTATTGACATCTCAAACCACTGATAAACCTTCATGGGCAGAGCATCGTCACCTAAAATCTATACCATTTTTAAAAAAGATAGCTTACCTTCCTATAATATTTTTGGTCAATTCAGCATGTTTAAATATCATTCAGATTTGTTGTGTAGCATCCTATCAACTAGACAACCTGAACTGTGACAAGACTCCACTTTTCAATGAAACAGTTTAATGTTGGGTTGCACAAGTTCAGTTATAGCAAAAACTAATTTCTTCTTCTAATTGAACTCCCCCCCACCCAAATAATATACCAAAATTTGCAATGGATTGGTTAAAATGTTCATCCTAATTAAAAATATTGAGAGCTTTACTACAGTTGGGACAGTTTTAAAAATAGGATTTTGTTTAAATTTCAAAAATAAGTAATATCTAAAACCTCTGGGTTTGGACTAATTAATTGCTATTAATTTGGTTTTATGGTACCAATGGATGTTCTCATCAGAGAAAATTTAAATGTATTTTGTTGCAAAAACCAATGAAGCCATCAAGTAAGAATGACTTCACCAAAGTAGCTCTTGTTTAAAAATAGCATTTAAAAATACTTTTTCTAAGTCTGATGTACAAAGCAGTGGATTTCCAGGACAAAATAAAGTAAAAATATAAACAGATGAACTAAATTAAATGATGTGTTGAATTTTCACCTTAAAAACACATAAAGCTTGCTGCAGGACCCCAGCAAAACACAGCATATTAGACACAAATACATCATTCTCTTCAGCTCTAGAACACCACAGCAGCTACAAGGAGAAAGCAGCAACAGAAAAAGAAAGGCTTAATTTTTTCTTCTTTTATTACACAAAAATTCATTAGCCATGACAAAAGTAATTAATCCAAATGTGCAGTTCATTTGAATAGAATGAGTGGTTTAAGGATCAATTATTAAAAAGTTAATTTTTGGCTATATTAATCAATAATATGAGTACTAGGGAAATTGTTTATTTTAAAAGTAAAAAACAGAAAGAACACAAATGTAATACGTGTATAGTTTACTGTGTTGTAATTTAAATTTACTAATGATAGTAGATATGATTAATGATCTACGTAACTTCTATGAAGAAATTATGTGTATAATACCTATAATAATGAGGAGTTGGCAAAGTGTGTACAGAAGATGGAAGTAGATTAGTGACACTTATTTATAAAAAGGACTTGTGTGGTTGAAGCTGACAATACATTGTCTGCCCTTGGCTGGTAAGCATGATGTGAAATAAACAGGGGCTGCGTGGCCTTGTTCTGGCGTGAAGACTGAGTTGATCGGAGTTCTGTTTTCCTTTCTAGGATGGGCTCTTTCTTTGCTCCCAGCCTCCCGGGCATCAATATCCTTCGACTCCACACATCCATGTACTTCCAGGGCTGGGCCGTGATGTGCTGCAACGTTCCCGAGGCCAGAGTCTTCAAGGCTTCCAGATCGAATAATTTCTACCTGGGCATGCTCTTGCTCATCCTCTTCCTGTCCACCATGCCCGTCCTGTACATGATCGTATCCCTTCCGCCATCTTTTGACTGTGGCCCTTTCAGGTTCTTGTCTTTGAAATTCCATTCGGGCATAGATTTCTTTCAGGCATAGAAGTAAGAATGGTCCATCATTGTATGCTTATTATTTTTTTTTCAAAGAATGGCATTTTAGTATGTAGGGTAAGATCCTTTGGGTATCCAGGTTCATTCTATGTCATGGAGATTCCATCTATTTTCTTATTTGGGAATCACAAAAGGGGAAACAATTTAATGGGTCCAGGCTCTGCCTGGGTAACATATGGACAATTAATCTGAGCTATTTCCATATAAGGAGACAGCAAAGAGCTAGACTAGCTGTGAACGCTTTCCTGATGCTAGGCCTTCACATCCAGACATTTGAAGCCATTGCTATGTTTCATGTGGACCAAAATATTGAAAAAGTAAAATATAAAAATAAATAAATATAGTATACTATCCCCATGCTACTTAGGACATGGATCATTATTAGATAGTAATATAAAGCAGATTTCACAGTTTATAATCCAAAATTCTATATGCCTGTACAATATTAAAGCTGTTTCTCCCATATATTCTCCTTAAATAACAAGGATGTATCACTCAAGCAGTAACAAAGAGTGCAGAAGCCCCTTTGATCCAAACTGGAAGTGTACTTTCTGTGGTTCTCTATGACATAGTTCTCTCTCTGACATTCATCAAGGAGGTAGAGTCCCCAGGATGTGGGAGATTGAGATTTCATTCCAGAAAGGGATGAATCTACCACAAGTCTCCCAAATCTCTGCATGTTGAGTCACTGAGCAGCATACACTTGAGTTATTTATTCTTTTTAGTAAAGAAAATATAAGTGTGAAAAGCCATGTGAATGACAACCGTGATGTAAAGTTGGCCACATATAACTTACGCATCATGCTATCAGACCCAAGTTACTAAATTCAAGTCAAAAGATTTGTTGCCCTTTGACTTAATTATAAAAAAGGTATTTTCACTATTGTTCAAATTATTATTGCTTTATTGGACAAGAAAGAAAATCTTAAGCCAGCAGATAGGGCAAAAACAGCCAGAGTTCTGTCAATTCAGGAAGCCGATGTTGACAAGTCCTGTTCATTCTCCCCACAACCCCCGTTCCAGTGGGCTGAAATAAATAATGCAGAGAGTGACATCTGGAGACTGAATATGAAATTGCAGTCTTGAGGGTGTTAATAAATCCTGGATAAATTTCAGAGTACAAAGTTCAAGAGATAAGACATGCAGAGGCTTCAGTTTACTGTTTTTTTTAAAAACATTTTATTCATTTATTTTTAGAAAGAGGGGAAGGGAAGGAGAAAGAGCAGTAGAAAAATATCAATGTGTGGTTGCTTCCTGCACATCCCTTATTAGGGACCTGGCCCACAACCCAGGCCTGTGTTCTGATGGGAATCAAACTTGTGACCCTTTGGTTTGTAGCCCTTGCTCAGTCCACCAAACCACACCAGCCAGGGCCAGTTAACTATTAATTATCCACACAGCTAAATATCCAGGGTAAGTTTTAGGTGTGCTTTTTAACTCTTTAATTGGAAATTGATCCTTTTCAGAAAAACATAGAAAAGGAACATATATAGGTACATTCACATTAAAAATATCATTGAGCTAAACATGTACAGTGAGTGCAGAATTTTTTTATTTTTGAGCTCTAACTCCTCTGCCTCCACCTCTATATGGGTTACCATGATTTTAATGAATGATTTATGACCAAGTATTTTCTAATGGCACACTTAGACAAAATTACTAACTATATATCACTATTTTGAGATCAAGAAAATTTAAATATTTTTAATAAAGTATTAGGGAAGAAGTTATCTCTATTCTATTTACAGAGTTTTTTTTCCTTGTCAGTTTTCTCATTTTAGGGGCAAAGAAATGTATACTTTTTAATTTGTTTGGACTCAAAAGCTTACAAGGGTTGTTCAGCCCTAGAAATAAGTAGAAAGACCATGTCATAGAAGGAGCTTCATGACTTGCCACCCTTAGGGACCCTGAGTTTGAGGTGGCTTGCCCAGCCTGCCGAGTGAAGGCTGTCTGACCCTTCCTCGTCCCTGGGTAGGCAGCCAGTAGGCCGACATGCACCTGCAGTGGGATGACGGAGACACCACCGTGCCAGCCAGCTGCTCCTAGATGTAGGCGTGTTTTGGGGTACGGCGGCTGTGATGCCTTAGAAGAGCCATTCTGCAAAGCAATTTGATGAGATCGTTTGGCTTGTTCTGTTTTCACAAGAGCTGGTTAGGGAGAGAGAATCTCCCCCCAAATTATTTTAGTACACTATTTAGTGATTTACTTTAAAGAGTTCAGTAATTTAAAAAACGATTTCTCTGGTGTTCAGATGAAGAAAATTCTAATCGCTCCACCATATTTCCTGACACTTGATATTTCTCTCCCAGCCCCTCACTAATAACATGAACAATTTCTAGTTTTATAGGTTTCATACCTCTCTCTGCCAACATTATGGTAATTATGTTTTTATGCATTTTCATCCTATTGCAAAGGTGTTATGTGTTTGTACTAGAAAACCTGGGAATTGTGGAAACATTTTCACAGGAAAATAAACACTACCCATAACCCATGAAGCCCTGAAATAACAACTCTCAACATTTTGACATTTTGTATTCTAGTTTTCCTTTTATATAGATTTGAACAATAACTGGGATCATACAATATGTTTAGGTTTATATTACATTGTGACACTGTTATCACATTACTTATTTTCAGTTCTACTCTATGTGACTATTTTTCTTAATAGTGTAGCTGACTTCTAGAGGTTGGGAATATTTTCATCTCTATGAGTCCAGAACCCAGTAGAATGTTAGCCAATAACTTGAATTAATGAGTGCATAATGACTTCTTACTGTGCACTAAACACTAGGTGAGATGTGGGGTTAAGTTGGGCATAGATTCTGGTCCTGTGGAGCTCTCAGTCTGACTGGGTAGACAGGCCTGCTCACAGACCGTTCTAACTAGGGTGGAGCAGGTGTAGCTACAGGAAAACTACAGGGTAAATGCTGTATAGTCACAGTAGCCTGGAAAGTCTGCCTGGGAATCCTGTGAAGGGGCATATGTTGGCTAACCAGTTGGCAAAAGGGATTGCCAAAGATTTATAGATGCTTCTACAGTTTGTGTAAAATTAAGAGAGAGCGATTCTTGATTAGAGACCTGATCCAGAAAAGTTATCTGAGAGTCCCCAGAGTTGCCAATAACTTTGCATTTGAGACATGCTGTGATGCAGAGAAGACTTTTATGGGTAGGGATTATTCTGTAAAATTCCAGTCCCCCCACTCTAACCACATTCATTAGCACAGCTGGACAGCCTGGAGCAGGGAGGGGAGATTGCCTGATCTTCTCTCTTCCTTGCTTAACTTCTAATGCTGGCTGTATCCCATATGGCTCGGAGGATGGTCAGTTCGAATAGATGAAGAAACTTTAGTGGAATAAGTTGATATAACCTTAAATTATCCATCAACTTCATTCTCCTTTACATATCATATGTTTTTTGTAACTAGTGTGTAGATCTATAATTTGCGAAGCCAACTTTATACTTCTGTAGTCCAGCAACTCCTAACAAAATACTTGGAGTCGGTCTTAATTTATTGAAAGACATTATTAGTTCATGAGAATAAACATTGATCTGGACTTTGTGGATCATGATCATTTAGTAATTGAGAATGTTTAAAGATGAAAAAGAAGTAAATCCAAAATAGTATATTAAATGTTAGGCCAAGTTTTATTCTGATGATATATAAAACTTGATGATAAACAACCTCTCATCTTTTCTGAAAATAACATATTTCCACAGTAAAATCAAAATGCATAACAAAGATAACTTAGCAGGATGGATATTACTTTATAATTTTAATATTATGTACTAAGTTAAGACAGATATCTGCTTTCATTTTTCTAGTTTGTAGGGTTTGGGTCTTATTTTAATAGCCTGAGAACAAGCCCATTTAGGACCTTTGCTTTTAAGACTTATTTATCCTTCTGTTCTTATTTTATGTTCCTAATGGTGGAACTGAGTTGGCACTTTTAAGACCTGTCCAGAAGAAATACTGAGAAAGAGAGGGCTCAGCATTCAGTGTCATTACCTATTAATAGGTCTCATGAAAGAGGTTCGGTGGAGAACGAGACAGCGTCTATCGCATGGAAGGGTGTACTGGATTCTTTATGGGTTTGATTCTGTTATGCCATTCCTGGTGCTCATTGCAAGGCTAAAAGAAAAACTGAGTGTGTTGTTTGTTCAACCCAAAGAGAGTATTCTCCTACGAAAAGAGTTGGCCAAGGGGAAGACTAATGAGTTATTTATAAAACATATTTCTATCAAAATCTTAGAAATGCAGCCCTTAAAATGTGTCTCCCAGTACTGTGATGAATTTCCTACGTGCTCTGATTGTGTTTATGTTGGGATAAAATGTATCATATCTTATTCATGTGTTGACAATATGAGATAACTATCAGGAATTAGAGTAAAACATCAGATTCCCAATCTGAAAGAGTACTTAGGCAGTGTTTGCAAAAGGTTGCCTGTAGGTGTGTGTGTGTGTGTGTGTGTGTGTGTGTGTGTGTTTTACTGTAAACACAGTTTTCCATACATTTTAAATACACTTCTCTCTTTTTTTCCCTCCAGTGGCAAAAATAGGATGTTTGAAGTCATTGGAGAGACACTGGAACATGATTTCCCGAGCTGGATGGCAAAGATCTTGAGACAGCTTACTAACCCTGGGCTGGTCATCGCTGTGATTTTGGTGATGGCGTATGTGCTTTCCCTGTTCTTCCTGGCTCCTTTTCCGTCTCAGCTTTCTCTGCCCTCTCACTCTCTCCAAGGGTTCAGTGCTGATTTACATGGTGCTGAGAGGCTAAAATTTATGAGCCATATTCTGATCCTGTTGGACATAATTCACAGCCATCTGTGTCTGCTTTTGCCTGCCTACGATGATAAGATTTGTTCCCAAGTAACCAAAATAATTATTGGTAAACAGCTAAAGCAAGGGAAACATAAATGCTAAATCTAATCAGCACATCGAGCCCTGCCTCCTGGTCCCCATCTCTTGTTCCATAAAGCAGATGGCTGTGAACACGCGGCAATGATGAGCCCTTGAGTGAAATGCCTCTTGGGGGTCCTACGTGCTGTATTTTAGGGAGTCAGGGCTTGAAGGGTCTTTGAAAATTCACCCTGTCCTGGTACCTAGGAGGCCATCAATAACTGTGTGTCCACAGTGGTAGAATCGGAAGACCAGACGAGTCTAGGACAGGTCACTCAGTCTGTCCCTTCAATGTCAGAAGTGATGTGTAAAGGGGAACTTGGGAGGGAGCTTTTGTTCCCAGGTTCCTTTCACTGGCTTCCGACTCTTGGCCACTGCAGGTAAACTTACATTCTAGTTAAAATACATGCTTGCTATGCGAGAGCTAAGAAAAGCTCCCTAGGACTCCCTTTCATTCCCCAAGACCTTCCTAAGTAGAAAGTCTGGAACTGCCACAGCTCTGAGTCAAGGAGGACAAGTATGAAACCGTCCTCAGGGACGCTACAGAAACAAAGCTGATACAAGGGTTGGATTCATTTAGATAACAGGAAAACAAGGAGACCGTAGTGAGGGAGCTCACAGTAATGTGAAGTAAAGGAGCTGGGTCTGGGCCAAGTCGTTACCACCATCTTTGCGATGGTCATGGTCACGAGCCACATCAGCGAAGGCACGTGTTACATTCCTCAACTGACTGCATTAAGAAACTGACCTGGAGGGGTGAAGTGATCTTCCCTAGGTGAGAATATAGCAAAATAGTAAAGTAGGACTGACAGTAAATCCAGCATTCTTCTCTTTACACCACGATGCCTTCTCTGAGGGAGAATTAATAGCCTGTGGGGATAATTAAACAGTCAAACGTCACTATTTTTTTTAGAGACTAGTGTTTTTCAATTAGATGAAAATGGGCTCAACCTGTTTCATTTTGATACATGAAATTTTTCTGCAAAATTCCACCCTAGTTTTTAAGATAATAAGTTATTATAGCTTAGGTAATTTTTATTCTTATTGGACAGATCACGATCACATACTAGAACCTTGATCAAGAGGTGGCATTTAGAATCTGATAGTAAATCTCTCGTGTTAGAAAATGACAAGCTGGATGCAGCGTGTTTCACCAGATGGCCCTTGTAGTAATGTTTCCTTCTCTGTGTCTTTATGGTACAGCAGCTTCTGAGAGCACGTTAGGCACCCTGCAGCTTTTAAAAGTCAAAGCCCTTTAGTGGTATGCATGAGGTCATGTTTTAAAAAACAGTTACAAAATGTCAGGTTTTATGACTATATTCTTAACTAGTTGGGAGACAGATTTATTTTTAAGCAGAGAAGCAACATTGTTTCAATGTCACTAATGAAATGTTTAATAAGCTGTGGAAGAGGAATGAACACTTTTTTGTTCCAGGCACTATCCTTATATTATTGACTCATCTGCACAACCTTAAGAAGTTGGCCTCACTGATCGTATTACTGATAGCACAAGAAGACCTTCCCGGAATCTAATGGCCAATGAGTGAATTTGAACCCATGTCTTATTTCCCACCTCTTCTTCCCTCCACTCAGTTGCAGCACCAAACATGGAGTTTGGGATAAGTGGGCATGTTCTGAAGGGCTGGAAACCACTTGTCAGGGATGCTCTACAGCCAGGATGGGTACAATTTTTCTTAAAGGGTCAGAGAGTAGATATTTTAGGGTTTGTGGACCAAGGGGTGAAATTGAGGATATTTTGTAAAGTCTTATATAACCATTTAAAAATGTAAAAGCCATTCTTAGCTCATGGGCCATAGGGCACAGGCCAGGAGTCAGAGCAGCCCTAGAGGTCATCATTTGCCCATCCAGAGGCAGGATACAAGGTCAAATAGAGGTCCTACAAGGCTGATTTTAGTTTTGAGGTTCTAACCTAAAACCCAAATTTCAGTTTATTGCTGATTTTATTTTTCAGATCCTGAGGTCTCTTGTTCCACTTTATGGGGCCTGAACAATTGGCCTGTTTTTTTTTTTTTTAATTACCTTTAATTAGAGAATGTTGCATGTTACAAGCATTTTGAATTTCCTCAGTGGGTCATATTAAATCAGTTTAGATGTGTTTTGGTCACTGAATAGAGTTTAGGTTAGTTCTCTGCAGCCAGTTTTATTCCTTTGGAGACTAAAAATGATTTATAAAGAATACACATTTAAGGTGCACCACAAGACAGAAAAATGTGAAGAATAAACAGAGAATTAGGAACTGCAAATGACTTACGGGGTCTTTGAGTACCCCCTCCAATTCTGGGCAGTTCTCTCAGAAAGTCTTGCTATTTTGATACCACACCCTTACACACATGTTCGTTGAGCACCTACTTCATCACAGATATTGCACCAGCTGCTTTCATGTATGTACTTTCATTCAAACTCCTGCCACTCATGTAAGAGATAAACAGACCCTGCTAACCCGTGTCAGTAATTGTGCTGCTAGCAGCAGATGGCTCGTAAAGTATATAATCTGGCGTGTTGCTGCACAGAGGAAATGTGTTCGGTATTAGTTATTTGCCATGAAGAGCAATACCAGTCACCTTTTTTTTCTGCATGTTTTCTTTCTTTATTTGTTTGTTTTGCTTTAAGTAAAGATGAGCTCATTGAATTTTTAGCAATGTTTGGCTGACATTTATTCTTTCAAGAAATTTAAATGTCTAACATAAAAGCCAAGAATATTACTTTACAAAGCATTTTCTTTTTGAAGGGGGGAGAAATGCAAACAACATTTCCTATGGGGAAAATTTATGTTAATTAACTATGACTACGAGGATTATATTCTTAGTTGTAAAAGCCAAAGGAAGGGATTTAAGGCCAAAAATCAGCTTCCTTTTTATGCTACACATTCCCTAAGCTTCAGTAGATATTCCATTCTCTTGAAGGCATTAACATCAGTTTCAAATGTCACTTTTAATTATAATTTAAACGGATACTAATACATTTCCAAGAAGAGTCTAAAATTAGGCCCCAGTGTGCAGTGAACAGAGCCACCCACAGAGGAGGAAAGGACCGGGGCCCAGCCTCCCAGGTCCACTCACAGTCACTGCGTGGCTGAGTGCGCTTTTCCCCTCCCTGCGCCTCAGCTGGACTTTTATCTACAAAATGAGAGGTTTAGAGTAAAAAATAGCTTTAAGTCTGTCCCCAGTGCCAACATGCTATGATTTAGTTAATGTAAGTTTTAAGAAGAATATTGAGGAGCTGAAAAATACCATAAATTTTATTACTTTTTAAATTTAGTTTGACCATCTATTATCTTAACTCCACTGCAAAGGGCCAGAAGGCCGCAAACCTGGATCTGCAAAGGAAGATGAAGCAGGTAGGGTACAACGTATTTCATAGAAATAGTGCTTTTATTAAAGTAGTAGAAAACACCAGAAAAATCTCATGTGTATTTTTTCTCCTTTTTTCCCTGTGTAGCAAGCTTTGGAAAACAAATTGCGAAACAAGAAAATGGCAGCTGCGCGAGCAGGTTTGAGATACGTTTGTGTTGGCAGTTATCTCCCCCGACAACAGCATGTTCTTCCTTTCTCCAGTTGATGCAGAGTGGCCTTATTACCCTAAGCCAATCATCCCACATTCCTACTGTCTACCTTTTCAGCCCTTCTCAGGCATCCAGGGGGTTTGGATTTTTTCCCAGTGGGAGAAAGAAAACTGAAAGAAAAATCCAGGAATGTACATTTAGCAGTAGTGATAGAAAAGTGATCTTGCAAAATGACAGAAGATAGAAAAAAGTCAACATAGTCACATACAAATAGCAGATATAAATGCAGGCTCTTTGGACGATTTTTATAACTAGAAGGATACACGGGGAAGATCCCATGCGGGTCCTCTGAGCTCACCACCCTGGGTCGTCAAAGCCTTTTCTGATTCATTAACCTTTCTTTCTTTTTAATCGCATTAATTTTTAAAATATTAGAATCAAGCATATATCTACATGTCAAAATTACTTACGTACTTTGCTTTCCATGTGAAAAAGTGATGCCAAAGAAGTTGAGTGAAAACTTTTTTCAACTTTTCCCTCATAATTCCTAACCCCCGATTTTCTTCCCCTCTTGCCTAACTCCCAAATTGGTTTAAGTAGAAAAAGAAAGAAATTTATTAGTCCACACAGATGGACAGGAGAGTGGTATGTGTATACGGCTTTAGGCCACTTGCGCCCTGAGATTAGAAGTGGTCGGGGCTGAGCTGCAGTTTCCTGTGGTTCTTTGAGCATTGCTCTCCTTCCAGGGTGGCTAGCCTCTGTGGCCCCGGGAATGAGTGCAGCTGTATCCTTGGATTACTTTTTTATTGTTATTATGCTGCTTGTTTTTTAACTGCATTTAAGTTTTTTCAGTTTTATTGATATATAATTCACAAGTAAATGGTAATACATTTAAAGTGTACACGTAATGATTTGAGAAGCACATACATTATGAAAACATTCGTAACATCGAGTGAATTAACATATCCATCCTTCACATATTTACCCTTTTACTTTTTGTGTGAGAACACTTATGTTTTACTCTCTTAGCAAATTTTAATTATGCAAGAAGTATCATTATATGTAGCTACCATGTTAAACCTTACAGCCTTAGACCCTGTTCATTATAACTGGAAGTTCACACCCTCTCACCCCCTATTTCCCCCACCCCCTGCCGCTGACAGCCACCACTCTACTCTGTTTCTCTGAGTTCAAGTCCATTGTTGGTAGAGTCCATGTATAAGGGATACAATACAGTGTTTGTCTTTCTCTTGTCTGGCTTATTTCACTTAGCACAATGTTCTCCAGTTTCATCTATACAGTCACAAATGGCAGAATTTCCTTCTTGTACAAGGCTGAATATCATTCCCTTGTGTGTGTATACACACACGTGGAAAAGGGGCAGGCAGAAGTAGGTTTACATTGTGAGGATATGAAACACATCTTGTATTATTGACTTATTAATTGTTGTATATTTATGTGTATTACATGCATACACATACATTAGGTTCATTCATCCATCAATGGACACTTAGGTTGTGTCCAGACCTTGGCTATTGTGAATAATACTACAGTGAATGTGGGAATACAATTTAATGATGTCATTTCCTTTGGCTATGTAGCCAGAAGTGAGATTGCTGGATTGTATGATACTCGTATATTTAATTTCTTGAGGAACCTCAGTAGTGTTTTCAGTACTGGCTGCACCAGTTTACATTCCCACCAACAGTGCAGCAGGGTTCCCTTTTCTCAGCATCCTCACCAGCATTTACCTCTTGCCTTTTGATAGCCTTTGATAACAGATATTCTTGCCTTTTGATAACAGACATTCTAAGAGGTATGAAGTGGTATCTCCTTGCAGTCTTCATTTTCATTTCTATGGTGATTAGTGATATTGAACACATTTTCATGTACCTTTTAGCTATTTACATGTCTTTTTTAGGGAAAAAAAAAGGTCCTTTCAAGTCCTTTGCCATTTTTAAATTGGGTTCTTTGTTTTTTTACTATTGATTTGTATGAGTTCTTGGTATATTTTAGATTTAACCCCTTATCAGCTAATATAGCCAGCAAATATTTTCTCCCATCTGTAAGTTGTGTTTGCCACGCAGAAGCTTTTTGGTTTAACGTAGTTCTACTTTTTCATTTTTGCTCTTGCTGCCTTGGCTTTTGGTGTCAAATCAAAAAAATCTCTGCCCAGACCAATGTCAAGCAGCTTTTTCTCTACGTTTTGTTCTGAGATTTTTATGGTTTAAAATATTACATTCAAATCTTTAATAATTTTGAGTTTATTTTGTGTATAGTATAATATATGGGTTCAGTTTTATTAATCTGCATGTGTATATCTAGGTTTCCTAACATCATTTACTGATTACCCATTCCTTATTTTGTATTTTTGGTACCTTGTCAAAAATTAATTAACCATATGTGTGTGTTTATTTCTGGGCTCTCATAGAGGTCCCATTAATCTTTGTGTTGTTTTTGTGTCAATGCCATACTGTTTTGATGACTATGGCATTGTAATATTGTTTGAGATTAGGAAGTATGGTGCCTCAAGCTTTTTTCTTTCTCAAGATCATTTTGGCTTTTTTGGAGTCTTTTGTGGTTCCATACAAATTTTAGGATTAGTTTTTTTTCACTGTTGTTAAAAAAACACCTTTGGAATTTTGGTAGGGATTGCATTGAATTTGTAGATAGCTTTTGGTAGTATAGACATTTTCACAATATTAATTGTTTGTTAACATAGAATATCTTTGTATTTATTTGCATATTTTTCAATTGCTTTAATTAATGTCTTACACTTTACAATGTACAGCTATTTTGTCCCTGTAAATTTATTCCTATGCATTTTATTAGTTTTGATACTATTGTAAATGAGATTGTCTTCTTAATTTCTTTATTTCTGATAGTTTGTTGTAGTATATAAAATGTAAGTGATTGTTGTATACTGATTTTGTATCCTGCAACTTTACTGCATTTGTTTAGTAGTTCCAACAGTGTTTTGGTGGAGTCTTTAAGGTTTTCTAGATATAATATTATATTATCTGCAAACAGGGACAATTTTAGTTCTTTCCTTCTGATTTCCATGCCTTTTATTTATTTATTTTTATTTTAATTTCTCTGGCTAGCAGGATGACAGCTAGTGGGAGAAGGAATTGAGCAAAAAGGAAAAAGGACTCATGGACATGGATAATAATGTGGTGATTGCTGGGTTGAGAGCAGTATAAAGGGACTAAATGGTAGTGGAAAAATACAATAAACACTTTTTAAAAAAGAAAAAAATTGCTCTGGCTAGAACTTCCAGTATTATGTTGACTAAAAGTGGTAAGAATGGGGATCCTTATCTTACTCCTGATCTAGAGGGAAAGCTTTCAACCTTTTACTCTTGCATGTGGTATTAGCCGTGGACTTGTCATATGTGGCTTTTATTACATTGATATATATTCCCTCTATATCAAATTTATTGAGCATTTTTATTATGAAAGGTATTGGATGCTTTTTCTGCATTAATTGAGATAATTATATGACTTTTCCCCACCATTTTGTTAATGTGATGTTTCACATGTATTGATTTGCAACATTTACTGATTTGTTGAGCCATCCTTTAATCATAGGAATAAATCCCATTTGATCATGGTATATGATCCTTTCAGTGTACTGTTGAATTTAGTTTGCTAACATTTTTTTGAGGATTCTTACATCTATGTTCATCAGGGATATTGACCTGTCATTTCCTTTTCTTGAAGAGTCCTTTTCTAGCTTTGGTATCAGAGTAATGCTAGTCTTGTCAAATGAGTGTAGGAAGAGTTATTCTCCTCTTCAATTTTTTGGAAGAGTTTAAGAAGGATTGGTATAAATTTTTCTTTAGGTGTTTTGTGGGATTCAACAGTAAAGCCATCTGGTCCTGGATTTCTCTTTGTTGGGAGATTTTTGACTACTGATCGAATCTCCTTATTAGTAACTGATCTGTTTAAATTTTCTATTTGGTTATGATTCAGCCTTGGTAGGTTATATAATTCTAAGAATTTAAGAAATCATTTTTTTCTGTTGAACTTTTTTGTTGGCTTATGGTTCAGAGTAGTTTATTATAATCATTAATATGTCTGTTATCAACTGTAATGTCTCCTCTTCATTTTTTATTTATTAGAGTCTTCTCTCTTTTCTTCTTAGTATAACTAAAGGTTTATCAACTTTGTTTATATTTTCAAAAAAACAAGCTCTTACTTTTATTGACTTTTTCTATTGTGTTTTTAGGTTTTGGGTTTTTGTTTTGTTTTTGTTTTACTATGTGTATATGTGTGTGCTTGGCATTTCACAATTCTCTTTACTGTTAACTTATTCATTTTTTATTTTTTATGAGGAGTTATTTTTAGTCTTTATTTTTTTATTAGCTCTTTTTAATCTCCTTTCTGCTATCTTTAAGCTTAGATAGTTCTTTTTTTTCTAGTTTCTTGAGGTGCAAAGTTTGGTTGTTTACTTGAGATCTTTCTTTTTTCATAATGTGTTTATCATTATAAATTCCTTCTTAAAACTGCTTGTGCTACATTCCATAAGTTTTAGCATGTTGTGTTTCCATTCTCATTTGTCTCAAGGGAGTATTTATTTTTTTACTTTTTGTATGTCTCCCTTTACCCATTGGTTGTTCAGGAGCATGTGTTTCATCTCTACATTTTTGTGAATTTTCCAGTTTTCCTCTTGTAACTGATTTTTAGTTTTATACTATTGTATTTGGAAAAGATGCTCGATAAGATTTCAGTCTTCTTAAATTTATTAAGACTTATTTTGTGGCCTAACATCTTGGAGAATGTTTTATGTGTGTTTGTGAAGAATGTATATTCTGCTGTTGGCCGGAATGTTCTCTGTATGTCTGAAAGTCAATCTGATTTAATGTGGAGTTTAATTTCAATGTTTCCTTACTGATTTTCTGTCTGGGTGATCTATCCATTGTTGAAAATGGGGTATTGGAATCCCCTGCTCTTATTGTATTACTGTCTATTTCTCCCTTCAGATGTTAATATTTGCTTTATATATTTATACAAATGTGTAAATGTTTTGATGTCAGGTATATAAACACTTGCAATTACTATCTCCTCTTGATGAATTGTCTCCTTCATCATTATATAATGACTTTTTTTGTCTCTTGTTACAGATTTTCTTTTTCTTTTTAAATTTAATCTTATTGTATTTTTCTGTTACCATTTAGTCCCTTTATATCATCTCATACAGCAGTCACCACACTGTTTTCCATGTCCACGAGTTCGTTTTCCTTTTTGCTTAATCCCTCCACACCTTTACTTCTCCTCCCCACCCCCACACCACCAGCTCTCCTCCTGCTCTCCATCTATGAGTCTGTCCCCATTTTCCTTGTTAGTTCAGGCTGTGCATTAGATTCCACGTGTGAGTTACAGGTTTTGACTTAAACTATGATATCAGTATAGCTATCCCTGATTTTGGTTTCCTTTGCACAGGATATCCTTTACTACACCTTAACCTTTAGTCTGTGTGTGTCTCTAAAGCTTAATTGAGTCTCCTGTAGGCATCAAATAGTTCAAGGAGGTATGTTGCATGTAACTGCAGTGCTTTTGTATTGGCTCGAGATTGAGATTGCGACTATAACAATGGGCAAGACAAACACGGTATGATTTCAGTTACATGTGAAATCTAAAGGACAGAATTAACGAACAAAGAAAATTGAAACAAACTCATAGACACAGAAGACGGACTGATGGTTGGCAGAGGCGGGGAAAGTTGGGAGGCTGGGTGAAAAAAAGGTGAAGGGATTAGGAAGTACAAATTGGTAGTTACAAAATAGTCACAAGGATGTAAAGTACATCAGAGGGAATGTAGTTAATAATATTGTAATAACTATGTATGGTGCCAGGTGTGTACTGGACAAATGGGGGAGGACCTTGTAAAGCACATGATTGTCTAACCACTGTGCTGTACACCTCAAACCAAAGGAAAATAATATTGAATCTAAACTGTAATTGAAAAATAAAAAATAAAATAAATTACACTCTTGCCATCTAAAAAACAAAACAAAACATTATTCAATTATGTTTACAATGATGAGTGAAAAGTTCTGACTTCTTGATCTGAATTCTACTTAAGGTTTATTGCTATCTTTATTATTTTAAATAACAATGTAATGCTATAGTGTGATCTTTTTTCTATAATTTGTCCTTAAAATTCCATATATCCTTTGTGAAGGCAGAGACTGTATCTTATTTATGGTTGTTAAGTCAAGAGATAATACAGAATTTTATACATAACAGTCACTCAGTATATACCTACTTAATATCTACTGAACATTGAAAAATATTTTTTAATGAAGAATTATTTTATTGGAAAAATCTGAAAGGAATAAATTTCTATATTAATTACATAAGCAGTAATGAATAAATGTTCCAAATAGAGAAAAACTTTCACTCTCCTGTCTTTAGAATTGGTGAGGATTTTATAAAATAAGAAATAAAGAACTGTTTTGAATAGAAAACTCAATGTACAACACTTTTGGAAGATACGGATTTCAGGGTATCTCATTCAGAATCAGGAAGCACACCAAAAGCAAAATTTTAATTTGCTTTCTCTTTATCTTCTTTCTCTCTTATTATTAATTAATTTATTTATTTTTAACAGCTGCAGCTGCTGGTGGTCAGTAACTTTCAAAGATATGTTGGGGGTCCAGAAGTACTCCTCGCTTTGCTGTTTAAAAGCAGTGCTGTGTGTGAAGGCCCAGAGAAAAGCGTTGTGGAGCTGCTATTCTCCTGGTCTAACCCTGGCGGATTATCAAGATCAGACTGGTCAGTAAGGCATCGCCAGTCCTAATGCAGCAAGAAGGATCTCCACCGTATTCCAAACTCAGCATTTGTTCCTGCATTGCCATTTTCTCCTCGGACCCCTTTCCTTGAGAAATTGAGTTCAAAAGAGGGCGTGACTCAGTAAAACAGATTAATTTGGAAACCTTTTGCTCATTATGGACTTTCATTTTATACATTTCTTCTGCCTTAGTTTTCTTGGCTTGGGAACAGGACTACTTTACTCTCTTTTTCCAGGTTTAGAAATATGTTCCTAAAGTACTCATCATGAGCACTCATTAACTGACTTTATGAAACCACCACCTTGTTTTTTCTTTTTTTCTTCTTGTCTCCCCATCTATGACCCTCCACAAAGATGCACCCAAGGCCTTTTCATTTGCTGCTGGGTTTAATATGAAACAAAATAGGTGTTTCAGAATAAATAACCTAAGTGAATTAGGGGCAGGATTAGCAGAGGGTTGAGGAGGTATGTGGGTCTTAGACAACCCATCTCTTTATGAGTTAAAAGAAGAATGACACTGTCAGTGATTGCTATTTCATCAGTCTGATCGTTCAACCTCCAGTGATCGTATCTCCTGAGTGTCGACTCTCATATTGTTTAATTTTCCTTTGTTTTTGTTAAGGGTAGGAAAACACACACTTGTGGGAGGGGGGCTTCAGTTTCTAGATGTGTTGAAGCATTATTATTTATTTAAAGTTTAAATCGACTTTGAATAGTAACAGTGCTCTTAGCCAGCCTTGTTGTGTGACTTCAGTTACATCTCCTAACTCAAGTCTTTTCCCAGAGGTAAGCCAATTTGCCTGCCATTCCCTGCAATTGACTTGCTTACTTTTATTACTTTGTCTTTGAATTTCTCCTTCTTTTTTATCTTTTACTGGCCACAGAATGACCACCCTGTTCCCCTATCGTTCATATGCTCGTCGCTTCCATCATACCAAATTCAAGGCTTACTTCCTCTGGTCAAATTATCCACACTAGCCTTTATACCCAATTGTATCACTCCCTTGATGGTCTTTATTTGGATGCTAGTATCTTTGAGAGTTTATTAATTTATTGACTTTCCTGTGAATTGTAATGGTTCTTTCTTGTTTCTTGTATGCATGAATTATTGTTCCTATCCAGATTGTAAGCTTCCTATGAGTAGGGATCTTATCTTCTAACTCTTTTGTATGCCTAGGATAGTGCTGTGCACAGGTAGGCACTGAATAAATGCTCGTTAATTAAATTGAATCAATTCAACTTACAGCAGCTGTGTTGTGAAACAAAAACTTCTGTTATCTGCATGAAGATATTACTATGATGTAAGAAATGGAATTATCTGTTGATATGCTGACTTTATTGTCTCATTAGATTATAATGAAGATGACTAAATAAAGCTAGTGCCTATTTCTACTTGGATCATTTTTGCACTGTGTAGTAATAAGATTAGAGAATTGGTTTACATGTGCTGCCAAATTTACCCTGTAAATTACACTCCCTTGTTCTTGATCTATTTATAAGGAAGATGAAGAGGGTTGCAAAACTATCCCCCAAGGACTTCATCTCCCAAGGGTAATGTACTTTTTGAATGGAGGCTCATTTTATAAGTTTCGATCTTTCTATAAATTAAAAAGTAAGTTTGATTTTTATTTCACTTAATTACCCAGTTGATTTAAGTTAAGTGTTTTTAAAAATTTTCACCCTTTCAGTTTTTGGACAGCTGTTGAAAATATTTTCACATTACTATATGGGCATGTATTTGGAACAGTCAATGCCACTTCCAAAGCTGTTTTACAACAGACTATTCAGAAAATAGCCTTCCACTAAAAGGGCTCTGATTATTATGGTTTATTCCAATATCATTATTTCCACATCTAATGATCAAAGTCATGGGAACATTTATATGGCAAACAAACAAACCAGACTGCACCATCCACTTTTTGAGAAGAATAAAAAATAAATTCTGACAAATATATGCAAAAGAAGAAATTTAGTTAACTGGAGAGGTTTACCATTCATTGAAAAACTGAGAAACTATAGTTTAACACATTCTTTGAATTATTTCCTTTGGCTTCTGAGAAGAACACACAATCGTAACTACATTGAAGATCATTTTAACCTGTTTTCTTATCCTGATGGGTCCCTACAAATACCAGATCCAGAGTTCATACAGACAAGGTCTGGAAATGTTATTGGTAACTCAAGTCTTGTCATATGGTTCACCCAGTTGCCTTAGAGGTACAACCCTTGCTATCTTCATTCTTCAGTAGATGAGTTAATAGGAATAGGTTTTTGGGTTTTTTTTTGCATCAGCTTCCCTGCCTAGCCTTCCAATGCCCGTTGTGAACTGGAGCTCTGCTTTTAACTCAATGAACTTGGATGAAACTTGGACCATTTCACTTGTTTTACCAGCCCCTTCCAAAAGGTATGTGTAGATCACGGGGGAGCGGGCTAGTAGTAAGCACTGTGGTCATAGTGGCTGTACAAACTAGGAATCACAGTGAGACCCGTGCACCTAAATACACTTAATAAACATTTCTCAAATACTTATCAGACATTATGTACCCCAAGCATCCCCCGCTCTCTAGATTTCTCCCACTGTTTTCCCCCACCTGCCATATTGACCACCTTGGTTTTCAGCATCTTCTAGAATGATACTAGAACTTGCAGAGCTATTTTAGAATTGAAAAAAAATCAATAATACCTTCCATTTAGGGCAAGACTACCCATTTCTTTAAAATAACAGAGATATTACAGTATGCTACCAAATAGAAATTAGAAAAAAGATTTGTTCTCTCTTATTATCTATCAAGTGCTATATGAGGTACAATTCAGATATTATCCTCAACTTTTCCAGCCCTTTTCCAAAGTTAAGATTTGTTGATGGACCCTGAACCTCAGAACTGGCATGGCATGGTTGGGGAATGGGTTGCAAACCAAGTTCTTATGGGGAAAACCAAGGGAGTGTTTTTGATTAGGAAACTGATGAAATGAGGTTGAGATGGGAATTTGTTGACTTTTATTGTTTCCCTGAGTCAAAAATATTGACCTGGATAATATCCAGTCACAATTTTTTTTGCTTTGTTTGGTTTACAATAGTGGGAATGTCTCTACAATTTATTTGTAAGGAAACATGTACCAAAAGAGTAAGTAAGCAAGCTTCAGAAACAAGACACTTAATGAGGTTGGCAAGGTGTTCTCAGATTTCAATGCAGGTAGGCACTTGAATTTTTGGAAGAGATATTGAGACCCAAGCACAGTTAAGAACAAAAAATGAGCTCTGGCTGGTATAGCTCAGTGGACTGAGTGTGGATCTGCAAGCCAAAGGGTCTCTGGTTTAATTCCCAGAAAGGTGCTCAGCTGGGGACATGTGAGAGAAACACCACACATTGATGTTTCCCTCCCTCTCTTTCTCCCTCCCTTCCCCTCTCTTTAAAAATCAATAAATAAAAGTCATCTTTAAAAAAATGAACAATCGTCTTAGCCTTTCTTCACACCTTCTTTCTGCAAGAAGGATATTCCATTGTACAAATATGTGTTCTAAAAGGACCCAAATTTAAAGTGAACATTTAATCTTTTAATGCTCAGTCTAAATCTACAACAATAAAATAGTTCAACTAATTATACCATGCTAATATTAACAGATATTTTATAGCCATTAAAAATGTCCTGAAGTAATTTTTATAACAAGAGAACATGTTAAATAAGGAAGAATGAAAAATAAATATACCTTATGACACAAAACAGTTCATTGAGTCTGTGTGACTGTGTGAATCTGAAAAAAGCAAAACACCAAAATGCCAACAGAAGTTGTTCTGGGTGATAAAATCATTTACTTTTATATTCTATTAATATTTTCTAAATTTGTTGTGAAGAACAACATTAAAAGTTTTTAAAATAACCATAAGATTTGTATGGGCACTTCTTGATACATACGAAGAAGATGTGTTATATAATATCTAAGATGTGTCACATAATATCTAAGCTCCCAGAAGGCATCAAATATTTGGTGTATACATTTTTCTATTATTGATAATTACTATGATAGTGACAGGTGTTCTTAAGCCCTGATATGAGAATTCTTTTCCTCAGTTCTATTGGAATGGATCTACTTGGATACTTGTGCTTGAATTATTCAGCTGTTTTTTCCCAGAATGAGACTTGGTCATAGTAATTATGAATAATAGAAAAATGTATACATCAAATATTTGATGCCTTCTGGGAGCTTAGATATTATGTGACACATCTTAGATATTATATAACACATCTTCTTCGTATGTATCAAGAAGTGCCCATATAAATCCTTATGGTTATTTTAAAAACTTTTAATGTTGTTCTTCACAACAAATTTAGAAAATATTAATAGAATATAAAAGTAAATGATTTTATCACCCAGAACAACTTCTGTTGGCATTTTGGTGTTTTGCTTTTTTCAGATTCACACAGTCACACAGACTCAGTGAACTGTTTTGTGTCATAAGGTATATTTATTTTTCATTCTTCCTTATTTAACATGTTCTCTTGTTATAAAAATTACTTCAGGACATTTTTAATGGCTATAAAATATCTGTTAATATTAGCATGGTATAATTAGTTGAACTATTTTATTGTTGTAGATTTAGACTGAGCATTAAAAGATTAAATGTTCACTTTAAATTTGGGTCCTTTTAGAACACATATTTGTACAAAAGCATTAATTTGATAGTATATATATGTATATTTGAAGACAGTTTTGGTCATCTTATACATACACTCATATTACTTTTTATACTCAAGAATGTATTTCTGCTCTGGCTGGCATAGCTCAGTGGCTTGAGCGTGGGCCTACAAACCAAAGAATTGCAGTTCAATTCCCAGTCAGGGCACATGCCTGGGTTGCAGGCCAGTTCCCAGCAGGGAACACATGAGAGGTAACCATACATTGATATTTCTCTCCCTCTCTCCTTCCCTTCCCCTCTAAAGATAAGTAAATAAAATCTTTAAAAAAGGAATGTATTTCCTAATTCAGAATAATTAGCTTTAAATGTCACTAAATATATCTCCTTATATTGTTTTACTTGTGGCTATATAAAAGCCCTTTTTAAGAACTATTTCATTTATTTAAGGAATTTTAAGGTTGAAAAATATTTAAAATAATTTATTTTGGAAGCCAAATATCACATGCTCTGTTAAATTAAGTATCATCTACATATGATAATCTAAAGTGCCACCTGGAATGTTAATATTTTTTTCTGTTTCAATTGATTTACTAAAACCTTGGTCATAGTTACTGAATTTACATTTTGATTGTGGTATTAAAATTAGCCCAGAATTATTTCTCCAAATGAAAGAAGACAACTTTTCAACTTTTATTATTTACACTATTACCGACGTTCCCATTTTCAGCCCCTTTGCCCATCTTCACCAGCCCTCACCCTGCCTTCAGTCCGTCATTACCACACTGTTGTCTGTGCCTGTGGGTTATTCCATATACTACTTAAGTTCTGTGGCTCATCCCTTCACTGTCTTTCACCCAGTTCCATCCTTACCCCTCCTGTCTGACAGCTGTCAGTCTGCTCCATGTTTCCATGCCTCTGTTTCTATTTTGTTCGTCAGTTTATTTTGTTCATTACAGAATTTCTGATATTTTACTATAAGTTTAGTTTTTCTATTGCTGATGTTGACGAAAGCCATGTTTCTCAGGTTTCCATCACTATTCAGAAGAGAAGCCTGAAAGCGTGGCCTTAATAGTGTGTCCATTGCTGGTAGGACCCCAGTCAAATTCCCTCTGGATCACTCTGCAAAATATATAGAAACTCTAAACCAAATGCTGTCAGAGAATACTCCATAATGTAAAAAATTAATAACTGGGCCTATTGAGTAGATCATAACATATCCAAATGTATCCAGCTTGAATTTGGAGGGTGATTTATGATTGAAAAGTCCTGACTGATCATCTGAGTGCTGCAACAAGAATTTGAGAGGAAAATGCCATCTGGAAAGTAGATTAGAAAACTTATGCTCCCTGTAAAACTGTAAAATTATAACTTTCCAGAAATCACCCGAGAATTACTGATTTCATTAATTACTTCCTTATCACCAAAGCCATTATTCAGAGCAGGTTTTGACTTGTTATCTAAATAGATGTTTTTAATAAGACCTCATTATTATAGTCCATTTTTTGAATTGGCTTTTCTTTTAAACAAACATATTATACAGCAGCCAGCACATTATGCTAACTAAGTATTGAGAAAAAACTGGAAAGAGTAATTAAAAATCACTTAGTACTTCGGATAGGAAAACACATTCACCAGTATGCTAGATAATTAGTAGTAGCAATTTTGGATGCCTTGATCTTCAAAGGGAAAGCAGAGTTCTATCTGTGATTTCCACTGAGATAGAGTATAATTGCGCTCCTTCTACACAGGGGAAAATGAAGACAAGTGCAAATTAGGTGACTTGTCCATTGCAGTAGGTAGAATAACCAGGGGTCAGAATTTGCAGGGTTCTTCAAGTTGCTTTTAGCTCAGATTCTAGAGGGGAGGTCGGGGTCGTGCTCAACAGAGCACTGGCCCAAAAGAAAGAACTCCTCAGGTTTATTCTTCGTGCTGTGTTGTTTCTACTGAAAACAGGAATACAGTATTTGCAAAAAAAAAAAAAAAAAAAAAAAAGAGAGAAAGTGACTAATAGAACTGCTGATATTTTTGCAAAACTATGGAACTTTTTAAGGTAGATGCTGTATAAACATAGTTTGCTAATCCTAACTTTGCACTGGTCCTGGTCCATGCTTATGTATCTGAATGATTCCGCCAGGCTGATTCAGAGCCAGGCTGCAGTGTAAGTGAGACTGAGTCCAGATGGAGCCACAGAGGATATATTTTGCTTTTCTTCAATCCTGCTGATTAGGAGGCACCAAAATGTCATTTGTTTTGTTATTCATTTGTTCTTTCTTTTTTTCAGCAGGTACACCTTGACTTTTTTGTTTGTTAATCAACCAAACATCTCATGGGAATGTTCAAGCTCATTTAAAACAAGCAAAAATGAATATCTGTCACATAACTTTAAGGAAATTGTTCATCCTCTCAAAACCTCATGCTTCTCCTCTCCAAAAATGGGGATAGTAAGAGTTTTACTCCATAGGGTGGGTCTCTCTATTTGGGATTAAAAGAGATAAAGCCTGCATAGAACATAGTACTGTGCTTAGGATGTAGTTAGTAATGAGCAATAACCATGGTTGTCATTCTTGTTTTTATGGAGTTCAAAATATTTGCACTCATGTAATTTTTCTACTTGACCATACATATAAATTCAGTGAACTAATCGAGAACAATGTTGAAATGAGGATCAGCCAGAGCATGACCTGATAATGACTTTTATAGGAATGTAACACTGAACATATGGTGATCTTCAATATTTAATTTTAAATAAAAGCAATATTAATTTTAAAACACTAAACTTACATGCATGCTGAAGTCACAAGCTTCTGTCTGGAACAAAAATAAGTCTTGCTTTGTTGGTCCTCTAAATGCCTGCTTACTTGTTCTGTCCTCTAATTCTGCCATGGAATTAGCAGTCTGTAATGCTGGCGTGCCTGTTATGAGAGTGTAAGGCTAGTCTCTTGCAGGAATTATATAAATGGGCCAAATGCCAAAACTGTGAATCAACAGGAGCAGAGCATGTGACTGAATTGAATGCTAAAATTATAAAATGCTTTTGTTTTGGGTGCAATTTTTTCCTCCCATATGAACATAACTCAAAGTTGGTAATAGAAGTAAATGGGGGGAATAAATCCAGTACAAATGTTTAGAAATGAATGTATATGTTAAGGCAGGTCAAACTAAATGCTTTAAGAGAAATTTTATGCAAATATATTGTTATGCTTGGTGTGCAAATAACCTTGAAAGGATCATAGATAGAGATAGGTCTGAAGGGCAAGGAACTTGTGTTATTGACCTTAGAGTTAAAAAAATATATTTGAGATAGAGTTCAGAATTGCATAAATGACTCTAGAATAATCCATCAGCAGATGAAAATGAACCTGTTGCAAAAGGAGCCATGGCTGGAATTTCAGTTGGTTGCAGATGAATATGGAATAAGTCGATTCCATGGGAATGTTTGGCCCTAGTGGAACTACAGATAAGACCCAGCAGAAATAGCCTTTTGGACCTGAATGAGAGAAAACCTCCATCTATCTCAACTCAGCAGACTACTAGATAATTGTGGGGGATGAGAGGTAGAGGGAGCGAGCACTGGCCTGGGTGTCAGGGACATAGTGTGAGTTTGAGTGCTGCTCCTGACTACGGGTGTTACCCAGTGGCCATGTTATTTGTTGCTGTTTTTGTTATCAATTCAGATTTTTTAAAAACTGGGAATAGTTTTTTGCTCTCACTAAGTTCAATTACCTTGTCTCTACAAAGGATTATATTTCTCTCCATTCAAGTTGCTGCAGAAATTATAGGATGAGGCTGAAAACCACTGAACACCAGGCATGGTTAAGAGCTGGATAAATATTACCCCTGATTCTCTCTTTTTGTTAGTCAAATATTTTTATTTGAAAAATTTAGTAATTTCTAGTTAAAAACTTAGAATGATTTTAATTGATCTGACTCAGAGGGATATTAATTAAAAAAACCAATTGCCAGGAAGGTTTTACTCAATTGGAAACCCCCAATCTTTTATAGATCCTATAAAAATGACTGCCCAGATTATTCTGACACACTCTTAGTTATTTTTTAAATGGGAATATTTTAGGAGCAGAGTGGTTTGCCAATCTTAAGAAAAGCAGCATTTAATGAATAAAGGTGCATATCGACATTAGGGTCTCAGAACTCTACTCCTGTTTCTGCTACTGATCCGCAGTTTGACTGCTAGGAAATCATGAAACCTAAGTCTCCTTTGCAAGATAAGGGGTTTGCAGAGTGTGGTTTCTAAAATTCCTTCCTCTGCTCTAAGCCCAGGCCACCCAGTGTGGTAGCGACTAGCCACACGTGACCATTGAACACTTTTGCCACATGACTGGAAATTGAGGTTTGCTTTAAATACACACTAGATTTTGAATAGTCTGTATGTAAAAGCTAAAGATGTAAAATATCTCAATAATTTTTTTCATTTTGACTGAGCATTGTAAAGATATTATTTACTAAATATTTGGTTAAATAAAATAAATCAGTAAAATTACTTTGACTCCCCCTCTTTATTTCATGTCATTACTAGAAAAATGTAAATGCCATGTTGTTTGCGTGTGGCTGCATTCCATTTATATTGGACAATGCTGTTCTAAAAACCCTCTGAATTTATGAAATGGATTTCAATAAAAGTTTCCATTGCATCATATACAGAGCC
Source organism: Artibeus jamaicensis (assembly GCF_021234435.1). Taxonomy (NCBI): domain Eukaryota; kingdom Metazoa; phylum Chordata; class Mammalia; order Chiroptera; family Phyllostomidae; genus Artibeus; species Artibeus jamaicensis. The sequence continues at coordinate 35,204,702 of NW_026522030.1, read as the reverse complement.
GAGCTTCAGCTCTGCTGTGAATTCTCTGATAAGCTGACAGAGAGCGTGGCTTCTACCCGTCTGAGGGAATCAGTTGATTTGCATGGAAAGGGGGTGAGATGCTGCTTTGAGGAGGTGGGGAAAATGGAATGGCCTGTATTAGAGCTCAGTGGAGACAGATAGAGACTGTAGACAGAATCCAATGGGGTAAGTGGGTGGAGAGAGGACCTGGGATATTGGGGTATGTGTGATATTCTGTTGGTAGTTGGGGAGTAAAGCCTGAACACAGAAGGGAAGAGAGACACTTGCTCACCTGGAGATGGAACATGACACCACTGGAGTACTACCATCAAGTGGCGGCTTGGAGAGCGTGGCAGATGGCCCACTGGAAAAGACTGTGGTGTCCTCACGACAAACATGGATGACAGGTACTGCTCAGGTGTTGGTTTGAGGGACTGGGGGAGCTCAGTGAGAGGACAGAGCAAGCTTCATGGTGAATGGCTCTTTGTCTCACTTGTTCTTGTTCTTATCTCCATGGAGATAACAAAAGAGAATATAGAGAACCAACCAGTCTTCAGCATATGTTGGGAAATTCTAACTTATAAAGCACATAAATATTTGTGGGACAGTTAGTGCTAGGCACTGTACTGAGCTCTGGAACCCGGCACTGAACACCACAGATCTCTTTCCATAAAAACAATACAGACAATAAACCATTACAAAAATGAAAAAAACAGAATAAATATATGAGTAATTTTTTTCCAAAAGGCAATTTTGCTACTGATAATGGCTTAAAAAAAGGTAAAGTGAGTTAAATGCGATAGAGCAGCTGGGAGGGCTGCTGTAGCAAGGTGCCCAGGGAAGCTTGTCTGAGAAAGTGACACTGGAGTCCAAACAGAACTGACAAGAAAGGGACAATCAGAGGGCAATTCTTTGAATGGTTTTGATTACTTAAGACTTCATGAGGAGTGGGAGAGACTTTTTAAAAAGTGTTTAAATCACTATGAACTAGATAGTTGGAAGTTCAACCATAATTTCCTTGTTTTAGAGAAATAAACATCCTTTTAAAAAAGTGTTGTTTCTCTGGCTTGTGTAGATCAGTGGATTGAGCATGGGCCTGTGAACCAGAGAATTGTGGTTCGATTCCCACTTAGGGCACATATCTGGGTTGCAGGCCAGTTCCCAGCAGGGGGCGCAGGAGAGGCAACCATACATTGATACTTCTCTCCCTCTCTCCTTCCCTTCCCCTCTAAAGATAAATAAATAAAAAATATTTTTAAAAAGTGTTGTCAAGTAAAATACATACTTGCTTTACCTGCTGTATTTCTACTCTATTTAGTAAAAAAACAAGCAAGTAAACAAACAAACAGCACAGCAGGACTGGATAAATATAAGAGATGATGATGGTCAAGATGGTGGCATAGGTAAACATGGCTTGCCTCCTCACACAACCACATCAAAATTACAGCTAAAATATAGAACAACTATCACTCAAGACTGCCAGAAACTGAGCTGAATGGAAGTCTGGCAACTATTGAATAAAGAAACCATTTCCATCCAGACTAGTAGGAAGAGTAAAGACCTGGAATGGGCTAGTCCCATATCCATGTGTGGTGGATAAGAATTTGGGAGAGATATCTTGGAAGCGAGGAGTCTTATCTCCATACCAGGCCCTTCAGCCCCGGGTTCCAATGCCAGGAAGATAAACTCCCATAACTTCTGGCTGTAAAACCAGACCCTGCTGATTGCTTTGGTGGAAGAAACTTCTGCAGGCCCAAGCAGACCCCTTCAAGAAACCATACACGGACTTACTCAGATTCACTCTCTGAGCTCTAGCACTAGGATAGCAGTGTGAAAGGTACCAGTGGCATACAAAGAGGAAGTGAAGTGTCTGGCATCAAGGTGAGAGTTGGGACAAAGTTTTCTCTCAGATAGAATGGTGGGCAGAGGCCATTGACCTTTCTGAGCCTTCTCCCCACAGAGCCACAGAGCTGGCAGTCTGATACCATATTGAGATGTCATCAACCTGTTTGACTTGCCTCGGAGATTCCCAGAGACTCCTCCCCACCCAACTTATGGGCCCCCCCAAGCTGCTTTTTCTTAAGAATAACTGGTCTTGGCTCAAAAGTTTCTTGACTTCCTAAAGCCTATCAAACAAGCAACAGCCAGGCCCAGTGAGCCCCAAGCCCACATAACCCTTGCTAAGTGGCCCCAGGTCCATCACTAGCAGCATCGAGCCTAGATTCACAACTTGGCTTTGCCTGGAAATCTCTAAGCACAGCACAAATAGCACACATCTCAGCAACCCCTCCCATTGACCTACCAACAGCAACCAAAGCTCAATTACAAGAGAAGGGTGTACTAAGCCCACATGAAGGGCACATCTTTAGTACTCAACTTGGGTGATGGGGGACGCTGTACCACTGGACCCTATGAGACAATTACTATATTAGGCTATGCTGTCAAGACATGGAGTCAAAGCAGCTCTCCCAAATACATAGAAACAAACACAAGGAGGCTGCCAAAATGAAGAGACAAAGAAACATGGCCCAAATGAAAGAGCAGATTAAAAACTCCAGACAAAGAAATAAACAAAATGGAGATTAGCAATCTATCAGATGAGAGTTCAAAATGCTGGTTATAGGGATGCTCAGGGAACTTACTGAGGACCTCAATAGCATAAAAAAGTTGCAGTCAGAAATGAGGGACACATTAATACACTAATTGAAATAAAGAACAATTTACAGGGAAACAACAGTAGAGTAAATGAAGCCAAGGACCAAGTCAATGATTTGGAAAAAAAGGAAGCAAGAAACAACCAGTTAGAACAACAAAAAGAGAAAGGAGTCCAAAAAATGAGGATAGTATAAGCAGCCTCTGGGACAACTTCAAGTAATCCAACATTCACATCATATGGGTGTGAGAAGGAGAAGAGAAAAAGCAAGAAATTGGAAATCTAGTTGAAAAAGTAATGAAAGAAAACTTCCTTAATTCGGTGAAGGAAATAGAAATGCAAGTCCAGGAAGCACAGAGAGTTCCAAACAAGGTGGATACAAAGAGGCACACTCCATAATTAACACGCAAAATGTTAAAGATAAAGAGAGATTCCTAAAGTCAGCAAGAGAAAAGCAGTTAGTTACCCACAGGGGCATCCCCATAAGACTGTCAGCTGAATTCTCAAAAGAAATTTTGCAGGCTAGAGGGGGCTGGCAAGAAATATTCAAAGTCATGAAAAGCAGGGACCTGCAGCAAAGATTGTTCTACCCAGCAAAGCTATCACTTAGAATCAAAGGGCAGACAAAGAGCTTCCCAGACAGAAAAATACTAAAGGAGTTCATCATCACCAAACCATTACATGAAACGTTAAAGGGATTTATTTAAGACAAAAAGGTCAAATCTATGAACAATAAAATGGCAATACTTACATATCGAACAACAATGTAATCTAAAAAAACAAACTAAAAAAATAAAATAAAAAATAAAAAACAAACTAAGCAAACAAGAAAAGAGACAGAATCATGGATATGGAGAGCATTTTGATGGGTGCCATATGAGAGGGAGGTGTCAGGGAATGGGTGAGAGGTCAAGGGATTAAGAAACACAAATAGGTTGTTACAGAATAGCCATAGGGATATAAAGTACAGTATATGAAATGAAGTAGCCAAAGAACTTATATGCATGACCCATGGACATGAATAATGGTGTGGTGATGACCTGAGGGAGTGGGGGTGCTAGGTGGAGGAGGGAAAAAGGTACAAAATTGGGACAACAATAACAGCATAATCAATAAAAAATAATTTAAAATAGAAAAAATAAGTGATGAGAAGGCAGGAATGCAGAAGCTTAAATACACAGGCTGTTTTTACTCCAGTTGACCCAGCCAAGAAGTAACAAAGCTGGGAACCAGAAGAGTCCTTTTTCTACATTTTACGCTCTTTCAACAACATTGGAGCCTTTTTTGCTACATACTTCCTGCTTCAACATAGACACAGAAGCCAAAAGCAACCAAGGGAGTAACACAAGTGATACTAGTGGGATCGTGGTGAAATGAGAACTCTCGTACCTTTAGAGAGCGTGATCTACCCAGTCCTGGGCTCCCAGGTCTTCTAATTTTTAAAAAGAAGCAGGAAACCTGGGTTTTTACACCATGTACTAAAATATTTTAAATGTTAGAAATTAGTACACATTAAAACACTCACACTCCATTTGTTGGCAGGATGCTGTCCACGGGTCATCATTGTACACTCTGATATTTGATATTAAAAGTCCTTTAATTAACAGCCCTCTTTTGCACATTCTAAAACCATTTTTCGGGGGTTTTCTTGTCTTTTTGTTTTTGAAAAAAAAATAAAATTTCTCTCCTGAGTCACAAAGACATATTCATGCTTTTACAGGACAAAGAATTTGGGGTTTGTGTTCCAATCTCAAAATGTACTACCTCTAGGGGGAGCTCAAACTTTTTTTCTAAAGATTTACAAGAAGCTAACATGAATTCATGCAACAATTGAAAACACCATCCAATGACGTTTTAGCTTATCTCTTTCTTTGAGTTGGCCTACATGGCTTAATTTTGTTAAGAATTGTCTCACTAACTGCAAAAAGAGACAGCAAATGTTTTAAAATCCAGCATAAGTGTATATTAGTCTAATTTTTATTTATATTTTATCATTCTTATTTTATGCATTTAATTAAATTTGATTTATTTTTACCATGATATGTATTATAAGAAGAGGTAAAGAAGCAAGAGGAACAGAGAGTTAGGACCACTGAGACCCTATAGGCTCAGAATTAAAATTTTAAATTTGAAATAGAAAGAAAAACTGATTATCTGAGGCAAGAAATGCATTTTCACTTAGGTAATGGAAAACCAGTGTCTAGCCCCTATCATCTGAAGTACCCGAAGATGCCTCTCCAGCTAAGGACCTAGGCTGTGCTCAGATTTCCAGCTTTATTTCCTCTACTTCTCTTAAAAACTCTGTGAACCTCTGTCTACCTCTGAACTAATCAGTCCATACAACATGCCCTGAACTGGGATGTGCCTGTTGTTTTATTTCCTAGTCACTTCTGCTGTCTGAAAGGTGTTTTGTTGATTGTGTCCAGACTTCAATTATTTGTTTGTTTTTGTAATTCAAGGCTCAGTGGGAATCTAAAGCTGTCCAAGAAAACTTTCCATATCTGCTCAGTCCCCGGTAATAGATTCATCCCTCGTCATAATTGTATGAACACAGGCTCTGAGTACCTCACATGGATTCATGTCTGCTGTCCTCAGGCCATTCTTTCACGTGGTGTGAGGGGCCTCCTGTCCTGCATGTACCTATGAGGATAATGACACTGGAGCTGGGTGGTCTCCTCTGCTCCAGATGGCACAGCATAGGTTTCATGGCCTTATTTTAGCATTATAACTCTCCCCCTTTCCCTTTTCTTTCTCTTTTTTCTCTTCCTCCTGCAATTCATCATCTCACAGCTACTTATGCATGCGCCTATTTGACCTATAGAGTTTGAGCTCTCGAAGGCCCAAGGCCAAGACTTGTCACCGTTTTGTCAGCTCCAGGCAGTCCAAACAGCACGGTGGGGTGCTATGGGTCCATGGTGAAGAGCATGGGCTCCGAAGTCCAAGGTCAGTGTGGCGTTCCAGTTTTGCCATGGGTTCACTTGTGACCTGGGGAAAGGCATACAGTCTTGTAGACATGGTGTCCTCTCCTGTGAAGCCTGGAGAGCACTGGTACTTAACTTTCCCCATGAAACTTAGGGAGGGTGGTTGAGGTAAAGTCTGTGAGGTGGTCCATGTAGGATCTGGCACGTGGAACTGCTGATGTGCTAGAAGTTATCATCATAGCAGATATTTGATACGGATGAAGCTTATTGACATTCCTGGGATTCAAACTGTGATGTAGCTCAGTTTTCAAGAGAGCTTTTTAAGCTTTAAAAATAATGCCTAGCTAGATCAAAAAACTATGGTACATTTACACAATGGAATTCTACGCAGCAGAAAGAAAGAAGGAGCTTCTACCCTTTGCGACAGCATAGATGGAACTGGAGAGCATTATGCTAAGTGAAATAATCCAGGTGGTGAAAGACAAATACCACATGATCTCACATTTAATAGCAACCTAATCAACAAAACAAACGAACAAGCAAAATATAAGCAAACACACTGAAATTGAGAATAGGCTGACAGTGACCAGAAATTCAAGGGAAAGGGGTAAAGGGTTTGCAGGAAAAAAGTATAAAGAACACATGGGCAATAATGGAGTGGGAAGTGGGGGGCAGTAGAATGGGAGGGAGGTGAGAAGGGCTGGGGGTGTGGGCTGGGGTGGGGGGAAAAGGCAGAGAACTATATTTGAACAACAATTGAAATGAAATGAATGAAATGAAATAAAATAATGCCTAGCTAAATTGTTCATGTTTTACTTTCAATTGTCTTTAGAATAAAGTTAAAAATTGGTGTCTAGCAGTGATAAAGTAGACCTTGAATTTGATCTACACTTCTGATCCTGGTAAATATGCTGATGAATAGTTACATGAAATACACAAAGCACACAGATTTTTAATAACTGACTCCCAATTTTATATGCAGTATAGTAGAGATCCAATGTAATATGCAGATGAGCAGGTAAACTTACAAGGAGAATCCTAATATCTGATTAATGCCATAAGTTCTATTAACTTATGGTAAGATAATTTACACAATATCCCTGAAAAAAATTGTTTCCTATTAAAGCTGAATCTTTGCTCTCCAATTGGTTTAAGTTAAAATAATAAAGATAGTTTGATAAGAAATCTAATCTTCAATTACAACATTTTCTTTATGGGAAATATGAATGGATTTGCATAATTTTGACTTATGGAAAGAGGCCTGTCCCAAACAAAAGCAAAGTCTGCTCTTCTGTGACTTGTATCATCCTCTAATTTAACATATGTTCATGAAATGTCTACTATGTACCAGACACTTCTAGTTATGGCATATTTCTCAGTTTGAAAACAAGAGACCACAATACTAATATTTTTTTGCTAACCAGTTGAAGTCAAGTGAAAAGACAAATAATCAGAACAGGTAAATTAGGGAAGCTGGCAGTTCAGATATCTTAATGGTTTACAAGGGAACTACAGACAGAGCCTAAGAGGCTTCTGAGTGTGGGTCCCCTCATATTCTTCCTGACTTCGTCCCATCTCAGACCTAAGCACTCATCCTACCACAGTCGCCTGGCAGCAGCCCGCCCCCTCCGCAGGCCCTGCTGTGCGGGGCGGGTCAGGGCGCAGCAGGGAGCTTTCGGTCTGAGTCTGCGCTGGGTCTGTCTCCTGGCTTTCCCCACTTCTGGGTTTAGATTATTAGGGGGTTTCCAAACTCCCAACAACTTTCAGTCTTTAGAACTAAAAATTAGAGAATCAGAATTCCCAGAAATTCTCAGGAATTCCTGAAAAAATGCTGTTCTGTATTTAAAAAATACTTTATTTACATATTTTAATTGCTACTTAATTAAAAATAATAAAAATAAGTTATTTCTCTCATAAGGCTCTACAAAATTTTTAGGTTTTGTTAATTTCTATTATTATGAACCAACATACTGGAACAAAATTATATATTTAAAAAATTTAAAGTGATCCCTGCTTGATCAAGTGACATTTTATAACAGCAAACATTGAAAGAGGGGAACATAAAAACAAAACAAATGTCAAATAAAATGTAAATATTCCTCTCTATATATTTAATATTTAAAAGTTAACATTCTTGAATTTTAAAACACACAAAATATTAGTTACCCTACTAGATAGCCTTCATTTTTGTTTCATGACAAAAATTGCTTTTATTCTATATCCAAATTTGTTCACTCATCCAAAACTATCTTTAAGTTGAGTATGGTGATACATATTTCTTCATATAAGCTTATTTCCCTCTGAAACTAATTTAGGTATGGGTTTTGTTGTTGTTGTTGAAATCAATATTGCTTTTGCTAATTCAGATTTTAGATCGGTTTCTGATTTCCCAAGGAAATATTCTCCAGTACGCCCATTTATAAATGACAACCACTAGTGGACAGCGAGACTGACTAAGTCCTTCCTGCTATTACCTTCCCGTCCAGGTTCCTACAGTGATGGCCTTAACCTTCAGGCCCCAGGTGTCTTGCTTTCAACCAGATATCAGTGAATTTCTTGGAGCCAATGCCTCTAAGTTGATTGTTAGCCTCACAGAAGAATTAAGTAGTTTTTCCCTCTTGATTTCTCCTGAGATTCTGAAAAACAAAAATTTCCCACGACATACCGGGAAAGAATTTCCACATTGAAATATTAGTGTATGATACCCTGAGCATGGTTCCTACCTTTCTGCTGGAACTTTCTCACGCTCTTCCTGTTTTCTGAGTTTTCCTTGTAAATCTAGCTTGTTGGCCCTTAGTCTTATTTCCAGAATTTCTCACAGTATCTTGTTTATTCTAAAATGTTTCTTCTTTTTAATATCCATCATAGATGACTAGTCTTGAAAATGTTTTCTGTTATTTCTAGGAGTTTGCTGTCAGAGGAAAAGAGTTTGCCCATTCCACTGTCCTGTATTGAAGGTTTAGCATTTTTGCTTTCAAACTTCATCACTACGGTAAAGAGCGTGGGCAGGGAAAGAGAAGCAGGATTACCCCTGCTTTAGAGATAAATGGTGCTATGTTGGGCTGTTCCTGTAGCCAGGGTCTAGGATACAAGCAAGTTAATCAGTAGGACTTTGATGTTTTGAAAATCTTTATTAATATGAACAGCTCTCACTGCAGTAACTGCTATATTTATCAGTACTTTCCAATTAAAAACAATATTCCATCGTAGTGTGCTATTGACATGACAGGCTGTATGATTAGACACAAATTTGTCTGGTATTTTTGCCCCCAACCCATATGAATCAGGGCTATTCAAGAAACAGAACTGAACTGTATATAGTATATAGTATATATTGATGTGTGTGTGGGAGAGGCGGGGATTGGCTCACATGATTACAGGGGCTGACCAGTCTGTAGTCAGCAAGCTGGAAACCAAGGAGAACCCATAATGCAGTTCTAGTCTGAGTCAGAAGTCTGGAGAACCAGGAGAGCTGAGGGTGTAGTTACTGTCCAAAAGCTGGCAGGCTTGAAACCCAGGAAGAGCCAAAGTTTCAGTTCTACTCTGAAGGAAAATAACAGATGTCCAAGTTCGAGGCAGTTAGGCTGGGCTTAGCTGGAAGGTCCAAGAGGGCCTCACTCTCCGGTTGGTGGTAGTTATTGGCTGGGATGCTTGACAGTGTTTTAATGTTAAGTCTCTCTGAGTCATTTTTCCACTGTAACTTCAACTTATTTTTCCAAAGGCTAATGCGACATTTACTTAGGTTAAACATGTATACAAAACTTATAAAAATATGATGTATTAAAAGTAATAGGGTCCCTGAAATTCATGCTTGCTATGAGCAAAAAACCTGAAAGCAGAATTTGTTCCTAGATTACATTACAGTTTCCAAAAGGCACACTCTGTTTGATTCCTGCAACTAAATATGTGGTTGAAGGAAATACAATTAAAAAAATGCATCTAATTCTGATGTAAATATAAGGGCATAAGGCAAGACAATTTATAAAACCATGTTTTACACCATTTGAGAAATGGAAGTGGGAAGGAATGAACACTATCAGAGTTTTGATGCTATTTTCTTCCAGTTTTTAATCCATATGTTTTATAATATTGTCATAATTTTTCCAAAGTCTGCCTTTAAAATAAGCTGATGCCATAAATAATTTTTCATATTGCTCAACCCTATTGAAAATGAATTTTTAATTGAGAGTTAATTTTCCACTTAGTGAGTAAACTGTAATATATTTTACCAGTTCCCTGTGGGAAGACATGCATTTGTTTCCAATCATTTTGTTTCTTTATTATTATTATTACCTCGGGCCAGATTCCTGTAAGGGCAATCAAAGCTTATGAACATGTTCATAACACATTGCTAACTGAAGTTCCCAAGAGTTGCACCAGCTTACTTTCCAGTCAATAATGGATGAGCAGTGTTTTCTGCCCTCCTTCTGCAGCCTTTACAGCATTCACAACGTGCTACTCTCCCAGTAATTTTTTTGAAGATATTTATTGAACACTTGACTATGTGTCAGGGCCTCCATACAAAGAAGAATTAAGCCCACAAGAGTTTGTGGTTAAGTAGGAGATAGAGATACTTTTAAAAAATATAGTTTTCCAGTTCAATTTTAAAATCCCTACAATAGATTTCCAATCCAGACAGCACTAGATAACTATGACTGCAATGCCCGTCTGCTGCAGACATATAACAATATAGGTAAAGTATAAAAATATAAAATGTAAGAGGTATGGCTATATTGAAAGCCAAATGTAGAACTATTCTTCCATTCCAATAATAAATCCCAGTTTGTTATGGTATATAACACACTTAACAGGTTGTTGAATTCACTCTGCTAGTATTTTCTTGAGGGATTTTGCATCGGTTTATCAGGGGTGTTGGTCTGTAATTTTTTTTCTCGTGATGTCTTTGGTCTAAGTAATAGGGTAATGCTGGCCTCAGAGAATGAATTTAGAAGTGTTTTCTCCTGCTTGATGTTGTGGAAGAGCTTTAGGAAGATTTGTATTAATTTTTCCTTAAATGTTTGGTAGAACCCACCGGTAAAGCCATCTGATCCTGGGCTTTTATTTTTTAGGAAGTTTTTGATTAATGATTCAATTTTCATACTAGTTCTAGGTCCACTTAGATTGTCTATTTCTTTATGATTCAGTGTTAGTTGATGGTATGCTTCTAAAAAGTTGTTCCTTTCATTGGGATATCCAATTTCTTTGCAGACAGCTTTTCATAACTCTTACAATTCTTTTTATGTCTTTGAATCAGTAATAATGTTCCCTCTTTCATTTCTGATTTTAGTTCAGTCTTGTCTCATTTTCTTTATCAACTTAGCTAAAAATTTGTCATTAAAAAATTTTTTTAAAGAACCAATCCTTGATTTCACCGATTTTCTCTATTGTTTGTTATTCTATATTTTGTTTATCTAGTGTACTGTTTTTAAGATTGCTCTAACTGGACGACACAAGGTTGCTGGGAAGGACTCCCCTGAATATAATTTTAAGCTGTAGCCAGGAGAGGAAGAGTTAGCAGATACATATTACTGTTTTACTCTGCATTTCTTTGATTAATTCTGAGGTTAAATACTTGAAAAAATCTCTTCATTGACCAGTAGCTCAAAGGAGGGGATTATAGCATTTTATTTGCTTTTTAGAAATGTAACTTTGAGGAAAATATGCAGAATGGTTTGGAAATAAGAGACAAAATAGAGACCAGTTTGGAGGATCTCACCATAATGCAACTAATAAATGCTTGAACTAAGACAGTGACTATGATATTTTTCTAACTTGAGATTTCTTTTCTCACTTGTTTTTCTTTGAATTAAAACATTAAAAAATTTTAAATGTCTATGTAAGCAAGCATGTCAGTCTTTTACTATAATTTATTGTGTCACTTCTAAAGTTAAAAAAAAAAACCCTAAACCCTTTCTAGTTCCTCCTGTTTTCTTCTATGATTTTCTAAAAAAAAATAACTTTTTATTTAGCAGGCCAGTTTCCTTCATTTTCTGAAATAGATTTGAGTCAGAATATTCAGGTCTTGAGACGGATTTTGTAGGTCAAAAACCACCCCAGGTTTTTCAAACAGGGGGATCTAACACAGAGCATGGGTTACACCTGGGTAGCTCTGTGCTAAGTAGCTGCTGGGAACAGCAACCACGCCCTTGACTGAAGGGATAAATGGAGGCAGTAAGGGGCCTCGGGTCCCAGAATGGTGCAGAAGGGGCCTTTCTGGGCAAGTCCTGAAACCACCCATGAAGCACCATCTAAACCAGATGCTGGCCCTACCGAGAGTCAGCTGCTCCGCAGGTGATAGGACTCTGCTCTGGGGTCCCCCAGTGATAAATGAGGACAATGGAGTGCTAACTATTCCCTGTTGTTGAAAAGCCAAGAGAATCTGGAAAGGGAAGCAAACCCCTTCTCCCAACACCGGCCTTCCTGACGCCTGACAGTATTTCCCATTGGTGGAAACGAACCAGAAGTGTGCTGCCAAGTAACTGGGAAAATGAAATATGCGGGTCTCTGGACTCTTAAAATACCTGGCAAAACATAGAAGGAAGAATGGCAGCAGAGAGTCACAGGCCAATGATTGTTCCAGCCTATTTCTGGGCTCGGAGTGGGTAAGTAACATTACAGAAGATCATTTATTTGATATTTAGGGTATGGGTCTTCTTTTAGGGGGGGTTTGCTTTGCAGCATAGCATTCTGTATCTCTTTAAAATTTATTTTTAACTACAATGGACATGGGATATTACATTAGTTTCAGGCATACAACATGGTAGTTAGACATTTCCATACCTTATGAAGCAACCACCCCATAAATCTGACACCATGCTGACCTGGCACCACACACGGTTATTACAGTATTATTGACCATACTCCCTGTGGCACAGTTTACACCCCTGTGACTGTCTTCATAACTGGCGATTTGTCCTTCTTCACGTGTCTTTTTGAGAAATAGATCAGGTACCTTTTTATCTCCACTTGGATTGTTTTATTGCCACAGTTTCTGTATCTCCACCAGGTGGAGTCAGAGGCCAGTTTATTAAAGGGTTAAACTTAGGAACTAAATTTCGTTGAGGGTTTCTGTTTCAGATTGGGTGAAGCAAAGATAAACGATATCGAGGTAAACACACTTCTTTCCTGTGATGTTTCCTGCCAGAACATGGCCTTATTATCATACTCGCTTCAACTGTGTGTCCATGTGCTCCATCCTCTGGCCACGACTTATGATGCCGTTGTTGCAAAGGATAGGGACTTACTCCAGCTGGCTCCAGAAAAGAAGAGTTTTGACATAAATATACAAGAAGGAGTATTACAGGCATTTTTGGAGGAGAAACAAAATACAGGCAAGGCCTACTGGGAGCAGGGTCTGCTCTTTGCTTCTCTTAGGGGACACATACTCGCTCTCATTTCTGCTTTTCATTTATTCATTATTCATTCATGAAATATGCACCGAGTCTCCACTAGGGTGCTGGTGCCTTAAGAGAGAGAGGAAGATAAGGCATCCAACGGTGAGACTAGCTTTAAATACATTTTGCTACAAATTGCAAAATGCTCAGCATAAAATGTGCAGCTTTTAAGATAGTGAGAACTTAATTACGATTAGGAGTTTAGAAGAAAAAAATTTAAGTGGCATTTAAATGTAGACCTAAAACAGATGAATAGGGGTCAGACAGGTTAGAGAGGAGAGGAAGTTTGCTCAGGTATAAAGACTTAGAATGATGAAAAATTTAACCATTTTCTGTGACATGAGTACCAGGCTTATTTTAATATGGGGTAAACCTAGTTGGGGTGAATGGGGGAAGTCTGATCAGAATTAGTGAAAACTCTTAGTTGTGGAATTCTGCGAAATATTGTTTTATTCTGTTCGGACTAATAATTTTATATTTGCCTTACGCGGTATTCAAGGTAGAAATCAGAAACTTGTTATCAACATACATATTTTCCAATACTTGTCCCTAATGTAACTTAAGAGCACATGAAAATAATTTGTCTTCTTCTTGAGGTTGGCCGATCTCCTTGCTCCTTGGAGATTTATATTAAATTAACTAGAGTATCTAGTTCTCTTTCTCTTCACTGAAATGGCACAAAGGCAAACTTGAGCCAGGCATATGTACCATGTTCTGCCTACAGACAATTTTTCTTTTAAATCAAGTCACTGAGAGTGTCCAGATACCACCCGACATGCGTCTGTCCCAGGTGTGTATACACATGTCTGTGAGAGGTCTCACACACAGTCCTCATTCTCCCCAACTCCTCCGAGGGAGCCGGCCAGTTAGGAGCTAGCAAGCTGGCCTTCCCTCAATCAGAATGTTGCTGGTGGCTTTTTCCTCCCCACTTCCTGATTTCACAGATAAAAATTCATAAGTAAATCCACTGCTTTAGTAAAGCTTCAGTGACTATTATGATTCCTATGTTGATGTTCCCATACTTACCGGATTTTGGATAACATACTAACAGACTATAGATGCAAAAAGAAATTGGATAGCTAGAAGCAGATCTTAATAGTCTACTGGAGTAAAAGAATAGATATAAAATGATCGCTATTCTCTCCTTGTTATCCGAGCCTACCAAATGGACCATGTCAAAACCTTGTCTATAAAAAACATTCCACTTACAATTTTCTGAGAACTACCAAGGAAATGTAACTCATATAAACTGGCAAATTAAATGACTTTCTGGTAACCCTGAGGATTCCTTACCGGTATTTAATGGAAAGGAGGGTTCTGGATCTGCTTTTTGTGTGTGTTGCTAAATCACTCCAGGAGAAATAACTGGATGTGTTTTGTCTCAGCCAATAACATTTTATTATCCTTAGGGGATATCTTGGCCTCCACACAGTTTGCAGTTGGACTGCCAAAGATAAACCAAGATATGAAACTCATCCTGTTGTTCAGAATTAAAATGTATTTTCTCTAGCTATATGGGCAAGACTCACATATATGAATCATCCAATAAACTGTATTAATTAGATCCAGGATGGAAAGGATTACACTGAACATAGAATCATAAATATTCATTCTCTTATGTTGGTAGTGTTATCTTCTGTCTGAAGATATGTAAAGAAAATGCGTGGGCCTAGAAAGACTCTTAAAATGCTTTTCATGTCTCAGTGCATTGATGAAGATGAAAGACAGCTTTGGGCCAATTACTTAAGCTCTTGGTGCCTCAGTCCCACCTATAAAACAGGCATTATCACAATTTTTATATCCTAAGGTTGTGACGAGAGATGTGAAAATAAATGAAAATTAAAAAAGGAATGGAATGAGCCCTGGCTGGAGGCGGTCAGTGGGCTGAGCATAGGCCTGAGATCCAATGGGTCGCCAGTTTGATTCCCAGTCAGGGCGCAGGCCTGAGTTGCGGGTCAGGTCCCCAGTGGAGAGGGCACCTGAGAGACAACCACACAGATGTTTCTCTCCCTTTCTTTCTCCCACCCTTCCTCTCTCTAAAAATATATAAAAATATAAAGTAAAAAAGGAATGGAATGAGATCAGGTTTTTAAAGTGCTTGGTACATAATAAGACTTCATTTAAAAATTAGATGACATAATTCGCAACCTGCAACTTTATTTGTTTCCTTGTTTATCACTGCCCTGGGGTACCTGTAAGGCAGTTATTTTCAACTGGGGGCCGCCCTTGCCTCCCACCCCCAGGGAACATTTGGCAGTGTTTGGAGACATTTTTGGTTGTCGCAGCTGGGGAAGAAGAGTGCTCCGTGCATTTAATGGGTAGAATTCACGATGCCGGTAAATATCCCGCAATTCACAGAGTAGACCGCCAACAAAGACGTATCCAACTCCAAACGTCAACGGTGCCATGACTAAGAAACCGCACCGTAGGGGTTAGTGGCCTCTGAGTCACTGAGTGTGTTGTACAAATGTGCAGCTCTGTGCTCTGTTTTCTCATTTATTCCCCCGCCTCTGAGTGTCTGGGGCGGTGTGTTCCTCAGGGGCCCCTGCGGAGTCATCTCTATCATGGCCACGCCTGCGGTGGCCAGTGAACGGCCTGGCCAGTGGAAGCCTCCGCAGACTCTTGTTGAAGAATGCTTTAGAAAATGCTTAGTAAAAGGCTAAATTTTCACCGTGGGCTATGCATAGTGACCATATATTTTGAGCTAATAAAACTCAAAACATTCATTCTGACAAAATATGAGAATGTTTGTACTGCAGTATTCAGAGTCCATGTTTCGGAGTTAGAAAGGCCTAAGTTTTACCCCTTAGCGCGTGACTTTGACAAATTGCAACAATGTCAGTACAATAATCGTGTGGAGAAGAGTCCACAGCATCAACAGGGGACGCGCCTCGTGCAGGACAACGGTTCCTGGAGGCGAGGACATTCTAAGAGTTTAGGCCATTTCCCTCCCTCACGTCCCAGACGCAATTTTCATCTGTCAAGTGGAGATAATATCATCCTTGACGCTGCAAGGATTAAATAAAAGAATGATGTGCTCAGCCACATTTAATAAACAGTAACTGTTATTATTATAATATTTGTATTTCAAGCAGCAAAAACTCAAGAAAAGAAATGGCTCTGCCCTGCCCTTTTCACTTACGCCATCTCCCTCCGTCATATGCCCTGAGAGCAGCAGGAAGGACACAAAACAAGACGAGCAAACCAAGAAGAGGCATTTTAATATATTTGCCACATATTCCAAAAGAGTGAGATGCATTCAGAGCCTTCTTCAAAAGAAGAGCTGGACACCCTTGCTCTTGTAGCAGCCCTGCCTGAAGAAGTGCTGAGGCCTTTTACTTGTGTTCTGGGCCCTTCTTCGAAGATTTGAATTATCCCAGAATGATTTGTTTTTCTTTGACATGTGACAAGAAAAAATAAATTGTGAAGATTACTGTCACATCCCACCCTTGTCCCCTTTTTATCCATAGATGAAGCTGCCAAAACATTGAAAAGTGGTGTACGAGTGTGGATCAAACTTAGGGCAGTGTAGGGAAGAAAAAAGAGTGAAAGAAACTTTGGAGCTTACGTTTCCATATATAGAATATGGGAATATTTCTTATTTGACTCTAGGTATGTGTTGGGGAGGGAATTATTATTCTTTTTGATTGCAAGTGTCAAAGATGCAACTTAAAAGGAAACTTTATTAATTCACTTAACAATGCCTAAGGAGAAACTATCTGAGGATAGACTCTATTTGGGCTGGATTTTTGTTTTATATTGAAACCCGAGGAAATCTTGAGGAAGAAGATTGAAGTGTGTTTTTTCTCCCAGTGGGAGGCCAATTCACCATCATGCCCAGAAGGTCAAATACCACAATGACAGACCCCACTAGAAGAGTTCCCCCAAATCATTTCCTTTTTAATGTTTCTTATTTAATATTTTCTTCTCACTCTATCTTCTTTCTTTCCTGTTTTGTTCTTACTTGGTGTGGCATGAGACCCAGTTTCTCTCTGCTATGGGACCTATCTTTCTTGGCAAGAAATGAAAAGATTTAAAAACTTTATAATCTACTGTGGGTATGAGAAAAACCTGCTCAGGGTTAAGCTTACTAACTGATGCCACCTAGCTGATTTTAGTGACCCTGAGGATTTTTCAATACCTAACATGTGGAGCATGAGTAAGGGACTCTGGGGTGCTAAGGCTGGCATGACAGTCACAGACCCTCCTGAGAGATGTTTTTTTAAGGGACCCTGAGAGTATAGAATCCAGACTGGGGAAACCAGCACTGAGATCTTCACATGGAAGAGGGCAGATCTACATTACTCTGACTTTTTTGATGATGTCTTCTCACGCGCAGGTTTACCTGCACAGAATAGGTTCTGAATCATCATCATCTACTGAGCAAGGGGAGATGGGATGGAGCCAGTCAGGACTCTATGTGGAGGCACAGGGTCGGCGTGCAAAGGAGCCCGTAGCCCACTGAGTCCCAGCACCCTGAAACTTGGGTAAGGGGACAGCGTGGAAGTGAGTCCAAGCCAGCAGTGTTCAGCCTTTTCTGTTACTCTTTTTCGACTAAAAGGCTGTCGTTGAAGCACACTGACTGAAGATGTCCCAGCTGGAGCTGGAGGGAGTGGGGGTAAGGGCGGGGATCTGCAAAGCTGGTCCATTTGCGCCTTCCCCTGCCTCACAAACACCCTCTGTCCTGCTTCATCAAGAGGTCCCTGTGGATCAATTGGCACAAGCCAAAACCCTTGCACCAGTGAGGGTGTTGTCACTTTAAAACCAGCCTCTATTCTGTTGAGTCAAAGGGTCATAATCTCTCAGGAGCCGGCCCATTACAATTGAGGTGCAAGAGACATTATACTGAAAGAGAAAGACTGGCGCCGTGTGGGGTGAGCTGTCCTTTTCAACAGAACTCACGTTAAGCAGGTGTTTGGGGTGGGGGCCACAGCAAGGAGGAAGGGGGTGGGCACAGGGCTGCATCGTAAAGGCCAGGGAGAAATAAAAGCAGGTGGACCATGGGGGGAAGTGTTAGTGGCTCCCGGGATCTCAGGACTGGTTGAAAGGAACTTGAAGGCTGAACACGCCTGTCAGGCTGCCCCAGACCAAAGAAGGGAGTAAGAGGCATTTTCTTTGTGTAGGAGACCTTACAGAGTGCCGGCCGTCAGGGTGGGAGGGGCATAAGGCACCCTTGGGAACTGCTGCCAAGTATCTCTTTTAACCCTAAGCACTTATTTTTTTCCCTGTGAATGTTTATTTCAGCTTTACTTATAATATCTCCTAACTGGAAACAACTCAAAGGTCCAACAAGTAAATGGATAAGTTGAGTTACATCCATAAGGTACAATCCCATTGAATAAACGATAACAATTTACTGATACACATATGAATTATTCTCACAAACATTATGTTAAGCCAAAAAAGCCAAATACAAAGGTGTACACACTGAATGACTCCATTTACATAAAGTTTAAGACAGGCAAAACTAAGTCAATTTCAAATGAAAAAACTTTCTTAAATTCTCTGAAAAATATCATTTCTCTCTCTCTTTCTCTTCCTCTTCTTTTTTCTCCTGAGCACAGGGAGTTGAATTGGGGTAAGTTATTTGTGCTTGTGACACAGCCTCACTTGTCTCAGAAAGAATAGGCAGTCCAGAAGGCTCTGCTACCAAGAGAGACTGCCCTCTAGGGGTTATTTTGGGAATTCGCTGGTGGCATTGTTTTTTTATTGACTATATTGGGGTGACATTGTTTAATAAAATTATTTAGGTTTCAGGCGTATACGTCTATAAAACATCTTCCAATTTATCCCCTCATTTTCCTCTTCCTACCTTCTTTCCCCCTGACAATCACCATACTGTTGTCTGTGTCTATGAGGATTATTTTTTCCCTGAATCCCTTCACTTTTTTCGCCCAGACTGATATTTTAAGGACTTGCTGCCTTACCAGCAAGAGTAGGTCCCTTTAGGACAGCAGTCCAAGTTGGCTTTTGTGACCCAGTGATGACAAACCTGGGGAAGTGAGAGGCTGTTACCTTCTCCATCAGCCTAGAAGGCCGGTCCTACCAACACCCTAGCTCAGGTGTGCTGCCACTCTGACTGGAAGAAGGGGAGTAAGGCGTATGACTTTGACGTCTCCCAGACCTCCACGAAAGGCTCTGGGTTCTGCAGGCCAACACATTTGGATGAAACAGTGAGTTAGATCAGCAAATTATTAAACAAAATGACCCAATCAGATGTTATTCAAGGGGAAGTTGACATAAGTGTCCATTTTATGACTTTCTCTCCCCTGCTGAACAACAGGGCTGTCAGTTTTGGGGTCTACCTGGTGAGGCCTGTTAGGAGCAGTTCGCACCGGGGGCAGGTACATTAGCAGCCACTCTGTGCTCCTCAGCCCATGTTGCCTAGAGAGTAACCCAGCTGCTTGAGGGCCACTCTCAGACACTTATCCTGCTTTATGATTCTTCTTAGCACGTATGACGATCCAAAATATTGTGTATTTTTGTGTATTTCCCCATCATCTCTGCCCTCCATCCCAGCATACACTGGGTGAGAGCATGGGATTTCTTGGTGTTCTTTGCTCTGGCCTCACCACCTAGAAGAGTGACAGATATGTGTATTGCTGTGTGCCCTAAGTGTTTTCTATGACCCTGTTTAATCTTCTTCACCCATGGGTTGGGTATCATTTTTATTCCCACATTGCAAGGGACAACTTTCAACTTACCTCGACCAAAGCCCTCCCTACAATGTGAACTGGTGGAACCACAATTTGAACTTGGGACTTCCTCTGTTTAGAGACATTAGGCTTTAAATCCTACTTTCTCATCTGCAAAGTTTCAGTTGAATTAAAACCATGCTCTTGATGAGGAGAATCTGAAAGTGTTTTATTGCCCATTGGTTTTGTGCTACTGTCTCGTCATAAAGGCAGCAGTGGCCAGAGCACCTGGGGAGCTGGGCGTGGTGGGTCTGGAGGCCTCATGACTCAGAGCGCTGGGCGGGAAGATCCTTCTGAGCTCAGGAGTCTCTCTGGGTGTGGACGTTTGAACAAGGAGGAGTTAACAGCAGAGCTTTCAGAAGTAGGGTACACATTGAGACAGAAAAAACAAGTTAATGAATGAACAAATACACAGACCCAGGAGTAAAGAAATGGATGAGTTAGTTGGTGCAGTAAAAGCTTGTAAGGGCAGAGGCACTGCATTGTTTCATTCTGGCGGGTTCTTATTCAGGGCTTGGATGAGAGGAGAGACAAACCTCACGGTTCTTGTCCCCTTGTTATTTTTTCTTTATTTAGCTTTACCAAGGTATAATTGACAAAGAAAATTGTATGTATTTAAGGTATAAAACATGATGGTCTGATGAATGCACACGTGGAGAAATGATCACCACAATCAAGTTAATGGACACAGTCATCACCTCACATAGTTACCTTTTAACTTTTTCTGGTGAAAACACTGATGTATCTTCTTCTAGCAAACTGCAAGTATCCGTCACAGTGTTTGTTATTGACTACAGCCATATTATTAACTATGGTACATTATGTCTTCAGAACTTATTGAACTTATAACTAGAAGTTTGAACTCTTTCACTAACTTCTTTCCATTTTCTCCACCCTATCCAACCCCCCAGTCCCTGGAGCCTTCCATTCTACTGTCTGGTTCTATGGGTTTCCCCATTCTCTTTGCTTATTTCTACCACACGTTGGCTTGTCTAGATGGAGGAGAGTCAAGCATGTCTACCTGGAGTACTCTAGGAGGTTTTGGAGGAGGTCTTGAGCACCCCTTTTTTAATCTGGTGAGGAGACTTCCTTTGAAGTTGTCCCTCACAGAGAAAGAAAGAGAGAGTCTTCATTCCCTTGTGATGTTGCCAGGAAGGTGAGAAATTGGGTAGAATATGCACTCACGCATGCATGTGCACACACATACCTTGCCTACTGTCGTGCCTGTAGCTCCTTAATACAGCTGTCACTTATTATGGTGGAAAAAGCAAAACAAAAACAAAAAGAAATAAGGGGGGGTATATATGCCAATTGGAACGTCATGATTAATACGACTAATATGGGCAAACAGTCCTCAGAGTAGCCATCTGTCTTCCTCTTCCACTTATATTCTAGTAAGACAATTCTCAGATGCCCTGCATTTTCTCACTGAAGGATAGGGCTGTTTGATAGCCTCTGTGTTTCTTTTACCCTTGGGCTTTTAACAATGTCTTGTTTTGATCAATGTCCTTTTGAATAGTTATAGAGTCTTCATTTATTTCCTCAGTCATTTAGAAGGTTTATAGACTTGTTATTTGGATGCATAGATGCTGGACGTGGGAGTGGCTGGCCGTGGATACAGATGTCATATTTGGCAGTGAGGTGGCAGGAGCACACACGTGCCCCTGGGGTTAAATGCAGATTTCATATGTCACCAAAACTGGGTGCCCACAAGAAGAAGAAAGGAACACCTGATAAACTCCAAATAGAGACCCAAAGCTTTTCTCTTGCAGCTCTTTCCATAATAGTTCTCTCTGTATGTCACAGAGTGTACCTGGCTTTAGTGAGGGTTGGCAGATTTCTCTAAATGCAGTCACATTCTCAGGGGCTGGGGATTGGGACTTCGACACATAAGTTCAGAGTCAGGGGGCACAGTTCAGCCCTTAGCAGACCGTGTGTGGACAATGCGTGTGAGAACACTGTCAGGGCAGCTGTCTTAGACTCTGCCAGAAAGAGAGATTGAACTGCAGACACTGTGGCGGTGGTAAGAATAAGGTTCCAGGCAGAATGAAAAAATATTTATTTGGTTGAAGGCATGGATGGTATGAGAATCCCATCATTGGGGTCTCCAAAGAACCCATGAAAATGCGCACAAGAGGAAGTCAGAAGCACAGAGCACAAGGCCAGGACAGAACAGTACCAGGCAAGCAAGAACCTCCCTACACTGTGCTTCCTCTTCATCCCCTTTCACCCCACCCAACCTCCATCTCAGACTTGACCTTTGGGGTATGCCATCTGCTTACCAAGTTGGGGAAGGAGGAGGTAAAGGTGTAAGTTGGGAAAAGAGAAACAAGGAGAAAAGATCATGTCCTCACTCTTTCCCAGCCTGTGAGTTTTTGTCTGCTGTAGCTTCAGTTAGGGAATGATGAGATGTTGTACCTTTGAGGAAAGGGGTCCCATTTCCCTAGCAAATGGGCCTTGTCATCCTAAATGCTGAACTACATCTGTGTAAAAACATAAAGAGCTTTTTATTCCCTGAGAGTGAAAGGAGTTCATCAGTCTATCGGAGTTCTCATGCAGGGTCAGAAGAAATTCTCCCACAACAAGAGACAGTGGGAGATAAAAATAGAGTTCTATACCAATTAGGTCCTCTAAGTCTCATTTATTCTATATGCCATGTGTATTAATTATCATTCTCTATCACTCTAGCAATTGTCTCAGACAGTGTTCTGATTGGCTTAGCTGGGACCATGCGCCTAACTCAACACCGTAATCCACAAGCCCAGGGAGATAAGAAAGTTCTGATTGACCAGTTTTGAGTTAACATCATCCCAGAAGGTAGAGGAATTGCCTGGGTCCCACTTCTCCTAGCCACATGGATGAGAATGGAGAAAAACTGGCTCCCCAAGCACATGCTAAGCTGGCCAAGCAAAACAACAACCAGCAACATGTGTACCAGAAACTCTGAAGTCACTTTGAACCTAAAGATACAAATAATTTATATTTAGGCAAGTTACAGGTAGCATGATACTGTGATATACCTTTGTCTACAAATGAGCAATCCTGGATGCTGGTCATGAGGCTGCCGCTCCAGGTAACCTCATGAAGCCTCAATGTTATTACTATATAATGACAGTTCTGGGATTAAATTGTATACTGGACCCCATCCCACTGATCACCCCATGGCATGTTTAAAAAGACTTTGTTTTGAGAAAATCAGTCAGGAAGAGTTTTAACTTTGCAGCCATTTTATTTGGGCTTCCTCCTCAAATCCATGGCAAACAATCTGTCATAACCAAAAAAATAAAAAAATAAATAAAGAAGCCCCAGAAAGTTAATTGAAATGTGGATAACTTATAATGTAATTTTAGTGCTTCTCTCTTACCTGCTGGGTACAATAATACCATAGCTACCTGTATAGTTCTTTGCATCTAAAAAAAGCTTATAAACCAAGAGGTCAGATAGTGCTTTTATGAGCCCAGCAAAACCACTCTTTTCCTTTAAATTGTACCCTCTGCCTTATGGGAAAATCCTACCTGGTTTTCCTCCTCCCAGATGTGCCTCAAGCCGATTGGAGAACAAAGTGATGGTGCAACAATGGAGAGAATATCTTGCAATCTTTTAATATCCTCTACACAGTCATTTTCTGCCTAGTCTTGCAGTTTGAGATCACAGGATTCTTGACAACCTAATGGCACCTAATGCCAATAAAGTAGAGGCTGCCTTTTTGTTTGATGTTGTTCAGAACATGCAATTATCCCAAGGGCAGGTTGTAGCTACTAAACATTTTCATCTACCCCAGCCCTCTGCCCAGAGAGAAGCTACGACAGACTTCTTAGTTATATGAAAAGGTGTGGGATTTGCAAGGATCAGAGATTTTATGGTTCAGAATGCTCGTTGCTGTAAATCCTGTTTGGGGGAGGGTTTCTGGCTCTTTAAGAAGGATCATTTTGCTTCCAATATTTAGGGAGAACATCCAGACATTTTCATAGTGTCCCACCTCCATCGCCACTCAGACCTTCTTTCAAAGCTTTTCATCTTTTTGATATGAAGGGATTTGTGATCAGATTCTCAGGTTCCAAACAGAGAGCATGCTCTGGGATGTCCAGAAGGCACTCTCCAAGTGCTCCTTCCTTTCTTACACTGTTCCCACCCAGCCTGCTCTGTGCTCTGCCAAGTGTTAGCGATGGTAAGAGAACATGTAAGGGTTAGAAGACCAACTTTTGAAGGGAAAACAGAACATCCCTTTGGGAGATGGCTCCAGCAGCCATCTCCGTTGAGGCAGCAGCTCTCCGTTGAGGTTTATGGGCATTACGAAGAAGAAATGTCACCCTGCCTCCCTGTATAAGAGCCACCTTCCTTGCTTTTTCTCTTCTTTTCCCCAGTAGTGAACTAATAGTGTTCTTTGCCATGGCTGCTTCTTTGGCAGGCTCTGACTTTAAAAGTACAGTGGGAGAAAGAACAATTACTAATGTTGGGGACCCTTCTAGGAGCCTGAAGGAATAAAATCACAAGATTTCAGCATAATCTTGGAGACTTCCCACCTTGCCTGTGTGAACCTGAACACGTCTGTAAATCTCTTAGAAGAATTCTTATATATCCAGTGGGATAAAACACCTTCCCAGCTCAGCTCATGAGGTGTTACAAGAATAAAATACTGTAATGGGTGTGAAACTACCACACAAAATGCAGCCAAAATGTTAACTGTCATGAATGATTGAACAGCTAATGAAATCATGGCTAACTCTTATAAATCGCAGACTGTGCGGGCTGAAGACCATGCTAAATTAGTTACTTACATGGATTGATTCTCACAACCCTCTGAAGTTTGTACCTCATGTAACCATTTAACTGATGAGATGAAAAAGAGTGAAATCTAGAATGGTTATTCTACCGAAAGTGGTACAGTTATTCATGTCAGAGTTTGGAGCTGGCTCTTTGAAGCAAGTCAGTGTGAAGCTAAAGGTAGCTCAGGCAAAATCTCTGCACTATTTCTTATAAGGATCAAATGCCTGCCTCTGCTAAGAAGGATGTAATGCAGATTTGCTTAGCTTATTCTTCTCCACCTGCAGCCTGTACCAAGACAAGCAGCTCTGGTTCTCTCTTAACCTCCATTGCCTGATCCCAGGATCTGAACCCTTTCCGTCATCCCCAGAGTTAGAAGACTGGGAAGAGCAAAAGGCTAAACCCTGAGTCATGGCCAATGCAACATGTATGTTTTACATATAAAACATTTGTTTTGTAAGTGTAACCAGAGCTTTCAGAAGGACGGGGTATCAGAGTGCAAATTCATTCTGTAAGTTTTATTTGAACTCCTAATAAGTATGGAGGATTGTGTTGAATTTAGGAATGCAAAATAAAAGCATAAAGTCAAACTCAGCTTGCCATTTCTCAGTCTAATGTGTGAAACAAGCAAGCAAAGAGAGAGTTAGAGTTGAGAACAATAACATATCACAGAGATTTACTGAGTGTGCTATGGGACATAGAGCAAAGTCGTCAGCTAGATGTCAGCTGTGAGGAGGAGGCTTCTGGATGAAAGTCACCACTGACTTAAGTCATAGAGAAGCATTACCAACTTCACAACTGTCTGATAAAATCCAATTATTTCTCCCCCGTCAGCATCCATACCTATAATCACCCTGTGTTTTCATTCCTCATTTCTCTGAATGTTATCCTGGCTTATCTGTTAGCCCTAATGTAACTATTAAAACAATCTTAAATCCAAGTACTTCCTTCTCTACCCTTTCCTGTAAGACTGGATTTACCTAAAAACTGACATTCCCCTTATTGGTGGAGATGAGCACTAACCAAATGGTATGAAAATCAGCTGAGAGTAGCTTGAAAGTGTTGACATATTAGGAAGTACCATGATCACTTCACTTGGCCGAGCAAGATCATGCCCCTCTGTGAAAATGGATCCTAAAGAGACATGGAAGAACTCCAGTGGCTATGTCTTCAGGGGTGGGGGATCTCCCTGCCACCAAGACCCCCAGCTTGTGGATCTTTTTGTCAAAAGAAGTCAATAAGAACAGAACAGACTTGCCTGAATGGTCTGGAGTTAAATATTAAAAAGAGAAAAAGCATATTTGAAATCTGATAAAATTTTATGATTTCTCATGCAATGTTAACACAAAAGAAAAATACCGTTTTGCTAAGAATTATTCTGTCGCTTGTGATTGCTTGATTGAGCCTGATGCACAGTCATTAGGGTTTATTCGTTAAGAATGGGAGGTGACAGTACATAGTTAGACTCCTCGGCCTTGAACCTTCGCACTTTCTACTTACTAGATGTGTGATTTTGTCAAGGTTAAAGTTTCTGAGCCTCAGTTTCTCACCTACAAGATGAGGGAAGTAGTAGTTCTCTCTCTCATATGGGTGTTGAGAGGAGGAAATGAGGTAATTCCCTAACTGCACCTGGAGTCGTGCCTGGAGTGCCTGGGGAATGAAGTGTGCAGAAAGGGCCGGGCTGGGGCTGTTTCCCGATGGTCGGTCTATGGCAGCTGAGCCTCTCACTCTGCAGGGAGGGGCTGCAGGGCTGCTGTGTGCATTGGTCATGGTCCAGCAGACAAGGGAGTGCAGAAACAACCAGGTTCGTGTGGGGTCAGCCTAGTTTCTGAATGATGGTGAAACTGAAGGGGACCAGTGTGTTGGGGGAGTGAGGACCAGTATGTCAAAAGGAGATGGAATGGAGATGGATGAAGAAAACATGGGGTTGGCAGTCTGACCCGTTTGTGCTTGTCCAGCAGTCATACTCTCTCCAAAGGCGGCCTGCATCGAACTCTTCAAGGCTCTGCTTCATTTCTAACATGGGTGCTCAAAGATTTGCCCCTTTTAGTCTCTCAAATCTAATTCAGAACTTCAAGGAGACTCAGTTACACCTCCATGTTTTTCTGTTTCTGCCAATAGGTCCTCCTCCTACTCACTCACCTTTCCACTGACATTTTATCCTCATCCTTGCCTGGTAGGCAATAAGACATTTCAACTCTCTTCAGATGTTTCTGAAGAAAAAATACCTCTCCCTAAAGATAGCTGTTTTAGGACCTACCAAGACAATTCCCATGAAAAGTAATGAAGTGCAATCATGTATTTTACATGCACTACAATTTGGTACACACAACAACTTTGATGAATTCTGCTGAGTGGAAAAAAAGTCAATCCCAAAAGGTTACATAGTGTATGATTTTTGAAAAGGCAAATTTATAGCAATGGAGTAGGACTGTCAGTGAAAATTGGAGGAACATACTGTGACAACGGCAAGCAACATGAGGCACCAAGTTGTGGTGCTCTGTGTCTTGCTGTGATGGCATTCATGTTCTGGCTGTGATATTAAACGGAATTTTTATAAGCTGTTAGCACTGGGGGAAACTGGGTAGAGGGTAAATGAGATTTCTATTATTTCTTAGAACTACATGTGGACCTTTATTTAAAAATTAAGAGTCTAATTTAAAAAATCAACCTCAATGAATTTACCATTTATTTAAAAATTTCTTCTTGTCTTTTTACTTGTCTATAGCTTAACTTGGTTTTCAAAGTTTCTATGATCCTGCCCGAAACTGCCTGTCCAGCTTTATCTCTCGAGAAAGCTGGGTCTTCACTGTTGACCATGTAAACCTAGGGCTTTCACATTTTCATCGCCCACCTTCAGGCCAGCACATCTTTCCTGTTGCATCCGCATGTGTTCAGATCCTACTGTGTGACACTGGCCGGGGCTGCCTGCTCTGGGAGAGCCACTCCGGGGAAAAGGCCATGGCCGTCCCTGCCGACGGCTGCAGACTTTGTCGCTGTCTATCCTGTCTTCCTCTGTACAGTCCATCTCGTAATTCCATGACTTTGTGTCTGGTTCCCATCACCTCTATGAGACTCAAGCAGTGCAAAAGAAAGACCTTTCATTTTAGGTGAATAACCTCTAGAAGGCACCTGGAAATGTATTTGCCCAGAACAAGGACTTAATACTCATTATTTCTTTTGTGGTCCATGGTATTTTGTATACAGTTGACTTCCAATAATTGTCAAGTAAATAAATATAATGAATTTTAAACATTGTGGCTAAATTATGGCACCATGCTTTGCAAGTGATTTTAACTAATTTATGTTATTTAAAGGCTTAAAAAAAACTATCAATTGGAGTTTTTTTCCTTTTTCCTTAAATCCCAATAAGTAAAATACACACAACCAAATGTAATAGTGGATATTACATGATTTCCATTTTTTAAACAAAAGTACAACAATGGGTTGTACATATTTATTTTTTAGAGTAAAGTACAACAATGGATGTTACATATTTCATGAAATATAAAACAAACACCAATAGTGCCCCCTGGGACACAAACTGTGATGCTGAACCAGCAGTTAGAGTACAGAAGGTATTAGCCACCCTCTGCCCGTGATAATTTAGTGACCTCTCAACTGTCTCTCGATTTCTTCATGCCACTTTGAAATGAAGCGATGTCACCAGAAGAGCACTAGGCACTTTTCTAGCTCTGACACTTTGTGGTTACGTGAATGTGGAGTGACTGAACATTGAACACCAAATGCTAAGCCATGGGCTTTTAAGTTCACTAATCCTTCCTGTTGAATTCATGTGGGCTGAGTCTCCGAATCAATCCCTGGGTGACCGATGTCATTGTGGGCTCCTGTGCTGCCTTTGAAACCAGGCTTTTCTGTTTGTTGTTCATTCAGTTCTACTGTCCCTGACTATCAGCTTAAAGATTAATCAGGATGACTGGCAACTCAGGAGTGAATGGCAGTTGAGTTCATTTAATTGGAGCTGACTCCACTCCGGTATTAAATGTGTTTACATTTCTAACCTCAACTCTAAGCCAAGTTTTTGCTCACATTCTTCTCCGCCCCATTCTTTCTTTGATGGTAAATTTTAAACTTTATCTAAACAGAATTATTATTACTTTTTAATGGTGGGAAGGGTAGGCAAATACACTATGAGGCCCTCACTGATTATTCTCACAGCTAGGACACTGCAAGACAGAGAAACAGAACACAAAAGAAGACACAAAGTCAATGTTAAGAGAAAAGATAGTTTCTTTGGCATCTGCAGAAGCTGTATTGTTTTTTGTTGATATATTGTTATTGTTAATGGCAAGACACCAATCTGTAGATTAGTAATATGTACTACTATGTTATGTCTTGTTATATATCTATATCATAACATGTTATATCCTACTAAGCATCTTACAAACACTATTTTACTTAATTGAATAACCCAGTTAGATAAGTGCTCTTATTAGTTCCCTTTCATGTATTAAGAAACTGGAACTTAGAAAAGTTGTATATCTTGTCCCAAGGCCCAAGGCCCATGAGCGCAGAGCAGGAATTTGAGCCAAGATGGCTGGGCTCTGAGGGTTCGTGTGATTACGCAGAACCTGCCGCTGCAGTCACCCTCCCCGGCACTGCTAGAAGGGCTCCTCCCAAGTCTTGAAATTATTTTAAAATAAAAAGGTTTTAAAACTTGGTTGCCAGGTGGAATCAACTTTGTGTTTTCTTATTTAGCATATTTTTCTAGGCCTGAAGAATGTTTAAACAAGAAATTAACAAAAGTAAACAAACTGAAATCCTAAAATTCTCTTAAAATCACTTCAAGATACAACAATATCGACCTTCTATGAACATGTCTAAAAAACTTAGAGATGTTCATTTCTTTCAAAAACTAAGTGCTTGTGAAACTGATCAGCACACGGCACTAAAATAAATGTGTGCAAAGCATTGCTATACTTTTGGTGTAAATATTTTACTAGGCAATGAATTTGGCTTTCCAGGGGTTTTGGAATATCCTAAATGTTTATGGATGTGACTGTTCTCCTCTGGCATAAACCAACTACCCAGAATTCAAGGGCTAGTTTAGAGATATGATCTAGAGCAATCTTAAGCATCAACCAAGAATTTTGTAGCCTTGTCTTCAGAGAGAGAGAGACACCATCTCTAACCCTCTACAGTATGTCAAAGTGATGATGGAGCTTATCACTCTTATTTGTGCCTTCATTCAGGATGGTATCTTCAAGAATAGCACAATTTGAACATGTTACCAGGGTAAGCTTTCTTGCCTTCCTGGCTGTCACTAAATTTTGGTATCCAGCGAACATAGTCATCATTTTCTTTTCTCCTTAAAATTCTTTCTTTTTTAAATGTTCATTTTTATGTTTAATTTTTATTGATTTTATTGGGGTGATATTGGTTAATAAAATTGTATAGATTTCAGGTGTACAATTCTACAGTACATTATCTGTATGTTGTACTGTATGTTCACCACCCCAGGTCCAGTCTCCTTCCATCACCAGTTATTCAGTCTTTGTCCTCTTCTACCCCCCCTCACCCCCTTTCTCTCTGGCAATCAGTATACTGTTGTGCTCGTATACTTTCATGGTGGGGCAGGGTCTCAGGGAGTCATCAGGGTGAGGTCAGAAGTTTATCAAGCCCTGACAGACTAAGATTTGGCCTTGCAAAGGTAGGACTCTGCACTGGTCAGTCATTTGAAGCAAAAATGTCCCTCATCCAGAGCCACACAACTCAGTGTGTCCCCGATTTTTCCTAGACCTTGGCAGGGCAGAGCCATGAGGACTCAGGAGGATGGGGTAGCAAATTTGCCATAGGAGGAAGCTCCAGTCAGGTTCACGAGAAAGTGGGGGATACAGCCCCACCCAAAGCCACACAATTTAGTCACTGACACTTTCTTTTTTTTTTGTTTTGTTTTGTTTGTTTTCTTTCTTTTTTAAAATTTATTTTTATTGATTATGCCATTACAGTTGTTCTATTCCCCCCTTCATTCCCCTCCACCCTACCCCCCGTCCCCACTATTATCCCCCTTTAGTTTATGACCATGTGTCTCAGGTCCTTTAGATTCTATATTTCCCATGCTATTCTTGCCCCCCATCTATTTTCTATCTACTGTCTATGCTACTTATTTTCTGTACCTTCTCCCCCACTTCTCCTCCTCCCACTCCCCTGTTGCTAACCCTCCTTGAGATCTTTATTTCTATGTTTCCACTCCTGATCTAGCTGTCCTTATAGGCAAGAAGGGGCTGGAAAGAGGTATTCCAACTCATGGAATCCAAAGACCTACAACCAAGATTGCTCTATCCAGCAAAGTTTTCATTTAGAATGGAAGGGCAGATAAAGTGCTTCTCAGATAAGATCAAATTCAAGAAGTTCATCATCACCAAGCCCTTATTATATGAAATGTTAAAGGGACTTACCAAAGAAAGAGAAGTTAAAAAAAACATGAACAGTGAAAGGACAGCAAACTCACAGTTATTAACAACCACATCACTGACACTTTCTGAGTCTGCCCTGAAATCTCTGCCCTGGCCCAGGCAGCCGACTCCTGAGCAGGGTGCAACCTGTGCAGGGTGGGGAGACAGGGAGTCCAGAAGTGGGGGTATTGTATTCTCCCAGGCCGGTACTGCAAGAAGAGACGTGCTCCACCCAAGAAAGATTATACCTGTGGCGTGGGAAAGTGACTCAGCACAGGGATCCTGGCAGCTATCTTGTCGGTTCTCTCCCGAGAGCCACAAGACCCAGTCTCTTTTTACACAACTCTAGTCTGCTCTGCCCTCTCTCCACTGGAGCCCAGGGAGAGTAGCTGTGAACAAGATTTTGTGTATTGGTCCTTTGACAGAGTTCCTGTGTCTCTAGCAGACTCTTGTGTCTCCCTGGCAGACACAATCCCTGCTGATTTTTACAGCTAGATGTTATGTGGGCACCTTTTCTGGCTCTGGTGCTCTGGGCTCCAGTGGAGCCTGATGTGGGGTTGAAACCCATGCTCCTTATGGGGAATCTTTGTTATTGAGACACAGAATCTCAGCCACTGCCCGTGGGAGTGTAGCCTGCCCTTTTTGTATCTCCACCCTTCCTACCAGTCTTGATGTGGCTTCGTCTGTAAATCCTTGGTCATAAGCCTTCTCTTCAGCTGGTCTTTAGTTGGTTATTCGAATTGTTTTGTCTATATTTAAGTTGTCCTGGGAGGAGGTGAGTGTAACATTGACTGACTCCGCTGCCATCTTGGACCCACAAAATTCTTTCACCATCAAAATAGGGGGGTTCAAATGCCACCTCCAGAGAACATAAAAAAAATCCTGAAGTAAGTCAGCAAAGGAAATCCGAAGTGGGAACTTGTGTATCATGTAAAAATGTACCCTGGTTATTTGATATACTTTGAAAAAGACACCAAAATATGAGTATAGTTGATAATACATGTGTACCTCTAAAGGTCCAAGTGTAATAAGATGCTCAGAAAATTACACGCATTGCTCATGAAAAGAGGTTTTTTTGATATCTCATTCCCTTCTGAATTTTGTGAAGAAATAGCTAAAATTCTCTATTTTGAGTTAGTGCCTACTTTCAATTGGCCATGAGAACTTAAGAACAATTTATCCTATTTCTCCTTGGTTCTTTCTAAATAAATTTAGAAGCATGTATCCTGAAAATTGAGGGATGGAAAGGACTGTGGACAACTGAGGATCCATAGCTGAGTCTTCACAATGCCTTTTAATGAGCAATTACTTCCAATCCTAAAACTTAATCTGGTATTTCTGAAAATGAAAATGATTTCTACCATGTGGATATTGAGAACAATGAGATCATATTTGTTTTTGTATTTTCTGTAGCACATGGCCTAATAAGATACCTTTTAACTTTTCAAGGTTTTCTGATTGCCAGTGTAGCTTTATAGGATGGAGGAAAAAGAATACAAATAATGTCTGCAGGCTCAGAATGAGCCAATATAAAGCAGATATTTTCTGTTTAATTCTGTAATGTCTTATTTATACAGTGAAGGTTTAATTTTCAAATATTTAAACTTGCTTCTGGCTTTTGTCTTGTTCTGTGTTCAGGCCTCTATGTTATACATTTTGAAAAATGGTCTGGTTTGATGCCATTACAGTATTAACTTGTCTACCTATTAATTTATTTATGCATGGTTTTAAACACATCTTTCAAAAATGTACACTGTCTGGTTTTCAGAAAACACAACCCTCCTCTGTATTTGGATATTTCCCCCTCTCAATGTTCAAAGATCTTTCAGGTCTCTGTTAGACAATGATTCTTCCAGTTTTCAAAATGCTGATTATGCCCTGAAACTTATAAGATAGTTCAGATTGCACATCTTATAGGTCCACACAATTTTGAGAAACCCTTGTAACTGGAGTTGAAATTATTTCAGGTCTAAGGAGCTAATGAACTTCATTCATTCACACATTGTTGCACTCTACTGTGGCAGTGATTACAATGTCCTAATAATGTCACTAAAGTTTCTATTAATGTTCAAATCGTAAATTTCATAATTTATATAATATCTGAAATGGAAAAAAATGCTATCCTAGAGATGACTAGGTTTAAGTTTTAAGCTGTTGAGCTAAAAATATTTTAGAAAGTGAACAGCAATACACACGAAATTATTTGCTTATTTTGTTTCCTACATGGGAGCACAGGCAGAAGCTCTTTGTGTAAGGGAATAAATATGTAAGTAGGGTTCAGTCAGCTTCTTGCAGAGGACATTGCTTTGGCTGCTTTCCCTTGATCCTCAGATATTTCCTTAGGACACTCAATGTTATCTTCTTGCGTAGAACAGCATTTTCAAACATGTGTTTCTTTTTTTTTTTTTTTTTAAGATTTTACTTATTTACTTTTAGAGAGTGGGGAAAGGGGAGAAAGAGAGGGAAAGAAACATCAATGTGTGGTTGCCTCTTGCACATCCCATACTTGGGGCCTGGCCTGGAACCCAGGCATGTGCCCTGACTGGGAATCGAAATGGTGATCCCTTGGGTCACAGCCCATGCTCAATCTACTGAGCTACACCAGCTGGGGCATCAAACATGTGTTTCTTAATGTTAATTGGTGTTAAATGGGGGCAGGGAGAAGGCAAGTGCACTGATTAAATAAATTTGGGAAAAGAAACTCTTGGTTTTGTAGGGCTTCTCAGAAGCTAGAATGTGCTAATGTTCAATGTGAAACTCTAAGGGGAAAAAATATTACATATGTATACAAAATTTTTCAAAAAATTTCCCAATGGAAAATTTCCCAACATATTCTGAGAGACTATGTTGTAGAATAACACCTTCCTTTGAAACTACAAATTAATAATCAATTAAGGTTCATATCCAGTCAAATTTCCTTCATGAGCCCTGTCTCAATTCCTTCAGTGAAAGGTCATCTCTACCCCTTTGGCACATTACTGCACTCTTATGGTTCTTAAAATTCTCATTTCCAATATAAGTCCCATTCATTTTTCCCCTCTCCTCCCTCTTTTCTTCTTTCCTCTTCTTTCTTCCCTTCCCTTCTCTTCCCTTCCTTTCTGACAGTATCTTTGTTCTCCACTAAATTAAAGCACCTGGAGATAATGGATTATCCATCATTCACCTGTTTTCTATAACATTTAATATCGTGTTCTATGAGTTTTAATCCCATGACTTTGTAGGAACTCAATACCTGCACGCTGAATGACTGAAACCATCTATCTCAAATGCTTGCTATTGATTTTAAGAATTCCTCTAGAAAATAAAATATGTTTCTTTATCCATTTGCGAATATAGAGATTAGGCTTTTATTTCTAAATATATCTTTATGCTCATGGATTTTGAGCAACAAGGAGAATACAACCAAGACTTTGCCACAACCAAGACTTCTATTGTACTTAAAAAAATTCAAACTTAACAAGACTCATGCAAGGTTGTTTTTATTAAGCTTTATGATTAGATTACAGCTAAGTATCTCAGGGATTACTTCATTTGAAAGGAAGACAAGACATTCTAGAACACATTTCAATAAACTCGAAAGACTTCACAGCTACTGGCAACAGAGCACATGTGCTCTGCAGTTAACAGGTATGTTAATGGAAAGAAGCGAAGTGACAACTGGTTCTCTTCTACACAATGATAATCCTGGACAAGTAGCTACAAAGAAAACTGCATGACTATTATGGAACTAGAGATATCTTGTATCTGAATCCATCATTTTATTACATGTAGGACTTGGAGGTCACATATCAGAAGGTAAATGATTCAGTATAAGCTACACACCAAGTATTCTATGTGTAGTGTTAGTGCTCATGTGATTAGCTTATGTTTTTAAAAATCAAGAAAACAACAATTTTGTGTTTAAAAACCACCATAATATATTAGTGACTGCACGAGATGCTTAACCATTGAGTATTCTTCTCTCTCTCCTTGTAGTTTCTTTATGAGTTCTTCTGAGAAATTTTCATCGTGACCGTCTTAACCTCTGTATACTCGTGGAAACCGTATTCTCCTCTAGAGAGAGTGGGGAAACAAAAAAAAAAAAACCACAGAATTTAGCACAGCAGTACAAAATGTACTATAGTCCATGATCTGGTGCATGTTTGTTCTTATCTGGCTAGGAACAAAGGGAGATATTTTCTGTGTACAGAAGCTTTTCAAATAGCAGCTAGTCAACCATAAGATATTTCAAACAATTTTTTTTTGCATTTTAAATGATCATGTACATTCAGTTGATTTTCACAGAAATTGTCCACTTTTGACATTGTTCTATCTGACTATAAAAGAGCTTACCATACACACAAAAATTCTAGTTTAGGTTAAAATAAATAAGACAGACATAGTACAAGAGGAGAAGTATTAATATACAGGGTAGGGCAAAAGTAGATTTATAGATGTTTGGAAATAATACAGGAATTTAATAAATAATAAGGATAAGCTCTGTGTTTCATGTACTCACACCTGTAAACCTCCTTTTGTCTCACCCTGTATAATCATTTGAGTAGCATAGAAAAACTAATAAGTTCAAATATGACTTAGCTTAGTTATTTACCACATGTGATTGACCCAGAAGGGATGAAGGGGCTAAACAGGACCATGCTTCCACTTCTATTGTAACAGGCCCTAACACAGAGGTCTTGAAACAAATTATTTTCTAGCTGTAGTTTTAACAATATCTTTTGACTCTTGATTCTTGGCAAAATAAAAAAAAATTTGACCCATTGTTAGACATTTTTCTTCCTTTTTTTGTTTGTTTATTTTGTTTTTAAGAAAGGAAGAGGTTTCATTGGCCTAAATTCAGGTCTTTTGGACTTTTTGTGGTTGTGGATTTTCCTATTCATAGCCCTGCCATTTCTTTGCTTATATAACTCTTGAATCAAATCCAAATGATCAGAAATTAACCTGAGTCAATCAGTTGGAACTCTGGTATTATATCTTGTTCTCAGGTCTATGAAGACCTCCTACCGACTTTGAAAACTGACTATGATTTATCCTTTGATAAAGAGATAACTTAAAAGATTAGGCTAAGTTATTCTCTATATTGTCTTGATGAGAGGATTAAATTACCTGTACCTAAGAGTACTCTTCAAATCATAACACTAATGCACATATAAGCTTACAGAGGAAAGAGATCTTGATCCTTTCTGCCCCTCCCTTATGGTGATGTGGGCAGGCATGTAGAAGACACCTTTTTCTTTTGGGCAACCTAATCCTCTTACCCTGACTCTTTTCTTGGGCCATTAAGCTCCTGAAAATGCCTTCTAGAAGCTTCAATGAGCATGTTCTTCAAAGTAATTAAAGGGTTTAGCCTCAGTTGTCTGAAACCCATTAAAGGATAACATTTTGGTATTTTTATCTCAAAAAGTTAGAGAAATCAATCCATGATTATTGCCAATAAGCGTCCCACTGTATTTTGGGTTATAGCACACTGGAAACACTCATGACAGCACTAAGTACGGTATTGTCATTCTCAGGTGGAAGTAAGTCCCGCTTCTTACTGTACCTATGCATATATTATGTGTGTGATATAACACAACATCCCTTACACTTCTTTTGCCTTACTTGTCTGTGGGTGACTAGTTCTGTGCTTCTAAAATCTTTAATATACCAATAACCTGGGAACTGACTGAAATGCCCATTCTGCTTCAGGAGGTCAGGAGAAAGGCTGGAGACAGCATTTCCATGCTTCTCACCCAAGCTCTACAGTGTCATGACAAATTGTATCTGTTTTTCACTCCAGACCCAGAAATTAGCCTGATATCAATTAAGGAGGCACAGAGGAAATGTTGGCTGAACGGACCACATCTTCCTGCTCCCCTTTTCTAAAAAACACAGGAGCAAAGAAATATGTTGTGGAATGCTGAGAGCCAATAAAGTTTGAAATGGCACACTAGCGAAGTGTCAGTTCTGTTAACCTAAGTAAAAATTAGTGCAATTACACAAAGGGAGGAATTTCTGCCATTTAACTGATTCCAGCACCAGCATCGTGACCTGAGATGCACATGCAGGATCAGCTAGTCAGCATCACCACCACGGTGCATCTACATATGCTGTTTTGGGGTCTTTGAAGACTCTGTTCCCAACCGATGAATTCTACCTTTCTGCCATTGAGGATAAATTATAATTGAACTCTTGGGAGTTGTTAATTATCACTTCAATAATTCTCTTTGAACATCTTATAGAAAAGGACTTGTTTATTAAGTTTGTCAACTTTGATTTCAGGGGGACTTAAACAGTAGCACCCTCAGCTAGCATTTTTGAAATTAAAAGTTACTATATAAAATTTTCCTTTGTATTTTAAAGAAGAAAATTATCTATATACACATTAAAGATTTTTAAGAAATTAGTCAGGGTTAATTTCTGTTTTTCATCTCTCTTCTTTTTGATTTCCTTAATGCCTCAACCTTATAGTTTGACCAAGTGGTATTAAACAAATTTGACATATTTGGTCTACTTTAGTTGTTTCATCCCTTTTGATTATTTTATTTTCAACATTCCTAGGGGAATGTGTTAGATAACTGGGCCAGCATGAACTTATTGTCTTTCATGATAATCTAACCTTTCTTTTAACTTTTTGTGCAAAATAATTAGTTTTACCAAGGGACTCTCTAATAATGCGTATTATAAAGGAAAAGGATGAGGAAAGAAGAAACCATTGCTGAGTCCTCACTTTGTTACAGTTACGATACTACAGAATAAACATGCAGTAGGTCATTTTATTCCCATACCCATCTTAAGAGGAATGTTAATATCTCCACTTTAAACAGGAGGAAGTAAGGCTCAAAAGTTGTGCAAACTTGAACTAGGCTGCACAGTTAGCAAATGGTGCAGCCAGGATTCAAATACAAGTTGGTTAATCTTTAGTTATGTTAAAGATTATGCACTTCACAATGCCATGCACTTTTTATGGGTTGATCTTTTGCCACTCTCTTCCTCCTCAACAACATTTTAAAGATATAGCTTTTCACTGCTCCACTAGTAACATGTAACCCAATTTTCTTGAATTAAAAACTTCTTAATCTGTATCCTATTTAACTCTGGACTTATTCTTCCCACCCACATAAATCCCCACCAGCCAACCAAATTCACTAGTCCTTCACCATGCCACAGGTAACATTCTGTTCAGAACTGCCTCTTTTCCATTTACTCAATTTCTGCTTGTTTCATGCCCTAGATTGATTCCTATCTTTTCTGTAAGGTCTTTTCTTATTCTGTCCATTGCCATTAAGTTTTTACTTACTGAATTTACACCAGAGTTACAGCCATGGAATCATACACATGGCAAAGAAGTCATAGACCTTCTACTTTCTTCTTCCATGCTTATCCCCACCACAAATGCTGTCCTTAATGGACAGATTAAAATTGTGAATTAGATGCCATAAATGCTATATTCCAGTGGGACGCCAATTTTCCATTCTTTAACACTGTGCTTGCACTTTAACTGTTTCTGTACCTCTGTGACGTACAGACTCCCAGTCTAATACAACTTATTTCATAGTGTGTGTAGGTGATTTTGCAATATCTATGTTTTTACACATTCCTCCTGCCACCACAGTTACATGAAAGATGGCATATGGTATCATGTTCTGGGGCTCCTTGGCTTATATAAATATAAGTACTTAATATATGTTGAGAAAGAGGATGGATCATTTGATTATTTCCTTTTTTCACTGGCTCTCCAAAGATAAACATTTCATTGTAATTTTGCTGATTTATTTAAATGACAAAGTACATGCATTCCTGTCCGTTCCCAACTGAGACTCACTTTTACTTGCTGTTTATAAAATGGGCAGCTTTACTATGTTTGATTTCATAGGGTTTGTATATAATGTGCTTTTTTTCTTTATGACTTTTAAAATTTATTTCTATCTTAAAAAAAAAGGACTCATGGACATGGGCAACAAGGCAGTAGTTGGAAGGGAGAAAGGTATATAAGGGGACTAAATGGTAATGAGATAAAATATAATAAGGATTATATATTTTAAAAAATTATTGCTAAATATAAGAAAATTTTAAGAAATTAAGTGGTTAAAATTGCTTGAACAAAATTAAGCAAATATAATGTCACTACTTTCTATGTATAAATATATATGTGCACATTTAAAAAGTCTTTATGTCCTGGTTTAAAAGCAACTAGAGGCTCATAAATGCATTTTTATATGTATTCTTAATTTGATCATGACTATAAAACATGTTTTCTTTGGTCATATTTTCTTTTCAGTTTACATTTTAGTACCAAGAATAACTCATTCAGGTAATTTAAAATGTGGGGGTCTATTATCAATAATAGTTCAACAAATGAGACCCATTCTTCTTACACTGAAAAAATTTTTTAGATAAAGACACCTGATCTACTTACTTAAGAGGCATCCTATTCAAATCACCACAGTGTCCGTATATTTGCACACTTCTTACAACCAGTAATTTGTAGTTTCTAGCTTCTTTCTAGGAATGTTTTCAATGACCAATGTAAAGTGCTTAGTATGGTCCCTTATGAACAGTAGGAGTTTATTAAGTTACATCTCCTTTCTGCCATTACAGTTTTGTACTTAGGGGGTAAACCCAGTAGTTAAAGAAGTTATTTGGCAGTATGAGTCTCTAGGAAAGACCAGAGCAAGTGTTAATTCAAGTAGTAACTATGGAATAATTCCTTGGGAATGACAACCATTTTTATCAAGGTAAGGATCTTAACAAAAATGTTCTTACAGTTCTCGTCCATTTCCAGACATCTTGAATCCACCAAAGGGACATTGGGCAGATACCACACTATAGCAATTCACCCTGGAAAGAAAAAGCACTATAGATTATACTGAACTTATAAAATAACTCCTAAATCTGGAATTTTAGAAAATTCAGAGAACTCTTTAAGAATTTCATTAATTTCAATAAAACATACTCATTGTGATAAAAAGTAGCACTATAAATTAGACTGCAGAAGTACATGTATATATACACTGCCTATAAACAAACACAAAGGTACCACTCTGTGTGCATAGCCGTTTTGATAGGACTGTATGTGCCTCAGAAGTTGAAGTTCAAATTATAAAGGATAAAGTAGCCACAGGAAAAGGGATGTGGCTTGCTGGAGAATTACAATAAGTTTTGTAATTCTCTTGAGAGTCGTGTGCTTAACAGGCTAGAATCATTTTTTTCACAATGATAATATGTATCATATTATTCAGTTCAGTTTTCAAAATTAATTGATTCAATAACTGCTTCAACTGAGGCCTCAGCAAGAGTTGGATTTCATTATTAATTTGTTTACTCCTTGCCACATTTCTGAACAAGTATAATTACAAAAACATGAGTGATTAGAGCTAAAGAAAGAATTATAGTAGAAGATCAAGACAAAGGAGAAAGTTAGAACACAGCGATGCAGGGCAGGAACAATCTGTTTAGCCTTAAGTTCCCCGGCAGCCAAAGCGAACAGCAGAATCTAATTATCTACACGATTCTCATTATACATAAGAGGAAAACGATATGATTTAAAGAAGGCACATTATTCTTTTAAAATACTTTTCCTCCCTTTATGCCATTATAATAGGTGAATGATAGTGTTACTTATAGATACATTGTATTATGCTTGGAAAAGTTTGGCTATTAATTTGGTCCTGAGATAATATACAGACATTTTCTCAATTAGAAGCATTTATTATCCAATTCCCAGGGTTCCATATTTTCATTGGACCACCAAGTTCTTCCCATCCAATCTCTCTTCCTGGAGGATGGTTCCTTAAATAAACTTACACTCTCAAAAGACAATTTGTCTCTACTTTACTTCATTGCTCTTTCAACTGCAGAATCAAATCATTATTTTGAAATTATGAGTAAAATACCAAAAACACTGAAATTCAATAGTTGTCTGGAAAACATCAAGCAGTGACTATGTTTGGAACAATTCCAGAACATTCTTATGTTTTAAAATATACAGTAAATATTCTTATGTTTTAAGATGCGCAGTAATGAGAATACAGTCACCTCTGTTTTAATAGTGGAGACATTTCTGACTGGGGATTCCCCTGCCTGGGGCGCCCAAGTGGAGTGACGTCACAACAAGCTGCTTAACCAAACAGGCAAATACCTTGCTGCTATTACAAAGTCAAGAAAACTGAAATGTGTCTTTTTTAAAAAGCACAGAAAATGAGTTTGTCCCTTTGACTCTATCATGGAAGGGAAACTGTGTTAGTGTAAGGAAACAGGAAACGAAAATATTCAGTTAGAGAAAACTAAAATGATCGGCCTTGCCAACTGATTCTGTGTTTTAAGATCCTTTCTTGTTATAAAGGGAGGTGCTATGCCCACAAACCCTGGCTCCGCCCCTTAGAACCTGGGTGATCTCTGGAGAGTTATCCGGCTTCTCTAAGTATGTTTCCTTCTCTGTAAAATGGGCATGAATGATATTGAATAGGATCGATACAAGGCGTAAGATGATGTATAGAATCATGCTTCATACAGTACTTGATACATAGTCTTTAGTAAATGGAAATAATATACACACATATGATAGCAATGAGTTTTATTAATAATTGGATCATAGGATAATTCTACATTAATTACGAGCCATACTGATCATTCAAGAAAAATTCAATTTTATTAAGACTCACTAAAAGAAAACACCCCATCATAAGAAAAATCAGGCTTTTGAGCTGTAGTCCTTAGTCCTAGTTACATATTAAATCGTGTGAAAGCTTTGAAAAATACTCTTTAAATAGAAGAGCTATGCCCAGACTCAATCAGGGAGATTGATGCAATTGGTAGGTTTAATGTACACACTCCCCCACCTCAAATCAGTCTATATACATTTAAAGGTATGCAGACTACTCCAGTGTGAAGCCAGGGTTGAGAATCACTGCCTTGGAGTCTGAAGTTGGTCTGAATCTCAGCTGTCATTCATTGTGTGATCTTTCTTGAAAATTATTTTATTATTGTTCAATTACAGTTGTCTGTATTTTCTCCCCATCCCTCCCTCCACCCCCTCCAAATCCACCTCCCTCCCTTGCTTCTACCCTCCCCCTTGGTTTTGTCCATTTGTCTTTTATAGTAGTTCCTGAAAACCCTTCTCCCCTTTGTCCCCTTCCCTTCATTGTGTGATCTTGATCAATCATTCAATATCACTAAGCTTTTTGATTTTTTTCATTGGTAAATATGACATATTTAAGAAGCTGTAAGGCAAAAAAAGATAATGAGCACAAAGAACTCAGTGTTGTGCCTAGTGTAGAGTACGTGTTAACTAAATGATGACTCTCCCTTGGACTAGGGACAAGATCCTGGAGCTATCAAGAGGGGTAGGGATTGCTTGTCTGTCTCTTCAACATCTAACAAAAATTTTAGTTGGAATAGATGTGACATTGTCAGGAAGGAAAATAACCTTGGGCTGTTGCCAGAACTGAGGGCATGAAGTGACGTTTGACAAGAAAGAAATACCAACGAAGCAGTCCCTGGGAACCGGGCAGGGGAGAAAATAGCTGGAAAGGCACCGCCTCAGCCTTTGTATCCCGTATATTCAAGCATCAAAATCAGAGATATCAATCAGGTCAAAAACAAGAAGGATGTGATCCTCAAAACTCAATATGTTCTTCCACATTAAGATCTCCAAATACCTCTAAAAATCCCAGAGTAAGAAGCCAATGTAAGAATTAAATGTGTGCATACGTAAGCACACCAAATAAGTATTGTCTTATTATGTAATGAACTTGCTTAAAATACAACTTTTATCTCCCCTGTGTATAGCATAGTACCAAGTGCC
This sequence comes from Artibeus jamaicensis, assembly GCF_021234435.1. Classification (NCBI taxonomy): domain Eukaryota; kingdom Metazoa; phylum Chordata; class Mammalia; order Chiroptera; family Phyllostomidae; genus Artibeus; species Artibeus jamaicensis. The sequence goes on along the minus strand of NW_026522030.1, from coordinate 35,162,074 downwards.
TTGAAATTACTTAGTAAAATTTATATTGTATTACCCAAGCATCAGTAAAATATTTTGGGCAAGCAATTTCAGAAGGCTGGGAGGTATTAAAGAAAATACCCTTCTAAAATTTCTCCAGTGTGTTTTGTGTGTAAAAATCCTTTCAGGGTTTTGTGTGTTTGTTTGTTAGCAACTGTTTTCCCAGCTGGCCATGTGATTCCCAATGAAAAAAATCAAAATCCGAAAAGGTTCAAAGTAACCTGTTAATGTAATTAACATCGAAAAGGCAGTATGTTTGACTCACCACACTGTTCCGGCCTGCAGAGCAGAGGAGATTGTTATGGCTTTATCAAGGTCTTTGGTGAAGATTCCTGCTGCTAAGCCATAGAATGTATTGTTTGCTCTCTTGATCACATCATCCACAGATTTAAACTTCATGATTTGCTGCACTGGCCCAAATATCTACAGCACAAGAAATGAATAAAATAAAGTAATAGGTTAAAACTAAATATTTTAAATTGTAGGGTTTTTTTGCCTTACAAACTGTCTTTTTTTAAAAAAATATTTTATTTATCTTTAGAAGGGAAGGGAAGGAGAAAGGGAGAGAAATATCAATGTACGGTTGCCTCCTGTGCATCCCCTGCTGGGAACTAGCCTGCAACCCAGGCATGTGCCTTGACTGGGAATCAAACGATGATCGTCTGATTCGCAGGCCTACGCTCAATCCATTGAGCTACACCAGCCAGGGCCTTACAAACTATCTTAAAGTAAGACTTGCTTCTCATCTGAAACCTATGAGTACAAATTGAAATGGCAGCTGCTGGAATACTAGGATCAGATGGGTGTTCTCTTTGGAAGATGAGATACAAAAAAGAGACATGTTTATTTTCTAGAATTGGAATTATTCTTCCAAGAACTTAATGATTATGCATGAAAGCATTAACTACAGAGTTGCTTTTCCATTTAGGAATATTTAAAATCCTCTTCCCAGTTATCCTCATTTCCCAAGTAACTACACAAATAGCAAACCCGAGTAGGTAATGTTTATTCTACTGGATAAATGAGTTGGCAATGATTGATAATGATGTTTTCAATATCAGTTTACCATCAGTTGAAACATCAACTATTATATTGGTTTTAGATCTCTTCATAATCAACCACATTGGTTGAATCCACATGAATTTGTGTTCAGATTTTACTCTTCAGCCAAACCTTATTCAACTCACATATACCAAACAAAATGATTCTTTACTGCAGGAGCTTAAATCCTTACGCACTTGGTGCCAGCCAAAGCACAAGTTCATGGACAATGCCTGTCATCATGGGACAGGAGGCAAAAATCACTCTTTGCTCATTTTGGTCTGAACCCTCTTACTTTTGCTGAACTCTCTGACTAGTGCAGCCCAGACTTAATTTCTTCTGTATCTTACCTCTTGCTGGGAGAAAAACAACTGTGTTTTCTCCTAAAAAGTAAACTCCTATATTACTTTCCACAAAACATATGTTGAAATTAAAGGAAAGAAGGGCTCCTCCAAGTGTTACCAGAATTTTCTGGGAAATGTAAAGTAGAGGAAGCAAAACTCAGAAAGGATAAGTAGTTTTCTGGTGTTCATTACTGTAGTAATGGGCAGCTACTATCATCAAAGCAGGGAGAAGTGCAGAACCAGATCTTCAAACAGGAAATAAACAGGAAAATCAGGAAAGCAAATGTGTGTGGACAATCAAACAAGTTTTTTTCTCCATATCAATTTAGCCCTCCACTGAACTACAACTTCTGCACTTAACTAACAAATATTCGTCTTATTAGAACTGTCATTCTGGCTTATCTTGGTTAACACCAGATAGAAAGAACTAGGAAAAGAGCTTCAATTAAAGAGTCATTTATTGTTTTCCTACAGTATTCATGAAACAGCTAGCTTGTGTGCTACTTCAAAGTAGGAGCCTGGGGCCATGTGCTGTGTTTAATTAAAATTATGGAAGATATTAGCACATTTATTACAGTAGATGCTATGTATTTAGTTTTTAGGCTACAATATCATGATTAGATTTATAAAACACAGGAGAAGGCCTTTGGACTTAGGGGTAAACAAAGAGTTCATAGAGTTGATACCAAAAACACTATACATAAAAGGAAAAATGAATAAACTGGACTGCCTCAAAATTAAAAACTTTTGTTCTGAGAAAGATCCTGCTAAGCATATGAAACAATAAGCTAGAGAATGGGAGACAATATTGGCAAACCACATATCCAACAAAAGTACAAGGATATATAAAGGACTTTCAAATCTCAACATAAAAATTAAACAATCTAATTAGTACATGAACAAGACATGAAGAAACATTTCATTGAGGAAGATAACAGATAGCAAATAAGCAAGCATAAGATGTTCAACATCATTAGCAAATGCAAATTTAAATAACAGTGAGCTATACTACATACCTATCTTCATGGTTAAAATAAAAATTAGTCACAATACCAAATATTGATGAAAACAGAGAGAAATTGGATCACTCATACATTGCTAATGGGAATGGGAAATCTTTTAGCCACTCTAGAAAACAGTTAAGCAGTTTCTTAGAAAACTGCATTTACTATATGACTCAGCAATTGCCCTCCTGGGTATTTATTCTAAAGAAATGAAGACTCATGTTCACACAAAAACTTGTACACCGATGTTTGTAGCAGCATTTTTCATGGAATTTCCAAACTAGAGCCAACCCAAAAGTTCTTCAACCGGTGAATAGTTAAACAAAGTGTGGTACATCCATGCTGTGGAATACTATTCAGCAATAAAAAGGAAAGACTATCCTTGCATGCTACAAAATAGATGAATCTATCTAGAGAGATCTATGTTGAATGACAAAAAGCCAACTCCAAAAGGTTACTTGAAGTATAATTTCATTTATTTAACATCTTGAAATGACAAAATTATGGAAATAGAGAACAGATTTATGGTGAAGGAAAAACCAAGGTCGGGTAGGAGAGACATGGATTTGGCTGTTAAGGAGAAACATGAGGGAGTGAATCATGTGGTGACGAAAGAGGGATCTGTGTCTTGACTTTTTCAGTGTCAACACACTTGCTGTGAAACTATAGTTTTGCGAGATGTTACCATTGAAGGGAACTGGGTAAAGAGTACATGGGATTTTTCTGTATTACTCCTTCAGTAATAACTAAATCCACAACTACCTCAAAATAAAAAGTTTATTTAAAAAACTGCATACAATTTTATCTTTTCCAATGATTTTCAAATATTTTATTTCCAAAAGAGAAAAAGCAACACTGCAGATACTATTTTCATTTCTTTAAATCTTTGAAAGAAGCACCCAGACATCATTAAGTACCCTGATCAGTGACTGGCTGGATATTCTTAGCCTACCCAATAGATTCCATACTATTTTTATTATGAATCACAACTTTAAAACTTTACCAGTAGTAGAAATAGAGAGAATCATGTTTACTGAGAAAGGTGTTTGAAGAACTGAGAGCTTTAAAGGGACGCCGTGCACACACATGCAGACAAAAGATGGCACTAGAGGGAACAGAAGAGAACAAACCCTTTACCTCCTCCTTGGCGATGCGCATCTCATCTGTCACATTCGAGAAAACCGTGGGCTGGATAAAGTAGCCTTTGTTTCCCCATGGTCCTCCACCACATTCCAGTTTGGCCCCTTCTTTCTTTCCACTCTCAATGAGTTCAAGTATTTTTTGATATTGTTCCTTATCAATCTATTTGAAAAATACCATGTGAAAAGGGAAAAAATTAGCAACTTATAAAAAGAATACATTGTGTGGTCTTTTACTGAGGGCTTCATAATCCTGGGATAGAGTTGTGAAGTCAAATAATGAAAACAGCTGACAAAGGCTCAGATTCATTCTTTTGGGTATATTTTATTTTTCTGATTTTTGAAGACATTTTTAATGATGTTTTCATGAACCTTGAAGATAGAGATTTGTGTTTAGCCTTTGTTTTACTGTTATATAAGAAAAGAATATTGGTACTGCAAACACATATAAACCTTTTCACACGACTGTCATTTATTTACACTAGAAGAAATGCCTATTACTAATCAAACATGATTGCCTAGAAACTGTAGTCCAACTGAAATAAAGAGTGAGAAGAGGAAAAAAGACTTTGATACTGGGTTGAATTAGACATGGCAGTTGGACAGCAGATGCTGCGGGACTCGAGAAGGACTCCCAGACCTCTTTTGGTCCTCCCTCCTTATCAACTCCTCTGTCTGGGTCCGTGCTGACCACAGCCTGGCCATGCTCCCCAGTCCTGATCCCCCGGGGGCAGTCACTGGGTCTGGTTTCAATTTCTGGCCTGATAGTTACCATCCTACTTCACTAAACAGGCTACATCTAAACATGTGACAAGAACTACAGAACTTAGATGGTTTGTTGAATAATATTTTTATAAGGAGAAAAATGAGTGCAGAGTTTTGTCTGGGAATACCAGGAGCACATCTCTCTCCTCCATGCACTGGAATTGGCATTACCTGTTGTCTCAATTCCTGTGTTCGAACATTAAAAGATTGGGTAACTCTTGGACTCCAAACCACTGGTGAAGACTGTTTTGTCTCAGGTAAGACCGAGGTTAACTTTTAAAGGAAAACCTTTAGAGATCAAGGAGTTAAGGTGAGGGCCTCTTGCCAGTCTAACTTGTCTTTTTCCACTACTTGAAAAACGTTCTTTTCTTCCTTGACTCTGTGATCTCTCTCATCTTCCAAGGCCCAATAAAAGCTTTTCTAAAGTCCTAACTGCACACAACTCAGCAACCATAGCCAATTACATTAAATGCTATTTGAAACTAGAAACTATTTTCTAAAATTGGCACAATATTCAGTACAATGTTGCTCAATACTCCACAGTCCACAATATTTAACGGAGTATTCCCAAAAGAAAATCTTCCTTCACTTCCACAGATTAAGAAAATTGCAGTGTTGGTTTAATAAGAAGTGATATTTAAATTAGTGCATAATATTTACTACAACCAGACTAATAAGTGAGATTAGGCACCTTTGCCTGGCGAAGATATTCTAGATTATCAATAAATAGACAAGCATTTGTATACTTCCACACAAAGCTTTTCTGGCCTATTTCAATATATTTCTCTGCCTATGCTTCCAAAAACCATGATTTCTTTTTTTGTTGTTTGTTTTATCTCAGGATGTGTCAATATTTCCCAAGTCAGAACTTTTCTCTGTCTATGACCATAGTGGATATTTGGAGACAATGGGGTTTCTGATTATGCGCTAGCGTATAGAGGCTGAAAGGATTTGTTTGCTAGAAAACTTATATGATAACTAACTTCTAAAAATACAGGAATCTATATTTTAATGTCTGGTTGCTGACAATGTGGTCATACAACCACAGCCCCAGCACTGCGTTATAGTAAAACATGCTTGCTGGGCCTATGAACCCTAATAAAAGAGACACCTATTGAGAAAAGCTCCTGGTGCTTAACTGGAATTGAGGACCCATGGACAAAGCCAAAGGGGCATAGGGTTGAGGGTGGGAGTGGGGGTGGGTGGGGAGGGGGTAAAATGAAGAAATTGTATTTAAATAACAATAATAAACAAACAAACCATAGCCTAGCAGCCATTACTACACAGGGTCCTCTCCGGCAAACTGAGTTTCAGAGAGAAGCCTGCACTGAACTGCCTGCCTCCTGAACTCTGTTTCTTCTGGGCAAGCCAGCCCCTATAAGGGAGTTTCTGGAATTATATTTCAAACAACAGGACTGAGATTTCTCCTGACCAGTTGAAGTTGCACAGCTATAGTTCCATTAGCATCTTCACCAAACCATCAGGGATGCTCCATTCTGACCAATCAGGACAGTGATGTTTGGACCAATCAGACTATGAAGATCTGGAATCCTCTTTTCCATGAGGATGAACCAATCAGGGACCAGAGGTGAAGGCTTCTCTTTATATAAGCCAGGCCCCCTCTGGCTTAGGAGCACAGTTTTCCTTTCCACCGAAGAGAGAAGCCTGTGTTTCCCTGGCTCAAGCTGAAACACCAAAGAAGTCTCACTGGAGTAAAGCAAGGACAGGGGAACAGAGCACAGCAGAGTGGTCTGGCAGGAGAGGGGACTTGCCCAAGGGCCACCTCACAGCTAAGCTGTTCCATAACTGAGCTGTGACTCTGTTGAGCTGTTCCAGGGCCATGCTGTTCTCACACCCATGCAGTATCACAGTCGAGCTGTTTGCACTGGACAAATTAAGCTTCTTCTCTGAACCCAAAATTAAGGATTCCTGTTGGTGTTGAATTGGCACCAATGATCATGAGTTGATAAGCCCCACTCCAGACCTACCACATCACATTGCATTTTCACAAGATACTCAGCTGGTTCAAATACATAGAAAAAAATGGAGAACATTGCAGTAAAGTTTAGGACTACTGACAGAAGTTTTCTGTTATACTTAGGAACATACTCAGTTTGGTCTGGCTACTTTTGATTTACCATTAATATAAAATGTCAGAAGGTTTCAGATGGACCATATCTGAACTTGGCTTTCCTTTCAGACCTCAGGAACGTCTCAATAATGCTAGGATGTAGCAAGGGCTCTTTACTGTGTGATGGGCCTTTATTAGGTCATGGGTTAGTCTATGAAAAGTAATGGGGCATGACCAATAATCTCAAAGTACATATTGTGATGTGTTTGTGCAAATTCTTTGACTCCTTGGGATTGATGGGTTGATAAAGAAAACAGATTGAGAAACAACACCGACACATCTCAAATTAAATAGAAACTGTCAACCATCGAGAGCCATGAAAGTAGATATATAAAGTTATTGACCTGTGATGATAACTGTCACCATAGGCATAAATGAAAGCACATTATTTTCATTTATTTAACAGGAATTTGAATACATACTGTGAACCCAACACACAAATAGATACTTTATATAAATTATCTCATCTCAGTGCACAATGGCCCTTAAAATTAATATCATTATCTCCCATTTTATAGATGAGAAAACAAGGCCTCGGGGAGGTTAGGTTTTAAATCCAGTCTCTAACTCAAAAGTCCATCTCTTTACACCAGGCCAAGATGAGACACTATTGTGATGTTGGCACATTATGTGGATATCATCAATCCTTTTCCAAATGAAAATACTCATTTCCACAATTTTTAAGTAAATGCATATTTTGTCTATGAAATCAGATTGGAAAAGCACTTTATCAGTTAAGAATTTAGCCGTGATTGGTGTGGCTGAGTGGATTGAGCACCTGCCTGTGAACAAAAGGCTGTCCCTACAATCCCCAGTCACAGCACATGTCTGGGTTGTGGGCCAGATTCCACTGTAGGGGGTGCTTGAGAGGCACTCACATATTGATGTTTCCCTCTCTTTCTCTCTCCATTCTCCTTTCTCTAAAAATAATAAAATCTTTACAAATAATAATTTATATGCTATCTCATGTTTATTCTAGAGCTTAGTGAATAAATGTCTCTTTCTAAAAGCTCTTTCTTATGACAACAAATGAGTATTTTTAAGAGTAAACGAGCCCCAAAGGGCTTTTCAGCCTTTTACTTCTCGAAGTCCCAAGATATCTACTTATTCTTTTTCAATGCAACCTGTGATAAAAATCTGTTCATTTATAGAAATTAAAGTCTTGTATTAAGCAGTAAGATCACTGGATTATTTACTTAAGAATTCTATGAGTAAACATTTTCTTTTATTATATTTTAATTTCCTTCTCTTAGAAATTATAATATATACTAACAGATCCCTAATGGGGGAAAGTATTGCCCAACAATATTTAATGTTAAGTATCTCGGGTATTCTCTTCCCACCTGTTTTCTTGCCTTACCTTTCCACTTGCCCCATTCTTAGCCTTCCTTTCCTGCTTTTCCCTTAACTTTATCTATCTATCTTTTATCTATATATCATCTTACACCAGTATATTAAATAGGAAGTAGGAAAAGTGCTTTCATTTGCATTGATAAACGTATAGATAGATATTTAAAAAGAGCAGTAACTACAACTGAAAATTTAGAACCCCATTTTTTTTTTTTAATAGGAGACAAGTCAAAATTGAAGTTCAGGTATGTCTCGGCATTTAACTGAAAAGTCATCAAATATGATCAAAAGCAGCAACTATTTCTATGTGCTCATTGACTCCAAGATAAATACAAAGTATAAAAGCATAATGTTCAACAACTTATTACTTTATTTGCCAAGTATTTTTGAGTTTTATGTCTGGATATTTCACATTGCTTAACCTTAAGATTTTCCTAGTAGGATATCTTGCATGAGCAGAGAACTACAAGACAGCCTTTTAACTTATCTTAAGTATAAACACCATGAGGTCGGGTAGCATAACCTTGTGTTTCATATGGCATTGTCAGGCACCTATTCCACGGTTTAGCTGATAGTTGTGTTCAATGAATTTTGGTTAATCAAATTTAGTTTTGGTTTAGTGAATAAGTTGAGAATAATGTTCCCCCCCCCCCAAATCAACAGTGTTGAACAGTGTATAAATTTTTTAGTCAAAGAATAATATTCTTTAGTCAAAGAATAAAGCCTCTGAGCTTAACACGTAGAACCTAGAGCAGCCCTATTGACATTTTGGGCCAGATAAATCTTTGTTGTGAGTTCTCCTGTGCATTGTAAGATGTTCAGTACCCTCTCTGGCCTCTACCTACTAGATGCCACTAGAGCCCTCCTCACCGCCAATTGTGACAACTAAAATGTCTCAAACAATGCCAATTATCCCTTTGGTGGGGGGCAAAATTGTCCCTCACTGATCTAGATCAAGATCTCAAAGGGCAAGAGTAAAATTAGAACCAACAGTCCAGGAGCTTCCAACAACAAATAATAAACAGAGAACGGGGCAAGGAAGAGGAAAAGGTGACATTTGGATAAGAGGGAGAAAGAGTTAGAAAGAGAGACATTATTATGTCTCTCTGGGTTCTAACTAGACATAAGGGGAACCCTGGAGGAATAATTGGTCTTTAACCAGTAAAAGGAGAAGTTTGCTACAAACCCAGGAACTCAAGACCTTTAAGGACACTTGGGTCACCATTAGAGTAACTACAGACAATGGAGGGAATTTAGAGACATGTTAGATGCCTCTGTTTGTGGGATGGAGGCTGAGACAAAGGACTGATTCTGAGGCAGAAATATATAAGAGAAATGCAAGAACTTTGAAGTGAACAGAGAACTGTGTATAGAAATCAGGAGGCATGCAGGCTGGAAAAAAACAAGAAATTTGTATCATCTGTTGTTCTTTTTTACATCTTTTATCCTCAACATGACTCTTAAACTTTTAGACATAAAAACCAGGCAACACAAAGACAGGACATTTTCTTCATTGTTGGGAGCTAGATTAATTATTTTTTAATCAAACCAATACAGTGTTGTCACCTAGGAAGACACATATCTGGGAAGTAATATTATTCAATAAAGAGTAGTCCTAAAAAGAACACTTTACTCTTGTCCCTGGTGAATGCTATCTCTTTATTTTATACTCACCTGAGGGCCTTGATTGACTCCTGGGGTGAGAGGATTTCCAAGAACATACTTTTTAGCCCGTTCAACACTCCGTCGGACAAACTCATCGTAAATGGATTCTTCCACAAAAAGCCGGGATGCAGCTGTACAGCATTGGCCCTGGTGGTAGAATAACCCGTGGTGTGCAAATTCGACAGCAGTGTCCACTGCAAGGAAGACATTCATGTTAAAGAAGAGATCTTTTTATGTATTTTATACATATTTCTCAGAGGTGATATGGCGACACAGAAAAACCATGAGTCATGTAGTCAGATACTGATTCAATATACTCTACTCCTTATCATCCAGGTGACAAACTAACTTTTCTAATCCTTTCTGATTCTGAAATGATAGTAACAAATAGTAAAATCTGAATAAATGTGCTTGTTGGCCTCAGTTCAATATATCTGAGGGTATCTCACTGTTCTTAATGTGATATTAATATTTAAAGGTATGGAATTTAAAAATATATATTATGGCTCCTAAATGTGAAACAGTTAATTCATCAAGAGTTCACCTGGGTAAATAGTGATTTATTTGAAACCAAAAAAAATAGTGTCTCTGTTAGATTTATCTAGAGTTACAATTTTAGGACAATTTGAGAGATGCTCAAGAGTATTTTGGACCCTGAGTAATGCCTTGCACCTTGGCATTAGAAGCAAACCCTTTTGTAAATTTCAAGTTCACTCTGTGACCTTACCAGACACCAAAAAGGATGAGGGGTGAAACATGAGCAAGTGGCTTCTACTCACAGTCTGCATCAGCAAACACAATGCAGGGGCTCTTGCCGCCGAGCTCCAGGGTCACCCTCTTCAGATTGGTTTTCCCAGCAGCTTCCTTGATCAATTTGCCAACCTGAAACGGAGCATTACAAGAGAGGAGGCTTAATCTGCTCTCATGAACACAGGCTTAGTTAGCATTTTAAATTCGTATGAAGTGTGTGTCATCATTAAAGGGCATTTTTCAAGATTTGGCATCTTCATATGTCAAAGGCTCCTTCATCCGAGCATAACTACATGGTGAATCAAAAAAGTGCTCATGAGGAGAGAGATAAAAAATACAAAAGCTAATCTTGATATACATGGCTAGATGGGAGGTTCTTTTTTCATTTTAAGCAGAACATCTTTCTACTGATAGATTTAACATTATCTTCCTCCAACTGTAACTTATATAATGTGACTTTCTATCTTCTATTGACATCTAGAAAACTCTGTCCAGACTAAATGGCATTTCAGTCTCTCTCTGTTCCTCATTAGATGCTCAATGACCTGGGCTGCTTCCAATCCTACCCTTCCTTTGGGTCCACCTCTTGTCTGAGCTTATTTTTGAATCCTTTTCTGATGACTCTAGGTGGACATGACCCATTCTTCCTCTGACCTCCCACGGGACCATCATGAGGACTCTTTCAAAGTCTCCCTCATACTGCATTATTTGTTTAGATATCAATTCCCAAACAGACGTCACCTCCTTTATAGCAGTGACAATATTCTATCTCTGCATACCTCTTCTCGGCATGATCTATCACAATGGGCCCACTTAACTGTTGATTGACTGACAGACCTTTTGCTCTCTCCTATACCTTTGAATAGTGGAGTAGGAAGAAAGAAATTGGATCTGCACTCTGTGTGGTTACTTCAGTTAGTTGGAATCCTACTGTTCTGGTTTCTTCTTTAATGCTAGCTGCCTCTCTTCAAAGAAAGACATTGTTTTATTTATTTATTTTTTTAATGGATCTCTTCCCAACAAGATTATTTTCTGTACTTGTTCTTATTTCCTATCTCTGAAACCTGGCTTGTATGATAGCTATTATACTTTTTTAAATTAAAGTCTTAATGCTCTAAAATGATCATTGTGTTTTTTTAAAAAAGAGGATTCATTTTAGTTTGCTTCTTTTATTCTTTGTCTCATTTCCTTCTTGACACATCAGATTTTAATAAAAAAAGTTTCTATCCCAACTGAACAAAGATAAGTAGACGCTTGCTGAATGTATGTTTAAATTTTATGTGGTTACTGAACTGACTACATTACAGAGCAGAACATTAATTAAATTGCTGATGTTGTCACCTTCTTTAAAGATTTATGGGACTAAATCAAACTCCTAAGATTAATAAAAGTAAACTAAAACTAGCCTTGCAGTGGGAAAACCTAACCTGAAATTTCTGTCGTATCCCATTTTCCTTCCATACATACTTCTTATGACAACCTTAAACTGAATTTTCATTTAAGGCAATTAAGAATTTCCTATTTCTTAGATAATATACCTTGCCTTTTGCATTTTGAATTTGCTATACATTTTTTTGCATCCTTTTTTTTTCTGTTCCCTTTATTTTCCTTAGAAAAGTTTACTGGAGAAATTTTACTCAAGTAGATAATATTTGTCTTGGGGAACAAAGTGAGATCAGAGGCATTCTTCTAACACTACAGATGTCACAAGAACTAGTCTGAAGAGCGGTTAGAGGTGTGAGTGAAGTAGGAAGATGACACCTTTACTCAGTGCCAGGTCAGATGGCAAATACGCAGGTTTGCTGGAGTTTTCCCCAAAGTACAGATAAGTCAAAACAAGAAAACATCCATTTTTTTTCCTACGATTTTCTTCCCTTAACTGGGAAAAATGTAAAAGTCCGTCATTTTCCCCAAAGTAATCTAGAATGAAGAAGCGATAAGAACTCTTAAGATTATGGTAAACAGTGTGTGACTTGAAACTGTGGCCTGGCCAGGTGGGGCAGAAGTAGCAAGTGCTCTTGAAAGTGTTTTTAACTTATTGTATCCACCACTAGGTGGGTTGGATTCTGTTTTAAATGAATCCAGTGGGACATTAAAATTCAGGCCTTGCCAGAAGCATTTTTAGAATGAGATTCATTGCTACGATCACCACAAGAAATGTAATCCATAGCTTGCTTCTTTTATGGCATTTGGTAAGTTCCCCACCTGCCAGGTAACAAACCTGAAGCTAAAAGAATTCAGAAAGATTGATTTCTTTGTAGCTTCGCAAATCATCTTAGGCAACTTAATTTTTTTGATACTTATTTAGAAGTAGTTAACTGTGCTGGTTTCTGGAGATAATAATGAATAAGACAGTCTTTGTATATAGTCAGCAAAGAAGAGAGTATATAAGAAAGCAATGAGCATACACTATAATAATTACACATTATGGACAACAGGAACACAGATGGGGAGTTTTAAAATTCAGGGTGCCTCTGGGACTGCAGTGAAAGCCAGAGAGGAAAAGCCAGAGAGGGGACATGGTAGGAACCACCTTATAGTAGACTGTGGTCTCTTATGAGGAAAATCCTGGAGGAATGAAAAGACACATGGCATGATTAGGAAGTGATTGTCTCTGCCCTCACAACTCCTAAACCAGTGTGAGACATAAAGGAATGGAGGAAGGAATAAAGAAATGGAAATGCATAGAGAACACACATAAAAACTGTGCCATTTCCTAAGTACTCGTTGGGGTACTAACTGTTTTACTACTCATTAGCTCATTCAATTTCATTCTGTACTACTCAAAAAGGTAGACATTATTATTTCCATTTGACAAATGAAGAAACTCAAATTTAGCAAGAATCCTTAACTTTTGGAAGACATACTACGAAGAGGGGTAGAGTCAGAATTTGACCCTGGGTGTTTCCTAGTCTTCTACTCTCAAGGTTTCTTTGTCAGTAGGCAAAGTGTCCCCAGAATGCTCTAGGGGTTCAGGGATGAGCCAAGACTGACAGGCAGTGGTGCTGGAGGTGGGATCAGGGGAGCGTAGCCCCCAGCCCAGATGAGCTGGAGGAATGAGTGGCCGTGCGATCTGGAGCTGGAAATGTGCACGGGGTACCTGCAAAGATGGGTCTAGAATGTTAGGCTGAGAGAGTTGGGCCTTCCGGCCTTTACCTGCTCTGCTATGATCTCAACCAGTGACCTCACCATTTTTCAATTTCTGGCCATGTCTTGAACATTCCCAGTTGTTTTGCCCGCAGAATCCTGAATGCGGGTTTGGCTTTCCCTTACCTCAATTATGGGTTTGCATAATGCAAACCTTTTCTACTCTGTATCTATTTAAAAAATAAACAAGAAGGACCATATATTCACCTTATTTTTAAGAGACTGAGAAAAATAAAATTTGATTTTATACCATTTGAGTTCTCTATGAAAATGTTTCTTTACATTGGAGTGTGTAATCGGAGTATAAAGTAGGACGATTAGTTTTTCCTCAGCATCTAGAATGTTCTTGTCTTTTGAGCTTCAGGAAGTTAAAAAAAGTAACCATTGTTCAAACCCAGGGCAAGTCCTAGCCCCCATTCAAACACTGTTATCCCTTCAGCACTCCCTACAGCACTTCATACACATCTTTCTGTTTCATCACATCCTGCCTCATTTCTCGTTCATGCCAGCAGCTTTCCAAGAAGAGGTTATTCTAGCTCTTCACCCTCTATACTGTGCATTATGTTTTGTATTAAATATCTGACAATGTCATATAATCTTATAAAATTACTCAAAAAGTTTTTTTTCCTTCATACAGTATGATTTCACCACTTTCTTTCATTTGCGATAGAAAATCATCTCAACCGGTGGGAACCCTTTCTCCCAAACTCCACCTTCCAGCTGACCTCCTCTTCTCGCCCTCCTTGCCTCTCTTTGCCATGTCCATGGCTGAGGCCCTGTTCTTTAACCAGGTGGAGCCAAAGAGGCAGAAAAGTCAGTCTAGGCCGGCAGTAACATCCAGGGTAGATGAGCTACTGGTCTTTCAGAATGATGATAGAAGAGAGAGCCCCAGATAAGGAGTTAAGGGTGAGGCCCTGCTATTTAAGTTTTATAATCTACAGCTTTGTATTATTCATACAAATCATTGTAGCCTAATTTATATTTTCTATGGTAAACTGTACCTAATCATATAACAAGGTCTCACTGGTCCTATTTCTCATCAGGGAAAGTAACGAATACAAAGGAAACAGTCCACTCCAGTCTTTCTAAGTTGGTAGTAGGTATTTTGTTTCATCTCAACTATATCTGCTTATGTTCTATAAACACATTTGAAGGTTAGAATGAGAAACAAACCATTAGCATGAAATTTGGTTTTAAGGAAATGTCTGTGTTAAAACAGTTTAATAAAACATGCTTCTGACAGCGGGAAATGCAGACATTCTTAACTGCCGGCCTAAGTAGATGACGTTACCTCTGTAGATCCAGTGAAGGCCACTTTGTCCACATCCATGTGAGACGAAATGGCAGCCCCTGCCGTTGGGCCGTAACCGGGGACGATGTTCACGACTCCAGGAGGAAACCCGGCCTAAAGGACGCAAGAAAAAGTAGTGAGGGTTTGTTCCCATGAAAAAAGAGGAGAGCGTGGGATCGAAGCTGCCACTTCATTAACCTTATGAGTTTCTATACCAAAGAAGATTCACGTAAGTGGCTTTACTAGTAGTACTACTACTATTATTGTTTTTTATCATTTGTTAACCCACTTAAAGTAACCTCCAGGGTTGGTTGCATTGTTGAGGGACCATTTCTTTTCATGGTCTGTTTTGACTTTCTTGAGAGCAGGGATCCAGTGATAGCTGTCTCAAATTGCATAACAGTACTATGAGAGGAAAATATGTATAGAAGTGTTTCATAAATTACTCATGTAAAAAGAAAGCAAAATCAAGAAGTTAAAGGGATCCCACATTTTAGTTTCTAGCTGTTGATTGTTCAGGGCATATCACCTGGGTTGCAAATTTCCATGGCCATTATTTAATGAGTATAGATGAGAACCATCATGTATTCATGATTAAGCTGCACTGATTGATTTTATTCTTATTTAAAGAATCATCAAGTAGAAAACAGTGTGGCAAGTGACATAGGCACATTAAAAATTGCATGTTATTTGCATCACAATACCTTGATATTTCTTTTCTTTTTTTATTGTTGGCACTATTACAGATGGCCTTCATTCCCCTCTCTTCTTTGCTCCCTTTAACCAAGCCTGTGCACCCCTTTTTTAAAATTTTATTTTTTCAATTATAGCTTACATTCAATAATATTCCGTATCACTTTCTGGTGTATAGCATAATGTTTAGACAAGCATATGCTTTACAAAATGTTCCCCCCGATGTTTCAAATACCCACCGGGCACTAGACATAGGCTTTACAATATCATTCACTGTATTCCCTATGCTGTACTTTACATCTTTATGACTATTTTGCAACTACTAATCCATACTTCTTACTCCCTTCACTTTTTTCACTCAATTTCTCAAATCTCTCCTCTCCTGCAACTATAAATCTGCTCTTTATTTTGACTTTTTAAAATTTGAAGTGAAGAGTATTTTTATTTTTTAAAAGATTTTATTTATTTGGAGAGAGGGGAAGGAAATGAGAAAGAGAGGGAGAGAAACATCAATATGTGGTTGCCTCTTATATGCCCCCCACTGGGGACCCAGCCTGTAACCTACAGATGTGCCCTGACTGGGAAATGAACCAGCGACCCTGTGGTTCGCAGCCCATGCTCAACCCACTGAGCCACACACCAGCCTGGGCTGAAGAGTATTTTTAAAATATGGGTTCAGTATTCCTAAATTTATGTTCCTAATGACTAAGATGGTACATTTAGAGGAAACCACAATAAAAAAGAGAATCATGGGTAGATGTGTTTAAAATAAGGTGGCCCAATATTACCAGCAAGCATATCAGCACAGAGGCCTCCAAACCTCAGATGGCCTAGTTTAAACAAATTTGCAGAAACTCCAGGCCATTTGTGGCAATTATAAACCAAAGTTATATCAATTTTAACATGAATTGGCATTCATGAGAATTGGGATAAAGAAACCAAAATGGGATCACGAGGTGACTGACATGAAGCTTTAGAGCCTGGCTTCCTGTCCCATTTGGGCAGAGGTTCATTTGGATGGAACAGCAGCAGAGACCACAGCCACAGCCGTGCTGGTGTATCTGCACCACTGGACAGGAATGGTGCACAGGTCATGAAGTTTATAGTAGCAGCCAATGAGGTCTTCCTATTGTAAAGTAGGACTCCTGAGTTTTGTTCATGTTTTGATTTCGGAAACTTACCTCTTTTATTAAAGATGCCATGTGAAGAGCAGTGAGAGGAGTTTGCTCTGCCGGCTTGATAACCACAGTGTTTCCGCAGCTAAGGGCAGTCCCTATCTTCCAAATTAACATAACCAACGGGAAATTCCACTAGAAAGCAATAAGTAACAATAGAGTCTTTGTATTGCTGAAAGTCACATTCACTAATCTAACTCATGCATTATACACTTCCTGTAGATGTTAAATAATAATTGTAGTGGTTTTGTTTAATCATCTGGGGTATTCTAATTAAGTTCATTGCCAAAAGGCAAATCATAAATGCTAAGAAGTTCCAAAGAAACCAGACACAGAACAGGGGCAGGAGGAAGCTGCAACATGTTATCAAGTGCTGTTATATTAAGCTTTTTCTATCAGGAAAAAAAATCATTGCATGGTTTGAAAATAAGCCTTACTATTAAACATGCTACAAGTTATCTGTAAATGTTTATAAATGTGATTATTCCTCTCTCTGTATGTAGGCCAACTATTGTAACTATTTACCCGATAATATTATTTGGTAGCATTTATTTCTAAGACAAAGACAAAGACGTCTAGGGTCTGAAGGCCAAGAGCTTGGTTCAAATCTCAGCTCAACCACCAACAAGCCATGTGAATCAAACAAGTTGCATGCTCTCTCTGCATGAGTTCATCATCTATAAGGGTTGATACAAGTCTTCTCTACCTCAGAAAGTTGTCCTGGGGAGTCATAGAGAAAGGGGGCAAAATACAGTGACTAGTTCTTCATAGGAGGGCAGTAAATGTTAGCTATTAATGGTATTTGGGATTGTGCAGTTTTTATAGACTTGATTGGAGTTTTTGAACTAATAAGAAATTTCATTCAAAATGTTGGTGCAGAAGATGTCATTATTATTCCTCATCTAAAACTTTGGGACATCTTACCATCTTTCATTTGGCCTTTTGAAGACGTCAGCAAAAGTGAAATCATTTAGCTAGTTTCCTATTTGCTGGGCTTAAAAGAAAATCTCCATGATTTTGCTCAAAATACTACCTTTTCTCAGAGGAATTTGAAGTGTCACAGCCCCTTATCTAAAGTGAGGATATTCCATACAATGCTCCAGTAGTTTCCTCTATTTTAAAAAATTCACTCAGCATTTGAAGTGAGGTATAATACTGCTTTTTAAAGATAAAGAGTCTCAAAAAGAGTATATAATACAACATTTAAAAAAATATTGACTAAAAGGTCAAGATTTTTTGATGCTGTAATATCGAAACACACTTGGAGATATGCAGTGTATAGATAAGTTTCTGGACTATCCAATTCATACGCAAGGAGTTCAGTCACAGGGAGATCCAAGTTTGACACTTACTACATTGACCTCAAATTTAGCAAATATCTAAGTGCCCATTTGTACTGCAGAAAACTTCATTACCAAATGAAATAAAATTAGAGCTCACTTTCTTTTTAGGATTGAAAGTTATATAGGAAACCAACTTACAGGAATGATCTGGCCACACACACCAATAGGCTCATGTCTTGTGTAAGTAAAAAAGTTTCCATCTGGAAAATAAAACACATAGTCCTTTACAGACAAATGACATTTGACATTCATGAAATATTAGTTTGGATCTGATGTGAGAGGAAGGTATAGACAACAATAACAAAAAAGGAGATATCTCCAACTATTTACAAAATA
Organism: Artibeus jamaicensis; assembly: GCF_021234435.1. Lineage (NCBI taxonomy): Eukaryota > Metazoa > Chordata > Mammalia > Chiroptera > Phyllostomidae > Artibeus > Artibeus jamaicensis. The sequence continues at coordinate 35,143,882 of NW_026522030.1, read as the reverse complement.
AAAATTTGAGCCTTTAAATAGTAATTTGAAATGAGAGGAACCATAAAACTAAATTAGGCCAGGACCAAACTGCAAAAATGGAAAAGATCTGAAAGATATTTAATTCTACCTTTCATCATATAGGACAGTTTTCTAAACCATCCTTATTCTCCAAGTTTCCTTTCTTTCATGAGAAAGAAACGTAAAAGTTATGTGACTAAGAAAAGAACTCTTAAAGTTCTGTTTCTGGAAGCTCTAAGATCTACCAGTAATGATGGATTTTTAAAAAAGATTTTATTTACTTACATTTTAGGGATAAGGGAAGGAAGGGAGGAAGAGAGGGAGAGAAACATCAACGTGTGAGATACATTGGCTGGTTGCCTCTCACACACCCCTAACTAGGGAACCTGGGTTGCAACCCAGGCATATACCCTGACTGGGAATGGAACCTGCAGCTTTTGGGTTTGCAGGCTAGTGCTCAATCCACTGAGCCAGGGTGGAATTTTTTAAGTAATATCATTTAAACAATGGTAATATTTAAAAGCAGCAGAATTAGAAATACATCTTCTTACAAGCAATAACTCTTTCCTATTGGTTTGTTCTAAAATGTTTTTTGCTTGTTTGTTTGTTTGTTTGTCTACCAAATTATAAAAGCAAACCCTCTTAATCCATGAAGAAGATGCCTGAAGCAAAAGGCACCTTTTTTTCAGTCTGGATTTGATTTATTCCTAAGCCTCAAAATTTGAAGTGGTCACCCTGAGGTCATGTTGTGCTTTATGTTCTCCAGTCTAGTTCTCACAAAAGCTTCTCGGTTATCATAGCAAGAAGGCTCCTTATCAAAATCTATTGGTACTACAAATGCCTTCTGCCATTTTGTCAAAGGGTTAAGTAAGAGTTTCTAAAATAGCCACAGGTGTTGGTATTACCATGGTCTCGTTCTCCCCTTTTAACTTCCTGGCTATCACTTATAACCTGGTGGATGCTCTAATTACATTGAAAATGCCCATCAGGGCCAGACCTGGAGGGCGCTGTATTCCTATAGTCAGTACATTGGTGTGAATCAAATTTTACTCATAATGTTTTCCAAAATGATGTTTTTTAAATATTTTCATCCCATTATGTGCATATTCTGCTAAAATACTGAAACACAAAATAAACCATTCACTCACATGGATCCTTAAATAGGGCTATAAACATAGTCCCATTTTGTTCTGAAGCTATTTGAAACAGTCAATGTGAATTGGTTTGTTTAACTAGCCTGTTGTAACTATACTGTTAGACTAGGCATAGAGGACCGTAATTTGACTCACACTGGAACATGCAAAATGGCTTAAATAATTATAATTTAGAAAGGGTATAAATGCCACTATTGGAATAAAACCCACATAAATAATTTCAGAGACCAGCTTTGAAAAGTTTGGGCTTGTAGAAAATTGCCTAAGTCAGTAAATCAGGAATAAGAATGTTCTCACTTTCCTATTTTCTAGAATATCTATTGTGTTATCTTCCGCACAATTACGCAGAAACAATTTCAAAAGCTAGTTGTGAATCTTAGCTGAACTTCCGGGTTCAGAAGTGCATTGTCTCAAAGTCAAGAAAAGACAATAATTTTGGTTTTTTGGTTGACATCTTTAAAAGGGAGTGTTTGGAATCACTCAACTCTGCAGTAATCTCCTCACTGCTACCCTCGCCCCAGTTGTGTGTCAAAGCTACTCACCAATAGGTATTGTACGACCCTGGATCTTGTCAGCCCACCCTGCACAGTAGCGTAATGTCCTTATGCAGCCTTCTAAATCCATCAGATATGCCTTGGCAAAGAGTTTCCCACCATTCATTGACTCCATTGTCTGAAAAAGAAATCGAACCCCAGATCTAGACCTCTGTAAATTTTTACAGTAAATATATATGAAGTCTCCCTAGAAAAAGTCAAACCATTGTTAGTATAACAAGAACAGTTTGTGCAACATTGATGTAACCTGGCAGCCAAGGAGAATGGACTGGAATGTGCATGTGTGCACAAGGACGACTTCACTGTACTAGTCAGTGGGGGTGGTAGATGCCATTGAGTGAGCATGTGTACTGTGTGGCCATTGCCTTCAAAATGACTGAGCGAGTAGCAATGAATCTACAACAAATTTTGCATTAAGCTTGAGCATTCCTCCACAAAATCTATTTGGATGACTGAGAAGGCTGAAGCTATGTGCAACTGGTGATTGGCAGCTTGTTCTGGCTCATACATGATGTCTCATGCAGAGTTTTTTGGCAAAACATCAATTCACCCAGGTTACTCAGCCCCTCTTCAGCCCCACAACTTCTGGCTTTTCCCAAAATGAAAATCACCTTTGAAAGGGAAGAAGTTTCAGACTGTCACTGAGATTCAGGAAAATACAATGGGGCAGCCGATGGTGATTGGGAGAACTGTGTGAGGTCCCATAGTGCCTACTTTGAAGCGGACTGAGGCAGCATTGTCCTATGTACAGTGTTTCTTGTATCTTGCATATTCTTTAATAAATGTCTCTACTTTTCATATTACATGGCTGGATACCTTCTGGACAGACCCTGTATAGTTAATATTTTGAATAATGATGTGCTTGAAAACTTTGGAAATAGAAGTCATTTTGTCTAAACTCCTCTTCTTAAAAAGGAGACAAAAAAAAGGAGTTAAAATGACTTTCTTTGATTTGCTCAAGGTCACCTAGCAAGATATGGATAGAAAGGTTAGTAGGATTCTGGTTTCTACACCCTGGTGCTTCTTCCATCTCTGTCTGAATGTCCTGCAAGTCATCAGCTCTCTAGGAAGTGGTCAAAATTTGACATGCACACAGCTAGTAAGGGGGCACCTAGTCTCTTGAGACTGTTCAGGGTTCCAACATCTCTCTTGTATAATACAAATGTGGGTGACAATTTAGTGTCAGTGACTATTGATAATGCCTCGATAAAAATTTTTTAATTTTGCATTCTGTCTGGAGAAAACCAATCAATTCACACAAAACTAAGCAGTCCCTGGATCTTTCACCCATGAGTTTCTACAGCAGAATTTTTATTATAACCTCCCAGCTTTGCCACTATTATCGTAATTATTTGAATGGTCAGGCTGTGAAGTTCAACATTTTCTAGTCTAGTGCCCTAGCCATTATAGGATGACCTCTCTCCTTTTTTCCTCCTTCTCTCAAGCAGAACTTTAATAAGCTGTTTGGAACCTAATATCCTCTGGGGCAGGAATGTACAGGTAATAAGCTCTTAAACGTGTTCCTCATCTGTTATACAATCTTCTGTCTCTGCCTTATACTGTACACTATCTCAAAATGTTATCAAACGTGGGTTTTGTATGCCTGTTCTTTTTCCCCCCTTAGGATCTTGTGCTGACAAAAGCAGTCAACACTGTACAATCCACAGATCAGATAAATAAGGGAAGCCAACTTTTGGCAAACTCTTCTTTTTTCCTACAGAACATTTTGGTCAGTGTCGTTTTACTGTATATATTGTCTGATTTCATAGTTTTGTACTCTTTGAATGTAATAAATGGTCTTTTGAGGAACCCTAATTGCTAATGTTGATTTTTAAAAATATGTAAGCCTCTTTGTTATTGCCGGTGTAAGATTCAAAAGGTAATAAAAATTTACTCTGAAACCTGATCTTAGTATTGGTTTGCGTTAAACTGGTTTCATTGTAACACCCAAATGAGAATACCAAGGAAGTAATCTCCCCCGTCCATTTCGTGTGCTGACTCATCTGACTGCTAGATTGTTACAAAAAAGTATGCATAAAGACATAATTTTTATAAACACATGAATAATTAAATGTTTTGTTTATTCCTCCCTTACCTTTCCACCTATAAAGAGTGGTTATTCCTCCCTTATCTTTCCAAACATAATTTGGTCAAAACCATTGTAAACATATTCATTTAAGGAAGGGAAAAAGTGGCCATTTATTAACTCTCTCAGAGGGCTAGATTAAGGAAAAATAAGATGGATTTTAGAGAAATATTTTGGGCACCTTAAAAAAACTGAGATTTCCTACTCAAAGACACCAGTGGTCAAGTAAATTAGAGAAATCCAGTATATTTTTCTTGGATATTCACACTGCATTTTTTCCCTGTTCATCATTCTGAGAAACTCCAGAGTAAAAGAAAGAAATATGTTTAATTTGTTTTAACTAGGGTTTTTTTTTGCCAGAGTTTAGACTATAGAATCTATTCTGGGAGTAGAAGTTAACATCATCCAGAATCAGAGTGCAGATTACTAAGAGTAAACTCAGTGGTGGTGTTCCTATATGAGCTAGTAGATAAATTCTCTTTGATTTCTTTGTAGAGTGTATGTAGTGATCGCTGAAATCAAAACAACTTGTAATCCAAACAATGAATGCTTTCTAGAGATCTCACAACCTGTCCACTTGGGTCAATACTTACTGCCAGCAGCAGGCGATCTCTCTCAACCAGATCAGCCAACTTGTACAGGAGCCGGCCCCTCTCTGAAGCATCCATAGTACGCCATGGGGAGCCAATCTGAAAAGCCTGGCGGGCAGCCTTCACTGCTTTGTTAACATCCTCCTGCAAGTCAAACGCAATTTGTTTAGCAGGTTAAACATATCCAGTGGCAATAAACCCATAAAATGGACTATAGCACCTCATAAACAGGCACTGTGTCTTCATTAGCCCAAAGTCTAGCACATTGTATCAAAGCAATTACTGTAGACTGGAATTGTACCTGCCGCCTACTCTTTGGAAAGATGAGTTTCCCATACATAGTATATGCTTGATTTTCTAGGATAAAAATATTATAATATTTTAAGAGTTGCTATCATTTGAGTGTTTGCCATATGTCAAGTTAGGTTCTAATTACTTCACACATACTAACTCAATAATTTTCTGATAAATACGTTCCCCACTTTACAGATGAAGAAACTGAAGCAAAGAGAGAAGGCAGGTTTGCCCGCGGTCGGTAGCTGAACATGGAGCCAGTCTGACAACGGAGACCTGGTTCTTCACCACTGCATCCTAACGCGTCGATGACGTGGTTTCCCGAGTGCCAGGGAAAAACCCAAGATCTAAAAGAGTGAGTATCTTCTGTAACCCCTGGTGACTCTACGACCTGTGCACACTCTCATGAAGAACCTGCTGAAGGGTGAATAAGAACTTGGCTTTGCCGAGAAGAAGAAACCATATAAACACGTTGTTCATTCCTTTTGTGAAGCGGAAAAGAGGCACCGAGCCATACAGGCAGTGAAATTGGCAAAGAGAAGGGTCTGTCTGTAAGAACCTCTCATTTCTCAACTGGGTACAAAAACATCGTTTTCAATCCCTAACTAGGTAAAGAGGTCAAATTTTTCTTTTTAATAAGGTATTGCTTAAAATTGCATTACTTCAAGTAAAAGTCAAATCATCAAGTAACGCCACACTCGGTCCAGCCTCCGTGCCTTCTCACTCTTTGCTGAACTGGGTTTAACATTCCTCCTCTCTGCCGGTCCACCTCAGTTACATACTTTTCCACGGCCACTCCATTCCCTGCAGATTCCGATTCAGACTTCTGAGCTCTTCCTAGGCTGCATTCAATAAAGAAACCCTAAACTTACAAGCCTGCAAATTACAATGCAAACAAATAAATGTTTTTTGCAGTATTTATCAGCACACTGGGAGGATCTGGGGTGAGAGAGAAATTTCAGAAGTGTAAATTGTATGAATTTACTAGATTGTATGACCAAGTGATGATATTTATAGACCACAGGCAAACATTCTTTCACTATAATACATCGTACAGTTGTATATCGCACTGTCTAACCTGAGAGAATGATGGGTATATACAATAAAACATATGCATCACTACTTTCCCTTCCTGAGAAACATATATATGTACCATGATATTTTGGGCATTCAGTTAATCACAATGATTGCTTATATCTGGACATTGTTTTGTGCCATGGATTCTAACCTTTTCCAAGTTATATTTGGAGAGCACTGTTGGAAAATAAAAAAGTAAACCACAAGAACCTGAAATTGCCAGCATGCTATGTGGATACCATAGCTTATAAAATATATGCTGTGATGTGTTTAAACAGGTCTGTGTGACACAGCTTTCATTTGGACCCTTCTGCTCAGTGTTTTGCCACTGCCCTTAGCCAAATATGGTTTTTCATAGGCATTCTGGGCTCTGGAAAAACTTGCTTCAGGACAGGTAACTCTGCCACATGGGAAGTATATCCCTGAAGAATGCTGCTATAAATAAAGACGTTCTTTTGGTCATGTCCTTTGAATCATGCTTCTACTTCCCTCACATCTTACATTCTATCTTGTAGTCACAGAAATAGAGTAATGGTGGTTACTATACAGCTTTGAAACAAGACGACCCAGGTGTGAATTCTGATTCCTCACATACTAGCTACGTTAGCTTTCAGTCATCCAACCACCCATCCGTCCATCTATCCATCCAACCCTCTAAAATCTGCTAAATTCTCTGTTCTGTAGCATTCTCCCTGCCCTACTCCCCCACTAATAACCCTCCATGTGATCTCCATTTCTGTAATTCTGTTTCTGTTCTAGTTGTTTGCTTAGTTTGTTTTTGTTTTAGGTTTGGTTGTTAATAGCTGTGAGTTTGTTGTCATTTTACTGTTCACATTTTTTATCTTCTTCTCAGATAAATCCCTTTAACATTTCATATAATAAGGGCTTGGTGATGATGAACTCCTTGAATTTGATCTTATCTGAGAAGCACTTTATCTGTCCTTCCATTCTAAATGAAAGCTTTGCTGGATAGAGCAATCTTGGATGTAGGTCTTTGGATTTCATGAGTTGGAAAACTTTCCAGCCCCTTCTTGCCTAGAAGGTCTCTATTGAGAAATCAGCTGATGGTCTGATGGGAACTCCTTTGTAGGTGACTGTCTCCTTTTCTCTTGCTGCTTTTAAGATTCTCTCCTTATCTTTAATCTTGGCTAATGTAATTGTGATGTGCCTTGGTGTGTGCTTCCTTGGATGTTCTATAGCATTCTTATCATTGGGCTGCTGAGAATGAAATGCTGATGTAAAGAGATTGCCCTTTTGAAAATTCCAACAGAATGGGAGAGATATACAACAAAATAAGCACTCCAGTATATTATAAAATATAAAAAAATATTCCAAAGTGCCATGTATTGTGATGTGATGTCTCTAAGCTTCAGTTTTCTTATCTTTGAAACAGGGATAAGTTACCTCATAGAGTTGTTTTGAAGATTAAACACTGTAACACTTGAAACATATCTTCTATGTGGCAGACATTAGGTTAAGTCTTCATTATATGGTAGCAATTGCTATTGTAGTTATAACTGTCAAAATAGCCTTAAAATAACTCTCAGCAGTTCTAGTGTATTTTTATCCTTTTAGTTTTCATGGCCCTGTATTATTTTAGGCCATTATATTGGCCTAAAATATTGTTGCCAGCCTTCCCAACTTCACTCATACTCTTCTCTCCCCAAACCGTCTTGCCTATTTCTGCCAGGCTAACCTTCCGCAAATATTTTTATTTTACCACTTTCCTTTCACACATTTGCAACGGCCCCTCTGTGGTGTACAGTCCTAAGGCCATACTCCTCTTTCTGATGTTCAAGGTCCAACATTTTGAGCCCCACCTCACTCAGTCAAAACTGTGTTCACATTTTTTCTACTGTATCTGGCACAAGTCCTCACCTTCACTTTTGTAATTCTCCTGGCCCAGAACATTCCCCCAGCATACCCCTTTTACTTTCAAAGTCCTATGTATTCTTTAAGAGCCAGCTGAAATGCCACAGTCTACCAAAATCCTTAGCAGACTAATCCAGCTTGATAGTAGCTACTAATAAAGATCCTACTGAGCTCCAGACCCTAAGCTAAGCCCTATATAAGCTTACAATCATTACCGCAGTTAAGCACCACGACCCCTGTCTGACCAGTAGTGAAAGACAGCATGAACATACCAACTAAAAGTTGATCCTCACTCCAAAATCCAGTTTTATAGCTTTCAAGACTGTGCTGATAGTGATCTCTTTTGCAACAAATATATATTGCTATCTGTAGTATAAGCTATAACATTTCCTACTGTTTTGTGCCTACAATTGGCATTTAATAAATATTTAATGATTTGTTACCTATTTTATAAACTAATCATGTTACACTGATTTTTATAAGGATTCTCCTTATAAAATCAAGAATTTTAAATATAGAAGAGTATATATATAAATATAATAATATCTATAAGAATTTATATACATAAGAATTCTTATATATAGTAAGAATTTATATATAAGATTTTAATATAAAAGGTAAGAATTTATATAAAATTCTCCTTATTAAAATAATGTGCTTGTATTATGTTTAAATGATAACTTATTTTGACTGATTTAATTATATAACACAAAACTTTTACATTCATCAAAACTATTAGGTACACAGGTCTTCTTTTTTTAATTCCAGGATTAGCATTTCTTGGATTTTTATTCTATGGCAAACATATTCCAAGGTCATAATTGTTGAATGAACCAGACCACAACTTGGTTCATTAAATCAGATTTGCTACCATCAATAACACTTTTGCTGCTTAGGATTTAAAATGTTCTTTTTTAAAGTAAGGGACCAAAGGTGAATGTGCAGAGATAGCAGAAATGATGATAAATTATCCAATGCCATGTAAGCATAGTCACAGAAGAACCGAACCCTTCCATCACTCCCGGATTATGCATGGCCACACTGAATTCATTCAGATTTGGAGAGAAGAGGTATTAGATCCCTTTCACTTTGACACCTATTGTAGCACTTATTTTAAGGAACTTTTATCTTCAGCAATTATTTGTTATGTCATGCTTTAGTATTAAAAGCAGTTTCTAGAATTAGTCAATATAGCCTAAAAGAGCCGCTGAAGTGAAAACAGCTCCCACCTACATCTGTACTTTGCTTTGTGACCTTCATTTGTCCTTGCCACTCCTCCTTCTTTTATAATATCATTGAAAGGCGGTATATAGCCCATTGTTAGTTTCAGACCGCTCATCAATTAAATCCTTAATACCTCTTGGCTCATTATTTAAAGAATCAGTTCCAGAATATTAGGTTTACTCTGTACAATTTTGTAGATTTCTACCTTTCACAAAGCAATGTTAGAAGTTACTACTTTTTTCGTCACCAAACGTGTGAAAACAGCAATAATTACTTAAAAACAAATGCTAGTAGATCATTTCAAAAAGGACTATGATGACAAGCGTGCTGCATGTGCAGCAGTTGTTAACCGTGAGCATTTTAGATCATAGGCAATTTAACTTGGGTGTTAAGTATCGGCCAGCGTGATTAGTGTTACGACCTGATTTGAAGCTTTGCTGGATGTGAATGAGTGTCCTCGATCAACACTTGCATAGGTTTTCCGCTCTCTTCTGAGTAGAAGTAATCATCAATAAACACAAAGCAAACAAATGACAAATAGTTTTACAGCTTCTGGCATGATCATCAGCTCACCCTCACTGCACTTGATGAAGAAAGTAAATCCCACTAACGAGGCCAAGAAGACCTCAGATCGCCTGACAGATTTCTACTGGAACTCCAGGCTCAGATTTGTTTCACCGGTTGAAACTGAACCCAAAAGCCAGTGAGTGGCAAAGTGAGATGTCTAGGCCCAGAGCATTTTTTTCCTTTGTTACTTGCCAACTGCAAAAAGCTCTGCAGTCTCCCTCCTGAGCAGCATTTGTACCTCTGGAGAGAAAGAGGAGGCAGCTGTCAGGGGCTCAGTTGTGCCCTTACCTTCACCTTTATTGTTTTTTCCATCTCCCCCAGGGCTGACAGAGCCACTCAACAGATGTGGCAAGCAACTAGACAGATATTTGAGGTAACGTAGTGCTGTGCACATCTCTAGAAGTCTCTGATAAAAATGATTTCTCTTGGTGGAACGTGCAGAATTTTTTTTTTTTTTTGATTTCTAGGAATGGCTCACAGGACACACAGACTTCTGAGTCTTCCAGAACACATTGCCAGGTGTCATCGGTATTTCTCTGCCTGAGTATGGTCTTATAATCTTTCTTAGAGGTGTAGAGTGACTATCACAGCTTAGTTTCCAATCACTAACTTTTTCACCTGTCAATGAACACGCCCCTTATTAAATGCTAACACCTGAGAGGAGACAGAACATGTGGTTCAATACCTTAGATAAGGTTCTTAAAGTGTATTCCTCTCCCTTACCCCAAACAGCAATATTGGCATCACCCAAGAAATGATCAGAACTACAAATTCTCAGGCCCCACTCTGGAATGATCGAACCAAACACCAGGAGTGGGTAGGACCCTACAATATCTCCATTTTACCCAGGAAGGAACAGAAGCTCAAACAAGGTAAATACAAATGTAGAGCTTCTGTTGTCTTACTAAAGATGACGATTAAAACAAGGTCCTGAGGACCACACCGCAGCTGTGGCACAGAGGCAGTGACCAGCGTGTGGTGTTTGGGGGACCACGGTGAAAATGATGAAGTTGGAACTCTTACACCGAGTGGGGGATGGGGCGGACTGTGAAGGAGGCTAGAAACTAGGCTTTATTTTCTTCCCTGGAGGCAGCGAGAAGCCCTTGCAGGAATGAATTCTGAAAGCAGTCTCCACTCCATTCTGCCTCTATTTCTTAAACTGTGGATGCTTCTATCTAAACTCTGTCCTCCTCCCCTAAAGGCAGGGGTCATACTTGTACTGATAAGACTGCGACCTGAATTCAGGGCCCTCCCTGAATCCAGAAGAGCCCCTCAGGTCTATCACTATCTTGGAATAGGCTTGCAAGGTTTAACACTGGGAGCTTAGTGTGACCTCATTGATTAGGGAGGAGGAAATGAACGAATGCACACTTGACAGTAGCAGGAATCACTGTGGTGATTGAACCGAACATAGTGTCATGAATGGTACTATCCTGGGGTTTTGCTGCCCTCATCTCCCGGTTGTCTTTTCATGCAGAAAAAGATAATTACCTCTTTCTATCTTACATGACAGAAATGTGAAGCTTGACAACCCATGACCAGAAAATCATTTCAAATGAGACTGTGAACACATACACCTTTTAAGGTGTGTGTTCAGATAAAAATTCTGAAGGCTTTTACTCTCCTCATTCCCCAGGCTATTTAAATTACTCCATCTTACTTTTATAATAATTACAAAGTAAGGCAGTAGCCCTGCCGGTCACAAGTTCTGGATCAAAGGACAGCATTTGAATGCTGATTTCATTATTTATCAGCAATGTCACCTTGAGTAACTTACTCCACCTTTATATTCTGCTCTTACATAATCATTTGTAAAAGTGGTTAGAAAGAGTACCTCTCTGACAGGGTGGCTTTGAGTAGCAAATTAAAACAACATTTAGAATTTTTTAAATCACAAAATAAAAGTTGGTATTTGTTGTTAGTATTACTAGTGAGAGAGCAACAACACTTTTAATTTGTGATTCAATTTAATTTATTTGTAAAATTCAGTATTAAAGCCCTGGCTGGTGTGGCTCAGTGGGCTGAGTGCCGGTCTGCAAACCAGAGGGTCACTGATTCCCCATCAGGGCACACGTCTGGGTTGTGGGCCAGGTCCCCAGTACTGGACAACCACACATTGATCCTTCTCTCCCTCTCTTTCTCCCTGCATTCCCCTCTGTCTAAAAATAAATAAATAAAATCTTAAAAAAATAAATATTAAAGATACTAAGTATTAATTTAATAACTTCTAATAAAATAACAGCAATATATTATTCTAAAAGTCCTTTGTGAAGTGTCCTTTTAGTTTCATTGTACAACTTTAAAAAGAGAACAATTTTATATGAATAAAGGATTTCTTGGCTTTTACATACACGATTATTCATTTCATGTACAGTCTATTGGTACAATAAATCTAGAGACTATTTCAACTGAAAAACAAGAAAAAATAATATGACACCAAATCACCACAATACCCAGAGCTGAGGCTCACCATCACCACCTGCCTCTGAGTGCCCTTCACGTACAGAGAAAATTCCCCAGGCAGCCCCAGAAACTGTATTTTCTTGATATGTCTGCTTGAACTTGCAATAGGATGGCTCAGAACGGTGAGGAACAAGCAAACAGCTGGCAGAGAATGGAACTAGTGTGAGGAAACTCACCTTATCTCCCTCTTCTACCTCACAGAGTTTCTCCTCAGTCGCAGGATTAAAGACAGGAAATTTCTTGCCACTCACTGAATTATGCCATTCATTGTTTATGAATATCTGCGGAGAGTAGGGAAATAGTCATTTAAAAATGCAGCAAATTTGAGAAATTTTTTATAAAAGTTAAACTAAAGCATTGCAGAATGCCTAAGTGAGCCTGTTCCAAACTTACTTTCCTTAGGAACAACCCTTCCACCCCAAGATTTTTTTGTATGTCGAAGACATTTACACACATACAACATACACATGCTAAAATGAATAATGCTTTTAAATTATACTATGGTCATCTCAATACCGAAAAATACAGACCGGAGAAAACAATGTAGAAAAGGATGCTTTTATCTGAAATAATTATGAGTCTGAGGGGAGAGCAGAAGCTTCAGTGGGCTGGGTCTTTGTGAATCATCGTCTCTATTTTCCACTTCAGATTCTGAAGATGCTCATTTTGGGTGACTGATGATTTATTGTCATCAGTCATAAGTGACTATTTTCTAATCCCTTATTTACTGTTTTAAAGGTAGTTTGGATAGGGGTGGCGGCTAAACAAAATCTTAGAAAAAATAGTGCGTCATTTTTCTCATTGACTTTTCAAAAGGCACAAGTGTTTAATTCTTTGTTTTAAAAGATTATCTAAAATGGATTTGTCCCCAGACATGATGGATTTAGTCCCAGACTAAATGGATTTAGTCCCAGATGAAATCAGGGACCAGATTTTCCAATGGTATCTATGAGAAAAAGACAAGCATCTAAAAACACCAAGGGGGACCTGACTGGCTGGTGGGGCTCAGTTGGTTGGATATCATCCCGCAAAGCAAAAGGTCACTGGTTTGACCCCCTGCCAGGGCACATGCCTAGGCTGCGAGTTCGGTCCCTGGTCAGAGCACATGTGAGGGGCAATGACCAATGTTTCTCTCTCACATCAATGTTTCTCTCCCTCTCTTTCTTTCCCTTCCCTTCCCGCAAAAATAAATAAATAAATAAATAAATAAATAAATAAATAAATAAAAATAAACCACCAAGGGATCTAGAAAATATGGAATTTTGTTCTGTGTACACAATAAAATAATAATAATATGTATATTTAAATATAAATATTTAAAAATATTTAAAATTATATATCACTTTTAAATGAGTTTCAACTTTTAAAAAGGATTTTATTTATTTTTAGAGAGAGAGAAGGGAGGGAGGGAGAAAGAGAGGGGGAAAAAAAATCAACGTGTAGTTGCCTCTCCTGTGCCCCCTACTGGGGCCTGGCCTACAACCCAGACCTGCGCCCTGACTGGAAATCAAACCCATCACCCTTCGGTTCACTGGCCAGCACTCAGTCCACTGAGCCACATTAACTGGGGATTAAGTTGCAGCTTTCACAGCTCTAAGTTTGCATTTCAATATGGAGCCTACTAGAGTTTTAATATCTCATTCACCTTTTCCTAAAGGAAAAATATTTAATGAAGCCTGTTAGGAAGTACTCCTTTAATGATGGTTAAGTTATGCTCTGTTTTAGACAAAAGCTAGAATGTCTTCTCTCTCCCTTTGTCCCATTATTTCTTGTTCTCCTTTTTCTTATTTATTATTGAAATAAAAAAGTAAGTACCAGTGTTGAATGTTATGTAATGCAACTTTCTGTTTGGTTTATTTTTATAACATCAACTAGTTCATTTAATTTTAAATCACAGGTAGTCAATATATGTAGTTTTAAATGAAGAGTGACAAATGCAATGGATTTATATAGATATCTTAATTCCGACACCTCCCCTAACTTGATATTCAAGGATAAGTTATTAAGAGTGCAACCCTGAGGGGAAATGCATTCAAACATTGCCCACCGAGATTTAACTCAGTTGCTATTCTAAATAAAAATTGCTTAGCTGTTAAAAATTTTCCAGTGGCAGATAACAAAATTACATACTTTTAGTTTAATGAATTATATTGTATATATTTGGGTAAAAATCAGTCTTTTAAGTTATCCTACGATTTGCACTAACTTGGCTATTTTATTGTGCAATGTTTGTAACACATAGCATAAAATCTAGTCAAATTAATAAAATAAAGATGGTCATGTATCACTGACAGTTTATGTATAATTAATTCTATAATCTGTGACTTACAGGAATTTTTGACAGCCTGTTCTCAAAAATATCTCCCTGGTCTCCTATACTTTTATTGTAAAATATATTACATTTCTTAAAAAGTCATTTTTAAATGTTTGCTTTCCTTCCTAAGCTGTGCTATAAGATAAGGAAAGGACGGTGTTTCTGGTTTTTTGGTTCATCTTTAATGTTCATTCAATGTACTCTCACCCTTCAAGTGATTTTAAACTCAGTATCCTTGAATATATAACTTAAAATTGAATTGCTGAACCTACAATCCAGTAACTAGATACTACTAAGACCTATAATATTCTGCACATGGTTGCATTATTTTGTGATTTGCTAAAAAAATGAATAAATAAACAAGAGGAAGGAGGAGCCTTATTTGCCTGTTCATCTCACTACAATTATTCATAAGGCAAAACAGCATCAATCTATGTATTTGGAGGAGTTGAAAAGAATTGCTCTGCTAGCCTAAAATTGACAGGAAAATGCTGTGAGCACTAATACACAACGGGGGGAGTGCAAAGCAGTTCAATTGAACAGGCTTGATGTACAAAGATAGATATAAGGAGGTTCAGAAAAGACAGAAGTATCAAGAAAATTCTCTGATAGGGGAATGGAATACAGATGAGGACCTTAAAATCCCTAGAAGTCTTCATGAAGAAAACATTGGCATCTTAGTCCAATTGGAAGTAAAATAAAATCAGATTAAAATACTGACTTGCCCAATTTCTTTTAGTGTGAATCAGCATTCTAGCTATCAAACATGAGTTTCATAGAATCCTGTAATTACTCTTAAAGAGTATTTTCTTTTATGCACCTCTAGCCTTTACCTTTGTATTTCTCTTCCCAAGGGATGACTGGGAAATACATTAATCACTGTGCCCCAAATACAGTTCACTGTCATCTCTCGCTTTACGCTGCTCTTAACTCAAACTAAAGTTCTAAAGCTTGCTGATGCACATTCCTTTCTCTCCACCACACACACACACACACACACACACACACACACACACACACTTTCCTTCTCCTGTTAATGGGAAATACACTTCCTAGTTATCCTTTTGTATGATTTTGTTCTACAGTATCATAAAGAACCTGTCCTTGTTCTCCCTGCCGCATGACCTCTGCCTAACTAAAATGTAATTTTCATCATTACCTTAATCTTCCTAAGTCAACCCAGTTCAGATTTTGTTCCCTAGAATGTGCTCCCGTGTATACTGCACACCCATGTTTTTGGCCCAACCTTTCAGAAAAGTTTTTTGTTTTAACTTTTTAATTTGATTTTTATTGATTTATATCTAGATACAAAACCAATGAACATATTTCAGGGTATTATTTTGCATATGGTTGTCATTGTTTTCTAGAGTTACTTAATGTACAAGCATAAATAAAATAATTAAAAATATTTATATAGATACAGAGTTAGTACTACCCATGGATAATGCACATCCTTATTTTTCCCTCAAAAATTTGGGCAAAATGTGCACATTATACTTGGCAAAACACAGTAAGTGGTTCAGGTCACAAATTCCTTAGCATAATAATAAGGTAGCTTATGATCTGGCTCTTCCAAACTTTTGTCCTATTATTTCCTCAGTTTACCTTTGTTGCAGCTTCATTCCACTGTCTCAATCGACCATCATGCCCTTCTGTTCACACATGTTATTCATGCAGTTCCTCAGCCTGGAGTTTTACTGTTTTCTCCTACTCATACCTCAGACTGTCCTGAAAATGTCATTAATTCACTAGTTGGTCTAGTTCGATTTAACCTCTTTTTTCCACTTTCTAACATAGTAATTTAGTATCCGACCATTAAAGTACTCACTATATTCTGCTTTGTATTAAAGGTAGAATCTTTGTATTCACTCACCTAATTCCAAAAAAAAAAAAAAAAACGAAAGATATCATGGTACTTGCCCTAGATTTTTTTAGTCAGTCTTACAAAACTCACAGTAAATTAATTCACAGATTTGTAATTCTCCCTTCCTTCTGCCCTAAAGATATTATTATCTCTTTAGACTTTATAGCTTTTAAACTAAGAGAGCTTACCCTAGCTGGTGTGGTCCAGTGGATTGAGCGCCAGCCTGAGACCAAAGGGTGACCAGTTGATTCCCAGTCAAGGCACATGCCTGGATTGCAGGCCAGGTCCCCACCAGAGGCAACCAATTTATGTATCTTTTGCGTACCAATGTTTCTTTCCCTCTCTTTCTCTCTCCCTTCCCTGCTCTCTAAAAATAAATAAATAAAGTCTTAAAAAATAAAGAGAGCTCAAGTCTCACCCTGTTAGATATATACCCTAAATTCCACTCTTCTATGTATAATTTTGCCAAAAATTGAATAAAAACAAGATATAGAATTGATTATATTTTGTTAGGCTGTGGTGTGCGAACTTTCATATCATAATTTGTGGCCTCCAACTTAGAATTTTTGCAGCTTGAGCTCCAAAGCTGCTTGCAGTGCATAACTTTGCCCTTTCGGGCTCTGGAACTGCCTGCAGAGCCGGATCCCTTCCCCTCACTCCTATGCTGATTGTGCTATTTGATAAATTGAACTCCTTGCTTCTTTGTTAAATAATACTCCCTGTACTGTAATTGTGTGATCAAAGACAGCCGTTTTGTGCTATAGGCCTGGGCTGAAACCAGGACTTGATAAATGCTTAATCATATATTACCCATTGTTTCCACCTTACAACTTCACTTGCTCCATCCCTGAGTCAGCCAACCGTTGAAAGCCTAGTTGCTCCCATCAATCAGAAAACACGTAATGTAAGTTTATGATCTTGTTTACCCCAGCAACCCATCTCTTTGATCACCAGCTCCGTGCAACTTTTGCCTTCATAAACTCTGCCCTAATCTCTCCATTTTGGAATATATTCTCAGTTCATATTGAGGACTACATTTCCCAGATTGCAAATTGTTAGCTGAATGAACTGTTTTTAAGTTTCTTGAAAAGATATCTCTAGATTTTTGTTTGCAGCTGAAGCTTTGCAGTTCTTACTCGATTCCTCCCAGGTCTGTGCTAATTTGAAGTTTTGAGTTCTCAATAATATACTCTTGATGTATTAAAGCTTATTTTACTCCCTCCATATAATCTCTCTTGGTGAGAAAGAACCATTCCAATGCGTATTTACCATGTAGTTTCATGATCAGGCTCTTATCTAAGCTGTCTATAAAACTCCCCTTTCAAACTAAGCCAGTGAATGTTTTGTAAATGAGCATTAAACTAAAAGGAGAGGGCACGTTTATCTGGCAGCCTTCAGGCGATTGATGAGACAAGTCAGAGATGATCCCAAATTATAGCAACTGCTCTGCATTATTCAGCTTTAACCTTTTTAGATTCGAGAATGCTGTGAACTCAACTTTTGTTTGAATTTATATTTATATGCACATACTCCAAATGGTCACTTTCTCATCAGAAAAATATTTGTCAAATAATGAGTAAACACATCTCATTATTTAGAAGGTACTGTGGAAAATGAGAGATGAGGGTGCCGTGACCCCTTCTCTCAGGGAATTTATAATCTAAGAAGAGAGTGTATTTATATCAAGATCAGCCAGTAGAGAACTGAAGGTCGTAAAGTAAAATAACCAAGCCAGTGTGTTAGTTAATAAATTACAGAGCGGCAGTCAAGGAAGAGAGGGGCATGGACTAGAAGGATAGAATCGGATTGCTGGAAAAGGGAAAACTATGAGCACAGGGAGGGAACACTACTGGGATATTTGTAACACAGTCAAGACATTCTCCCTGAACAGAGAGTTGTAGTGCAAAAAAAAGTCCTAGATAAGTTCTGATGACGAAAATGAAGCCATTGTGTGGTGGCTCTTGATCCCCATAGTGATAAATATTATAACAATGTACTGTAATAAAACTTATGCGGAAAGTGTCATTGTTAAGCAAAATAAGCACTAGTCAAACACATTAAATGCAGAGATCTCTTTAACGTTTGATCTGATAACCCAGATCAGCTACTAAGTGACTAACGGGGAGGGAGTGTCTAGTGTGGGGAAGCTAGGCTAAGAGACAATTTGCAATCTGGGTGGTTCAGAGCAGGACAGCTACTGAGAATGGCTCAAAATTTGAAACATACAAATTGTTTACTTCTGGAATTTCCCATTTGATACTTCTGGATGCAGTTGAACAAGGGTAACTGAAACCGCAAAAAGCAAAACCATGGATAAGGGAAAGCTACTGGATATGAACAATGATAAGCTAACAAATGTTTATTATAATAATTATGAAATACATTTAGGCCTGTTGAAAGGCTCTATCATTTCCCTCCCTTTGTTCATTCTACATTTGTTGTTTGCCTTTAGTAAGTTCAGAGGAAATGAAATCAGGCTATGAAAGTAAGTAAAAATATATTCTTCGGTCCTATTTAACCATTACATTGGCTATGTTCTAATTATGAATTTCGAGCTCAGACTAATTGTGAATAATGTATGTAAATACAGTAAACTTCAATGTGAAGTTCACAATACTGATCGGAAATTATAGATGTCCACTCATCCCCTTGGACTTTGAGTGCTTCTTATACGGGGAAACGATCAATGGCAACGTGGAGGCAACTGAAAAATTGATTTTACTCTTTAAATTTTTGATGTCAGATTTTAAGGGATGCATCATATGACCTTCGATTAAACAAAAAAGTGGCTCTTTTCTAAATGCATTTTAGTGTCCAAGTCATTAAAAAAAAAGCCTTTGCAAGTAAAAGTTGTTATGTCTTAATGTGTTTGGTATAAAGCCTAAATTAATAAGTCCTTTGCTCAAAATATTTTAGGTTTGGATCCAGCTAAATATGATTAACAGGAAAAATAAAACCTACTAGCCTCAGCTATCGATGTAAGATTTTAAAACCTGATGGCTTACAGGGGAGAGAGCCTGATTCCCTCCAGCAGGTAGGTGTTCGGGATGCCCTGTATTCACAGTCTTCACATTATCTGTGTGATTTTTTGTGGGATGCCATTGGTTAATAAAATTCCATAGGTTTCCAGTGTACCATTCTATACTACACCATCTGTATATTGTATGGTGTGTTCACCACCCCAAATCTTCCATCAGCATTTATCATCTCCCCCGCCCCACCCACCGCCGCCACACCTTTTCCCCTCTGATAATCACCATACTGTTGTCTGGGCCTATGAGGGTTTCTTTTTCTTAATCCCTTCACCATTTTCCCTGAGCTCCACAGGTCACATTATCTCTGAATGCAAGGGCTTGAACTGGGCCAATGGCTCTAGATCCTGTAAGGCAGGCCCGTGCTTTCTTGGTGGCAGAGAGATGTAACAGATAACATTTTAGGTACACAAAGTTTTTGTTTGTTTGTTTGTTTGTTTGTTTGTAGATGTGCCAAAGGTTAGAAAAGTGATTTCCCTATTGATGTTACCCATGGGAATTTCCAAACCTGAGAGCCCCAGCCACAGCATGTCGAGTGATGGGTGTTGTTATAAACGTACAGGAAGTAATGGGTGTCGTAAATGTGTAGACCTTTTCTCAGTGGCTTAGGCAGGGTAAAAAAAAATGTTGCAAGAGGGGCAGAAAAAATAAGACATGGGTTGAATAAGAGACTGAACCAAAGTCAGGTGGGGATGTTAAACATTTAAAAGAATCAAAGTTAGATCTCTGGCAACTACTTTCAATGTAAACCCCAAGGCAGCAAAGCAAAATGTTGAGACTCAGAGTAAAAAAAAAAATCTAAAAGGAAATTAAGGAGGAAATAACAGATGGGAGGAAAATGTTTAACTGCAGTAAAAGGAATGAAAATAAAATGAGGAAGTGACCAAGACAAAAGGAGGAGAAATAAAATTTTCCTTTCATTTCTGTTCTATATTATAGTCTGACTCTGTTGGCATGAATGTGTATTCTTTTTTTCTTCTTGTTTGAAAAACCTCTAAAGACTTTTCAACTCAGGGATAAAGAAAAGCATTTCTATTTTAAGTGACATCTTCACTATGTCCCACAGATGACAAAAACATTTGTCAACAATTTTCTGTTTTGTACATCATATGTACCCCGTATTAAAGAAGAGGTAAGAGGTAGAAGCACCAGAAAGTTCTGTACGTATTTAATACTTAACAATGTTAACATCTAATAATACAATACTTACATGTAGGCCTTCTTCCTTCTAAAGTGCAAAATCTAGAGCCTAATTCCATTGTTAGTTATTTGTATTCCTTTGACTTCTAAGAAACAGGAGAGCAGTGCAAAAAGCAAGATCGTGGGACCTGGGGTGGGAGGTACAGTCAGACCTCGGTACTCGTGGGCTTCAAAACTCATCAGACCTGCACTCATCTTGCTTGAACGAGGGAAATGATGTTTCAGCGCTTGGGGCTTGTTCAGGACTCATTTTGCAACAACACCCCGCAAAAGAAAAAGCTGCACCACTGGGTTCTCTTGGTTTCGGCACCTGTTGCTCGTTCCAAATGAGTTAAGGACGAGTACTGAGGTACCACTGTAGTTTGTTCAGGCAGGTTTAAGATCTGCGCCATTTGTGCAGATTCCCAGCTAGCAAATTTCCTTCAACAATTTCAACATTACAAACAAGGTGTCAGGTAGACATAAGATTAAAAAAATCAAATATTAGAAACACTTTCCAACTTTTTGCCTCTGTTTGTGGGGGCCTCTGATATATATACACACGCAAACACACACTTACCCCCTCATGTACATCCTCAGAATATATCCATGTGATAGAATCAAGGCTTATGTAAGTATTTACTTTCTCAGTATCCTTATTACACATGTAATATATCTGGCCACAATGACGATGGCATCATGTAAACCCAAACCGCCATCACCATCACCCAAAGCCAGGTATTTGCTATTTAGACACAACTGTACCATCATGTTACCAATACCTGTGTTTCTGCGAGGTTTCTTTTATGTCGGTATGTATTATATCAACCAAGCCACTCCAGGATGTTTGTTTAAATTTGGGTTGCTCTTCAAATGAGATGTCCCTTGTACTCTTTAAGTTTGTGTGTTTGTTTAAGTTTGGATTTTTGTTTGTGTGTTTGTTTTCATTCAGCCCCCTCATTCTGGCAAGTAGTTAACAAGTTCATTGGGTAAAGTCCAGTTCAAAGAAGTCTTTTCTACATTTGTAGTACTGAGAGTCCTTATGAAATGGGGATACTACCCTCTCTCAGGGTATGTGTGACTTTCTTCAGTATTTTTGTTGAACAGATTTTTTGAAACCAGACAGGTGCCAGACTGCAAAACAATTTGCCGGGATTGCATTCCTAAGACATGAGCTAAAATATTGCATTCATGAATGTTTATCTCCCAGGAGCAAAATTAACGTTCAGTTCTGTCACTAGTTTGTGGCCATAATCTAATTCTTGTTAGATTCAGACACTTTTTGAAGGGGAAGATGCATGTTTCTGACGTGTGTGAGCGTAAGCTGCTGGCAGAAATAGGAAGTTGGTTCCCTAAGGAACCAGGTGGTGGTCACTGCGGTAAGAGTTATAAGGTTGACCCCAAATGTCTAGACCGCTGCGGCTGGTCAACAGACCCCACTTCAACAGCATCGTCAAAACCAGGACATCAGTAAGAAGTGCTGAATCTCACATCTCACCTCAGGCCAACAGAATCAATCTGCATTTCAACAAGGCCCCTAAGTGATTCACTGGCACATTGAAATGCAAGAAGTACAACTCTTGAGTAAATTTTCTCTATTGATCCATCTGTTTGGGGGTCTAATGTCCAAATCACCCCTCGTCTTCCATAAACCAAATTTCAGTTCTCTACATCAGAGTAAAGAAAGCACTTGTTAGAGAAAATCCAGTGAGATTCAAGTCATACTGTTTTTAGTGTTTCTACATGAAAAATCATGTAGAAAAGTAACAGATCAAAACTAGAAGATTCAGAATCCAGTTTATTCTGTTATTGTCTCTTAAGAGCTGTGTGACCTTCAGCAAGTCACTTAAGCTCTCTGAGCTTGCACACCTAAGCTTTAACATGGGAAACTAGTACCATCTTCCCTAGTTCCTTTCCCATGATTAATTAAGAACTCCAAATGAGATCAATAGAAATAAAGCAGCTTTGAACTGTGACTAGCAATTCAAGTATTCATTCCACTTACATTGAAAACAATCAGTTTTAGAACTCTAGAACTCATCTTGGGAAGAAGAGGGTTAAAAAGAGCCTAAACCATATCATTAATAAGTGCTGAGCACTTTCCACAAATTACCTCCCTTAATTCTCACAAGCACTTTCCAAGGTAGTCATTCTTATTCCCAATGTGCAGACAGGCCAACCGAAACTGAAGATTAGAAGCCTGGCCAAATTCATATCATTAACTAAGTGGAAGAGATGGAAATCGAAGCTGAGTTTATCTTGTTAAGCCACTATACCTTGCAGTCATCCAGCTATTTATTCAACTGCTTCCAAGTCAAAAGCAAACAAATATTACTTCTGTCAGAAGTGAGTTAAAAGGAGCTCCCAAGTGAAAACAGGGTCACCGCACAATCAGCTTTGTCTTCAATATAAGTCCTGTCCTGTTTTAAACACCGCACCACCCAACCCCCCAGTGGTTTCCCTTAAATAAAATCTACCAGGCAATCTGGTCGTAGTCTCTTTCTGGTCCCACTTCATCTATTCTCTCCCTTCATCATTTTGCTCCAGCCACATTAGACTTTTGATAGTATTTTGAACACACCAAGCTCTTCTTCACAGGGTCTTTGCCTGTGCTGTTAGCTCTGGATCTTTGTTCTTTCCTACTCTCCAAGGTCACCTTATGCTCTGCTCACCTTAACTCTCCCTCCTTTTGAAAAAAACCTTCCTTTAAAAGACCTTCCCTGAAATCTCCTCAAGAGGAAGATCTTCCTCTCATATTCTCTTAGCTTCCTGTTTTCTTCTTTGTAACACTTATCATATTTGTGATTAAATTATTCACTTGTTTATTTTCCCCATACCACCCTATATACCCTTCAAGAATATAAGCCCCATGAGGCAAGAATCATATTAGTCCTTTTGTACTATAAGACCTAGCACAGAGTGGTTGTCCAATGGCGTTAAGTAAGAGAAGAGAAGATGGGAGAAATGGGTGAAGAGGATGGTGTATTTAAGAATGCATGTGGCCTGAATTTGCTGTGAGAATTTATAAGGAGATAATGGTGCCTAGCACATAATATTCAATGATTCATAAATTTTCTCTATCAAAAATACATCTTTTGAATGAAAATTCCAGTTTCGCAAACTTCAAATGGACTTTCTTTATTCAGCAAACTTTGGGAAAAGAAAGCTTTGTCTTTTCTTTCTCCTGGGGACCTACGAACAGCTGAGCAGCAACTGGAGGGGCTCATGGTCATGTTCCCTTCAGTCGTCAGGAATGGACACAATGAACAGGACAGAATGCCAGCAACTTCCTGCCCCAAAGCAATGATACTGATCTTAGAGAAGTCACTCAGTGTGAGTGCTCAGACTACTGGCTTTTTCAAAGTCCAGTTCTGTCCCTGGCTGTGTGGCTTCAGGCTAGTGATTTAGCAACTCTGTTAATCTGTCTTCTCTACAGAGCAGAAACAGTAACCTCCTCAGGGGGTTATTGTGAGGAGTGTGTAAATCATTATAAAAAACTTAAAACAGTACTGGCAGAGAGTAAGCATGATGGATTTTAGCTAAAACTGTTTCCTGTGTTGCGTGTGTGTGTGCACACATGCTCACATGCCTACTGTGTGTTTATGCAATGTCATTAGTGGATGAAGATTTTTCTGGCACAAACAAATTATTATTCAATAAGTTAAGTTTAAGACTTCAGTTTTAAAATTTTGAATCCTGAGTAAGCTTGTCTTCTTGAATTTCCTATGTCTTTTTTTTAAGGTAGAAAATCAGTGTTGTGAAAGGAAAATGGAAAACAAAATTACCAAATTCTGTTAGAGAAAATTCTTGACCCCTGAAATCCTGGATAAACCTTGGAACTTCACTCCAGTGCCAACCTTATCAAGTGGGGCATGACTGTGCAAAAAAGAATGACAAAAAGACTAGAAGAGAATGAGAATAGTTCTAGGAAAAGCTGAGTAAGAGAAGATTCCGGGAAACTGGAAACAATCAGAAAAATAAATAGGTCTAGGTTAACTAATTGTTAATTGGTTACTTCCCAAGTGCCAAGTAGTATTTCAAGTGCTTTATGTGCATTAAACTCATTTAATGCTTTCATCTATTTTAGGAAATGGATATCCTTATTATTTTCATTTTACACATAAAGAAACCAAGGCAGAGGGGGTAATATAGTTTGTCCAATGATCACATAACTTTCAAAGAAGCTCTTCATTTAAAGGCTCAATAAAACAGATGAGTTGATAGATGTATGACTCATTTAGAGTTGGAAAGGGGACAAATGAGGCTAGAGGTGGGATCCGAGTTTACGTGGAATTATAATGATGTTATTGAGGTTTTAAATTCTAAAAACCTTTGTATCATTTTAGAATGTAATTCTTAACTCTGATCTCTGTTTTACCCACCCCAACAAAAAAACTAATCAGACTGTGCTAGAGAATACATCATAAAAAATAAGCAACAATGACTTCTTTTGTTTGGGTGAAAAACAGTCTCAAGCTTGAGAGTAGGCAGTTCTGCCATCATTGTAATAACTTTTTGTTACTCAACCCTGCTTGTCTTTTCCTTCCACCTTGCCCCAAGGACCATACTTCTAGTGATGATAAAAAAAGGATATTAACATAGTAAGAGAAAAATAATACAAAGGTTAGGGGCTAGCTATAGATGGTAATTCCTCGGACACTATAAAATCGTTGTTTATATGGTTTGCAACCAGGAAAATGTTAATTAAACCATCATTTTCCAACTCCTCTTGCAAGTGCAAATCCAATACAATTCTTCAGTGGGGCACAGTAAAAAGAAAATGCATAGGCATTTGAAAAAGCTCACCCATTTAGATTTAATTACATACATAACTGGTGTCCTTCCAAGTGTGAAAATGCTGTAACCAGTAAGTCAGACAATAAAATGCTATCTGAGCAGAACAGATTGATAGAGAAGATGTGTTAGCAATCAAAATTCCCTGACTTGCACTGGGTATTTTTACCCAGAAAAGTTTTTAAATGCAAGAGCAAATCCTGCTCTTTGAATCTTGCCTTCTTTTGAACTCTTAGGTCAGTCATGTTTCCTAAAAGGGTGTTCTTGTGTCATGACTTTGAAGGGAACAAGAGGTTTCCATCTTAAAAATTTTTCTCTGTGCGTTTAAAGGATCACTTGATCTGTGTCTGTGTGTTCGATTTTAATGACCATCTCAGTTGTCTAGTACTGTCTCTTACATGCTTAATTAATAACTACTAAATGAAGCTTAATTCAGTCAAGAGTATTTCACATTAAAGCTTCCTTGAGGTGCACCTAGGAGGAGACTACAAATTTCTGCAAAGCCCCATTTTAAAAAATGTGACATTCAGACTACCAAATATCTTCCCAGTTAGGAGCATTGGGAAAAAAAAAGATTCTTTGTAAAAATAGTAGTGGGATGATTCAGTCATTGCCAAGGATTATGGTCTTTATGAAACACATTTTTCAATTTGCCTTGGATTGAAATTTCTTGTGATTGACCAACTTGGAGTAAGAAAGTTGGGAAGGTTGGAGTCTTGAGTCTTGTTATCTTTTGGGCATACCTTTGCCAAGTGGAATTGCTGGGGGTATGGACTCACCACATTTTTAATGCTCCCATTTGGAATAAAATTAAATGAAAAAAATGTTCCCTTTTTAAGAAAACCTTGTGAAAATAAAACATTAGGACACATTACAGCTGCTGGTCAACCACGTTAAAGGCACAATCTGATTTCTGCAGACACTTTCCTAAGGAAAAGAGCCAGGGGCTGGGCAACTTCCTCATTTTTGCGCACATATGAAAATGAGAATGTAACTGAACTTCAGATTACAAAACCACCCATGGTTACAAGTAAGGACATAAAAAGTAAATAAATAAAAACGAGTCTTTTACTTTATCATTAAATTATAATCTTCTTGATTTTTTTTTCATTGACTGATTCGGAAAGCAAAATTGCTCTTTCTGAGTTGAAATACTTCCTTTCTCACCTTCCTTTCTCCATCACAATATAAAGCTAACTTTAAGTGATTTTGGTTAGACTATTATTATTTTTTTTGTTCCTTTTATTTGTTTGGGAGTTCTAGGCTCTGCTAGGAAAGCTGGCATACGGCAGGGTGAAATAGGCAAAGCCTACTGAACGATTCAAACAAGATCCATCCCCTCATTCTCCCTCGCTGTGGATTTGGAGTCTGGATCTGGCTCCTGCTCTTGTTTCTCTCTATTTTTATCAGCTAATAATTATACATCTGCTCCAATGGCTACAACTTTCGCTGAAGAAATAAGTAAGAATTCCTTCTTTCCCAAAACATGCTAAATAATGCAAGTCCATTGAAAGTTTTTGAAACAGGAGCTTTTATTCAATACTCAGACTTAGGTCCTTTGATTTTGACACTCATTACTCATATAAAAAGATCATATTACTTCAGCATGCTGTTCCTTCTTTCTTTCTCTTTAAAAAAAATCATTTCCCACTTGTTTGGCTCTTTCTAGCTTCTCTAACAAGTATTTACTCTTGTCCCATGCATGCTGGGCTGCGCCGAAGTTAATAGAACTGCTTAGTAAAACCCAGTGAATCTAGACACAAGAACATCTCACACAGAAGAGAATGCTTTTCACATAAACATACTTTTAAGAAATAAATTTATAAAAGATTGCCCAATGTGGGTTAGAATTCATCATTTGGTCAAGACACTAGATTTAGAACTACATTTTGCAAGCCTCTTATTTTTGTACTTGCAAAGGGCTCTTTACACAAGTTTACTTAAATTGACATTTTCTGCTTTAAATAAATGTAGTTTTTATAAACCTGACACAATGCAGCAAATATAAATTGTACTAACCTTAGTATATTGAAACTTCAAGTTGGTGAGTGGGACAGGTAAGTCTGACGTGCCTGAGGACGACATTTCTGGTTCAGCTCCTGAAATACAGGTGACGGGCTCAGCGATTTAGTTCTGATAGAGCACTTGGCTTTATTTGTTCCTTTTTATCTGCAAGGGCTAAGGTTTATTTGCATACTGGGATATGATTGGATGAACAACCTCCAAGCAAAAAGAAAATGACACTACTTATTTGTAACACCTAGTGCAGGAAGCCCTTGACTTTAAAGTTAAATCCTTAAGAAACCAGTGCTCCAGCACCGAAGCAGCATCTGGAGACAGGGCACTATTTGCAGACGAATTAATTTACAAAGTTGAAACCTGTGATAAGGGTTTGCAGCGCAGCTGTTCTGGCCACTAAGGCCAGTTATTATTTTTCTGGCTTCTCATGCTTTTTATGCTCTTGTGAAACTTTCTGTTCTCTGACAGACTGGGAATCAGAGAGAATCTGAGCATTGAGAGTCTAAATAGGCACTTGTTCTCAGTATAAGCTGGTGCGGAGAGGACCTTGGCCAGGTATCTTCAGGTCACTGCTATGAGGGGGAAAGGGGAATGTTTGGGGAAGAAAGGCCCTCTACCTCAACTCAGCTTTAAAAAATCGTGGCAATTGAGTGTATTTTAAGTGCTGGGTAAGTAGACCTACTGTCATTTCTGAAGCTCTAAACACTCTTTATAAATGGGAAGAGAAAATTCAGCTGGAGTTTTCAGGAACTCTGTGTGCACTGTCACACACAGTCACCACAGTAGCAATGTGACAATAACTAGCATTTGTTAAAACTCATTTAAAATGAAAGTAACCTCTGGTTTTGGAAGTTGGATGTATTTATCATTAACGTGGGCAATTATACAAAGTGAATTTTAAGAGGACTCTCAAAGTAACTCAAGTTCTTAAAAATTAAATTAATATTTCAAGCTGGGAACATTCAAAAAAACAAATTTTAACTGCACTGCTCCCACTTAAAGTACAATACTTCATTGTATTGAAGCTCTAGCAAAAGTTACAGTAGGAACAGATAGAAAACTTTGGATGCTCTTAATTCTTATTACTAAGAATTAAGAACAGTTTTTTTTCCCTAGAGATTCAGAGAGGGGAACCTGAAGATTCATTGAATAGTTATGCCACACCAGGTCCTGGAGCCTTGCTTTCTCTTTCCATTCTTTTTTGGTTCCCCATTTTATAGTCAGAGGGAGGGTAATTGGCTTGCTTATGATCACAGATCAGGCATGTGCAAGACAAAAATTGCATTTCCCAGAAAATTGGCTGTTTTAGTTCTCAAAGAGAATAGTTGCTCTCACGGGCACTTAAACTTAGCCTTTAACTCATCTAAAGACAGGGGTCAGCAAAGTTTTTCTGCAGAGGGACGGACAATGTCTTTTGCTTTCTAGGCCTGATGGTGTGTGTTGTAACCTACTTCGACTCTGTAGGAAAGAAACTGTGGACAATAGACACATTAATGGCTGGAGGTGTTTTCCAATACAGTTTCATTTACAAAACAGGAGGTAGGCCAGATTGGCTCATGGTCCAGTCCCCTAGATACTAACGCAACTATTTCCAAAGTCCTTACCTCCCTTGTGCCTCGTGCTTGAAGACCAGACAGAAACTTCTCTGTCATTTCAACATTTCTCTCTGTCTCTGTCTCCCACCCCTTCCTCTGTTGCTCTCAATTTCTTTTTTTCCCCTCCTCTCCCTCTGTCTTTGGAAAATTGAATTGTTTTCTCTTTTAAAAATGTGTTTTGAGTTAAATACACAATTACACAACAGCTGTTACATAACTCGTGGGTTGGTGCTCCAGCCATGCCCAGACAGCTGTGTTTTGCCGCTTCCTTCTGCGCACAGCGCAACAGTTGTTTGTGGATTCAAATCCTGGTTTATTTGATGTCCAGGCAGTGAAAGCTCAAAGCTTTATTCCACACTCGGCATGTCATCTTACTACTCACAGGCTCATCCTTGATCATATTTTATTGAATAATTACATAAGAACAGGTCCTTTTATACCAGACATTACTGAATGTAGGTAAAAGGAGCAGCTTTGGGAACAGGTTGCCACACCTGCCCTTTTAATTTTAACAAATATTTACTAAGTATTATTAATGGGTAACCCATTGTGATTAGAGTATCAGGAACTCTTGAACCTTAATCTTGCTCGAAGGGCAGATCTTTGCTGCCCAGAACTCACAGGACCTGATATCTCTGTGTTTGAGGTACGCTTTGTCCTGCCCCTAGAAGTTGTCCTGCCCCTTGAAGAATAGTATATTCCTGGGATTGGCTGTGTGGATAAAAGGCTTTATCAGACCTCTTCACTCCCTTTCAGAAGGAAAATGGCTTTGGTGGAGCACAGTAGCTAAGGAGGTGCACCTCAAGGTTGGACCCAGGCTTGTGTATTTTGACAGCATGCCAGTATTATGCAGCAAAGGAGGGGCTGGGACATTAACCTGGAGCTAATAGATAAAAGATGTTTAACCTTCCTTTCCTTCTTAGGAAGTGAAAGCATAGTTTATTCTTCCCCTGACTCTGACTTCTAGTGCTTTTTGAAAACTGTCGTTATACCAGGAAACGTAGAGACCGTGACTTCACTGCTGAAAAGACTGTCTCCTCTCATGATGCGTCTCCCCAGAACTCCATTCGTGTCTCACTCACCGAAAAGACAGTGGAGACTGACCTTCTCCCACCTGTATGACTAACTGAAACAAAACCACACAAATGTGTTAACAAACTTAATTGTGTGGTGAAATAAAAAGAGCTTCTTTTCACATTTTCTATTTCAAAATTCAGGATCAATCTGCTGGAGCTAAACTTCTTTTGCTTAGTGACACTACCCTCTCCAGCTCTTCAGTGTTGCTGCAGGCATGGCTGGGTGAGTCTGCAGGGTGGGTAACCTGGCCATGGGTACATCCCTTTGCTTTCAATCATGGCAATTTCAGTAGATGCTGCATTGTTTGTACGCCTGCTTAGGTTTTAGTAATTTGGAAAATGTGGATCTCGTGTGCAGTGAGAGGTACTGCAGTTGGACGGCAAGCTGGTGTTACAAATGGAGGCAAAAGGCAGCATTGCAGTTTATGAACACAGGTGTCTGTGGGCTAATTTCTGTTGATCTGCCCTTCTTCTCTACTTTAGCAGTATTTCCTCACCTCTAATTTCTCCTGCTTCTCACATATTTTATCATTGTTTTCTCTTCGTCTTTCATTGTTTAGCTATGGCAGATGGCCCTCCAATCTGATACAATTAGGACATGAATTAGTGGGGTTGCTAAAGACACAGTTGCTTATTTTAGTTTAAATAAATTTTTGCTAAAATGTATGGGCCAAAGCCCTTTCTCAGAACTGATATGCTGCTAGAGTTTGAAATAACCTCGCATAAACAGTGTTCACAGGGTGTTTGTCTCCTCGAAGTGGTGAGAGAAATTAAAGATGCCAAAAGCATCTTTGAGACAGTCTGAATGTAGACAACTTGGAGATTTTTACAATTTCCCCCCTATTCTCTAATCATTGTTTCATGCACAGATTACACAGCAAGGTGCTTCACAACTTGACAAGATTTACACGGTACTCAGTTCAGTTTGTATAGAAATAACTCTCCCTTTCCTCCTAATTAATCTACAATTTAGATAGCATTAAGTCAATCATGGCATTGAAATACAAGGTTCCTGGGAAGGATCAAGGTCTGGAGCAGAGACTTGACTATTGTAAGCAGAGGACACTGTCCTAAGCTGAGCCATAGACATGAGTATCAGTACTAATGATTTATGGCTTTTTATTTAATTTTTATTTTGAAAAAACTTTTAAAGTTAAATATACTATATTTAGAAAACTATGTACCTCTAAGTACTCATAAAATGAGCAAAAGGAAATAGCCACCCCCTGCTTAAAGCATATCAGCATCCCATACCCATTATGCATGTCCTCCCCATCACTATCCTTCTTTCTCACCCCAAATTACCTACATCCTAACTTCTAATGCCACACACTCTTTTTCTCTAATTTTGAACTTGACATAAACAAATCATGCAATCAGAATATCAGGATATTACAAAGGGAATTCAGAGGCACACGTTAATCTAGCAAGGGAATTAAATTGTGGTTGAAGATAAAGAAAGTTTCACAGAGAGGTCTCCCCAGTCAAATACACCCCAGTAAACATAAGTAATAAGTGCAAAATAAGTAGCAACAAGTCAGCATTTTCATGAGCGGGGGAGGCACTTTTTCACCCCATTCTCAGTCCATGTTAGAGTGCAGAGTGCTGCAGGCGCTGTTAGAGTGCAACACCCTTATCCTACAGTGCTGGTCAGAGCTTAATCGCACTTGACAGGTTGTATCAAAATATCATAAATGTTCAGACTCTTAATCCAGTTATTCTACTTTTAGAAATTGACGTTAAAGAAATAATCAAACATATATGTTATGAACCAGTACCTTTAATATGTTATTTATAAAACAGAAAAAAATGGTTAGGTAAATCATGATTTAGGGAAAAAATGTTAACAAATACTTGAGGAAGGACTTGTTAAATCATTGTGATATACAGTCAATTTTTTTTAAAGCAGCTCATAAAACTGTGTATAGTCATGCTAGTAAATTCTGCCCCACTCTTTCTATTTGGCCAAAATCTGCCATTTGGCTTTGACCTCAGCCTTAGCATTTAGAAAGTGAAATAACTGAATTTTGACTTTGGTATCATTTATGGCATCCTGAATTTTCATATGATCAGATTTAATGTGATAGCCACAATTATACATTTTTATAAATATGTTTATTGGTTTTAGAGAGAAAGGAAGGGGACAGGAGATGAGAGAGAGAGAGAGACATTGATGTGAGAGAGAAACTTTAATTGGTTGTTTCCCACATATACTTCAAACAGTGATCAAAATTGTACCCTAGGTACGTGCCCTGACTGGGAATGGGCCTCCCAACCTTTTGGTGCACAGGGGGACACTCCGGCTAACTGAGCCACACCGGCCAAGGCATCTCGATAATATTTTACATAATTTCCTCAGGCCGAATAATGGCCACCAAAGATGACCCTGGAAACTGTGCATGTTACTTTATATGGCAAGGAAAGGTTTGCAGTTGTGATTAAATTAAGGGTTTTGAGACGAGAGATTATCCTAGATCAGTGTTTTTCAACCTTTTTCATATCGTGACACATATCAACTAATGACTAAAATTCTGTGGCACAACCAAAAAATATATTTTTTGCTGATCTGGAAGAAATAGGTATAATTTTGATTCATTCACACAGGAGAGCTATTGCTGTATTGGCCATTGTCATTTTTTTTAAGTTTGACTATTGCTTCTCAGCCTTTTGGCTAATATCATGTGTATTTGACAATCTAAGAAAAAAAGGCCAGTGTCCCTGACTAAGTAATCAGGTATTGCATGTTTTAAAAATTCTTGCAGCTCACTGGTTAAAAATCACTTTCCTACATTATCAGGGTGGGCCATCAATGCAATCATCAGAGTCCCCATTAGAGGGAAGCAAAAGAGATTTGACTAAAGGGAAGCAGAAAAAAAATGAGAACACTGAAGCTGCTAGTTTTGACCATGATGGAACAGGTCTGGAGCCAAGGAAAGCAAGAAATACAGCTCTGAAAGCTGGAGAATATAAGAAAATGGATTTTTTCCTAGGGCTTCTGGAGGGAGCAGGTCCTGCCCATCCCTTAGACATTAGCCAGTGAAACTGACTTCAGACCTCTGCACAGGTTGATAGTTACGAACCAGTCGATGGAGATGTAAAGTACAGTGTAGGAAATGTAGTCAGCATTATGGTAATAACTAGGTATGGTGCCAGGTGGGTGCTGGAAATATCTGGTGGAATACTTTGTAAAGGATATAATAATTATCTAACAACTATGTTGCATCCCTGTAACTAATGCAAAATAATATTCAAAGTAAACCATGATGGACAAAATAACTTTTAAAAAATTTAATGGAACAAATATGTACTTTTAAGCCACCAAGTTTATGGTAATTTCTTAAAAGAGCCATGAGAACTGAATATACTAATCAATAAAAACTCAAGTTCAGAGATGTCAAAAGTACCAGCTGTTCTTAATTACACACCAGCCATTTTGCATCTTGTGCAAACTTGTTGTTAATATCTAAATATTCATGTTCAGGTGGAGGAAGACTTAGACCTTTACCTTGGAATAAAACTCCTCAGGCATTTGACATCTTGAAAATCTTCCAGTTTCAGTTGCTGTATAAATGGGTATTTATTCAGTTGCGAAAGTTAAATGCAATAGGTAGTGACATTGTGAAAGCTACTCATTTTTAAAATAATCATTTTATTTGGACAATGTCAAGCTTGGTTTGCATTTACTTGGTTGGATTTGTCCCCACATTTTAAGGTCACACATGTATACCCAGAGCTATAATCACAACCCAAATTGATCTTCCAGGCACTGGCTTTACATTCCAGCTGCTTCGGTCCCTGAACTACATGGCATACTTATGTAGCTGGACTTACAAACTTGAGAGCCTGCATGTTTGTTTCATGTGGACCATGCAGATTCTGCACTGCATCATAGACTAACCTATTTTTGTCATTTAGTCCATCTAGTTTTCACTCAATGAACAACCTAGTCCCTTAAGTTTGTATTGTAAGACTCTGTTTCCTTCATTCTGCTTCCTTTAGGTTTGTTCTTCTGTTCTTTTTACCATTTCTTGATACTTAGATCATTTGATTTTCTGTCTTTCTTCTTTCATTTCAAGCTCTAAATTTCCCTCTAAAGAAATCTTTAGCATGAGGTACCATTTGAATATAGTATTTTCACTTACATTCAGTTAAAAACACTTTCTAATTTTCATTAGGTTTCCTACCTTGGCTCATGGATCATTTTGATGTGTATTTTTAAATTTCCCTATTGGTAAGCAATAAAAGCTCTCAAGCCTTGTAACTTGCATTAATACAGCTATATTTGTATGTTATTACAAATTTAGCTTTGCTGTATCTTCTCAATGAATCAAATTATCATTGTTGTTAACTGTCCCTGTTTATTTCTATGCTTTTGCCTTAATGTATCTTTTGTCTAATAAATTATACCTACAGTAACTTCTTTGTATTGGAATTTGCTCAATATATCTTTTTCCACATTCTTCTTTTCAAGCTCTATATATGTTTCATATGTGTCTTTAAATGACACATAGTCAGATTTTAATATTTATTTATTCAGTCTGACAAATTTTGTCTTTTAATTAGGTTATTTACTTTATTGCCATCTAATATAATGTATTGATATATTTATGTATAAAAATTCTACCATCTTATTAAATATTTTATTTGTTTTAATGGTTTCATTTTTCTGTCCTTTCTTATCTTTTAACATTGATTTTAGATTAATTAAGATTTTAATTTTAAAATTAAACTAAACTAAAGTTTAATTTTGCATGTTGTGTAAATAAATTTTAACTAATTTAAATTTTTATTTTCTCTATTAGCTTGGAAAATATATGTTGCTTTAATTGTTATTTTAATGGTGGTTGTAAAAATTACATAAATTTTTTTCACTTAAAGAAATTTAGAATGAATTGGTACTTTTACAGTTTTCCTCAGCTGATCCAAAAACCTTTGAACACCTTAAACTCCACCTACACATCTCCCAACGCACATGTCATTATTGGTAGATTTTTACTTAACTGTCTGTGCGCATGTTAGTATTACTGAATGTTCCACTTGCCACCCCAGATCCATTTTATCCTTTTGCCTCATGACCTGGGCTCTGTTGCTCTCCGGCTTTTGGTTTGGTTCAACCAGTAAGACAGGGAGGGAGGTGCTGATAGGAGACTGGAGTGTGAGAGAGAAAGGCCGGGATACTTCTTCCCTTTCTTCTTTCCTGTCTCACTTGCATTTTGGGAGGGTTTTGAGAGCTGCATCTTTCCCCAGTGACTGCAGGCCCTGTTGCGATGCGTGTTCCTCACTGCAGTGTTGGTTCCTGCAACTCCCAGTACTCACTGGACTCCTCAGGCTTCCAGGAGTGGTAACAACCTGGGCAAGCTCTGGGTTCTTTAGAGCCCCTTATGGCTTGCCCACACTTCTGTAAAAATTTCCTTCATTAAATCATCTCAAAATTTTAGCCAAGCATGCCTTCTGTTTTTTGTTGTGACCTTGATGGTATTCCTTTAGAATTCCAGAGGTTTCTTTTTGGAGAAGAGGTTTTCTATGTTTAGTTATGTATAATAATGTAGTAAGTACTAGTAAACCACTACGCACTAAAGTACTTTGAAAATAACCTACATGTACACTTACGCTCCTTCATCCCTTTGCTCTGCTCCCTTTCTCGCACCTAAATAAGCCAGTTATGAAGCCTGTCTTATTGTCTTGATTGACTTCCATTGTTATTTCTATGTATTCAAGAAGTGATAGGCACATACAAGTGTGTGTATACATTTTAGTAATTTCTAACATAAAAATGGACCTACTTTTTTGAGTTTTTTATTTTTATTTTTAATTTTATTTTTAGTATATTTTATTGATTATGCTATTACAGTTGTCCCATTTTTTCTCTCCCCTTTCTCCCCCTCTGTCCTGCATACCTCCTCCCTCCAGGATCTCCCTCACTGCATTAGTTCATGTCCATGGGTCTTCCATATAAGTACTTTGGCTTCTCCATTTCCTATACTACTCTTAACTTCCCCCTATTTTGTACCTACCAATTATGCCTTTTATTCTCTGTACTTTTTTCCCTCATTCTCCCCACCCCTGCTGATAACCCTCCATGTATCTCCATTCCTGTGATCCTCTTCCTGTTCTAGTTGTTTGTTGTCATTTTACTGTTCATAGTTTTGATCATCTTTTTTAGATAATTTAAACATATACGATAAAATTCATTCATACTGTTGCATGTCACAGTAATTTCTTTAGTTTGCTGTGTAGTACACCTTTCTGATAATAATCTATTTACCTGGTCTTTCAATAATGAGTTCTAGGGCTTTGCTACTGTAAATAATACTTCAATAAACATCTCTCTCTATATTTCTCTTGGCTCTACAATTGGAAACAAATCTGATAGTTGTTAAAAGGATAATGAATCTTATATTTTGGGATATAATGACAAAGTGGTCAAGTCAATTTTCAGGTCTACCTTCAATGGGAAAATGACCCTGCAACATTCCATAGTGGCATACTTTTTAACTGCTATTAATCAAAGATATGCAAAACAGCATCTTGTTGCAATCTTGATTTATTTGTCTTTGATCACTAGTTATACTGCATACTTCATCACATGTTTATGGATTAGTTTTGTTTTGTAAAAACTGTATTTACATGTTTTGCACAGGTTTATTAGGTTATCTGTACATTTTTAATTGTTTGTGATGTTTTTAAATCTCCTGATTCTAAACTTTAGTAGTATTATAATGTTTTCTCTCAATTTGTAATGTATTTATTTCACTTTACTTGTAGAATTTTTTAAATGGGAAAAATGTTTTTAATTTTTTTTTTGTACACAGTAATGTCTCACTTTGGAGAATTTGTAACAAATTAACCAAATGGGAGTCCCCTGTTTATTTATGGAACACCATGGTTCTTCTTTTTTTCTCGTTTAAACTTCTTTACAAGTTATTGATTGACGATTCACTTTCTTTTTTTTTTCTTGATAAGGTAAATTTTATTTTATTTTTATTTTATTTATTTATTTATTTCCATTTAAAACATTTTTATTTAGTTATTTTTCAAGTACAGTTTTCTGTTTATTTCTCCCATCCCATCCCACCCCTCCCCTATGCACCCCACCTCCCTCCCATTTCCACCTCCCTTAGCTATCGTCCCTGTGTCCTTTATACTTGTTCCTCTAAATCCCTCCCATTTTTTCCCCTTAAATTCCCTCCCCTCTCCCCTCTGGTCACCGTCCCCCTGTTCTCTTTTTCAGTGTATTTGTTTTTATTTTGCTTGCTTGTCTGTTTTGTTGTTTAGCTTCCTGTTAAAGGTGAGATCATATGGTATTTGTCTTTCAACCCCTGGCTTATTTCACTCAGCATAATGCTTTCCAGTTTTATCTATGTTGTTGCAAAGGGTAGTAGTTCCTTCTTTCGCTCTGCTGCATAGAATTCCATTGTGTACATGTACCACAATTTTTTGATCCATTCATTTACTGAAGGGCACCTAGGTTGCTTCCAACTCTTGGCTATTGTAAATTGTGCTTCTATAAACATTGTGGTGCATAGGTTCTTTGAAATTGGTGTTTTGGGGTTCTTAGGATATAATCCTAGCAGTGGAATTGCTGGGTCAAAAGGCAGGTCGATTTTTATTTTTCTGAGAAAATTCCATACTGTTTTCCATAATGGTTGTACCAGTCTGCAATCCCACCAACAGTGAACTAAGGTCCCCTTTTCCCTACAACCTCTCCAACATTTGTTGTTGGTTGTTTTGCTTATGATAGCCATCCTGACCGGTGTAAAGTGATATCTCATTGTGGTTTTAATTTGCATCTCTCTGATAGCTAGCGATATTGAGCATTTCTTCATGTGTCTCTGGATCTTCTGTATGTCCTCTTTGGGGAAGTGTCTGTTTAAGTCTTTTTCCCATTTTTTAATTGGGTTGGTTGTTTTCTTAGAGTGGAGTCTTGTAAGTTCTTTGTATATTTTGGAGATTAAACCTTTGTCTGAGGTATCATTGGCAAATATGTTTTCCCATACAGTTGGTTGTCTTTTTAATTTAATACTGTTTTCTTTAGCCATGCAGAAGCTTTTTATTTTGATGAGATCCCATTTGTTTATTCTTTCCTTTATATCCCTTGCTCTAGGGGACATATTGGTAAAAATGTTGCTGGGTGAAATATCTGATATTTTCCTGCCAGTGTTCTCCTCTAGGACTTTAATGGTTTCAAGGCTTATATTTAAGTCTTTTATCCACCTTGAATTTATTTTGGTGTATGATGTAAGTTGGTGCTCAGGTTTCATTTTTTTTGCACGTAGCTGTCCAGTTCTCCCAATACCATTTGTTGAAGAGGCTATCTTTACTCCATTTTATGTTGGTGCTCCCTCTTTCAAATATTAATTGACCATAGACACTTGGGTTTATTTATTGGCACTCTGTTCTGTTCCATTGGTCTATGTGCCTGTTTTTATGCCAGTACCAGGCTGTTTTGATTACAGTGGCCTTGTAATACAATTTGATATCAGGTATTGTGATTCCTCCTACTCTGTTCTTCTTTCTCAAAATAGCAGCTGCTATTCGGGCTCATTTATGGTTTTGTATAAATTTTTGAAGTGTTTGTTCTATGTCTGTGAAATATGCCATTGGTACTTTAATAGGTATTGCATTGAATCTGTAAATTGCTTTGGGTAGTATGGACATTTTGATGATGTTAATTCTTCCAATCCATGAACAAGGTATATGTTTCCATTTGTTTGTGTCTTCCTTGATTTCTTTCTTCAGTGTTGTGTAGTATTCTGCATACAGGTCTTTTACCTCCTTAGTTAGGTTTATTCCCAGATATTTTATTTTTGTTTTTGCTATATCGAATGGGATTTTTTCCTTGATTTCTGCTTCTGCTGTTTCATTGTTGGTATACAAAAATGCCTTTGATTTCTGGATATTGACTTTGTAACCCTCTGTTTTGCCAAATTCATTCATTATTTTGAGCAGGTTTTTGGGTAGAGTCTATAGGATTTTCCATGTACACTCTCATGTCATCTGTAAACAGTGACAGTTTTGTTTCCTCCTTTCCTATTTGGATGCCTTTTATTTCCTTTTCTTGCCTGATCGCTGTGGCTAAAATTTCCAGTACTATATTGAGTAGAAGTATTGGGAAAATACTTCTAAATGCTAAATACTTCTAAATACTAAATGGTAAAAATGTTCTTAATTTTAATACTATATATTTATTAATGTTTTATTTTTACAGTCAATACTTTGTGTGCCTTTCTAAAGAAAACTATACTGGTATCAAAGATCAAACATATTTTGTCAATTTCTCCTGGAAAGAGCTTAGAAATTTTATTTTTCCCTTTGAAGCTCATTTAGAAATATTTTTTGTGTGTGGTGTGAAGCAAAGTTTAGTTGTGTGCTCTAGTATGAGCTAGTAGCTCATACTAGCTCAGGAATCCTGGCTGTTAATTTTTCAGGACTTTGAGAGGCAGACAACTTTAGTTTCTTGATCTCAACAATGGATGAAGCATTTGCATCATAGGAAGTCAAATGCTACACACCAGGGCTCTTTACTTTGTTTTTTACAGAGGTTGTGTCTATCAGCACACTATTGTGTAGCACTACTGTTAATCTAACTAAATACAGATACTAAAAAGTTTGTGTCTGATAATTCCAATATCCAAAGCTTCTACATTAAAAAATATATTTTGTTCGTTGTTTCTTCTGACTTTTGTTCATGTTGTCTGTTCGTCTGACTCTGGTAGACATTATCTGCTAGGTTTGAATTTAAAATATTTTTGTAGACATTATGGGATACCTATGGTAACGTTCTGTTCTTCCAAAGAGTATGTGTATTTGCTATTGCCAGGCTCCTGGTATGTCCAGGTCTTCCAGAACAACTATAGTATCCTGGGGTCAAAGTGAGGCTTTTATCAGGATGACCCTTCCCTTCTCTACATGCTCTGGGCTAATGACCATGAAGACCATGATGTTGTCAAATGTGTAGCAGAGCCTCTCAGATGTTCATGTATATGCAATGAGAAATCGCCCTGAAAATGAAAATTGTCCAAACACTGGAAGAAAAGTCCTTTCTTCCCAGGACTTTTATCCAGCCTCACTATCTGGTTAGCAATTTTATGCTTTAAAGAGATTTGTTTAAATAAACGTTTTTCTAGATATTCTAGTTGTTCTTCAATGGAAGGTTCAGTTCAAATGATTTGTTTTGCCATTTCCAGAATCAAAGATTGAGGAAACACCGTCAATTTTCTTAGTGAAATTTTCTTGGTTGAACATTTAGGTTAAATGATAAGTCTATGCTGGCAGCTTATTTTTTTCAACCAGTCATTTAGAAGTGCTCTTTTCTCTCTGGTTTTGCTTTTTTTCTGATATTCTCATTTTTACTATGATGTGTCTAAAGGCAAATTTTATGATCTTTTTTGAGATTCATTTTGATATCTAAATCTGAGTTTTATGAGCTCATTAGTTTTGGAGATTGCTGAGTCTTATTTCGGGTAGACATGGAATACCTCCTCATTCCATCCTCTAAATTCTTGAATGGCTGTTTTCTAATTCCCACATTTTTACTTCTCTGCGCTGCACCCCAGAGGATTTTCTCAAATTGCTACTCGACTTAGTCTCAATTCAGCTACTTTAATCTGCTATTTAGAACATGCATTGAGTTTTTATTTTATTTTTTTAAAGATTTTATTTATTTCTTTAGAGGAGAAGGGAAGGAGAGAAGGAGAGAGAGAGAGAGAAATATCAATGTATGGTTGCCTCTTTTGCATCCCCTGCTGGGAACTGGCCTGCAACCCAGGTATGTGCCCTGACTGGGAATTGAACCCAGATCCTTTGGTTCACAAGCCCATGCTCAATCCACTGAGCTACACCAGCCAGGGCTCCATTGAGTTTTTAATTTCAAGGACTTTTTTTTCTTTCTGGAGCTTTACTTGTTTGTTTTTAAAATTATGCTCTTTTTGGTACTGTGTTGATTTTTAAATAAGAGTAATAGTCTCAAATTATTATTTAACTAAAGAATTCAACAGAACCACAGACATATTATATCTTTATGCATAAATGGTGCAAAAGAAAGCTTAAAATTTTCTTGGACTAAGAATGAAACCTCAAAATAATATGTCGATCTAAATAGTGCTACTTGAGTAAATCACATAGAAGTTCATTGAAGTTGCATTTCACAATACACAGCAGCAATCTCCAAAATTAGAATGTTTTAAAAGGCTCATTTGCATCAACAATTCTTCCAAAAATGTGTTATGAAGTAGAGCAGAATTATTCATTTTTATAAGTCTCCATACTGCAAAGGAAAATCATACTGAGATGTTTTTGTGAAAGTTCTCAATTCACTACTTTATCAGAACTAAATTTAAGACATGAAATTATGTCTTTGCTCTTTACTGTAAGGGAAGAAGGAACACTTTATTGTTATCTTTCTGATATTTTTTTCATCAGCATTTGGGAAAGACAACAGTTTTTAGTCTATAAAATGGAACACAAAAAGTATGAGCCTGTGCTTATGAAATCTCAGCAAAGGAAAAAATGTCCACACTCACAGCCTAAGCAAAGGAGCTGCGACCCTGCTGTTGCCTCCCTACCCAGTGACTCAGAGGGCATCTTTTTTTCTATTACATTCTGAGGGAGTATAAGCCATTCCAAGTGTGGAGTCTCAGTTCCTACTTCTCCGTGAAATCTTGCCTGCTCTCCTTCCTTGGCTATTGAACACTGTGGTTATCAAGGCTGCAAATTCTCAAGGGCAGGGACAGTTTGTTTGCCTCCCAATTTTTAGTTTCCTCTTTGTTCTTTTGGCTTCTGGAGATTTCTTATGCCTTCTTACTGGGCCAAGTAGGCATTTGATAGTTACTTATTATATTTTTATCTTGCATTTTCAGTTATGCTTCAGAAGAAGGATTTCCCCATGATGTAGCCTGCTATAACGGGTGAAGTCGAAATATTTTTTCCAAAAAGAGCAAGTCACATTATTTTCAAAGTCTAGTTGGTTTATAGGACTGATAAATATTTATGGTTTCTTCATTTTTAGTTTGTACATATTTTTAAAAAGCTTTTTCTTATAAATAATCAATATCAGAAAAACTTTTTTTACTCTTTTATAGAATTTTTGAATTAATTATTACTTACATGTGGTATAATTATAGAAGTGTATGTATATAGAAATATCATTCTGACATTGAAGCCACTATTTTCCAGCTTTTCCCTTTTAGGGAAAGTTTTGGTCAACTCAGGTTAAAGTTACAAAATCATATCAATTTGCTACTGCTCAAGTATTGTCTTGTATGCAGAGTCCCAGGTAGAGACTAAATTCAAGCTAAAATCTCACAGTATTCAGATGGTTTTTAATGTGTCTGGAGTGATCATTGGCTTATCAGGATAATTTTAAAGGAGAGACTAAGATATTTCTGGGAATAACTTTGTAACTAAAGATACAACAGACAAGTAAGCCTGTATGTATAATAATGTTTTGGCTGTCAGTGATGAGGCCTAAATCTGATCATAACTCACCATTTACTATTGAGATTGGCTTCTGGTTGATCACTCCCTCTCTCAAACATTGTACTGTCTCTCATGATAATGATAGAGATAGTGGGCTGAAATTGATTAAAGAAAAAGTCATCAATTAATAAAAAGTCCTTCTTCCATATGCATGGAGATATTGTAGGAGTACTTGATTTACCTCTGCTACTCACATGATATAGAGAAATGTAAAAGGGAAGTGAGGTTTACAAGGTCTGTCTGGAAAAAGTTGAGCCATTATCGATATAACTAGAATGGTTTGTGCAACATCAGTGTAACCTGGTGGCCAAGTAGAGTGGACTGGAATGCTCATTCGTGAACAATAATGAGTTTACTGTACTACTCATTGGGGTAGTAGATGCCATTGAGTGAGCATGTGTACTGTGTGGCCTTGCATTCAGAATGACTGAGTGAGTGGAACAATGAATCTGCCTCAATTGTTTAAATTAAACTTGAACATTCCTCCATGGAAACTATCCTGATGATTCAGAAGGCTGCAGCTATGGGCAGCTGGTGGTTGCAGCTTCATCACGAAAACATGCTTATGCATCACGTCTCCTGCAGAGTTTTTGGTGAAACATCAAATCACCCTGGTGACTCAGCCCTGCCACAGCCCAGATTTGGCACCCTAAGACTTCCGGCTTTTCCCAGAACTAAAATCACCTTTGAAAGGGAAGAGATTTCAGACTGTCAATGAGATTCAGAGAAATACAATAGGGCAGCTGATAGAGACTGGGAGAACTGTGTGAAGTCCCAAGGTACCTACTTTGAAGGGGACTGAGACATCATTGTCCTATGCACAATGTTTCTTGTATCTTCTTCAATAAATCTGAAATTTTTCAGATTACATGGCTGACCTGGACAGAACTTGTATTCTCCCCACAGTAGTTTAGAGGC
Organism: Artibeus jamaicensis; assembly: GCF_021234435.1. Classification (NCBI taxonomy): domain Eukaryota; kingdom Metazoa; phylum Chordata; class Mammalia; order Chiroptera; family Phyllostomidae; genus Artibeus; species Artibeus jamaicensis. The sequence continues at coordinate 35,100,733 of NW_026522030.1, read as the reverse complement.
ATTAGTGAAGAAAGAAAATGCATAAATACATTATCACTGGGATTTTGGAGACTCCATTGTATCAGCTTGGCAGCAGAGATAGAGGGCCCACAGCAATACCCAGGAGACAGGGTTACCAGAGAGACCAGCTAGGATTTGGGCAGTAGAAGGGCCTCTAAAAAGAGACTGTGACCTTGGCTATAACATCAGCTTTCTTTAGTTGCAGAGTGAGGTGCTCTCAGATGACTGTGGACAGCAAAAGCCTTGGGAAGAAACCTCACTAGGAGGAATGGGTCAAGCAAGGAGAAGCAGATGTCATATAATGCAGGACCTGGAGAGAGCAGGAAAGGAAAGAAATTTGTTGATGGATAAGAAGTTTTATTTTGGAATGACGGGAATGTTTTGGAACTAGATACAGTGGTGGCTGCACCATATTGTGAATGGACTAAATGGCACTGAGGTGTTCACTTTAAAATAATTCATTTTATGTTATGCAACTTCATCTCAATAAATTGCTCAAAAATATAAAGGGGAAGCAGACAGAACCTTCCCCCATTTACATGTGACTACCCAAATAACAGATGATTCTTTGACAAGGGCTGTAGATTTTGCAACATCATGGACACTAAAAGCCTAAGAACCATAGTTTTTATTCCTTTCTAACTGATCCAGGAATGGTTACCCTGGGGAAACATGAGTTTCATGCCACTTAAAATATTTTGTTCCCATGTCCTATTGGTTCAGTCTCAATTCTTAGATATTGGGACAACATAAATAATGATTAGCATGCATTGGATAACACTTCAAGAGTATTATAAAAGGGTAACTTCTGTATGTTTTTCTTGTTACTTCCGATCATTTTCTGAAAACTAAGAGGCAATTTCTCTTACATTTCCCCTCTTTCAAAGACTAAAACAGAGGTAGATATTAATCCAAAATCATTTGTAAATCATCCTGATTAGTTTTGGGAAGTGTTTGTACAACATCCTGATAATCAGGAATTTCTTCCTCTCTGAAGTCAGATGACTACAGCTTTAAAGCAAAGAACAGCAATTTAGAATGTGGGATCTAAACACTTTAAAAACAAAGGGTGGGTGAAAATAGGAAATGGTTTCCCTTAGGTGATAGTCTCATGGTTTGTCTTGGACCCAGATTTCAAAACCTCTCCCCTAAACTATGGGGAAGTGGTTTTCCCAGGATATAACTTTCTAGACAGAAAGAGAAATGGCACATTTATTTTCCTCATGTTCCTGTACCAAACTTATGTCTTAAATAAGTGGGTTATGGATTCCATACATGCATATGGAGTGGGGCAAAAGTAGGTTTACAGTCATTCCCATGGAAAATAATGAAAATAATACAAGAATAAACTCTGTTTCACTTACTCACAACTGTAAACCTGCTTTTGCCCCACCCTGTATAATCTCATTGCATTATCTGCAGACCATCCCAATTTCTTGTTTCTCTAAGAAAATGAACTTTAATAGTTCAAAGTCTTAGAGAGACTTTGAGGAGTTCATTGTGTATTAACTAGTTGATTTTCCATGAGAATGTTTTTCCCCTCTCAAACATGAAGTTAGGTTTCCAATTCAACCCTCAAACTGCAAAATTTCAAGAAACATACAACTGATGCAAAAAATAGTTACTTTAGTTTTTAAGCTACACCCATGTACAGAGATTCTGCTCTGTTCCATGGAATTAAATGACTCATTCCTCACTATTTTACCCCAGGCTAGCACTGTAATGACAATTGACATTATGTAACTATTCTTATTTCTGCTATCATTTCAGTGAAGACCGATGCTACAGAAATGCTTTTTATGTGCCCCATATCTGGGTTGGCACTGATTGTGCATGGCCAAACCCTTTTACCCTAGTACAAACATACAAAGTACATTTGTATAAACTAGGAAATTCATAAAATAGGGTAAATAAAATCATTCTTTGTAAATATAGGATCAAGGGTGGAAAAACCTTAGTTCTTCAGAGTCTTTTTCAGGCATCTGGCTTAGGAAAGGCACTTTGCTTAGTAAATCCATACTAAATCCTGCTGCGTTCTGGATTCATACCATTGCCGTATCCAGCAGCTGGTATACCATTTCATCTGCCTGGAATTCTACACTCCAGTGTCATTCAAAAGCAAACTTTCAAAGAATCACATAAACCAAAGCCAAACAACAACTGACGGTTATTTATAATTGTAACGAAACTGATTATTCTGATCTAAGTACAGTCTAAATTTAAACCGAAAATATAACTAATTTTCCTATTATACAGATGAGAAAACTAAGGTTTGGTGAGGTTGTAATATCCTTAGAGTCCTACTGTCTTTCTAAACCATCATTGCCAATCAATTTAGTCCCTCTGTCCTTTGACTTTGCCACCCCCCACAGAAATGTGTTAGTTTTATCTTGATATCTCTTTTAGTCTAGCTCCTATATATACCCTTACCCATCCTTCCAACAATTTATAAAATGAAAAAAATAGCCTTTTTACTCAGTTTTTTTTTACCAAATGCAATTTTAAAAGTGGTACCTTTCATATAATCCTATCATCCATAATTTTATTTAAGTTTTATACATTTGTAAATGGTTTATTGTTTCCAGACTTTCTGACTAATTGTTTACTTTGAGTTGGTATGGATAAAATACTCATATTATAGTTAAGAACCAGGATTTCCAGCCAGCACCCTTAGTCCAAAGAATTTTCAGAAAGTCTTTAGCTCCATTGTTTGCATTCATGATACTGTGGTCAACTTACTTAATAAAGCAAGAGACTTGGTGTTGCACTTTGGTTAATGTACAAGGGCACTTCTCATGAAACTTTATGTTTATTTGCCTTGAGAGTCAAGTAGACTGTAATCACGTCACTTGGCCAGTATTCTTAATTTGTGGCAGCTTTGTGTCGTTAGTTGTTATCTTAGGTTGACGTAAATTTTTTGTGTAATCATGTTGTCATTTGGCCAACTTTGTTCTCATATTCCAAATAACTAAATATACAGAGGCTTCAGTGACTAAAAATATATTATATTTCCTCTTTTTATCTTTTAGCAAAAGAGAGAGACGATCTCTACACAGCTTTTATAATTCATTCTGAACCTAGGAAACCCTGAAAAAAATGTATAGATCTTTCTTTCAAGCAAATAAGGATTGACAGGTTACTCTCTCCTTTCCACATTTGGAATCATATTCTCTACATCTCTCTTGAGCATGGATTGGACTGGCATTCTTCTGCTATGTAGAAAACTATTACTCCTTGTGATAGAGAGACTGCTACCTATTTGCCAAAATCCATTATCCTCATCCTCCACAATAATAGAATTTAGGCTAGCATGTGTCTGCACAACACAGTTACAGAAGTGATGTGTGCAACTTCTTGGTCCAGGAATTCAGTCATCAAGGATACCTCCTCCATGTTCTTTTTCCCTTTTCTACCAGCATTAAGCTGGATGAAGTGGAAGTTCAGTTCTGGTCATACAAATAGTGACAGTGCCTAAGTGACATCAGGGAGCAGGGCTTCCCTGAAAACTGAAGGTGAACTCATAGGGACCTCTATGGGAAAGAGATGTGGGCCGCTTTTATCTCCAGGACACTGGATTATTGGATTTATAGCAGTTTAGTCTTGCTCTGACACATATACCAGGTCTGTGAGTAGATACCGTTGTAGACTGTCATAAGGGCAGGAGTCATAAGAAGCAATAGAACACCCAGAAAATCTAGTAGTAAAACACACCTTTCACCATTCATTGTTTTTTGATCTTTTAAAGTGGGTTAATGATGTCTACATACATGTGGCATAGGAATTTGTCATTCCACATAAAGTATTTGGTCTTCTGTCTCACATTTTCCACTCTGCTTACTAGATATTAGAGCCCGCTATATTTAGGCACAACTTGATTATCAGTTTAACAGACTACTGACATCAACATTCTCTGGACCTTGTTGTATCTTCTAGTTCAGCTCCAACTTAACATACATGAATTCTGTAACTTCTCTCCATGAGAGTAATCAAGAATATTTAATGAAAAAATATTTAAAAAAATTTTAAATCATTTTTATTGTTGTTCGAATACAGTTGTCTTCATTTTCACACCACCACTTTCCCCCTCCCTTCCCATCCCCACCTCCCACCCTGCATCTTTCCTTTTGCTCTGCAACAGTGAAGATGGGTAGTTGTGATGGAGACCACATGGCCTGCTAAGCCTAGACTATTTACACTCTCACCATTGCAGAAAGTTTGCTGACCTTTGGACTAAGACATTTGGAAAAGTAAAAAAAAAAAAAAAATAGATTGTTTAGTAAAATTTAAAAAAATGAAGTAAAAATTTTACTGAGCAATTTTTTATACTTCATATTTTTTTAAAACTTTACTAAGCAATCTATTTTTTTTTTTTTACTTTTCCAAATGTCTTAGTCTAAAGGTCAGCAAACTTTCTGCAATGGTGAGAGGGTAAATAGTCTAGGCTTAGCAGGCCATATGGTCTCCGTCACAACTACCCATCTTCACTGTTGTAGAGCAGAATCAGCTTTAAATTATACATAAGTGAATGTACGTGACTATGTTTCAATAAAACTTTACTTACAAAAATAGGTAGCAGACTGGATTTGGCGCATAGGTTGTAGTTTGTTAACCTATGTCTTTGTCCATGTACTAACATAGATACTGTGAATAATTATCTCGATACCTTTAGCTACACCCTCCTAAACTGTAATCCCACCCATTCTGACAGTTTTTATTTCCTGTCATGATCTGTTTTCTTCACTTTTGTTGTCAGGTTTCTAAGCACATCTGGGAAAATTTATGCTGAATTGTGCCATTTCACAATTTTATTTGGAATATCTGCTCATTTTTTGTGTTCGCTACCATTCAACACTCTCTCCCATTCCTCTTCTAAACCTGTTACTAATCATCCTAGATAATTACCAAATGTTCTACAAGTGGTTGAGCCAATTTACCAATGAAGCATTTGGTCAGTAAGTACCAGTGAATACTTACTGAAGTATTTCAGTAAGCAGTAACTGTAATCCTCATTGTTTGACATAGTTACCAATATGGCAGACTTTTGAATTTTTGGCATTTTGGGCACAGTGAAACAGGGCCAATGCATTCCACACCTTTGGAGAGTGGACATTCCTAAATGCATAACAATGTCATATCACGGAATTGAGCGGTGTACACATCACGCAGCTATATAGAACAACCACAACCTTAGTATGAAACATCTGTGTGATTTTAACTGAAAATTATTATCATTGCTTGATTATTAATAATTTGAGAATCTTTTCACTTGTTCAATGGGTACTTATATTTTTCATCCATGAGGTATATATTCATGACTTTTACCTGATTTTCAATTTTTGTTATAGTCTGTGTACTTGTCCATTGTCAGTTATACATATTACAAATATCCCCTCTCAATTTGTGACTTGTAGTTTTACTCTTTTTAAGTTGTCTTTGGTGAACAGAAATTTCTTATTTTCCTGATGCCAAAAGTGCCATTTTTCTTTTTATAGTAAATGCTTTTACTGCATTATTTAAGGAGTTATTCCTTGTCCTGAAGCCAGAAAAACTTTCTCTTAGATTATCTTCTGAAAGTTTGACAGTTTTATTTTTCACATTAAAGTTTTACATCTATGTGGAACTGATTTTATCTATGTGTCATTCAGAACTATTTATTGAATAGGTCTTCTTTTGTCCTTCTTTTAATATCATTCATAAATTGCTACAATACATGCATTACCTTTTTGTATTATCTTCAAGTCAACTCTTTGTCCAAATGTATATTTTTTGTTTACACAATATATCCACAATTTCATACTGCTTCTCTATTTTAAAAGTTATCTTATTTTCCATATTTTCACACTGTTTTATAACTATAATAGTTATTTGTGTGTACATTTTTGTAGCATTTTTGTTTATAAATTCCTTATTATTTGGTCAGTTATCTTTTCCCAATGTATTTGATATTACAAAGAATGCTATAATAAGCATTTATGCACATACTTTTTTCTGCTGAATTATAACCTCAAGATATAATTAATCCTAGGAACAACATTACTGAGTAGGAGTAAGGATATTTTATGATTTAAAATACCATAAATTAATATTGCCATACTCAATTCCAAAGCCATGATTTCACAAGTTATTGTGAAGCTAAACAAGTTTTCAACAGTCTAAACAAGTTTTCATCAGTCCGATTCAATTTGCATATCTCTTCATGAGCCGCCCTCCTGCTTATTCTCTTCAGATTGAAATTTTGATGTTTTACATGACGATTTAAATGGGCTCTTTATAGATTATGGGTTTGTACTAGATGCTGCATAACTTAATTCCTTTTTTGAATGAACTAACATCTATTTTAAACCCTTGCTTAGCTTTTTAAAATTTCATCATATTGGAAAAATCACATAAGATTAAGCTTGAACTCTTGAATGGAGGCAGTTGTGCCCTTTTTTAGTTGTATTCTGGCACAGTTATGGCATCATCTCTCTGAAGCCGCTATCACTTATACCTCTGGGAATTGGAGATTGAATTACTGCTCTGCTTGGGGTAACCCACAAAAAACCAGCTTCAAAGATGATGGTTTAAGTTTCTATCCCATTCAAAGCAGTGGTAGGCACAGAAACAGAGCACAGTAAGTCATTCTCATCCTTTTGTGGGCACTCAGCCTAGCTGCATGTCACGTCTGACAGTGCTCAGCTATTAGACGAAGAAACGTCATGTGCTATGTTAGCTAATTACCAACCTTAGCACCTGACTTCTAGACTACAAGAGAGGAGATGCACACTTAGCTGTTTCTTTACATTTTCTATTCACTAGGGTGCAATAAACCAGATGGATTCTCTTTTACAGAACCCCAAGGAGAGCTAAAACATATACTGCTTCTTCATTCATCCATTTTATTAAGAATGCACCCTTTTCACTTGCCCCATGTTATGGTGGAAAGTGTTTTATAGATAACATTTGTAACTCTTCATTCTCCTTCTTCCCTTCCTCTCTCACGCATCTAATAAGTCACTTGTCCATTCTGGATTCATACATTTGGGTTGTTGTGTTTTCTCTGTTTGGGCTCTTATTATCACTCATCTAGAAGATAATTTTAATCCCTCTTCGTACGTCTTTCTACTACCACTATTATCTGTCTTTTACTCCCTGCATTAGTGAGAACATTTCAATTACAAAAACAAAAACTCAAACTATGTTAATGAAACAAAACCAAAAATATTCTATTAAATTAAAGAATTGCAAGCAAAATATAACCAAAGACACTGAAATAGAGAACAGGCAGGCTGACAGTGACCAGAAAGGAGAGGGAAGGGAATTTGAGGGGGAAAGAAGGGTTTGCAGGAACAAGTATAAAGGACACGTGGACAAAAACTAAGGGGGGTGTAAATGGGAGGGAGGTGGAGAGCACTGGAGGGATGGGCTGGGATTAAAAGACAGAAAAGTGTACTTGAATAACAATTAAAATAAATAAATTTTTTAAAAAATAAAAAAAAAAGAATTGAAGAAGAGAATTGGCTTCAAACATAGCTAGAGTTATGGGTTTAAATGATGCCATCAGGATTATAACTCTTTCTTCATCTCTCACCTCTGCTTTTTCACCACCTGTCCTTGGGACAGGTTCTGTCCACAAAGTGACAAGGAGTCACTTTGGCCAAGAAGTCACAGGCTTGCATGAAGCTTTCAGTCAGAAATCCCAGAGGAAAAACAAAGACAGAAACAAAAACATGATTCTTTTCTCTCCTAGCACGTGCATCATCTACCCATACCACCCCCAAAGGCCCTCAGTAAGCTCTCTTTCAGCCAGGGTCTATTCTTGGACCAGTTTGATAAGCAAACTTGTCCCATGTGCCCAACTGCATGGTGGGGAAGTAGAGATTCTTGTTTTTCAGCTCCACCAGAACCACAAGAAGCAATGTGGTGGAGCCAACAGAAAATTAAAAGAATTTCACTTAATATGGCAGTTATAGTTATCTTTTAAAAAATAAAGCTATAATTATGTCTCTAGTTTCCTGCTTAAAAAACAAAACCTTCAGTGACTTCCAATTTCTCATGGCATGAAGTCCAACCGTCCAGCCTGGCAGTGGGTACACAAGACTAAGGACTCATCCTTCCTTCCCTGTCATTGACACCATTGCCCTGTAAATCATCATTACCTTAATATTCTTAATATACTTTACTCTTTCAAACTTCTATGACTAATAATGCTGTATTCTCTTCCATGAAAGCCTTACTCCCTCATCTCTGAACAGCTTAAATGTTGCCTTCAATTCCCAGTTTTGATTTTACCTTTTCAAATCTTTTGAGGCTCCATCAGTCAGTTGCTCACCCCTCTATTGCTCTAGCACTGGGCACTGGTCTCGCTTACAACCTTAATCAGCTTGTTTCATAATTGTCATTATGTTTGTTTCTTACTCTAGATTTTAAGCAGCTTGAGGATAAGAACCATTTCTGAATTCTCTTTACTTTCTGCACCACACACCGTCCTGGAGCTCAAAGCAAATGCCAGAACAAAGGCATGTTTTGTTGACTGAATGGATATATGAAATAAGATCCCAGATCTTTGTGGTAAAAGGTTATTGAAAGTCTAATTTTCACAACCAAGTGAATTTAGATCCTTAAGAACAATTTGTGCTAAGGGAACTCATCTAATAATGTGACCCAACAGGGTGGTGTAAGTATGTTGGCACAGTAACTTATTTGCAATGCTGAAGACTTTCTATGGTTTGGAAGCTGAAGACATTGTGTGGTTTGGAAGCATTTCCAAATGGTGGAGTAAAATGTTATATAACAATTCAAGAGATTATAGGTCTGAATCATGCAGTATACTAAAAGTATTTTCCTTCTGTGACTTGGATCCCCTGGCTCTCATCCAATAGTATATATTTCTACCTATTTATGGGTGAATGGTTGCTTTAAGACACACACATTTTAAATAAACTAAGGTATTATGTGCTCATAAAATAATACATTTGAAATAAAATTCTAATCTCTTTCATAAATGTTTCCATGTCATGAACAGCCATAAAATGATTATTAAGGAACAGAAGATGACCATTTTATCAAGACTTCAACTATTATAATCAAGTGCATCCAGAAACTTTTTACTGTGTGTCCTGTTTCTCTGTGTGTCCTGTTTCTGTGTGTCCAAAGTTCCTACTGGTCCTCTCAATTCCATAAACTAAAGAGGTGATAATGTCCCCTAAGAATCAGGTACAGAAGTCAGAGAGTTCTAGGAGACAATAATCACACAGAAACAATGTGTTTACACAGAAATTGCTTATATTGACTAGGTTCTGGTGTCTATAAGTTGACCTTGAATTAGAGTTTTGGTGAAAACAGCAACACCTACCACAAAAATGCTCTTGTGGATACCAGCATAACAACCAAATATAAACAAGATCTCAACTGTATGCACAAGGTGTATGCTCTATTGCAAAAGACCATACATAAGTACTTCTGGGGTTATCATGTGGTATGAAAATGCCATGGGAAAAGGTAAAGCTCTAGGCTTTATGTTTATGAATTATATAACAGCAAGTGTGAAAAGTAGTTTATATTTTTAACCAGCACCAGATAATGCTAACTGACTGTGCAAGAAATTAAAGGACACACCCTAAAAATAAATTGAATCCAGTTTCCTCAGATCAAAGGCATGGTTTTTGTCAACAAATTTATATGAAGTCAAATGCCATTTCAGGCTTTTATTTAACATATTAGATTATCCATCAAGATGGTGGTAGCATTCAGAGCCCACGAGACCTATAGAGCCATCTATCAGAAATGTCATAGTTCAGATGTGTTCTCTACTGACAAATCTTTCTTTTTAATATATATATATATTCCAACCAAGTCAGTATATCCCTTCCAAGATGTTTGAATGTCTAAGATCTCAAGGCTGGAAAGTGCCTTAGAGATCATTTTGTTTTACTGTCCTATTTTGCAAGCTAAAGGAGTAGGGAAAAAATCATGAGGTAGTACAAACTCTATTAAAATACTGAATACCCATTATTTGGACTAAGTGGGAATCCAAGAGTGGTTTGCCTCTGAACCTAATCCCCCTGCAGTAAGAATTATCAGGATTATTAAGCAGTTTTCAGGTCTCCCTTGTTTCTTAGTTAACACTTTATATTTTCTATAGTGGTTTTGTGATCTTCAGGAATGTGGGATAAATAATCAGCGTTTTGTTGTGGACTGAGCTAGTCTATTGGTATCCAAAATAGATACCAATTTTTTTGAACACTAAATATTTGAGTGCTCATATTTTAGGGGTCCACTTTGAACTACAGATTACTACTTTTATTATTATTGTTATTATTTTCTTTACTTCACTGGAAAGATATTTTGCCCATTTTCTTCTGCTTCCTTCATATTCTAAATTAATCTGAAAGAAGATTCTGATCTACATTTTTGGCTCTTTAAGGACCAGATTTCTTGATATAGTTTCAAGTGTTACTTCTTTGATCTCTCACCAAGGCCTGCTACTCACAGAGGGAGTTATTGTGTGTGCTGGAGTTTGGGGAAAGTGTGCTTTGAATAACTGTATTTCTGTTCTATGTTACTGCTCAGATCTTTATCTTATGTGCCTTAGTATTTTGTAAACCTGTTCAGCTGTTGCCAACATTCTTCACTAATAGCTAAAATACTTGTAGGGAGATGTTTATGAATAGTGGAGAGTCTTTTATTCATCTTAAACTTACACAATATTAAAGTCAACGATATTTCAATAAAGATAGAAAAGAAGATGGGGAACTTCTGATCATGGCTGGTTTGAAGTTACTATTTCTGCATGGGGAAATGTTTAAATCAGATTTAATAATAATTTCCACCAAACTATTTATAGTTGAGGTAATTAGTTATAATGTCATGTGTTCAATTATTGTTTTTATTCCTAATTAAAATATTAATTGAGTATAAAATAAAATGCAAAAATAATTACTCCATTTCTTTGCCTAAAACTATGCAACAGCTCTTTGGTACTTATAACATAAAGCTCAAAATCATTAATAAGGCTTAAAATTATTTTAACATAGCTTTTTAAAAGAAATACTTGTACTATGGAATAAAATAATTTTCAAATGAAATAAAAAAATCAAATTAACTGTCAACTAAAACATAATGTTATCAATTTAGTGTGCTGAAACAAGCATGTTAAAAAATAAAATGCCATAGAATATAAAATGTGTACAGTAAGGGTAAATATTATTTGAAAAAATTCAATTATGCTCATAAGATATATAAGATAGCATATATTATATTAAATATTACATATCATATCACATCATACATTAGTTCAAGTATTTGCTTAAAAAAATAAAAGTTACTCAAAGTAATTATTCCTGAGAAATAATTGTCACAGGGATAGACATCCTAATAGTAGGTTCTTGAAGAAGAAGCCCCATGAATCTGATAAAGAAAAAACTTTTGAGGAAGAATGTCAAGACTGTTATCAGCAAGGTGATCTTCCTGGGAATCTTCCCAAATCTGACTGCCAAGGTCATGGTTGGATTTATGAGCCATTGGGTCCAGAATTCTTATAATGAAAGCACTTCATGAAAATAATTTACAATTCTGGTTTCTTAGAAAGACTCCCAAGTTCCGAATCACAAGACCTTTTCAATTCTGTACTCTGATGCCCTTCATAGTGTTGTAGTAGAGGATCCAATCCACACTTAACATATCTTTTCCCCAGGCTCTTGTATGATATTAGAATATCCATTGGAGCATCTTTTGCTCCATGTTTGTTATATTGCTTAAACATGTTCTGAACCAAGTCAACCTATTACAACAAAAAGACTTTGAGAAAAAAAATTATTTCTAATTTAGATATCTTTTGTGGGTCAGCAAATGACTGAATAGACAACTTGGGTCAATATATTGTAGGAGTTACCAACTAATCAAATGGCCTGTGAAAGCTAGTCAATGATTACTTAAGAATTATCCTCAAAAATTTTCCAAAAAGTATTAATTTAAGTATATGTACCTACTAGGAAACACAAATTAGGGATAAAATTTACATACACTTGTGAAATTTAACTAATAACTGTCAGTGAGAAGCAAAAAGCAGGCTAATAAAGTAAAATATCTCTCATAGAGACCAATGATTCTAGTAGATGATCAAAATGTAAAGCTGTTTCTTACCTCTGACTTTTTTCATCAGTAGTTCACAATGTATTATAAATCATTCCAATTTGGAAAATTCTAACATGAAATTGAGATACTGGATCAATGAGGAGAGTCCTGATATGAGTTGGGAGTTTAGGGAGGGTCCCATTGCCAGCCCCCCCTCCCCCACAGCCATGTGAGCTGGATAAGTAAAGGCCTCTCAAGTCCTCTCTTTGTTCCCCGCTGGGAAACAATGTTGGGACTACATGGCCCTGCCTTTCAACACATGATTTCATGTGTACTTTATACTCTTAAGTTGCTCATTAAGGTGCTTATTTGCCTTCAATGATAACAATATGATTTAAAAGACATAACTAAATAAAGCAAATTAAACATTAACAGGAGTGTTTCCTACTTAAAAAAATAAAATTTTGTATGCAAGTGTTTAAGGAATAAGTGATGGAACTTTTCCCTATTAAATATAAGGTGAATAGACAAATAGATCCTAATCTCCATACCAGGTGGCGAATAGAGTCATTAATCATCAGCATCTATTGCAAAAAGCATTTGGAATTGGGGAGCTTTCTAGTTTCCATGCAGCAATCTCGGTTTCAAAGTCTCTTGATTTTTATATGTTTCACACGTAGGCAGTAAAGCTGTAGATAGACATTTTCACAATTAGGAACCACATTAATAACAATACATTTTGGGTCATATATAGAGGACTGATTCCATAATGTAGTAATATATGATAAGTAATAACTTGAGATAGGCCATATCCAAAGTGCTTAGTCATTATGTAATGATTGGCTTTAGCTTATATAGAGGACTGATTCCATAATGTAGTAATATATGATAAGTAATAACTTGAGATAGGCCATATCCAAAGTGCTTAGTCATTATGTAATGATTGGCTTTAACTTATATAGAGGACTGATTCCATAATGTAGTAATATATGATAAGTAATAACTTGAGATAGGCCATATCCAAAGTGCTTAGTCATTATGTAATGATTGGCTTTAGCTTAGTTTGATGCTAAAGTTCACAGTTAAGATCAAGGTTATTTTTTAAAAGACTCCCTCCCTGTCATCCTCGACTGTGCTTCCCCATCCACACCTTTATTGAATGCTTGGCAATACATTATTATCAATATGACTGACTTTCCAAAGCAAAGTTATTTTAGCCTTAAGAAAAAGCTTAAAATAAGTTATGAACATAGAATTTGTTGGAAAATGTGTTCTATTGTTTTTCTATATTCATACTAGACTACATGATGCAAGAGGAGATTATTTCAAACAATACTTTATTAGATATTTATTGAGCATCTAGAATGTTCCAGGCACTCTGGTGTGGAGTAATTTATAACAGCAATAAAATACTGGAATAGGTCACACAGAGATTGCAAGATACTAGAGAGAAATGATGATGAGGTAAATGTTCTCGACTGTTAAGACCTTGATTCATTTTGAAGGTGGGGATTAGACCTTAATGACTTCAGTAATTTGCTGCCATATAATTTGAGCTAGGTCTATGTTCTTATGGTAAGTTTTTGAAGAAAAAGCCCCCATCACAGCTGAATAAATAAGCACTCAAAGCATTTCCTTATTAGAAAAGGAACTAGAAATACAGACAGACAAGGCTGAATCAAGGTTGGTCCTTCTGAAGGACCAGTCTTGGCTCTCCTATTCCTTTCTCCACAGAGCCAGACAAATATTTCTGAAACACAAATCTGGTTGTCACCTCACTGCTAAACCCTGGTCAGTGGCACCCCTTTGCATGTTGGATTCTAAAATTCTAGGTCTTTAGCATAGATCTTGAATGCACTCAATGTTGTAGACCCTTTTACTTCCCAGCCTCACCTCTCACTTCCCTGTCCCACTGAGCTTTGTCATGTTACTTTATTTTTCTAAACAGAACTTGGTCTCTTGCTTCTGAAAATTAGAATATTAACATGCTCTGTTATAAAGCCCTTCCTCCTCCTTTCCTTCCTTCCTTCCTTCCTTCCTTCCTTCCTTCCTTCCTTCCTTCCTTCCTTCCTTCCTTCCTTCCTTCCTTCCCTCCCTCTCTTCTTTTTTTCTTCCTTTTCTCTTTTTCTCTTTTTTCCTTTCTTTTTTCTTTCTCATCTTCCCTCTGTCTCTTCACTTGATTAACTTTACTATGACTTTATTCTAAGAAACTATTCTAGACCCCTTAAGACTGGACTCTTACAGCAAGTACTTAATGCCTTCCAGCCATGCTAAGGTGTCTATGAATTCATCACACCCACCCAGTTATAACAGGACTTATAACTATGTCTTGTTAGCTTTATATTACCAGAAACTAATACAGTACATGGCCTAAAGTAGGTACATTCAATAAATAATTATTAATTCCATGAATAAACATTTACCATAGTCCTAAGGGGATGATTAAAAAATATGTTGTATACTAGACATACAACAGATTTTTAAAAATTTTGTTATGAGCGCAGAGCACTTTAAAGCTCAGAAGTCTAAAGTTTGTTCCAAGAGAGCTATGAACAGCAAACTCCAGAACAATTTAGAGTCTCCCACAATAACACAGGGAGTGTGAGGAGATTGTTTAACATAACTCTGTAGCATAGCTCCCCTTAAGAACATGACTATAAAAAGTATCTGCTTCCATTTTTAGACACCTAGCTTAAGTCCAGTGTGCTGCCAGGTACATGCTGTCTCTTGCTTTGCAGCGTGGGATAGAGTTACACCCTCTGCATTGCATTTCATACCCTTGATTATTTACATAATCTCTCTGGCTGTACTGATCAATTTACAGACCAAAAGGAATCCCATCTAAGCGTCCTAAGTCATATAGTTGGCTGCCTCGCACAAATGTGTTTTACCTGGATTATGTCTGGCAGTGCTAGTCCCCAAGTAGTGATCATTTCATTGTACTTAACACGACGTTTCCCTAGAAACAGCGGGGGGATACCTGAGGTACAGGGAAATCAAGCCTATTAAGCATAATCACCCTTGATAGCTTGTCTTCTTTCCATAATTTGTGACTTGAGAAGTGCATTACCATACAGGGTACTTAAAACTGTGTTATAATCAAACAATTCCAGTGCCACCCACTTTGAAAACTTTATACTCAGGTCAAACTATCATACTTGCTCACTTGTGAAATATTAACTTTGAGAGGAAAGATGGTCCATATTTTTTCCTAAAATTATGGAGTTTGTTAGATCTCTAAATATTTTAAAGAATAAGATGGGTCACCATATGAACACTTTTAAGTATATAAAATAAATGTACACAGATATTACCAGAAGTGAGTGGAAAAAGAAGCTATTTATGAGTAGAGGGATAGAGAGTAATGTTAGTGAAAACAGTAAAATAAGTATGATGATGGCCATAGGTCATTTATGTGTTGACAAGCTTATAGGTTAATAAAATAATGCAGTACTCACACATTAGAATGTATGAAAGTGTCAAGAGAACTGAATACCATTTTATGGGTGTGCTTTAGATGAATTTTCTTTACCAAGATGAAGAGAAGTAAGAATGGCATTAGTACATCAAGTGGTGTAATACAACAGCTCTACGAGAGACTTTCTACTTCTCATCCAGGAGCATTGAAACAGACCTTACAAAAGTTTTATTGAGTACAGTTGAGCCTTGAACAACATGGGGGTGAGGGGTACCAACACCCTGCACAGTTGACATTTTGCATGTAACATTTGACTCTCCCAAAATGTCAGTCACCCCTCGGTATCCACAGAGCACTGGATCCAGGACCCATGGGAATACCAAAATCTACAGATGCTCCAGTCCCTTATATAATATGGTGCAGGATGATGCAAACAGTTGGCCCTCTGCATCCACACATACAGAGGGCCAACTGCATACTTATTGAAAAAATCCATTTATAACTGGACCTATGCAGTTAAAACCTGTGTTGTTCAAAGATCAACTGTACTTTGAAACATTCAGATTTTCCCAGTTGTAGGTGTATCTTTCTAGAAACAGAAACAATTGTGTCTAATCAGAAAGCCATTATTTCTAATATGATCTTCAAAGTCAAATAATAGTTAATAAATGGAGTGATCACTTTGTAAGTTATATAAATGCCTATTGATAAATTGTATACCTGAAAATAATCTAATATTGTATGTCAACTATAACTGAAAAATAGGAAAATTACTAAAAAACAAAAACAAAGGAAATAGTTAATAAAAATATTCATTACTTATTTCATTTTTTGTTATTAAAATATAAAATCCATGCTATTTTTCTCAATTTAAGCAAAGTCCCAGAGAAGTTGTATATCACGAATTATCCAAATAAACCTTAAATACAGGTACAAATGAAGGTGAATATTCACATATATGTAAAGTCTTAGGCAAATTAGGAGTTAGACCTGGGAGTTAGGAAGGGCACATGATTTTTATACTGGCTCTGCCTCTGATTATTTGAGTTTGAGCAATTCTGTGTTGCCTTTCCCTACGCCAAAGGTTCTCAAACTCAGAACTGCCTGGAGGGCTTCCTGAGTCACAAACTGCTTTTCCTGAATACCAGGGTTTCTAATTTAAGAGGTTGGGGTAGGTCCCAAGAATATGTGTTTCCTACCAAGTTCCCAGATATTCCTAAAGCTTCTACGTAGGATAGACTTTGCAAACCCCTGCAATGCACACATCTCCCCATCTACTTCCTTTTAGTTGGGAGGGAAGTAGAAGGGTTACGAAATGCATCATGGCCAAATAGGTTATGGGCTTTAGATGACACCGGAGGAGTAGTGTGCACTTATAGGAATGGAAGCAGGAAAGGAGGGAGGAAGAAGCACACATTTGGAGCTAGCTCCCAATATTCTCACTTTCATTATTCCATGAACAAGGAGATGAGCCTAGAATTTGCAGAGAAAAAAACACAGAGTAGTCTAGGAAAGAGTGAAGAATGTACCAGAAAGGTCCAATAAATTCTCTAGCTCTCTGTCTTTGCCCTTGCCCATATTTTATCCTGGGGCTAAAAATTCCAACATTATTTACAGGTGTAACAATGCAAAGTTAATCTGCAGTTATCCTGCTGGTTAAAAATATGAAGATTTTTCCTTAGATATAAAGTGACAACTCTCAGCAGCTTTATGTTCAGAGAAAGAAAAAAAACAAGGTTGAATGTATTCCTTCAATAAAGGGTTATGAAGAATTTTTATGCTTTAAGTAGACTATTTTAAGATTTAAACAGGAGTAGACATGTTCTTTGTGATACATCTGAATGAATATTCATATTTATATGGGTAAATGTGGAATTATACATTGATGAAAAACATTTTCCAGTAGGAACACTGAAATGAAAAATACTTAGTTAGCTCATAAACTTGGGAAGAATATCAAGATGAAGCATCCTTTTCATGTTCTGAAACTCAAATCACATTAAAATTACTGCTATTAAAATAAAAACATGTGAAACAGAATACTTTTCCATGCTTTATTACCTATAACAAGCAGAATTACATGCCTCTATAAAAATTGCCAGGTGTATTAACAAACTTCTGTGATGGAATTTGTCTCGTAAAAGCTATTTTATTTTTTTGAAGAGATGAGGCTCCATGCTTTTCTTATTGGCACATCTTTCTCTGAATAGAACATTCCTTTGTTGCTACAATTCATTGCTCCTCATGGAGTTACTAGATCATTCAGCATATTTATAGGGCCATTAATTACACTGCTGAAATAAATATTACAATGCTTCTCTAGTGGGAGGACCTCAGGAACAGGAATATAACAAGACATCTGCTTTCTTTGAAGAAAATTACATGGGCACTCAAATTTTCAATGCAAGGGAGAAAAATTTGTGAACCTAGAACAAGTTTATGTCATTTTTCACCCATCAAGATAAAAAAGCTTATCTCTAAAGAGTGAACATTCTCCAGAAGTACAGGAAGAATATTTTAAAAGATAGATCAACAATAAAAAATAAAAATAAAAATATTTTTAAAATAGTGCAATAAAACATGGTAAATTAATGTTTTTAATGCTTGATAGAGCTTTGCAATTCTTACATCATTCAAGAAACTAGGAAAGTAAGTAGTTGAGTATGAATATCCAGAGTCTTGTTGGTAATTTCATTTTCCAAATTGCAACTTAAAAATGATACAAATTATCAAACTTGTTTTCTCCTAATCCTTTCTCTATATTGAAAGGACACTCTGATTAACAATGAAATGAATTTTCCCTTCCTTCCTTGAAAGTAAAAATATACAAAGTTCAATCAAGTTAGAAAATACATAAGAGAAGATGGTTTTATCTTTTAATTGAGGCAATTTGATATTTTAATTTTTAAGCAGAAAATTATGAATGTGCCTATTGCAGGTATAAAAGTCATTTTAGGAAAAATATGACAGTCAACAAAGTTAATAAGCAAGATGAGGAAATTAATATTTCAACAAAGTAGATGCGCAGTACTCTACAAAATCTTTTATATGAACCTTCATATTTTGTATAAATGTTGCCTTTTTTGAATTTGATTAATAATTTACTTTGCTTGAGTATTATTTTTTAAAAGCTGGTTATATTTTCAGGTACCATACCTTAAAAATGTCCAAAAGCACACCTGATGATTAGTAAATACATACTTAAAAATTTAATAATAAGAATCTGCCTAACATAGTGGCCATTGGTTACATGTGGCTACCAAGAACTTAAAATATTGCTAGTGTGACTGAACAACTGATTTTTAAATTTAATGTTAAAAAATGTTACATATATTTGGAACAACTTTATCAACTATAAATTTTATGAAATCTGGATACAGATAAAGTATTTCTGATGAAAATCCTGAATTGAGATGTAAGTATAATAAGATATGCACTAGATTTCAAAAACAGTAGAAAAAATAATGGAGAAAACAGAAAAAGTAATAATTTTTATATTGTTTACATGTTGGATTAATAATATTTTGAATAGGGCTGGAAGATGGTGACGAAGTAGGAGGGAGCAGATTCCACTTCTCCCTACACATGGGAGAAAAACCTGGCCAATCTATGGAGAAACAGAGCAAACAGCCAATAGTACCCCTGCATATATGAAAATAAGAGACCAAAAATTGCAGCGGACACTGAAAAACCAGACGGTAAGGAGACAACTCCAGTAAAATAAGGTTCCAGAGACCAGCGTGGGATGGGGAGGCTGTGTCCTCCGCCCGCCCCCGACGCTGGGTCTACCACAGACTTCTTGGGGGCAGCGGGCCTGCCACAGAGTCCTTGGGAGAGAGCTGGGTCAACTGATCTCTCCCTCCCTGGCCAAGTGGGGTTTGAGCAGCACCGGGAAAGACTTGGTTGCTTGAAATCCCAGAGAGGGAAATAAGGACAAAGAGGCAAACACACAAGGGCCATGATCACCTACAGAGTCTTTGGTCATCGGCTTGGGAGAATTGAGAGCCCCACGGTGACATGCACTGACCCTGATAGTCACCGGTCTAGCTGGAAAATTGGGATGTACTGAGCCGCAGGCTTGAGTAGGAGGAATTTCTCAAAAAGTAAAACTGTTTGGGGGATTTTTCTGTGACAGCCACTCAGCCTACTCCCCACCCAGCCCGGCGGCAGTGATCTCAAGGTTGGGTAAAAGGCCCTTAATTCCTCCATAGCACTGGGAAGGGTTTGGGCCCAAACCCACGGGACCAAGGCAGCCTGGCCTAGTGCTCGTGCCTGCACCCCATGCCCGGGCAATGACGCCCAGGGAAGGAGCACTTAAGAAGACCTGGGTACTCTGCATGGGGTGCTGGGGAGAGGTGCCAGATTAGCTTTTGGGAGAGTGCTCCCAAGACTGCCTGAGTACACACCAGGAAGGAAGAAAGGCCACACCAATTGTCCCTCAGCCTGCTACAGCCAGGAAGACCAGCAAAATCGGTTTGGCCAGTTTGAAACCAAAAAGAGATGGGTTTTATTTTTAAGTATTTTTTAAAAATTTGTGTTATTGTTTTATCTTTCAATACCTGTTTCCTCTCTTGTCTTCTATCTTGTTTTATTCCTTCTTTCTTTCTTTCCAATCTTATCTCTTCTTCCTCTCTTCTCCTGCCTTTTTTTTTAATACCCACAACTGAGACAAAATACTTGGAACTGTGAAAAGACCAGAGTTGGACCCAAAGAGGGGGTATCCCAACAGTTGAGACAGTGAGAAGAATTTCACTTTGCTATTACAGAGAAACTACAAACTACTGAATATTTGTATTTTTCATTATTCTTACATCTTTTATTTTAATAGTATTTTTGTATTCCTCTTCTTTCTGCATAATCTTCTTTGCTTGGCTGGTTATATTGTTTAATTTGACAGGCTTCCCTTGTTGGCTCTTCCACAGTGTATTGCTAATTTACTTGTGTTACTTCATGTCACTTGTGCTCCTTTAGCACACTACTCTAAGTTCTATATCCCCTATTCATGTTATCCGGATCACATAGATTCTGTCATATGATTGTTGCTCCAATATTATTGTAAATAATAGCTGTTTTCTACAACTGTAAATACTTCAAAACACCCCTCCCATATCTTAGCCCACTTCACAGTTTCCTGAACTCTACTACTGTAGTGGTTAACTCTTTTCTTTCACACACTACACCTATTTACTATCCTTTACTCTCGTCTTACCTCAGAATCTGACCTCCCACAGCCTCACTGCTTTCTAGATCCAACTCACAAGCCTTCCCTCTTCAACAAGAGTCTTATCTTCTTTCCATCCTTTCTTAAAAGTGGCTAGATGGGTTGAAGATCACAGTTAACACTATACATAGCCAAAGGATCTCCTATCTATTGTCTACTGGCTGCTGCTGTAAATATCATAGACTACTCTCCTGCTGTCATAAACCATTTTGCCTTCCCCTCCAACTGATCACACAAAAAAAGAGTAGGTGGAAGCAGTGAACACCAGGATACCCACTAGAAGAGGAAACCCAACAACAAAGGAACCACCAACAGATATCAACAGAAGAAGGTGAAGGAGGGAGTGGAAACCACACAAACCTCAATCTAGGACCTATATGGAAATACAACTAAATAGTGGAGAAACTACCCAGTACAAACAACTGAACAAGAGCAAAAGAGAATCCTCAAAACCTTATACATGCAGAAGAACTAGTTTCAACACAACCAGCTCTCACCAGCACAACAAACTAAAAGAGGTGGTAGGCAGAGTGACCATCAGTAAACCAGCTGGTGGGATCGACCCACAAAAGAAAGACCCCAAAACAATAAAAAACCCAAAGACAAACACAGAGCCAACTGAAAGGGTAGCCCCAAACCAGTGAGCTTGGGAGATCGAGGAGACTACACCACTGAATATCACAGGTATTCTACTACAGAAGTTCATACCATAAATGCAGGAAGCCAGAACAAATCAATTTAAGAAGTTGAAGGTAACAAGAAGAGTCTCACAAACAATGGGAGGACAAAGAAACAATCCCCAAATGAAAGAAAAGGAGGAAGCCTCAGAAAGAATGCTAGATGAAATAGAGGCAACTCAACTATCAAAGCACTGAATTCAAAGCACTGATTATCAGGAAGTTCAAAGAGCTCACAATGAGCTACCAGAAACTGCAGGGGAACTACAATGAACTCACTGCAAACAATGTCAACATGAAAAAGGAAACAGAAACTATCAACAAGGGCCAAGAGGAAATGAAGAATACCATTTCTGAACTGAATAACAGTGGAAGGAATCAAAAGCAGGATCGATGAAGCAGAAGATTGGATGAACAAATTGGAGGACAAAGTAGAAAAAAACACCCAGAAAAAGAAAGGAAAGGAAAAGAGGAGCAGAAAGAATGAAGAGGGATTAAAAGAAATGCAAGACAATATGAAATGTAATAATATCCAAATAATAGAAATACCAGAAGAAGAAAAAGAGCAAGGGATAGAAAACCTATTTGAAAAAACAATGATGGAAAACTTCCCTAATTTGATTAAAGAAAATGTCACAAAAATTCAGGAAACACAGAGAGTCCCAATCAAGAGGAACACAAAGAGGCTCACTTCAAGACACATCATCATTAAAATGCCAAAATTCCAAGGCAAAGAGAGAATCTTAAAGGCAGCAAGGGAGAAACAGGAAGTAACATACAATGGAGCCCCAATAAGGTTAGCTGCTGACTTCTCAATGGAAAGGCTCCAAACAAGAAGAGAATGGCAAGAAATATTCCAAGTAATGAGAACTAGAGGCCTACAACCAAGGCAACATTACCCAGCAAGGCTCTCAATCAAGATAGAAGGCCAACTAAAGAGCTTCCAAGACAAAAGAAGTCTAAAAGAATACACCTCCACAAAACCAGCTCTGCAAGAGATACTGAAAGGACTGCTTTAAGGAAAGGAAGGGAAAGAGACAGACAGAGAGGAACACAGGTACAAAAATGGCAATGAATAAGTACCTATCAATAATAACCTTAAATGTAAATGGATTAAATGCTCCAATCAAAAGACATAGAATAGCTGAATGGATAAGAAAGCATGACCCACACATATGCTGCCTACAAGAGACCCACCTAGGGACAAAAGACCTACACAGACTAAAAGTGAAGGGCTAGAAACAAATTTTTCAAGCAAATGAACAGGGAAAAAAAGCCAGGGTAGCAATACTCATATCAGACAAAATAGAATTCAAAAAAAGGGTCACAAAAAGAGACCCAGAAGGTCACTTCATAATACTCAAGGGAAGAATCCACCAAGAAGACATAAACGTTGTAAATATATATGCTCTCAATGTAGGAGCACCCAAATATATAAAGAAAATCTTAGAGAACTTCAAGAAAGACATTGACAACAACACAATTATACTAGGAGATTTTAACACCCCACTGTCAAAAATGGACAGATCTTCCAAACAAAATATAACAAAGATATTCTGTCACTAAACAACACCCTGATGAAATTGACTTAAATGATATCTATAGAGCCCGTCATCCCAAAGAAGCTAAATATGCATTCTTTTCAAATGCACATGGAACATTTTCAAAGAGAGATCACATAATAGGACACAAAACAAGCCTCAACAAATTCAAAAGATTGAAATCATACCAAGTATTTTCTCTGACCACAGGGACTGAAACTAAAACCAACCCCAAAAGAAAAAACCCAAAACACTCAAAATTATGGAGATTGAATAGCATGCTATTAAACAATGAATGGGTCAAGAATGAAATTAGGGAAGAAATCAAAAAGTTTCTGGAAACAAATGAAAATGAACTCATGACAACCCAAAACTTATGGGACCCAGCGAAGGCAGTCCTGAGAGGGAAGTTCATAGCAATACAGGCCTACCTAAAAAAGATAGAAACATTTCAAACAAACAACCTAACCCTACACCTACATAAACTTGAGGAACAACAATAAAGACAGCCCAGAGCAAGTAGAAGGAAGGAAATAACCAAGATCAGAGCA
Organism: Artibeus jamaicensis; assembly: GCF_021234435.1. Lineage (NCBI taxonomy): Eukaryota > Metazoa > Chordata > Mammalia > Chiroptera > Phyllostomidae > Artibeus > Artibeus jamaicensis. The sequence continues at coordinate 35,077,271 of NW_026522030.1, read as the reverse complement.
GAATTAAATGACATAGAGATTAACACAATTCTAAGAATTAATGAATCCAGGAACTGGTTTTTTGAAAAGATAAAGGAAATTGAGAAGCCTTTAAGCAGGCTCATCAAGAAAAAAAGAAAGAGGACCCAAATAAACACAATCAGAAATAAGAGAGGAGAGATTACAACTGATACCACAGAAATAGAAGGGATTGTAAGAAATTATTATGAAGAACTGTATGCCAAGAAATTTGAAAACCTAGGGGAAATAGACACATTTCTAGAAAAATATAATCTTCCAAAATTCAATGAAGAAGAAGCAGAAAGCCTAAACAGACAAGTAACAGGAGATGAAATTGAAGCAGTAATCAAAATACTCCTGACACACAAAAGAGCTGGACCAGATGGTCTTACAGGAGAACTCTATGAAGTATTTAAGGAAGGGCTAACCCCTATACTTCACAGACTCTTCCAAAAAATCCAAAATGATGGAAGACTCCCAAACTGTTTTTATGAAGCCAGCATCATCCTAATCCTAAAACCAGATAAAGACACAACAAAGAAAGAAAATTTCAGACCAGCATCGCTGATAAACATAGCTGCTGAAATCCTCAACAAAATATTGTCAAACTCCATCCAACAATACATTAAAAAGATTATACACCATGACCAAGTGGGATTCATCTCAGGGATGCAAGGATGGTTCAATATTCTCAAATCAGTAAATGTAATACATCACATAAACAAAAGCAAAAACAAAAATCACATGATCATAGCAATAAATGCAGAAAAAGCATTTGATAAGATACAGCACCCATTTATGATACAAACACTCAGCAAAGTGGGAATAGAGGGAGCATTCCTCAACATAATAAAGGCCATATATGAGAGACCTACAGCCAACATAATACTCAATGGGCAAAAACTAAAAGCTTTTCCACTAAGATTAGGAACCAGACAAGGTTGTCCACTTTCACCACTTCTATTCAATATAGTATTGGAAGTTTTAGCCACAGCGATCAGACAAGAAAATAAAAGGCATCCAAATCGGAAAGGAGGAAACAAACTGTCACTGTTTGCAGATGACATGATAGTGTACATGGAAAATCCTACAGACTCCACCCAAAACCTGCTCCACCTAATAAATGAATTTGTCAAAACAGCACGATACAAAGTCAATATGCAGAAATCAAAGGCATTTTTGTATACCAACAATGAAACAGCAGAAGCAGAAATCAAGGAAAAAATCCCATTCAATATAGAAAAAGAAAAATAAAATACCTAGGAATAAACCTAACCAAGGAGGTAAAAGACCTGTATGCAGAAAACTACACAACACTGAAGAAAAAAATCAAGGAAGACACAAACAAATGAAAACATATACCATTTTCATGGATCAGAAGAATTAACATCATCAAAATGTTCATCCTAGCCAAAGCAATTACAGATTCAATGCAATACCTATTAAAGTACCAATGGCATAGTTCACAGACAGAGAACAAACACTTCAAAAATTTATATGAAACCATAAACGACCCCGAATAGCAGCTGCAATTTTGAGAAAAAGGAGCAAAGTAGGAGGGATCACAATACTTGATGCCAAACTGTGTTACAAGGCTACTGTAATCAAAACAGCCTGGTACTGGCATAAAAACAGGTACATAGACCAATGGAAGAGAACAGAGTGCCAATAAATAAACCCAAGTGTCTACGGTCAATTAATATTCGAAAGAGGGAGCACCAACATAAAATGAAGTAAAAATAGCCTCTTCAACAAATGGTGTTGTGAGAACTGGAAAGCTATGTGCAAAAAAAAAAAAAGAAAAAGAAAAAGAAATTCGAGCACCAAGTTACACCATGCACCAAAATAAATTCAAGGTGGATAAAAGACTTATATATAAGCCATGACACCATTAAAGTCCTATAGGAGAATGTAGGCAGGAAAATCTCAGGTATTTCACACAGCATCATTTTCACTGATATGTCCCCTAGAGCAAGGGATATAAAGGAAAGAATAAACAAATGGGATCTCATCAAAATAAAAAGCTTCTGCATGGATAAAGAAAACAGTATTAAAATAAAAAGAGAACCAAATGTATAGGAAAATGTATTTGCCAATGATACCTCAGATAAGGGTTTAATCTCCAAAATATACAAAGAACTTACACGACTCCACTCTAAGAAGACAAGCAACCCAATTAAAAAGTGGGCAAAGGCCTTGAATAGACACTTCTCCAAGGAGAACATACAGAGGATACAGAGGCCCATGAAAAGATGCTCAGTATCTCTAGCTATCAGAGAGATGTAAATTAAAACCACAATGAGATACCATTTTACACTATTGAGAATGGCCATCATAAACAAATCAACAAACAACAAATGTGGAGAGGTTGTGGAGAAAAGGGGACCCTAGTTCACTGTTGGTGGTATTGCAGACTGGTACAACCGCTATGGAAAACAGTATGGAATTTTCTCAGAAAACTAAAAATGAATATGCCTTTTGACCCAGCAATTCCACTGCTAGGATTATATCCTAAGAACCCTGAAACACCAATACAAAAGAACCTATGCACCCCAATGTTCATAGCAGCACAATTTAAAATAGCCAAGTGCTGGAAGCGATGTAGGTGCCCATCAGTAAATGAATGAATCCAAAAACTATGGTACATTTACACAATGGAATTCTAGGCATCAGAAAGAAAGGAGCTTCTACCCTTTGCAACAGCATGGATGGAACTGGAAAGCATTATGCTGAGTGAAATAAGCCAGGTGGTGAAAGACAAATACCATATGATCTCACCTTTAACAGGAACCTAAACAACAAAACAAACAAAATATAACCAAATGCACTGAAATAGAGAACAGGCTGAGGAGAGAGGGGAGGGAATTTCAGGGGTAAAGGAGAAGGATTTACAGGAACAAGTATAAAGGATACATGGACAAAAACTAAGGGGGGTGGAAATGGGAGGGAGGTGAGGAGGGCTGGGGGTGGGCTGGGATGGGAGTAAAAGGCAGAAAACTGTACATGAACAACAATTAAAATAAAATTAAATTTAAAAAGAAAAGGAAGTAATATTTTTAATATATTGGGTTAAATAAATTACATTACTAAAACTTTAAAAATTCACCTCTTCTAATATTTTTTAATGTAGCAACTTGAAAAAATTAAATGATATACATAGCTCACATTATGTTCTTAATGGAGCAGCACTGATATACATAGTACGTACCAACTAAAACTTAATTTTTGCAATTTATGTAGTCTGTGACCAAGTATCACTTCCTATGTTTTGAGCATATCCATTTTGTATAACCACAACTAATCTAATTACACAAGGCTTAAGCTTCCCTTTAATTTTCATTTTTAGTGAGTGTTCACAGCCCCATATTAAGTTAATTTTTTAAAAATGCAAACCTGAGTTTTTACATTAAAGGATATTTTCTGGGTCCCAGTGTATAATTATAAAAGTTGTTGACAACCCAAGGGCACCTAAATAAATGACTCAACCTGCACTTCACTCACTAGGCCATAGCCCTGGCAAGGGCCTGCATTTGTCTGGGGACTGGGGGTCCTTTCTAAGTGGAACAAAGACAGCATAAGCTAGCTAGCCCTGCATGTTTGCATGAAAATGCAATATTGCAATACCATAAAATGCAATCTTAGAAAATTGTCTCCTGCTAAAATCATATAGGTAGAATGCATTGATCTACCTAAGTGATATGCGGGAAGAATACTACTATCATTCTATATTTGTCAAGGGTTTTATTATTCCCCTGACTTTCACATATATTTTATCAGTAGTTTCATAGTACTGCTAGGAGATAAGTAAAACAGGAATTGTCTTCAATTTACAGCCAAAAAAGTGGAACTGAATTTCCTCTTTGGACTGATGTAAAACACAGAATCACCACATCTTCCCTTTGCAAATAAAGTTATAACTCATCACTTGTAGGACAGCCCCACAGACATAAATACTGCAACTAAAAATGAATCTAATACCTATAGGCTAAGAACAGATTATAATACAAGAAAATAATGCAACTATATTTTTTGGTTTCTAAAATTTAACCAGAATTGTGATTTCTAATAAAAATATTTAATCATGTTTTGTGATGAAATTTTACATGGCCATGTAGTACCTCCCCCAGCAAAATCTAATTCATGTATTATAATGATAAGTTCATTATAATGAACTTGCCTCAGTAAAGCCACTGAAAAAAAGTTATCCCTTGAAAATAGTCCTGAAAATTAGAGCACCCATGAGGAACAACTTTACATTAATAGTCAATCAAAATCAGTTCTTAGTTAAAAATAAACACTGTTTTCATGCTATATGTTTTGCTTAAACATAAGAAAAAACAACTTAGCTAATGTTTTTATAACTCTAAAGGGCCCTAAGGAAAATATCTTTAAGATAATTCCTTAATATCCCTTTTGGCAGAGTCTTAGTCATTTCTTATTCAATGTAGATTTCTTAAGTAGCTGACATTTATTTTGTTTCTTACCACCTGATCTTGGTACCTTAAAATCTGTTTTTCATTTGTTTTACATTTATTCATGTTTTAATGGCTCCTAGTGATTTTCAACTAGCATTTTCCTAAGGAGTGATTTTAAGGCCTTTATATATATGAACATTGTATCTATGTTGTTTTTAAAAATTTATATTTGTTGAATAGTAATGACTCATTCATATTGACTATATTCTTAACTGTTACTAATTTTAGCTACTGAATTGGCTTAAGGTTCCCATGGATACAGTAAATGGTATGTATATTTAATTATATGAAATATTATGCCTCTCTTTTAATGGTTTCATAAATAGTATATTTGTTCATTGAAATTCAGGCCAGGCTTAAGCCACATAGACTTTTTTTAAAGAACTCTAAATTGTATTTTTCAATTACTATTTGCATTCAATATTATTTTGTATTAGTTTCAGGTGTACAGCATTGTTGTTAGACAATCATATACATTACAGAGTGCCCCCCAATATTTCAAGTATCCACCTAGCATTATTCCAGTGTATGCATATTTATTACAATATTATTGACTATATTTTCTTATGCTGTTCTTTATATACCCATGACTATTTAGTAACTATCAACCTGTACCTCTTAATCTCTTCACAGTTTTCACTCAGTCCTCTCAAACTCCTGCCTTTTGGCAATTGTCAGTCTGTTCTGTGTGTATGAGTCTGTTGCAATTTTGTTTATTTTGTTCTTTAGATTACACATGTAAGTAAAATCACATGATATTTGTCTTTCTCTGCCTGACTTATTTCACTTAACATAATAAACCACTTAGATTTTGAAGAATGCAATATTCTGCCTTTAAACAAAAGTTGGCACCGCTACCTATACTCAAAAGCAAAGTTCTTTTTTGGAGTATCAAACCACCACAACTGTCAGATTATGAAGGAATTGGAGATAATGAATTCAAAATATTTTATATTTATTTCATTCTCATGTTTATCAAATCATTGTGGTCCTCGAATGAGAATATTCAGGCACATATTTTATCTGCAGTGATTTGAGCCAAATTCTAATAAAACACGACAAAAGGGAATTTATTTTAAAAGAAAAAAACATGAATTCCCTAAAATCTATCACACATACTAGTCATTCTGTCACATAATGGACATTGTCATTTTGACATGTAGAACATTTCTCTTCTTCCATCACCTTTGAATTAATTGGATTGTAGAAGGGTAAAGCAAGGGAAACAGGAATGAGATTTGGAATGTGCAGTGACTCCCATTGCTACTTGTATCACTGGAACATTTTGAAGTCAGGTCGCTGTTAACCTAATAAGGGAAGCCCCACTGACTTTCTGTCTCCTCCAAACAATAAAATGACATAATTGTGTCTACGCTCCTTTTTTCAATTGTTCTACTATAACACAGATTCAGAAGTAACTACAGATTCTAATTAACTCAAATTACACTAATGAGAGAGATGACAAGTACCACAACATGAAGACTAAAAAATTAATCCTAATTGTAAACCTCAAAGATGTTGGAAGCAAGAAAATAGATGTTAAAGGAGCAAACTGGCCACTAACTACAGATGTTAGAAGTTAGAAATAACCAGTCAATGGCTTTAACCTATTTGAATGCATGTTCCTGATAGTCCACAAGGAAGGATTTTAGCACCTAAAGGATAATAGCCCAAATTTCAAAATTGATTGGCATATATTTTTTAAATATTTTATTTATTTATCTTTAGAAGGGAAGGGAAGGAGAGAGGAGGAGAAATATCAATGTATGGTTGCCTCATGTGTGTCCCCTGCTGGGAACTGACCTGCAACCCAGGCATGTGCCCTGACTGAGAATCGAACCATGGTTGTTTGGTTCCCAGGCCCACGCTCAATCCACTGAGCTACACCAGCCAGGGCTGATTGGCATATTTTTGAAAGTTAGAAAATTTAGGAAGACTAACAATTACAACATATTATTAAAGATATTTTGAAAGACATATCATGAGAAATTGAATATTGCTTGTATTATTTGAGGAAGCCATTTATTATAAGTGTGCATTAATAAATGCATTGAAAAATGTACACATTTTCTATTTTTCTATAATTTACAATTCACTAAAAATGTTACTTTTTTAATACCGTTGCTTCTAGTTCACTAATTTCTTTGAATTCTCAATTATTTACTATGAAAATAGGCTGTAGAGAAAATACAATCTTTTTAATGTTGCAAGATTTTTCTATAGCAGTCATGTGGTTTGAAATCCATAATATGATAAAGATATTGATAAGTATAAATTTATCATTCTAATCCTTATTACATAGATTTAAGATAACAGAGAACAAAATAACAATTATTATAATAAATTATAGAGCGATGTGATTAAAATTAAAAAAAATCAAAACCACATAAAGGAAGAAAACTAAAATGAAGGCTGTTTGGATCAGACCAGAGGACAGATAATCCAACATATCACTTAGTGTTTTCTGCAAACCAAAAAGGGAGATAAAGTAGGCTGCATGACTCTCATTAACAAAGGTAGACTCACATTAGCTCTTCAGAGGAAGCAATGTTTTCAAGAAATAAACTTTTGAAGTTTTCAGAATGAGAACTTATATTGTGGCTCACCAAGTAATGATCTCCTCAACCAGTCTTCAGCTTGTAGTAGATGTTTGGTACATTCATAAGAAAAATCTTGGATTGATATTCTAAATAATACTTTTAAAACAAGAATTTTGGTGTAGGGGTTCACTTACACCAATTTGTTCATTCACAATCGTGAGGCTTTTTTTGGTTAGCTTCTAATCCCTGCCCTTCTTTCTCCTTCACTCATGATGTAGAACAGAGCTATAGGATCCCTCTCCAACATACCAAATGTACGTTACACCAAAAGCAGCCACAGGTACAAGCTAGCGGAAGTAGATTTATTACCAGGAAAGTACAAAAACATTCAAACAACCAGTTCCTTAACCTGGGTGAAATTATGGCTCTCTAGTCTTCTAAAGGCCCCTGTGACAATTGTATTGAGAATCTAGTTAAAATTGGATGAGTCTTCTATTTTGCTCATGTTCCACAGGAAAGAACAGGGGTCCTAGGACTTGGGCATTGCTTTGAAAGATATTAGAGGGCTGGTTCTCAGGTTTTCATATTTTCTTTACAGTGGGAAAAAGTATTTAAAACATCTCTTCTGTTCTATTGAGGATGGAGATGGCAATATTAGAAGTCATTGTTATTGGAAGTCATATAGTACTGATTTTGGTCTTTCAAAGGCCATCTAATTACCCAACTAAAGTACTTCTAATGTTAATAGTACTCTATTCTAGCACGTAGATTATAGTTAATATATTCACCCACATATCTTACTGTCCATGCTGAAGTATTTAAAATAAATTGCAGGAACCTTACAGGAATTGTCATAATCTACTCATAAGAAGATTCGGTCTTTCCTAGGATGTCTTTCCATCGAATATATACTAACACAAAATTCTTCTGTACTAACACGCACAAAATACTGGGTGGGACAAAAGTAGGTTTACTGTTGTGAGTACGTGAAACACAGTTTATTCTTGTATTATTACTTATTAATTATTGTATTATTTTCCATATAAACAACTGTAAACCTAATTTTCTCCACCCTGTATTTATTTTGTTGTAATAAACACAACCATTCTTCTCCTTAGTACCTTATGAATAGTGTTTTGTTTCTAATTATTTGTCATACATCATTTAATTAAATCACTGAAACTTTGTAAATTAGAATACAATAGTGGCCATTATCTCCATTATATAAGAGAAAGCAGAAGGGCTCACCTTGGTAAAGAGAAGTATTCAGAGTCACATAGCAAATCCTGGCAGAGCTGGCCTTTCTAGTATTGTGGTTTTCTATTGCGAATGTTTCTAAGTGATCTTTTTTAATGTTTCTCCTGCTGTTTTTCCAGGAAAGGTACAAGAAGAATGAACTTATACTCCTTTACCTGTTTTACTTCCTCTAATTATTCAATAAAAAAAATTTCAAAACGTTCTCTTTGGCTGGGTAAGAGTATGCTTTTTAAGTTCTCTGATGATTCCTGAAAACGAAACAAAACAAAAGAAAAACCCCAACTTCTTCAAGATGGAATTTAACTGTGAATTGAATTCTACTTTTATTTAGCAGAGGTTGAATGGTAGCCTGTGCTTCTCAAAAATCATAAAACATTTACCGTATAATAGGCCTGTTGATGGTATAAGTGGAAATTTTTGTCTGCTTATTTTGGGCAAGTTAGAAAATTGGAGTAATTCAGACAAAATTCTTAAACTTATTTTTCTTCTCTGGCTAACAGATAAAAAATCACAATTATAATTCACTTCTCCACTATCAATATTTTCTTCAAAACAAAATTAGCTCTCTCATAAGAAATAATATTGCTTCATGGAAAAAAAGCTCTACATATGAGACAGAATGAGTTTGCTTTGTCTTATTTCTGCCCATTATTTGCTAATTGACTTTGCCTAGATTCTATTAAATCTGGAATGAAACATCTGAGGAGAGGCAATAATGAGACTGAGAACCTTATAGGGTTTTACAGAAGTACCACATAAGGGTAAATATGCCAGTGTTTTTGTTTTTCGGGCAAAGTCTTCTTTATGGTTCAACTCAGGCATTCCCTCTTTTAAGCACCCAGTTCTTGCATACACTCTCTTAACTCACCTTATTGGACATACTCTCCTTTGCTTAGCTCTGTCATTGCATTTACTATATGTAGTATCTTGCCTAATTTTATGCCTCTCTCATAACACAGGTAGTCCACAGAAAATAAGGACAGTATTTTATTAGTCTTTGCAGCCACTGCAAGAGCAGTGCTAGTTACAGGGTAGATATTAGGGAAAAAAAAAGAAGTTCGATAAATGAATGAATACATAAAAGAATGGAATGCAATGGAATGAAAGAAATATTTACTCATCTATCTTGCAGATTGTTGTGAAGATTAAAACTGGTAATGTGCAATAAGCTAAACTTTTTAAATTTAACTACCATGTACTATTTCCCTCAGCTTGCATAGCTTTAAGAAATGATTGGTAAGTTAAACTAAACTAAAATTTTAAAGTATTTGTCATGAATCTGTGCTTAACCATATGCACTTTGTAAATGCTGACCTTGTGCAGATTAAATCTAAAAGCCTTGAATGAAGTTGTCTCTTACTGTTCACCCTCCTTGGCATGGCCCTTGCTGAGCTCGAGAACTGTGGGTGTTTCGGACTGCCAAAACATAAGGAGATGTGACAGGTAACCAAATGAGAAACTGCTGGCTGCCTAGGGCTCACTGGGATTTGTGTCTTAACAGGGCAGACTTGTCACTAGGCCCTTTGGAGGGGAAATGAAGCGATGAACTAATGCTGGACATAGGAGGCGCCAGGTCCTGACAGGCTAAGGTGTGACCTGCTGAATCCTAACCATCCCAGACATCTGTAGAAGAACAAGTGAGCTGGGAGATGGCCAGGGGCAGGCAAGGTTGCAGGGGAAAGGAGGTGTATACAGAGCCCTTAGAGAGTAGAAAAAGAAAGGGCAAGTGAGATTACTGGTCATCTGCTGTCTTAGATCCCACGCAAAGCAAACTTCAAGCACAACAGCAAACACAACCTTTGAGCATTACTGTCTTCAAAGAGTATTTACCAAGTGCTGTCTGGCTTGAGCTCCCAGACTTGGTTAAATATACATTTTGTTAATGTTGTTTTTCTGACTTTCTTTCTTCCCCTTCTTGTTATTGTTGACACTACCCACCATATGCTTTTACTATTAACCCCTTTTAAAATGGGACCCTGTCCTGGGAGGGATGTGGATTCTTCCTGGCAGGCCACCGCTGGGAGTGAGCAGCTGCTTTGCCTGTGCATGTGAGTTTCTCCTATTACAGTTATTATGAATTTGAATGAGGCTACAAGGCAGTTCTTTTTCATCGATCCTGAATTTAGATTTCTGGGGCTTTCCCCCAACATATCAAATTATAAGAAAAGATGAAAACATTTCTCAAATCCTGCTACTTTTATATATCCATTTGTAATATTTTTGTTAAATTCATTATGCATCTTTATGCAATTTATACACAAGTATATTCATATACATATTCATGCATATATAGATTTTCCTAATGTGGATATTTCATATAAATGGAATCAAATAATATGTTGCCTATTTTGTCTGGTTTCTCTCACATAATGATTTCACCAGTTCATCTCTGTTGTAATAGTATAAGTACTTCATTCTGTTTTATTACTGAATAATATTCTGTTGTGTGGATACACTACACTTTATTTCTCCATTCATCAGTGGATATTTGGGTCAGTCTGATCTGGGTTTAAATCCAGGTTTCGATAGTCATTTTCTTTGTAACCATTGCTAAACTGAGAGAAATAAAGCTTAAATTTCCTTTCTTTAGCCACAATACACTGGATTCTAGCATATTCTTGACAGGGTTGTTGTGAGGGGTAAGGAAAACAACATGTCTAAAACACAGTGCCTGATACGAACTATCATCATCAGAGTCTAGTCAGGAAATCAGAAACCACATATCATTTTAACAGAAAGAACTGAACATGGGGAATGACTGAAAAGGTAGTAGAAAAGGAACACCAAGGAAATAGAGAAATTAACTGTGGGAAGCAGCTATACCTGTAGGTCTGGAAGAACACAGGAAGGTGAGGGAAAGGTTTATCAGAGCCCTGGAGGAGGGCCCACTGATGTGGGAGATGGCTCAGCTTGTCATGCACTGTTATCTGGTAGGGGGGCTGATTCTGTTGCTGCCAGGGGAAAAGTCTGTTGCTGGAGAGATGCTGAAGGACTAGCAGGCAGGTAGGATGGAGTCTGTTCTTTCTCCCTCCTGACTTCCATTCTCCCTCTAGTGCCTCCCACAAGAAGAACCTAGAAAAACAGTCTAGCAGAGGGGAAATGTAAATCTCAGAATCTCATCTGAGTATAGAATAAAGAGTTAGGAACTGAGTAGAAATAGCTTAATAAGCTGGTATAGTTCTCCCTTCTATTACTCTGCATGTATACACACCTCTACATATTTTTGAACTTTCATAAAGCAAAAGCTATGCTCTTGCTTATAAAGATGATACAGTTGTGCAATTATCCTTTGGTCTCCACTGTTCCTGGATAATGGGAGATACAGAGTCCCAACAATTGTGTTCCTCTGTAGAAAGAGTCATAGCATCCCCCTCTAGGTGATGTGAATTACTTCTCAAATTTTGTTAGTTTTACCTGGAGATAAACTTGAAGGTCTAACTTGTAATAGAGCCGCCATCTAATTCATCTTATATAGCGGATATGCCAGTCTGAAGGTGTGCCATTTGTCCTCAGTTGACTGGGTTTCTTTATTACTGGGCTTATCTAAATTTTTATTTATGAAGGATCTAAATCCTCAGAAACCTGCACGGACACTAATTTCCCCAGCCCCTGAAGCCATGTCTTTCTTTGTGTTGGTTCAGTACCATAAGGAGCTCAAAATGGCCAAGTGAAAGTTTTATTTCTTCCTTGAGTTCTAACCATCTATCTGTAAATCAAGCTCCAGTTTTTCTGAGTCACAGGAACTCCCTTGGATCAAGGGAAAGGAGACAATGAAGCAGCAGTAGGTGTCAAAAAAGGATAATGAAGGACAAATGAAGGGATCAAGTCACCGTCTCACATGCATCTTTTAAAAGCTTATGCACTTGGTAATTAACCGCTTGCCCAAACTCATTTCTTGGTGAGCCATTTGACCCCCACTTCACAAGGGCCAGTTCAGGTGGAATGAATATTTTCATATCGCAGCTCAGGAGTTCAGTCTCTACAAGACTCCACAGAAGAAAAGAATATGTCAGAGAACAGAGATCTGCCCCAAACTCTAGAGGTCCACACTATGACCTTCCTATTGCAGTCCATGGAGATCTCTTGCCATGCCCCTTCCATCTCAGACACTTAGGACCTTAAGCTCTGCAGCTGAGGTTCTGTAAGTGGAAGGACACTTTGCCCTGAAGGCTGGACTTGCTGCAGAGCCTTCTCTTGCTCTGGTCCCTGCCCAAACTTTATGGTTGTACTGGTGACTCTGTAGTATCTGGAAGAGAACACTGCCTACTTTATGAGGGTATTACCAAAGGAGTGCTGAAGGTAGCTAGTGAGAGAAAGAAATTGCTGTTGCCCACAGTGTGGCAGGCCAGGGCTGGGATGATGACAGCCACAGAAATAAGCAAATAGAAAGGGCATGTTCCTTCCCCATGGTTGTCTTTCAGTCTCTTCTAGTTCCCCTATAGGTAGGACCTAACAGGAATCCAGCTGGAAAAGAGAAAGAGTATTTGAATCCTAGGAACTTCAGCACCACCAAGCAGAGTATAGGAGGATGGGTTTGGAGAGGATACGCAGTAGGCTAGTAATCAACCGGCACTGAATGAAACTGATCATAGTTTCATCTACTGAATGATATGTGTAAAAGCAACTTGAACTGCCTTGTTTTGTTTACAATAACAGTAGTATGTATTATTGAAGAAAATGTATAAAAAGAAAAAATGAAAGGCACTTACCATCTTGCCCTTTATAGAAAAATTTTGGTACCTCTTCTGCACTTGTTACACATGCACACACACATTTTTGTCTTTGCAAAAAATGGGATCATGTTCTCCATGCAATTTTTGAAACCTGCTTTTACACTTAACACTCTAACGTACTGTTAGCACATTTATTTGTCATTAAATAATCCACAAATCCATGTTATTGTCCACATGGGATGTTAGTATATCTTTGTTACATATACTAATACATTATAAAACATTCTCTCATTTTGGATGCTTTAAATAACTTATATTAATGAGCCAATACTATGATAAATATCTTGTAAATGATTCACAATTCTTTTGATATGCTATATTTTGGAGAAACATACATTACTTGTATATGTAAGTCCCTTTAAAAATAGGGTTTGTCACATGTAGTAAAGCAATTTCTTCAATGACAGGTCAGGTGCAGACTCCATTCCTTCTTTCTTTCCTCCCTGCCTCCCTTCCTCCCTGTCTCTTTTTTTTTTTTTCTCTCTCCCTCTCTTTCTCTTTTTGGCAATCATGTTATGGTGTTAGGCTGAGCATTACTTGGATTACTGCACATTCAAAAATGAATGCAGGGAGAGGATTTTGGAGTGTGGGTGGCGATGAGAACAGCTGGGATGGAGACTGAAGGAAATGGCAGGGACATTTCACATAGTTATAAATGGAATTGCTTAGCACAAAAAACTTAGGGGTTTTTTGTGCTAGAAGAATAAATTAGAATTGAGTGTTCTTTCTTTGCAAATATTAAATGCTGAATCTTAAAACCATCTGTACTCTCTCTGAAAGTTTAAAATTTCACTGTAGGTAAGTCAAAGTGAAAAAGTCAGGATGGAGGTTGAGGGGTGGGGGTTGCCATCGTGTTGCCAAGCAGCACTGCTAATTTAAGATCTCTCAATTAAGTGCCATAAAAATGGCCACAATAAGTGTGTCCCAAAAGGAAGTAGGTCAGTATCAGCTATTTCGGGAGGGGATTTGTAGGGAGTCCCAAATGGTCTCCAATAAGGGTAAAATTGTCTGTAAGCTGTTTTGTCTTTCTTTTGAAATGTGAACTCACTGGTCCCCAAATCAAATGTAGTCACGGAGCTAAAATGTATCCTGTTCCATTCTGTGAAAGTACTCACAATGAAATGAGAAAACCGCCTCAATATGCAGAGGTTAGGAGCCCATACCCTTATTCAGAGGACAGAATTCCATGGCCAGAGTCTACTAACTGGGAAGCAGGAGTCCCATCCGCATCTCAGTATCAGCCTGAGGAGCAGGAAGAGCATGAGAAGGCGTGCCTGTGTTCTTGCTCTTGGAAACGTACCATTTAAATTCAGATTATCTCTTTTCCTCTCTGCCCAAACATCAGTTCTGCCTGTAATTTTTGTTTGTTTGTTCATCTGTTTCCCCCCAAAACAACTGCTTTGAAATGGAGTTTGTTGAAGACAAGGATTTATTATTTTCTATGTAATGAGTCTGGTCAAGTAGAAGTTCTGGAATTTTAAGGAAATTATTCAGAATTGTTAGCTGGGGTTCCTCCTCCACCATGAGCTAAAGAAATTTAAGCCTTGATTTCCCGATGGAGAAAAAAAATGACCCAGAAGAACATCCTCTTCTCTGACATAAGACTGGCAAGGACGAGAAGACAAGCATGGGTAATGATGCTCAATCTATGCATTGATTTATATCTATTTTTCCAAATGCATGTACTTATTCTATCTGTTTTTGAGGAAACATGAAGGAATGCAACAATTGCGGGCCTGGAAATATGTAATTGGATTTAGATCCAGGAGGGAATCTTTACTACCTACTCAAAAATTTTAGGTAAGTTTAGTTAAAAGGGAAAATACTTGGGGTTTTAGTCTTCGAGAACTCAGGTCTCTTTTGTTTGAATTATTCTTTCTTCTAGAATATCTGCAATTGTTTCTGTGGGTAAATTATGTTATTTGGGTCAGTTTTGAATAAACGTGAATGTCTGTGTGGGTCAGGGAAATTCTGGCCACTCCTCACTGGTGTTATGTTGTGGCAGATTGTAGAAACGGTGCTGTATTCTGGTGTCATTGGAGACATGATTTGAAACATTTTTGAATTTTATAGACACATTTTAATAGAGGCACTATGAACTTATTATTTATTTCACTGAGGTGCTGGACTGAATACTGCTATTTCATGCTAAAAACTACTAACCTTGAAATTACAAGAGTTATGGTTTTCAGGTTATATGTTTCCTATTTAAATTGCTAATCCTCTCCAATGAATAAAAATTTCCCAAATTTTTGATAGAATTTTGTAACATTTTTAGATGATTTAAATGGAATATCTGCTGATTCTAGAAGACATGAGAAAATAAAAATCACAAAGGAAATATATCCTTTGGCATTCTTAGCATTAAATGATTTTTAACTCTTTCTCAACCTTTTTATCACAATAAAATGTCCTTCTGAATCACTTGTGACAGTTTTTGACATCTCTCTTTTAAAGTCTGTGATTATTATATATTTCTATGCAGGAAATATATATAGTATTTTATACATAGTATATACGCTTTGGGTAAGAAACTAGTCTTTTTTAATTTTAAAAAGTAGTACTTCATGTCCTCATGAAATTCCAGTGCCTTGCTAATAGATCTGTTTGTGATTATTCAGTAAGTCTTAATGCAGTATCTATTCTGGTGACTATTATGTATTTTCTCTCATGAATGGACTTATCTAACAAAGGGATCTAAAGATAGCTCTTAGTGATGAACTACGCATGCATGCTGGTTCAACGGCAGTTCCTAATTGTAGTTATTGTTGTTAAACATTTGTTTCTTCTTTAGAAAATATTACTTTTGTTTCATGATATAGTTGTAGTCAAGAATATGAAAAAAAATTCCAGGATTTGTCTTAAAATTTGTACTTAGCTCTTGTTTTCTCTCCTTTTGAAATATGAAATTAATACCCTGTAGGAAAGAAAAGAAATTTATATTTGTTTAAAAATAATATGTCTCAAGAGGAATAATTATCTCTTTTATGATAAAATAGTCATTCCTGGTCTGAGAAGTTTATTTTGGCAAGTATACATTTAAACACGTGAATGCTTCTAAATTCACAAATATTTTTCCTAACATCCACTATACATTGCATATAGAAGAGAACATTTAAATACAAATATTCAACAAGCACAAAACTTGGCTGTGATTCTCAAAAATTATTTAAAATATGATCTTAGTTAATGAGTAGTGTTATCTCAGGAGAAATTATAGGCTCTGAAATTATATATTTTTGCAAATGTACTTCTTAATTCATCTTGTCTGATTCACTAATGCCCAGTTTGTGTTCTCATTTGGTTCATTCAAGAGTGTAAATCTAGAACTTAGATGTAGAAGCACATGGAGAAATGTACCTCAAATCATATCATACTGTAATGAAATTATATATGTATATATATATATATACACACAGACACACACACACACACATATATATATATATATATATATACATATATGATTAGATTGTTTGATTTCTCATAAGCACTCTGTAAGCAGTAGAGCATGGTGATAGAAAGCACTGACTCTGGACCAGATTAGAACTCTTGGTTCTAATTCTGGCTTTGCTGTTTACACACTCTGTGACCTCAAGAAAGATACTGTATTTATTTGAGCTTTAACTTTTCATGTATAGAATAAGAACAATAGTAGTAACTACTGTTGTAAGAACTAAATGTGTTAATGATTTAAAGAATCACTAAGAAAAGTGCAGAACACATAGTAAGAGCTATGTAAACATGAGCTACTATTTTTATGACTATTAATTTAACACCCTTTCATGAACCATATGGACTTAAAAAATCTCTGCATTCAAAAGAGTTTGAATGCAATAAAGAAGTTTAGAATTACAATTAAGACACAATAGCAAAAGCATAGCAAAATATTAAGGTAGTACTAATCTACTTGTAATATGATATTATTTTACACATATTTCCCTGAAGAAACTTAAAATGGAATGAAACTGTTGAGAATGCTGTCATGGAGGGTCTTAGCTAGGTTAGACGTGTCCTTTCTGGAAGGTAACATTTGAATTGACACTTGAAGACTAGAAAATACAGACTTTCCAAAATATCTGAAGAATTGTCAAAAATGGTTAAAGAAAACAGATCATATATATACATGAAGATATGAGGAAAGCAAATAAAAGTTATTTTGTGTTTCTAAGTGGCTAGAGTTTGTTCCATCAGGGCCCAACTCATTTTCTAAAATAGCTACATACTGGGCATTTACTATTATCTATTTCTATAAGGTTAGGGGCATTAGTCAATATTTAACTTCTCATTTTTATTTTATCTTACTTCAGAGATTGAAATTGAAATATGTATATACATAATATAACATGGTAGAACTCAGACAAAATATATCAATTATAATAATATCTAAATGGACTCTGGAGCTGAAAGTCAAAATTATGTGCCATATTACTGTCAACTGCAGGAGTGTTAAGGAATTCACTGAGTGAGGCCAACAGATAATTCATAAATTCTTCAGGGTGATAGACTGAAATGGAAAGAAATGGAATAGAGTAGAACAGAATAGAAAATACTATATTTTGCCATGTATAATGCACATTTTTTTGCCCGAATTTTTGAGGGAAAAATAAGGACACACATTATACATGGGTAGTACCTAAAATAACTTGTATCTGTTTTTGTGTTTTGCAATTATTTGTTACCCAAAATTTCTTGTACCACAATATGTTCAAACATAAATAATGAAATTCCTTTACAATACAAAAAACAAATGTCTTATGTATAAATTTTTTTAAAAGCTGAATTAAAAAAGTAAAACAAAAGATTTTTTTTACTGAAAGTTTAGGCCAAAACCATGGGTGCGCATTACACACAGTAAAATATGGGTACAAATCTGCAATGCTCTTTTTTTTAAAAAACAAAAAGATAATTAAGCTCAGGTCTGCATTTATCTAATCTTGGATATATTTTCAAAAGGAATATCCAATATTTGGGTGTTTAATTAATTTATATTGTACTATCCCAAATGATGTTGAAGGGAATCTTGTGATAATTAGTTTTTAAAGAATAAGTGTTTGGCAACACTGTTTCTTTGAGGCAGACAACCTGTGTTTTACCAAGAAAAATCAGAATTCTAACAGCAGCTTCATTCATGCGGTCTATGAAGACACCCCATAGTGTTCTTCTGTCTTTAGACTATTTGTGAATGGACATGGAGTTTATGAGGATGTTGTTGGGACATCCTTTTATGCATAATAAAATCTTATTTAACATAGAAATTCTCCATAATTATTATGAACACTGCAATATATTCTATATTTAGAAGAAATGATATATCTAGAAAACATGCTCTAATTTCTTTAAACTGCTTTTGAGCCAGGTATTTTGTTAGTCAAATGGCTTGTTAGATTTGGGGGAATCATTTATCTGTATTCAAATACACTTATGTTTTGTTTTGTGTTTTCACTTTGGGAACTTTTTATATCGTGTAAGCATACCAAAGCACTTTTGAGCTCAAACACTTAATGATGTTTGCACTGAATATTTTGTGGCAGGCACAGACGAGAACCGAGGATTCCTAATTTCTCACCATGAGCTATTTGTGTAGGAACTAAGTTAAGTCTACCTTTTTGCCCTGAACTCAGAGACTCTTTCAATTTCTGAAGTAAGATAAAATAAAAATGAGAAGTTAAATATTGACTAATGCCCCTAACCTTATAGAAATAGATAATAGTAAATGCCCAGTATGTAGCTATTTTAGAAAATGAGTTGGGCCCTGATGGAACAAACTCTAGCCACTTAGAAACACAAAATAACTTTTATTTGCTTTCCTCATATCTTCAAGAACCTTTCCGCTCCCCAGTATTCATTCAGCCATTCCATGAAGGTTTCTGTTTCACTAGGGAGGTTTAAGATGTTGTTCTAGGCTAATCTTAATTTAGGCTAATCTAGGCTTCTGGGTTAATAGGTGGTGATGTTTTCTACTCTCAGTCCAACTGGATTTGGATTCAAGAGCCAAGAGAGAATGAGAGAAAAACAGATATCATTGGACAATGGGTCATCTCCTAACATGAATCAATTTTCACTATTAAAGTTACCATCACTTTAATTGCTTAAATTGTGCTAACCTTTTTACCACCATTTATGTCTCTTCCTTTTATGCTCCCTCTTCTCAGACTTTCATCCTCATCAAAACCACTTAAAACCCTGGTCCATGTATTGTGCTTGAATGTGGTAACGTGATTTTTCTATATTGGAAATCACTTCCTTCTCAAACATCAAAGCACCAATACATTTTCCAACTTGGCCATTAGATTTCCTATCTCAAAATTTCAAATTTGATGTACTGAATAGTTTTTCTATTTCAGAGTTGTTTTTTTTAAACATGATGTTTTCATGGGATTTTATTTCCTCTTTAATTATCCCTCTTTAATTATTCTTAAGTAATGAACCATTATTCATTGAAATGCTGACTACTAGATTTTTAAATTTGGTATTTTATAATTCTTAGAGAAAAACATGTGTGAAGAATCAGGATTCCGTATATTCCTTAGGTCTCAACTTAAATAGTTTTATTTTTGTAGTGATTTATTTTTTGCTCAAGAATTACTTCCAATGTTCTCTCTTCCAGATAATTGCTCACATGCTAATATTTACACACCTGTAGGTTTTGGTGTGATTATATTATACATAGTAATGCTATTAATATGAATTCATTATATGCATGTGATACTTGAAACATACAAAGTCACTTCAAATTTAACACCATTTGTCCCAATCAAGAAGTCGTAGTTCCAATCAATAGCTTAGCATCTTGCTCCAGTCAGCTTTGGCCTGGTGACTAATCCCTGCCTTTGCATAGACTCAGATAGCATCAAAACTGTGTTTCCTGGAAGTATGTATAAAACAGAGACTTCCAGAAACCTCCATAACTTGTGCTTCACTGATTCCAAAGGGATTTGCATGAGTCGGGTGCTTTATGCTCCGATTTGCCAGGGCAAGCTTAGGCAACGCTGTATCACCAAACCATCTCATATTAACATGCAACTTCAAACTCTGCCAACAGGACAGAGACCCTTCCTTCTCACAACCCTCAGGCTGCACTTTACACTTGGCTTCTTCTCATGGATTCTTGTCACATAGCATACCCAGGGGCAATGGCTACAGCCAATAATTAATGCTGGTGGATTGGCTTTTGTCCAGAATTCAATTGTCTTCTCAGTTGATAACATACATAATCTTGGCAAAATTACTCAAGAGATTTTGTCAAGGATATATTTGAGGGACATTCTTGAAGGCTGTTGAGCTTTCAAATTCTTATCTGTGATGAGCACAGACCAAAGAATGACATGCATTTTTCAATAAGTGAGGAATTTTATTTATCCGACTTCATAAGTTAATGTGTCTTTTCAACTAGGACAAAATGAAAAATAATAAATAAAAGTATTCATTCTTGAAATTCCATTACATGCTGGCCAAGTTCGGCCAGCCTGGACACAGACAAGCAGGCCCAGAACTGGGCACAGGGAGCCTTTGTGTGTGTGGACCCCCTTCCTGGTCGCCCACTCTTCCCTGCGAGCACTCTCTCTCAGAAAAAGAACAGCAGCTTCTGAAAACCCACAGCTACCTGGCACCACCATGAGGCCTTGCTGTTGCTAGTAATTGGCTTGCTGCTCTCAGCCAGGCCACTGTGTTCTCCTTTTGAACATAAACAATTTCACACAGTGACAAAAACAGACAAGGCCCTGTGACATTTTTGGATCAAGGCAGAAACAAGAACATTCTGTAATCATGTCTTAACAGATAAAAAATGAGCATTGTCCAAATGATTAAAAAAAACAATTGTCTCCACAATCTGGCTAATTTGAATAACCAGTGCCATTTTACCAATGACAGGTGTAGCTTTATTCCTTTTTTTCCCCTACTTCCTAGAAAATAATTATTAAGATGCCCAAACAATGAATTACTCTCACTTCCTAACAGTAGCAACCAATCCAGAGCAAAAGCCCTGCTTCTTTGAACTCTCCCTAGTCCTTTCACACACCCTTCTTCTGAGATGTCTTTATGGTTTCCAAGAGTGTACTGTCTCCCTCCATGCAACAAGTCAATAAAAGCAACTACTTTCTACCACTGGTGTGTTCCAGGAGGTTTCCAGCTGGAGACATTTGACAAGTCTGTGACATGAGCAACTGGGGGCCAAAGGAAAGCTGGATGAACACTTAACAGAAAAGATAGACATGTGCAAAGAACAGAGTGGTAAGTTAGAAACAACAGAAAATTTTCCAAGTGCACAGAAAAAGGGAGATTGATATGGGAAATGGCAGAGAGAAATACTGTTAGACACATTTTAGGAAGAGAGGACTGGAGAAAACAGGCACAGGTCACAAAAAAGTGGAGAAAACTAACACTACTCAGATAATTGCAAGAGACTATGCTGAGGCAGGGAGGCCTTAAATGGCAAGGCTTCCTTGAGTAAGTGGCTTATAATCTGAAGAATGATTAAGTGCTGACTAGATGAATAACTAGGCCTAAGGAAGGATATTTGTGAATGTCCCATGGTGGGAAAGAATATTGTAAGTATAAAAGCATGAAGTAAGTGTCGTTGGAATGGCTGTGGCAATGGGAATATTCTGCCTAAGAGAGTAGAGAGGTAAATAGGGTTACAATATGTAGAATGTTATTTTTGCATATTGCCAGGACAGGGACTGGCAAACTGTAGCCTACTTTTGGGGAGCTCCACCTGCTTAGCCACCCCCCCTGGCCACTTAGTTTACCAAGACATGTTCTGCTTGGGAAGGAAAGGTGGCCAATCTATACGGAACTTATCTGTGTGGAATGGCAAATGTAGCCCAGACCTATTGGAAAGCTGATAGGTGCAAGTAGGCACACAGGAAGCTAAACCCATGAATCAGCTTTCCTGTGGGAAACCAGGCCTGCATTATAACTAGGCTGCTTTGAGGCTTGCTTTTACTAAAACTTCCTCACCCTGAATCGAAGCTGCAAATGCTTACTGCATATCTTTAAAGTAACTTCCTGAAGTCTGTGCTAATTCTCCCAAGGACAGAATGTAACCAGACCAATTACTCTTAGTGTTCTCTTGCATTTGCAACATTTTTTCCTTGTTAATCTGTAGGAAGTAATCAGTAACATTCTTTCCTTTGTTATCTGTAAAAGTAATCACCTAAAGCAAACCCAAGCATAATGAACGAGAACCTTCTTTGCTGTGTGCTATTAGAAAGCCAATAAAAGCTTGTCAAGGCAAGTGTCGAGGTGCTCTCCCCTTGAGAGAGTGGCTGTGCCATCCCTTTTTCTTTACAGGACTTTGGTAGTCCCTGTGAATTTGACTTGTCTCACCCACAATGCCGCAGACACTGCTGGCCAGAGTCTACATCACAATCTCTCAGAAGAGAAGGGCCTTGAGCCTGTTCCTCAATGGGCTTTTATTGAGTTTAATTTGCACAATAACACAGGGCGTATACATAAATCTTATCAATTATTGTCAGGTAGTAATGATCAAACAACAGGTAATATACAAGGAACTATGAGGGCTTGTTCTGAGTCAGGGTCAGATAGCCAAAGGGCCATAAAATTTTGAGAAACGAACTCATTTTATGCTTGGACTCTTAACATTTAAATTGAGGGCATTCTTAGTAGAACAGGTTTTACAGGATTTTATGCATTCTTTCTTAGGCCTGATCACTCCGGGAACCTTCCGTTCCAGTACAGGACCACATCTGCCTCCTGCTTTGTTTCTGGCTTTTGCCAGGCAGGGGAAGTAAGGCAGCCAAATGATTAGGAAACTTCTTACAGACAGAACAAGAACTCTGGTTATGTCAAAGCCAAGGGGTGAGGGTCCATCACCCCTCTTCTATAGTCCCTTAAATAATTCCCAGATGACCCCTTCTAAACCATGCCTGTCTTAGGTCATCCCTCCCTTGAGGAGTCTTATCTGTCATTGGCTAAATAGTCATCCACCTGAAGCCAAGCAGGGTGAAGTGAAAGGGGGCAGAGGTGGTGCCTCTGCCAGGAAGATAAGCTTTGTCTCCTTTGTGGCTTATGGTCCCAAGGTTGCTCATTCAGCCTTAGCCATGAGGGGGTGGGGTTACAGCTTCTGAAACCAGGCAGGGTAGTTACCAATAGCCCATGATTCAAACACAGCCATTGCTTGTGTTTACGTGTGAATGGCCTCTTCTCACTGGGATTCGATCTCGCAATCTAAGGTGGAAAAACTAGAGAATGGCAGACAGCCCTCACAGGCCCCTACCAAATGGACACAGAAGAGCTAGAGAAGGAAAGCATGTTTCACTTAGGGGCCAACTATGATGAAGGGAAAAGAGCAATAGGCAAAGGGTAGGGCCATTTACGGACAAGGACTTCAGCATCAGTCATCACATTCAATAGAGAAACCTGACACTGATGGACACCAGATTGCCACCTAGTTCACCAATGAGATAGGTTACTCCTTCATCCAAGGGAGAAATGGGTTACCCCTCCCAGTAGAGAGAGGGACTAGAAGTGTTTGTCTAATGTTGTTCTAAGTCAGAGAAATCCTTTATAGTAATGTGAGGAGTTGGGGAAGGGAGGGAATCAATGTTCTCCTTAGAGGAAAATATCAAAACTATATAAAGGACACAAAAAACCTATAAAGCATTCAGAATTACTTGGTTATGTTCTAATTTTAGAAAAGGAGAACTGTGAAGCTAAATTTAAAATTTAATAATATAATGAATTTTTTATTGTTTATGCCATTACATTTCCAGATTTTTTTCACACCTCCCCCCAACCCCACCTTCTCCCCATGTCCATGGAACATGAATAAATGTTCTCTGGCTAACAAGTGATTAGTTTATATAAGGAGACACTAGTAAGAAATTGACAGAGGACTGCCTAGAAGTAGCTTCTCAGAACTTGGCCATTTTCATGGACCCAGTATTCGTAGAGGGTAAAAAACTTCTGAGCTTGAGCTTTGAGCAGTATTAAAACCCAGATGTCTTCAGCTCTTCAAGACATTCACTGTGGTTAAGAGTAGATTTAATGTAGCTGATGTATTAGGAAGTAGCTCATGAAAAATTTTAATCATTCCTGTAAAACAAGTCCATTCTTTGTTAGCCATAATTTAATACAGAGTCAGCATTAGGACTAAATTTTGAGGTCTTATTATAATGCTGGTTAATCACTGACAGACGTATTCTTAGTGGGAAAATAATAGATGTCTTTGTTTTTTTTTAAAAATTAAGTTCAATGTCCTTACATAAAAATATTTTTCCCATAGTTAATGTAGTGTTTCCTTTTATAGTTTAAATTTTTGCCTTTTATATGACCATCAATTTAAAAATTAGGCATGTTTGTTGCAAAAACTCAGATATTATGGAAAAATGCAGAATAAAGTGAAAGCCTACTTGGATAATATTTTACCTGCTCTTTTCTCCCTCTCTTCCCATACTATCACGGTTAACAATTTCAACTGCATAATTACAGAACTTTATCCATGAATTTATACATATGATTTTCTTGATATAAATAGAAATTTTACTATATATTATTATTGTTATTACTATTATACATGTACTTCATTTTGTCTGAGGCTCCAACTCAGCACAGATAAATCTACTTGGACAACTTCAAGAACTGCAGTGTAACCCTCAGTATTGTGTAAATAGAAGGTGTTGCAGAGTATTCACAACTCTAAGCAAAATTGTTTTAATAATCTTTAGCATAATATTGTCAGATTTGTGAAAAAATTATTTTAGCTCCCGGTTTCACATTATGATTACAAGAAAGATGATAGAATTTCAAGAAAAGAGCCTTGGATCTCATTGAAGTCTTGAACTAGATCAACTTATCATTTGACCTCTCTGTGATTTGATAACCTTATCAGTTAACTGGAAGACTTTGGTCCAGATTATTTCTAATATTCCTGCTAGCTCTATTTTATATTTATACATACATACATACCTATAATTTTATGTGTCTAGTATCATAACACCCAGTTTTAGTTAAAAACTTTTCGTATTTGGCAAACATTAAATATCTATTTTCTCTCAATAAACTGAGAGACAAAAATATCTGTTACCTGCCATCCATGTCAGATATTGACTGGAAGCTGTTTTCTGGTTTTCCCTTGAATCGTTTTATCCAATAATAAGTACTTTTCAAAGACTGGTTCCACATTAGATATCCACTTCCTTAAAAATAGGGAATTAAGAATCTACGTACAAATTAAACTATTAGTGTCTAGAGGAATAGAATTAAGGAAACTATGACAAAATTTCCTTTTTAAAGTGAAGAAGTTTCCCTTCAGTTGTGAGAAATACATGTAAAAGAAAAAAATGAAAATAGAAGACTTCATGGGAATAAACATGGGGGACAGAAAACCATTAGGGTGGCAGCTGTAAGGGAATGAAAAATGTGGTCCTTCTAGTTTCTCAAACAGAGCCGCTGCTCCCCCTTGTGGCAAGTGTGCAAAGCTAGCTTCCTGATAAAACAGTATGGCATCCTAGGCAGAAAATGGTATTAAGATCTATTTGGATTACAGTGGCACACTGTTTTCAGGGGAAAAATAAAATACACATTCCAGTGGAATATTCAGGTCATGACTGTGTTTCAGGTATGGGCTTAATGTCACCAAGAGAAAAGAGCAGATGATGCGGCCATGTGCCCAGGGAGAACCGCAGAGACTGGTTGTGGTCAACTCAGGTAACTGATTGGTCAGCCCTTATTTCACACATGTTTCTGTGCCAACCATTTCATAAGGTACTAGGAAGAGTGCAATGTGATATAAGACAGTCTCCTTTCAAAAGTATGCCATCCGTATGGGAAGATAAAATATGACCACAAGGAGATAGTTAATTACGAGGTGGTAGATGCTGCGTCATGCTGGATGACCTAGAGCAGGGAGAAAGGAGAAGGGCTTTTGTCCTGAGATCTGAAGGGTTGGGTGCTTCAGAGAGA
This sequence comes from Artibeus jamaicensis, assembly GCF_021234435.1. Classification (NCBI taxonomy): domain Eukaryota; kingdom Metazoa; phylum Chordata; class Mammalia; order Chiroptera; family Phyllostomidae; genus Artibeus; species Artibeus jamaicensis. The sequence goes on along the minus strand of NW_026522030.1, from coordinate 35,051,336 downwards.
TGTGTACATAATGGCAATGGGCCCATAAAGTAGAAAAGCGTAAGGCCAGAAAGTTAACCGTATTTCTAGAATTTTGTGTTTATAGACTAAAGGTAAAAAGGAATACTTGGGGCCAGATTATCCAAACTGAACTAAGTACTTTGGTTCATATTCCACTTGTTTTATAGGTGAATGATTTGTTGAATATGTTTGAGTGTAGAAATGCCATAATGTGAAATATTTCAGGAAGTTCATTCTGGGAAACTATATGTAATAAATTTTCTTTAATTGAATATAAATAAAAATGTGAAAAGAATTACAATGATTTTTTAAATATAGTTCTTTAATTCCCCATTTCCTATTCTCCTACTCTGCTTCCCTTCATATAATTTATTACTACCTGACATTTTCATAAGGGTAGTGACTCTATCACTTTTGTTCACTGCTGTTCTTTCTAACTTCTAAGACAGTGGTGAGCATTTGATAGACATTTGTTGATATTATAAATAAATTTATATTGAAAAGCTTGAGGCAAGGAGGGCAATTAAGTGTTTATCATGATGATAAAACTTGACCTTGAATAGCAGCAGAACAGTAAAATGGAGACATTTAATATATTGAAGAATGAATAAACTACACTTAATAACTCACTGAATGTGGCTGGTGAGGGATAAAGAGGGCTCTAAAATTGCTGAGGCTTCAAGGTTATATGCATGGAAGGGTAATGGGGGTATTAAAAATATTGGGCAGTCAGTTGGAAAGTGTGTTTTGGCTAGATAACAGAGTAAGTTCTTGACACAGGCTGAGTTGTTGAGGGACGGTTAGAGATTTCTGATTAGAATCCAGGCAACGGGCCAGGCTTGCAAATTCGGCTTTATGCTTTATGGTGGAGATGATAGCTGAAATGTGAGCTTAGATATGATTCCTGTGGGAAAAACTCTAACAGCAGTGGGGAGAAGAACAGAGGACCGGACTTTATAGTTCTTTAAGCCATCTTCACAGGTAACCATAAGCAGTGGGGCCCATTTATAATTTATGCACTTGTCTCACATATATCAATTGAGTCCTGACCCCCCCAACACACACACACACACACACAATATGATGTATCTGGGGAACTCACATCTGGTAGCGGAGACAAACAAAGAGAAAAATTTACACACAGGACCCGTCCAAGTAAATCAGCCATCCAGCTCCTCCCAACCATAGTCCTGATATTGCTAGACATTTTGATCTTTCAAGACAAGCTGAGGTTTTATGTGAGAATTTCTAATGCCTAAATGTAGGACATTGATTAAAATGTGTGAACCAACCAAAACATTTTTGCTGACTGGATTTAATTTCTAGCCAGCCCTACTGTAGTCTCATTCAAGAAGAGATTCTTCTAACTCCCTCATCCCTTAATTGTACAATCTCTGGGGAGGAGGCTTTTAGTCATTACAGAATCAGATTAAACAATTTGCTTGAGAGGGATATTTTAGGATGGCCATTTTATAATGAAAGGTAGAGTCATGCTTGTCAGTAGGCTTGTAATATTCATTTATTTATTTAACAAATATTTACAGAGTTCATATTATATGCTAGGCACTCAGTATATAATAATGAACAGATTAGACAAACAGAAATTTTGTTTAGGCAAATTTCATCAGGTGGGAAGGGACTTATGATCACTACCAATAAAAGGAAGAAAACTCTACCAGCTGAAATAAAGGACACTCTGGCATGCAGGCTGAAACTGCCTTAATTTTATGAGAAAGCTGGGGGCGAAGGGGGAGGTACTATTCCTTGATGAAAAGTTTGTATCACGGGGGGAGGGTGAATAAAGGCTGTGAAAAAGGCCCTAGAAACATCTAGGGTGGGCAGGGAAAAAAAACAATGAACAAAACGCATCACCTTAGTTATCTGCAGAATATAACAGTGAAGAGTAAGTTAGAATTGAATACAGATTAAAGTAGTGGATTTCAAGCTTTCTTTGATTATGTCACAGTGAAGCAAACTATTTTCCTTTTCCACAGAGTACACAAAAGAGCCATGCATTCAGATGTCTTACCGCACAAACTAAAACAACAGGTTTACTGGTCAAGACCTACTATTGAACTAAACCCACATCTTTGAAAAACATTAAATCAAATAGTCCCTAATTTTTCTCAATGGGCTATAGAATTTTCCAGAACCTTCATGTTGAGAGTGAATGGTGATATTTGAGATATGGTATAATTCTTATAGATTTAAATATTTTTAAATGTATTTATTCTTGTATATGCAATTCCAATGCACACTAAGAAGCTATGCTTGTTTCAGAGGCTTTTTAATTTTACCAGTCAAGATCAAGTGTGATTTTGAAAGAGTATAGAAACTAAAATTTTTAAATAAAAACAACCAGAATAAATGTAAGTTTCAATTTGTAGAACTGACTTTAAGCATACTCATGGACAAAATATCAATGATAATTCAAAGTATTAATTATTGCCTTAAGTTTCAATTTACATCATAATAATGGCATTAGAAAAATTAGCCTGATGTGTAGAGTTTTGAAAATATGGAAGCTTATTTATTGATATTGATTCATGAAACTATTTTAAAATTTATTTTGATAATTGGTTGCATTTTGAAATAATTAGAAGAGTCAGATGTTACATAGAAATTACCACCTTTATGCAAGCTTTTAGGGATTGGATTTTTCCAATGCAGGGGAGTTTGATTGTAATGTTTAAATTATGTTCTTTGGAAATACACCAATGTAAATTGAAGTATTGTAGAATCGAACTGACCCTTTCAGAATGTGTAACACATTTTTAGGGCAAGAAAACAAGACAGGCACCAAAAAAGCAAGTAAAGTAAGGAATCATAAAACTGATAGTCTAAGACACACAAAATACATCTTTGATAAAGTTTTCTATTAAACTTTAAATTTTTCTATAGTTAAATTTTTTATAGTTTTCTAACTTTCAAACTTCTAAAATTTTCTATTAACTTTTTGGATCATATTTTCCATGCAATAGAAAATGAGCATGTATTTTCTATAATAGGTCTATACTGCTATATCATTTGGTTTCCCTGCTCCTAATCCATTATGTGGCAGAGGTTGGAGTAAATCTTCAGTGATAATTATTAGAAATTGTGGACTTTTGTTAGTTCCGTAATTATTCATGATGTTACACAAGGATGTTGAGGGCGTGGCCTTTGAGTCCTCACTCAGGCTTACGTGCAGGCCCCCAGGTTAACGAGCTGTGTGACTGTGATAGAGATAGGAACCACCAGGAACGCTCTGGCAGAAATACATAATCTGAACATGATCATGAAGAAACATCACATGAATTTATATTTAATGACAGTCTAATAATGAGCCTATAATCTTTTTAATGTTAAAAATCACAAAGATGATGGAAAACTGTGTGACAATTCTAGACAACTAAATGTAATGCATTTCTTTTGCTATAAAGAAAATTATCTGGCAATGTGAGTAAGAAAATATCGTATCAATGTTGACTTCCTGACGTTAATTGTACTGTACTTATGTAAGAGACTGTCTTTGTTTACACGAAATACACTCTGGAATATTTAGAGGTAAAGGGGCCTCAAGCATGTCTGCAACTTGCTTGTAAAAGCTGAGAGAAAGAGAATGACAGTAACTGCTTGAAGGACTTAGGGGGCTTCCTTGTATATACTTGCAAAAATACCATTGAACCCCAGAGAAATATTCTCAAAAATGGGTGTAATTATAAGGAACTAAAAAATCTTGTATTAAGGGTTAAATGAGATCATTTGTATAAAGCTGTAAATAATCCTTAAAAAATTTTGCATTCTAGATGATGCTGCAATAACACACTATATCTATTCCAGCAATACCTGCATTTCTGCAGAAAGGGAAACCAACAGGGCAATTGGAAAGACCAGGGTTAGAAGCAGACCACTCTAAGGCTCTCTTATTTGCAATCAGAGCACTAATAAAAGCCATTAGAACCCCAACAAAATCTCAACACCTTACGTTGCCCTTGGAAGTCCACCTTTTGCACCCTTTGCATCCTTGTACTCTCAGCTCAGGATTTTTTCACTGGGACATTAATTAAGGATAGTCTTTATTTTTTAAAAGAAGACCAGTTTCAAATGATCTGGGATATAAAATTCTTAATCAACCACTTTTTAGTTTTTATACCACAGAAAGAAATATTTTTGGAATTTTTCTATCTACATTTTTAGTTTCACCAAATAGCTAAATGTTTGGGAAGCATAGCCACTAAATTAGCCATCAAAGTCTATCTCCGAATTTAAGGTTGCCCTCTTGGTTCTTCATCTGTTGGTAATGATGCTCTTTGACAGAAAGTTTGCCCCTGCTGAGTTCAACACATTCACATACCAAGGGAACTCACAGATTAAATAAACCTGACTTCCTCTTTAAAATAGCACAATCCCCTAATAGAGATGAGCACATTTCTTTTATTGAAACATGCATTATAGAAACAGACTACATTATTTCCTAAATAGGAAGAATAAGAGGGAATGGATTTTATAAAGAGCATATTGTTCAACAAGGGCATTTTGAACAGAAATAGTATTATTAAGAAATAGAATAGACTCCACTGAGAGTCTTAGAAAAGCGAAGGAAATAATAAAGGGTCATCTTCCTGGAATGGGTGGGTCCTTCATAGAACACATAAACTAGATACCTTCTTGAGTTTGTTTTCAGCCCTTATAATGGATTCACTGTAATCTCAAGTCAAATCCAGATCTATTAATATAGTATAGCAATTACTCCTAGGGTCAAGTACTCTCTTTGATATTATTTTTATAAAGAAAGAGTGGCTTTTGTCTCTAGTTAAGAAAAGGTCAAATATTCAAACATTATAATATTATAATAAAGGGTAAAAATAAACTCCAGCTCACTTATCTCTGAAATATTTAGAAGTGATACACAAATAAAGAATTAAACTAAAAAAGTTAATCAACACAAGGTGATGCTTGAAAGACAATTTTGACCATGTTCATTTTTTAAATTTATACCATGGCATCAACTGAATGAGGAGTACATACTAAATAAGTTGGAACCATGTCATGATGTTACTGACAAAATAAAGACATAATGTATTGAGAATGATAGTTTTTCACTTGAGAATTTCAGTCACACCTTTTTTTTTTAATAATTTAAAAGTGTATCTTTATTAAAGCAAGTTGAATGGTATTTTTTTTTTTTTTAATTTTTTTTTTTTTTTCTTTCCCCCCCTTCCGTTTCTTGTTTTCCCCTTTTTCCTTTTCCTTCTCCTTTTCTTCTCTATTTTCTTGTTTTTGTTTCTTGTTGTTTTATTTTTTTCAGTCACACCTTTTTATTGTGGCAAGTATGTATATTATAGAAGTTAGCATTTTTACCATATGTAAGTGTAGAGTTCAGTGATATTAAGTACTAAACAGCAACTTCCCATTCTTTCCCACACCCAAGCCCTAAGAACTACCATTCTCCTTTTTGTCTCTGTGAATTTGACTACTCTTGGTATCTCATATAAGTGGAATTAGACAATATTTTTTCTTCTATTACTGACTTATTTCACTTAGGATAATGCCCTCAAGGTTTATTCATGTCACAGCTTATGTCACCATTTCCTTCTTTTTAAAGTTAAATAATATTTTATTGTATGTACAAACCATATTTTGTTTATCCATTCATCCATCAATGGCCTCTTGGGTTGCTTTCACCTTTTGGTTGTAGTGAATAATGCCACTTTGCACATGGGTGTGCAAATGTATGTTTGAGTCCATTGATTATTTTGGGTTATATACCTAAAAGTGAATTTTGAGATCATGTTGAAGAAAACATTCTGACACTTGTAACCAGTAAGAAAGACTTTATTTAGGGATATTGTGATAGACGTCAAGACTATCACAACAGGGGAGAGAGACGGGGCAAGAGAAGCTGGGAATTTACCACCAATCAGCTGAATAAAGGGTTTAGTGAGTAGAAAATTGCTAACAAGAGACATAAAGGATAGAGGAATTCATGCTAAACATGACAACAGAATTCTGAAGGCAGACTTAACAGAATTCTGAAGGTCAGTTATCAAGTGTGAGGGATTAGGAATTTGGTCAGATGTCAAGGGTAAGACATTCTCTCTAAGCTGACGTGGCAGGATTCTTTCCATGACCGGACTAGGCCAACTGAAGACAGGACCCAGGACAAGGCCTAGTCAGGAGGGCTCAGATAAGCCTAATTAAAGTTTGGTTAAAGAGAGTGTCTTTTAGAACCATATGGTCATTAAATGTTTAATTTTTTTAAAAACTGCTGTGCTGTTTTCCATAGCTGCTGGCACCATTTAAAATTCCTTTCCCATCAACAGCACAAAAAGTTTCCAATTTCTCCTCAACCTTGGCACACCTGTCATTTCCCGGGATTTTTGTTTCATTTTGTTTTGGTTTTATAATAGCCATTCTCATGTGTGTGAAGTGATAGCTCGTTGTGGTATGATTTGCAAATCCTTGTTGATTAGTGATGTTGAGTGTCTTTCACATGGGTTTTGGTCACATTTATATGTTTGGAAATTATAACTTTATATCTTTAAGTCCTTTGCCCATATTTTTCTCTTAAGATATTATTGTTGTTGAGTTGCAGGAATTCCTTATATCTTCTAGACATTAATTCTTTGTCAGACACATGATGTGCAAATATTTTCTCCCATTTTGTGGGTTGCCTCATCACTGTTGATAGTGTGCTTTGATGCACAAAACTTTTAATTGTTATGGTCACATATATGGTCAAGTAATTTTTTGACATGGTGCCAATACCATTTGATCATTTGACTATCTGTTCTATTCTAATGGTCTATGTGTCTGACCTTTGATTACTATAGTTTCATAGTAAATCTTGAAATTAGAAAGTGTGAGAACTATAGCTTTGTTCTTTTTCAAGATTGTTGTGGTCATTCAGGTCTCGTGATAATTCTGTATGAATTTTCGGATGCATTTTTTCTTTTTCTGCAAAAACAGCCATTGGAATTTTGATTCATAAACATGGGATGTCTTTTCATTTACTTTTGTCTTATTTAATTTCCTTCAGCAATGTTTTATAGTTTTCAGTGTACAAGGATTTCACTTCCTTGGTTAAGTTTATTTCTAAGTATCTTATTCTTTTAGATAATATTGTTTTAATAAAATTGTTTTCTTAATTACTTTTTCAGATTTTTCATTTTTAATGTTTAGAAACACAACTGATTTTTGTGTGTTGATTTGTATTCTGCACCTTTACTAAATACATTGATTAGATCTATTTTTTAAAATAGAGTTGGGCAGGTTTCCTAAATATAAGATTATGTCATTTATGACATTTTCCTTTCTAATTTGGGTGCCTTTTATTTTTTTCTTGCCTAATAGCTCTGGCTAGAACTTAAAGTATTACATGGAATACAAATGGCAAAAGTAGGTATCATTGTGTTATTCCCGATCTTAGAGGAAAAGCTTCCAGTCTTCCACCATTGAGCATGATGTTAGCTATGGGCTTTCTAAACATGGATTTTATTATGTTGAGGCAGGTTTTTTTCCTGTTTCTAGTTTGTTGAGTGTATTTATCATGAAAAGTATTGAATGTTGTCAAATGCTTCTTGTACATCTGTTGAGATATTCTTGTATTTTTATCTCTTCATTCTGTTAATGTACACATTGATTCACTCAAAACTTTAGAGCAGCACTAGTCTCATATTGGAAAATGCTATTTATGTCCAATGCAATTTTAGAATGAAATGTATTTTATTTTAAAATAATTAATTGATATGTATATAAAAGGTTAATCAAAATCCTAAATTAATGAGAGAGTCACATTTATAAATTGTATGAGTGCTTACCATATTTAAAAAATCAGTAGTTTGGAATTCTGAATATTTAATTCTAAGTTTATCATGTGTAACGGCTTCTTATTAAATATTGTTTTGATAATACTAGCGGATTGATTTTATTTCTTTGCCATGGTCCCATATATTAGACATAAAATATAATAAGCTAATAAAACCACATCACAAACCTATACATGTGATTATGATTTTTCAAGTCTGAGCACACAAGTGTGAGAAATTAAAGAAAAACTCACTAATGTTCCCTTCACTTTCAATGTGTGCAATATCCAGTAGTAGTTTTTAATACCAGTAATGTGGAATTTATCAGAATGAAAAATATTGCACAGTATTTGAGAAAAAATTCCTGTGTCTCAGTAAAAAAAAATAGCACACTGTAGACTATGCCACAGATCAAGTGTCACCTATCTGAAGGCAAAATTAATGGTATGATTTATGCAACAGAAAATTGAATTTTTTAGAAATTAAGTAGGTGCTGCTAAATTAAAATTTACATTTCATCATACCTAAGTGAGATAGAGAAGAAAAAGTTCTTCCTTTCAGATTGAATCATTACGAGTAAAGAAAAATGTAGCAATATGATAATACTTTACATTTTTAAGAAAAGAAATTTCTTGTGTTGTGGAATAAAATTCCCCTTTAATTTTTCATGAATTATCTATTTTGAATGGCTACACTGACCAAATTGATTATGTGACTTTCAATATTACACTTCTTGATGTAACAGCAGCAACAGCAACGATATTCATAATAACAATAATGGCAACGATCACTAATTGAATGTCTACTATGAATCAGGCATTTGGCATATATAGTTGTCCCTTAAACAATATGAATTTGAACTGAGTGGATCCATGAAAAATTTTTTTAATTTTATTTATTTATTTATTTTTTAGAGAGAGGAGAAAGGAGGGAGAAAGAATGAAAGGGAAACATCAATGGGAGAGAAGAACATCTATCACTTGCCTTTCATACATACCCAACCTGGGATCGAACCTTCAACCTAAGCACGTGCCCTGACCAGAAATCAAACCAGTGATGTTTCTCTTTGCAGGACAACTCCAACCAGCTGAGCCATATGAGTCATGGTGGGTGGGTTCACTTATTAAATAAATACTACAAATATATTTTCTTCTCCTTATGTTTTTCTTGATAACATTTTCTTTTCTCTAGCTCACTTTATTGTAAGGACATAGTATAAAATATATATAAAATACATATTAATCAATTGTTTGTGTTATAGTAAGGCTGTCAACGGTAGGCTATTAGTAGTTGAGTTTTGGGGGAGCCAAAATTTATACACAGGTTTTGCTATTGATATTCTATTGTCTAACACAGTAACCAACTTTAACTCACTTCATGAGCCACAGTCATTACCTGGCCTTGGAGTTCCCTGTTAGGAGTCACGGTAATCTTGGTGGGGCAAAGAAACATAGGTAGCCAACACCTGCTATGTTTTATCCACCTATGGTTGTCTTTAGCTCTTGTACCAAACTCTATTTCATCTATAAAAATGGATAGTAAATTGACTTTATTCTATATGCATACAAAGCAAAAAGGTTTAAGCTGCTTTTTTGAGAATGGACCAATGTAGGTGGCCTATATTTGAGACTTCTTGGAGATTTCCTACTCACTGTCAAGAACACTGTTGTGTGTATATATAGGTAGACATTTATTTCTGTGGTGAGAATGGATGTATTTGGGTATGATCAGAAGGAAAGTCAACATTAAAATTAATGTAAGTCATCTGTACTGATAAAGACATTTGTGTTTAATGATCATTTTGACAATTTTGAATTGAAAGGCAGATAAAGTGCTTCCCAGACAAGGTAAAACTAAAGTAGTTAATCATCATCAAATCTTTATCATATGAAATGTTAAAGGGTCTTATCTAAGAAAAAGAAGAGGATCAAAACTATGAACAGTAAAATGTCAACAAATTCACAACTATCAAGAGATAGAACCTAAAAAAACAAAAACAAATAAAGCAAATAACCAGAACAGGAACAGAATCACAGAAATGGAGATCACGTGGAGGGTTATCCATGGGGAGAGGGAAGGAGGAGAATGGGGGAAAAGGTACAGGGAATAAGAAGCATAATTGGTAGGTACAAAATAGGGTATGTTGAAAATAACATAGGAAATGGAGAAGCCACAGAACTCATATGTACAATCCATGGACATGAAATAAGGGGGGGACTGCTGGAGGGAATGGGGGTACTGGATGAGGAGGGCAAGGGGGAAAAATGGGACAACTGTAATATCATAATCAATAAAATATGCTTAATAAACATATATAAAACATAAAAGAAGAACATAAAATAAACATCTAGTTTTTTGGAGGTGACAAGTCTTCCTAATAGTACTTTCTCTAGAAAATCTTTCTTTCTCTCTTTGAATGCAAGACAAATAATCCTTCTGGCATGGAGGCCGTTCAGACTTGCATGGCAGAGCCGACTGCAGGAGACAGTCTGTTTTTGAAGGTGCTAAATATCCCTACATGGCCAGCATTGTCCAAAAGACTATAGGCAGATTGTCAAAATACCAATAGAGTTGTTTTTGATTGGATTCCCTGGAAATTTGTTCTGAATGAAAATTTCTCCATTGAAGTTTTATTGATCACAATCAGAACAGACCTTTGTTAGGAAATAGGGAAAGCAGATTGGGGCAGAATAGGAACTTGATCCACACTACAGATGCTCTTTCCACCAAAGTCTCAGTTGATCCTCTGGGGAACAATGGAGCTAGAACGAGCCTTCATTCCAAATTGAGCCAACACAGCAGGGCTTCTCTTTCCATGCACCAGCCAATCATACTACAGGACACCCCAGGAAAAAAGGATGTCTCAACTAGGGGATTTTTTGAAACTAAAGGCAAAAATTTCAGGGTTTGAGAGCTATCAGTAGCAGAAATTCTCAACAATTGTCAAGATGTGTGCATTAATCCTGAAGTGCAGATCTTGGCAAGACACCACAGTATCCACTGCAACAGACAAAAAAGGGAAAAAAGAGCAAGCAAGATGAGGTTTCATAGAATCATATACCCTGTGGATTAAATTGAATGTAAAGTGTAACGGCATACCAGGCAAAGAGAACAGTAGAAACTAAAGTATAGAAGCAGGGTAAAACTTTGGGTGTGTGAGGAAATCTTTCATTCACACCACACAACTATATTGAGCATCTGCTATTTCCAGACAAAATCCTAGGTGCACAGTGACTAAAAGAAGGGAGAGAGAATTGAAGCAGATATGTTACAAAACATAAGGGAGTAGAATAGCAACAGATAACACTGAAAAGGCAAATAAGTCAGTCACAGATGCTACTGAATGACATGCAATGTACTCTGCCTGCTGACTGAAGGTTAGTAAAATAATACGATCAGATTCATCTACCTAAAGCTGATTAGACTGTCAGAGACAAGCATGCCTTGGGGGAGAGACTAGAGACAAGACCACTAGACACAATGTGTGGCAGATAATGTTCATTGTACTCCCAATATCTAGTCTACCTCCTTGTCTTACTAATTAAGCCTTCTTTTGATTTTAAAGATTTTATTTATTTACTTTTAGAGAGAGGGGAAGGAAGAAAGAGAGGGAGAGAAACATCAATGTGTGGTTGCCTCTCGTGCACCCACTACTGGGGACCTGACCTGAACCCAGGCATGTACCCTGACTGGGAATCAAACAGATAATATTTTGGTTCTTAGGCCAGCACTCAGTCCACTGAAACTCACAGCCAGGGCTAGGCCTTCTTTCCTTTGCAGTGAATGCATGGCAACCCAAATACTTTCTCATCTTCTGTGATAGTAACGAGACTTAGGCACATTTCTGTTGTTGGTTTCTGGGAAACGTGTGGTTCCTTGAATAATAAAATAGTGCAAATGTGGCTGACATGCTCTTACCCTTTTCTTATTGTTCTGATGTGGATGTGATGGATACAGCTGCAGCAGCCATGTAGCAGCCAAAGGGAAAGGAGCAAAGGGTGGTAGAAATATCATTCGAACTGTCACAGAGCTGCTGAACCAATGGATGCAGCCACTTACCTTGAGATATCTTGTCGTGTAAGAAATATAAACCCTATTTAGTTAAGCCATTTAAATGTTGTGTTTCATACTGGCTGTGAATGTAATCTTAACTTTTTTTAGTATAAAAAATAGCCCAGGAACAATTTAATGGGGACCAGATCCAGAGGATGGCAATTCTGAATAAAGATGCAAGGACAGTGAGAAATATATAAGTGGCTGAATCCACTGGACCAAGCCACTAGAAACATACTTAAGTACATAATTGCAGGTTCACCTTCTACCTCACTTTATTTCCTAACCATGAAAAGCTATTTTTAAACCTCTCTACCTTTTCAAATGTTCTTCTCTGCTTAGCATATCTTCCCATATATGCTTTATAATTCATTTTAAATATCACCTTCTCCACTAAGCACCCTGTCCCCTATTCATCCCTATGAGTATAACATTTCTTTTCTATAAACTGAAGCTATTGCCTTTTTCAACTAATTATTGCATGCCAAATATTAAGTGCTGTACACATATTAAATGATTCTTTTAACTAACCACTGAGATAAATACTGTGAGAAGTCTTCGTTATACTGAGAAGGATTACTGAAGTAAAGAAGGATTTATTAACATGTTCAGATACATGAACCTATGAAATAACAGAGCTTGTATTAGAACCCAGGAGAAATGGAGACCCTGCTAAACTACTTGCCAGGAGAAAAAAAAGGAAAATAGAATCTGAATGAATCTGAGTTCAATTCTTCACTATAGGGCAATGGTAGGGAATGTGATATCACACCTGTAATTGGCTGCATGGTAGCCTCCAAAAAGATATGTCTACACTTCAGACCCTGTGACTGTGACCTTATTTGACAAAAGGACCATTGCAAATGTAATTAGTTAAGGATTTTCAGTGACAATCATTCTGGATTATCCAATTGAGCCCTAAATCCAATGATAGACACCCCTATAAAAGACCCACAGGGAAGACTGGTAGAAGAGGAGAAGACCATGTGAAAACAGACAGGGATGATACTAATCCCTGTCTAGTATGTACAGCCACAAGCCAAGGAACACCTGGTGCCACCATGAGGTAGAAAAGTCAGACTTTAGAAGGAGCGGGGCCATACTAACACGTTGATCTCAGACTTTTGGCCTTCAGACCGAGAGTTAATATATTTCTGTTGTTGTAACCCACCAAGTCTGTGGTAATTTGTTACAGCAACAATAGGAAACTAATACCCCACCCCTGGCCATTCAGTCACAGGCAATTCTCATTATCTTCTATCAAAGCTTTCAAAGAACACATTATGAAGCAATTATTACCAGCAGTCTAAATTATGGTTGCTTGCACAAAGATTCTGCTATGGCTGCATCGTTTCCATACTTTAATCCAATGTGGGGTTGGTTATATCAGAGAAGGTAATACTTCATGGAAAAACATTAGGAATATTTTTTTCAGTTGCTAGCTATGACATGATTATTAGCATAAGTACTGCTAGCGGGTCAAAAACTTTCCATGGTTTGAGGCCTTTGCCAGATTTTAAAAAAAATTTTAGTCTAGATATTTAGAAATCTATTGTTTGTGTGTGTGTGTGTGTGTGTGTGTGTGTGTGTGTGTGTGTGTGAATTTGACACTAAAGCTTGAGGCCTGAAATTTTTCCTTTAGTGAATACGTTATTTTTAGCATTCACTTTTGCTGGCTGGCTTTCTTCCCTATGTAAGAACATACTAACAGTGATCATTCTTGGATATTCTCATTCCAAAAATAGACAAAAAACTGTACTTGAAAAATAACTAAATAAAATAAAAAAAAAACAAAAAAAATATTTTCCAAGCCAAAGACTCTAGAAAACTTTTTTTAAGTTTATTATATAATAAGCTGCAGACATCTTGACAGGAAGATAACCTCAAACCATGCATCATTTACCTAGTAACAGGTAGAGAAAGTAGATTTCAGGTAGAAAAAGTGCCCTGACCTAGGTGAGAATATATTCTCAAATCAAAGCTATAAATATCCCCAGAGGTTGACTGTTCTAGTTGTAGAGATACAAATCTGTCCTGATGGTGAACCCCCCCCCCCCCGAGGAATTTGCCAAATCTACCCGAGAAACCCAAGCTTCCTAGATTTTGAATTCCCTTCATCTGTCCGCCGCCCCTACTCCCCAACTCCTTGTCTAGCGTGTGGTGCATTCTCCTGGTTTCCTGCAACTCGCAGCAAAGCAATGGCTCCGTACGATCCTATTTTTCTTCCTTGTTTCTTTGCTACCTTTTGGAACTACCTCTGCTTGTCACAAACAATTTAAAAATAATTAGTCTTCCCATCCACCCTCTCCTGCCCTGCTTTTTTTCCAAGACCAATTTCCATCCTACTCCTTTTGTCAAAACCCCTTGCTCCATCTGTCTCTCTCCTTCCATTCACGCTAGAATTTCCCAGCTTCCTGGGCCCGATTTTGGCTGCATAGGCTTCTTCGTCCCTCTCTCTAGTTCTCGAATGTTCTAAACCAGTTCCAGACTCCTCCCCACATGGGTCCAAGGTCCTCCCCTCCCAGTTCTCTACTGGGAAAGTTCTCTCCCAGCCTTTCACGAGGCCTGCTGCCGCTGTGAAGAGACTGCTGTTTCCTAGGATCCCTTCCACTTTCTCCAAACTTTCTCGGTGGTTAGATCCTTTTGCAGACTCCTCGCACTGACTTTGCAAGATTTCTGGGCACAGGTGAGCTTTCCAAGCTTCACTGAAATTGGGATGAATGGATTTGTTGATCTCATGCAGGTTGTTATTCCTTCAAAAAGGTCTTCATCTTGGAGTTCCCCTTAGTCATATCGAGGAGCTTTTTGAAAATGTATCTGTCCCTAGAGATTTGGATGTAATTGGTTTGTGCAGGATGTGATCCTTGCAATGGTTTAACCAGCTTGTGGAGGATGGGGAGGTGGCATATAATGTGTGTCTACATTTGAGAATCAGTACAAAATCCCCCAACCTATGCATGCTCTTTTTACCTGGCTGGTATCTAGAGTTTCCCTGGAATCTTTGATGATGCAACAGCTCACCCTTAGGGGACCTTTTACTCCCTGTCCTCAGCCCTAATTCACCCCCAAAACAACAGGAACAGAATATACCTTCAGAGCTTTCCAAGAAAGTTGCTGGGAAAGCTGGCAATACGTCTGGCCCTGGAAAGCAGCCAAAGATATTTTAATAAATGGAGCTAGAAGAGCCCAGGCTTAACAAGAATTAACAGTGATCACAGTTAGTTACATTTGTTGATGAACTGTAAACTGCCCTGGAAACTCTGGCAACATAATTTTGCTGGGTAATTAACCCTGTGCGTCCCACTTGTGCTTCTGCCCCGTTTTCCCTGCTAGCTTTGATTACTGAAGACTGCAGCTGGTCTTTAAAGTCTTCCAGTCCGAAGTGGTCATTTTACAGACAAGGAAAATGAGGCGAAGGCAGATGTGATTTAGCAGGACAGCTGAACAGGACTGGAGTGAGGCAGGAAATCCAGTCATCCTTATCAGTGCCCAAAGTTCTTCCCAATACAACCACTTCTCACCTATTTAATATCCTGCTTTGGAAATGCCACTGATGATTCTCAATGTGCAAACTGGCAATTTGGTGAATGCCCAAGAGAAATTAAATTTTGTAAAAAAAAAGTGCAAAAGGTTATTGACGCATTGTATTCAGCTCAGAAAACATGGGGAGAAAATGGGGAAAATGAGTTTATCTCTCTAAGCTTCTCTATAATTCTCTCAGAAGAGTGGGTTTTAAAAGACAGCACAGATTTAATGCTTGGTTCTGGATTGGACACATGGTAAGTGCACTGTACAAGGTCATAGTTATGTTTGATGGAAAATGTTTTGCAAAATCAGCATGTTGCAAAGCAGAAACACAATGAAGCCCCCACTGTTTCCTTTGCGAACAGAAAGAAAATGATTTTTTTGCAAGTTGTAGCTGCTGCATTGATTAGGGACTGCTTTTCTTTTTAATTTAAATGTGTATTCAGGTTTTTTTTTTCCGTGAAAATGTTGACCTCTCACATTTAATTCCAAAGTTCAGTTTTTAGTAACCAGTGCCAACCAAGTCGGTGCAGTTAGCCACATTTTATCAGTGAACTTAGAAAAGTGAAGCAATCAGATGAGACAGGGGACAAGGGTTTGCTTGCATATTTATTTAAAGTGTCTAAGGTAAATCCAGTGAGAACTGGACATTTACACTGGTGAACAATTTTAATGCCTCCAATGTTACTTGTCCTGTAAATAATTTGAGAAATGTGACCAGTTTAGTTATGCATGCTTCTAAAGGAAGTTTTTTATTCCCTCTATAGTTACTATAAAATAAAATGACTGACAAATGTATTCTGCATGTATATGAAACTTTTTGGTTAGGTTCCTCTTTGATGCAAGTAATAGAAATGAATTATAGTTAGTTTAAGCAGGAAATAATTCAGTCCAAGGACTAGATCTCATGAAGGTATTAGAAGTAGTGAAGGCAAGGTCACTACTTGGAATAGTAGTGACCTTGGAATGAGGCCTTCCTCAGCCCATTATTTCTTTTCCTTTCTACTTCATTTATTTTTCAGAACTTCTTTCAGTTTCTCGCGTCCTTCCAGTGGGTTAAAGGTCCCCAAATCATATCTTCAAACTTAGATTTTGTAGATACAGCTGCCCAGAGAGGAGATGATCTTTCACAGTTCTGATTCCATCTTCCTAAGGAGGGTTCATTTTGGGTTGGTGGCCCATTCTTGGCTCAATCACCCATGGCTACAAGGGCAAGTTATGGAGCAGGATATGTAGCTTCAGTAGGTCACCCTTTCAAGAGGCTTGGGGAGTGTAAGGACAGGCTTGGCAGACAAACAATTAGATATTCACTAAATAGTTATAGTTCACTAAGTACTTTTAGTGATTTATTTTGATCCTTAAACAATGACAGATGGCTCTGTACTCAACTCTGTATAGCATTTTCCACTTTGTAATCTTATTGTTGTTTATCTAGGCTCCTCATGAGTCTGTGAAATTTTGTATTTTTTTAGTGCCTGACATGGGATGGGGAAAGTCAATAAATATTTATTGAAATAATGAATGACTAATTCGGTCAGCTAGGCTATTTTGATAAGAAAACTGGGATGAACTTAGATTAAGTAACAAGATGAAGATCCTTGGCTAATAATGAGTACGGAATTAGCGTCTATGGCCTTCAGCTCTTTTCCAACCACCAAGGTGCTTTCTACATAAAAATTGTCTTCTTCTGTCTATTGTATCAATGACTGACATGAAACAATTTGGTCTGATGTTTAGAATTATGAAAATAATAGAATTGGAATAAAGGTAAAATGCGTTTTATAAGAATGTGATTTTATCCTTTTGGTACATTGGTTAAGAATAGTTTTCAACTGACTACAAAGAGTCTGTACTTTTCATTTAAATGTTTAAAAGGAGAAAGGGTCTTAGTCTATGCTTAGAATGGTAACACTAAGGTTATATATATTTTTTATTTTAGGTGCTTTATTCCTGAAAATGATATTTGACATGGCAATACCTCCTGAAGTGGTGACCACTTCTCTCATAATTTTGGTGATGGTTTTTATTTTTGTGAGAGCACTCGGGAGTCAGGGGAGAAAGCAGGTGTCTCCTCCTGGCCCATGGTCCTTTCCCCTCATAGGAAATCTTCTTCAGCTTGGAGACCATCCTTACCTTACATTCATAGAGATGAGGAAGAAATATGGAGATGTTTTTCTCATCAAACTTGGCATGGTGCCTGTGGTGGTGGTGAATGGAATGGAAATGGTGAAGCAAGTACTACTCAAGAATGGAGAGTCTTTTGCAGGCAGACCTAACATGCACACATTTTCTTTCTTAGCGGAAGGAAAGAGTCTTTCATTTTCTGTCAATTATGGTGAGAGTTGGAAGCTTCATAAGAAAATAGCCTCTAATGCTTTACGGACTTTCTCTAAAGCAGAAGCAAAATCCTCTACCTGCTCTTGCTTACTTGAGGAACATGTCATCAAGGAAGCTGCTGAGCTGGTTGAAGTCTTTGCAGAGTTGACTTCTAAGAATGGCAGCTTTGATCCCAGAAATGCCGTCATGTGTGCAGTAGCCAACATTGTCTGTGCCCTTTGCTTTGGCAAGAGATATGACCATGGCGACGAGGAGTTTCTTAGGATACTTAAAACTAATGATGATTTACTCAAGGCCTCCAGTGCTGCTAATCCTGCCGATTTCATACCATGTTTTCGATACCTTCCACTGAAGATTGTAAATGCTCCTCGAGAGTTTTATCAGGCCTTCAATCAGTTTGTTGCACGACATGTACAAGATCATCTTGCTACTTATGATAAGGTAGGATTTAAATTTATACCAGGAAAAGGGATTTAGTAACAAGCAAAAGATAATGATGAGATGTGCTGAGTACCCAGGAAGTTGTATGTATTTGTCCTTGGTTCTTTTCACTATAATTTTGCCATAACGACTCTTACACAAACTTAAAAATATGAGTTTCAGTCAGTGAGATTATAGGGCAGTACTAGTTTGTTCTAATGTAGTGACTTTAAGAACAGTTATGAATTTTTTGAGACCTCAGAAATTTCTCCAGTGTGTACTTGAATTGTGAATCTGTAGTTGGCTGATGAATAATTACCATGTAGGTAAGTTCTTTGAAAAAGTCAACCACTGAATTTTTCTTTTTCATTTCATACCTAAAACTATGAGGTCTTAAAAGTGTCAGCATTATTTTCAGAAAGTGTTTTGAATAATTAAAAAATATTGTATAGGGTGCTCCCAGTCTACCCTCTTTTTCTACTTGAGTCCCTTTACTATATATAAGTAAACTTTGAGAAGTTACTTTAGGTGACAAAAATGGACCTTTTTGTGAAGCCTCTGTGATATTTTTGGTCCACTTTTTTATGATCCACAAAAAAGTAACTTTTTCTCATGAAATATGTATGTATTATAAAGAATGGTAGCTGTTGAAGGTTGATTTGCTGAGATGATGACATCATGAAAAAATAAAAGTTAAAAGATGGATAATTGAGCAAATGAAGATATGTAAGGAGTTAAGTCCCTTCCAATGAAAAAGAAGAGGCAATAAAAAATCTGTTTCAAGGTACCACTTAGGAATATTAGAACAAATACAGTAAGTAAAAGAATTTGTAAAGTCCTAAGCTTTTCTTCCTACTCCATAACCTACTTCAGCCTCATCTATTCTCACATGCTGATTACAGTAAAATTCTTACAATGGCTTTGGAAACCTCTGATTATGTTCATTACCCAGCAATGTCTACATGGTAAGCTAATATTTAATTTTTTCAACTATGCTTCTAGCCATAGGAACTTTTTTTATTGACTGAAAGAAACTTTAAAAAGAAAATTGAGCTTGCTCTCTTGGTTTTCTAATCTACATTCTTTTAAAATAGAGCATTAAAATTTGACAAGCAAAATTGGCTGTAAGGTTAAAAATGATCTACTATAATCCTTATATTCCTAGGCAAATTGAGTTCATTTTATACAACATGGTTCACGAGGTTCACATATGACATAAAATGTAAATAGGGATTGATAATCACGCTAAGATTTGTCTCTTCAGGACCATACGAGAGACATTACTGATGCTCTGATTAGTACATGCCACAACAAATCTGCCACTACTAAAATGGCCACTTTAAATGATGATGAAATCATAAGCACTGTGAATGACCTCTTCGGAGCTGGTATGTGAGAGTATTTGTCAAAATGTAAGGGAAATAAGGATTAATTGCTATTTTTGTGCTCTATTGTTTGTAGTTTAAAGTATTTCACTTTTTTAAATCTCAGACATTTTCTGTAGTTATCTCACTCTGATTTAACAGTTTGGTAATCTGCCTTCTTCCCATGTCATTTGGAAAACTTTATTTTCATCTCAGGAGTAGAGAATTGAGTTAATCATGATCTCCGTGTTCATGAAATACCTGTCCTCATTTGCTTGCTTATTACTCTGTATCCCTGCATCCTACTCTCAATCCATTGACACTTATTCTTCATCTATTTAAAAGGTTTTTTTTTACAAAAATGTATTATTTTTGTAAAGCAGGCCTTATATTGTTATGTATTACCATGATTCTTGTATTATCATGATCTTTTAAAAAAAGATTTTCTTTATTTTTAGAGAGAGAGGAAGGGATGGAAAGAGACATGGAGAGAAACATCAAAATACTAAAGGTGTTTTCACAATTTTATTTTAGGGAAAGTATTTTTGAAAGTAATTTTTTTCCTTTTTTCTTTATACAATATATATTGGCAAATTGTTCATTTTTTCCAGGACTTATGCATCTGTGTTCCTAAATTTTCTCACAACAAGAGGCATTTGTTTTGATTTGTATTATTTTTTCTATGCAAATACCCCTGCTTCCCCTCCCCACTGCCTACATATATATGTATATTATTGTGACCATGATTTCAATTTGATGGATGCACTCATTATGTATCATGCAGATGTGATCACTCTGTACTTACCATTTCTTCTGCCAATTATCTAAAGCTAAATACTATTGTTACATTTTGTGAGAATCATTTTTTAAAGCCTGAACACCATGAATACTAAAGACTGGGTGTGTGTGGGTGTGATTAACACATCAAGTAGGCTTTATTTTCATCTTGATTTGTTGAGATAATGTATTTCAGAAATACATAATACTGTCAAGATCCTGAAAAAAATCAACAAATATAAAATTATGGCAAATGACAGAAATGACTGTGATATAGATTAGTAACACCAGATGTGCACAACACAGTTAAACATCGTTTGTATAATGTGTGCCAAACAAAGCACATTTAGTATAATATTTTAGTATGTGATGCATTTATTCATTCAAAAATATATCTGATCAAGTTTGTATTTTGAATGAAAATAAGAGTAACGAAGAAAATTAATAGGACATAAACTTCCACATATGTGTGTTGGTTCTCTAGTGATATGTAATAGAATACTAGAAGAAAAAAGTTGATCTCTAAAGCACATATTTTAATAGATAAAATTTGCAAACACACTGTTTCAACAGCTCTACCTTATTATTAACATTTGTATTTCCATATTTGACTTTTCAAATTGATCATAGAGATAATTTCTTTTCTCCTTTGGATATAAGCAGGAACTTCCACAAACATTTGTTATGACCTCAATTTTTAGATAATCTACCAAGATAGGTAATATATTGCTTGAGCCTTGAAATATAAAGCAAAATTCATGATGATAAAAATATGAGTTCTGTTACATAACTAGGTAGTCCCAGGTCTTGGATAAAATGTCCAGGACTCTACAATGGTCAAAATCAATGTCTTTCATGCAGTATTCATGGCTTGTTCTTTCTCTTTTGCTAGACAACGGAGTCAGTATATTCTGAATAAAAGTCAATATTTTCACACCATACAGTGTTCTAGTGTGGTCATACTTGGAAAACTTACTTTTAGGATAATTTCTTACAGTTTAAAGTCATGGTGGAAATTTTGTGGCTTGTAAACTGTGGAAGCTACTGGCTTACTCAGAGACTGACTTTTTCTTTGTATTTTTTTAACTTTTTTTCATTGTTGTTCAAGTACAATCATCTCCATCCCCCCACCCCCACTTTCCCCCATTCTACCCTCAATCATTCCCCCCTTTGGCTTTATCCATGGGTTCTTTGTACATGTTCCTTGATGATCCTTACCCTTCTTTACCCTGCCATGACCTTTCATCCTATCCTCTGGTTACTGTCAATTTGTTCTTTATTTCAGTGCCTCTGGTTATATATATTTTTCTGCTTAGGTTCCATTTATAGGTGAGATAATATGGTATTTGTTTTTCATCAACTGGCTTATTGCATTTAGCATAATGCTCTCCAGTTCCATCCATACTGTCACAAAGGGTAGGAGCTCCTTCTTTCTTTCTGTTGTGTAGTAGTATACCATAGTTTTTTTTATCCAGTTATTTACTGATGGGCACTTAGATTGCTTCCAGCACTTGGCTATTGTATTGCTGCTATGAAATTGTGCTGCTATGAATATTGGGGTGCACAAGTGTTTTTGAATTGGTGTTTCAGGATTCTTACAGTATAATCCCAGCTGTGGAATTGCTGGATCAAAAGGCAGTTCCATTTTTAGTTTTTTGAGGAAATTCCATACTGTTTTTCATAGTGGCTGCACCAGTCTGCATTCCCACCAACAATATACTAGGGTTCACTTTTCTCCACAACCTCGCCAGCACTTCTTTTCTGATTTGTTTATGATGGCCATTGTGACTAGTGTGAAGTGGTATCTCATGGTGGTTTTAATTTGCATCTCTCTGATGGCTAGTGACAGTGAGCATCCTTTCATATGCCTATGGGCCCTCTGTATGTCCTCCTTGGAGAAGTGTCTGTTCAGGTCCTTTGCCTATTTTATTTTTTAATCAGTTGTTTGTCTTCCTGGAGTGGAGTCATATAAGTTCTTTATATATTTGGGAAATCAAACCCTTGTCTGAGGTATCATTTGCAAATATATTTCCCCACTTGGTTGGTTTCCTATTCACTTTGCACATGTTTTATTTAGCCATGAAGAGGCTTTTTATTTTGATGAAGTTTCATTTGTTTACTCCTTTCTTTCTGTTCCTTGTTCTAGGGGACATATTAGTGAAAATATTGCTGCATGGAATATATGAGATTTTCCTGTCTATGCTCTCCTCTAGGACTTTCATGGTGTTGTGACTTATGTTTAAGTCTTTTATCTATCTTGAGTTTATTTGTGTGCATGGTGTAAGTTGGTGGTTAGATATCATTTTATTGCATGTAGCTGTCCAGCTCTCCCAACACCATTTGTTGAAGAAGCTATTTTTTACTCCATTTTTTGCTGCATCTCCCTTTGTTGAATATTAATTGACTGTAGAAACATGGGCTTATTTCTGGGCTCTCTATTCTGTTCCATTGATCTATGTGTCTGTTCTTGTGCCAGTACCAGACTGTTTTGGTACAGTGACCTTGTACTATAGTTTGATGTCAGGTATTGTGATCCTTTCTACTTTATTCTTTTTTCAAAATTGCTGCAGCTATTCAGTTTGTTTATAGTTCCATATAAATTTTTGAAATGTTTGTTCTATATCTGTGAAATATGTCATTGGTATTTTAATAGGGATTGCCTTGAATCTATAAATTGCTTTGGGTAGTATGGACATTTTGATTATGTTAATTTTTCCAATCCATGAACATGGTATATGCTTCCATTTATTTATATTTTCCTTAATTTCTTTCTTCAGTGTTGTGTAGTTTTCTGAGTACAAATATTTTACCTCTTTGGTTAAGTTTATTCCTAGGTACTTTATTTTTCTTGTTGCTATTTTAAATGGGATTTTTTTCTGATTTCTGTTTATATTTCATTGTTGGTGTACAAAAATGCTTTTGATTTCTGAATATTGATTTCATATCCCACTGTTTTACCAAATTCACTTATTAGGATGCATAATTTTTTGGTGAGATCTGAAAACCAGGTCTTGAGAAGAGAGACTTGGAAAGAAGTTTCCTCTGCCCTGCAGCTATATCTGGGTGTATTTCTTGTTCATGTTGTTTTGCAAGTTGTTTAGAGAAGAAACAAATAGTTAAGTCTCAATGCTCCAGAGCACACAGGCTTGATTTTGGGTGTTAGTTTTATCTCTTTGTGGCCCTGGTGAAATATTTAACCATATCTTTGCTGCTAGTTTCTTGTCTTTAAAATGAGATGAATTATAGACCCATTTCAATAACAATGCAATCAAGTGATTAAAGTTTGATGTCATTATTGTTATCATCACCGTAGAAACCTGGAAAAAAGATGTGCTGGGTAGAGCAGGGCACAGGGGCAAAAATTGGGACAACTGTAATATAATAATAATGAAAAATGTAAGATAAAATTAAAAATGAAAAAGATATGTTGATTTAAACACTAATTCTGCTACTAGATTTTATTTTCTAGAAAACACAAATACTATCATTAATTTTGACATTTGGTTATCATAAAGGTGAATTCATAATTGAAACAGTCTAGAAAACCTTTTTAATGTGGCATTTTTGAGTATTAAGTTTTTGAGAAGTGATCTTATTTTTGACATAGTGTTAAAATTGCTCTTGAGAAAAAAATGATATGTGACATTTTTTCTTTCTTTTATTTTCAATAATGAAAAGGATTTAGTCAATGTATAAATAATCTCAAAAGTGATGATACCCTGTTCAAAGAATGAATTTAAACCATAACAACAAGTACACTAAAAATTAGTATTAAAAAATTGAATGTACTCAGTCCTCCATTATGTGCTATGCTAATTCAAACATAGGACTTTTTGATCCTGATAAGTTCAAGTTTAAGTGCTGACTCTGCCTCTTCTCTGAGTCACCTTCTACAAGGCACATAATGTCTTTAAAGCACATTTTTATCTTCAGTAAAATAAGCATAATTATGTACACCCTATATAGATCTATAGATATATAGGTATATAGTATGGAACTGAGTAATCACTCAGTGGTCACTTATAAATTATAATTATTATTGCTACATAGATCATAGCAATTATTAACATGATATAATGGAATATCTCCATTGTTTTCACTTGTCATAAATACTAACTATATATTTTTAATTTTAATTTATTTTGTAGTGGTTTTAAATTCATAAACATTAAATTTACTACATTAAACATTTTAATTATACAGTTTAGTGATATTATGTATATTTACATTGTTGTGTAACAGATTTCTAGTCTATTTTCCTTTTCTTTTTAAAAAATATATTTTATTGATTATGCTATTACAGTTGTCCCAATTTTTTTCTTTTTTCCCTCTTCACCAGTACCAGCATCCTTTCTAGGAATCCCTCCCTTAGTTCATGTCCATAAGTTACGCCTTTAAGTTCTTTGGCTTCTCCATTTTCTATACTATTCTTAACATCCCCCAGTGTATTTGTGTAGGGGACCAGTTGGTCTTGGCCTGGCAAATGTGACTCAGCTCTGTATGGAAAACCTACAGAAGTAAAGTGGTGGGCAGGAGCCAGACCTTCAAACTGAGTTTTCCCTTGGGAATCAGGCCTAGAAAATGCATACAGATTGTTATGGCTTGCTCTTGCTAAAACTCCATCACCCTGGTCTAAAACAACAAATGTGTATTGTCTATCTTCAAGGTAATTTCCAAAGCCTGTATGAGTTCTCCCAAAGACAGAGCTAATGAGTTCATTGCCCCTCTGCATGTTATTTTCATTTTCTTGATTGTACCTAAAATGTAGACAATAATATTCTATGTAACAGATAATAAATCTTTCTATGATGTAAGACCCCAGGAAAACAATAAAAGCCTGTCTAGGCAAGGGTCGGGATGCTTCCCTCTTGAGGGAGTGACTGAGGCACCCATAGGCACTCTCCCCTTGAGAGAGTAGTCATGCCTGTTCCCTTTTCCCACACAGGATTGTTGTCGCCTGTGCATTCATTCTTGATGTAAGCCACGACAGGCGGACTCTGCTGGCCAGGGTCTGCCACATATTTGGTACCTACCAATTATGCTTTTTAATCTCTGCACTATTTCCCCTCTTCTTCCCCTTCCCCCTCCCAGCTAATAACTCTCCAAATGATCTCCATATCTATGATTCTGTTCCTGCTCTGGTTGTTTGTTTTTTAAATTCAGTTGATAGTCGTGAATTTGTTGCCATTTTAATGTTCATAGTTTTGACCTTCTTCTTTTTCTTAAATAAGTCCCTTTAACATTTCATGTAATAATGGGCGCAGTGATGATGAACTCCTTTAAGTTTACCTTGTCTGAGAAGCACTTTATATGTCCCTCCATTCTAAATGATAGCTTTGCAGGATAGAATAATCTAGGTTGTGGGTCCTTGTTACTCATCACCTTGAATAGTTCTTGCCAGCCCCTTCTTGCCTGCAAAGTTTCTTTTGAGAAATCAGCTGGAATTCTTATGGAAACTCCTTTGTAAGTAATTCTCTGCTTTTCTCTTTCTGCTTTTAAGATTCTCTGTTTATCTTTATCCTTTGGCATTTTAATTATGATGTGTCTCGGTGTGGTCCTCTTTGGGTCCAACTTGATTGGGACTCTCTGTGCTTCCTGGACTTGTATGTCTATTTCCTATACCAACCTAGGAAAGTTTTCTTTTGTTATTTTTTCAAATAAGGTTTCAATTTTTTCTCTTCCTCTTCTCCTTCAGTCACCTATATGGTTTGAATGTTGGTACATTTGGAGATGTCCTAGAGGCTCCTTATACTGTCCTCATTTAAAAAAAAAACTATTTTCTCTTCTTGCTGTTCTGGTTGAATGCTTATTTCTTTCTTATGTACAAAATCATTGATTTGTATTTTGGCTTCATCCACTCCACTGTTGGTTCCCCATAGATTTTTCTTTATTTCACTTAATGTAACCTTCAGTTCATCCTTTCTTTTTATGTTGTTGCCATACTCAATGAGTTCTTTTTCTGCAGTTTTGTTCTTTTCTTTCATTTGGGCCATATTTCTTTGTCTCCTTAATTTAGCAGCCTCTCTGTGTTTGTTTCTGTGTATCAGGTAGAGCTGCTGTCACTCCCTATTGTAGTGTGGACTACTGTAGAAAATGCACTTGCAAATTGTGTGGGGTAAGCCTTAGGTAATTGCCAGGGTCTCATATCCCGCTTCACTGCTTTGTAGTTCTGTGTGGGTAGAGAGCTTAGAGAGGGGACAGTACTGTTGCCTGGCTCCTGGAGGTTTGCTTGGAACTTACCCTGTTTCTAATGACTTCACTTACTGCCCATTTGTGACTGGTGTCCTTCTAGCTGTTTTCCTGGTGCTGAATCCCAGAGCAGTGAGTCTGTGTAATTTATAAGTCCACAAGGGCCCTTTAAGTGGAGTCTCCTGAAAGTGTGGCAGTTTCTTCTGCTGCCCCCATCTCCACTGGTTTTTACAGCCAGAAATTATGGGGATTCATCTTCCTGGCTCTGGAAACCTAGGCTATGTGGTCTTGCCTAGGGCTGGGATCCCTCAGTCCCGAGGTATCCTTCCTGATTTTTGTCCACCACATGTGAATGTGGGACCACCTCTTCTGCTGCCTCTCTGGGCCGTATCATGTCTCCACCTCTCCTACCCATCTGGATGAATGTGGCTTCTTTAAATCCTTGGTTGTTAAAGTTCCACACAGCTTGATTTTCTGATGGTTCTGGGTGTTGTTTTAAGATCTAGTTGTAATTTTTTCTGCAGGTGTTAAAAGAGGAAAAGAGTGTTTACCTGCACCTCCATCTTCAACAGAAGTCTCTAGTCTTTTTTTTTTTTATCTTGTAAAACTGAACTCTATGTCTACTAAACACCAATTATCCCCTCTCTTTCCCCTAGCCCTAGCAACTATTTTTTAATTTCTGTTTCTATTATTTGACTGCTTTAGATGCCTCATATGAGTGAAATCATATAGCACTTTTCTTTTTGTGACTGACTTGTTTCATTTAACATAATGTCTTTGAGTGCATACATGTTGTAGCAAGTGACAGGACCTCCTTTTTTTTAAGACTACATAATATTCTATTGCATGTAGATACCATGTTTTGCTTATCCATGCATCCATCAATGGACATCGGGGTTGTTTTCACCTCTTAGCTGTTGTGAATATTGCTGCAAAGTACTTGGGTGTGCAAATATCTCTGTGAGACCCAGCTTTCAATTATTTGGGATCTGCTATGCACAGAAGTGAGACTTTTGGATTATATGATAATTCCCGTTAATTTTTTTGAGGAACTTTTATACTGTTTTCCATAGTGACTACACCAGTTTAACTAGAGACTAGCAATGCATAAAAATTCCAATCCTGTACATCCTCACCAACATTTACTGTTTTCTGTCCTCTTGATAGTGACTATCCTAAGGGGTGAGTAGTTAAGCCTATATTCTAAAACAAACTTTAATACATAGTGATTATTTTACTGTGAGTTTACTAATTATTAGTTATATTTAGAATCTTTTCCCTGGATTCATAGTATTCAAATATGAAGTAAATGAGAATACCAATTTTGCTAATGATTTTCTCCATGACATTTTGTCTCATTTTTTTTTTCAGGTTTTGAAAGTGTATCAACTTGTTTGCATTGGAGCTTTCTTTATTTGATATACTATCCAGAAATTCAAACCAGAATTCAAGAAGAAATTGGTAAGATGCTTTCGGATGAAAAATATAATCCTTATAATTGTCATTTTTTTATTAAATAAAAAAAACTTCTCTTTCAGATGCAAACATTGGGCTTAAATCACCCAGATTTGAAGACAGGAAAAGTTTACCCTACACAGAAGCTTTCATAAATGAAATATTCAGACATGCCTCCTTCGTCCCTTTTACTATTCCACATTGGTAAGCTTGTGATTCTCCTTTGAAAGGCAGTCAAGTGTGGGTGGAGGGGAATGAGGAGCCTAAGGCATTCAAATACTCTAGGTTCTTTAAAATATATAATATGTTAGTATTATTTATTATTTTAAATCTTATTTTATTTTATTTTGAAATTGTCTAATGAAATTTTTACAGAGTACAGCAGCATATTTTGTGACTGTTTTCATAACTAAATTTTGATAGCATTAATTTTTATCTTACATATATTAATTAAGGGGAGAAAAGGATATGGAAGTTCCAGAAGATGGATAACATGGCCATAATACATTTTTGGCTATGAAATGTCTTACAGACTCACTTAACTTCCTCCTATGAAGAGTTTTAGCCACCTGCTGATGTGGCATCCTTTTCAGTAGCTTAGAATTCTGTTGGTCAGTCCACTAAGGAGGACAGTGTTACCACAAATAGATTAAACAGAGTTTCTATTTATAAATATTTGAAATTTTATTGAACCTTATACCAGACTCTCCAGCTCACAAATGCATGTCAATATAGATTAAGCTTTATTAAATATAAATGTGAGCAATCAAAGTTCTGGTACTTTGAACTATTTCCATTCTATACAATTAAAATAAAAAATGAAAATCTCAGTGCTTTTTTGTTTCCAGCCTTTCAACTGTGAGGGAGTGGGAATGTCTCTTACTCCGGGAAGCTGAGGTAATCCTGATTATTGGTGCAGTAGGAAGTGGTGCCTTCAGCTGAGGTGTCCTAAAAAGCCAGACCACTGGCTCAGCAGAGTCAAGGCTAGACACCGAGCAAAACATTTCCCTGCATTTTGTCTCCTTACTTTGTTTTCCATATTCACTCACAATGCTGTTAACTCCCAGTGATCCCTTTCCTGCAGACCCACTTTCTGTTTGAAGTAAATTTCATCTTCAGGTTAGGTGTTAAAAACAGGTCCTATTTTTAAAGAAGCCATTCTTCTGTCCCAATGATTTTCATAAGGTGACATGGGTTCCTCATAAAACAGTATGACCTATAAGCTTTACTAAATAAACAGAAACAGAGAGGCTCTGCAAAATTGACAGGCACCATTTGGATTAAATGACAGTGATCATTTACTTTGGAGGCCAGAAAATGCATCTGAGGACATATCTGATAGGAAAATTTATCTTAAAACATAGCTGTTCATTATTTTACTAAAAATGAAGAAATAGTATATAGAAGAACAATTCATTGACCAATGGGAGTAGTGTGATATGAAACAAGAATTTTTGCACACACATAAAAGACATGTATGTTCTTTGGGACTAAATTGTCTTTCTATACCTGGAATTTTACTGTGTTCCATTTAAAAACACATGGGATCAGAAAGCAGAAAATATATTAAAATAAATTAAAAGAAGCTAAAAAAATAATCATTAGTAAAAGGGACAAAAGTTTTGCTATTACCTACAACACACACTACACAAGACTAAACAGTACCCTAATATTACATGTATGTTTCCCATAGTTATGTGGAAATGCACTTTCATACAAAAGTTTCAGGAATATATATGGAGAGAGAGAGAAAAATCCTACAATTAATGATTTTATATATTGAATTCTCCATTAAAATACTCATATTCAATAAATGAAATAAAATTTTACATGCTAAGTTTCCATAAAGTAGGAGCATGAAACTTTTGACATAGAACAGAATTGGAGCAGCTGAATACACAGAGACCATGTGGACAAGGATGTATTGAAACAAGCAAGTGACCGTGCTAGGAGGAGGTCATCTTTCCTCCAAAATTGATATATTCCTTTCCTGGCATCCCCTTTATTGGATTTTCAGGGTACCCAATAACTAATGTCCATATTATTTGCTAAAGTTCAATACTAGCTATAAGATGAGCAGAGATCAGATAGAAATTCAAACATGAGCTTTCATAATGATCAGAGGTAGTTCACACAATTTGGCTTAGAGATGGGTCAAGTAGGCTTCCTTATACTTCTCGCCTTAATTAGACATACTTTGCCACTTGGTCTCTGGCAAGTTGAAACAGCAGTAGTCTCCTATGGAAGTATGAAAGCTGCTTCTCCAAGCTCATCTGATTAGTGATGGTAGATGAGATGTACCTTCTCTACAGGTTGGCTTATCAGAAGAAAGAATGCAGAAGTGGCTAAGCCAAGTGTCTTCAGATTCTTCTCTCAAACTCATCAAATAGAAATGTCCTTGCTGTTCCTTTGGGGCAGAAGTAAATGTGGGGGCCAGCTTGGAATTTAGGGAGTGCCACATGGGAATATAACATGATTTAATCGAATCCATGCATAATTAAAGAGGTATAAAAATACAAAGGTATACAGTTTGCATAAAGAAGTTTGAGTATGGCACTAAAAAAATAGAGTTCTAATGACAACTTAGAGATCATCCAACACAAACAATATTATTTCATAGCTAGAAAATAAAATCACAGAGTAGATATGAGATTTGCCCAACAGTTCACAGTGAGCAGTGTCTGGAGTTCAGATTTTCTAGTTCCACTTCCATTGTTCCTTCTACCAGATACTAAAGATGTCATGTTTTGTTTTCTTAATCTATTGATAAAAGCCAAAACACACAAGGCACACAGAAAGTAACGATATCATTACAGTTTCCTGATATAATTTGATGTGTCTACTTATGGGCAACTTTGTCATAGAAATATTGAGATAATTTTTCATTGAGATTTTTTACTCATAGCAATGTCTTAAATATGATAAGTGCTCAATATGTTTTACAAATGCAAGAAAAGGCACAAATTACTAATTTGGCAATAGGTGAAAGATGTATTAGTTAATGAAACAATGAAGATTTATAAAGATTTCATATCACTATAGTTTCCAAAAAGACATTAATAGGGATGGATTATTTGAATTCACAGAATGTGCTGAAATGATCATGATGTACTTTGCTTTCCCAGCACCACAGAAGACACTACCCTGAATGGTTATTTCATTCCCAGGAAAACGTGCACCTTTATTAACATGTATCAAGTAAATCATGATGAGTAAGTCACCAAAATTATTTCTTGGGGTTAAATTTGTTTGGTTGTTTGTTACTTATTAATCAGGGGAAGATACACATTCTTAACTAAATATTATTCCTTTTATTTCTCTTGAAATAAATTGGAAGAAAATTCAGGTTTCTTTCCTCACTGACAATGAGAATAACATCTTAACATAGATTCATTCAGAGCAAATCTAATTTCAAAAGTGGGCTTACTGGGGGAGATGTGGACCAAGGACTTTTGGGGCTCACCCTCTGCATAGGTTAGGGCCACTGAAATTTTAAATGCATCATGAAATCCCCCCAAAGAATATGAAAGATGAAGCAGAATATATTTCTGTCTTTTTGTTTGGTTTTCCTCTATCTCAACACCTAGGGCAGTGCCTGGCACATAGTAGCCACTCAATAAATATTTGCAAATAAAATATAACTAGAGTCTCATCCATATCAGCTATAAATAGACTGAAATAAAAATACCTCACCCAGGAAAAGTGAGGATGGTGGCAGTGGTGATAGTGGTGGTAGGAATAATGATGATGTCAGCTAATATTTATAGACCCTACTTTGTTGGGTACAGAATCTTAAAGTGTCACCTCTGAGCCTCAACAATAATCCTCTGCAGTGGTGCTACCATGATACCAATTTCACAAACGAAGGAACTTTCAGCCAGGTAAAACAAATTGCCTAAGGTCACGTGTTCAGTAAGTGGCAAAAGCAGAACTGACATTCAGTGCGTATATCCTGTTGGACAGAAATTCATTCTCCATGTGGTCTGGTCAGAGCTTGATGTGTCCAGGAAACTGACAGAAATTGCATTCTTGTGCACTCAGTGGGCTGTTCCTCTGACTGATGTCTCATGCTCCAGGCTGTTTGGGAGAGAGGTGATTGTCCTGTGTACCTAACAGCACCTTCACAACCAGCAAAATGGTGGCCTGCACTGCACAGTCTGACCCATCATAACATTTATTGTCAGAAAGATTGATACCTACATTCTTGTTTTCTTAGATTTTATTTGTTTATTTTTAGACATGGGGAAAGGGAAGGAGAAAGAGAGGGAGAGAAACATCAATGTGTGGTTGCCTTTCATGTGCCCTTTATGGGGGACTTGGCCTGCAACCCATGCATGTGACCTGACTGGGAATTGAACTGGTGACCCTTTACTTCCCAGGCTTGGCACTCAATCCACTGAGCCAAGTTACTTCCACTCTTCACAATTTGTGATTATGCTGAATAAAACCAAGCATTTAAAACTCACTATAAGAAAAATATAGTCAGAGTAAATTTAATGGCATTTGTTCTCAGAACTACCTCAAGTGTCCTAAGTGTCCTAGTATCCTAAGAATGTATGATTATATTGAATATTGCATAATGCTCAAATAAACCATGTTAACACAGGTGCTTATAAAGAAATATTGCTTGTATAGAGGCACTTGTTTAAGGTAAATGAGTATGGGATTCAAGACTTGATATAATGGGGAAATTAGTCCTCTTTAGTGAAACAGAGGTCGCTAACTTAAGCACTTCCTGAGCAGTGGGAAATACCAAAGACGAGAGAATTGCCCTTGTTGAAGCACTGTGAAGGGGGTCATCTGTTGTGTGTAATTCAGCACAGGAAACGGAGGGCAAGCAGGACATTGTCCCAGTGTTGTCAGCTCTTTCAGTTGTAAGATAGAACTTGGAAATGGAAGTTTTCAGGTGGACTCCTCTGATGTTTAAATGTTAGAGACAATGAATTACTTTTAAAAGATTGTGAGAGCAAAACAAAATTTATTGAAAGACTGAATACGACTTATAGATCTCCAGACCTGTGACTTTGGTGAAGAAAGAAAACAAATATTCTAGAAAGAGAGTGACATTGATACACAAAAAAGCCCAGTTCTTGGTAAAGTCAACTAGGTGTCCAATGTATGCCTTAGGGTGTATTGGAAGCATGCTAGCATGAATTCTCATGGGAAAGCCAGATTTGGAGCCTGAACCAGAAGGTGGGAGGAGAAGAGAGAGCCAGATGCAGGACAGGCTTGGAGCTGTGGGCAGCCCCTCAGCCAGAACTGCTTTCTGGTCACCTGGATGGTGTCTGTGATGATGTATGAAGACCTTCTACTCAATATAATTAATTATACCAGAGTGAGAAGTATGCTTATTGTGTTTAAAGTAAAGAAGATTGAATATTTATTTTTTTATTTATACCAAAACTATGAAATATTCATAGGTGAATTTTGTAGAACTCTTCATTTTATATAATAAAAAATGGAAATAAATTTTTAAGGATTTTATTCACTATTTAATGAATTAGAAATTATTTTAGTGAAAACTAAAAATAATTGTAGTAATTATTTATGGCTTCTAAAAATGCCAATAAATTAAAGAATTTTATATGCATACATTCATAATAATGATATACCTACATAATTTTATATATACATATGTGTATATATGTATGAATATTTACACGTG
Source organism: Artibeus jamaicensis (assembly GCF_021234435.1). NCBI lineage: Eukaryota > Metazoa > Chordata > Mammalia > Chiroptera > Phyllostomidae > Artibeus > Artibeus jamaicensis. Next base: position 35,017,761 of record NW_026522030.1, on the reverse strand, counting down.
CATATTATATAACATTTCTAAAGTATATTCCAAACTTGAACAAAGCATGTCATGCAAAAAAATTATTGTGCAGAAGTTGGCAAGAATGGCAAAAGGATCAAATGATTTCTTTTTAAAATGTAACTTTTGTCTATTTTACACAGAACTATCTGGGATAATCCTAGTTTATTTAGTCCTGAGAGATTCCTAAATGAAAACAAGGAACTGAATAAAAGTCTTGTTGACAAGGTTCTGATATTTGGAATGGGAATCCGGAAGTGTCTCGGAGAAGACGTTGCAAGAAATGAGATATTCATTTTCATCGTCACAGTTCTGCAACAGCTCAAGCTGAAAAAATGCCCTGGCGCTGAGCTGGACCTGAAGCCCATATATGCATTGGCCATGAAGCCCATGCCCTACCAGCTCCTGGCAGAGCCCCGCTCCCCCTCTGGCACCTCTTAGGTTCTCAGCTGGAGGTGGGTTTCTGATTTAAGTCAGAAAAGTTATGTGATTCAAATTCATTTAATAAGCAATTTAAAAATTGTACCCTAAGCCATGCTATTAGTTCAATTCTTTGTCTATCATCCTAATATAGAAAGTGTTTTTTAAAGTATGTGATATAGCTTCAGTTCTAATATGAGAGATCTGCCTATAAGGATATTTTAAGATAATAAAGTGTGATGTGATTCAGGGATTGTAACCCTATGTCTCATGTGGTGGGGTCCCATGCGTCACAGTGAACATGAAAGGAGGAGAAAGATGTGTGGTGGATTGAACAAGTAGGTAAGAAGGCTCTGTCTACCTTCCTTTACACCAACTTCAAATGAACAGGTATATTAACATTGGTTTTGAAGGTAGAGTTCAGAATGAGAACAAGGTTCTGATGTCAAATATTATATATTTTCCAGTAGTCTGGGAAATTGGTGCTCAAGATTTCCAGAGAAGGGAGCAAGAGTGGCCTAGAAGAGCAGAGAACATTTCAGTGGTAATCGATTTGCTGAGCTGGTTTTAGAGAAGCAGAGAAAAGGACATGAGGGGGAATGTCTTCAAAATCCATTTTTATATTGCCTCTTACATTTTCTGTATTAAGAATTTAACATCAAGGCAAAGTGGAGTTTTTATAATGCTACCAATTGCTTTTGGCACCTATTACATGTGTATTAGCCTGCTAGGGCTGCCATAACAAAATACTACAGTCTGGGTGGCTTGAACAACAGAAATTTATTTTCTCAAGATCAGGGTGTCCGCAGGGTTGGTTTCTCTAAAGGCCTCTCTTCTTTTGTAGATGGTTGTCTTCTTGTCAGGCCCTGACATGGTCTTATCTTTGTGTGCACAAACCCCTTGTGTCTCTCCTTTATCTCATAAGGACACCAGTCATATTATATCGAGCCTCATCCTATCGGCTTCATTGTAAGTTAACTCTTCAAAGACCTAACCTTTAATGAAATACAATTTTACTCCGAGGTACTGAGGGTTAGTACTTCAACATGAATTTTGGGCATGGGAGAGGGGCACAATGCAGCCCAGGATGACATGAAGAGAAAGATTTCGATTATTTAAAAATATTTTCCAGTGTGGTACCCAGCATTACGAGTGTGCTTCTTTACTTGAATTTGTTAATGAGCTAAGTCACATAGGGAACATAAAATAGACAGTGAAAAACCACGTATTTCAGATTGAGGCTTTAAGAGGACTTGCATTAACAGGACTTGGAAATCAAGCTGGTGCATGAAAGCATATTTGGGGTCCAATTCAAATGGGAGAGCAGTTAGGGAGGGGTGGCTCTACATAATGACCATGGTGACCAGGCTGCATCAATGAAAGCAGAGAAGTTAAACAGTTTGGATGCATTTCTTTTCAAATACAAATAAACTCAGCATTATCCTTGGGAATAAGTGAATGGGATTGCTTGACTTTGTGTGTGTGTGTGAAAACTTTTGGAATTATTATGACCCTGACAGTATGTTAAACAAAAACTATGTTTGCCTTTTTTTCTGTAAGAAACTGCCAAATCTTCTGTGTATTCAACAACAATGGAAATGACTAGAACACTACAAGAATCTTGGTTTCTGATTATCTGGTATTTTCTTTTTTTTTAATTTATTTTTTAATTGATTATGCCATTACAGTTCTATTCCCCTCTTCATTCCCCTCCACCCTACCCCCCGTCCCCATCATTACCCCCCCTTTAGTTTATGACCATGTGTCTCAAGTTCTTTAGATTCTATATTTCCCATACTATTCTTGCCCCCCATCAATTTTCTATCTACTGTCTATGCTACTTATTTTCTGTACCTTCTCTCCCTTTCTCCTCCTCCCACTCCCCTATTGCTAACCCTCCTTGAGATCTTCATTTCTATGTTTCTGCTCCTGATCTAGTTGTCCTTTTAGTTTGCTTTTGTTTTAGGTGTGGTTGTTAATAACTGTGAGTGTGCTGTCCTTTCACTGTTCATGTTTTTTAAATTTCTTTTTCTTAGATAAGTCCCTTTAACATTTCATATAATAAGGGCTTGGTGATGATGAACTCCTTGAATTTGATCTTATCTAAAGAATTGTACCTTTCTAACCTCTTCTTTTTTTTAACACTAAGCACACATGATTTGGTACTTCCATTTTAACACACTGTATTGTAAAATGCTAATCTTCAATGTTACTATGCTCTGAGGCATAATAACTGGGGAACTACTGGGCTTTTTGTACAGGTTATGTTTGCCTTTTATGTATTTTTAGAAACATGGACAAGAATAAAATAAGAAAAGTATAAAAGCAAAATAGGAATAACTTTCTTTGCCATTTAATATGTAAAGATGAATTATTCTTAATTATATGTATTTGCTTAGCCTTAATAATTTATTTTATGAAATGTAATCAGAAGCAACACAGTGTATAAAATATTATATCAAAGTAACTTATATTAACAAATGCCTTAAATTAGCTGGAAACAACTCACAAAACTCATTATGACTATAGAGCAGTTGATAATATATAGATACATGCATCAGTGTTAAACCAGATGAATTAAATCCTTAAAGGCATTGTATATAAAGCAAAAAAAAACACCCAGAGTTACACAAATTAGATATCTTGCTACACACAAGTACATATGGCTTCCCTTGGGGTTCTTGGTAACATCATGAAGATGAAGACCTAGGAACGTGATCCACTGAATGATGCAACTGGGATGCAATGTGTCTGGTCCCAAGTGCTCTTCAAAGAAAAAATCTTGCACCAAAATTTGTAAAGGCATTTACATTTTCCACATTGCCATTCTCTATCTTCTTTTCTAGGTAAGCCTGTAGTTCAGATGTGATACCAATCCACATGACAGAGTAAGAAATCAGAACCCTTTTGGAGAGGCAAAAGAAGTCTTTGGGGGTTTTATTGTATGCAGAATTATTCATCAGGCTATAAAATCTACAGAGATCCCAGGCCTCCAGAGGGGTGGATGCACAATATGATTTTTCAGATTCACACAGGACACTTCACAAATTCTCAGATTCATACTTTAAATGAACAAAAAAAACCACTGTGCTGTGTATACCTTGAATCAGAAATAGCTGAAAAGGAGTTGTTTTATGGCTTAACAGGCTATAAAAACAAATTGTGTGGAACACACCACTGGTTTTCTCTTTGGAAAACAATAAAATGCAGGATGCAGACAACTGACTCTCTGTGACACACATTTCTAACACAGAGAAAACCTAAATAAATAAAAAATCGTAAATGTGTATAGGTATCCTTCCCTCTTTCATCACATTGTTTACAGAGAATAGTTTACCTGAATTCAATCTGATGATCAGACCCCACCAATAGTAAACTGCCCACATACATTAAACACCATTGCCTGCTACCCTTGTGGACAGAAGCATGTTGTTGTATGAATGGATTTTCCAGAAAAGTAAGATGATTGAGTTCCAAAATGCTCATATTAGTGGAACTTAGTAAAAGTACTTCTGAGTTGCTGATGCCTTTACAAATCATAATTTTATCTTTTTCAGGCTTTGTACTGACGCTTATTTCTAAATTTACTGCATGGGTCAGTTCTCATTTGATGGACTCTTGATCACATCCTTCATTCCTGCCCCAGTGCCTGCTTTCATTCATTATTTTAACGAGAACTTCTCTGCTCCCTCCAGGCTCCACAGATTCAGGACCTGGTCTGTCCAGCTCTGTTTCAGGAACACAGCAGAAAATCAATAATGATTGTTCAGTCATTGTGGAAATTAATTAATGATTAAATGAATGGATCTAGTGCGAGGGCAGGAAAAGCTTTAGCAAAAAGAAGTGCCTGGGATTTCCTAGTATGGGTAGTACTTCTGGTATCTCTGCTTATATTTTTTATTTTTATCTTGTTGCGTACATCTCAGACTGAAAATCTGTTCAGTCTTCTCACATTTGTTTAATCTCTAAGATCCAAGCCCCATCAAATAAGACCTTAATTCATTTTTTTAAACTGACACATTTATAGCACCAGATTCCGACAGGAAATTATTTCCTAACTCTCTCCCGAGGACCACTGTCAAAGTGTGTCCGAGGCATCTCCAAGGGCAACATCTCAAATGCGTTCCAACAAGCCATTGTGTTTCTCCCACTTTGACATCTCCATCTTGCCAACATACATGCATATCAGCAGCTGACCTTGTCCTTGACTTTACCAGGATCATTGGTTGTCTAATAGCATCTGTCATTTCTGCCCACTCTGGGGGGAAGATGGTATCTTTGCTTTCTCCCTGTAATGTTTACACCCAAGTATGGGTTTGGAGGATTTACCTATTTTTTCAATGGCATAACTGAGAAGGGTAGTTCTAAAGAAAGCTGACTTGAAGGTTTGGGGAATATTGGAAGGGACTACACCCCCCTCAAAATCATCTCCTGTCACTGACTGCTTAGCGCAGACTGCCCCAGGACCTCACGCGCTCGCTGCAGACAGGTGCAATTCCTCCACCCTGTACCCACCCCACTGTTCCAGGCGCCATGAGCACTCTTCACACCAGCTTTTGCACACTGAGGCTGGTCAAACAAACTAACTTCTCAGTCCTAGACAGATGTGGTTTATCTGACCCTTGCCCCAGGCATAACTCCTGAATTGTCACTTTCTACCCTAGGACAGACCTTTGCCATCCATGGCAGTGGCTTCAGAGTATATCCCTTAATTTGAAGAAAATTCTGATGGCGCCTGAATGGGCAAAATTATTGTACTTTGCCTAGAGCTTAGAACTTTGCTTCTTTGTCCCCCATCCCTCCACCCTCAGCACCAGAAATGTAGAAGCAATATATATAAGCAGGATGGACCTAGGGAAATCAGCTACTTACTTAAGAAGTAATTGAAATATGTTCCAAAGTTACATCACTCAGAAAATTATTTCAGATAGACTAAAGATCTAGATAATTAAAGCCAAATGTTAAAATGTTTAGAAGAGTAAGAAAAAAATTTTAAACATAGTACAGAAAATGCAACCCATAAAAAATTCTTAACTCATTTATCACTTGGAAATTTAAAACTTCTGCTCAATGAAAGGCTCAATAAACAAAAGTAAAAACAAGCCATTGAGTGGGGAAGAATATTGACAACACTTGTCACAGAAGGGAAGTAGTATCCAGAATAAAAAATAATTTATTCAAATAAATAGGAAAAATAAAATTGGCACCTCGTCTCTTCAAAATAGGCCAAGTTTATGAATAGGCAAAAACATAAGGGGCCAATCAACATAAAAAGTTGCTTACTTCAGTAATAATCAGTTAAGTAAATATTAAGCTAAAATACCATTTCACACACAGGAAACTGGCAACATTTGAACCGTCTGACAATAGTGATACTGGTGACTATTTGTAGAAATGAGAATATGCATTCACTGTTGTTTGCAGTATAAATGGTACCACCAATACAAAATTTGGAATGTTTAATAAACCATTTAGAAATTTGTGTTAAACTTGAAGATGTACTTACTTGATATTCAACACTTCCATTGAAAGTCACACACTCGCGAGAAAGCATGTATTGTCCACTACAGTTTTCCTTTTCTTTTAATACTGAGAAACGAGAAAACTGAATGCTCATAAACACAATACTAGATTGATGTAATTATGTTGTAATCATGTAATAAATACAGTGGTGCAAACAAGTATACTAGCTTTACGTGAATCAACATGGCTAAAACTCCAAATCATGTTCAGTGAAACAGAAGTGCATTGCATGGGGTATGAGATAATATTTATATAAGTATTTTTAATAAATGAAAAGAACTGCCGTATATGGTGGATGCATGCATATATAGTAACAGTATTAACACATACATGGGAATAACAAACACAAAATTTCGTATTCTGTGGATCATGCACATATGTTTTTATTGATTTTGTTAAAAATATATAAATGCTTACATGGGAAGTGTAAGATGTAACATGTAAATAGAATGGTGATGAAAACATGATTTTAAAAATATTTCAGTTTAGGCTTATGCTCTAAATATAGTATTGCATTCATTTGAGCTTATAAATTACCTCCATTTATAAGGAGGTAATATATGTGGACCCATCTTTCTGTGAAAGGGTGAAGAAATGCTTAAGGATGGCAATTATTTATTGTAAAATTCATGGTCGTGGTCCGGAGAGAGTAAATCTTCAAACTCTTCAACTAGACAAACCAGGAGTTAAAACATGAGGTTGTAGAAGTTCTGCATTGTTTAAAGTAAAACAAAAGCTGACAATTGAGAACATGGAAAAGAAACTGTTTATATAAAATGTTAAAAATCTGGGATTATTCACTGATTGATTAAGAAGCTCTATACACTTACCTAACACTTTATTTAATTTTTAGCAAATGTATTCAACTAAAGATGCCAGACATGAAAAAAAGGACTAAAGTGTGATCCCTAACTTCAGATGCTCATTAAATGCAGAGGCAAATAATGATAATTGTGTATGCGTATGTGTATATACACAATATGCAATTCTCTTTTTTTGTAAAGTCTTTCACAGTGTGAATGCTTTTTTTGGATCACATAGGTATATGTATAGTTCTGCTAATGTTCCTCTTTGCACAGCTGGTCACTCTTCTAAGGAATTTTCATTCTTTGATTCTTTGAAGCCAGCTTGGTCTATTTGGTGCTATGTCCTAGCAGTCTTCACAGGGTTTTACTGTGCCTCTTACTTCTCTGCCTGACATTTCAACTTCCATCTATGTGTTTAGAATTGCCCAGGGATTTTGTTATCTCAGAGTAGGTGAGACCAGAGCAGTTTATATATAAATTCAGTATTTTGGGAAGGGAGTTTAACACCTTTGGAGGGCACAAGTTCTATTGTCTTAGTAGTGCTTGCTTAGCTTATTTAGTGTCTGGAATGTGAAGTCTTTTACCATGTACTCAGGTGACTCATTCCCATTCAAAATACTTACTGGCAGTCCCCTTCACTGGACTCCTATTGGCAATATGTGAAAAGGTTTTCCAAAGTTTAAATTGCCATGAATGGTGAGGTGATTTTACAAGATGATGTCTTTTTTAGTTAGCAGTATTCTCACTCTACCTATTTCATAAAATTGGGGGAAGGGGCCAAGTCTATGAAAACTGTTCTTCAGAACAAGAGCAATAATGGCCTTTGATTTTGAAATAAAAATCAAAGATGGTGTTTTTCCCAGACTATTGACCAAGATAGACATGAACCCAGTTACTCTCTATATGGAAAGCTGGCGTTTTTAGTTTAAAAAATTTATAAACTATTCCTTCCATTTAAAGAGAGTTACCTTGCTCACTTTTCCTTCCCACTGCTTTCTGCTTTATTCTATAAGCAAAAATTTGTCAGGGAACTTTTTATTAAATTACATATACAGAAAAGTACACAAAATAGAAGTTTAAAGCTTCATGAAGTTTTACAAGCTGAACATCATCAGCGTTCCATGCCCCCGTCCTTCATCCTCCTTCCAGTCTCCAGTGTCTTTGCCCCAATGATAACCATCATCCTGACCTCTAATGCCGTAATTTGGTTTGTCTGTTTTAAATTTTAAATAAGGGAATGAGAGCTCTTAGGGTACAGGAGCCCTGAAACACCAATTCAAAAGAAACAATGTACCCCAATGTTCATAGCAGCACGATTTACAATAGCCAGGTGCTGGAAGCAAACTAAGTGCCCATCAGCAAATGAATGGATCAAAAAAACTATGGTACCTTTACACAATGGAATTCTAGGCAGCAGAAAGAAAGAAAGAGCTCCTACCCTTTGCAACAGCATGGATGGAACTGGAGAGCATTATGCTAAGTGAAATAATCCAGGCAGTGAGGAACAAATACCGTATGATATCACTTTTATCTGGAACATAATCAACAAAAGAAAAAAACAAACAAAATATAACCAGAGACATTGAAATTAAGAACAATCTAACAATAGACAGAGGGGAGCGGGGAGGGGACTGTGGGGAGAAGGGTTTTCAGGAACTACTATAAAGGACACATGGACAAAAACAAGGGGGAGGGTGGAAGCAAGGGAAGGAGGTCAGTTTGGAGAGGGTGTGGCAGAAGGGGTGGAGAAAAATACAGACAACTGTAACTGAACAGCAATAAAGTAATTTATGAAACAAATAAAAAAATTAACCAAAATGAAAAGTATATAAATAAATAAAGGAATGAAACAGCATGTACTCTTGTGGTTGACTTCTTTTGTAACACATTGTGCTTATAAGATTTATCCACATTCTACTTGCAAGATTGATCCATGTCGTATGGAATTATTTTATTCATTCTCATTGCTATACTGTCAGTAGGGGAATATATCAATTTATTAATTTATTCTGTTGATAGAAGCCATTTATGTAGTTCTTAGATGGGTCCATTATAAATAGTGCTTCTGTGACCATTCCAGTGCACATTTTTTGGTGAATGTATGTACATAGCTGTTAGCCATATGAATGCCAGTCTGGAATTGCTGAGTCCTAAAACATTCATAGGGTTAACTTTAGAACTTTCAGCTAGTTTTCAGCATGGTTGTACCAATTTATAGTTTCACCAACAAGGTAAAAGAGTTCTCTTGTTTTTCTCACATCCTTTTCAACAGTTGTTATTTTCTGCATTTTTGTTTTAGCCACTGTGATGGCAAGAAACAGATGGTCAGATATTTCCCTGGCTTATCACCTTAAGTGAACTTGGTTTTGGTAATGTTGCTTATCTCATTATCCCTTAATGAAATGAATCTAGGGCAGACTGAGTGTATTCATCCATTGAACTCTTTAAAAGGGAATGATCTCCCAACCCTCAGCCACCTCCCTCCAAATACTACAAAGAATCTGAGCTCACAGTTACCATGGCCTCTGATAGAGCACTTTTTGCCAACGCCATCTTTCTCCTATTTCTTTGGGAAGAGATGCTACAAGATTTTCCTTATCAATCAAAACAAATTTTGTCTTCAAAAATATATCAGTTATTATAACATCCGTGGTTTGTTCATAATTTTGGAGGTGGTCTAGAAGTGGTTGTTTGTATCTGTTTATCTGGTGGTGTATGTCTTTTATTTTGTTTTTCAGAATTCTACTTTTCATTTCTACAGTTGAAAACTGAAAAAACGAAATGTTCTCTCTATTGTCACATTAGCAGAGTTCCTTCTTGGTCAACAGTGTGAGTCCCTTAACCCTTCCAAACTTGAGAAGAAAAGAAAACCCTGGGGAGAAGATTTTGAAATCATTTATTATTTTCCATTGCTTTTGTATTTCACTTGCTCTATTTCACTCCCTCTCTATTTTTCAACTAATACAGTTCTATTTATTTTTACTTATTTTAAAATAAAGAATTATAGTAATAGTTCTTAATTTTATAGAAGGTATCATTTCATTAGAAAGGTATTTTTGGTAATAAAAGCTTAAGGTTTAACAGTGATATTCTTCCAGCATTTCATTGAGAAAGTTTGAACTTACTCTTTCAGTTGTTAGGGGATCCTATTAATTCCAAAAGTGAATTCTATATGCAATTATCCTTCAATAACTAGTCTCTAAAAAATAAAACTTTTTCCACACTTAATTTATAGACATATTTGAAGTTGCAATTTCATTTTGTTTATGATAGTTTGATATATTTACATAATTTTTGCCAATATCATACACTTTTGACTTCATTGTTATCTTACTATGCAGAAGTCTCCTACTTAGTCTTCTTAATTGTTCCTTCAATATTCATAAATTTTTGAATCTCTATTCTTATAGATTCGTATAAATTCCAGAATCATTTTATATCTGCACTTTATTTGGATTTCATAATTTAATTTTTATGTCTTATACTACTCTTGCTATATTTAGCTCTCAGAATTTTGTTGTTTTGTCTCACTATAAATGGATATGTTCTTCCCACTTTATTTTCAAATTTGTTATTATTAGAGTAGACCAAAAGCTATTGATTTCCAGAAGGTGTCTAATCACAATAATTTTAGAATTTTTAAATAACTACTGGGAAGAGATATTCACTGTTCCCCCTATTTCTATTTGATTTAAGTGAGTTTAAGTCAATCTTATTTTTCTTTTCTTATCATATAAAGTGGGCATGGACATTTGAATTTGACTCTCTCAGCAGATGCTGATGCTTGGAATCTTCAGACAAATGCCAGGTTACACTCTGCTACTATCATGGGGAAGATAATTTAATGTAGATTTGAACATAAAAGAATGTTGAAATGTTATCAAAGAGGTGTACGATGAAACTGAGATGGCTTCACTAAAGAGTTGAGTTTTAAGAGATACTAACATAGCGCTGGTCAGGTAGCTCAGTTATAGCTACCTGCTACATTGGATACTCCAGGGTTGTTGGTTTGATTCTCAGTCAGGGCATATACAAGAAACAACCAATGAATGCACAAATATGTACAACAGCAAGTCAGTTTATCTCTTTCTCTTTCCTTTTCTCTTTCTCTCTCTAAAATCAATCAATAAAAAAGAGATACTAACATAAGGAAAATAGGGAGGCTCAATGCAAGACTGTAAATATAAAATAATTCAGTTTTGTGAAAGTATGATGAAGCATACTTTTATTGTCTGTACAGTATAAAGTTGATCTATTAATATTTCCTTCTAATGTAGAATTTAGAAATTCACTTGACAACCACAATTTTGTCAGTTGAAAAATCAACTTAGTTACAACATCAACATCATAATTATGCCCTTGTACTTAAAGTAACTATTGCTTGAACCCACTATGGTTCTCTGAGGTGTCTTCTGTATCCATCTTGTTTATCCAGCTGACTTGTTTCCTCATCACTGGCTTCCTGACAGATCATGGCACAACTCAGAGTTTGTCTGTGTTCAGCTTTAGAGTGACTTTGAGATCAATCAGTAGCTTCCAAATGCTTGATTATATCTGAGATAATATTTAAGAGATGCCTTTGCTTTCTGTTGAAAAATGGTTGAGACACCAATAGGATAAGACTGGCCATTTATCACTCAGGTTTTCAAAAGATAATTTTTGTACCATTTGATAATCACTTATTTGTTCTTTCATTTCACTCCACACATGTTTAGTTGGGTGTGACCACAGTCTGGGCACTTTTATAGACACAGCAGAAACATCATCAGAAAGAATAGCCAAAATCTCGCTCTCATGGAACTTAGATGTATGTCAGGTAGAGGTAAGCAGTATGAAGCAAAGAGAAGTGGAGAAAGGAGGGTAGCAAGTACCAGTGGATAGGACTGAGGATGCTCTTTCATGTAATACTGAGGAAGTCCCATTTAAAAAGGTGACTTTTATGCAGAGAGTTGTAGTGAAGTAGGGACTAAATGGGAATCTAAGGGAAGCAGATTCCAGACAAGTAAAAAGACCCCAAACAAGAATATGCTAACAGGGATGAGGACTGGGGAGGGGAAATTGGAGGGAGGGGGGAGACGGGGGGGGTGGGTGGGAGGTTGTTGAAAAGTATTTTTATTAAAAAAAGAAAAATGGTAAAATAAATAAAAATTAAAAAGAAATAAAAAGAAAACATTTTAAAAGCAAAAAAAAAAAAGAGGTAGCAAGAAGGTCAGGAGGACTGGCATAGAACGAAGATCCAAGAAAGAAAGAAGACAGTGGTGGGGCCTTCATCATGAGGGACATGGTATCTGTTTTAAAAAATACTCTGTGTATGATAATAGACTGCATATAGAAGGGCAAGTGTAAAGGGCTATTACAAACTTGCACAGTGGTTCTTGAGAAATAACATAGAATTTTTCAGTGCAGAGGTCATTTGTGTTCTTGACAAAATCAGATTAGAAAAAATAAATTTTATGTTTAGAGAGAAAGTTATTTATTTTCTGTAGCACGCTTTTCTGTTTTTTTTCAAATTCTAGGGCAAAAACCAGTGAAATGGTTATTGAAAAACATAGACAAGAGACAATGGTGGTGAACCAGAGAACTTTAAGTGAGAAGTGGTTGAACTCTGGATGTATTTTGAAAATACATGAGCATTTGTTGGATGTGAAACAGAGGGCTTGTATCCATCAGTGTTTCATCAGAAAATGTATGGTACATTAACTTAAGGTCATTAGCCCTGGCCAGTGTGGCTCAGTTGGTTGGAACATTGTCCCATAAAATCGAAAGATCATTGGTTCAGTTCCCAGTTAGAGAACATGCCTCAGTTGTGGGTTTGGTCTGTAGTTGGGGCACATGCCAAAGGCAACAGATCAATGTTTCTTTTTCAGGTAGATGTTTCTCTTTCTCTCTTTTTCCCTCCTTCCCCTCTCTCTAAAATCAATAAACATGTCCTAGGGTAAGAATTTTAAAAAAAGATAATTAGAAGTGTGTTTAATAAAAATAACTATTTAGAAAGATGTAAGCAGGGTATAAGAACACCCAAGGAATAGTACAGTGCCCTAAAGAATGAAGAGATGATGTAGATATTCAAACTTGGAAATTGAAAGTTTAGTATACAAAAATTAAAACCTTCAGACCAGCCTTAGGAAGAGTAACTAGCTCAAATCTACCCCATGGGAACATAGAGAAGAGGATCAATACTTTGACCTCATTCTCCTCACTCCCTCCAGTTTTCAGCATAGACTCCCCATTAACTGGAACCAGTTGAGAGATAAAGGACAAGGGAGAACCTTGATTTAATTCCTATAGGTCAGTTTGCATTGTCATGAACCAGGGTGGAGAAGGGGGAAGAATGGCCTGAGGGACACATGGAAGATATTCTTGATGACTCTACAGCAGTGATTTTCAACCACACTGCTACAAAAAAATTTAAAACATGCAATACCTGACTATTTAGTCAGGAGCACTCACCTCTTTTCCCTTACATTGTCAAATAAAAAAATAACAACAGCCAACACAACAATAGTCATCTGCTGTGAATGAATGAAAATTATAACTATTTTTGTCATGTTGGTAAAATATATAATATATATTTTGGTGGGCCACAGAATTTTATGTGTGCTATGAGATGAAAAAGGTTGAAAATTGCTGTTCTATAGACTTTGCCTGGGTGAATAGAACTGCATGAAGATAGTATGTGTGTGTGTGTGTGTAAGTATGAGTATAACACAGGGTAGATTCAAAGAAATCAAAGTTCAGTTTTGGGTGAGACAGTATTAAAATGACGGTAGAAGTGAATTTGAAAAATGTATGTCAGTAGTACCAAGGAGAAGTTAGGACTGAACATAACCAAAAGCAGGTCCAACTACCTGCCACTGCAAAAGCCAGTACTCAAGGGGCAGGTGCTGGTGTAAAGGAAAGTGGTTTATTTTCATGTGCCCACCACTTGGAAGATGGAAAACTCATGTCCCAAAGCTCATCTCCTGGGAAGATGGGGGACACATGTCTCAACGCCCTTCTCCACATCTCATTGGAGGCAGAGGTTGTGATAAGGAGGGAGAGGGGAAGAGAGCGAAGATCAAAGAAGGGGTTGCAAAGTTCTCTACTTGCAGAGCAGCACAGTCCATTCTGATAAGGCAGGTGATGGTCCTGTGTGTGTCCTCCTGTTTAGCCATTGGCTTCATGTCATCCTGGCTCCACAATTAAAGGTCTGCAAATTTCCTGGAGCAGAGATGCCTGAGGGTTGGAGTCCCAACCCTCAGGCAAATTTTTCAAAGTTACTTCCTAGGATTCTGATACGAACATGCTATTCATCTACAATCTGGTCAGAGTCTGCACTTACAGAAACAAGGTCAAAAGAATGGTGGGGTGGGTTATGATTCCCCACCATTACAATTTTCCACTGTTACATGAAGATATAATATTAGGAATTTTAAGTGGATATTTGGTATTTAAAACCTTTGAACTAAATGAAACCACCTAGGCAATTAGTATATGGAGAAGAGTATATGAAAATAATGAAGAGAAACCAGCAAAGAAGACAGTAAATAAAATTTTCAGGCTGTGAGTTATTAGTTATGTCAAAAGCTTTGAATAGTTGTAGTAAGATGATTACTAAGAAATCACATTACGTTCTTCAGTGTAAAGGTTATTAATAACCTTGAAAATTTTGTATAGAAAAAATATGTTTCTGAAGAATCCTGCATTTTCTGACCTTCCGGGTTATCAGATTTTAGTCTAGTTCTATCTTCAACTCTTTGTAACTGTAGGTACCTGATAGGTAAATTATGACTTCTCTGGAAGTACTTAATTGACATTTTCTATCTAGTTTGGTGGTGATTTAATTGGTTATGAAAAAAAGCACAGTTTTGTCTCCATTTGCAATTCATTTTGTAAACAAAAGTTCCACAAAACTCTTCTGCGGTTTGGAGCTTTATTCTAATAGGATTTGTAAATCAGATAATGAAGCCTTTAGTGTGAACAGAAGACATACTCTAGGGTGGAAAAAATAAGGCAAGGGTTTAAAGACAAGAGTTTCAAGGTGGAGTTGCCGATCAAGGAGATGGATTGCTAGGAAAATAATATTATAAACTTCCATCATTCATTTTCTGATTGGTGGGGATGACTGGATTTTCAGGGGTCTGCTGACTCAGTGGTCAGAAAGGGAGGTTGTGAGATAAGAACAATGGGCAGTTTCAGCTGACTCGGAGTCAGCAGGTAGAGTCCTCATATATGGTCAACAGTTGGAGCCATAAGACATGGTAAGCAGGGATGAGGGAGGTCACAAGGTAGGGGCCAACACCTCAGTTTCCCTTGGAATCTGCAAAATAAACTAGTAAACAAGTTTCGTAGTGAAGTGGACAATGCAAAGAATGCAGTTCTTCAGGTAGACAGAGTTCGAGTTTAAACTACAACCTGGTCCAATCAGCTGAGCAGTGTCAGAGACCAGACTGCAGAAAGTTCCATGTATTTGGTCACAAAATTGTGATATCAGAATCCTCCATTTCAACTTTTCTTTTACACCATAGAAATGTTCACTAATGCCATGTTACTAAACCTTGATTTAATACCTGATCTAATTGCTGCTTCTACCTTTCCTAAAAAACATAATTTTAATCACCAGTCTGGTATTTTCTTGTCAATCACCAGCAAGGTGATCTGTTCTGTGGGTCCTCTTCTTTCTCCTCTCCCTCGTCCCCCTCCTCCCCATCAAAAAAAAAAAAAAAAACCACAGCAATCTGCCTGATCAAAACCCTGGCCATTTCATTTCCCCATAAGATGTCCTGGTCTAACATTAACCTTTTCACTTGTCCCATCTTTCTTATAAACACCTCCCATGTTGGACAACCCCTTAGAGCACCCTCTGAGTGACTGGAGTGGATGCTGACTGGTTCATGAATAGCTTAATAAAGTAAATTAGATCAAACTTCCTTGGTTGAATTTTGTTTTTTAACATCTCATATTATACAAATAAAATAAGTTCTTTAACACATGTTCATTTTCATATCTGTGTGAGAGTCACAATTTTACTCTTTTTTCCTGAAAATTATCTTTTAATATCAGTTTTGGTTCAGGGATGTGGGCAAAAGACTGATTGAAATGTGTTTAATGAAAAACAGGGTCGAGATAGCTGGTTTGATATTCAAAAAAATCTTTTTGGTGAAGCAGATTGAAAAATGTCAACACAATTTAACAATCATCTTTCTAAAGCATGAGAGGAAAGTAGAGGCTTGAGACGATTAAAAAAAGAAAAGCAGTCCCGAGTGGTGAGTACTAGACTTGCCCCTGGGACAGGAGACAAAGTCTGGGGCCCAAACAGCAGCTGCTTATGCTGGGGCTCTTCAAAGGGCAAAATCTCTAGGGAAAGAAACCTGCCTTTCCTTTAAACAGGAGATGGTGAGAGCACCTGCTGCCTGCTTGGCTTTGGCTGTAGTTGAGACAGAGTGAAAGTAGAAAACGTTAACCACGGAGAATTTCTAAGCACGAGCTACACACATCTTGTTTGTTTAAGGAGCTGAAACAAGGCAGGTTTGAAGAGAATATAATGAGCTAAAGCAGTAGTGGTGTGACCGGAGACAGGTTCTTGTCTCGGTTTCTGGCTGGCACCTCCTTGTTACCCTAACACAAAAGGTTACGAACGCTAACTTCTCAGCTAGGAGGGTGTTTCCTGATTGACATGACAAAGCTTAACAAACACGACCTGTCGCACTGCACACGCTGTGGGTAGTGAGAGCATGAAGATCCACAGACTCTAGCCCTCTCGAATTCCCATCTCACACGAACTGGTTTGTTACATGATGTTTACCTGAATTTTTATTTACTCATTCAATTCTCTAGTCAATATGTTCCCCAAGCAAGAACATTTACAAAAGAGAGAAAAAGAGTTGCTTTTATGTCTTCTCACATTTTTCTTTTCTCTTAAACAAACATTATTTTGCTTTGTTGAGAGGGACAGTTATTTACATTAATAATTCTTCCGAGAGGGGGGAATCTCAGAATGAGAAACTAAACTTGAACTAAAATATAAACTTTAGTCCGTAATCTCAGAAAACATATTTATTTCAAAAAGAAACTTGAATGTGTCTCTGAGCTCCAATCCCATAATAATTCCATCTGAATCTGTTTAGGTCCTCCCTGCCTTACACCTTTCTCAGGAAAAACAAGGTATTTTGGTGAAGTTCTTCGGTCTTGCACCCATTCAGTCGCCTCTGAGATGCCTCGTCTTGGCTCATAAAGGTCACTGAAATCTGACATCCTTGGGTTTCTGTGAGGGAGGAAGCTGTGGTTTCAACGGGGAATTTCCAGACCCACCCTTCCCACTCTCCATGTCCTGGAGGAGGCCTCCCTTCCCACCTCCTCTCTTCCACAAGGTGCTTACCTCCTGTTGTCCGCCAGGCACAACCCTTTCCAGGAGTCCAAGAAAAACAATGATGGTTTCTGTCCTACAGCAAAATCTTCCTGTGAGGCAACAGAGTGGGAAGGGGTAAGTGGGGAAAAGTGCACCAAGGACAAAACAGTTTAATATCTCAATCCATTTGTGCTGACTCACCACTTTTACTGGAGTACCCTCCCCTCCCAACCCCAAATACCCGATAAAGGAGCTCAAGGACTAACACACTGAGCAATCTGTGGGTGATGAAAGGAGCACCCTAAACCTCCACTGGTGGCCTAGCCTTCATAATCCTATTACTGCACAATCACAGTTCTTTATTCCTGAAATCTGAAACTGGGAGAAGGAAATTCAAACTGCAAATGTCACCACACATATATTTAAAAATTATGTTGTTCTATACATGTAGATGCTTCATGTTCTCTGGCAACCTTTCTAAACCCTAGCTGCGTCCTTTGGGACTTTAAAGAAATGAAACGTCTCGACTCATGCAGATGAGACTGAGGTAGAAAGATCTTGCCAGGAAAAATATAAGCAGATGAATGTTGCTTTTGATAAGAAACCCGTGGAGTTATTTTTACTTTTTATAAATGCCTTGTCAAATACCCATTTATAAATAAACTAAAGATGTCATTTTACTGAAAATGACAATTTATCATTTCCTGACATACTAGAAAGTCTACCTTGTAGCAGCATCCGTATCAGGCAGATGCCACTTTAATGAATAAGGTTTTGCTGGAGACTAACTCGAGCCAGACATGGAGTGTACGTGGCCACCATCCAAGGCCAGACAGGTTCACGGGATTTGGGCAGACAGAAGAACATTCATGGAGCCTTTGGGATGTCAGACGTGTCTTTATTCAAGGGTGGGCAAGCCACGCATGCTGCAAGCTGTGTGTCTCTCTGCGTGTCACCTGTCCTGTGTGTCCCCTGTCCTCTTGCTCTCAGCAGGAAACCCCTAACTACCTTATATACAAAATACAGACAAAGCTGGAAGGGTGCCAACAAATATTATGCACCAGAGCTTCATATTACGTATGCAGGCCCAGTCTCAAGGTTATGGGAACATGGCTTATCAGGCCCATTCTCAAGGTTATGGGAAACTGCTTCCCTTAGTTGTCCTGGTATCTGAGTGAAGAAGCCAGACTTGATTGCATTTACCCTACAGAGTGGCTGTCTGTCAGGTCTTCAGTTTCTTGGAGTTAGTTAGTTGAGAAATGTAAAAGCTGGTTTGTTTTCATTTTTTTAAACTGCGCTTGTGTTCTTAACTGAAACATATGATATTGAAATTTCATTGTTCTCATTTCTTTTTTTTATGTCAGTCTGAAAAAAAATAGGTTGGGCAAGTGAGCATTTTAAAAAAAATATCTTATTTATTTATTTTTAGAGAGAGGGGAAGGGAAGGAGAAAGAGAGGGAGAGAAACATTAATGTGTGGTTGCCTCTCATGTGTCCCCTACTGGGGACCTGGCCTGCAACCCAGGCATGTGCCCAGAGTGGGAATCAACTTGGCAACCCCTTGCTTTACAGGCCCCTGCTCAATCCACTGAGCTACGCCAGTCAGGGATAAGTGAGCATCTTTAAACCTCTGTGTTCATTGTGTTGGTTGTGTGGAACTGGGGGTCTCTTAAGTCCCATCCACTTTGTACTCATGCGGTGGCCACGGAAGGAAAGCATCTTGTAAATGGTGGCACAGACCTCAGAGGAAAAGTGATGAAAGGGTGTAATTCACGTGGGCATTACAGTCTGTCCTCACCACATTTCAAAAAGGCTCTTTTTCATAACGTGGCAGAAAATATAATTTAATTTAAAGCCGGCGTCCCTAACAATCAATGTTCAACTCCCAGGGTTTGATCGGTTGTGGGGTTTTTTGTTTTGTTTTTGTGGAGAAAAACCCTGTTAGCCCTTTTTGATACTAAAATATATATACTCTAGCACCACCTACTGGCATTGGTTTATAATGCCCCAAATTACAAGAAACTTAAAACCCCCACTTTTATCCTTTCCCCAAAACTTTTATTTATTTCCTTGTTATTTCTCCGTCAGGATCCTTTTATTTCCTATTGCTTCCATAGTTATTTTTCTTTATTTCCATTTACCTATTAGAAATACTCTGTGACTTTAACAATATAATTCTCATACACAATTCTAAAACAAGCACTTAATGATACATGGAGAGAATAAAGATAGGAAAAAAGAAGCACACACCAGGTCATGCGTCTTCACTGTAAATACGATGGCTCATGTGCAATTGGACTTAGAAGGCATCATTTTATACTTTAAATATCAAAGCTTAATATTAATACTATTTCCACACCCAGACTCCATTGAATCCTGACTTTCACACTAATTAGCCATGATGCTGCACAACTGCCCAAGACTCTATTTTCTCACAAAAGCAGTGGTGAGAAAACATAACTCACAGCAATGTGGTGAGAACTGAATGGTGTATATGCACATAGATTCTCAAGCAGAACACCTTCTCCTGAAGCATGTGTGCAAAAATGTTTCCCATTATGATTACCCTTTGGAGGACAAAGTCCAGGTTTTCGTTCATCTGTATATCAAGAGTGATACACATGATAGGAACTTAATAAGTGCATTTTATATTTAGTATTTGGAAAACATGAAATTAGTTGCAAATGAGCAGTGTTACTATTCCCACCCTTGAAATTCTGGTATTTTTCTTAAAAAAAAAACTTTGAAAATAGTTCATCAGGATGTCCTGTCTCAATACATAGCAGAAAAAGTGCATTGTGCATAGTAGAGTAGAAAAAATTATCAGGGTGACTACAAGGAGCCACTCTGCTAATCGCTCTGTAGATATTATTTCATATACTGGACAGAGCGTCCAGAATCTTGATTTCTAG
Source organism: Artibeus jamaicensis (assembly GCF_021234435.1). NCBI lineage: Eukaryota > Metazoa > Chordata > Mammalia > Chiroptera > Phyllostomidae > Artibeus > Artibeus jamaicensis. Next base: position 34,997,774 of record NW_026522030.1, on the reverse strand, counting down.
GCTCAGTTTCATTATTAACTTTGCAAGTAAAATTTGAACACTGCCCCCTAGAGCTCAGTTTCCTTGGGAGAGGGTGGGCTGTATGGCGTCTGCAGTTTCTTTCAGCTCTGTTATCCTTCCTAAGACTCTGCCAGCCTTCTGTATGAAGGTTACATGGTATAATTCAGCATGTATACTGGCTGTCACTGGTCCTCTTCATTCTAAAGTGAAAGGCTCAAGTGAGATGGAGTTATAATTACTGCAGCACGAGGCATCAAAGATCATATAGCCAACCTCCATCCATATTTAAACACACAGACATACACAGAACAGTGAAGTATTCTGTCCAAGATCATAGCAATAGATGCAGCAATATTAAGAGTTTATTCCAAAAGATTTGGGACAGGTGGCAGATCTGACTTTTGTACACTTTAGCTTCTCTGTGATAAGAATAAGGAAGAATGCAGTGTGGGGGCAGAAGTGTATATGTTAGTCTTAAATGTAGCTGTGATATTTTTAAATGGCCATTATGAACTGTACATCTGAGAAAATCTAACAGCAACAAGACCATTTAGCTTACAATATGTTATCTTTAGAAAGATTCTGAGGCACACTACTCTGAGACAGTTTTTGAAGTAAGATATTTTTTCTTTCCTTTCTCAAAAATTTAAATATATTATAGAAAGTTTGGAAGAAATACAATAAAGCCACCTATCATTATATGACTTCAAACAATCACATAATTTAAATATTTCTGATTTTTCTATTCATGTATGATATACATAGTTGTAATCGTAGCGTTCATAAAACATTTCTTCTATTTGATTATGCTTTTTATCATATAGTTACAGTATCTATAAGTATCAAATGCTTGTAAAATTCTCTAGCAAATAATCACAATTTATGTTAACTGCTCCTATATTGTTGAGCATTACATTACTTGCCTTTTTATCTTTTCTCTTTCTTCCTTCTTTCCTCTCTCCTTCCCTCCTTATCTCCTCTCATTTTAAACAATCCATTACACCCATGGCTTTCTCTAAGTGTTGTAGTCATTTTACTAAACAAACTGCCAGATTGGTTGTCAAATTGCCTTGTCAAATTGCCAATTTTTCCCCAAAGTGTTTATAATTTAATAATGCCACAAAAATTAAAATCATACATATTTTGCTCTAGTCTCAACTGCTCCGAGATGACACACAAAACAATCTCAGGGGAGTTCCTGGTTGAAGGGCCATGGCCAATATGTTTTAGTTACAACCATTGTATTTCTCAACATAAGCTTGGAACTATATTACAAAACCTTCTAAGAATTGTCAAAAGGTGGCTTCAGTACATGTTTAGAGGGATGAAATGTTTACATATGGATCATGGTGTTGGTTACACACATATATACATTTATTCAAACTCCTTGAACAATGCATTTAAAGGGTATTATTGAAAAAAAAAGTTCATTTTCTATTTATCTATTTCTGGAATTTTATTTTTCAACCACATTTACATCGAATGTTATTTTGTGTTCGTTTCAGATATGGATAGCATTGTGCTTAGACAATCACATGTGGACGGCAATTTAAATTTTTCTAATCCCACTGTTATTCATGTTTTGGTACATAGGCGTCTGGAAAATCTCGTATGCGTGGGGATGCCAAACTGACATGCGCAAAATCAACCAAAAGCTCCCTGAAAATAGTGATTTTTTGTGGTAGTATTATATTGTTACATGCATCCAATGAAATACTCTAAGTAAAAATATTGATTGATTTAAAAAGAAAAAAGAAAAGGTGTTCATTTTAGTGAATAGTTCGTTTTACTGAAGTTATAACACAATAAAGCTGATTAACAATACTATAGTAAAACATTGAATAAATATTTATGAATGTACAAAGACAGAGAATCATAACTGTGCATTTTGATATTGAAATGAATGCATTATGAGTGACATAGTATGTAAGTAAAATCGCTTTAAAAATGTGGAATTCCATTATTTTTAAGGAATTAATATTTTCATGTCCCTTGATATATTAAAATGGGGTGATTTTTTACTAGTTATGAGTTTAAATTCTCAGACTACTAAAAATAAAATCACAACATTGAGAAAGTTAGTATTCACATAGAATCAAAATAAATATGTTAAGACATATATAGAAATTTGGCAATATATTAAAAGGCAAAGGAATATAACTGATGTCTCAAACTATTTATTCCTTTTTTTGCTTTGCTTTTATGAGATTGTCTTTTTAAAAAATATTTTATTTATCTATTTTTAGAGCAAGGAGAAGGGAAGGATAAAGAGAGGGAGAGAAACATCAGTGTGTGGTTGCCTCTTGTGCTTCCCCTGCTGGGGACCTGGCCCACATCCCAGGCATGTACCCTGACTGGGAATCAAACCTGAGACCCTTTGGTTCACAGGTCAGCATTCCATCCACTGAGCCACAGCAGTCAGGGCTACGAGATTGTCTTCTTTATGCAAATCTCTAATAAGATATGATAAATTAAAAGTTATGATCTTATAGCGAAAGCAAAAAAATCATTAACTAGTAACAGACATAAAAAATAAAATCCAAGAATTTTGTGTTTCAAATTCATAACTCTTTAAAGTACCTTTCAAAGTCCCCTGGTACATCCTTACAAAATACTTCACGGAATCACGTGTTTGTCCTTACACGATTGTCTGTTTTCTTGTGTTCCAACATTTCAGCATTACTTCCTAAGCAGGTAGTGGACTCTTTGCTGTGCATCTGTAATATCACATTATAAAATGTGGATCTGATGAAAATTGATTAGAATTTTGAAATTTCTACTTACCACAATTCAACACTTCTCTTCTACCATCAGAAACACGTGGACAAAGTTTAAATGGCCGATAAACCTGGGAATTAGGAGAAAGATTCAAGAATCAGGAAAGTGATTGCATTTGAAAACCATAGGACTCTGAAATTGTAGTATTCTCAGTGGATGCATTTTTACTCTCTCCTAATTCAATGTAACACTGACTGTGTTTGATGTTTACATAACACTTAAATGTTGGTTTGTAAAATTTTAAATAAGTTCAAACCAGGTGGCTACACCCTGGGTTTTGCATCTCTTAAGGCTATAGAAACACCAAGTCATCTTTTAACTCACCCCATGAAACTAAAGAAAACTGCTGTGTTTTGTTCTCATTTACTTATGTACTATTGTAATACACATTTTATTTTCATTACTATTTTTAACAAAATAAAAATTATATTGGATAAATAGTAAAAGTCTTTTCTCAAATTTTATGTTGTTTCTTTTCAAGGCTATAAAAATTGTGCTAAAACTGCCTGCATCTTCTGTTGACACATGGATAATTTTTGGAAATATATCTGGACATCTATTTCAACAAATTATTCAATTGTTTTATTTTAAGACATGTCTGTTGTTAAGATTTTTTTCTATTAAATGTCATTTGCTCATGCATGTTCTCTAAGCTCCAACCATTTAAATTACTCGGGTCCTAGACCTCAGCAGTCCCGTGCTCGGGTAGAGTTATAAATACTAATTCTGAGAACAAACTGGACCATTAATCTGGCAGCAACTTTGCCTAACATTAACCATTAACCATTGCCAAAAGAAAGAAAGAAAGAAAAAGCATAAAATTTGAGAGAGAATCTCGACATCTAAATGCTTATGAAGACATTTATAACATTTATATTAACAACAGGATACTTTATATATAAAGATGATAGTGAACATCCTAACTTCAGCACCAGTTTTTAGTAGGCTGTGAAGATTGAAGATACTAATTTATCAACACTTCCTTGCCTTTATCATTTGAGAGATAATTAGCTGCTTTAATTAAAGACCAATGAGGGACTTATGTCATAAAACCCACACAGAAATTGAACCTATGATCCCAATGTTCTAATCAACTGCACCCCAGACACAAACTTCAGGTTAATGACAGGAAAGGGCCCAAGAAAAAGTTTGTATTAAAATATCACCAAATTACTTTGATCACATTACTGTGCATACTTTCAAATTAATACATTACATAGGCAATGCTTTCCTCTTGTAAAATATATGAAAAACATGTACAATTAATTTATTGTCTTGCTATAGGTTGAATTTGGGTCTGGGAAGGCAAATACAAGGGTGGGCAAAAGTAGGTTTACAGAATAAACTGTATGGCAATACCCACAGCTGTAAACCTACTTTTGCCCACCCCGGTGTAAGACTGTCTGCACATCTGCTAAATGTTTCTCTGAAGAGATAGGTTGGAGGAAGATGTACTTGAAAACCATGGGAAGTTCAGGAAGGCTATTTCACCATTCACTATGACCGTGAGTATGGCTAGTGTCACGTAAACTCATTATTTTTCCAGTCTTGAAATGTGAGGATTAGACCATATGAGGATTTTGTAAGGTAGGCCCTTGGTTTCCCTTGGGTTTTCAAGTATTTGTCCCTCCAGACTTCCAGTTGCTGTATTCTAGCACCAACAAGGTATCTCTGTTTGTCATTATTATTTTTGTTTCAAAATGTTTTATATTTGGGGTTTTAGGAAACAGGATTTTCCTTGAAGAAGGAAGCCTCTAGTTTCTAAAAATTTTGAAAAACATTGGTCTGAATTAGCACTGACATTAGCTAGAAAGGGCAAGGGTCTCAATGTCTGAACAGTTCTAACGGTTATTACTAAATGTTATTCTTGCCAAATGTAAACATGTAAAATCGTGTTTTGTTTTGCAGATGCAGCTGTGAAACAGGATGAGCTTGACAGGAACTCAACTGGGGTAAGTGTTGCCAAATGCAAAGAAGAAATCCACATGCAATTGACCAAACAGTGTCCATAAGCAATGGTTAAACCTCTCTTCTGGCAGCCAGAGTTTTGGACGTGAATCCTCTTTCTGCTTTGCCTGCTGCAGGTAAATAAAATTACTGTGTGACTATCCTGCACTTAAAGCAACACCCCCCCCCCCCGCCCAAGTTCAGTAACACTGGTGTTCCTTCTAGCTCACTAGTCCTTTGCTCTGATTTATTCTGATTTGCTGAGCCATTTGCCCCAGCACACTAGACCAGGCAATCATAACAATGAATGGATAAATATCCCTGCCTCTAGTTTTCAATATCAAAGATTTATTTAAACATTGTAATTGATATTTACCTTGCTTGCTAAAATTTTTAACAATAAATCGATTTTTTCCCCTGAGGACCATTCAATCTCCTAGGTTCACTTTCACTTTGTAGAGTCTCTCTAATTACTGTTTCTCATTTAGTAAAGATGAGAAGGGTAAGGATGGTTTCTTTCTTTTTTTTTAATGGGACTAAGGCCCTTGATATGTGTTGTTCTAACAGTGCAGTCTGCCTTCCTCTATTGTATTAATAGTCAGAAAAAATATATAAGGTTAGTTTTAATTTCCAGCTAATAATGTTTTATGGTCTACGAAGCAGAGGCAAACTATAATACCCTCATTTGCTAAAAAGTAGCAATAAGATGTACTTATGAGAAGAAAAGAATCATGTATGAAATACCAAATAGTTTAAATTCCGGGATGTGTGTTTGAAATACATTTTTTTAAAGATGTTTCAGAAATGTTGTAGGAAATGGCTTAAAACTGAACTGAGGGGTTTGTTGCTGTTGTAGTTAAGTCTTTTTGAATAAATGAGTTTATTTAAGGGAAGAAAAGCAGCTTGAGGAATTATTCTATAAAATATAATGCACCGACTTTGAAGGGATATTTGGAAATATGTTTTACAAAAAGTTTCCACTTGCACTCTAAATGGGCAACAAGGAAAAAGGGATAAATATAAAAAGAACATTTCATTAACTAAGTCGTCAACATTAGCTTAATAAATAAATGTGTAGTAAATGGATACACAATCATGTGCTATGTTTTAATCTTAAAAATGGCTTTAAAGATTTTGCATTTTCAATTATAATTCTAAGACGCTTCCACTGTATTCTTTTCCCAGATCTCATCTAGTCACAAGTATCATAAAAGCAAAATATATACCACATCTACCATTGATTATTCATTTGTCTTCTATAAATAAAATTATTCTCCCATTAAAAAGCATGATTATTTTAACTAAAAGTCTAATTGTTATAGGAACATCACTATATCACCATAAGTTTTAGTTGCATAGAGTCTTAAACTCTGCAGTGCTAAGATTTTCAGCAGTTAATATCACAAGTAGTGGGAATCATATTTTTATATATTCTTTAAGTCACAATTTACATTTATAGTTGATATTTTCTATGATAAATTAAAATAATTTTAGCCAACTGTTCTCATGTTTAATTTGCTATGATGCTATGAATCATTAGTGTTTTAAAGAAGCGTAGAATGAGAGTATCAGTATGAAGAGACAAAAGTAAGCTAAATTAAAATTCATATTTATAATTGCATACTTGTTTAATTTAATTTTTGTTATAAAATTATCCCCTAAGTTTTACAAAGTGAGAGTTAAGCGTTTCTTAGAACATATTCATGGGTTTCTTGAACTTTGAACTTAGCTTACTAACTCATTAATTTACAACTCACTTTGATATATTCCCATTCATGGTGATTCATCAGCTCCCATAAAGTTTTAAAAAACAGAGAAATATTCAATGTGAAGATGCATTTTGCGGAATACTATATGTATTTTTGGAAACATGATTCAGTTATAATATGACTACTGTCAGAACACTTCCAGTTCTTTAAAGTTCTTCTCATGCTCTCTCTTGTACCAAAGATGAACATCTACAGTGCCCGCATAGGACACATTCTTTCTCCACAATATACACAGCAGTCCCGGTCATTTATTCACTTCTTGCACATTAGGTCTTGGAAATACAACAGTTGAGGTTGTAGATGGAACATTGCTCATAGGCAGGAATCTTGTAAATGAGAAAGTAAATTTGAGAAGGCTGTGATAGTAAGAGTAAAATAAATATTTGTTATATTGAAATGAATTTAAACATTTAAATATAGCAAGGGAATTAATGCCAATTTGTGAGACAACTTATGGTTACTTTTACCACTGAAGATCAATAATTATACTAGTAATGGAAGATCAATTATAGCCCTGGTCTTGTAGCCTAGCTGGTTAGAGCTTACTCCTCCCCACACACCCACACCGTGGGTTTGATCTCAGGTCAGGGCACATACAAGAAACAACCAATGACTACGTAAATAAGTGGAACAAGTTGATAGATCTCTCTTTCTCTATCTCTTTTTCTCTCTCCATATTTCTCTCTCTCCTCCTTCCTCTCTCTAAAATGGATTTTAAAAGTTTTTAAATAATCAATTATAAAATTGATTATTGAGGGAAAAGATTTCTGATGAAGAAGAGAAGGTAAATGAGATGTACTCCCAGTTTTTCTGTGGTCTTAAAGTATAGTATTGGTTAAATAGGTTACTGCTTCGGCCTGGCTGGTTTTGTCATTCTGAATTTTTTAGTTCCAACTTCAGATAAACATAATAGTGTCTTTACTTTTTTTTTTTTTATCTTTCTTGGGCCTAATGCAGTATTCTGTTTTTGAACAAAGCACCTTATTATGACAGCAAAGAAGGGTTTTCTGTTTTTAATCCTAAAAAGATCAATTTCAGATATATGCTCTTACTTATACATAAATTTTACCATTTTTATCTAAATTTTTAAAAAGTGAGAGAAACTGTCTTGCATGTGAAATTACGTGTAGGAAACATTTTGTTTTGCCTGAAGAGTCATTCAGATACGTGGTGGTGTACCCAGTGGAACGTTACTACGGAGCCTTAGTCAAAAGTGTCTTGTGTGCCTGCTGTGTGCCTGGCTCTAAGCTCCTGGCTGTGGGAAAGACAGGAAGATAAAAAGCACAGTCTTAGAAAACAAAATCTTTATGTCCAGTCTAAGAAGGCATGTGTGTGTACATGTAGGGTGGGGAGGTAAACAGGTATCGGGTATGAAATCATACCATGACAGGCAGGTGCCTCAGGCTAGAGTGGTTTTTTCATCTCAGGAAAAGAACATTCTAAGGGTGAAGCCAAACCCCATGAGGAAGAGGTGATGGGGCTGAGGGCTGGAGTTGGACCAAGCACACGTGGCACTGTGTCAGGGCTGGGCCTTTTCTAGGTTGAAACACACCTGGGCATGGAGTCCGAGTGAGAATCAATTAGAGGAGCAATGAAGAGTGGCTCGGCCTGAGCAGGAATAATCCTCTGTCATCACTGAGTTTGGATTTTACTATCCATGGCCAGTCACCCCTGCCATAGCTCTGTGTAAAAGGGGAGCCAGCCATTTAAAGAATCCAGAGCAGCAGATTGCTGCAGCCTGCTGCAGCAAGGGTGGTCGTGAGGCTGAGCGAGGGACGAAACAAAGAAGAGGACCAAATGCTCTGCTGGCATAAGGCAAGTTTATTGCGCAGTCTTCAGGCTTAAATACAATCTTGAGTACATAGAGCACGAAGGAGAAGCCTTCTGGCACGTAGCTCACTTCCTGGACCTCCAAAGTTTATCTCTTCCCTTAGAGTAGGATGTTCTCAGGCTAACATACCTTCCGGGTACATGACGCATAGGCCAAAGATATGAGTTGATGGGTAAGGAGAGGCGGCTAGTTTCTCAAGGGGTCAGAGAACAGTCACAAGATAGCCCTGAGGCCAGAAACCAGGTCCAGTCACCACATCTGTGGTGCAGGACCCTACCCTCGACCCCTCTCAGGCCTCCCGGGCTCCAACAGCAGATAACTTATTGTGTGTACATGAGAGGAAGTAGTTATGGAGAAAAGGATCTACAAAGCAACATAATTATTTCTTAGCATATAATTCTGCATATATCACACATATACTCACATATAATTTTATACATACACAGGTATGTATAAAATTATTTTAAGTTCCAAAGTTTTGTTTTTAAAATACTATTCAAAGATCTTATGAAGATAATTAGAGTCTTGTTTTCTTGTCTCTTGTACTGCGTTGTCCCTCTGCCGGTTTACCCCAGGATCACAACTGAATTATTATCATCCAAGGTAAACTTTGTCTTAGTTATACCCAGTGATTTGCTCGACTTCTAAACTGGAAGATACCTACCTGGCTATTCCTTCAACAGTCAGAGAGAGAGAATAGACCTTGGCTTTCAAAGATACTCAGGCTGTGGTGTAATATGAATCTAGAGAAGGTGCTTTATCTAACAGCCAGAACCTACGTCTCAACATGAATGTGAAATGATTTTTCAAAGGTCTTTTGAGGAGAGAAAATAAATTTGTAAAAGAAAATGACATATATGCATTTGGATATCCATGAGATAAATGGCTTCAAATATATTCCCTATGGATATCAAAAAACATGTTAGTTTTAACTTTTTAATACACTGTCTTGTTTTACAAATTCAAATACAAGAAGGATATGTATTTGAAAGGCCACCAGATTAATGTTAAAAATTACAGCACCATGAGACAGGATTACTTTTCCAAGCCGGTTTATATTCTTGTTCTGCTTCCACATCCAAACCCCAGGATATCATCCTCCCTGGGGTCACAGTTGCATTTGGATGGCCATGTGCAAGTTTCTAACCTTTCCAGGTTTATTTCCAGCTTCATATGATTTTTTTTCTGTTTACAAGCAGCTGAAATAAAAGGAAAAATAGGGAAGAACTTACAACAATTATCATTAGCCCTGGCTGCTGTGACTCAGTGGACTGAGCTCCAGACTGTGAAGCAAAGGATCACCAGTTCGATTCCCAGCGAGGGTACATGCCTGGGTTGTGAGCCAGGTCCCCAGTAGGGGGTGTGGAAGAGGCAACCACACGTTGATGTTTCTTTTCCTCTTTCTCTCTCCCTTCCCCTCTCTCTAAAAAAAAGAAATAAAATCTTAAAAAAACAAGTATCATTAAAATCACTGAAGATATTTTATTAATAAATCATTTTAGAATTTTGCATATTCACAGCATTGATCAAAAGTATATTTTATCCATTTGCTTCTTCGTCGTTCAACTCATTCATTCCATATTTAATGACAATTTACTACCTGAAGAACACTTACATTAGAGCCAAAAATGCAATGATGATAGTATGTCTGATAGTGAGGGAGAAGAGAAGCAAGCAAACAAACAAACTGAACACATGCACTAACATAATTAAAGATTGTAATAAATACCAGTAAGGAAGGAAGTCAGTAGGGTGCTATGGTAATGAGTTACTGGGCAGGCCCAATCAGGTAAGGCTGGTTAGGGAACACTACTCAGAGGAGATTGGGTTTGAAATGAATCTTGAAAACTGAAAAGAGGCCAACCATGCTGAGATGGGAAGGCTGGGGTTCCCGGCACACAAAGGACTGCTTCGCATCTCTCTCCTGTCCTGGGTGGTTTTCCTTGTGCCTGACGTGTCTGCCTCTCTTCCACCCTCTTCCACCCCACAGCCTGACCCGCACTCGCTTCTGCGTTAGGGCTCAGCCTAGGCATCCCCGTGTTAAGAAGTTATTCATGTGTCTTTAGTTTTCTTCTTCAGGATAACCTTTCTTCATGCTTCCCTAATAAACCATAAATACCTTTCTGAATACACTTCCTTTATTGTACTGAAATTATATGCTTTTATGTCTTCCTCCTGTCTCATTCCTTTAAGAAAACTAGAATCTAACACTTCATTTTATAAATTGTGGTTGAAAAAAATAAGGGATTCACAAAAACTACAGATAGAATTGTTAAGCCATGGCATAGCAAGGATACAATAACCCAGTTGGGAACTCTACCAGGCCTATGGAAGAGGAAGTACACGTTTTTAACCTACATTTTTCTCTCTTCCATTTCTCTCTCTCTCTCAGTTTGTTTGCTTGGAGAAGGAAATTTTTATTTTATCCCATAAGTCCATCATTTTTTCCTTACCATAGCCTATATACATTGGAAGAAGGTAAAGAGAGAAGGTCAGGACAATGAATTTTTAATTTTAAAAACATTGTTATCTCTAAATATGTTTGTTTTTGAGATGGAAAAAGATACTTCAAAATCAATTATGGTCTTAAATATTTAAAAGTCATTATCTAGGGGATATTATTGATATCATATCTGCATTCTGGAGTATAAATGAGTGAATTACTAACGTAGAATTACTGAGTAATTAATGACTGAAATGAGTGAATTACTAGCATTTGGTCAGATTAGTAGGGGCCAAAATGAGCTGTTAATTCACCCTGTAATCCAGAGGCGAGGTTGAAGGTTTGAATTTAAGTTTTGCTATGTGGAGTTACAGACTGACCACGGTAGACAGAATTGAGGCATTCCAAAGACACCCTCCCATTGGACATCTTAATCCTCAGAATCTGTGAATTCTGTATGTTAGGTTACATGGCATAGGGGAAGTAATATCACAGATAGAATTAAGGCTGCTAATTCGCTAACCTTAAAATCAGGAAACTCTCCTAGATTATCTGGGTGAACCTGATGGGATCACAAGGGCTCTTAAAAGCAGAAGAGGGCAGCAGAAGAGGAGCGGCAGAGATGCAGATGCGGTGATGGAAGCACAGTCGGAGAGATGTCGTGTTGTTGGCTTCAAAGTTGCAGAAGGGGGGCCACAAGCCAAGGTGCGTGAGCACCTTTAGAAGCTGCAAAGGGCAGAAATGGATTTCCCTCTGGAGCCTTCAGAAAAATAATGCCACCTCGCTGACACTGTGATTTTTTTTTTTTACCCTATGAGAATGGTTTTGGACTTGTGACCTGCAGAACTCTAAATTCTTGTTGTTTTAAGCCACTAAATTAGTGGTGAGTGGTTATAGCAGCAATAGAAAATGAAGACAGTCTTTGTTCCCCAAAACTGAACTTTAGAAGCAACTCAAGAGAAACATAACATTGCTCTTTTGTCAAGTGCATTGCTGATTTTGTAACTACAGGAAAAGGATTTTCAATTAAAATTGCAATTGAGAAGTACACCTTCCCAAACTGACTCAGTTGTGAGTACTGAGAACTAGTCAAACTGAGCCCTCCGGGCAGTTTCCAATTCTCCCCTCATGTTTCTTTCGGGTGAGTTCTGTGTCCAAAACATGGGACTGTCTCGGGCCAGTCAGTTTCCAAAGTTTGCTGGGGTCGTGAAAGCCCTTTGTTTCCCTTTCCACACCAAATATCAATGACACTTGAAAAGATAGGGAATTCTATAAATCACCTATACTCAACCAAATATGTCAGACTTCAAAAAATATAAATACAGGGGAAGTGACAGTGCGGGGAATGGAGATAACTGTACTTAATAAAACATACATACATACATTATTTAAAAAGTAGTTTTCTGTAAGCAAGAAAAATAGTTGAAATAACCGTATGGCACTCATATTAAATATTATCCTTTAGCACAAGAATAAGAATCTTAAAGGCTGAAGAAAGAAGTGCATATGTAACTTACCTAAAGGATGCTCCGAAGAGTTCTGAACTATTTCTCTTCCACCAACGAAGAATGAAAATGGCAGGGGGAAGAAGAGAAGAGATGTGCGGATAGTAATGCAGTGAAGTTTAATATTAAAAAGGAGCTGTTTGGCCTTGACCACTGTAGTTCAGTTGGTTGGAATGCCATCCTGTAATTGAAAGGTCATGGGTTTGATTCCCAGTCAGGACACAAGGCTAGGTTGCAGGTTTGGTCTTCAATCAGTTGGGGTGCATACAAGAGGCAACCAATAGATGTTTCTCTCCCTCTCTCCATCCCTTCCCCTCCCTAAGCACGCCCTCTCTGTGGGTCCATTTCCTATTTTATATAAAAACTACCTTTCTAAATGACAGTTTCTATTCTGACATTACCCTCACTGTACGTTGCTCAGTAGCAGAGAAGTCATTTGTTCTTCTGTACTACTTGGTCATGATATGCTTTAAATATTCTCTTTGGTGTCCTTCCTTTTCTCTCATGGTTATTCTATGAGAGATGAGAAAAGATTCTTAAAACTGCATTAACTAAATACAAATCTCTGTTGCTTACTGCTTGCATACATTCTATAGGATAAGACCTCAACAGACCCACTGTGGAGAGAGGCAGTAACTGTCAAGTTCACCCATGGCATATTGTGTGCTGTTGGGAGGAACCAGAAGCAGCAGGGAACTCTGGGCCTCATGCCTCCCTGTACTGAGCACAGGCAGTAAGTCCCCTGCAGGCCCAAAGGTGATCAACACTGGGCCGACAAGGCAATAGTCACACAATGTTCTGTGGCCAGTTCTTGATTTAATAAAAATGCTCATATCAGTCTTGGAAAAGTTACCTTTTGGCTTCAAAAAAGTCTTATCTGAGTAGTTTAAGAACAGAAGAGAACCTTAAGCACAAACCCCTACCAGGGTCCGTATGCAGGCATTTTTGTTTTGATGATCTTTCCTGCCCTTTCAAAGTAATGGAGATTTTGCAAATCATGCTTTATTTTCTATTGATCTGTAAACTCCCTACTAATGGAAAGAGGGATACACGTAAGGATAAAGATGGCTCCTTTTTGGGGACACTGAAAAAGACCTTGAACAGAGTAAGTTGTCTCACATAGGTACATTCTCCTGTATTCCAAGCCATAAGCACACTGATTTTCCCATTTTTCATATCACAGTAATGTCTGAGTTCCATAATATGTCTGTCTAGCAATTTTGGACTCATTTAAAAACATCAGCAGGAAACCAGCAATAGCGCCTCAAATTTACCAAGGAAACAGGTCAACTCCAGTGTTTAAACAATAGTGAGAGAATCAAAATTCCTATGTCCAACCTTCATTAAGGGAGGAATTAAAACTTACTGTTACTTACTATAAATGTTTTACACATCGAAGGCTTCTGAACCTGAAGTGTGAATTAATGGGAGTGTTGGCTTCTCCCATTAGAACGTGATCTCCATGGAGGAAAAGATTCTGCTTACTTGGCCCTTTGCTGCTTCCCACCATTTAGCATACTGTCTGGCCAGAGGAGACAGCTGATAAATGCGAGTTGAATAGTTTAGAAAATTTTTCTTTAAGTCTGAAACATTTAAAAACTAATAAAGACTACGACAAATATAATTTTACTTACACTTAATGCAGACGTTATTGATTCTTGAGTACTTTATACCTAGATAAAATTTTTACTGTGGCTGAGATAAAATCTTGTGGCTGAGCTACAGCTTCGTGTGGTTATTATTCAGTATGCGCACTAGTGCACCTGCATTGAACTCCTGCTAAACGCATAAAAAAGTGTGCCTTTCAGTTGTATCAGCTTGCCCTCCACGTGCTCAGCATTTGTCCAACCTATGAATGTAAGGTAGGAGTGAAAATGTGGATGAGTAGCTTTTTGTATGTGCTAGATATTGTCCCTCTTACAGACCCACAAGAGTAAGATCTTAAGGCTTTTAGGGGTACCATCAGCTACCATACTTCCCTCTATACACTGTTGGTCAGTAGGGGGAGCTGTTGCCTACCTCTGCAGCGTGACTAGGTGCTAAATCATGTTCCGTGAGGACCTGTATGTCAGTGGTTACCTTGTACTGAAATAAAAACTGTAGATTTTGATTGCTAAATATGTCGATAGGCCAGTCAAACAAATTAAGACCCAGGAATAAGGAACATAAGACAGGTCATAGTATATATTATAGTTTTTTTAAAACAAAAAGTCAGTTATAATGATAGATAATAAATTGGGTCAATGGTAAGTCATTAGTACTTATGTACCACAGATGTTTATTCTTTTTTACCTTCTCTTCTTTACTCATAAACTCCATTTGTTTGGTTATTTGCCTTTATGTTGCATTTGGTACATGCCCTTTGCCATCTAAAAAAATTTCAGAGAAAAATGGAAAAACTAACAAGCAAAATAGAGACCAACTCACTGATAACAGGATGACAGGTTAGGGGATGAAGGGACTGAGCAAAAAGGGCCCCTAGACTTGGACAGCGGTGTGGTAATTGCAGGAGGAGGGGATAAAAGGGGACTAAATGGTAACGGAAAAAATACAATAAAATTAAAAAATAAGTTAATTAAAAATGTAGAGAAAAAAGCCCATAGGACATGCAAACCAACTTTTAAAAATGTTTTCAAGGTTCATCGCAAAAATTTTGATCCTTTATTATGTAGAGGTTCCTTCTCGAACACTTATCGGACATTTTCTTATTTAATTCTCAAAAAATCACCTTCATAATTGGTCCTACTAATCAAATATTAAAGGTGAGGGAATCACTGCTACTTCTGATGGCTTACACTACTAAGTGGTTAATTTGACATTTGAAACTTTGTCTTTTGACTTTAATTACCACATAATTATCTCTTCTCCTAAATTACTCCTCTGATCAGCTGTTTACCTAGTCTCTGGTACCTGCCAAGTGTATGAGATCATGCTCTCTTCAGAGATAAATTCCTCTTCCTCTCTCAAGGTCTATACTTAAGATAAAAATCTTTGCTGAATTCCACCTCGTGCTTAAACTGCTGATGTCACTCAAAGGATGGTCTCGCCTTTGAGTGGAACTTAATCAACAAAACAAACAAGCAAGCAAAATATAACTAGAGACATTGAAATTAAGAACAAACGACAGTAACCAGAGGGGAGATGGGAGGGGGTAATGGGGGCAAAACGGGAAGGGTTTTCAGGAACAACTATAAAGGACACATAGACAAAACCAAGGTGGAAGTGGGATCAGGGGAGGGGAGGAGGGGATGGCTGGGAGAGGGGGAATGGTGCGGGGACAATGCAGACACTGTACTTGAACAACAATAAAATAAAATAAAATTAAAAACAATAGTATAAGGAGAGTCTGTGCTCTGCTCTGAACTGATCTGGCCCGGCCTACTGCACAATGTTCTGGGACCCTCAGGTCAGTCAGTGGTTTGTCACCTGTCTGGAATACTGGGAAACTGCCAGAAGCTAAGAGTTGATTCATGAAGAAGGTGACTAGGGAACACTAAACAAGATCTACCTATGTGTCAGGGAGGACCTAAAAAACAGATTATCTTCTGGAGGGTGGGTACATTGTAGTACAGGCTTCCTCCCCCTAGGTGAGTGGTCTAGGAACCCATCTGTATCAGTGTACCAGCTGAGGCTGGTTATGAGAGGCTGCATTCAACTTCAGTGAATCTTTTTGAAGACTCTTTCAATGCGTTTGCCCATCATGATCAGCACTTTACAAGCGCACCTGCCCACACCTCGCTGAGTGTTCAGCAGTTTTTGACCAAAACAACAGGACCTCCATGCCCCACCCTCCCTATTCACCCAATCTCACCCCAAGTGACTCTGTTTTGTTTCCTCAGATGAAAAATATCTTCAAAGGGAAGTGTTTTCTAATGTGAAAGAGGTCAAAAACTGATTTGAGCAGTGGAAAAAGAAATCTTGATAGATATAGTGCATCGAATGGAGAGTACTTTGAAGGTGACTGAAGTTTAAACATGTAAGAATAAATACAAAACTTTTTACAAATAAATTCTGGAGTACCACCTCCTATCTCCACTGTGGTTTTGTTAATGATACTGATTCTGCATTTACTACACTGTCTGACACAATTAAAGTGCCTTATGATTGCATTTTGGGGTATAAGGAAAGACGTACTATGGCTAAACCTTTTATTAGTCAAGATTACCAGCAGTATATGCTATTTAAAAGCTAAGTTGTGTCTTACTTATCAACATTGTTATCAAAATGGGAAATTATTAAATAATTTCACTTGATTCTTGGAAATTGCCCACGAAATACATTTTAATAAGAAACATGCAACAGAAGCACAAGCCACTTAAATGAAGTCATTGTTCATGAGGTTTTTTTGTGTATATTTATATAACAAACTGATGTGAAAGATACTGCTATCTGTATTGGCAACTCTTGCATTTTGATTTTGTTTATTATGGGTGGATTCCCATCCTAATTTTAACATGTAATCTCTAAATTAGCACCATTCTAACTTCGTTCAACAGTTGTTGCTTAACCAGACCTATATCATGTCCAAAAAGCTAAACGACTGATTCTTTAAGGATCATTAAATAGTTATATTAATTTTATCATTTATTTAAAACTGCCTAACCACCACCTCTTCACATTCCTGTGGGATTGCCTTTCTGCCTCCACTTTGACTGGGGGTGTGATATGAAGTGAGCAGGAATGTGAGGCTGGGCATTGGAGGAATGAGGATCTAATCTAATAAATTGTGTCAATAGCGATTTAAAACATCAGGTGAGATTTCAATTTATATTAGATCATTTTTGAAATCGGATGGAGGCCATGTAGCATGCTGTTAAAGAGCATAGAGCTCAGAGATGGCTGAGTTGAGTTTAAATCCTAGCTCCCCAATGCTTACTAGCTGTGTGACCTTGGGTTGGCTGCTAAACGCTTCTGTTTTCTCCCTATCAAATGGGAATAAAAACAACACCTACTTAATAAGGTTGACAAGTTTAAATGAGTTGGTATAAGTAAAGCACCTAGAACTTGGACTGGCACAAAATGAGAGCTTCATTTGTACCTGCTGTGATTGTCTAATATGGCCCCAATATTTACAACTTTGTAAGATTCTGAGCAGCTTGGCAATTATTCCTTGAGCCTCTATGACATTCCAGGTGCTGCACTAAATTTAGAGCTAATCCATGACCAAAACAGACAAGGATTCCTGCTTTGGGTTTTTATTCACACCAGTATAAGGGTAGCTTCTATAATATTCCAATTTACTTAAAAAATATTTGCTAGTTCAACCTTATTTTTGCCTTTTAATCTTAGTTACTTATGTGTCTAGTTGCAGAAATTGATTACAATCCTAAACCCAATGCTCACTTTATACATTTTTGCCAAACACAGTGCCTAATGTACCAAATGCTTAGTTAATGCCAAATTCCTATATTATATAAAATTGATTGTCTCATGATCTACATTAAATATTTACATCAATTACGAGATGTATCCCAACTTAGAAAAAGTTAAAATGTGAAAGATAAAAGGCACTTTAGCACTGAGAAAATATAGTATTAATATTTTTATTTTTAAAGATTATATTATCAGCTCTGGCTGGTGTAGCTCGGTGGATTTAGTGCCAGCCTGCAAAGTAAAGGGTCACTGGTTCAATTCCCAGTCAGGGCAGATTCCTGGGTTGCAGGCCAGGTCCCCAGTAGGGGGCACGTGAGAAGCAACCACACATTGATGTTTCTCTCCCTCCCTTTCTTTCTGTCTAAAAACAAATAAATAAATTCATTTTAAAAAGATTATATTACCAACTGGGCATAAATATAATTTTTCATAATGTAATACAAAGCAAAGAATTTCTGTTGTCTATAGAGTCCTTTAATATAATAATTAACAAAACATAAATCAATATTTTGGGCCATCTCATAATGTATAATGAGTGAAAACATTTCATTTATATTAAATTTAAACTAAGCTAGAAAAAATATTTGATTTAACATATATTTACACTTTAATAAGATTTTGGATTTTTGGTTATTCTATTCAAAGTAACTATCTTTTTACAAATGACCCCAAATGTCTATAATCTGCAATAATGGCCTACAGGTTTGGTATATTGAACACATGTATTGTGTATTTAATTAGCTTGTTTGACTTCCTTGGCATATTCTCATTAACATTGGTTCCCTGTTTTCATTTACAAGCCAGCTGTTACATGGAACGATTCTAGAAAATTCTAGAAGGTGGTGTAGTGGTGTTCTTAAGTATTAAATTGCAAATGCCTCTGGATATCATGATTCTAAGATCCCACGACCTACTCCATAAACATGTACAGTGACAGGATAAGATAACCTGACTCATGAGACTATTATTACTTTTCTTCTAATAGAAAGATTCCTCACATCAATCACCAAAACATATATTTATCAACGTCTTTGTTACTGACACTAAGTTACTTGCCGGTACTGCCTAACCCATGAGGCGGCGACTCTGCTGACCGGGGCCACAGCCATCCTGGAGAGAGTGTATTACTTTACTAGTGGGTCTAGTACTTTCTTCTGCCAATGTGATTAAATGGTTAATATCTCACCACAGGAGGCTCAGTCACGAAGATCTTCTGAGATGGAAAAGTAATAAATCATTAAAGAATAAGAGTAACAAGTCATGGTGGGAAGTATTCAAGCCCAAGTCAGTACTCACTGATTTTCAGAGGACTAATCTTGTCTATCAATTATGAAATAAAAACAAAATGTGAGGTAGTGACATTATTTTAGAATATATTAAAAATCTTTGGAAGGATGAAAATTGCCTGTAATTTTAGTGGAGGGATTTACCAGATTGGAAAGAAAGATGTCATTTTTATCTAAATTCATTGACCTGTATTTTAAGAATATTTAGGGTATCATGAGTCTGGACCAAATCCCCCAAAGGAATATTTCAGTGTATCTTTGTTATTGGTCCTGATTTTACATATTTGCCAGATATTTGTAAGGGGAAACTCTTGCTGATAGTATTTGCATGAGTTTTTAAGTTAATTTTATAATATTGCATGATAATTCAATACATGAATGTTAAAGAATTGCTCATATTTCTGAGTTATCTGTATACATTTATGTGCATTTATTTTTACACAAATCAACAAAAATAAAACAAAACAAAATACATTTGCTAGACAGTTTCTTTTTGTGGAAAATTCACTTACCTTGGTGATATGAGATATAGCTAAAGTAATGAAATATAGGGCTGATTTCTTAGGAAGACATTTAGCTCAACTGATCTCTAGTTACCTTTATTAGTTACTCTCAAATTATTTTCATTGGCCACTGTTGATATATTAAAATGAACATAATAAAAGTTCTTTATATTATATTTCTTAGGTTTATTATAAACAAATACATAAGAAATACATAATTATAAATTTTTAGAAATTCAGAAATCACATTAGCAGTTTTTTTATTCTAGCATATTTTTTATTCAGAATTTTAATTAATTATTGCTTAAATAATAATATCTCCATTTGAAAAATAATCCACTAATCCATGATCAGTGAATTATACTTATATGCATTATTATGGTCATAATTATAAAGACCACAGAGAATCCTTCTAAGAATTCAAAATTCTTTCTACCTACTCTGCCTAACTTACATATCTGTGAATTAGAATTGGAATACATTACTGTAGAATTCACATAGCCTAAGATTTACGTCTTATGTATGAAAAAACAGAAGCCCAGAGAAGGTACATGATTTGCTCAAGACTCCAAAGACAATTAATGAAAAGTCAGGAAACAGAATTTGGTTTTTTTTTGACACTGACTTTCAGAAAATATTTTCACTAAATTAGTATTTTAAAAACATTTTCAATACTATGATTGAAAAAGCCTAACTTTGAGGGTTTATTTTTGTCACCTAGTATAGATAAAAGGGGTATCTCTGGCACATAATAAAATATTATGTTACTTATACATTTTTTTTGTAATTTATATCTTTCCACCATATAGTGGGCTAAATAGTGTTGCCCCAAAATTCGTGTCACCTGAAACCTCTGAATGTGACCTTATTTAGAAATAAGGTTTTGCAGATGTAATTAGTTAAAATGAAATCGTACTGGGTTCCCCTAAATCCAGGGGATCTGTGTCCTTACAAGGAGAGGAGTGGACACAGGGACAAGGGAAAACCATGTGGATACAGAGGCAGCGGTCAGAGTAATGCAGTTATAAGCTAAGAACTGTCACAGGCAGCGAGGAGCCGTCAGAAATTAAGAACAAGGGGGTAGGGGAGTCTATTTTTTCTTCTGTTTATTTATTTTTAAGTTTCCATTCAAAGAAGTAGAACTATTATTTATTGTTATGAATTAGCTATCTTTTGTACAGTGAGGGTATTTTTTTCATTTATCATCCTACTGTGAGTATTTTTACTTACAGATATACTCTTCACAAATTTTAATGGCTTCAAAACTTTTTCTATTATAAAAATGCTTCAATAAGCAGATATTTATAGGTAATTTCCATTCTTTTTTCACTATTTTCTTTGGGTACATTCTAAAGGTTGACAAGGAGAAATAATAGTAGTTAAGTAAATCAGCTTTGAAGTATTATACCTGAGTTCGGCTCCTAAGTCTACAACATCCAATCAGTTTGAGCTTCGGCAAATGATTGCTCCTTTCAGGGTACATTTTCTTCATTTTTAAATTGGTGAAAGCAACATCTACTGCTTAGGGCTGATGTGGGAATTAAACGGGATAGAGTAAAGTTAAAATATATATATAAGTATATATATGTATATATATGTATATATATACATATATATATATATATATTGGTGATGATAAACACATTTATGGTCTAGATTGTGGGGATGCTTTCACAAGTGTATAGTTACCCCCAACTCTGCAGGTTGTACTCATCACACAATGTTTTGTATGTTGGTCATCCCTCAATAAAATGATTTTTAAAAATAAAGAATGAAAATGTATCTGTTACCCAAAGTTTATTAAACTGTTCAATAAAAAGTAAATATTATCATCCTCATTATTATATTTAACTGTCTTACTGTATCAGTAGAATACCTCTTTGTGTATGATTTATTTATATTCTTACCATTGTAGACTATTTAAATTCTTGCCACATTTTGATTTTATCAATGCAAATCAAAAACATTTGTGAATACCCTCTGTAATAATAAGGAAATTGAAACATTATTGTGCTAGAATTAGTAAGAAGAATAGGCTAATTGTATGTTAGACATCTTGGTTTGGGTGTATTTTACCAAACTTGTTCTACAAGTTAATACAAATATTTGCATGTTGTGTAAGAAGATACCCTTTTCACAGCTGGATTCTTTTCTTCCCTCTAATGAGCCACCTGAAAACACTCAGCTTTCCGTTGATGCCAAGTTTACCATTTGGGGCACTCCCAGCTCTTCGACTTCGGAAGACAGGTAAACTCAGTTGAAAACACTCAGGGGAGTGTATCTGCAAGTGATCAAGGTCTGGCCTCAAATCAACCCTGAATGGCAGATGGAGCAATGGCAGATGTTATCCTCTCCCATCGTCACGAGCTATAAGAACCTGAGTAGTTTTTCTACCATCTCCTGGACCTACCACTGGAAACATAAGGGAAAGGTGGAGAAAGTACGGTAACAAAGATGTGGGCATGCCTTCACTGAGCTGCTGGCAAATGCCAACAGATGCTTATGTTCAGATTTCTTGTGAAATGAGAAAAGTACCTCTCTTGTTAAGCTCCTGTTAGACTATTTTCTGTCACTCCGAAGTGGAAGCATTTCCTGCTTAAATGTATGTCCTGATCCCAGCCTGTTATTGTGAGAATTTTCATGAAGTGATTGGCCATAGTGATCTCTCATTTTTTCCCCTATTGCTTTAATGTAGCAAAATGATATCTGGCTCACTGTATTTTTCTAGAAAATTGAAATATGTTTTAAAAGTCAGAATAATGTATGAGGCTGGTTAGTGTTTGGCCCACTCCAGCATTTTATTACTTTTAGGATGATCATGTTGAAAGAGAAAATGAGAGAAAGAGGGAGGGATTCTTTAATGTCTACTGAATCCTGTCTGAAAGAAAGCTTCCATTCATAACACATGGCCCAAGACCAAAAGTGCTCATCACCTACCCTGAAGACTCGCCGCTCAGAGTAGCCAACTTTGTCCCAATCTTCTCCATCAGTTTCTGAAATTTTCTTCAATGTCTTCCTTTAACCCAGCCCAACCTCTTACCTCTCCTGTTCCTGCCCTTTCAAACTTTTCCAGAAATAACTCCTGCCCTTGAGCAGTGAAAATTAATCAGATGTGTTGCAGCTCACTGTTTTTACAGTGAACAGAAACATTATTATTCCAGGCTGTGCAACCTCATTATTCCAGGCTGTGCAATCTCATTATTCCAGGCTGTGCAAACCTCTTTATTCCAGGCTGTACAACCGAGCCCCATATTATGGGGACAAAATAAATCCTCCTAGTACATAAGAGATGTTAGAAGTTCTGAACGTTCATCTGCCTTTTTTTGTATCATAGAAAAGTGGGCTATGTTTAAAAGACATGTGTATTTAAAAACAATTATTAAAGAAGTATAAACGAGGGGAGAAATGTTTTTATTATCAGTCACTGCATAAGAGAGGCCTTTAAGATTTCTCCTTTATGCTGCTTTGGGTGTTGAAAATTCCTAGGTTTGTAACAGTCCTATAAATTTAAAGTAGCACTTACACATTTTGTTTCACAGTGTTAGGGGCTTTGAAGGAGAGGACTTGAGAGTTTAGCAATGCTTTCTGGTAATCCATACTAAACTCTATAGCTAATTGCCCATTGCTTCTGATTCATTGCATGAGAAGGGAAAAGTGGCTTTCTTAGTCATAAACCTGACTTCTTGACGGAAACCAAAGGATTTAAAACTCAGAGCAAAATCAAAAATGCACTTCTGTGCTTTCTCTGACTGCCCATTTTCCAGTCATAAGTCTTGGCTGTCGCAAAGGGGAGGGCATCTGTCTCTCATTAAGTAATTTCAGACTATGTATAATTTATATTTATATTAAAATGTGCAGCGTTGTGAAAACTAGTTTTATGGCCTTGCTTCTGCTGGGAAAATCTAACATGAATTGTTTCCGGTCTTAGAGAGGGTCAAGCCCATTATACTTGTAATATCTGAAAACACATCTGAAGCCAACATATTTAAAAAAATGCCTTTTGTGTAGGAGTACAATCATGAGTCAGCAATTCTGTAATCTATATCATGTTCAATTAAAAAATATACCTGGAATTATTTTTGAAATGTCAGAATAGATGATAGGGAAGACCTGTTTTCATAAAATAACTGAGTCCATGGAAGTTCATTGTTTTTGATTGTGAGGAAACAGCCACTCTGGTCTATCATGAAAACATCTGTTGGCTGTCAATTAAAGACATTAGCTGGGTTTTTATAGATGCTGAAGGAAAAGTGAAAAAAATGGTTAGGGGTAAGATAAAATCTGTTCTTAGGAGAATTAGCTATTATATTTAAAATGTATCACTGCTTCTCAACTGTATAGACACATGTTGAACCACATAGCCTATGCTTGTTCCAGGAACCCTGTTACTTTTGGTTGTAGTACCCAATTTTCAACAATAGTATATTGGATTCTAGGAAACTGAGCTCTTCAGAACCCACTCCACTGGAGGGCTGAGTTCTGAAGCACTCATCTTCACTGCAGTATCTGTAAAGATAGGGCTGTTTTTTTTGGTTTTTTTTTGTGGAAACAAACTCCTAATCTCAAGACTCAGCAAATATAATGTTATTCCTCTCTTGTCCAGCCGAAAAGCCTTGTGTGGGCCCAGCTGCTCTGTAGGGTAGCTCCCTTCCAAACAGTGACTTAGGGACTGAGGTCAGTTTTTTGTGTATTTTATTTCATCTCACAGCTCTGTGGTTTGAGATTTTAGTCACACAGCCGGGGAGAGAAAGCTTGCAGAACACCTGCTGGCACTTAAAAGCCACTGCTGGCAGAAGTAGTCTGACTGTCCCAAACTCACAACTTGGGGACAGGGAGATGCAGGAAGGCGCAAGCAAGGACTGTTCTGTGAGTTCTGTGGTCTGTGCATTAGCAAAAGTGTCCCCTTTGAGCCTCAGTAGTGACAAGTCCAGGCGCAATCCCAGGTCTTTTCCTCACAGACACAGCTGTGCTGAAAAACCAAGAATTTCAAGGCAGATGTAGCATGAATGTCTGTGCTACTGTTGCCAGAGAAATATAGACTCCTGTGGTGTCACAAGAAAAGAGTTTCGGGAGCACACATGTAGGAGAAGTTTTAACATAGTGGCAAGATATGCTGGGGTGAAAAGAAATACTGTATTCTCGGGGATGTAGAGAAAGGGAAGCCTTTAGTAGCAACTGCCCGAGGTCCTTATTAATCCTCCATATATTTTTTTCTTGTTTTGGGGGACATGCAGGCTGCCTTTCAAACTATTCAACCACTTTTCTGATTTTTTCCCTGGGCCGTGCTGGGCCCTCCTCCTAACTGATCTGTTTCCTGTATCTTCCTGGGTTTTATGCCCTTATTGCTATTCAATCCTTTTCCCAGATTTTCCTTTTATGGCCACTATTTTGGCTCCTACTGTGCATGCCTCAAAGTTCTGCTTCATCATCTGGCTCCTACCGAGGGTGAATTCGGTAGAAGAACCTCCCCCTGCACCATCTTGGCTTCTTCTGCACATAAACCCAGCAAAGGAATTTCCCTTTTATTGTTTATTCTACTCCCTGCCCCCACCTCCCATAATCCAGCAAAGGGGCTGGTTGTTCCCTAGGGAGATTGGAAAGCTGGTCTTTCCCACCTGCCCAAGGTTAATGTCCTTTTGTCCCAGAGGACTTGGCTATCCCTGGGATGTCGGTGAAACTGTAGCTTCCTAGTTAATCCGGCTTAATTAGATGTCTGGCTCTCTCCTCTTGTTAACATCTAACTAGCTCCCTATTGTAACAGTACCACTGTGAAGGGCACAGCTCTAGAGGAAGAGCTACCAAATTATAACCAACATAAACTTTTACATATTCAGCTAGTGAGATTTCAAGGATCTCTTTATTACTGCAATATATCCTCTGCTACCCTGACTAATATAAGTGAATTGAGAATGTCTTCTGCCTTGCTTTGCTCATCCAAATCATCAATGTTGCACAAATTTTACCATTTCTATCATCAAATCACCCCTCAGTTTTGTCAGAAACTATTGCTACAACCTTGCTCTGAAGCTTTCTTGGCACTTGTCAGCTCAGTGCTCTCTGATGTTTTGACTTATATATGGGAACATGTTCTCCTGTTTGCTGGAGCAAAGCCGGAAAACATTTTAAACTACTTAACCCAGAGGAAGCTCTAACTGAATACTAGTATAATTAAATCTCATCAAAATTGTTCATGCTAGATGAATGTGACAACCTGGGAAAGTTTATACCTGATTAATTTAGAGTCTTTAACTTCTCTAGAATCATTGCTATTATTGAGTCAAAAGCTCACGAGTGGAAATTTTTAAGTAGGTAAAAGAATATATTTGCATAGGTGGTTTAAATATATAGTAAAATACCAGAGATATTTTTTTAAAAAATAATGAGCATTAAATACTGGGATTCCTGCACCTTTTAAATTAGTTTCATCACAATAACCAATTAATCATGGTTTACTCTCTCCATATTCTTCATTGCTTTCAATACCATTAGTCACACAGGGTGGATAAGTTTGCATTTCATCAGGAACAGTTCCGGGCAAAGGAGCATCGGGGACAATGACTACCTATTTCATGGCTCGATGACTATCCTTTTCAGGTAATTTTCAGATCCCTGAGACAGTCATTGAATTTCCTGGAGTGGCCAAGATTTTGTAAACAGGTTAATTTTTGATTATGTGTAAAGAAAATAAAATGTTTAAGTTTGAAAGTTCTTCAGAAATAGCCTGTCTGATTTTAACTTTATTTTGAATATTTGTATTAAATTCAATAAATAGGTATTGAGGTCCTAATATTTTCAGATCATTATGTTAGGCCCTCTGGGAGTTGGGTGAGTAAGGTAATACTTTAGGTATCTTTTCCTTAATGTACTCATATTATTATTGTTAAATATATGTTTTTTTTAATTTATCTTTTTAGTGTTTAGTTCTTACCTGTTTTGTTTTGTTTTTCATTTTATTGTATTATTTTTAGCTAGATTTAAACACACTTACAAAATGGCTCGTTAAAGTCATTAGGTAAAAAGTAGAAATTGTACCATGAGGAGGGGAAATTTTAACTATTCAATAAAATAACCCTTCTTATTCATTTAAATACATAGGTCGTACAAACTATGTAGTCATTGAGCTATAATATAGCGAAACATTTCCTTCCCATACTTTCACAAGGGGTGAGTCAGGTCCCATAATCTTCCTGCAGTCTCTGGTTGCAGGTCAGAGCAAGGACACCCTGTCTTTCTCACTCGGGAAATTGCTTTAGCTTTTGAGCAACACCTTAGTTTGATGACCGACTCAGGATGGCCTGAGGGGCAAGGATTAGACAACCTAAATGTATCCTGGTGAATTCTTGATTTGAGTTATTCCAATAAATGGTTTTGTGAGAACAAATGAGTAGGGAAAGATTTTCCAGAACTTTTACCCAACCAGGTAATGCAACTGAAGACCCCGCTAACATCATTCAACCAAAATACACCACCAGATTTTCATTTAATGTAACTGAATCCAGAGATGGTGTTCACAACATGGAACCTGTTTGCAGCTGAAATCTGACTTAGGTGCATGTGAGACACCTCTGGTGTCTTTACACTTTCATGGTCTTACTTCCTACCAGTCAAGTAGTGGGCCTATTGCCATCTTGATTTAGAAATAAAAAGGAAAATACTACTTAAATCTTCTTTCTATGGTCCCAGGTCAGTGAAATCTGAGTTATCTGGGGAATTTAAATAATATTTCTTATTTATAAAAATATCTAAAGGCCTGCTGGGGACCTTTATGAGTGGAATAAACAGGAATACAAATGGAATGGAACAATGCAATGTTTAACACAAGGTCACGTGAGCTTGTCATTCCTTTCCTTTGCTGCTATGTTACTACCAATATTTGTCCTGGCTTGACATGGGTTTCCCTTTTGAACCTGCTTTAGTAACTCTGTCTTCCCAATTTAATATAATTATTTTCTTCTCTAGATTTTCTCAGGTTACCATGTGAATGCTCATGCCTAGTCTGACTCAACAGTACCTTCTGAATTTGCATGAACGAAGGTAACATGAATTGCTAGGGACCTGTCTTCTATTTCCTAAACTTGCTATTTCCAGCTTCAAACAGACCCTCGCCTACCTTTGTACTCCCTGAAATTATCTCCAGATTCAACCACATCCTCTAATTCTGTTTCTTGACATGTTCTTGGAACATGCCAGTGGCTGCCTCAGGTTGGGTAAATTCTGACAAATTTCACTGAGAAATTAGATTGCTGACAAATACAAAAACAGGAAGATCTATTTATAAGTTTAGTGTAAGGAAAATGTTGCCTTCTGCGCCATTCTTACTCTTCAGTGTCATCTTACTCTTCCTTATCTCTTTCATGTCCTGCAATCCAATAAGCAACCCTATTTAGAAAGTGAATGTCCTTTGGCACCTCCACTGACCTAAATGCATTAGAAAGACTAAGAAAATAAAGTTCTAGTGGCTAGTTACTGGTAGAATATTGAGGTTTGGAAGATATTTTAGGGAAGTGTTATCTCCAGAAATCATATAATAAATTAAGCCAGCACCTCTCTCACTAAGAAACCAGACTTGTAGTAAAATATTATTTGTACTTGATGTTTAACCTTCTCACTTTTTTTGTTTGCAGGATTTGAAAAGTTAACTCATTCATTTAGTCAACAAATATTTATTCAGTGTGGATACTCTGGAACAAAAATAAGAACCAGATATGGATTCTTTCTTTAAGGACCTATACTCTACCAGGAGAGAGAAGGCAGGTCTACAAATAATAGTGCTGGAAGGTAGAAGGTAGAAAGCGATAAAGACGGAAAGGAAAGTAAGAGGAGAGAGGAAACGTCTTCTCCGCTGAAAGGATTATGAAGAAGAGACATGTGGAGGGAGTATGACTATGGGCCTTTTAGGGGCGAGGCACTGCAGGTAGACGAAAACTCAAAATTGAACAGTAAGAAGATTCAGAATGGTAAGTGTGTTTGTTTACTTACATCTATCATACCAATAAAAATATAACCTTGGTGAAGACAGGTATATGGACTTCTGTTCACTTTTACATCATTAGTACTGAAAATACTGCCTGGCTCAATTCATACTGGTTGCCCAGATGAGAAGGCAGGTAGCTAATCCTCTGAGCAGCTATTCTCAATCTGCTGCTTCGTGGGAGAGACTCAGAAATATTATGGGGTGTGGAATAAAGGAGGGGTTCTACAGGTCTGAGAAAATGAGGTGTAGGTTTAAATGAGATAGATAAGTATCTCATTTAAATGAGATAAGTAAGAGTAGGTTTACATGAGATAGTATTAGAATATATACTAACTTATGTTTTCACTAAATTGTTCTATCATCAGTTCCTAGTTTTTCCACTTATGCAAGAATTACCTGTATGTAACTTTTTTCCACCTTTCATCATGAGCTAATGATCCGTAAGCATGAAGTTATTCAGCTTTAAGAATTTTGTTTAATCCACTTTTTTCCTGAATGTACTTTTTGGAGGTTGACTATCTTGGGAGGTTAATGCTTTTGTCTATATTCTATTTATTGGCTTGAAATTACTAAGTTAGCTTTGTTCCCTGTGAAGAAAATTATCTCTTTATTTGTATTACAACAGAAGATTCTGCTGTTTTAATGAATATTTAAAAGGTAATTAACACTAAGCATGAATGAAACATTTGTGAAACTAATGTCAAAATAATTTTCCATATAGAACAACATGTAAGATTTATTTAGATGTTTATTTTAGCTCTGAAAATGCTGAAAATTTTTTCCATCAAAAGATGAGTTGTTTTGGAGTATTTTTCATTTTATGACTATAAACAATGCCACCGAATTGATTCATTCCTGCAGATAACCTATATATCACTCAGAGCACCACATGCAAATTTTAAATTTTTCTTATAAAAAATAGTGCTAAGTGATTTCACATTCATTTTCATTTTGCCAGAATCAAAAATATAATAGCTTAATTTTTGTAAAAATTTACACATAGTATTACTATTTTTTAAAAAATTACTATATCACATTTATCATTTTGTTTCTTTTTCTAAAATGAGAATTACATCTCTATATTCTTAAAAGTTGAATTATCTTATTGCAACATTTTTTAATGTATAATAAGAAAGGTATTTGATATACTAATTTGTGAGTCATAGATGCATAGTAAATCTTTTCTCCAGGCAATAAAGATATAAAATTACAGCCCCAAGTAAAGATAAAATTATACTAACAATAGAGTTATGATAAGGAATGACTAAAGTAAGATCATCTTTAATGTTACATTATATAGTAGAGTTCCAGTGCAATAAGACATTGTACTAATTAGATTTGGAAACATAAACGCATGTAAAGTCAGTCTTAACTTCATAGACTATAATGTGATTCTTATAATAAGTCCTTTACAGAAGCAAAAAGGTTCTGTCAATTGTGTGACTATTCAGTTTATTTTCCCATCTATACACAATTCCTCAAAGGTGGCTATGAATTTTGTATTTTTAGGACTGTGATGTAAATTCCTTGGATGTGCAGATATGAAAATAGTGTTTATGACATACTGAACTACGCAAAGACTTTTTATCAGTAATCAATCAACTAAGAGCTTCTCATTATATATTCTGGATTTTCCTCTCCTTAGTTAATTAACAATGTACCTGGTCTAGGTTGATCGCTTTGTGAAGTGACCTCTGTCTGCAACCTTAAAGACCTGTGCTCTTCTTGGCACCTTATCCTCATCTTACAGCAACTGCTGCATTTACCTGTTCAGTTATCAGCAGGGGTAGAAACAACAAGATGTAGTCAAATGAACATCCCTAGATCCAGAAATACTTGTTTCTGCCACCATTATGTAAAAGCAAGTCTAGGTAAAATTTTCAGAGTCCACACTGACAAGGTAGGTATATGCCACAGCCTTGGGTTCCAGGAGAACCCTTATCATGTCTAATGGAGCAAACAGTACAATGGCGGAGACAAGAAGCACAGGTTCTAGAAATGGTTCATTGGGAATGAAGGGGTAAGTCCAAAGCATACACCGTTAGTGGTCTCTCTGCTTTGCCTCAAATTCCTTTTCCACTCCTTGCACGCCTGCCCCCAGTGTGCTCTCATTTTTACAAGCCACACCTGTGTGCTTGTCAGTGGGTGCTGTACTGTATGAGCTTGCTGGGGTTGCCAAAACCAAATGCCACTTTTTCTGGAAGGTAAAAGTCCAAAATCAAGAGGTTGGCAAGTTTGGTTGCCAACTTAGATTTTCCAACTTAAATTGGTGGCTGTTCTTAATTTCCAAATAAGTCTCCTTCCTTTTTAAATTGCATAAATTACAAATTATAATATAGTTTGAAATTGTGTTTATTTTTCAAAGGAATTGTTTTAAACCCGTGGAAACATTAATTCTCTGTGTTGATATTTATCTGCCGTGATAGCATTAGCCTAACTAGACTCACTGCTAATCTACTGGTGAGGTACATGCTGCATATATATTTATAAAATTTCTAGTGGATGTTCTATATAAAAATGTGTCTTTGGTTTTTTTCGGCCTCTGTTTTACAAAAAGCAGAGGATTTTCCTAAGTTACTTCCTAGTTAATTATGTAATCCGGGTCTTCCAACTGCTTCGCCCTGTGACTGAGCGTTCTATAGAAAATTCATTAAAGATTGTTTTATTCTGTTGACTTCACAATTTTTTTCTGTCCCCAGAACTCCGTGGCTGTGTTGAGCAAAAGTTATCCTCAGTCCGATGCAGCTTGATAATAAACCCTTGATTGGTCTTCTTTCTACTGTATTTCTTCACGGGGCGGGGCCATGTACTAATAAATCACTTACACAAAAATTTCCACCACAGGGTTTGTCTTTGTGAAACTGTTTTGGGTCCACTTGTATCTTCCTGAAAGATATGTTGAAATCCTAACATATCAACATAACCTTATTTGGAAATAGGGTCTTTGTAGATGGACTCAAGTTAGGACAAGGTTTTTGCTTCATCAGGCTAGGCCCCAAATGCAACGAGTGTTGTCCTTAGCAGGAAGGAAAGTTGGACACAGAGTCAGAGACACAGGGAGAATGTCATGTGAAGACAGAGGCAGACATTAGGGTGCTGAAGAATCTATAAGCCAAGGGGAGCCAGTGATTGCCAATAAGAAGCCAGGGGCGAGACCTGGAACAGATTCTCTCACGGAGTGCCCAGAAGGAACCCGCGCTGCTAACATTTTGATTTTGGATTTCTAGCCTCCAAAAGTATGAGGCAGTAAATTCCTGTTGCTTTATGCCACCAAAGTTGTAATACTTTGTAATGGCAGTCTTAGGAAACCAGTGAGGAAACCCAACTGAAAATAGCTAATTGCAACAAGTGCTCCTAAGAAACATATCCTTAGAATGTGATTTTGTAATTAGATCACCTGCCATTTAGATAGCAGTAGAGATCCTATTGTTGGAGATAAAATATTAAAAACTTCCTGCTCACTCTAATATTACGAGTGCTGTAACTTTCACCAGTGGCGAGCTGGGAGGGGACACAGGTGACAGGAGATGCACTGACTTGTGTGCTGTACACAGACCACTTCAGAGATGTGCGGGGATTCATTATAAGGACTGAGTTGGCTGGTTGTTGCTGAGTGCTGCTGTTGCTTTGAAGAAGAAAACCGACAGGTTTAAACCTGTCCATTACCAACCTCGGGCCCTGTGTGAACATAGAAGGCCTCTGAGGAAGCATTTAAAGAGATTCCAAAATTTTTATAGATAGAAGGCAGACTGAACTGCAGATTGGCTGCTGCATTTTATTGAAAAAATAGTTGAACTATAAAAAAAAGCCAAATTCATCATTTTGGCTAGTCTTTAGTGCTAAAATCTGAACCCTGATATGGAAGGAGTAGGGCTATATTGAATGGGGACACATGGATGGATATGCATAAGACCATGGGATCCCCAGATTCCTCTGAACTCTGAGGCTTCCACGCATGGCCAACTTGGTTTTGCTGGATTAGCAGCCTTCTCTCACCAGAAGATCATGGCAAAACCTCAACTAAGATCAATCTTGGAGGAAAATAATTTTGCTCTTGTAGTTCTGACCTCACCTCCTCTAATGTCTTCTTGTCCTGTAACCAAGGTCTAGTCTCAGTATGGGCGAAGTAGGGAAGTGCTTCCCCACTAGAGATAAAAAAGGGATTATACATAAAAAGAACTTCAAAGCAATTGGGGAAGAAAATGCCAAGAAGTAGAACTTGATGGGGTTTGACTGGAGTGGGAGGGGTGTAAAAAAAGTTCAATAAAAGGGCACCGGCCAATAGGGAAGCATTCTCCCAGAACTGAAAACTCCCTGGCAAGGGCATCTGAACATGGTCCTAATATACTGCTGGAATGTGGGGGACAAAGGTATCACGTTAAATTAAATTCAAATGATAGAACTGCCTTGGCAGAGTTTTGAGGAAGGTTTGGAAAGTCTCAGAGAAGTGAGCATGCTAGAATGACTCTATTGTATGACACTGGAGATCCTACCAACTGGCTACGCTTTTGGAAGGGCCAGAAAATGCTCTCATCACTAAGCTCATAAGAAATGTGCTAGTGGTGGAAGTACCAGCCTATTTGAGAAGCTCAGTGGCAGCTGCGCCAGGGTTGATGATAAGCAATGGACCCCCTGTTGTCAATGGGCATGATAGGATCCCAGAAGAGCAGAAGTCTAGTGACAATGCTACACCACTAGGAGTCTAGGGGGGCGGCTAACACCCCAAAGTGCTTCTAGAGGAAAAATAGACGGACAAACAACAAGAGCATGATTCGAGATGCATAATAAGAAATTATTAAACCAAAGGAGCAAAAGCCTGATATTAGTATCCATGGAATGTTATTTCCTTATTTAGTTTAAAAACCTAAGCTAGTCTTCACACCCACAGAATGGCCCTGTAATGAAACAGGTATATACTGTAGACATTTTTGTTACTTAATTTTACATAATTTGCATGTAATTCATTTATCATTTAAAGTTATAATCAGCGAGCCCACTATTCACAGTCTAGCCTCTTTGTATTGGCTAACGAGACTTCTCATCTCCGGAACACACTTCTGTACCTTTTCTCTCTGTGTGCTACTCCTTTAAGGCTTCCGCAACGCCTCTCCCAGTGACCTCCATCTCTCCGTGGTGATCCCTTCCTCTGAACAGCTATCCCGTTTACTGAACATTTGCTTTATTTATACTTGACTGGTTGCTGAAATTTCAATATATAAAGAAAGGTCCCTTAGATCCTTGCAAACAGAATCAATCTTTTACCTCAGAACTTAGTACAATGCTCTATGTTTAACAAATTCCTGATTAGCATTTTTCATTTAGCATTAATTCTTTCCTTTTTCTGAACTAGGAACCTGTTTATCACAGTTTATAAAAATGAAAATATTATTATGTCCATATATTTATCTTTGACTTATGGGCAGAATTGCTTGAAATCATCGAGATAAACTTAGATAGGACTAGTTAACATGGAGTGCTTAACTTGGGTATAATGTAAATTACATTCAGAGTTTTTGTAAGGTGGAATTGTCAGTTTTCAACACCAGATGAGTCAAAGGAAAATGAATAGCCACTGTGGGAGAGATACACAGTCTCACAATTTGGGCCCCTTGTAACCCTGTCATTTATTAATTCATGATGACTAAAGAGCCCCAGTTGCTATCACAGAATCTTTCCATAATTTATCAGGCCAAAAGGGGAAACGTGGCTGTTTTCTAATTGCTGAAAATTGTCAGGCCTTGAACCAGAGACACTGGATGAAAGATATGCTTATCTTCGGTTTCTTGATTAAAATCGGTCCTTCCCTTGCCCCTGGCCCTTACCTCCTGTTCCCCTCAGCCTTTGCTGATGACTCTGAGGACGGCAGCAAACTGCCCTCACCACTGGTTTGTTGTGGTTGAACTGCGAAATATTTCTACATTTTCAATTCAAATAACGATGGGCTTTTGTTTTTCATTTTATCTCCTTTTCAATCCTGGGGACTTTAGAACAAACACTCAAAAATCACAGCATTTCTGCTTTAACATCCATCTGCTTGGCAGCCTCAGAGTTCTGTGGTGTAATTATTTCTATAGCAACCAGCTGAGGAAGTGCCTTGGCAGCACACACACTCCAACGTGCGCTGGCAGCTGAGAGACCCACCGCAGGGCTTCCTGCCTCCTGGTTTCCAGCACCAGCACTGCAGCTGCAGAAGTCCTTGCCCGTTGTCCTCTCCTTGGTTTCTTGTCTTAGCAGTATCTCTGATCTCACTTTTTCCTGACATGCTGCTTCTTTGTCTTCAGTGTTTTTCATTGGATAGCTTATAACACTCCCCTTGTACCTATTTTACAACGTACAGTCTTCTGATAATAAAATAATACACATGCTGCTTGTTCTCAATGGCAGCTCATAAACACAATTAGAACAAATGAAATAAGTAATTCACTTGTTTTCTTTCAACTTCTTAAGATTTCTTTTAATCTATTTTTCTGAGGCACCAAACTCTCAGGGACATTGAGTCATATGTCTTTTAAAATGCAGAGAGAAGTTCAGAGAATATTTAAAATGTACCCCCTAAATAATTCAATTCTTCAAAATAACTTCATTTTCAATACAATAGAAAACCTAATCTTATTTTATTTTAAAACTCACTCTTACCTTAGAAAATAATTTTTCTTAATATGGTCTAATTAGGGCAGGGAGTCAAACTCATTTTCACCAGGGGCCACATCAGCCTCGCGGCTGTCTTCGAAGGGCCGAATGTAATTTCAACTGCTTAACAGTTAAGGAGCAGTTACAGTTATACAGTCCTAAAATCATCTCGGTCCCCTGAAGGGATCTGCAAGGCTGATGTAGCTTCCATTGGAAATGAGTTTGACACCCCTGAATTAGGGCCACTTTTTGTTCTTCTTTATGGTCTAGTCCTTAGTTCATTTGTTGTGAGGAAACAAAAGCAAATCTTTATTAAGAAATGTCTATTTACTAGACATTTTACTAAGCTTTCTACACAGACTGTCCCATGTGATCCGCTGACAAATATATGGAATAGTAATTGTTACATGTGTTTCACAGATGGAAAAATGAGCCTCACATTCAGGACTCTGGCCAGCCTCCGGCTTGTGTTTGCACTTTGTGTGTGATGTGGTTCCTTCTTGGTTGACTGTGATGGCCCCACCCTGATGAGCCAGTTGTAGCAAGCTCCGCCACTTGTACTCAGAGTATGTTCTGCCTCTTGCTTACAAAAGCAGCATTCCTCTGTGCGTGACACCTGAGAAAACCGTCTGGTTCCACACAGGTCCTGTCATGTGCTCAAAGAGGACTCAGGTCATGCTACTGTCAGCCGTACACCAGGTGAGAGAGCACAGAATGTTTCCTGGAACATTTAATTGCACTGCTCCTCTGCTTGGAACTGTGCTGGAATGCAAACCAGTGACAAAGCTCCCGCAGAAAAAACAAATCTCTCATTAGAGAGTGATGAACTCATGGTAGATTGGTGGTGTATTTTCTTTTCCTAATTTATTTCTTTAAGAAAAAATATGGGTTTTCTTAAATTTTGCTGGTTTCTTTAAAATTACTGCTATAATTTAAGCCCAGAATCTGTAGATTTTGAGTTTTTTTAAAGTTGTTTTTCTTTTTGAATCATCATATTGATGATTTTTAAAATATAATATTAGTAGTTTGAGAAATATAACAATAAAATAATTCATTTTTTCTCTTCAATCATTAGCAAGGTCTTCAAGATGGGATTTTTTTATTTCTTCTCCCAAATTATATCTTTAATGTCATTGATATAAGAATTTTACATTAAATTTTTTTAATTTCTAGAAGAATAAATAAACATGAATTCCAATCAATAGTGTTATCAGTCATTTAAATATATAGCAGATATAGAGTGACAAAGTATTAAGAAGTTCATTAACTGGATTACTCTCCAACATAAAGGGAGATCAGAGTAAAGCATATCTATCTGACTTAGTTCATGCTTTAGTATTTTTCTGTTTTTTTTTAAGATGGAATAATGACATTTGTATTACATTTGGTTTAATCAACAGAATTTATTCTGGTAATTTTGTAGGGGTATACCTTACTCAAAACCAATAATACAAATAAAGTTGTGTGGAGAGTCAGCTTATTTATTTATTTTTCTGAAGAACACTAAGAAAATGGGAATATTTTTAATAAGCATTTAAAAATGCTTATTAAATATAAGCATTTAATTACACTTAATGATTTCAGTGAATAGAGGCAAAAATAATAAACACTTAGGAACTGAAGGGTAAAAGTTAATTCAGGGATAAAAGAATTTCCAAGTCAAAGGCAATTTTGAAAAACCGTAGAATTCAAGAACAGTCAACCCAGAGAAAAGATCTTGAGTGGACAATCACTGGGCATGCGCGATAGCTGCGCGCTCTTTTCCTTTTGTTGCAAAGACAATGAATAAATCAAACCGTCTCATTATTCCGTCACTGAGCTTTGTTTCAGCTGTCAGGTATGAAAAATTACTGAGAATCACAAAAGTTTCAAAAAGAAAGAAAACTTTGAAAAGCATGAACACGCCATGAATGCTAACTCCTGAAAAGCTTGTTTTTCAAGAATCATCCAGGAAATTAAAATAATGATGTACCTGTCAGAAACATAGTGTTCTTTTGAGGTTCCCACACCCTCCCCAAAAAAGGAGAGCAACTGAATGCCTGTGGTTCTATGTACTCTGGGGACAGGACTATAGATCCAAGACTTTATTGGATGACTTCTCAGTTTTAAAAGGTAGCTACATGTATAGGTTCATGGTCACTAACATCATCATATTCTGATCTCATTTCTGTATTTTATTGTTAATCCATAATTTTGCCTTCTATAATGTTTTGTCAATCTACAACTTAGAATTTTAGATAACTAGAGTAGAGGTTTAAGGAGTAAAACATTTCTGCTGCGGTAAGGTGGATCGCTCAGTGTAAGAATCTGAGAGAATGACATGTGCTTTACCAGGGACAGAAATGTGGCTGCTGACATCCCTCTTTACCTGCCTTGGCTTTCATTTCCCTTTTTGAGGAAAGTTCAAGCTTGCCTCGGGAATCTCAATATGTGCCCGAGTACACTAGTTGGTGAGATCTGTTGAGTTTCTATCTTAAATCACAACGAGTCAGCTAGTCAACCATAAAAAAAAAACACAGTCACATCATTACCTTGCTACCTTGCCACCTACCCACCTAGGCACAAGGCCTTGCAAGGTTTCATGTTTCCAAGTCATGGATAGATAAAGACAGTGGACTGATGGAGAGC
Organism: Artibeus jamaicensis; assembly: GCF_021234435.1. Lineage (NCBI taxonomy): Eukaryota > Metazoa > Chordata > Mammalia > Chiroptera > Phyllostomidae > Artibeus > Artibeus jamaicensis. The sequence goes on along the minus strand of NW_026522030.1, from coordinate 34,960,107 downwards.
TCCGGCACATCAACAATAGGCAGAGAGTTAAAGAAACCAAGAGTGTTATGCCAGGTTTACCATGATGGATTGAATTCCCTCCTTCCTGATTTAATTTCAAAGAGTTCTGCCCTGGTCCCATGTAGACTATTTATTTATTCAGCAGCTTATCAAAGGTAGGCAGGTAACAACAGCGCTTTTTTATCTTTGATTTTCTTCCCTGAACCCTGAATATGTTCCTCTCCACCCCCGACTTCCCAATCCTATGTTTTTAAATTATAGTCAGAGAATACTTATTTTTCTTTACAATGAGCTCATTCTAAATCCCATTCTGTTCACTCCAAATTTTGTTAGTTAATATGTCTACAATGGGTTATTAAACAAGAAAGCCATTCTTCATTATTGTCATCTTTTCGTTAACAGTGAAGGATTTCATTTTGAGATGAAAGGGAGAATAAAAGGCAGAATCAGAAACTGAAACTAGAATTGATTTCACAGGTATAAATGTCTGTTGTTGCTGAATCACAGGACCTGTGTTTCATTATGTAACAGGTCAGTATCGACTCACCTTTATCCTGTGCAAGCACTCCTAGTTGATTTCCTCCATTGTGAGAGCATATTATCAGCTTCCCAATAGTGGAGGATGTGTCAGATTGTCCATCTGATTGCTTAGTAAAGAATTTCTTGAACAAATGAGCTCACTCTAGTAGAAAGAGATCTCATCATTTATTATTCATGTGACAAGTATTTATTAAGCACCTCCTACATGCCATGCATAGTGTTAGGAAAGGAAACTAACAAGAAATAAATCAAGAAATTTAGTTTGTTGGGGGACCACAAAAGTGTATATCATACCAAAATCACTAAAAAGTAGTTTAGCATAATCAACCTCTTAAGTCATAATTATAATTTTCTAATTTTATTCATTTATTTTTTAGAGAGGGAGGAGGGAGGGAGAGAGAGAAATAAAAACTTCCACGTGCAAGAGAAACAGTGATCAGCTGCCTCTCACGCAACCTTAGTTGGGGACCTGGTCCCCAACCCAGACGTGCTCTGACCAGGGATCAAACCAGTGATCTTTCAGTTTGCAGGATGACACTCACCCCACTGAGCCACACTACTCAGAATATAAAGTTTTCTAATTTTTCCTTCTGATTATGAATCACAGTGTGTGAATAAGAGTTCATCTAAACACTTGCTGTGTTTTGAGCCTGCTTCTATGGGGTAGGTAGATGTGTCAGGATAGTCTGAAACAAACTGACCAGAGGTCAAATATCACCACTTCATTCGCTTTTCCTTTAAGAAAAAAAGTCTGAGATTCTGTATGGTTCATCTTATTTTTTTTCACAGAAAAGTGGAGTGGGAATAATTTCTAACAGGTTTAAATCAAAAAGACATTGAAATCACAACGGATGATCTGAGTTTGTAAGATGATAGGACTATTAAGTATTAATGTAAACACAAATATGATTGAATAGTCAAAAGATTGAACTAGAAAGTTAAGGAGTATATTGTAGCTGGACTTTAGAGAATATAAAGATTTTGGGGGAAAGGGAGAGTGTCTTCATCAGGAAGTGGTAGAGATACCGGTCTTGTTAGGCTGAGCATACATGTGAAGAGGATGTGAGAAGTCACTACGGTTGTAGCTTTTAACTGCGGGATAAGAAGGCAAAAAACAGAACAAAATAAAGCAAAAAAGTTTGACCATTATTATCTTCCCATTTTTAGTTTAGTTTTTTTCAGAATTAAGGCAAGAGCTAGTCTTACCTTATAAAAATGTGTTGTATGTTTTTCCTCAGAAATGATATTAAGGGAAAGAGTTTCTCCCTTAACATGCAAAATAATATTTCAGTGGAAGGATAGGACAGTAGGCTCTTATTGAACATTGTACTTCCTTAAACTGATCAGTTAGAAATAGGAATGATTTTATTGTTTCACCGTACATATTTTTATATTCATTCTCAGCATTGATGGGATATACAGTATAATGTATATTCACATATACACATCTCTTTTCTCTCATAGAGTTCTACCTAAAACCATCATTTTTCTTTATAATAGTGCAGTTACCATCTATAAATGTGTGGGAAAGAGGATCACTATTTCAGACATCAAAAAAAAACCACCTTGAAAAGATGAACAGTTAGGAGAAAAATAGATTTTAAAATGATGGATGATGGTTAATGTTTCCAGTATATACAGAGAGAACATAAGGCAAGGACCAATCTTCACTAAAAAAAACAATCACTTTCTTATTTAGTAGAACAATATCTTCTTTTCTGTTGTTGGTAAAACAAAGTCTATGTTTTTGACTTAGACTTTATTTTTCTTTTAAAGGAAATCTAAATGTAATATTGCATACCAAGCTTCCAAGTCTTTGGGCACTTGCTCTACATTTTTCAAGACCTGGATCAAACTCTCTTCTGGACCCACCAATGACATGCATATTATTTAGAGTTATAACTATAAAATAATTTGAGTTAGCTCCTTTGGTAAATACACCATTGACTTACGTGTGGATCCCAAGAACTCATCTGAACTTATGTTCAGTTTCCATATGAAAAGTGGTGCTTTTCCTAAGTGTAAAATGATGGACATTCCTAAGTACTCTATGGCTGTGCCATCAGGACGGGTCTTCCAGATTTTGGGGTAGATTGTAAACCTTAACTGGATACTTCTCATTCCCTTTGATGACAAATGGACCTCTGAGCTGAGTAGCAAATGGGTAGATATTGGGGGCATTACAATTCAGTCATAAAGTTTCTAATAGGGTATGCTTTTTTAACAGGTTCTCATTATCTCAAATTTGCCACTTTTGAGGGCACTGAAGTTGAGTGTACATCTTATAGAAGGTCATAAAAATTCAGTCTAATCTTCATTTTATTTCTATCTAAACCTATACAACAAAGCACACCTTATTCAAAGTTGATCAATCTCTAGCAAAAGACTATTATACATTACGTTGGATTGAGCTGGACTAAATCATGAATAAATGAGAGAATTATACAATAGAACTTTGTAAATAGTGAAATTCTATATAAATGAAAAAATTATGATCAGAGTAATAAAAATTACAGAACAACAAAGATATCATATTGGTGGACTTGGCTGGCGAATTGATATGGACCATATTTGCCACATCTTCACAATATTTCAGCAAAATAAAAACCAAATGAAAGGAGGTTCTATGACAATTGTCAAAAGAAAATAGGCCTTATTTATATGTTTCCAAATTCTGTCACTTTATTGCTGTTCATAACAAGTGGCTACAGAATTTATATCACTCTTGCAAAAACATCAAATACATAAGGCATTAAACTAAGTAACTTTGATGCTAGAATAATGAGATGATATTGATACTGAAAGTGGGATTTTACTTTTTTTCAGATTAAGTTACTACCGAGGAAAAATTTATGCCTTGCCTGGTGTTCCATGACAAGAGCACATATAAAATATTGTAATACTTTTAAAATTCCATATGATTCCTAAATCACTGTAAGATCACAGAGGACTTGCTTCAACTAAAGCAAAAGGAAAACAAAGGCTAATCTTAGAAGATTAAGCACTTCCAGATAATACTTAATACTCAGTACTTAGAAGCTTAAACACTTCAAACATTTTCAGATAATAAAAGTAGAAGCACTGAGGAAAACAGTGGACTCTGTTGCTGAAAGAAGGTTGGGGACATTTGCTTTTTTGGCTAAGAAGCATTCCTCCCGTTGCTAAGAACAACCCTATCTTCTACTGGGTAAAACCAGGCAGCCAGTTCTAATAAGGTCTTCCAATCATAGCACACCATTTCTCTTTCGACGATGGACTGTTTTACAGATTGGCCAGCAATCCAAGCTAGGCCAAGCAGAACACTTCTTCAGGATATTTCCCCCCCAAAAAGGAAAAGAAACAAGGCTTCTCTAGTAGAGAAGTGGTGAGAAATGTGAAGGACAATGATTTTGGTTGTCATGTTTCCTACCATTCAGAGAAAAACTAGATGGATTAATGCAGACATAAGAAAAAAAGAAACTTCTAACAATATTCAAACTGCTAAGAGCCTGAGGGCCGCATCTATACTTGAGTTACAAAAGACACCCTGTATCTTTCTTGTGCAATTCCGTCTTTCTGACGAGTCTTGTTAGAGTCCAGGGTCTACACTAGTAATCCTGACTAACTCAGGGACTTATATATTAAAAGCGCAAGTCACCAATACCACAAATATTATTCATATTAAGGAGAGGTTAATTAACTTGTAAAATGATGACAAGCTAGTTGAAAAGCTTCCCTCGGTCCTAATGCTCTTTCCCCTTGGTGGTTTGCTGGGGATCGGGAAATGCTTACCTTGCCAAGATCTTCCCTGTCTGTCTTGAATCTATTCCTCTCCCCGCCTCCTATCATCTAGCCCAGTGCAAGAGCTCAGTCAACATTAGTAATTACTTGTTACCATCCATCCCATACTAGTTCTTTACCTAGAATTTGAAGACTCTGGCTTTCTGACACTCTACCTTTGAGAGCTACTATACCTGCCTTTATTTAACCGATTTGTCTACTGATCCTCCTCCTGTGTACCTGCTTTTATTGGCCCATTCTTCCTGAATTTGACTTTCACCCCCAGAAACAATGCTGAAATGGCTTTCTCAAGGTCCCTATTCTCACAGCCTTTTTCCGACACTCACTATGGTGGGGTAGATGTGATATCATCTCGGCAAGTCCACAAGAGCGGAGAATTGTATTTCAGTGCCTTCAGAGGTTTAACTATCATTGCCTTATGTTATTAACCTACTCTACTTTTTTAAAAATGAAGATATTGGCTATCCTTATAAGAGAATGACCTAAGTCATCAATCTTCCATTTATGATATGTTGACTGCAATCACCTCATAAGAAAAAAGTGCAATTTCAAAGCCTGCACTATTTATGTGTAGACTATTTGGAAATTCCACAGGGAGCAAAAAGGTAAGCTTTCTCTTTTCATTGTAGATTCGCTGACACATTGAAACAACTTGCATTGTTATAATGTACATTCTGTGAGGAAGGTAGATATTTTTGTCCTATTTTTAACTGCATTCCCCAGTGCCTAGAATAGTACTTATATGCATGATGGCTAACACTTTCAGGAGAGCTAACACATAGAGATTAGGTACAGCTGAACCATTTTGCTAAATAATTGAATAACTGTTTCATTTTGTGTGTATGTGTGTGAAGCCCTGTGGACAGTTTTGGTGTAAGAATGCATCTTGAAGAAATTTAGTCTCTAGAGGAAGGGGTGAAAGACAAAATAAAAATGGGTATATTAAAATTCACATTAAATGAATCTGTGTTTCAGATCTAGCCAATATGCTGCTTGCTTCCCAGAGAAGCAACACTCCTTTCTACAGAGACTTGAAGTTAGGCTGTAAAAATGGATTGGCTTTTGAGCTGGATTGTAAAACATGAATAGGATTTCAACAGAGGGGAATTCAAAGTCAGAAAATGCCTTGCCCTAGAAATTAGTCTTAAAGTCTTTTCTAAGCCTCCATGAGATCATCAGAAATAAAGAATAATATGTTTAAATAGCTAAAATAATTTTATTGTAATTAATATATTAAGAACTGCAGTGTCACCCTGGCTGGTGTGGCTCAGTGGATTGAGCGCTGGCCTGTGAACCAAAGGGTCGTTGGTTTTGTTCCCAGACAGGGCACATGCCTGGGTTGTGGGCCAGGTCCCCAGTAGGGGGTGTGCGAGAGGCAACCGCACATTGATGTTTCTCTCCCTTTCTTTCTTCCTTCCATTACCTCTGTCTAAAAATAAATTAAAAAAATTTAAAAATAAAAGTATTTTCTATGTCTCCTTAAAAAAAAACCAAAACACAACAGTGGTGTCTTTAAGATTCAAGTATTTTAAGCAGTTCTGAGTGCCTTCCAATGTGGAAAACTGTGTTTTTTCTACCACTTCTCCTTAAAGAGAAATGAGTCATTGTTTAAAAAAACTCTCTATTTTTTGTGTTTTTTTAATTTTTGAGTTTGCATTTTAGTTTTAAGCATCTGCCATGTTAAAACTGAACTGCCTGTGGGGGGCGGAAATATAGGTATTTCAAGAAAAGGAATGGTATTATCTTCCCATTACTTAGCTTTTGAAGGGACTGTGAAAAGCTCCCTCTCCCTCTCCCTCTTCCTCTTCATCTTCCTCACTCTGGGGCAAATGCTAAAGTCATGACTCATTAAACCGCAGTTAAGACACTCTGAATGTTGGTAACCCCTGCAAAACAAGTTTGTTCACAAAATGGATTCTTCATTAATTTTCTCAGAAAGCCTCTGTCATTGTAGTGACATTCGCTATACACTAGTTATCCTTGCAGGTACTTGTTTTCACAAACCCTCATCTACAGCATCTTTAAAAATATCTATAGTGATATTAAACTTCAGACACTCAAGCTGCATAAAAATGTAACTTAGATGTTTCAGTTTAAAGCAAGTTTAAGAGACATTGCCTTTTAAGAAGTCCATGAGACCATGGACTTCTGATCTGCATTTCATTTTCATATTGCAAATATCAAATGCTATACAGAATATTTGCCTAACCCATCATTTCTAATCCCAATGAGTTTTTGTGTGCTCCCTCTTCATCCAACTAAGCCTTTATTCTCTTTACACTTAGAATACTTTAAGCAAATTTACCTGTGTCCACAGCAAATACAACCCAGCTCCAGGCAGCTGACTTCTTGTTCACCCAGATGGAAATTAAACTGATATATGCGTATTGCAAGCACCTGCCAAAGCCTTTTAAAATGCAAAACCTTGCAGGTGACAGTATATAAGGATATAGTTTCAAATAGAAAGAAGAGCTGCCGATGAAATCTAAGGATCTTTAATTCTCTGGATTGCCATTGTAAATCCATTAGCTAAATGTATATTTCTTAGGGTTCTTCTTCACTGAGCTATCACATGTAGAATTTAGAATTGTTTCTTTTCACATTTTCCTTATTTTTAGTCTCTCCAAAAGACTCCCAGTTATGTAGCAGATTTAGGGAAAATGTTAGAATTTGCATGTTTGGCTTTGAGCTTAAAGATGATCTTGGTTATAAAAAGTGCTGCTTACCCTCTCTTTTTTATCTTATATTTTGATGCTTATTTTGTGACAGTTTCACAACCTCCCATATATATAAGGATGTATAAGTATAAAATATCTTAAAAATTAATAAAATTATTTTATATTCTAGTTACACAGCAGTCACGATTATACAATCATGGCATTGCAAGACATTTCAAATCATTCATTGTTAAAATTGGTCTTAAATTCCAAGCCATCATTATGCATGTAGAAAAAAATGTGTTGTGTTGCTGTAAAACTCAAGTATTTGTTACCCTTAAACTACAGTTACATCCGTCTTGAAAAATAGAGATAACCACATACTCTAGACAGAGTATTTAAAAAACTCCTCAAAGTAACAAGTATGTCAAGACATTATAAGCCAAAGATCAGTTAAAGGTTTATTCTACTATCTGTCTGCTCTTTATCCAAAATAGTGCAGACCAAATTTGTCCTTAGCCTCTACTGGTGAGATAAATTTCTTTTTTAACTGCAAGTTGTTCTGGACCTGCACAATGAGAGGCTGGTTGATGATCTTTATCTACAGTTCCATAGGCCGGACATGCCACTGCCTCTGTGGGGCAGGCATTCGGACCCACCCACTGCCTCCCCTGAGGCCACGTGAACTTCTAGTCCCACCTCTGTTACATCATGGAGGGAGGGTCAATGGAGGGCCAGTGTAGGAGGCAAAGAGGGATACTTGTTGGCCAAAGAGAGATTCTTCACACAATTCCATCATACATTACATCTTCTCTGTATTATAATATATGTATATTTTATCTCTGGGAACTGGGCCTACAAAATCAGTGGAAATTACAAAAAAAACAGTGACCAACACTTACAATTTACTAGTTCATTTTATTCTCTGCAGGCAAAAATTATTCATAATGTGGGGAGTGTTGGGCACTAAGTGCAAGAGCATTTAGCCAAGCGTGTCTTTAATGAATAATAAGTCTGTATTAGTTTTCTAGGGCTGCATGATGCTAGACCACAGAGTGGAAGGCTTAACCAATAGAAATTTAATTTCTCACAGTTTAGGAATGTAGAAGTCCAAAATCAAAATGTTGGCCGGGTTGGTTTCTTCTGATGCTTATGAGGAAAAGGCCTGTTCCAGACTTGGTTCTCCTTGGCTTGAAGATGGCTGTCTTCTCCCTGTGTCTTCACATTGTCTTTCCTTTGAACGCAGGTAAGGTTTCTCGCCAGTGCTTTTCCATCTCTGATCCTTGGAACCACCACGTTTGCTCCGCCTGAGGACTAGGTGTTCTCCTTCCTCCCATCAGCTCTTCAACTAGCGGAGAAAAACATAAGGAGATTCCAGACGAAAGGAAATTTCTCAGCCCTAAGGCTAGTAACGCTCTGCACTCATTTTTCTGTCTTCCCAATCTCCTGGAAGCTTATTCCATTAACTATCCTGTTTTTTCCTCTACCTTCACCACTCTTTCTTTAACATATATCATATCCTACCTCACGGTTAATACCGAATTGCTCTCCATTTGATGAAAGTGTGTGTGTATGTCCAAGAGTTGCCTGTGCTTAACAACAATTTCTCATTTCCCATGCTCATCTCAAACCCCTTTCTCTCCACTCTCCTTTGAAACTCTTATCCTTAAAGCCATCATCTCCCTATTAATTTCTAAATTCAAACCAATTTTTAAGCCTCATTCTAAAAACCATTCTGTAGTCCTGGCAATGCATTGTAGTTTTCACATCTTCCTCCCTAAAAATGTCTCTGTTTTTGCATCATCGGAATTATTTTCCCTTGGTTTGCTTTTGCCCAACTGAACTATCCCCTTCCGTATCAAATTTCTTTTCATAATTGTTGCCAGATTGCTTTCCAAACAATCAGGCACCAGCATGTACCCTTTCTAAAAGTCTCACCAACTGCTGTGATCCCTGTGACTAAGTTGGTTGGGCATCTTCCCACAAAGCAAAAGGTTCAGTTCTTTGTCAGGGCACCTAGCTAGGTTGCGTGTCAGATACCTGTTTGGGGCATGTGAAAGAGGCAGTTGATCAATGTTTTTTACTCTGTTTCTCCCTCTTATCCCCTCTCTCTAAAAAAAAAAGAAACAATTTTTTAAAAAAGTCTTGCCAATTAAGATATTACAGAAAATTTAAAACCTGATGAACTTGATACCTGATAAACTTCCAGACTGCTGAGAGTGTAGCAGTCTGATGGCTATATAGAGATTTTTTTTTTTTCAAAAAGTATTTTCCTCACTTTTGTGATGGGGAACTCTTCCTTTTCTTTGGCCATTGGACTTGCTTCTTTGAATCTTCATATTTTTCACCCATTTTTGTTGTTGTTTAGGTTACTTGCTTTGCTCCCTCCCCCCGTTCAAAAATGTAATAAAGCTCCTGGCATAATGTAGCTAAATTTTGAACTTTTAGTGAGGACCTAGTGATTGTTTATATTTTTATATGTGGATTTTTATTTGTGTATATTAAAAACATATTTCTTTTAATTATGGTTAGCAGTCTCCCAAACGAAGATTATATATCTTATTTCCAGGACGTCTTTAAAAGTTTTTCTTTTTTTATATATTAAAATCTTACATCTAACAAGACATACTTGTATTTTTTCATATGGTATAAAATAGAGGTTTATATTTCTAATTATTTCCATTTTAAAAATTGTTTTAGATTGCTTTTTAAATCTATTGGTTGTGAACAGAAGCTGAAAATACCATCATTACTGAATTTAAGGATGTCCTCATTGTTCATGCTATAAACCCATGGGAGTTAAAAATGCTAATGTGAAGATTTGGTGTGTTTTAGAAGAGTCATGTGACTTTTTTGGTCTTGATTGTGTAATACTTTTTGAAGTAGCCCATCACTCTTAGAAATTATATATTTAACTTATTTTATTAATATAATTTTTAGCTCGGTTCAAGGTTTACAGAAAAATTGAGCTGAAAGTACAAATAGTTCCCATATAGTCTCCCTTCCCCTGGCCTCAGTTTCCCTATTAGTAGTATCTTGAATTGGTGTGATACATTTGTTATAACTGGTGAACAAATATCGATACATTATTATGAATTAATGCCATAATTTACATTAGGGCTCAGTCTTCACATTGTATAGTTCTGTGGATTTTGCCAAATGCATAATGTCATGAACGTAACATCATATCATCATAGAAAATAGTTTTCTGTCCTAAAAATCCCTTGTGCCCCAACTATTTATGTCCTCTTCCCTCTCCCAAAGCCATGGAAACTGCTGATCTCTTTTTCTATAGTAACAATTTTCAACCATTTTTATGTCATCGTATATATCAACTAATGACTAAAATTCTGTGCCACATCAAAAAACATGTTATTTTTTTTGCCGATCTGACAAAAATAGGTATAATTTTAATTCATTCACACAGGATGGCTATTGTGTTGGCTGTTGACATAATTTACTTGATAAACTAAGGAAAAAGAGGTCAGAGCTCCTGACTAAATAATCAGGCGTTGGTCGCATGCTTTAAAAATTCTTGCAGCACACTGGCGCACGTGCTGTAGCACTCGATTTAAAATCGCAGCCCTAGAGTATGTCTTTTCCAGAATGTCATATAGATGAAATGATACATTCCACAGTGTAGCTTTTTTTTACTGGCTTGTTTCACTTAGCAATGCACATGTAAGATTGCCCCCTTGTCTTTTTTCGTTGAATTTTTATTGTTATTATTTTTTTAATTAAAAAAAATAAATTTTATTAATTATGCCATTACAGTTGTTCTATCTCCCCCCTTCATTCCCCTCCACCTTGCACACCCCTCCTCCACCATTCCCCCCTTTAGTTTATGACCATGTGTCTCAAGTCCTTTAGATTCTATACTTTCCATACTATTCTTGCCCTCCCCCTATCTATTTTCTACCTACCATCTATGCTACTTATTTTCTGTACCTTCTCCCCCCTTCTCCTTCTCCCACTCCCCTGTTGCTAACACTCCATGTGATCTTCATTTCTATGGTTCTGCTCCTGATCTAGCTGTCCTCTTAGTTTGCTTTTGTTTTAGGTGTGGTTGTTAATAACTGTGAGTTTGCTGTCCTTTCACTGTTCATCTTTTTTATCTTCTTTTTCTTAGGTAAGTCTCTTTAACATTTCATATAATAAGGGCTTGGTGATGATGAACTCCTTGAATTTTATTGTTATTTTTTATTGTTGAATAAAATTTCATTGTAAGCACATACAATTTGTTTATCCAGTCACTTTGTATTTATTGATTTCTATTTTTTATGGTTAACACTGTTACAGATGTCCCCCTTTTCCTCCCACTACCCCCTGCACTCAGCCCCCCGCTGGCGCAGCCTTCACACATTGTGGCCTGTGTCCACGGGCTACGTGTATATGCATACGTATTCTTTGGCTAATCTCTTCCTGTCCCCCACAATCCCTCTGCTCTGAGTCTGCCAGTCTGTTCCATGTACCCAATGCCTATAGTTTTATTTTGTTGGTCAGTTTACTTTTTTCATTGGATTCAAGTCTTGAAGAACATCTTGGTTGCTTCCTGTTGTTGGCCAATTGTAAATAAAGTTGCTATAATCATTTGTGTGCAGATCTTTGTGTAGCCGTAAGTTCGCCAGCTTATTTGAGTACCTTGGAGGGCAATCGCTGGATCGTGTTATAAGACTATGTTTAATTCTGTCAGGAACCACCAGGCCGGGCCGTTTTGTTTTCCTACTAGCAGTAAAAGAGTGTTCCCATCACCTGGACTCTTGACTACATAGTATCTCTTAAACAAATACACTCATGAGATGAGTTTATTATATATTCTTTTCTCGTCAAAATGTTTTGCTACAAGTAGGTTGACATAGAATGAAAAAGCACAGTGCTAACACAAATTACTAAGGGTTCAAAAAGAATCTGCGTACAGAATGTATGGTAATTAAACTGGTATTGGGAAACCTGAAATTTCACAACTTGGGATTTAAATAGCTTGCTTGCTTTCCTCAGAACTAGAAAGCAGAGTTTGACCTCTTGACCTTAATGTACATCTTAATTTCCTTTCCCAAACTTCCTGAAAATTTATTGATATAAAATTACTTGTAATAGCCAATACAACAGCTTTATTCTTTTTTTACAATATGATATAGAGAGGAATGGGATACCGTATTCAAGCATAAGAAAGAGGTGTGAAACATTAAATTACTAATCCCAGCATAATCTTGATGGTAGGAGTGTAATAATTGACTCACCAAATCATTCACTGACTTTTCCTAAATCACACCGGAATAGATACTAAGCATCATTGAAGCTGAGTTTCTATCTTATTACCCAAGATTTCTCACCCACAAAAGACAGGTAGAGAGATAAGATCTTAGCCCAAGTATATTAGCTGTTTTTGCTTGGTAGCTATTGGAATTATAACAGTAGTATGGAAGAAGTATCACATTCCTTTCCATTATAAATGAAATGAGCATTTACCTCAAAGCTCATGCCCTAATAATAGCATTAAGTTCAGTATGGCTGAGTTTTCAGAATTTTTTCTTTCATCCTTGGGTCACAGCAGAAAACAAGGTTTCAGAAAATCTGTAGAAGTAAGAAAGAGCACCACCTCACTTTTAATTCCAGTCCTCTCCATTGCTGATGGCCAGCTCAGAGCAGCGCCCTGGCCCAGGGCAGTGGTGACGTCCCATGAAGTCAGCCCCTGAAAATCAGCTGCTTCTGTCACCACACTGACTTGGAGGCATTTGAGCAGTTTCTAGTAGACTCTATGCCATGGAGTAGCCAAAGCTCTGATTTTCTATTCAGGATTAACCACGTCTCCAGATCTGGCCCATTGTTTTGTGCATAGTGTGTGTGTGTGTGTGTGTGTGTGTGTGTGTGTGTGTGTATAAATAGATTTATTGAAAATTAAAATATTTTTGAAAGTAAAATTGATATGTTTTTCTGTTTGTGAACATTATACAAAGAATCCAGAACATATACAGAACTCCTATGGATCAACAAGGAATAAGCAGATGACCAATTAGAAAAATGAGTAAAATACTTAAATTGGCAGTCTAAGTAAGGAAAAATTTCAGTGACCAATATGTGTGTTAAAAAGGCAGTCAACTTCATTGGTCAGTGGAAAAATGCATTTTAAAACTTTACAATGCCAGAATTGTTAAAATAAAAAAGACATTGCCAAACATTGCGAAGGATGAGGGATAACTGGACTTCTCATGGGCAGCTGTTTTGGAGAGTAACTGGTACCACTGTGGAAAGTCTGTGGCTGTACTGACTAAAGGGGAATGGATGTATACCTGCCATGAGACCAGCAAAAGTACCAGAAGTATCATCTGGGTAAGAATGTTTATAGAGCGTAGTTTTGTAATCACCAGCAATTAAAAGTATTTCCAATATGTGATTAGAGAAGAATGGATAAAAAATTGTGATATAGTTATACAATTAAATACCATAGAGCAATGAGAATAAAGAAAAGATAATAATACTTAAAATAATAATATACACAAAATATGGATGAAACTCATAAATATATTAAATAAAAAAGTCAGACACAATGTCTTATTTCTTTTTCACATACAAGTTTGAAATTTTTGAACATATAACAAGTTCCAGAGAAGACCATAATAAACATCTTTGTACCTAACACTCAAGTTTAATGAATATTACTTATGTCAGAACGCTTGTTAAAAAAGAAATAAAAAGACATAGGCATGTTAAAATACATATACTCCATACCATTGACCATTTTCTCTTCTCGGGTTTAACCTTTATCACATTTACTATGTATCCTCAATCATGCTGATTATAATATTATTTCATATGTGAACATTTCTACTACATATACTATTGTTTTGATGTTTAGTCATTTTTCCTAAGTGGCGTTATGCTAATTCCTTGACACTGCTAACCCTTTTTTATTCATTCCTCTGTTAATGGATAACTGAGTTGTTTTCAAGTTTTTATAGTAGGAGCAATACTACCAGCATATGTATACCTGACTGCTGACGATACAATTGCATTCCCTGCACTTTATGACTGGGAAGGCATGGCATTGTCCGCCTTTCTTGGGTGCATCTACTTTAATATCATCCTCAGTCTTTTTTCACTTTTCTAAGCACAACATTCAGCTGAGATACATTTATATCTTCATACTATACCTTCACACACACATGCAAACACAAAATGCTGTGAGCCAAGATTTCACAAAATAATATACCTAATAATATGTGAAATACTCCAACAGGTTCCATATTGTTCCATTTTGTTCTATTTATTTTTATTCTATTATTGCTATTTTATTTTTTAAGTGTTGGTCAGAACATAGCAAATTAACTCCATAATTCACTGATGTTTTTGACCTAAAAAAGTGAAACACATTGCTCCACATGTGTCTGGACCTTCAAAACCAAACACTTGTCTTACTGAGGCCTGACCTGGCAGGAAACTTTTGTTACCCTCCCAAAGTTCAAAGTTCCTAGGAATAAAAAATGTCCAGTATCAGTGAATTCCAATCTTTGTTTAGTCCTTTGGTGGACAGGGTGATATCTTTTCCTTTGTTGAGTTCACACACAGGAGCAAGATAATTTATCAAAATGTTAATTTTTTTATATTCTCAATCCCCTCCCCCATGTGTTAAGAAATGAAGTTGGCTCCTTCTTTTGTTACACACAGATAATTGTGTCCATTTTTTAAGTGAAGTCCAATGAGGATGCCTTCCTTTGACCTTCGCTCTCCACTTGCTCATTTCATTAACTTCATCAATTTGAAAACAATGTATTTGTCTATGGATTGTTGGGGGTAACTGAGTAATGATAATAATAATATTTTCAGTAATTCAGTGTGTATGTGTGTGCATGTGTGAGAGATGATTATTTGATTAATCTAGAGGTAAAGAGAAAACCATTTAGAACGCTATTTCTCAAGATGCTTTAATTAAACTGAGAATGTACTAGAAATACAAACTAAAACAATGATTTTATTGTCTGTGGCTTAGTGGGCATAAAATCGTGCAGAGATTTGGGGATTTCAGTGAAAGGCTGGTTTTTTGATTCTTCATATACATCTTCTTCTATTATGAAAAGTACCTAAATGGAGCCTAACATGAAGAAGTGGGGAAAACACCTTACTAAAAAATCAGATGTTTTGCTAGAGTCTCGTGCAAGACCTGTCCTCTGTGAAGATACAAAATGTGTAAGAGACTCCGTATGTCACCTTCCTGGTTTGTTTTCTCTTCCTTCCCAGGTCTGCGTTAAAGGAGTAGAAGTAAATATGATGTGAAAATGTAACACATAATGGTTGCTTTTAACCATCTTTTTTTCTTCCCTTCTCTTCCTTTACTTTCTTTGCTCTCTCTGTACAGGAAATGGAGCTTATGAGTCATCATCTTCTAGCAACAAGAGCAGTGAGTCATTTCTCTGGAGCCGTAGGGAGTATAGTGTATGGCATTTCAAGCACATAAGGCGTTTAACCCGTGATTGCCCCTTAGCCATTTATGGTAACATATATGGTGTTTTATTTTCACAAATCCACTTGACATTATTGTTGTGTGGGAAAAAAACATTCCAACAGATTATTCACAACAACATTCGTATATAATTAGTGACATTCTTTTCTTTTTACATTTGGGGATTTCATTTGCCTTTAGAGTTACAACTAGAATTTTTGGGAAAAGATGTTTTCCTAACTTTATTTCCTTAATTCCCCCAGAAATACCGCTTCTATTGTTGCTATAATAGGTTTACCAATGCATTACAGATTCAAATATATAAAGCAGTTCCTCTGGGTTTATTGTCCTGTTAACCACGAAAACAAAACAAAATGAGACTATGTGTTTATTTTAGATAGTTATATTGTTTGAAAGGTACATGGGCTTTTTAAATTTATTTCATAAGAATGTTACTTGGTAGAAATGTTCCATTTCATCATCAAAGTTAAGAACACAGATACAAATTGAGAAATTTTGTGTAATTATCATTTTCTTTCTCACCTGACAAAATTAATGTGGTATTAGAAAGCTGGTTTACATCTGTCAATACTAATTTGTAACAATATCAATCAATTCATTAGTTAGTAGCTGATCAGTTCCACACATATGGTAGATGCCAAAAATATAGACATTTTCTTAAATATTCAGATTAGTGAGCACCCTACTTCAAGATAAGTTGATTTCGTTGAATTTAGCATTGAGAATTTAGAGGATATTATTAAAAAACCTGACAATCTAATCTTAAGAAAGTATTTTCACTGATTTTTCTAAACCTAACATATATATAAATACCTGAGACATCTATGAGAAAAAGAGGAAGAGAACTTCTCACTGAAGTGGAGCCTGGACTGAAATAGATGCTGAGGGAGAGGCCATACTTGTTCAATGGGAACATCGTAGAATATTTTGTAAGATTTCCTGAAGAATAAAAATGAATCACCATTGAGATTATTAGAACATATTTCCTTTCCTTGCACCAGGTGGGAAATTTCTTATAGTACCTGTTCTGTAATGGTTACTAGTCCATAAATTCTTTCAATTTATAGTTTTAGTTTAGTGTTTAGTGTTTAGTTTAGTGTTTAGTTTAGTGTCCCTGAGAATGTCAAGGATCTGTTTGTATCAAAGTTTATATAAAATTGTTTCCTACAAATGAATTACTGTAAGTAGACCTTCCTACAGTGCCAATACTTATTTTGAATATCATAATAATCACATTTTGAGCAATCACTTTTTTCAAAATTGTGGGTCAATCTAGAGTTTCATTTCTTTTGTATTTCTTGTTTATATCAACAACCTATATCTAAGCACTAAATGTCTTATTTTAAAGCCAGGAAAAATGCTAGCGAAATATAAATAGAAAATTATTCAGCACTGTGTAGCATTAGAATTTATAAATATACATTATTTCTAAACTGTCACAAGAACTTCAGTAGCTAGGCAGCCTGGAGTATATTATCCCCACTTTACAAAAGTAGAAATAGGCTCAGAAAAATTAAAGACGTTTGTCCCCAAGATCACATAATAATAAATGATGGAACTGAGATGCCAACTAAAAGGGTTTTTTAAAAAGTTTTGCTCTGGGTTGTTTTGTTTTGAAGTTTAAACATTTTTCATTTAAAATCTATTTAACTAAAAATAAAGTGTCAATCATTGGTATCAGGATTGGAGCACACAGTACTGCAGACTTTAAAACCCACTGCATTCTACACCATCTGGAGGAAAAACTACAGACGGAAAAAGAAAATCTGTCCCTCTGCTTCCTTCCCTTTAGGCTGTCAACTATGAGTAGTTTTGCAAGACTTGTTTCACTTTGTTTTTTTGGACAAGGCTGAGCCACGTATTGCAAACAAAAGTCAGCCAATTACTTAACTGCTGGTTGCTGGGTGTGGTCTCCTTTCAACTTCTATAAAATCAGAAGCCCAAGGCTTCAGTTCTGCCGAGAAACTTTCAGAGAAGAATCTCTCTTTAGTTCTTTGGAAGAGGTGGGAAAAAAAGGTAAGTCTTGGTTTGCCTTTGAGTTAGTTTTGGTTGTTTTGAAAACTTTTCCCAACATGATGTTACATGTTACTGCTTCTGTAGGATTTATCACTAGTAGTGCTTAATATGTTTTGATAAATCTTTCTGTAAAATTGCGCTGTATATTTGTATTTTGGGAATCACAAATTGTAGTGTTTCGTTTCACATAATTAAGATATATGATTTTAAAAAATAATAAGTTTGCTTAGTAATTAATACTGGCTTGTTGTACTGTTGGTGAGTTACCATGGAGAAGAAGGGAAGAATGTGTTTTCCTCTTATAAGTCATGAGTTTCCAGGAGCTGTGTGCCCCACATGGAACACATGAAGTAGGGGGTGCCTGTGGGGGAGCCAGGCCAGGGTGGTTTTAAGGGAACTGTTTCCAAATAGCATGGTTGACATCCTTCATTTTCTCTTGTAAGGACAACCAAATAGATTCAGACCTGATAGTGGTATCATGCCCTTTGTAATTAACACTTTGAAATTAATGTTATTTTTACTTATGCTATGGAAATAAATAAGAGGATCTGTTAATTAATCATTTAATTTAAAGAGGGTGTGGACACCTTCTTATTTCTGTAGTCTCTGTGTCATCAGCAGACTTTTCAAGTGCTGATGTGCAAACCTAGGGCAAGGCAACAGTTTCTGAGGGCGTCAGATAAGTCACCCTTGGGAATGCCGGATGAGTCATCTGAAAGTCATTCTGAGAAGCGTCTTGATTGTTGAATGAGGTAATGGCCATAAGACTCCTTAGAAAAGTGCAGAGCAAGTTTAAAGTAGAGTTTTTACGGGTGTTGGGTATTTGCCAAGGTAAAAGATTTTGAATCATAACCATATACCTGACTATTGTGCATTGCAAATGTCCCTTCAAGAATTTTTCTCTTAGCCCATTTTGAATGTTAAATCCGATGGCTTAATTATAACTTTTCAATGCTAGCTAATTAGGACAGATGTGTTTTTCTCTTGCCTTGTTTATGTCTGAAATTATGCATAGACTTTGAAAAAGTAATATTCCCCTGTCTTCATGAATGTATTTTGGTGGCCGGAGGAGAAGGCACATTGCAAAATGATTCAAATGTGGCGAAACGCTGGTTTCATAATTCTGAAATGGCCTCTTCTCCGGAAGTTTGATACCACCCAAGCCCTGGGTGGTAACCATAGCTGGCAGCTAGCCAGCATTGGACTGATGTTGTCAAAATAGTCAGCTAGAGTCTCATGCTTATTAAATACTTTTTAAATCAGAAGATCTGCAAGCGGTGATTTCTGTATGTGACGTTAGCTTGCTGAGCTAGTTGTTCTTAATTTTCTCTAGACCCATTAATTTATGACTTACTTTAACAATTGGAGCTAAAGCAATGAACCTATTATTTTTCAATGATAAAAGCAGTTTTTGGAGTAAATGAGTTCCTCTGTCTATAAAATGGGGCAGATTTTTATCAGAAAGATCAGAACAGGTACAATTTATATAATACCTTCATGGTGCTGATTTTCTCCACTTCCATTCACTTGAGGCGAGATTTAAGTTTGGCACTTCAGAGCTAACATGCATTTTTGATACTATCTATTCCAATGGTCTTCTGTTTACAAATGAAGACCCCTAGAGAAGATAAATGTTTTCTAGAGGTCATACAATCAGTCAAAGAGAATCGAAATAGGGCTTATTTTTGTATCCTATAGTTATGGGTAGAAACATTTATTAAATTAGCATAGATTTTTTTCCCTGAATAATTAGCACTCATACACTGTTTATTCATTCAGTAATGCTTGTTAACATTCTAAATACCAGGCATTTTGCCAGGGTTTGGAGGGACAGGATGCATTGTACATCAGCATTGCCTTCATGGAAGGCTGCTGTAAACACAGCTACTCAAAGTGTTAGTGCAGAATCGTAGGGGCTGTCTTAGGGCTAAAGGCCGGGTGTTTTGGGAGAGCCCAGAAGGTCACCCAATCCAGAGCTGAACTAATGAAGGCTTTCTGGGGGACATAAAGAGGTCTGTGCTGAGTCCTCACTCAGAAGCAATAGTTAGACAAAGGGCCATGGGGGCGGAGGAGAAAACAGCATTCCGGGCAAAGGGAACACCCTATTCAAAGGCCTAGAACAAAAACGGTTATGGGACTACTTTTCATAATGTGGTTCTTCACAAGCTATGCCATTGTATAGCCTAATTGACTTCTCTCCCACGAGTAGGTGTGAAAGGAGCTTGTGAAATATATATTCGAGGAAAAAAACTGTGCCAAGACAAAGCACTGAAATACAAACTCCCTCCGGCTGTGGCAAAACTGCCACAGCGTGTGTGGATTGGCTGTGAATGCATTTGATTCTCAACTGTGAGCTGTTAGAAATAACAGTGATCTTGTCACGGTGCTTTTGCTCACTAGTTTAAAAGAATGTACAATATTTTGGAATCAAAAGGTAGGAATTTATGTACGCTTTGATGCTTGCAGCTGGTATCTAGAAAACTTCCCGAAAATAACACCATTTTCTCAGGTAGAAAACTGCAGTCATGACATTGTCCTATGCAAAGAGGAATCAGAGCCGCCACCAGGGTAGAGCTCTGACCCTTCAGCGGGCCATCAGGAAGGCAGGATAGGCCACAGAACTCGGCTTCCTCTGTCACTAATTCTGGAAGTAGCCTTTCATGAGGCTGGCAGAGATAGAAATAGAGATTTAAAAAAGCAAACTTTTCTTTTATGGTAATTTCAAACCTTCAGAAAGTTAATCAACAAATTAATGCAACAAGCCTGGTGTTCTCAAACTGTTCAGTTGGTGCTATTGATAATGTATCACTTCTGGGAATACCTTTTTCTTACATTTAGCAAACACGGACCCCTCTCTAACATCTCGGGCACACTTTTTGTGCATACTTAGCTTGTTGAATTCCTTGCTCAGTGAGATGGAGAGAGCTTTCTTATGACACATGAATATACCAAAAAAATGTTCATGTCTAGAAAGCTACCCATTTATCCACTGATAAATGAGATTGGTAGGCAGTGTGAGAGTACAAACAATTCATTAACCAGAAGAAATCTGGAATATTGTTAATTCCCATGTAGGTCAGCTTATGGCCAACTTCCTCTCCAAATGAGCTGATGTTAAGGGCTGAGATAAACTTGGTTTCAGAACTATTTAGTAGCCAGATTAAATATATATATTGAACCAAGGTAAGTTATTAAAATAAACCCTTAAATACTTAGCATAAGTTCTAAACATTGTAACTCAAAAAAAGACAGAAGAAAAGGAAATCTTTTGTGAACTCATAGACTTATTTAAATTATTTTTCGATTGTACAAGCCTATTTTCTGGACCAGACCCTTCTTCGAATAATAATACTGTCTGACATTTGTGTAACATTTGGCAGTTAGTAAAACCCTTTTGCGTGCATCATATATTTACAATTAAGCAAGTGCCACTCCAAATGACTGAATGTGTTCTGTCAAGTACAAAATGCTGGTTTTCATGTGGAAGGTAGATACTGAACAGACAGAATGGTTTGACAGCAGTTTTGGGGCAAAATATTTTGCTTTGGAATTTCGAAGGAGTGTCGTAACTGCTGAGAGTTTCTGTTAAAACATGCAGTTCACTTTGGGCATTTAACTAACAGTACCTGACAATTCCTAAAATTCCTTTAGAGCAGTTTCTGACATCTGGCAAAAACTCTTGTTTCTTTAAGATTTGTTAAAAGCTAGTGAATCTAATTTGGCTTAGTTGAGATCCCCTTTTCCTCTGATTGCTTCTCCGAGATACATTCCACCTGGGCTGCTTTTCTCTTCCAGGCCACACCAACGGCTTCAGACTGAAGTCTAGGTGCTCAGGCTGTGTTCCAAAGCTGTCTCCTCTGCGGACACTGTTATGACAAATAAATTATTCAATTGCTCTGTTTTTTCATTTTTGTGTTATGTAATTAATAGATGATAACATTTTCTAAGGCTTTCTCAAATTTATTTTTTAAGAAAGTGATGCCTATGTCAGGATTTTCTTAGAAGTGAAAAAAATAGGTGAGGTATGGGAAAGTTCTCATGAAATTTTTTTGAAGTTATGAGTCTCATTTTTGAAATTATATTTGACCTAATTCTTAATCCTTTATCTCTTTCAAAGTTTTTATTTTCTAATTGAAAAGAGTGGAGATACTTGAACACATATTTCTATAACTGTGGAAAAGTACTTTTTCGAGGATTCATGAGTGATCACATTGCCCATTTTGAGAATTCCACTTCATAAAAGGCATGGATGAGATGATAAAGATGGAAATTTCAAATACTTGAAACCTTGCCAAAATTGCTAGAGATTTTGGATGTGCCAATTAAGCAATAGAAAAATGAAATTCTCTGCATGCCAATGGCAATTACACCCAATTATGTCTGCAATAGGAAGTAAAACCTTGTGCAAAATTGTACATCATGACTTTACCTTAGGAAACAACTTTAAACTTTTCAGTTGCTGGGGTTGGAAGAGATGAAATAAGTGTACAATGTATTAGTTCTTTTCACAGATGACAGAATAGTAGTAGTTTGGACTATCCGCATAATAATTAAGTAGAGAAAGTTTCTGCTTTAGATAGTATTTCCCTCCTGTATTTAATCTTATTACCTGCAATTGCTGTTATTTTTCAGCAGGTATGGATTGAAATACATTGTCTGAACAAGCTGTAAAAAATCTGGTTACAGGTTTCACTTCTCATGAGTCTTTTAGCTTCCCGTCAAAATCTGAAATGGGCTAGATTATCCTTCCATTTTCCCCCAGTTGTATTCATGAGAAGAGTCTCCAGAGGGGAAAACGAGAGGATCTGGAGAGATAATCAGTCTAGATGTTGAGCATAGGCTCCTAAAAACACACCCTGAGACAGAAAGGATCACTGGCAGCTTCTTTTGTACATAACACACTTCAGGTTTCCCAAAATATACATGGTTGATTCCGTAAAATCACTCCTGAACTATGGTAGCAAATCAAGAAATTTCCTTTAACATAGAGTTTACCAAAAAAAGGGAAGCCATATTGCAATTGTACCCTAATGCTTCCTGTTGGGGCCAAGCACCTGCTATAAAATAATCCATTTACCAGTTTTTTGTGTTGGGTGGAAAAACATGTAGGCCTGGTATTTTGAACAGCTCAGATAGGAAGAAATGGGAGCACTCTAAGTGCTAAAATAATTTTGTACCAAGGAATGAAAAAAGATACTGAATTATTTGGTGGGGAAACAGCACCTGGATCTCTTTTTATGAATAGAGTTTTAAGTCTAAATCAACTCCTGCAGATTGTCTCAGATTACTTTACCTTACAAATGTAAATATTATGCTTTTTTTTTGTTTCTGATTCCAATCTATGGATCCTACGTAGATTCTCTAGTGGCTTTACTAAATATTTCTAATCTTCCATCTTGCCCTCTCTTAGGCATTCTCTGTGATAGAGGATGGGTACTATTTTTGGCATATAAATGGAATCATATTGCTTTCTTTTTAAAAATTTACTAATGTTTTCCCAAAGCTTTAGTCGGGGACACATTTAAACTTCTAGGTTGGAGCTTCTGTCAACACTTTGTGTTCCAGTGAACTTCTTTCAGCTCCCCAAATATGAAGTGTCCCTTTGTTTTGTTCTAACTTTTCTGCCTGGTTAATCCGGATTCATTTCAAGAGAGGCTCAGATCAGCCAGAATCTCCTTTAAAAAGTTTCCTTAGCTTTTGTGTTTTCCCACCGAGAGCACACATGAACTTATGTTCATGGGAGCAAGGGAGGAGGTTTTGATGTTTTTTGCACCCCTCAGTGCTTGGCATATAGTAAATGATCTGTAAATTTGGAGCAGTGAAGTGAATCACCAGCTTCTCTCTTCAGCCTATATGCTTTGTAGTAGTCATCTGATCCCTGAAAGTCCGGACTGAACATGCCAAAGAAAGATCCAGATTTCTGAGTGGAGGCTCTAGGTTTCTGTTCAAGGGTAAGACTCTCCTTTTAAAAAGACTTACATCCAGCATTTTATTATGCTTCTAAGAGTAACATCCTGGAAAGTAAATTCAAGGCTACTCTATGTCTTGTGTATGTGAAGGAATGGAGTGGTGTATATGTGTGGTGGATTTATGGTTTGTAAAAGCATCTGTTTTCTTTCCAGAAACTCCTTTAAAAATGGCAATGGTAAATGAATTCCTCAAGCAGGCCTGGTTTATTGAAAATGAAGAGCAGGAATATATCGTAAGTCAAATGATAATAAAATAACTTGGTTAAATATTAAAAGAGAAATTAGTAGGAGTGAATGGACATTAATTTTTTTTCTCTCTCATCCACAGAATACTGTGAAAGGATCCAAAGGTGGTCCTGGGTCTGCAGTGAGCCCCTATCCCAGCTTCAATCCATCCTCGGATGTTGCCGCCCTGCAGAAAGCAATAATGGTTAAAGGTGATCACATCTTTCCCAGACAATCCCCTCCTGCACGTTTCAGAATGGCTGTTTGAATGGCTATTGAAAAACAGTCATGGGCAGTGGAAAAAGTCTGTTTCATCTTGAAGATAAAAGGACTTTTTGTCCGACAAAGCTATATATCTTTTCTTATCATTTAAAAAATTTTGGTTGACTTTGTAGACTCTCTGCTTCTACAACAGCTCATTTCTACCATAAACTCAATGCTGAAACCAATACCTCTGCTCACATTTCAGGTTTGAACTAAGATCAAACACTCTGACACTGAGGTCCTGGGACAGTTTCCTCTTCCTTTTGCATTCAAATAGGAAGAGTGTCATCCCAAGCACTTCCCTTTGATATGTACTGTTGCATCTATGTAATTCATATTTCTTGGTTTGTTAAGGACTTCATTCAGAACATCTTGATAATGAATCATTTAATGTCAGTTACTGATGAAGAAAAAAGTTGATTTTAAGTGGCAAGCTGCTGCCCTGACCAGATAGCTCAGTTGGTTAGAGTGTCTTCCTAACACACCAAGGTTGTAGGGTTCGATCTTCAGACAGGGCACATAAAAGAAAAAACCACAAAATGCATAACTAAATGGAACAACAAAAATCAATGTCTCTCCCTCTCTCTCTTTCTCTCTCTTAAATCAATAAATTAAATAAATAAAATACAAGGCAAGCCACCCTTTATTTCCAGGTGTGGATGAAGCAACCATCATCGACATTCTAACTAAGAGAAACAATGCGCAGCGTCAGCAGATCAAAGCAGCTTACCTCCAGGAGACCGGAAAGGTGGGTTGGAGTGGGAAATTTAGATGTTTAGTTTTAGATGTATTTGTATTAAATATGGATTTCCAAGCATGGTTACTTAGTTCTTTCAGTTTCTAACACCATTTTCCCATTACAAGTAAGACTGGGATTGCAGTATTTATCCACTTGGTTTCAATCAAATCAGTTCTGGCAAGTTTACTGATTTCATACATTGGTTGTATTGGTGTAAATTCTTGGTAGATGTGGTGTTCTCTATTGAGATGTCTTTGATTTCAACATAACAAATATCGAGATTATTATTGGCAATAAGGAATGTGTTCTGATTGAAACATGTTCTGATTGAAATGTGTCTTCTGCTAAAATTTCAAATGAGTTTTTGAATTTAAAGTTTATATATATATAAACTTCACATTTATATATATTTGTGTGTGTATGTATATATATATGTGTATATGCATATGTATATGTGTATATATATACTTCTGCAATTGACATAAGAAATGTCAGAACCTGTAGGGAATTTTTATTAGTTTATCTGAACCAAACTAACAACAATTACCAGGAAGCAAAATCTCAACAGTTTTGCAGCTTATTTTATATTAGAATTGAAGAAGAAGGTATAAGGAGGGTTACATGAAATTCAGTGGTTTAAGGGGGCAGAAGAAGGCAAAACAGGGAAATCTCTGGGACTGGATAAAAAGTAGAATGAAGAGACAGACCTCTTTTTCACTGGTGGGCAGAGAATAGTTAACTCACATTTACAGCACATAGAGATGTTATGCTGGGGAATGAGATAACTATGAGGGGTCCCGTGATCTAGTGCTCTGTGCGGGGAGGTTGTGCCCTGAGGGGTCTGGAAGAGGAGATTATTGTGACATTTCCTAGGTATGTTATCTTAGATGCAAAAGTCATTACACAGGCTACTTTAGGTCAAGACTGACCTTAGTCCAGGAAGTTAAAGCCTAGGTCCTGACTACCTGCCCTGACCTGTTGGTAGTTAGGAATTCTTATGTTCGGACCACCCTATGTGCTTACTTTCTGCCTCTGAGTGTGTAGGGCTGTCTATGCAGGCCTCACCTGAACTTATCAGGTTTAGTATGTGGCCTTTTTTTTTGGTCTACATTACTTTAAAAGTAAGCTTTATTTCTTTTTCATACCAAATATGGTTAGTGGTTTTTTAAAAATACAATGAAAAAACTATGTCAATGTCTGATAAGAGTGCTATTTGAACAGTACAAACCTCAAAGTTTGGAGAAATTGTTAATACATTATGTATTTTTTCAGTATTCTTACCATTGTTTTTATTAATAGACAACCCTGTGGTTTGAGCTTTGTGGCTTCTCCCCCTTATAAAATATTGAGAACCCTGTTCTTGAAGAAGTTATCAATGAATTCAGGCAAATATTCTAATTACTCTAAAAGATAAAGATAACGTTCTAACTATCTGGTCCCTTTTATATGCAAAAGGAGCAGCTCTAAAGATGGTTGGGTTTAGGAATCAGCAATAAGATTATCTAAAGGTCAGGTAACCCTGCAGTGCTGTGTAAGCTAGCGTGTTAATTATTATGAGTTCTGATTCTACTTTCTTTGTTATAGCCCTTGGATGAAACTCTGAGAAAAGCCCTTACAGGTCACCTCGAGGAGGTCGTTTTGGCTCTATTAAAAACTCCAGCCCAGTTTGATGCTGATGAGCTCCGTGCTGCCATGAAGGTAAATCACCTGATTTAAGCAAAACTCTTTTATTGAAAAGAATGTGTAGGTCAAGTCCACTAGTATCCTCAACGTCTAGTACAGGATAAGACTGTCCCGTCTAGTACTGCCAATTAATGGGAATAAGATGCATGAATAAGTTAATTAATGAATGTTGGCATTCATAGCTGTGTTATTTCTGCCTTCATCAACGTGTCACAACATCTCACTTTTTAAAAAATAGTTTATTATTTTATTTTTTAAAGATTTTATTTATTTATTTTTGGAGGGCAAGGGAGGGAGAAAGAGCGGGAGAGAAACATCAATGTGTGGTTGCTTCTCTTGTGCTCCCTACTGGGAACCTGGCCTGCAACCCAGGCACGTGCCCTGACTGGGAATTGAGCCAGCCACCCTTTGCCTTGCAGACTGACTCAATCCACTGAGCCACACCGGCCAGGACATATATCTCATATATCTCAGGGCATGTATCTGTATCTTTGTTAAAAATATTGGCTTTAAACCCATTTTGTTTCTAGAGTAATATACTAATAGAGCTAAGTGTAGTTACTAAATATTGTGGGAAATTTACTAAATGCCAGATTCACACGAATGTTGGGACACATAAACTAGTTAATGCTCTCAGAAAAATATTTTCCTACATTTCTTCTTTTCTTCTCTTTCAATCCAGGGTCTTGGAACTGATGAAGACACTCTGAATGAAATTTTGGCCTCAAGAACTAACAGAGAAATCAGAGAAATTAACAGAGTCTACAGAGATGGTAAGTTCTAATGTCCAGCAGCCCAAGTGCCTTAGTTGACAAAGGAAATCTGATATGCTTTTCTTAAAATTGAATGTGAATTTAATTATGGGGGCTTTGGAAACTCTGCATTCTAAAATATTTCTTTATTGTTTGGCACGAGTCTACTGTAATCACACACTGTTACCATATAGCATTCAAGCTGCTAATATGCTGATAAGGGAGATGATGTCCAACCCTCATCAATTTGTCCTTCAATCAAAAATGTCTAAGGCAAATGGCCATGGTGTTATTGTAATGGAAAACTCAATTCAAGGCATTGAATTCAAAGAATTTTCTAAAAATATTTTCTAAAAACATGTTCTATTAAACTGAGATTTATTTCATTAAAAAATTCTGTTGCTTTTATTTTATAAAGATAAAAAATAAAAAGCTTCCAAAACAAACAAAAAACACTCTCCATTTGTCCTTGAAAAACTAAAGAGCTAGGTGCTTATAATCCTATGATGGAAACTTTTACTATTATGAAATTTGCCATTATGAACATAAATGACTCACTTATTCTTTACCTCTAGTTGGATCCATAGGGATGAAAGGCCAGCCGTGGTTCATTTTATCTATTCAGTGAAATATCTCATTTAAGTGACATGCTCAACACTGTAAAGCGGCTGTTAGTGGGTCCGAGCAGCGCTGGGTCTTTCACTGTGGTTCTTTTCTAGTTTCCCAAGCAGATATGTGGCTCCACAGGGGGCCTTTCTGCTTGATTTTCATCCCAAGCACAGAGAATAAAACATCCCTTGCATATTGTTTTCAGAGCAATTTAATACAAGAATCAGAGTAAAGAAGCTTTCAACCTCATTTTCTGCACTTATTACCAGTATTTATCTTAGATCTGTTTATGAATGATAATAATTGAGAGGGGACTTATTTTTAGTGTTTTGTTCAATAAAACATAATTTGTGGAGGTAAATATCCATATTTCCCCATTCTACCCAAGATACAGTCCAATGATAGTTTATTAAATTGCCCCATCTTCCAATTAATTATAAATTTGGTTAATTTTTTCCTAATAGAGCATTATTTTGCATAGTTAAGTAAGCGTATTTACAGAAATAAAATGTTAAATTTATATATGCATATGTATGTACACACATAATTAAATTATATTACATATATATGATTTTTTAAAGTAAATAAATAATCTGTGTTTAAACAAATACCTCTGGTTTGTTCTTATACATAAGTGTTCATCTATTCATCACCTTGCTGAAATTCTGGCATGTTTATTCAGAATTAGTTATTTAATACTTATGTTATATTCATATTATATTAACAAAAGTTGTATGAATGTAGGTTTTTATTCACAGTATTATGTAAATTGCTTTTATTGCCCTAGAGGATACAAATTTGATGATCTAAAGTTTTACTTGCTTCAATATCACTATTTTTATTTTAAAAAGATAATATTTTGAAATGTATTTCATAAGTCATTGAACATCTGACATTACAAATTTTAAGCCAATGCATATAGAAATATCAGATATTATAATTATCACTATTATTTATCATTAATTTACTGAAAAGATATACTTCTCTTATTTTTCAGAATTGAAGAGAGATCTGGCTAAGGACATCACCTCAGATACTTCTGGAGATTATCAAAAGGCTTTGCTCTTTCTTGCTAAGGTAAAACTCAGATGGTTCAGAAAATGCCTCTTCTCTTATGAAGAGTAAGATTTTAAATTTCCTCTCACTCAAGAAATGAGCAATTAACTCTTTCTCAAAGAATATTACTTACTTGATTTTAAGTCAGTTAAGCAAATCATGTGGTCACATAGTAGAAAACAACTTACCAAGACGATGGGATTTTTTTTCAGGGTGACAGAGATGAAGATCTCAGCGTAAATGAAGCCTTGGTTGATTCAGATGCCAGGGTAAGCAATCCTCCTCAATCACCTTCCTACCTCTGACAGTCCTACCTCCGGTGAGGTTACCACTGGATGACCACATGCAGGGAAGTCTAAAATGCTTCAAGAGGCCAGGGACACCTATTGTTTCTTCTATGAATGTTGTGCACTATTCTGTTCTTGAGCAGTCTAAGACAAAACTGTAGTCTTGTTGTTTTCTATAGATCCATAATCTACACATTATTCACAAGGTTGAGAGGATTAAGAGAGAACAATGAGAATTTGATTTGTAATCACTAAGAATTGTTATGTTGAGAAAACTCTGATTTTTTATTTTACTAGGAAGGGAAATGTATTTTTTATTAAGTCAAGTGAAAAGAGTAAGCACATTTAACATTCTTTTAACAGAGAACATTGGAATAGTTTGTTTATAAAAGTTTATGTTGTAAAAGTACTATGACAATGATATTATGATTATAGAAAAATTATAATAACATTTATATACTTTTAAGTATATTTTTATATAATGTCAGTGAGTTTGCTGGTTATTAATACACCAATCCACTGGTAACATTAGAAAAAGTGTGCCATTTTGGGTCAGGAATTTCTGTTCAGAAAAAGATTATTTTCATATGCCTTCCTTTTGGAATAGCATCTTTCTATAAATTCATCACACTGAGTCAGTAAGAATAGAAACTTATTTCTCCATCCCCACTCTCTTCACTGTAACAGTACATTTTCTGTGTTATCTTGCACATAAAATAGGCATTCATTAACTTTTTTGCTGAATAAACACATATATATCAAATAAGTTTGCTTAAAAAGTCTAAAATAAATTCTTATGTCCATTGGAAGTTTCATTGTTTTAATAGAAATTAGGCAAACATACAAAAAAGTATTTGAATAATTGTCCATAAAAAAATGTCTTATTTGCTTGTGACATTTCTGAATCTGCTTCTCATGTGAAGACTATCAGAGCTCTTAGATGTATATTTATGGCAGCTACATGGATTAGTGTCACTGAAGAGGATGTTAGCAATTAAGGTTTCAAAGTTAACAGACCAACTTGTGACAATAAGGAGGGGATTATGTTTTTCACTTAGAAAAGAGGAAAATCTATACTTTAATAAAGTTAAATTGTTTATTTAAGATTACAGTGTTATTAAGTTGCAGAGTCAAAATTTAAATCTAGAAATTCTAACATCAAAATTCAAGACATAGGTTATGGTTGAGTTATTGATTTTTTAATACCATTTGTTAATAAGTACTTGAACAATTAAAAGAAAATCAGAAAGGCCCTTGGAGTTGTTTTAGTACAGAATATATTCTTAAAGCCATTGAATTCATCAAACATTTGTTTTTCAAAGATGTATTCAGTCTCTAATGTTTGCCAGGTACTTTGAGTGGCACTGTGGAAGATACTTGACAAACAAAATAAAGTCCCTATCTTTAAGGAACTTTGGGTCTTAGCATTGTCTACTCTGATCCTATTGGATACCAAGCAGCTGCCTAGGAAAGCTTTGAAGAAATCTAACATTCTTGTGCAGACATCAAGTCAGCAGGTAATCAAGTGTTTATTTTCGTTTCTTGACAGGCATTGTATGAAGCAGGAGAAAAGAGAAAAGGGGTCGATGTGAACGTGTTCCACACCATTCTTACCACCAGAGGCTACCCCCACCTTCGCAGAGGTGAGGAGACAAAAGTGTGTCCTGGAACTTGTTCATAGAAGATGCAATTTTTTAAGATAAATAAGAGAAAGGAAAGAGAACAGTCTTAATCAGCAGCATCACTTCTACACCAAATGAATATCACAGAGTGCCCCTGGCCCCTTAATAATCCTTGTGCATTTGTTCAACCTTGTGTAATGATCATTTTATACTATTTGAAACATCTTTTTGTGACTTTGGTATGTAGAACATTATTTCATTATTTTTACTATTTCTACTCCCCCCAAATATTTGGAGCAGATGTGACAAAATCTACACATACAACAGGACAAAGGAAATTATGATGAAGAGAAACAAACAACTCAGGACTAAGTGAAAAAGTGTATTTAGATGCTCCAGAAACAAACAAAAAGGAGTTCTTGCCTTTGAGGGCAAGATTTAGCTCTGAGCAGCTAGAAGCCATAGAAAATGAAAAGTCATGATGATTTTAAGACACAGTTCATTATCTTATAATAACATCCTGATTTCTAATGTTAAAATTAAGAGAAACTTAAAGCACAGATTTTTATATAAGGGAAGATCTATTTGCTATGGCCCTTAGCTCCAATGTGCCAGGTGTTATGATTGTCAATCATACGCCATTTCTAATAAATGTCAACACTTGCAAAAACTTCCCCAAAATATACAAGAGTGCCAGAGTAGCGATGTGAGCTACATTGCTAGGGGAAAATAAAGTTTCTGAGATATGCTCAGTTGATTAAGTAGTTTTAAAATTAGTGTTCTGAAGTTCAGGCATCCCAACGAGTTCTTTGAGTCAGTTCCCCGACTTTACTAATGTTTGCTAAAGAATAAGTTGCATTCTGCACGTCTCAGTTTAAATGTCATATTCAGTGTTTCAGAGATACACCAAGTACAGTCAGCACGACATGAACAAAGTTCTGGAACTGGAGATGAAAGGTGACATCGAGAAATGCTTCGTAACAATCGGTATGTAGTCCCAGAGAGAGAAGAATTTTCTATATGAAAATTGCATCATCATTGCTGTCCCATTATTTAAAAAACAAAATAGAACAAGACAAAAAACAAAACTCAGATATAGTTTATCTATGCTTCAGACAGAGGCAGCATGTAAGATAATGGCAATGTAAGATAACTAGCTAAATGACCTTAACTAGATAGCATTTCCTTTTTAAACAAGGTAGGCAGGTGGAAAATGCTTTCTCTGCCCCTACTTATGCCAAGTGATGCACCAGGCTGGACATAGCATAGGGGACAGTCAGCATGGTCATTAAGAACATGGGATTTGGAATGAAAGACAGAATCAAATCCTGGTCTGTCACTTGACAATTGAATAATTTTAGGCAACACCAGAGAATTTGATTCAGTAGTTCTCTGCTAGCTTCTGACAATGCCTTTAAAATGAAAAGATATCAAAGCTCTCTTACATTATTCAGATGCCCAGTTCGGGCTGGGAACCTGCACTCTAAGGCAATGCTTCTCAAATGATAATGCGCATGTGGAACCCTTGGAAATTTTGTTAAAATGCAGCTCTGATTTTACTAGGTAGGATGTGGAGCCTGGGATTCTGCATTTCTAACTAGCCCCCAGCTAATGCCCATTTTTTTGTCCATGGATCACACTTTGAGTAGCAAACTGGAGAAGCTTACTAATTGATACACCTGTTAGTGTTGAATTTGGCAATTGCCTTTTACAACCTGTGCTATCGCACTTAATTTTTTTTCTTACTACAACATGAAAAATGTATTATATGCCAACATGGCCTTTAATACCAACTGATTTCCCTATTTCCAAGAAGAGTACCCTCAGGGTAGAATGAACTGTGGAAGCTGCTACTGTTTGTATTTAAGATAAAAGGAGATAGGTGTTGGTGTCTGGGGAAAGAACATTCAAAACCACCATCTTATACATCAAATATCCCATACTGAGAAGGGGGGGTGGGAAATGGGTGGAAAATAGAATCTTGTTTGCCAAACTCTAAATCTCCTATTTCTTTCATATGCATTTTTCTTCCTTTGTGGTAAATATATCAACTAAAATGTGTCTCTCTTGCAGCGAAGTGTGCCACAAGCAAACCAATGTTCTTCGCTGAGAAGCTTCATCAGGCCATGAAGGTAAGATTCTGCTTACATAATTTGTTTAGGGAAAGATTATTGTCAGTGGGGAGACCATAAAGCCTCAGATTGTTTGAGAATTATACAAATATTAATACTGGGTTGGCCAAAATGTTCATTTGTTTTCTCCATCAGATGGCTCTCACTGCACTTAGTTGTCTTTTACTTCATTCAAAACAATTTTGTTAAATTGTATTGTGACATCTGTCGTATCAGTGCACATTTAAAAAAAATCCCACCAAAATCGGTGAATTTTTGTGTAGCCATTTTAATATTGAAGATGGAAGAAAATAAGCAATGTTTTTGGCATATTATGCTTTATTATTTCGAGAAAGGCAAATGAAACACAAAGAGATTTGTGCAGTGTCTGGAGAAGGTGCTGTGATCTATCGAATGTGTCAGAAGTGATTTGTGAAGTTTCATGCTGGAGATTTCTCTCTGGAGATGCTCCATGGTCAGGTAGACCAGCTGAAGTTGATAGCGATAAAATTGAGACATTAATTGAGAACAATCAACATTCCACCACATGGGAAATAGCTGACATACTCAAAATATCCACATCAATAAAGTTATTAGTGAAAATGAAAAATATATCTTTTATTTTATGCAGAAAAAACATATGGATTTTTTGGCCATCCCAATATTTTCCCATTAAAAGAATCACTGTTTCATTCAATGCAAGAGGCTAGTACACTTCCTTATTAGAACAAAATGATTAGATTTGTTATATTTTTATAGCCAAGATGGTAAGGTGAGCTTGTAGGTAATTTGTGTTACTCATGATTTACATAAAACCTGAGTCAGCACAGGAAGGGTGGCATAATTTCTCTTTAAATGTGTGATTTTGGTAACCTGCTTCTGCTAAGGTTGTAAGTTTCACTATCTCCCCCTTTTAAAGTTTCATTTGTGTTTTATTATTCTGTCTTCCATGCCATGCATTAATATATCATTCTAAGCTTGTGAAATGTTCCAAGACTAGTGAACTGGAAGGTGTTATTAAGCTATATTGAGATACACTTCAACCAATTTAACTTTATCCTCTAGCTCTCATTGTATATTATACACCTGTATACTTGTACTGTGAAGGTTAGGAAGTTGTCTTTTTTATTCCCTTAGCAACTCCAAAATAAGGAAGTCTTTAGAGAGAGATATATCTATTCAATTAAGAGGAAAGAGTCTTTATGAAATGATAGGCATTGTGCTATTATGTAGTAGGCAGTACAGTCCCTTAACCCATGTCTGCTCTTATTTAATGGACTAATTCAAGGGGTAATGATGAATACTTAGTAATGTCAAAGAGTAGAAGAGTGTCCAGTATCCCAGACTTTGGATATCAGTGTAGCCTTGTTCTCAGCTAAACTAAGACCTGTGAGTGAACAGGAACTTACCTGATGAGAGCAGGGGCAGAAGAGATGGAGGAATAAAGGAAGGTTGAGAAGACTCTTGAAGGATTTTAAATAGATGAATTAGGTGATCAGATTTACAACTTAGATAGTTCACTTTATTAGTAATTATTGCATAGAGGAAGGAAAAACTGGATGGTGGAAAGCCAAGTTGGAGATTGTAAAATCTCTTAACATACCACCGATATAGCAACTGGGTTCTTGACATTTTATTACCACCCATGTAAAGTGCATCTGTGTGTGTGTGTGTGTGTGTGTGTGTGTGTGTGTGTGTGTGTATTTTAATGTAGAGATATTTTCTCTATAGAGGCTCTATTGGTGGACAAAAAAGCTTCACATTCAGACCCGTATCCTGCTTTATTAAGAGTACACTCTGAATATGAGACACTTAACCCTCATTTTTTTTTTGGACAGGGTTTGGGAACACGTCATAAGACGTTGATCAGGATCATGGTTTCCCGTTCTGAAATTGACATGAATGATATCAAAGCGTGCTATCAGAAGCTGTATGGCATCTCCCTCTGCCAGGCCATCCTGGTATGTTGTGATTTTCATTATGCTACCCTCCATAAATAATAATTCTTTTTGCAACTTAAAGGGAAGCCGTTCTCTTTAAAGGGAAAGGCTGACTTACTACATCTATCAATTTCATATGTAAAATTAATTTGTTATATTAGGATATATAATTTAGAAGTAAATTTTACTTTCACTGGTAAAATCTACTAGTCAGTTCTGTACTGAAAAAATACTCAAATTATTCAGCAGTCATAGAAACATTAAGTTTCTCATACATAATTTTAGCAACCAAAATATTTTTACTAGGAAGATACAGTAACTTGTTTTGTACTAAATATTGATCAGCAGGTTAAACACTTATTAGTCTAAGTATTTTCTTAATTTTGTCATGTAAAAGAGATAAAATGCATGTTCATGTGATCTTATTATAATGTTAAGAAATAAAAATAAAGTCAAGTCAGGGTTTTAAGGTTATCGAAAGATAGGTGACTATCTCAAAGCAATTTGTTCTTTATAATGAGTAACTAAAATCTATTGAGGAAATCACAAGTTTCTACCTTTCTCTGGCAAGTGAGTCAGATGTTCCTCAGGAATGCTGTGCCCTCCTCACTCGACTCTGCGTGGCATCTCATTCTTGGACGCATAACACAGTCAACTCAGAGAAGTTTACGATCTGAATTTTGACGGGTGTTACTCTTCTATAGTAATCAATATACAAATATCAGTTATCTGCCATATGAATTATATTATTTAATTAAATAGATAATATTCTTATCAAAAATCCTAGATACTTGACATACTGTGATGTATGTTCTACAACTCTTAAGCCCATTGATGTAATAATTATTCTATAATTTAAAAATACTTTATATTGATTGTGGTTTCAGGTAGCATTAAATATCTCTGTTTTTAATCAACAGGATGAAACCAAAGGAGATTACGAAAAAATCCTGGTGGCCCTCTGTGGAGGACAGTAACTATTCCTGTGATGATGTCAAGCTTTTTGATCAGGAGATTTTTTAAGTCATATCTTCTCATGCCATATTATAGATTTCAATAGGAAAGTTGAAAGCAGGGGTAGTCTAGCTAACTGCTTTCTGAAAACTGTAGCCTATAAGTCATTTTTGTATCACAACTCTGTATAACAGAGATAAGCTTTAAAAATATATGTTTACCTTAAACTGTAAAACCCCATAAATAGGTTGCTCTGGTAATATTACCTAAGAAATATGTTTATGTAACAGAAAATAAAATGATTTTACAGGACTCTTGGTATGTTACTGGTTTTCTCTTCTGATTTTCTTCTGTGTGTAATGCAGTAATTTAATTTGCTATCGAGGGACAGGAGATGAAAGGCTAAATTATAATCGTTTAATGAAATAGATATTATATATTAAATTAAAGAAAATAAAGAGTTAGAAAATAGACTCCTTACATTTTATTATTTTGGTACAGATTATTGAGAGGGTTGCTGTCTAATAATGGACTTATTGCCTTAGCATTATAACAATTTGACATTCTGCTGTGTTTTGTGAATCAGTATAAAGGCAAAATGGCAACAGCAATAAAAATTTCTCACTTTTTAAAAATGATTGCACATTTAGTTTCTTAAGAAAATGTCAACATGTTTTCCAGAGAGGCTATACCATTTTACTTCATTCACAATAAGCATACAAGTGAGCTACTTTCTCCACAATGTCACCAGCATTTATTATTGTTGCTATTTTGTAGTTTGCCACTGTTTTTTATTGTTGAGTTTTGAGAATTCTTCCTACATCCTAGATACTAGTGCTGTGTCAAATATGTGGTTTTCAACATTTTCTCTCAGTATGTAGCATGTCAGAGCCAGCATATTAAATTTTAATGAGGTCCAAGGTTTCCATATTTTCTTTTATTGATTGGGCCTTTGGTGTCCTATCTACAGACTCCTTACCTAATCATAGTTCCTGAAAATTTTTCTCTGGTTTATTTTCCTAAAAACTTTATAGTTTTCCATTTTACCTTTAGGTTGTAATCCATTTGAACTAATTCTTTGTGTAAAGTGTGACACTTAAGTCATAGTTCTTTCATTATTGTTGTTTTTGGCTTATGGATGTCCAATTGCTCTTGCACCACTTGTTGAATGGGCTGTCCTTCCTACATTGAATTGCTTCTGCACTTTTGTCCAAAAAAATCAGCTATTTTCCTCTGCAAGTATTCTGACCACATAGGTAGCAGTCGAATTCGTTCATCTTGACAGTGTTCAGTTGGGGACTAGAATTTCTGGCTATCTTCAGCTGCACCCACTTGTAAGTTCATTTGCCTTGATCACTGCCCTCTACTTTCTTCCACATCCCCCTGTTCCATGCAGCCTATGGAAGAATGATGATGACTTGACCCATACATAGTACATGAGCCAAAGAGGCTGGCAGATACACTGCTTATTATGGTCATATATTTTTTAGTTCTTTTGTTGTTACATGAGATACCTCCTTCGTGGGCTTGTTTGAGAAGAAGCATGTGAGTGGTCACTCAGAAGGACCCTGGGGTTGGAACATCCAGACAAGAGGGATTTATCAATAAATTTTTATCATTGCTATTCCAAAAGTGGGGTCAAGGTGGTGCAAATATCTCTGCCAGTCAACATTGCAGTCATGCCTCTTTTTTCTCAATTAATTTCTTTGTTAAACTGCCAATGTGAGTGAGTCTCTCTGCTGTCCTTTCCATCCCTGTGAATGGTCCGTTCTTTTCTGTTCTCCTGTGGAAGGAGGCTTCTGAAGACTTCACCATAAAGGCTCTCCTGGGAGCCCAAGGGAGGACATGGGAGCAGATGGGACATCTGAAGGAGGTATTCCTTCTACTTCTTCCCTGATTCTACAGATTTGTCAGCATTCATGTTTCTACAAATGTAATTTCTTGTCAGTGGTTCCAGCTCTCAATGCTTTTTTCTATCCTTTGCTCCTTGGTCCCTAGGATTCCTGCTGCTACTGTTGCTTGGGTGCTACAACGTTCTATGTTGGTTCCTTTAACCAGCTCACACCTCCTATATAAGTCTCTTGATTTAGGGGTCCCCAACCCTTGGGCCACTGATCAGTTCCAGACTCTGGCCTGTTAGGAACCGAGCCGCACAGCGGAAGGTGAGCAGCAGGTGAGCGAGTGATGCTCCATCAGTATTTACAGCCGCTTCCCATCGCCTGAATTACCTGAGCTCCACCTGTCGTATCAGTGGTGGCATTAGATTCTCATAGGAGCACCGTACCGTGAACTACCCATGCCAGGGATCTAGGTTGCCCACTCCATATGAGAATATAATACTTGATGATCTGAGGTGGAGCTGAGGCAGTGTTGCTAGCGCTGAGCAGCGGCTGCGCATACAGATGATCATGAGCAGAAGGGTTTGACTGCACAGAGACCATAATAAATCAGTTACCTACAGCCTCATGTCAATCCCCATCAGTAAGTGGCAAGGGTCAATTAAGCTGCATCTGGTGGTGGGCTATACAGTGGTAAGGGAGTTAATGTACTTTAATTAAACAGCTGCATCTGGTGACAGGCTTTAAGTCAGAATCTGACACTTATTTTAGTCCATGTGTGGCCCACCCATTATTTTATTTACCACCTCTGTCCACACCTCTTTCCCTGACTGCTCACTTGTCTCAGTCACGGTTTTGGGAAGCCCACATGCTAGCCCTGGCAAGTGGAGAGTTGTATAATTATTTCATTACGTATACAATGTAATAATAATAATAGAAAGAAAATGCACAATAAAGGTAGTGTACTTGAATTATCCTGAAATCCACCGCCCCTCCCCTCAGTCTGGAAAAATCATGTTCCACAAAACCAGTCTCTGGTGCCAAAAAGGTTGGGGACCACTGCCTTGATTAAAACTATCATCAAAACTTTCATCTTGGTGTGCCAAGATTTTTTTTTGCTAAAACCCTGTCTGATAATAATTTGAAAAAGTGCTAAACTACTTATTTTATCCAAAACTACTTGAGAGACTCCTAACTAAATCTCAGACACTGGGATAAATAAGTGGATACTCAATTGAACAGAAGAGTAGTAAGCAGTGATATAAAAATTTTAGAATATAAAAATACACAGCACTCCATGATCCATGAAAAATTGTTAAACTTCATTAAAACAAAAAAAAATTGCTCTGTAAAAGATACTGCAAAGAGAATAGAAGACAAGCCACAAACTGGGAGAAAAATCTTTGCAAAACAAATATTTGATAAAAGACTAGTATCCAGTATATACAAAGAACACTTAAAATCGATCAATAAGAAAACAAACCTTTTGTAAAAAATGAGCAAAACATCTGAACAGGCACCTCACTACAGATATTCAGATGGAAAATACACATTTAAAAGGATACTCAACAGTACCCTTTACTGTTGAGTAAAGGAAATTTTACTCATTAGGGAACTACAAATTAAAGCACCAATCTGATACAACTACACACCTGTTAGAATGACAAAAATTCATTTAATTTGGAGTAACGAGACCTCATTTATTACTCATAAGAATGTAAAATGACACAGCCATTTGGAAAGACAGTTTGCAGTTTTTTACAAAGTTAAAGTCACTGCACAATTCAGCAATCACACTGCTAAGTATTTACTCAAGTGAGATGAAAAGTTAAATCCACACAAAACCTTGCGCACAAAAGATTTTATCACTTTTATTCATATCCCAAATTTGGAGGCAACCAAGATGTCCCTCAGTAGGTAAATAGATAAACAAATTGTGGTACAGACAGATAATGGAATATTTATTATTCACCAATAAGAAGAAATGAAGTATCAAGAGATGAGGAATCTGAAATGCATATTGCTGAATGAAAAGAGCCAATCTGAAAAGGCTCCGTGTTGTACGATTTCAACTATGTAACGTTCTGAAACTGGCAAAGCTAAGCAGATAGCAAAAAGAGGAGGAGTTACCAGGTGTTGGTGGGGGGGGTGGTGGAAGGGATGAATAAGTGAAGCACAGAACATTTTTAGGGTAATTAAATTATTTTGTAAATATCGTAATGGTGGATACATGTGTTACCCTTTGTCAAACCTACAGAATTGTACAAATACAAGGAGTGAACCCTATATAAATTATAAATTTTGTTAATAATGTAGCTATATTGGTTCATCAATACTTCTGGCACATTATTTTGCTTACAAGCAGATCAAAAGACTTCTCAAATTTAAAAGGAGTATAAATACATTTCACCTCTTAAAGGTCCTAGATGGTTTGGGAAAGTATAGAGATATATGACAACCATTTTTGTAATTTATAATACATAGGACAATAGCATGTCAGTACATTCCCTGTAACATTTATTACAGTATCTTTTATGGAATGTCTATGCAAGTTCACAAATTGTGTTTGCTTTTCAAAAGAAAGCCCTGGTTATCCTAGTTATTTAAATAAGAGAAATAGATACTACATTTTCCCATGTATATTGCACATCCTTATTTTTCCCTAAAAAATTTGGGCAATAAACTGCACATTATACATGGCAAAATACCAAAGTATCTTGGGAAATATTTTTATGGGACTGCTAAAAATCATGTTCAATTTATTGGCATACCTACATGTTAATTCAAAAGATCACAGTCGGTAAATGAGAGTTAAGACTTAGTTTTTTTCTCTTTGTGGAAGTCACGGTATATTACTAGCAAAGAAGAGAAAGAAGACAAGACATTTGTGAATTTTTGCTGGCAAAGTGGTACAGAGCATAGTGACTTGGGAGCCAGAGAGATCTGAGTTTTGTTTTGTTTCTTTTTAAGATTTTTTAAACTTATTTTTAGACAGAGGGGAAGAAAGGGAAAAATAGGCAGAGAAACAACATGTGGTTGCCTCTCACCTGGTTTCACCTGGTTCTCACAGGTCTCACCTGTGGTTTTTTTAAAATATTTTTTTATTTTATTGATTATGCCATTACATTTGTTCTATTTCCCGACCTTCATTCCCCTCCACCCTGCACACCTCTCCCCCGCCATTCCCCCCTTTAGTTCATGACCACGTGTCTCAAGTTCTTTAGATTCTATATTTCCCATACTATTCTTATCCTCCCCCTATCTATTTTCTATCTACTGTCTATGCTATTTATTTTCTGTACCTTCTCCCCCCTTCTTCTTCTCCCACTCCCCTGTTGCTAACCCTCCATGTGATCTTCATTTCTATGGTTCACTCCTGATCTAGCTGTCCTCTTAGTTTGCTTTTGTTTTAGGTGTGGTTGTTAATAACTGTGAGTTTGCTGTCCTTTCGCTGTTCATATTTTTTATCTTCTTTTTCTTAGGTAAGTCCCTTTAAGATTTCATATAATAAGGGCTTGGTGATGATGAGTTTTTAATCAAGCTTCTACCACTTACTAAGTTACCCTGAACATAGTAACTACCTTTTCTAAGCTACAGTTTTTCATCAGTATAATACTACTACTGTTACTACCACTATTAATTCTACAATGACAACCTGCTTTGTAGAGTTCCTATAAAGACTGGAATTAATGGAGGTAAAGTGACTGACACAATTGTTGCATAAGAAAGTAGAGGGGCAACTAAACATTAAATAACCCAAGAGAAAAATTAAAAAGATCAGTGCTTCCAAATACTAAAATATTTGCCAGTGGTAGGTTAATCAATCAACATGATGGAACGATATTTTATTTTTTTCTCTCTTTTGGAATAGACAACATAAATCCTGTGGTGATTAAATATAGATTAAGCTAATTCTTAGCTCCAAACTGAAATGTGTTTAAAAAAATTGAACGATATGAAAACAAAATCTTGCACCAGGGTCTGTGTAGCTGCTTCAGGCTGAGCCAGAAATACAGGAAGACCAAGAGTTTTTCGTATCCTGAAACTCAAAATGCAGTCAAGTGGAAATGATCCTTTCTTTAGCTTTAACAGTAGAAACTCTGAATATCAACTTCGTAGCCAAAGTGACCCACCTTCCAAATCCTTTCTTTACCTTTGAAATGGAAACAATGACTTTCTTGCAATTATCACCACTGTTTACTCCAGAATGACTCAAAGAAGATAATGCCTGCCTAACCCTGGTTCTGAATTAGTCAGGCTGCTCCATTCAAATCCGTGCCCCAGCACTGACCTGCTGTGGGGTGCGGTCCTCTGACCTTCTCCTGCCTCCTCACCTTGTTCATTTTAAAATGAGGACATGGATGGCAGTGAGGGAAAGTAGAGTTTGTCACCCCAAAATATGTCTGTTTGGGAATATTATTTTAAGTTAGTTTTTTTTTTAAGAAAAAAAAAAAGACTGAGGAAGAGCCTCCGATGTCCCCTTCAAGTTCCTAAAACAAAGTAGGAGAACTATGGTGTCATGTGTGCCAGGTGGGGCAGCCTGGGAGCAACTCACCGAGACTGACCTTTGGATGCCCTGCTGTGCCCCATTGTTTCTGAGTGGCCCAACAAAACTGTTTGCCAAGGCTTGTTTGGCCTCATGCACCTGTGAATTGCCTACCTTCCCTGTGCGGTGAGCACTGCCGCCCTCTTTCTACTCAGCTGCAAATGGAATGGAAGCCTCAGGCGCCCGTTTTCTTCCAGAACCCCTGCACATGCAGAGGTAATTAAGTGTGGATGTTTTTGTCCTGTTAATCTGTCTCCTGTCGATTTGATTATTAGACCAGTCAGAAGAAGGAAAAGGAAAAGGGAAAATTTTCCTCTCTCCCTCAGTTGCAATGAAAACTAAATGAGATACTCAGCAACCAGCACACGTAAAGAACTCAATACATATTAATTGATAGTAACAGTAGCTACTACGAGGAGCTTGCAATGCATTTCTACCAAAGAAACCTTCCTTTGATATGATAATGCATTATAATATGTCCTATAATATCAGAAAGATCAGATCATTTATAGCTATGGTAAAGATAAATAAAGTGAGATTTCTCACATGTCATTAACTAAGTAATGGATTATATTCTTTAGATTCTTGTCTCACTGCAGAATATTAACTTCAATAGTGTCAGCCTTTGAAGTAGTGGAAAGCTTATTTATTGACTATTTTTTTCTGTGACTGTGGAACTACAAAGGGGTCTAAGTTAAAGGAGGGAGAAATAAGTACCTGTGAAAACGAGCAGAGTAGAATGCAGAAAATCAGACATGAGATTAAAAAAGGAAATGAAAATGACTTGACTATATCTGCACATCAAGAATTTCATTGTCTCTGTGTCTGTGTCTCTTTATTTTTGTCTGGTAAAACAAAAAAAAAACTTTGATGGAAACCTTTTCCCAAACACAGGATTTGTTGAGACTAGGTCCAGGAGCGTGAA
The DNA here is from genome assembly GCF_021234435.1 of Artibeus jamaicensis. Lineage (NCBI taxonomy): Eukaryota > Metazoa > Chordata > Mammalia > Chiroptera > Phyllostomidae > Artibeus > Artibeus jamaicensis. The sequence goes on along the minus strand of NW_026522030.1, from coordinate 34,917,136 downwards.
ATCTCAACCCCCAGCGGCAGCACCTAGTGGAACAGACAAATGAGTTCCCTGTCCTGGAGTTGATGGGCACTTTGATACATTATGTTTTGGGGAAGAAAGATGTAAGTTGTTTCGAAAGAATTTCCATTAGCTACAGATAACGAAGGGTGGAGAAAGGTGAAGCTGGGCATGTGTATGGTAGGTGCACCTCTGTAAGGAGGAAAGATTTACTGCCTGTGGTTGGACCGACAGCAGTCCCGGAAGTTCCTGAGGATGCTGGGTGCTGGGGTGTCTGGTGGTCACTGCAGAGGCAGATTGACAGCTTTAACATGCATTCGGGAGTGTGAGCAGTTCATGGTTAGCTACCTCGCGGCTGTTAACTGGTTAAATGCTCCTGTCTCTTTCACTCTCCTGCCCACCATAAGTTAATTTAGGACATCTCAGAATATCAGGCCCCACCCCAGGAGTCCATAGAAATCCCAAGCTGAGTCATCAACCATAACCCAGGCGGATGGAAAGGAGGCCGTCTGGGCTTGGCCAGTCTGATGGAAATAAATGTCTTGCCTCCAACCGGAAACAATTACTGTCATTCCATTGCCATGAAGATTGTGGCCACTGGAACGTTTCTGTTGTCAGAATGCAAACCAACTCTAGACTTCACATTTCTCAGCTTTCGTACTTTACACGTTTTATTCTGATTTATTTAGCATCTCTGTATTTTCTTTTTAAATTCTCTAGGTTCCGATTTCCAGTTTAGTTTTTCTAAGTCTGTTACCAGGGTGCGGGTGGGGAATCAGAGAAACACACACTTCTCTACATAGTCATACAGTGAAACCAACTACTATGTTAATTTTCAAATTAGGAGAAGAAAAAAAAAAGAAAGAAAACATATTGGCATGTCTCTAGTAAAAATTAAGAAAATGCAGTTGTATCATAATTTGAAGGAGTGGAGAAAATACAGCCACGCCCGGCTATGTGACAAAACAAACGTGTGTGTGGGGTCCTTGTCGGAAAGCGACAGGGAGTTCCAGGACGGTGGGGCGGAGCTGTAATCGGACCACCGGCCTTTTCCGAACCAGGCCCCTGGGCTACTGCTCAAGCTGCGTCCCCGTGAAGCCGACCTGTAATGTAACTTTGTGATGTTGTCTAAAAATAACCCATTCTTCCTCAGAAGCCGAGCTAAGGAGAGGAAAAATAAACTTTTAGTGCCATCTGGTGTGAATTTTAGTCTTGTTTAACAGGCTACTTTTAGATGCTCCTTCAAGTGTCTAGAAACAAAAGGCTTAGCTTCTCAGTCTCTCCCCGACGTCTTCCCCTGGCTGGGCTCTAAACATTTTCGGAGGGTTTCAGGGGGCAGTGTGTCATTACACCGGGAGTGACTGAGGTCTCTGGCTCGGGGTCGTGGCCTTGTTCTTACTGTCTGCGGGCTCACACCTCTCTCCTATTTGGGGGAAGTCGACATTGCAGGTTAATTTGGGGTGTGAGAGACTGCCTATTTGTTCCGTGGAGGAAGTCATTACTGGATTTTAAACAAGATTGCTTCCAAGTTACTTTTTTTCTTCCAGTGTTTGGGAACTTGGGAAAAAGACTTTATTAACTAATGACAAAATAAGAGGGTTTATTTACATTTGCTGCAAATTTAAGGTAAAACTCATGTGATATTTATGAGATAATCATGTATGATAGTTTTTCATAAATTTGTTCTTTTTAATTTACAAGTAAATATTGGTTTATGTTTTAGGTGAGTTTTGTGTCTCTTTCTGAAATTAAAAAAATTAGCAAACAAAAACACCCTACTTACACATAAAAACAGAAGTTTGACTTATTTAAAGGAACACTACAGTAAAATCATTTATTAAATAATGATTTTTTTAAAAAAATGAATACAGTTAGTTTATTATTTCTCCTGGTTTCCCAGTGTTTTGATGGATTCCATGAAAAGATATATAAATGCATTCCACAGTGAGGCACTGATACTTCATGGGACTCATTATCGCTTACTTCTATTTATTTCAAATTATTTTCTTTACTGGTTCTTTTCTATCTTTATTTTTAAGATTCATAAAGTTTCCATCTTAAAAGACAAAATGAAATAAAAAGAAAAATGCAAAAAAAAGTAAAAGAAAAACAAAACCAAAAACTGGTCTATTATATGCCCCTGGCACCTGGTGCCAAAATGAGCATAAGCTACTGACTTCAATTAAGTAACGGGTGAGTCCCTGCAGGGGCTGCTTAGTGGGAAGTGCCATCGGACAGAGCCCAGAGGGGGGCAGAGCCCGGAGGGGGACAGAGCCCAGAGGGGGGCAGAGCCCAGAGGGGGGCAGAGCCCAGAGGGGGGCAGAGCCCAGAGGGGGACAGAGCCCAGAGGGGGACAGAGCCCAGAGGGGGATGTGTGAACCTCTGGGCCTTCCCCCAAGTCATCCTGCTTCTGTGACACTTGCTTGGAGGCGAGTATGTCCATGTTGGGATCACGGGGTGCCTTGGTCTCTTTCCATAGGACACAAATAGTGTTGTTTAGGGTGCAAAGCTTTCATAACAAACATGTTTTATCTTCACTGTTCCCATTATGCAAGGAAGAGAAATGGTAAATATTAATAAGTTAAAGATAGCAAAGAATATTATAACTTTCCTAAAATAAACTGCTGTCCAAAAAGGAACTGTGAAATTATTTTAAGTTTAAAAAATGCCATTAAATATCATGAGAACTATTATCCACTGTTCTAATATTATGATATATTTTGTATTAATCCACTGTTTCAGAAATATGAAGAAAATGTTAGAGTAAAAAATGCTAAAATACTAAATGAAAAAAGTTCTCTACTCATTGAGGGAGTATATGTTTTTTTGACAGAAAGCACAGAACTGGACTTTATGGTTTAGGCGTGATTGTCATATTGTATAGTTTATCTCAAGGGCATTGTGAAGGGCATGATTGTCACACAAAGAGGCACATCATCGCTCATTTGTAATTTTTAACTGGTTCACTTCAATAGCTCCATCATTTTCCTCCAAGAGAATCTACTTTTAAGGAACAGTACGTTTGTATATTTTTTCATATATGTATAGCTATGGTATTTTTGCAATATAAGCTTTATAGTGATCTCAAATGTGCAAATTCATACTTTATTCCAAAATTAATTACTAGTGGAAGTTTTCTACTATGATTTTATTCAATTTTGATCTTTACTGCCATCTAGTGATACATTTAAAAAATTTCCTTTTAAGTACATACATGAGGAAATGTGTAAGAAAGTGTCAATAACTAGAAAAAATATTGTATTTCTTCTTAGGGTTTATAGTGTACCCCAGGAGATTTAAGCTGTAGGCACAAAAAGCATGGAAAAACATTTTTTAAAAGAATATAAAAGGATAAAATATCAACAATGGGGAAAACTGTAAGTCTACACTATATGTGTGAAACAATAATGCTGTTTTGATATAATAGCATGCTTATTATTTTTATTTGAAGTGAGTCATTAGAAAGCTAATTTACCCATTTCCCCTAATTTAGTTGTACGATGCATGAAATTAAGAGTTTTAGAAGTTATATGAATAATTCTTGTCTTCCTATAATCTGTACTTTCCAAAAGAGTTCAACACAGTGACGAGTTCCACTTCTTCAGTCCCATTTATTCCTCACTGCGTTGCTGAAATGACTCTGGAAAAATCAGTAGTGACTTTATCAATAAATATAATGCCCATTTCTAGTCTTTATTTTCTTGGGATCGTTTGCATCATTTGCCATATTCTCTTGATGCTTTTCCGTCCCCTCATGGCTCCAGTCCTCTGGTTCTCTGTGCATTTCTTCCCTCCATTGTTTAGTCTTTAAGTGCTGTTGGTCGTCACAGTCCATTCAGGCTACTATAACAAGATACCACCGATGGAGTGGCGTATACACAACAGAAATTGATTTCCACAGTTGTGGAGGCTGGGAAGTCTAGAGTTTGATCTGGCGAGAGTGCTGTTCCTAGAGGCAGCTGACATTCCACTGTAACCTCATGTGACAGAGGGGATAGGGGACTCTCTGCGGCTTCTTTGATAAGATCTTTAAATCCCCTTCATGAGGGCTCTGCTCTCATCACATAGCATAGCCCAAAGACCCCCACTTCCTGCTAACATCACCTTGAGGATTAAGTTTCAACATGTGAATTTTGGGGGGACACAACTTTTAGTCTACCACATTGGTATCACCCAGAGTTGCATACTTGGCTCACTAATGGTCACATGTTGAGATAATTCACATGTATATGTTTATCTTCCATCCATATTCTGATGACCTTCAAATCTATCATGTACGCACTCATTTCCCAGAGCTCCAGCCTTACACATCTGGTGACCTGTCCGACATTTGGATATCACCCGAAAACTAAAGCTCACCATGTCCATACTTCCATCTGACAGTGAATTCTGGTCCTGTTGAAGGTCCCTATGAGATGGCATCAGGTACAGCAGTCTCTTATGAGAATCATCCTGGCTGTACTGGTAACAAATAGTAATATAGTGAGGGTACCAATTGCTGCCAGTGTTAATCACTGGGGTGGGGAAAAAAACAAAACTACAACAGGAAGATATACACATCCCACATGGTGGGCATACCTTGAGTACCCAGATTGGGTGATAGGGGAGGCTGTGCTACTGGGCCCTATATGACACCTAGTACATTCGGCCATGCTACCAAACCTGGGGATGTAACAGCTTTACTTAATACATAGAAATAAAACACAGCGAGGCTGCCAAAATGAGGAGACAAAGATACATGGTTTCCATGAAAGAATAGAACAAAACACCTAAGAAAGAGCTAAACCAAATAGGGACAAGCAATCTACAGATTTAGAGTTCAAAACATTGGTTATAAGGATGCTCGATGAACTTAGTGAGAACCTCAACATCATAAAAAAAGATCCAGTTGAAAATGAAAGATACACTAACTGAAATGAAGAACAATTTACAGAGGATCAACAGTGGAGGCAAGAATCAAATCAGTAATTTGTAATACAAGGAAGCAAAAAAAAAAATACCCAATCAGGATAGCAAGAACACAAGAGAATCCCCTATTCCCCTGCAAATGAGGACAGTTTAAGGGGCTTCTGGGTGTTCCAACATTTGCATCATGGTGGTGCCAGAAGGAGAAGAGAGAGAGTAAAAAAAAGGAAACCTATTTGAAAAAATGACAAAAGACTTTCCTAACTTGGTGAAGAAGATAGACATGCAAACTCTGGAAGCTTAGACTGTCCCAAGCAAGATGGTCCAAAGAGGCCCACACCAAGACCCATCACAATTAAAATGCCAAAGTTTAAATACAAAGACAGAATCTTAAAAGCAGCAAGAAAAAAGCATTTTGTTACCTACAAGGGAGCTCCCATTAGACTGTCAGCTGATTTCTCAAAAGAGACTTTACAGGCTAAAAGGGATTGGCAAGAAATATTCAAGGTGATTAAAAGCAAGGCTCTACAACCAAGATTACTCTACCAAGCAAAGCTATCATTCAGAATTGAAGGAACAATAAAGAATTTCCCAGGCAAGAAAAAGCTAAAGGAGTTCATTATCACTAAACCAATATTATATGAATGTTAAAAGGTCTTCTTTAAGAAGAAAACAAAGAATACGAACAATAAAATGTCCACAAATACTATCAACAATTGAATCTAAAAAACAAAATAAACAAAAAATCAAATCAGAAACAGAACCATATCAGTAGATACAGAGAACGTCTTGGTGGTTGCCAGAGGGAAGTGGAGTTGGGGGATGCATGAAAGAGGTGAAAGGATTCAGAAGTGCAAATTCATAGTTACAGAGTAGTCATGGGGAGGCAAAATGCAACTAGGGAAGAGAGTATCCAAAGAACACACATGCAGGACCCGTGGACATGGACAATGGTGTGGGGAATGCCTGAGGGATGGGGGTGCTGGATGGGGGGGGAAGAGGGGAACTTGGAACAACCGTCATAGCATGAGCAATGACATAAAATTAAAAAATAGTAATGTTAATGAGCAGAAGCACTTTGCTAGGTATTAACATTATACACTCGAATTAAGAGTTAATAACTCCTTTAGATTTCAGTCATTTGAAAACAAAGTTCTGGCAAAAATCATCCCTGGCCTTGGATCAATGATCCACTTTTCAATAGTCCTTGCTTCCTGTCCTTGGTGCAGTGCCAGTGGACTCCTGGATTTACTGCAGAGGGTCCAAAGCCACGTCTCACTCCAGAGGGAGTTTTTAATGTTTAAGACCATTAGTATCTAACCGAGGGTATATACAAATGAGAGGAAAGGAAAAGAGAATCTTGAAAATGGAAATGTAAAACAGAGAGAGAAAAAACACCCATTAACAGCATATGAAATGAGATATTAAAATACTCTTTTAAGGGATCTTTAAAATCTATTTCCAAAGACTAATTAAATTCTTTTTTTTATAGTGAGAACATTTTATTCTTTTCCAGCTGTCCAGGAAAAAAAAGAAAAAACATTTCGGGGTTTTTTTTTTGTCCCATTCTTGAAGGAAACAAAAAATCCCAAAGTAGAAAATACCTTAAATCATTGAAACAATTCTTTTTGTGGTATTGTATTTGTACAAATAAGTATTCATGTTATTAAATTAAGAAAATGATGCCACCTTAAGTAATATTTTCTTCTATTTCATATTTTCAACATGTATCAGTTTGTGTTATTTTTGTTTAAAATAGTATCATTTACCATATTTCACCATGTATAATGCACCTCCACACTGCTGTGCACATTATACATGGGATTATTATACCCATGGTGTGTAACCATTATACCCATGTATAATGCACATCCTTAGTTTGCCCCCAAGAATCTGGGCTAAAAAGTACACATTATACATGGCAAAATACGATAAGCCATTTTTCATAATTTATTCTTGTGTTATCTAAGCAAGCACTACTCCCTATGGATAGTCTATTTGAAAATTTCTATGTCTACTTCTTTGATGGCTTAACTAAGTATTTCTTATCACAAATCTATCCATTCCTTAATTTATTAGTCTTAGAAAGTATCTATTAACATCTCTCATTAAAAAAATGAAGATAATCTCCCAATCAATCTCCATAGCCCCACACAATCCTACAAATGTATTAATTATATCAGCATTTTGAGTTTGTTTAATAATTACATGTATACATTTAAATTTTGGATCAGTTCTGGAATGTGTTTAGCTCCAGATAAAAGACAACCTAATGAGTTATAGCTTAAACAAGCACGGATTTATTTCCTGCTCATAAAGAGTCTAGAGGTGAATTGCTCTTGGCTTGGCCAGAGCCAAACGGACAGCAACTCTGCCTTCTCTTGGCTTTCTCCTCTGTGCCTGGCATCTTCATTTACCTCCCAAGGAGCTGGAGAAGGGTGTGTCCGCAAGATTACCTTCTTCTTTTGTGTCATTATTTGGAATTACTAATTTCTTCAACCAGCCCTGGTTACTACTTTAAGGGAGATTGATTTTAGGAACCAAGATCTAGTCAGCAGTGTGCATATCTACTGGAGTGTGATCGCTTTTAGGATTGCTCAGCACAGCAAGCTGTGAAATAAATGTGCGCATATACCCATGTAGCTATTTATTTTCATACTTGTCTTTCTCTGATCTCTGTCTGTAAATTCTGATATTACAGCCCCAGGAAAGGAATATTTACAAATTTCACATGAATTAATCTGCATTGTGACTTGAAAGATCTCTTTTGCATTGGGTTACTGGACTCGGTCCTTCAGGACAGACCAAATTCTATGGCAAACCGACAAAGTGGAGGTTTGGGTTCTCTCAGGACAGGGCTCATGTGAGTGCTGCCGCCTGGTGGGCCTCTGCTGCAAGCTCAGTGGCAGTCTTTGCCAGCAAGGTTCTCTGCCTGGTAACTCTATTTATGCTTATGTAAATAAGTTTTTTACTACAAACTGTAAAACTTGATATGAGTTGGAAGATTAGCCAGAAGCAATCCTGAATTTCTATTAACAAATAGCAGCAATGAATTAAGAATATTTGTAAGTGACAGCCTGAAATTATTGGCATTATATGCCAAAAACTTTTTGATTGAAGTTGCAATAACTTATAAGACAGGAAAATCTTAACATTCTTCTTTAGCCTTTATTCCTTCAAGGAAAAAAATGTAATTTACTTGCTTAGATGTGTGTAATTTATACTAATTTACTGTGGTGTAATTACTATGAAATTGATGAAACATTGTTACGGGAGATGAGAAATTTGTTAGGTCACTTACTTCTTTAACCAAATACAAGAATTCACATGATATTAAGCCAACTTGTTACTTTAGTACACTTTATAACTGCCTCTTTTCCACTGTCTTGTGCAAAGTCATGGGTGAGACTGTCAACCTGCTCTGCCTGGTCATTGAGGGACAGGCATGTCCGGAGGCAAGACGTTGTCTGCAGTGAATGGAATTATTTATTTTTCCCTTGCCAAAACTGCAGGAAGGACTCCAACTTGGCTTAGCAAACATCTCTCCCTCTTGAGGAAAATTACATTCTGAGATAGATGTGTAAATACCAGTGAAGTAAAAGAAACTGTAATGATTAAGCACATTTTCACCAATAGGTGGAGATATTGCCATTTGCAGAACAGAGTAATGTCTGGTTACATTATTTTTCTGCCCTCAGACTCAGAAAAATTATCTGCGTCCTCTGTGACCCACAGCGTGCATTTTCCTTCACCCACCCTTCCCCCCCGGCACACACACATGCACGACAGTGAGCGAGTGTTGAAAGGCAAGGAGCAAAACTAAAAGACAACACGCCATCTCATGAGTTAATAATGGATTGGCCACAATGGAGCTACAAAATAAATTCAGAGGGAAATATCCAGCCATGAGTCTGACATTGTCATTATGGGAGTGGAGTGCACGTTGCTCCTGAAGAATCAATGCATTTTACATGGGTAGGATATGGCTGTAATCCCATCAGCTGCTGCGGCCACAGTGACAGAAGGGCCCTGAAAATAGAACCCCTATGGTAATCTGTCTGGATTACTAAATTCAACGATGGCCTGGCGACAAATCAGGGACATGTTTGAGGAAAAGGATTTAAATATATCACGAAGTTTTATCTGCATTATGGAGAAACCCACAAGGCCCCCAATTCAGAGCTACTGCTTCCGGGCTGCTTCCAAACAAGCTCATTTTATCAAATCACCTTTCTGTCCTGCCTTTTGCGATTTAATGATGTTAAATCCATTTGCAGAGGCAACAAAAAGAAGAAGCTTTCAAAAAGGGCCTGTCTACACCATTTTCCGGTGTCTAAATTTTACATCACAAAGTCTTTATAGATACAACTTTTTTTTCTTAATGGTGATAGAGAAGTTAATTAGGAGACAATGTGGATTCTAGTGAAAACATCATTTGAAATAAAGGTAAGGTTTTTTATTTTAACTATGTAAAGATGTGTGTAAACATTAGGAGTTAAATATTTTAGATGTGTGCTATGTGTTACTGATTGAAGAGAGGTACCTTTGTTGACCATGAACTCAGATTCAGAATCTATAGTAAAGCAAAGACGAGTACTTCCGGTGTACCTGTTTTCAGCATTTAGTATTATTTTGTGGGCACTCAGCGCAGTGTTTTGACATGTTAGGAAACTGCATGTAGGCCTTTCGCCTTCTCAGCCCCGCATTCCCTTTCCAGGTCCAGAAAAGCTCTCCAAGGTTTTCTTTGCTCAGATCTCCGATACTCAGGTTGTTTTTACTTTTGTGGTTCTATAATTGGTACTAATCACTCTCTTCCCATTTCCTCGGGATCCGCTCCTTCTCTCTCCCAAGATGCTGCAGCTCCCCCAGCCCCTCATCCTGGTTCCTCCCCAGAGGATCCTCTTGTCTTCTCTTTTAATTCCTTCACTGCAAAGCACTTAAAGGAATTAGGGAGTGACTAAATAACAGACACAGGACTGCACCGCATACTGGAGGCAAGCTTTGTTTTTTCTAAATCCTCTTCCTGCCCCTGAGATTGTCGTATTTGAATTTTGTAACCCTTAGAAATCTAAATCTCTCTTTTATTTCCTAAAGCACCTAGGTGTCATATGCCAATGGTAGTTTCATATAGATGATAGTCTTTAAAAATGTATACAATACAAGGGATTCTGGATATCAACTCAACATTCTTTTTAGTAAAAATAGGTATACTTATTTTGAGATCTTTTTTGCTATGTTTTTTGGGGGAGGGATTGGTGAGTAGTTCCTTTTTTTAATCAATAGCTGGGTATTCTGCAATTACTGTTACTTTTGTCTTAGCAAGGTCATCTATTTACAGAACCTTATCAATACTGGAAAATTTAATATCAGTCAATGAGTAGGTTCATCATTGGTATGAAATTATACAAGTCTGAAATATAAGAATCAAAGACTGTCAAGTGGGAAAATTATAACAGATGTGTGGCAAATTCTCTTAAGCCCTCTGATTTTTAGTATATAAAACAAAATATTATAGCATTTGACACCACTGTAGGTAATAATAAAGAAAACTGAAGCACTTACATAGCACCATGCTTTTGTGGACAGGAACAGCAAAGCATTTGAGCAATGTTTGTTCTGAGTTGTCATTTAATAATTTTATTTGTATGGCTACTATGTCTAGCTATTTCTGAATATAGATGATAAAATTGTCCTACACACACAAACTAGAAAACTTCTGGAGTTATTAAAAAAGAGAGGGGGTTTCATCTTGGTATTTATCCCTACCAACTAAGTAAATTCTTATTCTCTTTTGTAAATAAGATAAGATGGAGTTTTGGGAAATTATTTTTCTATTGATATATTGAATAGCAAACTCAGCTTTTCTTGGTTTCTTGTTTTATTTTAAATAAGATGTGTTTTGCCCAGATAAGTGTTAATCTACTTACTTATAGAAAAATGTGGAAATTAGTGAAAATCAAGTCAAAGAAATGATAGCTGAACAAGTGTACACAGCAGGTTTTAAAGTGCAGTGTCCACACATTAAAATGCACAAACCTTAAGTGTTCAGCTTAATGCACTTGATAACTACACACTATTTTCCAGGGAGAGAACGATGGCAGCACATTTGGTAACATTTTAAACCACTGCAAATTGCAATGTGCATTCGTGTTTCTCAGTCTTGGCTCTCTTCAGTCCATCTGCAAGATGTCACAACCTTTGCCGAATCTCAGTTTTTAAAACATTCTTTTCCCTTTTAAATTTCTTTTGATTTCCCCCCCCCCCCTTGCTTACAGCTATTCTTTGCTCACTTTTTTTTTCTTTCCCTCTTACTGAGAGTCTTTCCCCAGATTTAGGTCTTGGCCATTGACTTAGCTCATTTTACTCAAATTCTATATAGATTCTGTATGAGAATGAGATCTTTTGCACCAATGACTTTCAAAGCTTAACATTGCCAAGAGTCTTTAGATTATTTTAATCAAATGTTTATTTCACTTCTACCTGCAGACACATACTCATGCTGGAATAAGTTTGCATTCTGCCTGGGTGAAAATAGAAGATTGTCTCTTAAACTTTAAAATTAACAAATAGCAGGCCCTGGCCAGGTAGCTCGGTTGGTTAGAGCATCGTCATGATACGCCAAGTTTTCGGGTTGCATCCCTGACCAGGGCACGTACAACAATCAACCAATGAATGCATAAATGATCTCACCTTTAACAGGAAGCTAAACAACAAAACAAACAAGCAAGCAGAATAAAAACAAAGACACTGAAATAGAGAACAAGGGGACAGTGACTAGAGGGGAAAGGGAAGGGAATTTAAGGGGGAAAAAGGGGAAGGATTTGGAGGAACAAATATGAAGGACACAGGGATGAGAACTAAGAAGGGTGGAAATGGGAGGGAGGTGGGGAGCATTGGGCGGGGGGGGGGGCTGGGATGGGAGAAATAGATAAAAAACTGTACTTGAAAAATAACTAAATAAAAAATATGAAAAAATAAAATATCTATATTCATATAAAAATAAGTGGAAAAACTAAGTCTCTCTCTCTTTCCCTCTCTTTTTCCACTTCTCTTTAAAATCAATAAGTTAAAAAAATTTAACAAATAGCTATTGACCCCCTATTATAGGTAGGACATGAGCTAACCCTTGTGGAGGAGCCAAACAGTAAGGCACAGCTTTTGCCCTCAAAGGACGCAAGATGAACTAAGGGAATAAAACAAATACACAATGACCATAACAGAGCAGAGGAAAAATATATATTTTTAAATTTGTGTAAAAGAGAGCAAGAGTAATATTCAGGCATATCTTCAAAGAGATAGTGGGTGGTCCTTGAAATATTAAAACATTTCCATAAGCAAAGTAATCAAGAAAAAAATGGTACTATAAGGACATTTTAAAAATAGTTGCTGTTTAGGTTAGTAGATATGTATGTGGAGGGGTAATTTTATTTTCAGTTTATTACATGTAATGCCTAAGATATCAGTGTGGCATCCAGGTAGAGATATTGAAAAAGTAACTTGGAATTGATTTGAACATAGAAAAAGTGATCATACAGCTATAGATATGAAATTTATTTTAAACAAAAATAGAAGTTAAAAGTTGAAAATGGAAGTTAAAATAAAATTTGTTTTAAAAAAAGTTTAAAAAGTAAAAGACACACTGGGTTGATATGACTTCCTACTTTAACACAAGGTATGAAGAAGTAAAAATAAAAACAGGCCCGGGACTTTGAGGATATTCCAGTAAAACAAGGGGCCTTTTCAGCCTTGTGCCTAAATCACCCAGCTCTCAGTTTATTTAACTGCACAGCTTGTCTCCCCTGCAGTACTGCTATTTTCTAGGTTTACTCATGAATTGCCTACATTGCAGCAATTTCAAAAGCTGCTTTAGGACAATGGCATTCGAAAGTGATAGTCAAGTGAACACAAGAAATATTTATTTTGCAAAAGTACTGTATTTTTAACCTCATAATGATGTATACATTGTATACTATCAGAAAGCAAATTATCTGAGCCACACGTTCTCTGTCCCTCTCCTGAAATGCCTTCCTTGAGTTACTCTTTACTATAATTCTTTTTGTCCCTGCAGAAAGGTGATTCAAAACCAGTTAACTCAGATAACTTCTCTTGGGAGTTGCAAGATTGTGGTCAGTTATATTTTCTATTCTTTCTCCTTTGTCTTTTCAAAAGAATCGGTGTGAAAGATTTATGTCTGAGATTAGTCAAAAGCAACAGCATTCTTCACCTTTTGTTGGTGTTTGTTGATCAGAAAATTAAACCTGTGTTCTTCAGCGTGTTTTCTGTGAAAATACTGGGGTTCAGAATCTGGGCCCAGTTGTACTAAGGTATTTTGTTATGTTATCTGGGAATGTCTAAATATCCTGTTCCTCTGATAACAAGCTTTTGCTGAAAACAACCCCCACCAAAACTCAGTGGCTTTGAAGAATTGTTTTAAGTTTGCAATTCAATGGTTTGTCAATTTGAGCCAAACCAACTGGGAAGTTCTTACACTTGTCTCACCTCAGCTCCCTGGTGCAATTAAGTCAGGTTATGGGTCTCCAGCACCTAGCAGTCAGGGTCTCTTCAAACCACAATTGGCTTCCCAAAGCTTCAAGAAAAGGCAAATCCCAGCATGAAACCATTCTTCAAGCCTTTTCTTTGCTAATATCTTAATGATCAGAGCTAGTACCAGACCAGTCTAGATTCAATGAGCAGGGAAGTAGCCCGACCTACCTCTTGAAAGGTAAAAGCTGCAAAGACATTGTGGCTGTATTTTTGAAAGCAATCATCTCGGCTTCACTTTAATAATCTCAGTTTTGTTTTTACTTAAAAAATTTGTTTAATCTTCTGTTTCTTTGGATATTGTGACATCATACTGTACATAAAACACATGTTTATATGGTTTAATGTTAAATTTTAAAGTGAATGCCTGTTGTACTACCACCTAGATTGAGAAATAACTGGGTTAATTATACAACCCTTGAAATCCCCTATGTGGCCACCTCATCTCTTCCATGTAAAGAAAATTATTATCTTGAATTTTAAGGTAAATAATTTCTTTGCATTTTTAACTGATTTTACTCTGTTATAAGTAATATGTGTTTTGCTTGTCATTGTATTTTTTTAATGGAGTAATACTATGTGTATCATTTTTTGTCTTCATTTACCCAATATTATTCTGATATTGCATTAGGTATAGTTCTTTAATTTTCTTTTCAATAGAATATTCCATTGTACTTTACTGATACGTTATATTTTTGATGAACATTTGGATTGTTTCCATATTTTTATTATTGTGAACTATGTTGTTATGAGTTTTAAAAAAACTGTTGAGTGGTATTTAAAAATTGAAAAACCTAAACAATGGAGCAATGCATCCTGTTCGTAATTGGAAGTCTCATGTTTTAAAGATGTCAGTTCTCCCAGATTTATAAACTCGGTACAATCTCAAAAGAACAATCTGTTTCCCCGGAACTTTCTTAAACACTGCTGCCAGATTAATCTGCCTAAAGTGTGGCTTCTGTCCTGTCGTTTCTTGTTTAAAACCTACAGTGACTGCATTACTCTTCGGAGCTGCACTGCTTAACGCCGACACCACTAGCCTCAGGTGGCTACTTACATTTAAATTGTAATTAATTAGAATTAAACAAAATTAAAATTTAGTTTCTAAACTGCACGAGCCATATTTCAAGGGCTCCAGAGCCAACTGCGCTCACAATTCGGGCCAGCACAAATAAAGCGTTTCCCTCCTCACATAAACCTCTGCTGGGCAGCACCGTTCTGGCAGATAACGTCACTTTCGGTGCAGCAGTGACGCAGTGCACAATGCTTCTAAACCCAACGCTTCTGTCCAATCGATCTGTGCAAAATCTCTCTAAAAGGGTGTGATCCTTTCCACCTACACCTACTTGTACCAGTTGGATACACTGCCCTCTGTTTCACTTTGAAATTTCATTGGCCAGCTCTTATTGTAACTCTTCTAATAGCCTTTCTTGACTCATTTATGTTAAACTTTTTTTCTACACAATGATGATAATTATCTTCAGTACTTTTTGCACATTGCTACGCATCCTTAAGGACTCCTTGGTTTGTGGATGTCTCAAGTTGAATACAAGTTTTCTGATACAAGGGCTGTAATTGTTACTTCTCTCCATTCCCGCTCTGACATTCATGATAACCCTTTCTAGTACAGGATGATACTTACTCCAACAATGCTACTCATCCTCTGTTAACTCTTTCAGCAGTAACACAGTTCACCACCATCTTCATTCTCATGAAATCTTGGCATGCATGCAGTTTAAAGACTCTTAGAAGACCCATTTCCAACACTTACCCAACAACTCAAAAAATACACTGCCATCTTCCCCATGGTAAACGCCTGCATCGTACCCCTGACCATGACAGCCCTGGTGGTCAGAACTGTCCACTGACTGTGTCATGCCTAATTACTTGTGTATTGTTTCTAGAACTGAATAATACAAATTCTTAATGGGTTAGTATGCCTATCATATCTGATTTCCCAAGTTAAATTTATATCTGTTATTGGGCAGATGTCATCAGTCGTTACATGTCACATGTAATATTTTCAGAAAGCTTTGTTAAATGTTGGTTTAAAAAGAATAGGTGGACTCAGTTGACCTCTCAAGGATTGAAGTCCCCATGTCCCTAGCAATTTTGTCAGCTTTACTATTAATGCTGCCTGACTCCCTCCTTCAACCATCCCAGCAGAGAAGCCAAGGACACATTCTTCTGACTTTCTTCATTTTAGTAAAAGACTCAACTTGTTGGACTGCTGATTACTGTAAAGCAGTTTATTCCAGAGCACTTCGTTGTTGATGATTATATAATACTGATGAGAAAATGAAGGAAATGTGAGCTGCTACTGTAGTGTGTCTGGTCAACTATTGTTCTGTCTGCACCAAAGAATTATTCACTCTACTAAATTCTCGTAAAGATACAATTGCATAGCCCATTCTAGTTGTATTCTAGTCTCCAAATATCCCTGAGACTGAGCAAATTATCTCACCTCTTGCATCTCCGATGTTGGCTTATTGAACTGATACAGGGACCAAGGTGGAAGAAACTTTAGTTGTTTAAATAAAAAAATTAACTCCTGTGTTTTGTTTATTGGTAACTGGTTAGCAAAGGTTAACTGGAACTAAAACAAAAAATATATTTTTTCTATAATTTTAAAAATTAAAATTACTGCTTTATAGAATTTATTGTTATTAATTGGTCTAGTAACAGTATTAACTCTTCCTGCTTATCCAGGAAAATTCTTCATTACATATCTTACATGCACTGCTTTCTTTGACTGGGCACCAGTATCTCCCACATTTTAAAAATTACCTTGCTTTTTAACACAAATATCCTGGAAAGGGCAGAGGTCACATTTCTTGGCATGTACCTGTTCTCTGGTCTCCTGTTGTTTTCTTTTTAAATTTTAATCGAATTTAATGGGGTGACATTGGTTGATAAATTATATGTTTCATGTGTACAGTTCTATAATGCATCATCTGTATATTGTATTGTGCATTATTACTCCAAGTCAAGTCTCCCTTTATCACCACTTCCCTCCCTTTTACCTTCTCCTAGCTCCCTCCACCCCATTCCTTGTAGTAATCCAGAGTGTTGTCCGTGTCTATGAGGTTTTTTTCCCTTTGGTTAATTCCTTCATATTTTTCACCAAGCCACCCAAACCTCTCCCCACGGACAGCTGTCAGTCTGTTCTCTGTATCTAGGAGTCTGTTTCTATTTTGTTAGTTTATTTTATTCATTAGATTCTACATTTAAGCAAAATCATATGGTATTTGTCTTTCTCTGACTGGCTTATTTCACTTAGCATAATACTCTCCAGGGCCATCCATGTTGTTGCAAAAGGTAAGACTTCCCTGTTTTTTAAGTCTGAGTAGTATTCCATTGTGTAAGTGTGTCACAGCTTTTTTATTCACTCATCTACTGATAGGTGCTTGGGCAGCTTCCGAATCTTGGCTGTTGTAAATAATGACGCAGAGAACACAGGAGTGAATACATTCTTTTGAATTAATGTCTCAGGTTTCACTGGATAAATTCCCAGTGGTGGAATCACTGGATCATAAGGCAGTTCCATTTTTAATTTTTTGAGGTAACTCCGTATTTCTTTCCATACCTGCTGCACCGATCTACATTCCCACCAACAGTGCACAAGGGTTCCCTTTTCTTCACATCCATACCACTGTATTCTTTGTTGATTTATTGATGACAGCCATTCTGACAGGTATGAGGTGATATCTCATTGTGGTTTTCATTTACATTTCTCTGATGATGGGTGACATTGAGCATCTTTTCCTATGTTTATTTGCCATTTCCATGTCCTCTTTGGAGAAATGTCTGTTCAGATCCTTTACCCATTTTAATTGGATTTTTTTTTGGTGTTGAGTTTTATCAGTTCTTTATAAGTTTTGGATATTTATCCTTATCAGATGTGTCATTGGTGAATATGTTCTTATATTCATGGGCTGTCTTTTTGTTTGGTTTTCCTCTGCTGTGCAAAAACTTTTTCATTTGATGGAGTCCCATTTGTTTCTTCTTTCTTTTGTTACCCTCACCCAAGGCAGTATATCAGAGTAAAAACTTCTGTGAGAAATGTTTGAGATTTCACAATGTTGCCTTCTAAGATTTTTATGGTTTTTGAGTCACATGTAAGTTTTTAATACATTTTTATTTTATTCTTGTGTATGGTGTAAGAAGTTGGTCTAGCTTTCTTTTTTTTTTGGGCATATATCTGTCAAATTTTCCCAATTTCCTTGAATAACTTTTTGAACACTATTTATGTGAATACACTATTTTTACCCTGTTGTGTGTACTTGCCTGATTTGTCAAATATTAATTGACCATAAAGGTGTGGGTTTATTTCTGGGCTCTCTATTCTGCTCCATTGATCTATGCCATTTTTATGCCAGTACCATTTTTTTGATTTTTATAGCCTTGTAGTATAGTTTAATATTGGGTAGGATGATTTCTCCAACTTTGTTCTTCTTTTTCAAGATTTCTATGGCTAATTTTGTTTATTTTTTGGTGGATCCATAGAAATTTGGGGGGTATTTGTTCTAGTTCTGTGAAACACACCATTGATATTTTGATATAAATTGTGTCTAATCTATAGATTGCTTTGGGTCATATGGATGTTTTAAGGCTGTTAATTCTTCCTACCCATGAACATGGTTATGCTTTCACTTATTTGTATCTTCTTCAGTTTCTTTCCTCAGTGTCTTATACAGGTCTTCTAAAACCTTGGCTAAATTAATTCCTAGGCATTTTATTTTATTTTCTGATGCAATTATAAATGAGATTGTTTTTTAGTTTCCTTTTCTGGTAGTTCATTATTGGTTTATAAAAATGTAACTGATTTCTGGATACTAATTTTGTATCCTGTTATTTTACTGAATTTATTAATCAGTTCCAGTAGTTTTTTGGTGGACCCTTTAGGGTCCTCTCTATATAGTATCATGTCATCTGCAAATAATGACAGTTTTACTCCTTCCCTTCTAATCTGGATGCCTTTTATTTCTTCTTCTTGCCTGATTGCTGTGATTTTTATTTTTTATTGTATTTATGTGGTGTGTCACATTAATGGATTTGCAAATATTGTAACAATCTTGTGTCCCTGGAATAAATCCAACTTGATCATGGTGTATAATCTTTTTCATGTATTGCTGGATCCAGTGTGCTAATACTGTGTGGAGTATTTTAATATCTACGTTCATTGGGGATATTGGCCTATAATTTTCTTCTTCTATATTGTCTTTGTCTTTTTATGGCTTTTGAATTAGGATAATGCTTACCTCATAAAATGAGCTAGGGATTCTTCCATCCTCTTGAATTTTTTGGAATAATTTGAGAATGATAGATGTTAGCTCTTCTTTGAATATTTAGTAAAATTCTCCTGTGAAGGCATTTGATCCAGGACTTTTGTTTGTTGAGAGTTTTTTGATTACTGCTTCAGTTTCACTATTCAGATGCTCTAATTTTTTCTGATTCAGTTTTGAAAGATTCTATGTTTCTAGAAATTTATCCATTTCATCCAGTTTATCCAATTTGTTTGCATATAGATATTCATGATATTTTCTTACAATCCTTTGTATTTTTTGCAGAGTCGGTTGTTACTTCTCTTCTTTGTTTTTTGATTTTACTTATTTGGGTCCTCTATTGTTTTTCTTGATGAGTCTGGTTAAAGGTTTGCCAATCTTGTTTATCTTTTCAAAGAACCTGCTCTTGGTTTCATCAATCTTTTGTTATTTTCGGATTATTTTGTTCATTTCTGTTCTAAATTTTGTTACGACAGTGTTTCTTGTATCTTGTATTTTCTTCAATAAATGTCTCTATTTTCATATTATGTGACTGGATAACTTCTGGACAGACCTCATGTATTCTTCTACTTTGGGATAAATGCTCTGAAGATACAAATTCAGTTAATTGGATCTAGTGTGTTATTTAAGGCCACTATTTTCTTGTTGATTTTCTATCTGGAAGATCTCTCCACTGATGTCAGTAGAGTGCTAAAACCCCTTACTATGACTGTGTTACTGTCGATGTCTCCCTTTATGTCAATAAAGATTTGCTTTATGTATTTAGGTTTTCTTCTATTGAGTGCACAAATGTTTACAAGGGTTACATCCTCTTGTTGGATATTCTCTTTATTGTTAAGTAGTATCCTTCTTTTCTTTTTTACTAGAGCATTTGTTTTAAAGTCTATTTTGTCAGACATAGCTAGAGGTATTGCCACAGTAGGTTTTTTAAAAAAATTTCAATTGCATGAAATATCTTTTCCCACCCCTTTACTTTTAGTCTGTGTATATCTTTCATTCTGAGATGGGTCTCTGGTAGACTTCCTTTCACTGCAGGGATGACAAAAGGGAATTGCCCTAACATGTGACTTATGACCTGTGCCTGTGTCTTTTGCTCTTCTTCGACAATGCTGTAAAAGAGACAAATAAGAACATAATGAATAAAGCAAGGAAGATTATGATGACAAGGAGAATGTCTATTTATTCAGCTATTCAGGGACTATTTATTGAAGGCTTTCAAGCATTTACTGTATATTAAAAGTCATCAGTTTATGTCTCTCTGGAGACTACGAACTTTTAAATGCAGGAGCTGTATGTTTTATTTATATTTGTTTATATTGGTATTTGCAGCAGTGAGCATAGTGTATAAACCATAAAGCATTTTCATTGAATGAATAGTAGTATGGTTAAGCAGTGTATGAAAATAATGATTACCTTAGTTCCTATCACATAAATAGCACTTCAGGTTTGCATCTGTGACCAAAAAAAGAACAAACAAACAAGGGAAACAACTGAGAAACTTTATAAGCAAAGCATTACTAGCACATGGTGTAAAGGTAATGAATCATTAATTCATTTGTCTTAGTTTGACCTCCTCCTGGAGAAGATCCTTAGTCAAGGGTTCGAGTAAGTAGTATTTGGATGAGGAGGTGATTCCAGGAAACAGTAGAATGGGGGTAGGGAAGTTAGACAGAAAAAGAAGGCAGGCAATAAAAGGGTATACTTGTATTATCAAGCAAACTCCCACTGTGGATAACGGGAGCTTAATCCTAATAGGAAACTCTGGGAAACAGACTAGAACAAACACCTCAGAGTTATTATCCCTAATGGGTGAGAGTGATGGAGTATTTACACATTAACTCCTACTACTGGTTGGTTAGGGTTGCTCCTGGGGAATGTTAATTCCCTGACACTCCTCACCTGCCTCTGCGGAGGAGCAGCATGGACCCCAAGGCCGGGATCATTCTCAATAAAAGCACTGCATGTTTTGGAAGTTGGAAGTAGGGTTAGCATATCATTATAGGTATTATTTAAGAAAGAAATAAAATATCTTTCTTGAATTTGCATGTATTATTTTTTCTATGTTTATTATGTTGCTGGAAAATAAATACTTTTTCAATATCTTGGACCTAACCACCTAATAAATGCACAGTAAAGTATTCATTTTGGTCTTGGCACCATTGAAGTATTATTAAACATTAAGGATTTTGTGAACCAAGAAACTTTGAGAACCACTACTACTTCTTTAAAAATTTGTGTGTGGACTGACACCAAAGCCTTTCCATAGGTAGTGCCTATGGATTTGTACAAATCTGCAAGAACAGAACTACCTTCTGCACACTAAACTTATTTTGAATTTCGGGAGCAGGAGAAAGCTCACATGATTATATGCGCACACTGTATTTCTGTATAAATGGCAAACACATGTCATATTGATGTGTTATTTCTCATTAGAGACTATAATTGTTATGGAAAATGTGGCCACAATTTAACACTGTCTTTGAATTTTGCAACATCCAGAACCTTAACTTCAGAAGAAGTTCCTGATTCTTCCTTTGGCATTTTCACTCAGAATGAACAAGAAGCTACTTATGGCTTAAAATCTTGCTGTTTTTACACTATCTTTTAAACAGCTTATAGATGGATATATAACCTGTCATGACAAATGCAGGTCATTGTGAGCTTTGTTATTTGTCTCATTCACTGTTTTATTCTATGATTCCAACCTTGTCCTTATTTTCAACAGTTTTAATTTTTTGTGTTTTATATGCCATTGCAAGTCCTTAAGATAACTTCCATAAGCAAATAATATATTAAAGAACACAGAGATAAATTATTTCTGATCAATTAAATGAATGTGTAACACACTAATAAAATATATTATTATATTCATAATAATCATAACATAATAGACATAACATGATAATATCTACTGAATACTTATCACACATAGTACTATGTGGTTTATATGTATGTGTCCATTTCACTCTAACAGCACCCTGTGACCTAGGTTTTATTCCTACCTCATTTGGGTTGCACCCATCCTGTAGGAGATGATTCTGGTGCCCCATTTTAATCTTTAGGGCCTTATGTAATGCATGGAGTTCTGACTTAATGCCACATTCTGCTTCTCTTTGCCCAATGACTTTTTTGATAGCTGGAGCCAGGTCTTCTCTCTTTGCACAGCAGTCTGCAAGTGCAGGAGAACTGGCACAGCTTATCACTATCCCCACTCACCACTCTTTCCTGGGATAAAGTTTCAAATAAGCTATTTGCACTCAAATCTTTATTTCAGGGTTGACTATAGGAGAACCCCAACTAAGAATCATCTGTGCATTCATCTGCACATCTACTCACACAGAAATATGAAATCGCTTTAAACTGGGGAGATAAATAAGATGTGTATACCCAGGACTGAGAAAGTACTGTCTCAGCCTTGGATAATATAATGATAATTATTGGAAAGGAGGGATAAGGGAGCAGAATGGATTTCAAATTCAGAGAGGGCACAAACAACATAGATTCAACTACAGACAAGAAGCCACATCGAGAGAGCAGAGGAAGGAATAAGTGACCACATTGCATGAACCATGGCCGCATCATGGTGCAATCATGCACCAGAGAGAGGAATGGTAAAAATAATCACCTATTTACTGACTCCACATTTTCTTCCATCATTTGGTAAAATGATGTGGGGAGACAATTAGTAAATTATTTAATTCCAATGTACTTAGATCTGAAATATTGGTGGCCTTATTATTGTGGGGAACTGGGTGGCAGGGGCTGGACTGGCTAAGTACTCTATTCACAGGTATGTAAAATACACTCACACTCCATCCCATCCACAGCGAGACAGAGGGAAGCCATACTGGTCTAGGAAAACTGTTAAGAAGACTGTTCTTTGCTTCTTATTAATCTTTTAAATTATTATTGATGTTATATCTCCCAGATACCACCATTTTAAGAATTGTGATTGACAGTAAACTAGGAGGAGAATGAGGCTCCTTATCAGATTCCTAATTTATTTTGTTTTGTTTAACCTTTCACAATGTTTATTTTTTGGTCAATTTCACTCTAAAGGTTCTCTTTCTCTCTGATTCCTTTTCTGTTTTATTGTAATTTAAATATTATTCTATGGTGATGGTAGTGGTGGCAGTGTGTGTGTCTATATTTCAGAGTAAGCTGCCAATATGAATTTATGTATGATTGCTTGAAACTAGGTATTTCTCATTTGGCAGCCTGTTCAGAAGTGAATGGAAGCTGTGTGCTTCTCCACCAGAGTCATCACAGTACATGCTGTGAATGTGAATGTTCATTAGCATTTTATGGATCTATAATTTCTGCTTTAAAAAAATCTATGAAAAGCATTACCCAGCATGATAAGACCTCTGTTTTAAACTTCAACATCTTCTCCAGTTTCCTTCCTTTTAGTCTACCTTCTCCAATCTCTGGATATTTGCTTTTAGCTAAATAGAAAAATTGGATCATTCAAGATCTCCGCCTGGGTCATTTGTACAAAGCTGGCTCCACTGTGACAAGAAGGAAAGGTGGCTTAGGTGAAGCAGCAAGTACTGCAGATAATCTGCTGTCTTATTAAATGGCTAAGAAGAAATGGAAAAGTGCTCTCTCAGAGTAGGAAGTGGCCTCTCTGCCATTGACTTGCTGTGTGACTTTGAGATACTCAATTAGCCTCTCAGAGCTTTCTTTTATTGTCTTTCAATGGGATCCAGAAGTTCTATCTTAGAGAGTGGTTACTGATATAAAAGATTCTGTATGTTAGAGAACTTTATAAAGAATTCAGCATTGTACAAATATAAAATTATTACTATCATAACTAGTACAGCAGGCATCATTTCAAAATTGCTGTAATGTGTATTGTTCAATTTGGTTTTCAAAAATGTCCTGTAGAATGTAAAGATACCCCACCCTCGCCATTGTACAAATGAGAATACTGAAATTCTGTGAAATCAGGTAGTGCCAAGAATGATCAATTTTACAACTTATGAAACTGAATAGAAATTTGGAATTCAAATTTAAATTCTAATTTAAACTTAATAATTTGTATGTGATAAAATAAATATACATATACATGTAAACACACACTTATGGAGAGAGACAGAGAGGAAAAGATAGGAGGTCTGTCTTGAAAAACTCTACCCATTATTAATATAACAAGAGCAGTTTGCGAACATTGATGTAACCTGGCAGCCAAGGAGAGTGGATGGAAATGTGTATGTGTGGACAATGATGACTTCACTGTACTAGTCAATAGGGGTAGTAGATGCTGTTGAGTGAGCATGTGTACTGCGTGGCCATCACATTCAAAATGACTGAGCAAACAGAGCAATAAATCTGCATCCAATTTTGTGTTAATTTTGAACATTCCTCAGCAGAAACTATTCAGATGATTCAGAAGGCCACATTTATGGGCAAATGGAGATTGGCAGCTTCATCATGGCAATGTACTCGCTCATGCACCATGCAGAGTTTTTTGGTGCAACATCAAATCACCTAGGTGACTCAGTCCCGCTGCAGCCCAGGTTTGGTGCTCTGTGACTTCTGGCTTTTCTCCAAACTAAAATCACCTTTGAAAGGGAAGAGATTTCAGACTGTTAATGAGATTTAGGGAAATATGACGGGGAGGCCGATCGTGGTTGGGAGAACTGTGTGAGGTCCCAAGGAGCCTACTTTGAAGGGCACTGAGGTGTCATTGTCTTGTGTACCATATTTCTTGTACCTTGTATCTTCTTCAATAAATGTCCATTTTTCATATTACATGGCTGGATACCTTCTAGACAGACCTTATGTTTGTAATGGATTTCATTTAGGACCCCATTTTGCCTTTTAGAATTAACTCAGATTTACATCTGAAATAGTGACCTTCCTGAGATTTTCTTAAGCTACCCTATGGCTAATGTTTAGCTACTAACTCTGCTGTAGTTTCTAACTTCTTCTGAATTTCAGTTCTGTACTGTGTCTGGTGGTTGCTCCAGGTGGGTAGTGGATTGTTCTAGTTATTCCCATGTAATTACAAAGGTCTTTCCACATACTTTTGCTCAGATATTTTTTAATTGACTACCAGGTAAACTGTTTTTTCAGTCATTTTCACTACCTCAGTCTTAATCTGTTTACCTTATTTCTTGGGCCTCTCTTTTTTCCTAGACTCTTACCATCTATCTCATTTTGTGCTTGCCCCCTCCCGAAAGTACTGCTCCTTTCCTATCATGAACACATTACAAATCTTTTCTCCCCTCACTGAAGGCCCCAGAGCCTCACTTTCACCCCCAGTGACATAAGATGTGTTTAAACAAGAATGGGCTCCACCTGGGGAAGAAGACTGCCTGACAACTCACCTTTGTATATCCAGTGTCTGAAGTGGGGGGGGGGGACTTGGAGCAGATGTCTAACATGTAGGAGATAATAAATATATTATTACATGATAAATGAATATATCCTTAAAGAGGAATTCTAATACCAAACCGAAAAGCAATGTCTATTGTAAATATATTTTTCTCAGCCTGTGACATATTTAAAATGGATTTATGAAAATGATAACAGATTCTTAAGCAGACAGCAGTGTTTTACTAAAATCATATTTTAAACTTGCTATATACTCCTTGACGCTTATATTACTTTCCTTAAATAGAGTGCTCTCTACAAATTCACTGATTGTTTTTTTTCCATTGCTTTTGTTTCACTTTTTCTTTGCCCTGGGGATTGCTGTTGTGCTGGTTGTAGGCATATTCTGGAAACTTCATTTAAAAATTAATAAATGTGTTTAATTGGAATATAAGAACTGCTACGTTTTCACGGGTGGGAAGAAACTTCCTCGCTAACCCTTCTCCTCAGATTCTTTTTCTTTAATGTCACTCTCTGTAGAATTGCTTGATCAACAAAAGCATGTCTCCTGATGCAAACAGACTGTTCCTCAAAGAACAAATTAAGGACTTTCAGTCCTGGAGGTAAAACACTGTGAGTTCATCACGCAGTGCTGCAAAACAAATGTGTTATGTGCCTGGTAACTCTGCCACACAATCAACAGGAAGCCTGAAAGCTGAGATGGGCTGATTTGCACATTTTCATCAGGTACTTGCAAATGCAATCAAAATAAGCCAATAGGATTTAAGACTTCTTGCCATGACACGGCCTCTTGGAATTTTTTAAAAAATCTTTTAACAAATCATTTTTTCTTTGGCATTAGATGAATATGTTGGATATTTGAAAACTGGTTCAAAAATCAGGGTCTTTGTGAGGGTACCAGTGTACTGTAATTAGAATGACCTCCCGAGGAGCAACAGGGTGTAATGCGTGGAGCAGAGCAACTGCAGACTCTTCTTAAGTCCGTCTTCGGCCTTTCTCTGGCTTCTCTCTCCGTTTGTCATCTCCCCCATCTTTCCGTCTTCGGCCTTTTCTTGCCTTTAGTCTCTTGTTCAAACTTTCTCCACAGTGAATGCCTGTTTATGGCAAAGATTTAAAGTAGGATATGTACTGATTTCTTGGGAAGCCATTTTTATTCATTCAACAAATGCTTTTTTTCCCAGCAATAGTTGTGTGTTAAGCACTCTGTAGGCATTGTCATGATTTTTAGTAAGTCATTGTCCTTACAAGGAATTATTTAAATTACTGTCTCCCAAATAAAGCTCTCTTATTGTAGATAAAATGTACACCCAAAATTCATAATTTATACTTTTCACTAAAATGTGTATGATTATGTGAATGGTGAATGGCGACTGGATGAAGATGAAAATTTACAAAAAAATCTTTTTTTTATAATAAAATAGGGATCAGAGGATTTAATAATTGATGACTGATTTATCTGCATTGGCATTAACATACTCTCAATTCAGTACCTCGGTTTAGGTCTTTATTAATGAAGTAGTCTAACTAAGTGTTTTATGTAGATTCACA
Organism: Artibeus jamaicensis; assembly: GCF_021234435.1. Classification (NCBI taxonomy): domain Eukaryota; kingdom Metazoa; phylum Chordata; class Mammalia; order Chiroptera; family Phyllostomidae; genus Artibeus; species Artibeus jamaicensis. The sequence goes on along the minus strand of NW_026522030.1, from coordinate 34,890,521 downwards.
TGCGTTTTGTGAATCAGTGTTACGTGTAAGAATCTCACCTGCTTTCCTTGTGTACGTGTTGGAATCACCAGGACATCATGCACTGTACAACTCAGCCACTTAGTTTGTGGCTCTTTGTTATGGGAGGCCTAGGAAACTAATACACTTAATATTTGAATTATCTATTTTGTTAAGTGAAAAGGTGAAATACTATAGTGAGAAGTATGCAGTACCCTTTACCAATGATCAAATCAAGAAACTTCCATACTTTTATGTCCCCTCAGAGCTGCTGGGAAATGGGGATGAGATAAGGATTTGAACCTACTAATTTAAGAATAAACAAGGGTACTAACATTGGAAGCCTTGAGAGAATTTAGATTGACAATGTGTCTTCAGCAGATGAAAAATGATAAAAAGCATTCAAGGTGCGTCTTTACATCTGAAACCAAAGTCCCGCAGCAAAGTTTATGAATACCCTCAGAACCCTGGAGTGTTCTAATCTCCATTTATGTGGCAGATGAGTCAAATTTCAAGCAGCCATGTCCTTATTGATTATGCATCATCAGAGGCTGGAAGATGTTTTTTGTTCTCCCAAGTGGATTGTGAGAGCCTCATTCCGACAACATGCCTGTGTGCAGCTAAATGAATGAAGCTTTTTACAAAGTTGACAATACAAAAAAGAGACGCAGCACCACATTTAAGGGTCTGAGAACACATCTTTGAAAACTAAATACAACAAAAACCTAAGTCCTCTACTATGCAGGGAAACAATATGCAAGCAACTATAGGATGTTAAGAGAAGGTAATAGAAAATGAAACAGAGCGAAACAGAGAAAAATGTGGAAGTTTAATGAGCGACATTAATAAAAGTATTGCTATGTGAGAAAATCTAACATTTTCAGATTTTAGCTACAGTACTAAATTGATCTTAGAACCTGTATGTATAGGATTAATGCATTAATAATATCTTTAATCTTAAATGCTCCAGTTGCTTTTCCAAGCACTTAGTATGTAATGTAATTTAATATTTACTTATTCCTTTCTAGTTGGATTCTCTTATGAGTTCATTCTGCAGATAGGTGACCTGAAGCCCAGAGAAGCTTAGTATCATTCCTAGGGCCACACTGCTAACCAGCTGGCGGTTAGGTGTGACGCCCAAGTCAGTGCCCTGCACTATTGCTCTGAGGCAACCGAATGTCCCTTTCAAAACTGGCCATTTTCAATGAAAAAAGAACAACATAGTTAGTATCTGTAATAATTTCCTTAGCCCTAACAAACCAGTTAAGCACTAGAGTAGTGGTGTACTAAAGAATTTACATTTTTCCCCTAACATTACCTAAGGGCCAAAGGCTTGATTTCTGCTTGACACAGGAGAGCATTTGTCTTAACATTGTTATGAATTACTGTTGAATAAAACAGGAGAATTCTCCAAGCCATATGACACTTTGAAAACATCTTTCTGTAATGCAAGCTGTCTCTACAGGTAGAGCCCTGGCTTGCCTGCCTCTCTGGGAGGGGAAAGTGAGATATGGAGATTAGTGGCTATAAATCATTTTTATGTATATCTGATGAAATTTTATTTTCTGGTTGCCAAAACCTAAATGGTCTTACTGGGGAACTACTGCCAAGTTGGACACCTGTCACGGTGTTATTGGACATGGTGCAATAACCAGTCTGTTTCTGCAGTGTCTACAGCAAACCGTTTTGTTAGGATCACTGCTCTTAGTGAACTGTATGTAGCCTTACCTTCCTTTGGTTTAAGAGGGAAAAATATGCTTTAAAAAATGGGAAGTTGATAGCATTTTGAGTTGATTCTTTAACTTTAAAAATATTTCTTCTCAAAAATGCCCTCCAAAACAAATAGAAATGAAAGCATGCATGAAACCCAAACATATGTTCTGAGACAGGAAGTTAGAAAGTAAATGTTTCCCACACTTCAACACAACTATTTTTCTTTACTGTGTATTTTCTTTAAATTAAGTATTTATTTTCCTACAATATCCTAAGCAACAATATCTTTAAAATTCATGTTTTTATTTTTATTTTTAAATGTTTTAAAAAAATAATTTATTTATTTTTAAAATAATTTATTATTTATTTACTTATTTATTTTAGAGAGGGGAAGGGAAGGAGAAAGAGGGGGAGAGAAACATCAATGTTGCCTGTCATGTGTCCCCTACTGGGGACCTGGCCTGCAACCCAGGCATGTGCCCTGACTGGAAATCAAACTGGCGACCCTTTGATTCACAGGCCAGCACTCAGTCCACTGAGTCCCACCAGCCAGGGCTGTTTATTTATTTTTAGACAGAGGGGAAAGAGAGGGAGAGAAACATCAGTGTGTGGATGGCTCTCATGCGCCCTCTACCGGGCACCTGGCTCACAACCAAGGCATGTGCCCTGACTGGGAATCAAACTGGTGACCCTTTCCTTCACAGGCCGGCACTCAATCCACTGGGTCATACCAGCCAGGGCTAAAATTCATATGTTTTTTTATGTATAAGCTGCAGACATTAGACATATTGCTATTAAAATTAAAATGTTTAACTCTAGCGCTTGATGTCATTTGCATCACAATTTTAACTCACAGCAAACTGTGTGCCAACAATAGCTGGCCTCCTGATCCTACCCATTCAGGAGGTTGGAAAACAAGTTAAAATAAGAACTTATTCCAGAACTCAGATATCCAAACTGCCTGCTCAGTTATTTTTATAGTCTGTGGGTCTCATGCAATTTCAGGAGGTTTTTTTCCAACATCTAAAGAATTTAAGCATGGATTTTCATTTTCCTTCATGTCTCTACCTTCCCTTGTGACCATCTTTACAGAAAACTGTCTGTGGATACCCTATTGGCACCATGGCTACTTTCTCTACTAGCCCCTCCTGAGAGGTATGTCTTGCAGGATAAGTGGTATTCTCCCTCCCCAGAAACGCTTTCTCCCACATGACTAATAGTGTTTCATATCCATGCAGCTCTGCCACTGATATGTTGAAGCATTTTTGCCTCATTGAAACTACATCCTATTCAAGTAGGATATTATTGTCATTTGAGTCAACGTTATTATTCTTTTAATCAACATGTCTTTACAGGTCCAATTTTTGCCACAAAAGTCTGTGCTGGGCAATAGTTTTTCATGATAAGGTAGATGGGCTATTAAGTTTTACAGATCCAGGTTCAAAGTTCTAAATTCATTTTCTCAAAATTTCAAAAAAGGAGTGGAAATTCAGTACAAGAATGACACAATTAGTTCACAAAAACAAATAACCTCAAGCAGAAGAGTTGTCAGGCAGAGGGATGTGTGGAAACTGACCTGGTAGAAAACACAAAAAATGAAGACATAAGTTAATGAGAAAAGAAGCCGTGAATCAAGCATTTCTGTGATGTAAAACCCCAGATATAGTCAGAAATTGTGGGTCCTGGTAATGGTGGTTCTAGCACAAATGACTGAATGAGAGTCTGATTAAGTAGCCACTGGACTCCCACAGCTCTGCCCACTTTTTCTACATTTGGGAAACTGCATGGAGTTTCCCCTCCTATGCCTGCCATCTCACCCCAATTATAGAAGAAGCCTGGGCAAGCAGAACTGAAACCAGAAGGATAAAAAGAAGATCCACCTACTGAATGGTGAGACACTGGCCACCTTTCATCCGCCATTTAACTACTACCTCCCAGGCAGAGGATTGGAAAAGTCCTCTGCGGAAAACTGACCATCCCAACAAATACCATGCCTAGACTGAAACTGACCAGTCAGCCCTCCACACAATGAAGCCCACGAGGTGACAGGTCAAGTCTGACAAAGCAGAGATCCCAATTATGCTTTCCTGACCCCCAAGTTTAAATACGACCAGACAGTAAGTATGACACGATATTTGCAGGAGGCCTCGAACATAAAAGATAAGACCAAAGAGACACACACAAATATAAGCAGCTGAAGAAAACATTAAAATATTCAAAAAAACTATAATTAATATCCTCAGAGAACTAAGATATTACATTATCAAAATAAGATCGGGATGCTATTTTTAAGGAAACCAAACTTTAAAGTCAATAAATGTGCTCCGGGATTTAAAAAAATTATTTTAAAAAGTTAGTAGAAGTTCTGAAAAATAAGTTGAATATACCAGTCAAACTGTAATATCTCTAGCTAAAGAGAGTATGAGAGAAGAAATAAGAACACTGGATCATTATGACCCTAACAAGTTCTAAATGACTCTACAACCAAGTGCTAGAGGATCAGGTAGTGGGGTTAGAGGGCAGTGACGGGAGAAGGGCCAGTCGAAAATGTAGATGGGATAACCAGGGCAGGCTCTGTGGAAAGGCAGCTTCCAGGCAAAGACGGGAAGGCAACAGAGAAAGTTCACATGTGTATCTAGGGAAGGTAATTTCTAGCAAAGGGAACAGCAAGTAGAAAGGTGAATTTTATGTATTTAAGAGACAGCAGGTAGGTCCTTGTGGCTGGAATGCAGTCAAAGGGATAAGTTCAAGGTAAAGAGAATGGATCCTGTCGGTGTTCTATGTAGGTGTTAGCGGTCAAGCTTGATTAACTTTTTTTCCCCACGAGGATTAGTTTTGTTTTTTCTCCACAAGCTGCCTCAAGTCACTCTTTCAAGTAGAATTATGGTGGGCAGACTCTGTTCAAGTAGTGCTTTTTGATTATACCAATTAGAGGACAAAGTAGAATACAGTTTTCTACTATTATGATTTCTTAAAGGCATGTCTTTAGAGATTCTATATTGATAGTCTCTTAAATACATTTTCTTTCAGTTTTTTTCTCTCTTGAATCATATGGTTTTCTTAGAATTATTGTATTTTTAACAACTAACAATAAGCAAGAGGTTGCAACTACCTAGTAGTCTACAGGCACATTTCATTTAGTTGCTGGTCATGGCTTAGTGATTAAGAAAACAAAAAAAAACAATTCTAAACAATGATATGCCAATTTCACATAGTATTACTTGTAGTAGACTGCTCTGCCTGATTTTAGGAATTGTATCTCTACCCCTTGCGGCTAAGGGCGAGAGACGACCTTTGGAATGCCAGCCGCAGGAGACAAAGCCTGTCTCTGGTAGCAAACACTGCCTCAGTTCCTCTCCCTGACCCCAGAGCTTGGTCGGAAGTCAATGACAGGTAAGACCCCTCACAGCGGGGGCAACCTAAGCCAGACTCGATTGCCTGGGAGGCCTTCATGGAAGGACTCTCACCCCGCCCCCCCCCAACGGCTTTGACAAAGCCTGAGTCCCCATGTGCTCTGGGAGAAGTGCTTCCTGGCTCTAATCCCCTTAAGCCTGAATACCTGATGGGGAGAGGTGCAGCTCCTTGCCTGACCAGAGTGTGCCCTGGGGGAAAATCTGGCATCACAAAGATTTGCTGATTAAACTGTGAAATCTGCTAAAAAGTGCTTTCATTCATATGATAAGGGTCCGAGAGGAAATGAGTTTGTCTCCCAAAGTTTCTGCAACTCTGACTCATAGTAAGTCCTCAGACCTCTTTGTAATGTTATCTACTGTTTGATCCTTGCTGCCCCGTACTCCTGTGTATTACAACCCAATAAAAGGCTATGGAGAAAGGCGCTCGGGGCCTTTTTCTCCTCAGAGAAATTGGCCGCTGATGGCCTCTTTCTCCCCAGAGAAACTGGCCACAGCCCACACTTCCATCCCCAAACAGATCCAGCATGTCTCGGCCATATTTACTCACGCGTGTCCATGGCAGTGGGGGGTACCTCGCAAAAGTGGTCACTCCCACAATTACTCTTGAATTTCTGGCTTCCATTGAATAATGGGACTCTCTGGCAATATTGGGCTTATATTCCCACGGGCCCCTTGGTTGGAATTCAGTGACTTGGCTGCCCTTTGTTCTGAGCATACCCCTCCAGTGCTGCTTTTCCCACCTCCAACTCTGGGAATACTTTGCTAATTTACATTACCTCTATTTTGTTCTGAAAGCATTTGAGATCTCCAACTCTATTCTAAATTACTGAGTGGATGAATATATGAATTTCTCACTTAATGAACTGAAACATTGTGTGGCTGCCCACCCCCAGGGTACGATGGAGAGTCAATTTGAATTGTTTTGAGTATCAGACCCCTTTATCAGTGCAGGAAATTATCCAGGGGGGGAAACAACCTCCTGTAGTGTTGGCTCCACAGTTGGCTCCTGGATATCATCTCACCGTTGTTAGAATGGCTATCATCAAAAAGTTAAGCTGTTACAAGTGTTGGTGGCTATGTGGAGAAAAGGGAAGCCTTGTGCACTGCTGCAGGCAATGTAAATTGGTGCAGCCACTATGGAGGATTTTCCAAAAAAATGAAAAATAAGAACCGTCATAAGATTTAGTGATTCAACTTCTGTGTATATACATGAAGTAAATAAAATCAGTATCTAAAAGACATATCTGTACTCCCCTGTTTATCACAGCATTGTTTACCATGGCCAAGATATGGAAATATTCATGAATGGATGAATGGATAAAGAAAAGGTGATAGAGAAGTGAGAAAGAATGAAATCCTGTCATTCGAAACAATGTGAATACATTTGAGGGCATTATGCTAAGTAAAGAGATCAGGTGGAGAAAGACGAACACTGTATGATATCACTTATACGTGGAATCTAAAAAACCAAACTCAGAAACAGAGAGTAGAATGATGGTTAGCAGGGACTAGGGGGCTAGGAGAAAGAAGTGGGGAGATTTGGGTGAAAGAGTATACACTTCCAGTTATAAAACAAACATTCTGAGAATCTGATTAATGTTCCGCATGGTGATTATAGTTAATACTGAATCATATACTTGAAAGTTGCTAAGAGAGTAGAACTTAAATGTTCTCACCACAAAAAGAAATAGTATGAGATGTGATTGAGGTGTTCACTAATGTTATGATGCTAATCATTTGAAATATACACGTGAATCAAATCAACATGTTGTACACCTGAAACATATAATGTTAAATGTCAGTTATATCTCAATATAACTGGAAAGAAATATGCCCTGAAATTGCAGGCACTTAATAAAGACATTTTTTCTTTTGAATTCTGATGCTATTTGTAGGACTGTCCAAAGCAGTTATCTTCCACCTACTTATTCAGGAAGTCCATCTTCCTACAACTAATGATGCTTCCAGTTCAACAAGTGTCTTCTATGGTAGCATTAGCAGAGGTTGGAGATTTTGAAAATCCAAACCCACGTTACCAGACCACGTAAAATACAGTACCCAGTTAATTTTGAACTTCAGATTAACAATGAATATGTTCTTAGTATCAGTTTTCCTCTAGTATTGCATAGCACATACCTAAAAATGTTTGCTGTTTATCTAAAATTAAAATGTAATCGGGTGTTCTGTATTTTTATTTGCTAAATTTGGGAATCCTGAGTCAAACCTGCTTTCAGGTATCTAAGTGGGAAGTGGAATGTCTGTTCTCTGCTCACAGCCCATTGACAAGACTAGTGGTCCTAACCTAAGTCCAAAGAAGGCTGGAGAATTTGGAAAAACAGATGAATTATTTGGTGAGTATTTTTGTATTTTTTTCATGGTTTTAGGCAGAAATTACATGAGTTTTAAAATGAACTGAATCTCTGATAACATTTGGCCAAGTTTCTTGTTTTTATGATGAGGAAACTAAATCCAGAGATGTTCACCTTATATTGTGAACAAATCCAGAAATGTGTCCAACTTATATTGCTGTTCAGTAGGTGAGAATCTCAGGTAAACTGAGTCACAGTCCAGTATTCTTTCCATTATAGAGAATAGTCTCTCCAGACCTTCTTTGAGATAAATACATAGCTCATTTTGATAATAATTGTTTAAATCATAGACACAGGTGGGAAACCTTCTCATACTTTGTTTTTCCTCATGATTAAAAAGCCAGACACGATGTCTACAGAAACTGGCTCTGATACAAAGTCCAAAAACATATCTTGTTTGCATAATTAGAAGAAAAATATTGGTGGTGTGAAGTTACAGAATATAGAAAAATGGAGGGAGATCTTTGACTTCATATTAAAACATTCAACTTTTTCCTTTTTCCCCTTTCCCTTTTTCTAGTAAATCAGAGTCCCAGCCACAGTACATTAAGTGATGGACTCTAATCAGCAGTGAGAGATGTTCTGAGGTCTTTTCAGTGAGTGAGAAGCTGGCACTAAAGGCATTAAGCATCTTCTAGCCATTTCACCCCGTTGATTGTAATGATTGTTGATTGTAATGATTTTTGAGTCATTCTATATTATGGGAAATGTCAAAATCTGTATTGTCCCAGAACTCAGGCTTTTGGAAGAGAAAAAAGTGAATGGGATGTGGGAGTGGAGGAGAAACTACTAGTTGTGGACAGTAGCTAATCTAATAGCTACATTTTTCTTCGATAGATTGAAGTGGCTCTTTATCACTGCCAACCACTCCCCAGTGCTCTGGCCTCCCTTACCCTTCCTCCCCCGCATCACCACTTCATGTTGATGAGTCTGACTGCATGGTTTTATTTGTGAAGTGCTTTGTCATTTGTAGTAGCAGAAAGGATCACTGTGTGCAACACTTCCAAAGTAGAACACCCCCTTATTGGTGTCATGCAAATTGTTTTTCACTCACATTGTAAAATGTAGGTGCTACCAAAACACATGGCAGGCAACCACAATAGAAAATGCATCTTAAATCTGTCTCCATGCACGTGTATATATGAAACAAAGTTTCTTGGAATAGGGCCTTTGCCTTGGATTATACATTGGCATTATCTGTTCTATGTTTCTGTTCTTTTCTATTTTGTTTTGTTCTATTCTATTCCATTCCATTAAAATGCTTCTAATGTATTGCATTAATTTCCTGACTCAGCGAGTGCCTTAACTCATGTTTTTGAAAGTATTGCTGTAGCCATGCTTACCTGACTGCCCTCTAGAATACTCTGTGAAGATTGTGTTTGGCCAACATTACTTGGATAGGAATAGAAGTTCTATGAATTCTCCTTGTACTTGCATACTTAAAAATATTATAATAAATTTTCTTGTGGATATGATAAGCATCAATGTTTCTATATTTGTGCCTTATTTCTTTCAGTTTTCATTTTCACATCTTTTCATATGCATTTAATTCTAAAACATATACTTTTCATCTTCAGGTGATGTGAAATCTTTCTACTTGCTTTACAGCATAATTCTAGGCACCCAGACAATTTTGATAATAATGCTTTGCATTGAACAAAAGTTATTTTGGTTTTGATATATATTCCTCTGTTAAGTTAGCATCCTTTATTTATGTATCCAATACTTTAAAAAGTATTTAAGAATTTTGATGTGTATGAACATTCATACATATCATACATTAGGTATATATGTATATATTTATATTCATTATGTTCTAAAAATAAAAAATGCTTTGCATTGAACAAAAGTTATTTTGGTTTTGATATATATTCCTCTGTTAAGTTAGCATCCTTTATTTATGTATCCAACACTTTAAAAAGTATTTAAGAATTTTGATGTGTATGAACATTCATACATATCATACATTAGGTATATATGTATATATTTATATTCATTATGTTCTAAAAATAAAAATTTAACAGTTTAACAAAAAAATCTAGTTTTTAAAAACACAATACAAAATTAAAAATGAGGTTATCCTAGGAGAGGTGATAAATCCAGGAAGTGGTTTAAAAGGCACAAGGTATATTATGTACAACAATGCATTTATCTTAGACACAACCAAAGTGGGTCTAAAACCTTTTTAACAGCTAATAGGTAGCTATGACATGATTAACTTGCTTGTTCTTTATTTCTTATGATTCTCTGGGGGCCTAGATTCAGACTTACTTTCTTGTTATAGTAAGCTCTTGACTTCTTATACTTCTTACATTAGTGGCCTAAATTCATTCCCATGGTGGAATAGTAAATAGAGATATTTGCATAGGACATAGGTTACTAATTATACATATGAGTGCATACATACACACACGAGGTGTGTCTAGAAGGTATTCAGCCATGTAATTTGGAAAATAAAGACTTTTATCCAAGAAGATACAAGATACAGCAAACATTGTACATAAAAGAATAATGCCTCAGTCCCCTTCAAAGTAGGGACCTCGCACAGTCCTCCCAACTGCCTTGTTGTAATTTCCCTGAATCTCATTGACAGTCTGAAATTACTTCCCTTTCAGAGCTGATTTTAGTTTTGGGAAAAGCCGGAAGTCACAGGGTGCCAAGTCTGGGAGATGGGAGCAGAAGTCACCTGGGTGATTTGATATTTTGCCAAAAAACCACACAAAGACGTGATGCATGAGAGGGTGTGTTGTTGTGATGAAGCTGCCAATCACCAGTTGCCCACAGCTGAGGCCCTCTGAATGATCCAAATAGTTTCCGTGGAAAATGTTCAAGCTTAACATAAAATTGGATGCAGGTTCGTTGCTCTACTTGCTCAGTCATTGTGAATGTGACAGCCACACAGTACACATGCTCATTCAACGGCATCTACTGCCCCCATTGACTAGTACAGTGAAGTCATTGTTGTTCATGCATTCCAGTTCCCTCTCGTTGGCTGCCAGGCTACATTGAGGTCACACAAAATGCTCTCGTCATATTAACAATGGCTGGACTTTTTCTGTATAGAGCTTTATACACACACACACGCACACACATTCAGTTTTTATCACAGAGAACAAAAATGCTTCACAGGATGGGGTAGAATGGTAACTTGCCTTCTACATGAATTATCTTGTGACTCCAAACACTCAAGGTTGTAGGGGATGTGATACTACTTTGGCTCCTCATGAGGTAGCTTCTGGAGCATGGACAGAGTCCCACATCCATAAGCAGGGCTGATGGCTGACCTCAGATGGCTTTAGAGGCAGCTGATATGAAGGAGGAGAGAAGCCTGGGTTAAAGAACCCAAGCACATGAGTGAGGATGCAAAGAGAAATTTGAGGAAGAGGAATTGTAACAGCTGGAGGTTCATTCTTATTGGGGTAAGTATATTCACCAATGAAGCCTCTAATTTTTTCAGTCAATGTGAGCCTATTAGTACCTGCAGGCTGGGGACAGCTGGTGAGAGGAGACAGGCAGGATTATGAGTGTGTCCTCTTGCAAATAGGACACATCTGTGACCACTCAATGTATTAGGGTTTAGAAAATGAAAACTCTTCTTCAGTGGAAATCACACATGGGATATAAAAAGCAGAGACACTTTGTCAAGCTTTGCCCACTAGCCTCTCCCAAACCTCTGCCAGTGTCTCTGGTTCTGTCTCTAATTGAAGAGCCACAAATCTCTCTGGCTTCTGGGAAACTCAGACTTTGAATTAAAACTACAGATTCAGTTGTAGAAAATAAAATAAAACTGAGATACAGAGAGGTAAAACGAAGCAAACCCACATATATAGGTAGTGTCAGAAATGAGGCTGGCCAGCACTCACCCACAGCTGCTGTGTGGAATGAATGAGAAAATAGCAGACATTATTTCTGCTTTATTTTCTGACATTTATGGCGTTGGCCCTCTAATTTCTATTGATGCTACTTTTCACATATAACTCAAAAGACTATGAAAAGTATTAAATGTAGACAGGGAAAACAAAGCCCTGGACAGAAAGCTTTGTAAGAGAGTGGCTGTCTGTTCTGCCCTCTTTGGAAACAGGGCGAGGTGGTGACTGTAGGGAAAGGCGTGGAGCAGAAGTGCAGGACGTGCTGGGAAGGGAGAAGCAGCTGCTGACGGCGTGTGCAGTGTGCCTGGAGCCTGTGGCTCTCTGTCCAGAAGTGTTATGCTAATCTAGGGTGTTAAGTCTATTTGACCTTCTCTCTATTCTCTATCTGCTCCAACATATCTTTTTAAAAATCTTTTCCTCTCTTCCTTCAGTATTTTTTAAACCTAGTTCCCTTCCTTCATTCCCTCTTCCCTTTACCTTCCCTTTCTTCCTTCTTTTCTCTCACTGTCAAATAATTTTTCCAAAAGTTTACACTGATTTACACTCACACCAACACTGATAAGCATATACCTGTTTCCTTATAAGATTCTCATAAAACAGGGCACTATAAAAATGTTTACTCTTTCCCTATATGAGTGAGAAGAAAAGTAATTTCTCATGTTAAAATGTATTTAATGTATTCCAGTTTTTGAGATTGGACATCACATACCAATGAGAGATAAGTAGAATAACCGCCATGCCCCTGTGCTAGGGGCTTTGTACTACTATCACTTCATAACAGTGCTGGCAAGTCTCTTCAACATAAATGAGAAATAAGGGCCTAAGAGATTAAATAACTTTACTGCGAAACACACCCCTGGTAAAGTGCAGGTCTGTGATCTAATGGCATAGATTTATTTTATAAAAACTAGGTGCAGAGTGTTTTGTTCGAGGGATATCATGCAAATAAGCCCCAGGATAGCATTCAAGAAATATGAAAAATACATCTTCATATAATCATCCAACATGGCGATTTATTCCATGTACATGAAAATGTCACTTCCTGTGCATAAGGCATTGCAGGTAAATAGAAAACAAATGTTTTTCTTCCCCACTCTCTCAAGAAACTTAAAATATGCTGGGGTGGGCAAAAGTAGGTTTACAGTCATTTATATGGAAAATAATACAATAATAAATAATAATACAAGAGTAAACTCTGTGTTCCATGTACTCACAGCTGTAAATTTACTTTTGCTCACTCTTGTATTAAAGAAGATAAGTAACAAATACAAGTGATTATAACCTAAGTTAGTTTGCATGTCATAAAACAAAGTGAGGGGAGTGGCAGGAGAACAGCTAGCTACTCAGGAAAGAGGGTTTCTGGGTTGAGATCTTGTAGGCGGACGAGATCCAAAACATGCAGGAGACAGGACATGGCCACACATGTATGCAGAAAGGAGGAATGCCAGGAAGTTTGTTACACTGTGGAGCTGTGTGGCTAGGGGATTACAAGCTTACAAATGTGCCGTTTTCAAGTAGTGCGCACACTGGGGATGACTGGGAGTGTGAAGGCACAGATGTGCACCAGGGACTGAGTTCTTCCATGTGGCGAGAATGTCCCAGAGGTTGGTAGATAATCAAGATGAGACTAAAGAAGACAGAAAGAGAAATAGAAAAATTTCTGTTTCTTTCGTTTTTCATTCTAATGGCTTTGAACATAGCAAACGCTCATTTGTTTTTATGCCATATGCACAGTATCTGGATTAATTCATGTGTACAATAGCTATCAAGTTCTTCAGTATTTGGGGGTGGATGTGCATTGATTCATTTGTAAAAAGGGAATAAGGAAGAGAAGAAATTAGTAAGACAACACTGGGTTAGAGATGGAAAGATAGGGAAGTGGACCCAGAAACAAAACTTAAATGTCTTCATTGTATCCATCTCCAAGCCAATGAATATTTGTGACCTAGAGAGTGGGGAAATGCAGACAAAAACTAAAGAGCTTCTCAAAGAGGCCTCTGTGAGGCAAAGAGCGCCCACAGGACTATTTAAAGATCCAAGCGACTAAGCAATCACACAATGGGAACATGGAGGTCTTCCTCATGGCCACATCGTACCTTGCACACCTCTGGTGCTGGCGAGTTTTATTGCTGCCCTGTTCAGGAGCCATAGCCAGCATGTAGCCTATTTAAATGTAAAATAATTAAAGATAAATTTTAAAAAAGTAAATAATAGAAAAATTCATACATTATAATTAATATAAAATAATAGGTAATATAATGTATGTGGGTCCTTGGTCACCCTAATGACATTTATGCTAATGGCTACTATATTGGAAAGTGCAAATACAAAGCATTTTCAAAACCATAGAACATTCTGTTGGATGGCAATAGAATTTGACTTTAGGGCTAAGCAGAACGACAAAGACTGCGATGTTTGGTGGGAGACCGAGAGGCTAATGGACAGATAGTGCAGCAGGGAAGTATGAAATGATACTCTTTGAAGAGTACCATGACTGACCATCTGGAAGCACTTTCAAAGAAATATGGCCCCAAGGAAGCTAGTGAGTAAAGAGACAATAAAATTTATGTCATTGCTATTATTGTTAATGTACCCCCAATTAAATAGTTGTGAACCTTGGGTTTTGCAGGTAAAAGTTGATTAAATAGGAGATCCTACCTTACATCGAGAATGTGTGGATAGAAAAAAAAAGAGTAAATCCACTTAGCCTGGACCAAAACTGGCCAGTATGACAATCACTGCTAGTAACTAACACATATGGGACATGGACTCCCAGGCAGGCACTGTTCTAAGTGCTTTACATATGTCTTATTTAATCTTCCTGGGAGTTGTAGGTGGTTGATACTCTAAGTATTTATATTCTCAGGTAAGAAAACCAAAGGAAGGCTGCATAATACAGGCTAACTTCAGGGCCCATATGTCATGATAACAAATGAAATGACTAATTCTTGCTATCATAATAGCAGAGGTGAAGACATTTGGAAATGAGTGAGATCAATGGGCAGTTATTAGTACTGAAGTACATTTGATTGATATTCTGGTTAAAATCAGAATAAAATAAACTATTAAAAAGTAACAGAAGACATCAGGTCAAAGTCAGAAAAGCATTTTGAAAGAAGAAAACTATTTCACACAGATGGAACCCCATGCCTAGTGAGTGAGTACACAATGCAGAGAAGAATGTAAGGCATGAAGCTCAGAATAGTTTCTGTGATTCTGTAGCACAGGGATAGCAAAGATAGTGTAGTTTCCCAGGCCATCTCTGATTGGCTGTGGTATTGAAGTGAGCTGTGTTGAGAAGGATTCTGAGACTTAATAGGAATGCATGTAATAAAAATTAATCCATCTGTCATGTTTAGGAAGGCAGATAATCAGCATAGGTACCAAGTCCCTGTCATTCCCAATTTGGGGAAATATGAAGAGAGAAGTTCCAGGCAAGAAGACAAACTTTCATAAAAGAATAATTAGCATCCGTGTGCCTCATCCTGCATATTAAAAAGGACCAACTTTGAGAAAACAATGTCTGCTATTATGACCAGAAAATAATATCATAGTTAATATTCAAAGTAGAAGGTACACTTAAAGGTGACATCCCATTGTCTCTATGAATTTAGAAATTGATCTGTCATAGAGTTGGACAATTTCAAACACCCTTGAGTCCTATTATTTTCATGAGTATTTGAAGTGGGCTCTAAACTCTTCTGCCGGGTGGTGGAGGGATGGAGGAACTGGAAAGATTCCAGCTCGCAGTGCATGTCAGTAAACCAAGAGAGGTAGGTAGCCCTTGATGCAGTCCTTTTGTTCCCATCTGTACTCATGCCTTTTTCGTGCTGTCAGTGATGAGTGCTTATTTAGACAGTTGAGTGAACACTGAGCCAAAATGAAAGGCACTATTTCTTCACTTCACTCAGCCATCAGAGAAGACTCAGCCCTTGTAAGGCCCTTTACTGGCCACTCATAACTCTCCTCTTGTTGGCATCAGCTGACAATTTTTATACAGCACTGTTGGTAGAGAGCAGTGAAGTGTCACACTACTCAATAATAAGAATAACTCAGCAGTAAAAAAATAGAAAAGGTTGATTAGATTTTGTTCATCTTCTATCCTGACTAAAAGTGCAACACTTGAGAGGTCAAAATTATTATGTGAAGAGTAACACGCCTCTCTCTCGTCTTAGAACACATGTGGGAGGAGGCTTTTGCACTCTCTTGTTACACTAATACTTTTTCCAGAATTTTTCTATAGCATGAGTCATCATGGATATGCATCTTTGTAGATTGGTTTATGAATTGTTTTGCTGTTGAGAAGCTTACACAGGCTGGGCTCCTTCAATATTAACATATATTTGCTGAAGCTAATTCAATGTATCCTTTATGCCTTCAGACATATGTTACCCATACCATAGTAAGCAACACACCAAGCTCCTGTTGTGTGGAAAACACGAATGGTGTTACACAGAACGTGGCATGGCTAAGACGGAGGATCAGTTTTTATTTTGGGTTTTAAGCAGGAAGAGTTTTGTTATGTTGAGATCTGGGAAACTGAGAACATAGCCTGACCACAGCAAAACAGGCTGATTGTAATCTGCTTAGCTTTGAATTTTGAAACCCCACCCTGTTCCCGCGCAGTCTCTGTCAGCAAACAGCTAACTGACACGTCTGCTTCTGTTCAATGCTTGCTTGCGTGTCCCTACATAAGGACTTAGCTGTAAGCACTCGGCAAGACTCTCATCTGCAGCCCTTTTGGGCACCGTGCCTCTGAACACCCCGAGAGTTCGCCCCTGCACAGGTTAAGCTTGGCCAATAAAATAAGATCAAAACCCTGAAAGGTCTTCGAAAATTATTCTTGCATCCGGTGGATATAACAGTTACAAACAAAGATCACTAGGACCCATCTCATACACCACAGTAAAACAAAAACAAAATAACACAAATCACTAGAGAGACTAGTTCTGCGTCATTACCTAAACATTCCCAACAT
This sequence comes from Artibeus jamaicensis, assembly GCF_021234435.1. Lineage (NCBI taxonomy): Eukaryota > Metazoa > Chordata > Mammalia > Chiroptera > Phyllostomidae > Artibeus > Artibeus jamaicensis. The sequence goes on along the minus strand of NW_026522030.1, from coordinate 34,874,182 downwards.
TAATAAAGACAGGCTCAGAACTGAAAAACTGTTCTTTCTGGAAGTTGTCAAGTAAGAACTGAGACTGGATGAGGATCCTGTGGCAGGAAGCATATAGCCAGGCACAGAAGAGTGTGGGACCAGACAGGGGACCCCAGGACGGCTGCCAGGGAATATCAGAACAAACGCCATCTAGCCACACTGCTTACGAAGTATCCTAAATTCCTCCTGAGGAGAGGTGCAATAATTTAAAAAACTTACTGTCTCCTAATGTATTGTCTTTAGATATGCACAGTAGGGTGCATAGAGTTAAAAACAAGCAAACAGGAAATCAAGACGCAGCTCAGGAATGAATCTATTCGGCTCACACAAATTTAAATGAAATGGGTGTTGAATAGTTTTGGATGTTGTTAAAAGATATTACTTCTGGTTTTAGTCTGAGATTTTTCATTTTTAAAAGAATGATGAACAAGTTAGTACTAAGTGATATGTCAGTATAAAGACACAAATCACAAATCACGTAAATAAATATACACATACACAAATTTCTAGTAGGTTACAGTGAATAACACACTATGTAATGTCTAGCATTAATTTTGCAGTAAGGTCAAGACAATGCTATTATCAGTGATAAAGGAAGGCAAACAGAGATTCCTGACGCAGTCGGAATTAAGCATTAATAATGTCTCCTTTTTATGTCTTAATTGGGTGTGATTTGCCTCGGATAGCACCTTTCATTATCGGTACAGCAGGGCATCTATGTGTTCCCTTTGAGGTGTCTATTGTTCTAATTATTCCTGCATGCTGGCCATTCTCAATGCATGTTAAATAATACCAGGAATGCATATTTAAATACAGCAATATGGTTGGATATATTATAGATACTATGTCAGCCTGGGATTGCTTTTCACTCTTCAGACTGTAGAAAGCTGTGTGGCTATTTTACACTGATAGGCATTTATATTGATTGGAGGGGAAAAAGAAAGTCCTCATTACAGGGCTGCTAGCAGTGTAATTACAGAGCGGTGCGCCCGTGCTGGGGTGTATTAGGAACCACGTTCTTCTTTAACTCTGTGTAGTACGCAGTATCAGTAGCTCAGTGGAACACTCCCTTTGTGCTGATAATTGCTTACCATTAGACAGGGGTAGCAGGATCTTTTTCTTTCTACCTATCATCGAATCAGTCTGATGTTGGGATATTGGGTATTACATTTACTTTCAATCATTAAAATTATTTATTTGTGGGAATCCATATATATCAGGACTTGCTTCTTTTTAAACTTTGTCCTAATAGTGAAGGCCTGACGTTGAATACAGACTCTGCCACTCACTAGCTCTGAATTTAGGGAAATTTCTACATCTTTCCAAGCCTCGGTTGCTTTTTAGCTGAGGATTCAGGTTAATAATAGTGAGCCCTTGAAGATCTATCAAAGGAATAAATTCCAGCTGCAGAGAAATACGTACATGAAAAACAGTAGCTGATATGACATTGTCATGATGATTATAACACATGACTCCATCACCCAGAATCAAAATTATTTTTTATTGTAACGACTTACCTTTTCATTGCTGACACAAATCTCTACCAATTTATTTCTGCAATATTAATAGAAATCTGCAAATAAGTTAGCGTTTTATTAAAAAAATTAATACTTTTCTCTGAGTTCAACCTCTTGCACATCCTTAAAACCCTGTCCATTCAGTTGAGTTTCCTTTCTTGGTGATTGGGTCTCCTATTTGTTTAAATTACTTGAATTTAATGTTGCTTGGAGCAAATCTGAATATCAATCCAGCACAACTAGAGGATGTTGGCCAGTTGACAACTGACCGACTCACAGCCTTCCTCTAGGAAAATGTAGAAGGTGGAGGAGTGAATGAAACACTATCCAGGCCTCAGAGTGCTCTCTTTTTCCTCCGATTTCTTACAGAAATTCTGGTTCTGGAATCGGGGCAAGGATTTTTAGAGCACCAATCTGTATTAACATGTTTTCTAGGGTAGTTTTCATTTAAGAGGGGTTTATAATACCCACAGAGGTATTGATTTCTCCTTTGAAATACACAGTTTTGGGGACGGTGACAAGCTCTGTAAGAGCAAATATATCTGGATCCCAAATTCCAGTTTGTCATTCTTTAGCTGTGTGAGAAGTGGCCAGTTACTCAGATTCTTGGAGCTTCTATTTTCTCCATTTATGTAATGACTGCTATGATAGCTATGTCTTAGGTGTTTTTTGGTGAGAAGTAAATGAGAAAATACATAAAAAGAAGTCAGAAGAATGCCTTCCCGTTTGCTGTCATATGTTTTTGCTTTTTTTTTTAGTATTTCAACCATAAGAAGGTCTCCTAAACTTGTTTTCCCCTGTTGACAGAAAACAGACTACACCTGGGAAGCTTTGAGGTGTGTGTCAAACTAAAAACATTTCAGCTCTCTCTTATAATATCAGAATTAATTTTTTAAAAAGTCTACAAGAAAGAGCCATATTCTCTACTTGTAATGCAATGTTTATTCTTATAGATTTATAAGATTCTTGGGAACATAGTACAGGAAAAAGACAGAATTGAATACCTTTCCTTTCACTGTACTTGTATACTTAGAGCTCACATTATCTGCCTGATACAAGGCAAATCAATTAAATTCTGTCCATGACAGAATTTACCTCTTCCTTTATCTGCCTAATGGGCCGCCTTAGCTTCACATGGGAAGAAACGTTGAATTTCCTCCCGTAAATACTGGCTTTGCAAAATATCACCCAAACAACTGGGAGATGAAACAGAGCTGTTTATTGCTCTTTGCAGATGGGGGAACACCAGTTCCATAGAGCCTATAGGGTCTTGGACAGAGGGGGACCAAGTCTAGAGAGTGATGAGTTTTTGAAGGCTGGTTTGAAGCATCTCTGTGAGTGCAGATACTTGAGTAGGCTTGGCAAAGAATCATGAAATAAAGGGTTAGAATTATTGGATGCAGCAAGGTGTTTTGAGGCAAGATGTTCACTAAATTTTGGGGTATAAACTAGCATTTGTTACTTTCTATCAAAGCGTTAATGAATCTTTCAGGAAGTTCCTGGAATAAAAATAAAGTTGTTTGCAACTTTTATCTTCTTGAGTAAGAATCCCCTGGAATAATAAAGTTATTTTAACAAAGATAGTGAAATAGTGAATTCATGCTAATACAGATACCAGACTGACAGAATTAATACCTTTTGTGGGCAGAATTGCTAGCAAAGGAATATTCTTAAATATTGGAAATGTGAAGTGTTCCATTTTTTAAAAGTTTTATGATATCCTTTTAAATATAAAGTGCTCATATATATTTAGTTATTGTCTGTGGTAGCAAAAATGGAAAGCCAAGTCAATGTCAAGCAATAGGGGAATTTATTAGAGTACATTCAAACTATGAAACATTATACAGCTATCAAAGTAAGAAATTCAAACTATGCTAGTTTAATTGGAGACTTTTATTATTCAGGTGATTGGAACAGGAAGAACATTCTTTAATGAGGGTCATCCCCAAACTAAAGGACAGAAAGGAAGCAGGTCTCGGTTGTACGGAGTCAGATAAACAAGGGAGTCATGAGGAATGTAAACAGGAAGATTCTGAGTCCTAAGAAAGGATCAAGATGGGTCTTCTCTCATAAAACTGGAGGGCAGGGTGGTTCTTTGAGGTTACAACAGGGTGGGATTGGAGGGTTTTACCAACCACTACTGCTTTTCTGGGGCAGCGACTCAGACAATGCTCAACATTGTCAGTATTGTTCTGTGAGCTCATATATGAATATGTGTATGTTTATATAGGATGATAGTTGAGTACTTTGGGAGTTCAAGTGAAGAAAGTAAGCAAAAAAGGAAAAAATACAACATTTGATGTAAAAAATATACTATGATCATATATATGCTCGTTTATATTATATAGATGTGATCAATATATAAATATTTGTAAAAGCATTTGAGTGATAACATCACATTAAGTTAATTTAACTATTGTGTATTTATATGAGCATAAAGGTAATACAAAAAATTAGATGTATTCAAAGCACCTGTATGTCAAGCTCCCTTTGCAGAAGAACTCTGCAAGGACAGACATGCTGATTTTGCAGTTACGCCCTGAGAATTACAATTAAAATGCTTATTTTATGAATAAAATTGTGTTCTATTTCAAGAAAGTTTGTTTAGTTTGGCAGTACAAAAATTCTAATACATAGAACTGTATTAATAAGTAAAATATGCACATAATGCTTTGTCAGCTGGCTACTCCTATGTTTGGTATCCCTTATAATCCTGAGCATGTGTGTTTTTATTATTTCCAAAGAAAATTGTTTCGAGGTCTTAATAATTATGAGGAAGGAATGCTACTGTGTTATTACAGAGGTTTGGTAACAAAGATCTAGCTTGGGAACAATCTCTTCTCCAAGTCCTTCGTTAACATAAGCCACCACATTTTTTAAACTAACCGAGGTTGAAAGTATAATGACCCAGGCCTTAACACCCCAAGTCTTATCAACTCAATAAGTGAGAAATTTTAAAGTAAATGAAGTATTTCCCAGTGCTTTGATCTGTTTTGTGTCCTCTTAATTCGTGTATTATTCTTATGCCATTTTTCTACCCTATGCAGGAGTCCCACTTATGGTCAGGCCTTCTTAGGAACTGATCCGATTTCTTTCCTCAATCAGGAGCTGAACAAGAAGAAAAAGTATAAAAAAAGAGATGCTTTTTCTCTGAATGTATCCTCCAAAAGGTGTTGGTACAAAAGGCAGATTTAAAACAAAAGAGGATAATATCCTTTGGTGTAAAGCCCTTCTTGATGTAATCGAGGTTTTGGTGGCAGAATTTATTTTCAATAAAAGTTAAAAGAAACTATTTTCAACTAATGAATCTAAGATAACAACAAAAAATAATTAAAGGCTTTCAGATCATTCTATCCACCAAGATAACAGTGTTCTCTTTCCTTTTAAGTAGAATCGCTTCCCCCAGACTCGGCCTATCAGTATTCAGTTTCTTCAACACGCAGAGCCCTGACACCGTGGCATTTTATTTTCTCCCTTTTCTTCATAACATCAGAATAAAAGTTTTCCTACAATAGAAAATTTATTTGAGATCCTATTTTTACTTGAATATTTGTAAAAATAGAATATAGAGAACACACCTATAAAATGATAACTGGGGCAGGAATTTCCAGCCTCAAAATGAGTTTGACCCAGGAAGATGCAATTATTTGGCTTCCTCCAAAACGAAGCCAGTTCTGCACCCCCGCCACTTCCCTTCCACCCTCTCCTCTTGCCTCTTCCTCCCTTACAGGGGCGCTTTGGGGTGAAGGAACAGCAAACACTTAATAAACATTTGATGGGTATTAATTACTTTACACTTAATTACTTGACATGTGGATCTTGTTGAGCTATTGATTACTGGCAAACATACATCCCACTGGGAATAAGTGCGGTTTAACTTCATCCAAAGAGTCAATTAGTCCGAGTAACATAGGGAGAGCTAGTGCTTTGTCTCAGTAGCCGGAGTTTCTTGCCAAGAAGGGTGGAGAACCCATTTATTTGTTCATTAAAGCACAGCACTACTATCAACAGGAGGCACTTACCAGGTGCTACTGAGATTGGTAAAATGTCACTCACTCTGTGTTGTCAAAGATTAGCTGTACAGTATAGAAGCAACAGGAGCGAAGGGAGACTTTCTTGCTTGAGAACCCTTGAGGAACTGGTGAGGTTACAGAGGTAACTCCTGGGTGTGTGGTGCTGGTGCAGTTCTCTATTCTGTACAAATTATAACCAAACTGCTTTATCAGATACACCTACGCAAACTAATGTCTCCTTCTGTTGGGTGACTTTGGTATCCCAAATTCTTTTTGATACATAGATCAAGAGACAGTTCCTAAAATTCACTTAATAAGATGCAGAACTCCATGTTAATTTTGCTACAGAGTCAATAGAAAAAAGACTTAAAAAATAGGCCTTTGGTGGATGTGGGAAGGTGTCCCATTGATCAATATTGGTATTAACTTGTAACTTGAAGCCCATAAAAATTTTATGAAGCTGATAATCTTTAAATTTTATCCATTAAACTTCACATTAGAATTTTAGAAACACTTTATTATAAGGGTCTTCCATAACATTCTTATGAGATAGTAATTCCATGAAACATATTCAGCTGTAGGAGTTGGAAGGAGAGAGGAAGAAGACTGTGTTAAATGGTAGGTTAGTGGTAGAACTCTGGTCAATAAATGATGTAAAGCAGATTATTGTAAAAATTGTGATGATACAAAAAACCCAAATATTTCACTTAAGAATTATCTGTGAAGTAGAAGTGAAAATAATTTGCTTTGTTGCAGATTTTACTGTGTTGTATCTAACACAGCTAATACTTTAAAGTGCAATAATACATGTACACAAGGGTTCCTGACATTTGTATTGTTCAAAGGTTACATTTTATTGTATAATCAGTATTATACTTAAATGTTTGAGCTCTTCATAAAATCCACATGAGATATGATTATTGTTACATACCCATTTTAAGGAAGTTGGAATTGAGGATCAGAAAAGTTTAAGTAACTTGGCTAGAGACACCTGCATTCTCAAATTTGATCTTAGGTTTCTTGGACTTTGAATCTGCTCCCCAGTGCCTCTTGGTAATCCTTTAGCATGAATATTCAGCGTGGGCCCAGAAGACAGCAAAGTGGCAACTCAGAATGAATGTGAATTTCAACCTTTGGTTTTAGTTTAAATGCCAGCGTGAATTTTTTTGCATTATACTTTAATTCTCCACCTTCTTCCTTCCTATGCTTATAGTTTTACAGACATTTTCTTTCTAAAGCATGTTCATTTCTTTTTTTGTTGGGACTTTTGCAATATCATTATATATTTTCTGGAGTAAAAACATTCTATCCCATAATGCAGTCTGATGATTAAAGCATTTTAATCCAGAATTTAAGCCCACTATTACTCACATTCATTTAAGCATAGTTTCTTCTCTCTGACTGAAGCAGAAGATTCAGGCAGCAAAGGAGAGAAGATACTCATACTTGTCATCCTTAGATTTCAGGTATTTGGGTGTTACTGCTCCAAAGGGCACCCCCGCTGAAAGGCTCAGAGTATCCATGTCATCTCTATCCATTAGGTCAGAAGATCTTGCCAATGCCATTGAAAATATTCACACTGATGCCCAATGGTACTCCCTGCTTCGGAGGGGCATTCTCTTGAAAGGCATTGCAGTTTGGGTTAAATATTAATATTTCTTGTTTTAGGACATTCTCGAACAGCGAGTCAAAAACTACTGTGCCCTGGCTGGTGTAGCTTGGTGGATTGAGCGTGAGCTGCAAACCAATGGGTCATCAGTTTGATTCCCAGTCAGGGCACATGCCTGGGTTGCAGGCTGGGTCCCCAGTGGGGGCTACATGAGATGCAACTACACATTGATGTTTCTCTTGCTCTTTCTCCCTCCCTTTCCATCTCTCTAAAAAACAAAACAAAACAAAAAACATACTGTAGCTTCCCAAAGGGTACATGCTGGCTGTGGGCACAGGTTCTGTGCAATTCAAGATTTTACTTTTGTTTAAAACAAAAGAATACTGGGCTTATGGTTTATAGAGAAACCCAGATTTTAGAGAAAGGAGATGGAAATGATGGCCAATGGTATTTACCAAATTCTTCCTATCTTCTCTAAGACCTTGGCAAATACATGATTTCATAGAACTTTATTTTTCCTTTCTCTTTGTTACTGGGTTGTACATTTGAAAGTTGCTAAGACAGTAGATATGAAAAGTTCTAGTTACAAGGAAAAATAGTTTTGTAACTATGTGTAGTGATGGGTTTAACCCACACATTGTAGTTATTCCACAACATGTACATATATCAAATCCTTATTTGTACATCTACAATTAGTATCATGCTATATATAAATTATATCTCAATTTTTAGACTATTCTATTTAGCAATTATACACCTAGGTAATTATTCAAGGCAAAAATTTTTTTTCCACGAAAAGCCTTTCCATGCCCTGGCTGGTATAGCTCAGTGGATTGAGCATGGGCCTGAGAATCAAAGGATTGTGGTTCGATTCCCAGTCAGGGCACATGCCTGGGTTGCAGGCCAGTTCCCAGTGGGGGATGCATGAGAGGCAACCATACATTGATATTTCTCTCCTTCCCTTCCCCTCTAAAGATAAATAAATAAAATTTAAAAAAGCCTTTCCAAGAATATTTATTGCTGCTTTATAAATAAAAGATAAAAATTGAAAACAACTCAAAAATCTATTTATAAAGGAATATATAAACCATGGTATGTTCATATAGTGAAATACAACTCTGCAATATAAAGGAGTAAACTACTGATACACAAAACAATATGAGCAGATCTTAAAAGTATTAAGCTAAAAGAATCATATATAAAGTACATATTTCATGAAATTTTAGATATACTCAAAACTAAGCTACAATAGTAGAAATCAGTTCAGTAGTATCTTTGGTGAGGGCTGGAATTTACTGGGAAGAACACAAAAGAACTTTTGTTTTGAAATATGAGGTCTGTTCACAAGTTATCCAACCACATAATATGAAAAATAGAGACATTTATCCAAGAAGATGCAAGATTCAAGAAACATTGTACATAGGACACTAATGCCTCAGGTGCCCCATCAAAGTAGGCACCTTGGGACCTCACACAGTTCTAATCACCATCAGCTGCCTTGTTGTATTTTCTTGAATCTCACTGTCAGTCTGAAATCTCTTCCCTTTCAAAGGTGATTTTAGTTTTGGGAAAAGCCAGGAGTTGTAGGGCACCAAATCTGGGAGATAGAGGAGTGGATCACCTGGGTGAATTGATTTTTCACACACACAAAAAACTGCACCAGACATGATGCATGAGCAGGCATGTTGTTGTGATGAAGCTGCCAATAACCAGTTGCCCATAGCTGCACCCTTTCAGGAATCATCTGAGTAATTTCTGCAGAGGAATATTCAAGCCTAATGCAAAATTGAATGCAGATTCATTGCTCTACTCACTCAGTCATTTTGAATGCAATGGCCACAGAGTACACATGCTCACTCACAGGCATCTACTGCCCCCACTGACTAGTACAATAAAGTCATCATTGTTCACACATGCACATACCGGTCTACCCTCTTTGGCTGCCAGGTTACATCAATGTCACACAAAGTGTTCTTGTTATATGAACAATGGCTGGGCCTTTTCTAGACAGACCTCATATGCTGTGCTTTGAGGGTTTGGACCTTACCATTATATGCAAATTTCCAAGCTTATGAAACTTGACTTAACAATATTTATCATTAAGATATGGGCATTTCACTCTAAGTAATTTAAGCCTTTCATGCTAAGTAATTTACACCTCAAATTTCAAAATGAATGTGGAGAAACCATTAATAAAAGTTAAGGTTTTACTGCAGTTCTAATTTCTCAAGTTCTATGTGTATTTTTAACTAGGTCCTAGTGGGTAGTTGGTTTTGTTTGCTTACCATATTATAAAAAGTAACCAACTTACTAAGAAAACATGAGCCAGGAATGTACTAATGCATGATAAAAGCTAGGATTATAAGAAATCTAATTCTGTGTCCCCGAGACATTTTCTGCCTGAGCAAAGTAAAACAATAAAATAAGGCCCTTTGGTTTTCTGATTTGACTCAAAGATACAGAGTAGACTAGGCAGCAGAAAGTAAATATGTAGCACTTTTATTCATTCCTTTTTTTTTCTAAACATGGTTTTTGATAAGAGTTGAATATTTGATGATTCAGTTTTACATTTGTTGGTAAACTCTTGGATCTCAGGCAACAATTACTTTAACTTAATTAAAGTAATTAAGTTACTTTAATTCTCTGTTGTATGACTTTGTTCACCTACAGGAGTGATAATCTCTATCTCAAAAGATAAGCTCATCTCAAAACATTGTCTTGAAAATAAATAAGATACTGAAAGGTGTCTGGCACATAGTTAATTACTCAGAAAATATTAATTGTTGTTATTGCTAATACTAATAGCACTCTATACTGTTAATTAAAAGAAAAACTTATTTTTGAAACCAAATACAAATGGTAAGACTTATTCTGTTATTAAAAAATATCAAGGAGAATAATACCAATTTTCCAACACAGTATTTTAAAAGCTTTAATAATATTCTCACAGGTCACGACATTATTAAGTTAGTGGCCTCTTAATATTTTTATGTGTATGTCATTGACATATTGAAAATATTGACAAAAACAGAACAAATTTGCTGCTGCATGGAATTAGTTAATATTAACTACTTAAATATGAGAGAATTATTTAGCTCTGCTAAAATAATAAGTACCTATGTCATCATAATTAATGTTGATTTCCTCTTTTAGGTAGATAACTATCAAGTTCATAATTCTTCTAAGGTCTGTGATGATTCATGATAATAAAACCATGACCTTGCTATAGAAAAGGGTAATTATTATTTTCCTCTTCATTTTTGCAAGTGGGCAATGACACAATTTCTTTAACAAGAATATAAAGATATAAAGATATCTATCTTGAATGTAAAAAGACAGTCCAAGACTCAGTTTTTTCTTATACATTTAAATTACTATCTTGCTTGATTCTGGCAATGATACCATAGATATAGATTTTGCAAGGATATTAATAACCAGAGACTTATCTTACACTCACAGAGCTTAGAAAACATATCCATAGAATCAAAGGCAGATGTAAAGTTAATCAAACGTCTTAAGAGTACTGCTATTTTTAGTACAGTTTTTTTAGTGAGATTAAAAAGAGTTCAATAATAATCAATACTTCAAGAGTTAAGTCTAAAACATCCTTGCTTCTCATAAAAAAATTACAGCGAGAGCCCAAGCCTTTACTTGCTCAAGAAGAAAGATATCAAAGTTTGAAGGCATATTAAATGAACAACTGAGCCTTTATTTTTGCAAGAGTGGTGGGTTATTCTTTCTAAGGTATGAAAAATTGCATGTTGCTCACTCTCATATGGAATTTGTTAACTGAGGAATTAATGAAAATAAATGACTTAACGGAGAACAAGACCTTCTCTTAAGAACAAATTTTAAATAAATTCATTTTATTGAGCTTGCATTGGCTAACCATTTTAGTCCTCTCCATATCTAGGACCTGTAACCACTTTGGAGTTCTACTTACATTATGCAATTGTCTTTGGACCTTGAAGCTGGGAGAAAACAACTTTCTATATGTTATGAGAGCACCATGTTTCCTTAAAAATCCTAAATAGAACCCTGTAAAGTAAGAAGCGTATATTTTGGAATCAACATCTACCATTATTTTTAATCCTAAAGCCTACAAGTAAACTTTAAATAGTGTCCTTTAAGCAACCTTCAGTAAATATTTTCATTTTGTTGCCAGTTTTGTGAGAAATTGAATTTATCTATTTATCTATCTACCCCTCAACATCTGACTCTGAGTGGAAGCAGTTCAGTTTCATTTGGGTTACATTGGTAAGGTATGAACATCAGTCAAGTTGTGTCAGGCGTTCAGAATTACTTTGCAATTTAAAGTAAAATATTATGAATCTTTTATTTACAAAAAACCTGTATCAGATTGATACACATTAGCAGTACTTAACCAGAAGTGGTTTGCTCCCCACCCTTTCAGGGAATATTGGGCAATACATGGAGACATTTTTGGAGACTGCCAGGAGTGCTCCTGTCATCAGTCTAGAGGGTGCAGTCCAGGGCTGCAATTAACATTCCACAGTGTGTAAGACAAGCCTATAACATTTTTTAGGCCAAAAGGTCAGTATTGCCAAGGTTGAGAAACCCTTACATGTATAATGGAAGTATATTTTAAACCAGATTAAACTAATTTCACAGATCTGCTGGTACTTTTTTCCATTCATGTGAATAATTATTTGTCACACTATGTATAGTATTCAGTACTTAGTAGATTACTGAGTATCTATTTTCTATATAGTTTGTTGAAGGGTGTTCAGGTCAAGATGGAGGCATAGGTAAACACAGCTCCCCTCCTCATACAACCACACCAAAATTACAATTTAACTATGGAACAGCCATCACTCAGAACCATCAGAAAGTTGAATGGAAACCTGACAACTATGGAATTCAAGAAACCACATCCGTCCAGACTGGTCGGAGGGGTGGAGACACAGATATGCAGAATGGGCTAGTCCCATACAAGTGTGTGTTGGATAAAAATTCTAGATGGATATCTCAAGAGTGAGGGGTCCCAGCCCCACACCAGACCCCCTAGCACAAGGTTCCAGTGCCATGAAGGTAAGTCCCCATAACTTCTGGCTGCAAAAAAAAACAGTGGGGATTGAGTCAGTGGAAGAAAATGTTGGATTCCCAACAGTTCCTCTTAAAGAATCCACACATGGACTTACTTTCACAGACTCACTCCCTATGAGCTCCAGCACTGGGGTAGCAGCTTGAAAGATACCAGTGTCATATGGGGAGGAACTGAAGTGTTTGGCATTAAGGAGAGAGCAGGGGGACAGCTTTCTCCCAGACAGAAAGGCAGGCAGAAGCCATTGTTCCTTTTTTGAATTCTCCCCACAGAGTCACAAAGCTGGCAGGCAGGTGCCATATCTGAGACTCCATCAACCTGGCTAATACATTGGCTTCACCTTGGTAAATTCCCTGAGGCTCTACCCCACCCAACTTATAGGCCCATTCAAGCTCTTAACAGTAGCCTTTCCACATGACTGGCTGGTGTTAGCTCATGCTTCACAACTTCCTAAATGCTCTCAAAGAAACAATATTTGTCCTCAGTGAACTCCCAGCCCTTGTACCTCTTGCTATGTAGTCCCAAGACTGGCACTAGCAGGAATCAGCCTAGGTGTATAGCTTGGCTTCACCTGCAAATCTCCAAGGCCAGCATAAGTAGCAGCTATCTGCAGATTGTTTATAGCTCATGAAGAGTGGCCCAGGGAAGAACAAAAGTGGGGGCTGACCTTGGCCTGCACCACCCAGGAAACACCAGAGCCTGTGTACCTAGTGGAGCACCATCACCCTGTGCCCACACATCTAATCCTTTACAGAGGTCAGAGGTTGGTGGTCAGTGGTAACAGCCAGTTCTTGCAGCTGACTGGCCAGGGAAATCCTTCCTATTGATTTGCCAACAGCATTCAAGGCTCAACTACAAGAGGATAGAGTACTCAGCCCATATGGAGGGTGCACTTAAAATACCCAGCTTGGGTGATGGGGAGGATGTGCCACTGGACCCTACAGGACACCTACTATTTAGGCCATGATACTAAGACATGGAGTCACAGAAGCTCTAGTTAATACGTAGAAACAAAAGCAAGGAGGTTGCCAAAATGAGGAGATGAAGAAGCATGGCCCAAGTGAAAGATCAAAATTTCATAAAAGGAACTAAGCAAAATTGAGATAAGCAATCTATCAGATGCAGAGTTCAAAGTGCTGGTTGTAAGGATGCTCAAGGAATATAGTGAGGACCTCAACAGCATAAAAAAGATCCAGTCAGAAATAAGGAGTACATAAATTGAAATAAAGAACAATTTACAGGGAATCACTAGTAGAGTGGATGGAGCTGAGAATCAAATCAATGATTTGGACATAAGGAAGCAAAAAAAACAATCAATCAGAACAAGAAGAAGAAAAAAGAATCTCCCCCCAAAATGTGGATAGGTAAGCAGCCTCTGGGACAACTTTAAGCATTTCAACATTCACATCATAGGAGTGCCAGAAGAAGAAGAGAAAGAACAAGAAACTAAAAATCTATTTGAAAAAAAAAAGAAAGATAAATTCCCTAATTTGGTGAAGGAAATAGACATGCAAGTCCAGGAAGCATAGGGAGTCCTAAGCAAAATGGACATACTACAAGACACATAATAATTAAAATGCTAAAACTTAAAGATAAAGAGAAAATCTTAAAAGCACAAGGCAAAAGCAGCTAGTTACCTACAGAGGAGTTCCCATAAAACTGTTAGCTGATTTCTCAAAGGCAGCTTTGCAGGCTAGAAGGGATTGGCAGGAAATATTCAAAGTCATGAATAGTGGGGAACTACAGCCAAGATTGCTCTACCCAGCAAAGATATCATTTAGAATCAAAGGGCAGATAAAGAACTTCCCAGATAAGAAAAAAAAAAAAACTGAAGGAGTTCATCCTCACCAAACCATTATTATATGAAATGCTGAAAGGATTATTTAAGAAGAAGAAGAAGAAATCTATGAACAAAATGGCAATAATTATGTATCTATCAAAAATTGAATCTAAAAAACAAACTAAGCAAACAAGAACAAAAACAGAACCATGGATTGAGAGAATGTTTTGATGGTTGCCAGATGGGAGAAGGGTTTGGGAGAATGGGTGAAGAGGTGAAGGGATTAAGAAGTACACATAGGTAGTTGCAGAATAGCTGTGGGTATGTAAACTATGGTACAGGAAGTGGAGTGGCTAAAGAATTCATATACATGGCCATGGACATGAACAATGGTGTGAGGATTGCTTGCAGGAATAAGGGGAGGGCAGCACAGGGGGAAAATTGGGACAGCTGTAATAGCATAATCAATTAAATATATTTTTAAAAAGTTTCCATTTCTGGAAGAGCTAAAACTGTAATTAACTTAAGTCTCAATTTGGAGCCCAGTATAAGCAACTCTATTTGGGGCTTGTTGTCTCCTCTTTAACAGACCTCTTTAAATGTAAGTGAAGAAAATAAATGTTGCTTTTCAAAACCATCTCTGCCTTATAAGGCTAATGACGTGTATGACAGGCTTTGTTCTCCTGATAATCTTTGATAAAAATGAATATGTAAAGATGGGCTATATTGAAATCAGAGTAATCACCACATTTTCTTGCAAAAAGGCAAAGGAGAACCTGGAATTCTCGTGTGTGATGAGGGAAGCTGTGGAAAGAAAGAGAAAGTTTGATCAATTTGACAGGAAGATGTGTTTTGGGAATGATCCATAAAAGTTTTAATTGCAAAATATCTAGTATGTAATTAAAAAAGAACCTTTTGCATTTTTTGTGAGATCTATCTATACCACCTATTATTTATATGTCACCATCATTATCTATATATTTAATGTCATATAATTTTCACAAACCCATCTTCCATCCCCACAGTACCTTGTATATATACTCACAGATTCCTCATAGAAGCATTTCACACAACAAAAGTAAGGGGAAAAACAGAAATAAGGAGAAAATCTTGAAAGAGTACCAAGTGCAGGATAGTGAGACAATCCCAGAAACAAACCACATGAATGGAGGCAGGAGCTTAAATTCACAGTGGACCACGTGATTGATGGTAGTAAATATTCTGAGAATTTGTAGAAATTAAGAAGCTGTTGGGACTGCTCTAATTTAGAAGATTAAGCTCTGTACAGTACTAATCTAGACATTGTGGAGTGATGACCACAGAAAATACCTAAACATATGTAGTTCTGTTTAATGTCATTTAAATAAAGCTGTTTCAGATGATACTAGCTAGTGTGGAATAAGATACCTGAGAGATTCACCCTAAAGACCCAGGTCTAGTGAGACTTCCCCAGTGAAACCTTCTCAAAGCTCCTGTTCCCCTTTTTCTCACCTACAAAGTATTGAATCTTTTCTCTGGCCATAAAGATAGTTATTATTGAGGCTAACAGAAGTCCTTTACACCTCTGCCTTCTGCAGAGGGAGCCCCAGCTCCTCTCCCATGCCAGCAACATGACTGTTATTCCCCAGTGTGTGTCGAAGGAGTTATTCCACTAGTACCACTGAGGAGAGCAGCAATATTCTTTCCCCTGTTTATATTCTTATAACACCCAGTGTTGTTTTCTACCTATAGTAGGTACTCAATACATGCTTACTATTTGGACAGAATAAGATATATAAAGTCATGTTTAAAATTTCCTCTAACTTCATTGTTCTGAAAAGCTTAAGGGCGAAGTAGAGCTTTTCCCTCTTCACCCTTATCCATCTTTCAGTGGGTAAATATCCATCTTAAAGGGTAATATCCATCTTTCAGTGGGATTTGAAAGATGCCTAAATATTCACCCACCACTAACTGTTTTCTCAAAGGCTTGGCTAAGTTGGCATGGTTGAAAAATGTGGTGTTGTGTAATAGCAAGATTATTATCTGCCTGACTTTGGGCAAACCATTTGAAAGATATAGGTAAATTGGGAATATAAATATTGTAGAAGGTAGCTGTGGGTTACAGGCACGTGAGAAGGATGGCAACAAAAGTTAATCCTTTTTTTCTTTTCCAAAATTTCTAATGTAGAGCTCTTTGAATAAATGTGAAAAAGTTTCAGGAGTTCCCTATGAGTTTTTCATGTATTTTTTATCATACCCAGTAAACTCAATGACGAAGTTTGAAAAACAATTCTATTAGCCAGCTGTCACCTTACTAAAGATACAGCTGTGAAGGAATGGGAGAAATGGGATGTAGGGATAGTAAGGGTTTACGAAAGAGTTTTGAAGAACATTAAAAAAACAACTCACTGTTTAGACTCAACCCTAGCTGGATCTTGGTTGCCAGGATTTAACTGGCAGACGCTAGCACTGATGAGAAAGGAAGGATGTCTAAGACACAAATGACAAATGAGTGGGGAGGTAAATTGAGGGGATATCAGAGAGAAACTTAGCACAGCGTTATCAACCAAAACTTCAAAGCACAGGATTATTTTTCTTTTATAGCTTTATAAACTGATCCTTCCTTTGTCTGTCTAGCCACTCTTGTGCTCGAAGCGGGAATCAGCTACATTTACTGCCAGGCATTTACAGATTCCCACGGACGGACGGCAAGTGGAAGAACCACCTCCCTGCCTGTTCTGCGTGTACAACTGCCGCTGCCATTGAAGTGAAGGGGAAAGCATGATTCTAGGAAACTAGAAAATGCATTCACCATTGTGCCTTCCACATCCTGTCTCCACTTTAAATAATTTCCTGCCATAAGGTGGAGCTATATACTATCGAGAGAAAAGTATTAGGTATAAGATCTGGCAAAAGTCCACTTAATTCATTTTTCACTTGGCTTGTGGTTTGTGATTTTGAAAAGTTAAAATGCATGGCAGCCACCCCCAAACCCGCCACCAACTGATGCAGAGAGAGTGGTTATTTTGGTGCAGCTTGGATTTTAATGTGGCTAAAAGGTGTGTGAAGGCAAGCGGGACCTTGTTTTTTAGCTTATGCTGTAAACACAGCTTCAGGGGAAACTCTTTGAAGTGCGGAGATCTGAGGTGGCAGGTTTTGAAGCCCCACCGAGGTAGTACAGAGAAACCACAGGTATCAGAGAGTGTTTGCTCTTGACTAAATCCTCCAGAGCATCAAACAGTGTGTTGACAAACAGAATGAAGAAATAAAAGTGCTTTATTGAAGAGAGGACATTGTGTTGAATTTGTGATATAGACTTATATGAGCTGAAAGAGAAGTTTTGCTTCCCAGTTTGTGATTGCAAAGAGGTATGGCCATGAAAACCCCCAAGTGTGGTATCTGTAAAACCCTGCCATCTCCACCCAAAGGAAAAATATGGTCCCCCGAAGAGAGAGAGCACTGCGGGTTTCCTGATAACACATCAAGGGTAATCTAGATAAAGGAGAATGGCTCGACAGGAGTGTGTGTTGTATGACTCCCAGGGCAATGCTCTCTATCTGAAAATCAATTAAAGGGCAAGGAACACCAGCTCATACCAGCTTCGGGATTTCCTCTGTAGAGATTTACATAGAAACCTTGCGAACAACGGGCACCTATTGTAAAAATTTAAGGATGGGGTTATTTTGGTGGAGGAAAATCTCTATGCAATAGAAACAGACTAATATCGGTCAAATTTTGTCACCAAAAATTCACCTAATGGGCATATTTGTTTTTTCCTATAGGAACTACAACTCATTTGAATGTGCACAACATAAAGATCATTTGTAGTGCATTTCTTATTACCTTGCTTGTGAATGGGAGCAGAACTTGTTATTTCCAATTATGTCTCTTTGGCATAAGGATTATCTTGAGCTGGTTATTTTTAAAGAAACTAAAGACACAGGAAAAGGTTTGAAAACTGTGTAAAAGTTACCCTCTTGTAATTTACACATATAAGGAAAATCTCCAATTATAAGGGTGCGTCTCTGCCAGGACCAGGAAGAGAAGGATGACTAAATTTCTAGAAGGTTATTAATGCAGAAGACAAAGACCTAAATCTCCGTTACAACTTTACTCGTGTGTACTGTGCTTTGCCTGATACCCTCCTGCTGGCTCCCTACCCCGACATCTTTCTTTGTCTTTAGCTGGAGATGGTATCTAAGAAGGCGGGTTAAGCCATTACCAGGAGTCACTCAGTTGTCCTATCTCCCGTGTATACAGGAAGTGTACATGTTAGAAAACTTTTGTTTGTTTTTCTCCTCTTCAACTGTCCAATTACAGTGGGTTCTTCACTAGAACCTAGAAGAGTAGAGATAAAATTACTTTTCCTCCCTTACACTAGAGTCTTGTGAGGTGTATTGGTATTATTGGCTTCATATTGCCATTAACAAAATCAACACTCTTGAGGGATAGCAGCAGGCTTCCACAGGGACAGGCAGGACAAATAATAAGGCTCTATATGTGTGTTCATTCAGGGCACCAGATACTTTATATGCACTATCTAATTTCATTCCCACTGTAATCATGTGAAGATTATATTCACAATTCTCATTTGATCGTTTTAACTACCTGCCCACACTCACACAAGTGACAAGTACTTAGAGGCTGAATTAGGAATCCAACTTCAGCAAGTGTGATGGCGGAGCTCTCAAACTACTGCACATTTGCTTGAAGACATTTTCTATTTTTAAGGTAGTTGTCAACCAATGTATTTATGATGACACATTGTTTATTTATAGGCTAATTATCTTTTTTCTTCAGAAAGCTCACACATGAAGGCAAAGTCCTTTTGCATCTGATTCATCTTTGGTTCATCATAGAGCCTTGTGCATTACAGTTTCTCAAAAAATATTTTCTGAATATAAAACCCTCAGTCTTGCTGAAAAACCTGTACATCCAATGACTCATCCTTTTCATTTATATAATATTCTTCCACTCACACATCTCTTTCTTCTGTTGTATTTTCATTTTACCCTGACAAATGCATGTTTGGCTTTTTAAAAAAGTGTACTTTTGTTGTTGAAATAGGTCTCTCATCCGCTCCTACAAACCTTCAGTCTTCTAATTTTGAAGGTCTTTCTTCTTTCTCACTTACAAAACACATCTGTCATGCCTTTGCTTCCTCCACCCACTGAGTCCCAGAGCTACAGACTCACACTTCAGGGTTGTCCATCCGTCTAGAGCACCTGGGGTGTAAGGTGTAAGCAATTTGACTGTAATTGCTTCTTCCCAGCAGTTATTCCTTGAAGTGGTGAAGGGGGACATTTGGTTGGTTCTCTTTTTCCATCTACATAAATAGGTATTGGAGTCAAATCCAAAGAGCATGGCGTACTTATCTAGAAATAAATGTTACCCCCCATGATGAGCCTTTTTAGCTACACTTTTGTCTGCCTTACTCTTTTCTTGGTTTATGTTTCAGCAGAAATTTAGCTCATTCTTTCCATTCACATCTGATTCATTGATTTTTCTGGGTGCAATAGGTAAATTTTAATACTATATTACTTAAATAAATCACATGCTTTTTTTCTGTTTTTTTTCATGTGTAATTGATCTTTTGATGTGTGACTGCTATGTTGGACTCAAGTACTATTTCTTAAGCTGTAGATAGAAGGCATTTCAGATATTTTCCTTTGCTGTAAGTTTTTAGTTTCCTCAAATCTGTGTATCGCTTTTTGGTAGAGAGGAACAGATGTGATGGTTGGAAGACAGAGAATGGACAACTCTGTAAAATATCTAGTAATTTTCAAATTGTGCCTCCCTTCTACTTTATGCAAAGAATTGTACTGACATGAACTCAACTTTCAAGGGAAATTCCAAATGAGCATTATACAAAAATTTCTTTTTGAAACAAATGTTTTATCAAACCAAAAATGCTAGCCAAAAAAAGAAAAAGACCAGGCTTGGGGCATGGCCAGGTGGAAAAGACATACCTGTCTACTTTCCTGGAGTTGTTGAGCATTTTTATACATCTATAACCATGCAGAATATTCATTTCTTTCATACAAGCTTTTCTATTTTCTTTCCTTTTGATTCAAACTGGCCTCATCTACCACCCTGACTCACCTGTGTCCTTCCCCCACCAGCACATCCACTCCTTTAAGCATTAAGCCCTCAGGACTGTGAGGTTCTGGTCAGCATCCAGTAATCTTAGAAACAAAGTCCCTGGTCTCTTGAGCACAGAGGCAGAGTTTCCTGTTGAACTAGAGACATCGTGTGGCCTCAGTTGTGCTTCATCTCCAGAACAATTCCACTGACTGCATCCTTGTGAAACCAGACAAAGCGACAGACACTGTGGCTGACATTAGGACCAGATGCACTGATCAACTACCTCCTACCCTAGCACCAACCATTCAATAGAGGCCAGGATCCTGACCATGACCCTAACTTCCTTAGTCACCATGATTAATAATTTTTCTCCTATATAATGTATCTCCTGGAAGCAATCAGGGAGTCAGGTCACTGAACAGAGGCTTACCGGTGACTCTGGTCATGGTGCTGTTTTCTTAAAAAGAAGCCTTTACTTTCTTAACTGCAAACTCCTATTTGCATTTGATTGGAGTCTGATGCACACAGGTGAGTGAACACCTTCAGTCTGGCAACACACCAAGTAGTAGAGAGAAAGACGGAAGCTGTTCTGACAGAATTTACATGAGTTACAGATAAAGGGGATGGAAGAAGGTGAAGCAGGGCCAGCTCTGGGCTAGGCATAGAATCTGCAGAGAGAAGTGTCTGCTCCTATGGATTAGTTACGGGCAGCAGCTGGGAAAGCTCATGTGTGAACAGGAAGCAGAGGCTCCTGGAGTTTGATGGCCCTGGCTACTCTGTTTTGAATAATCACAGAAATAGCCACCTGGAACAGAATCCGCTGTTCCACCAGACATAGCAGGAATGTGAGTGGTGTTTGTCAGCTGCTTCACAGCTATTAACAGACTCACTGTTCTGTATTTTTCTCTCCCTCTCTGGCCCCCATAATTTAATTTAGAACATCTACGAATTTTTTTTCTTGCCACAAGTAACAGTATTTTCACAAAAATGTCAATGGAATTAAAAAAAAGTTTAAACAAGTGTTTTAAGAGAAAGATCAAGTAAAATCTCTATAGAAAGCCAGTGAAGTGGGCTATATGTTTTCCTGTCCCATAGTTATTTGCTTAAAATGCCCAAGAATTCCAATAAATCCATTCATGTGTCATGGATGGAAGATTAGTGCATGCTAAACTGAACGGCATTGGCACAGCACAGATCCTGTGCCTGCCTTGTCCTGTGGCAGCCCACTGTGAGGCGATCGTTGGAGTAAAAATAAACCAATGCATATCAGGATCAGTATAATGATGAAATTGTACAATGATCCCAATCTATGTGATGCAAGTTAAAGTCTTGATTAAGAAACTTGGGAAATGGCACTCATTTCTCAAGCTGCTGCAAAAGACTTTGTTACGGTCCCAAAGTTAAGCGTGGAATTTTATTCATCATATATAATTTATAAAATATCGTATCAGATTCTTAGTCCAGTATCACTCCTTGTGGTATGTGCATTTGCTGCAAGCAGTGCACAGAGAAAATGTAGATACAATAATTAGAATTAAATGTAATTCCCTTGAAAACACTGATTCACTGTATTAGCACACTTTCCCAGCATGCTATCCTTATACTATCCTTATGGACAGAGTGACAGTCCAATTCATCTTTTAAATCAGTACACCTTTAAAAATGGAAGTGGGTACTGTGAAGAACCACACTGAGACACTAGGCATAAACTTAGACTGACTTGGGAAAACTGGAGCATAAGACTGCCCTTCTTATAGCTGGGTAATGTAATTAAGTCACATAATGTCAATGGGTCACTTTCTAAGGTTGTAGGGACTCTAGAACTAACATCCTGTTACTGTGATGTCCAAGATGCAACTATAGGAGCTGAAAATGCCATAACAGATCCAGCTGTGTTTTTGTTACGGTGATATTTTCCTTGTCCTTTAACGTCGACTAGGGAGAAGCTGGATGTAACCAGGAGGCGAGGGCAGAACATTGCTTGGGAGGGCAGTACTTCTTCATCTAAATCCAAGAGGACACATTTTCAGCCTCCTCTGAGAAAAGTCAATAGAAAAAGGAAAGCGAACATTGTTCTTGAATGATTTTGCTATTCCCTAAACTGCTATTCCTTTGGTCTCCTCTATTCTGTAACTATGTCCTGGGTGATCCCTGGGTATTCTGCTTAATTGCATGCCATTTCATCCTTGTTCAGTAATTATACTTGTGCATAGTTATGAGTGAAGTGATTTTCCTATATATGCATTAAAGTTAAATTTTGCTCCTGGGGTTTTAGTGCCTGTGCCTTCTAGTGACATCAATAAAAAGCATGTGCACTTCCTCCTGCCATGTGTGAGAGAAGAATATGGTCAATTAACATGGTGAAATTTACTAAATGTGATGATAAACACTTTTAAAAGCAGCTCAACAAATGATTATGGATTTCACACTTTTACTAATTGCTTCAATTTCTGACTGAAATAAAAATCTTCCTCTTGCTTTAGTATTGTGGGTTGGGTATCTCTAGAAAATATTAAAAATATCCTCAAAGAATCTCTCACTGTGCGTATTACCCTCTTATTTCAGCCTCTTTATTCCTATAAATTGACTATTGTTTTAAATGTTCACCATACAAAAATTGTATGTAGAGATAAGTACATTCCTATTTTATATATTTCTAATTATTTATATACAGCTCTCCTAAATGTCTCTCTAATATAAATATCCTTTATTATTTCACAGAAATTTCCAGCTTTTGGAATTCTTTAAATTTACATTTAGAGTTGATTTTCATTTCTTCTTCCTCATCCCTTCAGCTAATTGACTTTCAGCTCAAACACTGCTATCTCAGGGAATTTTCCCCGATGTTCCCCAACACTCCATCTCCAGACTACGTTAGTCATTCTCTCTTACTGCTCTTTCAGGTGGCTTCCTACTTTTTCACTATAGGATTAATGGAAAAGTATTGTATTTTATATTTGTGTTCATTTAGTTCAGGTCAGCTCTGTCCAGTGGAATATACTTATGACTGTCACTCAGTGTGTCTACTTCGCTTGACATTTTATTTCAAGTGCCTTGTAAAGACCACCCTACAAAGTAAGTGTTAAAAGTCATTGTGAGAAGAAAAAGAAAAGTGAAAGAAAGGGGAAAAGTGACTTTTTCTAAAATTCCCCCCAACATTCTGAGTGTTGATGTTGCTATTGATTAATGATCATTTCTTTTTGAGTAAGTACAGATATTCAGCCCTAGACTGAGATCAATAACTGAATATTGTTTACTCTGAATTTCAGGGGAGGCTTTTATGATCTTGTTAGTTTTTCCATGTGGAAACCAGACATCACATTTTCTTGTGTTTTTAGCATTCTGCTTTTTAATTGATTTTCTTTCATTCCTGTTCACTGGGTCCTTTCTATATGTACCTTGAATATCTTTGGTTCATGGTTATCTGTTACACAGATTGATAGAGAGAAGGCAATGTGAGGACTGAGTGTTTCATAGTGTCTTGAGTCTGCTGCTCAACACTATTATAGAACCCATCATACTTTACTGTCTTAATTTGTTTATATGTCTGCCTTTTCCTATTATCCAATAAAGAAGGCACTGTGTTGCTTGTGCTAGATATCTCTTTTCAGCTTCTCCCGGTCCAGTCTCTTTTCCATTCTGCTTTGTGCTCTAGGAAGCTTCTGCTTGGGTTCAGCTGGTGGGAGGGACCAGCAGGAAATCACAGGGTGGGGACAAAGTGAGGATAGAATTGAGTCCCTGGCTGCTGGAAGACAGCTCACTTTGCTCAGGACTCTAGATTCTGGCCCTGCAGGCTTGGGCTGCTAAGGGCACCCATAGTTACTAGCTACGAAACACTACATTATCCTTTGTTCCTTAAAAATTTTATTATCTTTTGCCCAGTTTGAATGTGTTGTTTCTTAAATTTATATTTGTTTTCTCAGTGCCGAGCACAAATCCTATACTTTGCTGAATGACCAAAAACTATTTTATCAAAATTCCACTTACAAACCATGATTCCTGCTTAACTCTAACTTTCAGAAATAGCAGGAATCAAAAATATGAGTTGGAGCAGTAGTTTCTACTGAGAGTCTATGAAAAGTGGCAGAATATTACAATCCTTACTGAAGGCAACTGTTCCTTTAGAGACAAATGAATGTTAGTCAGTTTGTAGACCAATCCAGATTGTGTGGCTTTAGAGAGAAAAGACATAATCTTTCTGAGCCAGATTCTTCTATTTTTCTTCTTAAAAAGTGAAACTTACTAAATTGTTTAAGTCTGATCCTCTGCTAGTAATATAATACCAGCTGACAACATTTCTACCTTGAATCGTATTAAGAGATATCTTGGAAAGAATATGCAAATAAATGAAGGAGACAATAAAAGGGCAATTGTGAACACTAGTACTTTAGTTTGTGGAGTTCTGCTAGTTAAGTGTTAAGTGTTATGTTTGGTCTTAAGGAGAACACTTGTCAACTCTTGGCATCTCTGTGCCTCGTTCAGTTGCTAAAGAATGACGTCTTTCTCAGAGAAAGCAGAACCTTGGCAAAGAAAGTTTCAAATCCTGTCTTAGTTTGATCTTCTTCACACGATCCTACTTTGAATGCAGTTTTATACTAGTCTACTTATTTATTAAAAACTTAGTTGGATGCTGATGTTTTTCCACATTTGCACATATTTTTGGCACCACAGCCCGTTTGTTATTTGCCATTGTTTGAATTTCTTACAAACTGTAAAAGTTGTTTTCCTTGTAGCTTCCCCACTAACACTGTCAATCTCTACCGTGCTCCGTGTATATTCAAATTCTGTGGCAGTTAGAAAAGAATTGCTGCTAAATACAGATAATCACAGCAACTGCTTTCCTCACCCAGATACTCCAAGAAAATAAATGACTCCCTTGTGATTGTACAGTTTATTTAAGCACATAGTTTTTTTTTAAAGGCTGTGGACATAGAGCTTTCTTTGGTTGTATTTACAACCACTATCATATTCCATTATCATGAGGAAGACGATATACACCGTTAGCTCCTTACAGAGTTTTGCTGTGCCTGAGTTAAAAATCCAGAATTCACCATTTACTTCTGGTTCTCAGTTTTCTCGTCAGTATAAGATTAATAAAAATAATAATACTCATACAGATGTTGTGAAGATTAAAAAAACAATGCAATTAAAACCCTTCGAATATCACCTGGAATGTAGGAAGGGCTCCAAATGTGTTAACAACTTTTATTCTGAAGTTCCCCAGTATTTTCCTGTACCTTTCAAAATGCATAGATATTTCTCCTATTTTAGTTATTTTTATAAAGACCATATTGTGAAGATTAATAAGCAGAAACCTCAAACTGGAGTTGGGAGAGCCTGTAGGGGGAGCTCTACCACTCATTGTCAATTACTTCAACCAGGAAGAAAGGCACTTTTCATCCCCAAACAGGAAGATGTTTCTCTATTGTACTAGTCCATTAGGAAGAAGGGAGATCTTCTAGCAGACAATTAACCAATAAAGATTGTTATGACTTCAGCGAAAAACCACTACACTTCAAATTCAGTTTCCTCCAATGGATTCTTTGTTTACGACAGGTCCTCTGAACTCCTTTCTTTCCTCTATAAAGCAACCTTCTTCTCATTTATTCTCTGGACTTGTTCCTGGTTTGCTATTAGCTCACATGTCCCAAATAGTAACCCTGCATTGTCCCCAAATAAATCCATTTTGCTGGAGAAATATTTGGCTTTCTATTTATTTATGATCAATAATATCATTTTTACTGAAACCCCCAAAGGGAAGCTTTCATATCTGATTCATATATTCCACAGGTGGCAAACATAAGGCCCGTGGGTTGAATCCAGCCTCCACCTTGTTTTATCTGGCCCGGCACCTTGTTTCTACCGGGCAGCAGCACAGAGCTCTTGCTTAACTGTTAAGGAGCAGTTACATTTATACGGTCCTACAATTACATTCAGCCCTTTGAAGGCAACCACGAGGCTGATGTGGCCCCCAGTGAAAATGAGCGTGACACCCCTTCCACCCAGTTTGAATCCACTACCGCAATAATTTGTAACTTATCAGATATCAAATAAATATTTAGGTATAGGTGATGGGTTGAATTTTTAATGAATATTTGTAAGCTTTATTTAATTGGGAAAATTAATAACTTAGAAATTCTCCATCACTTGTTTCTAAAATAAAATAACGTTATCATTTTGCTAAAAGATGTAATACAAGCTGTAGAGTTTCAATTAGCCCTTGGAAAGCAGGGCTATTTTCATGAAGTGTGAATGTTGCCTGAGAACGGAAGTTTTAAAAACAGGAACTTAACTGAAAGTTAAGATTATAAAAGAGAAACAGGACTGAGGGAATCGAATCACAGTTCTTTAAGTGTCACGCGATGTTACCTACTCTGCTCAGACTGAGCGCTCAGGGAAGAACATGGCAGAGAAACATCACTGCCCAGGCTGTGCTCCCTGTGGTTAGACAGAATGAAAGGAAAAAGAAACTAAAGATACAAATATTACAACTAAGTTCATATGAGAATCTTTGCACAAAGAAGAAAAAGAAAATTGAACTCTCTGTAGACGTGTTCTGTGCCAGAGGGGGAGCTCCTCTCCCTCCTCCACATGACAGGGAAAACTTAAAAAAAATTTTAAATGCCTTTGACAAGATAATGTTAGGTTCTTTACAATCCTAATAAACTTTAATTATCATCACGATGTTTTCTTTCATTGGAGATGAATTGCTTTTAAATTATTGCATAACCATTAGACTTTGTGAAGAAACAGATAGAAGCATTTGCTAGATGTTTGAAAAGAAAAAGTAGCTTTGAGTCTATTATTTGTGCATGAGAAGGGACAGCATTTATAAGTTAGAGGTATAAAGACTTTGTCATACATTTCCATATTGCTCTAAAGATGGTGCTCTGTGGCTAACAAGTTTATTAAGGAACTAGTGAACTTGAAAAAACATTTTGACTAAAGTAAATGGATCTAAAGGTGTGGTACCCCGAGATGACTGAATATTCAGCTGATCAGTTGGCAACGCCTTAGCCCAGAATTCACACTCTGATCAATAAAGGTGAAGAACTAGGAGTTACAGCTTATATGCACCCTTTCTTTTCTTTAAATATTATTTTCTTCCTATTGTTTAATTGATTTGTTGGTGTTCAAAGAATTGGTTAGTATCTTTTGATTTGGGAAAGTTATTTTAATTTCTTTTTAAAATTATTATTATTTAATTATTTTTCAACTACAGTATTGTCTTTTACTCCCATCCCAGCCCACCCCACCCCGTGCCCCCCACCTCCCTCCCATTTCCACCCCCCTTAGTTGTTGTCCATGTGTCCTTTATACTAGTTCCTGTAAATGCTTCCCCCTTTTCCCCTGAAATTCCCTTCAACAAGATAGAATAGGCATCATTTCTCTTCTGCTGAGACTGAACTACAAAGCGAATTTCCCAAATTCAAAGATGAGAGCACATAAGGATAGAAAACAAAGTTTGTCGGTACACAGATATGAGATATCTTTAAAAAAATCTCTGTAGAATTTTCCAACCTGCTGTGCTTCATTTTAGATTCAAGAGCCATCACATCATTAAGCAAAATCTGCTTTTTCTTTATTCTGTGCCCCATATTGTATTCATTCTCCTCTAAGCTACTGTGAGGGATCAAGTCCCCAAACTGAAACCCTTTTTGAAATCTCTGCTTCTTCAGTCTCTTTGTAAATGTGCTAAATTAGTCTCCATCCTTCCTACCACCAATGAGCGGGCTTAATCGTGATAATATGTAAAGAATTATTCCTCTACTATTTACACCTCTCCGAAAGAGGATCATTATTTTCAAGTAAAGATGTCTAATGTAAAGGTGAGGGTGCTGAAGAATCACTCTGAAATTGCATAGCTCATGGAGATGCGTGCTGCCCTAGCCCAATTCTCTTTTTGATTTATTTAACTTTGGAAATAACAGTATTAAATTAGCAAAGACAAGCAATAAACAAAGCCCTGGAGATGAATTAGCCATTGTCTCTGGTCCATTAATCTCCTCTTCAATTCTAGAGAAATGTGGCTCACCCAGACCCGAAGATCAAATAAAATGCCTAATTGGGAAAATCCTAAACAAGTGTGTCCTGGGGAGCTTGAATTTATTTGTCACCCGCTCAAACAACTGTGTTGTTTATATAAGTCTTTAAAACCCTGATACTTTTCCCCTACTATATCTTAATCCCTGGTTCTTTATGCTCAGGAGGGCAATTTAGAGTTGTTTTCAATTAACTAGAATGGAGAGGGGCACTTATTCCAAAAACAGATAGCTGTGTTGTGAGTATTTTGCTAAACATGCTGAGTGGTTTAGATCTAAGCATCAGGTTTGGGACGTGCTTTGGAATCACTCCTTGAAGATAATGATATCTGCTCTTTGGCACTTTTAATATCAGTAATAAATGGTTGCATATAATCACAACTGAGGACATAATATAGCAAGAAAGGTTGAGATGTGAAAGCTAACCACAAGTGTAAAGTAGAGAGCTGAGATAATTATCCAGAATGGCAATCCCTATCAGGCAATACTTTCATTCGAAATATGCAGATTATATGCAGATATTGAGGTCAGACTTTTTATTTAATACAACGAATAGAATGAAAATCAGTGTGCTGAATTTTGCTTACACAGGAGTGGGTAACTCATTTTCACAATGCAAAAATGGACAAAGAATTTGTTATATGAAAAAAAACCCCCAAAACTAAAAACCGTAAATCAACTGACTAGAGTGACATGACTATGCACACTGTTAATATTTATTCTGCATCAACAGTGATTTAAGTGTAATAGTTAGTTATGTGTAACATTTTACAAGAATAATGTCATTTAATCCTTGCCGAGAACCAGGGACAGATAGCATTATTAGCTTTATTTGTATAGATAAATTCTCTCAAGCTCACAAACTCCTTGATAAAAGTAGGCATAAAGCACTATCTTCAGAGTATATGGAATTGTATGGCAAAATCATTATACTGGAAGTTTGAGAATCACCCACAATGAGTGAGCTGGTGGGATCAGAATTTGCCCAAAGTCTGTCTACTTCTAAAGCCTGTGCGTTAGTGCTAAACTGCCTAGCTGTTACCACGAAGGCTGCAGAATTATTGACAGGGTTTGTTGGTTAAACAAAGTAGAAGTTAAAAAAGTATTACTGAGCTTAGGTAAGATGGATGTGAGTTAGATTTAGGAAATATATGAAGGAATTCTCTAGTTAGCTCTATCTATACAACAGTGAAAATCCACCGACCGTATATTTGCTAAACTTTTAGTTGCAGGGCACTTACATCACATTGCATTCCTCCAGCCAGGCTCCCGGTTTTCAAGTATGTAAGTACACTGTGCCTTCGGATGCAGTTATTATTACTAGAACAAAATATTAAGGTGCTTAGGAAGGTTTCATAAGGATCAAGTTAACTTGTGTGTTATACTGACTTCAATCCTCGATTATTGATCAGCTTTTAAGGAAAACTTAAAGCAGAACAGCCTGTATTTAAGAGGAAGGATAGTAGAGTATAGGGGTTATGTGATGATAAATAGGTTGATAATTTGGGCATAACAATTTAAAATATTGTTGCTCTACAAGTATGTTCATAGCTATTTGATTGGACAATTATATATCAAGTGGATCATTTAAAGTATTTTAATTTATAATCATTATACTGCTACTTTAATAAGTGCAGTTTACTTGTATTTGTCATCACCAGAAAAAATTTGTAACTATATGCAGTGATGGATGTTATCTAAACTTATTGTGGTGATCATTTCACAATATATTCAATTATTGAATTATTATGTTGTATTCCTGAAACTAATATAATGTTACATATAAATTATACCTGAATTTGAAAAGTATTGTTTAGTTAACAGGGGACTTCTCAGTAGAGGTTTTTCTTGATTCTCAGAACAGCCTTGTAGGTTGTATATTTTTATTATTCTTACTTTATAAATGAAGAAATAAAGATGCACAGAGGTTAAGTGACTAGTGTAGCCATGGGAATGAAATAACTACTTAAAATCAGTCTGAGTAAAGGATCAAATCATTGAGATGAGAAAAGTGATCAAAATATTAGAATGGGACATTGAGATGTTTTAATTACAAGTATTTACCTGACATATGGAATCATCAAAGGTGAGTACTTTTGAAACAGGCGTACTTTGTGTTTTCAAAGGAGCTGAAGGGTGCAGACAGCCAGCAGCCTCGATCAGGGGCCAAAATGATCCTGACAGCCAGGTTAAAACTCACGTAAACTCTGGGTCTAGACCAAAAGTCTCAAAGGATGATTAATGCAAACAGTTTAAAGTTTTAAAGAATTAAAAAACAATTTTGGAGGAGGACTGTAATCAGATTATCTAAATTTAAAAGTGATGAACAGTTGGACCCCAAACGTATTTACTGGTTCATAAATTAATCATTAATTACATATCGGTGAGCAACAGATGCCTGAAAACTGTATCTGTGGTCAAAAACTTTAAATTTAAGATATTCTCTCTCTCTCTTTCTCTTTCTCTCTGTCCCTTACTCGTTCCCTCCCCCAAATGCTATAATGTCCACATGCATTAGGTGGTGAAAAGTGGTATAAAAGAGTTGTCTTTATCTGATATTGGGAAGCCAGTAATGCTACTCCTCTAATCTTGGAGACCCTGCCAGTAACAACACACCCAGGCAGTTAAGTCAGATGGTAGATTAATGCGTTAGCCTTGTGCATGCAGAACTCATTGCTCCTGTTTGCTCTGGTCCTTGAGACAGTGTGTAGCTGCCACCTGCCTTTTTAGAAGCATTCTACAAGGAAAGCAATATTAGTCTCACTGGTTATTAATAATTTTTAATAAAATTAAATACACTTAACAAACATTTATTGATTTGTACCAGACACTTAAATTTGTATCTGAGAATAAAAAACCTGAGGATAAAAACATGATAAAAAGGACATAGCTTCTGTTCTCATGATATTTAGAGTCAAATGTAGAAGATAGATATTTATCAAATAATATAAAATAAATAAATGCAAAAAAATGCTACTTTTCTAATTATTACATAAATACTGTATTCTATAACATGAGAACATAGGATTGAGGGAGCAAAATTATTTTGGAGGGTTTGGAAAAGTTTCTTTGTGAAAGTTACAAGTGGTGAAGGATGAATAGAAATTAGGTGAAAACATAAAAGAAAAGAATATTTGAACCATAGGTATGGGACATTCAAAGGCCCTCTCTTAAGAACAAGTATGGTACTCACGGTCACAGGGGAGCCCAAAGTGAAGGAGAGAATGATGGAAGATGAGGATGGGGGGATGGCGAGGTGTCTGACACTGTATGAATTCCAAGTGGCCTTTTTCCTCAGCATGCTTTCTCTTGTACGTGGAGATAGTTTTTGGAGTGTGATTCCATTTTTTTTAGTGGATTTAGTTTTGTGCTAATGATAATGCTGCTGCTGCTGATAATAATGATAATGAAATGACTTCCAATTGGAAGTCATTTTTCAGGTTTGTTTGTTTGTTTTTATAAAGAATTGTTTATTTACTGAACCTGGGAGAGATTCTATAGACAACTAATTTTAAGTGTACACAAATGAATTCAATCTTTTTCTTTCTCATACACCCCAAACTGGCATGAAACAGTTGTCCTCAGGTAAAACACAGTCACCATATACTTTTTCAAGTATTTTCACCCAAGGTTGAAAACTGTTTATCCTGCACATGAAAACCTGTAAGAAATTTAAATTAATTATATAAAACTCATTACTTCTAGTTTTACCTTTGCAAAGATCTGGGAAAATGTACAAGTAACTAATTTACATCACTTACAACATAATCCTGGATCATCTCCACCCCAAAAAACAAAAGTTTCTTCAAGTTTAAACCTGTCTTCACAGACCAAGATATGTACACTTTAATTATCCTGAGTCCGTGTTTTACACACATGACTTTGCTACATATGATGGTTATTTTATATATGAACTTGGCTAGGCCACATTACCCATATATGTGGCCAAACATTATTTTGGGTGTTTCTGTGAAGGTAATTTCTAGATGAGATTAACATTTAAATTAGTGGTCTTTGAATAAAACAGATTATCCTTCAAAATGTAGGAAGCCCTCATACAATCAGTTGAAGGCCTTCATATCAGTAGAACAAAGACTGACCTCCCCTGAGCAAGACTGCCTTCAAACTTGAACTATAACTCTTCCCGGAATCTCTAGTCTGTTGGATTTTGATTTGCCAAGCCTCCACAATTGCGTATGTCAATTCTTTAGAATCTCTCTCTCTTTCTCATCTCTTTTTGGAGAACCCTTACTAGTACACTAGGTTATTAGAAATAGAGCAAACATATTTATTTGGAATTTTAAAAAGATGTTAAAAAACTAGTAACAAGAATATAAGAAATATACCATGGTAACATAAGATTAAGACAAATAGTGAGCTGGACAAATCCCTGGAAGATTTATGAGAATGATGGAATGAATACTCAGGTAAACTCAGATAGTTGATAGGACTTAAGAGGGGCAGGGGGACAGAGAAAGAGAGCCCAAGTAAGGCAAGAGCAATGGTGTGGAGGGAGAAAAAGGTATGGTATGGATGCAAGACCATGAGTAAACCAGCAAGAATGTAGAGGCTTCTAGTAATAAAAACTCAAAGCTGGTACCCAGCCCTCTGGGTCAGGAGGTGATGAAAAACCCAGAGTTTTCTTATTTAAGGAGGAAGACACTGCAAGTTGGAAACCTGTATGTGTGACAACCTCACAGGAAAGGCAAGCAAACGCTTTCTTTATTAATTATTCAGAAAGAGAAAATTAAATAACGAATCCTGTAAGTCGGTCTAGTTCTATTAGGATTGTTTTCACCTCACAGGGGGATACAGAATAAGATGAGTGGAGCAAAAAGAAAGTGAAATAACCAGTCAGCCAAATATAGCCAGAGAAACAGTTCTTGGACTCACAGGGTGTGGACAGGATGCAAGAGGTGCTCCTGAGGGAGCGGTAAAGCAAGCCTGCTGTGTTCACGGGGATGCGAACCTGTGGAGGCCAATTGCTTCACCAGAGTTCTCTACTGTTCCTTCTGCAACTAGGTTAATCTTTTGTGTTGTTTCTTTCTCACTTTCCGGAAAAGAACTTGGAGAGAATTCTACTGTAGGTAATGTCTGGGAAAACTTCTTTGTTTTATGTGCACTGCAGTGCCTGATGCTATAAAGCCAGTGAGTTAGCCAACTTTGAAGTCATTCGTTCTGATTTGTCTGTCACTCAGTGGGCTCAGTTTACAGAGGCAAAGAAGTGAGCTGTCCCATAATGGAAAGGAAGAGAGTACATTTCTTATGGGCCACTATAGGCAGGAGTTCATTTGTTCCACTAGTCGCAAGTGTTCTAAATAACAGATTAGGGAATTTAATCAACTGACATTTAACCCTAGGCATTAATTAAAAGTGGCATGCTGCGTCATTTGGGAACGTCTGGATAAAAATGAGGTGATACTTCTGGAGAACAAGCTGTGAAAATCATTTAAAACTTTTTCATATGTTTATGATGTAGTTTATTTTAGTGACACATAGAATTTACGGGCAAAAGAAATAGCATCTCTGAAAACAATTGAGGAGCATCTTGCACTCAGTTGCTGAGGAGGTAAAAGAAGGTAGAGAGTGTTTTGTCATTATTCATTTTAATCCAAATATGCATTAATTTTATAAATTATGCAGATACTGTGTTCAGCAGTCTACCTACCTTACTTTACAGTTACTTATTACAATTGTGTATTTATCCTTTAACAAATTTTACTGGGCACCTACTCTGTGTCATTTGCTGGGATGTGGCTGTGGACAAATAGATGAAATTCCTGCTTTCTTGGAGCTTATGTTCCAGTCAGTTAGAGAGACAGCCATTAAGAGTAGAACATAAATTCCACAAAGGCAGGAGTTTGCATATGTTTTAACCACTATCATATCTCCAACAGCTAGAAAAGTACCTGACATATAGTATGCACTCAGTAATTTTTGTTAGATAATTGAAAGGTGAGAAAATTGACAATCAGAGAAATTGAACTACTTGTTCATGAACCTTTATGCCTATAAAATATATGTGCCTTCTAGATATTATTAATTTTTAAGTATTCTTCTATTCATACATTTGTCCCCAAATGTGAAAAATTATAATTTTACCATACCAGACATTCCCCATGTGTTTTCTTGTTTGAATACTTCAGGGTTTCTTTTTAGTTATTACCTTGGGTATAACTTACATTTCCATGAAAACCATCATTCCCAGCTGGTTAAAAAATTCTAACCCCAAAACCAGTTTCTGAAGCACTGACTATGTACTACATACACATTCTTTTTGGTGCAGGAGATTAAAAAAAGTGATCAAGAAAAAGTTTCCTTGCCTTTGTTGGAGAGGAGAACATAGGTAATAAACGGGTAAACAAATAAATATGTATTGTAAATGATGCACCAACAAATTCAATGAATAAAACAAAATAGGGAAATGTGCTAGAGAGAAAAGAGGAAGCAGAGGGTAAGGAGAACCTCTCTGACGTGCTAACATACGGACTGATGAGACCTGGATGATGACAATGCCCAGCTGTGAAGGACAGTACAGGAAGAAGGGACAGTGAGGGTAGAGAAAGAGGTTGGCTCTTAAGCTGACAGAAATATTGCCATTTTAGATGGGGCACAGTGCTCCAGATGATGAATGTGGGGAAGTTGAACTAGGAAGGTAGCTGAGAAAAAAATTTGATTTTTTAACTGAAATGGAAAAGATTTCCATGGCTTTGTGTTGGTGAGTGAAAAGACCCGATTTATAGTTATAAAAACCACTCTGGCTGCCACTTGGAGAGTGTCAAGCTTGCTGTAAGGATGGCAGGCAGTGAGAAGGTTGCTTTCATATTCTAGGCAAGAGTTAATGGTGGAAATAATGAGATGCAGTCAGAGAGGCATTATATTTTGAAGGTAAACTAGACAGAGTAATTCATGAGGTGGATAGAGATAGGGTTTGCAGAAAGCAACCAGGGGTGAATCTAGGTATATGGCTGAGTAACTGGCTGGAGGGTGATTCAGTGCAACGAAGAAGGCATGAAAGTAGAGTGGTGCATAATTGTGCACCAGGTGAGTGAGAAGAATCAATAGTTCTGCTTTGGCTATTTTAAGTTCACAAAGGTTTGCATGCCACATGGAGATGTGTATTATAAAGTAAGCAACAAGCATTTAGAGGTATGGAGATGGATCTGAATCTGGAGGCAGGAGTATTTTAAAAAATAAAAAATTCACTGTCCTCAGTGTTTGTGTGTTACTTGAAACCATGAATGAGAGTAAAGATTCAAACCACATATTAAGACCCAAATACACATAACATATTCATTTAACATAAAAATTTCTGCTAGGAAATAAGAAAAATAAAGTAAATCATGAGCTATGTCACAACATTTTTAGAATTCCTAATTAATATTTTTAGTTTTTTCTCCTGCTGCTTTTTCTACTTTTCCATTTCTTGCTTTCAAGTACTTGACTGTTTTCAAAATCTTAAGTTCTAGAATAGGGTAGGGAGAGGATTTTGGGAGTAGATAATGTGTCTCATTCAATCATAAAAGAACAATAACCTACCCTGGACAAAGTAGATTTCTCCTAAGCCATGTGAAGGAGAGAGGAGAGGTGGGGAAAAGAAGCATCACCCGACACTGACAGCTGTGTCTGGGACCTGCCCTGATCTCAAAGAGGGTCCCTGGGGAAGCGCCTGGCAGAGAATCAGGGGAAACCTAACAGGAAGAGTCAAGTGTAGCCAAACAAACAAACACATAAATAATAACAGAAAAGGAACTTCTGGATCTAAAAATTTATGTTGGCTTTGAGGTTGGACATTGTGACAGAGCACAGAGTAATAGGGGACTCAAGTTCTAGGTGCCATTTGCCCCCCTTGCAGGCCCAAATAACTTTCAATAGAGGCCTTGGATAAAAGCAGTGGTGAGGGGATGGAGAGATGAAGTCCGGGTAGACTGATGATCAAGTTTCTTACATGTTTAGCATGATGGGGCAGGGGGCTTGAACATGAAACAGTTATAGAAAATAAAGCTATATTTCCTGAACATCTGAATTTGTCAACCGATTCATGTTAGCTGTTTCAAATTATTCAGGTTGTATGAATTAGGGTAGATCAGTGCTGGCTGTAGTAGGAAAGAAACCCAGAAACCTCAGTGGCTTAACACAATGAACATATCTTTTCTCTGTGATTAGAATCTGACATGGTTGAGCAACACTTCCCCATCTTGTAGTTATACCATTGTAAACATGACTCCCTTCTCTCTGTGCCACTGAAGGGAAGATGTAGCTGGGGAAAGCATACTAGTTCTTAACTGCTCCAGCCTGGAAGTCAGATGTTATTTCCATTCACTTATCCTTATCCTGTACCAGTCATATGGCCTCAAACTAACTATAAGAGTCAGTGAGAAATATAGAGTAGCACATAGATAATTGATTAACACCAACCTTTACCTATCACTCAAAAACCCGTGCAGTCAGAAAAAGAAGAAATTCTATTTTGCCTTCTGCATTGCAAATACTTCCCTTCTTCTATGTAAGTGTGATTTTTATTCCTGGTGCAGAAAGCTGCTCAATTCCATGATTCTTGGTTTCTGGACTCAGAGTGTTCCCCCAAGGTTCATGTGCATGTTCAAGGTAGTGTTTAAATGCCTTCTGGCTCCTCTTTCTCTAGAAAAGTTATAACCAATGAAACAGGGTTAATTGTTTGATTTAAAGGAAAACCTCACCAACTGCATTTCAAAATTGATATTTAAATTAAAAATCCAGAGCTATTTAATAATTGTCCCAACAATTCTATGGCACATCACTTTCAGTCTGTGATTCGGACCCACAATTGAATTGCAGTAAGCAACAGTTTGATTTCTGTGAACTCTTCATTATGACTAGAAAATGTCTTTGCCGGGGATGTAATATGGCATAAAGGCATCATTTAGGATTATCCCCTGAGGAGTAAAGCAAGAATCATTTCAGAGCCCATAAAACAGAGGACATTCTCTTGGTATCTGTAATCTATTTTCATACTCTGCAGACACCCTCTGTAACCATAGAAGCACACAAAGAATGTCAGATTCCCTTAATGCTGGATTCTCCCTCTATCTTGAGAATCCCATCTTGTTAGACTTATCTGACATTCGATTTAAACTTCTAACCAAACAGTGTGCTATACCAGAGGAAACAGAATACTATAGGATGCACATTTAGGCCTGCTAAGAGTTACATTTCTAACTGATTTGTCAGTGACTCAATTCAATGATGCCTAGTAGTATCTTTTTAAAGAATCTTATAGGTTTTTATTCTAGTGTATATTGTGGGAAGAATATTATATTAATTTGTTGATTTGGTAGCAGAATTCTTCTCCAATTATGCAAATATATATAAATGAACATCTGAATTCTGCTCTTAACATGCTACTATTTCAGACTTCAGTTATAAAAAAGAATGAGAGAGAAAGAGAGAGAATGAAAGGAAAAACACAAGATTATAAATTGCTACATTTTTTCTCCACTAATGGTGCAAGTTATTGCCCCACTCTTGATGTAAAAAAAAAGTCTTTAGGTTAACTACTAAATGATTGTCATTTATCATATCAAAGACTATGGCATATAGGTCCGGGTGGTTTATTGTGCTGGATGCCGCTGATAAATCTACAACGCAGCAGCTGTCACCATCTCTCTCAAAATCATTTTCTATATGTTAAGTGTTTTGAGTTTGTTTCATTTTTAAATATTTTTCTAGTACAGGTTTTTTCTGGCTAAATTGAGCTCATTTGAGCATTAAGTATTTTAAGAAACAGAAGTAAAAAGGTAATTATCGGTGTACTCTGGGGTACCAGCTTCAACTTTTTTTAGCTTATCAGCTTTATTCTTTGGCAACACAGGATTATGACATCTTATTGTGCAGTAATCAGATACTGGAGAATTGAAGAACGGATGTGAGATGAAACAAGGCCTAAAACTGGGAGACTGCTCAGGCTGTTCTTTTCCTATTATGTATGTATGCAAGATTATTTGCTTTGATATTCCTCAGCATTAAACTTTTTGAGGAGTAAGATACACGGGAATGATTTTCTTTCATATTGGCTTGCCATCTGATAAATAGTTTATATTACTTATTAGAAATTTCCCATTAAACAGATGTTCATCTGTTGCCTGGTTCTCTCTGACATTGTGAAGTATATTTCTTCAACTTGTGTAGAAGGTATACTGTACTTCCTTATCACTGCAGGAAACACTTTTAAAACTGTTTACCGCCTAAGCACTTCCATTCATTTGGGTGATGGTTCACCCTTCCTTGTCCAGGGTTATTTGTTGGAGGGGCGTTATGTGTGTTAGACTTGTACTGTGGAAGCATTTTAGAACTTCTGTCATAATTTTTTAAAATCAATTTAATATTGACACAATAGAATGAAAACAAATGGGTTGAAATAATAGGTTTCTATTTCTGCTGTCTACTGGCATCCATCAAAATGTTGGAAGCATATTGAACTTTTTTTCTTTGCCTGGTAAATAAAACTATAACACTCCAACCTGTTGATGGGACCACTAAAGTTAATGAGCTATGGTTAACACCATGTAAGGAGCTTCTCCCATTTTAACTGCTGAGTTACTGATATTCTGCAGGTTCTTATTAGATAGCTTTCTCTCTGTCTCTGTCATAGTGTTCAATAGATGTTTTATTTTTAATTGATTTAAGTTATTTATTTCATGATCGAGATATCAAAGTTTCATTACTGAGGCTGGTTACTTCAATTTGGTCTTTATCAAGTTTTTGTTATTTTAAGATTCTGTGGTTTGGTTTTACTCTTCTAACTTCTATATTCTTATTTATTTCTGTCAAGGGCTACATTTCTCCTAGTGGTGTGTCTTAGTTATGTTTCAACACAACATATATCTTCAAACCTCAAATGAAGTTTCTTTAGAGGACTAAAGCAAAGAGTTATTTTTTTATGAAGCATAATACCATGTGGAAAGATCAAAGGCATGGGAGAAAAACTCTGACTTTAAATATTAAATACACAATCTACCTTGTTAAAATTTTAAAACATTATCTCTTTTTGAGTTTTAGAGACCCAACTTCTACTTGGAAGTAATATTTATTTCTAAAGGTTATTGGATGGTTTAAATTAAAAAAAATATGAGGTGCTCAATAATTATTTGTGCTTTTTTCTACTTTTTTTCAACCCATTCCTCCTTCTCTTCAGATCCATCTTATATAATAATTTTTATTTAATTTCACTTTCACTACAAGCCAGAAGTTTTAGTGATGCGTTGGTAAATGTTCAACAACTAGTTCTTTAAGGGTAAAAACGTTTTGATTTGTGGAGTTCAGTAATTTCTGTGAAATAAACACTCCCACCACAGCCAATGAAAAGCTACTGAAATGATGTCCCTGAAGGAGCTGGGAACAGAAACACACAGTCCCCTCTTGCGAACTGGTGGAGGGGCACCAGCACACCACTGATCCACCAGGCTGGTTCCTCTATTCCTTCTCCACTGCCTCCCCAAAGTTAAGTGAAAAGGGGGAAGATGGCAAAGATCAGCTTGGCAAGTGAGAGATTAGGTATAAGTAATAAAGAAGAGATATCTCCATGGGTTATTTACAGGTTCCAACAAGAGTACTACTGCATAAAAGACCAAAAATTTGCATTACAAGTTCTGACTTTTTACTGTCTATGCTTATATTGTTCTAGTTGCTGATTACATGGGTTTGAATTTTAAAAAATTAATAGCTTGCTGTCTCTATCCTTATGGTGTTTGTGCACCTATATAAGGTAGACTTTAATAACAAACAAATAAAAGCATAATTGCAAATTATGGTATTTGTTATGTAGAGCATGAACTGGACTAAGGCAGAAATAGGTTGGAGACTATAGTAAAGCAATAAATGAAAACTTTTAAGGAGTACTTGGGAAGGT
This sequence comes from Artibeus jamaicensis, assembly GCF_021234435.1. Lineage (NCBI taxonomy): Eukaryota > Metazoa > Chordata > Mammalia > Chiroptera > Phyllostomidae > Artibeus > Artibeus jamaicensis. The sequence continues at coordinate 34,834,185 of NW_026522030.1, read as the reverse complement.
TAAAATTATCCATTAAATTTCCTTAATAGTGGGGCTATTCAAATTATCTAGTCCATCTTGGGTGAATTTTGGTAGTTTGTGTTTTTTGAGAAATTAGTTCATTTTGTGTATTCCTAAAATAAGTAAACTGGTGAACAAGTAGATTTGAGGACAAAGAGAATATATTCATTTCTTGAATGAAATGTTATTCAAAACAAAGATTCTTGTGTGTAAATGTTTGTGTGTTCATTTATGTAACTAGATATTGATGTCTATGATAAGGGAACCTAATGTATTTCCCACTGTGGTCCATGGTCATGTAGGAACAAAGTATGATTTAATCTCACCTGCAAGTAAAATTCCTAGTTTCAATTTATGTTCTCCCCTTTAAAGAATGGAGGATGGGTGGCTGGGAAATCCTGTAACTGAATGTATTTGTGTGGGTATATTTATGATTATTTTATTTTGTCCCTTTGTTCTGTGTGTCCATTCCTCCATATATATATATGTATATGTATAAAACCTTTCTTATTGTAGCTAAACAAAATGCCTTGAAGTGGTAAAATTGGGGAAACTGATTCTTTCCACTTTGTTCTTCTCAAAATTGTTTTGGCCTTCTAGTTCCTTTGAAATTCTGTGTAAATTTTAGAACAGTACTGAGAGAAATCTTTCTGAGACTTTGAAAGAAATTATATTAAATCTATATATTAATTTGGGAAGACCTGATGCCTTTACTATACTGATGATTTCTCAACCATGAAGAGCATGCCTGTCCATTCATTTGATTTTCTTTAGAGTCTTCATGAGCATTGTGTAGTTTTGAGCATGCAAGTCCTCTTTGTGTTTTGTTAGATTCAAATGTATTTCCTTTTTTGAATATTGTAAATGGTATTGCACTTTATATAAATACTATTGATTTTTATAATTTTTCTTGTATTTTATGACCTTGCTGAATTATTTATTAGTTTTGGGATTTTTTGTTTGCCTTGTGGTTATCTATGTATGTAAACGGGTCCTCTGCACACAGGGACAGTTGAATTATTCTGTTTATTTTTTCAGATCTGTGTATGTTTCATTTCCTTTTGTTGTCTTATTTCATTGTGTAGGACTTCCAGGTGTATGCTTAATAAGATGGTGAGAGCAAATATTTCTTACTTTGTTTCTAATCTTAAGGAGGATACATTTAATCTTTCATCATTAAGTATAATATTATCTGTAGGTTGTTATACATTGGTCATTATCACATTGAGGAATCCCCCTTTTATTTCATTTTTTCCTAAATTTTGATCATGTAAAAGTGTTGAATTTTGTCCAGTGTTTTTTTCTGCATCAGTTGGTATGATTATGTGATTATTCTTTTAGAGTCTCTTAATAGGGTGAATAGTAATGATTGATTTTGGAATATTGAACCAACCTTGCCTGTTTGGAATAAACCCCAATTAGTTATGATATATAATTCATTAATATATTGTTGAATTCTATTTGCTAATATTTTGTAAAGGATTTTTCCATCCATATTCTTGGAGGATATGCCTTTGTAGTTCTATTTTTGTACTACCTTTGGTTTTGAAACCTGGATAATACTGTCTTCATAAGAGGAATAGGGAAATCTTCTTTTTCTTTCTGTTTCCTGGGAGAAATTTTGTAGAATTGTTAGTTCTTTCTTAAAATTTTGGTAGCACACTCCAGTTAAACAACTAAGCTTAAATATATCATTTGAGGGAGTTAAAAATAAATATTCCAAGAACTTTATGCATGAGCTGTCAGCTTTCTTTATTGCCATACTGCAATATCTGGTGGGGTAAATAGTTCACATTCCCAGCATTTTATCTTTGAATCCTATGTTTGAGATAGATTACCCAAGGACCTAAGAAACTTGTAATGGGAGAATAATAGCATTTACTAACTTTCCTGTTCATTTTAAATGCTTAAAACACTTTTTGACCAGCAATAACAGCTGTTTGGTGGGTGGATGAGTGGGTGGAGGGAAAGATTTTGGTTGCAAACTTAGTTTAAGAGCACCACTGTTGGTACAGTGAACACAGTGTCTTGTATAGTTGAAGCATATTTTTTTTGGTGGAAGGTGGAGTATTGCTATATCTTTGAATTCTGTGATGCCCTCTTGCTTATATATTACTCTTAATTTTCAGATCTTGGTTTCTTCCTTCTTGTTACCAGTGAACATTCTAGGAATATCTCCATTTTCTGAGTTAGCTCTTTCTTTTTCGAAAGATGTGCTTTCCCAAGGTGGCTGCATCTGGCTGTGCACGTATTCATCCCCTTTCTACATACTGCCCAGATCTCGGACATATTCTCATGCATTGTTTCTAAGCAGGGGGTGGGGAGGGATTTTTTCCTGACAATAATCTTGTTCATGTTTCACTCCTGCTTATACCCCGATGCTCTCTCCTGTCCTGGACCACCTCTACCTGGATCTCTGCTTAGATGAAGAATGCAAATCTGGCTTTGTTTGCTCTACATACTTTCTCCCAGTTATCTATAAATAGTATTTGTAATATTCCCAGTCTCCTACTTATGTTAGAGACATTAACTGTGGGTGTTTTATTTACTTTTTTCTGATGTGGATGAGTTTGGAAAATGCGTGTCATGTCTTCTAACCTCTTACTCATCTTTCACGTCTGAAAATAAATATGATCTCTGTCAGGATGCTTTCCATGTGTCACACTTGTGTGCTTGCTCCCAGAGCACTCATCCGAGCACTTACCCTGCTCTGCTGTGACCATCTTTCCCCTCCTCTGTAATCTCCTTTATACTGTTAGCTTTGAGGAAAGTTTCTTGTGGTCATTCTTTCATCGTCTCTGTTCCACACAAAAATCAACAGCTATTAAACCCTCAACAACCATTTCTGGAGTGCATGCCTGTATTATTTCCCAAAGAAGAACCAAGAGTAGTCTATCTCTGGTGCAGAGACTGAGGGATGTGTGTATACAGATACTTCCAGTGCACTAATGAAACCAACCAAAAGTCTGTCTGCTCTTTACGATTGCCATATATGCCAGTATTTGTAAATAATGTCATGATAAAACACTTCTTTCTGCTGGGGCAGATGTCTTTTTTCTCTGTGGTGCACTACTGTTATTTTCATAGTCAGAAAAAGAGACATTTTGTTATGGCTTGTCAGACTTCTGCCGTCTTCTTTCCAATGGTCGTTTTCTTCTAGAAAATATTCAGAAAGAAGATAATTTAGTTTATAGTTCTTCTAGGGTAGACATAAAATATTATTTTATAATCATCTGGTGCTTTCTCACTGCTTTTAGGCTCACTATGAGGAGGTCACCTGGCTGCCAGTTACTTCCTGCTACTCCTGATTCAATCGCCTAGGGAAAAGAGAAGTTTGTGCCAAACCTGTCTACTTCTGACCAAAATGGGCTTAAGGTTTCCCTCAGCTTGACTAAAGTTAAGAAAGACTTCTGGACTCTAGGCACCTGATCTCCCTTTTCTTAAAGTATTTACATAAAGATAAACAGCACCTGGCCATTTTAAATTCTTTTTCTGCCTCTTTGAGATTTAAATCTTCTATAACCCAGACACATTTTTTCAAGGACCTGGGAGACATTCCTTTCAAATGTAATCATCAAGAAAGCACCCTTGTGGGAGCTAAGAAGCTAACTTCAATAGGCACTTATTAGCACATTGGTCAACCTCCCAGCCTAATCACATCCATCAGCCTCCCAGCTACTGCCCTCCAGCCCTTTTCCATTAGCTCACGCTAGTGTTTCAAACTCACTGACTTTTTGTTTCAATTTAATCTGTCTTCCCATTGCATACAATAGCCTTCTCCCCTATTGCAAATAGTATTGAATAAAGTCCTCCTTGCCTGTTTAACCAGTCCCGCACAATTTTTCTTTTACATTTTCTTACCTTTTCTCTAGAAACATATAACTAAAGCAATTTCAGTTTAAATAAAATCTCAACTTCGACCAACAAAAGAAACGCAATGCAGGCAAGGAAACTATGAACTGTCTCTTAAATAGGACTTTCTTAATAATTGAAAAGGAAGGTGTCTTTCTAATGCAGAAGAAGTGTTCACTCGCAGGTATACTTCACTTTATAACTTTACTCTCCTGCGTTCAGGTATGCATTTAAAAACCAAAAAAGCAATGACAGCCACAACAAACAACAAAAACCTCCTCTTCTTCATGTATTGACTTGAGGTTTGTGGTGGTTTTTATTTTCTTCCTTTTGGGAAACATTACTCTTTAACCTCAAGAATGGTTCTTCCTCTAATAAGCCACACAGCTTCGTTCCCACACCCACCATTGGTATATAACACGTTTCTCCAGGTAGGGGGGTTCAGTCAGTGCTGCTCCGGCACTCTGGGCCCTGGGGTGTCGACTCATTTTCACCAAGGGCTGGGCCCCATCAGCCTTGTGATTTTCTTCAAAGGGCCAAAATAATTTTAGGACTGTATAAATGTAACTACTTTTTAACTGTTAAGGAGTAGAAATTACATTAGACCCTTTGAAGGCAACCAAGAGGCTGACGTGGCCCCCGATGAAAACGAGTTTGACACCCCTGCTCTAGACAATAATAGCCTGGGGACATAAGCACAGGTCATGAGAGAGACCAGGGTAGTTGTGGGTACCACACAACTCTTCTTAGAGGTTTTACCAGGCACATGAGTTTCAGACATGTTTATTTATTTCTCAAGTACACACAGCATAGCTGTTGAGTTTTATACCCAAACACATTTTCCAAATGACAAACATTCATTCTCAGAAACAGTATATTCTAAACCCACAAGGATGGAGAGAAATTCAGGGAGGAGCCAAAGTAGGTTTCCAGTTAGTTGTATGTGGAACACAGAGTTAATTCTTGTACTATTATTTACTAATTATTATATTATGTCCCATACAAACAACTATAAACCTACTTTTGCCCCACCCTGTATGTTTCTAACAGCCTCCATAATTTACAAGGCTGCCACTTTCACAAGAAGTCCATCTTTGCCTTATCATACAGAATACTGTTAACTCTTTGCCTGTTTTTCTGTCTCAGCTACTTTGTGCCTCTTCGGGTGGCCAAGAATAAGAAAGGGATAGATCCTGGAGTCAAATAACTACTCTGTTTGCTTCACAAAGCATTGACTTCAGTTTTGGCAGACTATTTGTAATGCTTGGATTCAATTTTTAGCTAAGGGAAAAAAGTGTTTGTTATTCTGGCTAAAATAAAAGAACAAATGGCTGGGTAAGAATGAAACAGACATTTAGCTAGTTTTTCACAACTTAACCATAAGTTATGAAATAATGTTTCTAGATTTTATTTAAGATTTGGTGTTTTAACTTACTAACTTCTGTACCTTTCCTAATGCTGATTACAGGATTTTAGGCCCATCGAATTTATATGAACTATCAGGGCCTGATACTATGGTAGGAAACAGTATTTTACTAACAAAACATTTCAATAATACTTGTTAATTACAATTGTTTTCTAAATGTCTTTATACATTTTTGTATTATTTTCTACTTGCCATTATAAGCACACGTATCGTCAATAGGCTAAAATGACTCTGGAGAATGAGAGGTCTTATTCCCAGGAAGCAGATGTGTTTCTGGAATCCAGTATTTGTGAATTTGTGCGTATGTGCATTGATTTCCAGAGTGAAAATTAGTGGGTAGTGGTAGTATTGGCCAAACAAATGTAAGTGGATGAGCAGCATTTCTTTAGACTTTCTTTATTTCTACGGACTGAGAGCATTATGATAGCAGTTTCTTTCAAAGAGTGCACCTAATTTTTAAATAGGACCTTTTAGTTTTTAATCCAACTGTTCATGTTGTGAGAGAGCAGAATTCAAGTGCAAATTTTAGTTCTAGCCACTGATGACAATATTTGGTTCTTTGTGAGGTTTACCCAGTTTAGATTTGATTAACTTGATTTATTCAGACTGATTTTATGTCTAAGTAGTTTCGTGATGTTTATGTAAAGAAAATAGAAGTTCCACCATGACCACCCAATTTTCCCTGCAGACTAAACAAAACATCTATGATCTTATAAAGACCTAAAAGCCTGAATTATGTCTGGAAATTGTAGTATTTATCTATTGTTCTCAGAAGACTAATATGGTAAGTACTGAGAAGATACTGTATAATAGACACAGTGGGATAGTCTTTATATAACCCATTGGAGATTTATTAGTTTATTCCAATGCAGTTACCATTACTTGTGTCTATGGTGGTTATTTTGGAATTAACTGGAGGATATTATCATCTTGGATAATTGTCACTTCCAAAAAATTAATTTTGAACTTCTACTTTAGTAACTCGGGGGAAAAATGTAAAAATGTTCTCTGCCACTATCAAATCAGTTAAAGAGTGATAATTTTCATGATTTTCTAATCTGATGAAATTAAGAGTCAACAATGTTATGAATCCATTTTCATTATTTGCTCATCTTGTGACCTTAGTCTGGTTTGATTAGCTAGAAAATGAGAGTGTTGGACTAGGTGATATAGTAAATACTCCTAACGTTTGCTAATACTTCTGCCTGTTGTCCCATTCTAAAATAAAAATATGTCCCCTTGAAGTTGTGTGTCCCTCCCTGTGACTTTTTAGAGTAACAACACAAGAGGTAAAGTGTCATGTATCAACTTTGGTCCTTGCTGTTCTCCCGTTCCATAGAAAGTGCGGAACCCCAGGCTGAGGTATAAAGGTCCTAGTACTGAAGGTTCCCGAATGCTATACGATTTTTGGGGAGAAGTCATGATGGGGAATTTCCTAGGTTTTGCTTGAATGATTAACTTTCACTGTAATAAGCCATGAGGCTCTTCTGTAACTTGTTATCATACATTACCTGTAGTACCCTAATTAATGTAGATGATTTCTAAATTGTCTCACTGCTATGACTTTGTAAGCCATGGTAAAGTATGCATGCCTGAAACTGCCACAAAATAAAGAAGGAAGACTAGTGACTCATTAGGATGATAATACAAAATATGTGTTATTAAATACAGAATTTTGAATACTTTATTAATAGCAGTCATATCACTATAAATTTTCTAATGATACACATATACATTGTCTTTGCAGTTTACCAATAGGGTTTATTGTCTTGCAATTATTGTACAATCTTTTTTTTCCTCTAACGAAGAGTTACTTAAATTATAACTTAAAGTACATAGTGTTCAACAAATTTAGTGTGGACTGTGAAATTTAGCCTACCTTGAATAATTTTTATTCACAGCAATAGATTTGGTTTTGGTCTTATGAAAGATGGATATGAGATGGGATGGAGAAGGTTATTAGCTTCATGGTGGAAATGAAATGTCAACTATCTACTATATTGTCCATCAAAAGTTCAGGGTTGACAGCTTTTTAAGCCAGGTCATATTTCATTCAAAATAGAGTTGGAAGAATATGACCTAATGTATTCTATTATTGTTATTAAATTATCCTTTGAAGTTATTTGAGCACTTATTAGGATTTTAATATACTATTTAGAAGTATTATACCTTGATCCATGGATTTTTAAAAAATATGGATTTTCACTTTTGCAATAAGTTGTTCATTTTTAGTTTTTGAGCTGAAACTTTCCTGACAAAAAAAAATTAAGGATGCAAGTGTTTTAAGTTGTATTGATGTATTTAATATTTATTGTACTGTGTAATTTTTTTTGTGTGTGGGAGGTGCTAGTAGATTACATATCTCAATATTTCTCTCCAAGGAACACATTCATATGAATTCAGAATAAATGTAAAAGCTCCAGAAATAAAAAGCTTTCTTAACAAGATTCTTGGTTTTGCTCAATGTTAATTTCACTTCAGTGAAAATAGAATTAATTTTCTCACAGTTAGTAAGCAACAATATAAAGAACTACAAGTACTCTTAATTCTATATTATTCTTTTTACTGCCTTATTTTTCCTTCATGATTATTCCTTAGATAATAAATCACTACTCATTTTTACATAAAAATTATAACACCAAACTTCAAATAAACATTTATTTGTTCATTCTGCTGCAAAGTATCTATCATTATTGTTGTAAGTCATATCTTTTTCCTATTAAATGCCAATTATGACTATTTTATGTATTAATCCCTCTTTCCTTGCTAATTTTTAATTATTCCTCTATGTATGTAAACTTCTCATTTAGGCTTGGGTTTGTAGCTGAGTTTCTAAAAACTTATTCCCCAATATTATCAGTTCATTGATGAAGACATTGAGAGTTAAAAATAACTAATTACTTTTTTCAAGTTCACACGGTTGATAAGCAGACCAAGGACAATTTGAGAAAAGAGTTGGAGTTTAAATTATCCTGTGTCTGCATTCAAACATCCATGCAAAAACAAGAGAGGCTGTCAGAGTTGCTAAGTCAATAAGCTACAAAAAGAGCTAAATTGTTGGAGAGCAAATTGCTGGAGGAAAAATACCTTCATTCTTTTTAAATAAGGACAGGTTGTAACAACCCTTCCACCAACAAAGTCTGGGGTTGGGGAGGAAAACAGACTCGGTACCCATGTTTCTCTTTTCTCTCTCTTAGCGAACAGGGTAATGAAACAAAGATAGTAAGCTTTGGAGGGTTGGGGTATCATGGCGAGATCTGCAATAGTGTTAACATGAAAACAAACAAAAAATGGTAGTCAACTTTGGCCTTAGTCAAGAATACAGATGTGGAATTTCCTGTGAAAAACTTAAATATTTAATAAGAAAGGAATTGAGCATAGGCCATGGGTTAAAAGGTTGATAAGAGTCCGAAAATCAGCTTTGTTTGCTAAGCATGTTTCATAGTACCCTTGTGCTCAGAAAGATGATAGTCAATGTACAGTATCACATACTGAGCTAATGCTACTGACAGGACTAGAAGTAATTGGCCTGTTATAAATTACAGGACAAATTTATGATTTGTCATTCCAGAGGGAGAGGCCTATGAGAATCATGCCAGGTGAACATCATAAATCAGTGTCAATATTCATGATTACACCTGTGAGTAAACCTATTTCATTTTTCTGTATATCCATTAAATTGTATATCTAGACAGAAGATTTATCCACTGTTTGGTAATGATTGCTGGTGCAGAAGTAATTTTTCTCTCTCTATTTTTTGGTGATGCTGTCTACCTTTCCAGTAACGAAGATCAAGGAAAAATGTTGGAGGCATACATTACACATGCTGGTAGCCCTTTATTCAAATATCATCATAGTTTAGATTAGAAAAAAAATGAATAGAATGATATTCTGAGATGAAAAAGCAAATGGAACTTAGTCCTGCATTTTCTGGTCATCTTTAAGGAATTTATGCCCCACTAGTTTGTGATGTTTTATTTCTATATCTAGAATCATCTGCTGCCACTTTTTAATTTTATTTGCTAATTTATTCTATACTTTGAGAGGCAATAAACTCATCTACTTCCTTTGGTCTTATTTCATGATCTATATTGTAGAACTATCTTCTGGATTGGTTCTGTTTGGGGGCCTAAGAAATATTTTCTATCTCCCAATGTGTTTCAGTTTTTAGTTCATATTTGTTGCTCGATGAACCATCTCTTTTAATTAATTATTTTTCCTGGAAACAAGTAAGACACAACTTTACTACTGCATATAGCTCAGATAGCTCTCTTATAATATAGTTAAGTGGATGACACTGTTGTCATTGTTTATAGTTCTTCAATTTAAAGCTTCCTAAAAATTTATGGCATGGCATGAATTTTCTAAGTGCTGTCCTAGGGGAATCCATTCCTGTAGGTATACCACCACATGTGAGAGTGTTTATAACATGGTTATGTTTGATTGTGTTTTTGCTTACTTAAGTCCAATCATTAGTTTTTTACATATTTTTGTGTATGATATTACAGTATTACCAGTTTCCCCCCTATTGCCCAATCAAGTGACTTTTTTGTTGTTGTTTAATGTGTTATCTCAGAAGTTCATTTTCAGAAGATAAATTCCTTTGTCAATTCATTTAAGAGTAAGAGAAAAGGCAAATAGTATTATATTCCTATAGGAAGTACTGAAATTTTTATTTAGGTCTTGTGGGAGTAACTCTGGACTGCAGAATTCTCCTGTCTGCCACAGATGGTAAATAAGTTGTCCTGGACACAATCTCGCTGTTCTGGCAGGAAAGGGGATGACCATTCCCTTTAGTGGAGAACATCCCTTGAGTGAGCTCAAAAGTGAGCTGTCTCATTATCTAGTGCCCTTGACAGCTTCAGGGAGGCTGGAGAAGAGGCAGAGGAGATACTAAGCTTGGGACAGTTTGTTCCCAGTAGCGAAGCAGTTTCTGGGCCTCCAGAAGGAGGATTCAGAGTGTTCGAAAGACATATTTTCTCATTTAAAAAAGCTACTGTCTGAGAGGGGAGTGAGATCTTTCTCCCTCTCTAAGCACACTCAAGGCATGCAGTAATCAAACACAGACTTGCATAAAATAGAAATAGTCATTGTTGCTGAACATTGGTGTGATTTGTAGACTTTGTTCTGTTTGACTCATATGAATGTTTGGATGCCCCCAAATTTATATGTTGAAACCTAATCTCCCATGTGATGGTATTTGGAGGTGAGGACTACGGAAGTGAATAGATCAGGAGGGCATAGCCCTCATGAATGGGATTAGTGCCCTTAGGAAATAATCGGCCCCCCTTTCCTTTTCTGTCATGTGAGAACACGGTGACACTGTGGCTGTCTATGACCCAGGAACAGCCTCTCACCAGACCAGCTCTTTGATTTTGCACTTCCCAGCCTCCAGAACTGTAAGAAGTAAATTTCTGTTGTTTATAAAACACCCAATTTATAGTATCTTGTTATGGCACCCTGAACAGGCTGCTATATGACCTGGCAAAAAAAATACTTTTTTTTAAATTTTGAGAAGGAAGCTGGTTATTAGACACAGAAATAGAGCAAGAAGCTACAGAGAGTCCTGAGAGTGACCTTACCATTATTCTAGTCATTCCAAATGAATCACTGAAGTCCTTTGATTTCTACCTTTCATTCCTCCCCTCACCCCTACGTCTAAAAGACCAGTGAGTTCCACTGAGCCTTAAATATTTCTATTGCTATCATCTTTGAGCAAAAATCATGATTTTATTCTTCGATACTCAATGTAGAAGTAGCCTCTAGTGGTCTCCCAGCCCGTCTCTTTCTCATCCAGTTCATCACGGTGATAGTGTCGTTCCTATCATGTCCGTCTCCTCCTTAATAAGCAGCACGGTTTCCCATTCTCCATCATATAAAATCCTGACTCTTAAGTTTGGCATTCTTCTATATCAGTGATTTTCGACCTTTTTCATCTCATGGCAAACATAAACTAATTACTAAAATTCTGTAGCACACCAAAAATATATTTTTTGTCAATTTAACAAAAAAGGTATCATTTTGACTGATTTAAAAAATAGTAATTACCTACTTTTTTTGGATCCAAAGTGACTTTTTTGGAAAAAAAATCAGGTGCCTATACTTGTATATAAGGATTCTAGTACCAAGAATTGACCAATCAGATGCAACCTGATTATGCAATGTGACCAATAAAATGAATTTCTATTATAAGACCTAAATATTTATGGTTCAAGACAGGGCATTCACACCGGTCAGCTATGTTGTTGCTTGTTGTCATTTTTGTATTTGACAATCTAAGGGAAAAGAGGTCAGTGCCCCTGACTAAATAGATATTGCGTTCTTTAAAAAAATTCTCGTGACACACTGTTGAAAATTGCTGATTTAAGGTGTACATCAAGGACAGTTTACAAACCGTCTCCTCTGAAAACTTTCTGATCACTCCAGCAAGAAAATGCCTTCCTTCTCTGAATGCCTGAACTTTTGTACTATTTAATGCTTTTTACATTTGGCCATGAGTTTTAAGTGCCTTGAGTTCATGGACTGACTATGCCACATCCTTTTTATTCCCTGCAACATCTAATAGATTGTTTCACACGTAACAAGCATCTAGTCGCTAAATGTATGAATTAACATTATTCTGGTTTAGGATCACTCAGTTTTTCATTGAATGTACTTTCTAATAGTTTTGCTCGGTGTTTTTTTACCGTTTTTTCATAGTCACCTCAATTAGAAATCTTTTTAGACATGTTTTTTGAAACTGCCTTTTTATAAAAGAATACGACAGATATACAATATATCGATACATAAAAATATACATCTATTTATGTGTATACATATTTATGTGTATAAAGCATGATTGTTTTTACCTGTCAAGAACAAAATTTTGCCATTTGAGAAGGTATGTTTTAGTCTTTTCATTGAAAGCCATTATCATTTGCATGTAAAAAAACTTGCATAAATTATGTTATTGCAGAGAAGTGATGGAACTGAGGTGTGTCCTGAAAGAAAGAGGGAGGGACCCATTGTTTACTGAGCATCTCCCAACTTGCCAAACACCATGCTAGGTATTTTGCATATATTATATATATTATTTCATTAAATCTCCTTTAAAAGCCTAAAATAAGTTGTACTCTTCTACTCAGATGATCCATTTTCTTCTATAATTTCAGATAGTTGATATTGACTAAATATGATTTTTCTCCTGAGATTTCTTATTATTTTGAGTAGTGATTTCAGCATGTTGGTATACATCAAGAGCAGTCAATTGCCTAGAATAAACCCTTTTCCTTCAAATTTCAGATGCTTCATGTTTATTTGAATTATATTGATAAGATTCAAGAAATATTTTTCTGTGTGTAGAGGGGAAGTCTACTTCTTTCACAAAATTTGCTAACTGCTGTTCTAATTCCCCTCCACTTGGTTTTAAAGATGAAAATCTGAGTTTCTGATAGTTTAGCTCTCTCGCCTCTGGTTACATATTAATTTAGTGGCACAATGGAAATAGTTTCCAACTGCTTATCCAGGGGACAGATTAACTACCTACAAAAAGAGAGATTACATGTGCTCTAATATATTTTGTTAACTCTGTTTAGATCTAGGGTAATTGTTTATTAAATAGATGTTTTTGCATTTTGATTACAAAAATAATTTGACTAATCTATAGTCTTCTGATTATGAAGATTTAATACTTACTCAAAACTGAATTATATTCCTTGATTTGCTGTAATGAGGGACTGTTGTTCCTTATCATGAGAAAGTCCCCCGCTCATGTCAGTGTTTTGAGGGGCATATGATGTCAATAAACCACCATTTGATATCTTTACAACACACTAGTGTTTGTCAAATATCACTGATAAAACTAAGTGATTCTAAGTGCAAATGATTTCTAATTGTATCTTTATAATTTGTTTGTCTTCGTGTACCTGGGTTGTAAGCGTAGGGTCATACGTTTATTATTTTACATTTGCTAGAATTTGGCTCCCCTGTGAACTGGTTTCTGTTCCTTTTGGAAGGTCATGTAGCATGAAAGTAAATTAGTAATATTCACATTTTTATTTTTGACAAATCCATAATTAATTTTATATATTTTCAAAATAGCACTTAAAATGCAGTGATATACTGACTTTTGATGAAATGAATTTAATAGTGGAAAGAGTAAGTAATGAGATGAATTATTGGCTCATGAGAAAGGTTGATCCATAAAAAATGGTTTTTATCTTCTTGGTTCATTTGTATGCTCCCTTTTTACTTCTCCATCCACCTAAGTTCCTCTATCTCACAATTCACACACATATTATCATTCTCTCCTCTGAGTGCTGGGAAGAGCATTTTCCTCACTCTTTTTTATGGCACATATGCTTTTCTTCCTTGTTTTAGAATTATCTGTTTATCTGCTCTACTAGATCAACAGCACTCCACAAACAGAGCCTGCAACTGCTTCATTTTTCCATTCCCCCTTCCTCTTGTGATTATGACATGTAGCCCAAGATTCGATGAATTAATGAATGGAACAGGCTCACAAAGGTGGCTTCTTTCATTTTTTGGCCTTCAACTGCTCTCAATAGAAAATGGCACCTTTCACTTGCCTCATTTTTCTCGAACAAGTTAGGCTGAGAGAATCAAAGGATGCCATTTTAACCCAATATTCTGCCAGTGCTACTGAGAATGATACCAATTAACCCTAACTGCAGTGGCAGCTTTTAAGATGTTGATTCTAAGATTATAACCATCAACTTAGAGCATGTCATTCACAATGGAGCTGTCAAATAGCAGCAACTTCTAATCAGTATCAACCTGGTTTGAATTCAACCTGGTGACCTATAGGTGAATATTAATCCCTTGAGTTATCACTTCTTCAAGAAAGAATATTTATTTTGTTTCTAAAGCAGATGTTTACAAGTGTTTTTAAAACCCCCTGAATGTCAACACATTTGAGAAGTAAAATTTCATATAAAAATGTACAATTTTATTTTATAAATGCTTATTAATGCACTTAGAGGCATAAAAAGTATATTTTCTTTCGTGAGCATATCTTGATGGAATTTTATTCTTTGTATTATGTGCTCATCTATATGCAATATTTTGAGGTAGAATTAAATGATATATCACTGTCAGAGTATTTTAAAGTGCTAAAAAATTTAAGAAAAGAATCAAGCTCTTTCACAATGAAATACAACCTCTTTAAGAGGTCTCTAAGTAATTATTTTAAATCAGGAAAATTTGTTTTAAATAATAAAAATGGTTGATGTTGAGCAAAAACAAATAATCATGGTAGCCATTCCAAGATTCTATCAAAAAAAGGATGAAGCAAATAAAATAGTTTTATTTTTTTATTTTTATCCTTTATTTTATTTATTAAAAATGTTAAATTGTTTATTGTCAGCATTTGTTTTTGTTTTTTTCGTACTTGTTTTTTTTATTTTTTAATATATTTTACTGATTATGCTATTACAGTTGTCCCATTTTCCCCCTTCACCCTCTTCTGCCTTGCACACCCCCCCACCCACATTCCTCCCCTTTAGTTTATGTCCATGGTTTGTACATATAAGTTCTTTCACTTCTACATTTCCTATATTATTCTTACCCCCCTTTCTATTTTCTACCATGCGTGCTACTTATTTTCTGTAGCTTTTCCTACTCTTTCCCCCTCCCACTTCCCTATTGATAACCTTCCACGTGATCTCCATTTCTGTGTTTTTGTTCCTGTTCTAGCTGTTTGCTTTTGTTTTTGTTTTAGGTGTGGTGGTTAATAGTTGTGAGTTTGCTGTCAATTTACTGTTCATATTTTCCTCCTTTTTCTTAGATGAATTCCTTTAACATTTCATATAATAAGGGCTTGGTGATGATGAACTCCTTTAACTTGACCTTATCTGGGAAGCACTTTATCTGCCCTTCCATTTTAAATGAAAGTTTTGCTGGATAGAGCAATCTTGGATGTAGGCCCTTGCCTTTCATGATGTGGAATACTTCTTTCCAGCCCCTTCTTGCCTATAGTGTCTCTTTTGAGAAATCAGCTGACAGTCTGATGGGAACTCCTTTGTAGGCAACTGTCTCTTTTTTGCTTGCTGCTTCTAGGATTCTCTCCATTTTAATCTTGGGTAATGTAATTATGATGTGCCTTCATGTGTTCCTCCTTGGGTCCAACTTGTTTGGGGCTCTCTGAGCTTCCTGGACTTCCTGGAAGTCTATTTCCTTTGCCAGAATGGGGAAGTTCTCCTTTATTAATTGTTCAAATAACTTTTCCACTTGCTGGTCTTCCTCTTCCCCTTCTGGTACCCCTATAATTTGGATGTTGGAACGTTTAAAGATGTCCTGGAGGTTCCTAAGCCTCTCTTCACTTTTTCAAATTCTTGTTTCTTCATTCTCTTCTGATTGGATGTTTCTTTCTTCCTTCTGGTCCACCTTGTTGATTCAAACCCCAGTTTCCTTCCCATCACTATTGGTTGCTTGTACATTTTCCTTTATTTCACTTAGGATAACCTTCTTTTTTTCATCTAATTTGTGGCCAAATTCATCCAGTTCTGTGAGCATCCCGATCACCAGTATTTTGAACTATGCATCTGATAGGTTCGCTATCTCTTCATCACTTAATTGTATTTTTTCTGGAGCTTTGATCTGTTCTTTCATTTGGGCCATATATATATTTTTTTGTCTTGATGCACCTGTCATGTAGTGAGGGGTGGAGCTTTAGGTGTTCACTAGGGCAGAGCAGCCCACGTTGCTGCTTTGTTGTTATGTTGTGTGTTGGGGAGGCATTCGACTGGGAACAATGGTGCTTGCTCCTCTCTCTGCTGGATTTCAGTCACTTCCCCCCACTTCCCACAAGCAAATTGGCCCCTTCTGTTTCTGGTTCCTGGGTGGGTGGGTTTGTGTGCATTCTAGGACCACATGGGTCTCTCCGATGGACTCTCCTTTGATGCTGGGAGTTTCTCCTGGCCTGTCAACCCCCACAGGTGTTTTAAAATAGTGGTTTGAGGCTTTATTTTCCCATGTTGGGGCCCTGGGTTGCACAGTCTGTCCCGCTCCCCATTAGTTTCTCCCGGTTTATCTGCATGTGAATGTGGGACCACCCAATTCACAATCCACTGCCTTGCCAGCTGCAGCCTTGGGCTCCATACCACACTCCACCACCTGTTGCCTCACTGGGTCCACCAGCCACTGCTTTGTCACGATCCCTCTTTGTCACGATCCCTCTCTGCCTGGCCACCTGTCTCTGCCCCTCCTACCAGTCTGGATAAATGTTTCTTCTGTAACTTTTTGGCTGTCAGACTTCCATACAGTCAATTTTCTGTCAGTTCTAATTGTTTTTTTTTTTTTACTTTTAAATTGCTGTTGTCTTTTTTTTGGTTGTGTGAGGAGGGACAGTGTGTCTACCTATACCTCCTTCCTGGTCAAAAGTCTATTTTCAGCATTTTAAAAATTGTTGTTCAACTACAGTTGTTCTCATTTTCTCCCCACCACTTTCCTCTGCCCCATCACGCCCACCTCTCAGACTCAATCCTACCCCCCAATTGACTTTGTCCATGAGTCCTTTACTACAGTTTTAACTATTAATGAGATTACATATTCTAACTTTGCACAACACATATTTAAAAAATTCCTTATAGTTGTTACATATACTCATACATTTCTTTAAAGAATTTTCCTAAAGCATAATTTTTCTATTCAGCTATACATATGCTTGGCTACAGGAAATTAATTCAACATCTGAATACGTCCCAGATATTTCCATTGGAACAACATATATAATGCTGATTTCCAACTGCCTCTACTAGTACTAATAATTATTATCACTCCAACAAGAATGTAAATGCTAGCCATAAAAGACACTGGCAGGGATATGCAGCAGGAAAGTCTAGTGATGGGAAGTTCGAGGTAGCAGGTCTCAATGAGTTCCGGGACAGATGTATCCCCTAAGGGGGTCCAGAACTTTTGGGATAAATTCACAGGGCTCACAGATACAAACTCAGTGGATCTGCGACATATAATGATGATGTGGAAGGAGGTAGAAAAAGGTAAAGGGGGGCTAAATGGTGACAGAAGGAGACTTGACTTGGGGTGGTGAACACACAGTGCAATATGCAGATGATGTGTTATAAAATTGTACACCTGAAACGCATATAATTTTATTAACCAATGTCACCCCAATAAATTCAGTAAAAAAGAAGAAAATAATATATATTTTTAAAGAAAAATACTTTAAAGAAAGAATTAGCACTATATTTGTAAAAGACCTCATCTGTCTCCAAACAGGCTTGATGTAATTCACACCCTTCTCAAGGCATTGGTTTCCCTCCGTGTTTTCATGTCTGGATTAGGATTGCAATAAATATATCAAATAACATGAAACCTTACATATCCATCCTTTAAAGATATCACTGTGTCTTATTGGATACATTTACTGCAGTCACAGTTAGGGCACTAATAGTTTTTTTGTTGTTATCATTTGCTAATTTGTTTTTTATAAGGAACTTGACAAAATGACATGTTTCACGTCAAGGAATACATGGCAAATCTTGAAAAAAAACAATGAAAACAAATATTTGCCATATATATTTAACAGAATTTAAAGATATAGAAATTTAAAAATAGGTTACTGGTGTAGAGATAGATAGATTATAGGAATAGAAGAGAGAGGTAAGAAACCCAAGCATATTTCTGTAGCTCGTATATAAGAGAGGTGACAATTAAAATCAATGGGAAAATGATTATTTTATACATATTGTTGAGACAAATGTCCATATAGTCACTAAGGAAAAAATAACAAGTGAGGTATAGAGGGCTTAGCTCTCTACCTCACTCTTTACCTTAAAGAATTAGGTAAAGATTAAATAAAGATTAGATTTAAAAATAAAATCACAGAAATGCAGAAGGAGAATACGAATGGATATGCGACTAATCTTGACTCCAGGATGAGATGACAATGGCACAAAATGCAGAATCTAGCTTTTAATAAAAATAGTTGAGTGCATATGATATCAAATGCCAATTGAATAATGAAGAAAGGTAAGATTCAAAGAACTGGGAAAGATATTCACAAAGTAAAAGACTAGAAAGCTAATGTTTTCTATATCAAGAGCTCTTAGCCATCAATGAGAAAAGATCTCATAGAGTTGGTTAAAACATAAGATGATTTGGAAATGGAAAAACACAAATAGTCATGTAATTGTATGAATAGTCCCATATAAAATCAGTTAAGTAAAATATTTTTCCCACCAATTATTTTAAGGGAAGCAAAATTTTATGTGAAGTGCCCTAAATTTAAAATACTTAGTTTTTTAAATTAAATGTATTGGGGTGGAATTGGTTTATAAGATTATATAGATTTCAAGTATATATTTCTATGACACATCATTTGTATACTGCATTGTGTGCCTACCACCCAAAGTCAGGTCATCTTCCATCAGCATGTATTTGGCCCCCTTATCCTTTCCCCTGGCCACCAGCATACTATTGTCTATGTCTATGAGTTTTCATTTGTTTTTCATGTTTGTCTGTTACTTTCAGTTTGATGTCCCACATATGAGTGAAATCATATGGTTCTTAACTTTTTCTGAGTGACTTATTTCGCTTAGCATGATACTCTCAAGGTCCATCCATGTTGTTACAAATGGCAGTATTTCATCTTTTCTTATGGCTGAGAAGTATTCCATAATATTTAAATACCACATCTTCTTTACCTAATCATCTATTGAAGGACACTTGAGTTATTTTGATGTCTTGGACATTCTGAATAATGACTTAATTTTTAAAAATTGTGTTGGGCAAACCAAACAAATCTTGGCTCTGGGCCATGAGTTTGAGAATACTATTAGGCATAATTTAAGAATGATCGTCCTGTTTTTTTCAGACCTCAAAGGATGTGTGCTACATAGTAGTGAACAATTTCTGTAGGATGCAGAAAGGGATGATTCATTAAGATAGCAGTTACCTTCTGCCATCTACTTTCTTTAGACTTATTTTTAAGTAGCACCATATATCTGTACAGCTATTCCACAATTAATGATAGTACAAAACTTTATGGGTAAGTTGAGAATACAACACTTAACATACTGAACAGAGTGTAATATTGGCTAAATACTAAAAGTAACTAAAATTCTTACTCTTTACCCAGTATATATTTATTTTTCAGGAGGAAAGTACAAAGATATTCTAGAATTGTTACTTTTTATCAGCTTTACTGAGGTATAATTTGCAAATGGTAAAATTCACCCATCTTTAAATGAATGCTTCAATGAGTTTTGAAAGAATATATATCCTTATATATCACAAAAGGTATTATGACATTTTCATAATCCTAAAAAGTTCACTTCCATGCCTTTTAAGGATGGATTTTAAGTCAGGATTTTCTCACAATTCCTATTTTCCAATCTGCATTTTGTCACTATAGTTTGGCCTTTTTGAATTTAATAAATGGAATCATATGTTATGTGTTCATCTGTCTTCATTATTTCATTTATGAGGATGATCTTGAGCATCATACATGTTTGTAGCATGTTTCAGGAGTTTGATTCTTTTGATTAAAGAGTAGTATTCCATTGTATGATAATACCATAATTTGATCATCTATTCCTCAAATGATGGGCATTTGGATGGTTTCTAGTTTTTAACTATTATGAATGAAACAGCTATGAAAAAAACAGCACACAAGCCTTTGTGTGAACATATATTTGCATTTCTCCCTAAAAAAATATCTAGGAGTGGAATTTCTGGGCTATATGTTGTGTGTGAATTTTTAAATTTATAAGAAAGTGACAAACAGTTGTCAGAGTAACTGTAAATTTTTTAAATCTCATCAGAAATGTATGACAGTTTGAATTGCTCTGCATCCTCACCAATACTTTTATCATTCTTTTAAATTTTAGCAATTTTAATTATATATTATATTATATTCAGTATGGTAAAGTTCAAGACCAAAAAGAATAGCAATTTTCATTTTACATTTAATATTATTGTTATACTATTGTGAAAACTTTCTTAATTGTGATAAAATTTTGTTTGCTTAAAAACTTATTTTGTGAAGATATTTATTTAAGATGGACCCCTTCTAGAAATGGACAACATATGGTATTTATGCAGTTTTGCAAATATATATATATATATATGAGGGCGGCTAATAAACACATGAGAAAATGATGAGCACCACTAATAATGAGGAAAATGCAAATCAAAGTTACTACTTTATGCCAGTTAGGATGGTTGTCTTCGAAATAACAACAAGACCCCCAAAAGAACCAGTGATGGTGAGAATGCAGAGAAACTGGTACCTTTGCACAGTGCTGGAGGGAACGTGAATGGTGCAGCTGTTGTGGAAATAGTGGGGGCAGTTCTTTAAAAAAATAAAATATTGAATTGCCCTATAATCCAGCAATTCTATTTCTGAGTATAGACCCACAATAATTGAAAGCAGAATCTTGAATAGATCGTTGTATACCCATATTTACAGCAGTATTCTCAAAGCCAAAGGTGGAAACAACCAAGTTTCCTCCAACGGATGGATAAACAAAATGTGGTATATAACAATTTCTTTCCAAATGAAGTTATTTTATTTTTACAGAAGTCTTTGTGAATGTGATCACTGCTGTTAAATGTATATAGTTTCTGATGTAATTACACTTGAAGGGTCTCTATAAGAATAATCACGAGGGCATGCAAATATATAGGTATATATTCAGATAGATAGATGATAGACACTTATGGCAGAATTTGTATAATCCTAAAAACTTGAAATAATCTACAGTTAATCAATGGAAGACTATTAAATAAATCCTGGCATATTCATGTAGTAGAAAAGATACATTTGTTAGTTTTCAATTTATACTTGAATAATTACATTAAAAAATTTTTGAGATAACCACTGAAAAGAGGCAAACAAATCTGTAACTTTCAAACCAATAGAAAGAAAAAAAGAAAATTTTTTTAACCACAAAAGACAAAGTTTGTCAATATACTGTTAATTTTAATAATGTTAATAATGAAACTAGAAATAGACAATGTACACAAATTGTTGAATTTTAAACATATTTCATTTTAAGACTAGTCAAAAATTATACAACAGCCCTGGCTGGTGTAGCTCAGTGGATTGAGCGCAGGCCTGCAAACCAGAGGATCGCAGTTCAATTCCCAGACAGGGCATGTGCCTGGGTTGCAGGCCAGTTCCCAGCAGGGGACACACAAGAGGCAACCATACATTGGTATTTCTCTCCCTTTCTCCTTCCCTTTCTCCTCTAAAGATAAATAAATAAAATCTTTAAAAAATTATACAACAATATGAGAGTAATTGTGTTGGAACAGAAAGAACTTAGATTCAAGACCAGTAATGCCTTTGCCATCAAACTGTGTGTCCTTGGACATATTTCTCCACCTTTCACAGATGCTGCTCAGGTGTGTGTGTGATGATTATTTACAGTACATGCAAGGTAGCTAGAACAGTACCTCATTCACATAGATAATTTTTTTAAAATTATGACTGGAATTTACTCTTGGCGTATAAACACAACTCAAATTAATAACAACTAATAGGGCTGTCCAGTTTTTAGGTAGTGTTCTTTTGGTCATATGCATTTTCAAATAGTGTCTTCATTATTATTATAAAAGTTTTGTACTTCTTGGATGACTATGAGATGTGTTATGTTTAGCAATTAGAGTCACAAGATTCTTTGCTATGGTGTCTTTTCTTTAAAATAATTAAGGTGATAAAAAACCCCATTGGATGTGCTAGTAATAAGTTGGGAGGATTAAATAGATAGATGGGCTGGGGTTAAGGGGTTTACCTCATTTCAGCACCTAGCATATTTTTGATACCGAATGAATATTAATAATGAGAGCAGTAATAATTTCAATTTAATTTTCTATGTAGAATACATACATAGCAGAAATTTCTGCTGAACTTTTTCTCCTAATGCAAATTCTATGTATTACTCCCAATTTATCCCTGCTATTGACTCAATTTATGTTCTCCTACAAATTATTTAATATCCCTGTACCTATGATTCCATCTATAAAATGGGGATAATAATACAGACCTCTTTAATTATTTAGTTCTTCAGAATGCCAAGATGCTTTATTCAAGTTAATTATATAAAAGGTACTTCAAGTTCAGTCTGTTACTAAGCACATTTATATGATTTTGTACAATATGACCTACCAATTATATATGGCACTACACTGAATATGGATAATAAAAATAATATGAATTCAAAATGTCTAATAGTAGCAGGCTAGCAGCAGAGGTATGCATTATTTAATAAAATAAAGGGATTATTCAAAGCTGCTAGATGCGATCATGTAAAAGTACAAGAATTATCTCAATACTATTAGTCTCTTATTATAGTTTAAGACTAGATGAGTTACATATGAAACGCTGTTTTACAATTTATGTGCTTTACATATATATTTATAATTTTAATGCATCAATTTATTAAAATGTCAGTAATTTATAATGATGCGTGTGTATTTCACTAAAAATACATGGCTAAATAAAATGTTTACCATGATTAAAAAAATGGTATTAATGAAAATAAGAAAGTTTTTGTTTTTAAAATGAAAATTAGTTACAGTGATAATTGACTTATTATCTAATACTTATTAGTCATTTTTAGGCAGCTTAAAGACATTAGTGATACTCCTTAGAATAAATGTTATTAACCAGTAATGAGTTAAATAAATATACTAACTTGCCCAAGTCACAGAATGAAGGAATTCACCACTTTCAAATCTTTATAAATATATAGTCTAGGCTCCCTTTTAATAATTCTCTTTAAATAATTAATACATTTTTAATTTTATTATTTACATAACATATATACTTACTGATGCAGTCTTTCCTCTTTCCCTCCTTTCTGTTTTTCTCTCTTGCCATCCCTATCTCTCTACCTCTATTTCTATTTCTATCTTCTCTTTCTTTTTCTCTCTCTTAGATACACATTCTTTTCCTCATGGAGGGATCTTTACAGTATATCCAGTCTTACACTACCTTGCCAGTTATGATTCTCAGTTTTTCCTTTTTTTGGTACATGTGGTAAACAGCTAGCTGTGTCTCGATATCAATTTTTTCGTCTTTCCTTTGATAAGAGAGCCCCTACATTTTAGTTGAACACAGTCGCTAAACTTTATTTCTCAGTGTCCTTTGTACTAGTTGTACTTATATGACTACATTCTTATTTACAAAAGAAGATGTTAGAATCATACGGTATCTTTCTTAACCTTCCTGAAAGAGAAAGCATTATGCACTATTTGCTTTCATCCATTTTGCCATCATGTTGTTGTAAAATGGGTGCTATGCCTTGGAG
The DNA here is from genome assembly GCF_021234435.1 of Artibeus jamaicensis. Lineage (NCBI taxonomy): Eukaryota > Metazoa > Chordata > Mammalia > Chiroptera > Phyllostomidae > Artibeus > Artibeus jamaicensis. The sequence continues at coordinate 34,810,635 of NW_026522030.1, read as the reverse complement.
CACTGCATTCGAGGCTACAAATCATGGAGCAATGGGACAGAAGGAACCTGAGCTCCTGACTCCATGAGCACCATGGCAGTGCTGTTGGCAGGGACAGACACCTCGTAGGGCGCTGTGCAAAGGGAAAAAGGGTGGGAGCCCGTGCTAGCAAGGTAAGAAAAGGTCACTAAAAATACTGAAACATAGTTTTTTCCTTTCTTCTTCATGATGTGTTTATTTGCTATTTTATATCATTCTGAGTAAAGAAAAATATTAAAATACTAGCATGAATTTAACCCTCATCTTTGTATTGTTTGTAATGGCAGTTTTAAATGAATATATAAAAGTATTGAATTTGTATAAATAGGTAATGAAATAACATAATTTGCATTTCATTTCTCATATATGAAATGCTAAATGAAACTAGCTCAACTGTTTTTATTTTACTTTTTTAGAAGCACACATTCTATCATGTTATTTACCCTTGGCTTACTGAGGAACAAGGAAGAACCGAAAGAAAAAGGAACAATGGTTGCCTTACCTTTCCCTTTTCTTCTTTTTCATCCTTATCAGAGTAAGTGATGGATGGGCAAGTACAGGGAAGTACTATGAGTAAGAAAGGATACAACAGGGTTCCTTGGGAGTTAGAGTTCCTTGAGACACCATTGCCTTTTCTCTGCTTTCGAAGGAAGTTCTGGCTGGCCTGAAAAGCATGGGCTCTAGGGTTGTCAGTACTCCCAGTCTTAGAAATAACATACTTGTATTGGACCGTGAGTCTCATTAAATTCAAATACAGAATGAACTCACTTGGATTCTGTACTCACTGGGCATCATGAAAGTTATATGCTAATGGACAAAGGGAATGACAGTGTGTATCTCTCCTCTGCTCATAACATGCTTTATATTTCCATTGGACTTCACTTAGCAAATATTTATTCAAAAATAAAATTATTAAGAGTTTCAACATGGCTCTTGAACATCACTAAACCTTGGGAAAGGGGGGCTCGAGTGGTTGTGTAAGAGGGTGCAGCCAGGTGGACCCCAAAAGAAGGATTTGTAATGGAGTCCAGAACTCAGGGTGTCCAGAAAATATAAAAAATATGGGATGTCTTCACCCCCACAAGTCTGAACTGGGGGATGGGACACATGGAGCCAGCCCATTGAGAGCTGTTCTGCATAGCAACAGTTTTTCAGATAACTCTGTAACAGTCATTTAACATGTCTAAGAGCTTTAACTGATTTCACAGATATGTTAGATAGCTGTGGCCATGCTTTGAGGCAGGAGGTTGGGAGTGACTTCCACCCAGGATATAACTGGGAGACAACTTCCCCTGCTTACACAAAGCCTGTAAGAGCTTGGAGATGATTGGTTCTGCACCATGGGGTCATGCCTGCCCAGACTTACTATGGCAGCCCAGAAAAGCTGGAAAATACTGAATGCTGACAAGTGTAGTTGGTTGTGGGAGGAGTCGGAAATGGGGCTGCAGAGGAGGATTGGTGGCACTTGGATTTAAACCCAGGCATGGCAGCCATGACAGGAAGGATCACGCAGCTCTGGCAGAGAGCCATGCAGCTTTGTCAGGGGAGAACCACGTGGCTTTGGGTCTCCCTTTTTCACACAGCTTAGGGAGACAGAAAGCAAGATGTAGCAGGGGTGCAGAGCTCTCTCTTAGCAGTTAGGAAGAATGCAAGAGAGACATTGTGGGAAGGAAAGAGGTGAAAGGACTCTTGCTGATGGGCCATGAGACAGTGCCCTGTGGGTTTTGGATTAAGAACTGGAGATCATGGTGGCAACACAGTTGATGGCACTGGGAACTGAGGGAGGCCTACCAGCTGAGTGTGGATTACTGAGAAGAACCGGGGGCTACCTGAGCCAAAGATTTCTATTTCTTTTCCTGAAATACAGTATCCCAGACCAGGCAAAGGGGGGAAGGAAGGACTGTATGTGTTCGTGGGTGTTTTAAGGGGACTTTGGGGTTTTAATGAAGAAATTAAGTCATTACTCTTAAGTCTGTATAACTTTTGAATGAATAATTCCTTTCCTTTTCACTAATCTCTGATATGGAGGGCTATAATTCCCTAGGGGCAGGCAAGCAAACCTAGTACAGGAGACCCCAGGAGAAGGAGGGTTCTATTTGATAATATTGTGCAAACCCCTCTCTGGTGGCCAACCAGGGAAAATCATGGGAGACCACATTCGTAGTAGCTTTAAAGTATTAGAACTACTTGCACATGTGCAGTACAAGCCCACCAAAACTAGCCAGGAAGGATCCGCCCTATAAGAATAGAGTCCCTCCAGCCCATGAGATCAATCTCTGCTCGAAGTTGACCTGCTCCCATGTTCTCTACTATAAACTCTGCGTGTTTGGTTCAATTCTTTGTCCTCATCACCATGAACCTGGTTACCTGTGCCCACCTGTGACAATTAGATAAGTTACATGCCCATGAACATGGCCCTGCCTGGTCTGCTTTGATAAGTTTCAGACTCTTGTTCAAGGCTCTGATATTTGGGGTCTTCTGCCAAACCCAGCTTAAAGTCTTTGGTTAGATAAAGCATCTACCTTACACTCTGGCATATGATAAAAACTCAATGCTGTAGTTACTATTATTAGTAGTAGTATTAATTACTCTTATTACACAGCACTCTTTCTCTATCCTTTGTCTATAGCTATTCTAGTGTTATCAATTATTTCAATACCTGAAGTTCTCAAATTACTATTATGCATGAACTTACTTTAACTCTGTCACAATCTAATCTAAGACAGCCGTACTCTTTCTTTTGTGATATTTAGCCTAAACTTTGAGGTATTCATGAGTTCATTTGCTGTACATCCTTGTGATAGGGAAAAAAAGTTTAGCAACAAAAATATTTTTTCAGCTTTGTGCTCATCATTCTGAACAAATGCTCTCAAGCAGACCAAGATTAGGAAAGAGGAATATACATATTTATTGATGACATTAAATTTGGTACAAAAATGGTAGTGAATAGCTTATCAGAATCTTGCTGAAGTATTAGATTGTACAGCCTTGATGAATTTGTTTAGTTTCAATACTGTCTACAGGACAGTGCACACTGTATTTGCCAGAGGCCCTAGTAAGATGAAAGTAGGTAAAGAGGAGTCAAAGGTCTCATTCACACCCAGAGAAAAGTAGTGTGTGGGTAACTGTAAAATTAAGTCATTGGTACTGCATGGACAAGTAGAAATTTAAAGAGGAGAGAAGAGAGTTAAAGTAACCTGTACAGGTCACTTTCTTAGACTCTGTCAGAAATGCTAATAAGTTGTACCCTCATCTATTTGCCTGGGTTCTTCAAAAGCAGGAAACAAGTCATTATTATTATCTTTCAATTCTTAGCACAGGGACTTGCATCCAGTTGACATGCCTTAGATGTTTGTTTTATTCTTTCCACAACAAAATGCAATACAAGCTTAGACAAAAAAAAAAAAACCTCCGAGATGAATTGAGAACATACTGACACCCTCAAATAGTTGTCAAGGATTTAGAGGCCATGTCTTAAACGGTTTGGACATCTGGTGAAGTAGGACAAAAATAGAAACCCCAGTAGGATTTTTCAAAACTGAAGTAGGAAGAAAGAGATCTAGAAGCAACCCTTGAAATCCCTGTAGGAACATAATAAAGAAAAGACTTTAAATAGAAGCCTTGAAGAGAAAACTTCATATGCTGCCGGGGTTTAAAAGGGTGAAAGCAGTTTGTGTCTCTGATAATACAATGAAAGTCTTTATTGTATGTAGACATAAGGGATGTTAATGTTACAAGGTTCACTAAAATAAGTACCCACTTGCAAATATGCAGTCTGATCCTGACCATTTAGAAACTATTTCCTGTGTGTCCATCAATATTTTTTAATCTGTCTATGGATGGATTGTTTGCTGAGGAAGTATCTGTAGTATTTGAATCTTTAGGCATTTCAAAAATTAAGTATTTATTGGAAAAAACACTCAAAATGTAAATAATATACAATAATATGTATTATGTAGACAAATAAATTCACAAAATTATAGCAATCTCTGAGCAAAATTCTCTGTTAACTTTTGCCTAGGAACATAAACATAATAGTTAGATTTATTAAGTCTTAGTCCCAATCTATCTCTTTACATCATTTTTATCAGTTTGGTAGTTCTTCAGTTTTGAAAGACATTTTAAGACCCCAAGATTATAGAATTTAACTGTAATCTCCAGTCCACTCATAATCATGAAAACATAATGTGGCTTCAGTGATCAGAATAAGCAAAGATGCTTTGATTGCAAATCCTAAAAACAAACAAACAAAAGAATCTGAATTGTTGACATATAAGATTAATGTAGAGGAAGTCTGGAACTCACTGCCTCATCCAGAACACACATAGTAACTTGATTGTGTTTCTATTTTAGAGGGTTTTTTCTTCTTTTTTTTTGTTTGGTCACATTTTGGGTAATTTGAACTTCCAATACCTCCCAGGCAGTGAAATGGGAAATTTTGTGAGGATAATATTTGAACTAAAATATAAGTTTGACTGTTTTCTCTTATAATGACATCCTCTTATATTGGTGACTTTTGTGGCCTGTCTATACCAGTTTTTGCTTCCCCCCACCTCCAGCTTCATTGAGATATAATTGAAAGAGAAAATGGTAACATATTTAAAGTGTACTTCATGATGATTTAATATGCATTGCGAAAAAATTCCTCCCATTAATTAACACATCCATTACCTCACATAACTTATATATGATATATATTTTTAGTAAAAACATTTAAGTTCTACTCCCTTAGCTAATTTAAATCATCCAATATGGTATTATCAATTATACTCACCATGTTATTCATTAGCTTCTCTAACCCTCCAACCTTACTCATCTTAGAGCTGAAAGTTTACACTGTTTGACTAACTTCTGTATTCCCCACACCCCAGATCCTGGCAACCACTCTTATACTTTCTATTTCTAAGAGCTTAGAGTTTTGGTTTTTTTTTTGATTCAAGACGTAAGTGATACTACACAGTATTATTTGGTCTGGCTTATTTCAGTGACATTGGGTTTCGTTCAATGCGTATTCTGAGGACAAGGGTTTGATGTAATTTATCAGACATCTAACCAACCAGGAGTGTGTCCACCTGCTCCCTGAGGTAAACAGTAGCTAAAAGACATTTTTTAATTAAAATTTTGATATTCATTTATTCAACTTTTAAAATTCCGAATATATCTGTGACAAATGTGAGGGGAAAAGTGACCAGCACAAGAAGAAAATAGAACTGCACCATTTTTATTTTTTAAAAAGTTGTTTTTTAAGATCTTGGATATTAGAACTAGGAAGTAATTAATATGCTATTTGACCTTTAGAATAGTACTTTCATTTTTGTTCACAGTGGTTCTGCACCCTTCCCCCCCAAAAAGGAGAAAAAAAAACTAGCCTGTTTACCTTATTTTAATAATGTTTTTATGTATTTCTAAGATAATCATTCAAATATTTGAATCTATAGTTTGAGAAATTAAAGGAAAATGTTTGCTATGAATTTTTTTCAGCAGAAATATGGGGTTTGGCAAAAGTTGCTTTACAGTTTTCCATATGGAAAATAATACAACCATTAATAAATAGTTATTAAGAATAAACTGTGTTTTGTGTACTGAAAACTGTAAAACTACTTTTGCCCCACCCTGTATATTCAACACATACTTATTGATTAGTTATTATGTGCAAGATTGTTGCTGGGAACTCTGTGGAGGGCAGACTGATTAAAGATTGGTTTCTTAAGGAGTTTATGATAACTGGAAGATGACAGGGTCATAACAATATAATGTATAACATAAAAGTACATGAAAATATGTAATTAGAGATAATAGGATTTCATAGGAAGAGAAAATTTGGAAATTTTAAGACTTTAAGGAGAAGTATGGCATTCACTCAACTGGATGTGTAGGTGAGCATGTGTTATATTCCCAGTGAGGTGAATCATGAGAGCTAAGATAAGACTTTTGGATTGGGAAGTATTTATGCAGCACAATAACCATGTGCACTGATTAAATTTAAAGCATCTTGTATGAGAAGAGAAATTTTTTTATTATGCCTTCATTTTGTGCAGACTACTGCACTTGAACATAATAGCATCACAAATGCCTGCAAGAGTCAGTCCCTGACCTCAAATGGCATATTTTATAGTATACCATTGAGATGAATATTTATGGATTGTCTGAAGTTATAACCAAATTAAAAACAAGAAGGATCATAGAAAGATACATGGCTAGCTGTATGGAGAAATGAGTTTAGTCCTCTAAGACTTCCTTGAAAAGTAATGCTGGTTTAGACTCATAGTCTCAAAGCAAGTGAAGAGTAGCAAAGATCCAGCCCTAAGACATTGGACCATCTATGTTTTTCTTAAGGTTTTTCCCCCAGTTTCCCAATGGAAGACTATGTTTCTGTCCCTATACCCTGTCTTATTAAAGCTCAGACTTTCTATCAAGAATTAGCTGGTGAAGAAATTAGAAAAAGTAGTGGAATTAATGTCATCTCCCACCAGATACTATGCAGTTGGCGTTGAGAGAGGATGGCGAGGTAAGTACAAAGTACCCTGGGAGAGTACAGGAAAAAAGACAGCCAAAATTTGCTCCCAGGGGAGAAAAAAATGACATTTTTAAAAAAAGAACAAACATACTGATTGTCAGTTTCCCAAAATAATTTTTCCTCTGGTAATTGTACTAATGTCTCCCTACAAAGTTACTACAAGGTGAGTAAACAGAAGTAAATAGGCATTGATTTTTTATTCTGAATCCTTAAAAATAATTATGTATTTATTTATTAAAAATTCAGCTAAATTTTATTGTAGAAATTTATTCTTTTATATATACTGAAATGATTATTTGAATTCTCCTATTTTTTCTTCTAATATTGACATTTGTTTAATTCTGAATTAGGTGAGGATTTATTTGCCACACAAAATCTGCTGATTTCCCTCAGCTTCTTAGATGTAAAAAGAGAATAAAAGTTAAAAACTGCTTATCAGCCTGATTGTCTGACACCTCAACTGGAGTTCCTTCTTCACACCTCAGGGGAAATAGTACTGGTATTTCCTCTCAGGCACAAATTAAGACCTGTGGATTAAAAAAAAAACATTTTTGTTAGTTTTTTAATAATATATTTTATAGATTACTCTATTATCTTGTCCCAATATTTTTCCCTTTGCCCTCCTCCACCTGGTACCTTCATCACCTCCAGCAATTCCCTTCCTTTAGTTCATGTCTATGAGTCATGCATATCATTTCTTTGGTTATTCCATTTCCTATACTGTTCTTAACATATCCCTGTTTTGTACCTACCAATTTGTACCTGCATTTTTTCTCGTTTTCCTCCTTCCTCATCCCAGCTGCTAACATTCCAAATAATCTCCCCATCTATGATTGTGTTCCTGTCCTGCTTATTTGCTTAGTTTGATTTTTATTGTTTTAAAGATTTTATTTGTGTATGTTTAGACAGAGGGGGAGGGAAAGACAAAGAGAGGGAGAGAAATATCAGTGTGCGGTTGTCTCTCACACATCCCCTAATGGGGACTTGGCCTGCAACAGAGACATGTATTCCGACTGGGAATTGAACAAGCAATGCTTTGGTTCACAGGCCAGTGCTCAATCCGCTGAGCCACACCAACCAGGGCTGCTTAGTGTGTTTTTTAGATTCAGTTTTTGAGAGTTGTGCATTTGTTGCCATTTTATTGTTCATAGTTTTGACCTTCCTCTTTTTCTCAAATAAGTCCCTTTAACATTTCATGTAATAATGGGCTTGGTGATGGTGAACTCCTTTAGGTTTACCTTGTCTGAGAAGCACTTTATCTGCCCTTCCATTCTAAATGATAGCTTTGCTGGATAGAATAATCTAGGTTGTAGGTCCTTGTTACCCATCACCTTGAATACTTCTTGCTAGCCCCTTCTTGCCTGCAAAGTTTCTTTTGAGAAATCAGCTAGCATTCTTACAGAAACTCCTTTGTAAGTAACTGTCTGCTTTTCTCTTTCTGCTTTTAAGATTCTTTCTTTATCTTTAACCATTGGTATTTTAATTATGGCATGTCTTGGTGTGGTAATCTTCGGGCCCAACTTGTTTGGGACTTTCTGTGCTTCCTGGACTTGTATGTCTATTTCCTTTGCCAAATTAGGGAAATTTTCTTTCACTATTTTTCAGATAGGTTTTCAGTTTCTTGCTCTTCCTCCTCTCCTCTGGCATCCCTGTGATTCAGATCTTGGTATGTTTGGAGATGTCCTAGAAGCTCCTTATTCCATTATTATTTTGTTTTGTTTTGTCTGCTTTTTTAATTCTTGTTTCTCCTCGCTGTTCTAGTTGAATGCTTTTTCCTTCCTATGTTCCAAATCATGAACTTGAATGTTGGTTTCTTCTCCTCCACTGTTGGTTCCATGTGGATTTTTCTTCATCTCACTTAATATAATCTTGATTGCTGTCTGGGTCTTTTTTACGCTGCTGAGTACCCAATGATTTCTTTGAGCATTCTGATAACCAGTGTTTTGAACTCTGCATATGATAGGTTGCTTATCTCTGTTTTCTTTAGTTCTTTTCTTAGAATTTTGTCCTGCTCTTTTATTTGGACCATATTTCCTTCTCTCTTCAAGTTGGCAGCTTCCGTGTTTGTTTCTGTGTATTAGGTAGAGCTGCTTTTACTCCCTGTCTTAGGAGTGTGGCCTATTGTAGAAAAGGCACCTGTAAATCATGTAGGACAGAATCTTAGGTAGTCATTAGGGTGGAGCAACCTATTTCACTGCTTTGTGGCTCTGTGTCAGTGAGGGTTCAGAGAGGGGATAAGGCCACTGCCCTCAGTCTCTGAAGATTGCTGGAGAGGAAGCTGTCTTCCTGGCACTCATTTCCTTGCCAGTCATTTTACTTTCTTCCCTTCTCCACATATGCCACTTATGCCTTTCCAGCTATTGCCCTGGCCCTGAATCCCAGAAGGGGTGGGTTTGCATGAGTCCTAAGTCCATTGCAGGGCCTTTAAGAAAACTCTCTTGAAAATCCTGCAGTTTTTTCTGCCTCCCCTACCTCCACTGGTTTGTGCAGCTAGAAGTTATGGGGACTTACTTTCCTTGCACTGGAACCCTGGGATGTGTGTTCTGGACTGGGGTGGGGATCCCTTACTCCCCATACACCCTCCTGATTTTTATCCACCACACATGAATGTGGCACCTCCTGTCCCATTGCATCTCTGTGCTTCTCTGTGAGCCTCCTCCTGCCCTACCTGTTTGAATGAATGTGGCTTCTTTAAATCCTTGGTTGTCAGACTTCCACACAGCTCAATTTTCTAATGAATCTGGGTATTTGTTTTAAAGTTTAGTTATAATTTTTGCTGTAATTGTGTGTGGAGGTGAAGAGTGTTTACCTACACCTTCATCTTGGTCCGAAGTCTGCTTCTAGTAATCTATTCATTCACCCTCTTCTTTTCAATCATTGAATTAAGCGAGACATTTTATACATACATGTAACAGATTTGGCTGTGTATAATGCACTCATGTATATAGTATGAACCTACATTTTTAGCCCAAACTTTCAGGAAAAATATTTTGTTTTAATTTTTAAATTCGATTATTTATTTATTTACTTATTTATTTATATTTAAAACCAAAACTGATTATCATACTCCAGGGTATTATTTTGTATACAGATATCATTGTTGCTTTCTAGAGTTACACTTTTAATTAGTAAGCATAAATAAAAGAATTAAAACATTTATATAAATATGGAATTAGTACTACCCATGTATAATATGCACCCTTATTTTTCCCTCAAAAATTTGGGCAAAAAAGCATGCACTATACATGGCAAAATACAGTACTTTTTAACTGTTATTCTATTACAGTTGTCCCAATTTTTCCTCATTGCACACATGTAATTTCTATTTCACATTTCATCATCATGAACTTTTCCCAATATTGTTACATGTTTTCAAAAATAATGAATTCAAAAGTTGCCTACCATTCCATACACACTTCAACTCCAAAAGTGTATTATGTATTTAGACATTTGTGTGGGACACATGAATTGCTTCTGGCTTTTTCTCTTTATCCATGAGGATGTACATGAATATAAAGTATCTCTGAGTATAAAGTCACAGCCCCATCTTTGAAAGTTCGGTCCAGTCACATGGTAAATTCACAAAATTCTGGCTCATAGAATATGAGCAATGTTCCTGGACGTGATTACCAAATTGATTAAATTAATAGCGAATTACAAGTGGTCATAAACCACCATGCTCCCTGGAGGCTAATGTTCTGGGGTTCCGTTCCGCGTCAGCACACTGCGTCCTGGGTGTGCCATCGTTTTCCGGGAATCATGGAATCAAGCTCGATGTCAGCTAGAACATTCAAAAGACTCAGGTAAGCCTCTCTAGTGTAAATTTCTAGCACAAGTACTATAAGATTAAGGCAAAGAAAATTAAAGAGAGTAGACAGAATTTAAATTTAAAAATCCCTATTCATACATGACTGATGTGCCCTATACCTTACTTCCCAAAGGTAATGAAATAGCTATTCTTAAGCATCTTTTTAGATACTTCTAACTCCTATGTCATAACACATATGTTTATAAACATCTACATAATTGTTTCTATAATTTGTGGCATGGTGTACATTTTATTCTGCTCCTTTGGTTTATTCTAGGTAATATAGCTGAAAAAATATTTTATTAAGAGAAAATACAGCACATTAAGTGTTCCCAGTGCATAGTATGTTATGTAGAGTGCAACAGTTTACTTACCTAGTCTACTGTGGGTGGATGCTTAGATTGTTTTCAGTAACCCTGTATTTCAAGTTCTTTTTACTGCGTACTACGGAGTAAACCAAATTTTAGAGAGAAATACTCACTTCTTAATGAAATATAAAATTATTTATGTGTATAATTCTTAGGAATGAGTCAGAGGAAGGGAGAAAAAGGAAACTACAATTTTGTAAATAAAAATGAGGGTTTCAGCCAATATAGTTTTGCTTATAAACTGATATTTTCGTCTTTCAGTGCTTGTACAATACAATAAGCAGAAAGAAATTTCTGTATGCTGCAGCCTGTATTCTCACTGGCTTTTTACTCCCTTATTTGTTAGAGGAGGAATGATTTCCTGAGCTGAGAGGAGAAGCCCAAGGCAAAGCTGTTGGCCCGCACAGCAACATCTACAGTATCAAAAGCAAACCTGGAACCGAGAGAAGCTGTGACAGAGATTGTGTCAGGGATATCAAAGGTCAGGCTGACAGTCCTCCCAGAGTTGCTGCTCAGAAATGTTAATACGTACAGATTTGGACTGTTTCGATGGATGCATCTGAAAAAAAAAGATAAAGCTGTGATGAGAGTAAAGTGGCAATGCTTAGATCACTGAATGAAGCAAAATAAAGTGGTATTCAGTGAGAGGAGAAAGGTCTCCTCTAATGCATCCAAGAGCTCCTATTTTTACATTTCTGTGTGTGGAAGCAAAAGCATTAGAGGCCTAAAAATCCTTGCCCAGGTTTCCTGCAATTTCACAACACCAGGCTGTTTGTGGAGCTGCACTCTGATGGGTTTTTAGCTTTTATGTGAGGTTCATGATGGCTTCTTTAACAGAATTGTTTTAGCATTAGTTTGCCAGTTCAGGTAACCCAAAGGTCTTCTTTTCAAGGCCTGAAAGTTCTAGAAATGCACTACCTCTTTCACAGCTACCAAACACCACCCAGCGATGTTAATGTGCTTAAAAACAGCAAAAGTTCTCTTTCTAATTTTTTTGAAATACCATTGCTTTGATTTATGAATATTTGGAATATTTTCTTGCCATATATCACCCAAGGACTTTGGTTATCAGTTATTTCACCATTTAAAAATATTCTAAGCCTTAATCATTCTGATTTAATTAAATATCAGAATATTTTGACTTGGGCCAGGGAAAACTATTTTGTATCTTGGACCTGTTATTTATTTTGTACTGTGAACTACTTATAAGTCATGAATTTTTTCAATGAACAATTATTGTTGATTATGGAGTTTTTTTGAGGAACTTTTAGGGAGAGTTGTTTTATATACTCTGGAAATGTTTTACTGTTTTAAATTGCAATGCTTGTTCAGACAGGAAATATCCCCTATTTTGATCTTTTTTATGTGCATTTAAAAATATTTTTTTCTGTGAATAAAGCTTTAAAATAATAAGTAATTTTTCTTTGTGTTTATCCGATGAGAAAACTTGTTATGACTGGGCAGCTTGTGAAGTTCCGGGAGCTGCTCAATCCTGTGTTTTAGGAACGGCCAGACAGACCCATTCCCGTTCAGCACCGTCACAAAGCCAAACAGAGAAGACGTGCCAGAGCTGTTTAAAAATGCAGAACCCAAGTACAGATTCAGGTGAGATCTATCTGTTACCAAACAACTTTTACTTAAAATAAAATTTAAAAGACGTTGAACCTATTTTAAAATAAAAATTCATTTAGTAAGGATTTACTATTGTATGAATTATGGGCAGATCATGTTATTGTCACTTTTGCTCTTTGTGGGGGTGACAAACGGGCTACTCTAGTGAAGTGAAGGCTGAAATTGTGGTATAGGCTGAGAAAGAATGAAACCAGCTATACATTTCTCCATTTTAAAAACACTAGGAAAATACAAAGGGCCGATCTTAAAGGTGAGGGCATTGGGATTAAGAAAATGGGAGGCCAAAAGGAGAATGGATTGGTTCAACCCGGCTGGCTGCCCAGAAAGGGCAATGCACTTGCCGTCAGTATCCGATCCTCCTCTGCCCACTGAGCGATCAAGACAAAGGGCCGTCTGTCAAAGGGCTCCCCTGGAAAAGGCTCAGAATTCTCAACGTTACCTCTCTTCTACTTTGCTCATGGCCTTCTGCTTCTCTCTGTTTCCTGGGCTCCTCACTGATGATTCCTCCCTGTCTTTAGTGTAGTCTTGGCTCCCACTTGGGTCACTTGTACAAATTGATTATCCTACTAACTTTTGGACTGTGCCCCTATTCCTTTGCTGTTTTTACCAACTGTTGGTAAAGGGATGACTGTAGCACTTGAAATTTGGCTTTTCTTTCCCAATCCTTGGAGCCTCTTACCTTTATATGTTGTCCAGGTGAGGAGAACAATTAATATTTTTCTTTTCTACCCATTTTATCCTAGTGCAGCATTTTTAAAGTGGTCAAAACTTTCATATTACCCTTTCTTCTGTTAACAAGTTAAAGACAATTACATTTTTCTTTTCTTTCTTTTACCTATTTAGACAAAATCATTAGCATTAAGATGTGCTACATTAATGTAATTGTTTCAACTTACAGTTGATCAAATCAGCAAAAGTCATCTTTAAATCAGTGTCATTTTGAAGCCTTAAAATAAGCTGTTCTCTGAATTTGGACGACTTATTTCTGGCAGTTTGCAGATGGACAGCCTCATGGCATTGCTGAATGTATGCATTAGAATATAATTAGCTACATATAAAGATAGGTTCAGTTCTTTCTAAATGGGTTAATCAGTTCTTGTTGAATTCAGGAAGATATAAGGAAAACTCAATGCTCAATGTCTAGATTTGTTGGCCTAAACTTTAGGTAAAACTAAGTATGAATGTGTACACCAATGGGTACTAGTTAGTTCTGTAATGTTCAGATGTTCTATCAAGTTATCAAGGCATGGCAATTGACCAGTCACATTCCAAGAGACTCCAATGTTTGATTTTGCTTTGTTTTCACTGGTAATCAAGAGCTTTACATTTGCATTATTTCCTCCACACCTGTGTGGCGCACTGCCTTTGTAGAGTTGGGTTTTCAAGTAGCAGTACTCATTTGCTTATTAATGAGTCTAGTTATCAGAATACCTCCTATAAATACTTTCTATTACGTATAAAATATAATACTATTAACATAAGAAAACTGGGCTACACCTCTGGCTTTTATTCTGTACCTTACCTGTTTTCTGGTTCTCTTTCTCATTCCTCTGTACACAATATCTAATGTTGCTGTTTCTTCGGGGCTCTACCTGGCTTTTCACTTTTGCTGCTATGCTCCCCATAGAAACAGATAGTCTTATGTCTTTAAACGTATCTCTGTATGTTGATAGTTCTTTAATGTGTATTTCAAGGACTGATTTCTCCCCTACACTCTGTCTTCGCCTGGAGGTGAAATAAATGTCTCAGAGTTAAAATGCGGCCCCCAAACAGAATTCTTGATTCCCTTTCAAACTTCCAAATGGTTATGCCCCACTTTCTAGTCTGCTCAGTCTCTACAAAAGACATCACCATCTACCCAGATCTCCAACAGAAATCCTGGGAGGTATTCCTGATTACTCCTTGCATTCAACCTCCAATCCAATCAATCAGAAGTCCCGAAACTCTGCTCCTTCTGAAGATATCAAATCTGTTTAGTTCTTAATCCTCACTGTCCCTCTTCTGCTATACCGCCTCCCTACAGTAACCTCTAACTGGTTTTCCTGCTTTCAGCTATGCCTATCTTCAAAGTTGTAAATGTGAGATCTTTACATGCCCCTCACTTTTTTAAACTGTCATTATGGAAAATTTTAAACACATTCCCAAGTAGAGAGAACAGTATAATGAAACTCCATGTACTCATTATCCAGATAAAATAACTATCAATTATTAATTGTTTTAACTGTAATTTCACATGAATTCTTTTTCAAACATACACTGAAATAGTCTGAGGCAAATTCCAGACATCATATCATTTTACCTGTGGACACTTCAGTATATATTACTGAAAGATAAGGACTTCTTTGAAAACAATTCTATAAGATGAAATATTAATTCATAATTATTATTATTCATGATTAATCACTTTTTATGATTGTCTTAAAATATTATTTAATTATTCCAAGTAAATATTTAAGTCTAATTTTAATTTTAAAATTCCTCTTTCTTCCTCTTTTTTCCAAATTACGTGCTGAGGATACCTGTTTTTTGATTTGTCTAGTGCCCTTCATTAGAAATTTTTGTAATTGCATGTCCTTTAAGATGGTGTTTTTCAACATTTTCCTCTCACTCATATGTTTTCTGAAACCTGGTAGTTAGAGACTAGATGATATTCAGGGTTATTTGTAGAAAGAGAGGTAGAGAAATAATATTTATATTTCCTAGGGCAACACACCAAGTCACACTGTCTCTCATTGTGTCTCTTTTTCAATGTTAAAAGCGGTAAGTAGGTTAGGGTGTTGTCAGACTGATGCATTCATGATAAAGTTCCCTACCTATATTTCAATTAGTAATTTTACCTATTGTTGATTGTGGCTTAAAATTATTATTTTGGTAAGGCTTGCAAAATGGTTATGTCCTAATTCAACATTAGTTTTTCATTTATTTGCTATTATATGCTTGTAAAAAACTTTTCTTTTATTACTTAGCTATTAATACTGTGATGAGTTTGTAGAAAAATATGGGATTTGTGTTTTAGCATTTTTGGGGGTGATTGATATGTTTTTTCTTAGCTTTCTTATTATGAAATCATCAATTTTTAACATATTTAAAACATTTTAAATATGTATCCTTGCCAATTATTACTATTGCTGCTGTTCAGATTGCCCCTGTTTTGGTCAGTTGAACAGCTTCCTATTGAACCCTAAGCTTTGATGACATAATCAAAATGCTCCCACTCTTGCTGGTGTAATTAGTAAGATCTCTGTTTTGCCTGTACATTTTTGCTCCATATCAAGAAGTAGCAAACTTTGCAAAACTATGTTTCCTTTAAGTAGAAAATGATATTTAAAGACCTTAATTTAAGTGCTACTGATGCTCATAACTACTTCATTGCTCAATATTTCTAGACTTTCTCATTGGAGAGATCTTTGAAAAATATTAAAGATAAAATACACTGTGTGTTCATATTTAAATTTCCAATTCCACTACTAATTTAACTTCATTAGTCTTATATTTTCACATCTTTTCTCTTAAGATGAAAATCTTGGAATCTAACAATAGTACTTATTGTTCATCCTAATATGTGTGGGCATGTATACATATTATTTTTTTTATCAAGTAAAGACAGACATAAACGCAAATACAGTTATACCTCAGCACCCGTCAGATTCAGAACTCATCAAACCCTGTACTTGTCACATTTTGATAGAAAAAAAATGTTTCAGCATTCTGTCCTTGCTCAGGACTTGTGGCAATTGTTAGAACTTGTACCAGTCACAACACTGCCCCACAAGAGAAAATGCTTCACCACTGGTTGCTTGCTTGGTACCTGTGAGTTTCCACCGTCTCTTGAGTTCTGGAACAGATTAAGAACAAGTACCATAGGCACCACTGTAGTTACAGAAAAACAATATGATTATAGAAATAGTTTAAGATTGTTGCAATGTTTTGGTCCTTAGGCTATATCCCACTGGAGATGTACATATTACTATGTTTTAAAATCATTTGATGTAATTGCTTCTAAGCCTTTTGCCTAAGACCTTAAAATCAGTTATTATAATATCTGTTTATGGGGTTTAGCTTCCCAAGATGCAGTTCATTTCATTTGTTTTATTTTGCTTTGAATTCTTAAGGATTTACTTCTGCTTACATTTGTTTTGTTATATTATTATAAAAACATTTGCATGGTTCCAAAATCAAAACTACAAAACAAGTGCAGCTCAGAGAAGTCTCACTTCCCACCCAATCTCCTTCACTCCAGTCTCCTGCTGCCCTTGTAGGTAACCTATTTTTAAAATTTTTAGTTTATCTTCTTTTTCAATACAGGCATATAGGCATGCATGTATTTGCATTTGTGTTTTTCCCCCTTGAAGATGAATGATAGGATAATGCACACATTTTTCTCTGTTTTCAGTTCATACTATGTGCTAGATATTACACTGTAGCCATGATATATTTCTCCTCCTTTTTAGGAGCTATATAGTATTCCATTTTGTGAATGTACCATAATTTGTTGCAGCAGTCACCTAGTTATGAACCTTTTCTTGGGCTTTGTCCAGTCTTTTGCTTTATTAATATTGCTTTCTTCCCATTTATAACTCTTTAGTGGCTTCTCATTGATTTTAGATAAACATATAAACTACTTTCCATAGTCTACAAGATATTGCATAATGGATCTTTATTTTAATTGTCCAACTTCAACTCACACCATTCCCCCCCCATAGTCTAACTTCACTGTAATTCTACTCCCATCTAAGAATACTTTCTTGGCACCTACCCTCATGGCTGACATACTGTCATTCTTCAGACTTGGGAGGTTCAAATGTTACCAACTGAAAAATATCTCCCTGAAGAACCCTACCTCTGATGACACTACTAGCTACTAACTAGCTAGTCACTTTATTTCCTTCACAACATGTAACACAATCTGCAGTGACATATGATCTGTCATATTGTGTAATTATTCTTCAATATGATATTGTATTATTACATCTGGTCATTTGTTGTTTTTTCTCTCCACCTAAATGTCACTGTGACAGAATCTTTCACATCTTGTGTAGTGTCTCACACACAACATGGCCTCAGAAAGCATTTGTTGAATTAATGATTGAGTGAATCAATTAATATCAGACAAAATAGGCTACGGTGGGAAAATATCTCTAAAGGCTTAGCAGCTTAAAAATCCAAGTAAGTACTAACCTGACTCTTTTTGTGCATTACCATAATGTACCCTGAATTGCATCTCTTCTGAAGCATGCCAAGTGTCATGGAATTAATGTGCTTGTGCCTGCCTATACTTGAGAGTCATCTCACCAGTTGGTGGTATCCAATTTTTTATTATCTTATGAACCAATTCAGTAACATTTATCTGTGATGTATAACTCCATTAAATTGTGAAGTCTTTGTATTTATTTTGAGATTTTTAGCTAGGGGTTTTACCCTAATCTTCAGATTGTTGTTTGCAAGTAAGAGAAGTTATCAGATGCTTGTCCTAAAGAGAGAGGTGCTGTTATTTCCATTTTGTTGATGAGGAGAGTGGGCTCAGAAATGCTAAGTGATGTGACAAATAGCACATGTAAAGTGTCTTTGCTGGAACTCAATCCCAGGTGGCCTTAATTCCAATGTCACATTTTTTGTCCAGATACACTGCATATAGAGATAAAACAAGGCATAATTTTCATTACCTCTAGCCACTTGTAAATGTATAGTTTAAAAAGAAACGTTAAAAACTTTTATAAAGACTTCTCTTTCTGTGGAAAAAAATGTCCAATTTCATGTATTTTCATCTATGTCTATCTGCTCAGCCAGGAATTAATTTTCTCAAACTCCATGATGCAGATACCTAAGATTTAAGTCCCCGCGGTGTTAAAAGTATTCACAAACACTCAGAAGTTTCTGACCTAGTTAAAGTCTCCTAACTAACTTAACTAGTTTTGAAATGTTCTCCTTTTTCCGTTACAAAACAGCCGATTCAGCATTCCGCCATTCTCACCCTCGCTACATCTGTCAGTTTTCCTTCCCACTTTCCTGTCAGACTGCCATTCCACTCCGCAGCCCCTATTAGACTGGCCCCTGCATTTCACAGACACGGTCTGAAATCCTAAACTGACAGAACCTTTAAATGGCCAGGTACATATATTCTTCTTCCTCCTTGGCACAGCAAAAAATATCCGAAGCATAAAGCTTATCTTAACAAAAAAGTTAAATTTATATCCAATTGTTTTTGTCACAATATCCTCGATTTCTGTGTAAAAATAAGTATCTACCATTTATTACATTCATAACAAAACTTGTTTTTTTTGTCTGGTTAAGACAAAAACACATTTTTGTAGGTAGAGGCAAAATATTTCAAAGTTTTAGTTTATTTCTTAAACATCTCTAATTTTCAGAACCACATGGAACATATAATAAACATACAGACACCCAAGCTTCATGCCTGGAGGAGCTGATTGGCCAGGGTTTTGTTGGAATACTGTGTGTTGTATAGGAATCTGCATTTCTTAAAGAGATATGTCATTCTGATGTCTGATGTTAGGTCTAATTTGGGATTATCACAGATCTAAATGCACTCTCCCATTTACATCGAGTTCCTTGAAACTAAGAAATACATTTTGTCAACTAGAGAATGTGATAAAACTTAAATGTGTATATGAATCATCTGGGAATAGTGTTAAAACACAGATGCTAATTCAGTAGATCTTGGGTGGGGCCTCAGATTTTGAATTTTAAAAAAGCTCCCAGTTGATGCTAATGTTACTGGTTTATGGAACACAACCTGACTCTCAACTCTGTGCTATTTTTAGAATCATCTGAGGATTGAAACAAAGACAGAAACAAAAACTATATACCTGAGCCTCAACCTAATTCAATCAAATGAGAATCTAATTTTGGTCTAAATGAGATCAAGAGAGAAAGGTCAGCTTTTAAGTGTGTTTAAAAAGATCCATAAGTGATTCTAATGTGTGGTCAAGATTCAGAACAACTGTCCTACATGAAATGCAAGAGAAAAAAAATCAAATTTTTTTGTAGTTATCAAACATAGAACTTATGTTACTTAAACCCTAGAGGCAGGTAAAGAAAACTTAAGCTGTCTAAATATATAGTTGTATTCAATCAAGGAAGAATTTCTTCCGATTCTTCTCTATTTTAAGTTCAGATTCCAGCACCTAGGCATCTGCCTTATTTATTCATTTTTAATTATTTAATTTTTTTAAATGGAAGAACAACCAAATTAACTGTGAATATTACCTTGGTCCCTCCTTCCCATGCTGTTGGTAGGTGAGCACACATCTAGGAGAAAGACACTCAAAGCTTTATTTTATGTAACCACAGTATTCGAGGTACAGGTGGATTACAAAGACTAGAACTGTTATCTATGATCGTGGCACTATAACTTACCTATTTTTCTCAAATTTAGGTGTTAGTACTTGTCAAAGCCCTTTTTACCTTATTGCTTCTCCTTCCTTCATCTACATATGAAGTGACACATAATTATATTAAGTATAGTGCTGGAAATGAGGAAAAAGAGGAAGAGAGAGTGAGTGAGAACAATCAGGACATCATGTGAAGGTATTTCCAGTGAAAACAAAGCACTGCTGTCGTTTCTCCCTGTCAGCAGAGCACATTGTTATCTGGACAACCGTAGTGATACAGGTAAAGTGGAACATATGACTGTATAATTTTATTTTTTATAAGATCATTCATACAACTATTAACTGATATTTTGTAGCTGCTATTATTTATTATTCATATTCAGAGAATTGTACTTTTATATTTATTTTATTTATGCTTAGAAAACAATTCTGAATTCTGTTTCTCACTGTGAGCGTAACCAGTCCTGGGTATCCCTTCCTACTGCAAACGACTAGGGAACTAAAATATTAGAAAGAGCTGTTTTCAGACACTGGATACAGGCAGCCCAGGGCTGTTGTCCATGAGAAAGGAAAATGAACAAGATGGGCACCCTGATATTCCTGGCTGCTGCTCGGAGGCATATTTTGGATCATGACCCTAGAAGAGGCTCTCGGACGGAGAATATCAGTCTTGCTGAAATGAGATCACAGAAGACAGAGCTTAGGGGGACTCAGGTGGCTGGAATTTGTAGAACACAATAGGAAAAGAGAAGAGAGACACACCACTTTGTTCCCATATTGTTAGCCTCAAGTTTCTCCAATCCATCTTCTACCAAAGGGAGTGTTCCAAAACTAACTTCGGGCCAAAACTGCACAGTTTAATACCTTGCAGTGACTCTGCACTGCCTGAAGAAAAAGTATAACCTCTCTGAGGCCATTTATTGCCTCACTGACCCATTTTCTTTTGGCCTGTGAACATTTGTGAAAGAGACAAGAGTTAATCCCCAAAGTTTTGTAGTACCTAATATCCACATGATGCAGACAGGCAGATTTTAACATTCTCTATATTAATATTTAACCGTAACTTCCAGGTATTTCTGAGTAAACTTGGAAAGATATTGAATTATCCCAACTCTTTCTGCCCTTGATTTTTTGTATTATATTTTTACGTAGTTGAACCAAACAGAACATCTTGGTTCAATAAGAAAGCAGCCCATTCACTTTAATTATTGTAAAAGAAGAAGCTTACCTAGGAGAAGAAAGTCAAAGCATAGGCTGCGAGCTGTTAATTTTAATTCCTATTCTTCTTTCCAAATAATGTTGAGAAAACAGAAACAAAAACAACTGCCCTACAGAAAGAACAGCGTATATTTCAATGCACAATTCACAAGCACCTGCATTAGTCAGAAATGCCATGGCAATAACGTGACCTATTGTTAGAAATCCAGCAAGTACATTTTTCATTGTTCCCCAGTGGGACTCTATGCCAACCGGTATTGATTGTGAGAGTTCCAAACTTCTATTAGACTGTTCTTACCTCTTAGTTGATAATTATTGTGGCCTAACAATGAGACAATTTAGAATTGTGAAAATAAATTGATGTAGGGTGTGTCAAATTGCCTGATACTCGGGCAAACTTATTTGAGCTGTGCCCTCAGTTGATGTTAGAGTATATAATCCTCTTAATTTAGATATTTCTAGAAGATTTTCACATTATAATTTCTGCTTGGTTTTGGAAATCATGGTTTTAATTTTTTAAAGAAGAATGATATGTTCAATTTATCCTAAGGCAGGGGTGTCAAACTCATTTTCACTGGGGGCTGTATCAGCCTCGAGGTTGCCTTTAAAGGGCAGAATGTAATTTTAAGACTGTATAAATGTAACTTCTCCTTAACTAGTGACAGGGAGCTCAGTGCTGATGCAGGGTAGAAACAAGGTGCCGGCCAGATAAAACAAGGTGGAGGGTCGGAATCGGCCCTTGGGTTTTGTGTTTGCCACCTAAGAACTTAATGTGACTCAATGTAATTGAATGATACTTAGAGTTCATATGAATGTAGTTATAATGTGAAGTAGGGTTCAAGGTAGATGGAAAGGAAGGAGCAAACACTGGTAAAAGGGAGTATACAAAGGAATGAAAATGGAATGTAACTTGATTCTGTAGTGGGTAGAGTTTTACTTCTTTAAGATAGAAACTAGTAAATTATTTTAACTTGCTTCCTCTCCCTCAGCAATTGTAAAAAGCTGTAGCAAACCATCTACATTTCTTTGATTCCTGACAACTCCTTGTTAAACTTTCATCATACAGTGCAGTGGTTAAAAAAATGAGATCTGGAGGTAGATTGTTTAGACTTAAATTCTAGCTGTACGGCTTGCTAGCTGTTTGATGTCATGTTTTTAAGTCATTTAACATTTTAGTGCCTGTCCTTTCTAATCTGAAAAATGGGGGATAATAATGCCATTTCCCTCATGAGGCTGTGATAGTGAATTAAAAACCCACATAAAGTGCTTAGAAAAGTGCCTGTCATAGAGTAGCCATCCAATAAATGTGGTCTCTTATTATCCAGCACAGCCTCATAATGAAATTAAGTAAAGGACAAAAGCAGGCAGCACCCCAATAGTCAATCTCAAATGGCCAGGGAAAATGCCACCTAACATAAGCTGAAACGGCTTTCTTTAAAGAACTATTCTTCTTCCATGTGTTTAATCTTTTCTAGATGTGAATGGTTCTGGTACTCAGTTTCCTTCCATTTTACCATAGGGTTATGGTGTATTTAACACTTGGCCTGAGTTTATAGCTTAAATTAGGAAGAAATAAAAAGTTACATATTTTAATTGGAAAAGGTCATATGAGATGGCTTTCAGATACGAATACTCAGTAACATGGAAAGCTTGGCAAAGGAATATTAATTTGTCTTCTATGTTTACTAGCTATTAACAAATAATTTATTCTTTTGCTGTTCATTTTGCTTTGTTCTAAATCATCCATTTTTCCCTTGTTTCCTATCACAAGCTAACACCTTAATTCTTTTTCACTCATTTGACATTTCATAATGCTTATTAAGTAAATTTTATTCATAGAATTTGGATTCTCTTGCCTGATATTCTGAAGACTTTAGGAGAAAGGCACTGTGGAAAATAGTACTGTTGTTATTATTAACAATAGCGATAATAGCATATTGCAGCTGTGAAAGAATTGGGAGGAAAGGCATCCGAGCCTTTGCAGACATTTTAAGGTTCACACAGCAAAAGCTTAGATATATGTCTCCTCCTCTATTTTGGCCAAACCAAATCCGTATCTCAATTTATGTTAACTGTCTTAAAAACCCCATCCCGAATACCTTGGTCTTCTTATCCATGCATTTAGAATTCATTCTTTTGCCCTGGCTAGTTAATTACTGCCCAGCATTCGGACCCCCCAGCTGCACTCTGACAGTGTTACCTAGCTTTTGCATTTCTGTCTTCTGCTCAGGTGGGCACTCCTTCCTGCTGCTTAGTGACCGTTATATCAGCCTGCAAAGATGCAAATAGCAATATACACTGTTCCTTAGTTTAGAAAGAGATGGCAGTATAAGTGGTTTTTTTTTGTACGGTGCAAGTCAAACATAAGAGTAAGAATTGAATTAAACTTTCTGGATATTTATTTTTCTAGGTTGAATTTAAAGGTCCAGATCATATGGCCAGGGAAGGCAACTATACCTCTTTCCATAAGTTCTTCTACACAATTCTTCATGCAACTGCTAAAGAGCTGAAGGCGTGGATTTTAATTTCATTAAAAAAAGTATGAAGGATAAAAAGCCAAATATATGTCACTTTAAGAATTACTAATTGTAAGGTTTGTAGTTCTGTCTTTAAATTAATAAGTTCTTTTCATTCCACCATCAACACATCCCACACAAAGGAGGGATCATTTCTTTGGAGAGGACAAACCATTGATGTTCAACATGACCTATTGTCAACAGGCATAGTTCTAATGTTAAAAGTGTGATTTTAAAGGTCTAACCTCCTCATTTAACTTATAAGTCCTTCTCATCTTTGAACACTCTTCGTATAAAAAATTAGTTCTCAGCTGGCCGCAAGATTGGAAATTTAAATGAATGATTAATTATACTCTATGATACAGAGTAAGATATAAATATCTAAAAATAAACCTTGGATATCTACGAAGCTTAGGTATCCACATTTTGAGATGGGCCAGTAGAGCCATTTTTCTACCATGAGGTAATATTTTAGCACTAGCAGACGTTGTCATTTGTGAATTATTTGTTGATGAAAAAATTTGAGCAGGACAAACTTTAGATTCCGTCCTTCAAACAAAATAGCAAAGGCACTCAGTTATTTCCTATAACTAGAGAGTTCTCTCTTATGACTCTGGAATTTAATATATTAATGTTAATAATAGATATCAAAGGCATTATTTAAGAGTGAGAAAGTGAAATATTCATTTATCTGAAGAATAAAAGTTACATTTAAGTGATAATCATTTACTGTTATTTCCCAAGAAATTGTTCAGGTATTTCAGTTTACATAAAGAGTAGTTCTGATGAGAAAGTAAAATTGTGTTAGCATATACTTAGGAGGAACGGGGTCCCTGGCTCTTCTGAGCTGCACTGTCCATTATGGCACCAGTGGCCATGTGTCATTACTGATCGCTTGAAATGTAGATAGCCCACACTGAGATGTGCTATAAGTATAAAATAGACACTGGGTTTCAAAAATTTAGTACACAAAGTTTAAGTTATATCATTAGTAACTTTTATATTTTAATTGTTAAAATAGTACTTTGGACATAATGGATTAAATCTAATATATTAGTAAATTAATTTCATCTGTTTCTCATTATGTTTTTAGGGAATAGCTAACAGCTTAAAAACTTAAATTTTAAACCATATCTATGCCATAACTCATGTTCCATTCCACTGGATTATGCTCTTCAGAGAATTAAACATTGTTAGCAGAGGCAGTGCAAAGAGATAGATGAGGATACAATGAAGAGGATACCTTGTCATCTGTTCCCAAATCCACTCCCTTATTTTGGTATTTGTGGACTATGGAGGAGAACTACATGCAGATGAAAGCAGAAAGATAAGCTTTCAATGAGGAACTATGAGACACACTCATCTCTGCTTAGGAGCCACTCTCAGATACAAAAAACGAAAATGGGAGTGAGAAGTATTTTCTCATCTCACTTTAAGGCACCTGAACATCTCAATGGCTTCTTTTAGGTCTTCTGTGCAGCAACTGGGGCCAGTTGCTGACCGGCCACTGGATGTGTCAGTCTCCCCAGATGTCTGAGGAAGAGGGTCAATGCTAGTGAGACACAACAAAGTCCAGTGTATAACTAACAAAAAAACAACCACCCCTGGTGGATACAGACTTTACAAACACATGTGAGACCCTACAGAAGAACATCAAATTTTGTGTGGGGCTGCAGGAATGAACGACTCGAGAGGATGTTATCAAGAACCAGTTTCCTACCTGCTTTATATCTCTCCATCTGTGCCTATAAACTAGTGAAGATTGGGAAATTTCATTTCTCAGATTTACTTTTGGTGTCAAATTCTAAAAGGAATATTCAGATTTAAAATTTATCTACCACTCCTTAATAGCCAATTTTTAAAGAATTTTCAGTTATCGTTTTTTTAGAGCTACCAGCTTTTATTTTAAAATCAACATTTACTTTGGGAATACATATTGTATTTTTCAACTAGTGAAGTTCCTTGTTTGTATAAATGTTTGGGTAAACCCATTCCTCCCCTGGATTTATTCTATTTCATTTTATTCTTTGGTGCTAGGGTTGGTTAGTGGACTTTTCTTTGGTATTGTCTGCACAAGACACAATTTTTTAATACATTTCTTATTTTAGAATATTGGTGGTGATTCTGCTTCCATGACTGCACCCTGACTGATGTAAGTAACTTAATGAAAATCTCAGATATTTTATGCAGCAACTTTTTTACTGATATGTCCCCTAGAGCAAGGAACATAAAGGAAAGAATTAAACAAATGGGATCTCATCAAAATAAAAAGCTTTTGCAGGGCTAAAGAAAACAGTATTAAAATAAAAAGAGATCCAACTTCATGGGAAAACATATTTGCCAATGATACCTCAGAAAAGGGTTTAATCTCCAAAATATACAAAGATCTTACATGATTCCACTCTAAGAACACAAGAAACACAATTAAAAAGTGGGCAAAGGACTTGAACAGACATTTCTCCAAGGCAAATATACAGAATATTCAGAGACACATGAAAAGATGCTCAATATCACTAGCTATCAGAGAGACGCAAATTAAAACCACAATGAGATACCACTTTACACTGGTCAGAATGGCCATCATAAACAAAGCAACAAACAACAAGTGTCAGAGAGGTTGTGGAGGAGACTATAATCCATTGTTGATGGGATTGCAGACTGGTACAACCATTATGGAAAACAGTGTGGAATTTTCTCAGAAAACCAAAAATGGACCTGCCTTTTGACCCAGCAATTCCACTGCTGGGATTATACCCTAAGAACCCTGAAACACCAATCCAAAAGAACCTATGCCCCCAATGTTCATAGCAGCACAATTTACAATAGCTAAGTGATGGAAGCAACCTAGGTGCCCATCAGTAAATGAATGGATCAAAAAATTGTGGTACATATACACAATGGAATTCTATGCTGTAGAAAGAAAGGAGCTCCTACCCTTTGCAACAGCATGGATGGAACTGGAAAGCATTATGCTGAGTGAAATAAGCCAGGTGTTGAAAGACAAATACCATATGATCTCACCTTTAACAGGAAGCTGAACAACAAAACAAACAAGCAAGCAAAATAAAACCAAAGACACTAAAATAGAGAACAGGGGGACAGTGACCAGAGGGGAGAGGGGAGGGAATTTCAGGGGAAAAAGAGGAAGGATTTAAGGAACTAGTATAAAGGACACATGGACAACAACTAAGAGGGGTGGAAATGGGAGGGAGGTGGGGAGCACTAGGGGGTGGGCTGGGATGGGAGTTAAAGACAGAAAACTGTACTTGAACAACAATTAAATTAAAAAAAACACCCCATGCAGCTCCTCCAAATGCTGCCTTTCTGAATGGAAGGGAAACAGTTGTGGGAGGTGCTCTCTGTGAGTACAGTGGGAAAGTGAGGATACGGCCATTTTTCTGTGAGTCCTCTAAACCTAGAAATAGATGTTTGATTTTGTTTCTGCAAGGACACTTAAGACTTCCAACTGTGGCTAAGAATTTGGAAACCACTGAAGGAGACCATTTTTTTCAAGAACAGAAGTAAGGATTTTACGAAGCTTACAAAAGACAACTCCACAAAATAAATTTACTGAAAAATACAGGTTGTCTACTGTGTTTTTCTTACTTTTTGTGTTGTTTATTTAATTATGCTTATTTGAAAACATTCCTATATGACAATTCATTCTGTCCTGTTTATTGTTAAAAGAGCAGTAATGATTAATGACTGTAGTGAAGTTACGGATTCCTATTGTTACTAGGCTAATATAAACCTAGCTAAAATCTTGGAATGTTCCACATTTCTCACACACACACGTATATGTAATCATATGTGTATGGCATTCTTTGGGATATAAATGACTGTGTAAATACTGAAGCTATGAAGATTGTTTTCTGAACTAACCCAACATAAACTCAAAAAATAGTAATAACACTAATACTTTGAATTTAGGGAAGGCCTTTTTAAAAAAGAATAACTTTAAATATTTCTTCTGTATAGAACTATAAGAAAAAAGGGCAAATTTGCATAAATTGAGAACAATCAGATTTGGAAAAAAGTGCTGTTCTCTTTAAAGAAATATAATTATATCACTGATTTATTATCATCTATTTATAGGAAATAACTATTCCACAATCTTCTAAACATTTATATGCATACTTTTAAATGAACATATTTATATTATGTATTATGTATACTAGTCATATCAATGATAATAATAAGTATAAATTCCTTTTGTGTATGTAATATTGGATTAAATTTTGACTCTAACAGATGGATATTATTATCCCAATTTCACAAGTAAGAAAAATATAGTACAAAGAAGTTAAACAACTTATCCGAGGTAACACTGCTGATACAAGAAGGAGCTAAAATTTAAATGCAATCAGGTTAGCTTAACTTTTATATTCTCAGGATGTGTTGAGCTATCTAAAGACTGGTGGCTGTGGTTGACATTGGTTGTTTTGGATGATCTGTTTCCTGTTCCCAGTCATTTGGTTAAGAACTCTGGCAAAAAACCTCCTCCATTGTAGGCAGTCAAGGTGGGACTGTCAATCCTGGTAATTTTTCACCTTCTCCAAGAAAACTAATGGTCAAGTGGTCTTTCTTCCCGAAATACAATTCTTAATCAGAGTGACACCAGTAAGGGAAATAATTGGGTCTGAGCTATGTCCATGGTAATTCTTTGGAGAAAACCCTCTCTTAGTTCCCAGTCACATCTGCTCAGGATGTCCCTGGATCCTTTTGCCTAAGGCCTAATTTTCAGCTTCTCCTTTCAGACTGTTAGCTCTTTCATATTTTTATTTTAATTCATTATTTGCTTATTTTTACTGCATTTAGTTACAGTTAATTTCAGCCATTGGAGAATTCTAAATGAGACATAAGAATCCATAACTTTGAATAATGCAGAACAGTTGTGGTCTAAACATTCCGTGTCCTTATGTACTTGAAATCCAGATATCCCATTTTTAACAGATGGATATCCAAATTGTATTTCCAAAATTATATTGTACATGAAGAACTATGACAATCACTGAATTATACTTTGTTAGACTGCCTTCTTTTTTGACATTGTTTTGGAAACTGTGGTCATTTGAATAGATTGTCCTTGAATCATGAGTAGCCACAAATTAATTATGTTTCTTCAATTTATTTGGCTTCATGAACTTAATATTTTTTGCATGTTGTCTCTATTGATTCCAGCTTCAAAATTCTGTCTCTGTGACCTTTTCTGCCTTTCACCTCTGAGGGCTTTACAGTAATTGACTTTTTTGCATTATTTA
Organism: Artibeus jamaicensis; assembly: GCF_021234435.1. Lineage (NCBI taxonomy): Eukaryota > Metazoa > Chordata > Mammalia > Chiroptera > Phyllostomidae > Artibeus > Artibeus jamaicensis. Next base: position 34,781,945 of record NW_026522030.1, on the reverse strand, counting down.
ACAAAATAAGATATAATTCACATAATTTTACATAACGTGTATCATTTTAAAGTGTATAATTCAGTGTTTTCTTAGTTTATTTATGAGGTTGCACAGCCATCACCATTACCTAATTTCAAAATAATTCCATCACTCCAAAAAGAAACCCTCCTTCCATTAGCAGCTACTGCTCAGACCCATTTCCCCCCAGCCTCTGGAAATCGCTAACTTACTTTCAATTCACTTATACTGTTTAGATGTTCTAAAAGTAGTTTTTATTAGATGAATTTTGTTTACTCAAACTATTTTATTTTAAGGATTTTATTTATTTATTTATTTTAGAGAGGGGGAGAGAGAGACAAAGAGAGAGAGAAGCATCAATGTGTGGTTGCATCTCATGTGCCCCCCGCTGGGGAGGAATCTGGCCTGCAACTCAGGCATGTGCCTTAGACTGGGAATTGAACTGATGACCCTTTGATTCACAGGCTGGAGCTCAGTCCACTGAGCCACACCAGCCAGGCTTTACTCAACGTATTTTTAATGTTTGGCATTGGCTACTTTTATCTGCTTACTTTAAAATAAAAGCAAATATATTTGTGTTCAACTAGCAATTGAGAGAAAATAGCTACAAAACATTTAATCCACAATTTTTCAGACTCCCTTAATTCTCTTTTTTTTAACTATTAATTTATTTCTGAATCTGGGAAATTGTGTAATATTATACTTACATTTTATCTGGATCTGGGCAAATTTAAAAAGATAATAAATTAAAAAGTTATGCAAGATTCCATAATCATTTGTCTTTTTCTAGCTTTCAATCATACACTTCCTTGATTTAAAGTAGATAAGAAAAATATTATCTTTAATTAAGCAAACTGAAGAAATTTGAAACTCTTTTGAATATATATTATTTCTCAAGGTCTTCTTAATATTATATCCAAAAACAAAGAAACAGTTTTCTCATTGCATGCTTTGACCTCAGTACAAGGGTGGGCAAAAATTGGTTTACAGTTGTGACTACAGGAAACACAGTTTATTCTTGTGTTATTATTTAGTAATTATTATATTATTTATTTGTATTACAGTTATTAATCTATTTTTTCCTACTCCTATATGCAGTTAAGAACTACTACATCATGATGTCTATTTACCCAAGTACAGAAATTAAGTAATACCATATTTGTTTGGACTATAAGACACACCTACATTTTAGAGAAGGAAAATAGAAAAAAATTTCTAAGCAAAAAATGTGGTAAAATATTTAGTAAAATAACATAGTGTTTCACCAATGTAAATGTAAAGCTACATTTGGACTATGAGACGCACCCCCACTATCCTCCCAAAACTGGGGGGGATGTGTCTTACAGTCTGAAAAATACGGTAATTACTGTTTTCATCTGTTTTATTCTAAATGGCAATTTAATCGAGTATAAACAACCAAGGAAACTATTTTTATATGTAAAATATATTAAAGTTTTTAGGGTACACTTTATGTTAAACCATATTACAGAGTGTATATCATCGGGGTCTGAATAGGAAATTGTTATATTCCAAAGCACTTTGCTAAACAATTAATGAAGGGACTATTTACAGAGATGCATGCAAAACAACACTAAATAATGAAGGGCCAGGAAGTAGGAACAGTGAGAAACCATTACCAAATTCAGAGGAGTTATTATTTCTCTCTCATCTTTAAATCTCTAGTGTCTAGCACAGTAACTGTTATACAATTGTCATGATCAAAATTATAATAGCTATGATTTAATGAAGGATTATCACATGCTGGCTGCTAAAACTCTGTACACATCATTTCACCTATACTCAGCCACTTCGAAATTTGTGAACTGTGGACTGTATTTTGCAAAATGGACAGTGAAATTCAGAAGTCAAAAATGGTTAGAAGTTCACACAGGTAATATGTACTGAAGCAGAATTAAACATCATACTGGAATGACTTAAAATGCTGTGCTATATAAGTTATACTAAGTGAAGGCCTGTTTTAGACATTAAGTAAATGACTTCTATTGTGTTTACTATTAATTTTTTTCTACTCCCCAAACATATAGACTAGTAGTTTTCCATTCACTGCAGGGAATAATTAATAATATATGACTCTGTCAATTATCCTAATATTTTGCCAGAGAAACTCTTCATGTTTTATCTCTCACTCACATCACAAACCCCTCAAAGGAAGATCCCGTAGGTTACACAACTTTCTATCTCTAACAGATTCTGGCACTTTAAAATAACAGTCCTTGCTTATTTATACACACATTCTTTCTATGTTTATTTCTGTAGGTTTCAGCATGGCTACAAGCCTAGTTTTCCCAGGTGCTAGAGCAGAAATTTCCATGTCTCAAATGTACAACACAATTTATGTTTAGTTTCAAATAAAAATTTAATTTGTTTTCCCACAGCTTCTACCTCCATTGAAAAACTTTAAGATTTCTAACATAGGCTTTGAAAAACTACAATCAGAAATTATTTTTATAGATGAAAAATAGTGGGCCTTTTTTACTCATATCTCTTTTATTTTGGCTGCCATAATCATAATCATGTGGATTCCTACAGAAAATATTTGTGACGCTGGCAGAGAAAAGTCCTTACTTCCTGCTGACCAGTGTGACTGACCTCAATAACATTGGTTTGTTCATGACAGTCTTGAAAATTGCTTAGGGAAGAATCAAAGTTTCTCTGTGACTTGGAATATTCTAGCCTCTCCTATCCCTCTCCCATTAATCACAGACTCTGGCTACAGAGACTGGTCAACAAATATGCTGTGCACCTCAGTGAATCTCTCCCCAAATTGCCAGTGTCCGCTTTCTGGAAGGCTTCACCTTATATGGGACTCTTAGATAAAACAAGGACACAACTTAAACTATATTTTGCAATAGAGTTAATTGGTTAAGAGTACATATTCTGGAAGCTACTCAATTTTACTAGTTCGAGCATGTCTTGGACTAGCTATGTGTCCTTGAACTTTGACACTGAATATTATTTTCTTCATCTTTAATACAAGAAAATACCACCTACTTTAATACACTTTTGAGTATTAAAATGAGATTATGAAAGTAAAATGCTCAGTATAGTGCCCAACACTTAGTAAATGCTCACCAAATAATAGCTACTATAATTTTTTATCCAGATCAAATATTCTATCCTCTATAAGGACTTCTTATTCTTCCCCAACTGAGATTACTCACTTTCTTCTTTGTTCCCATAGCACATTTTAGCCACCACCAAAATGACACTTTTTTCATTGTATTATAATAATTTTTGTGCATGTGTTCCATAATCAGGACATGGATCTTTAACTTCTTTATAGCTCCAGCATAGTTGTTTTGTGTGTGCTTATTAGGAATTGGAATGAGATGAAAGGATAAATAACTGAATACTAAGATACAAACAACTCATATAAAGATGTTCATTATTTTAAGAGACCAAGTTACTTCAAAGTGAGTAATTTAAGTAATGAAAGATCCTGTTTTAACATACGCTTGATAAGACCTAGAAACGCTTGGCAATATAAGCCTAGTTATTCATAAAATCAATCACTCATTTCTTCTAGGAGTTGAGAAGGATATTCTTTATTCATCTCTATATGTCGACAACAATGAGAAAACAAGCCAGTCCCTGGGATCAATGCCTGAAATCATCAGGGTGGGGTACTCTTTTTCAATTCTGAATTAATTTGTGGCGAACCCATAGCAGTCTCCATGGCCAGCTTCATCTGCATATAGCAGCATAATCATTTTTTTATAGTAAAGATTTTTTATGAGTCATAAGTCTTCTCCAGAGGGTGTGGTTATCATCTGATAATCACACCCTTGGGAGATTAAAAACACTTATCTTTGGATCATGACTTGCAATACCCCAGGGGTGTGATTATCTCAGGAAACTCATCCTCTCTGTCATGCCTAATTGCTTAATTATTATAGCAGCAAGTTCACACCACCATACAGGAGCTAAAGTTGTGTCAGCATTTCCCCTATAAATTCCTTTTCCAAGAGTCTATAACTCTGCCATTAAAAAAAATCTATGTTCCATTCAAGCACTGCACTAAAGGTCTTATTTTCTGGAAAGAAATATATTTCTTCAAAAGATTATTTTATCCAGAAAATTGGGTCCCTGTATCCCTTCCTTGTGAGTTAACCAAAAAAAAAAAGCTAATTAAATGTCTTTAAATCATGTATTTTTTCTGGGAAGCTGGGGAAATAATACACATTCTAAAGACATAAACAGGATTTCATTTATCTGAACAGCAAGAATGGCTCATGCAATTTCCAGTTTCCCTGGAAATACACTTAACACTTTTTAGAACCATTCATAAAAGATCTTTCCCCCATGTAAATAGAACAAGATAAACCAGATTTGAAAAATGTTATATATGTAAGATCCAAACCTCAGTTAAACATTTTTTTTTAGGTCATATACCGTTAACTTTCTAAACAGAATTGAGGGGAGTGGATGATGGTAGCAGAGTCAGTGAAAGCTGAGCCCACTTACTTGTGCCCGCAGCACAGATTTTTTGGCTGATATTCCCACAAGTGACCTAAACAATCAATGGAATCCCAGCTGATATGAATTTTTGAAGCCAGGAAGTACAGACGAAGCTTTGCACCATCCAGTAAGAGATTTTATAAGGTGAAGGGGAAATACCCCGAGGTATTTCTCTCTGCTGGCAGCAGAGAAGAGAAGAGAGGAGAGAAAACACAGTTTAGTAGCTCTTGCCCCTCCCCGAGCAGGGCAGCCTGGGTCCCACAGAGGGAATCCCCAGCCCTAACCAGGAGAGACTTGGGAGGATATACAGAGCCTGGGAGACTCAGGCTGCACACACACAGCAAACAGCACGTCCGCTATCTGAGGGAGTTCCAGAGAGAAACTCTATGTAGAACTGTCAGAACCACTGGCAGGCTGTGGTCAGCCGTGACCCAGAGAGACTTTATTCTTTTGGGGGAGGTGAAGTGCATGGAGAATTGGCCCCCGAGGGCTTGGAGCTGCAGTGTGGGGTCCACATGGAACTCTTTTAAAAGAAGATCTGAAGCGAGGCTCAAAACTCAACAGAAACCTTGTGCTTGCCTGTGCAGCAGCCCTGCCGGCAGAGAAACCAGAGTGAAAGTGTCACACTGAAGGGATTGTAGGACCCGATCCAGCATCGCTGGTGAGCAGGAGGCTGCGTAGAGTGGAGAGTACGGGGCTGAATCTCTTATGAAAGCAGCAGGTTGGGGATAGGATGGCCAAGAGCTGACCACCAGAGTTTCCCTGCAGCTAGGCAGGTCCCCTCATGGGAAGGTGTGCCTAATCCTCACCAGTGGGGTTACAGGCTCTGCAGATCAGTGAGGCCAGGCTCAGGAGCCCCTTCGCACAGTGCATAGCCACAGTGGAAAGAAGGAAAAGCTCTGAAAGGGCCCTGTCTGAACTTCTATCGGACACTACCCTGTTCCTGGGGCCTTGGTCCACTGAAAACAGAGGAGCAAAGAGATTAGAGACAGGCAAAACAAGGGGTGTTCAGGGTCCCACTCAGCTTCAACTCTCTGAGCTGCATCTGAGCCAAGCAGGAAGAAGCAGCCCTTTTTATACAGATGGGCTCTTCATCATAGGAAATGGACAGCTAATTCACCAAAAACCATATATTACTGGAAATACTCTGGGACAGACCAAGAAACACTCCCATCATCTTCCCCGAAGACGGAACAGCAGTCCCTGGGGTTGACCCAGGGAAGCAGTGCTCCTGGGTCATTAAATGAACCATTCCTGGGCCTTCTGCTAACGTACTGCCAACAGGGCAGAACAGTGGGGGCCAGACAAGCCTGAAGGAGACAGCCACAGACTGTGGATTACTTGTAGTCTGGAACGGGCTGCCTAGGGCCTGACTAGGACACCATCTGACATCACCAGGGGTGGAGCCAAAAGAGAAGACAGTGGCAAACACTAGATTCTGCTGAGGCAAATTCCACTGTGGTCTTCTTCATTATTTGCATTGTTTTTTTCCTATTGCATAGCTTTTCAACACTCTTATCTTTTCAAGTTTGTTCCTATTATTTCACTATTTTTTAGTTTACTTCAAATCTCATATTTTACTACTCCATTGTTTGACTCTATTTTGCCTTCTTCCATTCTTTTCTTATTTTTATTTTAAATTTTATTTTTTCTTGCTATGACTTATTTCCATTCTACACTCTTACTATTTCTCCCCACTCCAGTCTCTCAAAATCATCTTTCATGTTATTAGTCATCTTACATTCTTTTCCCATTCTTAAAATACACTTATTCTCTATCCACCTTTATTAATCTTTTTCTTTGGTTGTTGATATGGTGGTTTGGCTCAATTTCTTCAGTTTTACTCCTGGGCATTCACTATTTTTGTACTTCAAACCTCAAATATTACTGTTCTTCTCTCATACTCAATTTTGCATTCCTCCTGCTCTTTCTTTTCTTTTTTTTAAATTTTATTTTTCCCTCTCTTAGACTAGTTTTCATTTCTCACTCTAATTATTTCTTCCCCTCTTTCCCCTCAAAATAATTTTCTTTACTTTAGAAATCTCATAACCTTTTTTCTTTCTTTTTTCCTTCTTATTCCCTTTCCATCTGCATTAATCTTTTTTCATTTGTCATTGATATTGCTGTGGTGGATGTTTTTCTTCAAGGTGCTCCTTGTTTGTGATTTAATTTTTTTATTATCTTTCCCTTTCTCTTCATTTTGTCTTCTTCCCTCCCTTTTTTATTCATGAGGTAAATGCTATTTTTTCTTTCTTTGCCTTGATTCTATTCCCTCTCTGATTATTTGTATTCCCTCTACCCTCTCAAAATCATTTTCTTTCAGTTAGTCATCTCATATTTATTTTTCATATTTTAAAATAGTCTTAATGTCTTTACACTTTTATTAATATTTGCTAATTTGTTGTTGATAGTGTGGCTGTGGGTGGGGGTTATATTTGCAGGTGTATGTCTTGTTTCCTGGGTTGTTTTCCTTTGTTCTGGCAGCACCTGCACAACAGCATACAAGATGGGTGGGTGGAGTGACTTTTAGTCACCCAACCAGAGGGAAGAACCCACCAAAGAATGATCCCAAAACAACCAAAACCCAATTACAAATGGCATAAAGGGCATCCCAGAAGCATTCACCTCAGGACATCAAGGAGACCGCACCACAGAGTCCCACAGGTTGCCTATCACAGAAGGCCACCTCAAGAAGACAGGGAGTTATGTAAGAAGAGAAACAAACAAGAAGAGTCATCTAAAATGGGGAGACAAAGAAACTACCCCCAATCAAAAAAAAAGGAGGAATCCCCAGAAAGGGTGCTAAATGAAATAGAGGCAAGCAATCTGTCAAACACAGAGTTGAAAATAATGGATAATGGTCAAGGAACTCAGTAAGAAATACAAGAAACTCTATGAAAGCTACAAGACACTTAACTGAGAACTACGCCAACATGAAAAAGGACATAGAAACTGTGAATAAGAGCCAGAAGGAAATGAAGAATACACTAGAAAACCTGTTTGACAAAGTAATGACATAAAATGTCCCTAACTTGTGATGGAAAAAGTTACACAAGTCCAAGAAGCACAGAGGGCCCCAATCAAGAAGAACTCAGAGGCGCGTCATAATTAAAGTGGCAAAATTTTAAGATAAAGTGAGAATCTCAAAGGAAGCAAGGAGAAAAAACTAATACAAGGGAGCTCCACTAAATCTATCAGCTGATTCCTCAACAGAAACACTACAAGCCAGAAAGGAATGGAACAAAATATTCCAAGCAATGCAAAGCAAAGACCTGCACCAAGACGACTGTACCCAGCAAGTCTCTCAGTTGAAATGGGAGGTAAAATGAAGAGCATCTCCAACAACAACAAAAAAGGTTAAAAGAGTACATCTCCACGAAGCCAGTATTCTAAGAGATGGTAAAGGGAGTTCTTTAAGAAGAGAAAAGAGAGAGAGAGCGAGAGAGAGAGAGAGAGAGAGAGAGAGAGAGAGAGAGAGGAACACGGGTACAAAGAGAAAAAATGGCAATGATAAAGTTCCTATCAATATTAAAAGTAAAATGTAATATTTTACTTTTTTGTAATATTTTTACATTTATAATATTTAAGTACTCCAATTGAAAGACATAGGGTAGCTGAATGGATAAGAAAACACAACCTGCATGCATGTTTTCTATAAGAGACACACCTGAGAAAAAAGATCTGCACAGTTTAAAACTGAGGGGATGGAAAAAATATTCCAACAAATGGATGTGAAAAAGAAGCTGGGATAGCAATATTTATATCAGACTAAATAGACTTCAAAACAAAGGCCATACCAAGAGATGAACAAGGTCACTACATAGTACTTATAGGAGCATATACTGCTTGAAAACATATATGCACCCAACATTGGAGCACCAAAATATTTATGGAAAATCTTGGAGAACTTCAAGAAAGATATGTACAGAAACACAATCCTCGTTGGTGATTTTATCACCCGACTGTCAACAATGGGTAGATTTTTCAAAGTATCAACAAAGACATTGTGGCATTGAACAGCACTCTAGATCATTTGGATTCAATTGACATACATAGAATCCTCACCCCAAAGAAGAAAAAAATACATTCTTTTCAAATGCAAATGGAACACTTTCAGAGATAGATCACATAATAGGACATAAAACAAGCCTGAAAAATTTCAAGAAAATGGAAATCATATCAAGCATCCTCTTGGATCACAGTGGCTTGAAACTAGAAACTAACATTAAAGAATAAACTTAAAAACATTCACATGCATAGAGATTGAATAGTATGTTATTAAATGAGGAATTAGTTAATGATAAGATCAAGGAAGAAATAAAAAAGTATATGAGAAAGAACCCTAAGCCTATGGGCAGTCCTGAGAGGAAAGTTCATAGCAATACAGGGCTACATAAAATAGAAAAATTTCAAATAAACAACCCAGCCTTACATCTACGAGAACTAGTAGAACAACAACAAAACCCAGAGCAAGTAGAAGAAAAGAAATAATCAAGTTTAGAACAGAATTTACTGACTAAATTTACAGAATTTAGAGACTAAAAAGCAATTCAAAGAATCAATGAACCCAGGAGCTGGTTCTTTGATAAGATAAACAAAAATGACAAAGATTTAACTAGACTCATCAAGAAAAAAAGAGAAAGGACTGAAATAAGTAAAATCAGAAATGACAGAAAAGTTACAACCAATACCATAGAAATACAAAGGATTATAAGAAATTACTATGAACAACTATATGCCATAAAATTGGAGAACCTGGAAGAAATGAACAAATTTCTAGAAACATACGATATTCCAAAACTGAATCAAGAAGAAGCAGAAAGCCTGAACAGACCAATAACAACTAATGAAATTGAAGCAGTAATCAAAAAGTTCCCAACACACAAATACTCTGGAAGGGATGGCTTTCCAGGTAAATTTTACCAAGCATTCTGAGAAGAACTAACACCTATTCTTCTCAATCTATTCCAAAATATTTAAGAAGAGGGAACACTCCCAAACTCATTTTATGAAGCCAACATCATCCCAATCCCCCAAACAGATAAAGATATAACAAAGAAAGAAAACTTCAGGCCAATATTGCTGATAAACATGGAGGTTAAAATCCTCAACAAAATACTGGCAAACTGCATCCAGCAATACATTAAAAAGATCATACATACACCATGACCAAGTGGGATTCATCGCAGTGATAAATGATGGTACAATATTTGCAAATCAATAAACATAACACACCACATAAACAAAATGAAGGACAAAAATCACATGATCATACTATAGATGCTGAAAAAGCATTTGATAAAATCCAGCACCTATTTATGATAAAAATACTTAGCAAAGTGGGAGTAGAGGGAGCATGCCTCAACATAATAAAGGCCATATATAAGAAACCTACAGCAAATATCATATTCAATGGGGGAAAACTAAAAGCTTTCCTCTTAAGATCAGAAACAAGAAAAAGGTAACTACTTCCACCACTCTTATTCAACATAGTATTGGAAGTTCTAGCCATAGTGATCAGAAAAGAAAAAAAAAACCTTCCATATTGGAAAGGAGGAAATAAAACTGTCATTATTCGCAGACAACATGAGAGTGTAATAGAAAACTATAGTCTATACCAAAAAATTACTTGACTTAAGAAGTGAACTTGGCAAAATTGCTGGATACAATGTCAATATTTAGAAATTGACTGTATTTTTGTACATAATAATGAAATATCAGAAAGAGAAACTAGGGAAAATATCGCATTTACTATAGTGACAAGAAATATAAAGTACCTAGAAATAAACTTTACCAATAAATTGTATTCAGAATACTACAGAACATTGAGGAGAGAAATTGAGGAAGATACAAATAAATGGAAGCATATACAGTGTTCTTGGGTTGGAAGAATATCATCATTAAGATGTCCATAATACCCAAAGCATTGTATAGATTCAGTGTAATTCCTATTAAAATATCAATGGCATATTTCAGATTTAGAACAAAGACTTCAGAAATTTATATGGGATCAAAAACAATCCCAAATAACCTTAGGAATCTTGAGAAAGAACAAAGCAGGAAGGATCACAATACCTGATATCAAACATACTACAAGGCCACTGGAATCAAAACAGTCTGGTACCGGCATAAGAACAGGCATATTGGAGGACTTCCACCAAGATGGAGGCATAGGTGGAAGCACTGTGTCTCCTCACACAACCAAGTTTAAAAATAACAAAGTTTTAGCAACAAAAATGCAACAAAACCACAGAAAATTGAACTATACGGAAGTCTGACAACAACGAACCCTTCAGCCAAATCAGTAAGAGGGGCAGAGCCAGCAGCAGAGTGGGGTCAGTCAAAAAAGATCCACCAAACCAACCCGGGTGCGTGACCCAGGCACACCGGCAGCCATAGGTGGATCCCAGGTGTGGAGTACTGGGTGGACCCACTGTGGGCACAAGGTGGTGGACTCACTGAGGGCTGACCACGGTCACACATTTGCGTGCAGATAAACCGGTGAAGGAGTGAGCGGTGAGACAGACCATGCAGGCCCCAGTGGTGGGAAGCGGCAGAGGGGACCTCTATTGTCCCTCTCTGACCCCGCCCCCACATACAGCATCACAAACCAGCGACCTGGGTGGCCTCTCTCTGACCTGCCCCCACATACAGCATCACAAACCAGCAACCTGGGTGGCCCCGCCCTGGTGAACACCTAAGGCTCCGCTCCTCATACCTAACATGCACGAACAGATCAAAACATGGCTCAAGAACAACTCAGAGCCCCAGAGCCAATAAATCTAAGTGATGAAGAAATAGCTAAACTTTCAAATGCACAGTTCAAAACACTGGTGATCAGGATGCTCACAGAACTGGTTGATTTTAGTCACAAATTAGAGGAACATATGAAAGCTAAACTAATTGAAATGAATGGAAATGCACAGGGAACCAATAGTAATGGAAAGGAAACTGGGACTCAGATCAAAGGAGTGGACCAGAAAGAGGAAAAAAATGACCAAACAGAAAAGGATGAAGAAACAAGAATTCAAAAAAATAAGGAGAGGCTTAGGAACCTTCAGGACATCTTTAAACGCTCCCACATCCGAATTATAGGGGTACCAGAAGGGGAAGAGGAACAGCCATGAGTGGAAAACTTATTTGAGCAAATAATAAAGGAGAATTTCCCCAATCTGGCAAAGGAAATAGACTTCCAGGAAATCCAGGAAGCTCAGAGAGTCCCAAAGAAATTGGACCCAAGGAGGAACACACCAAGGCACATCATTATTATATTAGCCAAGATTAAAATGAAGGAAAGAATTCTAGAAGCAGCAAGAGATAAGGGGACAGTCACCTACAAGGGAACGCCCATCAGACTGTTAGCGGATTTCTCAAAAGAGACCTTGCAGGCAAGAAGGGGCTGGAAAGAAGTATTCCAAGTCATGAAATCCAAGGACCTACATCTAAGATTGATCTATCCAGCAAAGCTTTCATTTAGAATGGAAGGACAGATAAAGTGCTTCCCAGATAAGATCAAATTCAAGGAGTTCATCATCATCAAGCCCTTATTATGTGAAATGTTAAAGGGACTTACCTAAGAAAAAGAAGATAAAAAATATGAACAGTGAAAGGACAGCAAACTCACAGTTATTAAGAACCACACCTAAAACAAAAGCAAACTAAGAGGACAGCTAGATCAGGAGCAGAACCATAAAAATGAAGATCACATTGAGAGTTAGCAACAGGGGAGTGGGAGAAGGAGAAGGGGGGAGAAGGTACAGAAAATAAGTAGCATAGATGGTAGATAGAAAATAGATAGGGGGGAGGGCAAGATTAGTATGGGAAATATAGAATCTAAAGAACTTGAGACATGTGGTCAAAAACTAAAGGGGGGATGGTGGAGGAGGGGTGTGCAGGGTGAAGGGGAATGAAGGGGGGAAATAGAACAGCTGTAATGGCATAATCAATAAAATATATTTTAAAAAAAGAGAACAGGCACATTGATCAATGAAACAGAATAAAGAGCACCAAAATAAACCCATGTCTCTATGGTCAATTAATATTTGACAAAAGGAGCACAAGCACACAATGCAAAAGAGATATCTGGCTAGCATGCAAAAAAAATGAAACTGGACCACTGACTTACACTATACACCAGGATAAACTCAAAATGAACAAAAGACTTATGTATATATATATAAGTTGTGATATGATAAAGTCCTAGAGGAACACATAGGCGGTAAAATTTCAGATATCCCACTTGGCAATATTTTTACCAATACATATCCTATGGCAAGGAAAAGAAAGAAAAAATAAAGAAATGGGACTGCATCAAATCAAAAAGCTTCAGCATGCCTAAAGAAACCATCACCAACATGAAAAGGGAACAAAGTATATGGGAGAATATATTTGCCAATGATACATCTGACAAAGGTTAGATCTCTAAAATATATGAAGAACTCATAATACTTAACACTAGGAAGACAATCTGGTAAAAAATGGGCAAAGGATGGAGTAGACAGTTCTTCAAGGAGGACATACAGGTGGCCCATAGACATATGAGAGGATGCTTAACATCACTAGTCATCAGAGAAATGCAAATTAAAACCACAATGGGATATCAACTCATGTGGTCAGAATGTCAGTCATTAATAAATCTTCAAACAACAAGTGTTGGCGAGAATGTGGAGAAATGAGAACCCTAGTATACTGTTGGTGGGAATTCAGACTGGTGCAACCACTGTGGAAAACAGTATGGAGTTTCCTCAAAAAAACTAAAAATGAGACTGTCTTTTGACCTAGTGATTTCACTGCTGAGAATATATCCTGAGAATCTCAAATCACAAAATCAAAAGAACCTATACATCCCTATGTTCATCGCAGTGATATTTATAATAGCCAAATGCTGGAAACAGCAGAAGTACCCATTCATAAGTGAGTGGTGGATCAAAAAACAATGGAATACTAGGCAGCAGAAAGAAAGAACTCTTCCCTTTTGTGACAGCATGGATGGAACTGGAGAATATTATGTTAAGTGAAATAAGCCAGGTGGTGAAAGATAAATACCATACAGTCTCACCTATAAGTGGAACCTAATGAAGAAAAATAAACTAACAAGCAACATAGATCCAGAGGCATGGAAACATGAAACAGATTGACAGTGACCAGAGGGGCAGAGGGATAGGGATAATGGTGGAAAGAAGGGGAAGGAACTAGTCGAAGAATGACCCATGGACTTGGGCAACAGTGATGGGATCAATGATGGGAGCAGGGGGTGAATTGGGCAAAGGAAGGCAAAGGTGCAAAGTTTGAGACAACTGTAATAGAATAAAAAAGTTAAAAAAAGATTGGGGGAAGTTAGTTAGAAAGTGAAACAAGAAGGTGTATCTAAAACATTGTATAGTTGCTTATAATAAGACCTCTCAATTTTATCAATGTTTCAAAAGTGACAGATATCTCAAAGCCTCTAAGTGGCTAATTTACATAGGTCAAATCATGAGATAAAAAATTGTAAGATACTGTGTTAATGCATTAACATACAAGATGCATATTAAATCTAGTAGCTGTCATTAATTCATCTGAGGTAATACCTTTCTAATAATAGCATTCCTGAGATGCTAATAAAAATGTGTCCTGCAAGTGAAGAATTGGATCAGAGAGAGAGAGAGAGAGTGTTGAGTATTTCACATAGAATGTGTTGAAGGTTAAATGCTTTTGTTCCTTGTGTTAGAATATACCCTTCATTTATTACTGACAGTTCCTGGAAATTTGGATAAAGAATATTTTCTTGGGGTAGTATTCTAGACTTTGACCTTCTATTTTCTATGTTCCAGGTCAGTATGCCTCAGAAAGTATACATCTGGAAAACTTATGATTTAGACTGAATCTCTCTTAAAAAATAGAAAATGAAAAGTTATTAGTAATTCTTGAATTTCTACACATTCATTTTACTGGGTAAATTTCTTTAGTTTTTAAATTTTTTTCAAGAGATACTGACAATTTCTCCAAATGTCACTGAGTTGATAATCACTAGATATCTTGGGGAATAAAATAATCCTTTAAGGAATTTAGAATAAAATACAAATGTCATATTTTCTTTAAAAAATCAAAATATAAGTATCTCTAGATAATGAAAATACGTGACCATTCTCCCTGTCACAAAATAAAAGTAATTCTCTTCATTTATGATTGGGAAACCTTGCCTTGTTAGATAAGAGGTGAATAAATAAATACAAGCACATTTCCTGATTTTTTAGAAATTTGAAATACTGTGTAATATCTTACTTTCATAGAGTGTAGGCATGTACTCCAAGTGTTTTGTTGTGTTTTTTTATAATTATTAATGAGGGAACTAACTAATCCATCAAGAAAATAGGAGAACAATAGATAAAATTCAAAACAAGAACAAAAAAATTTTTTTCATCACTGCACATAAATATTTTACTGTGACTTTCATGTGGAAAGTTTATAATAATTTTACAGACACATGGCGTGGAGTACCCACTATATAGTTACGAGTAATGAGGTAACAATAGATAAAACATCTTTTGTTTTGTGAATACTGAGATCAAAATTGTTCATTAAAAGAATAAAGAGTAACAGTTGCTAAATTCAATGATAGTGAATATAGGAGCCAATATGTATATTCCATTCTGTTAATGTTTGATTTTATGTGTTATTTAAATGAAAAAGAAAGATATACTCATAAATATTTGAAGATGCTTCAAAGAGAGGAAAATGACATTCAGAGAGGAAAAATATGCTGTGGCATATTACACAACCATTCTGACACACAAAAAGTCATGACCTTTTCTATTTGTTTAGCGTTAGTATTTATACATAGAAACATATTGAGTGTTGACAAGAGGCATGTGTTAGGTTAAATAAAATAAAGTCAAGTCTCCCTGCTGGGAGACTATCAGCAGGGCGAGAGCTTACCTTACAATATATGGATGAACATAAAATATGAAGATGTCAGTTTAAAAAAAATATGAGAAATAAGTTTTATATTTCCCTCAAGGTGCATATTTAAACTTTTTATAGGTCAGATACTTCTTGAAGAAATGAAATGTTGGGATGGTCATACAAATAAACTTTAGCATAGAGTTTTACAGAGCATAGAGCCCATTCAGAGAGCACCAGGACCTCAACCACAGAGAGAAGACATGTAATCATCACTAATAACTAATGTAGGTAAAATACTCCCAAAAATTGCTTCAGGAAGATAGCACTTATTTGAGTTTTGATAAATGTACATAGCTCTTCAACAGCCCCCATGAACATGATATTGAACATCTTCATTTTCCCAAAAGGTCCTTCCTTCTCTCATGTAGGCAATTCCCATCCTGATGCCAGCCCTTGACAACCTAAGACCTACTTGCTGTCATTGTGAATTAAATTTGGCATTAACTAGAGTTTTATATAAATGGATTCATACAGTGAGTACATTTTTCTTCAGCTTCTTTTCCTCAGCATAACGTTATTGAGATTCATTTATGTTCTTGTATGTAATGGTAGATTATGCTTTCTTTTTGCTGATTAGTGGTCAAAGGTATGGTTGCTCTATCCACAGATAATTGTATTACCTTCAGATTTTGGCTATAATGAACAGAACTGCTGTGAAAGTTGTGTTTAAGTTTTTGGTTAGACATGTGCTTTCATTCTGCTCAGGTAAAGATTGAGGATCACAATTGTTAGGTCATACGAGAAACATATTTTCCTACAGGAAAAACTGCCAAAATGTTTTTTCATAGTGGATGTGCCATTTTACATTTCTACCAGCAATATATGATAATGCCAGTTATTTCACATTCATGACAATACTTCTTATTGTCATAATATAAAATTCTAATGGCTCAAATTAAAAAGTGAAGTGGCTGTACATTATATCTCATGGTAATTTCACTTTGTATCTCTTTGTCGATTAATGATTTTTAAATCTTTTCATATGTTTAGTGGCCATTTATATATCATTTTATATAAAGTACCTATTCAAATATTTCACCCATTTAAAAACTGGATAGTCTTATTTTTAAGATTAAATATATATATATATTTAATCTTAATCTTAAGATTTAATATATATATATATTGCATAAACATTCTTGGAAGATAGGTAAGTCTATATTTAACATTTTTTGCTAATTTGGGATTTGCCTATTTATATTGCTAAAGGTAAGTTTTGAGGAGAATTTTTAATTTTATTTTTGTAATTTATAAAGTCAACTAAGTATTGCCACTTTCTCTTTTATTTTACATGATTTTTATGTTCTTCCAGAAAATTTTAATCTAACTCAGAGTCAGATGGGTTCCCCACTTTGTTTGAGTGTGTGTGTGTGTGTGTGTGTGTGTGTGTGTGTGTGTGTTGTAGAGGTTCATTTTCTCCTTATGGGTATCTAATTGCTTTAGATCAATTTGTTGAAAAAACTATGCCTTGGCCTCTTTGGCAAAAATATATTAACAAAATATACATGAGTATATATCTGAATTCTCTCTATCACTGTTCTACATCAGACTTTTGTAAATATTATACTTTTAGAATATTCTAGCTTTGTATAAATCATAAAGTCAGGTCATTTGTTCTTGGACTATTTTCTTTTTCAAAATAGTTTAAATTTATCCATGACTTTAACCAAGGGTGTGGAAAGATCTGTACACTGAAAACAATAAGACTTTGGAAAGATATTCTGTGTTTTGTAGATCATAAGATAAACTTGTTAAAATTTTCATACTACCCAAAGCCAACTATAGAAACAATGCGATTTTCATAAAAATTTCAATGATTTTTCACAGAAATAGAAAAAAAATCTTAAAATTTTTATGGCATCGCAGAAGACCCTGAACTGCAAAATCAATTCTTAGAAAGAAGAACAGAGCTGTAGGCATCACATTTCATGATTTCAAAGTATACTACAAACCAATAGTAATTAAAACAGTATGACACTGGCATAAAAATAGAGACTTAGAACAATGGAACAGAATAGAGAGCCCAGATATAAACTCTTCCAACTAAAATTTGACAAGGGAGCCAAGACTACTCACTGGGGAAAAGATTGCCTCTTCAAAAAAATTGTTAAAAAAACTGGATAATAACATAGAGAATAAAACTGGACCCCTAACTTATACCACTCACAAAAAATTTACTTGAAATGAATTAAAGACTAAGCATAAGACTGAAACCATAAACACCCTAGAAAAAATATAGGTTAAATGCTCCCTGAAATTGGTCTTGG
This sequence comes from Artibeus jamaicensis, assembly GCF_021234435.1. Classification (NCBI taxonomy): domain Eukaryota; kingdom Metazoa; phylum Chordata; class Mammalia; order Chiroptera; family Phyllostomidae; genus Artibeus; species Artibeus jamaicensis. Next base: position 34,764,255 of record NW_026522030.1, on the reverse strand, counting down.
AAACATTTTTTTTTTATATGACACCAAAAGCACATGCAACAAAACAAAAAATCAAGTGGGGCCACATCAAATGGAAAAACTTGTGCTAAGCAAAAGAAATAATTAACAACATGGAAAGGCAGCCTCTCAAATGGGAGACAATATTTGCAAATAATGTTTATGATAAGGGTTAAACCCTAAAATATATTTAAAAACTCATACAATTCCATAGCAAAAAAACCCCAATCCAATTATTAAAAAATTAAAAGTGGAACCAAATACACTTTTTTTCTCGATGAACACATACAGATGATAGACAGATACAGGAAAATTTGCTCAACACCATTTACATTAAGGAATTGTAAATCAAAACCACAATGACATATCACTTCTCATATGTTAGAATGATTATCGTCAAAAAGATGATAATGAGTGTTGGTGTAGATGTGGAGAGAAGTGAACTTTTTGCACTGTCGGTGAGAATGTGAATTGGTATAGTCACTATAAAAAGCAATATGATGGTTCTTTCAAAACTTAAAAGTAGAACTATCATATGATTCAGCAATTCCATATCTGCATATATACCCAGTGGAAATTAAACCAGGATCTTGAAGTGATATCTGTACTCTCATGTGCACTGCAGAATTATTCATAACAACCAAGGTATTTAAAGAACCTAAGTGTCTAACATATATATAGGAATTATGTATATATAAATTCTATATGTAATTATGTATTATTATAAGAATGATATATATGAATTATATATACTAATTATGAGAGAGAAAAGAAATCCTGCCACTTGCAACAACAGGGATAAATTTGGAGAACATTATACTAAGTTATGTCAGACAAGGATAGATAAATACTATATGATCTCACTTATATGTGAAATTGTAAAAAGCCAAACTATAAAAACAGGGTAGAATGTATGTTACCAGGGGCTGGGAGTAGGAGAAAGAAGAGATGTTGGTGAAAGGTACAAACTTTCAGGTATAAGATAAATTAATCTGGGAATTTATGGTGATTATAGTTAGTTATGTTGTATTATATAATTGAAAGTTGCTAAGAAAATAGATCGTACATGTTCTCACCACACCAAAAACAACAACAACTGGTAATTATGTGATGTGATGAAGATGTTAGCTAATGTTATGGTGGCAATCATTTTTCACTTTATAAGTGTATCAAATCAATAGGCTGTACACCATAAACTTACACAGTATTATACATCAATTATATCTCAGTAAAACAAAAAAAATTCCATATGAATTTTAGAATCAGCTCATGAATTTCTAAAAAAAAATCCTGTTGAAATTTTTATTTATTTCACTGAATCTATAGATAAATGTAAGAAGAATTGACATGTTAATAATATTGTCTTCCAATTCACCACTGCAACTGGTTCTCATATTTTTTCTTTTTGGATGGATTTGAATGCCAGTTAATCTTGATTTATTATATGTCTGTTCAGATTTTCTATTCCATCTTGAGTCAATTTAGGTGATTTGTGTGTTTCTAGGCAATTATTCATTTTCATAGCATTTTCTTATATCCTTTTTATTTCTATAAGGTATATATACATTAATGCCATCACTTTCACTTCTGATTTTAGTAATTTGAGCCTTCTCTTTTTTCTTGGTCAGTCTAGATGAACTGTATAAATTTTGTTCAGCTTTTCAACGAGTCAACTTTTGGTTATGTTGGTTCTCTATATTGAGGTATGAAATTGAGAACCACTTAGACTGAGAAAAAAGAGAGAAGACTTGGGTTTGGGAGGAGGGTATAAGGGAAGTAAATGCTAATGAAAGAAAAAATACAATAATAATTAAAAAAAAGTAAAGACTCAAATAAATAAATCAGAAATCAGCAAGAGAAATAAAATCATTAAAGAAAGAAATTAAACTAGAACTTATGCTGCAGAACTACATCTATCTCATGACAGTACTATTATGTTTTGTTTACTGTGGTTTTGTAATATATTTTGAAATCAAAAACTATGATGCCTCCAACTTTGTTCTTCTTTGTCAGGGTTGATTAGGTCATTCATTATTGTTTGTGGTTCCATCAAAATTGTAGAAATATTTTCCTATTTATGTAAAAAAATGCCATGAATATGTTGACAGAGATTGCATTGAAAATGAACATTTATTGGGCAGCATAGATATTAAATATTGTAATAATAAACGCTGGATATTTTTCCATTTGTTTGTGTCTTGTTTCTTTCATGATGCTTTTCAGTTTTCAGTATACATACAAATCTTTCCCCTCATTTGTTAAGTTTCCTCATAAGTACTTCATTCTTTTAGATGTTACTGCAAATGACATCTATTTCTTTTTTCAGACATTGCATTGTTAGTTTATAAAAACACAATTGATTTTTGCATGTTGATTTCAAATCCTGCCACTTGTTACTTTAATTTTTTTTAGATTCCAGAATTCCAAAAAATAGACAGCTGATCTTGTCAGTTTTTGCAAGTTAATTGGCTGCTTTAGTGGAGGAAATTCTTCAGGGATTGCCCTCATTAACCATTTCCATTATATCATCCTTTCCAAACAATAAATTTCAGTGTTACATTTTAAAAAAATTGAATTCAATATAGTTTCTAGTTTTTCTAACAATTTCTTTTTTGACCCATGGTTTATTTAGAATTGTGTTGTTTATATTTTAGATACTTAATATTTTTAAAGATATTTTTCAATTATTGGTTGCTAGTTTAATTCTGTTTCATTAAAAGAAAATACTCCACATAAGCCATTTTTTACATTTAGTGAGACTTCTTTTATCGTGCTGCATGCAGTTTATCTCAATGACTATTTCCTGTGCACATGTGTATTCTGTTGGTATTGGGCATTATATTCAATGAATGACAATTAGGTCAAGTATCTTGAATGAATTTTTAGGTCTGTTTTCTTCCAGTTGTTCTGTTTGTTCTATTAATTATTGAAAAATGAGTGCTGAATTCTCAAAGTATAATTGTGAATGTGTCTATTTCCTTTTGTCAATATTTTTTTGCTTCATGTATTCTGAAGCTCTAATCAGATGCAGACACCTTTAGGATTATCATATTGTCTGCTTTTTTTAAAGATTAATTATTTATTTATTTTTAGACAGAGGGGAAGGGAGAGAGAGAGAGGAGAGAAACATCAATGTGTGGTTGCCTCTTGCTATGCCCCTCACTGGGGACCTGGCCTGCAACCCAGGCATGTGCCCTGACTGGGAATTGAACCGGCGACCCTTTGGTTCACAGGCCAGCGCTCAATCCACTGAGCTACACCAGCCAGGGCTTGTCATGTTGTCTTTATAAACTGATTCATTTATTGTTAAGAACTGTTCTTTGGTCTCTCTTATAATTAGTCATTTTACTTTATATTGCCTACTATCAATATATATTAGATTCAGTATTTTATGATTAGTGTTTGTATGCAATGGCCTTTTCCATATGTTTGCTTTTTAAAAAGATTTTATGTATTTATTTTTAGACAGGGGATAAGGGAGAAAGAAAGAGAGTCAGAGAAACATTAATGAGAGAGAGAAGCATCCATTGGTTGCCTCTTTTCTGCACCCAGATCAGGACCAAACCTGCAACCCAGGCATGTGCCCTGACCAGGCATCGAAGTGGCTATCTTTTGCTTTGTGTGATGATGCTCAATCAACTGAGACACAGTGGTCAGGGTCTATATGTTTGATTTTAATGTAATCTATCATCTGTGTCATTGTATTTAAAGTTTATTTCTTACCAACAAAGTATTTAATTTAAATAAGTTGTTAAATAGTTTATTTTTAATGTAATTATTGAAACATTTGAGTTTGTCTACTATTTTGAAGAGTATCATGTTAAGTGAAATAAGCCAGTCAGAGAAAGACAAATACCATGATATCACTTATACATGGATTCTAATGAACAAAATAAACTAACCAACAAAATAACTTGTAGAAACAGACTCGGATACAGAGAACAGACTGAAAGCTATCAGAAGGGAAGGGGCAGGGGTCAGAGCTGGGTGAAAAAAGTGAAGGATTAAGTGAAAAAAAAACCCTTATAGACAACAGGATGGTGATTACCAGAGGGAAAGGGGGTGGGAAGATGTAGGAGGGAGGAAATGGGGGATAAATGGTGATGGAGGGACACTTGACTTGGGATGGTGAACACACAGTATAATATAGATACTATGTATTATAGAATTATACATCTAAAGCCTATATAATTTTATTAACCAATATCACCCTAATAACATAAAAACATGTAAATAAAAATTAAAGCACATATAAAAACAACTGTACATGGCTCAGATTGTGTTATATACATTTTTAACTGGGCTACTTAATAAAATAGTCTTTCAAATAATTTTTTCGTTCCACTGATTCATGAATAAATACTATTTAGAAATATTGATACCATTGTAAAACAGTCAAAAGAGAAATGTAATTTTTTTTACTAAATTTGGAGTATATAAATAGAATTAGAATTCTGCAAAGTAATTGTCCTGGATTTGATAAGGGAAATATATTTTCTGGAATTTCTAAATTCTACTTTTCATTAAAATTTAAAGTGTATTTGCATAGATGGTCTAGTAATTAAAATACACCTACATGCAGAAGCAGGAGTATTAACTCATATGTGACAGGTTTTCTTCCTTGCAGTGATATGTTTTCACATGTCCTAGACTTCAAAAGTGTGTCAGTTTGAAATTTTTTTCAGTCTTGTCAATTAAAGTACTATGTTCATATTTATCTCCTGGTAATTTTAGCAGCTAATGGAATTTTTTGAGAATGCTTATTATCTTTTCTGACATTTTGATTAGTGTTTTTCCATTTTAATTTGAGCTTGTATGTAGCATAAAATTGATTTATGCAAACAGGAATGGGTTTCCATTTGTATAATAAAATTTTGAATGTATATGTATGGTATAAAAAAAAGACAAAAAATTTTCATTAACTGATTTGGCTAAAGGATACCATCATGATCAAATAGTGGCATATTGTAATCTTTTAAGGTCAGGCCATTAAAACAAGTGAATGTTCACTTACACGGCCATACATTTGACAATTCAGAAATAGTGTTTTTTATTAGCTATTGGACAATATTTGTGAAACCCCTAGCATAGTCCCTGGCCAGAGTAGCTTCTCTTTTTTTTACTGTTAGTTTTTCCTTATTTATAACACAGATTTTAACTCATCACATGGGAAATTAAAGAGAATCGTTCTGGATAATAAGCACTTCTCTATTGAAGATCTAAGGCTGGAAAAAGCCTTTGGCAATCACATAATTTATTTCCTAGATTCTCGGCATGAACACAGTTATCACAGAGAGACTCCATTCATTCTACTTTTAGTCTATGAATATTTTACATTAGTTCTTAACATGTGTATCCAAGCTGACTTAACAGTAATCTGAAGTTAAACCTGGGCTCACTTTGGTTTCATACATCTGGTTTGCTTGCTTGTTGCACAATTATCTTATCTTTCTAATTAAATCATTGTTAGCATATGTGTATAGAAATTATATTGTGTAATATTTTGTATCCCGTTGTGTTATTTGAGGTCAGGGGTTGGCAAACTATTTTGTAAGTAAAGCTTTATTGGCACACAGCTTTGCCCATTGGTTACCTATTAACCATAACTGCCGCTGTACCACCACCACAAAGCTGAGTAAGTGAAATAGCACATCTGACCTGTAGAGCTGGAAATCTCTATCTTCCCTTCATAGGAAAAGTTTGTAGACCCCTGTTCATACCATACTCTTCTTCTAGGGTCCTTGAAAAATTGTGAAAACAATGGCCTATTACAAATTAAATCTAGCTAATCGCTGTCTGTAGAGACAGATTCACAGGTGAATGACTGACTGAATGACAAATATCTTCTCTCTCCCTGTGCTTATACTGTCCAGCGCTGTGAAAGATGTCATCATCACAGGTATCATATAGACCTGTATTACTAGCTGTGTAACCTTGAATATGTTACTTACTTCCTTTTAAGCTATTGTTTTCTCATGTACAAAATGAGGATAATTATGAAACATGAAGTTGGGAGACAGTTCTCCATGTGTCCCATGCATTTTGAGAGGACTTACAAAAAAGGTGTTCACTGCTGTTTTGTTCTGGACTGTCTTTTCAAGGATGTTTGTAATGACCAGTCTTGAAGGATATAGGGCTGCCATCACAAGCAAAGGGCAAGCATACTTATGTCTGGTAGATTTGTGCTTCTCCAGGTCCGATTTCTTCTCCAGTAAGGTTACTCACCGCATGTGCAGGTGTCACATGGTCCGCTTTGTGACATCCAGTGGGAACTGGAGATGGGAAACTGCACGGAAATGCTGATATGAGTAAGTTACTGTTGTTGCTGTGAGTAATAAAGTCTTTTGTCTCAAAAATAAAATGCAAGAGTATAATTTATTCCAGCATAGAAAATTAGAAATTAATTTATTAAAAGGCATTTAAAATCTCTACACAGAAAACTGTAAAACATTACTTACAAGAATTTAAAAAGATAAAGGTAGTGTTAATAAACACTACTTACGGAATTGAAATATCATTACTGTAAAGTTGTCAATTCTTCATACAATGCAATTCTAGCTTAAATTCCAGCATATGTTTGTGTAAATTTATAGGCCAACTCTTTAGTTTATGTGGAAATAAAAAAAAAAAAACCAGGAATAGCCCAGGGAATTTTGAAGAACAAAGAGAGAGAGAGAGACAGTGAGAGAGGGAGGGGTGTATATAGTGGAACTTGATTCATTACAAAGAGGCTACTGCAATGATCTGAAAAAAAATCAAAGAAATGCAGGCTTTGAAGAAGCAGTGTTGAATAAAATGACACAAAAAATCAATTATAGACTGATGTAGACTAAATAAAAGATGAATTTTCTAGACAATACAATAGGACATCTTATATTTTAAAGATTTAAGGAAATTTTAATTTGTTTTCAAAGAAAGGGAAAGGGAGGGGAAATGAAAGGGAGAGACATCAGTGTATGAGAGAAACATCAACTGGTTACCTCTCCCATGCTTCAACTGGGGACCTGGCCCAAAACCCAGGCATGTGCCCTGACCAAGAATCAAACCAGCAACCTTTCAATTCGCAGGCTGGCACTCAGTCCAAAAGCCACATCAGCTAGGGATACAATAGAAAATTTTTTCTGATCTTGAGAAGGCAGCAAAAATTTATTAATTAAGACACAAAAACATTAATCATAAAAGAAGAGATTAATAAATTGTACTTCTTCAATAAAAATATGAAATCTTGCCCACCAAAAGAAAAGATTAAAAGAGAAAAGATTAAAGACTATATCTATTAGTAAACTAAGTAATTACATTTAATATAAATCTATATCTACATCTGCTTATCTATGCCACTACTAAATGGGTAGATAACAAAAATAATTTTAAAAATTGAACAAAGATATCCTGAAGACATTGACTAATGTTCAATACACATACAAGAAAAGGATGTACATCATTAGTGATCATGGTAGAGTAAAATAAAATTATAGTGATAGCATTAACACCCATAAAATAGACTAAAAAATAAAAATGTTGAATAATAAAATTTAACAGACATGTTGCAATCATTGATTAATCATCAGATAACAATTTTAAATCATTTTTAATTTTTTAAATTGCATACAATATTATACTAGTTTCAGTTGTACACCCCAGTGATTGGACATTATATAACTTACAAATGATTACTCCAATAAATCTCCTACCCATATAAAATCATACATGGCTTTTAGAATATTACTGACTATTTTCCAATGCTGTAGTTTGCATCTCCATGATTATTTTGTTACTACCAATTTGTACTTCACCTCTGTCACTCATCCTCCCAATTCTCCCTTCCATTTGGCAGCATAAAAATGTTCTCTGTATCTATAAGTCTGTTTTTGTTCTGCTTGTTCATGTATTTTGTTTTTCAGAGTCAATTGTTGATAGATATGTATTTATTGCCATTTTATTTTTCATGTTTTTGATCTTCTTTCTTCTTCTTTTCCCTAAAGAAGATCCTTTAACATTTCATATAATACTGGTTTTGTGGTGGTAAACTTTTTTAGCTTTTTTTGGTCTGGGCATCTTTTTATATGTCCTTTAATTCTAAATAATAGCTTTGCTGGTACAGTAATCTTGGTTGTAGGTCCTTGCTTTTTATCACTTTGAGCATTTCTTGTCATTCTCTTCTGGCCTGCAATGTTTCTGTTAAGATATCAGCCGAGAGTCTTATGGAAGCTCTCTTGTAGGTAACTAACTGCTTTTCTCTTGCTGCTTTTAAGAGTCTCTGTTTGTCTTTAACCTTTTGGATTTTAATTATGATATTGTTACAGAACAAGCAGGGGCAAAGATTCATTATGGCCGCTGCCCTCTTGGAAAGACGTCTCTCAATGCCAAAGATTTGTGAAAAGGAAAGGAAAGGTTTATTTAAAGCTATACAGACTTAAAGTAGTGACCTAAAGGTATCCTGAAGGGTCCATTTGCAGAGCTTCCCTGCTCACTTGAGCTGGGTACTCCAGCTACAGCCCCCACCTTTTCCCCTTTGTGGGCTGTGTATACCCTCTTATTGTACTTGACCCTTGATTACTGTCGGCATGTCAATGGGAGGGATTTATCCCTAGACCAACTGGCTGCATGAACTGGCTATAATTACAATGGAAGATCAGCTATGCAGGGGACCACTCCATGGAATAGGACTTACTTTAGTGGGGCTTTGGTGCCTGCTGAGTCTGCCCTTGGAGTATGTTGCTTGTGGAGATGGTTGGGTGGTGCTTCAACAGAGTCTGAAGCTGTCCGTTGGTTGTACTGGCTCTGGGGCCTCCTAGGAGGTAGAGGCTAAGGCCAGCTGTGGCCTGTGTTCTGCCTGGGGATGTCTGCCATGCACTACACAGTGATCTGCAGATGTCTGCTACTTATACTGGCATTAGAGGTGTCCGGGAGAGGTCAAGCTATGAGCCAAGGTGGGCTGTTGTTAGTGCCAGACCTAGAGGCACTTAGTGAAAGGTATAGGGCATATGGAGGCCAGATGCTGCTTGTTTGAGTGATTTTAGGAAAGTCTGAATCTGGAGCCAAAACAAGCCATTAGTATTGGAAAAGCCACTGGAAACAGCTTGGGTGGGTCTGAAAGTTGGTAGGGCAAAGTCTCAGGGAATTACCAGGGTAGAATGAACAGTGTAATCTAGGTTTTAGAGGCTCAGACGTGGCTCCCACCTGCCAGTTCTGTGGGGAAAGGAACAATGGCTTCTGTCAGCATTTACATCTGGGAGAAATCTGCCCCTCTAGCTCTTGCTCTAATGCCAGAAAATTCAGTTCTTCCTTGTACGTTCATGGTCCTTTTTGAGCTTCTGCCCCAATACTGGATCTCAGAGAAAGTAAATGTGAGTAAATCTAAACATGGGACCCTTAAGAGAAGAACTTCCTGGGACTCCAGAAGCCCTCCATCTCACTCAGTCACAATCTCCACTGTTTTTTATAGCCAGGGGGCATGGGGACTTCTCTTCCTGGCACTTGAACCCTTCTCTGGGAAATCTGGTGTGGAGCTCAGACCCTTGCTCTTCAGGGATGGCATCCACAGCCATGATATCGCTCCTGACTTTTATCTGCTGCACATGGGTGTGGAACCACCTTTTCTGCATCTTCACCCCTCATACCAGTCTTGATGTGGCTTCTTTACATCCTTAGTTGTGGAACTTCCATTCCACGTGAAACTTCCAATAACGTGAAAGCTAGATTTCACGTTATTCCGAATGATGGTTGTTCTGTGCTTTAGTTGTATTTTTGATGTGATCGTGGGAGAATGAGAGTACTGCTTTACCTATGCTTCCATCTTAACCAGAAGTCCAAAAGTCCAAATTAGTAGTTAAGTACATGGTGATTTACCAAATTTTATAATATTCCTACATTAAAAACTGAAACTTAAATAATTAAAATATATTTTAAAGGCCGGATTTTTAAAATCATGTTCAATGAAATAGAAAAAAGTAACTAAGTTGACTATAATATCAACTGAAAATTAAAAGCATAGCAGGAAAAGCCTTGTATAACCATGACAATAATAAATACTTTATGCTTATTAATTTACTTATAATAACTATAATCCCAGAGGTAGATACTATAATTATTCCCTGGACACTGAGGCAACAGGTATAATAAGTGATCTATCTGATGGTTTTTCCTTGTTGCCCAGCATCTGATGTTAACACAGCAGATTAGTTCACCTTGATCTCAGACCCCCACTCCCCCATTTAGATAAATTCATTTTGATGATGTAAATGTTATCATCACATGTTGCAGTGTGTAGTCATTTTTAATACATTTTTAACCTCTATTCTGTTTTTCATCAGTCAAACCTATTATTAGTTATATTCTGCATTTTCTCAAAGATTCTATTTCAGGATTCACTTTCTTTCTTCTTTATGGAACTCATACGTTTTATTACTTTAATTTTGGGAGACTATATTTTCTGTGATTCTAAAAGACTTTGATGGAAGATTAAGGAAATGAATATGCTAATTCATCCATCCTGCATCATGAGGTAGAAGACCCTAGAAGTATTTTAAACACAAATATAAAGGATACTCATTACCAACAAGACCATTTTTTAATTTTTATTTTTTGAAGACAGAATCAAAGCAATAATTTTTAATTATGTTCTTGGGGGAAATGGTACTTATAAGTGATAGATTTTCTTCTCAATTGTAGACTAACACCAAAAAGCCCACAGTTTTCTTTGGCATCTACTCCAATCTCTACCTTACCCAAAGAAGGTTTACAATTTATCAGAAGCCTATGCTCAGCATCGTTAAATGAGGTACTTTTGAGCTCCCACATACCTATATGGATGAAACAAAATAGTCAATGACTATTTAGTTTTTTTTAAATTGCAGCTTGTTCATCTGTAATCTCAGAACATTTGAGGCTTGTCAATGTTGTGGTAGGGTGTGGAAGACTCCCTAATTTTCTCATTACCTTTAAATCTATGTGGGCCTGTGGCTTTCACAAATGATTTTCTTCCCCTTTCCAAAGGTGTGGTTTCTTAAAACTCTGTTCACTACTCAGTGTTTTTTATCTATTTTCTTTCTCTTTTTAATTGTATATTTCCATTACCATTTAACTCCCTTATCCCATCCATTCCTGCAATCACCACACTGTTGTCCATTTCCATAAGCCTTCTTTCATTTTTGCTCTATCCTTCTATCCTCTAACAACCCACCCCTGTAGCTGTCAGCCTCCTCTCTATCTATGAGTTTGCCTCTGTTTTGCTGCTAATTCAGTTTTTTCATTAGATTCCACATATAAGTCAAGTCATATGATATTTATCTTTCCCTGATTGGCTTAGTTCACTTAGCATAATGTTCTCCAAGTTTATCCATGCTGTTGCAAAGGGTAAAATTTTCTTCTTTTGCATAGCCAAGGAGTATTCCATTATGAAAATTTCCCATAGTTGTTTTTATCCACTCATTTACTGATGGCCACATGGGCTGCTTAGTTTTTAAGAAAGGCCACCTCATAGGCTGAAAAACAGGTTATTTCAACCTCTAATTTTTTTGTTTATTTAATATCTATTTGGTACAGATCTTTCTTTAGCTCATGGTTTATTCCTAATTTAATTAATATAATTTGAGTATATTTCAGGCATACTTGAATTTCTCTAAAATAATGAGGTTATTGAAAAAAAACAAAGTATCATCATTTATAAGGATCACTGGTAGGTTTAGAGGACACTGATCTATTTTTAAATGTAATGTAAAGAAAAGGTACTGATAATGCTGGTGTTAGGTAATAGGGTTATGAAGAGCATTGATATTTATTGAATAGCTGCTATTAATGCTAACTTTCAACCTTTTTAAAGAAATTATTATGTGTTAGGTACTATGCTAAGCATGTTACATTTATTTGATTTTCATAATAATCCTAAAATAAGTTTCCTCATTTTAGAGGTGATAAGACCTAAAAGATTGTCCAGTCATTAAATCATAGGAGAGTTAGAAGGTAAATTATTCACATAGCTAGAAATGGCAAAATACCATGTCTCTCAATCTATTTCTTTTTCTCACAACTTGTTTCACTTACAATGCCAATGAAAGAGAGTATTGATTATTATACCTATTGCCCCCAGTCTTATCATTTTCATAATTCTTCTAGAAAAACGCAAACTGCAGACAGGATTTGCCACTTTAAGACACTAGCTAAAATTGGATTGAATACATGATTCCTGATTCTCAGGAGACTGTCTCATCATTTGACCACATATGTTCATGTTCCAATTTTTAGAAACTTAGCCAATTCAAATTGAAACATTCCAGTTTGCTAATCACCCTACAGAAATGACTGCCCAAGAGATGCAAGAACATATGTTAGCAACTGATTCAGCCTCATCTTGCTTCAACTGCATTTTATTACAAACAAAATAATTTATGTGTGACAATTATAATGATTCCACCCATTATTTCAGAACAGTTTCCCTTCCAGTAAGAATGAGGACCTTAATCGCTTACTTTATCAAAATTGCATGTCACTTGGAACAGAAGTAATCCTGCTTTGTAAACTTACTTGTCAGACAGTTGGAAGGTTTGGTGTGTTCTGAGTGTAGATTATGCAATCAAATAAACTAATTTACATTTTAAAATGTACTCTTTTGCTTATTTTAACTTTCTAATGTTAATAATATTGTGTTTCCTTATGGCTGATGTACCATAGGCAGTATAGAAATTACTGTTTCTTACGAATATTTAACACAAGAATACCTCTTCTTAGATGATGTAGCCTTTTAAAAACTATTAAGTAAGGAATAAATTGGTAAAAAAGTTTTCTTTTGAATTTTGTAGAACTTTTAGATAAATGATTTAGACTGATTTCAAGCATTTAAAATTGGGGGGGGGAACTTAATAAAAATCCTCTTCCATTTGGAAAACAAATTATAATATTTCTCCCCATTTTTAAACAGAATTTCAAGTATGTATAAGGTTAGATGAGTTGTCCAAAGTCATACAGGAAGTGTTAGTCACACAAGGGAAATGTGGATTTTCTTGGCTTTTGGGGTGTATATTTATTTGTTTTTTTTGAAACATGATAAAGCCTAGCCCTAGTTATCCATAGGTAGTATGTTCAGTTAAGATTAAGTGGAAAGGAAGGGGTAATTTTGGTCATTTTTATACCATTATACCTATTAGTACAGCACATGTTACATATACAATTTTGAGGATGAGTTGCTGAACATTTGATGATTGTTATGAAGGAAAACCAGATTTTCAAACACTATTCTCAGTAATAAACATATTTCTCTTATTCTCTATTTTCCAATCCATATTATTAGGAATTGAATCATATCCCCCAAATTCATATGCTGAAACTTGAAACCCAAAGTGACTGTAATTTTAGAAAGCCTGTTAAGGAGGTAATTAGGTTAAATTGGATCTAAAGGGTGAGGCTCTAATCTAAAAGGACTGATGTCCTTTTAAGAATAAGAGACACCAGAGAACTCTCTCTCCTCAAGCACAAAGGAGAGGATATGTGAGGACATAGTAAGAAAGCAGCTACCTGCAAATCAGGAAGAGAGATCTTAACAGAAACCAATCCTGAAGGTGTCTTGATCTTGAGCTTCTACTTCTCTAGAAGTATGAAAAAATATGTGTTTCCATTGTTTAAGCCACCTAGTCTGTGATATCATGTAATGGCATTCTGAGCAGACAAATATATAAGTATATCCACTTCTTCAAAATGTTTGTGACTTACAGACCAAGTCTTCTATTTTTCTCTTTGTGCTAATTTTCTCAGAAGTACTAACTTTTGCTGCCTGGTACTATACACAAATAGAATTAGAAATAATAATAAATTTTAGGAAATACATCAGAAAATAAAAGATAGAATGCCCATGAAAAAAGACTCATGCAATCTCTATCAAATCCCAATAATATTTTTGGCAGATACAGAAATATGTATCTTAAAATTCATATGGAATCTCAAGAGACTCCAAATAGTCAAGACGATCTTTAAAAAGAAGAATGTAGTTGAAGTTCTCACACTTCCTGATTATAAAACTCACTATAAAGCTATAGTAATCAAAACAATGTGGCACTAGAATAAATATAAAAATATAGATTAATGGAAGAAAACAAGAACCAAGAAGTAAACTTTCATTTATATTGATAAATAAATTTAAAAAAAGGTTCCAAGATCATTCAATGGAAAAAAATCTTTTCAACAAATGGTGCTACAACACTGAAGAAAGAAATCAAGGAAGGCACAAACAAATGGAAGCATACACTGTGTTCATGGATCAGAATAATTAACATCATCAAAATATCCATACTACCCAAAGCAATTTGCAAATTCAATGCAATACCTATTAAATACCAATGGCATATTTTACAGACACAGAATGAACACTTCAAAAATATATATGGAATCATAAATGATCCTGAATAGCTACTGAGAAATAATTTTGAGAAAGAATAGCAAAAGAGGGATCATAATACCTGATACCAAACTGTATTGCAGGGCTACCATAATCAAAACAGCCTGATACTGGCATAAACACAGGCTCATGGACCAATGGAACAGAACAGAGAGCCCAGAAATAAACTCAAGTCTCTATGGTCAATTAATATTCAACAAAGGGGGCAGTAACATAGAATGGAGTTAAAACAACCCCTTCAGCAAATGGTGTTGGGAGAACTGGACAGCTATGTGCAAAAAAATGAAACTTGAGCACCAACTTACACCATACAAAAAAATAAACTCAAGGTGGATAAAATATTTAAATATAAGCCGTGACACCATTTAAGTACTAGAGGAGAACATAGGCAGGAAAATCTCAGATATTGCATGCAGCAACATTTTTACTGATACGTCCCCTAGAGCAAGGACATAAAGGAAAGAATAAACATATGGGATCTCATCAAAATAAAAAGCTTCTGCATGGCTTTTTATTTATTAAAATAAAAAGAGAACCATCAATATGGGAAAACATATTTGCCAATGATACCTCAGAAAAGGTATCATTTAATGTCCAAAATATACAAGGAGCTTCCATGACTCCACTCTAAGAAGACAAGAAACCCAATTAAAAAATGGGCAAAGGACTTGAGCAGACACTTTTCCAAGAAGGATATACAGAGAATCCAGAGACACATGAAAAGATGTTCACTATTGCTAGCTATCAGAGAGATGCAAATTAAAACCACAATGAGATACCACTTTACACCAGTCAGAATGGCCATCATAAACAAAGCAAAGAACAACATGTGTTGGAAAGGTTGTGGGGAAAAGGGAACCCTAATGTACTGTTGGTGGGATTGCAGACTGGTACAACCACTATGGAAAACAGTATGGAATTTTCTCAGAAAACTAAAAATGGACCTGCCTTTTGACCCCGCAATTCCACTGCTAGGATTATATCCTAAGAACCCTGAAACCCCAATCAAAAAGAACCTATGTACCCCAATGTTCATAGCAGCACAATTTACAATAGCCAAGAGATAGAAGCAACCTAGGTGTATATCAGTAAATGAGTGGATCAAAAGACTGTGGCACATTTACACAATGGAATTCTATGCAGCAGAGAGAAAGAAGGAGCTCCTGCCCTTTGTGATAGCGTAGATAGAACTGGAAAGCATTATGCTGAGTGAAATAGGCCAGGCGGTGAAAGACAAATACCACATGATCTCACCTTTAACAGGAACCTAAACAACAAAACAAACAAACAATCAAAACACAATCAAAGACACTGAAATAGAGAACAGGTTGACAGTGACCAAAGGCTAGAGGGGAGGGAATTTCAGGGGAAAAGGGGAAGGGTTTATAGGAACAAGTATAAAGGACACATGGACAAAAACTAGGGGGCGTGGAAATGTGAGGGAGGTAGGGAAGGGTGGGTGGGTGGGCTGGGATGGGAGTAAAAGACAGAAAACTGTACTTGAACAAGTTAAAATAAAATAAAATAACAAATGGTGGGCGGGCTGGGATGGGAGAAAAAAATAAGTGTATTAAAAAATAAATAGCCCAATATAATAAAAAAAGAAAATTGATAAAAAAGAATAACTATACCCATGCAAAAAAAATGAAGTTAGACACTTATACTATATTAATACAAAAATTAATTTAAAATGATTAAAGACTAAAATGTAAGGATGAAAACTATAAAAATTTTAGAAGAAAATATAGGGGGAAACTTTATGCCATTAGACTTGGGAATGATTTTCTTGACACTAATAGCATAGGAAACAAAAATTGAAATAAGTCACTTAGATTACATCAGAATCAAAGACTGTTGTGCATCACAAGACACAATCAACAGAGTGACAATAAAAACTTACAGAGAGAAAAAACATTTACATATTATATATATAAGAATATCCAGAATATATAAAGAGCTCCTACAACTCAACAACAAAACAATTTAGAACTGGGCAGAGGGCTTGCATAAACTTTCTGCAAAGCAGCAATAATGGAAATGATCTACAAGTACATGAAAAGGTGATCAGCATTAGAAAAATTCAAATCAAAACCACAATGAGATACAATCTCACACCCATTAGGATGGCTACTATCAAAGAAAAAAAATAAAGTGTTGTCAAGGATGTAAAGAAAAGAAAATTCTTGAATACTGTTGCTGGGAATATAAATGGGTATAGCCACTGTGAAAAACAATATGAAGTTTCTTTTAAAAAAACAGAAATAGAGTTACCATATGATTCAGGAATTCTGCTTCTAGTTTTACACCTGTTACCAACTGAATTTTGTCTCCCCAAATTCATATGATGAATTTCTAAGTCCTGTGCTCAGAATGTGATTGTATTTGGATATAGGATCTTTAAAGTGGTGATTGAATTAAAATGAGTTTGGCCCTAAACTAATTTAACTAGTGTTTTCAGAAGAAAAGAGAATGTTATGTGGCTTCTATAATAAAATTGGTATAATAAGACATAATATAAATATAATATTTACTTCTCAGGATTATTTTTAATATTAAAAATGTGTTTCAAAATTATATATTGACCTATCTTGTGACATGAAAGTACAGAAAGCCATTAGCACATGAAGAATTTGAGGAGTAAAATAGGATGAACTTGACTAGAGTCTGAAGCACGGCCATTGGCAGGTAGAAAAAATTGAGATAGAGCCCTCAGGAAACAAATAAGAGAAATAGACATTAAATGTTAGAAATGCATTACAGTCACAATAAAGACAAATTATGGGCTTCCTGTTAATTTATTGTTCTTTCTCATGCTGGACAAAACAAGTTAACAGAGAAACAGAATCAGCAGTTTAGGGTAAAGGAGTTAAGTAGAGAAGAGATTTTGGATTATTTTCTTCTTATTTTATAGATTAATACAGTGAATACACTCTGGAACAAATTGGAGAAATGAACAATATATATGAAATAACTCCTAACACCAGACACTTTATTAAAATTTTAACGCAAGAACCCTCATTCAATACTTAAAATGATATGGCTACTGTTATCTCTCTCTCTCTCTCTTTTTTATTTACAGAAGTGAAAATTCAGGTGTAATGCAGTTGAGGAGCCTAACATCACACACCTGATTAAGTGGCACAACATAGATTCAAAGCTAAGATCATCTAAGTTCTAAGCGCATGATTTTATGAATGACACTCATAGCTTTCCTGGCTGCTCTTTCTTTCCATTATACACAAAAAAATAGTAAGTATATACACTGTAGATGAGCCTAAAATGTCACAAAGCTTATTTTCATTTACTCTTGAGGGGCATAGAAATATATAAAGTCTATATTATCATGTAAATACACATGTGTATATATGTATATATGACAAAAGATAATTAAAGCAAGTAAATGCACACATATATATGACAAAAGATAATTAAAGTGCTTGAAAATATATCAATTTGTAAGAGGATATATATGAAAAATACCTATTGTGGAGTTGTTCAGGGTAATGAAAAAATAAAAAAAGTAATAAAAACCCAATTCGGTATCTTTGTGTATGAATCTGTATATTAATACATATGGTTTATACAAATTATTAAAATGTGGAGAAGAATCATATGGCACATACTAAGCTAATAACATTGGGTTGTCTAGGGGTAGATAGGGAGGGGTGAGAGGAATGGGCTCATACAATCAGGAAAAAAGAAAAGGAGGGATGAGAGAAATGTGTCCATGTTAAAACAATGTTTATATGATTCCACTTACAAAGAAGAAAAAAAGCATAAGGTAACATACACTCTTTATTATAGCAGTGGAAAAGAAAAGTTCTTTTATTAACCTATTTTGTATCAAGTAGAAAGATAACATATTAGTATTTAGAAGATTCCTATTTATGATGTGAAAACTAAAAATCAAATAAATAAAATTGCATCTAAATTAGGTTATTTTTTAAAAATACAGTTATATGTAAAAGCAATAAACTAGACTTTTTAAAAGCTCATTACAAATAAGTCAAACAATATTGAGTAAAATAAATGAAATAATGGTTGTAGAAATTAAGTTAACCATTCATAATTGATAATGGAGTGTTTACAGTATTTGAAATAAAATGAAAGCCACAAAACTCTTTCCAGCTAATAATTAGCTAGTTGATAATAAATGATCCAGAAAAATATACATTCAAATGAGGCTGTGATAAGTTTCCTAAAGGAAATAAGAAATTGTGAGTAACATTGCTTTTAGAGTTAGACTGCCTTTTTTTGTGTGTAGTTTGCTTGACTGCACTTTAAACTGCTGGAAGCTGATCTTTTTATGTCCATGTTTAAGGAAGTGCTGAAGGTTACATCACTCAAAGCCAACCCTATCAGGCATCCTACCAAGATAATCTCTAAAGAGGCCAGAGGTGGGAATGACACAGAGAAGAGGCAAGTTTTACCAGTCTAGTTTAAGGAATTTCTCACTCTCTTCATAGGGACAATAGAACCACCTAGTTAGCCTTAAAGAACTCCAAACATCTATTTTTGAATTACCTTAGAATTTCATGAAAATTAGAAATATTTAAAATAAAATAGACAATAATTGTTTAGCCATCCAGAAGCTTTTTAATTTGATTGCAGCCCCATTTGTTTATTCTTTCCTTTATATCCTTTACCCTAGGAGATATATTGGTAGAGATATTGCTGTATGAAATATCCGACATTTTCCTGCCTATGTTCTCCTCTAGGGCTTTTATGGTGTCATGACTTATATAAGTTTTTTATCCATCTTGAGTTTATTTTGGTGTATGGTGTAAGTTAGTGATCTAGTTTCATTTTGGTTGTATGTACTTGTCCAGATCTCCCAACACCATTTACTGAAGGGGCCATTTTTATACCATTTCATGCTCCTGATCCTTTTGTCAAAGACTAATATTGTCAAATATTAATTGACCATGGAGATGTGGATTTATTTCTGGGCTCTCTGTTCTCTTCCATTGATCCATGTGTCTGTTCTTATGCCAGTATTAAACTGTTTTGATCACAGTTGCCTTGTAATATAATTTGATATCAGATGTTGTAATCCCCCTATTTTGTTCTTCTTACATCAGCAAAATGAAAAGGGAACCAAGTATATGGGAAAACATATTTGCCAATGATGCCTTGGACAAGGGTTTGATCTCCAAGATATATAAAGAATTTATATGACTCAACACCAGGAAGACAAACAACCCAATTAAAAAAATGGGTGAAGGACCTGAACAGATACTTCTCCAAACAGGACATACAAAGGCCCATAGACATATGAAAAAAATGTTCAATATCACTAGCCATTAGAGAGATGCAAATTAAAACCACATTGAGATACCACTTCACATGGGTCAGAATGGCCATCATCAATAAATCAACAAACAGCAAATGTTGGTGAGGTTGTGGAGAAAAGGGAACCCTAGTGCATTGTTGCTGGGAATGCAGACTGGTTAAGCCACTGTAGGAAATATATTATGGAATTTCCTCAAAAAACTAAAGATGAGACTGCCTTTCAATCCGGTGATCCCACTGTTGAGATAATACCCTAAGAATCCTGAAATGCCAGTTTAAAAGAATGTGTACACCTCAATGTTCCCAGCAGCATTATTTACAATAGCCAAGTGCTAGAAACAGCCTAAGGGCACATCAATAAATGAGTGGATCTAAGAGCTGGTACATTTGCACAATGGACTACTATGCAGCAGAAAGAAAAAGCTCCTACCCTTTTATTTTTAAAAATACAGTTATATGTAAAGGCAATAAACTAGATTTTTTAAAAAGCTCATTACAAATAAGACAGCATGGAGGGAACTGAAGAGTATTTTGATAAGTGAAACAAGCCAGGTGGTAAAAGACAAATACCATATGATCTCAGCTATAAGTGGAACATAATCAATAAAATGAATGAGGAAAACAGAACCAGAGACATGGAAATAAGGGATAAATTGATAGTTACAAGAGAGGAGGGGGGAAAAGGGTAACAGGGGAAAGCAGGGGAAGAGTCTAGTCAAGGAACTTGACCCATGACATAAATGACCCATGACAATTGACAACAGGGTGGAGACTGACAGAGGGAGTGAGTGGGCAGGGCAGGGGAGAACAATGCAGGCAAAATTGGGACAATGGTAATTGAGCAATGATAAAAAATAAAATAAAATAAAATAAATAACAATTTTGTGAGAACATTAGAAAGTGTTGCATAAAGAAGACAATGGAATTGTCTTCTTTTTTCCTTCTTTGTTTTTTCCCTCTATTTTATGTAGATTTATTTTTGGTGAGATAAAAGTAACATAGCATTTATATTCTTTATACAAAGTGTAATGTTCTGTTGAAGGCAAACTATTCATTTGGAGTTTACTTGTGCTTGAGTGAATGGGTTTCCCCAAATTCCTATGTTGAAGTTTACCTCCCAGTGTGACTGCACTTTGAAATAGGGCATATATGGAGGTGATAAAGGTAAAAATAAGTTCATAAAGGTGGGGCCCTAATCCAATAGGACTGGTACTTTTACAATAAAAGGAAAACACTAAAGCTCTGTGTCTCTACCTTGAAGAACAAAGAGAGAAGGTGGCCATATGCAAGCCATGAAGAGAATTTTCACCAGAAAGGAAAAATCACATTTACACTATTTTTCCAATGTGGTATTTGAGATGATGATAATTAAAGCTAAGATGACATAAAACTCAGCCTTTCCTTTATGTTTAAAGACAGATAGATGTTTAAGAGTCAGTCTCTGTGTTTCCATATTTCAAACTTGGAAGTATAAGGAGTTTCTTGAACATCAGCCATAAAAATTTTATTACAGAAATGAAAACACTGACTCAAGGGAATTTAAATAACTTACCCTCAGTTATAAATTTTTTCCGTGGAGGAAAAAAATCACTGGCATAGTGGTTATTAAAGAATAAATGAAAATTGAAACAGAAATCACAACTTGCAACTTATACCCTGAATCACAAAATAGATAAATGGTGTCAGGGAAAATGATGATGTATATTGTGAACCACTTAAACTGTCATTCTTGGGAGTGTTGGGGGGGATGCAGACAATTGTAACTGAACAACAATAAAATAATTGCAAATAAAAAATAAATAAACTGTTACTCTTTTAGCACCAGTTTCTTTAGACCCATGCATTTGATAAGACCAAATGCAAAGTGATCAACAGTGATTCCACATGGATTCATAAATCCTACAGACTTCTGACCATTTCAGCGACTCCCTAGGATATACAGCCTGGCAAGTCCCTCCTAAGGTCATCTGATAACTCCAGCACACAAAACCCTAGAAGCAGTCTTTCCCTAACTTTACCTTCTTTCTTTTAAAGTACCCCATGACCCCCAAAGATGTGCTGTCTCTTTCACTGCAGCAAGTAATAACTTTCTTTCTTTTGACCACAGGTGTGTTCCTGGTGGTCTTCTGCTGATGAAAATTAAAAATAGTCAAACCAAGAGAGAAAAATTACAGAATACTTTGGATTATATCCCAGAAAGACTTCCTTTTTATCCCCTTGATTTTATCCCATCAAAAATCTACTAACTTTTTCAAATCTGATTTCTAACTAAAATAAATCCGATCTTTCTATGATGGCCTTTATATTAGCCTTGTTTTTTTCATGTGCACGTTTGGGGTGGGGAAGGAGAAAGCAGAAAACTGCAATAAGATGATGCTACCAGCCACAGTGACTGTGGAGGTGGCTAACAGCCCTGATCCCTTCTATTCTTTCTTGAATTGCCTGGTACATCAATGTTTTCCTTCTATTTCTGCACCTCCCCCCTTTTCCCCATGAGTTATCCCCCCAAAGAAAGCAAAAAATTAAGTTACTTCTTAGGTCTGTAGGCAAATTCTCAACATTGCTTCGATATAATTCAGCCTGGGCATACTTATGTTCTCTGTGACAGGTTTTCTTCCACCTGATAAAGAATTATGATCAGCCTTTCCTTGCTATGCAAATTGAAGGTATAAAAGCAGAGAACATAAAGAGATAGTTTAACTTAAAAAATATAATCTTCCCTAGATACATGCCCTCTCACCAAATGTTCTTACTCATTATTTATAAGATTATAAGATACTGCAACTATATAACTTGTTTTCACAATAAACTTGTTACCTATTTTCATTCAAATGAGACTTCCTTACTATGGAACTGACTTTTGGAAGTCAACCACAAGTGATAAACCAAAGTTAGCACGTACTATGTTGTCCCCTTTCCTGAGAGTCCAATGAATCTCTTGCATCTCTGTTGATATGATGAATGTTCCTTGCAGTACCATGTTTTATTCAGAAAGCACATGCATTATTCCCACCCATGACAAAATATCTTTTCCTAAATCTCAACATTCAGTATAAAATTTCAAATTATAGGAATATTCTTTTCCGAGTTTTTAAAAATCATGGCTAGTTTGAATTACTTTTGCATTCTCTTTAATAAACTGTCATAGGAAAGAGAGGGGGGGGGAGTCCTAGTAGTTTGTCTATGGCAATAGATAGGAAAACATACCCAATTAACAAGAGCTAAGAAATACAGCCCTGGCCGGATGGCTCAGTTGGTTGGAGTGTCATCCAGTACACCAAAGAGTTGAAGGCTTGATTCCAGTCAGGGCACATGCCTGGGTTGTGTGTTTGATCCCTGTTCAGGGTACTTGTAGGAGGGATGGATACAGGGGTCAACCGATCAATATTTCTCTCCCACATTGGTGTCTCTTTCTCTCTCTTTCTCCCTTCTTCTCTGTTTAAAATCAACACTAAAAAAAAGCATAACATTGAGTTGATAAAAATAAATGAAAACAATATTTAATTATGTGATGAATTCAGATTATACAGGCAATATTGGAAATGAGGACAGAGAAATATCAAAATATTTTTCCTCTTTTGGTGGCACAATTTTTAAGTTTGGAATTAATGACATTGTGTTTTTAGTTTTCTACTTCATATTGCCTTATTTTAAATCTCCATAAATCATGTCTAAATTTTCTAGCTAAAAAATGAATAAAATGACAAAAGCTTTTAATGATTTATAAAGCAGTAAAAGAAAACAATCTAAAACTGTACTCATCCATTGAAGGGAAAAACTCTCATTTTCTCTTTCTGATTGATAGCTATACTTACATATTCATGATAAAATAAAACATATGTGTAGTTCACATGGATTATGTAGCTTCAATATTTTTGAGAGACTGATTTTACATAAACATGTAGAACAATCATTTAGATTCATATAGGGATAAATATACCAAATGTTTTGATTGGAATGAGTGGTTAAGTTTAAATAAATGCAGTTTTTTTATATTTACATTCTGTCATGAATAAAGATTTCTTTGACAATTATTTACTTCTTGGTCACAAATGAAACTCCATAGATATTTGTACTATCATTACTTTTGAATATTAGCAGTAGATTATGTCATATTTGGCTCTAGACCTACTGGGGGGCCGTCAGGGAGTTCTAAGGAAACTCATTTTAAGGAAAACTGCGTGCATGAAAGCTTTTAGATGTCACTCTCCTCGACTTGTGTCAATGGCTTCCTAATTCTAACTGAATTCATCCTGAATTTTCATCCTGCTTTGAAAGTTTTCCACTTTGAGGACTGCTATAGACTGAGTTGTATTCCTTCAAAACTCATATGGTGAAGCCCTAAGCTCATCGTGACTATATTTAGAGAGATCTTTAATGAGGTAATTAAGTTAAATGATATCATTATGTTGGGGCCCAAATCTTACAGGACTCTTCCCATGGGTAAGGGGTAGAACCAGAGCTCTCTTTCTCCCTCCGTGTGCACACGCAGAAGAGTTCATGTGTGGACACAGGGAGAAGGCGCATCTACAAGCCAGGAAGAGAGGCGTCACTAGAAACCAACTCTGATAGCACCTTGATTTTGGATTTCTAACTTTCAAAACTGTGAGAAAATAAATTTTTGTTGTTTAAGCTGCTTGGTCTTGTGGTAGTTTGTTATGCAGCCTGAGCAGACTAATACAGGCACCTAGTTTCCCTATTGAGTCTTAGCTCCTCCATCTCCTACTGTTAGTACATCCATTTTAGTATTTTTTATGTACAGTTTTGCTTCTTCTTTCTTATCTGCTACATTTTACTGTGAGAATTGCACCTAGAATTTACAGCCTGTGTCAAATCCACTCTGAAAATATCAGCATAGGCAAAAGCAGCTTTAGAGTTATGAATACATGAAACAGGTTTTTCTTGTCTTATTTTTTATTAATTATTGTATTATTTGTATTACAACTCTAAGCCTACTTTTGTCCACCCCTGCATTTTGTTTCCTCTTTCCTATATATTTGCTTACCCCCCAAAGTATATAATCTCTCCTGCTTGGAGCCCCACTGACACCTCCTATATCTCCAGGGTAGACACAGCATATTGACTCACATTTTCTCTATTCGGACATTTGTCTCATTTTTTCTATTAGATAAATTAAATAATACATGCATTAGTTAACTCTTTTCAAGATCTACTATGTGCCAATTTATGAGTTCCTACTAGAAGTTAGAAAAATTATTGTAATTTTAATAATAAGGTCAAAAATAGACAGGGGAAGGTTAAGAATAATAAAATATAGAAGCCAAAGAACTTATATGTATGACCCATGGACATGAACTAAGGTGGGGGATAATGGTGGGAGAGGGTGTACAGGGCAGAGAGAGATAAAGGGGAGAAAAAATGGCACAACTGTAATAGTATAATCAATATAATATATTTTTAAAAATTACTATTACATAGAAATTAGAGAAAGTCACATCTCAATTCAATGTAAGTTCTTTCTCATAGTCATGGATGTTGAAAAGTATCTCACTATCTCAGTAATTTTTAAAAACAAGATGTTGAAGATAGAAGTAACAATGGGATCCAATTACCTCCATATTTCTTTTCAATTACTGTATACACGGCCTTCAATACAGAAAGTATTAAGTAATATTTAGTTCTATTTATTTGAGTTGGTTGTGTGTTAGTCTAGATAACTAGTATAATCTACATGCAATTATCAGAAAATAGCAAGATATGTAACTAAACAAAGGTAAGCAGCACAAACTAATTTACATTCACTGTACTGTATGGCTTCTTTTATGCTGGAATCCTTTATGTGGAACTCACAGGAGCTTACTATTGAACTTGTGGGGATAAGGATCAATCCTCCCATTTATAAAGAAGAAACCATGTAAAATTTTGCCCCAGATTCTTTACTTAAAATAGTTCACAATAGAGAAAATTTTCTTTCTAATTTGTTTCTTTTTAGAGTTGCCTAAAAAATATTTTCTCTTGTTATCATTCATGAATTATTCTGTGTCTAGCCTTAATTTATGATTTCATGAAACTATAAGATATAGGGATGTATCTATGTCTCTATAGATCTACCTATATTCTAATGCAGATTTAGGAATACAAAGTAAAACATTAGTAAGCTGAAAAATACTGTCCTGAAGATAACTTTTCTGATATTTACTTTAAAAATTAAGTTGATTAATATAGATTTCAGATAACCTACTTGACACATTTTCAGTTAATTATTCATTATTCTTTTATTTTAAACTATATGTGAAATACTTCACCTTGTATTAAAAGCATTTTTTTGCCTAAAGTTTGTTTCTTTAATAGAAAATATATTTTGACACAGTCTGCATTTTAGAATGTACTCATATACCAAACCAGATTGAGTTTCCTCCTAATTAACATAGACCCTAAAAATGTTCTGATATTGTACAATATAAACATTTCACATTTAGGCCTGGCAGGTGTGGCTCAGTGGATTGAACCTGGGCCTGTAAATCAAAGTGTCAAATGTTCGATTCCCAGTCTAGGGCACATGCCTGGGTTATGGGCCAGGTCCTCAGTAGGGGGAATAGGAGGCTCACGAGAGGCAACCACACACTGATGTTTCTCTCCCCCTCTTTCTACCTCCATTCCTCTTCTAAAAAATTAATAAATAAAACTTTTTATTTTATTTTATTTTTTTAATTTATTGAGTTATTTTTCAAGTACAGTTTTCTTTTGTCAATTTCTCCCATCCCAACCCCCCCTCCGCCCCGTCTCCCCACGTCCCTCCCATCCCCCCCTCCCCACACACCTCATCCCTGTGTCTTTCATACTTGTTCTTCAAAATCCCTCCTCGTTTTTCCCCTTAAATTCCCTTCCCTCTCCCCTCTGGTCGCTGCCCACTTGTTCTCTATTTTAGTGTCTTTGTTTTTATTCTATTTGCTTGTTTATTTTGTTATTTAGCTTCCTGTTAAAGGTGAGATCATATGGTATTTGTCCTTCAATGCCAGTTGGAATTAAAAAAGGAGTTTTTAAAAAATAAAACTTTTTAAAAACTCCTTTTTTAATTCCAACTTTATTCCCTCCCCCTTTTTTGAAAGATTACCAGTGCCCTTTGTCGTGTAATGTGTCTGTTTCCTAAAAACAAAGTACATTTCTCCAATCAGTTAGTTGACTTTAGTTTTGGTGGCGTAACTTGCTTTGGCCAATAAAATATTAACAAAAGAGGCAGTGTACCAGTTCTGTACAGAAGCTTTAATATTCATTGCATATGCCTACCAGTTTCTTATTCCTGTCCTTGTCATGAAATAATAGCACATACTGAGAGAGGTTGCTCCTTGAGCCATGGTTCCAAAATGGAGAAACATGAGGGGAAGACCCACAGTCCCAAATCAGAAAACCTGAGTCTAACACACAGCCTGAAGCAGAACCATAGCTTACCTAAAGGCCGTTTTGTCAGAGACACAGATGTTTGCTGTTGTAAACCACTGAGATTTGGGATTCCTTTACTAATACAAGGAATTTAGGCATTATAATGGTTGTTTATTAAATACCTGCCAAAAATATTTCCTTTTGAGACCTAATTAATAATTGATTGGGATTCCAGAGCCATTCAAATCTAGCTTATACTGACAAATTTATTTATGATTAGAATATTTAAAAATTCAACAAATATTTTTGCTTGTATTCTTTAATGTGTGTCCCAGACACCTCCACCTGGTAGATGAAGTAGACACGCTTTTCTCTATTCTTCCTGCAATATAAAACTAAAGGCTTGCATATGAAATGTAAAACAAGTCTAGGTAGACTGAAAGATGGAAAGGAGAAGATAGACTGTTCAGAGATGTCAGAAACTAAAGAACAATAGTGATTAATGCTTTATATTTTCTTTTTGCCTAATGTCTCCCAGACTTGAAGTTGAAGAACTGGCAACAAGGAAATACCAAAGAGCAATAGGCAAAAATTGACAACAAAAATTTATTCTCTCCAGTCAAAGGGTAGCCTAGTAAGACCAAACTTTTAGATGATAACCACTTTATTCCATACAACATCACAGAAAAAAACCTGTAGTCCTCTCCTAACTACACCACAAAGGCTGAGTGGGGAACCAAGACACTTGCAAGGCTGTGATGAGGCACCTCAACATCTCCATGGGGATGATGTAGAGAATGCCAAACAAGAAGTTGGGTTTTTCATCCCTGCTGGACAGTAACAAAAAAGCTGCCTTGCTCTGTCCTCTAGAATAGTGACAAAGGAGGCCTAACGGAGAGTAGAATGTTTACCAGTGCCCAGTTGTACAGAGGCCATTCTCACCACAAAGCCAGTGGACCCACGTGAGGACCTGGAACTCCTAACCAGCCCAACAATAGCAAAGAACCCTTCCTGCCCTTGAGTGTTGTTTCTGATTAACAGTATAGGCTAGTTGAAAGTACAGAGATGGAATAAAAATATTTGGTGAAAACATCTACCAAAGGAAAGCAAAGTCGGTCATTTTATGTTAGAGCAAAGAAAATTACAAGAGACAAGATGGTCATTATATAACAATAAAGGGTCAATGTACCCCACCAAGAAGACACAACCATCATAACTGCGTATGGACCAAACTGCCATTAACCTGCAAAATGTGTGAAACAAACCTGAGAGAACTAAAAGAAAAATAAACATTCACAATTAAAATTGGAGTCCTCAACACCCTTTCACCAACTACACCAAGAAAATCAGCAATTCTTTAAAGAGCTTACCAGTACCATTAATCAGCAGGATCTAATGAACATTTATAGAACATTCTACACAACAACAATAGAAAATACAGGGTCTGGCAGAAATAATGCCTGCTTGCGTGTGGTTGGTAAGGTAATAATATGGGTGTAATAATCTATAGTTTAAATTTGAACATTTTACCTAAAATGTCATATGGTGTGCTTGAGTGTGATATTGTCACGTTACAGAATTATATGCTTATGATTTTGTAATAAAATATTTTGTAGTAAAAGGGGGCATTATTTGTACTGGACTCCGTGTATTCTTTTCAAATGCTCATGGAATATATGCCATGATAGGTATAAGTATACCATCTCAGGCCATAAATAAACCTCAACAAATTTTTAAACTTGCAATCATATGCAATTTGCTCTCTGATCACAATAAATTCACACTAAAAATCAGTAACAGAAAAATAACAAGAAAATTTGCAAAATTTCAAAAATTAAATTGCATATTTTTAAATAATGTATGAGTTAAATGAGTTTTAAAAAAACATAAAAATGCATTAAACTGAATGAATATTCAACATGTTAAATGTTGTGGGTCACAACTAACAGGGCTGAAAAGGAAATTTATAGCATTACATACATATATTGGGGGAATCAAAAGTCTCAATATAATAATTTAAACATCTACTCGAGAACATTGAAAAAAAGTAAGTATACCCAATTAAAAAAGAAACAATAAAAAGAAGAAATCTATTAAATTGAAAACAGAGAAACAATTAAAAAATTAATTGAAATGATAAACTAGTTCTTTGAAAAGTCCAATATAGTTGACAAATCTCTAGCAACACTGACAGGAAAAAAGAATAGACAACAGAAATTACAATACAGAAATGATGTGGCATATTATTATAAACACCGTAGACTCAAAGGAGAATAAGGGAACATACTCTAAGAAAATCTACTTACACAATTTACATAAAATGAATGAACTCCTCAAAAGGCATGGATAACCCACTTGATGTGAAATAGGTAAAGCAAATAGTCCTATAACTATTAAGGAAATGAAATTTATAATTGAAAAACTCACAGAAATTTCAAGACCTTGAGGTTTCACTAGAAAATCATATGAACATTTAAGAAAAAATTACTATCTATTTTTGTAGAAAATATAAGAGGAGGAACCACTTCCTTATTCATTTTATAATATTAGTGTTGTCTTGATATTAAAACTAGACACAGCACCAAAATAAAAAATTCTAATATCAATAGCTCTCATAAATACAGAACAGAAGTACTTAAAATGTTAACAAGTAGAATTAAGCAAAATATAAACATATTATACACCATGAACAATTATTCTGGAATACCAGTCTAGTTCAGTATTTGAAAATCAATCAATGTAATACACTACGTTAAGAAGCTAAATAACAAAAAAATCACATGACTGTATCATTCAATGTAGAAAAAAACTGAACAAACTCAACACCCATTTATGGTAAAAATCTCTTAGAAAAGTAGGAAGAGAGGGGAAATCTCTCTATTGATCTTTAAAAAGTACAGTTATCATTATACTTAAAGTTAAAAGAATGAAAGCTTTCCTTCTAAGATTGGGGAAAAGGCAAGGATGTCCGCTTTCATCACTGTCATTCAACAGAGTGCTGAACATTCTAGCAAGAGCGAAAAGGCAAGAAAAAGAAATAAAAGTCATAAACACAGAAAAGGAAGAAATAAAACTGACCCTCCTTGCAGATGACATGATTGTCCACATAAAAGTCTTAAAGAATCTAAAACTAACTCTATATTGAAGGCTATTATCATTGGTTTTATTCCAATGGGTTTCATGAGAACATGGTATGAAAAAATACTAACAAAAGACGTGGTACTTCAAAATTTCCAGTTATTTTCTGCTGTATTGTCCTTAGCATATTTATTCCAGTTTGGATAGGATATTTAATGTTAAAATGCTTTGAAGTTATAAAGATATTATTTAGATTTTCCCTTGCTATTGTTTAGGATAGTACCAGGGTCAAACCTCAATGAGGTGTATTCTCTGGCCTAAGAAAACAAAAGGTAGCCAACTGTAAAGAGGGGAAGAAAGAGAACTATAGCCAACACCCTAAAAACTTAAAGGCCACCAATGAGAAGTGGAAGGAAAGGTTTTATTTTATTCACATTTGAACCCCTTTGAGAACCCAAGCCTGTTTATGATCAGCTATAAATTTTACCTGATTATGGATTATCCCTGCATACCCTTCTAGATGCTAGTGATAATAATGCAAGGTTATAAAAATAAAATTTTAAGTAAGATTGAAATGAGAATTAATTTTTGCTGCTTCCCATCCTTTCATTCCAAAGAAGTGTTTAATCCCATTGCTTTAAGTTCTGACCATCTGACTTAGCTTTCTTTCCTTGACTGAAGTCAGGATGTTCTCTTCAGTTTTATGCCCAAAGGTGGGACTGGCATTCTTCTTTCCATTAAGCATCCTACTGAGCTAAAGGTATACTGTATAAATAAATCAAGTCTCTGCTTATAACATGTAAAAGAGGATTTATACAAGTTAAAAAATTTAGAAATCAAATTTATAAATCCTCACTGTAAGTTGTATACCTATTTCTTGAATGTAATTCCAAGAGGGAAAAAATTATTTAGTATGCTACTACATCATTTATCCAAGACAACTAAAAATGCTTGTTTTAGATAATATTCAAATGAATAGGAAAATGATGAGTTGTTAACTGAAGTCCTCTTGGAGTCTTATAAAAATTCTCTTCATTAAGAAGCTATTTTGGATTACACAGACATATATATGTACATTTATATAATGAAAGAAAGCACACATATGAGAGCAAACTAATATTTTAATTATAAAATGATAACATTTAAAGAATCTTGGTAAAATCCTGGGAAGAATATACAAAACTTCATTATACTATATTTGTAATTTTAAGTTTAAATTTTAATTTTAAAATTATTTATAGATTTTAGTGATACATTTAAATTGAAATGTCTTGAATGCTCACCCAAATTAAGGTACTAGTAGGTATCACCAGTGGTGTATAGATATGTAAGTAGAATAATGCTGTTGTTACTCATGCTCATTAACATGTAAAGATAGTTTCATGAAGGTTAAAATAATCATCATTTTAGTGGTAGGGGCAGTGTTCCATATAGATTACAGAAAATAAAAGGATTACTTAGCAGAGTTGAAATAATGTCATTCTTTAAGGGTAATATAAAATAATGGAACAAAGGTAGCACTGTATTGCCATTTTACCCTTTCTTAACCACCCAGGAATAGAGAATATATGAATCACTTTGACATAACATTGAGTCTTTTTCT
This sequence comes from Artibeus jamaicensis, assembly GCF_021234435.1. Taxonomy (NCBI): domain Eukaryota; kingdom Metazoa; phylum Chordata; class Mammalia; order Chiroptera; family Phyllostomidae; genus Artibeus; species Artibeus jamaicensis. The sequence goes on along the minus strand of NW_026522030.1, from coordinate 34,732,558 downwards.
TTGCTGCAACAACTTTCTTGTGAGCACATAAGTAATACTATTTCTGTAGGAAGAAAATGGATATCCCAATAAATAAAAATGGGGTTATAAAATGCATTATATATAACTGACATTGAATTAATTAAATCAGGTATCTGTAACATACATTCTAAAAAATGGTGAAGATAATTTTCTAAACCAATTCAGAATTACAAGTAAAAGTAAGGATTAATTTTATTGGCTATGTCCATCTTAAAATCCACATATAAGCCAAATTAAAAAAAAAACAGATTTAAGAGTTGGGTTTCTTTAGTAGATTCTGGTTTTTCAGGAAAGTTTATTACCTAGCAAATTAATGGGTTTTGATGTTGTTTCTCCAACCTGAACATAGTTACCAATTTTATTTTTAGATGGCTGTGAGTAATAAGAAATGTTACTCACATTTAAATGTTTTAAATGAATTAAATGTTTCTTATTTATTTTAGTTGGTTTCCTCTTTATTACAATTCCCTATTGTATTCCAGAAATTAAGACCATTAAACTTTGAGAAGTTAAGAGGCATTCAAATTAAATAAATAATCAGAATTATCAGTAAATAAACACTTTCTACAGATCAGTTAACTCTATTATGTAAGGTAGAGATCCTGAAAGGAACAGATAGAAATGCAAACTGAAATCAGTAAGAATAATTTTAGTGGTGTTTTCGTCTCTTACATAGTGATTAAGTTTGGTAGATTTGAGTTTAATTTTTAACAATTTTCTTTTTTTCCTAGAATTTATCACATCAATTAAATTTATCTGTTTATCAGAAGACATTTTTATGTTAAACAGGCTAAATTTCTTCCACTGCAGACTTTAACTCTAATATGAAGTTTTAAATGAAACTTACAAAAGTACTATGCTGGGACAAACTGGATCACCACTCTAGCTTTGATTTGTGTTTAGAACTCTAAACAAAAAGTTTGCATCTGTTTCCCTTAAAGCCTGTAATTAGTAGTTGAACCATACAAAGAATCAACATGATGTCATGTCTAGACAACATGTAAATTAATATGAAAGCAATTGATTTACAAACTCTATACTAATACAAATTAATCTGAATTAAGTTTAATCTCCAGTTATTAACTGATTAAGTGTGGCTGCTGGTAGCTAGAGAGTGGAGATTTCTGTCTGGCACAACTTAATCATTGATTCTGTAGAGAGAAATAGTTAAAGCATAAACCACATACAGTGATACCTGATGACTCTTCCCTGCAGAGAAGAGATATAGAAACAGAACTGAAATACACAATTTAAAAATATGTAGGAGGCTTTTCTTAAGTGTCATAATTAATTTCTGGCTACGGGGACGTTCCAGGCATACTGACTGGCTGTGACTGGCACACTATCCCTCTCAGAAAGTGCATTCATCTGTTTGGAGGAAGAATTTGCTCTTGCTTTGAGCAAACATGAAATCAAGATTGTCAACATGTTTGGTTTTTTTTAAGAGAATTGTTACAATTTAGACAGGAAAATATGCATTATTAAGTACTGATCTCTGTGAAGGATGCTTGGGCTTTGAGTAGCAATGCTCCCAAATCATAGAGAAAATCAACAGGTACATATTCTCACACCAGAGTAGGTTATTATTTCACCATACTATACATTGTGGGAATGCCAAACAATGTTGTATGTGTACCACTTACTAAAAATACATTTATCTGTAAATATTATGGGACTTCCTCAAATTGCTTTTCTGGTTTATTTGTTCTGTTTGTTGTTTGTTTTCTTTTTAGAAACATTTGTTCAAGTAAAATTAGCTTATATTCATTTGGAGCGCTAAAGACTCAACATGAATACTAACAGAATGTAACAAAAATGTTGGTTTTGCTTCCATTAGCCAGTTTTCATAATTGCAATAATAGTATTTTTCAAATAATTTAGAAATCAAGAACAAGCATATCAAATTATGAAAATAGTTTACTCTTTTTGATTTGGTGGTCATGTTTAGTTGTCAGAAAACTCTCTTGTTTATGTTGAAACAAAGTCAGGAGTGTTTTATGACTATAACATATATAAGTTTGATAATTAAAAAGCAACGATGTCATATCAAAATGAGGGTCATTGTATTTACATAGACTCTTTCATAGACATCCTACTCATTGTCATAATAACTGAGGCTGTCATGACCATGGTCTGCGCCGCGCATGAAGCCCTAAACAATTCTGACAGGCTGCAGCTCATTAAGGGACAGTCATTTTGTTGAAATGTCTGTCAGCTCGCTGGGATGCACCAAGATGAATAGGCCCAAAACAATAGGCCCATTTGTTAGAGCAGTAGCTTCTCTAATACATGATGAGACAATCAAGCCAAGCTGCCTTCGGCACAAAGACATAATTAATCAAATGGACAAATGGTTCAAAAATTGCTCTAGTATATTCTGTAGTGGACAGAGGTTTCCATGGAAACATTGGCGTTTGCATCACAGTTAATGACCTTTCTGTACAATGAAGTCTCCCCCTTCGCACACACTTTACTCCCTCTCCACCACGCCTGCTCTTCCCACTCCTCCAACCATTAAAAAAATAAAAATAAAAATAAAAAAAACAACCTGGAGACTAAGGAAGAATAAAAGAGAACCTTGAATATCTGATTTCCCCATCAGAATATCTAATAATTCTACTTCAGCACTTATGAAACTAATTGTGAATTTTATTGTGTTTTCAGTACTTAAAGAAATACATTTGTAGACAACCATGCTTAAATCATACATTTAAATGCTGTTAAATAATTACAGTGACTGGATTAAAGTATTTACAGATACAGTTTAGGTTACTGTAATGATTTAAAATGTATTTTAAAAAGTTTAAATAACAATATGTCTAAAATGTTAAAATGACTATTTTTTAAAGATTATTTATTTATTTATTTTTTGGCAGGGGGAGGATGGGAGAAAGAGAGGGAGAGAAACATTAATGTGTGGTAGCCTCTTGAGTGCCCCCCACTGGGGACCTTGAGCACAACTTGGGCATGTGCCCTGGCTTGGGATCAAACCAGGAACCCTTTGGCTCACTGGCTGGCACTCAATCCACCGATTCACATCAGCCAGGGCTCAAAATGACAGTTTAGTAAGGTCTTTGAGAAGGTAGACTTTAAATTTATCTCTAATACCTAGAAAAGGATATGTAAATAATTTCTTACATATGAGTATGACTGCTTTTTACCTTGTGTTCAGAAGCATCATTGATTAATGTTTAATCAAGCTAGGGCAACCACTACTTTGGCTCCTAACAAAACATATTCCCTACAGGTAACTGAATTTAATTTTCCTCGAAGGTAGATTCTTGTTATTATACCATGGCTTCCGAGGTTTTAATCATTGCTCTCCACCTTCTTCCCAAAAGGTAGCATATCAAAGTATTCTTTCCAATTACAAAAACAACAATCATTCAGAGGTTTCTGATAAATAAAATATTATCCATGTTGATAATTTAAGAGCCACAAAAATATCCAAGTTTATGCCTTTTGGGGGATCTTGTGTACTCCTCAAAACAAGAGTTTGAGTCTTTGGATAAAATATGGCAGGGTGCTTTATTGAAGTATTTATTTGGAGTTTTTAATTCACTAATTGTATATTTTCCTTTTCACTCCCTCTAAAAAAACTTTAAAAAATATATTTGTATGGAGAGTTGGATAGCTTTGTAGTATCCTTTTAAGACATGTTACCTTCCTGGTATTTAAATCTTGTTTTTAAAAATCAGTGGAGTCTTGCTGGTGAAAATCATGGTAAGAGAATTATGAGGCTTTGGAGTGAGGGTAAGCTGCGGGACAAACTCAGCAAGAGAGCTGGTATTATTTTCCAAGACTGCAAGGATAGAGAAGTCCTCCAGTCTTGGGGGAAAAAAGGGGCCCAGACCACTATCCTGGGTGTGATAGTTTAATCAGTCAGCCTGACTGGCTAATGGATGCCCAGAAAAATGGTAAAACATTATTTTTTAGGGTGTCTGTGGAGGTGTTTCTGGAACAGATTAGCACTTGAACTGGTGGACTGAGTGAAAAAGATTGTCTTCACCAAAGCAGACAACCCTCATCCAATGTCTTAGGGCCTATACATAGTAAAAACGTAGAAGAAAGGCAAATTTGCTCTCTTTGTTTGTAATATTTAGCTTCTTCTGCTCTTGGACATTAGCACTCCTAGCTCTGTTTCTACTGGCTCTGAGGATTTTGGACTTGGGATGAATTATACCCCTGCCTTTGCTGGTTTTCCAACTTGCAGATAGCAAGTCAGGAAACTTCTCAGCATTCATGATTGTGTCTGCAAATTCTTATAATAAACTCTATCATCTATCTATCTATCTATCTATCTATCTATCTATCTACCTATCTATCTACCTATCTATCTATCATCTATCCATCCATTCTATTAGTTCTGTTTTTCTGAAGAACTGTGATTGGGCAACAGACCAAGGGAACTTCTACACTCAAACACTATTGTCTAGATGGTGCACTAAGGGAGTCTGGAACTGAGGTTCTCAGTCTGGGGAAAAAGTTCTTTGCAAAAGCTCAAGTTGGGAGCTTACTTTCAAAGAGCAGTTTCAGGGTCTTCATCCTTTTACCAGTGCACATTCAACCTCCACCAATTTGGCAACAAGCCCAGCTGAATCCTTGTTGTCCAGCTCGCTCCTGCCCTGATAAGCCACCACTCATATCATGTTCCTCGCAGACTCCAGTTTTTTCTTACTTAGATTTTTGGACTAGTTGGCTGCCATGCAACCTCACCATTCTAATGGGTTCAAGGAAAGTTACAAACTTGCTGTTGTGTGTCCCCTTTTATATCATGATGCATTTGGAATCATGCAAATGTATTATATATTCAAAAATTTTAGAAAGAAAGAATTGCAAGGCAAAGTGGCACCTTCTCAAAACTCTTATGTATGAGTAATAATCTGTTCAAAAAGGTATAGTAGTAGGTATTCATATATTATTAATATATTTAATTTTATGCTTAACTGTACAGGAAAAGCCAATACTAGAATTCCCCATGCCTGAGCTTAAACTCTAAGCATCTCATTTTTAAATAACAATTTTAAAGTAAAAAAAAACAAACAATCACTAGAGCACATATTCAGATTAAAAGGAATATAGTGATACAATTGTTCCCAAGTGCTAATCAAATTTTATTACGCCCTTTGCTTTTAAAGTTTGAATAAGCTGCATTTCTGTACTGAAACTTCATTTTTATTTATGACATACTTATGTACTAATAGGCTTCCTACCTTTGGTGGTAATCTTATTCAACTGGCTATATAAATTGTTATTTTTTCATTTTTATTACTTTGAAGATCTTTTCATTGAACTTTATAATTATTTTGTTTATAAAAATTGGGTTTCCTTATAGGAGTTTATTCTTTTTTATGTACATTCACAAACATGTGGATACTTTTATTGAAACCAGTTCATATGTATGTATATATAATATTTATATATGTATAACATATTGCATACTTTCTTACTTATGATATGTGAAGAAAGTTCTCTGTTCCGCATTTATTGATTGATTTGCTTGAGAGCTAAAATTGGAATGCAGACATTTTTTTAAATAATTTTTTTAAAAGATTTTATTTATTTATCTTTAGAGGGGAAGGAGAGAGGGAGAGAAATATCAATGTATGGTTGCCTTTCGTGAGTCCCCTGCTGGGAACTGGCCTGGAACCCAGGCATGTGCCCTGACTGGGAATCGAACCGTGATTGTCTGGTTCGCAGGCCTGTGCTCAATCCACTGAGCTACACCAGCCAGGGGAATGCAAACATTTGATGAATAAACATTTCTATAGTTTTCCTCTTGTCAGGAAACCAAGTAACATGTTTTCTAAAAAGCACCCTGTCCTCAGATCTAACAATCATCTTTTGTCTGATATGAATGGATTTATTTCAGACTGAGTGTAATTTTGTTAGCATTGTGACATTCAGGATACTGTTTAGTTCTTGAAAGAAAGAAAGAAATGGCCTAGATAGAATAATAAGCAGTCCCTGCCTGCTAAGAGCTTACAATCAAGTGGGTAAAGCCTATACTAGCAATATCCTGTGCATTAGGCCCTTTTGTGATTCCTTGTGATTTTTCTGACTTTTAGATTGCCTCAAGTGGAGTATATTATTTTCAATGGGCTGAAGATGCTGTACTTTTAGGCAGTTTAAGGGTTGTTGAAATTAGCATTGTTGTCCTTATGGAGAAAGAGCCAGCCTCATCCTGGCTCTCCAACATCAAGCACAGATAAGCCACAGAGCAACGTCTTGCTTAAACAACTGAAAGCAATTTGAGCAGTCACAATGATGCAGAGACCCTTATTTTGGTGAGTGCTGTTTCCTTATCTTATAATGCTAGCCAAGACCTCTAGTGAAAGGTTATTAATCAATTGTAACAGCAGCATATTTGTCTCATTTCAGGTCTCACAGAGAATGTGTCTATGTAATTTTTTTATTCAATATATTATATAGCAATGTAATTTCCCTGGTTAAAGAATAAGAAAGCTTGATAGAAATTCAGCATTTTGGTTAATTGGTCCTATACATGACCCATGAAAGAGTCAAGTACCTATTAGCGGCTCTATATAATTTTGAGAAACTTACAGATAATTTCTGTGCTTTCAAAAATTATTCTACACAAGAAACTAAATGGACTTCTGGCTTTCAGTTCCTCCAGTCAGGAGTTTGGAAGTTGCCACTATATTTTAACCAAAGATAAAAACTGAACACAGTGAAAATCAACAAATTTTCTTGGGCCGATAAAAGGGGGCGAACACAGGGAAAAGCAGGGTTGTCAAAAGTGGAGACACAGACAGGTGACTACTTGGAGTCACAGCAACCAGAGCAGAGGCACAGGAGCACAATGGCCACGGGTACCAGTGCTGTGGTAGGAAAATCCAAACTCTAATTGAGGAATTGCTAGAGGCTTAGTGTGGACAAATACAAAGTTAAAATCTGTAGGGTAATAGTGTGGAGAGCAGGACCAATAAAATGGCATTGGTTTGATTAAGATAGCATAAAGTATATAAAACAAAGTGGAGTCACTTATGTCAACTAAAAAGACTGTCAGTCAGCCATGACGCTTTGGTTCAAGAAGAAAATGACCTAAGAGTAAACACACCTGGAAAGGAGGCATATCTGCCCACACGGTCAAGCAGACACATCTGGCAGGGAGATGCACTTAAGATACCTGCCCACGTGGTCAGAACAGCGGAGTCTACAGAGCAGGACCACTCACAGGTAGGCTCCCGGGCAAAGTCCCCGCTTGACATTGGGGGAGATAAAACATTTATTGAAAACACCCAAAAGGGTGGAGTGTACCACCTTTCAAGGTATAACTGAGGCAGGTTCCAGGCCGCTGCTGAGACAGCCGAGCTCCATGCGCCAGAGTGCTGTTCTGGGCCGTGCTGATCTCCCTTGGCATTGGCTGCAGGAGGCTCTGCCCTGCTGCCCACCTGGCTCTGGAGATCCTTCCTTGCAAGATGCTGACAACTCCCTTGATCACTGTGCTGTCTCCCGGATCTTGGACTGAGACTCTGGGACTGGGGTTCATTATTCGACATTGATTGCTGTGTGTGTGTTATATTCCTCTTAGATGGTTAGAGTGTGAGTAGGATATTAATGTACGTTGATGTTCTACTTTGAGTGAACCTGCATTCACTAAAAGCTGAGGGAATAGCATAATTATCTTGTGTGATTCTTGCCTATTCTTTGGTGGCAGGTGTTCAGTAGGCAGCTAGCTGAGCAGCTGCCCAGCTGACTTACAGGAATGACTGTATCACCAACAGACCAGGGACAAATAGTCTTAGGAGGTCCCTCACAGTTTTGTGAGATTGACCAGAATCCCACAGTAAATATTAGAGAGAATTCCCCTCATGCTGATGGGAAAAGTTGGGAGGAGGAATCATGCTGAAATATGCAGAACATTCTGCTCTTAACAAGGCCTGACCTCAGGGGACTCTAGTTAACTATAGCCTAAATTCTGGGGTATTATCAGAGCCTAACAGACCTGGAGATGGGAAATAGCCACATCAAGTCCACTCTAGCCACCCACTCCTCCTAAAGAGGGAAACCTGAGAAACCCTTCTGAAGTTCACTGTCCGGAGGTATAGGCTCAATAAAAGACTGCTATCTAGTCATGGGATTTTAGAGCATTTCCCCTCCCCCCATTTCTCACCACCACCTTATTAAAGGCCTATTTACATCAGTTTCTTTTATGTGCTACATCATGTACAGCTATTAAGAAAAAACATTACAAGGCACACAAAGAATCAACAAACAAAGCCACAATTTGAAGATGCAGAGCAAACATGAGAACCAGACATGGCAGGAATGTTGGAATATATAACAACCATAATTAATATGCTAAGGGTTGTGTGAATAAGGTAAACAGCATGCAAGAACAGATGGCCAATGTAAACAGGGAGATGGAAATTCTAAGAAAAACCACAACAACTGCTGGAGATAAAAATAATGCCTTTGTGCAATAAGTTTTTAGTGGACTGAACACCTCTGAAGAAAGGGTCTCTGAGCTTGAGGATATCTCAATAGAAACCTCACAAACTGAAAAGCAAAAAGAAAAAAAGACAAAACAAACAAACAAGCAAACAATATCCAAGGACTGAGGAACAACTACAAGAAGTATAACATACAAGTAATGTGATTACCAGGAGAAGAGAGAGAGGAGAAGAAATACTTGAAGCAATAATGACTGAGAATTTCCCCCTAGTTAGTGTCAGCCACTGAGTCTCAGATCTACAAAGCTCAAAGAACATGAAGCAGAATAAATGCCAACGAGCTACCCCTAGGTATGTCATATTCAAACTACAGAAAGTTAGATATTAAAAAAAACCCTGAAAAAAAGCCAGTGGGGGTAGGTGGAACCTTACGACAGAGGAGCAAAGATTAGAATTACATCCAACTGCTCAGAAACTATACAAACAAGAGAAAGGAGTGGAATATAGACATATTGCATCTTATTGCACTTTGCAGATTTTTTAAAACAAATTGAGGGTTTGTGGCAACCTTGTGTTGAACAAGTTTATTGGCACTATTTTCTAGCAGCATTTGCTCACTTTGTGTCTCTCAATGTCACATTTTGTTAATTTTGACAGTATTTCAAACTTTTTTTCACTTTTATTGTATTTGGTATGGCGATCTGTAATCAGTTTTCGTTTTTATCATTCTTTTTTATAAAACATTACTATTTAATACCTACTTCCAAATAGCTACTAATATTTTAGCATTTGTATCACAGTGAAGTTTGATGGTTTAATAATTTTACAGGTACATAACATAGCGATGCTTAGGTCCCCTCCCATCACATGCATAGTTAGGATTTACTTAAAGCATATCAAATACACACAAATGCACATTTTTGCCTAGTCAAATTAGGCTGTTATTTTGATACATGTTTTCCGTGATACTGAAGGCAAACAAATAGGAATGTGCTTTCTTTTTTCTGTATATTAACATTTCCAATGACAATGTTTTTGAAACAAACCAGGACCTCCTACCAAACTAAGGAGGTGGTCGAAATGCCACCATGTTACGAAATCATCAAGAACACTATGTTTTTACTTCCCTGAGCTCTGGAGATTGAAAAAAATACACTGTACTCTAAACCATGTTAGGTTGGAATTATTATCCTAATACTGTGAAGACAAATTTTCATTGTCACAGATTTTTATGTGCAGAGCACAAACAGGGAATTATCTTTATAAAATGGGAGAAAATTATGACTACTTTTCGAATGTAATCTTGACATTTTGAAAAGTGCAGTAATGGATCTGTCCCCATGGAGACAAATATTGTACCCTTCACACCTGCAGCCCAAATTCTGCTCATTATACCCATATTTGATCCAGTCTCTATAGTTTGTCTGGGGGGTTATATAATATAAAGATACATCTGAGTCGACAGTAAAGATTCACAATCAGTCTTTTCATTCCCTTCTTCTAATTGATAAGTATGTTATCTTTTTGCTTAACTTCATGCTTTTTGAGATAAAATCTGTTTCTCTCCAGTGAAATAGAATACTCAGTAAAAAGGAAAAGTTTGTGAGAACTCAAAAGCAACCAACACCTCTGGGACTAAGAATTGTATCCCATGCCCCCATTCTTCCAATAATGTAGGACACATTTGTAGAAAAAAATCACAAACATCCAGAGTTTGTCTTCATTTTATCCCTGAAAAACAAAATACGAAAGAAATATTTAGATTCACCAAAAAATTCACATATTATATCACCATATCTGCCACTATTTTCATTTTTTTCCTATTTATATCAACTGATACAATACATACAAAAGTACTTTACCCAGTGCCTAACAAATTAGTTAGCTTCCCAATATGTGTTTATTTGTTTTTTTATTGGTTCATTTGTTTCATAACTTGTTCATTTCCCTCTATACTTTGAAAAGATGTGAATTATAAATTTAATCAGGAGAGACCCAGGTTTATAATTCACAGAACTTCCTGAATCTCTGGAAACAAAAACAATCTTTTCCATGAATCTTATCACTGAACTATTTTTACTGATAATTTCATACGTGTGACTCACCAAAATTCTGTACAAGTGTGTGGGGATGTACGTGTTAAAGGACGGGAGAACTTAAACTTTTGTCACCCCCACACCGACATACTTAACTTATGCATGGTCCCTTCTTATGTGTCGATGTTGTTTGTCTGAGTGTGGTGGCCTCGCCTTTCAAGGCAGTGTAGAATTCTCTAGGATTTCAACCATTGAGTACTTTCACTTCAAGATACCATAATGAGCCATGTAAAGAGGAAAATCACATAGTTAACCCAACCTATGTCAATAGCTTATTCATTTCAGGGTTTTGTTTCTACTTAAGTGTTTATATTTTAATTCTCCACATGGAATTTTGCCTATATGCAGCTTCATTTCCGTAGTGAGCATATTAAGCATCATGAAAAGAGTTTACTAACCCCCCCCAAAAAAACCCCTGCATCATTTATTTCATGCATTGCTGTATTATTTATGCATAATTTTTCTTCACGAAAAATTTTAACACCTAAAATTATATAATGCATTTGCTTGTTTGCTTACTTGCTGTCTCTCTTCTACACTAGAATATAAGATTTATGAGGCCAGGAATTGTGTCTCTTTGCTGCTATACCCTCACTCAAAACAGTAGCTGTACATGTATTAGATGCACAATAAATATTTGTTGAATAAATGATCACACTAACAAAAGCAAAGTGAATGCCTTTTTGCACTTGCTCAGTCTTATGGAAGGGCAGAAATTTATATCACCAGGTGGGACAGGACGACTAGAGTGGGTTAGAGTTGGATGTCTCACTTTGTCCAGGTCACTTAGGTTCTGTTAGAACTCCAAGGAGTTTAGACTTTGCTGAAATAGTTTCTCCTGAGGGCAGACTTTGTTAAGACAAAATAAATGGTCATAGTTCAAAATGATTCTTTTCCTCACCCCTGCCTCACCCACAAGGGGATTTTTCTCCAATAGCCACTGTGATAACCTGGTAGATTTTCAAGAGATGAAACTCGAAAAGCATAATACCTCACCTATGCTTTTGTCTTTCAGACTCGTCCACACTGAGCTTCCAGAAAGGCATCAATTATAGTTCAGGTTCCCCTAACTCAGTACTTATTTTATCCTGGTAGATTTTTGCTTTGGTAATTTGAGATTCTCTGTATTCCTCCATCTCTCCAGTTTGGGGGACAACGTTTTTCCTGGTGACCTCATGTCTGCTGCAGATCTAAGAAGAGCTGAATTTTCAGTTTGTTCACCCTTTAATTCCTTAGGATGCAGTGTTGACTTCCAAGCTTCTCAGATGTTGAACTGGAAGTCAGTTCTTTGTCCCATTTAAGAAATTTCTGCTTCACAGAAAATCAGTCAGATTCTCTCCTATGTTTCTTTCTAAAAAGTTTATAGTTTGTTTACTGACAATGATCTATTGTCAGTGTTCTATTTTGAGTGTGTTTCTGTGAGGTGAAAACTGAAGTTTAATTTATTATTTGTATTTGTTATTTGTGCTTATTAATTGCATTTATTATTAATTATATCAAATAATATAATTTGTTCTTATATTATTTGTGGCTATCCCATGTTTTTAGTACAATTATTGAAAAGATTATTTTTACCCCATTTAATTGCTTTGGCAACTATGCAAAAAGCCAATCGGCTGCATGTATGTAGTTTCATTTCTGGTTTCTCCAATTAGTTTTATTTACTTATACGTAATCTTTATGCCAATGTTACATTATCATGACTCTTGATCTTGACTCTTGAATTCAAATGATATAAAATCCTCCAAATTTGCTCTTATTTTTCAAAATTATTTTGGCTATTCTAAATTCTTTGCATGTTCACAGGTAATTGGAATGTGCTTTTCAGTGTAGGTGGCTGCTGAGACTTTGAGATCAATTTAATCTATACATAACTTTGGGGACAAAGTACATTGATTATTTTGGTCCACTTGACATTTCTTTTGAAGCTTTGTTAGAGCAGGTCCAGAAGAGCCTAGTTTAGGCTACTTTTGTCCTGCTACTAAGCATTTTGTGTGTGTCTCCCATGTCCTCCAGGTATCCAATGGCCTTCCAGGTGTGTGACCTCAAAATTTATCCAGCTTAGAATTCCCCAGAAGTTTTTACCTATCTGCCCTGACGTAGCTCAATCTTATGCATACACAGTTTAACAGGCGGCCAATGGTTCAAAGAACTCCTCTGCCTAATTCCATCCCCCACGAGAGTCTGACTGCCGTATACCAGCTGGCTCAGGCCCTCCCAGCAATTTCTGTTCTCTCAGTCCCCCAAGACAACACTGTTCTCCTCGCCTATGCCTTGCCAGTGCCATGATCCAAAATACGCTTTTGGACAGAAAATGGGGTCACAGTAGCTCTAACCTCTTTTTTTTCTCACCTCAGGTGTCTCACTCATGTGCTAAGCTTTCCAGTTTCTGAAAACAACTCTTTCATGAACGTTATTCAGTTTTCAAGAGTGGAAGAGAACATCTAGTTCCAGCTACTCCAACGTGGTCAAACTTTGAACTTGGAAACTTTTAAATGAAATGTTCTTCTCTGCTTTTTGCTTAAATAATAGCATGTATGACTATTGGTTTCCATGGTGGCTTTGTAAAAGACTCACAGGTGAAGCATCTTTCTCTTCTTTGTTTTTTTCACTTCTCCGCAGAAGCAGAAATTTTACTTAATTGTATTCCTTACTTCATGGCACCCCATCATCATTCTGCTAGAGTAATTAGTGCTAAGAACACAACGTTCATGCATCCTAGGTAATTATTGTTCACCATGTCACAGTCCAGTGTGAGCCAGGCAGGCTCTACATGGGGCCTTTTCTCTGGCTGATGACTCAGGCATAAGGGATCTTTTCATCTTGTGATGCTGCTGAATTTGCAAGAGGAGAAAAAGAGAACAAGAGGGTGATCACACATAAGGTGTAATGATCAGGCCTAAAAGTGCTGCTTCACATTCCCACATTCCATTGTCCAGGCGCAATCACGTGGTTTCCGTGTACTTGCATGGAGTCTGAAAGATACAGTTTTCCTTTGTGTTCAGTAGGAGGGAATGTTTTTTTTGTGTGTGTGAATAATGAGTCTTTACTGAAAATGACGATTCATGCAAGATTTCTCTATTATTCGATTTTATGTCACTTCTCCCCTTTATCCTTGATTTCTTGTCCCATTAATATCACATCAGCACAGGCACCTACTCTGTTAGGTTTATTTTGATATGAGTTTTATTGAAAAAAAATGAAAGTTACTTCTACATGCATATATATTTTAAATTTCACTTAAATTATACTGTACCTGATTTATTTTTGCTAATAATATGATTTAATACACATTTCTGTTGCCATATGTATCTCTACATGCTACAGACTTAACATTTTTCAATTACTTAGTATCACATTCTCATTCTGATTTAGTATTTTAAGGTGAGTGAGTGTGTGTGTGTGTGTGTGTGTGTGTGTGTGTGTGTGTGTGTGTATGTGTGACATGGCACTGCGTTGGCTCTGACTCCTGGCAATATGATGAATGGGTGGCATCCACAGTGTCCCATCCTGAGCAGACCCACTCAGCTCACATAGACTCCTGCCTGTGGCTTCTTTTATGGATTCAGTCCAGCTCATATTTTGTCTTTCTCCTTTTCTGCTGCCTTCTGTTTTTCCCAACTATTACTGTCTTTTCTAAAAATCCCTGCCTCCTCATGAAGTACCTGAAGCAGCTTCAGTTTGCCATCTTTGCCTCCAGCTGTTTCTGGTTTAATTTGCTCAAGCACCCACTTGTTCATCTTCCTGGTGATCCATGGTATTCATAGAGCTCTCCACTGACACCATATATCAGATAAATTAGTATCTCTTCCTATTGGCCTTCTTCACTGTCCACCTCTCACATTTGTGCACAGTAATCGGGACTGCAAGGTTGTGGATGATCTTAGCTTTGGTCTCTGATGACACATCTTTGCTCTTGGTGATCCCTTCTAATTCCTCCTTGCTGTCCTTCCAATTCCTCCCTTCTCTTGATTTCCTGGCTACAGTCTCCATTGGAATTGATGTCTGAACTAAGGTAAGCAAAATCTTAACAATTTTAATGTCTTCATTGTTGTCAATATTAAAATTGCATATTGCTTCTGAGTATTGACTACCCTGAATCAATGCAGATCTCTGAGCTTGTGATGGTGGGGATGGGAGTTGGGTGGAAGTAGAGAGTGGTTCTAGAGCACAGTGTCAGGTCCATCTTGTCTCCCTGGGTGAAGTATGATTATGTAATGCATCTTTTGTGTCAGGATAACATTTGAAAATCATATGAAATGTTAGACATCCTCTCCTCAACTAAACACTAGAGAATTACAAAGATAATATTGAGTGTGTTGCAAAGAACATCAAAATGAGAATTAAGAGTCTTAAGATTGGGCTACCAGTTTAAGAGTAATCTACATCCAAGCCTATAGCTAAAGAAAAACATTCTATCTGTATTATAAACATCATTAACAAGAGTGGCATTGAGAGATGGTATAAACTACTGTCAAAGCTTAGGGCACTAGCTGTATCTTTGCCAGGCAACACCAGCCAGAAAACCCTGGTATATAAAAGAACTTGGGAAAAGCATCTATGACTCCTGATTATGTTCAAATATATATTTTTAAATGTTGTGACTTTTGAAACCTGAAGATACCATAAATTGTACAAGATGCTGTACAGACCCGCTCTAAGGTTGATGTACCACTCTGTAAGACCCTCTGAGAGTTTCCTCTGAGACACAGTACCCAATGTTCTAAAAAAAAAATCTCATGGCTTGTATTCTGGTTAAACATTTATCCAAGGAGAGAAAAATTATGAACTAGTTTGAAATATCAAAATTAAATGTGAAAACAGTGTAATGAAGGTCAGTGATCTAATTTTTTCATTTCTAGTGTTTCTTATGTAATATCAGAAGGCACTGTGAGCAATAAAAGAACTGCAGTAATAGTAAAGCTACAGGACCAGATCTGACCTGAGGTTGAATGGCAGACAACAGATTCTGGTATTGGGTCCAGATTCTTCAGGAGTAAGAGCAGGTGGAAGAGATACAGAGAAACTGAGGCAAGTCAAGGAATTGTTCTCATCAACCAGGGATATCCATCCACCTTTTAGTTTTCTGATTCATTGTCTACCTACTGCACATTTTGGGTTTACTTAAAAATAAGATAAAAGACAGACATTTAGATGTGGTAAGATTTCATATTATATGTAGATTTTCTTGTTATGCCAGCCACTGTGGGTAAATAAGAAAGCAGTTGAAACAAATGCTTTGCCAAAGAATAGTAGATTATGGTGGGGGAGTAGTTAACAAATACTGTTGTCCATTTATACACCAGGAATTTTGTGAAGGACATAAGGCATAGCATGGGATGTAGTTTTGCAGGATTGATTTCATTGATTCAGTCTGGTTGTCATTGTGCAGGTGATGAACAGAGGCTGGTGGGAGACACAAGAAAGATTTTGTATAATGTTCTTCAGAATCAGGATATGGATTGAGGATGCTTTCAGAAATCTGGTGTAGTGATGAATAAGAGCTCAGGATGGGAACGAGACTGACTCCGTTTGAACCTTAGCTGTAGAAATTACTACAAAAGTAACAACATTAATTCTAAGAAAAATACTATAATATCTGGCTGAATGAGTATAATGCAACTTATTTATTTGTTCCATGTTGATGGACATGAATTGTTTCCAGATTTTACAGAGTATTGATGTAAACATTAATATACACATGGGCACATGAACACTTTTCTTTTATGTTTAGAAGAGGAATTCTGTGTGAGGGTATGTGTAGTTGATGGACATGACTCCAGTGGAGAATTAAAGGATGCCTTCATAAGCTGTGGAGCTGCACTGGATTATACCATTCTATCTCTGTCTTCTTTACTTAATGTCTTTGATTCTTAATCCACAGTCATAAACTTGTCTGTCATCCTTCCTTAATAATAGTTCATTTTCAAACATGAATATCCTAATGACACAATCTTTGCCTGTGTTTCTGATACTTCATTGCTCTTCTGATCAAGTCCCACTTAATGGCATAAGTTTCTTGTTTTCCCCACCCCTTGCTGTAGTTCTTACAGAAAGTTTCTAGTCTCAACTGTTCCTCAGTACACATTTTTCCCGTGGTTATTTCACACATGACTCCTCTTTTTATTGTGGATAGGTGTCTTATTTTGTTTAGTTTGTTGTTTGTTTTTTTAAAACTGTGCCGTGACTTGCATCTGACAACTTTAAGTTCAGGACCATGCTAATACATTTAACATCCCACCACCAGGTAGGCAGGCTGCATGATCCATAATGACAATTCATTTTAATATCCAATTACCAGGTGAGCAGACTGCATGACACATAGTGGATGATATATACTACTTACAAAAACATGAATCATTGAACATATACCTCAATTCATATTAACTGGGTCTTTTGTTTAGACATTGGATGTCCTCTTTTTTGTGGATTATAAATATTTTTCTGTTGCTCTCCTGTTATTTTCTGCTGCACATAGGGCCTACTTTTTTAACAGAATTAAAAATATTTTGACGTCATTAATATGCATATATGGATGGGGAGGTGTTAGTTTTAAGGTGCATATATTTTGTTTAGAGATCCTTCCATGGGATAAAGCAGTCCTCTCGGCTTCATGGGCTGTTACTGAAGCTAAGCTCCATCACACCTCCTCACTCACTCAAATATTGGCTATTAATCATTTGGTTTATTATTATTGTCTAAGCCTTTTTAATCATATACATTACCAAGTTCTATGTTTGCAATTTAAATAGAGTGAAGATATCAACATTATTTTCAACCTGACTCACACATGTATTTAATTTAGGTAGATCTCTAGTTAGTGTATATATATTAACAGAGATAGATCTGAAATAGAAATTGACAAGTATAAAGTGCTCCCCCCTTCTCCAGAATCCTAAGTGGGAGTAAAAAATAAAGTCTCAAATTAACTAAAAATGTAGAAATAAGTTGTCCACTGTTTTCTTGTGGATAATCAATAAGAAGAGAAAATAAATAAATAAATGTTTGGGTATGAGCAATGGTTATGGAATCAAGTACAAGTGCAGCAAGCTAGACTGTTTGTTTTGTCATTACTTTTAGAAGGAATCAACATTATTTGTGGATATTTACCAGGTTAGGGTAAAGGACTATCCTGAATGCAGGCTTTCTGTATAGAACATTAAATATGTTAGTTGAAAAATCATGTGTTGTTATGTTTGTTTATGAAAGTGTGAGAATGATGTAATTTTGTCCCTAAAATATACTTATGAGGTTAATATATTTTTATATTCATTTGAAGGCTGGTAAGGATTCATTTTCTGTTCTTGAAGGTTGTTTTTATTCTTTGAAGTATTATTTTGACAATTATAAATGTCAAAGATCTAAAGAAAAGCACTTCTGCACAGTCCATTGAGAAAAATGAATCTACTAACACATGAAGCAAATTATAAACTTCATGTTTTCAAGTATCTTCACAGATGTGTGCCTTGAGTTTTAGTTTCCTTTTCAAAATACTGACGCTGATTCCTATCTTCCATCTCCACAAAGATGAGGCAGGCATAAAAGCAATTTGAAAAATATTAGGAGTTTTAAAATTAAGAACTTTCACGCTAAAGTATACTCTAATAGTTATCCAAGAGTTTAGGTAATTAAACCAAGTGCTTAATTTTCTAAGTTCTGGTAATTCTCGCGTGGAGGCAGCACAGTGGGTAGCCTGTTGAGTTTGTACCGGGCAGCTGAAAAAGAAGTGGCGGAGTTGGAGTGTGCCCTAAAGGTTCCCCTTCATTCCAATGTGTTCAAACAAACCAGTTCCTATACATCATGGTTCAGCTGGATTTTGCTTGGTGCTTCCTTAGTTTGGGAAGTGTCTTTCCTGTCTGTGACTGGCTGTTCATTTGTAATTTAGGAAATGCCTCTTTATCAGCTTTAGGAATAGTTTAGGAAATAAAGATGAGTTTTCTGGATGAAATATAATCTATGTACTAGGTAATATCTACTTTTTGAAAATGCATTTTGGTTAAATCATTGTATGTCAATATTTAAGATTCACTGTTCTAAGACTCAGAGTGCTATTTTAAACAGTATTGATTAATACATCAGACATACAAAGATGTATCTACATACTGTACTATATAGGTAGACACATAGGGGCACATTATATGCATACATGTCCATAGATAAATATTCATATGCATACATACGTATGTGTTTGGAAAAAATTTAAACTTACCTTGTTGAAAAGTATTCTTAAAACTACATAGTTCATTCATATCCAATAACATAAAGCCCAGTACCTTTCTCTCATCATATCGCTGAGCCATGGAAATACTGTTGCTGCATGGACTGTTCTTCTTTAGGTGAGTTTTTGTCTGCTAATCCTCTATTACTATTTGGCATGAGTAGCTAAACGTGTATTTCTCTTTCTCTGAGTCATGTGTTTGAAGGCACTTTACTGGGCTCTCAAGTGTATGTAAATGGTGTCCACTATAAAGACTCAGAATGTTAAGGAGAAACTCCATGACTTACGGCAAAAACATTCCACATATTTTTCCATTTTGTTCTTTGAAAATATAAGAGTAACATGGTATAATGGAAGGGGCATGTGTATATATTATAAATTTGAATACCAGGTCACTATTTCATTATTTATATTAATAAATAGAGATGGTGATACTTATCTAGAGATGACAATCAATCAATTAATCCAGAATTTTTATTTTCCAGATAGTGTTACTGGCTTGATGGAGTCAGGGTGCAGTGATTATCACTTATCTCTTGGCTGAATAGGTGAATTTATGAACTTTCAGTTCAAAATATATGCTGGCTATCTGCTTCTAAATGCCTGAGATCCCACTGTGGCAGGAGATAGACTCACAAGGTGTGGCACCTTTAGACCAACACCCTTATTCCCTTTAGTTTTATAAATCCCTGTAAGTTTGGTTATGAGCCACTCCACCTTTTAATGAAAATGCATGCAGTGATTATTTGTGAATAGCTTATATTCTAGATACAAGGTGAAGCATGATATTTTGGAAATAGATAAAACATTATTGCAATTTTTATTTTTTTAGGTTTGAGTCAGCTCCTAAAAGGAGGAACAGGGTGGAGAACTTTTGTACAGATCATTTGAGCACTATGGTCTACCTTCCCACCTGTGTCAGGCAGCAGACCAACTTGTATTTGTTCACAAATTTCTGAATCATCAAAACAACTACACGCTGCAAGTCTTCTATTCTCTCATGTCTTGTCCACAAACTCTGTTACTATTTTCTCCTTTTAAATCTATGTTTCATCTTTCAAATTTGATGTGCATTGTTCCCTTCCCATTTGCCTTTGACTTCTTGACTGCTCTTGCCTCCTTATAGCAGTGCCGACCTCTGTCCCTTGCAGAAAACCCCTGCTAGTTCTAACTTTACATTTGGAAATTTATTTATCTACTTATTAGTCCACTTGTCCACATTTGATACACAAGTAGAATTTACACTGCAAAGGAAAAGCTATGGAACAGAGAGACCGGGGCAACCAGGGTTGAGATTTTCAAGCAGGGATAGTTAGTCTGCCTTACCTTGCCATCATCAAAATCCATATTGGTGAGAACACACGGGCCCATCTTATGCCCAGGGAGGACAACCTGTAGCATGTACATTTTGTTGTTCGACTTGTATTGCTTTATTTAAAACAACAAAGGGAATTCAGAACACTCAAGAAATTATATTGTACAAATGGCAGTCATTCTGATTCTGAAATTAAAATATAAAATGGGATCTCTTGATAAAAAGAGAAAGTGTGATCAGAGCACTGCATACATGATCACTCTAGTCTCAAGTTGTAATAAATTTATATCTTGAATGATATAAATTTCTTTCAAGACATCTTTTGAAAGATGTCTATTTACAAATTTAAAACTTATTCCATTTTATTGTGTTAATTTTTAAGTTATTTTTGTAAGCCTTAAGTGTTACCTTATGCTCCATTCCTTAAACTATGAACTTCCTAATTATTCAAGATCATTTTAGTTTTGTTTTTATCCCAATTGTAACACAATTCTCTCATCTTAAAAAATACTTTATGAAAATGATTTTTATCTCTTAAATAACAACACTGGAAGAAAATGATATAAATGATGTTCATATAGCCTTATGCTGGGCTTCAACAGCATGAGTATAGATCTTGTGAATAAAAGAGAAACTTCTGCAAGCCAAAGCAAATGTTTGCAAAGAACAATACCCTTTGGTCCAGACAACTCCTGGGATATAGTCCAAAGCTAGGTCACAAGAGAGGGAAAAATAAGATTTTGACTGGGAAAATCCTTGGCTTTTACTTTGTTCTGGGGAGCTGAAGTCCAGAGAATATCACTGCAGCTGAATTATTCCATTGCCTGTTTTATGACTTTAAAATTAACATCCCCAAACTTCCAACTCTACACTGGATTAATTAAATCATGACTAGGATATAAAATTGAAAATTAGAAGCTGGAAAACCTAGTAAACTATGTTTATGTGCTATAATGCATAAATAGATATAGATACATGTATATAATCTCCAGTCAAAATATTCCAGAGAGAAAAAAAACAGTAGGCAATATAGACAAACAAAATTTACTTTAAGGAATTGGCTCACATGATTACGGAAAGTGGCACCTATGAAATCTGTAAGACAGGCTGGTGAGTTGGAAACTCATTAGGAGCTGAAGCTTTAGTCTTTGGGCAGAATTTCTTCTCTGGAAAATCTCAGTTTTTGGTCTCAAAGCCATCAACTGATTAGATGAGGTCCACCCACCTTGTTGAAGGTATTCTCTTTGACTCAAAGTCAACTGACTGTAGATGTTAACCACATCTGTAAACTACCTAACAGCAACACCTAGATCAATGTTTGAGTAAATAATGAAGTGCCACAGTTTAGACAACTTGACAAATAAATCTAACCATCACAGAGAGGGAATTACACGAACGAGTGAATATCAGGAGCTAGAAAGTCAATGGAGTCTCTTTGGGGTCTGTCCATCACAGAAGGTGTGTTTGTTTTAAAACTGTTTTAAACTGCATTAAGAAATGTGCACAATGCACTGATGGGCAACATTACTTCTCTGGTAATTTCTACTAAAATATTATGATGTATTGCTTCTAGATAATGAACTGATAATTCTGAAGATAAACTAAAAATCTATAAATAAGTTCTTTTTTCATTTTAACATGCAGGTTTTGCATTGAATCAGAAGTAGTCTACTTTCACACCTCTGTCTCTCAGGACAAAGGTCAAGAGCAGTGATTTTCAGATTTTCAACCTTTTCACCTCATGGCACACATAGAAACTAATTACTAAAATTCTGCAGCACACCGAATACACACACACACACATATACATATATACATACACATACATAAATATATCTGATCTGACAAAAATAAGTATAATTTTGATTTACCAAAAATAATAATAATAATAGTAACTACTTACCCTTTTTGCTCCAAAATAACTCTCAAAAAAAGCAGGTGCCTATATTTATATGTAAGGATTTCTGCTACAAAGAATTAACCAATCAGACACACATTGTTATGTAATGTGACCAGTAAGATGCAACTTTATTATATGACCTGTATAGTTATGCTTGAAGACAAGGAATTCATACTGAACAGCTATTGTCGTGTTGGATGTTGTCATTTTTTAAATTTGATAATATAAGGTAAAAGAGCTCAGTGACTCTGACTAAATGGACAGATATTTTACGTTTTAAAAATTCTTGTGGCATACCATTGACAATTGCCAGTCAAAAGTATAGAAGTAACCAAAGGAGATTGTTTCATTCCATGTCCATTTCCCAAGTCTTTTACTCATTCTGTACCAAGAATGATTTGGATCTGTTTATGTCTATGTGTATATGTGTAAGTACTTATGACAGGAAAGAACTTGTGACATAGCAGCCTGTGAAATAATTCACAGAAATTGTGTCAGCCTGAAGTCAGAGTCAATGAGGAAATCTCAATTTCTTGTTTAGTCCAATGTCAGAGCCTGTAGCCCAAGGTCACAGCATATGAGTAGAGCTGCAAGATCATAGAAAAGTCTTTTCTAAGATTAATGGCAGGGCTGAGCCAAAGATGACTGAAGGGGTACCCTATGGCATGCTCATTTATCAGGGATTTACTTGTTGGCTAATGATAACAATAACAGTTTGTATCTGACAGACACACTGGATATGTGCAGTGAGAAACTCTATATTTGAAGTTGGATTATACTGGATCTATACAATTTCCTCTTCTATTGCTCGGGCTATCATCACAGTCTCTGTCAATGAAGCTTGTGCTTTTATTTTACTTTTTTTTAAGGCAACATTTTTGTAAGAAAAATGGTAATATCAAAAATTATATTAACTTAATTTCTCTGTATACTTCAGATTTTTTAATATGCATATGTAATTTCTAGATTACTATACTCATAGCAGAGAGTTTTTTCATTTAAGCTTTTTCTACTAATGCTATTCTGTACTCTATATTTCTTAATAGTGCTTTATGATTATTCCATTATTATAAAAATATATTCTAATAGAAAATGTATAAATACCGGTAAATAGAATAAATTTCATCATTCTTAATTTTACCACCATGCTATAATTCCTATTAGCAATATTTTTCCTATCCTCTTTATATTACAAATGCACATATATACATATATATTCACATATGCACAGATACGCACTTGCATGCACTTGCATGCAATAAAGCTGTATTGCTTTTTCTTTCCTTTTTGTTAATGTTGTACTATGATAATGGTTTATATTGTTTGTCCTTTTGAAATATATTATGTGGCTGAATGTTATTTAATTGCAAAGTTTTATTTAACTAACTACCTGATATCAGATAAAATTTTTCACCAACTTTCAGCCTATTGAACAGTAGAGTGATTTAAAAAAACTTATTATATAGCTATACTTATTCCTAAAAATAAATTATTGATAGCAAGATGCTGAGTCAAAGAATAGATATATTTGCTAGGGCCAGAATGTTTCTGCCCTCCCCCCTAATTAATACATAGAAACCCTGTGCCCAATATATGGTAATAAGGGGTGGGACCTTTGTGATGTGATTAATTAGGTCATAGGGGTAGAATCCTCATGAATAGAATTAATGATCTTAACAAAGAGACCCAGGGAAAGATTCTTGGGTCCTTCTGCCTTGTAGTTTAGGGCAAAAAGATGATTGGCTATTTATCAATTAAGAAGCAGGCTCCTGCCAGTTGCAGAACCTGACCATGTTGATACCCTGATCTTGGAGGTCCAGTCTCAAGAGCTGTGAGAAATAAACTGTTGTTCGTAAACTAAGTAGCCTGTAGCATTTTGTTACAGTGGCCTGAATAGATTATGACAACATTTGGTAATCCACATGTTTGAAAGTTATACTGCAATTTCAAGGGTAATCACAAAAATTATATGGAATACACAAATTCCAAATGAGAGAAGGAAACTGGAATGATAACAAATAACCAACAAAAAACCTTAAGAATTAAGAGAAAAATCAAACTAGAACAGATGTACTAAGAGAAAATAGGAAGGCAGATATGAGTTTAAGTTTTTAAGAATTAACATGGAAAGTGAAGTTAATTCCATTAACATGGAATTAACATGGTGTTAATTCTCCAGTGAAATAAACAAGAATATAAGATTGGAAATAAAATGAAGTCCAAATATATGCTATTATGAAAGATATTTCAAACAGTATGGTCAAAAGTAAAAGGATAGAAAGAAAAATATGTAAACAAATAAAATAATGCTACTAAGAATATATTTATATCAAACCAAAAAAGCTTTAAAGTAAAAAAAATAACTACTACACATAAAAAAGAATAACTTTCTAATGATAAAGAATTTCAACTGCCAGATAGACATATAATTTTAAATTTGTATGTCACTTAATAACATTGTTTAAAATGTGAAAATATTACCCGTCTCAGTAACTGACAGAAGAGACAGTACAAAATTTATAAGAACACTGATCAACATAATTAACAAAACTGATCTAATGAAAAACATATGTTCCTGTATTAAACATTTATAATACATATTCCTTCAATATACACAGATTATTTGTAAATATATAATATACTGGATATAAAGCAAGTTACCATCAATTCTAATGAACCGATTGCATTATAAAATATGTCTTCTGTCCACAGTTCAATTAACCAGTAAATAAAAATAGATAAGTAAAAACATCCTAATATATTTGAAAACTGAGAAATAAATATTTTAATTATATTAAAAAATTATCTTGTAGTAAAATTGACTTTTCTTCCATTATAGTGTACAGTTCAATGCACTTCAATACATGTATGGATTCATTGCACCATCATAATTAGGTACAGAACAGTTCCATCTTCCCCCAAATCGTCCTTGAACAACTGTATCTTTAAGGTCACAAGCCCTTATTTCTCATGATCCCTGATCATCACTGGTGGTTTCTGTATCCCTATAGATTTGACTTTTCAAGCATCATACCTTTTGAAAAAAATTTCTTTCGCTCATCATAATGATTTGAGATACATCCAAAGTCTTGCATATTACAAGTTTATTCCTTTTTGTGTTGATTCTTTATTGCATAAACATTAGTTGTTGTTTCTCTAGAGCAGATATGCACGAATGAGAGCTGAGTCATGTGGTACACGTATGCTCACCATTCTCAGAAACTGCCGAACCTTTTCCAAAAAGACTGTACCATTTTATATACCTACCGTTAATGTTTTGAGAGTTTCAGATATATATTTTTTTAATTGAAGCAATTTTAATAGTTATGTAGTGGGATCTCATCATGGTTTTATTCTTCATTTTCCTAATGGTTATTAATGTGGAACATCTTGGTCATCTTCATATATTCGTTCCTGTCTTTCACTAATTTTTCCATTGGATTGTTTTCTTATTTCTGAGTTTTGAGTGTTCTTTCGGTACTGGTATTTTTGAGGATATGTAACATAAAATATTTTCTTCCATACTGTGGTTTGCTATTTTATTATGTTAGCAATGTCGTTCACAGTGCATTTTGTTGTTGTTTAAGTACAATTTATCATTTTTGCCCTTTATGTATTAAGCTTTTGGTATTATACCTAAAAACTTATCACTGAATCCAAGGTCACATAGTTTCTCCAAAGTCCCGTCTAAAAGTTCCAATACAGTTTGTTAAAAAGAGTAGTCTTTATTAATTTCATTATTTTTATCAATAATCAATTGGGTATATTTAGGTGGATCTATTTCTAGAATCTGTTATAATCCTTATCTCTATGTGTTCATATCTTTACCAATAGCATACCAACTTGGTTATGATAGATTTATGTCTTAAACTTGGCAGTGTTATTCCTCAAAATTTATTTTGGTCATTCAGGATTCTTTTAACTACTCCAGTTCCTTTGCTTTTCCTTATAAATTTTAGACTTATCTGGTTTATACCCCCAAAAAATTCCTGCTTGGATTTTGATGAGAATCACTTTAAATTGATAGAATAATTTGGAGACAATTAAAATCTTTATGAGTCTTCCAGTCAATGAACATGGTAGAGCTTGTCACTTATTTATATGTTCATTTACTTCTTTCATTACATTTTTTAGTTTTTAACACATAAATTTTATACATTCTGTGTCATATGAAGATTTAAATATTTCAGTTTTTGGAGGTTGTTTCATTTTATGGTCTTTTATGGTATTTTGTTTAAAATATTTTTTATATGCTAAGCTTGCATAACTAGAACATAGAAGTGATTTTAGTTTTTCATATGTTGACCTTATAAATTAGGACCTTGCTAAATTCATTAGTTCTAAACATTTTTTTTATTCTTTGGGGTTTTCTACATAGATGTGATCATGTTGTTTGAATATGAGCAGTTTTATTTCTTTTCACACCATTTCCAACCTACGTGCTTTTTATTTCTTTATGGGGCTTATTGCCCTGACTAAGGCAAGAAATATACTTTATAAAACAATGTATTTGAATTGCTATTTCTAAGACAAAATATAGTGAATGCAATTTTTTCCTCTTACTCCTAAGTACAACTAAAATTTGTGAACACTGTAAATACAAAACAAACATAAGAAGACTATGAAAGGCAGAGAATCAGTAAACTATGGTAGTTAAGGACTTTAATCTGAAGAATAGCCTGGCAGTGGATTTTCTGTTCCCCAGGCTTTTTGTCTAATATGTAGTAAAGAAAAGTAGAAAAAAATTCAACTACCTATGGTCACAGGTATATTAGCTTGTTAAAACAAATTGTGGGTCCCCATCTCCCAGAATTTGTTTCAGTAGCTCCAGACTGCCAAACTATGGTTGTTTTAAACAAATAACACAATTGGGAATAACTCAAGAGAGAATCAGGAAGACAGAAGGAGCAGGGATAATTTTAAAAATCACATAAATAATGAAAAAGACAACAGTACTACAGATGCTACAGGTGCTATAGCTAATGAGGATCGATAATGAGGACATTATTGTAAACAAGTTTTACAAAATTTTAAAGATACTAAATACAATAGATAAATTCCCCTAAACCTGTAATTTACCAAATCTGATTCTGGAACAGTAGGAATCCTGAATAGTTCAGACATTTAAAATTTAATCAGTATCAAATACCATGTCATCACAATAGGTAGATGAAAAGTATGTATTATTGAAAATGTAATGATCTTTTTTATAATAGGAAGGTGTTCACTGTAAAAACTTTCTATTTTGCACCATATTTGAAGTTTATCATAAAATGTTGGGATAAAATTCTTCATATATACATAAATGTAAACATGAGCACATGTGTGTCCAAGTCTCCTTTTTTCAGAAATCAATCAAGCATTAAAGAGAACATATTTCCAATATTAATGTTTTCTGATGGATAGAAACCTAAAGCCCCTTTCCCAAGTTATTTTACATCTACATATCCTTGACACAAAAATCTGTCAAAAATATTTAAATAAAAATTATTGACTAAATTCACTCATTCATGAGCTGAAATGTACAGTCATTAAGTGATATATTAGTCAACTGACTTTGAATGGAGTGCATCTATAAATAGAAAAATAGAAAGATAAATTAGGTTATCAGCTTAATTTGACATTAAAAAATCAACCAGGGCATTTCACTGCCTTACACTAAAGATTGAAAATTATATAATTATCTTAATAGCTGCAAAAGAGGAGTTGATGAAATGCAACATCAATCCACATATAATATATATTTATTTTATCATTTTTTATTAAATACTGTTGAATTTTATTGTTGTTCAAGTACAGCTTTTTGCCTCCCCCCCACCTGTCTCCACCACCCCAGCCATCATAAATATTTTAAATGCCCACCCAGGTAATAGGGGAAAAAAGCAAAGAAATGTGTTTTTTTAAAAAACCTTTGTTATGTGTTATTTTTAACAATAAAAATGTCTAAAATTAAAGCTAAAAATATAGAAGGTAGATTATATAATTCTAATGCTTACTTACAAATTATTTTGCGGTTTCATCTTGTCCTCTCGTTTGTAACATATTCCTTTGTTTCTTCATTTTGGTCCTCTCGTTTGTAACATATTCCTTTGTTTCTTCATTTTGGTAGCCTCTCTTTACATTAGTTTCTATGCATTAGAAGAGACGACCACCTCTCCTAATCTTGAAGGACTTGTTTTGTGTGCGAGATAAAACTTGCCGTTTCATCTTTTCCTAGCTCTTGGTTGTCTCTCAACCTTTGTGATATCCAAGCAGCTTGTTATACTCTCAATAGCTCCTAGTGGTTGAGGGTGTGCCAGGAACAGTCAGGGTCCCAAAGGGCATTTCAGCCAGCACCTGGATGCAGGCTGATTAGAAGCCAGGCTCTTGGCGGTTGTTTAAGTATGCAAATACATACAATCCTGTGGGACCACCAGCATTAATCCCTCCTGGCCACCACAGCCAGGCGATATGGATGTGTCCCTTAGGTGGCACTTGGGAAAATCAGGGCTCCACAAGAGTGCATCGCGTCATTTCTGGGAGACTAAGGTGAGCTACATCCAGGCAGGGGGAAAGCACAAAGATGCGACCACGGGCAGAAAGAGCGCCCTAGGTGTGTGCCAGATCTGAGCCTACTCCTCAGGCAGGAGCTTGGAGACAAGCAAAGAGGCCTCTTTCACAGAAAGACTAGGGGTGCGTTTCAGTCTGCCAAGAACTGTCGCTTGGATTGTTATTGTCTCATGGGATCCAGGAATGAAAGGTCCCCTGGCCGTTATAGCTACACAATCAACAGGCATCTCCTACTTGGCAGTCGCAAATATCTGGGCACCAGGAGGGTGCAAAAACTCACTCCGGGAGACACTGGTGCTCTGGAGCAAGGCTGAGGGAGAAGAGAGACGGCACAGGCTGGCTGTAGCCAGGCAGAGAGGGTGCACCAAAATGGCACCTGCAGGAAAAACAAAAGCAAGGCAAAGAAGGCAGAGGAAGAGTGTGAAAAAGGCACCCACCAATCTCCATCCTCACAGAGGGTGCCAGCAGTCTCCTAGACATGTGTGTTAAATTAGATGCCTGCTGCCTCAGGCTGAAGCTTTACTATAAACAAATGAGCCTCTTTTGATTAAGGTTCTGACTGTAATCACTTGTCTGAGTGGGGTCCTGGGGTGGTTGAGTTAGATTGTGTGAGACCTCTAAGAGCAATTTTTCTGGTCCCTGAAGTCTTGTGGGTCTTAGGACTTGAGCTTTGTTGGTTTACAAAGCTAGATGTTTTGAGGGCTCATATTTCAGGTGGTGGTCTTAAAAGTTGGGCTGCCCAACATGGAGTTCAAACCCTTTGCTCCTCAGGCAAAAGCTCTGGATTTTGAGTACCCTTTTCATTCTGGGTCACATCCAAGGCCAGGTGTGAAGTTCATGGAGAGATACTGCCAAGCCTCTCCTATTTGATGTGGTTTTCTTCTAACTTGCTAGATCTGTACTTGTCCCTTAGCCAGCCTTCAGTTTTCTTTCAAAGAAAACTGTTCCATAGGATCTTTCTGCATTGCTGTCTTGAATCTTGAGACATTTTAAAATAAGAGAAATTAAGCAAATGGAGGAAAACAATATTTAAACAAATGGTAGAAACTACCATAGTATACCACAATTGGAGAAAAACTAGTCATACAGAAACTAGTCACTAAGAGTGGTAGAAAAATAATGGTGGTGAAAACTGAGAACAAGAGTAGTAAAGAATCCAAAAAGCTTCCAAAGAGGAAAAGAGCCACAAATGGACAAGAATCAAATTGATCTGTCACTTATTGACAACTCAGATGCACAAAGATGATAAACCAATTCCCTCAATGTTCTGAGGAAAAATAACTTTGAATCTGGATACAGCGCATATCACTAGTGTCATTCAAATTTGAATGAGAAATAAAATAGTCTCAGACATGCAAAACACAAAATATTCACTGTCCACCAGGATCAGGGAAGACACCTGAAACAATGACTGAACTCACCTCACTTAAAAAAAATATGATGAGAGAGCAAGTTAATGAATGAGTAAATAATGCTGACAGCTTCAGCCTTACACAATCTTAGCTGCACACAGTTCTCAGAGGAAGGTGGTTACAAAGATCCAGTTGTTTGGAGTGAAGTTTGTAGTACATTTCTACGTTAGCTTTGGAGCATTTTTTCCATTGCATTTATTTATTACAAGCTTTGTGTCCTCTGTGCAATTTACTACTGACTGTTTTGGCTATGATAGTCTCTGATCTGATTATTGTCCCCATTTGTTTTCTATCCTGTGAGAATTCCACTAAATTTCTCATATTGCTGATGTTGCTTTTTATATTTCCTATTACTTTTTAATTTATTTTTATCTTTTCATATTTTTTCCTGGATTTTGGCTGGGATGGGAAATAGATACACATGGTCAGTCCATCATTACATGCCCTATCCTAACTGCATATGGTAGAATCCTATGAAGAAATTTATTCAAAAATTATTTTTGAATAAATAAAGCTAATCCAACCTTATACAATATCTTCAATTTAAAGTTGAGCAAATTTTGGATATTAACCTCTTATGAAGTGTATTATTGGTGAATGTGTTCTCCCATGCAATGGGTTGTCTTTTCATTTTGTTTTTGTTTTCTTTCTTTTTAACAAATATATTTTATTGATTATGCTATTATAGTTGTCTCATTTCCTCTCCTTCATTCCCCCCACCTTGTACGCCTCCTCCCATTCATGTTTCCCCACTTTAGTTCATGTCCAGGTGTCATAAACCCTTTAGCTTCTACATTTCCCATACTATTCTTGCCCCGCCCCCTGTCTATAGACCTACCGTCTATGCTACTTATTCTCTGTACCTTCTCCCCCATCTCCTCCTCCCACTACCCTGTTGCTAACCCTCCATGTGATCTCCATTTCTTGGTTCTGTTCCTGTTCTAGTTGTTTGCTTAGTTTGCTTTTGCTTCAGGTGTGGTTGTTAATAACTGTGAGTTTGCTGTATTTTTACTGTTCATATTTTTTATCTTTTTTTCTTAGATAAGTCCTTTTAACATTTCATATAATAAGGGTTCATTGGTGATGAACTCCTTGAACTTGACCTTTTCTGAGAAGCACTTTATTTGCCTTTCCATCCTAAATGAAAGCTTTGCTAGGGAGAGCAATCTTGGATGTAGGTCCTCGTCTTTCATGACTTGGAATACTTCTTTTCAATCCCCTCTTGCCTGTAAGGTCTCTTTTGAGAAATCAGCTGACAATCTGATAGAAACTTCTTTGTAGTGCCCTTATCTCTCGCTGCTTCTAGGATTCTCTCCTTCATTTTAATCTTGGCTAATGTAATGATGATGTGCCTTAGTGTGATTCTCCTTGGGTCCACCTTCTTTGGGACTCTCTGAGCTTCCTAGACTTCCTGAAAGTCTATTTCCTTTGCCAGAATGGGGAAGTTCTCCTTTATTATCTGTTCAAATAAGTTTTCACTTGTTGCTCTTCCTTTTTGCCTTCTGGTACACCTATAATTTGGATGTTGGAATGTTTAAAGGTGTTCTGGAGGTTCCTAAGCCTCTCCTCATTTTTTTGAATTCTTGTTTCTTCACTGTTTTCTGTTTGGTTGTATCTTTCTTCCTTCTGGTTCATTCCATTGATTTGAATCCCAGTTTTCTTCCCATCACTATTGGTTCCCTATGCATTTTGCATCATTTCACTTAGTGTAGCCTTCATTTCTTCGTGTAATTTGTGACCAAAGTCAACCAATTCTGTGAGCATCCTGATCACCAGTGCTTTGAACTATGCATCTGGTAGGTTAGCTATCTCTTGGTCTCTGGGGCTTTGATCTGTTCTTTTGTTTGAGCCATTTTTTTGGCCTGGTCATGCCTGTTACGTATGGGAGACAGAGCCTTAGGCATTCACCAGGGCACTGCAACCCAGTTGCTGTGTTGTGAAGCTGCATGTGGGGGTGGGGTCAGAGAGCGAGCATTGGCGCTTGCTTCCTTCTCTCTCGGATTTCAGTCCCCTCTGCTGCTTTTCACAAGCAAATTGGGCCCTTTTGGTGCTGGTTCCAGGTGAGTGGGTTTGTGCACATTCTAGACCCCTGTGGGTCTCTCCAAGGAACTCTCCTGTGAGGCTGGTAGTCTCTCCTGGTACCTCAACCCCCACAGGCGTTTTCAATCAGTGCTTTGAGGCTTTATTTCCCAGCGCTGGGGCCCTGGGTTGCACAGTATGTCTTGCTGCCCAGTCTTTATTTGGTTTATCTGTGCTCGTGTCCATGGTTAACCAGCCACTTTGCATGCCTCACTGGGTCTTCTCATTACTACCCTACAACCAGGGTCTACCAGCCACCACCTTTGCACCTGGGGTCTTCCAAGCTCGGCCTGCCTCCCCGGGATTGCCAGCTCCCTCTTTTTCCTGCTGAGACACCTCTCTGCCCCTGTTACTGGTCTGGGTGAATGGTTGTCGGACTTCTGTACAGTCCAATTTTCTGTCAGTTCTGGTTGTTTTCTGTTTTTAAATTTTGTTGTCTTTAATTTTGGTTGTGCCAGGAGGCACATTGTGTCTACCTAAGCCTCCATCTTGGCTGGACTCATTTTGTTGATGGCATCCTTTGCTGTGCAAAACTTTTTAGTTCAATGCAATCCCATTTGTTTATTTATCTATCTATCTATCTTTCTATTTATTTATTTATTTGTTTGTTTGTTTGTTTCCTTTGCCCAAGGAGTTCTGTCAGAAAAAATACACTGAAAGAAATGTCCAAGATTTTACTGCCAATATTTTATTCTAGGATTTTTATTTGAGTCTTTAGTCCATTTTTAGTTTATTCTTATATATGGTGTAAGAAGGTGGTCTAGTTTCATTTTTTTGCATGTATCTATTCAATTTTCCCAACACCATTTATTGAATAGACTCTTTCCCTATTGTGTGTTCTTGCCTCCTTTGTCAAACAATTGACCATGGAAACATGGATTTATTTCTTTACTTTCTATTCTGTTCCATTGATCTGTTTATTTTTAGGTCAGTACCATGTTGTTTTGATTACTATGGCCTTGTAGTATATTTTGATATAAGGTAGTATGATTCTTTCAAGTTTGTTCTTTCTCAATATTGCTGTGGCTATCTAAAATTTATCAAGAATTTGTATATGAGTCTTGTCATAACCCTCAAAAGAACTTATACATGGATAGACCTGAAGAGTATTATACTAAGTGAAATTAGCCAGTCAGAGAAAGACAAATACCATACAATTTCACTTATATGTGGAATCTAATGAAAAAAATAAACTAACAAAATAGAAATAAACTCATATATACAGAGAACAGCTTCACAACTATCAGAGGAGAGGAAGTTGGGGGCTGGGTGAAAAAAAAGTGAAGGGATTAAGCAAAGTGAAACAAAATAAACATCCTATAGACAACAATAGGGTGATTACCACTGAAAGGGGGATGGTTGTGGGAAGGTAGAAGAGGGTAAAGGGAGGACAAGTGGTGGTGGAAGGAGACTTGACTTGGGGTGGTAAACACACACACACAAAATAACTTATACAACTCAATTCTAAAAATAGCAAAAAATCCAATTAAAAATGGGCAAAGGGCCGAAATAGACACTTTTCCAAAGAGGACATGCAGATGGCCAATGGACATATGAAAAGATGTTCAACACCACTAAGCATCAGAGAAATGCAAATTGAAACCACAATGGGATATCACTCATACCTGTCAGAATGGCTATCGAAGTATATTGACAAATAACAAGGGCAGCCAAGCCATGAAGAAAAGGAAACACTTGTGCAGTGTTCATGAGAATGCAGATTGGTGCAGCCACTATGGAAAACAGTATGGAGGTTTCTCAAAAAATTAAAAGTGGAACTGCCTCATGACCCAGCAATTCCACTTCTGGATATATATGTGAAGAAACCCAAAACACAAATAAGAAAAAAAATGCACATCTACATTTATTACAGCACTACTTACAATACTCAAGCTGTGGAAGCAACCCAAGTGTCTATGAATTGATGAGTGTATAAAAAAGCTATGGTAAATATGTACAATAGAATATTACTCAGACATAAAAAGAGAAATCTTACCATTTGCAACAGCATGGGTGAACCTACAGAATATTATGTTAAGTAAAATAAATTAGCCAGAGAAAGACAAATGCCATATGATTTCCCTTATGTGTGGAATCTATTGTAATTAACAGTATAACAAAACAGAAATAGACTCATAGATACAGAGAACAGACTGATGGTTGCCAGAGGGGAGGAGCTTGGGGATCTGGATGAAAAAGGGGAAGGGATTGAGAAGTACAGATTGGTAGTTACAAAAATAGTCATGCAGATGTACAGTACAGCATAAGGAATATAGTTAACAATATTATAATAATTGTTTACAGTGCCAGTTGGGTATTGTAAAAAGCAGAAGGAAAACTTTGTATAGTATATAATTATCTAACCACTATGTCGTACATCTGAAACTAATACAAAATAATCTGAATGTAAACTATAATTGAAAAAAATTAAATTGATTAAAAAATAAAAGATAAATAAATAAAGTTGAGGAAGTTGAAAGCCAAGGTAGAGAGATGGTTTGCCCTGGTAAATGCAGTAAGTTGAAACAATCAATATAAAATTTAGTTCTATAAAGTTCTGGTGTCAAATTTGACACGGTATATGCTGGATATCTGGTTAAATTAATACTATATATTTAAATGGTTCACACAAATTGTTTGCAGTATTAAATATATAATTATAAATAAAGTGTCAAATATTAAGAAAGCGTGTGTGAATTTTTTACAAGTATAAAAATTTTACTATTTATAATTGTTTTCAGAGTGTTTCTGACTTATCTCTATACTTTGGTTGCTAAGGCATAGAATTCTATATAAAGAAATAACTAAATTATGAAAAACATGACTTGTCTATTTTGCCAAATCTCTTGAATATAAAATTAAATCTACTGCAGCCCATTCTATAATTCCTTACTAATCTCATGGTTGACAGTGATTACAATGAGCCTTTATTAGTCACTTAAAGTTCTGGTCTAGAACAGTGTTAGTGCGTGAGAGGTATCTGCAAACCATTTTAAAGATGAAGAGACTGAGTTCTCTACACATAAAAATTTTGTGCAAAACAATGGAGATGTCAATGGACAAGGGCAGATTCAGGGGCCTGGGTTGTGGTCCATAAGCTACATTTCCTCTGTGCTGAGTTAGTAGGGCTGATAAATGTTTATTAATAGACATCTCTGGAAAGGCAGAGATAAAAAAACTAACCAAACAAAAATCTCCTGCATTGCATTTTTAGTTCAGTCTGTACTGTAAATATCCCTCCCATGCTTGATGTTATGCTACCAGTTGAGGTCAGTGAGAGAGGTGCCGTGGCATACCTTCATACAGAGTTTCCACCATGCAGATATAATAGATATGAATGACCTCAAGCACATCAGTCAAAGTAAAATGTATCAAAAATAATTAGAAAATTAATGAGTTTTAAGTATTTATTACCTTTGTTTTTAATATAAATTATTTAATTATAAGTTTCTTCAAATTACTTTTTAAATTAATTTTATGGGGGTGACATTGGTTAATGAAATTATTTACATAGGTTTCAAGTCTACAATACCATGATACATCACCTGTATATTGCATTGTGTGCTTACCACCCAAAGTCACATTTCCTTCTGTTACTCTGACTGCACCCCCTTTTCCCTTCACAAATCTTCCAATCCTCTTTTCCTACAGTAACCACCATACTGTTGTCCATGTGTCTGAGTTTTTGTTTGTCTTGTTTGTTCATTTGTTGCTTCTAGTTTTATATCCTATATATGAATGAAATAGTATGTTTCTTGACTTATTCTGACTTATTTCACTTAGCATAATATTCTCAAGATCCATCTATGTTGTTGCAAATAGCAATATTTTAACTTTTCTATGGCTAAGTAATATTCTATTGTATATGAGGTCTGTTCAGAAGGTATCCAGCTGTATAATAGGAAGAGACATTTATTGAATAAGATACAAGATATAAGAAACATTGTACAAAGCACAATGACACCTTGGTCCCCTTCAAAATAGACACCTTGGGATCTCACACAGTTCTCCCAAATGCCATTAGCTGCCCTATCATATTTTTCCAAATCTCATCAATGGTCTGAAATCTCTTCTCTTTGAAAAGTGATTTTAGCTTTTGGAAAAACCAGAAATCACAGGGCACCAAATTTGGGCTGTAGGGGCACTAACTCACCTAGGTGATTTGATGTTTTGCCAAAAACCGCTGCAGGACATGTGACTCACAAGTGGGTGCATTTTCATGATGAAATTGCCAATCACCAGTTGCACATGGCTGTGGCCTTCTGAAACATCCAAATAGATTCTGCAGAGGAATGTTCAAGCTTAACACAAAATATGATGCAGATTTGTTGCTCTATTCGCTCAGTCATTCTGAATGCAAGGGCCACATAGTACACATGTTCACTCAACTGCGTCTACTGCTCCCACTGACTACTACAGTGTAGTAGTCATTGTTCATACACATGCATTTTAGTCCACTCTCCTTAGCTGCTAGTTTACATTAATGTCATGCAAACTATTTTGGTTATATTAACAGTGGCTGGACTTTTTCTGGACAGGTATACTACATTTTCTTTATCCATTTATCTAGGGGAGGACACTTTAGTGTTTCCATGTCTTGGCCCATGGATAATGTTGCAATGAACATAGGGGTCCATATATCTTTGGAAATAAATGTTTTCAATTTTTTCAGGTAGATACACAAAAGAGGGGTTGCTGGGTCATATGGTAACTATATTCTTAATGTTTTGAAGAACATTCATACTATTTTTCATAATGCTTGTACCAGCTTACATTTCACCATCAGTGAATGAGAGTTCCTTTTTCTCCAACCTTGTATTCTTTACCTCTCTAAAATTTGTACTCAAAATGGATCAAAGACCTAAAATAAGACCTTAAACCATGAATCACATAGAAGAAAATGTAGGCACTAAACTTATGGGCCTTGGTCTCTGAGAGGATTGTATAAATTTGACCCCAAAGGGAAGGGAAATAAAAGCAAACATAAGTGAATGAGATGATATGAAACAAAAAACCTTCTGCACAGAAAGAAAAAAAACTGCCAACAAAACATAAAGGCAACAAACCAAACAGAAGAAGATATTTGAAAACAACAGCTATGAAGCTATGATAAGGGATTAATATCCAATATATATAAAGAACTCATATAACTTAATAACAAAAGCAAACAAACAAACGATTTAATTCAAAAATAGGCAGAGGACCTGAATTGACGCTTCTTCCAAGAATACATACAAATGGCCAACAGATGTATGGAAAGATGTTAAGCTTTGCTAGCTATTAGGGAAATGCAAATCAAAACTACAATTAGATACCTCCTCACTCATTAGAATGGTCATTGTCAACAAGATAGTTCAGTTTTTAATAATGGCTATATTTAACAAGGTCCCAAAACTTCTAAGAATTTAAGTCATCTCTTGTAAGTTGGTATAAGTCAATTCTGCTGTACTGCAGGTACATCATGAGTGTTTTTGCTCTACCTATATTTTGGGGGATCAAAAACACTCTTAGCTGTAAAATACCTTTGCTTGTCAACATAATTGCATAATCTGTTGCTTTTTGTGGGGGAGAGTTTCCTGTTTACTTTAGAATTTTCTTGTTTTGACGTATGATGAGTTACTTTGCGAATTCCTTAAAAAGAAGACCATAGTCCATTGTAGTGCATTGCACAGTATAGTGAGATAATGATATTGAAGTGTTACATATCATCACATATATACATGTGCACACATATATGGAAAGGGCACCTCTATTTACCTACATGTGCATATTCATATTTAGACATAGAAAACAATAAATTTGGGGAAATAAGTTAAAATAAAAATAATAGTTCTATAAAGAGTATTGTTAGAAAGGACTAGAAGGCTTTGTATTTAAGATACTGTATTCATTAGTATTAACTAAAGGGTAAGATCTAATTCACTCTAAGTTAAATCTGACTCCTCATTCATGGAAAGTTTAGCAGTGACAATAAACAAAAGATGATCTCTGAAGCCTCTGCTAAGAACATTTCTCTTTCATACACAGAATGCAAGACAAGGTCATGGATTGTGTTTTATAAACATCATTTTCTATTATATATGGCTTCTACATTTTTGCCTTGAGATGCTTTCATTCATGCTACCACTTATCACTCATCTCTCTGTACTTTCTGTAGAATACTTTACTTTACTATTGAATAGTTCAAGACAAATGACTGCTTTACTAGAAAGTAAATAAGACTCTTGAATTTTTCTTATATTGAAAAAATTGTTATACAGTTCAAAGCTATTATATACCTATTAAGGTAACTGACATTGTACTATTAGAAAAAAACCTCTAGCTCCAAATTTCTATTAATAATAATAAATGCTTAAATTATTTGATGATGTGTACATTTCAAGGCTATTATGTAAGACTGATAAAGTGCCTAATGCAATTGCCATACTAAACAACTGACAAGTTTAAAACTATAATTTTAACTCACTTTTGGGTTTTTATGTTTCATCATAAAAAATAGTAAATTTATTGTATTTATTTGAATTCTGGTTGAGTTTTACATTATGGGAAAAAAGAAACCTAAACATCAAGCGGTTATCTTCATTTCACTATGTAATCTACAAGTCCTTTTCTACAAGGAAAAAATAACTTTCAAAAAAATTGATTTGGGTTAAGTCAGATGAATGCATGCCTCTGAAATAGTATATTCTCCATCACCAGAGGGGCATGCAAGTGTAACTTGGATGACTACACATTAATTCTATAGCTGAGGAGATTCAAGCATTGGGTGAGGAGGAAACAAGGGGTAAAGAAGGTGGGTGACCTAAGTTATCATTAATATCTCTTATCTGTTTGATAACTGGAACTGCCTCCTCTTCTTCTGACTTCACACAATAAAGCAGTTTAATTATTCAGTACCTGTCTCTCAAACAAAGAGCTTGATGCAGGGAAAACTCAGAGGACCAGCAGTTGGAATATCTGAGCTGTCCCAACTATTACAAACTCTGTGATGCTGAGATGCTAGTAAGCTTCAGTGTCCTCTATATCAACAAAGGACTAATCTTGTGATCTCTAAGTTTGCTAGGAGATCTAGAAGTACATGATATATAGTACCTGCTCTCTATCTCAATTACCTCCATGATATAAGATGGGTATAAGAAAGTATTTCTCAAATCCACTCTCACCTCTTACAATCAAAACACACATAAAGAAAAGTGTTCCCTGTGTGAACTTCATTTGCTGATTTTTGGGTTGAAGTTTAAAATCTATGTTTATTGAGTTCATGTACTAGCCAATTTGAGTACTAGCATCACACTCCTGGAGAGGATTGCCAAGAAAAGCTTAAAACCAAGGATGCCCTGCTAATTTGTTTCCCAAGGTATTAGAAATGTAGTTGCAAGGATAACGTTTTGTGAATTGTGCTATCCATCCTTTCTATTTTGCTGATGTCACACTGAGGTGTCAATTAAAGATGATATGTGCAAATCATTTAAAGCCCTAAAGAGAAAAAAGAAAAGGTTACAAAATATAAGGTCATGACCAGGCAATTAAGGAAGCAATAAATGGAAATTATAAATGGCAGGCAAACCAAGCCCATAAGAAATGGTATGAGTTTTAAATCTCAGAGACTCTCTTTTTTTTTTTGTTAAGGTTGGCTGCCTATATGCTGGCCTTCATTCATAGCATGCCATAAATTAAGCAATGTCTTTTAGAAACACAAGGATCAGATTATTTGTGA
Organism: Artibeus jamaicensis; assembly: GCF_021234435.1. Lineage (NCBI taxonomy): Eukaryota > Metazoa > Chordata > Mammalia > Chiroptera > Phyllostomidae > Artibeus > Artibeus jamaicensis. Next base: position 34,692,834 of record NW_026522030.1, on the reverse strand, counting down.
GCTTCACATCATTTCATTTTAGTGTTGATAAAATTTATTAGCCTGGAAGTAACATTTTAAAAAATGTTTTATTATTAAAAAAATAAGAGACTGCTGTTTATAGACTTTTTCAAGAATCAAGCATATTGTATACAAAATACATAATAAATGCAAATGTATACTTTTTAAACAGTCAATTATATACTCATATAGTACAGTATAATTTTTGAGCTATATTATTATTAATACCAAAACTCAGCACAATCATATACTTAAAGGAATAAAATCAATATAAATTCTTGTTATTTCGAAGAGTAACCTTGTCTAGCTTTACATTCTGAAAATCCCAAATATTTTAATATTTACTTATTATATCGTCTTTCTCTCCTGATGTCTACATATGAAGAAGAGACATAGGTGAAAAGTATCAGGTAAGCTATTTTTAGAAGGGAGAGGAAAATCAGAATGTAGATGATCATTCGACTGCTGCTGAGTTTTACACTGCCATTAGGAGCTTAATGTAGTATTTACCAGGGTAAAACCAGATGATCCTGACAATGTCATGATTTCACTCTGAGGACTTTCTTGCTAGAGCTCTTATTTTCTGCCCCAGACACAGTATGATACCTGGAGGGGTTCAGAGCATCAGAGCAGCATTGAAGTTCATATTGACTGTTAACAGACCAGTGTGGTAGTGGTGGTGACCTGCAAATCTTGAAAGGGGAAAGCAGTTTTCCTTCATCGCAGTTTGTCAAGCAAGTCAGACCTTCAAAGCAGGTAACACCTAAAGGAACAGCGTTTAATAGTGAATGTGTTGAAGGCTCTTTTGTTTTTGTGAGTTCTAAGTGTGCTATAACTTTTTTTCTCCTGCCTGGAACATGCTTCCTACCGTTCTTCACAGGTCGTCCTTCTGATCCCAATTTCTGTGTCACTTTGGGTAACTCCTCTGACACTGTAGCCTAAGATGACTGATCTTTCTCCTATAGACTCTCAGGGCACCCCGTTCTTCCCTGCCCTGTTGCTTATAACACTCCATTCTATTGTATGTCTACTTTTCCATTTCCTAACTAGACTCATATTTTCAAAACAGCATGGGCCCAGTCTTTATCTCCTGCACTTGGTAAAATGCCTGGTTTATTGCAGGCATAGTGCAAATATTTCTCCCCCAGTCCCAAATAAATAGCTGAGAATTCCTATTTGTTAGGACTTGTAGGATGTTTTGGATGCTCTGATCTCCTATAAATAATTAGGGCTGCTACCTTGGAAAAGAACAAGGATTACTATTAATGTAACCTGATTTTAAATTCTAGGTTTAGAACTTGGCAAAGGCAAGTGATGACAAAGTTAAATTATAGTTGTGTACACATTACAGTTTGAGTGAGACACTAAACATGTGCATATCTTCATCAGGGACTATTTGGGGGGGAAAGGTGAGAGGTGGTGGGCAAGTTTTCTGGCTAAAGCCAACAGTTGAGTTGAGCTGGTTCCAGGAACTCCCTTCCATGAACAGCTTAAATGTTTGTTATAACTCAGGGGTTTAGGAAGATGCAAAGGGATAGTTGACATGAATTAAATGTACAATATGGGATAAGATATGCAAAATATAATAAAAATTGAAATTAAGTATAAAAATGATTATAGCACCAAAATTGAATTATATAATTTGATTATGGTTTTAACTTTCTTACTATAATTCTGGGGGCAAATCAGTTATAAAGAAGATCAATGAGGATCACTGAAGAAAGCAATGATTAATTCAAAGTAATTCATCTCTATTTTTTAAAGAATCTGTGAAGTAGCCCTGGTTGGTGTAGTTCAGTGGATTGAGCTCTGGCTTGCAAAGCAAGAGGTAGCTGCTTGGATTCCCAGTCAGGCCATACGACTGGGTTTCGGGCCAGGTCTCCAGTAGGGGGCATGTGAGAGGTAACCACCCATGGATGTTTCTCTCTCCTTTTTCCTTCCCTTCTAAAAATGAATAAATAAAGTCTTAAAAAAATTAATTTATGAAACAGTGTGAAGTTAGTGCTATTTATACAATTGTTTATACTGCTTTTAGGGCATACTGCTGTGGTCGCTTTGGTTAGGATCTGGAATGGTGAATTGCTGACTTTATTACTGATGTTCAATTTTATAAACCCCTTTTACCCTGAAAGGACACTCAGGAATTAACTTTCATCATATGTTAGAAATGAAAAGTGCTGAGAAATTTTTGTTGGCCTATAATGTAAAATACACACTAAATAATTTCCCAAAGTATTTACAATTTATTCTAAAATCTTTTAAAATAATTTTTTCAGAAAATTTCTGCCCACCACAGTAACTAGGTATGACCATTTGATATCAATTGACAGAGATTAAAATGGGCCTTTGCAAAGAGTCCTCTAAATTTGCTTTAAGAAATTTGAGACTTCCCTCTGGCTGTTAAACACAACTAAAAAGAAGTCTGATTTTGTCTGTTTTGCCTTTAACTCCACTGAGTGAATGAAGTTGGGTGAGATGCTTGGGGTGTTTCACTCACTTCTATAGTCTTGAATGTCTTTGCTGAGATTGAGGAACTCTGAAGGGCCTGCTTTAACCCTGAGGTAAATGAAAAGTCAGTGGTGTGTAATGGAAATCAAGAAAAACAGGATCAGTCTGGTATGTCACTTGCTATTTGAGTGACTTTATACAAGTCACTTAACCACTCTGAGCTTCATTTTTTCCCTTTGCAAAATGGGTTTAAAACAGCTGCTCTGTTGCATGATGAAATGCCATACATATTAGAGTGCTTGATAAGTTGCAAGCAGGATGCACACTAAAGGCTGATTACTGTCATTGTTATAATGAAAAATTAGAAAATTGGCATAGGAACAGAAGAAGAGAAAAATATCAAGGAGGCAGGATACAATGAGCCTGAGAAACATGGTAAATGGACAACTGGAAGAATAACTGAATGGCAATTTCAAAGTGTTCACCATGAGGGCTGGCTCACATCTTGGCCTACCTCAGATCCACAGTTGCCTGGGCAGTGACCAGTGGCATTCACCAAACTGAAAAGTGGGGAATAAAATATGGAGAATTTCCAGGCTCCTATGGCCACCATCTGAAGCTCTGAATCAGACAGCCTCTGCAATATGGCTTAAGAACAAGAAAAACAAAACAAAAACAGATGTGCCCCTGTTGAATATAACAAAATCCCTGGGCATAATTCAAGGTGTAAGATTTTTGACTCAGATCTGGTTGAACAATCCTGAACAAATTATGTAATCTTATTAAGTAACAATTTACTCAATTATAAAAGGAGTCTGACATGCATATTTTACAGAACTGATGGGGAATTAATGATGGACCTAGCTTTCAACACAGCCTTAGCATAGCAAATCCTCTCAGTTTCGTGCTTGCTCGCCATCACAAAGACCTGTTGTTTTTCTCATGACCCTCTCCTGCTTGTGCCCTTATGTCGTCATCCTTCATCTGTTCTCTCTCATTGTAGAATCCTGAATCTTATCCCCTGTTCCTCTCTTTCTGGTGAGTTTTACATTAATAGATCTTACAAATAGCTCAGCTCCTCTAAAACTTAATTTCCTTTTTTAGTAGTCAATAGGAGACCTCAAAGAGCCAATGAAGCTTCCAACCTCATACTTGCTAAATGCCATTTCCACAAAAAAATTCTAAACTCCAATTTAAAGATTCATAAACTCTTTATGTACCCACCCATGCACTCCCAGACTCAGAATCCAAGTTTTCATTTGCTGTAAAATAGTTGCTTAAAAGTAAACTGTGTGCCTCTCTTCCCCAAGCTCTTTCAAACTACAAAGTGCTATTTGTAGAAATGCATTTTCCCAAATCAAGAATGTCTAGCTTCTTGCCCATTAAAATGTTTCACTCTTTTCCACAGACATGTATTGCAAAGGGAAAAATCAATTGTGTTAACATTGATCTTTAGTCTTTATCCATCAAAATCTTGAATCTTTTAGTCCTGTATGCTAAAGACAGAATTATTGAATAACAATTATGTACAAACATATACATAATGCTGAGAGGCTATGATAGATAAAGAAATAATGATCTATATCTATTAGAGAGAAATTTCTGGATGGAGGGATCAATTTCTTAATACAGCACTCTGGAACTTGTGATTTACAGTGGGATGATGGATTATTAATTCATCCAGTGTGACTTTTACCACCAGAGAATGGCCAACGCTATTGCTGCAGAGGAAAGAAAGTCACATACCTGCATCTCGTATGCCCCATGCCCATTAATTATTAAGTTGCATTTTCATAATATTTTATAGAGCCAAGATCATGTATTTCTTCATTCTCTTGATCATCATTTTTGTTTATTTAATAATTATGTGTTGAGGTTCTTCTGTGACAAGTGCTTTAAGAGATAGTACTGTCCTTAGACACAAGAAGAAGGGGACCCTTTTCTAGTACATACAGGAGTAAGGAGTCTGTGGGGCCAAGGATATGTGCCTCTCAATTCTAGATCATAATCTGAGCATCCGGAAGCCTCATTTCCCTGTCCAAACAACTTTGAGCCATTTTCAGGCTCAAATAATCACTTTGTTCTTCTTTGGCCTTGAAAGGGCAATAGTGTGTCTACCTTTAGGCCTGAAGGGTAGCCAAATCTCAGCTGTTGGGAGGGGTAGTTACTGTGAAAAACTTGAGTGTGTATTTTGGGGTCTCCACAGTCCCCACACATGCAGACAAGGTAATCAAAAACAAAGGCTTGGATTGAAAAGGGAAGGGAAACAGACTGCAATAAAAAGCCTCCATCTGTATACTTTTTCCAAGTCCTACCTGCAGTAGGCACAGGCCGGGTTAGAGATGCTACTAATACACAGATTGGTAAAAAACACTTTTCTATGTTAATATATTATGACATGAAAGAAATCTTATGTCGGAAGAATGTTATATAAGCGAGCCAAAAATGGTCTCTATATTGGTCCTATGTTATTTATTGCTTCAACATGGCTCAGACCTGCTAGCTCAAAAGCCTGCTAGAGCCAAACTCAAATTTTTACACATCCAAGTGTCTTAAATATAGTTTCCAAAAACAGATGTGTAGCCACCTGCCTGCTTTGCATACCCCTGGAAACTGAACCCAACAGCTGATTGTCACAGATAAAACCCTGGCCCATTTAAAAGAAGAAAATAAGAAAGGAAGGAAGGAAGGAAGCAAGAGAGAGAGAGAAATAAAAAGAAACCCAGCTGCCATTTGAAATTCTCCTGATCCAGAGATCCCCCACTGGGCCACTGAGTGACATCACCTAGAAAGGTGATTGCTCTCTCTGATCTCCGTCTCCCAGAAGAATGGCTTCTCCTGTCCTTCCCTCTGCATGGTGGCCCCAGTGCCATGTCCTGTGGAAGCTCTCCTGCTGTGAGAGACTTTTCCTGCATTCAAACCTGCCAGGGTTAAACAAATAAAGCTTGTGTGTGTTACAGCTACCTCATGGTCACACCATCATCTCTTTTTCTTTTAACAGTCCTAAAATTCTCAAACTCATGTCCTTCAAGAAAAGTTTCCTCTTCTTCTTTTTTTTTTTTTGTTTAAACAGTGGTTGAAAAACTATGACTAAGTCTGGCACAGTGCTTGTTTTGTACAAAATGAAATCCAAGATTCATTTTTATGCTTTAAATACTTGAAAGGTATTAAAATAAGAATAGTCCGTGACCTGTGAAAACTAATTTAAATCGCACTGTTTGTAAATAAAGTTTTATTGGAAAACAGCCACACTCATTGATTTACATAATTGTCTGTGACTGTTTTCACACTATAATGGCAGAGTTGAGTAGCTGTGAGAGAGAGAACATAAGTCCTGCAATGCCTAGAGTATTTTATCTTGCCTTTTGCGGGGAAAAAAAAGTTTACTGAACTCAAGTAAAACAAGGTGGTTTGTGGGTTACCACTCCTTTGTTACCTGACACATGTAATTTCTACGGTAAATAGGAACTACACTGCACATCTTTGTGTACATTTTTCTTAAGAGACATAAAGTGCCATCTAAAAAATCTTAAGGAAAAGTAGTGTGTAAACTTCAATTTGATTAAAATTTGTTAATCTTTCTTAAAGCCTGCCATAAAAAAGCCTAAAAGCAAGCCTTGACAAAATCACAGTGATCTGCCAGTAATTTCACCATCTGCCAGACACAATTCAACACCGAGGAAAAGAGCATAATGCAAATCTATAATGTATAATTCATGATGTCTCACATAAAGTAAGAAAATATATTAGACATGTGAGAAGCAAGAAAATAGGATATATATTCAAGAGAATACAATTGTCAACAGGAAACCACTGGTGGACCAAGTTTTGGGATTAACAGAAAAAAACATTAAAAATATGTTAAATGGTCTGGTAATAATGATATAAATGCTAGGGTAATTTAAGCAGGAAAATAAAACCCCTATGGAAGAAACATATGACTATTCTAGAATTGAAATACTTGTATAATGAGAATGGTTTTCGAGACATTGATGTAACCTGGCAGCCAAGGAGAATGGACTGGAATGCACATGCATGAACAGTGATGACTTCACTGTATTAGTCAGTGTGGTTAATAAACACTGTTGAGTGAGCATGTGTACTGTGTGGCTGTCATATTCAAAATGAGTGAGTAGAGCAAAGAATCTACATCAAATTTTGTGTTAAACTTGAACATTTTTCCATGGAAATGATTCAGATTGTTCAGAAGACTTTTGGGGGCAATGTAATGAGTGGGGCATACATTTGCAGTACAAATAAAAGTGTGGCACGAGGTTGCGAGAATATTTTAACATATTCTCAAAGGTTGTTGAGAATATGTTAAAAGTGATCCATATTCTGGAAGGCCTGCAACAAGCAGAACACTTGACACTGTTGAATGTGTACAGGCCACAACCAACAAAGACTGGTCACTGACCGTGCAAGAACTAGAAGCTGATCTGGGGATTCAGAAAATTACTGTGTCCAAGATTTTGATGCAGGATCTTGGCATGAGATGTGTCATGGCAAAAAAGTTCCATGGCTTCTGCTACCAGAGCAGAAGGAGCATTGTTACTGCAGTTACTGATGATTTCATTCAAACCATGACCAATGGACCAGATTTCTAGTCTAAAGGTCTAGTCATTGGTCAAACCTTGACCAATGGACAAGAAGGTCATAACCAGAGACAAACTGTGGCTCTATGGCTATGATCCAGAAACAAAGGCCCAGTAGTCCCAATGGAAGTCGCCTGGTTCTGCATGCCAAAGGAGGCATGGCAAAGCTGCAGCAAGACCAAGAGCATGTTAGCTGTGTTCTTAATTGGGAAGGAGTTGTCCATTACAAGCATGCTCCTTCAGGCCAAACAATAAGTTCGAGAACTACCTCAGTGTTCTTCATCAGTGGAGAGATACAATATGACAAAAATGGCCACAGGTGTGGGCAACTGATGATTAGAGCTTCATGCATCTTGTCTTGTGCAGAGTTTTTTTGTGTCACATCAAATCATTCAGGGGACTCAGTTTCCTTACAGCCCCATTTTCTAGCCCTATGAATTCTGGCTTTTCCCAAACCTAAAACCACTTTTAAAAGGGAAGAGATTTCAGACTGTCAATGACATTTGGAAAATACCATGGGGAAGCCGATGGCGATTCCGATGAAGGTTTTTGCAGAGTGTTTTCAACAGTGGAAGAGATGCTGGGAGAACTTTGTGAGGTCCCGAGGTGTCTACTCTGAAGGGGACTGAGGTGTCCTTGTCCTATGTACAATGTTTCTTGTGTTTTCTCTAATAAATGTCTCTATTTTTCATTGAAGTGCTTAGTCACAGACAAGTCAGCAGAATAACTGATTGTGAACTCACAAAAGGGGAACATAGCTTATTCAAGTTGAAGTATAGAGTGAAAATTAAAACAAATTAAAATTAGAAAAGAAGCCTGTGACATGCAAGAAAATATCAAATGGTTAAAAATACAAGGAATTGGAGTACCAGAAAGAGAATGCAGAGGGACTGCGCCCAAGAAATGTGTGAAGGAACAATGGCTCTATTTTTTTTTTTTTTTCACTAAAATAGGAGAAAGATTTCCCTGGCTGCTGTGACTCAGTGGTTGAGTGCCAGCCTGTGAACCAAAGGGTTGCTGGTTCAATTCCCAGCATAGGGTACATGCCTGCTTTGAGGGCCAGGCCCCCAGTGTGAAGGGCACGTGAGAGGAAATCACACAGTGATGTTTCTCTCCCTCTTTTTCTCTCTCCTTCCCCCTCTCTAAGAAATAAATAACTAAAATATTAAATAAATAAATAATATAAGAGAGAGACAACAATGTAAGGATCCACAAGACTCAACAAAACTTGAGCCAGGTAAGTAAAATGAATCCTATACCTCAACATATCATAGCCAATCTAATGACAAAGAGAATTTTTTAAAAGAAATAAACATCAGAGCGATAAGAAGAAACAAAGGCTCATTCTGTTGAGGAGAAAATAATTAGAATGCTAGCTGATATCTTACCAGAAAAAAAGTTAGAACACCAAGACAATGCACTGTTGTAATTAAAGTACTAAAAGAAAAAGAGGTAAACCCAGAATTATATACTGAGTGAAAATATGCTTCAATAATAAAGATGAAATAAAGACATTTTAAAAAACTGTGAAAAACTAAGGACAATATGGCAACAATATCTAGAGTAATCTATTAAAATTAATAAAGGTATACAGCTAAAATATTATTAGCAATATAAAAATTTTATAAAAAGCATTTGATTAATTCAAAAGGAAAAGAAAAAGTCCATATACAAAAAAGAACAGAAATCAATAACAATCTTACTAATAAACCAAACCCTTTTTGGACTAACCCCTGAAATTAAATTAAATAAGACTATGTGAACAAGAAACTGAAACGTGAGCTGCTATTTATAAGAGAACAAATTATACCGTAATCGTGAGGAAGAAGTTGTAGCTGTTTTACTATAAAACAAAGTAGACTTCCAATGATAAGTGTTACTAAAGAAGGTGTTTCCTGGTGAAAAGGAGGATGATTTATCAAGAAGAAATAACAATCTAGATTGTGTGCAACCAATAAATAGTTTCAAAGTACATAAAGCAAAACTTGGCGAAACTAAGAAGTAGATATTTCCAAAACCATAATTGGAGATTTCAGTGCTTCTTTTTTTTTAACCAAAAGAAATGTAAGGCAAAACATGAATAACAAAATAAAATATAATATGAACTGAAGCATTAATTACATTGACCAACTTCACATTTATATAACAATACACCCAATAAATTAAAATGTATATTATTTTAATGTACATATGGAATTTTTATCCAAATAAGCCATTTGTTGTATCATTAAAAAGCTTCAATAAACTCAAAGTAATTGCACTTATATATAGTAATACTTTAACAATAATAAATCTTTGCTAAGATTTAATAAAGAAAATAATACATAACTAAATATCCTATGGATAAAATAAAAATTCATAATGAATATTAGAAATATTTTAAAGTAAACATTAATAAAAACACAACATATCAAATTATGTTGGATGAAAATAAAATAGTGTGGAGAAAGATATAGAATCTAAATGCATATTTCACAAGAGGATATATTTAAAACCAGTGAACTTAGCATTCACCTCAAAAGAGCAAATTAAAGCCAAAATTGCAAAAGGAAAAGAAAATGAAAATATATTTATTTTGCTTTTTAGTATTATTGAGATATAATTGACATATGTCTGTTATCTTTTTATTGAGCATTTCTTTTTCTGTGTAAGCTTTTAGTTGATACAGTCCCACTTGTTTATTTTTGCTTCTTTTTGCCAGGAGGGACCTGTGCAGATGGGCAGAACTGCTAGTGGCACTGCAAACAGCAGTGTGGTCTGCCAAGATCTGAGCATTGGTTGTTTTAACCCCCATCCACTTCTGTCTCAATTTGCTCTCCAATAGTCAAGCCCTTCAGACTGTCTCTGTGATCTGTCTCTGTCACGTGTGACCCAAGATAGCCTCCTGGGACATGTCTGGCTATACTAGGGAAGCTGGGTGTCCCACTTGGTCTCTCTTTTGCCCACTAAGGAAAGCTCTATTCCAGCTGTGCTTTACCAGACGTAGCCTGAATTCACTCTTTAGTAATCTTGTAAGAAGTTCTTGATAGTTAACCTTTTTCTACCTTCCCCCACTTTTGGATTTAAAAATCATTCAATCTTGACTTTGTGTGTCTAGGAATGAGAAGTGTGTACAGAAGGATTATATTTGACTCACTCTGAAAATTTCTAGAGATTTGGAATATGTTAATTATTGCTACAGGAAAATAAAAATTAATGGATTAAAGAAGAGGTCTTATATCTCCAAATGCTGTAAATTAAGAATACCAGTGTTGAACACAAATAATGTTGTTTCAGAGATTAAACACAGAAAAAAGACTATAGCACCTGAAGATCAATCAAATCTAAATTTTAAAAAATAAAAATAATGAGATTAGCTTTTTAGTGAAAAGTAAACTTCTGAAAAAGTATTTTTAAAAATATAATAATATGTTAATAATATCCAAAGGGGTTTTCAAAAATAAAGAATATATACATACACATATATGTACTAAATAATGAGAAGATAATGAAACCCACAAAAACTCTGAAATAACTAGAATATTGACCTGCTTTCTCAAATCATTTTTAACAAAAGAAAAAACTATATAGCACAGGTAGGAAGTTGAAGCAATTAGCATGTAATGAAGATCTTGTTAAATACAAAGAAGATATGGTCCTTTTAGAAATCAACCATTTCTTTTCTGGCATATAATCCAGAAAATTGAAAAAAATTAAATATTAATTTTTGTGCCACATTTTCAATGAGCTTGCTTCCCAATAATCAGCACAACTTTGTCTATTTTCATAGGTAACTGAAGACTCTAAAAGAGAAAAACTATGAGCAAATAAGTCTCTTTTCTTGAAAGAAGAATAGTCATCCTCTCAACTCTTAAGGAAAATAAGGAGATGAATCCTAAGGTAAATATTGGAAGACATCCAGAGATTAAATGAATTATGAAAAGTAAGCAGTATACTTTTACAAAGAAAAAAAACACGCAAGACAAATTTAATTGCTTTTTTTCTTGTGGATCAAGTTATGAGATTAATAGATGAAAGCAGCAAAAGATGTGCTATATTTTAATTTCAGCATAGTGAATGGATAGCGTATCTTATAAAATTTTACTCAAAGAATTAGTTTAAATTAGCTTGGGTATGAACACTTTACATAGAGTAAAAATCACTTGAAGTACCACATAAAAGAGCTCATAATAAATGACAATTTTTCTAGGAGGGCAGAAGTATCTAGAGAACAGCTACAAGGGTTAGTGGTAGGTCCATTCCTTTTGAACAGGCTCATTAATGATGGGAAGATGAAGTAAACAGCATGCTAATTAAATTCACAGTCAGCCCTAAGTTGGAAAATAATGTACACGTTCCCCAAACTGGAAAAGCTATAATGTGCCTTGAGGAAGTTGGATGTATGCTCAAAACCTCATTTTGACTTTTCCAACTAGGAAATTCATTGGGAGAAAAATCATGAGCCACATGGGAGACTCAAGCAAGACTCAAAGCTCCTATTCAAGGAGCAACCAAAATTCAGAGGCCTCATTTTTGAGTCAGATATTACAAAGTCTAGCTGTTTTGGAAATGCATGGTCTACGTTATCCTTATGGTAAAAGCAAAGTTTAATATTTTTTGTGTTGTTGGTCTTTTAGAATACAGAGATTTGTTTTAGGCATCTCATTTCCAGGAAGAGGTTAAGACAAATATAAAGGTGGTCTAGAACACAATAACAGACATATTGACCAAGGGTTAGCAATGGAGAAACTCAACTAGGATGGTTTATTTAACATGTTATTTCTTTTTTTTAATTTAATCTTTATCATATTTATTTTCCATTACCATTTAGTCCTCTTATACCCCTCCCCCCAGCAATCACCACACTGCTGTCCACATCCATGAGTCCTCCTTCCGCTTTGTGTGCCTTAACCTGCCTACCTCCCCCTCCCCCTAGCTGTCATCCTGCTCCACATCTATTTCTATTGGAAGTTTGCTTCATTTGTTGATCAAACTCCACTGCTTTCAACTGACTAATTTTATGTCTAGCACCGTCTTTTAAGAAATATTGGCCAATTTATGAATAAAAGTGTCAGGATTACTTGCTATAGCAAAACTACTAGAGTAATTTAATGTCAAAAATTAATAATATTACATTACAAAAATAGTATAAAAGATAATTTTGCAATCATAGGAAGCATTTTTTGACATTGAAATGAAATATAAAATGAAAATAAAGACACCAATAAACAGGATGCAAAATTACACAAATAGTATCTTCCAATCTTATAGTGGTACATAGCCTGAGAAAACACATTGAGGAAGATTCACCAAAGCTTTTTGAAAAAGCTTTAGGTAGTTGTGTATGATTACTGGAAATTTTTATTTTCACAGTTGTCTAAATTTCCAAAGGCTATCTTTCTGTAATTTAATTATTAACATTTTACAATATATCAATGTAAAAGGCAAGAATGCAAATTATAAGATAGGATATGAAGTAAAGGGGAAAAAAGAAAGCATAAAGACTAATATATTATATTACCAAAGGAAGCCAAAATAACAGACTCCTCCCTCCCAAAGAGAAACATCGATGTGTGAGAGAAACATCCATTGGTCGCCTCTTGCACACCCCAGCAGGGGATCTGGCCTGTAACCCAGGCATGTGCACTGACTTGGAATTGAACCACTGACTTTTTTGCTTCATGGAAAAATGGCCAACCAACTGAGCTGCACTGGTCAGGGCTAGACTGATTTTTTAAAGTAAACTTGAAATTATTTTCACTTTACGCTAACCCAAACATTAGCTTGAATAAAAGTCAATTTCTTTGTTGATACAATGAATACTCACTGAGCCTATTTTTTGCTATTGCATACAATTTGATTTATTTTTTAAAAGTAAGATATTGTCTATGATTCATAAAAAGGCATTGTACTTAACGTGTGCAGAATACATTGCATGCAGCAAATTAAGGGTTTGAATCTGGAGATCAAAACTTCTTTGTACTTCTATGATCCTTTCTTTATCACGCTATACAAAACAGTGCTGCTCATCCACTGTACCACTTGGGGATGTTCACCTTGTTTTACCAAAGGGCATCTTGATCTTTCCTCCAGTCTGTCCAGCTCTCTTATAAGAAAGCCAGCAGGAACTTTACTGTTTCTAGACTAATGGCATAGGAAATAAAAATATTACAACTGCTACTCTGCATGTGGTAATCATTTTGAAAAACTGCAGTTTAGATACTCACATTGAGCTTTCATTGTAATCCACACTGTATTAAACAATAGGAATATCTTTAGAGCTCTATTAACTTTTCCACCAAAAGTACAGTGAAATAAAGGAAATGGCTTGATTTATTTTCTTATACTAAATGGTGTTGAGTATATAAAGTAGATGATTATTCTCATATTTAACATATTTATATTTAATAGATTTGACCTCAACTATCCTGAAGCTATTTACTTCTTCTAGATGTCTCCAGATTTCCGACATTTTACTATCATGATCTATTATTCACCCATTAGTCTCATTCAAGTAACAAGTAACAGTATGAAGCACTTGTTCAGTTCCTCAAATACTATGATCAAATAGTTTCAGAAAACTTCCAGTGTTCTCTTGCTGTAATGGCTCTTGAAGACCACCTAATAGTACCTGTACTTTATATTAGCTTCTTTGATATGTTATCATAGAGACTATTCATCTAGGCCTACAAAGCCTTTTTCTCTTATGTTTCCAATTGCTAAATCTATGTATATAAACTTTATAATAAATTGGTTTGGACTTTGGCAATGGTTGATATGTTGATATAAACCATACATAACTTCATATGATAGTTAAAACATCAAATGTTTTTTTTTAATTCTACTCATTTAAATACAAAGTAAAATTAATGTAATCTAATAACTTATTTTAATGAAGATTTGAAATGACATGTTTATTTAAAGTTCTTTATAGCTTTGGAAAAGGAATTTTTAAAAAGTGATAGCACTTCACACTGAAAAATTAAACTCATTTTTAAAAGTTAAATATTAGAAGTATAAGTGAATGAAGTAAAGTAAAACCATTCATATTTTTGAGCCAAAAGAAAAATGAGTATATATAATAAAATTTTGCTTTACATACTGGTAACTAAAGGTTAGGACAGACATAAGTATTACTTTTAGCTTTTATTAATGAATAATTATCATGGAAATTTTAGAATATAAATAAAATGCCCACATTCAATGCAGTAAATAGATATAATCATACAAAAACTGGTATTACTTGAATTCCAAATCTATGTCTGATAATTACAATAGAACAAAATGTTTCTTTTCTTAAAATAGAGAGGACTTCCTAAATGTATTTCCAATGGGATATTTTACACAGAGAAGTAATAGAATGCATAAAGAATGCCTTACACAGCCGGATATTCCCTAAATGCTTCTCACATTCTTTATGTAAAGAGTATGCCATAGTTTGAAGAAATTTTAGCATTCCTATTTAACACCATCTTTTGTTTCTTTAGTGCCAGCTCTTTAACAAATTATGCATTTTTTGACACATACCACATTTTTCCTGAATTAATCCCTTATTATAAATATGACTAATTTTTATAAAATTATTTTTTCTCATTTTACAGCGAAACTTCTTCAATATGATGCCCTCTTAGTGTACACAGAATCCATTTACTATATTTGAAAAACATATATCAGTTATATCTAGGATCTTGGGAGAGTATAATATTTTTCATTACTGTTATGATCACCATCCTCAATATTTTTATTAATATTTACTGAGCATTTACTATCTTCTAGAGATTATCATTACTATTTAAGATGTTTTGCCTCATTTAATTCTCACAATAATTTGCAAAGCAATTGCTGTGATTATCTTCAATTATACTATTGAAAAGTAACTATGGTAAGTGAATTATTACTTTTTATCAAGGATTACGGTAACCTGGAGAATTATTTTTGAGCTTAGACTTCAGAAAGACCATACTATTCACCACTTGCCTGGTTTGTGATCTGACCCTCTGCCACAATTTCTTCTGAATAAACACACTATACAGAGTCTGGCACAAATAGCACCCCCTTTTCATTACAAACTCTTTTATTATGAAATTATAAGCATGTAATTCTGTAACATAACAGTATCACTCTCAAGCACACCATGTAACATTTTAGGTGAAATATTCAAATTGACATCCATCTCATGTGAGACACTCATGTACCCCACTAACCACACGCAAGGAAGCCTTACATCTGCGGACCCTGTGTTAAATGATCACTACGTACCACTCCATAATAAATTAGTGGTTATTAGCAGCATACCAAGCTCTGTCCCATTTGCATCATTATTTACATGCTAGTTGTAATAAAAAAAGAAAGGCCAAGACATCGATGTATGAAAAAATTTGTACATGAATGATCTTTCATGAAGGCACATACCTAAAACAGAAGAGATTAAAGTGAAAATTAGTGATTAAACAAATAAGTTCTTTAGAATTAAAATCATGGCAATAATTAAAATTTTCTGATATTTGTAATATTTAATGAAATAATTTCATTTTCAAATCATATGTAAAATAATCCTTTGCTATTGTAACATTTAAATAACTATATACTCTCGGTCCATGGATAATATTTTCCTACCTTATAAATTATACATGTTTTATAAATCTAATATCATGAATTAAAATTGGTTTAATATTATACAAAATCAACAAATCTTTGAGTAAAATGGATCCTAAAATAATTTGTTTATAATTATTTAAATATGACTGCTAATGGTCCACGCAACTTATTTCCCCATATTTTAAATAGAACAGTGCTTGCTTTCATTTAAGTAGCACAAGATTCAATTTAATTATTATTGCAACATACTACAATATCAAGTAGAGAAATAATATTTTTTGAATATATAAATTCAATATATTTTTATTTGAGTTCAATTGTGAATATCAAATGAGGTCATTTTCATAGGCATAGATAAATTAAAATACAAAATGTTGAGGTTTTATATCATAGATTATGAAGCCAAGGCAGCTTATTATTGATAGTTATGTGCAGAAGTCATTATTCTAAAAGTCATAATCAGAGGTCCATTTATTGAATGAAACCAGATACAGTCAGAAATGAAACTGGATGTGACACTGATGGACTTCAGGACTCTTCCTCCTGGTGGCAAATGTCAAATAGAGCCACCACTTCTAAGATGCAGATGGTGGCAATGTAGATGGGAGCTGAGCCTAGCTTATGCACCCTAGCAAACAAGGACCCCTAGTAGATCTTCTGAAGAACAGAGTGAAAAGCCAACAGAATCCCAGCTGACACGAAGTTGGGAAGCCAAAGTGTTCAGAGGACCTTAAAAACAGGAGATAAGGAGATTTGTAGGCCAACGGGAAAGTCTCTGGGCCTTGTGCTGGAGACCACGGCTGCTGGCGGGAGCACTGGAGAACAACTGGGTCAGGGATAGCAGCCTAGTGGCTCCCTCTCCTCCAAGGGCAGGAAAGTCCTAGACCCATACCAGGAAAGACCTGGATTCGTAAAGTCAAGTCGCTGGGGGAATAAGAAGTCAGCAAGTGACACACAGCTGGTGGCAGAACCTAGGTGGGGCTGGGACAGTACCAGAGAATTTGGGGAGCTGGGTGACACCTGGAGCTGGAAGAATACATGGGCCACATTTGGCCGTGACCCAGACGAACTCTGGACTAGTCAGAGGGCTGGGCTATGTGGAACACTGGGCAGTGGTTAGGAGTGGCAGCAGCACCCAAGGGGATTTTTTTCAAAAGGGGGACTGAGCTGCCATGCAGGGACCTTGCCCGCAGTGGCCAGGCCAACAAAGAGGGAGGAGTGTGGGTGCAATTTGTTCCCACTCAATGCACCTGACGGATGGATCAAAAGGGTGCAAAACAAGGTGCCCCACATGGTGCAAATGTGCAGAGCAGCCAGTGCAGGCTGCTCAGAGCTATGAGGCCATGGGCTGGAAACTGGGCACCTGTGATTATTGTAGCCCAGACTGAAACCCCATCCTTGGAGAACCACAGGAAAGGAAACACACAGAGGTCCAACTGGGGCCTGCAGGAACCAGGAAGTTCCGAAAAACTGGCTGGGCAGGCTTAACAACAAGCAGGTGGCATTTTCCCCCCCAAGAATAAGATATTAAGACCTGGAGCTGAGAGAAAACCAGAGAGAAAACCAGAAAAAAGTCAGAAAGTGAACACCAACAGCTGAGACAAATTTCACTTTACTCTCCTTCAGAACTTGCATGTTTTCTTAATTTCTCTTCTCTGTTTATTTAGTATTTGTATTTTGTTTTATTGTTTGATTTATATTTTTAAGTATATTTTATTGATTATGCTATTATAGTTGTCCCATTCTTTCTCCCTTTGATACTTCTCTGCCCTGTACTTCCTCTCCCACCAGTATTCCATCCATCCCCACACCTTAGTTCATGCCCAGGGGTCATACATATAAGTTCTTTGGCTTTTCCATTTCCTATACTATTCTTAACCTCCTCCTGTCTATTTTGTGCCTACCAATTATGCTTCTTTTGCCCTGTACTTTCTCCCTTCTGGCCTCCCCCTTCTAACCCTTCATGTGATCTCCATTTCTGAGAATCTCTTCCTGTTGTAGTTGTTGATAAGTTTTTGGTTTGTTTTTTTAGGTTCAGTTGTTGATAGTTATGAGTTTGGTGTCATTTTATTGTTCATAGTTTTTGATCTTCTTTCTTAGATAAGTCCTTTTAGCTTGTCATATAATAAGAGCTTGGTGATGATGAACTCCTTTAACTTGACCTTATCTGGGGAGCACTTTATCTGCCCTTCCATTCTAAATGAAAGCTTTGATGGACAGTCATCTTGGATGTAGGTCCTTGCCTTTCATGACTTTGAAAACTTCTTTGCAGCTCCTTCTTGCTTGTAAATCTTTCTTTGGAGAAGTCAGTTGATAGTCTTATGGGAACTCCTTTGTAGGTAACTGTCTCCTTTTCTCTTACTGCTTTTAAGATTCTCTATTTTTAATCTTGGGTAACTTACTTATGATATGTCTTAGTATGTTTCTTCTTGGATCCAACTTCCTCAGGACACTCTGAATGTCTCAGATTTGCAAGTCTAGATCCTTCACCAAAATGGGGAAGTTTTCCTTCATTTCCTTATTTGTTCTGATAAATACCTATGCCTCCATATTCCCCAAACTCTGATTTGTTTTTCTAATTCCCCTTTCGTGTAACATTATAATTTTTCTTCTTTTACTCCACTTGTATTCTAAATAACACATTACTCTTGTGTACTCTTGGTCTTTTCCTTTTTACTCTCTTTATTCAGATAATATATTGCTTATCATACTATTGTTATTCCAAATCCCACACAGTACCCTTCCTGGTCTTAATCCATTTTGCCATCTTCTTCAGCTTTTTTGGTGTTGTGGTTATTTTCTTTCACACTACACCAAGTTCCTATCCCGTACTCTCACTATTTTCCTCCATCTAACTTTGCATAAGTGCTCTTCTTTCTTACGTCAGCTCACATTCCTTTTCACCTCTAATAAGAGTCTTATTTCTTTTCCACTTTTTATAAACTGTGGCTAGTTGGGTGAAATACCATGGTTATTGCTGTACTTCTCCAAAGGAACTCTTTTTTGTTCACTACTTGTTTGTACTTTGAATCCCATAGAACACTCTCCCATTGTCTTACTTCATTTCACCCTCCCCCGGCCCTGATCAGTTGAGCGAGAAATTTTATTTCATTGTTTTCTCTCTCCCTCTTTTTCTTTCTATTCCCCCCTCTCTCAACCTGGGCTTTACTCCTTACGCTTATTAGTTTGCTTCCTTTATCCTCTCAAAATCATTTTTCTTTACCATAGACATCTCATACTCATTTTTTTGCTTTTCTACAATATTCTTATTCCCATTCCACCTTTCTTAAACTTCATTCAGCCGTCATTACTTTCGACCCTGCTGTGGTTTTTCTGCAATTTTGCTCTGGGTGGTCCAGTACCTTTTCAATTTTACTTCAAAGCTCATAGTATACTCTTGCCTCTTCTTACCCCATTGTTCCCATCACCCTTTCGTGTTTTACTTACATTGTAAATTTTGCTCTCTCCTGGCTGAATATAATTTTAGGACTGTATAAATATAACTACTTTTTAACGAGGGCCAAGGAGCTAGCTCTACATTCTGCCCTTTAAAGACAACTGTGAGGCTGATGCAGCCCTTGGTGAAAATGAGTTTGTATTCCTGGTCACTAAGGGATTCATATTAACTGTTTTAAAATTCATACTTTTATTATTATTTGTAAATGCTCATGCTTTTCAAGATTGTCTATTGTGAATCCCTTCAAGGGACCTCTTTAGATTTTTTTACCTCTTTCTACCACTTTTAAAAAATAAATTATTCCTCATACTTTCTCTCTAAAAAGCAATAATAAAATAAAATAAAATAAATTAAATTAAATTAAAAATCTGTTTTTCTAGTATAACAAGAGAGTCCAGAGTGCACTTCCTCATCTTGTACTTCTCAGACCCGGCTCTAGATTCAGCTATTTCTCCAAAGTGCCTTGATTCTTCTAATTTAGAAAAGATACTTAGATACCAAGATTTCAATGGCAGAATATTAAAGCCCCGGAGCCCAAACTCTAACCCTAGGATATACAATCAACTCTGGGCAAAAAAAGAAAAGGAGTATAAAATGAAGTCTTAAGCTTACAGTATATTCATTCAACACATTTTTACGGGGATTTGGCAAAGCACAGGTTAGACAATAAGCTATAAAACAGAATTCTAGATATAACATAATTTTACTTGTTCCCTCAAGTAGAGCTTGGAAGCACCACTTGTCCTAACAAGTAAACAACTGAACACAATAAAAAAAATCACAAAATCTTCTTATATCTGTGAGAGAGGGGAAGGCACAGGATAAACCACTGCTGTTAAGAGACAGACAGGTAAATATAGGAAGGTGAGGTTTACTGGAACAAACACTCAAGAGCAGAAACTGTCGTGAGAACCACTGCCACCAAAGGAAACCCTGAGCTGTAATTGATTGGATTGCTGGAGGCTCTATGTAGACAAGGGTAAGAGAAAAAAATTCTGGAGAAGCCTTGCCATAATTCCCACCCTCAATACAGTGAGATTTACTTCCAGGAGCTTGTCCAGGTTTTCACAGAAAATGGAGGGAAAGTCCTTCTGGCTTCCATCAAGAGTAGAGGAAAAGAACCATTTTGAAATACGAGGTGTGTTCAGAAAGTATTCAGCCATGTAATATGAAAAAATAGAGACATTAACTGAAGAAAATACAAGAAACATTGTATATAGGACAATGATGCCTCAGTCCCTGTCAAAGTAGGCACCTTGGAACCTCACACAGTTCTCCTAATGTCTCTTCCACTGTTCAAAACACTGCAAAATTCTTTATTGGAATTGCCATCAGCAACCCCATTGTATTTTTCAAATCTCATTGATGGTCTGAAATCTCTTCCCTTTCAAAAGTGACTTTAGTTTTGGGAAAAGCCAGAAGTTGCAGGGTACCAAATCTGGGATGTAGTGGAGCTGAGTCACCTGGGCGATTTGATGTTTTGCCAAAAAACTCTGCACGAGACATGTTGCATGAGCAGGCGCATTGTCATGATGAAGCTGCCGATCACTAGTTGCCCTCAGCTGGAGCCATTTTTGTCACATTGCACCTCTCAAATGATGAAGAACATCAATAAAATAGTACTCCTTATTAATTGTTTGGCCTGGAGGGGCCTACTCATGATGGACAACACCTTCTTAATCATAAAATACTGTTAACATGGTCTTGATCTTGATGCCCTTCTTCTAGCATGGAGAACCAGGGGACTTCAACTAAAATGACTGGGACTTCATTTCTGAATCATAGGCATAGACCCAGGTTTCATCTCTGGTTATGACCTTCTTGAGGAAATCTGGTTCATTGGTAAGGTTTGTATCATGTCATCAGCAACTATAGCATAATATTCCTTCTTCTCTGGTTGCAGAAGCCATGGAATGAATGTTGTCATGACACACTTCATGCCAAGATCCACCATGAAAATCTCAGATACAAATAGTTTTCA
The DNA here is from genome assembly GCF_021234435.1 of Artibeus jamaicensis. Classification (NCBI taxonomy): domain Eukaryota; kingdom Metazoa; phylum Chordata; class Mammalia; order Chiroptera; family Phyllostomidae; genus Artibeus; species Artibeus jamaicensis. Next base: position 34,671,776 of record NW_026522030.1, on the reverse strand, counting down.
GAATACCACAATTGAGTTTCTTGTTCAAGCACAGTCACCAACCTTTGTTTATTGCAGCCCATGCACACTCAACATTCTTGGTGTTCTGCTTGTTGTAGGCCTTCCAGAATGTGGATCATTTTCAACCATTTTTGAAGTGCTTGTACCACACTTTTATTTGCAATGCATTCATTGAATTGTCCCCAAAAGCCTTCAGAATCACCTGAATATTTTCCATGGAAAAATGTTCAAGCTCAGCACATAATTTGATGGAGATTTGTTGCTCTACTTGCACAGTCATTTTGAGTGGGACAGCCACACAGTACACACGTTCACTCAGTGGTGTCTACTTCCCCCCACTAACTCATACAGTGAAGTCATCATTATTCACACATGCACATTCCTATCACTTTTTTTTGGCTTCCAGCTAACATGAATGTCATATAAACCATTCTGATTATATTAACAATTGCTGGACTTTTTCTGAACAGAGAGAGTACTTTGTTCTTCTTAATAAGGCCTGCCCTCAGAGAAAACTACTTAACCGTGGCCTAAGTAACCTCGGAGAAGGGAAATGCCTAAATCCAGCCTAATCTACAGCTATCTTCTTCCACATAAATAGGGAGGAAAAAACTAAGAAACACTTTTAAAGTTCACAGTCCAGAGGCAAAGACTCACTAAAAGCCTGGGGCCTACTCACAGGGCTACAGAACACATCCCCTTCTGCCCACCTCACCACTACATTGCCAACGGCCTATTTCATGCAGTTCCTTTTGTCACATACATCATGTCTAGCTGTTATGAAAAAATTACAAAAATACTATAAGTCAAAAAACACAATTTGAAGAGGCAGAGCAAGCAGTAGAACCAGACATGGGAGGGATATTGGAATTATCAGGGCAGGGATTTAAAACAATTATGATTAATGTGCTAAAAGTTCTAATGGATACAGTAGATAGCATGCAAGAACAGATGGGCAATGTAAGCAGAGAGATGGAAATCCTAAGAAAGAACCAAAAAGAGATGCTGGCGATCTCTTTCATTTGTCTTTCATTTGTAAGACAAATGAAAAATGCCTTTGGCAGGCTTATTAGTAGATTGGACATGGCTGAAGGGAGAATACCTGAGTCTGAATCAATATATCGACCATTCTTTTTAAAAAGCATATTCATAAAAATGGTAACATGGTAATTTTGTTTTGTAACCCAGTTGGAGTTTCAAACAAACAAATTAAAAATCAGAAAATGTAATTTTCAGAATAAATATCTTGATATTTCCAAGGAACCTCTTGTAGAATGTGTGCTTTATATTCCTCAACCTCAGATTCTGTTGGATATTAGCTTGTTTATTTTAATTAATTAATTAATTAATTAATTTTGGTTGGGGAATGGGGAGAAAAAAGCAGTAGGCTGTAGGAACACATTTACTGGTGGACATGTAATAAAGTTTCCACTGATCTTAAAGTTCCAAGTACCATCTGGTCATTTTGGCACTTGGTGTCATTGGAACAGAAGGTAAAAATTGGAGTTACTATACTTACAGAGATGGTAGACTGATCATGATCAGAAGCTATGAATATGCTACACACTATGGGCAAGAGGGAATGTGGCTGAAACCCAGGTGGTTGCCTGGATGATCTGAATATTTCCTTATCTGATGATAAGGGTGTTCCGGTCATACCCCCAAGAAGGGCAAGTTAACTAAAAGTTCAATCCCCTCAACAGGCCATCTTGTTCATGGGCACAGTATCTACCAAATACCTTGCTGCAGGTGAAGAATGCCTAATAGGGCTGGCTGATAAAGAAAATAAAAAAATATCAAATAAAGCTTTTGATTAATTAAACTATAGTGGCTGGGACAACAACTCATAATATTAACCCTCAAACTGAATATATGTGAAAGGACTTTTGCTTTTTACCACGAAGGGGATTTAGATCAATTGAATTTAATGTGAGTCATGTGGGATCACATGTCACTCATGTTGCAAGGAGTGAACTGTGTTGGATGGATACCTCTTTCAAATACTCTCCATTTAATCTTATGACAGCCTTTTCTGCGGTGACCTGTTCTATTTTATCTAGTCTGTTTCACACAATGAAATGTGACAGTGTTTTTGTGTAAGCTTGGGATGTGCACCTCTCATTTCCTGTTTCAGGAGTGGACACTTGCATATGTATAATCCAGAAATGCAGAGGAGTCGATACCCTTTGGCGCATGTCTCAGTCAGTGAATGAGAGAGATGACTGAGTCTTTTTTAGGCAAAGAAGTCTCTGAAGATACATTTCAGACAGTCCACAGCATCAAGCATCCAGTTGTGTGTAGAAGTGGCCAATGTCATAAGGCTTCTTTATAACAGCACCTTATTATTTTCTGTTTTACTCCTTCTGTCCCAGATTTCTATTCTCTGAATTGTACTCCTCAATGAACCACTTGAACTTAAACCTTTGACTCAGACCCCGCTTTTCTAAGAAACACAAGCTAAGTCAAATACCACAGGCTTATTAGTGCATGTACTCTCGCAGAGTACAGATTAAATTGTAGAAAACAAATAAGAATTCTTGAGCTTCCTAAGACTGTGAACACTAGTGACCAAGATTTTTCAGAGTCTCAAGGAGTATTATTGAGAAAACTAGCAGAAGTGTGAAAATTGGAAAGAGAGTGGAGCATCTATATGACCTGACAACTAAAAACAATGGCTAACCTATGACTACATGGAGTGCAAAGAAAGGACCAAGACAAGTTATTCCTGAGCAGTAACTAGCAAGAACAGAGAACTACTTATAGAACAGATGTTATTCAACCTATGTGTTCCAAATTCGCCTCCATAAAACTTTTTATCACTTGCAGAAGAGTATGCAAACTGAATAGGAGAATGCTGATTTTTCTCTTCGTCTTTTACCAAAGGCAGAGACTTAAACCAATAAGTTACCATAAATTAGTAAGCCACAATTCCATCATCAGTGGAAAACAATGGTTCAAGTGCAAGATTAACTTCAGATAAATAACCACCGTTTTAATTAAATTCTAGACAGGAATCTATAAACTGAAAATACAAATTTTCATCTTAATAAAGCTCTAAACCCAAATTAAATGGTGCATTTTTAAAGCAGATTTTTTTAGTGTTCTAGACAAAGGTATGCTGATAAAATTAATATTCTATCAGCATAAGCAGCTCTGTTGAATGAGATATAGTATTATATATCTTGTATTTTCTTTGTTTCTCAGCTGAATGAACCATTAGTTCATCTAGAAGGTATACAGAAGACTCTTTAGCTTTCCTTTTGTTATTACTTCAATGTATAGTTTTAATCATGCAATTATTTTTACATCCATTGGAAAGAAAACCCTTGGGTTGAATTTTGCAATTATCAACTTAAATTATAAGCTACATTTTCCAGAATTACCCTCTCTGTTAGGTTTAGAATTAAAGTTAGCCAACAGAAGAACTCGTGAGATTTGTCCCTAATAGTCCCAGTTTGCTGTAATACTTTTTTCCTATACCTTCAGCTCATCTTTGGGATGGATGGCCCTGCTGATTACCAAGGTCCCAGGCCTGGCAGGAGATGCTTGCCTGTGGAGCCACAGAGATGGCAGCTGCACACTGGAAATAGCTTCCAAGACATTTTTCACTGTATATTCCCTTGTAGTCTCATTTTGAAGGCAGGATGTGCTTTGTCCCTCAGATTTCCCTGTAAGTTCAGACTTATTCACTCGTGGAAGGGTTTCAATGGGAATAATTATTGATTCTTTCTCTGATCTTATGACGTCTTTCTTCCAAATCTTCATTTGCCAAGCTTCTTTCACATATTGTAGAAGGGTTAATCCATACAATAAATTCTCCATTCACATAATACTCCACACATGGCTGCTTCCCTAAGTGAACTCTGACTCAGACAACTCCAAACTAATTCCATTTTTGATGAAACAGATAGACATTTGTTGGACACCTATCTTGACCTAGGGTCTGGCTTAACCACTAATAATTAAAAGATCTTCAAGCCCTGACTGGTGAGGCTCATTTGATTGGGCATCATTTCTCAAGCCAAGAGGTTGCTGGTTTGATTCCTGGTCAGGGCACATGCCTGGGTTGCTGGTTTAGTCCCAGTTGGGGTGTATACGAGAAGCAGCTGATTGATGTTTCTCCCTCACACTGATGTTTCTTTCCCTCCCTTATCTTCTTTCTAAAAATAAATAAATAAAATTCTTTAAAAAATCTTCAAGGTTACTAGAGATAATTTAAATCATGATTAAGCAGTAACTACAATTTAAATAGGTAATTTAAAACCAAAAACCATTTTATAGTTTAAGGACATTGTTGATCCAAACATCCAAACCTTATTTAATACTGATAAGCATAATAAAGTTTTGTTTTGTTTTGTTTTGTTTGTTTTGCTCCTAGCAACACCCATAGCACTGAGTCTGCTTTCCAAGTTCACTGGCTATAGCTTTGGGGAGTACAATGAGTGGTGACGGTAAGTCTGAGCCTGCTTTTACTGGTAGAACAACTCTCACTTTTTTATCTGCATCTGTTATGAAGAAAAATATATTACCATGGATCTCTTAAACCCAGACCAGACATTTGAACTGTCATTTTCACCTCTGATTTCCATCAAGGCTCACAAAGCTTTTAAAGGCACTCAGTAATGTATCCTGTATATCAAGATCCACAAAAGGCGACATTTCTGTTCTACAGGGGTGAGAGGAAGAGCGCTGGACTCTTTGTAGTCCACGACCAGGGAGTTCAAAAGCACCAACAAAGGACTTTTATGCAGCCAAGGACTTTTTTCTATGACTTTTATTCGGAGCAAAATGTATTCAGCCAAGAAAGAATGGAAAATAGTGGTCTTAAAATAATTTCTGCAGCAGAACCTGGATTTCAAATGATATAATGAACTAATATGCAGTAAAGGGATGGAAATAATTAGCTCAGACATGACATTTGATAGAGTTAGCAAGAAAAATAATTGATCCATATTTTGTGTGATTCTTTTTAAAAAAGGACTATATGAATAAGTCCTTGATAGCTGTACCCCAAAATATAGACAGAAGATAAATATTGGCATACAATTTTGTGATATATCATATATATATTTGCTTAGAATTCAGACATTTGTTCTTTTTATGAGTCCAAGACCATTGCATTTTTCATAATGAAAATTTCCATTTTTATTTAACTATATCAATGCAATTTTAATACATAAATCTTGTTTATTCATTCATTATATATAACTTTTATAATTTCACAGAGATGTTGACACATTTACCAAATATAAACACAATGAGATTATAACGTGCATAAACATTGGTACAAGAACAGAATTAGACCAAGACTGAAAAACATGATTACCTGGAGCTGTTCTTTGTACAATCAGTTTACATACTTCAGATCCTTTATTTAGATGTGGTATGGAATTGGGTTGATCTATCCATACTCTAAATTAGAAATAAAGTTAATAATTAGGACATTTTTATTTTCTTAGCACGAAGGCGAATCATTTACAGAGATTAGAAACAGATGGCCTCAAAAACCATATATTGTCCCATCTTTTATTGTCCCATCTCAGGCTATTTCCTGAGGGTCCTTCATGTCTTGGCACAGATAGTAGCTTTGGACTACTACTGCTACTTCAGACAGAATGTGCTTTTTAAACCAATGATTTCACAGCTATTAAATGATTGGTTTCACTACTCTAAACACTGGCAATTTTAAATTGTCTACTGCCTAGAGCTTTGTCCCAATTTTCATATCCATTCAATCTAGTGCCCTAAAGGTAATTTCTTTGGGACTTCATGACTCAACTCTCCCATCCTCTGTATGATCTGACTGTCCAACTCTTGTTCCAATTGATGTATGTCCCTTTTCTTAAATGTGACCGTCTGCTACTCTGAATTACAGAGTTGGACAGACTAATCGTCCATTCAAGTTTGTTTTCTCCACAGGAATTTATCCTTTGCTGTCCTCAACTTTGCTTAAGAGTATTGTTTTCAATTCTCGAACCAAGTTATTCTCCTAAGTACTGAAATTATATTGACACAGTTTTTGAAAGGTACTCAGAGTCATAAACTGTATATGAAGATCTGTACCATTATTATCCACAATCTTTAATAGTAACAGCACTGTTATTACTTCAATTTTGAAAGCATGACGATGAGCCAGGGCTGCGGTCATAGGGACTGAGTCATGTGGTCCAATACCCGGAGCTGTGCATCGTGCTACATGTAGCAGCTGTGGGACTAGCCAGGCAGTTTCAAAACAATTCTTTGTTTAATCTTGATAATAACTGCAGGATAGCTGTTAAAACTCATGTTATACAGGGTAGATCTAAAGATCAATACAATTTAGTCTTATGTTCAAAGTTACACAACTAATAAGCTATAAATTGGAATTTACTATCAGGCTTGACTCCAATCCCATGCATTTATCATTATATCTTGACTTTGCATTAATTTTTTAAAATCATACACAGTATGTAGTGATTTAATACATAAGTAACAGAGTTATGGGCTTATGCCAAGTCTTTCTTATGAATGTTTCTTATATTTCACATATTTTCTTAAATTATTAAATATTAAGGAGAGGAGCAGTAAGAGAACACAGCAATCTACCATGACAGGAAGTAATCTGTATTTGTCTCTAGTGGTAATTTGTTTAGTCTGGAGAGTTGGGAAACTCTGAGTTAACTATATGATCATGTCACCATCATCATTAGATGGAAATATTTTCAAGACTTATGGGCTGAGCCAACCATCAATAGATTACACCTGTTGTCCTTAGACCCACTTCTTTAGCCTTCCATAAATGGTAAAGAGCACATTTTATGACTATACTTGATATTCATTTACTGGCTATTCACAGGCGCTCTTTTAGGGGGAGGTACTCATTTTGTTAACAATGAACTAATTTTACTTTTAAAAAAGTTTTTTGAAGACCGATATGCTAAATTCAAATGAAATGAACTTTCAAAGGCCATTTGAAACAGTCCCGTGAGGTGTACTATGGCCGCATGAGGTAGTGTCATTGGGGAAGCTGGATGAACTGCCCAGGGAGAATTATGTACACTTTTTGTATCTCTTATGATCATAAGCTGTTAAACCATAAAAAGTTATAAAAATATGAAAGTTATAAAAATAATGTTATTCACTGTTTTCATCCCTTAAAAAAAATCAGGCCCATGGTTCTCTCTAATTGAAATGCCATTCATCAATCACTGTACCATTAATTCTGTAAGATGGCCACATTTGCCCATATATGAGCTAATTCTAGAACTAAAGGCTAATCCTAGGAGCCTTTAGTGGCTATCACAATGAACATGATAGTGTAAACAGAAGAAATTTTTTATTTTTAAAAGATTTTATTTACTTATTTTTTAGAGAAGGGAGAGAGAGAGGGAAAGAAACATTGATGTGAGGGAGAAAAACATGGGTCAGTCCCCTCTCACATGCCCCCCAAAAGGGACCTGGCCTGCAATTGAAGCATGGGCCCTGACCAGAAATTGAACTGGTGACCTTTCAGCTTGTGGAACAGTGCTCAATCCACTGCGCTTCACCAGTCATGGCCAGGATAACATTTTTTTTAAAGAAAGAAAACATAAGAGGGTTTCTAATTGTGGGAGAATACACAGAACCATGAAAAACCCTAAAAGTATATTTTGGATTGTATACCCTTTGAATAAATCATGAAATTCATTTTCTTTGCCCAACATATATTTATGGACATTGATATAGTAACATTTTAAAAAACGTTTAGAAGTACAATTTAAGTTTCAGTTGGAATAAGATTGTGGGGCTAAAAGCATTTCTTAATTTTCTTCTTTATCATCATCATCCTTGTCATCATTTAGCATCTTTTTTTAAATCAAACACTATTCATAGTATTATTTTATAATAGAATCTCTTAGATTCTAGCTAGAACTATTCATATTCAATAAAAACACAAGAATAGTAGAAACAACTCAACTAATTGGTAAATTCTTAATACAGTTAGTACCTGTGATATTTCAATTTAGAAATGATATGATCATAAAATAATATTTTTATATTTATATCATATTTTAAATGTGATAACAGTAAAGCTTTGACCCATTTTTTAAAGTTTCAGTTATATTCTAGTGTTGCACTAAAACACCATGGTGACAAAACAGATCCAATGAAGCTTATATATTAGTGGGAGAAAAAAAGGTAGTTAAAATATAATTTAAAAGAATGGTTGCAAGCTGCAATGAGAATTATAAATGCAAAAGTACAGAGCTATCTAAGTCAAGAAGTTTGGGTTCTATTTTGAGCCCTGTTATTAACTAGCAGTGGAACTTAAAAAATTATATATTCTTATGGATCAATAATTTCTTGCCTGAAAATCCTATTTTGTGAACATTTTATTATATGCATGTATAAGAAACATCTAAATTATAATGTAATTATTTGGAAAGGACTGGTGTTAACATTCACTATTAAACATCTTTTTTCATATAGTACAAAAAATAAAAATAAAAAGAAGAAGAATAAGACCATAAGACCTGGTATGAATGTGATACTAAAACCATATTTTATTATTTATTTATTTATAAATATTTTATTTATTTATCTTTAGAGGGGAGGGGAAAGAGAGAGGGAGAGAAACATCAATGTATGGTTGCCTTTTGTGCATCCCCTGCTGGGAACTGGCCTGCAGGGAACTAGTCTGCAACCCAGGCATGTGCCCTAACTGGGAATCGAACCGCAATTGTCTGGTTTGGAGGCCTGTGCTCAATCCACTGAGCTACACCAGCCAGGACTAAAACCATATTTTAAAGAAAAATGTGCTTATTAAAATTTTGTCTCACTACTTTATTCTCACTGTATTTTTAAGACCAAACTTGCAATTTTCTTCTTGGGGCTGAGACATATTTTGCTATGAGTAGATTTTTGGTTCACAGTCTGGTGCTCAGCCCACTGAGCCACACCAGCCAATTTATGAGTAGATTTTTAAAATAAGAGTTCTTGATGTTATTATGAGGATGGCACTATATACGCTTAACCATACATACCCTAGGAAAATTTGCTTAAAATAAGGTTTACGTATTTTTTCCTGCTGGGTTTTGAGGTTACAGCTAATATATATTAATTGCTTTGGTGCTGGACACTATTATCTCTTATACAATTGTGCTGTGTGGAGGTAATTTTTATAATCCCCAATTTACAGGTGAAGAAATTAAGACAATTGCTAACTTTTCTGCTCAAGGTTTCAGTCAGAGAGAGGGCAAAATTTGAACCTAGGCAATCTGCCTCTAGAGTTTGCAAACCTACCACCAGGCAACTCTTCCTTCTTAAGCTAACATATAAGAATGGCCTTAACTTTTGGATACTAACTAATGTAGATCTTCCCTTCACTTGGTACTAAGTTTGGAAGACACTTTTTTGACAGTTTTAATGTGTTAAAATGTACTGACCTGCCTTCCAGCATTTTCAAATCTTTGTCTTTTTTGTTAGTCTAAGAATGGGATTATCATTGACTTATTAAAATGGCAGGAAAACCTGTAGGATTCTTTTAAAGAGCTATGACCTAGTTTTATAAGCATGCTATGTGCTGTTAACATTTAAGGTCAAGATAAGGGTTTCCTTGCTTAAATTTGCAAATCAGTTTTAATGAACCTCAATAATGATCTTTACTTGGTTGCTTCTCTATACCAGAGCTTGAAGGACACTCTTAGTCCCCCAAAATTTAGAGTTCCAGGAGTCCTATATCATTTAATTCAACTCCCTGGCATAATGGGAGCATTTATTTGGGTTAAAATCCATCAATCCAAATAACTTGCCAGCATAATTATAATTTCAGATAAATATTAGAGTAAAATGTGTAATATAAAACACTGATTTTTTAAAAAGTTGTTTAAATTACTCTGAATAATGTGTAAGATTCTAGGCAGTGTTTACTGTAAACTCCTTATTTGAAAAATTAATTGCATAGAAAAAAGATAGTAAGAGACTATCCTCTAGAAAACCTTTCACTGTATTAATATCTTATGTACAACTTAAAAACACCTTAATAGAGAGGTATAAAGGGAGTAGTAATATTTGTAATTTTTCAGTGCTTTTAATAAATGTATTTAAGTGTATCTTTGTAAACATTCATAAATGTTTGTAAAAATGTTTATGAATTGTGTTGTTTTAGGAAAATAGATTTTTCTCTTAACATTTTTATGATTGAACAGATAACAATTATAGTCAATTTGTTCTCAGTCTTGGCTAGACATTAGAATCACATGGGGGGTGTATAAGGGGATATGTGGTAATGAAAGAAGAATAATTAAAAAAAGGGTAACATGGAGGATTCAAAAGAAAAAAGATATTAATACTGTGATCTCCTTCCAGGCCAAATTAATTAGCATCTCTAAGATGAAACTGTCAATTCCAGGGTTAGAGCGCACCTTCCCACCCACCCAGGTAATTTATGATGCACACAGCATACTAGTTTCATCATTTTTCTCATTTACTGACCTCCACCTCTGACCTTTCTGTTCCTTGCAAGAATATTTACAGGTTCTCCCCAATGACATCTCTTCCTTCTTTTTCAAATTTTTAATCATTGCATATTTAAATATATTCAATTACTTGAAAAATTGAATTTTGACATTTTCTTAATAATACATTGATTCTCAGTCAAAATAAAATTTCCCTTCATTTGCACTTGCCCAGTCTTTTAAATCATCCTATATTTAGCATGCATTTTCTGTTTTGGGGATTTAATTATAAGCATTTAGGTTCAATTTTCAATATAATTTTTATGCTTTTCTAATACTATAAAGCATTGAGTAAATTATCAACAACTTTCGCAGAACTGAATTTAATTTGGAAATTTGATAATGTAGACAGTATAAAATAAATATGGAGAACAATACAATACCTCTTCCTTAGCAAGACATTTTTTGTTTCTTCACTTTTTATTTACACCCTACTCATATAATCTTTTTGCTGAATTTTTTTAGAGAATAAGTCTGTTTGTAAAATAATATATATATTTATAAATTTATTCTCTTCTTATATCTCAAGAACTTGAAATGATATGTTTTATATCATCTCACTTTTCACCTTCTCTATGAGGCTTTTTCTAACTTTATTCCACCTTCACTCAACTTCTAGAATTTACCTACTTTGTGTTCCCCCAGTATATTGTATAAATCCATCACTGCTATTTTTTAACAGAATGTCTGCTGCTTGAAGGCAAGGACATGCTTATTAATTTTGGTGTATCAGGATCCTTGAACCTGGTTGTCTTAAACAAGTTATTGTATTAAAAAAAAGGGAAGATTCTGTGGCAAACAGCCTACTTATACTGTTGATTTCTTCAGTTTCATACTTGTACTAAGAAGCAGAACCTAACTTCTGTCTTTACTTGCTTTGGATTGGAAGTAGACACCGTAAACAAACAAGACTTTTAATTTGAAGCTGCTGTGCAGGATTTCTAACTACATTTACAATTTTCGTGTCTTTTATAGACCTTTTTTTTTTAAGATCTTGTTTTGGGAATGGGAAATTGTATATAGTCCCATGAATAATCCAATCAAGTAATCATAAAAAAAAACTGGCTTCATAAGGAAAACCAATATGTATACGGGATAAACTATTTGTTTCAAAGAGTGACATCTGTCATGTGTGTATGTGTGTGTGTGTGTGTGTGTATGTGTTTGCTATTATGGAATATTTTTGTGATGCTAGATCAACTCCTAGATTTGACTTTACATTTCTCTCTGTCTCATAAAATTGTTCTTTTCTATGTCTGGGCTATGCACAAAAATTATGAATTCTAAGGCATATTTTACTTCAGAAACTGTAAAATTCCTGCTGCTGGTTAAATACGAATACTACATACTTTTTTTCTTTAGCGATTTATTTGTATCAAACTAAAATGCAATGCTTTCGCTTCATATGTTAGTTGAAAAAGAAACAGCATATTTATAGTTAACTCTATGGGATTGATATCAATAAATAATTAATTATTAAATAGAATTTTTAAACCACCATTTTTTTAAAAAATTGCCACTGATTTTTCTTACCTGTTTGTGCTGCTCTTCAAAATCATTATGAAGGGAGTCTTAGAAAAAAACTGAATTGCAAACTGTGTCTTTCAAAGCTTCACAAATTCATCTATTTATTTCGTCTTGTGCTGTTATGTAAAATGTGCCCTAGCATTTTGCTCAGCAAGATGGCAATTATTAACAATATATTTCTCTAAACTGTTGCTGCAAAGCTATTATTCACGCAGGGTTACAACCGAGTTAATTTTGGGAGAGAGCTGTTCAAAGAGGCCCAGAGCTGTGGCGCTTATGAACACCGCCTCTTCTGTTATTTCTAATTAGTGTGAAATGGTTCCAAACAGGAGTCAGCCCCGCGGAAGCCTGTGCAGCACAAAGCCAGACTCGTTAACGGACACAGGGAACAGTTTTGTTTTGCTGCATAAACAACTGCGTCATAAAGCCTTTTCAAAAGGAATACAATCTGATTGACCACGCTCCTTAAATGTTGAACGTTGTTTACACGGCTTCAAGTTTTTTCCCTAAATTAAAATGTAAAAGGCCCATTATTAGGACTCAGTCGAGATGATGTGTTTGCCGTGTTCCGTGCAGTAGGACCGTAGCCTTTCCTGGGAAGACCTTTTCCTTTTCTAGTTTGTAAATGAACTTCCGTCTTTTGTTTTTGATGCGTGACTACGCTTCTAAATTTCCCATTACACCATCAAAAGGATTTTGCCATAAATAATTACAATATTGTAAGAAAACCTGTTTGTTACTTTTTCTACAAAATTTAATATTGTCTTCTGCTCTTTTGCAATAAATTCTCAATCCATGTTGCTAGTAATACATATGTATAGGTGATTGAAATGGTTTAAATATAGCTCGCAACTGGAGATCTTCTGACATTTGCATTAGATGAGTTAATTAAACAATTGCATCTGATTGAGAATATATCTCCGATTTCCCATTTGGGATTCACTACAGAAAAACATAGAGAACTGACTGTAGATTGCAAGACACACCACACAAAGCTTGGTCTTGAGTTTGCCCTGGATCAATCAGTAATAATGTACAAAATTATGTTAAATTTCTATTTCTTCTTGGGAGATTATTATGTCTTACATTTTCTGCATCTTTTTAAAATGCCTAGCATATTTTACGTACACAGAGTGGGTACTCAATAAATGTTTTTTTGAATGAATTTATGAATGGGTTTCAGCAATATTGCTTTCCACATGCAAAGTAGTATGAAAAGCTAAACTACTTTAAATGAATCCTTTAAAATATACTTTCATGAAGTAATACTTACTATATTATGTTTAATATCTAACCATGGAGTGTCATTCATTATACTGTTAGATACAAAGCTATTTCAGATTCAGATCACAGAATACCTGGGAGACTATAAAATCATAATCCCTTATTATCTTGATGTTGGAACTGTGCATTCATATTTAGTCAGGTATGACAAAATGTAATTCTAAATATATTTTTCATTCTGAAGTCAGAGGAAAAAATTATTTAACCGGTGAAATGCTAACTGCTATCTCTAAAAGACATGAAAATTGTCAATGTAGTTAGAAATCCTGAGCAGCAGCTTCAAATTAAAAGTCTTGTTTGTTTACAGTGTCCACTTCCAATCCAAGGCAAGTAAAGACAGAAGTTAGGTTCGGCTTGTTAATACAAGTATGAAATTGAACAAATCAACAGTACAAATAGGCTGTTTGCCACAGAATCTTCCCTTCTTTTTAATACAATAACTTGTTTATGACAACCAGGTTCAAGGATCCTGATATACCAAAATTAATAAGCATGTCCTTGCCTTCAAGCAGCAGACATTCTGTTAAAAAATAGCAGTGATGGATTTATACAATGTACTGTGGGATCACAAAGTAGGTAAATTCTGGAAGTAGCGTAAAGACAGGGGAACAAGATCCAGTTTTTATCCAGAGTATGTTTCTGAAACACTGAAAATGAAGAAAATTAAGAATAAGTCAAACTTAAAACTGAATAACCATGGAATAAAACTAAAGTTATTCTTTTCACCTTCTGATTTAGTATTTTAGCAGTATTTTAAAGCTTAGTTCTTGGCACTGTATAATTAATGTGTAGGATATCCTTTTTCACCAATACAGATACCACACAGATTTTTGCCAGATAACAATTTACTAAGGCTGAAATTAGATGTCAAAATACCATAACCTGGACAAAACATTAAGAGAATAAGTAATATTCTCTGGAGAGTTCTGGAGAGTTCCTTCCTTTACAGTGTTAGGGTACACCTAGAGTTCACTTGCTAGCAATGTGAAAGCCTTCATTTATTTAAACTCCACATTAAAAGGGCAATTCTGGGTGAAAGTCAAGTGCTACATTCCTTTAACATTGTCACAGTGGAGGGGTCATAGATGAAAGAGATGCAGTGAGAATTCACCAGGTAATGCTCCTCCCTGTACCAGAGGATTCCCTTACCTGTAGTTAGCCTAATTAAATCGGAGAGGGGACTGTTCTTAATTGGTTCCCTGCTCTATTAAGTAATGCAGATTTTTTCTCCTAGTTGTGTAAGGTGTTGTCTCTCCCGGGTTATACTCCATATACCTGGAAATTACTCATTTCTGTACTCCCATGCTTTCCTTTATTTACTTCCTGTAAAACTATGAATATTTTCATTGGTTATTTATCACATTAAATAATGCTACAAAATCACATAATTAGATGAAATTGATCCGAGTAAAGAATATTATTTAAGTTCTGTATCTTCCAGATTGTTTTATTGCCAGTTTTTAAAATTGACCATGGTACGACTAGAGCTTTAGTATTTATTGACTTGCCTGAGTCGAGTCATACATTTTGCCGAGCACTTTCTCATCCATTTCCTCAGTTTAACTACTATTTCTGGTGATGGCTAGTGTGATTCCCATTTTATACCTGAGACATTGAAATCCACTGAAATTAGATAGATAGTATTTTAACTATAGGACTATACAACTCCATGCAATTTGTTTACACTATGTTTAAATATAACTCATCATTAAAATGTCTTTCCTACAATGGTCAAGGCATAGATCCATATTGATTCATGTAACAGTTTGTAATGAAAACAACAGTAAAAGCTTCAATTATTTTCACAGTTCTGTTACACATAAAAATCATGTACTTTTATTCTTTCCTTTTGTCTATGTTGTTGTTTTTGAGTTTTATTGTTTTTATTAGAAATTAGTTATGGGGGATCCAAGATGGCTGGAGAGTACCTGGGATCTCTGTCTACTTGCTTACAGACCCACACCAGTCTTGCAGCTAAACTACATAGCAATCAACTCGAAAATCCAGTAGAGAGTTAAGTGAGAGCATGTGTGAGTGAGTGTGTACGTGGACAAGAGTGTGGAGAGTGTGAATGAGTGGGCAAGACCCTACCTGTGTACAGGGCACTTGGGAGTGGACAGCCCAGGCTCCCCCAGAGGAACAACTGCCACTGCCATTGTCCAACCCAGCACTTCCTGCTGTCCAGATTCAGGGAAGCTGTGAATTGGCTTAGGAGCCATGAGCTATGGGGGCAGAGAGAGATGGCCAAGGAAGTACTGGCTACAGAAACAGTACAGTGGGAGCAGACCTGCCCAAGGCTGAGACTCACTGGAGGGAGCAGGTAGAACCACTACCCTATTATAATATCTCAGTAGGACTCTTCCCAGCACCATCTGGTTGGGATCCAGAGAGAAACTTTATCTAAAACTGTCAAAGGCTCTGGTAGGCTGTGGCCAGCCCTGACAGAGAGAGAATTTGTGATTTTGGAGGAGGGGGTACATGCAGAAAATGGGCCCCCAAAGGCTTGGTGCTGTAGCTTGGAGGCCATACAGAACTTTTTAAAAAGAGGAGCTGAGGCAAGACTCAAGACTCAGCAGGGACCTGGTGCTTGCATGTATGTGTATGTGCAGCAGCTCTGCCAACAAAGAACTCAGAAGGATAGGGTCATGCTGAAAGGAATTTGGGACCCAACCCAGCATGGCTGGTGAGTAGGGGATTGTACAGAGTGGAGAGTCTGGACCTGAGTCTCCTACAAGAGAATTTCAAGCTGGGGACTGGACGGCCAGGAGCCGAATGCCCGAGATTTGCTGTAGTCAGGACAGGTTCCTCCTCACCAACAAGCAATCCCAGCCTCCACCTGCAGATTAGTGAGGCAGACTCAGGAGCCCTCTGCTGGGCACACTTCCTCAGGGGAAAGAAGAAAAAGTTCTGAAAGGACCTTTACCAGAAAATAAAAGCTACACTGTTGCTTAGGCCATTTTCCACTACAACCAGCACAGCAGAACAATAAGACACAGGCACAACAAAGGGTATTCAGGGCCCTGCCCAGCCTCAGTGCCTAGACAAAGCTATTACCTGTGCCAAGCAGGAAAGAGCTGCCCCTTTTATACAAATTGACCTATCACAGGAAATGGACAGCATATTCACCAGAAAATATACATTATTGAAAAGAATCTGGAACAGACCAAGATGTGTGGTGAGGGAGTGGGGAAACATTCACACCATCTTCTCTGAAGACTGAATAATGTCCCCTGGGGGTGACCCAGGGTTCTCACCTTCCAAACTGCACCAGAGGGCCCCTCTGGAGACAGGTGGACAAGGTACTGACAGTGTTCTTGAGTCATTAAGTGAACCAAAGTCCTGGGCTGATAGAAAGCCAGCTTGGCGGAACAGTGAGAACCAGCCAGTCCTGAAGGAGACAGCCACAGAATGTGGAATCACTTATAGTCTGTAACAGGCTGCCTAGGGCTTGACAAGGACACCATCTGACATTACCAGGGACAGATCCAGAAAGACAAGACAGTGGTAAACACTGAATTCTACTAATACAAGTTCTACCACAGTCTTCTTCATGTTTTGTGTTATTTTCACTCCTGCATAGCTTAACATTCACTTCTTCTCCTTCAAGTTTATACCTATTATTTCACTAGTTTTTATATTTTAGATATTTTCAAATCTCATATTTTGATCCTCCCTTCTCACAGTCCATTTTATCTTCTTCCTTCATCTTATTTTTTTAATTTTATTTTTTCTCTTGCTATGACTGTTTTCTATTCAACACTTTTACTATTTCCCCTCAGTCTTGCCTCTCAAAACCATTTTCTTGCCATTATTCATTTCACATGCTTTTTCCCATCCTTAAAAATACCCTTATTCACTCTCCACCTTTATCAGTTTTGCTAGTTGGTTGTTGTTGCATTTCTTCAATTTTATTTCCAGATCT
Source organism: Artibeus jamaicensis (assembly GCF_021234435.1). NCBI lineage: Eukaryota > Metazoa > Chordata > Mammalia > Chiroptera > Phyllostomidae > Artibeus > Artibeus jamaicensis. The sequence continues at coordinate 34,654,568 of NW_026522030.1, read as the reverse complement.
TCACTATTTTTATATTTCAAATATCAAATGTTACCATTCCCCTCTCCTACTCCATTTTGCCTTCCTCCTGTCTTTCTTTTTTCACTTCAAATTTTAACTTTCCCCATCTTAGCCTGGTTTTCATTCTTCACTCTTATTATTCTTACTCCCTCTATCCTCCAAAATCACTTTTCTTTCCTCTAATTGCTCTTAAACTTTTTTCTTTCTCTTTTTTTTCTTTCTCTTTTTTTCTTTCTTTCTCTTTCTTTCTTTCTTTCTTTCTTTCTTTCTTTCTTTCTGCTTATTCCCATTCCACTTATATTAATCTTTGCTCATTTGTTGTTCATATTGCTGTGGTGGATCTTTTTCTCCAGTCTGGTTCTTATTTTTTTCACTATATTTTTGAAAATGTTTGTTTAAACCTAATACTATACTCTTCCCTTTATTATTTCATTCTGACTTCTTCCCTCCCTTTTTTATTTATGATATAATTTTTCTTTTTTTCTTTCTTCACTTGTTTCTATTCCTTACTCTTATTATTTCTCCTCCCTTTACCTCCTCAAAGTCATATTTCTTTCAGTTAGTCATCTAATTTTCTTTTTTCACTTTTTATAATAGTGTTAATCTCTTTATACATTTACTAATATTTGCTCATTTGTTGTTGACAGTGTGGTTGTGGGTTGGGGTTATTTTTGTAGATGTGCATATTTGGGGGTTGCTTGGCTTTTTTCTGGAAGCACCTGTACAAAGAGAATACAAGATGGGGTGGGCAATCTGACTCTTAGTCAGCCAGATGGAGGGAAGGACCTGCCAAAGAACAACCCAACAACTACCAAAATCGAAATGAAACAAGAGAGCGCCCCCCCCCAAAAAGTGTAAAAGGACATGCCAACAGCATTCATCTCAGGAGATCAAGGAGATTGTACCACTAAATTCCACAGGTCTCCTACTACACAAGGTCACACTGCAAAGACAGAGTCAAAGCAGATCAATCTAATATACAGAAACAAACAAGAAGATACACCTAGAATGAAGATACAAAGAAACAACCCCAATCAAAAGGAAAGGAAAAATCTACAGAAAGCATGCTAAATAAAATTGAGGCAAGCAAATGATCAAGACATTTGAACTCAAGACATTGAGTTCAAAATAATGGTTATAAGGATGTCCAAATAACTCAGTGATAACTACAAAGAACTCCATGGAAGCTACTAGGAACTTACTGGGAACTACACAAGCATGAAAAATGACAGAGAAGCTATCAGTAAGAGCTAAATGAAAATGAAGAATATATATCTGAAGTGAAGAATGCATTAGAAGGAATTAAAACTAGCCTAGGCAAAGTAGAGGAATGAAATCAGTGAGCTGGAAGACAAGGTAGAAAAATTACAAAAGAGAACAACAAAATGAAAAAAAGACTAAGAGAATAAAGAGGGTTTAAGGGGGTTGCAGGACAACATGTAATGTAATAATATTCATATCATAGGAATACCAGCAGGAGAAGAAGAGCAAGGGGTAGAAAACCTCTTTTAAAAAGTGATGATAGAAAACTTCCCTAACTTGATGATGGAAGAAGTCCCACAAGTCCAGGAAGCACAGAGGGTGACAATCAAGATGAACCCAAGGAGGCCCACTCTAAGACAAATCATAATTAAAATGGCAATTTTGGAGATAAAAAGAGAATCTTAAATACATAAAGGGAGAAATAGTTAGTAACATACAAGGGAGCTCTGATAAGCCTTTTCAAAAATTCAAAAGATCAGTGAATCCAGGAGCTGGTTATTTTGAAAAGACAAACAAAACTGACAAAAGATTTAACCAGACTCATCAAGTGAAAAAGAAAGAGAACCAAATAAATAAAATCAGAAACAAAGGAGAAGTTATAACTGATATCACAGAAATACAAAGAATGGTAAGAAATTACTATAAAGAACTACATGCCAAGAAATAGACAACCTTGGAGAAATGGACAAATTTCTAGAAACATATAATCTTCAAAAACTGAATTAAGAAGAAGCAGAAAGCCTGAATAAAGCAATAATAACTAGTGAAATTGAAGCAGAAATCAAAAAAACTCCCAGCACACAAATCTGGACCAAATGGCTTCACAGGTGAATTTTACCAAACATTTAAAGGAGAACTAACTCCTGTATTTCTCAAACTATTCCAAAAAATTGAAGAAAAGAGACGACTCCCAAACTCTCCTTACAGGGCCATTATTATCCTCATGTTAAATCCAGGTAAAGATGCATTAAAGAAAGAAAACAATAGGCCAATATCTCTGATGAAGATAGACACTAAAATCCTCAACAAAATACTGGCAAACCACATCCACCAATACATTAAAAACATCATACACTATGATCAACTGGGATTCATCCCAGGGATGCAAGGATGGTTTAATATTCACAAATCAGTAAATGTAATACATCACATAAACTAAATGAAAGGCAAAAATCACATGATCATATTGATAGATGCAGAAAAAGCATTTGATAGGGCATAGCAGACATTTATGATAAAAAACACTCAGCAAAGTGGGAAAAGAGGGAGCATTCCTCAACATAGAGAAGGCAACACATGAGAAACCTACAGCCAACATCTTACTCAATAGGTAAAACTAAGAACTTTCCCCTTCAGATCAGAAACAAGACAAGGGTGTCTGCTTTTACCACTTTTATTTAATATAGTATTGGAAGGTCTAGCCACAGTGATCAGACGAAAAAAAAAAGAAAAAGTATCCAAATTGGAAAGAAGGAATTGAAACTCTCGTTATTTGCAGATGACATAACAGTGTACGTAGAATACCCCACAGTCTTCGCCAAAAAGCTACTTGACCTAATAAATGAATTTGGGAAAATAGTGGGATACAAAGTCAATATTCAATAATTGATGGCATTTTTATATACCAACAATGAAATATCAGAAACAGAAACTAGGGGAGAAATTCCATTTAATATAGCAACAAGAAAAAATAATGTACCTAGGCATAAACTTAACCAAGGAGGTAAAAACCTTTATTCAGGAAACTATACAACACTGAAGAAAGAAACAAGGAAGATACAAAAAAATGGAAGCCTATAGCATGTTCATGGACTGGAAGGAAGAATTAACATCATTAAAATGTTCATTCTACCCAAAGTAATTTATAGGTTCAATGCAATTCTTACTAAAATACCAATGGCATATTTCAGAGATCTGAAAGAACTATTTTAAAGATTTATATGAACCATAAATGACCCTGAATAGACTTATCAATTCTGAGAAAGAAGAACAAAGTAGGAGGCATCACAGTACATGATATCAACCTATCATGTATAGTATGTATACTTGTAGTATAATATTGTATACTTGTAGTATACAATACTAAAAGGCCACTGTAGTCTGGTACTGGCATAAGAACAGCACATACATCAATGGAACAAAACTGAGAGCCCAGTAATAAATTCATGTCTCTATGATCAATTCATATTTGACAAAAGGGTCACAAGAATATAATGAAGTAAAAATGTCCTCTTCTATAAATGATATTGGGAGATATGGACAGGCACATGTAAAAAAAATGAAACTAGACCACCAACTTATGCCATACACCAGAATAAACTCAAGATAGATAAAAAAAATTTAAGTATAAGTCACAACACTATGAAAGTCCTGAAGGAAAATGTAGGCAGTAAAATTTCAGATATTCCACACAACAATATTTTTGCTGATATACCCCCTAGAACAAGGGACATAAAGGAAAAAAAAACAAATGGTACTACATCAAATTAAAATCTTATGCACCATGAAAGAAACATCAAATTGAAAAGGGATCCAACCATATGGGAAAACACTTTTGCAAATGATACCTCAGACAAGGTTTTGATCTCCAAAATATATAAAGGACTCATGATTCAACACCAGGGAGACACACAATTCAATTTTAAAAAATGAGCAAAGAGTCTGAACAGACATTTCTCCAAGGAGGCTATACAGAGGACCCATAGACATCGTCATTAAGAAATCAACAAATAGCAAGTTCTAGGGAGCATGTGGAGAAATGGGAACCCTAGTGCACTGTTGGTGGGTATGCAGACTGGTGCATCCACTGTGGAAAACAGTATGGAATTTCCTCGAAAAACTAAAGATGGAACTGCCTTTTGACCTGGCAATTTCACTGCTGGGATTATACCCTAAAATTCTGAAACACTAATTGAAAAGAACCTATACACCCCTATGTTCATAATAGTGTTATTTAAAATAGCCAAGTGCTGAAAACAGCCTAAGTGCCCAAGACAATAAATGAGTGGATCAAAAAAAACATGGTACATTGACACAGTAGAATACTATACAGCAGAAAGAAAGTAGGAGCTCCTACTTTTTGTGGCAACATGAATGGAACCAGAGAGTATTATAGTAAGTGAAAAAAGCCACTCAGTGAAAGAAAAATACCATATGATCTCACCTATAAGAGGAACCTAAGGAACAAAACCATCAAACAAGCAAAACAGAAGCAGAGGCATGGAAACAAGGAACAGACCTACAGTGACCCAGCGGGGAGGCAGGAAGGGCATAAGGCTAGAAAGAAGGGGAAGGACTAGTCAAGGAACATGGACATGAAAAACAGGGAGGGTATTGATTGTGGGACAGGGGAGTGGGCTGGCAGGAGAACAAAAATTGGGACATCTGTAACGGAACAACAATAAAATATTTAATTAAAAATAAACTAGCTATTTTGTTTTGTTGATTTTGTATTTATTTGTTTTGCCTTTGTTTCTTTGTGTATTTCGGTAGCCCAAAGATTCTTTATGCTCTGTTTGATAGCCAAATATTCTGCTAATTTGACCTTCAATATTTTCCCTCCCTCCTACCTTGCCTTCCCTCTGTCCTTCCTCTTAACAGAAAACTTATCATGATGACCCAATCCAATTCCCTGCTTGAGGTCCTGAGATGGCTTTTGTCAGGGCTTAAATAAGAACCCACATTTGATTCTGAGGCTATTATTGCTCAGTCTACCTAGGCTGTTTTATTTTGTATATTTGTTCATTTTGTTTTGATTATCACGAAAGTTTATGGTTTGTGATATGTTGTTATGTTCTGTTTGTTTTTCATAGTAGATATTATTTAAAAAATCAATTTACACAGTGCTGACAGTTGGTATAGTCCTAAACTATCCTTTCATATAAATTCAAGTTCCCTAGCCTCTCGGATTCCAAAGACTTTACTGTTTTAATATCACTACGTGGCTTAAGAAAAGGATGAAAAGCAGCTGTGTGTTATGGGAATCAAATTAAGCAATTGATGTTTATCAATACAATCTCTTTTATGTTTACAGAATGGTGAAGATTTGTTCTCAGTGGTGGGTTTCCATTTTCTCTCAAATGCTTTGATATTTTGTTTTATGGACCATTTTCATTTTGGCTGGAAAACAAATGGAAATTTCAGATTGAAGAAAGAAACTTCTGTCTGCCAATATTTAAAAGACCAACATCCTATCTGTATGAACCCTTGTCTTTTTTGATCCCTATTCTAGGGCCAAAATCCATAAATGGTGTGATGCAAAGTACCATTGACTGCTGCAGGATATAAAAAGGCTGATTTCTTCCCCATATTTCCTCAAAAAATTTAGAAAATATAACTTCAGGGCAATTTTCCAATAAACACATAGTGTAATAATTCTGTATATTATAATGAATGGCTACGACTACAAATAGAAAAGCACCCCTATGACTGGTATTTGAGCAAATGATAGCATCAAATCTTATCGTATTGCAATATTAACACTTACAACTTTGGGAAAGATAGTAAACCAAATAAATTTGCTTGTGTTGCACTTTATTTAAAGAATCATATTTTAAAAATTATTTTATTGTTGTTCAATTACAGTTGTCTGTATTTTCTCCCCGCCCCCTCCAAACCCACCTCTCTCCCTTTCTTCCACCCTCCCCCTTGGTTTTGTCCGTGTGTCCTTTATAGTAGTTCCTGAAAACCCTGTTTCCCTCCCCCATCCCTTCTGGCTATTGTTAGATTGTTCTTATTTTCAATGACTCTGGTTATATTTCATTTGCTTTTCTCTTTTGTTGATTATGTTCCAGTTAAAGGTGAGATCATATGGTATTTGTCCCTCACCTCCTGGCTTATTTCACTTAACATAACGCTCTCCAGTTCCGCCGCTGTTGCAAAATGTGTATAAGCTTATTCTTTCTCTCTGCTGTGTAGAATTCCACAGTGTAAATGTACCATAGTTTTTTGATCCACTCATTTGCTGATGGGCTCTCAGGTTGCTTCCAGCACTTGGCTATTGTAAAGAATCATATTTTAAAAGCTTATTCAATGGCTTCAAATTTAAAGTCATTAACTAAGTATACTATCATTTTTTTAAAAAAACCTATACAAACACTCCTTTGATAATCAAAAGGTTTAATGTAATTATTGTTTATCAAGGCCTATTGGTTTCAAATAAGTGATATTCCAGATGAATTGTATATTCACAAAATCCCTATTTAGTGAGTTTCAATTTCAGTACATTAATACCTATACTAGTTTGTTTTTTGTTGTTCATAATTATAAGACAAACTCTACTGACATAATTGCTTTTTTCAAAGTATTATTGCTTAAAGTATAGAACTTTATCTCTCTAAAAAGAGTCGCCAAGTTGTTAGAAGTGGAGCTAGGATTTTAAACCCCACTGTACCTGCTGCTAAATTGCTGCTCTCTGTTATGTCCACATCCTTTGTCGTACTTATGTGGCAACAAGTCAACTTTGAATAGGTGGGTTCATCACAAACAAGAAACTGTTTATCTTGAAAATATTATTATTTTAATGATTTGGATGCCAAAATAGAAACATAACTAAATTGTTTCAGGTAACTGGGTTGATTATGGTTAGACTATTTTCGTGTGTTTCTGAGGTCAGACTGAGAAATAACATTTGGGAAAAAAAAGGAAATAAGACAAAATAGCCAAGGGGCAAATATTAAGAACGAAGAGCATTACTTGGCAATACAATATAAAAAAGACTCTAATAATTGCAACCAATAATTGAATGCTTATAATGTGCCAGGCACTGTGTTAAGTGTTTTCATCAATTGTCTATATTGACTTTTTACAACTCTGACAGTTATGTACATTACTATACAGTTGCCATATAAATAAATTGTGGTTTGAAATATAAGTAATGTTATGGTCTGATTGTTTGTTTCCTTTCAGAATTCATATAGTAATATCTTAATTCCCAATGTGATGGTATTGAAGGTGGAGTCTTTGGGAAGTGATGGGGTCCTGAGGGTGGAAGCAACCCTCATGAATGGGATTGGTGCTCTTATAAAAGAGATCCAGAGAGCTTCCTAGCCGCTTTCACTGTGTGAGGACATAGAAATATGGTGCTGGGCTGCTGGCTATGAACCAGGAAGATGGCCCTCACCAAAGTGTGTCTGTGTAAGTGCCTTGACCTTAGACTTCCCAGCCTCCAGAACTGTGGGAAATAAATTTATGTTGCTTGTAACCTACCCAGTCTGTAGTATTTTGTTATAGCAGCCTGAACAAACTACCTTTGGTAGCTCTCCCAATATTTGTTACTTAGTAACTTAGTAATAAGTTATCTATTACTTAGTAAAGTTACTAAAATGGAATTTGAACTGGCCAACAAGATTGAGAGTTTATTTGATTAACCACTATGATCTCCTCATAGAAGGGCATAAGAGTATCTTTTATTATAGTAGAATGCTCATGTGTATGTATATTTAATAAGTTACTTATTACTATTATTTTGAGACTTTTGTAGGTGAGGAAACTGATGCATGGAAGGATTAAGTCACTTGCTCGATCTAATCTACACAGCTCTATTAAAAAAACAACTGAAAGCTGTCTTCCCTACGAATTCATGAACTTTTCTCATTTAACTTTTACTACATACTTAAACGGCAATTTAGTACTTATTTTATGCCAAGAACTAGTTTGAGGCAATTCTTCAAAATCTTTAAGTCAGAGAGATTTTGTCATTAATGGATGAACCAAACACAATCGTTACCTTTTTTGGAGTCTTGGTTTTCCAGAGAGGTGTCAAATTTTTATAGTTCTATAACTTTACCCTGACAATTCTTTTAGTGACCTAAATAGAAGTGCTTGTTTGACTAAGTGTTTTAAAACTAACATTTATTTCATAAATAAGTGCCAATTTTCAATGAAATGTAATAAATAATTTGTTTTTAAAGATAACTCTCCAAATCACTAACAGTAAAATGCAAGTATGTACTTTAGTCTCAGGATGCCATGTTTCCTGTTCACTATAATTAAGATAACACAAACAATGTGACTAGAACATAATACAGAATTTAAAAAAATCAACTGTGAATCAAAGAAACAAAACTGCTTTATTAAGAAAACTTGCCTGCGATGAATATAGGATTTGATATTAAAAATATTCTAACTAGTTTTAAACACAAATTTGATTCTTGATAAACTTGCTGTCAAATTGACTCCAAACCAAGAAGTAAATAAGTAAAATTTAATGTCATTTGAGATAATACCTAAATAGTTAATTGCCAGTTATTATCTATTCATTCTTCATAGATAATGCCCTAATACCATACATAGATAGTAGAAAGTTTTTTTGTATTGCTTCTTTTTATTTTTATATATTTTATTGATTATGCTATTACAGTTGTCTCATTTCCCCCTTTATTTTTCTCCACCTTGCACACCCCCTCCCACCCACACTCCCCCTCTTTAGTTTATGTCCATGTATCACAAGTTCTTTAGCTTCTACATTTCCCATACTATTCTTGCCCTCCCCCTGTCTATTTTTTACCTACCATCTATGCTACTTAATCTCTGTACCTTTTCCCCCTCTCTCCTCCTCCCATTCCCCTGTTGCTAACCCTCCATGTGATCTCCATTTCTGTGGTTCTGTTTCTGTTCTAGTTGTTTGCTTAGTTTGCTTTTGTATTAGGTGTGGTTGTTAATAACTGTGTTTGCTATCTTTTTACTGTTCATATTTTGATGTGTGCATGGACCAGCAGTGCCTGCGACGTTATGGATGATCAAGACAAATTCACACAGACTACCGAGTCCTGTGGAGAAAAAGGGGCAGGCCACTCTCTCTAGGGGAGAGTATGCACACCCTTGCCTAGACAGGCTTTTACTATTTTTGTTTTTTTGCACAGGAATTCAGGTACAACTTAATTATTGTTAGGCAGTAAACAGTAGATAGTATACAAAGAACCATTAGGGCTTCTTCTAAGTCAGAGTCTATCAGCTAAAAAGGCTATAAAACTGTGGGAATATAAACTCATATTTTGCCTGGGCCTCTATCATTTAACTAAAAGCAATCTTGGGAAAGCAGGCTTCACAGGATTGTTAGGAATTCTTTCTTTTGCCAGATCACACCAGATTCTGCTCTAGCTGGCAAGGGGCTGCACTGTTATCCCCATCACAGGTTTTCAGGCTTAAGTGGACTAGAGCCAGAAGGCACTTCTCCCAGAGGACTTGGGGACTGGGCTAGGTCAGAATAGCCTGGGGGCGAGGGTCCGTCACGCCCTCTTTGTTGCAACCCCCCCAAGTCCTTCCATGATGGCCTCCCAAATGATCCTGTCTGGCTTAGGTTGCCCCCCCTCTGAGGGGTTTTACCAGTCTCTGACTGTCCGACCATGCTTTGGGGGCAGAGGGATAAAGCAGAGGCAGCATTTGCTACCAGAGACAAGCTTTGTTTCCTCATGGCTCGAATTCTGGAGGTTGCTCACTCAGCCTTAGTCATGAGAGACAGTTACAATTCCTGAAACCAGGCAGGGCAGTTCCCAACAATATTTTTTATCTTCTCTTTCTTAGATAAGTTCCTTTAACATTTCATACAATAAAGGCTTGTTGGTGATGAACTCCTTTAACTTGACCTTATCTGAGAAGTACTTTATCTGCCTTTTCATTCTAAATGAAAGCTTTGCTGGAGAGAATAATCTTGGATGTAGGTCCTTGCCTTTCATGACTTGGAATACTTCTTTACAACCCCCTCTTGCCTGTAAGGTCTCTTTTGAGAAATCAGCTGACAGTCTGATGGGAACTCCTTTGTAGGTAACTACCTCCTTATCTCTTGCTGCTTCTAGGATTCTCTCCTTCATTTGAATCTTGGCTAATATAATTATGATGTTTCTTGGTGTGTTCCTCCTTGGGTCCACCTTCTTTGGGACTCTCTGAGCTTCTTGAACTTCCTGGAAGTCTATTTCCTTTGCCAGATTGGGGAAGTTCTCCTTCATTATTTGTTCAAATAAGTTTTCCACTTGTTGCTCTTCCTCTTCCCCCTCTGGTGCCCCTATAATTTGGATGTTGGAACGTTAAAAGATGTCCTTAATGTTCCTCAGCCTCTCCTCATTTTTTTGAATTCTTGTTTCTTCATTCTTTTTTGTTTGGTTGTTTCTTTCTTCCTTTTGGTTCATTCCATTGATTTGAGTCCCAGTTTTTCACCCATTAGTATTGGTTTCCTATGCATTTTGCTTCATTTCACTTAATGTAGCCTTTATTTTTTCATCTAATTTGGGACCAAAGTCAACCAATTCTGTGAGCATCCTGATCACCAGTGCTTTGAATGGTGCATCTGATAGGTTGGCTATCTCTTGGTCCCTTAGATGTATTGGCTCTGGGACTTTGATCTGTTCTTCCATTTGAGCCTTTTTTTTTTTTTTTTTTTTTTTTTGGTGTGGTTGCACCTATTATGTAGTGAGGGGTGGAATCTTAGGTGTTCATCAGGGTGGGGCAACCCAGTAGCTGGGTTGTGACACTGTATGTGGGGGCAGGGTCAGAGAGGGAACAATGGTACTTGCTCTGCTCTCTCTCAGATTTTGGTCCCCTCTGCCAATTACCACAAGCAAATTGAGCCCTTCTGGTGCTGGTTCCAGGTGGGTGGGTTTGCACACGTTCTAGGTCCCTGTGGGTCTCTCCAAGGAACTCTCCTGTGAGGCTGGGAATCTCTCCCACACCTCAACCCCCACAAGTGTTTTCAGTCAGTGCTTTTAGGCTTTATTACCTAGCACTGAGACCCTGGGTTGTGATGTTTGTCCCGCTGCCCAGTTTTTGTCTGGTTTATCTGCATGTGAATGTGTGACCGCAGTCAGCCAGCCACCTTGCATGCCTGACTGGGTCTGCTCTTTGCCACCCCACATCCAGGGTCTGCCAAATGCCGCCTGTATGCCCAGGTCAGCCAGCCACCCTTTTTTCTGGCCCTGACTCCTCTCCAGAATTCTGGCCAATTCCATACCTCTTACAGGTCTGGATGAATGGTTGTTGGACTTCTGTATAGTTCAATTTCCTGTAAGTTCTAGTTGGGTTTTTTTTTTTGTTTCTAAATTTTTGTTGTCCTTAATTTTGGTTGTGCAAGGAGGCACAGTATGTCTACATTTGCCTCCATCTTGGCCGGAAGTCCAGTAGAAAACTTTTTGATATGATATTTTCTTGGTTATTTATTTTTGACTTGGGCAAGACCCTCAGACCTGCAAATAAATGTTAATTAAAGCCAATTTTCCATTATGCTTAAAGAAAAATAGAAAGGGACATAATATAACTTCTGAGTAATAAATTATTGAGTATGGCATTTGGTTTTAGAAAAATAAAAATTTGAAGGCACACCAGGATGTTCACCCATATCAGTATGTCCAGACCTTCTAGTTTGCACCCAGAGGAAAATATAAGAGCTTTAGTAGTTTCTGGTTGACCAGTAGTCTTATTTTACTTCTCATTTTTCAGAGAATTTTGGGGGCCGGGATTCTAGGACATAAAATGATGCTGTAACAACTTTGTTGTTGAAATAGATCAAGATAGCTTCCTACCAAGTACTATGTTGCTGTCACAAGGGAAAAATGAGTCAATTGTGTGGCATAACCTAATTTTATAATGCAGATGTCACATGTTAGAGTACAGGGGATACGATTAATTGCTTATGGCAAAGGAGAAATTATTGCAAGAAATTTAGAAGATAGTAAAATAGACTATTAGTATACATTTGATCTATGTTAACCACATGCTTAACTCCATTAAAAATACTTAAATTTGCCACAATATATTTATAAAAATGGCATAATTTCTGAGGGAAATTGTTTTTTTCCTGTTCATTTGTTTTGGGTTTTTATAGTGATGTAGAGTGAAATGACTTTGTGTGCTTCATCTCCAGTGTCCCTTTCACCCTTCCCTCTGCTGAGACTTCCTTTTCCTCTTCTCCTTCACACAGCTCTAATTTACAGTACTGCTGTGTGTGCAGTCTTCAGGAAACGTGAAATGGAGCAAGAGGCTGTCTAACGGAAGGGAGGAAATGTAACCACTAAACAGGTGCACACAGAAAATAAATAAAAAATGAGAAATCAGACCCCCTGGGTGCTGTACAAGGAGCATTCTCTGAATAACTAATTTGGTAGCCCTTGTGCCCTATGAATTATTGTTCTGATTTATTCAATCACACTGTCTAACAAACTCAAATTGCTTAACACTGTACTTATTCTGTATGCAACATGAGAAGAGAGCAATTTCTAACTTCTCACTTATTAAAGGAATAAAGTGATTTGGTTTTTGTTTATTTCATTTCAGTTTCCTGCTATACTGGAGAACATGTTAATGCTTGAAGAACACCTGAATTATGTTGTATTTTTAAATTTTGCCACATAATGAACTGTAATATGGCAATTGCTTAAATACTAACTGGTTGTTTGATATAATATTCTACATAGTATTCTCCACTTTAATCCTTTACTAAAGATTTATTGAACACCTACTATGTGTATCCCTTCCTGCTATGTGCCAGTTGATCCTCAGACTACAGCCATTTGGAAATTTTTATAATATTTCAGATCAGTCACTCTACATAATATAATCTAAAGTAATGTCTTCCATTTTGTTCTAGCAATGTATTCCATTATTTCACTAGTCACTTTCTAAACACATAAACCACCTGTAGTTAAAGTCAGTTAAATTTACGTGTATCTTTGTTTCATGGTCACTGTTAAGTTTTAAGTGTATTCTAAATTCTAATCATCACAAAAATCACCTTATGTACTATGTTATATACTATTATTACTTTTACTTTATAAATGATGAAATGAAAATTCAATTAAATAACTTGCATACCACTAGTATATATATGCACTCAAAATTGGTCATAATTCAGAGAAAAATCTTTTCACTATTGTATGTATTATCTAGATGCCAAGATTATTAAAGTTGTTTTTATACATTAACAAATAAAATATAGTATTTACAGAGGTTTTTTAATTTTCATTTTACCTAACTGACTATTTTTTCTTTTTAATTTTCAAGAGAAAAGTGGTAGAATAATTTCATAAAATGTTTCTTTAGATATGACATGGCTATTTTTCCATGGATTTCCTAAGAAAATAATTGATATAGATGACAAAACTTAAAACCAAATGAGTTACATATCAATTGCACTTCAGGGTATTTCATTATCTGTTTAATTACATTGACATGTTTGTTTATTTGTTTTCTTTGAGATAATATAGCCTTATCTCTTCATTGCACATTTTTTGGGCTGGTTTTTTCACTATTCCATCCAATTCATTCAAGGCCCTTCCTCCACTTACCTTTCATCCCACTCATCTGCAAAACATTATCTCAAAATAAACCCCCACTGCCCAATTTCCTAGAACTCACATGGCTTAAAGTTGTCTCTGGAAGTCTCAAAACAGGTTTATTGATTTCATCATCAACTCCTCATCACCAATCTCAAATTACCATTAATTCTACTATGTTTTTCTGGCCAACTTACCTTACGTCTTCCCCAACAATTTCAAATTCCCTCTATTGTCTTAAAACTTTCAGCTGCTCCCTTTCCTTATTCATCCTTATTCATGTTTACTCTGGGCCAGACACTACGACATGCCATTTAACTTTCACGACCACTTTGAAACATTTACTCTCAAATATTTAAATGGCATCTAACTCTTAAAATGCTGAAATCAAAACATACCAACAGCCACTTTTCTGATGTTCCTTATCTCAGTAATTGGTGCCATCATGGATCCAGCTGATCAAACTGGACAGTTTAGAGGTATCCTTAACACCCTTCCTTCAAGCTTTATATTCAATATATATCAAGTACTTATCATTCTATTTTCTTAATCTCTCCCAAAATTGTCTAATTCTGTCTAACTTTAACACTATCACCTTAAACCATGTTACTGCCATCTTTCACCCGGTCCCTTGAAAAATCATTTTAGTTTTCTATGCTGTCTAACAAATTACCATAAAATCGGCACCTTAAAATAATATGTGTCTATTAAAGTTTCTGTAAATCAGAAGTTTGATAGGGTCCTCAAACTTCTCACAAGGGTCTCACAGGTTTAAGTCAAGGTGTTGGTCAGGCTGTGTTCTCGTCTGGAGTTCAGGATCTTACAGCAGCCTTACCGAGGTTGCTGGCAGAATTCAATTCCCCGTGACTGTAAGGAGGAGGACTCTGTTATCTCCCTAGCTGTTGGTCAGGGAGTGTTCTTAGTCCCCAGAGCAGCAGCCCCCAACATTTTTAGCACCAGAGACTGGTTTCTCAGGAGACAATTTTTCCACAGAAAGCCGACAGGGGTGGGGGTGGGGTATGGAGCTCAGGCAGTAAGGTGAGCAATGGGGAGCAGGATGAAACTTTGCTTCCTAGCCTGCAGCTCACCTCCTGCTGTGCAGCCTGGTTTCTAAGAGGCCACGGACCCACTGGTGCCCTAGAGCCTACCCTCAGGTCCTTGACATGTGGTTATCTCCAGCAGGCAGTTCACAATATGGATACTCATTTCTTCAAAGCTAGCAGGATAGTGTTTTATGCTTTGAATCTCTTCTCTTTTTAAAGGGCTTTTCAAGGGCCTCACATGATTCGGTCAGGCACAGGATAATCTCTCTTTTATTGATTTCAAAGTCAACTGATGAGAGACCTTTGTTACATTTGTAAAATTCCTTCACCTTTTTTCATATAATACAACCCACTCATGGGAGTTAAATCTCAACATATTCATAAATTTTACCTACATTCAGGGGAGTGAGGACTTTGGGGTCTACTTTAGAATTCTGCACACTACAATTGCCAAGTATTGTAGCACCCAAGTGCATTCTGACCCATCGCCATTCCATTCTTTATTGCTGAATCATCTCAAACATAACTGTGATAATTTTGTTCAATAAATTAAATTACTTTTGCTTCCCATTGATGTTGATATTAAAATAGCAAATACATTTTTATAGGGACTATAATAATTAGCATGGTCTCTTGTCCCAGCCCACCTTTCTAGCTATATATCTTACCAAGTTCTTTTACTCTCTGCATTTCAATCAAAAACATTTCCTCTTGGTTCCTTTAGTTATCATGTTTCTTCTTAGCACAGAGAATTTTGCATACCCTGGTGTGTCTGCCTGGACCTTCCTTCTGCTCCTTTTCATGTAGTTATTCTGACTCATTCTCCAGATCTCACATAAACTATCACTTTCTGAGGCTAATGCCTCCTTTTATAGGCACTCTTTGTACTATGTAACTTTTTCATAGCACTTTTCAAAGCTGAAATTGCCCTGTGTTTGTTTCCTCCATTAAGCTTCCCAGGGCAGGAACTGATGTGGGTTTTTATATCTTTGTGCATCCCCTGTGTTTGAAAAAGTTCCTTAAACAAATCCCCATTGAAATATTTGATAACTAATCAACTAAATGAATACAAGTTTCTCACGTGACATGTTTTTACATTTGGCTTTGGAAAGAAATATATATTTCTATTTATATATGTTTATAATTTATATTTAAAGTATAATTAACATTGCTTACCCTTTAATGGAGTATATACAGAGTTACCGCCAAAATGATGGTATTTGGAAATTTTCATGGTTCAGATTTTGAACAGTTTAGAATAAATTGTTTAATCTTTTATAGTCATGGGGTGTAAGTCATTTTAAGGCACATGAAAATATTTGTCGAAGTATTTTCTAATTGTAGCTTTAAATTTAGCTTTTTAAAAAAGAACAGTACTTTATGTGCTGTGACTATTTGAGAGGCATCTTAGTATTAAAAGTTGGAGATGGAATAAAATCTAATTCAAAGGATAATAACAAAGTAAAACTGCAGAAACTGACATAGACCAATACAAATCTGTTTTAGTTTTAAAAAGTAATTAACCAGGTTGATTTTATTTTTATCTGATTAACTCTTCTTTATGAAACTGCATACACAATATCCCAAGCTAACATTAGAATATTAATTCAAATAGAAGAAATGTGCTAACCCTCCATGAGATCTTCATTTCTATGGTTCTGCTCCTGATCTAGCTGTCCTTTTAGCTTGCTTTTGTTTTAGATGTGGTTGTTAATAACTGTGCATTTGCTGTCCTTTCACTGTTCATATTTTTTATCTTCTTTTTCTTAGATAAGTCCCTTTAACATTACAGAAAATAAGTAGCATAGATGGTAGGTAGAAAATAGATAGGGGGAGGGCAAGAATAGTATGGGAAATATAGAATCTAAAGAACTTGAGACACATGGTCATAAACTAAAGGGGAGGAATGGTAGGGGTGGGGGGGTGCAGGGTGGAGGGGAATGAAGGGGGAAATAGAACAACTGTAATGGCATAATCAATAAAATAAAAATTAAAAAAAATATTATTAAAAAAAAGAAGAAATGTGAAAGGGAATAAAATCCTGCCAAATATAATGCTACCAAACAGATTTTGTTGTTGTTGTTAAATATGACTGATTGCTTCATTCACCACATTTTGAAGATTAAATTTTCTTAATTCTGTTTTCAGATTCCACGTTCTAAGAAGCAAATTCAAGACTCTACAACCAAGTGTTCTGAAAGGTGTAGCACTGAATAATTTCTGCTTTCAAAGTTGTCAAACTGTCAAAGCACTAGCTGAGAAAGCACTATCAATAGTCACTCATGTATTTCTTATTTTAAACATATTTCACCAATTATAAGCTATTTTCTTATTTTAGTGGATGTGTTGAGTGATATGATTTCTTGGGGAATTTTGAAGTAAAAAACTAGTCCCCAGAAAAGATTGTTCTTATAATACATTGTACGAAATATTAAAATCCTATTATTAGATTACAGATTTAAGATTGTTATACCTTCTAGAAGAATCGATCCTTTATCATTATGTAATATTTTTCTTTATATCTGCTAATATTACTGGTTTTGATGTTAACATTTTGTAACATACCCATTCCAACTTTCTTTTGATTTGAATTTTCATATCTTCTCTATATGCTTTTGTTTTTAAATTATTTTTTTACTTAAAGTAGGTTTATATTAGACATCATAGGTGAGTCTTACTGTTATACCAACTCTATTAATGTTTGCCTTTTAATTGGAGTATTTAAATCATGTATATTTAATGCAATTATCGAAATAATTTGACCTAAAGCTACCATTTTGCTAGTAGTTTTTTGCTTGTATGACCTTTTTTGTTCCTCCTTTTTCTCTTTATCTTTTACTTTTTTGATTACTTAAGCATTTTAAGGTTATATCTTGGTTGATTTATTAGTTATTATTACCTGTAAAAATGTTTTAGTGGTTGCTTAAAGGTATAAATATATATCTTTAAATTATCAAGGCCAATCTTTAAATAATTACCACTTCACGTGTGTATGAGAACATTACCATAGTACACTTTAATTTCTTCCGTATCATCCTCTACTATTATTTCTACATATCTTATAAAATAAGCAATATATTTATATTCTTATTTTGATTTAGAAATAGCTAATTCTATTTTATGTAAATTAAAAATAATAAATAAAGTCATTTAAATTTATATTTCACAAATTATGATATTTCAGTTCTTGTTTATATCAAAATTTCCAGCTGGTTTCATGTTCCTGCCTGCAGAATTTTCCTTATATTTCTTGGAGTGCTAGTCTTCTGGCAATGGAGTTTCTCAGGTTTAGTTTCATCTGTAAAAGTCTTTACGTAACCTTCATTTTTATTTTATACAAAGAAGTCTAGAAGCAGCATGGTTCCAGGAATGATTAAACCAATAATTCAATAGCATCACCAGCATCCAGTTTCTTTGTATCTTTTGGCTCTTCCATCCTGAACATGTTGACTATTATCTTGTTCTTCAATAATCATAGCATAAATAGGTCAGCCCAAACAATCTCATACTTATCAACCTGAACATCTGAAAGGGAATGTCTTTTGTTCCTTTCCTAGAGCGCCAAGAGAAGAATTTTTTCTCATTGCTCATTGGCTTGCATTAGTGTACAAGGCTAATAAGACATACAACTCTACTGTAGGAAAAGTGCAGTTGTGAAAGTGTTGAAATTAACTGTTGGGTAGTCATCTGTCAGAATCACCCAGGACTTACCCTCACATTCAATATTTCATCATGGTAAGAAATAGGTTTAATACAATTTGTTGGTCTATTTTTCATCTCGTAGAACAGGATTTCTGAGAGGAACTGATCTGAAGACATTTTTTTCTTCAGTCACATAAGAAAGTAAATTCCCCTATAGATCAATGACGTACTAAGACCCTCCCACATTTCAAAGATGTTTGGGGAGTTTTTCTAATGTGCCTTCCCATAGGAAGCCACAGGCAAGCAAGTATAAAATGTCACCTCCAAGTATCTCCTTTGTTTTCACAATCAACTCCTTGTATATCAAAAAGATATTTGCAACAAAAGGAAATGAATGCAATTTCAATAACTTGAAGGAAAGTCAACCTGAGATAAAATGAGAAGTTGTTACAAAGACATATGTAAAACTCATGTTTTTTTAAAGCATTATATATGGATTCATAGAAGTCTATCATTAAATTAGTATTGTGTTGTCTTTTGTACAAGTTTTGATATAATACCCGAAACTTTATCTCAAAAAGAAAATGCCAAAATTGTATAATAACACAGTTAACACAACTTTAAATATCACAGACTCATAAACAGTTGCATGGGATTATAAACACACATTCTTCTGATGTGCTTTTTAGTTACTTAGGGTACTCATCAAATACCTGCATAGCCTCTGTTAAATATTTTCTCGGAATGGACTATTACAATCTTCTAAAGAAGACCAGTTCCAATCATGTTCCTTTTTGCAAAGAGGGGTACCAAATTACTTTATTTGAAGGAATAGTATGAATGAAAGAACATAAGTGGATGATTTGGTACAAGTTATGGAAAAGGGGCAGGAAACTCCAACATACATGCACTGCTTTGGTGACCAGGAAAGTCCCCACCCCCAACCCTGTGACTATGAGAAGCCATCTTAAAGTTCAGCTCTCCTTATTGTCTCCCAGGATGTGCTTGTTAAAGAGATACTCTGACATGCCATTTCAGGGACCCCCAACCTGCACAAGGTGGCTATGTGGTCACCCAGTTCTTTGATGGATTTCACCTGGTAGTTCAGGTATGGAGTCTCAGTGAAGTCACAAAAATAAGGGTCAACTTTGTCACTGGTAGTTTGTGCAATTCCAGTAGTGACTGATTTACACTTCTTTCCAGGTATAATGCATACTCCACTTCATTCAGCCTACTCTCCCAGTTGACACAGTCTGCTTTCTTGATATCCTAAAGAAAGATTTGGCGACCTCGTTGGTCATTTTCTCAACATATTCTCTCTCTTCACGCGGTTAGTGAAGAAAATATCTGGCAAAGTGCTTCAAAGCCACATTATTGTGGTCAAAGTGGTTAAGACATGGATGGGGAGATAGAGGAAGCACAGAGCTCCAGGTTAATCTGGGGGTCTATGACAGCCTTAGAGTCCTGGTGGTTGTTTTGGTGCACCTGCAAGGTGGACATGGTTGCCATTGCCAGGTGGCTGTGGAGAGGTGGCTGTGCATGCTAGAGCAGTGGCCTTGGGGTGGTCTAAGGGCACTGTGAGGAAGTGGCGAAAGACTGGATCTGGATGGCAGGCTGGAATGGGGTTGAGCAGGTGGTTCATCCAAGCACTGTTGAAGCGGGAAACTGGTGACTCTCACCAAAGATTGTCTTAATCATGCGTTTCTTACGGTGGGTCTTGTTTGCTCTCTGTAGTTTCAAGAAATGGGCCCCCCTTTTGCCCTCTGCAGTGGTATGTTGGAGCAGGTCTTGATGTGCTTGGGAAAGCCACTCATTGTGCCTCTCTTCTCAGCTCTGCATTTAATGATTTCATATTGGTAGCTTGATAGCCATGGTGGAAATATTTTCATCACAAAAATCTGCAAACTCTACAAACCAGGGCTGTTATTACTTAAAAGAAACAGTTTGCCAGCGTACCACTGCCTCTTGGATAGCACACATTATCTTCCACAAAGATCACTAAAATATTCCAGAACTATTAGCTCCCTCTACCCTTCCCCCGTTACCTTACAATCTTTTATTTTTCAGGCTAAACATTTTATTTACTTAAGTGTTTCTTCTAAGTGCACTGTTTTGTGTAATCTTATCATGTTGGTCTTATTCCCATGGAAAAACAAAACACAACATCTGTTAGATTAACTAGGCTAAAATTTGATATCCCAAACTATACAGCATCTTTTATGGCAAAACTCTATGTTCCTGGCAGACTGGCACCATCACACTATTATCCTTATTTTTTACCTTATACAGTCAAAACCACTTGAGGTTTATAGACAGCTGTTTATATCATTAATTCACATTAAATTTAGAGTCTTTAACTTTTTGAATATTATGGAAAATTCACTGTATTTAGGCCATATATTTAGTTCAGCATTTGGCAAACTCTTTTCTGTAATAGGTGACCATATAATTATTGTAGACTTTAACCATGTATTCTTTGTTACAACTATGCATGATGTTTTTATATCATGAAAATAGCCAGGGGTAAAATAAGATTGTGGACAAGATTGTGTTCTAATAAAACTTTATTTATAAAGACAGGTGGCAGCTAGATTTGACCCAAGGGTCATGGTTTGCCCATTCCTGATCTTGCCCACCAGAGTTGAGAGTGTCACACCACATGGTCTTAACCAAGTGCTCCAAGGTGCAAACTGCTCTTACATTAAGTGCTCTTAATATGGGTTCCCTGAAAACAGATAAATTTTAGTGGGTCTATGAACTCTGAAAATGTTCCCTAAAATGTTTTGGCCATGTATACTTTCTGGAAAAGAGAATAAATAAATAAAATCATATTCTCAAAACAGTCTCTAGCACACTCTTCACTGCCATCACCTCAAAGAAGTACATGAATCTCTGCCTTAAAGTGATATCGTAATGCCAAAGTAATTAGGATGCTCAAGCCACTTGAATAATTGCTAGGAAAATAAGCAGACACAGGAAAAAGTAACAGAGACATGCATAGGATAAAATACATAAAAATCTATATTCACATCTATATAATCACTATAACACATAATTAAATACAATTCTGGATTGCTGCGAACTGGTTTGATGTTATGTCAGCCCAGAAGGAATAAAGTAGATGGATTCATTCAAGAGCAAAAAATCTATTAAGAGCCTGTTATGAATCAGGCTTCTTTCTGTGGTAGTTCCAGAGCCTCCAAGAACTAGAACAACACTGTCGTCACTCACTCATCACTTGCTATACAAACAGTGGGTTTTTTGTTGTGCCCACATATTTTAATATAAATTATAATATAGACAAATGTATCATAAGTTTGACAAAGGCTGTACACTATTGGAAAGCAGGTGCAAAGCCATATAAATACCAGAATAAATCACAAAACTAGAAGTTGTTATATATACTGTATATGTATATCTATGTGTATAGCTATGTAATCACAAAAGATATTTCTACTAAATTGTTAGCTTAGGCACACCCTTACCATTGGGGAATGTCAGGACATATAGAATATTTCGGAGCTAGTGCTTTAAAAAAAGATTTAATTTAATTTTTAGAGCTAGGAGAAAGGAAGGAGACAAAATTGATGTGAGAGAGAAAAATCGATCAGTTTGCCTCTTGCATGCCCCCAACTGGGAACCTGGCAGTCAACCCAGACATGTGCCCTGACTGGAACCCAACTGGCTACATTTTGGTGTGCAAACCGGCGTTCAACCCACTGAGCCACACAGCCAGGGCTAAGAACTAGTACTTTAATAAAAAATTATTTGAATTAGTCTTATGCACATATGGCTGACTTCAAAGTTAATGTTTATAGAAAAAAAACAACTGTATTCCCCCCAAATTTTTTACTCAATGTTCCATAATATTTCATATTGAAGATTTATTGTTGATATGAAAATAAGTGATTTCTATGCCACTTATTTTTGTTTTATTGCTACCTGTTTAGAATAATAAAAACACTATATTAATAAAAATTATATCTTGAAATTATTATTTTTTTGGTTAAAATCTAGCATAAAATCCTAGATTTTACCTTAGGCTGACAATGCCTAAGATTTTTATTTTTATTCATCAAACACCTACAAAAACAGATGGCAAGGTAAATTATAAAATATTAGTCTAATTTTGGAATAATTCAAAAGTTACTGTGGCTATAAATATAAAATGTCCATAAATGCTTTTTATACACAGACCTAATGAAATGTAAAGGCTTATAATTAAGGGTAAGTCAAGCAGTCAACATACTTAATCAATTGTGATGTAAGCATAGTGAAAATTTAGAATGATTAAAATACTGTAATCTGTTTATTTTTATTAATCTGTAATGTGACTATTAAAAGGGCTGTATTTTCTTTTAAAGTAACTTAGTTTCTACATTTGGGCAAAGAAATGTTGACTATACACCAAAAGGCTCTTTATCTGACCTAATAATTTCTAAAACCAGCACAGGTGAATAAAAATTATGGCCCAATTGTACGTGTTTTTCACATATTTTAGGAGAAGGAGTACAGAGGTAATGCTGTAGACACAAATATTTTCTATATATGAATACACACCCTCCCAGTGACTGGGAGGAAAGTTTTAATTCCCACCACATAATGGTCCATTTGCCTGGAGTGTTTCAGAATGGTTCAATAATCACTAGCCATGTGTGTAGTTTGTTGAATTATTTAAGCTTATTTCCAGGGGGAAAAAAAGACAGGGAGGAAGGCAACTGATTCAATGCAAATGAAAAGCTTTTGAAGCTCCCTATGGTGAAGATGTGATTACAGTCAGACAGTTAATAACGTAGACTTAGAAAAATCTGAAGGTTTTAAAACTGTCTGGCCAGTCAGTAAATG
The DNA here is from genome assembly GCF_021234435.1 of Artibeus jamaicensis. NCBI lineage: Eukaryota > Metazoa > Chordata > Mammalia > Chiroptera > Phyllostomidae > Artibeus > Artibeus jamaicensis. The sequence continues at coordinate 34,631,515 of NW_026522030.1, read as the reverse complement.
AGGTTTTTCCACACTATCGACCAACTGCCATGCATTGTAATGGTTTCAGATCTGTTCGGAGTTGGAGTGGACCCACAAATGAAGCAAGAATACCACCCCCTGTACTTACGATGATTAAGAAAAGTAGTTTGTAAACCTTAACGGTTTTCCTTTGGATTTGGGATTGAGTCTTTAGCACATTCAGTTTAAGAGCCATGCACAATGAGCACTGCTCTCTGAAAACTGCGAGACAGACGTCAATTGTTGATTTGAAGAGTACCTGCGTGTTGGAACGATATCTGTCCTCTTAAAATGACCAGCACCTTTCCACCCATGGACATTCCATGCATGTGGTGTAACTGGAGGAAATGGCTGCCAGAAAAATTCCTGGGCGGCAGTATTCTTCCTGGTTATTAGATCGGACTGAAGTAGAAATTTGGAGACCTAAGATTTTATTTTAGCTGCTGCTCAAAACCCATTTGACACAACTGTAGAAGATGCAGTTTTACTTTGCAAAATGTTTAATATTCGTGGGGTATGAAAGTTTCTCTGTCTACAAATCTCATTGCAGAGATGATAGATATTTTGTGAGTTTCACAAAGATATTTTGAAAATTAGACAGGTGTTATATGTTTGAATGCAGGGAGTCTTTGAGGCATCGAAATGGTTTTAGAGAAGTTTGAACTTGTTTTGAAAAAATTAAAATAATGTCAGATATTACACTGAGTTAAATAAAGATGACTATAAAATTTGCTCTGAGCTTTGTGGATAAAATTTCTCCCTAAACTCAAAATCCAGTTTAAGTGGCCAGCTTACCTAAAATCCTATGTGTTGTTTATTTTGTTGCCATAAGCATGAGAGAAGAAACCATTTTTTAATATTTTACCTTATTAACAGATTTTGATGCTCTACTGTAATGATTTCTATTACAATGGAGGAGTTTGTCCTCAGGGCCAATGGTAGCCTGCTAAATGGAGTTGCAGTAACCCTATTTTGGTGTGTGTCTGTGTATTTCTTTCATTTAAAGGAATAGAGGCAAAAATATACTAACATTTCCAATCATCTAAAAGAAACTTTGAACTCCCAGAGCTAAGCACTGGACTTTCTTCTGTATCAGGAAAGGTTTAAAATTTAGGTAATTTTACATTTATCCTTAGAAAAATTGTATTATTCACTTTTCTTTTAAACATGTGAAATCTCATAAATCATGCAAAAATAATCTTTAAAGTAGATGATTAGTTATATAGCAAATAAAATATCTTTAAATATTCTATTTCATGCTCTCCAACCATATTCGTTAAGAGTACAATATTTACCTTGGAAAAGGACCCAGCCTTTAAAAATGTTTTTTTAAAGCTCTATTATTGATGGAATTTACATCTTGAATTTAATCAGTAGTTTGCTCTATGCTATACCAGAGTCATGAAATCTCCAAGTTCTCCATTATGTGTAAAGATTTTTTTCAAATGAGAAATGAAAAGTTACTTTTCTTTTAATAAAGTTTTTGCTTTTCCCCTTGCAGACTTGTAAAGAAAAAAGTATGAAATATTCATGTATTATCACGAGTAACTATTTAAAGCTTAACTGGTTTTTTGTTAAAACCAGAATAAACTTTTTTTTTGAGAAAACACGCCAGAAAACACTTGTATGTTATTATTTGAATAAATTTCCACACAGTTATATTATTTATACCAAAGAGAGAAATCATTCTTTTATTGTACAGCACAATTGAAAGTAAAATTTTCCTTTCACAATGTTTGGTGAATTCTTTCCCTATTTTAACATTTGATTTCAATCTATAATTTTTTTTATCAAGAGTCAGAATGTTTAATTGTAATTAAAACTCAAATTGTTTAATTTGGCATAACTATGGTACTATTTTAATCTGGAAAACTGCCACACGAATAACTTTTTCTTCTCCAAGATTATCAATGTATACAAGTAAATTTTAAAAAATGGATCATTTAAAAAATTTTACTCTCACACGTCACACTCTGCTCCAGAGTAATAAAATATTCCAAACAAACAGGCAACTTTCCAGCCTTGATTGGAAAATCAACACTCTTTCCATACAAATCAGAGGTCTACATGAAGTTACTGGATAAAGATATATTTCTTGACATGACTGTAAGACGAACATTAGGATCTATATTAAAGGTCAAGGATTTGGCTTTGGAAAATCCTAAATGCAATCTTCTAATGCAAGACCATATTCTCATTAAGAATGTTATTTCTATTTTATATATACTTAAATTAGGCAGATTTGATTGTGTCTCAGGAAAACAAAAATGTAGAGTATAAAAGCATCAGGGTCTAACATCATCCTTTTAACAGTTTTCTGCTAACATGCAAATAAGCAAATGGGATACCTTTAAAAGGAAACCACTATTTTCAAAATTTTATGTGGCTATGTGGGATAGAACAGAAAGAAAAAGTGCTTAAAATTAATATGAGCTAAAAATGTTTAAACTTAGTATATGGACTATATAATGCAGAGTGTCTTTTTTTCTTTGTATAAGATTTGGGTACAAACACATGGTTTTCCAAAGTTAACATGTGACCTTTCATGAAATATTGGCTAGAGAATTTGCTTAAGTAATATTAACTGCTATATTTTATAGATACTACGAGAATAAGATTTCAGGAAAATTGAATAGGCAAATATAAGTAGCAAAAAATAGAAACTACAAGAAACTCCAATAAACTTATACAAGCTAAATATTGAAGAAAATTTATATAATAATATTATTTTGTATAACATGAGTGAAAGCTTCTTATTGCTTAAATTAGTTCAATATTTTTTCAATGATGGAGCTTTAATATACTATGTAAGTAGAATTCAATCCAAAAACATTGCATGACCATTTTTGCCTCTCTAGTTGTCCCAGTAAAATAAGTGAATATAAACAACTTAATTGTAAAACATCCTGTAATTTGACTGCCAGTAATAGTTTTGCATTACTACTTCCTCTAGATTTTGAAGTTGTAGTTTCCTCATAGGACTACTAATTTTGTTTAGAAGATGGATTGCTAACAAATACCAGCTTCAGCACATCCAGAAATTACATGTGGTTAAAAAAATAAAACAAAAAAACTGTGTCTACTTCACTCAGCATTTTATGGGTGTGAGAATTGAAGTGGGGAGGGGAGAAAAGAGGTTTTTAATTGATTCTTAGAATCCAGAGAGAGTTGAAAAGGTCAGTATGCAGAGTAATCAAAAATGTGCACACCAAAACCAAAACTAGTGAAAGAAATAAACCTGGGTAAGACTAGTGCAAGTTTTTTTGTTTGTTTGTTTTTACAGGATGATAGAAAAGTTTCTACATTTAAGACTATAAAGCTCTTAAGAAACATACATGCTTAGAATATTAAAATGGATTATTTGCCTTATTTGCTTGGGAAAGTCCCTATCAATAACAGGTGTGACTTAACTGCATTGCATTGAAAAACTAGATGGTTCATTAATAAAGAAAGGAAGAAGTTAGAATGATAAATCAACAGGGACTCCTAGGGAGTTTTATATTAGGCAGTAATTAAATAATAGTTCATGTTGCTTTCTTTCACTGGGAATTACATCCTTTTCACCTCTACTCTGCTAACGCAGAGACATCCATTACGAGGAGCAGCTACAACACTTGTCAGATGCAATCAGCTCCAAACAGCTGAAGGCCAACTGACGTGTACTCTCTTAAAGCAGGGTTTCTTCCCCACCCCCCAAGCCCACTGTCCTTTCACGTGCATGCAACAGTCAAAAGGGATCACATCACCTAATGAAGAAAAACAGAAGCATATGGTAGGAAGGGGTCTCAGCAGGAGGTGACTGAAATGCCAAGGCTTACACATAAACAAAATATATGCAAAAATGTGTGTTCATAGAAGCTGTCAGCCACAGTTGCAGGAAATAACAAGCCTGCAAAGGAAGATAGAGTTTTACTGTGACCACAGTTACCTAGGAGTCTGTATTTTTAGTTTAATTTTTTATTACTCTATAAAGTGGTGCACCAGAGCAGGCTAGTCCCAGAGAGTTAATTATGCATAAGCAGTTGCAAAGTTCGATTTTGCTGCATAATACTGAGCCACATATTCGTCACAGTTTATTTTACTCATACCTACTGCAGACTTCTACATGACAGCCGAATTGCAAACTGTAAGTGACTTCGTCGCCACCACCTTCCCGTTTGCATCCCATCACTATGCAAGGGTAAATGTTGAACTAAGTTCATGAATTCTCCCTGCTTTTGTAACTTAAATATAAGTGCTCATATTTCCAGAGGTGTATTAATTAATATTTTAGATGTGCATCGGGTGTATTTTTCCTTATTATTTCTTTCAAATTCGCTTCTGTGCCAAGTTAACAAACAGTCTTAATCAAAATCCTTTCTTCCGGTAATGGCTCTGATCGCGGGAATGCAGCTGTCCCGCTGCATCGAATCTTTGTCAATTGCCAGTGAAAATGCACATTATCCTCCCTTTTGACTTGTGAGCTTTCAGGTCAGGAAAACTTTAGTGTTATCACTTTGTATAATCAGTTGGACTGGAACCTTCAAGCTTGTGTGTCCTTTTGCTATGAACGTATTACTGTTCCATAATGATATGGTTAGAACTGGGGGCTTTGTAAGGACAATTCAAAGACAGAACTCTGTGATTTCTGAAATATGACTCCAAACATTTTATGCACCTGTGCTGACAACAGATAAAACGAGTTATTGCTCTAAAAAGCAAGGGTGATATGGGCTCTCCTGTGGAGAGTTCCAGTAATGAAAAAAACATATTATCTTCTAGTTGAGTTTTAAATTTGAGCAATTAAACTATTTTGTGTTTTATATGAGGGATAATCATGTCTCTTAAAAATTATATTTTAAGTAAATTTTATTACCATTCACTATGTGTTCTCAATGGCACCTAAGAGAGAAAATATAAAGTTATTTTTATTTGTTTATTTCAAGGACAATATTAAAACAGGTCATACACTTTTAAGTCTTATAAAGAATCCTTTGTTTAAAAGGAGCCTAGAATTACAGATTGCCTTTGCAATTAATGTCTGTCTAAAACTAGGAATGTGATTGGCTATGCAGCAAAATTATTATAATAAAATTTAGCTTTCCCAATGTTCCAAATGTTTCATACCCATTTATTGATCTAATTGCCTCATTTCATGCACATAAATGAATGCCTGGCACCTGTGAGCAGTTTTTTGGGAAGTGATGTGAAAGCACTTTGGTAGCCATTGACAGGATCAGAGTATCAAGGCTTCTGCACTATTCTGTACTTGGGGCTAGAAAAGTTCCTGACACAATACCCTCCTGTCACATATTCTTACTGTTGATGGTATCATGTCTTTTGGGGTCTCTTTAAAAATGTTTGTTCTCCCTTGACAATGTGGCTCAGTTGGTTGGGTGTCCTTCTGCAATGTGAAAGGTCCCCAGTGAATTTCTAGTCAGGGCACATGCCTAGGTTGCAGGTTCAGTCCCTGGTCTGGTTGGGGAATATAAGAGAGGTAACCGATTCAAGTTTCTCTCTCACATCTCCTTCTCTTTCTCCCTACCTTCCTCTCCTTACCCCATCTCTAAAAATACATAAAAAGCTTTAGAAAAATGTTTGTTCCTCTCTTTTGCTCTCATCATTTCATCCTAAAACTTCCATTTTGAGTAATTGAGGATATCAGAAAACACACAACTTGAGAATTTGCATCCTCATGAAACACGTGCTTCTAAATTAGCATCAAATGGGTCAAAATGAAGACAGAATTCAAACGTGTGGCCATTGGTTGGAGACTATGCAGAAACAACTTATTGAACCTCAAATTCTGCTTCCAGTAAAGTGGGCCGTGTCTTACCCAACTTCTCTGAGGACAAATATAGAAAATTGGATTGAAATATTTCCCAGAATCATTTTTTCCTTGGCTCTGATTCTTTAGGTGGATCTAAGACAGCTCTGCTTGGCTGAGAATTGTCCCAATTGTCCTTTTAGCTACTTCATTCCAGGCAACAGGAGAGCAGAGAGAGCAACTTCAGGCAAAATGTTGACTCCTCGTGGTGTGCCTTTGATTCCAGCACGAAAGTCACGCTCAGCATCCTGCTCTGCCCCCAATTCAGCGCCTAACGCTGGTGTGGTAGCAAAAGCTTGCCTGCAGTACTTCTTCAATTTTTTTTTCCTCCTGAAGAACAGCCTTTCAGACACTTTGGGCAATTTGGTTTTAAAATGTGGAATAAAGAGGCTAGGTTGGTAGTGCTGGGGGTGGGGTGAGGAAAGCTGCACTACGCAATTATTGGGATAATTTAAAATAGAAAAAAAAGAAAGTTGACAAGATACTGTGGTCATTATGTATTCTGGTTAAAAAGAGTTTCTTGGGAAAATATTTTCCAGGAGGGAATAAATATTTCTGGGCAATCTCTATGATAGTTTTTAATGTTTGCTTATTTTTCTCCTGTAACCATTTGAAAAAGTCTTCATGAGTAAATGAAGCAAACATCTAATAATAGCTTAACACAATCAAAAACAAGAAATATCATTATTACCATAACAAATATTGTCAGTTTTATGGTAATTTTATTATTAAATACCTCTTGGATAGAGCATTTATGATTTTTCTCAATTACCATAATCATGTATAATTTGTAAAAGATAATGTAATTAATTCTTCACTAAAAATATTTAAAGAAACTGACAAGTTTTTCTTAATGAAAAATACATATGGTAGTAAGAATTTTGAATGATTATTAAATATTTAAAGACACTTCCTTAAACATAAAATTTTTTCATCTTAATTATAATTAAAGTTATTTGGAGATACAAGAAATGGTGTTATACAATATTTTCAATTGAGCACAAAAAAGATGATTTTTGAGAAGTGAATTATTTGAATATCAACTTACATTTTTAACCTCATCAAAGGTACTGTGAATGAAATTAAACTCAGCTTTTTTCCCCTTATATTACTATGATTATGTTACATCCTATGGACTTTGAGACCACTGAATATTTTCATACCTTATTCAATTTCATGAAAATGAAAAAGACTACTAATATCCAACTAGAAGCAAGTGACAGAATCCAGATGAACATATTTCACAAAATTAAGGACTTCACTTATTGGCCAAGAAATGGTGCCTCATGTTGAGCTCTAGGCAGAAATCTTTTTCTTCTCAAAATGATATTCTATTAGTGCAAACTCGATCACTAACTCTGTATGATGTTGCAGAAGTGAAGAGAAGCAGGTTTGCTAAAGTAATTGTGGTGATAGAAATGTATTGCCTCAGAAGCTACTGAGGTGGTCCATTCTATCCTAGTACAGTGTAAAAAAAAAGTTATATTTTATTAAATACAACTCCAGTGTGGTGTTCTGTGCTTGAGAATATCCTTTAGAACATACCAGCAACACACTGCATCTGTGAATGGAAAAGTGTTCAAATGGAACAAGTATCAGCCTTCCAGTTTTCTGCTTCTTGTTTGCTTTACTTGTATTCTCAGTTACAAGTGAAATAGAAAAAAGAGAAGAGTAGAAAATTTGAGATAGTGCACCTTTGAGAGAGCAACAGAACTGAGTAAATTGGAAATTAAGCAAGTGCATTGATGAGTCTTGGCATTGATGCATTGCTGAGGCACCTCAGATGATATTGATTTGACTCTGGGAACATTTAAATCTTTCTATTTTTGACTATCTTCAAACAGGAAAAAATATACAGACACTAAAAGCTCCTCTTGCCTTCCTTAGTCCCTCTGACATTTCTACATGTTCCCCAAGCTTGCTGTTATATGTCCTATTTTACCAACATTCAGTGCACCCTGCTGCTACACAATGATTTATTTATTTTATTATTGAAAGTTTGTGTAAAGACTTTAATGTCTAAAATATGGAAATAAAAAATGCAAATGAACTTCTGCACCAGATTCCAATAAGCAAAAGTAATAAAGTTATATGTGTGTATACATACCCCTTAAGAAAATGTCTAAACACAAAAACAGAATAAAAAACATTACATTTGGTAGGTAGATTCATTCAACTTATATTTCTATAGAGCTACTAAGACTGGATGTATTAAATGTGTTTCAGTATAAAAACACAAAAACTATGTGGCGTTAGAAACAATATAAGATACAGCATTTTGCTTTGCATTGTAACAGGAGTGTCAAAAAATTGGTGGTTTCATTCATAAAAATGAACTTAAAAATCAATTTAAAACAATTTAGGTGTTTTAGCAGTGACATTTGCAAAGCTCTAAATATTAGATCCTAAAGGCTATGCTTTTTGTATTCTCTAGCACATATATTCTTTGACTAGTTGACAGATATTTTAATGAAGAGACCCTTAAGTTAAAGATTGTTTAGATAGAACACCTCCAGAAATTGACAGTTTGGCACTACTTTTCAAAAAGCTTGGCATGTTGCTTTCAAAACAAACAAAATCACCCACAAATCAATAATAATAATGATGACAATAATAATAGTAGTAAATGGGTCTAGTACAATTAATTTTCTATACAGATTGAAGTTCACACCCATGCTCTTTTCCTTTGACATGTAAACGGTTGAAGACAGAAGACTTATTATGGATTTTACATCCAGCCCATGAGGATTTGACTGATTTCACTGAGCAGGCTCAGGTCAGCTAAGTCCTTCCCTTCAAAGCATCATGGGTGTCTCGGAGCATCATTGCAAGCTTGTCCTGGCAGTAAGCCAAGCTTCAAAAGCCTTTCACTGCAGTCACTGACTCACTAATGGGCAACTGCAGGCTTTCTGATTTTCCTTTCGTTTCATGTGTTCATTTGACATAAATTTAATTAAACCAAATCTGGTGTTAAAGCAAGACGAGATAAAAGTGATATGTCTCAAATTAAAGAACTGTGAAAGATACAGGAAACAGAACTATGCTTTAAAAAAATTCTGTTTCTGTCAAACATTGTCAATTTTCCTAAGCTCACTACTTACAGTCAACTAAAAAATGATAGTGGTATGCATTATTAAGAATAATGTGTATCCAGGGTTAGATGAAGGTCTTGGCCCCATATTCTCTGTAGTAAAACCTTTCATGGAATTCTTATATTTTCTTTCATTCCCACTCTTCAGGTAGTCACCTCTTCACAGGATATAAGACAAGGCTGCCCTTCTTCCGGCTGTATAGCTATAGTTGTTAGACAGCTCAAAAGCATACAACAGCAGAAACATGAAAAAGATCACATACTAAATATAAAAAAATCATCATCTTTCAAAGGTCTCTTTTGGTTTTTACTTAAGGCTAAAGAGGAGATTGAGAGAATTGAAAAGATCATGTTGCTTAAAAAGCACCATTTAATTGCTTTGAATGTTGCTTTAGGAAACATCCATGCTTTGCCTTTTAAAATCACTTTTTCCCCATTAAAAGAAATCTCAGACTAGAAATACACTATGGGAACTGAAAGCAGTTTTACAATCTTCGTCAAGAACGCTCAGCCTGATTCTCTTCCTTTCTGAAGCTGGGATGCTGCCACTTCCTAGGGCCACACTCTCGGTCTCTGGGTATAGAATGGTTATTTTGCGCAAATAAACACACACTAGCAAGTGAATGCAGTGCCCTTGATACAGGGTGTAGCCAAGAGGGGGCCCCAAAAAGGGATTTGGAATAGTGTCCAGAACTCAAGGTGTATAGGAATATTGGAGAGATTTATAAGATGTCCTCACCTCTTTCCCCACAGGTGTGAGTTGGGGGCAGGGACACAGGGAGCAGGAACATGCAGAGTTGTTTTGTACAGCCACAGTCTTGCAGCTAATCCATGGCATTGTCTTTTAACATATCTATAGCCTTTGGCGGGTCACTTGGATATGTTAAATGGCTGTAGCCAGGCTTGGAGTCAGGGGGATGGAAGACACTTCCCCCCAAGATGTAACTGGGGGGCAGGTCCCCCAAGTTACAGTGCCTGCGTGGGAGCTTGGAGAATATTGGCTCCAGGACATGGGGCCATATCTGCCCAGACTCACGATGGCAGGCTAGTAAACTTGGAATAATACAGAAATATTGGCAGGTGTGACTAACTGTGGGAGGAGTCAGAAATGGGGGTACAGAGGAAGCTTGGCGCAGGGATTTAAACCCAGACATAGTAGCCATTGAGAGAGTGCCACATGGTTTCAGCAGAGTGAGGACCCCCTCTTGGCCAGAAGGAGAACCACATGGCTTTGCCAGAGTGGGGACCACTGTGGCCAGGTGAAGAAGAAAGCCACATGCTTTTGTCAGAGTGCAGACCCCTGAAGCTTTTGTAGAAGAGGCCCAGATGGTTTTGGGGTGCTCCCTTCGGCAGCATGGCCTGGGAAGCAGGAGAGGCTTTGCCTGAAAAAATGGGTACAAAGAACTCTTGCCAGTGGACTGTGAGAAGGTGCCACATGACTTTGAATTAATTGGAGATCCTGCCTGGATGGCGACACAGCTGGTGGTGCCAGTGGCCTGGCAAAACAGATGTGTGCTTTTTTCCTGAATTAGGGCAGAGGGGAAAGGGAGAGCTGTGTGCATAGGTGGATATCCTAAAGGACTTTGATATTTTAATGAAGATGTTAGGTTACTGCGTTAAATCTGTATAGCATTAAATAAACATTTCCTTTCCTTTTCACAAATCTCTGTCATTGAGAGATGTCTTTTCTGATTGGCAGCTGCCCATCAGGCCCAGTAGGTAGTCCGAATGGTATTAGTATACCATCCTCTGGAGTCCTGCCTGTGTATCTGCTCTGTAACATCCTATGCACAAGATTCAGAAAAATTGGAAGTATTGAGCTGGCAAGGTGTGCGATAGGTTTCCTCGGAGCAGGACACAGTGTGTGGGATGTGGAACTTCAGCTTCCTTGCTCCTCAATTTTTGATGGCTGACTTCTTCCATTGTGAAGAGAACTCAGATTCCTCCATACACCCCTGACTTGATTACTTTCTGTGGAAACCCACTAGAATTTAGAGTCAGGGTATAGGATCATCAAATTCGTCTGTAACCTCTTTCATATAAGAGTTGGAAAAAATGAAGGGCCAACAAGATTAACATGTCTAGAGTTAAACAGCCAGTTATTAACACAGCTCAGACAAAATTTACATTTTTAACTCTCAGTTGACAGTTTTGTTTTTTTAGCACTTTGAGTACTTCATTACAACAGAATTTCTGGATTCTTCAAATTAAACTCTTCTACATATTTCTTGCTGTTTGTCATGTCCCTGACCTGAGAGAAAATATTGTACTGGTATAGGTAGAATTAAATCTATTTAAGATTCTCAAGAGCCTCATATAGTATTTTCCTGTACTACTCACTTAATAAATGTTACCTGTTGGTCAATCCTTTGGTTTTGGGAATTATTCATGGGACAACTGTTAGACTATAACTTACATAAAATAGACATTACTCATGAAAGCCATTCAAGTCTACACAGTATTTACTGTGTAAACAAAGCCTGCAGTGTACTTCACTAGAAACCAGAGTGATGATTCTCAATACAATGGACATTTATTTAGTCCTCAAGAAATTTCACTTCAAATTTTCCTCTGAATCCACATTATCATTTAAATAGAAAAGACAGAGATTTGTATAGTTCTACTTTTAAAAGAAGCCTGTTTTTCAAAACTTTTGAATATTTTTGGCATGTACCTAAATTTACTTAGAGTTATTATACACTTTCTATGTACATGTACATATATATGTAAAGTATCATTATACTCTAGTAATATAATTACTATGTAGTAGTCCTCAAAAATTTCCCTTTCTTAATATATTAAAACCTGTATAATCAAACATTTTTGTTAAAAGGGGTAGAATATTTTAAAATATTACATAAGATTCCTATATATTTAGAAGATTGTTTTTATTTCTAAAATAATTATACATAGCAAATTGAATGTCTCTCCAAATATTTAATAAATTAATATTTAGGAGCTTAAGTTTTAAACTTTTTATGTTAATTGATGACAAAAATTAAAACTGCAGATGTCTCCAGCACAGCATTTAGAAAAGCAGCTAAAATGTATCACTGCACAGGGAATGAACAAACATAGCCTTGTTATAGGACAAAACCTTTGAAAAGTAAAATGATTCCTAAGGTGCCGAAAATAACTGTATGTCCCTGTGAAGCATTTTTAAAAAGATTCTCAAGAGTAATACAAGATTTCTGAAAAATTAATATCAACTATTTCTTTGTGCACAAAAATATTGGTTTACCACTTCTTAATAGTGTTAAGCAAATTGCTTATAAGTACTGACAATGTGAAAGAGCCAAGTTCAGAAAAACAAGAATTTTTAAAAAATCTATAGAAATCAGGTCTTAAAATTTCATCAAATATTTAATCTCATTACATGTCATTTCATCTCCAATACTTAGCCTTTGGGTTAATGTCTTAGCAACCATTATTAGGCAACTAGTTCCTGAAAATGATTGAAAAGTATAGGCTGACTTTTGGTAAAGTCTTCTCTTGTTAAGAATTTAGATAATACCTAAGGCTTGGTGCTTGATGTTCTTTAAATTTCCTCAGAGTGAAATTATGGTGCAGACTACCCAGCATCAAACATGAAATGGCAAGTAATTTTTTAAAGCAACCAGTGTCGGGAACATCTGGATGAATGGTTGTCTCTGTAAGTCTATGCTCCGCCTCCCACCCCTGTACCTTATTTGGCATCATATTAGATAGAGTCAGCCTTTCACACAGAATGTTGTCTCTATTACATAGCATAATTCCTCCTTCCCATCTCCTTCTCCTCTTATTTTAAGAAAATAATAAGAAAACAGTAAGAAGAGGAGAGTTCATGCCTGCTGTGTTATTAGTAACATATATTTCATTTGGTTTTTGATTGACAAAGAATTTGGGTAAGAAATATCTTTACCACAAAATTTTATTGATCTGTCTGTACCTTACACTAAAGAAGGAAATCTTGGTGGAAATATAAAAGCAATACTAGGTCCTAAGTGCTGTACAGCAAGTGCTGGCAAACACTCTTGGTAAAGTCCAGACAGTTAATATTTTAGGTTTTGTAGTCCACGTAGTCTTGGTGGTAATTGCTCAGCTCGGCTGGTATAGTACTGATGCTGTATTTTATTAACTTTTTATATTTTGTTTATTATCAGTTTTTTCAATTAACTTTGAGTTTTAACATATTAAATTATTATTTTTCTTTATTACTAAGGTTCTGGATACTTCCTTAAATTCTGTGCCCAAGGTGCCTGACTTGTTTTAACTTAGTTTTGGGCCCGTGTAATTCAAAAGCAGCCATAAACAACATGAAAATAAACCAGCATAGTTGTGTTCCAATAAAATTTTATTTGTAAATATAGAAAGTTGAATTTAACGTCATGAAATATTACCTCTTTTTCAATTTTCCATCCATATAAAAATCATAAAAAGCATTGTTAGGATTGCTGACTAAATCCGGCTCTTTGGTCAGGGTTTACCAATTCCTCCTTTAGAAATTCAGGTATGTACTGTTTTTAAGAGACACTACTCTGCAAAATTTACATTGATATTAGGAAGACTATAAAACAATAGTAGTTTTCTTAGAAGAATGAAATTCTGGGTAACTCCTCTATAATTTGGTTTTGCTTTCATAATTAAAATTATTTGGCCCTGGCTGGTGTAGCTCAGTGGATTGAGCACGGGCCTGTGAACCAGACGATAGCGGTTCGATTCCCAGTCAGGGCACATTCGTGGGTTGCAGGCCAGTTCCCAGCAGGGGCCAGTTCCCAGCAGAGGGTGCACCAGAAGCAACCATACATTGTTATTTCTCTCCCTCTCTCCTTCCCTTCCCCTCTAAGATAAATAAATAAATTTTAAAAAATTATTTGAAATATGAATTGATAACTTCATTTATACCTTGAATAACACCTTTATATAGGATTGTATCAGAATCTCAGGACTGTGTGAGTTTACTTTTGATTGATTTGCAATGAACAGTTCTTCTTAACATGATAACCACTGCTGAGCCCTTCAGTCAAGTTATTTATGATTTATGGAAAAGTGCAGGCACACCACAGGCACTCAGACCCTTAATCCATTGTCTTGGAATGCTAATTTATAAATACGTATTTGCATATGTGTATACGGTAGACATATCTAGTGTTTAAACATTTAAACCTTTGGATTTCTTAAAACAGTTATAAACAGCCCTCAAACCTGGACTATCCTCCCAAACAAAAGCATATTAAAGAAAGGCACTACAAATAAAAATGTGAATTTAGGAAACACAGTCTAGATCTATGCCCCAAATCTGTTTCTGGAATAGGTGATCAATAACAGAATTTCTGTTCTGTTACTAGATTCTGGGAAAAGACAAGGACCTGCTTACCTTTACACAAGTGCAGTGGAGAGATAGATTTATCGGATCACACAGTCAAATTCGAAACACATCTTCCTAAAAAGAGTCACAAAAAGTGATACTTTATTATTAATAGTTCTGTGTGTCAATCAAATTGCCTTTAATTACTCTTCATAATTAACCGCACAATCTCCAAAAACTCTCTCTACACAAAAAATTATTTCTTATTGTAAATGGCATATTTTCCAGCATACGCTTGCTTCACAAATTGTGCGTTTAGCTTTCTAAGTACATATAAAGTTATGCATGGCTCAAATGATGCCGTAAATAAATAAAACATAAAAGATACTGCCTATCTGGCTGCAGAAATGAACTACCACCAGATTTCAGCCCAGTTGGCAGAAGGATAATGCTTTGGAGTAATTCATGTCTGAAACAGCTTCAGTGATACCATTTAAGCTTGAGGTATATTGGCAGAACAAGGATATGACTAAACTAAATTTGGCTTAAGCCATCTATTACTCATGCCCTCTTTCTAACTGCATTCACACTCCAATTAACAAACTGTATATGATACACACACATATATTTATAGTTTATATTTTTCCTGTGTTGGCAATGAAACTTAAAATTACTTTCCGTAAGCTGTGAGAATCTTCAATTTGAATCTACTTGATAAGACAATCTCGGCCTCAGAAGTAGTGGGGTGCATGGGTTTTCCTGTCCATCCCAGAAAAGAGTTAACATTTGTACCCATTACCTCTATCCTATTACCACTTTCCACTCCCCTGGCTCTGTGGGATAACATTCTGCCAATCCTTTGCATTCAGGAGGAGATTCTGTGTGAAACACTGCATCTTCTACTATCATTTCTGATATAAAGATAGGTATACCAGTGTTACAACATTAAGAAACTCATCTAAGGTTACAAAGTCAGTATCTTCTGCTCCAAGATACAAATCTAGCTCTTTCTAAATGAAAATCTGTGCTTTCCTGCAGGTTATATTTATTGAGGTGTAATTTACGTATATTAAAAGTCACAGTTCTATGAGTTTTAACAAACATACTAAGTATGTAAGTAATCACAACCAACCACAATCACCCACAATCACAATCAACATGTAAAATATTTCCACCACCCAGAGCACTCCCTCATTACTCTTCATAATCAGTTCTTTCCCCTCGCATCCTGGGATCTGCTGATCTGGTTTCAGTCCCTGTGAGTTTGTGTTTGCTAAAATGTCATAAAAATGGAATCACACGGTGTGTGGTTTTTTGTGTGAACTTCTTTCACATAGCATAATACTCTGATTGTCTTTATTTTTCAAATCAATTTTATTTATTTATTGATAAATTCATGAGCAACATTCCACAGGATAAAGGCACTTCACTTTGTTTATTCATTCACTACTAATGGACATTTGGGTTGTGTCCAGTTTTTAACAATCATGGCTACAGTCACCATAACCACTCATGTACGGGTATTAGTGTGGACATGTATATTCATTTCTTTCACACAAATATCTAGGAGTATTATTGGTGGGTCACAAATATGTTTGTTGTGCATGTTTTGTTTTTATCAAACTGCCAGATTGTTTTCCAAAGTGACTGCGTGATTTCGTGCCCCCAGAGGCAATGCATGAGAGTTCCAGCGGCTCTGCATCCTCATCAGCCATTCTGGCAGCTGTGCCGGGGAATCCCATTGTTGCAAGTTGTATTTCCCTAATGAATAATGACGTTGAGCATCTTTTCATATGCTTGTTTTCTCACTTGGCTCTTGTCTTTGATGAAATGTCAAATCTCTTGCCTCTTTTTAAAAATTGGGTGGTTTTCTTACTGTTTTTTAAATATATTCTGGATACAACTATTATATCAAATATATATTTTGCAAATATTTTAGCCCTGTGTTTTTAACTTATTTTTTAGAATATTTTTAGTTTAACAGCAAGACTGAGGAAGAAAGCAATTTTCCATGTACCCTCTGCCCCACACATGTGTAACCTTCTCCATTTCGACATTCTCACTAAAATAAATTCTCATCATTTATTACAACTGATGAGTCTATATCATCTCATCATTTATTACAACAGATGAGGTCTTAATCTCCCAAAGTCTATAGTTATACATTCTATGGGTCTATACAAATGTATAATAATATGTACCCATTATTGTATCATATGCAACATTTTCAGTTACCTAAAAACCCCCTATGCTTCATCTATTAATCTCTTCCACAAACATTTAAGTAGAATTATTTTAGAGAAACTGTCAAATCTTTGCTCTCTCTCTTTAGGACAAGGAGTTAATATCCCTCTTTATAAGGAGTAAATATAAAACAACCACAGCAAAGGAAGAATGTAAAAATAATAAGACTAGGCAAATCATCAAAGAAGAAATATGTAATAAGTAAACATATCAAACAATGTTCAAATTTCTAATAATGGCAAAATACAGTTTTTATATCTTTGGTAAGCATTAAAATTTTTTATTATAATCATATAATTAGAGATATGTAGTAATACTATAAGCAAAGCATAAGTTACATTCACTGCTGGAAGGGCTATAACTGGTACAAGCTCTCTTGAGGGCCATTTTGCAACAGGTATTAGAAGGCTTCCCCTGGCATTGCTCATTCAATAGGCCTGGCTGTGGATGCAGGCCTAACGACTAGCTAGCTATGAACTGCTAGAATATACTTTTCTCTTCCTCGGTTCTATTGTATATGAATTTTATAGATAAGGCAACTGAGGTACAAAGGACTGAGTAACTCGAACAAAAATGTAGAGTTAGAATTCTGGAGGTAGGATTCTGGAGTCTCTGGTTCCATAGTCTGTGGGAATTACTGTACAGAGAATGGTTTTCTATAACTCTCAGAATTTTCCTAGAATTATTATGAAGGAAAAGTAAATTTTTCTATTGATATAAAGTTTTTCTTTTCTTAAAGATAAAAAACTTATGTTTTTTTTATACAGCTGATTATATTGGAGACAGAGTGAATTTCTTTTACTCTTTGATATTTATATATTCCTGACAATATTTGATATACACAAATTTCTTATTTGTATCTGAGGGAACTTGATTCTATGTTTCTCAAGAGCAGAAAGTCTCTGATTTAAGAACTTCTGATTTTAGACTTTTGTACATAGAGGGACCTAGACGTTAGCTAAGTGGGCATTGAGCCTGAAGAGAATGTTGGTCTCTATTCAACATCCCATAAAGGGAATCAGTCAAAATGAAACTATGATTATGAGGAATTCAAATCTCTTGTAATTCTGATTGCATGCTGGTCATTATCATAGAAGGTGATTTTATTCTAAATCCTAATGAAAAGAGAGAGAAGAAAAAGCATGGAAAAGTGGTTACATGCCTCCTGTTTGTTTGCATTTATTAAGGATGGACATATGCATGGGAAGTGTTAGCAGTAGAAACAAAAGCACAGAATAAATGGATGTAAAGAAAATCAGTCTTTGTTTGGCATTTCCCTCTCAATAAGAACCTCCGTATTGTATCACTTCTCTTCAGTAGGAAATGTATATCCTTTCTTTGGCCTACTGACAATCACAGTTATACTCACTGAGTGCTTACTCTGTGCAGAACGTATTACTACTTGCCTGATAATGCCCATTGTTCTGAATTTGTGACAGTTGATTTTTATGTGTCAATGTGCCTAGGCCACAGTACCCAGATATTTCACCAAACATCAGACTGGATGTTTCTGTGAAAATATTTTTTTTAGATGAGATTAGCATTTAAATCAGTACACTTTGAGTAAAGCAGGTTACTCTATAACATAGGTGGTCATCAACACAATAAATTGAAGCTTTGAGAGAAAACAGATAGAGGTCCCTTGAGAAAGAAAGAAATCTGTCTCTAAACTGCCTTTAAATTTGAACTGCAACAGCAACTGTTCCCTGGGTTTCCAGCCTGCTTGCTAAACTGAATATTTTGGACTTGCCAGCCTCCAAAATTATGTAAGCCAAATCCTTCCTATTATCTATCTATCTATCTATCTATCTATCTATCTATCTATCATCTATCATCATCATCTATCTATCCTCCATCACCTATCTATCTACGCATCTGATTTATCTAGAGAACTCTGACTAATCAGATATAAACATTTTCTAAATTCCTGCTGGAAATTCTTGTCCACCTCTTCATCCCTTATTCTTATCCCTACTGCTAAAGACTTGAAATTCCCATACTTATTTATCCAAGTCTTTTTCCAATAAAAGTCTCTACAACTCATCTTTTATTTTACATCTCCATTGCCACTGACCATATCTATCTAGACCATCATCATCTCTCTCCAGAATTCAAAAAACTTCCTCATTAGTCTATGCTCCCCTTTTCTCCCTTCTTTCAATATAGTATCCACAATGGTACAAAATTAACTTTATAAAACATATATTTATGTTCCTATTCTTATCCTTGAATATTTTTGTGGTTTCTCATGTATTATTGAAAAAAATCTAACAAAAAAATTTAAGGTAAAAATGCATGAATATAGTGATTTAAGGAAAAAATTTCATGAAAATAGAACCACACTTTGGTTTTTTTAAAAGCAAAATATACATAAAATATTTTAATAAACTTTGGAAATTAAAACTTGTCTATCAATATATATGATTTACTTTCATATTCTTTAGACACTAAATATTACTTATTAATTAGGGTCAGGGTTTTTATGGAGATTGGGAGTTTTCAATCAGATAATATATACTCAGGACCATGTTAGTCTACCCTGGGAAACCAATAAATATTTATTCACTTTCTCCCTTCCTTTGGTGCTACAGAGATCAAGGCTCTACCTTTTTCAAACTTTTTTCCATGGCCCAGAATTCACAGTCTGAAATACATTTGTTCTTTTGTTGTACAATATGTTATAGTGTAATTCAAAAGTTTTGAACACATACAAAACACATCTGCATACATGCACATATATGTGTGCACATCTGCATAAAAAATCCAAAAGTTTGACAAAACAATATTTTATATAAAGTGCTGATATTTTATGTTCTATTTCAGTCCAGTTTATTTTTATTAATAATAATTAATTGATCAGTCATATTAGTTAATGCTGATTACTGCCACTTAAATAATTTTATGGCCCACTAATTGGTCTTAAAATATTTTATCTTTCTTTTGGTTTTCTGGAGAGAGTTATGAGCTTTCTTATACATCTATTTAGTTGAAGTTTAAGAAAAGATAGAAAAATATTTATTTATATTGAAATATTAAGATTTATAACACCCATTATTATAATTTTATTTTAAGTAAACAAGTATACATAGTAAGTTGCAAAATCATTGAAAATAATGTTACCTCTTTTAAATGGAAGCCAAGTTGTACATTCAGTATACTATAGCTGTCTGTCCTTTGTTATTAATGAATTTACAATTCTGTACCAGATGACCCACCATTTCCTGCCTAGCTTTCCAGAAGCACCATTGAGATAAAAGTGTACAAGTCTATAAACGAATAAAATTGTAACAGTAAAGACAGCCAGGGGGGTGTAGTTACATAGGAGTCAAAATTAAATATTTCAATCAGTTTCTACACATGACAGGAAGGAGCTAGGAATGCATGGATGAGTAAAAGAAGCTGGAAAACCTCTGCCCAGAAAACTTGCAGGGACTGCGGGAGTCTGGGGACCAGTCAGCAGTTAGCAGCAGAGTGAGGTACTGGTCTCAGAGTTAGCATGGACAAGGAGGGCCAGCAGTAAGTAATAGTGTGACCAGAAGAGATTGACTAAAGATTTGAATAATTGTCATAATTAGCACCAATTCCTTCCTAAAGCCATCTGCAGAGACATATTTTTGCTATTAACTCTAAGCCAAAATGTAATTAAGTGCTGGAAAAACAAACAAAATTAATGAAACAATGTGAAATAGATATACACACTCATCTATAAAAGTATTGAAAAAATTGTTTGAACAAATCACAGATTTTTAGTGTAAATGTTGGTACCCCAGAACCAAACCTTTTTTGTTCTGAATTTGGTGTTGATTTTGGCTGCAAGAAAAGTGAGACACTTTCAAGCTTAGGTGAAAGAGGTACTTGATGTTGAGCTCATGGGCCAAGCTTGGAGCTGGAGGGACCCTACAGACTGACAGTTTGATTTTCCCATGCCAGGGCCATGGCAGTTTTCTCTATCAGTCCTGTACTTCCGTTTTCCAGTTTGCTCATTTCTTGTCTTCAATTGGTTGACTCTGCTGGTTCACAGATATTGCTCCCACATAACTTTGTTCCTGGTTTCTCTTGCCCTAACTCTATCTCATGTCACTTTTCCACTATTTATTCTTTTTTCTTTCTGTGATGCAGACTGCAAAGACTTCTTGGTGGCAGAATTTCATATGTAACAGAGAAGATATATTTTTAAATATTTTTTATTTATTTTTAGAGAGAGGGGAAGGAAAGGAGAAAGAGTGAAAGAGAAACATTAATGTGTGGTTGCCTCTCATGTGTCCCCTACTGGGGACCTGGCCTGTAACCCAGGCATGTATCTTGCCTGGGAATTGAACCGGCCACCCTTTACTTCACAGGCCCATGCTCAACCCACTGAGCTACACCAGCCAGGAGAGAAGACATGTCACATTTGGACCAGGTCACATTTGTAGGAATCTCCTTCTATCAGATGTTTGACTTTGGTATCAGATGTGGCTAAGGGATAACAAGCTATAAAGCTCATTAGGATTCTGAGCAGTTTTCCTTAAAAGGGTAATTATGGTTTAAAAAATCATGAAATTCTTAGCACATTTCATTTTTCTTGTTACATATCTTCTTAGTTATCATTCTTATGAAAATTTATGCCTGGTCATTTCAAATTTACCTATATAATATAAATGTGTGAACCCACAATTTTCTTAACCTTGAATCTTTTACTGACTCTTCTTACTCTCATTTCTTTTTACTGGTATTTACTTGGGCTAGAGGTGCATGATGCCTCCTTTTTTAATATTATGTTGGTGCTCTTTCCTGTTCCTGATTTTGGTTTCCTGATTGGCCATATATTGGAAAGTTTTCACTACATTTATATATTTATTTATTTATTCTATCACTTTTCTAATATCACCTTTTGGTAGAAGATAGGTACAAATTTTTACCTCTACAGATATCACTTTCTTTTCACATACAAATAAAGTAACAGTCCATTCTTGTGGTTCTTATATTTTTTAAATTTAAAATCCTTTTTTTCTCCAGCATTATGAGATAAAGTTGATAAAATTGTATATACCATTTGAAGTGTACAATGTGATGATTTGATATACGTATACTTTGTAAAACTATTACCACACTCAGGTTAATTATCACATCTATTACTTCACATAGTTGCCTTTTTGTGACTGTATTGAGAATGCTTAAGATCCACTCTCAGCAAATTTCAAGTATACAATTCAGTATTATTAACTATAGTCATCAAGCTATGCATTAGTTTATGAGAACTTATTCATCTTACAACTGAAGGCTTGTGTCATTTGACCAGCATCTTCTCATTTTCCCAATCCCGCAACCCCTGGTAACAACCATTCTGGTCTCTTTCTATGAGTTTATTTTTTAAATAATTCGTATATAAATGAGATTTACAGAATTTGTCGCTCTTGGTCTGGCTCATTTCACATAATATATGTCTCCTAGCTTCATCTGTGTTGTTGCAAATAGTAGGATTTCCTTCTATCTTGTGGCTGAATAACAATCATATTTTCTTTACCCATTCTTTTTGTTGTTGTTGTTGTTGAGTTTTTTTTGCATTTTTAAAATTTATTTAGTTATTTTTCAAGTACAGTTTTCTTTTGTCAATTTCTCCCATCCCAACCCCCCCTCCGCCCCATCTCCCCACCTCCCTCTCATCCCCCCCACAGACCTCATCCTTGTGTCTTTCATACTTGTTCTTCAAAATCCCTCCCCGTTTTTCCCCTTAAATTCCCTTCTCTCTCCCCTCTGGTCGCTGCCCACTTGTTCTCTATTTTAGTGTCTTTGTTTTTATTCTATTTGCTTGTTTATTTTGTTATTTAGCTTCCTGTTAAAGGTGAGATCATATGGTATTTGTCCTTCAATGCCTGGCCTATTTCACTCAGCACCCATTCTTTTTTTATCCATTCTTTCATTGAAGGATATGCCTGAGGTTGTTTCTCTGTCTTTATTGTTGTGAACAATGGTGCAATGAACATGGGAGGGCAGATGCCTCTACAAAATACTTATTTCACTTCCTTTGGATATATACTCAGAAATTAGATTGCTGGATCACAGGGTAATTATATTCTAATTATTTGAGGATCCTTCATGCTATTTTCCAAAATGATTCCACCAATTTGCATCCTCACCATCAGTGTGCAATGGTTTCCTTTTCTTCACATTCTTGCCAAAACCAGCTGCAGGACTTTTCAAAACAGATTTCTGGGCCCACGCCCCAGAGTTTTTGATTGAGTAAGTCTAGATTGAGACCTGAGAACTTGCATTTCTACCACCTCTTTAGGTGCTAATGCTGCTTATTTAAGGATTATATTTTGAAAGCCACTGTTTTGCACAATTGATTTTAATAATTTTGGAGCCAGTCAGTCCTGAGTTAAAAATTCAGTGTACCCAACTGAAGCAAAGTGATCTTTGTATAGTGATCTAATTTAAAAGTCTCTCTTCTTCTGGAAAATGGAAATATTAAAAGGCTACTTCAAATCTTAGTAGAATGAACAGAACCCAAAACATGCTAAGTAGTCAGTGAAATTTAGTTAACTTTAATGCAAAATTGATATTTTAATATTATCAGGCATTTTAGGGTTTTCATGTTTATTTTCTTAGTAATTTATGCCTGTAGGCAACAACGGTAGACTCCAAAATATGTACAGAGAGAAGTGAATTAAGTTTCTTACACTTACATTATGGTTTTATCTAAATTTTCCTTGATTTTTCTGACAATCTGTGCATTATGGTTAGTGTTTTTACATAAAAATACATTTGAAAATAACAATATTTTATAGCTTTTCTGATTTGGTGTTTTATATTTCTAGCATGCTCAGATACAAATAATTATTTTCTGCTGGAACATCCACTGTGAATTGCTTTCTCGCAGTGACTTGCTCCTTCTTCAAAGTGACAGGGATTGCCTTTCAGCTGGGGATATCCACATAAGACAAATAACTGGGACTGTTCTTTAATTCAGAACATCCTAACAAAGAGAAGCTAATTAGAAATGATAAAACCCCTATGTATGAGAACTATATAAATATACATGTGTTAAAAGATATTTCTCTTTCTCACACACATACACACACACATTTGTTATAGGGAGGTATTTATAACAACTTCCAGTTTATTCTTGGTAATAAAATGATAATAGTGTAAGTTCTCTCTGTTATAGCCCCATCAGGTCTGTACTTCTTTTCTCCAAGGGCCTAAAATCACTTTTCTCGAGCCACACATTTCTAGTCTGGTAGGTCTATTTTTAAGTTACAAGCCAACTTCTAAGCTTTGAACTTGTGGGCAAGGAAAAACAGGATGACCAAACTCTTTAGCTGGTTAGAGCAAAGCTCCACTCAACAAGTTTCCAAATGAAAAGTGAGTGAGAGTAGGTGGCTGAAGAAACAAAATCCTGCCATGAATTAAAAGTTATTCTTCCAGCCCATCTCCTGCATTGATCTGCCTTTTTAATCTCTCCCCACATTTTTTGAATTCAGAAGAGTGTTTGTGAGAAAAAGTGTCAATGATGCAGTTCAGTTTGATAAAGTACAAACAGTTCTCAAGAGGAAACCTGCTATAGTGGGTGAGTGCAAAGTATGATTATTAACTTTAATATAATATTTTTAAACTGCTGACAGATGGTGAATACAATGAGATACTTTGATAACTTCTTGTTATATTTTCAGAGACTTGGAGGTTTATTGAAAATATGAGGTTTTAAATATATGAACATACAGGTGCTTTTTCAGATCACTGAGACCAAATCTTTTTTTTTTTCAAATACCATATTGGAGTTTAAAAAGGAAGATGGAGCTAAGGGAAAAGTATATACAAATGAAGGATTCCTGCAAGAATTCTAGTGGAACAGCAGGCATTACACCTCCAGGTTGATCTATGCTTCTTTTAAACAGAAACTCCCTCAGATGAGCTCATCCAAAATCAGTAAATGAACTTGGGCCAAGTATGTCAGCGTTAAAAGTACTGAATTGGCTGAAAATACTGTTGTGTGTCAACCTTTATTTGTCCTTTAAACCAAGAAAAAAAGAATAAAAGTACGCCTGTAGGCAAAATAAAGACCCTCTCTTTCTTTCCCCTCCCTTCCATTCCTCTTGCTCTCTTCAACTTACATGAGATTTGTAAAATGAATTATAATAGAATGTTCATATGACAAAAATTACAATAGTGTGGCCAAGAAAACACCCAGGGGGCTTTTAGCTTCCGTTGTGCCAGGAATGAACTATCAGATCAAGCCTTCTGGACTCAAATGCGACACTGTCAATAAGGATACATCATCTTTTTTGTGGTGTAGAAGAGCTGTCGGTTGTAATTCCCATTATTCCAAAGCCAGGATTTTCCATTAGTCCAGCCACCTGCTGGGTTGCTCTACTCAGGTTTAATGGAGTCTGAATTTGAATTTATCACCATCTGTGGGAACACACGAAATGAGAGAACATCACTAATTCCTTTTCTTCATTTGCTAAGTGTATGGATAATCTTCATAAGGAAGCAGCAAAAGCAGCAGAGGTTGAGAAGGGATGTGAGAGTGTTTTAGTTCACACTGACATCCGAGATCCAGACCAAGAGGGGAAACATGCTGTCTGTTCTAAAACCAATTCCAGCAACACAAAGAATGCTTTAATTTCCTATGTGATGCAGTATCAAAATCATGCAGATCCACAATACTATTTCTCGTCAGCCTCCAAAAAGATCTCAGGAGATTTAATCAGATCACTGGGGGAGAAGAAAGACTTGGATACAAATCAAGTTCACACACACACAAAAAGTTCGATTCCTAATTACTACGTTAGCTTTAAAATAGGAGAGTACATAGATGTCTATTTTTATGAAGTGTCTTCTTTATTCTCCAGAAAGTAAAAAAAGCTTCATAGAATTCAAGAAGAGAGAAAGACCAGAAAATATCAAAATCTTTAAGATGATCTCTGGAATCAAAGTGTAATGGCTTAAATTTCCATAAATATGTCTCAGTGGTTTTGACTTTTACAGAATCAAGAATGGTGCATCATTGTCATCTCCAATTTTTAAAAAATCAGTAGACAGGTTTACAAGAATGATAAGCAATCTGCAATTAAATTATGGCATTGGCTAGTGGATAAAAGTTTGCAACTCTAATCTGCACAGTTTACCCTCCTCCATTAGAATATCGCCTTCTGGAATCTGCCACCCAGCCCAAGATGCAGAGAGAATCTCAGCCATTCCCACACACTCATGCAATAGGTGTCGCTGACCACTCCAACTAAGAACAAGCCAGAGGATAATAGCAGTTCAAAAGACAAGGGGAAAAATCCTCTCAGGAAAGAGGAAGGATTTAAAAGACACACTCACACACACACACACACACACACACACACACACGTGTACCCACACACTCACAAAGCCCCTGAGAAAACACTGCATGCCATTGTCTTTCTTCAGGAACCGTGAGTTCACCCCTTTCTCATGAATCTCCCTCTATATTTATAATCTCGGATTAATGACTAAACAGTGAGTCTGTTCTAAAGTCATAGGGGTCAGCTCTGTGGACTTGAGGAACTTGGGTAATTGGAAGGAATGTTACTTATTACAGTGAAGCAACAATTCCAGGGGAGGAGAGGAAGAAGCACAACAAATAACTGCACTGTTGTTCTTTAAGACTACCAAGAGAGTTAGCACTCCTATCAGGGAGGCTGTGAACACTGTATTGTGACAAAGCGAAATGCCTCCTGGGAGCCTGCTTCTAATGGAAAGCTTTTGATGTTTGATCTGTAATGAGATGGAAGAGGAAAACAGTTCCCTTGGTTAAGTAATATATACTGGATATGAACAGATTCAAAGATTTAAGCTTTCATTCTGGGACAAGATTCCTCATCCCAATAATTTGTTATTGAGGAAATTATGTAACTTCTTTTCTTTTTTGTACAGACTATGTAATGGTTTTTAACATACTTCTGCTTTCATATTCAATGTGGGTAATAACACTAGTGACTGTTACGTCATATTTCACTTTTCCTGGTTTAGTTCTTTTCTCAGTGTGTGTATGATGTGGCTTTATTTAATTTCCTCTTGGCAAATACAGGTTCTCAAACCTAGGGCCTCATATTGGGCCTAGGTACTTGGTATTGGAAAATGCACATGTGATAAATTAGTAAGACTGTGAAGAGTAATATAGAATACAGAGCTCAAGAAAAAGATAGTGTGAAAAATAAAAACACAAGCAGTTCATTTTATTTACATGGCATGCTATGGATGGTGTTACACATATAGTTATACCAGGAGCAGCTACTTTAGAGATGAAGTCAAACCCTAGAAAATCTGTCAGTTTGGGTTAATGGAACATCGTTATTACCTCAAGTCAAGCAGATGGCGGGCAAACTTCTCTGCTGGATTCTGCTGCTCTTTAATTAATGTCCACATTTATTATGTCAATATAATGCATCTCATTTTGTTTAAAGGTTGTTTTACTTTTTAAAACAAGAATGATTATTTCATCTAATTTTAACATTTGAACAGTTGTACTACAATTTAGAGGCATAGAAAGATACCTGGAAAATGCTAATGTTTAAATCAGTGTATGAAAGATAAAGAAAAACAACAAAACAGGTGGATTTTACATATTTCATTCTTATTGTAGAGATAGCTTTGCTACTTCTTTCATGAGCATTTCCAAATGAGGGATTTTGAGAGTCTGCATGTGAACATATAAGAAAATCAGGAATCTCGGGTGATAAAGCTGTGGAGATCTTATTACAATGCTATTCCTTTATGAAGAATTTATAATAGCTGCGATTCATTTACTTCTCTGTTTACTCTCGTCAGCAAGGAATGGCAAGAGGGAAAAATAGCACAATAGAGACATCTCATTTTATTTCATGACTTTTTGTGTTCAGAAGTAACAAGGAAGCCCTGGTGTCTGCTATTATGCATGTAAAACTGTGGCATTAAATCTTTAACGTAGTTCAAAGAATAAACTTACCATGTAACGACAAAAGAAGACAGGTGCCTTAACTAAATATATTCTTTCTTCAATAGATGACAGGCTTGCATTGTTCATTTTGAAAAAAATATTTTCTCAATGTTGGCTCTAGTCTTTAATTATTTAAGTTAGTCAAATCCAAAATCATTAAAATATGCAAGTATTATGTGGAATCACTCCAAGAGGAAACATTAGGTTATAATCTGGCCTTTTGGATGGAGCCCTCAGTTGCTTAGTTCCCTTTTAAGTTCTAGAATAGATATTCTCTTAATCAAAATCAGTACTCCCACTACAACTGGTAAAGTATATTTTCTAGTTCCACACAGGATCTGAGTGGCTAGATCACACCACTTTCCAATGGTGTCTCTTCTAATTTCTAGACGATAGTAACTGAATTCTTTGATGAATATAATTTCCCAAGTCAAATAATAATTTTACACACACACACACACACACACACACACACACACTCTTCAGGATCTCAGCATCATCAAGACCAGGAGCAATGCATTCTAATTTTTTGTCTGTACAACACCCTATTCAATTACTACATTCCTTCATAATTCTAAGATTTTAAAGGCTCACAGATTTTCCATAATAATAAGGAATTGAAGAATAGATTCTATGAGTCTAATGAGCTCCACATTTTTTTAATTGATAGTTTAGGCCAGTGGTTCTCAAACAAGGTATTTTGTCCTCACAGAGGACTACAACTCTGGGGATGAGCAGGTACTCCTGAAAGTTCGTGGGGAGAAGCCAGGAACGCTGCTAAAATGCCAAAATGTACAAGGTAGTCCTTAAAACAAAGAATTGCCTGGTCAAAAATATTAATAATACTGAGACTTAGAAACCCTGGTCTATGCCAAAGGAAATATTTGTCACCTCTAAAACAATTAACAATCTCCACAGAAGTCAGGAAAATTGTGGTTTACAACTCAAAGGATTGCTTCCATCATGGGTACTATAACTAAGGAAGTGGTCATCTTATTTGTGAATGAAGTATATTACCATATATGACACTAACATACAGGATGGTATGTTAGCAGGTTAGTAGGTTCATAGGGTTAAAGTAGGTTTACAGTTGTGAGTTCATGAAACACAAAGTTTATTCTTGTACTTATTACTTATTAGTTCTATTATTTTCCATACAAAGAGCTGTAAAGCTGTTGCCCCACCCTCTATATAATAATGAAATACACATATGTCAAAAGCTACTCTACCTTTCACTCTCTACTTCTCTCTTTCTTTAATTTTTACATCATTTCCCCCAGTCTCCCTTTACATTTCTTAGAAAAAAAAGATCTCAGAAATGCAGTGAATTGATAAGTTAGTCAATTTCTGTGTCTCAAATTCTTTTCAATCTTCAGTCCTTCAAAATCTGATGTAAAACATCTCTACCAGAAAACTTCTCTTGTTCTTTCTTAGTAATGGTTTATTATTTCATTCTGTATGCTCTTAATATTTATATATTTGATTTTCTTCTGTTATTTTATATATTTTGTTAAGAATCTTTAAATGAATCCAACTAACCTCTATGAATGTTTCCTATTTTTTCACAAAGTAGCAATTAATACCTTTCTGGTCTCTGTTTTTGAAACATTCCTGTCTTTCTTCGTTACCCATACGCCTTGTGTATTCTCAGCTACTCCCGGCCCTCCTTCTCTATAGAGAACCTGAAATGGAATTTGGGGTGCAAACATTTTCTCAAGGAAACATATATGCTATGAGTGCTTGTTTTTTAAAAGAAACAAAAATTGATGATAGGCCTCAATATTAAGTTGCTCTCCTAGTTTTATTTCTGTTTGTTCTCAGGTTGTGGATATTTACACTGGGAACGCTTATGACTTAAAATGAGCTACATGAATTGAATATATCTCAACATATGGGAATCAAAAAAAGCCAACCAGGATGAAATTTGAGACTATTTATGTGAGGTGTAAATAATAAGGTATATTTATGCTGTGAAATATCATAAAACAATGAAAATGACAAACTACAGATACACATACGATCACAGGCACATTATATACGTATAATATTGGTGAAAGAAACCAGATCTGACATAATACATGCATCTGATTCCATTAATATGAAAGTCAAAAATAGGCAAAAGTAATCTATATTTTTGACGTGAAGATCATGGTCATGTGTAGGGAGTAGAGAGTGGTTAGTGATTGGTTTTCAGGCCGGCACTCAGTCCACTGCACCTCACCAGTCAGGGCTGAGAGTGATTAGTCATTGGACAAGTTTTATTTCTTGACCTGGATGGTGGCTATACTAGTGTATTCATAGTGTGATAATTTATTAAACCTACATTATTTTTCTATTGCTGTAATAACAAATTACAATAAACTTAGTGGTCTTCAACAATATCCAGTTAATTTCTTACCTTTTCCATGAATCAGAAGTCCAGATGCAGCATGGCTTAGCTGTTTCTCTGCTTAGAGTCTCATAAAGCTAAAAAATCAAGGAGCAGCTCAGGTAGTATTCCTTTCTGAGGCTCTAGGGGAAAATCTGTTTCCAGATTCATTCAGGTTGTTAACAAGGCTCAGCCCTAGGTGGCGCTAGTAGGATTGAGGTCTCCATTTATTGGTATTGGCTAGGGGTTCTTCTCAGTTTCTAAGGGCTACCCCTTTCCCTGGTCTCTGGCCCCTTCCATCTTCAAAGCCACCCCTGGCAGACTTGTGTCCCTCTCCCATTCCAAATATCTCCCATCTCTTCTTCCTCATCTCTCCTGCCTCACCTTCTTCTCTGCATCTTTGCCATTCCCCCTGAAGAACTATCTCTGCTTATAAGGGTTCATGTGATTAGACTGAGCCCACCTAGATAATCCAAAGTAACCTTTCTATTTTAAAGTTCCTAACATTAATTAGCTTTACAAAGTCCCTTCACAGCAGTACCCAGATTAGTATTTGATGGGATAACCAGAAGATGGGCATTTGGAGTGAATATATTTAGAATTCTGCCTATCGCAATTCCTATGATTGTGTGCTTCTTTGTACATGTGTTATAATACAAAAGATTTTTTAATTATGTAAAATAAATTTTAGAATATTCTGTTTTTTTATTGAACCAACAAATGTTTATTGACCATTAACTACCAAAGAGACACTAATCCCTATCTTTGTAGAGTATATAATTTAGGCATATTTTTAAAATTAAAAAAATAATGACCTACTCCTGTCAATACAATAAATGTAAATGAAAACATAACAAAAACAAGAAATATATAAACCAGTTTCTATTTTTTGATATGTCCAGAGAGTATTCTGTGAGAAAACAAAAACACATATTATAAAATTATTAGAAATTTAAATTACTCTAGTATATATTTAAATAGTTATTTAAATTCTAATAGTCTTTGCTTGGGTATATGATCTAAACCAAAGTCAAAATACTATTTTGACTACATGACAATTATGTAAAAGCTGGCCTTAAACACTGCTTTTCAGTGGAAAATAATGAGCTTAGAAATAGAAAAATTCTTATTTATAATCTATTTCTAAAATTCAACAAGACAGAGTTTTGCCTCTCATGTTTACCAATGTATCCTTGCATCTCATCTATCACATAGTAGACATTCAATAAATATTTATCAACTGAATGAATGAATGCATCTGGAATATAAGTGAAAATGTTGGAAGTGGCTAAGAGAACCAGTAGGCAAATATGAAATCCCCTTTGTGCAACCTTTTTTTTTTGTTATGAAAATACATGGGATGTGTGCCAGAGTAAAATTATTTGTCCACAGCATTTCCTTTTCTGTTGATGAAGCAAGATGTAACTTTTCCTGTCTCCCTTGTTGTTGGGTTGGCACATTATAACTGAGCCCTTGCCAATGGGAATGGGAGAAGTAGTGAAGTGATATGCCATTTCTCCTTAGAGGCAAATAAGAACTGTATGGTCTTTCCATTGTCCTCTCTTCTTTATTTGAAGATGGAAAAAAAAGCAGTGTGAAGTGATGGAAGGACAAGATGGAAAAATGGAAGCAACACGGAATCTTAAGAAATTGAGAAAAGAGCCACCATTGAGAGCTACCTGATCAGCATCAGACTGTGATATGGAGGATAAATTAAGCTTTTGTGGGTTAATCTACTAATATTTCAGGGTTTATTTGTTAC
The DNA here is from genome assembly GCF_021234435.1 of Artibeus jamaicensis. NCBI lineage: Eukaryota > Metazoa > Chordata > Mammalia > Chiroptera > Phyllostomidae > Artibeus > Artibeus jamaicensis. The sequence goes on along the minus strand of NW_026522030.1, from coordinate 34,600,027 downwards.
TCTAGTGGAGTCAATGTAGATGTGATGAATACATTATGAAATAACTTTTGAAGGGCATTTTTTTAACAAACATGTTGATATTTGGAGATGTGGATGGAAGAGACTATTGAGCAATGTTTTTCAATCTGTCTTCCAAGAAATATACATATAATATAGAAAACATGTGTGTATATATCTATATATAATATATGTTGAGAATATATGTGTACCATTATTATATATAAACCTGTATAGTACACATGTAGAAATACACTATAATTAATAATTAATAACACATATAGAAATACTTACATATAATTTAAATATAAACATATATGTGTATATAAAATTGTAGTTGAGAAAAATAATTTTTCCTCTATTCTTCTAGGTTCTTGCCTGAGGATGCACCTGCATAATAAAAAAATCACTAACAGGAAAAAACAAATGGAAGTTTAATGACGTGTATACCTTCTATATACATGGTAAATACCCAGGAAAACTGAGTAACTCCCTAAAATGGCCCAAGCCAACAACACCTTAAATTCTATCTCAGCTAAAGGCAAAGAGAATGGGAGCTAATTATGGGAGGTTATCAAGAAACCACAGTAAACAACAATAGGAGAGTTGCACAAATTTAAGTGTGTACCTTCTCTATTGATAAGAGTTTCTAGAGATTAATTATCCTCCTTTTCCTGGTTCAGATGAGAAGAAACCCTTACAAGTGGGGATTTTCCTTACAAACATAAATGTCTCCTATAAAAGACTAACTTCTACTTAGTTTTCAGAGCAGATATAGTTTCCTATATTTGCTGTATCTTAAAAAGAATCTACCCCAAACAATCAATATACCAGAGAGGCATATTTTTGGATGGCAAATGCTGTTACTATTCATTATATACGTGAATGATACTAATAGGTATATAGAAAAGTCTACATTCAGACTTCCAGTCAAGATGGAGTTTGCTTTGCCTCCTTGTGCAATCATAAAAAAAATTATAACCGGGTCCCAAAATAAATAATGCCAAGAACCGTCAGAAAGTCAAGTTGTATGCAAGTCTGACAACCAAGAATTTAAAGAAGTCACATTCATTTAGACAAACTATCAACAATTATCAACAGGTGATTTAAACAAAACAAAACAAAAACCTAAGTAAACAACCAGAACAGGAACAGAATCATAGGAATAGAAACAGAAACACAATCAAATGAATAGGAGATCATTTGGAGGGTTGTCAGCTAGGAAGAGAAAGGGGGAGAAAAGGGGAAGTGGTGCAGGGATTAAGAAGCATAAATAGTAGGAACAAAATAGATAAGGGGAGGTTAAGAATAGCATAGGAAATGAAGAAGCCAAAGAACTTATATAAGCAACCCGTGGACATGAGCTAAGGGGTGGGGGTTGCTGGAAGGAAGAAGGGTACCAGGCAGAGGAGGGCAAAGAGGGAAAATTTGGGACAACTGTAATAGCATAATCAATAACATATACTTAAAAAAGAAAAGTCTATATTCAAAGAAATCATTTGAGAATGATGGATTAACCAAAATCAAATTATTTTTACTGTAAGACTTTTCAGAGTCTATTATATACTAATTTGCATTGTAAATATCAAGAGGGAGTTACTATTTTTTCCAAAGTTATAAAATCACAGAATTAGTTTTTTACATGAATTTTCTACTAACATCTGATGAAATCTGTGGTCTGAAAAACATGTCATGCACCAGGCTCATGAGTTGTCTAGATGTTCTTTTTCTGTTGCTGAAGACCTATCTACAATTTCACTTTTCTCACCTTAGTATTTCCAAAGCCTCTAGGAATCTAAGGCTCTGATATCTGCTGGAGAATGGGCAAACCTATGGGGTAGACGTGGTACTGTAGTGGTGTAATGTAGAGGTGACCACTCTCTCTAATCCTCTATTGTTTGCAGTCCACTCCTGGTCCAAAGGGAGCACCCATCCATACTTTCATTAAGCAGAATTTCAAAGCTCTGGTTAAGCCCAGTGCATTGGCCAACATGTCTCCGGCCCTTGAAGTATCTCAGCATGAGAGAAACATGGTTCTCATGTGCCTCTCATACAGCAGAGGGTACGCTTTAGATTCTTTGAGTAATCCCATCAAAAACCCTTTACTATGCAGGTACTCCACACCAGTTTTGTCTTCTCTAATGAAGTCTTCTTTGAAAATTTTTTCTAATTTCCATCCTATAGTCTGTTATAACTGCAATGCGCTACTTCACTGAAGTATCATACTATATTCACATCTTTTGTTTTCTTGTTGCCAGTCTTATAGGTTGGCCAGTCTCGTAATTCACTTTGCTATCTCATGTATTCTAACTTGCTGCTTCAGTCTAAAGTTCTAACAATGGGCAGATATATCCACAGGGTTGTGCACATAGAACCATGCTGTACTTTACAGATAATTGGAGAATTTCAAAGATGATTTCATCTGTACTTGATTTTTGCCAAATACGTTAACATTAGAACCAGACTCCACTTGTAATATTTGACTATTCTCTGTAAGAAAGACCAGAGAATTCAGTTTGAAGCTTGCCTTTTACTTCTAGCTTTTGGACTGACTTATAAATTAGAGTGAATTATAAGTGAACTGATAATTTACTCTACCCTTATGGATCAGTTTATTTACCTGAGAAATATAGATATTTTTCTGGTTTATTTTTTAATAACACCTGAAAAGTACAATGATATATAATAACTAAAACATGGACTAGAATGTAAGATGTTTTTAATATATTCAGGTTTCTATTAAAGTCAGTTGAACATGCTTCTAAATTTTGACATATTAGATCATGTTCATACACATGTGCACATTTTACAGCAGAAGACATGACTTTGTCAAGGAAGAAAAATTCTAAAAATTATAAAGGAAAAGACACCATATATGTTAAAATTCCATTATTATCATAAAAAATAGTGAAATGTTCTTTGGTACAACCTTAAAAAAGTCATGATTTCTAAAATTCATAGTTATTCCATGTAACTTTACATAAAGAAGAGGATAAAGAGGGAACAGAGTAAATGGCTATTAACTAGATAGGTAACTCAGTACTATTCTTCATTGAGGAGTGACTTATCTTTATAAATAAATAGCATATCAATTATATTTTTATGATCTGGCACCAAAGCACTGGATGTATACCAGACTCTAGAAGCATTTGAATCTATATAATAAGTTTCTAATGTTGTGTAAAGCTCAGATCTGGAAGTAAGAATAGTAATGAATAGATGAAAAAGCTAATATAACATTTCTGATAGTACAAGAATTAATAAAATACTGTTTTGTGGTATTTCACTGCTTATAATTAATAATAACAGTGACCATAGTAGATGAATTTACAGAAATTTCTTACATGCCAGATATTGTGCTTTATAGACTGTCAATCAATGTCCTTATTTAACAACTCTTTGAGATAAATTCTATTATTATCTCCTCTCTATAAAGGGGAAGAGTAAAGCACAGAGGGTCTAAGTAATTTACTTAAAGTCAAACACCTAGTAAGTAGTAGAGGTGAGGCAAAAACTCAAGCACTTTGCCTTCAGTACCCTCATTATTGAAAACTATGCAGAGCAGCCTAATAGCGGCATACTGTCAGTAAAATGCAATGAAAAAGGAAACTAAAGCCATGGCAGACATTGCATAAAGTTTATAGATTTTATATTTGAAGGATTTGGGACTGGATCAGCTTATAAAATTGTTTTCACAAGCATATTAATTTTTTAACGTCAAAACACTTTGTAAAGGTACTGATGAAGTATGAATGTTAGCTGTTCCCATCATCATCATCATTCCTCACTATTGTTAATATTTTTTATAGATTTCTTAGCTCAAAAGGTGTCTACTAAGCTTACAGATACCATATACTATATATTTCCTCAGAAAGCCCAGAGTCTTGTAATTGTGCTTCATGAACGTATATATACTAAAATATCTGGGGTTTCTGAGAAAATATATAGTAAGTGTATGGTATCTGTAAGCTTATAGTATAATATGCAATATATGAATATATTTATGACATATATATTATTCAAACCAATGAGATTGGAGACTAGGCAATTTTAATTTATATGTTTTCAATACCTACCAACTCTTATCCCTGATAGACTAATAATTAGTATGTTTTTAGTAATCAGTAAATGCTACTTTAACAAATCATCCAACTGTATAATAACCCTACTGGTTAATAGCTTAGTTTAAAGAAGAAATTTATGTTGTTTAGGATGCAACTTTATCCACTGCTCCTTAGTTGCTCAAATGTTTTCTATGTGGTTCTGTGATACTGTAATTACTTGAAATGGTTAAATAATCTTTGAAATTACTGAACCTGATGATAACTCTAATTTCAAGACTTTGAAGTACTCTTCTTGATGCCTCACTACTTTTATGGTTGTCTTCAAAGTTCACACTGTCTCATTTACAAAAATCTCTATGTAGATCTATTGCAAATTGTATATAATGTTTCTTGTGCTCATCATACTCTCATCAACATATTTTGAGGTTATTAATAGCATGATAATTTTGAAGTGTTATGTAAAAGAAGAAGCCTTTTATGTAAAGGAGATCACATTAATCCAAACTGAAGTTTATGAAGTATAAGCTTGAGGGAAAAGAAATTTGAATGCAAATCAAATTGAATTTTTCTGGAAATATCTCTTTAAGTCTATGAGAAAACCACTATAGCTGTGATTAAAATTTGTTCTCTTACATTTGATTAGAAAAATAAAAGTTCCTGTCCTCTTGCAAAAGTGTTTGTTAAAAAGGAACTTTACAACATTTCTAATCTTGTTTAATTATTCATTCAGAAGGCATTGACTTTCACCAGGACAATGTGAGCCAAACTGGGAGTGAAAGAAACATAGGAATAGTTAGTGGATAGAATGAGAGGATGTTATAGTGACAACAAGGTGAGACTGCTCTTTTTACAACATTCTGTAAAGAAAAGAGTGGAAATGGATCACATTAAAGAAGGACACAAATCACAGGCCTATGAACCCATGAGAGCCTCGGATAGGCCCTTAATGAAGCATAAAAGCAAGAAATCAAAATGACAGTTAATATTGTACAAGAGCTTTTATTTTCCTCATGATGTGTTTTTTTTTGCCTTAAATTTTCCTTAAAAACGATGTTTTTTGCATTTGAAAAATGGAGCAGGGTGAAAAAATGGATAGAGTGAGTGTTATGGGGGGAAAGGGGAGACTTTTAGATAGCAGTCAAGGAAGGCAGGTTTCTATGATGGGTGATACTTCAGTAGTAACCATAGTGAAATGAAGGGGCATGACAAGCAGATGATTAGGTAAGAGAGCCCCAGGCCAGTGAAATGGCAAAGCAGAAGGTGTCACACGTTAGGTGTTATGTTCATGGGAATTGCAAATATTATAAAGACATGAGAAAGGAAGGCAGTGGTAAGATAATGTAGAGAGAACCAGGGAATAGATGAAATGGAAATTTAAGGCTACAGGAAGAGGTTGGACTTTATCTAAGTGAACAACAGGAAGTAATCTGAGTGCTTTGAGAGGTGATGTATCATAATAAGAAATAAACCTCAAATGAATCATTCTATTCACTGAGAGGTTAACAGATTTTTAGCATGCATCAAGGCCTTTCAGACCATGGTAAGGCGTATGAAATTTAACATAAATGTGATTAGAAGCCAATATATAGTCAGGGTATGAAATAATCTTCTTTGTAATTTAAAGGGTTCACTTGACTTGCTGTATAGATTATAATTTTTAGGAAAAACATGCAAACCAATTGGGAAAACATTTTAGTGACCCAGGTAACATGTTCTTTAAAAAGTTTAAATATATTTTGTTGATTATGCTATTACAGTTGTCCCATTTCCCTCCTTCACTCCCTCCACCTTGCACACTCTCTCCCACCCATATTCCCCCCTTTAGTTCATGTCCAATGTGTCATACTTATAAGTTCTTTAGCTTCTACATTTCCCATACTATTCTTACCCTCCCCGTCTATTTTCTACCTACCATTTATAATACTTCTTCTCTGTACCTTTCCCCCATCTCCTTCTCCCACTCTTCTGTTGATAACCTTCTATGTGATCTCCATTTCTGTGGTTCTGTTTCTATTCTAGTTGTTTGCTTAGTTTGTTTTTGTTTTAGGTGTGGTTGTTAATAATTGTGAGTTTGCTTTCATTTTACTATACATGTTTTTTATCTTCTTTTTCTTAGATAAGTCCCTTTAACATTTCATATAATAAGGGCTTGGTGATGCTGAACTCCTTTAACTTGACCTTATTGAGAAGTGCTTTATCTGCCCTTCCATTCTAAATGAAAGCTTTGCTGCATAGAGCAATCTTGGATGTAGGTCCTTGCCCTTCATGCCTTGGAATATTTCTTTCCAGCTCCCTCTTACCTGTAAGGTCTCTTTTGAGAAATCAGCTGACAGTCTGATGGGGACTCCTTTGTAGGTGACTGTCCCCTTAGCTCTTGCTGCTTCTAGGATTCTCTTCTTCATTTTAATCTTGGCTAATGTAATGATGATGTGCCTTGGTGTGTTCCTCCTTGGGTCCAACTTCTTCGAGACTCTGAGTTTCCTGGGCTTCCTGGAAGTCTATTTTCTTTGCCAGATTGGGGAAGATCTCCTTTATTATTTGTTCAAATAACATTTCCACTTATTGCTCTTCCTCTTCCCCTTCTGGTACCCCTACAATTTGGATGTTGGAATGTTAAAAGATGTCCTGGAGGTTCCTCAGCATCTCCTCATTTTTTTGAATTCTTGTTTCTTTATTCTTTTCTGATGGGATGTTTCTTTCTTTCTCCTGGGTCCACTGAGTCCCAGTTTCCTTCCCATCACTATTGATTCCCTGTACATTTATCTTTATCTCACTTAGCATAGCCTTCATTTTTCCATGTAATTTGCAACCAAATTCAACCAATTCTGTGAGGGTCCTGATTATCAGTGTTTTGAAAGGTGCATCTTATAGGTTGGCTATCTCTTCATTGCTTAGTTACGTTTTTTCTGGAGCTTTGATCTGTTCTTTCATTTGGGCCATTTTTTTCTGTCTTGATGCACCTGTAACATATTAAGGGACAGAGCCTTAGGTATTCACCAGGGTGGGGCAACCCAGTTGCTGGGTTGTGATGCTGTATGTGGGGGAGGGGTCCGAGAGGGAACAATGGCACTTGCTCTGCTCTTTGCTAGATTACAGTCATTTCCTCCACTTCCCCCAAGTAAATTGGGCCATTCTGGTGCTGTTCCTGGTGGGTGGGTTTGTATACATTCTAGGACCCTGTGTGTCTCTCAAACTCTCCTGTGAGGCTGGGAGTTTCTCCTGGCAGGTCAACCCCCACAGGTGTTTTCAATTGGTGTTTTGAAGCTTTATTTCCCATGCTGGGGTCCTGGATTGCTCCATCTGTCTTGATCCCCAGTTTCACTTGGTTTATATGCACGTGAATGTGGGACCTCCAAGTCTGCCAGCCACCTTCTGTGCTGCACCCCTCCACAATCCGCCATCTCACTGGGTCCACCCACTGCTGCCTCCTGTGCCCAAGGTCTGCCAGCCACTGCTTTGCCATGACGCTTCTCCAGCCGGCCACCCAACTCCACCCCTCCTACCAGTCTGGATGAATGTGTCTACTTTAACTCCTTGGTTGTCAGATTTCAATGCAGTTCAATTTTCTGTTGATACTGGTTGTTTTTTGTTTCTAAATTGTTGTCCTTATTTTGGTTGTGCAAGGAGGCACAGTGTGTCTACCTACACCTTCATCTTGGCCAGAAGCTCCAGAATTTAGGGATTTTTGACAAGATAGTTGAAAGAGTGTAGTAAGAAGTAGTTGATTTTGAATATTGTGAAAGTTGCAATACAAGAATTTGATAGGATCAGTGTGGGAGTCTGAGCAATTCTCTTGGAATGTGCCACAATGGCATGCAGATTATTTTGAGTTGAAATCAATCAAAGCTCAACAAACTCAGAAAAAGGTTTTTTCCTCCTCTGTCATCTTTCTTTCTAAAGAAATTCAGATAGAAAATGCCCATCAGGAAGGGGACCTTGTCAAAATCATCCTAGCATGTTTGCCTTAGCACAACCTGGAGAAGATCCTGGTAGAACTCTGTTAGCTGGATTCCCCCGTGCCCCACCTTTTCTGGGTTGCCTAGCAAAAATTTGTTTGCCACTTTCTCAGCTTCTAGGGAATTGCCTATTTGCCTCTTTGAACTCTAAAATCCATCCTCTACTTTCTCCTTTGTCCAAAATGACATTTACATCCAATTTTGCCTCACTGTCTTTTCATGTTTATGTGAATTCCCTGGGTGTACATATTAACATTTGATTTTCTTTTGTTAATCTGCTATATGTCATTTTAATTAATTACCCAGCCAGAATTAAAGGGGTAATGGGAAATATTTTCCCTGCACAGACATTGAATATGTGATTTATAGGAAAAAGAATAGTCAAATAAAAACTTCAACTTTGGTGACTGAGTAAACAAATAAGTGATGGTAGATGATTGCTAAGATAGGGAGTTTGGAGGACGAGGCATGGGGAGTCAAACATTCTTCTTTGGATGTGTTAAATTTGTGATGCTCTTAAGCTTTCAAATTAGAATATGGATTCAGCAGTTGTCCGGACTAATGTGGTTTTAATTAAAGGTTTACTGTGAAGAATGAATTTATACAGTCATTAGGAAGAAATAGATGGTATGGTACCAAGAATTTCCAGTCCTCTGCTTTCTTGGCACATGGTAAAATGGTTATTTCTTTGTTTCTTTGTGGTTAGTTAGGGCCTTGAAAATACCTTTGAGGGTTAGCTGTTTAAGGTGAAATAATTTAACTTCACTATTAGGGACTTAAAAACTCTTATTTTTCTGCCATTGTCTACTGCAGTTTTTCCAGATGATGGCTGCTCCATCTGTCTGGTCCCAAAATGAGAACATGTAGCATCACTTTCAATTGACTCACAGTGACATAGCACAAGTGAGAACTCAGCCTTGTTATTTTATTCTCCTGAAATATGGGAGTTGCCACTGTAGCATAGCCTCACTCATTCTGAATAATACCGAGATAATTAAAGCTATCGGATTAAATGAGATCACGTGAAGAGTAAGTGTAGAAAGAAAACACAATAGGTACAAGATTTGAGCTATGGGGCATTCCAACATTTACTATTTGGAAAGAGAAAGAAAATGAAGACCAGGCAGAGAAACAGCCTTTAGGTTATTTCTTTATTTTTAAAAATAACATTATTACTATTAATATAGCTGCTTTAAAATTGCCAGGAATTTAATAAAATCATTTCCTCCTTTGGGTAGAGGAGTGGGGGAAGGGAACATTTCTTTGAATACCAATTGTAACCAATCATAGCCTGCATTTGTAGTCTACACAGATGCTTCTGAAACAACATTGAGTCTAGCACAGTCATGTGATAACCTACTGCTCATAGTCTATATTAACCTCATTTCTTCAATAGCTTTTAGGATTGGGATAAAACTTTGTGACATATTTTAATGTGTGGCATAGTCTTATTTACATACTCCAGTAAAATTTAATAGTATTGTTAAATTTGTTTGATGAGTAGGTCATTAGACTGAAGTGGCTTTAATGCTGTAGTGGCTTACTTATATAAGTACACCAAAACATAAGCCTGTTACAAAATAAAAGTTACAAAATAAAAAACAAACAATCGATTGTCTGGGGACAATCAATCACAAAGAGCCAACTAAGCTTTAAGTTACAGCTAATCAAATAATTTCTTTTCCTTGCTTCTTCACTTTTTCTGTTTAATTCTTTCTCCTGGCTCCTATTTGTGAAGTGCTTCTCACCACTTCTGGTTAGGTGCTACCCTGCTCAAAATAATAGATGTTCAAATAAACTAAACATTTTTAAATGCAAGTTTATCTTTCAACAGCATATATCAATGATTTGATTGTATTTACTATTTTGTTCATTGCACAGTCATTTTTTCCCCTTAATTGGATTATATATTCCTGAACTTCAATTTTCCATGAATTTGCAGTGACAGGAATTTGGTCCCTGAGTGATAAAGAGACTTGAGGTAAGCAGGCACACACACACCCCCTTGCTATTTCAACTCTGTAATATCCTATACACTGAGCAATGTATAAACTTTGCTGTCCTTACTTATTGCTCAGTACATAATAGGCAACAGTTGGTTTCATGTGTCTTGATGCCAAAAGGAAACAAAGCTGCATCTGTAGTTGCCTTCCCTCGTTAGGTTTAAAAATCTTTACAGCAAATGTGAAAGTGACCTGTTCCCATCCGTGACAGATGCTGGTTTCATTTTTAAATACTTATTTCAAAATAAACATGAAAATGTTTATTTAAAAACTTTATTCTAATACTCTACTTCCATATAGAAAGTTAATTTCAATGCTGTCATAACTTAATATATTAGAAAACAATTTAACCTAAACATGAATCCAAATTCCTGTTAAGATTTTAACTGCTCATGATGATATGAGTGGAAATAGATGATCACTGGATAAACAAATACATTTTTAACACGGTAAGTGTATACAGACAGGCGCTGACAATTGTGTCACAACATTCTCCTCTCCCTGGCAAGGTGAGAGTTTTCTTTTGATGCTAATTTTAAAACAAGCCACAATTTCAGAAACATGAACAAATTTTATAATGATATAGATTTTATTTTTTAATATTGCCCAATGTTTTCTTTCCTTTCGTTGCTGAAAAGAGTTTGGCACTCTTTTCTTTGACCCTATTCATATGAAGCAGTCCAGCTATTAGCCAGATTACTTTGGAATTTTTTTTATAATACTAAATCTCAAAGAGGGAGGTACAAAAGAGCAAAGGGGAAAGATAGAAGGACAAGGAGTACAGAGGCTAAGGACAGGAATGTTGTGATGGAGGGGAATTGGTAAGAAAAGAATTAGGGGACAGTGATGAGTAAGAATTGATAGTGGGAGGAAAGGGGTCAAGTATTGTAAAATGTCAAAAATTTAATCTAGCCCTGGCTGGTGTAGCTCGGTGGATTGAGCACGGGCCTGTGTAAAAGATCGAGGTTCGATTCCCAGTCAGGGCACATGCCTGGGTTGCAGGCCAATTCCTAGCAGGGGCCAGTTCCCAGCAGGGGACACAAGAGAAGCAACCATACATTGATATTTCTCTCCCTCTATCCTTCCTTTCCATTCTAAAGATAAATAAATTAATTAATTAAAAAATTAGTCTAGATGCCTATTAAGGAAAGTGGAGTTCATTTTGACTTATTTGAACTCTACTTCCTATTTTATTTATTTATTTTAACATTTGATTTATTGAATTTTAGAGAGAGAGATAAATAGATAGTGAAAGAAACACACACATCAATTTGTTGTTACATTCATTTATGCACGTATTGGTTCATTCTTTTATGTGCTTAGATGAAAATTGAACCCTCAACCTCAGTGCATCAGGATTGTGCTCTAAACACCTCTCTAACTAGCTGAGCTACCTGGCCAGGGCTGAATTCTGCTTCTTCAAAGACAAATCCTGGGCTGAACTGGGCTATTCATTCATACAATCTTTCATTTCCTTACAATTATTGGTTGAGCTTCTACTTTATGCCATGCATTTCTGTGGGTTCATGGAATACAGTAATAGACCCAAATCATTATCTTCATGGAGCTTAAGTGTTAGGAGATATTAATAAAATAATAGATCTCGACAAGATTGAAAAGGATCATACAACATGACTAACTGTGGTTTATCCCTGGGATGCAAGGATGCTTCAACAACTGCAAATATATAAATGTCATATATAACATTAATAAAACAGAAGAGGAAAATCATATAATCATCTCAAATGGTACAGAAAAAGCATTTGACAAAATTCAACATCTCTTCATGGTCAAAATTCTCAACAAATTGGGAATAGGAAAAATGTACATCAATATAATAAAAGCCATATATGATAAAACATTATACTCACCAGTAAAAGTCTGAAAACTTTTCTGCTAATATCAGAAACACAAAAGTGATAGTAACTCTCCCTGCCATTACTCAACTGTACTGGAAGCCCTATCTGAATCAATTAGTCAAGAACAATAAGTAAAAGACATCAAAATTGAAAAGAAAAAGGGAAATCTGTTTTTGTTTGCATATTATATGATCATATATATTAACAACCCTAAAGACTAAATTAAAAAATTTACTAAACTTCATGAAGCGAAATCAGTGCAGTTATAGAATACAAAAATCAATGCATGAAATCAGCTGCATTTCTATACACTGATACTAAATAATCAGAAAAGAAACTAAGAAAACAATCTCATTTAGGAAAAAATCAGTAAAATAAAATAAAAATACTTAGAAAAAAATTCAATCAAGGAAAAGTATTAAGACATTAATGAACAAAATGAAGAAGACAGATAAAATGGAAAGATAGTCCATGCTCGGGGACTGGAAGAATTAATATTGTTAAAATGTTCATTTTATCCCAAACCATACATAGATGAAAGGAAATTTCATATATACATAGTGGAGCATTAGTCAGCCAGAAAGAACAAGAAAATCCTCCCATCTGTGATAACATACGTGGTTGAAACTTGAGGGCCTTATGTTAAGTAAAATATATCAGATAGAGAAAGATAAATACTATATAATCTCATATGTAGAATCTAAAAAAGCCAACCTCATGGAAACAAAGAGCAGAATAGTGGTTTCCAGAGACTAAGAGATGTGTAAAATGGGGCAATGCTGGTGAGACAGTACAAACTTACAAGATGAATGAATAAATCTGGGGATCATGTACATCATGGTGACTATACTAATGATAATGTGCTGTACACTTAGAAGCTGCTAAGAGAGTAGGTATTATATGTTCTTGTCACAAAGAAGAAAAAAAAGAAAAAGGGAAAGGGAAAAAAGACAATTATGAAAGGTGATGAATATATTAATTAGTATTAATGTGGTAATCACTTGACAATATACAATATATACCAAGTCATCACATTGTACATGTTAAATGTACATGATGTTAGATGTTAATCACACTTCAATGAAGCTAGGACAAATTTAAAGAAATTAGTAAAGTACAGTGCAAAGAGTCATAAATTAGCTAAAAAGAAAAACAAGCTAATAAAGATAATTAAAAAGTGTGGGATTGGGGTAGACATTCTAAGGTAGAATGTAAAAAATGCCTCCCTGAGTAGGGGACATATCTGCAAAATCTTGACATTGAGGGTCACACTCCTCGAGCTGGGGAACTGAGGCAAAGTGCCAGGGTGGTGAAATGGCTGCAGACAATGGGAGTGAAAAGAGGAGGCTACTAAGCAGTGCTCTCTGAAGGCCAAGAACAGGTCCAGTTAATATAAGGCACCACAATATTAGGCAGAATGCTTTCATATTATTTATAGTCTCTGATGACTTGTAGGAAGTATTCTCTAAATATAGCTACCAAGTCTGCTTAGTGACACACACATGCAGACAGGGAGAGAATATTGTCATATCCAAACACTCTCCAATTCTTCCAGAAGCTCAGGCCAGAGTTGGAAAAATGTCATTGCAAGCAGGAGATTCTGAAAACACAGCTGTGCTTTTACTCCAGTGGTATATGAGTAATAGGAAGTCATTGCGCTTGGGGTGTTAAAATATCTAGGTTTGAATCCCAGTATAGGCACTTAGGAGTCTGGACTTGAGCCATCTCTCTATCTGCTCTAGTCTATCAATATAAAAAAGTAACACTTACGAAATAGGATTAAATAAAATAATGTACATTGCACGATAAATAGCAAGATGTAATGCGGTGTAAATGTTAACAGCAATTTTAGTGATTTTGGATCAATAACAATCAGATATTCAGAGCCATCTAAATAAATCTATCAATTTCACTTTCCTCATTCCTGAAAATATAACTGTCTTTTAAGTAATAATTAATTTAGGTGACGTTCCTTCTTTTCACTAAATCTCTTTACCTTTGGGGGAAAGTAAAAGAAAGAAAATATAAAGAACCCTTACGAATGTCATTGTATCCCTTACTCTAAATTTTACTTCCCTCCTCTTGAAATTATCATTTCTATATTTATATTACACATAAAAGAGAGTCAATTTAAACCCCCCTCTTCTCTCTCAGCATACAAGGTCATTAATTGCTATTGGGACTTTCATAAACCCTAGTCTGCCGATGGGGTGAGAACTCTATTGTTAAATGTATTATGGCAGCACTGTCTTTGGAGATTGCCTGCTTGATTGCTTTGTAAAGGCCCAATGGCACACAGCAATTAAAATCCATAGACCTCTGTAACCCTTCTGATGTTTTATGGGCCTTTTTGTGTCCTTTGGTAGAGTTTACCATTTGTGTATTTCCCACTGGGTCTCTCTTTCAAAACTCTAAGTGGGATTATTTTTTTATCCACTGTGATAAAGCTAGTCATACATCATGTGAAAGGTTAATGAATATTTTCAAAAGGAGCATATGTTTTAAGTCAGAGGGTGAAAGTTATAGTAAAGAATGGTTATGTAAAAATGAATAGTATTTTCCCAATCTCATGGGAGTTAACTTCTTAAACCTCACCTGTGATTTCTAAGGTAAAGCTGAGTTTATAAGATTGAAACGATCTCAGAAATTAAGGAAGTGACTTGAGTTTGCGAACTCAAGCCCACTTGCAAACTACTGCCAAGAAGTTTCACTGTTCAACTGTCAGGGTTATACCATATGCAGAACAGATACATCAAGTTCTACCTGAACAGATGGCTTTAAATTTGACATTGTAATAACCAGAGAGAAGCCAGAGAAAAGACTGCAAGAGTGGTGTTAAGGAAAGAAGCCGAGCTGAGTATGAGCTATGATTCTGAAATTTCTCACAGCACCAGGTACCTTTCTGCTTTCAGCACCATGATCAGAAGCTCATGGTCCTAAACATAAAGTCATCGGGCAATTCATAATGCTTTCAGTCATTCAAAATTGTAACCCCTTTCCTTCTCTATGTACCTTCTCTCTGTTCCCCCCTCCATTTTTTCACTCTTTTTTACTTCCCTGTGCTCTCACTCTCACATACTCAAAGGGGATTTAGAAATCTTCATTGGAAAAGTGAGTTGTATCCTTTTAAAGAAGATTTTTCGGTGCCTGGAACTGTTTGGAGGAAAAGCATCAGTGCACTTCAGAATGAGAACACTGCGCTTTAGATCGTACTCTGCATGAAGCTCACGTATTCTACAACTTTACAAATGATTGTATCAGAAGTAATTGGTAAATCTGAGAAGACAACACTCCATCTTAAGAATTTTCTAAATCATGTCCTGAAAAACATTTTGTGTACTTGTAGCTGGGAGAAAATTGATTATCCCATCATGTTTAGGTGGTGTAGGAGGAAAAGAGGGTGAATGTAATGATAATGCACTATTATTTAATGGACAGAGGACTAGCTCTTATTCCCCAATACCAGATGGTCACAGATCAACAGGAATAATTCAGCAACTCTTTGTCTAGCTCCATGGGGTTCTTAGCTACTTAAGAACACATACTGCAATATGCTTTTTAAATATTATGCATTTACATTTTCTAAATATTAATACTTTTAAAATTATTGTGCCAAGTGTAACTCTTTGAACTGCAAATAAACAATTCACTCTAGTTAATAATGTCTTCGAGATGTGAATTTTCTGAAGTACTGTCCATGTTCTCTATGCATCTAGATCATCTGTTATGCTCATTTAAAAGATAAATTCTTGGGCGAGTCTCTTAAATTGAGATATTTCGAAATATTCATTGAAGGCAATCTCCTCACAAAGCCCTTAAGCACATAAGTGTGAAAAGCCTTGTTCTAGAGTTTAAATTCTGGTATCATTTATTCAGATAAGAGTTTGTCCTGAAAATAAATTCACATTCCAGGTAGTATGCAGGTGTTTTACAAATAATCATTCATTCTCCATTCTCAAAATTCTTGTAATACAAGTCCCATTACTTCTAATTTACAGAGAACCTTTTAGTGTTCTTCATTTATTCATCAAAAATATTTTTTTGAGTATACAATGCCTTTTAGGTACTGGAAAAGTGATAAATTATTACTTATTTTTGAGTAGTTTTTAGTTTCCAAATGATCTGAAGAGAATTAGGAGGGAGTAGATTTTTTCCTAATCTCTCACTTTCTCCAGTTAAATGGCCTCAAATGAATAATTAAATTAATTAACATCATATATATAATACAATGTGATATAATTTCTCCCTTTGAAAACTGTATGCTAAGAGAATATTTTGTTATTTTAATGATCTCCAAACACATGTAAATTTGTTACCTTTATAATAAATATGTGAATAAAATTCTAACCATGTCTTTGCATATTAGAATGTTAACAAAGAAAGCATGGGTATTTTCTCTCTAGAAGATGATATGATGATACTATATTAATAGAAAAGAGAACAGACTATGGCAGAATTTTGAGTCAGTTCAAATTATGACTACAAAATTTAAGATTTGTGACTTTAGGTAAATATTATAACCCACTAGGTTAAGTTAAGCAACTTACCTCTTTTAGACATTTGGCAAATTAGTAAATAAATCTGAGTTTTGATTTCCCTGCATATAAAATAGATACATTACTATTGCTTTTGAATAGTAGCCTTAATAAGTCTAAATGTAATATGAAAATTTAGTGGTTCATTATAGTTAAGATCGTGTAACAAAGTTAAACTATCTAAGTGAGGGTAGATATGGTAGCTGTTGCACTATGACTTAGTTGTAGAGTACTTTTCTCTGTTGGAGACTATGAATGCATTCATGTTTTTCTGCAGTTGAGAGACAATTCATTGCTTCTATTTTACTGTAGCATCTTTGTCCATGGTGTACCTACATATTCACCCTTGTTAAATTGCTCTTGATTAATGGATATCTGTAGTATCATTATCATTTTAGGAAGACAAGGCAAAACCAACTATTTTAGATTAGAATGCATTCACATTTTACCTCCTTGGGTACAAAATGAGTACAATGAGGATGGCAAATTGTGACATTTATACTGCAAATCATTCTTTCCTATCTCACTGTAACATTGCTAATAAATCATTGCATTTACATGATGAGCTTGACTTGACCTCAGAAATACACATCAATACAGGCAACCATTACCAATAAATCAGAATTGATGACCTAATTGAAATAAGGGATTTTTCAGCTCAGTTAGTAATGCACAGTATATCCAAATTCCCTGAGTCTTCTTATGTACATGCACACACATTCACCACATATTTAATACATACAATAGAATATTAGAGTCACTACAATTCAAATGGAAAGCAATGACTTGGGGAAACAAATTTAATATATTAATTAGACAAATGACTTTATGAAATAATATGATATTACTATTTTTAAATGCTTGGAAATTTATAATATTATATTAAGAAGCATATATGTGTGAGTGATGGGATAACAAGTGATATCCATTTTGTCTTCTGTGATTTTCTGAATTTTTCAACTCTTCTATTATAAACTTGTTCTAATTTAAGTAATTCAAGTCTCTTACCATTTGGAAAATGTGATAGCTATTGCTCTTTATACATGGGATAAATTTAAAAATTTTTTCAGATAAAATGTTTGCTTTTTTCCTTGTCATTCTACCCATCATTACTTCCTTTCTATATTGCTTTACAAATTAAAAATTGTAGAAAACTAGGTAAAAAGTTGATGACATCTGACAGTCATAAATCATACCCTAGATTATATAGTACTTAAAGTAAAATACTATAGCTAGTGTGAAAAACAAGAAGAAATAAAAGTATTAATGTAAGTTTAGAGTTAGAAATACACAGGCAAATGTGGTTTTTAATATAATCCATCAGCTCAGCACGTCAAAGAGTATTTAGAGATATCACCATAAAACCCATTGATAAATATATCTATATTCTTGACTTTGATCTGATCAAATGCATTTTATTATATATTTGAGAAAGGTATAAAAACAATAGGCAGGAATAGAGTGAATGAAGACAAGGTCAATTAATACATGAATTATTTTATCTTTTAAGAATTACTATCCAGACTTTCTAATGGTTAAGGCGGAGTGTAATTCTGAATATAACCAGAAAAGACCATCTCATATTGGTTTTCTGTTGCTGCTGTAACAATTACTACAAACCTAGACTTACCATGACACACATTTATCTCACATTTCTGTAGATCAAGTGCAGGACGAGTCTCATCTCACAGGTCTGACATTAAGATGTCACTAGTGTTGCATTTCTTTCTGGGAACTCTAGGAGATCATCTATTCTTTCTCTTTGCCAGCATCTAGAGGTTCTACAGTCTTCAATTTGTGGCCATGCACTTCCTCCATCTTCAAAGCCAGCAAAGTCAAATCTCTCTCTGACCCCTCCTCTGTTATTTCATCTTTTTCAACTTCTGCTACATTATTTAGGATAACCTCCTCATCTTAAGTTCCCTAACTATTCACATCTACAGAATCCCTTTTGTTTGTGTGTCAAGTATTGTAATCAGGAGATGAGGAAATGGACACATTTGTGAAGTCATTCTCTGCAAATCACAACTCTTAAAAAATGTAGAAAACAACAAAAATCTTTCTCAGTGAGAAAATAAAAATAACTGGTCATAAAGCAAATGGAGTTGGAGGGGTAATACATGAAGATTACCAAATGAAGAGGAAAATGGTGAAGAGAAGAAAACAATGATAAATTGAGAATTCATTGAAGAGAACAAAACTGTGCTTAAGAATAACAATTATACATAACTAAGAGAGAGAAAAGGGTAGAATGAATTAATGAAACAAACAATAATAAAATATATGTAGCAAAAGTATGTCAGCTGAAGAGTGCTACTGAATGTTTACTGAGATGACCCGCCTCTTTTCCAGATTAATTTATAGGGTAGAAACCCCACATAAACATGACCTCTGAAAATTTATTAAATTCAGGGGGAAACAAAAACATACTTGGGCATTCAGGCAGAAAAAGTGCTTATTACCAAAATGCAATAAACTAATTCTTCCTAGACTTCTCAATCATGCTAAATGTTTAAACAGTATTCCACAAACTTTTTTTCCAACTATGACTTCTTTTCATAAAAACAAGCATTTTATGCCCTGTTTTAATAATATTTGAAAATAAATATTAAATACATATTCTGATTAAATATAAATCAAAGCACATTGCTGGTACTTCTCAAAAGGCAGAGTTGTTAACCCACTCTAGTAGATAAGATATGAAAGGCAATTCATAAAAGAAGAAATACAATCAGCCACACAACACAGGAAAAACTACATACCTTTCTCTCTTTAATAATCAAATAAATATGAAGACATTCAAATAATATTAGTTGCACCTATTAAATTGGTAATGTTGTGTATATTCTTTTTATTATTTATGTAAGATGTAAAAATTACAGTTATATGAGCTTTAGATATTATAAATTAGCATAATCTTTTAGAAATCAATTTTGTGTTGTGTATTAATTTTTTTAAGAGTTCATATCCTTTGAGTAAATAAATCATTTCCTAGGAGTCTGTCCTGAAGAAATAATTAGAGAAGCCTGAACACATGTATGTACATAAACAGTCATTAGATGATTTGTTAGTACAAATAGGAAACACTCTAAATATCTAAGACATGGGAGTTCTTAGTTAAGTTAAAAATACCAATAGGATGGATAATTATGAACCCTTAAAAACATTTTGAAGAAATATTTATAAAAACTATAAAACCATAGTGATCTAATTGTGGGAGAAAATTACTATATAATAGCGAATGTAGACATATACTTCTAAAGAAAACAATGCTTAACATTAAAGCATATATTTTGTTAAATATATAAAGTAAACCAATAAAATGTTATAAAAATATAGTTGATCATATATATACATTTATTTATTTTTATCCTCACCTGAGGATATGTTTATTGATATCAGGGAGAGAGAAAGACAGACAGACAGAGCGGGAGACAGAGAGAGAGAAAGACCATAGCTGGCCATCAAAACCTGGACAGCCGCCTGCTTTGGTTTTTTTTTTTTTTTTTTAGATTTTGGGGGACTTCTTTTTTTTTTTTTTTTAAATTTTATTTAGTTATTTTTTCAAGTACAGTTTTTTGTCTATTTTTCCCATCCCAGCCTCCCCTGCCCCTTGCTCCCCACCTCCCTCCCATTTCCTCCCCCCCCCCCTTAGTTCTCGTCCCTGTGTCCTTCCTATTTGTTCCTCCAAATCCCTCCCCCTTTTTCCCCTTAACTTCCCTTCCTTCTCCCCTCTGGTCACTATCCCCTTGTTCTCTATTTCAGTGTCTTTGTTTTTTGGGTTTTTTTTCTGCTTACTTGTTTGTTTTGTTGTTTAGCTTCCTGTTAAAGGTGAGATCATATGGTATTTGTCTTTCAGCACCTGGCCTATTTCACTCAGCATAATGCTTTCCAGTTCCATCCATGTTGTTGCAAAGGGTAGTAGCTCCTTCTTTCTCTCTGCAGCATAGAATTCCATTGTGTATATGTACCACAATTTTTGGATCCATTCATTTACTGATGGGCACCTAGGTTGCTTCCAACTCTTGGCTATTGTAAATTGTGCTGCTATGAACATTGTGGTGCATAGGTTCTTTGATATTGATGTTTTAGGATTCTTAGGAAATAATCCTAGCAGTGGAATTGCTGGGTCAAAAGGCAGGTCGATTTTTATTTTTCTGAGAAAAATCCATACTGTTTTCCATAATGGTTGTACCAGTCTGCACTCCCACCAACAGTGAACTAAGGACCCCGTTTCCCCACAACCCCTCCAACATTTGTTGTTTGTTGCTTTGTTTATGATAGCCATCCTGACTGGTGTAAAGTGGTATCTCATTGTGGTTTTAATTTGCATCTCTCTGATAGCTAAGGGGGACTTCTAATACTATAATTACCTCTATATAAATTTTTTTCTTTTCTGCCGCTGGTTCTGGTTCCAGTGCGACTGACGAATAGCCCTGCTCATTTGTTTCTCTCATGTCTATGGCTGCTTTCACACTATAGCAGCAGTGGCATGGCTGCAACAGAGACTGCATGGCCATGAGTCCTGAAATATCTACTATCCAGCCCCTTACAGGAAAACATTTGGTGATTCCTGATATGGACAATACAGTTCAACTCACTGTGATAAGTTCAATATGTATGGATTGCAGTGGATTTACTATATACCCTGAAGATTGTTTAATTGTGGAACATGTTTATTAACGCTTTCCATTTTTAAAATTTTGCCAGGCTCTCTTACTTCTCTCTACATCTTACTCACATATCTAACTACACTTTAAGGATACAGTGTGAGATGAAAAGATTTTTTAGCAAAGGGTAATGGTGGTAATTTGGAAAAGCCATACTGCTTGTTTATTTCTGGTGTACTCCACAAGGGGTCACGGGCCAGTATGAATAGCTATGAACAGGATGGAGCCAGAAAAGCACAGATGCCACCAGCAATTCTATCTTGTCTCTTCAGCTCCTCCCTCCCTTCATGTTACATAGCAGAGTATCTCTTAACTGTTGAGAAGCTAGGCAAGAATGGTGACTATAGAAATACTGTTAAAAGAATGTTCATTTTCAGTACCTTGGGTTTTATTTCTACCCACTCTTCTACATTTGAAGTATACTGAGTTAGCTAATACTGTTCATATCTCCTTTCACCCAGGTTTTGAAACATGTACATTTTTTTTCTCTACACAGAGATGATCACTTGTAGGTCTATATTCCCTAGGTTCAAATACCAAGTTAGCACTTGTTAACTGGGTATTGAACAAATAAAAAAACTGAGCCTCAGCTTTCTTATATGTGAAAGAGGTCTGAGATAAGGATTAAAAATATGATATATAAATAATGTATACAACACTCTATAGATGCTTAGAACAAAGAAAGACACATATAAAACATGTAGTACTTTTTAGAAATTTTTGAATGAGCAAAGAAAGCTACCACCTTGACTGAATATTCCTTGTCTAGAATTATCTGAGGACGTATTAAGGCCCACCACGCCAATAGCCCTCCCCTCCCCGTTCAGACAATAGTAAAACACTATACCTTGCATTTATAAATTCAGTGATGCAACTCAGACCCCATTTCAAGGTTTTAGATATTCTGAGTGGCTTAACTGTGAGAGAGTGTCTCAGACTAGAGCCCACCCATTGTTCCTACCTCTCAGACAATAGAACCATTAGCAATGAAGATCTAGCTGCTGATTGCATATCTTTTATTAGAAAAAAGTCTCTGTAGAGATAGCATTTCATAGAGAAGCTCCACAATTGCTTGAACTAGTAGGAATTTCAGAAGAAATAAGGGATTCAAAGGAATATAATGCCGAATGTGTCCTGTGGTCAGGCAGCAGAGATAAAAGGAGCTCCTTTGACCCTATGACAATGGTTATTGATTATCTTGTGATGTAAATGAACAACTGTAAAACCAGATGCTTTAAATACATGCTTCTCGGTCATCTTTAGCTTTCACCAGTGTCTATATCTGTGCTTATGTCAATTTTAATAAGTTTTACAGAACTAGAGAAATTGATATCCTTTGAACTTTTCATGTTTTATTATTAATTGATAATGAATAAGCTTATAAAATATCAGTAGGATCAGCAACAGTATTTCTATAATTGGATTATGTTCACTTGGGTTATATCTGATATATTGAATATATTTCAACAAAGTTGTACTCTTTAAAGACTAGGTTCTTAAAAGGCTGTTCCTTGGCTGTATCCATAATTTCAATCAACTGTAACACCAGTTAGTCTCTCTATACTCCTTCCTGCCTGTCAGATTACGTGACAATGTCCTATAGTCTTAAAATAGTTATATATCCCAACTGGTTGTTTTGTGTACAACTGGCCTACAACACTTTTAGTGTAAAGAACCCTTTAGCTTAATGGCAGGACGCGTGCTGGGACAGAGTGGATGTACATCTGAGAGGAGTCCCGGTTTTGATGTCTTGGTTTCAAGCCAGATGGCAGGGCAGATGATACTTCAGGCACTTTGATGAAAGATTTCTGGAATCTCTTGTGATTATGTTTCTAAGGACAAGATGATGTCTATAATAAGCAGGTAGGGGGCAGTCATAGTCATCCTGTAATTCAAAAACAACAGATGTCATAAATTTAAACATACAGTTTACAAACAATTTTTCTGTTCATATGGGTTGATAATGAAGCTACAGAGCTACTTTTAAGTCAAGAAATTGAGAGATTAATTGTGTGTGTTGAGTGAATCATTAAATGAACTTCAACATAGATACATTAAAAATCCTATGTATGTATGTATGCACTTATGTATGAATATAAGTATATATGTATATGATGGTGTGTGCACACACACACACACACACTCATGCAGAACCCAATGCCAGAGTTGTCCTGCAGGAGCATCAGTGAGTTGTATTCTAGAGAACTGCATGAAATAGCCGCCCTGTGCCAGGAACTTTATATACATTGGTACATCAAACCAATACCATGTCAGTTCTCAATAGTACATGTTATAGAGGGATAGAAAAGTAAAAAAAATAAAAGAAATATTAACATAAAATTACTATGTCTAATAAACCATGAAGATGGTAATATGGGAAACAGTGTTCAGGGGAAACTAAATTACCTAAGTAGCTAGGGAAAGGCTTGTTAGCAGGGAGGCCTGGGGTTTGAGAAAGATCCAGTCAGGTAAAGAGCCAGGAGGGTGTGCATTAAAGGGAGAAGAAGAAACATGTGTTCAGAGAGCAATGAATGACAAAAGAATTTAACAATATTGAAATGATCAAAGACCAGCACAGCTGGAAAAGGGAAAGGGGAAAAAAAGATCTCAAAATGAGACAGTTGGCTGGATCATAGAGGTCCTTGTAAGGTATAAGTTAGCAGTTTGGATTTTATCCTTAATGCAACATGGAGCTAGTACCAGCTTGTAAGTATAAGGGCAGAAGCTTAAATAATTGACTCTGTACATTGTGTAATGAAGGAATGAAGCAGGGTAAGCATAGAGTAAATGTTGGAATAACTATGAAGAAACTATAGACTCAGCCCAGGTAAGACATGACAGTTGCTTCACTGTGATAATGGCAATAGAAAGAGAAGTTCATTTTCCATTTCCATACATCTTCAAGTAATATTTCAGGACCAAAAAAAAAGTCAAGAATTGATGATGGGTTAGATGGGTTGTAATAAATAATTGGCATAGGATAATAAAAAATAGTTGTCTTCACAAAAATATTTCATTAAAATAGATTATGTGTCAGACTAAAAAGCAAATTTTGTTAAGGGCTAAGGAAACCACATTTCATCCAAGGGTGTAAAATAGAGGTATCACATTAGGGATCAGACTAGTAATTTTTATTTTTGATAATTCAAAAGTGTTTTGGAACTCATGCTTTACCTTTGATGAGGCAATTTTAAATATTTAAGTTATAAGTAAATATTTAGGGCTTAATACAGAAAGACTTGTTTAGTTTTTGATAATTGAATGTATTTATTATCTACATATGATTTGTAATAATGAGAAAATAAATTGTATTTTAATATTTAGTGTGTGTATATATGTGCGCAAAGATGGATTGGTGAACTAATGGATGCTTACTATTAAAAGTGAAAAATATAAAAAGGAAAAAAGATAAAATAAGGATATGTCATATTTACCACCTAAAGATAGCCACTATTAATTAATTAATATAATGATATTCTACTTCCAAGTATGTTTCCACACACAGAAACACATACACATGAATGCATCAATATGGAATGGTTGTGTGGCAAATAACTTGGAATGAGGAAAAACAAGTGTAAGTACCAGTTTGGCCACTTGCTAGTTATATGTCTCTGAAAATATGACTTAGACACTTTGACTTTTTATTTTTTTTCTAATAGGAGTGACATAGTACTCACAGGTATAACGTGGAATGAAGTACAGCATTGATACATGCAACATCATAAATATATTTAAGCAAAATATATACATGATTCTAAAAACGGTATTCTGAGGACTTCCACCAAGATAGAGGCATAGGTGGAAACACTTTGCTTCCTCGCACAACCAAATCTAAAAACAACAAAGTTTTAACACCAATAAACCCAATCAAACAGAAAATCGAACAATATGGAGTCCGAAAATAATGAACTGCTCAGCTAAACCGGTGAGAGGGGCAAAGCCAGCAGCAGAGCGGGTCAGGCAAAAAAGATCCCCCAACCCGGGAGGCACACAGGCAGCTGAGGGTGCAGATCCCAGGTGTGGGGTAGCTACGGGTGGACCCAGGGAAGGCGAGGTGAGGCTGGCTATCTGAGGTCGCACATTTGCATGCAGATAAACCAGTGAAGAGATGAGCATTCAGACACACCGCACAGGCCCTGGTGCAGGGTGGCGGGCTCGCACATTTGCACTCAGATAAACAGGCGGGGGGAGAGCGGTGAGGCGGACTGGGGGAGCGTAGAGGACCACCATTGCTCCCTCTATGACACCACCCCCACATACAGCTCACAAAACAACAACCTGGGTGGCCCCTCTCTGACCATGGCCCCACATACAGTGTCACAAACCAGTGACCTGGGAGGCCCTACCTTGGTGAACACCTAAGGTACCTCTCCTCATACGTAATAGGCACAAACAGATCAAAAGATGGCTCAAGAACAACTCAGAGACCTAGAGCCAATAAATCTAAGTGATGAAGAAATAGCCAAACTTTCAGATGCACAGTTCAAAACACTGGTGATCAGGATGCTCACAGAACTGGTTGATTTTAGTCACAAATTAGAGGAACATATGAAGGCTAAACTAATTGAAATGAATGGAAATGCACAGGAAACCAAAAGTAAGGGAAAGGGAACTGGGACTCAAATCAAGGGAGCAGATCGGAAGGAAAGAAAAAATGACCAAACAGAAAAGGGTGAAGAAGCAAGAATTCAAAAAAATGAGGAGAGGCTTAGGAACCTCCAGGACATCTTTAAATGCACCAACATCCGAATTATAGGAGTACCAGAAGGAGAAGAGGAACAGTCACAAATGGAAACCTTATTTGAACAAATAATAAAAGAGAACTTCCCCATTCTGGCAAAGGCAATAGACTTCCAGGAAGTCTAGGAAGTTCGGAGAGTCCCAAAGAAGTTGGACCCAAGGAGGATCACACCAAGGCACATCATAATTACATTAGCCAAGATTAAAATGAAGGAGAGAGTCCTAGAAGCAGCAAGAGATAAGGGGACAGTCACCTACAAAGCAGTTCCCATCAGACTGTCAGTGGATTTCTCAAAAGAGACCTTACAGCCAAGAAGGGGCTGGAAAGAAGTATTCCAAGTCATGAAATCCAAAGACCTACATCCAAGATTGATCTATCCAGCAAAGCTTTCATTTAGAATGGAAGGACAGATAAAGTACTTCTCAGATAAGATCAAATTCAAAGAGTTCATCATCACCAAGCCCTTATTATATAAAATGTTAAAGGGACTTACCTAAGAAAAAGAAGATTAAAAAGATGAACAGTGAAAGGACAGCAAACTCATAGTTATTAGCAACCATGCCTAAAACAAAAGCAAATTAAGAGGACAGCTAGATCAGGAGTGAACCATAGAAATGAAGATCACATGGAAGGTTAGCAACAGGGGAGTGGGAGATGGAGAAGGGGGGAGAAGGTACAGAAAATAAGAAGCATAGACAGTAGATAGAAAATAGATAGGGGGAGGGTAAGAATAGTAGGGGAAATATAGAATCTAAAGAACCTGAGACACATGTTCATGAACTAAAGGGGGGAATGGTGGGGGGAGGGGCATGCAGGGTGGAGGGGAATGAAGGGAGGGAATAGAACAAATGTAATGGCACAATCAATAAAATAAAAATATATTTAAAAATGAATAAAAATAAAAATGGCCTTCTGTATAATTCTCTTTACATGACATTTTACAAAGTAAAACTATAGGACTGAAAAACAGACCAGTGGTTTCAAGGGTCTCAGGTTGGAGAATCATTGACCATGAAGGGATATGAAGCTATTGGGTAATTGTAGGGGGAGAAAAGCGGGTTGCAATGGAATTTTTTTATGTCTTTATATAGTGTTAGTTAAACAACGCTACTGTATATATTTGCCAATACTCACATAAATGTGCATTAAAATCACTGACTTCACTGCATATAATGTTTACCTCAAAAAACA
This sequence comes from Artibeus jamaicensis, assembly GCF_021234435.1. Classification (NCBI taxonomy): domain Eukaryota; kingdom Metazoa; phylum Chordata; class Mammalia; order Chiroptera; family Phyllostomidae; genus Artibeus; species Artibeus jamaicensis. The sequence goes on along the minus strand of NW_026522030.1, from coordinate 34,573,008 downwards.
AAAATCCCTCTGAGCAAACTAGGCAAAGAAGAGAGCATCAATATTATATATAATTTAAGTAATCTACAAAAAAATCATTGGTCCATCATTCTTATCATGAAAAACTCAATACTTTCTACCTAAAGGTTAGGAAAATGTAAAACTTCCTGCTTTCACTATTTCCACTTAGTATTATTCTAGAGATCCTATCGAGTACTATAAGTCAAAAGAAAAAGTAAGCTTTACAAATTGAAAATGAAGAAGCAAAACTTACAGCGTTTGCAGACAACTTGATTGTATATGTAGAAAACCCTAAGGAATTTACCAGAATTCTATTAGAACTAATATTTGAACTTGGCAATGTTGCAGGTATGAGGTTTTTATTTGCATTTCTATATACAAACAACAAACATTACCTAATGAAATTTTAGAAAACTACAATATTTATAATAGCATAAAATAAAATATTTTGGAATAAATGTCACAAAATTTTTCTAAACTCTACATACTTAAAAATATAAAACATTACAAAAGAAAATTAAGAAAGACCTAAATAAATTGAGAGTCAGAGCAAAGTAATGGTTTCAAAGACTTACTATTTTTAAGATAACAATCATACATAGATTAATCTAATATCCAATACATTCACAATCAAAATTTGAATAGTTATTTTCAACAAAATTAATGTCACTTAAAATTCATGTAAGACAAAGGTTGTCAAATAGCTGAAACTATTTTGAAGAAGAAACAATGTTAAAGGATTTTAAATATCTGATTTCAAAACTTACAAAGACAAAAGTCATTACTCTGCAGTATTTGTTTACCAATGGACATATTTATTAATTAATATAACAGAATGGAGAGTTCAAGTAGACATATATTTACATATTCAACTGACTTTCAATGGTGAACAGCTAGGTTTCTTAAGAAATAGTGATAGAACAATTGGGTATGACTATAGGGAAAAAATAAAACTTAAACTTTAGCTCATAGACACACACTAACTTAAAATGGATCATGGACCTAACTAAATGTTAGAGCTAAAATTAGTAAACTTATAGAAGAGGCATAAAAAAGTTTGTGATACTGATTTAAGTAAAATATTTTGGTTAAACATGGCACATAACATGAAAAAATAAAGGAAAAAGTTCAAGATTACAAATGTCTGCTTTCAAAAGATATAGTTCAAAAAAGGCAAGTTGTAGTTATGGAGAAGATTTTTATAGAATGTACTTATCTAACTAAAGGCTTGTATCCAGAATATATAAAGTACTCTTACGACTGGAAAGTAAGGGAAAAAAAACAAAATATTTGAGCACACACTTCAAAAAGCCAATATAAATATTGCCAATAAGCATATGGAAAGGTGCTCAACATCAAAATAATGAGAGAAACACAAATTAAAATCACAGTTACAGCTGTGTAACCAGTAGAAGAGCTAAGTTTAAAAGATTGACAGTACCAAGTGTTGGTGAAGATATGGTAGATTAGAAAGTTCACACATTGCTGATAAAAATGCAAAATGGTACTGCCATTTTGGAAAACAGTATGATTATATCCTATCCATTTAAATGTACATTTACTATATTCTCCAGCAATTTCATATTTAGATATTAACTCAAAAAATAACAACTTAAACTCATAAAAGTATGCATATCCACTGCTATGATTATATCCTAAGAACACTGAAACACCAATCCAAAAGAACCTATGCACCCCAATGTTTATAGCAGCACAATTTACAATAGCCAAGTGCTGAAAGTGACCTAGATGCCTATTGGTAAATAAATGGATGTGGGGGCGACTTCTCTCTCCAGTCTCCCTGGTGCCACGGACACGCGTGAATGAATAAATATGGCTGAGACAAGATGAGATCTGTTTAGGGAGGAGGAATGGGCTGTGGCCAGTTTCTCAGGGGAGACAAAGGCCAGCAGTGGCCAGTTTGTCAGAGGAGAAAAAGGCCCTGAGTGCCTTTCTCCATAGCCTTTTATTGGGTTGTAATACACAGGAATACAGGGCGGCAAGGATCAAACAGTAGATAACATTACAAAGAGATCTGAGTCAGTGTCTGTCAGATAGAAAGTTGCAGAAACTTTGGGAGACATACTCATTTCCTCTCCGACCCTTATCATATGAATGAAAGAACTCTTAGCAGATTTCACAGGTTTATCAGCAAGTCTTTGTGATGCCAGATTTTTCCCCAGGGCATGCTCTGGCCAGGCAAGGAGCTGCACCTCTCCCCAACAGGTATTCAGGCTTGAGAGGATTAGAGCCAGAAAGTGCTTCTCCCAGAGGACGTGGGGACTCGGGCTTTGGGGCTTTGGGGCTTTGACAAAGCCGGGGGGCGAGAGTCCATTGCTCTTTGTTGCAGCCCCCCCTTCCCGGAGTCCTTCCACGAAGGCCTCCCAAGTGATGGAGTCTGGCTTAGGTGGCCCCCCGCTGTGAGGGGTCTTACCTGTCATTGACTTCCGACCAAGCTTTGGGGGCAGGGAGAGGAACTGAGGCAGCGTTTGCTACCAGAGACAAGCTTTGTCTCCTGCGGCTGGCATAAAAAGGTCGTCTCTCGCCCTTAGCCACAAGGGGTAGAGATACAATTCCTGAAATCAGGCAGAGTGGTCTACAACAAGTGGATTAAAAAACTGGTACATTTACACAATGGAATTCTACACAGCAGAAAGAAAGAAGGAGCTCCTACCCTTTGCAATGGCTTGGATGGAACTGGAAAGCATTATACTGAGTGAAATAAGCCAGGTGGTGAAAGACAAATACCATATGATCTCACCTTTAACAGGAACCTAATCAGCAAAACAAACAAACAAGCAAAATACAACCAAAGACACTGAAATTAAGAACAGGCTGACAGTGACGAGAGGGGAGTGGGGAGAGAATTTCAGGGGTAAAGGGTAAGGGTTTGCAAGAACAAGTATAAAGGACACATGGACAATAACAAGGGGGAGGTGGAAACTGGAGGGAGGTGGGGAGCACTGGGGAGGTGGGCTGAGATGGGGGTAAAAGGCAGAAAACTGTACCTGAACAATTAAAATAAAAAAAATAATTAAAAATGCATATCTATAGAAATAATAGTATAGTAACAAAAAAAACTATAAGCCACCAAAATGTCCAGCAACAAAACTCTAATGCATTATAAATAAATTGACAAAGAACTTCAAGATATTTTTTAAAGATTTTATTTATTTATTTTTACACAGAAGTGAAGAAAGGGAGAAAGAAGAGAGAAATATCAGTGTGTGCTTGCCTCTTGTGCACCCTTCACTGGGGATCCAGTCCATAATCCAGGCATGTGCCCTGACCGGGAATTGAACCAGTGACCTTTTGGTCCATAGGCCAGTACTCAGTCCACTGAGCTACACCAGCCAAGGCTCAAGACATTGTTTGAGAAAATTATATGGATAATGGTATATGAATGTCTAAGAATTTAGAAACAAGAATAGAAAAGGTATAATGGGAGGGAGGGAGGAGGGCTGGGTGGGTGGGCTGGAATGGGAGTAAAAGAAAACTTTACTTGAACGACAATTAAAAGAAAAAAAAGAAAAGAAAAAAGGTATGACACTTTACTTACTTGATATGAAGATATATTCCAAAAGCCATATTTCTTATTGTGTTACTAATATAAGAACAGGTCAAAACACCAGTCAAATAAATGGAAGTATCCTAAGAATGGCAGATTTCATCTCTGTCATGTAAGAAGTGAGACCAGGAGTTCTTGAAGGTCTTGGTTGTATTAAAGAATATTGAGAATATCTCTTTAGCTTTTTACTCCCTTCTGATACTAGCAAATCTTCTAATGATCATAGTTAGTTGTGGTATATAATGAAAATAAATTTAAATAAGCTATTAACTTCTTAAGCACATTAGATGAGAATCCAAAATAAGAAAATATAGACCCAGTACTAAGGTATTCATGGCATGCTGCAATCCAATTTTATTCAAGTATATGCTTGAAAATGACTAATGACCAAGGTGATGATTGGAGTTCAATATATTTGGAGAAAGGCGACAACACACATCTTCTTTGTTATCATAAATGTTCTTAAAGAAAGGTTTAAAAAATTCCGAATCTTTTAAAATACAGATTTTTAAAGAAAAAACATTTTCCATAGTAGTTTCTAATAACTAAATTGTTAAACCCAAGATAAGAAAACTAAGTGACACACAATTGTTATGCAGAATTTTTATACAATTGTTACACACAATTGTAATGCAGAATTTCTCAGGTACTACAATTAATGTAATATCCTAGAAAACAATTTTGAGTTATGCTTACATGTATGAAGTTCTAACTAACTGTGCATTCCTTGGGATAATACTACAAGATTCAATATTGGTAAACCAGGAGAATCTCTAAAAGAAGATCTGTTCTGTCTTTGTTATGCAATTACCTCCAAGGACCTAAATAGGAGGATCCACTTCAGTTGCAGAAAAGTGAATTCTCTGCTAAAAAAAAGTCATTCTTAATATTTTTGAGAAATATAAACAACTACTTCTTGGCAAAGAGATACTTTAGAATGAAAGGAAGATAGAAAACACTTCTAAAGCTATTGATGGAAGTAGACAATCACTAACCATGACAAGAAGCTGACTGAATTTTTAATGCCTTATAGGAACAATATTTCTCTTGAAGATTATGATTTAAAGGTAGAAAAGTAAGCTTATACTTGGGATGTCACACCTTACATGAATAATGTCATAGAACTTGCATCTCTAATTTTTTTTTGCAACAAAACCTCCATTACAGATCATCCTTCAAATGCCTATTATTAACTTATATAATGACCACTGGTACTTCAGCATTGACTAATTGATGTGGTTTAGGGAAAATCAGTCACTGATGTGGTATGACTTTTAAAAACACCCCCCAAAATCTATTGCTTCCAGATAATCTCACAATGTTGTTTAAATATGAATATTATGTACTTTTTATCTAAAATATTTATTCACATACAAAATCACTTTCTTGTGCATATTTTGTGTATTAAGTGATTACAGATGAGTTTATTAGACTGAGGAGGTCAGTATACCTCTTGGCCTGAGGAGACAGGAAAAATAGTACAGAAAGAAATGAGGGTAAAAGTTGTTGAAAGCAGAAACCTCCTTAAATATGTTGATTGTGCTAGGCCCAGTGGAATATAAAATGTTGGATATCCAGTTTATATTAATCTAATCCAAACAATGGGTACCTATACTTTATTAGTCTGGGTTTTCCAGAGAAAATAGAACCAGTAGGATGCCAATATAGATATATGTATCTATGTCTAATTATCTATCTGTTTATCTGTGCAGAGAGGAGATAGAGAGAGAAGAGGAGAATGTACTTGATTTCATGTAAGAATTCAGCTCACACAATTATCAAGGCCGAAAAATTCTCAGATATGCAGTTGGGAAGGTGGAGACTCAGGAGAACCGTGGCATAGCTCCTAGTCCAAGTCTGAAGACCTGAAAACCAGGAGAGCTGATGGTGAAAATTTTATTCTGAATCTGAGTCTGAAGATAAGTGGTTGACTTTTCTCTAGAGATAAAGGCTATCAAAAGCGAAAATGTAGAATATAGAATGTCTTGAAATAAGTCTATAATCTAAATTAATCTCTAAACACTAACTATACATTTTAGACTAATTTACACTAAATACAATTATGAAAAAAATTCTTATTTTTTTATTGTTGTTCAATTACAGTTGTCCCCATTTTTCTCCCATTACTTTCCCCTGCCTTACCCACCTCCCACCTTCCTCATTCAATCCTTCTTCCCATTCTCTTTGTCCTTGGGTCCTTTATACATGTTCATGACTTGACCAAAAAAACCTTGAAATAGAAAGGAATTGCTTATAAATAACTGTTTTAATGAATAACTGGGTGGCACAGGAGAGTTAAAGCATAAGATATGTAGTATCAAATAGTTCTTATTCAAATTGCAACTAATCTATGTGATTCTACTTTTACTTTTATCTGTTTCTGTTTTTTTAATATACATATGCATACAGTAAAATTGACCCTTTTAGAAGTACAATTTTATGACTTTTGGCAAGCTTTTTTAGTCATGTGACTTCCACCACAATCAATATTTAACATTTCCATCACCCCAAACTTTCTCTCCCTTATGTTTGTAGTTAATAGGCTCTCCCTACACCCAGCTTGTAGCTCTCAGTAATCTGTGATGTGCCTTCACAGTTTGGCCTTTTCCTGCATGCCATCTAATGGAAACGTACAATATACAGCCGTTTAAGTTTAGTTTATATCACATAGTATAATCTTTTGAGATTAATGCATGCTATAAGGTGTATCAGTAATCCATTGCTTTTACTGAGTAGCATTCTCTTATATGGACATACTATGTCCATAGTACGTCCATTAACTACGGACAGCTACTGAGTGTGTTTACCCACTCATTAGCTGATGGGCATTTGGGTTGTCATATACATGCTTTTGTATGGACAGATGTTTTTATTTCTTTTTGGTAAATATCTCCAATTTTGTTTGCTGAGTCATTACCTTTGATGACAGTAATACATAAACACCCCATAATTTGTTAAAACTCATGAAAATTTTGTTGGTTAGCAGAAAAATTGAAACTAGTAAAAACAATAGTGTAGATAAGATTATTCAGATTATTCAGGTTAACATAAACTGAGAAATGTCTGATGAGAAATGAGCAGATGCCGTTGATCTAGTTAAGATAATACTGTGCTACTTAATTCTGGGGAATTTTACACTTTCTGAAACTCAATTTTCTGAACAATAAAATAAGCCTTCAGTTTACAGGTCTACTCTAAGAATCAAAATATATAAGAAAGGGCCTTTAAAATGGATGAGGGAAGGAAGGTAGAGAAAGAAGAAAAAATAGGTTTGAAATTTGTAACCAAGAACCAAATCCTGGGCCATGAAGCCCCAGTAAATTTAGAAGTGAAACTCTTCCAGGCAGCAAATCTGGTCTCCAAATATTTTACATTTATTCAGCTTTAGTGCCTCTTATTTAATAATAAATACAGCAAAAATAATAATAGCTAATATGTTTTGAGTACTTAAGTACTACCACAGTAATAAATGCTGTTGATGTAGTAACTATCCCACACTGCAATCCTTTGATATAGGTACTTGTAATAGCCTGAATTTACACATAAGTCTGGGACAGAGTCTCAAACCTCACTAAGTTTACAAAACTTAGTATTAAGCAGTAGAGAAGTGAATCACACCATTGAGAAAAACAATTTATATTTGAAAATACCCAGCACACCAAATATTCTCTGTTTTAATATTGAAGATTAGATAACATAGGTATAATTCACCTAATTCCACTATGACTGGTATTAACAGCAGAAATATATACATATATATATATATATTTGTACAATATAATTATACTTGAGTGTGAAAATGAAGAAATGAAGAGTATAATAACCAAGTGAATGATAAATACCATTTGAGACTAAATGAAAAGTCTCCTAATTTTGTTTTCAAACGGACTTGATCTAAGTTTAAAAATAAATTTATTTTCCATATATCCCCCAATGACAGGAACAGAAAAACACCTGGCACCTTTCTCTTTTAGTGCTCCAAAAAAGACTGGTGTACCTTTTTTGTCATTACCACCAAAAACATGTTCCATATTGATACCTAAATTGTGGTCATTTGTAACATATTCATAGACCTAATCACAGAGGAAGAATTTGTGTTAAAGGCTTGAATTTTGTGAAAGTAATGCAATGATAAAAATGTCTTACTTTCTTCTTTTCTTCCCTTCAGTGGTTACCAGTTCAGAGAATGAGTTTCTTACATTTGAAACCAGTTGGTAAGGACAGCTCTTTTCAACATCTTCTCTAAAGGTATTTTTCACAATGTGCAAAACGTTCTATGATTATAGAGAACAAGAAGATTACAAAATCATTTGGAAGCAGCAATATTGAGATTGGGGTGCTGGGGCCTGATATTTCTCTGGCCAAACACCTACCTAATGTGAGACAAACTTTCCATTGCTGTAAGTGATAAAATGCATGGCCAGATACACAATGATAACACACCAAGCATCTGCCACAACAAAGAAAATTGTTAATTTTGTTTTTTTTTAATTTTTTTATTGTTGTTCAAGTATAGTCGTCTCCATTTTCCTTCCACCACTTTCTCCCACCTCACCACCTCCACCTCCCATCCTCAATTCTACTCTGCTTTGGCTTTGTCTATGCATCCTTTAAACATGTTTCTTGATGGCCCTTCCCCTTCTTCCCCCCCCCCACCCCGTTACTGTTAGTTTGTTCTTTATTTCCCTATCTCTGGTTATATTTTGCTTACTTGTTTGTTTTGTTAAGTTCCAATTATTGGTGAGATCATATGGTATCTGACTTTCACTGCCAGGCTTATTTCACTTAGCATAATGCTCTCTAAATCCATCCATGCTGTTGTGAAGGGTAGGAGCTCCTTCTTTCTTCCTGCAGTACAGTATTCCCTTCTGTAAATGTACCACAGTTTTTTAATCCACTCATTTAATGATGGGCACTTAGGTTGCTTCCAACACTTGGTTATTGTAAATAGCACTGCTATGAACATTGAAGTGCATGGGTTCTTTTGAATTAGAGTTTCCGAATTCTTAGGATATAATACCAACAGTGGAACCAGTGGGTCAAAAGCCAGTTTCATTTTTTAGTTTTTGAGGAAATTTCATATTGTTTTCCACAGTGGCTGCACCAGTCTGTGTTTTCATCAACAGTGTACTAGGGCTCCCTTTTCTCTACAACCTCATCAACACTTATTGTTTGTTGATTTGTTTATGATGGTCATTCTGACTGATGTGAAGTGGTACCTCATTGTGGTTTTAATTTGAACCTCTCTGATGACTAGTGATGATGAGCATCCTTTCATATGTCTATAGGTTCTCTGTATGTCCTCCTTGGAGAAGTATCTATTCAGGTCATTTGCCCAGAAAATAGTTAGTTTCTTACACCAAATGCTTATCAATGGTGATTTAGCTGGTGAGCCTGTGTATTGAAGGCAGAGTTATGAGTAAACAATGAACTCTGTTATATGATGAGTTTTCCAATCTATCATGACTCAGAAGCCGTATTTTATAATGCCTGTTTTGGAGTGTGTTTTAAGTTGGGTAAATAATATGTACCTCATCAAAAGTTAAAGAAAAGCAGCATACATGCCATAACAACATTGTAGAACATTGACCTTTTCATGTTATCGTGCACCTCCACTGCCTCTCTAATGGATATCTTGATATTTTCATTTGAAATGATTGTTGTGTTCTCTGACATTTTTGTCTCTGTCATTGAAATCATGGGGGTTAGATGCAATTTTTTGCAATTACCTGGCATACAAATCATTTGCAGGTATAGAAAACATTTTTTTTAACACAAAATGTTCCAGAACACATCTGAAACACTCAGATTTTGCATTTTTGTTTGTAAGTGACCCACTGGCTTGAGTGATTTGATAACTCTGAAACTATAAGTGTTAAAAATGAACATAACATGCCACATTCTCTTAAGAATTCAAATATTTTTAAAATCGAAATTGAGTTTTTGAAATTGAATTAAATTTTTATATTCCTTGAACTTTTTGAAGATTTGTTTTTTATTAGTTAATTCATTTGTACTTTTAATTTTGAGTTTTAATACAGCATGAAGAGTGCAAACATAAACTTCAAGTACATGTATTATATGCATTTGTTTATAGCTCTTTTAAAGCTAATATCTGAGACTGTTATCAAAATAGATAAAAGGGAGAAAAAACAATGAGAAAATTGGGGTTAAAATATGAGGCAATTAATAAAGGCAAAGGCAAAGTCATCTTATGGAAAGGAATCTTATGGGACAATATGTAGTTCATAAAGGTGGATACCAAAAGGACAAAGCACAAAGGAACAGTAAAGAGTTCTAAGATTCATAACATTCAACAAACAAGTTATTTTAGAGAAACACAACTTTTTTCTCAAAATGAGAGTTGTGACAATTTTCTCTCATGGATCTTTATAAAAAGAATGATGTCACCCCAGTTTTGACACCCCAGTTTTTTCTTAACAGGTGGTTTTGTTTGTTATTTTTTAATCTGTTTTTTAAATTTATTTTTATTGTTTACACTATCACAGATGTCTCCATTTCCCCCCACTCTGACCACCTCCACCCTGCCCCCATCCCCATTTCCCTCTGGTCATCACCACTCTGTCATCTGTGTCTATGTGTCATGTGTATGTTTTTTGGCTGATCCCCTCGCTTTCTTTCATCCAGTCCCTCCTTCCCTCTGACACCTGTCAGTCTGTTTTATGACACACAATTCATAAGGTCAGAGAAAATGCATATCACATTGTTTAGGATTGAATCCTAGCTTAGGAACTAGTGAGCTACTTAACCAACTAAAAGTTCATTGCTTCATCTGTTAAGTGGGGAAAAGTATCTCTAATTTTATAAGACTGTTGTGAGGTTAAAATGTGTTAAGTTTAGTGAACTACTTAATATAGTGCCTGACACATTTTAACTAAATGAATATTAACTTTTCATGACTCCAATATCCTTTGGGGTAGGTGATAAAAATGCTGACGTGTAATTGTATATTTTATGACCTCAAATTAATGGGGTCCAGGAAAGTCACTCTGTTTTTGTCTAAGGGAACAATTTAGAGCTTCTAGAACTCTTTCAAGAGCATAATTTACAGCATACTAGTGTCATAAAATGGTTTGCACATATTGGTTTATGGAACTTAGCATTTTACAGCCTTTTATTTTAGGCTGCAGAATGCACATTAGCATATGTGAGGCTCTGAAATACCATTCTCTGAACAACCTATTTAACTGTGCTTAATGCAACAGTCATTCATTTCTTGTTTGCTTCACTCTTGAACCATTCTGGGTTGTTTTTATTATTTAGTAGAACTATTCTTGTTTGTTTTTACTATTCAGTAGAACCATGCATTCATATTTAAAGTCGTCAGTGTTCAGTTGTATACAATTTAGGCACTGGTGGTCTGAATTATGGTTCTGGGCAAACATCCATAATGCTGTTTTTTACAATTCCATTTTGAGCAAGAATTAGATGGCAAATATTTCAAGGTCATCGTTTTATTTTTAAACAAACTCAGAATGCAGATATTTTGTATTGCTGACTAGGACCCCAAGCATGGGACTTGATACTCAGAAATGAAAATAATGTGCTATAACAAGGCACATGCTCAAAGAAATGACCATCATGGTCCCAAATTTATGTGAGCCAAGGGGGAAAAAAACAATGAGCTGGACCTGATATTAAGCTGTCACTTTTGAGCCCACTTCAACATGACCATACGACAAGTTTCGTGGAAAGTAGCAGACAAAATTTAGTGTAGAAAATTCCAAACCAGTTATCTACCTTCGCCTTTCTTCACAGTCAAATATTCAAAGATAAAAAATAATTAGGTCTCAATTTTACTACTGAGAAAATTGAATTATTTGACCTTTTTGTGAAATACAAGTTACATATGTTCTCTGTGGAATTTTGTTTAATACCTGCTCAAAATCTTCTTTTCTGAGTATTTGTTAAATCATCTTTTTTTGGCAATAATTGTGTAGAAGAACTAATGATTTGTTAATATTTCTCTAAGAACTTACTAACAAAAACATATTATCATAGAAGAGTATTCACATTTGACATCAAAATAATAAAAGTGGGACAACTGTAACTGAACAACAATAATAAATATATATATGGCTCATTCAAATGTAGTAGAAAATTATTGTCACAAATTAAATATAAGGGAGAGCTGACCAACATATATCTCTATTTTGTGCTGCTTAGAAACTTCTCCTACAAACTTCCCAGTGGTAGCCTTAAGTAAGAAAACAAGATTTTTCACCTTTGACAAATTGCTTTCAGGTAAATTAGAATATGCTGAATAAGGGAAGGAGCTTCGACAGACTCTCTTTTGTATGTTCACTACATGGTGAAATGCCAGGTGCATGGTAGACACTTGACAGTATTTGGAATAATGAAATAGTGAATTCATTGACACTGAGAGCCTCCAGGGTAGAATGACTACAAAGCTGTAATAGCTGCTTATGAAGAGAAACAAATGAAATGTCCTCATTCTCATACCATACTTTCAGAATTGGTATAGAGTCTTACAAGTTATCTTTTCATATTTCTAATAAAATTTGAAAATGATTTATTGATACACTTTGCAGCACTTTAACTGAGAATGAAAATAGCTGAAACAGTTAAATATTTTGGGGGGTAAATACAGTTAAAGTGAAAGAGTTCAACAACTGTTACTCAAATAACTAAAGATTTGAGAATTGTCTCATTAACTGAGTATACTTTTTAGAATGTTTTTATTTGGGGCATAGAGATCAGTTTAAAATATTTTAACACTAATAACTATAAGAATATCATAATTTCCTAACTCTGGGTTTTAAAATATGGTTCTATTTTCCTAACTGAAGAATGCTTACTCACATAACAAATTTGTTCATAATAGTGTGTGATCATGAAATAAAATGTACAAAGTTTATTATACCTGTTCACCTTAAGTTGGCAAATGGTTACAACAACAATGTTTTTTAAGTTACAGAGAATTGAGAAGACTTTCCTTGTTGGCTTTTATGGCTTCAGTCCTTTTCATTGGTATGGGAAGTAAAAAGGCAATATTTGACATGAGGAAGGAATATGTTCTTGGGAAAAAATTAAAAGTGAAAAAAAATAGGGAGCTTAAAGGTTCACATCAACTGATACAGTAAATTGCCAAGCTGCAATTCCCCTGAGTTTTTCCTTCTTTGTTTTGTAATAACTAAAATATGTCAACTTTTTACTGTGCAGTGACTTCTACCATATCTCCTATGGGTTATTAAAATAAGAACTTGCAGACATATAAGTAAACTTTAGTAAATAAGCATGTGAGGTGAGATGATGCCAATTTCTTGAGTAAAGCACACAAGTTTAATGCTAATAATCCACATACTTCACCTCTGCCCGGTCTCATCCACCTGTCTTGTCCTGGCAGCCTATGCAGGTGCTATTCTAGAGTAGTCTTAATTTTAAAAATATAAATACATATATAAAGAAAAGATAATATATACTACTATATATATTTATATATTTACACAAAAACATAGATTTTTGGAAGCAAATATGGCTATGATTATATATTCATGTAAAATATACATACATATTTATACATTATTAAAGATATACTTATATTTAATATGTATTTTATTTTATACAAAATAATATACTTGCATCCATGGAATATCTTATTATATTTAATTATTAATTTATTATATTTAAAATAATAAATTATATTATAATACTGTGGGTGGCATGTATAATATGTAGATATTATAACATATAATATATAATATAAATTACATACAACATGCACAAATATAGTATAATATATAATATTACTTATTATATGCAATTTAATACATCATATTATGTATGCATGACATATTATATATGATATAATATACTGCATATAATATATTATGTATAATAATGTACAACATAATACATAATATATGATAATTATATTGTTGTGTTTAATTATGAATTTTTGTATTTAAAACAATGATATATTTTATATAAATTAATTTTATATATAGAACAATTCTGCATAATATATACTTGTATGTTTATATGTTGAATATATAAGTATATATTTATAAATATGTATAAGGAAAAATATATATAAAGAAAAGTACTTGTATAGTCCAAAAGAGGTTGATACAGAAACAGGAAGCTCAAGGCTCTTATGTGTTACTTCCAATAATACTGCCTCTCACATTTGGTCTCATTATCTCCCCTGGGACCCCTCGTAGGCCAAGTGCTTATTCTCTCTCTCTCTCTCCTTCTCTCCCTCTTGCTGTATCCACTTATGACCAATGGAAAATGCACATATTTGATCCATTATACATTACAATGAGGTTATTTCTCAAATCATAGCTATATACTCTGCTGCTTCAGAAAGCCTTTTATATAAATATAAGTGTAATATACTCTCTAAATTCCAGAGGAAACATGAAGACTTACTAAGAAAACAACCCACATAATCTATTTTCAGTAGAAAAAAGTGAGACTAACAGAATATAAACAAACAATTCTGAAGTTCTTCCTTTGACTTTATAACCTCCCCATTGGGTATATAACCTCCAACTTCTTTGGGTATATTATAAATTAGTAGTCAAATAAAAGTTGGTTGGAATCTTGGTTTCTGAACACCTGTTTTGAAAGACATCTCATGTGGTCTAGCACTTCAGTATGTAATGTAGGGTGCTTGTCATTTACTGGCTTAACTCTTTTACTGCCTACACCCTTTCTGGCTCAGTGGCATTCCTAAAGACAGCATCCGCATTCCCAGTTTAAAACTTGGTTGCTGGTTCTAATGGTATACTACAGACCTCATTCCCAAAGTCTTGTGTATATCTGTGCTAAACTGAGGGCAGCTTGAAAGACTGACTCAAGGCACTTATCTCTCTTTTGTCTAATGAGAAACCAAATAAGAATGGAAGAGTAGCAAGCATCATTCAAAAACATAATATGACTAATTAATCTGCAGTCTCCTGAGGCAAAAGATCACTATTGAGACATATAATAGACCATCTAAAAGCTCAGAGAAAAGAATGGAGAGAATTTTTTTTTGAATATTAGAGCAATCGAAAACTTCTATATACACCAGGGAATTTAGAAGGCCACCTGCATACCAAGACAGGGTGCATGCTCAGAAAAGATCTGAGATGTCAGAACTTTGTACAGAGGGCAATAGGTGGGTACTAGGCGTCCTAGGGGGACAGGGGAAATCACTTCATAAATTATAGAAACACTTAATCATACAAAAAAGAGAAAAGACCTAAGAGATCTTAAGCTTTCACATCTGCCTATTTCTCAGAGTTAGTGCAAGCCCTTGAAGTGCTGAAGTGGTGTGTCGGACTGAGACAACCTGAAAAGATTAGGTGACATTTTCTTTTGTTTTGTGTTTTTCTTTTTTGTTTCTTTGACATTCAAGGAAATATCTGTAAAATATTAAGTAAATACAAGCTAAAGAAAGATAATACATGATAAGAAATATGGTGTTTTCTGGATTTGTTAACTAGATGAGGGGATTCCTTTCACAATATGTATATGTATATATATATATGTATGTGTATATATATATCAAATCAGCACAATTTACACTTTAAATATCTTATAATTTTTATGTCACTTATGCCTAAATAAAGCTGAAATTTTACAAAAGAAAAGAGAAAATTTTAAAACATGGACTTTTTAAAAACTGCTTGAAAAAGTCATGTATATATGTATATAGGTTTATATATAACATGTATATACATATATACAATATATATGTCTTCTTAGATATCTTTAGCCCATTTTTAATTTTTTACATTATTTTTTTAATTACAGTTTACATTCTGTATTTATTTTTATTAGTTTCAAGTATAAGGTATAGTAGATAGAAAATCACATACTTTACATCACAGGCAGCAAACACAAGGCCTGCAGGCCAAATCTGGCCCTCTACCTTGTTTTATACTGCCAGGCACCTTGTTTCTACCAGGCAGTAGCACTGAGCTCCTTGCCCCTAGTTAAGGAGCAGTTACATTTATACAGTCCTAAAATGACATTCGGCCCTTTGAAGGCAACCACAAGGCTGATGTGGCCCCCTGTGAAAATGAGTCTGACACTCCTGCCTTACAGTGTGACTTCAGCCTAGTTTTAAACTGAGTTGTTTGTCTTCTTCTTGTTGAGTTTTATGGTGGAAAAAAGGAGAAGGGTTGTCAAGGGGATGGGTGGGGCAGGGGAGAGTGCTGGGAGGAAAATGGAGATAATCATACTTAAACAACAATACAAAATAAATAAAAAGAGTTCTTTGTATATTGTGGGTAATAGTCCTTTATCAGATGTGTCTTTTGCAAATATTTACTCCCACTCTGTGGCTTTTCTTCTCATTTTCTTGACATAATTTTTTCCAGAGTAGAGTTTTAATTTTAATGAAGTCTAGTTTATCAATTATTTTCTTCATGGATCATGCCCTTAGTGTTACATACAAAAAGTCATCTCTGTATCTGAGGTAATTTAAGTTTTCTCCTACATTATCTTTAAAAAATTTGTACTTTTGCATTTTTCCTTTAGGTTTGTGATAATTTTGAGTTAATTTTTGTGAAGGGGTAAGGTTTCTATCTAGATTCATTTTTTTTTACCAATGATTATCTGGTTGCTCAAACACCATTTGTTGAAAAGATAATATTTGCTCCATTGTTTGGTTTTTGCTCCTTGAATATCACTAGTCTTATTGATGGGGGTCTATTTCTGGCCTCTTTATTCTGTTTCATTGATTTATTTCTCTATTGTTTCCCAATACCACCCTCTCCTGATTACTGTAAATTTATAGTAAGTCTCGAAGTTAACTAGTGTCAGTCCTCTGGTTCCAGTCTATTCCTTTAATACTGTGTTGGTTATTCTGGATGTTTTTCTTCATCATATAAACTTTAGAATAAATCTTTCAATAATTGCAAAAATAATGTGCTAGGATTTTGATTAGGACTGCATTAAATCTACACATTGGGTTATTTCATCTTAGAAAATTACTCCATAATCTTTTAATAACATCTCTTTTAGAAAATTGCTATGAGCTTTTTTTTTTTAATTTTTATTTTTAAAGATTTTATTTATTTATCTGTAGAGGGGAAGGGAAGGAGAGAGGGAGAGAAACATCAATGTACGGTTGCCTTCGTGCATCCCCTGCTGGGAACTGGCCTGCAGGGAACCGGCCTGCAACCCTGCATGTGCCCTGACTGGGAATCGAACCTCGATTGTCTGGTTCGCAGGCCCGCGCTCAATCCACTGAGCTACACCAGCCAGGGCCTGCTATGAGCTTTTAATAACATCTGTTTCAAGGCTAAAGGTGGTTTTGTAATATTAATATTTTATAAGCTAACAAAAGTATATGTCACTTGAAATTGTGGTTTTGGTTTTATAAACAGTGTGCTTTTGACTAACATAGATACCAATACAGATAAAGTAACTTTCTAAGAATTCAGCATGTGAACAAATAAAAAACAACTCCAAATAGGTAGGAGAGGTTTTGGAGTGTTTTTTTTTTAACTTTTGGTCTGAATGTTCTGATTTAAGTACCAATGGTCAAAGAGTAAAGTGAATCTGGCATATAATGCCAAAGTCTATGGGTGAAAATAAGAAAAGGGAAGACCCTATGCTTTTTATATTTTCAGAAGTATCCTGGATTGAGCTCAAAATGTAATACCAGCATAGCTTGTCAGAAGTGTGAGGCAGTTTCGGGCAAGCCTGATCCATAAAACCAGAAGGGATAGGGAAGGTCTTTTTAAACAAAGGCCTTTTCAGAAATAGAACAAGGTGCAAGTCAGGAGTTTCTCAACCTAACAGATCCAAACAAAATGAGAACAACTGACATGTTTTGCCTGGGCATTTTGCAAGTCCATTATAAAATTTAAATGAAACAATGTAGTAAAATAGCACACTGACAAAGATAGCTGTGTATGTGTGTTTTTTAAGAGTCTATTTATAAGATGCTGATTGACTTTCTTTGCGAAGCGGCATTCCCTCATCATTTGTTGCCTTTACCCCTTTTCTTCGCTGGCTTTGTCTCTTCCTAAAAGTGCACCATGTTCATACTTTTAAAAGTATGAGATTTCCTCTTAAAATATGTCATACGATAATCTTTTTTTGTAGCCAAAAAGCCAAGAATGTAGGAAGAATGCTTTATCCTAGGAAGCTGGCTGAAGCCAGAAGAGGCGAAACCACTGAGTCCAAGCATAGAGGTCATGGTTTTATACAAAGAAAGTCGGGAGGCAAATAAAACAGGAGAAAGAAAAACTTGACTACATTTTGTTTTTAGATAGCTGTATATATCTTTGTCAAAGGTTAAATTGCAAATGAGAGCTATCACTTGGCCAGCTTGGTAACACGAAAACCAAGAGAAGCCTGAATATATTACACAATTCAGATCTCAGAAAGAAATATTTGCCTTAACACCAATCATGAAATACACAGAACCACTAAAATTGTTACTTACTTTTATCCAACTAGTCGTAATGTATTGTCATGCAAATTTAGAATGTTAAATGTAATGGCAAATTGAGTATTGACTTAAAATCACTAAGGTGCAGGACAACATTTAATTTTACAATCACAATTATTGTACACAAAGGTAATTTTCAGTATCATCTACTTGTGGATTAAAAAACCCAAATATTAGAAATGTCCATAATATATATATATATATATATATATATTTCTTTGGAGTTTCCTTTTCTCTAAAAACCTTTCCCCAAGATAATATACAAAATGATCTTTTGCTCTTTATAGTACATTCTTACCTCAACAAGATACAGATGAGAGAGACAGAAAAAGTTCAATTGAGTAAATATGGCATTTCTTTCAAAAGCAAGAACTATTTGGACATGTTAATGTAGGTTAAAAGGATTTCAATGTATTTACTGATGTTTTAAATATGGATCACATTTTCTAGTACATCTTCAATAATTCTTAATCATTTCAGTTCTTAAAGTCAAGTATGGGCTCGTGTAAAGAAATATTTTAGATATATTACTATTTTTACATATTTTAAGACTGAGAATGGAGGCACTATGCAATGATTCTCTAAATATACCTATCATTTCAAATTAGGATTCCACATAGATGTGACTAGTGATAAAAATTTAGCTATTATGTTGGTCTTTTTCCACAGATATTATTAACCTCTAAAAACATCCACTCTTTTACTTGTATATTAAATAGAAGTCAGTGGCTTTGATGTCCTTTTCTATTCTGATTTTTAGTAATGCAATGCATATGATTTTTAAATATGTAATTATTATTCTCATGTTCAATTCATAGTCACTCTGAAACATTATTCTTGAAAACAAAGTTTCAATTGAAGAGTAAAATTTTTTAAAAATTAAAAACAGTTCCTGTCTATTTATTTATTTATTTTTCTTTCTCCCCCCATCCGCCCTAGTCAGGGGCACTTCTGACAAGTTGTGAGGGGAGTCTAAAAAGTAAGTTCTTTGGAATGTTAATTTGTCTTCAGGGACTTTTATCTGCATTCAGTTTGGGAAACATTCATCAAAGTGGAAATGGTATTTGGTAGTAAACAAATAATCTATTCTATCCATCAAATAACTTAAATGTATACCAGAAACAAAAGCAGACTTTTATAAAAGACACATTTTTGTCAAAGATATAGCAATTAAATTATATAATTGTTTATAATACAAAGAAAGGAAAAATGCTATTTGGAGAAAATATTGAAAAAGAATCAAGGACTTCCAAAGTTTGACCATTTGATATAAACAATATATCAAATTGTAAGACAGTTTGATATAGAGAAAATATTCAATAGACTCTGTCAATGAATAAACAATAAGGAAAATTAAAAGGGGAAAGTTAATTTTTAAGAAGATAAAATCAATAAGTCCCCATAAGATGATAAAGAATAAAAGAAGATATAAATTATAAATATTAGGAATTAAAAAGAGAACATCAGGGCACATTTTTCTTCTATTTTGTGATTTATATACTTTTTCTGTATTTTTATTAAATTTGATAAAAATGAACTAAAATCAATTAATTCCTAGCTCAACTTATATCCATGATCTACATAATTTATTTAAAATAATATCCAGGTATTAACTTAGTATTAAAATGTATTAATACTAAGTTTCTCTTGTATTGCAGTTTCTCTTGTATTGTACAAGTTTCTCTTGTATTGCAGTCCAAGATGCTCGTCTCTAACAGGTTTCTTGCTCGTTTTGTTTCAGATGGCCTGATGTATGGTGAGCAACTAATGTCTCTCTCAATGAATGGTCTTTAAGTCAATTTCTTAAGTAGACTGTTCCTACCTAAGATATGTGTTAAGATGCTGAAACCTGTTTCCCTGCTTTCTTTATATCACTGTTTAAATATAGTTCATACTGTGGGGATAGTAAGTTTCCTTTTTTGTCACATGTTCACCTCGGTCTTAAATGATAACCAGTAGAAACCCTATATTGGCTATTTAGTCCACTCATTAGGTAGGAACTAGAAGGTGTTTCATCTTTCCACTGTTTCTACTTGCGTCAATATTTTTTCACTTCTTAGAGCTACAGTTATTAATCTAAGCAATTTTTAACAATTGGGCTGCAAGAATTTTTTGAACATGCAATACCTGACTATCTAGTGGTGGGTACTGACCTATTTTCCTTTAGATTATCAAAAGAAAAAATAAAAACAGCCAAGCATAATAATAGCTGTCTGGTGTGAATAAATCAAAAGTTTTCAGTCAGATCAGCAGAAAATATTTTATGGTGTGCCAGAGAATTTTAGTAATTAGTGTATGTGTGCCATGAGATGAAAAAAGTCGAAACTCACTGCTCTAACATATAGCAGAGAATCATCATTTTCTGTGAAACTGAATTGCCCCTGAAATCTATTTTTTCAATTCAGTTCTGCATGTGACATAATATACTATATTTCTTTTTGATTTTGTTGACTATTCTATTACAGTTGTCCCAAATTTTTCTCCCTTGCCCTGCTCCACCCAGAACCTCCCACTCCCTCTGGTGATACCCCCCCCTTTGTTCATGTCTATGGTCATGCATATAAGTTCTTGGGACACTCCATTTCCTATATTTACTCTTAACAACTCCCTGTCTATTCTGTAATTGTCAATTTGTACTTCTTGATCCCTTTAACTTTTCCCCCATTCCTCCAGATGCCCCTCCCAACTGGTCATCATTCCACTGTTCTCCATATAGATGATTCTATTTCTGTTATACTTGTTTGCTTAGTTTGTTTTTTAGATTCAATTTCAATAGTTATGTATTATATTTCTCAAACAATCAATAACACTGTTTCTCCCATACCATTTTATTAACTTCCAAACAATGATCTTGTTCCAATAGTTTTGGAGAATTCTTAAGGCCTTTAATTATAATAATTTGTTTTGTTTGTCAAAACTTTATGCATTAGACAAAGTTTTTGTAAGAACATTTTATAATGTGAAAGTGATTTTCTTCTAAAAAATGCAAATAATCTTTGTTTGTGAAACCATCCATCCAAATGTTTTTTTCTTGTTTTTCTATAATAATTTTGAGGGTGTTGCAATGCAAACCACAAACATATTTCTTTTTTGGTGAGCTAAAATCTACATAAGAACACTTTGCATTTTAATAAATGCTGGTTTGCAAAAGAATGCTTCAAAATAAAATTCAAAAGTCAAAAATCCTCAATTTTTCTCCTTTCAAAAACCTATCCGAACAGCTTGTTTTGCCTGATAATGTTCAGCCTACAATGCATGTATTAGTGTCAATTTATATTAGTTTACTCTTTATAGTTTGTTAAATAACTTCACACATAATCATTTGGTTTGTAGAGTTTTGTGAAGGTCAAACAGTAATTCTTCAGTTTTTCCATATATACAATACTGTCCACTTTGCTTTTCTAATATTACAGATGCATTATTAGAAAACAAAGTTAAATGAATTGCCCAAGGTAAAAAAAATCTACTAATAGATGGCAAATACTAGGTTTTTTTATTCAATATTTAGTGGGTTTTCTTACATGAAACATACTACAGGATAAGTCAAAACTCCTTAAGCCAGCCCTGGCTGGTGTAGCTCAGTGGATTGAGTGCAGGCTGTGAACCAAAGGGTCACCAGTTCGATTCCCAGTCAGGGCACATGCCTGGGTTGCAGGCCAGGCTCTGAATATGGGGTATGCAAGAGGGAACCACACATTGATGTTTCTCTCCCTCTCTTTCTCCCCTTTCCCCACCCTCTAAAAAGTAAATAAATAAAATCTTAAAGAAAATCCCCTTAAGCCATTTGAAGAACTTCACAGCAGCTCCTTCCTTATCTTAGCTTCAGCTTAACCATGTCCAATCCAACCAGATGAACAGCGCACTCCCAGACAGATCTACGTAAAATTCCCTATTCCTCTATCATTGTATATTTTATTTCACTTCATTTCAGTTCATGTCATTTGTGTTTTGCCCATCTACAATCTTGAGAGTCATTTTACATAATTTTTGAAGCTTTCCAAAATTATCCAAGCCTTATACTTCCTCTGCTCTGAATGTTATATCACACCCCTACAGAGCTTAGTTGACAAACCTACACTGTCTTGATTGCTTTCTTATATTCTTACTTAGTTATCATTGCTGTTATTATGATTATTTTTATTTTCTTGAATCTCTCCTTTTTTCTCCAAACTAGTCTGAAAAGTGGCTTTTAACTTCCTTAATAGAAAGTATAAAACATTTCATTTAAACTATTAACTTGACACTTGTATGTGCCGTAAGCAAATTCTAGGCATGACTAATTTCTCTCTTCGAAGCAGGAAACAGGAATAAAGAGTTAAATGTCTAATTAGTGATAGAAACTCAGAAGGAGTAGTTGCTATGTATCTGATGATCTATGTAAGATTTCTCTAGAGAGCACCCTAATTAAAACATTTGGTTTTTTAATTTTAATTTATCTTTCAAATAATTTATTGAATTTATTTATGAGAGATTTGATGACTTTTTAAAAAACTTTATCCCTCAAACATTTATAAGATAAAAATGGAGATCATGTGTATTTATTTCCTGTGTCATACACTGGTGTGTGAGAGTGAGACATATAACTAAAATTTAACTTCTAACCCTTTTCCTACCTATTTTCCACATAATTATTAACATGAGCTAAAATTATCTTTTGATGTACAAGACTAGATGATTTAAGAACTACCAATGCCGCCTTCTTAGTCTTCCTGTGATATATGCTTTATTACAACTGTTTTTACCAATGGGGATACAGAGGCACAGAGAGGTTAAGTCATCTCCCTCATGTCACATGACTAGCGAGTGATGTAGACAAGGCATTTTGAACTCACAGTTTGGGAACATAGCCCTCTAGGAAAGTTATTACAAGAATACACGGGGTGGGGTAGGCTGGGATGGGATGGGAGTAAAAAACAGAAAACTATACTTGAACAATAATTTAAAAAAAGAATATTTAGAAACCAAGTGGACATACTATTAGTTTTTAAGTGTATCAAGATTCTTTAATAATTAATAAAATACTAGGTGGTTTTATTATAATTATTATTATTTAATTATTTTACTGTTGTTCAATTACAGTTGTCTGCATTTCCCCCTCCCCCTCGGCCCCAGCCAAACAAACTTCCCTCCCTTGCTTCCACCCTCCCCCTTGGCTTTGTTCAGGTGTCCTTTATAGTAGTTCCTGAAAACCCTTCCACCAACTGTCCCCTCCCTCATCCCCTCTGGCAACTGTCAGATTATTCTTAATTTCAATGTCAGATTATTCTTAATTTCAATGTCAGATTATTCTTAATTTCAATTTCGATGGTTATAATTTGCTTATTTTTCCTTTTGTTAATTAGGTTCCAGTTAAAGGTGAGATCATATAGTATTTCTCCCTCATTGCCTTGCTTATTTCACTTAGCATAATGCTTTCTAGTTCTATCCATGCTGCCACGAAGGGTGGGAGCTCATGGAAGATGCTAGACTTGGATTATCTCAATTTAAAATTATCAGAAATATATTTTGTTGTGTGGATATTTACAAAATTAAAAGTGCTACTCATTGGAAAACACTGGGAACACTCTCTTAGATCATTAACATGACAAATCAATTAAATCAATTTTTCATGAACAGCTTTTCAGAACTCAGCTTCCGAAGTCCCCTTCCAGCCTATACATTATGCTGGAAAGCAGGGTCATGTCTGCGATGACAGAAGTTCTGATTGACGTTACTGAGTACTCATCATGGGAAGCAGGGCTCTGGTAACATCATTATTCTGAAGCTAAGATCACAGACTGGCTTGTCCCAGGTCAACAGGTGCTGCACCACTGTCACTATGCAGGGTTCTATTGCACAATAATGCCAAGGGTTAGTCTAGTCATGTTTGTCTCTGCACAAGTCAATTAGCAGTCTCTACCACAGATGATTTCATTCACTGTATATGTCTGTAGCATATAATGGAATTTGCAGTTATGGATTTATTTGAATTTTGTTTATTTATTAATTTCCATATTGTTGCCTGCTCCATGAGGGAAGGGACTCTGCCACCTCCCATTGCCAGTGCACCACAAACACCTGGCATGAGGGCTGGCCAATAATAGGCAATGACTGAATGAATGATTCAGGCAAATGACAGATAAGTTACATCCCATTATCTGTCTGACCTTGGCTGGGTTATTCAACTTCTTTGAATCTTAGTTTCTTAATATGTTAAATATTGACCCCATTTGTTTTATTTTAAGCATTATGAGATGTTATATTAAGCTCTTAATAAGTGACAGCTATCATTAGATTCCTTTTATAAATTTGACATCTAAAAGGGGCACTAAAGAACCAGAAGGTAATGACAGAGAGTGAGAACCCTTAGGAGCCCACACAGAATACTACTCAGTGCCTCACCAAACAGTGAAACTGAGAACTAGTTCTAAGAACTTGGTGCTCAGAATAATATAACATGTGCTGAGAAGTTAAGGCATAATGATTCAATTTGAAAAGCCTTACTGAGAATGTATTGTAAACTGAAAGTCAATACACAGTGTGGTGATTTCAATATTTATAAAGCTAATAGCTGCACATAGAAACTAGAACAAGGGTAGTATTTTAAATTTCAAGAAGATCATAGGATGAAGATAAATTACTTCATGTGGGGAGGGAATTTAAGGGGAAAAGGGGGAGGGATTTAGAGGAACAAGTATAAAGGACACAGGGACAACAACTAAGGGGGGTGGAAATGGGAGGTAGGTGGGGAGCATGGGGCCGGGTGGGCTGGGATGGGAGAAATAGAAAACCGTACTTGAAAAATAATTAAATTTAAAAAAATTAAAAAATTACTTCATGTGAATAAAACAGTTTAACACTACTAAGTACAGTGTAGAGGAAGGAATTTTATTCTCTCCACATATATAATATTATAGACACAATATTAGGTTTCTGCTATACACTGTGTTGTAACACCATGTGTAGAAGACAAATGTTGTCTGTGTTTCCAGCTTTTGAGTATCCATTAGAAATGTGTTTAGGGGCTGCACCAGGTCCCTGCAGCTACTCACTTGTTTTCACCTTTGATGGAGTTCATAATGACCAATGATGAACCTGTTCCTGCCCACTAAGCTCTGTCATAATTTGTAAGGTATTTGGTGCCTTAACTTTCTTTAGTTTTATTACCCCAAATGCTTCCCTAAATACTTGCCTGTTTTGAGCTTTGTATAAATAGAATAATATGGTGTATGTCATATATTTTTATGGTTTATTTTACTAAAAGAAAAGAGAAAAAGTTAGACTACATCTTAATAATAAATGGTATCATTACAAGGCTAAAAATGCAAGTCAAGCAGTAGTAAAGAAAGGAGAAACATAAATAAAAGCAATGGGGCCTGGCCTGGCTGCATGGCTCACTTGGTTGGAGCATCATTCCTTACCCCGAAAAGGTTGCGTGTTCAACTGCTGGTCAGGGCACATACCAAGTTTGCAGGTTCCATCCCTGGTTGGGAGGCAACTGATCAATAGTTCTCTCTGGGATGTTTCTCCCTCTCTCTCTCTCTGCCTTTCTCTCTCTCTCCAAAATCAATAAACATATTCTTCAGTAAGGATTAAAAAAATAGAAATTAAATAAAAGACAGTGGGGATCCATCCCACCATCCTTAGAACACAGACCCAGCAATTGGAGAAGATACTCGTCTTTTAGAGTTTCAGGTCCTCCAGGTTCCCGTTGCTGCTATGGAACTACCTGGGCCATGAGTCAGTGGAGGCAAAAGAGGAAAAAATGGAGAGGAGACTTCTCACTGTGTCTGAATGTTATGAGGGCTCCTCATTGAAGACTTCTTCCTGAGTCCTCTCTGTATGCTCCCCAGTGTCCACTTCTGCATCAGCCAGAAACACTAGAGAAAAAAACCCCAGCAATCTCACCACCAGGTCAGTGGTACGTTCAGTTTTGGTCTTCTTTCTCAAGCTGCCTGGTCTAAGTATTTTTCAGATTCCTCAAAAGCTGCTTCATGCATTTTGTACAGGTTTTGTAGCAGGAGTAAAACTGTGAACTCTGTTACTTGAACAACTGCTGATGCCCTTGTTTTATTTTTTTTTTCATTTCTCGTTTTGTTTTTCTTTATTTGCTTTTTATTGACTGATTTTATAGGGAGAGAGAGGAAGGGGGAGAGGAGGAGGGGAAGTAGAGAGAGGCAGAGAGAGAGAGAGAGAGAGAGAGAGAGAGAGAGAGAGAGAGAGATTTGTTGTTCTATTCAACCATCCATTCGGTGGCTGATTTTTACATGCTGGCTGGAGGGAGGTGAGATGGGCCCTGTAGCACTGGATTTGAATGAAAGAACGAGAGTGAATTTTTAAAATATTTTTTAAATCATTTTAGTTCTTGTTTTTTATACTTTTTTATTTTTAATTACGGTTGATGTACCCTGTTATATTAGTTTAAGGTATATAACCCAATGATTACACATTAATGTAATTTATAAAATGATCACTCCAATAAATCTAGTAACCATCTGACACCACACATAGTTATTGATTTAAGAAAAAAATCCACTGAAAGGGCCAAAAAGCATATGCTGCACCAGTATCTATGGGCAGCATACATGGGACCCAGATTTGGTTTCCAACTACCATTCTCTTCTAAAATAAAGTAGTGTTCCTTCAAGAATTAGCTGATTTCAAGACTAGATTAAATATGAGATGTACCCAAAATGTCTTGTTCCAGAAAGTAAGAAAATGGCAAAATTTAACGGGGACTTTCCAAAGACTCGACATATAACCACTGGCCCACTGGGGACAGACACTTTAAGCACCATAAAGTACAGCAATGATAATATTCTACTTTTAACACACTGAACTAAAATGGAAGAAGGAAAAGATCATATGGATATAAAAAATTAAATGTAGGGAGAGGGAAAAAGGAAATTCTTCATTAGAAAAGAATGCTATTGTAAAAAGGCAGGTAGCTTCCAGCTTCATCTTTGGAACTTGGATCATTATTTTTTGATGTTTTTCTTATTTAAAAGATAATAGGTAAAATGGACAACAAATGCCACAAAACCTACCCAAGAATCAATTATTACTAAAGAGAACACTCAAAAAGATTACTTAGGAAGAAAAAAAATGAGACCCTGTCTTCTCTGCTCTCCTCAGCTGTCAAGATCAACTTTTCCAGATGTTATTCAGAATAAATGTATTCTGGAAAATTGAGGAGGAGGAGGAAAAGAAGGAGAAGGGGGAGAAGAAGAGGAGATGAAAAGAATGCTAGTTCAGCCCTGGCTGGTGTTCTTCAGTGGATTGAGTGCCAGCCCGAGAACCAAAGGGTCACCAGTTTGATTCCCAATCAGGGCACATGCCTGGGTTGTGGGCCAGGTACACCATAGAGGGTGCACAAGAGATAACCAGACTTTGATATTTCTGCCCCTGTGTTTCTCCTTCTCTTCCCTTCTTTCTAAAAAAACCAATAAATAAAATCTTTAAAAAAATAGAATGCTAGCACAGTAAAAGATTATAAAGCAAACTGAGATGAAGGACATATTTGCATACACATCTAAGAAGGACTCAGAATTTTTGCTGCTCTCTCAGAAACCCTTAAGAAAATAATAGGCAGCTATTTAAAGAAAAGACAAAAAATTGGAAAAAAGACTTTACAAAAAAAGATTTCCAAGTGGATACTATAAAAAGGAAAAGGTAAGCAACAATATAAAACTTCAGGAAAATTAAAATCAAAGGCATGCAAAATATTATTACATTCTCGCTAGAATGACAATATTTAAAACAAAAACTGGACAATGTGGGGGGCTGACTGTAGGAGTGGCAGGGGAATGGCACGGGGGGGGCAATGGGGAAAAGCTGCGACCACTGAACAAAAATAACAAAAAACAAAATAAAAATGTATATGCATTTCCTTGACCAAAAATTATAATAAAATAAAACAAAAACTGAAAGCACTGCATTTAATGAGCCACGGAACTTGCATCAACTACTAATAAAGTACAAATTAGTACAGCTGCCTTGGAAAACATTTTTTTGGTCTCTCCTAAAGCTAAAAACATGTTTACCTAATGGCCTGCTAATTCCACTGCTAAGTAAATGTCAAACAGAATGAGTACTTTTTTGCTCTGAAAACACTTAGAGTTGGCTCTTCCTATCTGCAGGTTTTGCATCCATAGATTCTACCAAACTCAGTCCAAAATATTTGAAGAAGACATCCCAGAAAATACCAAAAAGCAAAACTTGAGTGTATCATGCACTGAGCACTATGGAATCCACTCAGATGAAGTGATGGGTCAGTATAACCTGCTGTAGTCTATCTGCAACTATCAGTTATATGCAAATACTGCACCATTTCATATAAGGGACTTGAGCATCTCCTGGACCCACTCCCCTGCAGATACTGAAGGATGACTGTGCAGGGGTATTCACAGTAGCCTTACGTGTAATGGCTAAAAAGTATAAGCAACAGAAACATCCATCAACAATGCAATGTATAATATGTGTTTACATGTTCACATAAAAAATATTAGAGTAACATTTTAAAAATGCTACTCACGATAGCATGGGTAAATCTCAAAAATTAAGCTGAACAAAAAATGTTATGGATAAGTCTCACAAAATAATGCTGAACAAAAATGTTGAAACACAAAGTGTTCCTGTGTTATAAATCCATTTTTAAAAGCAGGCAAATTAAATAATGATGACCAAAGTCAGAACAGTACTTGTGGAGTGTGCTCACAGAGAGCTATGATAGTGTTGTGTGAGCTGTCGGCGATGCTTTAATATTGACCCACTTGATGGGTTGCTTTCACAGGCACTTTTGCCTATAATATTACATCATCCTACTTTAAGATTATTAAATTTTACAATACGAACTACATAATTAGAAAAAGAAAATGAAGGTATATCTCTATATATCTACATAGAAATATTTACAAAAAATATTGCAAACTCAAAAGTAAATGGCAAAGCAATATCTATGATATAAACTAATCTATATACTAATCTCAAGAAAATATGAAACAATACTACACATTTATATTTGTATAATTTTCATTCATGTGATTAAAAGCAAATGTAGTTCACTCATAGCATAATTCCATGAATTCTGATTCATATTTAGGTCAGAGAATTCTTACTGAGAGCGTTTTTCCTTAGAGCTAGTTTTAGGCCGACAAAATTAAATGGAGATATTTTCTCAGTGTCAAAGTTATTCCAACAGAAATGATCTGGCCAAAGAATTTTGCTTCTTCAAATTAAACATATCTTTTCATAAAGTATTATATATAAACATACTTTCCCCATAATGAAAACCTTGTTTTTCCCTATCTTTCATTATCATGACTACTAAATTTTACATCCACTTCTAATCAGTGCTAACATACATTACAATGAATTAAAGGATCAAAGATCAGTCTTTTGTAGAGTTACAGAGTCTTAGTTTCAGTGAAGAAAGAATGAAAATGATCAGTCTTATATCCTTGTTACAATAAATCATCAAGTACTTATTCATCACTAATCCTGTGCTTAATCCATTCTTATGAAGCCCGGAGAGTAATGAGAGAATATGAGACATGGTTCCTGTTACAAAGCAGATAATAACTCAATTGAAAAGACAAATTTTTGGTAAAGATCTTCTGTAATTTAAACCATCTACAGAGAGTCATATGCCAAAATGATAGATTAAATTCTAATCTAGACTAGAAAACTAGTGACAAATATATACTTATCACTGAGTGTAGTTATGGAATTATTAGTCTGATAAATCTGTTTTAGAATTAACTAAAACTGAAAAGTAATACAAAATTGATTATGTTGCACTTTGATGACTCTGAACAAGTTACTGTGAATAATTAAGAATAATGGATATGACAACTCAATTTTGTTCAAAATTAAATATGATATTTTAGGAAAAGATTTTATTTATGTATATTTTAGGGAGATTGGTAGGGAGGGAGAAAGATGGGGAAAAGAAGAGAAACATCATTGTGGGAGAAAAACAAGCCCCAACCGAGGACCAAGCCCACAACCTAGGCATGTGCCCTGACTGGGAATCGAACTGGTGACCCTTAGCTTTGTGCAATGATGCCCAACTCAGCCACACTGGTCAGGGCAAAAATGAGATTCTCAATCTCTGCTTATTAAAAATTCAAAATATTTATTTAAGTAAATCCCAAAGTCTTTGTTCATAGTCACAGGCTTTGCACTAAATATAAAGTAGAAGTTACAGTGCTAGTGATGAAGAGGAAAAAGATGACAGTAAAATAATCATTTCCATGCATTGAGAAATGCCACTTGATCAAGTTCAAACAAGTAGAAAGTAAGACAGCCAAAATTTGAAGATAGTTTTATCTGAACCAAATCCATGCCACTTCTGTCACCTCAGAATTTCTTTTATTCAGTTCTACAGAAGTATAAAAATTGTTTCTGCATTTAATATAAATGGATGTAAATATATACCTGTTATGCTAACTCAAAGTCCCATGTAATTGACAACATTGAACATTTTCCACCACATAAAAATGTATGTGCACTATAAAAGTATAAGATTTGAGCTATGCTTCCTATTAAATTTTCCTTTTGCCTACTCTCTCTGGACACACCTTGCCAAACTTGAAGCTAGTAATAGAATATGTTAATATTATCAGTGCTATATGTTAATATTATCAGGGGTCTTTTCCTCCTTTGTGTTTATGTCAATTTACTTCAAGTTGAATGAAATTCACATTCAGTGGTTTGAATTGAAGTGAAATTAAAATTAGATGTGCCAGGCATTCAAAGACATCCATTAGTAAATATAGATGAAGCTTCAACAAAAATGAACCAGATTGAATTCTAATTGTCATTAGCCTGTGTGAATAGAACATATTTTTGATTCCTGCTAGCAGAATAGCAGGGGGAAAATTACTTGGTTCAAAATTCTGAGAATAATAGAGCGGAGAGGGATCTCCAAAGACGAAGCATACCCTTCCACATCTGGGCAGACTTCATTTAGAGTGCCCCACACAGACGGGCATCAGACTTCCTCTCAAATACCTCCATGGAAAAATAGACCCTGCCATCATCTGCTTTCAACTCTTATGTGTTTCCTCGGTGGTTTTCCCACTGAGACACTCCCCATGAAGCTGTCTGATTTCTTCATCTCTTGCCAATTTTCTCTCCTAGACTTCTGTCTAAGCAGACTGTGTTTTCCAAAATCGCTACTGACTCAGCCTGTTATTTCTGCTTTATGCTTCTGAGCACCAAGGGCTATGATTTTAGCACATGATGCATTAGTGTTCTAAACACCATTGAGAAGAAAACAAGGCCCCAAAGGGTGAAGGCATTAATGAAAACAATGAGCATTTCAGTAAGAAGCCCAAGGCAATCAAATACAGTATTCTAGAATGATATATAACTGCCGATTATAGCAAGCATTTCAAGGATCAATTATTTCTCATAAGTTGTAAATACAGGTATGATTTCCTTTCATGCAAAATTCTGTAGAAAGCAAAATATGGAAATGTTTTCTACTAATTTAAATGGTAAAAGAAGAAGGCAAAAGACTGGAATCCTTGCCATGTTCAGCCCTAAAACAGAAGATCCTCTGTTTGGGCAACAGTGCTGTGGATATAGCCAAGACACTGTTTTGGCACAAGAAAGAGTATATCAGCATTACCAGTGCCAGTTACATTCCATTGCCTTTAGTTTCCTGGCTGAGTATATCTGTGTGTTTGGGGGAGGGGAAAAGGCAAGAGGGAGGCAGAATCTGGCAGTCATTTCTCTTCATCTCTGCAATGTCCTTTTTAGTATCTAAATAAGAATATGCTCCTATTTCATCATCACTTTGCAGTTCTAATTACTGGAATATCAACATTGCAATAATGACCACAATAGTGTTAACTAAAGATATTATTCTGTTTAAAGTTGAGGAAATAACAAATTTGATTTAATGAAACATTAGCCGAAGCTCTGGCCTTCTCCTGTTGTATAATTTTTAAAATGAAGGACACCGTGGCTTATAATAATAACTTGTTATCTCACATAATTCTGTAAGATGACTCAGCTAAACTGGGCAGCTCTTACTTGGTGTCTGTTATGCAGTTAGAGAAAGATGTACGCTGGTTCTGCAGTCATTTTAAGTCACTTTAAAACTGAGATGAAAGTGTAAAATATCTCTTACATGACTGGCAGTTGATGCTGGATTTTGGCTAGGTTCTTATCTGGGGCTGATTATTGGAGCACCAATATGTAGTCTTTCCATGTGGCCAAGGAGTCTTCCAGCATGGCAGCTGTGTTCTGACAGGGATTATTCTCAATGTGAGCCTTCTAAGGGAGGAAGCTGCCAGTCTCTGAAGGCCTGGACCCGAGAACTGGCACTGCACCATTTCTGCTGAGTCTGACTATTCAGAACAGTCACAGAGACCTCTCAGAATCAAGACAAGGGAGCAGGGCATAAACCACCCTTCTGTATGAATGCAGCATCGAAATATCTGTGGCCATCTTTAATCTGCCACACTTTAACTATTACCATATTTGGAGAGTCTCATTTAACTAAATGGTCAGAAAGGTTGGTGAATATCATTAAGATGTTAAATAAAAAATGACCTCTAGTTTACAATTCACAGAGTGGTAATCAACGAAGTACAGTATATTTGTACAATATCTTGCCAGTAGAGAAATAACATTAACAACATTAGTATAATTTGATTTAAAAAAATTCAAAAGATTACCTCATCATGGTTTTTCCCTAATAAATTTTTGTGTCTTCAACAAAGAAAACTTATTTTTGATCTAGGTGTGACCCTCTCAATAGCACAGAGTCTGAGTTTTTAACTCTGCATGGACAGCAGTGGACATTGTGACTGACTTCCCCACATTCCCATTCTGTTGTATAATTAATCTAAATGACTCGTGGCAGTTTACCCTGCCACAGACTGGTTCGGGTATGGACAAATCTAATCGATCTGGGTCAATGAGATTCAAGAAGGTTTGTCCATAAATGTCATTTCTATGTGTTAATATTACCCTCAAACCCCCCTACTCTTAAAATGACATACATCCCACAGGAACTTTCTTCCCAATGTGTCCTTTATGAAACCATATGTCTTTTCATCTGTTTCTCAGTATCTTACATTCTAGAAAAGAATTCCTGTACCCATTTTCCCAATTGCCATGGGCTAGGGAGGTCCAGCACATTTTTAATGATCCACTTAAAATCTCAAGGTCAGTTATTCTCATGGTCAATGATTCTATAAGTATTGTGTCTGTTTCATCCTGTCCCACTTAACACTATATAGATTAAAGTAGCTCATATGTTTTTATCAGGAAAACAAAGAAAAACACATGTGTACATCTAATATGCTCAGAAATGAAAATGCACAAATTAATTCAATGCATATCGATAGTCTTAATACAAGATTTAGAGCAATGCAATGGGATATCATAACCACAGTGATGGCCAGACCCCATGTACAACCCCCTTTTTGTGTTATTTCATTACAGATACGCACTTTGGAGGAGCACTGCTCATAGGACCGTATATCCTGAATTTACTTCCACCTCTTTGTGTGCAGGAGACAACATTGGCCATGGTTATCTTACTACTGGAACTATTAAAAAGTCTAGTCTTCTCTTACAGTTTTAAATTTATTTAAACCTATTGAAAACTTGGTCTACAATCCTTGAAATGTGAAAAAGAACAATAACAACAAAATAAGAAACAAAAGTACAACAACAATAAAAGAACCCTTAAAAAACAATAACAACAACAAATCTGAGTTCAGCAGAGGGGGCTGTAACTATATCTGAACCAATCAAGCAGTTCACAGAGTATTTAACAAAATTATTGGAAAATTAATCAATCACTTGAAAGGTAAAAATCAAATAAAACTTACATCTCAAGGTTTGTACTTTATTTCATTTACTGTCATATCAGTTTAATATTGCTTTCAGGATGAGCTATTGCTACATTCTGCCTACTTTCTCTCCAACAGGGTAATACCATTCATCTGCCTAATAATGACAAATAGATTTCATCTCATGTGACAACTCTAATCAATTGAAAATGACTGCTTGGGGCATTGTTTAGTGAACAGTTCTAAGGCTATGTCTGAACTCAACAGGACAAAAAGTTCTTTATATCATCCAAGGGCATGGTACAGGGAGTTGAACTACTGAGTAAAAGCTTATCAGTCATCCCTACATTCCCTGCTACAAACCATTAACATGGATTTATCTCTAGTGTTTCAAAAGCACATTTGTGGGTCAAGTAACTGCTGTTGTCTGTATCTAGTAACTTGTATTACCCAGCATAAAATGGGCATTCAACAAATGAACAAGTAAATGAACTTATTCAAACACTGGATTTTGATTTTCAGAACATCCGTATGCAACAAATATGCATCGGGTTACAGAGAGAATGGGTGGATAAGGAAAGAGGGTCCTCATAAGCTACATCAACAAATGTCTTTCATATACTTCACTAAATGTAAAGAATCTGACTATAGATACAATAGTATATTCTGGATTACTTGTTAAATCTGCCACCCTTTTACCACAATATCTGTTTTCTTATGTGTCAAATATCTCAATTAGACTTTTTCTCTTTAGAAAATCATGGAATTAAAATCTTAGAACTTGATGAGATCTGAAATTTAAACTTAAACTAGACTGAATAACCAATATTTGGGTGCTTGTCCATCCCAGTGGGGCCAAACCCGCACCTACTACCAGGCCGAGACTCCAGAACAGACGTATTACACACAGTTTCCCTTCACGCACACGGCCATAGTATTTCCTCATAAGTGTTTACTTTGGGGATCATCACCTGACATCACAGTATAATTCTAGTTGAATCTGCTCAGTCATCTTTTCAGAAATTACATGAAGACTTTCTCTAAAGTATGTAAAGTGATATTAACACAGTATACTCTTAATTTTTAATTACAGTTGAAATACAGTATTATGTTAGTTTTGGGTGTACAACATAGCAATTAGATACTTATATAACTTATGAAGTGATCTCCCCAGTAAACCCACAGCCCGTCTGACACCACACAGAGCTGTTACAACATTATCAACTACGTTCCCTGTGCTGTATTTACACTCCATGTCATTTTTATAACTTGCAATTTGTACATCTTAATCCCTTCTCCTTTTTTACCCATCTCCCTAAACCCCCTTCCTATATGTAGCCATCAAAATACTCTGTGTATTCATGACTTTTCTGTTTTCTTGTTTGCTTATTTTTGTTTTTCCATCCAATGAGTAAGTGAAATAATTTGGCATTTGAATTTCTCTGACTTATTTCATTTTGCACAATTATATTCTTTAAATTAACAGTGAGCTGTTCAGATATTTTATGCCTGCATTAGGTATCATATTGCGAAAGACAACAATTATATAAGTAAAAACAATAATAACAATTTATTAATTACTTCAACATAGCGGTATAGCATATCATACTTTGATAACTATAGTTAGACATACTTAAGTTTATATTCTGGTTTTATCCCTTACTATGTGATTTTGATGTGTAACTTAAGTTTTCTGTGCATAGGCTTCCTTATTCGTAATAGATGTAATAAGTAATTACATCAAGAGAGTGTGTTATAAATAAATGATTTTTGTTTTGTTTGTTTTTTCTAATCATGTCAATAAAATGACACAAGTTGTCATAGCATTTCATTATTACTACTTCAAGTGTGAGGTCCAGAATTGGTTTTCTTTTTTGGGGGGATGGTTAACAATTTTTTTCTTTTCTCTGAGCATTTTTTAATTTAGTTATTTTTCAAGCACAGTTTTCTGTCTATTTCTCCCAGCCCAGCCCACCCCGCCCTGTGCTTTCTTGAGATAGATTAGCATCAAATAAAAGCAATCTGTGATGACTCATCATATAACACTGGGGACCTGTAACCACATATGCCTTTGGAGGTCTAGGGCACATCCTCACAACAATGGGATAAGCTCTCTGATGCCTTTCTCCATGGAAGTGGGAAAACTCGCTTTCTGGCTTGAAGTTGACATAATCCTGACTCATAGGAATGCACTTCTCTCTGTATCTTAATTCCTTGAATATTCCTATCCACTCACTTCTTTTGGGAAGACTTGAAGCTTTCCCTTGTTTTTTCTCTCTGTCTTTAATAATTCTTTCTCAGTATCACACCTTATCTTTTAAACATAGGTGTTCACCAAAGTTCCGGCATAATTTAATGTTACCCTGGTCCCTTTCTAGAGCTCCCCACATGTGAAGCCTCGAAACTACTCGAATCTCACTATATCAGGCACCTCAAACTCTACTAAACTGATTCCAACAGGACTTTAAATTAAACACCTGTCCTGTGGTCTCCTTCCTCTTCAAACCACCAGTCACATTGTTGTGAAAAATATACACACAAGGTCCTGAATTTCTCTCTTTTCTCCCCAGTTCCTGTGATTTGACTTACCAACTTTGCCTTATGCTTCCCACACCTTTATTGTTACATTTCTTCAGTCACATCAGATCTGCCCCAGCACATTTGTTAAAGGTGTATCTCTAAAACGCATCACTAATTATTATGCCTATGTTTTCCTTAGAGTCTTCCCAAAGCACCCTGCTCCCCATGCCATATTTTGCCAATTTTATTCCTATCATTACCATCATCATCATGTAATAGTAAAAATAGTAGTAATAATAGTAGTAGTAGTAATGATGATAGTAATCATAAACTGGACACTTAGTATTCCCATTTTGGAGATGAAAAAGAAAGCATAGAACAGTCAAGTAATGTATCCCAAATCTTAGAGCTTCAGTTTGGGTAAGGGATCAACACCAAGCCGTCTAACTCCAGTGTTCCAGTTTTTAACAAAACTATCCTTTGTCCCTACTCCAGAAACCTAGTCATTGAGTTACTAAGGGCATATTTCTTATTTACCTCCTTCAATAGTCTTGGAATTTATTTCTTAAAAGATTTTATTTATTTGTTTTTAGAGAGAGGGGAGGGGAGAAAGAGAGAGAGAAACATTGATGTGCAAAACACACTGATTGGTTGCCTCTTACATGTCCCCAACCCAGAATCTGGCCTGCAACCTAGGCATGTGCTGTGACTGGGAATTGAACCAGCCACCTTCTGGTTCATAAGCCAGTGCTCGAGCCACTGAGTCACACCAGCCAGGCTGATCTCTGAATTCCTTCATGTCAGTGTCATAGTCCATCTTCAAGTTCTCAATGCAAGGCTGTAATCTCTGCCTTTTTAGGTTATTCAACACACAGTAGTGATATAATGAAAATAATTTGCCAAATGTAGGTAACCAGAACAAGTGTTAGAAGTAGCCTTCAAAAATACAGAAGACTAAGGGAGAAAAGCAGTGTAGGTATTGTAAGCTTAAAATGTGATGAAGAATGAACTCGTTCAGCAGCTACGAAGTAAATGTTACAGCTGCACACAGTGTTCATGTTCAGTGTCTGTTGATCTAGGGAACACAGTGGAAGATGAAGTCTTTCAATAGGATGCCCCCCACCCCCAGTCACTTCTCATTCACTATAAATGTTTCAATGCAACCTGTTACAATTTATAATAAATCTCATGTATATAATTTGTCATTAAGGCCTCAAAATTTCTGTGAATTTAGTGTAATTATTTCTCTTTATGGCTGTGGAAACTAAAGACAGAGAAATTTAGTGGCTTGTCCAAATTCACACTCTTACTACACCAGAGCTCACTGCCACTAATAGGTAATTTGAGAAAGAGAGAGAGATTATATACATTTGTATGTGTTGTGTGTACCAATCAGGTCCTCTTGCACTCTCTGTAGGTTGGGCCAAGGTTGGGGGTAGAGAATTGTGGCTACTGGCAAAAGTTTACAATGTTACAGAATAATGAACTCAGGGCATTTATTCTCTGCCTCCCTTCCGAAGAGATTGACTCAGTGTGGCTTTCTTCCTAAACCAAAGCCCATTGTTCTACTCGAGGCTTCTGACTCTGTTCATGTCTATCCTCTTCCCAGGATTAACGCAGAAGGCTCAGGTCACTGCACAATGACTAGAACTTGTTGTTTCCCTTTACCCAACCTTTGCAAGAAATTGCTTTCTAAGTAAAATTTCCTGTATTAAGAATTCGAGGTGTTTCTTACTCCAGACTGATCAGGGGTCTGTGTGTGCACATTAGTGTGTGATCATTGCAGTTTTTAGGCCATTCCTCTACTATTCTCTTATTATAAATTTTACAGTGCAATTACTTGACTGCAAAACAAAACAATTAGATGAAAAATGAAATAGATTTTTTGTTAAAGCTCCATAAGGTAATTTTATTTTTTATTGAAGATAACCTATTGCTCTTATGTACACAGAATCCTGTGCCTTAATATTAAGCAGATTTCTACAGGAAAATATCTATAGTATTTGCAACTAAGTTTTCTTTGGCTTTAAAAGGCCACATTTATTATTCTAAAGGGAGACCAAGGGAGCAACAAGTATTGTACTTTTAAATCCCAGATCAGCAGTGATGATAGCATAGCATTATTTACATCCACTTTCTAGTAGTTTCTGCTTGGCACTGTCAAGATCAAAGCTGCAAAAAAAGCACTCCTTCTTCACCACTTCATCATTCTTACCCTTACAGGCATGAAAATGGAAATTCTTCCTTGTTGTGGGAGATAATGTTGCTATGGTTATAAAGGTAAAGTAGATTTATCAAAATAATTGGAAGCACGATTCTCCATTATGGTTAGTGATTGCAGGGATGGGTTGATGTGAAAAACTTGATTCTTTTTCTTTTTTCTTCACCATTTCTTCAATTTCTACATAAAAAGCTTCATGTTGAACATACTAAAAAAGTCTATCTACATGAGGATAAGTGTATCATAATGTGAAATTTTGTGTTTTATGTCCTATCTATATTAAGTATACACATATTCTGAGATTCAGTATGTGGAGCTTTTCCTCGATAAGGCTTTGGATAGGTAGTCGCAGATGGAAAGAACAAGAAATTCATCTTGAATCTGTGCATGACCTGCTCTTTTTCAGTGTGATGATATATTTGAAGCCTCAAATAATCCTATCATACCAAATTTATGGTATATTTTGAGGAAACTTGGGGAGAATATAATTGCTGGCCCATAAAAATGTACTATAAATAAGCTAATAATAAGCTTTAAAGTGGGCTGTCAGTGCATGGTTTATATCAGTGACAAAGAAAGCTAACCATTCCTTTTTTTTCTTTTCTTTCTTTTGTTGAAGCTAGATCTAATGGCCTCTTGTTTTCACAGGACACCCTCATTTATCAGACAACCCAGTTCCTCTGGATTTTTTATTTTCTTTTGGATTTTTCCCTTTAACTTGATTTCCCAACCATATTATTTTCCTGCTCACAATTCATACTACACTAAAGAGTGTGATTCCATAGGACAAATTATGTTGATACTCTTATTTAAACCAAAAACAGTACACTTGTGGCGTATTTTCACCTGAAAATCTAAGGATATATTATATACAATTCAAACACCTTCTGATTAAAGGCAATAATCTTTCCTAAGAGTTGGAAAATTCATAAGTACATAATAAGGACATAGATGATTTATAAATAATTTACTAAATTAAAAATGTGCATATCTTGAGTAATCTGTGCGTTTTCTAAATGATCTAGCTTTTCTCCAAACTGATGCCTGCATGTATTGCAGTTGTGAAAAGAGATCCTGGTATAAATTAATACCAGTACTTCTCTCCCCCTGCGCCCCAATATTTCAAGCTATCTTCAGGTTTGTCCCAGGATTGTACTTACTCACCACTTTCCAGACCTAGGAGCAGTTGAGCTTAAATGACTATTTTTGAACAAGGTGTTTTGAGTAGAAATTATTTATGTTTTGGGGGGTTGAATTTTTATTTGCCTCTGCAAGATATTCCAGGGTTCTTATTTTCTGTTTGGTACTGTAACCAGTAGTATTCAAGACAGAGCCTGATTTGTCATTCTAGATCCTTGAGTGATTATAGTGAGCAGATCCTTCTGCCTATCATATACAATGAATATGTAACATAACAGGGGAAATACACATTTCTGGTTTTGTCACTAAATGTTAGATTGTTTGTTACTACAGAATATATACTCATTGTAATTAATACAGTGACAACACATGGACAAAAATAATAAGAAAATAACACCCCTGAAAAATACATATCTCGATAAGCTTATGAGGATGAAAGGTAGGTCCTTTTAGAAGATTTCAGGAAGATAATCCCAAGACTCACTTAAAAAATAAAAAAAGTTTTAACCACACAAATTTTATTTGAAATGTGTAGAGGAAGGTATAATAGATGGCTCAGATTCACTATTCAAACAGATTCTGACAGAGGTTGCACAGGGAAGTTCCTGGTGGCTGAGTCCACTTAACAGCAGAGTCAAGAGCTTGTAACCCTCAATGTGAAAGGTACATTTCCTTTAAAAAGACCCAATGCCTGATCTGATTTCAACAAGTGCACAGAGGTTATTGAACCATTTGACAGATTTAAAAAAAAAGACTCATCGAAAGTAATTTATACTGTACATAATTAAAATGTTTTACTTGGATGATCCTTGACTAATTCAACAAATTAAATTTATATTTACAGTGAATGTTATTAATTTATGAAACTTATTTTTTGCCTTACTATTTTTTGACCTCTATATCTATAGGATTTTATAAATATATACTACCATTTTTTTCTAGGCTTTCTTTTCTCATCTTACAAACAATAATGCAGGGGGGTTGCTAACAACTTTATTATTTTATGATTACTTGAAATTTATTATAAGAAATTATTAATTTTATGTCATTGTATGTTTTGGGGTAAACATTTCCATATCTTGTATTAGAAAAGTGTGAGTCAGTGTATTCTATAAAGTATTTAGCTCCTGTTCATCACTTTTTATTGTTTTCAGTGTTCCCAGAGATAACTAATCTGCATACTGACTTACTAGACTTATGAAGAAAGAAAGATAAACATCATGTCAAAGTATAAACCTTTATTAAAAAGCATATTTCGAATTTGCTTCATAGTTTAATACATGTTAATGAGTTAATGTCAGGCCTGGAATTAGATAAAAGTAGCCAAGAGGAACCCGAGGCAGGCTCCAGACTGACTCAGCAAGGAAGATAGAAAGTACAGAAAGTACAAAGAGTGCTGAACAAGATAACCACCTTGTGCATGACCTTGTCTTTGCAGAAAAACTATCCATTGTTGCAAGCAGAGAACATAGCCATGTGTGTTCTCTCGAGATAGCCAATTGCTAACAGCTACGTCTGCTTCTGTATTTGTTTGCTTGCTCACCCCAATAAAAACCCTAGGCTGTAAGCGCCAGGCTTGACTCTCATTTGCAGCCTCTTGGCACCATGTCTCCAGACACTCAGAGAGTTCGCCCCTGCGCAGGTAAAGCTTTGGCCAATAAAGTTCCATCTTAAACTCCTGAAAGCTTCCGACCATTTGTTGCTCGCGTTGGTGGATGCCACATTAACACACTACCTGGTTTATAGCATTTCCACAAAAAATGAAGATGAGCTCTACAGTTTAAAACCAACTCCTTTCTTCTTAATCACATACTAATCTACATAGGAAAGCACTATTACCTAAGTAACACTCAGAGGCTAGTGGGGACATGGAGTGTCCTCCAATGTCATTTTGTATTGGCCAAAAGGAAAATTGTCACTTCAAGTCTAATATGCACATGGTTGCTGTAACAAGAAAAGCCCAAATATCCTACTTCCACAACCTCAGTCCTAATTAGCACGATATATCCCCTACTGGGTAGGAACCCTACATAAAACACAGGCACATCTACATGGTGCTTAAAGTTCAGTTAGTCTGACAAGGTAGATATGGGGAAAATGTTTAAAACTATGAGCATTTTTCTTTCATTTCTTTCAGAATGTATTATGACCATAGTTAATAATATATTCAATAGTTGCTCTTTTTTCTTAGGTAAGTCCCTTTAATGTTTCATATAGTGAGGGCTTGGTGATGATGAACTCCTTTAACTTGATCTTATCTGGGAACAAAAACAAAAACTAAGGAAACAGCTAGAACAGGAACAGAGTCAGAGAAATGGGCATCACGAAGAGGAAGTTCAGTGGGGAGGGGGAAGAGAGGAACAGGGGGAAAGGTACAGGGAAGAAGAAGCATAATTATTGGGCATAAAATAGATGGGGAAAGATAAAAATGGTATAGGAAACAGAGGACTCAAAGAACTTATATACACAACGGATGGAAATGAACTAGGGAGGATGCTGGAGGGATGCAGGGATACAGGGCGGGGGAGGATAAAGGGAAAAATGGGGAAAACTGCAATAGCATCATCAATAAAAATACTGCAAAAATAATATGTTTGATAATTGAAAAGTACATATAGATGTAATCCACAACTTAACTAAACTCCTGATTCTTTAGTCTAGAAGTCATTTTTATCTGATTTCATGTTTCAGGCATGTATGAGATGGAAGGGTGGTACCATTTTCATTACTATGAAAATACATAGTAATTTTCAGCCCCACAGGCACAGTCAGTCCCATAAGCAAGACAAATAAATACAAGGTAGAGAATTTGGTCCATTTAAATAATAAAATAGAATAATAATGTGAAAGTTTTCAAGAAAATGAGACTAGAACTTTAGAACAATCCATGGAGGATCAATTTCAGGAAGGGTAGAAGGAGAATCTCAATTATAGCTCTCTCACAAAAATACTGATAAACACCTAAAATTATTGCAGAATTCTAAAAATTGATCAAAACTACAGAACAAACTGAAAAATGTTTATTGAAGAGAAA
Source organism: Artibeus jamaicensis (assembly GCF_021234435.1). Taxonomy (NCBI): domain Eukaryota; kingdom Metazoa; phylum Chordata; class Mammalia; order Chiroptera; family Phyllostomidae; genus Artibeus; species Artibeus jamaicensis. The sequence goes on along the minus strand of NW_026522030.1, from coordinate 34,530,291 downwards.
CCACTGAACCTCAGTTATAGAGCAGAATCTGTGATTTTTTAACCTCCTCCCTTCTGAGCACAGTGGCACAATAATCATTAAAACACCAATGGTCTTTCAGTCAACAGAAAGAACTGAACCATCTTATAATTCTTTTAAATGCACCATCCTCACAAAAAAGTCAATACTGAGTCCAAATTTGCAACTCCCTAGAAAATACCTGTTCTGGAGAGTTATAGCTATCTGATTTGACTCATATATCAGCAAAGGAAGCAGTTAGGAAATGTCATAGCTCTAGGATATCACAAAAAAAAAGCCCATAAAATTCTCCTGGTAATATCACTGATGTCTAAGGCCTTGATATCAAGAAATCAGACAAGATATCTGCTAGGCATTTAAAAGGAAAGGCTGGTAAACTAGATGGTCATAGGGTATTCAGAAAAGCTATCAGATACTCCTGGGCATCTAAAAGGCTGTGTACATGCACAAGGCTATGTGCATGTTCGTGAAAGACCAGAGGAAATGTAAGTCCCCACACATCTCTGGCAGATGTTGAGACTCCATGAAAGTTTTTAGAAAGTGAAAGTTCAGGCTATATTGTAAATTGCCTGAAGTTTAAAGGCCTGCTTTCTCACATAAATCCTACTGACAGGGAGGGGAAGACAAAGGTAAGACATTTACATTTTTTTGACCAATCATTGAGTAAATTATACCAACCACGGACTGACTCTAAAAAGTTAAGCTTAAAGTTAAAACAAGATTACTTTAAAAAACTCTATTAAATTTCAGTGGTTGCGGACTACCTGTAATAAAGAATCTACAGAATTAGTCCAGGTAGTTCCTAAACAAATAAGCAACAACAATGGAACAACAACAACAAAGCAAATAAAAATAAGAATATAAAACAGCATCAACAACAAATAATATTGTTGGTGAGAAGGGATCTGGTACCAAAATTGTTACCATATAGTATCTCAAATGTCCAGTTTTCAACATAAAGTGCAAGTCAACAGATAAATACGAAGTTTACCATATTTTTCATACCATAAGATGCACCTAGGTTTTAGAGAAGGAAAATAGGGGGAAACATTTTGAAGTAAAAAATGTGGTAAAATATTTAATAACCTAAATAATATAATATTTCACCAATGTAAGTGTAAACAGAGCTCAACAGCAGCATTAACAACCATTATTCCTACCAGAATTTGTGGAAAAACAGTGCATCTTGTAGTCTGAAAAATATGGTATGTCACATTGAGAAGAAATTAATGTAACCCAATGGAAAATTTCTATGAGAGGATCCATAGTTTTGAGGTAATAGTCAAAGACTTTAAATCAGCTGCTATAAATGTGCTCACAAAACTAAAAATACAAGATATTTTAAAAAGTTAAATATAATAACTTCTTATCAAATAGAAAATATCAATAAAGTGATAAAAAATATAGAATGAAACCAAAAAGAAATTTGAATGAAAAAGTATAATAACTGATGTAAAATGGAGAGGCTCAACAACATATTTAAATTGCCAAAAGAAGGAATCGGTGAATTTCAAACTATATTAGTAGAGTTAACCATTCTGAGGAGCAGAAAGAAAAGGAGTAAGGTAATCTGAACAGAGCCTCAGAGGCTTGTGTGACACCATGCATCACACTGACACATAACAACAGTTCCAGAGAGAGAAGAGTGATAGGAGCAGAGAGAACATTTGAAGAAATCTTGGTCAAAATTTTCCTAATTTTGAGGAAAGATGTGAATCTATATATTCAGGAAGTTCCATGAATCCAAGTAGGATAAACTAAAGAGATTCATACCTAAATATACCACAGTGAAATTGACAAAATGCAAAGAAAAACAAAAATCAGGAAAGCAGCAGAAGGAGAATGCCTTATTACAGGAAACTCTTGGTAAGAGTAACAGCTAAATTCTTATCAGAAACCATGGTGGCCAGAAGACAATGGAATAACATCTTAAAAGTGTTAAAATAAAAAGACTGTCAACCAATAATTCTATGTCCAGCCAAATTATCCTTCAAAAATGTGTCTCTCTAGTAAAGATACTTCCAAATGAACAAAAACATAGAAAATTTGTCTCTAACAGACTTGCATGAAATACAGTGTTGAAATGTAAGGAAACTACATGGTAACTAAAATTCACACAAAGAAATAATGAACCATGGTAAAAAAAAAAAGATAACTATAGAGGTAAGTGTAAAAAGTACAAATGTTTGTAACTTTTCTTCTGCTATTAATTAAAAACAGACTACATAAGAAGTAATTATAACACTGTTTATTGATTTATGATATGTAAAATGTAATTTTATAACAATAATGTATGAAAAAGGACTTTTGGCCAAGATGGAGGCATAGGTAGACACACTATGCCTCCTTGAACAACCAAAATAAGGACAAAAACAATTCAGAAACAAAGTAACAACCAAAGCTGAAAGAAAATTGAACTATATGGAAGTCCGATAACCAAGGAGTTAAAATAAACACATTCATCCAGACTGGTAGGCAGGGTAGAGTGGGTTGAGGCATAGGAAGCGGTGACACTGGGCCTGCAAGGCACCCCAGGCATGCAAGGTGGCAGCGGGCAGACCCTGGGCACCCAGTGACTGGCAGACCCTGGACGTGAGGTGACAATGGGCAGACACAGCGAGGCAGTGTTTGAGAAGTAGGGTACCATGAGCAAGGTGGCTGGCAGACTGGGCAGCGGTTCCACATTCACGCTCAGATAATTGGGGAGTGACACAGATTGTACAACCCAGGATCCTGGCACCAGGAAATAAAGTCTCAAAACACTGATTGAAAATACTTGTGAGGGTTTAGGCTCAGAGAGAGATTCCAACCCTCACAGGAAAATTTGTTGGCGAGACCCACAGGGTCCTAGAATGCATACAAGCCCACCAACATGGAAATCAGCACCAGAAAGGCCCAATTCGCTTGGGGGAAGCAGCGGAAGGGACTGAGGTGCAACAGAGAGCGGGGCAAAGCACCATTTTTTTCTCTCAGACCCTGCCCCCACATATAGTGTCACAACCCAGGGACTTGGGTCGCCCCACCCTGGTGAACAACTAAGATTCCACCCCTCAAATGTAACAGGTGTGAACAGACCAAAACATTATGGCTCAAACAGAAGAACAACTCAAAGCCCCAGAGCCAATACTTCTAAGTGACAAAGAGATAGCCAACCTATCATATGCACAGGTCAAAACACTGGTGATCAGGATGCTCACAGAACTGGGTGATTTTAGTCACAAATTAGAGGAACATATGAAGGCTAAACTAAATGAAATGAAGAGAAATGCACAGGGAACCAATAGTGATGGGAAGGAAACTGGGACTCATATCAATGGAGTGGACCAGAAGGAAGAAAGAAACATTCAACCAGAGCAGAATGAAGAAACAAGAATTCAAAAAAATGAGGAGAGGCTTAGGAACTTTAAGGACATCTTTAAATATTCCAACATTCGAATTATAGGGGTACCAGAAGGAGAAGAGGAAGAGCAACAAGTGGGAAACTTATTTGAACAAATAATAAAGAAGAACTTCCCCAATCTGGCAAAGGAAATAGAATTCCAGGAAGTCCAGAAAGCTCAGAGAGTCCCAAAGAAGGTGAACCCAAGGAGGAACACACCAAGGCACATCATAATTACATCACTCAAGATTAAAATGAAGGAGAGAATCCTAGAAGCAGCAAGAGATCAGGGCACTACAAAGGAGTTCTCATCAGACTATCAGCAGATTTCTCAAAAGAGACCTTACAGGCAAAAAGGTGCTGGAAAGAAGTAGTCCAAGTCATGAAATCCAAAGACCTACAACCAAGATTGCTCTCTCCAGCAAAGCTTTCATTTAGAATGGAAGGACAGATAAAGTGCTTCTCAGATAAGGTCAAGTTAAAGGAGTCCATCATCACCAAGCCCATATCTTATGAAATGATAAAGGGGCTTATCTAAGGAAAAGAAGATAACAAACACATATACTAATATTACAGCAAACTCATAATTACTAACAACCACACCTAAAATAAAAACAAACTAAGGAAACAACTAGAACAGGAACAGAACCACAGAAATGGAGATCACAAGGAGGGTTAGCAACAGGGGAGTGGGAGGAAGAGAAGGGGGAGAAGGTATAGAGAATAAGTAGCATAGATGGCAGGTAGAAAATAGACAGGGGGAGGGCAAGAATAGTATGGTAAATGTAGAAGCTAAAGAACTTAAGACACACGGACATAATCTAAAGGGGGGAATGTGTGCAGGGTGGAGGAAAATGAAGGGGGAAATGGAACAACTGTAATGACATAATTAATAAAATATATTTTAAAAATAAAAAATCAATTAATCTTAACTTAAAAAATAATGTACAAAAAAGTTGGAGAAGGAAGAGAGGTATACATGGTCAAAGTTTTGTATGCTATTGGAATTAAGTTGGTATTGATCTAAATGAGATTGGTTTAAGTTTGGATGGTAATTATAATCTACAAATAAATCAGAATTGAAAATTTAAATGATACATGAGAACACATATTTTATACTAAAGATTATTACAATCAAGGAATAGATGAATAAAAAGCACATAGAACATATTGCAAACAAATGTAAACAAATGGCTGATGTGAGTTATTATCACCTCTGCAATTGCATTAAATGTAAATGAATTAAATACTCTCCTTAAAAGACAGAGATTGGCAAAATAAGGGCCAAAATTAAACATTATCTAACTACACAAGATATACAATTTAGATTGTTTTAAAGAAAAATCACAGGTTATTTGAAATAGAAAAAATGGGAAAACATACACTATCCAAGTAATAACTATTAGGGTGTAAATAATTGTGTGCCTCTCAAATTCATATATGGAAATCCAACCCCCAAAGGTGATTACATTAGTAACTGAAGCATTCAAAAATGCTTAAATCATGACAGTGGAACCCTAATAAATGGGATTAGTGCCTTATTAAAGAAGCTTCAGAGGGACTTGAGGCCTGTCCTTCAAGTGAGAATCCAATGAGAAGCCTGCAACCTCAAAGAGAGCCTTCTCTCAACCATGCTGGGACTCTGATCTTAAACTTCAGTTTTCTGCTGTTTATATGCCACTCTGTCTGTGGTAATTTTGTTATAGCAGCCTTTAAAAAATAATATTTCTACAAATAAATACAGACATTTCATAATGATAAATGGATTATAACAATTATAAATATATCTATAAAAAACTCTCCAAATGACATTAGACAAAAGCAGACATACTTGAGGAAAAAATAGACAATTTATAGATAATTGTAGGAGATTTCTATACCACACTTTCAACCCTGGATAAAAGTAGCAAAAGATCAATAAAATCTAGAAGTTCGAAAAACACTATAAAATAGGCATAAAAGATAGCTATAGTACATTCTACTACACAATAATAGAATACACATTCTTGTCATGTGTACTTGAATCATTCAGCATATAGAGCATGTTATAACAAAATATATATAGCTCAATACATATAATTAAAGTCATAAAAAGCATATTTTCTGACTACAAAGCAATTAAACAAAAATCAATAAAAAATTATGAAAGTTTATGTTTGTGTGAATATTAAACCATATACTACCAAATAAGAAATCAGTCAAGAAAGAAGTCACAAAGGAAATAAGAAAATACTTCGATAAGATTAAAAACAAAAACACAACCTACCGAAACTGGTGAGATGCAACTAAAGGGGCATTTACATGGAGATTTATAGCTGTTACCACCTAAAAATAATAAAAGTCTCATGTTAATAAACTAATGGTCCAATAAAGCAACTAAACTTAAAACAACAGTAAAAAAAGGAATAAAGATTAGACTGGAAATGAATAAAATAAAGAATAGAAAACAACAGAGAAAATCAACAAATCTAAAAGTTGCATATTTTTAAAAAATCAACAAATTTGACAGACCAAGCAAAATAAAAATATCTGTCCAGACAAAACTGGTACCCAATAGTTTGCAGCAGCATTATTCATAGCTAAGCACTGGAAACAAGACAAACATCCATCAACTGACAAATGACTAAACAATAAGTGGTACATGTACTGAATAGAATATTTGGCTATAAAAAGTACTAATACATGCTACAGCATGGGTGATTCTTGAAAACATTTAGAAGAAACTAGAACAAAATAATCACATATTTTATAATTCCATGTAAATGAAATATATAAAATAGGCAAATCTGAGAGACAGAAAATAGACTAGTAATTGACTAGGGGGCAGGGGCAAGGGGAGGAAAAGGGGCATGGTTGCTCACAGATCCAGGGTTTCTTTTTGAAATGATAGAGATGATAAAAAAATGTATATTGTGATGATGGTTGCCCTAATTTATGACTATACTAAATCTCTAGAACTATACTTTTTGACTATTGCATTTCATGGTATACAAATTATATCAGTAAAAGTATAAAGTAATTAATGGGTATACATTTAACCTTCCATGTTATAAGTGAAAGTAATTCATTTAAATTTCAATAATAATGATAGTATAATAATAAATAGTGGCTTTATTTATTTATTTATTTATTTATTGGCTGCTTGTTGCAGCAACCATGTGAATATTATACTGAGTGATTTTGGTACATTAAGTCTTGATCTTTAAAACAAAGTTGCAGAATAGATAATAGTAATCAGTATGTTACATATGAGCAAATAGAATGTCATACAGATTAAAACAGGGGGTCACAGCTAATTGCTCTCTAAACAGTAAAACCAGTATATAAAATCAGTAAAAGGCCTGTGTACTTTCCTCAATTTATTTGGACTTAAAAAAAAGTCTAGAGTAACATTTCATAAAATGTATTTTCAGTATACTTGTTCCAGTAATGTTTCTAGATTTTATTTTCAAAGGATTCCATGTTTAACACAAGAAATAGGGCATCAAAGAATTACACCATTTCATAGTGAGTCTACAATAAGGGCACTAATTCTTTTGGCATAGTTGAGCAAAATAGTCCATATTAAGACAAATGACTTTCCTAACATTTCCTAATGCATGCCAGCACAAAATTGTCTTTCAAATCAGTGTTTTATTCCACTATATCATGCTTATATCATGCTTATGTATTACACATGAACACATAATATGGTGCTGGTTTTACCCTATGCAAAAAAGAATGATAATTTTTGTCTTGGATACATTGTCAGGCATGCAGCACTATGGATGCCTGTAGGAGGCTGCTTCCTTCAGGTAAAGTGGAATTTCCATTACATGGGCTGGAAAAGGATTGGATTCAAGATTCTCAACTACCTTGAAAAATGAGGCTGTATATTTAATATACACTCATGTAGCCAAAAAATTGCACTAGGAATTACAATTCATTTTTTCTTTTACTCTTAAAGATTTTATTTATTTGTTTTTAGAGAGGAGAAGGGAGGGAGAAAGAGAGGAAGAGAAGCATCAATGTGTGGCTCCCTCTCGCATGCCCCCTACTGCAGACCTGGCCTGCAACCCAGGCATAGGCCCTGACTGGGAATCCAACCAGCAATTCTTTGATTCACAGGCTAGCACTTGACCACTGAGCCACACCAGTCAGGGCACAATCATTTTTGTCTAAATGAAAGACTTCTGACTAAAACACTTCAAAATTTGACACTATATCCAGCAAAACAACCATTTCCTGTTCTAATACTTCCTACTTACCTCAACTCCATTAGTCTTTAAAGCATAGTCCGACCAACTTAATCACCTACTCAAAAAATTATGCATGATTTTCTGCTCACAGAATACTGTACTTGAAAAATAATTAAATTTTTTAAAAATATAAATAAATAAAATTCAAATCAGCCTATAATTCATGATTTTTCTCAACATAAGGCCCCAGGTATATTCACTACCCATATCTCATTTCCAGAACACATCACAACTTGCTATTCATTCGAATGAGCCCCATGCTTTATAATTGCTGGGCCTTTGCTCACGCTTTGCTGGTCTATGTACAAAATTCTTTCCTTCCCCAACTGCTTAGCAAAATTCTATTAATTTTTATCTTAAAAGCAACTTCTATGACAAATTATTTCTTATTTTAAAATAAAAACTAAATTGTATTCTTTCTAAATTCTTTGGAAAATTGTTTATAAAACTCATCTGACACTTTTACACTCATAATCTTATTTTTGTTTTGGTATAATCAAAGAGAAAAGAATTTATACCCAAGCTCCTACTCTCTTACTCTAGAAGAAATTTATATTTAGCAAAGTAACTCTAAGTGTAGTATCTAGTAAAGATGAGAAATTAGATTAAAAATGATTTAGCTAAATTCAAAGTCTGAGCTCTTGTGATAGTGCAGTAGGTAACATTTTTTTTCTCAGGCCATGTCCTATTTTAGGTATTGTTCTCTACTTTTAAAAACACTTCTCTCCCACTTTGAGCTCTTTATCTTCCCGTCTCTGAGACCTGGTTTTGCTCCCATGGTACTGTATACTCCTTCTCAGTTTCTTTTTCCGGATTTCTGCCTCTTCCCAATCCCTAATGTCCTCAATTTTAACTCTTTCTTCTTTATTTGTACTCACTGTCATGGTTTTAAACATTAAGTATATGCTTGTGACTTCACGATTTATATATCTAACTCCAATTCCACAGCTGAGCTATAGAAAAAATATTCAACCACCTGCTCAGAACCTCCATTTGGATGTCTAATTTAAAGTTAAAATATTCAAGGGGGATCTTCTATTTTTCTCCCCCATCAAAGTACATTCTTATACCTCCTTTTTTCCCATATCATCAAATAGTACACCACCTACCCAGTAGTTCAAACCAAAAACCAGCAGTGAGTGATTTTTGATTCCACCCTTCTGCGTGTGACTATCAAAATGTGTCACAATTTCTTACCTCCTGCATTCTTGCTTTGTTCATTGAAGCCACCAAAATATGTTGTCTAGAACTTGTCAAGTTTTCATAATTAGTTCCTCTTCCTCTAATACTGCCCCAGGACTGGATAGCTGCCCTTTTCCCCTGCAGGTCCACTCACCGCCATTCTCCACCCTGCTCTGTGTTGAAACTCTATAGTGACTTTCTAGTTCATTTAGACTAAGATCCAATTTTTTTTATTTTTTAGATTTGTATTTATTTATTTTTAGAGAGAGAGGAAGAGAAGGAGAAAGAGAAGGAAACATCAATGTGTGGTTACCTCTCACACGTCCCCTACTGGGGAACTGGCCTGCAACCCAGGTATGTGCCCTGACTGGGAATTGAACTGGTGACCCTTTGGTTGACGGGCCCGAGCTCAATCCACTGAGCTACACCAGCCAGGGCTAAGATCCAAATTCTTAACCATGACTCAAGGTTCTCAGGAGCTGACCCTGTGCATACTTCCAGATAGTCTCAGACCATATAAATTGATCATTAAAAGGTATTTTAATGAAGGCATCTATGATTATTACAGTCAAGCATTAAAGTTTTACATATATTTACTGCATTTGCTTTCCTAGTTATAGACTATTCAGGTTGCTGCTTGTCCTTGGAAGATCTGCAGAACAATTGACTATACCATTCAAGTTAATAGATGAAAAGCAAAAATGAGGCAGGTGACTTAAGACACATAGTAACCAAATGTACTATGTGAACTTGGCTGGCTTCCTAAGTTGAAACTACTGCCATCACCTATAAAGGACATTTTGAGAATGACTGAGGACTTTTTAGTACAATTAGTATGTTGCTTAATGCTATTGAATGAATTGTAGATTTTCCTAGGTAGTGAAGATATGGTTTTGTAGAATAATATCCTTGCTTTTGTAAAAAGCATGCTGAAGTGTTTACAAGTGAGGGGATGTGATGCTCCAGTCTGCTACTGTGTTTTGACAAAAATGAGAGAAGGGGAGGGGAAGGAGGGGTGAGAAGGACATGCTAACTTTCGAGTCAGTCTTTATTACAGTCAGATCCTAGATCTCTCACTTATTATCTGTATGATCATGTGCAATTTACATAAAATTTCTAGCCTTTGTTCCTCGGAAAAGGAATACTTGCAAGTTCCTTACAGTACTTGTCATGTAAGAAGCACTCTCTAAATGTTACATTATTGTTGCTAACCTAGCAACCTTTAATAGTTTTTATACAAAATATATAAACAAGAGTTTCAGAGGCAGTGATATAAAATTGGTCACTACATGGACTGCTTTAATAATAACTATTAGAAATTGTTTATAAAAATAACATTGCTTACTTATGAAAATAAACATTTCCTATTGTCCGGAGGTCTAATAAAGAGAAGGAACAAGAGATGAGAAGTAGACGTTGTGGAACATGCATGGCCACTTTAACTAAGGATAGAAGGCTCACCATGGGCTCCATTTTTAGCAGCAGATAGGAGCCTGACCTGCTAAAGACCACCCCTTAAAGTGGCAGGAGAAGAGAACATTCCAGGGCTCAATATGTTCCATGAAGAAAATCCAGTCTCTTTCATCACATTGCTATTATTTGTTTAATTTATAATAGTAAACATGCAAAAAAAAAAGACAAACAAGCTTTTGTTAGAATGATTTAAATTAGTGGCTCTTAAGCTAGATTAATATTACATTTTCTAATATGTAATAATCTTAGAGAACCTTATATCTTCTATTTAGATTATTTTTATCTGTACAGGAAAACAACTAGGGGCAAACATGTTGAGCTTGATGAATGAATGTTCTTTCATCTCCTCTACAACAGGCAATAACTTATTTCCTAACAAATATACATTGTTACTAAGTTTGGTATTTACTACATTCAAGAGGATAAACTGCTACTGTAGTACCTAGAGTATCATTTTGAATTTGTTGTAAAATGTTAATTGACTTAAACCTTACCGTATCTTTGACCATGGTTTGCTCATTTTTCCCCACTGGATCCAGTGAAGCAAATGTGATCTCGTGAGCTGCAGGAGAGAAAAAAGTGGGCTGGGTTTCCCCTGAATCTCCTCAGTTTGCTTTTCCTGTTGGTGTAGATCCAGACTCAGCACAGAATAATCACATTTATTCAATCTGACAACATTCACTTTTCAGCATGTTAATATTTCTGAAATTAACTAACATGTCATGTCAAATAAACTTGCTAACCACTTTTATTTTTCCCCCGAAAGACTCGTATTAAATAAAACATCATGCGATTGATGTTTTCTTAGTATCAAGGAACTAAGGATTATAACTTTGGGTTTCTAGTTAAATATTCTTTTTCTAGAAGACACAGTAAACATGGGAGATGTACTTGCTTTCTATCTGAAAGAATGTATCGGCTCTCATCTTTTAGCCAGAGACACCAGGTACCACTCTAAATAACCTCTCTGTTGTTTTGTGCCCCAGGGTGCTGTTGGTTGTTGCCTCATGGACCTAATGAGACCTGATGACTGAATAAAAGCAGCTAACTTGACACCAGCCATCAGTCACTATGGTGCCCAGGTTATGATGATTTGTACATAAATTTTTTACACTGAAAAGTGACCAACTGTATCTGCTTTTTTGTTCCATTTGAAGGGAGAGCTCTGTGGAAACACTTGGCATGTAGTGAAAGAAAAGGCAATAAGCGAAGAACGTGGTGCAAAGAGGAGAGTGGAGAGAGAAACGAGACGTAAGTTAAAACAGGGCCAGAAAAGAGCCGCACCTGCCAGTTAGAACAGCAGAAGCCTGCTCCGAGGAGGCCCTGCTAGTCGGATGCTGGGTCGCTAGTCTGCCGTTGGAATACCAGAGTGACATGTGTCCTGAATGACATTCCAATTTTCTGCAATTCCCAACTAGTTAGTGACTGTGCAAATGTTCTGAATGATGCTCCTGTTTCTCATGAAACCCTCACAAAAAAATCTTCCTTCACTTTATGATTTATCTCTAAACTAAGGTCCTGTTACTGAGCTGTCTAGTTATTGTGCTAGAGGAAAAAAACTTTGAGTAAATAGTATTATTAACATATATAATCCAATTAAGTTAAGGCGGGAAATACCAGTGTGTGCCCAAAAGTTTTTGTTCAGTCTCCAAACACCTAAACAAAGAGTTCTCTTATGGTGACGTATTCTGACCAGTGCACACAACAGGACACTGGCCTGACTCCATCAACCTTTTTTTTTCCATATCATTGCAGCCTGTAACTGACAATCAGAATTACAAAGTTTTGATTTTCTCCTAGGCTATGAAAGCTGATGCCGCAGTGTGAAAATTTCCGGTTGGATTACTAAACAGGGAAAAAGTAGAAGTTAAGTATCTCTCCATTGACTCATTCGTGTTCTGAAAGAAAATAAAGCCATTCTAGGAATTTGGAGTAGAAAAAATTAAGCATGTTCCCCAGTTTCATAGCAGTCGGTACGGCTGGAAGAGTGATGCTGAAGAGGGCCGCCACTGGCGTTCGGTGCTGTTGGAAGGGCAGGGGCTGCAGGGAAAATGCCATCGAAGGCTCCATCTGCTCACAGCACCAAAAGGAGGGGGAGGACACCTGAAGGTCCTGGACAACCTCTGCATCTGCCACCTGCCAAGACCCACATGTCTGCCCAAAGCTCTCACCAAAAACAATAGTTATTCTCTCTTCAGTGTCCCTAACCCTCTGTGAGTTCCTGTGATGGTTGCAGACAAACCTACATTGTGCTGGCAAAGGATCCTGGGAGAGATGGCTCCCGGATTTCTTCCTGGAAACCCAGGGGAGGATGTAAAAGGAAATGGGAAGATACTGAATTAACAATAAACAATCCTGCACAGCTTCTAAGGAGCTTCCAGATTTCAGAGCTTAATAGGCCTTACAGGGCTTCTCAGAGGTAGATAAATGTTCCTGAGACCTCCTCATCAGTGGTCTTGAGCCTTCAGAAAAGCTAATCGCAGGTTTAGAGGAAAATGCCTTTTCTTTTTCCTTTCAGGTAGAGGAGAAAAGTAAGTGCTTTTTCCCCAACTGCTCCCCTCCACCATATTCACTGAAGAGGTATTTGTACAGGTTGAGGTAGCTGGATAAACATCTCGGAGGCTGATAAAATGTTAGCCAAGCAGCTGAATCAGTCAGCTGATGCTGGGCCTGTCATTTGAGCTGAAGAAAGGCAATTTAGAAAATTTATTTTTTAAATGCATGTCTGGCCCTCTTCATTAACCCTGAACTTTGGGGTGTATGTGCTTGCTTCCCACAACAATTCCGAAGGCAGAAATTTGGTTGGAACAGTGAGCAACAGAACAGAGACTGAGAAGAAAGGTAATAAGAAAAACTGTACACCAGCCCTTGGTGTGGCAAAGACGAATACGCTTCCCAGCGGTTCAAATGGGGGTTATTGAAGTCTGTCAAGCTGTGAGGCATCATGAAACAAGTTTGCATTGGAGGGTAGTGCATAGGTAAGGCGATACCTGTAGTACAAAGTAATGGATAGATCACTGGGAATAGAAACTGGGTTTCAAAATGTCAGGCAGAGAATGCTCTGTACAAATCAAGGATACATGACCCAAGAGAAAATCGCAGGTGATCACTGAAGACTGCTCCACGTACAGAGGACCAGTGGTGAGTAGATATATCATGTTACCTTTTCCTTCCCATCCCTGCCCCTTAGCCTCACTATACTGAAGAAAGACAGGAAACACAGAGGGCAGAGGGAGAGACAGACTGAGGAAGAGAAGTAGAGTTAAATATACACCTTTCCCCCTTTCCCCTCATGGGTCTCTTAGCCTCACGTCAGACCTAAGTTGAGAGCAGGTGGTGATGATGGAGTTGAACTGAATGTGAAATTTGAACTTAGTTTAAAAATACTAACCTAATCAACAAAAATGAACAAGCAAGCAAAGTATAGCCAAAGACATTGAAATTGAGAACAAGCTAACAGTGATCAGGGGGGAGAGGGGAGGGGATAATGGGGGAAAAGGGTGAAGGGTCTGCAGGAACAGTTATGAAGGACACATGGACAGTAACAAGGAGGGGTGGAAATGGGGGAGGGAGGTGGGGAGGGCTGGGGTGATGGGGAGGGGTGGAGGGAAAAGGCAGAAAACTGTACTTGAACAACAATAAAAATGTTTAAAAATAGAGTTGTAAAAACTTTAAAAGCTTTTAAAAATGAAATAAAGAGCCTTTTTACTCAGCTCTTGAGATGCTTGCTGATCTCCTGATCAGACTGTTTTCCCTGTCAATATATAAATAAATAAAAATAAATACTGGATATTTCATATTTAAACTGCATCTAAGTTATAAAAATGAAAGTATTCCCATAACTAAAAGGAGGTTGAAACAATAAAATATGATCAAGAAGTAATTAAAGGGACAGTGGGAGATAAATTAGAGAGCATATTTGAAAGCAGTCCTTGAAAAAAGAAAAACGGCTCTTGTGTACTCCCCACTGTGCTCCATGCCTTCAATATTCTCTTTATGTCAACATTGCAAAAGTAGCTACTCTCGGTCTTTCAAACATTTCTCTTACTTCTTCATAACTCCCAATTTATCATTTGTCAATGCTTACTGAGGTAAAATTTACACATAAGAGATTTCCCGTTTCAAGTGAATTTTGGCAATTGTGTACAATCATGTCACCACCACCATAGTGAAGCCATAGAACATTCCCAACACCAGGAAAATGCTCCTTGTGTATCGTCGCAATTTGGTGCCTCCCCTGCCCTAGTTCCACATTATCTTACCTATGTCTTGTCATCTTTTCTAGAAGGTCGTGTACATGGAATTATAAAATGTATTTTATGTTTGACCATTTTTATTTAGCAAAATATTTCTCAGATTCATTTATGTTGTTGCATGTATCAGTCTCTTGCAAATTTTAATTGTTGAGTATACATATATTACAACTTATTTATTCACTCACCGATTAGTAAACACCTGAGTTCTTTCCATGGTGATGAATCTGGTTGCTAGTGTATGTTCTTATTTTTGTGTTTATAATTAACTCATTTACCTGTCACTACTGTTTTTACTCACTTATTTCAGAAATCACCTACTTCTAGAAACATAAACAAATAATCACACAAAATTACCCCCTTATATGTCTTGAGGTAATATTTTGTATGTTCCTTTTTTCTAGGCTTTTTAAGATGTAAGAATTGCTTAACCTACTGACACAGCAGAGTGGCTCTTCATTGTTGTGATTGCAATATCACATTCATTACTATGAAGTCTTTTAGCTATTTAGAATTTACTCTTGAGATTAAATGACCTCAACATACAAAGTTATGTGTTTGTTGATTATGTTCCAGTTAAAGGTGAGGTTATATGGTATTTGTCCCTCATGGCCTGGCTTATTTCAGGAGAAAATGCAGACAGCTGTAATTGAACAACAATAAAGTAATTTTAAAAAGTTAAAAAAATAAAACATCAAAGCTGTGTGTTTTCAGTGATTCATTTATATTCAATATTTCAAGTGTGTGATGGGAACAGGGCATCGTAGAGTTTGTAAGCATCGAAACCTTGTGGGATTCAGGAAGGCTCTCAAAGTTTAGGACTGGGCATTGTAATTTTGCTAAAGTATGCTCTGGCTGACGTGATGGACCCAGATAGAAAAGAAGATATCCCTAACTTCCTTTGAAAAAAATGTTTTCACCTGCTTACCCCATTTTTAGTACTTCCACATATATCATCTTAAATTTTCTTAACAAAGCTGCAAAATATAGACAGCAAATTCATTTTTAAACAGGCAAAAACATATGAGTAAAGTACATGGAATGAAGTAGCTAATGAATGCCATAACTTTCTCTCTTGCCGGATTTCTGCATTTACTAAGAATAATAAATGTTAAAAACAGGCAAATAGAGATCTACAGGGCACATTTATTAGCTATTATGGATAATTTGAACACATAGTTTAAGGATTGTTATCTAGATGGATTTGCTAATAGAACAAGCCTGAAATAGACATATCTACCCTCAAAAAACACAATCCTTTTCTTGTAAGTGTGGAGTTTTTACTGCTAAGTTTACCAAAAGGTCTAGAGCAGGTCAAAGCTCAGATTTTTTTTGAGCTCCCAAAGAGAAAGCAGCAGGAAATAGTCTAAGCTACACCAGTCAGATCATTCTCCCCTGGAGATGTACAAGTAAGGAGGCAGAGAACCACAAAGAGAGTTAATTTCTACAAAAATATTGAAGCAAGAGAAAAGTAGGTTCCCCACCTCAAATTCTGCAGGTTTATATTTTTTTAAATTTTCAAGTCTATGGTTAACCAAAAGTTCTACCATCACTCTTTAGGGAAGAAACTGGCAGTTTGTTAGTGCAATCTGTGACTATTTCATCAGACCTTTCTTATAAAACCAACTACTGTTTCTGTGTGTATACTCTTGAGCCCACTGTTGAATAAGTTTGATTTGGCTGCTGGAAGCCTTAGAAATAGGTCAAAAGAGTATTTTTTAAAAAGTTAACTATAAGGCTCCTGTACTCTAGACTGAACTTTTATCCCCTAATCTATTTCCCATCTCAAATTAAGTCTATCTGTGTTGTTCACCACATTTTGCGAGGTCTATTTATTTACTATTTTACCGAATATGAGTGGGGAGCAAGTGGCAGGCACTGTTAGAGCACAAAGAATCAAAGGGTAAACATAAAATATCATCTCTGCTTTCATGAAATGTATATATTATAGGAGAAAAATAAAATACACCTATAATGACATAAATGTATGATATGTTAGGTTATGATTAGTGGAACCAAAGTGGGGGGCAAAAGAGAAGGTGAGAAAGATTTCTCTGAGAAAGCAACATTTGAGCAGAGACTGGAAGGAAGGGAGGGAGAGTACCTGTGGGTGTCTAGGAAGAGTTCATTCAAGATGCAGGAAACAGAAAGTATACATGTCAAAGAGTGAAGGGATGGACTGCATAACAAGAAAGAGATGAGGCTGAAAAGGTGGAGAGGTGGCAGGTCGCATGAAGCCTTGTAGGCCACAGTGAGGAATTTGGCTGTTGCTTGGAATGAAGGTAAAATGGAAAGCAATTGGAAGATTTGAGTGTGTAAATGGCATAGTAAGACTTAAATTTTAAATAAGTCATACCTGATCTGGTGTGAAAAACAGAAGAGAATGAGGCAAGTGTAGAAACAGAAGCTATTAGATATGGTGGCTCTTATCAAAGAAGTAGTATAGGTGGTGCGAAGTGGTGAAATTTCTGGATGTATTTTCAAAATAAGTAAACAAAATAACTATAATAGATTTCAATGGGGGATAAAAGGAGAAGAACTAAGAAGTGTTGGCCTAAGCAATGAGGAAAATTGGATTTCCTGTTACTATGGTGGAGGTTACCACATGAAAAGCAGATTGGGCGAGTGAGCTGGTAGAGTGGAAATTGTTTTTTGTTTTTTTTTTTATTTTTGTTTTCCCTTTGGATGTAAACTCATTTTCAGATATGTGGTATTTGACATATCCATTACAGCCAAGCAAATATTTTGAATAGATAGTAGTTAGATACATAAGACTGGAGTTCAGTGGAGAAATAGTGGAACTCGTCAGAGGTGTCATTGAAAGGTATGAGCATAGGTGAGATCATATAAATGATAAATGGTGACAGAGAAAATAGTAGGGCCTGTCAAAGAGCCCTGGGACACTATCACTAAGAAAGTAAACTGAAAAGTAAACTGAACTTAGAAATCAACAGTTAGAAAGAATAAGTCACTTCCACATCTGGTTCATGTTTCATGTTTCCCAACCCTAAGAATCAGCTGAGAATTGATAGAACTAACAAATTACACTGTAAGACATATTGAAAGAAAAATATCTGAGAGAGTTGTGGAATGTTGCTCAAGCATAAACAACTGATAGACTACTTAACACTGACCCATAGTTAACACCAAAAATCCACAGAATCTGGAGCAAAGTCTTCAACATTAAAATCACTACAAGATTAGCATCAGGCCAGTGCACAGACTCTCTGAAAGCAAATAGATCCCAAAGAAGAAAAGGCAGAGTAGCCACTTTCTCCCAAACTCATCAGTTAAAACATTTGTCATCATTCTTCAGTGAAGTGGTTGCAAATCACTTGATTCTTAACCATTGTAAGACGTCACAATGTTTGGGAACATTTTGGGTTCACAGGCAGGTAGATGTACTACTGATGGGTACAGGCCAGGGCTGCTGTTAAACATCCAGTAAAGCAGAAGACAGCCCCCCTCCGCCAACAAAAGGTACTTTATCTGGCTCTAAATGTCACCAGTGTCATGGCTGAAAAACTTTTGCTCTTATAAAAATGTTTAGTGGTAATTATATAGAGTTAATTTACAGTTGTATTTTTAACTTACAAATATATTATGTTGAGATTTCAATTTGTTCATCTTGCTATCCTATTCAGCATTGTTTTCATTTTTTTATTGTGGTAAAATATGCTTACCATAAAATTTATCACTTTAGCCATTTTTAGGTGTACAGTTCAATGGCATTAAGTTCATTCACATTGCTGTTATATGAGTCCATGTACATGAGGTTTCCTAAGAAATCAAGTTCAAAGTAAGCAGTGTTTTGAATAATAATTTATTTCAGAAAATACAAGAGGAGTCATTTCACATAGAGGGGATATAATAAACAGAATTACAACACTTCCAGAGAGCTAAAAACACAGACAGAGGAAAAAATAGACATCACCCATTTAAAATAACTATAGCAAGAAGCTATGAAGTTTAAGGCTGGGGTAGCAGACAGCAAGAGGAAACTTAGAAGCTTAGAGGAAAGGATCTCATGAAGCTGGTGTTCAGGCTTCTCAGGAGGGGGTGCCATGTAGCCACTGCTGGGACTTGTGGAGAAACTCAGATACTGAGGATGCTACAAGAAGCTGGAGGCTGAACCAACTGCTGCTGTTGTTGTGACCCTGACACATACAGGAAAACCAAGAAAGCAGGATCAGGGATAACTTTTGATCTTTCTTTCATCCATTCCTGATAATTTTTTAGTGCCTCCTATAGGCAGAATCTAAAAAAGATGGTGCCTTTCTGAGGAAGTAATTACTAGCTTCCAAACTACAGCATCACAGAGAAGATTATTGAAAAATTGGTCATGGAGCTGAAGAATAAAAGTTGTAGAATAGCACAATACTTACAAACCACTGCTGTTAACTAGTTCATAACATACATCCCAGTATGCACTTACCATGTATTGTTTTATCTATTAGTTTACTTACCCTCTCTCACGGGTTGTACCCAGCTAGTTGCCACCACCAACTTTGTTGAGAATGTTGCTCTAATATAGAGCTAGCTACTAGATCACAGGAGTCGTGAATATTTATTTTACTGAATAGTCCCAGATTAATCTTCAGATTGTTTGAACCTCTCTCAAATCACATTATCCATTCATAAAACTGAATATTCATATTAGCATCCTTTTTATAGAATTAGTTTGATGATTTTATTTGATATCTCAGCAGAACCTCTGAAAAAATTAGGAGAACAATTATTTGACTCTTATTGGAATGTGAAATTGATTGATCTTACAACCTTCTCTGTGTCCAAACTTTTTCCCCCAAGTGCCTCACTTTCTTTCTTACCTAGCAAATATTCCATGTACCTCAGTATAGCACTCCATTGGATGCACTTAACCCATTATCCTTGCATTGTATTTGTCTACCAGGTTAAACCCAGCTCTTGTCTACTGTATGTCTGCACCCAGACAGCTGAACAGAATGGAGAAAACACACATCCATGTTTCCTGGCCTTGCTTCACATTTTGGTCAGTAACTAAAAAAGATGCTAACACAGGACATGAAGAGTAAATTCACAGAACAAAAAAATTTAATTGCTAATAATATAGTAAATTGGACAATCTACTCGTGACTAAGACAAGCACATTAAAATTGCAAGGTACTACTGTTCTGAAATTGTCTATATATGATCATGTTTATCGATAGCTGGTGTGGTAAATAAGCACACTCCAACCCTTCTGACTCAATCAGTTGGCAACACTGATCTACTGTGTTCTTTTTATATACAGACACATTTCTAGGCATTGAGGAAACAGCAAGGACCAAAAGAGAAGACATTTCTGACTCAAGAAGTTAGTATTTTAGAAGGGAAGCAAATGAGAAACAATATAATGTCAGTTATGAATAAAATAAATAAATCAGAGTCGAATATAGGTAGCTGTTGTTGGACCAACATTTTCTCATAAGATGGTCAGGGCATACCTTTGTGAAACAGAAGCTTAAAAGAAGTGTTAGCAGGCCCATAAGCAAGTTCCCAGTGCATTTGCACATTTCTGCTCCTACTAATTGGATTGTATGCTTAATGAGTTCAGTTATGTTTGTACCCAACTTGTTTAAGTGTTTGTACCCAACATGGTTAAGTGAGTGGCATTTGTCGTAGTCATTATGTAATTTATTAAATAGGACCTCAAAACACATCGTGTGTGTATGTGTCAATGTACCTGCTTCCAGAAATAAGGTAGAAATGAGAACCAAAATAAAAAAGCAGTATGTCAAATTAAGTGAGGGCAAGAATGAAACTTCAGGGGATAATGAATTTTGACTTCTACTGCTTGGCCTAAAAAACAAATAAGCAAGCAAAATATAACCAGAGTCATAAAAATAAAGAACAAAGTGACAGTAATCAGAGGGGAAGCAAGGAGGGGATAATGGGGAAAAGGGGAAGGATCATCAAGGACACATGGACAAAGCCAGATGAGGCAGGGTCAAGGGCAGGAGGTGGGAATGGGTGGAGGGGAGGGATGGAGACAGTTGTACTTGAACAACATTAAAAAAATAAATTAAAAAAAGAATTTTGAATTTTCCACTCAGATTGCTTCAGAATATTTTAAATTTTCACTTCATTTAAAAGAAATCAAATTTGGCAATGATAATCATTGCTTTTGTAAATGTGGTTTGGGTGGAAAAAATGAATTGGTAAAAAAGACCTTAGTTGCACTCAAAAGGTTGGCAAATAAATATATGCATCTATATTTTAAATTAAGATACAGAGTTTCAAATGGTTATGTACTTATTTATGATTTTCCTCTTCAGTTGACTTATTACAGTAAACATTCTCAACCCAAAGTTCCCCATTTATTATTTTTCTGTTATTTATTTCTGCAACTCAACTTCTTCCATTTACACTTCTGAAAAATTCCCCAACCTTTTATAATTGCTCTAATGAAACATTTATCTGCTAATTACTTAGAAAAACAAACAACAACAAGCTATTTCCAGTTCTAAACTCTCTCTTAAGCTTCATCACTTCATTTCTGCATGACATATCACTCATCAAAAAGTGGCATTCATTTAGTCCTTCAAAAATATTATTGAATACCTACTATATACCATAAACGGTGCCTCTTGGCTTCTTCTGATACATTCTCCGCTCTAGCACCAGGACTGCCTCTCCAAAGGTACTTCTGGGCATGCCTCACTCCCATTTCACCCGTCCAGGACTCCCATGGATGAAGATATACCTCATTCCTGATCATGCTTATACTGATACATTTTCTTTCTTACGATTAATTATAGCCGTATTGAGAATTAAACCTTGGGACTTTCGTGAAGTAAGCATGTTCTTGAAAGAATGTTCCAAGTAGTTTTTCTCATAACTTCTGCCTCTCAAAAAATAGCAGGACAGTTTCCATTTCCTCTGGATCCAATTACAATGGATACATTGCAAGTACTGATTCAGAAGCATGGCATGCCTTCATAGTTATGTAATTGACTGATTATGTGATCCATTTAGAGCTATCACCAACTTGGACTTGAGCCTTTATTTCACATGGCTCCCTTCCCTGCAAACAGGATAGCAGCTCCCAGAGGACAGGTATTTGCAGAGAACGCTCAGGCATTCTCTTAGAAATAACTTTCATAGTAAGATGATTAACAATATGTTTCAAGAACTGATACAAACAATTATAAAGTTTTACTTTAACATTGCACTTAAAACTTGCAAAGTTCATACAGTATCCATTATTTACTCATCCTATACATCTTTCATGCCTACCACATGAGTGGTGATTTTCAAAGATGAATAAACTGTAAAGCCCATCATAAATGGGAAGTAAAAGAAATGCAGAGATAAATATTGCTTACTGTTTTCCAATAAGGATAAATTATTATTTCTTATGGTAACACTAATAACCTGAGGGATATATAGTAGGTATGAAAAAAAATTCATTTTTTCATTTATTCATTTAATTTAAAAAGTCCGTGAATTTGTATTTTATACCAGGTACTACAGAGGAACTATGGAAAAATTAGTATAGCAAAAAGCAAAACTAATATACCGGTTCTTGCCTTCAAAGAACTAGCAATCTACTGGTTGATATTGTAATTGAAATAGTCATTTAACTTTGTGAAAAGATGTAACTATGTTAAACATTTTAATGAGGAAACTCATAATACTGTAGGAACATTCAATAATGGGAGCTGATCTCATCAAGATTGACCGGGGAAGGCACCCTTAAGAAAGTAATGATAAAGCTGAGTTCAAAAGAGTGGTTAGGAGTTTACAAGGTAGAGAAAGGGAAGAGTATGCTTCTGGCAGGGGGAACAGATTGCACAAGAGCCCCATGGAGGGGAGCAATACAAAATCTCTAAGGTTTTTGGGCAAACTCTAAGGTAGGAGAGTCTAGTAAGAGTAGAGAAAGCAAGGGAAATGTAGGGCTGGAGCAGGTTTTGAGGAACTGCTGAAGGGTTTTAAGCAGGAGTAGAAGCAGCATGGGGAGTGGGTCTGCACAGAACAGAATGGGGTTGGAAGTGCTCTAGACAAATGTGTTCTGTAAGGATTAAGTGGCTACTGTGTGGAGAGCTAATTGGAAAAGACAACAGTCATTGTGGAGAGACCTTAAGGAAGCTTTTGCAAGGGTCCAGGTATATTTGGTGACGAAGAAAGATTTGATTTTGGGTGGTGGGCACACAACACAATATACTGCTGACCTGTCATAGAATTGTACACTTAGATCCTAGCCCGGTAGCTCAGTTGTTTACAACATCATCCCAATACACCAATGTTGCGAGTAAGATCCATAGTTAGAGCACATACAGGAATCAATAAATGCAATAAATAAATAAGCGGAACAAATCTCTTTATCACTCCCTCTCTCTTCTTCCCCCGCCAAATCAATAAAAAATATACACTTGAAACCTATGTAATCTTATTAACCAATGTCATCCCAATAAATTTAATTTTTAAAGGAAAGAATACAGAGTAAAAATCAACAAGAAAACACAAGAGGTCAATGATGAGGTGATCACAGCATGGTACTGGTACAAAGGAAGAGAAGTTGAAATTAGGAAGATGATTAGGATGTAAAATTATTAAAACTTGTTGGTGGATTAATTACAGATAGTGAGGAAAAAGGTGATGGCTTTTTTTCTGATTTGGTAACATGCATGAATGGCATTACCATTCTCTGAGACAGAATAGAACATGTAAAAAATCGACTTAATTATACGTCTGCCAGACTAGTTTTGTGTGGTTTTTTTTATGTCATATGCTGATATGGTTAAACCTGGATTTTTCAAATATTAACTTAGTCTAACTTAACTGAATCTAATTTTCTTTCTTTTTATTTTATTAATCTATTTTTGAACCAAATTGAATTGACCAGCACATTTGCATGAAAGGCTATCAGGCAAGCAGCCTCTCTGTTGGTGTCTGTGCAGGTCCCAAACCCCATTCATAGTTCGCTGGTTTGAAAAGGTCCAAGTGTAAGGGATCCAGGAGAGGATGCCAGAGCTCTGACTGTTAAACACAGGCTTCTCAAGCAGGACTGACAATGTTTAGAGACAAATTTATGTCTTGGGCTTTTTCAGCCAGGGGTTAAAAGAAAGAGCTGAGGGTCGAATTAATTAATATGTCATCTCTTATTAAGGTAGTTCAAACCTTTCAAATGATGGTGGTTTCAGAAGACATGTTTTGCTTCTTGGGACCCTATATTTGTGTAAGGAGTGACAGGGGCTAAACTGAATGATCCCTACCCTGCTGTTTTTGAAACTGTGGGATCATACATATAATCAATGTTAAAGTTTTTGTAAATGGGCATTACATTTTTTGAAAAACATTTGAAAAATCATTGAAATTTTGATATCAAATCACTCTTATGTTAAAGAGTCTGAATGTAATAATTATTTGAGGCTACTTTCTGATTTGGAAGAAGAATGGATAATATGAATGAAAATGATTTAAAATAACTTGGATGATGATGATGACAATAACACTGATGTTGATAATAACAATAAATGATAATACAAAGTTTACTAAATTCCAATATACTGTACATGGTTTAGGTTATTATTCTCCCTAAGTACCCTTAGGGAAAGATTCTATTATTCCCTTTTACAGGTGAGGAAACTGAGGCACAGAGACCATCGGCTTGCTGTAGTGAGACAGCTAGTGTAGTTAAGCATGGTCTCAAACCTGAATAATCTGATTTTGAAATCTGTAATCATCCTGAATGGTAGGTAACTTTATTTCAGAATCACCAGCCTTCTCTGGTGTTACTACATGTTACAAGTTTTAAATGGAAATGAGCGGGGACAAAATATCCCTTTCCCTGGTATATCTTATTGTGAAAAGCTAGGAAAAAAAGTAAACAGGAACACTACACTAATGCTAGCTTGAGGTGGATTTCCCCTCTCTAGGAAAAAGTTTCTCTGTAACTCACTGTTAGGCAGGGATTCTAGCGCAAATCAGAGTACATGTATTTAAATGCAATAATTGAGAATTTGGAGTCTGGCTTTTTATCTCTGTGGTATCCCATGTGCACTGTGACTTGAAACTCAAAAGCATGCTGAGAGGACTTTTATTTTTTTGAGGGGGAGGAGAACAAAAATTGCAAGTTCTAGAGGATCCTAAATGTAACGTATGATTCCTAAAGGTAGCTCTGGGCGGCTCTTTACACTCCTCACCTTACCCCTTAATTAGCAATCATTTCAGTATTTTTATGTCGTTCCTAGGGAAAGGAGGATGTGAAGTGATGTAGTGGAAGCAGTCTTGCCTCTAGCCCGAGACAGTATGGGTAGCTCAGTTCCACCACTTAGCAGCTACATGACTTGGGCAAGTTACATAACTTGTTATTCTTTGTTAGTCTCATGAGCAAAAGTGATGTTTTAATGGGGACTCCAACATTCAAGTATTGTTTTGTGTGTAAATCATATATATATATATATATATAATTTGTAAATGCATATCTAAATTAATATATATTAGGTTATTTAAATCAACATTTTGTATACATGCATCTCAAGCTCCCTTTTTAAAAGATTTTACTTATTCATTTTTAGAGAGAGGGGAAGAGAAGCAGAGATATATCAATGTATGGTTGCCTCTCATGTGCCCCATACTGGGGACCAGGCCCACAACCCAGGCATATGCCCTGAATGGGAATTGAACTGGCAACACTTTGGTTTGCAGCCTGCATCCAATCCACTGAACTACACCAGCCAGGGTGTATCTCAAGCTCTTAAAGAGACTGATACATAATATTTAAGAGATGTTCGCAATTACTGTTATCTTCTGACCTTAAAGCAATGCATTATTAGTATCTACAAATAAAAACCCAAGACATTATTTATTAATGAATCTTAACTTTTAGAGAGAATGAAAATGTATCTTTTAGATTTCCAGACTTTTAAAGACAGCACTTGTGGTGTCATAAAAACAGTTAAGAGTGATTTAACTTTATTTTATTTTTTAATTAAAAATCACTCAGGGGCTATGTTGACTGCAAACTGAGTAAAGAAAGACCTCTTTCCCGACAGCAGCCCGGAGGCTATTGTTGAGTGGATGTGATCACAGGCTGTGCACTAACTCTCCCACTGCTTTGTGTCAAAGCAAAAGAGTAATTGACATGCTAGTAAACACAGGCTGAAAAATGACCTTGATTTTCACTTTGTCCGCCTCACTCAGCACGATGGCTGATTCATCTATCCTTTACCTGGTTGAATAAAGACTATAAAACACTATTTTAAAACAAAACCAACGATATCCTCATGGGTATATGCTGAGCAAATACCCCTTGTGTGTATATTGTTCTCCTTTAGTGTTCTCATTTCATGTATCGATATGAACAACTAGGATTGCAACTTCTCAGGTTGCTTACTTCCATTCTACATAAAATCCTACGTGTGTGTATGTGTGTATACATATATATGTAAAAACAGCATAAACTCAAAAGTCATTATTGTAGTACACACTGTTACATCTAAAGCAAGATATCAAAATTCTGTGACCTGATACTTCAGTGTTAAAATAATGTTTTTTGTTTGTGTGCTTAATTTGATGACTTAATAATTTGTCTTTTTCCTTCTACTACCAAAACCTAGTATTTGCTGACGCTTTTTTTATTTATATGCCATAAAACAGAATGCTAAGAGGCAACATTATAATGAGATTTATCTAGATATATAAAGCTTAAAATTCATTATATGAGTGTTTTTCTTTACAAATAGTGGACTAGCCAACCACATTTAGCATATCTTTTGGTATTCTTTGACCCCTCTGGCAAATCTTACATCTTTGTGCAGCTCATGGGTTTGTCTGTGAATTACTTGCTTGGGCAGAACCTTTTTTGTCATAGAAGATCCAGTAGAAAATCCATTTTACCAATTATAGATCCTTTTGATATTAAACAATAGTCTCATCATTGCATATGACAGAAAAGTAACAACAATAATTATGCTCTTAATATACCAGTGAATTTGAGCCCTAGAGTAGTTAAAATTTTTCAGTTAAATAATTATCTTGGCATCTATTTGCCAACTTTACTATAATTTTAAAAATTTTGCATGAATAGTAAAAATAAATCAATAAAAACATTAAGTTAATATTTTTAATTGGTCTAAATAATCACATTTAAAAGAGCATTTGAGTGGATAGTTATTAGGCATAGACTGATATCATTCACAGAAAGTTAAGACATCTTTTAAACCAAGAGTCGCCCATTTAAGAAGTAGAGGGCTCAGATGTAAACAGCAAGAAAGTGGAGGCAACAGGCCTTTCTAATGGTAAGTTGAACACTAGGGCAAGTTAGGAGAGTCCATGTCCCGTCTGAAGGGGCAACTTCTAATTAATTGTATTCAAACAGAAATGCCTGCTTAGCGTGGTCATCTTCTCTAATTTTTAATTAAACAAGAATTTTATTGTGTGAAATCAATTACATTGAAATTGGCAATTAATTAAAAAATT
This sequence comes from Artibeus jamaicensis, assembly GCF_021234435.1. NCBI lineage: Eukaryota > Metazoa > Chordata > Mammalia > Chiroptera > Phyllostomidae > Artibeus > Artibeus jamaicensis. Next base: position 34,503,304 of record NW_026522030.1, on the reverse strand, counting down.
AAATGTGAATTCTTAAAAATAAAAAAAATATGAATATCTATGGACGTGATCAAGTTGGTTGACAGCTATTTATCCTTTTTAGAATAACACGTTGATATTATGTATAAGGTTACCAATGACCAAATTGATTCAGTAGCTTTCCCAAAGTAATTTAGTGATAATACAATAACCCAGGTTATCAAAAATTTGGCAGAGGACCTGAATAAACTTTTCTCCAAAGAAACCATACATATAGGCAATAATCATAGGAAAAGAAGCTCACCATCACTAATCATCAGGAAAACGAATGTTAAAACCACACTGAGATATCACCTATAGTGGTCAGACTAGTTATCATCAATAAATCAGTGAACAAGTGTTGGTGGGGATGTGGAGCAAGGGGAACCTCATGCACTGTGGTGGGAATATGGGCTGGTGCAGCCACTGTGGAAAACAGTATGGAGTTTCCTGAAAAATGTAAAAATAAAATTAACATATGACCCAGAAATTCCACTGTTGGGTATTTTTCCAAAGAAATCCAAAATACTCGTGATAAGATATATAGAACCCTATGTTCATTACAGCATTATTTACAATAGCCAAGATATGAAAGCAACCTAAATGACCATTGAAGACAAATTGATAAAGAAAATACAGTGCCTATATATGATGGAATATTATTCAGTCATAAAATAGAATGAAATCTTGCTATTTTTGTGACATAAGTGAACCTGACAGTATTCTGTTAAGTGAAATAAATCAGAGTAAAACAAGTAACATACAATTTCTCTTATACATAAAGCTAAAAAACAAAATAAAAGTACATATAAAATAGAAACAAACCTGTAGATGCAGAGAAAAAAATCTGATGGTCACCAGATAGAAGAATTGGAGGATAAGTGAAAAAGGTGAAAGGGATTAAGAAGTACAAATTGCCAGTTATAAAAATAGTCACGGTTATGTGAAGTACAGCATAGGCAATACAATCATTAATATTCTAATAACAATTATTTATGGCATCAGATGGATATGAGACTAATCAGTATGATCAATTCATAAGGTATATAAATGTCTAATCATTGTACATCTGAAACTAATATAATAATATTGTATGTCAACTGTAACAAAATAACAAATTTAAAAAGATTCTGTCGTTCTAATGACCTTATTTTGTATTCAAAGATGTTGTATGTTTCTCTATTGGTCTTCAAGGGCACATGAAATACATTGCTCCATTCCTTCTTTTGGTTATAATTTAATGCAAAATGCACTTGTGCTAACAGAGTACTTACTAATTCACCTGGCATATGGGGACAAATACCATTCTATAGCTTCTGGAATATTAAGGTAATGAGTCATCTTACCTCCTGAAACTGTAATTTGGTGATCTGGATTAAAGCTGATGAAAACCTGCATGCCATTATACAATACACCCATCAAGAAAACTGTTTGATATTTTCAAACACAAGAACACTTTTAGCGTGGAATTAAATTTTTGTTAAGTTATTATTCCAAAACAGGCACGTAAGGTAAGCTGTTACCAAAGTGTTTAAATCTTGTCTGGACCCCAAGGAGGAAGCCACTGAGGCATGTTTAGTCTTCTGTCTCCACGGTTGCACCTCGTTCTGCTACAGGCCAAACTGAAAACTGACACTCTTGAGATCATTTCTTGTTTTTCTGTCTCACACCAGGCATTTAGAAAAAGAGCACTTTTCTTACCCTGTTCCTAGCACACATGAGAAGAGACTTGTGTGGCTGTGTTTGCATTTGGTTGGAGACTAAGGGCCTCACCTGTAAAATGAGAGTGTCAGATAAACTGTTGCATGGTCTCCATGGCCTCTGATTGTTCCAGAATAACTTCCTCTTTCACCCACAGTAAGTGCTTAAAAAAACTTACTCTCATTTGCTCCCTGGATTACTTACATTAATTTATTATAAGTACACCTTTCTTTTACTTTTAACACTAAGCTCAGTTATGGCCAATGACTATGTCCTAGGAATATTTGTTTTGCTTTCTTAAGCCTAGATATAGTACTTGAATGCAGTATGTCCCCAGTGGCTTGAAGACCACAAGGGATAAAGTTACTCTAAAATATTAAATATCGAAATAATGAGCAAACTGGAGCTCAGAATTTTACTTCAATACTATGTATGACTAAGATGTAAAGCCTAATGATTTCTAAGATAAAGATAGAAGCTTAATTTTCTTTAATGTTCTGGGTTTATGTACATGTTGAAAAGCATAAATCTGTTGTTAGATTTTGACCTCTAGTTTAAAATGGACTGGAGAGCTTCTTACACTTGAACTTAAAACATAGTTATGTGTATTACTTTACAAAATCAAGGTAGAAAGATGAAGCATCATTGTTACAAATAAAGTCATGAAATTTTACATGACCTATGAATAGAACTAGAAAACTTAGTGAAGATTCAAGATGATTCCTTTTATTTGAAGTGCTTGCTAGTATCCACAGAAATCTTTAGGTGGCATTTTATTAAATTCAGTGAAATAGAAATCTAATTTTTACATATTATTAAAAAGTTTAATTCAAATTTATTTACAATACACTTTCAAGGACAATGACATAATTATCCAGAGTTCATAGATCTTTGGATGACCTAACAATTCTATATCTGACTTTATATTATTGAAAAAACTCATGTGAACAGAGACTTGTATTGTATAAGGATGTTACATAGAGTATAATTATCTTTAGTAATGTTAAATTCTCATAAATTGGTAAATATATAAATAAAATTTAGTACATGTAAAATGAAATGGTATAGGAAATATAAGCAATAATTTAACCTATATGAATAAGAGATTTCAAAATATAATATAGAGTTAAATAAGATACGGGATGATAGATGATAGTTTAAACTATTTATGACATGTAAATAATAAAGCAATTATAAAATTATGATTAATATATGTTATATATCAATATATAATATATTATTTACATATATGATTATATTATTTTATAATACTATGTGTTGTATATTGTTATAAATATATAACATTTTATATTATTATAAACATATAGTATATTTATAATAATATATACTATATATAAACTAATATATATACTATAAATATATATAGTATATTTATAATAATATTTACATATATAAACTACATGTAAAATATGTATGTATATAATACTTAAAATGGATTAGAAGGAATTAAATTACACTCATGCTAAGAATTCTTTGAAAGAGGGGAGGAGATTTGGATTTAGGGTGGGAATAAAAGGGGACTTCTGATATATTTAGATTTAAGTAACTATGTACCTACTTTAAAAAACTAAAAATAAGTATAAAATTTATTCTCAGTCATGAGGGTATATGTTTGTAATATTTTTCTTTTGTACCTTTGTAATTTGAAAAAATGGGTTTTCAGAAATTTTAGAGTAGTGCTATTAATCCTATGCAAATTATTTATTTTTCTGTTTAGAATTTTTTGTAAGATATTATTTATAAACAGTGAAAGGACAGCAAAGTCACAGTTATTAACAACCACACCTAAAACAAAAGTGAACTTAGTGTACAGCTAGATCAGGAGTGGAGCCACAGAAATGGAGATCACATGGAGGGTTAGCAACAGGGGAGTGGGAGGAGGAAAGAGGGGGAGAAGGGACAGAGAATAAGTAGCATAGACAATGGGCAGAAAATAGACAGGGAGAGGGCAAGAGCAGTGTGGGAAATGTAGAAGCTAAAGAACTTATGACACATGGACATGAACAAAAGGGGGGAAACAGGGGGGGAAAGGGGTGTGTAGGGTGGAGGGGAATGAAGGGGGAAAATGGGACAACTGTAATGGCATAATCAATAAAACATATTTTTTTAAAGATTTTATTTATTTACTTTTAAAGGAGGGAAAGGGAAGGTGAAAGAGAGAAATAACAATGTGCAGTTTCCTCTTGCATGCCCTATGCTGGGGACCTGGCCCACAACCCGGGCATGTGCCCTGACTAGGAATCAAACCTGAGACCCTTTGGTTCACAGTCCAGCACTCAATCCACTGAGCCACACCAGCCAGGGCTGTTTAGATTTTTTTAAAAAAACCACTAACACTAAAAAGAAGCAACCACAGGCTAGTCACATTTTGAATGTATGGCCATGAAAACATCTTCATAACAACCCATGTCCAGATGAACTTCTCTAATGTCATGGTTCGGCTTACTTCAGTAGAGGTAATAGACTTAAATACGGTAATGCTTTTCCTACAACTTGATAGATTCCCAAATATCCTTAAGAAATAAAGAATTTCAATGTCAAGAACAGTTGTCTAAGTGGCATCACAGATAGGAGGCCTAAGCCCTCATTCATACTATCCTTTTATCCCCTTACTCTGGGAAATGGGATCGGTCACCAATGATCTCTAAAATGGGACTTCCAAACTTGTATAATTCTGCTGTCCTGTAAGACTCAGTAATGCCTGTGATAGATCCCATTGACATCCAGGTTTAGGGTCTTCCCTATATTACAAGTGATTGCTAACATTTCGCATGCTGTTTATTCAGTTCTTAAAATATTCCTAAAATTTAGGTACTGTTTTCTTCTTTATTGCAATAATGAACCAGGGCTCACAGAGGTAAAGTTAGATTAGAATACAGATTTTGTCTAAAGACCAAGCATATTTGTTATATAGGAAAGTGTTTTCAGTGCTCACATCAAACAAACTAACAAAAAAAAAACTCATCACCAGAATTCACAGTGATTTAAATGTTACAGTATAATTGTTACCCTTTTGTCCCTTATGATGTAACTGCCTAGGAAACAAGGGTGACAAAGTATAAAGCAGTGTTCACTAAAGGGGCACAGGAAAGTTAGTGTTTTTAAAAAATAATCTCTTTAGGTGAAATTAATAGATCCACCCTCAACTCTACCCTGTTGAGAATCTGATTTAGAGAGAGAAAGGTTAGAGGCATGGCTCTTTAAACACTTTGTCATCATCTAGTGACTCTGTAAATAGGCAAAGGACAAGGTGACTGAGCAAATGCAAGGCCTCCCACTTCTCTGAAAGCTGATAGCTCTTTTGCATACTTTTATCCAAGCCAAGGGAGCTGTTGTGTCTTAAGTATTGTCTGCTTGGGCACCAAACCTCACACATACCTATTCCTCCTGTTGAGTATAATTGAACCTCATTTGGTGAGGAAACAGTTCAGGAAACCTTCTGGGACTCATCTCCACAATTAACTTCCAAGATAACTCTACATGGAGAAAGGTAAAATTATGGTAAGAGAATGGGGTCAGTTAAAGTAGTTGGTTTTTGGAGCAGATAAAGTATTTAAAGAAGCAAAATAAAACCTAGAAATATAGAAGTAATTTGACTATATCTTTGAAAGGGACATTTTGGAAAGTTTTGAATTTAATGTCAACATAAATTTCTTATAAACATATTATAAAACTTTAGCTATGTTCATTTTAACTAATGGTATAAAAAGATATACATGTTTGTTTTAGCAATTTACATATTCACTTAAAAAAGAAAATTAAATAGACCTGTATTGTAAACTGTTTGTGCTTGTTAAATTACGTACTGAGTTACCCAATTCTATATTTTTAAGGTTTCTTTCTTATTTTAATGAAAATATGAGTTATATTAACAGTATCTGTTTACCAACGACTAATCCAGCACTCAAAACACACATCTTAGCTAGTTACCAATCCAATTAAGTCTGAATCTCTGGATCTAGAACCCAGACAGCTGGTATTTAGAAATCATACCAGGTCCAGTCACTTCTCATATGCAGCTAACAATGAGAACCACTGATGTAGTATTTATCATCGCACTGACCATCTGAAGCTTGACACCTTGCTCAAGTTTACAGCGCTGATATTCTCTCCACAAGCATCTCTGAACACCTGAATATGTTTTATCTCAAATATAAGGGAGAAGATCAGCTAAACCCTTCTGAGAGCACTTAACTATATCTGCTGCACTAAAAGTGAATTTAAGAAAAGATGGATTAATCCCAAAGAAGAGATCATATATATTTTTAATCTTTTTTAATAGACTATTTTACTATTAAAATATTTTAACACATTGTCTAATGAGGCAACATTTCACAACTAAAGTCAAGAAGTACTTTTTTACATAAGACATTGCCACCTCCCATTATTTCTGTTTGGTTGTTAACAGATGCATTAAGCCTGTCTTTCAAATGCACCATTTCAAGTGACCTTCCAGTACTACATGAGATGTAGCACCTATTAACTTTTCAAAAATGAGTCTCATCTTATTCCATAAGATATAGAGCTACACATGAAATATATTTTTACATTTGTACTATTCCTAGATTATCATTTATAATTTACTATTTTTGTAGTATTATCCTAAACACCTCTGGTGACAAATATGACATCAATTTTATATTTTTACAATTATTATTTTAAAGTTTGTCAAAATATTTTCAAAAGGTGGATAATTGACATGCTGATATCATACTAATGGATGTGCATATGGCGCACACACAAACATAGATTGATTAAATAAGGTTCAGTGATGGAAACAGTTGTTAATGGGTAGATAAAGTAGTCATAATTCTGAAGCAGAGAGAAGGCACACAGGAACATCATAACATACCCTAAAACATTAGTAAGTTTGAGAGAATTGAATAACCGTTTGTTGCATATGTATTGCCTTTTGTGATTTCTACCATTTTTATGACCTCAATTCTTGTGTAGTTAAATATTTTAGTATGTTTCTTTCAGTTAGCAATAATCACACCTTGGATAAACCTCATTGGCTACGATACTGCCACTGTGCAAAGTTTAAAGCATGTTTCTTAACCGTTATCAAGAATTACACTGATGCCTTCTGTTTTACTTGTCTCTTTTTCTTGTTGATGACAAGATCGAAATATCATTTCAATTAATTCATTATAAATTAAGAAAACTGTGCTTGAACAATTAAAATCAAAAAATTTTTAAGTTATTTAAAACAGATGACCAAAACTCAATGAAATCTTTCCCTGTTATTCTGAGGTTTGTCTCTATTTACATGATGACAAACACCTGAAAACTAATCTAAAGTGGTTTATTCTTATTATTATTATTTATACATAGTTGAGCATAATTATGAAAGAAGCTTTGACATTTCTGTCTACAGAAGGAAAAATACAACTGTGGCTTGGAAAATATTGTCATTTTCTGAGTTCTTCAAATAAAATTTCTAGCTAAATGCATGCATGTCATTTGAAAGCTCTTTTTACTCAAATACCTTCAGTTTTTATTTGGTTTGGTTCAGCACTCAGTGGCAATACAATTAGAAACTAAAAAATGAGATTTGTTAAGTTTTGAGCATTCTGCTTTATTTTTGTCACAAAATTGTATTGCTGATATAGATTTCTCTACTAAATGTAAGGAATTCCATAGATGACAAAAAACATGGTCTCTAACCCATCCAAGGTGGGTTATACATTATATATATCACCAGCTTAGAAATATTTTTTCCAACCAAGGAAGTTAAAGGTCACTTCCGAAACTACTTTTTATTTAACTTTCACGATTCCTTGACAGTACATTGTTGAAAACCCTTTTTAATTTGCTTTTCTAATATGTCTACATATAACTATTTTAATTGCAAGTAGGCCAATTCACCTATGAAAATACATTTTATATAAGCCCTGCATTTCCCCTGATGCTCTTATACTAAATGGAAGATAGATTATACTGGGGAGTCATCGGTGAAACATTCACAAATGCAGTTACTTGTCATTCAAGCACTGCAGACCTGACATTGATCCCTAAATGATCACTAATTTTTTAATGGTATCTTTACCTCAGGAGATAATGAGTTAAAAATAAAATTTATCAAGAGATGGAGACAAAAATGTTTTGAATCCAAATTTACCAGTAGTGATGAATTATTCTCTAGCTTAGAAATGCAAACAAGGTTTTTAAGTAGAACAGGAGGGCATCTTTGATGGCATTTTGAAAGATATATATCCATATCACGTAATCTACAAATTTTACTTTCTGATGGCGATTTTTTTTTTAGTCTTCCTGATTCCTACTTTAAACTGGTTTCTAGCTCTTCAAGCCTAGAAATGTCTTCATCCACTTTCTAGAGTAAGGTACCCTATTTGCTAGGTTCAATTTCTCCCTCCCATTTGCTTCAAATAATTATTTAAAAAATGAAAAGACAGTTATGCATGAACAATGAAAGTGTAGGTTAAACCAACACTTGTGATCAATCTATCTGTTCATCCTAGGTACAGCAGCAAAATATTATTTGAAAAAGAAAATAAAAGTGTCTTTTCACATTTATCTGAAACTTCATTATTTGTCTCTGTCCTCACATAACACTAGTTCTTCCATCTGTGCACTAGATCCCATCCTCTCTTGCAAAAACACCCTCCCTTCGTTCTGCAACCCCTTCAACAAGCCACATCCCCTCTACATTTTGCAGAACACTTCTGTAGCAAAAATCCATTTTTAAAATTTCCTCCTTTATGAAATATCTTGTCAGTCCTACAAGTACATGAAAACCACTCTTACTTGACATCCATATTGCCAAATCTAAGGGAGATCTATCCATCTCTCTTAGTCTTTTTTTTATATTGTATTTTTTCCATCACCATTGAACCATCCTATACAACCCCCAACACTCATCACACTGTTGTACATGTCTATGAGTCATTTTTTTGCTCAATCCCTCTACTCCATAACACTACCCTCCCATAGTTTTCATCCTGCTCTCAATTTATGAGTCTTTATTTTGCTTGTTTGTTCAATTTGTTCCTTAGATTCTACATATGAGTGAAATGCCATTTGTCTTTCTGTGACTGGCTTATTTTGCTTAGCAAAAAGTTCTCCAGGTCCACCCATGTTGTCTCAAAGGGTAAAATTTTCTTCTTTTTTATGGATGAACAGTACTCCATTGTGTAAATGCCACATAATTGTTTTATATATTCATCTACTGATGAATATTTGGGCTGCTTCCATATCTTGGTGATTGTAAATAACACTGCAATGAACATAGGGATGCTTAGGTTCTTTCAAATTAGTGTTTTGGATTCCTTCACATATATTCCCAGAAGTGGGATTGTTTAGTCAAAAGGTTGATCTGTTTTAAATTTTTCGAATTATCTCCATAGTGCTTTCCACACTCACTGTACCAGTCTGCATCCCCACCCTGGGTACATTAATGATGTTGAACGACATTAATGATGTTGAACATCTTTGCATATGTTTATTGGCCATTTGTCCTCTTTGGAGAAGTGTCTCTTTAGGTCCTTTGCCCACTGCTTAATTGGATTGCTTGATTTTTAGTGTCAAGTTTTGTAAGTTCTTTATAAATTTGGATATTAACCCCTTATCAGATATATCTATCAGCAAATATGTTCTCCCATTCTGTGGGTTGTCTTTTTATTTTGTTGGTAATTTCCTTTGCTGTTCAGAACCTTTTTAGTTTGATGTAATCTCATCTGTTTATTTTTCTTTTGTTTCCCTTGTCTGGAAAGATATATTTGATAAAAAATATCTGCAAGAAATTTTCATGATTTTGCAGCCTATGCCCTAGCATTTTTATGGTTTGGAGTCTAACAATTAAGTCTTTGATCCATTTTGAATTTTTTCTTGTGTGTGATGTAAGAAGGTGGTCTACTTTCATTTTTCTGCATGTATCTGTTCAATTTTCCCAGCACCATTTACTGAATAAACTATCTTTAGCCCATTGTATATGTCTGCTTCCTCCGTTGAATATTAATTGCCTATAAAAGTGTGCATTTATTTCTGAGCTCTCTTCTGTTCCACTGATCTATGCATCTCTTTTATACCAGTACCAGACTGTTTTGATTACTATGGCCTTATGGTATTGTTCAATATTAGGTGGCATGATTCCTGCAACTTTGTTCTTTCCCACGATCGCTGTTGCTATGGGGGCCTCTTGTAGTTCCATATAAATTTTTGAAATATTTGTTCTAGTTTTGAGAATACATCATTGGAATCTTAACAAAAATTGTATTAAATCTATAGATTGCTTTGTATAGCATAGACATTTTAATTATGTAAATACTTCTTATCCATTAATACTGCATAAGTTTTACTTATTTCTATCTTCTTCAATTTCTTTCTTCAGTATCTTATAATTTTCTTAGTACAAGTCTTCTACATCTCTGGTTAGATTTATACCTAGGTATTTTATACATTTTGAAGCAATTGTGAATGGTATTATTTTCTTAATTTCCCTTTCTGCTAGTTTGTTATTGGCATATAGAAATGCAACTCATTTCTGAATAGTAATTTTGTATTCTACTATTTTGCTAAATTCATTTTATCATTTCCTGTAGTTTCTTCATGTAATATTTTGGGTTCTCTATGCATGGTATCATATCATCTGCAAATAAAGATGGTTTTACTTCTTCCTTTCCAATTTGGGTGTACCTTATTTTTTCTTGTCTAATTGCTGTGGCTAAGACTTCCAGTATTATGTTGAATAAGATAGGTGAAAGCGGCCACCTGTCTTGATCCTGTACTTAAGAGGAACACTTGTCGTTTTTGCCTGTTGAGTATGATGCTGGCAGTGGGTTTGTCATATATGGCCTTTATTATGTTTAGGTATGTTTACTCTATTCCCACTTTGTTAAGAATTTTTATCATAAATGGGTGCTGAATTTTATCAAATGCTTCTTTTTCATATGTGATAGGATCATGTGGTTATTATCCTTCACTTTGTTTATGTGGTGAATCACACTTATTGATTTGTGAATTCCAGGAATACATCCCACTTGGTCATGATGTATGATCTTTTTGATGTATTGCTATATTCAGTTTGCTAATATTTTGTTGAGGATTTTAGCATCTATGTTCATCAGAGATATTGGCTTGTGATTTTATTTCTTTCTGGTGTCTTTATTTGGTTTTAGAATTAAGATAATGCTGGCCTCATGAAATAAGTTTGGGAACTTACCTTCCTCTTCAGTTTTTTGAAGGAGAAGTGTTAGTTCTCTGTTTGGTAAAATTCACCTGTGAAGCCATCTGGTCAAAGACTTTTGTTGTTGAAAAATTTTGGTTACTCATTCAATTTCACTAAGTATAATTTGTCTTATTAAGATTCTTTGATTCTTTCTGTTTAGCTTTGGAATATCTTATATTTCTGGGAATTTATTTATTTTGTCCAGGTTGTGTAATTTGTTGGCATAATGTCTTATAATTATATTTCTATTATAATCATAATTATATAGCAATAATATATTATGTAATTAATATACTATTATAGTTCTAATAATCTTAAATTATAAGTGCACCTATTATATATTAATTGTAAATAATAAATAATATTATAATCAATTCTATAATTCCACGCATCAATAAATATAATGATATATTAATAAACATATTAATAATCGTGTCTATTAATATTAATTATTAATATTAATATAATAGTATTATTAATATATGCTATTTGTTTGTATATTATTTTATATGTTATAATTATAATTATATTTTATTAATCTGTTCATAATATTTGCTTACAATCTCTTGTATGTTTTTGGTGTCAGTTGTTTCTCCTCATTCATTTCTGATTTTATTTATCTGGCTCCTTGCTCTATTTTTCATGAAGAGTCTGGTTAAAAATTTCTTTTTTAAGAATATGTTATTGATTATGCTATTACAGTTGTCCCATTTTATCTCCCCTTTGTCCCCCTCTGCCCAGCACCTTCTAATCCCCCAGCAACCCCTCCCACCTTAGTTCATGTCCATGGGTCGTACATATAAGTTCTTTGGCATCTCCACTTCCTATACTATTCTTAACCTCCCCCTGTCTATTTTGCTCCTACCAATTATGCTTCTTTTTCCCTGTACCTTTTCCCCCCACTTTATCTCCTCCTCCTCCCCCTGCTAACCCTCCATGTGATCCCCATTTCTGTGAATCTCTTCCCATTGTAGTTGTTGATAAGTTTTTGTTTTTGTTTTTTAGGTTCAGTTGTTGATGAATGATTCTTCTTTAATTCCTTGGTTGTTATACTTCCATGCAGTTTGATTTTCTGGCAGTTTGGGCTTTTTTGTTTGTTTGTTTTGCTTTGTTTTAAAATTGTTTGTTATCCTTCTTTTGGTTGTACAAGAAAGTGAAATATATCCAACTATGCCTCTATTTTGGCTAGAGTCTGGTTAAAGATTTGTCAATCTTGTTTCTTTTCCAAGTACCAACTCTTGGATTCATTGATCTTTTGTACCATTTTTTAAGTTTCTATTTTGTTTATTTCTGTTCTACTCTTTATTATTTCCTTCCTTATACTCACTTAAGGCTTGGTTTATTGTTCTTTTTCATGTTTCTTTAAATGTAAAATGAGACCGTTATTTGAGCTTTTTTTTCTTCAAATATACCTGTAATGCTATGAATTTCCCTTGAGGATTGCTTTAGCTATATCCCACAGTTTTTGGATTGTGTCCTCATTTTCATTTGTTTCAAAGTATCTTGTGATTTCTTCCTTGACCTTGTCATTGACCCATTCATTGTTTAACAACATCTTATTTAGCTTCAATGTCTGTGTTTTCCAACATTCTTCTTGTGTTTGATTTCTAGTTTCATAGCATTGTGGTTGAAGAAGATGTCTGATACAATTTCAGTATTCTTAAATTTATTGAGACTTGTTTTGTGTCCTAATATGTGGTCTATTCTAGAAAATATTCCATGTGCACTTGAAAAACTATGTATACTCTGCTGCTTTGGAATGAAATGCTCTGAAGATATCAACCAAATCCATTTAAGTGTTGTCTAAGGCTGCTGTCTTCCTGTTGATTTATAGCTTGAAAGATATATCCATTGAAGTCAATGGGATGTTAAAATCTCCAGCTGTGAAGGTATATCTGTCAATCTTTCCCTTTATGTGCTTCAAGATTTGCTTTATACCTTTAGGTATACCTATGTTGTGTGCAGAAATGTTTACCAGGGTTATATCCTGTTGTTGGAATTTATTCTTTGCATTACATAGAATGCTTCTTTTTCTGTTTCTACAGCCTTGGTTTTAAAGTCTATTTTGTCAGAAATAAGTATTGCTATCCTCCCTTTTTTCCTCTCCATTCACATTAAGTATCTTTTTTCAACTCTTTACTTTTAGTCTGTGTGTATCTTTAGCTTTGAGGTGGGTCTCTTGAAGATGGCATATTTATGAGTCTTGTTTTCTTATTCATTGAGCTTATGTCTTTCGGTTGGACCATTTAATCCATTTACATTTAAGGTGATTATTGATAAACACATATTTATTGCATTTTATTTTTAAACCTTCTTCTTCTTCTTTTCTTCTTCTGCATTTTTCAAGCCCTTTAACATTTATTGCATGTTAACAAATTCCTTTAGCTTTTTCTTGTCTAGGAAAGTATTTCTCTGCTAATTTAAAATGATCCTTCCTGGGTAAAGTAGCCTTGGTTGTAGGTCTCTGCTTTTTGATACCTTGAATACTTCATACCACTTTCTTCTGGAATAAATTGTTTCTGTTGAGAACGGATAGCAATCTATTTGGAGCTGCCTTGTAGGTAACTACCTGCTTTTCTCTTATGGCTTTTTAGGACTCTCCTCTTGTCTTTAAGCTTTGCTCTCTTAATTATGATGTGTCTTGCTATAGGTCTCTTTGCGTGTGTCTTGTTTGGAACTATCTGTACTTCCTGGACTTATATCTCTTTGAGTTTTTCCTATCCCTATTATTTGAATGAGGTGTCAAGAGAGCAAAGAGATGCGCTGGCTGGTGTAGCTCAGTGGATTGAGCGCAGGCCTGTGAAGCAAAGGGTTGCTGGTTTGATTCCCAGTCAGGGCACATGCCTGGGTTGCAGGCCAGTTCCCCAGTAGGGGACACATGAGAGGCAACCACACATTGATGTTTCTCTCCCATTCTTTCTCCTTCCCATACCCTGTCTCTAAAAATAAATAAATAAATAAATTTTTAAAGAGCAAAGAGATGAACATATTTTCAATCTTCCATGAAAAATTAGAAGCTACTTTGCTAATTTAAGATGTGCCCAAGCTTCTTTCACCCTAAAGCAAAACAAACCAACATGAAAAATGAAAACCTCACAAGACATTACACCATCTCATGGTACTTCCCCTTTGTCTCCCTTTTTTATAGCAATGGTTCTCAACTGGCAACAGTTCTGTTATTAAGTAATGTCTGGAAATCTTTTTCTTGTCATTACTAAAGTGGCTGAGTTTGAGTTTGGTGAGTAGAAACAAGGGATGCACTAAACATCCTATAATGCATAGAAAAGCTGACTTCCCTCTCTCCAGCAACAACTATCTGATCCAAAACGGGAATATTGCCAGGGTTGAGAAATAGTGCTTTAGAGCCACTCTTCTCAAAGAATAGGATTCACTTCACCTTCTGTTCAGCTTACAAGCCTGAGCTATCTGGATTTTCCCTTTCCCTCTGTCCTTCTTCAATCAGTTTGGTTTTGCTAGTAAGGGCTTGCTAGTAGAAAAGTTGGAACAGGCAGAGTATCTCTGGCCCTACCAGCTGGTGCTAAAAATATATAATATAAATATAATAAAAAATCAACTGATTAGTCTCCCCAAATTGCATCATATAACAAAAGCACCATCAATTCTACCAGGATCTCATAGTCCAAAAGGAAACAAGGCAAAGTATGCATGATTGGCTTTTACAATTGATAAAAACCTACCTCACTATTTAGGAGGCACTTAAGTTGTAAAAGTTAATTTTCACCTAATTTCATCCAGAAAAATCACAAAGGTTAAATCTCCAGGAGGAGGAGAAATAGGTAATCTGATGTAATTCTCCTTTGTCATGTGAAGGATGGAAGAACATCCTGTGAAGACACTTTGGTCAATCCTATATGTCTAGGAACTGTGATATTTACTTAATATTAGTTAAACAATTTTCCCTTAACATTTTTTTAGTTACTTCTCAGTTGTCATCTTATAGGTCCCCCAATATTGGACTTCATATGACCCCTGTTATAAACTGAATTGTGCCCCTTCCTCCAAATTCATATGTAAACACCTTAATCCCCAAAGTGCCTGTGTTTGGAGATTGGGCCTATAAAGAGGCATTAGATATTAAGGTTAAATGAAGACATAAGATGGGGTCCTAACCCATTGGACCAGTATACTTTTAAGAAGATGAAAGACACTAGGGATGCATTCACACAGAGAAAACACCAGATGAGGCCACAGAGAGGATGGCCATCTGTGAGCCATGTAGAGAGACCTCAGGAGAAAACAAACCTGTTGACACCTTAATCTTGGATGTTTGGCCTCCAACACTTTCAGAAGTAGGTTTCTGTTGTTTTTGGTATAGAAGCTATAGCAGACTAAGGCAAACCCTAGATCACAGCGGCTTGGGAAACAATTAGATCGTCATATACCATTGTGTTCTTTATTTTAAAAGATAATGAAAATCCTTTATCATGCATTATTTATATCTGTGTTTTAAAAACAGCTTGATATGTCACAAGTAATAGGAAAATATGATCAAATAATCTATAAAGTTTTAGTAACTCTATTTTACTAGGTGGAAATGAGAAAATTGCTTTTAAAAACAAAACATTTAAATAAGTAATTGTTAAAAGGTGGGAAGGCACACAATAAAACACAGCCAAATATTTTAAATGAAAATACAGAAATATTGTTCCTAATGAGACCAAAGTTCAATATAATCATTTAAGTTTTTTCCTATTACATTTTTGATTTTTTGAACATATTTTAAAACTGCATTCTCCTCTTAGATGGTCTCAGTGTAGTCCATTTACTAAGGTTTCCTAATTCAAAGTTTCAAAGGTCAATAATTTTCAGTATTGCCACCTCAGAGCTTGTTTTTAGGGTTTTAGAGTTATCAACACTATTTAACTCAGTATTTTTCTTTGAAAAATTGTAGTCATTTTCATCCATTATTAAATTTTAAATAGCATTGCACAAACATATGTGGAGTGCTTTCTAGCCATTCAACCAATTCATTTGTGCTTAATAATTCTGGTCAACATATTCTATTACATTCCAAAGTCTATGAGGCTGCAATTTGCCTTCGCCAAAATGTCTTACAGGTTGTCTAGATATTTACCATTGACTTTCTGTTGTTTTATAAATAACCAAGTATTTTTTCATTAAATTCAATAAGATGAAAGTGTTTATGCTTGAGTTAACATTTCATATTTTAATGCATTAGCTCTTTCCAGATACATCTGGCAATTTGGGTTTGTATCAGGCTTCCTAGTCCACTGTAATTCCAGTGCAAGTTTCCTGGCAGTGCTTGACTTTTCCTCTATAAAAACAATTTTAGATGAGCATTGCCATTGCTAAGTCCTTACCAAAGCAGTCAGGTAGAGTCCATTTCAGATATGTCTCTAATATGATCAAATAATCTGCCTTGTGAAAAGTCAATTACAGAGGCCCCAGAGATACTCTTATCCTTGTGAGGACATGTGGGGCCAAACTAATGAAATTTTTATGTTTAGTCTGTTCTCATAACTGGTTATATAACCCACTATAAATTAATTGGACTAAGTCCCTAAATCCAAGCCTGTTATGTCTCTTTGTGGCCTCCTAGAGCAAAAAAAAAAAAATAGTAAAATATGTTTTTTTTAACTTTAAAGACCATTTCTTTCTGCTCCCTCTGGAATATTGCTCTATCAATACTCTTTCTTTAAAATCATTTTCCACTTTATTGCTCTTTTTTATATTAGCCTGTTCAAATTGCCCACACTATTTAAAAACAATCCTCCCTAAGCTTTATCTTTCATGTCCAGATATTTTTCTTTACGCCTCTCAACACAGATAAGCTTCTATAATATCATTTTCAGTATATTCTTCCCATTAATGCTTGGTTTTGCTTTCCCTCTGACTAAAGAATAATGTACATACTGAAATGTTAAGTGTGTTTTCACAAATGCATACAATTGTGTCACCCACACCCCTATCAGATTATAGAACAAATGGTTCCCCAGAAAATTCTCTTGTATCTCTTTGCAGTTACTCCTCACCACCCAAGAAGCAAACACTATCCTTATTTCTATGACCATCATTTGTTTTGCCTATTGTAAAATTTCACATAAATGGAATCACAAAATAGCTATTTTTGTGTCTGGTTATTTTCACTTGGTGTAATGTTTTGAGATTTCACTAAGTGGGGATATCTATCAGTACTTTGTTCCCTTTTATCACCAAGCACTGCACCATTGTAGAAATACCCCAAGGTTTGCCCATTATACTTGACAGTACCTGTTTTCAGATTTAGCTATTATGAATAAAATAACTATGAGCATGAGTGATCATGGCTTTTTTTGTAAAAATATGTTTTTATTCTTGGAAAAAATACATAGGATTGAAAATACTGGGTCATAGGGTAGAAGTGTATGTTAAGCATTCTAAAAATCTTCTTAATGTACTTAGCATTAACTTTTATATTTTTATAATCCACAACCTATTTCCATTGAAATATATTAGACTGCACATTTACAAAAAGCAAAAACACTATCCAGGATATCTTAAAATGGCTTCCCCTATATTTTTATTAGTGTTAAGATTACTTATGATCTCCAATTGTCATATTTAATGGAACATTTAAAGAATCCATCTTGGATATGAGGGAGATCTGCCTGCAACATCTGTCACCCCATTGATCGCTAGGATTGATTTAAAAACAAGCAGAGAAAAGCAGGTAGTTACCTAGAAGGAGTACCAATTCAATAGTCATCTGATTACTCAACAGAAATAGTTCAGGCCAGCAGGGAGTGGCATGAAATATTCAAGGTGATGAAAAGCAAGGACCTACAAACAAGATTAATCCATCTAGCAAGGCTATTATTTAAAATCATAGGAGAAATAAGGAGCCCCTGAGTAAAAAAAAGCTAAAGGAGTTTGTTAATACCAAACTAGTACTGCAACAAATGTTAAAGGACTTTCTTTAAGAACAAGAAGAAGAAAAAGAGAAAGAAAAATAACAGAGAAAAAGAGTCTAACAATAAAATGGCACTACATGTGTATCTATCAATAATCACCTTAAATTAAATAGTTTAAATGTTCCACCCAAAAGACAGAGGGTGGCTGCATATATAAGAAATCAAGATTCATATATAAGTAGCCTTCAAAAGACATATCTCAGATTGAAAGACAAACACAGACTAAAAAAAGTAAAGGCTTGGAAAAAGATATTTCATGCAAATAAAAAATAAGAAAAGCTGGGTAGCAGTACTTTAAAATAGACTTTAAAACCAAGGCTATAATAAGATACAAAGAAAGATACTACTAATGATAAAGGGAACAATCCAACAAGAAGATGTAACTCTACCAAACCTTTATGCACCCAACGTAGTAACATGTAAATATGTAAAGCAAACCTTGAAGGATATAAAGGGAGAGATCAAAAGATACATAATCATAGCTGGGGATTTTTTAACACCCCATTGACTTCAATGGATAGATTGTTCATGTAGAAAATCAACAAGAAGAGGACTCCTGCCAAGATGGAGGCGTAGATGGAAACACTTTGCTTCCTCGCACAACCAAATCTAAAAACAATAAAGTTTTAACAACAATAAATGCAACCAAACCACAGGAAATCAAACAATATGGAGTCCGAAAACAACGGACCACCCAGCTAAACCAGTGAGGGGGCAAAGCCAGCAGCGGAGCAGGTCGGGCAAGAAAGATCCCCGGACCCAGGCAGCATGCAGGCAGCTGAGGGCACGGATCCCAGGTGCGGGGTAGTTACAGGTGGACCCTGGGAGGCTGGCTGTCTGCAGTTGCGCATTTGCGTGTCGATAAACCAGTAAAGAGACCAGCATTGAGACAGACCGAGCAGGCCCTGGCGCAGGGAGGCAGGCTCGCATATTTGCACTCAGATAAACAGGCACGGCAAGTGGTGAGGCGGACCAGGTGAGCAGAGAGGACCACCATTGCTCCCTCTCTGACCCTGCCCCTACATACAGCATCACAAACCAGTGACCTGGGTGGCCCCGCCCTGGTGAACACCTAGGGCGCCTCTCCTCATATGTAACAGGCACAAACAGATCAAAACATGGCTCAAGAACAACTCAGAGCCCCAGAGCCAATAAATCTAAGCAATGAAGAAATAGCTAAACTTTCAGATGCACAGTTCAAAACACTGGTGATCAGGATGCTCACAGAACTGGTTGATTTTAGTCACAAATTAGAGGAACATATGAAGGCTATACTAATTGAAATGAATGGAAATGCACAGGAAACCAATAGTAATGGAAAGGAAACTGGGACTCAAATCAAGGGAGCAGTTCGGAAGGAAGGAAAAAATGACCAAACAGAAAAGGGTGAAGAAGCAAGAATTCATAAAAATGAGGAGAGTCTTAGGAACCTTCAGGACATCTTTAAATGCTCCGACATCTGAATTATAGGAGTACCAGAAGGGGAAGAGGAACAGCCAGGAGTGGAAACCTTATTTGAACAAATAATAAAAAAGAACTTCCCTATTCTGGCAAAGGAAATAGACTTCCAGGAAATCCAGGAAGCTCAGAGAGTCCCAAAGAAGTTGGACCCAAGAAGCAACACATCAAAGCACATCATCATTACATTAGCCACGATTAAAATGAAGGAGAGAGTCC
The DNA here is from genome assembly GCF_021234435.1 of Artibeus jamaicensis. NCBI lineage: Eukaryota > Metazoa > Chordata > Mammalia > Chiroptera > Phyllostomidae > Artibeus > Artibeus jamaicensis. The sequence goes on along the minus strand of NW_026522030.1, from coordinate 34,483,789 downwards.
CAGAAGCAGCAAGAGCTAAGGGGAAAGTCACCTACAAAGGAGTTCCCATCAGACTCTCAGCAGATTTCTCAAAAGAGACCTTACAGCCAAGAAGGGGCTGGAAAGAAGTATTCCAAGTCATGAAAACCAAAGATCTACAACCAAGATTACTCTATTTGGCAAAGCTTTCATTTAGAATGGAAGGACAGATAAAGTGCTCCTCAGATAAGATCAAATTCAAGAAGTTCATCATCACCAAGCCCTTATTATATGAAATGTTAAAGGGACTTACCTAAGAAAAAGAAGATAAAAAAGATGAACAGTGAAAGGACAGCAAACTCACAGCTATTAACAACCACACCTAAAACAAAAGCAAATTAAGAGGACAGCTAGATCAGGAGTGAACCATAGAAATGAAGATCACGTGGAGGGTTAGCAACAGGGGAGTGGGAGGAGGAGAAGGGGGGAGAAGGTACAGAAAATAAGTAGCATAGACAGTAGATAGAAAATAGATAGGGGGAAGGTAAGAATAGTATGGGAAATATAGAATCTAAAGAACTTGAGACACGTGTTCATGAACTAAAGGGGGAATGGTGGGGGAGGGGTGTGCAGGGTGGAGGGGAATGAAGGGGAGGGGAAATAGAACAAATGTAATGGCATAATCAATAAAATAAAAATATTAAAAAAGAAAATCAACAAGAAGACAATAGCCTTAAATAATATACTATATCAAGTGGATTTAATTGATACCTTCAGAGGATTTCACTCCAAAGCAGCAAACATACATATTTTCAAGTGTACATGGAATGTTTTCTCAGATAGACCACATGTCAGGACATGAAAAAATTCACAATAAATTTAAGAAAATTGAAATTATATCCAGCATCTTCTCTGACCACAATGCTATAAAACTATAAATCAATCACAAGAAGAACATTGAAAAACATGCAAAGGCATGGAAACTAAATAGCATGCTATTAAACATTGAATGGGTTATCAATGAGATCAAGAAAATTATCAAAAGATACCTTGAAACAAATGAAAATGATCACACAACAATCCAAAACCTGTGGAACACCTAGAAAGCAATCCTATGAAGGAAATTCAAAGCATTACAAGCCTGTCTCACAAAACAAAAAATAAGCTGAAATGAATTAACTTCACACTGAAAGGAACTTAAAAAAGAACAACAAACAAAGCCCAAAGTGGATATAAGGAAAAATAATAATAAAGATTAGAGTAGAATTAAACAAAATAGTCTTAAAAATAATACAAAAAAAACAATGAACCCAAGAGTTGGGAGAATATAAACAAGATTGACAAACATTTAGCCAGACTCACCAAGAATAAAAAAGAAAGAACCAAAGTAAATAATATCAGAAATGAAAGAGGAGAAATACCAACTAACACCAAAGAAATATAAAGGATTGTAAGAACATATTATGAAAAATTATATGCCAATAAACAGGACAACCTGGATGAAATGAGCATATCCCTAGAATCATACAATCTTCCAAAAATAAATTGGGAAGAATCGGATAATCTGAATAGACAGATTACACCTAGTGGAATTGAAGCAGTAATCAAAAAGTTTTCAAGAAACCAAAGCCCTGGACCAAATGGCTTCACATGAATTTTACCAAACATTCTGAGAACTAACACCTCTCCTTCTCAAACTATTTCATAAAATTCAAGAGGAGGGAAGGCTCCCAAATTCATTTTATGAAGCCAGCATTATCCTAATTCTAAGACCAGATAAGGATATGACAAAGAAATAAAATTACAGGCAATATCCCTGATAAACATTCATGCTAAAATCCTCAACAAAATATTAGCAAACTGAGTACAGCAATACATCAAAAAGATTACACACTGTGACTAAGGTTGATTTATTCCTGGAATGTAAGTTTGGTACAACATTCACAAATCAATAAATGTGATTCACCACATAAACAAAATGAAGGATAAAAAGCACATGATCATATCAATAGATGAAGAAGAAGCATTTGATAAAATCCAGTACCCATTTATAATCAAAAGTCTCAGCAAAGTGGGATACCACCCATTGATAGATGAATGGATAAAACTACTTTGGGACATTTACACCTTGGAATTATTCTTGGCTATATGGATGAACTTGGAGAACATCTTGCTAAATGAAAAAAGTCATTAAGGGAAAGACATATGATTTCACTCATGTGTTGATCTAAGGAACAAATTAAACTAACAAGCGAAACACAGACAGACTCTTAGATGGAGAGCAGACAACAGCTAGTGGGTGGGGGGACATTATGAGGTGGAGGGACTAAACCAAAAGGAAAAAGACTCAGGGACATGAACAACAGTGTGGTGGTTGCTGGGTGGAGAGGGATATAAGGGGACTAAGTGGTAATGGAAAAAATACAGCAAAGAATTAATATTAAAAAAGTCCACCTTTGAACTCCAGCAGCTATTACATAGTCTATCATTCATCCCTTAAAATTTTCTCCTTGCTGAACTTTTGGAACATTTGTTCTTTCCATCTTTAACCTCCTCACATTTTTTTGTGCCTTTTATATATTCCTTTTGAAGCTTGAATTACACAAGCTTATTAGTCTCTCTCTCTCTCTCTCTGTCATCATCATCTTAAAAAACCTCAAGCACAACCCTGGCTCTTATTGCCATCTATACGTATGTGAACGCACTACTCTAATCAGACTCTGTTGTTTCTGAACTAGAGGTGTTTTATTTTTACTATCAATTGCATTTTTATATTGATATAACATGTTTGTTCTACGAAGGGCATCATTTTCATGTTAATATCTGTGCCATAGCCATCAGTGGATTTTTACCTGTAATACATGAAATGTAGTCATTAAAAAAGAGCCAAAATGCTGTTTTTTTGATAATGAGATACGTGGATATATTGTTAGTGACTTTGATGATTCAAAAGTTTGCTTTGTCTTTTATTTGTAATTTCTATGTAATTAAAATAATGCAACTCAAAATTTTATCATTTGTGCATTGGTCAAAGAAAACTTGTAATTCAGTTGAATCTCAAAATGATAATTAGCAAGGTGAGCAAGGGCTTAAGGTAAAAGCAGTAATTGGCTAACCTGGTATTTTAGAGGAACAATTTATCCATGGTCTTAACTTCTTATCCTGAGACTGGCTACTATTAGCTTTTTGGGTGGGAATGGGGATGGGGATGAGGCCATTCTTGTGTTAATAAGCAGAATGATGTATTGAAGCATCAAAAGAAGTTTTAGAAAGGAAGATGCTAAGCTTGTTTGTGTGTGAGTTTGTATGTGTGTGTGTTAAGGCTTGAAATCTTGCAGATTATTTTAGTAATGATCTAATGAATGAATAAACTTGCTCATGCTAGGATGCTATGTTTTTTTTACTCATTTCCCTTTCCCCAGCCAACTGATCAATATTGTATGTGACTTTAAAGTTTTTCATATCCAGTGAGTCAATTTTAACTAAAATCTATTGAATCTTTCTTATACATGTTGGTTCCATCCCTAAATTTGTATATAATAAACACATTATATAGAGAATTCTTTCTCTATAGCATTAAAATACATTCATTACTCTACATCATAAATCTAAGTGCCTTGTTTTGCAGAGTAAATAGATTGTTTGCAGGGTAAACACTTTTTTTTAACACAGTTCTCACTAGGTTACTACTCTATACACCCATTTTTGGCCAACCAATATCAGCAAGCCCCAAACACTGTGTCTTATACTCATAGGAGAACTCATTAAGCTAATTTTGATAGTGACTGTCTCTGTGCTCTCTCTGTTTATTCACCAAACACTCACAGCTTCCATGAGTCCCCTACTGCCATCTATTTTAGCGATGACTGGAGTACTTTCTGCTCCTCAGACACAACATAAACATATCCATTCATGTCACCATGCTTTGCATGTGTTGCTTCCTCTGCCTAATAGCACTTTCTCCTCCCTGTCTCCTTTGTATCCATATTTTCAGCCTTAAAAATTCGAATCAAACATGATCAATTATGTGCATCCTTTTTCTGACTGGCACTTCAATTCTGAACACGTGATGTAAAAACAAAAGTGTTTTACCAGAGTCCTTACTGAGAACAAAATTAAATTTAGCTGAAACTTAATAGACTTTAGAGCATATTCTTCATAATTACTACTATTGAGATAAGTAAATTTAATTACATGTATGAGGCATGTTACGTGAATATATATAAATAGAAAAAGTTTCTAAAAATTGCCTGTCTCCCCAAGGCATGAAGAGAATTTCTGTATGAGAGAGGATTTCTCTAATACTCAAATGTAGACATTTCAAAACTTCAGCCTGGTCTTATAGTTTTAGGGTGCAACCATTAGTAAAGGAGCCATTATCACTTTTATAGGGATAGATGGACAAAGAAATGAAAAAGAGGGACTAATTATGGAATAATGCATAAAATTAATGTCAGTGTAGAAAAGGAAAATATACCAATTATGGTGCAGATAGAAAGATTTCTTTTGTTCCTTATAAAGGCTTTAGACTTGGTTGTAAATATGTTTTAAATACCTGAAAGATAGAAGTGACACATAGCTAATTGGAAGAACACATACATTCATTGTGCAAATGATGGAGAGGAGGTCAAATGGGGGCTTAAGCTCCATCACAAATGCACACCACTGCTCAGATCCATCCGTTGTTGCCACATGGAGTGTGTTGAGATACTCCTCCTAAGGTGAAGGATAAGTTATTGCATCTGGCTTCTCACACAACCCAGGTAAAGACACAATGCCTAGTGGGCCTCTTTGGATTTTGGAGGCAATGTATTCCTCATTTGGGTGTGTTACTCCAGCTCATTTACCAGTGACCTGAAAAGCTGCTATTTTGAGTGAGGCCCAGAAAAGGAGAAGGCTCTGCAAAAGGTCCAAACTGCTGTGCAAGCTGCTTTGCTACTGGGCCATATGATTAGCAGATCCAAGGGTGCTTGAGGTGTCAATGGCAGATGGGGTTGTTGTTTGGAGCTTTGGGAAGGTGCTTATAAGTAAATTACAAAACAGGCCTTTAGGATTTTGGAGAAAAGCCCTAAAATCCTCTGTAGGTAACTACTCCCCATCTGAGAAACATTGGTTGGCCTGCTACTGGACCTTCTCAGAGACTGAATGTCTACCATGGGTTACTAAGTCACCATGTGACCTGAACTGCCCATCATGAACTGGTCATTATCTGACCTATCAAGCTATAAAGATGGGCATGCACAGCAAAAGTTCATCATCAAGTGTTAGTGGTATACATATGGTCAGGCCTAAGTAGGCCCTAAAGGCACAAGTAGGTCACATGGAATTGTCCAAATGCCCATAGTCTGGAGAGTTTCCAAGCCTTGAAAACACTTAAACTCTTGCTATATGGCCTTCTTTCTTCTAGCCTGCACCTCTGCCTAATGGAGAGTTCCCAACATTCAGCTAACAGGAAGACTGAGAAAAGCAGATTGTCATTCCCAATGTGAGCAGGCCTCATACAATCCACTGAAGACCTGAATAAAACAAAAGGTAGGGCAAGGGAGAATTCATTCTCTCTACTTGATTGTTTTAGAGCTTGTTTCTCCTCCATTCAGACTAAAACTTACATCAGTTCTCCTGGTTCATATATATATATGAATGCTTCAGTCTCCATAACCACATGAGCCAATTCCATGCACACAAATGCATGCATACACACACAGATTTTAAGCAGTTTGGCATGCTTTCCTTCCCCACATTTTAAAATCTGCTTGGGCAAACTCTCTCTTAAAGAAAAACTAGTCTTTGATTTAAACATAAATTTCTATTGTCTTTGACATTATACACCATACACACATATAATATATAATTTTATTATATATGTAACATATTATCTTCGGTCACAATCAGGGTTAGGTAATGAAACAAAACAAAAAAATAACCATGAATTTCAAGCACTTTGAGATCTTACTGAGTATAATGAAGAGATAAAGGATTGTACAATGCATAATGTTAATACAAATCTCATAATCCCAATGCTTTAAAAATATTACAATATCTCTTACAACAAATTAACTCAACTTAAAGTGACACTCAAATGTAGATTAAATAATCCACCACCAGTTTCCAAAGCTTGAAAATACTTAAACTTTAACTCTTTACTTCTGGTATTTGTTGGCAAAGTTACTAATTAACAATGTGAGAAAATTTTAATAAATTAGATATATTTTCTGCATCAAAACAATACCATAGCTACCAGTAAGTATACTCAGATTTTCCAAAGACCAGTTTTATAAGAAGATACAACTAGGTGATCTAGCTAAAAGAACTATAGACTATAAAGTGTTTTTCTTTGTCAACAGGTCTTTCATTTCTAAGGGAACATTTTTTCAAATAAAGCAGAATGTACTCTCACATTCCAAGAGTAAAAAAAGTATTCATTTCAAGTCGATGAAAGCGACATTGCCCTCTTTTCAGCACACATAGTGGTCACACCTTGAATACCCATCGTGGGTAATGAGGGAGGCTGTGCCACTGGACCCTACAGAACACCAACTATATTAGGCCACTCTACCAAGTCTGGGCAATGTAGCAGCTTTATCGAACACATAGAAAAAAGCACAGGCAGGCTGCCAAAATGAGGAGACAAAGAAAAATGGCCCAAGTAAAAGAGCAGAAAAAAAATCCAGAGAAAGAACTGAATAAAATGGAAACAGACAATCTATTAGATGCAGAGTTCAAAACACTGGTTATAATGATGCTCAAGGAACTTAGTGAGGACCTCAAAAGCATTTAAAATATCCAGTTAGAAACTAAGGGTACAGTAATTGAAACAAAGAACAATTTACAGGGAACCAACAGTAAAGTGGATAAAGCCAGGCATCAAATTGGTGATTTGGAATATAAGGAATCAAAAAACGACATTCGACAAGAACAGTAAGAAGAAAAAAGAACCCCCCCAAAATGAAGATAGTGTAAGGAACATCTGGGACAACTTCAAGCATTCTAACATTAGCATCATGGGGGTGCTAGAAGGAGAAGAGAGAAGGAAAGATATTGGAAACCTATTTGAAAAAATAATGATGGAAAACTTCCCTAACTGGTAAAGGAAATGGACATACAATCATAGGAAGGGTAGAGATTTCAAAACAACTTGAACCGAAGAGGCCCACACCAAGACACATCACAATTAAAATGCCAAAGATTAAAGACAAAAATAATCTTAAAAGCAGCAAGAAAAAAGCAGTTAGATACCTACAAGGGCACTCCCAAAAGACTGTCAGCTGATTTTGCAAAAGAAGTTTTGCAGGGTAGAAGGGATTGGCAAGAAATATTCAAAGTCATGAAAAGCAGGGACCTATAGCCAAGATTGCTTTACCCAGCCAGCAAAGCTATCATTTAGAATTAAAGGGCAGGTAAAGATCTTCCCAAACAAGAAAAAACTAAAGTGGTTCACCACCACCAAACCAGTATTGTATTTAATGTTAAAAGGTTTTCTTTAAGCTCAAAGATATGAACAATAAAATGGCAATAAATACACATCAATAATTGAATCTAAAAAACAAAATAAACAAACAAGCAGAACAGAAACAGAATCACAGATAGAGAGAACATTTTGATGGTTGCCAGGCAGGTGGGGTGGTTGGGGTGATGGATGCAAAAGGCAAAAGGATTAAGAAGTACAAATTGGTAGTTAGAGAATAGTCATGGGGATGTAAAGTACAGCATAGGGAATACAGTATCCAAAGAACACATATACTTGGTCAATGACATAGGCAGGGACAATGGTGTGGGGATTGCCTGATGGAGTGCAGCAGCTGGGTGGACGCAGGCAAATGGGAAAAAAACCGGGACAATTGTAATAGCACAAATAATTTAATAAATGTAAAAATAAAGTAAATTGGTAAAATGCAACCAAGTTATACATAAGGAAACAAAGTTAAAAATCGGTACCAGTTAAGGTTTTCAATGCACCCAGAAAACATGAAAGAAACCTGGAGTTAAGAAAAGAGCATTGCCCATTCTTGTTTTTCATTTAAATTATTGGTGTCCAGCAATAAAGAAGAAAATAAAAAAATATTAAAATTTAAATTAGTGGGCAACTGCCTTACAAATCTAGTGCTTTTAAAATTGTTTTCCCCGAACCTATCACACACCTCTAGCACCAAATACTAACGGACTCAGTCATTCAGTTACTATCCATTATCCATCCAGCCCTCAAGACATCCAACACTGGCTTAGTAAATATTATGTTTAATTTTCAACATAAAATTTAACTGAAATATGAGAGGCAATTTTTTTTTTAGAACTTGAATAATTATTTAAGGAACGTATGCTAAAAGACCAAGATTGCAACCACATTTTCACGATGAAACTTTGGGCAGGTCCCTATTTCTTCCGTAAGATTCCGTTGCTATCTTAAAGTGCATTAAAGTACCCTGAGCATATAACAAGCTCTGATATTTTAAGTGAGGCTTGCTCAAGTTTAGTGAGCATAGTTAAATTTCTAATTAGATATCTAGTTTCTTCTACAGAGAAAGAGAATGATAATGATAATTTCAACAATAAATTTATGAGTGATTGAAATCTGAAAGTAAGTTGATTATCCAGATACCTATGGTGATTTAATGATTGCCCTACCTTTAATATTAAGTAGTGTTGGCATTTGTTTTTCTTCATATAACCTCCTATACTTTATGATTCTTAATATAATTATTTATGTAATATCTTTGAGGTAGCATTTTGTAGCTGTCTACTTGAAAACTATTGTATTTGAAAAATATATTGAAAAAAGGTGTTGCGTGTGTGTGTGAATGTTTTATAAGTAAGATTTTGGAGTTGAAGGGAATCTTGTGGCTAATTTGTTGTCCACACTAATTTTGTAGGTGATCAAAAGTTGGCCTCCTAAAGCATCTGATTCTGTATGTCACTGAGAATTTTACAGGAGAAACAAGGCTATCCAGTACTTTAAAAATTCACTCATATTCTTAGTTTTCTGTGGCAAAGAAAATAAGGCAAAATTATAAAGTTTTTTTTTTACCTTTTATTCCTCTAATTCTGGTTTGTGGTTATATTTATGGTTAATTTGCCCATTGATTTGTTTTGTTCATTTGGCCATTTATTTATTCTTGGAGGTTTAGTTTGGTTTTCTCCTGAAGTCTTTATAAATGAGGCAGAGCTAGGGAATTCTCCTATGAAGTGCTTTTGCCAAATTGAATTTAATTGATAAAGTTAGTAAAGCAGTTAATAGAAAAATTACCCCATTGGTGGGTTAAGAAACTAGTTTTCACCTCACGTTGCCACTACCCAACCATGTGATTTGTGCGTGTGGCTTTCCCAACTAAATGAAAATACTGTCATATAATGTTAGTTGTTCACTTCCTTCCAGTTCCCAACTCTATGATTCTATGAAAATAGACACAAATGTGAGTTAATGCCCTTGAAAACACATTTTATAAAACAAGACTTAACTACCCCTCCAAATGTTAATCTGGGTGTTTTCTAGTTACCTAAGAATAAAGTAAAAATAGTTAATATTAATAAAAGTTTGAAATAAGAGAAAACAATTTTTAATTTTCTAAAAATTGTTGTTCAAGTACAGTTGTCTCCATTTCCACCCACCACTCCCACCCACCCAGCCTACTCCACTCCCTACCTTTGGTTTTGTCCATGTGTCCTTTATAGATGTTCCTGAAAACCCTTCAAAGAAAACATTTTTAACCATAGTATCTATTTATTTTGATCCACATTAATAGCTTACTCAATAGCTTACTGTTAAGCTTAATAGCTTACTATCCACTTAATAGTTTGCTGTTAAATATTCAACAATATTTAAATTGTTGAATTTAAATATTCAACACCATAATAAAGCTGTACACTATTCAACTAACTTTTTAAGATCTTTCTTCTTTGCTCTTTAATTTTCTTTCTTTCCTTTTTTTAGAGAGAGAAGGGAAGTGAGAGAGTAAGAGAGGGAGAGAAACATCAATGTGTGGTTGCCTCTCATGTGGCTCCCACTAGGGACCTGGCCTGCAACCCAGGCATGTGCCCTGACTGGGAATCCAACCAGTGACCTTTTAGTTTGCAACCTATGCTCAACCCACTGAGCTGCACCAGCCAGGGCTAACTTTCTTTTATAAAGCAGAAATTACAGCTTTAAGGAAGAATAATTATGTAAGTAATATACAAAAAATACCATGTTTGAAATATATTTAAGGCAAATAGACACAAAATTTACAAATAAACTTAACTTTATCTCAACTCTCAAAAAATACTTTTTAAAAATAGATGCTTAATATGCAGGGTTACAACAACACTTGAGAACTTTCCACACAACTTTATAGCATGGATTTAACATCAGAAAGAAACAGTGTTGACTGCAGTTTTGATTACTACCTTAGAAAGGAGAAATAAGCATCATTTTATTTTAGTAGGCAGTGAAAAATAGTTTGATTTTTTACCATTACCAATTTATATTTCTCTTTAAGAAATTAATCATGATTGTTCATTCTGCTTGTTTAAAAAATATTTAGCCTTTAAAATTATATTTTACTGTGTATCATCAGTCATATTCTAGTTACTATTTTTCGCTAAAAATACTCCTGAACTTAATAAATTTTTTATGCTCATGGTATTTATCTCAAAGATGTGTAGGTGTTCAACTAGAAGGACCCAAAGACTAGGGGTGACTCAACAGCTAGAGATTAGAATCATCTGAAAGTTCATTCATTCACATATCTGGCACTTAGAAGAGGATTAATTTAAAACTGACTTTGGACCAAAGCACCTTTATTTGGCTTGGCTTTATCACAGCATGATGACTCCAGGATAGTCAGTCTTCTTGCATGGTGGGTCAAGTATGTTAACACAGACACAGAAGAAACCACTTTTTATGAACCTGCTTCAGAAGTTGTACTCCATTATTTCCACTACATTTTGAAGAAGCACCAAAATTTTTCCTAAAACCAAAGGAAGAGACCACAGACTGATACCCATATTCCTTTATTTTATAGGGCTTTATCACTCAATATTACACAATTAAAATTATAAGAGAAAAAAGATATCCAGGATATGCTTATATGAGTTACTCATCTTCCAGATCATCAAAATGAATGTTTACATTTTAATCACTCTGTGTAGGCTTCTAGTAAAGAAAAATTTTAATTTTTTAAATTATAAATTTTTAAATGTATTTTAAACAATGATCTATGAAACATTTTAGGAAATGCTATAACATCTGATTGCATTTGAGTAAATGCTTTTCATCATATCTACACTTAAGCATTTATGCTTTTAATCATATCTACACCTAATCACTCAGAAAAATGCTCTGTTGAAAATCTGTTTCAAATATTATCTAAAAGAACATTTTGATATTTTAGCCTTTTTGGTTTATTTTTGCACTTTGTTAACTGGGAATGAATAGGATTTAGCTCATTCTTGACCACCCAAGTTCTAAAATCACATCATAAATAGCTGTTTAAATTCTTAAAACAAAAAACATAACTCTCTATTCTGAACAGTTCAAACCAAAAAAAAAAAACATTGGATCTCTCAAGTTTCATTATTTTTGTATCATGGCATTTTAGGAAGATATTGCATGTTGATAATTAAAATCAAAATACTGTAAATTTACAAATATATTTCCAGTGCAATTTTTCCTCATTGTTGGTTGGAATAGAGTGATGAAGATACAGGAAGAGTTGGCCAATTATTTCGCTATTTCCTTTATGTATAGGGAAATCACTATGCACATATTCTTTTTTATATCCATATTTCAAAAAGACACCTTTAAGGATGGGAACAAAAATTTATTTTATGACTCTCATCCTATCTTCTGAGTAACTTTGTCCTTTATAGGAAAAACAAAAAGAAATCTCAGCTGAGATGTTCATGGCATTTGCAGGGTGAGTACATGGGGGTAAAAAACTCGGTCCTGTAAATAGGCTCATAGTTTGCCTTGGTTGTCATCATCAGTGCCCAGATTTAGTCATTTCAAATAATTGACAACACGTAGCCCCACTAACTCCTTGCATTTTGAGCCAGACCACGGAAAGTATAGTCCTTTGGGTTGTACTGAAGGACATTCTCCTGCATAGAAAAAAAGTTGAAAAACATATCCTGGGGGCAGATTTAAGTACAAGACTGAACTAGGGGTGAAAACCACAGGGCAACATCACATGGGATGGAAGATGTTAGGGAAGGTAGTTATCACAAACTGAGGTCAACAGCAAACAGCAGCAAAGGGCAATTCAGCTTGTATGTGGTAATAAGGACCTCTGTGATCCTTCTCATGAGAAGAATTGTGGTTAACTGGTAAGTTTGTAGAGATACAAAGAAAAGTTACTGCCATATCAACTCCAAACTTGTTCTTGCACTGCTGCCTAACACTCTTTAAATCATACTTACTGCCTAATCTTATATATGGCTCTAAAATATAATCAAGCATTCCTATTAATGATTTTTTCATTGTATAACATTCACCTCATGAATGTGCAGAATTTATAATTTGAGTTATCTTTTAAGTAGTACTTTAGAGTTTACGGGTGTTTTTACATGCATTTGATTCTCTCTAATGTATTTGGAGTAGCTGTACGTGATGACATATTAAATCAGGTGTTACTAATGCCATTCAACAAATGAAGAGAGTAAAGCAGAGAAAAGTTAAATGATGTAGTAAGTGAACATGTTGAAACTGGTATCAACATCTTTTCAAATTCAATGATTTCTATAAGACAGAAAATAATGGCAATAAACTATAATGGCATGCAGAGCCAGAAAGAAAATATGATGTTAATAATAGAAATAGACATGGATAAAAATTGTGTTCTGTGTTCTACACACTACATTGCATTTCATCCTAATCACAGCTTTGTGAGGTGGAAAAACTTATCACTAGTTATCAGATGGCAATTCTAAAATGTTAATTAATTCATACAAGATCATAAAGCCAATCATTTTGGTTTGATGACATATTTTCAACTCCAAAACAATCAAAATGAAGACCCCTTTAAATTAAATAAGAGATGCTGGTAAAGCTACACATTTTAAATCCTGTCCTAACATGAGAAAGTTTATCTGATGTTTGAAACTTAATCATTTTAAATAGATATGTGAAGTTAAAATATGTTTATGCTTGATAATTATTTATTTTTGATGGTCTAAGAAATAGAAGGGTAAGAACAAGAATCCAGAAGTTTAGAAAAGCAACACTGAAAGCATCTACTTCTCATTTTTGTTAGCCAATTCATATTTAAATTAGTTACAGTTTTCTTATTAGAAGTTACTGCTAAAGTCCTCCTGACCTGGCAACTACAGCTATTACTTTGTCCTATAAAATTAGAACACAGAACAAAAAGAAAGGAGAAAGTTAATATATCCTATGATATGGAATATTGTTGCTTTGAACATTTTAAGACAGAATTTATGTGAAACCAAATTAATTTTAAGAAACTCCCTGCAGGTTCTGTTTGTTGTTTTGAATTGCTTTAATAGTAAACTTGCATTATTTATGTTTATTAATATTTAGAATGCACTCTGCAAGGATGATTTTCATCTGAGTTATAATTAGTCTCAGCTGATGAATGCAATAAAATGATTATAAACAACTTTGTGAGATCATTATCAGTGTCATGGGAGAAAATGTTAAAACACTGCTTCAACATTTTACCTTCAAAGATCCACTGAAATGAGCTTCAACCCATTTAAAATCTTATTAGGTCATATTAAATGTGTTTTATTCTTAGTGCAGTTATTGAACTTTATATGCTGGTCTACTTTTCCAAAATCCAACTCACATTTCTTTTGTCTAAAATCTTTAAGCATTGTGTTTGTTAATCACTTCTAAATTTAAAGATACATTTTCTGTGAATATTTAGAAAATACAGAGTGATAGATAAAAAGAACTATATAAACATCATTGACAAACTTACCATTAAGTAAAAAAAACAATTACTGGCTTCTTGGTATATTTCATTTAATTAGGACATGATGACTTGGGTGTAGGTTTGGAATGTGTGTGTTATATGCACTTTTTATGATCAAGTTAATATATTATGTACAACACCTCTGAGTTATTTTAAGTTAACTGAATAATAATATAAAACTTAATGCTATGTTTACTATAGTTTATTTAGTTCTTTAATAATTTGGTAAAAACACATTTTTACTAACTAAATAATGCAGATGTGCCACAGTGAAATTAACCATTCACTCTGGTGGTATCTTTAAGTGCTGTTTTTGATCTGTCTGTATGATAAATGACAGCATAGTAATGGTAATAATAATAGACTTGTTTAAATATTTCCTCTGCTGAGACAATATAATTTTTGAATAAAAGCTTGCCATAATTTTTAGAAATATACATGTATTTTATATCTTCACTCACATAGTTTTTTAATGCTTTTATAGAGGAGGAAGCGGGAGAGAAAAACATCGATTGGTTGTCTCCTGATTACACCCATTCCATAGATGGCACAAGCCCAGACCAGGGACAGATCGGCAGCCTAGGTGGGTGCCCTCGCCAGGAGTCAAACCCACAATCTTTTGGTTACATGATGATGCTACAATCAACAGAGCCACACTGGCCACAGCTAAAAATATTTTTTAATTACTTCTTATAAATATTTTGATTTTCTAAGAATAGATTTTCCAGATTTTTATGCAATGGATTTTTATTGATACTATTATTTAAAAGCCATGTATTTGTGTGTTTTTTTTTAATTTACTTCACTTAGTATAATATCCTCCAGGTCGTGTGTCATTTCACTTATATGTGGTATCTAAAACAATAAACAAATGAACAAACAAAATAAACAGACTTATATATACAGAGTACAACTCAATAGCTGCCAGAGGGTTAGGGATGGGGGAATGGACAAAAAAGTGAATGGGATTGAAAGGTACAAACTTACAGTTTTAAATAAGTCACTGGGATACAATGTACAGCATAGAGCAAACAGTCACACAGCAATAACTGTGTTGGTAGTAGAGGGTTGCTGGACTTCTTGCGGTAATCACTTTGTAAGGTGTATAAATGTCAAATCACTCTATTGTACACTTCAAATTATTATGATGCTGTATGTCAACTATACTGTAATTAAAAAGAGCTTTACATTTCAGAATATACAAACAAACAAATAAGTAAAAGCCATCTCATGGGACTGCATTTTGATATTTTATAGCATTAGCACCATTAAGTGTGTATTTTCTTATATCTTCATTTTTTTTTACTTTGTTATTTAATAAAATGCATGGTTTACATTTGTATTCTTTCTATTAATAAAATATGTACACACTTTTTGAATTCAACTTACATGGCAGTCCTTAGGTTTTGGTTAGCTGCATTCTTGCAATTTTTTATTTGCTAAAAACTAAATAATTTCAAGCCCTGGCTGGTGTAGCGCAGTGGATTGAGCATGGGCCTGTGAACCAAAAGATCACAGTTCGATTCCCTGTCAGGGCACATGCCTGGGTTGCAGACCAGTTCCCAGCAGGGTCCAGTTCCCAGCAGGGGATGCACTAGAAGCAACCATACATTGATATTTCTTTCCCTCTCTCCTTCCCTTCCCTTCTAAAGATAAATAAAATAAAATAAAATAAAATAAAATAAAATAAAATAAAATAAAATAAAATAAAATAAAATAAAATAAAATAAAATAAAATAAAATAAAATAAAATAAAACTAAATAATTTCAGTCAACCAATAGGGTTTATTTGGGATTATTTGTATTTTCAGGCATTTGATTTCCTCTTCAGCCATTACAGTCAATCTTAAATCCAGTCCCTGTTATCTCTTTACAGCACCTCTGCAAAGTTCACCTACACAGATCCCAATGTCTCTTTAGATTTTCTTAAATCTGTTTCTCTCACCTAATCTCTACCAAACCCACTCCAGTGGTTTCCCATCACATTTAGTATATATCCAAATGTTTTGTCTTGGGCTGCCCTATACCTGGCACCTGTTCACTTATCTTGTCTCACCTTCTAATACTCTCGTGTTTATTCTCTGTGCATTGAGCTCATGGTGTTTTCAATTTGTAATTTCTCCCCTGGAGGGTCCTTACCTAATCTTCACACAATGGGATGGGCTACTTCTCCTGATTTAGGTCTCTTCTCAGACAGACCATGCTATTACCTTTCCTAATTCTGTATCTCCATCATTTTTCTCTTCATTCATGTTTTATTTTGCTTATAGAAACTGTCAATATTAGGAAATAATAATAATTATGTGTTTACTTTTATTTTATCTCTATTATTAGAATTTTATTTCAGTAAAAGCAGGTTTCATCAAACTTGCACATTAGCCTAATATCACTGTCAAAAAAAAACCCCAGTGATCTCTAACACAAAAAATTACTGATGATACTCTGCATTATTTGTGGGTATTTTGCTTTATCTTCAACTAATGTTAATATGCTATTTTTGCATATTTTATTTTTACCCAATATAACAATTTGCCTAGTCTTTCGTTTTCAACTTCTTTTTGTGTAGTGTTTAATTTTCAACTTCTGTTCTTAAGGTATCTGTTGCAATCAGCATGTAATTAGATTTTGCTCTGTAGGACAATGGCAAGACTTTCTGTTTCAGTAGATAAGTTTAAACCAATTATGTTTATTATCATAACTGACAAATTCTATCATATTTCTCCATGCTTTTATTTGTTAATGACTTCTTGTTGATTTCTTGTTTTTTCTTTGATTATTTTAGCAATTCAAATATATTAATTTTATTTTACTTTTACATGTGCTTATACATTTTATCCATTAAAGTGAATATGGTTTTATGATTATAAAAGTTTAAATTTAAAGTTATATTCTGAGTCTCTCAAAGGAAAGGTGAGGCCTTCAAAATATTTTCTTCATCCTGATGCCTTACAAGTCATTCTTAATAATATCTACAATTTCCAAAGTTATCATTGTTATTTTCATCAAATTTGTCTTGTATACTTATTGTTTATTTTTTATTATTATTTATTATATATATATAACTATTTTCTACTTCTCCTTCTAGAATTTTAGGAGAAATTAAATATATTTCTCCTAAATATATTTTTTAAAATAATATGTTTTATTTATTATGCCATTACAGTTGTCCCATTTCCCCCCTTCATTCCCCTCCACCCTGCACACGCCCTCCAACCCACATTTTCCCCCTTTAGTTCATGTCCATGTGTCATAAGTTCTTTAGCTTCTACATTTCCTACACTACTCTTGCCCTCCCCCTTTCTATTTTCTCCCCACCATCTATGCTACTTATTCTCTGTACCTTCTCCCCCTCCCACTCCCCTGTTGCTAAACCTCCATGTGATCTCCATTTCTGTGGCTCCGTTCCTGTTTAAGCTGTCCACTTAGTTTGCTTTTGTTTCAGGTGTGGTTGTTAATAACTGTGAGTTTGCTGTCCTTTCACTGTTCATATTTTTTATCTTCTTTTTCTTACATAAATACCTTTAGCATTTCATATAATAAGGGCTTGGTGATGATGAACTCCTCGAACTTGACCTTATCTGAGAAGCACTTTATCTGTCCTTCCATTCTAAATGAAAGCTTTGCTGGATAGAGCAATCTTGGTTGTAGGTCTTTGGTTTTCATGACATGGAATACCTCTTTCCAGCCCCTTCTTGCCTGTAAGGTCTCTTTTGAGAAATCTGCTGACAGTCTGATGGGAACTCCTTTGTAGGTGACTGTCCCCTTATCTCTTGCTGCTTCTAGGATTCTCTCCTTCATTTTAATCTTGGATAATATAATGATGATGTGCCTTGGTGTGTTCCTCCTTGGGTCCAACTTCTTTGGGACTCTCTGAGCTTCCTGGACTTCCTGGAAGTCTATTTCCTTTGCCAGATTGGGGAAGTTCTCCTTTATTATTTGTTCAAATAAGTTTTCCACTCGTGGCTGTTCCTCTTCCCCTTCTTGCACCCCTATAATTCAGATGTTGGAGCGTTAAAAGATATCCTGGAGGTTCCTAAGCCTGTTCTCATATTTTTTGAATTCTTGTTTCTTCATTCTTTTCTGTTTGGTTGTTTCTTTCTTCCTTCTTGTACACTCCATTGCTTTGAGTTCCAGTTTTCTTTCCAGCAGTATTGGTTCCCTGTACATTTTACTCATTTCACTTAGTGTAGCCTTCATTTTCTCATCTAATTTGTGACCAGAATCAACCAATTCTGTGAGCATCCCGATCACCAGTTTTTTGACCTGTGCATCTGATAGGTTGGCTATCTCTTGGTCATTTAAAATGATTGGCTCTAGGGCTTTGATTTGTTCTTTTGTTAGAGCCATAATTTTTTGGCCAGGTTGCACCTGTTACATATGAGGGGCAGAGCCTTGTTCACCAGGGCAGGGCAACCCAGTTTCTGGGTTGTGATGTTGTATGTGGGGGCAGGGTCAAAGAGGGAATATGGCACTTGCTCCACTCTGTCTTGGATTTCAGTCCCTTCTGTCGCTTCCCATAAGCAAATTGGGCCCTTCTGGTGCTGGTTCCCAGGTGGGTGGGCTTGTGTACATTCTAGGACCCTGTGGGTCTCTCCCATGAACTTTCCTGTGAGGCTGTGAGTCTCTTCCAGCACCTCAACCCCCACAAGTATTTTCGATTGGTGTTTTTAGGCTATATTTCCCATTACTGAGGCCCTGGGTTGCATGGTCTGTCTCACTGCCCATTTTTTGCCTGGTTTATCAGCGGGTGAATGTGTGACCACAGTCAGCCAACTGCCTTTCACACCTCACTGGGTCTGCTCATTTCCTCCCTGCATCTGGGTCTGCCAACCATCACCTTTTCCTGCTGAGACCCCCTCTCTGCTGGCTGCTGACTCCGCCCCTCTTACTGGTCTGGATGAATGGTTGTTGGACTTCCATACAGCTCAATTTTTTGTCTGTTCTGGTTGTGTTTTTGTTTCTAAATCTTTGTTGTCCTTTATTTTGGTTGTGCAAGAAGGCACAATGTTTCCACCTACGTCTCCATCTTGGCTGGACCTTCAATATAATATTAAACTCCTTGACAATTATCTTTTATTTTCCTTCAAGTATATAATTCTAATATATACTTAAAGTAATTAAATATTGACTGAGAAAGTAGCCATAACCCCTTGTATGTATCTAATGTAAAATATGAAGCTAAAATTTCAACACACAATTTTGTTGTGAGGATTTAATAAATTTTTAATGCAATCTAAGATTATTAGTTTCAACAGAAAATGCTATTTTTCTTCTACAATTAATAAAATTTTATTTTTATGATTATGGTGATGATTTATTACAAGTTAATATTTTTATATCATGCTAGGTAAGGCTGGAAGTTTATTATTTTATCTGTATATCATGATATTCCAGAACAGTTGTTCAAAATACTGTCTTTCCTGACAGAATTATCTTGGCACCTATATTTAAAGTTAATTATTTATATGCATGTAAGTATATTTTGAAACTCTCAATTAGATTCTATTGAAAATATGTACTTTTGAAATTAGTACCCATATATTTTTCAATTATAAAAAATTAAATTTTAATACATTTTTGTACTATTTCTCCTTTACTATGTCCTCATTCTTTTCTTTTGGAATTTCAACCTACACCTTACATTTTAAAACTGATCAATTTTTCTCCCTATTTTTTGATATTTTGTATCTCTTTATCTCTCTCTGTTTGATTATATTTTAATATTTTCCAATTTTTAAAATTTGTCTCTCTGGATCAAAAATTATTAGTTAATACTCTTAAAATGTAATCAGATATACTTAATTTTCAGAATTTCCAATTTTTCATTTATGTACTTATTATTTTACTTGTCCTTTTTGCTTATTTTCATAATTTTGTGGTTTTAATTTATTCACTTATTTTATTAAACATTCTAAATGTATTTATTTCAAAATATTTTAGATTGTTCTGTAAAATTAAATCCATCTGAATTAAATTCATGTTCTGACAGAGCAGATTTTTAAAATTTATTTGTAAAAATTTATTCATGTTTTGAAATTATAATTTTTAGTTGATTTTGAATGATATATGTGTCTGTGTATATATACATACATGTATATACACATATATTTTTACTATATACATGTATGTGTGTATATATTATATATATATCTCTTTAGCAACACTGGCTGTTAGGGGCAGCTACCTCCTATGCAGTTAATAATCCATGTTTCTGCTTATAATCCACTTATAACTATGGTCAGCCCTCTGTGTATGTGAATTCCCAGTCTTGGAGGTAACCCATGAATAATAAGGATTTGAACTGCATAGGCCATTTGACAAAATAAATCTGTATGTGAGTGGACTTACACAATTCAAACTCATGTGTTTCAACAGTCACCTGTAAATCATCCTTTCCTTCCCCTTCTATATGTGTTGTGTTCATTCCCTCTAGTCAAGCAGTTTTTTTCCTATACCTCTACTTGCCATTCCCTCTCCTGCCACTTTATATAATGACTTAGGATATTGCTTTTTACATTGAAGTGATCTTGAAAATTAGCAATTCGGTCAGTAAATCATTTCCTGTATGTGGTGTTGCGCCTTTATTCACTTCCCTTCTACAGGTCCATAGCTTTCTGTTAAACTGTAGCATTCATGAGCAGAGAAACAGGCTATTTGGCTTATTTCTTTAAGTGGGAAAGCTCTATTCTAGTTCCAAAGGTGAAACATCTAGACTGACTGTAGTCTTCCTCCTCATGTGGAATAATTTATTATTAGCTAATTCTCTGCCTGCTGCTTCCAGATCAAGAACACAGCCAGCCTATAGCTTCAACCACATGCAGTGAGGTATATCTAAATGTCTTTGTGACTATGTTTTTGCCAGGCCATGGAAATGTACATGCAGTGTTCATCCCAGTGTGTTTTGTGATTTCTCTTTTATTTATCTCCTTCTTCATCATCTTTAATAACAAACAAGTTAAAACTTAAATCAAGATGGCCGACTTGGTCAGTCAGCTGTTGGACGTAAGAGATGATTTTGCTTGTAAAAGCAGGGATAGAATAAAACAAATGAAGTGAGTTTCAAAATTTTAAATACAAATGCATTATTCAATATTCAAAGTTTATACTGAAAATTTCGCTTCTCTTCACCTCAGTATTTAATTTACAAAATCTTAGCCTGCGTAAAAGTGATTCCACATTTGGAAAAAGGCCTTATTTACTGATTCACCTTGATTGTGATACTCAGGAAGGTTTCATGCTCTTGAGTTACATGTACCACCTTGTTCCTCATGGGTGGTCAAAAGAAAAGTTATATCAGACTTTACCTATGAATTTACATCATTGATTTTTAGTTCTGTGTACAATATCCCACACACTGTGTTACTGTTAAGGTTCCCAATGCACTCTCTTGTCTGTTTATTACCAGATATTCCCATGTAGTTTAGCATTTCACATACTGAAATTAATATGTCAGTATGTCATTATGTTTCTAAGAAAAACAAGGAATGTAAGTAAGAAAGAAACTCTTATATTTATTTTCCTAATATGGCAGATCAAGCCATTGGCAAATCAGGTTGATTGTAAAAATATGAAGTTTGCCAAATTAGACCAAATTTACTATGGCAGAAAGAGATCTCTGCTTTTCTAGGATCTTACAATAAAGAGCCTTAAAGCCCTGGCTGGTGTAGCTCAGTGGATTGAGCATGGGCCTGTGAACCAGAGGATCGCAGTTCGATTCCCAGTCAGGGCACATGCTTGGGTTGCAGGCAGGTTCCCTGCAGGCCAGTTCCCTGCAGGGGATGCACTAGAGGCAACCATACATTGCTCTCCCTCTCTCCTTCCCCTCTAAAGACAAATAAATAAAATCTTTAAAAAAAAAAAAAGAGCCTTAAGGATCTTATTTAGCTTCTTAATATAATATAAAATGTCTATATACTTATTATGAATCAGTATATAACTGACCATGATAGAATTGATAATATAGACTTAATGTGACACCATAATTATCATAAAGAAGGTGGAGCCCATGGTTTAATTGTATACTGAGATTTTCATGAGGCTAGAAATAACACTATAGAGACAATATTGGCACAGAGTCAAAATTAAGGATTTCGTTTTGAAAAAGTGTTCCTTCTCTTTTACCCGTAATTGGCTTATAATGAAGTAACCCAAAGAGAAAAACATATACCTAGGATCTTAGCAGAAATTAAAGCCCTGGTTGTGAAGAATAGTGAGTAGGGCATTTCTATCCTTGTGCAATAGGTCCAGGAAGAGACACACCAACCCATACTTGGCCAGTGTGATCAAGATAAAACAGAGGTCAAAAACAGCAGAAATTTGGTGGATTACATTAACTTAAATAGATGTTTCCTTCTATTTTGTGTAAAAATCTCAGTGACTCTATCTCCTTGCTCCATTATTCTCAGCAAGTGCTTCCTGGCATATGTTTCAGCCAAGATGACAGTATTTTGGCTAACACAAAGAAGGTAAAAACAAAGGAAGGGCCCCTTCTCTCCCACCTCATCTTCAAGAACACTTTCCATAATACACATAGAACAACCTCTTTATATCCCACAGAACAGCTTTTAATCCTGGCAGTAACAACACAAATGACCACTGGGAAATGCTGTTTATTAAGAATATATGTGGAGAAGCGTATATATACTGATATATACAGGGTGGGGCAAAAGTAGGTTTACAATTGCTCATGTAGAGAATAATACAATAGTAAATAGAAATATATATAAGAATAAACCCTGTTTTGCATACTCACAGCTGTGAACTTACTTTTGCCCTACCCTGTGTGGAGTAGGTGATAAATCACTTGGAAGGAATGGCCTCATGAATATTCAGGAGAGCATCCACCTTTCCATGGTTTTTATACAAATCCAGATAAGACTTTGAAAGCCATACGATGATCTATCACTAATAAAATTTTTCTGCATTGGGGCTGGAAAGGTTAAGAACCACTCCTTCTTAGGTCTCAAGGAATTCACAGGTAACATTCATCTAAGAATAAAAGGCATCCCAAATACATTATGCATTCTGAATGCAAGAAAAGCAAACCTTAAGTACCATATGCCATATAAATTAGTGGCAATCTTTAATATGTAAGAAATAGATGCATTTAGATGAATCAGCTAACCAAGGAAAGTTTATTGAGTAACAAAATGAAAAGTCAATACCAACACAAAAATCTCTTAGAATGACATTCTCTGTTATGGGAATACAGAGTTGTTTATTTTTAAAAGAGATACAAGAACCACCATAAACTAAGACAAGCACAGTGTCCTAAATAACTGTACCAAAAAAAAATGACCTCATACTGTAAGACAATTTGCAAGTACTAAAATATAAGGCCTCCCAAGCTTTGGCTTCTAATGAATGGAATGTTCTTGGTGGTTCTGACAGAAAATTTTGACCTCTCTGTGTCTGTTTCTCCTCTACCTCCTCAGGCAAGTCGAAATCGTTTCAGCTCCCCCGCATCTGGTAGGCAGGTTGCCGAAACTGCTTTATCTGGATTTTGTATCACTTCATGAATTGGAAAATGGGAGTAATCACACACAACTCCAAACTGCTGTCAGACTGGCCAAATATTTCCCTAAACATGTCGAAAGAAATGCACTTAGCATTATTTTAACTTTAGTAAAGTCAGCTTATCTCCCTGGGGTTTTAGGGAAAAAAAGACGTAAATAAATGCTCTCAGAAATATAGATTTATAAACAGATAATATACCAAACTTAAAATTTCAAACTAAATACTTTTAATAATTATCCCTTACTTTGGGAGGATGCTTATTTTTGGGCCACATTTTATTGAATTATAAAAATTATATATTTGAATATATAGAGCTTATGAAATGAAGCTAATACTAAATAAAATTACAAAATATCCAAGACATAAATTAATTTTGATACGTACATCCTTTCTAATAAAGTTCATGTTAGAGCTGTGAGTGGAGCAGCCTTTAGAAAAATAATCACTCAAAGGAAAGAATGACTCTTTTTAGAGTTTGAATGCGTCCCCTTTCTTTTCTTAGTGCCTTTCTCCTTAGCTTCACAGGGAAGAAGGCTCTAAACCTCAAAAGAGAGACTTTTGGCCTCTGAGTTGAGCCAGATTCTTGGCCTTGTTTTTCCCCTGTACAATGTTTGCCTTTGGTTCTGATGTTTCAGGGGGTGACTCTATTTTTGGTGCTCAGGTTTTTTTTTTTAATCTGTGCTTATATAAGGCACTTTCGGTCATTCATTCAACAAAAAGTATTGAGTACCTTTTAGGTGACAGACATATCCCAGGATCAGGTACCCTCCTATAAATCCCTTTTCAGTTATACCTACAACTACGCCTAACATAAAACAGGATGAAAAAGGAGGGGAGAGAGGGAGAGAGAGAGAGAATGGGAATGAACCAGCTCACAATTATAGAGTCTTAAAAGTCCCAAAACTGCAGTTGGCAAGTTGAAGACCCAAGAAGGCTGAGAGCTGATGGTGTAAGTTTCAGTTTAAAGGCAGAAGACTAAAGTCCAACTCATACAATCAGGTGGATGAAGTTTCCTGCTTTTTTGTTCTATTAGGGCCTTCAGTTGATTAGGATGGGCAATCTGCTTTACTTAGTTTACTGATGTTAATCTCATCCAGAAAGACCCTCCCAGACATACCCAGAATAATATTTGAGCAATTATTTTAGCATCTCATGGCCTACTTAGTTGACATATAAAAGTAACCATCACACATAGCCTGACTGGACATATATGATAAGGATGCAGTTAACATAATGCATTTAATTCAAATAGAATTAAGGTTAACAAAAAAGCACCCTTATCAAATATCACCACTCTGGTTCATTAGAGTGAATAAAATTTCATCCTTACATACTTTTTCAATTATATTATGTATCATCTATGGTTTTAAAAATCGAAATGCTTCTGTATTATAGAGGTCTCTTCAAGAATAGATTTCACTCTGAACCAGTCATGCATCACCTGTTATAAGAGTGATAAAATAGCATTTGTTAGATGTCAGGTATTATGTGAATGTTTTCATGCATTATGTGATTGAACACTCATGAGGTATGCATAGCCATTAACACCAGATTAGAGACAAGGAAAGTAAAGCATAGCAATATTAAGTAACTTGTCTAAGTTTATATAGCAAGTAGATGATAGAGTTCAGATTCACACCCAGGACCAGTTGGCTCCATGGCCCTAGTTCTTACCCACTATATAGTACTAACCATTTGTTAAATTAGGTACATGGAAAAACAGAGTTCCCCTGTACTGCACCAGTCAGGAAGGTTGTAAACTAAAGGATATTCCTTGATGGCAACAAATATAAATGTTGTGACATGGAACTGATACAATAGTAGGAATATAACTGAAAAGAAAGACAACAGTTTGGTGATTGTCAGAGAGAAGAGGGTGGGGAGAGGTCAAAGAGGTTTGTAAAGGGGGATAAATGGTGAAAAAAGGAGACTTGACTTGAGGTGATAAACACACAATACAGTATACAGTTGATGTATTATAGAATTGTACACCTGAAACCCATGTAATTTTATTAACCAATGTCAGCCCAATAAATTCAATAAAAAAAGAAAGAACAATTAGGTTAAAATATTATTCTTGGCTGTGTGACTTTGGGAAATTCACTGAGCTTCACTAATTTTGATTCATTATGATATATCAAGTGGATAAATATCTCCTGTATCTAAAGTATACTTCTCTAGAATCTAATTAAATGACATACTAAAACTAGCTATTATTGATGCTATTAGTAGGATAACATTTGTAAAGCAGAAGTATGTTAACATGATGATTTATTTAAAGCCATATAAAAGTGATGTACATGCTTCTACTGTGAGTTGGAAACCAGGGTGGAAATGGGTCAGAAGGAAATGGAAATGGTGGAAACTATTAGAGGTTAGGCGAACCATGTTTAAGAGAAAGTGGGAAAGTTAGCCTTCCTAGAGGTAGAATGGTTTTCAGTCGGGAGAAATGAGAGATAACGTGGGAAATTGAGTAAGGACACAGGCTATCCTTGCTAACTTAAGGTATTTAGTTTCTCTCCTAGTTTAGACTATGGGGTTCCTCAAAACTTTCTGAATAAGGAATTGGATGAAAAACTGAGCATTTTAATATCATAGTGATGTGCAGATTGAAGAGATTTTAGAAATGAGAGTATAGTATGAGGGTCTCACATGAGGCAAGAAATCAGAGTGAGAATGACAGCCCTGAAGTTAAAAAGTAAGAAATCAGTATGAAAAACAGAGTATGGGAAATGTCAACAGGGCTTGAGAGTAATCATATGTGAAGGTAGATATAGTCCATATTTTTAGTCTTAGGGAATTGGTGAGTAATAATTATTATTAGTAGAAATTATGAGAACAGTTTGTGCTGATTTGATGGAGAAAGGTAATAAATCCTGAATTTGAGGCACTAGTTGGAAATGTCCAATTTCCAATTGAAGCTGAAAAGTTGGAAGTGGTACTTGGAAGAGAAATTACAATATGTTTGCTTGTTAACCATGTAGAAGTAATGATTAAGGCCAAGGAAATGAATGTATTGAGAAAAAAACAAAATAAAACTAATGACAAAAATTTAAACACAGCTAAATCATGTTTCCTCTTATTTACCGCAAATGATTAAGAATTGTTGATGTGATAGCAGGGGTTTTCGTAAATGAAAAGTATCTGTCAGTTAAAAACCTTTTCTTCTACCACAGGTTAGTCTTTTCAAGTACAAATAATGCACTTATTTCAATGTATTACAAAGAAAGATGACCTTTAAAGATAGAAGTCAATAGTATACTAGAACATTAGTTTCAAAGGATTTATTTCTTTCCCTTAAAATATCATTATTTCTCAAATATAATACACAATGTCATTAAAATGTTCAAAATTAAAGATTTCAAACAATTCATAAAAGAGTATCATCTTTCTTTGTTTTAAAATATGGGGGTGGTTTTAATGTTAGTGTGTTTTTTCCCATGAGAATTTTTATTCTATTTTAAACTAGTCAAGAAAGTAGGCAAGGAATAGTCACTGAAAATACTAGAAAATCACATTGTTTATTACTTCTCTTACCATGATTTTTTTCTCTGCTTATATCTCACAGTAAACTAATATGACCAGCCAGTATTTACAAAGTAAGAAAACATTTTTCCGAGGTGACTTTGTAAATTACAAAACAAAATGATTTTGATGCTTAGAAGCCCAGCTCATATTATATCACTGGGTATTATGAGTTCAGGAGTATATTTTTAACTCTTAGATAGAAAATAAAACAAAACAAAAAAAAACATTGTTTTTAAAAATAGAGACAACAACTGAATCTGGCCATCATTCTCAAGAAACTGGGAGCAAATATCAAGGCACAAATAAGGATTTAATGTGCCTATGACATTTCATAGTTTAGAATGGTCACCACAGCAGCATCCATCCAATCAATAAGCACTGTTGATTTGGGCAAAGGAACAACCTGCTCACTTTTAGGGGTCTACTCCTAATCAGAGCTTGCTGAATTACGTCACCACTCCATAGTATTTGTTTGAGTTCCTACATATGTGAGGGATTCTCTGCTAAGTTTACAAACATAAAAAGCCCAACTTAAGTTGGAGGATACAAAAATAATTTAGACATGCCTCCTGAGCAATAACAGGGCAAAAATATAAGTGTAGACTAAGAATATTATCCACACCCAGTGACTCTCCAGATCCTTCCTAACACACTCTGCATTAATGAAATCTTCAATTAGAACAAAGTTGGGTGGAAAAGGTATTCACCACAGTCCAAGTAACTTCTCCACACAGGAAAAACCAGTCAGCATAGGAAAGTGTCTACATTTCCCAAGGCTTGCTGTAGAGTGGGTAGGATCCTATGTCGGTAGTTTTAAGTCTTGAGAATGTTTCAGAAAAACTGTGAGAAGTGAATGGGATGGGGACATAGGCAAGGTGGGGGTTGTGTTAATATAAATTAACACAATGGCAGTAACAGAGATATGTGTGTGTCAAGGTAAACAATTATAGCTGATAATATAAGTACAGGAAGTTAGAAATATCTACAAGGGGTTTTTAAAAATTCAGATTAGTTTTTTTATAGAAGGTTTAGGCTCACAGCAAAATTGAGGAGGAAAGGACTGACATTTTCTATATAACATCTGCCCCACAAATGTATACCCTTCCTCATTATCAACATTTCCTAATGGAGTGACACGTGATACATTTATTATAATTAATAAACCTACATTGACAATTCATAATGACCCAAATGACACAGTTTGTGTTACAAGTTCACTTTTGCTGTTTACGTTCTGTGGTTTGGATAAATGTGTAATGACATATCCCTTATGGTATCATACAGAGTATTTTCATTCCTCTAAAAACATTTGTGCTCTGCTCACTCATCCTCACCACAATTGCTAAAAACTACTCACCTTTTTACTGTCTCCATAGTTTTGGCTTTTTCAGAAGGTCATATAACTGAAATCGTAAAGTATGTAAACTTTTCAGATTGGCATTTTCACCTAGTAATATGCATTTAAGATTCCTCTGTGTCTCTTTATGGCTTGACAAATCACTTCTTTTTAGTGCTGAATAATATTCCATTATTTGTATGTACCATAGTTTATCCATTCACCTACTGAAAGACATATTGGTTATTTCCAAGTTTTGGGAATTATGAACAAATCTGCTCTAAACATCCATGTGCAGGTTTTTGTTTGGACACAAGTTTTCAACTCTTTTGAGTAGAGCAGTGGGATGCTCTGCTCAAAAGAGTTGAGTGGGATGCACTAAGGAGTGGGATTCGGGGATCACCTGTTTAGTTTTAGCATGGTTAGTTTTATATGAATCTACCAGCAGTAAACAAGAGTGCCTATTGCTCCACACCCTCACCAGCATTTGGTGTTGTCGGTGTTCTGAATTTTAGCCATCTCAATGGGTGTGTAGTAATATCTCATGGTTTAATTTGCACTTCCCTGATGGCATATGATGTGCAGCATATTTTCATATATTTATTTGCTTTGCGCATTTCTTTTTTGGAGCGGTGTCTATTAACAGGGGTGTCCACTAGCTTTGGCCAATGTGGTTCAGTTGGTTGGAGCATTGACCCATAACCAACTGGTTGTGGGTTCAAATCCCAGTCAGGGCACATTCATAAGTTGTGGGTTCAATCTTTGGTTCAGGGCATACAGTCCCCAGTCTGGCACATACCATCCTTGGTCTGGGAAGGTAAGGTCCCTGACTGGGAGCATAATGGAGGCAACCAATTAATGCTTCTCTCTTGCATTGATATTTCTCTCTCTCCCTTTCTCTCTCTCTAGAAGCAGTGAAAAAAAATGTCCTCAGGTGAAATTTTAAAAATATGTATATTTGGCCTATTTTTTAATTGGGGTGTTTTTTTTCTTGTTGAGTTTTAAATTTTTTAAAATATATTTTGTCTAATAATTCTTTACTAGATGTGTCTTATTGGCTCAATTTTTGACATTGTCTTTCACAGAGTATAAAATTTTATATTAAATAATTTATTTCATAAATAATGCCTTTATGATCTACAATGAGGACTGTCACTGCAATATCCAAAGTCATCTAGGTTTTCTCCTATGTTATATTCTAGGAGTCTGACACTTTAGTGTTTTATAAATAGGTCTGTGATCTATTTGAGTGAATTTCTGTGAAGGATATAAGGTATGTATCTAGGTTCTCTGTGTCTCTTTTTTTTGTTTTTTTACATATGGATGTCCAGCTGTTCCAGCACCATTTGTTTTAAAGACTGTCTTCCTCCATTGTTTTCCCTTTGCTCCTTTCGGTTAACAATATTTATATGGGCCTTTTTATGGGTTTTCTATTCTGTCCCATTGATCTATTTTTCTGTTCTTTATCCAATACCATACTGTCTCAATTACTGTAGATTCACAGTAAGTGTTGAAGTTAGGAAGTCTCAGTCTTCCAGCTTCGTTCTCCTTTAACATAATGTTGGCTATGCTTGGTTTTTGCTTCTCTACATACACTTCAGTATCAGTTTGTTCATATGTACAAAATAATTTGCTGGGATTTTGACTGGAATTGCATTGAATCTATAGATTAAGTTCTTTCTAAAGCACTTTTTTAACAGTCTTGCAAGGCAGGTCTACTGGCATTAAATTCTCAATTTTTGTGTGTCTGAGAAAGTTTAATTTCACCTTCCATTTTGAAGGATAATTTCACAGCATACACAATTCTAGGTTGGTGGGTTTTTATTCTCAACATGTTAAATACTTCACTCCACTCTATTCTTGCTTGCATCGTGTCTGAGAAAATGTCAAATGTAATTGCCTTTGCTCCTCCATAGGCAATGTGTTTTTTCCCTTCCAGCTTCTTTCAGGTTTTTTTTAATTTAATGTTTTATTTTTTAAAGATTTTATTTATCTTTAGAGGGGAAGGGAAGGAGAGAGGTAGAGAAATATCAATGTATGGTTGCCTGTCATGCATCCCCTGCTGGGAACTGGCCTGCGACCCAGGCATGTGCCCTGACTGGGAATCAAACTATGATCCTTTGGTTTGCAGGCCTGTGCTCAATCCACTGGGCTACAGCAGCCAGGGCAGGAGTGTTTTGTTTTGTTTTTTAACTTTGATTTTTTTTAGTTTGAAAATGATCTGCCTATTTATAGGTTTTTATTTGTTGGCTTGCTTTTATTTATTTTCTCTCCCTTTTCTTACTTTTTTCAAGTACTGTTGTCTCCATTTTCCTCCCACCACTCCTCCCTACCCCAGCCATCCCCACCTCCCACCCTAAGTCCAATCCCCCACTTTGGCTTTGTTCATGTGTCCTTTATACGTGTGTGTGTGTGTGTGTGTGTGTGTGTGTGTGTTTGCTTTTAGCATTTATCCTGTTTGGTGTTTTTCTGAGCTACTTAGGTCTGTGGTTTTAGTGTTTGACATTAATTTGGGGAAATCTGCAGTTATTGTAATTTCATTTTCTTTATTTTCTTTTTTATTTTAATTGTTCAAGTACAGTTATTGTCATTTCAAATACTTGTGTTCTTTTCTCCTCCTTTTGTTATTCCCATTATTTGTATGTTACATTTTTGGTAGAGGTCCCTCAGTCTTTAGACATTTTGTTCTTTTTTCTCATCTTTGTTTTCTTTTACTTCAACTTTTTAAGATTCTAATGATGCATTCTCTAGCTCAGAGATTCTTTCTTCATTCCCATCCAATTTACTTATAAGCCAGAGAAGTTCTTTATTTATGCTTCGGTATTATTTGTTCTATTTTGTTTTCTTAGGATTTTCACTATTCTGATTACATTGTCTATCTGTCCCCATATTATTTACTTTTATCCATTAGAGCTCTTAACATATTAATCATAGTTGTTTTAAGTTCCCAATCTGCTAATTCCAGCATCGTTGCCACATCCTGTTGTGATGCATGTCCTGTTTCTTCAAATTGTGTTTTTTGCCTTTTGGTGCACTTTGTGTTTTTTTCTTGATAAATAGACATGAAGCATGAGGAAAAGGAATTGTCTTAAACAGGTCTTTAATAATGTCTTAGTGATCTGTAAGAGAAGAGAAAATGTTCTATAGTTCTATGATTAGGTCTCAGTATTTAGTGAGCCTAAGACTCTGGACTGTGAATTTCACAAGTGTTTCTCATTTTTTTCATTCTACTTAGATAGGACAAGATATCTAAAGAGACTATCCTTGGGTATTTCCCTTGTCCCAGGTCAATTAGGCTGTAACAACACTTTAGCAGTTTAGACTTTGGTGAACTAGTTTCCCTGAGGGCAGGTCTTGTTGAAAAGAACAGAGTGCTCTGGTATATTTCAAAATGTTTCTTTTCTGTCCCCCCTAAAGGAAGCAGAAGGGGATTTTTCTCCAAACTTTACTGTGGAAATCTAGTAAATCTCATCATTTGTGTGGGCTCCCATGTGACGGGGTCCTCCTAGAGATTTTAACTCCAAGAACTGTCCACACTGAGCCTCCAGCAATTAATCGATTACGGTTCTATTTTCTTATCCTGGTCCTGGTTCCCATGGCAGTTTCTGTCCTTGAGTCTCCGGCCCAGTAAGCCCCAGCTCTCTGTATGCATGTGCCTGTCTCTTCAGTCCTGGGGAAAGCATCTGGCCTGTGTTCTTTTCCTCTTATGGAAAGCAAGAAGACTTCTTGATTTTTTAGTGTGTTAAGGTTTTTACTTATTGTTAGGACAGAGTGTTCACTTCCAAGTTCCTTATATGGGGAACCAGAAACTAGAACTCAATATGTTTTTTTACACATTATAAAGCATGTAAAACACAAATGCCATGATGATATTCTACCCTAATTCCATGTACCAGCCTGCTGTGTCCAAGCATAAACTACGAGGTTGTTTTTGACTTTTAAGACTGTGCTTCCTTTTCTCAAGAGAATTGTCGTTGGCCAAACAAGAGCTATCTTCCACTGTTAAGTACTTTAAACCCTGCAGCTAATACTTCACTGGAGCACAAAGGTTGGCCCTTCAACTTCCAACTGGAACCAAATTTGTGGTTTGTTCCAGAACTCTTCGTGGGTTTAGCCAAAGGTGGACTTTACAGAGATTACATGCTTACTTTTTGTTATTTTCCTGTGCTATCCAGCTTCTTTCATTCCTGTGCTCCTGAGAACACTCCCTCAATAAAATCTCATACAACAATTCTCTTCTCAGACTCTGGAGGATGTCTAAAATATATCCTCTAATTTATTCATGAGAAAACTTCAAAAAAGTCAACTAATAAAATTCAAGGGTTTTCGGGGCATATCAGCCTTACGTTTCCAAAAGTGGCACCCTGCTAATACTGTCCTTAAGAAAACCTAGTTGTCACTCAAAGGCCAAGAGTATTGCTCTAACTCACTAATCACTAGTTACCCTGTTTGTTATTTTTTTGAATATAAAATAATTTTAAATAGGTCCCCTTTTTCTGTCATCAACCAGGAAAACTATCATTATTTTAATGGACTGAATTCATCATCTGTATATCCAGGTGACACTATTTTCTCTACAAAAGCATCAAATGAAGAAGAGCAGCACATTAAATATGCAAAGAAGTTACCCTGGCTGGTGTAGCTCAGTGGATTGAGTACAGGCCTGTGAAGCAAAGGGTCGCTGGTTCAATTCCCAGTCAGGGCACATGCCTGGGTTGCAGGCCAAGTCCCCGGTAGGGGACACAGGAGAGGCAACCACACATTGACGTTTCTCTCCCACTCTTT
The DNA here is from genome assembly GCF_021234435.1 of Artibeus jamaicensis. Taxonomy (NCBI): domain Eukaryota; kingdom Metazoa; phylum Chordata; class Mammalia; order Chiroptera; family Phyllostomidae; genus Artibeus; species Artibeus jamaicensis. Next base: position 34,450,759 of record NW_026522030.1, on the reverse strand, counting down.
CTCCTTCCCTCCTCCTCTCTCTGAAAATAAATAAATAAAATATTTTTTTAAATATGCAAAAAAGTTAGTAAAATTCTGTTATTTGTCAACTTAACACAGAAATTTATTTCCAGAATCATTTTTATTATTGGTGTTGGCTACAAAAGACACACTTTACAATATTCAGACACATAGAAGTGAAACAAAGTCCACCTTTTTTTAAGCATTAAAGGTTGACATGGATGCCAGGCCTGTACCAGCTCATGCATGTAATCACTGCTCTGTTAGCTCAGCTACTCGGTGTGGGACAGCTTCTAGAACCAGAGCTCCTCCAATTCTCCCCTGATGTCCTTCACTGTCTCCAAGTCCTGAAAGTCAAGTGTGGTCAGCTCTGGTAAAATGTACCAGCTTCTCCTAGAAGTCACTCATGCAACATAGAATTTCACTTACAAAGGCCACTTTGCCTGCAGCTCTTGTGGAATGCCCGAACTTCCAAAAGGAGAGATCCACACCGAGTCTGATGGGATCACCAGACACCTGGTGACAAGTTGATCACGTCAGACCACTTCAGGCATAGGAGGGCAGTATTTTATTCTGGAGTAGACACTGAAAAGTATTTGCCTTCTTCGCCTACATTTTTTCTTGGAAAATCACCATCCTTAGACTGACAGAATGACATAGTCACTGTCATGGTATTCTATGCAGGATTGCTTTTGATCAAGAAATTCACTGTCTACCTAAGAAATTCTACATTTAAAAAATGAAGTGTAGCAATACTCACAAGACTAACTTATATTGACATGTTATCTCTTAATCTGAAGCAGCTAAACTGGGAGATTGTGGAAAGTGATTTTGAAAATTCAGTTACAGTACCACATGGGAGTCAATTCCTTGTAGGTCTGGAATAATGTTCTTTAGGGTGTTCTTTAGGATATAGCCTCTAAATTAGTGACCAATAAGTAATCAGTCCACCAGACAAGAAACCACATACAATACATGTGCCTGCTGAGAGCAAAGGGAATATGGAATGAGTGGCACAAAAAGATAGTAATAAATAATGATTACAACTATTGTGACTGGTTGCAGAAAAAGAACTATGATGGGTAATCTCATCCACCTGGTTATTAAGAACCTCCCATAATTAGGTGACCCTTTGTTGAAAATTCACGTGCAAAATTGTTTTCATGCTTCGCAGCTGTTATGAATATTTCTTATTCACATTGACAAGTGAGTAAACTTAATCAGTTGGTGACTCAGAGTCAGCTACCCTTCCAGATGTAGTTTCATTTCTTGAGTGAGACAACACATGACTCTGATACCTGGTATACAGTCTCTGGGCTAGTGGATGCATATTTATTTTTTTTGTGTTGTCTAGAAGAGAAAATCAGGCACAGCTTCATTTCACCTGGTAAGACCAGCAGGTCACCATCCCACACCTACCTAAGAACTATATAAGCTCTCCAGTCATGTCATAGTCTAATTTGCCAGATTATCAATTGCTTGCAGTCCACAGGATATGACATCAGTCCATTACATTGATGATATCATGTTGCACAGACTCAGTGAACAGTTGGTGGCAACTACTTTAGAAACGTTTGTAAGACAAAGGAATACCAGATAGTAGAAAAAACAAATCCTGTGAAAGTTCTAGAACTTATTACTCGATCCCTTGGTCTGGGTCCACTGGCCTTGTATTAGTTTTATATCACTTAAAAGAAAAAAATATATATATTAAAAATACAAGTTTATTATCCTACAATTTTATAGAATATGGCTTTCAGCATACTAAAGTCAAAGTATCATTCCATTCTGAGGGTCTTGGGGAAAAAATGTCTGATATGGCAGCAGTTTTAAAGAGACCTGAAGGAAGTCAAGAGTTGAAACTTGTTGATACCCTCTATTACCATACAGACAACCGAAAAACAGGGTGGAGGCCATTAACAAGAGCATGTTTATCAGGTTGGAGGAACACAGGGGAGGATAATAGGGTAGCTGGAGCCCAGTGGTCACAGGAAGACTGGTAGGAAATTAGTTAGAAGTAGATGAGGGAGGTGGGCTGCAGGAGACCATTAGGCTTGGTTTATATGGAATCTATTTGAATGAGATGGGAAGAGAAGAGCATTAAAGGGATTTTAATAAAGGAATATAACATGGCTAAACATGACATTCTTATAAAATAAGAATTATTTATAAAATTCACAAAATGAAATATGAAAATTAATCCAAGAAATGACATTTATATGTAAACAGCTGTGGATTAGAAAACAGGATACAGGGTTTCTTACCTGAATTTTGTAACTATTTACTTCTATGACATTAGACTTACCTATGTAATGAACAGGAACTGTGTGTGCAATTAAAAATAAGATTTATTAAAGGAGTTAGTTTTTCCCCACTCCGCCCTAGCCAGGTGTTGAAGCATCTGATATCTCTTTTTATCCTTCATAGCTTATGTTAAAATTAATTCAAATGTATCTGTAGTTGTAATTTAGTGGTTTGTTTCCAGTCGCCTTACACAGGAATCAGTAGAGAATAACTGTCAAATAAATACAATGATTTCTATAGCACTGTCTCTATTCCCTTGACTCAAATTACCTTCCCATTGAAATAACTTTATTCATAGCAAGTCTTCATTGAGCGAAAAGCCCAAAAATTCTGAGATGTTTGGAATCCGATAGTTTTCTGTGCATACAAAGTAATTTTTAAAAGAATGTAACAACAGTATATTTATTTTTAGTTCCAAATACATTTTGAGGAAAGTTAGAAAAATCTGTGGTCTAAGCTTTTATATTTTTACACCTCTAGCATTTCACCAATAGTTGTTATTTATTTGACTTTGACTGAAAAGGTGGGGAGGATGGGTGGGTGGGCTGGGATGGGAATAAAAGACAGAAAACTGTACTTGAACAATTAAAATAAAATTTAAAAAGATCTCAGTCTTAGATTATATTAGATCTATATTTTAAAGCTGAAAATATGCCATCACATACAGCAAAATATATCCATAGGTAATAAGGCTGTTTTTAACAAACTAACCAGATATTATAAATTCATAAGAGTGGTGATATTTGTAAGCTCTTAACCTTCAAAAGGTGCTTTTGATTGCAGTGATTTTATTATTCAACACTCTAAAATCATTCCCTGCTTCACTGATCGAATCTTAGGATCACCTTGCTTTTACTGTAGTACAATTAAAAATAAATGTTGAACAGTTACACTGCACTAAATTCCTTTAAGGTAAACAACACATTTAAACATTTGTTTAGTACCACTAACTTTTTAAAGTAATAATCTATCTACTGGAAATGCAAAATCCTTGAGGGATCCAACAGTAACTATTATTTCTTAATATTCTGGCAGGACCTAACCTCATCCCCTGGATATAGTAATTATCTGCTATCAGTTCTAAAGAGCCACATTGAGATGACAACAGAGATGAGATTCCTTCATGTATGAGATAGTGGGCAGATACCTTTAGAAAGCAAATAAATACTAGCTTGTAAGGAGAGAATTCCTCTTGACAATGTTTCTTGTAGCTGAGTCTCTTGTACTAATGTGTATGCCAGAACATTGATAAATTAACTACTATTGGAGCATTGGACAAACAAGCTACTATTGCCAATAAGTCTTTTAGGTTGGCACATTCCTCTAACTCCATTAAAAAGAAAATTTTATAGCTCTATTAATTTTATATTATCATCCCAAAGGAGAGCCCTGGACAGTAATATTGATGTCTAAAATAGAAAAGGTGAATTATAAGTTCAGTTAAATTCTAGTATCTTATTTTCAATGTTTCCCTTTTTGAAATTTTTATTTCATGGATTTGAGCACTGACTTTCCAATAATGCTGCTTCTGAATATACTAATACAATACAATAATATTCTATGAGATTTCAGATATTTTTAATAGTTCTAAATAATGATCTATAAAATAAAGACCAAATGTAATATCACAAAAATAACATCATAGAATCATTTATACTTTTAACTACAGATTGTTAATAGTTTTTTAAAGATTTTCTATTTATTATTTTTAGAGAGAGAAGAAGGGAGAGAGGGAGAGAAATATTGATGTGTGGGAAAACATTGATCAGTTGCCTCTCGCACACCCACAGCAGGGAACCTGGCCTGAAACCTAGGCATGTGCCCTGATCAGAATCAAACCAGTGACCTTTCAGTCTGTGGGATGACTGAAGGTAGTTAGTAGTTTTTACTGAGTACAAATAAAACTGCTATGAACATTCATAATGTTGAGGTTTTTTGGTGTGTGAGCATAACTTTTCATTACCAGAGGAAATATCCAGGAGTAGGAATACTGAATTATAATGATAAATATATTGTTTTTTTAAAGAAGAAACTGCCAGACATTTTTCCAGAGTAGATGGATGGTCAAAAAGTTTTTGTCCTTCAGGACAACATTGTGTTAAGTTCTCTAGCCAGAGAGACCGGGATTTTCTTAGGGTAGCCCATTTTTTTGGTCTGTGCTCAATGAATTTCTGAATCGTGGGCTGTTTCAGTACCCAGACCAGGTCACATATAGGACAGGATATATGTGTGTATATCCTCCCGAAGGCATTGTCCACTGAGTCTTCCCGAGCTAGCCTACCTAATTCTCCCTACCTTTGAGAGTCTTCTGACAGTTTCCTTAGGTTTTGTGCTCACATGGAGTTTTAGTTGTATTTAGTGGGAGAGGTCTGGTGAAATGTGCTCACTCCATCCTGACTAAAGCCAAAGTCACCATCCAAGACCATTTATATTTCATTCTCTTGCATCATGAGGAAACTCATGTATTTTGGAATGTCAATCCTGTCACGTTCAAGCAAATTGATTTTAGCAACTGCACACCTCAGCTTCGGAGAAGGAGACTCTCTACATAAACATATGTGTTCCAACATCTCATGTTATAGGAGAGTCTACATTAGCAGGTCTGAGCACTACATGAGTATATCAAGGGCAGAACAGGATTCACTTTAAGAATGAAAACAAACTTCCACATGGATGTCTTTTTTCAGCTCTGTGTAAAATCACAATTTAAAATTCTATTTAATTGAAATGAGGAAGTGCCAGCCTCCCCACCCACATGCCCAAAAGCCATTCTGCTCACACTTTCCCGTTTGGAGCACTGTACTTTTATCCCCTGCGTTGAAGGAACTCACGGGACATCTGTCAAATAACCCCACAGAAGCTTTACACCAGAGTGTTGAAAATATTCCTTAAAAAAATCTGTTCCAAAACCACAACATTTTTAAATTAGCATCAGTAACTCATAATACATTGCCATTAATATCTATTAGTGGAGTTTAATTTGTTGCATTTTCTCATCGCTCCTTATGACTACATATTATTTAGAAACTAGTATTCAAGCAAAGTGATTTCCTTTATAACGTGTTTTATATAAATTATTTCATGTAATCATATACATAATACATGTATGTATAAATAATATATATACAATATACACATTGCACATTGTTATGTGTTATATTTCTTAAGAAGGGGAAAACAAAGATTTTCTTGCAGTTTCTAAAAGACAGTTATTTTATTTCGAGAAGGAATCTAAATAAAATGCAATGTTTTATCTGGACAAAATTCAGACACACTGAAATCACCGCACACATCTAAATGTGTGTGTGTGTTTGCCTTTATTTTACCCAAGTCATGCACCATCACTCAAATGTTAAGACAAAATGAAGGACGAGAGATGGCTTGGATTTTTAAGAGCTAAGAAAAACACACTTCTTTGGGAATAAGAGAGAATAGCACTCGTTGAGGACATAACAGTTGCTGATGCAATATCCTTTTCCTGATGTTAGTCCAACATAATATTATGGCTGATAATGGTAAAGGAAACCCTGTCCTAAAGATGGCAATGTACTGACATGCAGTCCGTCTGATTGCTTATTTGAAGGTATAACAAAGCCAACATATATTTGAAAGTTTATGCTCTATGGAGGTTATACTTTCTTTTTTTATTTTATATGATTATTCCCTATGATGCCAAATTTCTTCTCCATTTAGTTCTATGCCATGGGTGGAGCTGACTTATCAAAGCAGAAGAGGGAAGATTTGGTCCAGTGTATGAGAGACTCATCCACAACATCCTAACTGGTTTCAATGGATACTTGGCAAGAAAATCTCTGTATATGACTTTGAATGTTTTTTCTCACTCTGTAAAAGGACAGCTATTAATACTATGGAGCTGGAAGTACACACTCTAGAATCTCATCTATCACTATGACATTTTTCTCTAAGCAATGAGAGGATTGAATGCTTGCACACACACACATTTACACTCGTACTAGGGTAAATTTTTACTCGTGAAAACATCAATATGCATAGCAAATTATTCCTCTATTCATGAACAAAACACATAATTGACTCCTTTTTCTTTTTATGGTAAAAAATGAGTTAAAACCACTATTAGCTAGAACTAACTATTGTAACCTTGAGTCAATGATAGAGCAAATAAAGACAAATAAAATGAAAGTAATGTGCCCTGGCTGACGTAGCTCAGTGGATTGAGTGCAGGCCTGTGAACCAGAATAACACAGTTCAATTCCCAGTCAGGGCACATGCCTGGGTTGCAGGCCAGTTCCCAGCAGGGGACTCAGGAGAGGTAACCATACATTGATATTTCTCTCCCACTCTTTCTCCTTCCCTTCCCCTCTCTCAAAAAATAAATAAATAAAATATTTTTAAAAATGAAAGTAATGTGATAGTGCTAAAACTGCTCACTATGTGTGTTGATACTGTGCCTTTGTGGGACTTGAACATACTGTACATGCCTGACCTTTGTAGGCTAAGCAAGGGCACGTACCTTTCTTCGGCTAGTGGAATGAAAATAAAGGTGACAAGTGCTGCTTCCAGGCAGAAACACCTAATTGCTGGTGTTGGATTTCTCTTTTTTCTCCTACCTCAGCAATCTTGAAAACATCTGTTAATTTGGGAGGGCAGTACAAAATGATCACACAGACAATAGAATCACCCGAACTTATAGAGGACTTTGTGCAACATAGAATTAAGCCTTTCTTATTTTTAAACCACTGAGAATTTTGGAGTGTTTTTGTTGCTGAAGCATAACCTTTCCTATCCTTAGCTTGTTTGGCAGCGTAGAAATAAGAGGATTAACATTTATGGAGTGAGCCTAGTACTGTGTAAGAGGCTTTTGAAAGATTCATCAATCTCCATTATAGTCCATGTACAGTTGATATTATTATCCAAGTTTTACAAATGGATGATTAGAACAACTTTGTCACAGGCACCATTAATTTCTGTGGCACACTCCTTTCTACTTCTGATGAGTTCCATTAGTGAAGTCAATTGCACACGTTGGTACTCTGTACTAAAAAACAATTACCTAAATAACCAAAGACTCTCCTTGTAAGTCTCTATGTGGCTATTCTAAATTTGCAGAGGAGCAAGTTATCCCAAGAGAAATATGTAAGAGATATCTATACCTACATCCTCATATTTATTATATTTACCAGGACTTGTTTCCTAATTAATGTGAGTAATCTAAAATATGTAAATGATTAAAAGAAGAACATATCCAAGTAAATCACACTTCCTGAATCTGTCTAGTAAATTCACACATTCAACTTATATCTGTGGGCGGGGCTAGACATTATATTGTTGGTTAAAACCTGGCCTCTGGGCTCAGCACCAGCTGTTATTTAACCAGACTGCCACTTATCAAGGCATGATTTCAAGAACATTTCCAGCTTCTCTATGCTCTGATTTCTCGACTTTGAGTGGTGATATTGCACGAGTTCTGTGCAAGGGTTAAGATTATCATTATGAAGTGCTTAAAACACAGTTTGACACATAAGAAATTGTCCATATATATTGTATATTATTGTATACTACATAACCAGAATATTAAAATGGTATAATATTTTAAACATTTTTGAGCACTTACAATATGCTAACACTACACCAGGTACTTTTTCTAAATTCCATCATTACATCTTCATGGTAACTGTGCAACCTCATTGTTCTTACACTCATTCCATAAATTTACTTTTAGCGATAGTAAGTAAGGATTTAAATCCTGCTTTAGTTGGCTTTCTCTCATCTCAGAGAACATTATTTGCTGTTTCAACATTAGCAATAGTGATACACAAAAGACCAATAAGGATACAGCACACAGTCTCAAGAACATACATCTGGCTGTTGTTAAGACAAGAAGAAAATAATATTGCAATACATAATGTGTTGTAAGATATATACAAATGAAGCACTGAAAGAGTTCTGAGGAATGAACTTTCTTCTAACTGGAGCAGATGGTTATGTGGAGAAGGAATCTGGAATTTTAGAAAGCTTAGGAGGACAGGTGGAATTTTTATAAGCAAAAAAGATACAAGAGCTTCCCTAGGAAAAGAAATGGCAGAAAAATGAACTTGGAAAAAGAAGTATAGAACATATTAAAAATAAAGCTGAGACTTTGATTTATGAAAATATTCTCAAAGTAAATGAAACTAATTATTATAAGTAAATAAAAAGAAAATTCCTATTATTACTTGTATTCCTCTATTTCTGTGTAATTCAAAAATTAGTATATTAAAACAATCCACGTTTATTTTATTTTTTTCTGCAGGTCGGAAATTTCAAAAAGGCTTAGTCGGTGGTGTTCCCTGAGGTTCTCTCAGAAGGTTGCAGCCAAGGTGTTGGCTGATGCTAGAGCCACCTGAAAGTTTGATCGGGACTGCAGGACACTCTTCCCAATTGGTTCACCCACCTGTGCTCTGGGGTGCTCGAGTGTCCTTAGTAGATGGAAGCTGGCTTCCCCTAGAATGAGTAATGCCAGAAAGTGTCTTCTTATTACCTAACTTTGCAAGTCACACACTGTCTGTCATTTCATCAAAATCCTTGTGGTTACACAGATCATCTATATTCATTGTGGGAGGGGAATTTACCAAGGTGGGAATACCGGGAAATGAAGTAACACTGAGAACATCTCAACAGCTGGCTGAAGCCATCATTTATGTTTAAAATAAAAATAGTGTACCTGATTTACAAACTCATTATTATAAGAAACCAAGAGAGCAAGTCAACAATTAACTAAAATTATTAACTAAAGAGATGTCTGTTCTCACGAATTCCACCAACAGCATAAGATAGAAATATCTAAATTCTTCTTCTCTTTTACATATAAGTGTATATATGTATGCATTGTTTCCATATTCCTTTTTTAACCAAAATTTTAAGTACAGGTTTTCTCAACCATAAAAAAAGGTTGTGATGTGAGATTCTACATATTTTACCCTTTCATCACTTTCTCAAATAAATTTTTTTTTTCAATAAATGACACAACTGAATGTTAGAAACTCATGATGCTTATTGGGTACCAAATTAAGGATGAAGGGTTGTCACAAGATTTATCTAGGGGAAATTTATCAAAACCTGTGCTTGAAAGAACAGAGAAAAAGTGCTGAATTTAAAAGCCATCATGTTCTGAGAATTGACTCATTAAAATAGACCAGGTAATAAAGAGGGACAAAAATAAGAACTTCTGTTCTTTTCGCAATCTGAAATTTTGAAAATAAAGCAATCTGTCACTTCAGAGATTATTCCTAGCACTACTAGTTTTAGTTATGTTCCCAAGTCACAGCCATTTCCTACTGCTTTATCTGGTGTTTTGCTTTTATTGCTCCCAAGTTCAATCAAATGAACTGCTGAAAATGAAACTCTTGAACTAGCTTATATGCTGAACAATGAACTCAAAACAAGCCTAGGGCAGCAAACAGGATTTTAATTGCTTACTTCTATTTCTCCAGTGCCTATTTCTCTAGGTGATTGTGTGACAAGAGGCCTCACTGAAATTCAGAATTGTGGGACAAAAATACCTAAGCACAAATGTCAACCATCCATGACCTCGATCATGCTTACATGTCTCTCCTTACTCCAGTTAATGCTACTTAACACAGTCACCTGGAAGTATTAAGGAATTATAAACTGCCCTTACAACAGAGAGCTCTTGAAAGGGCAGAGGGGAAAAAATAATGACATTATTCTTGCCATTATTAAGCATTTATTGAACACCACCAGAGGACTAGACATTACAGGGGGAGTATCCATTTTGCACACATTAGAAAATGCATATGCCTTCCACTTTGGAAACATATTAACACCATTGCTCTTTCCGTTGCTTTTACTTTCATTTCCTACAGAATCTTTTGGGACATCTTAGGTAGTAAGAACTCATTTGGATTGTTCTTCTAGAATGACCTTTCATCCACCTTGTCAGTTTATCCCAGTTGGGAAATATGACTATTTCCAGAAATGGTCTCCCTCCTCAGCCATTTCTGTATTGTCAGAAGGGCAAGTATTCAATTCATCCCATACAGTTTAATTGAAAGAGTAAAAAGTGACAGAAAAGGATAACTGTTTGCAGCATTTGCTTATGCTTGGCCACTAAAGCTGTTGATATTTCAAGGGAGCCATCATGGGCCTTACAGTATAATCAGACACTTTTTAACTGTATTTTTATTGCTGACACTCTTACAGATGTCCCCATCTCCCCCCACCCCCTTCGCCTACACCCAGCACCCCCCCTTCTCTCTGGCCATCCCCACAATGTTGTCTGTGTCTATGGGTTATGCATATGTGTTTTTTGGCTAATCAATGCCCAGTAAATAGGAAAAATATCCCTATGCCACAGAAGTTGAACCTGAGATGCAAAGAAATTTTAAAACTTTCCTAAGGGTATATAGACAGTAAACATTACAGTAGAGGTTGATTTAAATCTCATACTAACTAGCATGAGTATAGGCTAATTCCAGACTTCCAACATTGATAGAAATATTTTAAAAGCAAAAGAAAATTTCAATAGCTGATTAAAGAGTTTTGTGCTCATAATTTTAACATTAAAGACATTGAATAACTAATATATTGGTAGAATTCTGAGTTTATGTGAGCAAAATTGGGTATATCTTTTTCTTTAAGGATATTGGAATTTTAGGTAACAAGCCAACCACCCTAACACATGGAGAGGAATAATGACTGTGGTTATCTTTCATTATAACTGGCTTCACTATTTGAGGTTACAGTGCTTGTTACATCAGAATTCTAAACATATGTACAAAAAGCCTAATCACTTCTGAGCCTATGTAATTTTTAAATTTTAAAAGAATGTGGTTAATTATTTTTTATTCTGTTAAAAACTCACAATTTTTAAAACATTTTAAAATTAATCATTCTAGCATGATAATCATGATAGCCTTTACATGTCTTCGTACCATGATTCTCCCAACATTTTTACAAAATCAGAATTATACAGTATGTGCACATTTTCATTCAGGTATATATTTAGTATTATACTACATTACAAATATATTTCAACTGCTTACTAGTTTATGCAGTGTTTTACCTATAAATAGTGCACAATAAATTATTAAACAGCTTACTAAAATTAATTTTATTATTATTTACTTCAGATTTAAATGTCTTGTGTTTTGCAAGTCTAGGTACTCTTGAAATGAATATCTACTGGCATATAAGATTATTCCCTTTTAAATTATTTCCTTTGGATATATTTCTAGGACTAGACAAGAGGTAAGAATATCTAATATGTGTGTACATACTTAATAATAAGTATTGTTTTTAATTATAAAAGTAACACATGCTCACTAGAAAACACCAAGGAGAAATTAAATTAGCTATGGTAGTATATTCTGGTGTTTTTGCCTCTCAAATATTCTTTTCTACTTACTTTTTTACGTAATCAGGAGGTGGGCAACTTTTTCCAACACTTAATGTGTATGTTTTAGGTGGGGGTTAACTCTCTGGGAGCAGAATATGTTAGTCAAATCTGACTGATTAGCTTAATATGTGTTCCCTCAGCCAAGCTGATGGGTGCAGAGGCAGCACCTACTGGTTCGAGCAGAGTGGCTCCTCTAATTTATGTAGAAGTTGCTGGAATGAGATGTTTATTCCTGGATTCAATCATAGAAGACAGAAATTGGCAGCTACCAGGGGCTATCACTTATAAATAAAACACACACATATGCAGCAACAACCAAGCTGAATTGTGGAAAGTCCTTTTCACGTTGTTTTCATCTCTGGTGCCACCTTTGTTAAGGAAACAAAATTATTCCTGGACTTTTCAGTTATATAGGGCAATTAAATCTTATTTTTAGTTAAATCCCTTTCAGTTAAGAGTTCTCTCACAACCAGTCAAAAGAATTCTGACAAATACATCCATTATTTCACAACACAAAAAATAATCACATACTCAGGTTATTTTTGAATATACACAGCTGTATGTGTCATGCCATATATATATTGTTCCTGAATTTCTTAGATATAAGTAAACCATAAATATGATAAAGTATCATTAAATATTAACCTACTGCACATTTTAATTAACTGCAGAATAGTCCAACATATAGGTATATAACCAATTGTCTACTGTTATGTTTTTATGACATTATACTTTTTCATTATTATACATGTATAATGAATGCATACAGACATACATGCCCACCATTTTTTACTCTAGAAGAATATAGGACTAAAAAGTATAAATATAAAATTATGTATTTAAAATATGTGCATATACTTAAGATATGTAAAATTCTACACCTTTGATAATTTCATGTTCAATAGTTACTCTTGATGCAAGTCTTTTAGTTTATAATATTTCTCTGGTATTAAAATGACCAATCCTGTTTTCTTTTCTCAATATTTTGTCCATACTTAAAAAAAATATTCTTAAACAATTTTATATTAAGTAAATTTCCTATAATTAGTTGCATTGGATTTTATTTCTGACCAAGTTTGATATATTTAGATTTTCAGTAGAAAAAACAAATTTATTTTTGTGTTGTTGCAATGAATATAGTTTTATTTTTATTATCCTATTTTACTTATTATCCTAATTCATATTTTTTCTTTTGTTAGCTTCACTTTACCCCCTATAGTAGCTTTAGAATTTTTTTTAATTCTATTTTATTCTTTATGCTATTACAGTTGTCCAAGTTTTGCCCCTTTTGCCCCCCTATATGCAGCCTCCACCTACTCCCTCAGGCAATTCCCACACCATTGTCCACATCCATGGGTCATGCAGAGTGGTTCTTTTGTTACTCTATCCTCTATGCCGTACTTTACATCCACATGGCTATTCAGTAACTACCAATTTGCTCTTTATAATCCCTTCACCTTTTTTGACATTGCCCTGCCCCCTCTCCCTTCTGACAAACATCAAAATATTCTCTGTATCTATGATTCTGTTTCTGTTTTCCTCGATTGTTTATTTTGTTCTTTTAAAAACAATTGTTGATAAATATGTATTTATTGCCATTTTATTGTTCATATTTTTGATCTTCTTAAAGAAGACCCTTTAATACTTGTTTGGTGGTGGTGAACCCCTCCAGCTTTTTCTTGTTTTGTTTTTTGATTCTAAATGATAGTTTTGATGAGCAGAGTAATCTTGGTTGTAGATCCTTGCTTTTCATCACTTTGACTATTTCTTGCCAATCCTTGTGCCTGAGAAGTTCCTCTTGAGAAATCAGCAGAAAGTTTTATGGGAGTTCTCTTGTAGGTAACTAATTGCTTTTCTTTTGCTGCTTTTAAGATTCTCTCTTTGTCTTTAATCTTTGGCATTTTAATTATGATATGTCTTGATGTGGATATCTTTGGGTTCAAGTTATTTGGGTATCTCTGTACTTCTTGGATTTGTATGTCTATTTCTTTCATTAGTTAGAGAAGTTTTCTGTCATTATTTTTTTCAAATAGGTTTTCAATTTCTTGCCCTCTGTCTTCTCCTTCTGGCACCCCCATGATGTGAATGTTTGTGTGCTTGAAGTTGTCCCACAAACTCTTTACACAATCCTCATTTTGAGGGGATTCTTTTCTCTTGTTGCTGTTCTGATTGATTTTTTGCTTCCTTATATTCCAAATCACTGATTTGCTTCTTGGCATCATCCATTCTATTGTTGATTTCCTGTATTTTTTTCTTTATCTCAATTATTGTATCTGTTGTTTCTGATTGGGTTATTTTATGCAGTTGAGGTCCTCACCGAGTTCCTTGAGCATCCTTGTAACTAGTGTTTTGAACTCTGCATCTAGTAGATTGCTTGTATCCATTTTGTTTTGTTCTTTCTGGAGTTTTGTTCTGTTCTTTCAATAGGGCTACGTTTCTTCATTTCCTCATTTTGGCAGCCTCCCTCTGTTAGTTTCTATGTATTTGGTAGAGCTACTACATCTACCAGGCTTGGTAAAGTGGCCTAATGTAGTTGGTGTCCTGCAGGGTCAGTCGCACAGCCTTCCTTATTACCCAAGCTTGGTACTGAAGTTGTGCCCACCATGTGGGTTATGTACACCTTCCTATTGTAGTTGAGCCTTGATTTCTGTTGGCACATCCAAGATCAGCCAGCAAATGTGTTCTGTCAATAGTCACACAACATCATCCACAATGTGATCCGCAGATGGTGACTATTTGTGCTTGGCTTAGAGGTGTCCAGGTGAGGCCAAGGTGTTAACTAAGTGCGGCTGCTGCTCATGTGAAGCCTGGGGCAACTTACAATGAGAGGTACTGGCTTTGCTGGAGCCAAATGCTGCTTGTTTGAGAGAATTTAGTAAAATCTGAAGCATGGGCCAAAATAAGCCATTCTTAAGCAAAAGCCACTGGAAACTGCTTAGGTGGGTCCAAATATTGGTTGGGACAGGGCCTCAGGGAATCACCAGAGTAGGGCAAACAGTGAAGCCAGGTTGATGGATTCTTAGATATGGTACCTGCCTGCTAGCTCTGTGACTGTCTGGAGGGATCAGAAAGGGAAACTTCTGCCAACATTTTTTTCTGGGAGAAAGCTGTTTCCCAAGCTCTCACTCTAAAGCTAGACAATTCAGTTTTTACCCCTATGTCTCTGATGCCTTTCAATCTGCTGCCCCTGCACTGAGACTCAGAGGGAATGAGTCTAAATGAGTCTGTGTGTGGGCCCTTTTTGAGAAACTGCCTGAGACTCTAGCAGTTTGTGTTTCCCATAGCCTCAATCACCTTGGTTTTTACAGATAGAAGTTATGGAGATTTATCTTCCTGGCACTGGAATCCTGGCCTGGGGAGGTTAGGACCTCTAGCTTTTGAGATATTTCTCCTTATTTTTATCTGCCACATGTGGGTGTGAGACCACCTGGTCCACATCTCTGCTCCTCATACCAATCTTGATATGTTTTCTTCTTTAATTCCATAGTTGTAGGACTTTCATTCAGCTCTATTTATGATGGTTCTGAATGATGATTGTTCATAGTTTAGTTGTAAGTTTGATGTGGTTGTGCTAGGGGGTGAGCCATGTTTACCTACACTGCCATCTTCTACCCTGATATTTTCTTTTGTTCAACATAAACTCTGGTATTTTGTTCTTAATTTAGTCATCTAGAAGGTGTGCAACCTGCTTGAAATTCTAGTAGTAATGACCTATATATTTAAAAAAAAATCATTGAACTAAAATTTCTCAATTTTATCAACATAAATGGGAGAAAAGCAGTTTTCAATTTATTCCTATGTAAAATTAGGCAAATAAACCATTTTTATTTAGTATATAATCCTGACCTTGAATTTCCCATACTGTTATCTTATTTTTATTGTTAAATTAGTATTTTATAATACATCTTAATTTCCAGAAATTACTGTTGACATTTTTATTGTTTTATAAATCACATATATGTTATTTAGATTGTATTTCATATTTATATGGTTACTTCTGCTCCTTTCATAATATTTCTATCTTTCATATAACTTCTTCATTTGTACTTTTAATTGTATTCACTCTCTTGTCACACATTTTTAATTACACTGGTTATGTCCTTTTCATATCTCAAATGTGAATGATAGACTTTCATAAGTAAAATATTTAGAAACTACTTTTTTTGCTCAAATTCTATAAAAATTGCTCATTATTTTCTGCTAGATACAGTTGTCTTTCTTCTGTTTTTCTTTTTAATAGTTAATTAATTTTCCTCTGGATGTTTAGATTTTTAATTCATTCTTTAAATTCAAATACATCACTAGATTGTTTTGTAATATTTATCACTTGTGTATCTCTTCTGTGTTCACTATGAGCCTGTTTTATATGCTATTTTTTCATTCTGTAAGTCAGAAAAGTTTTATTCTGTTATAACTAGCCGTGAAATAATGTCTATTTGTTCTAGTATCATTAGAAATAGCATTAGACATATTTTTGGCTATTGTGCTTTATTTTCTAATAGTTTGCCTTTGTCTTTCTCTGTTATGTTTTGGAATAATTTCTTGCTTATTCTCTGCACTGATTCAGTTTTCTTCAATGTTAATTCTTGATTTCAAGTAACATCATACTAATTCTATTACGGCAACATCTATTTTTCTAAGTTCTTTTTCAACTCTTTCTGATGATCTCTTTTAGTTTTACTTTGTAATTTCACCTCATCTTTTATCCCTCCAGGTTTTCTTTAATTTTATTAAGTAAACAAAGGAGGTAATGCAATCTGAAAAACATAATTCATATAAAACAGATCCTCCTTAAAAAGTTTATTTTTTTATATTTTGAGTGCTACATGTACTTTATATTGTACTTTCTTCACAAATTACATTATTTTATATTCTAGTCATTTATTCTGAAATGAGATGAATATCTCTTGGTATTTAGTCTGCACCAAAAAAGAGCAGTAAATCCTTTTGTGGATCCTGTCACTCACTGATCAGCTACGTGATACTTGAATTTTCTTCTCAAATCTAAAATTCTATGGTCAGATGACATGACTTATATTACTTTCAACTGATCCAGTAGCATAAAAGAGAAGGACAACATTTAAATTACAGACATTGCTTTGAACATTATCTTAATTCTACACTGGGCCAATTCATGCAACAAATTTTCCTTCCTGATTTCCACTCTAGTGGATAGATCTAGATTCCTTAAATGTCATTTTATTGGAAATTAGAAAAGCACATCTTACATGAAGAATTGGAGTCATAAAATTCTTGGAAATGTGTACCATGGCCAAAATAAAATAATCACTGACTTTGTTTTAATTTTGGCTATATTTGCACTTAAAATTACATTGCAAATACCTTTAAAAGTAGTAGGAAAGCATGTCAAATGACAGAAGTCAATATTTATACAAATTTCCTTTGAGAAAAGTACAGATGGAGTTTCTTCTTCTTTTCTTTTTTTGCCATCTTTTCATAATGAGAGTTGGGTTGATTAGATGAACATAACATAAAAGAAATATTATCTATCTTAGTGATGACCCAAGTTGAGTAAACTTAGTTTTAAGACATGAAATACAAAGGCAAAACTATTCTTGAGTATAGAAAAAAATCAAAATAAATAAAAAGGTGAAGAAAAACAAATGCAAGAATTTATAAAGGCATCTGTTTATTCTGAGCACCAGAATCTGATAGCAATAAGCAGATATGTTTCCTTTGTCTCTCTATAACAATGACTAGAGAAAAGTTCTTTGTGCATAAAACTAACAAACTTTTGGACAATTCTAAGCCATTTATAAAAGTATAATGAGCATGAGGTCCTCAAGTACCTTTTCAATTCTAACTGGTATCTGAACCAACCTTGTTTTATTAAGTTTAAATTGAACAAAAAAAATTGAACAAACCCACACACCATATACACTCTGTCAAATATTCATTAGCAGTAATTCCCCAGGATTTACTTCCACTCCATTTCCAAGCTACAAGCTACTAACACTTTATTTCTGTTAACAAGTGTCTTGCCCTTTCAAAACAATATGGAAAATACTTGTTGACTTTGTTCTATGGTATGGGAGTGACTCTACCTGTAAAATAGTTTCTTCCTTAGCCCCACTTTGAATTCTTGCTGTGATGTAGACAATTGATTTTTCCCTTTGTGTTCTGCATGGAGAGTGAGGGCTATATTAGGTGAGGCAACTAATTTCTGTTGTTTTCTAGAGCAAAACAGATCTTCCCTCAGTTCTGCTTTTACACCCATTTCTCTCACCAGCACACACAAAGATAACTAAGCATCTAAACAAATGATGAGCAAACCTACATACTGGACAAAGTGATGAATAATGCCATTTAGTAAAGAGTTGACTTTTAAATCACAATGATTCACTCCTTTTACTTTCCTAAGAAACACCACTCCCTCTTCCTCGAACCTGCCTGAATCTGACTGGACTAGAAAAACTTCTTTGTACTTCTATCCTTCCCTTAAAAGCAGAGAGGTGTCTGGAAAGAGAATGAAGTTGAGGCATAACTCAATTCTACCATTTACTAAACCATTTAAAATTTGGAAAGTATTTAATATTGCTAAGCTTCTGTGTCCTTACCAATAGGATAACAAAAACATAATATCTGCTTTATAAGGTTTTTGTTATCCTTAATTGAGATGGTATATGTTAAAAAAAGTTTACCACAAATTTTTAAACTTATCATATATTCAGTACAGTCAGTCTCCTAAAGAATCAGATGTAAACCAGAACTGAAAGTGGGCTTGAATGGAAATTGTGTACACTTGCAATAATAAAACATTACCTGAATTTCAAACCTGGAGATTTATTTGACAATTTAAATCTTCCATTTTTTTTTTGGTTAGTTATTAAGTTTAGTGTGAATTTTAGCTAAACTATTATAACTTTACATTAAAAAATCATTTGATGATAGACTATGTGTTGATATCCTAATTTTTGGCTTTTCAATTATTTATTAATAAGTTGAAGAACTATGTTTATTCACTAATAGCTCAGTACATATCAATAGTCAATGACAGAATGAATACCAATCACAAACATGGTAGATTTGAATTTTTTTTCAAAAGTTAACTTGTGAATTTTTTACTTTAATCCTAAAGTCTACCTTTCAGAGAGAATTTAGACCTCAGAAATCTACTCTTTTCTAAATATGCAGTTTAGTAAATAAAAGACAATATACAACAGTAGCACTTACCATGTGCCAGAAACAATTCTAAGATTAACATTTTTAACAATCACAATGAATTTTATGAAGTAAGCCCTATTATTATCCCCAATTTTTAGATGAAGGCACAGACATATTGAAAAAAATTGCAATTACCCACAGTCACACAGTTAGTGAGTGATGGAGTTAGGATACCACATGTCTCTCATCTAAACACATGTCCAAATTTCTGAAGAGAAAGTTTGCTTTTGAATAATTATATGATAGCAAATTTGCTGTTGAGAACATGAGAGCCTTGACTCTGTATACTAATTCCTGAAGTATTGAAAGGACTAGAAACTAATACACAATTGTAGATGAAAGCTTGAATGCAAAATAATCAACTTTATCAACATTTATTTAAAATCTCACTGTTGCCAAAAAGAGATGGTAAAGCACAAGCTTAATGTATATATGCTGCCTCTAGTGGGAATACATCAAAAACTTTCCTGATTACATAAATAAATGTAGTAATTGAGCCATGCCTCATGTGGAAATTCAAGTTCCTAGCAATTATTCTCCCTTAAGGAGGTAAGTTTATTCATCAATGTCTACTTGCCCTGCAGTTCAAATAAATCTTTTTTTTTAAGTGAAGCTTCTAACTTGCAGTCCATGACTATCTGAAAAATATGATCATTCAACCCAATCTAAGATTTACACTTTAGTTCAAAACATGCTCGAGTGCAATAAGCAACTTCAAGTCCTGGATGACAACATGTTGATCTTTATTTAACATTAAAATCCTTTATTGGGAAAAGGGGAAACAATAGCCCCATTAGGGAAATTGCTGCTGATTTTATATTCTGTCACGTGAAAGTGAATTGTGGATTAATATTCTCATATTTTATTGTTAAAACATTTTAATTTCTCTTAAGTGTGCATTTCAGGTTGTGAATTCTTGATGAGACCCCAGCTCCCATATGCATGTGAATTGCGATATTAATTGCATGTGTGCTACAATATTGTGACACATCCCTGTCAGTGGGTACTTTACCCTCTGGTAGGTGTTCACCTGCTTAAAGTTCTTTAATATCGGGATCTAACTAAAGAATTAAGGAAGTATAAAATGGATAAATAATATGCTTAATGCATATTTAAAACCTCTTACAGATTGCCTGGATTTCTTATTATAGAAAAGAAAGAAAAGGATGTTTCACTTTCTGGAATGACTGAAGAATGCATACAACTTTGTTAGGCCTTAGTTTGTGGGTAACTTTGGACCTTCACATATGGGATATATTTAAATACTCTCAGAGACGGTTGTATTCTTTTCTTTTTATTTTAAGAAAAAGGAATCTCCAGCCAAAAGCAGATTCTGTGCCTGAAGAGAGATTTTACTGGGTGGAATGGGCTGAACAAAATTAAAACGAACCCAAAGTTCCATTAAAATCTTTCTGTGCCTTCATCTCTGTATTCTTCAAGTAAAAGAGTTATAGGAAAAAAACACACGGTAGCCTAAAAATTAATAGGATTGATTGCAAGTTTATTCAAGGTACTACCTCCCCCAAGTAAAACAACTTCAGCCTGGTTATAATGTCCTTTTTCTTCTACTGTGGGATCTTCTGGACAGAAACATTTGTGAGTCTAAAATGCTGGAAGGGTATGTCTGCCTCTGCATTTCTTTTGTTCCCTCTGTCTGGCAGAGCTGTGGGAATTTTAAAGTATTCCTTCCATTGAAAATCTCTAGACTTCTCCAATGAGGTGATTATAGTGCTTTGGAGTCAAGATTTTGCACAGACATTTTGATATTGATTCATGTATCCATTTATTCTCTCAACAGGCTTTAGCAAAGGTGGTAAAGTTATAACAAATATTGGGGTCAGACATATACATGACTGTGATCACTTATTAGCTGTGTAAATAGAGGCAAACTACCAAACCAAGTGAATGCCAGCATCTTCTACTTTGGAATAAAAACATGTTATAAAAATGAAAAGATATTGCACATGCAAGTGCCTAGTACGGTGAGTGGCTTTACCACAATACAAGTGGTAACTTTCAATCGTAACTTTAAAAATTAAAAGACTTGCACAGCAGAGAGAAAATGAATGAGCTTTATTCAAAGAAATTTAGTTCAATGTATGTGGGGTCGGGGTCAGAGAGGGACAATGGCGGTTCCCTCTGCCGCTTCCTGCAGCTGGGGCCTGCAAGGTCCGTCTCACCACCGGTAGCTCCTTCACTGGGTTATCTGGGTGAGAATGTGTGACTGGGATCAGCCCGCAGTGGGTTCGCCCACTTCTCCATACCTGGGATCCACCCACGGCTGCTGTGCCCACCTCGGTCGTGTGCCCGGGTCAGTCAAGTGGATCTTTCCTGCCTGACCCTGCTCTGCTGCTGGCTCTGCCCCTCTTACCGGTTTGGCTGAAGGGTTCATTATTGTCAGACTTCCATGTAGTTCAATTTTCTGTGGTTTGGCTGTGTTTTTGTTGCTAAAACTTTGTTGTTTTTAAACTTGGTAGTGTGAGAAGGCACAGTGCTTCCACCTACACCTCCATCTTGGCGGAAAAACCCAGCGACCTGGGTGGCCCCTCTCTGACCACGCCCCCACAGACAGCGTCACAAACCAGCCACCTGGGTGGCCCCGCCCTTGTGAATAATTATGGCTCTGCTCCTCATACATAACAGGCACGAACAGATCAAAACATGGTTCAAGAACAACTCAGAGCCCCAGAGCCAATAAATCTAAGTGATGAAGAAATAGCCAAACTTTCAGATGCACAGTTCAAAACACTCGTGATCAGGCTGCTCACAGAACTGGTTGATTTTAGTCACAAATTAGAGGAACATATGGAAGCTAAACTAATTGAAATGAAGGGAAATACACAGGAAACCAACAGTGATGGAAAGGAAACTGGGACTCAAATCAAAGGAGTGGACCAGAAGGAGGAAAAAAAATTACCAAACAGAAAAGGATTAAGAAACAAGAATTCAAAAAAAAGGAGGAGAGGCTTAGGAACCTTCAGGATATCTCTAAATGTTCCAACATCCAAATTATAGGGGTACCAGAAGGGGAAGAGGAACAGTCATGAGTGAAAAACTGATTTGAACAAATAAGAAAGGAGAACTTCCCCAATCTGGCAAAGGAAATAGACTTCCAGGAAATCCAGGAAGCTCAGAGAGTCCCAAAGAACTTGGACCCAAGAAGGAACACACCAAGGCACATCATAATTATATTAGCCAAGATTAAAATGAAGGAGAGAGTCCTAGAAGCAGCAAGAGATAAGGGGACAGTCACCTACCAAGGAGTTCCCATCAGACTGTCAGCAGATTTTTCAAAAGAGACCTTACAGGCAAGAAAGGGCTGGAAAGAAGTATTCCAAGTCATGAAATCCAAACACCTATATCCAAGATTGATCTACCCAGCAAAGCTTTCATTAGAATGAAAGGGCAGATAAAGTGCTTCTCAGATAAGATCAAATTCAAGAAGTTCATCAGCACCAAGCCCTTATTATATGAAATGTTAAAGAGACTTACCTAAGAAAAAGAAGATAAAAATATAAACAGTGAAAGGACAGCAAATTCACAGTTATTAACGACCACACCTAAAACAAAAGCAAACTAAGAGGACAGCTAAATCAGGAGCAGAACCATAGAAATGAAGATCACGTGGAGAGTTAGCAACAGGGGAGTGGGAGAAGGAGAAGAGGGAGAAGATACAGAAAATAAGTAGCATAGATGGTAGGTAGAAAATAGACAGGGGGGAGGGCAAGAATAGTATGGGAAATATAGAATCTAAAGAACTTGAGACAAGTGGTCATAAACTAAAGGGGGGGAAGGGTGGGGGAGGGAGTGTGCAGGGTGGAGGGAAATGAAGGGGGGAAATAGAACAATTGTAATGGCATAATTAATAAAATATATTAAAAAAAGAAATTTAGTTCAATTCATGTCTTTGCTATTAAAAATATGAATTTGGTAAAGTAATCTCTTGCAGGTTTATCTATTAAAATGGCCTTAATCATAATATCTATCCAAAAATTAGTATAATATTTAAGTGTAATAAAGACAAATAGAACACCTAGCAAAGTACCTATCACAAAGCAAGTGCATGTAGAAGGGTATTTATGCATTGGAATACTGTTGTTAGAAATTTTTTTTTTTAAAAAAAGATTCTGAAGGTAGTAAATCAGAAAAGAAGGTTTGGGAAAAGGTGGACCCGGATATGCTGCCATTTGTTTCTTAAGTAAATGCTTATTATCCACCTGCTAAATATGCCAGATAGGTATCCTGAATTCAATAACAAACAGGAGGATCAGAGCCTTGGTAATCTTTTGTTCATGGCAATAGAAAGATTAAGATTGAAAGATTGGTTTAAAAAAACCCTGGACATAATGACATAGAAAATTGGTCTTCAACTTTTCATTGAAATACTTCCAGTGACAAAGGAAACTTGATGCATACCCTCAAGGGCATCTCTATGAGGGATATATCTAATAACATATGAAGTGTGTGACCCATAGTATAATAGATGTTTGATACATGGAACCCTGAATTACATTTTCCTTTACTATTATTTTCCATCCTTTGCAAGTCTAAACCTAGCTCTCCCATTCTCCGATGATACATTCATGCTCTTAACTTTTGCCCCTGGCCCTTCTCTATTTTGTTATAGGTCTGATTTTTTGTATGTGTAACTATGAGGTCACCTTACTTCATTTTCAGACTAATACCTTTAATCAATGTCACTTCCACTGTCATTTTCAACTGTTGGTAAAATACCACCATTCCTAATGCAACTAAGACTTCCGTTTTATTTATTTATCTTATTTTTAATTTTTAAATATATTTTGTTACTTATGCTACTACAGTTGTCCCATTCCCCTCCATTTATTCCTCTCTACCCTGCACACCCCTTCCCATCCGCATTCCCCCTCACCCTCTCAGTTCACATCCATGGGTCTTACATGTAAGTTCTTTGGCTTCTAAATTTCCTATACCATACTTAACATTTTAAATAAACAATAAGGTTCCTAATGTCTTGGCAGTCAGAATTTCCTAAATAAGGTGGGACATTTACACTCAGAGAAGGCAAACTAATCATAATCAAGTATCAAGTCAATTTTTCATTAATATGAACAATTTTAACATTTAATTCTTTGAATTAATAACATGTTGGTATTGTTTAAAATATTTAAAGGCTACAAAAAGGTATATAGTAAGAGGTCCCCTCAACTCTGGCCACCTAGTGCCCATCCCCCTTCTTCCACAGTCCTTTCAGAATATATTATGCCTGTAGAGACAAGCACAAAATAAACCATTTTACTTGAAAAAACTACCTACAGGACACGAAATCTATCTTGAAGAATATCTTCAAATACTATTTCACAGCTGCATAATGTTCTGTTTTATGCTTGTATGACAAATATAGCAATTAAGTTATATTTAGGTACTGCAGTTGTAAAAATTTTTTTGAAAGTTTTATCACTAGTCCTTTTCAGGTCCTAAGCTAACAGTGCTACTTGAAATGATAGCTCTAGAAAGAGAAAACCTCTATTGTCCCCTAAATTAATGTTTGTGTTCATTTGTGTTTCTGCTTAACAGGCTACAATGATTACCAAAACTAGCCCCTATCACGCACATTTAACAAAACTTAATTAGATCTTTTTGTAGGCATTATTTTATTAAATTTAAAAATATGCATTTTCTTTTTCCTCTTTTTTTTTTCAAAGTTAACATTAAGCTAGATATAGCAAGGCTTTTGGAAATCTCCAAATTCACAAGCCTGAAATAGTTTTAACACTGCTAAATGCAATCGCCATTGTATAGCTCTTAATTTTCTGGGTCTCACAATGTGAGTTTTTTTTGTTAATTCTTTGCCTCCAGCTTATCATCAACCATAATTCTGTTTTGCTTAACTATATATTTAAAGAATCCCTTTGGCACTAAGGTAAACTTCACAAAATCCAACTAATTTTCAGTGGGGTTTACTTAAAAATGTTCAAATGTTTTTTAAGGTTAATATTTAACAACTTTAAATTAGAAATTATTTGAATAAATAAAAATTCATTTCTTTTCTGCCAATATTCAAACAAGTAAATGTTTGTTGTGTCTCTACCAGACTGATTAAATGTGGGTGGGGTGGAGCTATCTCATTTAGTTCCACAATTACATTGGGGATCATCAATATAGCCATGTTAATACAATTTTCCTTGGTGATTTGGGAAAGATATAGATTACTTTTCTTTAATATCTTTACCATCAATACCCCTTACGATGAACCTACTCGGTAGAGGAACACTTGTGAACATGCATGTACACACAGACAATCCACTGTGCCTCAACAAAATGTTACTGAATAAATAAGCTGTGAGTAGACAAGAGGATGCAAATATAATACACCTTTGGAAAAATTATATTTGAAGAACAAACAGGCAGATTTGACAGCCCTTTTCTCTGCCCGGCAAACATTCTGTTCCAGTATACCCATGGAAAGAAGTGATATGGAAAAGCAAATCTAGATCATGAGTAGCAGACTAAAAACCATTGAGATTCACCAAAACAAGCATGCAGGCAATAAAAAGGTGGATGTATTTTGCATTTACACTGTAAGAATTTCAAGGACTTCATTTTCAGGAGGAGAAGGCTGTGAGATTCTTTCAACTGCATTCCAAATATACACAGAACATCAGCAGGCTTGAACATGGCCTGGTGAAGAGAGAGCAGACTACACCCAGGATTCGAAGATGGGATTTACACATTGGCATTTGTACATCAATGTCCTCTGGATGTGTTGACCATTTTGATCATCAGTTTCTCACCAGTAAGAACTGAAAGGAAGCAATGGTTTGTGAACTGTGCAAGAGCTTTACTGAACACCTAGATTTGGGATTTCCCACCTCTGCAACAAGTATATCAAGTTCTTTTTTAAAAAATCCTTTAACATACGTGCTTTTAAAATAATCTTTATTTAAGATTTGTCTTAAATAAAGAAATCTAGTCCAGGTCCTGACCAGTGTGGCTCTGTTGGTTGGGTGGCATCCCACAAGCAAACAGTTGTGGGTTCAGTCCCTGGTCAAGGAATGAATGAGAAGCAACTGATTGATGTTTCTCTCATATCAGTGATTCACTCCCTCTCTTTCTCCCTCTTCTCCCCTCTCTCTAAAAGTAAATAAATAAAATTTTAATGTATATAGCCCAATGAGTTTGAATGTTAATAGACTAGATAAAGCTTCCTCCATCCACAGATTTAAATATTCTATAGTTTTTTATTTTTTATTTTATTATTTTTTTTTAATATTTTATTTATTTATTTATCTTTAGAGGGGAAGGAAAGGAGAGAGGGAGAGAAACATCAATGTATGGTTGCCTTTCGTGTGTCCCCTGCTGGGAACTGGCCTGCAGGAAACTGGTTTGCAACCCAGGCATGTGCCCTGACTGGGAATCGAACCGCGATTGTCTGGTTCGCAGGCCCGTGCTCAATCCACTGAGCTACACCAGCCAGGGATTTAAATGTTCTATAGTTTTTTAATCTGGCAAACTCAGTTACTCAAGTACAAAGCAACACTCTGATTTATAACTTGGAAAATAATGAACTACTGAGTGAAGCAGAGGTCAAAAAAACTTGGGGAAATTAGCCAAAATTTTTTTGTCATTTTCACTTTGTTCCAAAAATATTAAAATCAGGCCAAAAGTAAATACTTTGTACAGCTCTCACACTGACCATCCACAATTGCAGCCATTTTCATCTGGGATATAACCATACACCCAATCAATTCTAAATGCAGATCTTTCCATGATTGTAACATTTCTAATATTCGGATGCAATATACCATTGTTAGTATGGCTTGTCATTGCCTGCCCTTCATTGAAAATACCACATCAAAACTTACAAACTAAGTGTCAGTGGCTTGGAAGAGAATCTGAGACAATTGTGAATCATGATTTTATTTCCTAGAAACCAAATTGTTGTAGAGAATGGTTAGAGATTGGTGAGTCAGAGATGTTTGTCCTTATTGCTGAATGCGGAATCAAAAGCAGTCCAGCTCTAGATACAAAGCTGGCTTATGAGTCCCATCTTGATGACACTAATTCTTTCTGAAATATTTCAAAAAATATCCTAAATGGGACAAAAGACTATTTTAAATGGAAAAAAGGTGAACAGCAGTATTCTCAATGAAAAAGAGATTCTAAATGTGAATAAATTAACTTCCCTAGCCAATTTATTTTGCTTACATTATATATATACACATATATATGTATGTATATATAAACACAGACACACATATATATATACACACTCAAAATAAATACTTATGTCTAATGTCTAATTGAAAGTAAAATGGTTCTTTTGACAAATATAAAGTAAAAATGCTTTCATGAGAAAATACTATGTCAAATATAATTGGCAGTATTTTTGTTAGATATGAAATAATGGTGGAATTTCTAATCAGTGGTAATTTAGATCTAATTTTATGAAGTCAAATGTGGGAGCAGGCAATGTGTCCAAATGTAAAATTTGGGCACTTTTGATATTTAAGTTATTTTGTTCACAGCTTGAGTTTATTTAAAGCTATTCTATACTTTGTTAAATTACTTTTTTTCCAGTTCTTTATATTTAAATATCACTCAGAGAAGATTGTAGATATAACATGTTGTATTTTTACCAAAATTTGAAGTTGTCATGTAGGAATAAATATACCACAGTGGAGAGTTTGCTAGGCACTAGCAAAAGAATACTCGCATGTTAGTTACTAGCATTTCAAATCAATATACCTATCCACTTATCAAATTCATTTTACTTATCCCAATCTGCTTTCATTTCCTCACCGCCAATTGACAAAAATCCATTTACTGTAGTCTTTTTGTGCCTTCCTTGGTTTGTCTTTCAGCAAAGGGATCATTCACTGGCAGTGAATGGCTGGGATAGAAATCATGTGTTTCTCCTAAGCATATGCTGCGTGTGGTACAGCAGCGCATGTTGTGAAGGGTGATATATTAAATGAATGATTCATGCCATGCCTTTTTTTAATAAAAAGGAAGTAGCTTTCTTTCAAGTATAAAGGAGTTAGAATGAAATTTTAAAGAAAAATAAATACATGTAAAACTCACTTGGTAAATATGTTATCACGGCTGCCTTGGTCTTTTCATCTTTAGAGCTCTGTGATTAATAATTCAAATTTCGCATTAGGATTAATTTTGCTGGAGATATTTCTCAATAAGGATATTAGAAATAAAGATATTCAAGTCCACTGGTGTTACTACATGTTTGTTATCAGAAGTTATGGCAAGTAAAATAATTGCTAAAGTAACTGAAAATTATAATTAAAAATTGCAGAAAATCTCAGGGATTATGTTTGTGTGGGTGCGTGTCTGTGCGTGACTTTAAAGGAAGACAGATAGCCCATCTTCCATGGAAACTGATAATTATCCAGAGCTGGTTCTTTAGTGAGATCACCAGTGGACTAACTGCTACCAGGCAATGGCTTTTCTTTTACAGAGACTCTGTGTTGTCTCCTTCCTACCACTCCTTCCTTGTCCCAATGCCACCTTTCAGCTGGCATCCATCCACTAATCCCAAATATTTTATTTAAGCTTCAAACAAAAAAGGGATTTATTAAATTTTAAGAGTTTAAGATCTGTGTTCTCTTCATTTTTACAGCATTTTGTATCTTGTATTTCACATCCACTGTTTGTTTTCATTGCTCGCATTTTAATATTTGTTATGTTTTGAATACATGCTGTTCTTTCCACCTTCCAGCTTTAGAGCCACATGCTTGACAAGCTGAGCAAACAGTCTGAGTGCTCAATAGCTCAGGAAAGGAAATACGTATTACTAATGCTAAGAACTACTTAGCAGAAAAACTAAGCACAACTGATGAGAAGGGGCAGCACTCAATTATTTGGGGGAGGCAGTCAGTGTTAGTCAATGCATTTGATTTATTTTCTTCATTCCGACTTGGGGGACATGGTTGGTCTGCATGACCACGCTCTGAAGCTCCACTTTTGATGTCTAAACTGGGAGGATTCAAGACAATGACTATTCATTTGAATACATTAAACCACATCTAGACATAATATCTATAATTTTACTTCATGGTCAGAGAAGAGCTGAACACTAAGTGCACATGAACCAAGTGAGAACATAATTTCTCTTACATGTCATGTTTTTACTAGAAGAAAACAAAAGTTTGTGTGGTTCAAATGGGGCCTTACTTTATTATAGCTATGATGGTAAGGACCAGAAAATGCTTCTAATGTATAGATGTAGAACTAACATAATTATAGGGTTTACAAAATGCACAATTTTAAAACCCTATTGTGTTTAGTACTTTTGGTTCTAATATAAATTCTCTACATTTATATTAGGATTTAAGACAACAAATTAATGACACCCCCATTCTTGCCTTCATTGTGTACTGACTGAGGAGTAGAATAGGGATCAATAAGACAGAGAAAAATGCCAGTGTGAACATTAATGGACATTTTGAACAGCATAGTTTATGTGGATTGAAATGATGAGCAGTGTGATTACTTTCAAAGATATTACTGAAGAATTCAAGCATCAGATGAGACTACCTATAGTAATAAGACAAAAGCCACTTCCTCAGGCTCTCTTTCCCAGAGCTGGCTGGACCCCATAAAGCATGACTGACCCTGATTGTTTTATAAGCCTTTATCCTCAGGACTAGAAAATTTTTGGAAGTGCTTGGAAGGAGCAGAGGCTCCAGGAATTTATGGGACAGGACGTACCAGACCACAGCCACAGGACCAGGCCCCGCATCCAAAGACTGCAGCTGCTTCAGCCCCACGAAACATCCTGCTCTGCAACCACACCGTTGTCTGACAAAAGCCCAAACCCTAAACCCTCAGGGCTGGCGCATATCTTTCCCTGTCTTGGAAAAGGAAAATACAAACTTTACTCTCTGCACTTTTGTTTTTCTGTGAATTTTTTCACCAATTAGTCTAACATATAGATCAGACAAATTTAATATGTCTTCCAAAAATGTGAATGAGTAATTCTAAACCCAATATATTCCAGGATTATTTGATACTTTTCATATTCATGAATTGATCAGCATGACTTCATGGAACATGGGAATTTAGTAAAATGAAAAATAACAAATAATATATAAAAATATTTAAAATTTTTTCATCATAAATACAGGGTGGGCAAAAATAGATTTCTGGTCACAAGTGCATGAAATACAACTTATTCTTGTATTATAATTTATTATTATTATTATTATTATTATTATTTTCCATATGAACAATGGTAATCCTACTTTTGTCCCACCCTGTATAATTCCTTCCACCAAGTAGTTTTCATTTTGAGTTGTAAACAGTAGATATTAAATAAGTAATGAACTATAATTAGCTTCAGTCAAATGTACAAAGGGACAAGAGAACTCCAGTGCAGAGAGAAATTACAGTGGACAGCAGTAAGGGTGAAGCCTCTGATTGGATGAGAGTTCCACTTAAGGGACAGAAGAGGTCTAAGACTAGAGAATGCCTAACACAGTAGGAAAGCAAGAGCACGCATATATGCACAGTAGGTGCTCAATGTGTGTACTTGCTGAGCGCATCAAGTGGCATTTGCAGAGGGGAGAGAACAATATGGGCTAGAACAGCACACTTGTGACGAAGACAGAAAAGTGAACTGGACCACATGAGGTGTAAATGAATTTGCAATTATGTGAATGGCAGAAAAAGAAAATTTTCTTATGCTCCTATCTGGGATCTTCCATAAAGAAATTATTTTAATAGTATTGTTCATGAGGAGAGAAACTGGAGAAGGAATCAACAACAAAAAGGCTACTACAGGAATGCAGGTATGAAATAATGAGGGCCTAGCTTAATAGACAACAGTGCAGAGAGAAAGGAAAGCGTGATTTGGAGAGACATTTACAGGGCCAAGTGACTCTACAGAGGATCTGGTAGTCTATGCTTGTAGCAAATGCTGTACCTAGATAGTCTTCCTTATAACCTAAGTCCAAAGCTCTGGGGTAAGTAGATAATGTACAAATTTATAAGAAAGCTAGAGATGGAGTTATGGATATTTTTCTAAACTGTGAAATATGAAATCTTGTTTGGAGTGAGAGAGGAAAAATGATCTGTCCCAGGAATAGGACTTATTTTCTGACTCCTTTTTTTTTCTAATTAGTTTCAGCTGCATGAGTGCAACTATAACCAAACAGAAAAGAATGACCTGCAGTGTGTCCAGATCAAACTGAAAAGGGACAGAGCTTCTAGGATTAATAAAATATTTTAATTGGCTTTTCAAGGCGGATAAAAGACTCAGGAATGTGTCCTTTGTCAACTGGGGTGCCTATACTTATTCAGAGCAGGAAGAAGTGTGGGAAGCAAACAAGCACCTTTGCATTTTCACTTAAATGAATCAAGTATAAATGGTGTCTGATCATTTGCAATTATTTGTAAGTGCCTCAATCTCACAATAACACATTACTGATCATCATGTAGTTATAATTCTGATACCAACCTATATCATCACCACGTGTCTGACTCAGAATATTTGCATTGGATCTAATTCTTTAACGTCTGCCAAAAATACATTGTGACTCTTCCTCTTCTAAGTGCAATTTGGATGTATTTGCAAAGGAAGGATTCTATCTTGTTCTTGAGTAATCTTCACAAGTGTCATTTAATTTATCATAATTTTCAGAGACAGAGGGAATATATCTGCAGAGTCATCAGAGTTAAAGTAAAATAAATAACGCTGAATTTCAACCCTACACTATTTTATAACATCTATGCGTGTGTTATATATTTCTGTGTTTGATTTTAGCTTGAAACATATTATTCTTCCATCACTCATTAACAGCTGCCTGAGTTTACCTCTAACTTGTTAAAATGGGATGTAACAGCCACGTGTGCAAGGATTTTAATATTCTTAGTTTTTATTACCAAAGTTTAAAATGGGGGAAAAGGATTTTCAGTGCGTATTTCCCTCCATTGTTACACTGTTACCTCCGCCAACTGATTAAGTTATGCTAATGAGATAGTAGCTCCTGTAAAACCAGCACTGGGCATCATTTTTGCAATAAATGGAAACAGAAGTCTATCAATTTAGTACTTGTCAATTTGTGTTCTCATAAACAACAATAACAACAACAAGGGGTAGGAAGAGCAAAGGTGAAAAATTGGCAATTTCAAAATTGTTTTAGTTGGGGTGTGATTTCGAAGCTCATTGGTAAGGTCAGCTGATGCAGGGTTTCAAAGGCAATTAGAGTAAATCAAACTGCAGAACATCCCCCTGGGTGAGTTTGAAGATACCTTGGAAAGATGCTCTTTTTCTCCCTCCTAACCCTGGTTCTGCTATATCTAGCAGCTGCTTTCTTTTTGACAATTCGTCACTCCTGAAAATGTTTGCAAGCAGTTTGGATAATTTCCAATTCATTCTTGCAGGAAATGAGGATTTGCTTCCTCACTTGGGATACCTGCTGCTAGGTTTATTCACTAATAAGCATGATAAATGTTTTAGCCTTTGATCAGTGCTAATTTAACAAGTAAGCTCCCCAGAAAAAAGTCTTTGAGGCTCAGGGGCTCAAGACAGCACATGAGCTGGAAATATGATTGATTGTGTTGCTGTGAGAAATTTCCATAAAAAACTTTTATCACACTGCTATGTTCTGAACAATTAAATCAAAAATGAAAGATAGCTAGCTAGCCTCCCAAGAAGGACAGAGGCAGCCCAGCAAACTTCACAAGACATTTTCTTAACCAGCTCAGACTAATTTTACAGAGAATATCAATCTTCTTTTTTTTAATTACATTTTTGTTCACATTATTATATCTATTCTTTTTCTCACCAAAACCCACCCATCTTCCTCCTACATGATTCTTTTTTCTCCCTTCTTGTCAGACCTTTAATTAATACTTTAATTAAACTTTAACATGAGTTGTGTTATGAAACTGAACAAGTCCAATGGAGAAGAAATCGATGCTTGGGTGTTGTTTAGAATCTACTGCTATAGAAAGGGCTAAGAAAAAAATCCTTAAATAATGGAAATTGCTGCCATTTGTTAATTGAAGGGTAGTCCACACATCCAATCACCTAACTACACACCAATAGTGATCGGACACAGAAAATATCAAGTTCCCTTTGTTCCATATTAAATTTTGAATTTTCACCAGCATGAGACCATGGAACTTTACCCCACAGTACAAAGAAATTATGTCTGAAGTTTACTATGAAGAGGTGAAGCTGGACTGCCTAGTTGAAATCAGTTCTTAGTATAGCAATGTGTTTACTATAAACTGTATTTCAATAGATATTTTAAAATATGTAACTTAAAAAAAAATAAAAAAATATACAATCAAATGAGTCATTCCCTTGCCATTCAATTCACTCAACAGAATGCTCTCTATAAGAGAAAGAGGCACACACATAACAGCATGTGGGTAGAATCTAATTGTAAGTAATAATTTTCTGTTATTAAAGTTTATACTACAATTGAAATTAAGGTTTATTCAACTGGCAAAGTTGAAAAGTAACTCAATTTAAAAAAAAAAGAATCCAGAAAGGAAAAGTAAGAAAGAAAACCATGCCAGAATGATCCAATGATACACAGGCAGGTGAAATATTAAGACAATACTACCACTGTTTACTATATGTGAACATATGTGTACATATCAAAATTTTAACAACACAGGCAATAAAGGATGGAAGGAGGCAAATAGTATCAGGAAAGATTACAAAGGGGGTTCTTATATCTGTGTTATTTTATTTTCAGGAAAATAATCAGAACATGTAATATTCGTTAAACCTTGGTAGCTATAGAAATATTCATTAAACTTTTTCTGAACTTTTCTGTAGATTTTAAATAATTCATAATAAAATGTATCAGATGTGAAATTTATTATGTTGTAGTTTATACAGCAATTACTCTAAGTTGAAAAAAAGAAGTTCTTACAGACTTTTAGATTGAGGGTATGCTATAAATTTATTTTATTTGGTTGGCTGATTTGGTAATATTTAACTTTTTTTCCATGAGAAAGATGGTAAAGCATGGTGTTGAAAATTCATGTTTAAAATATCTGCACTTTTCAATGATCAGTTTGCCCTAAATTTGTGTTTATTTCTATGTAAAACCTGTCAAAAGAATAGACAGAGGAATTTTCAGGTTCACATTGGAGTTTTGATATTATATTATGATATCATAATAATATTTAGAAAACTAGACATATAAAACATAAATTAGAAAATGTAGTTTTAGAGGGACATCAGGTCCTTAAAAGCTGTCATTAAATACATGAGACTTTAACATGTGGAAGAGTGAGTATAATAAGTAAAACGTAAGTATAAAATTAACACCAGTGGGGGAAGTTAAAATCGGATATATTTTGATTGCTGGGGTAAAATTGTAAGATCATTTGAGTTACATAATAATAAGATATTTATGCCTTATGAATTAGTGAGTTGTTAGACATGTGTAAGAGCATTGTACTTTACATTAAGAGTCTGGGTCAATGGTATTCACTTTTCTGAAAATGGATATATTTCATAGTTTTCATAATTTTAGTATCATACACCAGCAGTTAGATATTTTTTCTTTAACATTATGAGTTAAATGTTCTTACATTCTCTATGCACTCATCACCCATTTACTAAGTAGAGTGGGCTGCTCAGAGCTCGTGTTCAAAGGAAAGTCTGAGACGTACCATTGCAAACGCATCTACTAACCATCACGTGTGTGTGTGTGTGTGTGTGTGTGTGTCAGGTAGAGAGAGAGAGATGAACAAACAAGAAAAAAGCATATTTTAAGTGAAAATGTCAGGCCCTATATTTTTTTATTTTCAACATTATATAAATATTACATGTCTGTGATGTATCTACTCATTAAAAATTGTTATCTATTATATTTTTGGAGAATACATTTAATGTTTTAATGAAAATGATTATTAAATATGTAAATTAATATACATACCATATTTTTGGACCATAAGATGCACCTAGGTTTTGGAGAAGGAAAATAGAAAAAAATATTTTGAAGCAAAAAATGCAGTAAAATATTTAATAACATAAATAACATTTCACCAATGTAAGTGTAAACAGAACTCAACAGCAGCATTAATAACCATTATTCCTCCCAAATTTGGTGTGGGGGGTGCATCTTATAGTCCAAAAATGTGGTAGTTATACCTCATGGTACATCTTTTATAATTAAAGCAAATCAGAAACTCCATTTATCATTTATGTTTTCTCCTGGATCAACACAATTTCATGGAGCAGTTGAAATCCTCAAATTTAGGGCCATGATACAGTCTTCTTGCTGTGGAATAGTTGCATATATCTCATTCAATTCTCTTAGAGAACTTTGGATTGGTGTTTTGTATCAGTGATATTTGGTTTCATATACCACAAATGTTGACCTGTTAATTAAATTTCTGTGTAATAACCAATAAAGAGCTTTAAGAGAGCTGATAAACAGACATATTATAATAAAATTTATGATAGAAAAATGATTTCTTTGAGATACTATAATAACTGCTATTAATAATCAAATTGGTCTCATCTATGTTCTTTATTACAATAGATGCTAATTCGTGAGATCGGGCACACATGAAGTACTGTTTCCATTGAAAAATATATTTTTACTTAAGACGATACATCATTCATGAGATTTTTCAGAAATAAATGACCTTTTGAGGTAGGAGACGAATGAACAGTTTCACAGTACTGACTGAAGAAGTAGTTTTTCAGGGACACCAGGGATGTCTGCTTAATAAGTTCAGCTTCAAGTCTTCAATTTTAACCACAGACTTTGGACCCCTTTTTTAAAATTTTTTTGTTTGAAAATAATTTTGGTTTGCTGCAAATTTGTAAGAATAAGAATAATACAAAGACCACCTTTGCTCTTTCACCTATTATAAACATTTTATTCCGTTTGCTTTATTTACAGCACCCTCTCTATGGGGAGTAAAATTGCATACATCATGGCCCTTTACCCCTAAGTATTTCAGGGGTGTTTTTAAAGAACAGAACATTCTCTTACATTACCACAATATAGTTATTGACTTCAGTAAATTTAAAATTGATGCGGCGCTTGCTAATTTACCATTTTTATTGCAATTTTGTCAACAAACCCAAATAATAATGTTCCCCCACTATAAAAAATAATATTATTTTATAGTATTTTTTACCTATAATACATTTAATATCAACAATTGTGTTCAGTAACAATGTTTCTGATCCTTATGAATTTTATATGTTGCCTCTTAATATTTAAATATGTCCTAAATGTCATAGCATTAAAGTAAGTGTTAGAATCTTTATTACTCATAATATGAAGACAAATAAATTTTAATGCCCCATAAAAATCTCTTCCATAGTATCATTCTTTCATCTTTTCTTTTTCATCTTCCCCCAAGACAATTTTTTACTTATTTTTATTCATTTTTTTATATTTTAGAGAGAGGGGAAGTGAGGGAAAGAGAAAAAGAGAGAAATATTGATCCATTGTCTTCCATGTGTGTCCAAAGCAGGGACTGAACTCTCAACCCACTCATGTGGCCTGACTGGGAATCGAACCTACAACATTTTGATTTATAGTATGACACTCCAACCAACTGAGCCACACTAACCAAAGTCACAACCTAACTTCTTTTTTTAATTTATCTTTTTAAAATATTTTTGTTGTGCAAGTACAGTTTTCTGCCTTTTTCCCCCACCTCAGCCCAACATTCCAGTCCTCCCCACCTTCCTACCATGTTTCCACCCACTTCGTTTTTGTCCATGTGTCTTTTATAATTGTTTCTGCAAATCCTTCACCCTTTCCCCCTGAAATTCCTTCCCCTCTCACTGTCAGCCTGTTCTCAATTTTGTGTCTTTGGTTATAATTTGCTTGTTTGTTTGTTTTGTTGATTAGGTTCCTGTTAAAGGTAAGATTGCAGACTGGTGCAACCAGTATGAAAAACAGTATGGAATTTTCTCAGAAAACTAAAAGTAGAACTGCCTTTTGACCTTGCAATTTCAGTGCTAGGATTACATTCTAAGAACCCTGAAACACTAATCCAAAAGAACCTATGCACTTCAATGTTTATAGCTGCACAATTTACGATAGCCAAGTGCTGAAAGCAACCTAAGTGCCCATCAGTAAATGAATGGATCAAAAAACTATGGTACATTTACACAGTGAAATTCTATGCAGCAGAAATAAAGGAGTTCCCATTGGAAAGCATTATGCTAACTGAAATAAGCTAGGTGGTGAAAGACAAATACCGTATGATCTCACCTTTAACAGGAACCAATCTAACATCTTAAAAGTATTTTCTATACTCCCTCTTTTTACCTATAGATAGCTTAACTTTCTGTCATCTGTCTTCTAGCTTCACTCTTTGTAAAAATTTTTGAAGTCTGCCAATGACTTTAGAAACCCAATGATCATTTTGTACTCTAACTCCTCCTGATCATATCTTCAGCATTTTCTCTATTTACTATCTCCTTTATACTAGAATCCATCTGTCTCAGTGACCTTGGTGTCTCTTATTTTCTTCTCTATGTTTTCTTCTAAATCCTTACCTGAGGACATGCTTATTGATTTTATAGAAAGGGGAAAGGAAGGAGAAACAGGGAAAGAAACGCTGATGTGAAAGAGAAATAGTGATTGGTTGCTCTCTCCACCTTTTTGATCAGTGTTCATCCATCATATTTGCTGCCTCTTTTTAGTCTCTTAAAAATAGAAGCTTTTCAAATCTCTGTCTTTGGAACTCTGGGAAAAACCCAGAAATTCAACATTTACCATCACACAAAAAAATTTAAATAGATAACACAAATCTAACCATGCTGAATTTCAGCATTCCACTTTCAATTTGTCATCCAACAAGCACTTCAAACCCATTATCCAAATGCTGCTCACAGCCTGCCCTCCCAAGCTGACTCCACCCTCGTTCTCCTTCCTCTACTGTTTCCCTCAGCGAAGAGCCGGGACCCTCCCCTTCTCGTTTGCCCATAGCGACACCCAGGTTTCCCATTTTATCCATCTTATCTGGGTACTATTTTTAACACTCATTCTCGTCATTTGAACCATTAACACTCAAGTTCAAGACGGTTTCACCTTTTAGCTTTTTTAAGTGATTTCCATGAATCTATTTCCCTCTTCATTCTGAACAGAAAAGAAATTCTATTTTAATGGCAAAATTCATTCATACTAATATTTCTGAATAATACTTCTGATCAAATTAATTCCTGTTTAGAAAGTCTTTCTTCTCTGCATATATAATAAAAAGTCTTTGACCTGATCACTAAATCTTTCAATGATATTGTCCCCAAATACTTTGCCACATTTTGGGGGGAAGGTGAGGGATCATATCCCTAATGCACTCCATGTTGTTTTTGCTTCCTTTCATTTTCATTTCATGCCTTTTTGTGTCTTTCTCCACATTATTGCATTATTTAAAACCCAAACCAAATGTCTCCTTAGTCAGGAAGTTTCCCTTAAATGTGATTATCTGTATATAAAAAGTATCCAGCCATGTAATATGAAAAATAGAAACATTTATTTTTTCAAATAAATTTTCAATTTCTTGCTCTTTCTCTACTCCTTCTGGTACCCCTACGATTCGCATGTTAGAACATTTACAGTTGTCCCAGAGGTTCCTAAGCTTCTCCTCATTTTTTTTAAAAATTCTTGTTCCTTCATTCTGTTCTGGTTGAGTGTTTATTTCTTCCTTCTATTCCAAACCATTGATTTGCATCCTGATTTCCTTCCATTCACTGATATTTTGTTTTTCAAATAAAATAATGAAAGAGAACGTCCCTAATCTGGCAAAGGAAATAGACTTCTAGGAAGTCCAGGAAGCTCAGAGAGTCCCAAAGAAGTGGGACCCAAAGAAGCACACACCAAGGCACCTCATAATTATATTACCCAAGATTAAAGATGAAGAGAGAATCTAAAAAGCAGCAAGAGAAAAGGAGTTACCTACAAAGAAGTTCCCATAAGATTATCAGCTGATTTCCAAAAGGAAACTTACTTGCAAGAAGAGGCTGAAAAGAAGATTTCATAGTCATTAAAAGTGAGGACCCACAACCTAGATCACTCTATCCAGCAAAGCTATCATTTAGAATGGAAGGGCAGATAAAGTGCTTCCCAGATAAGTTCAGTCTAATGGAGTTCATCACCACCAAGCCTTTATTATATGAAATGTTAAAGGGACTTATCTAAGAAAAAGAAGCAGATCAAAAATACAAACAGTAAAATGACAATAAACTCACAACTATCAACAACTCAAGCTAAAAAAAAAGAAATGAACTAAGTAAACAACTAGAACAAGAACAGTTTAGTAGAAATAGAGATCACATGTATATATACACACACACATATACACATACAGGGATATATATGTTTGTATATATGTAAGTTTATGTCTGTATATACATATATAATCAAGAATTTTATATATAACAGCAGACATGTCCTTAATATTCTTCATTCTTGTGTCATAAAATGTCCTCCATAGAGTAGTTTTTTATAAATATTTGTTTGTTACTTATTAAAAAGTGGATAGAATATTACCCAGACTATGAACTTTTAGATTGCAAAGTATTTATAGGAACTTTAATTTAAAAATGATTTATTGTAATGAAATTTGAAATTTCCAACAAGTAAGCATTTTTACAATTTTATCTCTGAATTACAAGAGCTTTTCAATGGCTACAGGGCTGGAACTTATTTAACCTTACAGACCCCTCGTGTAAGCCTCCTGCACTTCCAGTTTACAGAAGTAGAAAGACACTGGAGTTTCATTACATGAATGCTTTCATACGTGTCCTGGAATCCTCCTGAGAAGTTCAACAGCAAGGTGGCTAATCCTGTTGTAAGAGCTCATTGACGCCAGATGCTGCAATTGAGATGAGTTTCCAAAGGTTAATGAATTAACTATAAATAGCATGTTCTCTTTTAGCAACCAGTTTTTCTGTAGTAGAGAGACTTCAGATCAGTACTTTCCAGCAGAGCTCCTTTGTGAAGTAACTTTCCCTAAGAGTTCACCTCTAGGGAAGCTTTTGAGTCAATAAGCATTTGATGAGAAATGAGTGCAGTGCAATAACTGTAAATTACTGCTGTTGACAATGATAAAGATTTCATTTCTGAGCTCTTTATTTGTACTGAAAATACTTACAGGTTTACCTTATAAAGTTTAAGTCTTTTGAATATACCTTTATCCTTTCTCAGTTTATTCCATGTTGAGCATAAGGTGTGAGATACTGTAATTGGGTGCATCTCACACTTTAAAGTACATCAGAATCACTTAGGGGTCTGGTTAAAGCACTGCAGGGAAGGACATGAGATGAGGGGTACCATTGAAGTTTTTGATTCAGTAGGTGGCTGAGTATAAGAACTTGCATTTGGTGGCGTTTGATACTGGTAATTGGCATTTTCTAGCATGTTCTTATGTGATATTGATGCTGTCCGGGCACCTTCACTTTGAGAACCGTGGTTCCAGTTCACTGGTCTTCAAACTCAACTGCATATTAAAACTACCTTAGAGAATTTCAACTTCAAAAAATTTGTTAATCCCCAGCAGGGCTGTGTTTATTGATTTTTATGGAGGGAGGAAGGGCAGGGGGAGAAAGACATCAGTGTGACAGAAAAACATTGATTGATTGTTTTCCTTAAGCACCCTGACCAGGAATTGAACTTGCAGCCTAGGTATGTTTCCTGAATGGGAATGCAACCCACAAGCTTTTGGTGTAGGAGTCGATGATCCAAACAACTAAGCCGGGACAAGTGCTTTAACATTTACTACCCCTCTACCTCCACTTCCTACCTACCCTTAAGCCCCGGAAATTCTGAATGATATAGCTGAGGGGTTATTTTAGCTAGAGATTGGAACTTAATCTCCAGAGTTGAACAACAGGGACAGGATATGACTCAGAAAAATCAAGAGAAAGTTATAATGGCTGCTTATTGCTATTTCACATCAATAAAACCCTTTGCGGGGCAATACATGCTCCCAAAATAAAATCGTATAACATCTGTTAAAATCAAACATACAGTCATTATCTGACAGGAATTCACAGAACCAAGTTTCTTTGAATAGGTCAATAGTTCCCTCAGCTAGAGGTCTTGTTAAAATGTAAAGTGCTGGGTCCTATCTCCAGATTTCCAGGGGGTCAGGATCATGAATTTTATTTCTATTTCTAAGAAGTTCCCTGGTGAGGCTGAGGCTGCTGGTCAGGTACCATACTCTGAAACAAATTACTCTGGAAATAAGAAGTTCAGCAAGACCTCCAACATAAAAGCAGTTCTCGGTATGTCAAACAACTAGACAAGTGATGCTGGGGATCTCACCCAAGGGCTCCAGGTTAACAAAGAATCATTAGTGAAGATTACAGGGATGTATGTAGATAAGGTAGACACATTATATATGAACTAATTATGTATTCATTCTATATACAACTTAAATTCTGTATGCATTTAATGAGAATGAATTAACTCTAATATTAATTAATGTATAGACACATTATATATGAATCAATTAAGTGAGAGCACATTAAAAACTTAATGTTATACAGGGCCTGGCAGAAGCAATACCTGCTTGAGTGTGGTTAGTAGAGTAGTAATATGGGTGGAATAATTTACAGTTTTTATTTGAACATTTCACCTAAAATATCACAGGGGGTGCTTGAGTGTGATATTGTATATTACTGAATTACATGTTTAGGATTTTGTCATAAAAGATTTTGTAATAAAAAGGAGTGTTACTAGTTCTGGACCCTGCATATTACATTCTAAAGTTTTCCTTTTAAATTATTGGAACAAAACAGGTGTCAAACACATCATAGATACTAATGATTTGGTGAATTCTAATTTTGTCCAGGTCCCTTCATTAACCCTTCAGAAATGTTCAGGATTCCTAGGCAAAGGAAGAAAAGATGCTGCCTACTGCCTCTTTGTCTTTACCACTGCCATACTACTAAACCAGCTGTAGATATTTTGGAATATCTGAAATTGACTTTTTTCACTCAATATACGCTGAAATGATTGAGAAACTCCAAATTTGAGAATTGCTCTTTGGCACATAATTCACCTCTTCATTAATCAATGAAATAGACATTCTGCTAGGCATTAATGATAAAACAGTCAATTAAAATAAAATACATTATGCCTGTCTTCGTGAAAGTTAATGGGGAAGATAGGAATTAATCAACTAATTCACTAAGTATATCATTACAAACTGTAATATTGCAGCGAGAAAGTTTTATAGATAATTTACATATTATTGGGCATATTTGAATACTCACAAAACCACCCTGCACTACCAAACTGGAGAACATTGAAGAGATAACAGACTCACTGAGAGTTGCATTCTCTGGCTGAGAACTGGTGCAGCAGGCCAAGAGGATTTGAATCTGTATCTCAGCAAAATGCCAAATCAGTATGTGTCATTGGTCTTCAGAAAATATTCCTAGTGATTATAACTATGGATGTTAAAGCCACATATGCCAAAGGTCTACTGTGCTTGGGCAAGCTGATTTTTAAAGAGATATTTGCAATAATTTTTTAATGTTTTATTGGTTATGTTATTACAGTTGTCCCCAATTTTCCCCCTGTGCCCCCCCTTCACCAATACACCAATAATAATACACATCATTACTTCCATACCGTGGAGTCACCCTCCACACCATTGTCTTTGTCCATGGGTCCTTCATGTAGGTTCTTTGACTAATCCCTTCACCTTCTATCAAACAGTCCCATCTCTCCTCCCTTTTTATTGCCATCAGTCTATTCCCTGATTCCATGCCTCCAGTTCTATTTTGCTCATTAGTTTATTTTGTTCATTAGATTCCTCTTATGAGTGAGATCATCTGGTATTTGTTTTTCACTGACTGGCTTATTTTACTTGCCATAATAGTTTCCAGTTTCATCTATGCTGTCACAAAAAGTAGGAATTCCTTCTTTTTTTTTCTGCTGCACAGTGTTCCATTGTGTAAATGTACCACAGTTTTTAAATCCACTCACCTACTGATGGGCCCTTAGGCTATTCTTAAATCTTAACAACTGTAAATAGCATTGCTATGAACATAAATTCTTTTGAAGTGGTGTTTCAAGATTCTTAGGGTACATTTCTAGCACTGGAATCACTGGGTCAAAAGATATTTCCATATTTAATTTTTTGAGGAAATACCACACTGTTACCACAGTGGTTGCACCAGTCTGCCTTCCTACAACAGTGCAATAGGGTTCCCTTTTCTCCACATTCTTGCCAGCACTTGTTGTTTGTTGATTTATTAATGATAGACATTCTGACAGGTGTGAGGTGATATCTTATTGTGGTTTTAGTTTTCATCTCTCTGATAGCTAGCGTATTGAGCTTTTTTTCATATGTCTAAATGGGTATGTTCTCCTTGTAGAAGTGTCTATCCAGGTCCTTTCTCCATTATTTAATTGGATTGTTGGTCATCCTAATGTTGAGTTGTACAAGATTTTTATATATCTTTGTAGATTAAACCCTGTCCAATGTATCATTGGAAAAATACGTTCTCCCGCACAGTTTTCCTTTTCATTTTGATGATCATTTCTATCAAGATATTTGCAATCTTGATTAAAATGGTTTTTAATCAGTGTCAAATTGAGGGTCAAAAATTTATGATCAAAAGCAATACATGTCATAGTTATATTTTAGCAATAATAATGACTAGGTTAAAGAGTTTTAATCCAATAGGTTATACTTATTTGTACTATATATATGATCAAGAATTCCCCAAACAAGTAATTCATTATTGAGAATAGTAATGGTATTTTGTAAAATTTTCATTGAAATATAATATAGACTGAGAATGGTATAAAACATAAGTATATGAGGCAATGAATTTTTAAAAAAATAAACA
Source organism: Artibeus jamaicensis (assembly GCF_021234435.1). Lineage (NCBI taxonomy): Eukaryota > Metazoa > Chordata > Mammalia > Chiroptera > Phyllostomidae > Artibeus > Artibeus jamaicensis. The sequence goes on along the minus strand of NW_026522030.1, from coordinate 34,407,092 downwards.
TAGTCATTTAAAGAGATTTAGAAGATACCAAAGCTTTTCCAATTAGTGGAACTAATTTATGCTCCACACAGGAATAGAAGAATGTCTCAGTGGCCTCATATTGTTGCTCATGCTTGATATTTCCTTCCCTTTTAGTCATTCTGGTGAAGTGTAGTAGCATTGAATTATGCTAACCAATTAATTGGTTATTTGCTTTTGAATATGCTTTTTTTGTGAGTTATTAACTTCTGTGTTGTTTGTCTTTTACTTCTTGATTGGCAAATGGTTAATATACAGTTTGTAAATACAAGTACTTTGACACCTGTAAGTATTGCAAGTATTTTCTCCCATTCTGTAAGGTCTTATCACTACAGCAACTTGCCTTCGAAGCACCCTATCTTCTTCTCTTCTTTCCAAATATTTAGTGGCTGAACCTTCAAAGTTCCCACCTCATACAGCTTCGAAGTCTGGCAATCACACTGAGGGCAAAAACACTACCATTTTTTGAGTCCTCTGAGTCACCAAGTTTGTCACTCTAGCCCCATGAACCCACTGACATTTTGTAGTTCCCCACCCCATGACCCTTAGCAGTAACCTTCTGCTCTGAAAAAAATCTCTAGTCCTCCTTACTTGAGAAGATATTTGATGCCATTCATCTATTGACATTTCCCCCAGCTTTTCCATGTGTTCTCAGTGGAGCTGTTGAAGCTTTCGGATGCCACGCTATCCTACCTGAAAGCAGAAGCCTGTACCATATGCCAAGTCTTATTACACAGCGCCTCAAATACTGGTTAAAATAAGTAGATATGTGGGGGGCTAGGATTACTGACTCAATTTCTGACTTGAAAATGACGAAGAAACCATAGGTTAAACAAGATAGTCATACACAGGAATAAAGAAGGTAATTTAAAAAAAGAAACTTGTAGGGATTAAAGTATAATTTAGAAATGTTTACTTTTGTTTTTGTTTCTGTTTGTGATTGGCTGTGTTTGGGACAAATAGTAAAATAGAGCAGCATTCAGGAAACCAAAAGACTCAGATTTTAGAGCCTTCCTTATTAATAAAACTGCTATTTCACTTTCGGGACTTCCATCTTTTTGATCTCTAAAATGAGAACTTTAAGCTTAATCATATGGAGGGGTCTTTTTTACCTTAAAATGGTTTTTGCAATATTTCCACATGTGTCTGATTTGTGACTTATTTTGGAGCCTAGAGAACTAAATTTAAATATTGGTTGTCACTTTGGGCAAAAGCAGCAAGCAGAGAGGGAGTAATTCACTGCCAGCTTGATGTGACTGATAATGTGGCATATTTATTGGGAATATTTTAAAATATAAAGCGTAGTATAGCATGATAATTAAGAGCAGCAATTTGGGAGCCAGACTCTCACATTTCAAATCCCAGCTTCAACACCTACTATGTGTGTGACCATGAGCTAGTTGCTTAACCCCCTTTATAAACATCTAATAAATTAACATGTAAAATGCTCACAACTGTGGCAAATAGGAATAAATATAAACTGTTAATTTTAAAAATAGATAAATGTTATGTATACACACACAAGATGCAATTTACATGAAAGCATCTTGGTATTACTTTAAACTATTAGTAAATATTTTTGTCGTAGTGGAAAATTTCTTTTTAAAAGAAAATCAAACATAGCCATGAAAATGCATTGATCCTCAAAGGAGCTTTACTAAGTCTGCACACCTGGGCTCAAATTTCCATTAGTCATCAGTAGGCTTTTGTTTTCTCAGTTCAGAATATGTCTTCATTGTAATCACAATGTCAAGACAAAAGCAAAAGCAAAATAGAATTATCATTCTCTGAATCTTCTGCTTTTAATAGCATATAATCCCAAAATAATTTTTCCCCTCAGAGGAGAATAAAAAGTTTAGAGAGCTACTTCCGTTATTTTTCACATGCATCTTTCTATCTTTTTTCAAGTCCCAGTCAGACTCCTAAACTAAGATCTACAGATACATCAAGAAGAAACTAAATCCTTACATCTACCCTCACTTCAAACCCCCCTGCAATGTTTTCTGCATCACTTGGCCTTCTTTTGTCCCTTGAAGAATTTTTTTATCACAATCTTCCCTTTCTGTCATCACAGAAAAGGAACGAGGAATTGTAGGCGTACCTCAATTCTAGCATGTGCCTCAATTCTAGTGTGTGCCCATCCGAAGTACTATATTTGTATTTTGAACAGCAGGTATTTTAAACATTTTTTAAAAGCAACAAATTAGTAACAACTATGGTTTCTTGTTTCTATTGTTGTGCTTGTTTTCAGTTTCTGGATTTATTTTAAAATTTGCCACAAGCAGTATTGGGATCAGTGGATCAAACCCTCATCTCTGTGAACCTTATAACCACGGAAGTTGAAACGGCTTGTCAGACTGTTTGTTTCCCAGTTTTTCTTTTATTTTTAGTGCTATCCCTCGGCGCCCTAGGATTTTTGTTATAAAATGTCTTGTAATGAATTCCCATGTCTTTAGTTTTTTTCATCAAATTTGATTTGAGCCATTAGTTTTAAGTCTTTATTCTAGAACTGTATGTGGATCTCACTTAACTTTCAGGAAAAAAAGCCAAAATTTGAATTTTCATAAATATATATATACACACATTTGTTTATTTATTTATTTTTAGGTTTAAATGAAGAAATTGTATATATATTTATATATTTATATATACATATATAATTATATGTTTTTATATATTTACAAATACGTGTGTGTGTGTATTTAAATGAAGCAATTTTTGAGATCCAGAGCGCCAGGCTTTTGCCTCCAATTTGATCAGGTTATACAGAATTCGTGTTAACTTTTGTTTTTCTTTTTGATCAAAACCCTGAACTTCTGTGTGCTATTGCTTTGAATAACGAATACCTGCGGTTTTCCTCCGGTCAACGGGCCTCAAACTACTGGATCCAAGTTGCCCTTCACTCCTTACGTACAGAGGGCTGAAAGCGCCTGGGACACTAGGGTCCCTGGGGTGTGCTGGTTCTCAACCATTACTGACACATGCAAGGTCATGGTAACTCAGCTCTTTTGCTTCTGGATAGGAAACTCTTAATGTAACTTACATTGTAGAAGTGCACTGCAGGAAGCTGCTTCTTCTAGAAGCTCCTGAATCTTGCCTTTTGGTTTTCACCGTCTAAACCATCATTTTCCTCTGGATTATTTATTCCCTTAATAAATAACTGACAAACACATCTTCATTTCAAAGACTGCTTCTGGCTTACCCTACCTAAGACACAGGACAAGATACTCTTAAAATATTGAGTCATTTACACATATTTATTCAACTAATATTTATTGAAAGCTCTCCATATACCAGGCACTGTGCTAATGCTGATAAAGTAGTGAAGAAGATGTAACACTGGAGGAGATGGACGTTAAATCAGTCACTTCAAATGCAATTACTTAGTTGCTAATTTTGATAAGTGCTAAAAAAAGAACATGTAGCTTTCTAAATACACTCATCAGAGGAAAATGGTTTATATCTACTCTGAGAGGCTTCAGTTAGATCTAGGGAAAATGGATGAAAGTTACCAGAAGATAGATTTTAGCTGAACATAAAGTTTTAGCAATAATCCCTGTCCAGAGAAGGAAAGGGGTCGTATGGGATGAGGACACTTCATCAACAGAGTTGTTTTATAGTTAAGTCCTCAACATCAATCACTAAGGATCAAGCCTTCTTGCATACACCGGCCCACAGTGTCCAGGTCATTATGGATGAAACGAGACATTCACTTGGGCTACCAAGTCCAGTGGAGGAAAAGGGACAGCATGGCTTTTCTCTCAAGGGGAGCAAAAGCCCAGAGCCTCTGCCATGTCTGGCCTTTATTGGGTTTCTCTGCCCACTAAATGATGGTCCTCATTTACTATGCACAGGTTGCTTTCCGTGGTTACCTTTTACAGAAAACAAAGGAGCTGAAGCCGCTAATTACATCACTGAAGAGGGATATTTACAAATGAAAAGTTCAAAAGTGGTTGAACTGGTTACACTCATCCTTGGAAGGTTTAGCATGGATTTTTGGAAGTTACTTTGCAGTAAATGTTTGCCACTGGGGGCTGGGCCCACGCCACGCAGACTGGTCTTCTACAAAGCCTCTGTTGGACTAGATGAGCTAGATGAAGCCTCAGAGACTATGACCCTTCTCTTTATGGGGGCACGACATAGTGCACTAGAGAAAACAAGAAAGAGAACAGCTCAAAAGATACAGTTTGGAGGGGGAAGTTCAGAAAAGGAGCTGGTCGTCATGAAAGATGAAACAGTCTCATTTTGTAGTTTTTGCCAGATTCAAAAATAACTTCCAGAGACTCGATTTGGGGTGGTGAACAAACAATCCAGTGTACAGATGATGTGTTGTAGAATTGCACCCCTGAAACCTATGTAATTTTGTTAGTGTGTCACCACAATAAATTCAATGAAAAGGGAACAAATGAGTTGCTACCATCATCACATTCAAAAATAAAAACAAAATCTGTACTTATTTGTAGAGTTGGTCTTCCCACATTCAAATATGGATGATATACTAGCTTATAGGAAGGACCCTGATGGAAAGGCCAACCTGAAGTCCGAAAGGGCATTGCTCCTATTTTACAAACTCACTGCCTATAAATCACAATCCCCTGTCGGACTTCCATGGGAGATAAACATGTGTGTACTAACAAAAGTCTTAAGTGCTACAGGGCAGATGACCACTCCAGGTCTTCCACGTAACAAGAATATTTACACTAGAAATAACTTGATGTATGCCCATGTTACATACAATATACATAGCAAAAATATAGAAAATGAGTAAATTATTTCAAATAATAAATATTATGTAAATGTTCTTCTTGTTTAGTATGTAAGTTTTGAGGGCAAATGAACATTACAACCCTGTCTGTGTTTTACTATATCTTCAGCACCTCGAGTAGTGTATGGCACAAAGTAAGTGAAAAATAATTACTTCTGAATTAATGCAAGATAAACATTTCTTAATAAAGGTAGCATATGGGTGCATACATATACAGGGTCCAGCAGAAGTCACACCTTCTTGAGTGTGGTTGGTAAGGTAATGTTACCGAACAAGAGGTCCGAGGGGGGGTGCAATACAATATTCAGCCCACCTAGGGATGCCGAAAACTGCTATACAACAAGGGCCCCTCCCAAAAACAAAATACTAATATCTACTGGGCTCTTCTGTCTGCCACCAATTGGAAAGACATCTCTCAATGCCAGAGATTTGTGAAAAGGAAACAAAATGTTTATTAATGCTATTTAGGCCTAATGCCTCCACTAAAATAGCAAAGTCCTTTAGGTTGTACACCTACACCCACACAGCTCCTGCTTCTCCCACTGTCCCAACTCCAGGTACCGTAAATCAGGAAAAGAGCACACGTCTGTGTTGCAGGCCACTGGCACCGTCAGCTTTGTCACTGTGTAGGCAGGATGTCTCGTTAATCCAATCATGTGGTACCCTCTCATGGTCCACTGGCAAGTTCTTTGTACCCAGTTCCAGTCAAAGTCTCTCCTGGTTTCCAGGCCCCTCGGCCAAAGGGGGCACCCCAAAGCCGTGTGGGCCTCTTCTACCAAAGCTGCAGGGTTTCTCACTCCACCAAAAGCATGTGGCTTTCTTCTTCACCTGGCTGCAGGGATCTCCATTCTGCCCCAAACGGCGTGGCCCTCTCCTAACCTGGGCAGTTATCCCCTCATATCCTGGAGCCAGTCTTTTCCAAGCTCTCACACAGGCCTTCTCACTCAGGAGTGCAGCCCCTCGTTACATCCTGGGTCCAAGTCCACTCCCTTCTCCCTGGCTCCAAACTTGGCCACAGCTATTTAACATATCTATGAAACCAGTTAAAGGTTATAGATATGTTAAATAATCATTCCAGAGGTTAGCTGCAAAACTATTGCTATGCAAAACAGCTCTCAATGGCCCTGCTCCATTCGTCCCTTCCCCCCGGGGGTGGGCGGTGAGGACATCCTATATGTCTCCCCAATATTCCTATACACTTTGAATTCTGGACACCACTCTAAATCCTTTTTTGCCCCCCCCCCAGGCTGCACCCTGTATCAGTAATACTATGGGTATAATAATCTATAGTTTTAACTTGAACATTTCACCTAAAACATCATATGGTGTGCAGGATTATGATATTGTTATGTTACAGAATTACACGCTTATAATTTTGTAATAAAGGATTTTGTAGTAAAAAGGGAGCATTATTTGTGTCAGACCGTGTGTATTATACATAAAATGGGTATTCTTGCAAGAGGCAGTCTTTATCATGACTTAGTTTTATTTATTTACTTTAAGTATAATGATTTCTTCTAAATTACTAAGAATTTTTTCATGCAATAAAACTAACACCAGTTCCTACAACTGATCATGGGTGCTTCACTTTCAGCATTAAATCCAGGAAAGAAAAAACAATCTATTTTTCACGTCATCCTATATTTTTAAAAATACTATATTAGTACCAAGTTTGTGCTTTAGAGAATTTAAAAATAACACTTGAATAAGCAATTGAAAATTTCCAACCCAACGGTTACTCTGCCTAAATGTCAAAATGAGATCATTTTTTCATTAATCAGATTTAGGTATGCTTTATATCTTTACCCCCACCCCCACACCACTGTCTGTCCACCCCATATTTTGTCAGCACCTCTGGGGCCAACATGATTTTGCTCTAGTATAAATCATCCTCATTAAGTAAACCAGATTATGTTGATGAGCTCAGCCTGAGCTAGATTTACAAAATGACACAAAGTGAAATCTCAGTTTATTCCAGTCCTATGTATCATTTCCCAGGAGCAGTTTTATGATGCAGTAATTGGGCAACAGGCATTCTGATAGTCCCAGGAGAGTCAAAATCACAGTAATAAAAACATTAGAATAGTCTGACCACTTTATTATAAAATATCCTGAATGTCAGTGCATTTATTTTACTTTCTTTTAATTTAACAAATACTGGGATGCCTTTTTTGTAATTCAATATTGTTCAAACCTGGAACACTGACTCACCAAAGGGTGATGTAGAAGGCGTCAAGCTCCATTGGACTAGATAAGTTTTGTACATCACTGATTACCACCCTGATGACTTCTTTATTCAGGCCTGGAAGTCAGATTTGCTTCTTTGTAAAGAAACTACAGGACCGACAGCACACAATGAATCATGCCTAACAACAGACTGACAAGCTGGCAAGAGACAGCTCATACAGTGACAAATACAGCTGACAACAAGTGTACACATCTGTTTGGTAGGATTTATGAGAAAGGAATACAAACAAGGAGGAGACAGGTTGTTCGGTTTTATAAGAAAATTTAGAGGCTTTTTTCTTTCTATCCAAATAACAGTAACATAAAGAATACACATTAGCCCTCAAGATATATTTATTACAAGCACAACCAGGTTACAAATGGTCTCTGCAGATTAGCATTTTGATTATCAAACTGCTGTTCCAAATATCTGATGAACAGATATTAGAATAGTTCTTAAACATACTGATTAAACACACATTGATGCTGCTATTTTTAACACTTGCTTATATTCAGTTGTAAATCAGTTTCCATATCTTCTGCAAAACTTAAAGTGGAAAAATATAAAATGTATATAACCCCACCAGGCTTTTCCCAGGGAGACAAAGACCTAAGCCCGCATTTTTAGTTCAGTTTTGGGGATTAAATAAATAACTATTCAAAGTAGGTCAAAGAATTGAAACCCCCATAAACAGGTACTTAATTAGTTTATGCAAGAATCAAGATTCTCCCACAAAACTTAACATTTCACAACCAGCCTTCTATCTCCCACAATTGCTTTTTTGTATAATATAAATGTTGTCTTCAACGTAATTAGTCCAGAGCACCATAACCCCCTCAATTCTAAAACAAATTCCTATTAAAATTTTATACCATAAAATAATAGCAAATAATTATTATTATAAATCTATTCAGTGAGTACTAGGGACCACCATGACCCTCACTCTTGTAAGATTATGTATCATACTGCAAAAGACTTCAGCACAGATAAATCTTTCACAAATGGTAATATGTGGATACAACTCTGAGAACAAAGAGAGGGTTTGAATATTCTGAGCAATCAGCAATAGAATCACATCTCTGTCCTCACCTTCATTATTGTTTTAACCTCCAAATTTTGAAAATGGATGGTAAAAATATTATTCAGAAGCTCTGAAAACATGTAAATATGTTTTCAACATATTGGGTGATGTTAGCCACCTGAGACCCAATCAGATTGCTTATATCCAAGGTGGGGATAGAGTAAACAGGTGGGGCAGTTTCCGAGGACAGAATAATACGTAAGAGGACATCCTCCCTGTCTTCCCAGGTTTCGAACTGTAATCGTCTAATAGTTGCCACTGGTTGAGACTATAAATTGGTTTAAACTCTCCTTTATACTTGTTTGCTTAGGATAATTAATCACAGTATTTGGTTTCCCTGAGTCTCCATCCAGAAACTGTGAGAAAAAGAAAAAACTCCCTCAACAAAAATAAGTACCTCCACTTCAAATCTATTGCCATGGCTCTCTGCCATACTGTTATGGTTTAGAATTAGAGGGTTTTAAGAAAAACAGAGTGTTAAGGTAATTTATTTAAGACCTTTCATTTTCCTTGCTTCCTGATTATTATTGGCACATAGTTCTATAATCCAATTCATTTTGCTTTTATTGAGTGAATTTCGATGTAATATTTTATCAAATGTCATGTATTTATATAATCAGCATAATTACATATAAGTGCGTAATTAGTGTAAATACATGTAATTATTTTATTATAGTATGCAATAATCTTGTAAAAAAAGCTTTTTATAATTTTACAAGCCAAACTTATGCATTGTGTGAGCATATTAGATTTTTTTGATATTCAGTAGTATTTTGCTCTTTTTAATTGATTTAGCCAAATACCAAATCTTAACATGTGTATTTGAAAGATAATATTATCTTTATTTTAGGCAGTTGTTTGATCATTTGTTTCCAAAAAGAAAATAATACACCTTAAAAATAAAACATTTTTCTCTATATTTTAGCTTAAGTTACATATAAAATAATAAATCTTTAAATTCAAACGAAAAACACCTTTATATGCAAATTTCATTAGGACAGAAATTAATATAACTGTGAACTTTGTGACTTGACAAATAATGGTTTTTAATGAAAATGCTGGAAGATATCACCTTTGCTATACTGGTGCTTCTTTTGTACTTGATAAAAATATCCAAGTAATTTTATTTATTTTTTTAATATTCGTTTTATTTTTGTACTTTTAAATTTCTTTTTATTGCATTTTTTCCACTACCATTTATCCCCTTATGCCCTTTTCCACCTCTGCCCACTCCACCTGCCTCGCTGCCGTCAGCACACTGTTGACCATGACCACGACCACGAGTCCTTTTTCTTTTTTGCTTAATCTCTCCACCCCACTAAGCATTCAGCCTGATCTCTACCTATGAGTCTGTCTAAAGACAAATACCATAAGATTTCACTCATATGTGAAATCTGATGAACAGATTGAATTAACAAAATACTCAAGTAATTTAAAATACTGAGCCAAAATGAAATGACCAGTAAATAGAGGAACCCACACCTGAAACACCGTAACCTCTTTCTGCCAGTCTCAGTAAACAGTTCTAAACATGGCATGAAACTCACATCATTCCTCTACCAACACTCCAGAATGACTCCCATATCAAATATGCCTCTGAAATTAAAACTTGAATTTCTTTCTTATTATACCAAAATTCTCAGTCTATCATCTCATACCTGTATGAGGATAGTGTATAGAGTTATTTTTAGTGATGCTTACATGTTTCTGGTTGGTATTGACAACTGGTAGATAGAACTAAGGCAAGGTAACATTGTAGAGATACTGTCCTTATTTCTTTCTCTTGAAAATCTCATGAAATACGATGAAAAATATAAAACATAGAGTAGAAAATATATTTAATTGCAAATCATAATATACAACAATGAAAATAGAAGGTAAAATAGAATAGTCATGATAAACAGTTATTTCACCTTTCATATTGTATTTTTTTTCCATTACCATTTATCCCCCTTATACTTGAAATCAGGTGGGTACTAACAAAATACAGGTTACTTTGTCCCTAAAAATTCCACAAGAAACTAATGTCATTACCAACAGAGGAAAGAGTAGAACAGATGAGTGAAAATCAGGAGATAATTAATATTAAATTAAATTAATATCTGTAACATCATCAACTAACCTCTAGGTTCCCACCTACCTGCTTATGCATTTCCAGAGCTGTTCATTCCCCATGTAGTTTCAAGGTCTGAGTTGTAATTATCCTTTTGAAATTATACCAAAACGTTCTGAACATTGCAACTCCAGGCATAGAGGTGGCTGAGGATAAGGTACTGTACCAAAAACAAGAGGATTAAGGAAATTTCTACACAATAAGTGATGTAACATCTAGCTTTCTTCCTTTATGGAGCTCTGAAACACTGCATTCCCTAAGCAGAAGACAGGTGAATGTACCAGAAAAAAGAAATCACCTCAGAGAGACCTAAAATTCTGACATTTGTACATTTCCTAAATAGATAGCTGGTCATCCAGTGAGACTTCAAGCTGTTAGGTTTGTCAGTCAGCAAGCTATTGTCCCAACTCTGTCTTAACATACACAGAATTTGTTATATCATTCTGAAATATCAGTGGAGACCTGCACAAGATATTGATAAAAGCTTTTAACATAAAGGTAGAGACCAAAACAAAATCAAAGAAAATTCTACTGCACTCCTGAAAAAAAAAGTAAGTCAGTGAAAAATAAAACAATTCTGAATGTATAAACTTGTTCCAAAACTTTAAATAATATACTCAAGAAGCTAGAGCAGCTGTTGCATATTGCACCTGTGAAACAAGAACAGAAACCAGGCAAAAAGGAACATCAGAGAAAAAAACAGAGCTATTGAGAAGAAACTCCACAGCAAGACACAATATCAAAATAATAAAATAAAGGGCAATATTTGGTCATAAACAAAGAATATGTTTTCAAATTTCTCAATAGCAAAAAATAAGATAGGAGATAATATGCAATACCTTTTCAATGTTAAGTCAAAATAACAATAGCTATAGAGAATTTCTGTCCAGATAATCAATCAAGTGTAAAGCTAAAATTAAGACACTTTAATCTATGCACAGGTTCAAAGAAAGACACTTTTCATTCATGTATTTTCAGAGAGATTCTAGAAAACATATATCCAGAAACAAGGGCAAAAACCAAGAAAGAAGATGTAGGATCCTGTAAGAAGAGGATTTGCCATGGGGGGAAGGAAGAGGAATTACCAGCAAACAGCACAGGAAAGTCCCAGGATGACAGCTGTATAGATGAGGTGCAGACCAGCTGGGTCACATGCACGTAAGCCGCTAGTGGACTCCAACAGGGGTAGCTCTAGGTCCAGGTCAGCTATGAAAAATTTGTATTAAGAGGTGTTTTAACAAATTATTAGTGGATTTAGATTATTTAATCAGGCATTTGTTTTTTTGTATGTTAAATAATAAAGCAATTATTAAGTTCAAAAAATGAAAAGTAGTAAAAGGAAAATAGGAAATGGAAATGTGGTATAGAATTATAGCTCAGCAGTAGTCAATTCTATCAGAGTTCTAAAATTGAAATGAGCTAATAGGGACATAATAAAAATATCAATACATAGTCATACTGGCAGGTAAGGAAAGAAAAAGGTGAGTAAGCTAAAAACCCTCAATTTGCACAGGTAATATCTATAACTAAGAAATCTATGGGTAGCAATATACTCATACTGCATAGAAATATGTAGGTAAAATCCAGAAGTAATAACTAAAAAATTTGTTACTGGTTGCCACCCAAAAGCATGGATATGTATATTTATAAGCGATTTTATATTATTTGACTTTTAAATTATTTACATAAAATACTTTTATAAAAATTAAAATTATAATTCAAATGTGTATCACATTAAAAAGAAAGACAATAAAAGGAAATAAAAGGCATCCAAATCAGAAAGGAGGAAATAAAACTGTCACTATTTGCAGATGACATGATAGTGTATATACATGGAAAATCCTGTAGACTGTACCCCAAAACTGCTCCACCTAATAAATGAATTTGGCAAAACAGTGGGATACAAAGTCAATATCCAGAAATCAAAGGCATTTTTGTATACCAACAATGAAACAGCAGAAGCAGAAGTCAAGAAAAAAATTCCATTCATATAGCACACACACACAAAAAATACCCAGGAATAAACCTACCCAAGGAGGTAAAAGACCTGTATGCAGAAAACTACACAACACTGAAGAAATAAATCAAGGAAGACACAAAGAAATGGAAACATATACCATGTTCATGGATCGGAAGAATTAACATCATCAACATGTCCATTCCACCCGAAGCAATTTACAGATTCAATGCAATACCTATTAAAGTACCAATGGCATATTTCACAGACATAGAACAAATTTCAAAAATTTATATGGAACCATAAATGACCCCAAATAGCAGCTGCAATTCAGAGAAAGAAGAGTAAAGTAGAAGGGATCATAATACCTGATATCAAACTGTATCACAAAGCCATTGTAATCAAAACAGCCTGGTACTGACATAAAAAAAGCCACATAGACCAATGGAACAAAATCACTGAGAATGTGATAACTTACATCGAAAATGTTTAGCTTAGTATTGGTAAATTAAATTCAATTAAGTTTTGCTAAATTATTAGAAAGAGATCTTGGAAATTAAAAAGAGCATGATAGTCATAGTCAAAAATTAAGTAGAAAAAATGGAATATCAAGGCACTCTCACTGAAAGAAAGCAAAAGGCAGGGGTTATTACTGACACCTCCTTACCATCACTTTGGCATCCACCACCACACCCAGCAACTCACCCTTCATAGCAAAGAAGCTTCTCAAGTTTCTCACATAACCCCCTTTTAGTTTACTGCCTTCTCACACTTAGTAGATAAGCTTTTCCTTTCACGGAGAAAATAAAATCCACAAATGTGCTATTTATAGTTTCTCTTAACAGCACTTCCCTTCGCCCACCTTCCTTTCTGTCTCAGAGGAATGGACATTGATTCTCTCCCATCCTAAACGTTTCTTTTATGCATAGCATGGCAGTCCTTACTTTCCTAACTTCAGTTCTTCTTCCTCCCAGTTATCCTTCCCTCTCTTCGCAGACATTGCCATGTGGCTTACTTTGGGTTCCCCCAGGAGCAGAAACTGGATTGCAGATTCAAGGGCAAGTAGTTTATTAGGGAGATGATGACAAGAAATACCAGTAGGAGAGTGGAGCAGTTAGGCAGGGGAGGAAATAAAGCCAGTAAAGATCCAGCCAATTACCATTGTAGGTGACTGAAGATTAGTCCCACTCAAAATCTCTGGGACTCAGAGTTTCACATGCCAGGGAACTATCAAAATAAGGTGCAAAGAGATGGAGATGCTTATCTGCCAACTCCTTTATTGACATCAGTTGCGAGCTGTTTCTTGAGGCTCCAGCACCAAATTTCCCTCGAAGTGAGACAACCATGTTCCTTCTTAAATTCACATGAAAAAAATAGAGTTGCAGGTGTCTTAGGAGGCACTGTCGGTGTGTGGAGGTGAATGCTTCTAACAGCATTTGTTCCAGGGACTAAGCTAAAAACCTCAGAGCTATTTCAGGCTTCCTCCTTCTCATCTTCTACAACCAGACAGTCGTGAAATCTCATTAATTCTCCTCTAAAATATCTTCAATCTCCCTCACCCATATTCTCAATTTCTTCATTAGTTCATCAGATCTTCCCTGAATTATTGCAAAAGTCTGCTCAGCAATTTATTTGATTTTTTATTGCAATCATTTTTATAACATAACATGATTCACTGTTAATTTTGTACTGTAAGTTCCCATCTCTCACAGGACCCATGGGAGTTAGACTGTTTTAAAGAAAAGGATACTGTCATAATATAGAACGAGATTTGAGTCCTGTCTTTGTTCCTTAATAGCTTTATAATGTTTGGCATGTACTTTTAGTCTCTGAGTCTCACTTTCCTCATTTGTGCATTGGAGTATTTATAATTATTTTGCAGGATCACTTTGAATATGAAAAATAATGTTTAATTTGTTGTATTTGGGGGTAGCTCATTTAATGCTAACTAACTTCATTACTATGATTAGGAATAGCTCACAAGGCCCTTTATAAAGTTGATTCTAATTCTATGTCTAGATTCTGTTCCACTTTCTTACACACCATATATTTTAATTACCCTAAACTTCTCTCTATAACTTGTCCATGTCCTTTCTTCAACTCTAATCTTCTTGTGTTCTTGAAATCCCCTAGAAGACTTCTACTCAGGCTTAAAGAGGCAGCTCAAATGCCTTGTCCTTTGTGAAATGTTTCCTCATTTTTCTAGGCAGAGTTAGTCACTCTTATGCTGACATATAAGTAGTTCAAAATGTTATTTTTAATAACATATTTTACATGTATCTCCCTGACCAGACTACACGCTTCTCCAATACAAGAACAGAATGCTGTTTACTTTTATATCCCAAGTACCAGCTATAATGTCTCCACAATAAATGTCTGGTAAATGATGACATGAATGAATAGATGGATAAATAGATGATTAGTAGGAGATAGAAAAATAGGTGATATTCTTCTTACTGTGGACTACATAGTTAAGATACTGTGACTAGTTGTTCACTCTAATTCAGAGCTGAACTGAATATTGACTTTATAAGGCAGGTTTTTAATGCAAAATGCAGACTTTTCAATGTCTGCATTTATGGAAGGTTACATGTGAAGTATTTTTAAAAATATGAATATGATTGAGTTGGCTAAGTTTCATATGTGCAATTAGTTTCTACTTTCAAATATGTCAAATTATTCAGTGATTGCCAAGATCACACTTAGTAACATGCCCTATAGTAAAGATTAAGAACTTACAACATTTATTCCTCCAGAGCCAATGAGTATGTCAGTGCAAAGATAAATTCCATGTGTGCATCCAGGAAGAGGATGGCATAAGGGCAATGATAATCACTTCATGATCCAACCAAGGATATATAAATACGCCCTAGCTAAGATCTCAAATGCATGAGAATGTGAAAGTTCTGTCCTTTACTAATCTGAAAGTAGAGCTAAAAGGAAACTCTCAGAAATCATTCATAGACTTATAAAAAAATGATAAAAAGTGACCAGTGTGTTTATATCTGGTAGGAAGATACTACTTTTAATAAACTAACTACAGAAATTTTAGAAGTTTGTATAGGAGAGCTTGGAGAGATGGTAGTACATCTATGAAACAAATTCTCTACTAGTCTCATGGACTAGTCTTGTTTTGGCACAAACTGGGTTTGTGAGAGAATATAGATGTCCATATTCCTGATGCTCGAGAACTTGTTAGTGAATTTAGAGGCTAAGATCCAATTCGGTTCATCTGAGGAAGGAAAAAAAATGTATTTCAGGTGTTTTAAAATGAAACAAAATTAAAATATAAACTTTCCCTGTCTTGAAAGTCACTTATATTTAGTAGCTAGAAACCATTTTAAAAACCACTTCTTCATAATATGAAAGTATCATCAACACAGAGATTGCCATTTAGAGTGATAATGAAGACTCTTGTTTTCACACAATGGGAGTTATTTTTGTATTCTTCCTTTAGCTGCTTGCTGTTTCTGGCAGTTCACATTGTCAGCAAAGTTAGTGATAGATTTGGAATCTAATTCTTGCTTTTAAAATTAAGTTCATAAAGAGAAAAATAACATAGACATAAGGAAAATCAGTCCTTGCTTAGATAACGAGGAACTATAACTTGTCCAATAATATTTTTAAAAATCTTTTAGGCAATTTGGTCATCTAAAGTGCTCCTCATCATCCAATACAACTTTTCTATGATCTTATATGAACACTTCAAAAACATAGCAAATGTCCATTAATAACTTAAGTCCTAAAACCCCCACACACTAAATCCAAAGTAAAAATACACTTTTCATATCTAAGATCAGAACAATGATGGAGGGAAAATTTGATTTTTGTGCCCCTGTCCTTCTCCCTTCATAATCCTGGTTGATTTAAACAGTGTAGTTGTTTCTCTATTTAAAAATATAGCACAATAACAATATGCTCACTCACTGCATCGTACACACCTACCCAATCATTACATTTTTAAAAGAGTTACTAGAAAAAGGAGTTATGATTTTTAAAAAAACAACATTGAATTTTGCTTTCTGAAATGCACCATGTATTTTACAGTGAATATGCTGTTCTTCAAAACAACAATGCTGCTATTATTGTAATTTTTTTAAAGAGAGGGCATTTTCTTTTGAAATTTGTTTTTGAGAAAGTTTAAAAGACACTAAGAATTTTGCCTCACTATATTAAAGAACTCCTTTCCTCTGGAGCCAAAGTCATGTTACTTGAATTTTTATCCACTTTATTCAAGAAACTTGGCTTGCAATGGCTAATGTCTGTTTCTAAAAACCAAATCCAACTTTAAATCATGATTTTTCCATCTATCTGAGATATCCAAAATATGCACCATGGAATTTTGAAGGCATTAACATAACAGATACTTTCCAGAATGCCTTGAGAAGTGAAAAAATAATTGAAATGATTCTCCAGATTCCAAAATAAATGCCTTAATAAGGTCAATCTTTATTAGACACTCTCAAATCTGGCATATTTGAAAAATAGCTTCATTAAGTAATAGTCACAAGCTCGTGTGAATCACTGTCTGTTTCTTCCTATACTGACTCTGAACATTTTAAAATCCAAATTCATTACTATGGTCCAGAATACCAGACACTAGCCTTGGCCATAGTGTCCTTCTCTGACCTCTGCTTACTTCCTCTATTCCAGATACAATGGCCATCTCCAAAACCACGTCATACACACTGCTTTCTCTGGCCTCTACTTGCTGTTTTCTCAAAATGGAATGCTCTATCAACAGATGTTTTCAGAACTTGATCTCTTACTGCACTCAGATCATTAATCAACTTGGCACCTGGTGAGAGAGGCCTCCCGCCTACATACCTGTCCCTGTTATCTATCTTTATTTTCTTCTTATTGCCACATGATATGACATTGTCTATTTATTTCTTTATTACTTGATTCCTACACAGGAATGTAAGGTCCATGAGGGAAAGGGATTCATATGTTTCATTTATCACCAAATTCACAGTGCCCAAAACAGTAAAGAGAATACTGTAAATACTCAAGAGATATTTGTCAAATACTGAGTGATGAACATTATATTTAATTATTGCCTACTCACATTGTTCTAGATAGAGAAAAGGAGAGAACACTCTTCAGGGGACTCACTGTTAAAGAGATGGACATACAAACAAATAGTCACAACAAGTAGCTTTAAGGGTAATACAAGTAACATATTATAAAGTAGATGACACAACTGAATGGAAGAAGAATTCTGAGTAATCAGTGAAACTTCCACAGAGAAGGATTATTCTGAGTTGAGTCAAAAATCAACTGGATTTTAATAGTTGAACCAAAAAAAAAATGGTTTCTGGGAGCTGCAAGAAGGTAAATACACTGTAACAAAGGTACAGAGTGCTAACCAATTAGCAGGTACTCAGCTAAATACTAGCAAAACACAATAAGTAATGCTGATGGTTTTATAATATATTAGGTGGATAAACAGATAAACAATTTCATCAATGTAAGAACTATTTTGATAGCAGTATACATGGTGAGCTCATAGAGGAAAATCAGATGCTTCCCTGTCAGGTGCCAGGTGAATAGGACAATCCATGCTAACCTTAAGGACAACATAGTTCTTGTTTCATTAACTGTCTGCTTCCTTGTGCCAGAAAAAATTCTATCTTCCATGAAACTTTCTTAAAAGGCAAAGAGGGCCAAGTCTCAAGTAGGAAAAGATCTCAGGTTCTAGATAAGGATATATAAATTTTTGTCTCGTTAGTTTTTAGACTCAGCAGGGCTGCATTTGAAAAACCATTACTATTCATCAAGCAATGAGAGGTTTTAAAAAATAATATACACATCCCTGTGTTCTTTGCAATGTTATTTACGGTAGCCAAAATCTGGAAGCAGCCCAAGTGAGTGAATAAGACAACTATGGGATATTTACAGAAAGGAATACTAGTCAGCCATAAAAAAAGAAAATTTTACTCTTTGCAACAGAATGGATGGACCTGGAGAACATTACACTAAGTGAAAATAAGCCAGTTAGAGAAAGACAAATACCATATGATTTCACTCATACGTGGAATGTAATGAACAAACTGAACTAACAAGCAAAGTAGAGACAGACTCATAGATAGAGAGCAGGCTGACAGTTCTGGGAAGGAGGGAATGAAGGATGGAGGTATTCAGCAAAAAAAAAAAAAGGAAAACAATGAGAAGGAATTCATAAACAGGGATAAGAGTGCAATAATTATAAGGGGTGAGGGTGGGTTGAGGTAGAATAGGGTATAGGGGGGATAAATGGTGGTGGGAAAGTTTTTTTAAAATATATAAGCAAAAAGTAAAAAATAAATGTTTTATGCTATCGATATGATTATATTAAACATTGCCAATTGTTATCATCAAGGTTATCTATCAATAGTTCAGAGAAAGAAAAATAATAGGTCATATTCGACTTCTACTAATTTTGGTTAAAAAAATACTGATCTCAATTCCTCTGTTCTACTCTTAAAGATTTGTAAGAAAAACCAGAAACCTACCTTGAAGCTAATAAATAACTAACTGTGTGGTATTCTAAGGGGAACTGCAAAAACCTTTCAGTATATCTTTTTTTAAAAAGTTATTTTTTACTTAGTTAAATACAGAAAATAGAGATGAATAAAAAGACCTATAAATTGGTTTAGTGGTGCAGTTTTTCTTAGGATGGAAATATTCAACCATATGATATATAATAGCATTATACCTGGGTTAACAAAGTTAAAACACTGACAAACATATTCATGACAAATGTGCTCCAAGTAGAATAATTGGTTATTTCTATAAAGTGCAGAATAAAACTGAATTTTTAACACTCTAGGATTCTATTCAGAAGTATAGGATATCAAAAGAAACAAAACTATACATTTCAGGAATTTAGTCTTATTGATGAATCAACAGTTGACAAATCAAAATTCTAGGACAATTTTGTTTTAGCTTTATTGTTGGCAATAAAGGCTAAACACTAATTGTTTTTATGCCCTGGCTGTTGTGGCTCAGCAGATTGGGCACTGGACTGCAAAGCAAAGTATGTCGGGTTCCATTTCCAGTCAGGACACATGCCTAGGTTGCAGGCCAGGTCCCCAATAGGGGGCGCTCAAGAGGCAATCACAGATTAATGTTTCCTTCTCTCCTCCCTTCCCCTCTCTCTAAAATAAATAAATACAGTCTTTAAAAATAAAAACTAATTGTTTTTAGTTGTTCCTTTTATCAGTTATCTATGAACATTTGATGGAAAACTTTCAAAAATTCTACTTAATTGAAATTGCTATTTTATTCTTTTAGTATCACTTGCTTGCAGAATCATTTGTGCCGGTCCTTATGAGTGCTTTTCAATTCTGGAGCAAAGTGTACGCTCTATAACACTGTGAATTGTGCGTGAATTTGTGCTGCCTTTAAATTTCTTAAACATATTTAGTGTCTCACATTTGTTTGCTATGTTGTAAACAGTAAAAAATGTGAATAAATGCCTATTATGTTATTAGAGAGAAGAAAATGCCTTTAAGAAGAAAATGATCCTATAAAGGTTTTATTACAAGAATAATTTTATCTCACATCTGGAAAAAAGAAAATAACTGGGATAGAATGTTAAAAATTTTATAAATTATTTATTTTTTGTTTAAAAGCTGAAACTCATACTTATTTGTTTTCGTGGGATTATCCTGAGATAAAGCAGTTGAACTGATACAAACCAGTTTCCCGCTCACAGAGGCAAAGTCATAATCCAAAGACAAAAAGAAACAAGGCTTCACTTTGTGTAGTGAGGACAATGGACCACCATTGAAAAGCTTCCTACATATAGAATAAAAGTAAGAGGAATGGCGATCATGGGAGAGACAAGAGGAAACTATTAAGGACTAAAACTTGGTCTCTAGCCAGCGCTATGAGAGTACATATCCTGCTAATTCAGATGGAGCTCTACCATCAGACTTGCCCCCCATGTTTCATTCATGAACAGGTCTGTGACTTTCACAAACCAGGAATTGCCAGACTGCTTCCTAAGAGGAGTTATTAATATCCTGTCCATCACCAACCTCAGTCATGCCAAGGAAAAATGCTCATTCTGCAGGTATATACTTCCTGAAACAAAGACTATAAATAAACTTTAGAGAGATGTTTTTAATTTTTCTATTTATTGTATTTCCTGTTTCTAGTTCCTTTTCTTCAAGTTTCTAAGTGACATGAGCATGTAATTTAGTTCACACCAATGCATAGATTATAGAGGCAAGAATAGAACAGGTCTAGACTTTAGTAGTGATAATAAGCAGAGACAGGTGACTGCACAGTGATTCTTGTCCCACCAAGACACCAGCCTGACAAAATAACTTTCACATGAACTAAGACTTTTTTCTTTTTATTGATTATGCCATTACAGTTGTCCCATTCCCCCCCTTCATTCCCCTCCACCCTGCACACCCCCTCCCCCACCATCCCCCCCTTTAGTTTATGTCCATGTGTCCCAAGTTCTTTAGATTCTGTATTTCCCATACTATTCTTACCCTCCTCCTGTCTATTTTCTACCTTCCGTTTATGCTACTTATTCTCTGTACCTTGTCCCCTTTCTCCTTCTCCCACTCCCCTGTTGCTAACCCTCCATATGATCATTTCTATGGTTCTGCTCCTGATCTAGCTGTCCTCTTAGTTTGCTTTTGTTTTAGGTGTGGTTCTGAATAACTGTGAGTTTGTTGTGCTTTCACTGTTCATCTTTCTTATCTTCTTTTTCTTAGGTAAGTCCCTTTAACATTTCATATAATAAGGGCTTGGTGATGATGAACTTCTTGAATTTGACCTTATCTGAGAAGCACTTTATCTGTCCTTCCATTCTGAATGAAAGCATTGCTGGATAGAGCAATCTTGGATGCAGGTATTTGGATTTCATGATTTGGAATACTTCTTTCCAGCCCCTTCTTGGCTGTAAGGTCTCTTTTGAGAAATCCACTGACAGTCTGATGAGAACTCCTTTGTAGGTGACTGTCCCCTTAGCTCTTGCTGCTTCTAGGACTCTCTCCTTCATTTTAATCGTGTCTAATATAATTATGATGTGCCTTGGTGTGTTCCTTCTTGGGTCCAACTTCTTTGGGACTCTCTGAGCTTCCTGGGTTTCCTGGAAGTCTATTTCCTTTGCCAGATTGGGGAAGTTCTCCTTTATTATTTGTTCAAATAAGTTTTCCACTTGTTGCTCTTCCTCTTCCCCTTCTGGTACCCCTATAATTCGGATGTTGGAATGTTTAAAGATGTCCTGAAGGTTCGTAAGCCTCTCCTCATTTTTTTGAATTCTTGTTTCTTCATCCTTTTCTGTTTGGTCATTTTTTTCTTCTTTCTGGTCCACTCCCTTGATTTGAGTCCCAGTTTCCTTTCCATCACTATTGGTTTCCTGTGTATTTCCCTTCATTTCAATTAGTTTAGCCTTCATTTGTTCCTCTAATTTGTAACTAAGATCAACCAGTTCTGTGAGCATCCTGATCACCAGTGTTTTGACCTGTGCATCTGGTAGGTTGGCTATCTCTTGGTCGCTTACAGCTATTGGCTCTGGGGCTTTGATTTGTTCTTCCATTTGAGCCATAATTTTCTGGTCTTGTCGCACCTGTTACGTATGAGGGGCAGAGACTTAGGTGTTCACCAGGGCCTTTAGAAAGGCTTCAGATGAATCGACTTCTTAAGGGTCATATGTGGCTCACCCAAGATCTCTTTGGGAAATACTTTATGTCACTCAGGTTTTGCCTCATCCTCCCATTGTCTTGAGCTGCTCCACTTAATTAGGAGCCAGTGGGGATAATGCTGTTTCACATACACAGGTCTACAACAGGCTGGCTAGGAAGGCTTCCTATGAAAATAAGAGAAGTAAAAGCAGCTGATACCCAGAAAACAAGTTTCAATAGTCCTAAAATTGTTGTCTTGATTTGGGACATCTGTTTTTCTCCAGGCCTTTCCAAGCTCCACTGTTTCTGTATAAGTTGATTACCAACTTTTCTGTCTGTCATTGTGACTACCTACCTTGCTCTGTTTCTCCAACTTTTGACAATGTCCTAATTGTTGATTAATTTCACATAATTTAATTGTCTAGTTTTCCCCTCTCTGGACTGTTTCTGATTTGCTTCCATGATTCATTACTATATTGAGCCTTTTCCTCTTTCAATCCCTTAACCAGTCAAGCCTCATGTGAGCAGGACATACTGAATATTGTCCAATATTAGACCAAACTGTTGTTAATGAGCACTTAGCAAACACACCTATACAAAATGTGAAATTCAAAAGCAACACCTATTTAAGGCCTAACTTTCTCCTGATTTTTATGCTCATGTTATCTTTTGGTAGTTAATCTTTCCTAAATGAATCTGTCCCATGAAGAGAACCCTTATGTCAATTGGTTGTCTCACCTAATGCACAAGTACCACCCACTACATGGGCACCCGACCCAAGAGTACCATTCCAAAACTGGCTAGTGGCTTATTAAGGCTTTGGCTCGGGAGATAAAGCCCCAAGACTGGTGGTGGTTTAATTTCCAATAGGTAAGTAGAAATAAATAGATTTGTACATGTAACTAACTCATATTAATGATTGAGCATTTGAGAGAAAATTTACTAAATCCTCCTGTTGAAGTTCATGGAGCTCAAGTTCAACTAGTGCCTGCCCTAGTTTTAGGGAGGCCCTGCCCTGTCATTTAGATTGTCTGGAGGTTCCACAATCCTGGTCCTTCCACATGAATCTTTTTCCAAAATCCTCTTTTTACTTATCTGACCTGACTGGGCTTCTCACTCTTGCAAGCACACTAGCCTCAATAAAACATTTCTGAAAAGAGGATTTATAGTGCATTGATAATCTTGCTATGAATTTAAATAAAAAAACAATGCTAAAAATAACAAAAAACTCTGGTTGTACTGGCCATAAACAGCAAGTTCATGATAATAACTTGTTCTGTATTATGTGACAGTAGTCAAAAAATATTGTTTTCTTAGTTATACTAGCATACAGCGGATCCTAACTGCCACCCTTGTAGTGTGTAATCTAAGTGTGAGTTCCCTATGTTTTCTTTTTTACTCTTATAACCAGAAACTGTAGATCTGCTTGGAACATCAGTTGATTATCTATCGTACCACATAAACAGCTTCACTTTCCTCACAAACCACACTGAACAAGAGAAACCCAGATTCTAGACGGTGTTCACTGTCAGCTGCATTTCTTCAGGGCCACTTGTTTGCTGACTCTAAGCCAGTCACTTCCCAATGGTGACTCCTGGTTCTTTGGTCTCTAGTGAAATGTCCAGCTCGTTGTGTTTACTAGTGGCTGTTTTCTCCAGTGCCTGATATCTCGGGTCATTTTCTTTTCTGGTCTAGTTCCCACCTGAATCTCAACTCTTCCATTTGCATAAATTTAGTGTGATATGTAAGTTGGGGCAAAGACCCTCAGTCTGGCAGTAATGGTACTAAGGTCCTTTCTCAGACAAAACTAGTTCTTGTTGCCCTCCTCACTAGGGACATGGGTTTGGTCATTTCCTGCTTAGTGAATAAACTTTGTAAAGAAAGTCTATTGACAGACTGAGTAAATAAATTGTGGTATTCAGCATAAAAATGTGAATTAATTATCAATAAATGTAACAACACAGATAAGTATTAAAAAAGAGTTTGCCATGCTAAGGAATCCAATATAAATGTTTTCATTTACATAAAGTCTAGGTCAGGTAAAGCAAATCTATGGTCAAATATCAAGTTGCCTTTGGTATGGATGGAGAGATTGGAATTGACTGAACATGTCATGAGAAAACATTGTGGAACAAAGGAATGTTCTATATCTTGTTAGGGGTGTAGGTTAACTATGAATATATGTTTGTCAAAATCACAAAGTAATATATTCAGAATCTGCATTTTGTTGAATTTACATTGCATCTCCATGATGAAAAGAAAAAATTGTAACAAAAATCCATGTTAATAAATTTTACTGTTTTATTCAGTTTTCAAAAACAATACGCCTAGCCTGTTTACTAAAACAAGAAGGTGCCAGTCATTCTATTTGTGATAATAATTATTTTATCAGATATACCTTAAGAGATGCATCCTTTATATAATTTTTGTGGTAAGAACTTTCTATACTTTATATTATGGTATGTTCCCTACGAAATTATCAATTTTGCAGTTATCTCGATGGTTTATCCAGTCAATAAGCATACTATATCCTGGTTTATATTTCATTTGGAAACTTCTTTAAAGGCTTTTTTAAGAGATGGAAGAATTTGATCTTAGAAGTTTTCATACTGAGAGATTTATTGAGACAGATCAGACTACGAAATAATGTTTTAATTTAGAACACTAGGGCTTTTTAAAACCAATCACTTCAAAGTTAGATTCTTTTCTTGCTTCAAAGCAATGTTAATAAGGACATATCAAAGCGGGTGGAGAGCAGTAACAGGCATGTTTTCAAATGGCATCTTTAATTCTGGCACACGGCTTCCTTTAGCTGGTGGAAGCATTACCACGTACTAAGCTATAACTCAATCGGCACTTGCACTGGAAGTCTTAATCCAGGCCTTTAAAAAATAATGAATAGTCATTTCTCTTTTCCTATTTGCATGTAGTAAATCACTAATTATATGTGGATGACTGGTCATGGTGGGAAGTAGTCACATGATATAATAATACAACATTTATATCATTGCAAGACAAAAATAGCTTTTAAAACTGCTTTATTGTTCTACAACAATTGAAAATGAAGCTGTATATTGCTCTCCAGAGTATTCATGTGTGACATCAGTCTTTAGATTATTAGCAGCATATATTGTTAGCTCTTAAGATGGTGCTATTATGGTTGTCCAAATGTCAAAATGATATTGGCAATATGAACTTATTTTTCTAACAGACTGAGTCCAGTATGATTTTTAGACTTTTATAAATTCAATTAAAATATTGCTTGACTGTGTTTACCAAATCTTTTAGTCAATGACTGTCTTCTGAGCATTTTTGCATTTAAGTGAAAAATCTTTTAATTTGAGCTGTGTCATGGAGAGGAGTCAAGTGACGTGAAGAGTGAAGTTGCTGAGGGAGATTCATGATCCCCTTTGCCGGTGCTAAATGAAGTGACCTCTGTGGACAAAAATACTACAAAAGTGACAAGCTTCTTTGGTCTTTCTTCTGTAAATACTCAGAGAGCTGTCTTAACCCCCATTTTAGTAATTATCATGCTATACTATAATTATCAACTTTTGGGGGTTTCCTCAGTTAGACTTTTATGCTTTTATACTTTCTGAGTCAGTGTCAACCTTTCATTTTAATCTTATATCTCTCAGTTTTCTCCCTTTCCTGGCCTCACCTAAGGATGGCACATAAGATTGTGAAACAACCTAAATACTTTTCATTTAATTCAGCATTTATAAAAATGTGGAGGCACAGTGGAGTTCCATTTGCCTGAGGCATCTTAGGCTGCCTTGAGGTATGTGGAAGGAGATGCTTTGGGTGGTCTCTGGATCGTCAGAAGCTATCTATCTTATCTTTCTCCTATAGAGAGTCTTCATGCAACAACATTTCAGCTAAAAAGTATTGCCACTGATGAAATTTATTTGAAACCACTGCAGTAAATAATGTACCGGGCGTTCTTAAAGTTTTGTGGAATTGTAATTTAATTCTCCCAAGTTATCATTTGTTCCCTCAGTATCAGCTTCCTATGGCTGCTATAATAAATTTTTACAAACTTGGTGCATAAAACAATGCATATTCATTTTGTTACAGTTCTAGAGGCCAGAAAGCCAAAGTTATTTCCACAGGACTGAAGTCAAGATGACAGCAGGGCTATTTCCCACTGGGAGGGCAGAATCCATTCTTTCCTCCCCACTTCCGGTGGCTGCCGGCATTCCTTGGTTTATGCCACATCTCTGTAATATCCGTCTCCTTGGGCACACTGCCTTCTCTGATGTGTCACATATCATTCTTTATTCTTACAAGGGCACTTGTGATTACATTTAGGGTCCATTAGGATGATCCAGAATAATCTTCCCATTTTAAGATCCTTCACTTAAATCACATCTGCAAATCCTTTTACTATATAAGGTAACATTCCCAATTCCAAGGGTTAAAATACATATATCTTTAGGGCTATTATTCAGCCTATCATATACCCCCAAAGTTAATTAATTTCCTTAAACACAAAGTAGAATACATTTAGGAAGTGGAAAGGGGGTTGCTAAATGTAGTGGCAGCAATAGTAAGAATATTAATAGTGATAATTGTAAGAGACATTGTAGTTGTTTAATAGTAGCAATGGTAATAGTGTAATAGCTGATGCAGCTACTGCCACCAACTAAATGTCCCACCCTGTACAGGCTTCCTAAACATGTCTGTTACTTATTCTTCAGCATGGTCCTAGAAGAAAGGCACTGCATTATTTTATTATTATCCCCAATGTCCAAATTAGGAAACTGAGGCTGAGGTCATTAAATGGGTTTCATGAAATCACACTTGTAGAGGTTAACAGAGCCTGAATTTAACATAAAATAATAGAAGATTTAAAACTAGACAACCTGGGGGCAGGGAGTCTGCCTACAGACCGCAGACATGAGAATAACTCCATCATAGATGAGAATAAGTTTACCAAGACATGATGTAGTTGGGGAGGAAAGGTGGCTGATCTCTCAAAAAAGGGCCAGAGCTTGTTTCTCGATAGGCTTTTATCGGGTTCAATTTGCACAGGAATATAGGTAAAGCTCATCAATCATTGTCAGGCAGTAATGATCAAACAATAGATAACATTAAAAGAACTCTGAGGGTTTATTCTGAGTCAGAGTCAGTAAGCTAAAGGGCTATAAAACTTTGGGAAACAAACTCATTCTATACTTGGACCCTTATCACTTAAATTGAGGACATTCTTAGCAAAGCAGGTTTCACAGGATTTTATGCATTCCTTCTTAGTCTTGATTACTGTAGGGAACCTGCCCTTTCCAGCACAGGGCTGCACCACCCTCTGTCATTGTTTCAGGCTTAAATCAAGCAGGGGAAGTAAGGCAGCCAAGAGATTAGGAGACTTCTCATTGACAGAATTAGGACTCAGGCTATGTCAAAACTGAGCGGTGAGGGTTCATCACCCCTTTTTCTATAATCCCCCAAGTCCTTCTCTGAGGGCCCTTTCTTGACAGTGCCTGTCTTAGATTGCCCCTCCCATGAGGAATCCCACTCATCTTTAGCTAACCAGTCATCTGCACGGGGCAACGCAGGGTGAAGTGAAAGCAGGCAGAGGTGGCTCCCCTACCAGGAAGTTAAGCTTTGTCTCCTTAGTGGCTTATGGTCCAAAGGTCCTTTACTCAACCTTAGTCACAGGGGGAGTACAGCTTCTGAAGCCAGGCAGGGTGGTTCCCAACAAAAATCCACTGCATTCTTCTGACACACATAATAGCAATAATAGCATGTTTTCTAGGGTAATCCAGACTGTATTATGTCTAACTGTGAAAAGCAAAATTTGACATTAGTCTATGAAAAAGAGAGCTTTGGGATGATAAATGTCTCCATAAACAAAATGAAAAGCAATAGGCCACAAGAAACTATTTTCCTCCAAATTAAAATCTAATAATTTTATATTCAAAGAACTATAAATTAAAAAGTGAGAAAACAAATAATCAATAAATAGTCATCTTGCATAACTGAAACTTTATATCCATTGATTAGCAATTCTCTATCTCCCTCTCCCCCCCTTCCTTGGCATCCACCATCTACTTTCTCTCTCTATGATTTTGGCTTCTCTAATTCACAGAAGTGGAATAATCCAGTATTTGTCTTTTGTTGTGACTGGCTTATTTTATTTTGCATAATGTCCTCAAGGTTCGTCCATATTGTAGCATATGTCAAAATTTCCTTCCTTTTTAAGGCTTAGTAATATTCTATTGCATATTTATACCAGGTTTGTTTACATATTCATCTGTCTAAGGACACTTGGGTTGTTTTCACATTTTAGTTATAGTGAATAATCCTGCAATGAACATAAGAATGAAAATGTTTCTTCAAGATTCTGATCTCCATTCTTTTGGATATATAACCAGGAGTAGATTGTTGGATTGTACAGTTAGAATTTTTTTAAGAGGGTAGATCTCATGTTAAATATTCTTAACATAACTAAAAAAGAGAAAAAGATAGTGCTCCAAGCCCTGCATCTATTGCTTCTCTGAAAATCTTATGGAAATTACTGAGAAAATAGAAAAGGTAAATAAAACCAAAATTGTGACCAACAAAGAGTGACTCTATCTGTCAGGTTAGGTCAAAAAATGGACAGCATGTGAGCTATTTTAATAGATTACTAGGGACTTTCTTACACATGTGTTAAAAGGCAGAAAGAGCTAAAGGGATTCTGAGTTAACACAAATAAGAACTGCAAGAACAGTGAACATGTCTAGGGCTAAGAATATAAAAAGAAAGAAAAGATAAAATTATCAAGCCCTAGGAGACTGAAGAAGAAATACCCCTTCAGCCCTCCCCCACATTGCTATCTGAGGATGAATAAGGTTTAGTCAAAGTCCCACTCACCAAGGGCTACATGGCTCAGTGCTACTGGTACTTCTGTGGGAACAAGAAATGGCTAGAGTGACAAAGAAAAGTGGAAGTTATAGCCTATGGCTGTCCATTATCCCTGCTGGAGGGAGAATGCACAGAGCTGACAACCAGCAGCGTGTTCCTTCTTCCTCCTCTGTCTTCCACTCTCCTTCCTTTGCTCCCCATTTGCACAACCTCACCGGACACTAGGTGACTATACGATGCAGAAAATTTAGCTTCAGAGTCTCATCTCTAACATAAAAATAAAAGTGATAAAGGGTGGGCTTGCTGCTGAGAGGAACAGGTAAATAATTAGCACATTGACAAGACTAAACAAGGAAATTTGATAAAAATATGGAACATGGGGTGATAAATTGATTTTTAAAATGGCTCCAATTTTTCATTCCTTCTCTTATTCATACCCCTTCAATAAGACCTTATTACTGCTCTCATCAAAATGTGGAGCCTTTTTCTTTACTCCTTTAATTTTGTCTGGTCTTGTGATTTACTTTGGCCAAAATAACATGCTGGAAATGGCAATGTGCTCATTTCAAGCTGAGGTCTCAAGGAGTCTTTTATGCTTCTGCTTTAACTCTTAAAATACTGACAATAACCCCCAGAAATTCCTACTGAATGATGAGAGACCACATGGAGGATAGATAAGTCACCCCAACTACAGCCATGATAGACCAGCCAGATCCCAGATTAATTTAGAACCTCTGTTTTATACTATAGAGAAAAAATGGAAGCTGTGCCTAGGAGTCATCCTACATTCCTCTTTGCTTTGGTCCTTGACATGTCTGTCCAGCTCTGTGTTCCTGCAGTTTAGGGAACCTGCTTGTGGATGCCTTACCCATTGAACATAGCCTACAACTAACCCTCACTTTTGAGGAAAAAAAGCCACGCTACTGCAGAGGGAATTCCTATCAGCTGAGTGTAATTATCGGCCTAGTCTTTCCATCAGATATATTAAACACAAACTTCAGTTGGTCAAATATTAAAGGAATCTCACGGGATGAAGAAAAAAATTTAACCATTATATAATTCAGTGAACAAAATAGAGCCTTAAAACATATTCGGTTTTTATCTTTATAAATTATACAAATGATGTTATAAAAACAAAAAGAGATAATAACTGATATTTCAAATATAGGTTTAAATAATAGATTATTAGCAGCATGGCAAAATAAATTGTTGGTCTGGAGGTGAACCTGAAAAGCTGAAAAATCTATTAAAAGAAAATGCGAGAATATATAAAGAAACGTGGACTTTAGAAGTTCATGTTCTACCTAACAGGAGTTCAGAAGCTAGTTATTCAGTATAGTCACAATGGGAAGAAAGAAACAAAAAATATTATTTTATTTATTTATTATTAGAGAGGGGGAAAGGAGGGAGAAAGAGAGGGAAAGAAACATGAATGTGTGGTTGCCTCTCAGATGGCTCCCACTGGGAACCTGGCCTGCAACCCAGGCATGTGCCCTGACCAGGAATCACACTGGCGACCCTTTGATTCTCAGCCTGTTCTCAGTCTACTGAGCTACACCAGCCAGGGCAGAAACAAACAAAATTTGATTGCACAATTCTTCCTGCGTTTTAAAGTTTAAAGGGAAAGTTTCAAAGTTTACTTTTATTATTGACACTATGACAGATGTTCCCCTTCCCCCAACTTTGCCCACTCCCACCCAGCCTACACCCTCCCTCCCTTACCTCTGGCCACACTCACCACACTGTCATCCATGTCTATGGGTTATGCATACATGTTCATCAGCAAATGGGAAGACCTAATGAAGATCAAGAAAGATAAAAAAAAGAAGACTCACACTAAGCTGCTACCTTGTGTAATTCTAAAAATGCAAGTGTAAAGAGAATATTCTTAACCTTTCTAAGAGAGGCACATATATATATGCACACATATGTGTGCACACACTGCCAAATATTCATTCTAATAAATTATCTATGCTTAGTACTAGAAGAAAGTGCTTTAAATTCTGATCAAAGTGATTTTGAACAACTTATATTCATATTAACTTGCATTAAGAAAAAATAAAAATCTTTTTTGACAATTAAGTCATGTAATATTATTACCCAGGTACAAATTTCTGGAAGACTAAATCACTTAATGATCTATTTCAATAAAATCTTTAAAAAATATAAAGATATAATGAGATATAAGTAATAACTGCCTTCATACTTACTAGAATGACTACAATCAAAAGATAATAACGAGTGTTGGTCAAGTTGTAAAGATATTGGAATGTGTAATGTAGCTTCTTTGGAAAAAAGTTCTCGACTTCTCAAAAAGTAAAACAATGGGTTCCCATAAAACTTAGTATATCCTCCAGGTCACACAACTTTGAGAATATAGTAAGAATCACTAATTGTACACTTTTAAAGTATGGCATTGTGGTATGTGAACTATATCATTAAAAATTGAAAAAACTAATGGGAATTGAATATCATCCAGACAAAGGGCATAAAACCTGAAAGTTATAAAAAAGTACTTTACAAGCACTTTCATCTTGAAAGATTTATATTTAAGTTAAAAACTTTGTCCCCATAGCCATTAATTATAAAAAATTCAAATTTATAGAAAAGTTTTAAAAATGGTTTAAAAAACAAACCATATATACTTTACTAGGTTCAACAATTAATATATTTTATTTTGGATGAACCATTTGAAAATTAGTTGCAAATAGAAAACTTCATTGCCTAATGATTCTTCGAGCATCTTCTTATTAGTACATTCTACTATTTAACCACAATACCATTTTCACACCTAAAATACAACAATAATTTTGTAATATCTCATATCAAGTTTATGTTCAAGTTTTCAAAATTGTCCCCCAAATATTATTTATAAATGTTTTATTTATATTTATTTTTTCCTATACATAGCAGAAATAAATATATTTCTTACAGTTCCAGAAGCTGGAAGTCAGTAAAAAGCATGCCAGAATGGTTGAGTTCCAGTGAGAATCCTCTTCTGGACTGCAGATTACTGACTTTTTGTATCCTCATTTTTCAAAGATGAGGGGGAGCTAAATGTTTTGTTTTCTGAAATTAAGAATCCAAATAACACAATGAATGCACTCAATCATGATGTCCAGCTAGTTTCTTTAAGCTAGACTCCCCTCCTCCTGAGATTAACAATACTGAGCTTTTAAGGAATCTGAACTAGTTTTCTCACCGAATGTCCTGCACTTTGAATATATCTTATTGCTTCCTTTTAATATGTTCCTCTATGCCTGTATATTCTATAAACTGAAACTTAGATCTAAAGATGTAATTAGATTCATATTAAACATTTCTGGCAAGAATACTTTCTTGTTCTATGGTATATTTCATATGTACCACATAGGGTTGTCTCACCACCAGTGATGATAACATTTTTCATGTGCTTAAGCTGTTGAATGTCAGATCTCTCCATGGTAAAAGAACATATTCACATTTAAAGTCAGCGAGTTGTCTGTGGGTTGAACTTTGGCAGAGTGTACGTGTATTATTTCTCCATATTCTTTCAGACAATGGTTTGACCAGTTATTGATAAGCCTTATCATAATCATTTTTTTACATTGGGGATTGAAACATGGCATATTCTCTATAGTTGATATTTCCTTCTGCATTTTATTAACTGCAATTCTTTTAAAATTTTAAGTTTTCCTTCTCACTCAAGCTCCATATACATATTTATTCCTTCTCTTTCTCTCTGTTTCTAAATACCCTTATAATTACAGATTTTTAAATATGTACTATGTGGTAATCAATTATCATCATATTTTTGATGCTTAAATTGCTGTAAATTGGCCAGTGGAGCGCCTCATGTTAGCTTCTGTGTCCTTTCAATATGGTAGCATTGGCTTTGAAACACTTCCTTGTTTTCAGGCCCGAGTACTTTTGTGCTCAGTTTGTATTACCTGTTCTCTAGATGTTAATGGCCACACTTGAAAATATCAGAAAAACAAACAAAAATGCCTACAGCTCTTCAAATACATGCAGCATACTTGTTTAATGGCACTAAAAGCTTTTCTGCACAAAATTATTATAATTTCTTTAGTGTTGACTCTTACTTTCCTCACTGTATTAACTACATTTTCATTCTGCTAAAAAAGAAAAGTCGAATTCTTCCTTCATCCCTATCCCTAGGACCATAGCCTTAGGCGGCCCCTTAATCACAGGGGTAGTTAGTCTAAATTTTGATGGAATACAAATACATAAGTAGTGTGTTTCAAATATCTTATGCACATCATAGTATAGAAACCACTTTTCATGTAATCCAGCACTAATACACACACACTCAAGTGTACATATCAACTAGTAACAGTGTCATAGAACAACATTTGCATTTTCTGCATATGAATAAAATATTCTAATTATTTATTTTTAAATATATTTTATTGGTCATATTGTTATAGCTGTCCCATTTTTTACTCCCCGTTATTCCCTTCCACCCTCCATCTCCCTTGCGTGGAATGATTTTAATGTTTTTATTATTTTATATTCTGTTCTATTTATTCTACAGAAATTAATTTTACAATCAGCTAATGATCGCTGGCTCAGAATTTAAAATAAAACACCTGATTTGAGGATACAGGAGAACTAAATTTCTCCAGCAGGAGACTGTAACTAAGCCAGAAATGAAACTGAAGAGCATTATGGAGTCTGAGTCAGGAGACATAGGACTGGGAAAGTATTGGCACGGACTGCAACTTACAACACTGCATCAAAATATTTATGTATTGTATTGTACACATTATATATTACATATTATATATTATGTGTGCATTCCTTTTCTTTTTCAATGAGCTGAAATACCTTAGTTTATCTGTGTTAAAGTACTCGAAGTATTCTTGAATAAATATTTATGCTTTTTATGCAGTCAAAGAATGTTATGCTTTTTTGATAATTATATCACCTCTGAAATTATAAACATTTCCCTCTGGAAAGTGAAGGTCATGATTTTTTTATGACTATCTCCAATACTGTGTTTAATCCACTTTCATTGTGCAAAAGATAGAAATTACCTTCTAACGAGTCTCCCCAACTCTGTTTATTGCCTATAATTCCAGGTTAAATTTTTACTCACACTGCCACCAACCAAAGTGAGGTAACTTTATATTCTTTTAAAGCTCCATAAAATTGTTACCAGCTAAATAGAGAAATGTATTAGTTTCTTACTGTGGTTGTAGCAAATAACCACAAATGTTGCTGCCTACAGATTTATTACTATTTATTATGTTTCGGGAGAGAATCCATTCCTTTGCCTTTTCCAGCTTTTAGAGGCTACCTGCTTTTCTGGTTTAGGGCCCTTTACTCCATCCTGAAGACTAACAACAAATCATCTTCTAATCTCTGTTTTTGTCTCTCTCTCTCTCTCCCTCTCTCACCCCTCCTTCACTCCTTGCCCACCTCCCTCCCTCTCTTCCTCGTTCTGGATGCGTATGTGTCTGTGTTGGTGGTGGTGTGTGTGTGTGTGTGTATGTGTGTGTGTGTGTGGTGAGGTATGTGTGTGCTTCTATCTACATATATCTGATATTTCCCCTTCAGCCTCTTTCTTATAAAGGACCTTATGTTTATATCAGGCCCATCTAGATAATCCAAGATATTTACATTGTAAGACCATTAATTTAATCATATCTAGAAAGTCCCTGTGCCATGGAAGGTAACAAATTCACACATTCACAGGTTTTGGGGATTAGGATTTTTACATCTTTGGGGGAAAATTATCTATTTATCACAGGAATAAGTAAAAATGTTTTAGCAACCCAGACAAAACATTTCACTACCTATCTCC
This sequence comes from Artibeus jamaicensis, assembly GCF_021234435.1. Taxonomy (NCBI): domain Eukaryota; kingdom Metazoa; phylum Chordata; class Mammalia; order Chiroptera; family Phyllostomidae; genus Artibeus; species Artibeus jamaicensis. The sequence continues at coordinate 34,372,650 of NW_026522030.1, read as the reverse complement.
TCTGCTTTTTAACTTATCTCTTGCCTCTTCCCAGACCCAGTCAAGTCACGGCAGGAATAGTCGGCGCACAGAACTACTGACTTTGTCAATTATTTTTCAAGTCTTTGTATCTTTTAGCATTTCCTTTGCCTCTGGAAGCCTCCCACAATATCTCCATCTGCCAAACTACAGCTCAGTTCTCCAAGATCTTAGCACAAGTGGTATCTTTTTGGAAAATGAGTTGCTCCCACTTGGGATTTGCAATCATAATAAGTTGCTCCTTTTCATACTGCTTTATTTTAAGTCTTTTGGAAAGTTGCTAGTATTGGATTGTAATATCTGTTCCCTCAATTCTTTCCAAAGAGAATGTAAGGTTCTCAAGAATTTGAACAGCTTATCTTTGTGTTTCTGGTTAATTCTGTGTGGCAAGAAACACATAATAAGTTTGTTTTTAAAGTTTAATAAATGCCAAATTAATACAACAGTTATCTGAAATACTTCAAAGTGTCTATGAGGAAATTTGCCCACCCAAATTCAGAACAAATGAGACCATGTGTCACAAATCTTCTCAATAATTAAGCTCTAGAGTCTTCAATGCCAGAAGGTCCCTGGGTTGCATAATGGTAGAGTCAGCCGAACAGGGACCATGGCTTAGAGGTCTCAAAACCAAGGAATGCAATACCAAATTAATGAAGGAAATCATATGACATGGGAAAAGCAAGTCATGTCAGGAAAGGTGGCATGGTGTACAAAGAACAAGACGAATGGAGAATGATGGTAGAAAACAGAACCAGTGGAGAGCTTCACAGTGTTAAATCATTTGGCAAATTTTAAGTACAAGTAGAAAGTAACAGGGAATAACCGCACCTTGTTACACCATATCTGCTGAGAACCAAAGATTGAGACATCATCCTAAAGGCAGCCAGAGAAAAGCAACACAATATACAGGGGGCATTATCGATGGGAATTTTGGTGAACTTGTCCTCAGAAACAATGGAAGTCAGAAAGCAAAGACAGAAATTTTAAATTGCTGAAGGATGAACATATCCATCAGCAAAAAAACTTAAATAAACAATGAAGGCTAAATGAAGATATTCACATGAACAAAACTTAGGAGATTTATTTGTTAATGAACATACCCACGCAAAAAGAAATGCTAATGGAAATTATTTAGATGGAAGGGAAATAATACTAAACAGACACTAGACTATTAGACTATTCTGAAAGACTGAGGGATCCTGGGGATGGTATGTATAAATAGCCTGTCCGGAAGGTATCCAGCCATGTACTATGAAAAATAGAGACATTTACTGAAGAAGATTAAAGATACAAAAACACCGTACATAAGACAATGGCACCTCAGTCTCTTTCAAAGTAGGCAGGCACCTTGGTACCTCACAGAACTCTCCAAGCATCTTCTCCACTGTTCAAAACACTCAGCAAAATCCTTTGTTGGAATCATCATCAGCTGCCCTGTCATATGTTCTTGAATCTCATCGGTGGTCTGAAATCTCTTCCCTTTCAAAGGTGGCTTTAGTTTTGGGAAAAGCCAGAAGTTGCAGGGCACCAATTCTGGGATGTAGGGGAGCTGAGTCACCTGCACAATTTGATGTTTCACAAAAAAACTCTGCACAAGTCCCATTGACAATGTGTCTGCTCATTGTTGTGATGAAGCTGCCAATCACCAGTTGCCCAGAGCTGAGGCTGTTTTCATTGCATTGCATTCCTCAGGTGACAAAGAATATTGAGGTAGAACTCCTTATTAATTGTCTGGCCTGGAAGGGCATACTTGTGATGGACAACACCTTCTCATTCAAAAAACACCGTTAACATGGTCTTGATCTTGCTGTGACTTTGCCACACCTTCTCTGGGCTTGGAGAATCAGGTGACTTCCAATGGGATGACTGGGCCTTCATTTCTGGATTATAGCCATACAACAATGATTCCGCTCCAGCTGTGACCTTCTTGAGGAAATCTGGTTCATTGGTATCAGTCTTGAGGAAATCTGGTTCATTGGTATCTGTCTGTATCAGTCGTTAGCAACTGCAGCGCAATATGCCTTCTGTTCTAGTAGCAGAAGTCATGGAATGAATTTTGCCTTGACTTGTTTCATGCCAAGATCCTGAGTCAAAATTTTGGACACAATAGGTTTTGAAATCCCCAGATCAGCTTCTAGTCCTTGCACTGTCAGTCACCAATCTTTGCTGATGTTCACTTAATGGCAACTACCTCCTGAACTGACTAGTACAGTGAAGTCATCATTATTCACACATGCACATTCCAGTCCACTCTCCTTGGTTGCCAGGTTACATCAATGTGCAAACCATTCTTATTATATTAACAATAGTTAGACTTTTTCTGGACAGACCTAATATATAATATACTTATTATACATATTAAATAAATATAAATATTAATACATATAAAGATTTATTATATGTAATATTATACATGACCTTTTCTTGATTTTTTTAAACATATCTGCTGAAAGTAGAAAGTAATATTGTATGGAGCTGATAAAATATGTAAATGTAAAACATGTGTTTATAGTGGCACAAAAGATAGGAGGGATGTAAATGGAATAAAAAACAGAAAAGAGGGAAAATCACAAATGCATGCTTTCCTGTGTATAGCAGCATAATGAATCTATTGTAAAAAATGAAGGAATCACACTTAATGCTAGGATGGAACTTCCAATAGTTTTGTACATTCTTGACACTGAGATCATCCTGTGCCTTTCTACCTGTGAACTAGTAGCCAGGGCCATGTTATTCCAGTAGCATGAATAGTCAAAGAGTTTGTGGCAGAGTTTCCAGTAGCAGAGTTTGTGTATTTGAGACCCAACTCTGTTCATGCAGTGTCTGTGAATAATCATTCAATGGCTTCCATTTTTACAAAATGGGAAAAACATGGCTAACATTCAGATTTTCCCTGAGGATTAGTAATGATATCCATAAGAGCCCAGCAAAGTGCCTAGAATATAGTAGTGTGAATCAGAATGTACATAATAACACTAAAAGGATAGATGACATTGAATAAGGATGACTTGTGTACCTTTGAGTGAAGTCGTATTTAAAACAAGTAGGACTGATTTAAAAGTCAAGTTTAATCATCAATTCACATTTCTTCTGCTTTGATGACTCAGCATCAGTCCAATCAGATGACGTTAGGACAGCTCTGGTTATGGGATAGCCTGTATCAAAGCCAGCAGGAGCCAGACCTAGCCACAGATGGTTCTTGCTAAATAACAGCCCAAAAAGGCAATAGCAGGTGAGGGTTGCCAAGTATCATCTCTGGACACTCTAACAGGGAAAGGGGAAAAGAAAGCTTGGTGACAGAAGGACCCAGGTGCCACTTTGTGTGTGTGTGAAGTGAGGGTTCCTGAAAAGCCACCTGAGTCCTCAGGCTTCCTTGCACTCACCCTGTGGCTTGAATAGCCGTGTTCCCAGGGCAGAAGCTGATGAGAAAGGAAGCCTGATGGAGACCATGTGCCCTGGAATGACTGATAACAAAATTCAGTTCCAAGTAAGGGATGTGCAGCTGTTTGAGAATTGTTTTGTTCCTTAAAAATAAAACTCGGCTCTACTAAAATTTGAATTTTTATTTATCTGCATGTCACTCAGCTTGTTGTAAAACAAAAATGGGTTGTCAACCTAAGATCTTGATTGCTCAAATGTGTGACTTTTAAATGTTTTGTCAATTTTTGTAAAATGGTAACTAATAAATAAATGCAACATTGCATATAAAATAAGCAGAAACCCTACCATGTGAGTTCATATATATATATTTTTAAATATATATATTTTTTCCTAACCTCCCAGTTCTGTGAAATCCACTGACAATGACAATTAGAACGAAAAATGTCACTTTAAGAAAATACTAATTCTATCAATTTCTTCTCCCCAAATCAGTATCATCCATGTTACCAAACATGATGTATACGTCCCAAATGGCTAAAATTCCTCTGTTTAGCTACTTTTTCTTTTTTCCACTTAACTTCCATAGAACTTTCAGGCAGACCACATTCTTTTGTATGAGTAAAAGTCAGAAATTTTGAAACCAGGGCAGTCAGTGGTTATTATTTTGCAGTTGTCTATGCTTTCACTCTCCAAAGACTTGCTTTTAAGATGCATCAAGTTATTGAGGAAAGCATTATTTGTGGCCTCTTCAAAGGTAATTTTAATTATAATGTATGCATACTTGAAGGCTTTATATGAATTGCTAAAAAATGCTTTTAGTTTTCCCTTTATAAAACATTCATTGTGCAACTCAGAGAATATGCGACAATATCAAAATTGTATGCAAACCTCGTCATATTGCATATTTTAGTAATTTTCTGTTTTTCTTTTGGAAACTGCAATCTTACTTAAATATTGTGCCTTGTAAAATATATCTACATGCTCTCACTAGAGCGGGGTCAGAAATGACTTTTCAGCTAAAACATTCTGAATGAAAGTATCCTATCAACCAAGCTATTTTCTCAAATTTTATTAAGCATCGGAAGAACTCACTGTCTCTTCATATGGAGAAAAATCTCTAAGCATAGACATTTTTGTGAAGATAGTTTATGTAAGATGTTTGTAAATTTCAAATATTTTTTCAATATTTTTGAAGGCACACATATGCAAAAATAGATTAAAAGGGCTAAAATAATTTAATTTTTAACCATTAAAAAGAAGAAACCATTCCCTCAAGTCAAGTGGATCCAAGTGCCTAACATTTCTGCCTTCCATTAAACAGTTCTGAATTCATTTTCCTGTCATGTACTCATTCAATACACAACATAATTTGCCTAATCTAATAACTAAAAATGACATTAACTTTGCAGATACTCATCTTGAGGATTAGAGAAAATTTCACTTTATTCTTGAATCTTTCAAGTAGTAAACACGGGCTTAATCAATACAAGAAACCTCCAAAAATTTTAAACTTGACTGCAAATGTACTATCCTGATTGAGAAAAAGCAACAAGACATAGATGTTTGTTATCTGAGATAAGAAAGAAAACATTCCTTCTCTTTAGTTCCTTGGCAATATCTTATTTGGGGGTCATCTCATCAGTCCATTTCTTACATTTTTTTGTTTCACATTTCATCTTTTCTGCACTCAGTCTTAACATTCCACTTCCACTGAAGTCTAAGGACACTGTGCAGGAATTGTAACAATTCTCCCCCAATGTAATGGTCAATGTTTTCTCTCCTTTCACACCTTAGACCCGGATTCTGTTGGCATATTCTCTGGACCTTGAAGATCCTTTCCCATACAATCAACTGCTGAGCTCCGTCCCAACTTCACAATGCTTTTATAGCTCTTTTCTCAATTATAATTTGCATTCAACATCATTTTGTATCAGGTTTAGGTGTACAGATTGTGGTTAAATAATCATCGCTCTTCAAAGTGTTTCCTATAGTGTTTTATTTTGTTACATGAATAATATAAATTTTTAAAATTTTGAGGTATGTTGCTCAAGGCTATGTCTATACATATATATTAAGATGTAAAACTGAGTAATTACCAAAATGTTTTGCATGGATTATTCAGATGAGTCAATAATTATTCTTTTGAGTAGTTTTCTTTAGAACATATAAACAATACCTTCCACTCTATTTTTTACAGATTTCTGAGGTCTGAGACTGTGTCTAATCAATGAAAAGAATCATAATACTTTGCCACTCAGTTAAGTATGTCAGGTTGGAATTTTAGTATCCTGGTCTGAAAAGGGACTAGTCAGTCAAGTTGGATGTGTGCTAATCTTCCTGTTCACCACTAAGCTATCACAGTAAAAGCTATCAGCCTAAGGTGCATGAGTCACCTGCAAATCATTGCTTCAGAGATGCAAACCCTTATTTTAATTTTTCCCTTATTACAAAAGCTCTTCACAAACTGGTCAAGTTGGTTTAAGTCTCTTCTTACCTAATCATGAGATAGCGGACAGAAATGAGAGAAAAAAATTATAGGCCTGGAATGTAATTTGAAATTACAGCTCATAAAAATGTGTGTTGGGAAATGTGGGGGAATTATTTATTGACCTAGTCAATTTGCCAAAACACTAATATACTCTATTGCATTCTACTTTGTATTTAATAATTTTAAAATGCTATCTAACTAATCAAGTAAAACAAACAAACACAGTTCATTGTGTAAGTTGTACTCTTTATAATTTTCACATGAGGAAACCAATTTGAACTAGCATGGACACATTTCTTTAGCAAATGAATGTTGAAATTAAAATTTAAAACCTTTTTTTGACTTAAACATTTTATTCAATTCTGCTAGGCAAAGAAAGCCACCATCAAATGTAATGATCTTTATAGACAAAGCCCAAAGCTGATAGGATCAAGGGTGGGAAGCGGGGATGGCTATGATGGTGGGGAGGGGAAAAGGGTAAATGGAGACAATTGTACTTGAACAACAATAAAAAAGTGTGGAAAAAATGTAATGATCTTTAACTGGCAGAATGATAACAAACCTCAAAGAGAAATAAAACCAAAGATAATTTAGGAGGTAAGGATGAAGCAGCTCAGGCTCTTTCAAACTGACAAATTTCTAGAGCCAGGAAACTATATTTATATTAGTGAGACAAAACTTTTCTGGTGTTATTATTTTTAAAAATCATAATATTTGAAAAGAATCATGGAGAATTATAAGGTGACAGAAAAAACAGGTGAATAAATATCCAATTTTTAGAAAAGGAGAAAATGTGGACTTTAAAAGAAATAGATTTCAATTTATTCCCTTGCCCATATAAGCACAGATATTTAAAGATATTCTTTTTTGTTGTTATTTTATTACTATTATAATAGAAAGAGTAATCTATATCAAGGACAAACTTCTTAAAAATAGTTCAGCAAATAATAATGAGTTGATTTATAATTAGAGCAACTAATATGCAAAGAGAATTATTTAAAGATATGTCCACTTAAAGACATTTTCCTAGGCACAGACACTGTACTCTCAAGAGCACATTACAAATAGTGATATGAATGATACACAGTTTTCAAATTAATGACAACCTAGTTCAGACAAAAATTTAAAAGATCACAGTGTAGAAATATATTATAAAACTAAGTGCTTAATCTAAGAGGGAGGTGTGCAAATCATCATATTGATTTTAACAATGCACTGTATAAGAACTTCATGAAGACTGAATTTAACTGTGGTTAATTAAAGAACACTACAGTCTTTTAGTAGATCCAAGTATGTATTACTCAACAGTGATGCTGTGACCATTGTAACAGCCAACTCTTTGTCAGTAATCACTGATATATTTATATTCCCCAAAGGAACAGCAGTAATCATCCCAATCTACTTTTTACACAGCATAATTCTGGGTAGTAGTGTAGTTGGCAAGAGAGAACATAGGAAGGGATCAGCTGGTGGAGGAAGTAGAAAGAGCATTTTCCCAATGAAACAATTTCTCAAGAATTTCAAGATTATGTGATGATATGCTGGTTGGTAGTGTTATGTGGTAAAATTGTCAAGAAATCAGTGTGAAGCAATATCATGCAACTGGGTGAGTTCACTCAAAAGTCTATTTTTTTTTTATGTACTTTTGTTTTCACCATAACAAGCGCAATTCTGTTGGTTTCTGCCTGGTTTCAGGAGTTGTAACTGCCTCCCATGGCTATGGATGAGTGAGTGACCTCCGAAATGTGAGCCACAAAGGAGACAAAGCTTGTCTCTAGCAGCAAGCACTGCTTCTGCTTCCTCCCCTGCCCCCAATGCATGATCGAATAGTCCGTGATGGGTAAGATTCCTCAGAGGAGGGGCAACCTAAGCCAGACACGATTACTCGGGAGGCCATCATGGACGGACTTGGGGAGCTGCAACAAAGAGGGAGCGATGGACCCTTGCCCCCCGCCTATTTTGACATCCCGAGTCCCCACGTCCTCTGGGAGAAGTGCTTCCTGGCTCTAATCCACTTAAGCCTGAAAACCTGTGATGGGGAGGTGGTGCAGCCTCTTGCCTGGTGGACCAGGCTAGAGCCTGATCCAGGGTGATCGGGCATAAGAAAGAGTTCCTAAAAGTCCTATGAAGCCTGCTTTGCTAAGAGTGTTTTCATTCATATGATAAGGGTCCAAGCAGGAAATGAGTATGTCTCCCAAAGTTTTTGCAACCCCCTTACCTGACAGACACTGACTCAGACTAAGCCCTCAGATTTCTTTGAAATGTTATCTACTGTTTGATCCTTGCCGTCTGTATTCCTGTGTATTACAACCCAATAAAAGCCATTGAGGAAGGGGCTCCTGGCCTTTCTCCTCTGAGAGATTGGCCACCTCTCATCCCCAAGCAGATCATGTCTTGGCAGTGTTACTTTCATCTGTGGTAGACAGAAGGACTTGCAGGCAAAGCCGCCCTCACACAAGCCAAACCACTAAAACCTGGTCTTTCTCTGTCCCACACCCTGCTTCCCTGAGATTTAATTTGGCTTTGCTTTGAATTCTTGGTGCAAAACTTTAAGAATGATACTGACAACCAAGAACTCATTCTTGGTGAGTGAATGATATAGAGTCTAAAACCTATGTTAATTGAAGAATGGCTGGTATTCCTGTTGACATTTAATCTCCAAAACCAAAGCATAGAAAAGAGTGATGTGTTGAGTGTTTTAGAACATTTAAAAGACTGTTGAATAGAATTAGGATGAGAATCAATCCATGAAACTTCTATAAGGCAGAACCAATGAGTAGACATTGAAACCAAAGTGGATTTAGTGTCATTTGTAAGATGGGGTTTCTACAAAGAAAGGAAGAAAAGTAAAGAAAAAAGACAAAGACTGAAACATTAAAAAGCAGTGAAGTTGGAGCCACCCTTTTGCCCTTGGACTTCACTGGGACCAGCAGCCGCCTGAGGCTAGGATCTCAGCTGACTGTGATGAGCTCTGTGTCCAACACTTTGCAAGTGGCAAGGCACAGAAGGAGATATGAGGAAGTGAAAAAGCCCAAGCTACAGCACAGTGATGACACTGGATGGAGACAGAAGATAAAGATGAGACTAGAGCATAACTATGGAAGTGTAGACCATCAGGCCAAGAAATGGAAACTGCCACCCAGCCCAGAAATGCCACTTCTACCAGAACATTAGCCACATAGTAGCCTCATGTCCATGAAAGGCCCAGCTGGCTGCCGGCACACAGGGAACGCCAGCCTATGCTGGGGGAGGAAGAAGAATAGAACCATGCTAAAGAGGAATTGGAACCAAACTGCACCATCACAAACTAGCCTACATACCGTCACACTGCAGACCGGACCATGAATCAAACCCACAGCCTTCCAGCATACAGGGACAATGCTCCAGCAAACTGAGCTACATTGGCAAGGGCAACGAGGGCTCCTTTGTGATGTCTGAAGCTAACGTCCTGCCCTGCAGCAGTGATGAACAGTGTCTAGTAGCTAAAACAGAAGTGTGGGCTCCCATATACATGCTGCGAGATCACCACAAACCCACCTTGCTGTGTCAAAATGGGGCAAATGCAGTAGAACACACTGGGTGATGTATGTCGGATCCCGGGTTCCTGTCTCCTCCAACATCAGTCCCTTTCTGGTTACAGCATTTTTCTGAGATTTGGACAACTTCACAAGCCACCGATTTGGTCATGCTAGGTGGTCTAGTTTGTGCAAACATAATGTACTGTTCTTTATACATGTTCTTTTAGGGGTTTATTATTTATAAACATCTTATTGCATTGAGAGAATAATAGCCAAAGCATGTTTGACAAAAGGTTCTACATCAGGAAAAGGGACCTGAAACTTTCATTTGGGAGCAATTCTTCTCAAAGTGGGGACCTTGAACCCTCATTTCTTTTGTCTTTCTTTCCCCTGTTTCCTATTTTGTATCAGATCCTCTATCCTAAATACTTGAATACTATCCTACTCCCTCTTCCATCTCTCCCCCAGTAAAAGTCCACACAATCACACATACATATTTAATTTGTGTGTGTCTCCACAACCCTTAAGTGATTTGTGCAAAATATCCTCATAAAACTAGAAACACCCCACCTATTTTTCTCAGCCTCCTGAGTCAAGACCATTTCTTGGTGTGATTCATATCAAGCTCTTGCACTGCTATATTTGGATGAATCAAACTTACTTTAATACCTAACTCAAGGGTAGAGAGAAGCAATGAGTAGGACTTTCATGTAGAAAGTGGAGTTAGAGACCGAGACAGGGAATATACATCCAAGTCACTTAGGGACTTTCGGGAAGGTGCAAGAAACTTCCATCAAACTGGCCACAGGATTTCTTAATAGGACACAGATGAATGTAGCTCCTATAACTGGGGAGTTTGTTTTATGGTTGTTTTTGCTGTGATGGGTACTTTCTTCATCATTTGCCGTCATTTTGTAACCCATCTGCTAACTTTTCCCTTTCTTTCTCTTCTAAGAAAACTAAATATTCATTTGTATTGAAAAAAAGAATGGTGATATAAATGTGCTCAGGAACACAACATTGAGGATTAGAAAAAAAATCAATGCAGTGTGGAGTTGTAAGGTGTGCTAAATCCTACCAAGCAACCACTGACCAGCCACATTCTAGAATCCTTGATATGTAGGCCAAAACCAGAGTAGTATACAACAATTTTAGGCAGCCTTACATGAACTCCACTGTCTAGAACTCTGCTGTTCTATCAACTACATTTTGAAAATTATATCCCCTTTAATTATTATGCTTTATTCTTGGTCAAATCCTATTATGCCATAAGATAAAAAGTGCCTGAATACCTACTATACCATATGTGGGAATCTTGACACGTTTTTCCCTAAGCAAGATTTCCTGTATGATTGTGAATTTTAATTTCACAGTGAATTGTTTGTGTACACAAATATGTGCCTGTTTGAGTCCTTTCAAAGTGTATAGAAGAAAATATGCAAATGGCATATTGTGGACTATTTCTTCCCTCCTTGACCCCCACCTTCTCTTCCTCCTCACCTTCCTCCCTCTTCCTCTTTTTGGCTGATGATAGAATTAGATTCCAAAAGTTGTGTTTTCGGCCTGACATCCTTAGCTTAAGTGCCTAATAAGTCATATCCTGATGTAATTTGTTATATTTGTTGTAAGGACCCCCTAAACACATCTCTAGTTATATTGCCAAGGACTATCTATATGATAATCCATGGGATCAGTTTCTTAGTTCTCAGCCTTCACAGCATGCTCACACTTCACCATCAGTAATATTCTGAGTCTTTTAATGTATGGGTTGTAAGAATGTTTGATTCATATTTCTCCCTTTTCTCTGACTACTGAAACAACCCATGACAAACTGGTGATCCACTAATCATAGCTTCCATTTTAAATATTACTTTACCTCAGGTTTATCTTACTAATTTTTGGCCCTTATTTTTCCGTTTGCTAATCTTTTCAGCTTTCATAAAATTCTGTTTGACTTGGTTTTATTATAATAGATACTCTTTCAACAACTTGAGCATGAAATGAATAAATAACTTATCAAGTGAACATGTTATTCTTAAGTCTTCCATCTTATGGAAACTTTATACAAACCTGCTAGAAAATTTAAAAGAAGGTTTAAAAATTAGTATTTTTTAGAACAACCTAGAGTAGTGGTATCTCATACTCATCTTTTTTATCATGGTCACTTTAATCTCATGACCCACCTTTCCCCTCTTTCAATGCTAGTACATTTCTAGTTTGTGGGCAAAGCTGCTTGTCAGAGACTCTGTGGAATGGGGTAGGTAGTCTTCCTGTGTATCTGCACGTGTTATTATGCAAATTATATTCTCAAAGGGAGAAGGAAAGGGCCATTTAAATTCAGTCCCGGGATGTTTAAGGCTCAGCAAATCCAGTTACAGAATTCAAATATCCTCCTAACTCTAAAACTAGTGTAATGAAATTGAGGACCATTATAATTCTGTTACAGGCCACGCATGTCCACAACTCCGGAAACACAAAAATGGTGAAAGTCATTCTGTTCTTATTTTTATCCATTCTAACCAATCAAGGTAAGCTAAGAAAAAAATTTCAATAGTTACAAACAGGTAAGAGTCAACTACTTTTACAGAGAAGATGAATTGTTTCTTATAGCTTCTTTATAAAATCTTTATTTCGTGTAACTAAATTGCTGATCGAAAATAATTCTATGAAAAATCAATTGCTTACCTTGGAATGCGAAAGGAATGAAGGTTGTATTTTGTACATTTCTTTTGCTTACAGGTTAAGTGGTTGCTTGTTTATTTAACAAAGGTAATGTAACTAAGATGAAACATGTTTCCCCATCAAGGCATTGTACCTTTCTACAGAGAAATGTCAAAGAAATTTAAATGTGATCTCAGTTAAATGCACTGGCCAAGATTCCAGGGCTGAACTGAATTCTTCAAATCATAGTTCAAATGCTTCAATCTTCTTGTGATGATTATTGTTCTGTAGTTGAATAGGCTAAGAGAAACTCTAACACTGGTGGACTGTAAGGATGTAGTAATATCTCTGAGTGATCATCATAGTAGACAATGGCTTGAGGTGCGGGAATTTGACTTAAAGTCCTTCAATACGCACAAGTCAGAGAATTCTGCACAGGTTCCTTCAAGAGAAATATCCCAAACAAAAGGATTATTATTATAAGCACTCACATGAGAATGATGGCTGATACATTTCACTCAGTAAATACCATGAAGCTGAAACCGAAAGTGACTGGCAAGATCTTACTTTTTAAAATTAAAATAGCAAGCCTCAATAACAACACATATATCTACAAGCCACTTCTCCTTTATACTTAATTAGTTTCTTTTAATTCACTGTTATCATTATGCTTTGTCTTCCCTTCTAATATTGTCACTTTTGGGGGCCACAAAAGCCAATGCAGTGTCCCTCATTACTCCAGGTAGTACTATTTACTCTCAACTTCAAACATGGAGGCACACAAACGAAGAAATGTTCCTGCTGTGTATGTCTTGGGTCCATACCCTTGCTAGGTTGATGCAAATAAAAATACAAACCATAAACATAGTATTTTAGCGAGAGAAAGATGCAGAAAAATCTTTATTGATGAACAGTGGATGAGGTCATTGCATTCGTATTCATTCAACTGCAAATGAAATTTAGATTTTAAAAACAAATCCTATAAATTCAGCCACGAGGATGGTTAGGCAGATTCTGGCTGCCCCTTTGAGTGGGGCAGAATTCCTGAGTTGTTTTCTACCCACAGAGATAGTAGTGATAGTGTTTTATTTAACTGTTTCTCACAGTATCAGCTGCTTAAATGTCATCCTTCTACATAATAGGGTAAGTTATGGAGGATACTATATGTTTGTGGTTAGACAGACTGTGTCTTCATGTGCAGATATGAGTAGCAAGTATGTTAATACTTCTCTCTCTGTCATTCATAGAAAAAATTATTAGTGGCAGCAATGTTTCTCTGTGTTCTGTGCTTCCATATAACAATTAATATCAATTTCGAGGGCCTTTACCCAGAGTGCTTTTTTCTGCAGTGTGATGGTATGTAGGCTAGTTTGTGATGGTGCAATTTGGTTCCAATTCCTCTTTAAAACTGACTGAAACACACCTATTACTCATGAGGATGGCTTTTAAAAGGCAGATATTTCTAGAATGCAAGCTAACAGGAGGATTAATAGAAAAGGAGAAAAGTTCTTCATATATGTATATCTTGCACTAAAGTGAGAAGCCTGAGTATGTATGTGATCTTTTCAAAGGGTCACATTACTTTATATAAATAACTGCTAGAATTGTAAATATCTATTCATTCTGGTTGAAAACCTCTTAGCAAACAGTAAATTATGCTCAAAGTGAACATGTCACTTTCTTACCTTGGCGTGTCACTTTGAATATTTGTCATCAGTGAGATTAGTTCCCCTTGTAGTACACACACTTAGGAAATTCTGTGTTCTAATGTTGTTTCCCACAAATAATTTTTTTAATGAAATGAATGTCTACCGTCCTCTGCTCTGCCTGCTGAGCTACGGAAGAGAGCAAAATACATGGACTTCCTTTGCTAAGTGAAATAAGTCAGTCAGAAATAGCTAAGAACCACATGATTTCATGCAAATGTGGGATATAAACGGAAATTCATAGGCGCAAACAAGAGTATGATCGCTACCAGGAAAAAAGGGCATTAGTAAAGGGTAAAGAAGGGGAAATATATGGTGACAGAAATTATTTGCCTTTGGGTGGTAGGCACACAATACAATATGCAGATAATATATCATAGAACTGTATTTGAAACCTATATAATCTTATTAACCAATGTCACTCAATTAATTTAATAAAAAAACATACTTGAAATATACTATATCCCTATTATCTAACAGGAATAATTAGATAAAAATAATCGAATATGACATAAACTTTGCATCATTTTCTAATGTGAAAGAAACAATACTTAAGGTTTTTCAGATAAACTAATTTCATGAGTTTTGTCTTCCGATATCAGTGTCTCAGCTTTTATTGTATCTCGATGATGTGCCAATCTACTTACTATATCTTATCTAAAATGAATATTTGACATATTTATTAACAAATAAAACATTTAAATAGGAAAAATAAATGCCTAAAAATCTATCCTGTTATACTCACTAGATACTCATTGTGATATAAGAACCTCCAAAACTCACATCCATGCCATTCAAACCTATACTTTTCCTGTCTTTTCAACACCTTAGAAGGTAAACATAAGAGGGAAGAATCAATAAAGTGAAAGTAGCATCAGGATTAAGGGGTGTTGCTTGGGGTTTATTAATCCCCTAAGAGTAAGCCTTACATTTCCCTAGTTAAGTAGCATGCAAGTAGAAGCAAAATTATTTGTCTTACTTGGCACCTTGTGAAATTTAGCATATTACTGTCACCCTAGGTAGGTAAGCCAATCCACCATGCAAAGAAGGATATAGGAGGAGGCAAACAACTTTTCAAGGTCAATAGAATATATCTAATCTCGTTAGAGCAAAAGAAGATCAACTTTATTCAATGTTGGATTGATTAATTAGACAAGAACAGGATTGCCATTTAATTAACTTCTCATAGCTGTCTCCTATCAGACATGGCGATATTTCTTGACATATGGAAATGAGAGATTCTCTAACTCATTTTCCATGAGAAACAACAAATACGTATTTACTGAGTAATTATATTTTGAAAGATATAACATATTCAATTGCACTTGAGAAAATATAATAAGTTCCCAAGTATTGAACACTTATGAGGTGAAAATGCTATTTTGAATTCCTAAAAGTATAGAATATAAAATATTGAGAAATGTAACAAAAAAGAAAAGAGACATTAAGCTGCACAAGCCGTAAGTTAGTGCTTTTCCACTAAATTTTCTGTGATGAAAAAATATTAGATATTTGAATACTCCACTGCTATGCATTAGCTGCCTGCATGTAGCTAGTGAGCATTTGAAATATAGTTAGTGCAATGGAACAACTAATATTTATTTTACTAATATTTAAATAGTCACATATGGCTAGTGACTGCCATGCTAAACAGTGAAGTTCTAAGTATTTCAGGGGTAGACAGAATAATTTTCACAGAGGGAGGTTTGGGGAGAGCATTCCAGGGAAAGGTTTTTCTACACAAGCTTTAAGTGAGACCAAGGAAACTAAGAAATAGACAACTTGAGTAGAGCAAACTATGCACAAAGAAATGTTTCAGAAAAAGCAAACCAAGCAGGGAGTGGTGTGTTTCAAGTAAAACCTGACTGCCGATTCTTCAAGCAGATTGTTAATTCCCAGATGAAAGTTTGAACAGTTCCATCAATCCCCCAAGCTCCCTTCGCAAGATTTTTCTAACTTTACAAGATTTATAAGAAACTAATGTTAGTCTTTGGTATGTCTTAATTTATAATTTCAATAATTATTTGCTTTGTAATATTATTGAAAACTTCATGTTTAAAACACATATCCATAATTGAAAGGAAGAAGAAAGTTTTAAATATGAAAGTTTGTTGGGATTAGTCAGAATAAATCAAAGGAAAGATTAATGATTAAAGATTTTGGCTCTCAGATGAAGAGTGATCTTATAGAAATAAATAGGTTTTGGAATATCCCAGTTCAAGCCTCTTTAATTGTTGAAATACAGTTAATCGCATTATTTTTAACTTAATAGACATGTGCAAACAGGGTTGTCATACAACATTAAAGTGGACAAAAGTTATACCAAGAGGCTCAGTATTCTACCGAGCATAAAAACAACTTAGTACAATAAAATTATTCATAGTATTAACTATACAAGAAAGAAATGACTCAAAAGTACTGACCTCATTAAAATGTTCTTTGGGTTTTGCCTATCAACATGTAAAGTAAATTATTTTACTTCATTTTATCCTTTTTATTCATAATGTACATGACTTATTTTTTCTAATTGATTTTATAATATTTCTTTAAAAGCATATAAATCAGGGTTCATTTGTTTCTTATAGCAAAAATTCATTTGTGTGATCATTTATGTTGTCTATTTTAATATGAATGGACATCACATCTCATGAGCTTTGCTTGATAGCCTGCCAATATTTAAGTGTGTTCTGCAGTCAGATAAGCTTACAAGATGATTCCCTGCAGCATGAAACCTGAGGCATATTTATGAGATTTTGGCTACATGTTTGGTTAGCAAAGAACAGCATTGGAATAACTCAATTAGAGACTTTTGTTAGTATTGAGTGCTTGATATCCAAAACATAAAAAAAAAACCCACAGACATATTGCAATACACTTGCTTAATGCACACAGATAGATGAATAAAAATATTCAAACCAAGGGATTGATGAACATTAAATTGCTTTTAACATATATGCATTTATGGGGTATAGACAACAGTAAGCTGTTAATTGCAATGAAGAATAGGAATTGTAATTTTGATAAATCTAGTTCTTCAGAAAAATTAATACTGAATGTTATTTTTTAAATAAATATATTTAATGCTTAAAATTTAATTTTGCCCTTATTTTTCCAATAGTATGCCAGATCCCATTTTTCCTAATGATCAACATTTAAGTCACCAAACCCTGCACCATCAGCATCTTTTGGGAAATTATTAAATGCATGTTTTTAGCCAATACCCAGCTTTATTGAATAAGAACACCTGAGGATGGTGCCTAGTAATCTGTGTTATAAAGAACCTTCTGGCTGATTATGATCCATGGGCACCACTGACTTAGCTGATCATTCTCATCTCTCAGGTGAGGAAATTTAGGAGGTGATCTGGGAGCATGGATTAAAACTAAAGTTCGCTAACCATCAGTCTCCACTACATCAGTAGTTATGCTTGGTGTCTTCTCATAGACACATTTGTTTGCCTACCCACTATTAATCTACTTGTTTTTTTCCTATCAGATTAGTGGTTGTGGTAAAGGCTCCATTGCATATTTATGTAGCTCAAGGAAAAACGCACTTACTCTCATAATTTTTCTGAAAGCATCATGCTAATATCGTCTTTGCTATTGATTGGTATAGGAAAAGGTATGGTGCCGAATACTGGTCGATGAAATAAAATGAAAATTTTGGGAAAAGATTTTCTCATTCCTGAGAAGAAATTATGATACAATAGAGTATCTCTCCTTAGGGCACTGCCATTTTGAGGTAGAATATCTGGGACTTCTGTAGCCACACAAATCTCAAATACTTAGCATGTTAATTTTACATTTCTTTGCACTTAATTACAATAGAGAAATAATAACTTCCATGATATCACTGATATGTTGAAGCAATCTGCAACAGCCAGCCAACTATATAAGGTCCTTTTTTTTGCTTTCCATTCTTCCTAGAAAATTTGAGTAATTTGACATGATAAATGTCTTTATTAAGACATTATGAGTCAAAGTTCTTGTTACTTTTTGAAAACATCCTCAACACAGGACTTTCCACACTGCCCTATTGGGACTTCTTAATATCTGTTTATACCCTGTATTTATATATCATAAGAGAAATAAATATATATTTTTTAAAAGGTAAAGAGTAAAATCTTCCTTTTCACCCTATTTCCTTTACTATTCATGAGATGTAACCATTTTTAATTCTTTCTGATTTAATATTTTGATGGTCATTATATCATTGTAAACAATATTCCTAGCTTTTATGGATTGATTAATTTTAGAAATATTTTAATTTCCAGCTATAAATTATATTTATATCTCCTCACACATCTTCAATTTTACTTTGACTCATCTACCTCCAGATTTTTATATTACACTATGATCTTAGTTATTTTAATAGTTAGCATTATAATTTCAACTAGTAAAGTTTATTCTCTAGTTTTAATCCAAGAAATTTCAATAGAGTGATTTCCTAGTGCATTAGATGAAAAAGTGGCTGTACTTTTCCACTTCAATTTCTCCCCTCAATCAGCTTCTGTGAACTCTACTTTTTATCTTGTCATAGCTCAAAATAGGTACAGTGAATCTTCTGGAATTTTTCTGAAGTAATTTCCAAATATTGAAAAGCATTAGTCATTTATATTTTGATGATATAAATGTTGATTACTAAGAGCTGATTAGAATGAGAGGGCCCAGAAACTGAGACATAATTCTAAGTTCATAAATCTGTGCCACTTCACATAGAATCTTCCAAGCATTAAGATTAAATTGATCCCTTTTCCTTTTATTTCTTCATATCACATTTTAGTTTGCTTCATATTTGAATCATGATGCTCTCGTTTTTCTTTTCCTAGAAGATCCAATTACTTTTTCATTTCCTCTGGACAGAAGAGAACTATCCTATCATCTTATCACTAAGGGCTTCCCAGTCTCTTTATTTGCCCCCTCCACTGGGTTTCAAAACTGGTATCTTTTGAAAAGCCCTTTCTACTTCATGGTCTAAAATGAATAGATAAAAGTGTATGTCTGTTGCAGAGCTGCCTTTCCAACATTTTTTTAAAATAAAATTCTGCATTCACTCTATTGTTTTATACCTAATATATTCCTTTTTGTTAGATTTCTCCTATTGATGTTTTGCTGGCAAGATCATTAAATACTGTTGTAAAGATTGGTATATCACCAAATGTTTTATCATTGCATAACTTTAAAAATACTTATTTTAGGTCTCACATAGGATTTGTAATTTTCATATTCAAACTCTGAGTATTTTCTATGCTTAGTTTCTTGAATTTGGTACCACTCTTAGAAATATGAGGCCAATGTAAAAATTTTGTCTTTCTAGGTATCTGGATTTCTTATCTAGAAGATTTTAGAATATCTCTTTATACTTAAAAGGTAGAAATTTCAGAATAATGTATCTAATTGTGGATTTTTCCTCATGTATTCATTGATGCCTCTCTTCATTTATTCTACAACAAACATCAGTGTCTATATCAGTCAGACTTTCTTTTTCTTTTTTTTGTTTATTTGATATCTATCTATCTATCTATCTATCTATCTATCTATCTATCTATCTATATCTATCTATCTACCTGTAACTCATGTCCCAATCTTTCCCTTTGCTCTCACCTGCCCCACCACCCTGGCCTGCCACAGTCAGTCCCAATCCTGTTGTCCATGTCCTTGAGTCATTTATACCAGTTTCTTGACTAGACCCTTCTCCTTCTGGCCCCCCCCACACCTCATTCCCTGCTCACCTCTGGGAGCTGTCAGTCTGTTGCTTGTTTCCATGCCTCTGGTTCTAATTGGTTCATTTGTTTGTTCTGTTCATCAAGTTCCTCTTATAGCTGAGATCATATAGTATTTGTCTTTTGCCACTTGCCTTATTCACTTAGCATAATATTTTCTGGTACCAACCATGCTGTCAAAAAATGTAGAAGCTCCTTCTTTTTTTCTGCTGTGTAGTATTCCATTATACAAATGTACCACAGTTTTTTGATCCACTCATTTCCTGATGGACACTTATGCTGTTTCCAGCATTTAGCTATTATAAATAATGCTGCTATGAACATTATTTCTGGGTTCTCTATTCTGTTCCACTGATCAATGTGTCTGTTCTTATTCCAGTACCGGACTGTTTTGTTTACAGTGGCTTTATAATATAGTTTGATATCAGGTATTGTGACTCCTCCTATTTTCTCAAGATTCCTGAGGCTATTCAGGGTTGGTTTTGGTTCCACATAAATTTTTTGAAATATTTATTTTATACCTGTGAAATATGTCATTGGTGTTTTGTTAGGGATTGCTCTGAATCTATAAATTGCTTTTGGTAGTATGGACAATTTGATGATGATGTTATTCTTCCAATCCATGTGTTCATGGAATGGAAGAATAAACATACAAATAAACATGCTTCTCTTTATTTGTATTCTCCTTAATTTCTTTCTTCAGTGTTATGTAGATTTCTGAGTACAGGTCTTTTACCTCCATGGGTAAGTTTATTCCTAAGTACTTTATTTCTTGTGTTGCTATAGTAAATAGGATTTTTTCTGATTTCTGTTTCTGATATTTCATTGTTGGTGTACCAAAGTGCTTCAATTTCTGAATACTGACTTTGTATCCCACTCTTTAGCCAAATTCACTTATTAGGTCTAATAGTTTTTAGTGGAGCATGTAAGGTTTTCTATGTGCACTATCATGGCATTGCAAACAATGACAGTTTTACTTATCCCTTTGTAAGCTGATGTCTTTTATTTCTTTTTCTTGTCTGATCACTGTGGCTAGAACTTCCAATACTATGTTTAATAGAAGTGGTGAAAGTGGACAACTGTGTCTTGTTCTTGATCTTAGTGGGAAAGATTTTAGTTTTTGCCCATTGAGGATGATGTTGGCTGTAGGTTTCTTATTATGGCCTTTATTATGTTGAGGTATGCTCCCTCTCTTCCCACTCTGTTGGGTGTGTTGTCATAAATGGATGCTATAGTTTATCAAATGGTTTTTCCACATCCATTGATACAATCATGTGATTTTTGTCTTTTCTTTTGTTCATGTGATGTATTACGTTTATTGATTTGTGAGTATTGTACCATCCTTGCATACCTGAGATGAATCCCACTTAATAATGGTGTATGATCTTTTTAATGTATCACTTGATGTGGTTTGCCTATATTTTATTGAAGATTTTAGCATCTATATGCATAAGAGATATTGGCCTGTAGTTTTCTTTCTTTGTTGACTTTATCTGGCTTTGGAATTAGGATAATACTAGTCTCATAAAAAGAGTTTGGGAGTCTTCCTTCTTCTTGGATTTTTGTGAAAACTTTGGGAAGGATAAAAGTTAACTCTTCCCTAAATGTTTGATAAAATACATCTGCGAGGCCATGTGGTCCATGGCTTTTTGTGTGCCAGGAATTTTTTTATTACTGCTTCGATTACACTAGTTGTTACTCACTTTATTAAGGCTTTCCGCTTCTTCTTGATTCAGTTTTGGAAGATTATATTTTTCTAGAAATTCGTCCATTTCCCCCAGGCTGTCAAATTCTTTGGCATATAGTTGTTCACAGTAATTTCATACAATCCTTTTTATTTTTGTAGAACCAGTTATAATTTCTCCTTTTCTGTTTCTGGTTTTATTTATATAGATCCTCTCTCTATTTTTTCTTGATGAATCTGGTTAAAGGCTTGTTGATTTTGTTATCTTTTGAAAGAACCAGCTCCTGGATTTATTGATCCTTAGAATTGCTCTTTTAGTTTCTATATCATTTCATTCTGTTCTTCTCTTGGTTATTTTCTTCCTTCTATTTTCTCTGGTCTTTGTTGTCGTTCCTCTGGAATTAGGTTGCTTATTTGAAATGTTTTTTTCTGTTTTCCATAATCCGGTATTGCTGTTAACTTCTTTCCCAGGACTGCCTCTGCTGTGTCCCATAGTTTGTTGTTTGTTCATTTTTATTTGTTTCCAGATACTTTTTGATTTCTTCCCTGATCTCATTGTTAACCCATTCAATATTTAACAGCATGTTATTTAGTTTCCATGAATGTGGATGTTTTTGAGTTTTTTCCTTAAGGTTGGTTTCTCATTTCAAGCCACTATGATCTAAGAAGATACTTTATATAATTTCAATTTTCTTAAATATTTTTAGGCTTGTTGTGTGTCCTACCATGTGATCTCTCTTTGAAAATGTCCATTGTGCATTTGAAAAGAATGTATATTTTCTTCTTTGGGGTGAGATGTGCAGTATATAACAATTAGGACCATTAGATATACAGTGTTGCTCAGTGCCACAATATCCTTGTTGATTCTTTGCTTGGAAGCTCTATCCATTGTTGGCAATGGAATGTTAAAATCCCCTACTATGAGTGTGTTGCTGTTAATATGTTTTTTGAAGTCCTCCAAGATTTTTCATATATACTTGGGTGTTCCTATGTTGGGTGCATATATGTTTACAAGGGTTATATCTTTTTGAAGAACGATTGCCTTAAGTATTATGTAGTGTTCTTCCTTGTTTCTCTTTATGGCCTATGTTTTGAAATCTGTTTTGTCTGGTATAAGTATTGCTACCCCAGCTTTTCTTCATGTCTCTTGCTTGGGATATTTTTTTTATCCCTTCACTTTCAGACTGTGCAGGTTTTATGTTCTGAGGTGGGTCCCTCGTAGACAGCATATATGGGGTCATGTGTTCTTTTTTTTAATTTATTTAATTATTGTTCAAGTACAGTTTTCTGTCTTATGCTCCCATCCAAGCCCAACCCTCCCGGTGCTCCCCACCTCCCTCCCATTCCCCACCCCCCGCCTTAGTTTTTGTCCATGTGTCCTCTATACTTGTTCCTGTGAATCCTTCCCCTTTTCCCCTAAAATTCTCTCCCCTCTCCCCTCTTGTCCATGTGTTATTATCCATTCAGCTATCCTATGTCTTTTGATTGAAGCATTTAATCCATTTACTTTTATGGTTATTATTGACAGGTACTTATTCATTGCCATTTTTCCCTTTGTACTTGTGTTCTTCTCTCTCTTTCTCTTTTTATTTTCTCAGAGCAGTCCCTTTAGCATCTCTTACAATGCTGGTTTGGTGGAGGTGTATTTCTTTAGCCTTCTTTTGTCTGGGAAATGCCTTATTTCACCCTCATTTTAGACAAGAGCCTTGCTGGGCAGAGTATTCTTAATTGTAGGCTTTGCTTTTCATTGTTCAGATACTTCTTGCCATTCCCTTCTGGTTTGCAGTGTGTCTGTTGAGAAAACCGCTGACAGCCTCACTGGATCTCCCTTGTGTATTTCTGGCTGTTTCTCCATTGCTGACTTTAAGATTCTCTCTGTTTTAAAAATTTGCCATTTTAATTATGATGTGCCTTAGAGTAGGTCTCTTTGAGTTCATCTTGATTGGGAAACCTGTGTGCTTCCAGGACTTGCATGACTTTTTCTCTCATCAATTAGGGAAGTTTTCTGTCATTACTTTTTAAAACAGATTCTCTATACCTCACTCTTCTTCTCCTTCTGGTACCCATATGATATGGATATTATTATTTTTCACGTTGTCCTGCATCTCCTCTAAGCCCTCTCCACTCTTTTTGAGCCCTTTTTAAAATTTTCTTGCTCTATTGGGCTCTTTCTTTCTTGTTCTTTCTTGGCCTCCAGTTCACTGATTCAATCCTCTGCTTTATCTAGCTTTCTTTTAATTCTGTCTACTGTGTTCTTTAATTCCTCCTGGATATTATAATTGATAGTTTCTATGCTGTTTTTCATGCCGACGTACTTCAGAGTAAGTTCCTTGTTACTCCACTAGATTTCTATGTGGTTCTCAATGAGATCATCGGACATCCTTATAACTATTATTTTAACTCAATGTCTGATAGTTTGCTTGCCTCTATTTCACTTAGCATTCTTTCTGGAGATTCTTCCTTTCCTTTTGATTGGGGTTTGTTTTTTTGTCTCCCCATTTTAGGTGACTCTTCTTGTTTGTTTCTGCATGCTAGATTGCTATCTTTGACTCCCTTTCTTTGTGATGTGAACTTCAGAGATAGGAGACCTATGGGATTCAGTGCTGCAGTCTCCTTGATATCCTAAACTTGATGCTCTTGGGATATGCTTTATGACGTTTATGTGGATTCTCTGATTGTAACTGGGTTTGATTGTTGTTGGGTCATTTTTTTCATAGGCCCTTCCCTCTTGCTGGGTGACTAAGAATCACTCCATTTAGCACATCTTGTGTGCTGTGTGCAGATGCTGCCAGAAAAAAAAAACAACAGCCCAGGGAACAAACCCACACCTGCCAAATTAATCTCCAACCACAATCACACTATCAACAACAAATGAGCTAACATTAATAAAAGTGTAAAGAGATTAAGTCTATTATAAGAAAAGAAAAGTGAGTATGAAATTACTAACTCAAAGAAAAATGATTTTGAGAGGGTAGAGGGAGGAGCAATAAAAGTATGGAATACAGACAAGATGAAGAGAGAAGGGAAGTAAAATTACATAGTAAATAAAAAAGGGAAGGAAGAAGATGGAATGGAATAAGAGAAGTGTATAGTATTAGATTTACATAGAAAATTTTAAAAATATAGTGAGAGAGAGAAAGAGAGAGAAAAATTAGGAACCAAATTGGAGAACTAGTTCCATCACATCACCATCAACAATAAATGAGCTAAGATTAATATAGATTGGATGGGAGTAAAAAGGAAAAAAGAAAGAAAGAATAGCTTAAGAGCTACCTAGAGGAAAGAGAAGCAATTTTGAGAGGATGGGGGAGAAGAAATACTAAGAGTGAGGAATAAAAACCAGGCAAGGACATGGAAAATTCAAAATGTAAAACCAAAAAAAGGAAAGGTGGGAGGAAAGCAAAATAAAGTAGTTGAGGAGGACAGTAAAATTTGAGATTTGAAATACAAAAGTAGTGAAGATCTTGAAATAAAATTGAAGAAATGCAACGAGCACCATATTCACAACCAAATGAGCAAAGGCTGATAAAAGTGGAGAGAGTGTAAGTGTATTTTAAGAACAAGAAAAAGAATGTGAGATGACTAATGACAAGGAAAATGGTTTTGAGAAACTATAAGGGGGAGAGATAGTAAAAAAAAAGTTGTAGCAAGAGAGAAAATGAAATTTAAAATGAAAATAAGACTAGTAAATAACAAGGTAAAATGGAGTAAGAGAAGGGAAGAACAAAATACAAGATTTGAAATAAACTATATTATAAAAACTAGTGACCTAATAGGCATAAACTTGAACAATAAGAAATGAATGCTAAAAAGCTATCCGGGAGAGAAAATAAGGCAAATCATGAAGATGACCAGGGTGGAATCCATCTCAGTAGAATCTAGTATTTACGTTTCCTCTTTTTGGATCCATGCCTAGTGATATCAGACGGTATCTCAGTCTGGCCCTAAGCAGCCTGTTCAAAATTACCAGTGATCCACAGTCTGTGGCTGTCTCCTTCAGTTGTTCATCTAGTCAATATGTATTGGCAGTCAGGCTTAAGCACTGCAGGGTGGAGCAAAGTAACTTCTGGGTGGGGCTATTGCTTCTCCTCAGGCTGATGTCATTTGGAGGGGACTGCTCTACCTGAGCAAGATGGCTCCTGCAGTATGGGAAATGAGTCAGCACAGGGAT
Organism: Artibeus jamaicensis; assembly: GCF_021234435.1. Lineage (NCBI taxonomy): Eukaryota > Metazoa > Chordata > Mammalia > Chiroptera > Phyllostomidae > Artibeus > Artibeus jamaicensis. The sequence continues at coordinate 34,347,301 of NW_026522030.1, read as the reverse complement.
CTTGGCAGTTGCTTTCTCACTTCTCTCCCCAAAGCCACCATCCCCAGACTCTCTTCACATGTCTCTAGTCCACTCTGCCTTTCCCCACCCTCCTGGTTTACCAGAGCCCAGGGTAAGTGGCTGTAAATGAAATTTTGTGCATTGGCCCTCTAAGAGGTTCTTTGTCTCCAGCCATCACTCCCTGGCAGACAGAAACCCTGCCAGTTTTCACAGCTGGTTGTTATCTGGGTTCTTTTGGGGCTCTAGTGCTGTAGGTTGGGGAGCCTGCTTGGGGTTCAAACCCCACACTTCTCAGGGGGATGCCCTGGTTACTGAAATTTCCCCCTGGCATTTCAGCTGTGGTGTGTGGGGGTCCTGCTAATCCTCTCACATCTCCTCTACACTCTGTACCATTCATGTTATAATGAGGTATTTTCTTGTCTATCTGGTTATAAGGTTTCTCTCCAGTTATTGTTCAGTTTGTTATTCCAGATGATTTCTCTACAATTTAGTACTAATTCCAGATTGGTCCTGGGAGGAGGTTGGTGTAGCTTCCACTTACTTCCCTGCCATCTTGGATCCTCAGTCAGACTTTCAACTTACTTTTTACTCACTCTGGCAATCATATTTTTAACATTTTTTCTTTTATTGATTCCAGACAGAGAAGAAGGTGGGGAGTAAGGAAAAGAGAGGCAGAGAAACATCAGTGTGAGGGAGAAATATCCATTGGCTGCCTCCTGTATGCATCTTGACTGGGGACTGAACCCTTAACCCAGGCATGCACCCTGACCAGGAATCTAACCGACAACCTTTTGGTTTGTAGGATGATGCCCACCCAATGAACCCACAGCAGCAGGGGTGGCAGTCACATTTTTAAGTAACAACAAAAGCTTCTTCTTGTTCTACTCTTGCACCTTATTCATAGTAGCCTGGTCTTGTATAAGGGATATAATACTCTCTTAACTATCTCAAAGAATATTAATTGTAATTGGTAATATGTTTTCTTAATTTGATTCACTTCCAGTATTTCCTCCAGTCAATTGTTTTGTTTTCTTAAGTTTATGTCTTCCAACTTTTAAAAAATTTTTTACTCAAAACATCTTTCTACCAAAATATAAGGCACAAAAGTGGGCCATGACATGAGAGTGTTTCCCACTTTGACTTCAGCTTTGCTTTATGGAGCCTGGGCTGACAGAAGGAGGCGGTAGTAGGCTCAGGGCTTCCATAATTCCCAAAGTTAAGGAGGGCTTCACTTCAAGGAGAGTAGATTTGTTGTACCTTACCCCTCAGTGAGCTCTGAAGCTACCTTTATTGATTTATTTTTTCTATATTGAATATTGCTCCTCTTCTTGCTCCAAGCCCAATGTCCAATTCTTTTTAGAAAACAGCTTTCTATTATCTTACTCAGGTCAGAACAGATGCTAAAAGCCAGAGCTCTGTAAACATGAATGATGGAGAGGAAAATGAAAGGATTTCCCTTCCCAGCATTCCCTGTGTCTTGGGCAGCCCTCTGATTAGCTCTGTTAGTTTCTGCTGCCTTTCAGACAACCCTTATTATTAAAATCCCGTAGTTTTTAACATAGATATTCTGGGAAATCTTGCAAAAATTAAACAAACTTCAATAGTGAAGGAAAAAAACAAAACCGTGGAAAGATCCTGTTATTCCATATGCCTTAAATCCAATCTTAAGAAAATCATCAATTTTTCTTACAGTTCATTTTCCCTGTTTAGAAAAAAATTGGAAATTCTCCAAAGTAAAAAATATGGTAGAAAAAAGCCAGTTAAGTCCTTCCTGTGTAGAAATTCACGTACTACGTGCAGTTGTACAGAACCGTGTGCACCTGAAGGGTTAGTGCAAGAATAACAAGAGAAGACCAGGAGCTGTTGCTGACCTGGATAATGGTCTGGGGAAATTTTCATCAACTGTTTTGGTGTTGCCATCGCTGAACAATTTTGTAGAGTAAATCAGTCACAAAAATTTATTTAATATACTGAATGACAGCAGATAAGAAATTCAAAGTAAGCCCATACCATTCCTTTCTCAAGTAGGGATTGAAAACTCTCATAAAAGGCAACAAAATTCTGTGGACCATCTATCTATGATGATACGGAAAAATATTTAAATGTTCAAACTTAAGCCTTTTTTTTAATAGCCTTCAGTATGCCATTTAGACTGAGTAGTAGCCACACATACTAAAATTGAGAAATGTCCTTGTGCTTTTCTCATGGGTCCCCTATTACTTAAATATATTTGCACATGGTTATATAAAGATAGCTTTAACATACTATAACTGGTAATTAATTTGAGTAAATTTTCAAGTTTTTGTATTATTTTTTCTTCTTTCATTGTTAAATTACAGTTGTCCCCATTACCCTCCAATTACCATCCTCTACTTTGTCCATCTCCACCTCCCACATTCAATCCTACCTTCCCTTTTGTCTTTGTCCATGGGTCCTTTGTACATATTCCTTGATGACACTTCTCCTTTTCTCTATATCCTCTTCCCAGCTCCCCTCTGGTCACTGCCAGTTTGTTCTTTATTTCAATGTTTTGATTCTATTTTGCTTGCTTGTGTGTTTTGTTGATTAGGTTCCACTTATAGGTGCGATCATATGGTATTTGTCTATCACCATCTGGCTTACTTCACTTAGCATAATATTCTCCAGTCCCATCCATGCTGTCATGAAGAGTAGGAGCTTCTTCTTTCTTTCTGCTGTGTAGTATTCCATTGTGTAAATGTACCACAGTTTTTTAATTCATTCATTTACTGATGGGCACTTATACTGCTTCCAGCACTTGGCTATTGTAAATTGTGCTGCTATGAATATTGAGGTGCATAGGTTCTTTTGGATTGGTGTTTCAGTGTTCTTAGGATATATTCCCAGAAGCTGGACTGTTTGTTGGGTCAAAAGGCAGATCCATTTTTAATTTTTTGAGGTATCGCCATACTACTTTCCACAGTGGCTGCACCAGTGTGTATTCCCACCAACAGTGTACTGAGGTTCCCTTTTCTCCACATCCTCGCCAGCACTTTTTGCTTGTTCACTGGTTATGATGGCCATTCTGACTCATGTGAAGTGGTATCTCATTGTGGTTTTAATTTGTATCTCTCTGATGGCTAGTGACACTGAGCATTCTTTCATATGTCTCTGGGACCTCTGTATGTCTTCCTTGGAGAAGTGTCTATTCAGATCCTTTGCCCATTTTTTAATTGGATTATTTGTTGTTCTGGTGTGGAGTCATGTGAGTTCTTTATATATTTTGGAGATCAAACCCTTGTCTGAAGTATCATTGACAAATATATTTTCTTGCACAGTTGGTTTCCTGTTCATTTTGCTGTTTTCATTAGCTGTGCAGAAGCTTTTTGATTTGATGAAGTCCTGTTTGTTTATTCTTTCTTTTATGTCCCTTGTTCTAGGGGAGAGATCACTGAAAATATTGCTGCGTGGAATGTCTGAGATTTTCCTGCTTATGTTCTCCTCTAGGACTTCTATGTTGCTGTGACTTAAACATAAGAAAATTTATGTATTATTATATAACTTAAATTAAATTTTATTCATTTTTCTTTTGTTCTTAACTAAGACTAAGGTTACCCTACTAAAACATTCTTAAGAAATCTGAAATAAATGAAATAAAACATGATTGAAGTGACAATAAAAGCCAGTAGTACCTGATAGTTTAAATTGGCATGGGTAGTTTAAATTTAAACTGAAATGGATAGTTATTTCCTCAAAAAAAATAAAACTGAGGTCTTATTTTTTTCTGAATATTTCCTTTTTAATTATTCCATTATGTAAATCATCTGTGGACACCAGGAGCCAGGTCTCATAGTGACCCAAAGTGGAGACAGTCCTCAGCCTTTCAAGACTTCAAAATGGGCCATTCACTACAGACACAGCTAGATTTGCAAGAACTGAGAGAACCCTTTTATTTTCCCACATTCCTCCCATAAAATAGGAACTTTACCAACTTTCTTCTTGTCATGGAAGTACTAGGAAGGAGACTTGCACTATTTTCTCCTTCCCTCTGTCTCTCCTGACCAAGGGAAGAAGAGTGACTTTTCTAACTGGCACACTGCATCAAAGGTTACAGCTCAGAGGTGGCCCACCTTTTCTGCCCAGCTTTCTTTCTGTCCTTCACTCTGTCCGTGTTTCACCAGTCAGGTGTACTCTCTTCCTCCACTTCTGTTTTCATGCATGAAGCCCCATGACTTTGAATAATGTCATGACTTCCTCAGCTCTAGCTCACTCTGTATATGAAAGGTCACTATTCTCCATGTGGTCTTTTTCTTTAAACATTTTTTATTGTTGTTCAGGTGCAGTTTCCTGCCTTTGCCCCCTCCCTGCCTCCCCACCTTTCTCCCCTGTTTCCACCCCCACTTGTTATTGTCCATGTGTCCTTTGTAATTGTTCCTGCAAACCCTCACCCTTCTCTCCTAAAACCCCCTCCCCTCTCCCCTTTGGTCACTGTCAGCCTGTTTCCAATTTCAGTGTCATATTTTGCTTGCTTGTTTATATTTTGCTTGCTTGTTCCTTTTGTTGATTAGGTTCCTGTTAAATTCTTATAGGTATCTCTCTGTCCAAAATATCCAACTATCCAACACTCCCAACAAACAGGTGCCAAAGACTAGTTTGGAAAGCAGAATGAAATATGACGTCTTACTTTGTTCTCAAAGTCCAAATTTCTTCACCTAATATAATATTAACAATATTAAGGGGGGATATTATATCTTAAGTCTCATTTCATTTTTTATGGTTGTTCTCAGTTTGGTTAGAGCTCAGAAAAAGTAGATATAAATATTAGCTTCTTGACAATCTCTAGTAATCAGTAAGAAAAATCATTTGTAATAATCAACACTGATAAAAATCCTCTGCAAACTCACAAAGGAAAAAAAGGCTGTCTCATACAACTAATAATATGTTTAAACTAAAATGCCTGTGTAATTTAAATAAAAATAGTCAAACACATCTATTCAATATTAATTTTCAGAATATATTGATAAAATTATACTTTCTTATGTTTCAAAGTTATTGGGTAGCAGTACTATCTCTTATTTGAATTATTACAAGCAAACAAGATTACCCTTTTACAGATTTGTTATAGAAAAGCATTTCTTGACCTAGAAGTACAATTATGTTTTCCTTTAAGGGAATCAACGTGTTGCTCATAGGACTTTGAGGGTTAAAACTCTAACACTCATTTTGCTGAGCAAGCTGAAAGAGCCTTTGCAGACCCTCTGCCCATAGGCCAATATCTGATAGAAACCTGTGCTTTAGGGAGTTTTAGATGTCTCCAGTAACTTTCTGCAATTATCCCTTGTTGAATTAGCAGAATCAATAGGGCACCCAAAGAGGCCCCTGTGAATTTCTGCTTGTTACCTTGGGGTTTTTTTAGTTTCTTAAACCTTCCAGGGTTGTTAATCCTGCCATTTCAAAGCTAAAATGGCTGCTGTATGCAATTCAATGTTGTACAAAGCTTTTCTGATAACTAACTTTCTGTGATATCCTCTGTTGGAATAACCAGACCACTGGGGCTATCTCACATCCTCTCTAAATTTGGCATGCTTTCCCTGTAGGCTCAAATGCAGCCATTTAAGACATTCTTATATGTTCCAATTACATACAAGACCCACTTTAACTCTGAGTTTGCAGGACTATCAGCCACTCCAAAAATTGACAACCTAGAGACCAATGAAGTCGTCACAGGAGATAATAGTCGTGTGCCTGCTAATTCAGCAATAAACAACTATACAAAACTGGCAGATAATCTCTTAGTATGCTGGTCGCCTCCTTCCACTGCCTTCAATTATACCTTCCCACTTAACTAAACATGTTTAACTTAGTGACCCATGTCAGTTTCCTAAGCGTTAACTTATGATGTAGTAAATATCATGGACCAAAAAATAATCTTAGAATTTACAAATTTATAAAATAATTCTGCTACTTTGTCAGAAAAAAATCTGAAGCTTCTAAATGCCCTTTCTATTGATTCTGTAGGTTTTTTTTTCCTCCTGGCTTTCCAAAGAAGTAGCAAAAAAGAAAAAGAAAAAAAAACACACGATTATTGCAAAGCATTTAGTCAGTTCCGAAGCAGAACTGATGGAAGAATGCATTAGTAGCATATATTTCTTCCTAATGTACTTTATTTACTCTGATTCTAAGAAGCTGCACCTGTGAGTCAGAATGCATGAAGGGGAAAATTATTACTCTCAGAGTTTGCTTTTATAAATAATTTCCTACGGAAAAACACTATGAAGAGAGAGCATTCTCCATGATACTTCATACTCATGTCTCATGTCAGAAAAATATATTTGAAAAATTAGTTGTTAGTGAAAATATAGGGAGAAAACTCTCCATTTAGCCCCTTGCACCCATGGCAACCTAGTACTTTTCCCGGAGTTTTCCAAACTTCAAGAAAACAAAAGTAATGTTAAGCCATTATTTACATAATTTTCCTTTAACTTGTATATTAGCTTAGAGTGATAAAATCTAAAAAACAACAGTCATGTTTTATGTTCTACAACCCCTTTGAGACCATTAGGACTCACTGAATCATTGTGTAAACCATGTAAATACATTCAAGGTGAAACTTATTGCTCTTCTAAGTGATTAGGAATGTTTTTGGCTGATTTAACTTTGCATCTGTGAGTGTGTGTGTGTGTGTGTGCCCACAACTGGCACTGAGATACAACCAGTTTTATAATCGGTCATGTTGAAGTTTTAATAAATTAAATATGAAAAAAGTAAATATTTTTGGAGAAGATATGATTTTCAGTGTAATGATAGGCCTTTAGGATAATTTCCATAGGTTTTTTTCCTAAAAGGATATAGTCACTAGAAGGAAATCACCATTTGCAACTTTATAATTTGCAAAATCCCAAGTACCATATTAGTTTCTATGGAATATCTCAAGCATGTCCTGGGACGGCTATCATAATAATGTATATGCCACTTATGGGCAAATCCAGCCTGCCACCAGAGCGATCTTTTCTACATTTGTTAGCACTTTTTTGTTACGTTGGGTTGTATTTATCTTTTTACATACCTGTCTCACCCATTAGACCCAGAGATCAGATGTAAAAAGGCTTAGCCCTTAATAGACTTTCAAGGTTTTCTGCAGTTAATGAATCAATAAAATATCAAATATATGCATACTTTTATTGCACAGTGAAATAAAATTTATATTTATTGTGTATGGTATTTATTTTTACATTGTATTTATTCCACTAGTGACTTCTTGAAAGAAAACATACGTATTCTGAGATGATAAGCATTTGTGGCAAAATGCTTTGCCACCGACATTTACCCAGTTCTGGCCTCTTCACTTTTCTCCCATTTCATCTGCAGTCTCTTACCACGCTTGCTCTTTGTCTAGAACTTGCTCCCACAATTCCAGAGGAGCCTTAGAGAACCTTTTCTGGTTTATAGCTTTTGCAATAACAACTCAATGATTATGCTTTAAAAATTCCAAATACTTCCAATATCTTATCAAGAAATTTTTCTTCTTCCTTCTCTCATTTAAATTTTAATATAAAAAATAAAGACTTTTGTGTTAATTCTTGAGCTCATGATTTTTAGTTAATGTATTAAAATCTCTATCCATTCCCTCCATCATCTCCAAACACCCATTACCAGGTTCATGGGAAATCATTAAATTTTTATATAAAACAGTACAACTTTGCTGTTTCAACTAATATATAAGTAATTATAAAACTTATTGATGCCTTAAAGGCAGAGAACATAAGGCAGATACGTTTCCAAAGACATTTATATTATGGTAGAATAACAGTTCAGTTAAATTCTCTATGAACATCATCCTATTTCCTCAGGTTTTAGAAATTTGGTGAATTATTTTTTCTTCCCAAGAAGTTCAGTAAGTAGTTTATTCATTTAATTGTCTTGCTCATTATTGCTTTAAAACATTTTAAAAAGAAAATACAAAAAAATATTTTGAATTCCATTATCTAGGCCATCACAGATATTCAGCTTTGCTTCAAATTCTCTTTGCACCGTCACTATGCATTACCACTCTGCTGTAAAGCTTTACAATTTACTTAAGGAATCTGACTCTATTTAAATAATAGCCCTTGCATTGATCTCGGAAAGAAATTGCAATTTAGTAACTTAAATAGTATTTTTCCTATTCAGTAGTTAACAGAAGTCTAAATATCAGCCTGGTGGGAATATTGTGCATCCACCTCAATTTCAGTTTCTTTAAATAATTGAACTCTACAAAAACAACAGTGAGTCTAAACTACAAAGCGTTTTGCAATTGATGGGTCGGGGGCTGCATTCTCATACACCTTCCAATGGAGATTCCACCTCGAGGAGAAAAGAACCATATGTCATACACAATCATATCCACAAACCATGAATTTTCAATATCATATAATCTACTTAAGAAGAAGTAAATATATAGATATGGAAACAAAAAAATCACTTGAGATGTGAGGCTTTTTTAAAAATTTCACTTTCTCTGTTGATACATTTTTGTCTAGGAAATCCATATTCTAAACAATTTTTTAAAAAAACCTATGCCAAGAAGATGACAAGAATGTTAGAGTTCTCTCCTGCGTAAGATTATTTAACCTAAACCACCTCAACTGTGAAACTGTGGATGCAACTTTGAGAAAACATTTTGAATGTGACAGCAAAATTACTTTATGATGTTTATACATTTTTCATAATGTTGTTCCCTGTAGATCTGATTTCTATATTTCTTATAGCGATAGTATGAAGAATCAGCCTTTAAAAGGATCAGGATTTGCTGACGCTGCTGCTGGAGTGCCTTGTTAGCTGAGAGACAATGCCATGGTTAAATGCAGCATGTAATAACTTTGAGGAATTACGAGGTATCAAGAAAGAGAGTTGTATGGCCCTATATGTTCATATTTGTGTGTTAGAAAAGGAGAGAAAAGAGAAAGGAAAACACTGAGGTAGACAGAAATGAAATGAGACAGCCACACCAGAGGACTCAAACAATGTGCCACTGAGTTCGATTAATCTATACTTATTTTTCACATCCTGCAAGGTCATAGATGATGCTGACATTGGTCTCCTAGCAACCTATTCTACTAACCTACTTTTGTCCCAGTCACTGGAGAATGGGTTTGGTGCTTTGAGCTGTGTTTCAACATGAAGAAGAAAGAATCAAAGTGATGCTAGGTAACAACGGATGGTGAAATAGAAAATGTGTACGCTCAGAGAGATACCTACAACTTCTGGATGCTTTTCTATCTATGTCTACAAACCTCAGAGTGGTCTTTCCGCAAATTTCCAAAATTAAAAGCATAATTCCAATTGTCACAGAATGACTATATTTTTAAAAGTCCAAAATACTAATTTTGAATAGCACACATAACTGTAAGATATTATTATGGGAGAAATATAAAGTAAAAAATATATATCAATATACCTAGAACCAAGATGTAATTGTAAAATGAATTAAGAAAAAGTAAACTAAGTTCTAATATAAACATTATAATTTTTATGTTTGATGTTGTACAAGCAAATTTTTCATAAACAAAATTATACAATGCCATGCAGAAGCTTTTCATTTTGATGAGATCCCATTTGTTTATTTTTTCATGTCCCTTGCTCTAGGGGACATATTAGTGAAAATATTGCTGTGTGGAATATCTGAGATTTCCCTGTCTATGTTCTCCTTTAGGATTTTAATGGTGTTGTAACTTATATTTAAATCTTTTATCCACCTTGAGTTTATTTTTGTGTAAGGCATAAGTTGGTGCTCGAGTTTCATTTTTTTGCATGTAGCTGTCCAGTTCTCCCAGCATCATTTGTTGAAGAGGCTATCTTTACTCCATTTTATGTTGCTGCCCCCTTTGTCAAATATTAATCAGCCATAGAGACATGGGCTATTTCTGGGCTCTCTATTCTGTTCCACTGGTCTATGTGTTTGTTCATAAGCCAGTACCAGGCTGTTCTGCTTACAGTGGCCTTGTAATACAGTTTGATTTCAGGTATTGTGATCCCTCCTACTTTGCTTTTCTTTCTTAAAATTGTTGCAGCTATTCAGGGTCGTTTATGGTTCCACACAAATTTTTGAAGTGTTTATTCTATATCCGTGAAATATGCCATTGGTACTTTAATAGGTATTGCATTGACTTTGGGTAGTATGGACATTTTGATAATGTTAATTCTTCCAATCCATGAACATGGTATATGTTTTCATTCATTTGTGTCTTCCTTAATTTCTTTCTTCAGTGTTGTATAGTTTTCTGACTACAGGTCTCTCACCTCCTTGGTTAGGTTTATTTCTAGATATTTTATTATTCTTGTTGCTATATCAAATGGGATTTTTCCCTGATTTCTGTTTCTGATGTTTCATTGTTTGTGTACAAAAATGCCTTCAATTTCTGAACACCGATTGTTAAAAAACAAATTATAAAATGCCAACTTATCATTTTCTCCTTCAATTTCAGAGGCAATGTTTTTAGAATTGGTTCCTTTGACTAAATTTTACAGGTTATGTTTTATCCTGAGTTATATATTTTCTCTTCTGTTTTAATTTATATTTCATATAATCCTTTGTTTTTATGAACGTAAGTTTTCACATCAATTTTCTCACTCTAAAATTCTATTGTTATCTTTCTTAATTTTCTTGGAGGTCTTCCTAGTTCTGTGAAATAATGAATATATATTTTCTATTATGAAGTATGGTATCCCTTTTGAAACAACTTATTTCATCATATACTGAAAATATTTTGGCTTGTTGTTTTCATTTAAGGGGACAAATGACATCAATTTGTATTTTTTAGCCAGAGCTGATCTAGTTCAACCTGGACTTCAATTCAGAAACTTCTCACAGTTTGCATGTTAGGGGTTCGCTCATTCTTATTTTGCTTTATTTAATTTGATTTATGCCTTCAGTATTATAGTTGTATGATATAGATTCTATACCTCCCACCCTTTGTATTTCCTCCCGTCCTCAACTCTTAAAAACGCACTCAAGAAGACTTCCCACAGCTGCTTATGGTCCCTTCTTAAAACACAAGTCTCAGAAACGAATGAAATATTCCATATGTGGTCCTTCCAATGTGCAGGACTACATACCTGTTATCTCCATGGTCAATTGAGGCCTAATTTTTAAAAAACACTTTCAACTGCCTTTATTGTTTTAGAAAGCATCACACACCATTATAGCAAATGGAAGTGCAATTTTTTTCCAGAATTGCTGCCAATCTGTCACCTAAATTGTATATTTGAGAAAAGTTTGAGCAGATATTTTTAGTTGATAAAAATAAATAAATAAAATAATTTAAAATATTCATAACGCTTTTTCTGTTAATTTAATTTTTTATGCCTTGGATCACAGTTTCAATCTTTTGAGTCGTGGTTTTGACCCCTGATTCACTCAGATAATAAACGATATCTCCCATGTTTCTTTTGTTACATGAAAATGCCACGTGTACCATTAAATACCATTTTAATGTACAAAAGCTATTGGCAGGACCTTTAGTTTCATCATGGTATACTAAACACATCTATTTGTTTCCTCTGCTCTCTAAAACCTAAGTAAAGTTTCCCAAGTAATATAAGAAAAAATATATAGCAATATTTAAAAACAAGGAAAGATATTATTTGTAAAATATGAAAACAGAAGAGGCAAACTGATGTTTCTAAATAAGAGCAACTCCTTGCTTAGTAAAGTGAGGTGATAGGCACACAAAAAACAATTATTTGGAAAAATCATTCATTTTTTTATTAACTAAGATGCAATATTTACAAAAGATTACATCAAGTTCTAATACCTTTCATATGTAAAAAGCAAATGCAAAGAATAAAAAAGTGAACATGCTTCTAGAAAAATAGGTGAGGGACACAAACGTTCAACTTGAAACTGAAAAAATATATGAAAAATATTTAATTGAACTATTAATCAAAGAAATAAAAATCAAAACAAAATTGAGGTATAAATAAGATGAATTAGCAAAAAGTAAAATAGTTCACAGTTACCAAAGGGTAGGAAATCATAAATTCTTATTAAATATTGGTACTAAGAATAAACTATTATGATAAGCGGTCTAACAGTATTTAAGTTTTAAATGGACATATAATTTTAGCTTAGTTTTATTTTGTTTTAAACATTCACATGCTTTTTACCAGCAATTCTACATCTAGTAAATCATCCTAAAAGATAGAATGAATAAATATAAAGCTAAAGGGTATTAATATAATTATACTTATGTAAAATAAACCATAGAAACAATATTCATCAATATAATTTACTATGTATGATATGGTTTGCTTATACAAGTGAATCTCTTAAAGTTATAATAAATGTGGTAAATCTTTATATTTTCTCAAGGAGGGTTTTCTATGATCAACTGTAGTGGGACAGTATATTATAGAATTATATGTCAATATCATAATTTTTTAAAATATAGACACATTTATATATATGCATATAAACATACATTTTATGTATACATAAAAATTAAAAGAAAACTAAATTACTGAAACCATTATTTTTGGGTTGTCATACTAAGGGAAACTTCCTATGCTTTTCTCTATTATTTGAGATGTTTACAATGAGCATGTATTAACAGAAACAATAAATATAATTACCTTTTACTTTCTTTAACAAATTCAATAAAATAATGTCAAGGCCAAAGTATATGGCATATCTATAAGTTGTTGCTACATTCCAGTCAATATTGGCTGTACGTGGTGTTTCAACCAGCTCTGAATCTGTGCTGAGTCTAATCAATGCTATGTTGTCTATAAGAATATAATAATTAAATAGGTTGTTAAATAGAAAGCTAGAATATAGGTCTTTCTGGCAGTTTCATTTACAATTAAGTTACATACATGACTTAAACTCTAAACTTATGATACTTACTTCCTGGTCCAAAAAATAAACAAACCAAAGATAGGTGAATTTGGTCTTAGTTATTCTAAGTAATCTCATGATTGCACCCATACTAATCACTCTGCCTGTTCCAAAATCATTCCAAATCATTGGATTGTGCCATGGACACACGTCAAAGTTATGAATCATGAGTTTTTAGAATTAACACTTATTGTCTCATTAAAGTGGAATATGTTAGCCCATATCTAATTGTCTGTTGAATTTCCCATTTTTGTTTTATCTGATCCACCACATAAGGTGCATTTGTAATTAATATATGATATTTGCCTTAATACCCCCTTTCTACATAGCCTACGAAGTGCTGTAGACAGTGTTTTAAAAACCTCAGGCATGGGTTTTTAATAAGACAACTCTTGGTTCTACAAGTTACTTTCGAATGACCATGAGCATTTTGTTTTATCTGTCCAGCACTACTTTCTTCAATTATAAGACCAGAAATGTAATATCTACCTCATTGGGTTCTTGGAAAAGTTGGAGAGGATTTATATAAACTGCTGAGAACAGTTCCTGACAAATTGTAGGTGCTAGATAAATGGTGATTACTATTAAAACATTTCCTCCTCTATTTGGCCCATTTTGGCTTTAACTCAACTGTTTGAAGATCATATCTTCTACAAAATGTATAGAAACAAAGTTGGAGCAAGTAGTTCTGCTGTCCAACTCCTGTGAACATTAGAATACCTCTTTTTCAGGAGCTAGACTACATCTCCTGTTTTTGCTATTCTTTTTTTTTCTGTGGATAGAGCTTTAAAATTGTTCATATTACCTCCATATTACATGCAGTGCTCAATTGATGATCAACTCTTTCTTACTGAAAATATTTTAACAGACCCTTGCCAAGAGTGCCTCTGAATATACATCTCTCCATTCCATTCTCCCATGTCATGCTAATGCTGAGCTCTTCAGGAAATTATTCTCACACAGTTTTAATGCTTTGGTTTTTTAGAAATGTTTATGGTTTAAGATTGCAATTTAACCTATTTTGCATCTTTAATCTCCCTTTCAATTTAGAGTGATTATCAACCACACCCACATTTTCTCAGAGCATTTGACATTTGCTTTCCTCTAATGTAGAGTGCACATCTCTAATGAGTATTTTTGTTTTTTATTAGTATAAGTTCAGTTTGACAAACCCTTAGAATGATTATATCTGTGTCCTTTATGTAAAAAGTTCTATATTGCTAAGGACTGGAGAGTGACAAAGGGTGTGCCATCAAGTCAAGATGGCCCGAAAACACGCCGAACCATGTGCACTCATTATACCTTTTACTTGGCTGTCCATGGAACGTTACTTGGTAAGCTAAATGAAGAAACAGTCACAGAAAGGTATCACAACATGACATTTTTCATGCTTCCCGAGTCAAGAGACTATGATCTCAAATGGGCAGCCTTGGAATTTAATCCCAACTGAAAGTCGCCTTCAGACACTTTATCTTAGAGGGAATAATTGTCAAACTGGAGAGGTTAAAAATGACCAAGAAGTGTAAATGAGCTTCACCTATTAAAGTAGAATTTTCACTTAAACATGTAGAATTCAGTTAAGGTCAGAAAGATGGTGGACTAGGAAGCTACATGCCCTCCCTCCCCTGACCAAGACGGCAAGTTAACAAGTTTTGTCTCATGTATGAGACAAAATAGCCCTGTGGAACTCCAGGAACAAGTTAAGAAGCTACAGTACTCAGCCCAGTGTAAAACCAAGACAAGATTCTAACAGAAAAAAACAACAACAAAACAAGACAGAAAAACAAACAAAAAAGGAAACATTTGTGTTATTTGTCGTACTTACTTACCCATGACCTTCACCCTATACAGAGTAGCATGAAGAAATAAGAGGAGATAACCCGGGCCAAGACTTCTCTCTTACAGTGGAAACAAAAGAGTGGACCATGTGTTTGATGTTCTGGCTTGTCTCAGGGGGCTTCCTGAGAGATTCAAGGATTCTGTATGAGAATGTGTGTTTGTTTTGGTGTAAATGGCTTGAAAAAGAAATGCAGAAGAAGCAGACAGAGAGGAGGCCACACAAGTGGTCAGTGGAGACGGTAGAGCAGAGAAACTGAAAAGTGAATAGGAAAATAAGGGAGTTAGGGCATAGAAATAGCAATGTTTAGAAGCAAAGTTCATGACTTCTGACTTTAAATACAACGTCAGCATAAGTGTTTGATGGTAAAGATGATGATGATGATGATGATGATGATGATGAAGAAGAAGAAGAAAGTGTGAATAATACTGAAGGACAAACTCCATGTAATATTAATCTGTGTCTGTAGACCTAGTAAATGGAAAAACAAAAGGATGAGCTGTGTAAAAGTCCTAATAATAAAGTAATCATTAATATTTCATCTTTGGAATTGGTCAAACCTGGATTTGCATTCCATTTTTTCTCTCACTAGATGTGTAATCTTAGTAAGTTAAATTAATCTTTCTAACCCCAAGTGCCTTTGAGTATAAAACAGAGGTATTTTAAACAGCCATAATAAATTTATCCAGCATATAGTATTGTGAGAATTACATATAAGATATTTGAAACATATTTACTGCTTAATAAAAATTAGTTATTATTTTAAACTGATAAACACATTACTATATAGAATATTGACATAACATTCTGTTATTAATATAACAATAGACATATCAAATGAGAAGAAATATGTGAAATTGCCTTGCTAACTATAAATTTGTAGTGTCACTTTTCATTACCTCATTAAAAGATTTTCCAACCTGGTCCTTGAAAGAATGGGGGAAAAAATTAGTCTCCTTTGCAACTAGAGATGACTGTGTGACCAGGTTCTGACCAATAAAATGTAAAGTCTATTTAGGGGTTAGTAGGGGTTCTGCAAATGCTTTTTTTCCTAACTCCCTCCCTATCCCAAAAAGTATCCTGAGGATAAAGCTCTTCCTGCTTCCTGCTTCTTTGCTCTCTGCAGTGAGACAAAATAATGCTGAAGCTTCTTCAAACAACTTGTGACCATGAGAAAAAGCCCACCAGAATGTGAGAGGTGTTGGCCAAGGACCCTGACTTCACTGAGTCACTGAAACTTTCCTACTATAATGAAAAGACCAACCTCATGTCTTCTCATTATGGGAGGACTCCCCACTGGATACGCCACTATTAGTAAGGTTTTCTATTAATTGCAGCCAAAGCCATACCTAAAAGGTACAAAATTTTAATTAAGATGTTATTTAGACTTCAAAGCTTATAATTTATATACCAGTACTTTGGAATTACTTGTACATTGTTTTAAGTTTGTGATCATTACTAATCTGGGTTATTCTCTATTGGTGCAGCCAGTAAAATATCTTGTATCTTAAAAAAAAAGAAATACATCATATAGTGTTGAAAAAAGTATTGCTTTGTAGCCAGGAACATTTAGGATGTAAACTCAGTCTGCTACTTATTGGCTCTGTGATATTTTCCCATATTTCTTAAGCTTTACTTTTCCAGTAGGAAATGAAGGCTAATTTCCTACTGGAATAATATCTATATAATATCTATTTCACAGGGTCATGGCTAGAATTGAATAAGATAATACTTCTAAATGCATAAAAATGTACATAGAACAAAGTAAGTACTCAAAAAGTTGTTTTTCTAGCCAATAAATGATCCTTAGGGAGTCAGGATGGTGATCCATTCCTTCTCTGTCTGGAAACATAGTCAGCTGGTGAATTACTTGCTCTTGTATATTACGTGTATCTGGTTATAGGAGAAGTAAAAGAAGTGTGATATTACCATCATATATAGCACATAGATGAAATTCCAATAGTTTCGTTATTAGTAAAATATTGGTTTTGAATGAAGTGATTGATAATTATTAATAGTTTCTATGTGAGGTATAACTTTTCCTTATATGTGTATTAAGTAATTTTAATAGTACTTACTATAGGTCATATAAATATTAGGAGAGGCAAACAGAGTACCTCTAATGATGCCTGGTTATTATTGCTAATTTAACTAGTTAGTTATTATTGATAGTTGTATTGCTAGCAATAACAGCCAGCTAGTTATTATTGCTAATTTAACTAGTATAGATGTTGATGTATCAATAGCATTATCCCCAATAGACTGTAAAGCAATGGTTTTCAATCTTGCAACATTAATACTTCAGGCTAAATAATTCTTTGTTATGTAAGAGGGGGTATGTTCTGTCTGTTTTAAGATATTCAGCAATATTTCTGTCCTCTACCCATGAGATGCCAGTCATACCTCTCACCTCGGTTGTGAAAATGAACAATGTCTCCAGACCATTCCAAATCTAACCTTGGGGACAAATTTTCCCCCAGCTGAGAACAACTGTTATAATTGATCAAAGTGATAAAATGATACCATAGATCTATGAAGCTTACAGGAAAAAATGTTAGTTAAATTGATTTGACTATGTGTCCTAATAAACATTTAAATCTATATTAGTGATTCCTCTAAAACTATTTTCCTTTTTGGTCCTGTTAACAAGTTCTAGTTGATCTATAAATATCAGAATTGAGTAATGAAGGTTTGAACATTGAAATTTAATTAGACATTAAAATTTATAAGCACCTACAGGGATGTTTAATAGATATTGAAAACTGAATATATAATATTTAAGTAGCAAAACTAAAATAGTAAATAACTATTTTAGAAATGATTGATACCATTTTATAATATCAAGAAAGCAGCCACAGAATGATTTCATATAAATTCTCTAATCTAGTAATTGATTTTTAATAGACAAAAATTTTAAATATCCTTAAGTGAGAATACCCATTGTATAATTTGAAAAATTCTAATTTAGCTTCTATTCAGCTGACAAGCAAAGATAGAAAATCTCGGATAAAATAAATTATGCAGTTTTATTGAACTAATGAGTATCCATGTCAAAGATTATAAGTGAACATTATAAACAGTGTTGGCCACTGAACATATCTGTAATTTAGATAAATGTGCAATTAACTTAGACATGTTTTAATTGGTGCATCTAGAAAAAATTTATATACCCTCATATAAGAAATTGATTTTGTTTTCTGTCTAATTTTCAATTTTTATCTCCATTGAGTATAAAATAATTGCATTGTTTAAAATTACAGAAGACAAACAATCTTCTGTGTTAACCCTAAAAAATAAATACATAAATCTTTCTCTGACCTGACCTTTATGATCATTAAACATTCAGAGGACTTCCTTGCTGTAGGAAAAGAAAAGGCCTGAGTGTGTGAGTGAGTATATGTGTGTGAAGGTGTTCCCATAAGTCCAACAGGTAATTCACTGGCTCACTGTGGCAAACCCCTTTCAGGATTTAAGTCCTGAAAACTTTAAAATTAAACCCTTAAAAAATATGAACATTACCACATACGGTAAGAAACATGGTCTTTTACACCAAAATATAAATGAAAGTTGATGACTTTATATTTTTCTAAGGTGAGAGAAGTTGAGAGAGAAGAGAGCAGAAGAATTTTTTTTTGAGAATTAGGTGTATTGGACATGGGACACTTGGACAAATCCATGAAATGACAGATTTTTGAGTCAAATGTTGTTTGAGATCCTCTAGAAAACAAACAGAAGTTAAGAGTGTGCCACTATAAATTCTACTTACTCATATCATTCTTAATTTGGCTAAGGAGAGAAAAATAGAACTAATATTTAATGGATGTGTAGTATGAATGCATTATGTAATGTAATCCCTCCTGTAATCTAGTTGTTAGTACATTTTCTAAATTTCATAGTTGAGAAAATGATGATTTCAACTTCAACTAATTGGAACAAGATGATGACACATGCTATTTACACTATGAATTAAGAATATTGTAATTAAGAATATTGTGCAAGAATCTCAACATAACTCTTTTGGGAAGGAGGAAGGCTTTTAAAAACATATACACTAATTTTTATTAGAGTCATACATTTGGTGGTAGGTAAACATATAGATATTTATTTTAAAATGTAATAATATAATGTTCAGAATCTGAAAATTTTCCTAGTTAAAAACTATTCAATCATTTATTAGTTTCTGAAAGAGATTGTGCATAAAAATTATTGGTTAGATTAGTCACTGTTTGATTCTAATTTGCTGATAAATCATTGAAGATGGTATACTAGTATTAACTATTGGACCAAATAATAATTGTTGTATAAACTAAATTCTTAATAACTAACAATGCATTTTTACTTACACCTACCTACTCAGGTTTTTAAATGCTCACCAGAGGATATGTTTATTAATTTAGAGAGAGAGAGAGAGAGAAATATCAATGTGAGAGATAAATATCAATAGGCTGCCTCCTTTACATGCCTCTTTGGGGGATCAAACCTGCAACCGAGGTACACGTGTCCTAACTGGAAATCAAACCTGAAACCTTTTGGTGCATGAGGATAATGCTCCAACCAAGTTAGCCACCTGGCCAGGGCTATGCCTACTCATTTGTTCCTCATAACGACTATATGAGTAAGCCAAAAAGATTGATAAAGTCTCATAATTCTAAAAATTATTCAGAGGAACTTATAATAACATACAATATAATATGATAACCAAGAGTATTATAAGTATAAAGTCAAGGCAAAAATAAAAGTAAATATATTAATATAAAGATAAATTTAATAAACAAAACCCAACACACCTACTAGAAATTAGTCACATATTTAAAAATAAAACAGTAGGAAATACAATATATGATTCAGAGGTTAGAACAGATAATAACAAAAGTTATTCAAGATCAACTTATTATTCTTGATTACAAAAACAGATTTTTTTTGACATTCTCAAACAGAACACCAAGTAAAGCAGTAAGCAACAACCTCAAAAGACACCTATCTCTAGATTCAAACTGGGCTTCGTAATGCTCTTCAGTATAGGAATCCACCATACACCTAGTACATATTAGAGCTGAAGTGAGTGTTTAGTTTTCTGTAGATGGTAAATGTAAACCCTACTGTGTTCAACACTTAGATTTGGACAAAGTTAGTGAGTAGGTGGTAATATAAAAATTCAAACTGTATCATTTTATCCCAGTTACAGAATATTTTCATTTAATATGTTGTTCCTACCTAAATTTATATTATTAATAACTGTGCCATAGCATTTTTTACCTACATTTATATACTGATTGCTGCTATACAGAGAATAGCAGATTATTCTCTGGAAATACAGAAAATAATTTCTCTGTTTTTAAGAATATCATTATCAGTAACACAAAATAGGCACATACAAACTAACTATACAACCATGGACTATAATAACAAGGCACAAAAAATGACTAACTGGGTGGAAGAAGAGGGAAAGGCAGCATTTATTTTTCTTATAGAAGGAATCTTTTTTTTAAATATAAATTTTATTTAGTTACTTTTCAAGTACATTTTTTTTTATCTATTTCTCCCATCCCACCCCACCTCCCCGCCCGGTCTCCCCCCTCCCTCCCATTCCCCCCCCCAGTCCTCATCTCTGTGTCTTTCATACTTGTTCCTCAAAATCCCTCCCCCTTTTTCCCGTTAAGTTCCCTTCCCTCGAATCTTAGATAAGTTTTTACAATAGTGAAAATATTTGTGCAGTCTTTTGAAGGATGAAACAAATATATCTGATTTTTAACAGAAGAAGGGACTCATAGACAGAAGAAACAAAAGAACAATAGTCCTTGGAAGAGTATAGAATACTCTGTGGAACCCAAAATGTTCTGGTGTAGCCCAAGGGTTATATGGAAAAGAGGAAGAAGATGATATTTAAGTAGCCAGCTTGACAAGAGCTGAGGAAAGGACTTAAATGCACTTCTGATGTGTTTGGATTATATTCTGCAAGCCAGGGGGACAAAATCAATACAGATTTTAATTAGGGATAGAACAAAATTAAGTCTTCCATTTGCAGTCATGTGGAAGATACATTCTAGTGGTGAAATGACTAGTTAAGAAACTTCTTAAACAAAAGTTCAGGTCGTATATTGAACTTTAGCAATTAATACATAAAGATCATACTAACTGGTGTCAGTTAGGTTTGCATGTCTAGAATAATTATTTCTTATCTACAGCTAGATTCCCAGATTTAGTACATTCTTGGTGGCATTGCTGGTCCCCCCATACCTCCTGAAACAACAAACAAATAAGAATACCACTCTCTATATGGGTGGGGTGGGCATGGCAGGGGGCAACGTTGGGCAGAAACCCAAACATTTGTGACCTAAAGGAAAAGTAGGAATACTGGGTCCAAAATCAGAAGGAGTTATGGCCTCAAAGCAAAGTCAAGCTCTCTTTCCAAAGTGTCCCCAAGGGAAGTAACAGAACTGCCAGCAACTACAATCTTGCCTGACTACCACACACCCATGTGTGTGCACAGCACACAGCACCACAGACTGAGAAGGCAGCTACTGAAAATCAAGATGGACAAACAGCATAATATTTGGTCACTGAAGACTTGCCAATATTGTTATTATCCAATACAAAAAAATAGATACACAGAAAATATTTTAAGAAATGAAGAAAGTATAGAAGTGAGAATATTCCTGATAAACATACTTCAGAAAAGTTTTTTTCTATTATTAAAATATAACTGGTGAAATAAAAATTCCAATGGATTGTAGCTAAAGAATAATTGACCTGGAAGATATACCCAAACATTTACCAGAAATGAAGTAATGCAATCAGAAATCAAAAAGTCAACTTAAAAAAATGAAACATATTATAGGAAGGCTTATCAAGTAACTGTTGGGAACACATAAATAATTTATTGGTTAAAGAAAAAGAAATTTATAGGTAAAGGAAAGTTGAAATATATTTTAAACTGAATGAAAATGAAGAGAGAATATAACTAAATTTGTTCAATGCAGGTAGGCAGTGCTGGGAATTTATGGTATATGTTTACATTAGAAAAAAAGGTCTGAAATCAATAATAATTTTAAGAATGTGTAAAATGAAGAGCAAATTAAACACAAAGCAAGCATAGGAAAGGAAATAACAAAAATAGATATAGAAGTCTATGAAATTAGAAAGTCAAAAAAATTTTTTTATTTTATTTAGTTATTTTTCAAGTACAGTTTTTTGTCTATTTCTCCCATCCCAGTCTCCCCCGCCCCGTGCTCCCCACCTCCCTTCCATTTCCACCCCCCTTAGTTCTCCTCCCTGTGTCATTCCTATTTGTTCCTCCAAATCCCTCCCCCCTTTTCCCCTTAACTTCCCTTCCCTCTCCCCTCTGGTCACTGTCCCCTTGTTCTCTATTTCAGTGTCTTTTTTTTTTCTGCTTGTTTGTTTGTTTTGTTTAGCTTCCTATTAAAGATGAGATCATATGGTATTTGTCTTTCAACCCCTGGCCTATTTCACTCAGCATAATGCTTTCCAGTTCCATCCATGTTGTTGCAAAGGGTAGTAGCTCCTTCTTTCTCTCTGCTGCATAGAATTCCATTGTGTATATGGAACACAATTTTTTGATCCATTCATTTACTGATGGGCACCTAGGTTGCTTCCAACTCTTGGCTATTGTAAATTGTGCTGCTATGAACATTGTGGTGCACAGGTTCTTTGATATTGATGTTTTAGGATTCTTGGGATATAACCCTAGCAGTGGAATTGCTGGGTCAAAAGGCAGGTCGATTTTTATTTTTCTGAGAAAATTCCATACTGTTTTCCATAATGGTTGTACCAGTCTGCAGTCCCACCAACAGTGAACTAAGGACCCCTTTTCCCCACACCCTCTCCAACATTTGTTGTTTGTTGCTTTGTTTATGATAGCCATCCTGACTGGTGTAAAGTGGTATCTCATTGTGGTTTTACTTTGCATCTCTCTGATAGCTAATGATATTGAGCATCTCTTCATGTGACTCTGGATGTTCTGTATGTCCTCCTT
This sequence comes from Artibeus jamaicensis, assembly GCF_021234435.1. Lineage (NCBI taxonomy): Eukaryota > Metazoa > Chordata > Mammalia > Chiroptera > Phyllostomidae > Artibeus > Artibeus jamaicensis. The sequence continues at coordinate 34,324,639 of NW_026522030.1, read as the reverse complement.
GGAGAAGTGTCTGTTCAAGTCCTTTTCCCATTTTTAAATTGGGTTGGGTGTCTTCTCAGAGTGGAGTCGTGTAAGTTCTTTGTATATTTTGGAAAGAATAAACAAATGGGATCTCATCAAAATAAAAAGCTTCTGCGTGGTTAAAAAGAAAGTCAAAAATTAATAGGTAACACCAATGCAACTAAAAACTAAGTCTTTGAAAGGACTAAAATAATTGAATATTCTCAAACTGGACTGACTAAGAAATAAATGAGTAAATAGGAACTACTGAACATAGAAAAAGAGAAGAAGAAACAATTACAAATTATATAGACTTTAAATAATAAAAGAAAATATTACAAAAACTCTATGTCCAGTAATTTAACAATAATATCATATAGTTGAAGTATTAAATTATATGAGAAGAAAAACTTTCTTTAAAAATGAAAACAGAATACTACTTGACCATAAAAAAGAAAAATCTTATTTTTTGCAATGGTATGGATGAACCTGGAAACTATTAGATTATGTGAAATAAGCCACATGGAGAAAGACAAAGACAATATGATTTCACTTACATGTGTAATCTAATGAACAAAATAGACTAACATACAAAAGAGAAAGAGACTTATAGATATTCAGAACAGACTGATATAGTCAGAGGAAAGGACATAGGGAGACTAGGTGAGAAAGGTAAAGGAATTTAATCAAAAAACACCTCATGGACAACAAATGGTTATTATCAGGGGGAAAGTGGGTAGAGGGATGAAGGAGATGGTAAAGGGGAGAATAAATGGTGATGGATGGAGACTTGTCTTGGGGTGGGGAACACACAATGCAATATACAGATGACATACTATAGAATGGCACCCTGAAACCTATATAATTGTATTAACCAATGTCACCCCAATAAATTCAATAAAAAATTTAATTAAAAATTAAATTAAAAAATTAAACCATCAAAACTCACTCATAGTGAAGTAGCTAACAAATGAATAGTACTCTATCTATTAAAGAAATTTCATGTTTAATTGTTGAATTTGGATTTCTTGCACTTTTGCATGAGTTAAAGTGAGGCACCAATGACTGTGTTTATCCATATCTTCATATAGTGAATAATATTGGGAGAGAGAAATGATACCTCCCCCTCCAGACCAAAGGATAAGCATGTCATGGCTTATTATGAAGATTTAAATCCCCTAAACTCAGTATCTATCTCCTGTCATGCAAGTGCAGGTCTCATCTGGATCTTTCTGTGTCGCTTTGTGGAAAGTGAGGGTCAAGAAACTGAGGCAAAAATACCAATAATATAGCACCGCTGTTGTGAAAAATAAACTACGCTTCATCCATGAGCCAGCATATGGATGGCTCATATGTTCACCAACGGCCAGGAAACTGTGAGTATAACTTACTAATTCACAAGTCATGATAAATTTCAGAACTTTCACAAAACGGGAAACCTAAGCGCTATATAATTTCATTCTTAAATTTGTAAGACATTTAAGAAATATTGCTATTTCTTCACAAAGTTCTCCTGAAAACAGAAAAGAAGGGAGCACTACCAGGCCATTTTATAAGGACATCATTACATTGATGTCAAAATAAGTATATTGCCAATAAAAATTACATACAAGTGTTCCTCATTAAAAATACACAAATATTATCAAGAAAATGTGAAAAAATCAAACCAGCAATGTATAAACTAGATAATATATCAAGGCCAAGCAATCACTTATCTTTGGCATACAACACTGGTTGGACATTCAGAAGCCAATTAATTAATGTAATTCTCTACAGGGACAGAGTGAATAAAACTGAATATGTCATCTCAATCACTGGATGCAATCTTTTGACAACATTCAATACCCATTCAAAGTAAAAGGTTTAGAAAACTAGAAATAAAGGAAGCTTCCTTAACTTGATAAAGAGCCTAGAAAAAAAACTTCCTCTAACATATTTAACTGTGAAAGGCTGAATGTTAGTCCCTGAAGACTGGGAGCAGGTAAGGATATCCTCTCTCATTCTTATTGGAGTATTCTACAATCTCATAATTAAATATCAGTGTTTGTATTGTTTTGTTTTGTTTTTAAGTGTTTCAGCTGCTACCTTAAGAAATATTTCTTAGCCTCCTCCTCCCCACTTACAGGAGAAAGAAAGGTTAGAGCAAGATGGAGTTTTCTCATCACCTTTCCCTCCAGGCTGGAAGAACTGGAATACCTAAAATCAGTTTGAAAGGATAAACAAAATTATACAATTCAGTCAAGACAGTGTGATATTCACGAATGAATAAGATATCAGTACAGTAAATGCAACAGAATAGAAAAGCTTGGGATAGACTCAATAGTTTCAAAGGCTATTCAGAGATGAAATTATATAACCTTTTCAACAAATGGTACTGGAACAATTAGAAACTAATATACAAAAATATAAGTGATAGCAATTGTTTCCTTATTGCTAGAAAAATTAGTAATACATGGATAATAAACCCTAATGCAGAGCCTAAAACTGACACTTTTAGAGAAAATTCTTATGACTTTGAGATAAGGAAAGATTTTTTAGGCAGATATGAAAGAGAATAATGCATATTTGATTTTATCAAAACTGTCACAAAAAGTAAAAAACAAATATACTTTGAATAACACATAAGAAAATCCAGGGTACTCCAGTTTCAGCTGAGCCATGTGAAGAAGTTGAAAGTTATCACTTCTATCCTAAAAATAAGAAAAAAGCTAAACAAACTGAAAAACCAAGTTTATTTTTTATTTAAAAGAAGCTTTCAGCCCTGGCTGGTGTAGCTCAGTGGATTGAGTGCAGGCCTGCGAACCAGACAATCGAGGTTCGATTCTCAGTCAGGGCACAGGCCTGGGTTGCAGACCAGTTCCCTGCAGGCCAATTCCCAGCAGGGGACGCACGAAAGGCAACCATACATTGATGTTTCTCTCCCTCTCTCCTTCCCTTTCCCTCTAAAGATAAATAAATAAAATATTTTTTTTAAAAAAGAAGCTTTCATTTGTTTATTTTTAGAGTGGGGGAATGCAGGGAGACAGAGGGGGAGAGAAAAGTCAATGTGTGGTAGCCTCTCGAGCACTCCCAATGGGGACCTGGCCTGCAACCCAGGAAAGGGGCCTGACTTGGAATGGAACCAGTGACCCCCTGGTTTGCAGGCCAGCACTCAAACCACTGAGAACAGCAACCAGGGCTGAAAAACCAACTTCTTGATCCATCAGGTAATTGAAGATGCAAGGCAAACTTCTACCTCAAAACTAGAGAGATAAATACAGAAAATTGTAGCTGAGATCAGTTTACCAGAAATAGAAGCCGCTAAAAGCAGTAATTGGTAGGAACACTTAAATAGTAATTGATGAATTGCTGAAGGCTGAAAGTGAGCAAGCTTGAGAGTTAAAAACTCCTGGGGAGTCAGTCCTAAGAGAGCAATTATTTTACCAGAGCCTTACTGGACTTGGAGGAAGGGCATTAAAAAATATTCCGTGGTGCTGTAGCTGTCCTCTCTTGTGCAAGGGGAAGGAAGGAAAAGGCTCAGAAATATTAGGTCACACCCCACGGACTTGCTCACTACAAAAGATCTCAGATTCTAGGGTTTCAGAATGCTTCCTCACCTCAGCATCTTAGACCACACACATCGACAGAGCTACAGGATAACAGTGGAGGAAAGAAATATGCAGTGACTTTAGAAAAGTTTGGTGAGTTCTAATAAAGTTAAACATATATGTTTCACCCATCTCAGCGTGTCAGTCATTAGTATGCATTTGAGAGAAATAAGACCCTATGTTCTCACAAAATTCTATATGTGAATGTTTGTGCTATCTTTATTCACAGTTGCTGAACAAATCTCAAACTTTAAACAGTACATTCTTGCTTCACTTTCAAAGAGCCAGGTGGCAGATGTCTCCCAACCCTCATCACCCTCCGCCTTAACTTCTCAGAGCAGTTGGAGAACTGGGCGGCACTGGAGTGAGCACCATTCTAAAACAACAATTTAAGGGAAAGCTGGTGTTGCGGGTAGAGAGATCAACTGACTCAGCATATATTTTGGCCTCAATATAGTGATTTCCTATCCCACAGAGATGGAGAGACACAAGATACATTTCCCAAAATTCCTTAGACCTAGGTTTGCAGTTTAGTTACCCCAATCAAATCCACTTGCAGACAACATGAACTGAATTAAGTGGGAAGAGAAGCAAGGCTTGTGGCTTCCTTTTCACTGGTTTGCTTTTGGTAGAAGTTAGCTGGTCCAAAGCTGGCAGCCGTAGCTTAGATTTCCAAAGCAGGCCAGTGGCTTCCTGGTGTTGCCAACATCATTCATTCTCTTGAGCCCTGTGGAATGGCTTTGAGAAACCAACCTCCACATTCAGTCTAAAGTTTATTTCTTTAGTCTTCCAAGCAAATCTGAAAGCCATTTATTTCCATTTAATAAATTCTTTTCTGCATCAACTAGCTAGTATGAAGTATGTCCTCTGTACTTTGAACCTAGACTACCGATGTAAATGGAAAACTATAAAACTGTCTTTGAACCGGACCTTGTTCCGTATTGCCATATGCTTTTAAAAAGCTTCTCTTCCCTTGGTCATGTTTTTCTTCCCTTTAGCAGGTTCATAAGGTGTACAGTATTGCTATTTAAACACCCGAATGGATGTGTGTGTTGGCAATAAGAAGGCCTCCAAAAAAGGTAGCAGTGCTTCCCAGACTCTCACTGTCCACCATTCCCTTACACTATTTCAATTTTCTTTGGAGCACTTTTCAATACTTGATGTTATATCAATTGATAATCATGAAAATGACATAGAGATAAGGTATATAAGGGCATTTCTGATTGGATCCCATCTTTGAAGAGGGAAAGACATTAAGTTCTACCTTCTAGGGGGAACAGGAAATGACTAGAACAGAATGTTTCATTTAGGACTGCTTCAATGTCATATGTAACACACACTTTGTAATAATTAGTCTATTTTTATTTTTATTTATTTTTAAAGACATTATTTATTCATTTTTAGAGAGAAGGGAAGGGAAGAAAAAAGAGGTAGAAAAACATCAGTGTGAGAGAGAAACATGGACTGGTTGCCTATTGTACATGCACCAAATGGGTATCAAACCTGCAAACCAAGCACATGCCTGCTCTGGGAATTGAATCTGCGACCTTCCGCTTTGGGGGGGGCAACACCAAACCAAATGAGCCACACCAGTCAGGGCAATTATTAGTCTATGTTTTTAAAGTGAAACACAATGCTTTATTTTTTGGTTGAAATGGTCCATTCAACAAATATCCCTGGAAAGAAATTAAAATGGACAACCACACAGTTCTACAATTCTACAGTGATATAAAATCTTCCACTTCAAAGAAACAGCTATCAGCAACATGCATGTTGTTAAAAATTTTAAGGTAAAATCATAAGTCTCATACAGCTGTAAAACAAATGTGTTAAAGATTTTATTTAACTGATTAAATAAGGGACCCAGTTAAGATGTTATAAGCAGTTCAAAGAAAAAGGGACAATTATACAATTTATACAATTAAATAGTTTTGATACCACTTACTAAATTATGGTTTGGTTTTAATGCATGCCTTATATTTATCTGTGTGGCTATATTCTCACTGGGGTATAAACTATAAGGAAAAAGTCCATTTTATTTTTAACACCATATTCCCAGCACCTGAAAAAGAAGCTGGTGAATTCACTTTGTTAAGTGAATGAATGATGGAAAGCTTCTCATAACCCAGTCTCCAGTCCCTTACGCACAATTACACTTAACCAACCTACTGCTGATACATTTGCGTAAGAGACTTGTTTCCATGCACACAGGCATCTGTGTAACATTTCTCCAATACGTGTTCCATAACATAGCCACTGTAAGCATTTTATCTCAGCTTCCTTAGCTGTCATTTCTGCTATGTTATGCCAGAAGCTGATGTTGTACACAGGTATTTTGTTTGACTTAAGGAACATAACTGAAGCTTTGCAATAGATTGGAAACATTTTAAAAAGCAGAATATTTTCCCTAAAAAAATCCAGATCTCTGCCTTTCCATTGAACAGTCTGATAACACAACACAGGACCTGTACTTGTTCACGACAGCCATTGGCTGTGTCTGGAGAACTGCTCTTCCTGTAGACGGTACATGCGTTTCTGGCCTTCTTCCTTCTTCTATGTCACCTGCTTATGCCCTGCAGGCATGTGATTTTGTGACCCCTGCTGTAAACCACTTTGGGCAGATGCAGCTTCGGTTCTGTTCTGGTCTGCATTTTGAGCATGCAGACTAAAGTACTATCAGTAGCTAACAGGGTCAAGTGACTGCTGATGGAAGAAATAGAGAATCAATGTTATACAAGTCAATGTTATACAAAATCAGACTAGAGCCCTTCCACTTTGAGAAGACTCATCCCATTTCGCCAGCAGTATTAGAATAATAATATAATGATAGGTGGAACTGTATCTATTTTCGTTGTATTTATTGTGGTATAAAATGCCTCCTGACTCTTTTTATGCTTTATGTTTGAATAATACATTCATTTTGTATCACATGTGTGTGAAAATTCTGAAACATATTTCAAGTACAGACTTATGGTATTTTTTTTAATTCAGTTAATTTAGTAGTACGAGAGCTGTGTGTGATACAGGCCTCATCAATAATTACACATAAGGGTCTGTTAGACTAACAGATGCTCCAACAGTATAAACAAAATGTTTTGTTTTGAGTTCATTTTAACTTTACATATTTAATTTTAATAATATTTTAGTTGAGTTATCATCATTTTAGCACAGCAAATTTAGTTTTAAACATACACAGCATGAAATTTTTATAGTCATGAAATATATAGTATTTCAGGGCACAGTTATCCGTGAATTGATTAATGGTGGGACAGTTAGAATACAATCTAAAATTCCAGGTGCATATAAAAGCAAAATCAGATGTGAATGATCTGATTTAATGAAGCTGCTATCTATACTAGTGAGAAAAAATTGTTAGAACTGATATCATTAGGAAATTAAATTTTATTTTATAGTATTTTTCTTTTCAAATCTTAGAGCTTATTGTTTTATAATAATTTACAACATTTGCATAGTTATTTAAAGTTTTGAGGCCATTTTCATCTCACTTACTGCCTTCAGTCAAATACGGAAAAGGTCATTCTCTCAACCTAGTTGAATTCAATGTTATTTTTAAGAACTAGAAGACATTTTACGTGAAAAACCCATACCATAGTTGCACACTGATTATAATGAATACACCATTTGCTTAAAAGTGCTCTGCAGCAAAGGTTTCAAAACTATGTCCTTAGGCTATATTTGACCCTAAAAATATAATATTCCATCTGCCTGGTATCTTAAGGCTTACTTGAAATATGTCAATATTTGAATTTCTAGAAATTTCTCAAAATAATGGATTTTGGTCTTCTTTCAAAGCAATGTGAAAATCAGCACAGGGTCTGCCTACCCTCAGAAATAGTGGGCTGGAGTAGAGTAGTGATTGCTTGCTTGTTAGCACTCCACGGTTAGTCTCACAATAAGAGTCAACCCCAATCATTTACATTGCTCCTGTAGCTACCCTTCTAGTGTTGCTCTTCCAGAAGTTTTCAAACTTGGTACACAGGCCAATCACAGAAAACTTTTAAAAGTAATCATTCTTTTTCCCCCAGTATGACCAACTAAACTATAATCTCTGAGGAAGTAGCCTGGGGATATTTTTAAGATCCTTGGATGATTCTAATGTGTATCCCAGTTCTACAGTTTTATGCATAACCTCTAACTCACTGGTACTTGAAACACATTCATGAGTATCATCTGCATCTCCTTGGAGACTGTAAAACGTGCAAAGTTCATGGCCCATACCAGATTTACAGAACCAAACTCTCCAGTGGTGGGGACCAACAAACCTAAATTAACATACTTGCCAAGAAAGCACTTCTTCAATTCAATACAACTGATGCATATCTAAAGCATGCAAGTGAAAGAATCTCATCTTTGACATTTCATCTTCTATTTGAGATCTTTCCCCAAACCTACACAGATGCCCTGGTATCATTTGCTGGTCTCTGATGTCCTAGTGCCTCTTTACCTGAGGCCCCACCTGAGTTGGTCTTCTACTCTATTTCTATATGTTTTAGAATTACCTTTACCCCCTCTGACCTTATTCAATTGAGGACCCATTTGTTTACAGTGGTTATAGGAGAAAAGCAATTTGATATTAATTGTATAATTATGAATACTACTTTGGTTATCCTTACAGAACATTTAAATTTCAAAAAGTGGTTGTTAATGTAGATATAGCTCAAATTTTAGGAATTTCAGTTACATAGGAAAGATTTAGGGGGTTAAGCAGGAGATGCAACTAATTTTCAATTCAAGTTTATTATCTAGTAACAGACCTACCCCTACATTATAAATTAGGATTTATATCTGTATGATGTTTTTATTGAGCCTCGTGTTGTGTATCCATAAAGTAAGAGAGTTTGCAAAAAGTATGTTTCTTTTTTAAAAGAAAAATAACTTTCTTCAAACAGAATCTCATGAAATTCCACTATACAAAGTAGCTAGAGAGACATTAATAAATTCAGTATGAGAGATAAAGAGCATGGTTGTTCACCAGTTTTCTCTCTTTCTGATTTCAAACAATTAGGCAGAAAAAAAAAGGAAAACTATATTCTTAGGGAAAAGACCACTTGCATTATTTCTCAGATGTTAATAAAATCTAACCATATGTATATTTTCACAAATTCTTTGCATTTTAGCAGCCAGAAAAATTAGATTAGTAACAAAGGAAAAACAACAATTTGTATAATTGAAACTGGTGTAATTCTGATATATTAAGAGATAGTGTTATAGAAACTGTAGTGTTTCAGGAAAGTTGTTACATAATTAAAATAGATTTTTTTTTTGCAAATCTCATAAAAATGCTACAGTACCAGCATTTTTCAAAAGAAGAAAATGAGGCCCAAAGGTATTATATAATTTGCCTGATTGTACATCTTCTAAGAGGCAGGTCCAGTCTCCTGACTAGTGTCCCCTTTGTTCAAAAGTTTACATTTCCTCCATTGCTCCATGCTATTGCTGATCAGGAAACACAAAATGTTTCAGACACACATTCCAGGGTCATTTCTTTAATGACCCTAGTTAAGGAAGGAATTTAGAGTATGTTTTACTGCTGTTGGATTACAGCATGTTGAAGTAGGCCAGATCACACACTGGAGTCACTTTTAGTTTTACCAAATACTCTGAACTTCCATGTTTTCACTTACAAAAATGAACTTATAATAATTAATTCCAGAATGTAAGGAAGCATGCCTCTCATATAAAAAATGTTTAAAAATGTTAGTTTCATTTCTCTCCGCCTACTAAAGCCTGCTTATTTTCCATTGGTTCAGTGCCATGAGAATAAGTAAGAGCTAAGCAGTTCAATCTCATTTTATATTATTAAATGGGTAGAGGTTGAATACAAATAAAATACACCTAATAGAATTTTAGGAGTCTTGTTAGCTTTACAAAATTATTTGCAGACCTGGAATACATAGAGCCTAAAATAAAAGGAGTCTTTTTTTCTTTTTTTTGCTGGGTGGTCCATATGTTTTACATGAGAAAAAAGTTATAAAAATAATGAAGTACTTGTCAAATAAAAAAGATTAATTAATACTAATGCTATAAAAAGCTAAATCTCAACAAATAACTTTGTCCTCAAAATGAAGCTAAATGTTAGTGTTGCTATGTTCTTCAATTTTCAAATTCTTCCCAGAGATTGAGCATGCTGAATCAGTCATTTAACTTTCTGAGTGTTTGAAGAAAATAAGACTAAATATGAGTAAATATATTCTCCGTTCAATAATAAATACTTTTTCTATAGTTTACAAATAAATCTTAATAGGTTTTATTCTTTTTGATTAAATTTGTAATTTTTTAGCCACTTTGGAAGATAGTCCCCTAGAAAACTAAACATACTCATATAAAATCCAGCAATTGTGCCCCTTGGTGTTTACTCAAAGGAGTTGGTAAATTATGTCCATACCAAAACCTATACGTGAATGGATGCAGGGGATTTATTTTTAATTGCTGAAACTTGAAAACAACCAAGACGTCCTTCAGTAGGTGACTTTATAATAAACTGTAATACATCTAGGCAATGGATTATTCAGAGCTCAAAAAAAACCCAGCAGCTAAACCATGCAAATACATGGAGAAACCTTAAATGCATGTTTCTAAGAGAAAAGAGCCAATATAAAAAGACTATACATTGTATGATTTCATCTATATGACATTTTAGAAAAGGCAAAACTATGGAGTCAGTAGAAAGCCAGGGGTTAGAGGGAAAGAGAGGTAAATAGGTAGAACAAAGAGGATTTTTAGGGTGCTAAAACTATTCTGTGTGATACTGCAATAATGGGTATATGTCATCATACATTTGTCAAAACCCATAGAATGCGGTACATGAAGAGTGAATCTTGATGCAAAATATGGACTTTGGGTGACATAGGAATGACGCTGTGAGGGCTTTGTGTACCACTTTGGTGAGGGATGTTGACAGGAGGAGAGCCTGGGGTGAGGGGTGGGCCTGGGAGGGAAGGAACTCTACAGAACTCCTTATACTTTCTGCTTCAGTTTGCTGTGAACTTAAAACTGCTGTAAAAGTAAAGGTTATTAATCTTAAAAAATGCTGTGTGTACAATCCCCTAGCTACCCATCTTCATGGTTTGGTAAGAAGGGAAAATTAAACGTACTAACACAGCAACACAGGCCTTCCAAAAATATTGTTACCTTAGAATTTGCCCCTAGCCTCTTTCTTAAAATATGTCTTTCAAGATATCTGGTTGATGAAAACTTATTTCCTTTAGCAAGAATTCTGTAAAAAAGAAAAAGAAAAAAGAGAGGAAAGTAAAAACAAAGACCTAAGGCAAAAATCTCACAGAAAAGTATTACCAAGTCATGTAAGAAATTTACTGTGAATTATAATAATAACAGCCTCTACAGAGCTAAAACAAGAAGCAGAACATAAATTAGAACTAAAAGAATTCAAAAAAGAGAAGACATCATGATTCAAAATATAATTTAGTAGATTTTGGAAAATAACTGAAAACTATGAAATTTCAGATTTGAAGATTAAATTGGGGAAATCAAAAGGAAAATGCTAAAACTATAATGAATGATGCAGAGCACTATAAAGAAATCAGATTTTAGCAATGAAATAAATATAGAGTTTAAAAGTTAAGGGGATTGGCCTTGACTGCTGTGGCTCACGGGATTGAGTGCCGACCTGCGAACCAAAGGGTCTCTGGTTTGATTCCCAGTCAAAAGCACATGCCTGGATTGTGGGCCAGGTCCCCAGCTGGGGGCACTCAAGAGGCAACCACACAATGATGATGTTTCTCTCCCTCTTTTTCTCCTCCCTTCACCTCTGTATAAAAATAAATAAATAAAATCTTTAAAAAATTAAAATTAAGGGAAATGGTAAGTATTCTCCTAAAACTTCAAAGAAAAATTTTCTCCTTAGCCAAATTTTCCTTCTAACACAAAAGCAATAAATAGCCTTGAGTATACACATCTGCAAGAAGTGAGGGAACAACGTTCCCATGAACACTCCCTGAGGATGGAATAGAGTAAGCCATGAAAGAACTCAAATCATGTCCAAGGGAATGTTAGTGAACATTAATTTTAGTACTAATAAAAGGAAAAAGTAAGTAAGAAATATTAAAACTAAGAAAAATTGGAAGCTAAAGGAAGAATAAATTTGAAAGTAGTGAGAGTATGCTACTAAAAGTGAAAATAAATTTAAAAACTCACAAATTAGTTCATGAAATTATACTTTCATATGAATGTGAAATTAAACTCTAAAATACTATGATAAAATATAACAAAACATAGATGTTGAAGGAGAAAAAGATAAAGGTAAAAGTCAGAAATATAGAAATTTTACCATTATTTTAGTGGAAAAGTAAAAGAATTTAAAAAAATAAAAAATAAAGCATTATGTATAACATGTTTGTTTATGTGTTATTAAGAATGTACCATAAAGTTAACCACTAAAAGAAAATGAAAACTTTCCTATCAGAAAAAGGAGAAAGCAGTGACCACGCATTGAGCAATATTTTACAGTCCACTAAAATAAAAAGAAGCCTTAAAACAGTAAGACTGAACTAAGAATTTTCATAGCTCTTTGGGTATTCATGGAAAAAAATGCTCTGAACTCTGCAAACCCTGTGCTTTATGGAGGAAACATATCTAAAAGTTTGTGAACTAGAAATGTTGAAAATAAAAAGATGGCCAAAGGAATCTAAGAAATAAAAACAAAAATAAATCATGCATTACTATCTTAATTGAATTTAAAATCATGCAGAATCATGAAGTGAAACACAAGAGGTGATTTTGTGATGCTAAGTAATTCAATTAATTATAAAAATAAATCATTTATTAAGACTTAGATGCCTGTTTATTTATCACCAATCTTTATAAAACAAAAAGTATAGAAGTTTCACCTAAAAATTGACTGTAACACAGCACTGTGACAAAGGCTGTAGTTCTCCCAGCAATGACAAATCAAATGAATTTTTAAAAGTAAGATTATAAAAGATAATTCAATTAATACTGGCTCAGTTTAACTTCAATAACCAACAGTACCCCAATCCCAATGGCCTAAAAGAACAAATGTTTATTTTTTTACTTTCGCCATGTCTTCAAGGATTAGAAGGGGACCTCCGCTCCAAGTACTCACTCAAGAACCCAGGGTGGCAGACTAGCCATGGTGTCAAACATTGCCAATTGCTATCCTTGATGAAAAAAGAGCATCCTGGAGCATCACCCCAGTAATGAAATGATGCATTTCATTTTTGCTAACAGTTCATTTCATTGCCCCACCCAATCTCAAGACAAGGGCAGAGAGATGCAATTCTACGCTATATCCAGAAGAAGGGCAAACAAGAAATATTTTGTAAAATGCATTTAAAACAACAATATAGTGAGTAAAATGTATTTAATTGAGATAAAGATATAGATAAATAAGTAGTAGAATCACTGATCACTGTACCCTGAGTGCCCACAGAATATTCATAGAAATTGACTTGTACTTGGCCATGGAATTAATATTAAAAGAGCACTAATGACATAGTGATGACAATCCATAAAATAGAAAATTACCAACACCAGAAATGTGAGACTCTATTACTTGGAAAATTTTCAAAAATGTCTTTAAACAATTGTGGTTAAAAAATAGCTGTAATTGAAACTTATGGCAGTATACATGAACACTGCTCAGAGGAAAATTCACAGTGCTAAATATTTATTACTACATAAGAAAAATAATTTATGTAAACAAATTTAAACAGATTGAAAATATACATGTGTAAACTGCTGTTTAACCTATTAAGCAAATAACTAGAAAACTGAGGAAGTGAAAGAGCAAATGAAGTACTAAACTGAAACTACAGAAACAGAAAATTAAAAATAGCCATAAAAATATAAACTGTATGAAAATATTCCAAAACCTGGAAAACATAATTCAATATCAGCAAAACTGACTCTAGAATAATGGAAGATCTAAACAAACCAATTAATCTTGGTTATAGGAGTAGGAGTGGAGGAAAGCAGATAAAATTTTCAAAGAACAAATTATAAAAAAATATCAGGTCAATACAGATTTATAGTGCAATTCTACTAAAACATAAATAAAAGCTAATCTCATTTTTAGAAGAATTTCTCTAAAAAATTCTTATACAATATTGTTACCAAATCCCAGCAAAAATTCTAAAACTACAGATGTCACTCATGAATATCAATGAAAAAAACTAAATATAATATTGGCAAAGAAAATCCAGAGATTAATAATAACTTGCTATAACCAAACATGGTTCCATACTAGAATATGTACTAATATAAAGAGTAGAAATAGATCTAATTTAAAAACTTGGGGGGTTTTTTTGGTCTTTTACTTTAATTTTATTGTATTATTATCTTCTCTAGGTACCTTACTCTTTTTTTTTTTAATTTTAAAAAATTTTATTTAGTTATTTTTCAAGTACCTTTTTTTTGTCTATTTCTCCCATCCTAGCCCTCCCTGCCCCGTGCTCTCCACCTCCCTCCCATTTCCTCCTGTCCTAGTCCTCATCCCTGTGTCTTTCATACTTGTTCCTCAAAATCCCTCCCCTTTTTCCCCCTTAAATTCCCTTCCCTCTCCCCTCTGGTCACTGTCCCCTTGTTCTCTATTTCAGTGTCTTTGTTTTTTCTTTCTGCTTGCTTGTTTGTTTTGTTGTTTAGCTTCCTGTTAAAGGTGAGATCACATGGTATTTGTCTTTCAACACCTGGCCTATTTCACTCAGCATAATGCTTTCCAGTTCCATCCATGTTGTTGCAAAGGGTAGTAGCTCCTTCTTTCTCTCTGCTGCATAGAATTCCATTGTGTATATGGAGCATAATTTTTTGATCCATTCATTTACTGACAGGCACCTAGGTTGCTTCCAGCTCTTGGCTATTGTAAATTGTGCTGCTATGAACATTGTGGTGCATAGGTTCTTTGACATTGATGTTTTAGGATTCTTAGGATATAATCCTAGCAGTGGAATTGTTGGGTCAAAAGGCAGGTCGATTTTTATTTTTCTGAGAAAATTCCATACTGTTTTCCATAATGGTTGCACAAGTCTGCAATCCCACCAACAGTGAACTAAGGACCCCTTTTCCCCACACCTTCTCCAACATTTGTTGTTTGTTGCTTTGTTTATGATAGCCATCCTGACTGGTGTAAAGTGGTCTCTCATTGTGGTTTTAATTTGCATCTCTCTGATAGTTAACAATATTGAGCATCTCTTCATGTGTCTCTGGATATTCTGTATGTCCTCCTTGGAGAAGTGTCTGTTCAAGTCCTTTTCCCATTTTTTAATTGGATTAGATGCCTTCTTAGAATGGAGTGGTGTAAATTCTTTGTATATTTTGGAGATTAAACCTTTGTCTGAGGTATCATTGGCAAATATGTTTTCCCATACACTTGGTTGTCTTTTTAATTTAATACTGTTTTCTTTAGCCATGCAGAAGCTTTTTATTTTGATGAGATCCCATTTGTTTATTCTTTCCTTTATATTCCTTGCTCTAGGAGACATATCAGTAAAAATGTTGCTGTATGGAATATCTGAGATTTTCTTGCCAATGTTCTCCTCTAGGACTTTAATGGTGTCACAGCTTATATTTAAGTCTTTTATCCACCTTGAATTTATTTTGGTGTATGGTGTAAGTTAGTGCTCAAGTTCCATTTTTTTGCACATAGCTGTCCAGTTCTCCCAACAGCATTTGTTGAAGAGGCTATCTTTACTCCATTTTATGTTACTGTCCCCTTTGTCAAATATTAATTGACTGTAGAGAGTTGGGTTGATTTCTGGGTTCTCTGTTCTGTTCCATTGGTCTATGTGCCTGTTTTTATGCCAGTACCAGGCTGTTTTGATTACAGTGGCTTTGTAATACAGTTTGATATCAGGTATTGTGATCTCTCCTACTTTGTTCTTCTTTCTCAAAAGTGCAGCTGCTATTCGGGGTTGTTTATGGTTCCATATTAATTTAAAAACTTGTTAATCATGTCTATTGGTGTTAAATAATTACTTAATATCATTTAATTATTTATTTAATTATTTTTATTGTTGTTCAGTTACAATTGTCTCACTTATTCCAATAAGTTCTAAGTAAAATAGAAACACATAAATATCTATTAAACATGTGCTAAAATTCCAAAAATAGCATCATTCTTAAATGGAAAAACACTAGACATATGCCAATTCATAGTAAAAAAAGACATAAGAATTTACATGAAAATCACCACTGTGTAATATTTCTTTAACTAATACAACTAACAAAGGAAAAGAAATAATAAGTAAAATTAATTGAAAAAGAAGATAAAATTAATTACTTACAAATAAATTTCTAGCTACCTAGGAAACCCAAATAGCATACCTCAAAAGTATCATAAGCAAAAAGGTAATATAATCAAGTGGCTAAACATAATACCAGTACATAGAAAATAATAAACTTCATATATACAAACAACCAACCATATAGATATAATAAGTAATGACAAGTTAGAATAGAAAAATAATAAATAAAATCTTAAGAATGAACTTTTTAAAAGCCTATGTAAATAGAAAATTAGAGATAGATAAAATATCTATGAGATAAAAGAGACCTTGAACAAACTGAAAACTATATGATGTTTCTAGACAGAAAAATCTCAACATTATAAAGATGTAAATTCTTAATAATTTAATCAATGAATTTAATGTGATCTTAATAAAAATTCATGATTAGTTTTAAAATTAGAAAATCTCATTATAAATAGAGGCAAGAATAGCCAGAAAAATTATAATTATATATGTGTATATAATATATATAGAGAGAGAGATTAGACATTACAGAAAATTTTCTCTATCAAATATATTTTAAATTTATGATAATGAAAATGTGTATTATTGCCACATGTATAAATGATAGAGTAATGGAAAAAATGAGAAGTCCAACTGAGTTAAATATGTGTGATAATTATGTTTATAATTATGATAAAGATGATATTGCAATGAAATGAGAAGGATTTTTGCAATTAATGGTTCTTGAAAAAATACATAGGTTTATACTTAACATTTATATAAATAAAATATTTAAATGATAAAAAGAAAATAATAGCAAAAGAGAAATAAAGTAGCATTAAAAGAGAATCCAGGGAAAAATAAAGATTAATCTTAGAAGACAGAAGACATTTCTAAATATGGCATAAATGCAGAAGCCATGAAAAAAAGACTGACTAAATTGATTACATTTTAATTTGATTACATTCTTTCATAGAAAAAGTCTCAGTAAACAAAGCCAAAAGACAAATTGAAATCTAGAAAAAATTACTTGTAAATCATATTACTATAAGCTAAGTTTTACACATATAAAGACTTACCAAAATCCCATAAGAAAAATATATGAAGGCATTAGAAAAAAGATAAAAATATGAACTGACATTTTTCAAAAAAGACAAATGACTATAAACATATGAAAAAGTAGCCTCAATTGTAATAAGAAGAATGCAGATTGAGCTTCTCTGATACCATTTTACCTGGCAGATTGTCAAAAATAAGAAAGATTGATCTCACTGTGGCAGGATGTATGTGAGGAGCAGAGTCTCCTCCTCTATGACAGTAGTGTCAATTGACCTATTAATAATTAAAGAAAATTGAGCAAAATTAAGTGCTCACATTATAAATGTGCTTGTTTCTCCCACACCTCAATTCTACATCTAGACATTATCCCATAATTATGTTCATATTTTTGTGAAATGACATGTTGCAGGATAATGTTCACCAGCATATCCAAATATGTCTAAAAAGTTGTTTAAAACCCACACATCTGCTCTGTTTTGTCTGTGTCTGTAATTACTGGTTAGTACACAAGGATACTAGTCAATTTTAAGTATTTTTTAAAACTTGAATCAGAAGGCGTTACTTTTGTTGGTTGGTTGGTTGGTTTGAGAACTTGGCACAGTCTTACATATCAGCCATTGAACTGGTAAGTGAGATAAAAGAAAATGGTACAAAACTCAAGACTTGTCCTTCATCAGACCCTCATCTAGTAAGAAGTATAACTATGTAGGTAAGAGCCACTGATGTTGCTGAAATGAATGTTATCTTAATATTCCAATATTGTTTATGGAAGCTAAAGACTAGAAATGACACTTGACATCATTTAACACTAGGAAATAGGAAATTAAAACCTCATTTAAATACCACTATACAGCTAATAAAATGGCTTTTAAAAAGGTTGTGGAGAGGATGCAGAACTACTGTAACTTTTCCGTACTGCTGGGGAAGCAGGAAATGAAACAAACACTTTGGATAACAGTTTGGCAATTTCTTGCAAAGTTAAACACACTTCTAAGGAATCCACCTCCAAAAGAAATTAAAATTTACATTCACACCAAATATGTTCCCAAATGTTAATAGTGCTTTTATCCATAATTGACAAACAGGAAATAATCCAACTTGTTCTTCAACCAATGAATGAATAAACAGCGGTACATCTAAGCAATGAAACACTACTCAAACTTTTAATAAGAAACATGGATAAACACATAATATGTGTGAAAAATAAAATTAAAAATACACTTGTTTTCTCATATAAAAGAAGTCCAGATAAAGACAGACCAGGCTGGGCTCACTATGCCAGTAAGAAGCTGGGCTCCCTCTCTCCTCTCTCCATACCCTTAGCATGTAGTTTTTCTTTCCATGGTGCAGTAAAGAGAAAGTTCAGAAGTCTTATATTTATTTCTTAAATAGCTGCTTGAAGTATAATATGCACTCCATAAAACCCCCAGTGTAACTGTAAAATTCAGTATTTCTGAAGGCTTTACTAGAAATACTGAGCAACCATCACCGCAATCATATTAGAATATGTTTTTCATTCCAGAAAGATCCCTCATTACCACTCCCAGACCCAAGCAACCACTAATATGATACTTTCTAAATCTATAGGTCTGCCTTTCCTGGACATTTTAAACACAGGAAATTATGCAGCATGTGGTTTATTGTGTTTGGCTTCATTCACTTAACATAATGTTTTGAGGTTCATCCATGTTATAACATGTATCAGAAAAACAACCAGAACCCAGGCCTATTTTGAGGTTAGGAAAAACCTGGTGAGCACAATGAGTATGAGAACAAAGGGAGGTAACAAGTGAAATTGGGGCATCAGTCATGGTGTGGAGCTGAAAGAGCCAGAGAACTGAAGGCAAATTTAGTGAATTCTGAAGTCTCCTAGAAATGGTCTATTATACAGAACAAATGCATCTCCATTTAACAAGGACAGCTACATAAAGCAGCTCACCATGTCATATGGAAATTCTGCACCTCCCTGTGATGATTGATTGAATCAGTGCAAAGAGGATTTATGTACAAACAAAGTGAAGTAACAATTTAGTTACAGAATCTCCCAGTTTATTTCATTGATGGTTTAAAATAAGTTGATAATGAAAACCCTCCCAATACATGTAAACATCTAGAAATGGCAGCAAGACATAACAAAATTACCTTTTACATGCACTCTTTATTTTAAAAATTACCAGATGTCAAAAATTAAGGGGAAACAGAAACTCCAAATTAGGTGAAAGCTTGAATATTTGTAGGGAAAAAACCCCACAATTCCTAAAATAGATAAATACAATGAAGGCAATGTAGATATATTGTAGCATTGTTTTGTAACACTATTTATACTAAAAGAAATCCTAGAAAGCAATCAGAAAAAAAGAATTTTATTAAGGAATATTAACTAAATTAATTTGGACTTTATAACAATGGTAGATACCAGTTCTATTTAAAACATAAGGAATAAAAAGTTGAAAGTATTATATTCCAATCTTATAAAATAAAAATGAAAGCAAAAATACCTAGTTACAGTTTCATCAATCTAAAAGCTAGGCAAAAGATCAAGATCAGAGGAAATAAAAATCCAAAACAAAATGGTAGAAATAGCAACAAAAATATTATAAATTACAAAAAATATAAATGAGTTAAACGAACTGGTTAAAATTGTTGCCTCTCAATCTGGAGTGAAACAAAAAATAAAATTTGACTACAGAATATTTATGACAAATAAAAAAATAAAAAATACATACACAACATGAGAAAACTAAAGCATGAAAACCTGTAAACGAGGCAAATAATTAAGCAAAGGAGTTGAAAAGAAAGAAAATAAGAGCTGTGGTACGACCATAATGTTCCGTGTGAGTTTGAGAAGAACATGCATTGTGCTGTTTTGGATGGAGTGTTCTATAAACACCAAGTTAGAATAACTTGATTAATAGTGCTGTTCAATCACCTATATCCATGATTTTCTGCTTGTTTGATATACCAGTTACTGGCAGGGCTGTTATGTCTTTAATTACAAGAGTGGATTTGTTTATTTTTCCTTGTAGTTTTACATATTTTAACATGTATTTTGATGTTCTTTTGTTAGGTGTATATACATATAGGATTGCTCTGTCCTCTTGGAAAATGGGCTCCTTTGGAATTATGTAATGCCTGTCTTTCTCCCTGACAACTTTTCTTGCTCTGAATTTTGTGTTATCTGAAATTAATACAGCTTCTCCAGCTTTCTTTTGATTATTCTTAACATGGTATAGCTTTCTCCATCCTCTTACATTTGACCTGAATTTTTACTTCTAAAGTGGATTTAAGGTAAACAAACTATAGTTGGTCTTCTTTTCTATCCATTTTAACAGCCATTGTCTTTTTTTATTGGTATATTAAGACTATTTACATTTGCAATGATTATTGATATAGTTGAATTAACATTCACCTTTTCTGTAACTTTTTACTTACTTTTTCTAATAAATTTTAAGAGTTTTTGATTTTCAGTTTTTCAGCTTTTTTCTTGTTATGAGAGTAGGCACAATTACTTCTAGGCTATTTATATATCAAATTGAAACTATAAGATCCCTTCATTTACTTTTAAAATAATTTGAAACATATAAGAATATGTTCTCTTTATAAGTAAATAAAAAGTTACAAATGAAACAAATTTCTTTTTTACCCTCTTTGTCCTGCTTCCAAGCATACGCCTCTACTCTCTTCCCAGAAATTATCATCATTGCTAATTTGATGTATGTCCATCTAGACTTTTTTTCTATTTATTTATGTACATAAAAATGTCCCAGGCATGGATGAGCCTTAAAGGCACATTATTAAGTGGAAGAAGCCCACCTAAAATGTCTACACACTGTATGATTCCAAGTATGGGGCAATTTGGAAAAGGCAAAATAATGCAGAGAGTAGAATGATCAGTGATTGTCAGGGTGGCAGGGGTGGGGCTGTGGGGGTTTGGTAGGGAAGGCTGGACAGGTGAACACAGAAGATGTTTAGGACTGTGAAAATACTCTGTATGATATCTTAGTGAAGATAATGCATATATATATAATGTATATTATACAAACCCACAGTATATACAAACCAAGAAAGAATGGTGATATAAACCATGGACTTTGGGTGATTTCATGTCAGTGTAGGTTCCTTGACCTACATAGTGACAGTTGTGGGTGTTTTTAACCTGGCGAATGTTTTTGATAAGGGGGAGGCTGTACGTGCATGAAGGCAAGGGGGATATGAGAAATTTCCTCTTAATTGCTGTGAACCTAAAACCCCTAAAAAAGTAAAGTCTTTAAGAATATATGTGGGGAAAATCCCCAATTTATTATTACTTTGTTTATTTTTATATCACCTGTATATTGTAACTAATTATCTCTGGGACAATATAGTTTTCTTTCTACATTAGATCTTAGAGATAGTAACATAAAGATGACTCATTTTATTTAAGTTTTTTAATTACTGCATTTTCCCATTTCCCTGTTGAGACATTTAAGCTATTTCTAAGTTTTCTCCATTGTAATTGATGCTACAGTGAAAATCCTTACACTTGCATCCTTATCAGGAAGGCAAATTTTCAACAGAAGCAGAAGACTCTCTCATAAGAAATAAATCTTTCCAAGAATTTTGGAAATGGGTTTCAGTGATCTTTGGAACAGAGAGAAACCAGAGGTTTCCCTTAAATAAGGTTTCCCTTAAATAATTCCAGGCCATTATGTTATACTATATTATTTCAGTGTAAGGATGCTTATCTGCTCTGAAATGTTATCAATGAACACTACTGCACGCTAATCATTAGAGGCAATTATTTCAGATGTTTTCATAAGAAATCTGTAACTGGATCAAGTACAAATTATTAATGGACACTTGTTATGGAAGGAAGTATTTAAAATAAAGTAATAATTCTCTACCACTGAATAACATCTAATAAATGTCTGTTATATAGCCAAAAGCAACTAGTAGATTCTGATTATTATAATTAAAACTCTAATAGAAAAGACATTACTTCAAATAAGAACAAAATATTTTATAATAATAAACTAAAGTACAAACTGGACCATAAATAGAAGTGTAAATTCTTAGCATAGGTTCACTTTATGCAAAACATGATGACCTCAGATTATATTTAAAACCCTTCCTAAGAGTACTTAGCATCAAAGCAAGTGACAAAGTAAACAACAGAATACTGGCTGGCTTTAATTAAGCTAAACAATTTAATTTTGTGAAGGTGATAATAATCATTTTACAGAACACACAGATCTATAAAAATCTTACATCTTGACTAATCCATAGTTTAGTTTTTATGGAAAGTATGAAAGTTGACCTTAAAATTAAAATGTATCATTTTCCTCACCAACTTTCCATTTACTCAGAGGATGACTGAAGTAGCACTGCAGCATGCTCCAGGGACTCAGCTTTGGACTGAAGGTCAAGGTCATAAGGTTCTAGATCCCATTTGCCACAATTAGTTATTTGAAGTGACAGAAGTTTTTAAATCTCTGGACTTTAATTTTTTTCTTAGTAAGTTAAAGATACAGTGACCTCTAAGCTTTCTTCTAAGTTTTCTTCTAACACTAAATTTTCATTCATCATGTTCTCTGCCAGCAAGTCAACAAGTATGTACACTAAATCCCTACAACAGACAGTTCCTATGCTATGCACTACAGATAAAATGACAATAAAATACAAGGGTTTTTTTAATAAATGTTAATTCTCATCCTCTGTTTAACAAAAGTTACAACTACATATTGACTTACTAAACAAAAACTTGGGTATCACCTGAAAACCCTCTTGCTTCACAAACTCACACATTTATATAATCACCAAGCAGATGGTGCTTTCCTTAAAATGTAACAACAGAAGCTTGTCATTTATCTCTTGTTCATTTTTCATATCCTGAGGGCCTAGAATAATTTCATCTATGGCATAGATACTTTAGCAAGTAGTACTCAATAAAGGACATGGATCTAAACTTTTCTTGCCCAACTAGAGTGAAAATACAGATACAAATGAGTACTAGTGACATATCAATACCTTTAATACATTCACCAAGAAAATTTACCTTCTTTTAGAAAAACACCACTATAGTCGTCATGAGGTATATGAATGAATAGATCTTGTATCTTGACCATAAAGAGTTCATTATGTGCTAATAAATATAAGGCATGTGTATAAATAGTCATAGAGCATGGTGCAGTTTCATAAAAAAATTTTATTTCTTTTATGAATATAGGACAATGAGATACAGGACAATGAGAGTTTAGGAAAACTCTCCTTCATCACATATTAATCTAAAGTATAAGTTCTCATCTTTTGAAAATCTATTGTATGGTTCAAAAAGTTCATTTGTTTTTACTGTAAAATGGCTCTAGTAGCGCTTAGTTGTCTGCAATGTCATTCAAAATACTTTTGTTAGATTGTATTGACAGCTGTCATATCAGCATGTATTTACAAAAAAACTTATCAAAATCAATGAATTTTATGTACCCATTTTATTATTGAAGACAGAAGAAAATATGCAACATTTTCTGCAAAATTGTGCTTTATTATTTCAAGAAAGGTAAAAACGCAACTGAAACACACACACAAAATTGTGTGTGTGTGGAGAGGTGCTATGACTGATGAAATGTCTCAAAAGTGGTTTGCAGCCCTGGCTGGTGTAGCTCAGTGGATTGAGCACGGGCCTGCGAACCAGACAATCGCGGTTCGATTCCCAGTCAGGGCACATGCCAGGGTTGCAGGCAGGTTCCCTGCAGGCCAGTTCCCTGCAGGGGATGCACGAAAGGCAACCATACATTGATGTTTCTCTCCCTCTCTCCTTTCCTTCCCCTCTAAAGATAAATAAATAAAATCTTTAAAAAAAAAAAAAAAAGTGGTTTGCTAAGTTTCATGCTGGAGATTTCTCACTGGACAAATCTCCATGGGTTGGGTAGACCAGTTGAAGTTGATAGTGATCAAATAGAGACATTAATTGAAAACAACAGCATTATACCACATGGGAGATAGCTGACATACTCAAAATGTCCAAAATCAATAGAGTTATTGGTGAAAATGAAAAGTGTGTCTTTTATTTTATGGAAAAAATGTATGGATTTTGTTGGCCAACGCAAGTAAGAACCTGCCATTGTTTTTTGAATGGGAGAAGAGAGTAAGTCAACAAATGGGCAAAAATTAGGAAAGGCTGCACTTATTTTGTGTTGTTTCTTTCCATGCATCTCCCTGGGTGACTCATTAAGGGGGTCTATCACTCTGTACTCCTCCACAGAGGCTCAGAGCATATACCTATACTGCTATACTGGCTCCGAAATTTAAAACCATGCATTTATTTACCAAAGCCCATTATGTTATTCCTGTATCTCAAAGTCCTCAAAAGAACAAGTCTATGTAACCAAGTTTTCTGAAAACACAAAAGAAAATGAAACCAAATGCTCATCAGAACTGAGGACTTTTCAAATGCTATAATCTCTTTAGATAAATTGTTTATTGTGTTTTTGTTTTGTTTTGTTTAATCACAAGTATAAAAGTAATTGCTAGCATTTCCAGGCAACTGGGAGGGATTACCTGGGCTGGACTGGGGACTTCCTACAGGAAATATTTTTGAACTGGAGAAGAGGAAATGCCACTTTTTGCTTTGGAATGTAAATAAACATGCTGAATGACATCTATTTCAAAAGCTAATGAAAAAATGACCTCAGCTGTCTAGTCAGTGCCTATGTTGAGACTTAAATTTGCATGCTTAATTGCTTACTCAACTGCTAATTATTAATTTCCTCAAGGATGATAGAACTTTTATAATCGTGTTCTAGAGCATGGCAAATCCATCACTTACTTAATCATTGGTTTCCAAGGACCAGGCTATAAATGCTATTTAAGAGAAAATGTAACTACTCAAAATAATGAGAATGCTAAAAGAAAGAAAGAATATACCATTATCTCTCCAGCCTAATAGAAATAAATCTTAATTTTTTCCAATTTCTCTCTAGCCTCTGCCTCATGCATAAGCACTTGTTTTTTTCTTTTTTTCCACTTTCAACATATTATGCTTTATTATTTTTTTATGGTTTTCACTTTTTAGGTTATTTCTTTCTTTTTCTTTTTTAATTTTATTTAGTTTTTTTTCAAGTACAGTTTTTTTGTCTATTTCTCCCATCCCAGCCTCCCCTGCCCCATGCTCCCCACCTCCCTCCCATTTCCACCCCCCTTAGTTCTCGTCCCTGTGTCCTTCCTATTTGTTCCTCCAAATCCCTCCCCCTTTTCCCCCTTAAATTCCCTTCTCTCTCCCCTCTGGTCACTGTCCCATTGTTCTCTATTTCAGTGTCTTTGTTTTTATTCTGCTTGCTTGTTTGTTTTGTTGTTTAGCTTCCTGTTAAAGGTGAGATCATATGGTATTTGTCTTTCAACACCTGGCCTATTTCACTCAGCATAATGCTTCCAGCACTTGTTTTTTCTTCTTTTCCTACATTTTTAGCAAGTTTACAATGATTATCACAATTTTCTGCTTTTTTCCTTTCCATCTTTTTCCCATTCTTTCAATCTTCAGTATTCTTCTCCATCTGCCACTAATTACTCTGAACACCATAGAGGTAAAAATTGTGTTGGCAGTAAGCCCTCCTGCCAGAACATCAACCCAAACCTCTTGTGAAATGGTTTCCGTAGAATTTTGAGCTTTCTAGGAGAGGTAATTTCAAATACAAAACTTTTCATTTGAGTTTAGTTCTTTCTCCCTTTCTTGCCTCTTCCCTTCTCACTTAAATGAAAACTCTCCATATATCTAACCAACAAAAATAAAATAAAATAACAGAACTGAGGATAGGGAGTGTAACAGAAAAGCTGACAAACCAGAGGAGGAATGACAGGAAGTGTGGGTGCAGCTTATAACAAAGGTTTTTTTCTTAGATTATATATATATATTAGAGAGAGAGGGGGAGAAGAAAGAAGAAAAAGAGAGTGAAAACACTGATGTGAAAAATATAGAATGACTGCCTCTCCTATGTGCCCTGGCCAGGACTGAACTGGCAACCTTCCACTTTGCAGAAGGACACCCAACCAACTGAGCCACATAACAAAGAAGTTGACAAAGTCTAGACATCATTAAATGAAAGAGATTAATTCCTCAGGATAATGAGGGTCTTTGAGATCTGTCAGGAGAGCTGTATAAACAGCCTCAAAAAAGGAAAAGAACCTGCAGCATCTATCTATTGAGGAGTGGGCGCAGGAATTGATTGGAATTCTCCTGATTTCACCTGAAGGCGGCTACTGTGGTAATCACAAAAGGTAACTGAGCCTTAAATAAAGCTCTATTCTCTGCATTACGCTTAACTCTCATTTTTAGAATTGGGATTTACCATTCCACCCTCTGATATTGAGACCTTTGCAGGGGAAAGGGCCTCTGGCAAAGCATTCAACATTACTAAATACAATTCAGAACTGACATGGAAGATTAATAATCAGTAGGACCACTATCTACAACTATAAAATCATTGAAAGATGTGAAAAATACTCTGTATATTCCAAAATGCTATAAATATTTTGTTTCTTAATATTATTACTCACTATCAGTCCACCTTAACAATCCATTGATCATCCTCTGCTAACTTCTGAGTCAGTGGTTCTCAAGTTTTTTTTAGCTTCAGGACACTTTTAAACTCTGAGAATTGGTGAAAACCTTTAAGAGCTTTTGTTTATATAGAATAGGTATGTGTGTATATACAGTTGACCAAAAAGTCCATTTAGTTTTTTTCTGTAGAATAGAAGACAGTTTTCATTTTCACCGATAACTTTGTTGACTTGGATATTTTGAGTATGTCGGCTGTCTCCCACATGGCATAATGTCGATGTTCTCACTTAACATCTCAATTTGATCACTATCAACTCCAACTGTTCTACCCAACCGTGGATTCTCATCCAGAGAGAAATCCCCAGCATGAAACTTCGCAAACCAATTTGGACACATTTGGTCAGTCACAGCACCTTCTCCACACACTGCACAAATCTTTTTTTTGTTTCAGTTGCATTTTTACCATTCTTGAAATAAGAAAGCATAATATGCCAAAATGTTGCGTATTTCTTCTATCTTCAATATTAAAATGGCTACAAAAATATCCAAAATTTTAATGAGTTTTTTTAATGCATGCTGCCATGACAGCTGTCACAATACAATCTAACAAAATTGTTTTGAATGACGTTAAGGACAACTCAGCACTACTAGAGCCATCTTACGGGAAGAAATGTTTTGCCAACTATATATATATATACATATATATATATATTGTATTTTAAGTTATAGCAGTAATTTTAAATATTTATTAATTTTGCTTAAAATGATGACATAAACATAACATAAACAACATATGTTATGAAGAATAACTATTTTCTAATATCCTATAACAGTTCAAGGAGAACGGCATTCCTTTACATTTTTAAAAGAGCTGTTTAATGTCTGGCTTAATAGAAAACACCTGGATTCTCAAATCTTTCTGTACTCAGTCTATCATGATGACATATCAGTTAGTCTCTGAAAACTACACCTTGTGTTCATGAGAGAATAAGATAAAAAGAACAAATAATGGCTTACCACTGTCATATATTATTTTGATCTCATGAGCTCCTGAAAGTAGCTTAGAGAGGATCGACACTTTGAAAATCTCTGCTAAAAGCCATTGTAGTTCCCAGACCAGCCCATGTTTCTAACTTAAAAAGCAAAATTTACTGGTTGTCTCTTTCTCTTCAGTGCAAAAACATCACAACAATAATGTCAATCTTTGAGAAAAAATTAAATCACAAATTTTTATCTGCCCTCTAAATCTTAAAACTTACTTTGTAAGAATTTACAGATTATAACAACTCTAATGTAAAGCAACTACAGATATATTTACAGGATGGGGCACAAGGAGATTTACAGTTACATGTAAAACTGAGTTATACTTGCATTATTATTTACTGATTATTATATTACTTTCCATATAATAACTAACTATAAATCTTTTGTTCCACCCTGTGTATATCTGTAGTTGATCTATTTTAGAGTAGATAATATATATATATGCTTAAATTTCCTAATAATTTGGTCTACAAGTAAAGAGGCAATGTTCTTATGCCTATTTTAGTTGTGAGAAAACTATAGCTCTGCCAGAAAAAATGGCTTCCTCAAGTGCAATGCCTGTATGCACCTAGTTAAATTGAGAGGGCTATATGGAGTTGAATATTGTGCTACCAGTTAAGGAATAATGCTTAACAAAGGGATCTGACACAAGGAAGAAGAGAAGAGGGGAGGGGAGGGAAGGAGGAATCTAGTTTATACTTTTGGTTTTGTCTGCTTCTGGCATTGAACTTCACTTTTCAGAATTTCCCTTGTAAAAAGAAGAGGAGAATTAGACAAACTAAAAGTTTTTCTTATGCCAACATTTATAAAATTAAGAAGATGAGTTTTTGAGTCTTAGTTATTTATCCCTTAGCTCTCTATAAAAAAGTAATTAAACTATCAATATCTGAGTGGGTTTCTTTTTTATTTTCTCTCTTGTCCTATTTTCAAACCTTATTTTCATTAATATTTTGCTGCTCTTCAGGGCAATCTGTTTGGCCTGACCCCAGGGTGGCTAACGGAGGGCAGAATCACTAAGTAGATCATCAGTCACTCCCTGTGTCCCTGAGACAGAAGAAACCCAAGCCGTAAAAATTTACACTAACTTCTCTTTGGTGAATACTGAAATAACTCAGAATAAGCAAGTTCAAGCTGGAATTTATGATGAGGCAAAGTCCATTAGTGCTCCAGCAAACTCATGTGAATTCTAGAAGGGTTTTAGGGACTGAACTAAGCCTTCTAATTATCTTTAGACTGAATCATATTAGAAATTGAGCTCTATTCCCCCTTGTACCAGCCAGGCAGGCTCTCTGGTTTTAAGATGCTTTGGGAGGAGGGTTAACCCTTCAGGGCCTGCAAGGTCCTACTTTGGTTGGATTGACATTTAGCCGCACAGATCTCACGTTTCAGATAAATACCTCTGGGTCTCCTGCTGATACATGTAGGCTAATGTGATTGATACCCACCCCCTAAAAAAGTTAGAGATGCACTCCTCATGCACTTCTGTTAACACAAGACTGGTAGCTACTTTTGTCTCACTCCTTCCTTTTATGATCTAGCCCAGAAAGACTTCAGATCTTGCGTTCATGCTAATATTTCTGCCTCTAAATTTTTTGGAATTACTCACTAACTTAAGTATTTCAATTTGTAGTTTCTAAGTACACAAAAAATTCAGCAGGACAAACACAGAAATCTGGATCTTCTTTCAAGAAATATCTTACAGCTGCTCAAATATTATTTTTATCAGAGGCAATACCAAGACTTCTCTTTCTCCTAAGCCAAATTTCAAGGTCAAGTTCTGATCTCTTTTCTTCCCTAGTCACATCACATCTTCAGATAGGCTTATTTTCTTTCTCATTACTAAAGCTCTTGCTTCAATCCTTAATAATGTAGCCCTGAATGAGAAAATTTATCTTCTGTTGAACTTGACACACCAAATCTTCTGAGTTACTGATACATTCATTTCCATTGCTCCCCTGGTTTGGTCATGCTACTGTGTTACACTATGATTTTAATGCCTGTTGCCCTATTATTTTGCAGATCAAATTAATGAGTGTAATTTCAGTGCCGAATTACAGTACTCTTCTTTCAGGATTTATTTCAAGTAATAATGCTAGGGGTTATTATTATTATTATTATTTAGAACACATATTAAGTGGTGCTTTTAAATATTTTATCTATTTTTCATAAATCTTTATGCCTATATAAAAACATAAAAATATACATGTATAAGCAAATACAAATATTAAGGCTTTTTATAACTATAAAATAATTTCCAGCTCCCTGGTTCTGGTGCTCCTTTGACGGTGGTCCTTTCTGCACGCAAGGTCATTCTTGCTGCATGATCTCCGAAGGAGCTAGTCTTACTTGCTTCAATAACTTTCTGTTCTGTTCAGTGACATGAAATGAAGCTTCTAAGACTACCATATTTGAAAATAGCACTTTTGACTTTTCTCTTTACCAATCTGGGAAGAATGGTCCTGCCCATGGTAAAGGATCTTCCTGCCTCTGTTATGGTGGTTGGGAATTTGGCTACCTGAATTTGAGTGTAAGAAAATTAATGGAAGATAAGATAATGTGTTCTAAGAACTAAGGAGTAAAGAGGGCTTGAGAGGGATTGAGGCTGTCAAAGATGTATGGATAATATTGCAGATGGACAAACTGCTGAAGCATATCTTTAATAATAATGTTATATCCACAAAAAGCTTGTGTTTGGTATTTTAAAAATCATGGCGCACTAGAAAACAAATAGCAGATATGTTAACCACTAGATCAAAGCTAAACTAATTATTCAAATCTCTCTATGAGATAGCTATTAGCACCTACATTTTGTAAATTAAGAAAAATAATAAAGAGGTTAAATAAATTACCCAACATCACATAGCTATTAAATATCAGGTATGAAGTTTAAGTGCAGCCTTGAGCCCTTCACAAAACTCCCCCTCCCCATCAGTTCAGCCTTGCTTCTTTTGAAATTAGGTTTGTGAGACATTAAAATAGAGACGTGTTGTATAAAGTTGGAGTAAGGCCAAAACTGGTGATAGAGACTTGTGTTTATCAGAATGTAATTGATAGTTAAAGATGGGGAATTCTGCAATATCACCAGAAAAACATGTGAAATAATATTGTGTTCATAAACACATTTTAGGTACCAAAAAATGGTTCACTTCTGTCTTAGATCACAGTCATAATTGAAGGGAGAGGTAAGCAGTTTATTTTCAATAATGTTCTCTATACAAACTACAGAACAAAACATCTATTTCTGTGAGAACAGTTCTCATTTGTCATCCAAATCAATCAGCTATTTCTTTCTGTTTTTTAACAGTATTTGAGTTTAAAATAAAAGAGGAAAGGTATACTTTATTTGTAAAAATTAGACACAAAAATACTGTATCTCAAAGGAGCTAACATGTAAAGTATTGAATTTTTAGGGCACCATTTGAGATTTGTAAAGTTATCAAAAGAATCAAAGTAGTCATCACATAACGCTCTTTCTTAAAAAACAAATTTAATGTATCAATAGAACATGAATGACAACATCATTCAGGTTACTATGTATATGTCACTTCTTCTTGTACAATATTCCATATTACCATAATTATTAAGTCCTCTCTTATGAAAAAAGTCATAATTTCTACGTCTTTGCTATGACTGACAATACATTCTAATGGCATTAACTCTGTTGAAAAGTTTCTTCAAATGGGATCCTGGGTCAAAGATTATATGAAATATTTACTTAAGTGAAACTGCCACACTGCTTACACAAAAATAGTATGACTATTTGGCTTTTAACCAATAATAGAATGGAGCACCAATATCTTTGCTTCTTGTCCAAGAGTTAATCCAGACATTTTATTTAAGCATTTGCCAATGTAATGAGCAGGTGAAGATGACATCATAGTTTGGTTGCACTACTGTTTTAGTATTTTTCATAACAGCCAGAGTACACATTAATTGATTATTTTGACTTCTTCGTACGTGTATTATTTGTATGTGCCCACTTATCTATGGGAAATTGAATAATAGGGTTCTCTTCCCCTTTAAAAATGATTTATGAGGTTTTTCACATGATTGGTATGTAATGATTAATCTCTCTGTGTGCTTTGCAAATATTCAACTCACTTATTTGTCTTTGATTTTATGGTATCATTGTTTTTTTCCTCGTAGATATTTATCTATACAAAATTTTATTGCATGCTGTGCAAATTAGATCTCAGTAGATATTTTCTTTTCAATATACAGACACTTATATTTTTATTAAATAAATAATTTTCTTTATAAACATGTATAATGCTGATTTCTTTTTAGTTACTATGATAGATTTTGAGTAACATACCAAAATAATGTAATTCCTCCTAACTCTTTGCCATATTTAGACTTTCTTCTGAAATGATTATCAAGTCACTTTCAAATGCAATTTCTTCCCAATGACTATAAGATTATTTTGAAGAATTTTTATTAATATTTTTCAACTTGGTTTTAATGAAAATAGTAAATATATAGTATTTACATTTCAAATGCAACATAACACTTCATTTAATACATTCAGTTTTGTTGTACTTGAATAAAACCACAGAGCTTTCTTCTTATAATCTAAAGTTTTCTCTCAAATTATTTCTTTACACTTTGCAATGTTTTTATTATTATACTAATATTTTTGTTTCATTTCTCATTTGAACCCATTGTTGCTCACTTTATACCACAGAATTAACCAATTGGTTAGTTATATGAGTAACCCTTTCTTATTTTGCCATAAGTCTCTTATATTTCCTAGATAAGCAAACATATCCTTAAAAATGCAAATATTTTTATTTATTTATTTTAAATATTTGTATTACTTCATTTTCTTATCTTGTTTCATTATTTAGTACTTCCAAAATGGTGGTCAATAATAATAATGATAATGCACATACAAATTTAGTGAAAATAGCCTTATTTCATTCTAAAGGCAATTTTATAGTTGAAATAATCTTTAACACATTAGTTTTTATCTATTCCTATTATATATCAAATAATTTTTATTTGGAATTTTGCTAAATATTATTAAATGCTATTTAAACTTCTATTATTAGTTTTATGACATATATTGATAGACTTTATATACTTAAATGTCTTTTACTTTTCAAGAAAATCCTATTAAATGTTGGTCTATTAATCTTTTAATACATAACTCTATTTAGTTTACTATTATCTAATTAAAATTCTAGCATTTAGATTAATAATATTACTTAATCATAATTCACTTTCTTCTATTATTTTTCCAAGTTTTTATATAAGGGCATGGCATCTTCATAAAAGAAATTGATTTGTAAAGTTTTATATTCTCTGGGCTAGTGTTCATAAAGAAATTCTCTGTTCTTTTAAAGTTAAATATAATTTAGTGACAAAATTATGTGAATATGACAGAGTTTTTTTAAATTATAGGTCTTTGGTTATTTTCCCAACTTCTCTATAGTTATTTGGCTCTTTAAGGCAATTGTATAAGTTAATATATTTTCAGAAAAGCATCTATATACTCTACATATTAAAATTTATCCTAGAAACTTGCAAATAAAGTGGTAATTAATTTTATGTTTATGGTTCTTCCTCTTTTTATCATTCTTAAGTATTATAATATTGTAAAATTTATTTCTTTTATTAAACATACCAAAAATGTTTCCATTTTAGAAAATTATTTAGAGAATCAACTTTTGATTTTATTTTTCCTTCTTCCCTACTGCTTTGTTTCATAAATTTAGCTTTATCTTTACACATTTCTTTCTTATTCATTTTATTCTGATTTTACTTTATCCTCTAGATTTTAAGTTTATTGTAATCATAGATAATATCAGTATCCCTTTGTTAATTATAACAGTACTTAAGATTCTGCATTGTCTTTAGTACAGCCAGAGTCGTGACCCAGTAATTTCTCTTTATTATTTCCAAATAATGTTTAGTTTACTTTTTTATATGGCCCCTGATACAGAGTTCAGCATTTACCTACATATCTTTTTTCAAGCTTCAACTGTTTGTGTTTTTTTTTTATTATCAAAAACAAGAACTAAGCCCTGGCTGGTGTAGCTTAGTGGATTGAGCACAGGCCTGCAAAGTAAAGGGTCACTGGTTCAATTCCCAGTCAGGGCAGATTCCTGGGTTGCAGGCCAGGTCCCCAGTAGGGGACACATGAGAAACAACCACACATTCATGTTTCCCTCCCTCTTCTTCTCCCTCCCTTCCCTTTTCTAAAAATAAATAAGTAAAATCTAAAAACAAGAACTAAGAAATCATCGCATTATTGTTCATTTATTCAACAGTACTATTCAACAACAGAATTAACACTAACAATTATGAAGTCATATACTGATGGACACTTGGGCTGCTTCCAAATCTTGGCTATCATAAATAAGTACAAGGGTGCCCTTTTCTCCACTTCTTCACAAACACTTTCTGTTTGTTGATTTATTGATGATGGCCATTCTGACGGGCGTGAGGTGATATCCCATTGTGGTTTTAATTTGCATTTTTATGATGATTAGTGACATTGAGTATCTTTTCATGTTTATTGTTCACTTCTGTGTCCAATTGGAGAAGCACCTCTTCAGGTCCTTTGCCCATTTTTAAACTGCATTGTTTTGTTTTTGTTTTGTTTTGTTTTGTTGCTGTTGAATTTTAAAAGTTCTTTATAAATTTTAGATACTAACCCCTTATCAGATATATCAATGCTTCATCAGATATATTATTGGTGAATATATTCTCCTATTCAGTGAGTTGTTTTTTATTTGTTGATGGTTTCCTTTGCTGTGAGAAAACTTTTTATTTTAATGTAGTCTCATTTGTGTATTTTTTTTATTTCCCTTCCCCAAGGAGATATAGCAGAACAAATATTGCTATAAGAAATGTCAAAGATCTTAGTGCCTATGTTCCTTCTAGGATTTTTATGGCTGTGAATATAACATTTAAACCCTTAATCCATTTTGAGTTTATTCTTGTATATGGTATAAGAAGGTGGTCTAGTTTTATTTTTTCCCACATATGTATACAATTTTCTCAACACTATGTATTGAATCTTCAGATGAGTGGATAAAAATGTTGTAGCACATTCATGTAATAGAATACTAATTGGCTGTTAAAAAAAAAAAAGAAATCTTACGTTTTGTGACAGCATGGATGGACCTGGAGAGTTTTATGCTAAGTGAAATAAGTCAGTCCGAAAAAAGACAAGTACCATGTGATTTTACTCATATGTGGAACCTAGTGAACAAAATAAACTAACAAATAAAATAGAAACAAACTCATAAATACAGAGGACAGACTGACAGTGTCAGATGGGAAAGGGGTTGTAAGGCTGGGTAGAAAAGGTGATGGGAAAGTTTTTTCCTTTTGCCTTTAAGCAAAAGGAAAAAAACTCATACACACAAACAACAGCACAGTGATTGTCAGACAGGAAGAGGACTTGGGTGGCTGGTAGAAGGGACTAAAGCAGGGAATAAATGGTGATGCAAGGAGACATGACCTGGGGTTCTGAACACCAAATACAATATACAGATGATGTATTATAGAACTGTACACCTGAAACCTATACAATTTTATTAACCAATGTCCCCCAATACATTCAATAAAAACAAATTAATTAATTTTAAAAATACTGATAATTACAAAATGCTGCTATTTCTAATTTAGTAACCTTTTCATTTTGGTTCATTACATGATCAATTTTTTAAAACTTCCTTGACCATTGAAAAAATGGGGTTTTTCTTTGAAAAATACAAATTTGTATATGCTTTTCATTGTTTTATTGTTGTGTATGTGTTACTAGTTCCCTACTGACTAAAAATTTTTACACATTATTATTACTCAAGAAATATTTTTGAAGTTGTTAACACATACATTCTTAACCTTGATTGTACTAATCAAGTTCTTAATCTTTCTTATGCTTTATCTACTGGTCGAGCAAACTCTGAAACATAAGTAATAATTTAATTGCTTTAATTACTCATTTTTCTGGTAATTATATTATTTTTGTTTCTTTAATTTTCTGCCCTCTCTATATGTTTTATGCACAGACATAACTTTTATATGTTACTTTTATATTGTTAAAAGTAACAATAACATTTATATTGTTTTAAATTTTTATTAAATAAATCCATATTTATTCTCTTTAAATAATTTGTTACTGAGTTACATTGGAATATTAATATTGCCACTTTCACTTTCTTATTTTACATACATCAGACATAGTTTTTTCTGCCCTTTATTTTTAACTTTTCTTTGTCAAATTATTTTAGGTGTTCTTCTTGTAAATAAATTATACACTCCTAACACCATCTTGTTGCCTTCCTGTAGGGGAAGGGGAATTCAGTCCATAGGTGATTGTTCTGATGGCTCATAAATTTGTTTTTATTTCTCTCATATATATATATGAGAGAAATAAAAAATATATAAAATGGGATATATGGGATACATATATCATATATACCATACACACCACATCTATAATGGTATGTATATCATATATAATATATGGGGTATATGATATATATCATACATATAATGTGATATATCATATACATCATATATATAATGGGATATATAGTCTCATATATATTATATATATATGCATATATATAATGGGATAAGGAGAATATATATATTTTCCCATTCTTATTTTTCTGGATTCATCAATTTTTATAGTCCATTTAATTCCCTATCTTACTGTCAGGAGTCATAATTTGACTCACATGTTTTCATTTTTACATTAATATTAAATAATAGTTATGCCTATTCACCAAGCTATTTTACATCACTTCTCGTCCAGTATCTAGGGGAGTAAACCCCAGCATCTCCTCCTTCTCCAGACATCTGCGGAGGACTCTTACATATCTTTTATGCTCCACCAATGGCTCTATCACTGCTTTGACCAGGAAAATGTTTGTGAGAAAATGTTAGGACAGGGTATACACATAGCTGGTCTTGTTCTTTCCTTTTTTACTGAATTTATTGGGGTTACACTGACCAACAAAATCAGACCACTGATTTTGAGGTGAGACCAATAGGGCTCAGACGTACATTTCCACAACATACCATCTGCACACCGCACTGTGTGACCCTCCCCCCAAGGCGGGTCTCCTCCATCACCACGTATCCCCCCTCACCTCTCTCACTCCCCTCACCCCATTTCTTTCTGGCATTCTTGTTCTTTCTTTTAAATGATCATTTAAATGCAGTTTCTGGAACTCCAGATGTTGTTTTATAATTTTTAAAATAAACACTTTAATATAAAATGTTCCAGCACATAGAGTAGTGGTTTGTCGAAAGATAAAGAATTCATGAATTTATTCAGTTATTTATTACACAATACATATTTGAGATAAGTCATGACACATTGCTAGATATAGGTACTAAAAGTGAAAAACTAAAAAAAAAGCTTTTCATTGCTTCCTGCCTAAAAAAGCAATATAGAAATAACACAAACTGAGTTTTAGTAAGTTAAAATGAATAGTTTGTATAAGTAGAGTTAAGCACACGTTACAGAAGAACTGAGAATGGGAAAATTACTGCTAGATTATATAAAAGAAGCAAGAGAATTATTGAAGGAGGTTTGTCTGTGATGAGGCACTATAAGAAAGCATCCAGGTTTCACAAAGTATTATGACCCTAGAAGAAAGAAGGGGCTTGGGGTTCATGAAGAAAAGTAGGAGAAAATCTATAGATGCAGTGGAGACATTACAAAGGGCCCATGTGTCAGGCACAGGATACCTAGGAATTTTTACTTATTTTTATAATGTTTTTTATTGCTGTTCAAGTACCATTGACTCCATAAACAAAGGGGCCACCCTTGATACTGCTTCTCTCTTATCTTTTAATAGTCATTAAGATCTTTTCTAATAAGTTTTCTACATCCAGTTCAATTGTATACATACCTTTCTTCTTAAATATTTTAATCAATTTTCTTCCCTTCCTATTGATCTTCTTTCCTAGTTTCCTTGAAAATGCTTACCTATATATACCACTGTTATAACTAAACTCTTTAACTCTCCAAAACCATCTTATCCCATTATGCTTGCAAAGATTTCCAATGTCTACAAAGTACAGTGATACAGTAACCAACCATGAATCATGATTACCTGCACTCTCACCTCAGTTTTACAATATCAGACCAACTTGGAAATCTAAAGATTTCTTAATGAGTTTATATACTTGCTTCCTCACCTTAAAAGCAGTAACATTAATACTTGTTAAATAAAATTAGATTAATCCTCGTGTTCTGGAAAATGTAACTTGTTAGCTATAGTAGTGTAAATTGTATTCTTTTCTTAGAAGACACTGAAAAAGTCAATTTCCAAATTTCCCGACAGATTCGTTCCAACCCAGGTTTCGGAAGACAGTGTCTATTCTCTCTTCTCGCCAACTGCTCCTTCAACACTTCTCTCAGCTGTTCCTGCTTCAAGTACTAGTGCTGCCAATTTTGTTTTTCTCCTAATAACACTACATCCTATTAATCATGTCAATATGCCATCAATATTTTCTAGTCTTCACACATTATCCTAGGATGGTTTTTTTCCCCACCTGTTTCTCTCCATTGCCAGCATTATTCCGAATCCAAAAGATCACACCTGTGCAATTTGGAAAGCATTCAACAAACTCTGTAGAATTTTAAATTACATTTTCTCTAATTTAGCTCCTCTTGATATAGAATCAATGGAGTCAACTAGTCTATTCCATTGATTTTTCATTTTATTTTTATATTTAATCCTCATAACATTTTTCTTTTCCTGGATTAACCAATTCTATTTAGGGTATGTTCTTTTTAAAATAATGTATATTTTGTACTGATGAATTTTCCCTTACAGGTTATATTTTTGCAATTTTAAAGCAACAGTAAACATGTTATTATAAATTCTAGCAAACTAGATGAGATCGTTAATCAGTATGTGTATGTGTATATATGTATATTAATTATAAGATAAAGTAGGCTTTTTAACTACGAGAAACAAAGTAAAACACCTTAAAAAATTATGTCTCAGTGCTGTCATATATTCTTTCTCTAAAAATGTACTCTTACTAATTGCAAGTTCAGTTAAAATACAGTGAAAAGGTATTGCTAAACTTGTCACAGTAATATAATAATATAATTTTTAAAAATATTTTATTTATTTATCTTTAGAGGGAAAGGGAGAGAAATATCAATGTATGCTTGCCTCTCACATGGCCCCCACTGGGGACCTGGCCCACAACCCAGGCATGTGCCCTGACTGGGAATCAAACTGTGATCCTCTGGTTCACAGGCCCGCACTCAATCCACTGAACTACACCAGCCAGGGCTGTAATATAATAATATAATTTATCTCCCCAAATATATTATTTTTCTGGAACTACCAAATCTTACCTGATAAAATTATACAAATTAGAACTTAAAGCATAAAATTTTACAACTAAAAAAGATACCATAAATAATTTATTTAAATCATGTTATTCTATACATTACAGTATTGGTGCATAGATGAATTTATATGGTAACCAGTATCATATTTTTGGTCATTTTTTGTAGACTCTAGTATTTTAGACTGGTGTCATTTGAAATATAGATCTCTCCACCTTTTCTCTACACTTTCTAACAAATATAATATATTCATATTTTTTTTAAATCTTTCACGCAATTTTCCCATTATTGATAGCATTGAATAAACCAATTGGCCAGCCTCTGTGAACTCCAAGCTGCCTATTTCATGTAGTTTTTACTAAGCAGATTTTTCTTTCAACACACTAAAAATATTTTTGTGAAGCTGAAACTCTAATGATAAACAGAAAAATAAAACCCAATAACCCACTGACAACCATCATATTAAATAAGAGAAAGTGGAGAGATCTGATGTTTAATAAACAATGCATTTAGTTTTGATTTGTGGATGTCTTTCAGGAAATCCTATGGACAAAGTCTTCTTGTTATTTTATTACTAACTTAATTATGACGATAAGCTAGTACATTAATTTCTAATCATTATGACCCATTTCCAGTACTGTAGAAACAATTTCTCTCCTGAAATCAATTCTCACTCTGAATTGCCCAGACGTAATGTATATCTGAAGCCTTCAGAACCTCGCGGTAATATAGGGCTGTTTTCTATTGTTAGGACCTTTGAAGGTGAGTGTGTGCTGTGTTCTTTGTTGAAGGAGGTGATATGGGGAAACAGAGATTAGAGGTGAAAGGGATTAGTGACAGCTTGGTGCAAAATGGAAAGATGCAAATGTTATGTCATGTTCAGGGGCTAAGCATGCAGGTGGTGCTTCTACAGTTCTGCGCTTCCCTCCCCTTGGAGAACTCATTGTCTCTATGGCTCTGGGCACATCCTTTACATTAAGGTTTACCAAGTTCAGGTATATTAGGCCATGACATGTTTTTGCTAGTTCGTGGTGTATTGTGAGAAGAAAAAAGAAAAATATTGAGTTTTTTATGAAGCAAAATATATTTAATTTAAAGGACTTTTTGAGAAATAATGCTTAATAACTCTAAGGCACTAAAAAGTCACTTTTCAAATGTCTTTTCCCAGGAAACTGCAGTTGGTTGACTGATGTCAGTCACTAGAGTTTAAATTTCACAGATGACTACTATAACAAAAAAATTGAATCATTATTCTAGGTAATTTTAAAATTGCATCTCTGAATAATAATAAATATGGCTGACAGGTTATGTGGAGACTTTTTGTAAATATTTTGTGCAGGAGCCCTGGCTATATTAATAATTTGAAAATTATTATTTACTGTGAAAACACCATTCTAACCACCCAATTTCAACTGATACCACAAAAATAGTGATTATTTGCAAAGTAGTCTTCTGGAAAGCAAGGCCCAAGCATAGGACTCAAAAATGGCTCCATAGCCATGTGTCCTGGGAAATTTCTGTGTATCTGGTTGACCCTACCTGTGGTGGTAGCTACGATGTGAATGTTTGTATCCCCAGCAAATTTATATGTTGAAAGTCAAACTCCCAAAGGTAATGGCACTACTCAGTGAGTCTTTAAGAAGTGAGAAAATCACGGGGCTACAGACCTTATGAATGGAATTAGTGTTCTTACAAAAGAGGCTCCGGAGAGATGTCTGGTCTCTTCTTCTGCTGCAGGGGGGCACAATGCAAAGTCTGCAGCCCAGAAGAGAGCTCTCACCCAGTCATGCTAACAACCAGTTCTCAGACCCCCAGCCTTCAGAACTGTGAGCTATAAATTTCTGCTGTTTATAAGCCATCTGGTCTGTGCTATTTTATTACAGCAGCCCAAGTAGACTAATCCAGGTGGAATGGCAGGGGTGAGAAGGAGGTGGGACTAGAGCAGGTCCAGGATGGGACGTCATGACAGTATTGTCATCTCTTGCTAATCCCAAATGATAACTTAGAACATTCTGAAGATGGCATTTCCAGTGACTATGACCCACAGGAGACTGGATCAGGCTCAGAACACACTACGGGGGGTGGCATTGCTGACTGGTCCCAGACACCAAAGGGGATTCAGAGAGTTTAAGGAAAAGTCCTGCCAAGTGAAGGGCTCATATTTAAGCAGGTAGGTGCAGAAATTATCTAGTAATTACTACTACCTCAATTTTCTAGAAGAGATACAAACACTCAGAGGATTCCTACCTGACAAATAGATAATTCATTATCTAATAGCACTTTCTAGGAGTTACCATATGATTAGAATTAGATAGTACTTTCCTTCTGTGTCTTATTAAACTCTAAAAAGGTGTGGTCAATTTCTTCTAATATTTCCAACATTTTTAATTATCAACAAGTTCCTTTATTTTGAAATACAGTGCAGGCTCTCCTCACTTGCCGCCTGAAATTTTTGAAAGGGAAAACTTTCAGAAGGCAATTGCTGAACATTGCCCGTTCTCTTTTAAGTAAGAGAACTTAAAAAAGTAAGACTTCTTGCACATCCCTAAGCATGAGGGTTACTGCTCTCCTGCTCTTTATAACTTTTATATATTTATACTCTGCATTTTATAATCAGTGTTAGAGAAAAGTCACCCATATTCAGGAAACCACACTTTCTGTTATTTCTGTAAGGTGTATCACATATAATGCTCTCAAAAATACTAAAAACATTGAAAATCACTGCTTTTCTGTAAGTTTATTCAGACATCTTGACAAAATGTCATACATACATATATATGTATATATATATATATAATTCTATATTATTCTTCTAGATTATCAGAAACAAAAATATGACAAAATTTCACCAGAGGTTATATTTTTAAGGATTTTACTTCACACGCAGAGTGTTGATAGCTACATTTGCAAGTGATTAATTTTCCTGAATAAAAAATGAAAGAAAAATTTTAGATTGTTGGAAAAAAATCATTTTCTATTGTTATCTACAGCTTTGTCACCCATCACCTAGGGAAATTTGCATGCTAAGAACAGGTAAGTTCCTTCTATTTTCTGTTGTATCTAAAATGTTATCAGAAATAACCCAATGGAGGCTTTCATTCACCAGATCATCTCTGATCATTTTTTTCAGTTATGCCTGATTACCAGTTGACCTGAGATGCCTTAACCAATCAATAGTAAACATCTCCTTTAACTAGTACTTAGTTAATCAAGCCTTTTCTCTGTTAAATTATGATCATTTAGGTTGGCTTTAGTAGGGAGAGAGTAAAGCGTCCATAAGGCCTATCTGTAGATAGGAAGAACAGAGTCCTGAGAACTATATGTTTATACAAAACATTATTTAAATATTAAGAAACATTACTGAGATGACATTTTTATATCTTCTGCCTATTGTATTTTATCAGTCATCATCTGAGCTTAATTATTTGTGTCTTCATGCCTGTCCTACATGGTTCTGGTGACTGTCATCTAGATTGAACGAATATCAGCGGGGGGGGGGGGGGGGGGGGGGGGGCTTTCCAGACTTTAAACTCTCATTTATTTTTTCAATTGTGCTTATTCACTGTCCTCCACATTACACGGTGAAAACAGCATGCTCATCATGTTATTTTCCCACTTGCCTCTTCACTGAGTCT
The DNA here is from genome assembly GCF_021234435.1 of Artibeus jamaicensis. Classification (NCBI taxonomy): domain Eukaryota; kingdom Metazoa; phylum Chordata; class Mammalia; order Chiroptera; family Phyllostomidae; genus Artibeus; species Artibeus jamaicensis. The sequence goes on along the minus strand of NW_026522030.1, from coordinate 34,282,223 downwards.
CCATCTTCTACAACATAAAATCCCAAAATACTGTTCTTCCAGCTCCAAGTTACCTCCCCACTACCAATCCTGTACTACATACATAAACCTGTGTGTTCGGCACACAGGTCTGTTGCTGTCTCTGGGTGTACCTTCCTCTTTTCTTCACAGAAGTGTGTATTTACTGCATTCCTAGCCAGCAAAACCATACCCATCATTTGAGGGACAGTTTCACTTCTTCCTTATGAAATACAATATCCTATTATAGACATTAATTATGCCACACCTACATGTGTATTAATAATTATTAACAATATAAAGATAGAATCTTCTATGTAGTTAATAACTCCTTTAATATCAGTGGTTATTCAAGTTATCCAGAATTCATAGGATTTTAAATTTTCAGTTTTTACATTTCTTTTCTTAAAAAAATACTATTTTATTTTTCCAAATTTTTATTTATTTATTTCTAGTTAGCAGAAGGGAGGGAGAAAGGGAAAGAAACATCAATGTGTGGTTGCCTCTTGCATGCCCCCCGCTGAGGCCCTGGGCTGCAACCCAGGCATGTGCCCTGACTGGGAATTGAACCAGTGACCGTTTGGTTCACAAGCTGGTGCTCAATGCACTAAGCCACACCAGCCAAGGCAATAATTACATTTTTTAATAAAAACTATGCAAACTCATAATCTAGAAGTCTATATCAGTACCTTAACTATCTTACATACACTTTATTTACTCTAGTTTTTAAGTGTACAGTAATAAAAAATAGAAAACAGAACACCAAACTCTTTCTGTACTTACCACCACAAGTGGTTAGCCATAGGGTGCCATTACTGTTAGCAATGAAGGCAATCTTTTTGGCCCTAAAATAATTATGCTGAATATTCAGCATCTTTTGGGAAGGCTAATTGAAGGAAAATGAAATACTAAGTCTCTGTGCTGCGCAACTGCAGTTATTAAGATGCGAAACTGTTGTCATTAGAGTCTCATTTGAACATCAGAATAAATCTTTGCATGAGTGTGTGCCTGCATTATTTAAACACCTTGATTCCAGATACAAAGTAAGGTAAAATTTAGCTTTGGAATGCTGTAAGCTCAGAAACAGCAATGCATTTTTCCTCTAGTATAGAACAAAAGGATGCCTCCGACTGAGCAACTCATACAAGATCGACAACTTGGTGAACAGAGAAATGTAAATCCTGTCATCTGTTCAAGTGTGAGGAGCAGGACCCTGCCAATGTGTGTCATCAGCCTTGTGTTTGAAGATGAAGTCTGTGACCACACTTTTTCCTGCATGCGGGAGGTTGCTGAAAGAATCAACGTGCGACCCCAGACCTCTCCACAGAGTACGCAAGAGGCTTGCTCTTTGGTTAGTGCTTGGGACCACCACTTGCAAGGCCTTTGTTGCTTTCAACTTTATCTGTTTGCTCACAGAAAAAGTTTGACCTTTTAATCTACACTGAGCTAACTCTTGCTACAAGGCAGTAAGGACTAGACTTGCCATTGTTGTTGCTTCCCCAAAGCCTTGGCTGGAAAACCTTAGGTGATGCCTTCCACCACATGCTTCCAGGTTTCCCATCCTGGTGTCTTTCAATATCCAGTGCTTCAGGTTGGCAGGAATCCTATTATATAAGTAACAATTTGCCATGTTAAACGTTTGGAACATTCTGTGATCATTCCTCAGAGGCAAATACCAGAAGTAAAGTATGTTTCAAAAGCTTGATTTTTTTAAGTGTAAAAAAAGGGGGCTGCACAGATTTTAATTTGAATGGACCTCAGGCACAAAACACAGGTCCCTCTTGATGTAAAAGACTGTGAAATTTTTGTTCTACTTTTAGGATCTCTGCGCCATTAGGGACTTCCTTCCCTAAGTGCCCTACAGGAACCTAGTTAAGTCTAGGAAATCTCAATATTAGACTTTTTTCAATTATTGTAAGAAAGGAATATCACTTTAACAACTCAGCTCCTCTTTGTGCTGAAGCTCTGCATGAAGTGGAATGTCCCACTGCCCAAAGCAAGTGACAGAAACAACTCATGTTCTCGATCCTTTTATCAGGGCTGTCTCGGTCGTCCTGGGCAGCAGAGCCAGTGAGTCTTTAGTTATATAAGTTGAATTATTAGAGATATAGGTACATTGAGAAAGTGAAATTCATACTGAGTTTCCCTTGCCTTTCTTCACCATTATTGAGCATATAATCATATATAAGACCTCTGTATTAATGTTGGCAAAATGAACAGAACTAAAAATTTTACTCCCTCTTCTTCTGAAACTGAAAACGTCAGTTGACAAAACTTGATTAGAAAATCATTTCTTCAGTAGTCGAGGATAACTGTATTTTAAACAAAAATCAATTTGTTACAGAAAGCCTTGTTGCTTTAAATCTTTCTTAAAGATGCATTTGAATTTTGTTTTCACTGGTGATATTATGCACTATGCAGAAATTCAAAAGACTTATCAGTCAATGGGTTTCAAAGGAGCCAATTCACCCTCTGGTCCCATGCTTCCCATGTTACAATGTTGCACGACTTGCCCTGTCAACAGACACAGAATTGCTATGAGAAGGAAAGAGATTAGTGCAAGTGTGCATGCATTTGTAAATCCTAAGTAAGCATTGTTCGAATATGGGCTGTACAGTAGAATTAAAATGGGTGTTTTCACTGCTACACAATATAGATTTTTCAAAAAATGCATTTATAGTTTAAAAGGTAATCCTTAATTCTCAAGTGAGTTCATTTCTTAAGTATCATTCTGTAATATGGTTATTTTCTTCAGAGTGTCTTTTTTGACCTCATATAGAGCATATATAATTGCAAACGAGTGAACAATTTCCCTAAGTTATAAAAGAAAATGGGTTGTAGTAATGGGGGAAGGAAGGCTGGAGAAAAGTAATGGAAAAAGTGAATTGAATTACTAAATGCATTCATTCACTAACTAGACAGAGGATGTATAGGCTCAATGGCAAGCAGAAATGCAGATTTCTGACACAGGCAGAACGGCCCGTGAATCAAATCCTAACGCTGCTGTGTGCTGACCGTGTGACATCTTGGCCAAATTGCTTAGCTAGAGCTTCCCAAAGTGTGGTCCCCCAGCCTGGCAACATCAGCATCACCAGGGAACGAGGTAAAAATGCAAAATCTCCAGCAGCACTTCAAACCAAATTAAAAATTAAAAATCAAAATTAAAAATCTTTGTGGGGAGGGATCCCAGAAATGTAAGTTTTAACAAGCATTCCTTATGACTCTGATACATGTTCAAGTTTGAGAACTACTAGCTTGAAATAACTGAATAGGTTTCTTTGTCTGTAAGATAGACAAAGAAATGATATCTTTCTTACAAGTAAAGGTACAATTATTAGAGAAAAGGTATATGCAGAGCCTAGCACATGTCCATTATTCAATAAATAAATTAATAACATTACCCCTCCAGATGTATCTCAGATGCCACCACATCCATGAAGCATTCTTACCCCTCTATGTAAGCATAAACTTACTTATGAAAAGTAAATAGCCCTCTGCTATAGGCTATATTAATATATTATCTATGTTTATATATGTGTGTGAATATATATATTCACATATATAAATACATGCATGTATGTATGTATATTTAGCTAATTCTTTCTCTGGGATGAGAAGTTTCTTGAATTTAGAAAAAACAACAACATTTGTCATTCTAGACCACTTGACATATTTAACACAATGAAATTTTCTTCAAATTCAAAGAGGACTAATAATTGCATCTATTCTATGAGATTACTGTGGAGTTTAAATATAAAGCAATTAACAAAGTGCTTGATAGTAAATGGGGGTTGTTAGCATAAAAATATTTTTAAGTATTTTAAAAGTAGATACTCAGAAAATGTTTATTGGATTGGCTGGAATTGCTTGAGATACAGGATCCAGCACAAATAAAACCCCTTTTATTACAAAATCATAAGCATGTAATCTTGTAACAACAATATCCCACTCAAGCACACCATGTGATATTTTAGGTGAAATGTCCAAATTAAAACTATAGATTATTATACCCATATTGTTACCCTAGCAATCTCACTCAAGCAGGCCTTGCTTCTGCCAGACTCTGTAGGGGGGTTAAAGTTCCCTTTGACTCCATGGCTTAGGAGATGATGATATGTTAGCAGCATCAGCCTTTGTATAAACCACATTTACTTATGAAAATAAACACAAGAACCTTCTGCTATTCACTGGTCACCTTTTTATAAGCTTTTTAAATATTTTAATTCTTAGTAGTAATTAGTGTTTTCTTCTAAGCAAAGTGTATTAATTGAGCCAATAACAAATGTGGTAGTGCTTCTAAAGCATCAGTCTGAAAGAGAATGTACTGATGAGCAGCTAGCTGCTGCTGCTTTGGAGTCTGGCCTAGACAGACTTGAGGTGTAACCTCAGTGTCATGGTTAATTTTATGTGTTAAGTTGACTGGCTATGGGGTACCCAGACTAAACATCATCTCTGTGCGTGTCTGTGAGACTATTTCCAGGTAGATTGGTATTTGAGTCAGCCAACTAAGGAGAGCAGATTGTCTTTCCAAATGTGGGTGGGCATCATCCAATCTGTACAAAGCCTGAGTGGGTTTATCAGTGGAGAAAGGAGGAATTCACCAATTCCCTTCCTTCCTGGCTACTTGAGTTTGGACATTTGTCTTCTGCCCTTGAACTAGGATTTACACCACCAGTCCTCTGGTTCTCAAACCTGTGGACTTGGACTGGAATGATATCAACAGCTTTCTTGGCTCTCCAGTTTGCAAATGGCAGATAATGAAATTTCTCAGCCTCCAAAATTGAATCAGATAATCCTCATAATAAATCTTCAGATATACACACAAATGTGTATATATGTTTGTATATTCATATATTTATCTCTATCTATATCTGTATGGATGTTGCTATCTATGTCTATATCCTACTCTTTTTGTTTCTCTGGGAACCTGTCTACTCATACACTTGAGTTCTGCCTATGAGATCAGTGGTAAAGGACAGGACATTCCTAGAGGATCCAGCCCTCTTATACAGCACAGTGTGTGTGCATCTAGCTTATTCAGTTAATACTGAGACCCAAACATTCGCCATAGATTCCTGGAGGATCAGTACCTTTAGATAGGACCTGACACAGTTTAGTTATGGTGTAGGAAGAAGTCAGTATATGGACCAAGGCTTCTTTCTCCATCCACCACATTTTATAAATAGGTGTCTTCTCCCTTAACTCCCATCCACCTTTCTCTAAGAGCCCAGTGTTAAATGTCCACCAATTATTTTTAACCAGGTGGGTAGGTTAGTGTGTCAGTTTTCAATGGCTTTCCCAGAGATACAAATGTGAGCTTATAGAGATATCCTACTGAATTTCCTGTCATTTTATTGGAATTGACAAAGGAGAACACATTTTTCTGATCTTTTTCTAGAAATAGCCATATCAAACAGCCAGTCAGCATATAGTCAAATGAAATGTGGTTTCACATGGAGGATTAGTAGCCGCTATTCCTTTTCCTCCTAATACACATCAAGAGATGATCTTTCAGAATAGAGGGCACAGCCACCTTTGTCCATGTCACTAAGCACAGGAGCATTAATCTATGAGTCTTAAGAATTCCCAGAAGAAGAATAAATTATTACTTGGTCCACTTGGGTATATTATAAAGATTCTCCATCTATCAAATATGTGAATCTTATTTAATAGGTTAAGGTATTTTGGTGATCATTTTAGACTGCTATAGAAAAGAAGAGCATTGTCTCTGCCTTTGAAAGGATTTAGCCTTTGATTTTCATGCCCCATGATGTCTGCCTGGAACTGAAGGGAACACCTGATGGCTTGACATGTGGAAAGGTGTGGTTTCTGGGTAAAATTGAAGAAAGCTTTACCTAATCACTTCTACTAGTCTAGATTTTAGATGATTTCTGGAAGCATTTAAAGGTCTCAGTTTAGTACTATCAAACTTCTGCTCACAAAATCTCTGCCAATGATCTAAAAAAAATTACATTAGGTGGTAATTAGGAATATGCCAGGATCTGAAAGATAACTCCTCAAATTATAGTTGGTCTTCTTTTGTTTTTGTTGCTAATTTATTCATTTATTCATTTTATTTTGTTATTGGTTTATACATATAAAGGAATCAACTTTTTTGTTTGTTTATTTGGAAATTCAAACTCATTGGTCCTCACTCCTAAGGACCTCACAACTTATTCCACCAGTTGACCACTATTTATGGGGAGAAAAACAGCATTCTTACTAGATAAATAGTATTTCTGACACCAAAAAGAATGAAATAAAGAATATAAATCTTAGACCTTACAGTATTCCTCATTTTATACACTACTGAAGAACCAATTATTTGTCAAGCTGTTAACACATTGTAAAGTGGATTGTGTGTGTTTTTATCTATTTCTTTGTCTACTTTATAGTGGCAATGCTAACAACTCATGAAAAAAATAAAGGAGCATTAGGTAAAAAATCTGCATTATATCAATGTAATAATTCTATTAATGATCACACCCGCCATGCAATGACTCTTCATACAAAAGCACTTTAACAAATGAACTATTGCTGGTCTTAACTGAGGGTCTGTGTCCTAGGCACTTGGAACTTTCATAGGTCTTTTAATTAAATTCTTACAATAACCCTTTAGAACCACTATTATTTGCACCTTTCAAACCTTGCCTGTATAGTAAGTGGCAGAACTATAGTTTACATAACAGGTCTTTCTTTCTGAAAAATCAACATGTTTTTCCTCTACATATATTGCCTCTTAAGCCATGGAACTCTACAGAAATCTATTTCTATTTCCTTCTACATTATTTATTTTATGTTAATATTTCTGATTAGTTAGGTCAATAGTTTTTGGTTTTATCTTGTTTTTATGTGTCCGCTTACATGGACATGTGTGTATATGGGGGTATGTATGTATGTGACCTTAATTTGCTGGTATGTCCTGTAGAGTTAAATATAGATTTTTACTGAATGAGGCAAATTCATCTCAATCCATTCATTCCTTTAACTCAGGATAAGAAACTCACAGGACAAACTGCTCATTTACTATATTCAATCCTTGTCTGTTCCTTCGTATGAGATTATTTGGCTTTTTATCCTGTTGGGCATGTTGTTAAGTCACCTTATCATCATGCTAATAGTGGTGTACTATCACCTCCCATGCACTGCTAGCCCAGAGGGCACTGACCCAAGAAATTAATTATAATAAGGGGCTATAGATCAGATAGACTGTCCTTTAACACTACTGATAAATTACTCAAATAAGATTATTATGTGTTATTACCAAACACCTAGGCAGCTAAAATGTTGTCTTTGAGAACACAGACACTGGATGTCTAGTCATGGACAGAGTTACCAATAAATTGTACTCTCTTTAGAAGCCAAGAAAGCCGAGGAAACTACCTGAAAGAATTGGGTTTAAGTGTGCTCTTTGAAGCTGACAGGAAATGGTGTTCAGTGTGTGCCGAGGTTAAAATGCTCTTACTCAAGGCTAAATTGGACATGGTCTCAGTTAGCAGAGACCATTTACTATCATTTATGAACATTTCAGATCTCTCCAGTGACACATGGGTAACTACTGTTCAGGAGGGCAAAACAAGTAAGTGGCAAAAGATGAAAAGATGAGTAATGCAAACTGGCTAAAGAATGCAACTTTTTCATTTTTATTATTGCTTATACATTTGTTAAATGACTAAAAATCATCATGTGCTCATTTATTTGCTTTCACTTGTTTTATTTCTGAGTTAATATCAGATATTTTATAGATTTTCATGATATTGTTTTTCTTGAATTCATTTAAGGCAGAGGCAAAAATTGAGACAAGCGTGAGCATTTGAGAATTTTTAGAGAACATATAACATAATGTAAAACAATGAAAACTGATGTCTAAAGAGGATGGATAACTCCTATGAAATCCCAGCAGGTAGGAATCCATGTATTCTATTCATTCACTGAACCTCCATTCTATGCATCCAACCATTGTATGCCCTAAAACATTAATGAGAGTACAAACTGATGTAAGCTCTAAAAACATTTTAAAGGTATTTTCAGAATATAAGATTAGATGCATACAATAGAGATACCGACTATAGCTCATATTTGAAACATGCAAACAAGAACATCAACAAACTCACTCAGCTAAAAATGGCCCTGAAAGACATACAAAGAAAAATCAGTTTCTTCTTTTAAAAAATGAAGGAGCTAGAGGCATAAAAAAACCTGAACCTTGTATGATTCATAAATCAACACAATTACCACAAGGCAATTTAAGTGTGTATTTCAATTTAAACTTTTTAAAAATATGCAATTTTATCCTTATCAAACTCCTATGAAGAATTTAGAACTACTACCTCCATTTTGTTTGACTTCTGACTGCAAATCCTATGGTTTTTCTGTTATATTTACCAAACAAATAATATACTACCTGACCTTCATGTGGAATTTATAGGTAATCAACTGTTTTACCTAAAGAAGATAGAAACATTTCAAACAAACAACCTAACCCTACACCTGCAAGAACTCGAAGAACAACAACAAAGACAGCCAAGAGCAAGCAGAAAGAAGGAAATAACCAAGATCAGAGCAGAATTAAGTGACATAGAGACTAAAAGCACAATTCTAAGGATCAATGAATCCAGGAGTTGGTTCTTTGAGAAGATAAACAAAATAGACAAGCCTTTAAGTAGGCTCATCAAGAAAAGAAGAGATTGGCTATTTCTTCATCACTTAGCTTTATCAGTTCTGGGGCTCTGAGTTGTTCTTGAGCCAAAGAAGAACCATAGAAATGAAGATCACATGGAGGGTTAGCAACAGGGGAGTGGGAGAAGGAGAAGGGGGGAGAAGGTACAGAAAATAAGTAGCATAGATGGTAGGTAGAAAATAGATAGAGGGGAGGGCAAGAATAGTATGGGAAATATAGAATCTAAAGAACTTGAGACACGTGGTCATAAACTAAAGGGGGGATGGTGGGGGAGGGGGTTTACAGGGTGGAGGGGAATGAAGGGGGGAATAGAACAACTCTAATGGCATAATTAATAAAATATATTTAAAAAAGAAAAGGAGAGGACACAAATAAACACAATCAGAAATGAAAGAGATTACAACTGATACCACAGAAATAGAAGGGATTGTAAGAAATTACTATGAAGAACTGTATGCCGAGAAATTTGAAAACCTAGGGGAAATGGACACATTTCTAGAAAAATACAATCTTCCAAAACTCAATGAAAAAGAAGCAGAAAATCTAAACACACCAATAACAGCAAAAGAAATTGAAGCAGTAATCAAAAAACTCCCATCACACAAAAGCCCTGGACCAGATGGTTTCACAGGAGAATTCTACAAAGCATTTAAGGAAGAGCTAACCCCTATTCTCCAAGGACTATTCCAAAAAACCCAGAAGGATAGAAAACTCCCAAATTCTTTTAATGAAGCCAGCATCATCCTAATTTTAAAACCAGATAGAGACACAACAAAGAAAGAAAACTTCAGGCCAATATCACTGATGAACATAGACGCTAAAATCCTCAACAAAATATTGGCAAATCGCATCCAACAATATATCAAAAAGATCATACACCATGACCAAGTGGGATTCATCCCAGGGATGCAAGGATGGTTCAACATTCGCAAATAAGTAAATGTAATACATCACATAAACAAAAGCAAAGACAAAAACCACATGATCATATCAATAGACGCAGAAAAAGCTTTTGATAAGGTTTACCCATTTATGATAAAAAACACTTAGCAAAGTGGGAATAGAGGGAGCATTCCTCAATGTAATAAAGGCCATATATGAGAGACCTACAGGCAACATCATACTCAATGGGAAAAAACTAAAAGCTTTTCTGCTAAGATCAGGAACAAGACAAGGATGTCCACTTTCACCACTTCTATTCAATATAGTATTGGAAGTTTTAGCCACAGTGATCAGGCAAGAAAATGAAATAAAAGGCATCCAAATAGGAAAGGAGGAAACAAAACTGTCACTGTTTGCAGATGACATGATAGTGTACATGGAAAATCCTATAGACTCTACCCCAAAACTGCTCCACCTAATTAATGAATTTGGCAAAACAGCTGGTTACAAAGTCAATATCCGGAAATCAAAGGCATTTTTGTATACCAACAATGAATCGGCAGAAGCAGAAATCAAGGAAAAAATCCCATTCGATATAGCAAAAAGAAAAATAAAATATCTGGGAATAAACCTAACTAAGGAAGTAAAAGACCCGTATGCAGAAAACTACACAGCACTGAAGAAAGAAATCGAGGAAGACACAAACAAATGGAAACATATACCTTGTTCATGGATTGGAAGAATTAACGTCATCAAAATGTCCATACTACCCAAAGCAATTTACAGATTCAATGCAATACTTATTAAAGTACCAATGGCATATTTCACAGACATAGAACAAACACTTCAAAAATTTATATGGAACCATAAATGAGCCCGAATAGCAGCTGCTCTTTTGAGAAAGAAGAACAAAGTAGGAGGGATCACAATACCTGATATCAAACTGTATTACAAAGCCACTGTAATCAAAACAGCCTGGTACTGGCATAAAAACAGGCACATAGACCAATGAAACAGAACAGAGAGCCCAGACATAAACCTAACTCTCTACAGTCAATTAATATTCGACAAAGGGGACAATAACATAAAATGGAGTAAAGATAGCCTCTTCAACAAATGGTGTTGGGAGAACTGAACTGTGCAAAAAAATGAAACTTGAGAACCAGCTTACACCATACACCAAAATAAATTCAAGGTGGATAAAAGACTTAAACATAAGCCGTGGCACCATTAAAGTCCTAGAGGAGAACATTGGCAAGAAAATCTCAGATATTTCACCCAGCAACATTTTTGCTGATATGTCCCCTAGAGCAAGGAATATAAAGGAAAGAATAAACAAATGGGATCTCATCAAAATAAAAAGTTTCTGCATGGCTAAAGAAAACAGTATTAAATTAGCAAGACAACCAACTGTATGGGAAAACATATTTGCCAATGATACCTCAGACAAAGGTTTAATCTCCGAAATATACAAAGAACTTACACAACTCCACTCTAAGAAGGCAACCAACCCAATTCAAAAGTGGGAAAAGGACTTGAACAGACACTTCCCCAAGGAGGACATACAGAAGATTCAGAGACACATGAAGAAATGCTCAATATTGCTAGCTATCAGAGGACGCAAATTAAAACCACAATGAGATACTACTTTACACCAGTCAGGATGGCTATCATAAACAAAGCAACCAACAACAAATGTTGGAGAGGTTGTGGGGAAAATGGGAACTTAGTTCACTGTTGGTGGGATTGCAGACTGGTACAACCATTATGGAAAACAGTATGGAATTTTGTCAGAAAAACAAAAATCGACCTGCCTTTTGATCCAGCAATTCCACTGCTAGGATTATATCCTAAGAATCCTAAAACATCAATATCAAAGAACCTATGCACCACAATGTTCATAGCAGCACAATTCACAATAGCCAAGAGCTGGAAGCAACCTAGGTGCCCATCAGTAAATGAATGGATCAAAAAAATTGTGGTACATATACACAGTGGAATTCTATGCAGCAGAGAGAAAGAAGAAGCTACTACCCTTTTGCAACAACATGGATGGAACTGAAAAGCATTATACTGAGTGAATTAAGCCAGGGGTTGAAAGACAAATACCATATGATCTCACCTTTAACAGGAAGCTAAACAACAAAACAGACAAGCAAGCAAAATAAGGTCAAATACACTGAAATAGAGAACAGGGGGACAATGACCAGAGGGGAGAGGTGAGGGAATTTAAGGGAAAAAAATGGGAGGGATTTAGAGGAACAAGTATAAAGGACACAGGGACGATAGCTAAGGGAGGTGGAAATGGGAGGGAGGTGGGGTGCATGGTGGAGGGGTGGCCTGGGATGGGAGAAATAAACAGAAAACTGTATTTGAAAAATAACTAAATAAAAATAAAAATTAAAAAATATGTTTTCATTTAATCTACCAGTAAAGACCCACTTATCATTCTCACTTCATAGGGGTATCAAAAGTGTGTGTGTGTTTTAAGTTATCATTGCTAACAGGTTAGAGTATTTTTGAGATTATACAGACTAAAACACATAACTTCAGACATCAAATCAGTCTCCCTTTGACATTATGTTCTTGTGGATGGGCATACCAGGATGAAAACTCTTCAGAGTCATGAGGAAAGCTTTAAGAAACTAGGCATAAAACAGTTGTTAAATTGTTTTCAAATTATTTGCTTTTATATCTCATCTCTTTGCATTGATATAAGAAACTCCTTAAAGTGTCTGTACCTTCACTGCTTCCCAGTAATTTGTAATCACTAATGAAATTTAATTAGACCAAATGTAATTAAAACAGGGATTTGCATTGCTTCTGAAATTTGATAGATATGCAAAAGTATTTATTTGTTTTAAAAAATGAAGCTTTGTCAATAACTGAAACAAACCCACATCATATGTTTCTAGATATCATGCACTAAGAAGGATACAGAATTGCTTCTGGACCAAAAATGTGTACCATAAATACAGTCATGAAGAAACACCAGAAAAACCCAAACTGAGGGACATTCTACAAAATGAATAGCTTCTCTACTTCAAGATGTCAAGGTCAAAAAGAAAGAAAAACTGAGGAGCTTATCCAGAATAAAGGAGGATACTAAATTGGTAAAAGCTGTAAATAATTATTACAATAATTTTAACAGTTAAATACATACAGTGGATTAGATAACTGACTGTATCAGTGTCAAATTTCCTGATTTTGTTAACTAAACTGTGGCTATGAGACAGAATGTCCTTAGAAATTTCATTTAAATTATTTAGGGTTCAAGGGTATGGTGTTGTCCACTTACTTTAAAATGGTTTGGAAAAATAGTGTATGTATAAAACAATTGGTGAGCCTGCGTACAACGAATACTGGAGGTCCTTTTCTTACCTACTCGTCTCACCAATGGTCTTGAAGTTTGAAATCTATCAAATTAAAAGATTAACAAAAAATTATTTGCATCTCTAAAATGTGTCTTTCTTTCATATGTATCAAGCCATTATAAAATAGAATTCTAATTAGCACTGGCTTTCTGCTCATACTGCCCCAAAACCTTGGAGATTAACCAGTAAACTAATAATATCTAATGAGTAATGAACTAATTTTAAATTTTATTTTTTATTAAAACATGAAGTGATTAAACTACGGCTGTGAAAGAAATTATCAGACATTAGTTTTCTTAATCAAATGTCAATGTCATTTTCCACATGTCTGATTTTAAAAGTACTGGGTTAGCCAAAAAGTTTATTTTTTTTCTGTAAGGTAATTCTAATAGTGCCTAATTGTCTTTAACTTCATTCAAAACAATTTTGTTAGACTGCATTGTGACATCTGTCATATCAGTGTGCATTAAAAGATGTCAAAATTGGTGAGTTTTTGTGTAGCCATTTTAATATTGATGATGAAAGAAAATAAGTGACATTTTTGGCACATTATGCTTTGTTATCTCAAGAAAGATAAAAATGCAACTGAAACACAAATGAAAACAGATTTGTACAGTGTCTGGAGAAGGTGCTGTCACCAATCGAATGTGTCAAAATTGGTTTGCGAAGTTTCATGCTGGAGATTTCTCGCTGGACAAGGCTCCACAGTCAGGTAGAGCAGTTGAAGTTGATAGCAATCAAATTGAGAAATTAATTGAGAACAATCAACATTATGCCACGTGGGAGATGGCTGACACACTCAAAATATCCAAATCAGCAAAGTTATTGGTGATAGTGAAAAATGTGTCTTTGATTTTATGGAAAAACCACATGGACTTTTTGGCCAACATGATCATTGTTTTTTCATCAACAGTTATCTGAAACATGCATTTCAGATGCTCATCAGTGCTTTTTACATCAGGATGTTTAAAATACATTCACTAAAAACCAGGCTGGCCCTGGCTGGTGTGGTTCAGTGGATTGAGTGCCCGCCTGTGGACTGAAAGGTTGCTGGTTTGTTTCCTGGCCAGGTCCCTGGTGGGGGCCTGTGAGAGGCAACCAACTGATGTTTCTCTTTCACATCAATATTTCTTTCCTTATCTTTCTCTCTCCTTTCCCCTCTTTCTAAAAATAAATCAATAAAATCTTTTTTTAAAAGCCTGGACTAAAGCATTTGAAGACTGAGAGGAATAACTAAAAACATCCCACTTATTAATTATTCCAGGTTAGAAAAACTTTACATATATCCCAACCTACATCATCAAAAATCAGCAAATACTATCTCCCCCCAGAGCTGCATTGAATTAATGAATAGTATTTATTCTTGAATGCATTCATTAAACAAGTATTTCCTACATGCCCATTTTATACAGTGAGGACAACAGGAGGACTGAAAATACAGTGAGGACAACAGGAGAGTCTCAGTGTTTAAAGATAAAATAAAGTGGGAGTAAGTAAAGTGTATAGCATATATACCATAGAATAACACCATAGTTGGAGAAAAGGCAAGATTTGGTGGGAGCCCATGAGAATAACAATGAGCTGAGTGATTAGGGGTAAGTAAACTAAACTGAAAACAAAAAACCTAGTGGGAGTTAATGAACTGGCTAGGAAGAAAAAATATATCAGGCTGAGAAAAATATGTGAAAAATGGGTAGATTATAAAAGAGTATGATCAATTTTTGAGAACTTCATTATGACTGCAACAGGGGCAGAGGATGGAGATGTTACCAAAGGCAAAATCACAAAGGACCGTGTGTCCTGGGGTGAGAAGCTTGAATCTTGAGGCAACTAAAAAGACACTGAGAGTTTGGAGGGGCAAACAAGTGAGATTAGATTTGCCTTTTGGAACACAGCACTGAATGTCATAAACATTTTTTGTAAAGATGTACTTTAAATACAAAGCCACAATCTCTTATTTGAAACTGATGTTACTTAATATGATTAGAATTCAGAATATGTTTAACTTCTATAAAAGTAACAAGGTAAATGCACTGAATATTACATAACACCCCAGAGAGATCTAAAGCAACATTCTAAAATTAAATCTATGAAGGTGTCTCCATTCAAACATATAAATTTTCACTTAAATAGGACTAATCAATTTAGATGAGATTTGCCACTAAATACACTAGGATGAAAGGTTTTGTCGTCAAACACTGTGATTACAGAACAGATGATGAGGAATCGTGGACATACACTAAAAAGGTTAGGGACACACAAAAAGGCTGTATAAGTTTGAAAAGCAAATCAAACAACTGAGTAACAATTACAATGCTGACATTAGAGTAATACAATGATTTACAGTGTCTAGGAAATACTCACAAACTGAATTGGATTCCTTGGCTGCCCTTCGTTTGTGTGTCACTTTTGAATAAATTTTGTTTTCCTACTTAACAAAAAGCAAATTGTTTTAGTACACATTAGATTTTTCTAGTATGGATTTACATTAGCCCTGGCTGGTGTGACTCAGTGGATGGAGCGCTGGCCAGTGAACCAAAGGGTAACCTGTTCAGTTCCCAGTCAGAGAACATTCCTGGGTTTCGGGCCAGGTCCCCAGTAGGGGGCATGCGAGAAGCAACCACACATTGATGTTTCTCTTCCTCTATTTCTCCCTCCCTTCCCCTCCCTCTAAAAATAAGTAAATAAAATCTTTTAAAATTTTTACATTACTTGAAGCAAGTTATACCATAGTTTTATGTAACTCACCCTCCTCAGCGTCCTGTCAAATTATTTTAACAGTGTAATTATAAAGCTTTAGTTAAAATTAAACTCAGATATTCATTAAAATATCACAATATAGCTTACAGAAAATTGGATTGTATTCTATGCTATAACCTAACTGAAGAAAACCACTGAGGTAGAAAATAGACTGTTTGAAGGGAAACAATTTTATCCAAGAGAACCAGTTAGAAATAACCATTCAGTAATCCCAGAGAATGATGATGTAATTCCAACAATGTCATTTGACCTCGACACACAGATGATTTCTGACCCACTGTAGCACAGGGTTAAAAAAAATGAACACATTGTTGATCTGAAAACAAAACAAAGAATTTGTTTGTTGATTGAAGATAGTTGGAATGTTTCTTGTAGGAAGAAATTTTTGTCCTCAATCTTAAAGAATTTATAGACAGTCTATGGATAAAAATGATGAGGTAGATACCATATTTTTCTATGTATAATGTGCACATTTTCCCACAAATTTTTGAAGGAAAAGTAAAGATGTGCATTATACATGGGTAGTACTAATTCCGTATCTATATAAATGTTTTTAATTCTATTATTTATGCTTATGCATTAAATGTGTAACTCTAGAAAGCAATAACAATCTCTGTATGCAAAATAATACCTGGAATACAATCATCAGTTTTATATATAAATTAAAAATTGAATTAAAAATTTAAGTGAAAGATATTTTTCTTGAAAGTTAGGGCCAAAAACATGGGTATGCATTATACATGGCAAAATATGGTAGCTAAGACTAAGAAAGAGACAAGAACAGAAGTATTAAGGTATGTCTAAATAAAGGTTGCAAGATAAGGGAGGGAGTGAAATTATCATGAACAGTAAGTCACATTATGTTTATGATTGTACAACCACTATGCTGTACACTGAAACTAATACGAAATGCCACCTGTAATTTTTTTAAATTTATTTATTTTTCTTTAGAGGGGAAGGGAAGGAGAAAGGGAGAGAAATATCAATGTATGGTTGCCCTTTGCCCATCCCCTACTGGGAATTGGCCTGCAGGGAACCGGCTTGCAACCCAGGCATGGGCCCTGACTGGGAATCAAACCTCGATTGTCTGGTTCACAGGCCCGAGCTCAATCCACTGAGCTACACCAGCCTGCCTCACCTGTAATTTTAAAAAAGTGGACTTCCGCCAAGATGGAGGTATAGGTGGATGTGCCGTGCCTTCTCACACAACCAAGTTTAGGGACAACTAAATATTAGCATCAGAAAACATAACCAGAACACTGAAAACTGAACTTTTCGGAAGTCCGCTAACAACAAATTCTTCAGCCCGACCGGTAAAGGGCGAAACCGGCATCTGGTGAGGAGCTGCAAGGGAGGGCTCGGTGGGACCCGGGCGCGGAATCCAGACACGCGAATCCAGGCGCACGGGTTCCAAACGCAGGATTGGACCTAGTGAGCGACCGAACAACCCACCAGGTGAGCGACTGCAGAGGAGACAGTGGGGAGGCGGTGCAGCGTGTAGACTGCGGTTGCCTAATTGCGCGCGAGCGAGGGAGTGGGCGGTTGGACCGGCCGCTGCGGCGATAGAGGGCGCCGCCATTTCCCCGCTCTGACCACGCCCCCACATACAGCGTCACAACCCAGCGACCTGGGAGTCCAAGGCGCCGCTTATCACATTTAAAGGGTCAGAACAGACCAAAAATGTCACAGGAAGACCTCAAAGCCCCAGAGATAAATCTAAGCGACGAAGAAATAGCAAAACTCTCAGACGCACAGTTTAAAACACTGGTCATCAGCTTCCTCACAGATCTGGTTGATTATAGCCACAAATTAGAGAAACATATGAAGGCTAAATTAAGGGAAATGAATGGAATTCCACAGGAAACCCATAGAGATGAAAAGGAAACTGGGACTCAAATCAATGGAGTGGACCAGAAGAAAGCAAATAATGGCCAAACAGAAAAGAGTCAAGGAGCAAGAATTCAAAGAAATAAGGAGAGTCTTAGGAACCTCCAGGACATCTTTAAACGGTCCAATATCCGAATTATAGGGGTACCAGAAGGGGGAAAGACACAACCACCAGTGGAAAAATTATTTGAACAAATAATAAAAGAAAATTTCCCCAATCTGGCAAAGGAAATAGACTTCCAAGAAATCCAAGAAGCCCAGAGAGTACCAAAAAAGTTGGACCCAAGAAGAAACACACCAAGGCATATCATAATTACATTAGCCAAGATTAAAATGAAGGAGAGAATCCTAGAAGCAGCAAGAGCTAAGGGGACAATCACCTACAAAGGAGTCCCCATCAGACTGTCAGCAGATTTCTCAAAAGAGACCTTACAGGCAAGAAGGGGCTGGAAAGAAATATTCCAAGTCATGAAATCTAAAGACCTACAACCAAGATTGCTCTATCCAGCAAAACTTTCATTTAGAATGGAAGGACAGATAAGGTGCTTCTCAGATAAGACCAAATTCAAGGAGTTCATCATCACCAAGCCCTTATTATATTAAATGTTAAAGGGACTTATCTAAGAAAAAGAAGTTAAAGAAACATGAACAGTGAAAGAACAACAAGCTCACAGTTATTAACAACCACACCTAAAACGAAAGCAAACTAAAAGAACAGCTAGATCAGGAGTGGAAATATAGAAATGAAGATCTCAAGGAGGGTTAGCAACAGGGGAGTGGGAGGAGGAGATGGGGGGAGAAGGTACAGAAAATAAGTAGCATAGACAGTAGATAGAAAATAGATGGGGGGGCAAGAATAGCATGGGAAATATAGAACCTAAAGGACTTGAGACACATGGACATAAACTAAAGGGGGGTAATGGTGGGGATGGGGGGGCAGGGTGGAGGGGAATGAAGGGGGGAATAGAACAACTGTAACAGCATAATCAATTTTAAAAAATAAATAATTAAAAAATAAAAATTAAAAAATTAAAAAAAAATAAATAAATAAAAAAGTGAAAAAATACTATGGAAAATGAAACAAAAATTATTTTACTCTGTAGGTAATAGGGGTAGTGTACCTGGCTACACTATAAAGACTAGTTCAAAATCAAGGGGTTAAACCCCAAATATATATATTTATAAAAATGAACATACAACATATAATATTCTCATTCCTAAGTTATCTGGCTAATGCACTCCCACTTTGAACCTTCAGGAACCTTTGATCCTGAAAATACCAGGATCTCCAAGGTAAAGGTGAAAATTATTCACACAATAAGCACCAATCTATTTTTCTGCTTATTTATTTAAAAGTTATTAAATAATTTTCAAGTAAAGAAACATTTACAGTCATCATTAGTTATTACAGCATTTTATGCTTGAAATGATACATACTTTTTAAAATTCCAATTAAGGACAAAATTACAAAATATAGATCACATGAGAATATTTCACTACAAGATGCATACAGTATACCTAACTGTATTTCAAAATGAATGTCTCAGTCAGTTTGGGCTGCTAGAATAAATTACTATAGACTGGATGGCTTATGAAAACAAATACTTTTTTCTCATACTCTGGAAGTCTGGGATCGGGCTGTCGGACGGCTCAGATTTTGGGTGAGAGTCATTTTCCTGGTTTACACACAGCCGTCTTTTTGCGCTGTGCTCTCGTGGCCGTACAAGAGCTAGCTAGCTTTCTGGCCTCTTCTTATAAGGGCACTGATTCCATATATGAAGGGTCCACACTCACAACCTAATTATTTTCCAAAATCTCCATCTACAAATACTGTCGCACTAGGATTATGATTTCCACATATTAATTTTGGAAAGACACAAATATTCAATCTATTGCAGTAAATATTCCAGTTATAGCCCTAAATCCTGATGACCTACAAGTTTGTAGTGCTTACACTGATTATATATGATGATAAATTATCTAATTTTATGATTATTCATCACTAATCAGTACACTGATATCAGAATTGACATTGAAAAAAGGGAATTCAGGTGCGTAAACTTCAAAGAGCTAAAGCCAACACCAAGGCAAA
Organism: Artibeus jamaicensis; assembly: GCF_021234435.1. NCBI lineage: Eukaryota > Metazoa > Chordata > Mammalia > Chiroptera > Phyllostomidae > Artibeus > Artibeus jamaicensis. The sequence goes on along the minus strand of NW_026522030.1, from coordinate 34,262,551 downwards.
AAAAAAAATCAGAATTTAGATAAATATCAAGAGCAAATCCAAATCTAGAACATCACCAGCTGAGTCATTTGATAGAATAAGAAAATTATTGTATGACTTTTAGCTTAAATGTCTTCATTTCTCAGTTATACAATGATTCAAGGTTGTGTTTGTGTATCTATAGGAAGATATAGGTATATCTGTAGTATTTGTGTGCTTGTATATGTGTGAATATGTATGTGAGTATGTATGTAGGTTTGTTCTATTTGCCCCTCAGGAAAAAATAAAACATTTAATTTTGGTGCTTCCTTTTATAGCATTAATTGTGATTTGTGTTCTTGGTGAAATCAGTTTACAACTTCTTCAGAGAACAGAATCACGTTTTTACAGTATTTTAAAGGTGAATACCTTGTTCTTATGAATAAAAGTTTCTTGTATTTATCAAACATGAATTTCACCACCATCATCACCCCTCTTTACTTCCGAAATAAGTTTCAAGTCAGGAACATATCTGAGGGAGGTAGTTCTGTGAAGGATATATTCACAGAAAAAATGCCCTTTCAGTGAACATGACTGATGCGTGACTGTTCCTTGTAGAACAGTGGACAGTGGTTCTGAAACCCCATAGGTAAAGCTTTCAGATGTTAACCGCTCACAACTACTTTAGGCAACAACAGACTCTGGGTCACCTGACCTCAGGCCAAAAGAGCACTCAAGGCTCCTGCGGATGCTGCTTGTGTGGGGGAGGGAGAGGGGGTGTTGTTTTCCTACGATGTCTTCCAAGCTGCTTAAAAATAAAAGTGAGTTATTTGTCTCCCTTTATGAAGAATTAATATTTCATGTCTGAGGAGATGAAATCCACCTGAGATAGTTGTAAGTATAATTGCCAAAATGAATTATAGGCAATTAGTTTGAAACATAAAATGGGGTCCCTACCTACCTTCCCATTCTGTTTTGAAGCAGTTAAGATTTCAAGGTCCTCATGCCCTAGGGGAAATGTTTAACACAGTAAGTGGCCAGCACTAGCTGTATTTATTTTTTACAGCATCTCATCTCACTGATATTCAACCACACCAGTGGTTTGCAATGCCTGACCTAAGGAAGAATGTCTCTTCCAAGAATATTGATGGCTGTTATTTTTGGAAAAGACATTATATTAACTAATTATTTGGCATCATACACATCATTTTGCTTATAATTTTGACTGCGATGACTAGTGGGTAACAAAGAAGAGAAAAAAATTAAAATAATACTGAACCATTATACTCATTTTGTTCCTGACATTTTTTCTAAGCCAAATTAAAATTATTTTATTTCTAAAAGCAGTCTATGTATAACAAAATTCAATGTACGTATTGATATGATAGAAGGCCATGACTGATGAAAACATTTTGAAGAAATGTGGTTCCAGTAACTGAATATTTAATAGACTTAGACACTCCTCCCCTCAGTCCCACCTGCAGGTGCTCTGCTCTCACGGGGCCTCCCCAGCTCCGTGACTGTGTCACACTGGACATGGCAGGAAGTCAAGGTCTAAGGTCTACATTTGCAGAAAGGAGCTAGAACCGTACTCACATATCCACCGAGCCCTAAAATAGCATGGTGGGGAAATAGAGGATGAGCACCTGTGTCTGATGAGACTGTAAAAGAAGTATGTTAATTCAGAAAAAGATTGTAAGCTTAGTAGACACAAGTCTACTTGTGAAACTCTGACTGGCTGGAGCTTTGTGATGCTGTGTGTTGATTCTAGTCATTGGTCATTCCAGGCAAGAGGTAGGAGACTCATAAATGCTGCACTTGCAGTGTTGCTGAGCCAACTGTGAATAAGGAAGTTGTATACACATGCATAATAAAATATTATTCAGCCTTTAGAATAAAATCTTGTCATTTGTCACAACATGGATGAACCTGGAGGACATTATGCTTGTGAAATAATAAGATAGACAAAGGCAAATACTGCCTGGTATCATAACACTTATATGTGGGCTTTTTAAAAAAATGTTTTTTTAACTCACAGAGAGCAGGAAAATGGTTGCAGGGGCTGGTGAGTAGGGAAAAGGGGGAGTCTGGTAAAGTGTCCAAAATTTCTATTATAAGATAATCAAGTCTGAGGATCTAATTATAACATGGTGACTACTGTTGATAACACTATTGTATAACTGAAATTTGCAAATAGATAAGAACTTACATGTTCTCACAAATAAAAAGGTAAGGGATGCTAAGTTGATGAGGGGAATCCTTTCATACTGTATTATTTTTTTTAATCTTCAGCTGAGGACTTTTCATTGCTTTTAGAGAGAGAGGTTGGGGGAGAGGAAGAAAGAGACAGGAACTTTGATGTGAGAAAGAAACATCAATGGTTGCCTCTCACATCTGTCCAGACTAGGGATCGTATGAGCTAAGACGAGGGATCAAACCTGCAAACTTTTGGTTATGGGACACACTCTAACCAACTGAGCCGTATTAGCCAGGGCCATAGTGCGTTTTATCAAATTATCATGCTGTACATTTCAAATATCTTACTATTTTATTCATCAGTTTTATCTTTATAAAGCTGAAAAATACAGGAAGGGGAAAATAGGTCTACAGTTGTTTATATTGAAAAACACATACAAGTTATGATTATTCCAATAGCTTTATTAACTCAAAAGAATGTCACTCACAACTGCAAAGCTACTTTTGCCCACCTCTGTACATAATGGGTGACAATACATGTACATAGAGACAGAGACACTAATCAAAGAACAGTTCAGGTTAGAGTTATCCTTCAGGGCATAAGTGCTAATTGCCTGTAATTTAAAGAAGGGCTGAATTAAATTATACATTTGCATTTTATGTTGAGAGGTACTTGCAGGCATAATTGTGCAGAAAGTCAATGTTTTCTAGAATAATATATTGATAGCACAAGACTATACTCTTAACCTATATTGTAATCCTGAATAATTAAGGGGAAGGATTTTTATATATTGCCATTAAGTTTCAAGGTAGTATTAATTAACTTTTCAAGAGTAAGGACACATGGACAAAACCGAAGGTGGGTAGGATCAAGGGTGAAAAGTGGGTATGGCTGGTGTGGGGGGAGTGGAGGGGGTAAAATGGAGAGAACTGTACTTGAACAATAATAAAAAAGGTTAAAAAAGAATAATATACATAATATCTCACATATAATTCCAGAAAAATAAAACCCCTAGATACCAGAAATCTATTAAATTTAATAGAAGATTTTTTGACTATTTCTTATTGGTATCTGTTTACATTTACCAGGGTAAATGTAGAAACAAAAGGTATTCTTTGTTTTAAGTGCTAGGTAATACATTTCTTTTTTACAGTTTGAAAAAACTTTTTCAGTAGCATGCATCTGTCAAACACACAAGCACATCTTTATATTACCATTTTCCTAAAACTACCTTCTTGCTTTCTTTTGCCACTCCCTTTCATTTTTCTTGTAACTTTTTACCTTCTCTCTCTTTATATCTCCACTAACGTTGCCGTGCTTCTGTTCTCACCTATTTTTGGCCTCCACCTATTTTAGCCTCATTCTCCTTTCTAAAGCTACATCCTTCTGTTATTTTTCTGCTAGGTTTCTTTTACCTTCCTCTGTATCTTTTGTTGGAGCATGCCTCAACTTTACCTCTTTGTGAAAGAAGCAGAGCCAAGTGAAAATAATGAGGAGTGAGAAAGAGCTTTTAAGCTCATTAAGAGATCCTGAGATTTCTGATGGTGCAGAATATATACGTTCCGTAATGAAGATTTTGCTTCAATGAATTATTACATTTTGATTATAAATCTGGAAATGAATGAAAAGTCTCAGAAAAGCTATAATTAGGGAACAAACAAGTCAGCTGCCTAGACCAGAATTCTTTGAATATAACATTCAAGTTATTTTGAATTGTACATTTAAATAATTTTGACAGCCACTTTTTTGCTAAAAATACTACACGAAGCCACAAGTGAAAAAGAAAATGATTCTCTTACTAATTTCACCAACTTCCTATAATACCCCTGCCGAATTTTGTTTTATGCTTTTCTTCACCAGCTTTCAGTATGCTGCAATTCTCTGCAATTAATCATTCATTTCTAAGCAATAATTTTGCATTAAAATTTGATTAGATCACTTTAAAATTTTTATATGATGATGGTAAGAATTCAAGATGAATTCTAAAGAATTATGAAGCGATTAAGAAGTGTGAATTCATAGTTACAAAGTAGTCTCAGGGATGTGGAGTGCAGCCTGGAGAGTGTGGTTAACAATATTGTAATAACCACGTATGGTGCCAGGTGGGTACTTGAAATATTGGGGGGAGCACTGTGCAAATTACATGATTGAGTGGCTGCTATGCCATATATCTGAAACTAACACAAAACAGTATTGAATATAAACTGTTATTGAAAAGTATAATTTAAAAAAGATGAATTCTAAGGGAAAATGGGTTTTGATGTGTTTTAGCTTTCTAAATGCAATGCAATTTATAAAAACTCAGTATTTAGAAAGCATCAATTCAAAAAATACCAGTCAGAATACCTATTATTTCTACTCACTTTTCATAAATTTTAAAAACACCTATTTTGATATTCATTGAAAGCAAAAATATTGCAAGATGAAAGTGTTCACATTTCAAAGTATTTGGAGTGAAGTTTAATATCACGATATATTTTTTCCATAGTAATAGGAAGTGAACAAGTAAACATTTTATTTGCTTTAATTCATTTTAAAGAATAAGACAGATATAAAGTAGTAAAATGGATTCTATTTACACAGTGCAGTAACATCTTTATTATCTATTGGTAAATAGTGTTGATGCCTAAACTTGCATCATCTGAAATGAAACTTTCTAATTAGAAATTTACATATCAATTCCTCAGTATGTAAATATGCTATTGAATATGAGAAAAGGTATAAAAATATAAAGGTTGAAATTTGTGACTTAATATTATTCAGCCCCTAGTATACCACTATATGTTTATTCCATAGTATTAAAAACATTGTGCTATTTTGAGACATAAAATATTTTCAGGAGCCAGAATAATATAACTTATTGCCATACATGGATTTAATGTGGTCACAACAATCTTTATTCATTGGACCCAAAATCTGAAACTAATTATTTGGGAAATTCATAAATGTAGGTATTTATTTTATCATTTACTGAAGTGAAGAAAAAAAAGTAAAACTAGAAAGTTCAAAACACATTTCCAAACAGGACACAGAGCAATGTTTTCTTCATAAATCCTTATATTTAACATATATTTTTAGAGGCAGTATTAATAAAAGCCTAATTAATAAAAGTATTTTGAACCAATTTGCAACTATTTTTCTTCAGTTGATACTATTTTATTAAGTCTAAATTCTAGAAAAAATGTGCCTCCACTACACACACATACACGCAATATTTGTGACTTGAGGTTTTACATAAAAATACCTTTTGATTGGCTTTCAAGCAGATTAGTCCCAATGCTATTAATACATTTGTGGGGAATGTATCCACAATCTGAAGAATAAATGGGCAACATCCATCCAGTGAAATGTGTGTATCATCCGTTAGTATCCAAATCATCGGTGTGTCATCCTAGTTCTACAACACTATGATCAGTCCTTTAAAATTCAAGAAAAAAACACAAGTAATTCACTGTTCCAGAAAAAAGAGTTGTAAGGAATTCACCTGTCTACTATCTGTCACCATTCATCTAGGTAGGCCCCCCGGACCTTGAGACTCATTCTCTGGGAATGGGCTGTGAGAACTTCTCACGGCAACACCAGCAGCAACAAAACAATGTCCCAAACTGAGACCTTGAAGAATGACCTTTTAAAAAAATACAGAGTTAATAGGCCTTCATTTTCACCATAAAAAAAAAACTCCTAAAAATAAGCAAAAAGAAAATGTGGTAGAAGTTCTTGAAATGATGGTGTGACGATTTTTAGTCATGCTTTCTACATAAAATTGTAAAATAAGTACTGAACAATAATTTTAAAAAAACTTATTTGGAAGCAATAGAAAACACTAAAGGAAGCCATAAAGCAAAGTAGAGTTTACTCTAAAAAAATTCCTAATCCATTATGATAAAAACTAAAAAGTGTTGATTTGTTTCCTAAGGGGAACACTTCAGTCCACCCTGTTCTGAAGGTGTAGGCCTGCAATCTCACTAGCTTTCGATGGCAAGTATTAGAATACTCGGAAGCAACGGTGTAGCTAAACATATAAAAAGGGCATGACGGAAGTAAGATAAAAATAAAAATGCAATTCAAATTCTGAGTTATTTTTCCCAACCACTGACCAATTGCTAAACATCATAGATTCCAGAGGGACCACAAAAAAGTAAATAAATAAATCAGTCAGAGACGTGTTCATCTGAGATTGAGAGAGTAGTAAGTGCCCTTGTAAGACTGAACTGTTCCTGGTAAAAGGTGTAAGTTTGCTGTGTTTTGACTTAGTGTCTCCCCACGACCGCACAAAGCTCAGTCAGCAGGGAACTGCTTGAGGTCCCAGAGACCAAAATTCAGAGATATCAGAGTACCTGGAAATTCGGGCACTAGAAGTAAAAGAATTAGAGAGGGTGAACCCCTAATATTTGAAATGCAATGTCTTTTTTCTACTATATTTCACCTATCTTGTCAAATTATACATGTTTTTAGTAAGAGAATATAGCCAGATATTGTTGCTGTTATATTTTAACCATTGGAGTAGTCTCTCCCGCCCTGGCTGGTGTAGCTCAGTGGATTCAGCACAGGCCTTTGAACCAGAGGATTGCAGTTTGATTCCCAGTCAGGGCATATGCCTGGGTTGCAGGCCAGTTCCCAGCAGGGGGTGCACGAGAGGCAACCATACATTGATATTTCTCTTTCTCCTTTCCTTCCCCTCTAAAGATAAATAAATAAATAATTTTAAAAAATAAAGCATAGTCTCTCATTTAATTGATAATTTTAATCCTTTAGAATTTTGTGATTACTAATATACTTAATTTTATTCTTATCCTTTTTTGGAGTTTGATCATTATGATTCATTTATTTGGTTATTTTCTTTCTTTCTTGCCTTCTATTTATTCTACAAAGTTATTTTTTCTCTTTTCTTTATCTGTTATTTTGGAGATAACATAATATTTCTATATATGTCATTATCTCCCTTAAAGATCTTAACAAAATATTTTATATATGAAATCTAAAAAAACTTAATTTCTTTATATCCTTCAAAACAAAACCTAATAACCTTCTATATACATATTACTGTTGTTTATAATGTTAGTTTCATCTTTATATCTACTTCAAAGTGTTTATTACTATTATTATCAGGTTGGCCAAAAAATTTGTTTAGTTTTTTTTCTGTAAAATAAAAAACAAGTTTTTTATTCTTGCCTATAACTTTATTGATATGGATATTTTGAGTATGTTTGTAACAGTGTGAAGCCAAGAGGGGGGCCCCAAAAAGGGATTTGGAATGGGGTCCAGAACTCAAGGTGTCTAGGAAATATTAGAAAGACATATAAGATGTCCTCACCCCTCCCCCCGCAACAGGTGTGAGTTGGGGGAAGGGACAAATGGAGCAGGGCCATTGAGAGCGGTTTTGTACAACAACAGCTTTGCAGCTAACCTCTGGCATGGTCATTTAACATATCTATAACCTTTAACTGCTTTCATAGATGTGTTAAATAGCTGTGGCCATACTCTGAGCCAGGGGAATGGAAAGAGACTTCCCCCACCAAGATGTAACTGGGGGCAATTCCCCCTGGATACAGCACCTGTGTGAGAGCTTGGAGATGATTGGCTCCACGTCATGGGGCCACACCTGCCCAGACCCACTATGGCAGTCCAGTAAAGCTGGAATGATAGAGTGCTAGCAAGTGTAGCCGATTGCGGGAGGAGTTGGAAATGGGACTACGGGGAAAGAATGGCGTAGGAATTTAAATCCAGATGTGGCTGCCTTGTGAGAGAGAGCCACGCTCTTCTGCCAGAGTGGGGACCCCCGCAGCTTGAGTAGAGAAAATCACCATGTGGCTTTAGCAGAGAACCACCACTCGGCTTTGGCAGAGTAGAGACCCCCTCCTCCCCACAGCTTTGGTGAAGAGAAAAGGACCACGTGGTTTTAGCCAGAGTGGGAACTCCTGCAGCTTTGGTAGAAGAAGACCATGTGGCTTTGGGGTGCTCCCATTGGCCATGTAGCCTGGGAAGCAGGAGAGACTTTGCCTGGAAGAAGGGTGAAAGAACTCTTGCCAATAGGCCATGAGAAGATGCCACATGGCTTTGGATTAATTAGAGATCCTGCCTGGATGGCGACACAGCTGATGGTGCCGGCAACCTGAATCACGGATGCCCACTTCTTTTCCTGAGTTACAGTACCCCACATTAAGTCAGGGGGAGAAGGAAGCAGTGTGGGCATCTATGGGTATCCAAAAGGACTTTGCTATTTTAATGAAGACATTAGCTCACTACTTTAAGCCTGTATAGCTTTAAATAAACATGTCTTTTCCTTTTCACAAATCCCTGGCATTGAGAGATGTCTCTCCTAAGGCAGTGGATAATCAAACCTAATGGGGGTCCTTTTGGTAATAGTATATTGTACTCCCTTGGCCCTGTGTGTTACAGTTTGGGGCATCCCTGGGTGGGCCAATAATTGCTCCCCCCGTCTGTTCTGTAACATGTTGGCTATCTCCCACATAGTTTAATGTGGATTGTTCTCAATGTCTCAATTTGATTGTTATCAACTTCAACTTGTCTACCTGACCATGGAGCACCATCCAGAGAGAAATCTCCAGCATTGAACTTCGCAAAACACTTTTAATACATATGACCAGTCACAACACCTTCTCCATAAACTGTACAATTTTTTTTGCTTTTCAGTTGTGGTTTTACCTTTCTTGAAATAATAAAGCATGATATGCCAAAAATGCTGCATATTTTCTTCCATCTTCAATATTAAAATGGCTACACAAAAATTCACCAATTGTGATAATTTTTTAAATGCACACTGATATGACAGATGTCACAATACAATTTAACAACATTGTTTCAAATGAAGTTAAAGACAACAAAGCACTACTAAAGCCATTGTATGGGGAAAAAATGAACTTTTGGGCCAACCCGATACTTTATCATAATTATTTTATATCGTAAGTACTTTACTTTGTCCATAAGTTAGCCATTCCTTCTTGCATACTGATCCTTCCTTTTGAGTTTAATTTACTTCTTCCTAAGACACAACACTTTTATTTCCCCTGTGAAGATCTTTCAATGGTACATTTTCTTGGTCTTCAATGAAAATATATTCAATGTGTCTCCACTTGAGGTAGATTATTTGTAAATGGGTGCACAGTTTTATTTAATAACATTTCTCTCAGCACCATAAAGAAAATCTATTGTCATCTGATCCCTATTTTTACCTTTAAGGAGACTATTTTCAGGTTAATTATTCTTCCATTCTAATTATATCTATGTTTTCTAGTATCTTTTCAGAATTTGTCTTTGGAGTTCTATAATTTCACTACTGTGTGTCTAGGTATAAAATGATTTTCTTTTTCCTTCCCTCAATTAATTCTACCTCCTGATGGTTAGAACCTTTCATACGGTCTGATAAAGTTTCAGCCATTATCTCTGAACATATATTCTCTATTTTTTCTGATTATTATTCCTATTAGGTATATATTAGACTGCCATGGTTTAGTTTTTTGCATAATCTCCATTTTACAATTTTCATGTCTTTGTTTCTGTGCTCATTTTGGGTAAATTCCCCAGATCAGTATTCCTATTTATTCATTCTCTCTTCATCTGCATCTAAACTTCCATGTGATACTTTTATTGTATTGTTAATAACATTTACTATAATTTTCAGTTTTAAAATTATATTTAAATTCTCCCAACATGCCAGTGTTTTTTCTCATATTGTGTTACTTTCTTTGCTATTCAATTTCAATTATCATTTTAGAAATATTTGTTTTATAACTTTTTCTTTTAGTATATTCTTACTGTCCAGAGCTCTCCAAATTATAGTTTTTCACTGCCCCATCTGGCTCTGGTGGACTATAGTTTGTGTACTTTTCAACTTGGGTAATATGAGCTATAATATGTATCCTGTGGGCTGTGGGCTGTGGGTTGTGGGAGTATCTCCCCAAAGGAATTTTGTATATTCTCTGACAGAATGTGAATGAAGCACAATGCTGAGACCAATTTTTTTCCAGTTTTGATATTGTCTGAACCATACAAGTAGTGATACAAAATGTGGGCCCCATACAAATAGAAAAATCAAAAATCTAATAGAGGTTTAGAATTTTTAGGAAACACTTTGATATTTTTCATCTCAAGTTAAGAGAATCAAGCTTCATTGCCTTCTCTCTGTGCCAGTAGGTTGAATTCCTCTTACTCACTCTTAATTTGAGAATATAGCTTTTTAAATTCCCTGGCTTTATGCTAATACATAAGTTTTCCACTAATAAATCTGACTCTCACAGACCCTCAGCCTCCTTCCCTGCACAAGAGTAGGAATTAAACAGAGCTCTTGGATTATCACAGAAATAAAATACCTCTATTGTCCTTTTTAGGACAGCTACAGTATTATTTAACATGTTTATGCTTATAATGTTTAGTCTCTATTTCCTTCCCCTGAGTTTTTCTCTTTATTTTTTGCAAAGATGGATGTTGTTACATATTTTAAAAATTTCTTCTAATTTTTACCCAGAATTTTTAGGTATTTTTAATGAGAAAAAACTTAGACAATTTATTATACCACGTTGCCAAAACAGGATGTAAAGGGGGTGGTTTCTACAACTCAAATGGGGGTGTCACTCTCTTACCTAAAATCTTCAACAACATTACATTGCTATTGCCATGAAATCCAACTTCCTTAATACAAGACATATTAGGAGTCCTGCTTTTCAAGTCTAAACCTTTGCTAGGGTCTTATTCACATCAACATTCACACACATGAAGTTTCTTTCAGACCCTGGGATGTTGTGTTGCTTCCTCAGTGACTCTGTCCTTTCCTCCTCCCATAGCCCTCCTCCCCCTTCTCACCCCTACACACATGCGCATACATACATTTAGCTTCCATTCTTATTGCCTCATATTGACAATTTATAATAATTTCATAATAGGTGGTTAACCCCTACCAAGTGTTCCTCAACATTCTATATATCTCATATCATATTACATATTGTCATGCTTATTAAATTACCTATTTCCCAAATGTATCTCCCAGCTCCAATCACTTACTCGATGGATATTTACTAAGCATCTACTATATACTGGCTCTTGTTTTCATGGGGACAGTGGCTAACAAATCAAAGACAAATCCCTACTGTTCCTACTGTGAAAATAGTAGTCCTGTATACTGTGTGTACCCATGTAAGCCCCTATTACCTGGCCTGGTAACAGGAATACATCAGGAATTCAGTAACACCTTTTGAGTAAATAACTCCTATCCAAGTGTTCAGTCAAGATATGGAATTTGAAATTTGACCTCCATGCCATTACTTTCTGCTGACTTAATGAGGTTATATCATAAAAATAAAATAAAATATGGAAAAGCACAAGAACATTCTGTGATCATGTCTAATATATAAACTGCTTCTATGTTTATTCTCTCCATTAAGGTCAAAGAGTTCGTCATCTTCAGGACAAGGGACCTTGATGGTGTTAATCTTATACAACTAAGAGAGGAAAAAAATACATCATCAAAAATTGCTATATAAAATTCTAAATATCCAGATGTTCATTTTCAATTGTTTTCTTCATTTTCATTCCATTTTGTTGGTTCTTCCTCAAGTATTTTTCACAGGTATTAACAATTTTTCCTCTGCTATCTTATCTCTACTTCCAATAGCCTTTGTTATTGTTTATATTTACCTTAGGTGGATATTAGTTTTATTGGCATATTGTTTATGTAAACTGTTATTTACATATCGATCATATTCATGTAAGTGAACATAATCAAATTACAGATTACCACTCATTTTATTTTGTTTTTTTTTTTACCCTTACTTCACTAGCCAAATTTGGTGACTATTTTCTTTTCAGAGGGTCTGAGATCATTTCTCCAATAAGAGTCTACATAGTGAGCTCTGCTTAGGCCCTTTAAAGTTTAATTTTCTTGCACTTCTTTGAGTAAGAATGCAGTTAGTTTTTCTCATTTTTTTCTAGACACCAACAACTCGAAAAGAGAAAACAATTATTTGCCTGAATAAAAGTTTCTTTATTCACATGTAGACTATTTTCTTTCTTCCCTCAGTGCAGCATGTGATTTCTTTATGTTTACCAAAACTGATGTAACTACTCTCTATCGTTTTATATCCTCCTGGCTATCTTAGATATTATGTCCTGTGTTGCTTTTTTTTATCATGCCTTGCAGCAATATTTCTTTAAAATTCTTACAATTACTGTCTGTGGCATTGGTGACCTCCAGTTTATAATATTCTCTCTATTCACTTTTTAAAATGTCATTGTTAACCTCTGTTTCACTGTGGTGACCATTTCCCCTTTCTCCCATGCTTTTGAAAACAATAGTTAGAGCGTGCCCGGTCAGACCTCAGAAGTCTTGGAAAATGAGCCGTGGACCTGGGGTGGAGCTGCGGTGGAGCTACTAGAACCTGAGCTCTCTTGTTTTGTGGTGACCAGACCACAGGGGTCAGACAGAAGTTTTTAAACCTTGATGCCTGCTCTTAAGTCGTTCACTTTTAAATTTCTTGGAATTTTTTAGGGTTTTTTCTTGCTTTTAAGGTAGTTATACAAATAGCTTACTTAGTATCTATAATTTTTTCTTCTAAAAATCTCTATGTTTATCCTGTAAGTCTATACCCATTACTTATTATTTTTTTTGAAAAACTCTGAATTAAGTTGGTGATACTTGAATGTGTTCTTGACATTTCCTTCCTCCATTATCATCCCTAAATTGTCTAAATAAAATGATCAAATTGTCTGTATTTTACTATTATTCCTTTTCCATCTTATTTCTCTTCTATTTTATCTAAGTACTCTATTCGTGCTTTTGCAACTGGGAATGTTTAATTTAGCCTTTAAATCTTTCAAATTTACTTCTCTCAAGAGCATTTATATCATTACATCATTATGGCTGATCCCTCATGCTTCTTTGACATCATGTAAAAGGGCAGGCTCTGTCAAATCATTGACAATTCCTACTATAGATTCCGTTCATTTCTGTTCTGACAGGGATTACTCATAGTCCAACATAGCTGTCAAATTACCCACTTTGGGGTGATTCTTTTCATATAACATCATAAAATCACCAGAAAAAGACATAAAGTTAATCTTTATTTGTACTTTTTTAAAGTTTTGCTAAAGTATTTCTATCCCTTCTGGTTATTCAAAACTGTTAGCATGTGTATGTAAATAAGTGATTTGTATATCTCCATTTCCATATGCCAACTTAATATTTAGTTTCAAAGATAGATTTTAGATATATTTTTATTCATTTGCATTTTTTCATAAATGCTGAAATCCCTTTCCAATATTACCCTTCACGTTTGTGCAAGATATTAAATGCTTTTATTTTTATATTTTGTGGGGGTTCTTTGATATTGTTATATGTTTCATTTTTAAATCTTTTCAAAGTCTTGTGGATGAACTCACACATTCCAACATACTCTGAATGTTTCACGCACTCATCTTTCATGGTTCTTGTATTTTATCTCAGGAATTGTAGCATCGTAGTGGGAAGAATAAGAACCAACCACGTAAGTCATTCTGAAGTGGACATTTAAGGGAGCCCAACAGGAGTATCTGCTCCCAGGCCTGTGACCCCGACATGACAGCCTGGCAGTGTCCGTGATCAAACTGTATGGCCCAGCAAAATGTCAAACATATTCATGCCTCGGACAACTGAATCCACCAGGAAGCATTAAAAACATAATTTAAAATTGTGGATCAATGAATAAATACAAAATTAAACAAAGATTTGTTGAGTGTTTATGAATGTGTAAGGTACTCAGGAAATAAATGAATATGTCGGTTCTTTATACAATAGATTCCTTAAAGAGTGAGATATCATAATATAATTTATTATATTTAATCTAATATCTTCACACCCAGAACACTACTCTTGGTGATACATTATATGTACATTATTTCTTAAATCTTCTAGTGGAATGTCTTATTCCCAGATACTTATCATAACCTCTTCTGACCATAACTGGAAAAATCCTGGCAGTAATGTAAGCTCATTCCCTCTTGTCTCAGGTGTCTCTCTAGTTTATTACACTCATTTAAAGCCCAATATATTTGTTCCTGGTACTGTAAACTCACAGAAGCGTCTTTAGTAACCAGACCATTCCTGGATAAAATTCACAGACCATTTAGCCTATAAAGTGGAATTATCTCCAAGTAGTTCAAACAGTTTTGGTTTGTTATCTCTTATGCAATCACCAAATAATGTCAGTATTTCTACTGACCTGAAACTCAGCTAGGGACTTCTAGCTTTTAATATTTTAATGAACTCTAGAATATCTCTTCGACTTGTCTCTCCTCCTGAATCAGGAATCCTACAACATAATGTCATCTTGGGCAATTGTTTATCCAATAAAAAAATTGAATTTCTTCTTATAAATAATGCCGTTCTTTTTGCCTTTCTTTTGTCTTCCTACAGTTGTTATGAGATATTCAAGAATTTAATAAGAAAAACATATTTTCTTGATTATTCTCCTAGTTTTTCTCATATTCCCCTCTTTTATCCAATCCCATTGTAATGGCACTCCTTTTCTTTCTCTCCTCCTCCTCCTGCTTTTCCATTCCCTCCTTTTCTTCTTCATTCTCCTTCTCTTCCCTACTCTAGTTCCCATTTGCTGCATCTGCCTTGAGCTTCAAATGGCTCCTATGACTGAATCCAGGCTCTGATTATCTAAGATGTACTTTCTCTCTTTGTACTTCCAAATTTTATTCCTCTTACATGTGCATTGCTCCTGGTTCCCTCTCCTATTCTTTCTTTGCCTGTGTGTTGGAAGTAACAGTGCATATCCTGCTGAAGCTGACTCTACTCCTCACAATACCCTACACTTTGCACCCATGCCCATCTGGTCCAGCACCCATTACCCAGACCAATGCTCCCCACTCCTGCTGCAAAAACCCACTGTTCTTCCAATGGCCACAGTATCTATCTATACCTCTGTCTCCTAATTACTACCGTATTCTGAGCTTCTCCCAATCATTTGATTGCTTCTCATTCAACAAAAACTTTACTTCAGGCTTACCCTATGACTATGCATCTGTCCCACTCAGTGATTCTGACATTTGTGTGAATAAGCTACCTTTTTCTTTTCCTTTTTCTTTTCTTTCCCTTTTTCTTCTCTAATTATTATATTCCTTTTCTTCAAATACATTTTTGTTCACCACAAGAATGTACATCCATGCCCACATTCTGGATAGTATTAATTTTTGAATCTATAAACCCTCCAATATTTTTTGTTTCCTAATATTCTATTCTCAGACAACCACTGTATTGCCTTCTAGCTCACTTGATCAAACACAAGACATTTTTTTCTTCAATACTCTCTTTGCTCTTTGTCTGTGGCTGGCTTATCACCATTTAGATCTTAGAATCTTTCCTGACTATAGCAGGTAGATCCTTGTATTATTCAAAATTTCAGCCTCCAATTCCTTTCTTTATTCTTATGGCATTGTTCACATGTGTAGTAATAATTTGTTTGTTTGCTCATATACTCTAATTATATGGCCTCAAAAGATTTTGAAGCCCATAAAGACAAAAGTAATTCTTACATTTGTTTTGCTAATAAACACCAATGCATTGTATGGTATTACATATATCAATGATACTAAAAAATACATATATAAGTATATATTATATAAATGTATATATAATTGTTGAATAAATTAGTAACTATATCAAAAATTGTAGCAGTAGTAAAATGATATTTTGCACATAATGACAGATAGATATTTTTATACAGATAAATGATAGATGAATCTTTGTAGTGTTCCAGACCCTCTTACAAGCACTTTATGCATTATCTCATTGAATCCAATAACTCTATAAGGTATATGCTATCATTTACTCTGTCGTACAGTGAAGGAAACCATGGTATACACAGATCCCGTCAACTGCCCCATGTCACGTAGGCAGTGGTAACAGATCAGGAAGCCTGACTATGGAGTTTCTACTCTTACTCTCCACACTAGACTATCTCCCAATCTTCGCATTTAGTGCTCTAGAGGCACGAAACACTAGGTAAAGAATCCTTTCAGAACTATTCTTATCGTAAATAAATTTAATGTGCTGGAGCCCATGTACATGTAAAATATAGCATGTGCACATAACATAGGAGTATATGTGTGAATATAGATAAATAATCTTTTCAAAATATTTTGAGATAATAGTTATACATATATATATATATATATATATATATATATATATATAATAGATCTACTATTATTTCCCAGATTAGCAAGAACATAGAGAGAAAATAATATACCTAAAGCTAGGTAAGTTGTTAAAAGCAGAAAGAGATTTCCAAATTAGTATTTTGTTGTTATTTTCTCACTGTCAATGACTTATCACTACTAATGAAGATTATGTGTGTGTATGTGCTATGTATGCATATACATTCATTGAATTTCAACTAATTATATGTTGTTTCTACTCTAACAATGAATGGTCTGAGAAAGTATCATCAAGCAGGATTCTTAAAGATAATTTATTGGTTGTTAGCTTTAGACTGTATTTATAACACTTTAGTCTAACATGATTTATTACACAACACTTAAATGTATATCCAAGTAGTTTATGTATTATTGCAGAAGCAATAGGAAAATAGTATTGTCTTACTGTACACATAAAGAGAATTTTTAAGTGAATTTTTTACTTGTTGACTATGTACACTTGCGTCTGCAAATTATGGCAACATATGAATACATTTTATAACATATGTAATACAGGACACTCCAACTCCCAGATGGCATTTAAATTCTTGATATTCAAGTCCTCTAAAATGTATTTTGCTTTACACAGAGACAAATTGCTTATGACATCACCTTGCCCCAGGATACAATATTGCTTTATTCCACAGTTTCAATATTTTGTCTGTAAAATGCCTTTTCTCTTTTTGGTTGTGAGTGGAGAATTTTAAAATGGTTTCTAATTTTTTATGGTTGAGAGAAAGAACTATATTTTCTAAAGCAATAATATTTAACTTTGGAGCAAAATAAATGTGAGTGCCCTGAATAATTCACTCTGACACTCCTTGCTCTCTAAAAGGTGCCTAGGGCAGGAAGAAGTACCATATTGTCATGTAGAGCCCATTGCATTGTTTTCTTTATCATTTCTGGAAATAAATCCCAGGAAGGTTAAGAAGCACATATCAAAATTTTGCTGATTACAGTTTTTCCCCAGATCTCTATGTGATGTAACCTCAAAATATCTGGGCACTATATAAGCAAAAATATGATTCTCTCTCTCTTGTTACAAGTCTCCCCCAATTTTTATTTTCTTTTATTGCCCAAATTCCATTTCTAAGAATTCATTATGTGTATTTGCACCAAGCAGGCGGTTAGGAAGTGCCATCTACTGATTGTTTCACTGTCTAAGTTGGAGACTTTGTCATGCCTTTTCATACATCAAACTGCAATTAAAATGAAACACATGGGAAACAAAATCCAGTATTACTTTAATGGCTTCAACATTTATGGTTAGTATACTTGACATTTTTCTTTTTTGTTTTCAGAAGCCCAAACATCTTAGCATCCTGCAGCAAACCTTGTGTTTCAACTGTATAACAGAGGCCTGGACTGGGGAGGTCTAACAGTTTCACTTCAAAGGAAAGCTGACTAGTCAGTGGCTCCATTTTTTTTTCCTTTGAAGCAATCAACAATAGACTTGCCAGTTTACAAAATGCGCCCATATGAAGAGTGTATCAACATTGTTAAATAAAAGGTTACTGCATTAAATAAGATGACCTTGCTACCTTTTAGTTGCAGTCTTAGAGAGCAAACTTGTTTTAATTAGCAGTCAGCAAGCAGACTGTAACTTCGCTGAAGGAGCATTGAAGAATCACTGCCTATTAACAACCCAGCGGTAAGTAAGCCAGCACAAATACTTATAACCAAATAGTGTGCATTTCAGGAGTGGAGAGGATTAGCTATTGGGCACACAACACAGTGGAGGAAATTGCTTTATTCCCAGTACTGCTGGGTACCAGGAGGCAATCACTGTGCCTCCAGCCCATTAACAGCATTCAGAGTGTTGCTTCCCATAGAAGGGGTTATTGGCTAACCACTGGGTGACCAATTAAATGCTATGAATAAGTCCCAAACCCAGCAGCATGGGGCCTGTTTGTGGCACAGTGGTATCATTACTAAAGTGAAAAACTTGATGAGAAAGGAACATATTTAATTATAGAACTATACAAATGGCTAATTAGGACCATAAAGTGAAATGAATGACTTTCCAGTGGATTTTTGAATGTTACTGATAACTGCTCAGCTTCTTTGGAGACCATGAAAGTGATCTACAGCTAGAGCTTGCATGTCATGGTAATGGATGGATCTTCATTAGAGGGAGCTTTTTTGACCTGGTTGCTCAGGTAGCATGGGTTCTAAAGACAATCCTTGATTCCTTTCACTGCAAGGGTTCCTTCATTCTAACCCCCTGGACTCTCATGAGTTCCACTTGCTTTCACAATAATTCTTATGGGTTTAAATGCAGAAACATTATCTGCAATAGTCACTCCCCATCAGTTGGAAAACTGAATCACAAAAGGGTGTCACTACTTTGTGAGACACACTGATCCATGCTTAGTTTAGCTTTTCAATTCTGGTATTAATCCAAAATTTACTGTTATACCTTGGTTAACCAGGCCTCTCAGAATTGCTACAAAGTTGTGGGGGCCTTTAAATTGAAAACGTATTGTTAAAGGCTCTCCGTGTAATGAGTGTTAAAGTTCAATCTTTTTTTTAAAAGAAAAAGGACATTGAAAATGGACTGGAGCCATAAAAAGAGAAAGAAATATGACTGTTTGCAAGTACCAACTGTTGGAGCAAGTATTTGTTTTAGGTGGGATTTTGTTTTATGCTAATTTGGTAAGTACATGTTTAATGAAACTGATTTTGGTTTTTTTTTTATTTATCAAACATTTAAGAGTCAACTCTTCTATGTAAACAGCTATACTAAAGTTGCATAGAAACTTAATCATTATTTACAGAGTAAGAGTGGGGGTGTGGGGAAAGTGTGGAAAGTAGGGGAAGGGAGTAGCCAAAGAACAGGTATGGACTGGACGTGGACAACAGGGTGGGGGTGGACGGTGGGGGCGGGGGATGGGTGGGACAGAGGAGGGCAAAAGGGGAGATTAGCACAACTGTGAAAGAATGAACAAGAATAAAGTAAAATTAAAAATAGAAAAGGTTTTCTATGGTTAAATATCTTTGATCATTTTGTCATACCTGTAATAAAATATGCACATTCATATTTTTTAAAAGAAATAATAGATGCCAAGAAAGAATTATATACTTCTAGTCAGGTAAGTATAGAAAACACTATTAGCTGTCACTTAATATTATTAAATGCCTGTCTTCGATTTTATTTTACACTTTATTTATTAAAAACATGACTTGTTCTTTTAAACAGTAGATGATTACAGCAGTATATGCAATAAAAAGTAAACTTTTATCACCAAAATCTCTCCAGTTTGTTAGTCACTGTTACATGGTTAATAGCCTAATAACCATCTTCCTGCTAATTGAGGGTAGATGGAAAAAAATACTAGTACTAGATGAGTTTTTAACCACCGTAGCTAGGATTTCAAATGAAGGTGCTATAAAATCTCTACACTTGGAAATACATTTTATATTTCTAGCTTATTTCATTTACAGTATGCACTGTAAAGGAAGGGTCGAGATACAGATGTACCGATACCATTCCCGAGAAAACTGGAAAAGAGGAAGTGCTAAGAATATTGATTGGCTCCATTTCCACAGATAGCAAAAATACTCGGCCTGAGCCTGATGCTGATTGCACAATCAGAATTCATCTAAATATTATTTCACTTTAAACTGATCACTGAAATGAGTTACAGAGTTCGACAGCTAGCAAGGCCTTCTGAAGATCATCTTCCGCGGATCTCACTGCTGGCAGGCAGCCCTTTACCAATCCCAAGACGCTATGGTGGCGTACATTTAAAACACCCCAGGTACCAGGAGCCTGTGATCTGTTTTCTGGCTAATTTCCATCTCAACGGCATCTATGACCAAAAATAGATTCCTCATCTGAACCTCAATTTCTCTTGCTAACATTTAACCATGTTTGTCTACATTGGCCCTTCCATGGATTAGAAACCTCTGAAAACATCTCTCACCAATTAAAGGAAGCATAATTATAAACACCAAAAACTCTTTAAACTTTCTGGTTCTCTGATAGTTGTATTTCAAGTGATCACTATTTTTTCTCCTCATTATTTCTTCCTTTTTAGTGGCAGATTTCAAAACTTTGAGACTATAAAAATGTTACATATTAATTAGCTATGTCATAATATTTGCTTGTCTTTTAAAAATCATATTGCCTTTTACTTGCCTGTCAGAAATTTTCCATGGTACATTTGTCTAAACAGTATCTCTACCCTTTATTCAGTGATTCTTTTGGTTGTCCCTATTTCTAAATACACTGATTTTACCCCTTTGGGATTTAGCTCCTGCTCTTGATAAGGTCATGTTCAACTTCTATTTCAGGTAATGTAATAACTCTGTCAAACTCTTTTATATTCAACTTAAATATAGTGTTTTCAACTTTATTACCTAAGGCACAAATAAGAATATTAAAACATAATAATTGTATTTGTTAAAGCTTTACTGAAATTGGCAAAGTAATAGATGAAAAAACTAAGCACAAACTAAATATAGCTGTGTTTAGATGTGCTCTTTTCATTTCCTAATAAAACTCATCTTGTAGGCTTGAAACAAAGGCTTTTGCTAAACTATATATATGGTGTCTCAGTGCATTCTAAAGATGTGTCAAACTCAGGATTAGCCTACACAACAAACAAAAAACAACCTAACTATTTTATTTATTTCTCTTCCCAAATTGCTACAGTCAGCTACTCCCTTGATAAAAGTCTAGCCTTGGACATTTCTGTTTTACTTTCCTTCCTCTTTCTCTTTCTAATTCTCCTTCTCTCTCACCTGTCCCAGTTACCTTTCCCCCATACACTCTGATCTCCACAAAAAGATTCAGAATTCATCAAACAAAATGATATAAGGAAAGCAAAAAAATAAATGAAGGAAAGCTTTTGGATATTTACATTCACTATTTTTGATCCTCTCACATTATTCTATACAGTAAAAGTAAATATACTGTGCCCATTTGAAAGAATATGAGCCAACCATAAAGGTGATAACTATGAAGTCTATAGAACCATACAGATAAATACTTTGAAATAATATCAACTGAAGAGATGACAGACTTTAGAGCAGAAAATTTACCAAGCAAAACTGTAAAATAAATGAATAAATATAGTATTAGGGTGAAAAAAGGATCCATTAACAGAAGAATCGATAAATAAACTGTGCTATAGACATTCTCTACACTCCTTGTATACATATAAGTAACACACGTATAAATACATACATGCACACATATATATGGGAGATACTAGAAAAGTAAAGTAAAATGACAAAATGAAACCAGAAGATTAATACACAAAGTTATAGGTAAGCCTCAAATTTTAGCAATCACTATAAAACTGGAAATATGATCTGTTCCACAATTCAGTGCATGCATCAAATATAACAAATTGGTTTCTTAAGGAAACACTAATTCTAAAATTGGAAGAAAAGAAAAAATTCTCCTTTGGGTCACATTTTATACTGTTGTCAGTTTAAGAACATCCTTAACCACATATATTCCTTAGATACAAGGACACATTCCACATGACAGTTTTTAAAAAGATTCCTCAATATGTGCCAAAACACAAGTCAGGAGAAAAAAAGTAATTAAAGTGGTGGAATGGGACGTGGTGATATTTGATGGAGAAAAACAAACAATGAGGTCTACATAAGAGGCAGATGGCTAATGTTGCAGTTTGGTACAATCCATGTTTTAATGCTTGTAGAGAAATGATCAGGTTTTATATCCATTGGGCAATCAACTAGATTTGGTCAGTATTGAGATCAGTTAGGTCTGTTTCCTGGCAAATATCTGAGAAACAGCTATTCTTTATTGTCTACATTATTCTGTGTTGTCTATACTGAGTTAGATTAGATTAATGTCATTTTTTAAAAACATCAGGACTTAACACTATCTTGTCCCTAGACAAGTTAATAACTGTAAGCCAATATTAAAAACGTAATATTACTTTTGGTAAAACTTTACTTAAAGTTGCCAAATAATGGTGAAAATGCTAAGTGTAAACCAAATATAGCTGTTACACACATACACACAAACACACACATGCTCACAAAATAATCTTATTTTTACACGAAAAATATGGTGATATGAGTCCACTGACAAGTAGATATCAAGACAGGCTCAGATGTTCATGAGTTTTAATAGAAGTAACACCTCCTGGGGAGAAAGTGGTAGGGAAGGCAAAGAGGACCTCCAGGATGATGCAGATCTAACACAGATGCAGGAGAAACAAGACAGGAGGATTAGGTAGAAGACTGTCAGAGTACAACACAGCCCAAGGCAATTTAGAAGTTTGGGCCAGGCCAATGTAGAATCCAAGAGCATAGTGTCTCCAGTGAAAGGGGTCCCACGGACCTTGCAGAAATAGGCCTTTATTAGCATTTTCATTGTACTCAGACACAGGTTGGGAGAAGTTTGTGGGAAATGTGTCCTCAGTGGAAACACAGTTGTGGACTCAAAAGCATGGCCAAAGGGGCCATTAGTCAACCCTACTTCCTGCAGCAGGACACATGAGTAGGACATTTTCGTGGCCACCACAGGAAGCTTGTCATGTATGTGAAAAGAATATCATTTCTCGTAATTTGGTGACCACAAAAACCTCATGTTCAGTCTGGATTAACACTACCTGCATATGGCAAAATCAACCTCTAACGAGAAATGTAAAGTGTTTTGTGATTGGTAGTCTCAGGAATGTAGAAGAATCTGAATCTTCTCTGGAATTACATCACTTGATTCTAGTCCTCCTTACATTTTAGGGGAACATGAGTAACAGTGAAGATCACAAAGCACACAAGTGAGCAAGAGATCATGAGTGGAAATCAGTAAAAACAATAAGCAGTAGGAAAGAATATGGCAAGAAATTCAGATATTAGAAGTGTCCGAAATAATACACATAATAATTATATTTAATATAATTAAAATATATTTGTATTTTTGCCTATGTTCTATTTAATTATTTTTTAACTTTTTAACTTTTTATTCAAGTGCAGTTGTCTCCATTTCCCCCCACCAAAATATTAAAGATATGATTTTAAATATGTACATTATACAAGACTATTAGAAATATAGTAGCAGATTTGAAAAAAAGCAAATGGTACTTCTAAAATTGGAAATAAAATTTTAGAACTCACTAAGTACATTAAAGTGGGGGTCAGCAAAAAATAAATTTTATTGGAACACAATCAGGCCCATTTGTTTATGTGTCATCTCGAGCTTCTCTCATGCTACAGCAGCAGAGTAGAATAGTTGCAACAGAGACCACATGGCCCAGAAACCTGGACGATTTAGGACTTTAAGAAAAAGTTATTGACTCCTGAGTTAAACAGATCATTGGACCCAGCTAAAGTAAGAATCAGTTCATTGGAAGAGAGAGTCTACCTGGCACACAACATGCAGAGATGGGATAGATGGGAAAGGGAATTTAAGAGATGAAGATGTTGAAAGAAAAAAAGAATATATCAGATGTTTAAGCAAAATTTCAAAGAGAAAAAAAGGAGAACGAATATGGAAGAGGTTCTTTTCAAAGAAAGAAACTCAGTTGAAAAAAAAACTTTAAAGAAAAAAATTCTTAGATCAAGGATGTCCAAGAAAACACATTATGGATCACCACAGGAAAACTTTCTTCAAACCTGTCAAAGAGAAATGAGAGATGAACTATAAAGGAATGGTGATCTGACAGATGACAGACCTCTTAGTAACAATAATGATAACCAGAAGACAATGGAATAATTGTTTCTATATGCCTAGAGAAAATACTAATGAATATAAAATTCTGTACACAGCAAAATAATCTTTAGGTAAGAACAAAATAAGAACTAAAGGGTCTACTTCAGGCCAGAAATACAATGTCTGATAGAAAATAATACTGAGAAGACTTTGGTTAATATGGGGTAATCTAAACAACATTGACTATAGCAAAAAAAAACCAGTAAGAATAATATTTAATATATATTAGGGGATAAAAAGCTGGATAAAACTATTTGAAATATACTTTAATAACATAATATTATTTAATATGAGATGGCTGGTGGGCTTTAAAATATTCTAACATCATTAGTTTTTAGAGAAAAGGGTAACGACATGTTTAATGTTAGTTTTTGTTTATTTGACTATAGATATTTTACAAATAGCTAAACTGTGAATCAATGGCATACAGTTATTGCCTTCCAAACAAATAGGGAAAAAACAAAATGGCAAAGAGAATAAAAAATTAGTAAAGAGTCTTGGTAAAGGAAGAAATTTAAAAGAAAAACTTGATTAATTGAAAGCATGTACTAAGATAGAAGAAATCAACCCAATTCTCATTTACAGAGAATATAAGTGGACTACATATTCCTATTAAAAATGGATTTTCAGACAGAAATTTTTTAATTCTTATATATTATTGATACTTAAATATAACAAGAGAAAAACTTAGAGTTCAAAGGATTGAAAAAGATAGAGAATACTACCTACCCAAAAGAAAGCTACCGTAGTTCTATTAATGTCTCCAGAGAAAAATACAGTTTAATCATTTAATAAACCTAATATTAAAGATTAAAAGGCAATGAATGAAGATAAAGGTTGAAATTAATTAGAAAAATGTGGCAATTATGAGGTTGTAATTATTTAATAACAAATTCAAAATCTATAGTGAATATTTTAACTACAAAGGTAAGTTGGCTAAAGATGTAGTGCTTGTGAAAATTTTAAACATCTATCTCTAAGTAAACCACAGATCAAGAAAAAATAAAACCCGTAATTATATGATTTAAACCACAAAATGTAATATACAAATAATGATTATGCACTTATCAATTGGAGAACAAACATTGTTTTCTAGCACATAGAAGATATTTGCAAAAATTAAACATATACTATAACTCAGAGCTGTCCGCAGCAAATTCCAGGGGCTTGAGATTAGTCAAATTAGGGTCTGACAAGAAGGCAATTAAGTGAATTTAATAAAAAATAAAAAGATAGCTTGGAAAACACAGTGTATTTGGAAATGTCTAAAACATACTTCCAAACTAATTCAAAGTCAAAGGAACAACTATAATAAAAAATTATAAGTGCTTAAAACTGAGCAAAAGTGCAAATACTTCATATCAATACTTCTAAAATTAAGTTTACACAAAGTTTTACATCTCTTAATACATACTCAAATGCTTACAGTATAAAAGATCAACTCAGCATTAAAGTAAGAGTTAGCACAAGCTAGTTTTACTCTGAGCCTTCTCCAAAAGACAAAAACATAGCAAAAATTCATTTTTACCTATCCAGAATATTTCCATTCTAAGGGTGAAAGTAAAGAGAAAGGAGATAACTATAACAGAATCTATTAGGCTCATCTGATTACTAATAAATATACAAAAGATTTCTCCAGTTTTAGAACACCACAAAGCCCTATTAGTAACTAGTTCTGGTAGGTAATTTACCTATGTCTAAAATTGTGCTGGGCAGTATGGTAGCCACTAACCACATGCAGCTACTTAGATTTAATTTTAAACTAAATTACATTTTAAATATGGATTCTTAATTACACTAGCAACCAATGACTGAGAAACTGAATTTTTAATTTAAATTAGTCCATAATTAAATTTAAAAAGCTACATGTGCTAGTGGCTACTGTGTTGCTCAGCTGAGATACAGAACATTTCTGCCATCCCCAAACATTCTCCTGGATGGGGCTGGTCTAGAACAGAGGTCAGGAAGCCTTTTCTGAAATGTTTCTAAATATGTTACACTTGGAGGCCTTTTGCTCTTTGTCGCAACTGTCCCTCTCTGCCCTTGTTACATAAAAACATCTGAAGACAACACAGCAATGAATGGGTGTGGCTGTATTAAAAAATTTACTTTCCCAAACAGGTAGAAGGCCTACAGGTTGTACTTTGCCAATCCTTGGTATTAGGAAAGCATCACAGAGGACAGTACTCTTCCTCGGTTCTCAGTGGTCCAGGTGGGGATTGAATATTTCTTGTCTAATGCAGTGACAAAAAAATCACTTCCAATTTTTGTTACTCAGATAATATATACCACTGGATACCAAGAAAACAATGATAAACTGTTCCACCAAAAAAAAAACCCCTCAGAAATCGATCCTTTTAAGAAGAAATAAACTCTCAAAAATAATTTGAAGTTATTTAAACCATTTCATTAATTTCCTTTATGTTTACATATTCTTTCTTCAGAACCAATTGCCTAGTCCCTGGCATTGTAATTATAGCTATAACCTTCTTGTATCACCCAGGCTTTTAAAACAAATCTGTGCCGTCTGGATTTAACAGAATTCAGTAATATATTTGGCCCATGTTAGCCTGGAAGTGTTTAGATTTACCTTTGCTATGCACAGTGATGAAAGAAGGAAGGTGGGACAGTACAAAGACAAATAGTTTGTCCTCTAAAACAGGTCTATTTATATGTAGAGATGAACGATGAGGACGGTCACTGCGCTGTGTTGACGAGTGGCTCCCCTGAGTAGCGGGGAGCTGTCAGAAAACCTGAGAACTCTGTAAGGCACAGGGGGAATTAAACCCTTGAATGAGGGTCCAGTTGGGCAGGAGACATGCTAAGAGAAACTCAATTTTTCGGGCTCCACAGGCTTTTCCATTTGGGGCCGAAATGTCTGTTTTTTTCTTTTGTTTCATTTTTTTGTTTTCAGAC
This sequence comes from Artibeus jamaicensis, assembly GCF_021234435.1. NCBI lineage: Eukaryota > Metazoa > Chordata > Mammalia > Chiroptera > Phyllostomidae > Artibeus > Artibeus jamaicensis. The sequence continues at coordinate 34,235,591 of NW_026522030.1, read as the reverse complement.
ATTGAGAAGGAAGAAGCTGTTTCTGACCTCCTATGCTCTTGACCTTCTTTCCCATTTACCAAATCTGCCCCTACCCCTAACACCTGATAATCTGACTCCAGTTCTTACATGTTCCCTCTTTTGTGAGTTCTGTTTTTATCTTTCCTACATTGTGTTCTGATTCTCGTCACCCCTTGTAAAATTTAGCAGTAGGAGTTCTAACGCTCTTTCTCTGAAAACTGAAAATGCAGTGATTATAGTATTGATTATTGCTTTGATTATTGTTGTGGTTTTACCCAGTCCTCTCAAATTACTTGTATCTACTGGTAAGGATGCTCTCCTTGAATTCCATGGGCCAGTATGATTCCGTTACAGATGCGGGTAGGGGGATTCCAATCAAGAGGCTCCATCCCCTGCCTCAGTTCTTGTCTCCCTCTCAAGAGAATAATTCAAGATACAAACGTATAGTGGAAACAAAACAACAAATTTATTTATGAAACACACACAAGCATGGAACTGCAAGCAGGCACCCAGCAAGTCTAAATGTCCCACATATAGAGGGAAAAAAAGTTGTTAGTGAGTGTGTTAGTAAGTTTGTTTTGCACCCTTGAGCCGAGGCTACAAGTCGGTACTTAGCTAATCTAAGTATGCTGACTATTGGGGTTCAGCGGTTATATACCTTAGGCAGCTTTTAGGTGCCCCCTTCACCCCTTTCTAAATCCGGGGAATAATGTATGGCTATAAAGGCTGTCTTTCTCAGTTAGTAAAGCACCAACCTCAAGTTTGATAAGAGTGATGAGTCAATTGGTGAGACGCGTTCTCCTTTTGCTCCTAGCCTCCTGTATTAAGCTCTTTGTTAGACTCTAATGGCGAGGGCCCCGCCTTTATTTGCCCTCTGGCCATTTGTTCTTAGCTGCTGCCTAACAGTTTCATAAGCAAGCATAGCAACACTCTCAAAATCTCACATAAATTTGTCATCACAGCTCAGATTCTAAGTTAAGCCAACTAATAATTCTTCATTGTAAAACAACAAATAGGATACTAGACATTAATTAATTTACTAATGACTGTTTCCTGTTTACAGATCCAGCCCCATTTATTTTTTTCCTTTAGCGCAAATGGTAAAAAAAAAAATGCATGAAATATATTGGCCATATTTTCAGTAAAATATTATTTTCTCTAGTGAAAAAATATATCAAAATTGTTATCTTTGAGTAATGACTCTGATTTTTTTCTTTTATGTACTTTTTGCACTTCTCTGCATAGAGCATATACTATGTATATCATTGGAGGAAAAAGTAAAATAGTCTTAATTTATTTAAAAAATGGTCAAAAATTCAAGGTTGATTTTTCAAACACTTGTATATTTATATACCTAATTGTTTAAATGCTACCATTTCAACTGTGTGTTCCACCAGAAGAAAAGGGCCTGTGTTTAGAATAGTGGTGGAAGTTGACATGCAGATCAGAGTCTATAAAATCAAATTTATTTTCATTTTTTAACCATGGTACAGCTGTAAGAAAACTAAACCAATTATCTTTAGTAATGTAATATATAGAGGGTATCATATATATATAGAATATACTCTTAAATGTGTATATGTGTGTGTAAATCTGTGTGCATACATACCTGTGTGTATGTGTGTATATTCCTACAGATAAAAAAAACTGTTTCCTACATTTTGTTTTGAAAAGCCACATATTTGCCAGAATGGTTTTCTATAGCATGTTGCTCTGAAATAGCATTTGTTAATTCAGTGCTTTGTAGTCCACAATATATGACTTTGAAAATCTCTCCATCTTGTCAGGAGCCCTTGGAACAGAAGTGCTTTCCTACACACACTCGAATGTGCTCTTTGGGGTGTGCCTGCATGTGCTAGAGGAGGAACATATTATAAAACACAGAGGCCTGCTCCCTCGCAGCGTGTTATCTCATGCTTATCAGCAGCTAATCCAAAATTTCAACTTCCCCTTAGACTGCTACAGATATGAAACAACAGGGACTCTCTCCAGTTCCTAGCAATGTGGTCCTACCTATTTACGTCCAGTACATCACCATTTCCCCCCCAAACAAAATGCATATTCTTTGTAAGTACAAAAGGCGAGTCTTAATAATTTTTAATAGAGACAATGGTATCAGATAAAGCCCATAGAAATTACTCAAGTAAAGATAGATGTACTAATTAAAGTAGGAGGAAAAGGTAGATTTTATACATCTTTAAATTCGATTCTATGTACTATGAACTCTTTAGTAGAGAAATCGAGTTTTCTTTCCCACTGGCTCAGAATGACACTATTCAATTCATACTGCCCTCACCCATGTGGAGATGAACACTGAGTGCACTTGGCATTCCTAGAAGGGACCTAGAACTATCTCACACGTGTTTGGAAGGTTTCCAGGGCCCCTTGGTAAATCCATATTAATCCTTATTGGTAAGTCCTCGATATTTAGGGGGCAGCAGAAGCAGGCCTAAGGAATGAGCAGGAGGGGGAAAAAGGCAGCAATAACTCAGGAGACAGATGTCTGTGGGGCTAGATTTTAAAATGGGGAGTAATCTGGAGGCGAAAGAAAGAGGATGTGAACAAGCAATAATGCTTTTGACACTCGTCAAATATCATGGTTCGCATTACGCTCTTTTATATCTGAGCCATTCTGCCTGTTTCATTATCTTTCACTTTTTAGATGTTAGCTTATACTCTTTCCCTTGCTTCATTATTCTAAAGTAATTTTACAAATGTTTTGATGGTATCAGGCATGGGCTGGATTCTTTCCACACACAATTCATATGTGTAAGTCCTAACCCCTCGGACCTCAGACTGTGACTCTATTTGGAAATAAGGTCTTTACAGAAGTAATTAAGCTAAAATGAGTTTTTAGGGTGAGCTTTAACCCAAGGTGACCAGTGCTCTTGTAAGAAGAGGGAATTTGGCCACAGACATGTACAGATAGAAGTGAGCCCTGGCTGGTGTAGCTCAGTGGATTGAGCGTGGGCCTGGGAACCAAGCAACCATGGTTCGATTCCCAGTCAGGGCACATGCCTGGGTTGCAGGCCAGTTCCCATCAGGGGACTCACAAGAGGCAACCATACATTGATATTTCTCTCCCTCTCTCCTTCCCTTCCTCTCTAGAGATAAATAAATAAAATGTTTAAAAAAAAAGAAGTGAAAACCCAGGGAGAAGATGGCCATCTACATAAGGATCCTTGCCCTGTGGCCCTAAGAAGGAACCATCCCTGCTGACACCTTGATGTTGAACTTCCAGGCTCCAGAACAGTAAGAGAATAAATGTTTAAGCCATCTGATCTGAGGTAGTTTGTTAAGAAATTCTAGCAAATTAACACACTACGTTTTCTGAATTAATTAAATTGTGCATCCATAAGTGAGTGTCCAATAGGGTCCACTTAACAGAAGGCCTTGATTTCTGGAAGTGTTGGAGTTAAGTTGGGAGTCAGGATGGAAGGAGTGATTCAGGACAGAAGGCAAGATTCTGCCCCCAGATGGACAAACGCTATATGGCATCTGTTCTGTGAACAGGACAGTGAAAAGCTGTCCAGGGGACCACAAAAATAAACCAGAAGGTTCACCATATGTTCCCCTTACAGATCAAGGCACAGTGTCTTCTGCGAGACCTGAGTGGAGCAAAAAAGGAGTGAAGGAGGTACCCCTTGCTCCCATTACTGGGTAACATTGAAACGCACTTATTCTCAACTTGAGTGAAGATTGGGTCTTGGAAAATGGCTCGTAATTCAAAACAAATTTAAACCTAAATGAGTTTTCTTTTAAAATGAGGGAAAGCAGGCCACCCTGCATCTTAGTAACTTGAGGAAAATGGTTGTTCTTTCTTCTTTGTTGTGCTACATTTAAAATAAACAGGAAAGTCTAAGGAAAATGAAACAAATTACTTATTTGGTAAATAAATCAAATAGGTCACTGACAATGTTCAGTGGAGCCAAAGATTGGATTGTAATCATCAGTCACCTCTCTCTCCATCTTTAGCGTTACAGATACCTTGACCTAAGGCACCTAACACTCTTACTGGCATTGTTATGTGTTGCTCTATGACTTATGGGAGCTGAAGCATGGAACATGCTGATAATCTTGTAATTTCCAAAGGCCATGAGGGTTTCTAGATTTAGCATATAAAAACACAGGGTACCCACTTAAATTTGCCTCTCAGATAAATTATGAGTATCTGTATCAGAATAAGTATCTCCCATGAAATATTTGGGATGTATTTATTTAAAAAATTATCCCTTGCTTTTCTGATTCAATTTGTCTTGGCATCCTATATTTCCTCTGGTAACCCTGTTCATAACCTCAATTTTTACCAAAAGGCAGTAGCCGTTCACTATTTTCTCATGAAGGACCTCCCTATTATGTTAGCTGAAGTTTTGTAGCTTTGTGGTAAAATCTTTAAAAACATCCAGAAAATAGGTGAATTCAGAATTTGATCTTACACACCCAAATGTTAAGTAGTATTTCACATGACAAAAAATGAGGGGGTTGCTGTCCTTGGGAAACCCTGAACATTGACAGGTACTTTAAATAGCATTGTCCTGAAATTAATTTATGTATGTTTCTAAAGGTGTTAATTGTTCTTCATATTATTCCAAAACTATGTCAAATAGCCATGCAAAACTATAATATAAAAGTATACAAAAACTTAACTGCAGTGCCATATTTTATAATCACAGGCTTTAGGATTCCAAAAGGAAGTTAATATTGCCAAACTTTCTATGAATTAGAAATCTTTGGTATATGATACAGATCACCTGTCTTCAAATCAGCCTTTTCTTTTGTTCTTCCCCAAACACGAATCTCCCTATTCCCAAGAAGAAAATTTATTCCAATCTAGAATAGATGTATAGTACATTTCCATCCATGTTCTAAGCTTTGTGCTTATGGGTAAATTTTCAATTATCTCTTTTTATTAGTTTATATTTTCCAAATATTCAACAGTAAGCGTGTATTGAAATTTCAGTCAGAAAAAATAGGTACTTCGGGGGAACATATTGATGAAAATATTGTTGTGTGGAATATCTGAGATTTTCCTGCCTATGTTTTCCTCTAGGACTAGTATGGTGTCACGACTTATATTTAAGTCTTCAATCTACCTTGAATTTATTGTTGTGTATGGGTAAGTTGGGGATCAAGTTTCATTTTTTTTTGCATGTAGCTATCCAAAACTCCCAACACCATTTGTTGAAGAGGCTATTTTTACTTCATTTTATCCTTCTTCCCCCTTTATCAAATATTAATTGACCATAGAGACTTAGGTTTATTTCTGGGCTCTCTATTCTGTTCCACCAATCCATAAGAACCTATGCACCCCAATGTTCATAGCAGCACAATTTACAATAAGCAAGTGCTGAAAACAACCTAAGTGCCCATCAGTAAATAATGAATCATAAAACTATGGTACATGTACACAGTGGAATACTACACAGCAGAAAGAAAGGCGTTCCTACCCTTTACAGCATGGTTGGAACTGGAGAGCATTATGTTAAGTGAAATAAGCCAGGTGGTAAAAGAAAATTACCATATGATCTCACCTTTAAGTAGAACCTAATCAACAGAACATACAAGCAAGCAAAATATAACCAGAGACATTGAAATTAAGAACAATATGATGGTAACCAGAGGGGAGGTGGGAGGGGGTAATGGAGGGAAAAGGTGGAAGGATTTTCAGGAACAACTATAAAGGACACATGGACAAAACCAAGGGCGAGTGGAATCAGAGGAGGGAGGTGGGGATGGCTGGGGTGGGGGGGGAGTGGTGGGGGAAAAATGCAGACAAATTTTGAACAATAGTGAAAAAAATAAAAGAAAAAATAGGTACTTTTAATTTCTTAAATTAATTCAAATAAATTTTTTCTGTATATCAAGTCATAATTTATTTTATGTAACAGCTCATTATTGGTTTAATTTATGGCCTCAGAAACAAACAGGCAAACGAATCATCTCTTTCATGCGGTGATTCTTTTGAAATAATTGAAAACCATGTTTATTCCACCCTCTTTAACTGTCTCCTTTCATATAAACACTCTCTGACTGTTTATATTCTTTCTGTCATGATTTCCATGTTTTGGCCACTCTGGATATCCATGTTTCTCTTAAAACGTGACGCCCAGACTGAATGTAGTACTTCCACTGTGCTCTGAGCAAAGAAAAATAGCAAGGAACTCCCCCTTTCTTCTGTCATTAACACAAATCAGTACACTTCACGTTTAATCTCCATGCTGTTTTTGAAGAGTGACAGGTTAACTGAGAAATCTTAACTCAGAGGAGTGAGTATAAATATAAATATAAAATTGTTTTTATTTCAGTCTTTGTAGTCAACTGTGCTATGTGAATACCTCTTTTCTATTCCTAAACAGCATGTCAAGCCAGAATCCATAACTTCCTGGTCAGTACGAATTATTAAAATAAGGAACCCAATCAGACTAAAACCTTATAGTCTCATATCAGATTCTAAGTTCTGTCCAGCGCTTCTGGTATGCTGAACTAGTGAAGAGGACCAGAACGAAGGTTTTTCTTGTTTAGTTTCACCCTTCCTCTGGGCTGACCAAGTAAACCCTCTGTGTGGCTCTTGTCAAGCCCATATCTCAGTCCTGAGAGCATTTCCAACAGCTCCTTGATGGGGGAGAGCGAACTGATTTATCCTCTTCATAGCCTAGAGGGCCCCTACCTCCTTCCACCAGCAGACGGCGCAATGGCATCTTACAGTAGGGGTATTATCTGTTGGAAAGCTCTTGTGTGGATGGAATTTAGCAAGACATTTCAACCGCTCTTTCCCTCTTACGCAACCCTTTAGGCCGTGGAATTCAGCTGTTTTCATTACACCAAACCTTGGGGGTACAGGCTCGTCCACTGCTATGCCCTGGTTTTGACCTGCCATCTTTCCTTTCTCTTTTCTTCTGATATTCTTCAGAACTGCACAGAGGAATATCAAGGAAGCTACCTAGGAAGCTGGAAGTAAAGAGCATATCAATTTTTATAAATGAGCCTGTGAGACCATCTCTCACAAACACTTATGTCTCATTGGTGAAAACATTGGCCCTTCCTGTTCTTATTTTTGTGCCTGCCCATAATTCTGAGATGAGAGAAAACAACCCTCTCAGCACCCTAATATATAATTTAAGTACTACTTTAGAATGGGTTCTTTTACAACTTATAATTATGTGTGTCGAAAATAATTTTTCCTTAGGATACAATGATAAAAGAACTCATTATATGATTTTCAGGGCACACTCCCATTTTCCAGCAGGTAGAGGCAAGGAATGGTGTTAGGAAAAAAAAGGGAAATCCCCATTCTATCAAAATTAAGGAGGGTATGTAAATTTCTGAAGCTGTTACACTAGGTAACGTGGAAAAAAACATGGTGAATAAGGTCTGTACTATTAGCACAGTATGAAGCGTATAACATACACTAATAAGTTCTGCTGTCTGGCTGGGAATCCGCCCCAATTGCTAAGGTGAAAAGGCAAGGTTCAAATAACTCACTTGTACATAAACTCCTAGAATACGATCTCCATTCATAAGTTGGAGTCTGTCATTTGCTCCTGCTCATTTGTGTAAATTATATAAAGTTTGTGTGTATGTTCATGCATGTCTCTTTGTATAGAAAAATATGATTGACTGCAAATAACTTAAATGTTAATTTGTAGATATAATCATGAGCATGGCATCTGGAGACAGACTGGAATCAAGCTGCGGTTCAAGCACTTGTTAGCTCTGTGACCTTGGACACATGGTTCTTCCTTTTAAGATTGTTGTGAAGAGTAAATAAAATAGTATTTGGTATATAAATAATAATTTTAATGGTGCCTGACACATAAAAAATGCTTAATGCATGTTAGATAACACTATTGTTGTGGCTATTTTGTGTGAACCGAGAAGAGAGGGCCCGGGTGTTTATTCTTATGCTTGTAATGAGGTTTGGTTTTTAGAGTCTTGTGTTATAGAACCAAGAAAATTCACATGCTGCTCATTTCATGTACAGAGCAACCGAGAGACAAGCAAACAAACACAGGTTTAAAATGTCTAAAAGTAGACTTATGTCCTTAAAATTTACTTAAAAATTAATTAAGAAAATGCAGACCACCCCTAGTACCTTAAAGATACAGCTTTCTTTAGCCTTACTCTTTCTTACTCACATCTTCTGAGACACTGAAGAACCTTACCCTTGTGTGCCCTCTCTCATTTCATCACTCTCATTTAAATAAATGACCTAAGGGTACGTCAATTAAAACATATTATCACTTTAGTAAGAATATTAGGAACCTTGTAACAAATTGGGAAGTTAAGGTTATTCTTGGAACAATTCTAAATTATTGAATCTGGCAAGTGATGAAATGTAGACTTCTATCACATCCTCTTCAAAAATACATCAAAGAATATTACAGAAAATGTTGCAACACAGACACTATGATTATTTTTTTCACATTAATGAAAAACCAAATCAAGTTGAAATTCTGTGCTAGATCTCAACAGAAATAATTTTTTGCTACTTTTTAAAGAGGTCATTTACTAGTTATCTGATACTACATCTAGGAAAACAACAGTATATGCCTGAATATAGACATGTTTATTAGACTAGAGTAGTACATTAAGCAACAATATATTTCTCCTTGTTTTTTATTGTTTAAATATTGTACCCTGCATCTCATGCTCACTCTGACCCTCATGGCAATTTAATTGAATAGTGATAATACCTGCAAATAGCTTACCAGAAAGGTTTGTTATTACTGGTATAAATAAATATGTGACACTGTCATATGAATACACAGTGCCCCTGATTGAAATTCCAACATTCCATCTATTGGTTCAGTAGAAAGCAGAGGTCATTCATTGGTCAGCAGTCTGTGGCATATTTCAGTAAACATAAAGGCAACACCTTCAGGTGGTAAATGGAATAGAAATAAGGAACAATATTAAGAAGTGGTATCTTTTGTCAATTCCATCCCTAAGATAACATAATTTACTTCATTATATATACCCATTAAACTCCCAAAGTTGCCTTTTTAGCAAAGCTTCGAATATATATGCACATTTCTTTATGGTGTATTTAAAATAAATACACTTCTGCTTTGATATGACAGTTCTTACAATGTATTTATATGATTATTCTTTGCCTTAAGAAATTTAAAGCATCAGTCCTAGTGCTCACCATTCTATACAACATTCTTTCATACAATCCACATCTTCACTGGGGTTGGCTAAAATGGAAATACCACTTATTAAGCAAACCAGTTAACCATGTTTCTCATTTTTCTCGCTTTTGGTTAATTAATGAAAATATCATTTATTTTCCTGAGCTTTCAGTTTTGCAATTGTATTCCATTTGTCCAGTTCAGCATTCTGACTTGTCAATACATAAATAAAAGGCAGAGTGGAAGTTCACAGAGTTTTTGTGGGTTTGCTTTATTTAGAGTAGTATGATCACCTACTTGAATTATTTCCAACAAGTGAATATTGACTACCTACAGAAGTGCCTACAATATCTTAACAGAAAAGTTATTTACAGAGAAATAAATTTTTTTTTTCATTTTGAGCAATGAGGAAGGATTATAATAAGCTAGCCATGGTGCTAAGAATATTATAATCATGTAATAAGTATAAGCTATTCTTTTATTTTCATTATTATGGATAGTGTAGTCATTTCTGTGTTAAAAAGTTAGGCTACCAAAAGAAAATTAATCTGAAGAAGTACAACTTTTCTAATGAAAATAATGTCCTTATAAGTGAAAATGGAAGGTTAGAGCTTAGGTATATTCTAGGAAAACCAACATGTCAGTAATGCTAAGAAGGTACATTCTTATATTCTGCCATAAAAGGACAATTTTTTGTGGGAAAATAAACATAATCAATGGCTATCCTACCGTCAGCCTGTACTGTTCTTCCGATGTTCAGAGAAGCAGAGCTGACAGAGCACAAATGAAGTTCTTCTTCCAAAAGTCACTCTTTCTTGACTAGCAGACCTTGCATTCTCATTAAAAAAATGTCATATAAAGATGATTTTTCTTCATGTAACTGTAACAATTCTTAGTGACCATGTGATTTGGTTCATTCATTTGCTAACATACATAAAGTTTGATGCACAAAATTAGAATAAGTGTATTATTGCAACGCAAAATGGTTAACATGTTTTTCTCCCCCAAAATAATATTAAATATTTCAATCCTAAAAAATATTTTTGCTGTATTCTCTTCTAAGACAAAATTTGCAGTGTTTAGAATAAAATTATGAATTCTGTGCATTCAGTTTGTTATTCACAGATTTTAGTTAAACTCAGAGGATAGAACCATAAGTAGGTTAAAGTCTGTACTGACATATTCACATGGTTTGTAATGCTGAAAAATCTAAATATTTCTTTTTCCTCCCAGTAGCTGGGGTGTTCTGCTATTGCTAAGCAGGTAAACTAGAATCATTTCCTATCAAACAGGCAAATAGTGTAAGGGGCTCTAAAAAGTTGAATAGTAGTCAGAAATCTTCCTCACTTTATTTTTTTAAGATTTTATTCATTTATTTTTAGAGAGGGGAAGGGAGGGAGAATGAGAGGGAGAGAAACATCAATGTGTGGTTGCCTCTCGAGCACCCCCTACTGGGGACCAGGCCTGCAACCCAGGAATGGGCCCTGACATGAATCAAACCGACGGCCCTTTGGTTCACAGGCCATACTCCATCCACTGAGCCACACCAGCCGGGGTTTCCTCCCTTTATAAGAACAAACCCCCTTCGTTTTTCCTTAAAAATCAACCTCAGTGGCCATGTTCATGTACTTCTGCTGCACTACCTTCAAGGATTGTGCTTGGCTCTGAGAAGACTTGGGAGAAATGCATGGAATTGGTGGGAGGTAATTAGCTTCCATAGATCACCACTTGCTGTACTCAGAAAACACACATTGAATTTGGTATACTCTGTGTTAAATTTGAAAAAGAACAATTTGTATTGAATAAAGCACTTAGAAAGTAAAAAGTATAATAAAATTAAAAACTCAGAATAATACATTTACTTCAGTAAAAAAAGACATCGGTGATAGTGGAGTTTCTGGTGAAAGAAAGAGAAAGAGAGAGGAAGGAAGGAAGGAAGGAAGGAAGGAAGGAAGGAAGGAAGGAAGGAAGGAAGGAAGGAAGGAAGGAAGGAAGGAAGGAAGGAAGGAAGGAAGGAAGGAAGGAAGGAAGGAAGGGATTCTACCCATGGGTATGAGGTTAAACCAGCCCCGGGATTAGGCCTGTCATTTCCTCCTGTCTAGATCAAAATGCGCAGATGCCTCTCCACTGATATGACAGAACCAGCTTCAACAGGTAGAAGTTGTCACTTTCTATGGTAGATTCATGACTAAAGTGTGACTTTGGGGACTCTTATCACTGAAACTTAAATACGGCACTGTGGCAAGGCACTGAAATAAAAAAAGAATAAGTAGCAGGAGATGTTTCTTGCCCCACAGTCATGATCAACCCTTTCTTGTGCACACGAAGATAGTGATTCCCAGAGAAGAGGAGAGGTCCCCAGCGAGTCTGACTTCTGTCCTAACCCAGGCTCCCACCAGACTGCTCAGGAGGGACGGCAACTGGCCTCTGCAGAAAACAGCAGCAGACAACCGGAGTGCTTCCCCAGAAACAGCTCTAGTGGCCGGATATGACTTTTGATTGAAAACTCACCTAAGAAAAGTTATCTACACTTCAATATAACTAAAAATAATAGTGAGGATGCTATGAACAAGGACCGGCATGTCACTAACCATTTCAATGTGCCAGCTGCTAAGAGAAAGGGACCACATATATTATTTCTTCTAATCTTTAAATTCGATGGGATATGACAGTGGATTACCATCATTTATGCATTTAACTTTAATTCAACTCTATGGCAAAGCTATATGGTCTTTATTTTTTCTTTCCCTCTCTATTTTATAGAAATTAAAATACAATATAGTTATACTTTACATATATGTTCTCTTATAAACCAAACTTTCTCTATACATTTATATATACCCACTCCTACACAAAACTGTATATACAGAAGCACACACACAGTACTTCATAGATAATTTAAAACATTTTAAAAGGTAATTTTGCACTATCCAATTTTTTACTTTATTTACTCATCTCAGCAACTTCAGCACATCATTGTAAAATCATGCGAAGCGTTAGACACTATTCTAAGCAGTCCATATATAACTCACAGAAACTCTTTAAGGAATTAATTTCTGATATGTCCATTTTACAGATGAAGCAACTGAGGTAAAAGGTTGTTTGAATAATTTGTCCAAGATGACACAGTGGTAAATTTTGAAGCTGAGATGCATATCAGGAAGTACGCTCCAAGCGTGATGCTCTTGACCGTTTTCTTACACTGCCTCCTTTCCAAACCACTGATAATACTACTGTACTAGTATTATCAGTGGTTTCCAGGAGAGGACAAGGAGGCTTAGACAAGTTAAGGAAATTGCCAGCGATCACAGAATTAAGAGTGGCAGGGCTAAGATTGAACCCAAAGGGCACACTCTCAGTCATTACACGGTAATACACAATCACAGGCCCCTTTCCTCAACATAAGACCACAGTTTCATTCTTCCATCGCTGCTAAATGGTATAATATGTCATCTTTGTGGCAATGGCCAGCTTACTCGTCCCTTTTTCCTTCAGTTTCTCAGGCCAATAAATAAAGTGAGTTGCCATCTTCTAGTACTCAGATTAACACTCAATAAAAGTGTCGTGTGGCCATCACAGGTGCAATCTGGATTCACACAAACCAACCTGAGCATATGCCCATTCCTGACCGTGTCCTGGTTACATGAGGTTAAAACAAAAAAAGAATTGGTATTAAGTATACACCAAATGACTAAAAATTTGATTTCAAAAGGTGGCCTCAAGAATTTGTTTTAGTATCAGTTATTTCTCGCTATTTCATTTCTGAGCAGGATTTAAATTGAGAGCACTACTAGAGCTCACTCGGCACCCCAGAGTCCCTTGCGGGTACCTGTGTGCCTTCACGGCCCAGGCCCCTTTGATTGTTCTCAAATCAAACCCTGGACGTGTGAAGCTGGGATGAAAGACCTTGGGTCACATGGGGAGGACAAACACCAGTGATTCACTCTCTCGGGATGACGAAACACGGAAGCAGAGGACAAGCTTTGCATTTTATAAGGCATCTCTAATGCCCTTGCTCCCCAAAAGGATTTGGGTGATATTTAAATAAAGAGTAACTAAAAAGTGCTTCAGAATAGGAAAAGAAAGATACCTTTATTCCACAGTCCAGTGCTACCATTGCTCTGAATGCTGTAAATTATGAAGCTCTTTGCTGAACGAAGCCAGTGATGAATTTGGAGCTACCCATATGTTTTCCTTTGCTATGCTTCCTCTTGTTTGCCATGGAGGGGAGTGGCGTGTCTTACAGAGAATGATTTGATGGGCAAGAGCAGCCAAATACAAGGTTACAAAAAGACTGAGCCAACTCTTTATATCAAAGTAATTACAAAACACGCTTCTGTATTGACCCAATGATTTCAATTTAGAATTGAACAGTTTCACAGTGCAAGATTTTTTTTAACCATTAATAGCATTATGAAAATACATGTGCTATATATTGTAAAGAAACTTCCATTCTTTCATGAAAGAAAGCAGTGCAGGCAAAAGCTCACTCATAAGAAATAAAGCTGGGGAAATAAACTTCAGTTGTGGCTAAATGCCATGGTGATTTTAGCTCACTTTCATTAGCTACTATTTAACCACAGGTACAATCTCCTAAGAATGATGTCTCTCAATATGGGAAGCCCAAATGTTAAGGGCAATAGCTTTGCCCATATCCATAAACATAATAGTACTTTCATGCTTATGTATATACCTTAGAATGCTTTATATTATCATGCAATGGGATTGTAAAACTGATTTCACAGCAAGTGGCTTATTAAAACTCCGGCCGTCACAGAGCATTCCCGTGCACTGGATTTTCAATTTTGTTGTCGCTCTTGATTCCCTTTTGCATATGTATTTGCTGGGAAAACCAATTACCAGATGGCACATGGTTATTTTTACATTTTGTATGGAGGGCTTCCAGCTGATAATTATGACATTATAGGAAGGCTCCTATGCTTTGCATTAAGACTCTTTGGCAGAGGCCATCAGAATCTTTTTCATTTGACTTTAAACCCCTTGACTGATATATTTGTAAATTATTTGTAGATAAATCTCCTATATGAGGGATGAATTTCCTTTCTTATAAATGGGTTTCTACAAACATAATGTTCCATAACACCAAACTGTTTTTTCCATTCCTTCACTTGCCATCAGCAAATTAATATATATTTCAAATTTTCTAGTTCAAGATAACCCAGGACAAATTGTCATAGCCATTGTGTATCAGAAAAGCCACCCTGTCCACTGGTGTCTATTTGACTGAGGCTTTCAGACCTGTCAGGTGGCATCTGTGTTACAGCATCCAGTTGTTTTTTTTTTTTTATCAGCTCCTTTGCTTTAATGCCTCTGAGGGAGGTTTTAAGAGGGAGGCAGAGAGAAAAAGGGGAGAACTGAAAGCAAAGGTAATAGTACAAAATGACTATAATTATAATTATGTAGTAGTAATAAATCCAGAATTGCAGTGTAACACACCAGAGTAGAGTCAGGCCTTAAAACACATTAGAATTAGAATTAATAGGCTATACTTTTGTTAGTTTATCAAACCCCAACCCCAAATGCACCTCGATTCCTAGAAAAACATTGCGTTGTGCTCCTGCTATGCTCCTAACTTGGGCACTTCTTTCCAATTAATCATGTTATTTAAAATATAGAGTACCAAAAATCCTATTTTCTTAGGTATCACCAGTGTTTTCCTTCTGACTTACCTCAGTAATAGAAAATGTATTTTCTCCTAAATACATATTGTTACTGCTCTTTTTTCCTAATATAAGGAAATAATTATTATTACAGTGCCACCAAACTGACATTGTTTAAATATATCATACATTTTTGGTAAATATTACTCTAATATTAATACATTTAAAGTGGGCTGTGAGGAAATGTTTCTAAACAGCTTCATTAAAATTTAGAAAATTTTGCCAGCTTGTTTCTCAGTTTTAATGACAAAAATAAAATGCTCTGTGGTTGATACGAGAACTAGTCCCCAGAGAAAGGAAGGACTCGGTGGAAACTGGGTGCTTCCAGACTGTATTTTCCTGTTCCACCCAGTGAACATGAAGCACAATTTGGCACTGCTATCTCTGTATTTGCATTTATCGAGCTAATTAATCATAATGAGTCCTACTCACCCCAACAAATAAGTTAACTGTTCTGTGAACTGATGACAAAGGGCTAATTTTTAAACATTATATATACTAAAAAATGTTGATTAGACTCTGATTCTGGTTTAAGTAAATGAGTACTCATCGACAGTCGATATTTTTCTAGAATGATCCTCCTCCTCCACATAATTTGCTTGACTAATATGACAAAAAAGGCAGATGCTGAAGAATACAAATCTATGAACAACTGGTTGCTGGTACAACTAATACATTTACTCTCCACACAGAAAAGCATCGCAAAGTATCTTTACTGACAGAAACTCTTTGTAAGTAGAATTCAAAATTAAAAGCAGATAGAGGTAATGAAGAAAAGGATCACAATGGAATACTTCTTCATAATTTCTGATATTGAAGTGACTTCGAAAAGTAATTTGGTGTTTTCTAGGCCTGTGTCAGTAGGATGTGGATGGCCTCAAGGCCGACTCTCATTACGAAGACAGGTCTTTAATCCTCTTGCTGTTCTTGACCCTGATTTTGAAGACTGGCGTTCTGCAAAAACGAGTCACTGGGCCATTCTGATGGGTTTTGCAATCATTGATTTAGAGTAGGGTTCTGATCAGTACAGGGTGAGGTTAAGATAATCCTCGCTCTTCCTGACTTTTTTCTTTTCTCATTTTCTGTTAAGGAGACAATCCAGTGTCTATGAAAGATTTCACAAGGGTCGGTTTTTGAAAGTTTTCTCTAAAACCATGTTAATGGAACAAAATAATGGGGAACCGACTGAGACTGTGGCCTCATTTAAAGTCGCTTTGCCAAATTAAGGCGTAGCCTTTCACCCACTGCACTGCACACCTGGCCCGCATTTGTCTTTTCAGGAAACTTCTGTGGATCCATGAAACATTAAATATCAAAAACACCTAAAACTAATCACTTTAAATAGAACCTGGAAGAATCGGAAGATTAATACCGATATTGCCAACTTGGATAATACATTTTTTTTACAAATGGTGGTGCTTGGAAGATAGGAAGAAAGCTGGAGCTGTTTAAAGAGAATGTGTTCTGCATGCTAAAAATGGCGAAGATGAGGCAGGTAGGTAATTATAATTCAGGAAAATGATTAGAAAATGGAGCACCTCACCTTATAGGTTAGAATTTAGATAAGGAGATTAATTCACTATGCAACTGAATTATATACAATTCACGGTATAAAAAAGTCTTTACTTTTTAAAAAATGAAAAAAATAATTATTATATTTTAATTTTGTAGCTGTTATCTTTTAAGTAAAATTGAAGTCTTTAAACCCAAGATATACAAAGTAGTGTTGTTCTCTGTCCTCTCTTCACTATCTCAAAAATAGCATATGCCTATTAAGTTACCTTATTTCCAATCCAAGACAAATTTGGAAGTTCATCAAAACTGGTAGAAAGAAGGAAGGAAGAGAAAGATCCTTACACAGATATCTTAAAAGGTAAGATATCTTAAATTCTATAAAACTTAAAAAAATGTATACCATCCCAAAAACAGATAAGAAATAAATCTAAAAGTGAGTGCAGGATTGTATCTTCTATAGTATTATCTTTACTTTCTCAAGCTTATATCTAGCCTTTTATTAATAAAAAAGTTATTTTCCTCTAATTCCTTACTTCTTGAAAACTTTTCATGAAAAAATACAGTTGTAATTTGAATCATGAGCTATAATAATATTTTAATCCATCCAGAAAAGGTCCTAATTTCTCCTAGGACTCTAAAGAAGCCAATAAGTCTGCTCTCTCATATACATACATGTGATTTAGAGGATAAATAGGCCATAAGTTACAAAATCCTTTAAGTGCTTCAGGAAAAATGAAAGGCATAGTTAAGTACAGATACTCACGTATTATCTCATTTTGTTTTTAAGAAAGGCAATGAGAAGACAACTATATTTTTTAACATGTATGTGAATAAACAAATATAGAATATGTCACCTTATAGGATGATTATAGAAAGATTGTCCTTCAAATTAGAGCTCTTTCCTAGTCTAAAAGTCATCTTGTTTCTTTGATCCAAATGAATCGGGCCATTCTGGATGGCTGCAAGCTTGGATGGCCTGCTGCTGCTGTTCCCTAGCATCACGTAGCTGTGCTGCATGTCACAGGACAAGGTCACTACCCAGGAGGTGTGCTTCCCTGCTCATCAGCACTCAAGCAACACACATCAGCTGGCCTGGCCTGGGCAGAAAAGAGATGATGATAACAGTCAACTGCTGGAAGGGAGGCCCGAGTGAAGTGGGGTGTGAAAAAGATGCTACAGTACACAATCAAACAGTTCTGTCTTATCACTGGGTGTTAAGAGAGCATCAGGTCAGCACTGCTGTAACTCTCGACAGGGTAGAATAAGAGTATCAGTCCAATCTTTTGAGATGAAGTAACTGAAAAATGTGTCTCCCACTCCTATTCTCTGAAACTCTTCTCATGTCTTTTTATTTAATGTACTTTAAAGTGTAATAGAGTGCGTAAAATGAGAGTAAAGTATGATCTCAGAATTTTCTTAGCCTTAAAAAATAACAACAGAAAGAGCTCCCTCATGAAATAGGTTGTGTAACTCTCACGTGAGTTAAAATAGGGAGTCCATCCTTGGAGAGGGTTAAGCTTCTTGCTTTCTAGTTCTACTTGGAGTGTGCTGCAGGAGGCAAGAGGAAGAAAAATCATTCAGAGAAAAGCTGGTTTTGATTTAAGATGTTCCATGTGAACAAGTTCATCATCAGCTTCACAATAATAGTAAAGAAGGTTTGGCTTATTTCCTTATTTATGTTCACACAGCATTATTTCACCATGTCAAGTATTTTTCATCAAATTCCAATGATTTACTTAAATTACAGCTCAGATTTTTTAAAAAGTAATTAGACCATGATAGGCAAGGCTAAAAGGGAGAAAGAATATTTTTATTCACCTTATGACAGAGCAGCATTAACATTTTTTAAATTTTAAAATATGATGTAGTTTTGATAGAGAATGCTTTTCAAAAATGAGTTTCTTCTATATGTTTGTAAATATTGAAAAAGTACAAAACTAAAGTTGAAATTAAACAAAACCTGGACTCATGATCTCCCTTGTTGACCCCAATCTGCTTCAGAACTTCTATTCAACATTTCAGTGTTAAATGTCAAACCCTCAAAGCAAATATACACAGTTAATTCTGTCCTCAAAATGTTTTCAGTGCACGCTTAAACATATGGTGGAAAATGGGTAAATGTACTGGTTGATACCAGTAGCTAGAATCTTTTTCTGAGAGTAAGATGAGCTGTAAACATGGAAGAAGGTAAAGAATGTTTAAAAGAAAAAAGAAACTTGCCTTAGAACAGAAGCCCCAATTAAAAAGTAAAAATTTCAGCCAAATCATCAGTTTGAGAGTATGTGTTTTTTTTTCTCTCAGAACATATTTTGACATATTTCCAAATAACTATGGGTTTATTTTTTTCCCTATTGAACTGACCAAATTACTGACTGCTTTTGCTTTATAAATTTCAATCCAAGAATGGAGAAAGTTTCATATTTGCAGGTGGATTGTTTTTACTGTCTGCTAAGAAATGTGTCGAACATCTTGCAATGTGTCCATCATGTGCAGCCTGGCTGTTATTTTTCTTTCTGTCTTCAGTTATTTCATGAGCTAAATATAAAACTAAGGCAGCTTTACTATTGTTGTGCAGTATTAACATGCAACCTTAATAAATTAGTTTTGGGATGGAAATTGTTACAATTGTTTTTGTTTCTGGGTACATTGTCCCCAGTTCTGTTTCCAATTTGTCTTTTACCTACCACCGAAATGTGCTGTCACTCAAAAAGCTAGTTCTTCCTCCTGGGCTCCTCTGTTTAAGCATCTGTAAATATATCAGCTAAAGAGGCAGATGCCAAGTGGCTACAAAGTGTTGCTAGCTGGAAGTTTCAGTCTTTTACACTTCCACATAGTCTAAGATTGATAAGAGAGCAAAATCATGAAAACAATGCTTATTTATAGAAAACAGCAAATTCATATGAAAATTACAAATAAATATTGCTCAAGAGTCTGAGTTGGCATTTCCTATAAAAATATGATGGAATAATATTGGTGATTGTCCTCAAGATCTTTTAAAATTAGTCAATCAACCAGCATGTATTGTTGGTATTCTAGGAGGTAGAAAGCACCATGATGGTCTTGAGGAGGAAGAGATTGGAGATTCCATCCTTGCTTACAGGGTTTCAGGTAAAAATATTAAACTCAAAAACATGAATTTCCAAAGATATATGCAGTATCATTCACAGTGGCCAAGACATAGAGACAACAAAATTGTCTTTCTTTAGAGGACTGGACAAAGAAGATGCGGTACATATACACTGTGGAATACTATTCAGCCTTAAGAAAAGTGGAAATACTGCCTTTTGTAATAACATGAACAGACCCTGAGAATATGATGCTAGGCAAAATGTCAGTCAGTAAAGCTAAGAACTGTATGATTTCGCTCACATGCAAATCTCCCAAACACAGACAATAGCATGGTAGTTACCAGAGGGTAGGGGGTTGGGAGAGAGTAAGGGGTAAATGGACCAAAGAATAGTGACAGAACATGATTTGACTTTGGGTGGTGGACACACGATGTGATATATACAGATCATATATCATAGAAATGTACAGTTGAAACCTATATGATCCTATTAACCAATGTCACCCCAACTAATTTAATAATAATAATATTAATAGTAGGAGAATAATAGTAGTGAAAAATATTCACTGAGGAGGCTCCAGTGAATTTTCATGCTCACACACCTTCACTTTCCTCATCACACGGCCTTGGTGAAGTTGCCGATCCCCTTCAGACCTCCATGTGCTCATCCAATTAGGGAGAAACATTTCCCCTCACAGTGGTTTTGTGTGTATCCATAGGTAACTCATATGAAAATGTGTTGAAAATAATGCACACTATTCTAATGAAAAGTACTGTCTTTAACGGACATTTTGGGACAGGTGTTTTTTGTTGTGCAGGCTATCCTGTGCATTATGGGATATTTAGCACATCACTGGTCACCCATCAGATGCCAGAAGCTGTCGCATCTTCTGGGTCATGACAACCAAAATTTCAAATTGTTAGATGTCTCTGAAGGGATGGAAGAGGATTGTGCTACCTTTTGACTCCCCCCACACACAGAGCAAGAATTTCAGAACTAAGGCTACAAAACATATAATATGTACAGATTGTCACTTAAACAACCAACATGGAGGGCAAAAACCCACCAAAGAAGAATGTCTGTTTGGAAATAAATTCTGTAAATGGGCCCTTTCAGATGTGGTTTATGCTGTAGTGCAGATAATTCCTGAACTGCCTCTGTCCAGTGTCGGGGGAAACTGGTCATGTCTTCTTTGGCACTTTCTCATGCTAGAGAAGCCTCACTAGTTAAAATATGTATTTATTTTCTAAGTGATAAAACAAATTAAATTTCTAAACTTCTCACAGTTGTCAGCTTTACTAAAAGATCTCTGAAGTGGATATTCTAGTGAAATGGATCAAAATACTGAGGGAGAGGTCATGTCAGAAAAACCATCTGGGAAAGGATAATATAAAAGGAGGAGACAAGAGCTGGAGCCAAGCTTGAAGTTCATTCTACCATTCACTAGCTGTGACCTTGAGCCAGACATTTACTGCTCTAAGCCTTAGTTTTCTCACTATAAATATAAGGAATAATGGAATCTTCACAAAACATGGTGCAGCTATGCAAAACTCTGAGCAAAAGCTCCTAGAACGTTATATAAAGCAATAAATGCAATCATCTCCTTTTTAAAATAATAGTAAGCATGTTTTATAGTTCCCTATAATTTATCAAATATGAGAGGGGGACCCAGAAAAACAGAATTATCTTCTGGAGAGTGGGCCCCTTGTAGTACAGGCTTCTCCCCTCACTAGGTGAGTGTTCTAGGAACCCAGCTGTATCAGCGTAGCCCTTGGTGTTGTTATAAGAGGCTGTGTTGGGTTTCAGTGAATTTTTTTGAAGACTTAACATGTTTGCCCATTTCGTGATGCATGATTTCCAAGCACATCTGCCCACACTGTGCTGAGTGTTCAACAGTTTTTGACCAAAAGTGGCATGACTCCCATGCTCCACCCTCCCTATTCATCCGACCTCACCCTGAGCAACTTTTTCTTTATCTCCCTGGATGAAGAAAGTCCTCAAAGGGAAACATTTTGCCAATGTAGAAGAGGTGAAACAAAAACAGCAAAAGCACTAAAAGGCATCAAAATCGACGAGTTCAAAAACTGTTTTGAGCGGTGGAAAAAAGTCTCGATAGGTGTACTGCATCAAATGGAGAGTGCTGTGAAGGGGACTGAAGTTTAAACAGGTAAAAATAAACACACAATTTTTATACATAAATTCCATTTTTGTGTCCCCTCTAGTAATTCACAAAACATTTCATTTGACCTCCAAACAACTTGCATTACATATTAATATTCCCATTTCAGACCAAAGCTCAAAGGAGCTCACAAATTCACCCAAAGTCACACAGCTAATATGAGACAGAAAAAAGTCAAACTGTTATCTTCTTATTCCAGTACCCAGTGGTTCTTCCTACACGCGCCATCCCTAATTTTATGATCTCCCTAACCATTTGCCTTCCCTAGAACTCAATTTTTTCAGTATACCAGTGTAAAATTAAATATAATCAAATATATCTTCCAACTCTAAAGAATTAAAAAGATAAATAAATAAAATATTTTTAAAAAAAAAAGGCCCTGGCTGGTGTAGCTCAGTGGATTGAGCACGGGCCTGCGAACCAGACAATCGCGGTTTGATTCCCAGTCAGGGCACATACCTGGGTTGCAGACCAGTTCCCTGCAGGCCAGTTCCCAGCAGGGGACGCATGAAAGACAATCATACATTGATGTTTCTCTCCCTCTCTCCTTCCAAAGATAAAGAAATAAAATATTTAAAAAAAAAAGAATTCATTTTCTCTACTTGATATAATTCTATTGTACACCAATGTTAATGGTGGAATTACCATGAATAATAACCACTGACATTTTGTTGGTACCAATTACAGTACAAGCAAAATGCCAGGTGACTTGCACATTTACCTAGTTACATTGATCTAAAAATCTCAGTGAACTAAAATAGCATACATTAAACACATTTTTTAAAATTTAAGAGTGGTCAAGTATTTCTGAAAATAATGAATTTGGTGCCAATTCAAACTTATAGTTCTGAATTGTACATCAGATAATTCCTTATGAAAAGGTGATGGTTACTCAGGAGTTAAAATCTTCCCTCACTTTTGCAATTGTTTATATATTTCTGGTTTAATATGTGACTATCCCAAGGGACTGAAGATGCCATTCGTGAATGCAGAACTATTGCTGAGGAAATGCTAAATAAAATTAATGTCTTTGGAGCTGCTAACCCCAAACACAGCCGCATTCCCTGGGCACAGGGCTGTGGAGAGGCTGTGCATATGAACCTAAAACCCTGGAGACCACACCATTGTACTGTATAGACGATCATGATTTACTAGCATCTGGTCTTTTTGTTAAGCTGCAAAAGGTAGTGAAGGTGAAGGAAAATGAAGTTATTATAGCCATGCAGAAATTAATTTGAGAAAGATGACACAGCAGTCATGATTGTTACCTTGAAGGACACTATCCCCAATAGGCTTCCCATTCCTGAACTTACACTAATGAAGGCAGATTACTTCCTCCTGTAAGACCTACATGGGAGTGAAAAGGGGTGCAAAAAACAAGCTGTTGTGGGAGTCTCCAGTTCTTTCAAAACACTGAATAAAAATAGTA
Organism: Artibeus jamaicensis; assembly: GCF_021234435.1. Lineage (NCBI taxonomy): Eukaryota > Metazoa > Chordata > Mammalia > Chiroptera > Phyllostomidae > Artibeus > Artibeus jamaicensis. The sequence continues at coordinate 34,212,588 of NW_026522030.1, read as the reverse complement.
AACTCCAGTCACAACAGAAGAGCTGAGAAGATTCTCTAAAATCTTAACAAGCCACAAGCCTCCTTTCCTGTGGATGTGGGAAAAAATGGAACAAGGGGGCAGTAATGGGGTAGGGATTCCTTCGCTACTTCTGTCCTGTCTCTCTGGGGAGAATTCTTGGACTGTGAACAGGAAAGATTTGAGACAGAGACCACATGATCATGTCTCAGAGTCAGGATCCGCAGTCCAACCTTGTACCTCCTGTCTCTATCTTCCTCTTAGGGATTCTGAAGCTCCACCTTAGGCAGGTATAAACCTGTTCCGTTCCTAAGCAACCTTGAACAGCCAGCATCTGCATGCTTCGTTATTGGACAAGAAAGAATAAGAAAGAATGAGAAACTCTTTAAAATTAAATCCCACAGAGTCCCAGCAGTAAATTTTGCACAGGGAATACCAGCCATGTTTCACAGCCAATCTCTCTGCTCACTGAAGCCAGACACTGTACACCAGATACATCTCATCATCAGAGAAAAGCTTTCTCACAATTAAAAATTGTTTGTACTTATTTATTTCTTCTTTGGTGTGTCAATTACATTGCTTAGCTCTCCATCCCAAGTCTATGCTAGCTAAATTCCGAGGACCCTTCAAAGCCTCTATCGATGTTCAATTCCTATATTAGATTCTGCCTTCTCTTTCCTGTTTATTTTTCATGGGTGCCTATAGCTGAAGAAATGTTCTAAAATCTATTAGTAAATAATAATCACCAACACTCATAATGCTTTACATATTCTTTCTCCTTAAAATAATTAATGTGGGCAAGGGTTATTCCTATTTGACAGATGAACAAATTAGAGTTGAGAAACATTATGCCCCCATTATTATAAGCCCCTCTATCAGTGTCACTGCCTGTATATATCACAGCCTGTAATAGACACATTCTTCCTAAAGCCCCAGAATATGAATTTAAGATAGTAACCAAAAAAGCTCATGGGATCGCTGGGTTGGAGTGATGCTAACCAGCCATGTAAGGGCAAGCAATATGACATCTAAGATCTAAGTCATAGGAGAAAACATTTCATAAATGTTTTATTGGTACATCAATTGAATTTACATCTTTTAAATGAGTTTATCTGCTTATCACCAGAACAACCATCACCCCTTACTAAGAAGGACTTTCACTGAGAGGGTGTAGAGAAGTGAACCTGTTGACTTATCCATGGAGGAGAAGAACCCTTCTGGTGCCTTTGTACACTTATTGTGAGGCTCTAATATTTTAAAATTCAATTAGTGCTGAAAATTTCCAGATATATCTCATTTTCCCAACATCTGGCACTAAACACAACACTTGAACCAAACCTATGCTCTCTCCAGTTTCATCAGCTACATATAAAATAAGGTAAGCATCTAAGTTATAAGATGCCTATATCAAAAATAAAAAAGAGAAAAAACTCTCCAATTTCCAGTACATTCACCACAACCCAATTTTATCCACATCATTCCTTCCTTCCACTACCATCTAGTTCATCTACATCAGCGTTCTCCTAGACACTGCGATATCTTCCATATTGGCACTGCATTCAAAGTGATCTTTGGGAGACATAAATCATATTTTCCTACTTAAAATCTTTTTTTACATTCTGCACACTCTTCCAGTACAACACATACATCTTGGCCTGGCTTGCAAAGTGGTATTTGATGCAAGTCTTACATGATATTGACAGCTTGTCCACTCTTTTACCCACACTGATCTTTCTTCTCCAACTGGCAAGCTCACATCCGCATCAGGGCCTCTGTCTTGGTGTTTTTCATCTCCATAGCCCTCAAGCTGCTCCTTTTACTCATTCATATCTCAATTCACTATTCTCCTATTTAGGGCAACCTTCCCTGACTACCCAGCTGCCAAAAGACACCAGACCACTCTCTATTTTGGCACCTTATTTTAATTCTCTGCCTAGCTTCTATCAGTGTATAAAATGTGTTTGGTCTCTTCATGTACTGGATTTAAACCTCTTATAACTGGGGTTTTGTCCTCTTCTGATGCATGTATGAAATAGAGTAAGAGTTTACTTTTAAATAAAGGAATGAATGAATGAATGACTCATATCAGAAAGAGGGTAAAAATTCACTGAGCTGAAGGAGAGAATATCCAGACTTTGAAAAGTATATGACATACAATAAAGACAGCTATTTTGGAAAAACAAGCAAATACTAACCTCCATGGAGCTTAGAGGTCAAAAAATATTGTTTTAAGAATTGCTTTCTGGTGCCCCGCTTGACTGCCAAGTAAGGGAGCTGCTAAAAAGCTCTTCCAGTAACTCCCCAAATCCTGGACTAGAACTCCTTGCCAGCTCCACCCCAGATCTTGCCACAATCCTGACTGGATTTGCAATGTACTTGAATGTTAGACCACCCAGACACCCTTACCAAGCTTAGTTTTTGTGTCTAAGTTTCTATTTGTGTTATTATAACTTATTTTTAAGGAGGGAAGTTCTGAATCACTCCCCTCCACCAGCCCCATACTGCCATAATATTAACCTCAGCATGCTTTTAATACAGAACCCAGAGAATGTCAATACCTCAAATAATACCATATAAATATTTTAATTTATCTTCTTGTCTTTCTGGAAGCCCTTCTGTATTCAAAATTAAGTGTTTCAAATGCCTTGAAGAACTCAAAGTCCCCTAGGTCATGAACATCTTTAAGAACCAAATGCTTCATTACAGTATTAATGGGTACATGTTTGGTGTTATTTCAATTAAAAATATTATTATAAAAATATGTGTGGTTGACCATCACCATGGAATATGTTTAACTAATTTCTCATAAACATAAATGTACTATTTCCATGTGATCCAGTAATTCTACTCTTGGGCATTTGTCCTAGAAAAATAAAATCTAATAACCACACAAAAACCTATATACAAATGTTTACAGAAAACTTATAATTTCCAAAAATCTGAAAGAACCCAGATGTCCTCTACTGATTAATAGATAAACTTTGTTATGTCTAAATGATGGAACACTACTTGGCAATATAAAGGACCAAACTACTGACACACGCATATTCCCAGGTAGATCTCAAGCATATTATGCTTGAAAAAACACATTCTAAAAATCTTATGTACTAAATAATATTGTTTATATAACTGCTTTCAAAATGCTAAAAACGAAAGATCAGTGGTGGCCAGGGACTAGGGTGGGGAGGTGACTGAGAGGGGACCGCATGTGGGAGGTTTGCAGGGTGATGAAACATCTTAGTCTGTGACAGTGGTTGAGGGAATCTAGGCAGGTGTTAAATTCATAGAGCTTTACAAAAAATTAACTGTGTGATGATTTTTTAAATAAAAATGGACTGCATACATATGCGCATGTGGGTGGTAAAACATACAAGTAGGAGAAAGAAATACATTTAAAGAAAGATACTAAAAGACTCTTCTTCCCTTTCTCTAAATTCTACTTTCAGTTAGTAACTGCTGTGGGATTATATAGTTCCAGAAAGAACCTAAGGTATATACATTCTCTAATCTCCCATCTCTCTCTCTGTCTCCCCCTCTTTCTCTGTTATTTCAAGTTCCTTTTATGTGTTGTGGCACGGTGTGGATAGTTCTTTTGTGGGACCTGTGACTCATGTGTAAGAACAATAATGTTTAGCCCTGGCCAGTGTGGCTCTGTTGGTTGAAGCATCGTCCCACATGCCACGAGGCTACAGGTTTGATTCCCTGTCAGGGCACATACCTAGGTTGTGGGTTTGATCCCCATTCAGTGTGTGTATGAAAGGCAACCAGTCTATGTTCTTCTCTCATATCGATGTTCTCTTTTTCTTTCTCTCTCTCTCTCTCCCTCCTTCTTCTATGTCTAAAAAATAATGAAGAAATGTCTTCAAATGAGAATTTTTAAAAAATAGAACAGTATGCAGTTGTACATAAGAATAGGTGAACCCCAGAAACTGAGGAGACATCTGCTCCACAAAACATAAAAACTACACTCAACCTGCAGCCCTGAGACTCTGACCTTGTGCATTTCCTTTCGTACACAGGCTGTCTTGACAGCCCACCTCCCCACAGAATAAGGGAGGCCCTGGGGACTTGTCTGCCTGATTGTACTATTTCATGCAAGCCTTTAGTTCTTGTCTGCTGAGCCAGTAAGACAGAAATAATAGTAACAAGCATGGAGTCCTCTGCACCACTTTTCAAAACTGAACCAGCCATGGGGGTCCGGCCTAGCTCCTATGTGCGTGTGTCATTTACGTAACTGTTTGTCTGAATGAACTCTTTACAACTACTTCTTGGTTTTTTATTGCTTTTGTCTTTATTATGTTTTAATTTTTTAAATAATTTAAGATTTTTCTCAACACATGTACTATAAAAACATTTTTCTAGCTTATATTTTGTCCTTTGAATATCACATGATGCTTTTCTGAACTTCTGCTAGATGAAATTTCTGTGGTTTTCCTCATGCCAGCTCTGTTTTAATTCATATTTATAAAAGTCTTTTCAGCCCTGGTTGGTGTAGTTCAGTGGATTGAGCGTGGGCCTGCAACTCAAAGGATCAAAGTTCGATTCCGAGTCAGGGCACATGCCTGGGTTGCAGGCCGGTTCCCACCAGGGGATGCACGAGAGACAACCATACATTGATATTTCTCTCTCTCTTTCTTCCTTTCCCCTCTAAAAGATAAATAAATAAAATCTTTTTAAAAAGTCTTCCCTGCTCCAATATTATTAAAATAATAAAATATTTTCTTATAGATATTTTCTTAGAATTATGTAAGTTTCATATCTGCTTTGGAGTTCGTGTCATCTTGACTCCTCTCTGGTAATTTTTACAGTGAATCTCAATACTATTTCACTGCATCATTAAATTTTATATTTCTATAGGTAATGTTACCAGATAGGCACCAGGCAGGAGCAGGTTTGCCTCAGACCAGCCTGCAGTGTGTGGGTTCCTGACTTCCTGTAGGAAAGATTTCAAAATATGATCCAGGTGATTTTGAGAATACGTTTATTAAGGCTGAGTACAATGAAACAAAGAAAAGACCTACAGTCAAAGCAGTAACAGGAGTGAACAGAGGCGCTGTTCTGTTGTTAGGTCACCTGGGAAGTAAAGGTCCTAGAGAGAGAGGACTTAGGGTAGCAGAAGTAATAGGAGAGGGCCTCGGTGGGGCTGCTTTGGCTCCCTAGAAGAAGAAGTACAGGAAAGGAGTGAGCCAAGGCGAGGCTGCTGTTGGGTCAGCTGAAAGTCAGAAAGAGGGGAACCTGAAGATTGGATTAGGGCGCAAGCTTGGGCTGAGCTGCCGCAGCCCACTACTCCTCTGGCTGCATGTCTCCTTGGGGCCTTTAGAATTTAGGAGAAAATAAAACGTTCATGCCCCAGAAGGGGCACAGGCGTGCTCCAGGGAAAGCCCTCGCTGTGGTCTTTGTTCTGAGTCCTTCGTATCTTTTTTCTGTGGGTGGGAATCTTAGGGGAGGGTGTTAGCAGAATATTCATTAGTTTTCCAAGTGCATTTTTAAAAATATGCTGATGCATCAAAATGAGCATGTAGGGGGCTTGGGGGATATTCTTTGTTCAGTTATACTATTTTAGTTTTGTCTTGGGTCTGTCTGGCTTTTAATGGGGTTTTTCTTACTTGTTCCCCTGACTTCGTCTGTCCTTGGGTTTAGCTGGCACAAATGACATTAATTGGGTCTTTGTTCTTTATTTCCCAGGCCAGGAAGATTTAAGCTATGCATTCTTTGGTTAGGGAGGAGCGGTACAAGCCATTAGCTCTCAAGTGTCCTTGGTTAAGGGAGGCAAGTTCTCACTGGCTGTAAGTCACTCAAGATGTTTGGGTTTGTTTTTTTTCCATCTCAATTTCCCCACTCCACTTGCCCAGGGCTTTCCCTAGCTTCTTACTCTCCTGCCTCAGTAGGAGTTGATGTTTAAGTAAAATTTCTTATAATTTCCATCTCATACCCCTATTTTAATGGAATTATTTCTAAAACTATGAAGTTAAAAGATGTTTCTGCCTCCTATTTTTTAATTAGTATAAATAAGTCCTTGCCCAGTAGCTCAGTTGGTTTAAGAGTCAGTCGTCCAGATACACCAAGGTTGCAGCTTCATCCCTGGTCAGGGCACATACAAGAACCAACCAAGGAATGCGTGAATAAGTGGAACAAATCGATGTTTCTCTCACTCTTTCTCTCTAAAATCAATCAATAAATTAACATATAGTTTAAGGTGCTATTTTTTAAAAAATTGGAATAAATACCTACACTCAACAACTGTTCATTCGCCCCCCAAAGTCTCCTTTGTGCCCTGTGTAGGCAAACCAAATCCACCTTCCTCCTCACTGACCCCTGGAAACCACTCATCTTTTCTCTATCCCCTTAATGTGTTATTTCAAAGTGTTATATAAATGCAATGACACAGTTTGTAAATTTGGGGAGGAAATTTTTACACAACATAATTCCTTTCAAATCTACCCTCGTCACTGCATGTGTCAATAGCCTGCTCCTTGCATCGCTGAGTCCTGTTCTGCAGTACCCATGCAGCACAGTTTTTTAATCATTCATCCAGTAAAAGGGCATTTGGGTTTCCAATTTCTATAAACACTTCTATATAGGTTTTTGTGTGAACCTAACATTTTCATTTCTCTGAAAACTTAAATTCCCAAGAGTAAGGAAGTTGCATGTTTAATTTTATAGAAAATCACCAAACTATTTTCCAGTGTGACTGCACTATTTTGCATTCCCTCCCAGAAATGCAGTTATTTAGTAGATTCATCCGCATTTAACATTATTACTACTCTTTAAGTAACTTTAGCCATTCTAATTCCTGATCTCTAGGTGTAATTATCACTACACCTAAACTCTCATTTTGATTTTAATTTTAACTTCCCTAACATATAATTATTTTGAGCACCTATTATGCACCTGTTTGTCATACGTACATATTCTTCAGTGAAATGTCTATTGGCCATTTTGAAATTGAAAAAAAAATCAACTGTTAAGTTTTGAGACTTCATTTTATTCTAGATGGAAGTCCTTTGTCAGATACACTGCCTAAAGTATTTTTACCTAATTTCTTATAGTTTTATTCTCTTAAAGTTTTTCATTTTTGTGAGGTCCATTTTTTTTCTTTTAAGTATCATGCTCTTGGTACAAAGTTTAAGGACATAGTCCTAGGTCTCAAAGATTTTTCTCTTGTGATTCCTTCTAAAAGTGTTGTAGTTTTACATTTTACATTTACCTGTGATCCATTTTGACTTAATTTTTATATAAGGTATGAAGTTTATGTCTTGGTGTTTTTTTTCAGCCTATGGCTGTCCAACTGTTCCAGTACCATTTTTTTAGTAAAAGGCGAAAGATTTATGTGATCTGAAGAGAAACCAGAGTATGTGGGTACCACTTTTTTAGAGGGCTATTCTTTTTTCATTGAATTCCTTTTGCACATAATTGAAAACCAATGTGTCTATTTATGGGCCCTCTATTCTGTTCCACTGATAGAATGTGCTTATCCCTCTGCCAATACCACAGCCTCAAATAGCTGAACTACGGGATATAGTGAGCCCTAATATCTAGCAGAGAGATTTTCTCTATTTTATTCTTTTGTAAATTATTTAAGCTATTATGCATTGCCTTTGCTTTTCCATATATTTTTTATGACTTTAACTATACCTAAAAAATATCTGATGAGACTTTGATAGGAATTGTATTAATAACCATAGATTAATCTGGGGAGACTGTACATCTTTACTAATGTTAATTTTCAAGTTGATGAGATCCTATCTCTCTATTTAAGTCTTTTATTTCTTTCATGAGTGTTTTGTAAGTTTCAGCATAGAGATTCTGTACATACTTTGTTACATTTAATTGAAGTATTTCACTGTCTTTGAAACAAATGTATTTTAGCTTGTTTCTACATATTCCTTGTTAGTATGGAGAAACACAATTGATATTTTCTTACTTATTTTAAGCATGTTTTCCAGCTTTACTGAGGTATAATTAGTATACTGCACATAATTAATATATACACTTAGCATAAGATCTACCTTCTTAACAAAATTTTACGTGCACAGTATCTTATTGTTAACTACAGACACTATGTTATACAGAGGTTCTCTGGAACTTACTCATCTTGTGTACCCGTAACCTTATACCAGTTGATAACAATTTCCTACGTCCCCTCTCTCCATGCCCTGGTCATCACCACTCTTTTCTACTTCTAAGTGTTTGACTATTTTAGATGCCTGATATAAGAGGAATCATGTAGTATTAGTATTTCTACATGTTTAGTAATATGGGGAGGAAGACGAGAATGTCTATACTTACTATATTTATTTAACACAGAACTGGAAATTATGGATCACAAAATAAGTCAAGAAAGAGAAATAAAAGCAGACTGGAAAGAAAGATATAAAACTGTGCCATTTCGCAGATGATATGCTTGTCTGTGTAGAAAATTCTAAGGAATCTATAAAAAAATTTCAAGAACTAATTAATAATATATTAATAGCAAATATGTAACATAGCAAATATATATTGGCTATATTAATATCCAACATGTATATGTTTGAATGTACATTTTATATTTTAAAATTTATACCAGCATAAATTAAATATATAGCATTAAACATAGTTCTATATTAAATATATTTTATATTTGATTATATAGATTATGTATTAAATATATGCTACATTTGCTATATTAACATATATCATATTAAATAATATAATTAATATTGAAATAAGTTTGTACTAATATTTAAAATATGAAAAAGCAAACTAAATTTTATGTGTTATATAAAGATTACATGATATATTTAAACATATATTTAATAAGTGTCAATTTAATAAATTGTTACATTAAAATAACTAAGTATACATAGTAGATTTCATATATAAGTATACAGTTATGCTTAAATTTATAAAACATAAATATATAATATATAAAATATACTAAGCTATATTTCTATGCATGTCACTTACAAGAAACTTGCAAAAGCTAAAATATGAGATATATATGTGCATTTGAAATAAACTAGAGACATAAAATATTAAAAGGTAAAGTGATATGATGAATTTCTTGGGTGGATCTACTTTTTTCCTCTTGCCCTAAAAATTACATAGGTGGCATTCCATTACTCCGGTGCATCTTTTGGAGCACAAACTCTCAGGGTATTTGAACTCTCTTTAGAGCAATGATTTCAATATTTTGAGGGCTGGACGGAGTATTTCAGTCAAGCATCATTTTCTCCTCATTTTATTGTTCACTAAAAAAATCATGATGCTGTCAATGTAACTCACAGCTATGAAGAAAGAAGTACAAACAGTAAGAGTAATTGCAAAAGAAACATCTTCTATTCCCTTGCACTCAAAAGCAGTAGTTTTATATGATGTAAGTACCAGAAGGGAAAAATCTTACCTTAAGTGTAATGTTTTGACACTAGCTCTCTCTAGAATATGATCGAATGAGGACTATACACTCAGAGCCTGTTTGTCACCTTGTATTAGCTCAGTCTACACACAAATTGAGCTGTAAGGCAAATGGGAAAAGAAAACAAATAAGGGGGCATTGGCCACACTCAGAGATCATCTCTGTGTTCCTCCTCCACAACCATTCTTCTTTTGGGGGGGCCTAAAATATATGTCACATGAGGACACCATTATTTCCCAAGAACAACAACATTAATGTTGGTATCTTCTTATATGAGTATGACCTTGTTGCTTTCTACTTCAGCAACATATGTGATGGGTAATGTTCACAGGCTCCATATTTAGTCATATATTAAGAAAACACTAATTTAAAAAAGAAAGCCTGAATATGTTTTTGCACTGCATTTAAAAACTAATAATATGCTGTAAACTCCTCAGCTAATGATACACAGCATTTACATTATATGTCCAATGAACATATGGTGATACAACTACCTACTCAATAAAATCACAAAAAGAGAAAAATAAAGAAAACAAAAAATAAAGCAAAAAAGAAAAAATTCTGCAGATTTCTGGCTGCCGTTGGCATATGCAGGTCTCAGAGTGAAGAAGTGTGAGTTTCTGCGCCTGTCCAGCTGTGACTCAGTTACCACAGACCTCACTGTCCTCTTTGTTCCTCCAGCTCTTAGTGTGAGCCTCTCACCAGACTAACGGCGATCCTGTGGTCAGTTGGACACAAGCATGCACACACACAAGCACACACATAAATTAGAACCTGAGATTTTGCAATGAAGACAAAACTAATTCTGTTGGATTCAATAAAGAGTAGTTATGGCATCCTTATTGCATTTTATTGGTTAAGTAGGTTTCAGAAATGATCTTTTATTATTCTTGAACTTAGGTTTATGCATTGAATGGACTACATATTAGTAATGACTGTTATGGACTGTACTTTAGATAATGTAGTCTGCAAGTCACATGTGATTTTCATTGCATCGTCTCTGATTCTAACTTAAGCTCTATCTACCTATCTACCTATCTATCTATCCTATCTAAATCTATCTACATTAGAATATATTTATCACAAAACAGTGTCATAGAAATAATGTTGAATTCCTCGTAATTTATTTTAAATTTATCTAGAAAGTTTGATACTTTAGGTAATAGTGGTAACAAATTCTCTTTGCTATATTGATGAAGACATTCCATAGTTGAGAACCACTGATTTAGAAAAAATATATATTTTAAATAGTGAGTGAAATTTTAAAAGAGGTAAGTAAAATGTGAAAGAAAAGGTGAGAGAATATCTTTCTCTAAATGTTAAAATTGTTTTAAATCAACATTTTAAGCATATAAAATAGTATTGGTGATGAAATATGTTCTATATTTAGCAGGAATTAAGAATGTTGCCTTGTGTATGTACTGCTTCTAAAATTATTTATCCTAATTTCAGAATGCAGATGAGGAGATCTTGTTAAAAGTTCATTTTCCCATTTGAAAAATTTTATTGATTGATTTTAGAAAGTGGGCAGAGAGAAAGAGAAAGAAAAAGAAAGAAAGAGAGAGATCAACTTATTCCACTTATTTATGCCTTCATTGGTTGCTTCATCAGTTGCCTTGCCTGGAGATCAAACCCACAACCTTGGCCTATGTGGATGACACTCTACCAACAGAGCTAGTGGGCCAGGGCTGTCACTTCCCTTTCATTCTCTTCTCTGATTGTTCACCCCCGTTTGGGTAGAGTGTAATGTTTAAGCAGCAGGCATGTGTGTAGGATTGTATTGATGTTACTGTCTCAGGAAAATGCATCCAAAAGACTTGTGTTCTATTTCTGTATGACTACACAAAATACTTAAGGTTCTTGGAGTTTTTCTCTTCTGGAATAAGAACTGATACTTATCCCATTCACCCACAGTATTATTGTAATGACCAACTAAGGTATTAGATAGAAAGATTTTGAAAAATTTATAGTACTATCAAATATTAGCTATTGCTATACCTCAATTTCAAAAATAGATCTAAAACTCATGCCACGCATTTGAACAAATCTATTAATTCTATTTTCTTTCTGAATTACTATATATGCTATATAATTCTTGAATATAAATAATGTTAAAAAATCAGCATAAGAAATGTTGGTTTCCCCAAGTAAACTGAAATTTTTTATTGCAATTCAAGCAGCCAGCCTCCAAGATTGATCCCAATGATCCTTCCCTTCTGGTATTCATGTTTTGTGTAATTCCCTCCATTTGAGTGTAGGTTTAACTCGCTGACTCATTTATGACAAATCATGCAGAAGTTAGCCAGAAACTAGATCATAAAACAGTGTGGCGTAACCCTCAATTGCTCCATTATCATGTGTCTGAGGGAAGCCTGTTGCCATTTTATGTGTAGCCTTATGGAGGGATTCATGGGGCAAGAAGCTCAGACTGCCTTGCCAACAATGATTTGAGTGGGTTTGGAATTAGATTCTCCAGCCCCAGGACAAGTTGCAGGTGATGGCAGCCCCACCCAATATCTTGGGTGCAACTTCATGAGAGACTCTAAAATAAAAACACTAAGCTCAGCTATCTCTAGTCCTTATCCTCAGAAATTGCATTAAATAATAAATTCTTGTAGTTTCGAGCTTCAAAGTGTTATGTTAATTTGTTACATGGTGATAGATAATTAATGCAGATTTTGCTACCCAATGGTGCTGAGCAAAAGACAAATATGCATGGATAATTTTGGAACCTAACAGTGGTCAGGATATAAAAGATTATGAAGAAAGGGTTAGTGCAAGCTTAAAGCACCTTGGACACAATTATTCATGGAATTTTGAACACTGAACTGGGGGTAGGTGATCTTGCTAAGGAGGTTTCCAACCAGACGGTGTTGAAGTTGCCATCTGGTTTCCTCTTACTGCTAATAGTAAAATACATAAGCTAAAGGAAGGACTATTAAACAAAGGGAAGCCAGTGCTGGCTTGCTTTAAAAATTATCAGTCTCTCTGAATGATAAACAATGTTTAAATTAAGAAATGGTTTCTGAGTAAAGGTCAGCTTCAGGGAACTCTCAGGAACTCATGGTCGAAAGATGATACTGATGTCGTGACTACAAAATCCTGTTAGACCCCTGAAAGCTCAATCTAGGGTGGTAAACAAACAGATGTAGTACCCTAGACTACGTTCAGGTAAACGAACAGTCCTCTGACTATTTTAAGGATGTAACTAACAGATCTTCTCAATCAATCAAATTTCTAAGGTATTTAAAGACCTTTCCCTTCGGCAGAAGCCCAGGGCAGAGAAGGTCTTGTCCCTAGAAGGATGAAGTTTCCATCTAAACCACTGGACCCAAATAAGATTCTCAGAAGACCCATAGCTTTTTAAAAGAATTATGTCAACTAAACCTTGCCAGTTTGGAGTGAAAGGAGCAAGGACAGTGTTAATTAAGAGACTTTGGGACTATCAAAGTTCTACTAGCAGAAAACAGGTGGAGGAACTGCTCAGCTGCAGACACACATCTTTCCAGGGAAAAGGATGACTCAGGTGGGTGGGGAATGAGCCAGCAGCCTAGAATGAAGAATGACAGAGAACTCCAGAGACGGAGCAACTAAGCGTGAGAGAACCTCTCTGGTTCCCAAACTCCTGTGTTCGGCCTTTCCCCTTCCCCTCCCTTTGAATTCAAGTATATGTTGCAGTTATGTTACAGCCGCCTTACCATACAGGTATGTACACAGCAGAGAAGTAGCTTCTTCAGTTTACAGAAGGCACCTTATCCTCACTTGCATCTGACTCAGATGAGAAGATCCTGGACTTTGAGCTGATGACTTGAGGGCTTTGGGAAGGTTTGACTCTATTTTGCGTATGAGAGGGATGTGAACCTTTGGGACCCCAGGGAAGACTGTGGTGGGAAGCCTGTGAGGTTGCCCGCAGTGATCCTTGTCTCCCCCAGTCAAGTATTTACAGCTTTAATGATTTGCTTGTAGTAAACATAAGATGAAGTAAAATGTGTGAATAAGAGACTAGGTCATAAAAGACAATGAGGTGTCTCCTTTCACTCTGAGGGATACTAGTTGCCATGTTGTGATCAGCGCAGTGGGGAGTCCCATGTTGTAAGAGACTATCATTACCCCCCACTAGCCACAGGAGAGCTTGGAAATAGATCCTCTGGCTTTGAACAAAGCTTCAGATGACAATAGTCCAAGCCAAAAGGATATGTGGAATCTCATAAGAGACCCCGAGTCAAAGACCACACAATTTAGCTATTCCTGATTCCTTGACCCTTAGAAAAACTCTGTGAAATAATAAACATTTACTGAAAATTTATTATGTAGTAACAGATAACTAATACAACATAGAGTTGAATGAAACAAATTTGAGTGAAGAGATTTTGTAGATTTAAGTTTCAAGTCCAGCCAAATGTCCCACTTACCTTGAGAAGTATTATATCTGATTAGCCAATGAGAGCCAGCATTTGGAGACATAACTGAACACTCTGAGTCATGAGCATTATTAATTCCCAATATACCAAATATTTTCAGCCAATTAATTTTCTGTACACTATCCTAAGTTAAATGATTTGTTTATTTCTTCTTGGCCCATGTTTCTGCCATTAACTGTGTATTCAAATTTCCAAACAATGGCTGGAAAAAGATATACAAGTGACAGTTTTGAAACTATCTTTTATAAAATGGTCAAGGAAAATGATAAAGATCAGCAAGAAACTTAGGAGAGTTGGGATCTTCTGATAATACTATAATTCTGCAACCCAGAGGAGCAGCCAGTACAATAAAAGGTCATACCTAGTGTGAAAGACAGGGTACCATGTAAATAAACTTATAATAACTCCAAGTGGGAAACTCATGTTTCGATTCCTAGTTTAGTTCGATCTCAAGGGTCCATAAAATTGTGTCAAAATCTCATTCGGGCAGAATCTCATAAAAGTCCATGTATTTTCTGCTTTCAATCAGACCAGCAATACAGAGGAAATATTCTTTTTCATAGCATTTCAGCATTGCAGCTCCCAGTCCTGGCCATATTCCAGAAATGGAAAGAAGAAAGAAAAAAATCTCAACCACAGTTTTTGAAACTTACTACCTGAGTTTTATTTTCAGGTTTTAACAGAGTTTCAGAAGGACTTTTTCTGGAACTTGTTTCTTGTTCTTAAGTAATGTGTCATGAAGTGAGCAACAAGTCCAAAGATTCTAAGTGGCAAGGCAATTATAAAGATAAATTCAGAAGATAATCTATTTTATTAGTGCATATAGATGAATCCTTTATTTTAGAGCATCATAGAAAACCATGGATTTGTACAGAAGTTTTCACCACCCACAAGGATTTTCCTTGTGAAAGAATTATTTTTCAATTGTAGCAAATCCAACATGCACGTATTCATTAAATAAATATAAATATTGTATGATAAAGTCAAACGAAGGAAAACCAGCTTGCTAGCTAAAGATTACTGGCAAACTAGAATTTAGTGACAAGCAACTAGCATGGTTGATTACAGTAACAAAAAAATTTACCAGGCCACATGATGTGATCTTGATGTCTTTCTATTCTTAGATAATGCTAATCTTTACATATAGCAGGATATGTCTTAGGGTCTATTAAGTAAGTGCCTTTTCTATGTAGATCTGAGATTTCAGAAGTCTAATATTTCATTACGTCTAATATTTTATTACGATATATTGATGAAAACAAGCATGCACACAATTCAGGTACATGCTTAAGTTCAGACAACCAATGGGAAATTTTGAGATGTTCCCTGCATCGCAGCCACCTCTACTTGTATAGTATTATTCTAACTCCAACGCACTGTTACTGCCCAAGCCAGCCTCAGTAAATCTGATTACTTTGCAAATATCAGTTCCTTGAAATGACTATCTCAAGCTAAAGTACTAGGCCCCGTTATCTTTGAGCTTTTATTTTTTATTTGTTTAATATATTTTGATTCTGCTATTACAGTTGTCCTGATTTCTCCCTTATATGCCCCCAACCTAGTATGCCCCCATTCTCTCCAGCAATCCCCCACTTAGTTCAGGTCCATGGGGTCATGCATGTAAGTTATTTGGATACTCTATTCCCTATACTGTTCTAAATACACCCCTGTCTATTCTGTTATCTACCAATTTGTACTTCTTAATCTCTGCACCTTTTCCTCCTTTCTCCTCCCACCCCCTCCCAATTGACAACCATCCAAATGATCTCCATGTCTATGATTCTATTACTGTTCTGCTTGTTTGCTTAGATTGTTTTTTAGAGTCAATTATTGATCGTTGTGAATTTATTGACATTTTAATGTTCATAGTTTTGATCTTTTTCTTTAATAAATCCCTTTAACATTTCACATAATAATGGTTTGGTGATGATGAACTTTTTTAGCTTTACCTTGTCTGGGGGGGGCACTTTATCTGCCCTTGGATTCTAAATGATAATTTTGCTTGATAGAGTAATTTAGGTTGCAGGGCCTTGCTTTTCATTGCTTGAATACTTATCTTTGAGTTTTTAATTTTCTTCTTTTAGGACCTTCTCTACAAAGCCATGCTTACTAGGAAAGAAAATAGGAAGCAACTTGTAAAGGTACCTCTTTTCTCTGCGTATATTTGGCTTTCATACAAAGACAAAATATTCGCATGTAATAATTCTTAAGAAATTGAAGAACTCTAACACTTTTACAGTGATACCAAACTTCAAAGCGTTTTACTGACAATATTTACAATTTCAGTGTTCTGAGGAGTTCCAACGTCTATGAAAACATGAAATAATCTTGTAATTTTTTAAATTAAATATAGCTCCTAGAACTGAGACATTTAATTTCTAATTGATTTATCCCACTAAGTCTGGAAAGGATCAAAGACAAAAGACCAAAATTTGTATATCTGAATAAAGCTGGATAAACTGAACACTTGAATATCTAGGCTTTATAACCACCTGAGATTCCCAAGTGTATATACAACCTTAGACAAGAAATTGTTTTCAGGACCTCAATTCTCTCTTAAGTGAAGGCTCAATCTGGACTAGTAGTTCTTAAACTTTAGTACGCATTGTAATCAAGTACGGCATTTGTCAAAGATTCACATTCATAGGGCCAACCCATAAAAATCTAGATTAACAAGGGTCTCTGCTAGAGCCCAGGAATCCCAATTCTTGTACATCCCTGAGATTACAGGCAACAGTTTGATAAATGCTGGGCTGTAACTTCTTTGAGGTTCCTTTCAAGATGAACAATCTTGCTATAAGTGGCCAAGGAACAGAGTTCAGGGACAGCTCTCTGCTGTACTTTCAATCGCCACATTATCTTAGGCCAGGTGTTTCCCTACCACAGGCTGCAGCTGATTCTGAATTCTGGATAGGATCTTTCCAGCAATAGAGAACACAGCATAGAAATAACACTAAGATCTTAGCACTTCATTGTCTAATCGCTGAATCTGTCATCACATCTCTTTTCTGTTGGATAGGTTATTGCTCAGGTGTGAACGTGATTATTTTTCAAATGGTTGAAATTTTTAAGAAGGTGTATATTATCACTTTCTCTTTAGCAGCATGGATTTTCTTTCAAATTTTTATGTGTTAGGGACAAGGCGTGGTTTAGCTTTAGTGAGCAAAAGACTTGGCATTTGAAAGGTCTTGGGACCTTTTACAGGAAGTAAAGAAGAAACAAGTTAGTCAAATCATTGCAGTTGTTAATAATAGCCTTTTCTTTACAACACGTTTTGCATATTTCTCTGTTAGCTCATTGCATAAATTTTTGCTATCTAAGTGGCAGAGGCATACATAAACATGATCTTCAGGACTGAATGGAAAAGCTCTCACTGAGAGATATCTCTGTAATAATATTAACAAGATGTTAAAGTCACATAAAACACATGCAACTTCCCAGACCCATGTTATCCAGGAACCCGAGGAGAGAAAAAGAGAGTGAGTTCCCAAAAGATAATTAGAGAAAAGAAAGGCAATTGACATTTTCTAACACAATTTGGTAAGATCTTAAGTAAAATTCATAATGAGCAAGTTAAAATATTTTCAATGTGCCTGGAACTTTGGTTTTATGTCAGAAAATCTGAATTTTAGTCTCTGCCACTTAATGGTAGAATAGCTTTAGAAAGGCCTTCAACATTTTGTACCTTAGCTTTAGATATAAAATGTGACTAATGAAGCATTTTATGCAAGGTTATTATAAGGATTAAAGAGATAACTTAAGTGAATGCACAGGACCAACAATAAGGCATTAATATGATCCCAATTATTATCATTACATTTGCTATTTGGGTGATATAAATAAAGAGACAAACATTTCTTAAATGTTGGTAAAAGCCAAGAAAGTGCCAGAAAGAGGCATATTTTTTAAGTTAAGCACCCCTTATTTTTCCAACCAAAATCACTAATAACCAAAATAATAATAATAAATTCCATGCTCTAAAGTACAAGCATTTTTTATTCAGTCCAAAGTCATAAACCAGATGCTGAGTCCACACCAGAAGTCTTTTAAAACAGAGACAAATTTAAACAAAATAAATCTCCTCCCTGATGGAGAATAAAACCCCATGTAGGTCAAAGAATCCTGTTTATTTGAAGAGAACCTTAAAGCTAAGGGTTTTAAGAATAGCCAGGGTAGGAAGAAAACCCTTTCCCTTCCCCTTCCCCACATTCCCAAACAGGCTAAAGATTTCCATTGCACTAGGGTCAACATAGGATTCAAAATTATATTGCTTTTCTTGATATAAAACCTACATTGCTGGTTTCCATACACAAGGGAAGTGCTGTATCAAAATAATCTGGGGAGGTTTTTTTTCAAACTATCAAGTGACCCAATCATCCTTCCCCACCTGCCTGTCCCCAACACAGATTCTATATTCTGATAGGCACATCCGTCCCCAGACACTGTAACGCAGCATTGCCATGGAGGAGAAGGGGTAGCTGAGACATTTGAAAATATTCTCAAGCCGCTGCAACTCATGGCTTTTCCTACCCTCACTCTGACTTGGAATAGTGCTGTGGGGTACAACCTGCTCGGCTCAGAATGCCACGTGGATAATGGTCTTTTTAGAATTAATCTTTAAGAAACAATAGTGGTCTTCATGGAATAGATGGCAATATCAAAGAAGTATTCTTTTCTTTTAAAATAAACAACTGTATTACTTTAGGTCTAGAAACAGTCATCTAAAAAGTATGACAAAATGAACAATGTGTTTTAAGAACTAGATAGACATAGGCAATATGTATTTATTTTGAAGTATAAATATATTAAACTTCACCACTATGCCTTTACTAAATATATATGGTTTCTAGCAAATATGGCCCATCTTTCACTGACCTTGACATCAGGATTTGGCAGAGGGAAGCAGAGCTGTACAAAAATGAGGACAGTGAGAGAGAAAGAAAACAATAACTCTGAAGAGAAATAGCCTTTTAAAGATAAATATTTAAGTATAATAAAAATATAACTGTGCCTGCAGTAATCAGTATTAGTGCAGGTGTTGGTAAAATAATATCTGAGCAGACTAGTTATTTACCTAGATGGTACTGACAACTTACAGTGGACCCTTGAGAGGCTTGCTGGTAAAGATGAAGATGATTGGTTGTGATTAACTTAAAGCAGGGGTAAAGCCAGGCCTCCATGTAGTACATACTGTAATCTAAATAACATATGCTATCAACTAGCAAAGGCCAATTTGCTGATTGGTCCTATCTGGAGAGCTGAGACCCATAGAGGGCTAGATCACTCGCCAAGTAGAAGGAAACAAAACAAAACAAAACTGCACTTTTTTTAAACAAGTACTTTCCATGAATGGCTCCGTTTTGTGAAGGAGGAGTGGAAATGAATTAGAATTCTCTAAATATTGAGATTCAATTGCCATAATAGGCTTAGGGGCATTATTATGGAAATATGTGCTTGAAGGCAGATGAAGGATTTGACCCAATGCCCTTATCCAGCAGTCCTCCAACTCCAATCTAATGAACACACACTCAAAATTATTTCTCAAATAGTTTTTATCTAATTTTAAAGTGGATAATTTATACCACTTGTATAAAAACATATTAAGTTTCATTAAAATATTCAGCATTAGTAGAACTTTGAGCAGAATCTATTTCTTATGGTTTCACAAAGTCATACATATTTATAATATTAAAACTCTTCAGTTGCTTTAATAATAGAATCTCTATCCCACAGATCTGAATACTAATTTTAATATGCTCCTGTAGAAGAAAGCTATGTGCACAGGAAAATACATTTACATTTACATTTTATACTTTCTGTTTTTGTGCTTATTTCTTTTTTATTATACTTTCTTTTAATTAAACTTTGCTTTTCAGAAAAAAGCTTTTTTAAACTCTTTTCATTCTTTATTTTTTCCTTTGCAAGTTAAAAATACAAGAGCTTAGAGAGTATTTACCACATCCTGTTAAGGAAGTCAGGAAAGGATCTCATCTTAGCCTTCCAGCATGTTCTGCATTATTTGGGCTGGTTTTGTTTCAGTTCAAAGCTCTGCCTAATGGGTCATTCATTTTTTAAAATATAAGCACTTAGGGCAAAGAATCACGTATGCCAGTACATTGCTTGGTACAGGAACCCTAATGTATTGAGAGAGGAAATAAGTGCCCGGACACAGGAGCTATAGCTTCTTCCTTCCTCAAAGTGCTACAAAATGTTTGACCATTCTGGTTTACATCCTTGCAGTGCCAATGAGAATGTAGTGAGAGATTTAAAATATACCTCTAATACAACCCATAAACTAATACTGAGATCTTGTTATTCTGATCTCCAAGGAATCCAGACACTCAGAAACTTTAAACTTCAGTGGCCTTGTGAAGTCAGAATGTGGTGGTCTCTTCTCTCAGGTAAGAGTCTCAAATAGACATCAGCCTGGTAAGTGGGAGTTCACAAGCTTCATGTATTTATTCAAGCTAATTTAACATTAAGCCATGCTCAGGCCAGCCAGTGGCCTGGACTTTAAAGCTAAGCAGGCTTGGAGACTTTGCTCTAAGTTTGAGTCTGGATGCCCTCGTGAGTTAAGCTTTCAGCTCCGGCTGCAGTGCTGACACTCTACACGCAGCCTGGGGAAGCTGCCAGGGGCCTGGAAATCCAGTGATGGAGTGGTCTGCCATTCTTCAGCTGTGCATCAGCTATTCCGTCTAGTGACCTAAAACTTTAAGAGACTGTTTTCTTTTATGTAAAATGTGAATAATAATTGCACCACATGTTAATATGGGTTTTTTGTTGTTTGTTTTAGGCTTAGTTAATGCTGAGGCCTCAAGACTGTAGAGGTCCGCCACACCTCTTTTCCAAGTGCGATGCTGATACGGTCTAGACAGGACTTGCAAAGCACTAGGGACAACAAGGTTTTGTAATATGTCTGCCCTATGCAATCTTTACTAGTGACTTCAGGGTGTATCATGATTAAAGTTGACCATTTCAGGGGGAGTTAGAGATTAGAAGAAGCATTTCCTTAGGGAAAGTTGCTAATATAAAAGGATTTTCCCTACTCCTGTGGAGAGTAGGATGGGATCATTTAGTTTTGCTCAAGTTTGTGAGAAGATTTCACTACATAGTGAATGTGATATATCTGCCTTACAGTTTGGAGAAACAATAGGGACTGGGATCTGGATCCTCTGATACATTAAAAGGACAAAGGACTCTAGCTGGAGTTCTTAAGGCGGCTAAATGCAAACAGGGCAATGGTGGTTCAAAGGAACCTGGTTACTAGTCTCTTTATAGACCTGCTGGAGTGGGAGCATTCACCTACTTCACATGAATTGCAAATAGTAATTTCCCACATTAAAGGGACCTAGAAACATCCATGAAAGTGCCCTATGAGAGAAAGTATAAGCTTTAAGCATCTGCTATAACCAGAAGAAACTTACCCCAGATGGGTACCTGGCCAGGTATATCAGCTCATTCCTGTTTCCTCAATTCTTGCTCTTCTTCAATAGTGGAGATACACCGAGTAAGCTTTAGACTAGGATTGGAAAAAATATGAACCATTCTCACCTTTCTCACTACTGGTACCCTGCTTTAACATGAGAAGTCTGAAGTTTTGGTTTTTTTTTAGTGACACCATACCTGACATAAGTGAAAACACATGATGACTGAAAGTGATGGGTCTTTTTAAATATATATATATATATACCAAAGACAAGAAAAATCTGTGGTACCTGCTCCAGGTTTCATTTAGAGGCCAGGAAATAGTCAATCCTTCAGAATGGGGAAAAATTAATTTATTGACTTATTATTACCCATATGTCCTGCTTGGTCAGTATGCCAGTTTCACAGCAATTCTTCCAAGTTGTTAGGAGGACAAGAGGAGGTCATGAACGTGAAAGCACAGTTGCACCATACAGTGCTGGGGGCATGCAAGGGACAATGCAGTGAAGGATGGAAGGTTGTCCGTTACAGCTAAGGTCCCATTTATCAACAGCTATTTTGATAATTGACACTTATGCATGAATTCTTTCATATATAGAGTCCAAAGGACAAAATAGCTATAACACACAATGAATACTAACTATAATGTAGACCAGGAGCCTTTATGCCAGGTCTGTGGAAGGGCTTTGGTTTGAATGGTTTACAACTGGGTTGAAGAAAAGAAAAGTCTCCATCTCCAGTGTCTTCACAAGAGAGTTAGGGAGTGATCTGCTCTGGTTGGGAGACATTTTTATCACTCTTGTTTAGAATTCCTGGGCAAAGTAAATAAAAAGCAGGCTGACTTTTAAAGTCAGATTTATTATTGTTTCAATTTTTTATTATTGTTCAAGTACAGTTGGCTCAATTTCCCCCCACCACACCCCCACCCAACCCACCCCTACCTTCCACCCTTCAATCTACCCCCTTTTGACTTTGTCCTTGTGTCCTTTTTATATATGTTCCTTGATGGCCCTTCCCCTCCTTTTCCCCCATTATCCCTCTCCCCTCTCATTACTGTCAGTGTGTTCTTTATTTCAGTGTTTCTGGTTATATTTTGCTTGCTTATTTGTTTTGTTGATTAGGTTCCACTTATAGGTGAGATCATATTCTCTTATCACCTGTGCCCAGGGTGGACTGTGCTCATTGCCTGTCCCTTCTCTGCCTTGGTATGAAACACTGCATGGAACCGTTGATTTCTTCCATGGCTCTAGTCCAAGAGATGAAGTATTTCTAGAGACATCAACCTGGCCGTGGAGACAATATATGTCCTACTGTTACTGGGACTGATTCTAGCATCTGTGCAGGCTAAGGAAGTCTCCCCTTGCCCTTCCACTGCACCATGTATACCTATAATCTACCAACATAAGTTGCATTGGTAAGGATGATCTGCCCAGATACAGAAGAGCTGCCTTCAGCCCAAAGCATACCGGTAGCTCCAAGCAACGGCTCAGGATGCCTTCATGAGAGCCAGAAAACTGCCCTGTAAAACACTCAAACTCAATAGCATTGCAGCCACCAGGACTGGGTGAAAACAAGCAGTCTGGACAGTAAAAAGACTTACAGACTTATTTTTTGCTTTTCATGTTCAGATGCAAAGTTATTGTACTTCCTCAGAGCATACAATCAGGCCACATCCATTTTTCACCAGGAGAGATCATGGACTTTTACTATTCTGAGGAAGAAAAATCTGTGTGACACACACACACACACACACACACACACACACACACACACACACACACACACACACACAAGCCTGCAGTGAAAAGGAACATCTAAGTGTGAATTAGGTATTGCCACCTACTAGCACAGTGAAATGATGTTAGTTGATTCACTTCTCTGATCAGTGTCCTCACCTTTGTAATGGTGAAAGTGCTCACCTCGGAGCTATCTGAGCACACAGTGATATGGCATGGATGACTATCAAAATTACCAACATAGTGCTATAACAGTGAAAAATTGTAATGGTGCAAAATTGTAACCCATCCCACCATTCTTTTGTCATTGTTTCTATAAGTACAGACCCTTGACTAATATGTAGCTTGTAGACACACATCATGTTTGTATAAGAATCCTAGGAACTAGTTTCAAAAGGTGCAGACTCTGACTACTAGGCAT
Organism: Artibeus jamaicensis; assembly: GCF_021234435.1. Lineage (NCBI taxonomy): Eukaryota > Metazoa > Chordata > Mammalia > Chiroptera > Phyllostomidae > Artibeus > Artibeus jamaicensis. The sequence continues at coordinate 34,189,194 of NW_026522030.1, read as the reverse complement.
CCCAGCTCCAGAAGATTTGCTGACCTTCAACTGTGGAGCCAGGATGACATGAAGCCAGGATGAAAGAAGCCGAGGTGACTAAACCAGGATGATGCACACCAGACCATCATGCGCCTTATTAGAATAGACTGTGCTAGTCTGCACACAGAAAACTTTTCAACCCCCTTCCATGACCTCTTTGTTTTGTTCCCCTTTCCCTCCTTATAAAAACCTCTACCTCCACTGAGATGTGGAGATGGGCTTTAAGACACGAGTTCCCCATCTTCCAGGTGGCCAGCACCTGAAAATAAAATACTTTTACATCAGCACCTGCTTCTTGAGTATTGGCTTTTGCAGCAGCGGACCTACTTTTGGTTACAGTACCTGGCCCCACAAAAAGTGACTGGTGTGCATTGACCTCATTAATTATGTAAAAAGGACTCAGGGTCATGCGTGGTGTAGATCAGGTACCCAGAAATTCTCTCTTTCCTCCTTTTCTTGTAGAGTGTATCATATGGTGAATAAATATGAAACCATGGCATCTTCAGGTAATTCTGTATGTATGAAAAAGCTTATGCATGTAAGTACTTTTTCATAGCAAAGTGGAAAATGCATGCACTTTGAAAATGTGATTTGGTATTTTTATCAGCTTGATATAATTAATCTATCTTGGTCTTTTTTTTTCTTCATCTGTAAAACAAGAGGTAAGCATATTTGTTTTTCACAAAAGTGAATGATCTATGTAAAAGTGTCTAACACAGGGGTTGACAGGCAGGGAGTTCTCAGTGTAAGCTTTTCTGTCCTCCTTCCTTTATTATGCTGCATAAGGAGGTTAGAAACAGGGTGATCACTGAAACACAATACTATTTTTAAAATATCTTTGCTATAAGATGATCAATTGGCTTATAGCTCCACCTTAATTCTTCTTGGTACACTATTAATCAAAATGTAAAACCCAGAGGGGAAAAAAAGATCAAAAGCAGAAATATCTACAGGGAAAATGATAGTCCAGAGAGTTAAAGAACTCTACTGAGACACACAATATCAAAGCTATTTTTAAATCCTCACCCAAGGATATATTTACTGATTTTAGAGAAAGAGGAAGACTGCTATTGTCCCTCTCTGACCCCGCCCCCACATACAGCATCACAAACCAGTGACCTGGGTGGCCCTGCCCTGGTGAACAACTAAGGCTCCACTCCTCATATGTAAGAGGCACAAACACATCAAAACATGGCTAAAGAACAACTCAGAGCTCCAGAGCCAATAAATCTAAGTGATGAAGAAATAGCAAAACTTTCAGATGCACAGTTCAAAGCCCTGGTGATCAGGATGCTCACAGAACTGGTTGATTTTAGTCACAAATTAGAGGAACATATGAAGGCTAAACTAATTGAAATGAATAGAAATGCACAGGAAACCAATAGTAATGGAAAGGAAACTGGGACTCAAATCAAAGGAGTGGACCAGAAAGAGGAAAAAAATGACTAAACAGAAAAGGATGAAGAAACTAGAATTCAAAAAAATGAGGAGAGGCTTAGGAACCTTCAGGACATCTTCAAACGTTCCAACATCTGAATTATAGGGGTACCGGAAGGGGAAGAGGAACAGCCACCTGTGGAAAACTTATTTGAACAAATAATAAAGGAGAACTTCCCCAATCTGGCAAAGGAAATACACTTCCAGGAAATCCAGGAAGCTCAGAGAGTCCCAAAGAAGTTGGACCCAAGAAGGAACACACCAAGGCGCATCATAATTACATTACCTAAGATTAAAATGAAGGAGAGAATCCTAGAAGCAGCAAGAGATAAGGGGACAGTCACCTCAAAGGAGTTCCCATCAGACTGTCAGCAGATTTCTCAAAAGAGACCTTACAGGCAAGAAGGGGCTGAAAAGAAGTATTCCAACTCATGAAATCCAAAGATCTACATCCAAGATTGCTCTATCCAGCAAAGCTTTCATTTAGAATGGAAGGGCAGATAAAGTGCTTTTCAGATAAGATCAAATTCAAGGAGTTCATCATCACCAAGCCCTTATTATATGAAATGTTAAAGGGACTTCCTAAGAAAAAGAAGATAAGAAAGATGAACAGTGAAAGGACAGCAAACTCACAGTTACTAAGAACCACACCTAAAACAAAAGCAAACTAAGAGGACAGCTAGATCAGGAGCAGAACCATAGAAATGAAGATCACATGAAGTGTTAGCAACAGGGGAGTGGGAGAAGGAGAAGGGGGAAGAAGGTACAGAAAATAAGTAGCATAGATGGTAGGTAGAAAATAGGGGGAGGGCAATAATAGTATGGGAAACATAGAATCTAAAGAACTTGAGACACGTGGTCATAAACTAAAGGGGGGAATGGTGGGGGAGGGGTGTGCAGGGTGGAGGGGAGTGAAGGGGGGAAATAGAACAATTGTAATGGCATAATCAATAAAATATATTTTAAAAAAAGAAATTTTACCAAAGAGGAAATTTGCTCCTTTCTCTCTTCTATTTGCAACCGATGCTTGATTTTATAAATGTATATTATAAAAATCAATTTTGCTCAGAACTTTGAAGAGTAGGGCATTTAATTAGAACTTCATCAGAGACTCTGTGAATACACTGCATCTTGTTATGTGGCCTTCATGTCATTATTCATTATGTCCAAACTGTCTCCAACTGCTGATGTCACTGCTTGTCCTGTTACCCAAAGCTGAACATACATACAGGAACAGATTAACAGCCATTACTGATTCATAAAATCTATATGCCTTTATCTACTTAGGTTGTGAATACATTTTCAATAATGGATGATCAGATTTTAAGATTTTATAGACAATTCCAAACTGTACTTACATACCATAGACATTTAACCTTTCAAAACAGCACAGTAAATCTAATGTAAGTCCATACCTAACTAAAAACTTCATTGGAAAGCCTCCAAGATGCATTTACTACCGATGACTAGTCAATAAAGCACACTGCCATTCCCCCAAAGGATTACACACTAGTCCACTACCACTGAAATTTTAAATAATATACTCAGTTCAGAAAATGTCTAATGAGAACCTATAAGAATGATATAGTAAAAAATATATAAGATGTATAAAAAAAAAGAGTTAAAGTTGAGGAGTCTGGGGCCAAAAAGCCAAATATCTCATATGGAATAGGACCCAGTAAGCCAGAGTGTGGGGAGGCAGAGAAGATACAGCAGGGAAAGAAAAAGTATAGAATTGGCAAGACTGGAGAATATATTACTAATAAGACACATTTCCCAGCAACTTTTGCAGTCTGGGTAGACTATAAATAATGTGTGATCACAGAAATTTCTCAGAGAGAGAACCTATTGCTTCTAAGTAGAAGTGTGTGTGCTAGGGGTGCTGGGGGTGGGAAGAAGGCTAAGTTTCAAGTCAAATGATTTAGTTCTGCCACTAGGATTAGTATGACCTTGGAAGGATACCCAGACTCTCTGAATTTCAACATGCTCAGCTATATATGGAATATTTAAAGGATCTTTAAGATATGTCCTAGCATGAATATTTTATGACATTCTCTTAAGTCCTCCTATGAGAAAGAACATTCTAGAGCTTAACCATCTCTTACTTGCAAGACTAAATTTCCCCACTGCCTCATTTTACCTTAGCCACCTACCATGTTTCACACATTACACACCTACTACCATCTTTCCACACATAAACACCTTGTGTATCAGTTCTACTTAAGCACTCAAAATAAAACAAAAAAATTCAAGAGTTTCAAGACATAGAGCTCAATGTCACCTTAATAACAATACCAAGTCCTGAGTGTTAGCAGTTTTATGTTTTATTGTCTTGTCCATGTGATTTCTAGAGCTCACCTGCAGGGCCACCACAATAGATGGGCAACTGCAGAGATGATCACAGAGGCAGCCACCCTATGAAAATGGCAGGGATATTATTACGGATAAAAAGAATTGGAAATAAACAGATTTTTAAAAGTTAGATAAACTGCAATAAAGACAGGGCCCCATTCACCAACATCTAAGTGTGGTAATTTTATAATCACACAATGGTTCAGTACACAACAGAAGCTTTAAACCTAGTTTAGCATTCACTAAAAGCATTGGCTAAAGGATCTCCTTTAAGCGGTACTATTCAAAATAAAAAAAACTAAGAAAGTCTCTCGCCCATAATATAACAGACTTTTTAAGAGCTCAGATACATGATCAATTACTTTTCTGGTAGATTATTTCAGGAAGGTATGTTGATCATCTGTTTTGCAGTACAAATTATCCCAAAACATAAAGGATTCAAATAACAACTCCTTTTGCTTATTTGCTAGCACTTACAACTTGGGCATGTTTAGTGGGGATAGCTTATCTTTGCCCCATGTAGCATTTTTATAATGACTGTAATGACTGAGGACTTGCTGTGACTGTTCAACTCAGGCCATGGTCTCAGGTTTTAGTTCTCACCATTGGCTAGCTTTCTCAGTTCTCCTGCATGTGGTTAGCTTTGACTTCCTCCAGTATGGTGTTGTTCATCAGTCAGACTTTTTATATAGCAGCTAGCTACCCTTAGAGCATAAAAATAAACATTGCCAGTCTTCTTAAGGCTCAGGCATGGAAGTGGCAAATAGTTGTTTTCACTATATTTTGTTGGTTGAAGCACATCATGGGCCAAAGTCAAGAGGAGGGGACCATGTTAAGGCATTAATACCCAGAGGCATAGTTTTGTGGGGAGTGCCCAAGTAACAATTAACAGAGGGGAAAACCTTCCTTTATATCCAGGCATATACAGATAAATATTTAACTGTCTAGAGTATGTGTCTATATCTTAACTGATTCTTTGGAAAGGCCTGCTTTCTAATACTTCGAGCCGTAGAGCTGAAATTATGATCAGATACAAGCACATGTTTCTGGTAGAGAAAGAATAACAATAAAGGCTTCAGATTGCATTGTACAAGTCAATGACAGTGATTAAAAACTTAAAACTGTGGAAATTTAAGTGAGACTCATCTTAAATTTCCTTCAAAGCCTCTCAGAGAAGCTTTCTATAGTGACCTAAAATGGAGCAAAATTGAATATCCACAGATAACTCTTTAAAATATATAATGCACATGCTTGCTGCTCTTTTTCTTTTTACATGTGTATCTTTGAGTAGCATAACTATCAGATTTAGTTCCCAGGAACACATTACCAGGTAGCATTAAAAAAGAATATATATATTTTAAGCAAAGAATAAAATCAGAACCTACCAGCATCTTAAGAAAAAGAACCAAACAAGTTTTAGATATTTAAGAATAATCACTAAGTTAAATATGCAGGCCAATAACACAGGCTTACCCTTGCTGTATTTAAGATAAGAGCGTTTGAAAAAAATTTGGGGAAGAAATAGAAGTTTTTTTAATGGAAGCAAAAGTATAAAAATAATAAAACCACAGTTGTTGGGAGTTTTCTATTCTAAATATTACATAATTTGAGTGATTCAAAGTTTGGAAAGTCTTTGAATAATAATTATAAATATTCAAATTCAATAACATTGTAAATATATTTTAATTTGCGATTTCACTTCTATCTTCTACATAATCCTTACAACTACTCAGTGAAATAGATATTTCCATTTTTGGTTTCAGTGATCAACTAGGCTTTCTTAATTGACCAAAGTCTTATTTCTCTAATTTAGTGCTTATTTTTATTATGGAAGCTCATTAAATTATTGCTTGGTACAGTAAATTTAAAAGATACGAAATTTGTACTAAATCAGTAGCATATTATGTAAAGTTGCTGGGAAGTCCTCTGAGCATAAAGGCACAGTTTACATGACGTGGTAACAAACTGCCAGCACGCCAGCCAAATCACACCCAAAATCCCACACCCAAAACTGGTCAGGAGAGTGACTGTGCCCCCCTCCAGGTGGAGCACAGACTCTTCAAGGAAGGACTTATGATCTCCTATGTGCTGTAATTTCACATCTGCATTTCCAGATGCCTTGCCCCCTTTTGCCAATTTATATTATTTGCCTGGTATATTATTTGCCTATAGACATTCAAGTTTTACAGCCTCTGATGCATGGTGAGAAGAGCAATTGACAGCTCATTTACTGCATTTAAGGTATGTAAAAACATTCGTTAGACCCTGTAACTAGTTACTAAAGTAAAAAGTTTTTGTCAGAGGAATAGATGGATGCAGGTTCTAAACACAGACCAGCCTCTAAAGGCCACAGGCATGGGTAAGAAGGTGTTCCCAGTTATGAAGAGGCATTGGGGAAGAGGCTGAGGGCAAGCAGGAGACGGCATCAGGGCATAGATTCTGCAATGAGAGAACGTCTCACATTGGAAAGAGGCACCTACATAAACAGAATGAAGGCATTACCAACATCAAAAGTTCTGCTGAGATTGCTGATACTTGTGAAATAGTCTAAGTCAGGAATAACATTAATACTAATTTCTTGAGATGTACTATGATATAATTCCATGTTAGAGAAGTTTTAGAGAAAGTTATATACTCACCTGATATTATTTTCTATATTTTTATTGTATTATTTTTCTTCTATTGGAGCTAATAATAGCTGTATACAAGAATCAGTTTTATATGGGCATTCCAGTGGGATAGGAGAATTTTTTATATAAAAGAACTTACCTGAATTATTTTCCCCCAGTCAAGGGTATCATACATTTGACTACACAATGCTCCTCATACAACGACTGTCATAAATGTCTTTCAGATCTGAAAACCAGCAAAATATTTGCTTCTACACAAAAGGGGACATGCTTTTTTTTTCATTCCCATCATTTATGGAAAACTCAGAACTAATTTGTTTTATGAAATTGCAGTAGTGTTAAGAAGCATAGATTATTGAAATATTTTTAACCTTTCCTTACCCTTCATAGACAAACAAATTTTTAAATTTTGTATTAATTTGTTTGCCTAGCATAGAACTTTTATTATATACTAACTCTCTTGAAGTATAAATATATCACTAAATTTATATACCTATTTGTATATTTTTGCTAGAAATAGCACCAATTTCAAAGTAACTTGTTTAACTAATTCTTGATAATCATTTAACACATTTGTCAAATTACTTTTGTTTTGAGTATTTGAAATTCAGAGTTCAAAGAGAAAATTAAGTATTATTTCATATATAGTATTTTGAGGGCCAGTGATGTAATTTCTCTTGTTTTTCCATTTGTAAGACAGAGTCAAAGATATTTGTCAGGACTGCTGAAGATATCAAATGATACAACATATGTGACACCCTTTTGTAAGCTGTGAAGTGGTTGCCTAAATTATAATTATTCTCATATAATAGAGCACAGGAAAGCTAACTTTCTGGCAGTTTATATTTAGGATAAGTTGGAATTTAAAATTAATTGGAAATATTGAAATTTAAATGTCTTCTTCTAGAAATTAGTATATATACAATGGCTAAGTAAATTTCATAAATTGCTTAATATCTGTCAATCAAATAAATAAGATCCTTTGCATAGATTTTACTCTCTGGTCAGCTTCAAACAAGAATGAATAAATATTTATCAATTTCAGATACTTTTCTTTTCTCTCACCAAGTTACACTTATTTTGGATGGTATGTTTAATATGTATTTTGGGTTTTTTTATGTAGTTATTATTGTATTTTTCAAATGTTCATTATCTGTGTCTGAACCACAGTTTTCTGTCTTCAATAAGAACAATATTAGACACAGAGAATCCATCTATATAATTGCTAAAAACATCACTTCTTAATAATCCAAGTGTAAATGGATACATTATAAACTCTATATGTTATCAATCATGTAGAGGAATAAATATTTTAAAAAGAAAATTAATCCTTCTCCCTTGCTCCTCTCTGTAGTAGTAGAAACCCAGATAACTGAGACCTGATCTACTGATCTAACTAAAACATATTCAAGTGGGAGCATAGAGCAATTTTAATATGTGTTTTGCTACATTATTTTCAACTAAAAGTAATCTTTTAAAAATGCTTTTTAGTATTCCAGATGGGAAAGTAGAAGTGGAAAATAGGAAAGATACTTCACTTGGTTTTGGAAGGAAAGCATATCAATTAACAGATTTTAAATTATTGGCCTGCTTTCACAAATAAACGTATTTTGAGGCAGTGTGTATATGTGGAAAGGAAGTTTCATAGTATCTGTTACTATTCCTTTAAGGACTGTAACTTAGTAAGAAAGTAATGAATTGAAAGAATTAGAAAGACATCAGGAGCCTTCTAACAATTAGAAGAATCTGTTAATTAGCATAGAATATGAATCTTAAGCTGTTTTTGTCATCAAACCATTTATTCTAATGCAGTAATATGGATCACAAACCTTACTAACACAAAAAATTATAAGAAAATGTTTAAGGAAAAGACTTCTATGGAAATATGGTTCAGGACTACAAGACGTAAAGACACTTGAAATCATCATGTCGTGTACCTTCTTCTTTGGGATTCTGTCAGAATTAACTGGAATTTGATTTATGAGTATGAAAAAAGTGTACAGAGTATGTCTGCCATGCTAAAAATGCTGCAAATGGCCCACAAGACTCGCCGTGAAGAGGTTAGAGAAAACAGGGGTGGCTCAGGGTCAGTTTAAAAAAAGACAATGGAGGACATACAGAGGATACAGAGACGCATGAAAAGATGCTCAATATCACTAGCTATCAGAGAGAAGCAAATTAAAATCACACTCACTGGTGTGAGATACCACTTCACACCAGTCAGAATGGCCATCATAAACAAAACAACAAACAAGTGTTGGAGAGGTTGTGGAGAAAGGGAACCCTAGTGCACTGTTGGTGGGATTGCAGACCAATACAACCGTTATGGAAAACAGTGTGGAATTTTCTCAAAAAACTAAAAATAAATCTGCCTTTTGACCCAGCAATTCCACTGCTATGATTATATCCTAAGAACCCTGAAAGAACAATCCAAAAGAACCTATGCACCCCAATGTTCATAGCAGCACAATTTACAATAGCGAAGTGCTGGAAGCAACCTAGGTGCCCATCAGCAAATGAATGGATCAAAAAAACTATGGTACATTTACACAATGGAATTCTATGCAGCAGAAAGAAAGAAGGAGCTCTTGTCCTTTGCATTGGCATGGATGGAACTGGAAAGCATTATGCTGAGTGAAATAAGCCAGGTGGTGAAAAACAGATACCATATGATCTCACCTTTAACAGGAACCTAAACAACGAAACAAACAAGCAAGCAAAATATAACCAAAGACACTGAAATACAGAATAGGCTGACAGTGATCAAAGGGGAAAGGAGAGGGAATTTCAGGGGCAAAGGAGAAGGGTTTGCAGGAGTAAATATAAAGGACACATGGACAAAAACTGAGGGGGGTGGAAATGGGAGGGGGGTGGGGAGGGATGAGTGAGTGGGCTGGGATGGGAGTAAAAGACAGAAAACTGTACTTGAACAATAATTAAAATATTTTTTAAAAAAGAGACCATTGGGAGTTTACTCTTCATGATTATTGTGAAGACATGGAAAAATTCTATCAGTAGCCATTCAGAGTTCATTGATTGACATTTCATTAGATTTTAAGTAGAAGGGGAATAAATTAATATTAGTCAATGCAATGGAGGTCAAGAAGATATCCAATAGAGATTGGTATGCATACATGCATTCATACAAATTTATCATTCTGTGACTTTTCTAGTTTCACCATCTTTTGAGAATTTCTTCTATGTCCTCAGTCAGTGTCATTTTTCCTAGCGTCTCTAAAACTCAAGTAGTTTGCTCTGCCATTAGGAGTCCTTTGTCTTTGCTTCCATAGTATATGTTTAGTTTTTTAAGTGAGTTTCTTCTGTCAAATGAGCACTGAAAATTGCTGGCTGCCTGCACCATCTATACACTGAATAGCTGTTTGTGAAGTATTATTGCCTTATAACCTGAGAAAAATGCTAATCTGAGAAAAAAGTACATAAAGTGTATGTGTGTGTATATGTGTGTGTGTGTGTGTGTGTAGCACAGAAAGAGAGAGAGAGAAAGAAGAGGAAGAGAGAGAAAAAGAGAAATAGAGAAAGAAGAGGAAAGGGGAAAGAAACAGGAGCAGAACCAAACTTGTATTAGGCACAGTGCCTAGGGACTACCACACAGCTAGAAGTCGAAGTAAACTTTTTAATTTCTTTTTAAAATCAGGGACAGCCCTAGTTGATGTGGCTCGGTAGACTGAGTGCTGACCTGCGAACCAAAGGGTCACCAGTTTGATTCCCAGTCAGGGCACAAGCCCGTGTTATGGGCCAGGTCCTCGGTTGAGGGCACGTGAGAGGTAACAACACACTGAAGTTTCTCTCCCTCTCTTTCTCCCTCTCTTCTCTTCCCTGAAAATAAATAAAATCTTTAAAAAATAGAAATCAAGGGTAAAATAAATTTTTAGTCTGAAGAAAATGTACTACATAAATGTAGTTAGCATTGCACCATTGTCGTATTCTTTTTAATTTATTAATGTTTTACCCATGAAGGCAAAAGTGCACAAAGCCCATGGAAGTCACAAGGTGGTCCAGAAACAGACAAAGAAAGAGAGGATGGGAAAAAGAATCTACTTCCCTCAGTGAAGAGAAACATGCCTGGTTAAGGTGTGAGATGGAAGGAGTTGTGATACTTCCCATGCAATAAATAATATTAAATGTCCTCTATAACCAGGAATTCAGGAGATATTTCTATTTTTCATTTTGCAAACATCATATAATTTAAATTGGTTATTTAGAGTATTAGACTATTTAGAGTATTAGTCTATTGGTAATAGACTATTAGAGTTTAGGTGTTAAAACTAGATGTGAAAACTTAAATTCAAGTGTTACTGAGAATAACTTATCTACCAAGCATTTACTGTGCGTCAAGATTCTGATGCATTGGCTCTTTTATTTGTCTCAATAATCCTAATGAGATAATGATTATTATCAATAACCTTTCAGCTAAAAAAACTGAAGTCTAAAGACATTAATGAAATATAGGGATTATAGATTCCCAGCTATATTAGGTCTCAGTGACTTTTAAGAATAAAGGGAAAGAATTATAGTTTCACTTTAGTATTCACCTACTTGGAATTTTCAAGTGCATGTTACCTCAAAGTTTAACTTTTAACCTATAAATATTTCACACCTAAAGAAAATATCAGATAAACCCTAACAAAGAGTTAATAACATTTTAATTTCAAATGGCTAATGTTATACATTAAGTATATAAACAGGTATAAGTTGGCATAACACCTTTGGAAAACTGGTAGTATCTGGCAAAGATGAACATAAGCACATACTGTGCCCCAACAATACCGTTTCAAAGAATTATCCCCCCAAAAATGTGTCCATCTCTACCAAAATATTCAAGAATATTTAAAACTGGAAACATCTAATATATCCATCAAAGTATAGGATATAAGGAAAGTGTATTATATTCATACAATAGAATACTCTACCACAATTAAAATGAACTAACTACATCCACAAACAAAACATAAATGAGTTTTACAAAAATACTATTGAATGAAAGAAACCCAATACAAAAGGATGTATACTATTGTATGATTTCATTTGAATAAAGCTTAGAAACAGACAAAATTAAACTGTAGTTCTACAAGTTGAAACAGTGGATTCCTTTGACAAGGACAGAAGAGGTTGTGATTGACATGGATCACAAGAATGGCTTCTTGATTCCAGTAATAATTTCACATTTTGACCTGGGAGTGATTTTATTGCTGCATACTTTTATAATATTTATTGAGATTATAATTTATGTACTATTATTGTGTATATCATATTCAATAAAGAATTATTTTTAAAAATCAAGGTAAAAATCTATGAAACTAAATAAATACAATTTATTTAATAAATTGTGTTAATGCTCCATGCATATAAAATATAATAGTTTGGAATTTTTCTTATAAGACTTTGTAATTTGTACATAACATGATGAAAGAAGTAACTATAGTAGATTATTCTGACACGCTTTTGTATAAATAACTCATATGGTTATACTATAGGGGCAAATGTCTAAGTTGATAAATAGTGACATAAGGAATTAATTTACTTAAGGGTAAAGATAAAATCAATGCATTAGGTTTACAGATTCTTAAAATGTAAAAATCTGTGTATCCTCCCTTTTAAATTAAGATTTAGTTATCTATTGTTAAGTAATGCTCAGATTATTATAGAATATTCCAAGATAAAAGCTGACTAAATTGATGTTCCTAACATGTTTTTTAACATTGTATGTTTTAAAATATATTTTATTGATTATGCTACTACAGTTATCCTGATTTTCCCCCTTTGTCCCCCTCCACCCAGCACCCACCACCCCTCCAACATTCCTCACCTTTAGTTAATGCCCATAAGTCATGCACATAAGTTCTTTGGCTTCTCCATTTCCTCTGCTGTTCTTAACATCCCCTAACCCTGTAACTACCAATATCTACTTAATCCCTGCACCTTTCCCCCCGTTCTCCTCCTACCTGCTCTCAACGGGTAACCATCCAAATGATCTCCATATCTATGATTCTGTTTCTATACGACTTGTGTGCTTAGATTGTTTTTTAGAGTAGGTTGTTGATAGTTGTGAATTTATTGCCATTTTAATGTTCATGGTTTTAATCTTTTCTTCAAGTCCCTTTAAGATGTCATGTAATAATGGCTTGGTGATGATGAGCTCTTTTAGCTTTACCTTGTCTGGGGGGCACTTTGTCTGCCCTTTAATTCTAAGTGACAGCTTTGCTTAATTTGCTTAATAGAGTAAGTTAGGTTATAAATCCTTGCTTTTCATCACTTTTTTAAAAAGATTTTATTTATTTATCTTTAGAGGGGAAGGGAAGGAGAGAGGGAGAGAAACATCAATGTATGATTGCCCTTCCTGCGTCCCCTGCTGGGAACTGGCCTGCAGGGAACTGGCCTGCAACCCAGGCATGTGCCCTGACTGGGAATCGAACCACGACTGTCTGGTTTGCAGGCCCGTGCTCAATCCACTGAGCTACACCAGCCAGGGCTTCTCTTGCTGCTTTTAAGATTCTCTCTTTATCTTTAACCTTTGGCATTTTATTTTTTTAATATTTTTTTTAGAGAGAGAGGAGAAGGAAGGAGAAAGAGTGGGAGAGAAACATCTATGTGTGGTTGCCTCTCATGTGTCTCCCACTAAGGACCTGGCCTGAAACCCAGGTATGTGCCCTGACTGGGAATAGAACCAAAGACCCTTTGCTTCACAGGCCCATGCTCAGTCCACTGAGCTACACCAGCCAGGGCTACCTTTGTCATTTTAATTATGTGTCTCGATGTGGTCCTCTTTGAATCCATCTTGTTTGAGACTACTTGTGCTTCCTGGCTTATATGTCTACTTCCTTCACCAAATGAGGAAGTTTTCTTTCATTATTTTTTTTTAAATATTTTATTTATTTATCTTTAGAGGGGAAGGGAAGGAGAGAGGGAGAGAAGCATCAATGTATGGTTGCCTTTCGTGCATCCCCTGCTGGGAACTGGCCTGCAGGGAACCTGCCTGCAACCCTGGCATGTGCCCTGACTGGGAATCGAACCGCGATTGTCTGGTTCGCAGGCCCGCGCTCAATCCACTGAGCTACACCAGCCAGGGCTTCTTTCACTATTTTTTCAAATAAGTTTTTTTTTATTTTTTTAATTGTTCAAGTATGGTTTTCTGTCTTCTACTCTCATCCCAGCCCATCCCTCGAGTGCTCCCCACCTCCCTCCAATTTCCACCCCCCCTTAGTTGTTGTCCATGTGTCCTTTATACTAGTTCCTATAAATCCTTCCTCTTTTCTGCCTGAAATTCCCTCCCCTTTTCCTCTGGTCACTGTCCCCCTGTTCTCTATTTCAGTGTCTTTGTTTTTATTTTGCTTGCTTGTTTGTTTTGTTGGTAGCTTCCTGTTAGAGGTGAGATCATATTGTATTTGTCTTTCACCACCTGGCTTATTTCACTCAGCATAATGCTTTCCAGTTCCATCCATGCTGTTGCAAAATGTAGGAGCCCCTTCTTTCTTTCTGCTGCACAGAATTCCATTGTGTATAGGTACCATAATTTTTTGATCCATTCATTTACTGATTGGCACCTAGGTTGCTTCCAGCTCTTGGCTATTGTAAATTGTGCTTCTATGAACATTGAGGTGCATAGGTTCTTTTGGATTGGTGTTTTAGGGTTCTTAGGATATAATCCCATTAGTGGAATTGCTGGGTCAACAGGCAGGTCCATTTTTAGTTTTCTGAGAAAATTCCATACTGTTTTCCATGCAAATTAAAACCACAATGAGATACTACTTTACACCAGTTGGAATGGCCATCATAAACAAAGCAACAAACAAGTGTTGAAGAGGGTGTGGAGAATAGAAAACCCTAATTCATTGTTGGTGGGATTGCAGACTGGTTCAAATAAGTTTTGAACTTCTTGTTCTTTCTGTTCTCCTTCTGGAACTCCTACAATTCGAATGTTGTTACTTTTGAAGTTGTCCCAGATCCTGTCCTCATTTTTTTTAATTCTTTCTTCTTTTTGCAGTTCTGATATTTCTTTCTTGTCCTCTTAATCATTAATTTGATTCTCAGTTTCATCTATCACATCTTGATTCCCTTTAATTTTTTTTTTATTTCACTTAGTGTAACCTTTATTTCTGCCTGGATCTTTTTTATGCTGTTGAAGTTCCTAGTGATTTCCTTGAGCATTCTAATAACCAGTGTTTTGAATTCTCCATGTGATAGATTGCTCATCTCCACTTCGTTTAGTCCTTTTCCTAGAGTTTTTTTCTGTTCTTTCCTTGGGGGCATATTTCTTTGTCTCCTCATGTTGGCAGACTCCCTGTGTTTGTCTCTAACTACTAGGCAGAGCTGCTTTGATTCCCTGTCTTAGTAGTGTGGTCTAATGTAGAAAAGTGCACCCATAAATTGGATAGGGCAGAGCCTTAGGTAATCTCCTGGGCGGCGCAAACCCTGTGAGCCAGGTTAATGGAGGCCCAGATACAGTGCTGCTGCTCTGTTGCTGTGTGGGGTAGGGTTCAGAAAGGGACGATGGCCACTGCCTACCCTCTGAAATTTTGTCCAGGGGGAAACTGTACCCTGGCTATAGCCCTGATGCCAGACACTTCACTTTCTCCCCATATGCCACTGCTGCCCTTCCAGATGCTGCCTTAGTGCTGGAGCCCATAGGGAGTGAATCTGCATAAGTCCTAAGTCCACTGCATACCCTTTAAGAGAAGACACTTGACAACCTTCAGTTTCTTCTGCTGTCACAACCCCTACTAGTTTTTATAGCCAGAATTTATGGGGACTTGTCCTCCTGGCATGGGAACTCTGGGCTAGGATCATGGTGTGGGGCTGGCATACCTTGCTCCTGAGATATCCCTCCTAATTGTTATCTACCACACATGGGTATGATATGGCCTGTTCCTCTGCATCTCCACATCTCCATATCTCTGAGCTTCCTACCCATCTGAATGAATACAACTTCTTTAATTCCTTGGTTGTCAGACTTCCATACAGCTCAATTTTCTGATGATTCTGGGTGATAGTTGTCTTGTAGTTTAATTGTAATTTTGGTGTGGTTGTGTAAGGAGGCAAGCCATGTCTACCTATGCCTCCATCTTGACCAGAAGTCAGAACATTTTAAAGTTACAGTATATGAGAAAGAAAGATAACAAAAATAATTTTAGAATTTAAAACAAGAGTATCTTATAGCTATAAAAATTATATTTGACAAACATTTATAGCTTGGTAACTCTAAATAGTTTAACACCTTCTGTATTCTCTCTGGCACATTCTTGTCTAAAATAGATTCTATAAATGATAAAATCCATGCTGGACTCTACTTTTCTCTGCATGCTACTGTGCAATTGTCAAAGTTATCCAGTAATTTAAGAGATGGATCTATTATTACCTCCTAATGATTAGGTCAAATCAGTCAGTTTGGAATCCTCATTAGTGATGGCAAGCATCTCTCTTACATTGCCCTTTAATAACTCAGAACCCAACAATTCTGTTATGTCTAATCAACTTATAAGCTACACATTTCTGGTAAGCCTCCCTCCTCTTTTGTGTGAACAACCTAACATGCTTAGCACAGCCCTTCTAAAAAGCCCCCTGGCTGGCAAGCATATCTATGTTTCAAATAGAGAATAGATTTCTCTTCAGATAGCTATGCATCATCACCTGGCCTAGAAGAGTCACAATGAACCATTGAGCAAAGTATATTAAGTATGATCAGCCTATAATTGAGGCTATCCACTATTACTTTAGGCTCCCAAATGACTTGTCAATTCTGAGAAATCTATGCACACACACGCACACACACACACATAAACAAATGATCTTACCAAATGCCAGCAATGTTTGTGAAAAAAAGTAGAGAAGGTAAGGCAAACTTTCTGTTCATAGTTGATTCACCTACCAGCTCTTAACTGAGGTCCTCATTCTCATTGTGGATTTTATTTCCATATCCCACAGAAACCCATTATCTCATTATTTATCATATCAAACACCTCCTTTTAATTATAACTTCAATAGATTTCTTTCTGTTTTTAGAGTTGAATGGAGGGGGTTGCCCTCCCCTTTACACTTCTCTTCCATCTATTTTTATAAGCATATTTACAACCTTTGGGAGAAAAGGAAACTGTTTACACATATAATTGCGGTTAAAAATCAGATTACTAATTCAGTGTAAACTGTTTGATCCAGAACATTTTTAGAAATTTAATTACTTGTCAAAAAAGTAAAAATACTTCTTCAGTTCTGGGTCCATTAAGCAAGTAAAAGTCTGCTAGCAAGGCTTGAAAAAAAAAGCTTTGATGGCATTAGATTTTAATTGATAGATACTCAAAGAAAGGAAATGTATAATCACCAAAATAATTTCCACAATGTCTGATGTCTTTTTTGAAAATTTTAATGGATAATCAGTGGTTAGTTTGCATAGAGAAGGGAGATTGTACTTTATTTTCTTTAAGATTAAGACCAAAATCTTTATCCTGAATTTTTCTATGGAATACTGGTTTTAAGAAAACACACCCTTCATTATATGAGACACAAAAATTGAATGTATGCAAAATGGATCACTGAAAAAAACCTCTACAAAATAAAACTATAAAACTGTAATAAGAAAGTATAAAACCAAATATTCATCATCTTGGTTTTGAACCTTTTTAATTATGATACTAAAAGCACAAGCAACAAAAGAATAAAAAACAGATAAACTAGGCTTCATCAAAATTTAAAACTATGCTCAAAAGTGACACTATTAAGAAAGTGAAAAGAAAACCAAAGAAAATACATGCAAATTATATATCTAATAAAGGATTTGTTTTCAGAATAAAGAATTTATTATTTCAAACTTAATAATGAAAAGATGAATGTCAAGTTTTAAAATGAGAAAAAGTTCTATACAGACATTTTTCCAAAGAAAGTAACAAAGGAGCACATAACAAGATGTTCATGGCCCTGGCTTGTGTGGCTCAGTGGACTGAGCACCAGCCTGTAAACCAAAGGGTCACTGGTTTGATTCCCAGTTACAGGCACATGCCTGTGTTGCAGGCCAGGTCCCTGGGTGGGGATGTTTGAGAGGCACACACACACATTGATGTTCCTCTCCCTCTATTTATCCCTCCCTTCCCCTTTCTCTGAAAAAAAAATTAATCTTTAAAAAAATGTTCAACATTATTAACACTTAGAGAAATATGATGAGATATTAATTCATACCCACTAGTATCTACTGGTATGGTTACAACCATAAAAAATAATAAGTGGTAGTGAGACTATGAAGAAATTGGAATCTTCATACATTGAAGTAGAAATGGAATGTTGGGGCTGCTTTAAAATATTGTTGACAATTTCTCAAAATGTTAAACACAGAATTACCATATAACCCAGTAACTCTACTTCTTGATAAATACCCCCCAAAAATAAAGTGCATGTACACACAAATGTTCACAGCAGCATTCTTCATAATAGCAAAACAGGGAAAATAACTCAATTGTCATCAACTGGTGAATGATAAATACATGTGATCTGGCCTTACAATAACATCTTATTCAATATTAAAATAAAATGAGCTATGGCCACGTGACTCAGTTGATTGAAGGATCCTCCCATATGACAAAAGTTTGCAGGTTCAATTCCCAGGCAGGGGACATCCCTAGCTTGCAGGTTCAATCACCAGTAGGGGCACGTATGCAAAGCAACCAATCGATGTCACACAAAGTTTCCTTCTCTCCCTTTCCTTCTCTTTCTCTTTCTCTCTCTCTCTTTCATAAATATGTTTGGGTGCGGATATGGAATAGAATAGAATAGAATAGAATAGAATAGAATAGAATAGAATAGAATAGAATAGAATAGAAAATAATGAAGTATGAAACATGCTAAAATGTGGCTGAATATTCAGCATAGGGTATAAGCCATGCTGTACGGATGAAGCTAGGTCATAGTGATTCAAGAGACATGAACAGAGGCATCACTTCCCAATTCCATGTGCACATTGGTACTCTGAAATTAGCCATGCTGGGAATATTTACACCATGTTAATCAGCAAATGCTACAAATGAAGGCAACTATCTCTACTCACCTCCAACTGCTGGTTATTAAACATTTGCCAGCATACCACCAGGTCTAAAAGTCCTTTTGGAAAGTAACTCTCACACATAACTCAGGATTCAGATATATTCATGAATGCCTGGAAAACTGAAGGAGTGATTTAGAAGCCAAATTGCCTGGGAGCATTATCAAGTCTCTGAAAAAAGCATTTGTTCTAAGGAAATACAGAATCTAGTATGATGATCCCTCCTAGCAACAAAAGCTGAAAATCAGGAAAAATTAAATGAACTGGGTAAAGCTCAAAGGCATATCAGCACCTTGAAAGGAAAGAGCTTTTGCAGAAAACTAACAAATGCTAGACACAAACTTCTGGAATGACAAAGCAATCAAGTAATCCTGGTATGGGTCTTTTGTGAGATATGAAGGGGGGTCACTTCCAAAATACTGTCCAGGACTCCAAGGGTGGCAGCAACTAGGATGAGAAGCATGGCAGTGCAGGCTGCCCCTCAGCTTGACTGCAGGAGCTCCTGAGCTGAGCATCAGGACAGCAGCAGTGGCGGGCAGACATTGCTCAGAATGATGTGACAGATAGGACAGTGTTTGGAAGAAAATAGTGGCACTTGCCTAAGCAGAAACCAGAGCAGCAGTGTGGCACTGAACGAACAGCAGAAAGAAGGGGAAAACTTATGTAAAGTATGAGAACTCGCATACTCTTCCATGGAGACTGAGTTACTTGATAATTAGGGAATGTCCAAATAGAATCAAAGCAAACAGAGTATGTGCATGGCTTTGGGGAAGGCAGCTGTCATCACAATAACTTGATCTTATATCTATCACTCATAACTCATATGTCAAAATTATTTACTTTCCTTTATTTATCCCATAATATTTTGTCAACTCTTTAAGGCAAAATTTATTTTATTCTATCTTAGCTCCCATGGCAATCATAGGGTACACTTTGAGAAGTCAATGTTTGTTAATAATGGGTAGAGTTAACAACTACTCTGAATAGCATTTACTATGTGCCAGGTAGTGTTCCAAGAATTTACACACACTGATTCAAAGTTTATGAAAAGGATATTCATATTTTCCAGGTTAAAAATAAACTGAGACTCAGAAAAAAATAAGTAACTTGCTCAAGGTCATATATCTTCCAGAAACATAGACAGATAGAGAGATAGATAGATGCCATTCGGAGAACTTCATTCACCATCCAGATTCTACTAGTTTTTGATAATGTGCTTTTTGCAAAATATGATTAGAAGTCCTTTAGGAGGTCATGCAATCAATTAAGTAGATTACAACTAGAAGTTTTGGAAAGAACAGGTCATAGTATATCAAATATAGGTCATGTTTACCAAATATAGGTTGTTTTATGAAACATCTGTCTCAGTTGCCTATAAGTACAGGGGTGTGTTTGTATGTCTTGAGTCATAATATAAACCCATAATGTGGTTTGCGGTCAAAATTTGAGAAACTCTTTTACAGGAAATGTTATCTAATACCCTCTGACCTTTAGTTTCTTCAAAGGTTATATATGACCCCTATCATAGGTATGTAGTTTTTAATGAAGTAGGTATTCTAGGAGACACTAAGTTAAATTCCAGTTTGTAGGCTTAAAGCTTTCCTAATATAGTTAAAACATTGGGAAAAGAATGTAAAATTAATGGACCACAATAGTATGCAAGTAACACCATGATCTACCTTATTTGTTCAGTCAGAAGAGAGGTTATGGACATTATGAAAAACATGTCAGATTTTTTAAGTGACTGAAAGAGAGCTCCATCCAGAAAACTGCGGCCCTGTTAAGGACTAAAGAGAAGAAGACCCGTGAAACTGCCTCAGGTTCATTACTGAAGTTGCGATTGTCTCACAACACTGCTTGAATCTCTATACCGAGAAACAGGAGAATAATAATAGAATAATAATAATGATGATAATGATAATAAATATCAGTAATAATACTTTTTAAATTACTTCTCCTCTCTGAAACTGTCTCCTAGTTAAGGGGAAAATTCTACTTCCACCTAAGAAAGAGAAAATCCAGAACTGCTGACACCTTTAGGGGAAAAAAAAGAATTTTCCCAAGCAGAAAGCTGAAACCAGTGCAAGTGGTATATGACTGTTGTTTAATATTGTTTTGGATAAAGCCATCTGTTTTCCTAAAATTCTTACCCATTGCTTATTGTAAAAGAATGAGCCTTAGACATGTAGCTCAAAGAAGAGAATCAGTTCTTCTTTTTTAATTTTTCTTAAAATTTTTATGCATTTAAGTACTTTATAAATTATAAATTTGATGCAAATATGATTTCTATTATCACATAACTAGAATGTTATTTTCACAGGTCGAAGATCAGTATTACCCCATTTTAAAAAATTCTACAGCAACTAGCAATTCTCAAAAATTTAAAATAGATTTCTGAAATAACAAATACCTTCCAGAGATATGTGTTGAGCCTTAAAAAGTAGAAATCCACCTATTAATTACCTATCTTGGCTAGAAATTCTGTGTATCTTAGCCCATTTCAGTTTCATAAAAAGACTATGAAATAAAAATTATCACTCTTATTTCAGGAAAAGAGAATGAAAAATGACTTGGCTAGTATTTTGCTAAGTTAAGATTACTACTGAAGTCTCTGCTTCCAATGTCATTACTCCCCCCATTATACTTAAGGGCCATTAAGACATCAAACTAAAGGGGAAAGAAACCCATCACTTCATAAAGCACAACCAAGGTATATTTTGCTTTGTTTTCAGAGGCAATATATTATTGAAATGAAAGGGACCAATCCATAAATAGGAGACATTTAGGTACTAGAGTGACATTTTCTTTCATTATGTCATTTCATGTCATTTGCCACATTTGTCTCTAATCCCATGCGTGTTCCTGTACCTATGTAATATTCAGTGTGAAATCCTATGTCAGTATATTTAAACTTCGAAAGTCATTCGGTTCAGAGTTGTGATTCCCATAGCAACCATAATTCCACCCCTTTGTTTTTATATAGCATTTGTATAACTGGGGAAGTTGTTAGGTTTTATATCTTAATATAAATATGCAGTCATGTTGAGTGTCTTTTTATAGTTGCTGTGGGAATCACAATTTAGAATTTTCTGATTTTCTTTGCATCTAAATTTCCAATCAGATTGTTGCAATCACCAGTATTCCTTTAATTTTATTGAAGAAGTGGAAATAGGGAAAAGGAATGGTAATTTTATTATAAATTCACGTAGGTTTTATTTTAAGATATTATTCAACTGCCAAAGGGAAATTTTTTTCAAAAGAAAGAAAAGAAACATGGCATAATGTAAAATAAAATGGTAAATGGAAAGAATACTATACTAAAGAAACGTAATTTTAAGTATGTGGAATTCCCAAATATTTTAGTGTTTTGTTTCCTTCTGGTCACAGAGTAGTAAGTGTTAAAAATACGGAGACCTATAAAGTTCTTAGATTGTTTACTACCTGGCATTGGTGTGTACTTCACCAATGAGGAGCCACAGGAGTGTGTGTGGTTGTATTGTGTGTATGTGTACACCTATGTAATGCATTTCTCTTTCCACTGAAAGGAAGAGTTTAGTAGCATTAACCTCAATCAATACATAGTGTTTGCATATGATTCAGTATCCTTGTAAGTCCTATGGGACAATGATGTGAATGTGTGTTTAAAGCCCAGGAGTGTTTTATTTAATAAGAACTTACAAAAGTCTTGTATAAATGTGTAGATGCTCTGATTGAAGAAGGGTGTTTAAAGTCAGGATGAAAATGCAGACAAATGGGAGAGGTAAGGTGGTGATGGAGTAGGACGGAGCAGATCCCAGTTCCTTGTACACAAGGGAGAATATCCTGTCCGATCGGTGGAGGAGAAATGCAGGCAGCCAGCAGTTGCTCAACATAAGGGACCAGAAACCTTGACGGTCACGGAGGATCCAGAGGGTGGAAGCGGAGAACGACAGGATAACCAAAAGAGACTGCACCACAGATTTTCACAGGCATTCCACCACAGAAGTTCACACCATAAACCCAGGGAGTCAGAACAGATCAATCTAAGAAGCTGAAGCTAGCAAGAAGAGTCTCACAAACAATGGGAAGACAAAGAAACAATCCTCAAATGAAAGGAAAGGAGGAACCCTCAGAAAGAATGTTAGATGAAATAGAGGCAACTCATCTATCAGATATCAAATTCAAAGCACTGGTTATCAGGAAGTTCAAAGAGCTCACAATCAGCTACCAGAAACTACAGGGGAGCTACAATGATCTCACAACAAACTATGTCAACATGAAAAAGGAAATAGAAATCAGCAAGGGCCAAGAGGAAATGAAGAATACAATTTCTGAACTGAAGAACACAGTGGAAGGAATCAAAAGCAGAATCAATGAAGCAGAAGATCGGATCAGTGAGTTGGAGGACAAGGTAGAAAAAAACTCCCAGAAAGAGCAAGAAAATGAAAAGAGGCTCAGAAAGAATGAAGAGGAATTAAGAGAAATGAAAGGCAATATGAAACGTAATAATATCCGAATAATAGGAATACCAGAAGGAGAAGAAGAAGAACAAGGGATAGAAAACCTATTTGACACAATAATGAAGGAAAACTTCCCTACTTTGATGAGAGAAAAAGTCAAACAAATCCAGGAATCACAGAGTCCCAATCAAGAGGAACCCAAAGAGGCCCACTTCAAGACACATCATCATTAAAATGGCAAAATTTCAAGACAAAGAGAGAATCTTAAAGGCAGCAAGGGAGAAACAGGAAGTAACATACAATGGAGCCCCAACAAGGTTAGCTACTGACTTCTCAATGGAAACACTCCAAGCCAGAAGAGAATGGCAAGAAATATTCTGAGTAATGAGAACCAAAGGCCTGCAACCAAGGCAACTTTACCCAGCAAGGCTCTCAATCAAGATAGAAGGCCAAATAAAGAGCTTCCAAGACAAAAGTCTAAAAGAATATGCCTCCACCAAACCAGCTCTGCAAGAGATGCTAAAAGGACTGCTTTAAGGAAGGTAAAGAGAGTCTGAGAGGAACACAGGTACAAAAATGGCAATGAATAAGTACCTATCAATAGTAACATTAAATGTAAATGGATTAAATGCTCTAATCAAAAGACATAGAATAGCTGAATGGATAAGAAAGCATGACCCACACATATGCTGCCTACAAGAGACCCACCTCAAGACAAAAGACCTACACAGACTAAAAGTGAAGGACTGGAAACAAATCTTCCAAGCAAATGGACAAGAAAAAAAGCTGGGGTAGCAATACTCATATCAGACAAAACAGACTTCAAATAAAGGACCACAAAGAGAGACCCAGAATGTCATTTCATAATACTCAAGGGAAGAATTTATCAATAATCCATCAAGAACCCACTCAAGAAGACATTAACATCATAAATATATATGCACCCAACATAGGAGCACCCAAATATATCAAGAAAATCTTAGAGGACTTTAAGAATGACATTGACAGCAACACAATTATAGTAGGGGATTTCAATACCCCACTGTCAAAAATGGACAGATCTTACAAACAAAATATCAACAAAGA
This sequence comes from Artibeus jamaicensis, assembly GCF_021234435.1. Lineage (NCBI taxonomy): Eukaryota > Metazoa > Chordata > Mammalia > Chiroptera > Phyllostomidae > Artibeus > Artibeus jamaicensis. Next base: position 34,165,189 of record NW_026522030.1, on the reverse strand, counting down.
TATTGTGGTGTTGAACAATGCCCTAGATGAAATGGACTTAACTGATATATATAGAGCCCTTCAACCCAAAGAAGCTAAATACACATTCAATATTTTCAAAGATAGACCACATGATAGGACACAAAATGAACCTCAACAAATTCAAGAAAATTGAAATCATACCAAGCATTTTCTCCAACCACAAGAGACTGAAACTGGAAACCAACCCTGAAGGAAAGAAACTCAAACACTCAAATCATGGAGATTTAATGGCATGCTGTTAAACAACGAATGGGTCAAGAATGAAATCAGGAAAGAATCAAAAAGTTTCTGGAAACAAATCAAAATGAATTCACAACAATCCACAACTTATGGGACACAGTGAAGGCTGTCCTGAGAGGGAAGTTCATAGCAATACAGGCCTACCTAAAAAAGATAGAAACATTTCAAACAAACAACCCAACCACATAAACTTGAGGAACAACAATAAAGACAGCCCAGAGCAAGTAGAAGGAAGGAAATAACCAAGACCAGAGCAGAATTAAATGACATAGAGACTAAAAGCACAATTCTTAGGATCAATGAATCCAGAAGATGGTTTTTTGAAAAGATAAACAAAATAAACAAGCCTTTAAGTAGGCTCATCAAGAAAAGAAGAGAGAGGACACAAACACAATCAGAAATGAAAGAGGAGAGATTATGACTGATACCACATAAATAGAAGGGATTGTAAGAAATTACTGTGAAGAACTATATGCCAAGCCATTTGAAAACCTAGGTGAAATGGACAAATTTCTAGAAAAATATAATCTTCCAAAACTCAGTGAAGAAGAAGCAGAAAACCTGAACAGACCAATAACAGCAGATGAAATTGAAGCAGTAATCAAAAAACTCCCGTCACACAAAAGCCCTGGGCCAGATGGTTTTACAGGAGAATTCTACAAAGCATTTAAGGAAGAGCTAACTCCTATTCTTTACAGACTATTCCAAAAAATCCAGAATGATGGAAAACTCCCAAACTCTTTTTATGAAGCCAGCATCATCCTAATTCCAAAACCAGATAGAGACACAACAAAGAAAGAAAACTTCAGGCCAATATTGCTGATCAACATAGACGCTAAAATCCTCAACAAAATATTAAACAATATATCGAAAAGATCATACACCATGACCAGGTGGGATTCATCCCAGGGATGCAAGGATGGTTTGATATTTGCAAATCAGTAAATGTAATACATCACATAAACAAACGCAAAGACAAAAACCACATGATCATATCAATAGACACAGAAAAAGCTTTTGATAAGGTACAGCACCCATTTATGATAAAAACACTCAGCAAAGTGGGAATAGCGGGAGCATTCCTCAATATAATAAAGGCCACATATGAGAGACCTACAGCCAACATCATACTCAATGGGCAAAAACTAAAAGCTTTTCCATTAAGATCAAGGACAGGACAAGGATGCCCAGTTTCACCATTTCTATTCAATATAGTACTGGAAGCTTTAGCCACAGCAATCAGACAAGAAAATGAAAAAAAAGGCATCCAAATAGGAAAGGAGGAAATAAAACTGTCACTGTTTGCAGATGACATGATAGTGTACATGGAAAATCCTATAGACTCTACCCCAAAACTGCTCCACCTAATAAATGAATTTGGTAAAACAGCAGGTTACAAAGTCAATATCCGGAAATCAAAGGCATTTTTATATACTAACAATAAATCAGCAGAAGCAAAAATCAATAAAAAATACCATTTGATATAGCAAAAAGAAAAATAAAGTATCTGGGAATAAACTTAACCAAGGAGGTAAAAGACCTGTATGCAGAAGACTACACAACACTGAAGAAAGAAATCAAGGAAGACACAAACAAATGGAAACATATACCTTGTTCATGGATTGGAAGAATTAACATCATCAAAATGTCAATACTACCCAAAGAAATTGACAGATTCAATGCAATAACTATTAAAGTACCAATGGCATATTTCACAGACATAGAACAAACACTGCAAAAATGTATATGGAACCATAAACGACCCCGAAGAGCAGCTGCACTTTTGAGAAAGAACAAAGTAGGAGGGATCACAATACCTGATACCAAACTGTATTACAAGGCCACTGTAATCAAAACAGCCTGGTACTGGCATAAAAACAGGCACATAGACCAATGGAACAGAACAGAGAGCCCCAAAATCAACCCAACTCTCTACAGTCAATTAATATTTGACAAAGGGGGCAGTAACATAAAATGGAGTAAAGATAGCCTCTTTAACAAATGGTGTTGGGAGAACTGGACAGCTATGTGCAAAAAAATGAAACTTGAGAACCAACTTACACCATACACCAAAATAAATTCAAGGTAGATAAAAGACTTAAATATAAGCCGTGAAACCATTAAAGTCCTAGAGGAGAACATAGGCAGAAAAATCTCAGATATTTCACACAGCAACATATTTACCGATATGTCCCCTAGAGCAAGGAATATGAAGGAAAGAATAAACAAATGGGATCTCATCAAAATAAAAAGCTTCTGCGTGGCTAAAGAAAACAGTATTAAATTAGCAAGACAACCAACTGTATGGGAAAATATATTTGCCAATGATACCACAGACAAAGGTTTAATCTCCAAAATATACAAAGAACCTACATGACTCCACTCTAAGAAGACAAATAACCCAATTTAAAAATGGGAAAAGGACTTGAACAGACACTTCGCCAAGGAGGACATACAGAGGATCCAGAGACACATGAAAAGATGCTCAATATCGCTAGCTATCAGAAAGATGCAAATTAAAACCACAATGAGATACCACTTTACACCAGTCAGGATGGCTATCATAAACAAAGCAATGAACAACAAATGCTGGAGAGATTGTGGGGAAAAGGGGTCCTTAGTTCACTGTTGGTGGAATTGCAGACTGGTACAACCATTATGAAAAACAGTATGGAATTTTCTAAGAAAACTAAAAATGGACCTGCCTTATGACTCAGCAATTCCATTGCTGGGACTATATGCTAAGAACCCTAAAACACCAATCCAAAAGAACCTATGCACCTCAATGTTCATAGCAGCACAATTTACAATAGCCAAGAGTTGGAAGCAATCTAGGTGCCTGTCAGTAAATGAATGGATCAAAAAATTATGGTACCTATGCACAATGGAATTCTATGCAGCAGAAAGAAAGAAGGAGCTCCTACCCTTTGCAACAGCTTGGATGGAACTGGAAAGCATTATGCTGAGTGAAATAAGCCAGGTGGTGAAAGACAAATACCATATGATCTCACCTTTAACAGGAAGCTAAACAACAAAACAAACAAGCAAGCAAAATAAAAACAAAGACACTGAAATAGAGAACAGGGGGACAGCAACCAGAGGGGAGAGGGTAGGGAATTTCAGGGGAAAAAGGGGAAGGACTTACAGGAACTAGTATAAAGGACACATGGACAACAACTAAGGGGGGTGGAAATGGGAGGGAGATGGGAGGCATGGGGGGAGGGCTGGGATGGGAGTAAAAGACAGAATACTGTAGTTGAAAAACAATTAAATAAAAAAAATTTTTAATGCAGACAAATGTAGTAACCAAATTTAATTCATAATACTCCCCTCTCCTGGAGCAGCCCCACTGGGTTTTTGTTTTTGTTTTTTGCAACATTTTTAAAACTCACAAGCTACAATATAAAAATACATCCTCCCAAAACCAAATTACATAATACAATGGTGTTCTTTAGTGTTTTCTAGATAGCATCCCTGAAGTAATATAGGTGGTAATGTTTATAATGATGGTTACAGTTTCCTTGTTCCAAAGAAAGGGGGTTTTGTAGGGGTAATGTTGCCTCACAGCTGATTAAAAGACTTTGTGAATTATAAAATCACATCTTTTCACTGTGAAAATTTTTTAAATTATTTTCTATGAAATTGAGCTGACAAAAATGTTGTGGCTTTGATGAAGTTAAAGAGAGACAAAACATACAGAATTTTATGACTTTGTAAGATTAATAGAAGACAAAGTTATTCCTCAGGTTCATAAGTCCCCAAACTGGATTTTTTATAGCAATTCAGAACTTCGCAGACTCGAGGTGGCTAATTTATTTAGTTTAACTAATAAACGATTAGGATATAAATCCAAATGCCAATTGATTAACATTTTATAGAACTATGATTGCTAAGTTTTCTAGACTACTTGTGTTTCTTGATTAGCCTATTCTTTTCATGTATGTAAATCTTCTTGGGGAGGCTAATTTTAAGCAGGTGGTTGCTTGTAAAGACTGGAATAACAGTGTCAAGGGTTAACTGAAGGATCTGAATGATGAGTGTCTTCTCCATTGAAACCATTTACTGCCAAGACAACTCAAAATTCAAATGGTTGAGGTGACTGCTTCAAGGGACCAGTGTGAATGCTGCTGGACGATAAGACTCAAATCTCAGAACCGGTGAGAATGAGTCTCATCCTTTCCCCCAGCATCCTTCACAGACCCATACGCACTGCCCTGAGAAGCATGTTAATGAGTCCTTAACACTTAAGGGCCTACATTAAGAGAACTAAACTAAGATCATTAGATATCACCACGGTCCATATCCTACATTATAAAATGAATAAATGTGATATGCTTTTCTTTAATTCAGCTAAGCACAAAATTCTCAAATGACCAGAAGACCAATGAACACAAAAAAAATTCAAAACCAGAAAAATAAGGTAAGCTTGTTTTGTGAAAAATTGACACTGACCATGACATGTATGCATTCAGTATTCATATAAACTGTATGTTACTTTTAAAATATATTTTAATATATGCACAAACACAAACATGTTTTACACAAATGTGTATCGTGCATGCTTCCTTTAATACCATTTTACTTTGCTTCCCCATGTTAACCATGTCCACTGCCTTTAACAATCCAAAATTGGAACTGAGTATCAAGTTGGATAAATCAAAAATGTTGCTGCCTTTAAGAATGTTTAACAGAATGACTTACACTAGATTGATCTGAGAAGTGTCCTTTTTTTCTGACATCTACAATCAAGGTTATAGCAGCACCATCATCTCTAAACACAACTGGATCTTGGAACAAGACTATCTGGTAGATTCTGATAAGGTATACCACCCTCTGGTCTCCTACATAATGGTTAATGACCCACAGAAGCATGATATCAGCATTGCAAAGGAAAAGAGTAAGCACTATATGTAATTTTCCACATTACAACATCCATGGATGCAAGGGAGAAATTCCCAAGGTAGAAGAACCTTCATTAAATTGATGCTAGGTTTTACACATGGTTATAAGTGCTGTTTCCAAAAGAGGGAAATGTCATTACTGTCAAAGACAGCCAGCTACCACCGGAGTGGTGGCCACTGGCCACTTGGAAGACTGTGCCTTGGAAGGTTAATTTCATGTTACTTTATGAGAAATGTTGCTCCGAGGCAGGAGAAGTTATTGGCAACAAAGCACAGGCTGTCAGAGATGGGGGCATTGGCCCCCGGAGTGTAACTTATCTGAGCAGAAATTAGATTCAGAGTGTGAACTTCTCTATCTTCATGTTGTTTCATATTTCATGTTGGGTCTGAATTTAAACTGATTGACAAGAGAGGAAAGACATTTTAACACCAAGAAGATTTAATAATAAAATCAAGATAAACTCCCCATCAATAAAATATCTACCGAAATAAGAAGGTGGACTCTATCAAGTAAAAATTCTATAGCTATTTCCCACTTAACCTATATTTCTCCATGATATTTGTACTTGTACTTTTTATTCCTCCTTCATATTTAAATCTAATAAGGAATCAAACTGAAGTAAAATATGCATATTTAAGTGGATGTTCTCAAATTTATTGATACTGGGACCAATTGTAGATTATTGGTAAACTCTTAAGAGTGGCAGAAGACGTTCAAAAATCAAAAGTTTACAGCTCTTTCAACTTCAACCCAATTCCCTAATTTTATCATTCTTCCCAATAAGAAGACATCATCACCAAAGCAGTAAAACTTAAAATATTCATGGAACCATTCAAGCACATCCTTTTTTCTCATTGTTGATATGAATATGGTACTTTCATTTTATATATATATATATATATATATATATATATATATATATATATACTGTTATATAATAAATTTTCCCAAAACTCAACTGCCTAAAACAACAGTTGCATTATCTCATGCAGTTTTTTTAAGTTTTAGCATAATCGTATTTGTTTTATTAATTTTCTAGTCTCAAAGCCATTCTCAGATCATTTCATTAAAAAGAGGTGGGAAGCCCTGGCTGGTGCAGCTCAGTGGATTGAGCGCTGGCCCGTGAACTAGACAATTGTGGTTCGATTCCCAGTCAGGGCACATACCAAGGTTGCAGGCCGGTTCCCTGCAGGCCAGTTCCCAGCAGGGGATGCATGAAAGGCAACCATACATTGATGTTTCTCTCCCTCTCTACTTTCCTTCCCCTCTAAAGATAAATAAATAAAATCTTTTAAAAAAAAGAGGTGGGATATTTGCCACTTTTCACAAAAGTAATGACAGATGATGGGGGTGAGAGATTATTCCCATCTTATTACAATCAGTATAACCCCATCCTATAACTGCTTTTCGTGTACCAGAAGCCAAATGACCTTACTTTCTTTTAAAAATAAAAAACTTATAAATTGCATAGGGGCAAGTTCAAAACAGAAAATTTGCCAAGTTCTCATACTCCCTTATTATTATCCCATACAATTTCTGAGAGCCAGAAATCCTGAGGTTGCAGTCAAGAAGTAGGTCAGAACTTCCAGCATCTGAAAGCTTGACTGAACTAGCAGGGATTGTCAAGGTCCACTTTCAAGGTCCCTCATGTGGCCTCAGTCATTCATCATCTGTGTCTCTACATAGGCCTACTCAACCAAACAACTGGTTTCCCCGAAGTGCATGATCTAAACTAGACAGTGTGACCAAGAGGTCATGCCCAAGAGGAGCTGCAGTGTCTTTTATCTTAATCTCAGAAGCGTCCTAAAATCACTTCTATATTTATGGCCATATAAATTAAATTTGGTACAATGTGGGAGGTAACAAGACAAGGTTACGAATCTCAGGAGGCAGGGATCGTTAAGAGTCATCTTGAAGATTAAGTACCACAGTTCTTTGTCCTCTTCTCTCTTTCTTCTCTCCTCTCTTCTTCTCCTTCTCTCTCTAACTGTCTCTCTGATATGTGTTTATTCTTGCTTCATGTTCCTATGCTATACAGCTCAACCACAAAACATAACCACATCAGAGTTTGGATGTGTGTCTAGAGGAAGGAGGTTGAGGCTTGAGATTAATCTACATTTTTTAAACCAGTTTCAACAATACTAGGTACTCTCATCTCATTTTTGTGTACAGCTACCTCAGTAGGAGGTTACCTATAGGACAGAACTGGGGGGTTCTAGATCCTTTAGTTAAAACTCATTATAAAATTTCTCCTGCATGTTTTGTTTTGTTTTTAATTTTAGTCAACATACATTGAGTCTGCAAGCATTTATTGGATACCTATAATGTCCCAGTGCTTTTCTAGCCATCTGTGATAACACAATGAATAAAAATCCCTGCCTTCATAGTACTTCCATTCTAAAGGGAGAAGACAGACACCCCAAATAAATAAACAAACCCTATAATATGTTAGAAGATAAAAAGTCTTATGGAAAAATAAAGCAATGGAAAGGGGGTTATAAATTCTGGGGGAAGGGAGTTGTTAAGTCAGTTTTAACAGGTCCCATTTGAGCAACGACTTGAGCAAAATAAGAAGGGAAACCATGCACATATATGAAGGAAGGGTTTTCCAGGAGAGAGAGAAGCCAAGCCAAAGGGCCTCAGTGGAAGAGGCCTATGTGTTTGATTGGAGTGGTGTAAGAAGCAATAAAAAATAGTAAGAGATGAGAGCAGAGTTTATAATGAGAGTCTTGTAAGCCATCGAAAACATTAGCATTTAGTCTTGGTGTAAGCCAACATAGAACTTAAGCTGTCAGTTATACATGAGTAAGTATACAGGTCTTTTTCTTAAAAGTACTTTTATTGTATTTTTTGTTATCATTTATCCTCCTCAAACCCCTTGCCCCTGCCATAAGCACCGTTTGTCCACGTCCATGAGTCCTTTTTCCTTTTTACTCTATGCCCCACACCCTAACCCTCTCTCCTCCAGAGTTGTCAACCTGCTCTCTAGTTGTTATTTTTTTAAGATTTTATTCATTTATCTTTAGAGGGGAAGGGAAGGAGAGCAGGAGAGAAACATCAATGTATCCCCTCTCCTGTGTCCCCTGCTGGGAACTGGCCTGCAACCCAGGCATGTACCCTGACTGGGAATCGAACTGTGATCCTCTGGTTCGCAGGCCTGTGCTCAATCCACTGAGCTACACCAGCCAGGGCTGCTCTCTAGTTTTAATGGCGCTTATTTCCAGTGGTGTTTCCACCACTGGAAACACCATTCATACAACTGAATGACCTCTAAGCACAAACAAACACTACCCCTCTCTCAGTTCCACCCTCAGCCTTACACCATTTAAAATTCAGCTCAGGCATTATTAACTAGCTCTCAGGGTAAGGAAGTGCTGAACAACAGCATATGTAATTTTTGTGATATAAAGCCTCCCTTTATGACTAATTTCAAAGATGGTTGTGCTTAACAATCCACACCTAAAATTTTAACAGTTAGCCTGAGGATCTGTATGAGACAGCTCCAGCATGCCACTGTTCGTATTCCACAGAGCAGAAAACAAACACAATCACTTTTACAGTGGACACTGAATAAATATTTAACTTATTTACAATAGTAATGATCAGTTTCTGAGTCCCTAACACAGCCAAATACATAACTCATCCCACATTAATCATTCTCTCAAAAACCGTATAATTACATAGAGATGAAGTCATTATTTTTTCATATGACAGGTGAATATATTGATACTCATGAAAGTAAAATAACTTGCCCTGTTTAATAGCCAATAAGTGATAGATATATGAACCACAAACTCTTTTTTGTTGTTTTTAGATTTTTCTATATTTTTAATTTTTATATTTTTTTACTGTTCATTTACAGTTGCCCCGCCTTTTCCTCTTCTGCTCTCCCCTGCCCCTTTGCCCCAACTCCCACAGTCGATCCCTGCATTGTCTTTGTCCATGAGCCCTGTATTCATGTTCCTTGACTTGACCCTTCCTTTATTTTCCCCATTATCCCTCCTCATCTCCCCTCTGCTTACTGTCAGTTTGTTCTTTATTTCAAGGTCTCTGGTTATATTTTGCTTGCTTATTTGTTTTGTTGATTAGGTTCCACTTACAGGTGAGATTATATGGTATTTGTCTTTCACCAGCTGCTTTATCTCGCTTAGCATAATGCTCTCCAGATCCATCCATGTTGTCACAAAGGTTATGAGCTCCTTCTTCCTTTCTGCTGTGTAGTATTCCATCATGTAAATGGACCATAGTTTTTTGATCCACTTTTTTACTGATGGGTACTTAAGCTGTTTCCAGCAATTGGCTATTGTAAATATCATTGCTATGAACACTGGGGTGCATATGTTCCTCTGAATTGGTGTTTCAATGTTCTTAGGATATATTCCCAGCAGTGTAATCACTGGATCAAAAGGCAGTTCCATTTTTAGTTTCATGAGGAAATTCCATACTGTTTTCCACAGTGACTGTACCAGTCTGCATTCCCACCAACAGCATACAAGGGTTTTCTCTTCTCTACAACCTCGCCAGCACTTGTTGTTTGTCTATTTGTGTACAATAGCCATTCAGACTAGTGTGAAGTGGTATCTCATTGCAGTTTTAATTTGCATCTCTCTGATGGCTAGTGATGCTGAGCATCCTTTCATATGCCTATGGGCCCTCTGTATCTCCTCCTTGGAGAAGTGTCTACTCAGCCCTTTGGCCATATTTTAATTGGATTGTTTGTTTTCCTGGAGTGGAGTCATGTGAGTTCTTTCTATATTTTAGAGATTAAATGCTTGTCCCAGTTATCATTGGCCAATATATGTTTCCTATATGGTTGTTTCCCTTCCCATTTTGGTAATGTTTTCTTTGGCTGTGCAGAAGCTTTTTAATTTGATGTAGTCTCGTTTGCTTATTCTTTTCTTTATACTCCTGTTCTAGAAGATAAATCAGTGAAAATATTACTATGTGGGATATCTGAAATTTTTCTATGTTCTCTAAGAACTTTTATGGTGTCATGACTTATCCTTAAATCTTTTATCCATCTCGAGCTTATGTAAGTTAGTGGTCTAGTTTTATTTTTTTCCGTGTACCTGTGCAGATCTCCCAACACCATTTATTTAAAAGGCTATTTTTACTCCATTTTATGCTCCTGCCCATTTTGTCGAATATTAATTGACCATAGACACATGGATTTATTTCTGGGCTATCTATTCTGTTCCATCGATCTGTCTGTTCTTATGCCAGTACCAGACTGTTGCGATTGCAGTGGCTTTATATTATTGTTTGATATCAGGTATTGTGACCCCTCCTACTTTGCTCTTCTTTTTCAAAATTGTGAAGGCTATTCAGGGTCATTTATGGTTCCGTATAAATTTTTGAAATATTTATTCTATATCTGTGAAATATGTTATTGGTATTTTGATAGGGATTGCATTGAATCTATAGATTGCTTTGGGTAGTATGGCATTTTAATGATGTAAATTATTCCAATCCATGAACATGGAATATGCTTACATTTATTTGCATCTTCCTTAATTTCTTCAGTGTTATGTTGTTTTCTGAGTACAGGTCTTCAACCTCCTTGGTTAAGTTTATTCCTAAGTATTTTATTCTTCTTGTTGCTAAGTGAATGGGATTTCTTCCTAATTTCGGATTCTGATATTTCATTGTTAGTGTACAAAAATGCCTTTGATTTCTGAATGTTGACTTTGTATCCTGCTGTTTTGTCAAATTCATTTATTAGATCAAGCAGTTTTTGGTGGAGAAAACTATAGGGTTTTCTATGTACACTATGAACTCTTTATGGTTTTTCCATTATGCTAAATGATTTTGACCCAGAATTCAAAATATCAAGCATGTCCACTCTTTATCCACTATATAAATTTGCAGCACTATGAGCTTAGTTATTGAAGAAATGTAGTACTGTTATTAATTTAGCTGATTTCTACTAAATTCCAAAAGTTCATTTTTTTACTATCCCATGGATATAAAGCAAGGTTCTATTCTCTTTAACATTGTTACCTCTTTCTAGGACAGCCAATACCACATCTCCTCGTTCTTAAAGAGTGACATCTAAACAAAATAAATAACACCACTTTCACAATCCCATCCCCTCACACTGCATCCTTTGAAATTTGGCTCGAGCACCACCTATCTAGAGAAATTTTTTCCTAACATTTTTCCCTTCCTGGCCTGACTTAGAATGAAATAAAAGCTGTGTTTTCAAGTATTCTGTCAATAGTCAGGATCACACTAAAACATATAGATAGGTGACAAGTGTTCATTTTTTCTCTTTCTCCATTAGAATAAGTTTTTTTCTGTTTATTTGTTCATTTTGTTCTTTAGATTGGACAATTAAGTAAAATCATATGGTATTTGTATCTCCCTGACTTACATATTTCACTGAACAATACCCTCTTTTTAAGAAAATGTATTCTTTTATTCAGCTTTATAATCCCAGTAGCTGGTATTATATGCAAAATAATTTTTGGTCAAATGAATTAATGATTAAACAAATTAATGCAAGATTCAAGGCAAATTATCAGTTTACAGTTTGGCATTTTTATTTAGGTAACTTTATAATATCAAAAATTTAGTGTTTTAACTATCATATGTTTCAAAAATCAGAATAAAGTACTAGTTGAATGGTCAAACTCTATAGCAGGCTCAGCATTAGTTTTGCCCTTAACTAGCTGGGAAACTTTGCTTTTCAAGGCCTCATCTTTCATCATCTGCAAAATAAAGATGATTTTCATAAAACTTAAATAAGTTAATACATACAAAGCACAGAGAAGAAGCTTGGCAAAAGGTAAACTCCCAAATAAATATTATCATTTCATTGCCAAGCATGTTGGTAAAGATAAAATACATTTCATAAATGAAAACATGTTTTATGTTGATTGTCAGGCCAATGGTTAATTATGTTGCTTAACAAGAAATCATCATTTATAATAAAAATAATAATAACTGCCACTATGAATTTTCCCACAAAGGCAAATAACGCCAAAACCTAACTTCATACTTGATTAACTATTTTCAATAAGGAAAATAACAATTACAATTTGATGCCAACCACATACTGAGTTTGTTCTCTTAACTGTTTACTCTTTTCCAGCATGGAAATTACATGAGAATTGGCATTTCTTGTCCAGCCCTGGGTTGTGTCTGAAATCCAGTGTATATAACATGAATAATCTGAAAAGAAAATAGTAATGTTTTAAATCAGAAAAATAAGCTAGTGTGTCCCACCATATCTGTCCTCTTGCTAAAATCATCGGGCTGATAGCCATTGCTTAAATAAATCATCTTTTCTAAATTCTCTTATGTCTCTCCCCCTTTTCTTCAGTCCCATGTAAATGTGAGCTTATATATATATATAATTTTTTAAATAAGTCCTATTTCCTAATCCTATAATGGATTCTCTTATTTCTACAGATAACGCTCATCCAATTTGCTTTGATTTCCACATGTTGTTTCAAGTGGAATATAGTGTTGGAGTAGAATGTCCTTCCCTTTTCTTTTTTATTTTACTTTCCTTTGACATTTCATGTTTTCTTGTGAGTCTTGTAAATCTTGGCTCCCATTACAGTTCCTGTTATGTATATCCACAATTCTTATGGTTGCATGATGTGCCAAAAATTTTTGTGAGCAAATTTTGCCTAACATTTAGTAAAACTGGCTATACCAGGAGGACTGATAATTTACTGGAAGCTGCCCAAAAATAATTCTGATGATTGTTGTCACAAATTCTCTATTATTTTCCCCTTATGAGGATACATTTGTACATAAACAACCTATGTAATTAACCTGACTGTATATACATGCATGAAACCTTTTTGGTGCAACAAATTTTTACATCTAAAATTATAGTATAAAATACATATTGAGGCTTACCTCTTTATCTTGATAGGCAGTTCTCCACATTAGCTTTGATGGTGATTTATTACAAATATATCAAAAATCAGCAATACAAAATGAGAGCTCAAAATCTCTGGACTTTCACTGGATCATGGCCTTCTTTAAACTCTGTAACACATTACAGTCTCATGGCTGTTCTTACAGTCATTCTATAAAACATTTCAATAAAACCTCAGGTTGATTCTTGCCTGACCTGTAGGCCCCAAGCTGATTAATCCCATTTGTATACTGTCCCTTTTACAGAATGTAGTGTCAGCTGCTTTGTTAAGGGCAGACTGAGAGTGATGAAAAGTAGAAAAAGTGAACATTTTCCTCTGTTCATCTCTGGAAAAGGAGAATTGTTTATGCAGGAAAAAATGGTGGGCTCTGCAATGCTCATTTCCCTGGAATTCTATACTTAGGCCCACTTAACATAAACACTATTTGATAGAATTTATCTTTATTGAGACCTGATTTTGAATGGGCAAACTTGTAGCATGAGGCCCTGAAGAATGCCACCGCCCCTTCTACCACCCCCAGCACTGTGGCATTGCCCTGGATGTGTGCTGTCACATTAATAGAGGACATCAATTCTAATAGAGATGTGCTGGTGTTCTGCAGAGTGTGAATTATTAACTCGGATATATAGGATAGTATTAAACAAACCTGGGAAGCAGAAGGCACTGTTTAGTGCTCTGTTTGTATCTGATTCTTTTTTGTTTTCATACATGGATAGAAAGCAGGTAGGAATGCTAACAAGAAATTTCAAATAGATAAGAGAGAATTTTAAACTGTTACCATCAGTCTCAGCAGCTGTCAGTGCATGAGGTAAACAGCTTCAAATGAATTAGGCAACAATGAGAGAGACAAGGGATGCGGCAGAAAAGGATGTCAGCATCAACACTATTCTTCCACAATCATTTCCAAAACTCAACAAAGTCTTAAATTCAAGTGAGATGGAGGTCCAAGAGCTCCCTTTTATTTCTGCACCACTTGATAGAAAATCTGAGGGCCTGCCTATTACAGAAACCAGTCTAAAATTTTTAATACATGAACCAATTTTTGATCATGTCACTGTTCTTCTGAATATAGATTTCTTTATAAATTCTAGCATTATTATGGTAAAAAAGAGAGTACACAGAAAACAACACAGAAAAGAGCACTCTTACTAGGAAAAAAGTGAGCCTCTCTGAATGTTTTAATTAAAAAGAGGTTTAAACCAAAGATTCATAAGAAGAATGCACACATATCCAGGCATCTTAAACATTTCATCTTAAAACATAAAAAACGTATACACACAATGTATCTTCCATGATTTTCAGAATCCAGGATGAGTTTTATGAAGTACAATAATGATTCAAAGGCTGTTAATAGTCTTTCTAATAATTAAAGTATCTTGCTTTATAAAGCAATATAAATTTCAAAAAACTTCTCTAGATTTGTAAGATTTTTTCAAATAGTTTACAATTATTTTATCTACATTTAATTACATTTTTAACAACTTACCTTTATCTTGTCATTCTGAGTTAATTGTTTTTATAAAAGCAGCTTTTTTTCTCTACTCCCATCAATCTATTTATGAAATAGCTAGCTAAATAATGTAAATACAATACTGAGTACAACCACAAAAAAATTTTAAGGGTAAGTCACTGGCTCTTGATAAGTATGCAATGACACTTTAGAAGTATGTAGATGTCCTAGAAAAGGCCTACAAGATGAAAGCACTCAGTGAACCATAGGCCACAACCAATAAGTCACAGAAGGTTGAGAAAACATTGGCTAAGCCAGAAGATCAATTACCTAGAAGTTAGTTATAAGAGCACACATTACATTGTTATATTTATAATTATAAGATAAAACTATATATAATACTATATATCACAGCACATAACAAAAATTTATATAATATAAACCAGTTATAATAGAAAAAATTGAATAAGGTACCCAACTTGCTCCTCACTCAAAAGTTTTTGCTTCATTCTCATTGTAAATCCCTGTGGAGAAATAAAAATCACACATATTCCATGCTCATTGGAATATAGGTAGGGTGGTCTGTTGTGTTAACTGGGTTATATATATTCAGAGACAATTTTAGCTGGGTTATAGAAAACAATAAAATGGAGAGTGGAGTAATCTCCAGTGGCTGCTATCAGTTTATAGGACAACCATGACAAATCAGAATGCACCCGTGGTAGAAAGAATTCTAAGATGTCCTTGCCAAGATCCTCAGCCCCAGAAGTCAACATACTTTCTTCCAGGTACCAGTCAAAAGCTAACCAAGGTACTTTTATGAAGGTGTTCTGTAGCTATTAGTGAGATCCAAGATCAGCTCACCTTAAAACAGAGAGATTATCCTATTTGGGTGGACCAGTTTAACCTCAGCACAGAAGACTTTTAAAAGCAGAGTTTTCTCTGGCTGAGAACAAAGAAGGAAATCGGAGATAGGCGCTCAAGCAGGCCTTAAAAAAACAACAACAACCAGTATGGTACTTTCAACTGCCTAAGGTGACCAAGTGACAGGAAACTCCTAGAAGCTAAGAGCAGCCCCCAGCTGAAAGCCAGCAAAATTCAAGAGACCTCAGTCCTTATGGCTGCCAGAAACTAAATTCTTCACGTTCTTAGGAGAAGATCTTGAAAGAGAACACTGAGCTCAGCTCTAGATGAGAACCACAGATCCACCAACACCTTCATTTGAGCCTGCTGCGTTAGTTTCCTGCAGCTCCTATAACAAAATACTACAAACTGGGTGGCTGAAAACAACAAAAATGTATTCTCTTATAGTTCTAGAGGTTATATGAAATCAAGATGTCAGCAGGGCCATGTTCCTTCTGAGAGGCTGGGTAGAATGCTGCCTTGCTCTTTCCAGCTTCCGGTGATGGCTGTTGATTCTTGACATTCCTCCCCTTGCAGCTGCATCACTCCAACCTCTGCTTCTGTCATCACGGGGCATTCTCTCTTTGTGTCCCTGTCTTCATATGGCATTTTCCTTTTCTTATAAGAATACCAGTCATGTTGGATTAGGGTCCCCCTAATGACCTGGTCTTAACTTGGTTATATCTGCAAAAACCCTATTTCCAAATAAGAAATACATTCATAGGTACCAGGTGTTAGGTCTTCAACATATATCTTCATGGGACATGACTCTGCCCATAATACTTGTGGAGAACCTGAGCAGAGAATCCAGACATGCCATGTATGGATCTGACCTACAGAATCTGTGAGATAATAAAATTATATAATTTAGTCTATTAATTTTGTGGTGATATATTATACAGCAATAGAAAAGCAATACAACATCCAAACATGATAAGATTCACAATTTTCACTGTACACATAGATAACTGTATGACTAGAAAAATGTCATTTGCAGCAGAAATAAAAGGATTTATTCATAGCCTCCCTATTTCTAAAAAGAGCAGAGCCTTGTAACTGGAGAGCTATTTCAGCAAGAGGCCATAGGTATGAGAGTTCAGGACTTAAAAGCCAGGGACAGAAGAAAATTGTTTTGCATAATAAAGGGAATTACGGAGAGGCAAAAGAAAGCTTCTTGAGTCAGGTTGGGTGAGGGTCAGTTTAGAGACCTGATGACAGAGGAATTGAAAGACAAAAACTCAGAGGTTGGCAGCCAAAATGTGAAGCTATGGTTGAATCAATGGCTATTGCCAATAGGAATTTTTATTAAGTTATTCTCAGGGTATTAATGAAGTTCAACTCTTTTTTCTACTTCCCAATAAAATGTTAGTAGAACCTAGATCCATTGCTGCCACAAGTTATCTGGTGATTATCTCTGGTTGTTGATAATATGGCTGCACTTATATTTATATTTATTCTTTTGTGCTCAAATTTTCTCCAGGGAACATGCATTGCCTTTAGAATCATAAAGTCTAACAAAATTTTTAAATAAAAATCTAAATTGCTAATTATGGCAGAGTTGAGTTGCTTTTCTGAGTACACTCAGAACAAACCAAAGGCTGCTTGTGGGTGTGGCTTGCTTGATGCATGAACATCAAATTAGCCTCTAAATTAATTAACTGAGTTTTAATGATTATCAATTTTAGTATATTCTATTGAAATTGTTAGCAGAATATAAAATTGAACATAATGCTGATAATCTATTCATAACAGACCCTATGAAGAGGGGACTCTAAAAATGTAGTTCCCAAACAAGCAGCATCAGCATCACCTAGGAAGGTACTTGGTGGAAATGCAATTCCTGGAGCCCTGCCCAGGACCTACTGAATCAGAAACTCTGAGGGTGGGTCCACAAGTGTGTTTAATAAGCCCTCCAGGTGATACTGATGCATGACAGAGTTTGACAACCACTGCTAGAGAAGACCCTGTCATTGCTATAACCTCAGCGCCTGCTGCAGGTCCATTTTAAAGACTGTCTGCCTCTATCAGAGCCTTTTTATTTCCATTTTATGTTATAGACATTCAGTCCTTACAACCATATATTTCCCTGAGAGTTTTCTGTATCCTAGAATATAAATGTGATGTGGTTATAGAATAAACAATTTAGAATACTGTTTGAAGTGGTATTTCTGCAAAAGTTAACTGTGTAATAATACAACTTAATAATTTGAAATCCAGAATATCTAATCATCCTTGTAATCACAATGTCTCATTCTCTTGATATGTAAGTGCAAGAAATTGGCTTTCAAGACATGAGTAGCAATACTTTCCTTAAGTAGATCCATGCATAAATGGCATGGATTTCTAAAGCCATTTCACTTGTGAACTGGCACAGATTTACTACTATACTTCTGCAAATATGGAGACTGTTGCAATAAAATATATTCTACTAGAACTTAAAGCAGCTCGTATCACCCAAGTGTCTTATGGACCCATTAATTATAGGGGAAAGAAAGAGCAGAAGATGAAATGTGTATGGAACATAAATGTTTAACCACCACATTGAGTTTAAATAATTTATGGAATGATACCCTTTAGTGCAGAGCTCCATATCTTTAAAATATAGATGCATGTAAGTGCACTATTTCAATATTTAAGCCAAAGTAAGTGATATAGTTTCTGCATATGAACTATATGTCTGAGCAATGGACTGAACAAATGCTTCATAATAATAAAATGGCTTTTAAATGTGAATTGGTCTCATAAGGTAGAAGGATTTCCCTAACCAACACAATTTATTCAGAGTAATATTAACAAAGACAATTTTTGAAGCAATAATATTCATTACCCCCACATTTTATAATACTGCTAGCTCAGTGTATCTGAAGTGGTCCAGTGTGTTTAGACTAAACTTTCATCATGTCTAAACAGCTTAACTGATAGTTACTTGATAACTCTTTTATGAAGCAGCTATTTAATAATGCTCTCATATTTCTGGTTTATGATGCCATTAAAGCCATTATTTGTCACATTAGTAATGGAGGATTTTTAAAATATCCCTAGCAGCAATTCAGGATGGCTTTTAATGTCAGTATAAATTCCTGTATTACTAAACAAGCTATTTGAAATATTAAGAGTGTTGTTGGCAATTTCAAAATATATATGACAACATATAACACAGATCCCTGTTTTGGGAAAAACAAGTCAGGAAACCAAAAGAAGTGAAGCTAAAGTAGGTTGGCTTGACCTTGTGATATGACTTAATATCAAAGTCCCTTTGATTATGGAATGAATCAGTGAATTTTCTGCTGTAGAATTATTTACTCCCCATAAACTATGCAATTTAAAATGGGTGTAGAAGGGGAGGAAATATAACCTGTCCAGAATGCTATTTTATAGTGAATCCATTGTACTTCACTCATGGGTAAAGCTTCCCATTTTTTGAGAAGTTAAAACATTGTGTGGCATGCTTTTCCCCCCACTCACATTGCATCCAGCAAGGATAATTTTTCTAGAAGGCCATGGTGAGGGCTTCCGAGCTCTAAAACTAGATCATACCAGCTATTCATAGTTGGTTTGCTGCCGCAAGCTTGTGTGCATATGTAACATCATCCCATCCCACTGTCAGCCACTCCATTCTTGGAAACAAGTGTAGTATTAGTGTCCATGAACCCCACAGTTGGGCTGCTTTGGAAGCTTCAGTGATGTATGGCTCTGCTCTGTGTCTTCAACATCAGGGATAAGAGAGGAAGGGTTTCTTTTTTCCTTCATGACTATGCAAAGACAACAGATTATATGTTCTAAGAGGGTTTTCTCTTCACAAAGAGTTAGCTAGCTCATATGTTTGGTAGGTACGTTATGTAAGCTTAGGATTCAGAGATAGGGTTCTGCTTGCAAAATGGAGCCACTAATAGAAAAAAAGATAATTTGTTGCGAAATGGGTAATGACTGAACTCCACTTTCCTTTCCTAGACTATAGAGTACTGCTCTTGGAACTTCTATCATTTAGTCATAAAGAGCATCACAGTAATATAATAAAGAGAGCACTGAAATAGAAATCAGAAAGCTCTTGTTCTTAAACCTAGCCATGCCACTTAGAAGTGATGTGTGCACTTGGCCAACTCTGTAATCTTGCTGACCACACTCTCCTCATTTTTATAGTTACTAATAATATCTATTTTCCCAATGGCAAATGGTTGTAAAAATACTGGGCAGTTAAGATATGTGAAAGTAGGCTTATTAATTAAACCATACTTGACATTTAAAAATATTAGTTTATTGATATAGTTATTTTCTTCATAGGTAGGTCATAATGTCACTCCATAGGTCAGTTACAAATTGACATGTATTATATAGTCTCATATTTTGTAAACATAAATATATGAGTGAGGACCCCAAAAACAGAATTTATTTATTAAAAAATGTGTATTTATTCTTACCCGTTCAAACTTCAGTCACTTTCAAAGTACTCTCATTTCTCTCATTCAATGCAATACACATATCGAGATGTTTTTTCCACTGCTCAAAACAGTTTTTGAACTCATGCATTTTGATGCCTTTTAGTGCTTCTGCTGTTTTCTGTTTCACCTCTTCTACGTTGGCAAAATACTTCCTTTTGAGGATGTTTTTTCTAACAGGGAAACAAAAAAGTTGCCCAGGGTGAGATCAGGTAAATAGGGAGGGCAGAACATAGGGGTCATCCTGTTTTTGATCAAAAACAGCTGAACACTCAGTGTGGGGTGGGCAGGTATGCTCAAAAATCAGCCATCACAAAATGTACAAATGTGTTGAGTCTTCAAAAAAATTCACTGAAGCCATATACAGTCTCTCACAACAGTGCCAGATGGTACACTGATACAGATGGGTTCCTAGAACACTCACCTAGTGGGTGAAGCTTGTAATACAAGGATCCCACAATCCAGAAGATAATTCTGGTTTATTTTAACCAGACAGACTGGTAAACAGACAGACAGAAAGTAAATTTGGTGAATAACAGGACATTTGCATAGCCACAAAGTGTCTTGTCACAAAATTATTAGCCACAAAGGGAAAAATTATAACCATACTGTAAAGAAGTCTGAGACACCACTTTAAACTAGAGATTAAATTTAATAGATCACTAGAACAAGTAAAAATCATGTACATATCTAGTAGAATGTAATGAGAAAATATCAGATATACCCAGGTTAAGGTCATTCTGTAAAATAACAGCTTATCACCTATAAAAGTCTGTCTGGGAAAACGTTTTCAAAGTTGCAGTAGGCTAAATAATGCCTCTCATCTATGTCCTTCTCCTAATCCCTAGAATCTGTGGATGTTACCTTACATGACAACATGGTTAGGTTTAGGATGTTAAAATGGGAATATTGTCCTGGATTATCCCATGGGGCTATAGGAGTCATGGTCGGGGAGAAGGTGATGTGACGACAGAGCAGAGATTGGAGTGATGGATTTGTAAGGTGATGAAAAGTGGTCGCAGGTCAAGAAACGCAGCTGGCCACAAGAAGCTAAAAAAGCCAAGGAAACAGATTCTTTCCTGTGAGCTTCCAGGTCTGCTGACACCTTGATTTCAGGATTCTGACTTCCATAAATTTAAGAGAATAAATTCATGTTGTTTTAAGCCACTCGATTTGTGGCAATTCTTTTCAATATGGAAGTAATATGTATTTGGTGCTGATGGAAATAATCTACTAAGAAGAAAAACATGACAATGATGGAGGGAATTTCCAAAGTGATGTATTTAGAGTAGGTGAAGGAAGATGGTATCTAAAAGACTAGGAAAGGGATTAATTTTAGGGAGAAACACATTGGATTCACATACAGTATTAAGAAGGAGAGTGAAGTAGATGGACAGAAATGCAAGCAGATGCAAATATGGGGGTGAAGGTTTGCGTAAGTTATCTTCTGACTGCCTATATTTTCTTTCAGAGAAATGAAACCCAATGTCTTCCACTGAGTGAGAAATGATAGGCAGTGTTAAAGGTTTAAAAAGAGGAGATAGTATGACAAAGTCATTTACAGATACGAGCAAATCAAGGAAATGCACCATGACTCCAAGGTAGTGAAACAGGCAAGGTGAGATTAGTGGCCACAGAATAAAGCCTTGGCAGCCTGGTTGAATGTTTTTTCCCAGACAGATTTGGCTGAGCTGATGTATACACAAAGTAGTTAAACAGGGTTTGGTGTTTCACCAGATAAGTATCACTTGAGGATGTATCCAAGGGAGAAATTAAAATAAAAGACCGTGGAATTAAAGGTGGGTAAGAAAGCAATTGAACACTGGGGTGTGAGCAAGGAATGGTAGGGAATATAAAAATGAAATAAGATAATAGGCTCTGTAGCTTGATGGGGTGGAAGATCTATAGCTAAATAGAGAAGGTGTGGTGGCATATATGAAACTGAGATTATGGAGGGGTCAGAGTTATGAGTAATGACAAAATCTAGAGTCCGCCATGGGATTTGTTAATAAATGACTTAACTAAAGCAGAAGCTCCGCTGTTGAAGAACAGGTAAGTGATTTAATAGAGCAAGGTGTGGAGACAGTATACTTGAAACTCACAGAAATCATGGCAAGAATGGGGTTGGAAACAGTAATTGGGAAAGTAACCAAAATCTTCATCAATGATAGGAAATAAAAGAAAAAAACAACACATGGCTGCAACAAGGATGGTAGAGAGAAGAATAATCTAATGACATGAGATTGCAAACTGTGTATATGTTTTTAGAGAGAAGAGGGAGAAAATGGTCTAGAGGTGGGAAGAAGGATCTGGGTTCCTTTGCTGACATTTTCCCAGAAAAATAAAGGGAAATGAAGATGAAAAACTCTCTACTGAACTCTTTAAAAAGCAAAAGTCAATTTTCACTCGCATGAAAAGATAGATAACAAGCAAACAAAGCAACATCCAGAGGAGAGAATAAGTAAATAAAGGATTTTGATGACAAGGGATCCTGGTTTCCAGAGACACCGCAGAAGTGTTTCCAGAAATGATGAAGGGTGAAGGATGTTATCAGTACAGGGCATATAATGAGCCATATAAGGACAATAGTCTGGGGTATAAGAATTGTCTTCAGTGTCGCTGGCTTATGACAGGCACAAAGAAGGACATCAGTTTTGGTTTCAGGAAATGGCAATAAGTCAGGGAGTACTGGAGGGAAAGAAGAGCTATGAAGAACTTGCTAGCAGTGAGCAGAGTTCTGGGGTCCTTTCTGTAACACTGCCAGTGAAGCATGTCTTTGGTAAGGAGGGAGGTGACGAAGACTCAAAGAGTATGTAAAAAAATGTCCATTCTACCCAAAGCCATCTATAGGTTCAACGCAATCCTTAACAAAATATCAATGACATATCTCACAGGTATAGAAGAAATATTTCAAAAATTTATATTGAACCATAACCAACCCCAATAGCTTCAGCAATTTTGAGAAAAAATAACAAAATAGGAGGGATCAAAATACCTCATATCAAACTGTATTACAAGATTCACTGTAGTCAAAACAGTTTGATACTGGCATAAGAATAAACACATAGACCAATGGACCAGAATAGAGAGACCAGAAATAAACTCATGTCTTTATGGTCAATTAATATTTGATGAAGGGGTTATGAGCACAAAATGGAGTAAAGATGGTCTCTTCAATAAATGATGTTGGGAGAACTGGACTGGTACATGCCAAAAAATGAAACTAGACCACCAACTTATACCATACACCAGAAAAAAAAACTAAAAAATTAAAAGAACTAAAAACTAAAAAACTAAAAACTAAAAGACTAAATAAAAGTAGTGATGCCATAAAAATACTAGAGGAAAACATAGGCAGGAAAATTTCAGACAATATATATAGCAATATGTCTGTCAATATAACTTCTAGGGCAAAGAAACAAAAAAAGTAAACAAATATGACTACATCAACTTATAAAGCTCTTCACAGCTAAAGAAACCATCATCAAAATAAAAAGAGAACTTACTGTATGGAAGAACATATTTGCCAATGACATATCAGACTAAGGTTTAATCTCCAAAATGTATAAAGAACTCATTTAACTCAACCCCAGAAAGAACCTTGCAGGTAAGAAGGGGCTGCTAAGTATTCCAAGAATAAATGGTAGGTACAAAATAGACAAGGGGAAGTTAAGAATAGTATGGAAAATGGAGAAGCCAAAGAATTTATATGTATGACCCATGGACATGAACTAAGGTGGGGGAATGATGATGAGAGGGGTGTATAGAGCAGAGGTGAATGAAGGGGAGAAAAAATGGGACAACTGTAATAATCAATAAAATGTATTTTAAAAGTAGGCAAAGGAACTGAATAGACACCTCTCCAAGGAGAACATACGGATGCCCCATACACATATAAAAAGATGTTCAGCATCACTAGCCATCAGAGAGATGCAAATTAAAACCACAATGAGGTATTACCTCACATCTCTCAGAATGTCTATCATTAATAAATCAACAAACAAGTTCTGGCAAGGATGTGGAGAAAAGGGAACCCTAGTGCACTGTTGGGAATGCAGACTGGTACAGCCACTTGGGAAAACAGTATGGAATTTCCTCAAAAAACTATAAGTGTAACTGCCTTTGGATCCAGTATTCCCAGTGCTGGGATTATACCCTAAGAACACTGAAACACCAATTCAAAAGAACCTAGGTACCCCAATGTTCATAGAAGTGTTATTTACAATAGCCAAGTGCTGCAAACTGCCTAAGCGCCAATCAATAAATGAGTGGATCAAAAAACTGTGGTACACTTACACAATGGAATACTACTCAGCAGAAAGGAAGAAAGAGCTCGTACACTTAGCTCCAGTTCCATCCAAAACAGCCTGGATGGAACTGGAGAGTATTATGCTAAGTGGAATAAGACAGGTGGTGAAGATAAATACCACATGATCTCATCTTTAAGTGGAACCAAATACAAAAGGAAAAAAAAAAGAAATGAGCAAAATAGAACCAGAGACATAGGAATAAAGAAAAAACTGACAGTGACCAGAGTAGGGGGTATAATGGGAGAAAAAAGGGGATGGGTGATTCAAGGAACAAGTATAGAGGACTCATGGGCATGGACATTGGAAGGGGGATTGTCTTTGGGGTGCAGGGCAGGGGAGAGCAACAATCAATGGTGGGGAAAAGTAGAACAACTATAATTGAACAACAATTTTAAAAAACTGAAAAAAACACGTATGGGGAGTTCGAACTTTGAATTGACTAAAAACTTATGTGAAAGTGCCTTTAAAAAGCAGAAGAAATTGAATTATCTTTGAAATTTTAAAATGTATGCTTTATTTGGCCAACCATAGAAATAGGGCACATGAAAATTTTATTTCCACTATAATATAATATGGAATGCTTCCTCTCTTAATGAGCACATGAAAAGTAACAAATACATTTTGATCACATTGCATGTGCAGACTCTTCCAAAATTCCAAAAATTCTGTATGCAGCAAAGTATCTGCTTCTCATATGGTTAGAAACCACAAATGGTACATTCAGATATTATGCAGACTTTAAAATAAGATTTTTTATAGAGGAAATCACTGGTGAGAAAATTATCCTATTACAATACATTGATATAATATTAAGTGTAAAAAGCAGGATGAAAAACTATATGTCTGTTTTGATCCCCGCTGTATTTGTACAAGTAAGTTTAAATAAGTATATGTGAATATTATGACTCCCACATTTAAATCAAACATGTAAAAAATGGGATTTTATTTTGCTATCAGAAATCAATTCCTGCCCTGGCTGGTGTAGCTCAGTGGATTGAGTGCAGGCCTGTGACCCAGAGGATCGCAGTTTGCTTTCCAGTCAGGGCACACGCCTGGGTTGCAGGCCAGCTCCCAGCATGGGATGCATGAGAGGCAACCATACGTTGATATTTCTCTCCCTCTCTCCTTCCCTTCCCCTCTAGAGATAAATAAATAAAATCTTTGAAAAAAAAAAGAAATCAATTCTTGTTTGAATCCTCATCCTTGAGTAGTAGCAATAAAATTAAATTATGTTTTTCCTTTAAATTAAAGAGGTTTTTGCCACTTTAACTTAAAATTTATCTTTCAAAGGAATATTTATTATAATTCAGGCTTTACTATTTTCTCAGTCACTATTCAGGGCTCCTCCTGTAACACTCCCCCCACTGCCACTGCTAACCTCCTTTAATGCTACTGGGAAGCTTTTTTTCTAATATAACATATAACTTCAGTAATCAGAAGAAATTTTAAATGTGTCAAAATGTTTGCCCCATCCTCCAAAGTTTGTATGGGGATTAAAAAAAACTGTGGTCATTGTTAAATTTTTAGAAAACTGTAATGTATGTATACAATAACTACATTCTTATATTTTCAGTTAATTGGGATGTACTAAATAATTGTTTTGACTTCTGGTTGTTTTAAAAACTGTAATGATGAAACTGTACATGTTTGGGTCCATGTATGAAAACATGCTTATATGAAGAAATGAGCATTTCTCTATGTGTGATCAATCAGAAAAATGGGGAATTTCTCTCTGGGAATGGCTTTTTCAGAAATTTCTTGAGGATAGAAGACAGAGTAGAGTATGCAGTTTGAAAATGACTACAAGATAAGACTGATGCATGCCTCATCTCTGCTACCCACCCACATTATGAATCACTCCTGTTATCGGCATGTTATTATTGTACCAAATTAGGTCACCAGAAAGAAACATAACTGAACTGTGTTATCTCAGTCCCTGTAGAAGCACATTTACTACTATGACTTTACCTCACATCAGCATTTGCTCTTATACAGAGCCATATAGAGATAGTTCCGAATTTGCTATAGAACTGCTAAATACATTGCCTAAGACTTTATTAAAAGCCCTTTCATATAAAAGTACAAGTGTTAGATTTTTTTCCTTTAGAATTTAATACCAAAAAAGTTTATCTTTGGTGAAGAGTCAGCTTTCTGCCATTTATCTGATATTGATAGCTAGGCTATCTGTCATCTTTCCCTCTTTACTTTGGCTTCCAGGAGACAGATTAAATTTCAGGCTTAACTATGGAAACATTCCATAATTCCTTCTCCTCTCTCTCTCTGTATGTTTCCCCTTATATCTTTTACATCATTTTTAATATTTTAAATTTCACTTAACTAATATGTAATAAGCATTTTATGAGAATTTTAAAATAGATGGAATAAAAATTATAAATGAAAATTGACATGCAGAAAATCTCAGTGACAAATGGATTGAGGGGGAAAAAAATAGAGCCTGAATCAGGGCCACAGTGGATCAGGGGCCACTTAAGAAATGAGGCAAGGATCAGAACTGGAACTCTTTTTCATCAGAGAGCAATGAGGCAGAGGCGAGAAGGTACACAAAGGGAATAGGAAGTAGAAGTCGCAGGACAAATTTTGACACAGCAACTTAGGCAACTCCATAATTTCTGATAAACTGCAAATGAAAGTAAGGAATGCAAGAGGATCAGAAGTTCAGAAACAGTTTTGACATTTTCCCGGAGAGAATACTGTTGCAGCAAAGCTTGTCATGATCCAGGCAGAGCTCTTTGGAGGACAACAGAGGCTACCATGAAAGGAGACCCCTCTCAGACACCCCCCATCGCCTACATCCTTAGAATGCAGACCACCCAAATGCAAGTTACCTCTTAACTGAGCTGCACTGAGCTCAGGCTGGTAAAAAGATATCCTTCTGAAAGTCCATTTAGAGAACTCAGAAATGCATAGAATAGAAGCAAACAAGTTCATGTGTAATCAGAAAGCTTTTTGTTTTTTCTTAAATTCTGGAATAATTGTAAATTTAGATCATTATCAGAGGCACTACAAAAAGTGTTGATAACTACAGTTTCTTTTGGATTGGCCTAACAGTTCTCTGATTTTGGCAGATCCCTCTGACCATCCCCAGTGAGGCTTCTCTGTCTGTGTTACCTGTTGCCTTAATATGGAAATGGACTCCTTTGTTAATTACCTGTTAGTAGTTCCAGTAAAACTGGATTTCTCAATATAGGTTCTGTCTTCAATAGAAGACGACAGATATGCAGCATTCACATACACTAAACTCCTCCAAATAAACTCTAAATCACCATGAGGGCTTTAGGCAAAGTGCTAGTAATTTACATATTGGTAATAAACTCTTACCATATCACCATGCTCATTTTGGACACAGCTTTTAGTTTCAAAAAATTCTTAATGTCCTTTCTTATCACTCCAGACCACCAGAGCCCTCTTGGCATTATGCTACATGCTTTATTGGCCTATCCTTTGTATGATAAATGAAACTTTGTAGATTAATATGCTGCTAAAATTATTTATATAGTATTCTTTTCCGTAAAAAAAAAAAACAAAGTTTCTTATTTTCTACCAGGCCACTGGAAAAAAGAAAACCAAGGCAGTTATATAAAATATATATTTAGAAATTGCCTATCTCTTATTTAAGGGAAATAATGGCAAGTTTTAGAGGTAGCAGGGGCATTTTCTTTTCAAGTATGCTTTTTGTATAGATCCTATTGTTGGTAAATAAGAGCAAAAAAGAGAAGTAGCGGGGATAGAACACAAATATTTGTTTTAAATTGACAAAACTAACACACTAAATAGATTTCATACATGGGTATCTTGTTTTGTTTTAAAGTTTGGTAGGACTATTGTTGCAATTACAGAATGCAGAAATAACTCAATGAAACTGCATAGGAAACCCTTATTCAACACTTTGCTTTGCTCTTCCCTTTCTTTGAGTAAATCTGACATTATAAGCATAACTGGTTCTCTGTGGACCTCTTAAATAATTTAAAGATGCTGAGCCTCATATTCTACAGCCCAAAGATGCTGACATTATTTTAAATTAGGTTTTTACACTTAAAACGTATTGAAGTGCATTTGGGGGAGATGAAGTTTTGCTACCTGTGCTTTTTTTTTTCTGGGAGAATAGTGTTCAGCAGACAGAGTCGGGAAAAAAATAATATCTCCGTGGTTTGTTTCTAATTCTTTACTTCCAGTCAAATGACATGAGCTATGGTAACATTCATGTGACAACCTGGTAGTTTTAGAATAATGGTTTGCTTTTCATTCTCTACCTCCAGTCATGTGAAATAAGCTGTAAAAACACACATTTGACAACCTGGTAATTTTAGAATAGATTCTGAATGCAAAGGAAGTTGTTCATATCAATGAACAACTAGTGAAAAGAGCAAAACCTAAATATTTTCTAAGAAAAGCATAGAGGGCTCTTTCGATGTGTCTCGTTATTCTATAGATTTGGATTTTTCCACAATTCAAAACATGTCTGTAGCACACAAAGCCATATATGTCATTTCTGCAAAGCTGAAAAGTGGGCCTTACTTTGCCTTGTGGCACCAGTTTTAATGAAGTTAGGTCATGTCTAAAAAAAATCCCAAACCTAAAAAGTGTACTCTTCTTCATCGGCACCTTCATCTCTTTCTACCAGAGACAGAAAGTTGGTTCTGTCCCATTCCTCCGTGTAACTGCCGCATGTGGTCTCCAAGTCCCTAGCTTGTATGTATCTGGGTCAGAGGAAAAGCTCAAAGTTGAACTAGGGATTAGAACATGCTTGGCCTCAATCGGAATTTTCCTTATGTGATCAGGCATGTTCCCAGTTGCCATGCAATGAGAATTGGCAAGAGAAAAGGGAGTAAAGAAAAAAAATCAGGAAATGGGCACCTTGCCAAGTTTTCACAGAGTGAAAAATTGGAGCCCCTGAGAGAAACAAATGTTTGGAACTGCCAACCCTTCTGCCCTATCACATTCCAACTCAGTCAGATGGTCACACCCAAGCTCTGCCAGAATACTCTGTGTTGTTAAGCATAGAGACGGGTTTCTAGCCTCACAGAACATGGTATTGTGCACTAAGGACTCATAGGAGTTCACAGGATTCTTTTGTTTTTCTTGTAACTGATGCCTACCTAGGTTTCTAATGCCTCCTTTTTCCTTTTCCTTGTCATGCCCTTCTCCTAGTTTTATTTCCCACTGAAATTTCAGAATCCATACGCACCTCATTCCAGTTATCCTCTTTTACTTGCATTAGTCAAATTCATGGTCACTAAACATATGTTTAACATCCAATGAGTGAAGTTGACTGATTATAGAAAAGAGAGATTTTCCCCTCAGTAGAAAAAAATTAAATCAGGAAAAGATTTCAAACATACTCAGATGGGGTGTTTTGACTTGGTGGATGTAGCAAGGAAACATATTGGCTGGCAATCATCATGGGAAAAGTCCCAGTCAGCCAGAAATGATGGGATAACATTGGACTTGGATGTTCCATTTGCCGGAGACATGACTTTGGGAAAAACCACTTAATCCTCCAGACCTGCGTTTACTCATCTGCCAATGTGTTCAATAGTGACTAATATGTACACATTACAAAACTATTAGAAGAATGTTTAGAGGGCATATAAGAAAGCATGTTTTTGAAATGTAAAACACTGTATGAGGGGAAAGAACAATTGTCTTTTTTCTAATGGGCCCTGGAAAGGTGTAAAAGCGTCGTTAATTCCAGGGGCAGTTCTCCACACAGCAGTAGAGTTCGTTTTTGAACTAAAACTTTCAACAATTGGTGGCTTTGTTTTGTTTTTTTTTTGTTTTGGCTATGTTTTAACAGCTTTATTGATACATAGTTTATATACCATACAATTCACTCATTTAAAATGTATAATTCAATGTTTTTTCACATATTCACAAGTTTGTGCAAGCATCTTCACAAACTAATTTTACAACATTTGTCCACCACAGTAAACCCATGCATACTTAACACACAAACACACATAGATACCCACTTGCAATCACTCCCCATTTCCTCCTGACGGATCCTCACTCCCTGGCCGTAATGCAAGCTCTCTAATTAATTTTCTGTCTCTATGGATTTGCCTGTTTTGGAATCATACAACATGTGGCATTTTGGAATGGGCTTCTTTCTCTTAGCATAACGATTTCAAGGTTCCAATATGCAGTATGTATCGGTACTCCATTCTTTTCTAAGGCTGAATAATATTACACTGTATATAGCTACACCAATTGTTTGTTCATCAATTAATGGACATTGGATAATGTTGTTATGAATATTTATGTATGGGTTTATGTGGACATATGTTTTTATTTCTCTTGAGTAAGCAGTCTCTAAAACTGCTGATTCATATGATAACTCTATTAAGTATTGAGGAACTTCCAGACTATTTTTTAATCAGTGACATCATTTTACATTCCCACCAGCAGTAAGTGAGAATTCCAATTTTCCACACCATCCTTAATGTTTGTATATATCTGTGTCTTTTATTACAGCCATCCTAGTACTTATAAAATACTACATTGTTATAATTTTGATTTGCATTTCCTAGTCATGTTGAGCATTATTTATATGCTTATTGCCAATTTGCATCTCTTCTTTGGAAAACATCTATTCATATCCTTGGCTATTTGTTAATTGGATTTTTTGTCTTTAATTTAGCTGTAAGATTTATTCATATGTTTTCAGTAAATTGCCTTATCAATTACATTATTTGCAAATATGTTCTATTCTGTCAGTTGCCCTTTTAGTTTCTTCATGGTGATTTGTACACAAAATTTGTTCCAAATTATTTTTCAGTCCAAAATTATTTTAATTTAATGAAAATTATTTTTTCTTTTAATGCTATAAATTATCTTCTAATGTACCTCAAACTATCTTTTTGTTATCTTTTTCTTTTGTGCTTTTAAGTAAATCTGACTAATCATTGTCTAATTTAAGGTGAAGAAGATTTATGTTTTTTTCAAGAGTTTCATAGTTCTGACCTTTAAATCTAGGTTTATGATACTTTGTTAGTTAATTTTTGTGTACAATTTGGGAGAGGGTCCAGTTTAATTATTGTGCATATGGATATCCTATTCTTCTTGCTCTATTTATTGAAAGAACTATTCTTCCTCATTGAATCATCTTAGGCAAAAATTAATTGCCCATAAATTCATGGTTTTATTTCTACTTGTTTATATGTGTATTTTATGCCAGTATCATATTGTCTTGATTACTGTAGTTTTTCATATGTTTTAAAATTATATAATGTGAATTCTGCAACTTCATTTTCTTCTTCAAAATTCTTTAAGCTGTTCAGAGTTTTTTAAATTTCTACATGAATTTTAAGATCAGCCTGTCAATTTCTGCAGAAAAACAATATGCAATTTTACTAGGATTGGTATTGAATCTGTATAGCATTGTGAGATATTGCCATCTTAAAAATACTAAACCTTCAAATTCATGAACATGGAATGTCAAATTCATGAACATGGAATGTCTAAACATTTATTTAGATCTTCATTAATTTATTTCAACAATGTTTTATACTTTTCATGTGTTTGTCTTGCACATTGTTGTTAAATTTATACCTAAGCATCTTAATTATTAATGCTATTGTAAATAGAATTGTTTGTTCAATTTTCATTTTGGAATGTTTATTGAGAATGTGTATAAATACAATCCACTTGTGTATAGCCATCTTGAGTCTTAAAAATGGCTGAATTCATTTATTAGTTCTAATAGCTCCTTTTTAAAATGTTTTTTAAAAGTTTTTTTAATGTGTAGAAGAATGGTATATTCAATATTATATTCCATTTCTTTTTTTAGTTAAACCTTTGGTATTTTATTTAGAATGAAAAGAAAAAAGTGTCATAGAGTATGTTGAACTATTAGTTAAGGTTTGTTTTTGAATATACTTTATTGATTATGCTATTACAATTGTCCCAGTTATTTTCTCCCCTTTCTCCCTGCCCTCCCTGCACCACCCTCCAACTTCCAGCATCCTCCCATCTTCTCCCATCCAAGTACTAACCAGGACTGACCCCGCTTAGCTTCTGAGATCAGACGAGATTGGGCACATTCAGGGTGGTATGGCCATAGACCTCCCATCTTAATTCATATCCATGGGTTGTACACATAAGTTCTTTGGCTTCTCCATTTCCTATACTATTCTTAACCTCCCCCTGGCTATTTTGTGTCTATCTATTATGCTTCTTATTCCCTGTACATTTTCCCCCATTTTTCCTCTTACCACTGACAACCCTCCATGTGATCTCCATTTCTGTGATTCTGCTCCTGTTCCAGTTGTTAGTTAGCTTTTATCTTTTTCTCTTTAAGGTTCAGTTGTTGATAGTTGTGAGTTTGTGGTCACTTTATGGTTTGGAGTTTTTGATCTTCTATTTCTTAGATAAGTCCCTTTAACATTTCATATAATAAGGGCTTGGGGATGAAGAGCTCCTTGAACTTGACCTTATCTGGGAAGCACTTTATCTAGCCTGCCATTCTAAATGATAATTTTGCTGGATAGAGTAATCTTGGATGTAGATCCTTGCCTTTCATGACTTTTAATACTTCTTTCCATCCCCTTCTTGTCTGCAAGGTTTCTTTTGAGAAATCAGCTGATAATATTAAGAGTTACCTTTGTAGATAACTGTCTCCTTTCCTCTTGTCACTTTTAAGATTGTCTCCTTATCTTTAATCCTGGGTAACTTAATTATGATGTGTCTTGGTGCATTCCTTTTTGGGTCCAACTTCTTCAGAACTCTCTGGGCTTCCTGGACTTCCTGGAAGTCTATTTCCTTTGCCAAATTGGAGAAGTTCTCCTTCATTATTTTTTCAAATAAGTTTTCGATTTCTTTCTCTTCCTCTTCTCCTTCCAGCACCCCCATGATTCAGATGTTAGAATGCTTAAAGTTGTCCCAGAGGTTCCTAAGCCTCTCCTCATTTTTTTTTCAATTTTTGTTTCTTTATTCTGTTCTAGTTGGATGTTTTTTTCTTTCTTTTCTTCCAAATCATTGATTTGAGTCCCGGTTTCTTTTTCTTTACTAGTGCTTCCTTGTATATTTTGCTTTACTTCATTTTGTGTAGCCTTCATTTCTTTCTTCATTTTGTGACCAAGCTCAATCAATTCTGTGAGCATCCTGATTACCAGTGTTTTGAACTCTACATCAGAAAGGTTGTCTACCTCCCTGTTACTTAGTTCTTTTTCTGGAGTTTTAATCTGTTATTTCATTTGAGCCATATTTTTTTCTGGATCTCCTGTTATTTGGTCAGGAGTGAAACCTTAGGTATTCTCCAGGGCAGGACAACCCTCTTTGCTGCATCATGGTGCTGTCTGTGGAGGAGAGGTGAAAGAGGGAACAATGCTCTGCTTTCTTCCCACATTCTGTCACTTCCCTCACTTCCCACAAGCAGATTGTGTCCTTTCAGGTATAGATTTGCAGGTGGGTGGGTTTGTATACCTTTCAGAACTATGTGGGAACTCCCTGAGGCTGTGAGTTTCTCACTGCCACAATCCCCACAGATTTTTTACAGCCAGAGGTTTTGAGTCTTTAGTTTCCCATGCTGAAACCCTGAGTTTCAGTGGTCTGTCTAGCTACCCCTAACCCCCGCCAGCTTATCTGCACACAAATGTGGGATTGCCCATGCAGTTCACTGCCTTGCCTTGTCATGCATTCTCTGTGCCACAGCTGCCCAGCTCGGTCCCTCCTACCAATCTGGATGAATGTTTCTTTAACTCCTTGGTTGTTGGACTTCCAAGCAAATGATTTTCTGGCAGCTCTGGTTGTTCTTTGTTTTTTAAATGGTTGTTATTCTTCTTTTGGTTATGCAAGAAAGTGAAGTGTTTCTGCTGACATCTCCATTTTGACTGGAAGTCCAGTGCAACCTCAACTGTGCATTTTATCCAAATAATAAAATGCACCATTATTAGAAAAATCTTACTTATGACTTCAATAGTAATGATTCCAGTGTTCTGAAAGTGAGGCTGTTGTTGGATACTTACACAAGCGCACACACATTCATTAAATGTCTACTTATTCATGTTTTATGAGAGGTTTTTATGAAGATAAATATTAAATTTATTCAATATTTTTGAACATCTATAGAAAAATCAAAATCATAGAATTCTAATTCTTTGATTGATTGCTCTGGTTAAATATAGTAATAGATTTCAGATTTACTCATCCTTAAATTACTATCATAGATTTCACATGTTAACCTTTAATATTTTATTTAGATGTTTACATTAACATTCATAAGTGGGATTGGTCTCTGGCTTTTATTGTCATTTCAGTTTCAAGGTTATGTTAATCTCATAAAAAGATTTTGGGAGAAAATGCAAAGAATTTGAATCTTTTAGTCATCCTTTATCTACTGGAACAACTTAAATAATGTAAGAGTTTTCTATTTGTTAATGATTTGGTAGACCTTACCTACTAAATGCTGTGGTCTAATGCTTTGTTGAAAGGGGTAACCCTTTGACATTTTTATCACTTTTTATATGGTAAGTGATTTACTTTAATTTCATGTCTCAAGATTAGTGTTGGTAAATTATCAGAATCATTGAATTTTACATCATTATTTTTTTCAGATTAAAAAATTTGCATATATTTAACCAAAGTATTATCTTATGTAATATTTATCATTTCTTAAATTTTTTGAGCTCTGTCTTTTCTCATCTTTGGTCACCTGAAGCCAAATTTGTTTATTTTTAATATTTGTAAAATAATTGGTTCTTGAATTCATAAATATTCTCTTCTTTCTTGTATTTTAGTCCATTACCTTTTGTTTTCAAAAGACTTTTAACATTTTGAGGTAGAGATAATGAATTGATTTTTATTCTTTAGACTTTAATGATGTAGCTACATAAAGGCCCTGGGTATGACTGAGCCCTATTTCAGGGATTCCTCCATAGGTTTTTTTTTCACTATTATTTTATTGTTGTTCAAGTACAGATGACCGAATTTACCTCCCACCACTCCCCCCCCCAACCTAGCCATCCTCACCTTCCTCCTGTGATTCCATCCCCCCTTGGTTTTGTCCATGTCTCCTTTATACAAGTTCCTGAAAACTCTTTCCCTTTTTCCCCCATTATCCCCTCCACCTCCCCTCTGGTTACTGTCAGATTGTTCTTAATTTCAATTTCTCTGGTTACATTTTTGCTTGCTTGTTTGTTTTGTCCATAGATTTCAATACATGGTTCTTCATCATTTATTTTTTGAAATATTTTATAAATTTATTGTAATTTTTTCTGTGGAAAGAGAGTTGTTTGAAGGGTCTAGCCTCTAATTTCTAGGGCAGATTTTTTTTAATTGTAAAAACATAGAGAACGCCCTGGCAGGTGTGGTTCAGTGAATTGGGTGTCATCCTGCAAGCTGGATAGGTCACTAGTTGCATTCTCAGTCAAGGCGTAGGCCTGGGTTGCAGGCTGGGTACCCGCTTGGGAGCATGCAAGAGGCAGCCAGTTGATGTTTCTCTCCCTCTCTCCTTCCATTCCCCTCTCTCTAAAAATAAATAAATAATTTTTTAAAAAGAACAGAGAAAATCATTGATCTGCCTTGTTAGTTAAATTAGATAAGGTTTCATCTTTCTTTCTTTACTTAATTATTCATGCTCTCAGAAATGTAAATTAAAGTTTGTTTTCATTTCTCATATACCATGTTGTGTTGGGTTTTGTTTGTATTTAAACAGAATACATTTTAAAATTATTTCAGAAATTGAGTTGAACTCCAGTATAATATTTGATAGAATAGAAATATTTGATGTTTGGTTCATGTCGTCTCATTTTATTAATTCAAAATGAGTTGATGCAATTGACTGAGAGTCCACTAGACAGAATGAGAGGGTGGAAAGGTCTCTTCATGGCAAAAATTTGTGGAATAATGATGAGCAGCAGACACCACCACAGCTTCTCCCAAATCTCCCAGGTTGTCATATCCCCACAGGAACATGAAGTTGCTATAAATATCACCTGCATGAAGTAAGCATTCTTCTGTTTTTAAGAAAGAAGTTTCCCTTTGCCATGGCTACCCAGGCTAGAAAACCTGGCCCCTTCCCTGCCAATGCACCAGATACCAGAAACTGGTGCAAAACATTCTTAGCATATCCCTCAGTGTTTAGGGGGAGATAAGTGGAGCGAAGATCTGTTTCCCAGGTGTATAATCCCCCAGCCGAACAGAACCAAAGGCCTACCTGAAGCCTATCTAAGCAGTTCTCTTTGATGATTTTAACCTTGAAATCTGCTTAGTCCAAATTCTTTCCTTCTGTCTTTGCTCCTTATTTTACTTTTATGTTTGCCAGTTATATCTTCATCAATTTTTTAATATTTTGAACCTTTTTTGCCACTTTGCTTTAGGTATCTTTCTTAAAAACAATAAAATATTGAATTTTCTTTTTTTTACATTATGTTTTTATTTGATATTGAAATATATGCATACTTACTGATATAACTAACATAGAGTTATTATTCACTTCATCTTATTTACTATTTAACACATTTACTTCCTATTTAACATATTTTTGTCATTAGTTTTCCCGCTTTACTTTTCATTAATTTTGCCAAATTAGTCAACTTGCTCTTCATCTTGTCTTCCTCCCTCTTCCTCCTGTAAATTTTACAGTACTTACATGCACTTTAATTTTACTAACAGCCATAATCAAGTAAGCTATATCACTCACTCTGTTAGTTCATAAAATTAAAAAACAAGTATGGTCTTTCCCTAATATCTTTTGCTTACTTACTCTTCCTACCTCCCACAACTTCACTGAGCTACTGAGATCAGCCCTTTAAAACAGAGATTTCTTGTTACCAAAGCAGTCGGAGAGAACAGGAAAGAATTCCCTCCCTTTCCCAAAACATGTCCATGCTAAAACACAAAATTGCTACTTTTCAAAACCTAGAAAATGTCAACATACACAAAGCTACCAGAAGCAACGAGAGAACACGGAATCAGATCACTTCGTCTGGCGGAGCCACGGGGCTATGAGAGTGCAGAAAGTGGAGCTTCAACAGCTCCTTAGAGAGGCCGGCAGGGCACAAGTGCACTGCGCATGGCAAGCTGCAATCACAAAGGCCAGCCCCGCTCTGAAATAGGGAATCCAGAACTCTCCGTGCCTGCTTGAAGAAGAAAGCTCCATGCTTCTTTCTTCTCAGGGCCATGGGTAAAAATAGACTCCTCTGTACTTGAAAAATAACTAAATAAAATTTTTGAAAAAATAGACTCCTCTGTTAAAATTTAGAAACCCAAGAAAATTTCTTCACTGCAGGGTTTCTCAGACTAGTTACAAATCACCTGAGGATCTTCCTAAATTTTAGGTCCTGATTCGGTCGGGCTCAAGATTCTGCATTTCTAACTGGGTGTCCACGCTTTGGGCTGCCAGTGTGGGTCTGAATGAACACCGCCCTCAGGAAATGGGGACTCCAAGTCACTGTGAAAGAAAGCTAGCCTACACCTGGCGAAACTGGCAGAAACGAATGCAAAACCTTATGGGGCACAAAGGACAGTCACTGCAAACAATCTCCTCTTCTAGAGTCAAAAAATGTAAAAATCACAGTAAGAAACCAGTCAGTAGGCCTAACAAACCAGTCAGTAGGCCTATATTTTTTTCCATTTTATCCTGGGAAGAGTCACATGTTTCTACTCAAAGGTCATGAAGACAGGATAGGTTGAGCTGGGCCGACTGGCAAAAGAAAGCCTTCTGTCAATAGGGATACTTCCGCAGGGGGAAAATAAATAACTAGTAGCTTAAATCATCAGTACATTGATTACTTCATATAACAAAAAGTGTAGTAGCAGGTGGTGCAGGGTAACTCAGCAGATTGGCATCCATAGAACTCAGTGGCTCCCATTTTCTGTGCTGCCGTTCTCAAAAAATGGGCTCTTACTCCCTAAGGTTTCCTCTAATGCTCACCAAGTCACTACTGTCATTCCAAGCAATACACCCTTACTTGACAATGTCCAAAAGTTTTAATGTAAAAAATTTTAATAATCAGAGGAGGGGGCAGTTCTCACATATCCCTCGGTTTTTCTCAGAGGAAGATCTTTCCCAGAAGTCCCTGAAACTATCCTGGAAATCTCATCCCTGTCTCATCAGAACTTGTCACACACCCATCTGTACAACAAGGTGAAGCTGCACGGTATGACTCTGCCTGGAGTAGGTCGGTCCTGGTTCATCCCCTGGGCTGGAGAAGGTGTGGCCTTCTGGGAACACATTTCTGATTCTCTGTTCCCTTGACATAATTGGCACTCTGTCCACTAGGAGGGGAAATAGCTATTGGTTAGATGCTCCAACATTGGAGCATCTACTCCAGTCTGATGCTCATTTAAAATTTTCCATTTCTGCCTTTCTTTTAACTATCTGGGGTGCGAATGAGATTGTCTTAGGGTGACAATGAGAATAAAAGATTTTGGATGACAGCCATATTCCTATCTAATGTCCCAATATGTCTTAAAAGTGAGATTTACATATAATCAACATTAAAGCATAGAAATGAAAAAGAATGTCTAAGTTTTACATTCTTGGAGTAACACAGAAAAGAGACATAATATTTTAGACTTTTTTAGGACAAATGCCAAAGAATTAATATGATAGTGCTTACACTTTGGATATCTTTTTTATATATACACATTGTATGAATTCTTTTATTTTTTTTTCAATGGGATAAATTTTTAAAAAATGAATTTCAAAAATATGTTTCAAACTTTTACAGCAGCCTGATAGCTGACCAAATCATAATGCTGTAGAGTTAATCTAACAAGAAATAAAATTCTGGTGGTGGTCATGAGCCTACTAAAGATAAACACTTTGTAAGAGTAAAGTGTACAAAGGAGGTTTTCTATCTTCTATTCTGAGATTTTAGCCAGATAGATAGATGGTAGATAGATAGATAGATAGATGATGAGATATATATATATATATATATATATATATATATATATATAGATGGATAGATTTATATAATCTATGTTAAAGTATAATATTAAGAAACTTAACGTTCATTTGGCAGGTCATAGATAGAAAGGTTTCAATGGTTTTGGTTTTGGTTTTCAGAGAAAACTACTTCTGAGAACTGGAATATAATAGCAAGAGAAACCAAAATGCTTTAGGCTAATCACAATCTGTACCCCCTTAGAGTTTTTTTGCCATATATTTTTTCCATTTTATCCTGGGAAGAGTCACATGTTTCTACTCAAAGGTCATGAAGCCTCAGAGGTAAGAAAAGATTAAAATATATCTCCAGACTCTATTTGCTACTTCAATAAAAAGGCAAGGTATTCTGATGTCTTCTCAATTTGATAACCTCAACAGGTGAAGTAATTAATAACAACCATTTGTTCTAGCCCTCACAAATGAATAAGTAAAAATAAAAATTCAAATTTCAGGCCTGCCTTTGGCATAGCATCTCTTTTGGGACTCACCATAAATTTCGAGTTGGCTTAATTTTCATGCTTTGTTGAGGTACATAATACTAAGGAAATAGACCTTCAGATGGGGAAATAGAACAGGTGGCTGTTGTTTCTAAAGCGAGAATATGAGCAGGCTGTAGATGGAGTTCAAGCAGAGGATGTCACTTGGACTGTGAGGTAGGATTTGAGGAAAGCTACAGGGTACCTACACATATGGCAATTAGTCGAGAACATTTGTGGAAGGCATGTAGCCATAATTCCACCTTGTCAGGGATCCGTGGCGTTGGCTCCAGGAAGATATTAAATGGAGAGTAATGTTTTTTTGTCTTTCTGAAAGATTCAAATATAGGTGTTTTTGATTATCACAGTAGTAAAAAAAACTA
Organism: Artibeus jamaicensis; assembly: GCF_021234435.1. Lineage (NCBI taxonomy): Eukaryota > Metazoa > Chordata > Mammalia > Chiroptera > Phyllostomidae > Artibeus > Artibeus jamaicensis. The sequence goes on along the minus strand of NW_026522030.1, from coordinate 34,125,262 downwards.
ATTAATTATAATTTCATTCTGAATGTGATCCCAGAAGAGTATATGCATCATTTAAAAAGCTCCCTGACCACAGACAAATATGTGGAGAAATAAAAGAATGCCTTAATGGATATAGTACATTATCGTTTTTAAGGAGTTTAAAAAATAAATCAGAAAAGGAGTTGCATTCCATCATCCTTGATTTTCACAAATGTGTGGAAAAGAGGAGAATGGAATTCGAATGGTTAACTGACTTTCCCAAGATCAGCTAACTAAAAAGTTTTTAAGTAAAGGACCTTCAGACTACTATTCAGTTTAATGATCTTTTGACCTCAGGTCCAATGCACTTACTATTTTGCATAATACTGCGAAGTTAGTATTTTAATATAACACAATTTGGAGATGTGCACTTGTTAGAAAGAACAGGACCAGAAAAAATAGTATCAGGAGATTTTTGGTTGGATTTCTTTTTCCAGAGGGAAGTGGGCAAATGGGGTGGAAAGAGCTTCCCTGTCTTTCTCTCTGTCTCTGTTTCAGGAAGATGATTACCTCTGGTCACATTAGGGTGATGAGTGCTATCATTTGTATCTTTCTGAGTTTCTATACTTTACATCATCACATCAGGGTAAGCTTAAAACTCATCACTGAGGGCCTTGTGTTTTTTTAACACATTTTATATATTAAAAAAGGAAAACTGTAATCAAAAGTTTATGTTCAAAAAATTTTTAAATATTCAAACCAAAGAATGATGAAATTCCAAAAGACGATAATGAAGAAATTTTAAAGCTGTTTATGTTAATGGTGAAAACCTATTTCAGAGATAAACTGGTTGCTAAACTATAATACGCTTAGAAAAGTTACAATCTCATTTAGGTATTTTTATTTCACTTTTTTCCATAATTGGGGTTCATTAATTAAGTGTTCTGTACACTGATATGGGTTTTGTGCTCAAACAAAAGAGAATTTCAATAAAGAATGTACTACAATTATGCAAATTTCTTGCTTTTCATACTCATCAAACTTACACTCAACAAAGCCCATTTCACAATGTCAGATACACACCTCAAGGGTGTGTGGCAGGCAAAGAAGGTGGCAGAGTAAGAACACCCTTCAAACTGACATTTTAAAAGAAAACATGTTGAAATTGTTTAGAAAGGCAAATCAGTCTTTCAAAAGGGCACGGAAATAGGGTGTACCTTCTCAGAGACTGGAGGGCACATCGTGCTGGGGGCAGAAAAGAGAATGATGTAATTTGACCACAGAGCTCAAATTCAAACTGATAATAGGTAAATCTATTCCCCACCATGAAGATTTTTTTGTTTTTTTTTTTACTAGAGCACAATATGCTGTGGTTGTACAAATAATAGGTACATACATGCTCCTAGAGATGCAAACAGACACATGCTTGTGTTTTGTCGAGAACCCAAAGATCTCAGGGAAACCTAAGGGTCAAAGACCAACTGAACGGACACCCGGAAGCAGAGGTGGCTAAGTGTGGGACAGCGCTCACAGAGGGTGTTGAGGACAATTGTGAGGCAGGACACGGTCACCAGAAATCACTTACTTCCTAAAATAAAATACAGAGCACTCCATGTTTACTCCCATAAAAAGGGCTCTCTCACTCTCTTTTTATTTCAGTTTGCTTTCTAAACAGGCACAGAAATGGGTAGAACAATAGCTAGCCTCCTGGATGCTTTCATTTCTCGGGAACTTGACCATCCCTACAATGCTGGCACACCCCTGCAGAGAACATCCCGCAGACAGGACCAAGATCCTTTGAGACCATGAAGCTCAAGGTAACCATCTCAAGAGCATGAGCCTTTAATTAAAAGAGGAGGACAAGGTGGAGGAAAAGTCCCAATGCTATGATTTAATGAAAGCTAAGGAACCAACTGCCTCAAAATATCTTCGGTTGCCACTCCTGTCTAGAAGTATATAACATCAGTTCCAAAATCCTAAAAGTAATAAACAATCTTTGCAAACCCTAGGTGAGTGAGGAAATAAGAAAAATAAAAGCAAACCAAAGATATCATAGGGATAGGTAAAGAGGAGAGAAGGGAAGAGGCTGGAGAGGAGGATGTTAGAGCTGGGATAGTGTGTTAAATATAGGGCTGAAATTAAAGTAGAATCATCTAAATCTCATTAAGAGATCAGGAAGAGGGTGGTGACTCTTACTGGAATAAAAATATACAGAGAATACATCCTCCAAATTAAAAGGGGACAATTGAACTAACAACATCTTTATCAAACCAACAATAATTGAGGAAAAGGAAAGGAAACAAATAAAACATTAAAAATGTTGGATAAGTTGAAAATAAAAGCACTAAGAGGAGGGACTGGATTCATGCATTCTGATACATTTGGGCTAACAAGCAAGAAACCAGCTATATCCCACTTAAAAATATTTAAAACAACTTGAAAAATGAAAGCGATGGCAAAAGAGATATTAGGCCATTGTATATCAAAGGAACTATTTTATTTACTAGGATTTTTGGAGTTTATCTTTTGTATCGTACAATAATGTTTGCTTTCACAGTATTGTTGAGTACTTACAGTTGATAAAAGTGGAGATTCCAGGACAGTGGTTCTCAAAGTGTGATTCCCAGATTTGGGAACTCATTAGAAATGGAAATTCTAGGATCCCACCCCCACCCTGAACACTGACCTATTAAATTATAAACTCTGAAGTTAGGGCCAGAGATCTGTTTTAACAAGTTCTCCTGGTGATTCTGTTTACTTTAGGCCTTATGTGAGCCTACAGAGGTATGGCTGGTTTCAGTAACCTGAAGCAGCCCCCTGCCAAAGAGACACAAATGTCGCCTGTTGTGAGGGGAACATACTGGGGGCCGCCAGTCAGGAAGTGGTAAAGAAATTTGAGGGACTGTGGATGAGCCACTATCTAGTATCTGCCATAGCTTCCAAAATAAACTTTATTTTTTAACACAGATAGAGAAAATAAAACTAAACTTTGCAATATTCATCTGCTCAAGAAAGTCATCTAAGAGGGTCTAAGCAGTCTCGGCTTTGAATTCTAGCTCTGTTGGGTACACACTGAGATGGCTGGAACCAGGCAAGCAACTTTGTTTCTTTTAGACTCAATTCCTTAATCTGTAAAATGGAGAAACTAATCTTACCTCAGAACATTTCTGTGAAAGCTAAATGAGCTAAAGTGATAAAGTACTTAGCATAGTGCTAGCACTTAGGCATCTCAAAAAGTGGTAGTTTATTTTATAAAAATAAACATATGAGGGCAGCTAGCCCAAACTTAGTTTCTCTAAGTGCCTTATGTTTGACTTTGCAATCCTCATAACAATCTCGTGAGTCAAATACCAGTATTGTCCCTATTTTACAGATGAGTGAAATAAGGCATAATACTAGTTGAACATTATCAGCTGGAAAATGGCTAATAACAAGGTCCATCTCCAGCAGGCTGGCCCCGAAGCCAGTACAGTGGCCACTAGGCAAGTCCCCTCCAAGATGATGCTGAGGATGAACAGCAATTACATGGTCCCTTCTATGATCACCACTCAAGACATTCATATTCTACTTTGTCACTTTGCTTCCCCACCCATATATCCTTGAAAGTTTGCTTAAAAGAATGAACTCCCCACCTAGAGGGGTAATAAACCAGCAATGCCAGGCTTAGGTCTCTTTCATTAATACAATAGACAACTAAAGATCTGGTCCCATGAATTGTCCTTTAATTTGTGGTCCATTCAGCCAGTGCTTTGGGGCAAATTTGACCTTAGCACTGCACCATGTATTCAACAGGTGACATTGATGCTCTTTTCCAGCACCCCCTAACCAGCTAAGATGTATCATCTTTCCCCTCAGTCATCAATGAGTCATGCCAGGCTCATCAATGGCCTTATAATATTAACCTGACAAATACCCAGACTTGGATAAATTCTTCACTCTACCTCACATCGGTGCTGCTAAGGATTGGTGGAACATTATACAATTATTATGTGACAATGCAAATAAAACACTTTAGTACATCAGCAAGCACATAGTGTATGCACAAAAAAACCTCCATCTATCACTTCTCAATTTTCTTTCATTCCTAATAGTGGCTAGTTTCAACATACTTTTTCTCCTCTTAGCAGACAACCTCTGTAAACACTTCACGATTCTCTCAGCTTCTTGCCAACTAACAGCAGGTGTACTTGTATCCACGACTACCATTGTAATTTCCCTCACATAAAGAGGATGGTATATTCTGTCTTCCAGTGTCATTCTCTCCATAGACACTTTCATTTCTGAACTCAGAACTTCCATCTTTCAATAATCCTTTCTTGTTTCTATAGTCCTATCTTTTGTTTTTAAAAATATTTCGCACAATTGGCGGGAAAATTTCCTAGTTTTTTTTTTATTCTTTAACACCCCATTATAATGCTCTTAACATTTTTTTAAAAGCTATCATATAATATCAGAATATATCCTGAAGAAATTACCCAAAAAGACATCACAATGATCACAAAATATTCATTGAAATACAATTTCTTAATTCAAAATATTAAAAGAAAATCACACTCCCACAGGTAAGAGACTGGTTAAATAAATTATAGTATGTCTATCTGATTAAAACCTACACAACTTTTAAAACTGGATAACTATGAGTTGATATAGCAATACAAAAATTTTTCTTAAGCTAACATTGGTAAGAACAAGGTTGTTATGAGTATGTTATGATTGTAATCATGGAAAACTCACCATTTGATTGAAAAACAAAAGAAAAAGAAGCCACAAATATTGTACTTGAGTTAATGTTTGAGTGTTAGGATTATGAGTGATATCTACCTCTCTATTTGCCAAACTCCCTGCAATGTTGTGACATTGTTTTCACGATTTAAAAGAAGAGAGACTTTTTTCATAGACCAGACAATTCTTACATAAGTTATGACATATCAGTAAACCTGCCAAGTTTCTGCAGCCTTTCTCACATTTAACGAATATATTGAGGGACTGTGCAGTTTTAGCCTGGAGATGGCTGGGGGGTAAATATTTTTATCATTTCTAGCTGACATCTCTCTCTTAAGCTTCTTCTGTTTGCAGAACCCTCTATTAAGCTTGGGATGAGTCAACAAGTGAATTGAAGTTGACTTTGATTGGCATAAATACCATATTTATCTTCTCAGATATGTAATCAGGAGACAGCTATCTGGCCACACTTGATTACTAGCATATCTAAGGTTAATGTAATATCCAAGTTTGAAATCTTGAGTATTAGAGATAAAATCAGAAGCTCTCTGAAACAGCAGGCCTCATTTACTCTGCCCTCATCTTTCACAAAGAGGCTGCAATGCATTTATTCATTAATTAGTATGTCAGAGAAAATTTAAAGAAAAATATATTACATTTACCCCTGTAACTGAAGAAGTCTTCTTTAAAGGTATAGGTAGCATGTGGTATGAGCAATAGTTTAGTCAATGAAGAAGTTAAGAGGGGCCAAAAAGACTGATTACATTAAATATCAATGCATTAAAAATAAATGCAAATAAAGTGTTTTATACAACATAGCTTTTATACTTGCTAACCAAAACATTCAGCCTTTTTTTTTGTCTCCAAGTTTTATCTCATGTATATTTCAAGGATGCAAGGCATACAGAACAGTCATTCTCTGGGACTCACATTCCCTGGATGTTACTGTTCTTTTTCTATATCTGCCTATGCAAAGGGGTTGCAAAAATTTCACTACTATCTAAGGGCCTTCCATTTGGATCTTCCTTCTAGATTCCTGTGGGGGTTGAAGGGACAGTGTAAGGTGTAAACACGGTAAATCAGGTTTTTCTCTGGGCCTTCTGAGATAACATGCAGCCACGGCAAGTTCTCATTTACCCCCGTTTCTCCCATAGACAGTGCCCCCATCCCGATCCACCCCTCCACTCTGCCGTCACTGCTGCAATGCGTACAACTTCATATTCCTCCAGGGGGTTGATGGCAGATAAAAAGTTGAGAAGTCCTGATTTAAAAGAGAAGAAGAACGTAACTCTTTGTACAGCTTTGGAGACACCAACAAGATGGAACTGTGTGTGGAAGATGAAATATAATAAAATAAAAGGAGACTCTAAAACAGTCTGAGGAAGAGGGCAATTACATTGAGCTGCTATTGATGTTTGAATATATTGATGTTTCTTTAGAAGCCTGCTCTGTTAAACATCTACTGTGAGTTTGTTTCAGCGGGAGAAGTAGTTGGCTAGGAAGCAGACTAAGAAGTTTGTTGAAAGAATACTAGAAGCTCACCAGATAGGTGAGAAAGATGGGTTTGCAGATCAGAAGGTAAGTTTCCAAGAAAGATGCCCAAATTATCCAGAACCAGTCTTATGGTCATCTGCTGCTGCTGCCACACTCACTTCGATGTTGAAATTTATGTGGCGACCAGGAGCATGACTCCAATCCCATCACAATGGTCACAGCACCAGTACCACTTCTACATCAGATCTGAAACTGGCCACAAACACTTCATGCCAAATTCTCCCCTGAAAAAATGGGTTCACACTACTTAGTTCCCAACCTAGGTCTTGAGTAAAGTCATCTGATTTGTAGAGACACAGTGACATACATGTGTCTCACTTCCAAGGGTATTTTCTGGCTTCTGTCTCAGGGAACTCTGACTCATGAGTAAGAAATACTACAGTAATTTAAAAGACATTTAACAGTTAGTTGGTGGGCAACAGTGGGCATGACAAATACCTACATTATCATTTTAATGTTAACTCTTTGGGTTATTTACTTAAAGAAAGATTTGTTTTGCTTAAAGGAAAAAAGGTATGCAGAAAAATGACATAGCTCTATAAACTCACCTGTTTCTGAAAGATCTGGTGGCCCTGAAAACAACTACTATTTCTTGAATTCTTTCTGTGGATCAAACAGTGTAAAGTAATCTATAGACATGATCTTACCTAATTCTGACAGCAACTCCATTGGTTATTTACAGATGAGGCTGAGAGATGTTGGGCTGAATTGCCCAAGATCCCATGGCTATGGATCTGAAGAAACAGAACCAAGAATTCTGACCCAGAATGAAACCTGGTAGATGTTCAGTATTTCACCTGAATTATCCCTCTCTCTACCCAAGTCACAAGCTCCACGCTGACACCAGGCACAGAGTGAGATATTGTCTACGCAGAATAAAGCGCAGCAAGAAGAAACAAATTCAGAAGAGCAGCAGCATCCAAAGAGATGATTCCAGAATAGCTGTGAGACAAACTTACCATTTTTCAAATTATGCCAAAGCTGTGCATTTCAGAATTTTTTTGCTTATGTATTCCCTACAATAATTTTGAATAATGATCTACTCATCCTACATTTTCTAAGTTGATATCTACATTTTTATATAAGATTAACTAAAAAGCATGCAATTTTCAGTATATTGTAAATATTAACTCTTCCAAATAAAAATCTCATCACTTTTCAATGTATCCAATGGAAACGACATACATAACAATTTTCTATATTCTATGATCTATTTTAAATCCGCATGAACAAGCCAGCCACTTTTGACTATTTAGAATTTTATCTTTTCCTTTTCTTCTTAAACTGATATTTTTATTTTTCTTCTGTCATATGACTTTATTCTGATAGAATACATTTTATCCTTCAAAGTATTTTATTAATTTCTTAATGCTTTTCTGCACCAAAATTTTCTGTGCTGTGTTTATTAAGTAGAATTTCAAGTTTATTTTATTCCCAGTAATCCTAAATCTCTAATATTAAAATCTAAATAAGTTATCATTAGTAATAAAAATGGATAAAAAGTGCAAAATACCTAAATGGTTGAAATGATGACATACCATTATTATATATATATATCTATGATTTTATTGGAAAAACGTGTCTTTAATGAGACAATTGAAAATATTTTTAAATTGCCCATGATTGTTAGAATGACTCTTTGCAGTCTCAAATTCTGTGGTTTCAAGTGGAATTTATTGCCCTTTACTTTCAAATTTGTTCCTTTGATCCCTACATTTCCTCTTTTAATGGACCTATCAGTTACCTAACCTCATAGTTATACTGAGAAAATATATTATTTGTCTCTCTCAACTGCCCGCCAACATTCAATCAATTTTCAAGTCCCATCTGTTCATGGGCTGTGCTTTCTTCTCTTCTGTTACCTTACCCCTGCCACTACCCTGAACTTCACCGGTAGCTATACTAACTGCACTCCCTTTTTCCTTTTTTCTCCCCAGCTAATCTATCTTAAATATCACTATAAAGTCGATCCTTCTTACCCAGAGAAGGTTTAGGCTTTTTAACTGCCCTGCTTTAAAAACTTCTATCATTCCCCCCATTGGCTAAAACATTCTTTCCAACTACTTCTGCCCAGAACTACCCACTCAAGACCAAACACAGTGTGGTGTTAACTTCCCTTGCCACAATGCTTTCTTCCACTTGTATATGGGCGAGAAATGTGCCCACACTTTTCAAACTCAGGACTCATACATTCCTACCCCTGAGACACTCACTATGCCACGGGGTATGTGCAGTCACAGGATAGGGGCATCTTCTTGAAAGCAATTTAAGGCATTTTTGTACATTAAAACAAATTTACTAGTATTGTGGAATAAAATACAAACTTCATAGGAATTATTTTTTTTAAATATCAGGATTTAAAGAAATTTAAGTCCTGCAGTTGGCTGTCTCTGTCTACCAAGTTCCTCTTGGCCACTGTGTAGTCCCAACGGAACTTTAAAAATCACTCCTAAATGTAAAAACTGCTTGTTAGTATCATCATTTAAACTATTTAAGAACCATTATTTAATCATCCTTTACTTTGCCTGTACCAGTCACTCTCCCTGTACATGCCTTCTGCCTCCCTGCCTCCTTTGAATGCACCCATGCTATTCCTTCCCCTAAAATACATGTATTTCATAGATGCACTATAAAATTCTACCACTTTAAGGCTTGGATTTAAAAGATGACACTTCCATGGAGGCTTTGAGAACCACACATACACTCTTCTCACCCTGTTGAAGCAGTAACCCCTGGCTTCCTCCTCTCAGATGAGACACGTTATATCATCCCTATTTAGGGGGCATTAAGGGCTGATGTACCTGACAGTAAGACCTGCATCCGAATAACTTAGTGCACTGACCCGATCTTCCAAGAGTGCCTAACATAATAGGTGCTCAATAAATGGCTAAATGACTGAAGGGAAACATAAAGCACCACTCTGTATCCAGGTGCTTTACGTTTATCATCAGCAAGTTATTTTTGCTTTGTCTTGCAAACCTATGATCCCTTTTGTTAAGAATATATGTAAAAGATATTCCCACTTCTACTCAGAGAAGCAGACCATGGTCCACTCTGAGTCACTAAAAGTGATTCTGCTGGTACAATTTCATATTTAGTTCCAAGTACTAAATATGAAACCAGAACATTTTCCCGAATTTTTTCATAGGTCAACAATGTAAGTAGAGGATTCATTCCAACTGACAATATGCCACTTTCCCCCAAAAAATAGAGCTTTCAATGTCATTTTTTAAAGGTGACTATATCTAACATAAACAGAATACTAAATCATTTACTAAAGTTCGGGTCTCATAAACGTATAGAAGAAGACATTCATGTAGGGTGTCTCGGCAGCACGGCTGCTAGGTCATTGCAAAAAAAATATGGGTCTAACAGATGGAGAGAAACTGGAATTAAACCTGCAGGTATTTCTTGTTCTTTCTCAAGTCATGTTTATTTTAATTAAATTAGGGAAAAGAGAGTCTCATTTCTTAAAGGGGGAAATCTTAAAGGACTTTCATCTCCCTACCATTTCTTTCCCTACAGAGTTCCGAATGGGGGCAGGGTGAGGTGTGGGGAGAAGAAAGCCTGTGGCATTTTATGATTGGAATGAATAACTTTAAAAAGGGATGATACATTTCTTTTTCTAGAAATGTTTAACAGATTATGCTGCATGAGCTGTTAAAATGAGAGTCTTTAATTTGGAGGTAAAATATAGAGAGAAACATAAAATCAAATTGGATATCAAACTAATTAGAATCAATTAGTTCTTGCCAATAAATCCTGTGTTTATGTCTGGTGCATTATAAACCACATGTTATTTTTAAAAGGTAATTATCTAATTATCACAGCAAAAATGAATTTATAGACACTTTGACCCACTTGTGAAAAATAGATTTAAAGACACCCATTTCCTCTGATGTCAAGAAACTTAATCTTACCAATTCAAAGTAAATTTAGCTCCTTCTGATTTTAATTCCATTCCATCTAGACAAATAGCTGTCAGTTCAATATTTCTCCTCCTCACTATTCTTTTCTTCTTGCCAGGAGGAGGGAATAAGAGGATGACCTACATTTTCAACAATCCTTGTATTTTCTTCAATGATCACTATTGTGAACCATCATTTAAATAACAAAAGGTATGTGTCAGAAACTACTTTAAGTATTTTAAAAACTGTCTGCCCATTTTGCAGATTCGGAAACTGGAGGACAGAGAAGTTAAGTGGCATGCCCAGATCTCACAGCTAGCAAGGATTTAGAAGTAGGCTTTAGGAGAAGGGCCTTTGATTCCCCATGAAGGTTCATTAGGCTTTCTACATATATACTGCAAATTAGAGGCGCCCTCTACCGGCTGGTGACAAATTCTACACAAGGCACTCTGTATCCTCCTCTCTCTATCTACCTAAGGAGAAACCGATCTACCTAAGGAGAAACCGCTTGTCAATAAATGGCCGCTCAGATTTGTGGTTAAAAAATAATTTGAAGTGTTAAAATCTATGCAGTCCTTTCCTCATGACTGTGTTATTATTATTGTTGTTATTGTTACCATTTATTGAAGCAAATAACCTGCTTTGGAGGAAATTAGATAATTTCTGTATCATAAGGAATAGTGAATATATAGAAATTACCTACTTGAAAGTTTATCTGAATTCTTCCCTTCAAAGACATATAACCATTAAGAAATTGTGAAGTACTAGCAATAAAGGCAAGGTGTATAGTAGAAGTAGAATAAGCACATGAGTCTCAGGAAGAAGAGAACCTATGTGCTTCTCCTAAAAAGGTAACAGGATACAAGAGAGGTGTTACATGATGCTTCATATGAGTGGGGCCACCACAGGTTGGATAGATCTCCAGGTCATGATCACAGCACAGAAAGAGTAGAAAAGTACCAGGATTGAAGCCAAGTGGACAGAAGCAAGAAACCACTCTCCATTCATCGACATACACATACTGTATTAGTCAGCTTAAGCTGCTATAACAAAATACCATAAATTGAGTGGCTTAAATAATAGATGATTGTTTCTCACAATTGTGAGGCTGAGAAGTACAAGATTAATGTCTCAGCAGAATCAGTTACTAAGAGATTTTCTTTCTGGCTTGCAGACACCACCTTCAGGATTTGTCCTCACATTGAAAGGGAGAGGGAAGAGAGAGAGAGAATGAGAGAGAGAGAGAGCGCACTTTGGCCTCTCTTCCTCTTTTTATAAGGACACAATTCCCATCATGTAGGTCCTTGCTCTCATGACCTCATTTCAAGCCAATTATCTCCCAAAGACCTTACCCTGGATTATCGTCACAGAGGAATTTTGTGGAAACACATTCTGTCCATAACATAGATGTCCTATGATAAGAATACTTTATCTGTGCATTCATGTCCCAACTCGGAGAAGGAGAATTCCAAGAAAAAAAGAAAGAAATCAGGCTTCCCATAATGACACAAGGAATGATCCTCAGAATTTGGTTATTAGTCCACTCACTGAAAATAAAGACATTGAACACTGCCTGCTCCCATGATTGTATAGATTGAGAGTCACACCATCTACCAATTATTACCACTTTTTAAAAAATTTAAGGTGAGCATGTATGTATAGATGCTGAGAAAATAGAGAAAAAAAATACTTAGGAAGAGGGATCATTTCCAGAGATTAAAAAAAAATCATTTTCTCCAGGCTTTATAAATCATAGCCAAAGCCAACTAGGAAAAGATACTCGAAGAGTTGGACTAACTTTTTCACATTGTGCAGATATCACTTATTATTTAGTCATGGCTAACACAGGTCTGTGTTAGTGATCTCACATGTATATTTCTACTGTGAATTGCCTCCTATGTGAACGATAAGTACGTTAAATAAAACTGATTAAGGCGTCACTTGGCCTAAACACAGAGATGCTAGAGGCAGAGGTGGCTGGCTCCCTCCTGTCGTAAGAGCTCTACATCGTTCTTACAGGTGTTTCCTGAAAATTGACACCAAGAGTGTCAAAACAAAACTGCAGTAACAGGTTAGATCACACACACCAAAAACACACACAGAAAAATAAACTGGAGCTTACAAATGATAGAAATTGCAAAGCAAGCTAGAAAATAACAAATTCAGATAAATATTTTAAATATTATTCTTCACACGTAACAAAAATGACAACACATTTCCTGGCTCCTAACATGATGATGCCTTCAACATCTGGGATCCAAATAAACATCTGGGAAATTTTTTAAAAAGGTGTATAATATTATTTATGTGTGAATTCCGATACTCAAAACATGGCACTTAGCCCAAAAGACCAGGATGATGCTGTTAGGTACTGGTCATGGCTTAAATTCAGTTGAAATCATCTCACAATGAATATACCACTCATTGGGGGTAGGGAGAAAGGAGGGGTAATGCTCTTCAAGTTATTCAGAATAGATAGAATATATGAATGTCTTAGGGTTTGCTATGGCTGCAGAGCTTGATTCAGGAAATATGGCTAAATATAGTCAGAAGAACAACTCAGACTGGTATAAGGAGGTAGGCTGGCTACCATACCTCCATGGTCAAGCTATGCTGCAGGCCCCAGACTGTACACCTGGGACATGAAAGCTGCCAGGATTAGCCCTTTCATTTGTACAAACCCAGGCAGTTGCAGGTTGGGTTTCCTGGGAAACAGCCTCAGAAGAGATTAGTGTGCAGGAAGCTATGGGGAGAGCCTTGTGATCAACACCCATGGAAAGGAAAGGAAAGAGGCAGGACTGAGCAGAGGAAGAAACTGAGCTTCATGAGGTCTCAGTGAAGGCCTCAGATGAATTTGTGGGATGTTATAAAGACAATTTTTGAGCTGTCAAAAGCTGGAATGACAGCCCAGGCCTTTGCAAGTATCCCCTTTCCACATTCTGCCCACATCCAGCCCTAGAAAGGAGCATGACCTTGGATGAAGCAGTGTTCCTTAGCCAAGTGAGGGGGGGGGCAGTTCTTTGAAGGAACTTAAGAGTTGAGTGCCTCGGCCCCTTTTATCAACCACAGAGGCCTATCCATGGTCATCAGTGACTTTCTTAGTTCCTTCTTTAATAAATAGTTTTACATATTTTCAAAGGCTCACCTTTGAATGACTTATTTATAATCCATTGTCAACAGGGGTCCCACTTACAAAATTTAAACAATCAAGTAATAGCCCTGCTTCAGCAAACTGGCCAACCACAGTCAATACAAAAAATATCATGATTCCCAATCACAAGTGGTCCCACTTTGTTCACAGAAAGTTATCTAAAAATGTTGCTATTTTTAATTATAGATGACATACAGTATCTCATTAGTTTCAGTTATAAAATATAGTGATTAGACATTTTCGTACCTTACCAAGTAATCAGCACAATAATCTAATAAGCATCTGTCACCATACAGTTATTACAATATTATTGACTATAATTACATCCCCATGACTTAGTTTATAAATGAAAATTTGTGCTTAATCCCCATCAACTTTTTTGGTCATCTTGTTAAAAATGCATGTGCATCATTGCCTGTCGAAAGATTCACTGAGATCAAATTCCAATAACCCCCACAAACAATAACCTAGACTGTAGGATAATGAATTCAATAACTATAGACAGAGGTAACAAGGCTCAAAAGACCAAATACTGTTTCCAAATAGAATTTACTGTGAATCAGCAGGAATTAGTATAGAATTCCCAATCCCATTTAGGGGAGGAAAAATGCAGACAAAATATTCATGAGAATAGAAATGGTAGAGGTTATTTCTTTGGAACCCAGCTTTTTTCTTTAATTCATGAAAAGACTGGTTTTTATTACTTTCTTTTGTGAACAATGAAACTCTAAATTATCATCCTCAGTTAATCATCCCAGATGATAAAATTACAGCAAACAAGAAAATGTATATATATGGCCTTCCAGCCCTCTGATTCCAGCAAATGCCTGGCTTCTGTTAGGCATTTTGACATATTAAGGGGAAAAAAGCAAATTCTGGATTTGTCCTACCTAAACAACCTTAGAATTAAAATGCTGGATCAGACACATCTAAGAAGAAAGAAATTTTATAGCGAAATCAAAGCAGCCTTGCCTATTCCCTTTTAGTTTACTTAAATATCCATCATGAATCCTTCATAAATAAGTTACCCTATTTAATGAACTGTTATCAGAAAAAAATCTTTGAACATTTATTAATCTAAGAATTTTCTCAGCCAATCCACTTCTGAGTTGAGTATTGAAGAAGACTCATTAAAATCATGGTAAATTATTAAATTAAAAATTTCAAATTTTATCTCACTCCTTGGTCCCCAGGCTCTAAATATTGCAACAAGTTCTGTGTATGTGTGGAGGTTTTGGATGGAGTGAGTTTGTACACCAACCTACAGACCAAAAAAAATAAAAACAATGGGAATAGGCAGAGATGACATGTTTTGCTAGAATTGCTTCAATTAAAGTTAGACCCTATGCCCAGAGGTTCAGCAGCTTTGATCCCCGTTCTAAAAATGCCCTTCTTTTGACATCAGCATTTTGTTTCCTAGCAGAAGCATTCTGCTGAGATTCAATGCATCGCATCATCACCGCTCCATCTCCTATGTTAACTGTGCTATTAGGAAAGGTTTGCAATGTCTGAAAACTGGAAGGAGCTATGCACAGGCTATTGCAGCAGCTTAGCTATTGCACTGGCACATCTCCAGTTCCTCTGCTAAATACATAATTAAATCTCACGGTCGACATGGTGTGATTCATTCCCATAAAGTGTGAAAACAAACAACTGTGCATGCGCTGTCCCCAATTTCAAATTCAAAACAAAAATATCCTAGAATCTTCTATTTCCCTTAAGTTCCAAATGTAATTAGACCATTTTTAAAGACAAGTAGTCTTCCAGTTTCCATGTGTTAAATCCAATCTGTCAGTTACAAATGGGGGGACAAACGACTGCGAAATGTAGCATCTTGGTTTCCTCTCTTCATAGTCAAGTGCTCAAAATGACTTTTCCCCCCTAGAATTACCAAAATGTCATTGCTCTCTCATGCAGAGCCTTTGTTTATTTACCAGTTTACAGCAAATGTTCGCAAATAAGTAATCAGACCCTCCAAGTGCTGTTGACTAATGCAAACTACAAACTGCAGCAGGCAACAAAGGGCAGCGGCGACATTGGCTCTGGCTCCGTCCCATAGCCCTCAGTCGTGGGGAGATTAAAGGAGATGCCCAGCATCTCTCCACAGGCGTCACTGCTGAGTTCTTTTGAAGGACAACATACTTTGCATCCTTCCAAATACTTCCCATGTAGAGTGAACTAAGTTCTTTCCACTGCTTCTTAAAAGAAGTTCAGTACATGAGGAGTTCAATTGTTCAATTCACAAAAAGATGTTTATAGCCTATTTGTATTAGTAGAGATCAAAATAAATCAGTAAATATTTCAAAAAGGGCACAAAGTCATAAGGTACATTTTTATTTTCATTCAATATTCATTTTGTGGCACAAGTCTAAAATTAATATAATCCAAATAAACTGAATACAGATTTGAGCTAATATATGAATATACATTTTATGGAGGTTAAGTATATTTATGAAAATGTGTTTTATCTATGAACATGACTCACATATACAACTCTTCAATGACCAACAATTTCTATCACATTTTTCATGTCTGACTCTATCCTAAATATTATAGACTTGCTTATACTATATTATACTTGTACACTTTTATATATATGCTTTCTCATACTATAATTATAGACTTCCTTTACACTTTTGCCATACTACATAACTTATTTTGTCAAACATGGTATACGCATCCCTGACTCTATAATTCTGCAAATTCTGTTCCCTCAGCTGAGAACTTCGTTCTACAAACTGTCAGAAACACCTTCCTGGTATTTCAGAGCCCAACTCAAATGCCACCGACACCTACACATTTGTCCCCTCATAACCCCTCAGAGTATTGTCTGTTTCTCTAGTAGCGATGGTGTATTTTTTTTGATACATTGGTATGTGTACTGGTATATATTTTTCTTGACCTATAAAACTGTAAAGAGTTATGATAAGGATTATGTCTCATTCATTTTCAAATCTTTTTAAAGCCAAATCAGAATTTTAAAGATCATTTCCACTCAATAAAAAAGTATTGATTAAACAAAGTAATATATGAGCTAATATCTCTAGCATGTTTATTGTAGAGAATATTTTTAAATGCAGAGGAGCAAAACAATAACACTTAAAAACATCCACAATCCATGGGAATATTTGATATGCTTCCTGGGTTTTTTTTGCCTTGTTGTATAAATAACATAAATTCATTTTATATTTGTGAAAAGATTATTTGTCTATTTTAGAATTTACCACATTTACTTAACAGTACTCTATATCATGATTGAATATTTCATATGATTTTTTCTATATACTACATTTTATATAATATTCATTATATGGACACAACATAATTTAGACAACCTTCAACTGTTAAGTATTTTGACTGTTTTTCATTTTTCTCTCTTCACCTTTCCTGTCTTCAAACTTCTTTGATAATTCTAAAAAGCAAAATTCAACTGGGTAAACTCTAAATATCTTAATTAGCTTTATTTAATGATTCTTGAATCAGGCAGCATCCAATCCAGCAAAGATAAAGAAACTCCAAGGAGCAGCACAAAATAAAAGACTTTCATAGGCAGAACAGGGCAAGAACAAGGAAGTTACACCAGACAGAGAAGTGGATTGGTTATAGCCAGCTAGCTTTCCTTTAGGGGACCGCAGGAGCCTAGTAAGCAGATTACCTAACTAGTGCCTGCCTGTCACCTGTCACCTGTCACTGACTGACTCGTTTAAGATTCCATTTCTGGAAGAGCCAAAATGGTAATTAAGTTAAATCTCCATTTGGTAATCTGGGGCTTAGCATAAGCATCTCCACTTTGGGCCTGTTTTCTTATTTATAATAGTAATATAAATATGTTTCCCAGTTCCACTGGTAATTCCATTGCTTGAAATTGTAGAAATTTTCATGGTCTCTCACATGGACTCACAGACTACGAGGTCTGCCTCTTTTCCCTCCTGGTCTTCTTTAAGATATTCTCATCTGAGCACACAGAGTGATCTGTCACCTGTCAAACCATGTCCCCATTAACTCAAATCATCCAATATCTTTCTGTTTTACTCAGCATAAAAGCCAAAGTCCAACTAAAAGGCTCAATGACTTTATTTGCACCAGCACTCCTATTCTTCCCTCTCATTATTTTTCTGGTCCAATTTATTGTTTTCCCTCTCTCTCAACCTGCTTCACACACACTGGTCTTTACTATCCCTCAAATCTACCAGCTCTCCTACCTGTTGCTCCCCAGCCGGTCTCCCCTAGACATAACTAAATAAAAACTGTCTCCTTTGAACTCCGTTGCACTTTGTTTGTGTTAATGTCATTAAAGTATATTCACACTCTCCCATTTCACACCTTTATTGAAAGGCAACTTTTTAGTGGGGCCTTAAAATCAGTCCCTCTTAAAGTCCATTGTGTCTTTTCCATAGACTTTTCACCATCAGATATACTCCATTTCTTTACTGTCTTTCTCCCCCAACTGTGGACTCTATTTCATAAGAGTTGAGTGAACCCAGCTCCTAGAATTGTGTATCTGACACATAATTGGTACTAAACAATTACCGGTTTAATAGGTCGATATTATGATGACTAGAATAGTTAAATCTTGGCCTGCATTCAAGATTCTTTCTTCTCAATTTTTCTTATTGCAACTAAACTATTTATAATCAAAATAAATTGAGGCCTGTCTCTCCATTTCTAAAAAAATCTGTATTCTTCGGCACATCAAATGCTCACCGTAGCAGACTATTTACAATTGCACCGCACACTTCCACTCCCACCCATTGTGCCATATGTTTATTAAGAGTCAGCCATGTTTGTTCCCAAATGTGTGTGTGTTGCACTTGTTATAATTACACAATTTCATTAAATATTTAGAATAAACCAGAGATCTGAAAATATGACAGAAAGTTTTGGTAAGACCCAGAAAATGCAAGTTGCTACAAAAAATAATGTTAAAAAGAAGATACAAAATATTTGTTAAATATTTGTTAAATAACTGTAAAATTATAGAAGGAGGCTGCACTCATTGCTTTAAGAATGTTTTATGTACTTAGTCCCCCCAAAATACTAGAAAATTATAGATAATTCAATGTGGTCATGATTTATATAAGAAAAATAAATCCTAGGGAACTGTAATCATCAAAAATATATGCAAATAAAAGATCTTGGCCCAAGTTGAGATGTATATTTAGGTGTTTGAAGTTAAAATAAAATGTTAAAGTGTGGTTATAGACAGATACCACTATAGGTACATTCACAGATATAGAGGTACTTTTAAAAAATTGTCAGCTTAATTATTTGACTCACCACCAGTATTAATAGTAATAATAAATTAATAGAGTCTTTCTGCTCTCAGTTTTCTTATCAACAAAATGGAGAAAATGCTAGGTTTGCTGCCTACAAGGAAGACAAATCAAGTTCCATATCACAAAGTGCCCTGAAAAGCTATTAAAGATATAAGTTGCTGTTATAATTAAATGGATTTGAGGGAAAACCGAAAGTAATAAAAGGCACCTTTACTTCCTCATTCCCCTTAGACATATTCTTTGCTGGAATTATCAAGGCATTTTCACATAATACTGTTCTAAACTTGAAAATTCAAATGTATCAGACATTCCAAGCATAACTGGAACAAATTCAAATGAACATCAGATTTCCATTTAAATCCAGTTTTACTCACTTTCTCCTTTTTTGTCTCAGAACACTCTTTCCTCTTATAACTGAGCTCATCTCTCAAGAGTCAAGGAACTCACTTGGGTCAACTTCCTACCTGGGGCAGCAGCCATTTTCAAGGGTCTTCATCTTTGCCCGCATACCAAAGAGATCCCCATAGCAGAGTCCTGGCAGTTTGCTGTGATGAGTCTTGAACTGCTCCATGAATGTAAATGACCTGAAATAATAGGACTGCAGATAAGAAAGAATAGGGCCCCGTATTCTCTGATTCCAACCATTTCAACCTTCCCAGCCACCGCCTGTACTGAACAGGTGTCAATCAGACCACACCCGGCTGGGTAGCAGCTCTACCATCTTCCCATATGTGAGAGCCATTTCAACAAGAGTGTGATGATGAAGCCATAAAATGCATTTAGGTTCTGGTTTGAGAAAACAGAAAGGGTGCTACAATTTTTCCCAAGATTACAACAGGAGAAGCAACAGAATTAGTAGCAGCATGGCATGGATTTTGGGTTCAAATCTTTACTACTCAGCTGTTTGTGATTCTGTGAAAATTACTTACATTCTCTTAGTCTCAGTTTCCTCATTTCTAAAATAGGCATTAAAATGCCTACCTCAGAGTGAGGGGCCTTGGTTTTATTTTATAATTAAAAATAACTTATTTAAAGCATCTATTTGCCAGGACATATAAAGCCAGTAGATATTATTTTTTAACTCTGCAATTTAAAGGTAAGAGAGATTTTGTGGTACTTCAGACTTAAGTGGAGAAGTTTCTCTTCTTGCAAATTAAAAAAAAGATTTCTCTGTAATCTGAAGGGAACTTCGCTCATTCTCTTTTGACACTTTGCCATATGTCTGGGTTCACTTACATACAGGCACAACACGCTTCCCACCCAGGGAAGCAGCTGCTAGAAAAATATCTTCAATAACAGAAGAGCAACATACGTGAGCAATAGCCACACAGATTTCGTGTTCTTAACCTTAAGTCTGTTCCCAGCCTTCCATAGGCCTCAGATGTTCAATTTAGTTTCACAAGGATTCACTTTCTAGTTCTTTCTTTGGACTAAATATTTTTCCATGAAGAAAGTTTTGAATAAAACAATCCCTAAAATATACTTTAATGCACCTGATATATTTCGTGTATTATAAATAATGTGCTTCCTACTAATTGTGATAAAATATTTTCTAAGTGAGGTGTCCATTATCAAATTATTTCCTAACAGATGTCAATGAAATTAATTTAAAAAATAGAAACAAAACATTGTAACAATATATAATACGTATATCCAGTACCATAATTATATATACTTATCTTGATAGATATATTTTCTAAGTAGCTTTAAATAGATATATGCTAAGAAAACAGATATTCACCTACTATTTTTAAGTAACTAATTGAATATAAAAACATATCATATCATCTTTCTTCCAGAGGAAAAAAAAAACTGTTTCCAAAGTTTTTCCAAGAAGAAATGTCTTTTCGGGGGGAGTAGGAGTTTAATTTTAAAAAGACAAGCAAATCATACACCACATGAGAAAAAATGATTGAGTCAAAGGACTTTTGTGTTTTACATCTGATATTTAATAGACTTTTGTATTACAGCTAAGCTGAAGATAATAATTTCTCATCATCTTTATCAGAAACTCCAGAAGGCTCAGCCACATGCAGAACTGGTAATTGAGCTGCTAAATTGGGTGTTGGTCATCCCTTCAGGGAAACGCAGCTCTGTCAAATCTTCAAATCCTTCTCTCCCCTCCAGGATCCTGAATTCCCTCTGTGACACATTTCTTTTTGTATCTAGTGTGTTGAGAAACTAAAGACTTTGAAGAAATAGAACTTTTAAACATTCTGGCAAAGTATCCTTGTATTTTGAGCAAAAAACTCAGAGGCTGGGTAATGTTAACTGTTAAAACTAATGTAAAGAACAATCCTATAAAATTCCTTTTGGTCATTCTGCATAGTTCTTTAAATAAATTCTGAAGCTTTTAGAAAGTTCACAAAATAAGGATTTCTTCAGAGTAAAGATACCTACCAGCCTCAAATCTTCCAAAGGATCATTTAAACTACTCTTTTCTGGGAAATATTACTGAATGAAGGAGAGTGGCTGCCACATATGACTGCACACTGGACCTTGAAGACCATCCAGTCATCACTTAGCAGTAAGGTATCGATATAATGCATTTAGAGAAAATCATCATGTTGCTTCAGTATATACATAGGAAAGACAGAGAACTCGGCCCACCTCAATGTATTACTTACTACCTTCTAGCCTCAGAAGCCCACATTGCATGAAAATTTTTAGGGTACTATGTACAGGCGAACTAGTGAAAGTATGAAGAATGCTCCTCGATTTTCCCCATTCATTTCAAAATCATTTATTTTTAAGAAAAACAAAAATCTCTAATGCATAAAAATCCCTTGTTTTGAGGACATGATGCATGCTAAATGTCTTCTATTAGATATGATCTGAATGATTTAGACAACTACCTATTCTTCTAAGGTCCAGATCAAATACCGCTTCTTATAAAAAGCTTTTTCTGAGTCCCAGATGGTATGGTTTAGTTGATTGGAGCATTGTCCCTTAAACCAAAAGGTTATGGCCTCCACCCCCCGTGAGGGCACATATCTAGGTTGTGGGTCCTGAAAGTAATCCTCTCTCCCCGCCACAGTGTGTTACGTATCTCTTTCGCTCTTCAATATGCTATTATTTGTTGATCATTTGCTAAATGATTGCATAAGACCTGCTGCCAATCAAAGAGCAAGTACACATAAAGATAAAACATTAAGTAAATTATAATGGAAGTATATACTTTAGTTTACATATGCATGTTTAGTAATATACAGAAAAAACCTAGACAGCCATATGACAGAAAACATTAGGTGCTTATATTTATCTCAAAACACAGAAGGATTACTGTATTTTTTACTTTTAGAAGCTTTATTGAAACATGATTTATATACCATGAAATTCACTCGTTGCAAAAGAAAAGTCATGACTTTCAGTTAATTTTTATAATTATGCAACTATCACCAAATTTGCATTATTCTCCCCAGCTCCAGACAACAACTGTTCTGCTTTACATCCCTACATTTGCATTTTCTGGACATTTCATGTAAATGGAGTCACACAATATGTAATCTTTCAAGTCTGGCTTCTTTCACTTAGCATAATGTTTTTGAAATTCATATATGTTGGGACACATATCAGCATTTTGTTCTTTTTCACTCCACTGCGTGGCTGTACCACATTTTGATTACCTATTGACGGACATGTGGGCAGCTTGCATTTGGGGCTATTTGAACAATGCCGCTATGAGCGTCCGTGTGCAAGTCTTCACGTGGACATGTGCTCTCATTTCTCTTGGGTAGATTCCTAAGAATGAAACTGCTGGTAAGCTTATCTTTGAAATTTTAAACACTGTCAAACCACTTTCCAAAGACTATCATTTTACATTGCCACCCAGTGTATAGAGTTTCCACTCTTTCCACATGGTTGTTAACACTAGGTATTATCTTTTTTTATTTATTTTAGTTTGAGGTTTTTTATTTTTATTTATTTAAAAAACATTTTGTCCCCACCAAAGAAAAATTTTTCATTGCTTTTAAAGAGAGAAGAAGGAGTGAGAGGGAGAAAGGAAAACATCTATGTGAGAAAGAAACATTGATTGGTGGCCTTCTGTATGTGTTCTAACAGGGGATCAAACCCACAATGGAAGTATGCATCCTGACCAGGAATCAAACCTGCAGCCTTTGGTGTGTGGGACGACACTCCAACCAACTGCGCCACATTAGCCAGTGCTGTGTGTTATTTTGTTTTTTCAATCAATATTTATTCCCCTTACACCCGCTTCCAACTCCATGCAGCCCTTCCACCATCACCACCGTGGCACTCACCATACTGGTGTCTGTGTCTGTGAGTTCTTTCTCTCTCTCATTTGTTGTTTGTTTGTTTGCTTGTTTGTTTGTTTGTTTGTTTGTTTCTCAGTCTCTGCACCCTTTAGCCCCACCTCCGTGCTGGCAGCCTGTTTTATAGCTATGAGTCTGTCTCTGTTTTGCTTATTACTTCAGTTTGTTCACTAGATTCCTCATATGAGTAAAATCATATGGTACTTGTCTTTCTCTGACTCACTTATTTCACTTAGTATAATGTTTTTTAAGTCCATCCATGTTGTCACAAAGGCTAAAAGTTTCTTCTTTTTTATCGCCAAGTAGTATTCCATGGTATAAATGTACCAGAGTTGTTTTATCCACTGATCTACTGATGGACACCTGGGCTGCTTCCAAACCTTGGTGATTGTAAGTAAGGAACATAGGAAAGCCCACAGCCTTGCAGTGAAGGCATTTGACTCCTTAGCAGTTCTCTCCAAGTGTTCAAAACCCCCCCAAAACAATAATAAACTTCATGAAGAATAACACAATTTTCTTAAACACTATTGTATGCTCAGAATCTTGTACAGAGTCAGGTAGTAAGTGCAAGATTGATTTTTATTAAAAGATTAAAGTAATATGTCATGTCATTAAAATGTTAAAAGAATACTAAGAGGAGAAATTATCTTCATCATCATTTATTTTATAGACAAAGCTAGAGAAATAAAAAAAAGAAGAAGTAAGTAATTGATTGAGAAAATGCAGACTGGAATTGAAAAGATTCAACACAAGTCCTCCTGGCTCTAAGCCTTGTTTTACACTATGCTTCCATGCCTCCTTTTATAATAATTATTACCTCCTTCTTTTCTTCTGTTGGTTACATGAGAGTCATGTCTTTATACTTCTGTTCTATGGGACCATACATGTAGTAAACATCAGTAAATATTGCTAAATTAGTGTTTGAAGTAATGAGTAAATCAACTCTAATCATTCAGTAGTAAATTTTCTAGAGTCATACAGATATAATATTAAAATAACTAATATTCTATGAGCTCTTACTCTACGAGGCTCTTTTTTATTTTTAATTACACTTCTTATTTTGAGATAACTGTAGATTCACATGCAGCTGTAAGAAATAATAGAGAGCTCCCATTACCCATTACCCAGCTTCTCACAATGGTAACCTCCTGCAAACTACAGTTCAATGTCACAACCAGGATATTGACATTGATATAGTAGTCAAGATACAATACCTTGCCATGACCACAAAAGTCTGTGATGTTGCTCTTTTATTGCCACATACATACTATCACCAACCCCCCATCCCAGTGTCAAACATCCAAGTTGTTGCATCCATCAATAATTCACTCCGTTTCATTGCTGTGTAATATCCCACGATATTGGTTTATCTCAGTTTTTTTTTACCGTCTAGGTTTGTATTAAGCGTACCTTTTAATTATGATGTTTGGCATCTTGCAGATCGTGGGAAAACTGCTCCCCAATCTCCGGGACTAGCCAATGCCTCGTTTTCCCCAACAGCCCACAGCAGTGACACTGCCTCTCCTGAACCAAGTCCTGGATGGGTACAGGGTTCTGTCTGGCCCATACTTTCCCTTGCTCCAGAGAACACGCAGGACCCGCACGCAAAGCGCACAGTTCGCCCTCCTGCACCAGGCCCAGAGGAGTCAGCTGCTCCAGGCAGCCAGGCCTCTCAGGTGTTTCTTATTATGGGCTGTGCCAGGCCAGTCCCACCCTGCCCAGCCATGGCAATGTGTTCGAGTTCCCTTCAGATCTGCCTTTAGGGAGAGGAGGCTAGATTGGTTAGGTTCCCGCTTGGAATTAGATGCCTTGGGTCCCCAGGAGCCCATGCTGGTGAGCCATTCTCTCAGGACCTTAAAAGTCTTCCAGATCCCTGCCACTCTAAACAACACAGTTCGTGCACACACGGTACTCATTCAGCAGGCCTTGGCCAGCCCAGGTTCCTCCCGGACCGTGGGTCCATGGACTGGCCTAAGTGACCTAGATAGATAGGTCTCCTGGTTAGAGGGCAACCCCTCTGCAACACGACCTGATGCCAGGGTTGGAGAAGCGTACCCGTGTGGCATGGTATACCACCTCCTCTTGGACACTGTGAATAACAAATTAACTTTTGATGGAGGTTATCTCCTGATCTGTTAGTTTCACCTTAACTGAATAATAAAATTACATTTTAAAACAAGGTTGTTCTGATGTAGGGTTATTATGGATAAAATGTCTATCAACATTTGTGTATAGGTTTTAATGTGAATATAAGTTTCTATTTTTCTGGAATAAGGGCCTAGGAGTGCAGTTTCCGGATCACTCGGTAGTAATATGTCTAGACTCTGCTTTAAGTACTTACATAACCCTCACAAAGACTGTGTGACCCTGGTGCTATTATTTTTTCCACTTGACAAATGATGGCATTGCAGCAGAGTTCAGTAACTTACTTAAGACCTTCCAGCTAGTAATTAACAGAGTGAGGACTCAAACTCAGGCGAGGTATGTATATCTTCCCACGCTGCCAGTAAAACTGAACATTGTTACTTTCTGATACAGTGTGCTGTTACCACCATAAGGATACTACATCCCTTCCCAGTATCTCTTAGTGAACACAGGAAAAAAAAGCTGTATTTTTTAGGAAAACAAGGATTTCATGCAGCCTATTTGCATGTTGGGACTACAACATGATCGCTTAAAAAATAAATTTGGACAAAGTTTATGTAGATGCCATGCCCCTTCTCCATATTGCAAAGTTTATTATAATTACCCTTCCATATGTATAATAGTCCTAAAAAGAATGCAAAGGCCTTATCCCGAAAGAAGAAAGGAGTGGAGAGACTTGTCCTCATGGAGTGCTCCTGTGAGAGTCTCTTGATATTTTGTCATGTGCACACTAAAAAAGGTCCCCAGCTGGATTCAAGCAGGAAGTTGGCAGCAGGGCACTCACTTAAATCCATCCTTTTTCTTCCCACTGTCCAAAAAAATAGCTAACTGATGAAAGATTTTCATTCTAACCAAAACTGCACAAATGTTACAAAAGGGTAGAGAGGATATCACCAGATGTCCTCACCCTGCGACAATTAGGCAGGACTGTACAGGGCTCGAGTAGCATTTTCTACGGGGACCAAAATACGTGCGGAACAACTCAAGGCACATTTGAAATATCTTCTGAACAGAGGCTGTGCTCCTTTTTTTGGTTGATTGATTACACCTCTCCTGCCCTTTAGAAATGTTTTAAATTATCAACTACTTGTGGCAATAAAAAAATAAGATAATAATATAATGAAAGCTCATGTGGCTTTATCACCCCAAGAAATAAAACATTACACCTTCAACTGAACAGAAGACCATTATGGAGACCTAAACAATCCCACTCTTCCTCCCTAAAGATGACCACTTTTCTTAATTTAGGGTTTATCATTTTCATGTATATCTTTGTTCTTACTGTATATAACCTTAAACAATAAAAGTGTTATGTAGTCATTGATTTTTCTTAACATTGCTTCCTATGTGTATATGCTTCTACAACTTACTTTTTTCACTAGGAGTTATGTTTTTGAGTTGTATTCATGTTGGTACATTGGCTTTACTTTTTAAGTTTTCACTGCTGAATAATATTACATTGTATTATTATACTTCAATGCATTGATCAATTATTCTGCTTTTGGACATCTGGATTGTTTTTGATCTCTGCTATTACAAATAATACTTCAGTAAACATTTCTATATAAATAATTGAGCCAATGTACAAGAATATCTCAAGAATATATACCCAATAATTATTATTGCTGATTCATAGATGCACGCCTATTTAATTTTACCAGGGATATCCTTTGGATTCCTAGAAAGAATCAGATGACACGTTCAAACTTGAAAATTTATGGAGCATTTAATAAAAAGCCTTTAATATTCATTGTCATTGTTTAGGGACATAATAGAGTAATACTCTGGGATTAACAAGAGCAGAAAGTGCTTACCATTCTTAAATCTCAAGCAGCAATGAGGAGGAAATAGTTACAATAATCTGAAAAATGTAACTCTATGGAGAGACCTCTGTGACAGGATTTGTGATTTAAGGGATAGAGCAGAGTAACTACACATGAGAGGGGCAAGAAAATAAATGAACTTACCTCTCCTCTCATCCTTCAATCTCCAGTTGAACCCGGCTGGAAGCCAAGGAACCAAGGAGCCTTTTGGTGTAAGGTAACCCTCCAAGGGCAAAAACTGGACAAAGGAAGAGACTAGACCTGGTAGAACAACTAGAAAATATCCAGCATAATAAATGCAGCTAAATTTCTTTACAGTGATGGTATTATTTTCCATGCCTGTCAATAGTATATGGGATTCCATGTTCTCATCAATGCTTCACTGTTAGGCATTTTACTTTCTGATAATCTAATGAATGTGAAATGACATAACATTTAAATATGCATGACCCTTATGTGTTTTGTAAATGAGCATTTTTTCTTATGTGTATTAGCTATCAGTATGTCCTCTTCTGTGCATTTCCTCCTCAAATATTTGGCCCGTTTTTCTTTAGTTAACTGTTCTTTTTAAAAACATAACTCCAATGACTTCTTCCAGGTTTTTCTCTACCTCACTTTAAATGAAAAATAGTTCATTTCTTGTTTTCCCACATGTGCTTGGTTCAACTTCTGACATTCCCCAGTCCTAGCTGCACACCTTCTACATTTTACCCAATAATTCCAGGTGTCATGGCAGGATCTGAGCCATATGTGTTCGTTTTCTGAAATGTAGTTGTTCATGTTGTGGCTATGCCCACTGACCTTAGCGATTCCACCCATGTCCCAGATCAATTACACAAAAATGAGAACTGGTTTGTGCATTTACTCATATGCATATACTCTACAGAAAAGTGTACTCTTTCCCATTAAGGAAGTAATCATCGTTTGAAGGAACAGAAGGCAGAAGGAGAGGAGGAGGAGAATGAGGGAGTGGAGGAAAAGGAGGAAAGGAGAACAAGGAGGAGCGATTGAGAACTTTAAACACTTCCATGGAGAGGGAAGAACATACTCTTTCCCACTGGCCTCAACTCTGTTAGTACTCACTGAATAAAGACTGTCTTTCTTGAAAGATTTCCATTACAATAGTCAAATAGATAGGCTGTAAAGTAAAGAAAGATAAAAAAGAGTTGTTAATACCTTGGTTGAGGAATTCTCAAGTATCAATGCAACAAATTACTTTGGCTGCATTAAACATGTTCCTGTTCATTCTACAATTGAACAGTGATTCTCAGAGTACTGAATAATAACTGTGAAATAATTGAAGAAAATGTTTGAAAACAAAAACTTCCTTGCATTTCAGTTTGAACTAATTGAAATAAATGTATATTGATGTTTTAAGAAGATTGATCATGGGAAAATCTAATAAAAGATTTGATTAACATTAATAGACAAGAGCCTCTAAAATTAGTTCTGACTTAGTTTTTTACCCTCTCCCTTTGAATTGAATTGTGTACTAGTGGACAGCTGCCAGCTCACCAGGAAAAATTATAATAGTTTATAAAGTTCACATGTAACTTAATGACTTGTTTTCCAGTGTTCAGTTCTCTTTTTAATTGGGTTAAAAAGTATGGTCATTTTCTCACAATGAAAACATCTTCACCAGAAAAATACACTAAGCAGTTCAGATAATTTTCAAAGAGCTATGTGCCAGTGCCCCGGAAGCATCACCATGTTACATATTTTAAATATCAATGCTGTAATTAAAGCCATAGGATGAACATTTTTATCAGGAAGTTCAGTAATATAGCTGTGATGAAAACAAAAGCTATAAAATTAATACAACTGGCAAAGCTGAAGAATCTAATTCAGGTCAAGTATTCTTAGAGGGAAATTTTTACCTTCAATTGCTTAGAGGAGAAAAGAAAAGAGATTTAAAGTCAGTGATCTATGTTTTAAGAAGTAAGAAAAATAACAGTAAATTCAAAGCAAATAAATCAAATCTGGAGAAAATTTTAAAAAATAAATCAATGAAATAGTGAATAAACAATATAGAAAATTAATAAAGTCAACAATTTGTTCCTTGAAAAGACTAACAAAATTGATAAAAATTATCTTCAGATTCATTAAGAAAAAGAGAAAAAAGCACAGATTGCTAATACCAACATTCAATGAAGTATTTTAACTATAGACTCCACAGACCTCAATAAGATTATAAAAGGATACTGTGACCCCTTTATGCTGATAAATTTAGCAACTGAGATGAAATAGAAAATTTCTTTAAAAATGAGAGAAAATATTTATACTTCATATATCTGACTTGAATCTAGAATATAAAAAGAATTCCTACAACTGATTAATAAAAAGAAAAATAATCTCTCCCTGAACACACACTCAAAATTTAAGAATCATAAAATAAGATTTGTGAATGGACAATGAAAAATTGCTTAACACCATTTGTCACTATGGAAATTCAAATTATGGTAATGAGATGATACTCTAGTACCACTAGAAAGCTTGAAAGAAAAATACCACACTAAATGTTGGTGAAGATGTTGAGTGACCAGACTCTCACATATCTGTGATGAGAGGGTAAAATAGTAAAATTGCTTTGGAAATTTAGCACTGCCTTAGAAAGGTAACCATGCAGCAACCTTGTAATCTAGTAATTTCTTTGCTTTGAGCTCCTTGTCTAATTGGCTTTCCAGTCCAGGGTTAATGGGTCAGTCTAGACAGACAGGAGGCTCTAACAGAGCACCAGTGGTTAGTCCTTGGTTAGTCTGCAGTCCCAGGCCAGGGCTTTGCAGGTCAGCCTGAGATGGGATGTGGTTCCACCTGGAATCCAAGTTCCTAAACCTTGGTTCAGTATGATGTCCCCATGTGTTGGGGTCTTCTGGTTTAGCTCACATTCTCTGTTTGTTTGGGTCTGGTGCTAGAGCACGTAATGCCACTTTGGGAACTGCTTATGATACGCACCTAAGGCCTTCTGTTGGCCAATCTAAACTACCAACTCTGATTACTGCTTGACGTCCACAGTCTCATTTCTCTGATTACTGTTGGTTTCTGTTAATGGTACATGGGGTAAAGGAATAGTAGATGATTGTTAGTAAAAATCTCAGAAGCCAAAGCCACATATTTTCTGGACATGGGTTGAATACTTAACAGCTGTTAGAGTGCTTGTCACCTAATTTTAAGATTCACATGCTTGGATAAGTTGGTCACAGGACAGGTTATATTTTATACTAGGTCACTGGCCAACCTCCGGAAAATTTCTGTTAGTAAGCTGTGCTGTGAAACACTACAAACCCCAAACCCAACAGCATATCCCTCTTGGATATTAATTTGGCTTAGCTAAAGAAATGGGATCCTCAAGTTTCAAAGAATTGAACATGGCAACTTCCTGCCATCTTCCAGCAAAACTATTTATTTTATATCTAAGATCTGTGGTCCTAGAAGCTATAAATATCTATAAATATGGCAAAATCTTACTAAGGCAATGTAGAATTACAATGGCAATTATGAGGAATGTTTCAACTGGATGAGATTATTTATTTAAGAAGTGTACTTGAACTCAGGCTTCCAAAAGTAAAAAAAATTAAAAGAAAACAGAATTGGATACCTATTTAAATTAGCATGCATTGAAAGATTTATTGCAAAGGCCAATAGAACAAAAGGTACAAGAAGGAATCTAAAAAACACCACACTTGACATGATTCTCATTCCTCCCCTCTATCCTCCTTCACCTGAGTGCTCAGAGTCTACTGACCATAGTCTTTCCACTCTGCACAAACGACAAGCCCATAGACCAAAGTGTGTCAAGTAAGTACCTTTATAGAGACTTTCATATGTACCCTTGAAGTAAATCCCCAACATGAGCTCCTTTCAGGTTTGATGGGACTTCAAGGGATATTTTGCTATATTTCTACCAGTTAGTCATTTAAACAGATCAGAAGAAACTAAAATTGAAAGTAATGGAAAACCTTGTTCAGTTCTGGAAGGTACCAAAGCTACACTCTCCACTTTAATCCTCGCTTGCTCAGGATCCTGCAGATGGAATCCTGGGAAAATGTGCAGAGCTGACTAAGAGCAAGAATTCTTTCTGGGAAGGAGTTCCTACCCTTTGCAACAGCATGGATGGATTGGAAATGGGGTCCACTCTCCCAGATCTGTGTCTGTAGTAGTACCCAGTCAAGAGGGAGGTAAAATTTCACACTTTCCTTCCTTTTCAAATCCAGGTTGCCCATTGGCTATTGGTCCTTTCCCACAATGGGCAGCAATTACCTTGTTTGTCTCATTTTGTGTCCTAGGAACTCGGTTTGGCAACCATCAGTTAGGGGTCACCAAAAATATGGCAGGGCAGAAATGTGAGTTGAATTCCACTTCCTGCTAGTGCCCTACCAATGGTTGACAGGTTGCAAGGGCGTTGTCTAAATCTTTCTTTGGACTATTTTTGGGAGTCGCTTTTGCTCTTAGGAGGGTGGTATCCTTTGTGCTCTTTTGGGGAAAGACTCTTCAGCCGAAAGGGTTGTTCATTATTGCCAGAAATTTGTACTGTTTGTCCCAGCTGAACCTGACAAGACATATATTAGAGGGTTTTTGTTTTAAATAGAAGTTGGCCAAACTAAAAACTGATATTCAGAACCTGTTAAGAATTTTCTTTTAGGCCTTCACCCCTAAAGTAAACGAAACTATCTATGCAGAAGGAAAAACAAACATGCCAAAGACAAACAGCTCTAAATCTAGAACGTAGGGATTTTTTGATTTCCATCTGAGTGGAAGATCCTCTCCCTGACATACGGAAGCAAACTGCAGGCCATGCGGTTGGAAGGACTGCTAAACCTGCGACGTCACTCAGGTTGCACCACAGGTTTTTGAGGAATTAAAAATAACTATCCTAGTGTTATAAAGGGAGTCTTTAAGAGGACAGAAATGCAGTTCTGGAAGCAATTCAAAGCCCACCTATCTTCTTACCAGAAGGAAAAAAAATGTCTTCTTAAGTATCTTCTCTACAAACATTGATAAAAAACATTAGCCATCTGAGCAGGTAACTTTAACTTATTCCAACTGCCAGAAACACAATTTATATTAAAACATTATTTATAAACTTGTAAGTTTTGTGTTATTGTACCTGACACATAGCTAAAATTTTAAACAAAATTTGTAAGATTCAATGTGTCTGTATATTTATATATGTGTGTTGTAGATGTGTGATACTTTTCTTCCTCTAGGTAGTATTTCCAAAAATAGATCTTAAACAGAAGCTCTATTCATTGTCTTAAAGAAAAATAAACACTTATCAAATTAAGTATTTCTAGACTGTCAGAAATATTGAAACTAACCCAAATATTTTTCAAGCTAATGTGAGCTTGGATGATGTTAGGTGAGTAAAAGCTAGTCTAAGGTTGTTGGTTTCATGAACATAAGTATGTCTTCAGAGTTGTCAGCATTAAATATAATGCAGACATACAAATTGTATTCTACCTGGGTTCACTAGTGAAATGATTTCATGCTATCTGTTACAAAATCTGTCAGAAAGAAAAATAACTTAGTAATGATGGCTAATTTTGTTTGTCTTCTGAAATTTCTGTGAGTAACATAAAAATATGTTAAAAAGAAATGATTTACATAGATGGTAGTGGAATAAAGTTTTTAGGTTAATTTTTCAGCAATGAGTATACCTTATGGTATGTTCACTTAAATAGTTTCCAAAATCTTTCTGTTAATTTGAAACTTTAAAGTTATACAGAGATAAGTTAAATGATGGATATTCATTAAATGTTTGGATTATTTCCAAATAAGAAAACACTGAAACACGAATTACTGAACATAGGTTTATCCATTTTTGGTTTCCTTTTAAAGGGGAACTAATATATTTGGGCCCATTGGTAAACATGTTTTGTGCCACAATGAAAAATGTTTTATGAAGAAGAATGTACTTAAAGAAATTATAGACTATGCTTATCAATTTGCCAAGCCACAGAATGTTAGTGTAAAGGACAGTCCACCATTGCTTACTTCTTAGTTTTCACTAAGAATTAAGGACTCTAAAGATTAAGAATTCCACTCAGGATATATAATTAAAACTACTTAAAATAATAAGGATAAAAAGGAACTGTATGAAAAGTAGGCAAGGAAAGTAAAATGATGACTTGTTTCAATATTTTAAAAATAGGACAAAATCTGAACAGATATTAAAACGTTGTAGTAGTTCTGTGGAAAAGTAGTCTTGGGAAAGGAGTTTTATGTGTGGTGAAGCTAGCTAAGATTTGAATGGGTTCATTTCAGTTTTATTGTTTAAATGAACTTTAATATCAAAAGTACACTGGTACAAAGTTAAAATTTGGTTCTCTCTCTGCTGAAAGGACAAAGTTTTATTAGACCTTTGGTCTGTTTTTAGTAAGAGATTGTGGAAGTGTCCTTACCTTTTATGTAATATACCTGGACAGCGAAGATTTTGTGCCTTAATGAAACAGTATAGCATGTTTCATGTTGTCTTTGACATGTCTTTCATTCCTTAAGAAAACCTAGTCTTCTCAATACTGACAGAGCTAAGTCTTGCTTACTAATATGTAGCCTTCTGTATTTGACTTTTATATCTTCTATTGTTACTTTATTCAAATGGATAGTTAAGCATTATTTTATAATTATATATAATGCTATTCGATCAAATGTTCATACCTTTGATGTTTTGACAAGTTCCCAAAATCAAATTCTAAGTGGAATCTTCTCGAGCTGAAGATAACTTTGAGAATTTTCACAGGAGCTCTGAAAAGAGAATTTGCCTCTCACCTGGTAAGATGTCAAACTAACTAGATTTATTTGATATGTTAAATTATGTGAGAAGTAGTATCAAATAAGAAGTGATGTTAAACTTTCTTAAGTTATGTTTGTTTGAAGGAATGTTATTAATATAAGTATTTTAGAAATTATATGAAATTCCTAGAAACATGATGTATCTCAGTATAATGTTATCAGTTGTAATTCCAATTATTATCTTAAAATCTTGTATATCACAGAAATAACCAAATTTCTTCATCAATTCCCTTAAATAACTTCTCACCAGATCACTAACAATGGGTATGTTTTAGTCTTTTGCCATTTACAGACAGTTATTGTTTTACTCTGATGCTTTTGCAAATGTTCATGGAAAGGACCCTGTGAAGTACTCTTGACTACTGACACCTTTGCCAAATTACAAGGTGATGAACCTTGGATGCATATTTCACAACTGAAGAAGGCCCCACCTGTCATCTGCTCCTGCAAAAAATTGACTAGGAAGAGAAGTAGCAAAACACCATGGTAGACTGCTTTCTCCCAAGACACGCTATCAAGAATCTTTCTTTCCATTCCTCCTTCCCTTGCTGACGATCTTTTTCCTAATTTTTTTTAAAACCTTTTTTTAAATTTTTTATTTATTTATCTTTAGAAGGGAAGGGAAGGAGAGAAGGGGAGAAATATCAATGTGTGGTTGCTTCTGGTGCATCCCCTGCTGGGAACTGGTCCCTGCTGGGAACTGGCCTGCAACCCAGGCATGTGCCCTGACGGGGAATTGAACTGCAATCTTTTGATTCGCAGGCCTGTGCTCAATCCACTGAGCTACACCAGCCAGGGCTTTTTCCTAATTTTTAACAATAAAGGTCTTTATGATTCTTTTGTCCACCTTCTGCTTGACTCTGGCCTGGGAAGATATGCTATTATTTATACGTCTCATGCCCTCCAAATGACTGTTGGATTTGCTACAAACTGGTGATCTTGTATTTCTGTCCAATGCAAACTTCTTCCTGATTTCTGATGTCTCAGTTTCTCTGGGAAAAACTTAGCCCTCTTTCTGTTTTGTCAGCCTCTCTAATCCTATGGGTCTGTTTTCCTGCCTCTGGTTAACAACTCCAAAACCAAGGAAACTTGCATCCGGGATCTGTAAGAGGAAGGACATAAGGCAAGTGTAACCAGGCTAAACCACCTACGTGTACTACAGACCCTTCAATTTTACTGGCCTCCATGGCTGTTACCTTTGCTGAGCCATAGACTGACACAGGAATTACCACGAGGCATGCATGACTCAAAATTTGCTCCTTTCTGGCAAATTCCCTACTCCCCTGCCTAGGAATAAGTGCAAATGAAGCTATAATCAGAAACCTATCCTTACTTCTTGAAGATATTGCAGAGTCTGTTACTAAAGCAATAACTGGCAAAAAAAATCCCTAGACTCTTTGGCCAAAGTTGTTCTTGGAAATAGAATAGCCTTTGGTTATCCTTTGGCTGAGCAAGGAGGTGCTTATGCAATGGCCAACACCACTGGCTGCCCTGGTGTTGTCACTTCTGGAAAAGCTGAAACTCAACTATATAAGATTACTGAACAAGCCGGTTGGCTTAAGAAAGTGACTTCTACACAGGGGTCTTTCTTTCACTTATTTGATTGTGATTGGTTTGGGTCTTGAAGACCATGACTCTGAAATAAAGTGCAGACACTGGAAGTTACCCTGCCTATTATGATAATTATAATAGTTTTCCTGCTAGCCACCAAATGATCTCTGTAAAACTAGAATATCAGAAAAAGATAGAAGAAAATGACTGACTTAAAGAATGAGAACCCAGAATCATGACTTATGAATACCACACAGAGAATCAGCAAAAATATGCATACATACATACATACATATGTACATACTGTGACAACTCCAGAGTTCTCACATCTCAGTTAGGCTGAGAATGTGATCAAAGTGAGGGAATTACTAAAAGCAAGACAATAGGCCCAAAATGGAGTCACTTATGCTAAGCCCCACATCCCCAAACTGAGACCTCATTTAATTACTGTTTTGGCTTTACCAGAAGTCAAATCTTAAACCAGTCAATCACAAATCACCTGATCAGCACTAGTATGTAATCTGCTTAGTGTAGCCCTGCCACCCTCTAAGGAAAAGTAACCTTGGAACAACCAACCCACTTCTCTGTGTATATAACTTTTTCTTTCTGCTCTCTTCTACCTATAAAAAGCCTTTTATTCTGTGTAGCTCCTTGGAGCTCCTTTCTGTCTGTTACATTGGATGCTGACTGTATTATGAATTGTTAAATAAAGCCAATAAGATCTTTAGAATTTACTCAGTTGTTTTTTAACAGGATTAAAACTATGATTATTTCTAGGGGCTGAAGGTTAACTGGGGAGGGTCATGAGAGAGCTTACTAAACTGATGAAGATATGTTGTTTCTTGATAGTGGTATGAGTTAAATAAAATGGGCATTTGTCAACATACTTAAAATATATACTTTAGAATGGTACATTTCAAAATATGTAAAATTAAACTTGAATTTTTAAAGTGTGTTTGGTTTTTTCATTGTAATTTTGTTTTTAATGGTGATCAGTGGCAGCCACCTGGGCCCAGGTGTAGGCTGAAGTGCAGCGCCAGCTGCCGCACAGATGTGAGCGGAGACTAAGCTAGCCTGGCAGGAAGAGGGGCTAAGACAGACTACTAGGGCTTTGGATGCTAACTGCAGGTAACAGCACAGCATTCCTGGGTCCTGGTCCTCCTGGACTTGGTGAAGACAAGTGAGGGCTTGTAGACCCGGGGGCTGGACTCCTCTAACAGTGAGGCAGAACTGAGCCACCTGGTCCTGGATGAGACATCAGGCACCTGGGGATAGTCCCTCATTTTTGCTCCAACAAAGCTTACTACAATTGCTCACAACCTCCTATGTGTGGGTCCCCAGATGGTTTTCTTGTGACTCTGTGGAAGGATCCTATTCCCACCTGCAATGGAATGCTTGACAGGTGGGGATAGGCAGCAGAGGAACTGACCTAAAGGACATGTGCCTTATCTAAAGACACTAAGCACCTATAACTGTCTGCAGGGTATGTAGTTCCAATGTTGCTAGACCTTCTGGTTTTGAAAAGGCACTCTCATCTACATTTTTATGTAAAATACCCTGGTTTTTAATTGTTTGATAGTTTTTTGTTGTTATTGAGGCAACAAATATACTTAAAATAAGGCAAAACCAAACATCTGGGTGTGGCCAAGTCACAGCTTCTAGCCAAATACAACCTGTCTATTGTCCGTCAGTGTGTAAACTCTGATGCTACCTCATATTGGTAGCATTCCACAGATCTTATCTCTCAGATAGTGATCAGCCTGTGAGTTCCAGAAATTATTAAATCACAGTCTACAAGACTTTTGTTCTGGTGAGGAGAATTACCCACATATTATACAGTAAATGAAGAAGAGCCATAGACATTTTAAAACTGATAATTTAGTGGTATATATGGCTTTTTAAATACAAATTATGATCCTCACAAACATCCATGCAGAAAGCTCAGCATCCTCTATACAGGGATGGGTAACATGAATACCAGAAGGCAGGACTGATTTTCTCAAAGGAAAAGAGAGAAAGAAAATGTGTTTAAATATGTGAACACAAACCCACATGCCCCATTTTATAACTTTTATGGAGGATAGGGCAAGAAGATTTGAAAGAAGATATATAAAACACTGGTGAAATGTCTTTCTTCTTTTACTTTCTTTTCTCTATGTTTTCATGGACTTAAAAACATGGCCATTTTCATCACCTGACTTGAAGTCCCCTAGTGCCCATTACTAGTATAGCAAAATATCATCACAACATTGGTATTAAAATACTATTTCTGTAT
This sequence comes from Artibeus jamaicensis, assembly GCF_021234435.1. Taxonomy (NCBI): domain Eukaryota; kingdom Metazoa; phylum Chordata; class Mammalia; order Chiroptera; family Phyllostomidae; genus Artibeus; species Artibeus jamaicensis. Next base: position 34,087,836 of record NW_026522030.1, on the reverse strand, counting down.
TCTAGACCTTGAGGATATAGGGTCCACTTCACTGTGTTTCAGTAATACAAAGATAACATAGTTTAAGTAGGTCATAAACTCATTCTCAGGATAAAATTCAAAGGCAGTTTTTAATTTATACATCAAAAAATCTTGAGGTCTTAATATATTATGGGAAAGATTATTAAAGCTCACCAGATATTCCATGTGCTCCCCTGGGTTTCCCAGGCTCACTTGCAGTTAAGTCGGACCCACAGACTAGTTTTGAGCAGACCATGTGCCATTCGGGGGCTAATTTGGTCCAAGAGTGAGCATTTCTCCATCATCCCATCTTCTCCTACTGTGGTAACCTTGGAGAACACCTGCTCCTAATAGCTGGGCTGAAAGAGGGAAGTGGGGGCTTTATTATGTTAAGGCACTGACATTTCAGAATGTACCATTATCACACTATAACCTATTTAATTCTGACTAGCCCATGTGTAATATAAACTGAGGAAGATATAGGTAATAAAAAGTTATATAAGACCAGGAGCAAAAGATGAAGGGGTGAGAGTACAAGCTGTGGTCCGTGAAGGAACTAGGGACCAAATCAGAGAAATAAGATCTATCACTAATACCATGAAGTAGAATGAATGTTCACATCATGCTAGGAGGTCAGTTCAGAAACTAACTGGTAGAATAAAGAAAGTGAAGAGTAAGATGGTAAATAGAAGACTCAGAGGAATATTCTGGGAATTGCCTGCAAAGGCAGCATTTTTCATTAGTAACAGCTTTAGGAATGTGAGAATGGGTTGGGCTCCTTTCACAACACAAGCTGAGAAAGAGGGATTGGGAGATTATTCCATCATGGAAATTTTAAAAAGACATGCCCATATGTATATGAAATGGATCATTGGGAGGATGGGAGGACACAGTCCCTGAGATGAGGGCGCTGCACCACCAAGGCAGAGAAGTAGAGTAAATACGAGCATGGACCCTAGTGCCACACTATCTAGGTTTGAATCCAAGTTCCACTGCTAACTCTCTGTGTGACCTTAGACAAGTCGTTTAACCTCTCTGAGCCACATGCCCCTAACGTATGAAATGAGATTTATTTTCTTTTAATATTGTTATTTATTTATTTTTAGAGAGAGGGAAATGTGAGGAGACACAGTAGGAGAGAAACATCAATGTGTAGTTGCCGCTCATGTGTCCCCCACTGGGGACCTGGCCTGCAACGCAGGCATGTGCCCTGACTGGGAATCAAACCCTTTGCTTCACAGGCTCATACTCAATCCACTGAGCTACCCCAGCCAGGGCTGAAATGAGACTTCTAATTTGACTGCATTATAAGGCCTCTGTGAAAATTAGTTGAGTTAATTGGGTAGAGCAGTAGCACAGTGTCAAGCATACATCAAGTGCTGTACAAACATCCTCAATTTTATTTTACCATCAACCTTGATAACAAAAGTCACTTTTAATAAGTTATAAAATTCATCAAGTTCGATGACACCATATAGGGATAGAATTAAATTTAAAACAATTCACTGCATGGAAGACTATTATTTATTTTTTCAAGTTGAATGAAGTACTTTCCTAGACATTGAGGTGCCAGAATATGAGTTCATTATTCAGTTCTCAAATGACTAACTACTTACAGAGTTTTTACTTTTTAAGTGCTAAAGAAAGAGAAATGTCTAATTCATTTCTTTTTCGTGGCTTAAATAGCCTAAGGTCAAAATTTAAATAATTATACTATAGTGGCAATTATTCAGAATGAAATACTACTCAGGTTAGTAAGCTATTATTCATTGTTAGCTCAGTAATAATGTTAGATACTTTCTTTCAACATCTGGATAATATAAGACAGTTAAAAATTATAGTCTTTCCTGATTTCCATCCAAAATTTGTAAAATAATTTGACAACAATGAGTCTAACAACAATAAAGATAGATCAAAATAAGAAAGTCTGAACATACATTTCTTTTTTATGCACATCAAATTATTCATTAGAAATTTGAGTTTGTTACATTTTTTCCTGCTACTGTGGTGATTACTGTCTCTTGATATTGTTTGTCTGCAAAACAAAGACTGCTAGATATTTCAAAAAGCTCAGGGAAGAGTGGGGACTCACAAGCATCCTCTCAATTATTATAGTTTTTATCAAGCTTTCCCTTAATTAATAATGAGGATATTTAGGCTCCCAGTTAACAATCATTAGAAACCGCAGTACCTTATTTAGAAGATGCATCATTCAAATTACAAATTGATGTAATGAATTCTAATGAATACTTTCCTCCTACATTGAAGCTTAATCCCTATTCAAAGTGGATTAGTTAGTATTTAAATTTATCATAGGATCAAGAGTGATTAGTGGCCTATTATAAAAAAAAGAATCCCATGAAATTCATGGCTCTTTATCACATATAGGACTGAAGGTGAGCTATTTGAAAAGTTCCAGGATGGTGCATTGTACTTGCCAATGATGCCGATTCCTGAGTTGTTCTGCAGTAAAATGTAGCCCAGAAAAAATGAGGTCCATTTGTACGGGCATGGGGGGGGGTGGCGGCGAGAAACAGCTGCATGCTAATGGTTTGCTACATTCTTATTATCTGCATTCTCATTGACTGCTCAGCTTTGGCATGTGTGACTCTAAGTCCCCTTTGCCTGAAAGATTTTCTAAGGAGCTTTTGAAAACATTAAAGCTCCTGAAAGACTTAGCTAAGTTTGAAGTTTGACTGAAATGAATATACCAGAGTTATGCTTTAGAAACTGAAACTGCCATTTTCCCGTGGTTGTGTTTATGTCCTATCAGGATAGGTATAGGAATAAATTAGATTTTAGGATACATATTGCAAAGTCAGAGACACCAGAATAATCAGAGTAATTGACATCCAAATGCCATAGTTCCTTAGAAATACATTCTGCTTTTCGAATAACTGATAAAATACTGAGGGAGATAAAAGTTGCTTTCAACATATCATAATAAAAAAGACAAAGATCTCTTCCAAATCATCCCTGGCTTCCCTTAATAAACAGAATGCAAATGTCGTCCCCTGGGCACACATAAACCCATCTCCATGGTACCTTGAGTTTTGATAAATTTACTGGTTCTTTTAATTAGATCCATTTTTTCCCTAGAAAAATACAAAATGTTAATAGTGGATATTTTTAGGAAGTATGATTGGTAGGACGGTATGATAGAAGTTCTCTTTTTCAAATATCTTCCCACTGTGTTTGCTTTAGATGCCTGTTCGTTTGAACTAGAAAAGCTCTACTCTTTAGGCTGCCAAAATATCCACCTTTTTGTTTGTCACCAAATCCCCTGACTAGATTAGAAAATTCTTGCTTTCTATGGACAAAGAGTTTTATATATTTTTAAAAGGTACTTAATAATTTTTTATATTTTTACTAATAATTATATACATGTTTCTAATGTAAGGGTCTAAATCTATGTCTTCTTTTCCCACCAGTGTTTTTACTATTATTGTACCAGTAACTGTGGGACAAATAAGGGATGTGTAATTTTTATTTTGCAGTTATACTTTAATTATGATTATATGTATAATGTAAAACCCACTCAATACATATATTTTTTAAAGATTTTATTTATTTATTTTTAGAGAGGGAAGGTAGGGAGAAGATGAAGGAGAGAAACATCAATGTGTGGTCGCCTCTCGAGTGCCCCCTACTGGGGACTTGGTCCACAACCCAGTCATGTGCCCTGACTGGGAATCAAACCAGTGACCCTTTTGTTCGCAGTCTGGCACTCAATCCACTGAGCCACACAAGCCAGGGCTCAATATATACATTTTTTAACTTGTTCTTTTTGAGTTCTGATAGATATATCCTTCTTTAAGACATTTGTGATTTGTGACTAAGCATAACATCCCCTTATCCATACTCTCCATGATTTAATAAACACCACTTACATTTTCTCTTAGTCTTTATTTTTCAATAGCTGGGTCACCCACATATAGCACAGTGTTTCTTGGTAGTGACACTATTGACATTTTGGACCAGACACTGCTGTGTGGGAAAGGGTTCTCCTGTGTCTCATGTGATATTTAGCAGGCAACCCTGGCCTCCGCCCGCTAGATGCCAGCAGTACTTCCCGAGTTGTGATGATCAAAAATATCTTCAGACATTTCCCAATTTCCAGTTGAGAACCACTGGTAAGGCAGTCTATGTAATTATAAATTACTTTATTGTGGTAATGTATTATTAGGTATAATCTAAACATCATTTAAAGCAAACTGCCCAGAAATTAGTATTTCATTTTGAAGATGGGACTACTTGGGCTCAAGAGTTACTTTTAAATAAAGTAATATTGTTTTACACACTGAAAAACTGCAAGTGAATTTTATAATCACAACTCAACAAGATTAGAATAGAGCTTTAGGTGCTGCCCCTATTTCCACACCCCCTCACTGCTCTGGGACACAAGTCCAACTTCCTAGTGACTCAGTTTATTTTTGAAAGGGCTTTTCCTGGCCAGTGAAGCTCTCTTTGCTACCAGCTCAGCAGGCCAGAAGTGCTACCCATCCTCAGCAGCTGATGTCAGTTGGGTTCTACATATCACAGCCTCATCATCCCTTAGCAGAACTCAGAAAAACATGTTCTACAATTCTCCCAAAGTGGGCTTGAGGGCTGGGTGTTTAGCTCCAGCAGCCCGCACATTTGCTGGCTTGACCACAAACCCTCTTTTCACTTCATTTTTTTCCCTTATCATTCCCCCTGTCCTCTACCAATAATTACCGCTGTTCTCAACTACACTACTTGCGGGTGATCAAGAAGCCTGCTTTCAGAGGACCCAAACTAAGACAGTCATGCTTTCTTTATAGGACAATGTAAAAGCCTGCTTAGCTAAAAACAAACAAAAAAAACCCTAGGATTAATAAAGTGCATTAAATCATGGAATCTTCTTTGGGAGTTTTGCCAGTACAATATTCTGGGAAGCACATGTGTAGTCCCGCTAAACCCTGCTGCAAAGTGGAACAAGAATGATCCAGATCACCACCTGAGGTCCCTGCCACATCGCAGAGCAGAATAAACTAAAAGGAGTGAGTGAAAAACCAGAAAACTCAAACTGCATCATCGTTTCCTCCTAACACCCATTCCTCTCCACTAAAATCAAGCAGCCCAAAGATCTCTAACACTCTTATTTAGGGTTCTTCAGCTGAGGTGCAGAGGTTGCACATACCCCTAGAGCTGTACACAAACACTGTGTGCTGGCGAAAGTATGAATTTCTGGGAATAGCAGAGTTTCTCTGAGATACCAGACTACCCTGTGAGGTAAAAAATGATTATGAATCCTTGAGCCTATGAGAAAGAGGCTGCAGGAGACTCTTTTACCCTGGATACAGATGACAGAAACATCGAATATGGCATTTTTTACTAGACTTGCAGAAATAAAATACTATTCTATGTTAATGACAGTCACAGCTTTGGCAACCAGCCGAGTGTTAATAGGAGAATAGACACAAATGCAGATATATGAGTAATGAACTAGAATGTCCATGTACATCGCTAAGTCACCTTGCACAGGTTCAGGGCTTCATCCCATGGCGCTCTCTCCAATCACAGAATCATGAATAATAAGAATTGGGGTGGGTTGTTTGTTTGTTTAAAGGTCTAATTAATAGAAATCACTTTCTTATCTTTACCCAAAACATGCCTGTGTTAACATGTACTCAGTGGTTCTGGTTCTGTTCTGTCCTCCACGCAAGGCAAACAGAAGTAAGCAGTGAATACTTTTCACTATATCATGAGTTGATGCAACTTTCACCATCATGTTTTTTTTTTATATTTTGGAATGCAGTAGAGAGCCTCAATTCAATTCAGGTTACCATCATCATTTAAGTTTCTACAATAATTCCTTCGAGATCAGAGCCCACTTACTCAAGACCATTGTTCTTATTCTTAAATGCTACTATCACATTCCAAGATAAATACCCCGATTCCCGCAACCCATGTTCCCGTGGTGTAGCTTCCAGGTCCACCCTGTCCCCCTCCCCTAGATGCCTTCATTTATCATTCTCATGCAAGTTTCGGCAGACAGGCCCGCAGTGTAACAGGACATTTATCATCATTAGTTTGGTCACAGTGCAACTAAATAACACAGATGATTACTATCCAATTACAAAGTGTGTTGCCAACTGCTCTCGATTATAGAGGCTCTACCACCTAAACCAGGTTAGTTATAAATCCAGTGTAATCAACTAATAGGTATATCATCCTAAATAAAATTTTGGAAAACAGAGAGAGACACATGGAACATGTTTAAGGAGGTCAATTTGATTCATCAAGGGAGGTGAGGGGTCTGTTGTCTTGTAAGTAAACAAACTGACTTGAACTTATCTGTCAACCATGGAGCCTGATCACTTTGGGATGCTAGCCTTTGGCTTATTGCTATCTTCTAGTTATTAGAAGCCACTGCAGAAATTTACATAGGGATGATGACCCGAACTGCATCAGGAGCAGTTTATGGCATTCCCAAACATGGTATTGTAAATTGCATCAACCCATGATATAGTTAAAATTATTCACTGCTATTTCTGTCTGCCAAAAAGCAAGTCATAGCAAAAGGCAAAGCACTGTGTCAAATTTTCATTAAGCTTCTAGTTCCCCTAATTAACACAAGAAACTGCTTCCCTTCTCATTTGTCCAAATTCTTCTGCGAGGTTGCAGATGGGCCATTCATTGGAGGTAGAGCCATGGGAGGCAGCCAGGAGCCAGACTAAATGTTAGCATTCAGGGGAGTCAGAGGAAAACTGAGATCACAAAAGGAAGGGATTTTTTAAAAAATAAACAAATCATTTGAAAGCACCAGGTCCAAGGGACAATGGTCACATATTAACGGTAGAAAGAGTACAGAAGCTCAAATCGGATAGATCCAGACCAGAATACAGAGTGAGAATCAGGACTGGAAAGACAGATTGTGAGAGACTTGCTTCTTTGTACCTCTGCTTATGCAATCATGGGGTGAATTTAATAGCTAAAAAATTTTCAGCATTATCTTTCTATATGCAATTTAATCTGTACCTAATCTTCACTATACCTCAATATTTCACAAAAGTAGATTACATTTGCAGGGGTTCTTAATCTAAAACAGAATGTAGAGAATCCAGATAATTAGATGGGGGAAATGATACCCTTATTTTCACTAACTTCTAGAAGTTGCTATTTCACTAACCTCTAAAAGTTGTCGGTTGACAAGCGACAAAATCACAGTGGTATTGGGCAATTTATGGGCTTCGCTAGGCTGCCACAGTAGTGAGGGCACACCAAATTTAAGAATGCCAAGTATGGTAGATCTGTGTGGGAAACCGTGGCCCCGCTTAGGCGGGATGCAGGTTTTATTACAAATATCCTACTTAATAAAACAAACTACAGAAACACAGTCAGTATTCAGCAGTTATTTCTTCTGACTTTCTAAATATGTGATAGTCATATTCAAATTCTATTTTAAATTTAAAAAAAGATGCAAATATATAGGCCTGGAATTTGCTCTAACTGGCTTCTAGCTGCTCCACCCACTATAATGAAAACTTAACCCTGTGAGTCTTCTCCACGCCTCAGTCACAGTTTCTTTAGCAACAGCATAAAGCATCATTTGTTCAACTTCTCAAAATGGAAGGCCTTCCTTGTTCGAGTTGTATCTTTGGTTCTTCTGGTGGCATGAGCCCTGGGCCATCTCAGCGATGAGCTCCTTTCCATGCTACATTCTAGAGGTCTATGCAAAAAGTCTAGGGGGTCCTCAAGTTATTTTCCAGTACTCAGAAAGATCTAGTGTTTGTCATCCATCTCCCCCTGAGAACTTTGTAAAAATTAAGTGATGGGATCTTTTGTGTTACATCAGTTCAGTGTGTTAATCTCCTGCATCAGCTAATCCATTTAGCAGTTAAAATATGTTTGTGATTTTTCAATGGTAAAATTCACTAGTTAACACAATATATACAGCTCTTTTGGAAAGGCCGTAGGATATTTGGGTGATGAAGTGTTGAAGAGCAGAAGCCTATATGGCTTTTTGGGAGTGGAAGCAACACTAATCGACCTCACCTTCAAATTCCAACATGTGATGCAAAATTTAGCCTCAGTAAAAAATTGTGAAAGGGGTAATACATTATTTTTAAAATCAAAATCTGAATTAAAAATTTGAGGGAGTGGTTAGTGGAATAGGAGCGGGGCAGAGCAGTGTTCTGAAAGAATGCAAGGGTCCTGTAGTGTCCAGACGGGTAGGAAAGAGAGAAGATACATAGCAGAAATGTTAGGAGTGCAAAATCCAGCTTTGGTTTGTCACAGTTCTGCAGAGAGCCAGTCACACAGGTGGAAGAGTTCAAGTAATCCTCTCTGTCCTGGTTTGAGTAAGCAGGTTTCCTTTGGAGAGGCAATGTGTTAGTTTGCATAAATTACTTCAGCCTGGTAACATGGTAACCATGTTACATGGTAACATGTTGCCTCCACAGCTGGCTTTGCTGCTGCTGCTGGATGTTATAGATTATTCTGCCTTTTGACCAGGTATTAACAGAACTCTCCTCAGCCACCCACAAGTGATTAATGAGATGAGAAGATAAAATGCCCCACCTGCTGCAGCAGCCCTGGAAACGGAAATAATAAGAGAGCAAAAGGAGAGAGTGCCAGACCAAGAGAGAGAGAAAGAACTCCTGAAGCAGCTTCCATGTACTGCATAAGACAGATCAGCTGCTTCCTTGGCTTGGTATCTAATGATCCTCTTTGTGAGTGAGTTAGTGCATCCTGAATTGACTGTGTACTAGGAACAGCCAATTAAAGAGAAATTATATATTCCTGAAATAATTACCATGCACACCAAGAAATTTTTACCTGACTATAGGACTATAATCTTAGGGGGATAAGAACCTGGTCTTCATTACTCTATATTTAAGCAAACTAAATTGATGGTAAAAATTAAGAAAAACCCTCGCTGTGAGAGTGGATGGAAGGAAAGTTCTCTTGATGCAAGCATTGACAGGTGATCCTGGGCTGTGGGCAGTCAGATTTTGATTTGGTAGATTTTCAGAGAATGAAGCCGGTGAACACTACTAGACTTTGGGTTTGTAGAGGAATGCAGACCACACAGGATGAATTCTTTTGTTTCATGGATAAGGAAGGAGTCATTGCTTGAGAATGGCAATCAATGCATGGGTTCCTCTTTTAACTGAATGTATTGGGGTGACATTGTAATAGAATTATATAGGTTCAGGTGTACAGTTCTATAACACATCATCTGCATACTATATTGTGTGTTTACCACCTCCACTCAGTTCTCCTTCCATCACATGTATCCCCCAGCCTTTAACATTTTCTACCTTCCCCCACCCCATTTTCCTCCGGTCAACACCATACTGATGACTGTGTCTGTGAGTTTTTTCTTTTCTTTGCTTAATCCCTTCACCTCTTTCACCCAGCTCCCAACCCCCTTCCTTCTGACAGTCTCTTCTCTGTATCTATGGATCTGTTTCCATTTTGTTGTTGGTTAGTCTATTTTGTTCATTAGATTCCACATGTAAGTGAAATCACATGGTACTTTTGTTCCTCTGACTGGCTTATTTCACTTAGCATAATATTCTTCAGGTCTATCCATGCTGTGGCCAAAGATAAGATATCTTTCTTTTTTTTAAAAACTGAGTAGTATTCCATTGTGTAAATGTATCACAGCTTTTCTTTCCACTCATCTATTGATGGGCCCTTGGGCTTCAAAGAAATGCCAATTAAAACCACAATGATATATCACCTCATACCTATCAGAATGGCAATAATTTATAAATCAACAAACAACAGATGTTTGCGAGGATGTGGAGAAAGGGGAACCCTCATGCACTGTGGGTCAAAATTCAGATTATGCAGCCACTGTGGAAAACAGTATGGAGTTTCCTCAAAAAATTAAAAATGGAACTGCCTGGTGACCCAGCAATTCCACTCTGGGAACATATTCAAAGAAACACAAAACACTACTTCAAAAGAACATGAGCACCCCCATTTCATGGCAGCATCATTTACATTAGCCAAGATTTGGAATGCGTGGGTTCTTGTGTAGCAGGGAAGGGGCAGGGGCTTTGGTCTCCCTACATTACTTCTAACTGAGAATGTCTCACCCTTTGCAGTATACCAATGCTATCCCATGAGGTCAAAACTTTGATTGGTACAATTGCGACACTCTAGGACCTGTTTAATGGTGGACAAAATCTCTGCCATTTAAAACCTCTCCTCTGCTATTCCTGTCTCCTGTGCTGTGTGTGCTGTGCATTCATCACTCTGAGTGTGGTGGCCAGTGGGGGGTACAATGAAAGTGAGAGTAAAAGACGAATCTAAGCCACATGCTCTGAGCCTGTTCTAATGGAGACCTGCTTTGGAATAAGGAATTTAAGAAATAGTCTGGATTGTTGGGATTTTTTAAAAAATCAACCTGACATACTCCACTTTTTATTGATTTGCTTCCTAGAATGTAAGCTCTACAACATGATATTTCTGTTACTTTGTTCACTACACTATTTATTTTTAGCACCTAGGACAGAACCTGGCATAAAACTGATCATTGGTAAAAACTTTGGAATTAATGATACCTGATTTCCATTCATATTATAGCTTATCTGCACAACTACTTAGAAATCTCACATAAAAGCAGAAAAGTACCAAAAGAGGATCCAGATATATCTGGGTTACCCGACTATATTATCACTCCAGATAACCCAGACCTAAGCTTCCCCTTTAATACTTGTTTTTACTATAATTGGGTGAAATGAGAAAACAATGCTATATGATGTTCAAAAGTGAGAGAAAATCTTTAATAAGAACTAAATTAAAATTTTATATTTCACTCAATTATATTGGGCTCAGTGAATAAAACCTTAATATCTGAGATGGCACATTGCAATCCAAGTTAAGCTAAATGGAATACAAATATCTCCAGGGAGCATAGCACCTTTTATCAGAACCCTACAAAAAAAGAACTTTCCTCTAGTTGAGTCCTGCAAGTATTATTATATAGTCATTTCATGGTCATGATTTTTAAGAGACGTGTGAAGTTTATAGAGACTAGAATATGCGTCTATTACAAAAGAAAAAATAGATGCTCTCCAGCTATATTTCATTCCTAGTGGTGATTTTTCCTTTACTAAAAATGTGGAAAATTAAATGTTGTTTTCTTTGATAAAAATGTCCTTTAAGTTGTAAGTCAAAGTCCCTCAATTATAATGTAAAACTTAGGTATTCAGCTACGCACCAACAGATGATTCTCTGTGGCCGTGTATGTCTATATGTGTTGTGTTTTGTGATGCATTGCCATTGGAGACACAAAATGGTCCTCTTGGTGATGTTTCTATTTGTTTTCTTAAATATGACAATTATAAACTAATTTTACAATAAAACGCTTTATTTTGTTAGTTTCTCAAACAACAGGAAGTCAATATTGCCCCAATTTTGCCAAAAAAAAGGCTAAAAATGTAGTCCAAATTGCTGTTTTACCATCTGCTAGTAGAATAGAATTACTTTATCTTTCTGATATTATATTGTAGTGTTTCTGAGACATAATATACTTCTTTACATATTACATATTTTTATTATTAGATCAATCCAATGTATTTCTTGGACCGCATTCTTTGTTCCTCTGTATGTTCCCATAATTCAATCTTATTTTAGCTTGACGTGGTCAAAATGTATTGAAGGACTATGTAAGATTTGGCATACAAAATTCCCTGCTGCACATATTGTTGAGAGGACAGTACAGATATATTTCTCTCTATTACAGAGTATTTACTTTGTGTATCAGTCCCTGGAAGACAATCCAATGGGTTCAGTACCAAAGAAAGCTCTACTTCTGAGCAACTGGAATTCTTTACTCATTCAAAGTCTATGTCTTCTAACACCCGTAACACCATTACTCTGAATGCGAAGAAACTCAGAGCCATATTTTGGCTGCAGGCACCTGTGGCCTGTATTGAGTTAACTCTGTGTTCCACATAGTACTGAAGAAATGAAAGGAACTCAAAATTGGTAAATGAAATTTACAAACTCTGTCTTTCAAATAATTAAGATAGTCTCCAAATATTTCTGGTTGGTTATAATTTAATAATTGTAAAGTTTTATCCATAAGGGCAAACACAATGATCGTCATTTCCATATATCAATAATGATGGGCCTCAGTTAGGGAAACATGTAAATGAAGAAAAATAAATAAGAGATAAGCTGTTATACTCTGACCATTTGAAAACCAGGTCTAATTTCTTAGTAGGTATCTTGTAGAGTTTTCAGGCTCGTGTTTTGCAAAGACTCTCAAGAGAAATTATAAAAGCTGTGATATAAAGCATATTGTAATAAATAATAAGGAGCTCGGTGGGCCTCATTGCATTTATACTTCCAGGTGTAAATTCCTTTCTTTATGCAGGACCACAGAGTTATCAAAACTTGGGCCTCTCTTCCTTTTTAGCATTCAAAATAGCATTCATTCCATCTCTTGGGAGGGATGGAGGAGATGGTAGCAGTGTCTCTCATCACTCTCAAAACTCAATGCCAACTGTGAACCAATCTCACAAATCCTTCATCCTTTTCTCACAGTCCTCAGAGGCAAGCACTGAAGCAAGCCCCTTTTGGTTTCCAGAAATATAGTATAGATAAACAGACACGTGTCCTCTAATTACAGTCATGGAGAGATCTTGCATGATTTTTGTTACTCGTATTTTATTTCCTATTTCTCTTTTCTTATTTAATCTTTATTATATTTTCCTCATTACCATTTAGTCCCTTTATAATCACTCCCCGCAGCAGTCACCACACCGTTGTCCATGTCCATGAGTCCTTTTTCCTTTTCACTCAATCCCTCTCCCCCCTAATCCCCCACCGCCACTAAGCTGTCATCTGCTCTTCATCTATGAGTCTGTCTCTGTTTTGCTTGTTAGTTCAGTTTGTTCATTATATTTCACATATGAGTGAAATCATATGGTATTTGTGTTTCTCTGAATGGCTCATTTCACTTAGCATAATGTTCTCCAGGTCTATCCGTACTGTTGCAAAGGGTAAAATTTTCTCCTTTTTTAGGCTGAGTAGAATTTCATTGTGTAAACGTCCCATAGTTGTTTTATCCACCATCTATTGATGGACACTTGGGCCGCTTCCATATTTTGGTGACCGTAAATAATACTTCAGTGAACATAAGGGTGCTTATATTCTTTTGAATTAGTGTTTTGGGTTCCTTTGGATATATTCCAAGAAGTACGATCACTGGATCAAAGACATACCCATTTTAAATTTTTTGAGGCATCTCCACACTGCTTTTCACAGTGGCTGCACCAGTCTGCATTCCCACCAACAGTGCCCAAGGGTTCCCCTTTCTCTGGATCCTAGCCAGTATTTGTTGTTTGTTTATTTATTGATGATAGCCATTCTGAAAGGTGTGAATAGTATCTCATTATGGTTTTTATTTGCATTCCTCTGATATGAGGAGTTTCTTTTCATGTCTCTGTTGGCCATCTGGATGTCTTTTTTAGAGAAGTGTCTATTCATATCTTTTGCCCATTTTTTCAATTGGCTAGTTTGGTTTTTTGGTGTTGAGTTTTGTAAGTACTTTATAATTTTGGATATTAACCCTTTATCAGATGTATTGGCAAATATGTTCTTCGATTGTGTGGGTTGTTTTTTATTTTGTTGATTTTTTCCTTTGTTGTGTAAAAACTTTTTAGTTTGATGTAGTCCCACTTATTTATTTTTTCTTTTGTTTCCCTTGCCTGGGGAGAGATATCCAATAAAAAACTGCTACAAGCAATGTCTGAGATTTTGCTGCCTATATTTTCTTCTAGGATCTTCATGGTTTTAGGTTTAACACCTATGTTTTTTATCTATTTTGAATTTATTCTTGTGTGTGGTTTAAGAAGGTGGTCTGGTTTCATTTTTCTGCATGTATCTGGCCAGTTTTCCAACACCATTTATTGAATAAACTATCTTTAGCCCATTGAATGTACTTGTTTCTTCTGTTGAATATTAATTGACTATACAGGTGTGGGTATATTTTTAGGATCTCTATTCTGTTCCATTGATTTATGTGCCAGTTTTTAGGCCACTACCAAGCTGTTTTGATTACTATGGCATTATAGTATAGTTTGATATTAGGAAGTGTGATTCCTCCAAGTATGTTTTTCTTTCTCTAGATTACTATTGTTGCGCAGAGCCTTTTGTGGCTCCATATAAGTTTTTGAAATATTTGCTCTAATTCTGTGAAATATGTCATTGGAATGTTGATAAGAATTGCATTGAATCTATAGATTTCTTTGGGTATAATGGACATTTTAGTATTAACTCTTCCTATCCATGAACATGGTATGTGCTTCCACTTATTTGTATCTTTTTAAAAAATGATACCTGGAAAGCTGTACTATTAAAAAAATAAAATGGGCACAATACTAAAGGTTTAATCTTCTTACAATTGTTAGTTACTCTTCCTAAAAGCCTGCAAACAGCCAAAGTTGGCCAGGGAAAATTCACTCTCTATGGCTACGTGTCAATAGCCTTTCTGGTATTATTTCCATGGAAACTAAAGGACTTTTAACAGAATAAAGCAAGGGGAAGTTTTCATACAGCCCTTTCTCATCGCATGTCACCAGAGAAACAGTACCCAACCTCTGCCCAGTCCCAAGGATTGTCAGGCCAAGGAGAATAATATATTTTGTTACCTTTCAAGTATCTTTTTTTTCTATTCAACTTCCACTTTATGAGAAAAGATAAACAGACAATTCAAAATCAAATTTGTCTTAGATTCCCTCCAATACATTCAATAGTCTCAAACATTCTTATTCCTTTGTTACCAAAGTGACGCAAACCCTAAAATTCTATACTTATAAACTACATGCAAAGCCAAGGCATTTTAAGAGAAACATGTAATCTCAATAGACACTTGCCAGCAGTTGCAGGATGGTATTTCCTCAGCTGTCCTGGCCTGCAATTAACCGCAGAACCTCTTCATCACTGGGCTAAGCAACGGCTTGTTCTTCTAGGAGGATAAGCTTGATATGAGTCTCAGATGGGTAGTGTTCAAATTTCAGTGGAAATACTTCATTTCCCTCTACTTAAACTTCCAAACAGAACAATTTTCTCTTGGCTTCTTATTAGAACTGGACAGATGAAATTCAAACAATCACACTCCTTTACCAAGATCCTCCTATGGTTCCATTTAGACATCGCTCTCCTTGCTTCATTCCTTCAGCACATGTGGTTGAGTTCCTCCTATGTGCCAGATTCCTAGACTTACTATTTCACACTGGAATTGACAAAGTTCCTGCCTTATGAAGCTTACAGCCTAGAAAGGGATCCAACTAATCAAGAAAACTGAAATTACATAATCAGAGATCAAAGTAAATGCCCAGATGAAAGTTTCAAAAAGTAAAGGCTGTAAGAGGGTATGTTAGGATCTAAGTAGGGCAATGAGGAAACATCACTGACTAACTGCGAAGGACAAGAAATTGTCAGCATTTGAAGTACTGGAGAAAGGGACTTCCAGGAAGAGAAGACTAGAGGTACGAAGAGCTGGGAAGAGACTGATGTATTTGAGGAATTCCTTGGGAAAGGAATCCCAAGGTGCTGAAAGGCAGAACTGAAGAGAGATAAAGTCAGAGAGACAGACCAAAGCTAAATCATGTACTGCCTAGTAGGCCATGGTAAGAGAGTAGATTTTAGTCTAATTGGAAGATAACCTTGAACAACTTGAGTAGCACTGAAGATGGAGAGAAATGGATTCCTATGGAACTCAAAAGCTGTACTGAAATGAACGAGGAAGGTAAAAGAAGGAATGAGTGCAAATAATTCCCAACGTCTGGTTCAGTAAGTGGGTAGGATGATTATCTACATGGGGAGGTTTGTGAAAGAAATAGATTTACAAGAGAAAGCCGTGACTCAATTTAGAGATTTTTAGTTTAAGATGCTGAGAGACATTTAAGTAGAGTTGTAAAGAATTTAGTTATGTATACAAGGTCAGAGCTCAGACATGTTCTTGGCTGGAGATAGGGATTTTAGAGTCATCAAGAACCTTGGGGATTCAAGAAATCTTTAAAGAAGAGAGTACAGAGAATGAGAACATCTTCCTAAGATATGGGCCTAAAGATCACCAACATGTAGGAACACTTTTTCAGAGAGAAGATATAATGAGAAATAAACAACACAGGAGTGATTTTCAAAAGGGAGAAAGTAGTCAACTGTACCAAGGAAGGTGAGTGTGAAAGTGTCTGTTCATACATTTCCTTAAATGGAGTTCACTGATTACCTGACAAGAGCCATCTCAGTAGTGTGTTGAAAACAGAAGACAAACTGGGCTATGGAGAACAGTAACCTGAAAATGAAAAAACAGAGGCAGTACAGTTAGAACATTTCTAAATTGTAAAAGGGAAATAAAATAACTAAGAGATAATGAAAGACATTGGAGGGTTGTTTTGCTTTGTTTTGGTTTTGTTTCTTAAAGATTGTATTTATTTATTTTTAGAGGGGAAGGGTGGGAAAAAGAGAGAGAGGGAAACATGGATATAAGAGAGAAACATGGATCAGTTGCCTCTCTCATGCCCCATGACTGAGGGAGCATGGTTGAACCCCCAACCCATGCATGTGCACTGACTGGAAATCAAACCAGCAGCCTTTTGGTTTGTGGGATAATGCCCAACCAGATGAGCCACACCAGTTGGGGCTGCTTTGTTTTGTAATTAAAATTCTAGGTCAGGTTGACCTGGTGAAGGGAATAATGCAGAGGCAGAGATTGAAATAATGGTGTGAATATTACAAAAAAAAAAAGACAGATCTTGAGACAGTGAAAGACTCTGGGGTCCAGAAGGAATTAACCTTCAAGATGATGAAAGATATTTTCTTTCTTGTGGGAGAGGTATTGAAGGGAAGTAGGAAAGTTAAATAAAGATGCAGATTCATGCAAGATTTTTCTCTTGGGAAGATGACAGAACTTAGAGCTGCTGGTTCTTTCCCCCCAATATTCTTGAGTGAATTTGGAGGAGGGAACAGAGACTATGAAATTATTATTGCACACAGTAGAGGACACGCTTAGTGAAGAAGTCCTGGGTAATACTGAGTGCTCGCTTGAGGCTGATGATTTAAGCTTTAAGTCAGATAGTTTACATGTTTTGTTTTGTTTTCCAAAAGGCAAAAGGAACAGGCATAAAAATGTTAGCTTATTGGAGTTTATCTATGATTGGATTTGTTGAGGAGGATAGAGAAAGACTGGGAAGTAGAGAAAAAATGTAGGGAAATTTTGATAATGATGAACCCTAAGCTGCATAGAGAAGCAAAGGAAGGTCAGCAGCAGATTTTACCCCGAGGACCAATATACCAGATACTTTTGTAAAATCAGAGAATTTTACCAATGATTCAATTTGGGGTCTCTGTTTGTAAAAGTGATAGTACCTCTTGTTAAAGAGATGTTCAGTGCTTCTTGCTCTTGTATAAAAGTTTAAGTACAAATAGAAAGGCAATTGTGATGAAAAGTACCCAAAAAAGTGAATTGTGCTCAAGAAGAGTCGCTGCTTTCATCTCCACATTTGCCTTTGTCTAATCTCCTTCGTACCACCAGGACCGCATGCCACATTTCTAAATTTCTAAAACACCCTCGCAAATGAGTCCCTGATGCTTTTGTCAATGGAGGGCAAAAGCAGAAGATTTGAAATGAGGGAGAAGGGAGATGCCATATTTTCCTGCTCCTGGCCAACTCTCCAGCACAGCAGGAGCATCCGTAGCCCACTGAAACTAGCTCCAGATGACTGCGGGCTCCAGCTAAGTCCACTTGGCAGTTTCCCTGGGAGTCTAGTTTCCTGGGCGGGGCTAACTCAGTGACGTCAGTGCGGTTCCAATTACAGCAGAGGCAAAAGCAGCACCTCCAGCAAATCTGAAGGGTAGCTCCTGCTTAGGATCACTTAGTAGCTTCAGATCTTGAATTTAAAAAACAAACAGAAACTCTCTTTTTCTTCCCAGTTCCCCTCTACTTCTTCCTTTTGCTTTCCAAGACTTTCCAAAACCTTTAATCAATTCCCTGAATTAAATCCTCTGCTTGAACTATCTTGAGATGTTTCTTATTTCCTAATGGGATATTGCCTGATAAAGAATAGCGAAGTATGGGACCAAGAAGATGAGTGGAAACAATTAGGGCTGTTGCCAACATCCAGATGTCAAATCAAATCCAGAGAAATTACAAAGACGTAAACCAGAATTCAGAACAAGCTGAGATCTCACGAATGCATGTCACATCCGCATAAACCTATAAACTCATAATGTGTGGCACAGTCAGGCACAGGAATGCCTTTGGGTGACCAATTCATAATCCAGCAATTTCCCAAGATTTCTAGGGCTGACAGTTCTTAAAATGCTTTAAAATGTTTAATTTTATGACAAATGTGAGAAATGATAGCTATTGCACATGTCATTTCTGTTTCTTATCTATTTTAAAGCACATTGGTTAATAAGTTAAAGGTTCTTAAAAATCTTGAAGTAACCAATCTATGTAACTTAATGTAATGTAATTGTTTCATATATAATATGCAATGAGTATAAAATGAATATATAAACACTCAAGTATATGAATATAAACAGTGTATATATCACATCAAATACATAAATATATAATATCAGTGCATAATTATATATCTATCTCTATCAATCTCCCTCTCCTATGTCTATCTCTGTTTTTTTCCTCATAACACCTAGTAACATCCCATTTAACACCCTATAAAACAAGTATTCTGCTGAATGCACTTTGGGAAACTCTGCTGTGAGGGAAGCTGCCCATCTGGTCCGTCTATTCTGGACTCTCAAATCTCAACTACAGTTGGCAGTGCAGCACACTTTGACCAGATATCTATATTTAAAAATGTTCTAGAAACTTTGAAGGCAGCAGAAACATTAGTGGGAATGATTAAACCAACACAGTGAAGTAAATAATTTCCAGTTTAATACTTAATGTCACTCTAAATATACATGTGTGGATTTACATGCACACAGACATACACAAACAGCAAACTGTATAGTAAGCAGTGAGTTCTAATTTTATCATCCTCTCCCATAAAATAATTCTGCTTGTTCTGAATTAGTGAAACTATCTAATGAATGACTGAATGAATAAGTGACCTAGAAGTTGAGGCAACTCTTGGTCTAACTAGGTAAGATGTTCATTGAGTCATATTTTTTATTATACTTTCATTTATTTTTTCACCCAGCAAACATCTATCGTGTCCTTTCTATGCACCAGGTCCAGCAAGATGTTGGTAAAATAAAGGTAAACAGAACAGAGCCACAGGCCTCAAGGAGTTTATAGGTTCAGAGACTGGGAAAGGCAAGCACATGAAGAGGTGGGGATGAAAGTCCTATGCCTAGGAAAGTGCATTTGGTACAGATGCAAGGAACCAAGGCAACAGTAACAGTACATACTTAACACAGCTTTGTACATGTATGTGTATGTGCAAGTGAGAAAGGGAAGGGGAAGGGAGGAAGATGTGTGCAGGAAGCAGCTCTTTTTCGATGCTGTTTACCATGGCAAATGTCAAACCAGGCAGAGGCAAGAAAACCATCTCAAGGAGCTGCTACATGAGGACACCAGGTTGGAGTAGAAGCCAGAAAGTTAGAATAAGAAAAGAGGCTGAATATTACACAAAGGGGATTCTGAATTTTGAAACAGGGCATATTTCCTGTGTCATTCCTACCTTTAACAGAGGGCATAGTGTAAGTCAAATAAACAAATGCTTTATGCAAGAATTTCAGATCTCAGGATTGGACACCTCTCCTACTTGCCCCTGCCCCACCTAAGACACACCAGGCTAAACCTAACTTATCTCTTGTGCTTCTTGCTGGACATGACTGTCATATTCAGGGTTCCAGGAGTGAGAACAGAACACTGAAAAGATAAGAAACATGTGAGAAGGAAGAGCACCATATAAATTATTCTCTGGAAGGCACAGCCTTCCTTTGTATCTCTCGTGGACAGTGTTCCCCCCTCTCTATCCCTTAGACCCCCAACCGGTCAGTTCAAATAGTTCCAATGCCATCTGACACTCCCCTCTTACCTCTTGCTAATGAAGCTGAAGGCATTTCATAATCTACTTAAGGAATACAAAAGAAATTTTAAAATGTCAAAACTCTCTTTAACAAAGAATTTAATATAAATATTCATATTCATATTAAATCTTGCAGCAAGTAGACACAAAATTTCCTACCATTAATGATTCCTGAGCTCCCCATACCCTGGTTGGGTTCCTGGAATCATGTCTCCAGGAAATGACTTGAGTCCAGAAGGACAGAGGCAGGCTGTCAAAAGATTTGTTGTGTCTTTATTAGGAGTATAGTGTCATTAGATATTAAACCTATAATGAGCAAAGATATTAGACACATAGACATAAGCATATAAATAGGTATATTTGATACAAATAACTGAACAAAATATTCCTGTAACAACTGTGCTGACCTTCACTAATGGCCATTTGTGAAAGACCCATGAAATTTAGAGTTCTGACAACTGAAGGATTTCTCCAAAAAGGAACAATTTTTGGAGAGAAAAATCAATTTCTTTAATATGGCCCTATAAATATGGTGGTAATTAACCATGAGTAAGCATGAGTATGGGTTGTGATTTGTACTATGTAAATTCTGGAAGGGGCTTTAGAGATTATTTAATTAAACATTTCTTTTATTTGACACATGAGCTACTGAGGGCCAGAAAGATGAGTCCCCTGCCGAGGATCATTAGCAGCACACAAATTAGAACTCATGTTTCGGTCCCTCTACGAATTTTCACAGGCTGCCTCATATATTCTTCAGAGGTGTCATACTGTTGATGTGACATATCACTTCTGAGTACAAAGCAACAATCAGACCCCCTAATCCCACTTATTTTTTACTCAGATATTACCATTTCAATGTGTGGCTTCTCATTTTGCTGAAAGGTTTTTCTTCCCCACCCACCCCCTCCTTAAATCAGGCAAAGAGACAAGTAACTGACTTCATTTCTCAAAAATGTAACCCACAAGTGTATAATCCTTCCTGTCAGATTTCCTTTTCTGTAAGTTGGTGAGTTTATTGTGGTAGCACTCAAAAGGCTGAGCCTGAAAAGTTCTATAACATATGGCATACATTTAACATGGCTTGTGAATTAAAAATAACAGCCTGCCATCTGCCTCTGCAAGTTGATTTTATCAAAGTCTAAATGAGAATCTCAAAGATGTGAATGTTGTCAATTAAAACAAGAAGTACTCAGGTTCAATACGGAGTGACCAATCCATGGTGTCCACCCTCCCCCCACCCACTGGACTAAGTCACCCATTCCTTCCACTCCTCAAATTGAAAGAGTTGCCCATGGTCCACAGAGTGGTCTGGTGCCCATTATGTCTTATTTCTTTCCTACCTTCCCCCCGTCAAAAAAAAAAACCCTTTGTCACAAATTTAGCATTCAAAGTTACCTTTCTCTAGGAATATGTTATATGGATTTCTTTTCCAGGCTAGTACCTTCTAAGTAATTGATTACAGTTTACAAAATCTTTGCTATCTACAATATTTAATTTCTTTTCTGCTAAATTCAGAGTTTATTAAGTAATAATAGATCTTAGAAGGAGGGACTTGATGATTTTTCATTGTAATAATATTCTCACATCCTGTAGGAATTTGGGGAATGATCTAAAGTCCTCTACTCTCAGTCAGAAGCCCAATTTAGCTGCTTTAGCATTCACCAAGCAACTACACCGGGACTATCTATGATCAGGTAGAAGATTTAAGTCAATTTCTGCTTTTGGGAAGTTTATGTCATCACTGAAATCAGATTTATACCCAAGGAACAATTTGAGATAAAGCCTGTCTTTGTATAGCCAAGTGCTCACCTGAGTTTGCTGACAGGAAGTACAGTAAGCGTCATGGGAAGAGAGAGCTGTCCTCCTGGTTCCTGTTATTCTTTACTTAAGGGCAAGAGGCTTAACCTGAATATGTTTCCATTTTATCCTTGGGTAAACTGATTTTGCAGATCAAAGAAATCATTATATGAAGTGCTAAATTTGTAAGCATTATATAAAAGTTAAAGAGACAGCAATAGAAAATATAAAATAAACCATTAAGTAACCTAAAATACTAAAACCTCAAGGCTAATTTGTTTGAAATTTAACTAAAAAAGCTTTATAGAGACATGATTTTTTGACCAAGGTTAAAAAATAAATAAATGCAACTACAATACAAAGTTTCCATGAGTCAAGTGTCACGGCGTCAGCACTGGGGAGTAAATTTTGCAATGGAAAAGTAGATATTTTCTGAGCATGAAGGTTAGAGCTATCTGGCCAAGTCACACAGGTTACACAGGGCACAGACCTAGTTGGAGCCATTCACAGAGACTACAGTATGAGTGTTTTATTAGTTTTTTAAGATTCCTGCAACAAGTCACCACAAACTTGATGGCTTCAAACAACAGAAATTTTGTCTTTCGCTGTCTGGAAGCCAGAAGTCCAAAATTGAAGTGTTGGTAGGGCCACACTTTCTCTGAAGGCTCTAGCAGACGATATTTCTTTACCTCCTGCAGCTTGTAGTAGCTCCTGGCATTTTAGTTCCCTCAGTCTCGGCATCCTGGCTTATGGCAACACAACTCAGCCTCTGTTTCCATCGTCACGTTGCATTCTTCCCTGTGTGTGTCAAATTTCCCTTTCCTATAAGGATACAATTACTGACCTCATCTCTAGATCCTGAACTTAATTACTTCTTCAGAGACCCCATTTCCAGATAAAGCCACATTCCCAGATACCTGGGTTAGGACAAGGACACAACTTTCAAGGAGACACAGTACACCTCCCTATAAGTATGTTAATCTTTTGCTTCCAAATGACAGTTTATTAATTAAAAATCTTGCCCTGGCTGGTGTGGCTCAGTGGATTGAGTGCAGGTCTGCAAACCAGAGGACTGAGGTTCGATTCCCAGTCAGGGCACATGCCTGGGTTGCAGGCCAGTTCCCAGCAGGGGACTCACGAGAGGCAACCATACATTGATGTTTCTCTCCTTCTCTCCTTCCCTTCCCCTCTAAATCTAAATAAATACAAGATTGAAAAAAAGATTTAAAAAAATTAAATCTAGTTTATATTCTAGTTTACTACATTACAAATATGATTTTCTAGTAAGCAGAGATTGACTTAGTTCAATGACTTCAGCTACTGATAGTTCAAAAGGACTTTAATAATGTAATCCAAGGCCTAGGAAGAGCCAGTGTAAGTTGGTTCTACTCTCTCTAGTGTTAAACCTTAAATATCTCTCTGGTTATACATCTGCTTCAAAGTCTAGGAGCAGATGTCTAAATAAACTGGCAATTACTGATCTCAAGTTGAAGATACATCTAAATTTTATAAATAACATGTTAATTGAGCATGCCCCCGCACTTGAACCCAGAATATCATTCATATCTTATTCCTTCAAAGGCAATACATTTTCATCTAATCAAGGCAAATTTTTTGGAAGAATGGGTACTCAAAATTCCACTAATGACAATGTAAGAGAAAAATCCACATGATGAACAATTTTAAAGTGAAAACTCACACTACAGGAATGACCACTTATCAAATAAGTCAATGCAAGCAATCAATCATCTTAATGAAAGCCTATGGTTAGCAGATGTAAATGCCACTGTGATTTTTTACAAATACAAGGAAAAAAACCTTGATTCATGACATAAACAATTCACTGTGCTTACATACAAATCAAACTCAATAGCATGTACTTAATGGACACATAATTGGAGTTGGTTAAACATCTACAATCTCCACATTTATCTTTCAAAAATAGGAGAGCTACAGGGATTTTCCCCTTATAATTAGATGCTTTTCCCAAAAAATGCATCAATAGCTGTTTCAAATAAAAAACTGCCTTCCATTCAAATCATTGCACTTGAGTCTTAAAGGAAAACAGAATATAAGGGTAATAAAATGTTTCTTGAGATAGAAAAAAACATCAAGTTTAAGCCTAAATTCTAAGACCTTCATGTATAATCAAAATAAAAATTCATTCCATGATTGAGATGAAATAATTCATCTCAGGATTAATATGACTCTTGTCAGCTTTGGTGGGCCATACCTCATGCTTCTTATTTTTGTAGACTTTGGGTTGCAGCTAGGACTACACTGGACTGACCAGTGTGGTGATCTATGTTATGTAGGTGTTCACTCCTCTGCTAGAGAATGGTGTGAAACATATTCACCAAACTGTACTAAAGTAATATCATCAGTAAGTCTCTCCAGCTAACATGAAACTGTGGTTTTGCATAATTGACAACAATGAGTTTGGGCAACATCATCAATTAAAATTTTACCTGGTGAATCACACCTGCAGTTTTTGAGAACTTCTGTCTTGAAAATGATTTTCTTTCTCTTTGGTTTTATGTTTCTGCTTTACCCATCCATATATTTTTATGCCATTTGAGAAACGGTAGGGTGAAAACTCCAGGAATTCATGTTGCATATACTTCAGTGTAACAATGACACCTCAGAAATATATTCTGTAAATCTATCCTCTACATTTTCAAGACAATTCTTTTTCCTCTTCAACTTTAGTCCATGGACTTTCCATGTATCTCAAGAGTAATGCATCTCTCAACAATTAATCTTCTGTTAATGGCTTCTGCAATTACTTACACAAAAAACAAAAACAAGTACCAGTTTTAGAAAATGAAAGATAGATTGAAAAGCAATTCAAATCACAGAGCTGGCACTTTTTAAATTCTCTTAAAATGAGGATGGAGGAGTGAGGGAAAGGAGAGAACTCTACCACTAAAAGAACACCATAAAAGTGAGAGGATGAGAGACAGAGAAAATGCCAGAAAGGAAAGAAAAAGGGTTTGAAAAGCTGTTCTTACTGAGAACTTTCAACTGACAAATATATAAATTGTAGCTGGCAGTTTTGACCCCTCTATTTCTCCTGGGAATACTCCACTTGGCCCGATATTCCTTCAGGCATGGTCTTTGAGAAGTAGAATGCCACAAGTCAAGTCTTCATACATGAAAGTGATTGTTCTACACCATTGAGCCTCTTGACTCCAAAATTGGAAAGAGTTCAAAATGTTTTTTTTTTCATTTATCATCTTAGCTAGCTAAATCATGCCCAGGATACAAAAAGATGCAATAACAAATGGCACAAAAATTTTGCACAGGAGATAGAAGACCATGTCAGTTGCAAATACAAAATAAATCTTGTTGTAGGTTCAGCACAAGCAACAGTAATCATTCAAGATTGCAACTACAGAACTAAATTCCTCAGATCTGAGCCAGCAAGGGCAAGCAGTTTTAAAATAGCCATAAAGGAAGGAAATGATTTATTTCTTAGAGATATTTTAGAATTTTTCACTAACCAAAATTATGCAGTCTGGGAAAGAAAATATGTGGTTCAAAACAATACAAAAAGTACAGAAAGGGTTGGCAAATTATGTCTGTAATAAAGTTCTTTAATAAGTACATTTGTCTTTGCAGGCCATAAAATTTCTGTTACAATGATTCTGCTGTTGTAGCAATATATAATGGAATGGGTGTGGCTGGGTTTCAATAAAACTTTATTTACAAAAACAGCCTACAGGCAAAATTTGGCCCTCTGGCTAGAGTTTACTAACTCCTGAACCAGAATGTAAACACACATTTTTGTGTATGACCATACTCTGACATTTTTCTATAATAATTCAGGGGGTTAGTTTTGTGTTTCCTACAAAATTATAAGCTCTTATCAGATTAAAGAATGTACTTTGCATTTCATCATGTGTTATTATAATTATTACATCAACTCTAGCCCCACCCTTTTTCATAATAAGTACTCTAAATATTTTATTTAACCTCATTTTCCCACCAGTACAATATTGCTACTTTTACCTCCTGTGACTATCTTCATTAAAGACTCTTGTAGCAAAAATTAAGACAATAATAATTTTAAGCTGGAGGGAGAGCTTCATTTCCAGATGACATATAGAAGTTTTTGACAGACCAACCCTTCCACTGAAAATATTTTTCAAATTGGATTTAAAAAAAACAAAACCCTGTTTGAAAGCATCAGAGAGCTGTGTCGAAAGTCAGTCCTCAAGAGGCACACCTTTCACAGAGAAGGAAGTAGTAGACAGCGAAGAGGTGAGCCAGTATGTTCTGTGAGCTGCTTCTCTGCTCAAGGCATTTCTGTATTTGTGGTGCAGGTGATAGGCTAAGAATTTGGGGAGCAGGACACTGCTGCAAGAGAAAAGCCAGAGGACCTTTTCATAATCTCACAGGAATGAGGAAATAAAACTTAAAGTTCAGTGCCTTCACAGGAGTTAGGATGTATGGAGCAAACATTCAAAAGAGAAGATAGAGGCAATAAATTGAGCCCAGCACTCAACAGTGTTTCACTTAAGTATTTGTTGAACTCTTTCACTGCAGTATGAAAGGGCCTAAAAAGCCAAACAGAAAGGCTCTGGAAAGCAAAGGTCATTTTCAGCAGTTTCACAGTGCTAAGAAAGGAAAGAACAAACAAAACAAAACTAGAGGTGAGATAGATACTCCGTTAAACATGCCACTATCAAAGTCTGGAATTCAAGAAAATATCTTATGGGGAGACAAACCAGAAGTATATCAAAGCTTATGAAAACTACAATTTAGCCTCTATTCAGCTCAGTCCCTTAGTGAAATTCAGTGGTCTCTATGAGACAGTAAGGCAGATGCTCTCTAGGGGAAAATACCATCATCCAGAACTATAATTTTTATACAAACTATCCAGTATTTATTAATAAAAAATTAACAGGCACATCAAGACAAAAGGCAAATAAAGTAACAAACAATAGAAACAGACCCATATACGATTCAGATATCAAAGTTATAAACAGAGACTTCATGGCTTGCCTCCTCACACAACCACAACAAAATTTCAACTAAATTACAGAAAAATCATCACTCAAAACTGTCTGAAATCGAGATGAATGTAAGTCTGATAACTATGGAATTAAATAAACCACATCTGTCCAGACCGGAAGGAGGGGCACAAACACAAGACAGGCTGGCCTCCATATCCACATCCAAGGTAAAGCTAAAGGAGTTCATCATAACCAGACCATTATTATATAAAATGTAAGAATGGGGGAGGGGTGTGCAGGGTGGAGGGGAATGAAGGGGGGAAATAGGACAACTGTAATGGCATAATCAATAAAATATATTTAAAAAAAGAAAAAGAAGATCAAATGGTGAACACTAAAATGGCAATAAATACATATCTATTAACAATTGAATCTAAAAAACAAACTAAGCAAACAAGAAAAACAGACACAGAATTATGGATACAGAGTCTTTTGATGGTTGACAGATAGGAGGAAGGTGTGGGGGAATGGGTGAAGAGGTGAGGGTATTAAGAAGTACAGATAGGTACTTACAGAATAGCCATGGGAAGCATGAGAAATGGAGTAGCCAAAGAACTTATATGCATGACCCATGGACATGAACAATGTTGTGGGGACTGCCTGAGGGAGTGGGGGGTTATAGGGTAGAGGGCTGCAAGGAGGAAAAAACTGAGACAACTTTAATAGCATGATCAATACAATATAAGTTTTTAAAATGTTGTGAAACAAGAACCTTAAATGTAGTCAATATGTACCAAAACTTAAATATGATATAATAATTCATCAGCAACTACAATTAATATGAATAATGCAAGGTTTAGAAATGCCACCCTCTCGCACAGTCGAAAATCTGCATATAAATTTTGACTCCCCCAAATTTAACTACTAATAGTCTACTGTTGACCAAAGCCTTACGAAAAACATAAACAGCAATTACCCCATGTTTTGTATGTTATATGCATTATATACTATATTCTTACATTAAAATAAGCTAGAAAAATGAAAATGTTATTAAGAAAATTATGAGAAAGAGAAAATATATTTACAGTATTTACTGAAAAAGAATCCCCATGTAAGTGGATTCATGCAGTTCAAATCCATGTTGTTCAAGGTCCAACTGTACGAACTATACATACAAATCAAATACGGACCCAATGACTACATTTAAAACATAAATAAATAGGCTTAATAAATAAAAGGGACATGTCAGAAAATAATGTTTCCAATCTAGAAGACAGAATACTAGAAAAATCACTAAAAACTAGAGTATGAGAGCAAAAGATATAGAAAATATATGTAAAAAAACATAAATGACATATGGGATATGGTGACAAGTTCCAAGATACATGTAATTTGAAACACAGAAAATAGGAGAGAGAATAAGAGGCAGGGCAGCATTTGAAGAAATAATAAACAAGAGTACTCCAGAATTTATGAAAGAATTAACACACAGATTTTAAATATCAAAATTCAAACACAATAAATGAAGAAAACCACAGGTAGGTACCACAAAACAGTTGAAAATCAAATACTAGAAGAAAAAGTTGCCAGAGTAAAAAGACGTGCTACTTCCAAAGAAAGAAATAACAAAACTGACAGCTGACCCGTAAACAAAAACAATGAAAACAGGACATAAGTGAAAGGTGTCTTTTACAACCTGAAAGAGAATAACTTCAGGCACAGAGCTCTGTTGCTCTAAAATGTCAAGTTAATAAAAATCTTGAGGCTGTAAAGCAAGCAAATAATTAGATATTTGATATAAACCCATACCTAGCAATAATTGTAGTTTTATAATTATTCCTATGCATAAATCACTCATTTTGGAAGACAGATTTTAAGCTAAGGAAGAAATGATAATATGCTTTTTAAAACAGACAAAACTCAAATATGAAGACAGAAATACTGCCAGTAAAAGAATGAAAAAATGTGCCATACAAGCAGTACACAGATGAAAGCCAGTGTAACTATACTAATACCAGTTAAAGTAGACTTTGATACAAGAAGAAATACTGGAGAAATAGAGAAGTATTTCACAGTGATAGTGTCGACAATAAAAATAAACTTTAAAAGTGGCTAATTCTAAGGAAGATTTTTAAATGCTACATTTGTATGTACTAAAACATAGCTACAAGTATAAACAAAAAAGTAAAAAAAAATTTACGAAACTCAGGAGAAATAGACAAATACAAAATCATAGTGGTAAACTTCTATTTGCCTTTTTTAATAACTGAGAGACTTAGTAGACATAACAGCAGCCAGAATATAAAATATATGAACAATAACAATTTAGCAAATAGACACATATAGACCTGTATAGAACACTCCACACAACCACTGACTTCTTTTTGTGAACCAAATTTAACCGTATGTAGGGCCACAAAGCAAGTCTAACCAAATTCTAGAAAATTGAAATAATATATACTAGGTCTGTCCTGGAAAAGTCCAACCTTTGTTAATATAACGAGAACAGTTTATGCAACACTGTTATTCCTGGCAAACCTGGAATGCGCATGTACGAATAATGATAATTTCACGGTACGAGTCAGTGAGGTTGGTAGACACCATTGAGTGAAGATGTGTCACCATTACACTCAAAATGACTGAGCAAGCAGAGCAACGAATCTGCATCAGATTTTGCACTAAGCTTGAACATTTCTCCATGAAAACTATTCAGATGATTCGGAAGGCTGCAGCTTTGGGCAAATGATGATTGGCAGCTTCATCACAACAGCACACCCACTCACGCATCCCATCTCATGCAGAGTTTTTTGGCAAAACATCATATACCCAGGTGACTCAGCCTCGCTTCAGCTCAGATTTGACTCCCTGTGACTTCTGGCTTTTCCCGAAACTAAAATCACCTTTGAAAGGAAATAGATTTCAGACCATCAGTGAGATTCAGGAAAATAAAACAGAACTGTTGATAGCAATTGGGAGAACTGTGTGAGGTCCCAAGGTCCCTACTTTGAAGGGGACTGAGGCATCATTGTCTTATGTACAATGTTTCTTGCATCTTGTATCTTCCTCAATAAATATTTCTATTTTTTCATATTACATGGATGGATATTTTCTAGACAGACCTTGTATTGTGGTCTCTGACCACAGTGGGATAGAGCTAGAAATAAATAAAAGAGAACTAGAAAATAATCATATACTTAAAAAAATAAGCCAATATATGTTTAAGTAATCTGTGGGTCACAGAAGGAATTACAACAAAAATTAGAAAATATGTTTAACTGAACAATAGCAAAATACAACAAAATTTGCAGGATGCAACAAAAGTGTGGCTTACGAGGGCATTCACAGTCTTCAATGCATGTATAAGATAAGAAGGAAACTTAGAAAATCTAAATAGCAGCCTCCAAAATTAGAAAAATAACAGTAAATTATATGCAAATTAAGTAGAAGGAATAAAGTCATTAAGGTAAAAATAATAAAATAAAGAACAAATTTACAATGAAAAAATTAACAAAGCCAAAATTTGACTCTGAAAAGACTAACAAAATTAATAAATCTCTAGCAATATTAATCAAGAAAAAGAGAAGGCGGAAGTTACCAATATCAGAAATTAAAAAACTTATAGATGGTTACAGCAGTAAATTCTTCTGAACATAGAAGCTAGAATATCAATCTAAAAGAATTCTTCTGATGAAGAGAAAAATAGCAAGCATTTTCCAATTCATTCTATAAAGTTAATATAATAAAACCTGATAGGATATAAACTTTAAAAGAATAGTTGTATGCAAGCTTTCTTTATAAATGCAAATTCAAAAATTCTAAACAAGAAATTAGCCAATTGAATCCAATGATAATGAAAAGGATAAGAAAGTTGATCTATTCCATAAATGTAAGCTTGATTTAATCTTCAAAAATATCTCATCATATAAATCAATATATAAGATAAACTATTGGACACCACAATAAGTGCAAAAAAGTATGTGATAAAATTCAACAAGCATTCATAATTTAAATTTTAACAAATGAAAGTATAAGGGAACTTTCTTAATCTGATTTTTAAAAATTTAAGTCTACTATAAGCATCATATACTGTTATAAAATATTAAGAGATTCCCCAAGATTGGGAAAAAGGCAAAGATAATCACAGTGACTACTTTTATTCACAATTTTTACTACAAGAGATCTTTCCTGAACAAGCTAACTCACACCACTTATCCTCCACCAATCTCCACCTGGAATTCAGATGTAAGGACTGGAGCTCTGGAAGCTGTTTCAGACAAAAGCCACATTGTGACAATAGCAGAGCAAAAACATTAAAAGGAGCCTATACGAGGGGGAACTCCCCCCAAAACAGAATTATCTTTTTAGAGGGCAGGCCCCTTTGGTACAGGCTTCCCCTGCTAGGTGAGTGTTCTAAAAACCCATTTGTATCAGTGTACCAGCTGGCATTGTTGTGAGAGGCTGTGTTCTGCTTCAGTGAATTGTTTTGAGGACTCTTTCAACACATTTGCCCATTTCATCAGGGTGATTTAGGAGCATACCTGACCACCCTGTACTGAGCGTTTGACAGTTTTGGCCAGAAAGGGCATGACCCCATGCTCCACCCTCCCTATTCACCCAATCTCACCCTGAGCTTTTTTTGTTTTTGTTTCTCTGGATGAGAAAAGTCCTCAAAGGAAAACATTTTGCCTATGTGGAGGAGGTAAAACAAAAAATAGCACCAACACTAAAAATCCTAAAAATGGATGAATTAAAAAACTGTTTTGAGCAGTAGAAAAAAGCATCTAGACAGGTGTATTCATCTAATGGAGAGTACTTTGAAGGTGACTGAAGTTTAAACATGTTAAGAACAAATGCACAATATTTTATAAATAAATTCTATTTGGAGGGTCCCTCCTTGTATGTAAGTCATAATGTCATCCTACAGGTCTGACCTGGGTAACTCTCGCCTTGTTTTAAAACATAAAAAATTAAATGTCTATCTTGTCTAAGCCACTGTTGTTTAGGATTCACTGCTATTTTTGGCAAACATAATTCTAACAGATATAGCCATTTCCGAAAATACTGTTCAAAATTTATGACCAAGCTTTGAAAAAAAGTGTTTTCTAACCAAGCAAGGTGGGTACCACTTGCATTTTACATTTTCTATGGTACAAAACCTCCAAGGAAGATACAGGGAAAATTTCCCATAGGTTTCTCCCCGACACACACACATATTCTATCACTAGGTTAAAATAATCAAGATTGGAACTGGAATTATTCCATTTAAATGATTACATCTATCTTTAAAAGTTTTCCCCTGTGGAAGCAATCTTCTTTTTCGGAGGATCCAGATGGGACCCTTTTCTGGCAATTTAAGCCCTACAAGTGATGAGCTCTGCCATAGGGTCTAGAGAATAAATAAAGGTTAAAGGATCATAAAAATGAGACCATATGTCCAAACATATAGCAGGCGCTTTGGCAGAGAGAATATAAGTGTTAAGACAGATCATCTTCTGCTGGCCAGGGAATTATATAAAACACAAAATAGAATAGCTCTTACCATTTCAGTTGGGCAGCTTGAAAGCAGCTCCCCCACACCTGGAAGAATAAATTTGATCAATACCAAAGCGCACTCCTGTCTCTATCCCTACGCTTTACACCTCAGTGTCCATAAAAAGTCCTAGAATTTTGAAAACAAGAAACTAATATTTGTTTACACGCACAGAATTCTAAAATCAGCAAAAAGTAAGAGTACAAAAATTTCTTTCTTTTCGCTCCAGTCAGCCATTTTTCTAAAGCAATCTTCGGTCACTGATGATCACGGTTCAAGAGATTCTATTTCTAGATTGATAGAAGAGTTCCACAGCTCTTCTTTACAGCCCATCATCAGCCAGGGCTATTGCTTCTCACAGCCCTGACAATACCCTGTGTGTGGTATGTGCTAATCTGGCAGATCAGCGGGGCCAAAATGGAACTTAACTAACCAGTTCCTGAATGGAGATGGGTTTACATTCTTTCTAAACCAAACCATCAGCAGTTAAGCTATACGTGAAAAAACAATGTAGATTTAGCAAAGATTTTCAATAAAAGAAACAGGAGTCAGAAATTTACTGAGTTGGGAGTTCAGTTTTTTGGGATGTAGAAGTTCACTTTGGAGTCTTACCTCTCAACACGTAAAGGGCCAGGGAAGAAAATACTTCTGAAAATTGGTGGGTGAGCAAGTGGATATTTCAATAGGGTAATAACATTCCTTAAGGTATAATTCACTCTCAGTGGTAACCTACACAGGATAAAATGAGGGCAAGTTGGCATAATATCAGGAGAATTATCAAGGTGGCCTTGAAGTTTCAGCAACTCGCCTTGCTGTGACTCTAATCTCAAGGGCAACATTTGGATGGCAGATAAAAATGGTCATGAATCAGTGATGTTTCCTATTCAGAATTTTCTTGGAAGATGTAAGACTATACTTTGAAAGGAGATCAGCCTCTTTCTTGAAGACCATCCTCTAAGAAATTCAAATATGCCAAGCAAAACACCCAGCAAATTAAAACTAACCTGATTAAAAGAGGAGAGAAAGAAAATCGTATAGGACGGTGCACCTACTCTAGCCAGCTTCTTCTCAGATCTCTTAATCAGAGAAAAAGCCATATCTACAGAGAGGTGTCTTTTGATCTTGTCAGAAAAGTGAGATGAAATATTTTAGTAGTCAATAAATAGCTTAGAAATTAGCTCTTTTGAAATCGTTGCTAGGATTCTGGCTATTAATTATTTACTGGGCCATTTGGTCCCCAAACACCTTTTAAGGTCCAATATCTCCCAATTCCTCTGAATAGTTAACTGGGGACTTGCCTAACCAGTCCCACACCCACCCTTGGGCCATCTGCTTTGGCTTCGTGACCTATGATTGTCATACTTTATCAAGTTACATAGTCCAGAGACAATTAACTTTTAAAATTATTTTTGTGAAAATAATACATGCAAGGATATAAAATACAAATTAGAATCTCTTTCCCAATCCCTAGTCCATTCTCTAGGGATGATTACTCACAATCAACAAATTCCATCTAGGTCTTCTGGAAAGTTTCAATGTAACGCAATATGTGTGTGCCCTTATACCTTGATTTGTCCACTGTGGATACTATCCATTGACAGTCCTTTAAATATAAAACATCTAGGATATTGACACTATTTCTCTACTTCCCAAAGTTTGTCTATATTGACGTTTAAACTTAAACCTAATAAATTGGACTTGTATTACTTGACTTAGTAAGCTTAGGCAGTATTTACTGACTCCCACTTGGAAAGATGAGGATTTTGGCACCCTTACACTTCCTTCCATTAGCCTTCTCTTTCTCCAATTCAAAAATAACATTATTTTTAAATTGTCAAGATTCATCATATTTATATTCTGTTCTCTAACAATAATTATCTTCCATGCCTTATAAACTGTAAGTCTAAAATTAAAAACTAACATCATTTATAGCATTATGATTATATAAATGTTTCATAAATGTATATGTACACTCAAATATACATAATAAAACTGCAATAATTATACTGAAAAAAGATAAAAGTAATTGATAACATGTGATAGTGCCTTGGAATCCAAGACACAGAACAAAGAAACAGAAGACAAAATCAAGACATGTACACAAGTATTTCTAATACATGTTCAATATACGGGAATATAATATGGTGTAATTTCAATATATGAGGAAAAGAAGCTTGTATTATACATATGGTCTTGAAACCAGGTAACCATTTTAAATTGAAACCCTAAATCATACTTTATAGTGAAATAGAATTCAGGTAGGTTAAAAACTAATGTGAAAAATAAAAAATGTAAAATTATTCTAAAATACAAAAACAAATTTCAGCTATTATGTTGATTGAAAAAAATCAAGTATAAAAATGTATGCAGTGTGCTATTTGTACAAAATTTAAAATTCAAAAATGTCCATTTTTATCAATGTAAAAGTATATAGTATAACTTCATTCACAAGAAAAAAAATGACTTTAGTAAAGTGATTATACACAGGTAGGGGGAAAACTGGAACTGTACAAAGAAGAACTCAGATGCCCTGTGAAGATCTCAAAAAATTTTGGCAGCATGTAAAAGGAGACTTGACAAAACTGAGTAGTGGCCACACAGATGTTCATTATTGTTTTGATACTGCTTTCAAGGTTTGAAATAGTTCAAATAATAAATATGCCATGAAAATATGATTTTAAAATAGCTAGTATAATTAAAATGAGGAAATTACAAAATAAAGATTAATTTGCTGGTGTGTAAATAGTCTCCTGATGGCTATCTGATACCTGAATTTCCACTATGAAACATGCTGTCAGATGGCTTCTTTATGAAATATTCAAGAAAAGCTCTTCCAGACATGACATGAAACTTAAAAAAAAAAAAACCTGTGAAGAGAGTGATAGATTTTGACTTTGTAAAAATTTAAATTTCTATATGACAAAATAGCAAGACAAATAACTAAAAGAAAAAAGAGAATCTCTTTTTAATTGCTTTATTGAAGTATAATATGCTACATGCTATAAAATGCTCCAAATTTTTAAAAATTACATGAACAAGTTAATAATGTTTAAGAGTCACACAACTCATGAAACTTTAAGCCTACTCATATACGCCAGAAGCTGGCAATATTGCCAGGAAACTGGTTTACAGAATCATTGCCAGTGAATGTTTTTCCAGGCTGGAAATTTTGAAATATTTGATGATTATGAAAATTCAACTCACTAAACTTTATTATTGGTGGGTAAATATAGCATTATTAATCATCAACCAGTCTGGTATTAATTAATAAAGGTTTCACAACTCATACAACTTTCACCTGTTTTCTTTCTCCACTTTCCACCTTGCTCTGTACTTTGCTGCAGAAAGTCTACCTTTGTTCTTTTACTTTCCAGTTAAGCATATTAGAATAAACCTGTTAATTAAAGATACTGCTAGACCTTGAGATTATTTACAGTCCTAGTGAGTAGGAATGTTGTGTGTTGGATATGTTAAGGTGTAACCCAGGGAATTAGGTGTTGAAGCAAAAATATATCAGTGTCTCTATACACTCTGACATATATTATCTAGAAATTTCAGAGTTCACGGTGTGCAGCATGAGTTGCTGAGAAATCTGCCATGAACCATTTGCAATAACAAAGATCAAAACTGTGTGGACGAAGTCCCTGGTTTAGAAACCTTTCCTCCTGTCTCTTTTGTTTTGGGAATTATCATGGTGATGGGAGGGTCCAGCTGTTAGAAAACTCGGAAACCTCTCTTAGAAAATCCTTGTGCATGTTCTCTTTCTGAACTAGGTATGGGCCAGAGTATTCATTCCTTGATTCCCATGGAAATTAGGGTGTCATGCAGCTTATATATTCTTCTGAGATCTTGCCTCATAGGGCATACCATAGTTTAAGTCACTCCAGAGCCCAGGATTTTTCAAAAGCCATCACTTCCAGGGGAATGAAGATTTGTCTCATCCGATGCCATAACTGTCTTCCTAAAGATCTCAGTGGCATCCTGAGTTGGAAAGATAGTAATTGCTATTCAAGAGAATTTTGCTTTAAATGTATATAATTTTACTGTGATACCTCAGAATTATTTCTTGATCTATCTTTGGTCTTCTGGTATTGATATCCCAGGAATTATTAAAGCATGTATACTTTGCCCCAAATTGTTTCTGAAACATGAGGAAAAAATATACCACCCACACTCTACCTAGTTCAGGATCCCACAGCTTAGGATGCATGCTTTCTGCACAGTACTAGAGACGTTTTTGTCAACTCAGCTCACACATACCATAAATAAATAAATAAATAAATAAATAAATAACATCAGGGAGAGAGAAAGGTCAAGGAAATCATTTACTTTTTTCTTTCTTCTTTTCTTTGTTGTGTAATCACAACCTCTGCCTCTTTATTAGTAAATTTTCTAGAATTCTGAGGGTAACATATCTACTAGTTTCCTTGTTTTTTCTAAATTTATTGGGGTGACATTGGTTAAATAGGATCGTACAGGTTTCAGGCACACATTTCTATGATGCAAGATCTGTATATTGCACTGTACCCACCACCCAAAGTCAACCCATCTTCCGTCACCATAATTAGGTGCTCTCCACCACCAGCCACCCCGCCAACCCGTTGCATCTGGTAACCACCACACTGTTGTTTGTGTCCATGAGTTTGTTTTATATCCTACACATAAACTATATGATTTCACATATGTGTGAAATCATATAGTTCTTGGCTTTTTCTGATTGGCCTATTTTACTTAGCGTAATATTTTCAAGGTCCACCCATGTTGTCACAAATGGCAGTATTCTGCCTTTTCTTATGGCTGAGTAAGGTTCTATTGCACAAACATATATGTACTACGTCTTTATCCAGTCCTCTATCAAAAGAGACTTTGGTTGTCTCCATGACTTGACCATCATAAATGATGCTACAATAAACATAGAGGTACCTAAATCTTTGTGAATATGTTTTCAAGCTTCTCAGGCAAATACATGTCCAGGAGAGGGATTGCTGGGTCATATGTTAACACTATTCTTAAGGTTTTGAGAAACTGCCAGACTGTTTTCCATAGTGGCTGTACCAATCCACTCCTCCAATCCACCAATCCACTAATCCTCATTTCAACCAGCATTGAATGAGGGTTCCCTTTTCTACCCAACCTCGCCAACACTTTTGATTATTGGTCTTGCTGATAACAGCCATTCCAACAAGTGTGAGATGCTATTGCATTGCAGTTTTGATTTGCACAAAATGCTCCAATTTTAAGTGTACAGTTTGTTCAGTTTTGCCAACTGTAAATCTTACAAACACATTCAAGATTTATTTCCATTACTCCAAAAAGTCCTTATGCCCATTCTCAGTTAATCACTTGGCCATCCTGCCATCAGCCCCCCATCCTGGCCTCAGGTAATTACTAATATGTTTTCTGCTATATTGTAAATCAAATCAATTTTTTCTATATGTACATTTAAATGGATACATATAGTACTTATTCTTTTCAGCTTAACATTTTTGAGATCCCTATTGTATGTACCAGTGGTTCATTTCTTTTTATTATAGATAGTATTTCATTATTATATCATGATTTGTTTATCTGTTTACTTGTTAAATGATTGGATTGTTTGGCATTTTCAGCTATAATAAAGAAATGTTTTAGATTTCTGTAAAAATCTTTGTGTTGACATATATTTTTATTTATTTTAGGTAAGTATGTGGGGAATGGAATGGCTGTTACATTAAAGATATGTTCCGCTTTATTTTTAAAAAGTCCAACTGTCTAACAAAATTATTGTACCACTGGACACTTCTACCGGCACTGTCTGAGAGTTCCAGTTATTACACACACTTACCAGATCTTGGTATTGTCAGTATTTATAATTTGGGGTATGTAGGGATATCTCATTGTGATTTTGTTTTGCATTATCCTGTTAATTAATGATGTCGAGCATATTTTAATGTGCTTATTGACCAATTGAACATCTTTTTAATGAAATGGTTGTTCAATTTTTTCCATTGTTTAATTGTCTGATTTTTTCTTGCTATTGAGTTGCATGTGTATTTTCTTTAACTGGATAGGCCTCCTTCATCAGTGTATATACATGGTGAATATTTTATGCCTGCATGGGGATTATCTTTTCATTTTATAATTATACCAACCTCACACCAGCGTTGATATTCTGGTTCTATAGTAAGTCATGACATTCAAATATGCTCTTTTCAAAATTTGTTGGGCTCTAAAGACCCTGTGGCTTTTTAACATAAATTTTAGAATCATGACATACACATCCTGATTCTAAATACATACCAATACACATATATTTAAAGGACTGCTAAGATTTTTTAAATTTAATTGTTGTTTAAGTACAGTTTTCTGTCTTTTACTCCCAGCCCAGCCCACCTCCCCAGTGCTCCTCACCTCCCTCCCATTCCCACCCCCCCTTAGTGTTTGTCCATGTGTCCTTTATACTAGTTCCTGTGAATCCTTCCCCCTTCCCCTTGAAATTTCCTCCCCTCTCCCCTCTGCTCACTGTCAGGACTGCTAAGATTTTGATTGAGATTGCATTGAATCTATAGATGAATTTGGGCAGATTGGCATTTTAACAAATTGAGTTTTCCAGTCAATTAACAAGATGTATCATTCTACTCAGTGAGACCTTCTTTAATTTATCTCATCAATGGTTTAGACTTTTCAGTATAATGATAAATGCTGTTTTTTGAAATTCAATGTAATTTTTTGCATTGTAAATATTTTTGTAATTTTTCACTTTTTTATTATGCAGCCTTTATTTATTTATTATTTTTGTTGTTGTTTTGGGGGGTGGTTTTTATAAAACCACCCCCCATTTTGCTATGCTATTACAATTGTCCCATTTTTCTTCCTTCATTCCCCTCCACCCTGCACACCCTCTCCCATCCACATTCCCCTGCTTTAGTTCATGTCCATGTGTCATACTTATAAGTTCTTTAGCTTCTATACTTCCCATACTATTCTTGCCCTTCCCCTGTCTATTTTCTACCTACCATCTATGCTACTTATTCTATATACCTTTTCCCCCTCTCTCCTCCTCCCACTCCCCTATTGCTAACCCTCCATGTGATATCCATTTCTGTGGTTCTGTTCCTATTCTAGTTGTTTCCTTAGTTTGGTTTTGTTTTTGTTTTAGTTGTGGTTGTTAATAATTGTGAGTTTGCTGTCATTTTACTGTACATTTTTTTATCTTCCTTTTCTTAGATAAGTCACTTTAACATTTCATATAATAAGGGCTTGGTGATGATCAACTCCTTTAACTTGACCTTATCTGAGAAGCACTTTATCTATCCTTCCATTCTAAATGAAAGCTTTGCTGGATAGAGCAATCTTCGATGTAGGTCCTTGCCTTTCATGACTTGGAATACTTCTTTCCAGCCCCTTCTTGCCTGTAAGGTCTCTTTTGAGAAATCCGCTGACAGTCTGATGGGAACTCCTTTGTAGGTAACTGTCTCCTTATCTCTTGGTGCTTCTAGGATTCTCTCCTTCATTTTAATCTTGGGTAATGTAATAAGGATGTCCCTTTGTGTGTTCCTCCTTGGGTCCAACTTCTTTGGGATTCTCTGAGCTTCCTGGACTTCCTGGAAGTCTATTTCCTTTGCCAGATTGGGGAAGTTCTCCTTTATTATTTGTTCAGATAAGTTTCCCACTTGTTGCTGTACCTCTTCCCCTTCTGGTACCCCTATAATTCAGACGTTGGAACATTTAAAGATATCCTGGAGGTTCCTAAGGCTCTCCTCATTTTTTTTTTTGAATTCTTGTTTTTTCATTCTTTTCTGTTTGGTTGTTTCTTTCTTCCTTCTGGTCCACTCTATTGATTTGAGTCCCAGTTTCCTTCCCATCACTATTGGTTCCTTGTACATTTTCCTTCATTTCTCTTAGTGTAGCCTTCATTTTTTCATCTAATTTGCGATCAAATTCAACCAGGTCTGTGAGCATCCTGATCACCAGTGTTTTGAACTGTGCATCTGATAGACTGGCTTTCTCTTTGCAGCTTAGTTGTATTTTTTATGGAGCTTTAATTGGTTCTTTCTTTTGGGCCATTTTTTTGTCTTGGCAGCCTGTTATATAGTAGGGGCCGGAGCCTAAGGTGTTCAGCAGGGTTGGGCAATCCAGTTGCTGGGTTGTGACAAAGTATGTGGAAGAGGAATCTGAGAGGAAACAATGATGCTTGCTCTGCTCTCTGTCCCTTCTGCCTCTTTCCCCAAGCAAACTGGGCCCTTCTGGTGCTGATTTTCTTGTGGGTGGGCTTGTGTACATTCTAGGACCCTGTGGGTCTCTACAATCCACTATCCTGTGAGGTTGGGAATCTATCTGGGCACCTCAACCCCCACAGGTGTTTTCCATTTGTGTTTTGAGGCTTTATTTCCCCTCGCTGGGACCCTGGGTTGCATGGTCTGTCTCGCTCCACAGTTTCACTTGGTTTATCTGCACATGAATGTGGGACCACCCAGTCCACCAGCTGCCTTGCTTGCAGCACCCCTCCACTATCCACGCCTTGCTGGGTCTGCCCACTGCTACCTTGTGTGCCCAGGGTCTGCCAGCCACCCTGCCATGAGCCCTCTGTCCTGGCTCCCTGACTCCGCCCCTCCTACCTGTCTGAATGAATGTGTCTACTTTAACTCCTTGGTTGTGGGACTTCCATACAGTTCAATTTTCTGTCAGTAATAGTTGTTTTCTGTTTCTGAATTTTTGTTGTCCTTATTTTGGTTGTTCGAGAAGGCACAGTGTATCTACCCATGCCTACATCTTGGCTGGAAGTCCTAAATGATATTTTTATTTCATTTTTAATTGTTAATAGTATATAATTAATTTTTATATATTGTCATAGTGGTTGAAAGTTTCCACCATTCATTACTAGTCTCAGTAGGGCTTTGTAGATTGCTTCGGATGGTATTCAGTATACATGATTATGGGGGAAAGTGAGCCTCCTTGCCTTGTCCCCAATCTTAGGGAGAAGGTGTTCACCATCTCATGCTTAAGTGTGATGTTAGCTATAAATTTTTATAGACTCCCTTTATAAAGGTGAGGAAGTTCTCTAATTCTTGTTGGCTAAGAGTTTTTCATCATTAGTAAATGTTAAGTTTTTTTAAATACTTTTCTTTCATTTTTAAATACTTTTATTTCTTTCATCTTTAAATACTTTTATTTCATCATGGAATAAGCATATCTGTTAAATCCTTTTTCCTTTATTGATTAAAATTATGTAATGAGTTATATTAACTTATTTTATGAATGTGAAAACAATCTTACATTCCTAGGATAAATGCTACTCGTATATTAAGCAGTCAATGATCTGAAACATATTTTAAAATTACAAAAAATAATTTGTATAGATTTTATGTTTGCCTATTTATTTCTTTGCACAGTGTTCTTTGTTCCTTTATATAGATCCAAATTTCAACCCAGTGTGCTCTAACACTTATTCTACAGCAGACACTATAATAAACTTGCTCAGCTCTTGTTTTTCTAAATATAATATTTTTATTGTCATTATTTTTATTGTGGTAAGAAACAAACAATATAAAATATACCATCTTACCCCTTTTTAAGTGTACAGCACAGCAATTTAACTATATGTACATTGCCGTGCAACAGATATAGAACTTTTTCTTGAAAAACTGAAACTCTAAACCCATTTACAACTCACTTTCCCCCTTCCCACCAGACTCTGGCAACAACCATTTAGAAATAGTTGTTGCCAGAGTCAACAACTCTTAGAAACTTTTTGTTTCTTAATAACAGAGACCAAGTGTTCTATTTTCTCTACATTGTGGTCTGTAACGACCACTTTTATTTTTGTTGTTTTTGTAGTGATCATCCTAATGGGTTTGAGGTGAATAGTATCTCACTGTGATTTTAATGTTTAGTAGTGTGTTACAACTTTTTATGAGCTTACTTGTCACCATAAAACTTCTTTAAATAACTGTTCAAGGTCCTTGTCCATCTTTAAATCAGGTTATTTTTTATTGTTGTTCTTGAGTTGTAGGAGTTCTTTATATATTCTGCATATTAATCTCATATCAGTTACAAGGTTCCAAATATTTTTCTCTCATTCCATAGGTTGCCTTTTTACTCTGTTGATTGTTTCTTTTTCTTCACAGAAGATTATGCTTGATGTAGTCCAATTTGTCTAAAGAAGTTCCCCTTTAGCCATAGTTTCACTTTCTGTGGTTTCAGTTACCTGTGGTCAACCATGGTTCAAAATACTTAAAGAAAAATCACAGAAATAAACAGTTCATGAGTTTTAAATTGCATACAATTTCAAGTAGTGTGCCAAAATTGCTCACCATCCAACCCATTCCCATTAGCAAGTGAATCATCCCTCTGTCTAGTCTATCCATGCTCTGTATGCTACCCATCATCAGTAACCTAGTAGGCCTCTTGATTATCA
The DNA here is from genome assembly GCF_021234435.1 of Artibeus jamaicensis. Taxonomy (NCBI): domain Eukaryota; kingdom Metazoa; phylum Chordata; class Mammalia; order Chiroptera; family Phyllostomidae; genus Artibeus; species Artibeus jamaicensis. Next base: position 34,045,155 of record NW_026522030.1, on the reverse strand, counting down.
AATCAACTGCCATGATATCACAGTGCTTGTGTTCAAGTAACCCTTATTTTACTTAATGATGGCTTCAAAGTTCAAGAATAAGGATGTTGGCAATTTGGTTAAGCTACAATGAGGAGCCATAAAGTGCTTATTTAAAGTGAAAAGATATATATATAGGAAAAGGCATAGTGACAGAGGTCCCCAACCTCCAGGCTGTGGAGCAGTACCAGTCCGGGCCTGTTAGAAACTGGACTGCACAGCAGGAGGCGAGCTTGAATGTAATGCACTGGGATCATCAATCCTTCCACCCTGGTCCATGGAAAAATTGTCTTCCACAAAACTGTTCCCTGGTGCCAAAAATGTTGGTGACTGCTGGTGTACAGGGTTTGGTACCATCCATGGTTTCAGGCATCCTCTGGGGACCTTGGAATGTATGCCTTGTGGATAAGGGTGGACTACCGAATTTTTGTTGTGCATGCTTATGGCATCATATCCAAGAAATTATTGCCATATTCAGTGTCATGAAGCTTTACCCCTATGTTTTTCTCTGAGAGTTTTATGGTTTCAGATCCTTCTATTAGGTTTTTAATCCACTTTGAGTTAATTTTTGTATACAGTATCAGGTAAGAGTCCAACTTCATTTCTTTGTTTGTACACATCCTGTTTTCCCAGCACTTTATGTTAAAGAGACTATTCTTTATTCCCCACTATGTAATCTTGGCCCTCCTGTCAAAGACCATCTGACCACCTATGTGAGGGTTCACTACGGGGCACTCTATTCTCTCCTGTTGGTCTATATGTGTCTTTATGCCACTACCACTCTGTTTAATGGAGCTATGTAGTAGGTTTTGATGCAAAAAGTGTGAGAACTCCAGCTTCGTTTTTGTTTGAATATGTAAGGTCCTTTAAGATGTGGTTTGAATTTTAGAATTTTTTTCTATTTCTGTAAAAAGATGCCATTGTATTTTGGACCAGGAAAATTTTCTAAAATGATAGATCAGTCTAAATACTATATTTCACGCAGACTTCCACCAAAATGGAGGCATAGGTAGAGACGCTATGCTTTCTCACACAACCAAGTTTAGAGACAACAAAATATTAGCAACAGAAAACATAGTCAGAACACAGAAAATTGAACTTTTCTGAAGTCTGATAACAACAAATTCTTCAGCCTGGCCGGTAAGAGGAGTGAAGCCAGCAGTTGGCGGAGTGGGATTGCACAGGAAAACTCGGTCAGATGGACTCAGGCGCTAGGATCCCAGATGTGGGGTTGCAATGGGCGGACCCAGTGCGCGACCCAGTGAGCAACCAGCACACCCAGCAAGGGCCTAGGGCAGCAGGTTGACTGTGGTGGCCCATTCCTGTGCAGATAGACTGGCGAGGGAGTGGGCAGTGAGAGGGGACCAAGCAGGCCCCAGCAGCAGGAGGCAGCAGAGACTGCTGCCATTTCCCTGCTCTAACCCCGCCCCCACATACAGCATCACAACCCAGCGACCCCGCCCTGGTGGCCCCACCCCACCCCTAAGGCTCCGCGCAAACAGACCAAAAATGGCTCAAGAAGATCTCAAAAACAAAAGCAAACTAAAAGGACAGCTAGATCAGGAGTGGAAACATAGAAATGAAGATCTCAAGGAGGGTTAGCAACAGGGGAGTGGCAGGAGGAGAAGGGGGGAGAAGGTACAGAAAATAAGTAGCATAGATGGTAGGTAGAAAATAGATGGGGGGCCAAGGATAGTATGGGAAATATAGAATCTAAAGAACTTGAGACACATGGTCATAAACTAAAGGGGGGGGTAATGGTGGGGATGGGGGGGTAGGGCGGAGGGGAATGAAGGGGGGAATAGAACAACTGTAACAGCATAATCAATAAAAAATAAATTTAAAAAAAAAGAAGATCTCAAAGCCCCAGAGCCCATAACTCTAAGCGACGAAGAAATAGCAAAACTTTCAGATGCACAGTTCAAAACACTGGTGATCAGGATGCTCACAGAAATGGTTGATTTTTGTCACAAATTAGAGGAACATGAAGGCTAAACTAATTGAAATTAAGGGAATTGCACAGGAAACCAATAGTGATGAAAAGGAAACTGGGACTCAAATCAAGGGAGTGAACCAGAAGGAGGAAAAAAAATTACCAAACAGGAAAAGTATTAAGAAACAAGAATTCAAAAAAATGAGGAGAGGCTTAGGAACCTCCAGGACATCTTTAAATGCTCCAACATCTGAATTATAGGGGTACCAGAAGGGGAAAGGAACAGCCATCAGTGGAAAGCTTATTTGAACAAATAATAAAGGAGAACTTCCCCAATCTGGCAAAGGAAATAGACTTCCAGGAAATCCAGGAAGCTCAGAGAATCCCAAAGAACTTGGACCCAAGAAGGAACACACCAAGGCGCATCATAATTACATTAGCCAAGATTAAAATGAAGGAGAGAATCCTAGAAGCACCAAGAGATAAGGGGACAGTCACCTACAAAGGAGTTCCCATCAGACTGTCAGCGGATTTCTCAAAAGAGACCTTACAGGCAAGAAGGGGCTGGAAAGAATATTCCAAGTCATGAAATCCAAAGACCTACAACCAAGATTACTCTATCCAGCAAAACTTTCATTTAGAATGGAAGGACAGATAAAGTGTTTCTCAGATAAGATCAAATTCAAGGAGTTCATCATCACCAAGCCCTTATTATATGAAATGTTAAAGGGACTTATCTAAGAAAAAGAAGTTAAAGAAACATGAACAGTGAAAGGACAACAAACTCACAGTTGTTAACAACCACACCTAAAACAAAAGCAAACTAAGAGGACAGCTAGATCAGGAGCAGAAACATAGAAATGAAGATCACATGGAGTGTTAGCAATAGGGGATTGGGAGAAGGAGAAGGGGGGAGAAGGTACAGAAAATAAGTAGCATAGATGGTAGGTAGAAAATAGACAGGGGGAGGGCAAGAATAGTATGGGAAATATCGAATCTAAAGAACTTGAGACTCGTGGTCATAAACTAAAGGGGGGAATAGTGGGGGTAGGGGTACAGGGTGGAGGGGAATGATGGGGGTAAATAGAACAACTATAATGGCATAATCAATAAAATAAAAAATTTAAAAATACTATATTTCAAGTTCCAGATCAATTATAGTCAAAGTGTGAATTTGCATTTAGAAGCAACACTATACGGATTTAAGATGACTATAAAAGATTACTCTAAAATGAATACTAGGTTGTTGCTATTTCTTTTTCTTTCATGTCTCATAACAGTTCCAATGTTATTCAGAATCTGAATTAGGTGAACTATACAAAAAATAATTCTCTTCCTATCAAATCGGTATTCAGTCACTTATTATGCACACTGATCCCATCTTGTCCTTGTAGGACACTAAAAATTGAAAATCACCAGCAGCCCCTTATATTTATAGGAAAGAGCCTTAAGTAGATCAATCACAGTTCTAAAGGTTTAGAACAAAATCAGACTGTAAGTTAAGAAGCTTAATCAGTTTCTTTACTCATACTGCCTAATATCCTATTAAACCTGATGATGTCCCATTGCAATTAAGAAGTACTCCACAAGGCAGTGAACCATCTGGTTTCTTTTGAACCACTGGTTTCAAAAGAAAGAGCTTTTGTTCTATATAGCTATTCAATGTGCCAGAGAAGGCTTTATAAGTGCCACAATATATGGGACCAAGATATTCCCATAAACAACAGTCATGAAGTAAGGAGAGTCCATCACACAGAACAAACTTATTTTCTGCAACTTCTTAGAAATTTCCAAGTTTCTGATTCTAAGATTCAGTTGTATCTTTGTACAGATAATTATGATCCCATTTCCTAAAGAGTTTGGGGAGTGGGAGAAGTTTCCAAAAGATGAGAGGAATGTAAGATCAGATTAAAAACAACACATACAAATAGGAAAAGTGAGAACTACAGGTATGCCAAGAGTAGCATAAGCAGATAGATCAAGACAGGAAGAAAATCTTAAGACAGCAACTATGTTGAAAGAAGAAGATATTAGAGATAATAGAATTAATTACTCAGCTCCTCTTTTGATTCTGCCTTCTCCATTGAGAAGTATTACCTTCAAATTGAAAAGTAGAGAACATACTTTTATTGTCTAATCAATGCTGTTGCTGATATAGACTTATGTTGGAAAAAATATAGAAAACTTATTTTTATAAATGCATCACTGACCTGAAAGAAAAAAAAAAAGAGCTACACAGAGGTCAAAACCTAAGAGCAGAGAGAAACCCAGAGAGATGAGCAAATCCCAGAGAAGCCCACTTGCCAGCTGAAATGAGGGCATTTGCTGAACTCCAATGAACTTTTTCCCAATTCTCAAGGCATGGGGGTAAAGTAGATAAAGGAAGGGCACCAAGGTGGGAAGTCAAATAGGAGACATACACACACACTTAAATTTGAATTCCCCAAAGTACAAAGCCCTCAGCAAAATTGTAAACAAACACTATGACCACTGGCACTCCATTCAATGGGGACCACAAGGAAAATTACCTCTCTTTGCCCTGGGTAGAAGCAAAAACACCATGAGTGAGAGCCTGTGGTAAAAAACAATCACATCTCCAAGAGAGAAGCAAGGGGGAGTTAGTTGATATAGCAGTTTTTATGGAGGGAAAGTGATGGAATTGGGCAAGAGCCCCTAACGGACCACATGGCTACTGTAGATGCTCTAATTAGTAAACTGTGTGCAAGTACATCGATATTTTGACATCATCTTCTCCATAAATGACACATATTTTTAAATGTTCTTTTTCGATCTACTCAGTATTCAATTTTAAAATTTCCTAAAAATGGAAATTTTCTTAACTTCTTTCAGTTCTGAGACTCTTTAGTTCTATCAGCTCCTGTCTCTTCTGTTATACATGAAATATACTTTAAAGTAAACCTAGATGTCCCAGGTTGTGTCCCTAGGAAGGCTGCTGGGACAGAGAGAGATCTAGGAACCTCATCACATAGGGAATTGATTCTTTACAGTCTTGAAAAGACTCAAGTCTGGGGAGGATGCTGGCTGAGTCTTACCTGCTTTTGGATTGTTTGTTTGTTTGTTTGTTTGTTTGTTTGTTTTATTTCATTTAGCTGAAGGAATGTTTTGGTAGAAGAGGTATTCAATTTTTTTCTGGTACTGCAAAAACTACCTAGAGGCAGATTTTGGCTTTTCCCTACTGACACTGTTGAAAAGCTTATGTACAATAACTAGAGATACACAAGCAAGAATGATGATTTTTCTGCCAGGAATATTGTAAAGGACTCCTAGATGGAATTTGACTAGTTGACCTCCAAGTTTCCTTCAGGTTCTTTGATGTTCTCTACAATTAGATAACATAAAATAACCTAAAACACTAGGCCAGGAGATACAGTTCAGAAGTTAGCCAGGACTATCAGTGGAAAGGTATTCTTACTCCGGTGCTTTGTGTTAAGGCACAACAGACTGAGAACCAGGTGAAAGGCTTGGTTCATAGAACAGCAATGAAATTCCCCAACTATATGACATGTAAGTCATCTTCTCTCACATCCATGGCCCAAGAAACATTCAAAAATGAGGGAGAACCTTTCACCTGTAAAGCATGGTGATTGCCTGCCCTGATACCCTTCTTCTCCCCACAGATATTTTGGTCAGGAAGTTGGTACCTACCTTCCTACAATAAAACAAAACAGCTGAACTTAAGAAAAAAACAAAGATGATTCCCTCAAATTGACAAATCTGAGTTGAAATAAAGTCATTCCAGAGCACTACTCTTCCAGCGCAGACGCCAAACAAATCAGATCACCTTCACCTCACTTGACTGATCTGTTGTTCTTCCCTCTGCTATACATTTTCTTTACCTTGTCTGAGCAAACTACATTTAAAACCAAAAGGTGAAATATTATTTTGGCATTCAGTTTGTATGATATTTTTGAAACGGGCTTCTTGAGAAAAGCTCATGCTGTTCCAATGGCCTGCAGTCATTTTGATGCGAGCAGTTCATGATTAAGAGGTCAGTTCTCACCCACAGCGGCAGATGTTGTTGGTGTTATCTGGGTAGACTGCTCACTGTCAGCAAACAAAGTTCCCATTAAGAAAAAAATTTTAAGCATGTCTTTCCTAGAGGATTATGCTCATTTAAAATTTTCCCCTGGCTTTTTTCCATGAGATTTGGGGTTGGTACAAAGATGTGCCATGGAAATTTTTCTCCTCCCAGCAGATGCCATCGTTAAGTTGGATAAGAATTTCAAGATCCGAGGAGAGATTGGATCATGGCACACAATCGAGTCTTGTTACTTGACTCTGTAAGCAATCAGCCTTCTTTATTATTTAACCATCACGAGGAGCTCTTTCCTTTCATGTAAGTGAAGATGAACCTTAGAATAAAACATTGCACCTCTAATAAGACTGAAAATGTAGCACTTTTATCCTTTGCAAAATGTAACTGAAATGAAACTTAACAGAACCTCTTCAGTCTAAGCAGCAGGAACAGGAAAATTAAAATACTGTGGTTTTGCAACACATGGACCTTAATGAATGTGTGTACCGCATGCTTGATTACTTACTAGTTCTGTCCCCTGATTATGCTCTCTGACCTCTTCTGAAAATAAATGCTTCCCTCTGCTCCTTCAGTTTTCCAGATGACATGAATGCCAAGAGAGCTCCAAAAATTAAAAGCAATTAATGTGATGTGAGGGAAAATAGAAAAGTCTCATTAAGCATCACATGTTTAGAAAAACCCTTTTTCCTCTCTTTCTCTCTTTCTCTTTCTCTCCCTCTCTCCTCTCTTTCCAAAACACAAAGCCAAATTGTTAGGCCTAGAAGTTCGTGGTCTGTCTGTGAAGTCCCCTTGGCAGTGTCTACTTCTACCTTGTGTGGATCCCATGACACCAGCAAAGTCATGGTAATTGTGCGTTTAGGAAACAAGAGACAGCAGCAAACTAGCTTAGGTTCAGATAAAATTACAAAGGACGTTTGTAAAGTTATTTTAAAATATGAAAGTAGAGAAGGATAGATTATGTAGTGAGTACTTTTGTGACAATTTTATCTCATGCCCACCCCTCTTCACCCTGAAGAGATACCTTGAAGAAAATGAATTAATGTTTTACAGGAAAATGAGAGAATTCTGTTCTTTGTCAAGCTTGGTGCAAAATTAAAATTTTGAAATCGTCTGAGTCAGCATTTGATTTATACAAAAAACTGGGGTGCACTGAAATTAAGTCATTTTCTTGAATCACACAATTGACAGAATTAGTACTCTAAAGCAAATACCTTAAATTAAATTAAACTTAAATTATTTAGCAAATGGATATGCCCTTAATAATCAAAACACATTTGTTGGAAATTACTTATCATGGCATTGGCCCACACAAATTAAGCTGAAAAGTGTCTTCCCAACCGAATTTCTCATCTAGAACAGAAAATACTCTAATAAGGACTTTGGTTACCCATTTAAAGCTGGGTTTTTAAAATAAAAATTAAAAAATAAAATACCTATCATTTAATTTTGGTGGATGATATCTTTTTAATATGACTAAGTTCACCACATATTCTGCAATTCTGAAAACTTATGTTACTACACTGAAGATTTCCATCATACATTTTGGGACAAATGAATACATTGTTTTAAAAAGTCCTTATAAAAAATCTTAATCAGATAAGAGAAATTTACTCTTAAGCATTTATATTATCCAACTATTCCACTCTCTCCACTGAAGTCATAAATAATATTTTTCAATATCTTTGCATAGGGTAAAAATTAGGATGTTGATTTCTTATTTAAAATTTTTCACTAATAAGAGCTCAAGGCTGATAGTGAAGAGTCTTCAGTCTGATATTAATTGGCAATGTGACTTTACACAAATTATTTAATGGCTCTGTGCCTTGATTTCCTCATCTATAAAATGAACCATAGTAATACCTGCTTATCTATGAGAATCAAAGACATCATCAATGTGAAATAGCTTTGCAGAATTAATAGCACTTTTTGATTGTAAAATGGTGATGATGCTGATGATTACTGTGGTGTGGGTATGTGAGTTCTGTGATCAGATACTCAGCAAGAGCTATTAGATCTCTGAGCTACGCCATTTCTCTAGTGAGGTAACAGAGTAACCTGCCCTTTTCGTGACTTGTCTCACAACTAGGATTTCTGTGTTGCTTCTTGGTTGTCAAGGACAAGAATGTTGCTTAACTATTTTTGTTATGACTGATACTGAGTTATAGTTCCTTACCTCTATTCCTACCCCCCAAAAATGCACAAACCTGTCACCTCCCGAAGCCTGCATAAAACCTGGGAATGACAGCCTACATTTCCATGGATACAGTCAGACATATTATACTAAGCCATTTACATTTCTTTCTTGGCCAGTCACATGGGATTGACTAGGATGTGTGTTGACCTCCTTCTCTTCCTCACCTCCTCCACAAAGGGTGCTGAGGTAAGAGATGACTTAAAGACAGGATTTTGTTCCACAGGACTCTCAAATGTGCTTTGTGAAGAAGCTGAGTCACCTATTTATATTTGCTAAAGTGACTAACATTACAAACAAAAGCATCAGCCTCTTAGAAGTTAGCAATGTTTGCAGGAATAAAAGCTACGACAGCCAGGGACTATCACTAATGTGAAACACCTCAGGAGCAAATAGAATTTTAGATCATTAATGTCCCAGATTAAAGGAAAGAGAAAATGTGTTAAGACTTGACCCTGAAAACATATATTTTTCCATTTACTTTGCCCTTAATTTTATACTCATATAAGGCAATAACTTTTCATTTAAATCCTTAATATCATCATTAAGCATAAAAAAGAAAACCCTTGAGGGTCAAATGGTGGTAGCACAAAGATATGGGCTTTTTCCTTCAAATCACTGATGAGTTTATAGCTGAACTTGGCTAAACAATGAGCCTCTTTTCCTTTCACAAGGGAGTTCTCTACTTGGAAAGTCAAAAGTGTTTTGAGGAGGTGGTCCTTTCTCCAACCAGCCAGGATCACAAGCACCCACAGAGCGTGAGCTGGGAGTGTTGTCCAGCCTGGTGGTTTCATTTCCACTTTGCTCTGTAAATGTTCATTATGGTGGAAGGTAAAAATGCTTTTCTCAGAGTTCCACCTCTTTGCTCAAGGCTTTGAAACTGAGAGGCCATATTTGTATAGATCTTGGACTGACACATTATAGAAGGCTTACCAGCTCTGTCTAGAGCTCTCCTTGCTCCTGCAGGCAATTTCTGAAGTTATCTAAGATCTTTAGGTCCCTGAGCAATTTGTAATTGCTGTCACAATAACTTGCCTATGTGGGTTATAGTAATAATATCTTGGAAGCAAGGCAACTTTCTCAGTTTATTACTTTGCTCCTACACACTGACAAAATATCTTTATCATATATTTTCTCCAAAATACATTGAGTATGGCTTAAGTTTACACTAACCTTCTAAATACATTTAACTGAAGGGAATTATCTTTCCTTTAAAGTGAGTTCCTCACTTTCATTATTATTTTTAAATTCTATATTGAATGTTTCTAAATTTTACTCCCTGTTCAGAGTTGCCAGCCTCTCCAGGGGAAAAAAATTAATTCTCATCTCCTCAGCTTACCTGCTTGTCTTAATTACTTCCTACTACCAAAAATTCCTGGATTAAAAACTCATCGACAGTTGATCACAAAAATAAACCCTACATAGCCGAAGCCTTTAAATTATTTTTCTTCACTAGCACAATAAATTTTCAATATTAGTCACACTGCAGAGACTACTATAAATATGTATGTAGTGACTTTCCTTATAAATGGAGGGTTTTGCTATATTGGTTCTGAATTTCTTACAGATAATTAACTGTATCATTGTCTCATTAAGTAAATGTACTGCATCGACTGATATTATTCACTCCAGGAGTTAAAATGCTTTATGGATATGAACTTAACCATATAAGAAGAATACACATTACTGATTAAATTAAAAGTTTGGCCAAGGAGAAAAAAAATTTTAAATATGCAAAAAGTGAAGGACTGGAGTATGCTATTATAGTTTTTGTGGTTTAAAAATATTTCAAAAAATTGTTTCAGATGACTAAACATTTTATATTAGTTAGTAAAATAGCCCAAACTGTGGGCAGAGAATTAGGTAGGCAATAAGATTTCTTTGAAGGTTATTCTGTATGTAGGGAAAGGCTAAAGTCCATTAATTGTTGCTCATGACAACTTTTGTGTGTCTACCTAATTTAAGATAAATTACTTTCCTGGGCTGCTATTTAAGATATTATTTACACTCAGTGAAATGAATTTTGACTAAATGGAGTATAATTACCATAATCACACTGACTACAATAGTAAACCTTTCATTTTGCTTATTTGCAGGAGAACGCAGTGATTGGTCTGTGTGACTATGTTCGTGTGCTTCCTCAGCACACGGACTGTGAAAGACATCAGTATCACTGATCCACAGATCTGCACGGGCCCCGTGGAATTTGTTATAATTCTATCAGTGGAGACACTTGAAATTCATATTTCATTATAGGAAGTGTTTCTCCTTTTTGGTTTTAATATATTCATGTTTTCAATCCTTTCCCATTCTGTAGCGCACACACACAAATGACAATGTTGCCAGCAAAGGGTTCTTCCTTTGCCCTTGCTCCTATGCAAATTCAGTCTTTGGATAATGCTTCAAACACTCCCGCCATCCTTGCTTATCTGATGAATTCTTGGGCATCCTTTCCCCACCCTTGTCTTTGACAACTGTTTATATCCTTTTGAATTAGATATATTTTTAACAGCATATAATTTAACTTTGAAAAATTTGGTATAATCTCATTGATTATTTAATTGGAACATTCATCCAATTATATTTTGTTGTATTTTTAACTCACTCATATCTAATAGGTAGTCATTTGACCTTCTGGGCAATGCAAACACTTTTGACCCAATTAGTCATTTTTCAGAGTGAAATGTGATTGTTTTTGTTTACTTTCTCTGCATAAATACATAATAAATAATATTAATTACCATATTTTCAGATTATAGATGCACCCCTTCAAATATGGAAGGAAAATGGTGTTCTGTCTTATAGTCCAATGTAGTTTTACATTTACATTGGTGAAATATTATGTTATATATGTTATTAAATATTTTACCACATTTATTGCTTTAAAATTTTTTTCTTATTTTCCTCTAAAACCTAGGTGCATCTTATGGTCCAAAAAATATGATGTATGTCAATTATAAAATATTAATTATGTGTTAATTATATAAGATATAACTATATACAGATTATATAATATATAATTATGTTTGTAATATAGTGATAGTATATATTATCAAATATGATGTAGAAGTTATAATTTTATTATTTATGCAGGCATTACTCATTTATTTTTTTAAATTCTATTTATTTTTAGATACAAGGGAAGGAAGGGAGAAAGAGGAGAGAAACACTGATGTGCAAGAGATACATTGATCAGTTGCCTCTCCCACGCCCCCAGTTGAGCACCTGGCCCACAACCCAGGCAAGTGCCCTGACTGGCAACCTCTGGGTTTGCAAGCCAGCACTCAATCCACTGAGCCAGGGCTACTCATTTAGATTAACCCAGGAATGTACAATTTTCCTTGTTCTTCATTTCTACCTATATCTGTTCACTTCCTTCTGGGATAAATTTTCTTCTGTTGAAAAGACGCTCTAGTATTTGCTTCACTATGAGACTGCAGGTGAGAAATCTATTTCAGTCTACTGAAACAAATAAAATATTTTAAATGTCTCTATTTCAGTTTTACTGTTGAAAACAGTATTGCTAAATATAGAATTCGGTATTGGAAATTATTTCTTTCAGTATTATAAAAGCATCATTCAATATTCATCTGGCTTCTGTTCTTTCTGTGAAGTCAGCTGTCATGTAAGAATTGTCTCTTTGAAAATTCATAATCTTTCTCTGGTTGCTTTCAATTTTTTTTTCATTTTTTTATTTCCAGCAGTTTTATTACATAAGCCTGATTGTGAATATTTCCCCAAACTCAGATTTATATAGTTTCTTGCATCTATGCCTTGATATCTGTTACTAGTTTTACAAATTCTTGGCCATTGCTTCTTCAAAAAAAATTGCATCTGGTGCATTTTTTTCCTATCTTCTCCTTAGACTCTAAATAATGTTCATAATACCTTCCTCTATTTCACCTTATACTTTGGGGTCACATTGCTTTCATATATACTCTTTCTTCTAACCTATTTTTTAAATCACCAATTCTTCTTTTCGGCTATGTCTAATTTGTTATTAAATTTATCCATAGAATCCCAAATTTGGGTAATTAAAACTTTATATTCAAGAAATTTCATTTGACTTTCTGCTATATTTTCAAATCCGTACCTCCTTTAACTTAGTACACATTGTTACTTTAAAGTCTGTGTCTAATAACTCTGTAAGCTATTCCATCTGTTGTGTATTATTGTTTAGGTGTGTGCTGTTTTGTCTTCCCAGAAGCCTAATTATTTTTATTTTGAACTGACTATTTTATTTACAAATTGTTCATAGAAATTATTTGAGAACTAGGATGATGTTATCTTTCTCCAGAGAAAATTGTCTTTGCACCTGCCAAGTACTAATTAATGGGCATGAGCACTCTGAGATCATCTTCATCCAAGTTCAGAAGCAGCATATTGTTTTGCCTTTACTCCTAGGGTGCAGCCCATTGAGCCTCTTATCCTAAGATGAGGAGTTTTTCTGCCTCTTGGCCCAGAACCTGAGGATTGCAAAAGTGATGCTCAATCCTTCATCCCTCAGTCATGTCTTCTGGAATTGACAATTACCCCAGGGGGAAAGGAAACCCAAAATGTCGTGACCACTTACCTGGACCATTATCTTCCCCTGAATCCTACTTGATAATTCTTCATTGTTTAAAACTTTTGTTCAAAGTATTTTATTAATGAATTTTTTAATTATATTTATTAGGGCAACATTGGTTAATAATAGGTTTCAGGTGTCCACTTCTGTGATACACCATCTTTCGCTCATATGGGATATAAAACTGAAAGCTGCAAATGAACAAACAAACAAATGATAAGAGACACCAACAACAGTATGGTGGTTACCAGAGGGAAAAGGGGTTGGGGAGAGTAAAGGGTAATGAGGGTAAAATACAGATTTGGGCAGAGGTAAGGTCTGCTTGAATGTGGTTGGTAAGCTAATAATATGGGCATAATAATTTATAGTTTTAATTTGAACATTTCACCTAAAATGTCATACAGTGTGCATGAGAGTGATGTTGTTATGTTACAGAATCACATGCTTATGATTTTATAATAAAAGATTTTGTAATAAAAAGGGGTGTTATTTGTGCTGGACCCTGTATAGGGTGATGGAAGAAGATTAGACTTTGGGTTGTAGGTACACAATGCAATATTTAAGGAATTTTGAAAATATTTTTCAACAGCTTTTCCAGTTATTCTTAAGCAAAAGTTTAGTTCAAATTCCTAGTTCATCATTAGATACAAGTCCCAGTTCTGACTGTTTCCAAAGGTCCAGTTCAAATTTAACTTCTTCTGCAAAGCACTTTCTGTCACACTGCTACCAGACAGAATTAAATCTTATTTCATCTTTTTAAACTAGAGTTTAGGGAACTTCTATCTGGCATTATGGTTATATATGTCTCTTTAAGGGAAAGAATGATATAATTTGTGATACCCTTGTCAGGAGATTAAAAACATATGTGTTTAGACAGTGTACTTTATTTTTTTATTATTGCAACATTCTTGCACCCACTTTGTTCTCTTAGCACCCTCTAACACACACACCCTGAGAATTCAAATAAAATTACTTAAAATGGAAACTGATTGGGAAAAACGTTATTTTCATTTTTAATAAGTTTTCCAATTCACTTTCACTATATACAAAGCATCGTGTGGTATTCTAAATTGGATAGATATAATTATCCCATTCTAATTTTGCTTCAAGATTCTCACTCCTCTGCTAGATTATTGGATGTACAGCTTTCATCAACAAAGTGAAAACTCATTCAGTAAATCCTGGGGCATATAAAGGTAAATCTTTCTTTCAAGATAAGGAAAAAAGACAGCTTAACTTTAGACATATGAGATAAACTTATAAGACAGAAAAACTTGAAATAACTCTGTAAAGTACAATTGGGGAAATAAAGAGATCCTGATCTTGTCCCCAGGCCTTCAAATTACCCGGGCCCTAGTCCATCATTTATATATTTTTCTTTCTTTCTATTGTAAGTCTGAGATATTGTGCATTTTTAACTTGAATGCTTTCCAATTCGCTCTAATGTGGGGTTCTATTCTTCAATTATTTTCAGGATGTGCTTTCATAAATGTTCTTTAGTTATGTATGTTAATGCTTATCATAAATTTGAACAAAAATAAATCTTGTATGGGTAGAAACAGTTTAGAATCTTCATTTGGATGGTCTAGGGTAGGTACCAAAAGATCTTTAGAAGGCTATTGGGCAAATAATGCTCAAGACCAGGCAGTTCTAACGACAGAACACCACTGCTTTGGGGACAACATGACTCATGGTATGGCCAAAAGAGAGTGAATATTGAACTCAGGTCTATGTCTCCGATACTCTGAATTGATCAATAACTTGATAAACTTTAGTTCTCCATAAGCACTGCTATTGTGGCTTTCTATGTTCCTTCCTTGTTGTTGTCTTTTTAATGTTTTATTCTTTGTTCTATTACAGTTGTCCCATTTTTCCTCCTTCAGCCCCATCTACACAGCTTACCTCCCACTTCCATAGTCAATCCCCACAACATTGTCCATGTCCATGGGTCCTTCATGTATGTTCTTTGACTAATCCTTTCACTTTCTTTCAATCAGTCCCCACCTTCCACCTCTTCTCTTACAGCTCTCAGTCTATTCCACAATTCCATGCCTCTGGTTCTGTTTAGCTCATTAGTTTACAGGCATACCTTGGTATTTGTCAGCATCAGAACTTGTTAAACCCTGTACTCATTGCATTTTGTTGAGAAAAACATGTTTCAGTACTTGGCACTTGCTCAGGACTTGTCACATTTGTTAGAACTTCTATGAGTCATGATGCCACCTGGCAAGAGAAAATGCTTCATCACTTGTCACATTCAGTATTTCTCAGTTTTGGCACTTGTCATGAGTTCCAGAACAAATTAATGATGAGTTTGGAGGTACTACTGTATTCTGTTCATTACATTCCTCCTATAAGTGAGATCATATATTTGCCTTTCACCGATTGACTTATTTCACTAAAGCACAATCATTTCTAGTTCTACCCATGCCACTGCAAAAGGCAGAAATTCCTTCTTTTTCCTGCTGTGTAGTATTCCATTGTGTAAACATACTGTTTTTTTACCCTCTCATCTAGTAATGAGCACTTAGGCTGTTTCCAAATCTTGGCTATTACAAATAGTGCTGCTGTGAACTTGGGGTGCATAAATTCTTTTGAATTGTTGTTTCATAATGCTTAGGGTATATCCCCAGCTGTGGAATCAATGGATCAAAAGGCCATTCCATTTTTAATTTTTTGAGGAAACTCCATAATGCTTTCTGCAGTGGTTGCACCAGTCTGCAATCCCACCTACAATGTAGTAAGGTTCCCTTTCTCCACATCCTTGTAATACTTATTGTTTGTGGATTTATAAATGATAGCTATTCTGAGAGATGTGAGGTGATACGTCATTGTGGTTTTAACTTGCATCTCTCTGATGGCTACTGATGTTGAATGTCTTTTCATATGTCTATGTGTGCTCTGTATATCTTCCTTGGAGAAGTATCTATTCAAGTCCTTTGTCCATTTTTTAATTGAATTGTTTGTCTTCCTGGGGTTAAGTTAAATGAATTTTTTTAATATATTTTGGTGACTAAACCCTTGTCTGATATGTCATTAGGAAATATGTTCTCCCATAGTCAGTTCCCTTTTCATTTTGATGATGGTTTCTTTAGCTGTGCAGAGCTTTATAATTTGATGTAGTCCCATTTGCTTGCTTTTTCCTTTATTTCTTTGCCTTAGGAGATGTATGAAATTGGGATGTGGGATGTCTGAAATTTTCCTGCCTATGTTTTCCTCTAGGAGTTTTATGGTATCATTACTTATATTTAAGTCTTTTATCCATTTTGAGTTTATTCTGTTATATGATGTGAGTTAGGGTCTAGTATTATTTTTTGTCATGTACCATTTCAATTCTTCCAACAACATTTATTGAACCAACTATCTTTACTCTATTGTGTGCTCGTGATCCCTTTGTCAAATATTAATTGACCATAAAGGCATGGCTTCACATCTGGGCTCCCTGTTCTGTTCCATTGATGTATGTGTCTATTTTATGCCAGTATCAGGCTGTTTTGATTACAATGGCCTTGTAGTATAATTTTGTATCAGGTATTGCGATCCCTTCAACCTTGTTCTTCTTTCTCAAGATTTGTAAGGGTATTCAGGGTCTTTTGGGTTCCATATAAATTTTTAGAGTATTTGTTGTAGATCTGTGAAATATGCCATTGATATTTTAATAGAAATTGTGTTGAAAGAGATTGCTTCTGGGTAATATGGGCATTTTAATGATGTTAATTCTTCCAGTCCATGAAGAGGATATATACTTCCATTCATTTGTATCTTCTTCCATTCATTTGTATCTTCTTCATTCGTATCTTTCTTTCTTCAGTGTTCTATAGTTTTCTGACTACAGGTCTTTTACCTCCTTGGTTAAATTTACTCCTAGATACTTTTTGTTGCTGTTGTTGCTATAGTAAATGGAGTGTGATCTTTTTCTTAGTTTCTTTTTCTGATAATACATTGTTAGTGTACAAAGATGCTGTCAATTTCTTAACATTGACTTTTCAGCCCACTACGTTACCAAATTCACTTATTAGGTTGAGTAGTTTTTTGATGGGGCTTATAGGATTTTCTATGTACACTGTCATGTTATTTATGAATAATGACAGTTTTACTTCTTCCTTTCCAATTTGGATGTCTTTTATTTCTTCTTGTCTGATTGCTGTGGCTTGGACTTCCACTATTATACTGAATAAGAGTGGTAAAAGCAGACACCTCTGTCTTGATCCTAATCTCAAGGAAAACATTTTTAGTTTTTGCCCATTGAGTATGATGCTGGCAGTAGGTTTTTCTTATATTGCCTTTATTATGTCGAGTTATTCTCCCTCTATTCTCACTTTCTTGAAGGTTTTTATCATAAATGAGTGCTAGATTTTATCAAATGCTTTTTCTGAATCCATTGATATGATCATGTGACTTTTGTCTTTCATTTTGTTTATGTGGTATATCCATTTATTGATTTGTGAATATTGTATCATCCTTGCATCCCTGGGATGAATCCTATTTGATCATGGTATACGATCTTTTAGATGTATTGCTGGGTCCAATTTGCTATTTTGTTGAGGATTTTAGCAATTATGTTCATTAAAGATAATGGCCTGTAATTTTCTTTCTTCGTTGTGTCTTTACCTGGTTTGGGGATTAGGATAATACTGGCCTCATAAAAAGAGTTTGGGAGTTTTCCCTCTTCTTGAAATTTTTTGGAAGTTTGAGAAGAATAGGTGTTAGTTCTTCTTTGAATGTAGTAAAATTCACCTGTAAAGCCATCTGGTCCAGTCTTTCATGTGCTGGGAGTTTTTTGATACTGCTGAATTTTGCTAGTTGTTATCATTCTGTTTAGGTTTTCTGCTTCTTCCTGATTCTGTTTTAGAAGATGGTGGGTTTCTAGAAATGTATCCATTTTGGCCAGGTTGTCAAGTTTCTTGATCTATAGTTATTTGTAGTAATTTTTTACAATCCTTTGTATTTCTGTGGTACCAGTTGTTCCTTCTTCTCTTTCATTCTGATTTTACTTATTTATTCAGGACCTCTTCTTTCGTGATGAGTCTGGTCAGTTAAGGGTTTTTCAATTTTGTTTATTTTTTCAAAGAACCAGCTCCTGGATTCATTCATCCCTTGAATTGTTTTTTAAGTCTCTAAGTCATTTAATTCTTCTCTGATGTTGTTTATTTCCTTCCTCCTGCTTACCCTGGACTTTGTTTAGCATTGTTCCTCTAGCTCTTTCAGATGTATAGTTAAGATGTTTATTTGAGATTTTTCTATCTCCTTTAGGTAAGTCTGTATTGTAATGAACTTACTTCTCAGGACTGTGTTCACTGTGCCCCATAGGTTTTTGGTTGTAATGTGTTCATTTTCATGTTTCCAGATACTTTTTGGTTTCTTTCTTAATCCCATTGTTAACCCATTCATTATTAAATAACACATTATTCAGTCTCCAGGTATTTGAATGTTTAGGGTTTTTTTCTTGAGATTGGTTCCTAGTTTCAAGCTATTGATATGAGAAGACATTTGATATGATTCAATTTTCATGAATTTGTTAAGGTTTGTTCTGTGTGCTACCATGAAGTCTATCTTTGAAAATGATCCATGTACATTTGAGGTTCTTGAGGTATTTTTCTTCCTTGGGGTGAAATGCTCTGTACATATCAATTAAATTCATTTGATCTAGAGTGTCATTCAGTGCCATTCAAATGTCATTCAAAATCCTTGTCAATTTTTTGTTTGTAAGATGTATTTATTGTTGACAGTGGGGTGTCAAAAATCCTGGGGTGTTAGCAATACTGTATTGCTTTCTATCTCTTAAAGCCCTCCAAGATTTTCTTTTTATACTTAGGTGCTCCTTTATTGGGTGCACATATATATGTTTACAAGAGTTATATCTTCTTATTGGGTTACTCCCTTAAGTATTATGTAGTGACCTTCTTTGTCTCTTGTTATGATCTTCATTTTGAAGCCTATTTTGTCTGATACAGTATTGCTACCCCACCCTTTTCATTCATGTTCATTTGCATGGAATATTTTTTCCACCCCTTCACTTTCAGCCTGTGTTTTTCTGGTTCTGAGGTAGATCTCTGGTAGACAGTATATATGTGGGTTGTATTTTCTTATCCATTTAGCAACCCTATGTCTTTTGATTGGTGCATTTATTCCATTTACATTTAATGTTATTATTCATAGGTACTTATTCATTGCTATTTTTCCCATTGTACTTGTGTTCCTCTCTCTCTTTCTTCTCTCTTCTTAAAGTGCTCCCTTTAGCATTTCTTGCAATGGTGGCTTGGTGGAAATGTATTCTTTTAACCTTTTTTTGTCTGGGAAGCTCTTTATTTTGCCTTCCATTTTAAATGAGAGCCTTGCTGGATACAGTAGTCTTTGTTGTAGGTCCTTGCTTTTCAGTACTTAGAATATTTTGTGCCATTCCCTTCTGGCTTGTAGTGCTTTTGTTGAGAAATCAGCAGATAGCCTTATCAGAGCTTCTTTGTATGGTTTAGCTACGTCTCTCTTGCTGCCTTTAATATTCTCTTTGCCTTTAATTTTTGCCATTTTGATTGTAATGTGTCTTGGTGTGGGCATCTTTGGGTTCATCTTGATTGGGATCATCTGTGCTTCCTGGACTTGCATGACTTTTTCTCTCACCATGTTAGGGAATTTTCTGTCATTATCATTTTTTTCAAACAGGTGTTCTATTCCTCGCTCCTTTTCTTCTTCTGGTATCCCTTTTATGTAAGTGTTGTTATATTTTATGTTGTCTGAAGACTCCCTTAAACTCATTCTTCTTGAGCATTTTTTCATTGTGTTGCTCTGACTGGGTGTTTTTTTTCTACCTTCTCTTCTAACTGGCTGAATAGATCCTCTGCTTCATTTAGTCTGATTTTAATTCCTTCTAGTGTATTCTTCATTTCAGATATTGCATTCTTCATTTCCAACTGGTTCTTATTCAAGGTTTCTGTGTTTTTTCACGCTGATATAGTTCCAAAGCTCCTTATGGTTCTGATTAAGTTCCTTGAGCATCCTTATAACCTTTACTTTGAACTCTGTGTCTGAAAAATTGCTCGCTTCAACTTCATTTACCTCTTTTTCTGGAGATTCCTCATTTTCTTTCACTTGGGACTTTTTTCTTTGTATCCCCATTTTAGTTGTTACTTTGCATTTGTTTCTACATATTAGATTGATCTACTTTGGCTCTTTGTCTTGTGCAGTGTCCTTATAACAGGGTGCAGCAAAGGAGGGGCCAAATGGGAGTTCATAATGGGGTCCAGAACTCAGGGCGTCTTGGAAATATTAGAAAAATATGTATAGAAAGAGTGTCCTCATCTCCACAAGTCTGAGCTGGGGGATGGGATGCATGGAACAGGGAGGGCCACTGAGAGTTGTTTCAAACAGCAACAGTTTTGAAAAAAAAAAACTCTAGAATGGTCATTTAAAATATCTATAAGCTTTAACTATGTCAAATAACTGTGGCCATGCTTTGAGCCAGGGGGATGGGAGTGACTTAAACCCATGATGTAACTGAGAGGCAACTCCTTCTGGGTACAGCACCTGCATAAAAGCTTGCAGATGACTGGCTCCATGCCATGGGGCCATGCCTGTCCAGACTTACCATGGCAGACCAGTAAAGCTGGAAGAATATAGGAATGCTGGCAGGTGTAACTGATTGTGGGAGGAGTCGGAAATGGTGTTGCAGAGGAAGATTGGTGCTGGGATTTAAACCCGGGCAAGGCAGCCATGGGGGGCTTTTTGGAACCATGTGACTTTGGTGAAAGTTAGGACCATGCAGTTTTAGGGTGCTCCCCTTTTGCTATGTGGCTTAAGAAGCAGGAGAGACTTTGCCTGGAAGAAAAGGGGGTAAAAGGATTCTTGCTGGTGGGCCATGAGAAGGTGCCACATGGTTCTGGAGATCGTGACAACAACACAGTGGGTGGTGACAGAACCAAGAGGCTGCCCAAACCACGGACTTTTACTTCTTTTCCTAAGATATGGTACCCCGGACTGGGCAAAGGGGGAAAGGAAAGACTGTGCATTTACAGATATTCTAAAGGACTCCAGTGTTTTTAATGAAGACATTAAGTCATTACTCTAAGTCTGCATAACTTTTTAAATAAATAATCCCTTTCCTTTTCATCAGTCCCCAGCATTAAGAGACATCTCTCTCTGGCAGCAGGCAAGGAAAACCTAGTGGTAGGTGGACCCCGAGAGCACAAGGGTGGGTCCATTTGGTAATAGTATATCATTCATGCCCCGCCCCAGGTCTGTTCTGTAACATATGTAGTAGTTGTCCTGTGGAACCCACTGGTACAGACTCCTTGATCTCCTGATCTGGATGCCCTAGGAATGTCCTTTGTGTGGGTTATGTGGACTCTCCTATTATATATGGATTCTGATGGCTATTGGACTGTTCATTGGTGGAAACTCCACTCTGGTTGGCTGAGTAAGAGGCTCAACCCCCAGCACATGTTGTATGCTTGTTGTATAGGTGCTGGCAGAACAAAGTAGAACAGCACCAAACAAGCAACACCTCCCCCATAATTGACAAAAGAGCAAAGAATAATAAGAATATAAAGACAAGTGGAAAAGTAGAGAAAGGGGAAAAGGAAAAAGAATACAAGAACAATGAAAAAGAAAGTGATTATGAGAGGAGCAAGGCAAGGAGAACTAATACTCATAAGGAATTGAAAGGAGGAACAGAAATACAGAAAAAGCTACATAAATAATGAAAGGAGATAAGAAGGGAACAATGGGGTAATGAAATATGAGTAAAATGGGAGATATGAAAGAAAAATTAGAGCACCAAAAATAAAAGAAAAAAGGGAAAATAGATAAGAAAATTTTAAAGGCTATGAAAATTAAAAATAGTAAAAATAATGAAAAGACAACCAAGTGGATTCATCTCACCAGAGTTTAGATCCTGCCTGCTGGTTTCTCCCTTTGGATACTGCTCTGATGTCTGAGTCCAGCGTCAGCCAATATTTAAGTTGCTGTCCAGTCTGGCCCTCAGCAGCTTTTTTTTTAAGTTACAAGCTATACAATTTGTGGCCGATTTATCCAGGTTTGGGTGCTCCCAGGGTGGGCCAAGCTGCTCTGCAAAGCTGGCTTTTATCAACATTGGGTCCAGGGCATGTCAGCCAACATCCCAAGTCCCCGCAGGATCCCCCTCTGCCTGTCCCTGCCTACTGACCTGCTATCAATCTTAACCAAGTCGCAAACCCAACTGTTTCTGAGAGGGCTTCTGGTGGAAACAGGGGCTGTGATTCTTGGATCTCCTGTAGCAAGTACCTTTCAGACTTTAATGAAGGTGGTGTGTGTGTGCCCCCTCCCCCAAGCCACTAGTCTGAGTTTGTCTGGGATTGCAGGGTGGGGCCCCTACTCGGCTTCCAGAGCCCAAATTTGGTTGGGGTCTGCTGGACACTGGGAGTGGGTTTCTGTGGCTCTCCCATGAGGGGAAAGCACCAGTCTGTTTTCCAGGAAAGTGTATGAATTGGCTGCACCCTACAGCGAGTCCCCGACAACCCCTGAGTCTGTTTATGTTGCTGTCTCCTCAGCAACGGTTAAAATGCAGGATGGGAGCAAAGAAAGAAAAAGAAATCCAAACAAAACAAAACAGCAAGAGAGAGCAAAACTGAAAAAATAACCAAAAAAATGTGCAGGGTAGAGCAAACAGGATTTCAGAGGGTGTGGTAAGGGGAATTCCAGAGGGTGGAGTGAGCAGTACCTCACAGGTTAAGGTAATTGCTTTTCCCCTGGGAGGGGTTTTTTCTTTTTCTCTTCTTTTCTTTCCTTTCATTCTTTTTTTTTTTTTTTTTTTTGAGAAAGGTGGCAAATCCAGGTGTATCCTGGCCCTGAAAATCCAAGGGCCACTCCCCCAAGTCTCTCCGTAGTTCCTCCCACTCCAGACTCTCCTTGCCTGACTCTAGTCCATACCACCCTTCCTTGGCTGTTGCCCAAAGTGAGTAACCACAAAGACAAAACCTGTACTTTGCCCCTTTAAAGAAAAAAAAAGATGGGGTTTGTCTCCAGTGATTTTCATGTCTCCCCAGCAGGAGAGTCCCCACAGCCCTTCACTGCTGGACACTATGTGGTGGTCCAGTCTCAGCACTGGTTCCCTGTGTTTGGGAGCCTGGTCTGTGGTTCTGGCTTCACTCGTCTCAAGGGAAGCTTTCCTAGTCATGCTGCCTCTCAGCCCACCATCTTTGTGTCCAGGGCCAGCCCCTTTAAGATGTCCCTGCTTTTCCTACCAGTCTAGGGGTCATTTTTGGCCATCTTTGGTTAAAAGTCTCTATTTCAGGTAGCCTTCGGTTTAACTCAGGTGATTGTTCTCCTCTTCAATTTTATTTCCAGACTGGTTCTCAGAGGAGGTGCATGATATAGTCCCCTACTCCAATGATGTTGTCCAAGCCTCCCTCAATTATGTTACTAATATTTGAAATATTTGACTTCAGGAGGTTCCATCTCCAGGACTACAATGAGCCATTTTTGTGCCCTCTAGTTTCTTCTCAGTTGCACATGATTGTTGCTGGGTATGAAAATAAAGCAGATGTGTGTGATCATGTGCTATGCACAGTGCATGAGTGTATGAGTGTGTGTGTGTGCTGCACCTATACTATCTGCAGAGTGTGTGTTAAAGGAACAGGGGTTCTGAAAGTTAGAATGAGACAGAAAACCACAGTGACAGCCTGAGAAGTATTTAAGAATATAGGGAAGAGTAAATAATTGAAAAACTACACTTCAAAAAATTCATAAGACAAGAATTCTAATTTAAAATTGTATCTAGTTAACAACAGCTGACGTAGTCTTATCTAGTGTACCATTAGGGTAATATGAAAAAAATAAGAAAAAGATAAAAAAACAACACCCGCAACCAAATGCCAGAATGAGTGGAACTTTCATTCTTCATGGAGCAGATGGACCTGGATTCTGAAAAAACGTGTGAAGATTTCATCTCATGACATTATTAAGCATTGACTGAAGAAATAGACACCACTTAAGAAAAAGGTAATACTTTCCCCACTGTATGACCTTGAACTCAGAGATCATGGGTCCATGCCAAGTTGAAATTCTGGACTGTTCTCTTTTTTTGTTTCTAATGATCCTGGTCCACTAGATTCAAGCCCCCCTACTATTCTAGATACACCACTCACAACTGCATGACATGGACAGATCACTTCACTTTTCTAAGTCACTTAACATTTTGAAGACAGCCTCTACTTCATTGGTGGTGAGAGATTTAAGTAGGTAAAGTAATCAATAATTGTTAGTTTATTTTACTTTTAAGAAGAAAAGGCAGATTCTGCTATCTGAATACAGTGTAGTTTTATTATTAATATTTCATACTAGTAGTGGCCCGAAGTACCAATCCTGTTTGCTGATTATTGCCGGAAACAAGCACAGAGAAATTATTCTAAAACT
This sequence comes from Artibeus jamaicensis, assembly GCF_021234435.1. NCBI lineage: Eukaryota > Metazoa > Chordata > Mammalia > Chiroptera > Phyllostomidae > Artibeus > Artibeus jamaicensis. Next base: position 34,021,004 of record NW_026522030.1, on the reverse strand, counting down.
AAAGTGGTTATTTTTGGAAGCCATTCTATTGCTTTTAATTGGTATATAAATAACACCCCCATACAATGAATTACCTCATTTAGTTATTTTGGTGCATATTCACTAACAGTTTATCTTGGAAGGTACATCAGGAAATAGCACCATTGAAGCTTAGCATTTTATGGGTCTGATATAGATATTTTACTCTTTCCAGCAAGCATGTGATTTCACCTGCACTAAAATTCTTCAGGTATAATTATTCCTGAAAAACAATATGGAATATATCTTAGAGCCTTTATTGCCCATTTATGTGGGTGCAGAAGGTAATTCGAAACAATTTTCTCAACAGAATCCTGGCCCCCTGGCAAGATTACATCCAGACAGAGATAGCATGCATATATTCACATTAGGTTTCTTAGTTTTTCCCCAAAGAGAGGAAACCTTACCCCTAACTTATTATGTACAGCATAATATGTAGCTCAGTGCTATACACATCAGCCTTGAATATCTGGTTAGAAGAAATAAAATTCATGGACAGATTTTTCAGAACACTCAATCCAAACACTACATCCTATATTCCAAATTGCAAATCAGATCAGTTGCCTACTTAGCTAGGCTGCACCCATTCGTTCTATCTGTCCCCATCGAGAATTATTTTCATTGTACCACATGGTGGTATAATGCTACCAGCTGTAGAGAATGTCACATATTGATGGATGACATCAGTGGACTTCTTTGCTGTATGGCTTCCAGTTAGAATGAGGCAATGGGGACACCAGCAATATATGAGAGGTGAGTAGAAAATAATATTGTCACCCCTCAGTAAGCACAGGTGATTGGTTCCAGGACCCTCTCTGATACCAAAATCTATGGATACTAAAGTCTCTTATATAAAATAGTGTAATATTTGCACATAATACACATAAATCATCCAGTATCCTTTAAATAATCCCTAGATTACTTATAGTATATAATATAATGTGAAAGCCATATAATTGATCATTATCCTATATTATTTAGCAAATAATAACAAAAAACATCTGTACGTATTCAATACAGATGCAACTGTCATAAGCCTAACTACATGATATACATCAGCAACAACACAACATGTTTTGCAAATATTTTTGACCCATGATTGGTCATATCCAAGGATGCAAAACCCATGCACGAAGAGGGTGCTTGCCCCCTGGGTTCCTTGGCTCAAGCTGACCATATTCCTCAATGCAGGTCATTGCTCTTCTCTCAAGGCAGCCCTCCCTGAAAAATCCTCTCCTAGTTTCTAGTAATCACTCTGTCTCCTCATCTCTTTGCATTATAATCCTATCAAACTCACATTTTTTATACTTGGGTCCCATGTAAATAAACTTTCTTATAATTTTCTTAATTTATACTTGACATCTCTTTCCTGTTGGGATTCTAATTAAAACAAAATGTGTGTATGTGTATAAAATGCTTAAATACCTCACTTCTTATTCCTTTCCCCACCATCCTAGCCTCTTGTCTCTTTATCAGTCCTTGAAGGGAGTCTAGCTTTTTGATACCAGAAAAAAATACTAGTTTAGAGAGAGGATGGACTCCTGCTGCTTTACTGACTCCTCTGATTTTATGTAATTTTGTTTTTTACCACCATAAGATCTACCAAAATCGTCTTAGTTGGTTTCCATTATACTCTTTTATAAAAGTTTATTTTTGTTTTGTTTTTCAAATACAATAGAATTTAGTCTTTACTCTGCCTTAGTTTCTATGTGATCTACAAAAATCATTTAATCTCCCCAATCCTTGGTTTACTCATTTGTAAAATAAAGTAACTGAACCAAAAAATACCTTCAATGTTCTTTCAACAAATAATGTCCAAAAATTTATTATAATTATGTACAAAAAAATTGAATGTATTATATAGGCCATTATTTTTCTACAGACTTTATAGAAACAAAATGCATATATATGCATACATACCAATATGGTTTTATTTATGAAGCAATGTGTAGGTGCGCAAAATAATACCTCTCATCATGAAGTCAGTATTCTGACAAACTAAGTCTTCTTTATTATAGTTTTATAACCAGAGAAAAGTGTAAAGGCTTCAAGATAGTTGTTACAAAACCCATGTATGTCATCCCATAAAAAGGGCATTTATTCAAAGACTATTTCCAGCCTTTAACTTCAACCAAATTATGGTTTTATGGACTATCCACATATTGTCTGTTGTCGAATCCAACAGTCCCATAGAAAGTACAAACTATCCTACTGATTTGGTGCATTGGAAAGAAATGCAACATAGATTGCATTATTCATTCCATCAGCTGGAATAAATAATTGTCAATTTTCAACTTGGTATGACACGTAATGAGAAATAATGAGATTTAGATGATTACAAATAATGAAAATTGCTCATTTTGAAGTTATCAAGCAATATACTAACAAATAGCCAGTCTCTCTAACCTAACTAGACACAATGATAACATGTTCTGCAATGTGTTGCTCCTGGTTTATCATTGTAATTTTAGCATCCGGCATAGCACCTAACCCACAGTAGGCATTTGGAAAATATTTGCCAAATCGACAAATGACTGGGTAAAAGAATGCTCCTCTAAACCCATTTAGACCACATGCAGCATATATTGATCTTTCTGCCTTATAATTTTCTGGAAGTTTAAGTTCAATCTTTTATATAAATGAACATAAAATTAGTGATCTAATTTTCTAACATAAACATTTAATTGTCCTACAAAATATATATCCAGATGCAGGCAAGTAATTGCATATGCAAAACAATAATTTGCAAGTAAAATGACTTGCTTGCCTGCATGAAGACATATTTTACAGGTGCAATTTAGGTGCAAATTTCAGAAATTTTGAAACCAGACATGCAACCCATCTGACCCATGTGGGTTGTACTATGATGTGAAGAATAAAACTGAAAAGCTGCCAACCCCTAGACTGCTCTATCAAAAAGCTAATGCCTTGGGGTATTTGGGCAAGGGGAATTAAAAATAATAACAAAGCTACTGCACTTGGGAATTTAGTTCTTAATCCAGAAGGCACTTTGGGTTTAAACTCCAAATAAGTTTCTCACCAGCTCACACATGCTCACATGGGGTTGTCTGTAGGCAGTCAGGAAGGAGGGGAAATTTGTCTCAGGAACCCACCTTTTGTTTCTCTGTTTTTATATCCCCCCACTATGAAGTTCATTTCTCTATCTTCAAAGATTTTAATAGTTACCTGGCCTGATAAACCACCTCCAGACTTGTAGCACCTCATATTTCAGACTTTTCTGGCCCTCCTTACTGAATCAAACTCAACCTATTTACACATGGTAAAACAGTGGCTTGCAGAATTTGGAATGAATAATAATTATAACGTAGCCTTATTAATAGTACCATTCCATGGCCCAGTTACTAGAGATATTGCTTCTGTATGGCTGTGATTAGGCCCCAAAACATGCATTTTTAATGAGAATTCCAGGTAATCCTGATGTAGAATGCACTTTGAGAAGCATTGCCTTAAAAATTCTGCTCTGTATTTTCCAAGGAGACACTTACCTGAAAATTATGAGTGAAACAATTAAAAATTTGTATTAGATGATGGATTTTAGCATAGGGATTAAAAAGACCCAATCCATTTAACTTGGAGGGTAGACTAGCATAGTGGAAGGAACTCAGATTATAAAGTCAGTTGGATTTTGTTTTTAAAATGTATTCCTCATGAAACTTGACCAGCAACTTACACCATACACAAAAATAAACCCAAGATGGATGAAAGACTTAAACATCAGTCACAACACCATAAAAGTCCTAGAGGAGAAAATAGGCAAGAAATTTTCAGATATCCCATGCAGCAATGTTTTCACTGATATGTCCCCTAAAACAAGGGACATAAAGGAAAAAATAAACAAATGGGATCTCATCAAAATAAAAAGCTTCTTCATGGCTAAAGAAAACATCAGCAAAATGAAAAGAACCAACCATATGGGAAAACATATTTGCCAATGATACCTCAGACGAGGCTTTGATCTCCAAAATATATAAAGAACTCATACAATTCCACACCAGAAAGGCAAACAATCCAACTAAAAATGGGCCAAGGACCTGAGCAGACACTTCTCCAAGGAAGACATACATAGGGCCCATAAGCATATGAAGGGATGCTCAGCATCACTAGCCATCAGAGAGATGCAAATTAAAACCACAGTGAGAAACCACTTCATACTGATCAGAGTGGCTATCATAAACAAACCAACAAACAACAAGTGCTGATGAGTCTGTGGAGAAAAGGGAACCCTAGTGCACTGTTGATGGGAATACAGACTGATGCAGCCACTGTGGAAAACAGTATGGAATTTCCTCAATAAATTAAAAATGAAACTACCTTTTGATCCAGACATTCCATTGCTGGGATTATACACTAAGAATCCTGAAACACTAATTCAAAAGACCCTATGCACCCCAATGTTCATAGCAGAATTATTTATAATAGCCAAGTGCTAGAAACAGCATAAGTGCTCACCAGTAAATGAGTGAATCAAAAAAACTATGGTACATTTACACAATGAAATACTACACAACAGAAAGAAAAAAGGAGTGCCTACTCTTCATGACAGCATCAATAGAACTAAAGAGCATTGTGCTAAGTGAAATAAGCCAGGTGGTAAAAGACAAATATCATATGATCTCACCTATAAATGGAACCTAATCAACAAAACAAATAAGCCAGCAAAATAGAACCAGAGACATGAAAATAAAGATGGCAATGAGCAAGTTGTTGAACCTCTCTGTCACTCAGTTTTATCACAAGCAAATTTAATACCTTCCTGGTCAAGTTCATAAGGGTTAGACAGCAGCAAAAGAGGGGAAGAGCCCAGGTAGCCGAGGTACACATGAAAGCAGAACACCTTCCTGGGAGTGGTCGAAGAGCAGCTGAATATGTCCTGGAAGCCTGGACATGTCAGACACTGGAACTCAGACGTAAGACATTTTGCAGGGATTAATGAGAGAGGCCCAACTGGTGACCTATAGAGACCAAACTCTCAGGACCAGACCCATATGAAGGTATTTGAACAGACATCGACCATGGCACATGAAGATACCAGGAATTTGTTCCAAATCCTGGTACATAAAAATTAAAGGCAAAAAATGCCTTAATTTGACTGATGTTAGGTGGGTATACTTAGTGAGCAGGAGGTTCAAAGTAGAGGTGAAATTCAATTTCAGAAAACTTAAGAAAGTTTCACTTATTACAGGGCTGAGATTGGAAGCAGAGTTTTCTCTGTTCATATTCAAAGTCCTGGGCAAGATGTTTTATACAAGTATGTGTTCAAGAATTGTTGGCTTGCTTCACTAGTCACCAATGGCAAGCAGCTTAGGAAATAAAAGCAAAAGAGGAGTAAGGGATAGGACTGATCTTTGGATACCCTAACATGGTAGCATCAGAAAAATTATGTCATGAAGAAAAAGCAAAATACACGATATTGTGCTGGCTACTGTACAATTCATGTAAAACATGCTACCTTCCCTCTGAAAATGGATAAGAATGTCAGATAAGACCAGACCTCAGGGAAGGTACCTTGATCAAGGCAGATTTCAGTAGAAAACAAGAACCTGGAAGGATCAGCTTTGTCAAAACTAGAGCAAGCCAAATAGGAAACTGGCCTTGTGCAGTACTTTAAGGATCATTAAATTAATTTATGTAAAGTCATCTGCCACCCCCAACAGAGCAAAGTAACAGAGAAAAGCCACTATTTCTATTCTTCTCCCAAATAAGCTAAAGTAATAAAAGGAGATGATCTTGAATGAGTTGTCCTGTCCTATTAATTGCCATCTGTGAAGCCTCTACCTTAAGCCTGGCATTGAACTGGAAACTTTGTATGTATTTTTATTATTTCTTCAAGGCTACTAGTATTGTGCCCAATTATAAAATTCCAAGGCTGAGAGAAGTTAATGAACCTACCCAGTGTCACAGAAATAAACTAAGATCTACCCATACCTATGTAACTCCACACACTTAGACACTGTGTCTAGTGTGTCTGGCCCATGGTTTTTCAGAAAGTCACGGAGTCTAAAGTTCATAATCAAGTTACCTGCCTCCTTCTGCACCTGCTACTTCTTTTCTTTCCCATCTATCCTAAAGTAGTCATATTACTGTGTTCCAAAAAAGAAATGTACCTTGTTATATCTGTTCTATATCTGTGTTAAAAAAGAACAAAGAATGAATAAACTAAAAATACGGAAATATTTCAAAAAATAATTTTGATGCAAATGTCAGGCATTTGTTCTTGTTTGTTCTAAAATTCACTTAAAAGTATTCTTTTGAGAATAGTCCCAATTTGTTCTCTTCATTTTCTTTCTTTCCAAGCCTTAAAACCCTAAAGAAGCTTATGTTTCTATTTTTCTCAAAAGTATTTACTTCGTTACACTAGAAACACAATTCTAAATATTTGTCCAAAGCTGCAAATGAAAACAGCATCTATCATACCTGCAGCCTCAGTGGTACGGCACATTTTTTTTGGAAATGTGCTGAATTTCACTCAAAATACCTTCTCTTTCAGTATGTGATTTAAACTGAGCTTTTATTTCTACTAGTTTTGCTGGGATTGATGTTATAATTAAATGTTATATAACAATAGTCAGCTATTACGCACTATGCCCTTCATCCCCTTACATCATCCATGTCTTTGACTGTCCAAAATGAGTCTACCTTGGACTAATGAAAAATTGATGTTTGGAGAGGGTTATCCTTCTTGCCTGAGGCCACGCAAAGCCAACAGTTGAACTACAAAGTTAATAGTGGAATCCAGTATTCTTTCCCCTGAGTTTACTCATATTTCTCTACTTCTAAAACTAAGATGCTTTATTTAGGACACAGTTCCTCACAAGTCTATCATCTGATTGTAAACTTCTTGAGGGTGAGGGCAATTCTGTTGATTCTTAGTTCCTAGCAATGGGGATTTATTATAATTATTTAACTGATCATATGTCTCCCCCTCCTTATTTCAGAAAGTATTTGAAGAGGTTTTCAAGAATATATAAACTTCTACAAGATAATGTGGATTTAAAATGAAAGTGGAAAAGGAATATTAAATGTAGATGTAAGTTGTAAAAGCAAGATGTAAAATGAAGTAAAAAATGCACATAAAATATGTCTACCATCCTGTAAAATATTATACTGGCTACAAGTGGATCCCATATGTACTTGTAAACTTACTAATACCAAATGAGAAAAGGAACACATGATCAATTACACCATTCACAGTATCCTCAGCACAGTAATTACTGCAGAAGAGGAGGAATCTTCTTGACACTGTAAACATGCATTCCCTCCAGTGGACTGTTAAATATGTGTAAGGATCTTATAGTGATTGCCCTTGTTTGGGTTTAGTTTGTTTGTTTTCAATACATGTCTCTGCCTTTAAGAAATGAACAAGCCAACTTCCTAATAAATCTATAATCTAAAAATACCCTAAGAAAAACAATATTTCCTATTCATAGATTTGAGTTTTTTAGTACCAAACCATGACCTGTTAAGCCTTGTGAAAGTTTGGCAGTATCCAATAATTAGGCACATTCCTAGGACAAGATAAGTAAGGAACATTCTGATCTCTGTATTATGTATCTATTCCTCTCCCAACCAGCATAGTTCTATAACCTTCAGCCTTTTCTACAAAATCTAGGTTTTTGGAATTATCTCTGACACAAGTAGCAGGAGCCAGGAGAGAAGACAGCCGTGCCACCTGGTGCTCAAAAAAATCAGAGCTCATACATACCTACTACCACCTACCCACCACTTCTAACAAGATCGCCTCAGTATGTATTTTGCAATGCCTCCTCCCACTCATTCTCCCTCCCTGACTTCCTTTGATGCTTATTTTATAAGTTTTCACTTGTAAATACATTGAATGGTAGGAGGACAGTCCCATGTTATGAGTAACCCCATAACTCTGGCTGGTACCAACTTCAATGTTAAAACAAGGATGTACCAAAGCAGAGATATGTATTGCATTTTTAGGTGTTGAACATTGAAAGCATTTCAAATATTGAGGACCATGGAGGAAATAAGCACAGATGCTACCATTTGGTAGGTTGTTGCTGTTGTACATTTTAGAGACAAAATATAGTAAATGTTTTATAGACACAGTCACATTACCATGCCTCCCCTGACATACTGTGCCTGTCACTTTATTACTTAGTATTTATGCAGTTTTTAACTGTCCTACAGTATCTCTTACAAACCTATCAAGTAGACTAGTACTATATTGGTGCACAACCCTATCACAAACAGCCAGAGATGTTAAATTTCCACCTCATCACTCGGCAAGTTCAAAATTAAAGCTGAAGGGAATTGCATTGCTTTGTCCTTTGACTTCTATTAATTGATATCATCCATTTACACAATGGCCATCAAAGTCCTAATATGCATGTGGAAGGGAAACATGAAAAATTTTGGTCTGCCCTCATGGGCTTTTCCACTCTGGTTTGGGCTGGGGACTAAAAGAAGGTAAAACGAAGATTTGCATCACAATGTGATTGATTGCTATGCTTAGATTAATAGACTACAATCATGTTACACACTGTATACTACAATAAGTTAACCTGCTTGTATTAAATTATAGAAGTATGGCATAAGGGATAGGGAAGGAGAGAAAGCAAGAAAGAAAAGCAAATGTAAGAATTTAAACAGTGCTGGTAATTTCCCACACTTTTCCTTTCCATGAGCATGTAACCCTTTTCTTCATGCGACTGAATATAGAGGTCAATGGTTCTCTTCGCCTCAGCTTGGCATGTGAGTACCACCCAGTATGGAGCATCAAGGATATGACTAGCTTTCAAGATTTTATATATATCATATATCATGAGAGAGAAAATAATAGTACAATAATCCAGTCTCCGATATGGCATGAGTATAGACATATACCTTAATTGATGGGAAATTTAGGAATCTTCTTTTTTTTAAGATTTTATTTATTTATTGAAAAAGGGGAAGCTAGGGAGAAAGAGAGGGAAATAAACATCAATGTGAGAGAAACACTGATCAGTTGCCTCTTGTACACACCCCATCCAGGCACCTGGCCCACAACCCAGGCATGGGCCCTGACCAGGAATTGAACTGGCAACATTTTGCTTGGCTGGACAATGCCCAACCAGCTGAGTCACACTGGTCTGAGCAATTTAGGGACTTTCAAGGGCAATTGACATTCTTTGTGATTTCCACCTTGCATTTCCATCTCAGACTGAGGGAGGTGTACCTGGAATGTGTGAGTTGCTCTGGAGACAGAGGGAGTGGCAGCTTGTTTACATGAGCCAGGGAAGGTCTGACAAAGGAGGTGGCTTTTAAGTTGAATCTTCGGAAATGACTGGTGTTTGTCTAGGCTAACAAGGGACACACAGCATTCTCCGCAGAGGAAACAATAATGTGCAGAGCCAGAAATGTCTGAAGTAATGGCCTTTTCTAAAAATTCTAAATTTCAGATGTCTTAGGTTAAGGTGAATGTGGTGATGCTGAAACTTTAGATTTTATACATTGTGACATCAGAGATAAGTATTAAACAAAGAAGTAGCATAGTTGCATCCTGAAAGGGGCTGCCTGGCGGCTGTGTAAACACTGCACTTGAATTGATCAAAGCAGGAGCAGAGATAAGTTTGAAAGCTGTTGTCAAGGTTCCTGTGAGGCACAATGAAAGACTGAACGGAGGTGCTGGCAACAGGAGCAAGGAGAGCGCACATTTTTTTTTAAACTTTTTTATTGATTATGCCATTACATTTGTTCTATTCCCCCCTCCACTCCCCTCCACCCTGCATACCCCTCCCCCACCATTTCCCCCTTTAGTTCATGAACACGTGTCTCAAATTCTTTAGATTCTGTATTTCCCCTACTATTCTTGCCCTCCCCCTATCTATTTTCTATCTACTGTCTATGCTACTTATTCTCTGTGCCTTCTCCCCCCTTCTCCTTCTCCCACTCCCCTGTTGCTAATCCTCCACGTGATCTTCATTTCTATGGTTCTGCTCCTGATCTAGCTGTCCAGAGCATCAGAACTAACAGGATTCCGTGACCAGATGGATGCAGGAGACAGCGTGGTTCCCAATCTAAAATATTCAGAAAGCTGTACTTGAAAAATAACTAAATAAAATTATTTTTAAAAATATTCAGAAAGCTGATTTTGTCGAACCTTAAAGATACATACTTATAAACTTATTATTGAATACCTGGTGGAAAAAGTCTCTGTTAAGGAAATTGTCTTTCTTAAAAATGAGACTACATAAAAATGTTCCTCTTTTGTTCCTTGGCCATTAGGAAACTCAACATTAAATTTAAAATCAGTCTTAGTGTTATGATTAATTTTATGTGTCAGCTTAGCTGAGCCAGATATTTGGTCAGACATTATTCTGTTTCTATAAAGGTATTTTAAGATGAGATTGACATTTAAATTAGCAGAGTTTGAGTAGAGCAGATTACCCTCCAAAACGTGAGTGGGTTTCATCCAACAAGCAGTTGAAGGCCTTGGTAGAAAAACATTGACCTCCCCAGGAGAAGAGAGGACTCTACCGGCAGACTAGCAGACTACATTTACACTCAGACTTCCTGGGTCTCCACCCTGAACAATGACTTGAGCCGATTTCTTAAAATAAATCTTTATCTACCTTTCTATATTGCTCTGATGGTTATTTCTTTTCTTTTGCATAATCTTGATTTTTTGTTTATTTCTTTCTATGCTTTATATAATTACCACAGATACACAGAGATGACCCGTTTGGGGGTATCTTTTTCAAAATTAGAAAATACAATATGAACTTTAAACACATTGAAAGCAAACTATGCCAGGTACTTTTCTTTTTTTAGGCCATTTCTTAAAACAGCCCCACATGATAAATGATACATCCCTTCAGTAAAGACGAGGGAAGCAAGAGGTGAAAAATGACATTTGGAACTTTCAAAGCTTGCTGACAATTAGCAGCAGTGGAAACCCAGGCCCTGCAACTCGGGTGACTTCCCACCACATAGTGCAGCCTTTACCAAGAAGGAAAGTTTAAATAAGCTAACATCACACAAATGCTGAAGGTCTATGCTAGACTCATTGTAAAGAGAAATCTCTTGTGACTCAATTTAATATTTTGTTTAGATATTATAATTCTTAAAGAAAGCAGAATATGCTTGTCAGCATTTTTTTCTTACAAATAGCAGAAACCCCTCACAAACTGGGTTAAGCCTGAGAGGACAGTCTCACAGCTGTCTAATCCCAGGACAGAAATACAGCCAGGCCTCGGAAACTTCTGGAAGCAGAAACTCACACACTCTCAGGAGTCTCTTTCTCTCTCCCCCTCTCTCTCTCTCAACTCTCCTCTGCTGTGAAATAAGCTTACTTCTCTCCTCCTTTAGACAAGGTTTCTGAGTTTCCTAGGCCACATGGCTGAAAGTGGCTAATGGGGACAGCTCCTGGATTTGCACCCCATTAGTTTCAAGGACAGATAAAACAAAGGAGACTTTTTTCCCTTGGTATCAGTTCTCAAGAAAACATACTGATCCTATTCGCATCAGCCTGCCCACACCTAGTAGTGGGATCAGTCGCTTTGGGTAAGGAAAGATGCCATGTGTCTTGTGATGAGCAGAATTACCAAAAGTGACCCTGCAAGATTCCTCTGACTTGCCTGGGCAACAGACCAGCTACAACTGGAGTAGGATGATGGGAGAGAAAAAGAGAGGGGTTTCTGCTTCCCTTCTCACAATAAGGGAGTGGGACACACTTATTATTACTCAAGCTCATTATCCCATGGAAGCAGAAGCTTTCTCTCTCAGTAGGGAGTAACTCCCATGATGTCTTAAATTCCCAAATGCTATGTAGTTGAAATTACTAGATTACTCGAATTAAGAGCTGGCACCCAAATCCGGACTGCCCAGCACCAAGCAGACTGACTCTCTGTCGATGACGGCTGCCATCATGACTCCTTTATAAGAGGAACACCCCCAGGGCAGGAGGTCCCTCCACTGAACCACAGACAAATCCATGCTGCTTGTCCAGCAAAGCAACTGATTAGTTGTACTTACACAGGACATACTACATAGCATTATACAGACTGATCCAGGTGTTACTTCTGAGAAGCATACTTGGAGAACTAATGAGCTAGATGGTTCCCAGCATATGTTTAGAGAGCTGACAAGAAGGCTCACTCCATTTGAGTGCAGGAAGAACTAATAGCCCCGGTCGATCCAGCGGGAACCTGCCATGATTTGAAGGCACCTAATAGTAATTTGGATGAACACATGTAATAAAAGTAAGTCAGAAAAATAAAGAATAGCAGAGGAAAAAGGACAAGAGAGTCTCCACTCTTTGGGTTACATAGGAAGAACAAGAGGATTGCTCCAACCTCTCCAACTATTTTGGTAACTGTTATTCTGCTAAGCCAGGCAGTCTGTATTCTTTCCCCGTTCACCTGTCCCCATGACTTCTGCTTCTGAAATTTCCATTTGAACCTTCTCCTACCAGACCCGACATCCCCCACCCCGGTATCCAGTCTCTCCAAGGCCTACTCTGAAGCATCGCTTTCAGCAGATTTCAGGCAGCAGAAATCATTTTTTGCTTCAAAGCGTTTGTTAAATAGATGTATATGTACCATCTCTGTGTAGTAGAAGACAAAAAGTAAAAAAGTAAAATTTAGATCCAAAAATAACTGACTTTTGATAGTTGTACTTTCTAAGAGGAATGCTAATTCACAGCAAGGACAAAGATAAAGCTATGGATGGCTACTGTTCACTTAGTCAATGGTGGGGAGGAGATCATATCCAAGAATAGGATCCTGTTTAAGGAAAGGATCATTTCAAAGATTCTACAAGTTTGATATGTGATTAAAAAGCCTAAACCTAGAGTGCAAAAAGCCTAAACCTTTGTTTAGAAAAATGTATTGAGGTTTTAGAAGACAAAGGGAGAACTAGAGGGAGTTTAACTAAGGAGTAAGGAGCTGGACTTCATGAAGACGAATGAGAAATTGACAGTGGAAGTCGGGGCAGTGGGGCAATGAAGGAGAGGAGAGAAGCCAGCAAGATATTAGAAACCTGGAAAATAGAGAAGCAGGAAAATTGCCTGTGACAAATTTCCACTGGGGGACTGAGGAACACTTAAGCAGTGGGAGGTCTAATATTCAGTATTAAGTTATAGACTCTTCTGGGATAAGACTTCCTATTATTTCTTTCAAATCTTCATGCCGATGCAACTTCCTTGTTTATCATGCATGGGAAAAGAAAAGGTTTGCATCTCCAACAACTGACTGGAACTAAGTAGCAGCTACCCCCCTCCTCCCACCTCTAGATGGCCCCTGTCCTGATAGTTGCCCATTGTCTGATCCACATTTGGAATGACACAGGCCTGAGGGAGCAACAGCCACAGTATGCAATACATAAGTGAAAGGAAAAAGTTCACGGAGTAAAAACAGGTACTGAGAAATGGAGCCCTGAGGATTTGTGGATGTCTTGGAGAAAGCTTTAGATTCCCAAGGAGGAGAGAGACAGTGCCATTTTATTTAAATTAAAAAAAACATTAATTTTATTTTAGAAGACATAAAAAATTATAAATAGTAAAGGCCCATCTAACAATGCAGAAATCAGGAGTCAGTTGATTGTTTAGTTACACTAACCCTAATTGTTGGCCTTTGATTGTTTAGTTAGACTAATCCTAATTGTTGGCCTTTGAATCCTCAGGTTTCATTTCCTGAAGAACTGAGCAGATCTATAGCCTCTACTTGAAGTTTTCTCCTCCCACTCTTCCCATTCTGTCTTTACATTGTTTACTTTAAAAGCATTGACTGTGGAAATGTTGGCAGGCTTGTTTTTCTTCGCATACTAACAGATTTGGTTTAAAGAGATGGTCCTTGGTCCTATATGATTATGTGTGTGTATAACTAGTATATACAGTGACTTTACATAATTAATTAATTGTAAATACTATTCATTTCTTAAGTGTGGTGACCTGATACCCAACCCTTTTAGTGTTTCCATCTCCCAACACTCAGTTCTGTAATTGGCCTATGGATGATAAGGTTACTAGGTATGAGAAATGGAGTTCAGAGGTCAAACTAGGTGGATCAAACCGTGCTCAAACCAGGTGGATCTTATTTAGTCCAGAGGTCAAAAACAATTACACAAACAGATACCGAAAAATGGACAAACCCTGATTTCCTACTTCTTTAGTTCAATCAGAAGACCTGGCAAACTTTAGATGAAATACATAATTCTCATTTGGCCAACTGACCCACTTGACTTAGATTATGTGCCTGGAATGTCCTTTGAGCTTTGTCTACTGATCCGACCTCTGTCTGAGCATTTCCCACCATAGAAAATGGTCTGTCTCACAAGGCAACCCCATCTATTATTAGACTGTTCAAATTAATAGAAAGATTGTCCTCATATTGAATGAAATTTCATTTTCACGAAGTTTGAGTTTACTTTCTGGTATCAGTTTTACCTCCATCACTTTGGTTACTAACGTATAGTCATCTGTTTCCCCCCAGATTTCTCAATCCAAGCTAAACATCTCAGTTATTTTAGCCTATCTACCTATGTCAGTGATTCTCAACATTTGTCCCTTTCTGAGCATTATTTTCTGGACATTAATGACAAAATAGAATTGTCACAATCCTCTGTGTCATGATAAAATTAATATCCATGTCAAACTACAGTGACAGGCATAACTTTCCCCTCTTTTATACTAATACTTTTTCTTATTTTGATCCATTTGACTATTTTCAATGCCCTGGCAGAGTATTACAAATAGATATTAGAAATTATGAATGTCAGGGACAGGATCTGTAATATATTCATTCTCCCCATTCTGTATTCATAAGGGATTCATTATAATGTGCCCTCTGAGTGTGATATATTAATAATTAAGCAAGAAAACACAGCTTGTAGACTGTTATTTAAATGGGCTAAGTTGATAGAGTTCATAATTGGTGTGAGGTAAGTTAAGATAAGGTTTTTCCGGTTTTGGATTCTTCTTGTGTATGTGTGTATGTTTATGTGTGTGAATGGAAAAGCAATTTCTCCTACCTTTTATAGAATTTTTGTGTACATGGAGGAAAATAAAGTGTTCGAGCCTTAAATGCATTTAGATTAATTAGAAAGATGACAGCTTGAAAGCATCAATGACCTGCCATTGATCCTGGAGATAACTGCTGACCAAGCAGACTTCAGATCCAGGTTTTGGGGCTCCAGTCGCCTCTCTTTTTAACACACAAATATTTGCTTCTAATATACCTCTAGGAGTTTTTAAAATAAATATATAGTTAATGCATCTTTGAGTATATTCAGGTCCAGAGGAAAAATAAACTGAACCTACTAAGAATTGTGCAGCATGATTGTCAGAATTTTAATCAAAATCTTTTAAAATCATTCTCATTCATTCAGTGTTCAAAATTTCAGGACAGAAGCTACCACATTGCTTTCAGGGGGTGAAAAAAGTATGATATTTTAAGTTTGGGGAAATACATTTTATTGACTTGATGTATACACTGACGGACAAAATCCATTACATATTAAGCTGACATCACTATACCTTACACATGAAAAGGCCAACACTGCCCCAGGTTGGTGAATTTTTAACTTTTATAGAAAAATCTTGTTATTTTTCTAAAATCTTACATAGACTACTCATGCTGATTCTGACTTAACTGGCAGAAAAGTAATTTTCTAACCAAGAGTCTGAATTGAACATAAATCTTTATTTAAAGCATCTATGCTAAAGCAAGCAGAGTGGAGGTTTATAGACCCTGGGGTAGAGAAAACTTTAAGAGATCAATTAACACGTACTTTGAGGTTTGTAATTACAAGGCAATACCAAAGAAACAAAAAAAGAAAAACTGATGTTCCTGCCATACATCAGCATCTGAAGCCAACATAAGATCGATAACTACACTAAGTTACTGCATGTACCTCAAGAACTACAGCTGTGACAACAGAGATTTCCTGTCAACAAATTGCAAGGGTAGAAGTCAGTGTAAAGTCCTCTGTGTGCTACAGTGAGGGCACTGCCATAGCATTTGATGGATATCACACATTTCACTTGGAGTTAACAATGATTGACAAGATTTAAACACCTGAAGAGCATTCCTTTGCTCCTGGAAATATGCCATGTCAGCAAGGACTATTCCATTGCTTAGTTAATTATCTTATCAACAATCTCTTCCATGAATCTTAAAGTGAAGCCTGATTCAAAATGAGAATTATCCCCAATTCTAGGCTGTCATATTTACATTCATAATGATTCATTTTCAAAACTTGATTCTGACTGAATTAATAATATATTAAGATTTTTGCTAAAAAGAAACCATTACACAATTCACTGAGTGAAAAAGCAAGCTCACAAAATGGGAGGGAATAGTTAAAAAGTCATATATCTGATAAGGAGGTTAATATCCAGAGCATAAAAAGAAAATCTATCAAAAATTTATATGGAATCATAAATGAGCCCGAGTAGCAGCTGCTCTTTTGAGAAAGAAGAACAAAGTAGGAGGGATCACAATACCTGATATCAAACTGTATTACGAAGCCACTGTAATCAAAACAGCCTGGTACTGGCATAAAAACAGGCACATAGACCAATGGAGCAGAACAGAGAGCCCAGAAATCAACCCAACTCTCTACAGTCAATTAATATTTGACAAAGGGGGCAGTAACATAAAATGGAGTAAAGATAGCCTCTTCAGCAAATGGTGTTGGGAGAACTGGACAGCTACGTGCAAAAAAATGAAACTTGAGTACCAGCTTACACCATACACCAAAATAAATTCAAGGTGGATAAAAGACTTAAATATAAGCCGTGACACCATTAAAGTCCTAGAGGAGAACAATGGCAAGAAAATCTCAGATATTCCACACAGCAACATTTTTATGGATATGTCCCCTAGAGCAAGGAATATAAAGGAAAGAATAAACAAATGGGATCTCATCAAAATAAAAAGCTTCTGCATGGCTAAAGAAAACAGTATTAAATTAAAAAGACAACCAACTGTATGGGAAAACATATTTGCCAATGATACCTCAGACAAAGGTTTAATCTCCAAAATATACAAAGAACTTACACGACTCCACTCTAGGAAGACCTCGAACCCAATTAAAAAATGGGAAAAGGACTTGAACAGACACTTCTCTAAAGAGGACATACAGAATATCCAGAGACACATGAAGAGATGCTCAATATCGTTAGCTATCAGAGAGATGCAAATTAAAACCACAATGAGATACCACTTTACACCAGTCAGGATGGCTATAATAGACAAAGCAACAAACAACAAATGTTGGAGAGGTTGTGGAGAAAAGGGGACCTTAGTTCACTGTTGGTGGGATTGCAGACTGGTACAACCATTATGGAAAACAGTATGGAATTTTCTCAGAAAAATAAAAATTGACCTGCCTTTTGACCCAGCAATTCCACTGCTAGGATTATACCCAAAGAATCCTAAAACATCAATTTCAAAGAACCTATGCACCACAATGTTCATAGCAGCACAATTTACAATAGCCAAGAGTTGGAAGCAACCTAAGTGCCCATCAGTAAACGAATGGATCAAAAAACTGTGGTACATATACACAATGGAATTCTATGCAGCAGAGAGAAAGAAGGAGCTACTACCTTTTGCAACAACATGGATGGAACTGGAAAGCATTATGCTGAGTGAAATAGGCCAGGCATTGAAGGACAAATACCATATGATCTCACCTTTGACAGGAAGCTAAAGAATAAAACAAACAAGCAAACAGAATAAAAACAAAGACACTGAAATAGAGAACAAGTGGGCAGCGACCAGAGGGGAGAGGGAAGGGAATTTAAGGGGAAAAAGGGGGAGGGATTTTGAGGAAAAAGTATGAAAGACACAGGGATGAAGACTGGGGGGGGGGGGGATTGGAGGGAGGGGGGAGACTGAGTGGGGGGGGTGGGATGGGAGAAATAGATTAAAAAAAATGTACTTGAAAAGTACCTAAATAAAATTTAATTTTAAAAAAAAAGAAAATCTATACTTGAAAAAGAGCAAAAAGTAGAATTTAAAAAATGAGTAAAGGCTGAGATAGACATTTCCCTAAAGAATTTACGCAAATAGCCAATGAAAAATATTCAACATCAACAATCACAAGGGAAATGTAAATCAAAACTACAAAAGATACTGCATCATGCCCATCAAGATCACTACTACCAGAGAAGAAGAAACACAGAACAGCAAGTGTTGGTGAGGACTTGGAGAAATTAAGAGTCCCTGTGCACTACTGTTTGTTGGAATATAAGATGGTATGGCCACTACAGAAAAAGTGTTTTAGTTCATTATTAAATTAAAAATAGAATTACCATATCACACAGCAATTCCACTTTGAGGTATGTCCTCAAAGAATTTGATAGCAAGGACTCAAAGAGATATTTGTACACCTATGTTTAGAGTGACATTATTCCCCACAGTCAAAAGGTAGATGAAACTGAAGTGTTCATTATGAATGGATGGACAAACAAAATGTGGTACATACATACAATGAAATAATATTCAATCTTAAAATAGAAGAAGATCCCAACACATGCTACAACATGGATGATACTTGAGATCACACTAAATGAAATAAGCCAATCACAAATATATATATATGATCACAAATATATATATACATACATATGCATATATATATATATATGATTCCACCTATACAAGGTACCTAGAGTAGCCAAAATAGAAAGTAGAAGGGTAGTTGCCAGGGATTGGAAGGAAGGGAGAATAGGAATTGTTTAATGCATATAGAATTTTAGCTTTGTGAGATGAAAAAAGTTCTGGATATTGGCAACACTATTGAACTGTACACTCAAAAATGGTTAGGAATGCAAATTTGATATTATCTATATTTTACCATAGTTATAAAGCAACTGTTAGTCTCACTAAAAGCAAAAGAATATTTATTATTATTGTCTATAATACTAATACCGGCTAGTATTTACTGAGCCCTTATGCTTTAGGCATTACTACATGTATTGTCTTGTAAATTTATTTTTTAAAGCCAACAACAAAGGCATCATTACTGTTCTCTTTTTACAAATGAAGAAACTGAAAATTAGAAATTAAATAATCTAGTCACTTTCACACTCAGAATTGTAGTATAAAAAAGACCCCATTTGACAAAATCCAACATCCATTCATTATACAAACTCTCAGTGAACTAGAAACAGAGGAAACTTTCCCAACTTCATAAAGACTGTATACCAAAAAATCTACCAGTGACATTATTCTTTTTAAATTTTTATTTATTGATTTGACAGAGAGAGAGAGACATCAATCTGTTGTTCCACCTATTTATGCACTCATTGGTTGATTTTTGTATGTGCCCTAACTGGGGATAGAACCGTGGCATATCAGGATGATGCTCTTACCAACTGAGCTATTTGGCCAGGACTCTAACTAACATTATTCCTACTGGTGTGAAACTCAAAGCTTTCCCAATTAGATCAGGTACAACAAGGATGTCACCTCTCACCACTTCTTTTCAACATTGTGCAGGAAAGTCCAGGCTAATTCAATAAGACAACAAAAGGCTATAAAAGATATATAGATTGGGAAGTAAGCCCAATTTTTTAATGGATGGTATCACCATCTACATAGAAAACTGAAAGAACTGACCAAAACTTTTTAAACTAATAAGCAATTATAGCAAGATTGAAGAATAAAACGTTAATGTACAAAGTCAATTGTTTTTCTATATGCCAGAAATAAGTGGAATTTGATTTTGAAGACACAATACTACTTATATTGGCACCAAAAAAAAATAAATTATTTAGGTGTGAATCTAACAAAGTATGTTTAAGTTCTATTTAAGAAAAACTACAAAACTCTGATGAATGAAACCAAAGAATAACTAAATAAATTAAGGGATATTTCTTATTCATAGATAGGAAGACTCAATGTAAAGATGTCAGTTCTTCCCAATAGAATTTATAGATTCAATACAGTTCTAGTCAAAATGCCAGAAAGTAGTTAGATGGATTTTAACAAACTGATTCTAAAGTTTGGATGGAGAGGCAAAAGACTGAGAATAGTCAAAATATTATTGAAGGAGAAGAGTACAACTGGAGACTGATGCTATATATCTTTAAGAGTTACTGTGAAGCTACAGTACTCAAGACAGTGTGGTACAGGCCAAAGAACTGACAAATAAATCAATAGTACAGAATAGAGAGGCAAGAAATAGACCTACATATATGTAACACCAAGTGTAAACCTTAATGCAAAGTATAAACTTTGTGTGGCTGTTATATGTTATCCTAGGTCCATCCTTTGGGGCATCAGGGGGTGGGAAGTGCACCATTCTGGTAAGTGATTCTGATAATGGGGGATGCAGTGAATATATGGGAAATCCAATTCACTCAGAGATTTTATACCTTGTCAGCAGACACTAAAACATTTGGCTCAGCTAAGATCGTCTCTGGAGTGCTCATGTGTAGCCTTTAACATAATGTGAGCTTCCTCAAGGCATAGCTTCTTCAGGACAGTCAGACTTGCAGAATGGTGGCTCAGAGCCCCTAGTGTAGATGTTCCAGGAAACAATGCAGAAGTTGTATATTTTTCTAACCTAACCTTTGCAGTAACATGGTGTCATTTTTATCATATCTTGTTGGTCAAAAGAGTCACAGCCCTCCCAAGACTCAGGGGGAGGGAACTTAAAGCCCATCTCTTAACAGAAGAAATGTCAAAGCATTACTGGCTGTGTGTTAAAACTATCACAAATTCAAAAACCCTATTCTACCTCAATATGTGATATTTAGTCCTAGGGATTTATAGGTTGCTATTACTATAGAAAGTAGGGAAGAACAGGTAATTTATATATGCTTCTACTCCAATAAAGGCATTTCAAAGGAAAAATTAAAAACATAAAGCTCAAGAAATTTTTATTTGAAACCACAATGCCAACCTAAGATTATTTATCAAACAGTCAATTCATATCAAAGCACAAAATGTTTGCAGATTTTTGTTTTTAATGAAAAAAAATGAACCTAAAATAGAAGAAAAGTCACAGCAAAGGCCAGTGCTGAGATTGTTGGCATCTGAGTAACAAAAGGACAAAAAGATGATGGATGGCAGTATGTATATTAGCAAGTACCAAGCACTGTTAATAGCCACTTGCCTGCTTTGAAACTGGATTTACACCAAAATCTTTACAAGGAGGAGAGCAATAGTGGATAGCAAGTGGAACCCCTCAGGAGTTTAGACCAGGTTTGAAGAGTTATAAATAGAGATGCCCTAAACCTCTCAACAGATAAAAGTAAACCCATCAATAAAACTATGAGAAGAAACTGCCTGAAAAATCCCAGAGGAAAAAAAGAAGCTTAGAATAAATGAAGAAAAAAACAACAACTCTAGGTATTCCTCCATGTGAAGAAGACTATCTTATCAGTCATAGAGAAGGGAAATGTACAGGGTATTGTTTTCATGACCACTCAATATTTTCTATTAAAGAAACAATGCAACAGAATTGAGAAAAATTGTAATTAGTGATTGAACCCTCTTGAAAATAACAATAATAATTTATACAGCAGGGTTAGTTTTTGTCACTGAGGATGACTAGAAAAATAATCATGGCTGACAACAAATTTTTCAACTTCCAGATGGTTTTTTGTTTATTTTCTTATCGTATGTGCTATAACAACCATTGTCAACTGAACTTGCTCTATAAAGAAACTAATTTGTTTTTAAGATCTACACTATCATTCAACATAAGCATGTGAATAGCTGTACAAAAGAGTTGCTCAATCCAGATTTATCACCTAAAGATCTGTACTGAGTCACTTCAGTATGCCAATAAAAAATACAGTAGACTTGTTTATAAAAATGACTGAAAAGCTCTGTAAGATACAGAAGTGACTTCTGAGTCATCAAAATAAAAAACGAGAAAGGTTGGCTGGAGAAAGATAATGGAGGATATCAAACATCAGCCAAAGGCATTGAAGTTCCATTTGATGAACAAAAGGGAGGCATTGAAAGTGTTTGAACAAGGCAATGACATTACCAAAGAGCCCCGTAGGAAAATTAAACTGGTGTTCAAAGGCAGTTTAGATTTTAATAAAGAATGACTAGAGACCAGTTAGAATGTTATTAAAATAATCCATAGTAAAGGAAAAAAATAAGTGCCATAAATAGTTTCTGTCATCATGAAAGGAAGAGCTGACAAACATATAAGTCATAGAGGGATATTGGGTCACCAACTGTCCCATTTCTCCTGAGACAGAGTAGTTCCCCAAAATGCGAGAGGTTCAGTGTTTAAACCAGAAAGTCTGGGACAAACCAGGATGATTGGTCACCCTAGTTAGATGTCAAGAGCAAAGGAAGAGGACTCATTTTTTCTTTATAGGGGGATAGGACTGGAATGACCATTTAACAGCTCTCTAATAGCTAGAAGTGTTGATTAACTACAATTCCCTTATTTACAGCCATTCTAAATAATCACAATTCACCATAAATATGAAACAAATGATATGGACACTACAAATGAATGAATAATTTTGCAGAAAGCTATGTTATATTTCACCTATAGAGTACAGCAAGACAGAAGCCAGAAACCTGAATGAGATAAGTTATAAAAGAATACAAAGCAGACTTCTAGCCAATATGGAAGCATAGGTAGACACATTGTGTCTCCTTGCACAACCAAAATAAGGACAACAACAATTTAGAAACAAAATAACAACCAGAACTGACAGAAAATTGAACTGTATGGAAGTCAGACAAATAAGAAAATAAAATAGACACATTCATCCAGACCGGTAGGCAGGGCAGAATCCGGCAGCTGGCCAAGAGGGGTCGTGACACAAAAAGCAGTGGCTCTGGGCATGCAAGATGGCAGCAGGAGCACCCAGGGCACGCAGGCGGTGGGTGGCAGACCCCAGGCACGGGGTGGCAATGGGCAGTCCCAGCAAGGCGGCAATTGTGAAGTGAGGCACTGCCCACAAGGCAGCTGGCCCACCAGGCAGTCCGATATTCACGTGAAGATAAACCAGGCGAAACTGTGGAGAGAGACAGACCTTACAACCCAGTATCCCAGAGAGGGGAAATAAAGCCTCAAAACACCTATTGAAAACACCTGTGGGGGTTGAGGTGCTGGGAGAGACTCCCAGCCTCACAGGAGAGTTCACTGGAGAGGTCCATAGGGTCCTAGAACATACACAAGCCCACCCACACAGGAACCAGCACCAGAAAGGGCCCAGTTTGCTTGGGCGAAAGGTGGAAGGGACTGAAATCCAACAGAGAGTAGAGCAAGCGCCATTGTTACCTCTGGGACCCCACCCTCATATACAGTATCACAACCCAGCAACTGGGTTGCCCTGACCTGATGAACTCCTAAGGCCCCACCACTCATGTGTAACAGGCCTGACCTGACCAAAAAAATTATGGCTCAAACAGAAGAACAAATCAAAGGCCCAGAGCCAATACTTTTAAGCAACCAATAAATAGCCAACCTATCAGATGCATAAAGCACTGTTGATCAGGATACTCACAGAATTGGTTGATTTTGGTCATAATTTAGATGAAAAAAATGAAGGCTACACTAAGTGAAATAAAGGAAAATGCACAGGGAACCAATAATGATGGGAAGAACACTGGGACTCAAATCAATGGGGTGGACCAGAAGAAAGAAAGAAACAAACAAACAGAAAAGAATGAAGAAACAATAATTCAAAAAATGAAGAGAGGCTTAGGAACCTCCAGGATATCTTTAAATGCTCCAACATCTGAATTATAAGAGTACCAGAAGGGGAAGAGGAAGAGCAACAAGTGGAAAACTTATTTGAACAAATGATAAAGGAGACCTTCCCCAATCTGGCAGAGGAAATAGACTTCCAGGAAGTCCAGGAAGCTCAAAGAGTCCGAAAGAATTTGGACTCAAGGAGGAACACACAAAGGGACATCCTTATTACACTACCCAAGATTAAAATGAAGGAGAGAATCCTAGAAGTACTAGAAATAAGGGGACAGTTATCTATGAAGAAGTTCCCATCAGACTATCAGCTGATTTCTGAAAGGAGACCTTGCAGGCAAGAAGGAGCTGGAAAAAAAGTATCCCAAGTCATGAAAGGCAAGGACCTACATCCAATATTGCTCTATGCAGCAAAGCTTTCATTTAGAATGGAAGGGCAGATAAAGTGCTTCTCAGACAAGGTCAAGTTAAATGAGATGATCATCACCAAGCTCTTATTTTATGACATGTTAAAGGGACTTATCTAAGAAAAAGAAGAACAAAAATATGTACAGTAAAATGACAACAAACTCACAATTATTAACAACCACACTTAAAGCAAAAACAAAAACAAACCAAGCAAACAACTAGAACAGGAACAGAACCACAGAAATGGAGATCACATGGAGGGTTAACAACAGGGGAGTGGGAGGAGGAGAGAGGGGGGAAAAGGTACAGCGAATAAGTAGCATAGATGGTAGGTAGAAAATAGGCAGGGGGAGGGCAAGAATAGTATGGAAAATGTAGACGGTAAAGAACTTATGACACATGAACATGAACTAAAGGGGAGGAATGTGGGTGGGAGGTTGGGTGCAAGGTGGAGGGGAATGAAGGAGGAAAATGGAAGAACTGTAATAGCATAATCAATAAAATAGACTTTTTTAAAACCTGAAACAAAAAAAGAATACAGAGCAAATGTTAAATGTAGCCTAAAAGGTAAGTCAGTGGGTCTACAGGTGAGGCAACATTGACTAAAGGCACCCAAATGGAGAGTGCAAGGGCTGAGTATCATGAGAAGCTGAATCAAGAAAGAGAAAAGGTGATAAAGGGACAGGAAATGGAACTTCAGAAGAAATTCCTGTAGGGGCAGTCAGTATTCAAATCCTCACCAATTTCACTGAAGATGAAGCTTTGCCCTCACCCAGTTTCATGCTCCTACTGCGGTCTATTGTCTACTCATTTCCACAGAAAACTGTTTAAAGTGGTAGGTATACTTTTCTTTGTTGTAATTTACCCCTCTACTCTTTACTTACTCTTTATGCTAACATTAATAAGTTATTCTTCACCCCCTCCCCAAAGGAAAATATTGTGGCAAGATGATAAAGCATTTTCCTTTATGTTACCGTAATTCATCAGTTCCTTTTTTCTGTTGGCCAGTACAACTTTTGATTAAGACAACATTCTTCATTCATTGCCTCAGTGAAGAATGACAAAACGGAATGATAGAAAATGATGGGTGGAATGGAGTATAATCACATTTTTTTTGACTTTCAAATGTCTAGGTATCTGGGGAAAGGGGAAGATAATAGATTTTGGAGAAAGATGATGATGATGATGATGATAATGATGATGGAGGTATAATAGAAGACAGATGATAAATGATAGGTTTTTTTTGTTTGTTTTTTTTTAAATTTTATTTATTTATCTTTAGAGGGGAAGGGGGAAAAGAGATAATGTATGGTTCTTCGGGAGGTAAGTAGATAGATGATAGATAGATAGATAGATAGATAGATGATGATAGATAGATGATAGATAGATAGATAGAAGTGATAGATAGATAGATAGATAGATGAGGAGAGATAGATGATGATAGATTAGATAGATGTAGATGATGATGATGTAGATGTAGAAGATAGATAGATAGATAGATAGATGTAGATCTATAATCTATAGACTTTCCAGATTCTGGAATGTGAAGTTGAGAGAGGGAAGACTGGCAGGAACTGAGGAGGGAGGAAGGGAAGTTAGAAGACGAAGTGAGCGTCCTAGCCTTAGACCTGCAGGGATTACAATGACAAAGGCCGTGTTCCATCCAGACATCTCCCAGCCTCCATAAAGTGTTCATTCTTTCAAGGCATTAGCCAGCACCACCACCTCCCTCTGGTTCTAGCCAAAAATCTGGGAAGAATTCTCTTGACTATTCTTCCTTCCTCCATATGCTATGCCTGAGGGTTCCATTTTCTAAATGCCTCCTGAATCAGTCATCTGTCCATCATCCCCACTGATGTTATTTTAACTCACTCAGTCCATCTCCTTCAGTCCATGCCAGCCCTTATCTTGTTTATGTTACAGAAACCTCCAAACTGGCTTTTCTGGCTCTTACCAGTCTGAAAACTAAAACATATTAGTTTTTCTAATAGGCTTTCTTGTTGGCACATCAACTTTACATTAGACTATTACTTCACATTTCAGTTTAGTTTACTCACTCATAAATTGGGTTTAATATTAATAACTGACTTATCGGACAGTTTGGAGGATTCAATGAGTCACTACCTGTAAATTATGCTTGTGTGTTACCTTGTTATCCAGAACACACAGGAAATGGGAGCTATCATTACTGATGTTATTATATTATATAACAATTATTTAAATATTTTTCACCCACTCACCTGTCAAAGTCCAAAGGTTGAAATTGACTTAGGAAGAGCATTTAGTTGAATCTATTCAAGGTTAGTTAACTTAAACCAAAGGGAAAATTTTTAGAAGTTCAAGGCCAAAAGTGCCACTGGCTTTACAGGCTCCTAGAATGATAGTTCAGGAAACATTATGAGCCAAAGAGGCTGCCTTCCTTTTTAATTATTTTTCCCATGCCCGCTTTGGTTTTTGTTTCTGCTTCTCACCTTAT
Organism: Artibeus jamaicensis; assembly: GCF_021234435.1. Lineage (NCBI taxonomy): Eukaryota > Metazoa > Chordata > Mammalia > Chiroptera > Phyllostomidae > Artibeus > Artibeus jamaicensis. The sequence goes on along the minus strand of NW_026522030.1, from coordinate 33,994,441 downwards.
CTGTTTCATTTTCTCTCTGAAGACTGATGTTCTCTGATAATTTTACATGGTTATGAAAGCAAATGGCTATCCCAAGATTTCCTACATGTGTTCACAATTCAAACTCCCAACAGAAACCATTTTCAAAATGTTTGTGAGGAAAGGATTGGTCATCTTGGGGCAGCTGAGACTCTGAAAAGGGCCATTGAAAGGGCAGACAGCCTGATGAATGTGTCTGTTAATTATGACTCCAAACTAAATATGTTTTCAACCATGGCTCCTAACATTTCCCTGCAAAGTAGACAGCTCAGCCATGCTGAATTCTCATTTTTCACCAGTGCTATCATCTGCCATGACTCAATGCCCTTCCACATTGTTCCTTCCATCTGATGCCCCTTGCCAACCCTCACCTAACCAACTTCTATTTATCCTTTCCAGTTAATCCACGCATAGCCACACTGGTGATAACTTGACTTCCCATTCAATGATTTTGGGAAATGACTTTGTATATTTTGTATGTTCTCTAATTACAGCTCCTCATATATTGTATAAACTCATATATCTTTTCTCTGAGCTCATTTAAGGCAGAGAAAAGATATACAAGATGTTCTTATTTTTAATTCATCTTTATATCTTCAGCATCCAGACAATCTGTTGATTGAATACTTAAATGAAAATTAACTGTAACTTTCTATTATAAAATTATATTCATCCAGTCTATTTAAGAGAATCAACCTGAGCTTAGGAAAAGTCTAAATTAATAAATATTTTAAGTAATTTTTTTAAAAACCCTTTTCAGCATATAGAGTAGTGAAACTAAACCTAATAATTTATTAAAGAATGAGTATTCTAATAGATCTGTTTTAATTAATAGAGTCATTAGATATATTTGCTTCATATAAATAGACATTACCAAAATGGTTTTACATTATGTGGGAATAGATTAGTTTTATGTAAACTAATCATTTTCTTGGCTTTCAAGTCACCATATACTTTATTACATGAATAATACATCTTTTTTTAGAAATGATGCAAGAGTAACTAGCTTATGCCTTAACAAGTCTGAATATTGAACACACATGTCCATTTTATTTTTAAAGATTTTATTTATTTATTTATTTTTAGAGAGAGGGGGAGGGAGAGACAAAGTGAGGCAGAGAAACATGGGTGTGTGAGAGCCATATTGACTGGTCGCCTCTCGCAAGTGCCCCAGCTGGGGACCAGGCCCACAGCCCAGGCACGCGCCCTGACAGGAATCGAACCAGTAACCTTTTCTTTCGCAGGATGATGCTCAACCAACTGAGTCAAGCTGGTCAAGGCCGTATGAATCCACTTGAATAACTGTACATTTCCTGTCGCTATCTGGGATGAAGTTAAATACATATGCCATTTTTTTTCAAAACTAACTGCTGCTTTTAAAATTATTTCTATTGAAAACATGTCTGTGTTTTAGTTATTGCATTTCAGTCCTCAGAGCTGCCTTGTTCTTTTATTCTGTTTTTTCCTTTTATTCTTCATCTTATTCTATTTCCTCTAAAATATGACTAAAATCTAGCAACACCTTCTAGTCTGGTGCCTAAACTGTTTACATTCTTTCCTCTATGCCCTGTACTCTGAAATACAGTGATACTTTAAGCATCTCTCACATGACATGACTGAACATAGTTAAGAGCTGAAAGAGCTGATGCGGGTTATCATTGAGCACCTAATATGTGCCAGCCATTACTTATATGCATTATTTTTAATCCAGCATTTCACAGGCAAGAAAACTGATTCAGAAAGTTTAGGTAACTTTCTCAAGCTCATGATGCTAATAAATGGGAGGACTGAGACCTTAGGTTTGTACCTCCACCTCTCTTACGCGGCACATAATCATTTATGCTGCCAAAGTGACAGTCACAATAATTAAGGCAGTCCCAGAATTAATGTCATATTCAGATATACTTTGTGTTTATTGTTGATGTTGGATGGGTGGCAAATAGCTTAGGCTCCCTTCAAATAAAAAGATAGAAATATTTTAAACATTTTAATTATGCACATAGCGTAATTTGACATTTTTAAAATTTAAAATTTCAAGCTATTATGGAAGTTGTTAGAGAAAGCTAAGAAGATGGTTTTATTTGCACAAAGTATCACAAAGATACTGAGTGTTAAAAAGTGAAGTCTATGTATTACTCTGTACCTTTCCCATATCATGTTCAGTGATGGACGGTTGAGTTGATGCACTAGAACAACTCAGATTTGAAAACAACCAAATGACCGTTATTGTACCATCATAAAGAAAAATAATGTTGCAAGTGTGACATAAAAATGCTCCAAACAACAACTTACTGGAATTGTAGTTGAAAGATACCAATTTGAGGTCATTTTACTCTGTGATATTTAGTCCTTTAAACCATCTAAACAAAAAACTTGTTTTGGATCTTCTGTGTAGATTCGTTTTTGTTTTTTTATTCAGGCATGTTTTAAAATATCACAGCTTTTCTAACACAGAGTGTATCTGGGAAAAAAGAAGGAAAGTAACTTTCCTAACTCAAATAGCAGGCTGCTGACTGCTCTAAGTAGTCACGTACAAAATATCAAATATATGACCGTCATAAGCAACAATCAGGAGAAAGACTTCACAGGAATAGTACAACACTGTGATGGCCTTGCTTCATCCCGTCTTGATGTGCCAAAGGGCAGAACATCTTAAAATGCCAATATAACTAAATATTTCACTAGGTTATTAACACATTGCATATTAAACTCTATACTATAGGTGCCATAATTTGGACATTTATGGTGTCAGAAGTTGAAATTTGAAAAAAATAGAAAAAAATTAAGGTTAACAGTGTAGTCATGAATTAGGAACTTAGATTTATTGGGGTATGGGGGAATTCCAGGCAAATGAGTGAAAACTGTCTGTTGTAATTTGTTAGGTGATCATTAGCCCTGATCACAAACCCTGATTTTTCAGTGTCTCCATTCAACCAAGTGTTTTTCTTCGAGCGGTTCAGTGTGAGTGAATGATCTGGTGGTGACTGAGGCTTGGTCTACTTTTGTCTTTTATGTTGCCACACCCATCAGGGCTCAGAGCCTGAATCCAGAGACCCTCAGAAAGAGAACAGGAAGCACACACTCCTTCTTCTTTACAACTTTGACCTTGAAGAGACATGATCACTTCCACACACATTCTAGTGTGAGAAATAGTCTCAAGGTCCCCTGGGTAGCCACACCCTAACAAATTTATATTATGAGAAGGCAGCAAAACATTTTCTGGACAGTTTGCTATGTTCCTTCAGAAAATATTTATTTTGAATTTCATTCTGTGTATACCACTATAAAAAGCACTATGAAGTTATGAATATTTTTCCTCCTTCAATTAGTTCATAAATTAGATGGGAAAACAAAAGAGATTAATGGGATATGTGTTGAGTTTTTATACAACCAATTTTCAATTGCTCAGAAAAGCATTTTGGATTGGACTGTGCAAAACTTTGTTTCTCTTTCTTTTAACCATACTCGTATTTTTAAAAACATTTTTTCTGTTTGGAAATTGTTCCACTTCCATGCACACGTTCACACCAGCACACAGCACACACACAAACACAAAGAGCAATGCAGTTTGAAAAACCATGTGAAATCCAAGCCAATCTCATTTGCTGCTTGTCCTCAGTTCTTGTAAAACACTTGGCTGGGAAAAAATAGGCGCTGATTTGCTAAAATATTTCAAAGAGCCATGTTCATCTTGCCATTACTACTATAAACATTGAAGATTTAACATAGGAATAAGTGACATTTTCACAGGCACAGTAGTGAAGGGAAACATGTTTGAGATACAGAATAGGGCATTAGTGCCAAAAGTAACAGCACCTAACATTTACTGCATGTCCATTACATTCCTGGCACAGTATTTGCTCTACCCATGTGAGTACCCTAATACAGCTTATAACATGGATTTTATTATTTGCATTTTAGATAAGTCTTAGACAGAAAAATAATACAATTCTCTGCACATTTTAAACTCTTTAAATGTTATTGACAAAAAGAACATAACTTTTAAATTATAATGATGCATTTACATCAAGATTTTTGTTGTTTTCTTAATGTTTGATTTGTTTGCTTGTTGTTTTATACATGCTCTATTAAGACTCTACAAAAAGCAGTGTACAAATTCTGTTATAATCATGAAAGACTATAGAGGCAAGGATGGAAAATTGTAGAGGATATATGCAAGAGAGAAGTGTACACAAACTTTTGTAAGGAAATGTCAAATGCTCAAAAATTATTTTACCATTTGTTCAACAAAGCTTGAAATTTTTCTATAGATAAGACAAAAATTTTTTTGCTGTAAATTTAGAAAAGGTAATTTAAATACTCTTATAAACATTAATATATTTTTTAATGTATTGCATTGTATAATGCAGACCTTGTCCTAAAGTAGATTGTATTATGGAAATGGCCATGCTGGAGGAAAAAATAAGTGGTAGAGTTAGGCTTCAGACCACAGGGAGGTCAACTTCATAGTTTTGATCAGGGCCAACTAAAACCACTAAATTAAAGTGGCTAGATCACAAGTATTGCTACCCAAGATATAGAAAGAGGTACAAACAGTATCTAAAGACAAATCCATAATTTGTGTTGGAAGAAAGTGATACAGATTGAAAATTTTGGAATTTCAAAGTGGTAATTTTATCTGGCCAGTCCAATTCTCTGGATCAATTGAGTGTAATGGGTCAGAGAGGAAAGTTGGAAGGTTAGAATAAAAGGAAAGAAACTTTAATTTTTTTTTTTGCATAGGAGGAATATCCAAATAAAATTTAAGTTTAACCATTTATCTGGCAAATACATTTGTCATAAGCCACTTTATTAAAGGGATAGGAAGTACATAGTCTCAGAGCTATTCTTTCTTCACATGCTTAATGCAGCATCCCTGATCAAACACAGCAGTCTTTCCCACTGAAGTCAGAAAAAGCCTCAGATGCATCTCAATACATCACTCCATAAAATTAGTAAGTCCTGGGAATGTAATATACAGCATGAACATGGTGACTATAGTTTAACGATTCAGCATTGTGTATTCAAAAGTTGCTAAGAGAGTAGGTAAGATTATGTGTTTCCAGGAATTTAACCATTTCATTTAGGTTGTCCAATTTGTTGGCGTATAGTTGTTCATATTATCTTACAATACTTTGTATTTCATTGGTGTCAGTTGTTACTTCTCTGTCATTTCTGATGTATTTGGCTTCTTTCTCTCTCTCTTTCCCTCTCTCTCTCTCTCTCTCTCAATAAGTCTGGTTAAGGTTCAATCTTGCTTATATATTCAAAGAACCAGCTTTGGGATTTGTTGATTTTTTGTATTGTATTTTATAGTTTATTTCATTTATTTCCACTGTGATCTTTACTATTTCCTTCCTTCTACTCACTTTGGTTTTTGTTTGTTGTTCTTTTTCATGTTCTGTTAAGCATAAAGTTAGATTGTTTTAGCTTTTTCTTGTTTTTTGATATAGGCCTGTAATACTATGAATTTTCCTCTTAGGACCGCTTTTTCTGTGTCCTACAGATTTTCAGTTATTGTGTTCTTATTTTCATTTGTTTCAAAGTATCTTTTGATTTCTTTCTTGACCTAGCTGTTAACCCATTCATTATTTAATAACAGGTTATTTAGCCCCCATGTCTCTGTGTATTTTTCAGTTTTCTTCTTATAATTAATTTCTAGTTTCATAGCATTATGCTCAGAGAATATGCTTGATATGATTTCAATCTTCTTAAATTTATTGAAACTTGCATTGTGTCCTTTACCTAGTCTATCATAGAAAATATTCCATGTGAACTTGACAAATGTGTATATTCTGCTGCTTTGATATGAAATGGTCTGAAGACATCAATTAAATTCATTTGACCCAGTATGCCACTCAAGGTCACCATCTCCTTGCTGATTTTCTGTCTGGAGATTTATCCATTGAAGTCACTGGGATATTAAAATCTCTTAATACAACTGTATTTCTGTCAGCCTCTCCCTTTATGTCCATCAAGATTTGCTTTACATATCATAGAGAGCAGATGACAGCTATTGGGTAGGGGTGGTTAGGGATGAAGGATCAAGCAAAACAAGGACTCATGGTCATGAACAACGGTATGGTTGTTGCAGGGGGAGTAATAGGGGATTAAATGATAATAAAAATTTCAATAAAATTTTTTAAAACCATTTGCTTTACATATTTAGTTGCTGTTATGTCGAGTGCATAAATGCTTACTACAGTTAAATCCTCTTGTTGGACTGTTTCCTTTATAATTATGTAGTATCCTTCTTTGTCTCTTACTATTGCCTTGTTTTTCAAGCCTTATATACCACATAAACCAAATAAAGTATAAAACCCACATGATCATATCAATATGATCAATAGATACAGAAAAATCATTCTATAAAAGCCAGCACCCATTTATGATAAAATCTCTCAGCAAACTAGGAATAGAGAGAACATAGATCAACTTAATAAAGTCCATATATATGACAAACATACTGTCAACATCATACTCAATGGAAAAAATATACAAGTGTTCCCCTTAAGATTGGGAAAAAGGCAGGGATGTCTACTTTCATCTCTTTTATTCACCATAGTACTAGAAGCCTAGCCACAGCAACCACACAAAATGAAATAAAAGGCATCAAAATCAGAACAGAAAGAAAGAAGGATTATCATTATTTGCAGATGGCATGATATGTACATAGAGAACCCTAAAAATTCTACCAAAAACACTACTAGAACTGATAAATGAATTCAGAAAGTAACAGGATACAAAATTAATATCCAAAAATCAATTGAATTTTTATATGGCAATAATGAACTATTAGAAAGGGAAATTAAGAAAACAATGACATTCACAATTGCTTCAAAAGTAATAAAATACCTAGGAATAAATTTATCCAAGAATGTAAAAGACCTGTACTCAGAATACTATAAAGTGATGACTAATTTTAATTTGTATTTCTCTGATGATTAGTGTTTGGCATCTTTTCACATATCTATTGGCCATCTATATGTCCTCTTTGGAGAAATGTCTATTCGGGTCCTTTGCCAAATTTTTAATGAAATCTTTGTTTGTTTGTTTTTTGGTGTTGAGTTATACGAGTGCATTATAAATTTTGGATATTAACCCCTTATCAGATGTATCAATGGTGAATATGTTCTCCCATTCAGTGGATTGTCTTTACATTTTGTTGATGGTTTCCTTAGCTATGCAAAAAATGTTTAGTTTGATGCAGTTCCATTTGTTTATTTTTCCTTTTGTTTCCCTTGTCTGAGAAGATACATCAGAAAAAATATTTCTGTGATAAATGTCTGAGATTTTATTGCCTATGTTTCTTCTAGAATTTTTATGGTTTAAATTTCTATTTCAAGTCTTTAATCCATTTTGAGTTTATCTTTGTATATGGTATAATAGGGTGGTCTAGTTTTTTTGCACATATCTGTCTAATTTTCCCAACACCATTTATTGAATAGACTATTTTTACCCTTTTTGTATACTTTCCCTCCTTTGTCAAATATTAATTTTACCACAGAGGCATTGGTTTAATTTTGGGCTCTCTCTTCTGTTGCATTGATTTATATGTCTGTTTTTATGCCAATATGATGCCTTTTTTATTACTATGGCCTTATAGAATAGTTTGATATAAAGTAGCATAATTCCTCCAACTTTACTCTCTATTTTGTGAATAGCTATTACTAAATAGCTAAATCTCTATAGCTATCCAGGATATTTTGTGGTTCCATATAAATTTTTGAAATATTTGTTCTATATGTGTGAAATATGCTATTGGTATCTTAGGAATTGTATTGAATCTATAGATTGCTTTCAATAGTATGGACATTTTAAAGATGTTAATTCTTTCTATCCATGAACACAGTATATGCTTCCACTTATTTGTATCTTCTTTAATTTGTTTCTTCAAAGTTTTATGACTGTTCAGTACAGTTTTTTTACATCCTTGGTTAAAATTATTCTTCAGTATTTCATTTTCATGATGCAATTGTAATGGGATTTTTTGTTTCCTTTCTGATAGTTCGTTATTGGTGTATAAAAATGCAAATGATTTTTGGATCGTTATTTTGTATTCTCTTACTTTACTGAATTCATTTATCAATTCTAGTAGTTTCTTGGTGGAATTTTTAGGGTTCTTTATGTACAGCTATCATGTTATCAGCAAATAATGACAATTTTAATTCTTCCTTTCTAATACAAATACATTTTATTTAGCCTTTTTGTCTGATTGCTTTGGCTAGGACTTTCGGTACTATGTTGAATAAAACTGGTAAAAGCAGACATCCCTGTCTTGTTAGGGATCTAAGGGGAAGGATTGTTTTGTTAATTTCCTTGTCTGTCAGTTCATTATGGTCATTTAAACATAAAACTCATTTCTGGATATTAATTTTGTATCCTGCTACTTTGCGGAATTCATTTATCAATTCTAGTAGTTTCTTGGAATCTTTGAGGTTCTCTACTCACAGTATCATGTCACCTGAAAATAATGACAGTTTTATTTCTTCCTTTTCAACTCAGGTACCTTTTATTTCTTCTTATCTGATTACTGTGGCAAGGACTTCCACTACTATGTTGAATAAGAGAGGTGAAAGCAGGTACACTTCTCTTGTTCTTGATCTTAAGGGGAACACGTAGTTTTTGCCCATTGAGTATGACACTATCAAAGGATTTGTCACATGTAGCCTTTATTATGTTTAGGTGTGTTCCCTCCATTCACATTTTGCTGAGAGTTTATTATCATAAATGTGTGTTGGGTTTTATCAAATGCCTTTTCTGCACTTATTAATATGATAATGTTATTTTTATCCTTCATTTTGCTTATGTGGTATTTTAGTTTTTGATTGATAGATATTGTACCAACCTTGCATTCCCAGAATAAATCCCGCTTGATCATGATGTATAAGCTCTTTAATGTATTGCTGGATTCAGTTTGCTAATATTTTGTTGGGGATTTTAGCATCTATGTTCATCAGGAGTATTGGCCTATAATATCATTCTTGGTAGTATCTTCATCTGGTTTTGGAATGAGGATAATGCTGACCTGGCAATGAGCTTTTAAGTCTTACTTCCTCTTGAAAATTTTGGAATAGTTTGGAAAGATAGATTTAGTTCTTCCTTGAATGTTTGGTAAAATTCATCTGAAACCATACAGTCTAGGGCTTTTATTTGTAGAGATTTTTTATTATTATAGCTTCAATTTCATTAGTTGTGATCTATCTATTCAGGTTCTGTAACTATTCCTGATTCAGTTTGGAATAATTGTATGTTTCTAGGAATTTATTCATTTCACCAAATTTGTGCAATTTGTTGATATATAGTTGCTTGTAACATTTTCTTACTATCCTTTGTATTTCTTTGGTGTCAGTTGTTACTTCTCTTTCATTTATGATTTTATTAATTTGGGTCCTCTCTCTTCTTTTTCTTGGTGAGTTTGCTCAAAGATTTGTCAAGCTCCTTTATCTTTTCAAAGAACCAGCCCTTTGTTTCATTAAACTTTTGTATTATTGTTTTAAAACTCTATTTTGGTTATTTCAGCTCTGATTTTTATTATTTTCTTTCTTGTACTCACTTTTGTTCTTTTTCTAGTTCCTTAAGTGTAAAGTTAAATTGTTTATTTGAGCTTTTTGTTTGTTTGTTTGTTCCCAACCCTATACCAGATCCCCTAGCCTAGGATTCCAGCCCAGGAATAGAAGTCCCCATGACTTCTGGTTGTGAAAACCAGAAGAGCTTGTGGTTAGTTGAGATGAAGGGCTTCTGGAATCCTAGGCATTTCCTCTTAAAGTGCCCACACATTAGCTCAGACTCACTTACTTGTCTTCAGTGATGAGGCAGCAACTCAGCAGTCACCAGGGATGTATGGAGGAGGAACTGAATTGTCTGGCTTTAGGGCAAGAGCTGGAGGGGCAGCTTTCTCCCAGACAGAAGTACAGACAGAAGCCATTGTTCCTTTGCCCTCCCCACACAGAGCAGGCAGGCATGATATCTGACTGTCTATCAACCTGGCTCACACAGATTACTATGCTTTGGTGTTTCCCTAAGACAATACCCCACACAATTTTCAGGCCCACTCAAGCTGCTTCTAGTGGCTTTTCCATACAACATTCTGTCTTAGTTCATGCTACAGACTTTCCTAACATCTCTCAAAGGTTCACAAACCCCAAATAAGAAGCATCTGGCTTTGGTGGGCTTCAAACCCCTTGATAAGTAGTCCCAAGTCCAGTAGTTGTAGCAGGTGGCCTCAGTTTTCAGCTTGGCCACTCCTGGGCATCTGCAAGCCCGTCACAAGGGGCAGCCATCTGTAGATGGCTTTGTAGCTCATGTTGGGTGGCCCTATACAGGGCACATACAGTGACTGATTTTGGCCTGCACCTCCCAGGATGACCCAGGATCAACACACCCATTAGACAACTTTGTACCATGCTGGAGCACAACCCAACCACCTCTACAAGCAACACATCCAAAGGGAGGCCTCATTGAACAACAGAGCCCCACTGAAGAGAATCTTGCTCCATGAAGTTGGCCACTACACAGTAGCTTCTCCCCATAGTATCAACCCATCTTTGCAGCTGAGTTTCCTAAGGATAAATCTTTCCTGTCAACTTTTCAACAGCAATAAAGGCTCAACTATAACAGGAGGGTGCACACAGGCTATACAGGGACATAGCTGGAGCACCCTCCTTGGGTGACAGAGGAGACTGCAGCATAGGGAATATTGTCAATAATATTGTAATAACTATATTGGTGTCAGAAGAGTGCTAAATTTATCAGGTTGATCACTTTGTAAGCTATGTAAATGTCTAATCACTGGATTGTACACCTGAAACTAATATAATATGGTACATTAACTGTAATTTAAAAAATATATATATATATATATATATATATATATATATATATATATATATTTAAACAGTTTTTGCAGACAGAAAATGTCAGAGGAGTAAGTTTACAATACGCTAACCTCCTCCCAGGACCAATCTGGAATTACAACTAAAATGTAGAGAAATCATCCTGAATAACCAACTGAACACTAGCTATAGAGAAGCCTTATAATGAAAAACAGAAGAAAAAAAAAAAACCACTTCATCACAACGAAACTGGTAGGGAGTACAGAGGAGGCAGGAGAGGGCTGGCTGGGCTCCCAAGGTCAGCAGCTGGGTTCCAGAAGGTATTTCAGCAACTGGGGGTTCCCCTGAGAAGTGTGGGGTCTAAACCTCAAGCTGGACTCCCTAGCCTACAGCAGAGACAGAAAGGACCCTAGATAACATCCAGCTGTGAAAAGGAGTGGGGTTTCTGTCTGCCAAGAAGAGACAGCTGAGGGTACAGAGATGCTCTGAAAGAACCAACACACAAAATTTTGTTTGCAGCCACTTACCCTGGGCTCTGGCAGAGGGAGGGTAGAGTGGACTAGAGATATTTGAGGAGTCTGGGTTTGGTGGCTCTAGGAAGAAAACTGAAGGAATAGCTACCAGAATCCACGTGATGAATCATTCCCCATACTACAAGAAGCCATCTTTTTTCAGGCAGAGCACTCCTCTCCAAGTGGCATCAGCCTGAGGAGAAGCAAGCAATAGCCTTGCCCACGCAAATTACTCTTCCCCTACCCTGAGGAGTTTAAGCCAGACTGCTGATTACAGCTTGAGGCCATAACACTGATCAGTTTAACAACTGAGGCCAAAAATACAAAGAAGCAGCCAAAATGGGAAGACAAAGAAACAGAACCCAAATGAAAGAAGTTAGTCCTCCAAAAGAAGAACTAGATGAAATGGAGGCAAGCAATTTATCAGATAAAGAGTTAGAGTAATGATTATAAGGATACACAATAGCATGAAAAAAGACATAGAAACCATAAAAAAGGGCCAATCAGAAATAAAGAACAAAATATCTGAAATAAATAATATACTGGAAGGAATAAACAGTAGATTAGATAAGCAGAGGATAAAATCAGTGATTTGAAAGATAAGGTAGAAATAAACACCCAGACAGAGCAACAAAAGGAAAAAAATTTTAAATGAGGAGAGCTTAAGAAACATTTTTGACAACATGAAGTATAACAATATTCATATCATTGGAATACCAGAAGGAGAAGAGAGAAAGCAAGGGATCAAGAACCTATTCAAACAAATAATGACCAAAAACTCCTCTAATCTCATGAAGAAAAAATACAAGTCCATAAAGCTCAGAAAATCTCATACAAGTTGGACCCAAAGAGGCCTATACCACAACATATCATAATTAAAATAACAAGACTTAAATACAAGGAGAGAATCCCAAAGGCTGCAAGAGAAAGGCAGGTAGTTACATTCAAAGGTGCACCAATTAGACTGTTGTCTGATCTTTTAACAGAAACATTTCAGGCCAGAAGAGAGTAGCATGAAATATTCAAGTGGATGAAAAGTGAGGACCTACAAACAAGACTTTACCCAGCAAAGCTATTGTTTAAAATTGAAGGAGAAATAATGAGCTTCCCAGATAAGAAAAAGTTAAAGGAGTTTGTAACACTAAACCAGTACTGCAACAAATATTAAAAAGTTTACTTGGAGAAGAAGAAAGAAGAAGGAGGAGGAGGAAGAAGGAGGGAGGAAGGAGGGGAAGAAGAAGAGGAAGAAAAGAAGAAGAAGAAGAAGAAGAAGAAGAAGAAGAAGAAGAAGAAGAAGAAGAAGAAGAAGAAGAAGAAGAAGAAGAAGAAGAAGAAGAAGAAGAAGAAGAAGAAGAAGAAGAAGAAGAAGAAGAAGAAGAAGAAGAAGAAGAAGAAGAAGAAGAAGAAGAAGAGGAAGAAGAAGAAGGAGTCTAACAATAAAATGGCACTAAATACATACCCATCAATAATCACCTTAAATGTAAATGGCTTAAATGCTCTAACCAAAATACAGAGAGTAGCTGAATGGATAAGGAAGCAAGACCCATGTATATGCTGTTTCCAAAAGACCCATCTCAGACCAAAAGATATGTACAGACTAAAAGTAAAGGGATGGAACAATATTTTGCGCAAATGGAAAGGAAAAAAAACTGGGGTAGCAACTTATACCTAACAAAATAGGCTTTAAAACCAATATTATAGTAAAAGACAAAGGAGGACAACACATAATGATAACAGGAACAATCCAACAAAAAGATACAATCCTAGTAAATATTTATATGTCCTACATAGGAGCACCTAAGTATGTAAAACAAGTCTTAATGGACATAAAGAGAGAAATTGACAGAAATAAAGTCATCGTAGGGGATTTTAATGGCCCATAGTCATTTATTCATTGACTTCAATGCTAGATATTCCAGACAGAAAATCAACGTGGAGACGGTGGCCTTAAATGAAACTCTAGATCAAATGGATTTAATTGATATCTTTAGAGCATTTTACCCAGAAACAGCAGAATACATATACATACTTGGCAAGTGCACATGGAATTCACATGGAATTTTTTTTAGGATTGATCACAATTAGGACACAAAACACATCTCAATAAACTTAAGAAGGCTGAAATTATACCAAGCATCTTCTCTGAACACAATGCCATGAAACTATAGATCAATCAGAAGAAGAACACTGAAAAACACACAAAGACATGGAAGGTAAATAACATGTTATTAAACAATGAATGGGCCAACAATGAGATCAAGGTAGAAATCAAAAGATACCTTGAAACAAATGAAAATGAAAATACAAAAATCTGTGGGACCCAAGGAAAGCAATTCTAAAAGGGAAATTCATAGCATTAAGGCCTATCACAAAAAATGAGAAAAAGCTCAAATAAACCATCTTAACTATACACTTACAGGAACTTGAAAAACAAAACAAACAAAGCCTAGAGTGAGTACAGGAAGAAAATGATAAAGATCAGAGAAGAAATCAACAAAATGAAGTCTAAAAAATGATTCAAAATATCAATGAACCCAAGAGCTGGTTTTTGAAAAGATAAACAAGATTGAAGAACACTTAACTAGACTGATCAAGAAAAAAAAGAGAAAGGCCCAAATAAATAAAACCAGAAATGTGAGAAGAAAAATAGCAATGGACACCACCAAAGAAATACAAGGGATTGTCAGAAAATATTATGAACAACTATATGCCAACAAATTAGACAACCTGGACAATATGGATAAATTCCTAGAAAAATACAATCTTTCAAAATGAAATCAGAAAGAATCAGGGAATCTGAGTGGATTGCTCACAATTAGTAAAATGGAAGCAACAATCAAAAATACTCCCAACAAACCAAAGCCCTGCACCAGATGGCTTCACAGGTGAATTTTACCAAACATTCATAGAAGAACTAACACTTCTCCTTCTCAAAATATTTGAAAAAATTTAAAAGAAGGGAAGTCCCCCAACCTCATTTTACAAGGCATTATCCTAATTCCAAAACTAGATAGAGACCCTACAAAAAAGAAAGTTATAGGGCAATACCCCTGATGAACCTGGATGCTCAAATCCTCAACAAAAAAATTAGCAAACTGCATATAGCAATGTATCAAAAGGATCATACACCATCATCAAGTGGGATTTATTCCAGGAATGCAAGGTTGGTACAACATTTGCAAATCAATAACTGTGAATAACCACATAAACAAAATGAAGAATAAAAACCACAAGATCATATCAATAGATGCAGAATAATAAAGGCCATATGGAAAACCCAGTGCCAACATCATACTCAATGGCAAAAAATTCAAGCATTGCCATTAAGATTGAGAACAACACAGGTATGTCAACTTTCATCTCTCTTATTAAGACCACAATGAAACATCACCTCAAATGTGTCATTATGGCCACCATCAATAAACCAACAAACAATAAGCATTGTCGAGGGTGTGGAGAAAGGGGAACACTTTTGCACTGTTGGTGGAAATGCAGATTGGTGCAGCCACTGTGGAAAATCAGTATGGAGACACCTCAAAAAATTAAAAAGTTTTCTGCCTTTTAACCCAGTAATCCCACTTCTGGGAATATATCTGAAGAAATCCAAAACACTAATTTGAAAGAATATATGCACCCCAATGTTCATTGCAACGTTATTTACAATTGTCAAGATATGGAAGCAGCCCAAGTGTCCATCAGTAGATGAGTGGGTAGAAAAACTATGGAATATTTACACAACAGAATACTATTTGGCCATAAAAAAGAAGATAATTTTACCCTTTGTGACAGCATGGATGGACCTGGAGAACATTATGCTGTGAAATAAGCCAGTCTGAGAAAGACAAATACAATACAATTTCATATGTGGAATCTAATGAACATACTGAACTAACAAGGAAATGGGATAGACACAGAGAGAGCAGGCTGACAGCTCAGGGGTGGGGTGTGGAGTTATGGGGGGGAGGAATTGAGCAAAAAGGGAAAAAGGACTCATGGACATGGGGACAGAGGGTAGAAGGAGACTAAATGGCAATGAAAAAATACAATAATAAATAAATAAATAAATACATACATACATAGACACAGTTTTATTGCAATTCACATTTCTTTCTCTTTCTAGTTCCAGAAATGGGAGTGAATGTCCAGATTTCCATTTTTTTGCTGCCAGCTGCTAGCCAGGTGATATTTTCTCTAGTGGCAGACCAATGAGCCAAATATTTTATTAAGTCAATTTTTCTGTGTGCATGTCAACCATTTTTGTTTGTTTTTTAAGAATTAAAAAAAAACTTTACAGTGCAAATAAAAGTGCTCTTGTTCAAATTAGAAAGAAATTAATTTTCTTGAAAAATAAATTAGGAGATTCATTTTAATTAGTCAATCATTAAGAAATGTTTATTATGCACTTACTCTTTACTGTTTTAGAAGACTGTTATAGAAGAGTGCATAAGGCTAGTTTCTGTTGATGGAGTTACAACTTGGGGGAGAGAGACAAAAATTAAGTAAGCACATAATTTTTAAAAATTCTAATAATGATGAGTGCTATGAGAACAATTTCTTTCTACTATTCAATAGGATAGAGAATATGAGGGAACAGGAAAGCAGTTTGGGAAAGGTGTCTCTCAAAAGGAATACCTTTGAAATGATACCTGAAGGATGCAAAGGCACCAACCAGGCAAAGAGCTGGAGAAAATACATCACAGGCAGAAGAAATGTGTCTGTGAAAGCCCTAAACAATAATAAACTCTGCATGTTTAGGGAACATATAGAAAGAAGGACAGCAACTAGAATACAATGATCAAGATGGGGAGCTCTAAGATGAGGTCAATGTCATAGGCAGAAGTCTTCAGGGTCATTGTGAGAAGTTAATAATCTATTCTAGAACAAAGAGAAGTCATTAGAAGATTTTTCAAAATAAGATAAATCAAAGGACTTACTCTACATTTTTGAAAGACCTCTCTGACTGCCAAGGAACATGAATTACAAAAGACTAGTGGAAACAGAGACTCAAAGCTTGAGACATTCAATTCAAACCATATGGATCTTTCTTCAGCCTTTGTCTAATGTAGACAAAGCTTAAGTGTCCTAATATTGGCCAAACTCTATGTAAGAATTTATATTAGCATATTCACTTAACTTTTTTAATTTACAAAGCATTTTTATTGACCAGCCAAAGTGTTTTAAAGCTTATGATTTTCTGATGACAAAAGGAAGCATGCCAGCATAAGAGGTGTTTTTCTATTCTGTCCCCACTGTTGGCAGAATAGCATTTCCTCTGTGAGGTTTTAAAAGACCTTAAAGCAGAGATTTTATGAAATTGAAAAAGAAAAGAAAAACCTACCTCTGCTTTCCACACTGACCTCAGCATCCTTTATTTAATGTGCTTTTCATTATTGAAAAGCTTTTAATTCAGAGTGAAATGACTCAATGAATATCTTGCTTGTAATTGATTTATAAGATCAAACTCAGTAAACAAACAAAAAAACAAAAATGTACATGAAAAAGCAGTAAATTACACAGGAAGGATGATGGAAATGGGCACTAAATTATACAAAAAGTTTCTTGGATAACCTCTAAATATGTCCTTTATTTTCTTGGCTAAATGTTCTTCTTCTTGAAATTTTTTATTAGAATCAATGGAATTTACAGTAGCTTATGTACATCGATGGATTATATAATTAATAATATCGAAATACATCCAATTCTTTACCTTCTCTGCTTCCCAGTAGTAGAGGTTAGCATGAATGGCAAATGCTCTAAAATCAAAAGTGCAAAAATTACTTGTGACTCTGGAGGTACAAAGACATTATCCAAGGGACTAAGTTTAAAGTGTTACATTGATTCTTTTTTTCACAGCTCTTCTTTCACCCCTTGCCTTTAAAAACGGAAGAGGCAGTTTCCAATCATGCCTACCCAGTCTTGTTCTGACACATTTTCCTTCAGGGAAAATATCCTAGAGACAATTCAAAACATTGTCTTAAGTTGAGAAAGGATGGCCCAGATGATTCTCACTTACTTTATCAACACCAAGATTAGCCAAGGAATTGTGTGATACAACCATTACAAAACTTCTTCCATTTCTATTTTTTTAAATTTATACAGATTTTTCAGTACATACTATAAGATAAAAATAAAACAGACATAAAATAGATTCTCAACTCTATCTTATCCTATTAAAGATGGGAGTCATCCATAGATGCATGATTTTGCTTAAAAAACAAATTTCCATAGATTTTATTAAGTAATATACTTCCAATAACACACTTTTTATATGCAATGATTATTATCAACATGTTATAATATATAAATATATAGTGGTCAATTAGGTACTAAAATAACTTATTCAGAGAAGTAATCTTTTCTGAAATTTATTTTATTGTAGTAAAAAAATAAAACACAAACTTGCTACTTTAATCATTTTTGAGTGTTCAATTCACTGAATTTAATTCGATTCACAATGTTGTGCAACCACCACCCCATCTATTTCCAAAACATTTCATCACCCCAAGTGGAAATCCTGTGACCATTAATCAGTGACTCCACATTCTGTTCTCCATCAATCCCTGGATGACCTCTACTTCCTGTCTCTGGATTTGCCTAGTGTGCATATTTCATTTAAGTGGAATTATGCAACATTCGTCATAGCTTATTGGGGTCTATCTTATTTTGCTTAGAGTAAGCTGTTTCAACTTTCATCCAACCAATTCCTTTTAATGGCTGAAAACTACGGTGTAAAATACATTTTTGTTTTAAATCTATGGACAGTTAGATCCTATCTTTGCATAAGTCTATTCTTGTTGGAGTTTTTTGAGCTTCTAAAATGTCTAGATTCATGTATTTCATCAAATTTGTGGAGCTTTCCAGATCAGCCATTGTGTCTTTAAACACTTTCTAGCCCTTTCCTTCCCCTCCTGGGACTCCCATATTTTGGAAAGCTTGATCATGCCCTGCGGGTTCCTTGGGCTCTGTTTCCTTCTCATTTTTTCTGCCCCTCTGGTTTGATTATTTCAGGTGGCTGTGTTCAAGTTACTGATTCTTCCGACTGCTCAAGTACGCTTTGCAACCCTTCAGTGAATTTTGCAAGTATTTTAATTTTTAGTTCCAGAATTTCTGTTTTCTTAAAATATTTCCTATCTCTTTACTGATAGTCTCCTTTTGCTAACACATCATTTCCCTGTTTTCCTTTAATTTTTTTGTCCATGCTTTTCTTTAACTTTTTCAGTATATTTAAGACAGTTGTCTTAAAATTTTTGTCTAGTAAGTCTAATTTCTGGCCTCCATCAGGAATGTTTTTTATCAGATTTTTCTGAGTGGACCATTCTTTCTTGTGTTTTTTAATACCTTGCTTTTTTGTTGTTGTTGAAAACTAGACTTTTAAATTTTATAAGGTAATAACTTCAGAAATCAGATTTTTCTTTTACCCCTGCATTTTCTTTTTTCTCCCTCTCTTCCTTCCTTCTTTCCTTCCTCCTTTTCTCTCTCTCTCTTTTTCTCTTTTATTCTTGTTGTTGTTGAAAGTTGTAGTAGTCCATTAGTCTAGTGACTTTCTCCAACTCTTTTTTTTGCAAAGACAATGTTTCTTTTCATGTGTGGTCACTGAAATTTATATTCCTTAGCTGTTTGCAAGCCATGTTTTAACAGAGATTTCCTTAAATGGTGGGAGCTAAAAACCAAAACCAAAATATAATAAAACTTTTCCCATTCTTTGCAGGTTTGGTCTGTATCTGGGCATTTTTTCAACACTTAGCCAGGCTTACACTGAGCCTAGAAATCAGCTTGAGCTTAGTGTCTTCTCTGGACTTTTCTGAGCAGGCATCTTTTCCTGGGCATGCACATAACTTTCTAAATGCACATATCCACAATGATTTCAGTGACCTCAGTGACCTTCCAAAGAAGCTCTGCCCTGCTTTTGCTCCTA
This sequence comes from Artibeus jamaicensis, assembly GCF_021234435.1. Taxonomy (NCBI): domain Eukaryota; kingdom Metazoa; phylum Chordata; class Mammalia; order Chiroptera; family Phyllostomidae; genus Artibeus; species Artibeus jamaicensis. The sequence goes on along the minus strand of NW_026522030.1, from coordinate 33,975,161 downwards.
GGTGTTGGGTGGTCTGCTGTAGGTTTCAACCATAACCTTTTGCCCAAGGCATCTGTAATTGTTAGTTTACTTTGCAACACTTCTAAGGAAAGCTCACCACCTTTCCAGCCCACGCTTTGAGTTAAACGAAACAAAGACAAGAACCCTGAATCAGCCCTTCAGTCAGCCTCCAAGTAGTGAAGGGCGTGGGGGAGGGTGTCTGTTGCTGTTCCCTGTGGGAACAAGGACCAGAATCCTCCACTTTAATACTGTAGCTGTGCCAGGGAGGGGGTGGATCTGGGTGAGTAAAAACACCGCAAAGCTTCTTCCCTGCTTTCGAGTTTCTTCTTTTTGGACTCAGCATTCACTTGGTGGTTGTACGCTTCAGCTGTTTTTCAGAGTCTTCACAAAGCTGGTTCCGTTGCTTTCTGCTTGTGTTTTGACATTTGTGGGGAGAGGCAAGAGGGCTTGGAGTGAGGGATGTCACTCCAGAAGAATAATCTTAACAATGAAAGTCACTGGGATTTTTAAATTTAAACTTACTTTTATATATTGCTATTGCAAATATGTATAATGTGATTAATAAAAGTCTTTCACACATAAAATATATCCTATTGAGATAAATTCAGTGGAGAAGTGGAATTGAAACATATTGAAACGGGATAGTAAAAAATTCACCTGGTAGAGAAAACCTTGTTCATGTATGTTTTAAATGAACAAGGGACTATAGTGTTAATATTCTACCTGGTACATTTCAAAAGAGACATGGTTTCATTTTAAATATAAGAATTTACAATGTTTTGAAAATTATAGCATTTGCAACTATTATTTAAACTTATCAAAATCTTTATATGTTTACTTAAAAATTTGCAGGAGGTACTTATCTTTCAAAATTTATTTAAGAAGTATTGGGGCTCAGTATAAGAGCAGCACTGCACTATGCCACCCATTTTCTTAGATGTATATCAAACTGAATCAAACTGCATTGAATCAGGAATACGTAACAAATGAGAACCACGAGTGAGGGCTCCCTCGTGCTGTCCTTTCACTGCCCCTTACACTAGCAATCAGCAAGTTCATTACTGCTTCCTTGAAACACTCTTCTTGGGTGTATGATAACTGTGCATGCTCCTGACAGACTTTCTCTCTTACTGACTATTGCTTCTCAGTCTTTCTAGGTTTGTCTTTATCTGCTCTGCCTCTAAATGTCCCAGAGCCCAAAGACTCTCCTTTTGGCTCTAGCTTTAAATACTATTTGTTGATAACTACCAACTCCGTAACTTCACTCCTACCTCTCCTCTGATCTCCAAACTATAGTATCTGTCTATTTTATATCTCTACTGAATGTTTAATAGTTTCAACTTTAATATAATAAGTCTTAAAAAGAACTCTGTTTTTCTCCACTTCCCAAACCAATTCCTATTCCAGTCATATCAATTTAAACTAGCACATCCACTTTTAACTCAGTTTCTCTTCCCCAAAATTAACCATCATCATTTATTTCTTCCTGTGTTCACCTGAAATATATACAATCCATCAGCAAGTTAATTTAGCACTACTTTAAAATGTACCCGGGGGGTGGGGACTGGGATGAGAGTAAAAGACAGAAAACTGTACTTAAACAATAATTAAATAAAAATAAAAATAAAAATAAATAAAAGTGCTAGTGATGGAAAAAATTAAATAAATCAAATAAAATAAAATTATGAAATATATCCTGAATCCAACATTGTTTTATCTCCACTGTTAATATCTGGTACAAGCTACCATCACCTGTCATCAGACATTCTGGTGTAACCTCCTCAACAACCTATCTCATTCATCCAATAATACATCTTCCACATTGCAGTCAGGGTGATTTTATGAAAGAAAAGTTGCCTCTTTGCTAAAAAGTTTCTAATGAGTTTGAGTAAAATTCTCTCTCTCCCATAACCCATATGTCTATGTTAGAGGTTCTCTATCCAGGTTGCACATTAAAATAATCTAGAAAACTTTTAAAATTATACTGAGGCTTGTTACCATTCCAACATCTGTGGAGCCAGGTCCTCATATTGATACTTTTTTAAATATTTCAGGTGAATCTAGTGTGTCACAAGTGTTGAGAAAATTCCTTGTCTATTTCTCCAACCTTATCCTCTGCAATCCACGCATTATCCCTGGCTTTAATCATATTGGTCTTTTTATCCTCTTTAAGCATACTAAGCTTATGCCACCTAAATGCCTTTAGACTCTGTTTCTAGGTCTAGAATACTCTTTCCAAAATCTTCAGATGATTGACTCTTTGTTCTTAATTTGCCTCATTTCAAATATCTATACTGAGGCTATCAATAACCACCCACCCTAAATTAGTTTTCCTCCTGCCTATCAATCAAGACATTCTTTATCTTAAATCACCTCTCTCATTTGCTTCTTCTTATTGTATCTATTATCTCCTATTGGACTAGAAATAACATGACAACAGGGGTCTTACCTGTCTTGTTCCCCATTCTGTCAATCAGGACAGGCTAGATTTGGCTTCAATGACACACAGATACAAAATCTCACTTGTTTATAGCAATTAAAGATTACTTCTCTTGCATTCTATATGCCCTAAGCAGCTCACCTGGGGTTTACTCTAGGATTCAGGCTGATATAACAGCTACTATCTGTAACAAATCTTCCTGATAAAGAAAAAAGAGTATTTGAGGATCTCAAACTGGCATTCAATTGCTATGGTCCAGAAATGACACATGTCAGTTTCACTGACAACTCATTGGCCAAAAGTTGTCACATGGCCCTACCCAATTACTAAAGGGCCAGGAGGGCGATCCTCAGAACCCATGAAGTTCTGAGAGGCAGAAAGATTTAATTACTAGTGCAAATAACCTCAACTACCACATTCCCATCCCCTAAAACAGAACTTCAATATTGTGGGTACTTAGTAAATATCAAATTAATGAATTAACAAATTCAGTTACTAGACAATTCTGCCAGTAACTGAGCTACTATGTATTTCTATCATTCAGAAATAGGACAGGATTATCACAAAATGAATGACTTTGACTTGTGTAATTTTATAACTAGAAGAGATTAAAAGATATTTTTTATCTAAGCCACGGAGTTTCATAGAAACTAAGACCCAGAAGACTTAAATGTTTTTCCAAATTTCTACTCTTAGTTTTTCAATAAGAAAAATCTGACCAAAATATGAAGTCTTTGCATCCTACTGATGACCCCTAAACTGTATGTACACTAGTTCACTCATCTTACAATGTTTTTAAATCTAAGTCATTATCACTCTAATCACAACATAAACCATGTTAGAGTCATCAACTGTTCTACATACCACTATGAAAATGAACTTCTTGGTGGTCAATCTAAATTGAAGGCATCATAGAAAAATTGCACACTTTTATAGGAGAAGCCAGACTGTTGGGTATGAACTTGATCCACCTTTGTCTGAACTTTGTTATGTCTATTGTGCCTAAACACTAATATATTACTAGGTATAATTTTCTAAACATTTTTTCTAGTCCATTGAAAATTTATTAAATTTTTAAGGCTTCTTAAAGTAGTAAAACGGCTAAATTTATTATCACTGAATTAGTAGCAGCTGAGTTTCAGCATGAATATTAAGATACAAACTCTTGAGTTCCTAGTATCCTAGAATAGGCTGCAGGGTCCTTCATGACCTGACCTTCTCCAAGCTGGTCTTCTATCTCCACCATGCTCACCACCAAAAAGTGCTGCCATATTTCTCCAATACACAATGCTTTTCTTGACTCCACATGTTTTCTGATAATGGTTTTCTTTGCCTATGCAATATCTTTTTTTCCCCTTTTCTTCAAGTCCTGGTTCATTTGTTTTTCTCTTAGAACTCTTTCTCTGATCTCTTTTGTCTATGGAGATTGGGCACCTACTCTTTGTGACCTTTTATATCCCACTTCCAATTCTGAAAGACCAGAGATATAGTACATTTAAAAATAATGCCTGCCCTGGCTGGTGTGGCTCAGTGGATTGAGTGCTGGCCTATATGAACTGAAAAATCACCAGTTCTATTCCCAGTCAGCGCATATGCCTGGATTTCAGGCCAGGTCCCTAGCTGCAGGTATATGAGAGGCAACCTATTGATGTATCTATCACACATCACGTTTCTATCCCTCTGCTTCTCCCTCCCTTCCTCTCTCTAAAAATAGATAAATAAAATCTTCAAAAAGAAGATAATTCCTGGTCTGTGAAAGAGTTTCTAGAAACAAGAATTTAAAAATTAATTAAATAGTCTTATGGAAATTCCTTTGTAGGTAACTCTCTCCTTTCCTCTTGCTGCTTTTAAGATTCTCTCTTTATCTTTAATCTTGGAGAACTTAATGATGATGTGTCTTGGTGTGTCCCTCTTCGAGTCCAATTTCTTTGGGACTCTTTTGGCTTCCTGGAAGTCTACTTCCTTCACCAGATTGTGGAAGTTTTACTTCATTATTTGTTCAAATAAGTTTTTAATTTTTTGCTCTTGTTCTTCTCCTTCTGGCACCCCTAAGATTTATATGTTAGAGCACTTAAAGTTGTCCTGGAGGTTCTTAAGCCTCTCCTCAATTTTTGGATTTTTTTGTTTCTTCATTCTGCTCTGGTTGGGTGTTTATATCTTCCTTTTGTTTTAAATCATTAATTTAAATCCCGGTTTCCTTCCTTTCACTGTTGGTTCCCTATATATTTTGCTTTATTTCACTTTGGGTAGCCTTCATTTCTTCTTGCATTTTGCAACCGAGCTCAATCAGTTCCATGAGCATCCTGATTACCAGTGTTTTGAATCTGCATCAGATAGGTTGTCTCTCTCCTCCTTGCTTAGCTCTTTTTTTGGAGTTTTATTTGTTCTTTCATTTAGAATGGAAGGGCAGATAAAGAGCTTCCCAGATAAGGTCAAATTAAAAGAGTTCATCATTACCAAGCTTTTATTATATGAAATGTTAAAGGGACTTATCTAAGAAATAGAAGAAGATCAAAAACTATGAACAGTAAAATGACAACAAACTCCTACAACTGAGGGGTTTTTTTTTTTTAGGTTCAACAACTTAACCTAAAAAACAAAAACAAAAATGAACCAAGCAAACTGGAACAGGAACAGATCCAGAGAAATAGAGATTACATAGAGGGTTTTCAGTAGAAAAGAACAGGGAAGAATGAGGGAGGAAACTATAAGAAATAAGAAGCTTAATTTGTAGGCATAAAATAGATGAGGAGAAGTTAAGAATGTATGGGAAACAAAGAAGACAAAGAACTTATATGTACGACCCATGGACATGAACTAAGGGGGCAGAAGGAATGCTAGAGGGTGGTGGGGTGGGGTGCAAGGTGGAGTGGGGATAAAGGGAAGAAAAAATGGGAAAACTGTAATAGCATAATCAATAAAATATACTTAAAATTTATTAATTAATTTCTGTCTCTTGCTTGCTATGTTATAGTGGATTAACAGGGGTTTTTTTTTTTCTGTCTGTCTCTCCCATTAGATAGCCTGTCCTCAAAGGCAGGGACCATGCAGCATTTAGCGTTGAATCGGTGCCTGTCACAGCAGTCAGCACAAAGGTGCTCTGTGAAGATCTGCTAAACTGAATCGAAATTGCGCAGATATGCCAAGAAGTAACGGCCCCTAATTTATGAAATCTTTATAGTAATGTTTTAAGAAGTAATAGATTTGAACCAAAGCAAATCTAAAAACCATTTGTGAAGCAAAGCATTTGGTTCGCCAAGGGAATCTAACAGTTCAAATGTGTTTTTGGTTGAAATGTTTACTGTACTAACAGGCATTTCCAAAATGTGTTTTTGCTGTTGTGGCTGAAAAATTTGTTTTAAAGGCATTGAGACATCTAGTGTTAAAAAACACATCTAGCCCTTACTTAAACTAGAAAAGTGATTGTCAGTCGGAATGTTTGCAGGCAGGTTTTCAGCTTCATGGTTCAAAATGATTCCTCGGGTGGAATGAACTTACAGATACATTAATGGAAAGAATTTTGTTTGCCAGCTTAGCTACTAGCATTACATTAATATGGAAGCCAATGCATTGCTTGAAATTAAAAATAATATTGATCCCGCAAAATAATAATACAAAAAAAACTCAACATAAAGATGAAAATCACAAAAATGAAAGAAATTTATTCTCCATTCTTTAAACTTACTCATCAATCAAAAATACTATGAAGGCAGTATTAAAATTGTATTTCCAATGCCACTTGACAAAGCATCTTGTAGAATAGTATGTACAATATGATATAATTTATAGTTTCTTCTGATGTTCTATACACACAAAACGTTCGAAAGATACATAATGCCACATATCAATATACAAATCAACATACATAGTTCCTTCAGGGAGGGATGAAAAGATAGGGAACTTCAGTATTATCCATAATATTTACCTCTTTCACACAGAATATATACATTTGTATTATTTGTAATATTAGAAATTTCTGTTTAAAATATCTTTTAATGGTGAAGTCTTAGTATAGTTAAAATATGAAATCAGTGATTACACTAGGTAATTTTTAAGATCACTTCTATCCTAAAATTAAATAATTTTATTAATTTTATAATCCGAAGAGGATTTTAAAAGAATCCATTTAGTAGAGTTCACAAAATAAAGTGTTTCTTTTTATTTTTACCCTTTTTAATGTGGAACAACTAAATAAATTAGACTTGAAACACTTCTTTTTTTTTAATTGATTCTTTTGGTGCTGTTTTCAACTCATATACACATTTCTATTTTATTTTTTCTTTTTAAATTTATTTTAATTGTTGTTTCAGTACAGTTTTCTGTCTTTTTAAAGTTTGAAAATCAAAGTAAGGGATGAACTTGATAGAAACCAGCAAGTTTAAAATAAAAAGAGAGAGTCCTCCACCTCACTTCTCCCTTCCCATTTCTAAATCCCAAAGGTAGGCTGACGAGTTGTGATCTGTGTTATACGTCAAGATGTGCAGAGCAACACATACATTATTACCAAATTGTCTTTCAAAGTTTACAATCATCTGAAACTTAGCACAACTGTGAGGGAAATTGCCTGTTTTGCATTCTCCTTTCAGCACTGTGTGTATCGAACTGTAATCTTTGCATTATGTCCATCATATTTTCTATGCTTCTAAGTCATTTTTATTCATTCAACAAATGGTTGTTTCCTTTATTGTTGTCTCATTGGTAGAATTTCTCATTAATTTGTAAGACTTTTTCACATAATAGAAAAATTGGGATTTTGTTTAAAATATATTTTCTTGTTTTATAATTTATCTTCTGAATATTTATGGTTATTTATGACTTTCTCATTTATCATACAGAAGTCATCATTGCTTTTAGCTAAACTAATCAATCTAACTAAGTCTTGGGTGTTCAATATTCTGAGATTGACCTATCAGAAAATATCTTTCAGATTTGATGTGATATTGGTAATTCTCAGCGTGTCTCCTTGTTTTTTCCAAGGTTTTGCTATATTTACAGGCATTTGCTATAGTTTAAATGTGGAGGTATTAGAAATTTATTTAACTTATTAAATTGTATTTTTCAACCAGAAAAAAATAAAGTGTTAAAATGCTTTGTGCAAAACAAAAGACAAAATATAATTTTGACAACAAAATTTTATTCTAAAATTATTTTTAGAATAATTTGATCCAGATTTTCTTATAGAATATGAAAAAAGTGACTTCCTTAGTCATTTTTCCTCTGTGCATTTTTCCAATTTCTAAATGTATATCTGAAATGTAGAAAATAAGGTAATAAAATTCTGATTATGTGTTCAAAACATTAACCTAATTTAAAATATTTTTACCACCAGAAATATAGTGGCAAAATATTAACTATCCATAAGAAAACATTTGAGTAAATCCTGACAAATCCCCAAAGGTAATATTATGCTACTATCACAAAGAATGAATCAAACTTATATCAATTAATTTTGGCAATGTATTGTAAGATTAGAAAACTAATATTTAGAGAAATTGTTCTATTATCTATTGCTACATAACAAATTACTCCCAAACTTAGTGCTTTAAAGTAACAACAGTTATTATTTCAGAATTCTTTGGGTCTAGAAATCATATCTCTGTCAGTCACATCTCTGACAGAGTCCTCTGCCCAGGGACTCTCACAAGGCCACAGTCAAGGTGTTGGCCAGGTTTGCGGTTGTCTGAAGGTTCAACTGGGGCAGGATCTGCTTGTAAGCCCACCCAGTAGCTATTGGCAGAATCCAGTTCCTTGCAGGCTGTTGGACTGAGAACCTCGATTCCCTACTGTTACCCAAGACCACCTTCCATCTCTTGCCACTTGAACCTCTTCAAAAGGCAGCTCACAACATGGCACCTGGCTTCTTCAAAAGGAGCAAGCAAGAAAGAGTGCCAGTGAGACAGAAATCAGTCTTATATGACCTAATCTTGGAATTGACACACCATTGTGTTTGCCATAATCATTAGAAGCCAAGCATAGCTCTAGCCCACATTCAAGGGCAAGGAATGAGCCAAGGACATAAATACCAGGAGGAGTGATGATTGGGGACCATTTTTGAAGGTTTTCCTTACACAAGTTCATTATGACACCATTTTATTAAACAAATGAGGACAAAATTCAACTTTTATTCTACACAATTATACAGGCCTTAGAGACATATTATGGACATGAAGAAAATTAGAGAAAAATATTCCATAAGTTAACACAGGATATCTAACCAAATAGGATTGAAAAGTGAACTCTGAATAGGACTAAATGAATTTGAAGAACTGCACATTTTTGCCAAAACTTTTCCCATTGTTCCTTAGTCAGGAAGAGTCTTTAGTTAGGTCACTAAGGGTCCGGTATCCTGGAATCATTCAAAGTTCATGGTCATTTATCATTTTCAGCTGGTTGAACCCAATTGTGCTGAAATACAGCATTCAGTTTTATTATCTCAATGCTCTGACAGTGAAACTTTTTCCTTTTTTTAATCAGAAAAAAATTAAGCTGGATGTAGAGAAATGTGTACAGAATGATTCTATTTCAATAAAAGCTAAAGAAAACAAACCACCTATATTTGTTGGATATATGCTTGTCCATACTGGTATAAGCATCATGCTGTGAAAGGATAGGAAAGTAACCAAGTGAAATTACTAGTTTTTCATTTTTACTATATTGCATGTTGTTTACTGGTGAGGGGACAAAATGTCCCAGTTTGCCTAGGGATGAGAAATTTCTCAGGACACAGGACTTTCCATACTAAATCTAGGAAAAGTCCCAAGCACCTAATTTCTTGGAAATGACAAATAATATGCTTTACTTCTGAACTTTAAAGGCATGAAGTAAAGAAATAAAAACTCTCTTGGACTAGTTTTAATGAGTTTAGAATGTTCTAAGAAAAATAATCTTAGTTCCTTTGAAAAACTGTTAGTGGGCACTGATGTCCTATTGAAGTTCAAGGATGTTGAGGCAATAGGTAGTGTGAGAAGAGAGAGGGGGAAAAGGAGTAGTCATCTGTAAGAGGAAAAAGTAAGTAGATAAGGGGAAGTGTGATGGGCTTGCTGAAGCCCTGCTGTGGGCTGAAACTGTGAAGTCTAAGTGAGACCAGTCTGCATGGGTATGTGCTTTTTTCCCAGCTTCGTTCAGCTGCACAGGCAGAGCATCTAGGCAGTCAGAGTTGGGTTTATTTAGGGTTAGGTTTTTGCTAGGAGAGTGATAAAGAGACAGGGAAAAGGTGTTGAGAATTTATGCAGGGGAGGGAGCAAAGTGGGAGAATGGAGTGTATGCAACCTGAATGAGGACATGCATTCAGATGAACACAGTGCAAAGGTGTTGGAATCAAGGAAGGCAGAGTAGCAGAATTTGGGGAGGGGGAGAACTAGAGGGAGTGAGCCAGAAAACTAAGCAGTGGTGACCAGAGGGAAAGTGAGAGTTGTGGTTTCTTGAAACAGAGCAGTTGGTTGGGCTGCTTTTTTAGAAGTTGGGGCTCTAGCTTGTAGCCATTCTGATAGCATGTGCTAATAATCACAGAGCATCTCTTCACTCTGCCAAATCACCAGTTCTACTTGATTGAGAGTGAGACAATGTCATGATGCAATCCTTGGTGACATTAAGGACCCAGAACTTGTGGAGGAGTTGAAGGAGCTGAGAGGCCTGTCCCTTATGTCAATATTAAAATTACCCAGAATTATGAGACGTGGTAAGGAAACAAACACAAACTAACTAAACAACAACAACAAAAAACTCTGACTGAAGCTGTCCAAAATACAAATACAATAGAAATTAAATAACAAAAGGAGTGAGATAAAGTGACCAAATGATTCAGGAATGATATGAGGTATCATTTCGAAAGGGCAGTTTTGAGCAACTAGAAACATAGAACAAAGTTAAGAGCAATGAGCTCTCACAGAGGAAAAACAGGTGTTTTAGGGGTTATTTGTACCTTCATTTGAATGGCTGTCAAAAAACACACATGCAACAATATGGGACCAGGGGTTACAAAGAAAACAGATACTAGCTTATAGATTATAGCGGCGAAAACTATGGATAAATGGCATGAATACCATTAAGAAAAGCAAATTCATCACACGAGTCCTTAGTTGTTACCTTTTTTTTTAACTTTTAAACATATGATCTACCAGGTATAGAGTAAAGAGGAATATACCACATACATAACAAATGCTGAAATGCTGATTTCACGGTGAAGCATAATTTTGTAGGATGAACACATTTGGGTTCCTCTTGCTTGCCGAAGAACATACTCTCTCTCTTAATCCACGTCTAAAGAAAACCTAGTTAGGAACTCCAAAAGGGGAATCTGCCCAACTGACACTACCTACCCAAAGAGCAGCTTTGAATTAATTCACCCACCTCTACCAAGCCCATTGTCCCCTTTAATTCTGTGTGTGTGAGTGGTGAAACAGCAGAGAAAAAACATTGACCAAACTCATTCAGTTTCTTCATAAATTCTGAAAAAGTTACAACGTCTTGAAACAGAACACTGGTTGGGCTTCTTTTTCAGAGAACCCGTTTGAGACTCTAGGTTGTAGCCATTCTGATAACAAGCACAAATAATAACAGAGCGGCTCTTTACCCTGTCAAATCGCGGGGGCTAATTTTAGAGACACAGATTTCCCACTGCGAACATTTAAAGACCCCATAACATCTGGAGGCCTTCTGCAACATCTTATTCTTCCTGAAAGAAAAGGTACAAAAAGGAAAGATACATTAACCAAAATAATAATAATAATAATAATGTGTTCTGAAAAATACAAATTACTATTTAACCAGAAGGTGAAAATCTCCAAGGAAGCTCCCCTTAAAGGAAATGTTTACATTCATTTTTTATATAAAGGGATTCATCTAACAATGTATTACAAACAAAGCCCAGAGCACTGTTGATGGTCTCAGCTGGAGTGAAAGGATAGAATGCAGGCCAATTTATTGCCAACTGGTTTAAAGAAGTTATAGGCGGAGAGCCAGGGAGAGAGAAGGGAATGGGCTTTTTTCTGAGCATCAAATATGAACAAACTTTGTGCGTGGTGTTTACAGAAAATGTCTTCCTTAATCCTAAGACTAACTTTATGGTAAATACACTGAGCATGTTCTTAAAGAAAGTGAAGGTCAATGAGCTTAGCAACTTGTGCAAGGTGACACAGCTCCTAAAGTCAGGCCTTGGTTTATCCGGCCTCAAAGCCAATGAGAGACACGTAAAGAAATTCACCAATTTTTGTATCTTTATTTCAGAAACCAAATGAGCATCAACGGCTCTGTCCCCTGCTCCTACATATTCACTTACATAATAATTCACAAAGGCTACATACACCAGCCATACGATTCAACTTAAAGTCAGTTTACTTTGTGAGACTAGTAGGTACCTTACGTATGACTCTTTCTGACCCTGAACTGTGTTTCCCTGAACATTTATTTACAAGTTTAACACTGATAGCAGTTCATAGTCAGACAATGGGGTGAGAGAATTAATTTTTATAAAAAATACAAGTTCTGTATTGTTTTGTACATTACAATAACAATTAAGAACAAATATCTGACAACACAATTGGTGTGACCCATGATTGATTTTAACTTCAGTCCTACACTGTCTCACCGTGTTCTCTTAGCAACGCACCCAGTACCAGGCCCTCCACACCTCACCCTCCACAGGGCACCTTTGGTATAAATATTAAAATAAATTTTAAAGAACCTGAATCATGTGTTTTAGGGCTAAGGCCTGTAAACTGCCATAAAATATTCAAACTTATTTCTGTCCAGTGAGTTGGACATTTCAACTCCCTGGAAAAGTGTTAAGGATGAAATGCACTAATGCTAAAAATTAAAGGATTAACCTCAGTGTTTGTAAATAAGCAGCCAGTGGACCGAACCTAGCCCGCAGACCTGTTTTTCTATGGTCAGAATTGAGTTTGAATTTGACAAATTCTGCAGTCTCTAGTTTGCCACAGGCTCTGCTTTCCTCCTCCCTGTGATGTTAACCCCAGTCTGATTCACACACTTAAGTTACCTGCCTGACCCTGGAGGCATTTGAGTCTGTACTCCCCTGGTGCCATGCTGCAGAAAAGTTTCTTACAGCTCTCATACCCTGTGATTATTTGATTTAGAATTACCGAAATATGTTTCCAGAGCCATCAAAATTCTAACTCAAAATTTAATATGAAGAAAAAGAATTTTTTTCAAAGGGGAAAGACTTTCTGATCTTTAGAAGACATCAGTATTTACAGACAAAGAAAATGGGGATGTGGTGTCTCCTTAGCACTGAACTGCAGTGAAATCTTTATTTATTAATCACATGCCAAGCTATCAACGACTGTGTCTGTTAGACATCCACAGTGTGCATGGCACTAAGCTAGACATTAAAAAATATATAAAGAGGCATAACTCTTGGCTGTCGTCATCCGAAAGGAAGATTTCATGTAGTTTATGAATTCACAATACATTGGCCTTTAAATTTCTTGTGTGCCTGGGTCCCTGAAAAGGGGCAGGTAGATTTTAAAATGCTAAATCACAATATACGTTTTACTAAGAAAAAAATAAAATCAAAGCGATATACTTGGGAAAGTTAGACAATTGCCAGACAATGTCTGGCAAGTTAGACACTGTCCCTTTTGGCCATGCTGAATAAAATGAACAGCAAAATAAATGGATCATGCGAAAAGGGGGGCAGTTTACGTTTATTTATGAAATAAAGCCATTCGCCGCACCCCAGGGGCTGAGATGAGCTGAGCACGCAGTCATTAGCGGTCTCACCCTCTCTCTTCCCCTCTCTGTTACAGGAATTCTTGCCCAGCACACCTCCTTCTTCTCTAGGTTCCAACATAGCACTCTTCTCGTTTTGATGATGTCACGCAAGATTGGTCCTGTCACAGAGGTGAAGCTTGTGAGCAAGGCCAGTAATCTTCAGACAATGTGCCTGAGAACTGCTATCCAACAAACTGATATAAGCTTCCAGAACAATGACCAATACACAGTAAGTGTTCAATAACTACTAAATGTTTATAATTTTATAATCATTTTAGCCCTGATCATAAGAGCCTATTTTTTCATTAAGAGGCTTTCAGCACTGTTAACCGATATTTTTCAATAGAAATTCACTTGCTAGGTAAAATAAATACTTGGGAAATCTAGAAGTCCATAAGGGACAAAAAAAAGCTTTGAATATTGAGCAGTATACATGTGTCAAAGGAAGTGGATACTGGCCAAGAAGACGGCTCGTGTCACTTATAGCACAGCACTCTACCCGCTTCACTTATGCCCGGACAGCTGAACTGCACAGCCGCCATAAGGCCTACATGTTATAGTTCTCAGTTTAAACCCGGCGTTGTAAAATTAGCAGATGGCTCACCAAACCATTAGAAAGTGTTAATTTCTTCATTTATCCCCCAAATGGGACTACGGAAATCTTTTAAAAATTGGGAACCAGGTATCAAGATAGAAAGTGGTTACAGCTATGGAGTGGAATAGAAGCAGGAGTTTACAAATGCAACTGTGAACTCCCATAGCCCCATGTGCTTCCATATGTTATCACCACTATTGTTATTCAAGTTCATTGTCTGCTTCCCCACTGTTCTGTTAGCAACTTGGCTGTAATTTTGCTCACTGTGCGGCCCCAGGCCTTGCAGAGATGCTAGCACACATAATGGGCCAGTGGTACATCATTGTTGAGTAAATAAATGAATGAAATTACAAGTGGTGCATTCACTCTTTAACTGTGAAAATGACTGGCCTTGTTTTGGGTCTTTTTTTGCATTTTTTAATTTTTGTTCAAGTCAGAAATAGCTTCATGATCTAAGTTCACTATTTAACAGGAAAATCCTTGATATTTTTGAGATCTCTCCCTTTTATTCAAACCATCAGTTATATACCCTGACTGAAAAATTCTCTGCACTTGAATTTTTTGGAAGACATTTAATACAAGATTTTCGTTTAGATTATTATAGGCCATAGGACATATTGTAGATTCAAAGTCAGAAGGGTATGGCTGACTCATGTAAGGCCTTTGCTTCATGTGTTACTTTTTTTCATCCTCACAGCAATCCCCTGAGGAAAGCAGTGTGATCCCATTGTGCATGTGAGTAAACTGAGGCTCAGAGTGGTCAAGTTAGCCAGAGGTTAAAAAGCTAGTGTGTGGAATGGCTGGATTTCAAAGCAGATCTCTATGGTTCCTTCCTCATTTCATGATAACTTGCCAAACAAGCAAATAAATTTCAAGTGAAAACCTATTAATGATGCTTTACAAATCAAAAAATGGAAATTCTAATGATTAAGTAATCTAATGATTTAAAATTAAGTCCTAGCCTTAGAGTACAAAATCCATTGGCTTTAATTAAAATTATTGTTACTAAATAACTTCATTGCTGATGTGAAAGTATTTTTCTGCCATCTGAAGTCCAATTCTGTAATAGAGATCAATATGATGTATTGTTTTTTTCTATAAGAACCTGAAAATTATTTTCCCCACATGTGCACTTTTTAGTCTCTTAATAAGGACAGAAAAGGATATGACCTTGTATTATGTTTTTAGGAGTAACAAATCAGATATCATAATTTTAGACTACCAATATTTACTTCAAAATAATGAAAGAAAACTATTTTCTAGAATGTACTTTCCCTAGAACCATTTCCATTCCTCAGTCGGAATTTTGAAAAGGTCAGGAGGAGGGAATTGGGGAATTGCAAGGCGTGAGTGCTAACTTGTACCCAGCTTTTGGATGAAGATGCTACATCTGCAGAAAGATGGGAGTTGCAACTATAGCAATTATTGGGATATGTCTATCACCTTCTACACCCCAGAATCTTCTATTGAAATCCTGTTCAGAGAATTGTCTGCATCCAACTCCCCCACCCCCCTGGGAATTCCTGCAGCTATATTTTTACGGAAGGCAATATTGTGCTTACCCATGGAGAGGAGGAAGTTAATCTGCTGAGCTGTTGTCCTGTTCTTTAAAAATACCCAATCACTGACAGTATCGATTTTTGGCTCTTTATAAAACTTTAAGTCTTCAGAATTTAATATGGAGACACTAATGTTGAAAAAAATAAAGACTTTTCTTTTGGACAACCTCAATGCTTGAAGGGTAAACAAGTATTTTGTAAATTGGTCCACTGAATGACAAGCCAACAGATTTGAAGCCAGCTGTCACCTTTTATTAGTCACACCCATAAATCTAGCCTAGTACTGGGATTCTTCCCAGTGTCCCTACATCACAGGCTCGGTATCGAAGGGAGCCCATCGAGGGTGAGTAGCATTTCCTTCATTTTAGAGCATTTTATTTGGAAGTCTAAGGGACTGCCTGTGTTCTGTGGATTGAGATCCTTACAAATTTTCATAAGGGAAAATGGATGACATATATTATTTCCTTTTTCCTCTCTCAAACTGTCTACTTCTCAATCATGTCTTTAGACATTAGTCCCGATGAACACTCTACATCTAAAATTCATCACTCCCCATCAGCACAATGCTTCTGTTTTGTCCCTCCTCCCCAAACCAAATTCTACCTTCTTGTTAATAGATCTCACAGGCTCACAGCATTACTAAATAAAGTATGATAACCAGAGCAGAGACTTTATATTTTACCATCAATATGAATTTTAAAAGAGTTTCATCAAGAAAATCATCTTCAAAGGTATTTTCTTGCATGCTTAAATACTGCGGCTGAGATGAAACTGGAATGACGGCAGCCGCTCTGCTTTCCTAGGCTTCTTGGTGTTCTGATTCTTTCCTCACTAACAGAGCCAGTGAATTTAACACTCAGATTTGCTCTGACAGGCTGACAACCGGTATCACACGACCACAGCTAACAGTGGTTTATTACTTTTAGTGGGATTTATTTAATTCAGTCTCACAGCCTGAGGGTGGGGTAAAGATTTAACTTGAAATTAAATTCCAGCAGGAGACCTTTTAATATAAGAAAAATGGGCAGAAGGATAAATGACATGCTCAATTGCAATGATTTTTTAAGCCTATATTTAACATGGAGAAAAAAAAGTCCCACCATATCACATCAGTTGTTTGACAGATATGGAGAGAAAATGTGCAGATGAATCAGTAACAATAATACAACTTAAACGAGAATAATCTAAAGGACAGTTTTTGACACACTAGAATTTCTTCCATCCGGGAAAAAACAAATTCCCATTTATGAAAGCTTTCATTGAATGTCTGGATAATTTGTTAAGAAATCTCAAGTGTTGTTCTTCTATTGATTCACCTTGAAGTATGTAATAATTCTGGATGAAATACTAGAGCTTTATGCAAAGCCATGGCTAGAAATTACTCTGATTTTTTGCCTGAACACAGAGGATGTGTACACCTGAAAAGCTGGTACACAAAAGTGGTAGTCATTTGTATTACGAGGCTACAGGTAAACCAGACAGGACCTTGCCAGTTGAAATTCTTAACACATGCTCACAATCATGGTCTTCTGATACCTCACATATGGAGAAAAGGAGATAATTTATGGTTGATACATAGTTGAATATCAATGATATATTTTGCTTTCTGTGGTAATATTTTGTTGGTTTGGACTTTCTCCTATAAGGAAAAATAACTTTCATACAAATATAAAAATAGATATCTCATTTTGAGGCTTTGGGGAAATCAATGCCAAAGAAAGAGTAGAATATAATAAATAGAATACCTTTGAACACATACCTTACTATGTGTTTAAAGACACTCCAGTTCAGTCCAAGCTTCAAGTATGTGGTTCTGGATCACATCCAACCCAGGGCCAGTGGGCACAGTAACAAGCATGGCCCTGCACAAAACTGCTGAAGTCATGACTTTTTGTGGTTAAAATGTTGTTAAGTGATTAACAAATAAGTGATAATATATTAATGCAGGAGACCACATATTATCTTGGTTTATGGCAACCTTAATTGTCTCAGTAATTGCTTCAGAACATCCTCGAGGGGGAAATAAAAACCCTTACAGTCCCATTTATTAAATTCTTAGGTCCAACCACCTTAATAAGCCTTGATGTGTTAAAAACTTAGCACCTATTAACAATACACAAGCCTCCCAAATCATGGAATCAGATTGGACAGCACCGCTCCCATTGAAAGGAACAAAGCAATCAATGTTAAAAGTATTAACTACCTTAAGCTAATAGTTCACATGATGTCCAACAGAGGTTACCGTGCTTTTCTTGAATTTTGAAATACCCTGCAGTGCCTCTTTGAATTTTCTGTGGGGTCCCAGGTGACCTCAGTGCTCCGTCTGAGAACTATGGGCTTCCTGTGTTGTCTCTGTAACTCTGCGTTTCAACAGGGATGCTCATTCTTTGTGAACAGATGGCTGTTCACAAAGTTGGTGGCAATTTCATATAATTTGGTAGACTCAGCTAGGAAAGATGGAGACAGCAATTCTTTTGGTACCTCTGAGCTCACCATTCACCAACTTCCTAATCTGTGGAATGGTGATAAAACCCTAGTCAGAATCTATCACATTTTTATTGGTTTACCTAAAGTCCTAAGAACTCAATAATTTGAAATACTGACTTTCAAATGTTGACACTTTTGTCTATTATCCTCCTGTAATTTATCAATGCATTTTTTTAGAAAGTGTCTAAGGAGTGATAGTCAAACCTCTTACCCAGTGCATCAATAAGCCCTCATTAGAAGGTAAAGCACAAAAAAATGGCCACAACCATTTGGAGGAAAAATATGTACCTCTTTTTGGCTCCCAGCATTCATTCATATTCCTCTTTTTGTCTACCCACTCAATCTGGATAGATAGAATACAGTGCAGTGAGAATCTTCTCTTGCTAGGAGCTATGTTTCTGTGGGAGGTTTTGTCTCTCAACTTCCCCCAATATGACTCCTCTATCAGTGCCCTTTCCTAGAATCTTGCTTGTATGAATTTAAATGCCTTCAGCTCTGTGTAACTTGGTACAAAGTTGCCTCAGTCCAATGGCCCTTCATCCTTATATGAGTTTTAGTTTTGTCTTTGTGGGTGAACTTCATCCTCACAGTGGTATCTGAAATGCCTATTGTGGCACTACACCTCACGGCCATGGTCAATAATTCCCACAAGAAGAGAGAGAGGGTCACTTCCAAAAACCCTCCCAGAAGAATGAGGAATAACTTTCTCAAAAGCCCCTAGCAAACATCTTACATCTCACTCTTTTTTTTTTTTTGCTACCATCACTTTTTCGCCCAAAAACACACTAAATAAACACACTCGCTTATATTTCACACAGAAGGAGTCATGTTGCTTACTAATATTTCAAATGCATGTTAAGTGCAGGATAACCACCAGCCGGTCCCCAGAGAGACTGAAGAACTGGTGAATAAAATGGTGCAGAAAGAAAAATGCCCTTTCAAAGGACAACTCTTCCACCTCTTGTGACTTAACCGCCAACCACTCGAAAGTTTCATTCCTTCGGTAAATTATTACATTGCATTTAAGATACTAACTGTAATTATTTGCTTTTAAGTGATTATTTCCTACTTATGGAAAATTGGTTTCATTGTTCAAGGATGTTTGTTTCTTTTTGTGACTTGAGATGAAACTCATAAATTTTCTATTATAAATAATAGAATTTTTTTCATTTAACAGCTTTTTACTTAGTGGCAGGAATTTTTTTTTTCAGGAAAGAGTTAAGGTGATTCAATAAGCAATAGGTGTATACTCGAAGCAATTTACTTCTTAGGTGATTTGATAATTGAGATATCACCGTACTTTTTTTCTATAATAAAGTTAAACTGAAGGCCCATCTGCTGATGAATAGCATAACCAGATTTTAGGTTAATTAGCTCCCAAGTGCCCTGTATGTATTTATACCATCAATAGATCAAAAGGTACATATTTGAGTGTTCCTGAAACCTGAGCTTTCTTCTACTGAAACCCAGCATATGCATTTTACTGAGCCCCTTCTCTGCCAAGTCACAGTCAAATTGTAAAGTGTGCTTTCAAAAATATGTTCTATGAAAATTGTTATACTGAAAGTTATTGGTAAGGAATGTGTTAAATGTTTTCTTATCTTCAAATTCCTAATAATGGTAAATGTTTATTTCTTCCAAAAATCTTTATATTGAAACACCCTAGAATGTAAGCTATTTAAATGATAGCAATACATCTTACATACAAAATGTGAATCTCAGACCAAAGGTTATAATATGCAAAAAAATCATTCTTTTTGACATAAAATTCAACTCAACTTCTATTGTATTTCAAGGCCCCTTACGAACATGCTGGAAGAAAATGTGTATTTCTGCCCCCAGGGTTATATCAGGGCTCTGGAGGAGGAGGGTCATCCAGTGCCAGGACATTAGGAGTAAGGGACAGACTGTGTTCCTTAGTCATTTCCACTAACATCATCGTTCCAATCCAAGAGCTTCTTTACTCTACCATGCTGAAAGGTACAGCAACCTTTTTACAAGGATGTGACATTCCAAGTGTCCTTTGCAAACCCAAAATAATCTTTTTCTTCTGCTGGCTGATGCATATGCCTCTGTGGAGGGTTTGCCACATGGCTTAAAACTGAACTCTTATTATAATACAAACACACTTAACAGAAGAAGCAGCAGTAGAGATGGCAGCCATTTTCTCATGGTGTAAATTAGTGCTAGAGTTTTTCCTAGGAACATGCTCGTACAAGGGAAGAATGCAGTGTCAATTTTCTAAACATAAAAGGAAGCTGCCCGAAGTGCTGAGCTTCCCACATACCACAGTTCTCATTCTCCTGGTTTTTTAATACACAACTTATGATTTTTATTTAAAGCCTAATTAACTGATTAGTGGGGATTTTTCTATGTTCTATTGTCTTTATCTAATTTTTTAACAAAAAATTCTTAACTTAGACATCTCTAAATTTAATTCATATGGGTATTTTGGTATACTCAATTCTTAAGAAAACCCAGTCAAATAATAAATAATGAGCATCAATAATACTAATTTCAGTAGAATGTTATTTCTTCATTTTTCCAGAGTTTAGGGGTTTTTCCTTTGTGAAAGGGCCTAATTCTCAAAACACACATACACAAAACACACACATTCTCCCTTCTCTCTCTCTCTCTCAAGGCATAAACCAAGAGTCTAAAAATTAACCATGTGGAGAAAATATGAATATGTTTGTTTTTATGAAGAAACTGAAGCAAAGAGAATAAATAAATTATGTATTTCAATTGGCTTTCACTAATGGAAGACTTTTGACTGAAAACAGAGAGCAAGTTGTATAGGACAGTAACTGTAATTATATTCGGTGGAAATCCATTTTGAGTAAGTCATCAGAAAAAGTAGAGCAATGTGCAAAAGTCATTTATGTTTTCATGTAATATATGCATCTACATACATTTTATAATCCATACCACTTCTATACAGTTTTAACATACACTGAAAAGGCTAATTAAGTGACATGATTCCCTCTGCCATTAGTTACCCACCTTCAAAGCAGTACTTTGCCAGAGTACATCTGCTAGAGGGGCAAGCAACCTTGCAGTGAGCAACAAGGAAGCTCTGTTTTATCGCGGTGTTTTAAGTGTTGGTACTGATTTCATTTTTTCTTCTCTTGCCTCACTTTTGCAGCCCTAAAATTCTTTACACTTTCTAAGCTACTTGCCCATAAGCTGTAAATTAAAGTTAAGTCAATAATTATTTTCTACATTTCCCTTACACATTCTCACTTGAATCTTGTCTCAAGTTTCTCTATTTTTCTTAAGGTTAGGAAAAATGAATGAAGACTGTGGAGCTATGTTAGAAAGTGACCTTGAAAGTGGCTGCTTTCCTAACATAGCTCCACAGTCCTCATAGTTCCACAGCCTGATATGGACTCTATTGTCGTGTTTTGCAAGGCCAGCCCTTGGCTGAACTAAAATCATAGGCAGCATTTTCTACTGAGGTATAGGTTGGTTGAGAACCAGGTTCAGACTCTTCTGGGAGATGCCATATGTTGTATTGTTCCAGTTATGCGAGAGCGTGCTTATAACTTCTCCTGGCTAGAGCTGTAGCTTGAAAGGGTCATTACATTAGTGGTCAATTAAAATTCAAATATTTCAGGAACATAAAGGCAATAGCAAAGATGAGCAAACTTTATTTTCAACATGATGAGGTCAAAGGAAAGTTCTTGCTACAAAAATGTTGATGAAAGAAAGGGGTGCTATAGCTTAAGGCCCTGTTGAAGAAAGACGTTCAGATAAAATGCTGGAATAGAGAGCTATGTCAATACCAGTACACAGGGCACCAAGGTATAGAATGGAGAGGCAGAGGAGGCCCTGATGGATTAGCTTGACTGATCGGCCTGTGGTGTCACAAGATAGAAGTCTGCGTGTATCCCATTTCTTCATTGGAGCCCTGTTCTTTCTGAGCAAGTGTGGTACCACTGATGGTCCTCAGCGGAACTTCTGTTAGCTGGATCCTTGTTCCAGCCCTAGTCTGCTCCAACTCACCGGCTTACCATAACAGATACAGTGAATTAGCTTCTCTCTCAATTTTCTTCCCAGCGTATAACAGCAAAGTACTTGCCACTTCAAACTGAGCACAGCACTACAGTAAAATCAGACTGTATAAATGCAAACT
The DNA here is from genome assembly GCF_021234435.1 of Artibeus jamaicensis. Lineage (NCBI taxonomy): Eukaryota > Metazoa > Chordata > Mammalia > Chiroptera > Phyllostomidae > Artibeus > Artibeus jamaicensis. The sequence continues at coordinate 33,953,214 of NW_026522030.1, read as the reverse complement.
TATACAAAGACAGGCAGGATTTGAAGACTGGGAAAGAGCTGAGGGACAATCTTTCCCCTCAATTTAACTGCTACTCAGAACTTTCCTAGTACAGTCAAACCTCAGTTCTCAAACAATTCAGTTTTCAACTAAGTTGTTTTGGGGAAAAAGTCTCGGTTGTCTAACAAAACTTCAAGGCTCGAAACCTGGCAGCCCTTTCATGCTGATTCCTGCATGAGCACTCACACACCGCTCAGGCCACAAACAAAGGAAATTCAGTTTTCAAACAAATTGTTTCTTGAACAGTTTTCCAGAATGGAGTAAGTTCAAGAACTGAAGTTCCACTGTAATAACATTCTTCCAGTAATCTAGGAAAGAAACTTTGTAGTTTTTACTTTTCTTTCTGCCTCACTTTTCACATCAGTTGCTAAGTCTCAAGTCTTCAAATTCAACTTCCCAATACCTCTTACTTTTGTCATTGTTTTGCTACTCCTCTAAGTTTTTAAAGGAATTTTAAAAGGCAATTTGCCCTGGCTGGTGTGACTTAGTTGACTGAAGGATCATCACATACACCAAAAGGTTGGGTGTTTGATTCCAAGTCAGGGTGCAAATGAGAGGCAACCAATCAATCTTTTTCTCTCTTTCTCTCTCGAGTCAATAAACATATTTTAAAAGCAATCTTTTTTATTACAGTACAGTTTCTTTATACAGGTGGTAGGTTTTCTGTGTATAGTGAACTATCACCACAAAAGGGATACTCGGTTCAATCCAGCTCCCCATTTATATAATTTAAGACAATCTTGCAAACAATAATGCATGGTGACTAGGCCAGTATATATACTTTTTTAAAGTTGCTAGTAGGTTGTCCAGTATGATGGACCTTGACCTCTTTTTTATTTCTTTTTTTCTTCACAAAACATATGAGTCTAACAAAATTAATTTCTCTAAGAAAAAATATGGGACACTTGAATAATATGCCAAATAGTAATGTACATATCCAAGAGAAAACGATATTTTATTTTCTAAAAATTCTCCTTAAAGAATACAAAGAGAAAAATCTAATGTTAAAAGCAAGCTCTGCAAAATGTCATGTTCGAAGAGCTTTGATTTATAAAATGTAAGAAAAAGATTGCCTTTCAGATTAGTAGTGAATAAAGCTGCATATATATTTTTTCTATTTAACAACCCCATTTTGCTATTTATGATTTTTATAGAAACATTTTAGATGGTTAATAAAGAACTTCAAAGAAGAGGTGATTATTTTCAGAAGCTATAATTAACTAGAGCCAAATACAATGCAACAAAATAATATAATTATCATTCATAACCTCTATTTCTTTACCTTTGGAAAAAAATAGAAGTAACAGGAAGTTTCTGTTTACTTCATTTTAGTTTTGTTTTATAAGTGTGCAATAACCTAGAAACCTCGTGTAAATACTGTGAAACATTAAATGAATTCCCCCTTAGACATTTGGTATGAATATCATAAATTATAGTGAATATAATGAAAATGAACTTGGATTTTTGTTTAAGAAGTATTAAAATAGATGCTTATCTTTACGGAGATACAAAGCTTAAGATCTTATCATCTCTAGATAGATATTCTCTGAAAGAATCAGTAAAGGATGTTCATCAACAGAATGAAAAATGAAAACAAAAAATGAGGTAAAAGAATAATATATATTCGCAGAACTTTTTAAGAATGTATTGGTAAATTTAATCAAACATTCACTATAAGGAATAAATATGTTTATAATTCAAAGCATTTATTTTTATGAAATATATGGAAAATTTTTAAATATGATATGGTATGCTATTCATTGAGTAGTTAAAATATGAAACATTTCTTATACGATTCAGAAGGATGAAGAAAATGAATAATTTTAAACCTTGTGAAAAAAATGCCATATTTAATTGAGTAAGCTAAATATTAGAGTCAATATTTAAAAATATAAGTAAAATATCTATTTTCCAAATTAGCAGAAAATGAAAAAAAAATATCAATCCAACTTAACTGCAAAGATATTATATATGTTAAATATCATTATAAAAATAATTTACTGATAGAAATAAGTTCAAATATTCATGAAGAATCTCAACATACTTAAATAGAATAAACCCACTACTTAAAAATGATACAGTGATAAAGACTATGGCAACTTGCAACCAAAATTAAGAATGTATTTGTTGTTTTTAAACATCTATGAACAATGACATAACATAAATATAAAGCAGGCCTTAATAAAGTTTGAAGAATAACTATCATATATATGACATTCTCTTAATTTTGATTTTAAAACGATTGAATTAATTACAATTGCCAGATAAAATATAGGATATCCAGTGAAATCTGAACTTTAAGTAAATAATAATTGTTAGTAAAAGCACGTTCCATGCAATATTTGAGATACGCTATAATAAAATATTTTTTTATTTATCTGAAATTCAGATTGTACTGGGAATACTGTATGTTTATTTTCTAGAAATATTTGCCAATAAAAATGCAAAGAGCCAAAGCAATATTTGCCAATAAAAATGCAGAGAACCAAAGCAAATTAAAGAGGAGGCTTTTGTAAACTAAGAAAATTACCCCAAATTAGCACATACAGTAAAAATAAAATTACAAAGAAAAGCATAAAGTATCTGAAGTAAAGGAAATAGGGGAAGGGAAAAAGAGAACATTCACCCCACCAGATATACAAACCATTGTAAACCATTTTATGGTTATGTGTTTGTGGAAAAGAAAAATACAAAAAGTGATATTGTTACAGAAATAGACATATAGGGAAGTGGAGAAAAATTCATAAGAGAGTTATCCTTTTGCGGAGGTTTGGCACCTGACACAGGTGATATTGTAAGTCAAAGTCAACAGATGAGTTATTCAGTAGAGCTCATATTAACAGTGTACTTTCCATTTAGAAAATAAAGTTAGAGTGCTTTCCAATACTTCTTTTGAAACTTCTTTTTAGAAACATTGAAAACAAATTTAAAAATAAAAACTTTAGATCATATAAAGAACATCTATTTGAACACAAGTTAGGAAAGAATTGTCTGATACTAATTTTGAAAAATATTAATCGCAGAACTATTAATAACATTATCTATACTGCATGAAATATATGTATATATGAAAAACAAATTAAAAGACTAGCTACCGCTGAGAAATGATACTTTCATTACATATAAACAAGAATTGATTGTATCTGGAGTATATACAACATTTCTGAAAAAAACAAGAGAAAAGCAAGCAACTCAATTTTTAGATGATGGACATATGATACCAAGACATGACTTAGTGGAAAGGAGCTTGAATTGCCAGTAACTGTGAAAAGATGTTCAATCTCAAAAATTATTAGGAAAACATGAGATAACCCCTAGGAGATAGGCAAAATAAATTTTAATGAAAATCTGCAAACAAGTATTTTCTGGTTTAAAAATCTAACTTTACCACTTCTTAGCTGTACAACTAAAAGAAAGTTATTTGACCTCTACATCAGTTTCCTCATCAATAAAATGGCAACATTACCTATGTCAGAGAATTGTTATGATAATGAATGAGTTAATATTTTCAAAGTTTTTAGAACAGAGCCTGAACACTGTAAGCGTTATATAGCTTTTTGTTCAATAAAAGGAACATTGGCAAAGACGTGGGCACGCGGGAGCCGTCTATTCTGTGAGCAGAAGTATGTATAGGAACCCCTGCATTGCAGAACGACTTGGCAATATCCAGTAAAGGTTGAAATGTGTCAAAGTAGAATGTGTCATAAAATTAACTGTATTTTCTCCTGTGACAAGGTCCATAACTCAACCACATATTGCTGGTAAAGCTAAAGTCCTCTGGTTACTTTAAGACACAGATAGTTGCATTTTAATATTTAACTTGACTGCTGAGCACTTTGTACAAAGTTATTCTCTTCTGTCTGGCCCCCAGCTCCAGCCCATTGTAGGGGAGTGGCCTGCAATGGAAGAGGAAGCTTGATCTTAGCTTCTTATACTTTGTTATTTTGTTTATATGCTTCCTCCCCCACTATGAAAATGACAGGTTTTTGGTTTGTTTATTTCTTTCTGGGAGATACTTTTGTGGTGTTGGGGTTGAGGGTAAGAGAGTGTGACAGTTTGGGTCCTGTGGGAAACAGAGCCCAAGATAGAGTTAGAGGAGTATAAGATTTATGGGGGATAACACCTATGAAAGGTAAAGAAGAGAGAGAGAGAAAGGGGTAGGCAGGGACAACGTTCAGACTTTGATGTAAAAGGAGATGAGTGAGAAAAAAAGATGTGAGTAGGAAGAGACTCAGACTGTGGTGCAGGTCTAAAAACACCTTGGCAAGCCCAGAGGGGTGCTCTGGCGAAAACCGAGCCATCATGAGTCCCTCTCAGCAAGACTATCTCAGAGGCCGTGGGAATCCTGCAGATGCTGCAGCGCAGGCTGCCATCTGAGCTTCTCACAGCAAGTTCTCTGTGGAAAAGTGATCTGAGCAGGCAGAGGGAGACTCTGGCTCCAAAGAGGGGGCCAGGATTGGCCTTCCTTGACTTGTACTATCATGATTTGGTATCCATGCTTTCTAATCTGGACAGGCAACTAAACTAATTCTGTTTTTCATGGGTGCTTTTGTGCATTCATCAGGGACACTCATGATGGTATTGTTCATCAGAAAATCTGTTGTCTTGGGACTTCAGGACAGGGTGAAATAGCAAAAGTCCCATTCAACATCCTCTTATATCTCTGGTCCCTTACACCTAGTAATTTCACTTCTATAGAAAACATATGCCCAAGAGTGTTCATAAAAGCATCATGTGTAATGTTAACAAAAAATAGAAATAATCTAAATATCCATGAATATAAAAATGAATAAATAAATTTATGTGATAGAGTAGTACATAGTAGTGGTTCTCTCACTTTAATGTTAGCATCACCTAGAGGGCTTATCAAAACACGGACAGCTGGGCCTCAGCCCCTGAAGTGTTTTAGTGGGTCTGGGAGAGGACCTGAGGATTTGTGGAAAGGACATCTACAAACTTCTGGTGAGGCTGGTGCTGCTGGTTTCAGATCCACATTTTGAAAACCATTGGTATATGGAAATTGAATAGAAAAAAATAGATCCCTCTGTGCTATTATGAGTAAATCTTAAAAACGATTAAGCAAATTTCAAAATGATGCATGAGATCAACAACAATTATTTAAATTTAGAAACAAAACAGTTCTATGGGCACAAAAAACATGCAATAAAATATAAAACACCGTTAAGAAGGACGTGTGTCAGGTTAATAACAGTAGTTACCTGAAAGAGAAAGGACATTGGGTTGGAGACACGTTGAAGATGTCTAAGAGTCCATATGATTTGTTTTTATATGCAAAAAGGTTACCATTTGCTAATACTGGGTACGAAGGAGTTTGTTTCAATTTTGTCTCTGTGGTTTTGTCCACGTTTGAAGTGTATCATTAAAAATAACTAAAAAAACCATTCATTGATTTTTCCTAAAAGCATTATTCACAATTTATTTACTTATTCATGTATTCATACCTTCTCTTGTTCAAAAGGTATTTAAGGGAACTCATACATAACAAAAATTAATATTCGATATTATAGATGTATTAACAGTAAAGATTATTGTATTTTATAAAACAAATTATTACAAATTATGTGGAATCTTATCCATTTGGAAGGAAAAAAATCAGTAAAACACCCCTAATTGACAGTTGATTGTGAAAATATTTACAATTATATTTATTAATTAAAAATAATGATGACATTACCATTATTATTAATAGTAATAACTATAACTAGTTATTCTTTTAAAGCAATTCCATGGTAATTGGGGAGCATGGAGAGAAGGCAGCAGGCATCACAGGTGGACTGCCTAAACTTTAAATCATATCATTAATACAGAGATAAGCTTGAAGAGTCTTTTAAAATATGAAGTTGTTTGCAGTTTCCTTAAATTAATTATATTAATGGCCAATTGACTGAATGGAAACTCTGATAGCAGATAAGTTAAACCTGAAATAACTAACATGCACTTGAAACATGTTTTTATCAGTGATTGGAGGAAGATCTGCAGCTGCAGATACCAGGTGTGTCAATGGCAAATTGTTTGTTCTAAAACTTTCTTCTAACCTAACCTTAATGTTGCGGATGGTGAGCGGTAAGGGGATCAAACCTCTGAGGAGACGGTGCATTGGCCAGTTTTCCTGATGATACTGAAGCCTTTACTACTATTTCTTCAGAAAGGGTTAAACGTATACACTCTTTCTATGTAGTATGTACCCCAGGAAGCTAATCTACATCAACCCAATAATGGCTGTGATTCATTGCTGTGATGCTAAAATGCATATCTGGTTATTCATAGTCCTTTTAAAATATGAATAAGCACTCATTAGTTTTCTCAATTAGAGCTATATCAATTGCATCATGCCAGTTTTGTTTGAGAATGCGATTTAGTGTAATGTTCTAGGCTGGCAGAATCCGTGGTTCACCACAATGTACTTAGTTAGTCATTTCGATTAAACAATTTATTCCTGGCATCCTGGAGACTTGGTCAATTAGAGATTTTTCAGTGTTAGGCATCTTCTTTTCCCATGGAAAAGAAAAAAATCTCGTTAGACAAGACATTTTAATTAAAAGCTATTAAATACCAATTTCTTCTAACTAAAGCAATCATTTTTAGAAAAAATATTTATTAAGGGATGGGTTTTTAACTTGAAATAAAGCTATATTCAGCTACTAATCACTGTTCAACTTCACTAAAGAACATCTACCTCCATAGTGTATTCCGAATCAATGCTACTTTTTTATTTTGTTTTGTTTAAAATTATCTGTGATGCTGCTAGCAACAATAATCAACCAAATCTGTTCAGTGTTTTTTACAATTAATGATTGTGCCCCCCCACCCCAGTTTGCTATCCAGAAACTAGTGGGACATTTCTATTGCTTTTGAATTTCATTCCAAAATTCTAGCTCATGGGATAGCGAGGCAGGTCCATGATGGATATTTAACTCAAACTGGAAATGGAGGTGGGAAGGGAGTTTGCATTGGAAGTAAAAACATGAAAATGCTTCAGTTGCTTTCACGTTAACTTCTCCATTAATTAAAGTCAGCCTATTTCTATGAATTCATTTCCCCATTACAAGTGGCAGAGATGGTACAAGACAGAAATCCGTGTAAATCCCATGCAAATGATTTTTATTGAACACATACTGTGCACATTTTAGGGGCTGTGTTTTACCTAAATAATGCAGGAGCATGTGATGCCTGCCAAATTCCACACAATGTTGAAACCCCAGTTAATGTTTTACCTTTAAAGAGAGAGCTCTGCATCCTTTTGGCAGCTGATGAGTTCGGTTAGAAAACATGCCGGCAGTGTGGACTGATGCAATATCACACACACACCCCTGCCTCCTCGTATGCCATAACATTGGCAAGCGGAGCCCAGAGCTCTTTAAGAACAAGAAGCTCATAAATAATGGTTGAATCACAGAAGAGATAATTAAATGAGACAACTGAATGCCAATGACTCCCCAGCAGAAAATACTCCAGTGAGGATCATTCCTGCCTCTCCTTCCTTTCTGGTTTTTTTTTCTTTCTCAGTTTTTGTCCTAATAGTTCATTACTACTGATACTTTTCAAATGGGATTTTTTTTTAATTTTCAAACTCTGCAAAACATTTCAGGCAATTTTATACTTAGGAATATTTCTTCAACATATGTAAACATACAGACATATTCTTATTTTATATTTTTTATCTTTAATCTCCTCATTCTAAGTTTAAAAACCAACCACAGATAACCTTCTGAAAAGCAAAAGGAGAAAATTCCATAATGTGCAGAGTCTCACTGAGCTGCATGTCCTCCAATGTGAGTGGAATTCATTCATTCTTTTCATTTAGGATAAGTACACATTGGTGTTACAGCTGCCTCCTCATTCTTAAAAAAATGAGATTCACAATACACTTCAATGTTTTCTCACCAACCTCCTCTGAATTCTTTTCAGAAATGCTTAATGTTTCTGGTTTGACAGATTTGCGCTCAGGGTGGAGAAGGTATTTTTAGTATCCCAAGTATTTTAAAGGCTCGAAAAAAAATCTAGCTCTGGTTTGCTTGTTTATGAAATACTTTTAGCAGACAATTACAGTTGGTTTAATATGCATTTATTGCTGTCTGAGGGAAAAGTGCCTTCAGCTTTTCAGGCAAAATAAGCAGAAATGTGCATTCTGTTACAGTGAGGGCACTCAGAGTGGGGCGTGTTCACTGCCCACAGAGCCTTGCAACAACAAAATGAAGGAACTGAACTGAGAATGGAGGTAAAACTAGCTCAGTTCTACTTGTTGATCGATACAAGGAGTCTGAGGTCCCCATCCTGACTCATTTGAATTTAGTAGCAGCAAGATGATGTTGCATAGCAATGCAAAGTTGCACCTCACTCTCAGGCAGGGCTCTGAAAAGTTATATGAAAATCTACTGTGTCACCTCAGTCAGGCATCCAGTATTTATTTAACACTTATAATGTGTCAGGCCTGTAGTCAGCTCAGGGGCTAAAATGGTAAACAGAATGAAATGTGTCACTGCTCCCTTGGTCATTAGTATCCACCATGGAGAACAGACATAAAGAAATAATTAAAAGATCAAATATATTCTTGACATGCCATAATATCACTTATGCATTTATTCCAGACTGAACATAAGTCTAACTATGATGAAACACCAGATAAAACCAAAATGGTATGGGTTTCATTTAAAATGAAAAAATAAACCATATTCTTAAAGAATACTGACTTCTTGATAGACGAAAGGAAAGCTGTGAAAATTTTCTGAATTAAAGAAGACTAAGGAGAATTAAGTGACCCTGGACTATATCCTGTCCTGGTAGGTGAATGAACAAAAATGGTATGTAGGTGGTATCATGGCAAAACCTCCCTACTGTGTCTTTCTTTCCTGTTAACTTCCTTTACTGTTCATACAAAACACTTCTTGTTGGTCACCAAATGTGTGATGGTTTTTTCCCACACCACTGAGCAATTCTTGAACATCAGAAGGGTGTCCAAGAATTCAACTAAATTCTGACACTCTCTACCCAGAGTACACATCAGATTCCTCAGGTTCAGGGCTCAGTCCAAGACTGCCCAAATTCCACTCCCAACACACACACACACACACACATACACACACACACACACACTCACTCATACTTCAGACCCATGTTGCAAGCCGAGGTTATCATCACCTGTGCTTCTGACCAACCAGCTATAGACTGGGGGTTCCAACAATCCCCTCCTTGGGTTTGATTAATTTGCCAGAGTGGCTCACCAAACTCAGGGAAATACATTTACCATTTTGATAATGGATATGATAAGGGATACAGAGGAACAACCAGATGGAAGAGATGTGTAGGGTGAGGTATGGTGGGAGGGGTGAGAAGTTTCCACCCTGGCCAGTCATGCCACTCTCCCGACACCTCCACATGTTCATCAGCCTGGAAGTTCTCCAAGCCAGGTTCTTTTGGTATTTTATGGAGACTTTATCATCTACGCATGATTGTTCATAAACTTCATTTTCAGATCTCTCTTCCGAAGAGAATGAAGAGTAGGGCTGAAAATTCCTAATTATGGCTTAGTCTCCCCAGTGACTAACCTTCATCCAAGAGTCCACCCAGAAAGACCTCATTAAAGCAAAAGACACTTCTACCAACCAGAAAATTGCAAGGGGTTTAGGAACAGAGGTCAAAGACCAATATTACGACCGAGGGTGGGAGGTGGGAGTGGTGGGGCAGAGAATACTGGTAGGGGGAAATGGAGACAGCTGAATTGAACAACAATAAAAAAAATTGGCTATAAAATGGAGTGGAACACACACACACACACAAAATGAGCAATATTAGAACAAGGGATGCTCCTAGTGTTATTATCACTTAGGAAATTACCAAAGGTGTTAGGAACTCTGTGCCAGGAACTAAAAAAAAAGACCAATATCTATTATATCTATTTTCCATTATTTCCCAGATGGTAATCAGATAAAAGTGACATCTCAATGTTAAGTTTACTAAAGTCAATAGCTCTACTGTGGTTATGAAAGAGAATATCTCTATTCTTAGAAGAGACACTTTGAAGTATTTAGGAATAAAAAGCTATGACATATGTATGCAACTTACACTCAAGTTGTTCAGAAAAATAATGTATGTGTTTGTGCTATTTCTGTGTGTTCATGTGTATGTGTGAAAGAGGAGGAGAAAAAGAAGATACAAGTGATAAAACTAATGGGACAAAATATTAACAATAGGTTATTCTGGGTAATGAATGTTCTGTTTACTTTCTTGCAAGTTTCAGTAAGTTCAAAATGATAAACTTCTAATAAACTTCCAATAAAATTATAAACTTATAATAAAAATGTTTTAAAAGATCTTTGCTGCAAAGGAGTTGCATAGGATGCAATGAATATGTGAGGGCAATATGCTTAGTTTCTAAGAAGGTTTGCCTCAGAAAAGTTACATTTACGATGATTTCTGAATGAGAAAGAGGGGTCCAGGGTAAAGTAAGGAGGTATTAGGAGGTCATTCTAGGCACAAATGTTGGTGAAGACCTTGGGGCAAAGTCTTCAAAACCAGTGAAGTCTGACATAGCTGGAGCACAGAGGTGGCAGGGAAATGGGCTAAGAAGAAAATGGAAGGGGTAGCAGGGGCCTGATTGTATAGGGTTTCATAAACCAAGTCATAAGAACTGGTAAGTCCAGGGACTTCCGCCAAGATGGAGGTGTAGATGGACCCACTGTGCCTCCTCCCACAACCAAGTTTAAAAACAACAAAGTTTTAGCAACAAAAACACAGCCAAACCACAGAAAATTGAACTATACGGAAGTCTGACAACAACAAACCCTTCAGCCAAACCAGCAAGAGGGGCAGAGCCAGCAGCAGAGTGGGGTCAGGCAGGAAAGATCCACCGGACTGACCCAGGCACGCCACCCAGGTGCACTGGCAGCCATGGCTGGATCCCAAGTGTGGAGTAGCGGGCAGACCCACTGAAGCTGCAAGGTGGTGGACTCACTGAGGGCTGACCATGGTCACACATTCGCGCTTAGATAAACTGGAGAAGGAGTGACTGGTGAGACAGACTGTGCAGGCTCCAGCAGCAGGAAGTGGCAGAGGGGACCGCTATTGTCCCTTTCTGACCCGCCCCCACATACAGCATCATAAACCAACGACCTGGGTGGCCCCTCTCTGACCACGCCCCCACATATAGCATTACAAACCAGCGACCTGGGTAGCCCCACCCTGGTGAACACCTAAGGCTCCGCTCATACCTAACAGACATGAACAGATCAAAACATGGCTCAAGAACTACTCAGAGCCCCAGAGCCAATAAATCTAAGCGATGAAGAAATAGCCAAACTTTCAGATGCACAGTTCAAAACACTGGTGATCAGGATGCTCACAGAACTGGTTGATTTTAGTCACAAATTAGAGGAACATGTGAAGGCTAAACTAATTGATGAAGGGAATTGCACAGGAAACCAATAGTGATGGAAAGGAAACTGGGATTCAAATCAAAGGAGTGGACCAGAAAGAGGAAAAAATGACCAAACAGAAAAAAATGAAGAGACAAGAATTCAAAAAATGAGGAGAGGCTTAGTAACCTTCAGGATATCTTTAAACATTCCAACATCCGAATTATAGGGGTACCAGAAGGGGAAGAGTAACAGCCATGAGTGAAAAACTTACTGGAACAAATAATAAAGGAGAACTTCCCCAATCTGGCAAAGGAAATAGACTTCCAGGAAATCCAGGAAGCTCAGAGAGTCCCCAAGAAGTTGGACCCAAGAAGGAATACACCAAGGCACATCATAATTATATTAGTCAAGATTAAAATGAAGGAGAGAATTCTAGAAGCAGCAAGAGATAAGGGGACAGTCACCTACAAAGGAGTTCCCATCAGACTGTCAGCAGATTTCTCAAAAGATACCTTACAGGCAAGAAGGGGCTGGAAAGAAGTATTCCAAGTCATGAGATCCAAAGACCTACATCTAAGATTGCTCTATCCAGCAAAGCTTTCATTTAGAATGAAAGGGCAGATAAAGTGCTTCTCAGATAAGATCAAACTCAAGGAGTTCATCATCACCAAGCCCTTATTATATGAAATGTTAAAGGGACTTACCTAAGAAAAAGAAGATAAAGATGAACAGTGAAAGGACAGCAAACTCGCAGTTATTAACAACCACACCTAAAACAAAAGCAAACTAAGAGGACAGCTAGATCAGGAGCAGAACCATAGAAATGAAGATCACATGGAGGGTTAGCAACAGGGGAGTGGGAGAAGGAGAAAGGGGGAGAAGGTACAGAAAATAAGTAGCATAGACGGTAGGTAGAAAATAGATAGGAAGGAGGGCAAGAATAGTAGGGGAAATATATAATCTAAAGATCTTGAGACACGTGGTCATAAACTAAAGAGGGGAAAGGGTGGGGGAGGGGCTGTGCAGGGTGGAGGGGAATGAAGGGGGAAATGGGACAACTGTAATGGCATAATCAATAAAATATATTTTAAATTAAAAAATTAAAAATAAAAAAAGAACTGGTAAGTCCAAAATGGCGTGACAAATAGTGCGATGTAATTCAAGGCTAACAGGAAAAAATTATTTTATCATAGTAAAGAATAGGAAAGGTGAAGGTGAAGATCTTCAAAGGGTAAATGTTTGTTTTAGTGAATCCAACACAAGACCCCAAATGGTGAGGGCCCAAGTACACTCCTATTCTCTTTTCTCAGGACTAAAGGACTCAACTCTCTTTCCACCTCATTCTTCAGTGAAACCTAAAGCAAGAAGAGCCCCTAGGCTACAGCTGGTTGCAAGAGTCATGGGAGGAAGGTGATGCTAATGAGCAGTTGATTGGAACCAACTGGCTAAGGAAGATAGAGGAGCAGGAAAAGGCTACAGAAAGGATGTTCTTAGGAAACCTCCAAAGGATCTCCTCAGAAAATAAAGGTTATAAGCCCAGGTGTTTGTCTTAGGAAGAAGTCAGAAAGAATAGTGAAGTTCTTTCTTCAATTTCTGTGACTCTAAGCTTAACTGCATCACTTGAATGCGAAAGACTGAGTGCAACCTTCTCTAGGGTCCCCGTGTGTTTCTCCACCTGGAGGAAGGACCTCTTTATGTGTTGCTACTTTTTCTCCCACAGATATTCTGACCATAGTGAGAAAAATGCCTTGTAATGACAGGTAGGGAGATGAAAGGAGAAGGGTGGTTTCTGGGAAACAAATTAGAGGGATGCTGAATTATTCAGATGACAGTTATCCAGGGATATCTAAGTTGCACCCATGGTGACATTCCGTTGTAATTATTTTGTAAGTCTTATTCATTTAAATATTGAGAGAATAACCTTCTTTCACATTTTGAAGTTGCTTAAAATAAGATACACTTATTAATTAATATCCTAGCCTCTTGGATTTTAATACCCTGCAACAGCTTTACCTGGGTACAATGTTATATAAGTAATCTAGACCCCAAGAGCATTCTGCTGCCTAGGATCTCCCTTACTGAAGCAAAAATGCACAGCCTGAACTATCTAAGCAATTATCTCTATCTAAGCAACTGTCAAGCACAGAGCCTCCTAGAACCTACTTAGTACATATGTTGTTTTTCCTTAAGGATACAGAAGGGACCTCAAGATGGAAAAGTTGGCATGGAACTGCTAGGAACTGAAATGACCCAAACATCTTACATTTTCTATGTATTACACCAGGTATTAGCTCTAGATGAAGCACATTAACCTCAAAAATATGTACTGGACTGATAGTTTCTTTCTTTGATCTTTAATAGACTTACTAAATTTTTATTGCTTATTTATTTCTCTGTAGTAAAAAGTTCAGTTTTTTTTAAATGTTGTTTTGATTTATAAAACCAAAGAAACTATACCTCTTTTTTGATGGTATACCTCTTTTCTAATGTCAAAATTAATGCTTAGGCCATAAGGAAGTGGAAGTACTTTATGTTTTCCCAAATGGAATCTAAGAATCTTAGTATATTTGGTACAATTCATTTCATGACAAGTATAAAATATTAGTATAATTGGAAGAAAAAAATTTATATATGATTCTCTAAACTCATATATTTATTGTTAATTAGCATGGGAAGCTGAAAAACACATAAAACAAACACTTAAATTATCAGTGAACATTTACATTGTCTTCAATTTGCCCAGTTACTTGCTTTTAAAGTACTATCACAGTTGTATTAAATAAGAAAAACACAAGCCAAAAACTTGTTCCAAGGGGTCAAGAATTTTTCTCCAACAAATTTGAAAGGACCTGCAAATTGTTCAGTTCATCTTTACTCCTTGCCATTGAGACAGAGAAAAGTATGATAATTTTGATTGTAAGGACAGAAGACACAGTGTGATAGAGAAATGGAAAGAGTAGCAGAGTCGTCGTTGAACAAAAATAAAAGTCCAATTCTACAAGTCCTCCTCTTTAATTCCTATTCACTGGACTTCAATGACACTCCCATGAAGTATCACTCATAGCTAGAACCTCATCTCCGCTCTGTCCATCTCCGCTCCATCTCCACTCTAATGAGTGTGGAAAAAGCCAACACCCATTACATGCAGGCTCACCCCCTCCTCCCACCTGTCACTAGACTACATTGTCCTTTCCCTTGGAAACTTTTGGGTTACTCCATCTGAGCCTTCCTAAGGCTTGCCTCGGCCCTGGATAACCTACCTGATAATCTGATGCTGGTCGGTAACTGTAGCTTAGGCAGGAAGGGACTAGACTGCTGGGACTATACTACCTGTATCTGTGGGAATCTATCTTTAGGAACAACAACCTATTTAAATTTGTTTAAACAGTGAAGACGATTTACTGGTTCACTTAAGATTTTTGCAGAGGCGTTGGCCTCATTACTCAACAGCTGTTTCTCGGTAACTCTCAGCTCCGCCTTCTGTGGTGCTGCCTTCACACCAGATTCCGTAGGCTATTCCCATAGCTCAGGACTCTCTCCAGCAGTTCCACAGTTCACAACCAATGTCTGTACTGGTTTGCTGGGGCTGCCATAACGTGATAGGACAGCCTGGGTGGATAAAACAATATAAATTATTTCTCCTCAGTTCTAGAGGCTAGAAGTCTGAGATCAAGGTGTCAGCAAGGTTCATTCCTTTGGAGGCCTCTCTCCTTGGCTCTTAGATGGCCACCTTCTCCCTTTGTCTCTACATGGTCATTCTTCTGTGTGTGTCTTTTGTAATTTTCTCATTTTTTAAGAACACCCATCGCACTGGATTAGGGCCTGCCCCTATGACCTCCTTTACCTTCATTACCTCCTTAAAGACCTATCTCCAAATACAGTTACATTCTGAGTTATTATTATGGGTCAGGACTTCAACCTGTGAATTTTGAGGGGACCCAGTTCAGCCTATAACAGTGATAATTGTGGATGGTCAAATAAGCAATTAAGACACATAGTATGAAATTCATGTTAAAAAGTGGTGATTACCCCTGGTAGTAAAAGGAAGCTTTTACTTTTTTGTGAAAAAAAAGGGAGCTTTTCTTTCGCAGAAGTCTCAGTAAACATGAGGTCACCAATCTTATTGATGGCTTGGGATGATAGGGTTCTTGAAGCACCTGTGATGGCCGGAAAGGTGATATTAAACTGTCATCTGAGTTTGTCTTTAGAGTTGAGAAGGCACTCCAGGTTCCCTGGAGGATAACAAGGGAGCAACAATTTCCCAAAGAAAATTTGGGGTACTGTTGGGAAGGGGCGGGTATATGAGACAAGCCTAAACAAAATATGTGTACTATATTAATTCAACATAAAAATGGCAAAATCCCTCAAGCAATAGAAATTTAAAAATCACTGTATTGCATCCACCATAGTAATTATTGGCTCAGGCAAGAAAAACAATGGGTGTGGAAACAGGGAACAAGATAATCATTGTGTCAAAGTATCACTTTAGAGACTGCATTTTAATTACAATGGAAAAGTCTGGTAGGTAACACTGAACCCAAATGATCAAACTTAACAGCCTGTAAGACACAGAAATCATAATATCACCTATAAAGTATTTCTGCCCCCAAAATGTTTAACTTTGATCCAATCATGAGGAAAGAATCCGGATGAGAGCATTTTTCAACACAATTAGCCAGATGTATTTCAAAATGTCAGTATGTGAAGGACTCAGAAAGGCTGGGAAACTGTATATTAGATCAAAAAGGTTAGAGAGACATGACAATTGAAATGTAACACGATCCTTGTTTGCGTCTTGAATCAAATAAAATAACAACAAAAAGTATAAAACATACCATTAGGACAGTTGGGGAAATTTGCATATGAACTGCAGTATACAAAAGAAGATAAAATTATCTGTGTTAAATTTACACAGTATAATATTGAGGGGTTTTTTTATAGAAGAGGATGTCCTTGTTCTTGGGCAATATATGTTGAAATATATCAGTGTATATTTAAATGCTAAAAAATCTCGTATGTCCTAGTCTTGGCTTACTGAAGTGAGAAAGATGCTATTCTATCAAAAATAATAAAGGTTTTGATGTTTATTTTCTTGAAAGTTTCAGTCTTTTATAATGTCAAAAAACTATTGATATTCAAAAAACTATTGATATTCCTTTGGTTCCTTGAATTTCTTTTCTTCTTTGAAAGGGAAAGTGTATGAAATATGAATGGCCCAGCACTGTTAAATGTGCACTATTTGCACACCACAGAGAACGGAAATTGGGAAAATCTGTTTGTAACTTCCTCAACAAAACCCATATTTCTTTGGGCATAAGGCAACTATGGCAGTGAAGAAAATTGCGGCATCCCATAAAAATATCTAAAGGACTGTTTAAATGCTAAAGGCCCAGTATTTTTCTGCTTATCACTTTTCTTAAAATATTTTCTTTCTTTTCCTCCCCCTTAAAAAACAAAAATGCTCTGGTATCCTCGGTCACTTTTTCTTTAAGCAATAATTACTGAGCATCTTCTTAGTGATTTATTAAAGTTTTTTTTTATTTCCAAGAGAAAGTAACCAAAGGAAATGTACTTAATAGATGGAGATATTTAGAATATGTTTAAAGAACTAGCTGTCAGATTAACTGCAAATATAAAAAGTCTCACTTCAGAAAAGAATATGATGACCATCTTTTATAGGTATTTTGAGTATGTATTCATGAAAGGTGGAACAAAGGATTTGAACCAAATAGTTTCCTACTTTGCTTAGAAAAGCTAGAAGTATATGATAATTGGTAAGTATTAAGATGCTAGTATGTTTCCTGAATGTTTAAGTGTTTTGTTTTTGAGAAATTGAATATAAATAGGTACTCAAAACTATATACCTAAGCTCCATAAATGTCCACCCATGCTCGTTTCTGATTTTATAGTATGTACAAGATACATAGCCTATTTCACTAATAGTACTCATCTTTCCTTCTCATGTGAAGTAACAAAGATGCTTGTTACAAGTCCATGTTTACATGGTAGCCCCATATTCAGAGAAGGGTGTCATTGCATTAGAGAGCTCAAAATGTTTCCAAGGGTCTCCAGTTTTTTTTTTGCAACAATCAACTAATTTTAATTCTGTGCTTCTTTCATTAATCTATATTTGACTTTTTTTCTTAATATTATAAAGAACTAACAGAAACTCATCCAGGTAATCACTATTATATCTCATTACTATTTTGAAAAAGAAAGGAGAGTGATATATTTATTGTCTCAATTCTTGAATGCCAGCCTCTGTTTTGGTAAACTATACAATATTACAAACCACATCAGAATTTTGTGGTTCCACCAAAAAGAACCCTTATTATCTCTCACAATTCTACAATATAAGCTGAGCTAGGCTGGGTGGTTCTTGTGTCCCACATGGTACCACCTAGTACTGTGGTCCTTTTGCTCAACTGCACTATGCTCAGAATGGGCCCCTTCACATGGCTAGCGGCAAGTGTTTCTCAGGGACTGGAAGATCAGGTGGGTCTGTGGGCTGAAACGCCTCGCTCTCCTCCATTTCGTCTCTCCAAGTGGTCTGGGCTCATAGAACAATGGCTGGCCCCAGCATATTTCTTAATTCTATCCTGGGTTGTATGCGATGTCTCTCTGTTAGTCAAGCAAATCATAAGCATAGTCCAAATTAGAGGTCATTACAGAAACAGAAAAGTATAGTATTTACTGTTTACATATAATTCTCAGTCCTGTCTCTTAAATGCCACTGTCACATATTTTACATATATACATATATATCCATGTATATACAAAAAGCATAGCCTTTACTATCATATATACATATTTATTTATTTATATCCCTTCAACTCAATATATGCAATACACAACAATACCACATAGGATATAAGAAGATAGATATACATACAATACAGATTATACATAAAAATAGTAAGTACTGTATTTTCTGTTTCTGTAATTCTATCTGTGTGTATCTCTCTCCATATATATCTAATACACACATATATGCAACTATAGATAAATTCATAAGTACAACAATAGCATATATGAAGTCAGGAGGGAGATAAATGTAATTAAAATGTCTTATGCTCCTTTCATTATGCATTAGCTCGAGAGGCTGAAAATTAAGCATTCATCTCAAAATGATTTTAAAGATCAGTAATTACACCCAAAGAAAGTAGAAGAAATGGAAAAGGAAAGAACAAATAGTAAAGTAAAAGAAAACAAACATAAGATGGAGATGATCAACAAAATGGAGATGGTTCATTGAAAAGAATATAAAATAGATAAATTTCTGAAGAAATTAAGTATCCAGAAAACAGAAAGGAGTCAAAATAACCAATGAGGAAAATGAACAGTTTGCAAAGCTATAGCTCCTTTAGGCATTAGAAAGACTAGTAAGATAATATTGTAATGTTTTTATACCAGTGTATATGAAAATTCAAATTCCCAGAAAAAAAACAGCATACTAAAATTGACTCTCCAAAACCAGAAAATTCTGAATAGTCCTATGTCTACTAGTTCTTGAATCTATTTTTATAAAAATCTCCACACTCACAGAAATGCACAAAACTCTCATCAAGTTCAGATGGTTTTACCAATGAATATCAAACTTACCAAATATACAAGAAAAGAATAATATCAATCAATAAAACACTTGCAGAGAATTTTAAAAATCAGCAATAGTTTCCAATTCACTGTAATCTTAAAACAACCTGACAAGGACTATTAAAATAGAAAGATTACAGGTTAATCTTATTCACGAATATAAATTCAAAAATGCTAAAACAAAAGTTTAAGTGTGCTGAATTAACATATACAACTGACATGATTTAATACATTTATACTGAATGTGTATGTGTAGTTGTATGCCTGTGTGTATGTTATAATTATAAGAAAACAAGTGTAATTTATTCCAGGAATGCAAGAATATAAGCCTGGTTTAACATTAGAAAATTAATTGGTATGTTTCACTACATTAACAGAAAAATATAAAAAACATATATTCGCCATTTTAACAGAATAAAGAGAAATGCATTTTTGTGGATTTTATAAATTTTAATACCACTGCATGATTTAAAAAAAAAAACCTTCAAAAACTAGGAGAAAGAAGACTTGCTTCATTGGATAAAGAATGATTTTATTTTTTTAAGTACAACAAACACTTAATGGTGAAATAATGAGAGCCTCCTCTGGGAGCCCGGAAATCGCACAGAGATACCCACTCTCACCACTTCCAGTTAACATGGTGTTGAACGTCCGGTGCAATCAGATAGAGAGATGATCGAAGATAGATAGATAGATGATAGATGATAGATAGATAGATAGATAGATAGATAGATAGATAGATAGATAGATAGATAGATAGAACAGAGCTTGAAAATGAAGATTTACAGTATTTGCAAATGGTTTGAGGCTTTCTTTGGAATATTTAAATACTCTACATAAAATTTTTTAGTATTATTGTGAGAGTTTAGCCAGACACCAGGGTGTAAAGGCAATATTTTAAAATCTACTTATTCTTACATGCCGACCGAAGAATTTGAAATTAAAATTTTATAATTTTACCATTTATAATAGCATCAAAAATATTAAACATATGGAAGCAAATCTAACAAACACATGAATACCTCTAACAAAACTATAAAACATTATATTAAAAAGCTAAAGAAAACCTATACAAAGAAAATGAAGAAATATATCATGTTCATAGATACAAAACAGTAATGTAAAGATATCAATTCTCACCAAATTGATCTATAAATATGATTCGATCACAACCAAAATTCACCAGAGATTTTGTGTGTGTGTGTGTGTGGAAATTAACGAGTGAGTCCTTGAATTTGTATGTAAATATAAAAAGCCAAAAATAGCTATCAAAATTGAAAAAGAAGAAAAAGAGGTAAGAATTGCTGTACCACACGTTAAGACTTATTTTTAAAGCTACAGTAATTCGGAGTGTGGGATTTGTGCCAAGATAGCCAAATCCATAGCAATAAAAAGAGAAAACCAGAGTTCAGAAACAGATGAACACATACATAAACACTTGAATTATGATTAAAGTGGCTCTGGAGAACTATACAGAAAGACAATCTTTTTAATAAATGGTGCTGAATTAATAGGATCCACATGGGGGAAATAAAAACCGGATCTCTACTTCATACCACGCATAAAAATCAACCCCTGATGAATGGTAGAATTCAAATTAAAAGGTAAAGAGGAAAGTATGTAAAATATAATCTGTTCAAATAGCTTCATGATTTGAGCTAAGCAATGATTCTCCTACTATGACACAATAATCACTTCATTGAAAATTTGAGCCGTATTAAAATGATGAACTTCTGATTACCAAAAGTCACCAAAAAATGATTAGGCAAGCCAGAGTGGGAGAAGATATGTAGGGCACCAAGAAAAGGCTTGTATCCACAATATAAAAGGAACCTCAGTAAAAGACAAACAGCCTTAAATAAAAAAACGAGCCAAAGGCTTGAGGAGGCATTCCCAAAAGAAGATATAAAAATGACCTGTAAACATTTGAAAGAGTACTTAACTTTAACAATTATTATGGAAAGGCAAATTAAGCCACAAAAAGATGATATTACATCCCCACCAGAATAGCCAAGGTTAAGAAGGCTGACGATTTCAAGTGTTCTAAAGAACAAGAAGCACTAAGCACTGGGAACTATCATAAAAGCCTGAAGGAGAGTAACTTGATACAACCACTTGGAAAATTGTTTAGCATTATATGCTAAGATTAAACATAAGCATACCTAATGACCCAGTAATTCCACTCCTAAATATGTGCCCATATAAATGCATGCATACACATGTCCAGCAACATACAGGTACCAGGAGTTCATAGCAGCATTAATTGATAATAGCCCCAAATAAGAGAGAATTCCAATGTTCATCAACAGTAGAATTGTCAAATAAATTGTTGAATATTCATTTGACAGAATACTTTATAGGAAAGGAAATTAACAAGATAATAGGCTGTAATATGGCAGACGTTGTGGTGAATAGTTAAACACAGGGCTGTTGAAGATTGTGTAAAGATTAAATGAGATTATATTTATGAAGTGCCTCTTCTTTAGATTCTGACTCAATTTACCAACTGAACATTACCATACAAGTATATCATGGTTACACTTCTTTTACTTCTTCAGTGAAATGATCCTTCTTGATGTTCAGCCTTGTGCTATTACTTTGCCTTTACCTGATGCCTTTCTCATGTAGCGACCTTAAACAAAGGTGGTCTCTGGAAAGTCAATGGACCCCAGGAGCATTAATTATTCAGCAGCTCTGCATTAGGATCTGCAGTCTAAGACCAATCAAAGCTATAAAAAGTTTCTTAGGAACTGCAGACTTAATCAGCAAAAGAATGATCCATCACACTGAATAGCCAAAGGGCGCAGGGTAGAAGGCATGGGTGCCAGAGAGACCCGTGAATGGAGAATGTGTGATACACACACAAAGCACTTTCCAATTCCAGAGTGAAAAGGAAGGTACAGAAAAACTCTTGGAAATGTACAGACAGTTAGAAAAGGCAGAGATCCTTCACACACAGATTTGTATGAGGTGTCAACAGCTTCTTTAGATGTGATTCAGCCTGCGAGTGCCAACTCTAAATGATTCACATCTGGGGAAGTAAGACTTGTGCATAAGTAACTCAAATACTAGTCAGCCTGCTTTTCAAAAATAATAATTGAGAGTTCAGTAGTTAAGGCTATATGCCTTGGTGTCAGAGTTACATGTGTTGTAATCTAGCATTTTGTGAGCTGAGCGTTTTTCTAGCTGTGATGATGTGACTGGGTTAGCCAGCCTGTTTTCAGGTCAAGTTTATCTCTAATATAAGTATAACAATATCTACCAACGGGATTGTTGTAAAAGTTAAAAGAGATAATATAAGTAAAATATACATCACAGTACTTGGTAAAAAATAATTATTGAATAACAGTCATTATTATCCAAAAGACAAACAAACATATTCATCTATACACACATACGCTCTCTCAAGCTCAAGCCCAAAATCTCAGGAGAGAAGTTAGCACCTTCATCATGTGAGAAATGTAACTAGATATTTAGCTTTGTCACCTAACCAAGAGTGAAGCCTGGCCATTAAGAAATAAATTTTGTATTGAAGAAAACTGACCTTTTTGTGGCTCAGGTGGACATATGCTACAAGGCAATACATGCTATATAATAGCATAACGCTTTCCAAATGGGTTGTGGAATGGGTTCCAATCCACAATGCCACCAGCAACTTGTACCAGTCTCACAAAAAAATCATGCTTACATAGGTCTTATCATTCGGGGGGTTTGGGTTAATTTTCAGTCTTTTAGGAGATGTTTAGTTAATTTGCAGGACATTAAAAGATGTTCAATTAATCGCCATGATTTTTAGGAGAGGTTTAACTAACAAGCGTTATAGAGCTGTTCGGCTGAACCCATCAGTTTTCATTGCCAGCATAAATTGATGAGGCTCATTAAACAAAGAGTGAAACAGCACAAGAAAAATTTTTTGTTCTCTAAAATGTTATATACTTAATCCAGAAGCTCATGCCGTTCTGAAGCCCTTTCACAAAGCATTTGCAATTATCTACAAAATGTGCTTCCCAAGAGCATTCTGAAAACTCAAAATTGGGGCTTATTTTCACACTTCCCAGTGTTTTCAGGCTTTCACTGGTTTTTAAATTAATGGAAAAAGTGTGACAAAACAAACAGAATTTTTTCTTATGAGAACCTATTTGAAAGCCCATTGTGGTTTTTGACAGTAAACATCAGGTAGGAAATTCAAGTGTTTTTTTTTATGTCAGCACACACAATTTCTTGTTTACTCTTAAAGAGTCATTTGTTAAGTTTCTTTATTTCTAGTAATGAAATGTGTCCAATCATTTTAAAAGCAGGATAATCATTATTAGTGACAATTATCTGACAAAAAAGGATTAGGCCTTGAGAGAGAGACAGAACAGAATTAAAATAGCTTGTGACAGACTGCTCTGTGAAATGATATTAAATATATATTGAAATATGTATGTATATATTATTGCTACTGTCTGTCATCATTGCTGACCATAATACCTGTGATTATGATTTTGATATCACATATGTGTATAATCACACTAATAGTATTTGTCATTTCTTCCATTGTGTGGAAAGGGTGTAACAAGGACCCCCTACATAGTTAATAACTCGAAGTACCTTAAGAAACCCATCACAATGCCGAATTGCTTTCATTTTCAGTTTAAAAGGAGAGAGGAAAGAAAGGATACATAAAATATATCATCGTGTCCTCTACAATTTTTGTGCAACAGCTTGACATAATTGTCACCTGAATAATGTATGAGCCTCCCTACCACTCTTAAAATCAGTCTATTTCATGCATAGTTATCTCTGTTCCGTGGTAACTTACCTATCATTCTGGAAAGAGTAGCACTAAGGATAAGTTGGTTTTTAAGGCAACTCACATCTCTTGTACTTTAAGTATGGTATTGAAGATGTTATTGACTACATCAGATAGAATCCTCCTTACAAAGATATCTTAGAAAAATGTCCTTCAACTTTTGTTCCAGTGAGAACTGAGCTTCTCATTAGTAACTTACTTATGTTCCTATCATGAGAGTTGGTTATAATGTAAACAAATGACTGTATTTCTCTCTTTGTCTTGGCTTACCATGGAATTAGTAACCTGCCTTTGACAGATATATAACTAGACCATTCGTCATAGTTACTGTGACCCAATTTATCAATTTTTTCTTTCTTTATTCTTATTTCCTTTTTAAAAAATTATTCAAAAAATTGTAAGCTCTCTTAAATTCATTCTTATGCTGCAGGATAGGCATAAATACAATACAATCACCACTCGATACATTACTAACATACAGGAGTGGGCAAAATTAGATTTATAGTTATAATAAAAATAGAGAACAAGGGGACAGTGACCAGAGAGGAGAGGGGAGGGAATTTAATGGGAAAAGGGGGGAGGGATTTGGAGGAACAAATAGGAAGGACACAGGGACAAGAACTAAGGGGGGTGGAAATGGGAGGGCGGTGGGGGGCACGGGGCGGGGTGGGCTGGGATGGGAGAAATAGAAAACTGTACTTGAAAAATAACTA
Organism: Artibeus jamaicensis; assembly: GCF_021234435.1. Classification (NCBI taxonomy): domain Eukaryota; kingdom Metazoa; phylum Chordata; class Mammalia; order Chiroptera; family Phyllostomidae; genus Artibeus; species Artibeus jamaicensis. Next base: position 33,928,699 of record NW_026522030.1, on the reverse strand, counting down.
AATAAGTTTTTTAATAAATAAATAATAAATCTACTTTTGTCCACCCCTGTAGTATTTCACTTGTGCATATGTATTGATTGAGCAAGTGCCTGTCTCAAAGACCTATGAGAGACAGCATGGATGGACCTGGAGAGTGTAATGCTAAGTGAAATAAGCCAGTCTTTCTCTTACTGGCTTATTTCACTTTGCATATGTTCTCCAGGACAATTTATGCTGTTGCCAAGAGTAAAACTTTTTTTCTTTTTTATGATTGTGTATTATTGGGTCAGTGTGCCATAGTTGTTTTATCCACTCATCTATTGAGGGACACTTGGGCTGCTTCCATATCTTGCAGATTATAAATAATGCTTCAATGAACATAGGGGTGCAGAGGTTCTTTCAAATTAGTGTTTTGGGTTCCATCACATATATTCCCAGAAGTGGGATTGCTGGGTCAAACGGCAGATACATTTTTAATTTTTTGAGTTGTCTCCATGCTGCTTGCCACCATGGTTTGACCAACCTACATTCCTACAAATAGAGCAAAAGGGTTTCTCTTTCTCCACATCCTTGCCAGGCCCTGTTGTTTGTTGACCTATTGATAAAAGCCATTCTGACAGGTGTGAAATGATATTTCATTGTTCTTTTAATTTTTATTTCTCTGATGATTAGTGACATTAAGCATCCTTTCATATTTCCATTGGCCATCTGTATGTCATATGTGGAGAAGTGTCTATCCAGGTCCTTTTCCTATTTTTTAATAAATGTTTTAGTTTGATGTGTCCCATTTGTCTATTCTTTTCTTTTGTTTCCCTTGCCTGGGGAGATATATCCAATAAAATATTGCATAAGCAATGTCTGAGATTTTACTGTCTATGTTTTCTAGAATTTTTATGGTCTCAGGTCTAATATTTACATCTTTAATCCATTTTGAATTTATTCTTGTGTGAGATATAAGAAAGTGTCCAGTTTTATTTTTTACATGTACCTGTCCAATTTTCCCAACACCATTTATTGAATAAACTCTCTTTAGCCTAATATATGTCCTTGCTTCCTCTGTCAAAAGTTAATAGACTATAAAGGTGTGGGTTTATTTCTAGGCTCTCTATTCTCTTCTGTCTATCTATGTGTCTGTTTCTTTTTAAAATTTTTATTTACTTATTTTTAGAGAGGGGAAGGGAGGGAGAAAGGGAGAGAAACATCCATATGTGTTTGCCTCTCCTGTGTCCCTCACTGGGGTCCTGGCCCACAACCCAGGCATGTGCCCTAGACTGGGAATTGAACCAGTGACCTCTGGGTTCACAGGCAGGTGCTCAGTCCACTAAGCCACACCAGCTAGGCCTATGTGTCTGTTTTTATGCCAGTACCATGCATGCTGTTTTGATTACTATGGCCCTGTAGTATAGTTTCATATTAGGTATCATGATCCCTCCAACTTTGTTCTTTCTCAGGATCACTGTTGCTATGCAGGACCTTTTGTGGTTCCATAAAAATTTTTTAAAGATTTGGTCTAGTTCTGTGAAAAACATCATTGGAAACCTTGATAGGTATTGCACTAAATCTATAGATTGATTTGGGTGGTATGGACATTTTAATTATGTTAATTCTTTCTATCCATGAACACTGTATGTGCTTCCACTTATTTGTGTCTTCTTCAACTTCTTTCTTCAGTGTCTTATAATTTTCTGAGTATAGGTCTTTTACATCCTTGGTTAGATTTATTTTGGGGTATTTTATTCTTTTTGAAGCAACCGCAAATGGGATTGTTTTCTTAATTTCCCTTCCTATCAGTTTGTTATTGATATATACAAATGCAACTGATTTCTGGAACTTAATTTTGTATGCTGCTACTTTACTGAATTCATTTATCAGTTCTAGTAATTTCTTGGTGGAATCTTTAGGGTTCTCTAGGTACAATACCATGTCATGTGCAAGTAATGACAGTTTTACTTCTTCCTTTATGATTTGTATGACTTTAATTTTTTCTTCTTGTCTGATTGCTATGGCTAAGGCTTCCATAACTATGTTGAATAAGAGAGGTTAAAGTGGACATCCCTGTCTTGTTCCCCATCTTAAGAGGAAGCTTATGGTGTTTGCTCATTGAGTATGATGCTGGCAGTGGTTTTGTCATATATGGCCTTTATTATATTTAGGTATGTTACCTCTATTCCCACTTTTTTGAGAGTTTTTATTATTCATGGGTGCTGGATTTTACCAAATGCTTTTTCTGCATCTGTTGATATGATCATGTGGTTCTTATCCTTCATTTTGTTTATGTGGTAAATCACATTTATTGATTGCTGAATTTGTACCAACCTCACATTCTCAGAATAAATCTCTCTTGATCATGGTGTATGATCTTTTTATGTATTGCTTTATTTGGTTTGCTAATATTTTGTTGAGGATTTTAGCATCTATATTCATCAGAGATATTGGCCTATAATTTTTTGTGGTGTCTCTACCTGCTTTTGGAATTAGGATAATGGTGGCCTCATAAAATAAGCTTGAGAGCTTTCCCCTCCTCTTAAATTTTTTGAAATACTTTGAGAAGAAGAAGTGTAGTTCTTCCCAGAATTTTTGGTAAAATTCACCTGTAAAACCATGTGGTCCAGAGCTTTTGTTTTTTGTCAGTGTTTTTGATTACTGATTCCATTTTACCAGGAATAATCTTTCTCTTCAGATTCTCTGATTCTTACTGATTTAGTTTTGGAAGATCATATGTTTCTAGGAATTTATCCATTTGATCCAAGCTGTTTAATTTGTTGGCATACAGTTGTTTATAACATTTTCTTACAATACTTTGCATTTCTTTGGTGTCCATTTCTTTGGTGTCTCCTCCTCTTTCATTTCTGATTATATTTATTTGAATCCTCTTTTTTTTTCTTCATGAGTCTGGTTAAAGGTTTGTTAATCTTATTTATCTTTTCAAAAACCAGCCCTTAGATTGTTTTTTTTTTGGTATCATTTTTAGACTCTATTTCATTTATTTCTGTTTTGATCTTCATTGTTTCCTTCTTTCTACTCACTTTGGGCTTTGTTTGTTGTTTTTTTCCAAGTGCCTTTAAGTGTATAGTTAGATTGTTTATTTGAGCTTTTTCTTATTATTTGAGATAGTCCTGTAATGCTATGAATTTCCCTCTTAGGATTGCTTTCCTTGTGTTCCATAGATTTTGGATTGTTGTGTCCTCATTTTCATTTGTTCAAGGTATCTTTTGATTTATTCATTGATCTTGTTTTTGACCCATTCATTGTTTAATAATGTTATCTAGCTTCCATCTCTTTCTGTATTTTTCAGTATTCTTCTTGTGATCAATTTCTAGTTTCATAGCATTTTGGTCAGAGAAAACGTTTGATATGATTTCAATCTTCTTAAATGTATTGATATTTATTTTCTGTCCTAACATGTGGTTTATCCTAGAAAATGTTCTATGTACACTTGAAAAGTGTGTTTACTCTGCTTTTGGGAGGTAAAATGCTCTGAAGATATCAATTAAACCCATTTGATTGAATGTGTCATTTAAGGTCACTATCTCCTTGTTGATTTTCTGTCTAGAAGATCTATCCATTGAAGTCAATGGGGTGTTACAATTCTCAACTATGACTGTATTTCTGCTGATCTCTCTCCTTTTATATCCATCAAGATTTGCTTTATCTATTTAAGTGCTCCTATGTTGGATGTGTAAGTGTTTACTAGGTTTATACCCTCCTGTTGGTGAAGGGGTAGCTCTTCATAAAAGGGTTTGAATAATCAGTATTGTGTTTTGGCTTTATTAAGAAATATGGGCACCCCATATTCTGTGAAGTGTGCTATCATTTAATCTGCTCTCTCTCTCTCTCCCTGTCTCTCTCTCTCTCTCTCTCTCTCTCTCTCTCCTTTTACTATAAAAATACGGGAAACCTTTTAAGGTTTTTTTAAAGATTTTATTCATTTATCTTTAGAGGGGAAGGGAAGGAGAGAGGGAGAGAAACATCAATGTATGGTTGCCTCTCATGTGTCCCTTGCTGGAACTGGCCCGCAACCCAGGCATGTGCCCTAACTAGGAATTGAACCATGATCCTTTGGTTCATACGCCCAGGCTCAATCCACTGAGCTACACCAGCCAGGGCACCTTTCAAGGTTTTAATCTAGGACATAGTGTAAACAAATTAATTGGAGGACAAATGTATTCAGTAATGAAAGTGAAGAAATGGTGCCAAGTGAGTTGACCAGTATAGTGATCCAAGCAAGAGGTGATGATATCTAAACTACAGTAGTTACAAAATGATCGTAGAGAAAATATGAGTCTCCTCTGCAAGATATCTTTCTATCAATATACTTTGTACCTTATATCAAAGTGTTATGCTGTTCCTATCAAGATAGGAAGATATCTTCCTAAGTAAGATATTCATAGACTAAAAATGCTTGAAAACTTGGTTCTGGTGTACAAAAAAATTGGAGAAGTCAAAGTTTATGGCTTTAAATGTAGTTGATAATCAGTATTCAAATGTCATCAAGGCGTATAGGAAGTTAAGGGAAAAGAAAAGAAATAAAGGTGAATTAACTCAGATGGAACTCTTGGTGTTTGAGGTGCAAATAGGATGTGAAGGCTGAGGTCTTAATATAGTCAGAAATGGAAGCACTCAGAGGAGAGAGATTAAAATAGAAGTAAAAGAAAATGGGGAGTCATTTGCATTGTTAAACTACTAGATTAGATGAAATTTATTACAGAGGAAATAACAAAAGAGAAACTAAGAGAGGTAAGAATAAACCCTTGGAGAGCACTGAAATTTATGCTAAGTGGCGCAAGAGCACCCCAAAAGGAGTAGTTAATGAAATAGGAGGAAAACCAGAGGAATCTGGTGCAGCCAAAAGATGGAAGAGCTCCATTCAAATGACTCAGTTTTCCTTCATCTTTGGCTATTTTTATTTTCATTATAATTTGATGTTATCAAGGTAAATTTCACATCCAGAAATAGTATCCATAGGTTTTTCCTGAATGTGATAACTATTATGTTTTGAGGTAGTTGGGTTTATTTTTTTAGCATGGAATATTCAACAGAAAGTATCTTTCCATAAGGTTGTTACAAACAGTACTGCAAGCATGAATTAAAAATTTTAAGAGAAACTGAATTGTCATGACGTATGTAGTGTAACTTTTTTAAAAAACACAATATTCTGAGTAACGTGATATTACTCTTCTACACTAATTCATTCTCTATAGCATTTGTAGATAAGTACACTTTACTTACTATCTATTTTTGCTTCTGTTTGGGCATTTCGACCTTAGAATGTCTTCACTTCTAAAAATCTATTGTTATTCACATTAGGTGTTTCATTTTTATTAAGATCTTCTTTCTAACAATCTGTTTTCTTTTTTCATATTTAACTTCTGGCATACAGTTAAAAATTTTAAAGAACACTGGTAATGAATAATCAGTTATTAAAATAACCTAAAAGCTTCAGTACACCAGCAATGGGGACCAGTAAGTTCATATAAATGCTAAAACTCTGATTTCACTGTCTACCTCTCCCAAGTCCCTCATTTATTTTTGTCACTGTGCTGCATTTGGGCTCACAGTCCTCTCTTGTTCTTTCTCCTCCTCTTCCCCATTGGCTGTAACTCAATTTCAGGATCACACCTCTCTATTACCACTCTCTTGATGTCCTCCATTAAATCAGAGCTTTCTGTGCATGAACCTCAATTTGTCCAAAGTGGGGCATGTTCCTTTCAATCATCAATGTACAAAAAACAAATATGTTCCACAGAAATTATGAGTACGCCAGCAGGGCACACACAGTGCATTGCACCAAGCTCGAGATGGTTTTTCCTCATCTCTCTTGAGGTAATCATTCAAAAATGTTTTTATTATAGCCTCTCTTTCTTCTATTTCAAATTAAATCATCCAAAAGAAGCTTATGATAACACCCAGCTCAGCTGTTTATTAGATTGATTACATTCTGAATTCCAATTTATATGAGCTTGACATCCTAATATAGATGGAGATGCAAGTATATTTATATAGAGATATATAGATAAATATTATGTAAATATAAATATTATGTAAATGTTAGAGATGCAGATTAAGTGAAAATAAGATAATGGAATTCCCATAGTCACTTTGAGAACAATTCTCTATACTTAACACAGGTCATATCAGGAGCAATTAAAATAAAATGCAATTTTGGTTCAATATTGCACCCAAAAGCTTTTTCTGCATCAGAAACATCCCAGAACTTAGTAGCTGATAAAAATCACGTATTTCACTCACAATTCTGCAAGGTGGTAACCTGGGCTAGGCTTAGCTGGGTGGTTCTTCTGGTCTCAGCTGAAACAGCTCGCATCTGCTGCAGCAGGCCAGGCCACATTGGCTCACAAAGTGGTCACAGGCATCTAAGACAGTAGAACCCTACTTTACTTCCAATGGCCTAAACTCAAAACTAACATGCTGTAACCTTGTCCCACGTTCTGGCCAAAAGAAGTGGCAAAGCTAGTCTAGATTCAAAGGATGGAGAAATAGACTTTCACTCTTGATGGGAAGAGACATAAAGTCACATTGTAAAGCTTTGGCCTATGGGGCTGGTGAGGACAATGTCCACATTTTCAATGTACCATGGAGGTTATAAAAGACTTTTTAGGTTGATAAATGAAAACAGTATCGAGGTGAGCAACAGAACAGACAAGGGCACAGGGCCGTCCTCTCCACAAAGATGTCTATGCTGCATATTGAGAGGTGAGGAATCCTGGAAGACATCTCAAGGTTGAAGGCAGTGACTGGCAAAAGGAAGGCATTGAACACTGTTCACTAAGAGCATAAATTATTTTGGAGAATGAACTTTCATGGCAATTAAAAATGGTCAATGATTAACATATTTTAAAAATTGACTGTTTCCTCCGGATGCTTAGCATTGATTTGAACAAAGAGGTAGAAATTATTCCGGGTTACAAGAGTTCAGGAATATAAGTAATTTTTAAAAGGCAAATGATATACTAAAATGAGTAATATCTTGCATTTGCTAGAGAGAAATGAACTTACCTTGCCTTCAGGTTCTCTTCAGTATATTCCCATCAAAGGATAGAGCAGAGTTAATGGTACTATACTGTATGTTTGACAATACTAAGAGTAGATCTTAAAATTCTCAACACAAGAAAAAATATGTAACTATGTGTGGTAGTGTATATTAGCTGAATTTATTGTGGTAATCATATATAGTTATCATATATAGTTATAACCCATTATATCTCAATTAAAACAATAAAGCAAAATTGGTAAATACTGTAAAAAAAGTTTCTAAAGGTCCATGAACAAAAGGAAAGGTGTTCAACATCAGTAGTAATCAAGGAAATGCAAATTAAAACAATGGATACCAAGTGCTAATTAAAGAATGATTCTGAGTTGGTGAGGGTAAGGGAAATGAGTACCCTCATATATCATTTCCGGCAATATAAATTGGAAAAAACATTTGGAGTTTGGTGCATTCAACAAAATGATAAATGTTAAACTTTAGGCCTGACAATTCTATATTATGAAAAACCTGTTTGTAGAATTATTATATTATATGTTATACTATAAATACTATATGTGTATATGTGGGTACAGATATATATATACAGACACATAATATACATACATATACAAAACAAATTATGAGTTTGAATGTAACATGAAATTTTTTTATTGCTAGGACTATTACAAATGGCCCTCATTCTCCACCCTCACCTTTGCCCTCTTCCACCGAGCCCCCACCCCACCCCTGCCTGGCCTTCACCACATTGTTGGTTGTGTCCATGGGCTATGCATATATGCTCTTTGGCTGATCTCTTCCAGCCCCCTCTCACCCCCTCCCTTCTGGGAACTGTCAGTCTGTTCCATGTATTTTATAAACAATGCACTAATATTTTAATAGTGGCCCCAGCTATTAGAAGAAAAAAATGATTGTAATTCTTAACCTGTACATTTTTATGTACAGGGTAATACTTGAATTCTTCATAATGCATATGTGTTTATGTACCACTTGTGTTATTTAATGTTTTAAAGAACAAATTTTGGTTGTTTAAGAAAGTATCAAAATTAGGTTCTCCTGTTTGCAAATATAACCACATTTCAGTTTTGCCATTTATTTTCTCAGTTTGCTTTCTCTGAGACTATTTATGTAATCCAGAAAGAGAGCTAATTTAATGTTTTTGGCCATATTTACAGTGGACCACTTAGGTAGTACATAGTGAAGTAAGGTCAAATCTAACCCAGCTTGTGAATAGTCAAAGGTTTTATTTTTCACCTCTTTTCTCTGCTCCCCTTTCTGTAATTCTGGTATCTCTAGTGTTGTCCCTTCAGCTGCCAAGCCCCAGCTGCGAGTGCCAGGCCAGCTCCTAGCAACACCAAGCCCCCTGACAGCACCAGGCAGCTCCTTGCTGCCAAGGCCTCCTTCTCTGTCTCTCAGGGAGGACTGTTGGCTGGCATGCACTTTTGCCCTCTGCCTTCCACTTGTTCCTGGTGCAATGCAATTGGTGGAGAAAATATCTTGAGATCTCCGGGGATTAAGCAAAACAGAACAAAAACTCATGGATACAGACAACAGTATGGTGATCGTCAGGGCAAAGCAGGTGAGGAGAGGTGAAGGAGGATAAAGGGGGGATAAATGGTGATGGAAGGAGTCTTGACTTGGGGTGGTGAACACATATAGAATGTATAGATGCTGTATTATACAATTGTACTATATGCCTAAAACCTCTGTGATTTTACTAACCAATGTCACCCCAACAAATTCAATTAAAAGAAAAGAAACAGAGTAAGACTCAGATAATAGTAACTGAATGCTGGGTGCTTTCATATATGATTTCATTTAGTTCCCAAAGTCCTGTTTGATTGGCACAAGCGATGAAGAACAAGAAAGAGAATAAGTTAGTGAATGAACTCTGACTCTAAATCCTTATTCTTTCCCTCTCTGAGACCTCTATCTTGACCTGGTTCTTTCAGCTCAGGAAAGTGGTTATGAGCTCCCCACCAACACAGGATTTTTGATAAGTCATGAGGAGTGTTAAAATTCTAATTAGAAACACTGAGAATATATCAAAACCTGCAAAGCTCAAAACTGCCACTTTTGAAAAGTTCTTCAAGATATTAAGCAATCTCATGGTGCCAGCTCCATTACAAATAATGTCTTCTATACAAACACTTCTACAAAATAGATGTACATTTCAAAATTGGTCATTTCAATTTACAAGAAAACATAATTTGCAATAATTGCATTTTTAACACAAAAATAGACCCTTCAATTTATTTTGTTAAAAAAACTTTTTGAAAGGCAAGGACCTACATCCACATTTACTCTGTCCAGCAAAGCTATCATTTAAAATGGAAGGGCAGATAAAGTGCTTCCCAGACAAGGTCAAGTTAAAGGAGTTCATCATCACCAAAACCTTATTATATAAAATGATAAAGAGACTTATCTAAGAAAAAGAAGATGATCAAAAATATGAACAGTAAAATGACAGCAAATAACTATTAACAACTGAACCTAAAAACAAAAACAAAAAACAAACTAAGCAAACAACTAGAACAGAAACAGAACCACAGAAATGAAAATCACATGGAGGGTTATCAGTGGGGAGGAGGAGGGCGGAGAACTGGGGAAAATGTACAGGGAATAAGAAGCATAAATGGCAGATACAAAATAGACAGGGAGAGGTTAAGAATAGTATAGAAAATGTAGAAGCCAAGGAGCTTATATGTACGACCCATGGACATAAGCTAAGGCAGGGGGATGTTTGTGGAATGAGGGGTGCAGAGCAGAGGGGAATAAAGGGGAGAAAAATGGGACAACTATAATAGCATTAAAAAAAAGAGCCCTGGCCATTGTGACTCAGTGGATTGAGGGCCAACCTGCAAACCAAGGGGTCACTGGTTTGATTCCCAGTCAGGGCATATGCCTGGGTTGCAGGCCAGGTCCCTAGTTGGGAGCATGTGAGAGGCAACCACACATAGATGTTTCTCTCCCTCTCTCCCTCCCTTTCCCTTACTCTAAAAACAAATAAATAAAACATTTTTTAATTTTTTATTTTAATTGTTGTTCAAGTACAGTTTTTGTCTTTTACTCCCATCCCAGTCCACCCACCTACCCCTCCCCACTTCCCTCCCATTTCCACGCCCCCCCTAGTTTTGGCCCATGTGTCTTTTACACTTGTTCCTATAAACCCTTCCTCTTTTCCCCTGAAATTCCCTTGAAATAAAATTTTTTTAAAAAAGAAACTTTGTGAAACATAGCATGACATGGAAGTCTAAATATTCAAATTAGGGAGTGATTACATAAATTGTAATATATAGTTATTTATAACAAATTATATTAACTAAAATCTTATTAAACAAAAACAGCACATAAAATTACATGTACATAATGATAATTATGTAAAATCCTTGTTCATTTGAAAAACAGAAGAGAACATAGGAAAATATTACAAAATTGACAACAATTGTGTGAGTAAATACGATTATGAGAAGCTTTATCCTTTTTTCTAAGCTTTCTCTGGTGACTGTTATATGTGTTTTATAAATTAAAAATCATCATTTTGGGGGGAAAGTGCTGAACAGACACCTCACTGATAAGATAAACAGATGGCAAAGAGGCACATGAAAAGATGTTCAACATCATATGTCATTTGAGAATTGCAAGTGAAAACAACAATAAATATCATTAAACACTATTAGAATGGTCAAAACCCAGAAGAGTAGCGATACCAAATGCTGGGGGGGATGTGGATAAATAGGAACTCTCATTGCTGGTGGGAATGCAAAATGGTACAGCCACTTCTTAAGACAGTTTGGCAGTTACTTACAAAACTAAACATGCTTTTACTGTATGATCCAGCAATTACACTTCTTGGTGTTCATGTGAGTTGAAAGCCTGGAAGCAGCCAATCCTTCAGTGAGTGGATAGATTAAACTGTGGTATACCCAGACAATGGAATATTATTCTGTGCTAAAAAAGAGAATCAGTTATGAAACCATGCAAAACCATGGAGGAAACTTAAACATATGTCCCTAAATGAAAGAAGCCAATCTGAAAAAACTACATGATGTATGATTTTAACACTATGATGTTCTGCAAAAGGCAAAACTATGGGGATGATGAAAACATCAGTGCTAGCAGGGATGTGTGGTGGGAAAGAGGGAAGGGGAAATAAATGACACGAAGAGGATTGTTAGGATAGGGAAACTATTCCATCATGGTGGGTACATGCCATTATACATTTGTCAAAACCCAGAGAGTGTGCAACACAAAGAGTGAACCCTAATGTGAACTACAGGATTTAGTTAATAATAATGTATTAATATTTGTCATTAATTATGAACACACACACTAATGTAAAATGTAATTAGAAAGGAAAACTGTTGTGGGAGTGGAGGGCAGGTGCGTATGGGAGCTCTACACATTTTGCCTAATTTCTCTGTAAACCTGAAGCTAATCTAAAAAATAAAGTCTATGAGCTGGAAAGCATTATGCTGAGTGAAATAAGCCAGGTGGTGAAAGACAAATACCATATGAGCTCACCTTTAATAGGAACCTAAACAACAAAACAAACAGACAAGCAAAATATAACCAAAGACACGGAAATAGAGAACAGGCTGACAGGGACCAGAGGGAAGAGGGGAGGGAATTTCAGGGGGTAAAAGGGAAAGGATTTACAGGAACAAGTATAAAGGACAAATGGACAAAAACTAACAGGGGTGGAAATGGGAGGTGGGGAGTACTGGGGGGGTAGGCTGGGATGGGAGTAAAATACAGAAAACTGTACTTGAACAATAATTAAATTAAAAAATGGAAAAATATATAAATAAATATTAAATGAGTGTGGTTTCACAAAATCATCTTATCAATAAATTTTAGTTGTGTTTTTTATTTAGTTTGCTTGAATTTTAATATATGGAGTATTTCTTTTTGCATTTTTAAATGCATTAAAATGTTCTACATAAAATTTAAAGCAAAATTATATAAGGTAATGAGGTTTTAGGCTTATGTATATCTTAGAATATCTTATAAAAGAATTTCTAGTTAAGTAAATATTTGACATTTTAACAATTTTTGTTGTCTTTGTAACAGATTTACTCAAGATGTTATCTCTTTTGAAATATATGGGTGATCAAACTGGCAGATTTTATTCAAATCCATAGTCATTGAATTTTTAAATGAATAAGAAAAACATACTTATAAATATAGCAATGGCTTCATAATGTCTGCTTTTAAAAAATAATTTTGTTTTTCTTCCCCCGAGTTTCATCTCAATCATTTATAACAGTATCATCCACATTTTTCTATCAAGTCCAAGATCCTTGCAGGCATTGAGGTTGCCCACTCATCACAGTCTGCAGGATGAAAATCAGCTTGCCTTTTCCTTAGGCATTTTAATGTTTCCATTTACTGTCCTTTTGTTATTGTCAATTTCCTTAGCCCTTTAGAAAAAAAATTTTTTTCCTTCAGAGACTGTAGAACTTCCTGGGAGCAGCATAAGGATCTATTATTGCCCAGATGCCCAAGGTAAAAAGATTCCTGTGCAGCCACGTTGCTAAAGACTTACAGATTTCAACATTTAAATGGAACAACCATAGAATGAGCCAGAAAAAATAATAAATAGAATCTGTGGACAGGGAACATATGAAAAATAAAAGAGATCCTATAATATTACTGCCCTTGATGGAAGGCCCCTATAAAAAATTAATGGCTTATTAGTATTTTCCTGCTACTTTCCCATTTATAATACTGTACTATAGAATTAAATTAAGTAACAACTGTTAAAGTAGATCAGTATGGCTTTTATTTATATTTTTGTGCTCGGTGGGCTTGCATTTAAAACATTGATTTTGTGGTCTACCATGAGCTCCCTAAGTGTGGGAAGCTGCTGGCCCCTTTTATGACCATCACTTCAGTGTGGTCAGGTTCTTTCGCTCCTTCTACACAGGAGATTCGAGGTGGTTGCTAAACCAGGTCCAGTGCTTCTGACACTAGCTCCCTCTGCTGGACACTGTTCTTTCATTTCCAAATCTGTTGGGACAAGTAGTGAATGTGGCCCACCTCCTTGGCACGGGGCAGGGAACACATGCTTATTTGTTGTCCTGACTCCTTTCACTTACTCGTTTCATTTATATCCTGCCGGTAGCTCCAAAAACCAAGAGAATATAGTGAATATATTCACTATATCTCTATAGTGAATAAAGAGATCTAAGCAAATCCCTACAACTAGTACAACAATTTATCAACTTACCTCGTTTAAATACATGAAATAATACTTGCACATGTGTTCAAATATAACATGACCAATAATTTTCAAAGCCATACTTTTCTATTTCAACTTTGATTACATAACTCGTTAATCCTTGTGACCTGCAAAAATTAATTCTGTTCAAAAACACTTGTGTTCCTATCTCTACTATACTTTGAGTATGGCAAATTTATCAAGTGAAAAAAGACAGATTCATATATATATATGTATATATATGTATATATATGTATATATATGTGTGTATATATGTGTATATATATATAGTAAGTTCACTGTTATTTAGAAGAAATTTGTCTCTCTTTTTAAGATAATAGCTGTCTTATAGCACTACTTTTATTATTAAATTAAAGAATTTCCAAATGAACAATATTAAGCTCACCAAATTTTTTTGAAAAATTTATGAAACAACCTACTTAATAGCTATGTGTTTACTTTGCAGTAAACAAAAACAGAGACATTTCTGAAATTTTTATTTGGGGACTATGAACAATATTCTGTACCACTGGCTTCATATTTGTATGCTGTTTATAAACTTAAGCAGGAAAGTTCATCTCTCCCTTTCTCCTTGGAGAGAAAAGTGGTCAAGATAGGCCCTCCTAGCTTAAGGGTGCTGCTATGAGAATAGCCTAGGAAGTAAAATGCCAAAAATACAAACAATCAAAAACCCACATACTTTTCCTCAGGAACCCAACCGATTTCTGTTTAAAATAAAGTTTCCCTTACCTCTTGTCTTCTTCTATCACTTTTTAACCCCCTTTTTCCCCTTTCTAGTCTCCATCTTTATTTCTCAACTCAACTTTTCCTCATTCACCATTGAATGACTCCTCTGAAATATCCCACTAAATATAAAACACACAGTACTCTTCACTCTATTAAGGACATCCATATACCTTTCCATTTTTCTCAAGACTTTTTTAATCCATGGATTCTCATTCCTTTTCTCACACTTTATTTTCACCTCTGATTTTACTTTCATATTTTTTTCCTCTCTTCTTCTTTTAAGTCCTGGCTGTTGAATTGAACAGAATTTACATTCAAATAAAATATAAAACCTTTCCCCCAGATTTTCATATCAGCTAACGGAGACTGTACGTGCCCCAGTAGGGCATTCCAACATGCTTGTTTAGAGTGTTTAAACTCACTCCCAGTGTCTCTCCTGAGAGAAGGATGAACTATTCAAAAACTGGTTTGGACTGATAAAGAACTCTGCCCTTATTTAAACAGCTCATCTGGCATCAACCTCTTTTCATTCACTAAACAGATTCTGCAGCCCTCCTCATCTGAGAGAATTAGGCCTCCCATGTCTGCTCTGATCCAGAAAATCACACTTTCATTAACACAAACATCTCTTGATCTCTGCCAATGCATTTTAGATTTTCAAATTATGTGTGCGTATCATTTATCAAAGTGCTGTCATGGCCCAGGTCTGCCAAGCATTCAAACTGGACAGTCCCATGGCATGTACATGGATTTATTTGAAGGAAGGGTCATGGTGATTATAATCTGGGTCCCTAAAGGAGCTGCAGTTAGCTATGTATTTCTGACTTCAAGGAAAGACATGCAGTAAATTCTGAGAATGAGATCTCATATCTTAAAAGCAAGATTAAGATTCCCATCTACTCCTTTGAGTAGTAGAAAAGATGAAAACCAAACTTTGTACTGAAAACGGTCTGATTATGGTGAGTTAATTGAGAAAAGAATAGTGTCTTTAGTGATATTGTAAACATGCAGCAATATTCCAGTAACAATGTTGATATTTGAAAAGTAGAAACACACAGAAAGTTCTTAAATTTTAATGGAAAGTTCCCCAGGTAAATTTGGTCCATATATATGCCTTTCAATAAAATTTTTAAACTCAAGTCTTCAATCTTCACCTCTGTTTTCTCTGTTCAGTTCAATCTTTTCTAAAACAGAGAAAGATAAAAACCACCATTTAAAAAATAGCATTTAAACCATCCAGATACTCTGTAATTACAAAATGTGTCAGGATTTCAATGAAAAAATCCTGGAAAATAAATAAACATATATAACTAACAGATAAAACAAATATTGAGACTATCAAACATGGACATTAAAGTTACTATGTATTTATACATTCAAGAAAATAGATGATAATGTGGAAGATTTTATCAGATAACTGGAACTCATTTTTAAAAAGGAAAGTTCTGGGACTCAAAAATATAACTGAAATGGGTATGGTAATAAATAGGCTGACCTGGAGGACTGGATGGAGCTGAAAAAAAGATCAGTGAACTCTAAGTTAGGTAAGGATAGAGTATCGTGGGGGAAGTCTGGAAAGCAAAAAGGGTAGAAATTACATGGAAGACCAGAAGGGCCATGTAGGACACAGTGAAAAATTCTGGCGTACACTTAATTCCTTCTCCCTGCAGAAGGGGAAGAGAGTCAATGAATGGGGCAAGGGCAATAGTTAAGCGTAACTGTCAAGATCTTTCCAATTGATGAAAAATATCAAGTCATAGAGTCAACAGGTGCTGCAAACTCCAGACGGAGAAATTGTAAAGAAAACCACACCTTCGCACAGTAAGACAGCTGAACAGCAAAGGCAAAGAGAAAATTGCAAAAGGACTCAAAAAGGAAGACACATTATTTTCAAAGAAATTACCACAAAACTAAGAACTAACTCTTCAGTAGAAGAGTTGTAAGACAGAAGACAGTGAATGATTTCAATAGGATGTGAAACACAATCTGGCCACCAGTGAAATTACCTTTCAAAAGCAGTGGAGACATTTGTAGACTACCAAAGACTGAGCATGGTCATCAGCAGCCGCCTACAGGAAAGGGCTAAAAGCAGTTCTTCAGGCACAAGGAGATTCATCCCAAAGGGAAATATAAAAATGCAGGAAAAATTATATGGGCCAAATTTGAGGCAAATCTGAATAAATGTTAACTATAGATAATAATAATATATTAAGGCATTTAAATACATGTTGAATTAAAATGCATAATAATAACAAGACTAATGGCATCTGGAGGGTGACGGACTATCGACAGAGTTCAATGTCTCGAAGTCTTAGGATTAACAGAAATGTGTTACGAGTTCTGATATTTAGTCTTGATAATTGTAATAATGTAAGAACACATGTTTTCATTTGTAGGGGAATTACTAAAGAATAGTGAAAGGATGTGTAACTGGCATGCCAACAGGAGAAAAACAAGGGGAACAAACCAAAATCAGTTAATTCAAAAGAAGAATATAAAGGAGACCACAAAGCAATCAGAAAAACACAAGTTAAACTAATAATGTGGTAAATATTAAATTAGTTTATATTTTGTGCACCTATTGATTGCTTAGAAGTAGCTGGGAAATATGATAAACAAACAAAGTCTTATTTACCTGAACTGAAAAGTTTACCTGTGGAATTAAAATAATTAGCTAGCGTTCATTAGACAAATTTTCCACAAGCAAATAATAAAAATGCTCAATAGTTGATGATTTTTGCATGATTGTGATGTGCTAAGCATTGTGTTAGATATGTCATTTTATCCTTTTCAGTTTGTTTATAACATATTTTACATTTTTTAAGTGGACATAGGCAGGTTAAGTAACTGCTTACATTGAAAATAGCAGATCTATGAAGACGAAACAGTTTTCTTTTGTCTTTGTTGTTGTTTTGTTTCAATGATACACTTAATCATATCTATACATGTCAACTATCTGGAAAGGCAAATCAATGTTTCATGCAATTTTTAAGATGTGGCAATAATGAGGCATAGAATCATCTTAGCATGTGTGAAACAAGTTTTAAGAAAGAAAAAAGAAATTGTTTACATTGCTCAAATCCTAGCAATTAGTCCAACCCGTTGACTCACTGAACAACATTTTATTAAGCATGTGCTACATGTCAAGCATCATACTTGTCCCTGAAAATATAATACAAAACGACAGAGATGTGGTCCTTGACTCATGGGGCAAGTAATAATATTAATTATATATTAATTTATTTCTTTTATTAGATAATAACTAGAGAAGACAAGCAAATAAATAATCACAAATTCTGATAGGTACTATAAAGACCACAAAGAGATGCTCTGAGGATTTGATAAATTAGTTCTCTTTTAGGTGTTATAATGAGAGATGATTTCTCTGAGAACCTTAACATTTAAGCCAGCAGAGCTCTATAATCAGGGAATTCTATTCTATATAGCGTAGACTGGAACACTTTTGAGAATGAAAGGGGGCACGCCTAATAGTTACGTAGGGTACCAGGCTGAACCAGATTAGGTATTCACCCTCCTGAGCCAAAACAAGTATGGATTATTTTCTAAATGCAATAGGAAGATACTAAAATATTTTAGCAGGGAATATTTATTGGCTGGTTTACATTGTTAGCAGACCTCTCTAACTGCCATATGGAAAATGTATGGGTTAATGGGCAAAAATGAAGGTAGGGAGACAAACTCTGAGGACGTGGTTCCCATCTAGGCAGGAGGGGACAGCAGCTTGGATTGATGAGGCAGAGACATAGAGAAGAGTAGCCAATTCAAGGTAAAACTTGAGGGGGTATACAAAAATTATACAACATATCACATTTTCATTTTAATTTAATAGACACAAGAAATTATCTTAAATTTTTGTTACATAATCTGGAGCAGGGCTTTTCTTTTTTGTTTGTTTGTATTCTTTATTTATTTAATTATTTTTCAAGTACAGTTTTCTGACTTTTACTTTTCAATAGCATTAACAGGGATATAAACATGAAGGAGAAATTATTTACCAGCAGCAAAAACCATCAAGTATAAAAAAGTTTTGCAATAAACGGCCCCCCTTTTCTCTACTAACCCCAGTTTTGAGCTTTTTGTCCAATTCTTATCAATATGTAAGTTTATATACAGTTGTTAGTAAAAACTATTAATTTTGTGCAACAATATTTTCTGAAACCTATTATGGGTCTTCAGAAAACATTTATTTATTTGGGGGTCTTCAACCATTCAAAATATGTTTAAATTTGTGTATAGAAAAATGCATGTAATTTTTTCTTTATAGAGACTGTTTCCTAATTTAGAAAAGTTTCTCTCATCCAAAACATTATATAAATATAGATACAAGTGGAATTCTATTATTCCATATATTTCCTTATATATTTTATGTAATCTCTATTACACCTGCATGTAATTTTGCATATGACCTGAGATAGAAGCATTATTCATTATATTAAGATATATCATACCTTTCCATCTGAGCAGAAATTCCACTTCAGTTTTTATCAAGTGTTTAAGTCTTAAATCAATTTCTGTATGCTCTGATATACTCTATTGTCTATTTCTATACCCATATATTCCATTTTTGTTAGAATGACTTACAATAAGTTTTGGTAAGGAAAGTCTTCTTTATTAATCTTTTTTTCCCTGTTGTCCTCCTGAAAATAGTTTTTCATCACACACACAATAATATCTACCTCTTGTAAATAAGTCAAATGGTACCAAATATATGGCATGGGATGTTATAATTCTCAATCTCTCCCTGATTCTTCCATTAACCACTACTGAATGCTGGTGTATTTTCTTTCCATTTTTTGGGCTAAGCATTCATACATTGAAATTCATTCCAGACTAATCTTATTTTTAATAATTTCATTAGCCATGCACACTTATTCTTCTACAGTAACTTTAAAATATTTTAATCTAGCTCATAAAATGAAGAACAACTCATCTTTTACTAGTTTCTGGAACATGCTGGCAGCCGGTAGATCTTTAGATTATTTTTTTAATCAGCCTGTTTCAGCAGAGCTTGTAAGGTTGCAAGGGAAACAGATCTACTCAATCTGGCTCACAAAAATGAGGATTCGTCGTCTCTAAATCTTCAAGGGCCATGATCGGAATTGGAAGGAAGTTCACCAAAATATAATATAACAGGGCACACATTAAACTGAGGCAAAGTTTCACTGGTGATTCATCCCCTGAATTGAACTAAATCATTTCATAAGCAGTTTCGAATGCCAGGAGCTGGATACCAAAATGAAAATGACAGAATTACTATCCTCGCCATACTCACTGTCTGATGCGGACAGTGGGATGCAGAAATAATGTGACTGGCATGGTGTGACACAGGCAATTTAATTGCTAACTGAGACCTAAACCTCAATAGCTCTCCTCTGCCTGTGCCTCTAAACACTGTTACCTCCACAAAGTTGCTCTGTCTTTATCTATTCATTCTTTTTCTTGATTTCAGTTGCAGAAGAAAAGGTGGCCTTATCAAAACTAACCCATGACCCCTGATCTCATTTCTCCAACTCTCTCTTTTTATATTTAAAAGTACCATTCTGTCATTCTAAAATTTATATAAAAGAAAGAAATATTTTTTGGGGGGGTAGGTAGAGAGAGAGACTTCAATGGCCCCTGATTTCTCTCCCTGACACTATGGATCATTTCTTCCCTCCTGAAACTCTTCCTTGCCTTGATGGCTCTGACCCGATACCATCAGAGTTTACCCCTTCCCCCCTCCATTCATCCTCTCCTTCAGTGAATCCATCTCCTACCCTATAGAAAGGGATCTTTGTTTCCTTCTCATATTATTTCTCTTCTCCCTAATATTTGTGAAAGTCTCATAAATCTTTACTTCCACATCTTACCAATTTCCAAATCTCCAGTTCCACACAATGCCCAACCATTTGTTGGATGTTGTTGCCAATACGCACCAAAATTGAAAATTAACCTCAAGATTTTTCCCTATTTAATCAATAACTTGCTTCTCCTTACTTATTTCTATTAATGGTATATTCACTCTACCAATCTCCTACTCGTGAAGCTTTGGTTTGACTTCTCCCTGGCCTTAACAAACCCCCTCAGAACCACCATCTAATTATCCACTTGACTTTATAGCTTCTGCCTGAAAAATGTCTTGCATCCAACCTTTTCTCTTTTTACTTTTAGTTTTTATTTGTACTGGTCCCAGTTTAATCTACGCTAAAAGTATCTACGACCCAGACTATGTATTACAAAAGTATTTCTAAATTCCATTAAGGATCTGAATTAGGCATTAGATAATTATTACATACATTTTTGCCATGTCCTTTTGCCATAAAGAATTTGTTGTTCTTTACTGAGTGGCATTTAGCAAATAACTGCTTTCAATCATAGTGTGTATGGCATGTAGTACTGTGCAGACAAGAAATCAAATGTCTACTTCCTTATTCACAAGTGTATGCTAAGCACATACTATTTCCCATGTAAGATTCTAGCTTCTGTGGATTCAGCACTGAAAAAAATAAATAAATAAAATCAAGAAAGTCCCTGTACTTGGACTAAAACTCATATTTCAGTGGCTATGTCTGGGTTCAAATCTTGGATCTAACATTTTTAGATTTGTGATCTTAGGTAAGTTACGTAACTTTTCTAATCTGTTTCTTTGAACGTTAAAAAAAGGTGGAGGAAGGGAGGGTATGAGATATATTTATATACCATGTAAGCTCACTGTCTTTTTACATGAGTTATGTAAAATGGTTTTATTTTTCAATTATTTAATTTTACTATTCTATTACAGTTGTCCCAATTTTCTCCCCATTGATTTGAAAAAACGGAAATTAGATAGGCTGACAGTTCATGTGATTCATTCAATACATGTTAGCTCCTTTTTTCTGACATATATGATCTGTCCTTTCATAAAGCTTGCCTCACTCACTTCTTAACCCACATATAGGGGTTCATTTTGTTTTGGCCCATAGCCCCCTTTCCAATTTATTACATAACACACAAGCTACATACACATTTTTAGTACTTACTCTCTTTTTCCATTCTGAAAATCTGCTTAATTTTCATCAATACTTACAAATTAGGCAGAACTTAAACTATTAAAATATATAAAGACTTTTCATCTGGGAATAAATTAAAAATAATAGTAACTATTAAAATAACTAGATTTCACTTTCATTTGTAATTATGTAACCAATCTCAAATATTTTTCTTCCCCAAATTAAAAGACTTTAAAATATATATATATATTCCTTTTTTCCTCTCCCTCTCTCTCTTTTCACTGGTGACTCAGAAAGAAAAGACCATATTCAGGTCTTTGCTCTATTTTTGGTTCATATCCAGTAGACAAGAGAGTGGGAAGCATTCAACCAGCCAGTGATTACCGAGCATCTATAAAGTACCAGAAGCTCTTCCAGACCCTGGGAAGTCCTGGCTCCTGCTCCCGTGAAGCCTGCAGAAACATTAGCCCTGCGGCACCTACTAGGGTAGTAGTAGAGGCCTACATGTGAATATACTTAGAATAACAGAATATATTGGAGGTAATCTAGATATTGTCCAGCCGAATAGAAAAATCTGTATATTTGTCTTTCATTCCACCTTTTCTTGGATTCCCTCAGCAACAGGGAGCTCAGTATCTCACCCTTTCCATTTTTAATAGGTTTCAACATTAAAAGTTCTCATATTCTTCTGGTTTTTCAAATATTTAAAGGCCACTTTATACCACCTTTTCAACTTTCACAACCACACAGGTCCCTAAACTGGGCTAAAAACACACAATCTTCTAGTCATTCTACATGTAATATTGTTATCAGTATTGCCAATGTGTCTCCAGGATTTGTAACTATTTCAAATGGTCTTTATATACAGACTGACCAGATTAGAATATAGTGAATCATTTCTTTCTCTTTTGGTTCAAGCATTTTAAAGTTGAAATAACCCTAATGCCTTTATCACCTTAACTGGTTGGTTCATATTAAACCTTTGTGTCTATAGAATATTTCTTGCCATTATTACTTTATGGCCTTACAGCTAAACATGAAGGATGGCCATATGTGCAGAAAGCAGGTAGGCAGGCAAACCAAAGTGATTTTATATCAGTTTTTGAGATTAAATACAGTGCTCTCTGACGTAATGATTTTCATTTTAATTTGTCAAAATTTAGTTATCAACTTGGAACATCCTTCATGCCAAGAGCCCAAAGCAGAGTTTCAAGCTTACAGGAAACCAAACAGTTCCAAAATCATTCAAATGAAATTGCTGACACAGTACTCATGTGAACAAGGACATTGTATCAATATATTATTATAATGCCACGTGAAATATGGATATTTCCTGGAAGATAGGTTACAAAGACAACAATAAATTATACCTAAGTATTTTATTATTTCAATCTGATTTCTTTCATTTAAATCCTGAATACTTATTTTATATAAGTTTTTTACTCAATTCAGTTGAAATAATTTGGATGTTATTGGAAATGCTCAAGGACTCATTTTTCTTTTTTAATTTTGAGGGAGACCCAAAAAGTCCCAGGTCACCACATTATAACCAATGGTCACCACTTATTTATTCTAAAATGGAAAATAAATACTTTGTAACACCATGTATATAACATCATCTATGCACCTTTGAAAAATGACAAAACATAATTGTCTTTATTTCTAATTAATTTTTTTCAAAAGTAGAGAGCTTAGAGGATATGTGCTATGTGATATAGTTCTAAGCAAAATTAAGCCCTGTAGAACCCAGAAAGCAAAAGACATAAAAATGTATAGAAGAAGAAAACATACTTTTCATATGTGTTGACATTTTAAGAATTACAGCTATAGCAGCAGTAAAAAAAATTTTAGAATTCAATGAATATTTATATGTTTAAGACAATTAAAGAGTTAAAATTTTTACATTTGTAAATTCTTCTTTAATGAGAAACAGAAATATCAAAAATGAAAACAATAATAATTATAGTGTTTACAAAGGCTTTGGAATTTTCCGTGTTCCTGGGTCTCTGCTTGAACCACATAAAATTGAAATGATGCAGTCACAAATTGTTTCTTAACTGTTTTATATTCAGTAATTTTTAATGAAGCAACTAAATTAGGCATAACTTAGTACAGCTTTAATGTTATTATGATGAATCTATTTTACTTGATTAAAAATTATAAAACCAGGGAGCCTTAAATATTATCTTAAAAGATTAACTACTGTGTCAATTACAAATCTAGGGGAAAGGTATTTATAAGAGAATAACTATTCTGAACAATAACTTCCTTTTGTTCATTTCATTTAATTAAAGACTCAATCAACTTTCTTTTTTATTGATTTTAGAGAGAGAGAGGAAGGGAGAGAAAGAGGAGCATCATTTGCTGATCCACTTATTCATGCATTCATTAATTGATTCTTATATGTGCCCTGACTGGGGACAGAACCCATAACCACGGGTGTATCTAGGTGATGCTCTAACCCACTGAACTACCCAGCTCCGGCCTCAACTTTCATTCTTAATACTAAAATTTTTTTTAATTACACATTGGTTTGCAAGTGGAAGGGCTTATAGCAGAGCTAAGTCAATTTAACACCAGTGAAGATTCAGCGAGTGATTTATTTTTTATTATATGGCCGTGGGGGGACTACTTATGGCAGCACAAAGTGAACTAATTGCTAACTAAATAATCACCAATTCTACACTACATTTTGTGTTACATGACATAATATGAACATGTACCAGTAAAAAAATTATTTGGATACCTAAATGATGATACCATTTTGGCCTGCTCTGCCAAAATGTACATTAATTAGTAGAAGCCTCAATTCCTTAACACTGAGTCCATGAGGCAAATATTTTTACCTGTCTTTTAAGGTGACCAATTAACCAATGTATTTAGTGTCCAACGGTTGAAAGGAGATACGATCATCTGTATGATATGTTTGTTTTGAGAGGGGAAAACCTGCAAAGGAAACAGTTTTGATCTATGCATTGGATTTTTATCAAAGTACAAATAAATGGCCAGAGGAAACAATTTTCACCTAAAGAATACAGATAACTTTACCTATACTTAGTTGCCAATCGCCTCTAAATTGGTAAATGTCTTCGGAGCAACTGAAATGAACAGTCCCTCCTTCCCCTTGCACCCTAATCAAATAAGCAGCACCACGCACACATTCTGGCCTCAGCCCTCTGCCTAATAACCAAGGTAGCCAGCCACACTGCCAATTGGGGCTACTATTTGTGAGTGATGGATCCGAACGCCAGGAGATTCTCCAAGTGCTAATAAATATCTATTTCTTTGACAAAGGAAAGCATTAAAAATGTTTAAATAATCTTTAAAAACAGAAGAGATGTCAGTGTTTTGCTATTGTTCGTTTTTAGGTTTGGGAGCAGGAAGCATCTGAAAAAATGATGTTAAAGGAAGCAGACTGGTACTTGGCATGGGACTGCATTTTGGATGAGTTCAAAGTGACGGAAGTTGATTTGTATTTTTCTGCCACTAAAACTGAAGCGTCCTGCCCAGGGAAAGTCCCACCAGACTAAAGGAGTTCACCGAAAAAGGACTCAGCAGAGCGCTACCATAAATTCAAAAGTAACTCTCCGGGGCCCACAGGCTTTGCCAAAGAGGCACCCAACGTGGGACCCGGAGAGCCCCGCGCCTCCCGCCTCTGAAGGACTGATCGGTCAGGGTCCTCTCCCCACTCCTTGAGTCGTAAGTAAATGTCACCTGCACATCTTCCCGACTCTCTCTGTCGGTTCTTCTCGTCCCCTACACACTTAGGACAGTCTCAAATACCCATTTGCAGCCCTGGTCGTCTCCAGCTCCAGTGTCCCTAACCCCAGCGTCTCCCCACGGATCTGGTCCCCTCCCCCGCGGTCCCAACCCTTCCAGGCGCTACCGGGCGCTGATTGGCCGTGGCGCTGACAGGAGGCGGGGCCTGGAAGTCCCGGCCAAACCCGCCCCCGCGTATAAGCCCCTTCTCGGCTCTCTCTTTGCATCTCTCTCCTCTCTTTCTCTCTCGCTCCCTTCCTCCCTGTAACTGAGCAGTGAAAATTCATATTGTGGATCCACTAACAGGCACAGATGTCATGTGAAAACGCACATGCTCTGCCATCCACACCGCCTTTCTTTTCTTTCTGATTCCTCTTTTTTTTTCCCCTTGCTCCTTCTCCCTCTTCTTTGTAACTAACAAAACCACCACCAACTCCTCCTGCTGCTGCTGCCCTTTTTCCTCCTCCTCAGTCCAAGTGATCACAAAAGAAATCTTCTGAGCCGGAGGCCGTGGCAATTTAAAAAAAGCAAGCACATTGGAGAGAAAGAAAAACAAAAGCAAAGCAAAACCCAGGCACCAGCCAGCCAGCACATTTTTTTTCACCCTTTCTGAAAACAAACAAACAACCAAACAACCATCAAAACAGTCATCACTACCATTATCAAAACTGTTAACACAGCGGCGGCGGCGGCGGCGGCAAACGTCACCCTCCGGCCACGGCGTCCGCCTAAAGGGATGGTTTCCTCAGCAGAGCAGCTCTTCGCCGACCACCTTCTTCACTCGTGCTGAGCGGGATTTTTGGGTTCTCCAGGGTTTGGGCTGGGAGCAGCTTCATGACTACGCGGAACAGGAGAGCGGCCACACCATGCGAGGTAAGCGAGCCCGCGGGCACTGAGGCTCCACGGGTCCGGCCGACTCCAGCCAGAGGGAGACCTGGGGGAGGGGAGCGCACCCAGACGAAGGGGAAGAGGTTGGCGGGGCGCAGCTCCCTACTTCGCCTTCTCAGGTGGGCTACAAACGGCCTGGGCGTGGAAAGTTGTGGGGAGGCGTTCATGGCCTCTTGGGGCGCTTTTTGGAGAAAGGAGCTATCCTAGTTGCTTCTTCCCAGTCCTTGAGTTGCACTGAACCCTTCTGCTTGTGGCTTTCTGGTGCGGAAGCGTATATGGGATGGAGGGGGAGCCGGGAAAGGGATGTCTCTCAGCAGAAGCAGCGAAAAGCGGCCGGCGCGTGGTGGTTGCCTGCTCTGGTTGGACTCGTTGGGCGCACCAGAGGGAGGTGGGGCGGGAGCGCGCGGTCACATACTCTGCAGATTACAAGGCCCACCAGCGTCCTGGCAGGTTGACGCGTCCCTTCCTGCGAGAGGTAGGCAGAGGGACGGTGTCGCCGAGAGGGACTCGAATTCCGGGATCCTCCGCTGCGCCCGTCTGTCGCGCGGGCCCTGCGCTCAGGCCAAGTCTGCGTGCCCGAGCCCGCGCAGACCAGGGACGAGCGCCCACCCGAAAAAGTTGCACAGAGAAAGTTCCAGAGGAGAGGAGAACTTGCACTACCAGCAGTGGGAAGGCTCTTTTGTCAAAGGGCTGCTGCGGTGGGCGGTGCTTCTGCAGAGCTGGTGCCAAGACCCCCCGCGGTGACGCCGCAGGACCCCTGGGCGAGGTGGTAGCTGTTGGGTGTCGCTCAGGGTCCAGAGACCAGACACCGGCTCCTGTTGCACTCTGGGCTACTGAAGCAGCTGACCAGGCCGGCTTTAGGAAGTTGCTTTGTTTGTTTCCTCCCCTGTGTTGCCGGGATTTTCAGGTTTTCTGCGCAGAGTGTCCGGACCCGTTCTCCCTTACTTTCCACTGGGCCACAACTTTACTCTTCTCTTGGAGAGCAGGCCGGGTGCCCACGCGCCATGGGGAGATCCTCTGGGCACAATCTCACCCCACTCCACCCCCCAGTTTTTCTTTCTGGCCACTCTGCGGTCTGTGAAGAGTAGTGGGTAATATTCTACCCACTTCGCGCTACCCACCTGGTCCTGGCAACAGAAAAGTTGGAAAGGGACAGCTCCAGACCTTCCTACATCCCTGACTGCGCGACAGGTGGATTAGGCAGGAAGATCTTGGGAGAGTTAGGCTATAAACACTAATCGTTTCCACTCTGTTCACCTGCCACCAACTCCCCCCATGCCTCTCTAGGAGAGCACCGAGGGTGCAGTGGGCATGCTCTCCCTGCTCAGCAGGCGGTGAGCCCCGGCCCGGACCCTTAAGGCAGAGAATGGGTAAGCCAGCTGAACCCAGGCAAGAAAGAAAAGTAGGAGGGGGAACGGAGAGGCCGGGTGGGAGGGAGGGAGGGAGCTGAAGACAAGGAACTGGGACGTCCTGGTGGAATGGTCTTCACTGACCCCCGCACTGGGAATAGGGGCCCCCATGAGTGAGAGCACGTTCCAGTTTAGTATCCCAGTTGGGAGCTTGGTCACATGTTCCACTATCCAAATTCTTTTGGAAGCCGAGTTTTGGGTTCTTTTCTTTTCTTTTCTTTTTCTTTTTTTCTGTCCCATCTCACCATCACCCCCTCTCCGTGCAGGTTTCCTCTGCTCGGGTCTGGGACTGCTAGTTCCTCCTTTCATTACTTCTTTCCTTCGAACACTCCTCTTAAGCTGGGTTTTTATGTTCAGAAGGTCCAAAACCAGGCACCATCTCAGCTCTGACTGGGCCCTAGGACCTGGGGAATAAAAGCCACTCACTCTCCCCTTAAATTGTAGAAAACAGAAAAGGGCCAGACAGGAGTGGATGCAGCTGGATCGCACTGCTCCTGAAGGAGCTGTTTGCCACAGCGGTAGTCTGGGTCCCACACCTTCTCTCTTTCTGGACTCGAGAAGCTTGAAGGGTTGAAAGTCAGGCTCTCACCTCATGCTAAGAGAAGCCAATCTAAGCCCGCATCTGCGTTCTAGAGGGCACCACCCTTGCCAGGCTGCCCTTCAAGTTCTAACTTAAGCCGGCTGTCAGGCAGCCTAGTGGGACGAGCTGGAGTAAAACCAAGATTGAAAGGTGGTGGGGTCTTTCTCTCGTTCTCCGGGTCTCTCCTTCTTTGACCCCCTACTGTCTCTCCTCTGCCATTGCTGCGCATTTGCTACAGACCTTGCCCTCCAGCGATATCAGGGGTTACTCTTTAAGGATGAGTTGAGAAAAGAGCCAGGCTATTCAGACGTCTTGTGGGAATCAGGGGTTGAACTTGAATGTGAACTTGAGAAGTGAGAGTAGAAATGAATCAGCTTTCTCTTGTGCCTGGGCTGCTAAGCAGCCTGTCCTGGGAGGAGGAAGGCGATTTTGAGTTCAGCTCTACAGTGTGCCCACTTCATTTCCCCGCTAGACTACACACGCACGCGCGCGCGCGATCACACGCTCAGAGGGCCCCCATCCCCAGTCAGTGCCTCGGCTTGGCTCCGCTGTCTGCAGTTGGCGACCGTTCTGTTCAGACAGGGAGTCGAAAACTTGGTCCAGGATTGAGCGGTCCCCCCTGGGACCAATCCAGCAAATACATCCCCACCCCCGCCTCCACCAGGTCCAGCGTATTTAAGAGATTTTTATCCCCAGGGAAGCTCTGGGGTAAGAAAGGGGTTAAGGGGCTCTGGTCTTTGAGGTCATTGTCCTGCTCCACATCAGAACTGAGTCCTGGTCGGACGCAGTGGCTTACTCGGGGCTGGCCTGAGGCGGAGTTGATTGTATTTGGTGGCACAAAAACCATTTCACCCTTTGTGTGATAGAAGGTACCACATCAGTTCTATGCACCCTTCTTCGCAGATTGCATTATTGAAAATAACTTCTAAAGACAGAAGGGACTTGTAATTGGGTCCATTCATGGGTCAGAAACAAGTAAGCCAAGGTGTGGGTTTCAAGACTTCTTCCTGAGAGTCGTCGGGTCAGCTGTGGATTCCACAGGGGCACCGAAATGGTCGGGTTTTCAGCCCTGCCTCCGCAGAAAACCCTGCTTCCCCAAACAGGGGCACAGATGTCGTGCAATCAATAGGTGATTGTGTCTCGGCGGATTAGAAATCTGGTTTTATGCTTGCTGTAAACAAGAATGTGGCTTGGCTTTTCTAAAGCCCAGTTTTCATATGTTATTTTCAGGTAGTTAATTTTTATTAATTACTAACTTTGGGGGGGGGGGGATATTGCTTGCTTTCTGAGATATAGCAGCCCTTCAGAAATCTGGAGCTTGGAATGTCTCGCAGGCCAGGCCTTTGGATCCCTTAAACAAGTTCTTGATCTCAATTTCCTGCACAAATTTCAATGTCATATTTGTAACCAACATTTCACCTTCCACAATTAAAAAACCTTGTTGGAAGGATATCTCTGTCAGTAATCTGTTAATAATAGTTCTTTTAAGTAATTATGGGTAAGCTGTCTTCATTCTGAGAAAAGTAAACATTCAAACAGTTTAAAGAAAAATCCAATCCTAAAGCTATATTTTAAGTATCATTGAGAATATACAGCCACAAAAATAAAATATTTTCTTCCTTCTTGGGACTCTCTCCTCTCCCTTCCCCAGCATCCTGGGTGAATTTGTAACAGGACATATTACAACCAGAAGTTCGAGACACCCTGGGCTTGTGGAACACATATTACAGCCACCGAGCCTTTTTACTTTCCTGTGTTTGCAGAAAACCAGGAACTAGCAAACCAAGATGGTTTAAAGGAAGAAATATAAAGGAAGAAATTTTGAGCAGCAAGCTCATAAACATGAAGAATAAAAGATTAAAACACCTTGGTTAGCATCCACTTAAAACTTTGTAGATTTCCCATCAACAACAGACTAGCTTTTGCTCATTAGAAAACCCTCAAAAGATAGTTTCTTGCATCATTATTAAAGTGGTTTATGTTAGCTTTTACTTTAACACAAATAATACTTTTATTTTATACTCTTAATCAAGTAACAAATGTTAACATTTATTTTGATAACAGTTTGTTATATACTAAACCACTAAGAGCCTAAAGCAATCATCCAGGTGTGTACTTGTATACATCGTATTTTAAATCTAAGTGTTCCAGAGTCATGAGACCTAATTTTTCATCACCAAGGGTTTTATAGCACCAAGAAAATATGAACTTTCAGGGTCAGTCTTCATGAAAATAATATTTGAACTGCGTAGTAATACCGACTTTTCGTCTAAAAGAATTATCATCAAGATTTTTAAATGATTTAATACAGGAAGTTTTTCTCCATAAAAATGCAAGTAAAGCTTTTTTCAGCTATTGTTTCACATTGTATAAACTTGTATTCTTTTAGGAATACAAGGAATGTTGTGGCCTGTGTAGTTTTGTACTTTCGATACAAAATAAAAGTGTGACTCATAACACATTAACTAGATTTTTTACTGAAATAATGATATGCTCCTAATTTAATGTACATCTCATAGCATTTGACTAATGCAGGGTTAAAAATTAGAATAGCAAATTAGTAAGTTTTAAAATTCTATATGTGTGAGCCTGCTGGTGTTCCGCAAATTTGTAAATAAAGTGAGGTTTAAAATCATGAACGATAGCATCAATACCACTGTGCATTGGTGAAATCCAAGCCTTACAGGTAATTAATTATATGAGGAAATAGGAGAAATAATGTGAAAGTTAAGAACATCAAATTCTGTACAGACTGAAGCAAATCAAAGGTTATGAGTGTGTGTTATTAGTGCTAAAGTTATTAGTGATTAAGGTGACTTAAGATATATTTTTTATCATTTTAATATTATGAAGAAAATTTCTTAAGACTAAATCATTTCTGTATTTATCCTATAAAAACAAAGACTATGGTTTTAAATTGTATTGTCATTAATTTAATGTTACTGACATTAACAAGTTATTTTATAGTTATGTTAAAATATACAGAAAAATAAATGCTAGAAATGGACATTGTGCTTAATAATTAATAAGGTTTTTTATTATACATGTATTTTTACTGTTTCATTCATTCTTATCTAAAGGAAAGAAATTAAATAAACAAATGAAATATCTTTTTCTAATGTAATGAATGATGACCCTTGATAAAATGAGCACTTTACACACAAAGTATTACTCCTGTAATTTTGCAGTCATCTTCCCATTACAGCTTCTTGTAAATATTTGTCTTACTTTGAACAGAATCTCTGACTTAACAGAATCTCTAGCAGATAATAGCAGTCTTTGGAGGCGTCTGTTGATATACACTGATACACAATATGTGTATGTATGTGCCTATAACCACCCACTCAGACAAGAAGAATATTTGAGGGAGGAAATCATTCTGATCTTCCCTTTCACAATCCAGACTTCCAAATTCAAACATATTTAGAGAAACACAAGCAACTTTCCAGAGCATTCAAGAAGAAAAGATGAATACATGTGGTTCTTGAGCCTCATTTAAAAAGAAACTATTAATAGCATCTATTTTCAAATAATCTACACAAAATATCATTATACCACCTAATGATAATTAGAGAGAAAAGAAATCAAAGAATTCAGGTCTGCCAAAAAAATAAAATATTCCCTCCCAAATTAAGCAACGAATTCATAGATAACAAGGCTTATGCCATGAATTTGATGTCTCCTTTGTAGCTCAAGACAAAGGGAGCATAGAGGAATAAATATTGATTGAACTAATCATCTGATGAATAGAAATGAGATGTACCAGTGCACCAATATAATAGGCCATGTTAACTAGTTCTTTCATAGCGCATATGCTGCCCTTTCAACCCCTGACCCCATCCATTCACTTCTTAATGAGGGAAACCACAGGTGTTATAACGGCATTTATAGTGAATCAACGTAAATATAATAACCATGTGGTTAACTAATGGCATCGGGGGTGGGGATGGGTTCTTAGGACAGGCAATGTTGTGGTCATAGTGTCACAGAGTTATGATGCATTGCATTTTACTTAGAATTTTTGGCTTGCTCTATCTTTTAAAATATAGCTATGGGGCCATGAATAAATTTTAAGTCCTGGATTTGTTGTTTCCGTGATAAGTACAATTTTATTAGTGCTTTTATCAGGAGTTAAAGTGCAGTTTAACATATTAATATCTTGCATGGTAAGCATCCAAAACATTTAAAAATAACACAAAAGGTATAATATTTTATACTTAGTGTAAGATACATTTGTCTTGGTTAGCGGCTACTTATAAATATGGGAAAGAAAACATAACTTTATAATAATTACATTATAAATTTTGTATTAAAATTAAATTGGGATATTCTCGGCTTAAGCATGTTCTTACGAAGGCCAAATGAATGTGTCACCTTTTGCCAAAACATGAGCCTAAAGTAATTTGTTTTGACTTAAATGTGTTCCCCTCTGCTCAGTAAATATTTCATTAACTGGTCGGGTATGCTGACCTTGTAAATTACTTTACCAGACAGGGTATTTGTTCATGACATTTTTTGTATGATTAGTTATCATATCATGTGGTTATAAGGTATCATATCATTTCCGTGAATTATATTTCTCTAATTCACAGAAATCACAGGCATAAGCAAAGAAAGAGCAACTTAATCTAGTTTACTGAATTATGTTTTTGTGACTCGCCTACTTATTACTTTGTACGCATGTAAATCCAGTATCCTGGCATCATGGCACATACAAAAGATTTGGGATGCTTAAAAGAAAATGTTTTATCTCATAGCAAAGCTTTTTTCCAAAGCATATTGCAAGAAGTCAATTTTGAATCATATTTTTAAAAACTTTTAAGCATTTTCTTTCTTACATGAATTCCATTAGAATTATGTTATCAGATGACGATGACAAATATATACTCTCTTAATTTCAAATAAGAAGTGCAAAAGGTGCTCTCTGATTTGGGCACAAAATTATCTTTAAAACAGAACATCAAAAGCTTTTCTAAAAAGGCCTTGGCATTTATAAGCATTGCTTGGCATGAAATAAATGAGTATTGGTGCTGCAAAAAAATTGTAGAATAACTTTTTATTTTAGTTTTCTAACCAGTTTATAAAAAATATTTTCAAATACAAATTTTTCCCCTTACTTAGGACCAAATTTGATTCTGCCTCTTCTGAAAACTTTGTCAAATTCACCAGTCAACTGATTTCTAGGATCCCAAATTAAAATATCTTCTTGAATATAAGAATAAGATCATCTTCAAAAATGTTTCTACTTTTCAGTTTTAACACAAAAAGGGACAAAGTCCAAGATTTCTCTCTCTCTCTCTCTCTCTCTCTCTCTCTATATATATATATATATATATATATATATATATATATATATCTCCAAACAGAAATGTATGCAACTCACATTTATTTACTCATGA
Organism: Artibeus jamaicensis; assembly: GCF_021234435.1. Taxonomy (NCBI): domain Eukaryota; kingdom Metazoa; phylum Chordata; class Mammalia; order Chiroptera; family Phyllostomidae; genus Artibeus; species Artibeus jamaicensis. The sequence goes on along the minus strand of NW_026522030.1, from coordinate 33,895,723 downwards.
TTTATTTATTTAAGTACTCAAAGCCAGGCCCAGTACTGGGCCCTAAAGATGCTCAGGTTGATAGTGCACCGGTCAACTGGGGAGACTCCTCTACGATCAAAGCAAAAGCAGAACAAATAGAGAGGGGCGCTCTCAGCCGACAGAATGGCTCTCACAGGGAAGTGATATCTAAGATAGGCCTGTACAGATAAGTAGAGGGCCATCTTTGGGTGATTTGTTCATCATAAATGAGGCTCTTTAAACCATAGTTTGTTGTATTCCTCAATTGCCTTTTATAGTTGGTACTATGTGAAAGTTTGTTTATTGACATAGAACCATTCCGAAGAGCATGTTCTGATGCAGAGAAAGTAGTAGTATTGCTCTTAAATGAAGCTTTGATTAGCAAAACAATTTTAAAGCCACAATTTTTAAAGAACCTCTAAAGTAATAATTAAATTGCAACAAGAAAATGTACTGAAGGAGACAAAACGCTGGTGTGGGGAAGAGAGGAACATAAAAAATTTAAAAGGATCACCAGGAAAATAAATTGGAAAATACTTTATAATATCTCTATAATTTGTTTTTATAAAAGACATTTCTACTTTTGAAAAATAAGGAAATGGCTGTATATATTGAGTTTCATGTTCTTTAACATTTAAGGTATTACCTGAAAACAGTGATATCTGCTCTGGAGAGAATCTTAGATTACTAGATACCAGGGAGAATAAAATCCATTGAAGTAACAGGGTGTGCCGGCAGTGTCTGAGGGCCACAGTAATGTTCTTCAAACTCTTACATTCCAAGAACTTGGATATAAGATTGAACTATGAAAATTAAACAATAAATCCTACACCTAATGGTATTACAGACTTTTGAGGTCTTCTCTCTCGTAAGCGTAATTAAAGAAGGAAAATCCTAGACTGCTAGGATTTTCAGTAACATAAACGTGCGTGTGAGGAGCAACTGTTGGCCGTGTTCATCCCAGCATTATTTATGGGTAAATCCCCGATCGGGCTGAAAAGAAAAATAACCACTATACTTCACAATTAGGATCTTCATTTTGAAATGATAATTTGGCATTCCAGTTTTGTACGTTAGTCCTGGTGAGCTTAGTTAACTTGAATCCTCATACTAAGGTCTAATCCACTCTGAAACACTGCCAAGATCAAGTTTCTGAACCTACAAAGCTGAAAACCAGACCCTGGACTGGGGAGAATTCACAAAGTGTCACCATTTGAGACAACCAGGCAGCCAAATTGTTACTCTTGCTTATAAACCTCTTCATTAGCATGAACCTCATCTTCAAATTACTACATGGTAAGCAAGACCACTAAGTCATGTATCTTCATCTTGAAAAATAGATACATTTTTTAAAATATTGATTATTAATTAGAGTTTATTAGACCAAGGAAGAGTGCTCTTCTGTTGTAACACATCCTAATAATTAAAGGGCTATTGTACTTGATTTGATTATTTCTCGGAACTGGAAGAATTTAAGAAGTGACTGAATGACCCCACTTCTTGAGGCTTTTCTAAAAATGTGAAAGGTTGGATTGAACAGTTACTTAATGAGGCAACTGGTTTTCTGGTTTTCCCTCACCTCTTAGTGTTATTCTTCTGATGCTCATATGTTATAGGACAGTGGACTCCTATACCCACTTCATGCTGTGCCTGGGCCAGTGCACTGTTCTGAGTAGTAAATGCAGATTTAACCTTTGGAGAAGAGCAGTTTTATTTGAAATGCTGGGTATAATGTAAGTCTAGACTTTTACTCCAGTTTTTTAAGAAAATATGCCTACTGCTTAGTAAATATTGTTGCCTGTAATTAATTCTGAGAATATGCAATTCAGAATAGTACTATTTTATTTGCCTAAATGGTGTGATCAAAATGATTAAAGCTAATTACTCATCAAACTGCATTTACAATAACTTCACCTGTGCAAGGCATGGTTCTCAAAAGTGCTTCATATGGGTTCCAAATAATTGATGTGAAAACCCATATTCTAAATTTCTCAAGTGAAAATTTCATATGATAGCCTGAGACAGAATGAACATTCAAGTATTATTTTATCATCCAGCAGCTGCTGGCTTCTAAATTCCAGAACCAAACAAGTTTAAAGAACTTAGATATGTTGCTCCTAATGTATAATTGGTTGGTCAAATAATAAAATTACTATATAGGAAATTTTCTATTAACTTCTACATAAGTTATGTCTGGCACATAGTGAAGGAATTAAACACTTTTCTTTAAAAAAAAGAAAGAAGAAACCTTGTTCCAAATTTCCACAGTTTTTGAATATGAACAAATGTCATACAGTCTGGTTAAATACAGTAACATTTGTTCAGAAAAACACAGCATAGCATTAAGGTGCGATGTTTCATGGCAATAATTTGTTTTGTTTTTTACAGAAACAAAATATTTCAGATAAATTTATTTAGAAATATTCAGGATCCTAACCTATTCATCAGTTTGCTCTAAAATTAAATTAAAAACAAACAGACAAATATTCTGTGTTTTTTTTCTTTTCAATGCTACTTTTTTAAAAGGCTTGATTCTAAACACCCTCACCCATGGATATCTATTTTCATTCTTGTGATTAAAAAAAATAATTACAAAAGAATGGGGCTTTGGGAATATTTTTCCAAGGACAGCTCGAAAACATCAACGGTATGCTAATAGGGTAGCATTAATACCTTCCAGTTGTGTTTTTGTTTTATCTTGTTAACTAATATTTCTAAATGTCAGTCTGACTGCCACTCCTGTCACAATAAGTTCAAGTTTATTCTATTGGTTTTAGAAAGTGTGCGGTAATGAAACAAGTTGATCTGAATTTCTTTCCATTGAAATTTCAGTAATGATTCTGGAAAGGTTATCTAACCTGATTGACACAAGTGCTGATTTATAGTCAAAGAGAGACATTTTCATCATTTTACAATGACCAAAAAATAAAAGGAAATATATGGCAAAGTTATAGGTGACACCTTCAATAGTTGGTCAGGTTCAGTAAATCTTTATTATTGAGGACTTACAATGCATAACAGATGGTGCCTTCTAAGATAACAGTCTCAAGCACCACAAAGGTGGTTTCTTATAAATATCCTAAGGAATTTCTTAGATAATTTTTGTTTCATTTGAATTTCTTAAGTGTCCAATGTTCTCATCTCTTTTTTGCTAAATGAAAAAAATAGATGGCTTGTCCAAAATTATTTGTTACAAGAAGTGGAGAACAGAATTTGTCTTCAATCAAGGACTTCCAACTCTGAGCCCAGTTTTTATTGCACTATGCTTTCTCTCTTAAGGTGCACTATTTTTTGTCACCCTTGCACCCAAAGCAGACATCACTTAATCAGTCATGACATTAATACTTGCTAAGTCCAGATGCAACCTTCATTATCATTTGACAAGTATTGGTCCTCAGAAAGAAAACTTTTTATTAAAACTCTCTTGAGTGTTTTGGCCAAAGAACAAGTAATATTATATATAATGAAACCATTTTTCTTCAATCACATGATCTCCTTGAGCAAAACATACTTCTCCATAGTTTTCACCCCTAAAATAATGGTACTGACATTTACCAATCTCAGAAAAAAAATAAAATAAACATTATAGAATATCTATATATTCTACATAGAGATTATTCAGTAAAAATAATATATACATTGTCAAAGTATATACATTGAAATTTTTGTTACCATCATTGTCCCCTTGAAGACTCTAAAATATTATTTCATAAACTCAAATATGTCTTCTTTTGCAGAGATTTTCAAGTCTTTAGTAAAATTGTATATTTATAGAGCTTTCCTCCACTAAGATCCTAATTTATCTGCACTGACTTTAAGGAAGGAAACAACTTTATAATAAGTAGCTGCAAAGACCGCTGATGTCTCAATGTGGCGTAACTCTTCATTCAATAAACAACATGCACTTGCCCTTTAGTTTATAATGTTAAACTACTAATTTGTCTCTCCATTTATCAGTTTGCTCATGTGGTTTTTACTTTTGTCAAGGAAAGGATTACCTATCCTTGGCCATAAGCATTTCAAGCAAAAGAATGGGTTAAAAAACCTAGCATACCGCCCTGGGTTTAATTTTGCCTCATTGGAATTGGAAGTCTCAGCAGCACACCATCTTATCAAAGGCTTATTATCATCCTATCCAATACTATGTCTGTACAAGCATAAAGTATTTTACTAGAGAAATAACCTTGATGACATTAAAAAGATGCCTAGCAATATAAAGAAAAAAACAATTAAGTTTGACATTAATTCTAAATAAATGCTGAGTTCTGCTCCTCCTTAACAATATTGCAGTTTATCGTGTTTTGCCTTTTGGCTGAAACATAATATTCCTTAGATCACTCTGTCATTTATATGGTTAATTTTTATGCTTTCAAATTAAGTCCATTCACATTTTTTTAAAAGCACATTTATTAGCTCACTGTTATTGATTTTTCAGGCCTCTTCAGCGTAAGCTGTTCTATACAAACATAGCTAGAAACACCAGCCCACCCCATCATTTATTCTCCAGCACGCAAATTGATCTTATTATATAATGGTCCTGACTCCCACAACTAGACGGTAGGTAGAAAATAGATGGGGGGGGGGGGGCGGCAAGAATAGTATGGGAAATATAGAATCTAAAGAACTTGATACACGTGGTCATAAACTAAAGGGGGGATGGTGGAGGAGGGGTGTGCAGGGTGGAGGGAAATGGAGGGGGGAATAGAACCACTGTAATGGCATAATTAATAAAATATATTTAAAAAATAAAGAAAATGGACTGCATCAGAAACTGCATTGGATTGTCTTATACTCAGCTATCTAGTATGTTTACTAATATCACAATGAAAAAAACTGTAAGCTTATCTCAGGTGATTCTCTTTGTTTTGCCTCATGTAAAATACCTTCTTTGCTTGCTCTGTGTTTTAGAAATTATAGCCTATTTCTTTGTATGCATTAATTCTGTCTGTCTTTGTACTGTGACTGCTCTTAAGGAAAATCCTGAAAACATCCTTTCAAAAGGAACTCACTAAACCTGAAAGGAGCTGACAGATGCAGTCTCATCTTTTTACGAAGGTGGTAGCAGGTAAAATTAATAATAATACCTTGTCTGTGTTCAGCGCCCTAGAGTTCCCAGTGAGCTGCTGGAGACACCGCACCAGCGATCTTGTGAGAGGTGCGGGGTACATATGAATGCGAATGCGCCCTGGAAGCCAAAGGAAACCTCAACATATAAAGAGTGTTTTTTAAAGAGTTTAAAAATGCAGTCTCAATACATTAAAAATCATCCCCAAACAAAAACATGAATGATTGTTTTATAAAGAGGAAATACAAATGGCTAGTAAGCAATTGAAAAGGAAGAGCCTGATTTCACTTATTAAAGAAATTAAAACATGAGTGGCATCTTCACCTCTCAAAGTACAGAATGGTGTGATGAATTGGACACCCCAATATTCTATAGCGGGTGTTAATACTGGTACAATCATTGAGCCTACACCCTTAATAATGGCCATACTCTTTGGCCCAGTAATTCACCCTCTGGGAATCTTTCCACAGGAAATAAACTAAAATTGCAAAAGACTATACCTAAAGACATCGTAAGTGTCATTATAACATCTACAGCAATATAGGGAAACTTTGCTGTAATGCTCATTATGGCAGACTTTGACTTAGTAGGTGTTCACTTTCAACCACTATGCATTCACCATGTGTTTAATACACGTCACTAGCGTTAAGTGTTTACACAAACCTGCCAGTGCGTTTTAGGCTCTAGCGATAAAATGGTGAGCAAGAAAAATCCCTGACCTCACCAAACCTAAAGACTAATAAAAAAAGTTTGAATACAAAACTACAAATACTATATTACCTAAAGTATAAAAAATGCACAAAAACGAAAGTGAAGAAAACATACAAAAATGTTAAAAATTATCTTGGGATATTAAGATATCGGGTAATTTTGTTCTTATTCACTGCCATTTCTGTGCTTTCAATATGTCCCATACATTCTCTGTAGACTAGCCCTAAGAATCCGAGTTAATGCTCCTGCACAGTAGTAAGACTTTTTCTACAACTCATTGTATTTTAGCTCACCCATTTGCCTGAGGTCAGGTAGTATGATAATAAGGTTAAGGTTGAAAGTTTAATGGCTCATTGATAAAATTAACTTACTTAATATTTACACAACTATTTACTCATTCATTACCAAACATTTATCAAGGACCTATTATGCACCAGGCACCACCCTCTGTGTTAAAGTTACAGGATAAATATGATTCAGTCCCATTCTCTAAAGAGCTCAGAGTCTAGTCTCCTTGGAAGCTATATGCTGTAAATTGCAATAAATAATGAAAATAGCAGTGATGATAATAATATGTACCTTTAAAAAACTTTCTTCATTATTGGAAAAAGAAGAGTTCCCCCTTATTAATTTCTTATTAGGTGTAGCTTAATATTACCCCTTTTTTTCTCTGATGGCTTATATTAATTTGAGAAATATACTGCTTCAAATTTTGAAGAAAAGATAAGGATGGGGTACTCATATCGAGAAATTAATCAATGTGCTTTCCTTTCACCTTGTTTAAGCTTAGCCCATATATCTCTCCTGACAACACTGTGGGGCTTTGTGGTCCTTAGGGTGTCAAACACCAACACAGACACACTCAGTTCTCAAAATATAAGAATCTGGAGGATGCACCGACTCCTACTAATGGAGTTGTGGAAAACTTTCGAATACTTCTATAGTCTATGGTAGATGAGGTATCTAATTTGCCCCTAAGACTTTTGGAAATCTGTTGGTACTTAGCAGCGAAGAATTCAAATATGATGTTCATTGTTCAGGTGGTGGTCATTCATGGCCACTCATACCCCTAAGTCAGTGGTTCAAAACAGGTGCTGATTTTTGTCCCCGTTGTTATCTATGAGTCTGTTTCTATTTTATTTGTTGGTTTGTTTTGTTCACTACAGTTCACATATGAGTGAAATCACATGGTACTTGTCTTTCTTTGACTAGCTCATTTCCGTTAGTATAATAGTCTCCAGGTTCATCTGTGCTGCTGCAAAGTGTAAGGTTTCTTTCTTTTTTATGGCTGAGTAATATTCCATTGTATAAATGTACTACAGCTTTTTTACCCACTTATCTACTGATGGACACTTGGGCTGCTTCCCAATCTTAGCTATTATAAATAATGCTACAATGAACATAGGGGTGCATATACTCTTTCAAAATAGTGTTTGAGGTTTCTTGGGATATATTCCCAGAAGTGAAATCACTGGGTCAAAAGGCCATTTTGCCACATTCGGCAATGACAAGAGGCACTTTAGGTTGTCACAATTAGGAAGATGCTGCTGGCATCCAGTAGATAGAGGTTGGAAATGCTGCTAAACATTCCACAATGTACAGGACAGACCCCCCCAAAAAATTCTGCTGCCCAAAAATATCCATGGTACGAAGAACAAGAAATACTATCCCAAGAGTGTATGAAGACTTCCTAAATGAAATCACAACTCCTCAGTTTTCCTACTTATTCTTTGAGAAACTTGGTTCTTTTTTTTCACACCCCCCCTTTGACAATAATCCTACTTCCACTTAACAAAAGAGAGACCAAATTCTCACTCATTTCAAATGATTTTATTATGTACATGGTTCCCAAGATGGAAATTTTCCCAGTGCACAAAAACAAAGGGACACTTTGAAATACTAATTTTGATCCTGAGAAAGGTGATGATTCTAGTGAATGCACAAAACATTTTTTGCAAATTGGGTAGTTTCTATTTCTTTACTTTCAACAAAAATTAAAGAAAGACTATTAAATTGTTAGTATAAATCATTAAAAATAGTTTTGATGACAAAATGCTATGTGATTTGAGACATATACTTCTGAAGAAGTTTAAAGAAATGGGTTAAATTACCATGGAAAAATTAGTTCCACTTCCAACTGCATAGTTACACAAATATATTTTTGAACATTTAAATCTCTAAAAACAAAAATAAGAATAGAAGTGATGCTAAACTCCATCACAATCTACTAATAAACAACAGACAAGCATAGGCAGCAGAACTGACTACAAGAAAAAGAAAGCCCCATTGGGCTTATTAAGAGATAAATTTTCTTTACATTTATTTTTATGTTTAGCAAATATAGAATCTGTAATATATTTGTTTAATTCATATCAATTGTAATTTAGTGATAATGATAATAATAAGTCAATCCAGAAAAAATGTTAATGCTCACAACTCATGTTCACAGAGGAAAAAATGTTAAATTTACTATAAATACATATTTTTGTTGCAGAGAAGTATAACCAGGTGATTATTAAAAGATTGTCACATAGAAAATTTTGACATTAGTATAACATTGTGTGGGTGGCAGTGTGAAATGAAAGTATGAATTTAAGGAGAAAATATATATTGTAAATTTTCTGTTACAGAGTGTTTATTTTTTCTTCTCAAATGTATTATACAGATATCAAAACATTTTCAGATTTAGATTCCATTAGTATATTTAAAGAGTGACTTAGTTTTATTGTGAAGTGTGTAATCTAAAATGCCTCAGAAGTTATATCCTTTGCAGTGATGTAGTATGTACTGTATCGTCTGATTTTACAATAGCTCTAGGTTGAAGGGGACTGGCTCAGGACCCCTGCTTCCTAGTTCATGATGGTTTGCCATGTTTTTTTCAGGTTCATATTAACCTGGTATCCTAACTGCTTAGGAAGTACATTAGACTGAGTACCTAGGCAACAACTGTTCCAAAGTCAAGAAGAACCAAGACTGACAACCTGCTCTCTAGGAACTTTTCTGAGATGATTAGGCACAATCATACCTGCAAAGCTTTGGACAATAACCAACTGTTCATATCACCCAAGTTTCTAAAGTTTGAGTGGTCTGTAGAAGTTCTGGATGACTGCCAACCTCAGAACCGGCAATAGTGATATAAAAACAATGACCTCCCTGAAAAAGAGGTGTTTCAGGACATTCCTCTAAACCAAGGGTCTGCAAACTTTTTCTCTAAAGCCTCAGGTAGTAATATTTTAGACTTTATGGCCCATGTGGTCTCTCTCACAACTACGCAATGTTGACATTGTAGCACAAAAGCAGCCATAGTCAATATGTAAGTGACTGATTCTGGCTATGTTCAAATGAAACTTCATTTACAAAAACACCTGGCAAGCTACACCATGGTGGGCAGTTGTTTGCTGAGCTCAGCACTGGATTGGCAAGTCCCTGAGGACAGGATCTGTGTCTTATTGAACTGAGTATTCTCATTACCTAGCACAAAATTTAACATCCATTAAGCATTGAATAAATGAGTGAAGGTATTCAAGCCTTAAGAAGCTAGTAGCCCTGGCTGGTGTAGCTCAGTGGATTGAGCACAGGCCTGCAAACCTAAGGATCGTGGTTCAATTCCCAGTCAGGGTACATGCCTGGGTTGCAGGCCAGTTCCCAGCAGGGAATGCACAAGAGGCAACCACACATTGATATTTCTCTCCCTCTCTCCTTCCCTTCCCCTCTAAAGATAAATAAATAAAAATCTTTTAAAAAATTTAAAAGGAAGATAGTAGTATATTAAAAATATGCTGCAATACAATGCATATTTTGGAGAATAAGAATGCTAAACCTCATAGAGCATAGGTATTAGCCAAGGAGAGCTATTCCTAGAAGTACTAAGCAGCTTGACCATAATTAATATAATGAATCTGCAGGATATTATTATGCATGTCTTTTTATTGAATAATTAATTAATACTCAAGTATAACTTCTTATATATTTATCTTCTCTATAGTTTGAACCCCTTGAGGTCAGACGTCTTTGAAGACCAAACTCTAAATTCTGTACCTTACCCACACATAATAGGTCATTGAAACTTCAAATTAACTGTGGACGAGAAAAGGTAACAAAAATAGCTAATTAACTAACTGATCAACAAATATTTGGTATGTCTAGTATGCTCTAAGCATAAAGTAGTTGTTAGAGGAGATCAAATGAAGAAAATTTATTTATTAAAAATAAATATATAGTGCTTATTATGTATTATATCCAGGTCTAATTCCTAATAAATGTTAAATCAGTTAATCCTCACAGCAAACCTATCATAAAGTACTGTTATAGTTCTGATAGGTGAGGAAACTGAGATACAGAAAGTTCAAGGAACTTGTCCAAAGTCATACATCTGCTAAATGGCAAAACTGGGATTCAGACCTAGGCAGGCCACCGCCTAAGTCTGTGTTCTTAAGTTATTACTTTCCTTAAGAGAAATCCTGAGTTTCTAAAGGACAGATATGAATCGTTAACTAAAATACAACACAGCATGGCATTGCCCAAGGACCTCTGTAACAGGAAAAGTCTAGATGAGTTAAGAAGTAAGGCCAATGTTACAGTGATAGGAAGAACTTTGTGGGAAGTCAGGAACTAAACCTTCAAATTGTGTGGAATTTTGTCAGCAAAGAATCATAAGAAGCTTTTCAGGTGGAAGGGCAGAGGGAACAGAAGTTTGGTGGCAGAATTGTAAGGCATATATTCTGTGTATATCACCCCAGACGAAACAAAGCATAAGAAGGAAAGAAACTAACTTTTACTCTACCCTTATTATGTGCCAGATCCCGTCATTGAATATACAGAGGGGTTTATACAATCCCAGGCATTAAAGTGAACTGTCAGGTTCCAGTCCAGGTTCTATTGCTATGTGGGTGGCCTGGGACAAGTTACTTAACTTCTCTGAGCTTCAAAGTGTTTGTAAAACAAGGATAAATGCTTACATTATGGGGTCATTGTAATTGTAAGGGTTGAGTTACATGAGATAACAGTATCAAGCACTCACATAGCGCCTTGGTATTAAATCCTTACTGAGTGCTTTATTTTTGTTCTTAAATATTATTGTCACAACACAATGTAAAGTGTAGTTGTCTCTATATTGCAAACAGAAAAGCTAAGGTTCAGGGCGTCTCAGACCTACATCTACAGCATGTGTTTAATTTTCCAAGTAGAACAGGCTTCCCAGAGAGTTCTCCTTGGGAAGCAGAGATCTGGTTAGACAGAGGAAAGAACTGAGACATGCTGAAATGTCAAATTAAACATTTTGCTGTACCACGGTGAAATTAGAATGCTGAGGCTCTAGTGTTTGAACTTTTGAAAAACTAAAATAAATGACTATTCCTTCTTTAAAATTTGCTTCTTAACCATATAGGGGTCACTGGATTAAAAGAGGAGTCAAGCAAAAAGGAGACAGGGGGTCTGGAGACTTGCTCTGGCGTATGCCAGAGTCAGAGGTTTAGCCGATCTCTTAACTCCCCTTGAACTTGTCTCATAGTAAGTGTCCTCACTTTCACTTAATATTTCTTAATGTACCTGTCAGCTTGATTTCAAGACATGGATTGAGAATAGCATTGCACCCAATTACAGAGAAAAACTCAAGATTGTTATGATAGCTTGGTTGTTTTTATTTTCTTATATATTCATTTACATTTGTTCAGCACGATCTGGTTGAAAAAGCTTAGACACAACATTTACCAGCTAAATATTGCAATGTTTCTGCACATTCCATCTCATGCAGGGTTATTATACTCATCAGGTTTGGTTTGGTTTTGTTTGTTTTTGTTTTGTTTGTTTTTGTTTTTTTCATAGCTGTGGAGGGTTGATCTGTTCTTTGGGGAAGTCTGTTTTATAAATGACTTTTAAATAGGAGCTTTTAAAATAGGAGCTATCCAATATTTTATTTTACTATATTTTGCACACAATTATGAAGACCCCACCAGTGCCTAAAATAGTTGAATCTTGCCTCTTCTTCCCACCAAAAATTATGATTTCCATCAGAAAAACTCAAAAATTTCACCTGAATCTACTTTCAAATATACACCTGCAAAATGCACGCATGATTAAAAAGATCCCTCAAATTCTCCATTATTTTATCTTATAACAAATACTTTCATTCATTATTTCATTTAGGCTCCCCACTGGGGGAACTCGTAATTCCAGTGGTGCTTTCTGCTACCACGACAGGTGCTGACATCAAGAATCGCAACTGTGAAACTTATGTAACTTGTACTATACTCAGCCCAGCATCTCACGGTCTAATTAAGTATGAACCCAGTCAGTTGGCAGAAAAATAGTGTTATGGTGCAGCTATTAGCACCTTGTTAGCAGTCCCAAACTTGCTTTCTCGGGCAGAACCTATTTCTGAATGCAAAGTTTTATATAGATGAAAGCCGTGATGTTTGAAAAGCACTTGATGAACTTACATTTTAAAAAAAAGGTTATTCTCTACTGGACATTTTCAATTAAAAAAAAATCTAACCCAGCATTCTTAAACAGGACAGGCATATTCCAAAATCATTATTTCACTTTTTAGGACTCAATATCTAGACAAAGTAGAGAAATGTATTTATTAATGCCACTACATGATAACTGGTGATGTGTGAAATATGCTACAAATGTGTTATATAAATGTGTTTTAAGGTCCTTGTTCCCCTAGCATTAATCTATATTTCTGTATTATTATCATCATCAGTAATTTTTACTGATCACTTACTACATGCGGGGCAGTTTTGTGTACTTTATGTCAATTACCTCACTTAATAATCAAAATAAGTCATTGAAATTAGGAATAAGCTTTTATGCACATTTCACACACGAGGGAAATGGAACATGAGAGGCACAGCAACCTGTTCAAGGTGACCTAGCTGGCACCTGGAGGAGTTGGGATTTGAATCCAGGTTTTTAACAGTCCTGCTGCCTCCTCTTCCCATCATTCGCTTATGGCCAGAGGATACTGCAAGTTTATTTCCCCCTCTTGTTCTGTCTTGTCTATCTCAGATGCCCTTCCTGGGGTACATGACCTTCAGACACCTCCCTGACTCTTGCCAATCCAAAGTTAGGTGAATGGTCTGGGGAAATGATCTGCTCACCTTCCTTTTTAAGTTAGGCACAATATTAAACATGCCTCCTTGGCATCATTAATAAAACATCTGGAGTGAGAGGCTGATTATTCAAAATCACTTAAAAGCATGTCTTTTTATTTTAAGTGTGCATTGTGAAAATTTGCCACCAATGACCATACCCTACACCTGCCCCTGAGACAACCTGTCCTAATTGGAGTGCATGTGTCTCACACCCAAGTACAAGCAGCATCCAACACAATGATAATTTGCTGCTTCACGAAAGACAGACTATCTTGTGGGCATTCGGTGGAAAGAGTTGTAGATTTTAAATCAGGAGACATTTCGCTGCCCTTGACTGTGTACCCTTGACAAGTCACCTCTGTGATCTTACTTCCTGATTTCTAAAAGAGCTTGTCTCTGCGGCCCTCCACTTTACAGAGTGCATGGGTGCCTGCCTTTAAGTACAGTACTTGGATACATTGTTACCAGGGTTTGTTTCTCAGTTGTTTTAGTTATTAAGGAAACAGAGGCTTTCACAGATCTGGTAACTAGCCAAAACCAAAAGCAACAGGGATTCCAATTCAGGGCCGTGTGACTCAAAAATCCTGAACTGGATTGTCCTTTGTGATTCCAAAATCCAGTAGGTCTGTCCCGGACAAAATGCCTCGTCTCCGACTAATTAGAATCATAGTGAATGTCTACACAGCCCCATAATCTTACAATATGCCAAACGATACCATATTCATTAGGAGTATAGTAAAGCTCATATATATCAAAAGAGTCTTAATTGTTCTTGAATTCTATTATAGGACATATCACCAAGAAATTTAGCCTCGGTATCGGTTATACCCTAGTAAATGAGTTTACCGAATCTTTTCCCAAAAACATGTTTTCCCAGAGATAAACGGAGAGACCTCACGGGCCTGAAAGCTTGAAAATCTGTCTCCTGGAGACAGAGTGAAATGGGGCGGGCACAGAAAGGCCCTGCTGGTCTCCGGTAAATAGTCTACCCACTGCACAGTTTTGCGGAGGGCTTGTGCGGGTGCACGCCGGTGCTGCACGCAGGAAGTATTTAGAGAAGTGAGGGCAGGTAGCTTGTGTGGGAGACCAGGGAATTCAATGAAGGGAGATACTTTAGCCTTTCCTTTAAGTACATCTCCCTCCTGAGTACATTTACTTCCATCACAATGGACTAGAAGAGATCCTTGCTTAGTGGTGCGGAACCCTTGAGACCTAATTTAGCTTTTATAGGAAATTCAAAAAGAGAGAGACGGCACAAGAGCAAGAGAACAGAACAAAGATATGAGTTTGTACAGGGAATATTGATACTTCTGGACTGCCTCTGTAACTCTTTTGAAAGAAATTTTCTAAGTAAATGCTGACTTAGACGTTTCTGTTAGTGGAAGGCCCAAGCTCCTCCCGCAGAACAATGTGCTGCTCGAATCATCTTTACAATTCCCGACAGTCTGTCATCTCGGAAGCTCGAGTTCATTCGTTTTTATGCTGTGAAGGTCAGCAAACATTTTTGGAAAAATAAATTTTCCATTTTTAATTTCTTAAATGCGCCCTCACAAGGATGCCCAAAAATAGGAAAGTTACATAAATGCAAATTTAAAACATGCCCGACAAGCTGTGCCTGTTGGTCCCGATGATCATTTTTTACTCACATTTCACAGACATTTCCAAGAATTTCACCACACCCTTTGTTAACTACGTATCAATTAAAACACCTCCGAGAGGCAGGTACGATAATGTTATCTGTCTCCAACAGCGAAAGGCCCACTTTTTACCACCTGCTATCACGTAGAAAGAGGGGATGAGAGGTGGAAAGCCTGCCTCTAAGGGTTTCACAGAAGATGAAGAAAGACTTTTTTCACCACTTCTAGAGGGGGAAAAAAATCAGAGGCTTAACCAGGCAATCAGTGGGAGGAAGGACCAGAACACCGGTACTCCTATTCCTTCTCATCTATTGCAGCCATGACGTCTAATAAATTGTCATCCACAAGCCATTTTCTACACAAATACAAAGTTATTAGTGCAAAGAGCCCAAATTACTTTCGTGATGGCTCTCACAAAATGCCAATGGAAGGCAGACTGATTTTTAAAAAGGAAAAAGGCGGGGGGAGGAAAATATCGAGCTTTGAAATTAAGTATCTTTCTGCCCTATTTACTTTCTGAGTCAGCGAGGATCATCTTCCTAGCCCTCTGGGTCTCCGTTTTCTCACCTGTCCAATTGTACCTGTCCAATTGGATAGGTACAAGAATTAAAGAGGCAATACATGTCAAATGTAGCAGCTACTTAATTTGTAATGTTATTTTCTGATAGGTAGCAGTTATATATAACGTTTGCACTTCTTTTAAAAGATAGCCTTAAATAGTTCCACTGCACTGAACATGCCATTCATGTTTGTAGTATTGGCTTGCTTTTCTGTATAGGATGAACCTGCCTGTGGTTATTGCATGATAACAAGCTCGAGCATTATCATTAACCTTGGAGTCTTTCACATCCTTTAGTCTGTTTACTATCTATAGTTCCACACCATTTTAGGTCTGTTAGATTTGAATACAAAATAATTGTATATATATAATAGATAATTTATATAGAATTATAAATTCTGTGATTTAATGGGTTAATTAAACCAGGTCAGGATGTTGAATTGAGGCAATGGTCTTCACACAACCAACAATATATTTAGTTTATTAGGCAATGGGGTGCTGATGTTTCCTACCAGCTAAGAAAATATATCAAGAGAACTTCTCAGCTTCCAGTATCTGCCATTAACGACCAGTCTTAGAGGTCTGGAAACTGAAAGAAGGAAGAGGGCTTGGGCAGGAAGGTCTTCTTGTTTTTATTCTGGAAAGTTGATTTATTCAAAATAATGTTTTCATTTAGGGGTTTAATCATAGGCTCAAGATGATTCAGATGGTGATATCCAGCTGTAACAACAACAGCATCATGCAAAAAAATAACCACATGTACACTGAATCCCCTGAAAGTTTTCCATAACAGATCTCGGGATGAGAAATCATGCACGCTCATTCTATAATTAACTAAAGTGTTCTTTTTCTTTCACCATAATCCAAAAGGATTAGCCCATGACCTTTAGTTGGATAAATTGGGGGTATGGGGGGACGTAATTTACTCTGCTGCACAAAATTAAGTTCAGATTGTAAAATCTGACCAAAAAAAATCCAAGCACACATGAAAGTAAGCTTTTTCAGAAGCTTTAGAAAAAATCTTCACAGCAAATTTTTAAAAAATTCAATATCTCTATACTAAATGGCAGATTTCAATAATCTGCTTTAGAATTCTTCCTTAGGAATCTCCTGAAACCTCACAGTCATGTCACCTGGTTACTGAGTTAGTGACATGGAACACCAAGAAAGCCAGTTTTCTACAGTTTATCCCTAATCTCAGACTGTCACAAGACCTGTTTTTCATCGTTTTATCCCCACTACCTAACACAGTACCTGTCACATGGGTGTCTTTTGAATAAAGGCACCCAGGAAATGGAACCACACCTTGTTCTGCTAACTGTGATAGTATAAAAGAAATTAACCCCTTTCAAATGTTTTACTATGAAATTATGAGGACTGGTAAAGCAACATTATGCAACATTCCTGTCTATAAATATGCTTCTTGTGTATTACCTTCTGGTTGCAACAGACCTTGGCTATATTCCTGTTTTGCTTTTGTTTTCTGTGGTCATTCTACTGATACAGTTGATAAAAATGTATTGAGCAGTCACTTAAGAACTTTTCTTCAACAAAACAGAAGATGAATAAGTGAATGAATAAATGGAAGGACAGATAACTTTCTTTTCAGAGAATATCTATGGTTGCTGAATTTTAGCAGCACGCTTTTAATTCCAGTTTTACATTTTTAGCTCTAATAAGATATTGATCATCTTTGGAGAATTGCATTGTGTTGAACTTACTGATTTCCACTGAGCATGTTGAAAATGCCCATTACTTGATATATCATTAATGTAATAATTGAGATCAAGCATTTTTAGATCCAAAGTAACCAACATCAAAATTTTGCAGGCATTAGAAAAATATAAGATAGAATCCTTCACCCCATGAAATATCAAAATTATTCTATACAGTGATTTTATCACATTATTTTCTGAATTATCAGTACACAGTTCAAATAAAGCCCAGGAAATTGAATTCACATTATTAACCCAACCCCTGATCATGAACTGGTAACACAGCAGTGGGTTTGGCACTTACCAAAACTCATTCTTTGATTTTGCTCAGATGAATCATGTAATGCAGTGCATTGTCTGTGGCTTGTTTCCCAGGAGGGTGGTATTGATATTCAGTTCTTTAAACTGGTTACAAAAAAGAGGAATAGCATAAATCAAAATCTGTGGAGGTTATTCTTCACAAGGAACAACCTATAAGCTGAAGTCATTGTTTGGCTTTTCACTGTACCCGGATAATAAACTAAAGAATGGAAGGAAATGATTTGATATATAGGGGCATCACTGCAAATCACTATTAACCAGAAAAAAAGAAAGAGAGAGAGAGAGAGAGAGAAAGAAAGAAAGAAAGAAAGAAAGAAAGAAAGAAAGAAAGAAAGAGAAAAAGGAATGTAACATATACATGATCACCCCTTTTCTAGCCTGCAGCTCTATCTAATCCTTATTAACCTAACACATCACACTGATTTATAGGGTAGGGATGGTGCCTTTTGAATTTATGTGTACAGGAAGCAGTAAGCATTTAGTAGGTATTTCTTGAGGTTTCAATAGAATTGTTAGCTGTTGATTCAAGTTTCCTTTCCTATAATCATCTTTTAATGTGCAATCATCTTATGTTTTCACTTTATAGTATCTTACAAATTTACATATTTTTGTTTCCTGTCATTTCTCAGTTTTTTCCTCATCTCATAGCTCTCCCCCGGGACATTGATTACTTTGCTCTCTTTGTTAGTTATATCCCTTTGCATCTTTTTTTCTATTTCTATTCACTTTATTTCAATGGTCTGTTATCCCTCCCCTTTTTTAATTTGCTTGACTTATATTCTCATCTCCATTTCCTTAATCTGCCCATTTTCATTCATGGCTTTAAACTCCTCTTCTTTAAGCAAAAGTTTATCAAAAATGCCATTAGGTTACAGAAAAAAAAGATCTCAAGATCTCCTTCTTGTACCTTTGCAAACTGGGTCAAATGCAAAACACAAATGTATATTTACAGGCCATGGCTGTGA
This sequence comes from Artibeus jamaicensis, assembly GCF_021234435.1. Lineage (NCBI taxonomy): Eukaryota > Metazoa > Chordata > Mammalia > Chiroptera > Phyllostomidae > Artibeus > Artibeus jamaicensis. The sequence goes on along the minus strand of NW_026522030.1, from coordinate 33,877,653 downwards.
CTTAAAACTGTGTTTGTTACATGTCTGTGTTGTTAATACTCCACACTAGAAAGCTCCAGAGATTTAAAAATGTATAGATATTGAGCCTAATTGTTAGTATTTCATAATCAAAAGTTAAAAGAAAATATCACATGTGATGTTGATGTTTTCCAAGCTAGCTTTGTGGTTACAGTTTCTCTAGAAGAATATGAAACCCATTTTTAATGTGTATTTTTTAATTTTTTTATTGTTATTCAATTACAGTTGTCCCCATTTCCCCCCATTATCCTCCCCTGCCCTACCCACCCCCACCTCCCACATTCGGTCTTCCCCTACCCTGTTGTCTTTGTCCTGGGGTCCTTTATACATGTTCCTTGACTTGACCTTTCCCCTTCTTTCCCCTGTTGAAACCAAACACTTTTTAAACTTAATTATTTTAATAAGGATAAGTAATCTGTTGTTTCCTGTTGAACCTTCCTTCTACAATCAATATTAAGTATGACCTGACCATTTGGGTAAATTGATTATGCATCTGAAGCTGTTTGAGTTTAGGCTCAGTCTTTATTTCCTGAGCTATAAAAACCCAGAGACTACCTCAACAGAGAATATTCCACAACAGAGCTTGCAATATGGGAATTATTGCCACGACTTCATTCGCTGGGTCAACCACAAATTTTTTAACAAATATGTGCTAAGACCTGTGCTAGGTTCTTAAAGAATAATAAAGTGAAGATCTCATCATGTACAGAGAGCCAAAGATACAACTGAGCACTAATTAGAGTGCAGAGCAATATGCCAGGGCTTTACATAGAGGTCTCAAGGTCATAGGAGAAGAGCCTTAATTTGTCTTAGGTTTGGGAAGACCTGATGAAAGGTTGGATTCCTTCATGAGGAAGAACAACCCAAGTTAAGGTCAACCCAAGCTAAAGCAATGCCTGGAAAGGGATTCGGTTTTACTACATATGATGGATAATGAAATTGTGGAAAAGTTTGCTATAATGGTTGATACTAGAGCTCTATCATTACTATCTCACAGATACTAATTCCTAAGAGAACTTGAAAGCAATCCAAAGACCTTGACTTCTGCTGAAAACTAATTAACTTTACTTTTTGCTGACCTTTTAATTTCCTTCACATAAAATGAGCTGCTGATTTAAATATATGCATGAAAAGGTTTAACCAATTTATAGAAGATAATGTTTAAATATTTATTCTATTGTTTGCTCAAACTATTCCTGTGGTCTTTTCTCTATTTGCATAATGTAAATACTTTTTTTCAACCACACATTTCTTCCCATGCCTGGTAATCAAAGCTTAGATCAAACATCATAGCTCAAATATGAAAACCAAATTCAAAAATTATAATATTTATTTTTATTTTATACTTAAATACTGAAAAAGAAGGGATAATATTATATTTCCTTTAAAGATCACATCTGGAAACCTAATGATCTTTTAAAGCCTTTTGGGGGGGAAATATGTGTTTGATTCTAATTACATATAATAAGGAAGCATTTTAGAAGGGGAAATTATTGCTTTTTACCTCAGAATTGCTATAGAACAGAGCTAAGGATGTACAAGATATTCAAAAATACTCAAATTATATTTCATTTTACTTAAAGCTGAATCTACTTAGTGATCTATATCCCAAATGCTGATAAACACAAAACATTAACCCAGACAATATCGCCTTAGGGTAAGAATGAGGATTTTAAACTCCTGGTTTTAGAAAACAAGTAATATTTTATTTTGTCAACTGAATGGAGAAAGGTTTGCTTATGTGCCATAATCCCTACTGTGACTGATTAAATCCTTTGTAAGTAAAATGTAGAAGTTATAAAGAGTTGGAGGTTATATTGATTTTTCATTATTAGCTAAAGGCTTGCATGCCATAGAAAATGAATTCTAACATCAAGGCAGGGAGAAGCTGTGTTCCTGAGATCTTTTTTAAGAAATCCGTAGGAAACCAAACAGTTGTATGGTCTAGTTAATAAAGTCAGGCAATAGGATAACAGAACTCTATTTTTACTTTTTTTCTAGAGAAAGCTAGAGATTTATCTTTATAATTGGTCAGCTAATCTTTAGTTTCTCATCTTGTTTTTCATCTGTTATTAAACCAGTCAGATTTTCTTCCTGAGTCCCTCTTCAGAGGACAAGAGGACACCACACCCCACATTAGAATTTTCCCTCTATCAACACAGCAAGTTGGCAGGTATGTGGGAAACCTGATTTAAACCCAGATATTCCCACTCGAATGAGGATGAATAAATGTACCCATTTTCAATTTTTATAATAAGTATAGAATTCTACTGTTTTTGCATTCCACCCTCATTCTAGAGGCACTCTTATAGATGTTCACCTTTGCTTCCTGAAACCTGCAACTAAATTGGAATCTTTTATTAAAAGTATCCCAGGTAATTCTGTCCTGGCTGATGTGGCTCAGAGGCATGAGTGTCAGCCTGTGAACCGAAAGGTCACCAGTTCAATTCCCAGTCAGGCTACACGCTTGGGTTGTGGGCCAGGTCCCTAGTCAGGGGCATGATTGAGGCAATAGGTAGTTGTTTCTCTCACACATCATGTTTCTCTCCCTCTCTTTCTCCCTCTCTTCCCATCTCTAAAAATAAATAAATAAATATTTTTTTTAATAAAGCATCCCAGGTAATTCCAACATGGAGCCAGGGCTGAGAGACATTGAGAAAACAAATGCAAGTATACTGTAGTTGATCACTGAATTTTCAAAACTAAAGAAAAAAATCATTGCAAAAAGACTGGTTAGAAAAATACAAGATGAGATACAGTAAGTTTAAGAAAAAATGATTGCTCCTAATTTACTTTTTCATTCATGGTCAGTCTCACAATAAGAAAACCAAAATAGACTATCAAATACTCACCTGTTTTGAAATCACCCAAGTTGTGCTCAGAACTTCCAGGAATTTATTTAAAACACAGATAACTCAATCGAAATCTCTGGCTGCGAGGCCCAGTGATAGAATAAATATCTACTTTAGCAAAGACCCTCCGATGAGTCTACACTACTGCTTGTGATTCTTTACTCTAGTTAACTCTCACACTTTCTCCTTAGAAAAGCATTTAGGACTTCCGCCAAGATGGAGGTTTAGGTGGATGTGCCGTGCCTCCTCACACAACCAAGTTTAGGGACAACTAAATATTAGCATCAGAAAACACAACCAGAACACGGAAAACTGAACTTTTCGGAAGTCCGCTAACAACAAATTCTTCAGCCCGACCGGTAAGGGGCGAAACCGGCGTCTGGTGTGGAGCTGCAAGGGAGGGCTCGGTCGGACCCGGGCGCGGAATCCAGACGCGCGAATCCAGACGCACGGGTTCCAAACCCAGGATTGGACCTAGTGAGCGACCGAGCAACCCACCGGGTGAGCGACTGCAGAGGAGACAGTGGGGAGGCGGTACAGCGAGTTGACTGCGGTTGCCTAATTGCGCGTGAGCGAGGGAGTGGGCGGTTGGACCTGCGGCAGCGGCGATAGAGGGCGCCGCCATTTCCCCGCTCTGACCACGCCCCCACATACAGCGTCACAACCCAGCGACCTGGGAGTCCAAGGCGCAGTTTCTCACAGTTAAAGGGCCAGAACAGACCAAAAATGTCGCAGGGAGACCTCAAAGCCCCAGAGATAAATCTAAGCGACGAAGAAATAGCAAAACTCTCAGACGCACAGTTTAAAACACTGGTCATCAGATCTGGTTGATTATAGCCACAAATTAGAGAAACATATGAAGGCTAAATTAAGGGAAATGAATGGAATGCCACAGGAAACCCATAGAGATGAAAAGGAAACTGGGACTCAAATCAATGGAGTGGACCAGAAGAAACCAAATAATGGCCAAACAGAAAAGAGTCAAGGAGCAAGAATTCAAAGAAATGAGGAGAGTCTTAGGAACCTCCAGGACATCTTTAAACGCTCCAATATCCGAATTATAGGGGTACCAGAAGGGGGAAAGACACAACCACCAGTGGAAAAACTATTTGAACAAATAATAAAAGAAAATTTCCCCAATCTGGCAAAGGAAATAGACTTCCAAGAAATCCAAGAAGCCCAGAGAGTACCAAAAAAGTTGGACTCAAGAAGAAACACACCAAGGCATATCATAATTACATTAGCCAAAATTAAAATGAAGGAGAGAATCCTAGAAGCAGCAAGAGCTAAGGGGACAATCACCTACAAAGGAGTCCCCATCAGACTGTCAGCAGATTTCTCAAAAGAGACCTTACAGGCAAGAAGGGGCTGGAAAGAAATATTCCAAGTCATGAAATCTAAAGACCTACAACCAAGATTGCTCTATCCAGCAAAACTTTCATTTAGAATGGAAGGACAGATAAGGTGCTTCTCAGATAAGACCAAATTCAAGGAGTTCATCATCACCAAGCCCTTATTATATGAAATGTTAAAGGGACTTATCTAAGAAAAAGAAGTTAAAGAAACATGAACAGTGAAAGAACAACAAGCTCACAGTTATTAACAACCACACCTAAAACGAAAGCAAACTAAAAGAACAGCTAGATCAGGAGTGGAAATATAGAAATGAAGATCTCAAGGAGGGTTAGCAACAGGGGAGTGGGAGGAGGAGATGGGGGGAGAAGGTACAGAAAATAAGTAGCATAGACAGTAGATAGAAAATAGATGGGGGGGGGCAAGAATAGCATGGGAAATATAGAACCTAAAGGACTTGAGACACATGGACATAAACTAAAGGGGGGTAATGGTGGGGTTGGGGGGCAGGGTGGAGGGGAATGAAGGGGGGAATAGAACAACTGTAACAGCATAATCAATTTAAAAAAATAAATTAATTTAAAAAAAAAAAAGAAAAGCATTTAATTTTGCAGTTCAAGCAACTGTTGAGAAAAAGCCTAAAAGCCTATCCAGAATCAACTGGACAGTCAATGACAGCGAGACTCGCTTACGTGGAGCTCACATTACTTCTGCATTGTGCCTCCTCCATCAGATGCTCTCCTTTCTTGCCTCTGCGGACCAAGGCTGCCGGAGTTCCATGGGTCCGTTTCCCTTCAACCCTGTTTCTCAAAATTCTTCATGACTTTATCAAACTACTGAAGATATGTATGTGAGCCATCCAATATAAACTTCCTGTCATCTACCAAAAATTACAGTGTTCCAGATACTGGGGAAGGCATATTTTGTTAGATGTGCAAATGAAGTGTTAGCCATGATTTGTGGTCTCACTGTCATGATATCTGGGGTTTTTTAATTATGTAATTATGATCAATTTCATAACACACATCTGAAATAATTAATATAAAAGAGGCACTTAGGGCAAAGTAGGAGACTCATGGCTAACCAGGAAAAAAAGCAGGCAAATATGCATTTTGGAAATTTATGCTTTAACATCTCCAAAACAAACAAGACAATAATAACACCCCCCACCAGGAAAGAAAATAGAGATTCAATATTAAAGAAAAGACATTCTGGGACATACTGATAGAACCAGGGCTGATGAGTCAAAATTGTTAGAAAACAAATTTTCATTAATAATAAGAAATATTTGTCTAATAGAGCTGTGTTGGGTTCTGGCATTGGCATACCCAAGCAGAACTTGGCATGGTTAATTTTTACAAATACAAACCTCACTGAACGGAAGATTAGGATTAAAGATCAAAATTCCATTCCAGTGCTAATAGTCTATGTTGATATATTTACAGCTATTCACAAAAGGCAATTTGAGAAAGACACCCGAATTAATTAAAACTAGCCATAAAACTTATAATTTGGACTTAGAAACCATAAGCATGAGCAGTTGACCATTATCTGTTACTAACACTGTATCTTTCAATGTGAAAACACATCTTTTAATTAGAAATTTATTCTCATTTATTAGATAGCATGTAAGAAGTTTTAATTACAGTACTCTACTAGAGAAAATAGAATGCTAAATTATGACCAATGATAAGACCCATTCATTCTATAAGTATTTATTGAGCACCTATTATCTGTCAGTCACTGTTCCAAGATCTGAGAATATAGTCATGAACAAAAGTGACCAAAATTCCTGTCCCAATGAAACCTATATTCCAGAAGGAGATAGAGACAACAATTTATAAAAAGTAAAATCTATAGAATTTTTAACTGTACTAAGTTCTACAAGAAAAAATAAAGAAGATGGCTAGAAGGACTAGATTGATAAGAAGTTGCAGGGAATTACTATTTTTCTGTCTATAGAATAAAATCATGGCCAAGTTTATCATTGCCAAGAATAGTTTCGGAATTCACAGGTACAGGGTCACACAGTTCAAACACCTGGTTTTACAGAAGAAAGAGCAGAGCCCACAGACATTCGTGTTCTATCTAAGATTTCTAAGGCCTGAGTTCAAATTCCTCAGACATAAGCCAGAACTCCTTCCAATGTATCATGTGCACTTCTTAGGAGTTTAGAAATTTCCCTTCAAATCTATTTTGTCACTGCAAATGAGGCCAGACTTAGCCTAAGAATATTTTCACTCTTCCAAAATATTTCTCTGTGTATATATCTCTCCAGCAGCATGTTTATAGGGGAGCCAGTTGACTTCATGCACTTGAAGAAAGATGGCTGTTAACACCATGTTGTGAATATGACGTAATTTCACATGATTTCCAAATGGAGTTTCAGAGCTACACTTCCAAGACTAAGATCTATGTAGACTATCAACAGATGACCATAAATATAGTTTGCTATATTATATTTTTAAACTATCTATCTGCTTTTAAAAGACACTCCAAATCTGTCACTTCCTTTTCCCTAAACTTCAATGACATAAAATGAGAGACGATCATTGTTCTATGAGGTCATGGACCAGAGAGACTTTGAAGGAAGAGGTGAGCAAGAAATTGCCCTACTTGAATAAAGCAGTAATCTACATAAAGAAAGTGAGGGACTCTTAGAGTCCAAGTGTTGAAAACACTTTTAAAGTGCAGTTATTACTAGAAGTAACTGTGAAAAAACTACTCTCCTCGTGCAGCTGCTCCCTTCATATTTGCTTTACTGAAAGAGAAAAATGTTTATTACGCTTAGTAATGCAAGCCTCAGGCATCGGTGTCTCAAGTGTCTCCTCATCTCTCCTCCCCCCGGGCGCGTGTCTGACAGTGGGAGGGGCAGCAGCCCTGGATGTTTCCATCCAGGATTTCTTGTGCCGGGTCAATGTCTGTCTCCCTTCCCACTTCTAAACTCGGAATAAATGAGAGAAGGAAAGACTGTGGATGGACCCAACGTAGTCTTCACAGTCTAACTGTGGGTATAATTGGGTTTTCAACATTATTTAGGGACAAGCTCTAAACTGTTTATTTCTGAACATAATGTGTCCTTTTCCTGTAGTATTATTGAAATTATTTTCTTCTTTGTTGGTCATGCTGCCTAGCATTTGTTGACAAGCTACTAGATGCTGGTTCTATGCCTAATCTATGTTTCGTTTCAGGTTTTGTTTCACCAGCGAGAATAGTAATAATATTTCTCATGTGCCTACTCTATCCTAGACACTGTGCTAAGACATTGACACTTGTTATCTCATTTCATTCTCACAACAATCCCATGAAGTGGAAACTGGTATTACTGCTACATTGCAGAAGAGGAAATGAAGCTAAGGGCGGTTGACTAACATTCCCAAGGTCACCTACCTTGGGACTGGGGGGGCGAGGATTCCAGGCAAGTAGGATTCATAATCGTGAAGCTTCTTTTGTCAAGACTGAACTCTGAATTTGACCACTTTTTCATCGAGGAGTGCCATATTTTATATCCATGGCGATAGTTAAGGAATTTTTTCAAATATCAAGTACTTCATAATTTTTTTTAAATTCTCATGCTTTTGAAGAATTGGCTTTTAGGCAGTAATGTTTATTTTCTTCATAAAGACAAGAAACATTGAAACCCAAGGACTTCCAAAGGTTGATTTGTTATTGGAAAATTGAGGAAAGAAAGGTAATTTGCAGTGGCAAGAGGATTGAGCAGAAGAATGAAGAAGATAAATAAGGAGCTAATTAGCTGAGAATAGCTAATGCAAAGCTAGGAAAAATACAAAACTAAGATTAGATTTAACCATTTACTTGTAAACCATAAAAGTGCCCTCCATAGTCTTGTTAACAAAAAACTTTGAAGCCAAAAGTCATCCTAAAAGAAAGGGTTTATTGAGCCACAAACTAGCCAGACACAGGACCAGGCCTTGGGGCGTGCGGTCTGAACCACAGCCAGCAGGGCTGGTCGGAGAAGACATGAGCTGACAGGGTCCTTTCACACAGTGTGTTGGGAGAGGAAGATGTCAGTTGTTTGGAAAGAATTTACATTGGCTATAGATAAAGGATTGGGAAAAGGTGAGGCGGGGCCAGTTGTAGGATAGGCGCATAATCACTAAGGAAGAAATACAGTATTTCTTACTTCAGGATTGGACTTGGCCAAAGGTCAAGGAGGTTCACACATAAGCAGGGTGCTGTGGCGTCTGGTGGTCAGCTATTTTTTATAAGAGCCACCTGAAACTTGATTCGAAGTTTGAACATACATTCAAAAATGTGAGCAGTCTTTTGTAGGTTTTGACCAGTGGCTCTGTTAACTCATTAACCTCTTATCTCTTCCTCTCACCCTCCAGCCTGCTATAATTTAATTTAGGACATCTCAGAATTTTTCTCTTGTCATCCTCTTCTCCTTGCCAGATCACTGCATGTTTCTCCAATATTTAAATCTTTGAAAGGTGAGGCTTTCTTTGCCTCAACTTCTCATCTATAAAATGGGCACCCAATAATAGTACCTGGCTCAATGACTAGTTGTGAGAACGAATACAGTAAATGCATTTAAAAGAGCACATACAAAGTGTTTTACAAAGTGCCGTAAACAGTCTCAGTACATAGTAAACACTCAAACATTGGAAACTGCGACGTTTTATTATTACATACCAATATGTAAGAGAGCATGATACATAGAGAAATCAAAACTAATTCAGAAATTTCTGTCTTACATATGAGAACATATTATTAACTAGCATATTATTTAATTTAGCAACCCTCCAGGGCTGTGTCAAATGGAAGAGTATCAGACCACAGATGTGCCCAAGCAATGTGCTGTGGTTTAAACACACGTATTCTGTCCCCTACCTCAAACACAGTAGCACTCCACATCTCTTTTGAAAACTGATTTTTTCTTCCTGTTTCTGCAAATCTTTGATATAAATCCAAATTCTAGCCCAAGTATGATGAAAGTTTGCACACGTAACCAAAATATTTTTCAAATGGGAGTAAAATTTTATTCCCTATTTTATTTTGATGGTTAGGGAAGAAAATATTATTCACTTTTGAGAGCAGACCGAAAATTCTCTGCTTTTCTTTAGGATAGCAAAATCAAAGCTATCATACCTACTATACACTGAACTTGAAGCCAAATAGAAGCTCCACAATTAAAGTGAAACTCGTATCTTTCGGTGACACCAACCCAGTTGTGGATGCTTCTGTGAAATCTTCACAGAGCTTTCTGCGAGTAAAATTGGCCATATGGCCACCTGAAGAGGGAATTGGATCTTTCTTGTCAGGTAGATCCAGGGACTTTGAGCCAAGCAGAGGAGAAATTGTCGGACCATGCCATTTATGCTGGTAATCAGAAGGCATAAATCATAAATCAGACAGAAACATGCGTAGCTGGTGGCCCTGAAATCAGTCATTGCTCTTTATCTCGCTTGTCCCTGTAGGTATAAATTAAGGACATCAGCCCTTCTAACCTGGTCTGAAAGTGACTTTGTTTCTAATGCAGGCTAATTGTTTATTTCCCAGTGAATACTTGAGACATTTTTAATGCTATCTTCCTTATCATTCCCATTTATTAAATGTGAGTCATTCCAGAAACCAATTTATTATAATCCTTCATTTTTCTTTGTTGTTTTGTAAAATACTAGACCATTATATCGTTAATCTCAACATTCCCCCTGCAACATGAGAGTAGTGCTCCGCTAAGAACACTATTTATTTCAAGAAGAGACCCTCAATACATGAGAAGAGCTTGCTAGAGAGGCAGTTTAATGTGAAGCAGAGTTGTCAGTTGGTGTGAGTGAGTTCACACCTTGTTAAAGATGTAAACTGACAACCTAAAGCCTGGGGATTTTCTAATTATTGGATCACCCTGACAATGACTGATCAAGGTAAAATGCTAATTTTAAGCTTTCTGCTTTGGAAGATGCAGCATAACCCCAAACTTACCCAGTTCCAATGGGTACAGAACTCCACCTTCAGACTAGGGCCACGTACATAGACAAATCAAAAGTGCCTTCAGAAGCTCCCAGTTGTCTACATAAGTACATCCAAGTTTGCAGTGAAGATCTAGAGGTACTGGGGAAGCTGATGTTCCACGACATTCCCATTTCAGAAATACCAAGCTTGTGGTTTTACCCCATTTCATCCTCCTGTAGAAAATGGTTCTGTCTCTGAGACAATGTACAAGGCTCAGACATCCTAAGTTCAGACATATGAACTTCAGATATATATAACCACTGCATAACTGCCTTCTTTAAATGGAATGACAATCAAGTCCTATTGTTATTTGGTTTCTTTCATATACAAGAGAAAAAATAGCCCTGCATATATTTTAATTGAATTTATTGGGGTAATACTGATTGATGAAATTATATAGGTTTCAGGTGTACAGTTCTATAATACATCATCTGTATATTATACTGTGTTCACCACTCAAAATCAAGTCTCCTTCTATCACCATTTATGCTCCCTTTACTCTCTTCTACCTTCCCCTACCCACCTTTCCTTCCGGTAATGCCATACTGTTGTCTGTGTCTATGAGTTTTTGTTGAGTGTAAGGGCAACCAGGGGTGGATGAAAAAGGTGAAGGGATTCAGTGCTGCATTTTTATAATATCTTCTTTTGAAAGAAAAGTAAATATAAGTCAACTTAGAGTGGCTTTTCTTTCTCCACACTTTCTCATTAAAATGAGTGTAAACACGCTAACCTTCAAAGTAAATTATTTTTTGTAAAGACTGTCAAGTCTTCTTGAAGATGAGATAGGGTTTATGGGGAGAGAGTGACAAATTCCTAGTCTTGAAATTCACAATGTCAACATTATTGGCATTTAAAGTCATGTCTTGAAATTTTTTTTGGAAATTAATGCTACATGATATTTGAAGATCATGAAAAACTTTGCGTTTCTTTTTGTCTAAGCTGACACACTGTCACTATTAATAAAAAGTTTTTAAAAATATATAATGCTGTGAATTGTTTGCAATCAGAAATTTTCTTTAAAGTTTACCTAACCTTGATTAGTTATCCATGATCTCTACAGTCAATATTAGTCTCTAAGAATCAAAACATAATATTTCCATAACTCTTTCTTGTGCTATTCTGCATATAAAAGAAATGACAGAATGTAATCGACCCTACCTCATTTACTGTGAAGATCATACAAAACCTAACAGATTCTTCACCTTACCTCCCTTTTTTTCCTTTTCCTCAGTGATCAGGTCTAACATTCACCACTAAATCATCCCTCTAAGCTTAGTTTTTATTTTTTCTCTTCAGTCTCATTTACTCCTCCTGGTCTTTATTCCTCAAAAAGTCTAATTTACTCTCATTTAATAGAAGAAAGAGCACAATATTCTACTGTACTTTTGCAGTAGAATTGGAGAGCCACCTTCTTTACTTGGCTCAGCTCTTCAGGTACCTATCAGACTCTTGAAGAGTGAAATCCTTGTCCTCAATGTATCCAGTGTTTTTCAGAGCATCAGTATTGAACTTTATATTCATGAGACTCTCAATCAATATGCATAGTGTGATGAGTACTCCATAAATTACAAATGGCAGCTGAAGTGATGAATCCCACCACCATTTTTTTTTTGTTAGTTTATAGTTTGGGCTCTCATTTTGAACAAGTACCCTTATTTTAAAAGCAGGACATCTCATTAAAATCCAGATTTCCAGTTTATTTATCAAATATTTCTACAGGACAACTGGAACCCAGAAGTGGCTTCCATCTTTAGATGGGCATGCTCTCTGTTCCCTGTGCCCACTGGACTTGCTTCACACGGACCATGGCCTGCCTGGCCGTCTGAGTTTGCTGCCTCTGCTCTGCACAAACATTGTTCAAAGACTTTCTAATCTATTCTGTAGAATTATCTCACAAGTGCAATTTCCCCATGTGGCAAAATAATAGCTGCTTTCCTCTGATAGGATCCAGACAGTGTCAAAATGTTTCTCCCATGGCTCTCTTCATATTTACGCAAAATTTTGCGGGACTTGTCTTTGTAGTTCTACAAAAGTTCTCATTCAGCTGCCACTACTCTGGAAATACAGTGAGATCTGCATTTTTGAAATGTTCTGTAAAATGTCCTGCAAAATTGCCAACAGTGGCAGTGACAGCAACATCCCCACCTAAGATAACATTGGTGGCGATAAGATAGAAACAATTCGACATCTTTGTTTTTAACCACAATGCGGTTCTCCAAGGGTTAACAAGCTCTGGTGCTTATTATTTTGTTGGATTTTTTAAAATTTATCCTCCAGTTTTTCAAAAATGTATTTAATCTGGATGGGCCTGTCAAGCTTACTTAAATTGATTGCAAGGCTGAAGGTCAGTCCAGGGAGATAATGGCACCAGTTCTCTCAAGTTTGGCTTTGTTATTATATCCGTGAACTCCAGCAGTTGTGGCTCTTTAATCAGAGGGAACCTAAAGATATGTTTTTCCTTCCCTTCAATATATGCATTGCTGTCAAAATAACAGCAATGATTTAATTCTCTTACTGAAAAAAGACGATGACATTTTGGGGAAAAAAATACCCAATGAATTTAGTAGAGGACCCATTTAAAATGAACACTCTACCACTGGCTCATTGATTTAGTTATCTAGTGGGGAGAACAGAAATCTATCCAAATAGCTAATGGCCACTGTGCACCAGAATCCTGATCTGTTGACAAAATTATTATTCATTTCTCCCTTGGGTGCTCCCCAACAGGCTGAAGTCTTTATGTGACTTTTCTAACGAAGCTCCTCCTTCTGTTTCTTAAGTAGCCTTTTCCTGCATTTGCTGTTTTCTCCCTACTGTTAAAACGGCCATGTTCTACAAGGATAAAGAATCAACGAAATACCTTCTACCCCTCCCTTAGGGAGTGGAGAGCATTGTGAAAAACAAGTTTCTCTTTGGATTTGGAATGCTGAATGGAGGTCGGTTGTCCAATGGCACCAGTTAAAAATGATTGATAATGGCTTGATATTATTTCTTTGGTCTTATTTCCTTTTTCTCTCTTCAATCCATGTGAAAAGTCATGAACACAGCTGAGTGAATGAATACAAAAACAGATAATCTACTGTGTGCATTTTATATGCTCCAATCTAATGAATACATTGTCTTTCACATCATTAATTAACTTTGCAAAGTCTGTAATGTTTTTATACAAAACTATTGTAGCTGGTTTAAGAGTCATTTGACCATATTCTGCCCCTGGCACCAACGTGATGGCTTACTTTTAATTACATAGGCTAATTCTATAAGCAGGCCTGGGGAAAGTCGGACTGAGTTCTGCGTGACTCTGTCCACCCACTAACACCCTAATGCTAACTTGAACCCCAAAGCCACAATATAGAAACTCTGGTGCCTAAGAAAAGATGCTGAAGTTGCTGCTGCATCCCCCAGGGTGGATATGGGGCCAGAGAATATTTTGATGTAATGATTACAATAAAATATTCACTCTGCTGTTACTGTACCCAGAAGTGGCCATGTCAGGACACCATTTCTTCCTTTACTGTTTTCTCAACCACAAAACCAGTCTCACAATTGGATTTGGCAGCTGCCAAGCCGCCCTAATACGGCAGCAGAAGAAGCCAGGCAAAGAGCAGATCTATCACTGTGTCTGACTGATCTTTCTGCTCATGCACTGTGACAAATTCTCACCTCTCCATACAGATAAATGGGCTCTGTACCCCGTCAGTCACGCAGAAGTTGTGACAGCACATCGCAAGACTGGCATTTGGGAGCCTTAAGAACAAGGTGAAACATGCAGTTACTTTACATGAAAACTGCAAGTCTTTCCCAGAGCAACATAGGGGTGCGTGTGTGCCTGTGTGCATGTGTGTGTGTGTGTGTGTGTGTGAGTGTGTGGGTGTGTGAGTGTGTGGTATGTACATATTACAGAAAAAGACATACAGGCAGACAGTGACCAGAGGGGAAGGAATTCCAGGGGAAAAGGGAAAGGATTTACAAGAACTTGTATAAAAGATACATGGACAAGAACTAAGGGGGGTGCAAATGGGAGGGAAGTGGGGAGCACTGGGGGGTGGGTTGGGATGGGAGTAAAAAACAGAAAACTGTACTTGAACAACAATTAAATAAAAATAAATAAATAAATAAAAGACATACTATCCTATTCACTGTATTAAAATACATAAGGAAAGGAAATGAAAAAACAAGTCTTTGTGTGACAGAAGAGGAATTTGCATTAACATTGTATAAAGATTACCCAGATTTCTTTTCCCACCTGCTTCTACGTTACTCAGAGCAGCTACATCATGGGGGTCTCTGACTAATGAAAATACTTGCTCATGTCTGTGCAGTTCCAGTGCTATCTATGCTCATGATGACAGATGCAAAAATTCTTGGGAGAAATTTTCTAATCTTTCCCCTCCTATTTCTAGTGAAATATAGTCTTAGGAGGCTTGTGTTGACCTTCATAAACTCAAAACCTCCCACTTTTTACCTTTCCACTTAGAAACTTTTAAAAAATAGTTTTTGCATTTACACATATTTGAGAGAACCCCTGCTCATTTTATCATAAGCATACTCACAGAATAAAATGCCTGGCTGCTCCTGACATGGTTTAAGGTATGTGAGGGAAATCACCTCCATGAGCTGCCCAAATTCAGAAGAAGGTAGTAACTGGCTAATAAATCTATTAATAATGTGGACATGTTGGAATTTATAGGTTAGAGCTATGCTAATTAAATGTATCTTAACATTAGTCATTTGTAGGCAACTAAACCTGAAAACAAATGGCTCAATAAAATAATATAGGGTTTTATGATTGTTGTTGATGATCATCTATACGTTACAAGACATAGAGAATCATGGTCTTATGACAATCTCAAGTTATTGAATCAATAGATATTCCCAATATACAAGCAACAAAATCACACCTAAAAACTCAATTTATTGTAAAATCTTATAAAATATAAAAGAACTTCTCTGCATACGTGAAGTTTTAAGTTCTTCCATGAAATTCACTTCCATTCAGAAAAGGTGAGACCTTATTCAGTCCGTGGTTTATTCTGTGTTGGACGGTTAAAAATAACATCTCGTTTGTAGGTTTTTAAAAAAGAGGAGTCAGTTGTTACACTTCCTGCGCTGAAAGGAAAGTAAGACACTACATTAAAATTGAGTAGGAATTCAGTATTTGGTGATGATGATGATGGTGATAGAAGGGGGGAGGAGGAGGAGAATGAAAGGGAGGTAGAAAAGGAGATTAAGAAAACTATATTAACATTGACATTTCTGGAGGATAATGTATAGAAAGCACACATGTCAGCAAACTAGTTCTTTAGCTCACTTAAGTCCTTGGAAATATATTAACTGAAGTCCTTCACCTCTTTTGGGGACAGTAAAGTAAGGTTTGTTCAAATATTTGGTCAATTAAGATTATAAACGACTCAAAATCTCCCTTTTTCTCACTCTCTGTAGCAGACCCAGTTGACTGTATTATTTCAAACCAATTGTTCACTCTGACTGTCCTGACTAAGTCAGTAACTTCAAGGCTCCAAAAATGGATCGTGTAGCTGGGTTCATTTATTAAATTGTTCTCAGAACGTGAAAAAGAAAAAAACCTTGAAATTCTGAAGATGTGGAAACTACAAAGAGGAAATATCAGCTGACTAGCCCAAGGTCACCTGGTGAGAGAGCAATAAAGACAGCAGTTTAATATCTGTCATTCAAAAAGCTTTTAAGTTGCATAGAAAAGGAAGAATTTTTAAGCTTTCCTGAAACGTGTGAACATTCCTGTGACCCACATAAGGAGGAAGTCTCTCTTGTATTGATAGTGAACTCGTATTCTCTGCACATGCAGTTCCCCTGTGTGCGTTGATCCCCCAACCACGGGGTGTTATCTATAAAAGACCCATTTTGCAAGTAAGGAAACTGAGCCCCAAGAGGTTCAATGACTCACTGTGAGTTACGGAGCCAGTTAGAAACAGAGCTGCAAGGAGAGTGCAGACCTTCACCCTCCTAATACAATGTTTTCTGCCACGTCACAGTGCCTCCCTCATCATTACCTTTTCCACTTGCTTTCTGGCATGAAAGTCTGTTTTTGCTTGGGGGAGTTGAAGAATAAAGACTGTACATTATCTTATTTATGTAGCAAACAGAAGTGAATGAAGCATGAATGTATTAAATAAACATCTGAAAGCAAGCAAAGGCATTTTTCTCCACATAGTTTTGTAGTTCTTAAAGGGTTTATTTTTTTCCTCTTACTTTCGTCTCCTCAAAAGAAAGTTCCCATAGCATCTTCTGAAACTCGAAAAGGCTAATTTGTTTCCTCCACAGGAAACTCTCCATTCTGTTTAAATATAAGAAATCTTCAAGCAGGTGTTTGTTTTCTTAAAAACGAGAATGGCATTTTAACTTCATTCTGCTTCAAAAGTAAGCATTTTATTCATTAGTTCAAAATGAAACATTTTCAAAGAACTTCATTGCTCACTAGTTTCATGCCATTTGAAGTTTTAAATGTCATTTGTTGAGTTTTAGCAGAAGAAACTAGAAATAATAAAAAGACTGGCTAACTGAGGAAACACACAATATTCTTCTCAAGAACAGTTGGATAATTTTTTAAGATTTTATTTCTTTTTAGGGAGAGGAGAAGAGAGGGAGAAAAAAGGGAAAGAAACATCAGTGTGTGGTTGCCTTTCACAAGCACCCTACAGGGATCTGACCTTCAACCCAGACATGTGCCCTGACTGGGAATCAAACCGGTGACCCTTTGCTTCACAGTCTGAAGCTCAATCCACTGAGCACACCAGCCAGGGCTTGGATAATTTTTAAATACTGAAAAGAAATGTTACTAATGTAGAAATTTAATTGCATTTGCTCACTGTTCACCCCTCAATAGAAAAATTAAAGATGAATAAAAGAAAACAAAACTCTAGGATTTGAAAGGCAAGGAAAACATGTTCACAACACCAAGTATTTGGTACCACTTATTGTGAAAATGCTCCCTCTGTTAGTGTTTTGCTTCACTAATACTATTATCAATACTTGCTACTTCAATTATTATTTCTAATATTTACTAATATTTATACTTAGTTTACTAATTTATATATTTAAATATATAATATTTTTATTAGTTTACTAATATTAATACTTAATTAGTATGCAAATAAAATTATAGAATTTTGGAAGGCATTTATGTATGTTTGTATATATTTATTATGCATGATCTACTTTGTGAAATAATTTTGAGTTTTGTTTACAATACAAAACAAGATACAATTGGTAAATAAACAGCGTTAAAGGAAGAGTTAAATAATAAAAGAGAAGTAGTCCAGCCAGCACACACTTTGAAGTCAGACAGAACTGGGTCTGAATTCGAGCTTAGCTGATGGCTAGTGTGACCTTGGACGATTTATCCAACCTCCCTGCCTCCCAGCTCTTTAATCTATAAACAGAGATAATAATGACCACCTCAGTGAAGATAATGGTGACTGCCGTTGTTTTTATTCCTGAAATGTCTTTACTAATGGGCTTTGTTGCAATTAAATATGAAAACAAAATTCTGACTTACAATCTGTCCCTACTCATGCTTATATAGAAATGTAGAAACAAATGCTAAACTCGGATCTATTTTCCTATGAGATTAGAAAGATCAAATTGTAAAACAAATTCTGTAGAATGGCATTCATGAATATGTTTTATATGTTAATACTTATGAGAGTAAGCAATCAATTAAAAACCATAGCAGAAAATGTTAAGCAAATATCAGAGATATCCACACACATTTATTCTTAAAGTTCTAGGTGTGTTTTTCATTAGATTTCATTTAGACACTGCTGGTTCCTCCTTGTAACCGCCCCAGAAATGCAATGTTTTTAGAGCAACTCGCTCCATAATACATTGATAATGAATGCACAGCAGTCCAAGATTTGTTGCCATTTAGACAAGAACAAATAAAGGAAACAAAACTATACAAAAAACTACTCACTTTGAACACATATATTTAGATAGAAAGAGATTAAACTGGGACTCTTTTATTAATAACTTCAATAAATATTTATTGAAAGGGAGCCACTGTTTGTAAGTGTATGGCTACAACATCTATAAACCAGATGAGGTGTTGGCCCCATCAAGCATTTTATTCATTAGCTTGGTAAGGCAGACAGACAACAAAAATTATACAAATGGCAGCTATTGATAAATGCCATGAACTGAAAGGAGGCAGAGTAAAGCAGGTGGCAGGAAATCTGAGGCAGCGTGATGTGTCCATCTTTTACTATAAATTCCTTGTGTGGATAAAAATAAAATAACATTTTAAGCAGAATTTCAGAAAACCTTTTTTGTGGTTGAATTACCTGATCATCTATTCATCCCAACCCGTCAGGAAAAAAACAAGTTTTTTAAAGAAAAACAAAGTAAGTTTGTTTCTTGCTTTAATCCTTAAGTCATCACCCAGATATAAAATTAGTCATCTTCAGCTGAACAAAAAGATTTGTGTGTGTGTGTGACAGAAAGGCAAGGCTGGAGCAGACGAGGTTTACAAATCATCCTTTCCAACTTCCTCTGTCAGCAATATTAGCAAACAAATACCTTACACTGGAAACAACTAGAAATGCTTGGCACTGTTTAATATATAAATATATGTTTATATGTAAATATATATTCATATTTTATATACAGGGTCTGGAAGAAGTAATGCCTGCTTGAGTGTGGTTAGTAGGATAATAATATAGGTGTAATAATTTATAGTTTTAATTTGAACATTTCACCTAAAATGTCATATGGCATGCATGAGAGTGATACTGTAATGTTATAGAATTACATGCTTATGATTTTTTAATAAAACATTGTATAATTTAAAAAGGGCATTATTTGTGCTGTACCCTATATATATTTAAAATACTTACATATAAGTATGTATATATTTTACGTATGCTTATATATAAATACATAGCTACATATAAATATATATTTTTTAAGGACTACACATGGAAACCTTTTGCTCATACTTGTCCCTTTGACTACCACTGTGACCCAACCTGACCCCTCTAGTTTATCACTTTTACTAGTTTCTTGTGTACCCTTCTCCTTCTTAGCTCTGTGACCTTGGAAATGTTACTTAACCTCTCCATGCTTTAATTTCTTCATTTACAAAAGTGGGGATAAGAAAATCCACCTAAAGGATCTTAAACAAGGATGAATTGTGTTGATATTCATAAAAATCCAAAAGGTCCCCAACTTATGATTGTTTGACTTCTTTTAGACTTTACGATGGTGACTTTTGGATGGTGCAAAGAAGTGATTCATTTAGTGGAAACCAGAGGTTAAATTTGGGATTTCGATCTGTTCCTGGGCTAGCTATGGCCTGCATGATACTGTCGTGATGCTGGGCAGTGGCAGGGAGCACAGGTCCCAGTCGGACATAATCACAAGAGTAAATAATTGATACTCCATGGCGTAGTATTAAATGCGTTCTCAATTATTTTCAAATTATGATGCATTTATTGAGACATGGCTTCCTTGTAAGTCAAGGAGCATCTGTGCATGGAAGAATTCCTGGCAAATGGAGTGTTAGTTACATGCTCTTTAAATATTAAATAAATACATACATACAGCACATAAAATGTATTAGTAGTGGTTTTCTTTATTGTTTAATAAGTGGAATATAATATACTTTATTTTGTAATTTGACTTTTTAACTCAGTATACCTTAAAAGATGTCATTATTAGTATGCAGAACTTTCTCATTTTTTTATAGCTGAATAGCTTTCCATCAAATAGATGTACCAAGCTTGGTGTAGCTATTTTTCCACTGATGATCATTTAAGATGCTTCTGCCTTTTGCTTTTATAAACAATACTTCAATGAACAACCTCATAAATATGCCATTTTGCAGGTGTTCAGGTAAATCTGCAGGACAAATTTCCAGGAATGACATTGCTGAGTCAAAGGGTAAATGCATTTGTTATTTATAAATATTCCCAAACTTCCCTCTGTCATGGTTGTAGCATGTTGGACCCGCACCAACAGTCTATGAGGATGACTGAGGAAACATATTTTTAAAATACATTGTTGGCTCAAAAAAACAAAAGGCTTCTGAGAGAAAAAGTAGTGAAAGTGAGACTGAAAAGTAGCGGAGTCAATTCCTATACTGTCATATCGTGAAAGATAGTTTAAAATGACAAAATAATTCTCGTAATAAAAACTTAGAGTGCTGTACATGGTAAAGAGGACAATCTCTCCTATGAGGAACCATCCTATTCTCCGATTATGTTGGAGTTTTAGTGAGAATATTCTAGAAAAGGGATATTTTAAATTTTGAAATAACATTTTGTGCAGAGAATATACTTTGCCTTCGATGCATTTATAAGCATACCTAACCCAGAGCAGAAGAGAGAGAGAAGCATTTAGACTGCCCTTTGTCCCTGAGCCATCTGGCAACCCTTGTGAGCTTCCATTTTGATGGCCCCTGGTGGGTGAGTGGGTGTTGAGGATTCAGGGGACAGGCTAGTGATCTCAGGACCTTCCCAGGATGGAGATTCTAGAGACCTGCAAATAAACCTGGAGCCAGGAATGCCTCAACCTTGACATTAGAAGAACAAATATTTTTCCTGAGAATAAATAACCACAGAGTAGCCTCTTATAGAGGGAGGGAAGAAAAAGTCCAATCTAATGCAAAATGAATTTTAAGTTATTAGCTGTACCCTCAGAGATCTAATGGAACCAAATGCAATCCTCTCTGGAAAAATGAAGCTTCAATCCCAACTTCAAAGTTTTCACACAGATGAAGTGCTAAGGAATATAAGTTAATCAAAAATGACCAAAACAGTAAAGAAAATAAGATATTCTAGCAAACTCTAGACTTCAGTTATAGAACCATGAGATTCAAAATATAAAACATGTTATCTATGTTTCAGGAGGTAAAAAGTGATACATAATATGAAAGTGATGAATAGGAGATAATAAATCAGATCAAACATAGTTGAAAAAAGAAAACACTTATATAGAAATGAAAAAAATACAGGGTCTGGCACAAATAATGCCCCTTTTTATTACAAAAACTTGTATCACAAAATTATAAGCATGTAATTCTGTAACCTAACAATATCACACTCAAGCACATCACATGGTATTTAGATGGAATTTTCAAATTAAAAATAAAAACTATTACACCCATGTTATTACCCTACCAACCACACTCAAGCGGCCTTACTTCTGCTGGACCCTGTATATTGATTCAGAAGTTCAAGGAATTATGGTTTAAAAAGAAGAACCTTAGCTTGGTGGAGGAAGAATCAAAGAAGTTGGAACTTTTGAAATGATGCATATAAGTTCAAATAAAAACAATTTGAGTCAGTAAATAATATCTCCCTAATCGCTTGTATCAAAAGCTCATATAATCCTCTATCAGTGATCTTTAAAAGAGAGTTGGGAGATGTTTTCCTTTGTAGTAATGCAAAGGAAATTAATATCACTTCATCGGGGAATGAAAGGAAATTACTGAGAAACACAGTCTCTGCCAACTGCATGTAATAGGAAGGCTAGTTTCATCTATAAGTATAAACTAGGATGTGATGTGGGTTTGCAACTTAATTGAACACCTTGAAGCTAGTCTTAAACTGCTGGAGAGCCTTGTTTCCAGTCCCCTGACCTAAGGCTTAAATTGGATGAAACCTTTCAGGATATTGTGCTAGTGGCTCTCTTTGGTTCAGAAGAGCCAGTGAAATGTACTGTCAGCAGACACAATACCTTTTCGCTTTCTTATTTTGTCTTCATTACTCGCCCTTCCTCATCCCACAGCCCTCTTCTGGGCTTGCCATTTGCCTCTGTGGTTCTGTTTGCTCCATTCTTTATCATTATCCCTCTGATTTGAGGACACAACTATTGATGTTGATTGCTACCTGGTCGCATACTGGAGGCAAAAGAGGCCCACACCTGTACGGCAAGCCCTCCTTCTTCTCCTCTCTCTTCTCTCTCTTTCTCTCATACGCCCATGCACACAGAGACTGTTCTTCCATTTCCAGCAACCCCAGGACGTCTATGCACGATTGTATAATTTTATACTGTAAATTGTTAAAAAACCAAAGATAGGGGAAAGGGATTTGCTCCACTTATTGTTTATAATTTTCAAATTTGCATACAATGGGTCTAAATAAATAAATTTACTAAGGATGTGATCCTGATTTAGAGGCTGGGTCTGTGCTGAATTACCATTCATCTTCACGGCCCAGATCTCCTCTCCCACTTCCCTCCATGCTTATTGTCCTCCCTCACCCTTCAGCAGTTCTCCTCTGGGTTTGTTACCTTAAGAAATAGGTCCAGAGATTCTTGTCTTCTCTACTTGATCAACTGAGTCAACCCCCATCCTCAGAAGGATGACAGATGCCGTGGCCAGGTGCTCTTCATCCAGAGGAGTAAACATAAACTTTGAACACAGAGCTTTAGAAGTTGCATTCAGCATGACCACCCTAGTTGTGTGCAGTGGTGGGGGGTGGGATGGGAGAGGCATTTAACTTCTCAGAAGCTCATTCACTTCATCTTAAAATTGAGATTAATAACACAGGATATTGTGGCACTTAGATGTGAAAATGTATTGAGGGTCCTTTGGAAACTGGGCTGTACTACACAAATGTGAATTGTTCCTCTTCTACTTCCATTGCCACGGGATTTTCATGCCACTAATTTTGGGGTTCCTTACTACTGCCTTTCAAAGTGATAACTAGCTAATGTCAGGTTGGATTGAGCTCACAGTTGAATTTAATTTTTCCACTAAATGATATTACCTTTACTGAGATGGTACTTTGTATTTTATATTCAGAAAGCATTTTCACAACTTCAGCTTGAAACAGCAGTTTCTGTTGGTCGAGAAGCATAAAAAATTTATAATTTTAGGGTAATACAAGGACAAACCATATTCTGGAAATGAGCTTTCCGGTTAGAAAAGATTTTCTTTATCCCATGGAATTCAGTATTTCTTGTCCAGGTTATTTTTTTTTTTCAGTGAGTCCTATGGTGAAACTTATTTTTTTAGGATAAGTGGATTTACAACATAATCTGAGCTCCTGCTTACAGCTATGCAAACAGCACACAGCACAGACCCTGGGCCCACGTTTACACGGAGCCTTCCTGCTCTCTGGAGGGGCTCAGGGCGACTTCTGTGAAAGCAGTGTGAGAGCTTCAGAAGTAACAGCCAGTCAATGCAGAGAATGTGAACAATGCAGAAACACATAAAGGCAAAAATTCATGGACACTGAAATATATTGGTGAACTTTCTTCAGGCATTTTTTATATGCACACATGTACATGTATACTTTTTGTTTTTCAAATTTGAGGTCACCCTGTAAACAGATTTAGTATTCTACTTACTACCTTTTTTTCCCATTTAAAACATTCTAAGGATTTTTCCATGACCTTAATTATTTTTCATAAGCTTGCCTCATGGCTCATAATATGAATAATGGATATATCATATTTGTTTAATAATTATATCATTATTGGATGTCCATTCAAATAAAATTCTATCACAAATAACACTGTCCCAGGCCTTTATTTCTATTTCCAATTCTTTATTTAAATCTTTAACTTGGACTGCAGGATCACCTGATCTCTATCTCTGGAAATTCTCATTTAGCAAACCTGGGGTGGGGTGTGGGTAACTGTATGTTTTGAAAGCTCCACCACCAGCCCTTCAGCCTTGCCAGAACGGAGAAATACTTTTCTGTTAGTTTCCACTGGAAGAGGAGTTTCTGTTTCTAGTTCTCTGAAATTTCCTCGTAATTGGACGATGCTAACTTTATTCCCTTCCACCTTTCAATTACCAATGACAATGCATTTGAGAGAAAAGGATGTCACCTCAAACTGTTTTCACTTCTCTTCTTATATAGCTACTCAGGAAGAAAGCAAGTGTCGGGTCAATCGCATGTGCTGGTAGTCACAAGCAGCAAAATCTAAATGGCGGCCCAAAGAATAAATATCTGTTGGGCATTGTCTCCTATGAACATTTAGAGCTGCATTGTTTTATATGGCAGCCACGAGCCACATTTGGCTGTTTAGCAGTTGAATGCAGCTCACCCAAACTGACATGTTTTATAAGAATAAAATGAACAATGGCTTTTAAGACTGCCAAAAAAGAAATGGAAAATATTTTATTAACTTTTCATATTGTTTGCATGTTAAAATGATCATTTTAGATATATTGGGTTCAGTAAAATATATTATTAAAAATTACCTTTTTTCTACTTTTTAAACATTAAATTTATTGGGGTAATGTTGGCTAAT
Organism: Artibeus jamaicensis; assembly: GCF_021234435.1. NCBI lineage: Eukaryota > Metazoa > Chordata > Mammalia > Chiroptera > Phyllostomidae > Artibeus > Artibeus jamaicensis. The sequence continues at coordinate 33,853,213 of NW_026522030.1, read as the reverse complement.
TAGATCACGTAAATGTCAGGTGTACAACTTCATAAAACAGCATCTGCACACCTACTGTGTGCTCACCACCCAAGTCTTTTCTCCTGTCACTGTGTACTTGCCCCCGTCACCCTCCTTGTTCTCCCATCACCTCCTTCCCCTCTGTAACCCACCATCCTGTTGTCTGTGTCTATGACTTCGTATTTTTGTTCATTTATTTACTTTGTTCGTTTGTTGCTTTTTTGTTTTATAAGTCGTGTATGAGCAACATCATACAGTTCTTATGCTTTTCCATCGGAGTTATTAATGTTTTTTACTTAGCATAATATTCTCAAGCTCCATCCATGTTGTCACAGTGGCAATAGTTCATCTTTGTCATGGCTGAGTAGTGTTCCATTGTGTATGTATATATAATATACAACATCATGTTTATACATATATATAAAACATCTTTATCCATTCACTATTCTACTTCTTTTAATACGGATACTAGAAAGATTTTAATTACCTGCAGGGCTTGCATTATATTCTATTGGACAACACCAACCTAGAAATAAAGTATGCCCACTGAGGCAAATTAAATTTATTTTCACATTACAGAAAATTTAGGCATCTAAAATTATACAATTAGAGACTTAGAGTAGATAACTTAGTTCGTTTCAATCTGATGCATAGTCACAGTGTACATAAAAATTCCTCAAAATAACTGCAACACAGAAAGTTTGTCCTAGAAAAAAATTGTAGTGTTTACCATTTGTTTGCTTTTCAACCATTTACTGTGTAGCCATTTTCACAACCCAGATATGTTTTTATTAATTTGGTAGAACTGATGAAGTTTTTTCAAGCACAGAACTCCCTGTTATTCAAAGTGCACTTAAGTAAAACTTTTTCTCTTGTTCTGCTCCTTGTCACGAAGAATAGCCAAAGGCAGTGCAGTTTGAGCCCAGGAAGAGAGAATATTGTTAAGGGAATATTAAAGTACTATTTCCAAAATGGAATCTCAGTGAAGCCAGAATGTCAGGCAAATAAGCCAGCCTGGATGCAGTAAGCCAGTCAGGGTGGTGTGGTTAAGGACAGGTGTTGGATGAAGCACAAGCCTGATGATTGGGGTCAGCAGCAAACTCTGCCAGCAGGAAGAGTGAGGCAGTGTGGGCAAGCTGTCTGGTTGATCAGGACATTCCAGGTGGCACAGCACAATGGCCACCAACAATGGGACCTCTCCAAGTTGTGATCTCTGGAAGAAAGCAATGTCTCTTGGAGGTATAAATCTCACAACCAAAGTTCGAGACTTTGCATTTGATTTTTCTTTACAGGTAACTTTCTCCATTAAAGCAATGCCTCTCCAATATAAGACCCTCAACTCCTCAGCATCACATCATGTTGGACCACAAAATTTTCCAGGTCATTGAAATTAGAAGGGGTTTTACAGAGATCATCCAGAGATACTGTGTTAGTGTTATGAAAAAAAAGTTGGGGAGGTGGGGCAGGTTTAAATATTAAAATAAATTCTATTCTTTTTTAATTTTCTTAAATGCTAATATGCATGATAAGTTTTCAAGTTGAGAATGTTGTATTGACATTTTCCACCCAACAGAGCCATTGTTCTCTGATTCATTATTTGAAAAACTTGATAGAGTTCCAACATTTATTTTCCTTAGGATCTGGCATAGGGGTATGCAATGCTTTGTCTGTAATTGCAAAGTGAGTCAATGACAGAGTCCAGGGCTCATTCTGCCAGTTCCAACAGGAGAAAGGGAAGCATGAGTCAGAACGATGCTCGGTAGGAGATTTTAGTATATTGGTAGATAATGTTGCTATGTATCTGGAGCTAGCTTTTCACTGCTTTGACTAGGACTCACTGTTGAAAAAATTTTCCTCATGACTCAGTACACAACACACACACCATGGGCACACACAAAACTGAAGTGTCAATGTAGTACTGCTTTATCATGTGTGCTACACTCATACTTTCAATTTTTTAAATGTTGATTGTATAGACAAGACATTTATGAAAATATTAATGACTGAATATGTGATTGCAGTGAGGAATTTATTTTTAGACATGATCATTTGTAGTTACATGAATAAGGAGTTCTTACATTTTCTTATTTTTAGATTAAATGATATGACTTGTGGAATTTGTTCCACAGTGACTCAGGAGAAAGCGTGATAGGTGAGGCACAGATCAGATGGGACCTGTAGAAGCTGGGTAATGTACACATATTAATTTATTATGTTATTGTGTTCTCTTTTCTACATCTGTGGCAGTCCCTTTGATAAATTCCTTTTTTAATTTTAAGAAGAAATGTGATCCACTAAGATTTTCCAGGCCACTGGTAGTAACCTACAGTTTGAGGTTAACACTCTTTTGGAAGAGGAAATCTTGCCACAGATGCCATTTTTAACTGATTCACTTGCTCGAGAAATTAATTTTACTTAAAAACTGAAGTATAATTGTAACACAGTTATACAATTAAAGAAAGAATTTTGAAACATTAAAAAATGAAAATGTCAAATGAGCTACATTTTTTGGACATAAGTTGGAATCAGTAAGGGCTTTGGCTATCAATGGAGTTATTGTTTTTTCCTATTAATCTCTATAAATTCTATGAACATGTTTTAATAAAAGAATATTATCAATAATAATGGGGAAAACTTTCCACTTCCTTGTGTTGATCAGTTCATAATAAAAATATTGTATTCAATGCTTGGACCAAATTTTTAAAGGACGCACACTAGAAGAACAATCAGTACAGGAAAAGGGCTAAAGTCTGTGCAAGAGGCAGTGAGAAACAAAGGGATGGTCAAATGGAAGAAGAAAAGATTCCAGGAGGCAATGCTAAGTAGCTTCCAAAATTTGGAGGGTCATCCTAAGGAGAGAGATAAAACTTGTTTTATAGGCTTCAAGGAGTATAACTGGAACCAAGGGGCAGAAGCAACATTGGGAGAATTTTTGGATCGCAGAATAAGGGAGAACTTTTATCAGAGCTTTCAGTATAAGAAATGGGCTGATTTCGAAGTAGTGAGAATCTTATTCATGGAAGCTATCAAGCATAAATGAGGTAGTCAGTTGGCATAGAGTTTCTGGTTGGGGGTGATTTATCTTAAATGCCTTATCTTACCATCCATAACATAATGGTTAAGAGAACAGACTCTTAAAACAGACAACCTGGGTCTGAATCCTTACCATGCACTTGCCGGTTTTCTGACTCTAAGCAAGTCATTTAGCTTCTTTCTGCTTCAGTTTCCTCATTTGTAAAGTAGACAACATGACGATGGTACTACACCTTAAGTTTGCTATGAGAAGTCAGCATTAATACATTAATAAATAAAGCACTCCAACAAATACCTAGCATGTAGTAGACACAATGTAAGTGGTTAGCTAGTTTAACGTAGGTTGGCATGCTATACAAACCAGAAGAATTTCTCCCATATCATGTTTGTAGTATCATTCATTCAAAAAATGAGCACATTTAGCACATTTCAAGAGAAAGAGCCAGTAACAAGAGCTATGCATTTGACAGAGAGTGAAGTAATAGGGAGTGATTGGGCACTCGTGGAAGATCTTTCTGAAGATCAGAATCAAAGAAGGACTCAGCCCATAGAACATTTCGGACAGGAGGTGCTGTTGGTGCAAAGGCCCTGAGGAGGATAGCACCTTGGCAAGATCAGACAGATATCCAAGGGTCAAAAGGCAGTCCCCGTATTGTTTTGGAAGCGCTGGGAGGACTACCTAGAGCAGAAGGAGTTGCAGGGGAGAAGGAGCCTTGATATGGAATTTGGCTTTTGTTCTGAGAGCAATGGGAAGGTATTGGGGGATTTTACACAGAGGGGTAGATAGCAGAAGCAAAAGCAGGAAGACAATTTTGGGTAGTCCTGGTGAGAAAAGATGATTTAAGCCATTATTTTGTCCCCTGAATCTAGAGCTACCAGATCAGACTTATGTAGTTTGCCTCTTTTTTTCTTTATATTTTGGTTTTGAAACAGATCTACATTTTATGTACTTAGATATTTAGAAATTTAGAATCAATCATAAACAAATATTGTTACTCTAGGCAAGAATGGTAACATTTTACAGATAAGAATTTTGAGAACCAGCATAGTGAAATGGCTTCTCTACAATCACATTTGATCAATAACATAACCAGAACCAGAACAATAACCAATAACAATAACATATCAGAACCAGAATTAACGTCACGTAATTTACCAGTGGCTACCCAGACCAGTTCTCATTTACCAAGAACTAGAATCACATTCTTAACAGTGAGGTGAAATTTACATAGCAAACATAATTTTATTTTATTTTCTAATTATTTTTCAATTTTTTCCAGCTTTATTGACATAAAATATTGTACAAGTTTAAGGTGTACAATATGCTGATTTTAATACGCTTCTGTACTAAAAAATGATTACTGCCATAGCATTACTAACACATCACATCACATCACATCACATAACTACTATTTCTTTTTTTGGTGAAAATACTTATGATCAACACCCTCAGCAGCTTTCAAGTACATAAGACAGTAATATATTAACTATTATCACAGCACTGAAATGTATGTAACAGACATGATTTCAAATGCAAGAAATAAACAGACACAAAGAGAATGCACAAATTCTGTTAATGTGAATTTATCAACAAATGGATTTCCAACTATGTCTTGCTCAGTCAATTTGTACAATTGACAGATGTTATATTCTCTTGCACTTTCATGCAGACACTTGTCATCAGTTTCTGTTATCATTATCAACAAATTATTTCAAAGAAAACTGGCATCTTGTGATTTTCTACTAAAATATTAAGAGGCTGAGTTATGGCCAATCATCAGTTCTTTTGACCTAAACATAAACAATATACCACAGTCTAAGTTAAAGTAAAAAGATGTATAGCACTTCAGAACTTACAGATCCTTTGGAAACCATCTAGATCAGTAGTTCTCACTGAGTGTTTCCTGACGCACAACATCAGCGTCACCTGGGAAATGGTGAGAAATGCTGGTTCCCAGGCCTCGCCCCAGACCTACTGAACCAGAAACCTTGAAGAGGTTTCGCCCCCAGCAATGTGTGATTTAGCAAGACCGGTCGGGTCAAGCAAGGTTGAGCTTGACTTATGCTTAAGCTTGAAAACCCATGATCTAGTTCAAATTTTAGTGCACCAATGAGGTAACTGAGAACCAGAGGAGTAAAGTGATTTGCTTCAGGTGACCCTGGTTTGCATCACAACCAGGAGCAGAACTGGGGCCTGGTGTGGTGCATTTGCATCTTGAACTGGACTTCCTTCCATTCTCTGCAGTTGCAACCTGAGAAGCACCAGGCTGGGCCCAATCGTCACTACTTTTTGTCTCTGCCCTCCTATCCTACATCAGGGAAAGGTATGCTTCACCGAAGCACCTGGGCTCTTTCGTTTCTTTTTGGATGATTGTAGGAGTTTGTTGTTTGGAAGCTGCATAAATAATGAGCAGGCAGAGCCAGCCCTGTTTAGCCACCTTAGAAGGGAGTGTAGAGCTGCCCGGAGTCCAGCCTCCTCCAGATGCAATTTGAATAACTTAAAAAAAAAAAAAGAATAGAGGTTCACTATCTATTTTCACAAGCATTTATCTGATCATAGCTTCAATACAAGCTTTCTGTTTGTTTGTTTGTTGAGGAATGAATTAATACAAAGGTTCTAGTCGAAGTGGAAAGATAGTTGAAATACTAGCCTGAAAATTCAGATGAGCAGTGACTATTTGGTAGCACCTGGCCATAGCAGTGTACCCCCTGCTTTCTTTGCTAGTAAGATGGTATTACGAATTCAGTCCCCGCTAAAAAAGAGATCTTGTCATCCTAGAACACTGCCTAGCATCTCCTTTCTATAGTTGTTAATATAGCCAAACACGATACAGTTACCCTAATGGTTGGGTGGTGTTTCGAGTGGGTGTGATTGCGAGTGTGTCTGTGTGCAGAAGAGGTGAGCAAAGAAGGAATTAGGGAGAAGAATGAGTGAAGAGGCAAGTCCACTTTGGAAATTGGTTATCTGAGGACATCAGTCATTAAAACCAGGCGCTTGCTAATTGCACAGCCTGGCCCCCCACTCATCCTCCCTCATGGCCCCTTCCCAATGCAGTTTATTCTCCCAAGCACTGGGGCCACAGCCTGCTGGCCTCTTATGTAAGTCTGAAATCAGATCTGGCGTGCGATTTGTTTTAGCCTGTCACAGACGCAGGGCACCGCATTGCCCTGACAAGGCTGTTCAACGTAGCATATGACTATAAATCTTCTTTTTTCATGCACCACAGTGGGGACCTTTGTCCTAACAGTGATTTAGCAGCTTTCATTAGCCTGAGAAGCAGCCAGTAATCAGGAAACATTTAAAGTGGGAGCTTGCTCATTGTGATGGAGAGGAATCCAGAAACCAGCAAAAGTAATTTAAAAATTACTTTTGACTTAAGGAAAATAAGACCTTAAAAAAAATCTAAGTCTATGGTATGTTTCCATTTTAATCTCTTATTGCTCAAACTGACCCACACATAATTTAGCAAAGACCTGAACTCACAACTGTTCAAGTCTCTTAAAAACTCTGGATTTGTCAAATCATGAAGCAGGGGAGTTTCACTTTGGGCTTTCAGAGTTATGCATGTTGGAAAAATGTAGTTTTTGGATGGTGGCTCAGTGTGTGTTATTCACATGCTGGAATGTCCACTACGCCCAAATTCACTGTAATTCCAATTAGAGTTTGGGCTCAGGAGTTGGCAGCAGCTGCAAATAAGAACTAATAATGTTTCATTCCACTACTTATGTATTCTGCAAATGCATTCTTGACATGGTACTTTGCATATGATGTCAGCGTGGGAAAATAAGAAGGTATTAGCATCTGTAAGCCCAGCAGAAATTTCTCAGAGAAGTCACCCCTCGAGCTCTACAGCTGATCCCACAATTTAGGCAGCGTTTGCATTTTTTAAAATGTATTTGGTGGCTTTTTGTATTAGTTGAGCCATAAAATATCAACGGTTCTTTATTTGCATGTATTTGCAATTTTTTATTTCATTTTCATTGAGATCAAATTTTCCATTACCAATTGATGGCTTTATTTCTATAGGCCATTGGAATTTTTATACAGATATAAAATACTTATTCCCAGAAATTTAAACCTATATGTGTGGCCATCAATATGAAAGCTTTTGTTGAAGTGATTTCTGTAAGTCCCTGAAACTATCTGTGAGAAGACTGACTCATTATCTGAATTCCGTCCATTTATATCTTATACTTATTACTGATATATACTATTGTAGAAACACAAGGGCCTCTGCTGTAGGTCCTAGGGGCCTCTGGGAGAGTGAAAGAGTGTCATATGACACTAAAAGAGGAAAATGAGCCTTTCAAAAGGAGCCCTGGCTTTTAAAATGTGGCATAAATGATCTTATCTCTACAGCAAGGAGTTTGATCCTGATTCACAAAGAGCTGGAGTTGTGCAGCCAAAGAAAAGTGGAGGCCTATCCATTTATCTGAGGATTTGGGGACCATCCACAGTGACCAGGCAGGTTGTTCAGGAAACAAAGCCCACCCTTCCCTGCATTATCTGATGGCACAGATGGTCTTATATTTCCCAGATAATTGCACCACACACTGTTTTGCTTTGCTGGGTCATAGCAATTGGCTGATCTGGCATGAGATAAATGAGAGGCGGGGGCAGGCAATCACCAGGAAAGTTATTCCCTTAAATGTATTTACCTATATGCTGCGGTGGGTGCTTTGTGTGCTGGGGCGCTGGTGGATAGGATAGGGGAGGAAGGGAATGAATAACGATCTGATAATGGAGCTGAATGGGACCATAGAATTATTTTTACACCAGCTTTCTATTGCTGCAATAACTGAAACCCAGAAATTTTGTGACTTTCTTCATAGTCAAAGGGTTTGTTAATACTGACTACTGAATAGATTCTGGGTGTCCTGACTCACAGCTTGACGATTTTTTTCTTTATTATACTACCATGTAAGTAGATACTGTTCCTTGCTACCTAATAATTATTGTCCCCTTTTCTTCTATTTACTAGAACCCATCCCCTACTGACTAGAACCCCACCGTGCCCAACTGCCCACCTCTTTCTCCCCCAGGAACAAACTCTTTCTCCTCGTGGTGCATAAGGCCCAGGCACAATTGGTCCTGTGCCCAGCCGGAGTCTAAATCAAGGTAATCCGTCCCCTGCCTTGCCTGAGATTGGTTCTGAAACCGAGCTTAAGCTAGTCATCACAGGGCATTCTCTAACATCTTTATTGGCCCAAATAAATTGACAGGAAGGCCTCTTACCCCACAGTCAAGGCAGCGGTCTTGTGTCCTTTCAAAGATGTCACTACAGAGGTGGCCCCAGTTGCTGCCCGCTGCCATCTTGACAGCACACCTTACAAGCAGAGGCAGGCAGACAGAATACTAAGGGTATTGTGCCTTGAACTTGTCTTGCCTCCGGATGTTTTAAGTGACTTAAATTTTTAACCAATTCAGCTGATGTGAGTCATAGCTTCTGTGACTTAAAGTTGAATATATCCCAATTAATAGTCACTAATGTGTTTAGATATGTGACTACCTTTGTATATGTACTTTGGCCTAAGGATAAGATTATGTTTTGAGAAAAGTCCCCACTATTATTGTTAAGATGACCTTCCGGAACTTTGGCCTTAGTTGTGGTAATGGCAGACAACTGTTTGTGACATTCCCTCACTACTCAAGTAGCCTGGAATTCTGCCCTGTTTCTGTAGTTTGGGTTTTGATTTATTAACAAGGAGAAAACACCATGTTTGATTTCTCTTGGATTGCTCATATGAGGAACACTTATTGATTTATGTTGTATTTTCCCATAAACTTTAAGTTTATAGAACTTAACATTGATAACCAATTATAATATAAAATTTCAAAATATTAAAACAAGAAGAAAATACAAAGGACCTATCATATTCCCAGCCTCCAAAGCAAACCTTTGTTGGGAGATGACCCCTTTTCTTCTACCCTCCCATCAAGAAATATATGTTTACCTTAATATTTATGTTACTTATATAAATATTTATATAAATGTTATAATAGCTATATAAACATTGTTCTTATGTAATGTGACATCTTGACTCATGTTATATTCCATTCGAACTGCAACATCCCACAAAGCCACGTTTTCTTTTGTGGCTGCTCCTCAAATGGCGGCCTTGAGCTTGTGTGCCGATGGACGGAAAGAACTGCCGATCAGGCCAGAGTAGGAGCGGGCGGCTGCCGCGTCCAGGGAGTGCCACTACTCGGCACTGAAAGTCTGCCGTGCTCGGACCGGCACCTCTGGGAGACAGGCTCATCTCCTGTGTCAGTTTTCCCTTTTTCTCTGTCTTAGCTTTCATCCCCACTTTAAGACTACATTTGAATACATACATGTAGATTTTAGAAGTCTACTGAACAGAAGAGTGACTTTTTATCATAAATAGCATTTACTCCCACTCCACACAGCCTAGTCTGGAGTGGATGGACCGGAGCCCCGGACCTCCACCGTTCTGTCTCCGCCATGGCAATACAGTGTGAGGACGGCAAGAACATGCTGCTAAGAAGAAATAGAAGGGGAACAACTAGATTCCAAAGCCCCACTTCCTTTCAGGAGCGGTTTAAGTTTGTGCTGTAACGTCATTTTACATGAGGGCTAAGACTGGTTATCGGCCAGTTATCCTCATCCTGGGACTTTACCCCTAGAAAGATGAAGACAGACAAAGACAAATACCATGTGATCTCATTTATAGGTAGAATCTAAAACAAAACAGCCAAGCTCAGACATACAGAGAACAGATTGGTGGTTGCCAGAGGTGGGGGGTGGGGAGTGAGACAAATGGGGAAAGAGGTTGAAAGGTACAACAAACTTCTAGTTAGGAAATAAATAAGTCATGGGGTGTAATGTACAGCATGGTGATTATAATTAATAATACTGTATTACGTATTCAAAAGTTGCTAAGGTAGTAACTCTTAAAAGTCTTAATCACAGGGAAAAAATTGGCCCTGGCTCATTGGATTGAGTGCTGGCCTGTAGACCAAAGCCATTTGATCACTGGTTTGATTCCCAGTCAGGGCACATGCCTGCCTGGGTAGTGGACTGAAAGGCAACTTATCAATAATTCTCTCACACATTGATGTTTCTCTAGTTCTCCTTCTCGCTCCCTTCCATTCTCTCTAAAATAAGTAAATAAATAAAATGTTTTTTTAATTGAGTGTCTAGTGATAGATATTAACTAGAATTATTTTGGTGATCATTTTGCATTATGTACAAATATTGTATAATGTTGTTCACCTGAAGCTGATAAAATGTTATATGTCAATTATACCTCAATTTAAAAAAAAGACTGGTTACTTGCCAGTTGTCCTGGGCCTTTAGCTCAAGAAAAGATCTGAGCTCTTGTCTGTTATAATAAGCCCCACCCCTGCCCCTTGGAGAGGGTTCATTAAAAGCAGAAACATGCAAATGGTCATTATTATCAACAATCATGAAAAAAATTTTAAGGAGAATGTTACTGACCCATTTAATTAAGACTTCAGTCTCTTGAAGTGTGCCGTCAACTTTAAAATATCATATTTGATTGCGGTATTTCCCAAACTCAAGGCATAGGACTTGATAACCATCATGAGCTAGTAGCGCAGAAAATATAAAATCACTACTATATTGAGAAATCCAAGGCACTGGATTTCTGAAAACCATATTTGCTTGCATATTTGTGCATTCGAACAAGTCATTTTATTTACTTTTTATACTAGAATGCCAAATAGTGGCTTTTAAAACTCTGACATAGGTAGAGTTTCGGATGTTGACTTCCCACCTCTGGTGTACAGAAATTAATGGGAGACAGAGCTGCTCCTGCCAGATAGTGAGCATGAGGCGAGGTACTGTGGAGAGTTAACGGGTGTCTGTGGCCCCTGAAACCCTTCCCAAAAATCCTCAGCCACCATCTTTCTTTGCCTGTTTTTCTGGTTTGTGAGTTACATTTTTCTTTGTAATATAGATACAGTTTCACCTTTGACTTTGCATATTATTGATAGGAAGCTGATGAAATATAAAATAAATCCAGATCTTTCAGACTGGAATTTTATATACAAAGGCAGGAATTTGGGGCTTTAAAGTTCACTCAGGCTAGACGGGATAATAATAATAATAAAATATTCCGGTTTTCTATGACATCTTCCCACCAAAGAGATGAATGCACCTTGATAATAATACTGAAACATTCATAAAATTTCCAGAAAAGTAAATGCGATGCTATAACCTTACGTTATTTGTGAGGAAACCAAGGCCTGCTTCTTTTGTAGGCATTTTTCAAGGTTGTACAGAAAGTGGCAAAGTGGGATCCTTCAGTGTTTTTAAAACAGGGACACTAAAAAAAGACTTAAGAATTCTGTGCAATTGTCATACAACCACCTTGCAAACCATTGACAAAATTTCATTTAAATGCATTGACACTGAGTAGTCATACCACACAAATCCTTTTTAAAGCACGTGTCTCAAAAAAAACTATAGCAAATGTGTTTGGAAAGTGTTCAGAGAATTGGAGCATTTGTTTTCTCTACAATGCACCCATTTCTATTTACTATTCTTCAGTGGCATGTGGAAACTTCATGATTCTCACACAATGTGTAATTTCAGAGTAAAAATCTATCTCTAGAAGCATCCTTTGGCTATTATCCTTTACAAAGTTCAAATTGCAGTTCACAACTTCAAGAGCAAGATATTTTTAATCTATTGTGTGCTTGTAGTGCAGTGTAATGAAAGCATTTGGAATCTAAGGTAGGGCCTGAGGCCCACTGTGGCACAATCCCTTAAGTCCTCCAGCTCTGTAACAGTGTGATCCTGCACAGACGTGTCAAAGGGCACGGTGGCTCCATGTATTAACAATTGCTGTGCTCTGATCGCTTGCTCCTAACTCTAAAGCAGCTTATTTAATCGAAAATATTGGGGGGGAAGTATGATGAGGGTTGTTTATGCATAGATTTAAGAAAATAACATATAGTCTCAGATGTTGCGAGCTTTAGTAAAAGCATTTGAGACTTTCCCAAAAAGAGGCTGAGGTTGTTGGGTTAAATCTTAAAGCAAATTCAGAAGACTTTGATCGGCCTTTAAAAATCCATCTAATAATATATGAATTTAACTGAAGCATCTTTCAGTATTGATAAGATGCTGTTGATTGTCACAAGTCACATATGATTTTAAAATTACTTGCTCCCCTAAAAATCAAAAGCAAGACACGTAAATAGTTCTTTCCCACAACCACATGGTCTTCAGTTTCTCTTACATGATCCTCCAGAACCATGGCAACATGGAAATGACAGTGTTTGCCATGATTCTAGCTCAAAGTACACATTATCAGGATCAGGCCTGAAACCTAGTATGAGTCCGTGGTCTTCACTTTCCATCTGTGGAGTGGATGCAAAGCTGTTATTCCTCAGTCCCTGCGTCAAATTAAACATGAGGTTGCATCATCGTTAGATCCAACTTGCCCTCCATCCTTGTGTAAGAGAGTAAGTCGTGCCCTGCCACATACTCCCAATGTACAGAACCAGGAGAAGAAATGTTAGACACAAACCACAGCAGTGGAAATTCCTGACTCTCTGGGATACTTTCATTGAGTCCTTTCTGGGAACATGAGGGATGGGCTGTTTTTACTCCAGTTACCATTTCTAGCACTATATGTTTCTCTAGCTCTTGTCTTAAATGGCAATCAAAAAGAATATCGAAAAGATATCAGGGGAAATCTTGAATAAATTGCCACATTCCCATGAAAGATACTCAAGGCAAATATCTTATTTTTGCATAAATGCTATGAGTCTAAATAATCATGCTTTGACATCTGTCTGTAAGTATCAACTAAATGAATATCAGTTTAAATTTTGAGACCTTTTATGTCTGGTATAAAATAACATTTTAGGACTTAATGTGCCATGTCTGCACATAACATTGGAAACATTAAAGACAGAATTGTAAAGGTTTTATTTCACAGAATGAATTCCTGGTAATTTTTTTCTATTTTAAAATAATTTTAGTCTCAAAGAAAGGTACAGAAATAGTACAGAGAGTTCACATACACCCTTTACCCATCTTCCTCTGATATCAACAATTTATATCACCACAGTGCTGTGATCAAAAGCAGGAAATTTACACTGGTGCAGTATTATTTAAATTGCAGACTTTATTCAAATTTCATCAGTTTGTCCTCTGATGTCCTTTTTTCTCTCCCAGGATCCAATGCAGAATTTCGCAGTTTATTTTTTGATGAACCTCTCTCCCACTCTTTCTTACCGTCAGTACTTTCAGTGACTGCTGGCTGAGTGTTATGTAGAATGCCACTCAACTCGGTTTGGCTTTGTCTGATGTTTTCTCATGAATAGATTGAAAATATGCATTTTTGGCCAGAATATTATAAAAGTGTCATTGTCCTTTTCAATGCATTGTGTCAGAGGCTGCAGCGTGATGTCAATATGTCATATTGCTTATGTGATTACCTGAATCATCTGGATAAACTGGTGTCTTCTAAATCAATAGTAATCTTGACCCTGCTATCCTTGAACCTTGAAACTGTACCCCAATTCAAATCTTCTGTATACTGTGTATTCGAATCTGCTATCCTGTTGTATACCCAATCGTGTGTTAGCTGGGGCTCCATAGCTTACTTCTAAGGATATGGTAAAACACTACTCTTGGCATCTCAGAGTTGTTAGATCCAGGGGAGCAGAGATTTAAGTCAAAGACTTCATCATCTGCTCCGGTCCCTGCAAACTTCTCAGTATGTGTGTATACATTTAATAGATTTAATATATGACATTATATGACACATTTTATGTCAATGTTATTGGAAAATTATAAATCTGCATTTGCTTGTGAATCCCATCAGAACAGAGCTTGGGCTCTGAATGTTTTGGGCGGCACCCTGATCACTCTCCTGCTGGTTTACCCTGTTGGGCATGGTGAGCTACTAGTGGTCCTTTCTTCTCCTCAGCCCTTCCCACAGCGTCACATGTGGCTCTGAAGCAATGAAAGGATCGAATAGTGGAATCATCCTCCTGGGTAGACAGCAGTTAAATTGGAGATTCAAGTCCTCATCGGTGAGAGTCCTGGCAGGAATTAGACAACACACTCAGCTAGAATTTTTGAAACTCGTAGTTTTAGTTTTTATTTTGAAAAGTTTCCCATTTACAGAAAAGTTGCATCTATAGTTCAAAATACTTCTAGGTACGCCTCATCCAGACTTCCCACTTGTTAATGCTTTATCACTATTTCTCTCTCATTCCCTCTCTCTCCTTCTTCCCCTCTTTATGTATACATATATTTTTCTGCTCCACTTCCCTTTACTTCCCTAAATATTTTAATGTGCATTTTCCAGCAATAAGGATATTATCTCGTATAACCACAGCACAATCATCACAATCAAGTGATCAGCAATGACACATTACCATTACCTAATGCACAGACATTACTTATATTTCACCTGTTTTACCGACAGTGTTCTTTATAGCAAAAAGTAATCATCTTGTCTGGAGTGCAGTCCGGGAATCACACATTGCATTTAGGTGTTGCATTTCTTCAGTTTCCTTTAATCTGAAATTTTCCTCAATCTGCTTTTTTCTCTCATGGCATTGACATTTTGAAGTATAAAGGCCAGTTATTTCGTAGACAGTCCTTCAATTTTGTTTTGTCTGATAATTCCTCGTGATTAAATTGAAGTGCATTTTTTACAGCGATGTGTCTTGAAGAGACTCATAATGAAGGGACAATGTACACAGGGATGGGAAGGATGGAGGAAACCAACAAGGGATGCAGAGGCACTTAGAACTAGGAAAAGAGGAGGTGGTTACACTTCTGGGGAAGACTGTTACAAGCTAGAGCTGGAACCTTGTAGCAATGGGGGGTGGGGAACTTGAGAAAAGCCATAGTCTTAGAGGAAGGCAGACACTGAGAGAGTTGTACCGAAGCACTGTGGGAGTGAAAGTGAGTGCCTCCCAATGGCTGAATTCCACAAGAATCTGAAAAGCAAGGGAGATGGGTGATGTAGTTCACACACACCAGCCCCCTGAGGCCCCCAAAAGGCTGAATAGAAACAGAGAATGGATTTGGTAGGTAACTAGAGACTATCCACTGCAGAATTTTTTTTATTTTCATCCAGGGACATTTTTTCATTTCTTTTAGTGAGAGGGGAAAGGAGAGAGGGAAACATCAATGTGAGAGAGAAACATTGATCGGACCCTTCCAGTACGTGCCCTGACCCAGGATCATATGCACCTGGCCTGGGGATCTAACCTGCAACCTAGGTATGTGCCCTGACTTGAAATTGAACCTGCAACATTTAGGTTACAGAAAGACACTCCAACCAACCGAGCCATACCAGCCAGGGTGCCACCTCAAGATTTAAGATACATATTACTCATTTCTTCTCTTATAAGCAGTTATACTTCTCTTATACTCAATTTCTTCTCTTGATGAAATTTAAGCATATTCCATCAAGCTGTAATACATAATGCCTTAGAATAAACTATGAAGGATTCTAAACTATGAATCAGAAAACTTGGACTCAGTTACTAACATCACCTACTTCTGGCTATGCTACACCTTAAGCCACATGCTTATCTCCTCTGGTCTCTGTAAAATCAGCATCTTAACATCTGTCCCTGTCTTTCATGGTGTCATTCCAAAGAATATTATCTAGATATGAAGTTAGTGACAATTTGTTAGCTTAGAGCAAAAGTAAATGAAGCATAATAATGTTTGTTTGTGCCTCATGTTCAAAGTGAGTGTGCCTTGCTTCTCTATTATACTTGTTTTCCAAGAAAACCATTTTCTCTTATAGTGTGCCTTTCTTGCATCTACCATATTACTACTTCCCTGTGAATGGCATAAATCGTAAAAAGCTATCATTTGGAAGCCCACCATTTTCTCTTGTGTGGGGATATTGCTGAAAAGAATTGAACTCGGTTTGACTGCTCTACCTCTTGTTTTCTGTTTTTATTGCCGTTTTGCATTTCTATCGTCATTCATTTGTATAGTTGACTATCATTCTTTCAACAGTCATAGACATGCAATTGGTGGAAGGTAGATAGAATAAATGTAAACATGGTTTTAATGGACAGATCATTTTAAAAAACAGCACCCACTAGGATTTAAAAGGAGGATTTAGAAATAAACATTTTTAATGAAAGAAAGTAATAAAATTAAAAATTGGATGGGACAATGCATTGACAGACTGAGACTTAAAGGACCTCCATCTTGGTTCTAGTGCCTTTTTTTTTTTGAAGTGTGTAAAGATACCGCATTAAGCTTGGATTTGTGGCATAGAGCAAGTGTAGCCTTTTGATTGACTGCAAATATTTAGAGCATCTTTCTACTTAACATCTTCTCAGTGTGAGTTGAATAAATATTAGTTCACTGACATTTTCAAGCAGTGGTGACTCTCAAAAGAATATATCTTGAATACAGTGGGCACTTGTCAGATACATCAAAAGAAAATAAGGCATCTCTTTAAGTTTGCCTATTGTATTGTTGAACATCTCTCAGTGGTGGTTGCTATTTGTTACTTGAATCTGGTGTTCAGGACCTAATAACATAAATACCAGACATCAGTATAACTCTCAGCTAGAAGCACCCACCCTTTGTGAAGACACCACAATATATGCACTCAGAAGAGAGCTTCCAATGGAAAATCCATTAATTCACCAATTTGTACAGATAAAATTACTGTTTGAGAAGTTCTGGGGAGAATGAACAGATTGCTCTTAACTGTTTCTTCTTTGGTTTAACATTTAGCAACCTTGGGTAGGAAAAGTATGAGTTTTTGAGACATACCCACATCAAACTCATAAAGTTAATTAAAATTACATAATTGAATTTGGACACTGTTCTATTGCTCACCTTTTGCTTTATTTTTATTTTTTTAATATTTTATTCATTGCCCTGGCTGGTGTGGCTCAGTGGATTGAGCGTCAGCCTGTAAACCAAAGGGTCACCGGTTCGATCAGGGCACACACCTGGGTCGAGGGATGGGTCCCCGGTAGGGGTATGTAAGAGGAAAACACACATTTTCATGTTTCCCTCCCTCTTTTTCTCCCTCCCTTCCCCTCTGTCTATAAATAAATAAATCTATCTTTTAAAAAAGATTTTCAGTTTTTAAAGATTTTATTTATTTATTTATTTATTTTTAGAGAGAGGGGAAAGGAGAGAGAAGCATCCATGTGTGAAAGAAATCATCGGTTGTTTCACACAAGCCCCCAACCAGGAACCTGGCCCACAACCCAGGTAGTGCCTTGACAGAGAATTGAACTGGCAACCTTTCCATTTGCAGGGTGATACTCAACCCACGGAGCCATACCAGTCAGGGTGCTCAGCTTTTGCTTTAGATGGCTAACATCAGCAACAGACCTTATCATAAACGATCTGTACCTTAGAGATAAATGTAATTTTATTTTAAAGACTTTGTGGGCACTCACCTGACCTCTCAACAGTAAGATTTAGAGAATGTGCAGTCAAAATGATGATAATTTATCTTTACATTTCTTCAGAAAGTGGAATGCAAAAACTTGTCAATGTCTTTAAAATATGCCTTTCCTTTAAAAGCATCTTCTTCTTCCTACAATTTTATTTAAATTTTTTTGGCTTGTGTGTTGGCAAAATGAGTCTCCTTCATGCCATATGTGATTGACAAATGGATATCAGTCAGTGACATCTAATTTTATCATTTATACTTAGACATAAGTCATAGTCCCCTTTATGACATTCTCTAGCATGAATATCACAATTGCCTAATTCAAATGAAACTGCCCTGATTAGTGACAAGTGCTATTTAAATAAGATGTTCTGATTACCTAATCCTAAAATTCCCCATCAAAAAGGTTCTGTAAAAACAATTCATGCATGGCAATCTTGCTCTCAAGCACTGACAGAGCGGTGGTAAAAAAGACCATAGTCACCTATTTGTTACCTACTGAGAGGTACAGCAGTGCCTGACCCAGGGATAAATCTATCGCCTTTCTCATCTGTCCTTTTCCCACCCCTATCACTTCAAATGACAAGAGGAGGAATAAGATGATTAAACTCAAGATCAGAGAAATGCATTAGCCGAAATATTCACTTCATTAATGCCTTCCATCAAAAGTTTTTATAACTCTTTGACTTTTCCTGGCTTAATGAAATCTAAACTTATTAAGTTAAAATCTCAAGACAATCCTGTTTCATATAGTTGTTGGGAAGTTATGAGATAATGCATACATACTTCTTGTCTTCTTTTAAGAACATATAATTTATGTTATTTTCTATTATTATAGTGTTAGTTTTATGAACTTTTCTATGCTATTATCAACAGTTTTATATTTCTATGGTAATTCCTTATAACTTCCTCCCCAAAACTCATCTTTTATAAGTCTTCGAGGCCCCTGATGACCCCTTCCTAAGTTAACTGGAGGAAGATGTAAGGCCGATAGACCCAATTAAATTGGAGAAGTCATTCGTATCTCAGCAAATCAGCCATATCGATATTGTCACTTGATATCAATTATCTTTCTGTGTGGGAACCTAATATTCCCCAGAAGCTTCTGCCTAAAGGAGTATGGTCTGCATTATTTTGGGTTTCCAGAATGCTGTTGCTCACCTGCCTCTGATTTGGGACAGGATGCCCTTTCTCTGGCAGGACCCTCTTGTCCTGAAAAAAGCAGGGTAGGTTCCAAAGGAAGTGAGGCAAAGATTAGTCTGAGACAAAATTAAATTGGACCTTCACATTTTTTCTTGGTAATTAAGCCCACATAACCAAAATAGAAAAAAGGAGAACTCAGAGCAGGTAATGGCAAGGAGTGAAAAGCAGACTTCCTCAGTGTCATAGCTCTCATAGCTCTCGGGAACAGGAACCTGATGAGGGTGGGGAAAGTGATGATGAGGATCTCCACAGAAACCATAGTGTTGATGGGCACCATCTCTCCCAAAGCAATGACACATGCTGGATTCAATTCAGCACCATAAGATCCCTTCATTCTGAAACGTTGCTGTTAGTTTTAAGGGGGGGGAGCATTTCTTCTCATGAAATATAAAGACTGAGCCGTCCTATTTTCAATACTTTGAAGCAGCATATCCCTCTCCTTGAGTGAGTGGATGGATGCTTTTATTCAAATGTATTGCAAATATCTGTGCTTCCTTTGGAACAGTGTCATGAAAGGAAACACATTTTGACCAATTACAGAGCAAACATCAGGAACTGTCAGATGACTTGTCATAGAGCTTTTAAGCTTAACATCCTTGTATTTTTACAGTCCAGGGTTTCCACAACTTTGAAGGCATTCCATGTGTTCATTAACCATAAATGTGTAATGTAAACGTACAAATTGTCTTGTTTAATAATTTGTTACATCATTTCCATTAAATAGTTTCCATTTCTTCCTGCTCTCAATACTCCAGATAGAGTCTAGATATACCAAACTCTTATACCACCTTTCACATGTTAAGTGTGCAGTTTTGCTGAACAAAAAATAAGATAAAATTCAGCACTGGACAGCACTTCCCGAAGCTGCTTGATTCAAGTGGAAAGTATTGTTTCCATATAGCCTGCAGCATATATTTATGCAAATGTTCCAAAAATAGAAGCCCAGCAATATTATTGTGAGGTACTTTTAAGGTCATTACATTGAGCATAGAGACCGGTCACCTAATAATGATGAAAATTAGCAAAACAGGTATGACTATGAGAGTAGCAATAACTTCCACCCCCCCCCCCAAAAAAACCCAGAAACTTATTTTTTTTAAATGTTAGGAAAATTTGAATTAATATTTCAACCTAGAGTGAATGAACATTTAAAATATAATCTAAATCATATTTCTAAATATAAATATATATATTAAAATAATCTGCAGTTTCCTCAGAATATTTATAGTGTCATTGTTCTATATTCATAAAAATTTTTCATCTTCCACCAGATATTGAAAATCACGAACCTCAAAAAAGTCCTCATTACAAGAAATACTCCCCTAAAAACACGTAACAGGTACACCCCCAGCTCGACATCACAGTGAATGTACCAATACTAAAGTCTTTTTTATTGAAGAGGTTGTTCCTAGAACAGATATAAACTGTTGCGATGTCATTGTATGAACAAAAAATATATCAGTCTTTTTCAGTCACAGCACGCAAGTGGAAAAAACATTTAATGGGCCACAGTAAAATGAAATTATTGTTATCGTCCAATTTTTCTTGTTTTTATTAAGGAATGTAATGTCCTACACACCATTATTTCAAGCTTTAGCTTATAAAGCCTGTTCATATTTTTCTTAGTTTTTATAAATATGTAAGATTTATTTTTTGTTGTTAAAAGGACTGTGTTCGAAGGCATTAAGAATGTATCTATGTTAAAGTGTATGCCATAGCCATAGTCAAAGTTTAGTAGAAATGTTAATGCTATTTTTGAGCTAAAGTTCATTCTAATGACAGTTTTAAAAGTGAGACCAACTCAAGACTGTTTATTACATACAAACAATGGTAGTTTCTTTGTAAGTAAGTAACACCGTACTGTATGGTGCTTCAGGGGTAAGATTATTTCATGAATTTGACGCGTCGCCATGAGGTAGCACGTAAGCCAGTCAGAGATACCTCCCCTGGAAGGCAGAATGTTGCTGCTATTGTTGGCCCCTGGCCCTCCTGGAAATAACCTGGGGACTTAACAATGGTCTGCAAAATCAAGAAGTTTTGATATTTTTAATAAATCATTCAAACACCACAGGGAATATGTAAAGAGAAAACTATATACTATATTTTTCATGAGTATAACTCTTTGACAACTGCAATACAAATGCAAATGTCTTTCTTTGGCTGTACATGCAGATAAATAAAGCCAAACATCCACCATATTCAATCAAAAATTCAGCTCTCGGTTTTCTCTGCCAAATATTTGGAAACTTAAAATTTTTATTGTATTTTTTCCATACCTCGTCACAGTGTTTATTCAAGATCATCTTTTCTGTTCTTCCTCCCCTCCCATACACTTTACAGATAATGCATACCAATAATGTGAAACTTCAGTTGATATATTTTAGGGCTAATAAATCTACATCAATCTTATAACACTGAAATTCTTTCTTCTCTGAAACCTGCTTGGGAATTATGGAGGATTATCAACAAAATAAATATACTTGCTTAGAAGTCAAAGTAATTTTAATAAAGGGAATTTCTACTTAAGATGTTGTCAGATAGCTTTGTTTTACACTCTCTCACTTTAGAATGTATCGCTAAATGCTATTATTTGGTAAGTAATAGAATTCTATATATAGGCATATACATGCTGAATGTATAAATAAATATGTATTTGTTATCTTTAATGTATTTGAATTTGGCTGATGTACCTATCAAATGCCTCCAGAATATCTGCATAATTAAGCATACTATACTGATAAGCTATTTTAAGGAAATATGGTGGTCTTATCATCATAATATGTTTTTTTTACCCTTGTACATTCAGAGTACACCTGTGAAAGTAATTAAAAGTAGAAAAAGTTGGATTTGAGTCATGAAGAAAGATGAGATATTATTTTAACTAATCTTGTGTTACGTCAAAAAGGGTAATTATGTAATAAGTATTAAACGTGACCAGCACCATTTTAAGGGACGAGATTATGCTGCCCTTTCTAACTCTCACATAGGAAAAAAACTTCTGGAAGGTGACATTGTCTGGGGCTCTGACTATACTACAGCCACGTGTGTGTGCGTGTTCTAAACGTTCTATTTCTGCAAGTCATCAGGCGGCTTCATAAGTAGTGCTCAATGTGTATTCTTTGTTGAATTCTTACTCTCCCTCCAAATTATATTACCATAGCACAGGTGAAGGTAAATAAGCTAATCGATCACTTGAAGTATATTTAAACTTTTTTAGCATTAATATTTTAATAAACTTAAAATGTGTCAATTCTGGGAACCATACTATAGTTGTAAACTAATAATAAATAATAATATAGCAATAAATTAACATTAAATTTTTAGCTTGATGGATAGAAAGAAAATTGATGAACAAAATAGAAAATAATTTAACCTATGGCAAGTACATGCATTAAGGTCCTTCCCCAAGTCTCTAAGTCAGTACTGTAGTTATGGGTGACATCGTGTGGTTGATGTTGGTATCGACAACAAAGAGAGAGTTTCCTAAAAACAATTCAATTACTCTCTTAGCAAATTTCAGTTATACAGTGCAATTGTCACTCATTTATACATGAGATCCTCAGATCTCATCTAATAAATGAATGCTTATAACTTTTTACCAGCCTCTCCTTCTTCCCCCGGCAATCCCCCCACCCAGCCCCCAACAGCCACTTTTCTACTATTTCTGTGATTTAACTTAAATATTCTACCACCAAAAAAAAAAGATAAATATGTGAGGTAATGGATGTATTAACTCATTGAGGGGAACCTCTCTACATTGTATACATATATCAAATCATCACATTGAACACTTTAAGTATCTGACCATTTTATTTGTCAGTTACACTTCAGTAAAGCTGGGAAAATACTGTCTAGCAAAATAAAAGATCTTCAATATATACTGTCTAAATTACATTTGAAACAAAATACTTTACCTATGTCATGACTAATAATTTGCCCCTCAAATTACAGACTTGTTTTAGAGTGATGCGCAGACACTTGTGAGAACTGATGAGTAATAGTAGGACATGTAGAAAACAGAGGGGAGAGATTTTTCACTACAGCACTTTGTACTGTTCCTTAAAAATAAACTAACATTTTTAATTACTTGAGCTGTGTAGCAGATTTCCTTAAAAGAGGGTAGAATTCTCTATTCACTATTTTGTGTTTTTATGTGAAAAAGTTACACTAATAAAAATGTTTTTTTAATTAATTTTACCCTGTTTTTCTTTTGCTTAAATTACCTATGATATTTTAATTAAATATTACCATGTCTGGAAAATACCTAAGAACATCCAAAACTTAGAAGTTTTTTTGCCATAATTTCCTTTTCCATTCATAATTGACAGAAAGTAATTTTTTTAAATTTGTACTTAAACATTTCTTAAATGAGAGTTCTGGTGTCTGAAATAACTGCCCCCTGCCCACTGTCGTGCCGCTGCGCGTTTGAGGCAATGGGAAGGCGCTGACGTTGACGTAGCCCAGCTCTCCCGGAGCAGAGGCAAGGCAGAAGCGCAGCGGTCAGGAGGCCTTACTGAGCCCTCCTCCCGCCGCAGAGCCAAGAGGTGATGATTCCTTCAAGTTGACATTGCTGGGGTGTTCCCGTCTCTGCACCTCTTCCTCCCACCTGTGGCTCTTACCTGATTCCCACCTTACATTCTGTTGCATAATGCAGAGCCCTCTAGGGAACCTTCTGTCCCTACCTGGGGAAGGGACTTCTAAATTCTACCATATCTCCATCTGAGATATCAATTTGCGACTTTTGCTAGGCTTTAGTGAATGCCCGTTCCCTAGAGGAACTCCTGTTGTGCCGCACAATACTAAATGAAAAGCTTTCTTTTTCTCCTTCTCTCTTCCAAATTCAAGCCTCTAAGTTCAACGGGATGGGGAAGCACAGATTACATTTATTTATTTAGGCGATTGTCACTGGTTGTAAAGGAAAATGGAAGTGATGGGCACTGGTATTAACGAAAATGGCATTGTTAGTTACGTCTCCAGACCAAAGTCACAGAAACGAAATCTTTGGTTGGCTATGAAAGTTTCCCAAAAGACAGCACGGGAATGAAAAGTCTGTTTCCGGAGCTTGCTGGACTGAGGAAATCTGGGATGTGCTTGGTACTGCACTGCAGGCTATTTTTGGAGAGAGCCAAGACCCGCAGTTGCTTCTCATCAAGAAAGATGCCCCAGACTGATAGCCGGTTATTGAACTGGTGGCATTGGCAATTGATGAGGCGATGGTATCACCCTGTAAGTGCAGGTCACAGGAGGAAAAAAGGGTGATCTGGAGGGCAATGAGATACAAAACCAGCGGAATCACACTGCCATTGCCCAGAGCTAAATTAAAACTGGTAAGGAAAAACCCCTTGGAATGTTTTTCCTCCTTCACTTGGGGCCAGCCCTGGGACTAGCTAGCTAAACTCAGCTGAAACCTCCTTTCTCTTCACGAGGTTTCAGGTAATTACTTCATATGTTTCCTCCTCTGGGTGTAACACAACAAGGTGAAGTTCAAACAAGTCCCGGTGCCACATTCTAAAACATACTTCCTCTTTTCCCCTCCTGTAGCCAGCACAACAGAAGAGAAGGTCTAGAATGTGGGGAAACTGCTTATCGAAGGACTGTTCAAACATCAGCAAATCGTAGCTGAATTTGGAAGGGTAATTTTAACCCTTCAGAATCCTTTGATCGCAGATAACCGGCATCTCACCTCTTTTATATTAAAGTGGGTGGTTCAGCCAGGAGCCTCACTTTCCCGACGTATAAAATATTTAACACGAGGTAAAAGTAACACAAGTTTCTTGTTCAGTTCTACTACTAAAAAGATTGGAAAGTTTTTTAATGTGCTCTTTCCCCATCTTCACTATCAGTTTAAGTGAACAGAGAGTAAGTACGTGGTGCCATTTTGGACATTTAATTAACTGGTACATCTTGCAAAGAATTCAAGTGTGATCTGTAACTGTTTGGAAGGGGCTAAAACATCAGACCCTGACGGGGGGCCAATCAGCCACTTGTGAGTGTCATTTGTCCAAGTGGATTTCTGCGTTCGGTCTTGGTTCTACTCTAAATAATGACTTCAGCACTTGAGTTCATTCCATGGAAGGCCAAGAAAGCATTGTGTTCTCTGAGCTCAATGTGACAACCTTCCACCAAAGGCTGAGCATTTGTTGTGAGAAAAACTGGGCTTAATGATGGCAGCAAACGGGGCTGGGATTTTATTGGCGTGCTCTGTGTGACTGTGGTGGTGTTGACATTAAATCAAATTCAATTAGCATGGGCCTGCTAATGACTTACACTGCTTCAAAAAGGAGCAAGGACAAAGCACTCGGCAAAAAATTCCTCCTGGTTACACAGTCTGGTTTCCAACTCCTTTTGCTTGTTTTTCAATGCACTAACTGACAACCAGCTTGTCCCCGTTGATGAATGCTAGAGAACTCCACTAATGAAACACTTATTATCTGCATGTGACGAGCGGGGAAGGGTAGGAAGGGAAGGGGGACTTCTGTCCTTAGGTGCTCTCAAAGCAATTTCGAAAACCACTGTGCAGCGCATCGAAAGAAACAGCCACTTCGTCCCTAGAGGATAACTTGGCTGGACAGGGTATCAAAGCTGCGAGGGGAAATAAGGTCTGCGGTCAGGGTTGGGTTTCAGTAAAGTTAGAGGCACCCTCTCGGAATGCGTGGGAGGCCAGGCCATTATCTCAACAGCATTTTAAAGGAACAGAGGAGCCATTATGATACCTGCACCACCCCAGCAAGACGAAGATGATGTCCATTCTAGATAGCCACAGCTTTGATTGACTGCCTCCTCATTGTCTCTTCCCCCATCGTCTGGCATTCTCATTAGCATACCCACCCCCTCCTCCGAACGGGCGAGGACAGCTTGGAGTCACCTACTCCTCCCGCTGTGCTGTCAGCGAACAGTTCCAGCACTGAGTCACTTTCAGAAGTGCTCTGTAAACACAATATTGAGTAAGCAAAATATGATCTTAAATTAGAGAAAGAGTTTATGAAAGAAAAAGCCAGTACCCCTCCATGTTGTTACGCCATTTTAATACTTCGAGCTGATTGCTTGAATGTTTGTCCTCAGATTATCTTCTCCCTTTCACCTCATAGATATTTTCCCTTAATGTCTTCTCTCTATTCTGGGAACAGTATACTTAACTATACTGTTAATAACAGTTGCGCAAAGGAGTAGCATTAAAGAGCTCCAAGAAGGAAATAAAATAAAGCATGGCACCTGGTGAGAACATGCATATTTGTTTAATTCTTTAGGCATACGACGTCACAGTGGAGTGCCTCCAGACTACTGTGCAAGAACAAAGTCGGAATTGAACAAAATGTTCAGCCTTCCTGAAACTTTTGTATCTGGTAGAGAAGTCTATATTGTGAAAGTGGAACTTGAAAATGCCAATAAAAATCCATAGAGTTGAGAATTCAAGCCTACTGTGAGGTGATTTGGACATTAGTGAGAAAGGGAGAAATCTTTCAACTCTAGTGACTTGCGAGACTATAAACAAAGAGAAAAGAATAGGGAGCGATGGCCCAGAAAGAAGCATTCCTCTTAAGGAGAGTGCCCCTCTTGTCACCTGTCAGTCACGCTGCTCGGGACTAAATTTATTGGGGACTGAAGCCTGGAAAAAAAGCCTCTCTAAAAAAATGAATAAGTAAAATCTTTTTTAAAAAAATGTTTGAGTCTGGATGCCTCAAATACATGGACTGGTGCAGAAAGGGCAGAGCTTGCCTCTGTCTTAATAACAACTACAAGATTACTTTCTTATGCCTCTATGATAGAAGAATAACCTTAGTTACACTTTAAAATTACTCTGTAA
Organism: Artibeus jamaicensis; assembly: GCF_021234435.1. Taxonomy (NCBI): domain Eukaryota; kingdom Metazoa; phylum Chordata; class Mammalia; order Chiroptera; family Phyllostomidae; genus Artibeus; species Artibeus jamaicensis. The sequence continues at coordinate 33,826,773 of NW_026522030.1, read as the reverse complement.
AATGGGTATTATTTTCCTCTCATTTTACAATCAAGGAAACTGAGGCTCAGCCTCAAGGGCAGCTCTAGAATCTCTCAGTGGCAATGTCCACTTGTAAGAGGCAATGAAGAATAAAGGGAAAGCTGGAGAACTGGTTATGGCTGCATTTGCTTAGCAGTCACACTCTTCTCACTTAAATCGTTTGTTCGTAGGGCTTAGCCCTGCTATTCTCTAAACCAGAGAAGGTGAGAAAGTGTTCTGAAGTCCACAGAGTAATGGTAGACCCAGGATGAGTTGAATCCACCTGCCCGACATCAAAGCCTGTGCTCTTATAGACTGCTGGCAAAAATGTTCCATTGGTGGTAACTTTATTCACCGTTACAGACTTCTAAAACCATTGTGCATCCCCGGATACTCACCCAGGAAATGACTACTCCAGCTCACGAGGCAAGGGACATTAAAAAAAATTTAAGTCACACAATATTCTGTCCACAAGTTAGGAATTTGCCTACTGAAAATTTTCACAACGAGTCAGGAAGTCAAGGAGTAAAGAGCAGTCTCCCTAGAGAAGGGAGCAGGGATATTAGATTCCACAGAGTAGAAAGGACGAATTGGACACAGAATTTTGCAAAGATCAAATGAGATAATGTATATGAAAGCACTCTGTAAATGAAAAGGCACTGAACTGTAAGCTGCGTTATTAATATTATCACACAGGATTTCTCTGCCTCCGTTCTTAATGAAATAATGGCCTTCTTCAAGGTCCCTAGAAGCAAAGCCAAAGGAATGTGTTTCCAGAGAAACGAAATGTAAAGATAATTGTGGATGTTCGATAAATATTAAACAGCCTCGCTATTTGTGGGAAGCTTCAAGTGCATGATTAAGTTGCAGGTGATGGTAAAGGAAACCAGCGTGATCTTTAATTATAAAATACTTGTTAGGTTTGATTCCAGTAAAATGCAATTACCTTGAGACTTCCGGTTATATCTCACAAGAGGTTATGTTCTCAAGATGAAAGCTTTTGTGGATGAATGTTAGACTCCATTGTTTGGGACCATCTACACCAGCCCTGGCTCCTGTCGGCAGCCGCTAATCACCGTTAACTTGGCGAGCCTTACAGGAATTCCCAGCTGTATGCCAGCCACTCCGTGGCCTGCCTTGAAGTATGGGAACATCACAGATCTGGGGATAAGGGCAACAGTGACAGACCGGAGCATTAGTTAGGCTTAGGGAGAAAGGGACTTAAAGGGAATTCAAGATTTCATAGTGGACAAAAGAAAGCTCAGTAGGAGGGATGGAATGGAATTGTCCTTGTACGTGTCACCATGGTTATAATGCAAACATACTTTTTTAAAGACTAGCAAGGAAACCTCTGGATTTCTTTTAGGAAAATGATACATTGGTCTGTAAAGCTTCATTTTAAATGGAAACTTTTAATCAGAGTTTATTTTTTTAACTTGCCCATGGAAGCAATTGATTGGCTAAGAAAATGCTATTTTGAAAGCCCTTTTTAGTTTCCTATTGGTAGGGTTTCAGAAGCTTTTTATTAAGGGTCTTCTTGCATAGTAATAATAGCTAACATTTAACTGGTGCTTGCTACCTGCCATGCTTCATATATGCTAACTTAATACTCATAATGAGTCCATGGGGAAACCGAGGCACACCAGTGCTAATTAATTCATCTCGAGGCACACCATCCGTGACAGGAGTCAGCTGCAGTGTCCTGGTGGTCTGGATGCCAATCCCTGCTCCCAGCACCTGCACCGTACTGCCTCACAGGCTAGCACCACAGAGGTTTCAGGTGTGTACAGGTTATGATGAAGGCTACATGTCTGTGTGTCTATATGGTCTAAGTATTTTGGAAATGGAAACTATTTGATTTTTCTGTTTTCTTTCTCTCTATGTTCTTCAGTTGCTTTCCTGTACAATTGGTCCTTTCACATGGGTTTTGTATCTTCAGCAATGTCAAAATGGTTCGGTAGAAGAGTTCTATCTTCCCTTTAAGAATGACCTTGGTGTCTCTCCCTTTCCCTTCCCCTTCGAAATTATTACTGCCTTTGATTAGAATAGGGAACTTAAATGCAAGGTGACTATCAGTCTATTTCCAGAAATCTACCTGGTTTCATTTGCCTCATCCTACTTTTGCTCTAGGGAGCAAGAACAGGCATCGGAGGACCTGAACCTTCACATGAAACATGCTAGTCACTTGGTAATTTCTCTGTTTCTATTCGAGAAACTGGGTGCTGTGGACAGTGAGGCGAGTGGCAGGTCACCTTCAAAAACAAGAGCAAACACTTCCTCAGAGGCAAAATTGGGTGCAGAGAGAAATTGAGAAGACTCAGAGGCCAGATGTAAACCAGAGTTTAAACCCCAGCTCTTCCAGTGTCTAACCCTGCAAAATGGTGCGTAACACTGTATGTTTGCTGCCAGAACTGAATTATAACCTGCATAACGTGCTGACACATAGTAGCTAATTAACTAGTCATAGTGCTAGGCAATCATTGTTTCTTTTCAGTTTTGTCCCTGGACTAAAAGAAACCTCGTGGCCCTCCCTGAAGTTGGTGCCACAACTCCCCAGGCTCCAACTCAAAGAATCTTGGAAATCCCCCAATATTGCCTGGTCTGGCCAAAAAAGTATTAATCCCTATCCACCCTCCCATTATACAGATTAGGAAACTAAGGTTCTGAGAAGGTAATTGACTTGCTCGAGTCCATATATCTAGCAAATGATGAAGATAAATTTGAAACTAAACACTGCCTCCTTCTGAGGCATTTTTCGTTATGCTTGCCACTTTTTTTTCTGTACCGAAAGGCTTAGGCCAGTAGGGGTCAGCCAAGAGCAATTCTAGCTGTAAATTTTTACCCTTGTCTACACTGATCACCAAGATCATAAGATAAAAAATAAGGTTTCTAAGAAGAGCACACCCTGGCTCAGGGGACTGAGCATGGGCCTGTGAGCCAAAGGGTTGCTGGTTCAATTCCCAGTCAGGGCACATGCCTGGGTTTCAGGCCAGGTTCCCAGTAAGGGACACTTGAGAGGCAACCACACAATGATGTTTCTCTTCCCTCTCTCCCTCCCTTCCCCTCTCTAAAAATAAGTAAATAGAAGGGCAGATATTAGGCCATCAAATGCTCACGTAAGAAAGAGAACAGTAACAGTTTACAGAGAACACAATTAAGATCCAAACTAAACATATTCTTTGGTAAAGGTCCTTTTGCCTCATTATTTGGCTCAGTGAAGCTCAGGGCATGACAGACTCTGAGAAGACAGTTATGACAATCAGACAATATGGGTGTCTCGCAAATGGATTTATAAAATGGACTGTGCCATAAAATGCAATAAACAATGTTATTTTGAATATTAAAAGTTTGCTTAAAGTAGTACATTCTAATTAAATGATACGAACCCTTTGTCTTTTCTACTACTTGTCTTCACGATATCCCTGTGAAGTCTGTTATGGTTAAAAATCACCCTTGGGGTTCTGTCTTTCCTCTGAAGGCTGCCTAACTTATTCGCACGAGTTCTGATTGGCGGTCAGGTCCTCCGCCAGGTGACGTTGTGTTTCTGCATGTCCTTCCCCCTTTCCTTCCATGAGTCCTGCCCCACCTCAGCTCAGCAGTCAGTGAGTGTCTGCATGTGGCGAGATAGCACTCGCCAACCATACACACATGATTTATATGTATGACTAGGTGAGTACCTCTTTGAAACACAATATACACTGTGTTCATTGTGTATGCCTATCTTTCTGTATCATTATATATGCATATCATATGTAATTAACATTTTAACTGATCATTAACTTATATTTTTGTGATTTTCTACTGCTATCCCACTATTTTCTCACCTAGTTTAATAAACAATAATTCAGCATGTAATATTTTAGTTTTATAAGAAATTCAAGTTTTGACTTTCCAGCAAGTCAAATGTATGGACATGGAACTTAAAACTACATGGATGTTAAATTCTGGGCAATAACAAATGTTTATTTTTTATTCTGGGCAATAACAAGTGTTTATTTGTTAATGTTTATTTATACATCAACAATGATTTACACATTGCAGACTGTACCTTCATTTTTCTTCTTTCTAAGTTTCTTTTTTTGTCTTGTTTAAGTTTCTGGCACCATCCTTTAGCATTGTAAAAGGGCTGAATTCCCAAAGTCTCTCCTCGCCGAATCACAGCAGGGCTAGCTGAACTCCAAGGGGCAGGCTGTTCCTCTCCTATTAAAAGCTACTGAAAGTTGGATTGACACGCAAGAGAAAAATATTGTTGGTAAATAAGTGGGAGATAGAAAAGTTTTATTTCCCTAAGAAAGTAAATTGCAATCCTGAACTTGAGAGATTCTTCTCCTATCATGTCTAGTTCACTGCAGTGGGAGTATTGTATAAAAAAACCACCTGTAAGAATTTGAAAATACTAGGTTTTTATTTCAATTTGTGCCCATCACCCCTGGCTTCCCCCATCAGTGGACAGTTTGTGTTCCGTTAAGGGGACTTATTCGCCCAGAGAACATTGGAAGGCATTTCTCAATAACTTTAGATGGCTTTTGGAACAGGCCTATCAAATGTAGTAACCTCAATAAGAGTGTGACTGGAGACAAGAGGAAATCATCAGAGAGTGGAAGATAAAATCCCCTGTGACATAAAGCAGCCCCCAGATATATATGAAATGCACTTAAATATTTTTCTATGCTAGTTTACTAAGCCAATATTACATTTTGCCAAATCTGCATGAATATCAAGAATTGTGAAATTATTCTGGTGGCCTTGCCCATTATTCACCTGTTTTATTGAGATATAAGCAACACATAACATTATGCAAGTTTAAGGTAAAAAATAAAATATATATATATATATATGATAAAATGATTACCACAATAAGGTTAATTAACATATCCTTCACCTCAAATAATTGTCATTTTGTTGTTGTTACAGTGGGAACATTTAAGATCTACTCTTTCAGCAACTTTCAGTTATACAATAGGGGACCATTAACTGTAGTCACTAGGCTGTAGATTAGGCCCCCAAAACTTACTCATCATATAAGTGGAAGTTGGTTCTCTTTGACCAACATCATCCCATTTCCCCTGCCCCCAGCTCCTGACCACCACCTACTCTCTGCTTCTGTGAGTTAATCTTTTTTAGATTCCACTTGTATACGAGATCGTATTTGTCTCTCTGACTTATTTTGCTGATTTTTCTCCTCGATTTGGATACAGAATCATCTTTCCAAGAATTATTCCCTAGCAAATAGTGTAAGACTGACACTGAAATCTTTTTGGTATATGAATCCATGACAGCTGTGGGAAGATTAGAGAAGAAGTCACTTCTCTTACCTTTTACTGTAGCTCCCCCAAAGAATTCTATATTTTTTAAGGAATATACTATTTTTTGCAGGAAAAGAATTAGGGACACTAAATTTTTTTCTTCAGGGATAGCGGATCAAGCCACTAGTTGTATCTTCCTCAGGAAACCCAGAGAAGCTGTTGGTCCCCAACAGTTTACAGAAATCAGCTCAGTCACATGCCAAAAACACACTAGGTACCAATGATTCATAATGATGTCACCTTACCATGAAATAAACCATGCCTCAGTTACTTTCATTAGGTTAGTGGGAATTTCTTTTTTTTATTGTTTTTCAAGTACTGTTGTCTCCATTTTCCCCACTTCGCTCCTCCCATCCCACCTCCCACCCTTCAATCCTACCCGCTTTGTCTTTGTCCCTGTGTCCTTTATACATGTTCCCTGATGACCCTTCCCCTATTTCCCCCATTATCCCTCTCTCACCTCCTCTCTGGTTACCATCAGACTGTTCTTTATTTCAACAAGAGGATTATAAAAAGGAAACTTCTTTAGTTAAGTCCACAAGCAAGTAATGGAGAGCTATGACTTTACTAGAATCAAATACTACACTGAATCTCCAGATGTGAAGTTTTGCCCCTTCAAGCTGTGGAAAGGAACCAGAATCAGATGAGGAAACAGCCTGACTCTTTCCCTCTACCCTAAAGGTTCGCCTCCCCAATGTTGGTAGTGCAATACCTCAGAGAACTTACATAACTTATCTGGGTCCTTAAGTGGAAGTAAGGATATATCCACTAGCTCCCCCCTCCCTTATAAAAAGGCAACAGCATCTTGAGAGCATCAGTTTGTAGCTCTTAAAGATCCAAAGCCCTCAGAGAAAAGGCTCGTGCAGCCTCAGGAACCCAAAATGTTGCCATTCCATATAAAACTGACTGTGGTTGATGGTGAGGGCATGAAATAAGACCCAAAGGTCTGCTTTACCTTGATCTGTAAACAAATATTTTCTATGTGCTCCGCTCCTACACCACCTGATTAATAAAACTAAGACTAGTTTCAGGGTAGAAACAAGAAGAGATCATTTACTAAGGAAACCAGATTTGTTGTGTTTTTTATCTCATATCCCAGGAACTTGAGATCGATGGAAGGCTTCTACTAGCAAGCAAGGTTTGCTAGTTTTCACAACCTCACCAAAATGACAGCAAATGTTCCCATCTGCTTGAGAGGGGAAAGTTGGTAGACCCTAAGCCAAAATACAGAGGAGCAAAAGGCATTAACCATAGAATGCCTGCATTCTCTTCAGATATTCCATTCTCTTTGCAAATGTGTCTGCATCAATCTATTCCAAGGCTCCAGTCTGTGTAACCTGCAGTGAAACTCTCTCTTAATGAAGTGTTCCCCTACAAGAGCCAAACATCGTTTGATATTGAATTCGTGACTACCAGTAGGCATTAGAATACATTCTTCGGATGGATTAATTCATTATATATTTTATGCCACTATTCCTTTGGGGCTTTATTAACTTAAAGACACCTGCTATATATACTTTATACATGTGTAGGTTATTAATTTACATTTTAAAAATAGCATTGTTATTTTAGTTCTTAAAGTCTGTACTCATGAAGTGAAATAAAGGATTCCTACTCATATCAATCAGTTCAAAGAAAAATCAGATTCCTTGGACTTGTGGTGATAATATGAATATTCTACAATCTATTCAGTGTCTACTTATATCTTTTTGAACTTAGCAGCATGGATGAAATATTGCATTCCATTAGAAGAAATAACACCCCAAAATAGCATCACACTAGAAGTGGAATGGGAAAAGTTTATGACTGGTTTTCTTAGTTGGTTAGGCCATGATACTAATAAGACCAAGTGTTAGGGTTGAGATTATGAGCCTGTTAGTCATTCCATGGTAATTTTTCCCCTATTTGTCTGTAATATCAATTTCTAGCTGTTTTTTTGCTATGTGTATGAAAAACAATTTAGCCAAGAGGGAAAATGGAGCAGTGGAAGTTGGCACTGATATTAGAAAAATGACTCAGAGCCCATGCCCTAATAATGGCAGGTAAGGAGTGCCAGTGTCACTTAAAAATGTGAGGAAATTATTAAATTGAAGAGACCTGTATGGGTTACAAACTTGCAGACTGCATGCTAAATACGCCCTACAACATTACAGTGTTTTAACAAACACCTGAACCAGTTATCCACACTAAAAGATTGGAAGATATCACACACAAATTTGGGGTGCCCCTTATGCCTACATTCATGCTTTACAACAGTTTTCTGGACCTGATCAGTGGCTGCTCCTTCGGACAGGGATGTGCTTTAAAGTTCACCACAGTCCAAACCACACCCTTTAACCATGTCTGTTACCTACCCAAGACTCACAAGATACCTGAGCTTACAACCTTCTAAACTTATTTGCATGAGACAAACAATTGTAAGATCTGAGCAATTCATCTTTATAAAACAAAAGATCCACTCATTTAGTAGGTGTCAATATTTTTTGAAAGGAATGAAAAGAGCTGCCATATCTTCAAAAGAAGACTCAAGAACTTGTACCACTGTGGCATTCTTGCTCAGATGTCTGCATGGGATTGTAGATTCTAAGGCTGGTACTCGTACCTAAGGAAGCTAGCTAGCTGTGTGACAAGTAGATGTGGCTCTGATGTGCACAAAGGGAAGGGTGGGGAATGCATATCTAGCATCCTGTATCCATACTCTTTCCCCAAGGTTCTTCAAGGCTAACCACTTCCAAGACTGACACAAACTCACTTTCCAATCTATAGAAGTGAATCTAGGGCTCGTGTAAGTGTTTCTCTATAGTAATTTACCATTCGCTCAATAGAGAGTTTATAAAGCAGCTCATGGACTAAACAAGAACTGGCATGCACCACGAAGGCAACTCCCAAAGCTCAACATGTCTCGGGTGCCTTCCCTGAGCATCCGGACAGTCTCCATGGGTCCACGGATCCATTTCCTGTACACGGTCCTGGTAATTCTACATTTCTTCCTTTTACAGAATTATTTATATTTCCAAAATTGGTAATATGTTTTATTTGACTCACTAATTCTACAGGTGATTATTCATCTGACAACTAATTGTTTTGTCTAGTCAAATTGACTTCCAAAACTGCCCCAGGTTGATAATCTGCTAGTAACAGAAGACCAAAAATCAGCTTTATTCTTCCTAGATGTGAAGGCATTGGCCAATGGATGAGGTATAGCACCTAAGAAGTCAATACCGCTTATAGCGCTAAAGCCTTCAACTTCTTGATACTGACGGCTGAACCCATATAAGCTCTGCATTAGTTCTGCTTTGAAGTCTACAAGTAAAACATATGTTTTCCCTCTAAAGGCAGAATTCAGCATTTGTCTAGCCAAAAACTAAACTCGCTGGGAAGCAGCTCAGAATTTTTATGGCATTGCTTAAGTTTATGTAAATATTATCATTATGTAGAACAGGTACGAACTAAAACTCTTATGATGTTGAGGAAACGTTTCGGAGGGCTTGGCTTGTGCTGTCCCTATGTGTGGCAGTCTTGACAGCCATAAACACTCTCTCCAAACTTGAGACTCTGTCTAGACAGGCTGAGAATTAAAGACCACCAAAATCATTAAATGGGCTATTACTGGGAGGCTCAGTGTAGCAAATCATACAGAATTTTATTCTCATCCCCTACACAGTTTTAACAATTGTATGAGTTTTGTCCTTTTTTTTTGATACTTCCGTGTCATTTAAACAGCACTGTGTGATGAAGTGATGGAGAGATTTTATGAGCCATCCTGTCTGGAGTTGTGCTGGCTGCACGACCTTGGACTAAAATGTATCCTCCCTATGCCTTAGTTTCCTCATGTAGAACAGGTATTATGATAATATAAACACTTATAGGGTTATATCAGGACTATGTATAGGTGTGAAAGTTGGGTGGTGAAGAAGACTGATAGAAAAAGTTGACTCATTTGAAATACCATCTTGGAAGAAAGCTCTACTGATACCCTGGACCACCAGGAAAGTGGTCCAGGATATCAGTAGAGCAGATTAATTAAGCCTGCAATATTGTTAGAGGCAAAAATGACAGAACTAAACTGCCCTGCTTCAGGCACATCGTGAGAAGGCAGGGTTCTTGAGGAAAGACAGTAAGTGCTGGGAAAACCAGGAGGCAGCAGGACCAAATATGAGCCAGACTGACTCCATAAAAGAAGCTTCTGTAGCTGGGAGTCCACAGAAGCCGAGCAGGGCTGCTGAGGACAGTGGGTCACAGGCATCACTCATTCACAGACTTGCAAGGATTTGGAAGCAACCCGATAGCATGTAACACACAAGAGAGTTGTGAGAATTAAATGAGGTAATACAAGAAACAGGACTTGCTACAACAATTGGCATGTAGTAAGCACTCATTTAATTGTTGTTTTTTTATTATTTCTCTAGAAAGTGTAGTGTGCTAAGCTCCAAAGAGCAGTCTGGGACTTTCACAGTGCCAGACAGTTCATGGGAAAAGTCATCTATTGATGCAAGAGTCAACTGTCTTCTTATCAGTTCAGTGTCAGAGGGGACAGAAGCCATTAAGAACACACTCAGCTAGACATCAGTGTACTTAGAGATTTTTGCTCAGTGGTAATGGAGACACATCTTGGCAAAAGTTCCATTTCTCTCTCCAGTGACTACTGTCTGAGACCCGCAGACTAGAGCTGCTGTCAGCAAAGGGAGGCGGAAGTCGAACAAGCCTGGGGCTGCCTTCAGAGCCAGATCCCTGTGGGTGCTGGAACTGCTGCTCGTGGGTGTGAAGTGTGGTTGTGGCACAGGAAAATACCACATGTAAATAAATACCACGGAATGTGCAGAGAGTGATGACGAACCTGGGGCACTGGTGGACTAGCTCTCCACTCCGCCTTTCAATCTCAGCACCAGCGCAATGGTCCAAGCAAAGACCCTCAGGATAATAGCAGAAATTCCCAACTTAGGTACACACAGAGTGTTACCTGAAGGCTGATAAGTATTATATTGTGCCGATAAATGTGACTATTTTACAAATATAGGTGTTTCTCTGAGGGCGTTGGTAGCATTTTATAACTGTGACTACTCCCCATCAATAAATTCCAAAAGTATGACTTAGGGTGCCTCTGCAAATCTACCTATCCTAAACAAGGTTTCTTATTCCACATTTTTTAAAACACTCACCCTAGCCTGATTTTAAAAAAAAGGGACCAAAAGAATAATTTATGAATAAACAAAAATGAACAGAATCCTTCTAAGGCTTTGAATAACCATAATCTCCATGGAGCTATGCACTTTTATAAAAAAAATAAGTGACTGCTATCAGATTTTTCAAACAGGTCATAAATTACTCAGGGTTTGTCAAACTGAAGGTCTACTGCCTTTCATTAATCTTGCTAAGTCCTGTCCTTCTGAGTTCTAAGTTAGAGAACATGCAGCTAACAGCCATAGTCTATACTTTCCTTGTAGCACTCGATTTTTGAAGAATAACTTTATTGCTACTAAATTGTCAACCAGCCTCTCCTTCTTTCTCCCCCATAAGAAGATATCCCCATTAAACAAAAGCAGACTCAAGAAACATAGATCAAACCAATGGTTGTTAGAGGGGAGGGGATAGGAAGGATAGGTGAAAAAGGTCAAGGGAAATATAGTCAATAATATTGTGATAAGTTTGTGCAGTGATGGGTGATTACTGGACTGCTAGACATGGTGTGGTGATCATATTGTAAGGTATATAAATGTTGAATCACTTTATTTCATACCCAAAATAAATATAAATTATATTGTATACCAATAATACTACATTAAAAATAAAGCCCCAGCTGGTGTAGCTCAGTGGACTGAGTGCGGGCCTGCGAACCACACGATCGCAGTTTGATTCCCAGGCAGGGCACATGCCTGGATTGCAGGCCAGATCCCAGCAGGGGACTCATGAGAGGCAACTATACATTGATATTTCTCTCCTTCCCTTCCTCTCTTAAATAAATAAATAAAATCTTTTAAAAAATAAATAAAAATAATACATTTAGCTTTCAACTATTAATTTTAGGTTGTGCATATTATCACTCAATTCTCACCCTATTTCAGTTTATGTACATCTGGATTTTTTTTTAATCTACACAGCACTTTTTTGAAGACATTTTTTTAGGTTCACAGTAAAATTGAGAGGAAGGCACAGATATGCCTTTCCTATCCCCCTTGTCTCCACATATGCCTAGCCTCCCCCATCATTAACTTACTCACCTGATGAAACATTTTAACAAGGATGAGAATACACTGCCACGCCATTACCACCCAAAGTCCATAGTTTGCCTTAGGGTTCACTCTCAATGTTGTGCATTCTATCAGGACAAATGTACAATGACATGCATTGATTATTACAATACCGTACAGAATATTTTCAGTGCCTTAAAAGTCTCCACCCTTCCCTTCCTCCTACTACACATAGAGCACTCTTTTTCACAAATGTAATATCTATAATTTGTGCTAACATGCAAGAAATCCTTAATTTACCTTAGTATTAAGGATCTGTTGATGCCAACAGCATATGGAATTCTAAAACTAAAAGACAACTTTCAATGTAGACAAACATATTTTACTTATTTTTATTGATATTATTGATTTAGATAAATTATATATGTATGAATGTGTGTGGGTGTTATGCATGTATTTTCAGAGTATTTTATTATGGAAATACTTCTACTTCTGTGTTATACCATTCCACAAGGACAAAGTTGAAATCTGTCCTCTGAATCTCATGAATACTTTTATTTGTTTTTTGTCATTTACCTGAATATACAGATTGTGAGAGGAACTAGTAGTAGGTGCTAATATCATTCATGAGACTGGTCAAATTAAACAAAATTTTTAACTTTGGTTTAATTATAGAATTAACATCATAGCCTCTGTCGATGTAGACACATTGTTCAGTTTCTTTGTCTAATGCTCCGTATTAAAAGTCATGCCCAATATCCAATGGGTTCCCAACTGATGTGTCCATTTTCTTGGTGCCAACATTAGCTGGTAATACCTGGCAAAGTGGATTATTTAACTTTGGCCTTAACTTTCTCCGTCAACTTCTAAACCAACAGTGGTGTGATAAATTATAGGAATGCTTCTGAATTAATAAAGATGAACAATTAAAAGACTTCAGCCTGGGTGGAACCATGCTGTCCTCAGTGAATGAGTTTGGGATTTGGGTCTGTATTGGTCAGTGCTTCAATGTCCAAATGAGACACTGCTCATACCAACTCTTTTCTGATGACCTCCCAGCGGAACAGACCATTTTTGTATTAACAGCTACCGTTGCCCTGGCCAGGTTGCTCACTTAGTTGGAGCATCATCCCATACACTGAAAAGTTGCAGGTTCAACTCCTGGTCAGGGCATATACCTAGGTTTCAGATTTGATCCCTGGTCGGGGCACATACAGGAGGCAACTGATCAATCTTTCTCTCTTGCATCCCTTTCTCTCTCTCCCTCCCTCCCCTTTCTTCTCTTTCAAATCAGTAAACATATCCTCAGGTGAGGGTTAAAAAATAATGATAAAAGATACTGTTATACGAGAAATTTTATCACCCCCAAGAATGAGAGAATTTGAATAGTTTTAAATTTTGAAATGATTCAATTGTCAGACTACACGAACGAACCTGGAATCACCCACGTGCCTATTTTATGCATTCATTACTCTGTTTCTCTTTCATATCCTTTAACTCCATTGTAATGTATGGTCATCATAATATATGACCAAATATATCAGTTAGCCTTGCTGCCTAAACACTTCTCTAAAACTTAAGGATTTACAAAAGTAAACATATATTATTAACCATGATTCTCTGGGTCAGCTAGTGGGGTCTTCTCATCTGAGCCAGGTTAGCTGATCTCTGATGTCAGCTGAAGACTCAGCTATAAATGGGTGGTCCTGAATGACCTTACTCACCTGTCTGTGCTGGCAGGATGGTGGTCAAGGGGGCCTCAGCTGGAATGACTTATCCTCTTGTAGGCTAGCCTGGGCTCCTTCAGCTGTGGCCTTCAAGTTCCAAAGATCAACATGAGAGGCAAGGCCCAAGGTACATGCACATGTCAAGCCTTTGCTTCTGTCAGATTTGCTTTTGTTCTATTGGCCAAAGCAAGTCACATGATCAAGACCAGAGTCAGTGCAGGATGCCTTATCCAAACTTGTGGTACAGAGAGACATGCAACATCATGGGCCATTCTAGCAACAATTTACCAGACCAAACCAGCACGAGAGTTCTGTTCAGTCACTGGGCCTTCTCTTTTGGTGTTTCACTGAAAAGTCACCCCAATATAATCCTGTGTAATTTGTCACTAGACTCTGGTCATTTCTGCACTTTCACACAGGGCTCTTAGGTTACAAGATTCTATGTTGTTCATGGAAATTTTATTTAAAGTAAGGTTTCTCTGAATTTAGAAGACAATGTTCATATTATCTAATAAGGGTGGGAATATATAATGGCAAGAGCAATAGACTAGATCTAAGCAGGTGGGTTTTCCACCAGTATGATGTGGGGCAAGTGGGATAACTAGGGCAAGCTCCTCCCCTTCAGCGAGAACCCACTTCCTCCCCTGGAAAATGAGGGATTTAGGCTAAGCTTTCTCCTGACTCTCATATGCTACAGCTATCAGATGTCCAGAATACATCTAACAGTGCAAAAATTGATCCTTTGCTGCAGTAAACACATGGATGTATTGCTCTATGAAGAAAATATTAACCTTGGCAAACTCAGATCAATAAATCTTGATCTTCTCCTCAAAAAAATCAATATTCGCTTTTTAAATCTACACAGAAAATAATGCTTTTAAGAAGCAAAGCCAGCCTAAGAAGCAAATCTCACCCTAATAAATGCATCACATCATACTCATATACAATGCAATATTGTTATAGAACATCATTCATTATAGTTGGGTACTCTTTGATTTAGAACAAGGGTGTAATACTCTTAATTCATCATTCAGTTGAATTTTCCTCTGAAGGAAAGATAAAAAACATTTCTCATTCTTTTCAAGCCATTAGTACATGAAATAGTATATTCATTACATAAGAACACCCAGAGCTTTTAAGCTATCAATGAAATCTTGTTTAGTCAGCTAAAGTACATGTATTACCTTGTTGTATGGGTAGAAAGTGATTCAAAGTAAGGTATCTTTTAATCCTCTGAGGAAAACAGTTGTATATTTCTCTGGTTTGCTTTCACTGTTAACGTTTCTTGTTTCCTCTTGTTTTCCTTGGGATTTGGCTCTGACCATTAGATGAGATTTTTTTTAAATCAAAGAACCCAGGAAGAAGTGAAGGCTTTACAGGCATGCTTGTCAAAAGAATGGTTCTAACTGTAATTTTCCTTTAGAATGAAACAGAATGTTAACATTCACAGAACAGTACAGGGAGGACTCAGTACAGGTTAGACATCCTATTAGAGAACATTTCAAAAGCATCCCTTTCAAAAAATTGTTCATGTTTGAAGACAGAATATTCCTTGGAATCCTTTGTCCACAGTTAGATTCAATCTAAGGATTTAGTAACTGTGCAAATACACAGAAGAGCAGAAAGTGTAATTAAGAAAGTAGGAGATTTCAGTGATCAAATGAAATAATCTGTGACTCTAAAGTAACTTTAACTGGGTTTCTGTCTCTCTAATATTTCTTTTATTACTGTAAACATGACTACACAGGTCCCTCCCCCCACTTTGTTGACTTACAGTTGTCTCTTCAAAACAGGGTCCCCATGGTTCAGTGTAAGAGCCCAGACCTGGACTGGATTCAATGTCTGACTTTGTCACCTGTTTTCTGTGGGACTTTGGACAAGTCACTTTGTAAGCTTCAGTTTTCTCATTCTTTAAATGGTGTCAAAATCAATCTCACAGGACACGCTTGGGAATTTAAAAATTATGTACTCTATGGAATCTAGCAAAGTACCCTTTCTCCAAAAATGTTAGTTTGCTTTTTCATGCCTTTCTTCTTCATCTCTACATCCATGCAACCAAATCTGAAAGGAAATGGAAAAATAGTAGGAGGAAAACATGGCAGGGGCTTCTCACATGCCCTCCTACATATCTTGCTCTCTCCTCTCTCTAGGACCTGCTAAGCTGGCCTTCCCTGCACTTCAACCCAAACTGCAAGTCTCAGGTCTTCCTCGGAGAAATACTGTCCAAATCAGACACTAGGCTGGTTCTCCAACTATGTGATCCCACTTCTTTGCTGTGATTTGCACACTTGCTATTAATTCATTCATTGTAATGATTGGCTTTCTGTGGTGGCTAACAACATGGACTTGAGGGTAAGACTGCCTAAATTCTGATTCTGTGTCTGCACTTACCACCTCTATGGCCTTGGGCAAGTTACTTAATCGTTCTGTGCCTCAGCTCCCTTGTCTGTAAGACAGGGAAGAAAAAAATATATATCTTGGGGCAGGGAAAATATATATATATAATCTCATATAGATAGATAGATAGACAGATAGATAGAGATATATAAATATAGATAGATAGATAGATAGATAGCCTTTAAAATTCTACCTAGCACATAATAAGCTCCAAGTGGTAATAGCACTGATAGCAGCAGAAGTAGTACCAATACTAAGTTGTGGTACATAGTAACAGCAGTACTATTACCAAGAGCACCAAGAGTAGCAGAACTCCTTACTGGACTGGAATGCGCATCTTTCTTGTTTACCACTCTATCTGTCCTACTAGGTTTGTGCCTGGCATGTAATAGACACTCAGATATGGTTGTTGACAGACCAACTGTGGGAGCGACTACTCCACGAGGTCCCCCCAGTGCCATGGACACACGTGAAAGAATAAATATGGCTGAGAAACGCTGGATCTGTATGGGGATGGAGGAGTGGGCTGTGGCCAGTTCCTCCGAGGAGAAAAAGGCCCTGAGTGCCCTCTTCCATAGCCTTTTATTGGGTTGTAATACACAGGAATACAGGGTGACAAGGATCAAACAGTAGATAACATTACAAAGAGATCTGAGTCAGTGTCTGTCAGGAAGAGAGTTGCAGAAACTTTGGGAGACATACTCATTTCTTCTCAGACCCTTATCATATGAATGAAAGCACTCTTAGCAGAGCAGATTTCACAGGTTAATCAGCAAGTCTTTGTGATGCCAGATTTTCCCCCAGGACGTGCTGTAGCAAGGCAAGGAGCTGCACCTCTCCCCATTAGGTATTCGGGCTTAAGAGGATTAGAGCCAGGAAGCACTTCTCCCAGAGAGCATGGGGACTCAGACTTTGTCAAAGTTGGGGGGAGGTAGTCCATTGCTCTTTGTTGCAGCCCCCAAGTCCTTCCGTGAAGGCCTCCCAAGTGATTGAGTCTGGCTTAGGTTGCCCCCCACTGTGAGGGGTCTTCTTACCCGTCATTGACTTCCGACCAAGCTTTGGGGGCAGAGAGAGGAAATTGAGGCAGTGTTTACTACCAGAGACAAGCTTTGTCTCCTGTGGCTGGCATTCCAAAGGTCGTCCCTCACCCTTAGCCACAAGGGGTTGAGATACAGTTCCTAAAATCAGGCAGAGCGGTCTACAACAACCAACTGCTTTTGGGTCAATTACTAGTCCTCCTAAAATGTAATATAAATTATTTTATCAGTTATATATAATAGTATTTGCTACTGGTCTGGGTTATAACCTAAGAGTTGTAGTGCTGAGTCTACTTTGGCGTCAGCTGGAGCTTAGTTCAAGTCCTGATTCTGTAACTTACTCATTGCGTGACTTGGGGAAATTTACTTAGCCTTCATGATCTCCTGTTTCTTCACACAAAATTGAAATAGTCCTGAGTATTGGACAAGATAATACATATGAAATGCTAAGCATATTGACTTACGCACAGTAAGCTCTTTCCATGACTGGCTGCCATGTTGAGTGAGACCTCTGGCCCATCCAGCTTCGCATTCTAGCTCTCACAAGGCACCAGACGGTGTTTTGTGAGAGTTCATTATTGCTCCTTGGGATTTATTGTTATTTTCACTTTGGAAATCTTCCTAATCTGAGCACTTTGGTTATTTTAAGGGAAATTTCAGAGCCAGATGAATTTCAGTGAAAAGAGAGAGCACCTTCGATTTCTATCTGAACTGAGTTCTTATAAAATCAACTTTAATGGGGATGAACTACTAAAATTCAATTTATCTCTATATTATCTTTCAAAAGTGATCCCAGTCTTGAATTGAGACCATGATATATTGTGCATGCGAATGAATGGCTTCCCTTGGTGATAAGTCAATGTCTATTCAGCAGACAAAATATCACGGCCTTCTCATTAATTTCTCCTTCAAATTGACACCCCTTAGCTTTAAAAATGTTTTAGGAGAATACAAAAGTTATCCACACTCTAGGTCCAAAAAAACACCAAACGAGATTTATAGCAAATAACATAAGTAAAACAAAGCTATAAACACTCGAATTTAAGGTGAATAGCTGTTTGTAAGTGGACACAGATCACAAAGTCCTGGTGACTAGTCTAATTACTCATTTTATTGCCTCTAGAGTGACATGGTTGAAATAATAAATAGCTGCTTTCATGAAATTTGGAATTGTTTTTCATATAAAACATGTTCTTCTCAAAGCTGGATTTACGTAAATTCACTGGCAGCTGGAGGCCAAATGCATTCACATTAAATTGTTTACATCACTAGGATTCCAGCAGATAAAGTACATTTCATTTATTAATGCATAACAAGTAAAAGAGATACGAACTCCTCTAGTTAACCATATATGTCATCTCGCATCATTTCTATTGCTTAGAATGTTACTAAGAGGGTGTGTGTGTGTATGTGTGTGTGTGTGAGGTGTGACCAGATGAGAGTTGATTTTTGGCTTCAATAGTGCATCATTTTATTTTGTTTCCAGTCAGGCTTTGCAAAATATAAAGTGAATTACTATCTACAGTGGCCTAGATTTTGATGGTTCAGAAACTGACCGTAGATATTCCTACTCACTTTCCTTGGAACCCTCAGTTTCCTGCTTCAGCATTCACACATGCCTGGAAAATAAACAGTGAAAATACAAAACTTCAAGACGACAAGACATGGTGCATTCATTGCTAGAGAATGTGTAGTACCTGGAGTAGAGGAAATTATTCGAAATGCAGACTCTCAAGCCCCATTGCAGACCTACTGCACCACAATCTGCATTTTTAAAAGTGATTTTCATGTACATTAAAGTTTAGGAAGCACTGCCCTAGGTGGCTTCTCACACTGCTGGCCACCTCTATCTAACCCCCAGGTTCTTTGGAGTATCCCTATGATATTGCTGTAGAATTTGTAGAGTTAGAGAATAGGACCTACCCAAGGATGTTGAGAAAATGTTTCTCTTACCACACATTATCTGAATACTTTTTTTAAAGATTAGGTGACTATGGGCTGGAGAAAATGTGAAAGTAGAGGACTCGGTGGAGAAAGCAGATACTACCTATACTTAATCTGAGAAGCCAGACCTGGGTTGGATGGTCATAGTCAGTAACAGTCTCAAAACCCAGTGAATGACAGGAGTCACTGGAAGCCTCTCAAAGATGTTCCAAAAGCCACAGTTTAGGAGGGAAGAAACATAGAAAACCAGGGGATATTGTCAGCGACAAGGTTGTGAGGAGGTTCCTGAACCTTCGGAAGGTCTGTCTTATGTCTGTAGACTGTTTTTTGAGTGAATGACAGTCACATAAGCTTTCTATCCATGGTACCTTCAGGGGCTCACTCAGCTTCTTATTAGTGACTAAATATAGCCCTTTGACTATAACATAACTAGTGGGCAATGTCATTTCCCCAGATATGCATCAGAAATTTAGCGTTTCGATTAAACAAATATGTATCGATGGCATGCATCAAGCACCATAAAAATGATTCAAGTAAAAATTCAAAAGAACCTCTAAATAACCAGAACAGGCAAAGACGTTTATAACCAAAGTTCATCATTCTTCCATGGAGAATCAGAATGGGCCTAATTCCAAGTCTACTTGTGTTTATCTTTTTTATTCTACTTTACATACATGCCCAGCAAACTTGGTTGTCTGGCTTCCAAGTCCTCCACAGAAATATTCCAATGTATGTTATATACCTTTAGCATGAATGAGGCTTCTGCACCAGCTGCACATTTATGAACATTTATGACTATTCCATAGCATTTGTCTATGGCACATCTGAGGACTGAGCCGCCAGCACTCCCCTCCCATATTCCAACCCCCTGTGTCCACATTCTTGAGTGTTATTTCAGTTAAAGCCTCCAAGAGCTCCAAACAAAAGGACGAGGACCCTTACTTGCCTGCTCCTTAAAGAACATTCAAAAATAGGGATATCTGAGTAAAAAGTACCCTGAAAATTATATATACAATCTATATATAACATGCACACATAATATGCATGTTGATATAGTATACTCAATACAATATCTATTTCAGAAAATACCATCACACATAGGTACTAGAGAGAGAGAGTTAGGATTACACCAAGAAAAGGTTCATCTAAAACATATACTCTAACTGCTTAACAGTAATTTTTCTCTGAAAAATAAAATTATTTGTTCTTTATTTTTTCTGTATATCTCTGCATCCTGTGTAGCTTTTGCATAGAACACACATATATTTACATATATGTAAACATGTAAAATACCAATATTTCCATTTGGAAACAAGGAAGAAGAAAGGATGGGGGAAGGGGGGAGGGAGGGAGGGAGGGAGAGAGGGAAGAGAGAGTGAGCCAAGGAGAGGGAGGGGGGGAAGAAGGCAGGGAGGGCTAGGGGAGTGAGGGGCGTTGGTTCATTGATCTCCCAAATGTCACCCTTCTCCTTTCTATCACACGGTGCTTCCTTCCCCAACATTGCCATTGTTTATTCTACCCAGTGCCTGAAAAGGTCCCTTTTTTGGTAGATGATAAAACCCCAAAACTAAGGATAAAACCAGGCTGAAACCACAAAGCCAGTCTTGGGTACAGCCAAAGACTGGGGACCCTCCACCAGCTGGGTCACACTCCTACCAGCAGAAGGGTCTCTGTGATGCTCTTCTTCTGTTCCATATGCAGTCATTTTCCTATTCAGAACTACATGTAAGAATCAAAAGACATTTCTTGGCTCAGAATGACAGCCACCTTGTCATGGCTTGGCACAAATTAGGACCAACAGAGAAGGAGAAGACTGCATACAGGCAGCCTCTCATTCGAGAAACCCTCTGGAAGCCCATTTATTGTTCAGCAAAGTAAACAGGGTATAAGTCATCTAAACAGGTAGTTTTATTTTTTCTCTCCTAAACATGCCCTTCTTTGTTATGTTATTTAAGACTAAGCAGCATAAAATGGGATTGACATTATGTAATTACTTGTCTTTTACACTGCGCTAACTTAATTTGCTTTTCATTCTCAGGTATTTAAGAGACCATTATTTTCCCATCAGACTTTACTGTCTGCCAATTAAGGCATTAGATGGATGAGGTAGAGAGAGACCATTGTTCGGGAAGGTTTCAGGTAGATATATTGAAAACAGCAGCTTGGTATCACTTTCCTTTTGTCAAAGACAATTTTTTGCCAGTTTGCCAGTTTATGTGATACCTTCTGTGCGTAATTCATTGTGTTTTGGTTCGCTTACAGATAAAAATGACATAGCCATCACATAAGTTCTAGCATTTACAACTAAGTGTAAACTAAGTCTCCACTCTATGGGAAAAGTAAGCTGACAGGATCGGGTTTGGAAGCTAGAGTTGGTTTAAGGTCAGGCTTACACTCTGGGCACACCGAACTCACAAAGTGTGTTGTGATGGGCCCAGTGGCTTCCCCGAGCTGTGCTATCCCTCTGTTCTGCCAGGTAATTTCATCAGAAACCACCTCTCAGCTCCACAGAGCCCCATTCAATCACCTAATCAAACGTGACTTGTGTCCAGAGAAACGTGGGGTTCGAATGGGTTCAAGTAAGATATGACGACCCAAACAAAAAAATGCAAGTCACTTTTCTTATCCACCCTCATTTTAAGTAGTAAGTGTTGGGGCCCTGAGGGTTTTTCTACCTCATGCCTTGAAATGCAGTCATTTTCTTTTTTTCTGTGTTATTATGGAAAATGTCTATACTTTGGAATTGCAAAAAATTGCTCAAGGACTGTGGCAGAAGAAAAACTCCAGGACAAAGATAAAGACATATGTCATCTCCAGAAAGCACTTTTTAGAAAAAAGAACAAATTTTTTTTAAAAAAGGTCACCATAAGTATGGCCAGATAGACTGTACCATTAAAAAATTTAATAGACTGTCAGTTGTGATAACTTGAGGACCAAAGGAAGAGAACAGCTTATGCAATTGTTAATTACAAAATATGATTATTGTGTGTCATGACCTCCTTGTCAGAATTCATGGTTCCTCTTCTGACCTGGAAAAGTAAGTCCCTGGGTCTTCATCAGGCAGCAGATGACAGGTTGTTTTGATTACCATAATCCTGGGCTGGGAACCAGACCAGTTCGTGAGCCCGCCTCCATCTCTGTTCTGAGAGTGTATTGCTGGAGAAGGCGGGGCTGTCACCTATCAGGTTCCATGTCTGAGTTACCCATAAACTCACTCCAGGTTTGCATCCACAGTCCCTGCACGTTACTGAGCCTCATGTCTGCCTTTAAAAGAGGCTCATTGGATAACCACTAGTCACGTCAGCTATCTACATTTAAATTTAAGGTAATTAAAATTCAATTGAATTTAGAACTTAGTTCCTTATTTACACAAGTCGTCAATAGTCGTGTGGCTAGTAGCTACCATATTGGACAGTGCGTGCATAGAATGGTTCCATTGCCAAAGACATTTCTATTGGACAGCACAGCAGAATTAGGAGCTCTTGTTCCCTTGGCATCCCCCACTCTAAGGAAAAGCCTTTAGACCTATAGCGGTAGTTTTCAGAGTTGAGCATGCATCAGAATCACATGGAGGACTGTTTAAACAGATTGCTGAGCCCTGCCCCCAGAGCTTCTGACTCAGATGTAAGAGAAATCTCTTAAATTTGTGTTTCTAACAAGCTCCCAGGGTATGCAGATGCTTCCTTTCAAGGGACCACACTCTAGGAACCACTGCTCTGCCGGAAGCAGGAGCGAGACCAGCACAAGTGCAGGGCTGCAAAGACCAAGCCTTGATTCTGTAACTGAGTAGGACTTTTATCTAGAGCTGTATTGTCCAGTACAGTAGCCACTGGCCACTTGTGGCACTAGAAACACACACCCAAAGAACTGAATTCTTAATACTATTTAATTTTAATTAATTATAATTTAACTATTGGAGCAGTGGGAAATATTTTTCCATCCATCACAGCTATACAGTTTTGGCAGGACTATGCATCACTTGAACCATTGAAAATTTAACATCCAACTTGAGATATAAGTGTAAAGTATACATCAGATTTTAAGGAATTAATATGACAAAAGGGATAAAATATTTCATTAATAATCTTTATGTTCATTAGTTGGTGAAATGTGAATATTTGGTATATATTAGGTGAAATAAAACATTTTGTTGCAATTATGTCCACCTGTTTCTTTTACTTTTTTCAATGTGGCTACTAGAAAACTGTAAACTGTGTATGTGGTGTTTATTAATCTTGGATCATGCTGATCTAGAACTTAACTTCACTCTTCTGGCCTGCCAATCGCCCATCAGTCAGTCGGGGTCCCAGGTTGGAAGGGGGAGTGGTGGGTCCTGGATGGCTATCATAGTCCTGATTCCTACAAGACAAACTGCTAGGAGATCATTTCTCTTTTTTCTCTGCTTTTTGTCCAAACATTGGGCAAACCTGCCAAATATTTCCCTTTGAAGGCCATGGCAACCTAGTGTCCACCAGCTGTTTAGAGAAAAAGATGAATCTCCTTAAGCCACAGAGGACTATACATCAGGCCCACCTGCCAGTAACACACTCTTCGAACTGGGCTGCCTTTCTTAGACATATCCCCACATAACTAAATGAGAATAGGTTTGGTTTCATTATGTATAGTAACACAGTGATCTCTGACTCCAAACATCCTTTTATCAGACATGCAAATGCCATGAATTGAGATGCCAACTATTTATTCAATGCCATCCAAGGTAAATATATATATTATAATATATTATATATTATATATTATATATTATATATTATATATTATATATTATATATTATATATTATATATTATATATTATATATTATATATTATATATTATATATTATATATTATGTGTATGTGTGTGTATTTGTACCACACATATATATGAAATTTTTGCTGCATACAAATGAAATTTTTAAAAGTTAAAACAGTTACCCATGTTCATAGCAGCATTATCCACAATAACCAAAATATGGAAGTAACCCAAGAGTCCATCTCTGGAAGAATGGATAAGCAATGTGTGATATATACATAATGGAATTCTATTCAGCCTTGAAAAGGAAAGAAATTCGGACACATGCTATAAATGGAGACATTATGCCAAGGGAAATAAGCCACTCACAAAAGGAAAAATGGTGTATGATTCCACTTATAAAGGTACTGGGGTGGTCAAATTTATAGATACAGAAAGAAGGGTAGTTTCCAGAGACCTGAAAGAGGAAGAAATAGGAAGGTAGGAACATTGAGACACATGGCAGAACAGAAATTAGATATTCTCAGACTTTCAGTGGTGTTCTTAGCCTAATTATGGAAGCAAGCTTCTATTTATCTATAGATGAAGGTCATATGCAAAGTGAATTAGGATAAACCTCCGAGATGCTTTGGCCATCTTGCCAGAATGGTGTAGATACCTTCAGAAAGTTCCTTCTGAGGGCACTGGGTGTTCCTTGGATCATTAATGGTCCATGTAGCCTTTCAGTCATAGTCATGATTTCATATCATCCTCTGAGCTACAGCTGGTCAGTCCCAAACCTGTCATTTGGTGCAGCCTGAGCTGAGGGTCATGAGCTGGCTGTGGTATAGTTTTTCTCACTGAGATAGACTCAGATATTAAGACAGCAAATGATTCCAGTGACTTCATAAGGTATGTAATGTCGAATCACTATGCTGTACACCTGAAACTAATATAATAGTGTATGTCAACTATACTTTAATTTTAAAAAGATAGAAAAAGATTTCAAAGATGAATTTCAGAGCTAGAAACATTAATAATTTGAAATCTCTTATTGAAGTACAAGTCCTATTTTATCAATACAATATTTCTGCATGGACCATAACTCTGTCATCCATCTAGTGCAGAACTAAAATAGTGCAAATTTTACCCAAATCATGGGAAACCTAAAGACTATTTCTACATAGGGATGAGTAGATATTCCTTTAAAATTATAATTTTCCAATGCTTTTAGTAATTTTCATCCCACAGATACAAAACATAAGAAGTAAAAAACTTATGGTAAGTGGCAGGGAGAAGTCAATCTGGGGTAAATATGTTATCACATTATAACATCAATATATCGAGACTTTTTTCCACCTATTACATTATCACTTACTATTTTTTAAAAATAATAATAGTGTCAGAAAGAATATGGACAGGCATGCTCACTATATGCTTAATATTTTTAAAAACTTTTAAAATAATTATATCATTTTTCTTACCTCTTCCTTTTATAAGAATCAGTCTAAGAAAAGTACATAGAAATGTGCATTTTATAATAAGGAAAAGAGTCTTAGAAACAACTATATATCCCCTTATGATGAAATTGAATAAATTAAGGCAAACTACATGAGGAAGTATTATATATCTACTGAAAATAATGTTTCCCTGAGAATATTTTTTAAACTTTTGTTTTTATTTTTATCTTTTTTACTTTTAAATTGGGGTTGCTGAGGTGACAAAGGCTAATAAAATTATATAGGTTTAAGGTGTATGATTCTATAACACATCATCTGTATGTTGTATTGTGTGTTCACCACCCCAAGTCAAGTCTCCTTCCATCACCATTTTTCTTACCTCTACCCTCTTTTACCTCCTCACTCATTTATATTTTAAATTTCCATTTAATTTTTTTCAGGGAACATTTGAATAATACATATAATAATTATTAGTTCAAAAGGCATTCAATTAAATGTTTCCCTCTCATTTCTATCATCTCCCCAGAGACAAACAGTATGATCAGTTTTTTATCATGTGAGAGATCTTTCATGCATATACAAGTTCTAACATACTCATATGTGAATGAGATATTTTTTCTTGAGGATACTCATATTAAATTTGTGGCTTTAAAACACATTACTTCTCAGCTCTAAGTATCTCATTTCTTACTATAAAGCTTTCTATGAGATTTCCAAAGTAGTCATTATAAAGAAGGACGCATATGACAGTGCCAGAAATCCTATTAGCCCACTTGTCTATAGAAAATGTTTGATTAAGAGCAAAAGAAATAAGGAGTTCTAGCCATGTAGGCACTTTCCCTCCAAACTCCCAATAAGCTCTTATCATTTGGTCAATGAATGGGAGTGTGTTTTCCTCCTTCTAAGCCTAGACTATAGTTATTAGGAGACTATACTTATAGTATAAATGTGCAGAACAAGCCAAGTAACCTCCCAAGTGTTGCCACAAGCTACAGTGAGAAGAAAAAAACACATTCTTACCTTACAAGCAAGGGTAGACCTTGGACTTAGCTTAGCTCATGGTCAGCAGCAAGGTATGCTGTCCACCCCAGCACCAACTATTCCTGCTCTCCATCATGCTGAGACCAGGAGTCCAGCTCTATCACCACGGTGCCTCTAAGTCCCAACCTGGTCCTACTTAGAGCAGTCATTTTCAACCTTGTTCATCTCGTGGCACATATAAAAACTAAGAACCAAAATCCTGTGGCCAACCAAAAAGTAATTTTTTTGCCAATCTGACCAAAAACATCTATATAATTTTGATTTATTCATGCTGGACAGCTATTGTCCTCATTCTTTTATGACAATGAGAAGAGATCAGTGTCCCTGAATAAATAGGCAGGTACTGCATCTTTTAAATATTCTCACTGCACGCCAGTGTGACATGGCACACTGGTTGAAGAGCCCGGGCTCAGAGGAGACTTCGCTAGCCCTGAAGAGCAACTGTTACCCAGTCTCCCTGGGCAGAATAAAATGTCCTCCACTCGGCATCATGGCCGACACATGGTGCTTTCTCCTCAGATTAAAGTCCTAAAATAGAACATTTATTACATAAAGTATTTATTGAATTTCTGGATCTGATACATAAGCACTCAATTCTTCCAAGCGATACTTAACTGAATAAATTCTGCGGTGTTGTTTCAAAGAATATTTTTGAAATACATGCACAATACCTTGTAGCACTGCATAATATATTAAATAAGAACAGCAACAGGTGGAAGTTCTGAGGGTGAGAAAAGAACTCGTGGAGTCGTACGTGAGAAAGGTTCGCTGTGGCATTTGGTCCTAGTGCATGGACAACGGCAGAATGCACAACAGGACAAGTGGTGCCCCAACCCTGGTGGCTGAACTTACTGACAGACTGTGGTGTCCCTGAGCCATGTTGTCCAGACTGAGTCCTACACACAGAGTGGGGAGAGAAAATTAAAAATCTTAGAATCATTTTGAAACCTTCTGTTTTTTCTGTGGAGCTCCAGTGTTTGTTTAGTTGGCCATTCCTTCCCCCATATCTGGTTATTTAATACTTTTCCTTCTGTTTTATTAATAAATGCTTTATTCTCTAAATTGGTTTTCTCTGTAACTGCTCAATATTTTTGACTTTTGAATGTGCATGGAAATGTACATAAAAATGTGCCATAGAGAGGCAGAAAACTGTACTTGAACAATTAAAATCTAAAATTTATTATTATTGATGAGAACTGTTATCACTGCTGTAATTTGTGTAAGAATAATAATATTTATAATGCTCTCTCACAGTAATAGGCAAGTGCTGGCTGGATAACCAATGAGCATAAAAAAGCACTGGTCCAGGTAGTCAGTGTGTATTTGATGAGAATTTATGGCTGAATCAATCCATATGTTTAATTTTCCCTGTCATGGAATTATAGGGAGTAAGAACCAGCTTGTGAGATGAGGTGCCCAGGGAGGTAGACATATGCATGAGAAGGGAGACAGCTTTCTTGATATACGATAATGGAGTTCATCATTGTTTCAGATACTCAACCTCAAAATATATGTGTCCCCGGTGGTGGGTCACCGGGAAGATTCTCAGCCTCCAGCAATGAGGACCACGCAGGTACCCCGAACACCTGGCTCTTCTCTGACGTAGCGGCAGCACACTCAGCTATGGGGTGGGCAGTTTTCTTGCTGAATAATGACCACCGTGTGCTGACAACTTTCTACGTACCAAGAATGGCCCTGTTACTTCACTCAGGACTGCATTTCACTCCTCGGACAACCCTATAAGATAAGGATCATCACACTTGTTTGATAGCTGGAGGAACTGAGATGGAGAGAGGCTGATCGTCTTGACTAAGGATGCATGTCTTGAGGGGATTTGAACGCAAGCACAGATCCAAAGCCTATGCCACAAACCGGTGTTTCTCAAACTGGGACCCTTAGTTCACTCGGAGGGCCGTGAATTCCTCCAGGCCACCCTTGTTCTTCAGTTCTTATCCTAGGACAATAACAATTCTACAGCATTTCCTTTTCCCATAGCACTAAGGACAGATCCACCAGCAATTCACTTCCTACATTGCAGGTGAATAAAATATTGATTTCTGAAATTAAAATTAGCATGTTACTAAATAGTTTACAGATGTCCCTAATTCATTATTCTGTGAAGAATTCAGACCAAGATCAAGGCGCCAGCATGGTCAGGTTCTAGAGAGGTTAGTCTTCTGTGTTGTAAGCTACAGGTTTCTTACTGTGTCCTTACATGGCCTAGAGACTCGGATCTAGCTCTCTGGCCTGTCCTTATAAGGACACTAATCCCATTCACAAGGGTTCCACCCTCATGACCTAATTACCTCCTAAAAGCCCCACCTCCTGATACTAGCACGTTGGAGGTTAGGAATTTAACATACACATTCTGGCGGGACACAAACGTTCAGTCCACTGCAAAGAGTTTATTCCATTCCATGTTAACAAAACAGAACACACAATGGGAGCTTGAGCACACAACATTATTTTGCTTTTCTCGTATTGCCATAATTTACATGGGATAAGATCCCTTTTAAGAAGAACTCCCCATTGTTATTTTCTGAACTAATGATCTAAAATATCGAACAAGGCAGATGCATCCAATGTTGTTTAGCTCTGCCTTAATTTTCATGGGGATTTATTTTCTTCAGTAAATATTATTTTAATAATTTCCTGTTTTAAGGTGTCCTAACAATTGTGTCTTTTTCATACCCTAAGCAATATAAACTCCTCAGTGAGGTGATTTCATCTCTCTTCAGAAAATCAGAATAAGCACTTTTCTGAAACATACCTAAGGCTGCTGCTTCTCCAACATGGCACCCATCAACTGCCTTTAGCAAACAGAAGATAATTTTTAGATCCCGAGCTTTAACTCTTCCGGGACCTATGAGTTGCGAGGGCATGGCCGAGTCAGGTTATTCACTCCAGGAGTGTTTCTGTCAGAGTGGAAGACACATGTCGTCCTTTACTTATTGAAATCTTCCTGCGGCATCGATGTGCACCTTGTCTGGAAAGGTTTTTAGCTGATGGGATACAGTTTTTAATTTTCAATAATAAGACAACAATTCAGTGTTTATTCC
This sequence comes from Artibeus jamaicensis, assembly GCF_021234435.1. Taxonomy (NCBI): domain Eukaryota; kingdom Metazoa; phylum Chordata; class Mammalia; order Chiroptera; family Phyllostomidae; genus Artibeus; species Artibeus jamaicensis. The sequence continues at coordinate 33,797,884 of NW_026522030.1, read as the reverse complement.
TCCAGATCATCCAATTATTACTGGTTAGTAACTGTGGTGGTATTGAATAACAATTATTTCTACCTGATGATTTTATCTCAGCCCAAGTGGGAAAAAATTGTCTAAATTGGGTAGGAAAACTAGTCTTTTAAATCTCTGATATGGCATTTATTACTGAAAACTCCCCAGGCTTTGTCAACCCCAACACAGCTGTATTTTAATAATGTTTTCTAAGAGGTCTGAACATACCTGAGTTCACCATTTAACAGTGCTTAAAACAGCAACCTGAATGCCTAACAAGTTTTAAGAAGAAAAAACAAAATGACAGCCTGGCTGGTGTGGCTCAGTGGATTGAGCACGGGCCTGTGAAGCAAAGGATCACCAGTTCGATTCCCAGTTGGGGCACATGCCTGGGTTGCAGGCCAGGTCCCCAACAGGGGACACATGAGAGGCAACCACACATTGATGTTTCTTTCCCACTCTTTCTCCTCCCCTTCCCCTCTCTCTAAAAATAAATAAATAAAATATTTAAAATAAAAACAAAATATAAATAAAATAGAAGGGCCGATGCTACTACATTCACTAAATTGTATCTACATTCAGCATTTTACCCTTCGTTCTGACAAAATAGGGTAAGCCTGCAAGTTTTATACAGTAACCCTTTAATCCTAGGAAGCAAAGGGAGAGAGAGCATCGTAAACATGTACTTCTCTTTGTTCCTCCTTTCTTTCTTCAGGGAAACCAAACTTTAAATCTTTCATTCAGTCCTAAAGTAACAGTCTGCATGAATATAACAAAGGTACTAGTGATAAGAAGCACAAATAGTAATGATGTAAATGCCAACCCAGCCAAGGTCATGTTCAAAGGGTCAAAAAAGAAAATAAGTAATAACTATTTTCTTATTCAGACACATATTTATGACAGGTAGTCATATCTTGTGAGGATTAAGAGGATTGCAGATCAACTTTAGAACCAAAAATTGATGACACTCTTGGTTGGTAAGTGACTCCCAGAGGGAACATGCTGTGGATGGTGAAACCCAGCCACCGTGGGATGCTCTGTGCTCCACAGCAGGGCCGGCTGCCCACCGCAGCAATGACCAAAGTGCAAGGACGCAACCCAGTGTGTGTCTGCTCCTTGGAACTACAGGGGGAATGTCTGCGTAATATGCATTTTGTCCTTGTTTGAGGGGTCATCTGTCCCTGACGAAACCACAGGGGCTGGAAACACAGGACTTCTTCAAAAAGACAAAACTTAATATTCAGTAAGAAGTGTATGTTTTTTGAATTACTCCTAAAAATCTCTCACTTTTGTGAACAGATCTATAATATCTTGTATCTAATTTAGATTATGGGCTTGAATGCCGAAATGAACACTATCAAGGCCATTGTTCTCAAAGTTTAGCAGTCATTAGAATCAGCTGGAGGGCTTCTTAAAACACAGACGGCTGTAATGTTCACTCCCAGTGTCTCTGGACCACAGCTCAGTAGGTCCGAGGTGGGCCAGAGAATCTGCATTTCTGACCAGTAAGTGGAGCAGATGGTGACTCCAGGGTGCTCCTCTGTGGTCCACACACTGAGACGACCACTTTAGGTCCCATTCCTTAGCCCTGTTGTGCCTCAGTTTCTCCACTAGTTACTTGAGAGTACAAACACCTACCTCCCAAAGTTGTGAGAAATAAATAAGGTAATACATTAAAGCTTTTACCAGAATTCTCAATCCATGCTGTTATTACTGTTTAATTCTGTGGGCCCCGTAGGATTCTGCAAATGAAAACAGTAAATGGCTTGGTATGTTTGCCTTGGATCACATCTCAGGATTTTCTGCTTTTAACTTTAGATTAAACTAAACGCCTCTTTCCACTTTTGAGCTATAAATGAAAGATTTTGTTTCTCACGGATGCTAAATTTACTTTTAGGTTAGCGGCATGTGATTTGTTTATGTGGTATTTTTCATTTGTTTTCCATTCTGTTCATTAAAATATTCGCAGGCTTCGTTGGCTGTAAGATGCCATAAGATGTTCCAGGATGAGTGAGGGGGAAAAACATTGTGCCCAGTTCTACGTTACAGGATACTTTGGGGACAGATTTCTTTCCACTAATGCAAATTTGCACAGGGAGATAACGCTACCATTCTTGGGCTTTCTACACTTTTAAGTAAATTTACTGTATCTGGGTATCTCTTGGTGAATATGTTCCTTAGAAGATACAAAATGAGCAACTCAACTCTTATTGAGTTTGTTTAGTACTAATGACTGTACCTTAAATTGTTTCTGACAGAATTGCCTGGTTCTCACATAAAACAGGATGTGTTGTTGGTACCTTCTTTCTTTACAGAAAGAAAAAAATAGAATTTAATCAATGGCAATAAATGACAGAGTCTAGAGATCCAGGGTTTTTAAAAAATCACTGGTGCTTATAAAAGGAAAAATCCTTCTTTTTATTTGATTACCACAAAGGAAGAAGACCAGACTCTTAGAAGTAGAAATGGTTTTGCTGGTCAGTTCTGAGCTAGCATGGATGAAGTTCATGTGACACTGTGTCATCCCATAGGCTGACAGGTACAGCAGCTTGTCGTCATGTGTCCTAGATTAAAACAATCAAGGCTCATCCTGTGATGTTGCATACTCCGCATCCTGTGATGGTACACACGCAAAATTACTGCTCTCTCCCATGGCACCAGACAATAGTGGTCTTATTATACAGGCTTATGAAGGACTTTATCTGAGGCCGACTTCCAAGTCAAGGCAACTTGGCCAACATTTTTATGGTATTAATCTCTTTGCATATTTTTAAGAGTAGTGTCCCTTCCACCCAGAAGAATGACTTTCAGAATGAAAGGAAGTACAAGAGTCAATAATGCAGAGTTGATGTTCACCACCAAATAGAAGGTTACGAGGATGAAGCTTGCCACTTTGAGTAAGCAGAAGCCTCCAGATAAATGATAGATACATTGGGGATTGCAGATTCTTTCTTCCTTGATGTAATCTTTGAGATTCCTGGTGAAATGAAAAGATTCCAGAAGGTTAGAAATAACTGAAATATCCCACATTCTAAAGCAAAGATGAATTGTCTATAGATACACATTTATATTATATATATATATATATGTGTGTGTGTGTGTATATATATGTATACAGAGGTATACATATATGCACAGGTATATATACATACACATATATGCACTTTAGACAATAACAAGACCTTGGAACAAATTGGGGACCAGAGCCACAGGACTAGGGAGGTAAAGCAGTATCACTGCTTTTCCAGCAGTCATTTTCAGCACAACAGGAATTAAGTAATGACAAACTAATCCCAAGCACTTTTTGATAGTGTTTATTATACTGATAAGATCAATGGGACAACAGAGGCAAAGTATTTTTGCTTCAGCAAGGATGGCGGGCATACTACAGACATGTGGGCCAGAGGAAATCAAAATTGAGTGAATAGCAAAAGAATGCAATAAAATTGGTTGTCTTGGAAAGTGCTAAATGAGAGCTAGGGAAATCTCTTGTCTTCCTGCACAGTAGGCTTACATACAGATAATAGTGGTCTTATTACATACAAGCTCATAAAGGACCTTAAGGGAAAATATTTAACTCAGTTACTAAGATATTGTATGCACTCTACAAACATGTATTTGCTGAATGAACAAATGTCAAACTCAACAGGTGATTGTGTTTCAGTCATTTCTTAATGTTCACATCTTAACTCTTAAATAGCTTGTATTGCTGCATAACTAAACACTATTGAGTTCATGTTTGCTTAATATCAAAAACATGAAAGGCCAAATAATAGAGACAATAAAAAATCAGTGATTGCTGGGAGACCTGTGAGAGGGAAGATAAATAGAGCACGGAGAATTTTTAGAGCAGTGAAAATATACTGTGTGATATTGTAATGATTGATACATGTCATTATACATTCATCCAAACCCATGCAATGTACACCACCAAGAGTGAACACTAATGTAAACTATGGACTTGGGGCGCTTATGATGTGTCAGCACAGGTTCACCCTTGTTTAAAATGCGCCATTGGGAGAGTGATGATGATAATGGGGGAGACTGTGCATGTGTGTGAGTAGCACTTATGTGGAAAACCTCTTTCAATTTTGTTGTAAAATTGCTCTAAAAACTAAAGTTTTTAAAAATATATTTAGCACCTATTAATGTAAATAAAAATTACTTGTTTCCCCAAATCTACCTTACATATTTTATCAACCTCATAATTTGTATAATGGAATGAATCCATTTTACATGATACTGGGAATTTATTCCTGTCAATTTTCTTAAAGTTTAAAACCTATGTTAGAAGGAAGCTTTAAGAATGTCTCAGTAAATGAGCAACCACAGCTCAAGATTTCTGCCACTTGAATTTTGGGTTGTACTGCTAATGTCAACTAATAAGAACATTACCAGTCTCTTTGTTTTCCATTCTATTGTCTATATAACTTTTCCTTGAGTGGGAAATAAGTACAAGCACTGTTGGAAAAATGCTTGGAAATGTACCTGATTTTTATAACATAGTTTGAACCAAAGTTCAAGTATTTGCAAGCTCAGTCACCAGAATAAGTTAGCTATTGATTAAGGCAATAATCACTACACTGCATCAAAATTAAGCTGCTAAAGTTTCTTAAATGAATTGTACAAGATAAGTGTCCTCCGGGGTATATTTGGCAATATTTGAAAACATTTTTAGTTGTCACAACTAATGGATAGAAACCAAAAATGTTTACAATTTTGCTGTGTAGCAATAACATAAATAATGCATTTCCAAAACCAGCCACTGATTAACCCATCTTTAGCCTTCTAGAGAATGTACAGTTTTAACAATATTAATATATTTAACTTTACTAAGTACCCATTAGAAACCAAATCTTTCTAATGCAGTTTTGATGGATAAAATGCTGTGACCAGAGAAACTCTTTTCACTCTTGTCAATTTAAAGGAAGTTATGCCATTCAAAGTCCACATCCATGCAGATGGGGTCCACACCCAACTTTGTTTCCTGCTATGCTCTCATTGCCTCTGACTTGAAAGGAATTAAATCTTCATTGAGTGTCTTCTGTATACCAGGATATTGGCTTATAAGCTTCCACATATATTATCTAATATAATTTTTATAATAAATGCATTAAAATTAGTTATTATTTCCCCTACTTTACAAAGGAGGAAACAGTGGTTCTGAGAGGTTGTCACTTCCTGAAAGTGCATAGCTCGAAAAGGGTGGAAGCAGAACCCTGTTCTGATTCTGACACTCCCCTGATCTTTTCCTACACCAGCTGTAGACCCTAAGATGCATATGAGTATTTAGTCATTTGGATTCATTACTCAGCAAAGAAGCTGATGAATGGATACAGAACTTTGTAAAGACTTTAAAAGAAAGGTTTTCCTGGGGGTATGGAATCAACATAAGACTACCTATCTGTCTGCCTGTTTATCTATCTATCATCTGTAAAGGATAGCCAACTTTGCTGAATAGGTACTCAATCTGTTAAGGCTGCTATAACAAAGTGCCATAGACTGGATGGCTTATAAACAACGGAAATTTATTTCTCACAGTTCTGAAGGCTGGAAGTCCAGATAAGGATACCAGCATGGTCAGGCTCTGGTAGGAGCCCTCCTAAAGATTGCAGACTGCCGATTTCTCTTTATATGGTCACTTGGTGAAAAGAGATCCAGAGAACTCTCTGGGATTCTTGTACGAGGGCACTGATTCTATTCATGTGCTCCACTCTTATGACCTAATCGCCTCCCAAAGGCCCATCTCTTAATACCATCACATTGGGAGTTAAGATCTCAACATATGAATTTAGAGGGATATAAACATTCAGTCCATAACATTTACCATGCTCCAGATACTGATCTCAGTACTTTACTTGCATTTTTCTTTTATTTTTCAAAGGACATAACAGAACTTTATGAAATGGGTATGATTGTTACCCCCATTTCACAGGAGCAGAAACTGAGGAACAGAGGGGTTAAATGCCTTACTCTAATCATACCGCTGTTCAATAGTAATGCCTGAATTTGTTGTGTCCAGGCACTGAAACTCCAGAAAACTGGAGTTGTCAACTGGGGGCTATTTTGTCCCCCCAGGACACATTTGGTAATATTCAGAAACCTTTCTGGTTTTCACAGCTGAGGGATGGGTGGGGACAGGGCTTCTGGTGGACAGAGGCCAAGGATATTCACAATGTACAGAACAGCTCCCCAGGAAAAAAAAAAAAACAGTTATCTAGCCCCAAACGTCATTAATGGGAAGGTTAGGAAATCCTTTTCTAGTACCTATATATTGGCATTTCTCTGTATTTTTCTACCATTAAATTGGGGCAAAACCATGGAAATAATTCATATGACATTTGGCATTACTGATGATTAATTCTTATCTGCATTTAATCACACACCTTTTTTTCATGGCAATATCAATTTTTATATATAACAACAGTATATTATTCTGTACTTCAAATTATTTTGGTGTTTTTTTGTAAAATAAAAATTCCTGGTCTTCCAAACATTCTTACTAAATCAGTCATTCTAACAAAATTACTCACATTCTCACTAAATTGGGAATGAGATACTTTAAAATCTTGCTTTAAATTCTTCAACACTTCTACCAGGTGATATTATTATGGCCATTTTACATACGATAAAACTGAAGCATCAGAAGATGGAATCATTTGTCCAGACCATACAACCAGTGTGTGAGAACTACACATTCACTCTAGCTCCTCCTGACTGGAAAACTCATGCTGTAAACCAGTGGCTCCGAAACACGAATGTGCAGCAGAACCATAGACTGCTGAATACCCCTCCCCCCCACACACACACACAAGGAGTTTCTGATTCAGGAGGCCTTGGGTGGGACCCAGGAATTCCCATTCCTAGTAAGTTCCCAGGTGATGATGCAAATCAAGGTTTTCAGGGGAACTACACTTTGAGAACCACAGTGCTAAGCAGGGACACTCTCCCATAAAATTATCTTCATTTCATGACACCTCTTTTTGTAAGGAGCTTCATCTCTTAGCCTGGAATCTTAGCAAATTTTTTAAAGAAATTTTTGTCCCACTAGCCTAATGTCTTGTTATACCAGGGACAGTCTAAGTTTCATGTTGGTATGACAAGTGTATCACAGCCCCTACCTACAATAGAATGGGATCAAGAGAGAGCCATCTGGGGGAAAAAACAACTCACTCTTGCCTCATGGTTATACTCCTAACTAGAGAAAAATAAGTCTACCAACTGGACAGAGGAAGGACCTAAACACATGAATAGTTGTCCGAAGTGACAATTAAATTCCAGAGGCAGGGGATGAGAGGAAAGGTAGCTGATGAAGGGAAAACAGGAAATCAAGAGAAGTTTTTTGTTCAAACTTCCTTGTTTCTAAGAACCAATTATGATTATATAAAGAGTCAAAAGAGGCAAGATCTTTTTCCTCTTAACCCTCTCTCATCTCCACTAAGCAGCAGCAAGCAAATAAGCCTCTGTGCCCCCAAAGATGAGCTATTAGAGTGAAACACAGTTAAGGAAGGCTATTAAGGTGAGCTATTAAGGAATTGGTGGGAGTAGGTGGTGAGTCTTGTCTGTGGTCCTCAGTGAGGCAGTCAGTCAGCAGGTCTACTCTCACCCACTGATTGACTCCCTACATTTCATTGACTTTCTGTGCTGGACACTGAGACATACACAAAGTGAGGGCTTTTATCTCTAAGGAGCTTACAGCCAAGGTGGAAGATAAGCATATAAAGAGGATTAATGAAGAACACCAGGACCAAATAAGTGATGGGGACATAGGAGACCAAGGTAATCACTGTGGATGGAGGGTCAGGAGACACTTTGCAGAGATGGTAGGAGATGAGTGGGTTTTCAAAAATAGATCAGATGTAGGTGCTTGAAGCAAAGTAGAGTGAGGGCTTCACTAGGGCCACAGAGGAGATAGAAGTGGAGAATTAAGGGCAGAATTTGAAGGGAGATGGATGCCTTTGGCCCTGGACACAGGTTGAGTACCTGAAAATGAAGCTGCCCCAGTCGGACTAAGGAGGAGATTAGGTTTATCTTGTAAAGCATGGAAGGCTGAAACATTTTGGAGAATTAAAGTGATATGATAAAATTATAACTCTAGAGAAATCCTAACCATTTTTTCCTTCTTTCCTGACTATGTGCCCCTTTCATGGACTGGGCCCCCCACCCATGTGTGGTCTCCTATCTCCAACCCTGCCCTTTGTTTCTAGGGGAGCGAGCATGCTCTGGGCATCCAGATGCCAGTGAGTCTGTCGTGATGTTGTTGGTATGCACTTCCTTTGGCCAGAGCAGGAGCTGGATATTTTTCAAGGCTTGGGAGGCATGAGGTGATAAAACTTTCTGATCCTGAGATTTGGTTTCCAGCACCCTATGAATGGTGACTCTAAATTTCATGCCACACAAGTGAGTATTTCATACCTTTTAAATAGTTCACACAGAACAATCCTGTCTCCTAATTTAATTATAATACATTAAACATCTAGTACCCTGCAATTTACTTTCTGACAAAAAAAGAGCTTTTAAATGACTTTCCTATTTCTCATTATCAAAAAAAGTTCTTCTAAAAATATTATTTCTAGTATTATACAGAAAACTGACAATTATAGTAGAAGAATCTAAATGGGATTAAATTTATAGGTTTTTAATACACGTGGACTGTGAGCTCCATAATATTTATTTTCCAGTGGCTATTACAAATAGAGTTAATTATTAATCTGTTAATTAATTGTATTGACTGAATAAACAAAGGATAACCAGAGTCAACAGCCAAAATGCATGTGTCAGAGATAAGTAAAGGTAGGCAGATTCGTTTTCCAGTAAATTTACTGAATTTCCAATATGTAGCAGGCTCTGTGCTAAGGACTGTCACGTTATTCCTCACTCAACTCCAGTGGGTGGGTGATATGATCTCAGTGATATGTAACCTGAGGCACAGAAGATATTAAGCAACTTACCCAAGAACTCAAAACCAGATGTTCTAATTCAAAGTCAAAGTTTCTTAACTCAAGTTTTCCTCAAATTTGTCTGTCACAGCAAACACCTGTGTGCTAATTATGTAGCTTTCCAGGCCCCAGCTCAGAAGATTCTCACTCAGTAGTTGGGGGGGTGGGGACAGGAATCTATATTTAACACATGTTTCTGGTGATTCTGAGAAACATTCCAAGGATCTTCAGTCCTGGTTGCCCATTAGAATCACTTTGGAAATGATTAAAAACTCAAGATAACTTGACCACACACCAAGCAAATTAATGGGAGTCAGAAAGAAATCTCTGGGTATCACTATTTTTAAACCCTCCAGATTATTTCAGTGGACATCCAATTGGGCTCGGCTCTGCCAGGCTGACAGTTATATCTGACAGGTTTATCCAGCCTCCTCCAACCACCTATTCACCACTTGCCTTTGTTCCTATTGAAAAGTGGTTCTACTACAGTGTGAGCCAGGAAAAAGTAATGATGCTTAAGAGAGCAGAGGAACAGAAGGGAAGGAGATCAAGAAACCATTTGTGACAAGGGATTAGTGAAGAGAAAAATGAGAGCTGTCCAAGGTGGAGGAGAGGTGAGGGGTGAAGATAAAGGTTTGAGATTCATCCTTGAAACAATTCAGTAACTCTAAGCAAAAGCTTGATAAAGCTGACACTCATGAGTTTTTTGCTCTTGCATAGAGGTCATGTACTTTTCTATGGAAGTCAAAGCAATTTTTACATATTCACATATTTAGCCTTGCTAGTGACAAGGGCTCAGGATCAGAAATTTCGGTCTGTGTGTCTTCATCATTCCTATTTTATAAGTGTGAGCATTGAGGCAAGCTGGGAGAATGCAGTCCCTTCAGACCTCAGGACTGGAGTCAGGTGACCCACCTAATATAAAGTCCCCAAACTTGTCGCCAGGCTTCATTGCCACTGCAGCTGTAAGGTGTGCATATTTTCTTTGACTATAAAATGTTCATGTGCATAGACAACTTGGATCCAACATTTGGGAGGAGATAACATAGTAATACTTGTATACAATACCTCATCCCTGGGCCTCAATACAGGGCCCAAAATAAATGGACCAAACTAATCTTGAAATACATGTTATATATTAATAATCACAGAGATGACTCTGTTACATGGCAGGTGCCTATTCCAATGGGGTAAAATAAAGGAGAATAGAAGTGCAGAAATTTTCTGTGTCTATACAATTCGAGAGGGAAAAATGATGTTTTTAAACTGCTGATTGTGGGTTAGCAATTCATTCGTGAATAAGTAGTATCAAAAAGCAAAACCAGTGTTCCCCCTCTGCCTTCCTTGCCCGGGCAGCCCTTCACCCTCACTTAATGAAATGGAACAGTTGATGCCTCTAACTCCTCTTTCATTTAATCTCATTAATGCAGTCTGTTGAGATGCTAGTTGTGGGGTAACATAGGGGCAGTTGTCAGACCTCTAGCGAAAAGCGCAATATTTTTCAGTTAGACTTCTAATTGCAACGTCAAAATGTGTGAGAACGAGATCAAATCTAAAGCTGACGCCACTGGTGAGTTTTACATTTTCTTCTCTCCTAGCTGTATGAACTAGTCTCCAGGCAAGATAGTAATCATTTAGGAGCTCTCGGCAAAAATAAATTAATGACTAGGTGTGGGAACAATGAAATGTTTTCTGATTTTAGAATGTATATAATAAAGTCACTCAGGCTTTATTTTACCCTAGAGAACATATTTATACATAAATATTATCATATCTGGAAGTGAATTACCGAATGCATAAGCTTTGAGATCAAATTTAATTAGTCACCTGCCACATTATACTAACACACAGTCAACAGTGTGAACAACCTTTTGAAGCTTCGATTTTAGTCACTGGCATTACTATCATTGTGATCATTTCGATGTTTCTAATTTTTTTAATTTAGTTTAAAAATATATTATACCAGATACTTTCTCATATGTAAGAAATCTGTTTTCAAACAAATTCTATTTTTTTGAATGATGATTCATAATAAGATTGTTTGTGGGGTTTTTTTTCTCTTATATATTTTATGTGTGAGTTAGTGGGTAGTTTCCTAAACACACATTATTTCATAACACAGGCAGGCTGTGAACACTTCTTTTAAAATATCCCAGGGCAATGTGATGCATGATTTATTGCCATGTTTTGACAGTACTACACAGCAATGAACAACAATTGAAAATATTAAAATGTAAATTGATATAATTATTTCTTTCAAACATAAAGCTTACAACTGTTCAAAAAAGTCACTAATCAAGCTAAAACTTTTTCAAATATTATATAAACTTAGAATTACATTTTCCCACAGTGCTGAGAGCTCCCTTGTGCTTGTATTTTTAGAAAGGAACATTATTTCAATACAATTATTCATTAATTTCAAAATACATATATCCAAACAGTTTATTCATAAAATAAGTGATTGCCAGCAGATCTCAGTTCTGACATTAATGGGGCTTTTAAACAACTAGTCAGCCTTACAACAGACAGATTTATTCAGCATATTGTTGCTGTTGTTATTTAGAAATTAATAACACTGGACATATTAATGTCTATTTGGTTAATCCTCTTTGGGTTTGAATTACAATTAGCAGAGGCTACCAGGTGAACATAAATATTCTTCTCTCCATGGATTCAGTATTAAAGAAAAACAAACAAAAAAACCCATGAATTTCCCCTCTCTGATAAAATTACATAAACACATTGTTTGATTTTATGAGCTTATGTCTTTGTGGGTACACACACAACTCATTTTTTAATGAACAGCATGAATAAATATGCCTTTGCATTTTGCAGATAATTAAGTTAAATGTTATTGACATTAAAAGGAATATTCTATATTAAAGCTACAGCTTTTGTTAGGTTTCTACAGTAGAACACTTGGCACTATGTTTAGCAATTTCTGGGTTTCGCCAGTCTTTTTCCTCTATCGTTATTTTTCCCAAAATAAATATGTCTGCTGCTTTTGAAGTAATTCAAACCTCTCAAGAAATGACCAACAACAACAAAATGAACACTTTCTTCTACCAATTCACTCCATCTGGTAGCATCAAAATGCCTTTGGTAGAAATTAATGTATAAGAAACACAGCTAACAAAAGGACAGCCATAAACATCTCCATGCAAATGCTATTATAAATTATCAAACAATGATTATGAATTTTGTGCTTGTAGAAAAAACATGCTCAAGAGGAGGAAACTTGCTAATAGGGAAAGCTTGCTAATTTGAAAATCACAGTATCTATTCTTACTATTTGGTCACCGTGTTCATACAACCCCTCCACCGGCAGCTTACATAAACACTGAATAAAGCTGTTAGGGATTATGTGCAGCATGCTGGATCTGATGAGCTCAAAAATAAGATAGCTTGGGTCCTATAATATTTAGGATTATTCTGGTAATCTCTTTAGCGAAAGTGTGCAGTATCAGCAGAACAGGCGTTTCAGTCTTCGAGGTAGCCATGCACTAATAATTCCACATGGGTTTGGTGGTTAAAACTTTGCCTACGCTGATATAGAGCCCTATGTTGTGTAGCATAGGGTGACGTTATAAGAGAGAGCTTCCAGAGTGACATCTTAATTCTGCAGGTGAGAATACCTTCCTTTAATTTCTATGTGTCCCCTCTTTTGAGAAAGGCCATCTATGTAGGAATGAACTAAACCCAAACATCTCTTTCTCCAATCTTTGAACTCATTCTTTTCTGTAGAAATGAAATAAAAATTAAGATTTCCTCTTCAATCCTATTTATTTTTATTTCAAGATTCAATGTCGAAGCAATGGGGGCTGAATTGCAAATTTGTTAGAATATAAATGATGTAATAATGTAATTCTTAATGCCGAAACTTGTGATCTATTTTGCTATGGTAGCATTGTCTATGTTAAAAACAAAATCAAAGCTCTTAAAGACAATCCACAAAATGAGTTCCTAAAATCTGGGTTCTCAACAATGATCATTAGTGCCATTATATGTCCATGTTTTCCCATAAATGAAAACTCCCTAATGTCCTATTGGAGTGCCTAAATCAACACTATTTTACCCTAAATCAACCCTCTGATGGCAAAGGAATTCTTTGAGGCTACCGGTAGTGATTGTTCTTTTTCCATTTCTCTCTCTCTCTGTCTCTTTCTCTTTCTCTCTCACGCACATAACACATGTAAATATCTCACCTACTTTCTAAATTTTGTTTTTGTAATTATTTGTTGCATTCATGGCTAAGGGCATATTAAAAAACAGAAGTGTCTATAAATATGACAGAGTGACAAATACTATTGTTTAGCTTTTGGCCATTTAAGCAAATTGTAGGATGTGATAAGCCAGTTAAATAAAGTTATTATTATTGTACACTAAGAAGAAAAAGTGTTAATATGGTGCTAACATTCTCATCATACATGGACATCATCCTCATGCAAGAAATAATCTACTCAGGTATGTCATGTGAACGATGTCACACTTATTGTACAAGATTCCTCTTTTCAAGAACAAAGTTATTTAAAGTAGATTCTGATCACTATACTTTAGAATATATTTTTGTCCTTTCTCTGGTAGTCCTATCTTGTCTCTTTTTTAACACATGTCAAAAGACTTGTCTTTCTTTGTCACCCAGAAGAAAGGCACATGTTTATCTTATTTTCATATTTTCTGAACAAGTGCTGGAAACTTCAGGGATGGTCTCTACCACTTCTATCAATGAAGAGAATGAGAAGTACTGTGTGCTTTCCACCCAAACTTTAGTCACTTGGGGTTTTCTTGGCATGTGGGTTTTTAATCAGTGATCCTGTTCCAACCTTTGAATTGGAAGGTTGGAACAGGACATACCTTCAAACATATTATTTAATGACTTTATTTTTATATTCATCAAGTATTTCCCTATTGATTGGTCTTTTCAGGTATTCCTGAAAAACAATATAGTATAATAACCACATTTTAGAGCACAGTGAACTGTAATACTAAGTTGAACCATGTAAAATTGCCAATGCTGCCTATGCTTTTGCACAAAAAGGTGACAATTTCATGTGGTTTAATCTGACATGACTATAGCTAAAAGAACAGAAATTTGATAATTCTAAAAGTATTCTGCTACTACTTACTTTTAAATTATATTTTATTGTTTATACTACTACAATTGCCCCAATTTTCCCCCATGGCCCACCTCCATCCAGCCCCCCCACTCCCACAAGCGATCCCCACATCACTGTCCATGTCCATGGGTCATGCATACATGTTCCTTAGCTACTCTATTCCCTATGCTGTACTCTAAATCTCCATGACTCTTCTGTAACTACCAAATTTCACTTCTCATTTCTTTTACCAATCTCCCAACCCACCTTCTATCTGGAAACCATCAAAACATTCCCTGTATCTATTATTGTGTTTATATTCTCCTTGCTTTTTTAAATTTAAGTTTTATTGTAGTTTCCATTACCATTTAGTCCCCCTGATAACTCCCTCCCCCAGCAATCACCACACTGTTGTCCATGTCCATGAGTTCTTTTTCCTTTTTGCTCAATCCCTCCACCAGATAACCTCCACTTCCAAGCTGCCATCCTGGTCTCCATTCATGAGTCTGTCCCCATTTTCCTTGTTAGTTCAGTACGTTCATTAGATTCATATGAGTGAAATCATATGGTATTTGTCTTTCTCTGACTGGCTTATTTCACTTAGCATAATGTTCTCTAGGTTCATCCATATTATCACAAAGGGTAAGATTTTCTTTTTTATGGTTGAGTTCTATTCCACTGTGCAAATGTTCCATAGTTGTTTCATCCACTCATCAACTGATAGACACTTGGGCTGCTTCCATATCTTGGCAATTGTGAATAACGTTGCAGTGAAAATAGGAGTGCTTGTGTTCTTTTGAATTAGTGTTTTGGGTTCCTTTGGATAAATCACCAGAAATGGGATTGCTGGGTCAAAACGCAGATCCATTTTTAATGTTTTGAAGTATTTCCACACTGCTTTCCACAGTGGCTGCACCAGTCTGCATTCCCACCAAGAGTAAAAACAGTTCCCCTTTCTCCACATCCTCAACAGCACTTGTTTGATTTATTAATGATAGCCGTTGTGACAGGTGTAAGATGGTACCTCATTATGGGTTTTACTTGCATTTCTATGGTGATTAGTGATGTTGAGCATCTTTTCATATGTCTATTGGCCATCTATATGTCCTCTTTGGGGAATGTCTATTCAGGTCCTTTGCCCATTTTTTAATTGGTTTGTTTGTTTTTTGGTGTTCAGTTTTGTAAGTACTCTATAAATTTTGGACATTAATGCCTTATCAGACGAATCAGCAAATATGTTCTTCCATTCTGTGGGTTGTCTTTTTATTTTGTTCATGATTTTGTTTGCTGTGCAAAAACTTTTTTAGTTTAATATAGTCCATTTTTTTCCTTTTACTTCCCTTGTCTGGAGAGATGTATCCAACAAAAATTTCTATGAGCAAGATTTTACTGCCTATGTTTTCTTCAGGATTTCTATGGTTTGGGGTCTAAGATTTAAGTCTTTGATCCATTTTGTATTTATTTGTGTGTGGTGTAAGAAGGTGGTCTAGTTTCATTTTTCTACATGTATCTGTCCAATTTTCCCAGCACCATTTATTGAATAAACTGCCTTTAGTCCATTGTATGTGCTTGCTTCCTCTGTCAAATAATAATTGAAGATAAAGGTGTGGTTTTTTTTAGGCTCTCTATTCTGTTCCATTGAGCTATGTGTCTGTTTTTATGCCAGTACCATGCTGGTTTGATTACTATGGTCTTATAGTATAGTTTGTTATTAGGTAGAGTGATTCCTCTAACTTTGTTCTTCTTTCCCAGGATTGCTATTGCTATATGGGGCCTTTTGTGGTTCCATATACATTTTTGAAATATTTTGTTGTTCTGTAAAATATATCATTGGCATCTTGGTAGGAATTGTGTTTAATCTGTAAATTGCTTTGGGTAGTATGAATATTTTAATGATGTCAATTCCTTCTATCCATGAACACAGTATTCACTTCCACTTACTTGTGCCTTCTTCAGTTTCTTTCTTCAGTGTCTTATAATTTTCCAACTACAGGTCTTTTATATCCATGGATAGGCTTATTCCTAGTTATTTTATACCTTTTGTTTAAAAAAATAAAACAAATAAACCTGTGTGTTTATTTTGTTTTTAGATTCAATTTTTGATAGATAAGTATTTATTGTCACCTTATTGTTCTTTTTTTCTTCTTTTTCTTCTTAAAGAAGATGCTTTAACATTTCATATACTAGTTTGGTGGTGATGAACTTCTTTAGCTTTTTCTTGTCTGGGAAGCTATTTATATGTCCTTCAATTCTAAATGATAGATTTTCTTGGTAGCATAATCTTGGTTATAAGTCCTTGCTTTTAATCTTTTGCCTATTTCTTGCCAATCCCTTCTAACCTGCAAGTTTCTTTTGAGAAATCAGTTGACAGTCTTATGGAAGTTCCATCATAAGTAACTAACTGCTTTTCTTTTGCTGTTTTTAAGATTCTGTGTTTGCAGGGGAAGGGTCAAGTCAAGGAACATGTATAAAGGACCCATGGACAAAGACAAAGGGTGGAGGGTTGAATATGACAGGTAGGAGATAGGTATGGCAGGGGAGAGTAATGGGGGAAAAATGGAGACAACTGTAATTGAACAACGATGAAACATTCTCCCTTTGGCCCTGGCTGGTGTAGCTCAGTGGATTGAGTGGGGGCCTGCAAACTAAAGGATCATGGTTCAATTTCCAGTCAGGGCATGTGCCTGGGTTGCAGGCCAGTTCCCATCAGGGGACACCCAAGAGGCAACCATACATTGATATTTCTCTCCCTCTCTCCTTCCCTTCCCCTCTAAAGATAAGTAAATAAAATTTAAACAATTCTCCCTTTGTATTTAAGCTTTGGCATTTTAATTATATGTCTTGCTATAGGTATTTCTAAGTTCATCTTGTTTGAGACTATCTGCTCTTCCTAGACTTTACCAAGTTAGGAAAGTTTTCTGACATTACTTTTTCAAATAAGTTTCCAATTCCTTGCTCTTTCTCTTCTCCTTCTGGCATCCCTATGATGCAAACATTGGTATGCTTGACATTGTCCCAGAGGCTTCTTACACTACCCTCATTTTGGGGGGAGTCTCTTTCTTTTTTCTATTCTAATTGGTTTTCTTCTTTCTTATATTCCAAACCATTGATTTAATTCTCAGCTTCATCCACTCTACCGTTTTTTCACTGTAAGTTGCTTTTTATTTCAGTTAGTGTATCTTTTGTTTCTGAGTAGATCTTTTTCATGCTGTTCAGGTTCTAACCAAGTTCACTGAGCCTCCTTATAACCAGTGTTTTGAACTCTGTATCTAGTAAATTGCTTGTCTCCATCTTGTTTAGTTCTTTTTCTGGAGTTTTTGTTTTACTCTTTCATTGGGGCCATGTTTCTTTGTCTCCTCATTTTGGCAGCCTCCATGTGTTTGTTTCTATGTATTAGGGAGAGCTGCTGTTTCTTCCAGGCTTCATAGAGTGGCCTAATATAGTAGGAGTTCTGTAGAATCCAGTGGCACTGATTCCTCTATTACCCAAGCTAGGTTCTCAAGGTGTGCCCACCCTGTTGGATGTGTACACTCTCCTGTTGTAGTTGAGCTTTGATTGCTATTGGCAGTCCCAAGTCAGCCACGAAATGTGTTCTGTCCAGGGTCACATAGCATGTCTTTCTCTTCCAGATTCATTGAGTTTGCCCTGTATTTAGGTTATTCAGACTATGTAGATCCGTATAATCATTGTATTCATTTTAAATACAGAAACTTGCTTTTGCATATATCTGTGCCCTAAAGCAAACAAATGTTTGGTGAATAATTGATATTAAAATACTCCTTCCTTGTCTTTGCTAGGCAGTCTCAGATGAGACTATCTCAAAGAAACACTTTTGTGTAAATCAATTTTTTTATAATAATAGAAGTTTTAGTACAGTTTTATATTTACAGAATAATTGAGCAGAGTTCTGTATATCCACCCACCCCCACATACAATTTCCTTTGTTTATAATAACTTGCATTAGTATAATGCATTTGTTATAATTAATGAACCAATACTGAGATATTATTTTAACTATAATTCATAGTTTACAGTAAGTTTCATTCTTTGTGTTGTACCTTATGGGTATTGACAAATATGTAGACATTTATCCATAATTACACTATTATACAGAATATATGCATTACCCTAACAATTCTCTGTGTTTTAGTTATTTCTCCCACCTCCTTTCCCTGAACTTATGACAGCCGCTGATTTTTTTTACTATCATTATAGTTTTGCCTATTCCAGAATTTAATACAGCTGAAATTATATGTAGTTTGTTAACTATATATTTAGTTATAGTTATTTCATCTAGCTGGCTTATTTCATCTAGCAGTATGCATATAAGCCTGTTCTCTATTTCAATGTCTTTGGTTATATTTTGCTTGTTTGTTAATTTTGTTGATTAGGTTCCTGTTAAAGGTGAGATCATATGGTATTGGTCCTTCACTGCCTGGCTTATTTCACTCAGCATAATGCTTTCCAGTTCCATCCATGCTGTTGAAATGGGTAGGAGCTCCTTCTTTCTTTCTGCTACATAGAATTCCATTGTATAAATGTACCATAGTTTTTTATCCATTCATTTACTGTATTACAAGGCCACTGTAATCAAAACAGACTGGTACTGGCATAAAAACAGGCACATAGACCAATGGAACAGAACAGAGAGCCCAGAAATAAACCCAAGTCTCTATGGTCAATTAATATTTGACAAAGGGGGCAGCAACATAAAATGGAGTAAAAATAGCCTCCTCAACAAATGGTGTTGGGGGACCTGGACAGCTATGTGAAAAAGAATGAAATTTGCCCTGGCTGGCGTAGCTCAGTGGATTGAGCGCGGGCCTGCGAACCAGAGTATCGAGGTTCGATTCCCAGTCAGGGCACATGCCTGGGTTGCAGGCCGGTTCCCAGCAGAGGACGCATGGGAGGCAACCATACATTGATATTTCTCTCCCACTCTTTCTCCTTCCCTTCCCCTCTCTCGAAAAATAAATAAATAAAATATTTTTAAAAAAAAAAAAGAAAAAAAAAAAAAAGAATGAAATTTGAGCACCAACTTACAACATAAATTCAACTTACAACAAAAATAAATTCAAGGTGGATGAAAGATTTAAATATTTTGCCAATTTCTTTGAATTTAAAGATCTCTTTTAATGTTTTGGCTTCAAGTCCTTTATTATTTATATGTTTTTTAATATTTTTATCTCAGTCTATTACTTGTCTCTTCATTCTCTTCATGCATTTTTATTTCTAACATAAAAAATCTCTATTTTTTTATCTTCTGAAAAGAGACTTTTTATCTCTTTGAATTTTTCTCAGGGAATGAACTCTGCCTGGTCACTCTGAATCATCGTGTGACCTGGTGGGTAGAGTTCCTTCATCCCCACTCTTTTTCTGGGAAGGTAATGTTGTGTAAACATAAGCCACCTGTCAAACGTTTCAGCTAAACGAAGACTAGAGAAAGAGCCTCAGGAACAAATTAAGGAACTAAGGAGAGACAAGGTTTTCATGGAAGCAAAAGTCATTGTTTTCTTCTTTTTGTAACTGGAAAAATAGCTAACAAGTGGAATGCATGTCTTCTTTTTTATGCATAGTTCTCTTTACAGAGCATTGGGGTTTGGGGCAGACACCCTAAGAGTCAAATTGTAGCATGCCTTTCCTTTCTCTCTTCCAGATCCTCTCAAAATTTGCCATGTATGGGCATCAGAGATATTATTGCAATGAAGACTTTGATTATGTGTGTCTAGGGTAGGACCTAAGTGCTACATTTCTATCAAGCATCAGATAATGATAATGATGCTGGTCAGGAACCTCACTGTGAGTAGCCGGTCTAAGGACAGCATGGTGATAGATGAGAGGAAGGTGATGAGTATTAGCACGATGACAACTCAACTCCATATTAACTAATCTGCCTCCAGAATTGACACTGATAGCTGAAGTGAGTTCATTTCTGTTTCAAACACTGCTTGACCTCCTTGCCTCCACCAAAAGAAGAAAACTTTGTGCAATTCCATTTTTAAAATAGAAAAACTATTTTTAAAATCTTTTCAAGAGAAGCTTTTTCACCCTGAGAATCCAGAGTGTGAGCTAGTGGCCACAACCCCAAGAGCAGTCCACAAAAGAGGGAAGACACAGTGCCATGTGGTGTTTTAACATGAAGATGATGCAGGCACAGCTGACAATTGTTAAATCTGCAAAGGAAACCTGGGACACTGGGTGTTAGTTACAGTAATGCAAGATGTTTCTGGGAATACACTGGCTTCTCTTTCTTCTGCCTTGTCAATTAATGGCCAGGGGTTTTTGTAACTAATCCTTCAATTGTATTACTGACTTTGGAACAAAAAGAAATGCCTAAAAAACAATAGCAGAAAAGACTTTTCCAGAATCCTGTGAAGATTTTAATTTCCCCTAGTGCCAGAGAAATTTTAAATTTCATCACTTCTCATGGTGGCTACAAGTATAATTTACCTGGGCATCACAGAGCAGTTCTTCTCAAACTTGAATGCTGTCCTGGGGGGCTTGTTAAACAGCAAATTCTGATTCAATTGGTCTTGAATAAGTCTTGATAGTCTGTATTTCTAATATGCTCCCAGGTCATGCCCATGCCCCTGGTCTTCAGACCACACTGTGAGAGGTCAGGGAAGACATTAACTGCTTTCAACCTGAAAGATGTAAGGAACTACACACACATTATCACATTATAATTAAAACTTTGACAGGACAATATGTACTTAATGGGAATTAATTTGTAAATTATGAGTTTAAAACCATTATGATTTATAAAACTGATTTTCTTTGTTTCCAAAGGAGATATTTAACTTATTATTAGTAATTGCCACTAATGATAAAACTAATCACTGTTGTTGTTCATTATAGGTTACATTCTCTATAATTTCAATTTTCTGGGGAGTTAGAGTAAGCAAACAACACTTCAGGAATAAAAGTTCCTATGGAAAAGATAAATCATCTCTCTTCATGATAATCCTACAAATCATGCCTTTGAAAAAGTCATTTTTGCCCTTAACATGTGATAGGAATTTTTTTTACTCTAGTTTCCAATGATACATAGGTTAGGAAATTGTAATATTATAAAAATAAATGGTATCTTTGGCTCATTTAGAAGCTATCAACTGAATGGAGCAAAGTGCTCACACAGACTATCCCCCAGGATATTACAGAGAAGAGTTCGAGAAGAAAGGGAGACCCCGAATGCTGACAGGTGTGAGGGCATTCTAGTAGGAATTAGAGTGCACTGAATTCCGTGCACTATATTTGGTATTTAAGCAGGAATCTGGGATTAAGATGTTGTGTACCTGATGAGATATAGGTGAACACAAACCTGACCCAACATCAGGAATCTTTTAGAATCACCGTATAGCATCACTTAAGGGCAAAAGCTCCAAGACTTACTTTTTCCAGTGGGTCTCATGTTTCCACACTTCCATCCCACCCCAGTCTTAGGGTTGTTTCGATAAAGTAAAGTTATGGTGGAACTAGATTTTAGGAACACTTGCTTCATCCTTAGGGGTTGTTGTCATGGAGCATTGGAAGATTTTGTACCTGATAGGGGTAGACAGTTATCAGTCTTCCGGTGAAAAAAGGAAATACTATAGGCAGTGACTTTAACTTGGATTTGCTACGAATAACAGATGAGATACAATTTGGGAAGAAGAGTTGCAACTTGGATTACTGAGACCATCTACAAAAGGATTATAAACCAAATGGCCAAATGTATTGGAAGTTTTTACATGTGGAAATTGCGCCTTACTCAGACATTAAGAGTATTTCCTTCACTGTCCACTTGTAGTATAACTGTAAGATTCTGAGAGACAGAAACTAAGAGACGTACCCAGTGTCCTGGAGTGGGAGTTACTGTGGACTGGGTGGATGCCTCTCATTTTCCTTGAGGAAAGAAAGAAGAAGGAAGTATAAAACAAAAGATGCCGCAAGTACGGCCCCAAAGCAAAAGTCAGGAAACAGAGAAAGAATTACTGGTCACCCCTTAGTATTTTCAGATTCTAGCCATGTCCCCAGGTTTTATTTCTTTACAGATGGTTTACATGCTATGGAGAATTCCTACTCAATAACTTGATTCATTGAAAACTCAATGGAGCTTTATCATATCATACCAGAATCGCGTGGGAGCCTATTCCGAAGTATATATCCACTCCAATCTCAAGATCCTGATTTTTTCTCCTCACCCCATATATGAAAAGCCAGTATTGCTTAAGGCCTATTTTATAAAAGGGAGTATAAGTCTCTTGGTTGTACTTACACTCATACACACACACACACAAAAAAAAAAAAAACAGGAAAGAAAAACAATTTTAGGACCACTGCCTTAAAGAGATATAAAAATTCTCTTTTGGGCTCCATGGAAAACATTTTTTAAAAAACAATTACCTGGACCCTGTCCTCAGTGGACTTAAAATGCCCAGAATATAAAAATTGTCAGGTTGAGTTGTAAGAGATGGGATGGTAGGAACTGAGAGTCACAAGAGCACCCGCAGTAAAAATGTACCAAACAAAAAGTACATGAACATCCCAGTATTACTACCATTCTTGATGGTTCCTTTTAAAAATTAAGATATTTTAATGGATGAAAGTGATGCACTTCCTAGTTAACTCATTTGTCTAGATTAGTTCATCTAACTTAACACCTGCCTTTACAAGCAGGTGACTGACTCTAAGGCAGAAGAACAAAAGATATGTATGAGGTCTGTTCAGAAAGTATCCAGTCGTGTAATATGGAAAATAGAGAAATTAGCTGAAGAGGATACGAGACACAAGAAACATTGTATCTAGGACAATGATACCTCAGTCCCTCTCAAAGTAGGCACCTTGAGACCTCACACTCTTCTCCCAGTCACCATCAGCTGCCCTGTCGTATTTTCTTGAATCTTACTGATGGTCTGAAATCCCTTCTCTTTCAAAGGTGATTTTAGTTTTGGGAAAAGTCAGAAGTCTCAAGCTACCAAATCTGGGCTGTAGAGGGATTAAGTCACCTGGGTGATTTGATGTTTTGCCAAAAAACTCTGCACAAGATGTGATGCATGAGAACGTGTTGTGGCGAAGCAGCCAATCACCAGTTGCCCCTAGCTGCTGCCTTTTGAATCATCTGAATAGTTTCCATGGAGGAATGTTCAAGCTTAACACAAAATGTGATGCAGATTCACTCAGTCATCTTCAATGTGATGGTCACACAGTATACACATGCTCACTCAACAGCATCTACTGTCCCCACTGACTAGTACAGTGAAGTTGCCATTGTTCACACATGTGCATTCCAGTCCACTCTCCTTGGCTGCCAGCTTACATTGGTGTTGAACAAACCATTCTCGTTATATTAACAATGGTTGGACTTTTTCCGGACAGTCCTCCTACATTTTGATAAGCAGAAAGAATTCAACACATAGTGGCTTTGTGCCATGGGAAGGGCCTGTAAGGAAGGAAAGGCCTTCAGGAGGAGCTGGGAGGAGAGAACTGACATCTCCAAAGAAGAGACAAATTTTGACTGGTCTATAATTGTTAAACAGGATCTGCCTGCCAAAAAATGGAGTATTAAATTAACCGTACTTCATAAATTGTCATCAAAGAATTTTAATTTTGTGACTTTCTTTGACATTATAAGAATATCATTTAAAAGGACTGTATCTGATTGGTTTTATAAATTAAAAAGTTTATCAGTAAATAAAATTTTAACTAAAGTTTTCAAAAAAGATTACCAATAGAAAAAATATATGTGAGAGGAAGATAAAAAAAAATGAAAAAACTGAAAAATCAGGAGCATATCTCAAACCATCTCTCAGAGCATTGCAGCTCCTCATGTTTGTTTCTCAGAGAATGCTATTTTTTAATTAATCCATGAGCCAAGCAAAAGTACAAAAGTTGAACTCCCTCCTTAGTTTCCTTATCACACCATCATTGTAACAGCTGGTGAGGTCCAAGCCACTGAATTCCTCCTAGATGTTCAGTCTGAAATCATGATAGACAGCATGTCTCCAGATCTGTACTTACTGCAAGGCAATTGCACAAGAGAGTATGGCCCATGCAGTGGAAGAGATTTATAAATGGCAAATATACAAGCGATCACATGACCTGTTGTCCTACTCAGTGTCTGAAATACTCTCTCTTGAAGATGTGCTTTATACAATACAGAGCATGAATTAAGAAGTTGTAACTCAGAAGCAGTTCATTTTAAGTAAGAGAAAAGGATTTGTACTTTAAATTATTTAAGTTTATCTTCATCTGTAATAAACCTCAGATGGTGTATTCTGCCATAATAAGTAAAAATGACCATAGGTTTTCCAAACCAGTAATCCCTTCCTGCACACAGCAACACACACAGACCCTGTTAAGCAGTTTCTTTCTCTTTAAAAATACTGTTACAGTGTTTATGGTTCTTCAAGATTGCATGTTGAGCTAGGATTATAAATATGTATAAATATGCAGATCCTCTATTGAATCATTTCTTATCTCCTTTGTATTTCCGAAGTTTATGAGATAACCTTCGTGGCTTTCAAAAACATCTTCTACATCCCAGGGGGCAAATTACCTCTGTTTCATTTCCTTTAGAGTTAGATCATTTTATAATTAAGAACTTATTGAAGCAGATTCTCCTCACTTGTAAGTTACTCCCTGGGGAGTAATTTATGCAAAGAGCCCCTCTGACTTAATATCATATAAGCCTAACAACTGTACAGTGGATACCTGGGATTCTTAGTTTTGTAATCGTTGCAAAGAAGTTACTATTTGAAAGTTTATCACTTGAAAAAATAACCTATAGTTTCATTCATTTCGTATTTTTAAAATAAGATTTTTAATAAAGTAATAATAATATGGTTTCAATTGCTTGTCCAAAAAATTTGAAACACCAGTTAACAACAATGCTGATGACAATGATGAAGACTGACATTTTGTAACTCTATTTACAAGGCACTTCTACAGAAAACATCTCATTTAATCCTCACAAATCTATGAAGTTTGTCAGCTAAGCTTTGTAAACAGAACACAAGATCAGAGATTTTATCTTTGCCATGAAATCAAGGAGAAGAGAACAGAATAGAATAACATCGAATTTCTCATTTTTTTTCACATCACAAAATCTTGAAAACAAATACTAGTTAATGTAATCTAAAAGCTAAAAGAATAGAAGCAAATAGAAATAGTTGGATAAGTATTTTAGCTGACTTTGTCTCTTCTAATTTATTTTTCATTATCTCTATAGCCAGTGCTCCTGGGATAATATAGGAATTCAAACTTATATTCATACTTTATCTTTGTGGGAGGAAGACAAAGGGTTACTAAATAAAGTACCAAGAAACTTAGCTAATTTCTGGCTTTCATCTCTCAAGTCAACTCAAGGGCATTATTAACCACCTCCATCCTCAGTTTTCTCATAGAATATAACACTATATTTTTCACTTAGAAAGATAAACCCACTATGAAATATTTAATTTCAAAAATTTAATGTGCTCCCAAAGCAAAGTGTTATCTTTTTTAATGTATAAAAATATAGAAAATATTTTTATACATTATATACTTTATAGAAAAAATATAGGGTTATGTCTTGCATTCATTTGTTTGTATATTTAAGGGTTACGAAACTGTAGAAAAGCATCCAAGTGGCACCCTGATATACAAAGCATTTTGAAGCATATTTTGCATTTTAAATTGATTGGGAAAAGCAAATCTTTCTAATGCGTATAATTTTAACAACACTTAGAATACTTTCAGAAGCATAGGAATTATAATTCTACAATATAAGTAAAGTTTATCTAATGAATTCATCCATAACCTTGATGCTGGTGACTTAAAATCATCTTTCCAAGGTCTATATACTGGTGCCTATAAGATATCACACCAAAGTACACCCATGCAAAATGGAAATCCCATGCCCCACCGTAATCCACAGAGTGGTTGCCTAACTGACAGCCCCATTATTGTCAAGCCTACTACTTAATCTCTCTCCGATTCAGAAACCATCTTCTTCAATTTCTGCCTCTGCATCCTTTCTAGCATTTATCTTCTCAGCTCTACCTTTGAACTATATTCCTATTTGCCTTTTCCTCTCCATTTACCCTGCTACCAATGTGATCCCCACTTTTATCTCCTAACACCCAGGCTAGGCGTGGCCTTTTAGTTGGTCTTCTACATGTTTCTGGTTAGCCTGCTGAACTCACCTTCGTAAGGTACCCAAAACACCACTTTCATCTCTTCTGCCTGTTTTACTTCCTTGATTCATTATGCCCAGTGGTATCAGCTGAAAATCCTCTGCCTCTCAGTGGCTCCACAATCTGATATCATGTCCTCTATCTGATCATATGGCCCCAGTTCCCATTAGAGCCACATTGATTGTCTCAATGATTACAAACCACATCATTCCAGACCTCCTTCATTCTATACAACTTGCCAAAATGCCCTTTGCCCTTCTCTTCAGCCTAACTAAATTATATGCAATCTTCAAAACCAACCAAGCTGTCTTCATTTCCAGTGAAACTATTTCAGTTCCTACCAAAGTTGTAGTTAGTACTCACATGCTTTATCATTTCTTTCTCTGATTTCTCTATGTATTAATTGTGTGTTAGTAATTAGACTATTGGTATCATTAGTATATCATATTTTATGAAAGCAACATTTATTATTTTAGTGGATATATAGGGTATGCTCAATAAATATTTGACTGATTTATCACTGGTATTTTCACAAGTAAACATTTAGCCACATAATTTACTGGGTTAGCCAAAAAGTTCATTTAGTTTTTCCCATAGAATAAAAGACACATTTTTTATTTATACCAGTAACTTTATTGATTTGAATATTTTGAGTAGGTTGGATATGTCCTATTATTGGATTCTAGTGGGTAGAAACCAGGGGTGCTGCTTAACATCTCCCAATGCATCAGCCAGCCAAGAATTATTTAGCCAAAATAATTTTTGACACATTCAAACCACTTTTGACACATTTGATCAGTCACCACATCTTCTCCAAACACTGCACAAATCTTTTCTTGCATTTCAGTTGTGTTTTTACCTTTCTTGAAATAATAAAGCATAATATGCCAAAAGTGTTGTGTATCTTCTTCCATCTTCAATATTAAAATGGCTGCATGAAAATTCACCAATTTTGATGCCTTTTTTGAAATGCACACTGATATAACAGCTGTCACAATACAATCTAACAAAATTGTTTTCAATGAAGTTAAAGAAAACTAAGCACTACTAGAGCCATCGTACAGAAAAGACAAAATGAGCTTTTTGGTCAACCCAATAAAAAGTCACCACCACCTGCTCCAGTTTTGCTTTTATTTACCTATTTTAAAAATTATTGAAATAAGGCAAAGTGATAACTCTCCATGACAATGCTTGAAATTTAAAATTAAAAAAATGAAGTCTCAGGTCCCAGGGATTTTTGAATCACATTATTTCCAGGTCAAGGTTATGAAGGATAAAATGATGAAGGCAAAATTTATAAAACTTCTGGTCTCTGGCTCTTTTTTTTTTTTTTTTTTGAAAAAGGCAAACAAGATGGACTCCCTTTTAATTAGAAGAGCTTCAGGAGGCCATTTAAATGGGACTGGATGACCTCACACCATACCCATACCCCACCCCAGTGTCTTTAAACACTAAAGTCCTACAGGGACAAGTGGAGAGGGAGGTAGAAGGGTAAAAGAAAGAAGAAAACTCTGTGAGCTCAAAATGCCTGTTTTTCCTTTTCAGCACAAATTGAAGTGATACCATGCAAAATTTGTGGCGATAAGTCCTCCGGGATCCACTACGGAGTCATCACGTGTGAAGGCTGCAAGGTATGGGACTTTGACACAGTACTGCCCCCAGCATCCATGTTTGCCTCAGGCATCCGTGTGCCTCTCGGTGCATGCGGTGACACCTTTTTAAAGAAGGCCTGCTGTAGGATTCTTGCATCTGCTGCTGACATCAGGAATTCTTGCTTGATGGCCGGGTGGGTTGATTTTCCATGCCTTGGCCTTTCACCTTTTTGCTATAGTCTAACTAAATGGTCTGCAGATGCTTGAAAATGGATTGTTATGTAAAAGCTTGAATTATTCACATTTACAGAGATATAAGTGCTGACTCTTGCCTTTTTAGCAGTATTGTCTCCAGTAAACTCTAGGCATTTATTCCTATATGTAGGAACTATAGGTTAAATTCCCCAGCTGGTGTGGCTCAGTGGATGGAATGCAGGCCTGTGAACCAAAGAGTCAAAGGTTCACAGGTTGGATTCCCAGTCAGGGTACATGCCTGGATTGCAAGCCAGGTCCCCAATAAAGATCACATGAGATGCAATCCCACCTTAATGTTTCTCTCCCTCTTTTTCTCCTCCCTTCTCCTCGGTCTATAAATAAATAAATAAGTAAATAAATATTTTTTAATAATAAAGATTGTAATCTAATCGGCCTATATTTATTTATCTGCTTGAGCAAAAAGGCAAAGTAACAGCTGTAATATGCACATGACCATCCTTTATGCTCACATTCCAGAAAAATTAAGAAAAAAAAAACTGAAAGCATAACATGTTAGAAATAGACCAGATAATCTGTAAATTAATTGAAAAACACCTGCCCAAGCTGCTCATTTTTCAATGAGATCCTGAGGCATAAACAAGATTATGTTATTTGGCCAATGTCACGGAGCTAGTGAGAGGACATGGCCAACATACCGGCTTTTTCATTCTGGGTTCATTGTTCCCTCCAGGACGGAGCCAGTCAGTCCTTCCAAAGCAAATGAATGCCTATGGGCAAGTTGCTTTTAAAGTACAAAGCTGAGATAGATGATAGGTAGGTAGATAGATAGATAGATAGATAGATAGATAGATAGATAGATAGATAGATAGGAAGGAAAAAGTTAAAAGGATAGTAATTAACATAGACCTAATCTAAAATCAGAGAAATTTAAAACTTAACAGTAAATTTGTTAAGTTAATCTTTAGAAGGAAAAAAGTGCAAGTGACTAAGTATCAACAGGCAAATAAAAACAGTTCTACAATTAATTTTAAAAGGCACTGTGTAACCAGAGTAAATACAATGCAGCTGTGGTCTGGTAGGGAAAAGAGATGTGCTGGCAAAGTTGCTGGTAAAAGCAGTTATATTTGTGATCAAAAATGCAAGAGGTTAAATCATTAATTTAAGGTTAGTAAACTGAAAGAGATATAGCACAATCATAGATTCTGAGAACCAACCTTGATCTTAAGACTTCAGTAGTGCTATGTGAAAAAATTGGCAGTCTTATCCCAGTCTTCAAACAGCATGATTCCTAGAACTAAAACTGGAGGGAAGAAAAGAAAAAGAAATGAATGAAAATAACATTGGAGAAGGGTGCAGTGAGGGGAGAATTCCATTATTAACATGCTAACCCATCAATATACTGACCTGCTTCAGAAGTGATTTGCAATAATCCGTATTTGAACATCATGAAATGTGCCTTTCACTCTGTTTGTCTGCAGACCCACAGGTAAGAATTGCATGTTATCCACCTCAATATAATTTATTCAACATGTCAAAAGAAACAATAAAGCAAAATTACAAATCAGAAATTTTTCACCCTCCCAGAATACGTTATTACTGCTGGGCAAGTAATTTTCTTTGTAAACAATAATAATTTTAGAATCAGAACTCTCTTCAGTGAAAGCATTTCCACCACTGGGTTGGTTTATTAAGCAATTTTAAGAGCTCTGGTCTGGTTTACAAAGGATCCAAAAACACACACCCATATAATCTAATTGCTTTTTAGACTAATATCAAAGTGGAGATGTATTTTCTTTTACTGCATAAGCTCTATTGGAAAATATCTGATTTCAAAAGATGAGGATATGTTCATGTTAAGGAGCAAAGCATTTAAAACAGTAATTTCCAAAAGATGTAACTACTGAAAAAATACATTCCAACAGGTCAATAGCCAGGGACAAGGGCTTTGGCTCCTGTCATCTTTCTATTTAAAGGAGGAACCCACAGCCAAAGAAATTACACTGTTATTCTGAGGCATACTCTGAGATTTTAGTCAAAATGACATTGTATTCCACACTTTTTTGAATTTCATGGAAAAACCCACATTTGTAAATATGCTACATTTTCCTCCCAAGAGTAAGCTCAGGAAATTCTGTTTAGAGTAAGATGTCAATTTCAGCACATTTTGTATCCAGCTCTGAATTTTCGTCCTGCGGTTTTCCAGTCAGCATCAACGACCTGTTTTAAATAACATCAGTTCAGCTGGTGCATTTGCTCAAATTTCTAGTCATTCAATAAAATCTGAAACAATTTCTTTTATGTGCCAAATACCTCATATGCAATAATGAGCAATAGATAAGCAAGTAATGCCTCATAATTAATGTCAAATTGGCCTTAAATTAGGGCTGTAGCTATGACTTCAGAAAAGTCTTTTCTGTCAGTTCTTGTGTTAAGTAAGTGACACTA
This sequence comes from Artibeus jamaicensis, assembly GCF_021234435.1. Classification (NCBI taxonomy): domain Eukaryota; kingdom Metazoa; phylum Chordata; class Mammalia; order Chiroptera; family Phyllostomidae; genus Artibeus; species Artibeus jamaicensis. The sequence continues at coordinate 33,767,441 of NW_026522030.1, read as the reverse complement.
GAGTATTCAAAGACTAAAAATTACCCACTTCTTTCCTAAAATGTAAATTCCTGATTATCTTTAATCAGTACGAATGGACTGAGGTTATGCTTTCTGACAGCTTTTGTGGTATGTGAAATATATCATTTCGATCCCTGGGGGCTTGGTTGGAAGTAATCTCTATTTTAAGGGGCTCCATGAATTCATTAGACCTGGACAACCAAATATCACATTCTACCATCACTGGTCCATTACATAAATAATACACATGTATTTATGGAGATGAAACTAATGTTTGTTGTTGAGTGGCTTGGGGCTTACAACAATAAACCAGTTGGAGCTCTTTGTCTTTAAGAAGACACTTGGCTACATATCCATTTCTGAGCTTCTGCACAAGGTCAGCCGAGCTCTCTTCACATTACCAAGCTGAACCATATGGGAATTTGAAACAAAGGAAAAGTACTAATCTTAGTCCTGTCTTTATTTAAACTCCTGGGAGTTTTTGTGTTAGTGTTGATTTTTAACATATCCTGTTAAAATATTACTTATCCAGATTACCAAGTCTCTTGGCAACCCTAAAATTTTATGTCCAAGGTGATTGCCTCTCTAGCCTCACCTTAGTCTCAGCCCCACTTTATCTATCTCTTATTGATAGTTGAGGAAACACAGAAGCTATTTAAAGGAAGTCTAGTGACCTATTCCAGGCCTCTCAACAAGATTCATATTGGGCTTAACACCTAGAAATTTTCTAGTCTTCCTCAGGCAAAAGATGTTACTGTAGCTTATCTTTTCCTAAAATTTATCTCGGTAAATCTGTAGACTACCACTTTGCTCATAGCACTTTGCTCTTTTGCTGTATCACGATTCAAGAGTAAAGAATGATTAGGGGCCTTCATGTATGTGGCTCAGTTGGTTGGAGCGACGTCCCACACACCAAAAGGTTGCAGTTTCAATTCCTGGTCAGGGCACATACCTAAGTTGTGGGTTTGACCCCTGGTCAGGCACTTACGGTAGGCAACCAATGGATGTTTCTCTCTCACATTGATGATTTTCTCTCTTTCTCTCTCTCTCTCTCTCTCAAGTCAACAGCAACATTTTTAAATTTTTTTAAATAAAAATAAATAAAAGAATAATTAAGGAAACATTAAATGGGTGAGTGATATACATTCATATCTCTGGAGAAAATGTTTATTTCCCCAGCAGGGTTTTCTGTAAGATAATTAAGTCAAAGGGTATCCAAAGATTAAAAACATAATAAATTCAGCTGCAGCTTTATTAAGAAGGGAAGTAAATGGTCTATGGAAGTTCATTTTGTACTGAAACGACCCAAACTTATTTATAAGAAAACCTCCTGCATCACCATAGCCTGAGGCCAAGCATAAAGCAGTAATTCAGCTTTCACTTACTGCTTATTTTTTATTGAACAGTTTATATACCATATTCTCTTATTCAAACATGAGATGATTATAAGGTACATCAGTGGTTCAAAAACCAAATTCCCAGATGTATTCTGTCCAAATTCAAAAATTTTCAAATCAGCAAAAATGCATCTTAAAAACTAAAATAGCAGCACATACTGAGCCCAAACTCTTCCGTACTACCATTGCGACCAATAGCCCGAGTCCCTCAACCCACAGCACTTGACATCAGCCTGTGTTATAGTTCCCATCAAGTTTTGTCATATTTAGCTTACAGTGACAATTCTTTCTGCCACTCCCTTCTCACTGTTGTTTGGGGCAGGAACTCTGTTCTACTTTTCTTCACATAGAACAGCATAGCTTGCAAACATCATTAATAGACATTGAATGAATGAATGAATGAATAATACCATCATATCTCTGTACATAGTGTATTTTTCCTAGTAGAAATATCTGTAAGCTGTCCCAGGGGAGATAGCCAAGGAATTTTAAAAACTAAATTCAGTTACATTCACTACAGAAAATATAGCAGACGTATATGTTAATGGTCTCTGTTTCCATCCTTATAAATCTATTTTTCTCCCATTCTTTTTTTCCCTCTAGGGATTCTTTAGGAGGAGCCAGCAGAACAATGCCTCTTACTCCTGCCCAAGGCAGAGAAACTGTTTAATTGACAGAACCAACAGAAACCGTTGCCAACACTGCCGACTGCAGAAGTGTCTTGCCCTAGGAATGTCAAGAGATGGTAAGGCATTGCCTTCCTACTTCTTACATAAAGGTTTCCTACTTCTTACATAAAGGATGCTTTGTTGGAGTCTATTTAAGCTGCTGGAAGAATTCTAGACAAAGGGAATTGGAGATAAGAAGAGAAAAAGCATGTGCTTGTAGTGCATTACAAGGAAAAGTAAGAACATATAAAATATAGTATCACTTATGAAATGCAAAGAAAAGGCTTTACTGTAGCTTGTGGAGCAACCTGTGCTAACTAGGTTAGGTGAGAGTCACATAGGCCTAGACTGAGAGATGACCAGCTGTCCAGATTTGCCTGCAGATGAAGGTTTGGCTTCCTGGGACATGAGATTTTCAGAGCTAAAACTGGAAAGCCCTAGGGAACTGGAACCATTTGTTTGCTTCGGTAAGTCAGACTCCACAAGTTGCTCAGTATGTAGAGTTGCTAAGGATGAGAATGTGTTTCTATAGGAAGCCCAGAAGCTCCACTTGCTGGTAACAGCTATTCAGATAAGGATATAGACTCTTCTGAGTGATGCCAAAGATCCCAAACATGACTGCAGCAGTCCAAGTCTTAGAAGGGCTGTGTAGGCAGTGTCCTTCTCAGAGTATGACTCAAGTGTGCACCTATCTTCACACCCAAATGGGTGGCTGGACTCAACAAAGAACTTCTTAGATTAATAAAAGAGGGAAAATAAAAAACAGAGATTTTCAAACAGCTTTTCTTCCATTTTTAAGCATTCATCTAAACTACTTATTTCCCCACTGCCATTGGCCACAGCACTCCTGTATCAGATTGTGATCAGCCCCAAGTCTTGGGGCCATTTCTGTCCTATTCCTACTGTATCCTCGGGGTCTGGTTAAAAGCAGGCACTTAAATGTTTGTTTAATGAACCATAGCATTCCCTTTTTCCTAGTGCCTGAGACACAGACAGTGCCCCTGATACTTGTCCTTTTTATATGAAGCACTGTGGTCACACTGCCTCTACTGAAGTTCAATGCAGTGTGGACCCACCGCCATCAAAAAAGAGAAAATAAATGCTTCCAGATTTTTTAAAGATTGGATAATTTGCATGTACTCTATCTTAGTATAGAGGTATTTTATGAGTTATTAAATTAAACATGGACCTTTTAGTCATTTGCATAAATTCACCTCCACATACATCTTGATATCTAGGCACATAAACTACTTACTTCTTGGTTTGCATTCTCCAAATAGTTATATCTTGAATCTTGGTTTATCTTTTCTCTAATTCTCAACCCATCTAAACCCGTCTTGCATGAAAGTACATCTGTGAGATAAATCTGGAAAAAAAAAAAGAAGAGGAATATGACCTTGAGCCCTTTAGTTTACAGGTAGTTTCCAAAGATGCAAAGGTGTCAGTTTTCAAAATTTTTCTAAGTGATAAATTTTTCACCTAAGTGATATTTTATTTGTTTTTCTAGACTTGTTAACCACATAAATTTACTACGAGGGTAAACTTATAGCACTGTGTACTTCCACATAATTAAAGTGAAGAATTGGAAAATGGAGTTAAGATTTATTTAGTAATATTTTAGGAAATTTGAGTTAATAATTTTGTACTTTGTTTCTACAATATAAGAGGCAACATATTAATTGGCAGTACCTGAAAAGCCACATTAATAATTGTTCAAAAAGAATAAGCCAATGGGTACTTGTATTTATCACTTCTTCCTACAATAAAAGGAAATATTTCTTTTGGGAGTGCAGCTTTTGCAGGTCTCTGCTGGTGAACAGAATCATGAGCAAGGGATGGGCATTTGGTCCCAGGCAGAATCAGTGACATCAGCCCACAAAAGAATATTGTCTGAATCCTGAGACATAAAAGAAATGTGTTGAGGGAGGGGAGGGCACTCAACAGATAGAGCCACAATCTGTTTTCAAGGGGGAAGAAATTTACTGCAGCATATAAATCTCTATGCAAGTAAAAGCAATACACTGTCTGAGGATGCTGGGGATTAAGGATATGGTCCATCTTAATATTCAGTTCAGAGACCATCCTGAGATTGCCAGGAATAACCTCCAAAATGCCTCCTAAGCATGTCTTATGTCAAACTAATAGTAAGAAGTGCTCAAGAATGGGTGTGGTGGTTGGGAATGGGGAGAAGGGGCTCCAGCAGAAGGGGAAATAAAGATTCTCTTTAAGGGAAAACAAATTCTTCTTTACTATGTTATATACTGGAAGTTTGGTCTGAACCTTGATTATAAAGGATAATTTATACCAAATAAATCATACTAACACCAGGGAAGTTAAATAAGTTTTTATCTCCTATTAATAAGTAATGCCTCATGTGTGGTATTAACGAACTGGAAAGCCCTAAAATGATCATTGATTAGCTATGTCTAGAAAGGATGCAAGAAAGAGATGGTGTTTCTCCTGCCACTAATTTATTATAACTGCCTCTACTAATTAAACAAATATTTTCGAAGTGTTTTAGCAGTAGTGCCAGTAGCCAGGGTAAACTGTTCTCACACATAACTTCTTTGTGCATACATTACACCCACTTTCCCTCAGCCATAAGTAGCATGTTCATTTTGATATTTGCATTTTCTTTCTGTCAGTTATGCCTGGCTCTAAGAATGCTTACTCCACCACACCTGGTTACTAAAATAACATGGTACCAGTAGATTGTTAGATTTAACTGTTGAAATCACCAGCCCTTCATTCTCTCCTGACTGCCACTTCTATGGTGGTTTATTAGCCATGGCAAATATAGGAACAGATGACAAGCTTGGCAATAACAAATTTGTTCAAACTTGGCTTAGGCAAAGACTTATAGGTCAAATCTACTGGTAATACATATGTATGTATTTATATGTATAATAAGGTGAAGGTATGTATGTGTAAGTGTGTGTGAATTAACACCATGTATATACCCACTGCATCTTCTCCACTATCTGACTTCTTTTTCCTTTTAACTAGATTCTTCAAGAATGTTAGTTGCTGGAATCTTCCATATTGTTGTAAACTGTTTCCAATTGTACAACAAAAAAAAGAAAGAAAGATGTTTAGCATCAGTAGGAAGATATTGGGCTCCAAAAAAAAGTATAGCACTTACCTTTCAGTAGTCAAGTGTGTGTCCCATTAGTGACGTGCTGTTCCGGCCTGCGGAGCAATCAACTGGGGCTCGACCACCTACCTAGAACAAATGAGTTGGGGGGACAAGAGGCGCGAAGAATGGCAGCAAGACAAAAGATTCTGATCAAGCTGCAAACTTTATTTTTCCGAACTGGGTATATATATATAGGGGGGGGGAGAGATTAGGTTGCTTGCTATTGGCTAGCTTGAGACAAAGAAGGGCCCGCTTATTGATTACTTGGGTGCAACTGGTACTCGTGGACACCTCATGTGCCTGTAGCTGATTGGCTTGTGGAGCGCATGCACACCTCATGTACCTGTAGCCGATTGGCTTGTGGAGCGCACAGGTTCCTGTAATCAATGCAATGTTTTTAGCTAGAAGCCAGGTGTAAGGTTCCCAACAACGTGCCTCTGTGAAAAAATAGAAGCTGTCCTGCAAGGACAGGTGTCACAGATTCGTCTGCTCATTCAGGATGTCATTATTCAGTATGGTTTTCACATGTCATTATTTAAACCTACAAGGTTAATTAAAATTAAATAAAGTTTAAAATCCAGTTTTTAAGTCACACTAGTTATATTTCAAGTGCTCAATAGCCCTTGTGGCTTGTGGCTGTCTTACTGGGCAGCACAAAGGACATTCTATCATCACAGTTTCTGTTGGGAGACACTTGAGGAGGAGGATTAGGTAAAATATATTTAGATTATGAATATGGTTGAATAGATTGGACCAGATTTTTTTTCTACAAAGCTTAGAGCACTATTTCATAAAAAGGCACATCCCTGAAATTTAAGAGTTAAATTAAGACCAGTTTCCTCGGTGAGCAGCAAGATGAAAACATGGAGAAATTTACAACCAAAATTAGTAAGAGAAAATAATTTCCAAAATAGCTATAGAAAGTCATACATGATAGTTTTGCAATTGGGTTATCTTAAAACCAGAAACAGGACTTCTGCCAAGATGGAGGCATAGGTGGACACACTATACCTTCTCGCACAACCAAGTTTAAAAACAACAAAGTTTTAGCAACAAAAATGCAGCCAAACCACAGAAAATTGAACTATATGGAAGTCTGACAACAACAAACCCTTCAGCCAAACTGGTAAAAGGAGAAGAGCCAGCAGCAGAGCGGGGTTTGACAGGAAAGATCCACCTGACTGACCTGGGCGCACCAGCAGCCATGGGCAGATCCCAGGTGTGGAGTAGGGGGCGGACCCACTGAGGGCTGACCATGGTCACACATTCGCAAGCAGATAAACCAATGAAGGAGCTAGCAGTGAGACACCGCGCAGACCCCAGAGGCAGGAAGCAGCAGAGGGGACTGCCATTGTCCCTCTCTGACCCCGCCCCCACATACTGCATCACAAACCAGCGACCCGGGTGGCCCTGCCCTAGTGAACACCTAAGGCTCCACTCCTCATACATAACAGGCACAAACAGATCAAAACATGGCTCAAGAACAACTCGGAGCCCCAGAGCCAATAAATCTAAGTGACAAAGAAATAGCCAAACTTTCAGATGCACAGTTCAAAACACTGGTGATCAGGATGCTCACAGAACTGGTTGATTTTAGTCACAAATTAGAGGAATATATGAAGGCTAAACTAATTGAAATGAAGGGAAATGCACAGGAAACCAATAGTAATGGAAAGGAAACTGGGACTCACATCAAAGGAGTGGGCCAGAAGGACGAAAACAATGACCAAACAGAAAAGAATGAAGAAACAAGAATTCAAAAAAATGAGGAGAGGCTTAGGAACCTTCAGGATATCTTTAAACATCCCAACATCCAAATTATAGGGGTACCAGAAGGGGAAGAGGAACAGCCAGCAGTGGAAAACTTATTTGAATAAATAATAAAAGAGAACTTCCCAATCTGGAAAAGGAAATAGACTTCCAGGAAATCCAGGAAGCTCAGAGAGTCCCAAAGAAGTTGGACCCAAGAAGGAACACACCAAGGCACATCATAATTACATTAGCCAAGATTAAAATGAAGGAGAGAATCCTAGAAGCAGCAAGAGATAAGGGAACAGTCACCTACAGAGGAGTTCCCATCAGACTGTCAGTGGATTTCTCAAAAGAGACCTTACAGGCAAGAAGGGGCTGGAAAGAAGTATTCCAAGTCATGAAATCCAAAGACCTATAACCAGGGCTGCTCTATCCAGCCAAACTTTCATTTAGAATGGAAGGACAAGTAAAGTGCTTCTCAGATAAGATCAAATTCAAGGAGTTTACCATCATCAAGCCCTTATTATATGAAATGTTAAAGGGACTTATCTAAGAAAAAGAAGATAAAAAACATGAACAGTGAAAGGACAGCAAACTCACAGTTATTAACAACCACACCTGAAACAAAAGCAAACTAAGAGGACAGCTAGATCAAAAGCAGAACCATAGAAATGAAGATCACATGGAGGGTTAGCAACAAGGGAGTGGGAGAAGGAGAAGGGGGGAGAAGGTACAGAAAATAAGTAGCATAGATGGTAGGTAGAAAATAGATAGGGGGGAGGGCAAGAATAGTATGGGAAATATAGAATCTAAAGAACTTGAGACACGTAGTCATAAACTAAAGGGGGTGGGGGAGGGGTGTGCAGGGTGGAGGGAAATTAAGGGGGGAATATAACAACTGTAATGGCATAATCAATAAAATATATTTTTTAAAAATTAAAAATAAATAAATAAATGGAACCAAAAACAGGTGTCTAATTGTCATATGGTGGTAAGTAGAAGTCTTCGAGGAAGCAGTGACTTTGTTTCATAATGTTATCCCAAAGACTTTCATCTCGTTTAGAATCCCACAATCCAAATAAATATGAAAAGATTTTCAGTATTTTGTGTAAAACTCTTCTTTACTAGTGTGGGGTCAAAATGAGGGTTAAGAGCTTATCATGAGCAGATACTGTCATCAATGAATGTTTATAAAGCACTTTCAATGTGCACAGTGTTGTGTTAGTTTCTTTGAGAGCGTGCAGTTTAACAAGAGGCTGCCTCTGTGCTCAAGTGAATCTCATTAACAGCATAATTCAAGTTTGAGAGGGGCAAACACTTAAAATATGTGCCATTCTGATTAATGGTTAGTGGTAAGAAGAATGCTAATATTTGAAAATATAATAATAATACAGCCTTTGTTGAAATAAGCCTACAAGTACAACAAATATATGTACCTAGTATTTACAAATAGTGACAAGGAATTATTTATATGTTAGGAATGTTATAACTTTCAATAAACCTACTGAAGGTTTGTTTTTGCCATGTACTATAATTTTCCGCCAAATACATCACCATGTTTATTAGAGGAGGAGGCATAAAGCTGAAACACTGGCTCGTTGGTATTCCTGAAATAAAGGGAAAATTCATTTAAAAATAGTATTATAGTCACTGTCAATGGAGTCTGTGATTTAGAATGAAGGCCGATAACTCCACAAGATAGTGGGACTTTCAGTTATTTCTCTGAAAATATTTCGGCATGCTCAGTGACCTGATAAGTTAATTTCTTGGAAAACACAAAATTATTCACCACTGAGTCTTCAGATGTTCACTAGGGCACAGGTCTTGACAGCATACTTATTGGACATCGTTAGCTTTGATTTTGAGATCTATGGTTAACAGCATAATTGTGAACTTGAAATTGTTAAATACAGGTTTCTGAATGGGCTCATTGATTCATCTGCCATCAGCTACAGGTCAGTCTGTGCCTCTATTGATTACAAATGACCTTGTCTAAGAAGACTGAGGTGGCTTGGCTCTACTTCACATATTTCATCCTCCAGCAAACTAGGTCAGGCTTGGCCTTTTCATGGTGAGACGCTCCATCACACAGGCACTTTGCAAGCCTCTGTGTGTGTCAGGTGTATCAGTGTCCCATACATCATTGGCTCAGAGCAGGCCATATTGTTACCGAACAAGAGGTCTGAGGGAGGGGCAATACAATATTCGGCCCACCTAGGGATGCTGAAAACTGCTATACAACAGGGGCCCCTCCCAAAAACAAAATACTAATATCTACTGGGCTCTTCTGTCCGCCGCCAGTTGGAAAGACATCTCTCAATGCCAGAGATTTGTGAAAAGGAAACAAAATGTTTATTTAATGCTATTCAGGCCTAACACCACTACTTAAATAGCAAAGTCCTTTAGGGTATACACCTACACCCACACAGCTCTCCCTTCTCCCACTGTCCCAACTCCGAGTACCGTAAATCAGGAAAAGAGCACACGTCTGTATTTCAGGCCACTGGCACTGTCAGCTGTGTCACTGTGCAGGATCTCGAGTTAATCCAAAGTACTGTGGTACCCTCTCATGGTCCACTGGCAAGAGTCCTTTGTACCCAGTTCCAGTCAAAATCTCTCTTGCTTTTCAGGCCACTCAGCCAAAGGGAGCACCCCAAAGCCATGTGGGCCTCTTCTACCAAAGCTGCAGGTGTTCGCACTCCACCAAAAGCATGTGGCTTTCTTCTTCACCTGGCTGCAGGGATCTCCATTCTGGCAAAGCTGTGTGGTTTTCCCTTTCACTTGGGCAGTTATCGCCTCATGTCCTGGAGCCCATCTTTTCCAAGCTCTCACATAGGCCTTCTCACTCAGGAGTGCAGCCCCTAGTTTCATCCTGAGTCCCAGCTACTCCCTTCTCCCTGGCTCCAAACTTGGCCACTGCTATTTAACATATCTATGAAACCAGTTAAAGGTTATAGATATGTTAAATAATCATTCCAGAGGTTAGCTGCAAAACTGTTGCTATGCAAAATAGCTCTCAATGGCCCTGGCTCTATTCATCCCTTCCCCCTGGGGGGGGGGGGGTGGTTAGGACATCCTATATGTCTCTCCAATATTCCTATACACTTTGAATTCTGGACACCATTCCAAATCTTTTTTTTGCCCCCCCCCTTGACTGCACCCTGTATCAATATGACCCTGAATCAAGAAGTGGGGTGAGAATGCCCACACAGATGATAGGGCACTGCAAATTTACATGGGGGAGAACATGAGAATAGGTAAGAGAAATCAGGGCCATTAATAAAATCAACCCACCACTATGTGGATTTCACCTAAATACTGTGTATAGAAATCGGAAACAAGGGTTGAGTGGAAAGAAATTTTTAAAAAGCATTGCATTTCTATCCTGATGTTAGAAGACTTTCTCATTACCAATTTTTCTCTCTGTATAAATTTTAAACTAACAAATGCAAAACTATTCTATTAAAGTAAGTCAAAAAGTAGATATACTCAAGCTGAAACAAAAATCTTTTTTTAATTACTTTACTGTTGTTCAGTTACAGTTGTCTGCATTTTCTCCCCACCCTTCCTCCCCGCCCCCTCCAAACCCAGCTTTCTCCCTTTCTTCCACCCTCCCCCTTGGTTTTGTCCGTGTGTCCTTTATAGTAGTTCCTGAAAACCCTTCTCTTCACTGTCTTCCCCCCTCCTCCCCTCTGGCTATTTTTAGATTGTTCTTAATTTCAATGAGAAACAAAAATCTTAATCTGGCTGTGGCTGGTGTGGTTCAGTGGATTGACTGCTGGCCTGTGAATCAAAGGGTCACCATTTCAATTTTCAGTCAGGGCACATGCCTAGGTTGTAGACCAGATTCCTAGTTGAGGGCACACGAGAGGTAACCACACATTGATGTTTCTCTCCCTTTCTTTCTCCTTCCCTTCCCCTCTCTGTAAAAATAAAGGAAGAAAATCTTTTTAAAAAAATCTCAATCTCTAGCAACAGATACAAATTTGGTGTTCATCACCAGAGCTGTGTAACAAAAAGCTGTTCTAAGCCAGTATGAATGCAAGAGAGGGTCGGCTAATGAGAAGCATGTCATGTTACTTTCTTGGGGGGGGGGGGGGACATTCTTTCTGAACCCAAATGTACTGTGATTTATTTTTCTTATACAAAATTTTTTTTCTACTGGAGAAGTATACGTAGTAAATTATCTACAAAGATATAATACAAAGGTACAAAGTACGGTTTTGCTAAAAGCTGCTATAGAATTCTGTGAACAAACTACAAATACCACAGCAAATAGTAAGCAGATAAAGTTGTCTTTGAAAGCAGAGTCTAATGAAGACAGTGTCTCTACAAACAAAATTCAACATGATGATCTAAATGATTCAACACCCTGTGGAAAAGACAGTTGGGATGGAAAGAGGAGTTTGGTCTGAATTAACCAGATCAATTGTCTTCATTCAGAAAAACTACTAGATAATTACCACTTTGTTCTCCAACTTAGGCAGCATCAGAAAGCAAGAACATAGGCTTTTAAGAAGAAGGACCAATGAGGCAGAGGAAGAGTTTGGGATGCTCTAAGTGTCCTCATATCCACAATCCAACAGACAGGAAGGGGGGAATGGCTTATCCGATACCTGGAAGCCTATGTGGCTACCCAGAACTTATCACATAGCCACATCCAGCAGGGACAAAGCCTGGGAAATGTGGTCTCCATTTTGAACAGCTGATGCCTAGATAAAATTTCATGGCTCTGTAACCAACGGAAGGAGAAAGTGAATATTGAAGGAACACTGGAGGTAAAATGGCAGCTCTTTCACAGAAGGGACCTCTTCTGTGGGCCTGTCATGCCGGAGAGTTCTTAAGCACTTCACCATTTGGTTATTCTCAGAAGTTATATTCGTCAACTCCAATGACTAAATCAGGGATTAAACCCGTTTCCACACTCCACTTCATTCTTTCTACGTTCTCTGAGCTCCCAATACTAACAGGTGTTAGGGAGAATGTCACAAAAGAAAAAAAACACAGAAACTCAGAGGGGAACCTCCAAGGTTGTCAGAGTTCCCACTATGAGTTCAATGACATAGTGCTTGATGGTTCAGGCACAGTGGCCTCTTGACTCAGGATTTGCACATCCTAAAATGGGATTTGACAGCTTGTGAGAAAAAATGTCCATATCCATAACAGTCTAGAAGATGAAGCTCTGTAAGTTAAGAAACAATTCATTCAAATGGAAGAATCCTCATAGTACTCTATGACCACTTACAGAGCCTCTTCCTCCTTTCTCCTCCAAATGGCTAAGGATTTTGCCCGAGGAGATGGGCAATAAAACTTAGGGGTGGCAGAATGGAGAGGAGGAGTTACCTGCTGCCCATTGAATATACAAAATTGCTATTTTCCAAAGATCATTTTCATTTGATCCCAAAAGCCAACTGAAGGCAAATGGTGTGGTTTACTTAAAATTGTGTTTATCACCCTGCCCCACACCCTTTTTCTTACCCAACACACTACTTAGAAAATACTGAAATAATGGGGCCCTCTCCAACAATCTAGTGATCCTAATGTTTAGGAGGGGAAGCTAAAAAATGAATTTTGATTGACATTTTAATAAGAGGAACTATTTGGCAGTTTGGGGGATTTTTTATGATTTTTTTCCCACAAGTTAAAAAAGAACAAGGAAATACTCTTTCTAACTTCATGGCCACAAGAAATACTCTCAGGAACTTCCTCCTAGCTTAGATTTCATTCTCACCATGCACGAAAACCAGTTCAGATGCCTATGAGTATAAACTTTTCCCAAATGCAGAGTGTAAAATGACTGAGCTCTTGGGCTACAGTGCTAGGAGTTTGTGCATTTGTTGTTGAGGGGACAACCATCCATGACACCTTGGACTTGAGATGGTTAATGAGAATGATAACCTCAAGTGCTGTTTTCTGCTTTTCTCTGTGACCCAGCTGTGAAGTTCGGGAGGATGTCCAAGAAGCAAAGGGACAGCCTGTATGCGGAGGTGCAGAAGCACCAGCAGCGGCTGCAGGAGCAGCGGCAGCAGCAGAGCGGGGAGGCAGAAGCCCTGGCTAGGGTGTACAGCAGCAGCCTCAGCAACCTGAACAACGAGGCCGGCAGCACTTACGCCAACGGACACGTCATCGACCTGCCCAAGTCCGAGGGTTACTACAACGTGGATTCCAGCCAGCCTTCCCCTGATCAGTCAGGACTGGACATGACTGGAATCAAACAGATAAAGCAAGAACCCATCTATGACCTCACCTCCGTACCCAACTTGTTTACCTATAGCTCTTTCAACAACGGGCAGTTAGCACCAGGGATAACGATGACTGAAATCGGTAAGTGGCAGTCTCCTCCCAGCTCAATTTTGGAAATTCTGCTTTGAAGCTGCCTTCGTCCTATTTCGTATGGTCATTATCTTAGGTCTGTGTTGAATTACTTGTATTCATGCCTTCTAGTGAAAAAAAAAAACCTGATTGACTTTAAAATATATTCTAATAAATGTCATTGTTCCCCGGCCCCATAAAAGTTTGTCTCAAGCAAAGGAGAAAGAAATTATAGATAGAAAGATGCTATCTATAAAGAGCAGATGCTATCTGTTAAATTTGGGTTCATCACTGAAAGAAGAAGGTTATTGATATAAACAGGAAATTTTTAGCCAGGATTCAAAGTGGTGGTATTTAATGTGAAATAACTAAGGAATATAGAAATAATATATAAGAATTGAATGAACGAGACTCCAACTCTCCCTCTCAGATAACTGGGGACAAACTGTAAGCAAATGATACCTCAGCTTCCTTCTTAGTAAAGTCAGAGGGGCAGACCAGAAGACCTCTAAGCCTTTGGTAAATCTGAATTGGAGAATTCTACATGGGAATACAGTCTGAGGTGTTGGGAAGGAAAGGGTGTAGTCTGGAATGGTGCAGAATGTAAGAGCAACAAATAAACTCATAAGACTAGTCACAGGCATGACTCCATCAGCAACCCAATCCTTTTTCTGTCATGATGGCCTTGAAGACCATTAAGGAGTGGTCTTCAAGATGCCCTGTCGTAGGATGCTGACCTGTTGCAAATGTGCTTTACCCTGTGAAACTCGGGAGCCTATTAAATGTTTAACCTGTTGATTTCATTAACTTATTGCCATAAAAATATTGACGTAGAGTTGCATGTTAGTAGTAGCCTAGAAGAGCTAAACAAACAATGACTGTGTCAGGCTCTGTTGCAGTGGGCAGTGTACTGGAGAAAGCGATGCAGAGCTCGGGACCTTGGCGGCTCCTCACAGCCCACCCTGTTCAGTGGCAGAGCAACAGTGTTTAAGAGCCAGGCCACCTGAGTTCAAACCCGACTTTGTGCCTTATTATTTGAGATGGAGCATGTTCCTAAATCCCAGTTTACTCATATATTTCTTGATTGCTCATCTTTAAAAAGAGAAAAGTATTGGTTCATGCAGCACGTGGTTGTTGTAAGAATTAAATGAGTTAATACTTGAAAATCAAGAGCAGCGTTTGGAACTCAGCCAGTGCCCAGCAGCTCGTGGCTGATACTGTTTGTATACCACGTGCTCAGGCACCTTCTCTGTCTGCTTTGTGAGTAGGACCCTGAAGCCTACGAGAGTTTTAAATAAAGTTCATGTGAACACTTAGTGAAGTACATGCCAAATGTCTCCTGGCTACTTTCACCATCTGGTTGAGGAAGAAGCAATGTTACACAGTTAGAAAACCTGAAATGTTATTTCTCTCTTTTAGCAATTTAGGATGTGAGGGTGAGTAGAGAAGTTGTTGACAAAATATCTGAAACAACATTGACATCTGAGAGACGTAGGAACCTGAACATCAGCTATAGCACAAAAATATGTACAATTATTGCTATCCTTAACTGTGCCTTTTAAATACATCACAGGCACTTCACATACATTGAATTCTCAAGAGCATCTTATAAGTGAAACTATTATTCCCATTTTATAGATGGGGAAATAGAGGCTTGGAGATGTCTTATGGCCTTCCCAAGGTCCTTTGATTACTAAGTGATAGAGCCAGGCTCCACCCCAGGCAGTCTGATTCCAGAGTCCTTTTGATTATCCATTATTCTGCTACCTGCTGTGGGTTTAAAATCCACAGACTACATTGTCAACCAATAGGGACATTCCTTATAAGTGAAGTCACTTAATCTTTCCCAGAGAACATGTTACAAAAAAGAAGAAATCAGAATAATTTTTCACTTTTGTCCTACTTGATACCTAAGTGCAAAAGACTGCTATTGGTTTGGAAAATATGTTTAAAACCTAACTTAATAAAACACAACTCTTTGTCAATCTTCTGCTCCATACCCCCAAAATAAGATATGGTATTATAAGAATTCTAATTCTAAGAATTAGGTGTTATAATTAGGTGTTATAATTATGATTAGGTGTTATAAGGTATTATAAGAATTCAAAAATCAGTTTTTTATAATTTAGAACCACTAAGAAGTATGGGGGAAAATACAGTCAAAGCCATCAGTCTGGTAACCTTAGGCAAGTCACTCTTTCTCTCTGGCCTTCAGTCTATTCATCTCTGAACCGATGACTTTGAATTTGACTATTTCAAAATTCATCCAGATTTCCTGTGCAGTGATAAAATAAACTAACCTAAAATGGGTCAGTAACCCAAAATGAACTAACGTATATAATTCTTAATTTTTTCAAGTTACCATTAATCTTTAGAATATCTCCAGATAGTCCCTAAACTTTGGAAACTTCTTCCATCAGACATCTCAGGATGCTATGAGATTATCCTGCTAGAGCTCCTGTATTTAGCATTTTCTTAAAACTAAGTATTGACTGAGTTCACATTTTGTTGAAACAGTAGTGCCATCTAGTGGACACAACTTCTGTGGGTGTCAAATGTAGGTACCTATGACAAGCCACAATAATGGGACAAGCTGTTCTTTCCTGCACCATCTAAGAACTTGCCACTCGTTTCACTAGAACACTAAGTCCATCACAGAACCACTGGGTGAGAAGGTGTCAGAGGCACAGCATCGGTGGTTAAGAACTCTGGTTCTGGAGTCCGACTGCCCGAGTTCAAAACCTGGTGGGCCTTCTCTCTTTAAGCAATTTACCTAACCTTTGAGTTTGAGTTGTAAACCTGGGACCATAATAGTCCCTACCTGAGTGTGTTGATCAAATAATTTAATATTTGCAAGTTCTTAAGACAACATCTGTCATGCATAAGCCTCATTATTATTAATATAATTGGTATTACAATGTTATCAATTTCATTGTCACTTAATAACATTACTACTTATTATGGGCCATATAATTATCCTTCATTGATCACCTATGTTATTTTGATCAATGTCCTATATTTAACTCTCACAACAATCTTATTATGCCTGTTATATAAGTATATATATATATAGAGAGAGAGAGATAGATATAGATATAGATATCTGCAGATTGAAAAATTGAGGCTCAGAAGTTACAAAATTTGTAAAAAGCAAAGTAAGCCCAGGTTGGAATAGCCTCAGAACCCGTCCTATTAACCATCATGCTATCTTTTTTCCCATCAGCACAGGGAGCCCCATGAGCTCATTGGCATTCCCACCACAAAACGCATTCGGTGTTTGTGGCCCGCCTGATGCCCTCCTAGGTGCTACAGAGAGGCTACAGTGCGAGCTTGCTGCCCTTCTGACTTGACTTCGTTAATGAGCGTCTGCGCTAACCTAGCTGGTGGCAAGCTGTAACAGAGAGAACATGTGCAGACAGACTGCAAAATCTGAGTTTAGCACCTTCTTCATTGGGTGAATTCAAGGCTACATCACACTAAGGAATTTTTTAACATCACTCTTGGCTACTAAAAGGCCTGATCTGCTCCCTCTGGTTTCTGAAAGAACAATGAAATGTATACAATCAGGTCATTATTCTGGTATTGCATCATCTTAAAAGGAGGGGTTTTTTTTAATCAGTTTTGGATTAGTTCATGAAATTATGGTCCTACAATTTGGAACCTTTTGATAAATACATGTTTAAGAACCATAAAACAGTTATGCAAGTAACAGCATGAAGACCCCCCCCAAAGTCAGTTACATGAATGTTATCAGAGTCAAGAATATTCCCCTAGAAAAACCAAACTTGTCTTTTTAAAAGTGCACCAAAGAAACCACAGACTTTCTAGGTTATGAACCTGGTAATAATACTTTCCGCGTGGAGAAAAATGTGGGAAGACTTTTCATGTATGCTGGCCAATTTGAGCCTCACACCAGTGCCTTCGGGTAGGCAGTGAAGAAGTCATCCAACTGCACAATGAAGAAATGAACATTTATTTTGAGGAAATGAAGGTTCAGAAACAGGGAAGCGATTTTCCTAGACCACAGAGTTAGCTAAGTGGGGGAGCCTAAATTCTAACGTGGTGTCCCTCTACTGTCTTAGACTGCCAAGCCTTCTTTCAGAAGCATATTTTTGAGATATGCCATGCACTCAAGGCATGCAGACCATGGTTCCTGACCTCACGATGTAGGACCCAGACGTGAAAATAGATAATTGCAACTCAGTGTTGTAATAATATAAGTCCTGAGCATGATGGTATCATATACTCTCCTGGAGGTGAGGAAGACAGGGACTATTGCTAACTCTGAGCCACATCTCTTATGAGGGATAATTTTTCCCCATAGTTTTGGAAATAGAAAACAAACAGAAAAATATGAAGTATATCAAGAATTATATCTTTGGGTTTCTCAAAATCCCATAGGAGAAAAAGACATGAAATAAAAGAAGGGCAAAAGTAAGCTTCAAATTAATATTGAGGCAGCAGCAGTAACTGGGTTTAACTGGAATTTTCCTTCAAGATGGCAGGGTGGACGTGTTCTACCTCTGGCAAGAAAACTTTACAATTGTTAGTGGCAGGGAGAGGAGTCTGGTTAAAGGATACCTGGCAAACACGCAGGGAAGGAAAATGGAAGCTCATGGTTTTGCTCCCCCACGATGGCCCTCAGATGGGTTGGGAGATTCTGCAGGACTAATACTCTTAATAAAAGCTCATTTATGCTCAGAGATGATTGACACTGCATGTGAGAGGTATCAGGCAAGACAATTCCAACTGCCAAACAACATGCTTTTTAAAACAGAGAAAAAAAATCTATTAAATTGGCTGCGATGCTAAAAAGATAAATTGCCTTTTACACACATCACCTGAGTTTGCTGTTCTAGTTTAATTTTTCTCTCCAGGTAAAGACAATGAAATATAAATTAATTGATCTCTCCTATCTTAAAAATAGATTTACTTTCATATTCCTTTTGTGCTCTATTTATGGATCCTGGAATTTTTAGCAAAATAGAAATTAAAAAATTCACCTGTCACAGGAGCTGAGTATTAGATAGTTACAGGGGATTACGAGAGTGAATTAGCCTAGAAGTGATCTATTCCCTATAGTGTACTACTTTATTTTATCAAGTCTGTATAGAAACACGAAGATATGACTAATCCTGTTTTATTTGGGGGAATTCTACAGAAGTTGGTGGTATTTTAATTGTTACCTATTAAGAACCCCAAGTAGGTGCTGTGGTCTTAAGTTAGCACCTTTAATGACATGCTTCTACACGTAAGTATTTTATAACTGCTTTAATCTGTCTATGCATATTTATATGTATATTAGATATGTATATTATAGGTATGTATATTTATATGTACATTATATATGTGTAGTTAATATCTGTACATGTTAACTATCTATAGATATGTAACTATACATAATTAAGTCTTCATTCAGAAATGGCATAGAGAATAGCACTTAATTCTAGCTATGTACTTTCCATGTCCTTTGATTGTGTCTGCACCAAACATAGACAGGCATTTGATTCAGGAGCAACTGCCTAGATAGTCACTAAAATGTACCTGTGAGAAAAATCACTAAAGCAGTATGGGGAAGGGAAAATCCAGTGTCTCTAGTTCTTCCTTTCTTGCTTTGAGGGACAACATCTTGTGAACCACCATTGTCATCTACCACCTGCTCCCACCCTCAACCTGGCACAGGCCCTCTGCAGGCAGTTAGGAAAGTACATTGAAATGGAGAGTCCTGACTGCATACACAGCCAAACAAACTTGCTCCGAGTCAGTTCAGCTTTCCGGGGCTCAGTCTCTTCATCTAGAAAATAAGGTGGTTTAACTAAAGGACTTTGAAGGATTATTGTTCTGTCACCTCCTGACAGGAACTTTGACCATATGAACAAATATTCCCTTTGTTACAGCCACTTTCCAAGAAGAAGGATAAAGTTATGGAGTGGGTTTACAGGCAACTAGCCAATCTTGAAGGAGGCTGAAGCACTTGCCTGTGGCAGTAGCCAGTCATGCCTCCCTCCCGAGGTGAAGGACCACTTAAAGACTCCTTGGCATAGAATGACCCAGTCAATCATACAGTTAATAACCACAATCAAATCAGAATTGTGCACCAGCCTCCTCTTTCCAAACACCAACTTAAAAACAAACAAATAAATAAAGACAAGACATCTGGTTAAAGTTAGAATCAAGGACAATCAGAGGCAGCTCAAGGAGAGGGTGGTGGCCGATCCCAAAATTCCTCAAGTTCATGTACAATCAATGTAAAGAATGAGCTACTGTTCAGATATAGCTTCAGGAGACAGCCTTAGACACAGACCTACACAAGTCGCCTTAGTCCATGAAAAGGGATTTACTTGACTCCTCTGAAATTTTAACACTACCTTGTTCTTTGCCATCCATAGAATATCTCTCAAGAGGCTGCTTTTCCAGAATCCTGCTTTCTGTCTTAAGAAAGGAATTCCCCAAGTACAGGGACTAGGCTAATCAGCTTGAGTACAAGTCCGTGGCCATGAATTACTCTAGAGCATCCTGACACAAAGAACACTATGGTTCTTTGCTGGGGTCACTCAAATCCATATCTTTCTATGCATCCTTTAATAATCTCATGAAGACAGTCCAAAAATCACCTAGTAATATGTTGTAATAACCCCACTGTCATGCTCAGGCAGTGACTGCCCACAGCTAAAGTAAATAGCATAATGTAGACAAAAGCACCTTGTGGCCAGCGAGGCTCTAAACAAATATAAAGATGCAATGCACACACATATATGTTCAACTCAAGTACTTACACACAAATGTTTATAGTATTTGAATACATATTGGTCACCACATGTTTGTACCTCTGTTCACGCAGCTTTCCTAATGTGCTAGCATTGTCTAGATTAGGTAAATCCTCTAAATCACCTTTGTGTTTTGAGTTGAAATTGTGCAAAATTGATCTCCCTTAGTGGACTTCCTATAGAGATACTAGCTTGAGATTAATTTTTTTTACTCAGAAAACAGAACTTCATAAGAAGGTTCTAAAATCCAACTACCGCCCCCCAAGAAAAAGCTATTGAGAAGCTATTGGACAAGCAATTCCATTTTATACACTCAATTTTAAAAGCCATAGTAGGTATGAAATATTCTGCAGTAAGGAGGAAGAAGGAAAATTTCATGAGGTTCTGCCTGCAACTTATCAAGGGAGGGAATGTTTATACCTATAAAGTAGCTTCTGAAACAGTCCCTACTGTTGAACAGCACTTAAGTCAGTACAAGCTTTGACACTGGCTGTTTGGAAAAAGCTTTGAATCGCTTTTCCACTGATTGGGTGGACATGCTCTGCCTTAGCCTCAATGTCAAGCACCTATTTGGGGAAGTGCTGTCTAGGGTTAATATACCACATGGGTCCTGAGACACAGAAATGTCAACTGACAGTCAGGTTGCTGGAAGTCAACACTTTGGTGTTATTAGCACAGTATACAACCAATTTATCAGGCTCACTCTACCAACCAGTCCAGGATTTATGTGCTGTTCACAAAATTGGGGAAACCTATGGAAAATGTTCCCAACTAAAAAGACTTTTGGTCTTTTAATAAAAGACTTTTATTTTCTGTTAGGTTATAAAGTTTCCCTTGATAATATACCCTCGATACTGAGAAGGAAGAATTTACTCTTTAAATTTAAACTATATTTATCAGATCTATTATAGAACTGCTATTTGGTTTTCTAATAGGTTTATTCTAGAATAATTTTGTGCTAAAGTATTTAGAAAACACTTATTGTAAATTATTAGTCAATTAAATGTATTATTTAAGCAATCAAGTTATTTTTAATATTTTAGATTCAATGTTAGAAAATGTGAAATTGTCTCCAAATACTTTATCTGAATCAGTTCTTCCTAAAGGTCAGGGATACATTGACAAAAATTCCAAAGAGTGGGTAGAGTAGGGGAGGAATTGCTTGTGTTTAAATTAACACTCAATGCATATGTCAACAAAATCCAAATAGTAACAGTCAATCCCAATGATAGCCCTGAGCATTTTTTATAATTAGCTTTTCATCATCTGTGACCTACCAGCTGTGCTTCGGGTAGTGTGTGGAGGTGCATTTTTAAAAAGAGAATAGGGAAAGATTTTAAAGGGCTCTGGGTCATATTATTTTTGTTTGTTCTATCAAGACTCTTCAAGTGCTTTTAGGACTGTGAGCTGTGCTCTCAACCTCTGTAACTGGAAGACTTATCCCCAACAAGCCAAAATAGAGAGAAATTCCTGGGTAGACCCTCAGACTCAAGTTGCCATGCTTCACACAGCCCCTTAGAAAATGTCGCTGCTGCCAAATCCTTCTGTAGATGGAAAATTAAACCCAAAGAGACTAAGACTTTAAGATGTTAAGTGACTTCCCATAGGGCACAAAATAAAAGTCTGAAAAGGGGCGTGTTGTCTTCCTCCATCTCACAACTCACCATTTCTAGGACATTAAATGGGTTGATCTCTGCTGATTGTTCTGTGAAGGAGGTCTTTTACTATGAAAGTTAATTTTGAAATTTAATGTTTTCATAATAGATTCTTTCTCAACTTTCTTAGTAAGTTTGAAGAAAGAGAACTGTAATTTCCCAAAAATTAGACATGCACTATTTGAATAAAACAAAACATTTGTGATCCAAAACAGCTTTCCATTATTAAATGATTAAGAAGCACCATCTTAGTTCATTCGCTTTGCATCCTGTGATGTTTGTTCCTCTGCATATACTCTGCTCAAACACAATTGCTAGGTCAAGTCTCTCAGTTTTTCTTTTTGCTCTACTTTCTGCTTTCTCACCTTCTACTAAAAGGCTCTTAACTAAGCTTTCTAAAATTTGAGAAAATATTAACCCTTTTATTAACTTGTTCATCAGTCTTTGCCCAGATATTTTAACACGTTATTAATCTGAATTTTTCATTGTTTTTCTCTGTTTATATTTCATTGAACTGTGTTTATCATATTCATTATTTTGTATAATTAATAACATAATCTTATATTTTATTAATATATTTTATTGAAGAACTCTAAGAACATTTTGGGTCAGGTCTATATGAAGTAAAAAATAGTTATTCTCTGATACAATAGTTAGGAGTGGGTGAGAGGGACTGGAAGAGATTATTAGCTAAAGTACATATGTGCACATATGCAAAGCCCGTGGACTCGGACAAGAATGTGGTGATGGGTACGGGCACGTGGTGGTGGTGGTGTCCGGGGGGGCTTGGTGGAGGGGAGAATGGGGGGGGATCAGGGGATATCTGTAATAGTATCAAAAATAAAACCTAAAATGAATAAAATAACTATGAGAAAAAAAAGAATTTGTATGAAAAGGAAACCTGAAGCTACCCCAAATCATCGGTGAGAGAGTAATGAATCATTGGACCATGAAACTAAGCCTACAAATGAGTTATAGGTTCTTTTGACCCCAACTCTTTCTTAATAGAATTTGAGGAACTTAAATGCTAAAAGGCTACTTTCCTATTGAGGCTGAGGGTTACTAAGAGGTGACTGTTTTAAGCTTAAGTGTTACTGATGTTTTTATGCTGACAGCACAATTCTATTTTTACTACAAGAAAAAAAGAGTAAAATAATAATGACATCTAAATAGAGATTAGAAAAATCAGAAAGGTCTTGAAATTGACATTGTCCTCTCTGACATTGTCATCTATTCCTCCCTAACCAGTAGACTTGTTCTATTTAATGATAGAAAACTTATAAAACTAGTAGTCTATTGTCAAAAAGACAAAATGTACACTTGGTTAAATGTTTCACCTTTCAACCAATTGTTCTAATATATTACAGTTACTGCCTCAGAGCGTGGATTCTAAGGAATCTTGATATTCTGAAAACCTAATGTAGGCACTCAAAACTTGCCTTGAGCAAGTCCGTAGAGAGATCCTGGCATTAATTCAAAATGAATCCCCTAAGAATTCCACTTTCACACTAGTAGTATAAACTACACAGAGAATTGGGTGGTTCTCTAGATCCTTAAGGCAAGTGATAAATTAAAAATTCATTAATCATTTTGATTGAGGCTGAGATACAGTATTTTAAGAATACTTCCAAGTTTTAAAAAATCCCATGTGGGTAAAAATGAATAGGGGGTATATAGTTCACCAAGAAGAAACCATCATTTCTCATGAGAAAGAGAAAAAAAAAGGAGAAGGAGGAGAAAGGATTAGGAAGTTTGATGCAACCTCCTCTAATGCTATATATAGCTTAAGTCTCAGCTTTCTCACCTTGGTACTATCAGTGCTCTTGGTAATAACACTGAAAGCAGCAATTTTTAAAGATACACTCAACTTTCCTCGCTCTCAGGATGTGGGATTCTAATGAAATCACCTGGGCAATCCATGGCTGCCTGAGACACAGTAGCCTTTGGAGAGCACCATTTGCTGAAATGTCTAGTGAGAGCTAAAATAAGCCCCTTTGGTGGAAAAAAGTCGCTGAGTGGTTGAAATCAGAGCTGCAGAAGGTCACTTGCTATTTTAGTAGCTGCAAGCTGGTCCTCATTTTATAGCATTACAGTTATAAACAAGAAGTTGTCACCTTGCTTGTCAGTTTACTTGTATCTCACTGAAATAAGCAGATGTCAGTTCTTTTTCTACATGGAATTAGGTAATTTGGATGACTTGTTTCCAAACTTTGCTTTAGTATGTGGATCAATACATAAGAAAAGTTATTCTTCATACATTTCTTTAAGCACTACTTTATAATAGTATTTTTATGTTGTCTGATATGATTGATCTTTAAAACTCCATTTACCAGTGTGAACTTTATCATATACCATCTGTAAATGCCTTAAGGAGGATTTCATTCCTACTTATTTATTCAATAGATCACAATGAAGATTAATGAGGATGGGGGAGGAGTGTGGAAGTCCTTTACAGTTTTGGAGAATAGAGACCCAACGAACTTCCAGAACTATTTAGATACAGTCCATTTGGAAATGGAGGTAGGAAGTCAGTTTCAGCCTCAGGGCCTTATCATTTTTGCGCACCCTATTAACAATTACCATCAATTTTATTCCAGTTTTCCCGTCAAAAATTTACTTTCTTTTTTCTTATTGCCCACATTTTAACTGGATTTAAGATTATACTTCTAGAGAAGTGTGAAAATTTAACAATATGTAAACTGTTTTAAATCAAAAATTATAAAGCATCATGGGTATGTGAAGTATACCATAGGGAATATCATCAATAATATTATAATAACTATGTATGGTGTCAGGTGGGTGCTAGACATAACAGGGAGAACACTTTGTAAAGTATATAATTGTCTAACCACTATACTGTGTGCCTGAAACTAACACAAAGTAATACTAAAAACAGTTATAAAGCATATTGGCCTATATCAATTATTTTTAAATCTCTTTATTTTTATTGAGTCATTAATTGACAAAAAAGCTGTACATATTTAATGTATGCAATTCAATAAGATTGGTGATAAATATATACCCATGAAACTATCAGTACTATCTATGCCATAAATATACATCTATATCAATTATTTTAAGGATTTCTGGGATGATTCTTTTACTTGAATCCCGCATCTCATTTCTATCTCATAAAGAAAGTTACTTAATATTACCTGAAGTTACAAATTCTATTTAGTGGTAATAAGCCTTGGGTTCCAGGAAGGCTTCCTGCAAGAAAAGTATCAGGGTCCGAGTCTAAAAACAACACAGCAGTTTTATTTTTTAAAGTTGTATACATCCACATGTTATGAAATAGGAGAGAGAGAGTGAGAACAAGCTATTGTTCATGAAGTTAACAAATAGAAAATAAAATCATTGACTTAATATCAACTTATAATTACATACCCAGTTTTCCCTTGCCAGCATCAATATTTACATTTTTTCCTCATATCATGATTAAAAGAAGTGACTGGACTGAGCATATGAAAGTGGTTTCCTCATTCTTTGACATCATTTATTAACTCAAGCACCCACATACTCTTGGTGAGTTGGACAAAGCTCTGTCCCAGTGAACAAATATAGAATCTTAACTGCTAAGAACATGTTAATTGCATTTACTTTCCACTTAAATCTCTAGCCTCTCATCCCTGGTTTTAGGAAGAGCAGAGCGTAGGGTCTGTGAGCATCACCTGTGCAGGTGGTAGAATTTTCCATTAGTCAGTCATGTGGACCCATTATCCCATCAAAGGGCATGCTGACTCATTCAACATGTGCCTACTGCAGCCTGAGTTAAAGGATCTGGCAAAAACTGAGCTCTGAGAGCAACTGCAATCCAAGTCGGGAAACGGATGAAGGGAATGTGATTGCCCAGAAAGATTCCATATCCTCTGCTCTTTTACCTCAGTCTCTTTGTCTGGATTTTCTCATGTGGTTTGGTCCCTGGAGATGGTAGCGTTTACTATTACCTTTTCTATTTTTCCAAGCAAGGACTCTTGAAAGTTCCTTTGGCTCCCAGCAGGAACTTTGCATACTGTATTCATTGTCTCCCCTTTGTCCCTTTTTAAATCTTTCTCCCCTTTTCACAACTGCAGGCTCTCAGTTCAAGCAAACCCATCTTCTCGGTTGTGCATCTTTCTAATCAACAGAATGAGCGAGCCCTCAGGCCCTGCTTCCATGGGACCGGGTCTAGCTGTACCTTGTGGTTTACTGACCGGGGCTCTGAGAGGGTCAAGTCGGGTTTTTGCAGAACTCAGGGTTTTGCACGTAGCTCTGCACTGCGGACTCACTGAAGGTAGTGGACGGGGACTGACTGCTTCTGCAACTGTGTCTGAGCTTTCATGGGCATTTACAAGTCTATGTCAAAAAGAGATTTGCCTTTTATTTATCACCACAAGTGTATGGGAAATAGTTATATGGATTTAATGTTTGATTTTGAAGCCACTGTGAGTGCTTAGACTTTAAAATCGTTAGATGAAGCCCCAGTCTAACTTTCTAAAATCTTTTGGGAAATAAAGCAGAAAAAGGAAGGGAGGGAGGGAGAGAAGGAGGAAGGAAGGAAGGAAGGGCATTTTCAACACTATATTTAATAACTCAGCATTGTCTGAGCACCTATTGCTATATTGAGTGTTTTCTCTCTCTCCCCCTTCCCCCTCCCTCTCTCTCCCTCTCCCCCTTGCAGTTCCTGTGTATCCTCCTTTAGAACTGTCTTGAATACAGCCCTTCCA
The DNA here is from genome assembly GCF_021234435.1 of Artibeus jamaicensis. Taxonomy (NCBI): domain Eukaryota; kingdom Metazoa; phylum Chordata; class Mammalia; order Chiroptera; family Phyllostomidae; genus Artibeus; species Artibeus jamaicensis. The sequence continues at coordinate 33,741,048 of NW_026522030.1, read as the reverse complement.
CTTTATATCTGTCGTTCATACCTAATCCAGAACCTTCTCAGATCTTGCCTGAATTTTCACAACAGTTCAATGAATCTCACATACTCTCTAATGCCATCTGATCTTCACCATGACCAGGACCTCCTTTCTAAAACAAAAACTCAAGTGCTGGGTGGTGTGGCTCAGTGGTTGAGCACTGGCCTGTGAATCAAAGGGTCCCTGGTTTGATTCCCAGTCTAGGGCACATGCCTGGGTTGTGGACCACGTCCCCAGTGGAGGCCACGTGAGAGGCAACCACACATTGATGTTTCTCTCCCTCTCTTTCTCTCTCCCTCCCGCTCTCTAAAAAATAAAATAAAATCTTTTTTAAAAAACTGGCAAACTTAAAAGAAAGAAAACCAACTATGTCACTCTGCTGCTTCCACAAACTCCCAGTCGCCCAGGAGATAAAAACCCAGATTCCTTTCTCAGCTCTCAAGTCTCTCGTCGCAGTTTCCATCCCTGGCATTCTATCTCCTTATCCCTCTTGTGCATGCTGTGCCCCAAACACTACAGACTTCTTGCTGGAAAAGACAGACTCAATTTTGAAACACCATTTGCTATCTCTGTAAAAACGGGTCTAGAGTTATGTACTCTGAACCTCGTTGTTTTCCTCAACAAAGGGAAATTGGTTCTAAAAGGTAAGGGGCGTAAAGATATAAAATATAATGTTAGAAATTATCAAGCTTATAACTAGTGTTTCTATCTGTGCCTTTGGAATCATTCCCTCCACCTCAGGTTCATCTTGCTCTTTCCATGAGACAAACTCCTGCTCAGACCCAGGTCGTTCTGGCATCTTCTCCATGTTGTTTTCCAGATTGACTTTGACACTTTCTTCTGTGGGATCCCACAATAACTCAGCCCATTTATTACATCATGATACAATATGATATTATTGTAGTAAGATCCTGAAAAGACTTTTTAAAAATCTGCACCTTAACCTGGTTTGTAAGAGTTTCCCAAAATTCATTTGTTGAATGAACATGAAGGCACTGTGCAGCACTCTGCCGTCTACTACTTCTTGAAGAGCTCACAGTCTTGAAGGGCATGGAACGAACAGAATCCGCACAAACAACCACAGTGTGAGTCTGGCTAGAATAAGGGTTTAATTGGAGGGAGAATCAAAGTGTAATGGGAGCTGGCCCTTTTACCTAAGGACACAGAAGCGAGGAAGCCTTCACCAGGAATGCACATCTGGGCTGAGTCCTGAAGCAGGCATGTGGCGTTTACTTGTGATTTTGCTTAGCCTGCCCACTGCTTTATTATGCCCACTCCTCCTCACCCCCCAAAACCCTAAGCTTTGGTGGCAGAAGGCTAGAGAATTCTAAAATACTGTCCCACAGTTGCCAGGATGTGTCATAGAGGAATAGATAGTTTTTCATAATGCAATTTTGAGCAGCAATTGTACTTTTGCCTATAAACCCCAAAGCCTGTAAATTACTGACAAATCAGCATATCTTTTAAAATAAAAACAAACTATGCCAAGAAGATAAAGATTTGAAAACTACAGAGCTATAAAAATCTATGTTGTCATTATACACCTGCTGAGGAAGAGATTTGTGTTTTTGAGATTCCAAGTAACTAGACTGCCCAAGTGAAATTGAAAAATGATGAACCATGGCACACCGATCTACTTTAATATGATGTATACTGCAGTTATTTCCTTTTTTATAAGATAGGAGGATATTGAATAAAATTTTCAATATACAGTTTTTAAAGAAAGTATTTTGTAAGATAATAAACAATGAAACTCAAGAAATGCTCAATGCTGCATCCAGTAGAACATAACTATAATCATAAGTTAGCATTTGTAGCACTTTCTAATGCATCTACCACTTTATAATTCTGATTGAGAAACCAGTAAATATTGAAATATCATCCTTCAGTGCAACAGTGATCCCAAAATTAAATTTCTCTGCTTTGTTTCCCTAATGACAACCTATATAGAATGTCCTAATAATGGTAATTTATTTATTCAGTGTTTATAATGGGCTATATGAGATTTTTTATCGGGGGAGTTCATTAGAAGTTTAATAAGCTTACATTTTTTATTCTCTCCATCTCACTAAAACTCATTTTACACCACATATACCAGAAGCTTAGCAAGGTAAAAAGAAGTTCCCTAAGTATTGCTTTGAGTCATTTATCTTAGACAAATGAAAAATGGTTATTTAGGGGAAAAAACTGTCCTAAAATGGATTACATTTGAAATGATACAACCTGAAACAAGAAAAATTCCATTTCTGTGTAAGCCAGGACCAGTTATCAGGCCACGAGTCGTCCATGGTCATTCTGCTCGCACCCCACATGCAGAATCTCTGGGTACTTTGGTTCCCGAGACACTGCCGTGTTCATGGGTTCCAGTAGCAGGTGGGATTATGGGAGCACCTCCCACTAGCTCTGTCCCACTTCAGGGGCTGGCTTCATAGCAGGTGTTCAAGGAGAGCTCTTTTGTCTGGTTCCATTGCTTGAATTTCGAAGCTTCTGTCACAAAATCATCAGTATTTAAGATACAATACCAAATAAAATTCATTTGGGATACATGGCCCCAAAAGGCTGATTATGTTTATTACTACTTTTTATGAATATAATCATTTTCTCTTTTTTAACTCTTTTAAAGAAAAATGTCATCATGTAAAAAATTGGAAAGGAGAATAAAATGCCCCCTCGACCCAGCTTCAATAATTATTAACTCATGAATCCTATTATTTCATCTCTAACCCCTCTCCTGTTATTAATTATGTAAGATATCTACATGGATCCAAAGCCAAATCTACAAAAATAATGCCATCGGAGAAAGAAGTCTAGCTTCTGTCACTGCCCCTCTATTCTATTCCCCTTCCTCTACAGAAAACTATTTTTTAGATTTTTACTTAATTCTCCCTTTGTAAAAATATGAGCAAACCCATTTATATTTTAATTCTCTCCCCCAGAGGTAAACAATTTTCAAATAGTTTAAAATATTTGGACTTTAAATATTAAGATTGTTAGTAAAATTTTAGGCCAAAGGCAAGAGACATGGTAATTTGTATTTATTTTTAAAGTAACTAATTATCCGAACACTTTACAACCGGTAAGACCCAGGTGTGTGATCAGTCAGAGAAGGAAAAGGAAGTCAATTTTAGAAGACTGAAAATTGAAAAAAGGCAATAAAGAATTTGTCTCATGAATTGGAGTACCTCCAAAAGGCATTCCCAGAGTAAACGCATTAAGAGCAGGTTTCTTTGAGCAGAGTGGGATTTCATTCACAAACCCTCAGACTGATGGGTATTCTTTCCCATAGATCGAATTGCACAGAACATCATTAAGTCCCACTTGGAGACATGTCAATACACCATGGAGGAGCTCCACCAGCTGGCGTGGCAGACCCACACCTATGAAGAAATTAAAGCGTATCAAAGCAAGGTACTCTGAAAAACTACAGGAATGTGTTTCTGTGGCTTCTCGATTTCCGGTTTTCTCAGTCTCAAGTATTGACATTTGGGGCTGGACAATTCTTTGCTATAGGGACCGTCCTAGGATTTTTAGGAACTTTAGCAGCATCCCTGGTCTCTACCCGCTAGACACCAGTAATACCCCCTCACACATTATTATGACAATCAACATGTCCTTGGGATTAACACCCTAAGTTATAAGATCTATCAATAAATGAAATTTTTTAAACTATGTATCTGTGTCTAAAGATATGATTACAACACATATTGGAACAATTAAATCTTACCTCTTTTATATAAATAGACAAAAGCATAGTTATGGTCAATGAAAACCAGAATTAACTCAGTTGGATTTATGTTTCCCATTCCCAAGTAAATAACCCAAAGATCAAAACACATTTCTGGGATTCGATGTTACTTAAGAGAGCAATTTGATTTGATATCTTCTTTCTTGAAATTCATTTTATACCAAAAAACAACCTCTTTAAATTCTGAGAAAAGAGCACAAGATTAAAATATTACAAGTTTAGCAACCATCAGGTACACATGAAAATAACCTTGTAAAAGCCTGCAAATGAAATTGGTATTCCTCAGTGCAGGAGTTTGTTTATACAAAATGGACTAAGAGCTTGAGCTTATTTAGATGAGATGATGGAGGAAAAGGGGGAAAAAGAGTAAAGAAATTATAAATAACTGTTTTTACATGCTTTCCATTACTCCAGCCAGTTACTTTGATCAGTTTGTGCATCAAGGTTCAAACGGTTCAAAACAGTATCTTAGAAAATACTCCCCACCTCTTTTAAACAAATCAGGTGAATTTCCACCTTGGTCCCTAGGTAACAGGTGAGCACCAGTAGGGCAGCCCCAAGTACTTCAATGACTCTCCAATCCACGCACACTCTGTCTTTTCTCTCTTGAAGTCCAGGGAAGCACTGTGGCAGCAGTGTGCCATCCAGATCACTCACGCCATCCAATACGTGGTTGAGTTTGCAAAGCGGATAACAGGCTTCATGGAACTCTGTCAAAATGACCAGATTCTACTTCTGAAGTCAGGTAAGCAAGGAGAAGATTCATGGAGCGGGTCTATTTTAGACCAGGATATGACCGACCCTGGTCTTAGTGGTGGTTCTAGAAAATCCTCCTTCCAATATGTAGCTCATTTTTACCACCCACACTGGCAGCCAACTCCCAAAGGAAACGCTCAGCAATAAAAATGCCCTGATACTCATTCAGTTCCCCTTTGAAGTCAAACGCAATTTTGCTTATTGAAAGTGGAGCTATTATTTGCAAAGGTTGAGATACCCAGCTTGACAGGCAGTGCAAGTAATTAGCGTGTCGAGGTGGCTGAATTGCTGAGCTGGCTCTAAAATGTACTACTTGCCTTCTGTTGGGGAGGGTAAAAAAATCCACGCTAGCTGAGCTTTGCCTCCATGGTCATTTCCAATCATTTTAATGAGGATAGCCTGCAGCCAGAATACACCGGAAGAAATCACCGTGCTCTCACCTTTCCCTCCCCCTTCTCTCGCACATACTGTGACACATACACAATTAGGAAGTGGCTCAAGAAACTGCACGTGATTGACTTTGCAGATGCTTTTACCCAAACAGAAAAGAAAAGTTATTAGTCTCTCTTGGCCCCATTTGAAAATAGAAGATAAGAACCACCATGGTGTGTTTGTTAACCTTCATGGCTCTGGGCAATAATAATAATCATAATAATAAACTCATATCTATAATATCACACATAGGCATGTTATGTTTACCTACAACTTGCATTTAATCTTGTGTGTATTATTTCTATCTTATAGAAGAGGAAGTAAAGATTCAGAGAAGTGAAGGGCTGTGTTCAGTATCACAAAGCCAATATGTAGCAAAACTGGCATTTAAATTTGGGCCACATAGAATTCTAAGTTATTCTAATTTACTGCTGCTTCTTTACCAAATAATACAGGTGGGCGCAAGTCTTGACTTACACATGAATGTATCAGCTACTTATGGCTAGGTAAAAACATCCTCAAAACTTAATTCAAACAACAGTAATTATTTCTTTTGTTCCCAAAGTTGGAATGTGAGCCAAGCTCAGCAGGCATGGCTTGTCCTGCTCACCGAGGCAACTTGACCGGGGCAGGGGTGGTGAGAGGCAGGGGAGAAGACTCCACCTTAAAACTGGCTCAGTCCCATGGCTGGCAATTTGTGATATTTGACAGCCCAGAATTAAGCCAGGGTCCTGGGCTGGGTGCCTCCGTCCTTATTCTCCTGAGCCTCTCCACAGGCTGTTCGGAACTTCTCACACACAGGTACTAGGTTTCAAAAGCTAGCATTCCAAGAGTACAAGGCATTTATATGTCTTAGCTTCAGAAGACACACGGCGTTATTATTACTGGAGGTAGTCATGAAGGCCCAGCCTAGGTTCAAGGGTAGGAGACATGGACTCTACTTCTTGATGGGGGAGGGGTAAGGTTCTAGAAAAGCATGTGCAATGGAAAATATTTTTGTGACTCTCTTTGAAAAATAAAATCTGACTTCCAGTCAAGATGGCAGCAAATGTAAACACAGCTCACCTCCTGGCAAAACTACATCAAAATTACAACTAAACTATAGAACAAGCATCACTCAGAACCATCAGAAATCAAATTGAATGGAAGTCTGACAACTAGGGAATTAAACAAACCACATCCATCCTTTACACTGTCAGAGGAGTAAAGACAGGGAACAAGCTGTTCATACATCCAGGTGTGGTGGATAAAAATTTGAGAAGGATGTCTCAGGAGCAAGAAGTCCCAGCCCCACACCAGACCCCATAGCCCAGTGTTCAAGTGTCAGTTGTGGGGATAGGTCCCCACAACTTCTGGCTGCAAAGACCAGCAGGGATTGAGTTGGTGGAAGAAGTCCCAAAGAGGAGCTGCTGGAGTCTCAAGCTGTTCCTCTTAAAGAACCTACACACAGACCTACTCAGACTCACTCCCTCTGAGCTCCAGTACCAGGGTTGTAGCTTGAAAGAGACCAGTGGCACACAAGAGGAATGGGAGTGTCTGGCATCAAGGCAACAGCTGGGGGACAGCTTTCTCCCAGACAGAAAGGCAGCCAGAGACCATCGTCCCTTTTCTAAGTGTTCCCCGCACAGAGCTGGCAGGCGGGTGCCATATCTGAGACTCCATCAACCTGACTAACACTGTTTGCCCCAACCTGGATAGCCCCTGAGACTCCATCTCACCCAAATTATGGGCTCACCCAAATGGTTAACAGGGACTTTTCCAGATGAATAATACCTAGTCTTGTCTCATGCTTCACAACTTCCTAAATCCTACAAATAAGTGACAGCTGGTATCAGTGAATCCGCAGCTCCCCGGACTTTCTGTTAAGTGACCCCAAGCCTGGCACTAGTACGAGCAGCCACCCACGATTCACAGCTTGACCTCACTCGGAATCTCCAAGCCCAGCTCAAGTAGCAGCCATCTCAGATTGCTTTATAACTCATGCAGGGTGGCCCCAGACAGAACACGGGTGGGGGCTATTCTTTGCCTGCACCTGGGAAATTCCAGGGCCTGCGCACCTGGTAGACAGCCACAGACCATGTTGGAGCACCACTACCCTGTCTCTGCAGAGTTGATCCTCCGCAAGGGGTAGAGAGTGGTGGTCGGTGGTCTCAGCTGGTCCTTTAAGCCGACTAGCCTGGGTAAATCTCTCCAATTGACCTGCCAACAGCAACCAAGGTCCAACTACAAGAAGAGTATTCAGTCCACACAAAAAGAGCACCTCAAGTACTCAGTGTGTGTTATAGGGGAGGCTGTGCCACTGGACTCTACAGGACACTTACTACATTAGTTCATACTGCCAAGGTAGGGAATCGTAGCAGCTCTACCCAAAACATGGAAACAAACACAAGGAGGCTGCCAAAATGAGACAAAGAAATATGGCCCAAATGAAAGAACAGATCAAAACTCTGGAAATAGAGATAAGCAATCTCTGAGGTGCAGAGTTCAAAGCACTTGTTATTAGGTTGCTCAAGGAACTCATTGGGTACTTCAACAGCATAAAAAACATTCAGTGAGAAATAAAAGATACACTAGTTGAAATAAAAAATAAGTTACAGAGAAACAACAGCAGAGTGGATGAAGCAGAGAATCAAATCAATGATTTAGAACATAAGGGACCAAAAACAACCAATCAGAACAATAAGAAGGAAAAAGAATCCAAAACCATGGATAGTGTAAGGAGCCTCTGGGACAGTTTCAAGTGTTTCAACATTCATATCATAGGGGTGCTAGAAGGGAAAGAGAAAGAGCAAGAAATTGGATATCTATTTAAAAAATAATGAAAGAAAACTTCCCTGATTTAGTAAAGGAAATATATATATATGCAAGTACAGAAAGCACAGAGAGTCCCAAATGAGATGGGCACAAAGAGGACCACACCAAAACACATCATAATTAAAATGCCAAAGGTTAAAAATAAAAAGAGAATCTTAAAAGCAGCAAGAGAAAAGCAGTAGCTACATAGAAAAGAGTTCCCATAAAATTTCCAGCTGATTTCTCCAAAGAAACTTTGCAGGCTAAAAGGGACTGGCAAGAAATATTCGAAGTAGTGAAGAGCAAGGACCTACAAACTTGATTATTTTATCCAACAAAGTCATCATTTAGAATGGAAGGCAGATACAGTGCTTCCCAGACAAGGTAAAGTTGAAGGAGTTCATCATCACCACCCATTATTATATGAAATGTTAAAGGGACTTATCTACGAAAAAGAAGAAAATCTAAACTATGAACAATAAAATGGCAATAAGTACATATTTATCAAGAAATGAATCTAAAAAAACAACTAAGCAAACAAGAATAGAGACAGAATCATGGATACAGAGAGCATTTTGATGGTTACCAAATGAAAGGGTGGTTTGGGAGAATAGGTGAAGAGGTGAGGGGATTAAGAAGCACAATAGGTAGTTACAGAATAGCCATGGGGTTGTAAAGTACAGTGTACAGTTGCCAAAGAACTTATACGCATGACCCATGGACAGGAACGGTGGTGGGAGGATTGCCTGAGGGACTAAGGGATGCTGACTGAAGGGGGACAAAGGAGGAAAAATTGAGATAACTGTAATAGGATAATCAATAAAATATTTTTTAAATAAAAATAAAATCCACCACACTTCCTATGCAACCTTGAGCTAACCTCTCTAGGTGAAAGCTTTCTCATTTGTAAATTAAAGGGGGAGGTAGAAATAATGAACTGTAAACTTGGAATTGCATCAGCAGCATTAGAGGCGCTTACTGACTGTTCTGAGTCATGGGCATCATCCGAGGCCCATGGAATCTGAGTCTCCTACATGAACCCAGTTCATTGTACTTTTAACAAAGTCTCAGGCATAAACAGTCCGTGGACTGACATTTGGGAACCATTGGACCATATAATCTTTATCAGCTTTGCCTGCTGTAAAAATGTTGACTCTAATATAAAAGGCAAGGTACTTAACCTCGTTAAGCCTCTTGTCACTCATCCATCAAAAAAAGCTAATAAAACTTACCTGACATGATATTGTAAGGAGCAAATAAAATAATGAATGTAAGGGGCCAAGGAACATGCCTTGCATGTTGTAGATACTCAATAAATAGTATCTACTGTTTTTGTTAGAAAAGCATTGCTTCGATTAATATTTGCAGATTCTCCCCTATGTGTAACCCCTATTCTAGGTGACATATGAGGGAAAATATGAGAAAATATTTTCCCTCATATGTCACCAGCAGAAAAGGAAATCAGCAAAATGAAAGAAATAAAACATATAAGACATATGTTTTATTATGACAAGTAAGACATAAATATAAAGTAGCAGCATAAGGAAGGTACCATGGATACCTCGGGTAACAACAAATGTAACCAAATTACCCACACGGGGTCCTCATGCCAATTGGTGGCTGTCCCCTTCCAACCCTCATTAGGGCAAAATCCCATTTCTCCAAAACATGGAGAAACTGCAGCAATAGTTCCTCAGATGCCAATAAATTGACAAAAAAAACAAAGGTAGTAAACTAATTCATTCACCGAATATGTCTTAAGAACTTGCTATGCTCCAGAGACTTTTTTAGGTAATGGAAATATACGAGTGAGTATAATAACCACAGCCGCCAATGGCTACAGACAAGGGTCCTGTCACCAGTGGGCAAACAGAGAAGTCAGAGAAATGCTAGGTCCCTCGAGGATGAACAAGCACCTCACATTGGGACTTCTCCAAGCCTTTGATCTGTGACCATGAGTTAAGACTCGTTCTTTCTATAACCCATCTATCTCTGGAAAGAGTTAATATTCAGCATTTTGCCAAAACTTATTTGGCCAAGAAACCCTCATTTCAAATAACACCGATAGAAATGGTGCCCTAAGAAACACACTGCGGGAGTTCCTATTTCAAGTCACCAGGTGCTGGAACGTACGAGAGTATGTGAAAAATGGAAACAGACAGCTGCTTCTTCCCGTATCAGAACGTCCACATAAGCCAACGGGCCGGGCTTGCCTGCCGCAAAGCTCCTTTCCGGGTCACTTACCCTCACTCGTGAATTCAAGAGTTGAAACTAACTTTAATATTAGTCAGAAAATAGAAAGCAATATAGCTTTTTAAAAATGTTGTTTCTTCCCTCCATTTTAGCCACCTTTAAAGTGTATTTAATTCTTCACATAAGCATCAGGAGAGCTTTCTTTCTAAAACAGGTGTTTTTTCCTTGGGAAAGAATCTCGAAGGATTTTTGTATGTGTGTGTCTATATATGTGTCTGTGTGCATGTTTTAAAGTTTATGGCAGTCTCTTGATCTATATGCAATAATAACCTCTTTATGACTGCATATATTATACATAGTTTTTTTTTCACTTATAGGTTGTTTGGAAGTAGTTTTGGTGAGAATGTGCCGTGCCTTCAACCCATTAAACAACACTGTTCTGTTTGAAGGAAAATATGGAGGAATGCAAATGTTTAAAGCCTTAGGTAAGCTTACATTTAATGATAATACAATTTATTAACTACCATTAGTTTCCCCCCTCAGCTTAAAATTGGTAAATGGAACACATTGATTCTTGAACATGTACTAGTATTTAACTTTCAGTAAGGGTTGAACCTCCAATGTTTTTATTTAACTCTTCAGATCTTATAATTATGCACTGAAATATGGAAGGAGGGAGAGAACCATGGTTCCTGCTGAGGCTGACCATGACTCATTTGTAAATCAATAAAAACTGTTTCTAAAATATTGAGGATGCATGAGGTCATTCTTCATAGGGTCAGTTTTTCTTTTGCCTTTTAGCTTACTGCTTCACAGAGTATATTATGTAGACCACTATTGACCCATGGGGTGACCCCTTACATTTTTTATGTAAATTCATAACCACTAGTTAAGGTGTTTAAAGGAAGAACTCCTTCATTTGTTTCTCAGAGAAGTGACTAGTGACTCTCACCCTGTTAATGCCTGAAGTCTGGGACCACAGACAGAGTGGATGCCAGCCTGCCCAAAATGATCCCCAGGCCACGCTCATGAGAGGGCACGATCAGAGTCAGTCTCTGGAAGTGCTGGGTATCGTTTACATCCAGTCATCAGTGCATGGCAAGGATAAGAAGAAGGTTAGCAAAGATGGGCTAATGCCAGGAAACATTTTAATGATGGACAGTACCTTTTGTTCCATATCCTACCCTCAGACATCTAAGAAGGCCACTGGCCTTTGACCTCTCGTGCTGTTAGGTGATACGGCAGCCAACAGCACCCTCGGGCCTGGCAGTGTCACCTTCTTCAGTTGATACACATCCATACCGTCTCCAAGGCTAGATTTTCAAGAAAGGAGGAAAAGCCTTGGCAAGCAACTTGAGTATATTTCCAGCTTCATAAAATAAACATTTACTAAGGATCGTTGTAGGGATGAAGCATTATTTTGCCAAAATTCACAATGGCTGAGCAACTGAGCTGCTTGGTCTTCAATACAATTTCCAGGAAGTTACCAAATTGAAAAATGCCTCACTTCTGTTCTATTCATTTTTAACATCTCAGTTTGAGGGCCCTGGATACCCTACATTGCCAGGCTCAAGAGCCACCAAGACTGATAGCCCTGAGCCCTTTATACATAATGTTTTAGGTTTTCTGTGAATGTTATCTCTAAACTAAAGAATCCCCAAATCATTTATTTGGATTCTTTAGTTGAAACTAATTTCAAACCTATACAATTAGATTTGGGCTGTGTATTCCCACTCGGATGTTACAATAGGCAAACACCATTTCCATTTGCCCGCATTGGTAAAATTAACTGTCATTACCTGGTCAAGATGTTGCCCGGTTTACTCATTCTATAACGATTACTAAATCACTTTTTATGGATAGAAACTTGAAAATATTTTTCTGTGTGCCTAGTAGGTGAATCCTTGAATAACTTTTTGATTATGAAACTTTTCTTACTAGTGCCAATTCTGATCAAGTATTTTCACTTAATTTGCCTTCCCTTATAGGTTCGGATGACCTAGTGAATGAAGCATTTGACTTTGCAAAGAATTTATGTTCCTTGCAGCTGACTGAAGAGGAGATTGCTTTGTTCTCATCTGCTGTTCTGATATCTCCAGGTAGGGAAGACCGAGGTCTTCACCTTTTCTTTTTAACCTGTTTTACCCTCTTTCACATTGATTACACCTACCTCAGCCAAGGTGCTCAAGTGAAACTTTAAAAGAACCATGTTTTCTTTAGCAAGCTTGTGATATATGGGGGCAATTCAAAGGAAAGTAGTCTCAAACTAAATGACCAATTATGTCTCCAAAAACAAGAGTAAAGCTTGTGGTAAGGGTTACTCCAGATTCAGAGAAGTAAAATTATTCCTTAAAACATAAATAAAAACTGTCCTGGCTAGTGTGGCTCACTGGATTGAATGCTGGCCTGTGTACCAGGGGGTCTCTGGTTCAATTCCCAGTCAGGGCATATGCCTGAGTTCCAGGCCAGGTCTCTAGTAGGAGTCATGCAAGAGGCAACCACACATTGATGTTTCTCTCCCTCTCTTTCTCCCGCCCTTCCTCTCTCTCTAAAAGTAAATAAATAAAGTCTTTTTTAATAAATTAAAATTGATAGTGACTTGTTATCACTAAGTTCATTTTTATCTTAAAAATAAAAGATATAGGGGAAAAAAGTCCAGTAAAGTAAAACTTTGTCCAAATACACCTGAATGAAAGATCCATTGTAGGGACTAAAATAAATAAAACATATACTTTCTCCTCTTTAAATATCTTTCTCTGGCTTTTCCACCCCGGTTAATGTTAATGTGCTCATTTCAGACAAGTGCTAGTGCTTCTATTTTTGTTTATTTCTCTATCTTTCACCACATTAGCAGCTTTAAAAGGAGGTAAGGACAAGAAAGGAAAAAATGGCTTCTATTAAGACCAGAACATTCTAGCTTAAGCTCTGTCACCTTTAATCTGTGTGACCTTAAACACTCGACCCCCTGAGAGCCTCAGTTTCCTCATAATAAAGACCTAGTCTGCCTCTAAAATACAATGAAATAGCAAAAAGTTTTCAAAGAAGGTAAGGGGCAACATTTATAGATCAAATAGAACTGTAGCAACTGAGATACTTTCATTTTTTTTTAAATATTTATTTATTTTTTAGAGAGGGGAAGAGAGAAAGAGGGAGAGAAACATCAATGTGTGGTTGCCTTCCACATGCCCCCCACTGGGGACCTGGCCCGCAACCCAGGCATGTGCCCTGACTGGGAATGGAACCAGTGATCCTTTGTTTCTCAGGCCTGCACTCAATCCACAGAGCCACACCAGTTGGGATGAGATACTTTTAAAAAATATATACCAGCATAAAAATGTATAGAATCCTAATATATACATGGCTCCTTCTTGAACCAGAATGAGAATTCAGAGTCACTCACTCAACTGTCTCTATAGTTAGATTTGGGGTCAAGGGACAGCAGTGTCCTTGACAGTTCTGCACTGAAAGACAGACACATTCCTGCTAATTTTCACTGTGGAGAGCATTATTTCTCCTGTAACCCACTTAGCTCTGGAGACCAGATCCCTTTTCCTATACCATAACGTATTTTGGGGGGAGACTGGAAGAAAGCAGCCTTACCTCCAATGGTACGCTTTGACATATCATTCTAGCTGTGCCTACCAATAATACCAGCCTCTACATTTTTTATCAGTTAGGCTCTGTTTATTTATTTTTAAATCTTTCAAAGATTTTTTTCCATTTGCTTCTGATTTTTTTTTCTCAGCTACTTTATCAAAAATGGAAATTTGTTATCATTTGGAGTGTTACTACTAACAGTTTCTTTTATGGCTCTAAATATCAAGCTGTTCCTTTTTTAATTTTTTTTATTTCCCAGGCCTAGGAACATACATGGAAGAAGTGACAAGAAATATTTCCTTCTGGTAGCAACCAAATGCCAAATAATTTTGCTCCTACCATTTTCTCACCGCATTTGATTGTTGCCATACAGTATAGGTCAACAGAGCACTGATTCTGAGCCTGTGGGTCTCTGATGAGGAAGGTGGTTTCAGCCTAGTTCATGCTTGCTCAGAGGAAGTGTTGCAAAATTCACTGTCCTCTGTATGTGTGTTTGTGGCAAGTCAGTAAATTCCTAATGACAAATATTTAAGACATGATATATCAAACCTAACTAATCCTTAAAGATAACTACTCCAGGAGGAAGGCAAGCTTTCATCTATGAATTGGGAATCAACTGAACTTGAACCTTTCTCTGGAAAGGATGTGCTGTGGCCATGAAATCTGGCTGAGGTTGGAAGCACTGTACTTGGCTTACTCTACCTAATGGTGAATCTTCCAACCCTGGTAGCAGACCCACACTCAGTCTTTAGCTACTCCAAATGCCAGGTTTGCCTCTCTGGCCCAGGGCCATATTTTAAAAAGAGGGAAGACAGATTTCCAGACTCTGCAGGCCTCCCCTCCTGCCAGACTCCACCCTTCCCCCAGGTTCTTGCCATAATGACCACTGTCTATTCAGTTCCAGATAGTTTAGAGAAGGGAGAGGGAGGGACACTTAATTTATTCTGACTGACAATTGTCAACTGAAGGCTTTTGTGCTCTCTTACGTAAGGGTTTGCTTAACTGTTGGCTAGACTTGTTCTTGCCCTGTCTAGGATTACAGAATCAAGTTTCTCACCTGACCTGAACTGTGTTCAGAAGGATCATGTCCAGGTTCTTTTCCATGAGTGTTTGTTCAGCATTGGGAGACTCCAGGTGTCTTTTCATTGAAGTTCCAACCTAAGGCATTGATGCTGGGCTGAATTGTGTCACCATGGCGTCTAAAGCTTCTAGGAAGAAAGGGGGGAAAGAGGGAGAGATGCAGAGAAGAAGGGAATGAAAAGAGGGAGGGGGACAGAAAAGAGGAGGAAAGAAGGCAGGGAGAAGAAAAAAATACAGGGCTTATCCTATTCACCATTTAAAAATTCAATATAGAAAAAAAGAACTCAGGATTAAATTTTTTAAACTGATTTATATTTATGCTCTAGAAATGGCAACATGGCCTATGAAAGTGAAGGGGTAAAATGAATACCAAAAATATTCCTATACAATACATTTTCCACACTTTTATAATTCATCTCTTCACAAATTATTAACTTCCACTTTCAAAGAAAACCTCAGCACATGCCCAGAAAGTATATGAGATAAAAATTGTTGCACTATCATAGACATGAAGGAGTTTCTTTAACCATTGGATCCTTGCCTCTATTCTGGTTTTCTATGCCAATGTATTGGGCATTCATGTCATCATATAATTACTTATATAATATTGATGTTTTCTATAGAAAATCGCATGATTCCAGAAGCAATTTAGAACTAATTTGAAGTGGGTCTGAAACTCAGTCCTTGTATATGTAGGTGAAATAAAACAAAGGTTACGTCCCCTCCCCCCACTCCTGACCCATTCTTTTCCTTTGTCAGATCGAGCCTGGCTGATAGAACCAAGGAAGGTCCAGAAGCTTCAGGAAAAGATTTATTTTGCACTTCAACATGTGATTCAGAAGAATCACCTGGATGACGAGACCTTGGCAAAGGTAGGTCCTCAGACCTCAGACCCACTGTCACTGAAAGAGAGTGCAGTGAGCAAAGGAGGGCTGGTTGTGTAAACCAAGATATGTTTCTCAGCAAACCAATTTCGGAAAGTTACCAAAGGCGCATACATTTTGAGGTGCACGTTTTAAAAGGGAAACTAGTAAATTATAATAGATTGAAAGGAGAATGATGTCCTTAGGGAAAGAAAATGTTGATGGACCTGAACCCCAGCTATAGGAAAACAAATCAAGAAAATGAGGTATTTCATCTGAAAAACAAAAGTTTGAAGCAAGGAATCAAGTCCTCAGAATTCATTGTCACAGACATGAGTGGAGACTTTGTGCCACTTAGGAGTCAGGTCCAAGTGAAAGGTAAGAGGAGGTAGATTTTTACTCAAAATAAGGAATAACTATGAAATGATGAGGGTTACTGAACAGAACTGTGTGAAGCAGGGCACTCCCTGTCATTAGCCATATTCTAATAGATTCTGCTTGGTTTCCTCTCAGGTATATATATATATTTTTTAATTTTATTTAGTTACTTTTCAAGTACATTTTTTTTTCTCTTCCCCCCCCCCCGCCCGGTCTCCCCCCTCCCTCCCATTCCCCCCCCTCCAGTCCTCATCTCTGTGTCTTTCATACTTGTTCCTCAAAATCCCTCCCCCTTTTTCCCCTTAAGTTCCCTTCCCTCTCCCCTCTGGTCGCTGCCCACTTGTTCTCTATTTCAGCGTCTTTGTTTTTATTCTGTTTGCTTGTTTGTTTTATTCTTTAGCTTCCTGTCAAAGGTGAGATCATTGTAAATGATGGTGCTACTCAGAATGGCAGATTAGACTGATTCCTTGTAAAGTTCCCTTCAATTCCAATCTTTTCACCCAAGATTTACCCTGGGGTTCTTTCAAAACAGCAAGTGTCTCACGAGTAAAACAAGCAACATGCCATCAGTTTCTTGACTTAGCTTAAGAACAGTGATGTTTAAGAAGAGTACTGAGAGAAGTTGTTTACCAAAGTAAAATGATTGTACAAAGGAAGAACAACTTTCTACTAATTGATGCTTAGCATTATTTTAGATTTTAAGTATCTCTGATTTTTTAAGAAATGGAATATTTCTGAGAGCCAGAGTTATTTCAGATTTTTAAGTATCTTTGCTCTCTTAAAAACTGAGATTTTTTAGAGGATAAGCAATTAAGAGATGGAGCTTATTCATGGGAAACCCTCTCGCACTGTTCTTGAAGTTCTCTGTTTTAAAAAGAGGGGAAGGCTCTACCGGAGATACTATCAGACTTTACTTTGCACATAGAGAGTATTGTTATAGAAAATCTTAATGAGTTAAATATCCTGCTCTATTATGATACTATTTTATTAAAGTTAACACATCCTAGGAAGAACATTTCCACACTGTAGAGTGATATTTCTCTTTGGTGTAACTTTGCACTGTGTGGGAAAGAACAAATTGCCTTCTCTCTGCACCTCAGTTTTCTCCCAGTAGGAGCAAAGCAACATGCTTCCAGATACTCTGGACAGAAAAGATGGTACTGGGAATATATGCATTTGTCTCTATAATTGCATAATTAGCATATATGCATAAATACATCTAGTTAATAAAGTGGGGGGTGTTCCTTGCATCTGGGGTCTCCCAAAAACCATTGGCCCTATATTTGCTTCACCAAATTTAAAGTCTTGATAAAATCCAGAGTTAGATGAAAGTTGCTACTATTATGTTTAGGGGGGTTTCTGCTTTTCAGAAAACTCTGGTTTCACCATGTGTAAAATAAAAATTATAATTTCTTACTTCCGTATAGGTGTGTTTTGATGTTCAAATGAAATATATACACTGCATGAATTCTAATATGCTGTGACAGTGTGGTTATTACTATCCTAAAGGAGTATACATTTTAAAAGGGAGACTAGTGACTTGTAATAAATTGAGAAGAGAATGACATCCTTAGGGAAAGAAGATATTGATGAACCTGAACCTCAGCTATAGGAAAACAAATCAAAGAAAGTGAGGTATTTCATCTGAAAAGCAAAAGTTTTTCATGCTTAAACCATTTTTTAAACTTCTGTTCTCCTGGTGCTGGTCATCTGAGGTATTTGAGATAGAAAGGAGACAGAGAAATTCAAGGATGAAAGTTATTTAATGGCAACAAAAAAAAAATGGAAACTCCGATTGTAAGTCAGTCTAATTCTCCCTTTGCCACCTATGGTGGGAAAAGTGCATGAGTCAATTATTTTATTTTTTAAGTTTTTTAGATATAATTGACATACAACATTATATAGTTTAGGTGTATAACATACTGATTTGATATTTATATTATACATTGCAAAATGACCACCGCAATAAGTCTAGTTAACATCCATTCAGTTCTTTCCCTAGAGAAATAATGACACAAACCTGGAAACCAGAGAGAGCCTTACTTAGAGGAGGGTAATTTCTTGTATGAAATGCACTGGAGCCAGACGACAAAGCATTGCTTCCACAGGCCATGTGTGGATGTTGGGCGTTTGCAGGGGCCCTTCCTTGTACCAGTCATCATTTTACTAGGATGTTATCTAAACTAATGTGGAAGCATCATGAAACGGAATGAGAACTGGACTCATTTAACCCAGCTCTCACCTGTGCAGCTTTGGTTAAGGCACTCCATCTGTTTAAGACTCAGATTCCTCACCCGTCAGGTGCTGGGGTGGGGATGGACAAGTCTCTCGAGTTCCAGACTGCTTGAACCATTTAAGGACAATGGCCTCATAGATGTATAGGGACACCCTCTCATCAAAACCACAGTCTCCAGATGGATTAAATGTTTCATTTAAATGCAGGAAATCTATTCTACCCTATCACAGAGTCTTCACATTTTTTCAGAAATGCTCCTTCTGCCTTCATAGTCATGGAGCTCTTCAGTCTCCATAATACCTCTGAAACAGGGAGGACCATTCTTACTGTGTGTCGTTTATAGACCCTTTAGGCCTATGAACATTATGAAACCTATCTCTAGAAAGATGCACACATATCCAAATGTTGTATGGAAGTCCAGGGGCTCAGGTTAAATCCCCAGTGGGGTGGGGTACATCTGCCTTCTATGTAATGTGCAAAGACTACTTATACTGCCAACCAGTTTGACCCTGAACAGGAGTAACAGATGTCAGATGAGAGGTCCGGGACTCACACACAGTCAGTGGACTTTGTCCTGAAAGAAGAGTCTCCGACACGCTTTCTACATGCCCACCTCCGGAAATTAAAGTTCAAGTAACAATACCTTATACTTTTGACCAAATTTGGACCAAGGGAAGTTTTGAAATTTCAGAAATGTGTGTCCATTAATTAAAAGGTCTTAATCTCTCTATATTTATTAGTTTGTTTATTTGTCTGCCTGGAAAAATACTCTAATAAAGAATCTAGTTTTCTTTCCTCATCAGATAATGTGTAGCATATTTGTAATAACCCATCAAAACTGTTTTCTTGCTGGGCAACCCTGGACAAGTGACTTAACCTCTCTGTGCCTCAGTTTCCTCATTTGTAAAATGTGACTGCAGATGGTATCACTTTTATATGGTAATTTGGAGGATGAAATGAGGTTAAACATAAGCAAGTTGCATGGTTCATAATAGATAGTTTGTAGAGAGAAGCAATCCTATTTTGGCCGAGAATTTTTCATCCAAAAGATGGTATTTTTGAGCTAATTACCAGTGGATGTAAACTATTTCAAAAAATGAAAGTTGGAGGGGTGGGAGAGTGAAGAGGTGGGATAAAGCATTCCAGGTGATCGGGGGAGGGGACCTGGTTTGGAGATAAGAAAGTACAAGGTGTATTCGAGCTATGAATAAGAGTTGGGTTTGGTTGGAACCTGGACTTGAGAAGCCAATAAATGAGATGACTCTGGTCACCTTCACTGAAGCTCATGAAAAAAAAATCCACACATATATAATTATAATATACATGTACATTTTCTAAGCCTCATCTGACTAAGGGAGGCAGCCCATCTGTTCTCTGGGCTTTACTTTTCTCGTCTGGGAAATGAGTTGGTTGCACTGGATGATCATTGAAGTCCCTTCAACATCATATTCTTTGATTCAAAAAGAGAAAAGCAAAGGCTTCTCCTTAAGATCTTCTTTTGCCCTTCAATGCTCAGTCCAGTGTGATAGTTTTAAGACTCTGTAGATATTCTGCCATTACAATAAGTGAAGAGAGAGACTCATTTCACCAAATCCTTCAAATCAGTACTCTGCGCACATGGTGTTTTAGTCTAGGCTGCTATTCTGCCCCAAAGCTGCAAAGGATACGTGTTTATAAAGCCTGTGTTCAGAAGTCAGCATTCCTGTCAGGCTTCGAAGTGGGTCTCTGTCACCTAGCCCTGTAGGTGCTGCAATGACCCTCTTTGAGGTCCTCACTTCCCGGGGTGAGGACTGCTGTTGGGCTTAGGAACTGGTGGTGTTCTTTCTCCACTCAGTAAATAATAGTGTGACCACTGACTGTTGTGGGAGGAGTGGGATGGGAGAGAAAGCTGTGCATGTTAGAACTGCAAAGGCCAGTGCCGATTCTGTTCTCTGGCCTGTGGTCTTCCTTATTACAAGTCACTAAGTCTGCCATTCTTGTGGCCCTGCACAGAGGAGCAGAGGGAGAAGGAGAAAAGGAGCCAGTCCAGCTAGTGCCAGGTTGAGGCAGTGCACTCATGGCCAAGGGCAAGCATGGGTCTGCATGTCTACTTGTATCCTGCCCTCAAGTACAAGTTCTGCCCTAAGAGTAGCCTCTTTGTCAAGGTCATAGCTAGAGCCTTCTCAATATAGTCTTCTCCAGTCCAGCCCCCTCTGCTGTGTCTCTTGGGTAATTAGAGTTGTAGAATATTGTCAGGTAGCATATACATTTTTGCCAGCATGCCTACAAATATATGCAACATTCCTGGAGGTCTGTTCTTACCCAAAGCTGGACTGAGACGTTTAAAAGTGGCAAACTCCATAACAACACATGCGTATATCCAACGGGCAGGCAAGGAGAACTCAGACCACAAAGCCTGCTCACCTCACCGTATACAGAGACTAGATGGAGAGTCATTTTTATGTTTGCACAACTAGAACAGTTAGTGAGTACCATGCCTTTGACTCATTTCTCAAAACAGTGTGCAAATGTTTGTGCTTTGGCATGTGCTATAGATGCTCCCTTCCCAGGAATCCTGGGCCACACCACCTTTCTGGGTGTTTTCAGACCCATAGTTCTATGGGGATAAACCCCTTCTGATTCTTCCAGGGTGTGGACGTGTGTGTACATGGGGGAGTTACTTGGCTAAGCTCGGAATCTCTGTCACTCCTCTCTTCTTTCCTATTCCTGATTGGCCAGGAAGTTGCCTGCCCCCCACCAGACTCTCTCCTTTCTTCTATATTTTTATAGAAAATATTATGCCTTCAAGGAAAGATGGCAACTATTGCTATTTTGCTGTTACTATTTTCTTTTTCTATCATTATTAGATAGCCTTTCTAAGCTCTTGCTGCCCATGAAGATCTCTTCCTCCACGGGCATGAGCCTGAAATTATGCCATGTTAACGAAAATGCAATGGAGATCTCAGATTAGCTATGGGAACAGAATGCCCTGCTGAGAAGAATGGCTGCACCGTGCGGTGAGAAGCCTGTTCCTTTGAGGTTCATCTCCCCTCAGATCTGGAAGGCTTCAGCCTTCCCAGGGCGAGCTCTGATAGTCAAGCTGGGGGAGGCGCAAGCCAACGGTTTACTACCTTCTTAATTCCTAAGCCTATTTCTAGCATTAAAATAACAAAACTGCATCATTGGTATAGAGACAGAAGTTTGTCTTTCTATTATCACACTATCAAGTTACTAAATAAAAGCTGAAAAGTGAATAGACAAGTGAAATAGATGTATTTAGCCTCACGTGCGCCCTGTTTTTATCAGCGCCTCAGAAGTTTCTTACACTTTGATCCAGCCCTTGTCGGCCTCCTGCGTCAGGTTGGAGGGCGTCCAGGTGGCCGGGGAGCCCATAGGAAGGAACAGGATCGCTAGTTTTATGCTCTTCATGTTTCATGTTTTTCAACTTCAAATGCTCCCGTCATAAAATTATGGATTTTTCCGTAAAACTACCCTCTGGAAGGAGGCATAGAATTATTATCTCTTCTTGAACAGCTGCTTTTTCTTCTTTTAGACCCCTGTATGTATAAGCTAAAGCTTCCTTCTTATAAAAAAAAAAAAAAGAGAGAGTTAAAATGCCTTTTTTACAGAGCCTCTGTCTACTCCTGCTACAGAGATTATTTAAACATGAAGAAATTTCATGATGATTTGAAATTGACTACCCCCTCCATCTCCAAGTGCCTCTGGATCACCTCCCCAGCTGTTAAAAAAGTTGTTGAGCCATTAACTACTGCTGCGGCTGCTGGGAGCTCCCTTTGAAATGGGGGTCCCCCCGCGGTAGTACATAATATTAATGAGCAGTAAGTGCCTGCCTGCTGCTCCCTCCGCCGGGCCCTTCTGAGCTCTGACAAGTGCTACTGCTGCCTCCGCCTGCCTGGCCTCACGGCCCACTCTGCCTCCACAGTGATGGATGCCCCGGCAGCACGCCCACCTCTGCGGCTGATGGGCGGCCTTTAGATCCGCCTCTTCTGAGAGCACAGAGATTGAGGGAGCCCTGTGCCTTTCTCGGTGCTCCTTGTTCAAGTGGTCCCAGTGCTGGTTAACAAAAGGCAATTCTCGCCATTCAGCCCATTCTACAGATGAGCAACAGGGACGGAATCCCAATCCCACAGAAGAGGGGAAAATGGATTTCTGAATCAGATGCCTCTTAACCCCAGTTTTTGGCAGGAAAGAAGCAGGAGTCTGTCCAGATTCCCTTTCGGAAGCCGAACGCAGGGTTAAGTAATTCTGGCGCAGATGAGCAAGTGTAGAAGGGTTTCAGTCCTCCTGTTATACATGTAATTTCCCACGCCACTCCTCTAGAGGAACAGGAAGAGGCTGTAAGAATTCTAGTTCCTAGGCTTCTGCTTTATGGATCACCATTTATTAAGTGAACGACTTACTGTAATCACTACAAGAACATGAAAATCAATGTGTTGCTTTTATTTCGATAAAAGTAGATGGCTGATTTTGTATTCACACATAATATACAGAGGCTCAATCGTTGGTTCTGGTTCAGGACTAAGTGCGTTTCTTGCCCGACGTCTCATCTGGCTAAACAAGCCTGGCCTTGACTACGCATTCCTCTCCTTGAAGGAAGCATTATGTCGGAATGGAAGCGTGACGCCTAACTGTTGTGTCGCTGCTCTGTGCCAGGCACCGCTCTAGACAGTTTGTGTTGGCCCCTTTAACGCTCGCAACAGCCCTCTGAGGTGGGGGCCGCCCTAATTGCCCTCTGACAGATAAGAAAGCTGAGAGGTAAATGACCTGCCCACGATGGCCTAGCCGTAAATAGCAGATCCAGGATGCAGACAGGCTTCAAAGCCTGCGTTGCTTCATGGCTAGGCTCATCCCCTCCGGTGTTCCAGGGGCTCAGGAAAGTCATTACTCGTCCCAAAGCAGCAGAACTAAGCCCATGGGCTCTTCCCTCTCCAGGTATAACTTCCCTGACTCTTTCCTAGAAAGCTGCCAACTTTACACTCAGCTACCAGGACCGTTTCGAACATGATAAAGAATTTACTTTTCAGTTTTGGAAGACAGCTGTAAACATATGAAATTCCAACTTCTGAAGCTGTGTTTCTCAAACGGGACCCAGCACAGCTGCATCCCCACCGGATGCTCATTTCAAACATGGAGTCTGAGCCCCTCCCACACTAACAAAAAACACAATCCCCAGGCATAGATCCCAGTGATCTGCATGTGTAGGAAGCATCCCAGCAGTTTTTATGCATGCTAAAGATGGACAAGCTTTCTGGAGTTACTTCTGAAAGTTTCAGGAGCTCTGCACATCATCAATTCAACCGCAGATGATTATAGAAAGCTTTCAAAGCCTCTCCGCATTCAATAGCTATTTCAGGGAGAATTGTGATGTGCAAGAAGTGTCCTGAAATTGTTACAGTCTCCTTCTGTGTGAACCAGATGGTTAAGAGAGCTTGAATAATTTCCCAGGGAACTCTAGTTAAGTGGACACTTGTACATTCCTTACCTATGAAAACATAGTAAATACCCAGTTTTCCACCCTGAACCCAAAGCAAATCTTTCAGAATGAGATTCTGATCATCTTTACAAAATGAGATTCTGTAAGGGTTTTGTTTAAAACCTACAAAGACCTCAGTGAAACTGAGACCTTGTGCCATCTGGCCATACCCACCTCTCCAGCTGTGTCTTTGAACATGCCTGTCCACTGCTCCAGTGACACTGAACTTCCTTCAGTGCCTTCCAGTGCCCCCGGCAAGCAGAGCATCTTTGCATTTACTCCTGGGGCATATTATATAACCCCTGCCCCAGCGTGCAGTTAGCTGTGGCTCTTCCTTCAAAGCCCACCAGAGTGGCACTTTCTAAGGGAAGCCCTCCCTGGCCTGCCAGAAGAGGTCAGGGCATCCTATTAGCCACGGCTTCCAGCACCATTCTTCTATAGCACTCACCCCAGGTTTTCCGTCTGCTTTGGCCTGTGTGGTCACTGTATTCACATCTGTCTTTCCAAGTAGATTATTAGCAAGAACCATACTCTTTTCTGTCTTCTGCTGGTTAGCAGAGTGCCTGTGACAAGTTTAAGCAACTATAATGTTGGAGAGAAAGTCTTCATTCTCCTGTTTTGTTTCCATCCCGATAGAAGCAAACTGCAGCGGAAAGGGAAAGTCTGAACACCAGACTTCTTTCTGTGTGCTAGATCCCTTTAAAGAACACGTCAACAGCTCTAATTATAAAGCTATTTTTAAATTGCTCATAGTATGGTTATACTGTCATCAGTTCTTAAAAGAGAAGTTAATGAAAGAGCATACACTTCTGATTTTGGATAACCACAAAGTAATGTTATCTATTTCCTTGTTTTCACCTTGAAGACTAAAATGGTGTCTTAGTATGAAGTAGGGTAGGGAGCATAGTGAGACTGACTGATCAGGGATTACATGAGTTTTATTGAATTCTATTTTATCGTCACTTTCAAGGGTACCTTTGGTGAGCTATCAAGCCTACACGCTAACAATATTCTCTATGTAACGGCATATCTCGTTCCTACAGTAACAGGATCACAGTGGCATGTGGTTTTAGGCTAATTTTGACACTAAATAGTGGATTCTAAGTGTCCCTAAATTATAAGCACGTTAAAAGCTATAATTGTTCATGTCCTAAGACTTATATAGGATTTGGCAAACCATGGATATTTTGAATTATTACAGAACACGGTCTTCTAGGTATTTGAACTACATTTATACAGAACTCATGTACATAAAACACTGAAACACCTAACAATTTTAAGTGGATATTCTCACAAAAGCTTTTAAAATATCTCCCTAAGGGAGCTAAGTGCCAGTGATGTCTCATATTTTCTCTTGATTAAATACAGGCTTCATTGTATGCGTTACAGCAGAAAAGGATTTGCAGGTAATAGGCAGGCCAGTGAACTTGACAGCAAAGCAGTGCAGGCAATTTTGAATGATACTGCCTATGGTTTAGGCCACACCTTCCTAGTGTGGTCACTTCCCCAAACTAAAAATCTAATATTCACATCGTAAAACCCTGTGGGAAATAAGAGGTACTGATAATATTAGCTAACAATTGTGTTCCATGCTGACAGAGTTCTTAACACTGTAAGAATCACCTCCTTCAGCCCACACAACAGCCCAGTGAGGTCGTTTCTGTGATTAAGCCCATTTTACAAGTGAGAAAACGGCAACATTGTGTCTGACATGGCCACACAGCCCTTCAGCTATTTTGGAGCCAGGATTCCAGCTCAGTCAGCCGGCTGGCAGAGCACCCACTCCTGGCACTGCACCTAGGCTGCCTCCCATACGCGCTTTATTTAAGATCAGTGAATCGGGGAAGCTTGGTCTGGCTTCTTTTCTCTTTATTTTCCCTTTAGAGGATGGTGGGGGGAGGGGCCATGGTGTGAGCATTTTGTTTTGTTTTGTTTTGTTCTAAAGGAAAAGCTGAAAGTGAGCCTTCTTTCTCTCTGAACGTCTTTTTCCAAAGCCATTTCCCTTCATCTGGGGCCAAGAAAGACACTGATTCAGAAGACAGAGCACTAATGAGCTTCCCCCTTTGTCTCCTTCCCTGTCCCTCCATTCTGCAGTTAATAGCCAAGATACCAACCATCACGGCAGTTTGCAACTTGCACGGGGAGAAGCTGCAGGTATTTAAGCAGTCGCATCCAGACATAGTGAATACACTCTTTCCTCCGTTATACAAGGAGCTCTTTAATCCTGACTGTGCCACCGTCTGCAA
Source organism: Artibeus jamaicensis (assembly GCF_021234435.1). Lineage (NCBI taxonomy): Eukaryota > Metazoa > Chordata > Mammalia > Chiroptera > Phyllostomidae > Artibeus > Artibeus jamaicensis. The sequence goes on along the minus strand of NW_026522030.1, from coordinate 33,715,241 downwards.
ATGAAGGCAAGGACAGGACTGTCTCATAGCTATGGAATGCATCACCGTTAAGACAAAAGCAATGTGTTCATGAAGACTTAAGAAAATGTCACTACTGCAACATTAGGAATGTCCTGCACTTAATAGAATTATTTTTCACCGCTACAGTTTGAAGAATGTAAATATGCACCTGAGTGGGGCTCTTTTATTTGTTTGTTTGTTTTGAAATGACCATAAATATACAAATATAGGACACTGGGTGTTATCTTTTTTTAATTTTATTTGGGTATGTTTCGGGAGACAACTGTTTATAGAATTTTATTGTAGATATATATGAGAACAGAGCGGTACTTTACATGATTACTTTTCCTGTTGATTGTTCAAATATAATTTAAGAAAATTCCACTTAATAGGCTCACCTATTTCTATGTTTTTAGGTAGTTGATGCATGTGTAAATTTGTAGCTGTCTTGGGAAGCACTGTGCATTATGTAATAAGTATATAATATCTCAGAATATTATATATGAGAAATACATGCACATGCACTATGACTTAAAATATCATACCTATTAGCAAAGGAGACTCAGTCAGGCTCTCTTGTATTATTTACCTTCTGTGTTATATGTTACCTTTATGTTGGACAATCAGGATTTTGTTTTTCCAACCAGAGTTTTCATCTATAGTCAATGGCAGGATAGTACCGATTCAGAAATAAGTCTACAAAAGAGTAATTATAATGCACAGCCTTGGTATAAAACTCTGTTTCTGTCAATGACATCAAAGCCTTGTCAAGATGGTACACACTGGGGATAAAGTACAAGTATTGGAGCCATTTTCCTGTTTTAAGAATTAGGCTACAGGTAATACGTGGAGTCCAGGACTTTTTTGACCAAACAATAGATTTTCACCAGAACACACAAAACACTTTTTTTTTTTGGCTTTCAGATTGTGAAAGAAACTTGACTTTGGTGCTTACTGTGTAGATTCTGTAGATTATGACCACCAGCAATCTTTTCTAATAAGATTAGAGTAAAAGAAGTAAATCTTTGGGACAGCCAGGGTCCCAATGCCATTTCATGTAAACACTATCTCTAACCAATTTGGGGGGGCAGAGAAGAAATAGAAAAAATATACAAAGAAGAAGTTCTTTATATGTATTCTCTTTAATAAGTCATAGATTATCTATAGATTCTCTTTTTTTTTTTTAGAAAAAGCAGCAATAAAGAAGGAGGCCGGACTTTTTATGTCCTTTAATCAGAAGCATCTAATTTTTCCAATTCCAATGTACCGTTTTATAAAAACATTACAAAAACTTGACAGATTGGAAAAGAAGATCTGAGTTACTTTATAAAACAAATACACCCCAAAGCCAACACTATTTTTTATGCAGTTTGAAATTGCTTCCTCCACCTAGCCTAGGATTATTCACTCAGCAACTTTTAAAAGTACAAAATGCAAGAGGTGAGATGAGGAGTCAGGAATCGGGGCTTCAAAGTACAAATTCTCATCTTTCCACCTGTTCTTCCATCCAACTGACCACCAGAAAGCACAAATTCTAAGGAGTGGGCTCTACCTGTGGTCTGAGGCCTTGTGCCTTTGGTCTTATTTGGTCCAAAGTAAAAAAAAAAAAAAATTAAAGGAGGTAGAGGAGAGCTTTCTGTATGGAACAAGGAAAATTATGATCTTCTGCAAGTGTAGCCCAGCTGTCCACCCATGAAGACCTGCCCCTTTTTCCTGGTCAAAGACACCCACACACCTGCTCTGTGAGGTTCCCATCAGGGGACACTTCGAGTTCCTGGCCATCTCTTGTGCCTCCCTGAAGTTACAAGGTTGAGAGCCGTCTCCACGAGGCCACGGAGCTCCTCGCTGATGAGCAGACAGTACTGCTCATCTTTTCTTCGAGAAAACAGAGTCTCTTCCCACCTCATGATTGATGAATTCCAAACCAATGGGGAAAAATAAAAAGACTTTAAAATAATGAATCTCTTTCTCAACTACTGTTATATTCAATTAATTTAACTACATTGAACCAAATTAACTTCAGTGTCTAAGAAGACAGCTGTAGACTGCTTATTATGCCGCTACAGGGACGCCATTCTTTTTGGTGTAAATGTCACTCCTGCTAGCTCTTTGTATAAAGAATTAATTCCAAGAGTCATATTTCCTTCTAATGGAAAGATTACTTTCCTGATTGCTAGGAAAACAGGGTAATAGAAGGCGCTCAATTAAACCAAGCCGTTTCCAAATGCAATGTATGTTTTATGATTGGCTTGTGACAGGCAACGTGCAATATGTGTGCTTGGCGTTTCCCTTCGAGCTTTGAACTTATGTCAGACTTTGTTTTCATCGTTCCGTTGGCCTAGTGTTTTACATTGTCAGCCTGTAATTCCTGCTCAGTTGCAAAGAGGATCATTGGTTTCTCCCAATTTACCTTAGAGGATTGAAATTGGCTCAGTTGATGAAGTGGCTGAGAATTTTTTCCTCCCTTGTCCCACGAGTGATGTAGGAAAAAGATTGTTCCCCACATTTGCCTCAGGAGGTACTGGATTTGAATTTGTGTCATTTCCACTAGTGCAAGCACTTAATTGGGATGGCACAAACCTTTAGAAGCTAGGGGACAGGAAACGGCTAGAGACCAAACCAGAACAGAACAGTGGAAACCAGTACACGCTCGGCCCACTTCAGTTGAGAAAAGAGATTTCTGGGTTTTTGCCAAGGTTGCCAAATCTGTCCCTTAGAAGACAACCAAGTCCTATTTTCACTGGCAACAAAAGCACTTCTAAAAGCTGCCCTTTGAACAACTGCTGTGACTCCGTCTTGAGGTATTTTGAAATTTCGGTCAGAACGACTTCCCTTACCACGTGCAATCTTTGTCTCTTCCCCAGGAACACTCGCCAGTGCTCACGACACGTTGACGATAGAGTGTGCACTGGAGAAAGTGGCCCAGGACTGTCCTTTCCACTCCATGCTTCGTAAACGACAATCACTGCTTGATGCAGCTGTTGCACTGTATCCACTCAGGGATGTTTTATTTTTTAAAAAAGGTACATCAAGAAGGAAGGGAGAAAAAAAACAGGAAAATGACAACAAAATGTAAAGGGCATAAATTCAATATGCCAATAAGAGAACCTCTCTGACAAGGCTTTCAGACAAACGAGCAGTAACTTCATGCTGTAAAGTGAAAATTCAAAATATTTATACCACGTGGACTTGCTGACAAGTTGCTCACAAGTAAGGACAACTCAGTCTCGTTTTCTAAAATCTGCTAAGAGCCAGATAACATGGCTGCTCCATTCATGGGCTGCATGAGCTCAAGCCCTCGAGCTACAAGCGCTGAGCCAGGGAAAGACAGGGATCTCGGTGGCGATAGATAAACTTAACAGGGGAGGTAAAGCTGTACTTGTGGTCTGTGAAGGAAAGGCAAATTTTGGAGAGCATATAGGACAAAAGGGGATCCCAAATCCACCTAACCTCTCACATACACCCCCAGTGTCCATGACTCGGGTCACCTTTGTGTCCCTTTTTCTGTGGCTCTCTTATCCCCAAAGACTGAGAGCTAAAGGTGGAGATGTACTCTTCAAACACAGCCTTTCTAGGTTTCCCTTGTTTTACCACTGTTTTCAGGACTCTGGACTAAAAGACCACTAATTTGGTAGAAATGGAGGATACAATGGTATTCTCTGAATTACATGGGTAATCAAACTTTTTTTGACAGAATTAAGAGATCCTAAATTATAATGAACCGAATATTAACAAGAGGTGTTGGGGGGGGCATCCATACATTCTCTCTCGTATCTGTCAGATCACAACAGTCAAGCTAAACTTTGTAGAAAATCGTACACATGGACAGTCAACTCATGCTCACTCCTACAACCCCACGTGCACCGGGTTGGAGAGCAAAACCAATTCTTGTGTCCTGAGGACAACCTAAAATTTAAGCAGCTTTCTTTCAAAAATGTCAGACACAAATGAGGTATGTTTTGTTCCATGTTCTCTGTTTTCGTTTATTCTAGATGCAAGAAAAGGTTCTACTTCTATCAGAATTTAAAGGAAATAATTTTCCCTGACACTTTTTTTCTCTATGAGCTTTTGTTTCCCAGGAAGTTAGTGTGATTGGCAGTCAGTTCAGGCAAGGACAGCTGTGCCCGACAGAACCACCATTCAGCAGAAACAGCCATAACTTTGCAGTGTGCATCTGTACTGAAGCTTTGCACAAAGTCCCCTGTATAAAGAAGAGAAAAAAGCCCACCATCTGCTTTAGATGCTGTGGTATTTGATTTTCTGTTTCTGTTAGTACAAGGAGCAACTCAATATAAGATAACCATGTGGGTCTTTAGTGAAGAGTTGACAACCAGTTGGGGTGGGAAGAGAAACTCAGGACCAGGGATACATGTTCACGTAAACCAAGGGTTAAAATTCAAAAGCCTAAAAGGGTCAGGGAGTTGATGCAAAGTGAGCACAGGAGTCCCCTGGCGCACCGGCAAGGAAATGTCCCATCCAGAAAGGGCCAACCAATATTTGCTGAAGCTGAAGGGAGACCGAAGCTTCTGACCCTCATAAAATCTCTTGAGCTGTAAATGATGTCAGCTGTTTCAGAGCTTGGTGCAGCCCAGAAAAACACATCTCTGAGCAGAAGAGGGCTCACAGTTCGAATTCTGTGGTTTAAAGCATAGTCAAATTTAGGGGCCTATTTGGCTGGAGAAGTCTGGCCAGGTACAATTCTGCATGATGTTGAGGGAGGGGGAGGGGTAGAGATCTTGCCCTTCTGACACTCAATTTGGTTTCCGTATTTGACTGACACTACGAGAACATATAGTAAGAGGTCAGCTGGAAAAGTAGCAATCTAAAAATGAAAACAATTTAATCATGGCTTATAAAAGACACTTCTATTTGTCTTGCTTAGACTCCCAGCTTCCTAGAGCCAGTTGGCTAGATTTCTTGCCACTTTTTTTTCAAAAGTCAAATGCACAATTTTTATGCTTTTGGGTCTCAACATGTTTCTTTCAACGTGTGGCTTCCATATCTGCAACCAGTTTTTATTTTCCCTCAGTTGGGTCTAAAGAACCCATTGTAGGGTCATGAGCATTAGTCCGCTGTTCTGAAGTGCAGGACGGTGGATTCCTATGCAGCAGAGGTGGGCTGTCTGTTGTGCACTTTTTTCCTAAGCTACTGAAATTCCTCTGAAGTGAATTGGCCACAGCAACGATGTCTCCTGCATGACTGTGAGCACCACCTCCAGTGATCAGAAAAAGCAGCTCCGTGATTGTTCTCACAGCCAGAAATAAAGCACAAGGTTACGGGAATTGGATAACCCGGTTGTGGGAAGTGCAGGGTCTCTGTGCCCCAGCTGGGCGGGATGACCCTTGTATTAAACTGTGTCTGTCACCCTGGCGGTGGCTGCTGGAGAGCGTTCGAATGCCTCCGTCACAGCCACAGGCAGAGACACACTAGGTACGTCCCACGTCCAAGCACAGTATCATCTGCTTCATCTGATTCACACACACACACAAGAATGAAAACTACACCCACAGAAAACTGAGTATGTATTGTAGAAATGTAGAGGAAAAATAAAAATATTTTTTCAAATGTAATTACTTTTAATATATGCTTGTGGAAGGTCTAATACGATGTATGCTGTCTCTGTAATTTTTGCTGTAAATAACTAGAGACAGTGGATACACTGATTTTTCTATGTCTCTGTTTAAGCATAAGACTTTGTAACAATTTTTTTAGAGGGGGAAAAACCAACAAAGAGCAAATATGTACTTGCTTCCTTTCTGCGTGTTATGTACTTCTCAGAAACTGGTGTAACAGTTTAAGCATCTTGACAGGTCATTGGTGTTAACTGTACGCTTCTTTTTGTGATACAGCTGAGAAAGGGACAGGGCTGTCCATTAAATCTGCTCCAAAGAATTTGCATTGAAGATTGGCCTAAGAACTGCAAACCCTACCTGAACTAGACAACATGAAAAAAAAGAAAGTTAAAAAAGAAAAAGAAAGAAAGAAAGAAATGTTGCCTGAATAAGTCATCTTTCTTTGCAGCAATGGCTTTGTCTAAATCCTCTCTGCATGAAATAGCTTAAGGAAAACAAACTCTGCTTTCTGATGAACAAAATATTTTTGTACACGTTTATTTCTTATAACCTGAGGTCAGACTACTCATTCGCTGAAGCCATAACTGACCTTCACCAAATAAATGCTGTAAAGAACCTGGGGGAGAGTTTGGGAGAGACAGAGAGGGAGGAAGATTGAAGGTGTCATGAGCTGTAACAACACGGGCAGGAGCAAGTCTGATGAGCCTGATGCTTTTCCTGCATCCCAAATATGACTTTAAAAGGCTAGTATTTTATGATGATCAATTTATAATAAAAAAAAGATATTTAGATTTAAATGAGACTTTCCAGTATTTTTGAAATCCCTGACAATGCTTCCTTGCTTTTAGGATGGAGAGAAATGATTTTCATATACTTCCAACTTTCAGAGATTTAATGTTTTTACCTGAGCTCCAGCCTCTCTGTGCACAGTGACGAGCGACTCCAAGTCCTGCAGCGGCAGAAACCACGGGTTGTCCGGGGGCGGGCTGCACCTGCCGCCCACAGCAGCACCCTGAGGGGCCGCGTGTGAGCGTGCAGTGGCCTCTCTCATGAGCATGCACACCACTGTTGGCAACGCACAGAAGTTGCATTGCCACATGTATGTAACATAAAAGTATTCACTCTAAAAAAGCCTAATAATCATACTTTTTTAAAAGAATAATGCCTTCTAGAGTCACCAATGGTTTTTCTGGAGCTTAATTACATCATTACCATGTACTACGATTGCCCCATAGAGGCAAAAGGCAAACTACAAATAAACCCAGTGACATCTATAGTTTTAAAATCTACAATTTTCTGATCTCTCTCTCCTTGTTTAATATATAAGCCCTAATTTCTGTGTACGTGAGTAAAACTGCAGCCTGAGTCCTTTAGGAAGTAAGCATTGAGGTTTTGTTTTTTTTTTTTAATCATAAGTATACTAGAATAAAGCAGCGCTCCCTAACAATTAAGGAAAAGAGTTTTATATTACTTTAGAATGTAATAGGTTTTGTCCTTATTTTATGTCCTGTAAATTATTAGTTGAATACTGTTAGCATTCCCTGATAATGCACACATGATTTCTGAATGTTTTCTGTAAATGACAATCAATGTTTATGAAGTCCCCTCCTTTAATGCTGAAGAACATTAAAAGAAGAAAAAAAAAGTCTTGCCTAATTGTTTTCTTTTCCTCCACATAGAACAAGGAGGGGATAAAGAAGACAGACAGAGTGGGCTTTGAGATACATGATCCCATGAATCCTCACCTATTCGGTTGCCTTTTTTTCTAGTAAATAATGGGATTTTTTTTCTGGACATTCTTCTATCCTCATGGACCTGGGTTGAGGTAGAAATGCTCATTGAGAAAAGAACCAGACTTCATTCTAGTCAAAGAGCTTGCCAAGTTGTAATTAAAATGAGAGCAGCATCTCTCAAAGATAATAGCTCTCCTTTTCCAGAACTGTCTAAAAGGCAGCCCCAGCCAGCAGAGCCAGCAGCAACACCTCTGCAAAAAACTTTGTTTAAAAGGGTTGCAGCAGGTTTGAAATAGGTGTGACAACCCCTTCATCTGATGAACGCTTTCAAGTAATAATTAATGATTAAGTCTCCAGGTCTGATTTCTTTTTAAACAAAGCATCACCAAGCTGCTCCATCACCAAAATCAAGGCTCCCCAGCCTCTGACTGCTCTGAATCTGATTTGAAGCCACAGTAGGAAACAATTGAGGGCAATCACAGACTCAGAGCGATGTTGATAAAGCAGCTCTAGGAGAGTCTGACCATTTTTCAGGTGCTTGGAGGTTGTTGCAGTTTGGAGTCTCTAGAGATGAAATGCTTCAAGAATAGAAGTTTAAAGCAAAATTTAATACATTTTAAAACTAGAAGCACTAAGCCATAAGACAAAATGAGCCTTTGAAATCCTTCGGTAAAATTTCCCCCAGCTTCAGTCTTTGGAAACAGTGAAAACCTTCAGTATGTTTCCAGTAACATCTGTACCCAAGGCATCCAGATCCCACGTGACTGTGTTCAGAAGATGCAGAAACAAAACCACACTGGTCTGTCTGTTAGAGCACTGCTTATGTCCTTTGGTTTCTAACCAGCTCTTCAAATAACTAACTAGTCAGGGACAGCAAACATACCATCACAGCCTATCCAGGGCTCATGTCAATTGTCACCAACAATTGACCACAAGACTCTTTAGCTAAAGTTTTCTTTCAGAAACACAGATATGGCTCAGTGGGGTGAGTGCCGGCCTGCAAACCACAGGGTCACCAGTTCGGTCCCCAGTCGGGGCGCATGCCTGGGTTGCGGGCTGGGTCCCTGGTTGAGGGCGCATGAGAGGCAACCACATATTGATGATTCTCTCCCTCTTTCCCCTCCTTTCCCCTCTCTCTAAAAATAGGTAAATGAAATATCATTAAAAAAGAAAAAGAAATGTATCTCTAAGCAGCATTGAGACACAAGATGAAAAGTAACATTTTAAAATTCAGTTTGGACAATGTAAGATGGCAATTATTAACCTTGGATAGCATTACCAAAAATTAAGAATTAAACCCTTGCTGTGCACAAAGCTGTGTTCCATTCATAGATCCTCTTCTTTCCGAGGAAGAACTGGCAACATGTTCCCATAGTCACACCAGGCTAGTGTGACAAGGCGTTTCCAGTCAGCAAAGAAGTCGCCGGAGTTTGGCCTCATACTCACAGTGGCAGCAGCTCCTTGACCCAACTAGAGAAGAGGTGGAAGTGAAGGAAATCTTCTAGTGCCATCTTGATAGGGGGTACCAAGGCTCTATGTTGTGAACATTTTCTCTCGCTGTTTTCGGAACTTGAACTTGCTAAGCTTAACTGGTTGAATAAGTATTATTCTAGGAAATGATAAGATTCCTGACAGCTGTGTCTCATCTTTAATTCTCCCAAGTTCATGGAGCAGGGCATGGCACAGCGTAAGCATTCAATAAATGTGTCAACTACGTGTATTGGAATCCATCCTCCTTTTGTACTATGAGCTGCCCAACTCTCTCCTTGCTGTCATTTCACTGATTTTGCCCTTGAGCAAATCAGCCTCTAGCTGAGATGTCAGGTACAGACTTACTTTTTACCAGAAGCAATGAGAGGTGGAAATAACAGTCCATTGGGAAAGACATTGAAAGAATGCTCTTTCCCTTCCTGTCTCCAAAGACTTAACCAAAAGCAATAAGAGAAGGAACCAGAGTGGCTATTAAAGGTTAGACATATCTTCCCAGATTTCACAGAAGACTCAGCTGAAGAAGAAATAAAAAACAGACCAAGGAGCCTATTTTATAAAACAAATTGGACATAAAAACCTGGTCCTGGCATGTCTTTCTCAAATCCCCCATCTGAATTGATGGAATCTCAAAGTCTCAGTGTAGAAGAAGATAATCTGATCTGATGAACAAAATAAACTAACAAATAACATAGAAACAGCTTCATAGATACAGAGAAGAGACTGACAGCCATCAGAGGGGAGGGGCTATGGAGCTGAGAATAAAAGGTGAAGGGCTTAAGCAAAACAAGACCCTCACAGACACAGAGAACAGTAATCACAGAGAATGGTGATTACCTGAGGGAAAGGGGGTCTGGGGAGGTAGAAGAGGATAAAGGGGGCATAACTGCTGATGGAAAGAGGCTCGACCTGGGGTTGTGAACACACAGTATAATATACAGATAATGTGTTATAGAACTGTGTAGGTGATGTGTACCTCTAAAACCTATATAATTTTGTTAGCCAAAGTCACCCAATAAATTTAATAAATAAAAAAAGAATCTAGAGAACTTACTATTTCTGAGCTATATCATAGCACAAGTAGAAAATTTTAGAGAAGGTCCTGCTTTCTAAGAGGTGGAGACCATGATAGCTGCGACCATGTGTTCCTAATGCAGCAATCAAACAGTAGGCCAAATGGCATCTGAGATGTCATCTTCATCACCGGGTACTTTGCCAGTGGCCAAAGATGAGGGAAGCAAGAGAGAGCTTGAAGAATTCCACAGCAGGTTTGCATGGGCGGGGCCTACTAGGCCTCCACGCATTCCACCAATCAAAAGCAATCCCATGGCACCACAGACAAGCAGAGCTGATGGGAGATGTAGTCTACAAGTGTGCCCACAAGGAAAAGAAAACTGGGTGTGGGAATCACTTAGCAGTCCTAACACAGATGTGAAAGAACTCCAGGAAAGTCTCTAATTTGACTTTCCATCAGATACTGCAACAAACATTTATTCAACAAACATTTATTTCCACTGCTATACGCCAGGCACTGTTCACTGGGAATACAACAGTGACATATGACAGATAGTCTGTCCTGGAGATCTACAGTCTAGGTTCAAGAAAGGTGGATATACAAGAGGATGAAGACATAATACAAATAACTACAAAAGGCAAACTTCATTGCAACTGCTGCACTATCTACAAAAATACTACAGGATGCTCCTACTGATGGTCATTTATTCTCTGTTTAACTCAACCATTACATTCATTATCACCCATCACAGCCTCTTTCTTAAACAATCTTATTTGTTTAATTATTTTCTTAATAGCGACACAAAATTTTCCTTCTCCTATCTTTTACCCCCAGTTACTGCTAGTTGAGATTAAGAACAACAGGTGTATGTCCAAACCTATTTTTATTATCAACATCTTAGTAAAATAGATATTACTTTCACCCCTCACTCCCAGTCTTACTTTTTTCTTCAAACTAAGACTTCTCAGTTACCCCAAGCACTTCTCACAGTGTAATCTGCTCACGAAGTCAAGCATTGTTCACTTGAAGAGTCTCATCAGAATGACACGTAACACAGGTCAGTGACAAGGGGATGAATCAGCGACCCTGTTCATATCAATGATGTCAGTCATAGATACATTTAGAACATGGCTTTTACAGACACTGGTGTTTTAAAATGTAGGTTTTAATACTATTCAAGTATGCTGAGGCCAATAGATCCAGAGGTGATTGCCGTGGAAAAAAGATCACTTGTTACTGACAGTTCCTAGCAGGGTGCCCACCATGTCCTGCAGCGCAGGGCCATGTGTGGAAGCCCCAGGGCCAGTCGGGAGACAGGAGTGAGGAGAAAACCTGGGCCAGAGCTTTTATTGTGGTTTCCATGGGAAAGAAGAAGTGAGGATAGGTAAGCAGACCAGAGATGATTTGTTTGTAGGGACTGTCCAGTTGCCTGGTACCTCGCCCCAGGGTGGTTAAGCTGGGGAGATAGTGGTACCTAGTGCAAGGGCCCAATATAGGAAGGGGTTGGTTGGGGCCTAGGCTCTGGACTGGTTTGTTTGCGTTTGAAAGGGGACGCTCCCAGGCTACCTTTACTATCTCTAGAAACTAACTAGCCCTGGGAGGCGCAGTCCTGAGTCTGTCTAGGATCATCAAGTCCCCACATGTCAAAGCACCAGAATAAAAAGGCATGCTTAATACAGACTGATTTGTGCATATTCGACCCATGGGGGCAAATATCTGGTCTTAAACTTTATGTGTCAAGAATAGAGCAATTTCTTTCTATCGTGTAAGGCCCTTTCTAAGGCTATGTATCTGTTTTTCCCTCTCCATTTTCCCTCCCCTGGGTTCATACTCATACCTTAGGCTCCTCATAATTCCCTACTTCAAAAATTTGTACAAGGTAAAAGCCGAGTCCCAGGTTTCTGAGGTCCCTGCTCTAGCAAAGATTACTCTGTCTCACACAGGGCACCAAAGGAGAGAATTTTTATCTTCAAAGTTTGGGTCATGAAGAAATATGCAGTGACTATGAGGACTAGCAGAAAACACAGAAGTTTTCCATGAGAAGGAGTATCAGTCCATCAATTATACCAGCTCTTATTTATTAAGCACCTAGTAGGGCCAGACATTGTGCCAATCAGTAGTAGATTAGTTTGCTAGGGCTGCTGTAACAAAGAGCCATAAACTGCGTAGCTGAATAGCAAAAACTTATTGCCTCACATTTCTGGAGCCTAGAATCCAAGATCAAGGTATTGGCAGAGTTGGTTTCTTTTGAGGGCTATGAAGAAGCAGCTGTTCCACAGCTCTCCCCCAGCTTTGGGGGTGTGATGGTAATCTTTTGCATTCCTTGGTCTGAAGCAATATCACCCCAATCTCTGCCTTCATCTTTACATGGTGTTCTCCCTGTGTGCGTGTCTGGGAATATAAAAAGGGGAATGTAAAAATTTCCCCTTTTTATAAGGACATGTCATATTGGATTAGGTCACCTTGATGACCTCATTTTAACTTGGTTACCTCTGCAAAGCCTCTGTCTCTAAATAAGGTCACATTCTGAGGCACCAGGGATTAAGAAGCTAACACGTTTTGGGGGGACACAATTCAACTCATAAAATTAGGAAGAAGGTAATGAACAAGTAGACAAATTCCCTCCTCTTGTATAGTGTACAATCCAGTAATACTTTGTGATTTCCCACCCATTCAATGAGATGATGGCATTCCAATTTGATTTCAAGAAAATAAAGGTATTTGTTGAACATCTGTATTGATAAATGGACCATCAATCCACAAAGCACAAAACTTGTTCTTAATGCAGTGGAAAAGGGTCAAAGCAACAACAGAAAATACAAAACAGAGGGAAGAGATGAAGCCTCTTTATTTCTTTGAAGAAAGCTATAAGAAGTATTTGCAAGACAAGTGGATTAAGTGGGCAATCTGAGGTTCAAACGTGGCTAGCCAATTCCAGACACCCCCTCACCCTCTCAGGCACTTTTCCCAGGGATCAAATGTGTCACTTCAGTATTCAAACATGAACTGTAGCTCCAAGTGGTAGCGAAACAGACCTGCAGTAGCAGGGAAGTTGTATCAAAACTGTGATCTATTTGGAGCTACCACTCAAGCACATTAACACCATTCTCCTCTGTAATTTCCATCCTCACTACACCTTACAAACCTAAAGTGGTGCAGACAGATATCTAACATGCTCGGGTAAAATGCTATTTGGATTTTTCCCTTATTATTTTTAAGATAGGCTGCAGCTGACTTACAGTTAAGAGTAGGCGAGTAAGAAAAGCAAAGTCAAGACTTTTCCAAAATACATAGTCACTCTTGTGATCCGCAGTCTATAGAAAGTCCCCCTCCTCACACTCCACATCCACATTATTGGCCCAGGAATTCTTGTTTGTTACAAGGAGGTGAAATTCCTTGTGCACATAATAGACAAGACAAAAAATGACACACGTAGTAACTGTTGATTTTTTTTGTCTTGTCCTTAAAGCAGTTGAGTCCTAAGATGTTCCTAGGCTCAAAAGAAAAAGTAATAAAAATATTAGCTATTAAAATAATCCCTTGGCCCCCAGCTTAATTCTATAGCATCTAACTAAAAGAAAACCTTTATCTTTATTATTTTTGTTAAAAGTAATGGCTTCAGGCTAACTGGGGGGTTGTCTCTCCCTTAAGGCTTCTCTCTCTAAATTCTCCTTTCCAAACCACCATTCCTCCCTGAAATTAGGAATTAAATTCCTAAAAGTAATTTTATCTGAACTAGCGGAGACTCAACTCTCAGATGGTTAAATGGCACCATTCTAAGAGAAATATTAAACTATTTCTTAGCATAACTTCAATCTCTTATCCAGACAGGTTCAAGGTTGCAGTCAGATTGCTCTTTCTAATGCACATTCCAGAGTGGAGTCCCGGATGCTACTTGGATAGTTCCATCCAGCTTCTAGCTTTGACTTCTCATATCTCCCTTCACCCCAGAAAGGACAAATGCCTGCCCAATGGCCCTCAGTGGACTGTGCAGTGAACTCCACTTTAAAGAGAGACTCTTTGGAGAAAGAGCCCAGACATTTGTTCAAAACAATTGATAAAATTTTTTGCACTAATTTTTCACATAGATTGTATCAGCCACTTTTCCTGCTTGTCCCCAAAAGTCAAGGGTAATAATTTCCAAAAGGCAAGGCATTGTGGTCAATATAAAAGAAAAGTCTGAGAGGTTCAATAGAAAGGAGAACTGAGGTCAGGCCTCGCATCCCAGAGTCATGTCTGTTTCCCTCATCCATTCAACACATACTGAGTGTTTACTATGTGCTAAGTATTCTATCAGATCCTGAGGATAAACAGATATTAACCTGGTTCCTTTTCTCAAAGTCTTCATAGTGTAGCAAGTCAGGCAGAACAGCAAACAAACACAATGACAAATTTGGAAGATGTATTCAGAGAGAGGTCTCTGGGAACTATAAAGAAGTAGTGATTAACTCTATTTGAGAACAGTTCTAGGAGAGAATGAGGAAAACTAGAGAAATAGTGCTCTTTGTACTGAGCCCTGAAGAATGGCAAGGTGTTTATCAGAAGAAAGAGTAGTCCTAGTAGTAGAAGCTTCATGTGAAGGGAGGGAGGGGGAGAGAGAGGGGAATAGAGAGAGAGAGGAAAGGAGACTAGAATATGGAGCAACTGGCAGTTTACATTCCAAATATAATCCACCCCAGACATATTTTGTTTGGTTTACACTTACTTAGGAAATTCCATATAAAATCAGAATCTCCAAATTCTTTCATAAAAAATAGAAATTCCAGCAACATTGTTCCCATATTCCCAATTGGAAAAACTGAGTAGTGCCCAGTCAGGGCTGCCTCTTTTAAACAGTTTGTTTTCTCTAGTTTTACACTTTACTCATTTCCTACCAGCCTGACTCCTTAGACATTGAATACATGGTGAGTAATGATGGAAGATTAGTGGGGAAAAGTCAACGGTAAGTTGGTTTGGAGGGCTCTGAAATACCTACCTGAAAAGTCTAGTTTTAGCTCATTGTTTCCATAACCGCGCCCTCACAGAACTTGTCCTCCACAAACTGGATTGAATTATTGGTTTGTTTTTTCTTCTAAGTATTTTTTAAAACATTGGTTCTAATTGCCACCAATCTAAATTGATGTACCGGGGGGAGAAATGCCTGTTATGTATAATCACAACTACCTGCTCAGAAAGACAGTTTCTATGAATTAGAAAACCCTCAGTTCTGTTGAGACTTAATCATTTGGGACTCCCAAGTTTTGGAAAAGGTTTCCAAATTACCAAGGCTCTCTAAGAGAGAGTACCTCGGGTAAGAAAGGAGATGACACCAAGAAAGGACCCGATGAGATCATGACACGTGGGCCAAAGGATGGGCCAAAGGATCAAGGAGAAACTCCCAGTCACACGATGTTCCAACGAGTTTTAAGAACAGGGATAGCAAAGTGTGGCTTTAGGTTGTCTGCTGCTCGGCGGACAAAATGGTGTCCCACCTGATCCCCACGGCGACTCCTGATTTTCAGTTCAGTCATCTTCAAAATGATCTGTGTGACCTTGAGGATTTAAATACCCAGAAACTTACAGAAATCTTTAGAAGAGGTTTAGACTTTCATGGGGCATGGAACTGTGTGCTAAAACCACATCTCACAGAACAGGAAAACCCTGGCTAACATTAAATTTATACTAGACGTTAATCACTGAGAAAACAATACCAAAAACAAAAATATTCTTTAGTTCTTTCATGGCTAATCTTAACACGTGATAATGTATTATTTTTCATTAAGGAGCAACTGACCCCCAGGAGCTCTGACATGTGAACACGTTTGATGAACACAAAGCTGGAAACGACTTCCTGAGACTCTCTAGCTCTCTACTCGGAAAGTGGTTCATGGAACTCAACCTGAGGGAAACTGGGGGGTATTTTCTCCAAGGCCCCACTTGCCTTTCAGGAAGATAATGCCCTTACAGGCAAAGAGCCTGGCAAGGTCTATGTCAGTTTACCGGATTGCCCTTTGTTAATGAGCGAGCGCAACTCTACCTGGCTTGGATTTGAATTGCAAAGTCTCACCAGCTGGAGAAACAGCTTTGGTCTATAATTTACCTCCTGGCTCCTGGTCCTTGTGCCTGATAGATGCAAATCCCCAAGCTTCCCATTCCGAATGGTGTCTGTAGTGAAGCTTGGGTCTCACAGTAAATCATCAACTCATAATTCTGCCTGTAGCTGGAATGAAATGTGTCCCTCAGATTTCCCAGTCTGGAGACTCTTGCCAAGATAACAAAGGCCTGCCAGGTGGTTGAGGCTCAGCAAGCATCTGCTCAGCTTCGTGTCTGACCAAAATGACCACTGGGATGCATGTATTCCACAGATGTGTTGTCAGAATCAGCAGCGAAAAAAAAGACCTCAACATCTGCCCTTAAAAGGAAGCCGTATGTTGTAATTCATTACTAAATAAATAATGCCCATATATCCACTATGTCCTTGAGCACAGAATCTCATGTCCCTTTTGAAAAGGGCATAGATAATTGAAAAAGTAAATATGAGGCAGAGGTAGCCAAGTCAGATGTCAGATCAAGTTAACACATACTGATTGAGCACTCACTGGAACAACAGCAACTCATCACTGTAGACTTCTTTACATCTTACAACGTCTTCCACGTATATTCTTCACCTGGGCATCATGACAGCCCATTATAGGAAAAACGGGTGTTAGAGAGATCACCAATGCTTGTAAGCGGTACTTTCAAAATTCAACTACAGAAGTAGTTGATTTTCCACCATAAAATGTAGAGTATAACCAAGAAATAAAAGGAATTCCTTCAGATCTTAAGAGATTAAGATTTGGGTGATTCATAATATTATTAAAATAAATTCCACCACTAAAAGAAATTATATGTCACATTATGTTATTACTATATTAATATTACCCTTTTTTAACACACCAGCAGTGTTAAAAATGCTTCTTAAAAACCATAAACTAAATGTCACATCTAACATGTCTGGGTTCAAATAAATGTTATATTAGAATAAATTAAAGGAGAAGCGTTTACAGTTTTACTAACATCTGCCAACAAGATGTTTAAAATTAAAACTCTAATTAATTATAATAGAAGGAAACCATGTATATCTTATAAAGAGATTTAGATAATCAGTACAACCATTAGGAAAACAGAAACAAATCATCTGTATATTTTAAATAACATAATGCATAACTAGAAAATCCAAATGACTACTTTTCAAAATTTCATTCAAATTAAAAAGATCATTTTATTTGATGGCTGCATGGATGGTAAATATGCAAAAAATCTACATTTGAAAATTCTCAGTAAGAAATAAAATGGAAAAAATCTCATTTACTACAATAATAAATACTATAACATTCCAATGACAAATTTAACAATAAAAGTACAGAACCTATATGAACAAAATTATAAACAAGAGACAGAAAAAAGACTCAACATACTTCATTTTTGAAGGAAAAAGAAAAGAAACAATATAAGGGACAATGGGTAGAAAACAAAGTGACTCAAAAATAGGTGTATGCATACTGATACTTTATAAGAGATGTGTTAATGCCCCCTTTTAAAGGTAAAAGCATGAATTAGATTTAAATATATAATGTCTTCAAAGAGAGCTCTAAAACAAAATGACAATTAAAAATAAAGAAGTGGAAAAAAGCTTCCCTATATAAATGCTAACAAAAAAAGATTGTTTTAAGGATGTAGAAATAGTAATTGGACAAAAATAAAATTCAAGAAAACTAGAATATGGACTACTTAGTATTTTTTACAGTCACTAATTCACCTAGAAGATTTAATGGTCATCTACTTTTCATGTCCTGAGCAATGCCGTTTTGAAGTGTATAGAGCACACTCAGAGTTCCAAGGTGAAACCGAGAAGACCACCGTGGACAAAAATCACACAGAGCTCAGATCCTAGAAGATCAAACAGATGTTTTGTCGAGAAAATTTAGGGAAGACTTTAATAACACAGTTATCAAGTTTGATCTAAGAGAAAAATATTTCACTTGTACCCAATAAACAAAGAATGCACACTATTTCCAAACACGCAGAACATTCATAAAAATTGACTGTATCGAGTTATAGCGAACCTCTCAGTAAAAACCCACAGGAAGTTACTCACCACAACAGAAAAATTAGAAATAAAGCAACAAAATAAAGATCCTTAGTGCCACCAAAAAATAGAAATAAAAATAAAAGCACCTAGCAATTTAAAAGTAAACTTCTAAGTAATTCCTAGATCAAAAAGGAAATCAAAACTTAAATTATGAATGACAGACATTAGAATAATGTGAGCACTAAATACCGGTGCTGATGGGGTACACCCATGTGGAACTCTGAAAGACACATATATATGCTTTAGAAAATAAAACTAAACTTTCAGCTGGAGAAATTAAAATAAGAAAACACAAACAAAATGGAAAGAATAATGTAGACAAAAGCAGAAATTAGCCAAAATTAAGCAGAGTTCTACGATAAACAAAAAGTTGCCTTTTGAAAAACCTGTAAAATGAACAGACTTCTGACAGGTTGGACTCTGGGAGGCGGAGGGATGGGAACTGCTACAAGTGTCAGCGTTAGCAGGAGAATTTAACCACATGTATGCCTGCACCATCGTTTTATCAGGTTTTTCCAGGGACTCTCACCTCTCTCTGCCCTTCACTATTGCCTTAGTCTTCTAACCAAGCTCCCTACAGGCTATTCTCCTCCCAGGACCAAAAACAAATCTTTAACATCTCAAGTCACAGCACATCTTTCCTCTGCTCAAATCCTCCTAGTGGCTTTCCATCTCCTTGAGAGTTAAAATCCAAACATACAAGGCACTGTAGAATCTGCCTTCCTCCCCCCCTTTTGACCTTCTCTCCTGCCACTCACCACCTCCCACTGCCAGTGACTGCACTGTGTTCTCCCCTCTTTAACTAACGTGACCTCCTTTCTGTTCCTTTCCAAGTATGTGCCAACTCAGTGCCTTTGATCTTGTGGTTCCGTCTGCCTGCAAAGCTCTTCCACAAATGTCCACATGGCTGACCCCCAGTCTTCCTGCAGGCTTCAGGAGAGGCCTTCTCTGTCCCAGTCTCTACAACAAGCACCACCTCCACCTTCCTCTCTGTCCCCCTCATGCTGTTTCATTATTCTTCATTGTGTTTGTAATCCATTAACTGGTGCATAGTAAAGAAATAACCTCACCCAAAGAGAGGTCTGGATTTTTCCTTAAGCTGCTAGGAGATGGTCTCCAGGCCCCTGGGATGACCTGCATGAGAGAAGCATCTTTGTCTGAGGCTTTGGTCACTAGAAAGCCTAACAATGGGATCTATGGTGGGGGCTTTAGGTCTTGCCGCACTGGTTCTGACTTCCACAGGAACAGGAGACTCAAGGTATCAGACCAACTTCTCAAGGGACTGGAGGCTAAAAGACAGCTCGGCAGGTAGTATGTGATCAAGCACAGAATATGCCAGATGCCAAAGCTCAGGCCAGCTCTCCTGACCGGCATAATACGTGTGTACTGTCGTATATCAGTTCAGGGGAAGGTAATGCTGCCATGACACCGAGGGGAGGGGCAGCCGGAAGCTTCCTCTTTACGCCCGTCGCCCGTCGAAGACTGTACCCTGTGCATCTCTTCCTTTTTCTGGTTCTAATTTGTATCCTTTTTCCTGTAATAAACCATATCCATGAATGCAACAGCCTTTAGCAGGTTCTCTGAGTGCTTCTAGCAAATTATCAAATCTGGGAAGAACTTTGAGCACTATTGGTGTCAGAAGTGAAGGCAGACTTCTGAGAACTGTTCCCTCAGAACTTGCTGATTAGCTAACTCTGGGTAATTGGATTATCATCTCTCTCCCACCTCCTCTCCAATTAGTCAGCTTCACACGGTGGTTCGCTGCTATATAACTCAAGCACAGAACTGTATCTTATACACAGAATCAGCACAAATAAATATTTATTGAATTGACTAATTAATCCGAGAAGATAAAACAATTCACTTTCAAGGGACAAAAGTTGCATTGAATTTTGCAGGAATAAGTGCTAGAAGACAATAAAATGCTATTTATCAAATTTCAGGAAAAAAATTTAAAATGTTTACCCAAGAATCCTATATTCCACCAATGTGTTTCTAAGTGAAAATGCAAAAAAATCATATTCAAATATGCAAGACTGCAAAAGAATAGCAATTAGATACCTTTCTTGGATCTTTAAAGAAGAACCTTTTCTAAGACATCAACCAAAACACTGAAGGATGAGCCAAACACAAAGAAAACATAAAAATAATGGTATAGTAATAATAATTAATAGTTGTTGTTATCGCTTCTGGGCCTTTTGGCTAAGATCAAGTGTAACAGTGCTTACTATATGCTGGATACGCTCCTAGGTGCGTATTAAAATTCATTTAAATCTTTTTGTGCAAACCAGTGATGTAGCTACTATTATTGTTCCCCATTGTCAGCGAGGAAGGCAAGACATAGAGACACCAACAAGAGGTAGGACCAGGATTTGAACCTCGGCACTCTCGCTCCAAATATAAAACTGAGCCTTCACACAACACTGCCTTTAATAAACCTCGAAACATAATCACAAAAGTTACTTGATTAATCTAAGTAACTACTTCACTTATTATTACAAAATCAAAAACTAAAAAAAGAGTTTTTATTTCAAATAATACAGCACAGAATCCCAGAAAAAAATGAATGAAGATTCAAAAAAAAGTGGAGAATGCATCTTTAAAGCAGAGGTACTAAATTCATCATCTGTAAATAAAAATGAAAATTGTTTTTTTAAGTTTGACATTATTAATTACATAAATATAAGCCCAACCACTCATTAAAACATTTAAAAGAATATCTAGGCCCTGGCTGGGTGGCGCAGCTGATTAGAGAGTCACCCTGATAGGCCAAGGTTTGCGTTTCGTCCCCAGTCAGGGCACATACAGGAAGCGATCAGCGAACCCATGAACGGGTGGGACAACGAAGCAGTGTCTCTCTGTCTCCCTCTCCCCCTCTCGTTCTCTCTAAATCATTAAATCATTTTTTTTAAACCAAAAGGATATCTAGCTTTGATTCAAATCAAACTTCCATGAAAACCACCTAAAGATACTAGGTTGCTGGCAGGGCAGGAGTTTCAGGGCAGAAGAAGCAGCCCCTTGGCCCAGGACACCTGGAACATGGGGACCACCCTGTCCTGCCTGTCCCCTGCCTTGACCCTCAGAGGATCAGAAAAGACTCATAAAAACAAATCCCTGGGAGTTCCAGTCCAAATGGTGACACAGGTGAACTGCTGTCCTCCTGTGAACACACCAGTTGTATAGCTACACACAGAACAATTCCTTCCGAGAAATTCAGAAAATAGCTGAGTGACACCTACACAGCAGGTGAATGAGGAAATACTCGCAAATATGGGGCGACTGCCATCCTCCCCAGAAACTGGGGAGCCAGTGGTGCCTCCTCCACCTTCTCCCTGTAGCCCACTCTAAATCACCGTTGTCACCCCAGAAGGTGCTCGAACACACACACCTCTGTGCCCCAGTTTTTGCCTTTGGGATGGACCCCTGCATCTCCTGGCTACGAGAGCCAAGGGGGCTTGCACTCACAAGTCCCACAGGACTGTGGCAAACGAAGAAGCTGTTCTTAGGGTGCATCCTACAGCTATACACCCAGACCAGCACAAAGGGAACATCAAAGTGTGACATTCATCTCGCAGTTTCTCCCAGAAAGGGGCTTCACTTGTACTTTTCCTGCTGCTGTTGGAGGGCCCAAGTTCCAATCAACAGGTGCGTAGGTGCTGACTGTGAACCCCTCTTTATTGTTCTGGAACACCCTCAACTAAGGGGGGGGGCACCAGGAACAAAGAAGGTGGCTTGGACAATCACAGAGCTTCAAAAGCCAAGAGCTCAGGCCAGGCTGATTGACAAGGTTCCTCTCCTCCTTGAGAGCATCTGATAAGACGGGGAGAGGTGGCTGCTTTATCTAATGCATGGAAACCAACTTACCTGAAGAAAGTTGTGACGTTTATTTTCTGTTTGCTCACCCCCCTACCCCAGTCCATTCTCCAACCTCCGTAATGCCCAGTGAGTGCCACCATCAATTCAAATTTAAATCGATTGCTTTCAAACCCTTTTCGAACTATTCACAAACGACATTGCCACTGGTACACACACACTTGTGCATGCACACTCAAACCATAACTGAGAAACAAGTTTTATAAAACAATAATTATCCCTACCATATGTGACTTTTATTATACTTTATCCTGTTTCTATTTTTTCTCTTTAACATGTAAATTACAGGCAACTAATCTGATTTCATGACTCACTATTGCACTAAACGTGCAGTTGAAAAACATTGGTTTAAAGGAGAAATAAGCCATTGTACATAAGAAAAGGTATTTATCATTATTAGGCACAAGGCAAATGCAAATTAAAACCATGAGATACCACTGCATACAATATCTATGTCTAGAGATAAAAAGAACAAACTCTTTATACACACAATGACATGGATATACCTCAAAACCATGTTGGGCAGAAGAAATAAGACACAAAAGGGTGTATACTCTGTGATTCTACTTTTCAAAAGTTTGAGAACAGGTGAACACTAATCCACAGTAACAGCAGTCCATATCGTGGCAGAGGCTTGCCTGGATAGAGGCATGAGAAAACTTCTTGGGGTGACAGAAATGTTCCCTATCTTGATCCAGATGATGGTTCTTCTATGAGTATATGCATTTGTCAAAACTCATTAGTGTATGTGCTTAAGATTTGTGCATTTGACTGTATGTAAATTATACATCACTAAAGGAATATTAGCATTTTTGAGAAGGTAAGATTTGCCAGCAAAGAGAAGGTTGGGAAAGAAGATTCTAGGCACAGTAAAGGCAAGAGGGAGGACATGTGAGGAAAGAACACTGTGAGCTGCCTCGGCAGAGGCAGAGGGCACTTGCCCCTGCAGAGTAGGGGGCACCTCCTACACCCCATTTGGAGGTTTGGACATTGATAGGTGCAGTGGAAACCCTTTGGTTGGCTGGAAAAGTGACATTATTATTATTGTCTGATAATAATTTACACATCTAATTTACACATCTTGAATACGTGTTTGTGAAGGGGGTAGGGAGGGTGGGTCTGGGGAAAGACGGGCTGTTTCCTATAGCTGGAGCCTGGGATATATAGTGAGGGGGCAGAGGTGCCCAGTCTAAAACACCGGGTCACAACTGTGAAGGCCTTGTGTGCCGTGGGAAGAAGTTTGACATCATCCCAACAGAATGGATGACGAGGAGCCTGAGAACGGGTGACTGCAAAGTACTTGCTGTGTCAGACTGTCACTAGTTCCTTAGTGTGAATCATCTTAACCTACCTGAGAGTCACCAGGAGGGAGGTAGTATTCATTAGCCCTGCTATACAGATGAGGAAACCAAAGGACTAAGTCAACTTTCTAAGGCTACACAACCAGTAACCATCACAATCAGCATTCATATCCAGACCAATTTGGTTTCAACTATCTGCTCTTTCCAAAATACCTCACTGTCACATTTATGAAGAACATAAAAGCATGTGGCAATTCTAAAAGGTGTGGTTTTATCCAAATGGCATGCAGGAGTTAGGGGGCCAACGTGAAGGTTATTATAATAATCCAGGTGAGCAGTGATGGTACCGGAGATGGTAAGAATGATCACGTTCTGAATATAGTGTGTAGGGAGGGCTGAAAGGACTTGTGGGTAAACTGCTTATGAAGTAAAATAAACAGGAGGAATCAAAGATGATTCCAAAATCTTGGCCTTAGCAACCAAAAGGATGGGTGGCATTAACTGATACGGGAGAGAACTGTGGGAGAAATGCATTTGGGGGAATATGAAGAGCATGGGTATTAAAATGTCTGCCAGACTTCAAGACTAGCAATGAATATCAAGCAAGCATTTGAACACAGGAGACTGGTATTCTGAGTTTTTTGTTAGAGAGAGAGAGAGAGAGAGAGAGAGTGTGTGTGTGTGTGTGTGTGTGTGTGTGTGTTTTCCATACTGTTCTAATAGCATTTAGATTTGCTTATAGATGGCAAAATAACTGCATGGAGAAATCAGTCAGTGTACATTTACAGAGAGATGTGTGGGTAAAGTTTAGCTTTTTTTTTTAAGAGAGAGAAGGGAAGGAAGGGAGAAAGAGAGGAAGAGGAACTTTGATGTGTGAGAGATACATTAATCAGTTGCTTCTCACACGCTCCCACCTGGGGACCTGGCCTGAAACCCAGGCATGTGCCCTGACTGGAAATTGAACCCGTGACCTTTTGGTTCACAGGCCAGCACTCAATCCACTGAGCCACACCAGCCAGGGCATGTGGATAAAGTTTAAATAAGAATCTCTAAGTGGTAAGATAATGGGTGACTTGTACCTCCTTTGGGGTTCTTCACTGAATTTTTTGGCTTTTTTATGGTGACCACTGGATTGTTCTTCCAAATACTATAATAGTACATTCAAAGGATGTTAGAGGAAATTCATTTTACTTATAAAATCTGAAAGTGAGTATGTTCCCTGACATAGAAAGTGTGATAATGAAACCCTAGTGCTTGTCTTCAGTTTCCCACGAAGAGCTGAAATGTGTATGTCCTGACGCGAAGTTTAAACATTACAAATTACTCACTCTCAGGTCATGCCCAGACCGAATGCTCTGTTTCTGACAAAACTCGCTGAGCCTGAGCCTGTCTGCACCTAGGTGCACACGTGTGTTATGTATGTGAGTTTGTATGAGTGTGTGTGTGTGTGTGTGTGTGTGTGTGTGTGTGTGTGCCGTCTGTATCAGGACTTAGCCTTCCGCACCAGTGCTATGAAACTCCACTGGGGGAAGAAAAATTGGGACACTAACTGATTCCATAGCGTTAAACGAAAGTAACATCCAGAGTTGGGTTAATCTGATTGCACAGGATCTATTCTCCCCCTTGCTGCAAATCAGAGCAGTTTTCAGCTAACAAGGATGGGTGCCCTACTTGAATGGGCAGCAGGCACTGCTGCTAGTCAGAGCGGCACTTAGCATGGCACTGCCATCATTACATCCCCAGGTTCAAGGCAATGAAACTCCAGGAGTGGCAAAGTCAAATCAGTTCAATTGTCTGATTGTTCATACTCATAAAGTGGGGGAGCTGGCAGGGGTCCGGCATAAAACTTAGAGTTGTGCAGTGGAACTCCTTTAAGGTAATTCATTGCCCTCTGCAGAAGCTTAAATCAGAAGGGCCAGCATGGTCACAGTAAATGCAGCTCCCCACACTGCTTGAGAGCAATATCGCAGATAACCGGCTGCTATGCCAGATGTCAAAGGGGCACTAAAAGCACTTGTGTTTGATCTGCCCCATTCCCGAGAAGTACAATGGATGGGCCTTTAAGCACTGCCATAAAAAAAAGATTGTGATTAATGAAGCAGCACAACTTAATAAACCAAGTTGACTCCTGCTTCCTTCTCCCAGGCATTTTCACTGTCCACAAAGCAGTTCTTTCACTTAGCAGCAGGGACATGTAAAATGTTAATCATCAATCTGTGGGCCATTAAAGAAGTTGCTTTCCTTTTCTCAACTTGAAAACCAAGGGGGAAAGATAATAGGTTTGGTTAACAGAGCCATTCACATAATGGTGATGTGCGGAGGAGAGCTTTGATAGAGTCAGCGTGGGAGCCCTGAGCACTCATCCATCCTGCTCTCGGGACCACAAGTTCAAATCCTAGCTGGGGTCGGGAGGCTCAGGATGGAGGCTGGGTGAGGGTCTCGATTCAGCTGAACCAGAGGAAGGTTACTCTACCTGAGGGGGGCCAAAGTAAGATAAGAAGACATGGAAGCTCTCTGTGTCAGAAGAGAGGAACAGGTGCTGTTGGTGCTGCCTGATCTTACCTAGTCTTTTTCCCAGAAAAAAAGAGGAACAAAGCAGCTCTCCCAGGTAGGCAGGTAGCCTTGAGGGGAGCCCTGGGCAGTAGAAGCCTCCCTCCTGCAGACACCAGCAGAGTTATTAGCTAATTCTCCAGAACCTAATGAAGCACTTCTCTGCAGGAAGTCGAAACAAAAGTACTTCGCTCAGAGATACATAATTTAAAATTTTACTCATGCTTTAGACGTTGCTTTTGGCAGAGGCAGAAGTCAGAGACACACGGATAGGGCACCTGGCTCACAAATGTTTGATAGGGTCCATCAGTGAATATCGGTAGGCAAAGAAAATCTACTGCAAGGCAGTGTTGGGGTAGGACATTTGAAATGTCCATGGTTAGGAAAGTTGATGCGGACATTAAGAACAGTTCTCACTCTATCTCTTTTCACTGTTTTGGGTAAACTCTTGATCTAGTCTTGCCTTGGTTAAAAAAAAAGTGGAAGTGACTGTACCATGACCAGAGCAAGCATAAGAAGTCACTCCCACAGCAAGTGTGGGCCCGATGGCCCTGATGAAGGGAGCACCAGTGGACCACGGCACTTGGAGGAACCCTGTCTGGTCAGCTGAAATATTGTTTCCCTGCTAGAACCTTTGACTTTCAGCTTTCATTGCTTCCTCCAAAAACTGAATGGGGGCAAGACCATTTTCTATCTTTTAAAACCAAGCATACCTACATTTTTCATGTGGTTTTCTTCCACACGCTTCTCCTAAACTACAAGTTCAGACCCTTAGGTCCAATGAAAATTAGTGTCTTACTAACCCAGGTGGTCCCGTTGGCCTGAGGGAAATCCACCAGACCCAACTTCTCAGACCAGGACATGCCTGTCAGACGAGAAGAAGATGCCAACAGCATTGAAAAGTAGACTATGGCCAAAGAACTGTTTGGAAGTTTATATTGGGGTCATGATTTTCACTGTTTTATGAGATTTCTTAGAGCAAGAACATAATTTGTGAGAGAGCTTTGATGAGTCATAATAATAAAAGTGGGCTTCCTTTCTCTCCCCACAGTTCACTTAAATTCATTAGATGGTTATCAAGGAATAAACATTGGTCAAATGAGCCTAAACACCGTGTTCATCTTCAACACCTTTTATTCATCACGGTGACCATTTCATTCTCCAACCTTCAGCCTCCAACTTCTACTCCACAGAGCAAACACAGCAGTCAGTCCGAAACACTTGAAACACACTCCTTTCAAATCCAAACTTACTCCTGTTCCCCGGCAAGCCCGCTGCTAACAATGTCCTTCCCCATCCTCTGTTCCAAAGTCTTCTCATTCCCTATGGCTCAGTGTTGTCTTAAGTCCCTCCAGGAAACTTCCCTTCACTACACACATTAAGGACCCACACGAGAGCCTCTGCACCCCCTGACCTGTGTGGCTTGGTTGGGCATCGTCCTGCAAAGAGAAAAGTCACTGGTACAATTCCAAGCCAGGCCACACACCCGGGTTGCCGGTTCAGTCTCCAGTTGGGGGTGTGTGAGAGGCAACCAAGTAATGTTTCTCTCTCACGTCAATGTCTCCCTTCCTCTTTCTCCTTCCCTTCTCCCTCTCTAAAAATAAATAAAATCTAAAAAAAATAAGAAGAACCTCTGTACGTACCTTCTGCGCACATCTCCTTATACTCTAGCAATTGATTTAGGTCTGTGTGTCCCTCAGTACAGACCTAGCAGAGCACCTCGCCTCAGAATACAGTAAACCTGTCCCTGTTGGCTGTTCCAGACTTCCGGTGCAGGGCAGGTGTGCGGAGGGGGCTATCTGATCGGACAGGTGGATGAGGGGTCTTTTCTTGATTATATGCTAAGGACATTGTTTTTATATAGGTTTCATGTTACAAATCAATAAAATAACAGCACTTGCCAAAACGTACTTAACAGAATAGTGAGAAAAATTTCATCAGCCACACCATAGGCAATGATAATGCTAATGGTGATATAAAGTGCGTTTGGAATGAGTTGATGGTAGGAGCAATTAAAGTCCTTCCACCAAGCCCCTGGAGCCACCTGCACTGGTTGTAATCATTCAACGTACTGTAAGTTCCGTACAAGCTGGTCCTACATCATGTTCTGATAGACTCTACAACCAAGCAGTTCATACTCAATGGATGATTAATAAGTGTTCTCTGAATTAATGAATTAGTTAGCCCAGAATTTATTATGTTGAAAACAGTTCCTCACCTCCCTAGCTTGATGATAAAACTTATTTTCTTAAAATTATTGTACATGAAACTCTTTTAACTAATTTACCCAGTCTACCCACCCTCATCACCTGCCGCCTCCTACCTTATCCCTTCCGTATGTGTGCAGGAACTAGCCACACAACTAATCTCCCATCCTGAATATCTCTCCCAGCTGCTGTTCCCTCCACCAGGTGAATTCCTTCTTACCATTCTCTATGAAGCCTTTCCCTCCCTCTTGAGAAAGGGAATCCCTCCTTCCTTCTGTAAACTTCAAAAGCATTTTTTGCAAATGCCTCAATTGTGGCTTTTGGGCCACTGAGGTTCTTTTACATGTCTGTCACCCCAGGACCTGTGAGTACCCACCTTGCTAATCTCAGCACTGTGCCTGGCAAATGCTGAGCACTTAATGAATCCTAGATAAATCAATATATCAGTGACTTAACTAATAAAGTAATTGTGCAGCCACTGGAGGGGGGCAGTTACAAAAGACCACATGTTCTGTCTAGTCTGCCGATGCTCTGCCAGCCACAGTTCTTAGGGGGCTGAAAGGGAGCAGATCGTACGTTTTCATAATAATCCTCCAGAAATGTCTTCAACTGTAAATTTGGATGAATTGAAATATCTCATTAAAATCTTTCAACTCCTCCAACCAATCCCTTTCAAGAAATAATCCAAGATGACTCTTAAAAATAATTTTCAAGTTTATGTATCCAAACTTTAAAGTTGGAGTACCGTTTAATGTCTTCCACTTTATGGAAAAGGTACATAACTCTCTTCATAAAATTAAGTCAATTCCCATCTCTTCTATGTATCCAAGTTGACTTCCTCCATCATAGCTCTTGCCATGATGGAAATTTACAGTGAGCATGGCCATTCAGTGTAGGAAAAAAATTAACATTCTCCACAGGCCCCTCAGTTGCATAGTGTATTAATAGGCTCCTTGTGTAAATTTCTATTCTTACCTCCTCGCTTATATGCCTGCTAGCTGGTTGTGCATCATTCAGAAATGAGTGCAAGAAATGCTTGATTTCACGTGATGCTTGGATGGATAACGAGAGGGGCAAATGTGTGGGGGTCAAGCAGTTAGAGGAACGTTACAATGGACATTTTTTATAGCTGTCACCAAACTAACAGTGATCAAAGCCAACTCTCCTTCCAGTAGATTTCACCATTATAAATAATGAGAAAATAAGAGAATATACCTGATGATATTTTGAAAGTACCTGTCTAGTGAGAGATACAGAGTCAGTCAAAAGTATATCACATCCCAAATAAGGAGAACTTTTTATTTAAATGTCTATAGAAAGGAAAAAACCCACTCTCCAAAGCCATACCAAAGAATATGCTTCCATCTTTTAGACCTACGATCAAATGAGGAACTGCACCAGAATAAATAATCCTTAATTTAACAGAGATTGCCAGTTGTTCATCAAACTCCTTTTTCTCTTTCTTGGACATATTACTAGATTCCATGTCCCAGCTTCTTTTTGCACATAGGCATGAGCTTGGTATTAATGGAGTTCCAGCAAAGGTACATAAACAGGAGTGCCACTTCTAAGGCCGGCCCATAAACTTCCCATGTGTTCTCCTCCCCTCATATTTCTTTTTCCTCCTGGAGACAGGGCTGCGGATCCCAAAGGGCAACCTCATTACCCGTCTGTTACGCTGGGCAGAACCACCATCAGCCAAGGCCACAGAAAGACTGTAGTGTAGAGCAAAGAACCCAACCAGTCACCTCAGACTGCCCTAGACTGCAGAGTAAGCAAGAAGTAAATGTCTGATGTTTTAAGTCATCACATTTCGGTGTCTATTCATTGTTGTTGTCCAGCCTCCCCTAATACGGGACCCTTTCAGTTCTGGCATTCTAGGCTCAATGTCATGAACTATTAGTTCTTTATTTGAAACAAGAAGCATTGCGGGAAGTGGAGAAGGTATAAGGGGGCTAAATGGTAATGGAAAAAAATACAATTAATTTTTTTTTAAAAAAGAGAACCAAATGGGAGGCTGTGCTTGTATGAGGGCAGGGAGTATAGAGGAAATCTCTGTATATTCTGTTCAGTTTTGCTGTGAACCTCAAGTTACTCTAAAAATTTCTTTAAAAAAAGGAAAAGCAGATCCAGTTCCACCAATTTTGGACTGGAAATTGTTTTGGTGATTAAATAAAATTATCTTAAATAATTATTAATGATTCTCAGTGTGCCTATTGTGTGCCTTCCCCTGTTCTGAGTGCTATCTATGCATTATCTCTAACTCGAAGAATAACTCTGCTTCATTAACATTAGGTTACAGAAATAAATTTGCTCTACCACACTCAGGAGCAAGAAATGGCACATTACCTTATTTTTCTAAATCTAGATAAAGATCTGTTCTTTTTAAAATGACAAGAGAGTCCATCTAAGTAATATATTCAATTATAAAACATTTAAAAACAAAGATTGCTCACTGAGCACTTGGAAAACAGGGAAGGGCTCTTAAACTTTAGGCCGCTGGGCCCTGGTCCCAAGCCTACATGATCCACTCAAAGGCAGGGGCCTCCACTTGATCCATGACCAGCATGGACATGTATTGCTCCCTGTGACTTCTCAGGCCATAACCCTTAGTCAGTTCTCCTGGTATCCAACAACTAGCCCTTAACAAGCCCTGTACCTCTTACACAAAACATCATCTTCTCTATCTTTGGGAATGAATCTCTCTTCTCTTTCCCAGGGCAGGCTTCCCTTCCCTCATCAAGGCCAACGTCCAGCCCCCATCAATTTTCCAGAAGTCTTCTTGGGCCTTGCAACTTCTGCGATAAGTCATTAACATCCCGAGGCAAAGGCATCCACCTACATTCCTGGGTTGGAGAACGACAAAAACAAACACGTGTCAATACGTAAACAAACTCTCCTACCATATTCAGATGATAAACTCAGTTCAGACAGGTTAAACAGGTTGTCCAAGGTCACAAACTAATCAGTAGCAGAGCTTCAATTCAAACCTAAATCTCTCTGGCTCCAAGGAGTAGCAAATTTTCTACCGTTCCACATAGGCCTCTCTGGGAAACTTCAAGGCAAGTCACAGGCCTAAGAAGGCTTTTGGTGACAATAGGATAAAATCATAAATCATCTTAAATAACACGAAATATGTAACACAGTCACTGAAATCCAAGTCGTGTTAGTCTTCTCATTTTAATCTTCAATGCTTACCCAAAGTTGGTATTCAAATAACTACTTTCCATTGATATAAACACACATTACACATGTGTACATATAAATAAGCAAAGAGAATTATTAAAATCATTCATTGGTATTGATATTTTGCAACTAGAATTCTGAAATCACATATCTTATGAATTAGCCTCATTGAAAAGCATAGACAATTAAATCTCATTTGACTATCGCAATGATAGCTTATAAAAACTTCCAAGTTACAGTTTTAGTCACAGAAACATCTGCATAGTTTTAAGGAAAACAGAGAGTTTTAATACAAGAGGATATTATTTACCTTAATACACAAATTCAGTCATTATTAAGACAAATGTTGGTCACTTAGAAGCTGAGTTCTAGTCCCTCCTCTGACAATAGCTATAGTAAGTTTGGATGGAGCACATCTATTTGGACGTTATCTATTTTCAGCTATCCTTTCAGCTCATAGATTTTCTAATTCTATGTTTCTGGGGGGAAATGGTACCTTACTTGTAAAAGTAATTGTTTCTTGGTCCATATTTGCAGTCAGTGTAGTATAAAGAGGTGTAACAGGAATAGGAAATCAGAGAAAGAAAAATTTAGGAAGGAAAGAAAGGAAGAAGAGAAGAGGAAAGAAAAGGAATAGAAAAGAGAAGAGAAAAGGAGAATGGAACAGAGGAACAGAGAGTGGGGGAGAACAGAAGAGAAAAATATCTTCTTGTTATGGTCCATATTTCCCAAGGGTGACCTAAGCATCGCTTGAAATTCTGCTGCTTCCTTTGGAGTCGGTCAACAGTCCTGTGCTTTGGGTATTCCACTCGCACTGGCAGGCCCGTCCACTGGAGAAGATGGGGTGAAACAGCACATTTTAGCCTGACACCATTAAATATTTGATTTATCTAACTCCCTTTGTTCTGATTCCATGCACTTCAAGCAACCCTCTGATTACGATCCAGCTTCCATGTCCTCCAAGGACACAGTGTAATGGTCAGGCTGATAAATTTTTGTAGTTTGCATGGATTCTATTTTCAGTATGAATTGGTAAACTGGAAGGTTGCTAGATGCTATTAAATAGCTAGTTGTGTTGAACAACAAATATCTAATCATCTAGGAAGGCAACAAAAAAGGGCGGATATACAAGTGGAGGCAGAAAAACTCACTGGCAGACATCATGCCAGACGCCTAAGAGCCCACTCATTGTCTTACACTCACTTTGCGATGTTGTCAGAGAAGAGGCTCCACCACGGGCTCACGGTCTGTAAATGGTCATTCACTGTGCAGCAGAGATTTCCTTGACACTGACAGATGCAGAGAGGATACAAGCTAACATGGTACATATAGATTAGATATGTACCAGTTTGGGTTTTCTCATCTAATGGCCTGTTAGGTCCTAATTTTCAAATCTGCATTTCAAACCATCATGGGGATTCATGCTCTAGTAATTTTAAGTTTGCTTTCCTGGCTGGTATGGCTCAGTTTACTGAGCACTGGCCTGTGAACCAAAGGGTCATGGGTTCAATTCCCAGTCAGGGCACATGCCTGAGTTGTGGACCATGTCCCCAGGAGGGGGCACAAGAGAGACAACCACACATTGATGTTTCTCTGTCTCTCTTTCTCCATCCCATCCCCTCTGTCTAAAACTAAATAAATAATAACTTTATTAATTTAAAAAATTTAAATATATTTTATTAATGATGCTATTACAGTTGCCCCATTTTTCTCCCTTTTATTCCCCTCCACCCTGCAACCCCCTCCCACTAGCATTCCCCCACCTTAATTCATGTACATGGGTTGTACATATAAGTTCTTTGGCTTCTCCATTTCCCATACTATTCTTAACCTCCCCCTATTTTGTACCTACCATTTATGCTTCGTACTCCCTGTACATTTCCCCCCATTCTTCCCCCTCCCCCTCCCTTTCCCTGCTGATAACTCTCCATGTGATCTCCACTTCTGTGATTCTGTTCCTGTTCTAGTTGTTTGCTTAGTTTGTTTTCATTTTTGTTTTTGCTTTTGTTTTAGGTTCAGTTGTTGATAGTTGTGAGTTTTACAAGTTTTGTCATTTTACTGCTCATAGGTTTAATCTTCTTTTTCTTAGATAAGTCCCTTTAACATTTCATATGATGAGGACTTGGTGCTGATGAACTGCTTTAACTTTGCCTTATCTGAGAAGAACTTTATCTGCCTTTCAATTTAAATGATAGTTTAGCTGGATAGAGTAATCTTGGATGTAGGTCTTTGCTTTCCACTTCTTCAAATGCTTCTTTCCAGCCCCTTTTTGTCTGAAACTTTTCTTTTGAGAAATCAGCTGATAGTCTTATGGGCACTCCTTTGTAGGTGATTGTCTCCTTTTCTCTTGCTGCTTTTAAGATTCTCTTCTTATCTTTAAACTTGGGTAATGTAATTATGATGTGCCTTGGTGTGTGCTTTCTTGGGTCCAACTTGTTTGGGACTCTGTGAGTTTCCTGGACTTCCTAGAAGTCTATTTCCTTTGCCAGATTGGGGAAGTACTCCTTCATTATTTTTTTCAAATAAGTTTTTACTTTCTTGCTTTTCCTCTTCTCCTTCTGGCACCCTTATGATTTGGATGTTGGAACATTTAAAGATGTCCCAGAGGTTCCTAAGCCTCTCCTCATTTTTTTTTAAATTCTTGTTTTTTTCATTTTGTTCTGGTTGCATTTTTCCTTCTTCCTTCTGCTTCAAACCATTGATTTGAGTCCTAGTTTCCTTCCTGTCACTGTCAATTCCCTGTAGATTTTTTTTTATTTCACATAATGCAACTTTAATTGCTGCCTGG
Source organism: Artibeus jamaicensis (assembly GCF_021234435.1). Taxonomy (NCBI): domain Eukaryota; kingdom Metazoa; phylum Chordata; class Mammalia; order Chiroptera; family Phyllostomidae; genus Artibeus; species Artibeus jamaicensis. The sequence goes on along the minus strand of NW_026522030.1, from coordinate 33,681,414 downwards.
GTCTTTTTTATGCTGATGAAGTACCCAGTGAGTTCCTGAAGCATCTTGATAACCAGTGTTTTGAACTGTGCATCTGATAAGTTAGCTATCTCTTTGTTGCTTAGTTGTAATTTTTCTGGAGCTTTGAACTGTTCTTTCATTTGGGCCATATTTTTTGTCTCTAAGAGCCTATTACGTAGTAAGGAGCAGAGCCTTAGGCATTCGCCAGAGCAAGGGAACCCCCTTGGCTGTGTGGTGCTGCTATATATGGGGAGGGGTCCGAGAGGGAACAATGTTACTTGCTCAGCTTTTGGCTGACTTTCAATCACTTCCCCTGCTACCCACAAGCAAACTGGGCCCTTCTGGTGCTGACTCCTAGGTGGGTGGGCTTGTATACATTCTAAGACCCAGTGTGTCTCTCCAAAGAACTCTCCTGTGAGGCTAGGAGTTTCTCCCACCACCACAACCCCCACAGATTTTTTGAGTCAGAGGTTTCGAGGCTTTTGAGTCAGAGGTTTCTGCTTTTTGCAGAAACTTGGTGAGACAAACTCATTTCCTCTCGGACCCTTATCATATGAATGAAAGCACTTTTATCAGGTTTCACAGGTTAATCAGCAAGTCTTTGTGGTGCCAGATTTTCCCCAGGGCACGCTCTGGCCAGGCAAGGAGCTGCACCTCTCCCCATCAGGTATTCAGGCTTAAGGGGATTAGAGCCAGGAAGCTCTTCTCCCAGAGAACATGGGGACTCGGACTTTGACAAAGCCGGAGGGTGAGAGTCCATTGCTCTCTGTTGCAGCCCCCTGAGTCCTTCCATGAAGGCCTCCCAGGTGATCGAGTCTGGCTTAGGTTGCCCCCCGCTGTGATGGGTCTTACCCGTCATTGACTTCAGACCAAGCTCTGGGGGCAGGGAGAGGAACTGAGGCAGTGTTTGCTACCAGAGACAAGCTTTGTCTCCTTCGGCTGGCATTCCAAAGGTCGTCTCTTGCCCTTAGCTACAAGGGGTACAGATACAATTCCTAAAGTCAGGCAGAGCAGTCTACTACATTTGACTTCCTAGCAATTCTAGTTATTTTCTGTTTCAAATTTTTGTTGTCTTCTTTTGGTTGTGTGAGGAGTTCAAGGGTATCTACCTATGCCAACAACTTGGCCAGAAGTCTAAAAAAATTTAAATTTGCTACTGGCTAGGCTCTACATTATTGATTTGATCAAGCTTTAAATCACAGCTCCTCCTTAGGTAGTTGACTTAATCAAGCCACTTAACTTATAAGCAGCATTTTCAAATCTTTGTAATGGTCCTAATAGATGTAGCCCATAAGGTTAATGTTCAGATGAAGGAAATTATATGTAGCACATATTAACCCCTAGAATAAATGAGTGCTCAATATGTGTTACCTATAATAATAGTGTAACAGTTATCATTATAATCATTATTGTTGTTGGGCAATGATGGGTCAGCATACTGTAAACCCCTTATTTGTCTTAGAGACCTTTGAAGACAGAACTGAATTTTGTCTAATGAATCTAACCTTAGTTTAAGGACATAATACATGGTAAAGCTCAATAAGTATTTCTTGAATAAGATATACAGATGTACAAACTGTTTTGAACAGTTGTACAAAACTAAGGATTACACCATTCTTCCTACCCTCTTCCACAAAAGGTCCCCTGAAGTCCTTTAGCAGTAGGCAAACACCCAATCTCATGAAGCCCAGACCATGTTTGTTTTGGTTTGTTTACTCAGTGTTATATTTTTTCCACTATCATTTAGTTCTCTTGCACGCCCCCCTCAGCAATCACCACCCTGTTGTCCATGTTCATGAGTCCTTTTTCCTTTTTGCTCAATCATTCTACTCCCTACACTCCCCCACTAGCTGTCATCTGTTCTCCATCTATGAGTCTTTGTTTTGCTTGTTAGTTCAGTTTGTTCATTAGATTCCACATATGAGTGAATCATATGGTATTTGTCTTTCTCTGACTGGCTTATTTCTCTTAGCATAATGTTCTCCAGATCCATCCATACTGTTTCAAAGGGCAAAATTTTCTTCTTTTTTTATGACCGAGTAGAATTTTACTCTGTAAATGACCCATAGTTGTTTTATCCACTCATCCATTGATGTACACTTGGGCTTCTTCCATATCTTGGCGATTGTACATAACTCTGCAATGAACATAGGAATGTTTACATTCTTTTGAATTAGTGTTTTGGGTTCCATCAGATACATTCCCAAAAGTGGAATCACTGGATCTAGAGGTAGATCCATTTTTAATTTTTTGAAGTATCTCCACACTGCTTTCCACAGTGGCTGCACCAACCTGCATTCCCCCCAACAGTGCAAAAGGATTCCCTTTTCTCTACATCCTCACCAGCATTTGTTGTTTGTTGATTTATTAGTGAGAGCTATTCTGACAGGTGTAAGATGGTACCTCATTATGGGTTTTATTGGCATTTCTCTGATGAGTAGTGACATTGAACATCTTTTCATATGTCTATTGGCCATCTGTATGTCCTTTTTGGACAAGTGTCTATTCAGGTCCTTTGCCCACTTTTTAATTGGGTTGTTTGGTTTTTTGGTATTCAGTTTTGTAAGTACTTTGTAAATTTTGGATGTTAACCCCTTATCAGATCTTTTGGAAAATATGTTCTTCCATTCTGTGGGTTAACTTTTTATGTTGTTGATGATTTCCTTTTCTGTGCCAAAAACTATTTAGTTTTATGAAGTCCCATTTTTTAATTTTTTAATTTTGTTTCCCTTGCCTGGTGAGATATACCTGATTTTAAAAAAAAAGTTGTTACAAGCAATATCAAAGATTTTGCTGCCTGTTTTCTTCTAGGATTTTTATGATTTCAGTTCTAACACATAAGTCTTTGATCCATTTTGAATTTATTCTTGTGTGTGGTGTAAGGTGGTTTGGTTTCATTTTTCTGCATGTATCTGCCCAGTTTTTCCAGCACCATTTATTGAATAACCTACCTTTAGCCCATTGTATATGCTTGCTTCCCCTGTCAAATATTAATAGACTATAAATATATGGATTTATTTCTGGGATCTCTATTCTGTTCCACTGATCTTTGTGTTTGTTTCTAAGCCAGAACCAGGCTGTTTTGCTTACTGTGGTCTTGTAGTATAATTTTTTTAAATACATTTTATTCATTATGCTGTTACAGTTGTTCTATTTCCCCCCTTCATTCCCCTCCACCCTGAACGCCCCCTCCCCCACCATTCCCCCCTTTAGTTTATGACCATGTGTCTCAAGTTCTTTAGATTCTATATTTCCCATACTATTCTTGCCCTCCCCCTATCTATTTTCTATCTACCATCTATGCTACTTATTTTCTGTACCTTCTCCCCCCTTCTCCTTCTCCCACTCCCCTATTGCTAAACCTCCATGTGATCTTCATTTTTATGGCTCCACTCCTGATCTAGCAGTCCTCTTAGTTTGCTTTTGTTTTAGGTGTGGCTGTTAATAACTGTGAGTTTGTTGTGCTTTCACTGTTCATCTTTTTTATCTTCTTTTTCTTAGGTAAGTCCCTTTAACATTTCATATAATAAAGAGCTTGGTGATGATGAACTCCTTGAACTTGATCTTATCTGAGAAGCACTTTATCTGTCCTTCCATCCTAAATGAAAGCTTTGCTGGATAGAGCAATCTTGGTTGTAGGTCTTTGGATTTCATGACTTGGAATACTTCTTTCTAGCCCCTTCTTGCCTGTAAGGTCTCTTTTGAGAAATCCACTGACAGTCTGATGGGAACTCCTTTGTAGGTGACTGTCCCCTTATCTCTTGCTGCTTCTAGGATTCTCTCCTTCATTTGAATCTTGGCTAATATAATGATGATGTGCCTTGGTGTATTCCTTCTTGGGTCCAACTTCTTTGGGACTCTCTGAGCTTCCTGGATTTCCTGGAAGTCTATTGTCTTTGCCAGATTGGGGAATTTCTCCTTTATTATTTGTTCAAGTAAGTTTTCCACACACTCGTGGCTGTTCCTCTTCCCCTTCTGGTACCCCTATAATTCAGATGTTGTAACATTTAAAGATGTCCTGAAGGTTCCTAAGCCTTTCCTCATTTTTTTTGAATTCTTATTTCTTCATATTGTTCTGTTTGGTCATTTTTTTCCTCCTTCTGGTCCACTCCTTTGATTTGAGTCCCAGTTTCCTTTCCATTACTATTGGTTTCCTGTGCATTTCCCTTCATTTCAATTAGGTTAGCCTTCATATGTTCCTCTAATTTGTGCTAAAATCAACCAGTTCTGTGAGCATCCTCATCACCAGTGTTTTGAACTGTGCATCCAAAAGTTTGGCTATTTCTTTGTCACTTAGATTTATCGGCTCTGGGGCTCTGAGTCGTTCTTGAACCATGTTTTGATATGTTCATGCCTGTTACGTATGAGGAGTGGAGCCTTAGTTGTTCACCAGGGTGGGGCCACCCAGGTCGCTGGTTTGTGATGCTATATGTGGGGGTGCGGTCAGAGAGGGGCAATGGCGGTTCCCTCAGCCGCTTCCCACCACTGGAGCCTGCGCAGTCCGTCTCACCACCACTAGCTCCTTCACCTGTTTATCTGCGTGCGAATGTGTGACCACGGTCCACCCTCAATGGGTCCACCGCCTTGTGCCCTCAGTGGGTCCAACGCCTTTGTTCTTTGATTCTTCCTGATTTATTTTTGGAAGTGGGCGGACCCGCTGAAGGTCCGCCCGCTTCTCCACACCTGGGATCCGTCCACGGCTGCTGGGCACCTGGGTCGTGCGCCTGGGTCGGTCCGGTGGATCTTTCCTGCTCAACCCCACTCTGCTGCTGGCTCTTCCTCTCTTACTGATTTGGCTGGAGGGTTCGTTCTTGTCAGACTTCCGTGTAGTTTGATTTTCTGTGGTTTGGCTGCGTTTTTGTTGCTAAAACTTTGTTGTTCCTAAACTTGGTTGTGGGAGAAGGCACAGTGCTTCCACCTATGCCTCCATCTTGGCAGAAGTCCTCTGTAGTATAGTTTAATATTAGGTAATGTGATTCCTCCAACTTTGTTCTTCTCTCTCAGGATCACTATTGCTATTCAGGACCTTGTGTCATTCCATACAACTTTTTGAAATATTTGTTCTACTTCTGTGAAATATGTCATTGCAATTTTTTATGGAAATTGTGTGGGGATAAATTCCTAGAAACATACAATCTTCCAAAAATAAATCAGGAAGAATCAACGAAGCTGAATAGACAGATTACACCTAATGAAATTGAAGCATAATTTTAAAAAACCCTCCCAACAAACAAACTCCTGAACTAGACAGCTTCACAGGTGAATTTTACCAAACACTCTGAGAAGAACTAACACCTCTTCTTCTCAAACTATTTCATAAAATTCAAGAGGAGGGAAGGCCCCCAAACTCATTTTTTGAGGCCACCATTATTCTAATTCTAAAATCAGATAAAGACAAAGAATAGTATAGGTCACTATCACTCGTGAACATAGATGCTAAAATTCTCAAATGCTCATATACTCAACAAAATATTACCAAACTGAATATAGCAATTCATCAAAAAGATCACACACCATGATCAAGTGGGATTTATTCTGGGAATACAAAGAAGGTACAAGTTTTGCAAATAAGTAAATGTGATTCACCACGTAAACAAAATGAAGGATAAAAACCACATAATCATATCAATAAATGCAGGAAAAGCTTTTGATAAAATCCAGCACCTATTTACAAAAACTCTCAGCAAAGTGGGGATAGAGGGAATCTAATTAAACATAATAAAGTCCATATATGACAAACCCACTGCTAACATCACACTCAACAGGCAAAAACTACACGTGTTTTCCTCAAGATCAGGAACAAGTCAGGGGTGTCCACTTTCACCTCTCTTATTCAACATAGTACTGGAGTCCTAGCCACAGCAGTACAACAAGAAGAAGATATAAAAGGCATCCAAATTGGAATAGAAGAAGTAAAACTGTCTTTATTTGCAGATGACATCATACTGTACATAGAGAACCCCAAAGATTTCATCAAGAAACTACTACAGCTGATAAATGAATTCAGCAAAGTAACAGGATATGAAATTTTTGGAAATCAGTTGCATTTTTATATGCCAATAATGAACTAACAGAAAGGAAAATTAAGAAAACAATCACATTCACAATTGCTTCAAAAAGAATAAAATGCCCAGGAATAAATCTAACCAAAAATGTAGAAGACCTATACTTGGAAAATTATAAGACACTGAAGAAATCAACTGAAGAATATATAAATAAATGGAAGCCCATACTGTGCTCATGGACAAGAAGAATTAACATAATTAAAATGTCCATTTTACCCATGTTTGTTTTTATCTGCAACAGTCATGTGATCTTCAAGAATACATTACTCTCTACTTTTCGGGGAAAATAACCCACCAGTCCTGCCACCACCTGTGATGCTCTATCCTCACCCACAGCACATGATGGCACCTTACTCCTTCTCCTCTCCACCGCTGTTACCAGCATCTCTGGTTCCCCAACTCCCCACCTACAAAATTTCAGGGGCGAGTAGGGAATTCTAAAACATGGCAACACACTGCAATCATTTGCTAGGGGCTTCCTTCATGAAGTAGCACAGACTAGGTGATTTAAATAAGAGATTTATTTCCTCCCAGCTCTGGAGCCTGGGAGTCCAAGATCAAGGGGTTGGCATGTCTGGTTTCTTCTGAGGCATCTTCCTTTGCCTTGCATCCACCTTCTTTCTATGTCTTTCACATCATCTTCCTCTCTATGTGTGTGTGTCCTACTCACCTCCTCTCTTAAGGAGATCAGTCCTATTTGATCAGGGCCCACCTCACTGACCTCATTTAACCATAATCATCTTTAAAGACCTGATCTCCAAATATGGTCACATTCTGAGGTACCGAGTGTTAGGATTTCAACACATTAATTACAGGAGAACACAATTCAGTCCATAACACACAACGAGAGTTTCTTTTGGTAGCTACAGCATGCCTAGGCTCTGTGACCTCTTACTTGGTGAACAACAGGATACAGAAAAAGTGATTCATTAGAAGCCAAAGTGTAACCACATAATGCCATGATGATTCCCCAAACACCTCAATAAGGAAATCATTAGGTCCCCATTTGGACAGTTACTAGTCTACCATAACACATGCCAAGACCTTATGACTAATTTAGGAAATAAAATTTCTAAAGGTTCACCATGAAAAATAATCACTAGGAAAAAATAATTCTGAAGGAAGTTAGTTGCTGACTTGGCCAGGTAGCTCAGTTGCTTGGAGCATTGTTCGGTACACCAAAAGTTTGCAGGTTTGATCCCCAGTCAGGGCACATACCACAGTTGCAGGTTCAGACCCCATTTGGGATGGGTATGGGAAGTAACCTATAGATGTTCATCTCACATCGATATTTCTCTCTCTCTCTCTCTCTCTTACCCCTTCCTCTCTCTCTAAAGTTAGTAAACATATCCTTGGGTGAGGATTAATAAAAATAATAATAATAAATAACTAAAGGAAGTTAGTTGCTGAAAAATGCTGACAAGCTATAAGGCAAAATTTTCTCATTACTAATTATTTTGTCAGCCATATACTGACAAAATTTAACTCTCCATTATCATTTTTGTAAAACATCAAGCTTTACATGCATCAGGATTCTAAACCTGCTTTCTCTTCATACCCCCAAATGTCAGCAATGATGGCACAAGCTTTGGGCTTTGCTTCTCGTGGAAGACTTTCTTTGGGCAGAAGATGGCAAAAGAAATTAGCTGGGAAAACCTAAGTCCATCAAAAAACAAAATAAATAGGAGACACCGTGAAATGGTGAATGCCCTGATTTTGAACTATTTAATTAAGTTTCAAAACAGAAAGGGAGATATGAGCTTATTCCCCTGGGAAAGGGAGAAATAGCAGAAACTAGTTCTGTGTTTATACTGAGACAGGTCCACTGAGCATCCTCCGTAAACATTAAATAAAGATCACATAGTATCAAAAATGAAAACCCTTATTATTTATTGAACTGGATCCCATACTCACAAGAAGCCTCTTAAATGAGATTCTCAAAGGACTTTATAAATGCTCTCTTATTTGAAATGTTCACCTTTATTTGAAAAGGTAAGTATCTCATCTCCATTTCGGAATTAGGGATTAAAAGAAAGGTTAAATGAATTATATAACGTTATACCAACATCTGCCGACAATAGAGATGACATTTGTTATCCCTTGAGAACCAAGAATCTCTCTTTGAAAAGAAGACAACTTAACTAATTATTTTTAGGGGGGAATTTTACAAAAATATATTTCATCTGTATATCATGTTCTAAAAAGAAAAGTCAAAATTAATAACTGTGCTAAATAAAAAACCAGTGTGGTTTTCAGAACCCCTTCTATTCTGTGTATCCACCAGTGTGGCTGGAGATTTGAAATGCTATTTAAGTCTTATTTTCCTTCAGAAGCTAACCTCTGTGGAATAAAATGCTGTTAAGGAAAAAAATCTTTTCTGTCATTTGACTTTAACTTATGATAAATTAGCTGCAACTAGTTTCTTAGAAAATTGCCCAAGAAATGACTACAGAAAATTAAATATGAAGACTTCAAAGAGGCAAACACACAGCCTTCAAATTCCGACCTCAGAGAGTAATCCACCCCTTCTCATGCTTTGGAGAGATGTGAGTAGAGAAATTTACAAGAGAATGGCAATTAACCATCTTTCAAATGACTTTTCTATCAATCTTCTTTCCAAAGGGTAATAAAGTGATGATTATTGCTAGGCAGTTTCTGGGAAGTTATCATCTCATTTCAACAGTCACCAGTAAGAGGGACTGTATTGTGGTGTTATCGCCCTGATGATAAGGGCAAGAACTGGTTCAAAATTCAATAGACAAGGTATAGGCTGTTAAAAGCTATTTCCTTGGAAATTTAAAAGAAAGAGAGATCAAAAGAATTGTGTTGGGTCTTTAGGAACTGGTGATCATTCCCTTCTAGTTTAAAAATGCAAATCTGACTTATCATCACCTAGTGAATAAGATTTGTCAAATGAAGATTTTATTATTTCAATAAATAACATTGGAAACTTAGGTGCCATGCTTTGCGCAGGACGTTGGTGACTGATGGGGGAAGACAACAAGTCATGGTGGAAGCAGCTATGTCATGACTTAACCTGGGTGATCAATTTTATCTAAAGAAACAGCCACCAAAATAGGAAGGAAAAAAAAACAAAAACGAAACCTCGAATGAATGGTTTGGGGGAATGTATTAGTCATCAAGTACTTTTTATACAAAACCCAAGTAAATAATAATAGGGCAAGACACACCCAAAACTGTATCTGATCTCATTCCCTGGAGCTGTCAGAGCTTTACGATGTCACGGGGCCGAAGTCACTTCAGGAATGCACAGCCTGTGCACAGGAAGCCTTCAGGAAACACTCCAAGACCCGGCTGCTTCTCTGGTTCCCAGGTGCAGGTCCCATCTAAGAAATGGTCTCTGTGGGCATGCAAGGAGCATACGGTCCATTTTTCTCCAGTGGTTCCGAAAAGTGCTTCTTTTATCTTCTTATTTGCCCTAATTCTCTTATCCCAGCCTGAAATTACAGCCCACTGGCAGACGGGGTATGAGATACACATTCAGATTCAACATTCGCCCAGAGGTCAAATTTTTTAGCACCAACCAGAAATCTAAACTTGGGAGAGAGAAGGAGGAGGAGGAAGTGGTGGTGGAGGAGAAAGAGGGAGGGGAGAAGGAAGTAGATGAGGAGAAGGGGAAGGGAAAGGGGAATGTTGGGAACCGCTCTGCCTGGTTTCAGGAGTTGTAACTGCCCCCCCCCTTCCCCGGTCAAGGCTGAGTGAGTGGCCTCCAGACTGCGAGCCACTAAGGAGACAAAGTTTGTTTCTGGCAGCAATGCTGCTTCTGCTTCTTCCCCCTGCCCCCAACACTTGGTCAGTTAGTCAGAGACAGGTAAGACCCCTTGGGGGGGGGCAACCTAAGCCAGACAAGATCACTTGGGAGGCCATAATGGAAGGACTCAGGGGGGCTGCAACAAAGAGGGAATGATGGACCCTTGCCCCCTGGCTATTCTGACATAGCCTGAGTCCCCATTTCTGTCTGGGAGAAGCACTTCTTGGCTCTAATCCACTTAAGCCTAAAAACCTCTGATGGGGAAGGCGCTGCAGCCCTGTGCTGGAAAGGGCCAGTTCCCCCAGGTGATCAGGCCTAAGAAAGAATATCTAAAATCCTGTGAAACCTGCTTTGTTTAGAATGCTTCATTTAAATGATAAGGGTCCAAGCAAGAAGTTTGTTCCTCAAAGTTTTATGGCTCATTAGCTATCTGACCCTGACTGAGAATAAGCCCTCATAGTTATTTGAATGCTGTCTATTGTTTGATCCTTACCTTTATTCTTGTGCAAAATGAACTCAATGAAAGCCCCTTGAGGAAGGGGCCCTTGGCCCTTCTCCTTTGAGGAATTGGCCACCTTTCCTCCCCAAGCAGATCATGTCTTGGTAGTTTCACTTTCATCCGAGGCAGATAGGGGGCAAAGTTGCCCCCACAGAGGAAGAGAAAGGATAAGAAGGTAAGGAAGGAAGGATGAAAGGAAGGGGGGGAGCGGGGGAGGGAGGGAGGGAAGACATAAACACTTTGGGGGCAAAGAAATGCTATGTTTATTGCATCCTCATCACTCATGTGATACAGATAAGGCAACTATCTGTTGAAAAAAACTGACCAAGTAAATGAATGAATACACCCCCCTTTTATGGTCATGAATCACTTCAAATCAAGCTTATCCCTTCAGTATTTGCATGTAAGCAATCCCACAGTGAGCTTTGCCCAGGAGTTCATCCATTTCAATGTTACTCTGGTGATTTTTCTCTAAACAGGGAAGGTAGAAAAAAGCACAGCACAGAAATTTGAAATCAAAATGTCTTTATTTTCAAGTTCCATTCCAGGTAACAAATAGTTGACCACTGAATTAACGTCTTTACTTAGACCCTTGGACAGGCAAGCTGCCTCTTTCCACAGCTGAACACAGAACTAAACTCAGGACCAATAGATCCCTATTGATCTTCAGAGTAGGATAAAGCAGTCAAGCCCTGAAAAAGAGCATTCACGTTTTATCCTCATTGCCAATCAAGAAATCACCCAATTTCCTACTTTCCGTCATCCCTAAAACCAAAATAAAAAGGGTATAAATGAGCCCTTGTGCAAACCACACAAGAATCAGACATGATCCTTGGCAAACTAAATCCTTGGCTTTACACCCTCTATGCCTGGCAGTGTTTCCCCTGAAGTATAACCTAAGAATGCAGAAGTGTTGATTTAAAAAGCAAACCAGCTAATGTAAGGACTAAAGATAAAGGTGAATTTTTTCAAACCAAGGATCTTTGTGGCTGATAGATTGGAACACTCTATGAAAAGGAAAAGGAGAGGTTCCTGCTTGTGTGAAAAGTTTGGAGGTCAGGCAACCCGACAGTATGAGAGGGAAATGACTGATCCCCAAGATGTAGTGTAAGGTGCAGCTTCCAGGGACCCTTCCCTCTGGCCTCCAAAATGCTTACATGTTCTCAGCTTGTACTTCAAATAGAGTGTCTGTCAAGCCACTGGAACTCTGCATGGGAAGGAAGCATGTCTCAGTCAGAAGCCCATCTTTCCCCAGTGGGTCTGGCAGAGAGTAAGTTAACCTGTAAAATTATATACACAGCTTTAGACAAGAGAGTACCCATGAGCTTAAGGGAAGGGAAAACATTTCTTAATAATTCTAGTATTGCATATTCTTGTTTCCCTTTTAAAAAAGATGTGAGGGCATTTGTTTTAGCCTTCCCTCTGCCTTTCTCTCTTTGAAAAGCAAAATGCCCAAGTATCAGATGATTCACTGACAATACCTCCAACCCATTCAGATTTCACCAGAATACTAAATTTTTACCGGTTCGTTTGTGCAGGAGTGTGCTTCGATCTGTGCAAATACTCCCTTATTATTGTTATTCAAAGCCCCGAGCTACTAGAAAGCAGAGAAGAGGATGTCAAGTGACTTCCTTATGTACATATACAAACAAATACACCAAGTGGGTAAGGTGGGGAACAGCAGTGGGCATTAGAGTTGGCATACATAGTCAGAAAATAAATTAAATTCTTCTCCCTGATTCTCCAGTGTCAATATTTTGCTTCAAGGGATCTAAGAGACCAGCTGAAGCAATGAGGTATGAAGGAGTAGTATTCCCAGCTGACTCCTCCAAGTGTCTTCCTGTGGGACGGATGACAAGCACATACAAAGCACCCTGTGCCCAGATCAGCATCCAGGAGAACCCATCCTTCATATGCAAAAGAGGCTTTAGGTAAGGACAGGCATGAGGCTCAGGAGGCATGGCCCAAGGAGGCTCACAGGTGAGGCCGTCCTGACAGAGCTCTGACGTAATTAATCCCTGTTACATCAGTGTAGTTAGTTCATGGAAGGGAGGGCAGGGACTGTCATCTTCTCGCTTCTCCCCTTTTCACAATCGAGTGAGGTCTTCTGGAGGATTACTGCCCCCTTTTCTTGTTGGAGGGCTGTCACCTGGTTCTGCTTTGATTTCAAGTCCAGAGGTGGAATTTATCCTTCCAGGGGAATAGTCGTTCCTTTTTAAATCTGCGAGAAAGACAATTAAGACAGTTATGTGGATCCTCAAAAATGTAGTGCTCACACCAATAAACTGAAATTTAAGTTTTTCCAAGCACTCAGAGAGCATACTGCTTCTTCGGGCCATCCCTATGTGAAACTCAAACCCTCGACCATGTCCAGACCACCTGCCCCATGGCCACCTGGGACTCAAGCTCCCCAGTGCTGTTTTAGGCTTGTGCTCTCTTGGGCCAGGGAGGGAAGGTTTGCTTGCTTGATTCAATACACAATGCCCTATAAGGCATAACCTGGCCAGAGTTAAGTGAGGCCAACCTGCAAATGGGACATTTCACAGTTGAATGATGGGCAGGGACAAGGAGCTCAGCCCAGATGGTGATCTCAGGATTCCAGCAGTCAGCCTTCTGCAGCAAAGCTGTACATGGGTTTGGCACTGGCTATGAAGGCTTCAACCAGTTATTGGATCCTGCGCTTCCTAAAGCCCCCTTCGTCTGTTTGAAAAGGAAAGTATCAAAGGAAAACATCAATAAGGGGAATCCTTGGGGAGAAATGTATGGAGAAAAATGGGCTTAATTGCCTTTGCACCATCTTGTGTTCTATTAATTAAATTTATTAACCTTAAACATATATTCTGTGTATTTTCAATGTTAAAATTATCTGGACATAAAAATAATCCGACTTATAGTTTAGTAATAACAGACAATTCCTGAACATAGCCATAATCACTTCAATCTCCACACCAACTTGACAATATCAGGGCCATTATGCCAGGCTCTGGATGAGGAAACCGAGACTCGGGTCACAGCCCAGTTAGAAGAACTGGGATGTGGGTTCAGACTGTCTGGCTCTGGACCCCATGTTCATATACACTGTCTTAAATCGCCCCTCTTCAAAGATAGATAACAGATAGATAGAAAGAATGGGTAGATAAATCATGAATACATTTGAGTAGTTTATCAAGCAAAAAAGAAAAACCACCCCTACTCCTGTTTTCTAGACTAAACTTTTTTTATTCAGATAACCAACGCCTAACTGAGGATGTTTCCTATTTCTACTTAAATAAGTTAATGCTTTTGAAAGGAACCATAAATTAGGTGTAAAGATGGAGGAATTATTGAATTACATAAAACTCACCAGCACAGGATTAAAAAAAAATTATCTCCCACTTAACCATACAGACAGCTAATGGGGCTCAAGCACAGATGCAGTGAGTTACATCTGAAGTCCTCCCTTGTCCTGGCTGAGCAGGAGATCTATCGTGGTCTGTGTCTCCAAGAAGAAGAGACTGCCCTGTCCGGGGTACGGTGACGCAGACCTGGGAAGGGGCCGGCGCCTGAGGACACCACGTGAAGGGACCGGATTCCGGCGTACAATCGCACGACTCAGATCTACATCGGCACCTGCCTCTGACAGAGCCCTTTCATGGAGGTCCTGAGGCCCCTCAGTCGAGCCCCAGAGCCTCCCTGCGTTCTCCGTGACCAGAGAAGAGGTCAGTGGGCGGCTCAGCCAGTACACTCGGGACTGATCTCCATGCCCAGGTCTGCTCTGTGGTTCGTGAGAGCAAGTCCTGGGCAGTTAGAAGAAGGCAGTGACCACCTTCCCCTCTCTGCTGCTCCTGCCTGACCTGCCCACTCCACGGACACGCCCTGACCACCACCTCTGTCAGCCAGGATATTACTTCTCCCTGGAACCAGGAACCTGACCCAAATCCCAGTCCTTTGCTATGTCTTGCCCACAGATCCTTTTCAACCTTCTCCTTGTAACACTAATGAGATCAGAAATTGCCCTTTTTATTATAAATTTACACCCACTCCATCCCAAGTTACTACGGACGATGATGATTTCCCATTCAGGGTATGAACACTTAGAAGGCAGGAAGGGAGAGTCTGCTGAAAACATGGGAAATTCCATTCTAAGGATGAGTTTGGGATGACCTAAGAAAACCAGTGAGCAAGCTGAGACAGACATAAAGTGTCCCTTCTGAGATAAAAGGAAGGAATGAGACCGAGCTGAGACTGCCAGCGTGGGGGGGCGCAGACCTCCAGCTGTGTGCTTTTATGTTAGGAACGTTTTCCGTGGTGACTATGTTGGTTTCAGAAAAAGTGTGTGACCTTATCAAGCCAGATTTAAAACATGTACATGTAAAGAGGCAGGTTTTGCAGTAAAAAGCACCACTTTAATTGACAGCAGTGCGTCTCTCCACACCCCCACTCCCAAGTGTCCAAGGAGTAAACACCAATAGACTAGAAATACCGTGGGCGCCATCAAGGACCTCAGGGTGGGGATTGGCGCAGAGACCCGTCTCAGTCCACTGGACCCCAATTTAAGTCTGCAGAACTTGTCCCTTGGACAGACTGTGACACATGTTGGGCCCAGTGTCGTTTTATCACATTTTGGCAGAAACTGAAGTAAATCCCTGTCCTTTTAATCTCTTTAGAGACTTGAAACATTTGCAGGCAGAAAGTCAGGCCTCAACCGAGAATGAGATAAAAATGTGATCGAGATGTTCTACTCTATCCCGGGTTACAGTGGATGTTGTTCTTTGAGAGATTTACTTAGAAAAAAAACAGAATTGTCTGGGGCATACCCGGGAGTTTGAGCTTCCGGCAGCAGGCATTGCAGCGATGTTTTGCAATGAAGTTTCTAATTGCATCTTCCCCTAAATTGGCTGGTCCAAACACCATTCCTCTTGATCTGGAGGAAATATCAGAATATCAATGAGATCACAGCTAAGAAAAAGGAGCTCGACTAGGATTCTCTGAGATACCGAACAGTATCCCGTAGTAACCCAGCAAACTTGAAGTAGCCAACAAAGAACAGAGCACTTTGGGGGAGCAACAATGTTAGGTTTGCACATTTAAAATTCAAATGCTCTCCCATCTTTGTACCCAACTCCAAGACCCACTGTGAAACTCATTTCACTGCTAATCTGATAGAAGGGTGAAGTTTCTATGTACCACTCTAAACCAAAATACACTGAGACCCTTTTTAATACACATGGGCTGACCGAATGGCACTCGTTTTCAAAGTGTTCTACTGGACTACGGGAAAAAATAAGGGATAAAGTAAAGTCAATTTGCTATTGAAACACACCTTCTAAAAGGACTCACATGCATTGTTTCAAACCCAAATCCCTTTCTAACTATAACCGTGCTCCCGAAAACAAGTGCCAGACAAAACCTGACAGGAACACCCCTATGTCTGTGCTCTGCGCCTTACACCCCACAGACTGCTCCGTGCGGCTCTGAGTGGACAGACGAGACTGCTGTGGCCCTGCGGACGCGAACAACCTATGCCGAGTGTAGGTGACGGAGTCACAGATTCAGTATACATTCGGCACGTTCTGAACACTCCGTAATTATAACAGATCCTCAGCAGATTCCAGGATCCAAGTTCATCCGTTATCAGATCGCGCTGGAACACTGTTCTTCAGCCTGACGCCCCACACGCCACGGAACACAGCACACCAGAAACACTTCCAGAGAAATTTCATGAGAGCTAATATTTTATTTTAATGACATGCAGAGTGGAAAAAGCACATTTTAAAATCTGAACTCAATTACCGCTCTTAAATACCACATCTCAAGAAAAAAATAAAATAAAAGCAAACTATCACAAAAGGAAACAATAAACTTTGCTTCTAAGGAATGTGGTTTTTCAAAAGGGACGTGGTGTAAAAATGGACTTTTTTCCGTCCGAGTATTGAAACATTTATCTCAATTTCCACTTCCTTTTGGCAGAATAACAGTAGCTGCTCTGAAGGTGTGCCAAGCTCAGAATGAGGGCTGATGTCAGTTTGATCTCAGATTGCCTCTTCGCTCTGAGGCGAGTCGCTGGAGGAAATCTCCCGGGAAGACCAAGCAAACAGACACCCAGGATTAATTTTCCTGGACACTCAATCGCCCTTACAAAGCACGGCTCTGGTGGTATTCACCCAGCTGCATAAGCTGCTTCTTGTTAACAATTCTTCTCTTTCTGGTTTAAAAAACAAAAACTTCAAATAAGGTGAAGCCAAATGTGCCCCAAAAAAGTAGAATCACTCTCTATTCAGCATCAGAACTCAATGATTCTGGTAAAGTGAAAAATGATGGGTTTTTTTTCAGTCATTAAAATGGAGAATTCCTGTTGGAATATTTCACTCTTGTGCATTCTATACCTTCTCTTTCTTTCCTCCCGGGACAACACGCAACCCCCACTTAGAGATACATCACTGATAAAGACTATACGCTAAATCATTTCCTTCTGTGAGCTTTGTGCAAGTTAAGACAAAAGCATCAACATTAGCATAAAATGTACCTGTCAGGGGTTTGGTCCCTGTGCAGGGGGGAGGTTGTAGGGACACTCGTGCCCTACAGCACAGTTACGGCCTTGCAAGCTCAGATCATGAGATTTAAAAATAAATAAATATGCCCTGGCAGGTGGCTCAGTGGGTTGGAGTGTCGTCCTGTGCAAACTCCATGGGGTTGCAGGGTCCATCCCCAGTCCAGGTGGGCATACAGGAGGCAACTGATTGAGGTTTCTCTCCCTCTCTCTCTCTCTCCATCTCTCTTCCTTTGTCTCTCTCACTTCCTCTCTCTGGGACCAATGAACATATCCTTGAGTGGGGATTTAAACAAAAAAGTAAACACAACTTCTTCCCAGATTTTTCACAGCCCAGGAGAAGTAGGTGGCAGTGAGGAAACACTAGTCAGTGCCACATATACACAGATTTACTAAGGAATATCTCATCACTGCCATCATTTCAGTCTCGTCAGACGCCCTGCACCATCAAGGCAGTAGGTGGACAGATGCATCCAGAACCACCAACAACTGTGGTAGCCTCCACAGAGGCTCCTGAGCTGGGGAATCAAGTGAAGTGGCCAGAGAGTATCTGGTGGGCGAAAGGCCTGATGACTTTGTCTTCACGTGCAAAAGGTTGGGGACAGTTTAAAAACCAGGAGACATCAGAGACGATGTCAGAATTTGCTCCACAAAAACATCTTCCCTTTTGGTAGAAGACCAGCCCCTTTTGTGGACCCCTCCTCCTGGCAGGCAATTGACCAGCTTCAGTTTTCTCATTCGTGGACTGGGATTGAAGATGCTAACCTCTGAAGTTGTTAAGGGTAAAATAAACAACATGTAAAAGCACTTGCACAAACTGGTACTTCTCAAACTCTAAGATGCAGAAAATCAGCTTAGGAGCTTGTGAAAACTCAGATTCTGATTGGTCCTTGAGATTCTGCATGTCTCGCAATTTCCCAGACGATGCTGTTATTGGTCCATGGCCCATGCTTTGTGCAGCAAGTTTATTAACACACAGGAGGCATCTGAAATGTGAGCCTCGTCAAACTAATTCGATGTAATCCGCTACCGTTGCAAGAATACAGTACCTCTAGTTATCCTTACTGTGAGAACCAACTGCACCCAAAATTAGGTGACCCCACAAAACCTACACTAGGCACACTACAATGATGCCATCGTATCAGCTCCCAGAGTTTCTATCCTCAAGTCATAAAACGTAAAGTCTGCCCTACGACAGAGGTGCCCAGCCCTGGCTGTCCATTAGAATCACATGAGCAACTTTATTTTTTTATTGTATGTTTTTTTCTATTTCCATTTAGTCTCCTTACTCCACCCCCCCCCACAGTCACCACACTGTTGTCTGTGTCCATGAGTCCTTCTTCCTTTTTGACATGAGCAATTTTAAAAAATATAGACATCAGGACCCTCGTCTCAGAGATTCTGATTTAATGCCAATGCTGAGCAGCTTTTTGCTTTAAATTTTCCTAGGTGACCCTAATAGAAATTGAGACCCACTGGCCTATAGAATGCAATTAAATACTCAACTGTCAAGTGGGATAATACAATCTTAGATTCTAAAAGATGGATATATTCAGGTCATATTAAATGGCATGTGCAAAAGTCAAAATTTAATAAATGATAGAGTGTACATAAACTTGTTTTATTACATATGCAAAATTTTTCACTGCAAAATTGTAAAGAAAGTACTTCTAGTACCAGGTTCCTACTACAAAATCTTGGGCACTCAGGGCTACTGAGGAAATAATATTCTTAGCTAAAAACACTTTTAGTTCTGCTGAAGTGAAAAATAACGAAGCATTTATCTGTACGCTTATAGTCACAATGTGAAATGCATGGTCAAATTCCATGGGAATTGGAGGCACAGGAGCGGTATGGTTCACCTTCACCTTCCCTAGCTCTCACCTAGTACACAGAAAGAGCTGAGACTGTCAGATGGGTCTCTGCATAGAAGCCTATAGATGAGACCATATTTAGATCACATCACTCCATAAGAGAACAGAGTATTCGAGCAGTAAACATGTACAGTACGAGTCCTGTGGGAAAGGAAGTAAAATTTTCTGATTTTATTGCATAAGGATTTCCCACTTATATAATTTTATAAATATATTTTACAACCCAGAGCTGAGTACAGACACTGGGAACAACTAAGAAATAAAAACGTTGTAGGCTAGCAGTTCTCCAGTGTGGTCTCCGGGTCAGCAGCAGCGTCAGCATCCTCTGGGAATTTTAGTTTTGGGCCCCACACCAAACCCACTGAATCAGAAAATGGGGCGGGGAGGCCAGAGACAGCAATCTGTGTTTTAACAAGCTCTTCTGGTGATGATGATGAAAGTTCATGTTTGAGAACCACTGTCGCCTGCCAGGCTGATCAGTCCTTAATCAACACCATCACTTCTTTCTTTCGACTCCACCTTTCACGGAAGAATACAGCCTCGGGCCCTTATTGCCAAGGCTTCCCAAAAGTCTGTTTATGGGACGAAATGCCATGGGGATTCAAAGGACAGGCAGATGACTCAACCTTCCACATAACTGAAACTTCAGTCTTTCATTAAAAGACAATCTGATGCTCCACGCTTAAGCCCCGTTGTTTTGGCGTCTCACGGAATTGCCGTTACTGAGCAGTGCACGTTTTGCCCTTCATTTTACAGGCATGTGATGGGAGGCACTGCCCATGATAACATGCAACGACCCCTCTGTGCAGACAAGAAACTGTGCTTCTGCTAGGACATTAGTTGTTTGCATGTCAAAGCCTATAGAGGCTGCATGAACCCATATTTCTCTTTTGTCTGGGTCAGAGAAAACTCAGAGTCAAGTTTTCAACAAAGTTCTGGCTATTGCACGGTCTTTACAATTTCCATTCATGTGCACTAACTTATCTCCAGATCGAACCACATGCTATTCCATATTTTGATTTTGCCCTCATTTTCTAATCTATGCTTTCCTTACAATCTTATTGTATTTTAAATCTTATTTTATTTTATTGTATTGTCATTGGATATAAATATATATATATATTTAAAACACAGATACAGATATAGATATAGAGATAAAAGCTTCCTCAAAACCTTTCTCGGATCTAGGCAAGAAATACAAATGTTTAAGAATTATTTTTAAGAAACCACATACAATGTGTTAAATGCAATTTTCTACAAGATAACATCATAAATTAACTTACTGTTTGTCTTCAGGTTTTATAACAGATGGATCTGTCAAATTTTCTCCAACACCTCCAAAGAAGAAAGAAAATTCATTTTGCAAATGGGAATTTTACTTTCTCAGATTTCAAGAAAATAATAATCAAATTTTACTGTCTTTCTTTAAACCTATTATCTACCCTGCAAGAAATGACACATCAGGAGAATCAACGACACTATCAAAGTTCCCTGGGCATGTTGGGCAATTGTGGCTGATGCATCTCCCACAGCCTCCTCTGCGCCGTGACAAACTCTCAGGCCCCAAGTGAATGGGTTAGTTGTGTGTTCACAGTTGCTGATAGTGGCATCCGTCACTCATTGACTGCTCTAATTCTAAAATTAGAATGTACTAGGCATTCTAAATTTATTTTCTCCAATTCTTAGCAATCATAAAAAAGTATTAGCCTTCTCATATCTGCATTTTACCAATGAGTAGGTTGATGTTAAAGGAGGTTAAGCAATTTGTCAGAGGCTACACTGTCCAGAGTGTGATAACAGGATTCAAGCTAAGCCCAAGGGGACGCCCCCTCCCACGGTGCCTGGTCTCCTTCCACAGAGTCCATCGGCGCTCAACAAGGGGCAAGGGGCCGGGCGGCTCTGCAGGCACAACCTCTGTTGCATCGAAGACACACATCAAGTGCTCTGTGTCTGTGTGTGTGCATATAAATATAATTCAAAAGCAGTGGGACGCAAAGTCCCCCTAATTCTTGATTTGGGTGCTGGGTACACTTGTGTTCAGTTGCTAAAATCCTTTGGGAAGTAGGCACAATGCTGTGTGCACATTCCTGAACACGGTATGCTATTCTTCAATAAAATTGACCTTGTAAAAAATGACACCGGTGCATAAAAGGGTAAATTAAAGCTAACATGTATCGAAACCAGATCAACACCCAAAGTGAATCTCTTATAAAATGCCAGTGGCGAGGGGACCAGCCTCCAACAGGGCAACGATTCACAGGCCGGCTGACCACAGCGGTACAGCACAGCCCACCGATTTCTGGAATGAGCCCCTAATCAGCACTGGTTCGCTTTGCTTGGAAGAAACCAACTTTGTGGAAAAATTGTTTTAAAACAATGGAAAACACTTAATATTATGTATTTGTATTTGGTTTTAAAAAAGTTGTTTTCTAATCACTATTCTTTAAAAAAAAGACTTTTGCTAAGGTCTATATATTTTACCGTATGCTAAACCTTTCAGAAGAAAACATAATCCTTAAAGTCTATAGACCCTTCCCCTAAAAAACTGACTTCCTTAGGAAAATCATTCGCATACGCAGGGGTTTTTCAGCCTTGTTTGGGCCATGACCCTCTTCGTTAGTCTGATGAAGCCGGGGACCCCCTTCTCAGATATTGTTTTAAATGCATAATTTAAATACACAGGATAACAAAGGAAACCGGTGATACTGAAGTGCCATTACTAAAACATTTTTTTAATTGGTGTATTGCAATATTTGGCTTCTTTAATAATACGTCAAAGTAACAGAGTCCAGCATAAGTCTAGTGGCCCTCACACTACCCAATAATGAATATGCACAGTGTTTTGAAATACCTGCCCACACAGGTGCCGTGTTAACACCTGTAATTGCCCAAGGTCGCGGGTTCTGCTAACACCACTGTGGTTTGCGGTCTCCATTATAAGCGAGAGACACGATCAATTTCCGCTATAGGTTAGTGAAAATGAAGGTGTGATTTGCCTTCATCAGAGTCCACCGACCCTCCGAATGCTACACAGGGACGCTTCAGAGTGCCTGCACAGAATCTCTTTGTACACTGATTGTGATCAGGGCAAGGGAAAGTTAGGCTGTAGCACAGGCTTAAGTGCAAATGTGTAAAATGTGCTTCGCTTGTCATTTATCCTTTCTAAAGAAAAAGTCATAGGATGAGGCTCTTTATACTTTTCTTATTACAGATATAAGAACAGCCTAGAGAGACCCTGCTTTTTGAATTATGTAGTAAATAAACAGAAAGAAAACAAGACTGATATCCCAAATACCATCAGCAGAGAGATTAAAGGTGACAAAATCCTTTACACGTTAAAGCTCAGACCTAACTTTGAGTCAGAAAATTCCAGTGCTGATAAAAGCTTGGGCTGAGAAAACTATAAATTTAAGCTGGGAATACTCACAATGCCTAGAGAGGTCATATTGATTGGGAGAAAGGAAGCTTTGTAAGGAAAAAATAGTCTATCAAAAATCACATCAGCTCCCGATGACTTTAAATCTCGTTGCTTGTCACACAGGCAGAAAGGTGAAGGGCCTGGGTTCCACTCACATCGCCCTCACTTTCTACTTGTGTGACCTGGCCACCATTGTGAATCTCTCTGACTCTCAATTTGGTCATCTGAAAGTGTGAATAACAATGAGCCTGATTTTACAGGGTTACCCAGAGGATTAAATGAACTATTGTATACAAACTGCTCAGAAAAGTTTCTGACCCAGAAGGTGCTAAAAAACGTCAACTGCTATTTATTATCTTTATTTTATAAGGACCTTTTGTAAAGTAAAAGTCATTTTTTTACCCCTGTCATGTTCTGATTATCTCACTTCCCTAAAGTGCTGGGTTTTTAATGACTATACTCTGTGATAAGAATGAGGGTTTGATGTCCACAAATCTGTACCCCTAAACCAAACAAGACAGTTCAAGGCTTAACTATTAAACCCATTTTGGGGGGCCCACAAAGGGCAGAAAGGGCTCTGCAATGTGTGAGCAACGGACAGCAGCCCAGAGAACCGATCACGCTACACCCCCTGCTCCACCAACTGCCCTGCCGCTCCCCCCTACCCAGGAATTGCCCGAAAGGCAACTTTCAACATCAGTGCTCCTCCTACCCATGTCATCTCCTAGGTATTTGAAAACCTGAGAGAAAATAAGACATTTTCACATTTAAAAATCACAATATCTCTTCGGGCACTCTGCAGCAAGCCCTGCTGAGAAAGACACCCAGAAGCTGACATTTGATCCCAACCACCTTGGGATAATCAGTGAACCTCTGCATCTGTGGAAAGAAGTTGCCTTCTCTGCAGCAGCAGAATTTCAGGATGATGATGTTGAGGCTAATGTTCACTTATTCTGGAAACTGCTTTGTTGAATTGAAAAGAAATCTAATATCTCTGAAAGTGCTTTGACAAATATAATGAGCTTTAAAAAAATACTCTGAACCACTGTAATTCGAAATGCTATTGTTTTTAACTCCCATTGCAGGGAAATAAAAGTTGGATTTCAAGCATAATGACAATGATTCAGGCCCTCACATGTAGGATGTTTAATGGGAAGAGAATAGAAAACTATAGTATAATTATAGGACTGGAAATTGATCAAGCCTTTCCTTACAATGCAGCGTCCCAGTCTGGGGTGGCCGCCCTGGGTTAATGAGGGCAGTCCCTTGGAAGGAAGTACAGAGGAGACGAAAACACGGAACTGCCAGTGTGTCCCCGCCCCGCTTTCCCTCAAAGCAATGGGAAGCCACGTGAGCTGAGCCCACCGGGGCTTCTCTCTACAGAAACTGGAGCCCAGGTCTCTGCAGCTCCACCGGGACCACCCAGCTGAGGACAGACTGCTCACAGCTGAAGATCAACTTCCCTTTTAAAGAGCCACACAGAGCTTACTGCTAACAACAGTGGCATTTACTGAGGGCTACTACGAGTCAGAAACTCCTCTCACTCCGACCCCTTAACAGCCCTATGAATCGAGTGCATATTATTTTCCACAATCACACATCAAGGAAGAGGAACCCGAACAGTGCAGCTGGTTCCTGGGAAAGCCAGGAGTCAGAGGTTAGCACTGCGACAGCTCCGTCCCCCAAACGGCTGCTCTGGGGCCTCCCAGCCTCCATCCCCCACCACCCAGATGAGGCACTTCATCTCTCCAAAGGCTGGACAAACTAATCAACCAAACTGAACCCCAAATTATTAAGATATGTTAAGAAAACAGTATGTGCTTCCCATTTTTCTTTTCCAACCTGGTTTGGATTAAATATGAGAATGTGTAAGCCTTTAGCCAAGCATCTAGAACAAAATAAAAGTTAGCTAGCTGTACTAGAAATATAACTGCTTATAATTTGTTATAGAATTTGTGTTCTTCCATAAATTCAGGCCTAACCAATTGGCCAAAACTCTCCAATAGTATCTCAATTTCTTCACACTCCATCTATGAGGTCCACCCCTCCCTTCTTTGAAGGTCAGTGTTTTGACAATAGTTTATTTGGAGTGGCTTATTTCTGCAATTCACATAATTGCTCAGTAAAAGAATAAAGTTAATTTCCTTTTTCCCCTCAGACTACCAACGCAGCATTTGTTCTGTTTAATGTCACGTTGGATTACTAAGAGGCAAAAGAATCCCCCAAACATAAACATCATTAAACAAAAACCTATTCAAGTGGAATACAAAACACACTGAAGAGTCATCATTAATTCCTTAAAGTTTTTCTTCGGTTGTTTTTTTTTCGATTCTGCTCTTTGCTTTTTAAACAACCCCACCCCAAAACTCAAAGCACAGACACTCAAGTACAGATGAAAACAATCAGCCTCTTCCCAAAATGAGCTACAAAAGCAGATGCCTTGGGCACCAGCATGCTGGGTTCACATGGATGGTGTACTTGCTGGTTTAAAACATGAATCATCGTGACTGTTTTAACTCTGTTTATATCGCTCCCTGCACTACTGCATTTGAGGGTTAAATACATAACCTGTGGACGGCACAGATCTGAAAGGACAGAAGGACTCGGGTGTAGTTTAAAATGCATGTACACACAAATTTTAATCAGAACAGCTTTGCAGTCTTACTAGACATTGCTCACAATGCCCCAGATCACCTATCTCAACTGTCCCTGGTCTTCCAAGCCTGGTCTTCAGCACATAATCCCAGGACTGGACAGGTAGGAAAGTCAGAGAAAACAAGAAAAAGGCTCAATCTGTTTAAATGAACCACAGCATGGTTATGTCCTATGGGAATGAAACTCAGGAAGCAATCGGAAATAGCACAGTGAAAGGGAAAGACTAGATGGTCAGACCAGCTTAAGCCTGCATCCTGGCTCCCCCATTAAGTAGCTGTGCAACCTTGGGCAAGTTATTTAAACTTTCTGGGCCTAAATTCCCCATAATCCCTACCTGGAGGGGCTGTTTCTGGGATTAAATGAGATAACTTCTGTGAAAGTTCCTGGGCTAAATCCCTTATTTAAAACCAAAGCCCCAGTCAGTGAGCCCAAGGACTAAACTTTGACCTTAATACATATTTCATTCTGTCCCTGCAAGGAGAGCCTGCGAGAGATCCTCTGTTTCGTGTTGCAGGATTATAAATCACGTGTGAGGCGCTGATAGTGGGGGGATGCGCTGATCAAAGGCTTCCATTAAATAAGGGCGCACTGCGTCCTCTCAACTGGGTCTGCACTTTCGTGAACTGTCACATAAAGGCACACAGCAAAGCAGCCAGCTAAACTATAATCTGCTGGAGCAACGAGCTCAAAATCATGAAAAATGCCGAGAAATTAAGCTTTCCTGTGTATATAAATGCACATCCCAGTGTTATCGTGAACATAAGTCCAAGGTGAAGCCAAAAACTGGAAAACCTGGTGTGTAAAAGTCAATCTCTGTTTAGATCAGTTTCAAATGTCTTTAAATTTTAGGCAACTAATCATCTGCCTCTGTTTTTCTTTTGATCTCCCTGGGAAACAACACAGTAGGTGCTCACGATTGTTACTCTGTACCATGTCTGATGGCCCCACCTCCCTTCAACGCTACATAAAACAACTCCCTACATTCCTTGTCCTGGTTCTCGAAAGATCTCCTGAGACACCTGTCTGGTTATTCCCACTTAGGACAATTTCACAAACAATAAATAAATTCAAAAAAACAAATATTATTTTCTAGTTTTCAAATTTAAAGAAAGAATGCCGTTGAATGTCTCCACTGGAAGACCTTAACCATAGCTTTGAGTAAAGAAAGAGCTAAGGTCAAATGCAGGTGACCACAATGTGGAAAAAGCAATCTCTGGTCAGTGTTTTCCTGCACTTTGCCTCCTGCTTATTGTATCAAGTCCTAGGCTAGCAATCACCTTGCAAATCTAAAACCAGCAATTCTCCCCGAGTATACTCATAGGTCCAATGAGAGAAAGCCAACATCATCTCCTCCAAGGTGTTGCTGGGGGCAATTTCGTCGCCATTGTTGTTGTTGTACTTCCGGAACTCCCCCGTCATGTAATTCTCAATGGTGAACCACTGGTTGGCGGAATGGCAGTAGATTAAGAAAACTTCCAGGAACCTATGAGGAGGGAAAAGAGGCCATGATTCCTTGCAAGGCAGCAAAGGTGGGGCTTACATTACCAAACAGCAGCAGGGAAGAACATCTAACTCTGGTCTGATGCAGCCTCAATGCACATGCCTTTCTATGGAATGCAAAGATGTGGAGGGGGAGGGGGGGGAGTTGCGTGCCCATGCCGACCCACCTCCCTTCTCTTTGAGGAAACTTCCCTACTCCTTTATGAGTACCCAACTCAACTTTTCTTGCCATGCGCTACAACATTCCTTATAAATGAAACAATAAAACTTCAGTGTAAGTCCTCAGCACTCAATCTGTCTTGCTAAATGAATGCAAGTATATTCAGACACTCAAGTGAATGTAATATGAGTTTATTCTTGCCCTGGCCAGGTGGTTCAGTTACTTAGCACATCATTCTATACACCAAAAGGTCATGGGTTTGATCCCTGGTCAGGGCACATACGGAAGGCAACTGATGAGTCTCTCTCACCTCAGTGTTTCTCTCTCTCTTGCCCTTCCTATTTCTCTAAAATCAATAAGTGTATCCTCAAATGAGGATAAACAAAAAAAAGAGAGTTCTTTCTTTAAAAGTTCCTAATTTCTATAAGATATTGGGGAAGAAACTATGCTTAAAATAGAAATGTTTTTCTGCCATAATGTTTCTGGCCATTGGTGACCACACCCAGGGTCTGCCTTTCTCACAGACCAAGGCCCGTCTTGGTCCCTGCAGGAAGTTCCCTTTCCTGCTCACATTAGTTCAGTGATTTATGTGTCCCCGGGTTCCCAGTTCTCTTTTTACCTGTCTCCAGAACTGTGGAAAGAAGAACCCAAAATAAAGTCTTGGGGAACCACCCCATGGGCCTCGTATTTCTCATGACTAAGAGGGCTGAGAAGAATTGGTAGAAATTTCCACTTCAGATGAAGGGTCAGGGCGCCAACATTTCCTCACCTTGGTGCATAGGGTATGGTTTGTGGTTTCACTTGGTTGAAGGTATAGATTAGCTTTTGAGCAGCTCTTTGTTGTTGAATTTCCTATAAGGAGCATTGATAAAAAATATTGCTTTACTGTCACATGCCTACCAATTAATGATCGCAGAATGACTCAAGGCTTCCCAAATGTAGTCTTATTCTACTCCCACCACTCCCCACTCCAAAAGCAAAAGCTCTAGAAAACAAAAATAACAAAATACCACCACTTTCAAAAAACAGAATAGGCTTTCCTTTGGGTTGAAGAGAACAGCCTTTGGTCAAGGCGTTGCCAGATCTCCTTGTTTGACCAGTCCAACTGGGCTCTGGGTCTCTGACTCACTCTGAGGCAAAGATGAAGCACAGTACTCTCCTGGAAGATTTTGTGCCACGTCTGAACAACCTCTGGAAGAAAGGACTTCACGATGAAAACCTGCCCCGGCTGGAGAACGCCGTCCTCAGACCAGGTGCTGATGACTCTCATGGCTTTGCGGAGGCCGCCGTCCATCTCTTCTCGGGACAGCACCTGGATTATTGCCGCTCTCCCACGCTGGGACCAAGAAGACATGCTTTTATCGAGATTCAAAGGGGAACTCTCCTCTAGCCTGTAGACAGCTACTTCTTCTCCTGCTGCAAGAAGAAGCACCGGCGAGGGGCTCAGTGAGGTCCCAAGTCTGAGACGGGAAGGACATTCTAAACAGCAAGTCAAAACCAGTCCAGTTTCCCACTTGGTCAGAGAATTCACATCACACCTACACAGCAACTAATAGAAAATAACGACATGGATCCAGCCATGTTTTTATGTTATTTATACTGTCTAGTAAAGAGGGAGAAGGAGAGAAGGGACCAAGGATCAACAATTAAGTTTTTCTCATTGTAGGAGGCTAAAGCCGGACAAAAACAAAATCAAAGCAGTAAGGATATGGAAATAAAATCAAAGTAGTTAAAGATAAATACTTCTAAAGAGAGAGTTTAACCCATGTTTTTCATTTCATCCCACTTATGAGCATTAATGGACATTTTTTATTTCTAATTGCCCCTTCCATGACATTTTATACCAAAGAAATACAGTATACCCATTCAATGTGCTGTGTGTATGTATGCATGTGCGTGTGTGTATAATATATGTATATATATTATATATATTTTTATGCATAAAAAGAAAAGGATGTTTTTGCTCCCTTAGGGGTGATATCACCCCCATTGAGGATGTACGTTTAGTCCAGTTGAGTTGGGCAGAATCAAAGTCATATTTCAGAGACTTCCCCTCCTTTCTTTGTGCTTTAACATAAGTTATATAAATCTTTATCAGTAAAATGAAAGTGAAAGTAACACAAACCTTTTTGGGTTATAAAGATGAACTGTGTTAACCTGTCTGACGTGAACTAAAACCTCAGGGACAGCTCAATCCCACTTAAAATATTTTAGACACAAAATGCTCTTTACCTGCTATACAGTTTCCACTCTGAGGCTGTGGATCAGTGAACAGTTCTTATGCAGTCTAGATCCCACCTAATTACAGTGTTTAATCCTTCATAACAGAAGTAACATTCTATACATAATTTCTGCCTCGACTACGTTTCATTTTCTCCTTTCACCTCTGCTTCAAATGGCTGCACTAGCTTACCAAGAAAGGAATCTATTTGCTCACTCTTGCACTGAACTACTTACTAAAAAACATGTCTAGTAAATGCTTAGTAACACGTTTTCAAGTATTTGTTCTTGGTGCCAAGATAAATACCACTGGGTATCTCTCTGGAGTTCTAAATACCTACAGGATTTGCAACAGAGTTACCGAGTTGCAAAACCAGCGGCAGAGACAAGTGCAAGGAGAAGGCATCTGGGTCACCAATCAGAAGCTCCCTGATCTGTCCCATGTGATGAGTGTGAGGATAATCAAGATCTAGGACAGTGTAGGGGCCCTTGCTGTATTGTCAATTAGCCGGACAGAGAAACTCTGATAGCCCTGGCTAACGTGAGCTTGTTTTTCTTTACTACCCCAGCCTTTAAAAATAACATTTGCTCTCTGAGCTAAGAGCAATTAGTCTACACCAAATAAAACAAATAAAAAACAATATACAAAGCAGTTCTCTCCGGATGCCTGTCAGCTTTTGCTGTATTGACACTTATCGCTTTCTTCTGTGTTTGCACGTGGTTGGTTGGTTGGTCCTTTTCTTTCCTACTTACTCCCAGCCTTAAATCAGTGAACGCCAGGTGCAGCATTGTTGCTTCTCCCCCTCCCCCCGAATGCTGCCCATTATTGGTCCCATCCCCATAGGATTACATTTGGACCCTAGAAGCTAGCTGGGCAGCTAACAAGAGTTTCTGTTTTAGAAATCTAATCTCACTAAACTACATCCATCATGAAACAAAACTTTCAACCACAGTGATGCAAAGTGTTTTCCCCTTTGATTTACTGATACATTTTGCCTCTGCCCTGGGTACAGCCTCCTGAAGGTAGACATGGCACTCACCAAACAGCTGGATCGGTGTAAATGGTATGGTCTGAGAAAGCCTCATTAAATTGTTCCTTTCAATGGCTGCAAACAAAAAGAGTCACTGTTTTAAGTAGGCATCAGTGGGTTGGGTCCACAACAAGCCTCCCCGCTTTAATATACATACACATGTAATACTAAAATTTCAAAAGATACCTACTTTGCATTTCAAAGATACCTACTTTTTACCTTTGTCAAAAATAGTATCTATAATGCAGTACTTAAACTATGTCTTAAGCAGGATATCTCCATTCTAGGAACAGATTATATGAGATTATATGACTCGGTCTGAGGCAGGGCTGTCACTTCCACCCTCTGGAATAACAAATCACACACTCGTTCACACCTATAGGGAACTTTCTTTTAAATGGCATTTTCATCTGTGGTCTTCCTGCCCTGGTTTTTCTTTTCCAGACGAAAGCTAAGGCACAGTGGACTGTGGGGACACCTACTGTTGACTTTGCACAGTTCACCTCTTTTTCCCAGAGAGAGCTGAAGACCCGTTCTAATGAGAAGCAAGTGATCTGCATTTTCTTGTTAAAAGCGGTATCCTCAGAGATCAGAATCAATACGAGTCACGGTATTCCTCACCAGACACTTTCTTAAGTTGACAGCTGGAGTCAACATAATGAATTACAGCTGAGCTAAAAGACCCACTTGTGAGAACCTGGAATCTGGGGTCTGGGGTCCCCTAAAACACTATTTACTGCAGAGGACAATTCAGGATAAGGCAGTCTAGTACTGGACCCCAAATGCAAGTCCTTGATAGAATAATAATGGCAATTATCCTACCGTTTAACTCTTCCTCATCTACAAAGCTGTAGCGTGTGGAAAAGCTTGCCCGTGTATTATCTCATCCAATGCTGCAAGCAATGATCCAATGGCATGAGTCCCATTGGCTGTCAACACTGCTTTGCATTTCAGTGTCTCCCTCTTAATGGTCAACTAGCCCCCTGACAGACTGTTCCTTGGGAAAGGCAAGGATACTAATTCCCACTTTGAAGGAAAGACAACTGAAGCACAGTGGATCGATGTTGCTTAAGAGAGTCCAGGCCCTTGACACCTTGATTAGTGACACTCTTGCAAGGTGTCTTTGTTGAACTTACTCTGGGGGATCGGCATTCGTCCGATATTACATACACCGAAGGCCCTGGGAGGGTACAAAACCTTCCCTCAAATAACTGCTCGCAGGCCGGTCTCTTCCCTAATCCAAAATTTAGAGATCTCTGCCTTTGGGGTGCATTTGAGCTCATAAGGAATTTGCCAATCTCAAGGTCATCTCTCCCTTTCACTAGATGAGCTCACCAAAACATTTTTAAAATGTAAATTCTCTTAAATCTTGTTCTCCCAAGTCATTGGCAAGGTAAGAAATCCAAATGTTCTTCTCATTAGAGCTAACAACTTTTTAAGTTGGAAGCCATATTGATATGATAAATTCATCGCCATTTCTGCTTACAAATGCAGAATCACAGATGTTTAACTCAGTTGACATGTCTATGGGTACGTGCATCCTACCTGAATAATGATGGTGAGGCTCTGGAGGGCTTTTTAAGGATGCTGAGATTTCTGAAATTATAGAGAAGATTGGCATTTTAATTACTTGGCTAGAGATAAATACATGCTTCTGAATATATTGCCTTCACAGTTATTATTGAACAGGTTAATCAGAATGGCTTCTCGGTATTCGAAAAAGATTGCCTAATATTCTTTAACCACATTATTGTGCATGGTA
This sequence comes from Artibeus jamaicensis, assembly GCF_021234435.1. Classification (NCBI taxonomy): domain Eukaryota; kingdom Metazoa; phylum Chordata; class Mammalia; order Chiroptera; family Phyllostomidae; genus Artibeus; species Artibeus jamaicensis. The sequence continues at coordinate 33,649,929 of NW_026522030.1, read as the reverse complement.
TCCTGACAGCTTCCAATCGTCAATGCAATATCTCCAAACATATTTATACAGGGAATTGAAGAAAGACAGGTAATATTAGCCTCAAAGATCTATTTCCTCTGAACCAATTATGCCTCTGGGTTGCAGAAGGCGCTCTGCTGCCCATCACACTTCATGACATCCCAGAAGCACAATGCTCTGAGCTCCCTACCAAGACCCTGTACCCATATAAAGACGTTATTAATATCAAGTTATTAGCAGACCACTTCACTGACCCGAAGTGACAACAAAGTGATGGAAACACATTCAGAGGTATAACCAGAAACAAAGAGCCGGTGGAGAACGTGGCTCCCAGGGGTTTGTTCGGTTACAGAGGGCTGTGCGCTGGGATCGCCTCCCGTGAGTGTAACTGGCTCTCTGTCATGGGCTCAAGTCCTCAGTTACAAGGCTCCAGAGAAACCCTCTGCAACAGTTTTGCCACTTCATAAAATCAAAATGAAAGTGGAGAACTTCAGTCTCGTGGTGATAACTGCTGTGTACCTAGCAGAGTACGCAGTGTAATGAGCTGATTTCATAGAGCTCTCTGGCTTCTTGCTGTTGGATAAGAAAAGGAACGAAAACCCCTTCCTTTGGGGGTGCTGGGTAAAAAGTAGGATCAGCAGAAAAGACTCTTCCCTGTAGAGTTCGTTTAATAACAATAATAAAAGTGCCCCCCTCCCCCTCTAGGTAATGAGTGGCATGACCGATGTGAATACGATGAGTCTCCCACCCTAGAGAAAGGCAAATATGAATTAGTGGGGGACGAAGGCATGTAAACTGCAACCACAACACAGGTTTCTAGGTTATATAATAGAGGTGGTCACAGAAGCCTGTGGGACCTTCATAGAAAAATGGTGTGAAATACCTGAAAGAGTATGGGCACCTAACTTGGACAGAGCTAAGTCTCAATCCTGACTTTACCACTTAAGGAGCTAGGAGATCTCATTTGCACCGATTCAGTACATACTTATTGAATACCTACTATGTACCAGATACTGGTCTCTGCTCAAGAGAAATAACAGTAATGAATACAGATAAAGTCTCTGGTTACATTCTAGTAAAGGGAAAATAAAAATAAACAAAAAGGAAACATATAAAGTATACGGTATATTACATATATATCAAGTTAAGAGGGTTAGGAAGGGTGGGGATAGGAAGGTTGCTATTTACATAGGGCAGTTAGGCAAGCCTTCTTTGAAAAGGTAAAATTTGAGTATAAACCTAAAGGAAGAGAGGGGGTGACTCACAGGGATAAATGGAGAGCATTCTCAGCAGAGGTAACAGCAAGTGCAAATGCCCCGAGCAGGACCGTACTGCTGAGTTAAGAAGCGGAGTGTGGCCGGAGTGCACTGTGCCGAGAGGAAAGGAGGCTGGAGATCTGGAGGAGGGGGTGCGGATCCATAGGCCCTGTACACTCTTTGGACTTCACTTTCACAGAGTGAGATGAAACGCCATTTGAACAAAAGAGTGACTTGACTTGACTTGCAATTTAGAAGCACTATTCCGACTGTCTCTGGAAATGGATGGAAGGCAACAGTTTGGAGGCCGTCCTGAATCCAGGCAAGGGATGAAGAGTGGTGTGTGGGGGCAGCAAAGAGATCGAATTCTTAACATATTTTAAAGGACTTCCTCATGGGCTAGACATGAACACTTGAGAAAACAGAAGATAAGCATGACTACGAGGCCTCAGCGACTGAATGAGTGGAGTTACCAGTCCTCAGACAGATGAAGGAGAAGCAAGGTGCAGTTTTGTCTGAGGTGCCTTCTAGACACCACACAGAGGTGTTTATAGTGGGTATCACATTCCGCATGGCAGAGACAGTGGATGAAAGGGTCCATGAACATGAGCCTGGAAATGTGGACTAGGGCCAGTCTTTCAGGATCAGTGACAAAGGCTAAGCAATTTACAGCCTGTAGGTTAAGGGAAGCCATAGAATGTTTCCATGTAAGTGGAGATTTATCCTTCAGAAGGATAATTCAGGAATGTGAGAAAATTTAAAGGGAGAGAAAATAACTGCAATGCTAACACATCAAGGGCAAAGAAAGTAGGCACTTTTTATTTAGGAGGCTTTCAGGTAGGAGCAGTGGGGTACGTGGCAAAAGAGACAGGGTAAGGGTCAGGGTACAGGAAACAGAGTCGGCAGGCCAAGTGGCTGTCTAGAGAGCCGGAATGGGAGGCACTGGGAATGACTCTGGTGTCCAGAGTGGGTGAAGGAAGAGGAGGCCATTAGAGACCAAGGGTCAGCCAACAAAGAAACAGAACAACCAGGGAAGAAGAGTCTCATGGAAACTTACAAAATGGACAAAGAAGTCAACATCAAAAGCCACCAGTTTGATGAAGACTAAAAATAGGTCATGTGACTTCGGAGTTTCGGTAGGATGGTAGGGGCAGACACTGTGGCCTGACGAGCCAACGTTAATACTGTTTCAGTTGATTTAGAGGTGAGGTACAAGAATGGCAATTTAAAAGCTAGGTAAAAATGAGAAAAAAGATTATCTTCTTCTTTTGTATTAAAAATGTCTTAAATTTGTTTGTAAGTAGAGGAGGAGGAATTGGCTGCAAAGAGGATACTGAAAACCCAATAAGCAGAGTGAAACAAGACCACAGAGGAGAGAGGTACCCGATCTGCACCAAAGCGTGAAGAGAGTGGCAACGCGCTCCTGGGGTTTGGTGAAGTTTGAGATTCACTACTGAGAGCGGCTTTACCGGGGAGTTGTCTCACATGACTGAGCCCTACGGAGCCGTGTGGGTCAGAGTCCTACAGAAAACGCACAGGAAGAGGCAGCCACGTGTGATCTTACAAGTGGTTCTTAATGAGCAATTATGTAAAAACGTTATAGTAGGAGAAGTCGGATGGTCTAAATGAACTCAGTGGTTATACTCTCACTCACAGCAAAAACTGGAAAACCACCATCAAAAACAGGTATAATTCGAAAGATTTTAAACCAAACATCAGCCCTGATTTAGCTGCAAAAAGACATTACACTTTGTACTTTTCTACCGAACTTTCTACTTTGTATGATAGACAAAAGTCATGGAGAATTTCAAGAACTACAAAAATCCCAACAGAACAGTAAACCTTATTAATAAGACAAAAAATAAAATGCTTAAGTATAAAGACTTACTGCTGACTCCACTTGAACTTCTCAACCTGTTGAAAAATTAAGGTCATTTAGATCATGGTTTACATGTTTCAGTGATCAGAGAAGAAAAAGTATGTGACGATACAGGAACAGTGACAATGCAGAGTCTCTACATAGATGTATGTATGTGTGTATACATTTCATTGAGATAAAAGGATCAGTTACCTTTGACCCCTACCTTTATCAATAGAGAAATGGTTTATAATTATTTTATTAGAAAAATGAGCAACTGATATGCATGTAATTCATTTACTAGGTATGCCCTGAGCTAACTGAAAAGCAGTTGTGGTTTTCGGTTTTAATTAGCTATGTGATCACACAACATATATAAGATTTAACTGTGCTTGTATTGTTCTGGATCAATTGAACCAAAGGGTTCCTGAACTGTGCAAAGCAGATGCCTACAAATGACTCTGTGAATGTCTCCAGACAAGCTTACAAATCAGTTTCATTAGCACGCATGGCCCCTAAATGTTCACGGGCTGAAATTAGCTCTCTTTAAATTGTTACTTGCCCTGCTCAAGTGCACAAGTGGCCACTGGCAAGTCTGAGTAAATGCATTCAAAGAATATCTCCAGTATTTAAGGTCCTTGGGGGAGAAAGTACAATTACAATTATTGTTTAATTTCATGCTGCAATAACCCACTGCTCCACATGAGCACAAACTACAGAAACTTGGGGAGAAGAAAGTCATGTGCGCTTTAAGTCCAGAGGCAGCTTGCACAGAGAGACCTTCACAGGAGCTCCAGACAAAAGGTCTTCTCTAATGGAGGAGACTGCAAACTGAGAGTCCCCTTCCACCTGCTCCTATCGCTGGCCCTTTGTACAGTAGATGGTTTTCAATTCTGCTCCTATGGATAGTGAATCTGATGACATAACTGGAAAAGTCCAGAAAACACTACAAACAAAATAAAATGATCTTCATTCGTTTTGTTTTAAAATGTTATTTCTCTAAATAAATAAAATTACAGGCTACTCAAGTCTACAACCATGTGAGTTCTCTGTCTCCTCTCTCTCCCCTCCTCCCATCTTTGTCTCTCTGTCTCCATACTTCTCAAAGAGTTACTGCATTGACAAACACTTAGGATATTACTGAGAAACAACAACAAAAAAGATCAACCTCATAAACCAAAAGGAAAAAGTTAAACAATAATTATTCTTAAAACTAAAGAAAAAAATCAAGTGTTTAGCTCAGTCTTTTTCTTTAAACAAGACAGCTTTATTTCTACTCTTTAATGTATACTTCACAATCTTATCAAAAAGGATGAGATTCATTATTCTATGTGTGCTTTGACATAAAAAGACAAATGGTTTATTTGCCATTGTAGTACTTGCTTCACTATATTCTTAAAAGGCTCTGAGGTGAGATCTTATAGCCAGTAACAGGAAAACTTTGTTTGGAGAATAAATGATTTTCATTCTTTGCTAACAAAAAAAAATTATCACGGGACAAACACTTTTTTCTCCTTTTCTGATCAAATTAAACCTATGTTCCCAGTCAAGTTAAACAAAGACAAGCCAAAGATGCTGGAGACAGACATTTAGGAATACTCACAGGGTACTCCTGTTAGGGTAGGTGCTCCAGGAATTCCACCAAGAGCTTCTATGTGGATCCTGAGCAGAAAAAAAAGGTCATGACATGTTCCCCCAACACTCCCCCACCCCAAGCTCCCAGTAACATGCTTGCAAAATGCACTCCTTGGAAAGGACAGCCCTTTTTCTCCCCTTCCTATAGCTCACTATCACTCTTGTACTACACATACGAAACCTCGGCTAGAAAGATGCATAATGTTAGCACAAAATCTGGGTAACTCAATCTGTTGTTGACAGACTTTAGCAGAATGAAATACTTCTACGGTGTCAGCAAAGAGCAAATGTAATAGATGAGGGTGTTTACAGAAATGAGAGTGAACGTATAAAGTCAGTTAATGAGAGATGAAGGTCAGCGCTGACAGGAAACATCAGTCATTACATCCTACATCCAGTCCTCAGTAGGTTACTGTTTCAGCTCAGTATTTAGAATAACTTTACCCTAAATTATCTCATTCTATTTCCTGTTCAGATTCAACTATTATTTCTTAAAACTTAGTACACTCTGGGCACTACTCTAGGCATTTTTGCTGGTGTTATTTTTGTTACCCACTGGCCATAATCTCACAAGATGCATTAGCCCCATTGTAGTGAGAGAGCTACTGAAGCCCACAGGTTAACTGACATACACAGCTTTGCAACCTACGAAGTGGCAGGGCCCGGATCTGACAGGGCAGACAGGTCCTCACCTCCAATCACCTCCAGGTAATCTGACATTTTACTATCGAAACCTTTCACAGGTTACATTCCTATGGGAACATCCAAGGTCATTAGGATACATTCATTCAGGTAATGTGCATATAGTTCCCATGTGCATGCAGATAATGCTCAAACAAAACCAAAATTAGATTTCTTGAGTTAGACTAGCTAGATCACACTTCAACCTGGGGAAGTAAAGCTGGCGTATTTTTGTAGATGGTAAGAAAGAGAGGCTGTGAAACAGGAGAGCCCCCATGCTGGAGAAACACTGAGGGTCCTTTGCCCTGCAATGCCTGCCTCCCCTCCCACACATCTGCAGAGAGGTCTGCTCAGCCTGTCTGACGAACCACGCTAAGTGAGGAACTTGGCACTTTCACAGATAAACCATTCCATCCCTGGAAAGCTCCACTTGCTAAAAATCCCTCCTCAGACGGGGCTGAAATCTGTCTCCCAGTTGCTTCTACATGTTGATTCTAGCTGTACCGCTTAAAGGCATATTGAAAATACCTTATTTTACTTCCAAGTGGCAGCTTTCATATATTTGAAAACAGTTTGAAAAATTCCCGAGTTCTTTCTCTTTCATGCTAAAAATGTGCAGGATAAATTATTGGGTAACTAGACAAACTGCATAAAGAAGAACCAGGGAAGCATCCAGTGTGGAGATAGGAGAAAAAACACTGAGCAAATATTAAAGCAAAGATTTAAATGGAACATGTAGAAGCCAATTAAGAGAAACAAAGCTAAAACGGACAGTCACAGAGTTACGTAGTGTGCATGAATGCTTATTTTACCAAGTATCAAATAAAACGTTTTTACCTCGTGAGGCTGCTTCAGATAATCGCCAACTTGTACAGCATGCCGTTCAATTTCTTTAGTTTTCATTTTCTGATACATACTAGGTTCCAGACCTTAAGAAGAAAAAAATTAGGGAATGCGTGAAAATGCGGTGCATTCAAACCCAGTTTCCAAATAGAAAGATCCGAATGCAGTGTATCCATCTAAATTTGAAAATAGGGTTTTTTTTCCCTTTTGAGAAAGTTTCACCTGGATTCCTTTTCCCTTATTTTCCTCAAGTCATTGAAAGTTATACATCCTATTTCTACTCTTCGACAGTTACCTTGACACTTGTGACATTTATATTTCTCTATCAAAGTCAAGAACTAAATTATCCACACCTGTCTTCCTATAAACACCACCTTCTGTATGTCTCTTACATTCGCCTTCCCCTGCACCCTTCTGCCTGTGCTTTATATAAAATATGTGAAATCTTAGTTCCAAGTTGTTGGGAATCCTCCCTTAACAACTCTGTCAAGCATCTTAGGGTGCTATGTAAAAATAAATAAATAATAATAAAAAATTTAAAGACAAAAGAACATAAACAAAAGACAGAAAGAAATGCCAGCAAATAGATTTAAGTTTTAGACTTTTCTTTAAAAGGATGATGAGGATCATTATTGTTATTTTTTTTTTAGACTTGGTACCTACAGGGTCACTGGCATCTGGTGGTTAAATTATTTTTGAGAATAAAACCTATTAAGAGTCCCTGACTGAACACAAGAGATAGCAGCTGTTTCCCTAGTGATTTTGTGCTGGGGAAAAAGTATACAAGAAGTATGAAAAACCTATTAGAAAATCACAAAATTTCATGTTATTTGCTATAATATTCTAAAGTCCTGATAACATGGTTGCAGTAATAGAAGAGTATTATAATTTAAATTAAATACCTATAAAAAAGCTAAAAATATACTTTTCCTCTTCATTGTTAACTTCCTCAGAACTTTGATTTAAAGAGGGCTACCCGATGGCATCTCTCCACCCTCAAACTTTTATTTACTTTCAAATTATCTTTCAATTAACTCAACTTAGGATTAAAAAAGAATAGGATACCCAACTCACAATGTGCTTCAAGGAAGACACTGGGCCACCTCACTCCCTGCGATTAGCCGGGCACCTGGCCCCATTTCCCTAGGTCCCCTCTCTCCTCCGACCGTGGGACTCAATGAGGCTCTTTCTCAGGCCCCCCTGCCGCCCCATCCTTCTCTGTGTGAAATTCACAGGAAGGAACTTAGATGATCTGAAGGGGAAGAGAGTGGGTGAGACGGGCGAAGGTGGTCGAGCGACAACCACGTCCAGGTAGTGACACTGTCCTGTACATTGGGAAGTTGCCAGGAGAGTGAATCTTAAAAGTTCTCTTCACAGGAAAAAAAAAAAAGTTGTTTCTGCGGGGTGATGAATGTTAACTAAACTTGTGGTAATTATTTTACAATATATTATATCAAATCATTATGTTGTACACCAAAAAGGAATACAATGTTATATGTCAATTATATCTCAATTTAAAAAGAACTTAATTTAAGGGAGAATGATATATAATTACCTAAATATCAGAGAATTTATTAAAATATATATAATATATGCATAGTATAAGTATACATTAATGAAATGAATACATTGATAATTGGTCCTAGAATCATATCTTTAGGTATGGGATTTGATTTATTCAAAATTATGGGCTCTGGTAAACTGTGTGATTTAAGACAAGATAATTAAGCTCTCAAGCCATATCTGTAAATTGAGGTTGTTCTGACTAATTTAATTTTGAATGTCTCTTTCCACTTAATGGCCCACTTGACTGTCAGTGGTTTAACAAACAATTGAGTACTTTTTAAAATATAAATCAGGGTTTCTCAATCTTGACAGTGACATTCTTGGCAGAATGGCCCCTCGTGGGGAGTGGGGCTGCCCAAGTACAACAGGATGCCCAGCAGCACCCCTGGCCACTGCCCCTTGGGTGGAGACCGTAAGAGCAAGCCTACAGAAGCTTTAAAGAAGCGTAACAGCATGGTTTTCATACACTGGCCATTGGTACCTTAAGTTTGTTGTTTCAAATAATTTTAAATCCTCCTCAGTGCTTAATCACATAGCCTCTTCTATTTAAAGATCAGTAAATTCTCTTGTTATGTAAATGCAAGAGGTTCAAAGTTGTGATTACTGCTCTCAATTCTTTTCATAGACTGCCCTCGTTTTACCAGTCCAGGCTTATTTTACTTTCTGTGCCTAGAGCATAGTTTTCATTCCTACCTAGTTGGCCCATCTTCTACACTCAACACACACCATTATTATTAAGCTTAAGAGATACTTGGCCATGGAATAAACATTATTTGTGAGCAGTAGTATATAACCAGCTACAACTCAATCCACTGAGCTCTTTGTAAGTGTCCATATTAATGTAACATGAACCTAAGACTATAAAATTAGATACCCGTCTGGTCCATAAATCAGACTTAATGAACACTGAGACAGGTTCAACAGCTCTGAATGAAAAAGGTTATCTAAGTCTTCATTTTTCTTTTCTAGATTGTGACAACTATTTCATTAAACACATGAAAATTTTGTCCCTTTCAAAAAAACTTTAGAAAGGAAAAAAGCTATTTTGCTAATGGGTGTTGCCACCCTCTCATTCCCTCCTCTCCCCCTGAAACAACTTCAGGGACCCTGTGCTCTAAAGACCAGAGCTTGGGGAGACTCTACCAGAGGCCTTGGGATCCAAGAGCGCACTGTCACATACTTAACTGACTGCATTTAGACACTGTCAGCCAGTTCTTCTCGCTCCTCCCTTCTTTGGAGATGGTATTTTCTCCGGGCTCTGAATTCGACTTGTCACTTTGGAAGCAGGCATCGATCGTTATGACCTGGAGACAAAGACACTCAGTGGAAAACAGTGACAGTAATCTGAAAACACTGTCACATTAACAGAAGGACCGTGGTGAAGAGCACTGGTGGTTAACACTGGCTGCACATTAGAATAAACAGGGAGCCCTGAACTCCCAGGACTCACGCTGACAGCTCACAAGCATGTGTGTGACTTTCCTAATCACCGTCATGATCGAGAACCGGGGTGGGATGTAGGGTTTCTCAAATACAGGTGTGCGTCAGAACCACCCAGGGGGGCGTTACAACACAGATCCCTGGTCCGCTCCCCCACAGTCCATGATGCCACGGGCCTGGGGGGAGGGAAAACGTGAATCTCTAGTAAGTTTCCATGCTGATAAGAGACCACAACTTGAAAGTGAGTAATACAGAGGGAAAAAAAGCACAAGGCTTGGACCCAAAAGAACTTGTGTTGCAATTCTCACTCTGACACTTAGCAGCTACATGAACTTGGACAAATTACTTAATGTCTATGAGTCCCATTCCCTTTATCATTAAAATAATAGACAGCCAACAATAATGGTGCCTTATGTGACTTCCCAGGGACAGAGAAGAAATGGGGTAATTGAGAAACCACAGAGCAATAAGTAAATGCAAGTTATTAGTACTTGAACTGAGTTGCGTTTCCTAGTTGAAATCTGGCCATTTTTTCACTCTTTCAAAAAAGAATAAATCTACTTTCATTTATATTTTATAGGATTCCAGCAACTCATGGCATTTTCTCTGAAAGAGCCTTCTCTAGCAAGCTAAATCTCTTCCCCAAAAGGTGATTTCACATCATTTTTTAAATATTCATCTCTTTGCTTCAACCACTCATTCTAAACAGAGCTTATGGGTTTGGTCTCGGTTGGGGCACATGCATATGGGAGGCAACCAGTCAATGTTTCTCTCTCACATCGATATTTTCTTTCCCTCCCTGTCTTTTTCCCTCCCTTCCTTTCTTAATAATAAATAAATATGCATCAAGATCACAGGGGTGGAAAGTACAGCATAAGGAACAGTGTCAATAATATTGTACTAACTATGTGTGGTGCTGGGTGGGTACTGAACATATTGGGAGGAACACTTTGTAAAGTATATGATTGTCTAACCACTATACTACACCTGAAACTAATAAAAAACAATACTGAATGTAAACTGTAATTGAAAAATAAAATTAAAACATAAAAGTAATAATACTAAAAAATGCATTGAGATTATTATACGAAAACTACATTTAAAATATGAGCCCTGGCTGGTGTGGCTCATGAGTGCAGGCCTGCAAACCAGAGGGTCTCTGCTTTGATTCTCAGTCAGGGCACATGCCTGGGATGTGGGCCAGGTCCCCAGTAGGGAGTGTGTAAGAGGCAAACATGCATTGATGTTTCTCTCCCTCTCTTTCTCCCTCCCTTACCCTCTCTCTAAAAATAAACAAATAATCTTTAAAAAAAAGATATGTAGAATAGAAAAATGAAGCAGGGCATTAACATTATGAAAGGTGAAGTCCTAGAATAGCTGACTCAGATCTAAGGCTGCCTAACAATAAATTAAAAGATTCATTAAATGAAAATAAAAACACAATACATCAGAATTTACAAGATATAGCTAAAACAATGATTACATGGAATTTCATAGCACTAAATGCCTGTACTGGAAAAGAAGAAAGTCTCAAATCAATAACCAAAGTTTCTACCTGAACAAACTACAATAAAAAAAGAGAGAAAAATTAAACCCAAAGTAAACAAAACAGAAGAAACAATAAGGATAAGAGCAGAAATCAACAGAGAAAAATCAATGAAACCAAGAGTTGATTCTTTGAAAAGATCAATAAAACAGAAAAACTGTAGCCAAAATGATCATGAGACCAAAAAAAAACCCACAAACATAAAAATATGAGGAATGAGTGAAGTGATGTCACCGCAGATCCTACAGACAGTAAAAGGATAAGATAAACACTATAAACACTTTACGCCAATAAATTCAATACCTCAGGTAGAGTGGACAGATTCCTTGGAAGATACAAACAAAGCCCACTCAGAAAGAATCAGATAACCTGAACCGCCTTATGCAAATTGAATTTGTAGGTTAAAACTTTCCTGCAAAGATGACTTCAATGATTAATTGTACTACATAATTAAGATTGAAATCATATCAATTCTATACAAACTCACTCAGAAAACTGAAGAAAGGCGAACACTTTTCAACTCAGTTAGTAAACCTAGAACCCTCCTGATACCAAAACTGGACAAACACATTACAAGAAAAGAGATCTAAAGACAAATATTTCTCCGGAATACAGATGCAAAAAGTCTTATCAAGATTTCAGCAAAATGAATAGTAAAATGCATGTAAGAAAGATAATACCTCATGACCAGGTGGGGTTCATACCAGAAAGACTAATATTCTAAACATTAATTCTAACATTATGAAACTGATTAATATAATTCATTATATTAACATAATAAAATGGAAAATCATCTGATCATAGAGGTAGATGCAGGAAAAGCATTTGACAAATGCCAACTTCCATTAATGATAAAAATGCTTAAAAATAAGAAATAGAAAGGAAGTTCTTCAACCTGAGGCAGGACATCTACATAAAAACCCACAGCTAAAATGGAAGTAAATCATTACTTCCTGGTAAAAGACTAGTAAAGGTTTTTCTCCTAAGAGCAGAAACAAGGAAAGAATATCTGCTCTCACCACTGCTACTCAGTATTATATTAGAGGCTCTGGTCAGTGTAACCAGGCAAGAAAAAAAAAATAAAACACATCCGGATTGGAAAGGAAAAAGTAAAACTATCTTCATTTACAGAAAATAATACTGATTTCAATACATGTTTTCAACACTTATTATAAAATAATGTTATGATATTTGAGCTAGTGTGACATTGGAATAAATAGACAAAAAAAAATAGAATAGAATGGAGCCCAGAAATAGATTCACATATGTTGTGGATCTACACGGTCAATGAATTTTTGTTCAATTAATTTCCAAAAATGTGCAATAATTCCCTATTATAACTGTGGACTCAGAGAAAGAAGATGCCTACTATAAATCATTTCTGGTGGCTAACTGGGCTCAAATTTTAAAAACAGCCTCTCCACCATTTCTACACAGGGGCCTCTTGTGCAAACCATACTTGAAGAAGAAGCCTGCATTAAGCAACCTGCCTCCTGCACTGAACTGCCTTCTTGTGCTGTGTTTCTAGCATCTGCACCACCCTTTATTAGAGTTCCTCGGATTGTATTTCAACCAATAGGACTGAAGCTTTCCCCATCCAATTAGATCTGCACAGTGATAGCCCCCATCAGCATCTTCACCAACTAATCAGACCAGCTCTATTCTGACCAGTCAAAATCGCGCTTTTTAGACCATTCAAATCATGAGACTTTAGAGTCCTCATTTGTGTGAGGACAGACCAATCAGGGGCCAGGGGCAGAGGCTTCTAAGTCAGCTCCCCTCTGGCTCAGAGAACACACTTTCCCATTTCACTGAAGACTGAAGCCTGCACTTCCTCTGCTGAAGCGGAAATACCCAAGCGGTCTTTCCAGAGCAAAGCAGAGCAGACAAGCAAAGGAGCAGAGCGGACCAAACCAGACTGGAGCAGGTGAGCAGAGCGGAGCTGTCTAGCCAGAAAGGGGCCCCACACCAGGGCCTCCTCACGGTCATGCTGTCTCATAGCCATGCTGCTTCATAATTGAGCTGTTTGCACTGAATAATGTTTTCTTCTTCATTGCACCCCAAATTGGGAATTCCTGTTAGAAAATTCCTAGGTTGACATAACTCAATAGGAAAAAAATTGATCGACTTTTTACAAAAAAAAAAAAATTGAAAAATTTGTCTTTAAATCTGTATTTAAAGAAAGAACCACAAACATTACCTATCACCATGTACAAAAATTAACTCAAAATGGGTGCTAGATCTAAATCTAAGAGCAAAAACTATAAAACTCCAAGAAGAAAATAAAAGATAAACTTAAGGATCTTGCATTTGAAAAAATGTCTTTAATGCCATATAAAAAGCATATCGATAAAAGAAAAACTGAAATCAGACTTCATCAAAATGATAATGTATATGCTTCAAAGGACATTTAGGAAAGTAAAAAGCAAGCCACCAACTGAGAGAAAATATTCTCAAAACATATATCCAACAATGGGCTTAAATGTAAAATATAGTTTAAAAAAATCTTCAACTTAATAACAGCCCAATTTTTTTGATGGACAAAAGATTTGAACAGGCGTATCACCAAAAAACTCCATGGGTGGCCAATCCGCACCTGAAAAGATCCCGCGCAGCACCAGTTACTGTGAATGCAAACCAAGCCTCTAGTAGACACCACCGCAACCCAGGGACCAGGCTAACACTGAGTGGCCCGAGTTCACTGAGGGCTGGCTAGGATGCGGGTCCTTGGGCTGCTGTGAGCTACTGGTCAGACTGGTGGGGATGGGAAAGGATACGATCGCTTCAGAAAGTGGTTCAGAAGTTTCTTCCAAAATGAAACAACTGCTTACAACACGCCTCTGACATTCCACTCCCAAAATTTACCAGAGGGAAACTGAAACTTCTATCCCCATGTGCACAACATTCACAACAGCTTTGCCTGGAACAGCCAAAAACTGAAAAGAAGATACATGTCCTTCACCATGTGAGCTGAGAAATGAATTGTGGCACATCCAGCCCAATGACTCTTAAATCTCTATCTTCACAACGTTAATTTGTGGATGTGACACCTTCGAATAAAGACAAAACAAGCTAAGATTGGCTACTCCCTCAATTGCCAAAAACATAAAAGATACCTACTGGCACCTGCAGTCCTTGGGTTTTCTTCTTGCTCTTTGATGGTCTCCGGTCCTTAGTGAGCATTTTTGCTTTGGTCCATGCTGACTGCCCTACCTCTGAAGATCTTGAAAAGCCTGTCAGGGAAATGGGTTACATGAGAAAGTTGAAGGTGGCAGGGGGAACTAATTTGTTTTATTGAAAGGATGAGAGAATGGGGAGGATGAGAATACAGTTAAAAGTCACAGACTTTTAAAAAATAGTAGCAATTCAAAGAATTTAATACCGTTTTTTAAAAGTGTTTACTGCTGGTGTGCAGGGTGGAGGGGAATGAAGGGGGGAATAGAACAACTGTAATGGCATAATCAATAAAATATATATATTTTTTTAAAAAGTGTTTACTTCTTACTTTTAATCTTACAGATCTTCAATTTCTCCTCCTTGCGGAATTTCAAACTCTGACTCCTAATGAAGGCCCTGTCTCTGTGGAGAGGACTGATCCAAAAGGGTGTGCTTGGCTGGAGCCCTGGTCCCGCCTCCGGGCCATCACTACTCCGGGCCAGAGCTGCTGAGTTATCAGAGAGGGATCTGCCCCAGAGCTGCCTCTGGCACTGTCCACTCTCCTTGGACTTACTGTTGCAAGTGGAGGCCAAACAGGTGTGCCATTTTTTCTTGATGCTAAATACACCAGTTTCATCACCTTCTGAAAATGCCCAGTTCACATATCCACCTCCAGTGTGCATGCTCTCAGCTTGGCAAGGTAGGGAGGACGCTTTTAGGGGTACAGGTGTGCAAAGCAAAGTGTTTAGAACTTGCTCTCCCCTCTCTTGTCTGGCTGGTATTTGAACAGTAGGCTCGTGCTGCTCCTTGTGTTCAGCCACTGAGCCCTGGGCTGAGATGCCTGGGGTCTGCCAAGTCACTTGAGCAGGGACTCCATTCTGGGTGACCAGTTCAGTTGCCCGCACACCTGTACCTGCTTCCACAGATAGTCTAGACAGAGGCAAGTCAATTTCTGCAGAAAAAGGAACTTGCTTTAGATAAGAAGGGACCAGAAGAAACTGGCCATACTTTGGGTGTGTTTGCCTGCCAAGGCAAGTAGCAACTATCCTATTTCCTGTTCCTTGCTCTTCCTGGTCATTGCTTACATTTGAAGTCTGTCTCTGACTGTCTGTCATCTCAAGAAGGGGCCCCCTCTGCACTCTCGGGGGATGCCGGCTTCTGGCCAGGCTCTGCAGCAAAGTAGAAGGCACGCTATAATACTGGAATTTCTTCTGCCCGGACTCTTCCAGGCTGCCTAGAACCTCTGCACAGATGACATTGCTCCAGCTGTGGGAAAGTTTTCTGCCCGTAGAAAGCTTGCTGTTGGCCCGCAGAGCCTCATCCTCTTGTATGGTGTCAACAGCAGAAAGGACATTTAGGGCATCCACTGTTAGGGCAGAGAGGTCTTGCAGGTGTCCCACCTGGCTGTCCAAAGACAGTAAGGAGTCCTTTATAAAAGACACTTTTTCATTCGTTTCTTTCAGTTGGAAGTACATCTCCGTAACCCTAATAGTGAAGGGAGGAAGAACACCAATAAACACATTAAGCCAGTGGGAATTTGCCTTAGTCTTTTCCTGTCCTTTTTCCATCCTTACATGGCTTCTCAACCAACGTTGGTTCCCCAGGTTAGGTGTGTCTTCTGCCACCTTTTGTCTCCAATATATACCTTTATTCCAGGTGATCTCACCCATTGCTGTAACTTCCATGATCACCCCAATGCAGAAAAACTACAAATCTACATTAGCCATTATTTCTAATATTTCAGAGCCATAGTTCCAGCTTTCTATTAGTTACCCCTCCAATCATGTCACCAATCAGCCCATTTGTATTAACCTATATATTCATTAATTTATGTAACAAACACTTGGACATCTCCTATTGGCAACTGTGATAAGGAAATGAGATCCTAAGGAAAAAACCAGAATGATAGGAACAGCATCAATAAACAAATATGCAATTTTAAAAAAGATTTTATAGATCTTTAAAAAAATTCCAAATCTACAGTTCAAATAGGCTTTCCAA
This sequence comes from Artibeus jamaicensis, assembly GCF_021234435.1. NCBI lineage: Eukaryota > Metazoa > Chordata > Mammalia > Chiroptera > Phyllostomidae > Artibeus > Artibeus jamaicensis. Next base: position 33,633,947 of record NW_026522030.1, on the reverse strand, counting down.
GTTTCAAACAAAATATACTTTAAGAGATCTATGTTCAGAAAAAAACCTTAGGCAAATTTTTGAAAATTATTTTGAGTAATTTAATCCAACACTATGGTGCCCAGTCACTGATTTATGTCAAAAAAAAAAAAAAAAAAAAACCACTTCACTATACAAGTATAGAACTAAATTGCAAGTAGGGTCACATTAAATGTAACAATTGATTTATTTAGAGAAAGATAAAGAAAGAGAATATTGGTTAATATTTATCTGTATATACCTCTGTAAATATCTCAGTATGGGGTGGGTTTTATTTTGTGTTTGCCAAAAGAGACGCACTCAAGTCCTTACCCCCAGTGCTCCAAGAATGTGACCGTATTTGGAAAAATGGGGTCTTTACAGAGGTAATCAAGTTAAAATGAGGTCATGAGAGTGGTCCCTAAGTCAATATGACCAGTGTCCTTATAAAAAGGGGAAATTTGGATGCAGAAGAAAGATGATCTGAAGATACCCAGGGAGAAGACTGCCCCACACCTGGAACGGTGCATCCACAAAACCGAGACAGCAGGGTTTATCACAAACACGTAGGCGCTGGAGGAGGTAAGCTCCCCTAAAGCCATCGGAGAAAGCATGGCCCTGCCAACACCTTGATTTTGGACTTCTAACCTCCAGAACTATGAAACAATAAATTTCTGTTCTTATAAAACCCCCAGTTTTTGGTGCTCTGTACAGCAACCTTAGGAAACGAATACAGTTGTCTAAGCCTCATAATGAATAGAATAAATTACAGAATATATCAGCTTTGGTTACATAAAAACAAACTCATACACGTAAAAATATAATACAAATTTTTAGAACAAAAAATTTAGCTGAAACTTATTCTAACAAGTAGGATGAAGTAATTGTACCCCTTAATAAATCAAAAGCTTTTACAAATTATTGTGAAAAAATGACAAAGACTGCAAAAGACGTGAACAGACAACTCACAAAATATAAAATGCGAAAGATAAAACATTCAACCGCACAGGGTAAGCAGATAAAGATGAAACATCGGAGCATTCAATTAGGCAACACACATAAAGAACTTCACTACTTCGAAGTACACATATACTCTTTACATTATGAGGTAAAATATTATGAAGCCATTAAAATCATATTTATATTGTTGATAATAATTTCCTTTGGCTATTTCTGATGGTAAGGGTGGGGATGCAGATATCTGTTATATTCTGAATTATATATTTTTAAATATAGTATAAAAAACTTCATAAGTAGAAAAACAAAAGTTAAAAGTACTTTTACAAAAAGTGTTTAATTATTTGAAGAAGTATTTGATGTATAAGGTGGAAGGTGGGACAAAATACAAACCTGTATAATTTTAACTAAAAATATCTAAAAGACTAAATGGAAAAGAAAGACCAAAATTTTGGTCCACAGTGGACTCTGGAGTCTTTTATTTGGAGTAGGGACTAAACTTCACAATTTCTCAATAATAAAAATCTTTGAGAAATAGGGAATAAAGTAAAAAGCAGCAAGAGAGGGAATCTAACCAACAGTCTCATGGCTGATACAACAGACGCAGAAATCAAAAATGATCTCCCGTCTTATTCGGGAACTGGGAGAAGCGGGGATCACACCGTGAAGAGCTTTAGCAGGCACGTCCCCAAGGCGTGTTAGACACCCCCTCCCTTGAGAGCCCCTCAAGTCACCTGGTTGAGAAATCTCCCACTTCTTCTTTCTGGGAGCTTTTCACATAGCAAATAATACAGGGGGTGGCATTTTCCATTTTATTACAGTCTAGATGCGTGGAACCTTCTCTTTCTTATGCCTGCTATAGAATTCAACTTCTATAACTCAATAGAGGCTTAACAAATGCTTCCTGACCTTCTGGAACCTGCCAAACTAGAATTAACAAGGCTAATGAGGGAAAGAGCTCAAAATATATGTACACTCCCTTCCAAATATGCTTAATTAGAGCCTCTCCATCCAGTGCACTGTTTTATCTAATTCAAAAACAGTACGGCCTGAGCAGCAGTAATGGAGACTCATTAAGCTCCATTAGCAGCAGTCCCAGCGTACGGACACAATAGAAGCCAGCCCCTATTCACAGCAACAGGTAGTGGGCTACAATGGAGACCCGCTAGACAAATAACCTGGTCATCTGCAAATCGGGTCCTCTTGCTTTTATAGGCACTTATTTTCCAAAGCATTATGCTCTGTGAAACGTACTTTTATTATATTCCTCAACCGCAAACTACATTAATCCATCCTTTCAGCCATTCTGACATGTAAAACACATTCTTATCACTTTAGTTCCCCCTGTGCAAGGTTTGAGGGTGGAGGTAAGACCAGGGTAGTTATTCTTTTATTGTGGGCCTTCGGACAAGGTATTTTCAAATGAGATTATAACAAGTATAATTATAATCATCACAACAATTATGATATCACGGAGTGGTCACTATGTGCCAGGCATTCTACGAAGGCTCTCCATTATCATTTTATTTGCCCTCATGCCAACTCTAGAAGGGAGCCATTACCATGTCCCTTTCATGAAAAGAAGAGAGGTCCCATGGCCAGTCTCACGATGGTGACACATGGCGCTCCAGCGGCTCGTCTAGGGTCTGGGCACAGTTCTTTGGCTTTGTTTTGTTTTGTTTTGAGGGAGGTGGTGAGGGAGGAGAGGAGTCCCAGAGTCCCATGAAGTACTAAGTGAGTCACATCAGCATCTCCCATACAGGGAGGTATTTAAACACAAATGTTCCTCTATAAGGTTTCACAGCCAAACAATGACAGATCTGCTCGAACTCTAACTCTCTACTAAGTCACGCTGCATGGCATGTTCCAGTGCTTGAACTTTCTAGAAAATGTAGCATGTCCTAAATACAATGCAACCAAACATGCTTAATATGGAGAAATACCTAATAAACATCTTACTCCACAGAACAGAGGGGGAAGCACTGACTTACACTGTGAGGTCAAAGAGCAGACAGAGTTTCGAAACAGAGAACGTCAGACATAAATCAGCCTTACTGTGTTTGCCTCTTCCACTTTCACAGCCCACTTAATTCTACATAATGATACAGGCAACATGCAAACATCCTCCAAAGCTCCTTTCCACACCTCTTCAAACAACTATCCAGTTTCCTGAGGAAAATATTCTTCCCTCCCTCCCACACCTCATTTCTGAGCTTCCAGAAATGACTTCAACAAAAATGACCATGTAAAACAAGGCTGGTAAAATAACTCCATCAAGAGGGAACATTGATTGATTATGCTTTGAAGTTAAATTAGAGCTTCATGATTAGATCCTAGAGCCTTTGAAAGTATCTAGAATATTTTTCAGAAGCTACACATTCATCTACCATCTAATCCCTCTCTATTCAATCCCAAGAAAAAAAAGCTGAGATAAATATAATAGTGATGATTAATGGTATTAGGTTATTTACTATTATTATTATAATTACTATTATTACTGATTTGTTTGTTAATACATGTCTTCTTCTTAAGTTTTCACTCTGTCTTCACTCAACTCACAATACTACCTTTTCGTTTTCCTCATGTGACTCTGATCAGTTCAGTTCAGCCTTGTCCACGCATATTCCTCTCTGGGTCCGTGTTGGCACCTCTCAGGGTTAGAGTCCCTCAGCCCACCCAGTTTCCCTAGTCAGCTTGCTTTCTGGGCATAATCACTTCCTCTGTCATAGTTTCACTTTTCGACAATGAGCAGATTTCTTACAGTAGGTCACCACTCCCAGGTCCCCTTGCCCAGCTCACACCTTGTCTCAGGGCTTCAGATTCATACACCAAAACCCTCCCAGGCACCTCTGTTGAAACGTGCCACAGGAGTCTCAGGCTCCACAAATCTAAGCCTCATTGCTTCCATTCCCATGCCTGGTGTGCATCCTTTATCCTGGTGGCACCGCCTTTCACCTAATTACCCCAGCCAGAGACCTAACAGTCACCCTGGACCCTGACTTCTTCCTTAGGTCCACACCCAACCCCTGACTCCCCTGAACTGCCCTTTCTAAATAGGTCTTTACTCACCCCCTCTGCCGTGGTCTGAATATATCCGACTGCGTCCCCCTGAATTCACATGCTGGAATCCTCACCTCAAAGGCAATGGTGTTAGGAGGGAGGGCCTTTTGGTGATTAGGGCATAAGGGTGGAACACTCATGATTACCGCTCTGATAAAGAGACCCACAGAGATCCGCTTCCACCAGGCGAGGACGCAGTGAGGAGTCGCAGCCCAGCAGAGGGCCCTGCCCAACCAAGCCGGCCCCCTGATCTCAGACTTGCACTCTCCAGGACTGTGAGCAATAACTTTCTGCTGTTTATAAGCCACCCGTAGGGATTAAAAAGCCCTCTTTTCCATCCTGACACCACTAATTCAGCTAGTCCTCGGGACTCCCCCATCTGCTGCCAGTCTCTCACGTGGTCTCTCTGGCTCCAGTTCCGACCCCTCACATCCACCCTGTGACTGAAGGAATCTGCCTAGAAAGTAAGTCAGTCCAGATCGCTGACCTCCGAAAATCCTCCCTCAATTTATAGCATAAGGTCAGGGGCTCTCCATGACCTTGTCCATAGTTTGCGGGAGTGGGGATTATCCTAATCCCACCTTAATCTATTATATTTATCCCCCTTTACAGTTTTTAAAAATCATACTCAAAATTTTGGGTGCCTCTTTTCACATACTAATAGATAACTTCCACTGTGTCCTCCCTGTCTCACCCGACTCTGCCTCGCAGCCCACCTGCAGCCTGTCAGGTGGTCCTTACGACTCTAAGAGGTGGGTCTGTTTTCACATCCACCCTACAAATAAGAACACCAAGGGCCAGACTGAATCTGCCCGAGTACATGCAGCTCAAGCAAAAGGCAGGACTTCACCCCAGCTCCGTCCGTCCGTAAACCCCTGTCTGGGTACGTTTCATACAAAAGCAACAACCAAGGCCGCCCTCGGAGCCGTCTCAGCAATGGAGGCAGAACGTGTGGGAGATCTCGGTAAAACAGAATTTTGTGGATTCACATCTTCTTTGATGATCACACTTTTCCCAATATTCAATTTCAGTCTGAAATTCAATCAGCTTCCTGGACACCTGTTTGCATGAATATGGTATCAGCAGAAAAGCCCAGAAATATGACAAGCCCATAGTGAACCATTTAGAAAGTTTTAACTGTGATTCAGCTTTAAATAAAGCCGTATGTGAGGATTCACTACCCAACTATTTGACACCAGAGAAATACACACATCACTGGTTAGCACACATTTTATAGTCAGAAGGAACACATTTCACTTCTGCCAATTTGCTTCCAGTTACAAGGGCAGTTCTGTGTCTTCCAAAAAATGCACACCAGCGCATGCCAGCCTCCTTATTCAAACACAACGCCTTGTTCCCACCATCAGCAGTCCACCCCCAAGAGCTTTGATCCGATTCCAGCTGCTGATGTGTTCACTCTCCCCAACACATCTTCTCCTCCAACCCCAACACGGCCCCCCTGCACTGTCCCCCCAGGTCACACATGCTGACGGGCGCTCTCAGCTGATGACTCTGCTCGGAGATCTGCATCCCCAACCCTCCTGCATCACCTGGTGCACCGGCTACAGCCTCTCCGGCCACCTGCTCCATGAGCCCCCTCCTGAGGGCTGCACTTCAGCCAGCCGCCTCGCCTCCTCCTGCAGCTTTTCCCTTGCAGGTGGGTCATTTCCAAGAGGACCCACATTTCTGTTGCTATGGCCACATGAAATGAAACAAAGCAAAAGAACCTTACCATGTCCCATATCCCTCTTTGCTTCCACTCACAGTAAAACTTCTCACAAAAGCTGTCTGCCATTGCTGTCTCCAATTCTCTTCACCCTTCACCTATTTCAACCATCAACTCCACTGTACAAATAACTGCTGGTCAAGTGTCCTGAGACCTTCACGACTCCCGATGCAACCGGCACGGGACACGAGACCGTCTCTGGGCCTGCCTGCAGCTCCCGGCACCACTGCTGCTTCTGGCGCCTGCATTTGCTGCTCCTTTGGCCACCCACGCTTTGCCACCTGATATCTCCGCCTGGCCCAGCTCCCTCGGGTGTCTCCCCTCCGAGTACCTCGGAGTGACCTGTCTGCACTTGGCTCCCCAAAACTGTCCTCTCCAACTCCCAACTCCGGCAGATGCCTCACCACCATCATTTTCCATTCCTTCACACTATTTTTCTTCATTGCTTTTACTGCCAGACAATAAATTACATACTTCTGTTACGTGTTTCCTTGTTTACTTTTCTTCCTCCATCCCCCTCACCCTTCCACCTGTACATGCTAGACTATAAGTCCTAAGAGGGCAGGGACTCTTGTCTCTCATTCACCGTTTACCTCCACTAACGAGAAGACAGCTGGGAACATAGTAGATGTTCGATACACATGCACTAATTACATAAATATTATATGCTACTAAAGAGCATCTTAGAGAATCCAAACCTCTGGGTTTGGGAAGTAGACCTTTGTACTTTTTTAGACATCCTAGTAGAATTGGAACTTGGGTAGTAATTTGGGGGTGGGAAATACATGTATCTTTTACCTTTCCGATGTCACTCGGATTCGTTCCTCCAAACTACAATTCAGATCTTCCATCTTCTCATGAAAGTATTTTTCTACACACTGTTCTTCAAAATCGTGAAGTTTTTTCAGATCCTCCTTACTCAGGTAGAGTTCTGTGGAAATAAGTATGTTACGTGAAAACAACTGTGATTCCCTTTTAATAGGAAACTGAGCCAGTGTGAGTGGCTTTCCTTCCACCTGTGCTGACATTTGATGAACCGTGGCTTGTATAGTAAAACTGTGCTGGCTTGTCAGACCGTATTCCATGGAGAGGCAATGTGTAGGAAGCCCTGGACACTCAGTCTGGGCCTTTCCTGTTTGTTCTGCTAACAGACATGGGAATTTGAAGGTGACTCCTGTGGATAAAATGACTCAACCTGGACGAGACTCTTCCTCTTAATATTTTACTAGGTTAAAATGTTTTTACCCATCAGCAAGAGCTCACTATACAATTGACCCTTGAATAACATGGCGTTAAAGGAGCCAACTCTCTCTCAGTTGAAAATCCATGTATAACTTTTGACTCCCCAAAACAGATTACCTTTTTCCACCCAGCCAACTGTTTATCAATCAAAATGACAATAAATAAACTAGGTTAATTTCAATGCTAGAAGTCAAAGTTTTTTTTAAATTAACCTGGTAAATGCAAGAAAGCTGTACCTTGTTACACGGAGTTTGTATATACTACATTCTATGAAGAAAAGATACACTATTACCATTCAATTGCCATTTGAGGCTATCCACCTTCCCTGACAAAATGATAATGAAACTCATTCCAAGACACAGCATTTGGTGATGCAATTGTAGGCCAAACTTCAGCAGTCATTCAGTCTACTAGCTTGGCTCTCACTCTGACCAGAAAATACATCTTTTGAGCAAATTTGCAATACTTAGAAAATATAAAAATGGTGTCACAAAAGAAAAAACATAAAAAAGGAGAAAGTTTCTCTTCCTTCAATAATTTCACTTAAAGTAGGAAGAAAGGAACCACTAGAGTTCTCCAGAATTTATTAAAAGTGAAAGTGTTCCATTATTTTCCCATAAAATAGGAAATAAAAGTATCAATTTTAAATTGAAAAACATGCCTAAGAGAAAATGTTCAAGTGCATAATGTTTTCTGACTTTTTCAAATACCAACAAAAATCCAGTATCTCCCCAACTCTAAATAACTGTCTGCATTGAAGAATCCCCGATGAACGAGAAATTTGACAAGTGTCATGAGTTGAACCGCCTGGGGATTCCTGAGAGCAAGCAGCCCACAGAGCAATTCCACTGACAGGTGCCGCTTGTAGCATGTGCAGTATTCTCGGCACCGTCCGCCAGGTGGCACTGCTGCCCCACATGCAAACATCTCGAACCTCACTACGGAGGAGTAAAAGCAATCTCACAAAAATTCAAGAATTTCCCAGAGCTTGGAGTGAACAGAAAATGTACCAGAATCATCCTATAAGCCCAGACCCAGGGGAGACCAGGAAACATTCTTTGGTAGGGGGTTAAAAAGTCTGACCAAATCCCAGTTAATTCTAGGATCTCTCAAATGTTTCACAATCTGTTAGGTTCAGCGGTTCTGCATCCAATGACTGGATGGAGCTCTAGTAAAAGCCTAAGGATTACAGTACAATTATTAGCCTTTTTAAAAAGTTTTTTAAAGATTTTATTTAATTATTTTTAGAGAAAGGGGAAGGAAAGGAGAGAGGGAGATGAAACATCAGTGTGTGGTTGCTTCTCACGCACCCCCTACTTGGGACCTGGCCCACAACCCAGGCCTGTGCCCTGACTGGGCACCAAACCAGCAACTCTTAGGTTCACAGGCCAGCACTCAATCCACTGAGCCATACCAGCCAGGTCCAGTTAGCCTTTACATTATAAGCCTTTACATTAACTTTCTTATAAGCCTTTACATTAACTTCATTTGTGCTTTGGCTTCCTTATATAAAGACTGAATCTCTTGTGGGGGAAGAAATGAAAAAGAAAAAGAAATCTCCTAAGTGACTCAAGAGGAGAAAAATACTTCACACAACTAACTACGAGGAATAAAAGCATATTACCCTGTCAACCTTGCAGTAGCCTCTGTTCCACTAAGGGCTCCCTGCAGTGTATAAATGCTCCACACCCCCGTATCTGAAACTCCTGGAACCAGATTGTGTTGTAGAATTCAGATTTGTTTCTAGTCTTAGAAAAGTAAAAGAGTAATAGACCATAAATGAAGTAAAGCCCATAGCTGGGGGCAGCCCCTGTAATCAAACACTCAACTATTTCTGCAGCAAAACTGATGAACATTCACACTACCTGGGGCGAAGGAGTAAGTGGGTTCACGTTAATTAGTCTCATAAGCCACTTCTACCCAAATGAGCCTTCCCGCAGCTTATGAAGAAAAAGAGACTCTCTATTTTCAGAGGCACTTTGGACTTAGAATTTGGGAAAAAGGATTGTGGATTTATGCCACCTATTTCATCTAGCTCTAGAAATTATCTAGAAATTGTCTAGAAATGGGCCTGGTATCCGCTGTGGGATTGCTTGAGAGGAACCACAGAAGACCTGTAAAACTGTAATAAGGAAAGTTCTCTTATGACAATTAGTATGACAGTCATATCATGCAGTCAAGCTATGGCTTAGTGAAAAAAACCAGGAAAATCTCAAAATATGTAGACTTAAGCTTTGGAGAGAGAGAGAGAGAAGCCACTCTGCTGCATCCTGAGCTGTAGGTCTTGACGATGTGAAACATTGGTTCAGAATCCCCTCCGGGCTGCACAGATTACAAAACAAGAGAATTGTGACTGGCCATTAAGTTAAACAAAAAGGGTCACTTACCTATTTTCCTTAGACCATGAATTTCCAGGACAACAGAGAAAACACAGATAAGCCAGGAGACATAAAGCCTTTACACATTCAAATTAGGATTCTGTTCCTGCCTATTCCTTTCCTCCAAAGTATCAATTAATCTTAGGGAAATGGACTATGACCACACAATGACAATGTATTAACATTTACTTAGGCCCAGCTCCTCTGCTGATACTCCCAGAGCCTTCCATCCTGTGCCCTGAATTTAACTGACAACTTAATTGGCTTGGCTGTGTCTTCACCTTGAATCTCCAATCTTCACTCTTCCTCCTACACAAAAACTTACTTAAGCCAACATCACCCTCTTCTTGGTCACGTGGAGCTCGATGCCGGCAGAGACGGCGAAGGAGGAGACCGGCGTGGCTCAGCAGGATGAAGGGCGGGGGCAGCCACGGCTTCTCGTGGTAGGTCATGATGTAGCGATAGCGGTTGTATTTCCACAGTTCATTTGAAATGGATTTCATATCCATGTAAACATTACTGTAATTTGTAATAAAAGAGGGACCATGTTTTAATAAGCAATCCTGAAATATAAGAGGTTTTTTTCCCCATATTTCATGATTGATCCACCTGACAGTATCAGCAATTAGCCAATAAAAAATATCCAGGGCATTTCTAATTCTTCTCCCACCAAACAAAATACATCAATCACCTTCTACAATAAAACATGCTAATCAGAATAATAAGCAGGAGGTAGAAATTATGATCAAAGAGAAGAAAATGCTAACATTCTAAATGCAATGAACAGAAACTGCCCATTGGAACTTAACACTATGCTTGGTTTACCACCTCTCCTCACGTAAACTCTTTTCAGTCCATAATTCATCATTCATGGTAAACAGCTTTCATGTTCCTCGATATCACTAACTTTACGAAGAGATTCTCTTAATGTCAAATATGAGAACTGCTAGAATAACCCTAGTTAAAACACTCAAACAAAACAATATTAATGAAGAAAAAGAGACGGGAAAAGAATCAATTCGTCCTGAAGTAAATAAATAAGTACAGCTTCTATTTAAAGGCTACATATATTATTTCGATGAACTTTGCAATGAAAGCAGCTGCTTATTGATAGGCCACCTTGGATTCTTCCTTTAATTGAATCGATTATAATATGTGGCTAGTGCAATAAATATCCTGATATTACAAAACTTTTTTTAAAGAGTGTATTTATTTACTTTCAGAGAGATGGGAAGGCAGAGAGAAAGAGAGAGAGAGAGAAACATTGGTGCACAAGAGACACATAGATCAATAGGTTGCCTCTCCCACACCCCCATACGGGAATCTGGGTGGCAACCCCGCCAGGTGCCCTGACCGGGAATCACACCAGTGACCCTTCAGGTTGCAGGCCACTGCTCGACGCACTGAGCCACACCAGCCAGGACCTGATATTATAGAGCTTTTGATGGAAGTTGTGGTGGGTGGTACAGTTACTCACTTATTCTAAAACAACATATTGTCCTTAACTACCTACCTTTAAGTCTATAGCACAGTGAAACTATGGCACAATAGAATGTCCATCTTAACATTTCACTTAGGCTAATATAAAATCAAGTCTCTTCAGAGAAAGATGGCAGAGAAGTACTTGAGTAGGGCAGCCAAATTTATCAAATAAAAATACAGGCAACTCTAAACTGGAGTAATAATAAAGAAAAAGAGCCTGGACTGTCCTAGAAAAGGCCAGTTTAGAATAAGAGGAGGGGGCACATTTCACTTGGTCCATAAAGTAGATGGAGGAAATGGACGACTGGTTTTTAACAGTGGTTCTTAAAGTGTGGTCACTGAACCGGAAGCAACAGCACCACCTAAAAACTTGCCAGAAGTGCACATTCTTGGGCCTGATCCCAGAACTATCAAATTAGAAACTCTAGTGGTAGACTGTATACCAATTTGTACCCAGGTGGCCACCTGCAAGTCTGAGGACCACCAGACTGCAGGCTACCTCCACGCCAAGTGTGACTGCAGTCTGTTGGCCACAGGTGCAGATCCTCCGAGTGAATTTCAGGTTCCTGGTAATTGCAAGGAATCTGGACGGGGCCCCTGGGCCAGAAGTCAGATCTTGGTTTTCTCAGCTTGTTTGGTCTTTAACACTTCCACCTCTAAAGTGAGAGAATTGGTCTAGGTGAGGATTTCTCAACCTCTCTTTATACCTGATGTATTTGGAGATATAAAAATTTCATGCATTTCTCTTAATATTACCTGATATATCAAAAAATAACTATAATAACTAAATACTGATAAATTTTAAAGTTCATAAAATGTGGGAGCCAGAAGTGATAATAGCTACCATATAATCTTGTAAGAAGCAGGAAGGCGGGTCACCCCATTACATACAAGCTATTTTTTAGGTGTGCGGATTTATTTTGCCTCCCTCTGGCCTTTATCTTCTCTACTTTCCTTACTTAGAGTCCAAGCATTGATTTTCCTTTTCTTATTTTGTCAGTGCTTGGGATAAATTCATAAGAAAAAAAAGCATCCTTGAGGAGCTTATATGCCAGTAGAGAAGCCAGATAAAGAGAAAAATACAATATGTAAATTACAAAATATATTTGTATATATAAGTGGTTATGAAGAAAGAAAAGTAAGGAGGGCCAGGCATGCCAAGGAGATGACGGACAGAGAAAGGGCTTCACTTGTAAACACCACTGAGCGAAGACTTGAAAAGGGGTAAGAGAGTGAACCACACTGACATCTGGGAAGAGCATTCCAAACAGAGGGAACAGCAAACGCAGACACACCTGTGTGGCTGAAAAAGAGAAACTAATTAGGGGCGGGGTAGTGCAATGTGTGATCTGGGAGGTGGAAGGGAAGCCCAGTTCCACGGGGCCCCCTTGGTCATGGTAGGAACTTCGACTTCTACCAGGAGGGAACTGGGGAACCATTAAAGAATTTAGAGCCAGGGAGTGACATCATCCAATGCATGTTTGCAAAGCTCACTGCATTCACGACAGAATACAGGGCCAAAGACAGAAGCAGAGAAATAAACGAGGAGGCTCTGCGGGAGCAGTGAGGTGGTGAGAGGAGGCTGGATTGGTGGTGATGTATCTGAAGGTGAGTCAACAGGCAATTCCCAACACTTCGGAGTTAGAAGTACTAGAGGCATTGAGAACGAATCCGAGGTGTTTGGTTTGATCAAGTGAGAAGACGGAACTTTGACAGACAGACATTTGTGGTCTGTGTCACAGATTTAGCAGACTACAAGTAAAATAAATACATGTTGGGAAAGAGGGGAGATCAAGAATTTGAGCCTTTAAAATTTTAGAAATCTATCATATATCTGACTGGCAATGGAAGGGGGCAGTTGGAACTACAGGACTGAAGTTCAAAGGGAAAAAAATGGGGCTGGAGATATAAATTAGGATTTGTCAGCACACAAAGCAAACTGACCAGGAGCACCAAACAAAGTGTAAACAAAAGACGATCAAGGTCTGGGCCCAGGGTCATTCCAATGCCAAAAGGTTAAGGGGAAGAGGACCCAAACAGGAGACTGAGAATAAGTGAAGAGTCATGCAGGAAAGAAGACAAAATGAGCTGCTCAGGACACCAACTGAACAAAGGATACCAGGTAACCTTGGTTACCAGGTAAGACAAAGGTACCAGGTAAGACAGTTAGCCAACTGTCAACCTCATCGACTATTATGTTGCCATGGTTCCAATTATTACTTAATAAAGAAAATCATTCCCAAGTAATAATTGGAAGCATGGCAACATTATAGTCGATGAGGTTGACAGGGCACAATTTTCCTTTCATTCTACTTTTATTATACTTTCTATTTATTGTTTTTCTCTTCTAACAGTAGCTTCATGCCCATAGTAATTTTAAACCGTAGAAATAAAATATGGAGCACGCAAAACCAAAGGTTACGTGCTCAAAATACATGAAAATTTACTCAAAATATCTGTCCCCGTTTTGACTGCAACAGAATAACCGCATTTAATTAAAATAACCTACTTGAAGAAAGCGATTAACAGGTTCACCATGATGATATACTGCACGAACAGGTAGACAGCTTGAAGAAATGGAGTAAGAAAAGAACCAGGAGGGCAGGATGAATTCTTTGAACAAACTACAAAAAAAAAAAAAAGAATTTAAAAGAATGAGATAAGATGAATCACAGTCCAGTGACAATAAGCAAATATTTAGCACATTAACTTAGCAGAATACCATAAATTTTTTTTTAACCATGGGTTTTTTTTTTAAAGATTTTATCTATTTATTTTTAGAGGGGAAGTGAGGAAAAAGAGAAACATCAATGTGTGGTTGCCTCTTGCACACACCTTACTGGGGACCTGACCCACAACCCAGGCAAGTGCCCTGACTGGGTATCAAACCAGCATCCCTTTGCTGGCAGGCCAGTGTTCAATCCACTGAGCCATACTAGCCAGGGCTAGAATACCATACATTTTTTATATTTTTAAGATTCGGATAATTATTTTCCAGATTTTTATTCTACTATCTGCAAAAGTTCAATTGCTGCTGCAGATGAACTCTCCTACGCACCATCTATGTCTGCTGCGTAGACTTCTCCATACATCATCCAGTATGGCTCAAATACGATATCTCGAGCAAGGCTCCAAGACGGAGGCTCCTTCGGCGAAAGGATGGCCTTGCGTGCCACCCCAAAGCTCAGCAGAACTATGGCCATTATGATCACAATGTAGAACATGTTTGCTGTCTGCAAAATAGTGCAGCATAACAAGAATTTGACCACAGATTTGAAATTTGAAACAATGAAGCGCTAGCAACCATCATGATTATACCTGCCAATAACAAGACTGTCCTGTCATTGACCCCAACACTCCAGTCCCCACATAGCGGCACTTCTTCGTACTAAAGCATTTTGTTTTCCCTGCATACTGTGTATCCCTGTCAATGTGGTCTACGAAATAGCACAAGTATTCTAACAACAGAGGGTCTGTGCTTCTTTTTATAAGAAGTATTGAAATGTGAATAGCTTGTGGATAGCTAATACCTATCTTTTCATCAACTGGACTAGAGGTTAGGAAAAGAAAAAAAAACAGCAATACTAAAATCAGTAAAATGGTTCTCTATCCACACAATTATCTTCAAGAACGGACTGCAGTCTGAGAAATGGATCAGGCAAAGACTCTGCTGGCGACCTCCATGCTACTGGGCCCCCTGACAAAGTAGAAATTCCCAAACAAACCAAAAAAAATGCAAAAAGGAGCTCTGAAATGATGTTTGTTAATCCAGTGGTTCCTAACTCCCAGTCACTTAGCCTTTACATTCAGGGTAAACCTTGTTTTTATAACGTACCATAGAGGAGAGCTTATAGAATACAGACTGTTGTGTTACAATTTAAAGGTCTTTTACATGATTTGTTTCACATTTATATGATTCATTTCACCTGCTACACGTACATCAGCTCACTGCACATGTTCACGGAGGCAGACACAACTATTCCCTGAGTATTCGGGGCTGCTCCGCATTTCTCATTTCTTGGCCTTCCTTCCATGGGGCTGGGGCCATGAGATCTACCTGCCCAGTGGGCTATGAAGTGTCAGTGACTTGAGTCACTTCCTGCCCAGACCAGTTAAAAGCCACTAGACTTTCTCCATCCCATTCATTCCTTGTCACCAGAGACTTTAGAAGCCATAGGCTGACAGCACTATGTCACCAGATGAAAGGATTCTGGATCCCTGAGTCACTGGGTAGAGGACAGCCCCCCCATGAGTCCCCATCAAACTTTGCATTAGGGGAAAACAAATTTAAACTACTGAATGTGAACCATAAAAGTAGGCGGATGCTTTAAAAAGAACACAAGAGTACACAAGCGGCAGGTACTCACCATCTTTGAAATCATGGTCACATACGGACCTGCATGTTGATTCACAGCGAAAAAGTCCAGGAGTCGAGAGAACCAGAATATGATGTCAATGCAGTAGATAAGTCTCCCCGCTGTGTGCAAAGGAGCGTCGCCCCACCGAAGGCCGAAACCAACCAAAAACAGGCCAGTAGCCACCGTTTCCATGAGGTTCCAGTACTCACTAATCCACACCTTCACCTTTTGAGTAAACTTTTCAGGTTCTGAGCTGCAAACCTACAAGAAGAAAGGAAGGGGGAATCTTAAAGAATGAGGTATCATTTCAGAGTTTTATCAATATCATCTTCTTTAATATATCCACTGCTTAATTTAAAGACTAATTTGAATCCTGCCAAATAATAGAGGATTTGGGAGACTTACGTTATTTTTGGATAATTATTTAAGCAATTTCATAAAAACATTTTAATGTCATTGTCAGTGCTGGCTAGATATTTGAAACCCCAAACAGAAGGTTTTTTTTATTAAAGTAGCTTTCATTTATCCTAAACTAACACAGGGAAACACTAAGACATTTTAAAACTTAATATTGCAATGGATCTACAAGGTCTGTCCAGAAGGTATCCTGCAATGTAATATGAAAAATAGACACATTTATTGAAGAAGATGCAAGAAACATTGTACATAAGACAATGACTCCTCGGTCCCCTTCAAAGTAGGGACCTCACACAGTTCTCCCAATCCCCATCAGCTGCCCCATCATATTTTCCTGAAACTCATCAACAGTCTGAAATCTCTTCCCTTTCAAAGGTGACTTTAGTTTTGGGAAAGAACTTGTAAGGTGCCAAATCTGAGCTGCAGGGGGTCTGAGTCACCTGGGTGATTTGGGGTTTTGCCAAAAGACCCTGCACAAGATACGATGCATGAGCAGGTATGTTGTCATGATAAAGTTGCCAGTCGCCAATTGCCCACAATTGTGGCCTTCTGAATCATCTGAATAGTTTCCGTGGAGGAATGTTCAAGCTTAATGTAAAATTCGATGCAGATTCATTGCTCTACTCGCTCAGTCATTTTGAATGCAATGTCTACACGGTACACAGTCTCACTCAATGGCGTCTACCACCCCCACTGACTACTACAGTGAAGTTGTCATTGTTCATGCATGCACATTCTAGTCCACTCTTTTTGGCTGCCAATTACATAGATTGTGCAAACCATTCTCATTACATTAAAAATGGCTGAATTTTTTCTGGACAGGTCTCATATACAGCTATAATTTCATTTCATGATGTATAGCCAAGTACAAACAAGACTGGTTGGAAACCAAAGAATTCCATAATCTGGCCCCATGAGCTCTAGGAGAAAATCAGTGTGTGCAAATGCACACACACAGAGACACATGCACATTGATATCTAAAACAACGTAAGTCATAACTATATGTGACCAAGTTGTAACTTCATAGGAACATGTTTTAGGCAACTCATTGCAAAGTAAAAACAAAAATTTTGTCTTGTTTCATTTCTTGGACTACTTGCCCCAGAGGGATTTTCAGCTTAAATTTTCCAGGGTATTTAGCAGAATCTTTCAAAAGCTATAAATAAACTCTTTACCTATTGTATAACTCTGACCACTTATTTGCCATTCTGAGATGAACTGATAATATGCAAGTAATGCTAGGCTATGAAACATCAATCTTAAAAACCCATTTCAGCATGGATAGACAGAGGGTATCATGCTCAGTGAAATCAGTCAGTCAGAGAAGGACAAATAACATATGATTTCACAGATATGTGGAATCTAAAGAACAAAACAAACAGAACTGGTGGTTTCCAGAGGGAGGGGGGCTAGGAAACTGGGTGGACAAGGGGAAGGGATTAAGAATGGGCTGTTCCAGAATAATGACGGGAGATGCAAAGTACAGCGTAGGGAATAGAGTCAATGATATTGTAATAACTATGTACAGTATTTATCAGGGTGACCACTTAGTAAGTTATATACCTGAAACAAGCATTATATTGTATGTTCACTGTAAATGAAAAATAAAAAACTATTTTTAAAAAAGCCCATTTCCTGGAAATCCAAACGTTGGAAGATCTAATGAAAATTAGATAGCATCACTCCACAACTCATAAACACACTAAGATGTCCTTGAAAACAACTGCTTTCAAAGAGCAACAACCAGAAGAAAGTATTCAGCAAGGATAAAGGATTACAATCAGAGGCGTTCTCCTCGATACCCTTCCGGCAGCACACAACTCGGGATCAGCACTGTCTGTCCCCCCTCCCTCTGGACCCGCCCACTTTCATCACCAGAGCCCAGAACACGGAGCAGAGGCATGCAGAAGACAAAGCGAGAAGGGCTAGCTCACCTCCCTGACTTTCTCAATGGCATTGGTGAAGATGTAGAGGATAACGAGCCACTCCTGCACGCTGGGCTGAGGCCCCATCTCCACCAGCACAGTGTAAGTGAACAGCATGAGGAAAGCCAGATACACCATCTGTGAGGGGGACACACATTTCCTGGACGTGAGTGACGGTGATAACGGAGGAGGCCAAGCAGACAAGGACCGAGCTGAGCAGACACACATGTGAGAACTGCAACAAGATAACATGAAAACACAACAGGGACCACACTCTGATTATTGGTGACCTACTGTCGAGGAAAACACAAGGCTCCAGTTTTCTACTCTAGGATGTAGTAGCAAGAGTGAAAACCACTGTTTTCTAATGCAAGGGAAGGGGCCACTGTCTCGTCCTGACCAGAATTTCTGGAACACTGCATGTTCCAGAATGGGCATTTTCAAGCTCACAGCAACCCAAGAGGGAATCACACACCTTCCTCTCCATTCAAACTTGAAAAACGTGTGCGTGCCAAGCATGCCAAATGAGTAGCATCGGTAGGTGCCTGTATTCAAATATACTAAATCATGGCATTTACTACTGCTGGGAGTTCTAGTTAAGGTTGGTTAAAACATTCTGGTTAGTGGGAAAAGTACTGCCCAGCTTCAGTTACATTAAAGACAGTGGATGTTCTTACTTTAGCCCTTGGCCTGACACATGGTAGACATTCAAGAATATGTTTCATTACTAATTGGGTATATTAAACATACATTTCCAAACTCCCCGCCCGAAGAACTAAAACATGGTAAACACACACATACATATGTACATGGCGATAAGAGGCCTGTAATCTCTTCTAACACTTTTATCTTTTTAAAATACATTCCCAGAATAGAACAACTGTAACAGCATAATCAATAAAAAAAATTTTTTTAAATAAATAAATAAATATTTCTTGCAAAAAAAAAAATTCCCAGAAATTGGGGCTGGCTTTATAACCACTCTTGCTTGCGAGGGTGATTCAAGACCCGCAGACACTCACCAGCCCTTTAAAAATAATAATAATAAAATAATTTTTAAAAGATATATTCCCAGAAGTAAAATAGCTGAGCACACGCATTTAAAATTGTGACATGTATGACTAAACTGCCCGACAGAAAGGTTTTACCAGTTTCCATGGTTGCCAACAATGCATGAGCTGGTGCAGCCCTTTAAGTAGCTTCAAAGACCATACGCGATGCCGGCTGATCAACACTTGTATTAAAGTCTCAGATCAATAGAGAGAAAAATGGGTGAGTGTGAAGATGGCTATTCATCCCACAAGAATATTATTTTTAACGTGGATCCATATTTCTCACGTTTTCTTTTTAGCTCTACCTAACTTTTCTCAGTCTTCTAAGTTTAGTTCTACATGGGGAATGGCTGCCACCACTTCCGAAAGGTACTGCCTAGGAGTGAAGGAGCTGTAGGGAAAAGCGTATCAGAAAGTTAAGGTAAAGTCTATTAACTCTATACTTCCCTAGGTCCATGTCTCAATGTCTGAGGACACTCGAGGACCCCTCAGTGACATGAGCTAATAAGTTTCTTCTTTCAAGTGGTGATTTTTTAAAATATTTTATTTATTTATCTTTAGAGGGGAAGGGAAGGAGAGAGGGAGAGAAACATCAATGTATGGTTGCCTTTCGTGCGTCCCCTGCTGGGAACTGGCCTGCAGGGAACTGGTCTGCAACCCAGGCATGTGCCCTGACTGGGAATCGAACCGCGATTGTCTGGTTTGCAGGCCCACGCTCAATCCACTGAGCTACACCAGCCAAGGCCTCAAGTGGTGATTTTTTACATTTTTGTCACTGTTTCAAGGTGGCCAGACACTGAAGCACTGTTGAGACTGGTAGTATGGCTTCTCTTTTTATTTTTTCAAATTCTCTTAAAAAGACCTGAAAATGTTTGCACTTTTGCTTTTTCATCACAACATGTATAATAAGACACTGTTTCCATAAAGCACACACAGGGCAACCTAGCAAAGTGACAGCCGAGACTGACGTGCTGTGCTCACCATGTGTGGGGGCAGGTCCGGCGGGCTGACTTGTTCTCTCAGTTAGCAATTCCTGTCGCTGTCTGTTTGTTTAGCTTTGCTCCTGCCTCTGAGAGTTCATAAGTTGTAAATTTCTAAGGAAAGAAATACTTGAATACTCTTTTCCCAATGACGTGATGATGGTTAAAGTGCTTACTATAAGACTATCTGGAATATGTAATTTTACTACATATTCATAAAATGGTAAAAATATTATTTGAAAGAAGATTTGACTTTTGAAACAGGTGAAAGTTACTTAGAGCTATGCACTTATTGAATAGGTATATAAAGTTAGTGTGTAGTTGAGCCAGTAAATATTTTGAAATATAACACATTCAGATATAACACATATCCTCTTACAGTCACAATTCAAATGTTTTTAAAAACACAAAAATCTTGCCCTGGCCAGGTGGCTTAGCTGGGTGGAGTGTCATCCCACAAACCAAAAGGCTGCGGGTTCGATGCTGGGTCCGGGCACGTACATAGGTTGCAGGTCTCGCTGGGGAGCCAACCCATCGCTATGTCTCTCTCACATCAGTGTCTTTCTTCCTCTCTCCCTCACTCCCTCTAAAATCAGTAAACATATCCTTGAGTAAGGATCATTAAAAAAAATACCAAAAGAAAAGAAAAAATACAAAATCTTACCCGTGAGCAATTTAAGTATAAATAAGCATTAAAAATAATGTTATTAAATAAAAGTGAAAAGCACCCTACACATTTAAAGTACAGTTCATGCTTTCTCTGCATCTCTACTACCCACCACACATTTAATATTTGTTCATATAATTAAACTTCTACAATTTTTTTGTGTTCTATATATTTATCAACATGTACTTTGAAGACAAAAATAACACTTGCATTTCTGGCTGTATTACACATTATTCCTACAAAGAAAAAATTGACTAAACTCCTAACTTTTTTGTCCAAGAAGAATCTACCCCATCACTTAATTCTATAACCACTGTTGTTCATTTTATTGCGTCACAAAGCTTCAAGTGCTCAGTCCCAGCTCACTAAGAGAAAGCACTCAAAAAAGAATAAAATGCTTGTTCTTTCACTCCCAGAGTGAGAGAGATTTGTTCTAACCTTTACTCACCTCCCTCCCGTGTTCTTTCCTACCTCCTTAGTCATTCCTCCCACTTTCTAACTGCAATTCTGCGTCTTATCAGAAGTTGGCAAATCACGCATATTATCATTATCAATGTTATCCTTAGCTATTAACCATCATAAATTGTTACAGTGAAACTAACCGTATAAAACCAAAACTTGACAATTGGAGCATTGTAGAACTCATAGACTTTCCTGGTCAGTGGAAGGATTTGAGGACCACTCCTTAAAGCAAAGTGCTGATTTTCATCTAGTTTCTCGTCAGGGCCCCTTTCCATATCACAGACTTTCTGTAAAATAAGCAATTTATTGTCAGGGGCTTATCTAAAGTATTGACATATGCGAATATCCCCCAAATATCATAAACATATAGAATAAATATATTAGAAATTAATTGGGTACCCACCCACCAAATTATAACCTTATTCTTTAAAGGAAAAATACCATATATATTATATAAATCTTTGACAAGGTAGGGAGTAGAGGGTATTCCTGGAAAGCAAGCTGAGTCTCTGGTAATCAAACCTACTCACACTAAGGGTAGTACCAAAGATTTTTAAATGGTCCCTGTTCCTGTTCTATTTCATCTCCTTTATCAGTATTTGGAACTAAGGATTTTGAAAAATCCCCGTGAAATCAATGAACAATAATATTTCCACAATATAGGAGGACAAAATGGACACAACGATAATGCATCTCCTTCAGTTCACAGGAAAGTGGGGCACAGCGTTAGTGTTAGGATTCTGGCTTCAAGAGCTTCTCCGCTCATTTATACCAGAGGTAGTTCACCTGAAGTTCATGGACCCTGGGCTTCTGGAGTTTCTTAAACATCCCATAAGTATATACAAGTATCTGTGTTGTATGTATATGTTTCCAGAGACAGCATCAATTCTTCCATCAGTTTGTCGGAAGTTGTGTGTTGGTCCACAGGGATTAACCCTCGCAGGTGATAAGCAATGAGTATCTGTGTGGCAGAGAAGTGGTGGCGTGGATGTGACCACACAGGTGTCCACACAGGTGTCCACAGAGAAGAGACTTTAGAAAGAGGGAGGGAAAGAAATGAAAATAGCATGGCGGTGACCTGAGGAAAGGGAGTGGGGGTCAGTAAAGCATAAAGGAGGCTGATTATATGGGGATAGAGGATGATTCAACTTTGGGTGGTAGGCACACAATGCAATATATACAGATCACAAATCATAGAAATGTACACCTGAAACCTATAGGACCCCAGTGTCACCCCAATAAATTTATTTTTTTTAAGTCAGACAAACAACAAAACAGGTCATATTCCTTAACAACACGGTACCAAATAAGTTTATCTGGGTATAAGCATATTATCAAATCTCTACCAATAGTTCTCAGTATGTGGACAAAATCATTCAACGTACAAATAGAATAATATCTGGGAAGGAAGGGAGGGAGGGAGGGAGGGAGGGAGGGAGGGAGGGAGGGAGGGAGGGAGGGAGGGAGGGAGGGAGGGAGGAAGAGAAAAAGAACCTGTAGCCTGGCTGCTTTTGAGAAGAGGAAACCTAGAAATGGCGGTAAAGAAGGCAATGAGATTTCACCCTCTTTTATAGTTTTTTGTAGTTTTAATTTTTAAGCTGGAAATGTATTACTTTTGTGGTTTTAAAAAATTAAATATAAAAGAAGTGTTCTCAGACTAGTACATTTCTTCAACTCATCCACAAAAGCGCTCTCTGAAGGGCCAGACCTGCAAGACTTTTCAAGCCAAGAAATGAATCAAGTTTTGCTTGCTGTCCATATAATTGTAGGAAAACGCCACTTTTGAGGCCTGGAGCATCTGGATGGGTTACGTCAGTGCCTGCTGTGAATGGCATCCACATCGCTTTGGGAAGCAGAAGTGAAGTTGGCCCTGACAGGTGTAGGAACGGACCTGGGTCCTGACAGGTTTGCACCAGCCACAGTTAAAATGGCTTAGAATGCATCACAAAGTCATCATTTACTATGATTTTAATGACATCCGTACCACTGCAGAAAGACCCCAGAAAGCAATTCAAGTAATGACCTGTCATTTAATCATTTACCTTACTATTTTTTAAAGGTTTATTTTATTCTCATTCAAGAGAGAAGGGAAGAGAGAGGGAGAAACATCAATGTGAGGAACGCAAATCAGCTGCCTCCTGCACACACCTGGGGATCGACCTGGCAACGTGGGCCTGTGCCCCGACCGTGAATCAAACCGGGGTCCTTTAGGGTACAGGACGACGCTCCAACCAGCAGAGCCATGCCGGCCAGGGCTCCCTTACTATTTTTTCTAGGAGTGTTTCATTAGGTCTTTAATTATTCTTAGCATTTTGGTATGGATTGTAAAGTATCAACTGATCTTAACTCTGAGTTGAATTCAAAGACATCAGCTCCCATGATGAAGAAGACATGGGAATAAATTTGTTTCAGGACTTTCTTTCCTCTTAGAATAAGGTAAACATAAATATATTCTCCTCAGTTTTTATTCTACTCTAATCTTTCTCTCTCCTTGTTCCTTCCCTTCCTCTCTACAATTCATGTCTATTTCCCATTGTATTACGGTCATCATTTCCACTTAATGATACTCTGATAAAAATAGATTATTCAACTTTTTCAAATACTATTATTGTGATTTAGCAATATGTCTAACACCAAGCTCATCTTTCCCCATTGAAACCTGCTCTTTTTCCAGTCATCCCTATGTCTTTTCAAAGATGGTCTTGTTTTAACCAGCAATGTCTCAATCATATTTGATATCTCCCTCTTGTCCATGCCCCATATTCAAGCCCTATTTGACTCTTCACGTAAAATCTGTCTTCTCTTCTCCATGCCAATTGGATAAAACCCCTATTACTTCTCACATGGATGGTCAGACTAGCTTATTCTCTCCCTACTTCCATGGATGGTCTTCTTGCTACATCATCCTATACATTAGAGGCAGAATAATTTTCCTAATGGTCAGGTCACCTTGCTTCTCTGGTCATATATGTTCACTGGTTCACCATTACCTACAGATTAAAACCATATTCCTTCATAGGATATAAAGTAGTCTCCACAATCTAGCCTCACTCTATTTTCTCGGCCATACCTGCAAATATTCCCTCTTTGTTTCGTTTCCACTATAACCTGGTTCAGCCATGCCATACAACTCACGGTGCTTTGTATAAGCCTTGCATTTCTTGCCTCTGAGCCCCTACTTACCATCTTCTTTCCCACTGAAATGCTATTTTCCCTTTCCATGCTCTCAAGTCATACATAGTACAACTGCCACCTCAATCACGAAGTGGTCTCCAATCCCTAATCTTCCCCTACTGATGGATCCCTGGTAAGAAGGCTTCTCTTCATAATAGAATAGTTAATCTGTTCTGCCATGTTGCTATCATTTTTTTGTAAGAAAGCTCACATCATCAAAAGTCATGCTTTTGAGGGGTTAGCAACTTTTCTCATGGCAAAGTTATTTTGCCTTTGGAGCTACCAAGCTCAGGCAAGGAAGGAAGGGAGGGAGGATGGGAAAAGAGGGAGAGGAAAGGAAGGAAGGAAGGAAGGAAGGAAGGAAGGGAAGGAAGGAAGGGGGGGAGGGGAGAGGAGAGAACCACATACATACCCAAACAGGCATGACAATCAAAATATTGAACTGATCTGGCCGAGGCACTAACCAATCACAAATTTATAATTAACTGTTTTCCATTTAATATTTATCTAACAGTTTTTAATGTTATAACAAATACACCGTAAGTAAAAAAGCATGTCAGATCAA
Organism: Artibeus jamaicensis; assembly: GCF_021234435.1. NCBI lineage: Eukaryota > Metazoa > Chordata > Mammalia > Chiroptera > Phyllostomidae > Artibeus > Artibeus jamaicensis. Next base: position 33,609,504 of record NW_026522030.1, on the reverse strand, counting down.
GATGCTAAAGATCCTCATTAAAGTATTAAGTACCAGAGGAGATGTTTATACCTCCTGATAGTATATGATAATTTTATAAGCAATGATACAAGTCGAGAAATAAAAATAAAATATATACCCACAGGCAGCATATTGGAGACTCTCCAGTGAAAATGGGTTGAAAGAGAAGTAGCTGAAGTTACCCAGGAAAGAGTAAGTATACACCTAGGAACTCAAGTAAAACTATTCAGCCACAGAATACTAAGAAAATAAAAATTTTTACTGTTCTTCTTAGAGAAAAAGAACATTATAATTACAGATTTTTAAAGATATGAGGCATTCCTTATTGTTGTCTTAGAGAAATATTTATTCTGCTAGTCACAAAGCAATATGAAAAGGTAAGCAGCTGTCAAGATATAATAAAGTCTGTGATCTGTGCTTTGAGGCAGAAAAGGGAAATTTTGCTGAATCATACATGAGGGTTCGTTAGATTTATCGCATATGCTATATCTGACCATTCTAGAATGTGATTACGATTGCTGAATGAATAAACTCTGCGTGTGTGTGCATTTGCATCGCAGTCAGTACTCAGTCTACTGCGGTGTTGCACTAACCGTACAAGCATTTTCTTTGGTGCTGCTGGGGCTCTGCTCATCACTGTGCCACGTGAACTGGAAGTCCTGGGATTGGGGGACGTGTGACATCTCCGCTTTGCTTTTAAATTCCAACGTCAAAATGGTGGGAGGTAAAAGAATACTTATGATGATCTTTAAAAGAAAACAAAGCAAAATACGAAGTAGGGGTTAAACAAGTTACAGTGTTATTCAAATAGTAAACTTGAGGTTCCAGTGCATACAAAATGTCAGACCCATCACCAATTCAACTGCTACCCTGATTCTATAAATGCCGTTTAACTCAGTGATTCCAATTCTAGAAGCATCTGCCTCAGAAACACACATGAACACAAGCAGATGTGGTGAGGGATGTTTGCTGCAGGGTTACTTGTAATAAGAAGAAAATGGTGTCAACATAAATGTACACATATAGAGGAATAACTGGTGTGGAACAACCTAACAGTGAAATAACATGCAACCATTAAAAAAAAAAAGTATCCTGGCTGCGTAGCTCAGTTGGTTAGAGCACCATCCTGATACACCAAGGTTGTGGGTTCCACCCCCAGTCAGGGCACAGGCTAGAAGCAACCAACGCATGAAATGAGTGAAACAACAAATCAGTGTTTCGCTCACTTTCTCTCTCTCTTTCAAATAAATATATAAATAATTTTAAAAAGACAAAAAATTTAACTATGATGAAAAGATATTCAAGTTATATTAAGTGAAAAAAGCAAGTTACAGGAAAATAATAGCAGGACCCCGTTTTTGTAAAAACTAAAAAAGAGGAAAACTTATATGCATGTACATATATACATTTTGACATTTTAGAATATATAGATAAGAGTCCCCCCATATCCATGGTTTTACTTTCTATGGTTTCAGTTACCCACAGTCAACCACTGTCCAAAAATATTAAATGGAAAATTCCAGAAATAAACAATTTATAAGTTTTAAATTGCACAACATTTCAAGTAGCGGGATGAAATCTTGCAATATCCCACTCTGTCCCGCCAGGGACACGTATCATCCCTTTGTTCACATAGAGGAACTACGTGGAAGAATTTATGACTGATTTTTCTCTTATTTCTGAAATCTCGTTAGTGGAATTAAAATGTGCAAGCCCTTTTACATATTTCATGTCTTATACCTTTTATTTCTTTGTGTTTTCTACAGTGTATTCACCAAAAATAAAAGAACAGTCATTTTACTTGGGAAACTACATTTTTAATAACTCTAAAAAAAGAATAAAATTAAAATATAAAAGTTTTATGGAGCTCTTAACGATCAGGTGTTATCCCTTTTCCAGTTTCATAAGCACACGCTCTCCTTAAGCTTAACCACAATGTAACATTGTAGACTTAGGTTTAATGTCCTAAGTCTAATGCCCTTAGTAGTTACTAAATTACTCTTGATAATTCAGGATGAGAGGTGAGGCTAAACTGTAATGGAACAGAAGAATTTGGAGACAGTGGTGTAAACAATTGTATTTGAGGGCAACCTTACTAAACAGCAATTCCCTCCCTGAAACCTGACACTGAATGAACAGAATAATAGAAATGGCTGATTTTATTTAGTTTATTATCAGTTAGTATTCTTAAATCAGCAAAATTTCACTTTAAAAAAATCTCATTTATTTATGTTATAATGATCAGAGAGAAGTTTACTACTAACAAAATTTTGCCTGTGTTTAAGGCCTTCCAGCAAACTTCATGAGTATGCCTTTGTGATGGTCAGGGCTGGTACAGTTGCCCCGCTTCATAAAAGAAGTTGTGGCGACAGGAGGCAAAGTAGTTGTCAGGCCCCCCTGGAAAGCTCCCAGCTCATCTGTGAGAATCAGAGATACAAACCGTTTTTATGAAGATACCCTCTGGAACAGGGGAAAAATGAACTCAAGAGTACTGACCTCCAGACCAAACTAAGAGTAAACTCTGTAAAGCAAGTAAAGTACCTTTAACCAAGAGTTTTTTCTCATTTTCAGGCGCCCCATCCACATGTCCGTCAGCAGCATTTGGGTGCACGAGTGGGAAACAAAGGGCCGCAACCCTCCAGACACGGCCAGTTTCAAACAGGTGTAATTGCTCCAGTTCTTGAGTTCATAGGTCAACAGCTTCATGGCCATTCTCTCATTCTGCTTGAACGCCTTCTCCAGCACGTCCAGGGCAAGCTGGCCGAACTGTCTGCAATGACCCAGGGTGAGCAGTGAACACCAACGCAGGTGAGAGCCCCAGGCACGTTCACAAAGATTACACACCAGACTCAGAAAAAGACCGACACAAAAGAGCAAACAGCAACTTCATCGTCTCAGTTTGCAGAAGCTACTTTAGAGGGATTGCCACTCAGGAAACGAATTGGGGTCCCTTCCTGAAGGATGGGGAGGGAGGACTTACTCACACTGCGACAGGTGGAATCTGGTTTACATGGGGAGCACCTGGGCTATGTGTGGGGAGAAGGCACTTCACCCCATAAAACAAGCTCTGTATAGCTTGGTTTGGGGCTCTCTGATGAGACCTCCTACAGAATTTTTTATAGAAAATGCTGTTCAAACTGACTGGCAATTAAGGGATATTGTATAACTCCTTTTTTAAAAAGATTTTATAAAATAGATAGACAACTTAAGGGAAGTCACTCCTGGAGACATTTTCTGGAGTTTTCTGGGGGATCATTTCCTCCAAAAAGTAGGTGCTGTCAGTCTCTAGAACTTTTTAAATCAAAATCATAAATTTGTTTCTATTAACTCCAGCTTCCCTTTTTTCCTCACTATTATAATGCCTTCATAATAAAAAAAAATCGAAGACATTTCTAACTTTTCTATCTCACTCTGATTCTTTAATACACAATAGATTTATTTGTTTTTCTACTTGAAAGATACTTAAAGTAAACCACAAGTTTTAATTTAACTTAGTATCAAAGAGTTCAAGAGTTGGGAGGGACTTTCAAAATCATTAACTGAACATTTGGCAGCAAAGAAACTAAAGTCCCAAGATCTAGTCAACTCACTTGCCCAGCTGGGTGCTGGCCTAGGACCAGAACCCAAGTCTCCTGACTGGAAGGCCACCCCCTTTTCCACTATTCCCAAAGCTCCTTAGAAATACCTGAAGAACTCTATTTATAGGAGAGAACATGAAACACCTGACAAGGGGTTTGCTCCTCCACAAGTTCTAAGGTGAGGCAGGTCAATGTGTCTAACCGTTCTAAGAACTGTCGATGTTTAGCATGTAGTGAAGGGAAAATTCCTACTTCGAGTAATTTTTCATCTCTTCCGAGGCATCGTCCACCATGTTGCTCTGCTTAGCTTCACGGGCCATGGCTCGGTAGAGAATAGAAGCAATCACTGCCTTGACTGTGGCCTCCTCTCCATGCTGCCAAAAGAACATGGCCATCTTCTGCCTTTTCATTAGCACAGCCCAAACCAGCAGGTCGTTGTAAGGGTAAATGAAGCCAGAATCATCTGATATAAGTTGTTCTTTCGACTTCTTCCTTGATTTATGAATGACTGTAGACTTTTCCTGTTGGGAAATAAAACAGAAGTGGTTGCCAAATGCTCAGATACATGATGTTCTAGCTAATGAAACACATCAGATATCCTAGAGATGGAAATAATAAGAAAACTTTAGATTCCGCATCTAAGTGGAATCATATGGTAATCTAAAGAATAATAAAAACAAACACAACAGAAACAGACTCACAGATCCGGAGGATGGATGGCTGCCAGCGGGGAGGGGGTGCGGGGACTGGGTGAGAGAGGTGAAGGGACTCGGTGTGGATTGGCGGTTACAGAACGGTCCCAGGGATGTGAAGCAAAGCACAGGGAATCTAGTCAATAATATTCTGATAACTCTGTACAGTGCCAGGTAGATACTGGAAAAATCCGGGGGAGCATTTTGCAAAGTGTTTGTCTAACCACTATGCTGTATGCCTGAAACTAATACAAAGTGATATTGAATGTAAACTGTAATTTAAATAAATAAACATCAAGACCAGGTAAAAATAATAATAGAACTTTAGAAACCAGAAACCAAACCTTTGGCATTTTAAGGTAATCTACTTCTTGTTGTATCTAATAATTCCAGAGTCCCTAACCTGAGATACACTGAGTTTATTTAGTTCAACTTAAAACACTACCCATTTGAAATAGAGCCACTAACTAAACAACAACTTTTAATTTCCCAAGGAAATGGGTTCAAATACCATAGTGGATAAATGGCAACTATTAAAAAAACAAAACAAAAACTCTAACCTCACCTTACAAATAGATTCATTAACCACTTAGAAAAATGTCACTAATGTTGCCAAAATGCATCCAAATAGGCTGGTTTTAATTTTCCTTTCTTTATTCTGATTACATTCCTCCAGCGGTGGTAATGGGTACTGAAAAAATACTATTCTTCACCTGAAAACCCACCCTCTGCTGCTCGCATCAGATGCACCTCTCTATCCCCATGTTCTTCCCTAACACTGAGTATGAGTCTCAATTTCAATACCCATCATACTGCACTATGGTTTTTACTCTGGGGGTGGGGGGGGACCATTTCTCAGTCATCATTATATGTCCCTCAACCCACCTGCACCCCAAATTCAACCAAGCACCCAACATAATGCCTGGAAAATAATAAGATTCAATAATTATTCTTTCCCATTAAAGGGGGGGTCATCGCAAAAATTGTAATAAGCTTCCTGTTTCCATGAATAAAGGAAGTGTTATCATTCATGGTGATTAAGGGTAATTTTATAAAATATCTTTTCGCTCTAGGAGCTATGGAACCAGTTATACAAAGCTCTTGAGCAATGCATTCGTGTCCACTGGCAAGTGGGGCTGAGGTCACATGGGAAGAGGGGGCATAGCAGTGATATATACACACGTGCACACACATAATCATTGTCATATTATAATATCAAGCTAAATGTAATTTTAAGAAGTCGTCAAAGGGATGAAATAAGATGCAAAAGGACAACCTGAGAGAGAAGCAAAGGAGAATAAGAAAGCAGTCACATCTAATCAGGCTCAGGGAGAGGGGAGGGAGTTTGGGGGTTGGGTTAATGGTTACGTTTTTCGTACCATCCCATAAACTGACTTGGACCAGGTGGCAGCTGGCACAAGGACGGCCGGACGGAGTGTCGACCCCAGTGTTATCAGTTCCCAGGGCTCTGTCCAGGGCCTTTGCTGGTTGTTACAGGACAGCTGTGTTATGCTTTTGGTCTGTGCCATCTGTTTATGGCACTTGTAAGTGGTTGCCCTATTTGTACCCCACTTTCTCCATTTTTTTAAACTTTTTAAAAGTGATGTTTGAACACACTTGTCTCCATTTTCCCACCACCACTTCCCCCACCCTACCCACACCAACCTCCCACCCTCAATCCCACCCCACTCGGCTAACCCTAACCCTTTCTCCAATTTTAAATGAAGAAGTGGTCTCAGTATGCAAGATCGACTTTTTTTTCAAGTCTAAAAATAAGTGATGGCACCTTGAGTTTGTATGGCTGGGCGGTCCTGATGAACTGGGAGTGCAGGGTGCTTCCTGCAGACCCTCGTCTGCCTTCGGAGCCGCATCTCCCGGGAAGAGGGCGCTGGGAAAGGGTTGGAGCAAAGCTGGTCACTCTCTGGCATATACGGAATATTAGTTTATTTTTAAAATAAAACAAAAAGGGGAAAGGTATATTATATTGGTAGCGCTAAACATGTTATTTCTAGACAGTAGTGAAAACCGAATATAAGAGTGTCCTACCAAATAACCCATGGTTGTCTCTCATTCGTGATTAGTAATTAATCGTTAATCATATTAATTACTCACTGACCCAAAAAGAGCCCCTCATGATATTCTTCTTCTTAACGGCACTGTTATTTCCTAACATCTTACAAAACATGTTCTTTTGTTCCCAATTACACATTTGCATTCCTTCTCTATGTGGAAATTCCATTAGAAATCAATGGATGTTCTATACCTGGAACAAGCTCAGAATAGGCAATAAAGATACACAGTTCTGATAAGAAAAAGTTCCCATTCACAAACGGCACCAAGGTTAAGGTTAAGTCAGAAAGTTATGGAATTTTTCCACACGTTACATAATGTCACCCCTGGAATTCCAGTGCCTCGGCACAATAACATCACTCATTGCTAATCGGCATGAAGCTTCCATCAATGAGAAAGAAAAGCAATAGCATTCGTAAAGGGACTAGAATAAAAATTTATGACACAAACCATAGGCTTTGAACTACTTTACTTATTTTTAGTTTTTGTTTTATGGATATAACTAGACATAAACGTGAGGTGGTCAAGACTTTTTAAAGATAACAACTAAATAATTATGGTGATAGATAATTAGTAGTATCATTAGTAATAGTCATAATGACTATTATTATTAATAGTTACTCTATACCTTCTGAAAAAAAAACAGAAATATGGGCTTTTCAGATATTATTTATTTAGTCTCTTTGATACGTTTTTAAAAGGAGCATTATTACTCCCATCTTATAGATGAGGAAACCGACACACAGAGAGGTTAAGTTTCTTGCTCAAAATCACACAGCTGCAAAACAAAGCTTCAGTTCCAGCTCTGACTCCAAACCATGTATTTGCCTAGTAAAATAATTCACTAGGCAACACAATAAACTCTGTACTTCTTCACTAGAAAATAATGAGAAAGAGATAGTTTCCTGCTCGCTTTTAGAAAGGGCACCATAGCATGTGCCCAGCCTAATGCCGCCGGATGGCACCGAGGCCACCGTCAGTCCTGGTACCCATCACTCATACCCACACGGCCAGGTGTATTCTGTTTAAATAAAGAAGCTGACACCTCAAGCGTGTCCCTATGCCTTTGAAATTTTAATAGGGAACATTTTCTCTGTGTGATTTTGGTTTCTTTTTGTTTTGTTCTTTCATTTCCTAAAGCTAAGTTGAGCTTTCACTTCACCTAATTCTTTCTAAATAAACAAAAGTAGCTTGATATTCTGGACTCTTCATGTGATCTTACCCCCAAACTACCTTTCCAGTCTCATCCTTCATAACCTCCTGACACTTCTCCCACGACAAAGGTCTCCTTGCCTCGTCCCGCAAAATCACCCCCTGACGTCTGCAGCACTGGGCTTCCCCCCATGGCTTCTGTTCCTCCCTCAACCCAAAACGCCCTGCCTGCCTCTCTACCGCTTCATCCTTTAATAGAAATCAGTCTCTTCGGTTTGCTGACCCATGAAGGCACTTGTAAGAAACAATGTCTTCTCTGTTAGCCAATTAGCCAGTCTGACTATATATTATCAGACTTTTAAAACGATGATGAAAAGTAAAATACATAAAACATGTATTTTTAAGTATATTCTGCATGCATCTTTCAATATAACCCCCATACCTGTCCCAAACTTGTCATCTCTAGACTACAGACTACTATGAGTTTATAGAGCTAATCCTATGAAGCTTTGGACTTCTATAGTTTCAAAAGGAAAAGGAAGGAAGGAAAGAACTGGTCATCTCTCCCCTAACCTTTCTCATCACATTACTTCTATGTCAATATAGGACATGTTATGTTCTGTTTCATATTGTGGCTAGTTATCCATAAATCTGTTTCCTCTGTGAGTTTCTAAACTCCTAATCTTTATGTCCAACCTAAGCCAGAATACCAGCACAGTACCTTACATCGAGCAAATACTCAAAAAATGTCAATAAACAGAATGTCTCTTTTAGAAGTATTCCCATCTGAACTTCCCAAACCACTTTTAAAAAATATTATTATTAGTTATCCTTAATTTTACTAGAGTACTTTTAAATTGAGCTACCTTCTGTTTTCTGTAGAGATTGTAGAAGGCTCTGAAATTTTTTCTAGTGTAGCCGCTGCGATATGCACCACCAATGAGGTACTCTACTACCAACCCAACGTCGATGAGCGTTATTCTGTAGCCCGAAAGAAGGGTATGCTGAAACAAAAACAAGTGATCAGTTATAACTCTGGGGGGGTTACCCCTTTTCCCATGCCATCAGAACATAACCAAGTCAATTGCAAAGAAGCAGGCTCATTCTTGTCCATTATCTTTATAAACCAATCGACTGGTATGGCCAGCTATTGATTCAAACTGCTTGTTTAGATGGGAAAATACACTCAGCTTTAATATGGTTTTAGTTTTATAGACATCAAATGTCTGATGTCTGCTTATATCTGCCCATTGACTCTCTTTTCTCTTTCATGCATACACATTCTTTAGAATAAAATACATTTAAATATAGTATTAAAAATTGTCTTTATCTGGAAATAGCTAGTCCAACAGAAGTAATATTACTGGAAGGTATACTGAATGTATGCAATTGAAAATTAACATCATGTTAAATAACCCACCTCTCTCTGTATGGAAATGGCTATAACACTTTGCACTGTGTTGACATCATACATAAAACAAGAATATGGAAAGTAGAGCAAACGGAAAGAAAGAACATGGAATGGCAGAACCAAACAAGATGTCAAAACATGAGGTTGTGTCAAGAGTAATTGTAGAGGCTGGTAGGAGAACAGAGCAGCAGATTTCCAAGGACGTGGATCTTAATCTAAATGAAAATTATTTTGGCCCCTGAACATTTTTGAAGGCACACAGACTACTGAACAAGGCCTCTGTGAGTAACATTCATGAAGCTTTGAACAAGAAGTAAAGTGATACATATGTATATTTGTAAGTGTGTAAACGATTTAATTTTTTCAGTCATAATCTACTTTTTTTCAAGAAATAATAAAAATTATGATCTTATTTGCGGCTAGCTAATAGCCTATTTAACCTTTTTCATTCCTTTTTCTTCAGTTTACTGTGATAGAATCAGAGTTTAAGAAAATAATACAAGGAAAATCATTTTGATCTATCATAAATGAATGCAAATTAAATTTACATCAGCACGGACACTTTCGCTTCCTACTAATTTGCCAGCTAAATGTCTTCTTCCGCGGCCACTTCCCTCTGGCTGTGCCACACGTCAACATAACCAGAAAGCCTATCCTCTCTCCATCAAGACATTTGATAAGATAAATGAGGAAGGAACTATTCTTTTTAGTGTGTTTAGATTTTAATTTTTTTACTTTTAGAGAGGGGGAAGAGAGAAAGTGAAGGCAAGAAACATCCATGTGTGGTTGCCTCTCACATGCCCCCTACTGGGGACCTGGCCCGCAACCCAGGCATGTGCCCTGACTGGCAATCGAACTGGCAACCATTTCGGTTCTCAGGCTGGAGCTCAGTCCCCTGAGCCCCACCAGCCAGGGCAGGAAAAAACTTTTCAAATGAGTCATGGATGGAAATTAATTATGGTGACACATAAAAGGCACTCCCAGTTTTCGGCACATGTGAATAAAGGTTCTTGGTAATTAAAAGAAAAGAAATCAAGGCATAAAAATCTGTTAAATTTCAGACGTTCTGATAAGTAATGAGACAGATTATTTTAAATGTGACTTAATTCAAAGTTCAATGAAAACACAATGAGCAAAATATGAGGAAGGATCTAGAGCAGTGGGATTCATCCTAGTTCCTTAGAACAGTTTTAGAAAAGAAGTGAGTGTCCCCAAAACAATAGTCAAAACAATAATAATCAAAACAATAGTTTAACTATTGTCACTGACAGTCAAAACAATAATAACACAAACAATGGAAATCACATATTAGTCCTTTTATAAAGACAAGACTACCAGGAAGCGTCTTTATTTTCAACAGGTATTATCATCATTAATAATATGGCTGTATCACATTGAGCTTAAGTTTTCATTAGAAGCTTTATATGTCTCCCATTTGTATTTGTAAGAGAAAATAATTATTAACTAATGATACTTAGTGGATCTAATCTTTAAAAACAGAGTAAATTATAGGAAAAATGTAAGGGTGTGGTTTGGTGATGAAATTGTTCAGTTAATTGCACAAGAGTGTAGGCAATTCACTAAAAGATCCAAATCTACATATTACAAAGCAAAATCTAGTGAAAGCTCCATCACAAAGTTAAGGTGATGCACAAAGAGATTCGCACACCTTCGTAATTAGGTTACCTGTTTCACATCTTGGACAAGATGATGCAAGAGCATATTAGTAGGTCCTTGTTTCTGTAATAAAGAACAAAAGGAAGAATTTTAATTACCTTTTTATTACCATGTGCTAGGGAGTAGTGGGACTTTCTTTCAGAATGTATAAATAATCCAGAATACCAGGAATGTTCTTCAACATCTTTATAATGAAGCTTAAGTCACATTACTTCTAAGGAAGGTGTTCTCCAAGAGAAGACATAATTAGACTGAAGTACTTTTCAAAGCAAGATGTATATAGGTAGTGGTAAGGGCTTAATTTTTATGAGACAGAAACAAATTTTAACTAATTTATAACCACTCTTTAACATATATAGCACATTGCATCAAAAATATTTATTGAACACTTACTATGTTCAATCAAGCTTCTGAGGGAGTCAATGAAGAATATAAATACTTTCTTCACAGAGTTTTTACAGTCTAATAGAAAAGAATGAGTACTTACAGGCACATGAAATGACCAACAATATGAATGTGTGTGTGCTCAAAAGTTGAAAGTAATTTGTACTCTAGGGACAGGTCAAAAAGGCAGGACTTGAACAGGGCTTTGAAGACAGTCTGAGGCTCAAAGGACAAGGGAGGACACTTCAAGAAGGGCACACGACTGGAGCTTTGGTGTTTGTACAACAAGTAAGCCAGTCAGTCTAGTTTCAGTAAGTGTTTGCATAGGAAAGTTGCAGGTACAGAATTTTAACAGCAGCCTTAGATTGAGATGCTTTCGATAACACAATAAAACTAATTTGTTCTTATTCACATCTGTGGCATTAGTTATAGTCTCACTATAATATTTTCTTAAGTTAGTTTATGCCTCCGTTCTGTGCAGTTAATGATGGGAAATACAGAAATGACACTCAGATCAAACGGAACCTGTAAAGACATTTCTCCCTTGGATGAAAAGTCTGTCTCTCTCTAAGCTATCTATCTTTGTACATAAATAGTCAAGAAGACTTGAACATTCAAGCTAAATCCTAAGGTAAATTTTAAAGGAAGTGACTGACGACATGTTCCAGTACTCACTGTGTTGTAGAGCTCTTCCAGTCGAGGAACAGTGAGAAAGCGATGGAGGTTCACTCCATACTCTATTAAGAGCTTCACAAAATCCACCCGATCCATCACTAAAGCATCTAACATTGCTTGTTCCAGTGAGCCAGGCTTCGGAGGGTAGGAATAAATAAAAGATATGACAACTAAGAAAGTAGAAATAACTAAATGACTGTGTGTATTTGAACTCCAGGCCATACAGGCATAGTAAATATAAAATACAACCTTACTTCAGCACTTGAGTAAAGAAATAACAAAAAGTGAACTTGAACACCTACAGGACATCTTGACTACATTTGCTCTTGGGTGGGAAGATTGACTATTGTAAAAGATCGCAATGCTTTCCAAACAAATGTACAGGTTTAATGCAATTCTAATAAAACGCCATTTGAGGTTTTTTTCTTTTTTTCATAACTTGACATATTTCTATTTAAACTGCACCTGGCTTGTGAGTATAAATGGCAAATTAAACACATTAATCTACTTTTACTCCTACCTAAAACCCCATTAAAAACTATAGTACAGAGACAAAAGAAAGAGGGGGGGTGGGAAGAAGGGAGGAAGGGGAGGGAGGGAATCAAATACTGGCTGGGTGGCTGTTAGTTGGAGCATCTTGTACACCAAAACATTGCAGGTTCAACTCCTGGTTAGGGCAGATATAGGTTTGATCCCTGGTCAGGGAGAATAGGGGAAACAACCAATCAATGTTCTCTCTCTCTCTCTCTCAAATCAATAAATGTATCCTCAAGAGAGGATTAAAAAGAAAAGAAAGACAGCAATGAATCTATAAGAACGAGGTCAAGAGAGCAACACTTTAAAAGTGGCAATGGAAATAGTCCCCAGAAAGTCAGAAAGTGAAAGTCTCCAGAAATTGAAACCAGAACAAGTTAACAGCCAAACAAATCTATGCCACAGATTCTGGCAGTACCAGGATGTGATCAATGTACATATGCCGAATTTCTAATGTTGGGACCATTCCAATCATCTTCTCCCATCTGACTTCCACAATACCAGCAACAAGGCTTTCACCCTTGAGGCAGGAGACTGAAGTATTCTTTTCTGGCATTGTGACTCACATGAGAAAAGGCATGAATATGTTGACTTTCCAGGCCCACCAACAAATGGTGGCCAGATCACTCCACCATGAAGTCAGACCTACAGGCTCAGGTTTCTAATGAGTTTTCTATCCTACACTCTCAGAAAGTCCAGAGAACAGACCACAAAACATCAACTAAGATGAATCAGGCAATGCGGAAAGAAGAAAACTTCAAAAGAACCATCATTAAATATCTTTACAGATAAAAGACAATATTTGTGTTCAGGCTCAAAGAACAAATTTGCTCTTTGAAAGTAATAGCATGCTATTGCTTCTCAGACTTTTGGCTAAGATCAAGTGTGCAAATTAATAGGATGCGACCAGAAACAAAAAGAAAATGTGCAATAAGTAAAAGAAATAAGATTAAAGGAGCAATCCGTGGTCCAACATTTAACTAGTAAGAATTCCTTAAAGAGAACAGAGAAGACAGGGTAGGAAATTCCCCAGAATGGAAACACATGATTGAGAAATTAGAAGTATATGTTCAGCATAATGGATATAAAGAGCAAACAACACATATATGTATTTGTGAATTCTCAGAACACTGAAGAAAAGTACTTTTTAAACTTCGTAAGAGGGGAAAATTGTCACAAAGGATCAGAAAACAGAAAGAGTTTTACTTCTCAGCAGCAACACTGGGTATTGGAAGCTAAGCCTTCGAAATACTCAAGGAGAATTATTTCCAACCTTGAACTAAAATTTATTCAAACATGTCAGTCCTCAAAATCTGCTATACTCCCTTTCTCAGAAAGTTACTGAAGGATGCACACCACCAAAATAAATAAGCAAATCCAGAAAGAGGAAGACAGGAAATACGGAAAACAGGTACAATAGCACAAGAGGGAAACCCCAAGACGATGAAGAACGGCAGTCCCACGCCAGGAACAGCAGGCCACCAGTCTAGATCTCAGCAGTGAGGACTGCAGACAGGCGTATGGAGAGGTGTCTAAAACTTATGCATCAGAAGACAGCAATGTGACTTACTACAGTAGGCAGTTAGCATGAGCACAGCAAGGGAGATGGGCCAGGTATGGGACGTCTCCAGGGCAGAAAGCCCCAGGTGCCTAGCAACCAGCAAAACTGGTGCTGGGAGTGGGAAGAACCTCATCCCCAGGGTAATCTTCCCTCTGCTAGCATGTGGCTGGTCATGAGGTCTACACCCCCTGACCTTTCTCTTCTCTGTTCCTGTGGATCAGACCCTCCCCTGACCTTTCCTCTGCTGGCAGGTAGCTAGGCATGTGGTAGACTCCCTTAGAGGAGAAACAAGGCAATCAGAGGACAGTCTCATATGACTCCCAAAGTATACTCCTTACGCAACCACTCCCTGAAGCTTTCAGCCCTCAGGACAATGAGGTTCTGAACTATATCAGATAATCTTGGGAACAAAGCCTCAGTTCTGTTGGCCACCGAGAGTTTTGGTCAAAGTAGAGATAACATCTAGGCTTCAGTTGTGTGTCACCTCCAGGCCCTGAAAAGCAGCAGGGCCAGGTGGGACGGGTGGGGGATGTCATGGCTGATATCAGGACCAGCTGTGGTGATTAATGATGCCCCGCCCTGGGGCCAACCAATCAGTGAGGACCTCAACCCTGAAAGGACAAACCTGGAAAGCTGATAAATATTCATCCAGATCCTCTCCTGGGACCTCCCCTAAAATCCCAATTCTTAAAAGCCCTTAGGACATAGCACCCAGCACCCCTTTGCCTTTCCCTTTCTAATTCTCCAAGGGCCCTTCTTTTGCCTGTAATTCATTTCCCCAAGCCCACAGAGTAGCCCAGTCCTGCTACTCTGTGACTTTCTAAAAAAACTTTCTTCTACAGTTTTACTCTTGTCTCTAAATTATGACTTGTAACTCAAGTACTGAGGTTGCTGAATGGATTGCTGGGCCGACGTCTCATCTGATCTCGCAGGTCGAACACATGGTGCCATTTCACCACCAACATGATTGTTTAGAAATATGAAGGTTTATAAACATCAGAATAATACTCAAAATGGTCAAAAGTACTTGGCTCTTGGGATTAGAGCCTTGGCTCAAGCTAAAGAACAACTTTTTATTTCAGCATACTTTCAGTGCCATTTAATGTTTTAAACAATGTGCATACATTAGTCTGACCCAAAAATAATCTACCTGTGGTATGGTCACAACTGTAACTTTTTAAAATGTTAATAGTAATTATGATTACCAATGTAGGTCATTTTTCTTGTGTATATTTTTCTCTGTTTTCACTAATTTTTACTAGGAGCACTTATTATAACTTAATGCAAAAATTAAGGTTTTAAATAACAATATAAAAATCTGCCAGTTCAAAAAATAAAATTTCAAAATTAATATCCAGAAATCAGTTGCATTTTTATATGCCAATAATAAAGGGACAAAGAGAAAGGGAAATTGAGCAAACAATCCCATTCACAATTGCTTTCAAAAAAATGAAATACATAGGGATAAACCTAACCAAGGATGTAAAAGACCTGTACTTAGAAAGTTATAAGACACTAAAAAAAGAAACTGAAGATAAAAATAAGTGGAAGCACATACTGTGTTCATGGATAGGAAGAATTAAATCATTGAACTGTCCCTACTACCCAAAGCAATCTATAAATTCAGTGCAATACTTATCAAGATTCCAATGACATATTTCACAAAACTAGAACAAATATTTCAAAAATTTATATGGAAGCACAAAGGCCCTGCATAGCAACAGTAAACCTGAGAAAGAGGAAGAAAGTTGGAGAAATCACACTACCTAATATCAAATATCAAATTATTAGGTTGTATGATACCTCCAATGATAAGGCTATAGTAATCAAAACAGCATGGTATGGCAGAAAAATAGATACATAGATCAATGGAACAGAATAGTGAGCCCAGAAATAAACCTTTATAGTCAATTAATATTCAACAGAGGAATCAAACATATACAATGGGCTAAAGGTAGGTTATTCAATAAATGGTGTTGGGACAATTGGACAGATATGTGCAGGAAATGAAACCAGACCACCTTCTTATACCACACACAGTAATAAATTCAAAATAGATCAAAGATTTAAATTTTAGACCTGAAACCACAAAAATTCTATAAGAAAACATAGGCAACAAAATCTCAGACATTGCTCATAGATATTTTTCATTGGATATATCTCCCCAGGCAAGAAAAAGAAAAGAAAAAAATAAACAAATGGGACTTCATCAAACTAAAAATGTTTTGCACAGCAAAGTGGATCATCAACAAAATAAAAAGACAACCCAGAGAATAGGAGAACATATTCACCAATACATCTGATAAAGGGTTAATATCCAAAATTTACAAAGTACTTACAAAACTCAACATGAACAACCAAACTGAAAAATGGGCAAAGGACCTGAATAGATGTTTCTCTGAAGAGGACATACTGATGGCCAGTAAACATATGAAAAGACACTCAACATCACTAATCAGAGCAATGCAAATTAAAGTCACAGTGAAATACCATCTCATACCTGTCAGAATGGCCATCATCAAATCAACAAAAAGGTGCTGGCCATGATGTGGAGAAAGGGGAACCCTAGTGCACTGTGTGATGTGAACACAGACTGGTGCAGCCACTACGGAAAACAGTATCGAGATACATCGAAAAATCAAAAACGGATCTGCCTTTCAACCCAGAGATCCCACTTCTGGGAATATATCCAAAGGAACCCAAAACACTAACTCAAAAGAACCTAAGCACCCCTATGTTCATTGCAGCATCATTTGCAACCACCAAGATACAGAAACAGCCCAAGTGTCCATCAGTAGATGAGTAAATAAAACAACTGTGGGATACTCACATAATGGAATGCTACTCAGCTATGAAAAAGAAGAAAATTTCACCCTTTGTGACAATATGGATGGACCTGGAGAACACTATGCTAAGTGAAATAAGCCAGACAGAGAAAGACAAATGCCGTAAGATTTCAGTCATATGTATAATCTAATGAACAAGCTGAACTAACAAGGAAAATGTGGACAGACTCATAGATAGAGAGCAGGATGACAGCTGTTTGGGGGTGATGTGAGGAGGTGGAGGGATTGAGCAAAAAGGAAAAAGGACTCATGGACATGGACAACAGTGTGGTGATTGCTAGGGAGCAGGGGGGGAATAAGGGGACTAAAAGGGAATATAAAACAAAATACAATAAAGATGAAATGAAAACCCTGGCTGGCGTGGCTCAGTGGACTGACCGTGAGACTGTAAACCATATGGTCACCAGTTCAATTCCTGGTCCGGGCACGTGCCCAGACTGCAGGCCAGGACCCCAATTAGGGCAAATGATCTATGTTTCCCTCTCTTTCTCCCTAATTTCCTCCTCTCTCCTCTCTCTAAAAAATCTTCTTTTAAAAGTTAAATCTAAACAAAAAGCAAAAAATAAAAAATTTTATTTGTCTTTCCCTCAACTTCCCTTATCAGCTTCAATTAATCTGCAGAGCTAAAGGGGAAAAAATGTTTTTGGGGAGGCAAAATAAATGAGAGAAATGTGTTCATATTCTCTGGTCACTTAGCTACAGAGATGCTACTCCCATACCCCTCCCAAACCAATTAATCTCTCATCCAATTTCTTCCTTTGCCCCTCCCTGACAAACCCACACAAAATGTTTTTTTCCATTTTCATTATACCTTCCAATGCTGTCCATGTATCAGGATATGTTTCTTGGCAATGTCCGTCCTGTCCCAGGCCATTGCCAGATTTAATTGCTCAGCTGCTGATAAACTTGTACCTAAAGTAAAAGAAAGGAAAAATTACATGCTCTATTTAAAATGTCAACATATGCCTTGGGTGGTGTGGCTCAGTGGATTGAGTGCCAAACTGTGAATAGAAAGGTCACTGGTTCAATGCCCAGTCAGGACACATGCCTGGGTTGCAGGCCAGGTCCCCAGTTGGGGCATGTAAGAGGCAACTGATCAGTGTATCTCTCATACACTGATGTTTCTCTCCCTCTCATTCTCCCATGTTTCCCCTCTCACTCTAAAAATAAATAAATAAAATCTTTTTTAAAATTTCACTAAAATGTCAACATATGAAGCACAGAGAGCCATTGAATGTGAAAACAGGAGGTAAGAAACAGTTGTAACCCTATTCAGACACTCACCTTTTAGTAGAGCTGTTAGGATTGCTAAATCAAGGTCGTGCAACTCCTCAGAATCAGCCTCAAATATGATAATCTATCAGAGTTGAAAACCAGAAAGGCATACATTTGAGATTAGCAAAGAAATGCTTCCAAGAGTACCCACCAAATTCATTCCTGAGCTAACGAATTGGGGGAAACAACCTTCGTTAATGTCAAAAAACACTCAGAGTTAATATACAGGGTAATAGAGAACTGTGGGCTTGAAGGGGGAAAAATTACCTGAAAAATTCCTTCTATTCTAGAGGAAACATATATAAAAAAGCATTACTACACTAACTTACTGTGCACGTGCTATAAGAAAACTCATTTCAGTTCCCCATGTAAAGGAAATCCTTCCTTATTTCAAAAGAATACCATAGGAGCTCCTTCTGTTCACCAAGGCTTAGAAACTCAGATTTTTTCTTTTCAGTGAAAAATGAATCCTCAAGGATCTGTCATAAAATAAGTGAGGCAATTACAATGCACCCACTGAGCAAGTACGATGGACAGCACAGACTGTTAGCACAATGTCAAAGTGTCCTGTGCCTCCCAGCATGCAACTGATTTTTTAAGACAAATAAGGATATTACTTATAATTATAAAAGGTCTCCTGCTGTTAATGAATGTGTCTCAGTGTTTCCAAATGAAAACATATTTTATACGTTAGAGGGAGTGTTTAATTTAAAAAAAAAAGAGACTGGATTGGCATGTTCTAGCCCCAGAGAGTCAGCCCTGGCTGACCACTGAGTGATCTCACGACCAGTGAATCTGAGGTTCCTCACCCCCGGAAGAGGAACCCTCATTTCTAAGGTCCCATAAAAACAGAAAAACTATGCTTCTGCAATTCACGCACTGGTTCCCCCCACCGAAGAGCCCCTCCAAGTGCATGACTAAAATCAACCCTCATTTGTACAGGAGCTGAGAACCTAGTTCCTGTAGTGTACAAACCCTTAGTTGCCTTCTCTAGTTTCCTCCTGACATTACTGATCATTGTGGGGAATATAAAATGTGGTTCACTAAACTTAATCACTTTTATGTAACTACTGCTCTGCTAAGCGCTCTTTGTCAGGTAGAATCAAGAATTTGAAACAAGGGGTGGAAGGTTAAGAAACCAAGTTACTCACCTAAGGGTAATATATACAACATTAAAAATAAAAAAATTCCAACCCTGGCTGGTGTGGCTCAGTGCACTGAGCTCCAGTCTGCAAACTGAAAGGCTGCGAGTTTAATTCTAGGTCAGGGCATAGATCTGGGTTGCAGGCCAGGTCCCCAGTTGGGGGTGTGCAAGAGGCAACCAACTGATGCTTCTCTTGCACATCAATGTTTCTATCCCTCTCTCCCTCCTCCCTTTCTCTGAAAATAAATAAAATCTTTTTAAAGAATGAAAAATTCCATACTGTAAAAAATTGTGAAACTAACAGTGTAATTGTTAAAAATTAGCATTTTAAGCCAGTTGAGTCATCACCTCATCATACTCACAGAATCCCTGTGTACCATGCATTCCATTAGAATTTGAAAAAGGTGCTTGGACTGTTTAAGACTGAAGTTGAAAGTGTCGTGAATCATGCATATAATCTCCTCCTTCACCTGAGGACGAAGGCTCCTGGAGAGAGATAAGTGGCCAGGAGTTGATACAACAAAGAGAATGGGACAAGACAGCAACATCAGTACAAGAAAACCAACCATCTGCCCTACCTGACTGAGGTTTCTATGGGCAGTTCTGCCCCGGAAGAAAATGAGCAGGAAGCAAAGAGAAGCAGCATCACCAGGAGTCTGAATTTGAAATCAAAAATAGACTGATCTGCCACGATCCTGGAGACAGTACATTCTGGGGCAAGGTTCTCGAACTGATAGATTTCCAGGGGGCTGTCAAGTTCCAGAAATTATGGACACCATATTCTCCAAAGAATCCGAAAGCCCCCAAGGGTTAAAACCACTCATCAAGAGTGACTTTAGGAAAGGGAGAGGTATGGAGAGGTATGGAAGGGGAAGGGGAGGAGTAGAGGGTGCAGTCAGAGAGCTGAGGGCTGAAAGGGGGAGAAACTGTAAGGAAAGAATCTTCAAAAAGCAGTTACAACATAAGTATGAATGTTTACAAAGTCAATTAGTGGGGTTAATACTTAGTTCACTAGCACTTTTTTTAACCTAGAGAGTAGAAATATCTACTTTTGATATTGGAAAAATCACCCTGAACATAGGGATGGTTAAAGAAAAATTTTCTTACTTAAATAGGGGGAAAAGAAGTAAAACCTCAAATAAGCACAGTATACACTATATAAATGCCAGGATGTCAATTTCCCCGATTCCTGCCATTTTTACTAATGGCAAATGAACTGGAAGGTGATCTTAGCCAACACGGGTTTCCTCATTCACTGTAGAATTTTTTCAGCATTAATGGCCATTTGCAGGAGCATCTCCTCCCTCACTCTCCCTGAAAATGCTTTTTCCGGACAAGGCTCAAGCATCCCTTAGAGGCGGGTCCTTCTTCAGCTAAGGAAACAGTAACTGGCATCACTGGAGAGCATTCTGATAAACAAATACAAAAATCACTGAACAGTGAATTCCAGTCTCTATCTCTGCCCTCCAAGGGTATTGGCCCACATACAAGCAGAGCTTGAACTGAAATGAAAGAATAGTCACCATAGTTTCCAAAGTGAGAGTTAACCACTTACCCCTCATCTGCGAAGTGCTTGTGGGTGAAGGCTAGGAGGTCGGCAGCCCTGCCGGTGCCCTCACACACCACCACTGGGTGCTTGTCTTTCACGGTCTCCCACACCCAGAGGATGACATTGGGCCCGCCTTCCACCACCAGCCCCACCATGGGCACGCCTTGTCTGGAGCCTATTTCAGACGACAAACAACACCACGCCGTTAGGAAGCAACCCTGTCTCGGCCAATCAGCCATTTTGATTCACAGGCACAAGTGTTTTCATCACAACGATAGATCGGTACTTGCTCTGGCCCCTCTGTCTTTTGGACTCAGGCTTATGTAGTTCAAGGCAAGCCAGCAGCTTGGACACTAAATAAAAATAGCATCTATATGGTAACAGCATCTTTAAAATTTCTCTGGTTTAAAAATCAACATAATGTTTAAGTATTTTCATTCTACCCAAGTAAACCCCTTTTTAATCACATCAATGACAAATACAAATATTGTAGAAAGCCTCTTTAACTAGCATGGTTGGTAAAAAGGTCAGCTCTGACATATAAGTATTTGGGGTTTCTTCAGGGTTTTATCCTTCCTCCGTCCCTCCCTTCCTTCCTCTCTCCCTTCCTTCCCTCCCTCCTTCCTTCCTTCCTTCTTTTCTTCCTTCCTTCCTTTTTGTGTGTGTGAGTATGGTATGTGCAGGTGGCTTACTGTTTTTGCTGTTTTCATATTGTTTCTCTGTAGAATTTATAAATGTCACCAATCCACTGAAACCGATTCCTTGTTCTTTTTCCACAAACGGTGAAACCCTCCCAGTAAATCCTAAGTTTCAAGATCTTTGAAAGCAGGAATGTCACTTGCCAGTGTTTATAAACTGGGGTTGTTTTCATTCATCCTCCAGTGGGAAATTCATAGGAAGTAAGAAAGACAAAGGCTTTGCTCTCCTGGGGCACACATTCCAGTGCTGTGCGGAACACCTGGGACATTACTATGGTGAACTCAGGTCAGGACATTCCAGGTAACTGATATTTCCAGCGCCTTCATGGTGATCCCTGGCCTGTCCTCCTCCCCCTTCCCCTTTGCACCCAACCCCACAGAGGGCTGCACACCTGATCCTCCCCCTTTCCTGACCTACAGGTAAAGGGGCCTCCAACTTTCATTTACACTAAGCTCTAAGTGGCAATAATTCCCACAGTCCCTCCCATGCCCCTTACTCCAACCAGGAGATGACCCCATAAGAGGAAAGAAACAGAAATTTATTGATGATATACTATGTACCCAGCACCACTGCAGGTACATCTAACATCCTTTATCTAAATTAATACTCACAGCAAAAGGTAGAAGTAGACAGTTTCTTGCATTATATTAAGAAAACAAACTGACCGATAACTCCATTGTCCAAGGTCACAGGGAGTAAATGACAGAGCTGTGGTCAGTCTGACTTCACCACATCCTGCTGCCTTGGGGAATCAAGGCCCAGAACTCAAGAGAGTCAGCCTCTCCCAGCTGGAAGTCAAGGGCTGAAGAGCACTTGTACCTCTCAAGGGCCTTCTTACTCCCTGCCCCTCTGCCCGAATGGGTGGAGTAATTTGTGGAAGATTTAACTCACTGAAAGAGGCAATGGCCACCTGTGCTTCCTCGGACAAATAGCCTCGATTTCTCCAGGCGGCACCCCGCCCTCCTCCTCCCTGCAAGGAGTCCTCGCTCTGCACTCACTGAAGCAGGCCCTCCGCTTGCCCCTCCTTCCTACAGATACTACCAAAGCACCACTCCGAGCAGCACACGACATGGATATCTTCAATCCTCCCTATTTCTAAAAGCCTGTCTGATTTCGACCTTCGCTGTCTGGGGGCACCTCACTCGTATGAAATGCCTATCGTCTCCACTTACTATCAAATATCATAGCCCCAGTCTTCTCAGGTGAGCCTCCTTACTGCTCTTCAGCCGTTCCCATTCTCTCCCCTCTCCATCCATCCATCGACCCTAAGAGCTCCTGGAGGCTCTGCTATCGTCTCCACTCTTCCACAAAACCAAACCTCCCCTGTCTATACCGTCCTCCATGTATTTTTTTCTCACTGTCACCCACGGCTCTATACCACCTCAAACTGTGTTTTTTTCTGGCTGTGGATTCACACACATTAAGGTAGGGGCTGCCTCGGACCTCTCTACTCCGTATAGATGACATCAGAGCGCCTAGCTGCACAGCAGGACCCCAGCCAGGACCTGTTGGCTGAACTCACGGCTGTGTATTCTCTGCAGAGAGAGGTACTTTTCCAGGTTCCTCCTGAGCGTCATCTCATTTCCATATTTGCCCACAGTGCCGTCGTCGGACAGGATGAAGTGGGAATGCATGCTGTTGAGTGTGGTGAGCTTGCTGAGTGGGTTTCCCAGCATCTGGTACAGGCACACCACCTGCAAGGAGAAGGGAGGGTCAGAGCTCAAGATCCTTCCCTTCGTTCAAGTGCTCAAAGGACTGTCTCCATGCACAGCAGAGTTCTTGTTGAGGTTAAAGAGCATAACTTGCTACCAAGAGCAGAGCTTCTAAGCTATCTGTGGTGATAGATCAATTTGGTGTTTTATAAGTTCCCATTTTTTATTGGCCAATGTGTCCTAGAACACATGCCTAGTATGCAGTTCTGCTCGTGAAACTCAACAACACAAGTTCAACAACACTTGCACACCCCATACTCAGCAAGGTAAGTCCACTGACCACACACACCTGGATGTCACGGCACTGCCACATTGTTAAAAATGGTTCTAAGTATTTATTTCCAATTTCAGTACTTACATTGCTTCAGAAGATTAGAAAACAGTTCAAGAATTGGCATCAGTACACAGATCACATCATTGTCATGAAACATGCCTTTAGTAGATCTAATTCCAGAGTAATATTCTGACACTGAATTTTTCTCTAGTATTCCAAATGACATGGAGAACAGCGAACCAAATGGCAATACATTCTATTGTATATAAAACATCCAGACCTTTATTAACACTATTGACTCTTCCTTAATCTGTTCTAATTCTTATTTGTTTTTCAAGATGAGAGGCCATGATTTGGAGTCAGAGAACCCAAGTTTAAGTCAAGGCTCTTCTGCTTCCTAAATTTGAATGATTCCTGCCTCCTTTCTCAGACTGATTCTTTTCATGTGAAAATGAAGATGATAATAATTTCCACACCAGAGCATTGCTGTGAGGCTTAAAAAAAATAATGAATGTAAAAAGCACTGTAAGCTTTACAAACTTACCTTAAAAGTTACCTTTATAATTCCTAACGATGATGCTGAGGCCAGAAACCAAAAAGAAAGTGATTGATAGATTTAATACATACTTTTTATTTATAGACTAATGATCATAAGTCATATAAAATAAAAACTGGGGGAACTGCAGCATATATAGCAAACAAAAATGTAAATAAATGGAATTACAATGTAAAAAGCCTTTTACATTGTAAAAGTAATATAATAACCATGCTTGAAAATGCACAGAACAATGATGAACCTCACTACTAATCAAAGATATGTAAATAAGGGCCATTAAAACCGTGGCTGGTGTGGCTCAGTAGATTGAGCACTGGCATGCATACCAAAAGGTCACTGGTTCAATTCCCCATCAGAGCACATGCCAGGGTTACTGCCCAGGTCCCTCTCCCTCCCTTCTCTCTCTAAAATAAAAAGAAATAAAATCTTTAAACAAAATAAGAACAATTAGGTAATATTTTATACCTATCAAGAGGGCATTTTTTTTTAAAGGCCAGATACCCAGAGCTATCAATGGGACAGAAAAAATAGGCACCCTCATACCTATTGGAAGAAATGCAATTGTTACTACCTTCCTGGAAGTCAGTGAGTCGCATTTTTAAAGGTAGATACCAACAAGCCTAAGTATTCTACTTTAAGAATTATTTTGAAGGAAATAAAGCAAGCCAGCTTCAAAGATTTATCTATCTTATTAAAACATTAATATCATGTTTATAATAGTGAAAAACAAGAAATCACCTCGGTGAACAATAATAGGGGAGTAGTTAAATAAATCATAGTACATGATTTATTTAGTACATAGTACATAGGATATCATGAGGCATGAAAAATCAAAGTGCATGTCTGGAATTTGCTTCAAAATAACTAAGGCAGATAATGGAGTGAATAAGGGAATCAATGAAACAAAACTGGCTGTAAGTTCATTAATTGAAGTTGTAAGATGGATATAAGAGTTCATTGTTCTAATATATCTACTATTTAATATGTTTAAATTTTTAATGGAAATTAAAATAAACCATAAGCATGTCTATTTTAACTGACACAAAAAATAACTGTTAAATAGTTAAATTAAAAAACAGATCCACAGTAGTCAGTTTCTGTTTTTATTTATTTTACATACAAACTTTTTTTAACATACATATGTGCACATACATAGAAAAAATTCTGGAATAATACGTGCCAAAATATTAACAGTAGTTATTCTTCTTCTGCATACTGTTTGTACATAGCTGAGATTTTTACAAAAGAATAATTAGGCAAGTCTATTCCCTTTAAAATAACAAACAGAATCAAAGACGTTGTCAATACACAAGAATGAATGAAGCAGAGAAAAGTAGAAGATGAAAGGAGAAAAGGGCCAAATCATGAACGTCCCTATTTTGCTACACTCGTGCCTTTGCAAGAAGCTTGGCTATTACTGAGTGAGACAGGACCCACTGAAGGTTTTTTCACAAAAGGGTAGCATGATCTGGTTTATATTTTAGAAGGAATCATTCTGGCTACTGTATTTAAAATAGACTGTAGTAAAAGACAAGGATGAGAGGAGTGGAGGTCATTATATTCATCTAGCTGACAGAAGATGGTGGCCTGGACCTGGATCAGTTCATAAATACTGATACAAAGGAACAGGGTTAGAGGTTCAGAGACTACTATATAAAATTCTTGAAAGTCATATTTCAAGGAGTATAAAAGAGTCCATGATAGAGAAGGGGTCAGATTCTGGATATATTTTTAAACTAAAGCTGAGATGATTTACGAATGGGCTGGATTTTAGGCATGAGATAGGATCATTACAGGATGAGACCAAGGTTTTTTTCCTTGAACAACTGCAAGGAAGGGCTTGTCTTTTTTGCAATAGGGTAAGGGAGGCAGTAGGAAGCCAGAAATTGGTTTGGATATATTATATTCCAGATGTCCATTAGATATGCAGGTATAGTGCTAAGTTGGCATTAGAAACATGTTCATTTATTTTTGTCATGAAAGGATTGCTTACTTACATCTTTTCCAATAAGATCTCTCTGGTTCTCAATGACACCCCAAGGAAGAATTCCAACTGTCAAGATTTTCCTCAAGCACTGGGAGAAACGCACTTTCAGGGCATCCCCAACATGTTTGGACACTCCTATGAAAAACCAGTTTAGAAGTCAAGGTTTAACTCACAAATCATGCAAAACACCATGACTCCAAGAAAAACATAAATAGACAAGTACATGCAAAAGGCCATTGTTAGGAAAAGTTGTTGACACAGTGGATGGCGCTCTAACCAACTGAGCTACCCAGTCAGGGCCCACCCTTTTTTACTGGAAATTAAATAAGTACTATCAGTGGACTATGAACTCCCCCACCTTCACTTTCTACCAAGAATGTGAAACAATAATTATCTCAATAAAATGTACACAAAAAACAACCAGGTTACCCATTCATGACAAGCCAAATCCCTTGGTTTTATTTTGCTTTCCCCCCCCCAATCATGTGCTTTCTTCATTCCTTTCCATACGTGTTGCTCAATGCCTAGCAGATGTACAGCCTTGCCCTCCAGCTCACAACCAAGAAGAGGAACTAATACACAGACTCATCCTAACCTATAAGGAAATGCATAGAATGCTAAAGTGCCACAGACAGTAAATGCTATAGAAATTAAGAGACAAAAGTGAGTTGAGATAGAGAATGCTTCATGGGTGTACTGCATCTAATGAAGACTTGAAGGAATGGCTGAATGCAATAGGAGACATTGCCTAGGGCCAATCAAGATTAAAAAAATAAAAGAGAGAGAAATAAAAGATGAAAAACCACACTGTGATATTGTGATTTTCATGAAATTTATATTTGGTTTTCATCCCATTCCTGACATTGAGCTCCTTAAGCCCTTGGAATTTCCTGAGTGATGAGAGTTAACAAAGGTACATTAGTGAGGTGACTTTTGAACTGCATCAAAGGATGGGGCTGGTTGCCAGGGGAACCAACCAAGCCATTAGAGGGGTGGGACTTTCAGCTCCAGAGATGGAAGACAGACGGAGATTCAGTTCAGTCAGCAATGGCCAATGATTTGATCAATTGTGCCTAGATGAGGAAGCCTCCATAAAACCCTATGGACGGGGTTTAGAGAGCTTCCAGGTGAGTCAACATGTGGAGAAGAGGGGAAGGCATGGATGCTCTGTGCCCCTTTCCCCACACCTTGCCTTATGTGTCTCTTCCACCTGGCTATTCCTGAGTTATATATTTTATTATAATAAACTGGTAATCGAGTGAGTAAACTGGATTCCTAAGTTCTGTGAGCCACTCTAGCAAATTAACAAACCAAAGGAGAGTGTCATGGGAACCTCTGATTTATAGCCAGTTGTTCAGAATTACAGGTAACAACTTGGTCTTAAGATTGGCATCTGCACTGGGGACAGTCTTGTGCTGAGCCCTTAACCCATGGCATCTGAAGCTATTTCCAGAATGAGTGTCAGAATTGAGTTGAATCACAGGACACCCAACTTGTACCAGAGAATGTGTTGAGAAAGAACCCACACATCAGAATTGGTGTCAGAATCATAAGAGGTGATTGGTAACAGAGGAGGGTTTGTGAGGTTACTAGCTCTCAACACTGCAGCTACATGTACTTATGAAGCTGCACCCTGAACAACTCTAGGTAATGTGGGGTAAAATCTGTGCATCTATACTTTCAAAGCTCCCGAGTGAATCTCCAATGTGCAAACAGTTCATAAATACTGATACAAAGGAACAGGGTTAGAGGTTCAGAAACTACTATATAAAATTCTTGAACATCATATTTCAAGGAGTATGAAAGAGTCCATGATAGAGACAGTGAGTGAAATGACAATTTATGTAGTTAACTATCTCTGCATGCCCAATATACTCAATGCAATTGTTGCACGCCTCACTGATTTCCAATGCCTGGGAACTTGGCCATGGTGAGTTTAGCTCATGTCCATGCCCACGCACTGCACACTTGCATGGTTCCAGTATCCTTTCTAACCTCACCACAGTCCAAAGCTCATGAAAGACTATTTTCTTTTTATCCAAAACATGTACCAAAGTTATATAATTCAAAAAGCATATTTTAACAAGGGTAGAAAACACATTCCAGGAAAGGTCTGTGGTTCTCCTGGGGTTCTTTGCCAATCACTAAGCCTTTTGTCTTTCTCCCCCATGCCCCCACATTTCCTGGGAGCACTGGGCGTGGAGAGGCGCTGCCACACTGCTTCATTCACAGTTAACGGAGGGAATTTTTTTTTAAAGTGTTTAACAATGGATTGTGCTGTACCAGTATTAATGCCTTCAGTTATTATCCACGCTCCCGTTGTCTCCGCAGCTTTGACCAAACCCTGGCTGAAGATCTCCTTAAGTTTGGAGGGCATCTTGAAGTTCTGGATGCCCCCATGGACAGAAATCACCAGCTTTGGCAGTTCCATCTTCCACTCTTTGAGCATCAAATGTAGCAGATGATCCAACTTTGTATCATAAGAAGTTCTAATATACTGGAAGATAAGCATACACACACATACATAAAATAGTGAAAAACAAATACCAAGTAATAATACACATGCAGAAAGGAATTCAAATAGCCATGACTTGAAAGGAAGAGTCTGCCACCTCTTCAAAAGCTCATCTTTATATAATGGAAGGATTTACTTTGAAAGGATCCCACACCCTCTTGAAGCTGCTTCTGAGAATTACAAGTCACAGCAGGGAGGCTTCCTCTGGTTTTCAAGGCTGGTGCAACAATGTTCTCAGGTCTCGGCTGAGGCAAAAGTATTTCAAAGTGGCAAAAAAACACTACTCCAGTAAACCCGTTTTTAAAAAGGCCTCGTCAAAGAACAAGTATGAATGACTCACGGACGTGGATGACAGAGAGGGGGCTGACAGTGGGTGAGAGGGGGGCTGGGCAGAGGGGGACAAAGGGGAGAAACTGGGACAATGGTAATAGAATAAACAATAAAAAAATAAAATACATATTCCCCCTTGACCGCCAAAAAAATGAAGATTTTAGAAACAAGTGAAACAAGTTTTTCATAAATGCTATGGCTCTTAGTTTACTTGACCATTTCAGATATTTGCATAATTTAAATTAAGATCCAAGAGTACATACATTTAATTTCTTACAAATTTTACATTCTAATCATTTTCTTTCTATACAAATATCCCTCTGAAAATGTTCTTTTCCAAAAGAAATACTTGTCACAAAAGTGTCATATGTTTGACCGGCCAATGTAACTGAAAGAAAAGATGAAGAAAATCCAACCAGCAGGTAGCCCCAGAATCATTTTGCATTTGCCTAAGATTATAGAATATGACCGACTCTTTCCAGCAGAGGCAGCCACATCCAGCCCATTAACATCGTGTGGAGATGAGTCTGCCTTCTTCAAGCATAAGCCAACCAACCGCAAGAATAGGATGAAATTAGGGCAAGTAGAAACCATGAATTAAAAAATTATGCCCCAAATAACCACAGGTGGTATACATACAGGAAGTATCACAGTATCCTCAAGCCTGTGATAGTAATTAAAATAATTTTCCATTTATCTTTGAAATTCTTAAAACATCACAGAATGTGTGTCATGGCAAGAGTCTAAGGATAACTAGGATGCAATTCACAAGCGAGGAGCCTCAGTTGCCATGGCTTTGTTACATATTCAAACAGTAGGAAGAAAATACAAGTTGACCTTTGTGAAATGACTTGTTTCTCTGAGTAATGAATAAGTTGGGGGGCAGCTCTGGTTCAGCTCATCTTCTCTCTACCCCTACTTGCTCCCAGATGCCCCTTTCTTTCAACTATAAGTCTTTTCAGTCCTAGGAGAGATTTCTCCTTCCATATCAGGATAAACAACCTTGCTTAGCTAAAATAGCAGCACTAGCATCTTTCTCCCCAAGGCCAACCAAAGAATGTGCTAAAGGTTAATGATTATTTCCCCTCCTCCTTATAACTCACTCCCTCCTGCAGGTTACATAGACTCACACTGACAGAGATAAACCTCAAATCCTTTGTGGAATGTGGTGATAGGGAAAAACAACTGGGAAGGGGAATGGGGTGGGGTGGGAAGGAGATGACAAACCAGCTCTCACAAGCTTCCCTGATATGGTAACCCTGAGCAACTCTAGGCTTAAATATAAAGAACAGACACTTCTCTTCTGGAGATCAAAAAACTCATTCACCATAGGATGTAACGGGAACCAAATGGTAAGTGTAAAATGTATTGGTGACCAGGAGGTTTAACCATACTTTCAGATTTCCTAAATGGACCATATTCTGCCTTGGCCTTTGTACAAGGTATTCCTCTTCCCTAGACTTGTCTTACCCCTCTGCCTCACCAAACACTAAATATCTCACTCATTTTTCTGATCTCAGCTTAGCTGTCCCTTCTTTCAGATGGTTTTTGAGATACTCAGAACCCCAGGAAAACAGAAGTTACTCTTTTTAGTCTCTAAAGAATGCTTTATTCCCACTGCAGAGCATCCCCAGCCTCTACGGTAATTGTACATTTATTTTGTGTTTCCTTTACTAGATTGTAACTGTAGGGGTTCAGAATGAGCCACCCCAAGGTGTATCTCAGTGGTATGCAGATTACCTTGAGCTAAAGGCAATTTCAGCTTCAGGCTCAAGAGAAACTTCAGCCCCTCCATTTAATTACTACCTATAGGGCAGGGCAATCTTCTATTTACTAAACATCTATTCTTAGCACTTTGCAAGGACCCTTTGAAGCCCCAAAGGTGCATTATCTCATCCCTATCTCAGGATATCTTATGTACCTCAATCTTCCTTTCTATCTCTGGGTGTCTCCTGAATATGGGGTTTCCAACTCTCTCAAGTATGCTGGGTTCCCATACACATACACAGATGTGTATATTAAATTTGGTTCTTTTTTCTTGCTCCTCTGTCTCATATCTATTTGACTATCAGACCAGCGAGGAGAACCTTGAAGGCAGAGGTAAGTTGGTCCCTCCCTCCCAACAAAACCAATGTACCAATGTTAGTACCTGGAACATATGCTGTTTGGGGCATAGGGAAGTATGAGCACCCAATAAATAATTGTCTAATAGATTTTAAAATGAGTAAATGAAGGTGATTATGAATAAGTATAAGAAGCAAAAAGAAGACTATAATTTAAGGGGAAAATTACGAACAGTGTAATTACATACGTACTAAGAGTCAGCTTCCAAAAGAATTGGAGAGGAGAATGAAGGCAGTTTTCCCGCCAACGAAAGGGTTTTCGGGAACAACTATAAAGGACACATGGACAAAACCAAGTGGGGGTGGAATCAGGGGAGGGATGTGGGGATGGCTGGGGTGGGTGGGGAGAGGTGGGGGAAAAGGCGGAAAACTGTACTTGAACAATAAAATTTTTAAAAAAGAAAACATCAATGCATGAAGTTAAATGCAAAAGGACTAATAACTGAAAATGCAGGCTACTGTACAACTATCTTATGAAACTTTATTATGATTGCACTATTAAGAACTGTTGTTTCAAATCCATCCGACTGATGGCCACACTCCAGAATACAGCCGGTTCCAACCTTTCTTGAGCTGGGCTCCTCTTGTATTTTGCCCTCAGTGAGCTGCCTCTAATAAAGCAGCAAGTAGTTTACAAGCCCAAGAGAAAACATCTGGGATATATCTGACCTGTCAATACTATGCAAATAGCATGCAAAAGTACCACATTAGGGACAGAAGCAAAATTGGCCTAGAGAGTCTAGTACTATAATTCATGGGGTGCAGAAAGAATTCCCCATTTTCTTCAGGAGAAGTGGCCCTCGTGACAACGTAGCAGGCAGGAATAGCCACAAGAAGGTAGTAGTAATTGCTGTGACCATGATTCAGTAAAGTCTGCTGTCTGGTAGCAACTTTCTGCATTCCATAAAAGTAGCCCTTGGCAAGAGCAATGACCCACTATCTTCCACAGAAGGCATAAGCTTGCTGAAAGAGTCCAGTCAAATAAAGAGCTGGCCATGCCTGGAAAAGGAAGAATGCCCCTGAGACGTAAAGAAAAGAGAAGGGTCAAGTCATTTTTGGCAAAAGGTTAATAACACAGATCTAATATTTTTTAAAGATTTTATTTATTTATTTTCAGAGAAAGGGATAGGAGGGAGATAGAGAGGGGGAGAAATATCGATGCATGAAAAAAACATCGACTGGTTGCCTCTCACACATGCCTCAGCCCGGGACCTGGCCTGGGATGTAGGCATGTGCCCTGACTGGGAATTGAACCAGTGACCCTTCATTTTGCCAGGGTGTCCAAACTTTTGGCATCTCTGGGCCACACTGGAACAAGAAGAGTTGTCATGGGCTACACATTAAATACATTGCAACAAGTAATCACCAAAAAAATCTCATAATATTTAAAGTAAATTCACGATTTTGTGTTGGGCTGCATTCATAGCCGTCCTGGGCTGCCTGCAGCGCACGGGTCACAGGTTGGACGCCCCCGCTGATAGGACAACACTCAACCTACTGAGCCACACCCGTCAGGGAGAATCCAATCTTGCAATAAAACCTGGTCATCTGGTCACCCACACTTGGCGATATGATTAGGAGACACAATTTGAAGGTTATATCCACTGTTAAAAACCAGCAAAATGATGTGGGCCAGCCAACCTTGGCGTGGTGAATGTGCTCTCCATCCTGGAAGTTAATAGTGCCAAAGGCATCTGTAGGGCTCCTCGTCGTGTGCTTTTCAACAGACCACTGCTCGTTTTCGCCACCGCCGGGCACCGAGACAGTCCGGGTAAAATCCATGCCCTGGTGGTCACCGATCAGCCGCCCACAGTAACACCTTAGATTTGGGATAAAAACCAATTTCAAAATAGAAAACACACAATTTCAAAACAGAAAATAGATGCAGTGTCTCTACATTTCTCCAGTGCGATGTAGAGGGCCTACAGTAATAATTTTGAAAATGTCACATGAAGATCTATATGAGATTTTTAACACTGGGCTACATAAAAACTAACAAAATATAATATTCATCACATTAGCAAAAGAATGACAGACTTCTCATCTTGTATGAGTTAGGAACAATCCAAAGAACAAATTAAAATTTGGTTATGTACAACTCCTATACCTTCTTCAATAACAAATTATATATCTACAGAGCAAGAAAATTATTTGTACCAAGTATGGCAGACCATGTACCTATTACATACAAAGGGGTTATGATTCAGCTTTAGAAATAATTCAGGCATTTGTGTTTGTATAAAAAGCAACATAAAAACCTGTACAAATTATGGGGTCTAAGGAAACAAGGAAGCAGGATGAAGAGACCAGAAGTCAGAACGTGGAGGACAGTATTGAGGTTCCGAGAGAAAAGCTATGATGCTAAAGAGGAAAGTAACCCTGAATGTATAGAATACACGTGATCGGGATCTACTGGAGAGAAATGTGCCCTCTGGTCATCTCGTGGACCAAAGGTCACTCTTGGAAATGAAAACCATCTCATTAATTGATGATGCATCTCACTGCAGCTTTTTCTAAACAGAACAGCAATGGAGGCAACCACACCTGGAAAGATAAATCACTACTCTTTCATGTTCTTCGGTGTGAACCCACTTTCTTCTAAGTATTTTTCTAGTTTAATACATTTGATTTGAGTCTATCTAGCTTTGGTCTAGTTTTTAACCACATCATTAAATTTTGGCAGGCGGATACTGCAAAACTGTTATTTTTTGGAGCATTTGACATCTTAGTCCCTGGCATATGTCATCAGTTTGGCTCAAATAAATTCTCATAAAAATTTTTTTGGCCCTGGCTGGTGTGGTTCAGTGGACTGAGTGCTGGCCTGTGAGCTGAAAGGTCACTGGTTTGATTCCCAGTCAGGGCGCATGCCTGGGTTGCAGGTCAGGTCCCCAGTTAAGGGCACGTGAGAGGCAACCAATTGATGTCTCTCTCTCACATTGCTGTTTCTCTCTATCCTTCTCCCTCCCCTCCCTTCTCTCTCTAAAAGTAAAGAAATAAAATCTTTATTTTTTTAAGTTATGGCAAGATGCCCCCCCAAAGAAACAAATCATCCCCCAAATTAAAGAAAATATATTTTCCATTTTCATCCCTTTAGTCATAACTTCCAGAAGTTTCAAAGTATACATCACTAAGACATACTAAAAACTCACCCTAAGAATCAACTTTAGAAAGATGCCAATTTTACCAATTCCCTCCCAAATTGTCTTTATGAATTCTATAAAATATCCTTAGAGAGTACTAAAATGCTTTTTCAGAGAACTTAATAAAGTAATTCTAAAATTCATACAGATGTATAAAAATGTCCAAGAGAGTAAAACAATTTTTAAAAGAATAAAGCATATCTTTGGCCAGGTGGCTGGCTCAGTTGGTTGGAGCATCGTCCCATAAGCCAAAACATTGTGGGTTCAATTCCTGGTCAGAGCATTTACCTAGGTTACAGGTCCAGTCCCAGGTTGGGACATGTACAGAGGCAACTAATAGAGGTTTCTCTCTCACATAGATGTTTACCTCTATCTCTCGCTCCCTTCCTCTTTCTCTAAAATCAATAACATATTCTCAGGTAAAAAAAAATTTTTTAAAGTCATTTAAAAAAGAAAAGAAAAAAGCATAAAGTACTAGCCCTATCAGACATCAAGATATATTACAAAACTATAACACTAAAACAGAGTGGCATTTACAAGGAATAGAAGTGGATCTATGATACTGAAAAGAAAGATCAGAAAAAGAGCCATAGACATATGGGAACTTGGTATATAAGAGAGATGACATCAGAAATGAATGAGGCTAGGACAGACTGCTCAGCAACTAATATTGGCCCTCCAAATAGAAAAAAAAATCAAACTAGTTCCTAGTGAGGCAGGGAAATTATAAGTTTTACCTGATTTTAATTTCTGAATTGTACAAAAACAGATGTTTTCACAGTATTGTTCACACTAGTTTTCCTGAAGATTGTAAGGTTGGGCGAATATTGACAGGGAGCAGTTCTGGAGAACAAAGTAGGAAGTAGGAAAAGTAAATGAAGCCTTTTCAGCTCACTACATGCTTATGTTTGCTTTGAATTTTAACAAAATTTTAAATAATTACTGAAAAGAAAGACATTTTTAGAAAAAAGTAAATGGTTAGCCAGATAGAAACTCTTCCCCCAGTGATATGAACCAAATTGGTCCCCCAAATCCATATGTTGAAGCCCTGACTAATCCCCAATGTGACTATATTTGGAGGTAGGCCCTAGGAAGCAGTAAGGAAGTTTAAATAAGGCTGTAAGAGGGAGGGCCCAATCATATAGGACTGGTGACTTTACAAGAAGCAAAGGAGACACCAGGATTCTCTATCAGCAAATGCACAATGGAAAGGCCATGTGAGGACAAAGCAAGAAGGTGACTGCACAGCAAGAAGAGAGGTCACATCAGAAACCAACCTTGTTGGCACCTCCGTCTTGGACATCCATCCTCCAGAACAGTGAGACAACAAATGTCTGCTGTTTAAGCGACTCGGTTGGCATTCTGTTACAGCAGCCTGAGTAGGGCCACTACACCCGGCAGCCTGATCCTTCCTGTCATTGTCTGTGGATAGAGTCTTTCTTTCCCCGTGATTTGCTACATTTTAGATTCTGATTTTTCTTTTGTAGCCAAAGTAAATTTAACATTGGTTCAATCCATAATGTAAATTTCAGAATGTGATCACAATTAAGAAAAATTTTATTTTATTCTCCTTACAAATGAGGTAAAATCACTTTATATGCACATAGTTTAAAATGAAAATTACTGTTAAAATTTGTATTGCCCATAATCTTGTGTGACATTGTGATTTTTAACAAATATGTATTTGGTTTTTGTCCCCAATTTTGTCACAGAGTTCCTAAAACCCTTTGAATTTCCTAAGAGATAAGAGTGACAAGGAAGAGAAATAGCACATTCCAACAAAAAATCTAGAGGATGATGTGGGATTAAAAAAATCTGTTTTGCTGGTAAACCAGCTTCCAGGTACCTCAAAGGATCATCATTAAAACAAGTGCTGAAAAATATTTAGAAAACTAAAAATGGAACTGCCTTTTGACCCAGCAATTCCACTGCTGAAATTATACCCTAAGAGCCCTGAAACACCAATCCAAAAGAACCTATGCACTCCAATGTTCATAGCAGCACAGTTTACAATAGCCAAGGGCTTGAAGCAACCTAAGTGCCCATCAGCAAATGAGTGGATCAAAAAACCATGGCATATTTACACAATGGAATTCTACACAGCAGAGAAAAAGAGGGAGCTTATACCCTTTGCAACAGCATGGATGGAACTGGATAGCATTATGCTAAGTGAAATAAGCCAGGTGGTGAGGGATATCACCTTTAACTGAAACATAATCCACAAAAAAAAAGCAAATGAAAAATAACCAGAGACATTGAAATTAAGATCAAGCTAACAATAGCCAGAGGGGAGGGAGAAGGGGACAGAGGGGAGAAGGATTTTCAGGAACTACTATAAAGGTCACATGGACAAACCAAGGGGGAGGGTGGAAGAAAGGGAGGGAGGTGGTTTTGGCTGGGGGGGGGAGAAAATGCAGACAACTGTAACTGATAAACAATAAAGTAATTAAAAAATAAATAAGTATATATTCAACACCATGCAAAAAAAAAGTGACAAAGGTGCTGGAAGTTGACTCAGTCACCAATGGCCAATGATTCAATCAATAGTGCCCAGGCAATGAAGCCTCCATAAAAAAACCCAAAAGGATGGGGTCTGGAGAGCACTGGGTGGGTGAACCCGTGGAGGTGCTGAGAGAACAGTGCACCTGGAGGGAAGGGCAGCGTGGAAGCCGTGTGCTCCTTCCCGAATACCTTGCCCTATGCTCTCCCATCTGGCTATTCAGCTGTATTCTTTTTAGTATCTTTTACAATAAACTGGTAAATTTAAGTGTTTCTCTGAGTTATGCAACCTGCTATAGCAAATTAACTGAACTGTGGAGGGGGTCTCAGGAACCTCCAATGTATAGCCCATCATGCAGAAGCACTGGCAATTTAGACTTTCAGCTGACATCTGACGTGGAGGGTGGGGAGCAATCATCAAGCTCTTCACCTGTGAGGTTGACACCATCTCCAGGATTAAGTTAATAACTTGTTAGTGTCAGGGGGGAAAGCCACATCAGAATTAGTGTCAGACTTGGTGCTGGTGAGCACATATGTCACTCACAAGTCATAGATCGGATGCAGAGTTTTGTGTGCACAAAGCGTTTCATCATCCAAATATATTGCAAAATGAAAATTTAATACTTTACAAGTACTTCAGCTGGTAGAAGGTCTTGTCAAATGCCTTTAGCCATTTACTTGTCTGAGTAATTCAAGTAATCTATTACATCCAAATAATTAATTTCTCCTTCAAAATTGTATCAAGTGTCTTTTTTTAAACCGTCCCTTGAAAGGGAAATAAAATACACCAATAAAGCCCTTTCATTAAGTTCATTCAAGATGTGAGAAAACTATTTCAATGAATTTGAAACAGAATGCCTAAAAATTAAAAGAAATCTTATTTGTGTCTTACCTAATTAAATTCTGGCAGACCTGGCATCCTGCGGTACATCTAAATTAAAGAATAAAATTTGTTAGCTTACTGACATATTTGAAAACATATGTAACACTTTTACAGTAAATATCTGCTATCTTCCATGAACTGGAAATCAGGGTTTGCTGGGTACTCATTCATCTTTCGCCAAATATCCCCATTTGCCAAATATAATTACACTGCAGAAACTATGATCTAATTAACAGAACACTAAAGTTGGAACTTAAACACTTGGATTTAAATTTTGTTAACAATTCTTCTAATCCCCAGTTTTCACACCTGAAAATAACTGCCCTGCAAGATTATTAAAAGGATTATCTGAGGTAATATATGAAAAGTGCCTTATAGTCCTGGTACACTGCAGTGTGTATAATAATGGTAGCTACTACTACTATTATACCATCAAGATAACACAGAATTCTTGAGAATCAAGTCTGAAAATATACATATACAAACACTTTTAAAACCATAAAACACTATCAAATTAAGGGACAGTCGGTATTATTATTATTTTTTTTATGATTCAAAAGAACCTTCTGGATTTGGAGGTTAGCATTGCGGTCATCAGTGACCATATTTTAGGTGTGAATAAGTTTTAACTGGAAGAGAACTCTAGCGTAAAATACTGGAAGAAAAGGTAGTGTTCACAGAATCGGAGTCATTCTAAATTATTCAGAAATGAATCTTCACAACTCTCACTTCTTCCTGTCCCAGCCTTTTGGGAATGTCTTTTTCTCAGAAGCTTTCTAACTATAAAATTGTCATGGGGGAGATTGCAACCCACCCCATCACTATGACTAATAATGTGACTTGTAAATGAACAGCATGTTTGTACAAGAATCTTAGGAACTAACTTCAAAAGATACAGACTTTAACCTTCAGTCGTCTCAGCTCTGGGAGATTTGCTGACCTTCAACCATGGATCCAGGATTATGGGAAACTGGGATGATGTAAAGCCAGAATGACTAAACAAGAGTGGTGCACACCAGACCATCACTTGCCTTATCAGAGCAGACTGTGCTAGTCTGCACATAGAGAACTTTTCAACCCACTTCCTTGATCTATTTATTCTGTTCCCCTCTCCCTCCTTATCACAGCCTCTGCCTCCACTGAGATGTGGAGATGGGTTTTGAGACATTAGTCCCTCATCTTCCAGATGGCCAGCATCTGAATAAACCACTTTCCTTTATCAGCACCTGCCTCATGAGTATTGACAGGCAGCTGGACTTGCTTTCCATTACAGCTTCATTTCAACAAGTTCAAATGAGAAGGAAAAAGATGTAACCAAATCTATCAGATTTGCTTTTTATTAGGAGCTATAAAAAATCAGTAAAAGCTAAGCTTTTATCTAAATTTAAAATAGTAAACTACCACCCTTTTCCTACTACCATAAGGAAGAAAACTGCATGTAAGCTACCACACTGAAAATCCAACTGGGTTCTAAGAAAAAGGTTGGCATAAGAGGAATAGCCAAGATCATCCATTAACTTTTTTACAATCACAGAAAAACAGAGACTGCTTTTGTTCCCCATAAAATGTCACATATTTTAGCTCACTCATGGAATTATGATCATTGACATTCTTCCTGAGTCTATGGGTCAATGGCCTATAGTTTGTCTCTATTTGTGATGTTCAAGGTGATTGTGAAGATGATTTACACACACAGAGCAGTAGGGGTTGCCCGAGCTCAGTCTGCCCCCCATAGCAGCCTCCACCCCATTATAAGATGTCATAAAGATTTAATAGCAAAGTGAGAATTTCTAATTACAGGGCTTACAAGGCACAGGTAGTTCAATGAGGGTGGGACTAGTAAATATTTAACAAAAGCAAGGAACACTATTTTAGTCATCCCCAAAGAACCAGAATTTCACTGACCTCACCGTGTTACCTTTCATAAGCATGTATAGCAGTGACTGCTCAACTTCAAATGAACATAAGGCAGAATGCTCAAAGGAATCAAAAAATAGAGTGGTCCCCCTAATTAAAATACAGTTGACCCTAAGACAACATGGGTTTAAAGTGTGCAGGTCCACATATACATGGATTTTTTTTCAATAAATATACAATATCCAGGCAGCCCTCCATATCCCTGGTTTCACATCCGCAGATTCAACACTATTTTTGATCCAAGTGGAGGAGGAGGGCCAACTGCATGCGTTCTTCTATGTCATTTATGTCATTTTCTATAAGAAACTTGAGCATCCACAGACTTTGGTATCCAAAGGGGTCCTGGGACCAATCTCTCCTGGACAGTGAGGGCAGTTAAGTTTTAGGGGAGTAAAGAGTTATACAGAAATTTTGACAGTCCAGGTGGTTGGCACAAATAACTTTAGGTTTGAGGGTTAATTGTACTGGTCCTCTATTTTCCTTTCAATTTCTCTTCCCCAAAAGCAATGCTACTCAATCTTATTTCACAGACCCAATCACACTGGGGGATTTTTCATAACCCATCCTGGACTTATCTTTCACTAACTGCTGTTTTGAATTTTGTTCTACAAGTAGAGCTTCCAAAGGTTGTCAAGAACTCAAAGTAGTCAAATTTGAATCATTTTATTCTGCTGCCCATTTTTTTACTCAAGCAAAAAGCTTATGGAAAGAAAATGAAACTGAAATTAACTGTTTGAATAACCTGAGCACAGTGGATAACCTGAAATACCCATTACTGTTTTCCAAAGACACTTTAGTTGAGGGTAAGGAGCATTTGCAATAATTTGAATATTCAATATTTAGAACTTGTAAAGTTTTTATCCCAACCCAGTGTAATAGATATAGCACTAGAGATTTCCTAACATCTATCTTCCCAATGAAAAGAACAGGAGCATCAAAATAAACAGGGCAATATCTACCACCATACTAACAACAGCTCCATCAGGGTGATGTCATTATAATGAACTTGGTTTTCTTTATATTTCATTAAGTCAGTAAGCAGATGTTTTTCAGGAGCCTACTGTCTGGCAGGCGTTATCAAAAGCCCTGGGGTTGGAGTGAGATACAAAATTGACAAGTTCTCCATTCTTTCTAGAAAATCTGGTCAGAATTTCTATGGTAATCATGTACTATTTCAATGAAGACACAAAGATCAATTTAAAATAAATAGTAATTTTATAGATATTATCAAATCCTTTCAACAAGTCATACCTCTAAGTTTCCACCAACAGTCCTCTCAGTGTTGCTTTAAAAAGAACAATGCAATTCCAAAGTGTACCTGTGAGGGTCTTTGGAGCTGGGTATGATTCTATTACACTCTCTCTTGTCGAACACACCTTCAATCCAGGATTTCTGGGACTAAATAGAAAGGGTCGTTATTTTTATATTTTAATTGAGTGAGAAAGCAGTGTAACCACAGTAGTTCAGTAGGCAAGATATATTTAAATAGCATGGTCATAAATCAAAACAGCAAGACCAACACCAAACAGGCTAAGTATTTACTGGCTTCTATTACAGACAAGATAAACACAAATAAGACCAGTGGTAACACAAAAATATTCACAAAGTTAACCTCTCCATAAACTCCTCTTAAGTGAAAGATCCCTAAATGCGCAAAACTCTAGCAAGGATGTAAAGATATAATTGATACGTTTTCTTAATTCTGCTATAAATTATTTTTAAATCTTATACCATAATCCTATAGAGGAAATATCAAGCTCCCAAACGTCAAGATTCTCACTCATAAGGTCCCACTTCGACTAAGATTTCACAGGAAGCTGGAAAGAGGAACAGAGGACAAATGCAACTTCAGGAAGATTCTGTTAAAAAAAAAAAAAAATTCCAGTCCAGCCCTGGCTAGTGTGGCTCAGTAGGTTGGAATATCGTACTATAGACAGAAAGGTCATGGGTTCTATTTCTGGTCAGGGTACATGCCCAGGCTGTGGGTTCTCTGGTTGGGACACCTCCAAGAAGGCAACAAATCGGGGACTTCCACCAAGATGGAGGCGTTGGTGGAAACACTTTGCCTTCTCACACAACCAAATCTAAAAACAACAAAGTTTTAGCAACAATAAATGCAGCCAAGCCACAGAAAATCAAACAATACAGAGTCAGACAACAACAAACCTCTCAACTAAACCACATCACAAACCAGCGACCTGGGTGGCCCCGCCCTGGTGAACACCTAAGGCTCCTCTCCTCAAATGTAACAGGCTCAAACAGATCACAACATGGCTCAAGAAGGACTCAGAGCCCCAGAGCTGATAAATCTAAGCAATGAAGAAATAGCCAAACTTTCAGATGCACAGTTCAAAACACTGGTGATCAGGATGCTCACAGAACTGGTTGATTTTAGCCACAAATTAGAGGAACATATGAAGGCTAAACTAATTGAAATGAAGGGAATTGCACAGGAAACCAATAGTAATGGAAAGGAAACTGGGACTCAAATCAAGGGAGCGGACCAGAAGGAAGAAAAAAATGACCAAAC
Organism: Artibeus jamaicensis; assembly: GCF_021234435.1. NCBI lineage: Eukaryota > Metazoa > Chordata > Mammalia > Chiroptera > Phyllostomidae > Artibeus > Artibeus jamaicensis. Next base: position 33,567,791 of record NW_026522030.1, on the reverse strand, counting down.
AGAAAAGTATGAAGACACAAGAATTCAAAAAAAAGAGGAGAGACTCAAGAACCTCCAGGACATCTTTAAATGCTCCCACATCCGAATCATAGGGGTACCAGAAGGGGAAGAGGAACAGCCACCAGTGGAAAACTTATTTGAACAAATAATAAAGGAGAACTTCCCCATTCTGGCAAAGGAAATAGACTTCCAGGATATCCAGGAAGCTCAGAGAGTCCCAAAGAAGTTGGACCCAAGAAGGAACACACCAAGGCATGTCATCACTACATTAGCCAAGATTAAAATGAAGGAGAGAATCCTAGAAGCAGCAAGAGATAAGGGGACAGTCACCTACAAAGGAGTTCCCATCAGACTGTCAGCAGATTTCTCAAAAGAGACCTTACAGGCAAGAAGGGGCTAGAAAGAAGTATTCCAAGTCATGAAAACCAAAGACCTACAACCAAGATTGCTCTATCCAGCAAAGCTTTCATTTAGAATGGAAGGACAGTTAAAGTGCTTCTCAGATAAGATCAAATTCAAGGAGTTCATCATCACCAAGCCCTTATTATATGAAATGTTAAAGGGACTTACCTAAGAAAAAAAAGATAAAAAATATGAACAGTGAAAGGACAGCAAACTCACAGTTATTAACAACCACACCTAAAACAAAAGCAAACTAAGAGGACAGCAAATCAGGAGTGAAGCATAGAAAGGAAGATCACATGGAGGGTTAGCAACAGGGGAGTGGGAGAAGGAGAAGAAGGTAGAAGGTACAAAAAATAAGTAGCATAGACTGTAGATAGAAAATAGATGGGGGGAGGGCAAGAATAGTAGGGGAAATACAGAATCTAAAGAACTTGAGACACATGGTCATGAACTAAAGGGGGGAATGGTGGGGGAGGGGTGTGCAGGGTGGAGGGGAACGAAGGGGGAAAATAGAACAAATGTAATGGCATAATCAATAAAACAAAATTTTTAAAAAAGAAGGCAACAACTCAATCAATCTCTCTCTGTCTCTCTCCCCCGCCTTTTCCCCCTCTCTGCCCTTCTCCCTCCCCCCCACCATCTCCCTTCCTCTCTCTCTAAAAGCAATGAAAAAATGTCCTCAGGTGACTAAAATAAATAGATAAATAAATAAATGCTGATCTAAAATGGAACCAGAGGATACAAAATGGAGAATGCACCTTCAGAAGAACAGAACTTAAGAACTGAGAGACTTATTTCCTGTAAATGTCTGATTTACAGACGACTGGGACTTATTTCCTGAGCAGTAAAGATCTGCCAAGAATCATTTCCCACCCTCAAACCAATGAACTTATGGCTCAGTCTCTGGCTGGACTTCCCCCACTTTGCACTCCCTGCCCACAAATACAGCCTGCCCCCAATCCTCAGTGGGCCAGCCTGCAGCTCCCTGATGGCATGTGTTTCCAGAACTGCAAATTCTCTGCTATGCCCAAATAATCTCAATCTCTGGTCATTTGAGTTTGCCTTTAATAGATTGATAATTTGACACAGTCTGTAAGCATGGCTTACCATTGGCTGTGATGCTTCATATTGCACAGCTTATAACTATCCCTAAATTCCAGTGGGACTTTAGTACTCATTTCTCTCACCCATTCTACAAAACTCATGTGATAGCCCAACTCTTCTTTAAGATGTATTGTAAGTCTAGAAGCAAAAAATGCTGTATCCTCAATAGAACTTAACCAACAAACTGATAAGCTTACCCTCCTAATATGAAAATATTTTAGCTCTATATGGCATAAAAATATATATGTGTGGATATAACTTTGTCCAGTCAATAAAAAATAACATCCAAACCTGCAAAAATTTTCACAAGAGTGTATTTGAACCTTGGCTGGGTAGCTCAGTTGGCAGAGCATCATCTTAATACACCAAGGTTGTAGGTTCAATCTCCAGTCAGGGCACATATAAGAAGCATCCAATGAATACATAAATAAGTGGAACAACAAACTGATGTTTCTCTCTCTCTCTCTATCTCTCTCTCTCAAAATCAATTTTCTAAAAAGCTAAATTTTCAGCTTCTTTAAAGTGTATTTGAGCCAAAACTGGCAATTGCCATGAAGCAAGATCTCTAACCCTCCCAAGATTGAGAGTTTTGCAGCTTCTTTAATGCATTGGAAATTAAAAAGAAAGTTGGATAACTTGAAGGTGGGAGAAAGCAAAGAAAGGATTGGATTACAGGATTTGTGTGCTTTCTTGAGAAGTCTGGAAAAAAAAGGACTACCCTGACAGTCACAGGTATTTTAATCTAGATGCACAAGAAAAATGGACAGGGCTTGCTTAAGGTAAAGATAAACCTCTTACGACCTGGCTGGTGTAGCTCAGTGGATTGAACTTGGGGCTGTGAACCAAAAGCTCACAGTCTGATTCCCAGTCAAGGTACATGCCTGGGCTGTGGGCCAGGTACCAAGTATAAGGCACAAGAGAGACAACCACAAATATTTCTCTCCCTCTCTTCCTCCTTCCCTTCTTCTCTAAAAACAAATAAATAAAATCTTTTCTTTAAAAAAAAAAAGATCATTGTTTGTGTTGTGACTACCTACCATGACCTGCCCAGTTAGGGATTTAGGATCAGATCACCCTATGAAGTGTTTTCCTATCACCAGACTTGTCAGTTTTACTACAGAGCCCCTTTTCACTCACAATACAAATATCCGTATCACGGCAGTGGCGGAAGGGCAGTGAGCCAGCATCTGCAAAGGGGCTTTTTCACACCCTGCATTAGTGCTATCCCCACCTCACTCTTATACCTACTTTCACCCTGCAACTGAAGGCAATGCCCTGTGCTAGAACACGTGCTAAAATTCAGCTGGAGAAGCTCATACTCACACTGTCCACAGGTTCCCAGACAATTAGGAAGGAGCTCAGAACATGCCACCCTAAAATACAACACACCCTACTATTGGGTATATTGATTATTCTGATCTGTAGGTATTGAAAAACAGCAAATGCAGAGAAGCTTTCTCTGGACTCCCCTTATCTGCCTACAGACAGATCTTCCAAAAGGAACTCAAGGGTCATATATTTTCTCCCTGGGAGTTTCAGCAACCAGGAGATTGACTCTTCTCACAAAGGAGGACAGCTGAAGTCACAACCAGACAAAGCCCCACTAACCTTCTTAAGAAATCATTACCCTCTCCTAAATTGCCTTCATCCCCCACCCCCTTACCCTTATTAAAATAGTATATCAGTTCTCAAATCTCATTCTTTAGGGGAGAGTAATTACTTTTGTTTTCCTCTTATGCCCCTGTGCACATATTTAAAATTAATACATTTGTATATCTTTTCTCCTGTTAGTCTGCTGGTCGTGCCAGTTTATTTCTAAGACCCGGCTACCAAACCCAGGTGAACAGTTTTTCCTCCCCTACAATTACAAATGAGGTCGCTTATGGAATCCTTTACATACTTCAGTGTTACTCATTGTTCAATATGCACCAGATCTAAACACAACTGTTCACTACTGAATAAAACTAAGTATTGTTCACCTAAAAATAAAAGACCTTTCAAAGTAGTTTTCCCGAATAGCTATTCTTATTGCTCTCAAATAAATGCTTGTTGCCTCCCACTTTGAAAGGTCTTTTATTTTTATTAAGTTAACATACCTGGTGTTATAGATCTAAAGTGGCCTCACCTTCATGATCCAGCGTCACCTGGGAGCAGGTACGGTGCCCACAAGCCTCTTCTGTGCTCACTGCCGTCTCCTTGACTGTAAAGCTCTCTTAGATCAGACCTCTCTCCCTTTTTGGTTGAGGTCAAATGCCTTCATCTGAGTTCCTGAGCAGTTTTTCCCACCAGGGAGGCTGTTTAGGGTTTTCTTCCCCGACAGGAGGTCAGTTGCCTCAGGTGCCAGCATGCGATGGGATTCCACAGGAGCAATAGATGCTGTCTCTCCTGGGCGAGCACTCATTTCATTGCACGCCTGTGTTTCCTTTTCTTGTCTCTCTGTTATGTTGTTTATCATTAGAGAGAGATTTTATAAAGAGAGGACTGTATGCTTTCATTGATAAGTGGAAATTTCTAAAAGACAACATAACTTCTTAATTAATCCCACAAGAAATTGTGGCTTTCTGAGCAAGGACTCTTAAAATTTCTTTTTCTGAGCAAGTACTCTAAAACTTCTTACTGTTTGTCCCACCTGAAACCTGGCAAGATATTCCAAGGAATTTAACAACTCTGATGAGGGGTTCAAATGTTGAAAAAATTTTAATTTAAGTAATAGCTAATTAGTTTAGTAATCAATGTATGTGCAGGCAATTGTTCCAGGAACTGAAGGTACGACCCACCCTGTCTCCAGGAAACCATAAGCAGTTCCACCTTTGTGCCTCGGGACTGCAAGCAATTCAGGAAGGTAGCGGCTCTGCTCCAGGGTGAGATGGACCATGGCCCAGGACACAGCTAAAGACCACCACCCAGGGTGAGAATGCTGCAGTTTTTTAATCCAATTAATTTTTCCCTGAATTCCAAACCCCTTACCTACACTTTGTTCTCCTCATAAAAAGGGCCATTTTAAAATGGAATTTAAGACAATCTGTTAGGGTACAAACCCATGTCTTCTAGATTGCTGGCCATCTGAATAAAGTGCCCATAAAGGTTCAATCCCTTTCTCTGCTTATTGCATCTGGTAGGTGGCAGGCAGCACGAACACTGGCTATTCCGGTTTCAACTCTATGTTAAAAAATTCAGCCAATTTAGAAGTCGAATACCATGTTTTAAAGTCTTCTCAGTAACTTCAAAAGGCCTTTTATGTTTAGGTTAGCAGTATAATCAGAATCCAGCTCTTGTTAAGCAAAATGCAGAGAGGAAGAGACAGATTCTGATTGATTAGTCCCTGTGCATTTTAAACACAAGGAAAACTTCCAGATAAAGTCCACACTCATCTTAAATCACTCTGCCCTCCTATCCCTTTTGCACAGCCAGAAATTTTCTATGTATTAAGACACTCACTGAATTGGTAAAACATTAAAAACATATGAACCTGAAAAATCCAGAGTCACAGAATTTAGAATAAACTAAACTTGTTAAACTAAACTCAAAATCTGTTTATTATAACAAGAAATGACACAATCTTTTAGAACAGCAAACTCTGTCCATTATTCAAAAACATGAACAATTTTACATATTCATTCTCTAAAAATTTATTCAATATCCAATTTTTGCAAAGCACCAAGAAATGTGCCGCAGGGGAGTTAGTATGTCCTCAAATGGCTTTTTATTCTCTATTTCTTTTTTTTATTATTATGTTTTACAGTTGTTGCAATTATTTCCCCCTTCGCTGCTGTGTGCTCAGCCTGCCCCCCACTTCCATAGTCAATCCCCACCTTGTTGTCCATATCCATAGATCACTCATATAATGAATTCCGTCAATAAATATTTGGGGATAGCACTCCATGCTGTATACTGGGAATTCTAGAGCAAATAAGGCAAGCTTTGAAGAAATATAGAATAAAAAGGAGGAAGCAGATCATAAAATTGGTATCATTACACTTCATGCATACCAATAAACTATTAAAAACAAGTCCAAAAAAAAGTCCCGAATTTAGAGACTGTACAAAAAGGAGTTCTAAGAAAAGTAACCTCACAGGGTGACCTGATCATGGTGATTGTCATACCCCAAGCATATAACTTTTTAGTAAAAGGTTTATCTTTGCTTCCTGCAGCAAGCCCTGTCCATTGTTTGGGGGCCTCTAGGTTAACTAACACACCTTCGAAATGTCAGAGTAATCCCCTCTTTACAGCCCTCTAAAAAGGAGCATCCACCCTCGAGAGAGCACATAATCCTGTTAACTATCCTGTAATCCAGTCCTGCCTTGCTTTCTCCCACCTTTGAGTCACCTTCCTTAGTTCCCTCCCGAACTCCAAAAGCACAAGGCAAACTGCAAAACTGTCATTCTTGGGAGCATTTGAGATCTTGCTTCCTGGCAATCGTCATCAGTTTTGACTCAAATAAACACTTACAAAATTTCCATACAGGTTTGGAAGTTCTTACAGAGGCCAGATATACCAATTAAGCAAGCTGTGCTCAATCACTCCCTTCTTTTATAAAGCTACATAGATGACTCTATTAGGACTATCCTGGCAAATTTCTTCATTGCCTGTTTGCTCATCTATTAAAAATGGAGATAATAATAACACCTCATTGGGTTGTTGAAAGGAATAGATAAATTAAAGGCTTAGAATTTTCCCTGGGGCTGACAGCTCTGGGGAGAAGGTGTTGGGGGGGGAGGGGAGGAGGAGGTGGAGGAAAAAAAAGAACTCTTGGACACAGACAACAGTGTGGTGATTGCAGGGGGATGGGGAGGGTTGTGAATACAGGTGGAAGAGGGTATAAAGGGGATTTTAAAAATCCAAGAAAAACAAAACTATCTTGTTAAAAAGAACTCTATCTGGGACTTATTAAGATCCAATAAAGTTTAACTTATTATGAGTAATATCAAAGGTGAAATTAGCTTTTGGTTGGTGGCCTGGGAACTTAACTTTAACGTTTTGTTTTTTCCATAGAAAAATACTTTCCACTTAGGGCCTCCCACACTTCAAATGACTATTGTGGGTCTACGTTCCCCTACTAGACTCCGGCTTCCACAGGCCCAGTCCTTTTTGTTGCCCCAGGGCCCAACTCAATGATTCTTGAATGAGCAACAAAATGAACACTCTTAAAATAGAACTCCAGGAATCCACGTATGAGATTTTCGCCTCAAGGGTATAAAGAGGAAACCCGTGTGATTAACTAGAACTTGGAAACTTTCCTCCTACACCCCTCTTATCTTATCTCAATAGCCCAGTCTATGTAGTACTATAGCCAAGGTGTTGTTTTCTACCACCTGGAGCAACAGACTGTCACTCGTAGCTGACAGTGGAGATTATTCCATTTCTGCAACTATAGTGACAGTCTTTATTGACTGGGTATTTTTTTTATGTGGGAGGTTTTGTCTTTTAATTATTGTTGTTATTTGGGGAAGGAAAAAAAAGAGGACAAAGATGGGAAATAGTGTTGGTCTCAGGCTCAGTGTTTATCACAGTTTGCCTCACTCTAACACAGAATCAGATTTCACATCCAGCCCTGACCAGTGCAGCTCACTTGGTTGAGCAATGTCCCACAAAGCAAAAGATCACTGGTTCAATTCCCAGTCAGGGCACTTGTCTGGGTTGCCAGCCCAGTCCTCAGTTGACCAATGTTTCTTTCCCTCTTTTTCTCCTTCCCTTCCCCTAGCTCTAAAAATAAATAAATAAAACCTTTTTAAAAAATCTTACATCCAATTCTACTCCTGAGGCCTGTGTGGGAGGTACAAAGAATTGTCCAAAGACTAATTCTCTAGCAGTACTTATACAAGAAGTATATTCTTCCCTCACCGGAAGCACTCCTACCCTGGAGGTTTTGGGGATTTCAGATAATTCTGAGTCAATTTTATTTATGTCCTTCCTAATAACATTTATACATACAACGGAGATTACTCCTTTTATTTTCTCAGTGAAACACAACAAAAAGAACACTGCGACCAGATTTTACTTTTTAAAGTTTGGTGGTGACATAAATCAATATTTAACTTGGACAAATTCAAAATCTTTGCTAAAAGAATAAGGGCTGGAAGAGGAACAGTGAAAAGGAAAAGAAAATTAAGTTTGGGCAATGTCACTGCCATCCATGTTCAGAAGTATATTATGCTCAAGAACAATTTTCTAACTTTTAAGGCTTAGGACCCTTCATAAAAAAAACTACCAAGGACCACCAAAAATCTTTCCTTTATGTATCTATCAACATATTAAAAATTAAAATGGGGACTTTATTAAAAACATTGACTCCTTAGTTTCTTTAAAAATAACAATATGTTAACATAAATAATATACATTTTGTGAAAAACAACTAAGATATTTGATACTAGCATTGTCATGTATTTTATAAATCGCTTTAAGATCCGGCTTAAGAGAACTGGCTTAAGATTCAATGCTTCTGCATTCAATCTGGGGCAGTAAGTCAGAGATTTCCAACTGGTGTGCTGCGGGGGTCTGTAAAGCGTGCAGTGCCTGTTCGGTCAGCGGCACCAACCGCTTTCTCCGTGGACTGCCAAATACATATGATCTTAGCCAAAAGGCCGAGAAGCAATAGATTGGCAAATTTAAAAAATGACACCAACCAACACAACAATAACTGTCTGATGTGAATGAATCAAAATTATACCTATTTTCCTTTCCAGATTGACAAAAAAAATAATATGTTTTTGGTGAGCCTGAGGCCAGAATTTAAGTCATTCATTTTTGTGTGCCATGTGATGAAGATGGTTGATAATCACTGCAACAAGTGGCTTTGGTCAAAGTATATTAAAAATAACATCCTCATACAGATATGCAGTTGGAACTGTGGACTCATCATGTAACCCCAGGACAGCGCCACTGGGCACTTATGAGACAATGAGTAAAAAGGAGCAAATGATGTCTTAGTATTGGTATGAAAATGATTTTGAGGACCCTCTATAAGGGTCTCAAACCCTCTCAAGAGCCCCTGGGCCACACATGGAGTACCAGTGTGTGGTCTGTGTAGGCAGGAGGCTGGCTGGGTGCAGGCATGAGGGGGAGTGAGAGACAGGCTCTCCTGTTCCCTGGCTGCTCTCAGGTGCTGCAGGCACACGGCATGTCTTAGTCTGGGCATCACATCTCAGTGAGGGCACTACAGGATTACAACATCCCGGTTTAATCTGGGACTCACTAAAGAAAGTTCGACACAGAGAAAAAGCAGAGATCAAATCTTCACGTACTATACTTTCTGAGCAATGTAAAGGACTTTTAAAGGACAATTTTGACTGTGTTTCATTTTTAACTTTAAGCTGATCTTAGTGTGTATCACATTCTCCCTCCCACTGATGTTACCAAAGTCAGAGTGTGGGACCAAGGCTTCAGAACTCACAAGCAGGAAATACTCTTATCAGTTTATTCACTCTTCCTTTAAAATATTGATACCTCCAAGAATAGCTTTATTCACTCATCCATTCACACATTTAAAAATACCTTGACTGGCATATCATATTATTCTAAAATAAATAAATAAACAAATAAATAAATAACATTGTTTTCAAAATACCAACACCAAAGGGTAAGAACTTATGTTTACAAAAAAAAAAAAGCAGCCCTGGCTGGTATACCTCAGTGGATTGAGTACGGGCCTGTGAACCAGAGGACTGCACTTCAATTCCCAGTCAGGACACATGCCTGGGTTGCAGGCCAGTTCCCAGCAGGGGATGCACAATAGGCAATCATACATTGATACTTCTCTCCCTCTCTCCATCCCTTCCCCTCTAAAGATAAATAAATAAAATTTGAAAAAAAAAACTTTATGTGCTTCAGCTAAAGTATTCAATAGCTATCAAGTATGGCACAAGAACATGCTTGGTACTCAGTGAAAGAAGTCCCCTCTGCGTGCAGGTATTCAGGAAGTCTGAATGAAGAATATGGAATTTAGGAAAGTCCTTGAAAGATAACAAAGGATTTCAGAAGTGATGATGGAATCCCATGGCGGGTAGAAATGCAGAGGTTTCAGACTGCAGGAGAATTCTGAGGCCCCCATGTTAACATACGGTAAAGCCAGGAAGTCACTGGGCAACAGAGAATAGGAAAGATAAAGGAGCCACAGTTACTAATCAGGATGGTGGCATGACACCCGAAATCAAGAAGGGAGAAAATTTCTCTCCTTAACAAAAAAGTGTGCACCCTGGCCAGGTGGGGCTCAGTGGGTTGGAACATCGTCCCATCCATCAAAAGGTTGCGGGTTCTATTTCTGGTCAGGGCACATGCCTGGGCTGCGGGTTCAATCCTCCGTCAGAGTGTATACAGGAGGCAGCAGATCGATCTTTCTCACATTTCTCTCTCTCCCCTAGTCTCTCCAAAATCAGCAAGCATATGCTCAGGTGAAGATTTTTTTAAAGTTTGCATTACAAAAGTAGGACATTTCAAAGAAAAACTGAGAAGATGTGTTTCATACTTCAAAGAAAGAGAGGAGGACAGCAATTTGTGTCCCTGAGGAACAAACAGATGGAAAGAGATTCAGGAAGTAGGTTACAAACAGAGCAGATAGCTAGTGTAAGATACCCTCAAATATTAAAAACAAGAGCCACGAATCAACAATATAAAGCAAAAGCCAACATCAGTGTTGCCTTTCATATACACCCAAGGCTCTGCCAACTGCTTTATGAGCTAAAGTAATATTAGCTCATAGTATTCCTTGAGCTAAAGTAATATTCATGACTGTGTGACCTACACAATTATTATTACCTGTTTACAAAGGAAGAACAGGTTCTACCTAATACCAGCACCAGAGGTCTATTACACGATGTTTAATAGGAAAGTTGAAAGAAAGTTTATTTTATGTTCAGAAAGCCTGGACCTTCTTCGTAGATGAGAAGAGTCAATAAAGAGACACAGTGAAGATGCAAGATAGAATTTAAATGACTTTAGAGACTGTAGGGGTCAGGGGCAGGAAAAGAAATAGTACAGACAGCCAAGGAAGAAGGCTCAACCTCAAAGAAAAGTCTTCCTCTTCTTATAGCGGCAAGGAGTAGATGACAGATTTTCCTTCCCGGTAATTTTGTCCAAGACCCTATTATCTATGTTTTACAGAAAGTCCCAGCCCATTTAGCTCTGAAGGCTACAAAGCTCAGCATTCTCCTTTGCTCCTCGTACCTAGAGCCAGAAAGGTAGGAGATACACAGGTGCAGTCACAGTGTCCCTTTTTATTATCAGCACCATGCAGTACAACAGTATGGTACAGTGTATGTTCTAAAGATCACAAAAGCATATGAGATGCCCTCTCAATAAAGGGTCTACCAAACATAAGACAGATGGAGAACATCAATGGTACCGCACCAGAGGTGCTATAGAGAAAACTGCCACACAATATTCCAGGAATGTCCTTTATATGCTAACCTAAAAATGTGTGCCTCAGAATAGGAGGGTGTGCAGGCAATTACACTAAGCAAATAGGAATTTGGAGTGATGGATAAGAATAAATGTAATTGGGAATCGCTGGACAATTGGATGACTCAGGGCAAGGCATACTGAAAAGAAAGGAAGGAGAAAGAAAGAGCACAGTAAATTTGCTTTCTTCTCTAACCTGACTTTTTTTTTTACATCTCTATCAGCAAAACTGGAGAAATCTTGTTCTCCCTGGGTGACTGACCCCAGGGGTTGTTAGAGTAATTTCCCGCTTACGTTTTCATGACCATTCCTTTAGCTGCACTTAGAAATAGGCACCCCACTTGCATTTAAAAAAATTAATTAATCATCATCACTTCAGGTAAACCTTTTACAACTGTGTGCCTAATTGCCACAGACCAAAAAAATAAACAAAACCCTTTGCTATGTTATAACTACTTTAAGGTTACAAATGCTGCACTTAGAACTTGTATTCAAAGACTTCACTCTTCTACTCATGCTACATGTAAGTCAGCGCCCACTGCCAAAATATTTTTATAGGTAATTTTGCAAAGGATTTAAAATCCACGAAGTACAGCAGGTCATACAGGGAAAACTTAAATCTCCCTCCCAGTCTTGTGCTCCAGCCAGCCAGTGTCCTTCCCCCAAAGGAACCTGTTACAGTTGTTGGGTATTCTTCCAAATATAGTTGGTTACATAGAGGTATATTATACACAGGTCTGCACCTTGTCTTTTTCTTCACTTATTAATAACTTGGATGCCCTTATATCTTTGTACAATAGAATTCTTTTGGGAGCTGACAGTATTCTTTTTTATAGAAGCCTCCTGATTTTTTTTTTATTGATTGGTATTTAGAGAGACACAGGAAAGGAGGGAGGGAGAGAGGAGAGACAGAGAGAGAGAGACATCGATCTGCTGCTCCACCCACTTACTCATTCATTGGTTGGTTCTTGCACGTGCCCTGACTGGAGATCTAACCCACCACCTTGGCCTATCTGACAACGCTCTAATCAACTGAACTACCCAGCCAGGGCTGGAAGTCCCATAATTTATGTAGCCAAAATACATTCAGCAGAGATTTCATGTGCATGTAAAACTTACAAATGAGATTTCTAAGATAATTCAGATACTGTCACATAGCCCTCCATACAGGTCAAACAAATTTATAAGCAAAAGTATGAGTTACTAACACCTTTTATTTTATTTTATTTTTAATATTTTTATTTATTTTTAGGGAGAGGAGAAGGAAGGGAGAAAGAGAATGAGAGAAATATCTATGTGTGAGAAAAACATCTACTGGTTACCTCTTGCACACCCCCAACCAGGGACCAGCCCACAACCCAGGCAGGTGTCCTGACCTGGAATCAAACCGGTAACCTTTTGGTCCATGGACCAATGACCAACCCACTGAGCCACACCAGCCAGGGTAAGTTACTAACCACTTTTAAGCATTAGAAAATAGACTGAATATAATGCATATTAATTTCTTTAAGGAACTATAGTATTTTTTATTAATATTCAGCTTCCTTCCAAAGAGATTTTGAGGTGACCCAACTCCTTCTATTTAAAGATTTTTTTCTTTCTTTCTTTTTTTTTTTTAGAAAGAGGAGAAAGGAGGGAGAAGGAGAGGGAGAGAAATGTCAATGTGAGAAACATCGATCCTTTGCCTCTCGTACACATCCTGACCGGGATCAAAGCAGCAACCCAGGCACGTGCCCTGACCAGAAATAGAACCAATAACTATTCCATTTGTGGGATGATGCACGACCATCTGAGCCACACATGTCAGGGGCTCTTCTATTTAAAAATAATAAAAAATAATAAAATATAAAAAGCTTTTTTGCCAGAAGAACAATGATCTTCTCAAGCACCTAAAATGGCTTTAAAGTTCAGAAGTTAAACTTTGAAAATACATGTGTGAATACCAAAGTGTGAAAAAAGACAACTGAAAACCAAACGACTTTAATGAACAAAAGGCTAGCTTTACCATCATTTTCTACAGAAGTCACAAATTCTTGGGAAGGTGGTAGGTTACAGAAGGGAAAACAGAAGGAGGAGCGAGAGGACAGGGGTTTGTGTTTTTGTTGCCCAGACTGTGGACAGGCCGTCCGTCTTTATGCAGCTCAGCTGACCAGGCAGGTAACACTCACTCTAAGCACCTCACCCAGTTGAAAAAGAAACAAAGAAGAGTCTTACTTCAGATTAAACTCTGTAAATCTGTATTCTTCATACCCCACCCCAAAGCTTGTGCTCTCTCTCTTTTATTCCCTAAGTGTTCCCCAGTATACCCAGGTGTCCAAGTTAGAAACCGGAGCACTACTCTTAATTCTTCCCTAGCCTTACTTCCCATTCAGTCAACCAAGACCTATTTATTCCACCTGGTAAATAATTCTTGCGTCTGCCCAATCTGCATCTGTATTGATACCACCCTAAAGTCACCATGAATTCTTGCCATGAAAAGGTTGCCTCCCATGTGATCTTTCTGCCTTCAAATTTCTTCTTTGATCCAGTCTCTGAAATGAAGCTTATAATCTTCTTAAAGTAAAAAAAGTAAAGAAAACATTCTTGCCTAAAACTTCTCATTCTGTGGTTCCCCCATTGTCTTTAGAATGAAGTTCAGAAGTCCTTCACAAGATTTATCGCCCACTGCTACCGCATCTGAAGTCTGCTGTTCTCTCTCTCATTTTCATTCTCTCTCTCTCTCTTTCCCCTCATCTCTTGCCTTTTCCTATCTCAATTTCATCTTCTAAATATACTGAAGAACATTAAATTCTTTGAATTCATCTCATGGTGTTCCCTATATGCTTTTCTTTTCCTAAGATACTCTCCACTCAATTCCTTTCTCCCCTAGTTCAGACATCGTGTCTTCTAGAAACCTTTCTAGAAAGTCTTTCTGGATCTCTGAATCAGGATATCTTTGTCTGTGCCTGAGTCTTCAGCCATTTTTTCTTTTGTTTTTTTCAGGGGTTTTTTTTATTTGATTGATTGATTGATTGATTGATTGATTTTTGTCTTGACCTATTTAGACCCAGGTACTCTAAGCCCCACAAGACAGGGAATTGTCTTGTTCATTGTAGTGTCCACAGTGCCTACTGAGTTCTGGTCACATACACCAGTATTTTATCATAGTTTTCTAGAACATATCCAACAGAACAATGGTAGTACATGGGAGGAAAAGAGTACATTGTCTGATAATATAAGCACATACCACTCTTGTGACTCTATAGAGAGGACAAACTTTCCATTGTTCCCCTAAGTATATCTGACCAAGGGTCATCTCTCAGGATGCCACACATTTGTTTCTGCAGGATGCAATTTTGGCAGATTCTTTTTCAAGAGAGTTCACCAGTTATCTACTCAGGGTATTTTCTTCCTTAAATCTTATATCTTAATGTGAGATTTTTTTTCTCCATCTTTAAGATTTTTTACTTAAATTGTTAAAAATCTATTTGAGATGTTTAATTAAAATAATAGAAATCTAAAATGGGGGGGTGTTAAAACATGGTTTTTTTTATGGTTAAAAAAATACAGTCACCCTAGCTGGTGGGTTCAGTGGATTGAGCACCAGCCTGCGGACTGAAAGGTCGATATTTTGATTCCTGGTCAGGGCACATGCCTGGGTTGCAGGCCAGGTCCCCAGTTGGGGGTGTGCAAGAGGCAACCAATATCTCTGGTATATCTCTCCCATATTGATGTTTCTCTCCCTTTCTTTCTCCCTCCCTTTCCCTCTCTCTAAAAATAAATAAATAAAATCATTAAAAAATCTACATTGGTTAGGGGTACATACATATATAAAAAAGCATAAAGCACTGAAAAATACTATATTCTGTATGGTAGAGGAAGTAAGTGTACACAGGGACATCAGGTTATTAGAATACTTTGTTCCTTTAGATGAAGGGTGGGTTCACAGTGTGGTGGGCAGAATTCTAAGAGAGTCCTCAAGTTTCTCACTCCCTGGTGTACACACACCTAACCTCAGTTATTCAATCTAACACTAATTGAGGTCTTGCTGTGAAGAGAGCTGACAGATGTAACTAAGGTCCCACATCAGTTAACTTTATTTATTTTTACTAATTTTCTATCTATAAATGTTTTATTTGAATTTTTAAAAATATATATAATCTTCATTATATTTTTTCCATTACTATTTAGTCCCCTTATTCACCCCTCCCCTTACCAATCGCCACACCGTCATCCCTGTCCATGAGTCTTTTTTCCTTTTCGCCCAGTCTCTCCACCCCCAACCTCCCTCCCACCACTAGCTGTCATCTGTTCTCCATCTATGAGTCTGTCTCTGTAAGATTTTTATCTTAATTTAAGGTAAAAACTTAGGGTAGGGCACGAATCAGTTTTTGTTTTTGTTTTTCCAGAAACATAAGACCACATCCAAGATAATTAATTCCCCTAAAATGCTAGGAGGAATAAAAAGATCTGTTAATAAAGTGAGGGTAGTTCGGGAAGTTGAGAATCAGAAGTCTGTCATTGGGAGACCAAGAATGCTGTGAGTGATAGAGATGGAAAATATCATTTCCTAGGAAAAAATTTCCCAACTTCTGTTTCTGGCTATTACACTTGATTGTCAAGTTCCAATGTTGTTGTTTATAAACTAACTATACTTTTAATGCAGTTCAGGAAGGAAAAGGGGAACACAACTGTCACACAGCACCTTTCTCTAAGTCACTGGGAGCCAGGTTACAGAACCACTTTCCGTGTTCACTGGGTTTCCGTTATGATGATGTTTTTTCTGTATTTGACCTCCCTTGCTATTGTAAGATGAGAAGAAATATATTTTATCCATAAGGAAGAGACTTTGAAATGACCCAAAAGGCAATTATAAAAGAGGATTTAAACAAAATAAAAGCAGCTTTTTTTTAAAGAATGTGTCACTCAAAGGCTCACTACATTGAATGATTGTATAATAAGAAAGAACAGTCTATCTTCGCCATCTTCAGTCACAAACTGCCGAAGACCCTCCTTGACCAAACTGGAGTCAGGTTCTTTTTGACTTGACCCCTCTTCCTGACTAGGCCTCAGTTTTGGCCTCTGTCTTTGACCCCCCTGCCCCAGTTGTACCAAGAATCCACTGAGCTCGTTCAGTAAAAATTCCCCACCCGTGGTATATGACTACTCTGGCCTGCCTTCAGTAAGACCCCTGTTGTGTTGGTCTAGCAAGAATCCCCCAGCCGTAATGTACCCTCTGAGTCATTTTCCATGCACTGACTCCACCCTCCAATCCTGTTCCTTGGCTACAAACCTCTACTTGTCCCTCACTGGAGTTGAGTCTAATCTTTTCTTCTCCCACTGCAGTAGTCCCTCTTGAATAAAGTTTCCTGGGTCATGTGTCAAGTGTCATGACAAATTCTTCTCAAACAAAGCCCAGGCCACACACACATGCAATGCACAACACACACAAATTGTCTGTAGGTCAGAGAACAAAACTGACAACATTGGAATCCCAGTAATGCTCAGAAACTTACCAGTGACCTAGACCTTACAGAGCTTTCCATTCAATTAAATTTAAAGGACAAACTCTGACATCAAGAAGACTGCACATCCCTGGCTGGGTGGCTCTGATGGTTGGACCATCATCCCAGACACCAAAAGGTTGTGGGTTGGATCCCTGTTCAGGGTACACATGGGAGGTGACCAATAATGTGTCTTTGAATCAGTGTTTATCTATCACCTATCCATTTATCCATCTTCCTCTCCCTCTCTCTTCCCCTTCCTCTAGTCTAAATCATCAATTAAAAAAAATGTTTTAAAAAAAGAAGTCCCCATAGAAAAGGACTTCAAAGGGCTTCCTCAGGGTAAAAGCCTCCTGGTTCTTCATCTGTCCGCCCTGCTCATCACAGTCAATATTTGCTGAGCCCAGATACCAGCTTGCAAGATGCAATTTCTATCTGAAATATCTCCACTGTTAAGAATGGCTTCTCAAGAATGTGGCTTCCCTCTAAGGGCTATGGCTGGGTGGAACTCAAGAGACCAACCTTCCTTCTTAGTGCAGCCGGCAGCGTCTCGTAAATAGTCAGTCTCATAATCTGAAGATCCTGAGTTTGAGCCTCAGAGAAGCACGTTTTTGATCACAGTCCATCTGGATTAATATCATGTAGGTCAAAAGTCCATGCACCATAAATCGCAACACAAAGAACTGGCACAAATAACCACTTCAAAAAAAGAAAGAAACTCGAGACTAAAACAGGGCCTTGAATAGCTTGTCTCTTTATTCTGTTCAAAAACAAATATCCAATCAGTAAAGTCTTATACCAAAAACTCTAGCTTATTCTAGAAAGAGTTGCAATGTAATACTTTGGACCCTCTTCCCTTTAAAAAAATTTTTTTATTATTGTCCAATTACAGTGGTCCTGATTTTTCCCCCATTACTCTCCCCTACCCACCGCCCATCCCCCCGAGACCCTCTTCTCTATTTTAATTAAACAATATCTACTTGCTTGACCCTGTGTTCAGAAAGCAAAACTGCCTGCTTAGAAAGCTGTGTGTCTCTTGTCCAGGTAAGAACAAAGATTGGGATTTTGTTTTGCTTTCTAAATCACTTTAAAGCAGACACTAAGCATGCTGGCAATGATCAGAGAGCATTAACTGATCTAAACCAAGGGTCTGTATAGTCTCCAAGGGACTTAAACACTGCTGGGAGAAACTTGCTCTTTTCTGATATTATAAGATTTAATTTTCGAAAACCTCCTGGCTCTTTAAAAGATCGGTGGAGGGTATCTATTTTCTCCATTAAAAAAAAAAAAGATGTTTTCACATTTAAAGACCAAGATGCTCCACTAGAGGATATGAAACTGGCCCATTCTGTAAGATAATGGTAACAGTAGGTATCTTACTTAGTCAGTTTTGGCTACTCTAACAGAATACATTGACTGGATAGTTTATACAAAAAAATTTTTTTACTTCTCACAGTTCTGGAAACTAGAAATCCAAAACCAGACTGCCCGCATGCTCAGGTTCTGGTGAGAGACCTCTTCTTGGTTTACAACGGCTACCTTCTCCCTGCATCTTCACATGGTAGACAGATACCATCTCTCCCGTGTCTCTTCTTAAAAGGGCACTAACCTCATTCGTGAGGGCTCCACCCTCAAGACCTAATTACACGCCATAGGCTCCACCTCCAAATACCATCACACTGCACATTGTGCTTCAACATATGAAACTGGGAGACACATTCCGTTCACAGCAGCAGGTTAACAATTTATTTAGCACATTCTATGCACCCACCTGCACAAGGCAAAGCACTCTGTTTATATTAACTCTGTCCATGTGGGAAGTAGGGGCAGTTATTAGCTCCATTTCACTAATAAGGACGCTGAGTCAGAGGAGTTGAGTAATTTTCCCAAGAACATAATAGCTCATAAAAATGACACTAGAATCCAAACAGGATCAGTCTGATTCAAGTTCATGCCCTTAACTTCATTTCACCATCACTTACTTGCAGAACTTGCACCTATACCGATCACTAAAGCTGTGTAGTGTTTTAGAGTTTACAAAATCACTTTTCTGAGCATCTGATCCCCCGCACAAATCCTGTGAGGTTCCTAGTAGATAGAAATAAAATTAAGTATATAAAATGCCCAGAAAACCTCCCACTATATAGCACATCTTCTAGGGGTATTCTTAGACCCATAGAGAGATAGCAAGAGGGCCATGAACCTCTAGATACTGTATAACAACTTTTGTGTAGAGGTGAACACATGCATTTCTCAGGGGAAAATCTCAAGGGCCGGATCCAAAATCATTGCCTCACAAAAAATCTGAATATACACTCATGCAAAGAAGATACACAAATGGCCAGTGAACACATGAAAAGCTCTGAACATCATTAGTTATTATAGAAGTTCAATTCCAAAACACTATGAGATACCTCTTCACACCTACTAGGATGGCTATTATCAAAAAGTCAGACAATACAAAGTGTTGACGAGGATGGGCAGAAATTAGAACTTGCACCGACTGTTGGCGCCCAGTGGAGCAGCTGCTTTGAAAAACAGCTCCTCAAAAGGTTAAACACAGAATCACCACATAGAATTTGATGCAGTCCACTTCTAGGCATCTACCCACAAGAAATGAAACCAAATGTCCACACGAAAACTTGAACGCTAATGTTCATGGTGTCATTATTTAGGATAACCAAAAAACACAAACAACCTAAATAGCCATCACCTGTTGAGTGGACAAATGTGTTGTATTCATACAACGTGGTATCATTCAGCAATAGAAAGAAATAAAGAAGTCACACATGCTACAATATAGAAGAACCTTGAAAACATTAGATTAAGTAAAAGAAGCTAATTACAATGAAAGACATATTGTAAGTCTATTTATAGAAAATGCCCAGAATAGGCAAATGTATAGAGGCAGAAAGTAGATCAGTGCTTACCTAGAGCTGGTGGGGATGGAGAAACTAGGGCCAGGCAGCTAAGGGGTAGGGGATTTCTTTTTAAGATGATGAATGTGTTCTAAAACTGACTGTGGTGATGAATGTACAACTCTGAATATATTAAAAGCCACTAAATTGTACACATTAAATGGGTGAATTATATGATGTATGAATTATATCTCAATAAGTCTCCATCAGAATTTTAAAAGAGGGATTGGCACAGGCAAAAATAAAGAAAGAGAGAAAAGCCAACTCAGTGGAAAGAAAATATACATATATTTCTGTCCACAGGCAGAGAACAGGCTACAACTATGCTTTGTTCCACTCATAAAATATGTTTAATCCTCCAAAACAACTAGTAAAATGTCAAAAGGAAGAAGTTCCCCATTTGGGAAAGAATCTGTATATCTGCATTTTCGTTAACAAGGGAGAAATAACAGTATGGCAATACAAGGCCTGTATTCCAACTGGAAACAGTCTACAGGACCAGGTGGACAGCCCTTCACTGACACGGCTTGCACTAACCAGCTCACCTTAGACCCCCCAGGCAGGGTCTCCACTCTAGTTTGAGTTTTGCAGCCCCTGAGCTATTGTTGTCATCAGATTTTCAGAGGAATCTCTGACTCCACACTCCAGAGCTCTCAGGAGGAGGTGGCCCTTTGCTTTGCAGATACAGAGACAGGGGTAACTTACCTGCGGCCAGGAGGTTGCGTAGCCATCAGTAAAACTATATTTTCTGACTTTTGGTTCCTTTCATTACTCTTCGACCTCCCTGCTAACATTTCTAGAGGGTTTACCGTTACTATATCCTGCCTCTTTTTCAGTTGCAACTGAGGGAATGTTAAAAACATGCTAGGTTTTCCCAAAATGGCACATGGTTTTCACACCCTCTGATCTTCTAAGTGTAAGTTTTGCCTAAACGTAAGTCCCTTTGGTTTGTGTGAGCAACTTGAGCGGGACCTCCTGGCTTATATCCGAATACACCTCAATGCTGGGAAAATAAAGAGAATGATGTTAAACTCGTACACAGGGCAGGGGAGAAAAATCCCAACTGTATGTTTCCTCCGAGGTCACCCAGCAGACTTGCTACAAAAACACAAATTTCTAACATATTCCCCCCTGGAATAGGTGGCTTACTTACATCAAAAATGACCTTTTTAAAGAAGCTTCAGGCCCTGCCCAAATAGCTCACCTGTAAGGGAACGATGCCAACACCAATACACCAAGGTTGTGGATTCAATTCCTGGTCAGGACGTATACAAAAATCAACTAATGCATACGTAAGTCAGTGGAACAACGAATCTCTCCCCACCACACTTTCCTCTTCCTCTAAAAAGCAATACATAAAAAAGAAAATTCTGCCCTAGCTGGTATGGCTTCGTGGATTGTACACCAGCCTACAAACCAAAAGTCACTGGTTCAATTCCAGTCAGAGCACATGCCTGGGTTGCGGACCAGGTCCCCAGTTGGGGGCATGTGAGAAGCAACCAATCAATGTTTCTCTCTCTCTCTTTCTCCCTCTTTTCCCCTCTCTCTACAAATAAATAAATGAATAAAATCTCTAAACTAAAAACAAATTTTTTTAAAGAAAAACCCTTCAAGTCCACAATCGGGAAAGTGAGAAGAGAACTTGGGTTGCCCATAGTCATTCGCCCCATTGTGCTTTGAGTCTGCCTGAAAGAAAATTCTGTATGATGCTCACACATAGTTTAGGAAGAGGTGCAAGAAAAAGGAACATTCAAATTCACCAGGCTTATCTCTTCAGACAAGATACCCAGCACAGTCGCAATCCCAAATACATGATGACCCTTATCTGGTCCTGGACCATTTCAACATCCACCCACAGCCAGCACACAGGGCAACTGTGGGAAAATGAGGAAGAACCAAGGCCTGGGAAAGCACCTGTCCCTAGTACCAAGTAAACATCTTCATTTCCAAGTAAAATGGACAGGGCTGTTCTTGAAGATACCCGTACTTCCAAACCCTGAGAAAGAATGCAAACTCGGAGACAAACACAATGACCCCTTCTCGCTGCCCCCAACTGCATGTCACTCAGAAATAGTCACTCCAAAATAGTCTTGGAGTTTATCTGTAAATAACTGAGGAACTTCTGCCCCAGAGATATAGAAATACTAATACTTGTAAAGAAAAGGGGGAAACAGCATTGAGCTGCCCCTAACAGGGGACTCAGTAATAAGTTCTGGTGCCAAGACCATCAGAAGGAAGTTTCCAGAGCTGCCCACTGCTATCCCACCATGCAACCCCCAAAGTCACGGATTCCAGGCAAAGGCTGAACCCAGCTGAATATAGTAGGTTCGATCACCGTATTCAGAGTACAGGACAAATCACATTATGGATTTTGTGTGAAAAACTTTTTTCCCTTAATTGTGGTAAAATACACGTAATGCAGAATTCCATTTAAGGAACCATTTTTAAGAGTCCATTTATGGAACCACTTTTAAGAGTACAGTCTTAACCATTTTTAAGAGTACAGTTTGGTGTCATTAAATATACATAAATGTGTTTTGTCATCTTTCAAAATGAAACTGCGTGCCCATTGAAAAACTTCCCATTCTCTCTCCACCCAGCTTCTGGCAACCTCTGTCCTACCCTTTCTTTCTATGAATTGACTATATTGTAAATATATTATAAATAGATCACATAAGTGGAGTCATACTATACCTTTTTGTGACAGGCTATTTTAATTAGCATAATGCCTTCCCCCAGTTTATCTAGGTTATAGCATGTGTCAGAATTTCCTTACTTTTGAAGGCTGAGTAATGCTCTATCGTATGCATATACACGTGCATATACACATATACACCACATTTTGTTTATCCACTCAGGAAATATAAATATAAATATAAATATATAAATATAAATATATAAATATATAAATATATATATATATAAAATCAGGGTATAATTCTGTTGCTCTGGTAGCACACAACTTATATAGCTCAATTGGCAATGGTCATGGTTTCCTACCAACAGAGAGACACAGACAGAAAGAGAGAGAGACTTGATTTTATAACGTCTGTTCTCCGTGAGAGGAAAAACAAGCTAACTAAAGCTGCAGCTGAACTCAGTTCTATCATCAGGAATCATCTCGCCATCCTCTCCACCTCAAAAATAAGAGTTTAGTTCACTGTATATCCTCAGGTTCTGGAACAGAACCTAGCACATGGCTGACATTCAGTAACTATGTGTTGGCCGAATGAATCTAGAAGAATGATTGGTCTTGAAGAGAAAAGCACAAGGGCAGCAAGAAAATCCTATATGCATGGTCTTCATTGATCCAGTTCATCTGAACATGTCATTCAAGAAAGCATCAATATACATTGACATGGAAAGATCTCCAGGAACTATTTTTAAAGGAATCACATTGCATATCAACATGTACAGTGTGATTCTCTTTATGTAAAAAGAAATGCAAAAGTTAAACAACAAATACATATGTATGTAATAATATACCTCCAATTCCAACACTTTGTATCTGTAAATAATATGCTGCAATTCCAACAGCTTAATTACCTCTGGATTGGAGGGGGATGAGGATGAGGAAGTAGAAAGAAAACTTTCTGCTGGAATAACAGAGAAGCAAAGAGAATACCCAACATAACCATGAAGAGAGCCCCAAATAACAGCTGTGCATCGAACTTCAAGAGCACCCAGTGCAGATGGCCAAAGCAGGTCAGAAAGCTGTATTCCAGAAGATGAAATTACAGCTGTTATCTAAATTCACCAGTTATCTAACTGAAAGATTGTGAGAGAAGATTTAGATAACTATCGAAGAACTTGCAGTTAAATTAGTGAAAACTCCGTAGAAAACTCTGCAAGCACACACACAAAGAACTCTCTGGAGGAAAATCAAAGTTACTCAACTCTTCACAGTACACAGGAAGGCATAATAATGTTGACCTAAATAAAAATTATGAGATAACTATATTCTGAGAATAAGTTGTTTTACAAGTGAGTGGGGTGGGGGCAAAGGGGAGACCTAAAAAACAGTCAAACGGATTCATAAAGCTAAACCCAGATTCCAGGAAAGGCAGAATACCTAATGCTTTATCAGTAGTGGAAAAATTCAAAGCAGGTGGAAGAAGAAACAACAAAATTTGCATATAGGGGGAAAGAAATTGAAGCACTCAGTTTCCACTATGACATGATCGACATTTCCCTAGAATGATCAAAACTGTATGCATGGATAGAATACCCATGCTCTTATTGTTTTAAAGCACTGTCCTGGGTTCAAATGTGAACTCTGTGTTTCTCCCTCAGTTTCATTTTCCTCTGCTCCTGCAAACCAATGGAGGACGGGGGAGGGGGAGTGGACAATGATATGTAGACCTCCTAGTATTGTTGAGAAGATTATTGACAGGATGAAATAATAACAACCACAAACTCTTGTAACCTGCTAAATGTGTTAGGCATTATTATTCTAAGTGCACTGCATATATAGCATCTCGATTAATCTTCAAATTATAAGTATTGTCCCATTTTCCAGATGAAGAAACCAAAGCACAGAGGTTAAGTAGCTAGCCCAAGATTGTAGCTAGTGGTGGACCTGGGAAAGGAATTAAAGTGATCCAGCACCTTGTACTATGCCTAAAATACAATGCTGCTAAATAAGTGGTACTTACACATATTGTAAGTGTAAGTGGATTGTGCCAATCCAGACAAAATAGGTTAAGTGATAGCCAGACTGAGATTTGGCCACCCTACCGGAGACCCCGGCGTAACCGGGATCTCCATTCCTCTCCCTAACGCCACAACTCACTTCTTTCCCAAGCGTCCCCAGCAACCGCGGTTGCCCTCGCTCTCCAAGCCCCCAGGACTTCCTGTTGCGCTCAGCGCCTGCAGTGGAGAGAACCCCGCGGCGTGGAACTTGAGGCTGCGAGTTCCCCACGGCGCCAGGTAGGGGACCGAGCGGCGGGTGGGGGTGGGCCGGCGTTTACCTTGCCTTGCACTCTCATCGCTCCGGCGCTCCGCCGCTGGGCGCGCTGCCGGGTCCACTGCCCCGGGCCTCGCCGAACCGCACCTTCCCCTCCTCTCGGCTCAGGGCTCACACTGCGTTCCGCCTCCTCCGCCGCTGGCCGGAGCGGAACCAGAGAGCTGCCTCCTCCCCGGGGACTTGTCCCCGCCGCCTCAGCTGAACTGGGGACGCCGTTAGGTTTCAGCTCTAACCCCCAAAGCAGCGGCCCCATCCCAGCTCCCAGAACAGGGGACCTGCCCCTTAGCACACGCCCTATGTTATTGAAAAGCCTAGATTAACCTTAGCTCTTCCAGATCCTAGTTAGATACCAGTGCGACTGACCCCACCCACGGGCACTCAGGGCCCCGGGGCTCGGATCTGGTAAATCGCCGAAGGCCCTTTGCGTTACCCTCGCCACAGTCCCGCTTACCTGCCAGCGCTCCTCCGTGGGTCGGGCTCTCATCTTTACTTCCAGGCACCGCTACCAAAGCCTTATCTGACTTGTGGAGTCAGAGCTGGGCTCCACCTACACACGCCGCCTTTTACAGCTCCGTACTCGTCACAACACTTTTGGGCGTCAGTTACCTTCTGTGTAGAGAGGAAGTGATTCCGAGCCTACCTAAAGCAAAGGAATGCAGTGTGGGTCAAATGGGATGTTGACTCCCATCCCAGATAATATTTTATGGTGTTGTATTGCGCTCAGCGAGTGCGGCAGTGTGGTGAGGGAGGACCCCGGGAGCTGTAACCTAACAGCCCAGCTTTTACTACCTAGGAGTTACTGGGTGTGTCAGGTGAGCCCTCCGGGTCCGAGTTCACTTATCTATGCACTGGAAATAACCCACTTTCCTCAGAGGCTGTACTGATAAAAGAGGAATCTGTAAAATACCATGCAAATGCTTTCCTGTTTTGTTATTTTCTGTGGGTTCCTCTGGCTCCATAGTCTTGATAAAGGCTGTGGCCAGTGACTATGGGTGGGTCCCAGTATATTGGCAGGAGTGATGCTCACTTATTACAAGTGTTTTTAATTAACAATGCAACACTTCATCCCTGATAATTGACTTCAAATTAGGGTTACCTGCCCACTGAGTCCATTTTAATATCTGCCCAGTGAGTTCACATTTGAGACACAGTTAGCAGGTGTTTCCCCGCCCCTGTTTCCCAATGCGGTTTGTTTTTGTTTTGTTTTGTTTTGTGTTGTGTTGTTAGAGAATTGATTTTTAGAGAGAAAGAGGAAGGGGGAGAAAGACAGAAACATCTATTTGTTGTCCCTCTAATCAGGGCGTTCACTAGTTGTTTCTTGTGTGTGTCCTGACTGGAGATGGAACCCGAAAACCTCAGCCTGTCCAGAGGACGGTCTGACCAACTGAGCTACCCATTCAGGGCCTCCGTGTAGTTTTAATGAACATCATTTTTTTTTTCTTTTTTAAAATCCTCCCCTGGGCATATATTTGTTGTTTGTTGTTATTGTTTGTTTTAACGCAAGAGAGAAACATCAGTTGGCTGCCTCCCAGACGCGCCCCCAAGGTCGGTGGTGGTTTAAACCCAAAACCCCAGCATGTGACCTGATCAAAGATCAAACCTGAAACCTTTTGGTGTACAGGACGGCACTCCAACGACCCAGCCACCTGGCCACCGCTAATGAACATTTCGTTACTACAGAACTTAAATATCTCATGTGTATATTAACATTTCATTAGGGTTTTTTTTTTCCTATTAACACATTTAATCTCCTTTCCTCTCTCGACTTATCTCCTTCAAAATGCTAACGATCTGTAAGCAGTTCAAAGGTTTCAAAGCCCCTCTAAGGCAAGTAAACACCTGCTGACTGGTGTTCACCTCCGTGTATCTTCCCTATTATAGTAGGTCTCTCACAGCCCTGGAGAATGGGGGCTCTTGAAAATCTGCAGACCCACCAAGAAGACCAGACACTGGAAGAAGCATCTGTGACTGCCCTCTGCTGCTTTAATCTCTGTGATAAATTCATACGTTAGCATGGTCATATATTCTTTTTGGATCAAGCTTCAAGAGACAGACTTTAAAGTAATAGGGTAATACTAGGGCCTAAGAGTCTGACGTGTTAGTTTACAGGATGCCTTTGGTTTCCAAACTGTAGCAAAAACACCCGAGGCATTTATTGGAACTGCAGATTCTCAGGACCCCCCACCCCCCACAGCAGACCATATAGATTAAAATTTCTAGGGCAGGGCCCAGAAGTCCATATTTTGCACAATTTAATTTAAAAGCTTATCTGTGAAAGTCTTCTGCCCATAAATATACCTTTGCCCAGAGGTTAGCTATGAAATTTAAATTTTAGAGTGTTCATTGTGGTTTGATTCAGGCCAACAAATATTTCCTGAACACATACTGTGTCCAGTATCCTGCGGGGCCCTGGGAAAACAAAGATGAATAAGGCATTGTCCGGTCTGGAAGGAGTTTGAGTTGGTAGGAGGAGAAACAATCAAAAATGAAACAGTACCTGGGACACCATTGGTAACACGGATCAACATAAATAGTGCTTTAATTTTTCATTGGTTGCCCTCCCTATCCCTTTCTTCCTCTTCTTATTTTTTTCTCCTGTCTTCCTTGTCAGAACTCCCTTTTTATCCTGGATGTTGTAAATGTTGTATCGCTGATCTAACATAGTTTTAAATACTGCACCAACTTTTAAGGTCAACCTAATGATTTCAAAAATGGAAAGGGACAGCTGGGTTTTTAGCAGAGAAAAATGAGCATAACAAGTTTATTTGTTTTCTTAAAACGTATAAAGATCTTAATGAGTCCCAGTACTTAGAGGCTACTAAGGGGTAGCTTCTAACATATGTATTATCCGCCTAAAGAAAATTGTTTCAAGCTTGGATTTGGTATTGGTTCAGGTCTATTTATTTGGACATGGGTGAGGGTTGTCAGGCTTTTGCAGAGTAATACTGCCAAGCTTCTCTGGACAGCCCAGGAAGAAAATGGGAAATAAACATTTCCCGGGGGGGGGGTATTTGTTTTGTTTTGTTTTGTTTGCACCATGAAAAGAAGAAAAGGCACCGCAAGAAACTCCTTGTCCAAGGATATATTGGTATACCAATATCTATTGGTATACCAATATATTGATGCTATACCAATATATTGGTATAGCATCATGGTATATTATCACCTCTAGTTCACAACCCTCACTTTGAGGGGCCACCACTTTCTGGAAGCAAAGGTAGTGGTAATATGAAGTTAGGTCTCAGAGCAGGGAATTATCAACTTTATGCTAAAAAATGGCCACTCTGTTTGTGGCACCTCCCAGACATGACATCCCACAGTTCCATATGCTCTAATTAACTATCCCCTGAAGATCCCTCTGCTGCCAGTGTCCAATTTTTTATTGCCCACTTGGAAAGAGGAATCTTGGAACACTCACAACCCCCCAAATTAAAAGCCTCTACTTTTCTAATGATCCTGTGTTTCGTTTTTTCTCCTATCATCTATCTTAACTTATGAAAGCCTATAATGCAATTGCCTACTGATCACAATGTGTGCTAGGAAGACAGTGCCCACTAACTATTCATCTTCTCTTGTATTCTTGTCAAGTTTCTACCATCCTTGTTAGTTAAATTGTGTCTTCCCCAAAAAAGATATGTGTGTGTGCTTTGGTATAACAATCCCAGTACTTCAGAATGTGAATTTATTTAAAAATAGGCTCTTGCCCTGATTGATGTGGTTCAGTGGATTGAGTGTCAGCCTGCGAACCAAAGGGTCACTGGTTTGATTCCCAGTCAGGCCACATGCCTGGGTTACAGGCCAGGTCCCCAACAAGAGGCACATGAGAGGCAACCACTCATTAATGTTTCTCTCCCTCTTTTTCCCCCTCCCTTCCCCTCTCTAAAATAACTAGATAAAATCTTTAAAAATAAAAACAGGCTCTTTACAGAGGCGATCAAGTTAAAATGAGGTCATTAGCATAAGCTAATTCAGTATGGTTGGCTGCGGAGAAGAGTGAACCAGGAGACACAAGAAATGGACCTTGGGAAAGAGACAGCCCTGGGGAGAATCCATGATTAGCCATCTACTTTTTGTGGGCGGGGGTGGCCCATATGCTAGGTGCATGGATACCGGGGACCCCTGAAAATGCTGGCTGGTCTTAATGTGTTTGAGGAACTGTGCATTACACATTATGGGTCAGCAAAAACAATGTGACCACAGCTGTGGGCTAGAGGCAGAAGCCAAGGTTAGAAGTTAAATGAAAATAAAAGCTAGAGGAAGAACTGAAACTAGAAAAAGATATCGAAATGTCTACAACTCTGTTAGCATTAGGACTGGCTTATGGAGTGGGAGAGCAAAGCAATAAACTGGAAACGAGCTTCAGCGCGTGGCTTTGCCAAACATAGAACACAAGCAGCCACAGACACAGGGCCTAAGCACTTGTGACTAAGCCAGATTGGGCCAAGTCTGTATTCCGGCCTAGCTGATGTAGTGGTGGGACACACGGGGAGGTGGTATTTCTCTCATGGGGCAGAAATCAGAAAAAAATTAGCAACATCACTACATGCTCTGCCCTTTGGCAGTGGCTACATGGTGCCCAAGGAATTCAAGGCAGCCATTCCCGTATAGATTGGCTCATTCTGTCCCGCAGGACGGCCTGGCCAAATGATGGAGCTCTTCCTGCCATAGGTTCCCAAGGCAAGTGGATCCTTAGAGAGCTGGGTATGTGCCAGGCGATCTATGCTCTGGGGCCACTTTTACCGCAGGAATGAAAGCAAAGATTCTACAGAAAGTGGGACAAGACATCCATGATGCCAGGGAATTTATTGCAGATCTGGAGAAAACCAGCCTGTCTCAAGACTGTGCCTGAGCTGTGGGGAAGTCTCAAAACTCAGACTGAAAAAGAAAAGGAGGAAAAAGGTCATTTGAACTGTTCCCACTTAGTTTTTGGGAGCTGTGAGGTCTCTGTTTGCATCTGTGGGCATGTTCATTGTGTCTAGATAAGTATTGCGTTTGTATTTGTGTGTGTATGTGTGTTTAACTTCCAGATGGCTTGCTAATTTGGAAAGAAACTCTAACTGGCCGGAGCAAACAAATGCTTATATAAATTCTCAGAAAGTAACAAAAACTAAACCAAATGCTTTTCAAGTTCATGTGATCTAAGATTAACTTTTAGTAAATAAAAGCTAGTTTAAGTTTGTTGATTTAATTAAAATAGATAACTAATTAAACATAGTTATCTAAGGGTTAAGAATTCTAATTAAGGTGAAGGGAAAATAATATATGTTTTCAGTAGTAGGAAATATAGGCATAGAAATGTATTTTTGAGGGAAAAGAAAGTAATTTTGTCCTAAAGTGAGCCTGGTTATTTCAAAAGTGGAAAGAAGAAAAAGAGGACAATATCTGAATGCAAAAAGAGAGAGGAAGGAAGGGAGGGAAGGAGTGAGGAAGAGGAAGAAAGGAAGGGAGAGAGAGAGAAAAAGGAAGGAAGGAAGGAAGGAAGGAAGGAAGGAAGGAAGGAAGGAAGGAAGGAAGGAAGGAAAGAAAGAAAGAAAGAAAGAAAGAAAGAAAGAAAGAAAGAAAGAAAGAAAGAAAGAAAGAAAGAAAGAAAAAAAGAAAAAAGTTGTAGAAGGTGTATGGAAAAGAAATCTTTCAGAAGAAATTTTAATGTGTGGTTACACTAAGATTACAATGGATTTAATTAAGTGCTGATTTAAATATCAAAAGTAAGCTGATGCAAAATCTTTTTCTCTGTTAAAAAGACCAAGTTTTTTTTGGACTGTGGGTCTGCTCTTGATAAGATATTGTAACAAGTTTTCTGACTAGAAAGCAAACACCTATGTTTATGATAGCTGATTTTGTCATGAAGTTTTGGTGGATAACATAAACATAACTGTTAAGAACTGATAAGCTGCCCCTGCCCATAGCAGCTGGGGCAGTTGGTGGCCCACAAGGCTCATTGCAGGTGACAGACAATGTGGTGACCATGTCCTGGAGCCAGGCGAGTGCTGGGGCAGTAGCGGCAGGGCCTCGCACCGTGACAAGATGCCCCGCGCTTTGTCCTCCCGCGGGTTCCTGGGAAGTAGCAGGTGGCCAGGGCGGGAGCAGCAGCAGTAGATGCGGGCTCTGCTTGGCGCTTTCTCCCCTCCCCATCGGCCTGAGCCGGTGGCTGGAGGCGGTGGGCTGCCTAAGAAGGGGAATTCACTTCACTAGGACATGGAGACTGTTCCATCACCAGGAGCACAAAGTTATCAATGTTGGGCTGGATAATGCAGGAAAAACTACCACCCATTACCAATTTTCTATGAATGAAGTACATACATCCCTTAAAATGGGAAGTAATGTAGAAGAGATTGTAATAAAAAAAATTCACATTTCCTAATGTGGCATACTGGAAGCCAAGAATCCCTTCATTCTTTCCAAACAGTTACTATGGTAACACAGAGTTTATGATAGTTGTGGACAGTACAGAGAAAGGATTTCTGTAACTAGAAAAGAACTGTATAAAATGTTAGTCCATGAGGACCTAAGGAAAGGTAGATTGCTAATTTTTGCCAATAAACAAGATGTTAAAGAGTTCATGACCGTAGCAGAAATCTTCCAGTTTCTGAAACTAAGTTCTAGTGCAGATCACCAGCAGCATACCCAGGCACGCTGAGCTCTTACTGCCGAAGGGTTGTGCCCAGGACTTGAATGGATGACGTGAGAATTGAAGATTACATGGCCTCCACTGACCTCTTCTCATCGACTTTGCATAAACAAAGTACTAGACTTTACCTGGAAGCTGCAAAAATGAATGGCTCAAATGTATTTATAGTAAACTGACTTAAACTTTTTCTATAAGAAGAAAAATTAGAAGAGTGGGCTGGGTGGAGGGAGGCAAAGAGGGACAACTGTAATAGAATGAACAATAAAAAATATAGAGTAGAAAAAGAAAGAAAAATTAAGACTACTTATTTGAAAACAAAGACGAAGTTTTATCCCTGAATTGCTTTCTCATTAGTTTCTGCCAAAGCAAGGTCTTAAAGCTGTGGTTAACATTTTTCATGTAATAAATCCTCTCAGGACATCGTGTAGCCTGTGCTAAATATTTACAAAGGGAGGGGAAGACTTTTTTTTTAACTTTAAGAGTTTTATTATCAGTATAACCTTCCTTAGTTTAATGTTTTCTCTTCTTGTTCCATTACCTCAAAATACAAATCAGCACAAATATTCAGTTTCCAATATTTTAAAAAGTTATATTGCTTATGAAAAGTATTTTGCATAATGTGTGCATATATCTCAAGTTCACATTAATGGCTTTGACTTCTAGAGAAAAGTGAATAACAAAAATCAATAATATCCTTAATTACAATCATAATGAAATGAGTACTAGCATTGGTTTAGGTGCCAATTGTACTTTTCCCCTATGTTCTCTGCATTGTACTAACCAACCTCCAAAATCATCGAGCTGCTCTTTAAAAAAAAGATTTCATTTATCGACTTGTTTTAGAGGGAGAGGGAGAGGTGGAGAAAAAGAGGGAGAAAACGCCAATGTCAGAAGGATTGATTGGTTGGTTACTTCTCGACCACGCCCTGACCAGGAAGCAAACCCCCAGGCACGTGTCAGGACTGGGAACCCAATCAGCAAACCTTTGCTTTACTGGACAATGCAGAACCAGCTGAGCAGAGCATGCTTCTCTTTAAAAAAGAAAGGATGCATGAAAAAAGAACTAATTAAATGGATTTAAGTAAAATGAAAGTTTTTTAGGCAAGCCTTAAGCAATAATTATGTGTTAAAAGAACTGCAGCAGTAATGAGGTTCTGCTGTACATGAAATGCCTTAGCTGCCTGTCATGAAAAGGCAACAGCAACAAAATATGTAAAGACTGTGGCACATGTGGATGAAGTCCATTCTGCTTCTGCAAAAATGACCCCTCAGAGTTTTGCCATCCTGGTATCCTTGTAACATGATAGCACTCTGCTTCTGAATCAGACTAATTAACATGGGTAAACCATGGCTTTAAATTAAATGAAGAGTTGGAGCTACTGGAAATCCAAGATGGCTGTTTCATTCCTCCACGCACCTTGGCAAACCCGTTTATCAATTTGTGCATTCCTTCATGTACCCCAGTGAAATTCATTCCATTGCCACTTAGTACGGGTTACCAATAGGTTCTGCAGTTATATCTATTATCTGCATTGATTAAAGACTTCCTCTGCCACTAAGAAGCTGTTAGAAAATGTGTTTACCACTTGGCATATACTTTCCAGGAGCTCCCTCAAAGCAATTTTCATAGCCCAGCCTCTCACTGTTTTCCTTCCTGACCTCTGTGAAATGCACTCACTATATTAATGACATAATGTTAACTCATGAATGTTTGCCTCTACTGCAGAAAACCTTGTGGCCTTTGCTGGACCACCTACAACAAAGAGGATGGACAGTGAATATGCAGAAAATTCAAGGTCTGGGCATTGCAGTAAAGTTTTTGGAAATTGTATGGTTGGGTAAGACCTCTTTGGCCCTGAGGCTATTATAGACCAAGTTCAAGCCTACCCCATACAAAAAAATGTAAAAGAGGTACAGGCTTTTGTGGGAATTCTGGGGTACTGGGGAATTCATACCCCATTTAGCACAATGCCTTTGCCACTACATCACCCAGTGAAGAAGGGATATATATGGGATTGCAGTGCTGAACAACTGGCTGCCTTTATGAAAGCAAAAGTACTGGTCCAGGCCTTCTGGTCAAGATGGCAACATAGGCAGACATGGCCAACCTCTTCACATACCACATCAAAATTACAACTAAAATAAAGAACAACCATCACTCAGGAATGTCAGAATTGAGTTCATTGGAAGTGTGACAACTACAGCATTGAAGAAATCACACCCATCCAGACTGGTAGGAGGAGCGTGGATGCAAAACGGGCTGGCCACACACCCATGTGGATAAAAATTCAAGAGTGATATCTTGGGCCCTGGCTGGTGTAGCTCAGTGGATTGAGTGTGGGCCTGCGAACCAGACATTCGTGGTTCGATTCCCAGTCAGGGCACATGCCTGGGTTGCAGGCCGGTTCCCTGTAGGCCAGTTCCCAGCAGGGGATGCACAAAAGGCAACCATACATTGATATTTCTCTCCCTCTCTCCTTCCCTTCCCCTCCAAAGATAAATAAATAAAATCTTAAAAAAAAAAAAAAGAGTGATATCTTGGGAGTGAGGAGTCTCAGACCCATACCAGGTCCTCCAGCCCAGGATTCCAGTGCCAAGAAGATAAGTCCCCACAACTTCTGTCTGTGAAAACCAGTGGGGATGGAGTTGGTGGAGGAAACTTAAGCAGTTCCTCTTGGGGAACCCACACACACAGACTCACCTACTCAGACTCACTCCCTCTGAGCTCTAGCACCAGGGTGGCAGCTCGAGGGTACCAGTGGCATACAGGGAGAAACTGAAGTGTCTGGCATCTGGGCAAGCAGAGGCCATTGTCCCTTTGCTAAGCCCTTCTCCACAGAGCCAGTAGGCTGGTACCACATCTGAGACTCCATCAACCTGGCTAACATGGTGTGACCCAACTTAGAGATTCATAGAGGTTCTACCTTACCCAGATTATGGGCCCACCCAACCTGCTTTTTCATATGAATGGCTGGCCTTGGGTTCTAAATCCTATCAAGCAAGCAAGAGCTGGCTTCAGTGAGCCGTAGCTGTAGCCAGATTAGAGTCACAGCTTGGCTTCACCTGGGAATCTCTAAACCAGCACAAGTAGCAGCCATCTCAGATTGCTTAACAGTTCAGGAAGGGTACCCCAGACAAAACACAGGTGGGTACTGACCTTGGCCTGCACCACCCAAAAAATCCCCAGGCCAACACACTCAGTAAACAGATACAGACCTCGTCGGAACACCACCACCCCTCTCCTGCACAGCTGATCCTCCATGGAGGGTGGACGTTGGTGGTTAGTGGCCATGGCTAGTCCTTGCAGCTGACTAGCCTGGCTAAATCCCTCCCATTGATCTGCCAACAGCAACCAAGTCTCAACTACAAGAGGAGGAAGTGCTCAGCCCACACAAAAGGCACACCTTGAATATCCAGCTTGAGTGATAGGGGAGGCTGTGCTACTGGACCCTACAGGACACCTACAACATTAGGCCACACTACCAAGGCACGAAGTTAAGCAGCTCTACCTAATACATAGAAACAAACACAGGGAGGATGCTGAAATTATGAGACAAAGAAATGTGGCCCAAATGAAAGAACAGATTAAAGCCTCAGAAAAAGAGCTAAATGAAATGGAGATAAGAAATCTATCAGATGCAGAGTTCAAAATACTGGTTATAAAGATGCTCGAGGAACTTAGTGAGGACCTCAGTAGCATAAAAATGACCCAGACAGAAACAAAAGAATACACTAATTGACATGAAGAACAATTCACAAAGAAACAACAGTAGAATGGATGAAGCTGAGAATCAGATCAATGATTTGGACCACAAGGAAGCAAAAAACAACCACACAGGACAACAACAAGAAGAAAAAAGAATCCAAAACAATGAGGATAGTATAAACAATGTCTGGTACAACTTTCAGAGGTCCAACATTCACATCATAGGGGTACCAGAAGAAGAGAAAAAAAGAAATTGGAAATCTATCTGAAAAAATAGTGAAAGAAAACTCCCCTAATTTGGTGAAGGAAATAGATATGCAAGCCCAGGAAGCACAGAGAGTCCCAATTATGATGGTTGAAAGAGTCCCACCCCAAGACACATCATTATTAAAAGGCCCAAGGTTAAAGATAAAGAAAGACTCCTAAAAGCAAGAGAAAAGAAGTTAGTTACCAGAAGGTTATCACATGGGAGGAGGGAAGGGGAGAATGGGTAAAGAGGTGAGGGGAGTAAGAAGTGCAAATAAGTAGTTACAGAATAGCCACAAGGATGTAAAGTACAGTAGAGGAAATGGAGTAGCCAAAGAACTTATGCACACAACCTGTGGGCATGAACAATGGTTGGGGGGTTGCCTGAGGAAGTAGGGGGTGCTGGATGGTAGGGGAAAGGGGGGAGAAGTTAGGACAACTGTAATACCATCATCAAACAAATTTTTTTAAAAGATTTTATTTATTTATTTATCTTCAGAGGGGAAGGAGAGAGGGAAAAAAACATCAATGTATGGTTGCCTTTCGTTCATTCCCTGCTGGAAACTGGCCTGCAGGGAAGCAGCCTGCAACCCAGGCATGTGCCCTGACTGGGAATTGAACCATGATCCTTTGATTCACAGGCCTGCGCTCTATCCACTGAGCTATACCAGCCAGGGCTCGAACAAATATTTTATTAAAAAATACTGGTCAAAAGATTAAAGCTCCTGGAATCTTCCAAGTGGGGTTGCCGTTTGAATTAGATGTTTCAGTAACCCCAGAAGGCATAGGCTGGGCATTATGGAACAAATAGTCAAAGAGTGACTGTCCCTTGGATTTTGGTCCCAACTATGGAAGGGGGCAGAGATATGCCCCAACAGAACATCAGTTATTGGCAGAGTACGAGTTCTATATGGAAAAAGTCCAACCATTTTTAATATAATGAGAATGGTTTGCATGACATCTATGTTAGAGTGGACAGCCAAGAAGAGTGGACTGGAATGTGCATGTGTGAACAATGACAACTTCACTGTACTAGTCGGTGGGGGTGGTAGATGCTGTTGAATGAGCATGTGTACTGTGTGGCCATTGCATTCAAAATGACTGAGCAAGTAGACTAACAAATGTGCTTCAAATTTTCATTAAGCTTGAACATTTCTCTGTGGAAACTATACAGATGATTGAGAAGGCTATAGCTATGGGCACCTAGTGATTGGCAACTTTATCATGACAGTGTGCCTGCTCATGCATCACATCTCATGCAGAGTCTTTTGGCAAAACATCAAATCACCCAGGTGACTCAGCCCCCTATAGCTCACATTTGATGCCCTACAACGTCTGGCTTTTCCCAAAACTGAAATCACCTTTGAAAGGTAAAAGAGTTCAGATTGTTGATGAGATTCTGGAAATATGACAAGGCAGCTTATGGCAATGAGGAGAACTGTGTGAGGTCCCAAGGTGCTGACTTTGAAGGGGACTGAGGCATCATTGTGCTATGTACAATGTTTCTTATATCTTCTTCAGTAAATGCCTCTATTTTCCATGGTCTGCGGCTGGATATTTTCTGGACATACCTCATATACAGTGCTTCTGCAAGTAGAACCTTTTAAGGGTGGATTGACAACATGTTTACTGACCAGCCTCCACCATGATTCAGATTCTTACAGTGAGTAAGTGGTATGTCTATTTACAACAGAGGAGTGCTAGCTGTCAGATAGTCCTTTGTCTCTAGCAATGCAGCAACTATTAGGCTCTGTTTAATATATAGAATCTCCAAAGTCTCCTGGAATATGAGAATTTGGCCCCTGAAACCTGCAAAGAATAAATAGGTGAAATTCTGACTGAAACATGGTCCCCTGATGGCCCAGGCTGGAGCAATTTGCCTACTTGGACAGCAAGTGCCATTCAACCACCGTGATACCACCTAGATAGAAACAGTGAGCCAAGTTAAGAGTGTTCTCGTTGGGAATCATGCATGAACCTTGGCTGCTGACACTGCGTACCGACAGTTGGGCTGTTCTAAAAGGATTGACTCTGTGGCTTGGACAATGGAAGGCCAAGGGTTGGGGGGTGAACGTGGGGAGGGGGTGTAAATGATCATGAACAAACCTTTAAGGGAAAAGAAATGTGAAAATGTTTTGAGGCTCACTTGCAAGAGGTTAATGAAGATCTTGTCTTCCATGGCCCTGCCCATGAGACATCTAAACTTCCAGATAATCAGGAAGCAGATGTCTTGGCAATAAAAAACATAAGCCTTAGCAACTAACCCAATAGGGAACATTGAAATTTGGATAAATGAGAAAAGTGGATACCAAAGTACCTGGGTAGGATGGTGCATTGCTAAGGAGGAGGTGCTAGAGCTTAAGCTAAGGGCAGCAGCTCTGGAGTCAGCAAAAGTCCTGGTCACTGAGGCCCCCAACCAATAACAATAAGGCACTGGCAAACGCATCACATAGGTCCCCTTCCCTTGAGTGAGGGTTCCAAATAGCTTTGGTGCTTGTCAACACTGCCTCTGGTTTAACTCAAATCTTCCCATGTCAACAAGCTAATCAGGCCACTACCATAAAAAGTCAAGAAAAGCTAAATACTAAGTACTATGTATGGGTACCCCTGTCAAATAGATAGTGACCAGAGGTCACATTTCAAAGGACAAGAGTGGGCAAAGGAACAGGATATCGATAGGAAGTTCCAGCTGCCCAATGACCACAAGCAGCTGGGCTGGTGGAACAGAAAAAATGGTGTTCTCAACAGGTAAAATTACTAACTGGAAACCCTGCCTTGGCCAGGTAGACAACAGTGCCTTCCCAAGTGTTAATACATTTAAGTGACCAACCTATGGGGCCTGCTGGTCCACATGCCAGATTAGGAACTGAGGCTGAGTCCCCCAATATGGTAAATAAGGTGTGGAAAATGGAGTGCATAGCAATAGTCCTGACACTTGCCATGGACCAATGAACTATGTTAATGAGGACACCAAGACCTGTTATCCCTTGAAGGAGGACTATTTACTGGAATCCACCAGGATGGGTCAGTTACTTCATGCCCTTGGATGGGGAGGAACTTCTCAATCTCCAGTGGAACCTTGTCATCCTAATGCAATCAAGACCCCTAGAGACAACCTGTATGTGGACCAAGACACACCATTGAAAGAAAGGAAAAGGTAAGGGTACTGGTCCAGCATATTCCTCCCTCTGTTATTTCCTCAGGCCAGCAAGCACCACCTCCCCTGGACAACATGTATGGTCCACACAGCCTGGCCAGATTCGCAATGCCATGGCTAGATTAATGTCCAAAGAGCAGGGTTATAAGTGTCATACTCACAGAAGGAGCAAACCTCCCAGTTCAAGTCCCTGCTAAATATGTCTTTCCAAACTTAGACTTTTGCTATTCCTGTTGTATCCAGTTAGAGGGGAAGCCACTTGTGCCATCATGCAGACTGAATGTTGTGTGTTTATACCAGATGGATCTGCTCATTTTTCATCCTTCTTAGCACATATAAAAACCCAGGTATATATCCTAAGTGATCCAAGCACAAACATGGGTGATCTATGAATACACTAGTTTGAGTACTAGGGGGGCACAGTGGAAAAAAATTATTTCTAATGCTTGGATTACTTCTTTAAATTTCCCTCCCTCTCTCATGCATGTGTCTATATTGCTGCTGTGGGTTGTGTCTCCAATGTGGTCAAAGTAGCAACTAAACGAGCTACCTCCCTGCTAATGAAGCCCCTTGCTGACCACCCAGGGCACCTCAATCACTCAGGGTACCTGGAAGAAGAGGCATGAGGCACATGAGACTGTAAGAGCCAGTCACAGGGGTGAAGGGTGGAAGAGGGGCTGTTCCATGATATGACCAATGCTGGACCACGAGCTAGATCCAGGCCAGAACAGAGATTGCTTCCAGGAACATTTTGGTGCCCTTATGAAAAGGAGAAATGTGGACAGAGAGACATACATGGAAGATTGATAATGTGAAGTCACAACTTGAAAACAACCTTCTACAGGCCAAAGAACACAGGCCTAGGACTCATCCTCCCCTCGCAGCCTTCAAAAGCAACCAACCCTGCCGACACTTGGTTTTGGACTTCTAACTTCCAGAACTGAAAGACAATAAAATTTCCATTGTTTAAGCCATTCTTTTGTGGCAGCCCTAGCAAAATAACAATACTTTCCTACATTTAGATTCATGGAAATTCTCCTAAATCCCACCTTTTGAAGAGGGGCATCATAGCTGCCTGTTGGCCTAAAAGAGACCCAGATTATGCCTCTGACACAAGCACAGATATTCGTAGCACCCTCTTTTACTCTCAGAAGGTCCATGTTTATACAGTCATGCTACCTCTCATACCATCCACAATCCTGGCTACAACCCATTTCCATTCAGCTAAGAGTTTCTTTGCTATCACTTTGGAACATTTGAATATTAACAAGCCTCTCAGTTCAATGAATGAAAAAAGTATTCATTTAAAAGCTTCCATAGATTCTTTTTTATCTTATTTATTTCTAGAGAGAGAGGAAGGGAGAGAGAAAGAAAGGGAGAGAAATATCAGTGTGTGGTTGCCTCCTGTGCACCCTGCCTGGGGAACCTGGCCCACAAGCCACACACGTGCCCCGACAGGGAATTGAACCAGCAACCCCTCGGTTTGCAGGCCAGTGCTCAATCCACAGAGCTCCTCGAGCCAGGGCTAAAAGCTTGGACAGATTTGTATTTGTTTTAATTAGATTGTACATCCTGTAAAGGTACAATCTGCTTCTTTCTTGTTTTTGCACCACCTAGCATTTACATGGTCCAGCATGCGGGAACTATTTATTCAGTGCAGTTGAACTGAAGTAGGGGCTTTGTTATCTTCAATCTTTAGTAAAGTATCATACTTGCTCCAAATTACCCTCTCTTCTTTTAAAAGCTGTCAAGAACTAGATGCAAATTGCTAAGTAGCTATGTTTCATGGGGCTCAAGAATCCTCATTTTTTAAAAAATGAAAGGAAAGCAAGTTGAAGCATTTTAGTTTTTTATGGCATTCCTATGCTTAGGCCAGCATGATTGTATCTGCAGGGAGAAACCAGGCATATTGCACATGTATTAGTATCATATTTCCATACAATGCTCTACAAAGTTGTAATTGTGTAATGGAAATGAAAAACCGCAAAAGGAGATGATGATTATTGCCATTGATGCTACGCATCATTTTGGTAAGTGGGGGTTAGAAGACAAACCCCTTCACGGGGGCTGTAAACTGTATCTAACCGGCATGCAGGCCTCTGTATAAAACTGATAGGCTGAAAGTCCCTTCCAGGACAGCACAGGGACCTTGAAAGCACAGTCACTGCTGTTTCGGGCTCTGTGTGAATATGGAAAAGAATCCATGATCATAGTCAAGGGACTGAAGGCAGTATCAGGACCACCCACTCGTGAAAGCAGAAGTGTTTCAGGAAGGTACTCCTCAGAGATATCTGGAAACTCGCCCTCCTTCTCCCACTGTTAAAGATGATCACTTACTGTTGGGTTAGCTCAAGAACTAAGAGACCCAGATGTTTGCCCCACGCCTTCACAGAAGCACAGGATTTCCCGTATCACTTCTTCCGGAATGGTGATGTAAACCCAGGGTTTAAAGGACTTGTGGCCCAGCAGAAATCAGACTCTTGACTGTGGCAGGACCCTGTCTGAAGGCATCAGTGGTGGCTTCTTATTTCACTGGGGCAACCAAGGAAAGGGAAGCGTCTGTTCCTTCTCTAGCTAGGTAGCTTCTCTAACTGTGTATGTGCCTGTGCACGGTGGGAGGGCATCACCCGTGCTGCTGGGCCTAGAAATCACCTCACCTCCACCTTGAACACACTGCTCTGTGGTCCACCTTCTCTCCTTCCAACCACACAGGAACTGCTCCAAAAACTTGCACACACCTCTCTTATTCCAGAAGCATTCTAATTTTTCTGATTATAAAAGCAATATATTCTAGTTGTAAAGAATTTGAAAAATTGAGAAAAGTGCAAGGGAGGGAGAGAGGGAGGGAGAAAAAAAGAGAGAATATAAAGAATGAATCACTGGTGATTTCACCTCTCAG
This sequence comes from Artibeus jamaicensis, assembly GCF_021234435.1. NCBI lineage: Eukaryota > Metazoa > Chordata > Mammalia > Chiroptera > Phyllostomidae > Artibeus > Artibeus jamaicensis. The sequence continues at coordinate 33,526,886 of NW_026522030.1, read as the reverse complement.
AGAAAACCTCTATATTCTGGTGTGTTTCCTTCCAGAAGCTCTCTTTTCAGTATCTTTCAGCCTAGTTCCCATCAGCTCCCTGTTTTCTATTTCCTATGTCATTTTTAAAAGATATTTATTTATTTGTTTATTTTTTTTTTGGGGGGGGGGAGAGAAAGAGAGAGGGAGAGAAATGCCCACATGAGAGAAATATCAATCATTTGGTTCTCCCATGCCCCCAGTCAGGGATACAGTACAGCCCAGGCATGTGCCCTGACTGGGGATTGAACCCATGACCTTTTGCTTTGCAGGACAATGCTTAACCCACTGAGCCACACTGGTCAGTGTTCCTCTATCATTTCTTATTGAACTGAGAGCTAAGTGGGCGAAAACTTAAATTAGAAATTTTACTTTGTATAATTAAAAGTGTCGAAAAAGAGGCTTTTCCTTTAATATGACCCACTGTATACAGTGGTGCTTTGCAGCAATAGAATGGTACCTATTAGGACAGGAGTTCATCTGAGATAGCAGAGAGTCCTCCCTACCTCCCACTACTATCATCAGTGATAGATATTGCCCTGTAGAGAGATTAGTTACTTTATGAGTTACATAGACCTGGAGATACACCAGGGAACCCATAACCTATGTCCCTCTGTTTCCATGGGGAAATCTGTTCCGGGTTCGAAACTATTTAATTATAAACTAGCTTACAGAAAATAAATGATTTCTCAGAGGGAGACTGCCTACACTGGTATAAGAACAGGAGTGAACGCTTGAGTAACACTTGTGAAGAGGCGGTGGTAACAAGCCAACCCTTGGAGAGGAAAGCAGTGTCACTGATTTACAGAGGATCATGTGGAATGGCTAAGGGTTGAAGGAGAACCATTTCTCCAAGTAACTGCCCTCGGAGGCTCTGCTTATCTCTAGTTGTTTCTCATTCCTCTTCTTTGTCTATTGAACTCATTTATCAAAACTCAGCTTCCCGTAAGCCTATAAAACTGGAGAAATCTGGCTCTGACCCTTGTGGCTTTGTGGACTGAGCATCCTTCCCCAAAATGAAAGGTTGCCGCTTTGATTCCTGGTCAGGGCACATGCCTGGGTTGCAGGTTCAGTCCCCAGTCTGGGCACATATGAGAGGTAACCAATCAATGTTGCTCTCACATTGATGTTTCTCTCCCTCTCTTTCTCTCTCCCTTCCCCTCTCTCTAAAAACAAGTAAATAAATACTCTTTTAAAAAACTTGCTGAAATCTGAAAAAGATCTGGAGACTGTCCCAAAGTCAACATGCTGGTTTTGATACTGTATCATGGTTGCATAAGGTGTTGCTATTCAGAGAAGTAGGGTGGGTGGTAGGTACATGGACCTTTTTTTTTACTATTTTTGCTACTTCCTGTGAATCTATAATTCTATCAGAAGAAAAAGAAAAACTCACTCCAGAACTTTTTGTAGCAAAGAATCATGCCTGACAACCAGATTCCTGTCATATGTGGCTTATTATCCCTGCATGTAATTTCCATATTGCATCCTCCCTGTTTTCTAGTTAGCTGTGCCATACCACTTAGCACACGTGTACTTACACATGTATTGCATATATTTATATATGTTTACACGCATGGTGACAAACATGCAAACTATATAATACGGTCGTGCTCACTGTGAGTATGTAGGAGTGTATACCATGAGTCCCCAGCAAGGCTTTCCCTGTCCTTGCATATCCTGTCGGGGTACCTTATGGCGCTGCCTGGCCAACTGCATGGTAACTATTCTGTAAATACTACTTAAGTGATTGAAAAAGTGAGAACATTGAAGTAAATTAAGAGATAGTTAAAACACTCGACCAAGACACTAATTTCGTGTCCAGGAAACATTTACTGCCCCACAATTAGAGTTTAAAGGCTGTAGAAGACAGGATATCTGTCTCCCTTAATCCTAGTTATCACCATAAACAGCAGGTTATTGACCCAGAAGCACAAAGGTCAGTCACACATGTGTTGTTTGAACACTTGCCATAAAATACCTCTTCAAGTTTATTGAGGGAAATGCTGAAGCAGCACTTTGCTAACACTGGAATCCACCCTTCCCACAGGTAATCTTATCTGAATCAAGGGGTGAGCAGGTTCGTTGAAGCTGAAAACTTCAGCGAAAAAAAGAACAAGTGACTTTTAAACTATGCAAATGTGTACCTTCAAACCAATGTGAGTGGTATCCCCAAACTAAGAAATTAGAGACGTATCCAGTGATTTAATAGAGTAAATCTCTATTTAATGGGTACTCTTAGAAAAAGTACCCATTACTCACACTACTATTTACAGGTTAAAATATATTGGTTGTAGCCTAGAAGGAAGGACTGACTATAATTTTTATCTAATTTGATCCTATGTGATGCAGAACAATCTATAAAATACTTTGTGAAATAAAGGTCAGAGTATGTGCATACTGTTCTACTTTTACCACTTATGCTTTTAAAATGAGAAGGAATTATAGATTTATTTATTTACATACTGTTGTATATTTTTATGTGCTTATTTATATACACACACAGACATATGCATGCACATATAATGTGCACACAGGCAGGTGTGTGAGTGTATATGCACGAGATGTCCCTGGATATCTCATCCATATACGAGAAGCAGGGAACAGTGGCAACCTCTGGGAGATGAGTTAGGGAGAAGACTGGCTTTCACTGTGGACATTTTTCCACTGTTTGAAATTGTACCACATTCATGTAGTACCTTTAATAATGTTTTTTATTATAAAATAAAATGCAAATAAAGAAAACCTACATAAAATAAATGAGTGTCATGGTGAATTATTATAAGATAAATGCTCTAGTAATTACCCACCAGGTCAAAAAATAAAACTTTGCCACCCACCCAAAACTTTCCCACAGCCTTGTTCCCGCTCCCAAACTAACCCTAATCTTGACATTTATACTAGTCATGTCCTTCTATTAAACTGGCTTATGTAACTTTCTTGTGCTTCTTTACAATTTTATCAACATAGTATACATTCCCAGGTACTGCACCTTACCCATCTTAAAAAATGATCTTTTATGTCACTTGTGATGTACAGTTACCCTCCTTTCTTTCCTTACACTTTTTCAATTGAATAACCCAGGTCATGTGGCCTAGAGGTTCCCCGAATCTGAATTTGGCTGACTGCACACTCACAGTATAGTTTAACATATTGCTCCTATCACTTTTTCTGCAAATTGACAGCTGAATCCAGAGGCTTCATCAGACTCAGGTTCAGCCCCTTTGGCAAGATCTTGGTGGCAATGGGTTCTTTCATCAGATGATTTTTGTTCTTCATTGTCAGCAGCATTTTGTGTTCAATGCCTAGATTCATTCATTTACTGGGGATTGCAATATGGTCATATTCCAATCTTATTATTCCATTTCATTAGCTGAAATAATTTTATATGACAATTCTTCCACTCACATACGCTTTGGTTGCCCGGTGCTACAGGTCATATAAAAAGCTTAATCCTTTCCTTTTCTTTTCCTAGTCAAGATAATGTATAGTTCTCTGTCATCTGCAAAAGGAGAGCAACCAGTATGTTTGATGATTTCTTTAAAAAATTGCTACTGTGAACTCAATGGATTTGAAGCCTATGTAATGTGTTTCAGACTATGGGAGCCACAGTCCAAGATGGTCCCCAAGACCTCTGCCTTCTGGTATTCACAGCCTTGCATAGTCGGTCCCCTTCTACCTTGTTCAAGAATTAGGTCTGTGTAATGAGTAAACTACAGCAGAATTGATGGTGTGTCACTTCTGAGATTAGGTTATAAAAGTCTGCAGCTCCCGACTTCGGTGCCCACTCACTGGCCTGCTCTCACTGTTTCTCTGCACTCACTCTGGGGGAGGCCATGTTGCGAGCAGCCCTATAGAGAGACCCACGTGGTGAGGAGCTGAAGCCTCCTGCCCAGGGCCACGAGTTTCCAAGAGGATCTTCCACGTCCAGATGCGTGGAACATATCCTCGTAAATAGTCTGACCATAATCTCCTCAGGGACCCTGAGACAGAACCTTAGAAGCTGCTCTGGGATTCCTGACTCTCAGAAACTGTGTGACAGAGTAAATGTGTCTGGCTTTAAGCAATGCTGTAGGAGAAAGTTTTGCCTGGCAATAGATAACTAATTTACAATTCATTTCAATTCTTATTGTTATCAAAACTCAACTTGTCTCATATTTAGTCAGTGGCGAGGGGCTCTTCAAATTTTCTCCTGAGTTACTTGAAATAATCCTAGTGGTCTTTAATAGCTTATTTGCTATCTAATATGGAAAGATGTCCCAGGGTTTTCTCAACTAGTTTCCTGCTCTAAAACTAGAATTAGCATTTCTTCAAGAAGTCCTGGCTTATTTTATTGGACAGGGTCTTGAGAAAGACCACAGTCTGGGTGACACGAGTACTTGGTTGGTCATTATTTCTAGAGATTTTCAGTAGAGAGATAAAATATCTTGTGAGTTCATACACGAATTTCCAATTCAAATTCAGGATTAAATATTTTTATTTAACTTTTATATTAAATTTGATTCAACTATCTGAAGAATCCTGGCTGTCAAGGACAGAGGCACTAGAATTGACTGTCCATTAATTCGTCATTTGCTTTGTCCCACAGAAACACACAACAGACTCAGAAAACAATTCCAATTCTACCAATCATTATGTTTCTGCAAACCACTGGAAAATCTTTTGAATGTGCTACCACAGTTCTCTCCCTTTTTAAGTAGTTGTACCACATCTACATTCTCAGACCATGTAGCCATTACGTACTACATAGTTTTGCATTTTGATGCTTGTTTAGTGTTAGTTCTATACATAATCATACAGTGGGAACTGAGGTAAGGAAGGGCAACAAGATTGAATCAGCAGAAAATTCATTATAGACGACTTGAAGGTCTTACCAAAGAATCTTTTTTTTAAACATTGAACTATTCACTTTATTTTTTTATTTTTATTTTTTTTTAAGATTTTATTTGATTTATCTTTAGAGGGGAAGGAAAAGAGAGAGTGAGAGAAATATCAATGTATGGTTGCCTCTCATGAGTCCCCTGCTGGGAACTGGCCTGCAACCCAGGCATGTGCCCTGGCTGGGAATCGAACTACGATTGTTTGGTTCACAGGCCCGTGCTCAATCCACTGAACTATACCAGCCAGGGCTCAAACAATCCTAATTTATCATTTAGGCAGCACAAAACTTCTGTAGGATTTTGAGTCAGGTACTAAATAGATTATTCTGTTATGTAGCACATCAAATCTCCCACCAAACACAGCTCAGGATCTCAGTTCTCTTTTTTCCCATCCTACAGCGGAAGGCCTTGTGCAAGGCAGGTCCACTGAGTTCCTACTACAGCCCCTTCCTCTTTGCTGCCATCTCGACTTACACCCTTTTCTCCTTATACTTCTTCCACTTCTTCAGCTTCATAATCTGACCTCATCCCATCAGAGTTTGGGTGGGATATGTTCCCCAGGTATCCTATGATTACCTCTATCACATGAATTCATCATTAGTTCATTCATCAAATATTTGGTGATCCCCTGCTGCTTACTGAGCACTCTGCTAAATTGAGCCCACAGCAATGAGCAAAAACAGAACCAAACCCTGCCCTCATGTAGCCTAGAGGCAGAGAGAGAAGCTATCATATTTTGGTATTCTATTTTTTTAATCCTCATTCAAAGATATGTGTATTGATTTTAGAGCGAGAGGAAGTGGGGAGAGAGAGAGAGATGTAATAAAGAAACACTGATCAGTTGCCTCCTGCATGTGCCCTGACCAGGGATGGAACCTGCCACCTTTTGGTGTATGGGATGATGCTCCAACCAACTGAGCCACCCGGTCAGGGCTTGTGTCCTGTTTTTCACTGTAGCATTTATTGCACTGTATTTCAACTGAGCTCAGAGTGTCTGGCACTTTGTAGATGCTCAATAAATGTTTATTGATTGGTTGAGTGAATGTGTAGATGCTTGAAGAATCCTAGTCATACAACCACAAGAATTATTGTCAGTCCTGGAATAATGATGGCAATCTTATCCCTCCTCAGAACTGCTGATCACGTAAAACCATAAACTCAGAGTTGGCAAACATTTTCTGTGAAGTGCTAGCTGGTAAATATTCTAGGCTTTATAAGCCAGATGGTGTCTGTCACAACTACTCAACTCTGGCATTGTAGTGCAAAGCAGCTGTAGACAAAATGTAAACAAATTAATGTGGCTATGTTCCAATAAAATTTTATTTATAAAAACTCAATGCGGTAGATGACGCCACTTTCGTCAACTTTTCAGGACTGCCTGCATGCCTGGTCCATACGCTGTGAGTCATATTCTTTAGTCAGGAAAATTTGGTTGCTACACCCAACATCTGAGTTTACATTTAAATCCATGCCTGACATCTGCAGTTGCAGTATTGTGAAAGAGTATGTCATTCAAAACCCATAAAACCTGTCTTACTCTGGTTGACCATTTGGCAAGTTTCATTAGCCTTTTTGAATCACCATTTCTTCACTGTAGATAGAGGGCTTTTTTATTTTTAATATTGACTATGAAGATATCAAGTGAGATATGTATATTGAGAACTAAACATGATACTGTCCACGTTTAGTAGACAGTCCACAAATAATCCCCCACCTCTTTTCCCAACCATGTGCTTTTCCTCCTTTAAACTGTATTATCAGATATTATTGAGGGTTTGCTATGTCCAAGGCACAGTTTCAGGTACTTTAAAATTATCCTGGCCCTGGCTGGGTAGCAGGCAGCTCAGGTAGTTAGAGCATCATTCTTGTATACCAAGGTTGCCAGTTAGATTCTTGGTCAGGGCACATATAAAAAGCAACCAATGAATGCATAGATGAGCAGAGCAACAAACCAATCTTCTCTCTCTCTTTCTCTCCCTCTCTTTCCTCCCTTCTTATTTCTTTCTAAAAATGAGTTAAAACTGTCCTAAATCCTCCCTGATATCTCTTTTGACCATTGGTTCTCAAACTTGTCTGTAATACCATATACCTGAGAGCCTACAAGTAGTGATGCTTGCATCCCAACATGATGTTCTGATATAAATATTTTTTTAATCTTCACCCAAGGATGTACTTATTGATTTTTTTTTTGAAGAGAAGGGAAGGGATTGAGAGAGAGAGAGAGAAATGTTGATGTGAGAGAGAAATGTTGCTCAGTTGCCTGTTGTACCCACTCCAACCAAGACCAAACCCACAACCTAGGCCTGTGCCCTGACAAAGAATTAAACCCACAACCTTTCAGATTTTACAAGCAATGCTCCAAACAACTGAGCCACATTGGCCAAGGCTGATATAAGTTATAAAGAGTGCCCTATGCATAAGAATTATCCCAGATAATTCAAGTATGGAATAGATTTGAGAGTCTTCGCTCTAGACCAGGACTCTGGCTTTCACCAATCCAGAAGCCCTTTCTTCCACCTTTCTGTGTGGCTCCTCTTTCACTGTCCGCACCCATATGCACATGCACAGAACTAGAGTTGACTGAATTCTGTTATGTACTCATGTTTGGGTATATTTATGTTAAGGGGAGCGGAAAAAAGAGAATGAAATAATCATTGTCCTTTGCATTTGACATTCATTGTTTAACTATCTGGCGTCCATTTCCCTTTCTTATGGCATCAGCCTCTATTTTTATTTGGGGATCCACCTCCCCCCAAGCTCAGTCCACGTGGCCTGCTTGCGACTTTCCCCTGGCCCTAAAAGGTTGTAAAACTAGTACACAAACTCTCCTGGCTGCAGTTTGTGTTGGTCCACTCTCAGTGAGGGTCATGATTTAGTTTTCTAAGATTGCTGAAAGACATATTTTTTTCATGTTGGATTGGAATCTAAAAGAATAATGTTCCTGGAGGTTCCGGCAGCTATTTTACAACCTCAAAGAGAAAGTCTATTTGAAAACATAGTACGAGAAAAACAGCCAGAGGGAGCTCATTTTGAGCCACAGTGCCCACTGATTTCTCAAGCCACATGTACCACTAACCTGCAACGTGAACTGATAAATTCCCTTTGCTTTTGCCTCTGCCGGTTTGAGTCAGGTGTTCTGTCACTGGCAACCAAAGGAATCCCAACTGATACAGCTTCCTCTCATCTCCCTCAGAAACAAATCCAATCACCGATATACATACAAAATATGTTCCAGTCAGCCCTGCCTGGTGTGGCTCAGTGGATGGAGTGCCAGCCTGTGAACCAAAGGATTGCTGGTTCGATTCCCAGTCTGGGCACATACCTGGGTTGCAAGCCAGGTCCCCAGTTGGAGCACATGAAAGGCAACCACACATTAATGTTTCTCTCTCTCTCTCTCTCCCTTACCCTCTGTCTAAAAGTAAATAAATAAAATATTTAAAAATATATGTTCCAGTCAATTTATTCAAAACATGTGCTATGTGTTTCCTGTATACAATGTCTCCCTTAGGAAGAAAAATTATATTGATAAACCATTATTAAGACCCACACAGACTTCTGGCCAAGATGAAGGCATAGGTAGAAACATTGTGCCTCCTCACACAACCAAGTTTAAAGACAACAAACTTTTAGTAACAAAAACGCAACAAAAACGGACAGAAAATTGAACTGTACAGAAGTCTGACAACAACAAACCATTTGGCCAGACCAGTAGGAGGGGCAGAGTCCGCAGCTGGCAGAGAGGGGTCACACAGGAAAAAGTGGCCAGACCCACCCAGGCGCACAGGCAGTAGTTGGCAGATCCCAGGTGTGGGGTGGCAACGGGCAGACCCTGCAAGGCAGCTGGCTGACCATGGTCACATATTTGCATGCAGATAAACCAGGCAAAGGAGAAAGCAGTGAGATAGACCAAGCAATCCAGGGCCCCAGTGCTGGGAAATAAAGCCTAAAAGCACCAATTGGAAAAACTTTCTTGGGTCGAGGTGCTGGGAGAGGCTGCCAGGCTCACAGAGAGTTCGTTGGAGAGACCTACAGGGTCCTGGAGGGTGCACAAGCGCACACACCCAAGAACCAGCACCAGAAGGGCCCAATTTGCTTGCAGGAAGCAGCAGGGGGATTGAAATCCGAGAAAGAGCAGAACAAATGCCATTGCCCCTCTCGGACCCCGCCCCCACATACAGCGTCCAACCCAGTGACCTGGGTTTCCCAGCCCTGGTGAACACCTAAGGCTCTGCCCCTATACATAATAGGCACAAACAGACCAAAACATTATGGCTCAAGAAAAAAAAAAACAGTTCAAAGCCCCAGAGCCAATACTTCTAAGTGACCAAGAGATACCCAAACTATCAGATGTACAGTTCAAAACACTGGTGATCAGGATCCTCACAGAACTCATTGATTTTAGTCACAAATTAGATGAACAAATGAAGGCTACACTAAGTGAAATGAAGGGAAGTGCACAGGAAACCAATAGTGATGGAAAGGAAACTGGGACTCAAATCAGTGGTGTGGACCAGAAGGAAGAAAGAAACAACCAAACAGAAGAGAATGGAGAAACAAGAATTCAAAAAAAATGAGGAGAGGCTTAGGAATCTCCAGAACATCTTTAAACATTCCAACATTCGAATTATAGGGGTACCAGAAGGGGAAGAGGAACAGCCACGAGTGGAAAACTTATTTGAACAAATAATAAAAGAGAACTTCCCCAATCTGGCAAAGGAAATTGACTTCCAGGAAAGCCAGGAAGCTCAGAGAGTCCCAAAGAAGTTGGACCCAAGAAGAAACACACCAAGGCACATCATAATTACATTAGCCAAGATTAAAATGAAGGAGAGAATCCTAGAAGCAGCAAGAGATAAGGGGACAGTCACCTACAAAGGAGTTCTCATCAGACTGTCAGCATATTTCTCAAAAGAGACCTTGCAGGCAGGAAGGGGCTGGAACGAAGTATTCCAAGTCATGAAATCCAAAGACCTACAACCAAGATTGCTCTATCCAGCAAGCTTTTATTTAGAATGGAAGGGCAGATAAAGTGCTTCTCAGATAAGGTCAAGTTCAAGGAGTTCATCATCACCAAGCCCTTATTATATGAAATGTTAAAGGAACTTATCTAAGAAAAAGAAGATAAAAATTATGAACCATGAAAGGACAGCAAACTCACAGTTATTAACAGCCACACCTAAAACAAAAGCAAACTAAGAGGACAGCTAGATCAGGAGTGGAGCCATAGACATGAAGATCACATGGAGGGTTAGCAACAGGGGAGTGGGAGAAGGAGAAGGGGGGAAAAGGTACAGAGAATAAGTAGCATAGACAGTAGGTAGAAAATAGACAGGGGGGAGGGCAAGAATAGTATGGGAAATATAGAATCCAAAGAACTTGTGACACATGGACATAAACTAAAGGGGGGAAATGGTGGGGGAGGGGTGTGCAGGGTGGAGGGGAATGAAGGGGGAAATCAGACAACTGTAATGTCATAATCAATAGAATATATTTTTAAAAAATAAAAAACACAAAATTTAAACAGTTTTTAAAAATTAATAAAAAAGTAAATAAATGTGCTCTCAGAATTCAAAAAAAAAAGAACTGCACAAATTTTTGTGGAAAAATACCCAGCAAAACAACCATCCCCCTAATGTGTGTAAGACCTGTGCTAGATGTTGAGGACAGAAAGGATCATAAGCCAGGGTCTCTGTTCACCAAGGTTTGCCATCAAATTGGAATGAAGGCACACACACAAAGAGATAAGCACCAATCCAGGATATTAGATGCATGAATTCCTGAGGATTCACGTCCAACCCAAAACACCACGCCTCAGAAGGAAATCTCTAAGTGAGCACAGGCAGCACAATATTTTCATTTTCCTTTGAACTAAGCTTAGCTAGGAAAGGGAGGGCAAGTGCTCCAATAAGTGGGAAAGAAGCAGAGGAGGCGGTAACATAGCGGAAGAGAGATTAGTGACTGTGAAAGTGGTTCTAAATCATTTTTTTAGTTAAAAAGAAATAAAGTATTTTGTTGGTTTTATCTACTTACAAATTAATCATGCTAATTTTTTAAAAATTAAAAATTATAGAAATCTCTTCATTCATTCAACAGTATTTATTGCATGCCTGCTATGTGTCAGACACTGTTATTATACATCAAGGTTTTAGCAGTAAATAACACAGATTCCCCACCAGTTACATTCTAGTGTCTACAAGGTGAAAAGTAAACTTTCTCATTCATCCCCCCAACATGGCCATGGTAAATGGTTTGGTAAATACTCTGACACACATTGCAAATGTAGATGCTAGTATCTGTTTGTTTTTACAAAAGAATAAGTATATCTTAGAGTTACTATTGCAAAAATAGTAAGTATATGTTATAAATATTTACTATTTTTTTACAAATTGCTTTTTAAAAAAACTTAGCAATATAATTTGGACTGGTTTCATGTCATATTCCACTCTGTCTAACCTCTATCCCATTCATTAGCATGTGGTTGTTTTCCAGGTTTTCACAATGACGAGCAATGGTGTTGTAAAAAAAAAAATGGGTGTCATTCCTATAATTTTTCAAACACTCAAAAGAAAGTATGAATTAAACCTCTCCAAAATGGAGTGGTTTGACCCATAGTAGAAAAGATGTGAAGTAAATTCCTTTCCAGTAAAAACACTATCATCTACTTCCATTTTGATTCATCATTGACTTGTTGAGTACTTAATAAGATTTTATACAAGTGACTAGAAAAAATCGAAGATAGCCATTGAAATACCCTTTCAATGTTGTTATAATCCATCCTTTTTGGTGTAAACTGCTCACAGAAAAACCTGTGAAGCCAAAGGGGGCAGTTTAAGTCCAAAAAGAGATTGATCTCAGACTGGCTCTGTCCCCTTGGCATTTTTGTTTTGTTCTGTTTTGTTTTTAAGATTTTATTTATTCATTTCTAGAGAGAGGGGAAAGGAGGGAGAAAGAGAGGGGAGAGAAACATCAATTGGTTTCCTCTCACATGCCCCTAACCTGGGACTCCACGCTCAACCCAGGTATGTGTCCTGACTCTGGGAATCAAACTAGTGACCTTTCGGTTCACAGGCCGGCACTCAACCCGTTGAGCCACACTAGCCAGGGAAACCTGTCGATGTTTTTGAACAGGACACATTAGATTTTGGGTTTATCTGCCCTCGCTGGTGTGGCTTAGTGGATTGAGTGCCAGCCTGCAAACCAAATGGTTCCAGGTTCGATTCCTAGTCAGGGTGTGTACCTGGTGGAGGGTTTGTGAGAGGCACCCACACAATGCTGTTTCTCTCCCATCTTTCTCCTTCACTTCCCCTCTCTCTAAAAATAAATAAATAAAATATTTTTAAAAAGATTTTGTTTTTATCATTGCTTTCTGGACGTGTCTAATGCACTTCCGATGCCAAGTTATTGGGTAGGAAGGATGTGACCACACAGGGACAGAATGGAACAATCTACCTGGGAAACTACTCTGACTCCCTTATCCTCCTGTTTTACCTTGGACTGTTTCTTTAAAAGTGGGGGGGAGGTCTTTCAACATGGGTTGTTGTCAGTTTTCTTAATGTTTGTGTTGCTGGATTTATGGTTGAATGAAGCATGCAGCTGGAATGTGAACTTTTTGAGTTTTCACATCCTGATCTCTGTGCAAACCTTCATAAATTAGCCCCTAATTGACTGCATTAAATCCATTCATTATAGGAATGTTATTTAAAGTTCTATTATAACTGCAACCTCCACTAGTTATTCACTACTGTAGCAGCAAAGTATTATTTGGAACAACTCGGTTATTTTTATACTCTTACCCAGTGTAAGTCTTGCAGTCTAGTCAGTAAAATGATGTAGTAAGATAAATATTTTTATTGGATGTTTTTCTCATAAAAACAAGCAAACCAAAAAAAATAAAAGAAATAAAATCCATTAATATAAGTGCAGACTGAAAAACAGATAAATAATCAGTAGCTATTTCCATAAAGTCTTCTATGTGCCCAGGTCTGTTCTGGGCTCAAAGAAGAAAAAAGTTGTATTGTTCTTGAAATAACAGGTCATGACAACTAAAATGTCGTGTATTCTCCTATTATACCCAAATATCATTTTTTCTGTGAAAGATATTATTTGATATATTAACAGCAGTTTTATTTCTAAAACTGTTATGACTACTTCAAATGAATTTCAAGAAACAACGAAAGGATTATCTCATTGAATAGAAACACACAACCATCAAACAACAATCAGGACCAGAATTATTTGACATTTGAAATCTACCTCCAGATGTTCCATTAGTTTCTACCTTGGTTAATTCCGATAATCAAGATTATTTGTTTCTTTTTGTTCACATAAAATTGTCTCCAGTTTATTTAGTAAACAGTTCAACCTTCCATCAATGCAAAAAGACATTTCAAGAACAGTTCAGTTAACCGAATAAGGTGTTTAATTAATAAACATAAATTTTTAAAGAGGAAACTGTAGCAACTTTGTCTGGCATGCATGCTTGATTGTGTGTTTCAATAGCTTGGTTTTGGCCTCTGATCACATAAAAACAACCATCAAGCAAATCTAAATGATTACCTGTAATTGTAAGAATATGCCTTTTGCACTTTATGGTGTATAAAATCTAGCATAAGAGAAAAAAAGCACAAGAATGACAAAAAATTTCATTCACTTACCCTCTTCATAGCCACAGCCAGGTAAACTTCACCCCGCCTTAGGCCACTGAATGTTATCCTGAAGTTTCCATCTACCACACAATCAGATAAACCCCAGCTTGTGTGAGCAACTAATGGAAAGAGTGCCGTAAAAATAATTGCCAGACAAATTGCCATGTGCTTAATCTAAAAGGGAGAAATTGCAACGTGAGCTGAGGAAAAAGTTTCTAGCTGTTTTTAATAAAGCAGAGGGAGTGATTTCACTCTTAGCAGGACCTTGTGACGAAGTTTGCCTGGTCAGGAAATGATTAACACTCCGGTAGCCATCCTCTGCCAGGGCTCCCCAGAGGCAGGGAATTGGCTGAGCGAACCTTACCAATCCCAGCCTGCCCATTGTGAATACACTGTCCTCCGGAGCTGGGGCTTAGCACGCTGCATTCAACGTCAGTGTGAAGTTATTTTATATAAAAATGTATTCAGAGCCTCTGCCAACTGTGTTAGTGATTATTTTTACTGAACCATTGTTATGAAAGGTTTAATTTTTACTTTACATTTCTGGGCCCACCTTAAAAGATGGATTGTCACTTAGATGCTTTTTCTTAAAACTCCGAAGTGTTCTGAGTAACATTATCACTGTATCTCTGTATTCACCCCTCAGCCTTGTTCTCTTCCCAGCCGTGCTTGAATCTAAAAACTCCAGGATCTTTTTGGATTGCCAGTTCTCACTCTTTTGGAAACCAGAGACATGGAAAAACAGGAAAGAACTAATTAATAAGTGCATATAACTTGGAGGCACTAGGAAGCCATCAAAGGATCATTTTTTTAATGATTGCTAAGAATAGCAAAACCTATGTAATCATTTATTCACAAATGTTTGTAGGAGAAGTGAAAAAAATCTCACCCAGCTATGAGAAAGAAATGGCAGAGATTTATCTAAATAAACTTCTGTGCAATGTCTTATAAACAGGGGCCTGCAATGATGTTGCAAACACATGGCTTCTCCCTGGTGGAATTCCACTTCACCAACAAGGCTTAGTAGACTGTGCATTTCCCATCAAATGGCTGAGGGAAATGAAAACTGGGTCTCAAGTACTCAGTACCAAATAGCTTAAGAGCTAGTTGTCGGTCGTGTTTATTATGCTATAAACTTCGCTTTCCTCATAGTCCTTATATTGCTGATTAAGAAGTAGATTGACCAAGGCAATGACTTCCAGGGAAAGAGCGCTCTGAAGAAGACCTGAATCCCCTGAGTGAGGCGCTGGGGAGAGGCACCAGACTAGCCCTTAGGAGAGTGCCGGTGAGACTGGCTGAGTACACGTTGAGAAGGGAGAAAGACCATACCAATCGCCCCTAAGCCTGCTGCAGCCAGCGAGACCAGAAAAACCGGTTTGGCCAGCTGGAAACCAACAAAAGGGTATTGCTAATTCACTATCCTTCATGTCAGTTGTGTTCCTTTAGCACACTATTCAAAGTTCTATACCCCCTGTTTATGTTATCCAGATCGCATAGCTTCTGTCATATGATTGTTGCTCTAATATTATTATAAATAATAGCTGTTCTATACAATTGTAAATACTTCAGAACACCCCTCCCAGATCTTAGCCCATTTCACAGTTTTGTGAACTCTATTACTGTAGAGGTTAACTCTATTCTCTCACACACTACACCTATTTACTATCCTTTACTCTCACCTTACTTCAGAATCTGACCTCCCACAACCTCACTGCTTTCTAGATCCAACTCACAAGCCTTCCTTCCCCAAAAAGAGCCTTATCTTCTTTCCATCCTTTCTAAGAAGTGGCTAGTTGGGTTGAAGATCATGGTTAACACTATACATAGCCAAAGGATCTCCTATCTATTGTCTTCTGGCGGCTACTGTAAATATCATAGAATACTCTCTTGTAGTCATAAACCATTTTGCCTTCCCCTCCAACTGATCACAAAAAAAGAGTAGGTAGAAGCAGTGAACACCAGGATTCCCACTAGAAGAGGAAACCCAACAACAAAGGGACCACCAACAGATTTCAACAGAAGAAGGTGAAGGAGGGAGTGTAAACCACACAAACCTCAATCCAAATCCTATCTGGAAATACAAGTAAACAGTGGAGAAACTACCCAGGGCAAACAACTGAGCAAGAGCAAAGGAATCCTCAAAACCTTGTACATGCAGAAGAACTAGCTTCAACACAACCTGCCCTCACCAGCACAACAAATTAAAACAGGTGGTAGACGAGGGACCATCAGTTAACCAGCTGGTGGGAAGGACCCACAAAAGAAAGACCCAAAACAACCACAACCTAAAGACAAAAACAGAGCCAACTTAAAGGACAGCCCAAGACCAGTGCAGTGAGCTTGAGAGATCAAGGAGACTACACCACTAAATCTCACAGGTATTCTACCACAGAAGTTCACACCATAAACCCAGGAAGCCAGAGCAAATCAATTTAAGAAGCTGAAGCTAACAAGACGAGTCTCACAAATAATGGGCAGACAAAGAAACAATCCCCAAATGAAAGGAAAGGAGGAAGCCTCAGAAAGAATGCTAGATAAAACAGAGGCAAGTCAGCTATCAGATATTGAATTCAGAGCACTGGTAGGACTTCTGCCAAGATGGAGGCATAGGTGGATGTGCCGCGCCTTCTCACACAACCAAGTTTAGAGACAACTAAATATTAGCAACAGAAAACACAGCCAGAACACAGAAAATTGAACTTTTCGGAAGTCTGTTAACAACAAATTCTTCAGCCTGACCAGTAAGGGGCGAAACCAGCAGCTGGTGGAGCGGGGTTGCACAGGAAAACTCGGTCAGACGGACTCAGGCGCGCGGAATCCAGGTGCGCGGAATCCAGGCACAGGGTTGGACCTAGTGAGCAAGCGACCAAGCGAGCGACCTTGGGGGAAACAGCGAGGGAGCAGGGCTGCGGGTTGACTGTGGTTGCGCATTTGTGCATGGATAGACAAGCGAGGGAGTGGGTGATTGGACTGGAACCCAGCGGGACCCAGCGGTCCTGCAGCAGCGGCAGGGAGGGCGCCACCATTTCCCTGCTCTGACCCCACCTCCGCATACAGCGTCATAACCCAGCGACTCTGAGTGGCCCGGCCCAGGTGAACCACCTAAGGCTCTGCTCCTCACCCTGCAGCAAGAAACAGCAGAGGGGGCCTGCCGTTTCCCCACTCTGACCACGCCCCCACATATTTTTTAATTTAGTAGGAGTAAATAAGACAAAGTAAGGAGAAAATATTTTCAAAATCATTTCTATCCTTAGAGAATTAGGAACATATTGAATCTATGAACAAGAATAGGATTGTTATTTTAAAGGGAATATTCTGAGAAAAACAAAGGCTCTTAAAAATCAAAAGTGGTAGCAGAAATAAAAATACTCAGTAGGGTGGTTGGAAGATAAAGTTAAAAAAAAAATCTTCCTGGAAGTAGAAAAGAAAACAATGTAAAAAGTAGGATGGAAAAGCTAAGCAAATTAGTAAAGCAGCCCAAGAAGTTTAAGATGGAGAAGAGGAAAATCAGTCAAAAAACATTAATAAATGATAGGTTCCAAATACTCTGGATTTCCTAAAATACAAGATCCTAAAAGTTCAGACTAAATGAGCCCAATGAGTACCCAACACAAAGGGTGAAAAGGGTCAAATTATTGTGAAATTCTGGAACAGTAACAACAAGTAAAACTCCTATAAACATTCAAGAGAAAAATGTCATACAGAAACTGAAGAATCAGAAGAGCATTGGCTATCTTAACAACAATATTGGAAGCTAGAAGACCACAGTTCAATGTTGCAGAATTTTCAGGAAAACTTATTTCCAATCTAGAATAACAAATCCAGCTAAACTATAAAATGTGAAGTTAAAGATATTTTCAGCTATTTAAGATGCAAAAACTTTTCCCCATGTTCCTCTTCTTAAAGAGCCACTGGAAGATTGGCTCCATAAAAACAAAGGGGTAAATCAAGACTAGCAAAGTTTGATATTCACTGAACAGGAGATCCAATACAAGAAAGAAAGAAGAGAACCCACAGGACAGCATGAAGAAAGGAGAACCCAAGAGGAAAGCTGTGCAGCAGGCCCAAGAAGCAACCAGAGAGAACTGAGCAGGCCTGAGGAAAATTTCTTCAGTAATCTGTAAATAATAAAATTCCTAGGAAATGCTGAAGGTCATTTATAAACCTGGGGAGAGTTTGGGTTTAAAATACCAGTAAATGTATAAAAAATGAAACAAGTGATAAAAAAATAAATGATTAATTCCAGGAAAAAATAATCATAGCATATTGTATTTTTCTTTCTGTGCAGTTAAGGAAGAGTAATCATAGTATATTACATAACTTACTTGTGAATATCATTTATATAGTCACAATACTGTAAATCCTGAACATTGAACTAACCAAGGATATAATATTTCTACATGAGGAAAGAGGTGTATATACATGGTGGGGCTTGTAAAAGAGAGTTAAATCCTCAGGTTCTGTGTGAAATGTCAAACATAATATCTAAAGCTAACCAAGAAATAACAATAAAAGTATGTTACTTCAGGATATGGAGCCATAAAGCAAAATAATCAGTTGAAAGTAATGGCCTCTGAGGTGAGCAAAATCAGTGGAGAGTGTTGTCATAAGTCTTGTAAAAGCACATTTGTTTGGTTTTTGGTTTTTTACTTTATTTTTAAGGGTACATTATTGATTATACTGTTACAGTTATCCCAATTTTTCCCCTTTGCCCCCCTCCAGCTGGTATACCCCTTCTCTCCAGCAATCCCCTCCTCTTGGTTCATGTCCATGGGTCATTTGTGTAAGTTCTTTGGCTTCTTCCTTTTCTATATTTTTTCTTATCAGTTATGTGTCTTGATCCTTGTACTATTTTCCCCCTTTTTCCCCTTCTCCCTCCCACCTGATAATGCTCCACCTGATCCCTATGCCTATGATTCTGTTCATGTTCTGGTTGTTTGCTTAGTTTGTTTTTGTTTTTATTTTTTAGATTTACTTTTTAGTTGTGAGTTTGTTGTCATTTTAATGTTCACAGTTTTGATATTCTTTTTTTTAAATAAGTTTCTTTAGCATTTCACATAATAATGGCTTGGTGATGATGAATTTCTTTAGCTTTACCTTGTCTAGGGAGCGCTTTGCAGGGTCAGTGAAGGCAGTCTAACTTCCCTACCCAGGTGTCTGGGTAACTAAGGGGAGCAGTGTTCCCACAGCCTTGGAGGGGCCTGGTAATTAGTGTTCTCATAACCTTGAGACTGGGTCCAGTAAACTGCTCCTATAACATGAAGTGAGCTCTCATGCGCAGAATTATGTTATGTTATGTAATGTTCTGGCATTTTTCTTGCTTTGTTCCCTAGTATTTAAACAAGTGGGGGCTTCTCACTAGTTAGACATGCAACTTGCAGCATGTGTGGCCTGCCCACCCATGAAAAAAGGTATGTCAAGCATCCCCACAGCTCCACACATTTTCTTCCGCCTCCTGGAGGTGAGAGTGGATCTGCCTGGCCTTGATTGGTACAACACACACTTTATCCGCCCTTCCATTCTGAATGATAGCTTTTTGCGAAAGAGTAATCTTCATTGTAGGTCTTTGCTTTTCATCACTTTGAATACTCCTTGCCAGCCACTTCTTGCCTGCAAAGTTTTTTTTGAAAAATCAACTGACAGTCATTGGAACTTCTTTGTAGGTGCCCCTCTGCTTTTCTCTTGTGGCTTGCAGGATTCTCTCTTTATCTTTAACCTTTAGCATTTTACTTATGATGTGTTTTGGTGTGGTCCTCTTTGGGTCCAACTTGTTGGGACTCTGTGCTTCCTAGACTTGCATGTGTATTTCCTTCACCAAATTAGGAAAGTTTTCTTTAATTATTGCTTCAAGTGAATTTCTGATTTCTTTTTTTAAATATATTTTATTGATTATGCCATTACAGTTGTCCTGTTCCCCCCTTCATTCCCCTCTACCCTGCACACCCCTCCCCCACAATTCCCCCCTTTAGTTTATGACCATGTGTCTCAAGTTCTTTAGATTCTATATTTTCCCTACTATTCTTGCCCTCCCCCCTATCTATTTTCTACCTACTATCTATTCCACTTATTTTCTGTACCTTCTCCCCCCTTCTCTTCCTCCCACTCCCCTGTTGCTAACCCTCCTTGTGATCTTCATTTCTATGGTTCTGCTCCTGATCTAGCTGTCCTCTAAGTTTGCTTTTGTTTTAGGTGTGGCTATTAATAACTGTGAGTTTGCTGTCCTTTCACTGTTCATCTTTTTTTTCTTAGGTAAGTCCCTTTAACATTTCATATAATAAGGGTTTGGTGATGATGAACTCCTTGAACTTGACCTTATCTGAGAAGCACTTTATCTGTCCTTCCATTCTAGATGAAAGCTTTGTTGGATAGAGCAATCTTTGATGTAGGTCTTTGGATTTCATGACTTGGAATACTTCTTTTCAGCCCCTTCTTGCCTGTAAGGTCTCTTTTGAGAAATCAGCTGACAGTCTGATGGGAACTCCTTTGTAGGTGACTTTATCTCCCTTTATCTCTTGCTGCTTCTAGGATTCTCTCCTTCATTTTCATCTTGGCTAATGTAATTATGATGTGCCTTGGTGTATTCCTTCTTGGGTCCAACTTCTTTGGGACTCTCTGAGCTTCCTGGATTTCCTGGAAGTCTATTCCCTTTGCCAGATTGGGGAAATTCTCCTTTATTATTTGTTCAAATAACTTTTTCACTTGTTCGTCCTCTTCTTCTGGTACCCCTCCCTATAATTTAGATGTTGAAGCGTTTAAAGATGTTCTGGAGGTTCCTAAGCCTCTCCTCATTTTTTTTTTTTGAATTCTTGTTTCTTCCCTTTTTTCTGATTGGATGTTTCTTTCTTCCTTCTGGTCCACTCCATTGATTCGAGTCCCAGTTTCCTTTCCATCACTATTGGTTCTTTGTACATTTTCCTTTATTTCACTTAGCATGGCCTTCATTTTTTCATCTAATTTGAGACCAACTTGAACCAATTCTGTGAACAACCTGAGCACCAGTGTTTTGAACTGTGCATCTGATAGGTTGACTATCTCTTTATCACCTAGTCATATTTTTTCTGGAGCTTTGATCTCTTCTTTCATTTGTGCCATTTTTTTTTTTGTCTTGACATGCCTGTTACATAGTGAGGGGTGGAGCCTTATGTGTTCACCAGGGCAGGGCATCCCAGCTGCTGGGTTGTGATGCTGTATGTGGAGAAGGGGTCAGAGAGGGAACAATGATGCTTGCTCCTCTCTCTGACAGATTTCAGTCACTGCCCCCACTTCCCACAAGCAAATTGGGCCCTTCTGCTGCTGATTCCTTTATGGGTGGATTTGTGTATGTTCTAGAACCCTGTGGGTCACTCCAATGAACTCTCCTGTGAGGCTGGGAGTCTCTCCTGGCACCTCAACTCCCCCCAGGTGTTTTCAATGGTGTTTTGAGGCTTTATTTCCCGTGCTGGGACCCTAGGTTGTGCAGTCTGTCTTGCTCCCCAGTTTTGCCTGTTTTATCTGTGCAGGAATGTGGGACTGTACATGCTGTGCCCCTCTACAATCCACCACCTCACTGGGTTCACCAGCTGCCTTGCTGCAAGCCCTCTCTGTCCTGGCTCCCTGACTCTGCCCCTCCTACCAGTCTGAATGAATGTGTCTACTTTAACTCCTTGGTTATCAGACTTCCATACAGTTCAATTTTCTGTCGGTACTGGTTGTTTTTTTGCCTCTAAATTGTTGTTGCCCTTATTTTGGTTGTGCAAGGAGGCACAGTGTGTCTACCTACACCTCCATCTTGGTCGGAAGTCCTCAAAGCTAATTTTTAAGAAACAAATTCAGTAGACGATTTAAAAAAAACAAGCCTGGAAGCCATTGAGAATCAAATTTGGAGACTTTGAATATTGATTGGAAGAAATATCTCACAATGCAGTTAAAGATATGGAAATCATGAAAGAAAATTTAAGTGATCTGGAAGACAGATATGAGCCCTTACCTGTAAGTTATCACATGAGGAAAAGAAATGACATGAAAATGTAAAAATTAAATGCATAAATTAAAAAATATATATAAACACTTCCCTGAGTTGATGAAAAGCTTGAGTCTGACCTTATTGAACTCAGGAAAGATAAATGGAAAAACATTTACTTATTCGTTATATAGTTATCAACTACCTATTAGCATCAGCATTCTTCTAGGCTCTAGAAATATAGGTAAACAGAATAGAAAACGTCTATGTCTGGTGGATCAAATTTGTCTTTAAACAACAGAAAATTTAACAATTGTCTAAATAAGAAAGGAATTTATTTGATGCACCTAAGAAGTGGGGAAGGGGGAGGCCAAGGCTGGAACAACTGTTCAAGGATCTTGATGACCCAGCTCCTCCACCTTCCTGCTCTGCCTCATTTAGCAGGCAACTGTGACCTCATGGTTACAAGATGGCTACTGCATAACTACATAAGAGAGACATGGCCAAATTATTCAACTAGTAAAGGATAAAATTTAAGGGCAATCCCAAATAAAATACCTATTTGAGTTTTCTAGGTGTAAAATTTTTAAAATCCGCCAAGAGAGATCGTTTTCTCTTTTATTCTCAATCTTTAACTGATTGTTTTAGTTTCATAAGCATTAGCTAGAACCTCCAGAAAATATCTGAAATAAAATAGTGATAATGAAAATTCTTCATTACTCTTAAGTTTTTAGGAATTGTTTCAGTAATTCACTACTTTTATTTCATTTTCTTAGTGAAATTGTGGGAATGCCAAAACAATGTCAAATGATGTTGATAATCTACTTTCTAATACTGTTCTTGATTTTACTAAAAAATGCAATAGCATTTTATTATTCATCATGAAATTTATCATTTTTAAGTTTATTTCTTTCTCTTTCTCTCTTTTTTCTTTCTTTCTCTCTTTCTTTCTCTCTCTCTCTCTCTCTCTCTTTCCTTCCTTCTTTCTTTCCTTCCTTCTTTCTTTCTTTCTTTCTTTCTTTCTCTTTCTTTCTTTCTTTCTTTCTTTCTTTCTTTCTTTCTTTCTCTCTCTCTCTCTCTTTCTTTTTTTTTTTTCTTTCTCTCTCTTTCTTTCTTTCTTTCTTTCTTTCTTTCTTTCTTTCTTTCTTTCTTTCTTTCTTTCTTTCTTTCTTTCTTTCTTTCTTTCTTTCTCTCTTTCTTTCTTTCTCTCTTTCTTTCTTTCTTTTCTTCCTCACCCAAGCACATGCTTATTGATTCTAGAGAGAGGGGAAGGGAGGGAGACAGAGTAAGAAAAACATCAACATGAGAGAGAAACATCAGCAGGTTGCCCAAGAATAAAACCTGTGACCTTTCTGATTTACAGGATGATGCTCCAAATAACTGAGCCACACCAGCCAGGGCTTAAGTTTTCTTTTATTCGAGTCTTATTTACAATAGTATGTAAAATGTTCTAAGAAGAAAAAAGTGAGATTTAAGAATATTACACCCAGTCAAGCTTTCTTCAAACATAAAGGCAACAGGCAGGTAATACAAGAGCTGAAGGAATCTAGGAACTTGGCACTTTTCTTGAAAAAGTTCTGCCCTGGCTGGTGTGGCTCAGTAGATGGAGTGCTGACCTGTGAACCCAAGGGTCACTGGTTTGATTCCCAGTCTAGGGAACATGCCTGGGTTTCAGGCCAGGTCCCCAGTAAGGGGCGTGTGAGAGGCAACCATGCATTGATGTTTCTCTTCTTTTTCCTCCCTTTCCCTCTCTAAAAATAAATAAATAACATCTTTTAAAAAATAAAAATAGAAACATCTAGATCATGTAGTGTTCACGACCTTTTTTAAATTTTTGAATATTTTGTTAGCTAATATATTTACTAGTGAGGAAATATTTATCTGAGGTTTAGCTATTCTATTTACTTACATTTCTGCTATTAAATTCAAGTAAAATTGCATGTAATACCTTAATAAACTACTTCTGTCTATATTTCCTCTACCACCTACATATTTGCACACATCCATCCCCATCCATCAAGAGGTGTTAGATCTAACACTTACTGAGTGTTATCAAACATTACTTCTAAGTGATAGTGATAGCATTTGTTACATTTTTCTTTGGATGCATCTGTATCACTTACATTTTTATGAGTATGCTTCTTAATAAAGTCAAAGTCATTACATTTTAAACTATTTGGAAATTTCAAGCTCACAGAAAGATCATGAAAGAAAAGTGTGTTAAAATAAAAAAAATCTCAAAACAATGTATAATAGATAAGAACAAACAAGTAAGTAAAATGCATACTTACTGTAGTTGTGTCTGGGAACAGGACTTAGATTTTTTAAATATCTTTCTATACTTTCATGAATTTCCCAAATGGGCACATATTATTTATATGATCAGAAAAAGATACACTATTTTAAAAAATTAGTTAATAGATTTAGCTATGCACGTATACTCATATACTAGGTTAACACATTTGCCTGCAAGACTTTACTACTGCTTATTTAACAATGAAACACAGTCATCAAAAGATACATATTAACTTAGGGTTGGAATGCAGTCAGACATTGCAGCTATGATCAAACCTATCATATCAATAAAAAATATAAACATTGTCTTCAAGTTTTAATAAGCATTACAAAATTATGGAATCATGCTTGTTATGATGCTGATAATTATCATCTTTATCTAAAGGGTGAGTCAACATACAAAGGGGAACCCCCCCAAAGACAGAATTTATTTATAAAAATTGTGTATTTATTTTTACACCATTAAACTTCAGTCACCTTCAAAGTACTTTCATTTGATGCAATACATTTATTGATACTTTTTTTCCGCTGCTCAAAAGTTTTTGAACTGGTTGATTTTCATGCTACTTAGTGCTTCTACTGTTTTTTTTTTTGTTTGTTTGTTTCACCTCTTCCACATCCACAAAATGTCCTTTGAGGACTTTTTTTCATCTGAAGAAACAACAACAAAAAATCACTTGGGGAAAGATCAGGTGAATAGGGAGGTTGGAGCACTAGAGTCATGCCATTCTTTCTCTAAAACTGCCAAACACAACACGGTGTGGGCAGGTGCATGCGTATGAAATGGGAAAAATGCATTGAAAGAGTTTTCCAAATAAATTCACTGAAGGTGAACACAGCCTCTCACAACAATTCCAGCTGGTACCCTGGTGCAGATGGGTTTCTAGAGCTGTCATCCAGTGGGGGAAGCCTGTTACAACAAAATTCCTGTCCTCCAGAAGATAATTGTTTTGTTTTTTGGTCCCCATCATATTTTAAAAAGTTTATTTAAAATATTGAGTTATTTATATGAAGAGTAATACTATTTTTAAAATTCCAAGTATAAAAGATTCATTAATCCTTAAGAATATTCAAATACAATATTCAAAACTAATAATGACCATAGTATCACTCTACCTTAGGCTAAAAATCAAAACCAATATGAAACAGAGAAACAAAAATCAGAATTTTTTATAAGGACAAACAGTAACATTTATATCTATTCAATTTATTCTGGTAGATCAGAGAGGAATATATTTTTATCTTTTTGTACATATTTTTTAACAATTGTTAGGTTTTTCTGTCAACATTTTCTAAAGAATTTGTGTGTGTGTGTGTTCATGAGAGGTATTGATCTAAATATTTCTTTTCTTGTAATATATTTGTCTTTGGTACCAGGGCAATGCTGGCCTTATAAAATAAATAGGAAAGACTTCTCCCCGCTCTTATTTTTCTGGAAAAGAAGGTATTATTTCTTCCTTAAGTGTTTGGTAGAATTCTCCAGTGAAGCTATATAACTGAAGTTTTATTGTGGAAGGCTTTTTTTAAATAAGAATTCAGTTTCCGTAACATATATAGGAATATTCAGGTTATCTATTACTTCTTATTCTTTTTTTTTCTATTCCTTCTTGAATAATCTTTGGTAACTTATGCCTTTGAAGAAATTTGTCCACATTATATAAGTTGTCAAACTTTACAGAAATAAAGTTGTTCAAAATATCTGGAACTCTAATAACTCAAATATATTATTCATTCTGATACTGCTCCCTTGTAAAGCTCTGTTTGTTTTAAAAAATGTTTTCCTCCTTGTTTTTCAGATTGGAGAATCTCTATTTGTCTATCTTCAAGTTCATGGATTCCTTCCTCTATCATCTCTCTTTAGTGACTTAACATGTTTACTAAATCATTTATTTCAGATATTGTATCTTTCTCTTCTAAAATTTTCATTTGTTACATTTCTTATAATTTATATTTCTCTTCTGAAAAAAGATGTTTCATTCAGTTCATTTTCTTTACAGAGCATAGTTTTAACAGCTGCTTTAAAATTTTTGATAATTCAACCAGTTTTGTTATCTTGGTATTGGCACCTGTTAATTGTCTTTCCCTTGCAAACTGGTCACATTTTTCTAGTTCTTTGCATTGCAAGTATTGTCCTGTGTCCTGGACATTATGTTGTGAGACTCTGGGTCTTGTTAACATTTTTAGTGGATGTTGATTTTTCTTTAAGCAGGCACTCAATCCAGTTTGGTTCAGATTTATGTTCTCTCTCTTCTTCTTTGGACATAGTGTTAAAGTCAGCTTAGTTTTCAAAGACTTGGCTCTGCTGCTTTGGGCCTGTCCCATGCATCTCTGAGACATTAATGTGGGACTCAGGTGGCAGTTCACCTGTGGTTTAGTTCTCAGAGCTGTTGCTATAAATCTTTTGATGTGTCCCATGTATATGTACCTCGAGGATGAGCCCACTTTCCATACAGAATTATGGGATCATTAACCACACTTTCTCATCTTCAGAATTCCCTCCATTCTCTTTTGCTCAAAGCAGCTCCTTTTCAGTGTCTTCTGGCATAGAAGATAGGTTTCTCCCAGAGTTTGGGCTGCCCATGCTGCCACCGCAGTTCTGCTTGGTGTTCACTTTTGGTTCAAAGCTCAGAAAGAGGATAAGAAATAAAACCAGAAAACGTAATTCTGTATAGGTTCTTTTGCCAAATTTGACTTCCATTCCCAATCCAGTAATGCTTTTATTTAGTTTTCAGAGACCATATGTGTATTTTAACCAGAAATTTTACTTGTAGTTTGTGGGAGAGAGAATACAGCGAGCTTTCTCCATCTTGATCAGCGCTGAAAGTCCTAAATTTTTTCATTTGTTTTAAAGCATTTTTCTATATCATTAAAACTCTTAGTCATATCATTTTGATTTCATTATGTTCTATTATACAAATATATTTAATTACCCACTCATAAAAGCAGTTTTTATTTATTTCTAATATTTTACTATTACAAAATAACACTAGGAGATATAAATTTTTATCAAGTTTTCTGATTATTTCTTTAGGATGCCCTTTTAGATACAGAATTACTACTTCGAAGATTGTGATAAGGTATGCAAAATAACTGCCAAATTGCTTTTCAGAAAGACTTTACTAAAAATAAAGCATTATCTGCAGCTTTTGCTAGTTCATATAGGAAAATAGTACCTTACTTAAAATTTGAGGTCACAACTGAGCTGAGATATTTATTTTTTCATGCTTATGCATATTTTTGTAAACTATTTTTCATATCCGTTAGTCACTTGTTCATTAGAATCATATTTGATAAATTTTTATGAATTATAAATATATAAATAAAGAAAAATTGTATGTGTATCTGCCCATTAGTGCAAAAGAAATATGCCAGAACAAACCAGAGACTGATGACACTGGTTACTTACAGGGATGAGAAGAACAAAGTGGAAAAACAAGGCATGAGAATGAGGCAGAAGATTTAGGGGGAGTGACACCTCTCTGATTATACAGTTTTGTATAGTTCTGACTTATAGAACTATGTGAATGTTTTAAAAACGTATAAAATTAAAAAATACATGGGAACTCAAAACTAAAATAGAAACAGAAACAAATAGATCCAGGCCCTGGTGTGGATTATCTTCATATGCCAAGGTTGCAGGTTCAATCCCCAGTCAGGGCACACACAAGAATCAACCAATGAATGCACAAATAAGTGGAACAAGAAATCACTCTCTCTCTTTCTCCAACTCTTTCTTTCTCTCTCCCTCCCCCTTTCTTATCTGTCCTGAACCCCTCTGTGAAGTTAAAAAAAAAAACTAAAAAATAAATTCAATTACATTACAATTAAATAAGCACTCTGAAGAGAAGGATGGAAAAAAATCAGCCTAAGTAACCTTGGAAAACAATATTCTAATCAACTATCTAAAGACTAAATACAAAGAGAAGTGTATACAAATATTTCACTATAACTAGCAGGATTGGTTTTTTTAATGGAAATATGGGTTAGCAGCTTCCAAACAACATTATATTTGAAGATTGAGCAAATAAATAAACATATTGTGGATATAAAGTCCAGTTTCCTCACTGTTGAATGGAGTTATAGATAAGAAAAGAGGGATGGTAGAATGACCCTTGTGGTATTGTACTGGAATTGTTAGTATCAGTTTAACTCATGTGTCTTTTAAAAATATTATAGACACAGACACAAGCAGATAGATACAGAAATACATACAGTTGTATACACAAACATGTATTTTATCATTGTCAGCTGAGAGGAACTAGAAGCAATGATATCCAATACCAATGAGTAATCTTGTACCCAATCTTCATTTCTAAATCCTATTCTCCAATAAAGAAGGCTTTTGGAGAAATGATTCCAGGACTAGGGTGGAGAAATTACAAGAGAAACATCTATACCAGAACATCTGGTGTGAGAAGGTAAGAAAGTACTAAAATAAAATAAAGTGAAATAAATTAAAAGTTGGTATATTTGTTTCTATTGCTATGTAATAAATTACCACAAACTTAGCATCTTAAAAAAGATATCAACTAATTGACTCAGTTTCATAGGTCAGAAGTCCAACTTGACATGCAAGGTTCTCTGTTCAGAGTATCAGTCACAAAGCTGTGTTCCTTCTGAAGACAGGTTGTGTTCCCTCTGAAGACTCTGGGGAAGGATTCACTTCCATGTTCATTCAGGTTGCTGAGTTCAGATGCTTGAGGTTATAGGACTGAGCTCTCTTTTTTGCTGGCTGGCCATGGGCACTCAACCTCTGGAGGGGCGCTCCACCCACAGAGCCCCACTGGTCACCACAGATGAGAATAAGTCTACCAACACATGATCTGCTTGGGGAGGAAAAGTGGCCAATATCTCAGAGGAGAAGGGCCTTGAGCCTGTTCCTCAGTGGGCTTTTATTGGGTTTAACTTGCATAGGAATACAGGGCATATACGTAAAGCTCATTAATCATTGTCAAGCAGTAATAATCAAACAAGAGATAACATTCAAAGAACTATGAGGGCTTATTCTGAGTCAGGGTCAGATAGATAGAGTGACACCAAAGGACCGTAAAACTTTGGGAAATAAACTCATTTTATGCCTGGACCCTTATCATTTAAATTGAGGGTGTTCTTAGCAAAGCATGTTTCACAGGATTTTATGTATTCCTTCTTAGGCCTGATCACCCCAGAGTACCACCAGTTCCTACCCAGGGCTGCTCTGCCCTCTGGCATTGTTTCAGGGTTAAGTCGGGTAGGGTAAGTAAGGCAACGAAGAGATTAGGAGACTCCTTATAGACAGAATGAGGACTCAAGCTATGTCTAAGCTGAGGGGTGAGGGTCCATCACCCCCTTTCTCTATAGTCCTCCAAGTGCTTCCTTGCTGTCCCCATCACAGCCATGCCTGTCTTAGGTTGTCCCTCCCTTGAAGAATCTTACTGTCATTGGTTAACCAGTCATCCACCTGGAACCAAGCAGGGTGAAGTAGGGCCAAGCAGGGGCTACGCAGGCTGCACCCCCACTGGGAGGATAAGCTTTGTCTCCTTAGTGGCTTATGGTCCCAATGCCTTTTTACTCAGCCTTAGTAATGGGGGGGGGGGGGGGTTACAGCTTCTGAAACCAGGCAGGGAACCTCTGAAGGTTGCTTTAAGGTTCTTGTCGCATGGCTTCTTCCATGTTCAAAGCCCAAAGAATTACTCTCATATTGGTTCCCCCCAACATGTTTCACCTCTCTGACTTCCTGACTCTTACCTCTCCAACCATATTTAAAGGGCTCACATTATTAGGTCAGGCCCACCTGGTTCATCTCCTTATTTTCAGGTTAACTGGCTTGGGGCTTTGATCACATTTACAAAATTATTCACAGAAGTGACTATATTAGTGTTTGGTGGAACTGGATGTTACACCAGGTATAGGGGACCATTCTTCATGGCAGTGGGGAATGTAGCCCAGCCCCTGACTTACTCAGAAAGCAGCCATGCTATCCCTTTTTCTCCACAGGACTTCTGTAGTCCATGTGAATTTGTTCATCGCAGCCACAACACATGGGCCTTGCAGGCCAGAGTCTGCATCAACCAGGGCCTGAGAATCTTGGTGCCCATCTTAGAATTCTCACCAGCACAGGGTCTTATCAAAAGGATGCAAGATACAGCAATTAATACATATAAATTGCTAGAATATTATTTAGGTCCGTGGACTCCAAATAATTTAAGAGTTAAAATTCTTTCAAAGTAGTCTTCTCAATCAACCTCAGGTATTTTCAGAGATCACAAACAGTTTAGGTATGTATGTGTCAGCTACCAGAAAAATAGTGAAAACATACATATCGAGTAGTGTAATGGAAGAAGGAACACTATTTAGTGCCCACTATGGGTTCCCCACAGCCTTCATGTTATTTTGTTTTACTCTGTTCCCCAGGTGGGTATTAATGTTCCCATTTTCTGAAGAGGATACCAAGGCTCACATTGTTTGGTAAATAACAGTGTTGCACAGCTACTACTAGTTTCCATCAATGAATCTAGTAAACACAGGAGCGCACTGCCATTGTTAACCAGTATGCACACAATAAGTTATAGAATACATTTAAAAAGGGGGAGAGCTCTCTTCAGGCCAAGATGGAGGCATAGGTCGAAACACTGTACCTCCTTGCACAACCAAGTTTAAAGACAACAAAGGTTTAGTAACAAAACGGAGCCAAAAAACAGAAAATTGAACTGTACAGAAGTCCTACAACAACGAACCATTCAGCCGGACCAGTAAGGGGGCGAAGTCAGCGGTGGGGTGGGGTTGGTCAGGAAAGATCAGCCAGATCGACCCAGGAGCTCAGGAGCACAGGAGGCGGTTAGTGGATCCCAGGCATGGGGTGGCAAGGGGCAGACCCAGTGAGGGCGCAAGGCAGCTGGCTGACCATGGTCACACATTCACACCCAGATAAACCAAGTGAAGGAATGAGCAGTGAGAGACCACTCAGGCCAGAATCCCAGCAACGGGTATTAGAATCCCAACAACGGGTATTAGAGCCTGAAAGTACCAATTGGAAAGACTTTTGAGGTTGAGGTGCCAGGAGAAGCTCCCAGGCTCACAGAGAGTTTGTTGGAGAGACCCACAGGGTCCTGGAGGGTGCACAAGCCCACACACCTGGGAACCAGCACCAGAAGGGCTCAACTTGTTTGTGGGAAGTGGCAGAGGGGACAGAAATCTGAGAGAGAGCAGAACAAATGCTATTGCCCCTCTCTGACCCTGCCCCCACACACAGCATCACAACCCCTGCCCTGGTGAACACCTAAGGCTCTGCTCCTCATACATAACAGGTGTGAACAGACCAAAACATTATGGCTCAAGAACAGCTCAAAGCCCCAGAGCCAATAAATCTAAGCAACCAAGAGACAGCTAACCTTTCAGATGCACAGTTCAAAACACTGGTGATCAGGATGCTCACAGAACTGGTTGATTTTAGTCACAAATTAGAGGAACAAATGAAGGCTGAACTAATTGAAATGAATAGAAATGCACAGGAAACCAATAGAAATGGAAAGGAAACTGGGACTCAAATCAAGGGAGCAGACCAGAAGGAAGAAAAAAATGACCAAACAGAAAAATATGAAGAAACAAGAATTCAAAAAAATGAGGAGAGGCTTAGGAACCTCCAGGACATCTTTCAACGCTCCAACATCCGAATTATAGGAGTATCAGAATGGGAAGAGGAACAGTCACAAGTGGAAACCTTATTTGAACAAATAATAAAGGAGAATCTCCCCAATCTGGCAAAGGAAATAGACTTCCAGGAAAGCCAGGAAGCTCAGAGAGTCCCAAAGAAGTTGGACCCAAGAAGAAACACACCAAGGCACATCATAATTACATTAGCCAAGATTAAAATGAAGGAGAGAATCCTAGAAGCAGCAAGAGATAAGGGGACAGTCGCCTACAGAGGAGTTCCCATCAGACTGTCAGCTGATTTCTCAAAAGAGACCTTACAGGCAGGAAGGGGCTGGAAAGAAGTATTCCAAGTCATGAAATCCAAAGACCTACATCCAAGATTGCTCTATCCAGCAAAGTTTTCATTTAGAATGGAAGGACAGATAAAGTGCTTCTCAGATAAGGTCAAGTTCAAGGAGTTCATCATCACCAAGCTCTTATTGTATGAAATGTTAAAGGGACTTATCTAAGAAAAAGAAGATAAAAAAGATGAACAGTGAAAGGACAGCAAACTCACAGTTATTAACAACCACACCTAAAACAAAAGCAAACTAAGAGGGCAGCTAGATCAGGAGTGAACCATAGAAATGGAGATCACATGGAGGGGTAGGAGATCAGGGGAGTGGGAGGAGGAGAAGGGGGGAGAAAGTACAGAGAATAAGTAGCATAGACGGTAGGTAGAAAATAGATAGGGGGGAGGGCAAGAATAGTATAGGAAATATAGAATCTGAAGAACTTGTGACACATGGAGATAAATGAAAGGGGGGAATGGTGGGGGAGGAGTGTGCAGGGTGGAGGGGAATGAAGGGGGGAACAGGAAAACTGTAATGGCATAATCAATAAAACATATTTTTTAAAAAAGGGGGAGAGCGCGAGTCAACATGAAGGACCTCCCAATGGCTAAATATGGGATAATTTCTGCAACCAAATAATAATAATGAATTATAACTCTTAGAGTATATATATATATACATTAGTCTATACAGGTATACGTAATTGAATAAAGAGATGGGGGACATGAAAAGAAAGCTTTCAGACTTCCAACTAATAAATGTAAAAAGGATGCTGGAAATAGAAAAATTACTGTTTAACATATACCAGAATAATAAGTATTTCAGGCAAGAATCATCAGAAGATCTTATGTGTGGACATAATATGATGAGGTAAGTATTTATGTCGTTTCAAAGTATCTTTCCAGAAGAAAATTATTTACAAGGGAGAAAACAGTAACTATAGAATAGGAAACTTGGCAGACATTTAACCAAATAATGTTACAATCCTCAATAGTGAGACAAGTTGACATCAATGCCTCTGCCTCTTGGTGTAACACACGGAGAAGGCTACATCATCACTTCTATGGAGTTCTTACAAATGATGCCTAATTATGAGAAACATCAAACAAAAAGAAATTGAGGGCCATCCTATGAAATAACTTTTCAAAAAATAGCAAGGTCACGAAAGGCAAAAAGATTCCAAGGAATTGCTTGATTAAAGGAGACTGAGGAGACACTAAAACTAAATAAAACAGGTGACTGTGGACTGAATCCTGGGCCAGAAAAAGGAAGTTACTAAGACAGTGGTGAAGTCTAAATGTAGTTTATCAATTTTGAAGGTTTTTGACATAAACCCTTTATTTGTGTGAAGTCATTCTTTCTGTCAAATTGACAGCATTGTATTACTGTTAATTTCATTTTATAATCATATTGTGGCAAGATGTTGTTAAGGACTCTGGGTAAAGAGTATACAACTTTTAACAAAGAAAAACCCTACTTTCAAATTTCCATTTCAGTTAACCACAATTTTGCCAAATTACCTGGTTTACTTATTTAAAGAATGTAATTATTTCAAATCTTAATCTCTCTCTACACACACACACACACACACACACACACACACACACACACGTGGGTACGAATACACCATTCTTGTAAAATATATGTACTTTAAAAATATAAAACCTCGCTTCCGCTGCGGCGCTGCCAACGCTGCCGGACCAAAGACTACCTGACCTCTGCTCCCAGAGTCAGAACGTACGACTAATATACTCCGCACTATGGTGGTTGAAAAACATGACTCCCTGGCCTGAGCTGAGTGTTCACTCTCAGGATTAAAGGCAGCTAACAGAGCACCAGTACTCAGAACCCTGGAAAACAGCACCTGTATGTGATTGGCCAGGTATTTGAGTGCCGGTGTTCTATCTTCTCAAAGGCCAGGGAGGGCGGAATGCTGTTCAGGGAGTTGTGTAGAGGAGAGAGGGACTGGGGTATGGGGAGAGAGGCTGTGGATGAGGCTGTGTGTGTGTTTGCTGCATTTCTAAAATATCTCTGAAAACAAGCTGCATTTCAGAACCTAAACCAGCATTTCCTTTTCTTCACTCTGAGGGTGCATGAAGGAAGCCATTGGGCACACCCAAGAAAAAAGAAAATGACCAAGTTCCGCCAAGATGGAGACGTAGGTGGAGGAACCACCTTGCCTCTGTGCACAACCAAATCTAAGAACAACTTTTTTCACAACAATCACAACCAAGCCACACGGAAAATCGAAAATACAGAGTCCAAAGACAACTAAATACTCAGCTAAACCGGTAAGAGAAGGGAAACCAGCAGCGGAGCAGGTTGGCAAGAAAAAATCCCCGAACAGGTGGTGCTCGGCGCTGATCACGGGCTGGCTACCGGAGCGCACAAGGAAGAGGCGCCGGGGGCTGTCTCGGTCGGTCGCGCGCATCTGCGGGCGGAGAAACCAGTGAGAAGGGAAGCCTGCGCGGGGCAGCAGGCTCGCACAATTCCAATCGGATAAACAAGCCCAGGGCGAGTAGTGTGACTGGACGGGCTGGGCTAGTGGAGAGGACCGCCATTGCTCCCTCTCTGACCACGCCCCCACATATAGCGTCACAAACCAGCGACCTGGGTCGCCCAGTCCTGGTAAACAACTAAGGCTTCGCTCCGATTACGATTACTTAACAGCACGAAGAGACCAAAAATGGCTCTAGGACAATTCAGAGCCCCAGAACCCATAGATCTAAGCGATGAAGAAATAGCCAGTCTTTCAGATGCACAGTTCAAAACACTGGTTATCAGGATCCTTACAGAACTGGTTGATTTTAGTCACAAATTAGAGAAACATATGGAAGCTAAACTAATTGAAATGAATGGTAATACAAAGGAAACCAATAGTAATGGAAAGAAAATTGGGACTCAAATCAAGGGAGTGGACCACAAGGAAGGAAAAAATGATCAAACAGAAAAGAATGAAGAAATAAGAATTCATAAAAATGAGGAAAAGCTTAGGAACCTCCAGGACATCTTTAAACGTTCCAACATCCAAATTATAGGGGTACCAGAAGGGGGAAAGGCACAGCCACCAGTGGAAAACTTATTTGAACAAATAATAAAGGAAAATTTCCCCAAACTGGCAAAGGAAATAGACTTCCAGGAAATCCAGGAAGCTCAGAGTCCCAAAGAAGTTGGACCTAAGAAGGAACACACCAAGGCACATCATCATTACATTAGCCAAGATTAAAATGAAGGAGAGAATCCTAGAAGCAGCAAGAGATAAGGGGACAGTCCCCTACAAAGGAGTTCCCATCAGACTGTCAGCTGATTTCTCAAAAGAGACCTTACAGGCAAGAAGGGGCTGGAAAGAGGTATTCCAAGTCATGAAATCCAAAGACCTACAACCAAGATTGCTCTACCCAGCAAAGTTTTCATTTAGAATGGAAGGACAGATAAAGTGCTTCTTAGATAAGACCAAATTCAAGGAGTTCATCAGCACCAAGCCCTTATATGAAATGTTAAAGGGACTTACCTAAGAAAAAGAAGATAAAAAAGATGAACAGTGAAAGGACAGCAAACTCACAGTTACTAACAACCACACCTAAAACAAAAGCAAACTAAGAGGACAGCTAGATCAGGAGCAGAACCATAGAAATGAAGATCTCATGGAGGGTTAGCAACAGGGGAGTGGGAGGAGGAGAAGGGGGGAGAAGGTACAGAAAATAAGTAGCATAGACAGTAGATAGAAAATAGATAGGGGGAGGGTAAGATTAGTAGGGGAAATACAGAATCTAAAGAATTTGAGACACATGTCCATGAACTAAAGGGGGAAATGGTGGGGGAGGGGCATGCATGGTGGAGGGGGGGAATAGAACAAATGTAATGGCATAATCAATAAAAAAAAAAAGAAAAAAGAAAACAAAAACAAAAAAAATATAAAACCTCTAACATGTTAACATGCCCTGGATTTTACCTTTTGGTTTAATGTTGACATAGAAGGATTGAAAAATTTGAGCTACTTTTCTGAATCTGTCACTCTACAATGTCCTATGAGACTTCCTGTGAGAGCATATAAATAACCACCTCCTACTGTTCATGTGGTTGACTTGTCTTTATAATTTAGCAATCTTTTTATAATAAATTTATAATATATAATAAATTTCCAATTTTTTTCTATTTGAGTTCTGCAACAGAACTTCGGTATACTCATCTTTTGAAAAAATGACCTAGATAAGAATGCTCATTCATTTCTTAATATTTATTGACTATCTATGCTGTGGCAGGCACTGTTGTGGGAACCACAAACAGCAGTGAGCAAAAATGGACACTTTTCTACCC
The DNA here is from genome assembly GCF_021234435.1 of Artibeus jamaicensis. Taxonomy (NCBI): domain Eukaryota; kingdom Metazoa; phylum Chordata; class Mammalia; order Chiroptera; family Phyllostomidae; genus Artibeus; species Artibeus jamaicensis. The sequence continues at coordinate 33,490,831 of NW_026522030.1, read as the reverse complement.
TCAGGTCAAACGGAACAGTGGGGGGTGGGAGGGTGAAGGTTTTCCATTTTATTTTTTTCCACAGTACTTTAATAGCTTCCACCACTTGTTTGCTACCCTTGCTATTTCTTCAACTCCAATCTTTATCCTGAAATATCTAGTAGTAACTTAAAGGAGAATAAAGAGCACCTACAGGGAATACATGTATTCTAATTATTTTTGTACCTACAATAAGCGTATTATGAGACAAACAAGATGATGCAGGTAAAGTACTTAGTAAGTATATTATTTGACAAAAAAACAAAGACTCTCTGAGGTAGATACTATTTATTGTTTCTTATTTTACAACAGAGGAATCTGGGACTTGGAGATAATGTCACACAGGTAGAAAGTGGCAGTACAAGACTTTGAACCACATCTAACTCCAAAGCCTTAACTCTTAACCACAATACTATGCAGTTTGCCTTCTGTTCTAGAATACTCTTATTGTCAACCCATGTTTAAATCCTATAGTACATACAAAGCATTCTTTCCCCTCATTGGCATTTATCACACTTCCTGAATTTTGAATCTAATATCATTAACAACAAAAAATACACAAGTTAATCAATTACAAAGCCAACATTCTAGAAACAATTAACTTAATCATTGATACTCATATAACTCAACACAAACTGCTTACTTTATTTAACAATGAAATAATAACTATGCAATAATTTAGTTGTAACAAAGCCATCAACAGGGTAAAATAAAAACAAAGCTAACTAATAGGCATTGTTTCAGTCCAAATCAGTTATCTCCTTTAAATAGGAAAAACTACCATTAGTCTAGTGGTCCTCAAACCTGTCTGCACATTAGGGAAATGGGAAGGGCGTGGGCGGAGAGGATGGTTGGTGCTTACAGAAATAGCTCTATTTAAGGTCCACATTAGAACAATTAAATGAGAAAGGGTCCAGGCAAAGATCTGTGAGGTGTTGCCAGTGTTGAGAACTACCAGTCTACAGTAATAAGTAATAAAAACCACATCCTCAAGGCAATTCAGAACCAAAAAAAAAAGTTTTTAAAAAGAAATACAATAAACTTCTCTCCTCTCATCTAAGAGGGAAAGCACCTACTCATTTCTCATTGTTGTTTATCCATTTTTGATAGCCCAAAATTGTACCCACATTAAAATCCTCACTTTACATTTAGAAAGCTTTTAATTTTTACTTTTTTAGAAAGTTCTGTAATACCAGCTTTCAGAAAGAATTCCCCACAGTTTAAGTTTGCATAGATGTTTGTCAGCTAGTTGTTCAACTCAGAAGAGTCAATAAAGTATATTAAATATCATTTTGTTTTTATAAAACAACATTCATTTCATGTACCACAAATTGACAATTTGTTGCAGAGAGGACTGAATGTTTTTACCTATTTCTAAAACTGTTAGAATTCCTTTTTATAAGGTTGGCATCTTCAAATTTAGAATCTAAGCACACATTTTTCTTTAAGAACGCATACATAAAACACTTCCCCTGTAAATGCACTATACCACTGACAAATCCTATTGAGAGATTCCATGGTGACTGCAGGCATCGATCTTTAAAACAATCTTTCCTCATTTTTCAGGTTTGGGAAGAAATCACATAAAGTATGGAAAATAACTTTTTTCCTTGGGAATACATAAATTAATTTAGAGATGTCTTCTCAAATTCAGAAAAGCCTATTTCTGCAGCTCCTCCGTCAGGACTCCATGTCAATTTCAACCACTTCATCCTTGTCCTGCAGCCTTGCTCCTGTAAGGTTGTCTGCATTTACATCTTCGATGTCTGCCAGATCAATCGGTGGTAAAGGATTCCTCCAGTACTGGAAGGTGTTATACTGCCAGAATTCTTCATTGAGCTTTAGGGAATAAAGAGAAATAAAAGTACATCAATCTTTAGAAAGTGGGTTTTTTTTTTTCAGTAAAGTTTGCTTGTTTTAAAAGAAAACTCACACCTTTTTACTTTTATCTTCAACAAATATACATTTTTAATTCTGTCTAATCAAAGTAGTTCATGGGCTCAGTGAAATCTGTGCATTATCATATTCATAGATTTGTGAAAGTATTTCTTGTTAGTAGTTTAAATTTAAAAATTTTCTTTCAAGGCCTTGGCCAGGTAGCATCATCCTGATAAGCCAAAGTTGCAGGTTTGACCCCCCAGTGAGGGCACATACAAGAATCAACCAATAAATACATAAGTAAGTGGAAAAATAAATTGATGTTTCTCTCTCTATAAAAATCAATACTTTTTTAATTCTTAGAAGAAATTCTTTTAAATCCTCACCCTAGCATATGTTTATTCATTTGAGGAAGGGACAAAAAAAAAACCCCCATTGATATGAAAGAGAAACACAGATTAGTTGCCTCCCCTACATTCCCCGACCAGGGATCGAACCCACAGCCTAGGTATGTGCCTCTCTGAGAATTGAACCCACAACCATTTGGCGTATGGGATGATGTTCCAGCCACTGGACCACCCAGCCAGGACAAATGCATTTCTTTCAACAATATTACTTCTGATAATTTTCCATTTTTAACCAAAGAAAGTGTCTTGAAATGTTTGTCTTTCAGTGAGGGTAACATTTTTTATTGAAAAAATACAACAAACTTTAAAACATTTTTTTTGTCTTTTTTCTGAGGTTTGGTATTTTAAGGAATTGATTCACATAGGTTAAAATACTTTGACAATTTTCTAAAAAGTATTAGGATATAAACATGATAAATAGCAAAACAAACTTACCATTTTTATGAAGATACCATTTGGTACAAGGCATGACTTTTAAATCAGCATAGCAAAATTGATAAAATTCAAGTGAGCACTGGCCTTTTAAAAATTTAACAACTTACTCTGAATGGCTATAAAATTGTTTTAAGTAACTATGGAGTGATGTTGATGTTCCAATAAAGTATAAAATTGGCACAGAGATTCAAAAGCATTAAAAATACTTTGTGCAAAAGCAGCACTGGAATCATCACGTACAGGCCCCCAAGGTGACCATTACCCGTCCCAGATGGGTAGCCGTATACACAGCTGTATCTGTTCTACTGTGGTATGTTCTTCTGCTAGGTTCATCCTTGCTAAGGCAGCATTATCCGACAAAGATAATGGAAGCCACATATGTAATTTAAAATTTTGTAGTATCTACAGTAAAAAAGGAAAGAGAAACAGGTCACGTATGGCTTTGGCAAACTGGAGCCCAGAGGTGAAGTCTGGCCTTCGGCGTCTTTTGTGTATGGCCCAGCAGCTAAGAATGTTGTTCACATTTTAAAAGGTTGGGGATAGACTTCCGCCAAGATGGAGGTTTAGCTGGATGTGCCTGCCTCCCCACACAACCGAGTTTAGGGACAACTAAATATTAGCATCAGAAAACACAACCAGAACACGGAAAACTGAACTTTTCGGAAGTCTGCTAACAACAAATTCTTCAGCCCGACCGAAACCGGCGTCGGGTGAGGACTTACAAAGGAGGGCTCGGTCGGACCGGGCGCACAGTCGCGCGGGTTCCAAACCCAGGATTGGACCTAGTGAGCCACCGAGCAGCCCACCGGGGGAGCGACACAGTGGGGAGGTGGTGGCAGCGAGTTGACTGTGGTTGCCTGGTTGCGCGCGAGTGAGGGAGTGAGCGGTTGGACCGGCGGCGATAGACGGCGGCCGCCATTTCCCCGCTCTGACCACGCCCCCACATACAGCGTCACAACCCAGCGACCTGGGAGTCCAAGGCACCGCTCCTCCCACTTAAAGGGCCAGAACAGACCAAAAATGTCGCAGACAGAACTCAAAGCCCCAGAGATAAATCTAAATGACGAAGAAATAGCAAAACTCTCAGACGCACAGTTTAAAACACTGGTCATCACCTTCCTCACAGATCTGGTGGATTACAGCCACAAATTAGAGAAACATATGGAGGCTAAATTAAGGGAAATGAATGGAATTCCACAGGAATCCCATAGAGATGAAAAGGAAACTGGGACTCAAATCAATGCAGTGGACCAGAAGAAAGCAAATAATGGACAAACAGAAAAGAGTCAAGGAGCAAGAATTCAAAGAAATGAGGAGAGTCTTAGGAACCTCCAGGACATCTTTAAACGCTCCAATATCCGAATTATAGGGGTACCAGAAGGGGGAAAGACACAACCACCAGTGGAAAAACTATTTGAACAAATAATAAAAGAAAATTTCCCCAATCTGGCAAAGGAAATAGACTTCCAAGAAATCCAAGAAGCCCAGAGAGTACCAAAAAAGTTGGACTCAAGAAGAAACACACCGAGGCATATCATAATTACATTAGCCAAAATTAAAATGAAGGAAAGAATCCTGGAAGCAGCAAGAGCTAAGGGGACAATCACCTACAAAGGAGTCCCCATCAGGCTGTCAGCAGATTTCTCAAAAGAGACCTTACAGGCAAGAAGGGGCTGGAAAGAAATATTCCAAGTCATGAAATCTAAAGACCTACAACCAAGATTGCTGTACCCAGCAAAACTTTCATTTAGAACGGAAGGACAGATAAGGTGCTTCTCAGATAAGACCAAATTCAAGGAGTTCATCATCACAAAGCCCTTATTATATGAAATGTTAAAGGGACTTATCTAAGAAAAAGAAGTTAAAGAAACATGAACAGTGAAAGGACAACAAACTCACAGTTATTAACAACCACACCTAAAACGAAAGCAAACTAAAAGGACAGCTAGAGCAGGAGTGGAAACATAGAAATGAAGATCTCAAGGAGGGTTAGCAACAGGGGAGTGGGAGGAGGAGATGGGGGGAGAAGGTACAGAAAACAAGTAGCATAGACAGTAGATAGAAAATAGATGGGGGGGCGAGAATAGTTTGGGAAATATAGAACCTAAAGGACTTGAGACACATGGACATAAACTAAAGGGGGGTAATGGTGGGGTTGGGGGGGCAGGGTGGAGGGGAATGGAGGGGGGAATAGAACAACTGTAACAGCATAATCAATTCAAAAAAATAAATAAATTTAATAAAAAAAATAAAATAAAAGGTTGGGGATAGAATATGTAGTTGAGACTGTATGTGGTCCACAACACCTAAAACATTTTCCATCCAGCCTATTACATAACTGTACTCACTATTCCCATATTTTGCTGTGCATAATATGCTCCCATGTATAATGTACACCAATGTTTTTGGCCCAAACTTTGAAAATTCAATTTTTTAAATTCAATTTTTTATTACTTAGAAACAAAACCAATCACCGTATTCCAGGGTATTATTCTGCAATGGATACCGTTATTGCTTTCTAGAGTTACACTTTTAACACATAAGCGTAAGTAAAAGAATTAAAATATTTATATAGACACGTAATTAGTACTGCCCATGTATAATGCACATCCTTATTTTCTCCTCAAAATGAGGGCAAAAAAGTATGCATTATACATGGCAAAATACAGTACATACCTTTCTCATATTAATTATGGTAAGCTTTGTAAAAAATAAGATTTAATGCTTTATTGCTCTTGATACATTATGCTTTAGAAATAATTTAGTGAAAAAATAGGCACCTATGCGCCAAACCATATACTGCATTTAATTTAATCAAGAGAAACACTCACTGCATGAAATCACTGCCCTGCTTTCCCCTTGGCACCCTGGAAGCATTACTGTGGTCTTGCCCTAACTTCCTGATCCTCCTTCAGTTGCTCCACTGACTTCTCTCAGGACATCATGGAAAAGTGCTTGTGACAGGCAGTGGAGGCCCAGCTATGGGCCAGGGGCCCAAAGGCAAGTCCAAAAGTCGGAAGACTCAAAATTATCCTCCTCCTCCTCTTTAGCCTCTGAAAGGCACTCACTGGACGTGTCCCATTTTGGTGTGTCTTAACATGTATTTGCATGTAGCTAGTATAAAGTGACAAGTTTGGGAAAATAAGTGGAATGGAGAGGCAATGTTCTAGAGACAGTTCAACTAGTGCCAAGGTGACTGGCAAAACTATGAGGGTGGCAAAATTGAGCTGGTGGCACCTCTGCACCATGCAGGCAGCTGACCAGGCTTCAAGAACAGAATGAGTTTCTAAGGACAGGATGCCAATAAGATTCTTTGTCATAAACTGTTCATGGTGTTTGTGAGTCCTGGGAAGTAGGGCCAGGAGGTGTACATGAGACCACACTGCTGGGACCACCTGGGGGTCAGCCAGGTGACACCAGGTGTGGGCTCCTGAGGTGTGAGCTCATCTTCAGCCTCTTCAGCACAAGAGGTGCACCAAGTCCCTTCTTCTTTCAAGGCTCCTGGCAGGGAGGCCCAGGCTGCCCGGAGGTCAGGTGAATTAATATTTTATTTGATCTAATATATCCAAACTATTACAATTTCAACATGCAGCCAACCTTTTTTTAAATTAATGACATAGTTTACATTCTTTTTATCATTCTAAGTTTTCAAAATTCAGCAAGTACTTTACACTTCTAGTACTATTTATACTAGCCACCTTCCAATGAATAGCTGATTGTGGCTGGCTACTTTCCTGAAAAGCACAGGTCTACAGGAAAATCTCATTAAGAAGGTCATTCAGTGCCTTAGACACTAAGGCTGGCAGGGGTGTCCAACCTGTGGCCCACAGGTGGCATGCAGCCCAGGATGGCTATGAATGTGGCCCAACACAAAATCATATATTTATGGTATTTAAAACCTTTTCTTTACTTCATCATTTTTTGTTTATTTAATATGTGGCCCAGAGACACCAAAAGATTGGACACCCATGGGTCTTAGAGAATTAAGAATCTCTATGAAATTTCTTAACACTGGGATGAAAATGTAGTAATTTAATGGATGCCAAGAAAATGTTCATTTTAAGCAAACGGGGTTAAAAGCAAGGATCTATTTCTTCGCCTGTTGCACAAAATCTATTGTCGGTATTCCCTACTTATAAACATGGCCAAAAAAGGGATCCTTTAATGATGTCAGTGTAACCTAGTAGCTAAGAGCACAAACTGGCCACCAGACAGACCAGGATTTGCACTACCCACTAAGTCTGGTCTTGACCTAAGTGTTTCCTAATCAGTACAACATATGGCTCTATTAAGAATTAAGGTTTGGCACTGTAATTGCTCAATATTGCTAGGTTATTACATCCCAAGAAGCCTTTGAATCATTAATCACTCACTTCCAGGAAACGACATTTTTGCTCATTTTCTGTTAAAACTGTTTTAAACAGTAAGGCTCAGCATTGACAAAGCAACAAATTTGTACAAAGTGACACTAACATGAAAAAAGATTAATATTTAATGAATACCTGGTTTTTAGTTCTCTAGTAAAAAAAAATCTTAAACAACTCAAAATACTCTGAGATTCTGCCTATACTACATCCCCAATATAAAAAGAACATATTTGAGAAAATTTTTCCTAAATGAGATCTCAAAAGTGAGGGCAGACCTAAGCCTTATTCTAAGCACAAGAACCAGGGAGACAAACATTTACTGCACAAAATGAAAAAGCTTTTTAACTTCTTCGTGTTTTTGTTTAGCCTGTTTTCCTTTGGTAATTATTTGTGAAATCCTTAAAACAAAAACTGCGCATCTTTGGAAGCAGGAAAGGAGGAAGGTAGAGCAAATGCATTCTTCTGGTAAGTATGCAGAAGAGAAGCAGCTCAAGGAACAGAACAAAAGGAAGGAACATGAGGGTTCTGGGGCTTTTGCCGGAGAGAGGGGGTGCAGGGGTGGGTTGATGAACAGGGAACCTGGTCTCGGTGAAGGAACCCTTCTTGTTTCCTGCCAGGAGCCTAGTGACAACAGGATACAGAGAACTGCCAGATGTAGTCCTGCTGTGGAGGAAGACACGAATGTGTCTCGGAGATCCTAACCAGGCATCTGTGCCAGTTCACTAAAAACACTCTCCTCTGCCTCCCTGCCATTCCCACGTTTCCATCTTATCAATCTGTGGCACACCATACTCAGTACATTCTGGAAGGAAAGACAAGACTATGTATGGGTGGGGTCTGAAGAGGCAAGTTTTCCAGTTGGTCTGGGTTCCTACCTTTTTTAGGTTTTTCATATTGGCAGAGGCATAATTTAATTGGAAATTCTAATTCTTTATTCTATTTCCAAAATGTAAGTGCTATCACTAGACTTTAAGCAAGCTAATTTTGAATCTGAAAGCAGTATGAAGAAAAAAGTCTAAATATGGCTTATGTTTCCTAAATTCCAAGAAAAATGGGCATAAAAATATTTACAATTTCATTCAGAAACACTTATCATGATTATGTCTATAGGAGGGGTGTCAAACTCATTTTTAAGGGGGGCCACCTCAGCCTCACAGTTGCCTTCAAAGGGTTGAAATAATTTTAGGGCTGTATAAATGTAACTACTCCTTAATTGTCAAGGAGTTGAAATTACATTCGGCCCATTGAAGGCAACCCCAAGGCTGATGTGGCCCCTGGTGAAAATGAGTGTGACACCCCTGGTCTAAAGGATAATTTCATAATCAGTGGAAAAGATCTTTACTAACTATAAAATTCTCATTATTTTACTGGATTTTTCACCAAGAACAAGTCATGCCAAAGGAACCCGAATTCTTTGGGGGGGGGGCAAAGTATTTAATAAATTCTGCATAAAATGCTCAAGGCAATGGAGAGGGGTGAGGGAGAGGCTACGATGTAATGGTTGAAGAGTTTGGTGAGTCCTGAGGCCTACATTTGGTTCTTTGACCCCAAAGCTCCCTGTCAACAGAGAACTGCCAAAAGGCAATTTGAATTCCTAAGTCTAGACCAAAGTTGTCCAATAAATACATAATGCCAGCCACAAACATAACTTTTAAATTCTCATATTTTAAAAAAACGCCCCCAAACTAAAAGTAGGTAAAATGAATTTTAACCTATTGTATTCAATCCATTATCTAAGTTATTTCAACGTGTAATCAATATAAAGTTTTGACATCTTCAAAATCTAGTTGTATTTACACTTTCAGCACATCTCATTTCAAGTGTTCAGTTGTCTCACATGGCTAGTGGTTACCATACGGAACAGCACAGATCTAGACAAATCATATTTGATGCACAGAGATAGGACAGGCTCATTTACCAAGTAATCGGAACTCTCCAAAGATCCTTGTACACCTTACGCCCAAGTTAATTTTCAACAGTTCTTTTTCGAAGGGTCACATTTAACACTGTTATTGATAAAATGCCCTTTCCCAAGATGTAGAAGCCCTTTCTCTCCCCCCCCCCCTCAAAAAAAAAGTGCCATGCATAACGGACATCCAGTGGATGGCTACCACACACTGGTCACCTCTTTAGAAAGAAATCACGAATTCTAGAAACAAATCATTGTTAAACCAAGGAAAGCACAATACACCATTCCCTGACGTCAGTCGTTGGCTTGAACCTCTAGCAACTCAGTCACCACCTCCACCAAACTTACAAGTCTAGCCTGAGGTGCCCTGCTCCTACTTCCCTCTCACTAACATAGGCACGGAAGCTGCAAGGACAGGGCTACCTCACCCGAGGCCTGTTTCCCTGGTTTATCGAAGTGCTTTCAGTCCATCGGACTCTCCAAACGCTGCCAAGGGTTGGCCCTGAGGCCCCGGCTGTGTTGCTTGGAGGTAAGTGTCCGTTCCTGAAGCAGTGACCCCAGCTTTTCCCCTTTTAGGGCATCTTGATGAATATGAGTCTAGAAGGGGAGGATCAGGTCCTTCCCGGTGCTCAAAGTACCTGGGAAAATGGTGACCCCACCCACCACCCACCCACCCCTGGAGCTGCCCAGCCAGCCCCCAGCCCCTACCTGGCGCGACGAGGCCCCCCAGTCTCCCCGCGGGGACTCTGCGCGCCCCGCCCCGTCGTCGCCACCGCCCCTCGGGGGCCGGGCGCCCCCGGGCTCCTCCCCCGGCCCGTTGGGCCGCAGGGGCGGCTGCTGCAGCAGCGAGGGCTCGCCGGTCTCCAAGCCACTGCCCTCACGCTCCACGCTGTCCCGAGCGTTGGTCTCCCCACAATCGTGGCGCTTGCTGGGCGAACCCGAAGGCTCAGTCATAGCCCCAGCGTCGATTTTGCGCTTTCGGGGCAGCTCCGGGACGCCGAGGTGCTGCCCGGGATGCGATTCCGCCGCCCGTGGGATCCAGAGCGGCGGCGGCTCCTCCGGAAAGTTGCAGACTAGGGGCCGCTTCCAAGGCACGTGGAACGTTAGCGGCTCGGCCGCACGCCGCTTGGCCATGGGCCTGGGAGGCTCGGGCGGAAGCCGCCCAGGACGGGAGGCCGAGCGCAGATAGCTGTGGAGGGCGGGGTCAGGGCGCGCGAGAAGGAGAGCACTTAGTTGGGGCGAGGCCGAGGCAGGAAGGTGGGCAGGAAACCCGGAGTGGGGTGGCAACTGGGCTGCCTACAGCCGGTGGGCACAGCCTTCGCCGCCGAGGGTGCTACCGGACGTTGGAGAGTAACCGCGAAGCGGCGGAGATTCGAACCCGCGCACAAACGTGAGCTGACGCACACGCACTGGTCCAACGGAGCCGCTGGTTGGTGGAGGCTCGAGAAGCACTTTCCCGAGCGCCTCTGCGGCCGGAAGTGCGCGCCGTCCGGGACAGCGACAAAGCAGAGGCGGGTTTATTAAAGACCCAGTCCAGGTACCAGAGCAGGGCAAATGGCTTTGTTTTCTACGGTGATTGGAAGGGTTTTGCTTATTCAGCGCTCTATAAAGCAATTTAGGCTTAAGACCTCTAGAATCTGTTAATATAACCCTTGCTTCAGTTAGTAGCCAGGAGGATGTTTTCAGGAGGTTAAAACAAAACTATGCAATATAAACCTTTAATGATCTAGGGTTAAGAAGCTCTTAGCACTACATTGATTATTGGAGAGAATGGGCTGAGTGGAATAGCTAAAGCCAGCAGCCAAACACAACACAAAACAAGACATCCCAACGAATTGTATGTTTTGATGTAGCTGCTGTGGCAAGCGAAATAGGCAACCACATCCCTTGAAGATCTTTTGATTAAAAATTAAGTGATGGCCCTTGGCCAGGTGGTTCAGTTTGTTGGAGCGAGATCCCTTTTCCCCAGAGGGTTGCCGATTCAATTCCTAGTAGGGCACATACCTAGGTGGAGGGTTCTTCCCAGGTGGGACACACAGAAGAGGCAATCGGTGGATGTTTCTTTCCTATTTCTCTCTCACATTGATGTTTTTTCCTTTCTCTAAAATCACTAAATATGCTCTTGGGTGACGATTTAAAAAAAAATCATTGATGATATTGCAGACATCTGTGGTTCATCTGAAATAGCTCATCCAAGAACCGAACCTGGAGCATAGCTCTTTCTTTTCCAAATGAAACGAAATTGGCTCCTAAATTAATACGGGAAGCCCCAGAGTTTCCTGCTTATTCTGCGGTTTTGGAGTGAATCTCCAAAACCTAGTCCCAGCAAAATTGTGTGTGAAGTCAAGCAAAGTGAGGAGATAACAGCAGTTTATTTACTATAGCTTTAAAAACAAATGTGTTGTTCACACTAATACAAACGTCCCCCATTCCCCCATCCCCTCTTTGCCCACCTCCACCCAGCCTCAGCCAACTTCCCACACTATAACTTGTACTTTAATAGTTGATAAAGACCACAACCAAGTGAAAAAATGTGAGGAATAAAATTATAAATGCTTTAAAGGGAGAAACAGCTATGATCTTCTAGAGAAAAAATGCAAGGAAGATAAGCTACTCTCATCTGGTAGGCATTCTCTCTATATTAATTACTACATGTCCCTATATCTCAAGGCTGCTGTGAGAGGACTGGGCAGCTACTTACATTTTAATAAGCACAGAAATATAACATGTTAGGGTGGTAAACAATAGCCTTTTTGTTTGATCTTTTCATTCCTTCTTGTTTGAAATTCACAACCCATCTGTCTCATACAGAAGAGTTTGCCATTTTAATCCAGGGACACAGAGAAGACATTAAAGAGCTGAATTTCATTTGAAAGGTCTTTAGGGTACCCTGTCCTGCAATGCTAAAGGTGCAGTTTAGCAAATAGAGGTTCATTCCTTTGTGGTCCTCTCCACAGATTCTTTTTTTCTAAGTTGTGAAATTTATAATCTATACAAAAGGTGTAAAACATATATGTAGTTAAAGAATGACAGTAACATACCCACAACTGAGTTTCAAACATAGAAAATTACGAGTACCAGAATTTGACAAGGTCCCTAGTGCCTCCCACTGGTGCCTCCCTCCCTTTCCGCAGTTCTAGGTAATTACTATTTTGAATTTTGACTTAATTCTTTATTGCTCTTTTTTTAATTTACCCATCTGTGTTCTAAATAACAATTGTAGTTTTGCTGGGGTTTTTAAAAAGTTTTATTGAGGCCCAGTTGACATAAAATATACTTCAGATATAAAAGTATCTAACTTGCTGACTCTGTGTGTGTGTGTGTGTGTGTGTGTGTGTGTAACCAAAACCACAATTAAGATAATATAAGTATCCATCACCCCAAAATGTTCCTCTTGCCCTTTTGTAATGCTGCCCCCCTCCTTCTGGGCAATGTAACCAGCTTTATTTTCTGTTGTTACAGATAAATTTGAATTTTCTAGAGTTTTATATAAATTGTATCCTAGTGTATATATACTGTTCTTGTGTGGCTTCTTTCAGTACAATTATTTTGAAATTTATCCTTGTTATTACATGTTTATTCCTTTTTTTTTACCTAATAGTATTTGATATTATGGATATATCACACTTTGTTTATGCATTCACCTGTTGATGGACATGTAGGTTACTTGCATTTTGGGGCTATTACAGATAAAGCTCCTGAAAACATTTTTGTGTAAGGCTTTGTATGGGTCTAGGCTTTCTTTTCTCTTGGGTAAGTATCTGGGAGTGGAATGGCTGGATCATAGGACAGGTGTATGCTTAATTTTTTATATGCCACTTCTGGCCAAGATGGACGCATAGGTAGATACACTTTGCCTCCTCAAAAACCAAAAAGACAAGAAAAATTAAAAAACAAAAAATAACTGCCAAAAAGTTGAACTGTACGGAAGTCCGACAACCACGGAGTTAAAGAAGAAACATTCATTCAGACTGGTAAGAGGGGCCAAGATGGGCAGCTGGGTTGGAGAGGATGCATGGCAAGGCAGCAGGTACAGGACCAGGTGGTCCGACATTTGTGTGCAGATAAACTCTGAGGAACAACTGGGGATCAAGACAGACCAAGCAACCCAAGGTTCCAGCGCCAGGAAATAGAGCCTCAAAACCTCTGGTATAAAAATCTGTGGGGGTTGTAGTAGCAGGAGAAACTCCCAGCCTCACGGGAGAGTTCACTGGAGAGATCCACAGGGTCCTACAATGTATATAAGCCCACCCACCCAGGAGTCAGCACCAGAAGCGCCCAATTTGCTTGTGGGTAGCGGGGAAAGTGACTGAAAGCTGGCCAAGAGCTGAGCAAGCAGCATTGTTTCCTGTCTGACCCTTCCCCCATATGCAGCACCACGTAGGAGGTGGGTTGTAGGGAGGTGGGTTACCCCACCCTGGCGAGTATCTAAGGCTCTGAACCTTACAATGTAACAGGGTGCTGAGACAAGGAAATAAGGCCCAAATGAAAGAACAGATCAAAGCTCCAAAAATAAAACTATGCAGTGAAGAGATAGCAAAGCTATTAGATGCAGAGTTCAAAACACTGGTAATCAGGATGCTCACAGAAATGGTTAAGTATGGTTGTATAATAGAGGAAAAAATGATGGCTATGCAAAGTGAAATAAAGAAAAATATACAGGGAACCAACTGTGAAGGGAAGGAAACCAGGATGCAGATCAATGGTTTGGAGCAGAAAGAAGAAATAACTATTCAACCAGAACAGAATGAAGAAACAAGAATTCAGAAAAATGAGGAGAGGCTGAGGAACTTCCAGGACAACTTTAAACATTCTAACATTCAAATCATAAGGGTGCCAGAAGGAGAAGAGGAAGAGCAAGAAATTGAAAACTTATTTTTTAAAAAATTAAGGAGAACCCCAACAGGGTGAAAGAAATAGATTTCCAGAAAGTTCAGGAAGCTCAGAGGGTCCTAAAGAAGTTGGTCCCAAGAAACCACACACCAAGGCACATCATAATTATATTACCCAAGATTGAAGATAAGGGGAGAATCTTCAAAGCAGCTAGAGAAAAGCAGAGTTACCTACAATGGAGTTCCCATAAGGCTATCAGCTGATTTCTCAAAAGAAACCTTACAGGCAAGAAGGGGCTGGAAAGAAGTATTCAAAGTCATGGAAGGGCAGAGAAAGTACTTCCCAGATAAGGTCAAGTTCAAGGAGTTCATCATCACCAAGCCCTATGATATGAAATATTAAAGGGACTTATCTAAGAAAAAGAAGATGATCAACAATATGAACAGTAGAATAACAATAAATACACAGCTATCAACAACTGAACCTAAAAAAAAAACTAAACAATCTAAGCAAACAAGTAGAACAGGAACAGAATCACAGAAATGGAGACCACATGGAGGGTTTCAGCAGAAAGGGGGAAGAAGGAAGAATGGGGGAAATGATACAGGTAATATGCATAAATGGTAGGTACAAAACAGGGGAGGTTAAGAATAGTATAGGAAATGGAGAAGTCATAGAACTTATATGTATGACACATGGACATGAACTAAGGAGCGGGGGAATAAAGGGCAGAGGGGAATAAAGGGGAGAAAAAATGGGACAACTGTAATAATCAATAAAATATATTTTAAAAATAATTTTTTAACTGCCAAACTGCTTTCCGCAGTGGTTGTAACATTTTATATTCCCACCAGCCGTGTACCAGAGTTCCAGTTACTACACGTTTTTTCCAACACTTGGTCTGCTCAGACTTTAATTTTAGTCCTTTAAAATTGGTATCTTATTGTAGTTTTAATTTTAATTTGCATTTCCTTAATGACTAATGATATTGAGCATCTTTAATTGCTTATTTGCCAACCATATATCTTCAGTAAAACGTCCAAATCTTTACCCATTTTAAATTTGTGTTGTTTGCTTTCTTATTTTCTTTATTTTCTATATATTTTTGCAGGTATTGGTATTTCATTCATTCATGTTGAATACAGTATTCCTTCATATGAATCTACTCCATTGTTGATAAACATTTGAGTTTTCCAGATTTTTGCAGTACAGTGTGCTATGAACATACTTATTCATGATTTCTGAATCACATGTACAAGAAACTCTATCATATATAGAGTGGAATTACTGCATTGTACAGTATATTTATCTGGATTAGGTAATGCCAACATTTTCTAAAGTGCTAAAGGCTTTTTAGCGGTTTACAGTCCTGGAATCACTTCTGGGAATATAGTCAGTTCCATTTTCAATTTTTTGAGGAAACTCCATACCCTTTTCCACAATGGCTGCAACAGTTTGTATTCTCACCAACAGTACACAAGGGTTCCCTTTTCTCCACATCCTTACTAGCACTTGTTGTTTGTTGACTTATTGATGACAGCCCTTCTGACAGGTGTGAGGTGATATCTCATTGTGGCTTTGTTTTTCTCTGATGATTAGTGACTTTGAGCATTTTTTCATGTCTATTGGCCATCTGTATGTCCTCTTTGAAGAAATGTTTATTCAGGTTTTTTACCCATTTTTAAATTAGATTGCTTGTTTTCTTGATGTTGAGTTCTATAAGTTTTTAAATAAATTTTGGAAATTAACCCCTTGTAAGATGTATTATTGGCAAATATGTTCCATTCTTTGGGTTGTCATTTCATTTTGTTGGTGGTTTCCTTTGCTGTGCAAAAGGTTTCTAGTTTGATGTAATCCTATTTATTTTTTTTATGTTACGCTTGCCCAAGGACATATATCAGAAAAAATACTGCTACGAGGAATGTCTAAGATTTTTCTGCCTATATTTTCTTTTAGGATTTTTATTGTTTTGTGATTTACATTTAAATCTTTACTCCAGTTTGAGTTTATTCTTGTGTATGTTGTAAGGTGATCTATCTTCATGTTTTTGCTTTTATTTGTCCATTTTCCCAATATTATTTATTGAATAAACTGGCCTTACTCCATTGCATGTTCTTACCTCCTTTGTCAGAATTAATTGACCATAAAGATGTGGATTTATTTCTGGGCTCTCAATTCTATTCCATTGATCTATATGCCCATTTTTATACCAATACCATGCTGTTTTGATTACTGTGGCCTTGTATGGTTTGACATCAGGTAGCATGATAGCTGCAGCTTTGTTCTTTCTCAAGATTGTTGATGTTATTTGTGATTCCATATAAACTTTTGGACTATTTGTTCTAGTTCTGTAAGGTATGTCATTGGTATTTTAATAGAAATTACATTTAATGTATACATTGCTTTGTGTAGTATGGACATTTTAATAATAATAATAATTCTTCCTATCCATGAACACAGTATATGCTTCTACTTACTTGTATCTTCCTGACTTTCTAAGGTGTCATATAATTTCCCAAGAACAGGTCTTTTACCTCCTTGGTTCCATTTAGTTCTAGGTCCCTTATTTTTTATTTTGTTGCAGTTGTTAATTGGATTTTTTTCCATAGTTTTTCTTCCTGATAGTTTATTATTGGTGTATACAAATGCTACCAATTTCTGAATATCAATATTTTATCCTGTTACTTTACTGAATTCATTTATTAGTTGTAGTAGGTTTTTTTGTGGAATCTTTAGGGTTTTATATATACATTATGTCATCTATAAATAAGGACAGTTTTACTTACTCCTTTCTAATTTTGATGCCTTTTATTTCTACTTTTCTTGATTGCTGTGGCTAGGAGTTCCAGTACTATGCTGAATAAATAAGCTTGGTGAAAGCAGACATCCCTCTCTTATTCCCCATTTTTAAGGAAGCACTTTTAAGTTTTTGACCATGGAGTATGAAGTTGGCAGTAAGTTTGTCACATATAGTATTTATTATGCTGAAGCACTGAGGTATGTTACTTCTGTTCCCACTTTGCTGAGTTTTTACTATAAATTGCTGAATTTTATTGAATGCTTTTTGCTGCCTCTATTGGTAATGGTCACATGGTTTTTATTCTTCATTTTGTTTATGTGGTGAATCACATTTATTGATTTATGCATATTGTGCCAACCTTGTATCCCTGGAATAAACTCACTTGACCATGGTGTATAATCTTTTAATGTGTTGCTGGATCTGGTTTGTTAACATTTTGTTGAGGATTTTAGCATCTATGTTCATCTGGTATACTGGCCAAAAATTGTCTTTCACTGTAGTGTCTTTATCTGGTTTTAGAATTAGGATAATCCTGGCCTTGTAAAATGAGGTTGGGAGTCTTATCTCCTCTTAAATTGTGTGTAATTTGAGAAGAATAGTTGTTAGTTCTTCCTCAAATGTTTGGTTAAGTTCATCTTCAAAGCAATCCAGTCCAGGACTTTTGTTTGTTGGGAGCTTCTTTTTTTTTTTTTTTTCAATTCTGCTTCATTTTCATTAGCTGTAATCAGTCTATTCAGATATTTTGATTCTTTCTGATTCAGGTTTGGAACATTGTATATTTCTAGGAATTATTCTTTGCCCAGTTTGTCCAATTTGTTGGCATGTAGTTATTTGTAATATTTTCTTAAAACCCTTTGTATTTCTGTGGTGTCAGTTGTTAATTCTCCTCTTTCATTTCTGACTTTATTTATTTAAGTCCTCTCTTTTTTTTTGATGAATCTGGTTCAAGTTTTATCAATCTTGTTTATCTTTTCATAGAATTAGTTCTTTACTTATGGATTGTTTATATTGTTTTTTTTAGTCTTTATGTCACTTATTTCCACTGTAACCTTTATTATTTCCTTCCTTCTACTCACTTTGGGCTTTGTTGTTCTTTTTCTAATACTTTCAGGTGTAAAGTTAGGTTGTTTATTTGAGGTTTTTCTTTTCCTTGAGGTAGGCCTGTAATGCTAGCTTTTTTCTTTTCTATGTGCATTTCCCTCTTAGGACTGCTTTTGCTGTGTGCCATAGATTCTGGATTATTGTGTGTTCGTTTTCATTTATCTGAAGGTAACTGTTGATTTCTTCCTTGATCTCATTGTTAACCCATTCTCTATTTAGTAACATGTTATTTAGTCTCCGTGTGTTTGAGTGTTCTTATTTTTTTCTTCTAATTGATTTCTAGTTTTATACCATTGTGGTCAGAGAAAATGCTTGATATGATTTCAATCTTAACAAATCTTGAATTTGTTAAGACTTGTTTTGTGTCCTAACATATGGTCTGTCCTAGAGAATGTTCCATGTACATTTGAAAAGGCTGTATATTCTGCTACTTTTAGATGAAATGTTCTGCAAATACCAATTAAATCTATTAGTTCCAGTGTGTCCTTTAAGGTCACTGTTGCCTTGTTGATTTTTTATCTAGGAGCTCTATTCATTGATGTCAATGTTAAAATTCCCTACTATAACTGTGTAACTGTCAACCTTTCACTTTATGTCCACCGAGATGTTCTTTACATATTTGGGTGCTCCTATGTTGGGTGCAAATGTTCACAAGGGTTATATCCTCTTACCAGATTAATCCCTTTAGTATTACATCATGTCCTTCTTTGTCTCTTGTTATGGCCTTTGTTTTCAAGTCTAATTTATCTGATATAAGCATTGCTACACCAGCTTTTTTCTTTTCTATGTGCGTGGAATATCTTTTTCTATCCTTTCACATTTAGTCTGTGTGTATCTTCTGTTCTGAGGTGGGTCTCTTGTAGATAACATATATATGGGTCATATTTTCTTATCAGTTCAGCTATCCTTTGTCTTTTAATTGGAGCATTTATTCCATTTACATTCATGGTTATTGATAGATACTTATTTATTGCCATTTTATTCTTTATACCTATATTCCTCTATTTCTTTTTTTGGGGGGGTATGTTTTTTTTTTAATTTAAAAAAATTTTTTTTATTGATTATGCTGTTACAGTTGTTCTATTCCCCCCCTTCATTCCCCTCCACCCTACCCCCCCTGTCCCCACCATTACCCCCCCTTTAGTTTATGACCATGTGTCTCAAGTTCTTTAGATTCTATATTTCCCATGCTATTCTTGCCCCCCCCATCTATTTTCTATCTACTGTCTATGCTACTTATTTTCTGTACCTTCTCCCCTCTTTTCCTCCTCCCACTCCCCTGTTGCTAACCCTCCTTGAGATCTTCATTTCTATGTTTCCACTCCTGATCTAGCTGTCCTTTTAGTTTGCTTTTGTTTTAGGCGTGGTTGTTAATAACTGTGAGTTTGTTGTCCTTTCACTGTTCATGTTTCTTTAACTTCTTTTTCTTAGATAAGTCTCTTTAACATTTCATATAATAAGGGCTTGGTGATGATGAACTCCTTGAATTTGATCTTATCTGAGAAGCACTTTATCTGTCCTTCCATTCTAAATGAAAGTTTTGCTGGATAGAGCAATCTTGGTTGTAGGTCTTTGGATTTCATGACTTGGAATAACTCTTTCCAGCCCCTTCTTGCCTGTAAGGTCTCTTTTGAGAAATCTGCTGACAGTCTGATGGGGGCTCCTTTGTAGGTGACTGTCCCCTTAGCTCTTGCTATTTCTTTTTTTATTTTTTCTTAAAGTAGGCCTTTTACATTTCTTGTAATACTGGTCTGGTGGTAATGAACTCCTTTAGCTTTTTTTTTTTTTTTTGGTCTGGGGAGCTGTTTATTTTGCTTTCAATTTTAAATTCTAGCCTTGTTGGGTAAATAATCTTGGTTGTAGGTCCCTGCTTTTCATCACTTTGAATATTTCATGCCTATTCCTTCTGGCCTGAAGTGTTTCTGTTCAGAAATCAGCTGACAGTCTTACGGAAGCTCCCTTGTAAGGTAACTAACTGTCTTTCACTTGCTGCTCTTAAAGTTCTCTCTTTTCGTTTAGCCTTAGCCATTCTAATTTTGATGTGATTTGCTATGGGCTTCTCTGGGTTCATCTTGTTTGGGACTGCCCTTGCTTTCTGGCCTTGTGTGTCTTTTTCCTTCCCCAAGGGAAGTTTTCAGCCATTATTTCTTTAAGAAAGTTCTCAATTCCTTGCTCACTCATCTTTATTCTGGCACCCTTATTATGCAGATGTTGTTACACTTGATTTTGCCCCAGAGGTTCCTTAGACTTTCCTCATTATTTAAAAATTCTATTTTCTTTTTGTTGCTCTGGTTGGGTGTTTTCTGTTATATTGGTCTCTAAATGCTGATTTACTCCCCTGCTTCATCTAACCTGCTGTTGATTTCTTCTAGTGTATTCTTCATTTCAGATATTTTCATCTCCAACTGATTCTTTTCTATGCTTTCTATGTTCTTAATGCTTACTGTCTCTTTAAGTTCTCACTGAGATAGTCTGTTCTTCCCCTAAATCCCTTGAGCATCCTTATAACCATTGATTTAAATTTTGCATCTGGTATCTTGGTTGATTCAATTTTTTGGTGGGGGGTGGGTTCCTCTTGTTCTTTCATTTGGGTAGTATTTCTTTGTCTCCCCTTTTTGTCTGCCTTTTTGCGTTTGTCTCTGTGTATTAAGTAGATCTGCTGTGACTCTCAAACTTGTTATGGTTTTATGATGTAGGTACCTTGTGGGGCTCTGTGGCACAGTCTTCCAGCTCACCTGAGTTAGGTGCTCCAGGAAAGTTTCTTGTGGGAGTTATGTGTGCCCTTCTGTTGGAGTTGAATATTGAATGATGTTGGCCTAGTAATTGGCGGAGTTAACCCTCAGTCTAGCTGCCTATAAGGATAGACCTCAATCATTGTGTATGAGTCACAACTCAGGGGCTGCCTCTTAGTTGCAGTTGTTTCCAGCAGGGTCTGGTGACTGCCAGAATGCCCCTTTGGGTGTGCTACTTGTGGGGCTAGTTGGGTTGAGCTCTGGTGTGGTCCGAAGCCATCCACTAGTTGAGTTGGTTTTGAGTCCACTTGAGTGGGGCTCCAGTGCAGGTCCATGTCAGACGCTGTGTGTAACTGGCCTTGGGCCACCTTTCTGCAGCTACCTCGATATTTCATTGTTTGTGGGATGTGTGGGAGGGAGCAAGCTTTGTATAGGGGTCAGCTTCCTTCAGCTTTGAGCCTGGGGGCAAGTCAATAAAAGGTCCAAGGCTTTTTGAGGTCTGCCTCCACCTGTAGGCTATTCCTCCACCCCTGAGATTGCCTGGTCTTCCTCCAGAGCCTCCCAAAAAAAGACTGTAGTGCAGGCCCAGGCTGGCTGCAATCCATAGTCTTCTCCACAATGTGCAAACTCAGTAGAATGGAGTGACCAGGGTTGTTGGTTCAGTCTTCCTGGCCCTTTGCTCTTCCATATAAAGTCATCTTGTAACATTAAGTTATCCTTTTGGAATTTTGATTGTAACTTCTTTGAACTATATAGATCAGCTTAGGGAGAATTGTCATCTTTACAATATGGAGCCCATTTCATATTAAAGAATGTTATTAGCTCTCTATTTGCATCTTTTAAACTATCTGTCAATAAAGTTTTATAATTCTTAATATAGTTTATATGTATTTTAAATTTATTTTTATAGTATTTTTTAAATTTTATTTTTCAGTTACAATTAACATTCATTATTATGTTAATGTCAAGGAGTTCATATATCTCTTGTCAAATGAATCCCTTGAAACTTTATAGTTTTTGTAAATAGTAATTGCCCTCCCTTCTTTTTTGACATTTTCTGAGTTATTGTTGCTGTTCTGGGCTCTCTTTAAGAAGCCCTGTTAGGCCTTGGCCCGTGTGGCTCAGACGGCTGCAGCGTTGTCATCCAGAAAGTTATGAGTTCAGTCTTGGGGCAGGGCACACACCTGGGTTGGGGGTTTGTGCCCCCAGTCGGGTGCATACAGAGGGGAGCAGATGAGCATTTCTTCCTCACACTGATGTTTCTCTTTTCCTTCCTCTCTCTCTAAAAGCAATGAAAAAAAATGTCCTTGGCTGAGGATAAAAAAATAAATACAAATACAATTTTTTTAAAGATTTTATTGATTTATCTTTAGAGGGGAAGGGAAGGAGA
This sequence comes from Artibeus jamaicensis, assembly GCF_021234435.1. NCBI lineage: Eukaryota > Metazoa > Chordata > Mammalia > Chiroptera > Phyllostomidae > Artibeus > Artibeus jamaicensis. Next base: position 33,468,961 of record NW_026522030.1, on the reverse strand, counting down.
GAGGGAGAGAAATATCAATGTATGGTTTGCCTCTCATGCATCTGCTGCTGGGAACTGGCCTGCAACCCAGGCATGTGCCCTGACTCGGAATTGAACCGCGATACTCTGGTTTGCAGGCCCACACTCAATCCACTGAGCTACTCCAGCCAGGGCTCAAATACAAATAAATTTTTAAAAAATCCCTTAGTACAACTTTGAATTAGTTTACCCCAAGTTGTAAATATTACCAGATTTACTTATTCAAGGAATGTGTCCATTTCATTCAAGTTGTCAAATGTATTGGCATAGTATTTTCTGAGTTTCTCTATTTTCTGCTTCATTGATTTCTACTTAATTTGGGTTTACTTTGCTCTTCTTTCTTTAACATTTTCTGGTAGAACCTAACGTCATTGATTTTAGCCCTTTTTTGTTTGTTTGTTTTTGTCCTCATCCAAGGATTTAAAAAAAAACGGATTTTAGAGAGAAAAGGAAGAGATGGAGAGGGAGGGAGAAAAGGAGAGAGAAACATCAGTGTGAAGGAGAAACATACATTGGTTGCCTCTCGTAAGTGCCCCCACTGGGACTGAATCAGCATCCCAGGTATGTGCCCCGATGAGTGGGGGTCCAACCCTCAGCTTTTTGGTGCATGAGATGATGCTCTAACCAACTGAGCCACACGGCCAGATCTCTTCTTTTTTCCTGTTATAGTTTCAACTTTTTTTTCCTTTTTATTGAATTTATGGAGGTAACACTGGTAAACAAAGTTATACAGGTTTCAGGTGCGCAATTCTACGTCATCTGGACAGTACGTTGTGTGTTTGTCACCCTACATGTAGTCTCTATTTATCACCATTTAATTCCCCTGTACCCTCCTCCACTTCCCCCAGCCTCCTAGCATTTCTTTTCAAATATAAACATTTAAAGCTGTAATTGCCCTGTAGCACTGCTTTAGCTGCACCCCACAAATTTCGATGTTCTGTGTCATTTTCTTTCAGTTTCAGGAAATACTAATTTCCTTGATGTTTTGATCTACGGATTGTTTGTGTTAATTTTTCAAATAGCTGAGGTTTTCCTAGATATCTCTGTTAATGACTTCTAGTTTAATTACATCATTTAATTCACTCTGTAATTTTACTCCTTCCAAATGTAGTGAGGCATTTTATAATCTGGCATATGAATTTCATGGTGCATGTAGCATGTACACTTAAAAAGAATGTATAGTTTTCTGCAGGTGTTGGGCACAGTGCTCAGTAAATGTGTCTTGGATTAAGGTGGTTGATGGTGTTTTTCAGATCTTATTGTGTCATTACTAATTTGTTTTGTCTAATTGTTCGATTAATTGCAAATAAAAGGCTTTTAAAATCACCAAGTTGCAATGGTGGATTTTTCCATTTCTTCCTTTAGTTCCATCAATTTTTGTTTATATATTTTGAAGCTTTTAGTTATTAGCATACACATGTCATGACTGTTACATCCTTAATGTTTATTCAGGGTTAACTCCTTGTCCTTGTGAAATATCTCTCTGCTAATGCTATTCATTTTGAAGTTGTCTTGGTTTGATATTTAAATAGTATTCTAGCTCTCTTCTGCTTAACATTTGCATATATATCTTTTCCCATCTGTTTACTTTCAACCTGTGTTACTTTCAACATTTAATCTCTTACAATATAGTTAGGACTTGCTTTTTCCCACATTCTTTTACTCGCTATAATATATGCTCAGAGCACTCTGTACTTTCTAATTGTTACCTCAGTTCTTACAATTAAGTAATTACTTGATACCTTTCCTCTGTTGTATGAGTTGTGTGGTGGGGAAAACAGTATCTGTCTTGTTGACCTCTGACTCTCCAAGACCAAGTCTGGTGCCTGACACAATGCAGGGTCTCAATAAATATTTGTGGAATGAATAAAGACCTGAAGGCCTCACAGTAAGTCATGAGGCTGGGATACGGGCCAGGTCTGCCTACCTCCATTTCGTTCCAGCCTTCCCCAGGCTGCCTGGGATGGTCAAGTGCCAGCTCCCCACCCCACCACCAAGAGGACAAACATTGAATTTTTTAAAAGGTTTTAGTACAATTTTCAACATATATATTGGCTATCATTAAAATGTTTAAAAGTTATGTTGGTGAAGATATAAACAGATTCTCTTCTCGTTTTAAATGTATAACCTTTTAAGAGAGACTTGTGGCACCATTTGTGAAATCTCAATGCACACGCACATTCAGCAAGTCCACTCCTAGGATCCGTACTCCAGGTGCAGTACCGACAGTGGACACAAAGAGCTGTGTATGGGATTAGTCATTGCAATATAATGCTGAGTAGCAGAAGGTTGAAAACAAACCTAAGTGTTACTTATCGGTACTGTATGGTGTATTTGTATAGGTGTGTAACAAAATGCTGTGCAGCTTTTATTAAATGAAGTGAATTTATGTGTATGGATATAGAGCAATCAGGAAAACAGTGAGTCAAAAAATCAAGGTGCACAATAATATATACAAGCCAAAACTAAAGTAAAAAGGAGAGGATGTACCTGTATACCGTATACAGGTCTGTGTGTGTTCTTTGGAGTGGGGTACTGCACAGATGTTTCTGGGAAGATACTGTTATCAACAGTCGGGTGGGATACTGAAGAATATGGGTGAAGAGCATACTTTGGGCTACTTCACATTATCTTGGTGTCACTGGGTGTCCTGTGTGGATGACAATACCTTATTATTACAGGCCAACACTAGAATTTTTGGCTTCTTTGGGGAGACAGTTTTCCACGGGTCTTTTGCATTTCAGTGTATCTTGTGAACAGAGGCACTGGCTGCCGTTATTCCAGATTTTCTTTTCAAGGATTGTGTATACGGCGAACAGGCTTGGAAGACAGACATTGCCTCCCCCCGGAGCTAAGGGCAGTCTGGTTTACTGTCCAGTGTACCTTCTCCTGGGGCAGCGAGTCGGGCACACGTGCCATTTGTCTGTCATAAAAGACTAGTTTCCTGAACTCGAGGACCTTGTCCACGCAGTCCAACGCATGTGCAGGCGTCACTAGCACTCTGTCACTCTGTGAGAGCTGGGCCTCAGAGAACTGGTTCAGAATTAATACTCCAGCTTTTGCTATTGCTGTAATAAACTGTCCTCTAACTTTCCTATAGGAGTTTGTGTCTTCTGCTACTATTCCTGAAACTGGCAGGCTAACACCTCAAATGCCACACAAAGGAGCTGGCCTCCCCAGCAGCTGCAGCCCGATGGCACGATCATGAAGCACAGGGCGTTCTCTCTCCTGCAGCAAACCGCCAGGCAGATGAACGTTCACCCTCTCTCCTCCTGATGGGCTTTTATTTTTATAAAGATGTTATTTATTTTTAGAAAGAAGGGAGAAAGAGAGGAAGAAAAAGAGGAAGGGAAACATGATGTGTGAGAGAAACATCTATGTGTCTGCCTCTCCCACATCCCTAACTGGAGACCCGGCCTACAACCCAGACATGTGCCCTGACTGGGAATCAAACCAGCAACCTTTTGGTCTGCAGGCCAGTGCTCAGTCTACTGAGCCACAACAGTCAAGGCCCGATTAGCTATTTTTAAACAGATTGTTTCTTTCTAGACTATCCAGAGATGTCCCCACGTATCCAAGTGAGTCACTTCTTTCTGTGAATGCAGTAGCTGGCTCGGTAACAACTATTTTCTTCCTTCATCTGTGATTCTTGGTCATCTAAACTAACCATCATATTTTTTTCTTAAGCTTATCCGAACTGATGTTGCAAAGCAATTCAGTAAACTGAATTCTAAAGATGGACCTGCCTCTCCAAGGAGAGATGGGACACATGACTTCTTCACAGAGCACAGAGAAGTGGCTGCTTTAGAAGCTGCAACGAAATCTGAAAAAATTTTACATTGTTGGTGAGTTAGCATCTCAGTTAGGAATGTACTGATAGCTGGAGTCCCAGACACAAGGGATACGTGCACTCACTCATAAGCTTTTTCATTATCTTCCGCTGGGTGCTCCGGAGAAAGATTTGGGGCAGGAGAAGAGCATGGAGAGAGCCCCCCACTGCAGGAAGACAGATACAGCACAGGGGCTGCTCCCAGGAACAGGCACACGGGTTGGGGTAGGAAACCCCATCACCCCCAGGACAAGATCCTCTAAGGAAAACTCGAAGCAAAAGTCTACACTGTGGGGAGAGGAGCAGAAGATAATTTGTCACCTACTATCCTCCACTGACACTGCTGCTGGAAGCAGGAAATTTCTGCTTGAGGCCAACCACTAACGCACGGGGAGGATGCTGACAAAGGCCCCTGTAGGAGGCCCAGGTGCACACGGCTGGACTAAGGCAGCTCCCACTGCCCTATCAGGAAACTAGCACAGACTAATGAGAAATGGTTTTCCTCTGGGGGGAGGCAGAGGCACGGACTGGGAATTCCTCAGTGGCTAAAGCATGCAGAGATGTTGTGGACCGCTCTGCCTGGTTCTAGGAATTGTAACTCTACCCCCTGTGGCTAAGGATGAGTGAGCAACGACCTCTGGAATGTGAGCCACAGGAGACAAAGCTTGTCTCTGGTAGCAATGCTGCCTCAGTTTCCTCTCCCTGCCCCTAAAGCTTGGTTGTAAGTCAATGACCGGTAACACCCCTCACAGCGGGGGGCAACCTAAGCTAGACTTGATCATGTGGGGAGGCCTTCATGGAAGGACTGGGGGGGGGCTGCAACAGAGAGCAATGGACTCTTGCCCCCAACTTTGACAAAGCCCGAGTCCCCATGTCTCCTGGGAGGGGTGCTTCCTGGCTCTAATCCCCTTAAGCCTGAATACCTGTTGGGTAGAGGTGCAGCTCCTTGCCTTGCTAAGTATGTCCAGGGGAAAAATCTGGCATCACAAAGACTTCCTGATAAACCTGTGAAATCTGCTCTGCTAAGAGTGCTTTCATTCATATATTAAGGGTTTGAGCAGGAAACCCTAAAACTCTGTTCCTGACAGACTCTGACTCAGACTATCTACTGTTTGATCCTTGCAGCCCTGTACTCCTGTGTATTACAGTCCAATAAAAGGCCCTGGAGGAAGGGGCTTGAGGCTTTTTTTTCCTCTGAGAAACAGGCCGCTGCTGGCCTTTCCCCCCAAGAAACTGGTTGCTCATGGCCTTTTTCCTCTGGGAAAATGGCCACTTCTCCCCAAGCAGATCACATCATGTCTCAGTCATGTTTACTCTCATCCTTGGCAGCTGGGGGAATCTCGAGGAAAGTCGCCCCCACACAGAGACATATGAATGCTGGAGATGAAGCCACACAGACATATGAATGCTGGAGATGAAGCCACACAGAGACATATGAATGCTGGAGATGAAGCACGAACACCATGGAGGGAAAACCCCACTGCCATCCTGTTCTCCACTGTAAGCACAAGGCAACCACAGCTTGCTGCTGGTGAAATCTGCAGACTGATGCTCTGCAAATACCAAAACACAGACCTGACTCAAGTTCTCACAAGACTGATCCAACCTCCCATAATGACCCCTAAGAGGCATACGTTCATACCCAGGCATAAATGCTATTTTCCTCAGATTGCTCTTTTTCTACACAGTAAATGGAATTCGATGACTCAGGAAAAAGAAAAAGGCAGTGGGGGGGTGGTAACCTGTCAAGAGATAAAGTGATGAACAGAACTAGACTCAGGTGACCCAGATATTGAGATTTTGTCAGAGACTAAAATTCCTATATTAAAGGACATAATAGAAAAAGTGAGCTGTATTCTCTGCAGTGAAGAATTTCAGTGGAGAGATTAAAACTATAAAGGGTAAATGGGAATACTAGGGATAAAAAGTGCATCAGAAATGACAATGTTTTCAACAGGTTCATTAGAATGGACACAGATGAGGAGTGTTTTAATGAACTTGAAGATAGGTAAAAAGGAATAAAAAGCGATAGGGCTGAGGTGCAGGAATGAATGCAAATCAAAACCAAACAACCAGAAACCACCAGAACAGAACACTGGAGTAGTGGGACTATAATGAGTAATCTAATGTCACGTAATAAAAGTCCCAGGAGAAGCAGGAGAAAACAGGGCAGAAGAAATATTTGAAGAAGTAATGGCAAAGAACTTTTTAGAAATAACAAAATTTCAAGCCATTGATCCAACAGGATAGACTCCCCAAACTACACACATCTAGATACATCATGATCAAACTACTGAAAATCATTTAAAATTTTGAGAGCAGTGAGAGAAAAAACACATTAAGAAGGACAAAAATAAGACAAGAGTACTCATCAAAACAATAGAGTGACATCTTTAAAAAAATAAAAAATCAACTCAGCATTCTGTGCTCAAGTGAGTCTTTCAAAATAAAGATTTTTTTCCAGATAAACCAAAGCTGGGAGAATCTATTGCTGGAAGACCCATAATACAAGAACTATTAAAGAAAGTTCTTCAGGTGCAAGTATGAAACCAGATGGAAACTTGGATGCACATAAGAAAAAGAGTGTTGTGTAACAAATAACCCCCCAAACTCAGTGACTTAAAACATTTCTCAAGAGTCTGTGGGTCAGGAACTCATCAGCATAGCAGGGTGGCTCTGACTTGCCCACGTGGCTGCAGTCACCTGAGGGCTCAACTGGGGCTGGAGGATCCATTTCCAAGCTCATTCCGTTTCTATAACTACTTGGAGGAGGCCTTAGTTCCTCACCATGTGGGGTTCTCCCTAGGGCTATTTGAATGTTCTCATCCAGCTTCTAGTGCAGTGATGTGAGAAAAAAACAGACGCTGCATTGTCTTTGTAACCCAGCATTAGAAATCACACATTCTACCACAGTCTGTTCATTAGAAGGGACAGACCACCTGCACTTCAAGAGGAAACAAATTAGACTGTCCCAACGGGGTGCGTATCAAAAGATATGTGGACACTTTTAAAGCACCACACACCAGAAATTAAAAATTATATATGAATAATGGAATTGATATAGGCCTACACTTCTTCCTGTGAGTGCTGCATTCAAAGACTACTGCATAGACCGTTCCCTCCCGGGTGGTCCAACAAATAATATAAAACCCCAAAAGGAAAAAGGGAAACCATGACTCAAAGACTTAATGGCTGCAGAAATACGCAGAGAGGCCATGACCAGATATTACAATAGCACCAACTGCCTGACACTGTTACCAAATACACCTTTGTACAGAAGAAGGCAGCTATTAACCTGCTTTCGTTGAAACTGAATGCATGAGTCATGGAGGCCTTGGGACTCTAGTTTGACATCCCATATGGGAGTGGGTCAGTTGGACTTGGTGCCTAACAAGGTGAAAAAGTGAACAAATCTTACAAGACAAACAGAAATAGCACATTTAAGAGTGTTGCTGGCCTAACCCTAGCAGCTTTTTGGTGCTACAAAAAAGTTGCAACTATTCCTTTGATGGTAAACTTGATGCCGTTCTCTGCCATCTAAAAGCAAAACTGCAGGCTCAATAGGGCTCTTGACTCAGACACTCCCCTAAACTCCTGGGCCTAGATCACTGATTGGCCAAGTTGAAACCTACTGGGGACCAATGGGCTGCTAGCACTGTTCAGCCTTGATACCAGCGATGTAAAACCAAGAGCAGATGCAGAATTCTCTGCACTCCTCTCAGTGCAGAGAACTCAAAGTAGTCATGGTTAACTCTCTCTGCCTTAGTGAATAAACCCCACTACATGTTTTCTAACTTTTACATTGTCACCAATGGCTTGTATGGTCAGCCATGTGAAAAACAACAGACTGGCAGATTAAGGGTACCTCTGTTTGGGCATTAATCTTACATAAGTGATCAACCTCCCTGATTACTAAAGAAATAGATACCACTTTTTCCTATCCTAATGACAAAAATAAAAAAGATTAGCAATGTCCAGTATTAGCCAGGGAATGGATGCAAAATTATTCTCAAGCACTGCTGATGGCCTGTAAATTGGTCCTCTTTTTGAAAGGCAACTTGGCTGAAAATGCAATATACACACTGACCGAATGATTCTACTTAAAAAAAAATATTTTATTCACTTATTTTTAGAGAGAAGGGAAATGAGGGAGGGAGAAAGAGAGGGAGAGAAACATCAATGTGTGGTTGCCTCTCATGTGTCCCCTACTGGGGCCCTGGCCTGCAACTCAGGCATGTGCCCTGACTAGGAATCAAACCGGCAACCTTTTGGTTCACAGGCCCATGCTCAATCCACTGAGCTACACCAGCCAGGGCTGAATGATTCTACTTCTAAATAACTGCTGAAGAGAAACATCTAAGAGGGATGTACTTGCATGTTTATAAAGTGAGAGTAACGCTCTACTGAATTTTACTCTCCCATTACCTACTATTTTATTTCTTTATAATTGCCACTAGACTTTTGGAATCTATAAACTGTACACGTCAACTTTCACTCCTCCCACCTGCCCAGGATCCCACTGCAACTTTTTTCAAAGGGCCACAATAACATTATTAAAACTGATATCCCGTTACCAATCATCTTTTTGTATAGAGCAGTCAACACAGACTGAATTTACATTTAATTTCTACCTTGTGCTTTCACATATTCACATATAATGTTTTACATGTTACCCACATGACCTCATTAAAACCCCTCTGAAATAGATGGTATCAGTCCTCCTTAGAGATGAGGAAACAAACCCAGAGCACCTTGCCCAAGATCACAAACAGTAGTTTTGGAAGACAAGCCCAGAATATCTAAGGGCCAAGTCCAGTGCTCATCCTAGTAATGACTGGTCCTGGAACTCCCTACTGGCTTCCTTTAGAGTTCTTTTTCTATTATTTAACAAAAGGAAAGGTCAGGATAATTAGGATAAGGCCTAGCATATGCAACAAAGACCAAGTACTCATATAATTGACTTTCTAGAATCATACAGAAGCTAACCCAAGGGTTGAAAATTGTATGTACTCAACTAATTTAAATTCCCATATGGTTATCACAGAATTAGATGGAAACAACCAAGCAAATATTGTTCATAGCAATTGGCAGACTTTAATATTCAAGAAAAATCAAGCCCATCATACACATTAAAAATACAGGAAATTTCATGCAGACATGAAGCTTCCAATTCAGCCTTTGTGGCAACTTTTAGAATGAGAATTACATATAAATACAGTACATTTTACAATTCCAAAACTTCATAATTTTATACTGTGATTTATACAGCTTCTCTTTACATTTTACATATCCTACCTTGCTCACTTGATTAACATACCCTAACCTGCACCACTTCATTGGGGGGGGTGGATAAACAGCAAGCACAATGACCTATCTCCTCCTGTTTTATGGAAATGAATGAAAACATCTGTCATAAAGCTAACTTAAGAAAAAAGTAAAACTGTTAAGGCTTACACATTTTAGTAATATTACATATAGGAAATAGAAAATTAAATCTTCCAATGACACTTCTTCTGTTGATTAATACCACTGTTTTCAAGTTTAGAATATATTAATTGTGAAAGCTTTAAGAGGAAAAGAAGCAATGCAAATCTGTGTAAAACATTTAAGTGTTCATTACATAAGGGAGAAATTAAAAACAAAATAACTGATTTCAGAATGAACTAAAATGTAAGCTATAGTTTATAAATGTAAGTAACATTATTAAAGAATAAAACTTGATAGCAGAAACTTTACGTAATAAAGCCAACCCACCAGTTTCAACCTGTTTTTGCCTAAGAAAACCAAGATTATCTGTTTTGATATGCATTCTAAAAGAGTAAATACTAGTCCGTGAATAAAAAAAACTCTTCTAAATTACTCAAAACAGTATGTATTTCTTTCAGTAGATTTTTAAAAAATACCTAGGTTCCTTTTAAGTCTCTTTTCTTTCTTAAAAATAATAATACATAATTTGGGGGAGCAATTTTTTCAAGTTTATTTATATGGTAAAAAATGAGAATTTCCACTAAGAAAACATCTGCCAAGTACTAAGGGACACACAGAAAAAGAGAAATCATTTAAAAAAAAACAACCCTCAGCAGGTTATAGGCTTGCATAAACTGACAAGTCGAATCAGCCTCATAGACTCCTTCGCTGCATAGTGGGCATGAAGGGCAAAGAGCTCCCCTACTACAGGCAGAAAGGCCCCTATTAGTGAGATGCCAAATTGTGTCGTGACTCCTCCAACCCAACTGGCTGTAAAGGTTTAACGACTTACAAGTAAAATTTCCTGTTGAAACACGATATTTATGCTACCAGCACATTACTGAGATTAAATTTATCTAATCCAAATGACCACAGAGAGGTCACTTAATCCCATCACAATAACGAGTGAAAATATTCAAGAGTACTTCCTTTCCTCCAAGAAAAGGTTAAAACATTGTATTTGTCATCCCTACTTTCTAAGCTATAGGAAATAGATTAACATAAAAACACAAAGATAAACTCCCTCCAATAAAGACCTGCTAGAGGTAGAAATTTAAAACAGCACATACTGTTTTAGCCCCAGCTATCGGGGAACAAAACTGGTGTTAATCTGAAATTATATTAATGGCTGCTGCTTACAATATTGAAGACACAGACCATGGGCAGTAATTTATCCCTGAATTTCATACTCAAAATTTCCCCGCATTAATACTATCATGACAGTTTTTACTAGTATATAGTTGTTTTAATGAAGAAAAAAAAAAGTGCTTGCTTTTGTATCCAGGTAATCCATAGAAAAGACATTACTGTAAACATCTCACTGACCAACTATATTCATTTATAGTTTGAAATCATACATTTCAAATGGGCAGATTTTATTCTTATTCTCCCAGTTTCCTAATAGTACCTTTAATAAAGGCTTTTGTGCCTCACTTAAGATTGTTGAAATTTTCATACATTTCAGTGATCCATGATGAGTATACTTTCAAAGTGTTGTTTAGTGACCAAAACACTTACTAATTTCTTGATTACCTGAATGCATTTTTACTGGCCTGTGATACTATTAAATTTAGTATTTCATAAAAATGAAAAGTTTGATGCTTCTGCAACTTCAACTGAGCTAGAAAAAAATAAAATGATTTGAATAATAAAAGAACAGACACATTTCATGTAGGTCTAATGTATGCTTAGGTCTAAATGAATAAAAAGTCTCAATTCCAAATGTTGAATGAGAGGATCCTTAGACTCTTCTAAAAATAACATGTGCAATGCATACAAAACAAAAAAGAAGGAGATTTCTGTGGACTTCAATACTATTACTTGTTAGTATGGCAGACTTGGAACGGACAGCTTCATGAAGACACTAAAGTTTTTCCTACTGAAAGACAATTCTGGTTTCAAGCAAAAGGTAAACTTGAAGGTATTTCCTCAGTTTTTACTTGTGTAATACAAATATGCATGGCATAGTATAATTCTGAAAAAGCGATAGACATAAGAAAATAGACACTATTTCTAAACTTTGTTAGGAATAAGAAGGCACCACTGATTTGAGGTTGCGTCCTGTCATTTGATATTTTTTTCTGTGTTGTTTATTTCAGGATTTGCTCTTATTAAACTTTTTTCCCTGGTGATATCACTTGAGACTATTATTGTGGCTTACGAACCACAAACAAGACACATTCATAGTAGTATTTCATCATGGAGAGATCGTTCACAGTATACGTTGACAAGACAGATTCTTTTTCCACCTGCAATGCAAACAATCACAACGATGACAATGACCATCATGATGACAACATTAACAAATACTGAGCACTTTTGAGTGGCAGGTGCTATTTTACACATATTCTAGATACTAATTCATTTCTTACATACAAGTACTACTGGATTGGTACTACTTTATAAGGAACAGATTATTCAAGGTCACACTGCTAGTAAGTGGTAGATCTGGGGTTCATACTCAGGCAGTCTAACTCCAGAGCTTGAACTCTAAGCTATTATAATATATTGATTCTCTTTATCTTTAAGAACTAATTTGTTGTTTGCTTTTAAAATGAACGGAATGCTAATTAACATACAGCCAAAAATATGAGTCAAAGTATCATACCACCTTATAATAACACACACAATAAAAAAGGCTGAACAGTACAGAAGCGTATATAGTAAACAATATCCCTCTTCCACCTGCCCTCCTGCTCCAACTTGTTTCTCCAGAGCTCTGTCTATGTGGTTGGTGGCTATCAGTCTACAAAGGCCGAAGTTATGATAATGGTAAGCTACCATTTACTGAAAGGTGATTATATCAATCATATACTTTTCCATTTGCACATACTTTCCATTTGCATATACATTATCCCAAATCCTTACAATTCTAAAAAGTATTCATTTATGGGTGAGCAAACAGAGGGTAAGAGGTAAAACCAGTAAATGCCATATCACTATTCCTAGTTAAGTGCTTTGGAAGTTAAATTTTGGCAATCCTTTATTCTCCCCTTACCTCTAGCTGGAATCCATACTGCAGAACAACGTTTTTTAGATCCTCATAGCTCAATTCTATGGAAAGTTCATTGGCCAAATTTTCAAAGTGGTACAGCAGAGGACCTATGGTTTAAAAATACTGTGAATGAATTACCTAAATATAAGCATGCACTAATAGCTATTAGACAGAACTCCAAGGTGAATAATAAGTTGGGTAGTAGATAAAAAAGGAGAAGTAAAGAACATTTACATTTGCCAAAGACATTTACCCAGAACTCAGATTTTGGCCCAGTAACTTGACATTGGAGCACTGGACCTACGGTCACAGGAGGGAACACCTCTGGTGTACCAACGTCGATTGTGATTCTCCATATCACCGAACTTATACACGTAATTCTTAAGATACTGAAAGATTAGCTGAATCAGATAATGCTAAGTCCCCAAACCCCAAAGGTACACCGTAATTATAATTCCATAAGTAAATGCAAAACTGTAGCTGCAAACTGGGTATCATGTGAAAACAGAGGAGTCCTCAAGCCAGCAGGTGACTGGAGGTGGGAGGTAGTGCGGAGAGTTAGAGACGAGGCTGCCTGGAATGAAGAGCTGGTTTCTCAAATGCACAGCTCATATCCCAGCTCTATCGCCTACTAATTATGTTCCCATAGGCATGTCACTAACTCCGCCCCATCTGTAACATGACATTAATGTGAGGTATACAATGTGAGATAATTGTAATACATCAAGCATACAGAAGGTACTAAGTAAATGACAGCTTTTATAATAAAAAAAATGACAGCCCCCTTTTCTATTCTCATTGTACAGAAACTTATAAAAGAAACTATAAATGCAAAAGAAACTAGCATTTGACTGAAAACAGATTTTCCAATCTTTTAATCTGTCACACTTCCGCCAACCCACCCGACTCATCCAGGCAACATCATCACCGCACAGCTATACTGCAGCACTCGTGGAGACACTCGTCTTACCTTTCAATGACTTTCCATGTTTTGCCATGTATAATGCATATTTTTTTGCCCAAATTTTTTTGGGAAAAATAAGATGCATATTATACATGGATGGGTAGTACTAATTCTATATCTATATAAATATTTTTAATTCTTTTATTTATGCTTATACATTAAAATGTAACTTTTCAGAAAGCAATAATGATATCCATATGCAATTTAATACCCTAGCATACAGTAATTGGTTTTGCTTCTACATATAAATAAATAATTGAATTAAAAATTAAAATGAAAGATTTTTCTCCTGAAAGTTTGAGCCAAAAACTTGGGTGTGCACTGTACACGGGAGCACATTGTATGTGGCAAAATAGGGGTAATTATAAATCTGTGACTAACTCAAAGCCCCACCCCATTCTTACCCCTCATACAATGTATAATAACAGAAGATAAATGTAACAAACAGGACAAAGTTTCTGCTCCCCAAAGGCTTATGGCTCTATGGAACATATTTAGGGTTTAAAAGTTTTTATTCTCATTTTTTAAAACCTAAATAAAGCACTTGACAATTATAACTAAATATAATTAATATATTAGTGCTCTCTTCAAAATATAACAACGTTTCCTATCAAAGTACTCCATCAAGCTTAAATTCCTGTTAGTTTTATTAGTAGCAGTAAAAATGACAGTAGTGGCCATTGAGCCCCTGCTGAACCCTAGGCCACCGGGAAGCCTTTGAAGCCTTTTTATAAGGATGCAGACCCTCGTGGCGGTCTTTCCAGCTCTAAAGCACATGCTGTTCCTGCTCTATTATTTTATTTATTTATTTTTTTAAAAGATTTTATTTCTTTATCTTTAGAGGGGAAGGGAAGGAGAGAAGGAGAGAAACATCAATGTATGGTTGCCTCGCATGTGCCCCCTGCTGGGAACTGGCCTGCAACCCAGACATGTGCCCTGACTGGGAATCGAACCACAATTGTGTGGTTCTCAGGCCAGCACTCAATCCACTGAGCTACACCACCCAGGGCCTCCTGCTCTATTATTTAAAAATCCTCCAATACTGTCTTATAATATCAACATGAAAACATTCCAATGATTCTTACATACTCAGACCACATTTAACCTCTCTATTCATGCTGTGTTCCACCTAGAAAGCGCCAACTCTCCAACTCAATCTTTAGCTACGACCCAAAACTTTGCTGAAGTCAAGTTTTAATATAACCCATCCCAGTTTCCAGTCCTATTGCTTATTCCCTTAATACAAGGTGCTTTAAAACTTATTTAATGCAATGTTGCACTGCTCACTGATAACTTCTCACATATGCAGCACTTTTTAAAATCATGAGCTCCATGAGTAAAAAGAATATGTCAAGTTTCTTTCGAGTCCACAATAATGCCTGGCATAACACTGAATGTACAGGTAGGCATACACTCTTCTACTGCAAGTGGTCCTTTACTATATCTGTGCATACTTCAGGGTTTCTTTACAAAGACATTTCTTGAAATGGAATGTCCAAGTCAAAGAGAATAAACATTTTTACTGATTTGATTCAAACTGCCACTATGCTTTCCAAAAGAGATGTAAGAGTTTTCACTCATAATTGCAATGTTCAGTACTTGTTTCAACACTCAGCAAGTGCTGGGAAGGCAGTGGTGCAGTCACTTTGGATAACAGGCCGGCAGCTGTGGAACTTTACATATACACATCACACATGGCCCAGCAATTCTATCACTAGGTACTTAATTATTAATAATTTGGGAACAACACAAATGTTCATAAACCAGTGAAAGAATAAACAAAAATAAGTATATAGTGGAATATTTCTCAGCAATAGAAAGAGACAAAATGCTGTTACATGCAACAAAAATAGATGAACTTCAAAAACTATGCCAAGTGAAAGAAGTCAGACTTACATGATATTCCGGAAAAGGAAAAACTACAGCAACAAAAAACTGACTAGTGACTGCCATGTGTTGGGCTGAGGAGAGAGAACTGATTACAAAGGAGCACAGGGGAACTCTTGGGAGAGGTTGAAATGCTCACTGTCTTGATAGAGGTAATGGTCACATAATCCAGCTTTTAAATCACAGCAAACTGTACACTTAAAAAGAAGGTGAATTTTATGTCCATGATTCCTTCCAAAATATCTGACATTAAAAAAGACAATCAACATTTTTATTAAACAAAGCATTTGCTAATTTGGCAAGGGGAAAATGATTGGCCATACATAGTTTTATCTGTGTTTCCTCGAGACTGAGCAGTTTTTTATATTTACTACCTAGTCACTCATTCTTTATTTCTATTTACTTATTTATTTAATCCTTATCGAAGAATATTTCCATTGATTCTAGAGGGAGAGGTGGGGGGAGAGGGAGAGAGCATGTATTGCGGGAGAGAGAGGGAGGGAGGGAGAGAGAGAGAGACACTGATCAGCTGCCTCCCAGACACATCCAGACCCGGTGAACCCACAACCTAGGTGTGTCCCCTACAGGAATCTAACCCACCATCTTTGGTGTACAGGATGATGCTTCAACTAAAGGAGCACTCAGCCATGGCGAGTCACTCATTCTTTTTTCTTTAAACTATTTTATTTATTTGTTTTCAGAGAAAGTGGAAGGGAGGAAGAAAGAGAAGGTGAGAAACATCGATTGGTTGCCTCTCCTTAGTGCCCCAACTGGCAACCTCCATTTTGCAGAACAACGCCCCACCAACTAAGCAGCACTGGTCAGAGCTAGTCACTCATTCTTTAAATGAGTGTTTACCACGCACCTAAGCAAATGCCTGGCAGTGACTGTATAAAGACAAATAAATCATGGACACACCCCTAAGGAGTTTAAAATTTTTTCTCAACTGTCATGTCTCTTCACATTCTTTTGGTAGATTTGACAGAGGAAAGGGCACATTTTTTTTCCTTGACCATAAGTATAAAGCAAACTCATAATAAAAAACTAACATGAAAAAAGCATAAAAACCCCATCTCTAATCCTAACACTGACAACCACTTGAAAACTTACTGTTTACCCCTGCAGTCTTTCCTTGATATATTAATATGATATTAATATATTTTGTTTTTCATCTTACACTTTATTAGGGACATGTCCCTGTTTCATAATCATTTTTGGAGAACAATTTTACTACATGGCTAGCCTACGACTATTTACCTATCCATTACTGCTAGAAATGTAGGCTCAGTCTAAGTTTTTGCCGAGTACGTTTGTCCACTCATCAGTTTTTAGTCTTTACCCAATCTTAATTTTCTCTAACAGACTTCTGCAAGTATAATTAATCTAACAAAGGTTTGTAATAGTGAATACAATTATGTACTAGACTGGATGGCCAATATTTTAGGCTTGTGGACCACATACAGTCTCAACTACATATTCTTATTTTTATGTTAACATCCCCAACCCTTTAAAATGTGAAACACATTCTTAGTTGCTGGGCCATACACAAAAGACGCTGAAGGCCAGACTTGCCCTGTGGACTCTGGTTTGCCAAATCCTAACCCTGTCCAAATGCATGTATGGATTGTTAAGATTTTCCCATGTATTATCAAACTGTTTTTCCAGAAGAAAGCTTTATTACTACATTCCTACCAGCAATATACATATTCACTATACATTTCCTACCTCACTGTACCTTATCTAAACTTTAAGTAAAAAATTTAAAAACCTACCCAACAGGTAAAAAATGCCATCTCATTTATATTTGAAAAAAATTTCATCCTCACCCAAGGACATTTTTAAATTGCTTTTAGTAGAGAGAGGAAGGGAGAGCAGCAGCGAGAGAAACATCAGTGCGAGAGAGAAGCATCAACTGGTTGTCTCCTGTACACACTGGACCAGGATGTGCTGGACTGGGACTCATACTCATCAGACTGGGGATCCAACCTGCAACCTGGGTATGTGTGCTGACCAGAATAGAACCTGCGACCTTTAGGTCCACTGGATAATGCTCCAACCAACTGAGCCACATCAGCCAGGGCTCCTTTCTAATTTTTAAAAAAATAAAAAAATAGAGCTCATTGTAAAAAAAATTTAAAAAAACATATAAAGGAACTTTTGCTTCCTCTAGAGGTAGATTAGGTTTTATTCAAACCAATGCTCCTGTTGAAAACAACTAAAATTGATGTATGACATTTATTTTAAAATCTTAAAAATACAGAACACCTGAAAAGTCAGAAATTGCCAGGAACCCAGAGAATTAACCTGGATGCCATTTTCACCCTGATGGTATTTGACTGTCCAGATGAGACTGATCTGGAATTTGACAAACTCTCTGGATGAAGGGGACAAAAGACACAGCCCTGAGCCTGCCCAGGGCAGGGAGTCTGACAGACCTCCCAACATAATGGGTGGAATATTAAAGGTCAGAATAAGAAATATGTGTATGTACTTCTAACCCCAGGGGTCTGCAGAAAACCTGACCTAGTGCTTATTCAGTAAGGACAAAAAAGATAAAGAGAACCATTTCAGAAAGGCTGTAAATCATGCTTTAACCCTAAGGTAAATTTTACAGCTGAACTGGACATAACATGGGTAGGCAAAAAGCCTCAAGTCCTGATTTTAATTTAATATTTAATTCAAATTAAATTTAATTTAGAATTCAATATTCCTTTGTTCTGACAATGTTCCAATCTTCTAGCAGAAGCTAATGCAATTCCCCTAGAGAAAAATATCTTCAATGTAAGCCTCAGGAAATCCTCAAAAGTGATTTCTCAAGGTCAACGCAATGAGTAACTAACAGTTAAGGTCAATAGCCCAGGGAAATAAAAAAAGGAGAAAGCAGAAACTGACCTGCAGAGACACGAGATATCAGAATTATGAGAAATAATATATTCAGCATTTTAAAAGAAATAAAAGGCTTATTTTGAAAATACATACAAGAAATAGAAATGTTTTAAATGACATAGTGGACTAAACACACACACACACACACACACACACACCCACCCACCCCCGTGTGGCTCAGTGGGTTGAGTGCTGGCCTGCAAAGCAAAGGGTCCCAGTTCTATTCCCAGTCAGGGCACCTGCCTGGGGGGCATGTGAGAGGCAACCACACAATGTTTCTCCCTCTCCCTTCCTCTCTCTCTAAATATAGATAAATAAAATCTTTTAAAATAACCCATACAAATAGAAATGATATACGATAATCAAAATAAAAAACTGGTTATAAGAAAAAGTTTTTTAAAAAAGGATTACCTTTAAAGAAGCTACAGTTAAACTAGCTGAATTCTCAACAGCACAACGGAAGCTAAAAAGCACTGTAATGATATCTTTCTTGTGTTGAAGCTACCTGTCAATCTTGTAGTGTACACCTGATGTTGCTTTGGAACTAAATCAGCATGAACTCATGATCTTTATAGATATACATGAACTCATACATATATTTTCTGCCCCTACTTGCTGAAAACACCTAGAAGCAATATTAACACAGTGGTATAATCTAGATTTTCTTTTCCATATATTATTCCCCACAAAAAGGAACCAGGAATTGTTGGGGAAGAAGGTTGATCTCAGGGCCGGGCAGAGAAAGGACAAAATGAATTTGGAACTGGTGGTTGTCTAGAAAGGAGGTGCTCACACAGGGATAAATAAAAAGGACACGGCGGCCAGCTCAAAGGGGGTCCCTCCTACCAAATTAGGACAAGTGGATTTAAAGTTCTAACAGTTCCAGTTAAGAAACAGAGATTTCTATTTCTATTATTAGATTATTATCCAGATTATTAGACTGGAAAATAGTCATAAAACACATTTTAAACATATGCTATATACAGGAGACACATCTACAACACACAGATGCAGTAAGGATTTAACAGAGAGAAAAAGTACACCATACAATGAACTAGAAGAAAACTCATGTACCTGTACTGACACGTCCACTTAAACAAACACGACCTGGATCTGTGCCAAACAGAGCTGCACTCAAGCCCCAGAAAAAAGTTTTACAGGCAGGGTAGGGAGGTGATGAGGCTGGTGGTCACTGTCTGGTCATTTTCCAAAGCAGACTTTCAATAAATTTCCCTTTCTGTCCCACATTTCCCCTCACTCTCTATGAGGCCATGCTTTCATAAATTCTGCTCTCTTCCTGTGAATTAAATTTCTGGTCTTCTGCCTGATCATGGACTGACCATGGGCATAAGGTAGGTGTCTTGATTACTTGGTTACATGGGGGTCAGCCCTACACAGGGATTTTCAACATGTTTTTCCATACAGTGCCTAATTTTCCAGGGTCATTCCCAGTCTACTGGCTCTGCTCATGACAGTTTCTTTGCAAAACTCATTTTCCTACCTCATACTTTTGTCCTCTGATGACATCCCTGCCATTCTTTGTCCATGTGTTTTATACTTTTTAGTATTTTTACTATCACTGGAACAAAATCTTGAGATAATATACATGTTTAACCGTACACCTTTTATAGAAAATCTCTAACATTTAAAAAAACTCTGTAGCTTTAATATTCTTTGAAATCTGATAAAACCCATTTCTCGTTATACTTTACAAAACCCTCCTTTAGTACTTTAACCTGTTTATTCATTCAGATAAAGTCAGATTCACTTTGCTAACTGCCTGCTTTCCACTGCCCAACTGTAAATGCATCAGCACATGCACACACAATCCCCGCTCCTAAAATGTCCCTTTTAAAAATAAATTACATATACATTCATTTAAGAGGCACCAGTCATCATGAAAAACTGAGAACCAAGATGCACCAGCATTCTTTTGCATTTTGGCAAATTATAACCTTTCCCAAAGGACATATGCATAACAGTCCCCTTAGAAAGCTCACTGGTTCTCTCCAACCTGAGGGAATCAACAAGTACCTCAAATTCCCCTCAAAGCACTTTATGTTAATATTCCCAACTATAGTGTCATACAATCTAAGCAATATTTTCATTATAACTTAACAGCAGTTACATTTCTCATCAGGAATGAATCTAGTGACTCTGGTCCATGCAAGCCTGGCCAGGATGAAATCATCACCAAGGGGCTAGTGTTGAGTCTACAGATACAGTTAGTGTTCCAGGTCTACATGACGAAAGCCGAACCCGTAGGAATCTTATGAATTTACCAATTATAAATGCCACTTCATCATGTTTCTTGAAAGCCAATCTTCTGTGACATCTTAACATTATTTTGTTCCCTCTTTCAAATTTCAAAACAATACACTCATTTACACACACTAAGCCGCTAAATACATGTTAGTTGGGCCCTGTGCCAGATGAGGAGGAAGCATGATTCCTGCTCTTACCAAGCTAAGAAAATAGTAGGGGCAATCAAAATACAATGGTGACGCCACCATAATGTGTTAAATGCTACTGCCAGATTCTGCGAGAATGTAAAAGAGGAATGCAGAATATTTAACTCAACCTGAAGGATCACTTGAGCCAAGAGTTAAAGAACACATACACTGAATGAAAATAAAGGGGAGAGAGGGCTTCCTAGGTCAGAGGAGTGGCGCTTGAGATCAGGACATGGGTGTTAGGGGAAAAAGGAAGCAGTACATGAAAAATGCTGCATACCACTCATCAGGGAAATATAAATCGAAACCACAACGAGATACACCTGTTAAGAATGGCTGTTACCAAAGACAAGAAATAAGTGTTGCTGAGGACGCGGAGAAAAGAAAACACTTGTGCACTGTCGGTGGGGATGTAACTTGGTGCAGACACTATAGAAAATAGTAAGAGGTTTCCTCAAAAAAATTAAAAATACAACTACCATATGATCCAGCAATTCCACTTCTGGGTATTTATCTGAAAAAAATAAAAATACTAACTCGAAAAGATATATACATCCCCATGTTCATTAAAGCATTATTTACAATAGCTAAGATATGAAAACAATGGAAGTATTCACTGACTGGATGAATGGATAAACATTATGATATATGCTGTATATACAACAGAATGTTATTCAGCCATGAAAAAGAATGAAATCTTGCAGCTTGTGACAATATGGATAGATGTGAGAATTGTTCACAGGTGGCAAACACAAGACCCACGGGCTAATCCGGCCTCCACCTTGTGTTATCCAGCCCAGCACCTTGTTTCTACCCAGTGGCAGCGCCAAGCTCCTTGCCCCTAGGTAAGGAGTAGTTACATTTACACAGTCCTAAAATTACATTTGGCCCTTTGAAGGCAACCTCGAGGCTTATGTGGCCCCCAGTGAAAATGAGTTTGACACCCCTGTGCTAAATGAAGTAAATCAGAGAAAGACAAATATCATATGATCTTGCTTATCTGTAGAATCTTAGAAAAAAAAACAGCCAACATCAACAAGACAAGCTCACACACACAGAGAACAGACTGGTGTTTGCCAGAGGTGGGGGTAAGCAAAATGGATATAGGGAGTCAAAAGGTAAAAACTTCCAGTTACAAAGTTAAGTCATGGGAATATAATGTACAACAGGGTGGCCAGAGTTAATACACATATTTGAAAGTTCCTAAGAGACTAACTCTTAAAAGTCCTCATCACAAGAAAAAAAATTATACCTATATATGGTGATGGATGTTAACTAGATTTATTGTGGTGGTCATTTCAAAATATACACCAACATTGAATTGTATGCCTGAAACTAATATAATGTTGCATGCCAATTATACCTCAATTAAAAAAAAATAAAGCCAAGACAGAAGACAGAAGAAAGATCACAAAGGGCACTGTACATGCCCTGAAGACTTTGGGTTCCCGAGAAAGCCAGGCTTTCTATTGTAAAAATCTATCACAGTCTATTTTTAGAGGAAGTCTGACAGGACAGATTTCCATGCTGTAAAGATCACTCTGCCTGTAATATGGAGAAGTGAAAGAGGCGTAGAGGGTTGGCAATAACTCAAAGGCAGGGAAACTCTGAAGGAAACAACTGCAATAATCTAAGCAAGCAATGATGAGAGCCTGGACTAAGGTACTAGCATGAGGATAGAGCAATGGTTCTCAAATGGCATCTCCAGATTTCGAAACTGGGGAAGTACTGCTGGGATCTAGTAGTCAGAAGCCAGAACTGCTGCTAACCACTCTACAGTGTTCAGAACAATGCTCCCTACCCCCAAATGAAGAATGATCCACCCCCACATGCCACTAGTGCCATGAATAAGAAATCTGGGACAGAACAAATTCAAGAGCTATTAAGGTGCTTTACAAGATACCATTTGTAGACTAAATGGGTATAGATAGTAAGTGTGAAAGGCGGTACAGGAGTTCTCATTTTCTGATTATGGAAATCTGAGATGATGGGAGAAAAGGCATGGAGAAAGAAAGCTGGGAATTCAGCTTTCCCATTTCAGATTGGGAATTCAAACAGTAAGAGAAGCCATGGGATTAGGTAGAAGTAACACAAAGTAAGGAATGAGTGCGTGGCATAAAAAATGAAAACCACTGAATAGAAATGCAGAGCACCCTGAGATTTAAGAAAAAACTGACTCCAATATTATTCTTTTAAATTCTTTAACTTACGCGTGAAAAGAATTTTATTTGGAAAGTATAACCTTCCATAAAACTGTATTTAAGGACTATGACTCTCTGTTATTCCAATTCTCAAAATTGTTTTAGAAACTCTAGTAAGAACAGTGGAAGCTCTGCTAATCAATCCCCCATTACCCAACATGCCCCATTATCTCCGATGCTCACAGCAGATCATAGGTCTACTCTTATCAAGCAGTATGCTTACCAAGGGCCAACTGTATTTGTTCCAGATAGTTCTAATTATTGTTATTACAAACAAAATATTAATGAACCAATAAAATAAATGTGCAAAAAGAAAACTGTTTCTATGAAAGTTAAGTCAAATGCTTTGGAAATACACGAAACCTTACTGTATTTCAGTAACTGGGATCAAAAATTTTAATCACATAAACATACAGATAAATGCTAAATATAAACTGACCCTGCACCAGCCTGCAGAGACAGCTAGTCAGGCACCCAAGGAGTCAGATTCAGGCTGTAAACCTGACTCCCCAGGACCTTTTTTTCTAGCTACTTAACCCAAGACTCAGTTTCTTGAACTACAAAACAGCACCAGGCCCATTTCAGCATAGGATTATTTTGAGATTAAACAAGGTAGATACCTTGTTTAGGTAAGTAACTAACAATGCAAACCCACAGTGCACAGATACCCAGTAGGTAATGTTATCTTTCAATCATCTGTTGTGAAAAGAAATACTTTGCTTTTGAAGACCGAAAGGTTCAAGATACCTGTTTCGTATTACAACTACATTGTACAGCTAGCTGCTCTCCTCTGTCCTACAGACTTCTAAAAAAAATTTTGGAAAAGGCCCACTACTACCTGTGGGCTCAGTCCTACTGGCAAAATCTCTGGTAAAGTCAAATCGTTTAAAAAGAGCAGCTGACAGAATCCACCAAATAAGACCAAACCAATCCTGAAGGCGGAAGACTCAAACTATGAGTATCTGACTTTTACACAGTATATCAATTCTCATGTCTTTCTTAACATAGATTACTTACCTCACTGAAAAAGACAATTATATTCACTTTGATAATATCACTTTTCTCCCTTTATTTTATTAAAAAGATATTTTTAATCCTCAGGATTTTTTAAATTGCTTTTTTCATGAGAAAGGAGGAGGTGGGAGGGGGGAAGAGAGGAAACCACCGACGTGAAAGACAAACATTAATGGGTTACTTCCCACACGTGCCTTGACCGGATATTGAACCTGCAATCTAGGTATGTACCCCGATAAGGAATCAAACCTGTGATCTTTTGGTTCATGGGGCAATGCTCCAACCAACTGGGCCACCTGGCCACGGCCTCCCTTTACTTATTTTCTTTAAAAAGGATAAAACTGACAGTTTCCCTTAAAATCTGCATGGGAGGGACCACGTCCCACTCATCATTTTATTTCCAGCGCTTAGCAGCAGAACACAGTGATGTTCCTATAAAGGCAGTCACAAAAGTTGTCATACCTACTCTTGTCTCACTATGTACAATTCGTGGACTGGGAGGAGGTTTCCGTGTGAGAGGTAGGTGCTTTCCCTCAAATGTTTCATTATGGAAAGAAGAACAGAACACTCTCTTGTTAACAGGACCGTTGTCTCCATCAAGTGTGGGGTAGAGGAGATGAGATACTGTGACCAAGATGAATAATTAGTACTTTTTGAAACTGTGAATGCTGTGAGACTGACCTCGTGTAGAGAACCTGGGGGCTTCCACTACTCACGAGGAACCAGCCAGAACTGGAGGAACTGCACCAGTAAGGAGGATGCAGTTTAAGGGAGAACGCAGAGGCTTTAAAACATGTACAGCATAATTATAACTTCTGAAGATTTGAAGTTGCCAAATGTAGGATAGTTATAACTACTAGTTAATGTGTAAAATCTTAATAAACTCTGAGGAACTTACCTAGATTTATCCAAATTCCACCTGGCTTCAGTATTTTCCATATTGTGTCAATATAATCAATTACATTGTGAGCTGTGTCTATGAAGAAACAGGTAGCAATACAGTCCCAGGTATCTATTCAAGGAAAACCAAATTACTACATTTGTCATGTGATCCTGACTTTTAACTAATTCCATAAGCATACCAGCTACCTTTTACAGAATATTAATATTTCACTTAACTGCAGGGATATAGAAGCTACTAAACCCTTTCAATCAACTACTATAATCAAGGTAAAGAAATAATCTTTTATGAGATCCCTGGCAATGCATGTCTTTATTAATAATTTGATAATAAATTTGGAAATCATTTTTATTGTTGGTATCACATTATCTTTATCAAAGGATATTATCTTGTTTATAATTTACTCAAATGCCTTCATTTAAAGTCAGTGATGATGAAATAAGTCATTTGAATTTTAAAATTGTGATTTCAACCAATGTTAATTACCAATTCTAAAAGGTTTCAGAAAGACTGCATGCCTATACTTTCTCTGTAACTTCTATTCTTAGAAAGACCTCCCCTGGGAACTATACGAGGGGGGAACCCCCAAAACCAGAATTATCTTCTGGAGGGCAGGACCCTTAGAGGAACAGGCTTCCTGCGAGGTGCGTGTCCTAGGAGGAAGGGGTTTGTATCTCTGTGCCAGCTGGCATTGCTGTGACAGGCTGCATTCGGCTTCAGTGAATTTTTTTTTAAAGCAACTCGTTTGCCAAGTTCATGACGGGTGATTTAGGAGCGCACCTGCCCACACCACACTGTGGCAGTTTTTGACCCAAACTGACATGACCACTGTGCCCCACACTCCCTATTCACCAATCTCACCCTGAGCAACTTTGTTTTTGTTTCCCAGGATGAAATAAGTCCTTGAAGGGGAACGTTTTGCAGATGTGGAAGAGGTGAAACAAAAAACAGCAGAAGCACTTCAGATTAAAAGACATAAAAATCAACAAGGTCGAAACTGTTTTGAACAGTGGAAAAAATGTCTCAATGTGTGTACTGCATCAAATGGAGAACACTTTGAGGGGACTGAAGTTTAAACATGTAAGAATACACAACTTTATATAAATTAACTTGGTTTTTTTCTTTGGGTCCCCCCCCACCCCATATAAAACAGCAGCCCCTCCCAGTCCCTCATCATGACCTTTACCCTGACTTACTTTCCTTCCTCACAATACTAATTTGGCATTGCCTCTCTCGCCTTAAAGAATATATAAATTTCCTGTGTACAGGGACTTTGTTTTGCTCAATGCTCTTTCCAATGACTAAAACAAATCTGCCACTTAGCAAGTATTCAACAAATATCTGTTAAATGAATGCCTGCTGACCCCTCGGCTTTTTATTCTTCCGTTCACTGCCAACACCCCTCCCCCCTCACCACATCCCATTCCTTAATGCCTCGCACGTACTTCTTCACGAGTTTGCCAGGCTGAAGTCCAAATTTCATAGCCTGATACAAAGGTCCTCCATGATCAGGAGCTACTTCTCTAGCCACATTTCCCATTAAATTTCCAAACACACCTCCCCTCCCCTCCCCATCCAGTAAGGATGTTCTATCATCCCCAATTACCTCATTCATTCTTATCTATCTACCTCCACCTACCTGGAAGGCCATTCCTCCTCATCCTTCAAGTCACAGACTCTCCCGCTAACCTACTTCCACTTTTACTGCATTCATTACTCATTTGAACTTTGTTCACATATTGCCTTGTCTTAATAGACCCAACAGATTCTAAATTTCTTAACTGTGGGATGTTATACTTCTTTGTATCTTCCATCACTGCCTTATACATGGCCTTCAAAAGATTCTAAATTGTCACTGAAGTATACCTTATATTCTGCCATCACAATAAATGACCAAATCTTTGGCTTAGTATAAAATTAGTTCATTAAACTTAGAATAAAAGATAAGATGTTTAAAATGCTTGCTTTAGACTTACTGCATTCTGAGTATATCTCCTGAAAATCTCCTGCTGTCATAGAAAAGTTAGAACCAGGAGGAAGACTGTGGGGGTCAACATCAGGGAAAAAGATGGGTCGAATCTGATCAGCTGACCTCCGGTTATTGCTAAACTGATGGATCCAGGGATAAAGCTTATATTTATTAATTTCAGAACATCTGCAAAATATGAGCACAAAATTCAGTGTTAACTAAGTATTTTACCGAGAAAATCTACTTTAAACACTAAAATATATTCTTTTCGATTGAAGATTTACTTACTTATAATCAATACTTAAAAAGTGTTACTACTACACCCTACCTAATTATCTGAAAATGTACACATGTATGCAGATGAGTAACCAACCGTGAACTAAAAGCAAAAACTGAATTCTGATATATAAATGTGTTGTTCCAATGCTAAAAAGGTATTTCCAAACTTCAAAATTAAGTAAAAAAGCAGTTCAAGTATGTCCCCCAAAATGGTGTGGGTTTTGTTCCATACCCATTTTAATGATTTTGTACAACTCTCTCCTTTTTACCTTCTTATCACCCCCTAACTCACCCAGCCACCAAGACACGTATTATTTAAACCAGCAGTTTTTTCTTCTTTCTCTAACACACCTATTCTGACTTTAAAAATAACAACTCTTCTCCGCTACTTACTAAAAGAGGCCACAGAAGTTCTGAGAGACCTTTCCAAATGAGTGATGGGGGCTTACTTGGCCATTCAGTAAGAATTTGATTAGGGAAAAAAGATGTGACTGCTACACTGTACTCTTACTCCACAAAGAAACAATGTGGTGAAGTACTTTAAGGAACAATGAGAAAATACTCCTTCCTGGATCACCTAGTCCTGAGATTCACAGAGAAAACATTTCTGTTTCATGGGATACCAAGTTACTTTCTAAAGTCACTAACCCAACCTGATCAAATTTCTGTTAACTAGGCAACTGATTAAAGTGGTAATTGTATAAGCAATTTAATGTAAGAAATATTTATGGTATGTATCTTAATTAAATACTATGTGCTCATCTTCAAATTCAGAATTGTTCAAAAATAGGTAAGTCAATCTGATTCTGAGAAATTACTATTTCTAGCAAAAAGTAAATTAAATACCTGTTGAGTACAAAGTTGGAAGAAAAGAGCATAAAAAAACTCCATTCATTTCCTTGACAAGCATAACCTAGCATAGCTATTTCCCAGGCCAGTCTTCCTAGTCCAGCACCAGGTACCAGAATATTTACTTTAGAAGGATCCCTGAAATGAAATAAGGCAATTATGTCCAACCCCTTAAAGGAAAAAAAAAAAAAAGGACAAAATCCACATTAACAACTAAAACCTTTGATATTTAATAATAAGGTCACTCAGGACTCTGACTACTTAAAATTGAGAAATACTTCTAAATATCAGTGAAAAATAAAGGCATAAGAAATTATCACATGTTTGGATATCAGATAAGGGTTTAATCCCCCAAATATTACTTTTCAGAGAAAAACGTAGTCAACTGATATCTGGAGACTTACGAAGACACATTCCTAGCAGCTGTCACCTGAACAACTGTCTTAGGAAGACAAATTATCCCAAAGGGATCCCAATACATACAAAGAGATTGAACAAAATTATTTTATCATATGAGACAGTAAACAATTTTATATCTATATTCTATATCGGATACAATGGTTTATGTAACTAAATAGATTAAATACATATAAATTTTAATGTGTCATGTATATCTTTATCATCTTATATTTCAATTGGCAAAAGATTTCGGAGGGGGAGATATTCTCACAAGGAAAAGCCTCTGAGTCAATCTGCATATACAATGGCAAACATACCACATCAAACCAGAAAAACACAACCAAACTATTCTCCACTTATTTGCATCACTCTACCACCGATTCCCTTGGCTATAAAATTCACCATTCCATACTAAGCTACTAAAAATTAGCCTTAACAAAGCAAAGGCCTTTCTCAGGCCTTCTGGCAAATAGCTTTAAACCTAGGGAAACTCAAACGGTATTTTTACAGAAAACCAAAGAAAAATGTGTATAATCAGCTGTCATGTCAATTAAAAAGGAATTTCTCTATTGTCTGTATTCCCCAAATTTAGTCCATAAATCAAATCCAATTTTCCAATCTAGTCTGATGTATGGTTTCTTTTTACCTTTAAACTACATGATGTTTAATTTTGGTGTGGTCCAAACAGCAGTAAGGCTGTTTCCTAGTAGCCCCATAGAATAACCTTTGCATCTCCTGCTTTGAAATAAAGAACAAAACTGTGTAGTTTTGGGAAATTCAGCCTACAAATAGTTACATGGAAATCTGCCCACGGTCATTCAGCCTTAAATTTTTACATATAAAACCTTAAGAAATGCTATTTAGTTTGTTCCCCTGTTGAATTTTACATATACAAGATGGCATAAACCAAAATTTGTTAAAAATGGTTTTTGACAAATATGATTATGATTAGTAAGATATCCTTTAACCCTTGATATGGACAAACTAATTCCAAGGTGCTGTACAAGTTCTCACTATAATAAAATAGAATGCATTCTTCTCATTCCAGATTATACACAATGTATGTGTGCATGTCTGTGTGAACACTTTAAGGGCGTATCTTCAGTCCTACCTACATCAGTTATCTAACAAAAATATACTAAATTTTAATATTAGAATGTGAAAAACTCCCAGCTGTAGAACTCTATGCCATTCCTTGTATAAAGGACCTGCCACTACGGCACGCCCCAAACCCCCCATTTTCCACTCCCTACCAGACCCACCCAAACCCTTACTCTCTGGAATCACCTCTTGTCATTTCCTAGTTGCCCAATCAAAATATGCACCTCTTCCAAGTTCTGTTTTCAGCTCAGAACGTTCAAATAATCAAAGTAACGCAACAGAAAGTAAATAGATTTGAAAGGAAATTGAGTACTTAAATCTTTGTAAAAATAATCACTAATAATCAATTTCTCAATAGCCAATGATCTGCATAAAAGGTTACCATGCAGAACATAGGGGAGTCTCAACAGTATTATTATGGCTGAAAAAGACGATTTCAAAGGTGACAGAATATACTGTATGGTTTCATGTTCAGGACATTCTCAGGAAGGTAAAACTGTAATGGTTGATAAGCATTTAGCACAGGTTATGGGTGGGAAGGGTGTGTCTCTACAAAGGGAAACACAAGGGTGTTTTGTGGGGTAATGAAACTGTTCTGTATCCTATTGGTAGTGGTGATTAAGCAAATCTACGCAGGTTAAATTTCATAGACATATACACCAAGAAAAGTAAACCTTACTGTATATTAAAATAGAAAATGCAGAAATTACAAACCATGTTAACCGTAAGGGAAGTTTTTGTTAATAATTGTACCAACAATTATTTTGTTAAATGAAGGAAAAGTTAACTTATGACTATTATGAAATTCACCCTACCTAATTAGGGCCACAGTACTCTCTAGCCCCACCTTGTGGCAGAAGGTTTCTTTATAAAACTGATTATTAACAGACTGGCATCAAGCCACGGAATACAGAATATATCAAGGCCCCATCTTAAGCCCTAGCAGAGATTACAAACTCACCAATCACTTGTATTATAAAAAAAGATTTCAGTGGGCATATAAAAGGATACACATTAAAACAAACTCTCTAGAACTGAAAAATGCTCAACAATCAAGCAATGAATGGGAAATGGAAAAACATTTTCCCTAATTCCATGTTCTTAGCTAGATTGTATTTCATTGAGTGTTTATAACAGCATATTAAACATCCCTCTAATTACAATGTATATGAAACTAGGGCACTCTAGAAAAGCGGTTTCTGCAATGGATCCTTATAAAAGCTAGGACATTTCTATGAAGGCATTTCTGTGGAGAGTAAGAAATATAAATCTAAGTACAGAACTTTATGATGAGCTGACTTAAAAATGTTGCCTGAAGATTCACAGCAAAAACAGGCAAGCAAACAAATTGACCTTGTTAAGATCCAAATATGGAGAAGCAGTGTATTTAGTACAAATGTAAAACCCCTGCATAATAGTGGGAAAAGTTTAACAGTTTATTAAATAGAAGCAAGAACTGAGATGGGTCCATTTGTAAGACAGAACAGAGGGTGCTGTGTGTCTCAACAGCCCATGGATCACCTTTGCAACACCCTTTGTGCTCCAATTATTTTACCAGCAGTATACGTTCTTTCAAAAGATTTCCTTTATTGGCCACATAATTTTTTGCATTGGAGTTGCAGATATGCAAATTCCAACACACAAAATAGTTCCTTTTCTTTTGTGAATGTGACATTAAACTGACACCTAGTGGCAGGAGTATGTACTACCTTCAAGCATCAAACAGATTCAGTTCTGTTTGAATCCGACCAATTCAATCATGGTCCAGTATAGCAAAAGCCACTAACCACTTGTGGCTGGCTATTCAACACTTCAGTTATGGCTAGTTCCAACTGAGATGTGCTCAAGTGTAAAATAACGCCAGATTTCAAAGACTTTGTTTTTAAAAAGGAATATAAACTATCTCATTAATAATCTTGTACTCATTCATTATAAGCTGAAATATTTTGATATCCTGGTTATTAAATTATATTACTAATTTCACCTATTTCTATTTAACTTTTTATGTAGTTACTAGAAAATTTAAAATGACATCCATGGCTTACATTATAATTCCACTGATCAGAATTGACCCATACTAAGAAATCACAAAAACATAATTATGAGCAAAAAACATCCTTTCGCAGAGGATATTTCTGATATCCAATTAGTACAATTAGATAATTAGTACAATTACCAATTTATGATATCCAATTAGAGGATATTTCTGGTATCCTCTGTGAAAGGATATCATAAACATAAAGAGAAATACAATGTTTGTACTGTTTGGGGAACAATTCTAAACTAGTGTGCCACAAAAATTTATTTTTAATATTTTATTTTAGAGAGAGGGGAAGGGAAGGAGAAAGACAGGGAATGAAACATCAATGTGTGGTTGCCTCTCATGCCCCACTACTGGGGACCTGGCCCCCAATGCAGGCATGTGCCCTGACTGGCAATCAAATCAGTGTCCCTTTGGTTTGCAGGCCCACGCTCAATCCACTGAGCTACAACAGCCAGGGCCACAAACTTTTTTATAACATGCAATACCTTACTATTTAGTCAGGGGCACCAACCTTTTTTCTCTTAGACTTTCCAATTAAAAAAATGACAACAGCCAACACATAATAGCAGCTGTCTGGTATGAATCAAAATTATGCCTTTCTTTTTTTTTTTTTGTCAGCTAGGCAAAAATCATACATTTTGGTGTGCTACAGAATTTGAGTAATTTATGTGTGCCATGAGATGAATGAAAAAGGTTGAAAATTGCTGGTGTAGGGGTGATATAGTTAATGTAAGAAGATAAGATTAAAGTAGCAGTTTCGTATTGTTCTCTCTGGAGAGAATGTGCTCTATACAATGTTTGACAGTTTGAACTGTATCTGCAATGTTTCTTTTAAAAATATAAGCTTTTGATGTAAATAACAAAATGTCAAGTTTAACAAAGCTAGGTAGAGAAATATTTTTTATTCAAAGTAGAAAATGAGTTAGAAATCAGAATTAGTATCTAGCCCCTTCAAAAGCATGGTCCCAACTTACCTCTTACTCCCAACAAAACTCTATCAGCCAAACAACTTCTCACCAATGCCACAAAACACTTTTTCACCTTAATCTTTAGAGCTCCTACACACCCACAGAAGCTCAGTTTAAATTATCACCTTGTCTATGAAGTCCTTCCCAAATATCCCAGGCAAAGCTTGAATGTATTTCTTGATGCTTTCAGTACTTCGTTCATACCTCTATTACAGTTCATATTTCAAGTTCTTCACTTTGCTTCTTTTATTTAATACCCACAGGCCAGTCCTCTGTTTTGTAAATAAGGTTCAACGGAACACAGCCACAGCCATTCATTTATGTGCGGTAAATGGCTACAACAGAGCTGAGTAGACCCCAACATGACACTGCCTGCAAAACTACAATATTTACTATCTGGCACTTTATTTCATTTGTTATTGTAACATTAAAACTAATATCCTTGACATAAATAATTTCCACATGCAGAAGTATATCTGTAGAAAGCTTCTCTGAAATTGAATCGCAGGAGTCAAAAGATATGCATCTGATTTTCCTTAAATATTACAAAGTTGCTTCCATAAAATTTTACTAATTTATTCCATCAGCAACATGTGATTCCTCATACTTTCACTAAGTTACGTAACTTCTAAATCTTTGCAATGTAATGCACTTGAATTCTTGAACTATAAGAGCTTGAGATCTAGATTTGAGAGAAATCTGAAATATATATCTGTCCTTGGTCTACAAGGATTATCAGGATAAGGGAGAAATCTATTTTCAGTCTCTATGCTACTCATATTATATTGGCATTCCACACTTTCTCCATTTTCTCTTTTAAAATGCTTTCTTTAACCTAAAATAATACTTTCATAAATAACTTATATTTCTTATTTTAATCTAAGTGAAAATGCTTTTTTAAAGCTCAGCATATTTTTCTTAATGTCCAAGTATATAAAAATAATAAATTCAACATAGACAATAGTATACCAGTATCTTAAGAGTGTTAGACATGTACTGAAAGGTAGACATAACATATTCCTCCCACAAACAAAGTATCACTTCAGATTCTTCTACAATAGAATGAGTTAATCAAATTAAGACTTCCAGCTTTTAGGATGTTCAGCTAGCAGCTTTTTAGGGTTCGTTCATAAGAGAACATGAGTCAACATGGCTGTGATTTGTCAGTTCAGATAGGACTTGAATTTAAGAATCTTTTCTCAGCAACCATAAACTTTGTAGCACTAAATTCTTAAGTGAATAACTAGTGAAGTGTCTGGCATTCAGCACAGTTAAAATAGCATTTACTCCTATAACAAACAGACCCCAGTACAAACATCAGTCTGAGACTTCAAAGCTGCTTGGGCTTGCAGACCTGGGCTATTAAAAAATCTCAACAGGAACAAATTGGACAAACTGGTAAGACAAATGTGTTTTTGTAGGAAAAATATTTTAATGATACACATATAGTTAATTCTATACATTTTAAGTAAATTATCTTTTACAGACAGCTCAGTTAGAAAAGCCTTTATTGAAACTTCAGAAGGAAGAGAACACAATCAAAAGGGCTGACAGAAATTTGAGTCAATCCAGCCTGAGTGTAAAGACATCACATGCTGCTGTAGCACAAACAGGATCCTAGAAATTTATCTAAGACCCAAACTTGACCAGGATTTACCTAGAATCAACCTGGGTTCTGAAGGGCTATAATTATGTCCCTTTTCCAGGATTTGGGATTTACTTTTCCAGGATTTGGGATTAACTTTTCATGGAAAAGTTATGACTTAATACAGATATGGGCTTTAATGTGTTGTATTAGCCTTTTTTTTTAAGGTTCCCTGCCCTCCACCCCTCCCTGCCCTTTTAGAGAATAGGAAGAGAGAAAGAAAGAAGAAACATGGATGTGAGAGAGAAGCATTCACAGGATGCCTTTTGCACATAACTCAACCAGGGCCTGGACCTACAACCTGGGAATGCGCCCTGACCAGGAATCGAAGCAGTGACCGTTCACTATGCAGGATGACGTCCAACCAGCTGAGCCACGCACCGGTCAAGGCGTTAAGTTTTTTTGATAGCTCATCTTATCTACTATAAGCATCCAATCTAAATTAAACATGGGAAACAAATACATAGGAAGAAATGTGTATTTTCAAGAGTGGAAAAAACATTAGTTTCAAGAATGGAAAAAAAGTTTGATAGATATTTTGGCACACTTCATTTAAGTTTAGAAATTCCCCTCCACTTGTATAACACTGATTACTTCCAGGGAAGGGTGGCTAGGGAAGAGTTATGAGAAAGAGACTATATCCTTTGAAACCATTAAAATTTTGAACCCTATGAAATGTTTTAACTATTCAAATGTTTAATTATTTTCTTACCCCTCCCAACCTACTTTTCAAAAACAAAGATATTCTGAATCTTGAGCAACACCTGCACTTTATGTTTACAGAACCTATTAAACTC
Source organism: Artibeus jamaicensis (assembly GCF_021234435.1). NCBI lineage: Eukaryota > Metazoa > Chordata > Mammalia > Chiroptera > Phyllostomidae > Artibeus > Artibeus jamaicensis. The sequence goes on along the minus strand of NW_026522030.1, from coordinate 33,434,296 downwards.
TTGTCTATTATTTTATAGACCAAGCACTGAATATACACACTGAGAACACCAACTGGTAACTTTAAGAATGTAATACCCTTTTGAAGCAGCAATGTTTATCAAAGTTTGCAAAACTTAAAACATTAAAAAAAGAAAAATTAAGGATATTTAAGAGATTAGATCATAATTCTAGTAGCTGTAAAATATGTAATGTAGGACCAATGAATTAAACATTAACAAAATAACCTGTACTTTTATTAAAGTAAACAAAGGTAGCCCTTAGAAGCTGTGTAATATTGAGCTATTTATTCCAACTTAAGCCAAGAGTCTTTGAATCAAGACATACTGATGAAGGTTTCATATATTATAAAGAAGAATTAGGGAAGATTTCACATTTCATAAAGAATTAGGGAGAAAAGATCTGTAATAGTGTCAACAATAAAAACTTTAAAATAAAATTTTAAAAAGGATTAAAAGCAGACCTCAGTGCTGCCACCACTAAGTTCCATGGGTAAAGAGGCAAAGACCCCTCCCAACAAAGAAAAGCTCCAGACCAGATGGTTTAACCGGCGAATTCTACTAAACATTAATTAAAGAATAATAAACACCAATTTTTCTCAAACTCTTCCAAAAAAAATTGAAGAGGGAACACTTCCTAATTCATTCCATGGGGCCAGAATTATTCTGATACCAAAGTTAGATAAAGGCATCACAAGAAAAAAAAAACTTGGAAAAGAAAAAAACATCAGTATCACTTACACATATAGATGTAAAAATACTGCACGAAAATATTAGCAAATTGAACTCAAGAATATATTAAAACAATTATTCACCAGGACCAAGTGGGATTTATCTCTGCAATGCAAGGGTGTTTCCATATAAGAAAATTAATGTAATATAGACCATTAATAGGACAAAGAAAAATCTAGAATCATTTCATTTGACACAGAAACATGTGACAAAATGCAACACCTTTCAGGACAAAAATTCCCAAGATATCGGCAATAAGGATAAACTCCTCAGTATGATAAAGGGCATTATGAACAACCCAGAGTTAAGCTCACACTCCGTGGTGAAGGATGGAAAGCTTTCCCTCTATGACCAAGAACAACATAAGCAGCCCCATTTACCACTACTATTCAACACTGTATACTGGAAGTTCTAGTCAGAGCCATTTCTCTAATAGGAAAGGAAGAGGTTAAAAACCATCTCTATTTACAGATGATAGAATCTATATGTAGAAAATCGGACTTCTGCCAAGATGGAGGTGTAGGTGGAAACACTTTACCTTCTCGCACAACCAAATCTAAAAACAACAAAGTTATAGTAACAATAAACACAGCCAAACCACAAAAAATCAAACTATATGCAAGTCTGACAACAACAAACCCTTCAGCCAAACTGGTAAGAGGGGCAGAGCCAACAGCAGAGCTGGGTCAGGCAGTAAAGACCCACCAGACCAACCCCGGCGCAAGACCCAGGCACGCCGGCAGCTGTGGGTGGATCCTAGGTGTGGAATAGCGATGAGCCCATCCACTGAGGGCTGACCACAGCCACATATTCATGCGCAGATAAACCGTAAATTGGTAAAAGAGCGAGTAGTGAGATGGACCACGCAGGTCCCTGCAGCAGGAAGCGGCAGAGGGGATCGCCACTGTCCCTCTCTGACCCTGCCCCCACATACAGCGTCACAAACCAGTGACCTGGGTGGCCCTCCCAGGTGAACACCTAAGGCTCCACTCCTCATACATAACAGGCATGAACAGATCAATACATGGCTCAAGAACAACTCAGAGCCCCAGAGCCAATAAATCTAAGCAACAAAGAAATAGCCAAACTTTCAGATGCACAGTTCAAAACACTGGTGATCAGGATGCTCAGAGAACTGGTTGATTTTAGTCACAAATTAGAGGAACATATGAAGGCTAAACTAATTGAAATGAAGGGAAATGCACAGGAAAACAATAGTAATGGAAAGGAAACTGGGACTCAAACCAAAGGAGTGGACCAGAAGGAGGAAAAAATGACCAAACAGCAAAGGATGAAGAAACAAGAATTCAAAAAAATGAGGAGAGGCTTAGGAACCTTCAGGAAATCTTTAACTGTTCCAACATCCAAATTATAGGGGTACCAGAAGGGGAAGAGGAACAGCCAAGAGTGGAAACCTTATTTGAACAAATAATAAAGGAGAACTTCCCCCATCTGGCAAAGGAAATAGACTTCCAGGAAATCCAGGAAGCTCAGAGAGTCCCAAAGAAGTTGGACCCAAGAAGGAACACACCAAGGCACATCATCACTACATTAGCCAAGATTAAAATGAAGGAGAGAATTCTAGAAGCAGAAAGAGATAAGGGGACAGTCACCTACAAAGAAGTTCCCATCAGACTGTCAGCAGATTTCTCAAAAGAGACCTTACAGGCAAGAAGGGTCTGGAAAGAAGTATTACAAATCATGAGATACAAAGACCTACATCCAAGACTGATCTATCCAGCAAAGCTTTCATTTAGAATGGAAGGACAGATAAAGTGCTTCTCAGATAAGATCAAATTCAAGGAGCTCATCATCACCAAGCCATTATTATATGAAATGTTAAAGGGACTTATCTAAGAAAAAGAAGATAAAAAAGATGAACAGTGAAAGGACAGCAAACTCACAGTTATTAACAACCACACCTAAAACAAAAGCAAATTAAGAGGACAGCTAGATCAAGAGATGAACCATAGAAATGAAGATCATGTGGAGTAACTAGCAACAGGGGAGTGGGAGAAGGAGAAGGGGGGAGAAGGTACAGAAAATAAGTAGCATAGACGGTAGGTAGAAAATAGATAGGGGGGAGGGCAAGAATAGTAGGGGAAATACAGAATCTAAATAACTTGAGATATGTGGTCATAAACTAAAGGGGGGAATGGTGGGGGAGGGAGTGGGCAGGGTGGGGGGGAATGAAGGGGGGAATAGAACAACTGTAATGGCATAATCAATAAAAGATATTTTTAAAAATTAAAAAAATCTATATGTAGAAAATCCCAAAGAATCCATAAGAGAGCTAGTAGAGTCAATAAACAAATTAACCAAAATTGCAGGGTCCAAGATCAATACACAAAAAAAACAGAAATTGTGTTTCTATACATTATCAATGAGCAATCCAAAATAGAAATTAAGAAAGCAATTCCATTTATAATAGCATCTAAAAGATCTAAATACAGCCCTGGCTCAGTGGATTGAGCGCGGGCCTGCGAACCACATGATCGCGGTTCGATTCCCAGTCAGGGTACATGCCTGGGTTGCAGGCCAGTTCCCAGCAGGGGACACATGAGAGGCAACCATACATTGATATTTCTCTCCTTCTCTCCTTCCCTTCCTCTCTAAAGATAAATAAATAAAATCTTATAAAAAAAAAAGAGCTAAATACTTAGGAATAAATCTAACAAAGGAGGTGAAGGACTTGTTTACTGAAAACTAAAACCCTGCTGAAAGATACTGAAAATCTAAATAAATGGAACAATGTCTTGTACTGGTGGATAACAAGATTTAACATTGTTAAAATGTCACTACAACCCCAAATAATCTACACAGTCAACATAACCCCAAACAAAATTCCAGCAGCCTTTTTCACAGAAATGGAAAAGGCTGATTCTGAAATTCATATGCAATTGCATAATTGTAGGACTCACATTTCCTGACTTCAAAACTTACAAAACGACAGAAATGAAAATAATGTGGTACTGGCATGAGGGCAGACAGACCAATGGAACAGAATAGAGAGCTCAGAAATAAACCTCTGCCTATATACTCTATTGATTTTCAACAACAGTGTCAAGACAATAAATGGGGTAAGGACAGTCTTTTAAACCAATGGTGCTAGGAAAACTGGATACCCGCTTTTAAAAGAATGAAGTTAGGCTCTGGCTGGGGTGGCTCAATGAATTGAGTGCTGGCCTGCAAACCAAAGGGTCACTGGTTCCCAGTCTAGGACACATGCCTGGGTTGCAGGCCAGGCCCCCAGTAGGGGGCACTCCAGAGGCAATTACACATACATGTTTCTCTCCCTCTCTTTCCCCCTCCCCCTCTCTAAATATAAATAAATAAATAAAATCTTTTTTTTTTTAAATGAAGTTAAGACTCTTGCTTTATACCATACACAAAAATTGACTCAAAATGAATCAAAGATCCAAACTTAAAACACCGAAAGTATAATACTCTTGGGAAAATTTTGGGAAAAATCTTCAAGACACTGAATTTGGCAATGAATTCACAGATGTGACAAAAAATAAACTAGATTTCACCAAAATTATAAAACTTTATACATTAAAGTACACGATCAAAAAAAGTGAAAAAACAACCTATAGCATGGGAAAAATATTTACATACCATATATTTTCAAGGAATTAATACATGCAAAGATCACACAATCTCACCTACAGTAAATCATCTTCAGTCCAGACATAACACAAAAAGCTTGAAGAAGAGACAGTGTTATACAAAAAACAGAAACCCCAACATACTGTGTCCTCACTAATACAATGCATTAACAAGTCCGCGGTAACTAAAAGTATAAATTAAAAGCTTGTCAAATGAGTACTATGTATGTCAAGCAGTTCCAGTAGCTGAAGTATTTGAAATCTACCTAGCTTTGAAAAGTACGATATACTTCTTTCTAGAAAACATGTCACTGAACATCTTCCTAAATTATATCTGCAGAGCACAGCAAAAAAAAGAACAATAAATTCCTTATATTACTTCTGAATTTCATACATTAGATATTTGCACACAGAAGTAAGCAGTGGTCTTTTTGTTGTTCTTACATCTAAACATGACTATAGTGATAAATTCAACTGTGCTTCCAACATTACTCATTTACTGAGTTATTTCTGGGTCTCAAACCCAGAACACTCAACATCAGATAAAGAAATATTTATGAACTGAAAATCAGTAAGGTGCCATAACTGTCATCAACAAGGGAGTAAAAGTAATGAAAGGTTTAAGTGATACAGGAATCACAAGTACAAAATAAATCTATTACACTTTCAAACGTGTGCTTAGAAGGTAATTATAGCACAGAATATCAAAAAATTACTAGAGATAAACAGAAATACAATGGGTAAGTTTTATGGTACTTATTCTGCTAAAGAGAATCTATCAGGCATACAGACATACAGGTATTCAAACAAGGTGGATTAGTAGCCATTACATGGCAAATAAAGGCTGGCTAAAAAACAAGAAAACTTCAATCCTATCCTTTGCAAATAACAATACTAATATACCATGGTTTCCTGTAAACACAGTATGTAGGGTTCATTTACTGTTGAAGAAGTACCTATGTATTTCTTCCTTGAGAGTCACAGTACATGTTTAAAAAAATTTATTTATTTCTTTTTAGGAAGATGAGAAAGGAAGGAGAAAGAGAGGGAGAGAAACATCGATGTGTGAGAGACACATCCACCAGCTGCCTCCTGCAAGCCCCCAACCGGGCATGTACCCTGACCAGGAATTGAGCCAAGGACTGACTGTCTTACAGGCTGATGCTCAGGCCACTGAGCCACACCAGCCAGGGCTCAGTATTTAATATGGCAAAGATGTCCTATTAACCTACAGCAGGAAAGATGCCAAAATCAATGTGCATGAAGTAAAAGGTACGGATGCAGATGAAAACTTAGACCCTATCTCCTTTTCTAGAAGGCAACAGTATTGCTTACATTGTCATATGTCTATTAGATGCAACACAGTTTATGGACAAAATTGTCTGAAGTAATTTAAGCAGCTAATAAATGTTTTTTTTTCTGACTGTTGCTATGACTTACTTCTGTTTCTACTGTTTCTTTAGCTCAGTTGGTGGGGCATCATCCCACAAGGCGTAAGATCACCAGTTCAATTCCCGGCCAGGGCATGTGTGAGAGGCTGGCAATTGATGTTTCTCTCTCTCAATGATGATTCTCCCCTTTTTTCTCCCTCCCTCCCCCTCTCTCTAAAAATAAATAAAACCTTTAAAAAAATTATGAGATGTTCAGAGATGCAAAAAAAGAATGTAACCCATCATTATAAGAGAAAGCCTTCAACACAGCTGACCCACAAATAGCATGTGTTAGAAGTATCAGGGATTTTTAAATAATCATTTAAAAATGTCAAAGAATCAAGTGGAAAAGGTAAATCACATGTACAAATACAAAATTTCAGCACAGAGAGAATATACACAAGAGAAAATATATGTGCACACTAAAGTGCTAGAATATTTTTTAATGTGGTATTAGAAATAAGGAACTCTTTCAATGGCCTTATTGACAGACTGACATAATAGAGAACCAGTGAAGTTCATGCAAGGTTAGTAGAAATTATCCAAACTAAAATAGAAAAAGAGTTAGGGGGCAGGGGCAGTATGGAAAAGCCATACAAAACCTGAGCAAGAATGAGTTTTATATATATATATAACTGGATTCCCAGAAGAGAAATAGAGAAAAGAGGAGGAAAAATACGTGAAGAGATAAGAACAAAGAATAATTCAGTGATCTATACCCACTCAAACTCCCAAAAGCCAAGCAAAGCAAACCCCAAGCAGGATAAACACACACAAAAAGTATATTCAAACTGCTGACAAACAAAGGTGGGGTGGGGTAAGGGGAATGGGGGGGACAAAGGTGGGGTACTAATGGGTACAGGGTCTACGTGGGGTTGCTGGAAATGTTTTAGAATGACAAGAGAGGTAATGGGTGCACATACAACATGTGCATGTACTTCATGCCAGCCCCTGAACTGTTAGGTTTAAAATGGTTACTTCTGTTATATGCATCTCACCTCAATATTTTAATAAGAAAAAAAGACATAAATATATAATTCTCAAAATGAAGACACAAAATGTCCTTTAAACCTATGAGAACGTTCAACTTCACTCATAAGAGAAATACAAAATAAAATTATGCCAATATACAATTTCCCACCCATTGATTAGACTGGCAAAGTTCAAATGCTTAATAATACAGTATGTTTGGGAAGGCTGTGAGAAAATAGGCACTTTCCTACATTCTTAGAAAGACAAAACCCATGTAAAAGTACATGGCTATACCTGTGGCAGAAAGACACTAAAGTAGCACCCACTTCCTGGTGTTCGTGGCTTTTTATAATTCCCTCCCTCTGAACGTGTGCAGGACCTACGAGCTGCTTCTAACCAACATGTCACTCCTGTGACTGTGTTACATTATGAAATACTCCATTTGGAGACTGCTAGCTCTAGACTTTCCACGCTGGCTTCATAAAGTGGACATTTGTGAAAAATCCACAATATACGGAACTATGAGGCCTCTAGGAGAGGAAGCAAGTCTTTAGCCCAGTCAACGAGAAGCCAGGACCTACAACCACAATGGAATGAATTCTGCCGCCGTGTGTGAGCTTGGAAGTAGACATTTCCACAGACAAGCCTCTAGATGGAAACGCAGCCCAGCAGACAACTTCACCGCAGCCATGTAAGACCTTAGACAGAGAACTCAGTCAGGCCTTGCCCAGACTTTGACCCTCAGAAACTAAAATAATAAATGTGTGTTAGTGTTAAGACTGTAGTAACCTCTTACACAGCCGTGGATAACTAACACATGAATCAAGCTACACACCTTTACCTTTCAGATGCAGCAATCTCACACCTAAGAACTTACACTGAAGACAACCTCCAGCAATGCAAAAACACATATACATAGGTTGTTAATTGTAACATTATTTATAATTGCAAGATACTGCCAACTACTTAAATAACCAAATATGACAGTGGTGGAAGTACTTTAAAGCTGTTTTAAAAAAATGACTGAGGAACTGAGGAAGATCTCCATGAACTGATGATATGTAGCTATTTCTAGGATACAGCATTAAGTGGAAAAAAAAAAGCAAAGTATAAAATAAAATGTATACTATGCTACATTTTGTGTATGGAAAGGGGTGCTTAAACATATCTTACTACTTTTATAAAAAACGAGAAGGATAAGCAAGAAATCCATGATACTGACAGAGGGTGTGAGACTGGGTGTACCGGGTGAAATGAAGCATAGGAAAAGACTAGAGGAGAAAATACATTTTTCTGAGTATCTCTTTTTTCTAAGTTTATCTAGTTGATAGTCCACAAATTAAAAAATGAAATAAATCAACAAGAATGAGGTAGGGGATGAGGATGCACAACCTTAGAACTGAAAGTAAACAGAAACAAATCAACTAAATGTACCGAATTTCAAATAAAAAAAAAGAAAAACATAACCACACTTTGAAGATGAGGGGGCTGAAGGGAAGCTAATATAAATAGTGAATTATATTTTTATTAGTACTGTTGGTTTAGAAAAAAAATGGCTAGCAAATCCTGAACTCCTTTTTGGTAGTTAGTGTTTTTCAAAAATGTACGGAGGTAGCCATTCTGAAATGTTTGTATTACAGGACAGAGTAAAATGTACTGATGTTGTCAGAAGTCAGAGTCCTCACTAGGGAAAAAAACAGAGACTAGGAGAAGCCAAGAAGTAACCCAAAGGGGCTGGACTGGAATTGGAGGTATTGCTACAACTGCATGATTTAAAACTGTGTGTGTGTGTGTTCTGTCCACTGAAAGACTCAGAAGCAATGACACCTTATTAACAATAAACATGCCAAGTGCCAGATCCTGGTTTCTATAGACCATTCCACATTAAAAGGAACCAGGTCCTTAAAAAAAAGTACCCAATTCCATGACTGAACTAGAGACGACACAAGATGGGACTGAAATATCTTACTGTGCCAGAAAGTAAGAAAGCATTAAAAAAAAAAAGAAAGAAAGAAAAGAAAAAAGAAAGAAGAAAAAGAAAGGAAGAGAAGAAGCAAGAAAATAAAAAAGAAAGATCAGGGCATGCCAAGCCCAAAGGACATAGCAGCCAACTGAAGGGACTCCTCCTGGCCAAATCTGAGGCAATTTGAAATTTAAAAACCAAAGCAATAGATTGTAACCATCTAATATAACTGAATAAAATAAGAACCATGAATCCTTCCTGATAAGAGTTAAGATACATATAGTAGAATGCTGACTGATAATTGTAGTGTCATCAGTGTTAGAAATATAATTAAGTGTTAGATAAGTGTTAGAAAGTCACCATTCCACAACCATCATAGCACAGGTTAGTTCATGAAAGAATCATCATCGGATGACAATTCTAAGGGGAAGAAAGTTTGAGAAGTAACAGGATACTGACTGCACTGACTCAAAGTGTTTCCTCAGATACTGCTTGTAAGTTGCAAGAGGAAAAACAGTAACTAAACGGTGGTAAAACCAAGTAACATCTTGATTGGGTGATCATCATTAAATCATCAATGATAAGCTGATAAACACTGTATGTCTCTGAATGTGGAATCCTGAAAAGAATACAACATTAAGTATGTATTATTTTGAAAAAGGACATATACTCTAGATGTAATCATGAAGAAACATCAGTCAATGTCAAACTGAGGCATAGTCTTCAAAAAATGACAATGTCATAAAGTCAAAAATAAAAAGGGGTGGTGGTGGTGAGCCAAGGAACTGTTCCAGAGTAAAGACCAAGACATTAGGTAAGAAGGCAGGCAGTGACATTGAAGCAAGATGCTCTCTATGCTACTGCTGGTTCTGAAGTTGGGGGAAGGGGCCCTAGTTAAGGGAATATAGGAATGCAACTCCAGAAGCTGGGAAAAGCAAGAAAAAATATTCTAACCCAGGGTTTCTAAAAGGAGCTCAGCTCCTTTAATACTTTGATTTTGGTCCAGGAAAACTCACTTCAGACTTCTGATCTCTAGAACTCTAAGAGAATAAAATATGTTATTTTAAACCCCAAACAATAACAAAGAAAAAAACTAAGACATTACAATCAAATGTAGTACAATATTCCAGATTAGGTTCTAGACTGGATAGAAAAATAAGTGTTAACAGAGGACATTATCAGGATAACTTATGAAACTTGAATATAGACTTGAATATAGACTTGAATATGGATTAGAAAATAGTATTCAAGGTTAAATTTCTTTTACCGTGGTAAATCCACTGTGTTTATGTAAGAGAACAAATACCTCTGTTCTTAAAAACATATACATAAACTTGGGGAAGGTAGGAAGGAGGGAAGTAGAAAAAAGAAATAATAAAGCAAATGTGAAAGGTTAAGAATTGATGAATTTAGATAAAGAGTGTATGGGAGCGCTCTGTACAATTCCTCTATCTTATTTGTAATTTTAAAATTACTTCAAAATAAAAAAAATTTTTTTTTAAAGAAAGAAGACACACACACGTACTGAAATTTGTAGAAGGATATAGCAAACCTAAAGAGGTCAATCACTGAGGAGGGGAAGAAGATGAGGAAAAGGAACCTGTCTCCAAAGACATTTAAATGACAGACTGAACTCCATCCAGCGGTTCCCCATAAACACAGTGTCTAAGCCGGGGGTTCCTAACCAGATACCCATGAATCCCAAGGGGTATGGAAAGAATTCACTAGATCTATGAAGGGGATAGGAAAAAAACTACATTTTAGTTTCATTAACCTTTACCTGATATTTCTCCCCCCCCATTATAAATGCAAGCAACAAAGAGTACCTGTGACTTTATCAACAACAGAAATCACATACGTTTCCACTTCATATTAGTTAGTAAAATCCTCAAAATAACCTATGTACTATTCAGTATTTTAAAATACAGTTAACATCTGCTGCTAGATTTTAATGAGATGATTTTTTTTAAAAAGCAGGTTATATCACAAATCAGCTTTTTAGGTTTTTGATAACTGTATTTCAAAATAACTGGCTTCTGGATAATCCTATGTATTTTATCTTATACATTTATAATTTTTAAATGGCTTTTTCTTTTAGATTTTATTATTTTTAGAGAGGGGGAAGGGAGAGAGGGAGAGAAACATCAATGTGTGGTTGGTTGCCTCTCATGTGCCCCCCCCCCCCCAACTGGAGACCTGGCCTGCAACCCAGGCATGTGCCCTGACTGGGGATCAAACCAGCCATCCTTTGGTTCACAGGCCAGCACTCAATCCATTGACCCACACCAGTCAGGGCTATATTTTAATCCTCATCTGAGGACATGCTTATCCATTTTAGAGAAAGGAGAAGGTGGGGGAACATGGATGTGAGAGAGCAACACAGATCCGCTGTCTCTCACACACTCCCCAACCAGGGACCTAACATACAACCCTGGTGTGGGCCCTGACCTGAATCAAACCAGTGACCTCCAACCAAGTGAGCCACACAGGCCAGGACCATCTTAAACATTTACAAATGTTACTCTTATGGGCTTCAGGCTGTTAAAGGTTGTTGTGATGAAAAAAGTGAAGAAACTCTGCCCTAAGCTACTGATTCCTCATTTGCTTACAAGTATGTCATAATGAGGAAAATTAAAACAGTTTACAGCTTTTTTGTTCTGTCACAAAGCAAATTATAAAGACATCATTGATAATGAACATTTGATCTAACTCTCCCATTATTTAATTCCTCATTTCCCATATGTGCTAGACCAGTAACTATTCACATTAACTACAACCTCACACAAAGCATCCAAGAACAAGTATACCATCATATACCCACACATGAAAAAAAATACGGGCACACAGTTAACTATAAAAATTAATCAAGACTGAAATGCCTCATAGAGAAACTCAGTGCTTACATATCTTAAAGAAATTGGTTAAAAATAAGATACTATTTACCATCTCTCTTTTGGAAAATTTTTTAAAATTTCTTTAATGATTGGCTGGTAACAGGCATCCCTTTCTGCTTTCCCAGTTTCACACCAGTCTCGTACAAACTGTTTCAATGTGGATTTTAATTTATCCATGTCAAATGTAGATGCTGGCATAATCTTTCCATTCCCCTGTTTAAAAACAAGAAATCAATTAGTTTCTGAGAAAAGTAATCAATCCTGAATATGGCTACACAGACATGCTACAAAGGGACTATATAATAGAGGGATTAGTGGATAAGTCACTGGCCTCTCACCTCAACAGGTTTCAAGTGCAGCTTCAGATCCTAAATGAAAAGTTTGGTGGTCTCACTTTTACCCTCAATAGATTATGGTCCATTAATCATGAAACCACCATATAATTAAGCAGTCTTTACTCAGGAGAGGACCAGCACTGAGCTGCTATGGAAACCGAACATTCTCCAAGAAAGAGAGAAGAAAAGTCCCTCCAGGTCATTGATGGGGCAGCATGGAGAGGCTTACAGTGGAGTGGTCCAAATGTACCTATCCTATGGATACAAAAGGAGGACTTGAGTTTCTATTACTGCCAGTCCCTTGAGATTTGTAAGTGAAAATAATTTCTTCAAAGATGACTATCAACAGATACGACATACTGGAAACAATGAGTTTAGCAAGGGACATTTATAAAAATTGATGTCTCTAACTCTATATGCCAGAACACTACATGAAAGTGTATCAAAATGCCAACAATTAACTTAGTATTTAAAGAAAAAAATCAATGAACAAATCCAGTTTCCGTCATAATCAAATGACTGAATATAGAAGCAAGAACATTCTGAGGTCAAATGCAAAGTTGTAAAAATGAAATCCAGAAAGGTAAGACCACAATATATGGACAGTAAACTTGATAACAAATGGAACAAATTTCACATACATTTTCTCCATATTCTTTATTTTCAAACATATGTATGCAATCATTCACAATGGTCAGTAGTATTTCTTGATTATGATCAATGCATTTCCGGATCTTGTCCAAGTGAAGAAGAAACTGAGGAAGTAGTTTCTGTTGATTAGCTGGAAGTGATCGAAATTGTCTTTCTGTTCGGTTCACTCGCTCATGCATACTGGTGCTAAAACATAAAAGGTGTTTTTTAAAATGGCAAAAGAATTCTCTACAGAGACCAATCTTATTTTAAGATTGTCTTTTTGTACAATTATTCCCTTTTATAATGATGGATGCTGTCCTGTCACTTACAATGTTTTGCTTTCTTAAAGAATATCCACTTAGAAAGTTTTATGTTTCCACCTTAGCAGAAATTCTCTAAGCAGCCAAACAAAAGACAAATTGTTTGTAACTAGTAAAAGCAAACATCTGCACCAACTAGAAGAGAGGGGAAAAATTAAAGAGGATTAGTGTACAATAAGTTTATTTTCATGACTTCAATTTCCAAACTTAAAATTTTCAGCAAAACTAGCTGAATGCTTTAGATTTCTTCATCAAGTAACAGAATGCTGCTAGGAAATTACCTTAAGAAATGATACAAAATGTGTTTTGAAATTAAGAGCCAACCAAGTTGAATTTTTCAAAATATCATAAAAGATTTTATATACTATAAAAGCAGTAAATGAATTAAAAATCGAAATTCTATATCCTTTTACATGACAATATTCACACTTGGCACTCTAAAAGTTACCAAGTAACTCTAAAGGTCACTTTGGGGATTACCTATTTACAAAATCTGGAAAGAACGTATTTTCAAAAGTTAAATATTACTTTCACAATGAAATGCCATTTTATTTGACCCATATGGGCAAAATTTAAAAGCCTGTTTATCTGAAATGTTGTAAAAAAAAGTGGAATAAGTAGAATATATTATATTGATTGGTGGTGGGTGCATAAATCAGTACAATTACTTTGGGAAATAAGTTAGCATTGTCTAGTAAAGCTTCACGTACATATTCCCCAGGACCTAGCAATTACAACACCTAGACATATATGAAACTCCTGCAAATGGTCACCATGAAACATGACCAATTGTCATCACAGCGCTGTTAGAAATAACAAGCAAAAAGTCTGGAAGCAACCCAAAGGTCTATCACTAGTAGAATGAACAAAGAAAGTACAGTACAGTTACACGACAAAATGCAGTTGAATTAATAAATTATAGCTACACACAATACTATGAGTAAAACTTAGGAACATAAATACTGGCTGAAATATCAATTGTAGAAAAATAGGGTAGGGGGAAAAGGCAGAAAACTGTACTTGAACAACAACACAAGAGTTAAAAAATAAAAATATATAATGTATAATTCTATTTTATGTAAAAATAAACAATATATTATAGGAACAGAACATATGTAGAAAAACTACAAAGAAAGGAAGGAAACAAAAATTCAGGAAAGTGATGTTTTTTGAGGGGAAAGGGATAAGATAATGTTCCTTTAAAAAAATGATGTGGTAGGTTCAAGGGTGTTCCCTGCACCATTCTTTACATTTTACATGTACAAACAAATGTATGTTTCTTTTAAAAGTTTTTTGAAATTTATTCAGTGTTAAATGAAAATAAAAATTTTCTTTTTTCATTTGGTTGTCTCAATCTCTCCATTCATCTAAATAACTCTCTCATTTGTACCTTTTGCCAAATAACTAACTTCTGAACAGCAATATTTAAAGAAGTTCTGATATGAGCTCTGGACAAAACTTAAGCAAAAACCCAGACATGTTTTTAGAAGCCTGGGTGTGGCAGAATTTGGTGGATAGAGGGCTCAGAGGCAATGTAAAACAAGTTGGCACTGACTAGCTACACTGATGTTTGCTCTTTTGCCCCCCACCCGAAACCCCTTGAGACAGTGCAACGGTGGGTTCTGGAATCAAACAGATCTGTGCTGAAATCCAGGTTATGTCACCTATTTGCTAAGTGACCCTTGGCAAGTTACTTCTATAATCTGTGCCTCAACTGTCCATATACAAAAACATAAAACAACAATGATGGTGATTAAAGAAGCTATCATGTATTGAGACATGAAATCCCATTTGGCACCTTTCTAGTAAAAATCTGGTAAAGCCCTGACCAGTGTGGCTCAGTTGTTTGGGCATTGTCCTGCAAAGGTTGCTGGAAGGTGGTTGGTTGGATTCCCAGTCAGGGCACATGCCTAGGTTGTGGGGTGGTCCCTGGTCAGGGCATGTGGGAGGAACGACCAATTTGTTTCTCTCACACATCAATGTTTCTCTCCTTCTCCCCCACCCCGTCCCTCCTTCTCTCTCTAACATTAAATAAATAAAACCTTTTTAAAAATAATTTATTATTATTATTCTATTACAGTTGTTTCTATTTTTCCCTTGCCCTCCTTGGTGTTCTTAAGAATGTGGTAGTACTAAGAACAGCAGACACTCAGAAGTGGTTAGCAATAGAGAATCTCAGGTGTAGCCTACCCAAGACCTGAAATGTAATCCACCTTTTAACGAGATCTCCAAATGATCCATATGTACATTAATATTTTAGAAGCATTTGTAATTTTTCATCCTTATTAGAGGAACCTTCCCAGGTCAGAAAAAAGTTCTCAAGTGACTACATGGGAAATGACTACAATGACTTTCCATCAGCTCATCTTAGCTATTTTCCAAACACTGGGCATCTAGATACTTTCACTTGTCTCTATGATGCATTTTTTGTGTCCATATGTGCCTATATTTTGGGAGGAAAAATAACACAAACTCCCCAAAGAATTACCATGTCAGAAAGGACAGTATTTTTAAGTCTCTTGATACAAACTGATTTTCAGAAAGATTGAAGCAACTTACATTCCTGGCAATAGAGTATGACACTAAAGGAACTATTTCAAGTGGCCACAATATGTTTGTTAGGTGAACAGCAGAGATGCAGCATTTACAATTTACTGTCAACAGGTTAAATAGTCTTTTAATAGTTCATTCCTAGTATTTCTGGGCACTGGATGCCTCAGAACTCAACACATCCAAACTAAATTTAGCACATGATGTCCCCCCCAAAACCTTGCACTTCTTTCTACATGGCTGGTATTGATAAATGGTACACCATACATTCACTCTAGTCAGAAATTAACAAGTTTCATGGCTCACATGATCAGTAAGCCTGAGCGAGGTCCTTTGATTCTACCTCATGTCTCCCAGAGATTACTGAAGACCTCTGCTACCTAGGAATGCTGTCCCCAACCTAACATCTTCATCAGATGAATTCTTCTAAAATACAAGTCTCATTTTTGTCACCATTTAACTTCCATATTCCAGCACATGTAAAAAGCAATCAATCAATGTTCTCCATGAAGATTACTTATTTCCATGATAGCAGGGGAGTTAAGTTCTAGACTTCTAGAGTTAAGTTCAATTACTACTATGGAAGTAACACAACTACACAGAGCAACATGAAATGTAGCATATCCCTTAGCCCTTGGTTACTTAATGGTATGCCAAGCTACCCATAACATAAACAGTGACTGTCTTGAAGTAAGTGAGACCTTACCAAAGTTGAGAAAAGAGTTTCATCCTTATTCACAATTGTAATTGGCGATGCCTTCGCTATTCTGGAAATGCTTACATTATGAGGAACAGAGTGAAGAAACAAAATGAAGTCACTAGAGTCAAGCTGTTAAATTACTAAAATAAATTAGGCCAAAGTATGAGGAAATGACGTTATTCTTGTTTTAACTAGCCTGGGAACTTAAATTTTTGAACTTCCCAGTTGTGTGGTAATGTCTGGATATACATGAGACCTCCAAATAACCCTCTAGTGCCCCTAAAGGACTTGCATATCCAGACTACCTAGCATCCATCATCCAAACAGCCTAACATCTGACTGATAACCATCCTGGACCAATCCTAGTGCTAAGAATACAGGACTGATTATTCTCAAGAATGCACATTTTACTATTAGAACTCCTAACTTTTTCCTTCTTCAAAACACACTGAAGTTTTTTTGCCTAGTTATTTTTCTAGTTTGCAAACCCTAACACCCTTGAATTAGTATCATTTATTTCTAGCCAAAGCTTCTAAGCTCTTTCTGACTGTTTGGCAACTATGTGCTTTAAGACAGGGATGGCAAATTTTGACCCCCTGTCCCCATGCCTGGCTACTTGGTCTGTTTCTGTAAAAAGAGTTTTACTGGAACATAGCCATGCCCACTTGTTCACATACTGCCCATGGCTATTACCTCCATAATAAGGGCAGAGACCACCTAGCCCTCAGTTTAAAGTATTCACTGCCTGGCTCTTAAAAAAAAAAAAAAGTTTGCCTATCCAGCTTTAAAGGAATGTTTTACAACCTTCAAAATCTCCTTGGTTCTGAACTCAGTGGTTCAAACTATCTTGGTTTTGATAATGAGACCACATCTTCTGGAAGCTAAGGAGAGAAAGTAGTCAGGCAGCTATCTTTCCTTAAGGGTATATCTCTACCTCCAGCTCTCTCTCTAGAAGGCTGGTCTGGACAGTGACTAAGTCGCCTTTCTTCAGGGTGGTTCCAGTGCTGGATCTGAGCCTAGGGCCAAGGTCACTGACCCATCCCTCTGCACCTGTTAAACTGCTCTAGAATTCCAAACAGGAAAGCATACTTTTTCAGAAGGCAAATCTGCCTTAGTCCATTAGAAATAGTCATTAAATACCCAAGGTTAAAACTGTCATACCAGTATTACTGCTTACTAATGCAAAATGCAATTTTAATAAATGATTTTGGATTTCAGGCCAGACACTAGCACAATGTGGTTGTGTAGGCCTGGGCAAGTCACTCAGTTCTTTATATACTTACACCCACACCAGTAAAAATGAGTTCTATGTCTCAATTTTTTAAATCTCACCTAACAGCTATTTTTAAAAGTAAAACAATTCTGACAAGATCTTTGATTTTTCAACTGTAGTATTTTCTACGTGAATAGGTATATTCATTCATAACAAGAGTAGTATTTTAAGGCTAATGACATGTTTTGCTATTCATTACAATGCTGTCATGATTTTTACCTTAGAATATGTCATCTAAGCCAAATTTGTAGAAAGCACAAAATTGGAAGCACTGGAAAGAAAATACATTAATCAAAAGGCTAAATCTCCTATATACTGACTATGAAACATTTAGCAATAAACCCAAATTCTGTGGCTACTGAGACTGAGAAAATGAGTTTTTAATATTGTTAAGTTTTAATTTAGCCAGATGTGATTAGTGGCCAAAGTATTGGCCAGTGCAGGTCTAGAAGATCATAAAATGTTGCAATGTAACAATCCAGTGTTTTCTGCTACATAATGCTTTCTGTAACCCTAATCCTTTAAGTGATATTTTTAAAAGTGTATTTTTAATCATACACTATTTTCAGTCTAGAGATTTAAAATGCTTCATCACAGAGTACATTCAAATAGAAATAACTGTTTTTTAAACAATTTTCCTCACTGCCACGTTAAACTGGTAAAGGAATGCGAGTAGAAAACTGTACTGGAACCACTAGAACATGCACACAATCGCCCTTTTTTACACGCCACAGTTGGGTCCTTGATCGAGGTCCAAATCCCTCTGTCTCACACCAAAGAGGTTCATCTGATACCTAATCATAAATATCAATTCTAAATTAGTCCTAATATTTTACAACTGGGTCTGCACACATTTTAATTAATTATCTCAATGATATTCCCAAGGCATTTCCCAATTATTTTCTAGATTTTTCAATAGTAAAATTCACTAGACTTTTCTGCATCTACCACTCTTCCCTACCTAATAATGTCAGTTTCTTCCCCTGCCTGTATGGTTCTTTCAGGTACAATACTCAGATTAAATTCAATTCTCTGGTTGTCTGCCTTCCTTTCTCTGTTGATACTAAATAAAGTCCCCATGCTATTAATTTTCTTTTGGGCTCCATAATTAATGCAGTCCATGGTTCCTATCCCCGTGTTTAATTAGTAAATTATTTTATCAAGGTCTCTGAACTTCAAAAATTCATGTCAGAAATGTAATCAGATTCTAAACAACTTTAAACTTTTATTAAGCAGGTTTCTAAATTCGGAATAGTAACAAACTAGCTTACTAACTGGTCACAAATTGACAGATTATTCGGGAATGACAAATGTATTTCTTTGCTACTACCTGTTTTATTTGTTAAAAATAGAGCTTCAATAACTTAGGGCAAATACTGGTGACATAAAAATAAATGAGGCTCAGTCCCTGCCCTTGAAAAGGTCACAGTCAAGCAATATAAAAAAAAAAAAAAGTCTGCACAAAGCACAGCAGAAACCCATCTAGGGGAACAATTTTTCTTGCGTGGAATGTCACATCTGATTACAAATGCAGACTCAGAACATGTCCCTCGGTGGACTCATCTCTTAACAAGAATAAAATACTACCTTTACCTGAAAACCTAGTTGATTTACGTCCCTTTCAGACCTTGGAATTAAAATTTTGTGGCTAACCTATTTTAGCATCTATCTAGAAGTAGAATTTAGAAAGTTTAAAAGTCCTACCACTGTGTCTGGCTCACCGTGAGAATCCGGATTCACATTTGCAAAATAAAAGATCACAAAGGTGGCTCATTACACCAACGCTCAGGTCCTTCCTTAATTAGCGAATGTTAAAACATCCGGACCATCTCCTACCTCAATTTCACCCACTAGATAAAGACAATGAGCAGCAGCGCTTACTGGCTCACCACCAGCGTGCCTGTACTCTCTTACAGTACCATTGGGGGTGGGTTGGAAATCTTGGGCTATGCTCACGGGGACTGGCACCAGTTTGGGAAAATACGTCCCGCCGCGTCCCACGTGGAGGTGAACTTGGGCTCTCCGTGCGTTCAGTTTGGAGACCATCAACAACACAAACGAATCAAGCTCAAGACTGAACAATTCACCACCATCACCTTCTATCTGAAAAACTGTCACAGCATTTTTCCGGTCACCCCCCCCCCCCCACACACACACACCGACCTCAGAGCCAAACCTTTAACAAATGCAAAGCTAGAGACCTAATCTGAATAGTGAGGTCAGAAGACAAGGGGTGAGCGGCAGACAGCGAAGCAGACACGCGGATGTGCAGGGCTGTAGCGGTGCGAGGTGACTCGGGGATCCGGAGGTCAGCTCAGGCGGCCCGGTCCGGGAGTCCCGGAGGCGTGGCGGCCAGGGAGCGCCCCTGTTCCGCCGCCGCAAGCCACAAGCCCCAGACGCCCTGACGGGCTGAGCTGGGGTCTGCCACGGGCTCCTTACCCGTAGTAGCGGAAGGCATTAATGATCTTCCAGAAGTGCTCGCGCTCCAGCCTCTCCTCCTCCTCCTCCGTGCTGCGCGAGGCTACCACTACCGCCGCAGCCGCCGAATCCACAGCGACCGAGCCCAAACGCCCGGCGGAGAACTGCACTTCCACCTCCTCGCTCCCGCCGCGGCCGCCGCGGCCCCTGCGGCCCCCGCGGCCGCCACCACCTCCCCCGCAGTCCTCTGGCAGCTGAGAAGCAGGCGGCGAAGGACGCCGCCGTCGCTGCATAGCTGCCACGGCCCTCAGCCTGGCTCGCTTGCGTCTCGCCGCGAATGAAAGCGTGGTGGCGGCTGTTCGGCCTTCCTCTAGACACGCCCCCAGCTCGCGGCGCGCTCCGCCTCCGCCGCCCTCAGGCCACCATCCGCGCGGGGCTCCACAGAGTCTTCTCAGCACCCAGCCCTAGCGCGCATGTCCAAGCCGGGGTGCAAGGAGCCGCGGCCTCCAGAGCTCATTTGCTGCTGACTGTCAGCGACGGCGCGCTGACATCACGACGACACGTACCGTGGGCGGGGAAAAGGGCCAAGTGGGAGGAGCGATGGAGGAATGCTTTGGGTGTTGTCCCAACACCTGCTTAAGGCCTCGTGGGTGGGGTTCGAGGTCTTGCAAGTGCTGGGTTGTGGAAGAGGCAAGTAAAGCACTAGTAGAGGGAAAAGGCAGAAAAAAAAAGTTAAGCTTTGGTTAACTTATTTGGAGTTTTTATTTCACAAAGTCTAGAAGAAAGGTCTTTCATGCATCCTCATAAGTTTTGATTCATTTCCTAAGATTAAATTAAATGGAGTACGTTATTTCCTAAGAATAGCATTAAATGCAGGTAGGGCAGCTCTTTTAGCGATCAGCCCAGAGAAAAATAGGGCGGGGCGCAAGTACTGGATAGTTAGGTTCCTGCACTTTCCTTCTCTGCCGCTATCACCAGTCAGGGCCTGATTAGGATTTTCACAGGCACCTACACTTGCGGGTACTTGCCTTTGGAAGATCACCGAAGTGCGGAGGAGCCCTAATGCCTCACCATTGGCGCAGCACTAGCATCTAATGGTGGCCCTTAACAATGCCAGACCTCTCTTTACCTGCGTTCACTCTCCCGCCCTACCTGCATTTAATGTTATTCTTAGGAAATAAATTACTCCATTTAATGTAATCTACCACCCAGCAAATCAGTCTTTCAAAATAATTGTGGAAGGAAATAATTGTTTTATGCAGAAGAGTGCCCCAGGACCACACATTTTGTTTAAAAGGTGTAATTATATTGAAAATGAAGTGAATTCTTATTTTCATTATTTAAATTAATAATTGAAATAACAGGCAATGTTAAAACAAATACTGTGGTTTTCTTTGTTAAAACTACACTTAATTTTTATAGTATCGAGGTGGGAAAAGTAGGTTTATATTTGTTCATATGGAAAAGACATGCAGGTTATGATTATTACAATCGCCTTATTAACTGAAAAGAATGTCAGAGTGGCACTACGCAGTTAAGTACAATCTCATAAGCGTTCAAATTGCTGGCCTTCATTCTTTACACATTCTGGGAGTCTACTTGCTATATTGAGACACATTTTGGCACAGAGTTCTTACCTACTTTCCCACCCCTGTATTTTAAAGTCTAATTGTTGATATATTTTTAATACTAATACAGTAATGCATAGTTCAAAATTCAAAAAGAGGGTGAAACAAGTTACAAATGTGAAGTTTCTTTACTCCTGTCTCTAACCATCTATGTCCTTCTCCAGACACAGATATCAATTCCTTGCTTACTTGTACAGATTTTTTATCCAGGACCCATTTTTCTTTGAGACTGGTGTTTGAAAGTTATGTGAAATTCTCATAATATTAACTGTTAGCAACATTGTTTTTGTATACAGCGGAAGGAGAGAGGTTTGGAACAGAGAGAACTCACCACTGGAATCCCAAAACCATCAGTCAGAGAGATTCCACAGCACAAAGGAGTTTTTCAAAAAATGCTTCCCCCTCTTCAACCTTTATGTTATGATTAAGTGTTTAATATCCTATTCTGAAACAAAGTTGCAATTTCCTGCTTCTGTCTGTTTATCTTATTCAAAGTTTTGTATACTTTTATCTTTTTGTTCCATGTAGAAGAACTCCTTTCATTTCTTGTAATGGAGGTCTTGTGGTGATAAATTCCCTTAGCTTTTGTTTGTCTGGGAAAGTTTTTATTTCTCCTTTGTATCTAAAGGATAATGAAAACAGGGAACACCTTGCTAATCCTCTCTGTATTGTTCCAATTTTAGTAAACAGGGTGGGGCAAAAGTAGGTTTACAGTTGTGAGTACATGATACACAGAGTTTATCACAGAGTTTGTGTTATTATTTATTAATTATTGTATTATTCCCCATACTAACAACTGTAAAGCTACTTTGGTGCCCCACCCTGTGTGTGCTGCCAAAGGAGGTACTCCATTTTATTTCTTCATACTATTCCACAAATCAACTGATTTGTGGGTATCAGTTCACTGAAAATCTAGATTTAAAATGTAAAACTTGAAGATGTAATCATGTCTAAGGAAGTGCCAGAGTTTCACTATCATTCTAACATCTCTAGACAAATACGTTTTTTTGGGGGGGGTTGGCAGTTGGTAATGTTTGCATCCATGAAAAGGGAGTTCAGTCAAACAACACCCCTTGACTTTCTCTACTCATTCTGCCTGGAGAAGGTGGGGTGTCTCATTTGATTGGTAAGAACAAACTACAGGTGCTTGACTATACTCTGGACCTTTCTTTTTTCCTCTTGGGAGTAAACTTCTTGCAGTAAGCACAATTTCTTCTCTGTTTATTATGCCATAAAATCCTTCCCAGGTGGAAAAGTTGTCCTGGTCCATGGTGCCTGTGACTATGTGATTAAGTCTGACTATTTCCAGATGAAGTTAGGAGGCCCATTTGACTCTTACCTTAGGATTTACTCTTTAAGGTAGGTTTTACCAGTAAAAAGGAATATTTTGGCCACTGTCTGTCTCTTCTTTGTCTAATCGCTCAATGTGTTCTGAATCTTGTTTGGAAGTAAAGAAGTGTATTAACTATATTTTCTTATTTTCTATATTCTTGATGCTCTACCACCTGGGACTTCTCTGTCTAGGGAGAGACTAACCCTTCCAGGGCTAGCTAATTGCTAGAGACAGCACCCAAGTCCCCCGAACCTTTCATATGCAAACAGGCCAATCCACAACCCACAACCCACAACCACTTCTTTTTAATTTATTTTTTAATATATTTTATTGATTATGCCATTACAGTTGTTCCATTTCCCCCTCTTCATTCCCCTCCACCCTGCACACCCCCTCCCACTCACCTTCCCCCCCTTTAGTTCGTGTCCATGTGTCATAAGTTCTTTAGCTTCTACATATCCCACACTATTCTTGCCCTCACCCCTATTTTCTCCTCACCATCTATGCTACTTATTCTCTATACCTTCTCCCCCCTTCTCCTCGTCTGATTCCCCTGTTGCTAACCTTCCTTGTGATCTCCATTTCTGTGGCTCCGCTCCTGTTTTAGGTGTGGTTATTAATAACTGTGAGTTTGCTGTCTTTTGACTGTTCATATTTTTTATCTTCTATTTCTTAGATAAATCTCTTTTATATCTCATATAGTAAGGGCTTGGTGATGATGAACTCATTGAACTTGACCTTATCTAAAAATCGCTTTATCTGCCCTTCTATTCTAAACAAAAGCTTTGCTGGATAGAGGAATCTTGGATGTAGGTCCTTGCCTTTCATGGCTTGGAACATTTCTTTACAGCCCCTTCTTGCCTGTGAGATCTCTTTTGAGAAATCAGCTGACAGTCTGATGGGAACTCTTTTGTAAGTGACTGTCCCCTTATCTCTTGCTGCTTCTAGAATTCTCTCCTTCATTTTAATCTTGGCTAATGTAATGGTGATGTGCCTTGGTGTGTTCCTCCTTGGGTCCAACTTCTCTGGGACTCTCTGAGCTTCCTGGACTTCCTGGATGTCTATTTCCTTTGCCAGATTGGGGAAGTTCTCCTTTATTATTTATTCAGCTAAGTTTTCCACTTGTTGCTCTTTCTCTTATCCTTCTGGTACCCCTATAATTTGGATGTTGGAACTTTTAAAGATGTCCTGGAGGTTCGTAAGCCTCTCCTCATTTTTTTGAATTTTTGTTTCTTCCTTCTTTTCTGTTTGGTTGTTTCTTTCTTCCTTCTGGTCCACTCCATTGATTTGAGCCCCAGTTTTCTTTCCATCACTGTTGGATCCCTGTGCATTTTCCTTCATTTCATTTAGTGTCACCTTCATTTTTTCATCTAATTTGTGACTAAAATCAGTGAGTTCTGTGAGCATCCTGATCATTAGTGTTTTGAACTGTGCATCTGATATGTTGGCTATCTCTTCCACAACTGCCTCTTTAATCAGAATTTCATACACCAAACCAATATACCCCTACCCTAATCAAGGCAGGGCAAGGCACTGGTTTGGTACAGCCTCTGTACTCCAGAGCCTGCTGAAATTCTTCCAACTAGCCAATCCTAAGCCTGCTAATTCTTCTTTGTCTTTCCTTTCTTGGGAAACCACTATAAAAGCTTGTAGCAGTGCTTTGCCATCACTCTTCCAGCCTCCTGGTGCTTCCTGCGTGGCCCTGCATCTTATGGCCCTGTCCTCTTGGGGACAGTAAATAACTATCTTGTCAATAGCAGCTGTCTCCTGATCTCTTGGTTTCACCATGCCTGAATAATAATAAAATCTATATTTTAAAACTGTGAGTTATTATCAGGCCCCTCCAAATGCCCTAACATATCTTCAGGAGATGATTCAAAGTGTGACTCTATAACAGTCAATGACAGCATTTCCCCTTCTTTCCAGATATTTTTGTTTTTAAATCAGTAAGATGGGAGCAGAACTATTGAAAGAGCTGAGCACTTGTCAGCAACAATTTGCTAGGTCTTCATTTATTCTTAAGATTCTAACTATTGACTTCCTAAAGAAAAGTATCAAAGAATTATCAGTTGATCTGCATCTTAAGTGTGAAAATTTCTTGTGTTCTGAACACAAGAGAAATGAAATTTATGGTCCAAGTTTTCAAGAAGGTTGTGGTACAGTGGGGAAGCAAAACTGGAATACATTAAACAATTGAAGTGATGTAGTGTTTGTGGATTTTATTTTAGATTTTATTTATTTATCTTTAGACAGAGGGGAAGAGAGGGAAACAGAGAGGGGTAAAGAAACATCAATGTGTGGTTGCCTCTCACATGTCCCCCACCAGGGACCTGGGCATGTGCTCTAGACAGGGAATTGAACAAGCAACCCTCTGATTTTCAGGCTGGCACTCAACCACTGAGCCACACCAGCCAGGGAAAAATGATGTAGTGTTAAAATACTGTGTTAAGTAAGGTGTAATAAGAATTAAGGAAAGGGAGAACAGTTTGAAACTAGCATAGAGCTAAATCTCAAAGGATGACTGTACCTTGAAGAGCCAAAGATATGGGAGTACTCTTCATAAACCAGTTTAAGTTGGTTTAAGCCAAATAGGGAAAAAAGGATTTATTGCTGCTTATTCTGAAAAGATCAGGTGTAGGTAGATGTAGAAGTTCAAATTATAGCATCAGGAATCTGTCAGTTGCTATTTCTGGTAGTGCTAAAACAGCACTATTCTTTTCTAAAAGTTCCAAGGTCTGAGGAGGGCTCTCACTGGACTAGCTTGTGTTGTGTGCTCTTCATTGAACTGATTCCTCCGACCAAGGGGCTGTGGTTTCCAATTGGCCAGGCTTGGGTCACATGTCCGCCCTAGAGCTGGCTGTGGAGTCAGTCACATCCAAAGCTATGGACTAAAGGTAAGTATTTAATAGTTTCCAAAGGAAATTTCTGAGTAATGTTACCCAAAGGCAAAGTGAATTTTGGACGGAAAAAATCACAATCACTGTGGAAAGAATAATAACAAGCAAGGTGGAGAGGAAGGCAAAGACCATTCAAATTATAATCCATATGAAGAAATAAGAGAAAACATATTTCAACATTTCGGATGATATAAAATTATTAGAACCTATAAAAATCAGGAAGAAGGATTAGGGTGAGTCACTAAGCCAAGGGGACTCATTTTAGATTCTGAAACAGCAGTGTGGTAGGATAGAAGAAGTACTGTGGAATGCTTAATCAGACAAGAGCGGGGGATAAACTGTTGCCTGGAAAGCCAGATGAGGGGATTGTTCGAATAATACTGAAATGGTGTGGTAAAAATGTATGCTATACAGTAATAGTGAAGGGAAGAGATTAAGGTAATTCCAGATGATGTTTTCAAAGGAAGAAAAGGCAGAGTTGAATGAATGTAGGGGAATGAATAAAGAAAAGAATAAAAAAGGATGCCAAAGTTTGCAGCCAGAGTTGCAAAGGTATCACCAGTAGAATTTTTAAGGAGTGGGTTTCTCCTTCCCCAGTGTCCTTGCCCCACAAGCCTGCTCTTTTATCCTGTGATTTCCATCAGCAGGCTGCATGAACTACTACTAGAGGTTCTAAGTACTGAAAGATTGTAGTACCCCACCTTCCACATTATATGTGATTCTGAATGAGACTATTAAATGGTGAAATAAGCATAAGATGTCCGGCAGTCATTATTTGTCACATGGTGCTACTATAATGCTTTGTTTAGTCACAGATATTGAGTTTTTACAATTTTTTTCTCATTAGAAATTTATTTGCTGGAGCTATAATTCATTACTTTATGTAGTCCAGGACTACTCATTAGAAATAATGCCCTTATTTTTACCCCTCAGGGTGAAGACACATGTTTTTAAACTATAGATATTCTTTTTTCTAAGGCAACTTTAAAATGGTGCCCCAATACAGCTAATTTTTTTTCTTTTTCTCACAGAAAATGAAAACAGGGTATCAAAGGGATATCTGCAATCCCATGTTCATTGCTGTGTTATTCACACTAGCCAAGACATAGACAATCGAACTGTCCATCAATGGATGATGGATAAAGAAGATGTGGCACAGATAAAATTAAAATCTTGAAATTTTCATTTATACTTTCAGCTTCTTTTAAAAGCATATCAGACTTCCAGCCAAGATGGAGGCATAGGTAGACATATTTTGCCTCTTTGCACAACCAAGAGAAGGACAACAATAAATTTAAAAACAAGAACTGCCGGAAAATCAAACTGTATGGAAGTCCGAGAACCAAGAAGTTGAAGAAGAAACATTCATCCACACTGGTAGGAGGGGCAGAGACAGGCAGCCAGGGCAGAGAAGACTTGCTGCAAGGCAGCTGCTGGCAGTCTCACATTTGCATAGGAGTAAACTGGGAGAGCCAACTGGGGAGCGAGACAGACCATGCAAGCCAGGGTTCCAGTGCCAGGAAAATAAAGCCTCAAAACCTCTGGATGTAAAATCCTGAGGGAGTTGTGGTGATGGGAGAAACTCCCAGCCTCACAAGAGAGTTCATTGGAGAGACCCATGGGGTTCTAGAATGTACAAACCCACCCACCCAGGAATCAGCACCGGGAGGGCCCAATTTGCTTGTGGGGAGCTGGGGAAGTGACTGAAAGCCAGCCTGGGGATGAGCAAGCAGCATTGTTCCCTCTCTGCCCCCTCCCCTACACATAGCACCACAATGCAGAGACATGGGTTGCCCTGCCCTGATGAATACCTAAGACTCCTCCCCTTACAATGTAACAGGCACTCAGAGACAAAAAGAAAAGATATGGCCCAAATGAAAGAACAGGTCAAAGCCCCCCAAATAAAACTAAGTGATGAAAAAATAGCCAACCTATCAGATGCAGAGTTAAAAACACTGGTAATCAGGATGCTCACAGAAATGGTTGAGTATGGTCACAAATTAGAGGAAAAAGTGAAGGCTATGCAAAGTGAAATAAAGAAAAATATACAGGGAACCAACAGTGAAGGGAAGGAAACCAGGACTCAAATCAATGGTCAGGAGCAGAAGGAGAACAGAATAAAGAAATAACAAGTCAAAAAAATGAGGGAAGGATTAGGAACCTTTAGGACAAATTTAACTGTTTCAACACCCAAATCATAGGGGAGCCAGAAGGAGAAGAGAAAGAGCAAGAAATTGAAAACTTATTTAAAAAAAAAATAAAGGAGAACTTTCCCAATCCGGCAAAGGAAATAGACTTCCAGGAAGTCCAGGAAGCTCAGAGAGTCCCGAAGAAGTTGGACTCAAGAAAGCACACACCAAGGCACATGGTAATTACATTACCCAAGGTTAAAGATAAGGAGAGAATTTTAAAAGCAGTTTGAGAAAAGAAGACAGGAACAAAGGAGTTTCCATAAGGCTATCAGCTGATTTCTCAAAAGAAACCTTACAGGCAAGAAGGGGATGGAAAGAAGTATTCCAAGCCATTAAAGGCAAGGACCTACATCCAACATGACTCTATCCAGCAAAGCCATCATTTAGAATGGAAGGGCAGATAAAGTGCTTCCCACATAAAGTCAAGTTCATGGAGTTCATCATCACCAAGCCCTTATTAAAGGAAATATTAAAAGGACTTATCTAAGAAAAAGAAGATAAAAGATATGAACAGTAAAATGACAACAAACTCACAACTATCAACAACCGAACCTAAAAAACAAAACAGAACAAAAACACACTAAGCAAACAAGTAGAACAGGAACAGAATCACAGAAATGGAGATTACATGGAGGGTTATCAGTGGGGAGGAGGGTGGGGAAGTGGGGAAAAAGGTACAAGAAATAAGAATAAATGGCAGGCCCAAAATAGACAGGGGGAGGTTAAGAACAGTATAGAAAATGGAGAAGCCAAAGAGCTTATATGTTAAGGGTGGGGAATGCTGGTGGGAGGAGGGATGCAGGGTAGAGGGGAATAAAGGGGAGGAAAAAAACTGGACAACTGTAATAGCATAATCAATAAAATACCTTTTAAAAAGTGAAAAAAGTGCTTATCTACCTAACCTTAGTAATTAGTACTATTTAATTGGGTACCAATTATATATAAGCAAAAAGAAGAGAAGAAAGAGGAAAGATGAAAAGTATATCAGGTAAAGCTATCCTGATTGGGCTGATATTAGCACTCAGGCAAAGACATTTATCTTACCTTTTCAACTTCTTTTCTCTAGTCACTAGATCACAGGATGGATTCTTCTTCATTTTAGGAAGCTGACAAGATTCAATGATTTGGTGGGTAGACTACAGAGAATGTGAGAATTCACAAAGTTGAGCCAGTTCACAATTCCAAACCACTGACTACTGGATTAATGGAGTATGCAATTAGAGTTACACTTGAATGTCTTGTCACTAACTTTCCACTTCTACAAATTTTAGAGTTTTTCTCTGTCTTTAAATAAGAGTTAATATTTAATGAGCAAATATCCTGTGCCAGATTACTATGCTAAATGTAAAACATTTGCATGAGTTAAAAATGTAATCCTCACATTATAAATTAAGTTTATTATTATCTCTATTTTACAGACAAGGTGACTAGGCCTCAAGATAGATTCTGCTCTATGCGACAGATACCAAAGCTCTGGTTTTCATTACCACATTACCACATTATACTCTTTAATGAATAAATGGAGAAATTCTTAAATTCTTTTTGCTGGGTGACCACATTTTAACCCAAAACCAGGATTTTTATTGCTAAAGAATGGGCCAATGGAAATTTAGAGGCATTCTCTGCCACATTCAGTAAGTCGGCACAGTCAGTTTTCCTCTAGTGTTGGAACAGATTACTATTTCTTCAGCTGAGCACCAGATGCAGTAACTGGCTTGCATTTAGAGGTTGTTTTTTCTAAAGTGTCAAGCTACATTTAGCATTGTGGAATGCTCATACTACTGTGTATTTCGGAGGCTGCTGGGTGATCTTTTAAATATACATCTTCTCCCTCCACCCTTACCTGCCAGGCATATAATCATTTTCTCTCTTTCCTCTGCCCTCTTCCCTGCCCCTCTTCCTCTTTCCCTGTCTTTCTCTCTCACCCTCCCTATCCCCCCACTTCTCTCTCTCTCCAGGAAGCCTATATAGTTGATTGGAATTACATGCAATGGCATTTTTGTTCTGGTTTCTTTTCTATTCACCTTTTGAAATAATTTTGGACTTCAGAAAAATTGCAAGAGTAGTACAGGTAATTTTTAAAAAGATTTTATTTATTTGTTTTTGGAGAAAGGAGAAGGAAGGGAGAAAGAGAAGTAGAGAAACGTTAATGTGTCGTTGCCTCTCTCATGTCCTTCACTGGAGATCTGGCCTGCATCCCAGGCATGTGTTCTGACTGGGAATCCAACTGGCAGACCTCTATGTTTCCAAGGTTTGCAGGATGACACCCAACTCACTCAGCCACACAGTCGGGGCCAAAGAATTTTTACATTCTCTTCACCCAGCTCTCTCTAATGTTAACATCTTTTAAAACAAAACTTTCAATTGATTTTTTTTAGAGAGAGAAAAGGTAATGGAGAAAGAGAGAGAGAGATATCAATTTGTTGTTCCATTTATGCATTCATTGTCTGATTTTTGTATCTACCCTGACCAGGGATCAAACCCGCAACCTTGGGGTATACGGGTGATACTCTAACACGTGGAGCTACCTAGCCAGGGCTAATGTTAACATCTTGCATAATCATAGTACAATGTCAAAATTAAGAAGTTAGTAAGGTAGTTTTAAGTAAGCTACAGAATTTCTATGCATTTTACTGTTTTCCTACTAATGTTCTCCTGTTGTTCCAGAATTCATTCTAAGATCTAGCATTCTATTTAGTCATTATGCCTTCTTCATTTTCTGTGTCTGCCTCTGACATCTCCTCAGTCTTTCCCTTTCTTTCATGATCTTGACACTTTGGAAGAGTACTGATCATTTTTTTCATACGATGTTTCTCAAGTGGACACATCTGGTGTTTCCTCATGACTAGAACACCACAAATAATGTGCCCTTCCCAGTGTATTATAATAGGGGGCATGTGAGGCTAATGACAGGTTTTTAATCAAGGGAGTGGCATGATACAATTTACACTTTGGAAAGAACCCTGGCAGCTAGGGACAGAGTGAACTGAAGTGAAGGAAGGTTGTCAAAGCCACCAATTAAGAGGCTGTTGTAATAGACTAGGCAGAAGATGATGGTTGTCTGAACAAAGGCTGTGTCTGCAAAAATGGGAGTGAAAGTCTCAATATGAGATTTCCAAAGTAAAATTAGTAGAATTTGGGGACTGTTTTCATGAGTGACACGAGGAGAGAGAGAAACTGAAGATAATTACTAGGATGTTAGGCTATCAGGTAGATAGTTGACTCCATTTTCAATTGGTAGCTAAGATCTTTGTAATTCAGATCCCTTAATAAGATTAAAAATGATTTTCTGGCATGTGGCTGCTATAAAAAGCTGTTTGGGTGTTAAAAAATACTGAAAGAGAAAAAGAGATTCTTAGCTTCATTTAATCTTGTTTTCGAGTTTCAGGTTTGCAAAGTCAGCATCCTGGGTCTATAAGTATGAGTGAGGAGAGGCAGAAGTGTCAACATGTCATCGTGGCATCATTTTCTCTGGGTAAAAGGGAATTTTCATACGTCCTTGGAAAAATAGTTGTGGAATATTGCATGAATGAGTTAGTATGCCCGAGTGAGGGGCAAGGAAAAGTGGGGGATAAAATGTGATGGGATCCATTGCAAACTGCCCCATGGCCGGGAATGTATCATACAAATGGCTGTGTTTGTGACTTGGTACAGTGAAGCCCAGGTGGAAAGCAAGAGAAAAGATGTGAAAATGAATCTTTCACACTCATTTCTATGCTAGAAATAGAAGGAAGCAAAAACCCTTCAGATGATCCTAATGTTGGAGAAGACTTTCTGATCTTCCATTACCTAGCAGCTGGTCTCATCACAATGCATCATGGAGGGAAAAGGGAGTTTAGTTCAATTGTAGTTTTAGGGTTATAATTATGTGTTAATATGCATATCCCACAATAAACTTTTTTTTTTGCTGGTTCAGAGGCAGCTGCCTTTATGGAGGTTATGGGTTGTTGGCTGGCTTCATTCAAAGGTCACACATTTGACCTTGAAGTCACCTTCTGCTCCCATGTCTCTAGGTTCAGGCAGTTGGGGAACTTGAATGTGTATCCATCTGGCAGCTTGATGGTCAACTCTGCCTGGTCAGAAGTGATGCACACCTCCATGACTCTTCCGGGCTAGAAGGGAAAGACAGACTCCCCATGCTCCTTCCCCCACACCCCTGTGTTCTTGCTGTTACACGCAATGGCGTTGACGTCCCGTGTATCCCTTGGCATCAGGGGCCACCTTGCCCCGCCCTCGGAGGCACTCCCTAGGTTTGAGATGCACGTTGTTGGCCACCAGACCCACATGAGCCATGACTGAGAACAGGAGGATGGTCCTGGGGCCTGCACAACCAGCTGCCTGAAGACTCCCAATAAGCAAATTTTTTTCACTGGGCTGCACATTATAATCATCTGTAGATCTTGAAAAAAAATAAAGATGCCCAAGACCCATCCCAAGTGATTCTGATACAGTAGATGTATTATTCAGAAATTATTTGGTTGAAAGTGGCAGAAATGCAACTCAAATCAGCCTCAGCTAACAATTCGGGGTGGGTTGTTATTAGCTATCTACTACTACATAACAAATTATCCAATTACCCCAAACTTAGCAGCTTAAAACAGTTATCTTGTATAGCTTCTGTGAATCAGGGTTTGGGGAGTGACTGGTAGTTCTGCCTCAGGGTCTCTCATGAAGCTGAAAGCAAGGTGTCAGCTGCTTTCAATCATTGAAAGGCTTGTCTGGGGTTGGCGGACCTACTTCTGAGGTGGCTCACTTACATGGCTGGCAAGACGGTGCTGGCTGTTGGCAGGTGTCTTGACTATTTTGCCGCATGGATTTTTGCACAGGGCTGCTGGAGTATTCTTACAATATGTTGGCTGGTTTTCTCCGGATCGAGCAATCCAAGACAGCAAGGTAGAAGCAGCTTGATACAACGTATGGTTGGAATCTAAGGTATCTTTGAGCAGGAGGAGGGGGACGGTATTTATAGGTTGGTTATTTATTGTGGCGAAGGCTAAAAGCCCATCCTTATAGAGAGTTGTAGGTCCTAGAGCCAATATAACATATGTTCCACTGTACTGAGTCATTTTTTAATGGGGTGAAAATGATTAAAGTGAGTATCAAGGGAAGGCTTAAAGGGAAAATAATACTAATTAAAAAAATCCCAAGGGTTATGTGTGACTCACCTCTATTCATAATAGGCTTAGATCTGTCTTAATAACACTGCAACGTTTGAGGAGTTCTTTAGTTTATAGATGGTTTCATAACATTTTATTTGATCTTAAGAACAATCTTAGGTTTGTAGGATGGAGTCAAGAGGGTTGGGACTGAAAGATAGAGCTAATAATACTGAACACTCACCAAGTGCCGGACATTTCACTGAGTGTTTCATGTTTATTAACCCTTAAACCAAACACATGAGGTTGGTGTTAATAATTACAATTTTGAGAGAGGCTTGGCTTCCTTGGATGCAGAGGAGTTAAATGGTGTGTTCATGGTCACGCATCAGAGCTGGAATGAGAACCCAGGTTTTCCTACTCACAGCCCCGCCTTCTTTCCACTTGGCTGTTTCACTTTTCAGCATGACCAACCATTGCTGTTGCCTTCTCCATTTGCTATATCCTCTTATTAAAATTTTTTTCTTAACTTTATTTATTTATTTAACTTTATTTATTTATTTATTTATATATAGGAATGGAAAGGGAGAGAGACAGAGGAAGAGAAACATCAATGTGTGGTTACCTCTGATGCAACCCCTCTGGGGACCAGCTGCAATCCAGGCATGTGCTCTAGACCAGAGACCGAACCAGTGACCCTTTGGTTCTCAGGCCAGCACTCAATCTACTGAGCCACATCAACCAGGGCTCCACTTGCTGTATCCTTGATTCAGTGTTTATCTTTTGGCAGCATGAGACTCCCTGAAAGGCAGGGGACGCTCTAATTGCAGGCCTAGACTCACTGTATCCTAAGAATGTTTTTTTGTTTGTTTTTGTTCACTTGTTTTGGTGAGCACTTCATTATAAGCCTCACTACAAGCCTAGTGCAAAGAAAATAAAAAGGACAAAGGAAAGTATATTTGGATTGGAAAAGAGACCTCGTTTATAACCTATGCTGAAATATATCCAGGTTTCTAGGAATATCTACCTTTGTTTGAGTTTATTAAAAGTCTGGCTGTAATGCAGACTACTTGAGTGGCCCCAAACATGTTGGCACCTCATTTTTCTTTGTTGTCAAGTGGAGTAATACTTAAGGTTGTTCTACCTTTCAAGGATGTGGAAGGACAGCGGGTATGAAAGGCGGGAAGCACTTCATTTCCTTATATGTGTTTGGGTGGAACCAAAACCTCCTGAATTTCCTTTAGTGTCATCCAAAACTTGGACTTCCTCTATTTCTGGATTAAAAAAAAAATCAAACAATCCTTGCACAAATGAGCTATGCAATCTGATTACCTTTTTTTTACTTTAAACTTTCTTTGCTAAAATTAAACAGCACAACATTGAAGTTTCTCTATAATCTTCATCTACGACACCAGCTCCTGTATCTGAGTACTATTTTACAGCCAAGTCAGAACTGGAGGTATTCGTTCATAACACTCGGGAGACAGTGGTATCTTTTTTTTTTTTTTTAAAGATTTTATTTATTTATTTATTTTTAGAGAGAGGGGAGGGGAGGGAGAAAGAGGAAGAAAAACATGAATGTGTGGTTGCCTCTCACGCGCCACCTACTGGTCACCTGGCCCACAACCCAGGCATGTGCCCTGACTCAGAATTGAACTGGCAACCTTTAGCCTTGCAGGATGACTCTCAGCCAACTGATCCGTACTTGTTGGGCCATGGCATTCTCTGAGAGCAGGGCAAAGAAGGGCCTCGTGCCACCTTCCTCCACTAGGCCTCCCACTTGCTGGGGGAGATGGCAGCTGTTCCTTCAGAGCAGAGCACGGCAGAGCAGAACGCAGGGGAGGAGGGAGCAGAGGGAACTCAGGGAGCAGGATGAGCCCAGAGACTGTGAACCCACCAGGTTCTTGCATGTATTTTTCATGAAACTAAATTATCTCCTAAGAGGGGTAATTCAAGACTCGGGAAAATGATTGTTTAATCACAGAATCCAATACACTGTCTACTGCAATTAGTAGTATTAGACTAGACTGAGAAGAGGTGAAGGTCAGCATAGACCATTCCCAGATGCCTTTGTGCTTTATTTTACTACATCCTCCATTTGAAAAACAGGAGTGGGGACAAAAGGTGAATACTGGGATAGACAAGCCACAAAAGAGTCTGCTTAGTCTTTTACCTGGAGAGAGAGCGAGCAGAAACTCACTCACAAAGATAAGTTCAAGCAACGTGTTGAAGGGACATGGTGCCTTGAACCAAGTAGCTACATGTTCCACATACTCCTCTGTCAGCCTCCGATTGTGTTGAGTTCAGTGATATTATAATAAAGTGAGCAGAGAACGTTCCAAAGTCAGAAAGGCTACTCTGGTTCTTGGAAATCGAACTATAGAAGCCCCTTTGTAGTATATAAATTGGGTTGCCAAGAGCTGTGGGAGTATAACTGCAAGCTAAGTGCGGTGACAAGAGCAAACCAGGTCACAGAAGACTAGCTTCATAATACAGAATTGCATGGTGGCTAAGACCTCACTGTTTGGGTCATGAAGACTTTGGTACCAAACTCTTTTCCAAGTGTTACCAGTGTGACTTCAGGTAGTTCATATTTATATAGTTGTTATAAGGATTAAATAAAGTAATGCATGTAAAGTATTGCCAAATTATACTTTCCAAAAAGTGAAAAACACATGTTAAAGATTCACTTAACATGGTAATGAGGGAATTTGCAAGAAGGTGTGGCTGGTTCAAAAAAATTGGAGAGAGCGTTTATGGTAGCTGAAGGAAAAAGGCTTGAATAAGATGATTAATTTTGATACAAAACTGGTTAATGTACAGGGCAATAAAACTGTCATTTTTATGGCTTTCTTTTTAAAAATTTTTAAATTTATTTTTTCAAAGCAACTTTTATTGTTGCTCTGGTTCTGTGAAATACACCATTTGTATCTTGATAAGAATTACACTGAATGTAGGATTTTTTAAAAATATATTTTATTGATTATGATATTACAGTTATCCCATCCCCCCCTTTTATTCCCCTCCACCCTGCAGACCTCCTCCCACCTGCATCCCTGCACTTAGTTCACGTCCATAGATCGTATGTATAAGTGCTTCAGCTTCTCCATTTCCTGTACTGTTCTTAACCTCCCTCTGTCTATTTTCTAGCTACCATTTATGCTATCTGTTCTCTGACCTTTTCCCCCTTTCTCCTTCTCCCACTCCCCTGCTGATAAGCTTCCATTTCTGTGATTCTGTTCCTGTTCTACTTGTTGCTTAGTGTGTTTTTGTTTTGGGTGGGTTTTTTTAGGTTCCATTGTTAATAGCTGTGAGTTTGTTGTCATTTTACTGTTCATAGTTTTGATCTTCTTTTTCTTGGCTAAGTCCCTTTAACATTTCATATAATAAGGACTTGGTGATGATGAACTCCTTGAACTTGACCTTATCTGAGAAGTGCTTTATCCGCCCTTCCATTCTAAATGAAAGCTTTGCCGGATAGAGCAATCTTGGATGTAGGTCCTTGCATTTCATGACTCGGAACACTTCTTTCCAGCCCCTTCTTGCCTGTAAGGTTTCTTTTGAGGAATCAGCTGATAGCCTTACGGGAACTCCTTTGTAGGTAATGGTCTTCTTTTCTCATGCTGCTTTTAAGATTCTCTCCTTATCTTTAACTTGGGTAATATAATTACCATGTGCCTTGGTGTGTGCTTTCTTGAGTCCAACTTCTTTGGGACTCTCTGAGCTTCCTGGACTTCCTGGAAGTCTATTTCCTTTTCCAGATTGGGGAAGTTCTCCTTC
The DNA here is from genome assembly GCF_021234435.1 of Artibeus jamaicensis. Taxonomy (NCBI): domain Eukaryota; kingdom Metazoa; phylum Chordata; class Mammalia; order Chiroptera; family Phyllostomidae; genus Artibeus; species Artibeus jamaicensis. The sequence continues at coordinate 33,397,545 of NW_026522030.1, read as the reverse complement.
ATTATGTTTTCAGATAAGTTTTCTATGTCTTGCTCTTCCTCTTCTCCTACTGGCACCCTTATGATTTGGATGTTGGAATGTTTAAAATTGTTCTGGAAATTTCTAAACCTCTCCTCATTTTTTAAAATTCTTGTTCCTTCATTCTGTTCTGGTTGAATGTTTCTTTCTTCCTTCTGCTCCAAACCTTTGATCTGAGTCCTGGTCTCCTTCATATCACTGTTGGTTCCCTGTAGATTTTTCTTTATTTTACATAGTGCAACTTTCATTTCTGCCTGGGTCTTTTTTATGCTGTTGAAGTACCCAATGAGTTCCTGGAGCATCCTGATAACCAATGTTTTGAACTGTGCATCTGATAGGTTGGCTATTTCTTTTGTCACTTAGTTGTATTTTTTCTGGAGCTTTGAATCTGTTCTTTCATTTGGGCCACTTTTTCTTTTGTCTAGGTTTGCCTGTTATGTAGTAAGGGACGGAACCTTAGGTGTTCACCAGGGCAGGGCAATCCACAGCATTGTGATACTGTATGTGAGGGAGGGGTCTGAGAGGGAACAATGCCACTTCCTCCTCTCTCTGCCGGTTTTCAGTCACTTCCCCCGATACCCACAATCAAATTGGGCCCTTCTGGTGCTGATTCCTGGGTGGGCTTGTGTACATTCTAGGAGATGTACCTGTGGGTCTCTCCAACAAACTCTCCTGTGAGGCTGGGAGTTTCTCCCACTGCTGCCCCCCACCCCAACAGGTGTTTTCAGTCAGAGGCTTTGAGGCTTTATTTCCCCACACTGGAGCCCTGGGTTGCAGCAGTGTGTCTCACTTTGCCAGCTGTTCCTCCTGGTTTATCTGCAAATGAATGTGGGACTGCCCGGTCTACCAGCTGCTGCCTGCTGTCAGTCACAGCCCTGGCTGCCCATCTCTGCCCCTCCTACCAGTCTGGATGAATGTTTCTTCTTTAACTCCTTGGGTGTCAGACTTCCATACAGTTCAATTTTCTGGCAGCTCTCATTGTTTTTTGTTTTTAAATTTGTTGTCCTTTTGGTTGTGTGAAGAGGCACAGTGTGTCTATCTACGCCTCCATCTTGCCCTATTTAATTTTTAGAGAGGGGACAGGAAGGAGAAAGAGAGGGAGAGAAACATCGATTGTTACCTCTTGTACGCCCCTCACTGGGGATCTGGCCCAAAACCCAAGCATGTGCCCTGACTGGGAATTGAACCAGTGACCTTTTAGTTTGCAGGCCAACACTCAGTCCACCGAGCCATACCAGCCAGCACTGTGGCTTTCTTTTTTATCAGATAAGTCATTTACATCCTTACTGGACACATAATTTTCATGGCTATTGGCAGTTGGTCTTAAATGGGAATAATTTTGCCCTCAAGGGAACATTAAGCAATGTCTGAAGGCATTCTTTGTGTATGGGAGGGTGTGTGAAAATGTACTTTATTTTTATAATTAAAAACATTTATTGGATTTATTGGGGTGACATGGGTTAATAAAATGATATGGGTTCCAAATGTACAATTCTATAATAAATCATCTGTATATTGTATTATGTGTTCATCACCCAAAGTCAAGTTTCCTTCCATCATCATTAACACCCCTTTCTTTCCAGTAATCATGATACTGCTGTCTGTGTTTTTGAGTTTTTTTCCTTAATCCCTTCACCTATTTCACCAGACTCTCCAATTCCCCTTCTCTCTGACAGATGTCAATCTGTTCTCTGTATCCATGAGTCTGTTTCTATTTTGTTTGTGAATTTTGCTCATTAGATTTTACATATAAGTGAAATGTTACTTGTCTTTCTCTGACTGCCTTATTTTAATTAGCATTATTCTCTCCAGGTCTGTCAATACTGTTGCAAAAGGTATTATTTCCTTTTTTATGGTCAAGTAATATTCCACTGAGTATATGTACCATAGCTTTTTTATCCACTCATTGCTGATGGGCACTTGGACTGCTCTCAAATCTTGGCTATTGTAAACAATGCTGCAATGAACATACAGGTGCATATATTCTTTCAAATTAGTGTTTCAAGTTTCTTCAGATATATCCCCAGAAGTGGAATCGCCGTGTCGCAAGGAAGATCCATTTTCAATTTTTTGAGGACCCTTCACACTGTTTTCCACAGTTGGCTGCACCTATCTGTATTCTCACAAACAGTGCATGAGGGTTTCCTCCTCTCTGAAGATATTTTTGCTGTCACAACCTGGGAGTGGGGAGCACTACTGACATCTAGCGGACCCTGTGGGTGTGACTGCATGGGATATGCTCACTTTGGTTAAGATTTTTTTGGATGTACTCTTATCTGTAGGTCAGACTACCTTGATGAAAGCTCTAAAGCTGCAATTTTCATTTATTTCTGTGTGTGCACAAAAGTGGAGAGTAGTGCTTATTCTATCTTTCCATAACCTTGCTTTTTCCTAACTCTCCACAATGGATGGAGCACTGAAAGAACAGCTGAAGCCACAAACCGAAGGCCTGCACAGCCAGACAGCGGCATGCGGGTTCACCAGGCTCCCCATGAATAACCACATGAGTCAGCTTGCCTCCCTAAGCTTAGGCAGAAAGCTTCATTTTCCCCTGACACAGCCTTTATTTTTTAGAGGCTCCTCAATGTGCTCTCTTCAAAGGACAGAGGGAGAAATGTTTTCCAGCAGGTGATTTTTCTGTCATTCTTTCGTTTAAAATTAAAAAATGTGTGTGTGTGTATTTGAGTGGAGAAGGCATGTAGCCTGGCCCTGGTCCCACCACTAACTAGCTGTATGGGGCTGAGCAGGGCATAGGTGCTGGTTTTAATTTCCATACTGACATAGAGAGCATTGAACCAGTTGACACTGCTCCAGCATTTTACGGTTCTACTTTCTGTCACAAGTGTATCCTTAGAAGGTAACCTGGCCTGGAATCTCACCCCTCTGTGTAACAGTCCCTGCAGGAGGTCCTCTTTCGAACTCCCTCTTCCGTTTGATATTGAGTACAATGAAGCCTTCCTAGGAGAATTCTTTAGGAGAATTCTTCTTTAGGAGAATTATGCAAATTCATTCTAAAGGGACTGAGGTTAAGGCTTCAGCAGATTTGCTGTGTTCCAATAAATGAAGAGTACGAGCCTTTTGAAATAGATACAGTATCCCATTAACTGCTTTGATAAGAGTAATTATAATGTGAAACTGCACATCCAGAAACTAAGCACTGGTAGTCTTTAGTTCATTCCTGATGTCTTCACTGATAATAGTATGCAAAAAGATACTTATTTCTTGCCCAAATGACCTAAATGTTTACATTTTTAATGTCTGTTAAGGTTTTGTCTTCCTTCAAGATAGTCTTTCGATGACCTATTTTCACATGCTGAAATGAGCAGAAAAGTCAAGTACAATGATTCTCAATCAGCTGGGAGAAAAGAGGGTATTTCAGAAATTCTTGGAAATTAAATTTGAAAAAATCATACCTTGACTTTAAAAAATTATTATTTTTAAAGATTTTATTTATTTCTTTTTAGAGAGAAGGGAAGGGAGGGAGAAAGAGAAGGAGAAGGAGAGCAACATCTATGTGTGGTTGCTTCTCACACATTCACAAATGCAGACCTGGCCTGAAACCCAGGCATGCACCCTGACTGGGAATTGAACCAGTGATGCTTTGGTTCACAGGCTAGCACTAAAGCCACTGAGCCATAGCAGCCAGGGCTAGACTTTAAAAGTTTATTAAAAATTTTTTTAATCCTCACTTGAGAATGTGCTTATTGATTTTATAGAAAAGGAGGGATGGAGGGTGGGGAGACAAAGAGAGGGGAGTAAGGGAGGGAGGGAGAGGGATGGGAGGAATTTGGGGCGGGGAGAGAGAGAGAGAGAGACATTGATGTAAGAGAGAGACATGGATCTGTTGCCTCTTGTACATGCCCCCGCTAGGGACTGAACCCAACCCCCAACCTAGGCATGTGCCCTGACTAGGGATCAAACCCACAGCTTTGTGGTGTACTGGATGACACTGCAGCCAACTGAGGCACACTGGCCAGGGCTAGACTTTTATTCTAAAAATTTCCCACTGTTTTCATAACAGTAATTTAGAAGTCCAGCAATCAGCTTGATAAATCTATGGCCAGCACTTCTAGTGCTTACCTGTGTCCTCCTCCTTCCCTGCTAAAAGAGGCCTGGTTTTGTTCCCTTGGCCACATCCCCAAGAAATGAATCTTGATTGGTCCAAATTTATCATGACGCCCTCTTTCCAGCCTCCCTTGCAGTGAGAAGTGGCCATCTGAGCCAGTTCCGGGCCCAGAGGCACGCAGGGGTCTGTTGGAGTCATTGCTGGGCGATTTTGAAAGTCACGTGGCTGGCTGTGCTCCCAGCAGCCCTCTTCCTACCTTGACAGCTGACAGTATGCAGGTGTTGGCTTTGACAGCTCCCACTGCTTCCTATGACCTCCTGGTAATAGGACCACAAGTTAAGGATGAAACACCCTGGCTTTTTCGTGGCGTTTTTGAGTTGTGGCTAAAATAGAGGTGCCAGATAAAATACAGGATACCCAATTACATTTGAGTTTCAGAAAAACATCAGTTTTAAGTATGTAATATTTGGGACTAACTTATATAGAATGTTATTTGTAGTTTATCTGAAATTCTAATTTAACTGTGTGTCCTCTAATTTTTTTCCCTAAATCTGGCAACTCTATGCACAAACCCTTCACTGCCTGCCTTGAACTTTCTTGTTATATCAAAAAAATAAACCCCAGTGAGTTTAAGCTATTAGTCAAGTAACATATTGCTGGCATGCAAACTCACTCCTGATCTAACAGTAATTTATAAGAAGTACCCAACACTCGCTGTGTGTTCACTGTGCGCTAGTCACTGTTGCTAGTCAGCAGGGGGTGTGTGCATAGCTAAGTCACAGAGGTGGGTCCTGCCTTCATGGAGTGTGCACTCTAGCTGGGGAGACAGCCACTCAACAAGATTCTCTAAGTGGCACTGCAATTACAATTGTAATCAGTGCTTTGAAGAAAATAGGAGTCTCTGAGAGGACCAACTAACAGGGATCAGGAAAGCCTCCTGGATGTGGGGTTTTAGGGGCGATCTGAAGGAAGAGGAGGAGTCAGCCAGTTGGTTGGGGGGAAGGGTTGCAGAAGTTTGCTCTAAGCATTGGGGGCAGCATGCATGCCAGCTGTGAGGCAGCAAGGGTCCTGGTGGGTTTGAGGAGAGGTCCCAGTGGCTGAACAGTAGTGTGCTGAGTGATGGGAAATGAGGCTAGAAAGCTATATGGAGGCTGGATCGGGGAACGCCTAAGAGGTTATTTTAAGGATTTCAAACTTTATCCTTATTCTGCACTGCATCCTAATAAGTAATATTGATATCCCCATCTTAAAAAGAGGAAATCAAGACTTTCAATAGCTTGATCAAAGTCATATTGCCACTAAGTAGCTAAACTGTAATTTGAGCTCAAGTTGTTTTTTTATTTTTATGTAGAGTGTGTGAAAAAAATTCCTAATCATTACCATGTGCAAGCTAGTTAGAAATATAGAAATAATGAGAGCTAACCAAATGAACCTGTAGAGAACATGTAAAGTTAATATAACAATGTATTTTATGTTTATAAGCACTGAAAGAATTGTGAGCAATCTGTTTGTTACTTATGACCAAAAGATTATTGGTACAGCAGATCATTTAAATTCCAGCATTGAAAAAGGCCTAACAAAATCACAGAATTCAAACTGCCTGAATGTGCTTTTCAATGAAAGGTACTCTGTATTATATGTCACTGAAGTAACTATAACTTATTTCTGTGATTTTAGACCACTGGTTTGACAAAAACGAAATAAAACTCAGGGGAAAACCCTATTTGTAACCATGTTTCCACATAAGTGACATAACCATTCAGTGGTTTTAGATATACACAAAAAAACAATGGCAGAACCAACAGTGACTAAGCACACACAAAAGTTACTGTGGGCAATTATTGATTCGTTTAATGGGACTGGTACTCCTGGCAATGCCATTGTTTGTAGGAGGTGGGCATTGATATGGGAGAGTAACTAATATTAAAAAAAATAGAAAAGCACCAGAGGACATTTGCATAGAAGGTAAATGTTTTATGATACTTATATGTGCACACACACATGTACATGCACACACACAGAGACAAATGTACATACACATATAGACACATATACACACAAATGACAGATTACATTTATACTGGACTGTGAGGTAAATCTTATCCCTTACTCTGGCTCTCATTTAAAAAAGTTTGACAATCATGGGTACAGAGGAACTGATATCACTGTTCATTGGCTATTCTATATCTATGTACTTCTTGGAGTGAGAACAACTCATTAACATAAATTCCTGACCATTGTCATGGAAAACAATTTACTGTTCCACGAGTTGGGAAATCATGTGTGCTAGAACAAACAAAACAATGGCTGTCATTAGAACAAAGCACATGTTACATCTTGGTTAAGGTTCTTGAATAAGGTTCTTGGTAAAGTTTCTTAATTCACCCAGGAAGAATTCAGTGCCTTCTATTTGTATGCTGTTACTTGCAGACCTTGGGAATAAATAGGATAGAAATTAGTGGAGAATTCCAATTTTCATTTTATGAAATCTTCACACTAACAACAGTATTCTAAGGCTGTTAAGATTATAGGGATTCTAGCCCTGGGCAGCTAGCTCAGTTGGTTAGAGCACTCTCCTGGTACATGAAGATTTTGGGTTTGGTTCCCATCAGGGCACATATAAGAATCAACCAATGAAAGTGTAAATAAGTGGAACAACAAATTGATGTTTCTTTCCCCACCCTCAAAAAATCAATAAATAAAAACTTAAAAAAGAGATTAAAGGGATTCTGGAACCAGAAATGCTGGTTTTCTATATAGAACTAAATAGAGTCCAAATCTCATTCTTTTAATCCTTGCATTAAATTTAAGCCTATCTAAAGATCGGATATCCAATGTCACTTGCAATTGGTATAGTAATCCTTGACTTCAAGGAATGAAATGGTTTGAGAACTAGAGTATATTGCAAAAGGTGGCCGGCTGCAGAATTCTTGTTTTGAAGTGCTGTGCTTGATTTGGGGAAATAAGTATTGTTACCTTTAGTCATTTTTCTTTTCTAAAACCAAGATTTTAATTATTTATTTTTAGAGAGAGGGGAAAGGAGGAAGAAGGGGAGGGAAACATGGATCGACTGCCTTTCATTCACACCTCAATCAAGGACTGAACCTGCACCTAGGCAGGTGCCCTGACCAGGAATCGAACCTTCAGCCCTTTGCTTTGTGAAATGCCTGACCAACTGAGCCACACGAGTCATGGCTTTAATCATTTTTCTTCTTTTTTACTTTTTATGATTTATTTTATTATTGTTCAAGTACAGTTGTCCCCATTTCTCCCCTATCACTCCCCTCACCCAAGCCACCCCCTAATCATTTTTTTTAAACCAAGGAAGCCTAGCCGAATATTTAGTGACTTTGACTTAGAAACCCAGCGATAAACCTACTGCATTCTTATTACACAGCTCATGTTGGAGAAACACATTTTTTATTATAATGTTTACTCTTTGAAACATGTAAAATGTAAAAATGATTATAATCTTTGACCAAGCAACTGCTACTCTGAAAAATGTTAATGTAATTCAAGAAGAAAACCAGCAATCTGTGCAGATATTTTTATTGCATGTTATTTGCCAAATATCCAACAACTGGAAAATGACTCAATAATCTTAGGTCAGTTTGAACTATTATGCTACTATTACTTTGTAAGTGGATATTATATTTTAAATTCAATATAGAAAAATGCCAAAAAGAAAAACATAAACCTTTGATTACATTTTTATTTTCAAATTTCTTTTTAAAAATTTCTTACAGTAATTACATTAAAAGATTGATTTTAGAGAAAGGGGAGGGAGAGGGAGGGAGATGGAGAGAAAGAGAGAGAGGGGGAGAGAAATACTAACATGTTATTCCATCCATTGATGCATTCACTGGTTGATTCTTGTATGTGCCCTGACTGAAAATCGAACCCACAACCTTGGCACATTTTGATAATGCTCCATATAAGTGGGTGACGTGGGCAGGGCCTATTTTGTCATTTCTTATTCCTATTTGAAAGTAGACGTGTGACATCTTCTGCACTAAGACGTTTAAGTCAAGTCGTAATTCACTTTCAATGAGCAAAACAGAACTCAGCCTTCTCCTTCAATCCTTTAATTGGGAGAGCTATTTATTAGTTTTATTCAATTTTATTTTATAATGGACTCTGTAAAGCTTAAGTATTAAATATTGATTTAAAAAAGAAATAACCATTGCAATTAACCATGTAAACTATGTAACCATATGGAAGATATGAATGTGAACAGCCAAAACATTGGGTGTGTACTTATTAAATTTTAACACTGCTGACTGGTGGAAATATAGGTGATTATTTTTTCTCTTTTGCTCTTATATTAAAATTTTATTTTTTAATTAATATACTTTTATAGGGAGATGAAAATGAACCTTCTTAAAGGAAGTTTGAATGTTGCCAGTGGCTAGACTGTTTTGTTACAGGTAGAACAGGTAATGATTCAAGTTTGCCTCAAAGTCTGGATTTAAATAAGGATTGAATTAAATATATAGCTTCATATCCTTACTCTCCTGGGTCATTTATTGTGCATTTTTCATTAAATCCCATCTTTGTTGTTTCCCTTTTGTTATTATTATCACAATTACTATTTAATATGCTTGGAGTGGAAAATTAGTTAAGCGGTTTTATGAGATGTTAGGAGAAGCTTGAAGAGTAGTTGGTGGGAACGTCTGAGGCCCTCCCCACTAGCTCAGTCCTGAGCTGAGGGTTAAAGCAGGCTATGCTGAGGCCCCCTCCGGGCTGGCTTTGCCCGGACACTGTGGTTGGGAGAAATGGGAAAGATGGTGGGTTAATATCATACAGTAACTTATTTATGCCATTGGAAAAAAACATAACAAAAGTCTTTGATGTAGCAAAAGCTGATCTGCTTTAGATTTTATTTCTCTTTTAATGTATCTGTTACTTATGGGGTGGGCAAAAGTAGATGTACAGTTGTTTGTTTGGAAAATACAATAATACTAGTAATATAAAAATTAGCTCTGTGTTCTGCATACTCACAACTGTAAACCTACCTTTGCCACTCTGTATTTTCTTCTTTTTAAACTTTAATATCTAGTATACAAACAAGATAGCCTTTAAAGGTATAGTTAAATATTTCCTTCCAGGCCTCTAGGACATAGGCAAAGAAAGAAGAGGGTGTAACACTCAAGGACATGTATTTTCTTGTGGGCTTTCAGCACCTTTCAAACATGTCAGCTATTCTTAGGTCGTGGACCAGATGGCAAAAGCTGGCATTTGGTATGGAACTAGGTGCCATTTGCCTGAAATACATGATCAAGGATCCTTTCATTTTTATCAGCAAGTAGAGCATAAGGCCAAACTCCAGTACGTAACGTAGTCACCGAGGGAGAATTGGACCTGTGCACCAGCGTTACTGAGAGGATGGAAAAGTCTAGGTGGCCAACTGCTGAAACGCTCTTGGAAGTACCTCATTAGGAACAGAAAGGAAGCCAATAACCTCTGTAGAAATGGCTTTGGCTCAGGTGCCATCATTTACAAAGGCAGAGCCCCTCCCTTCTCCCTTTGTATCCATTCATGCTGGTGCCCTGAGCTTCACTGTGGGAAGTCTGCCTTTCATCACACTAACAGATGGCAGGGTGGGCAGGCATATCTGGCAAGAATTATAAGTTCCACTAAGAAGTAATTTATTATGGTCCTGAAATTTCTTCAAATGGGTTCATGCCTACATGAAGGGCTGATCCTGAAATTAGGAGTATATAGGATCAATAAATTGCCTGGCTGGGCTCAGTCCCCCAGACAGATGTGAATTTACTGAGGGCACGGCCAATCTAACTCTTATTGAGAGATGATGACATTGGGACTAGGGCAGTTGTGTCTCACCAAAAAAGCATGTAATGTTCTTGCCCTGGCTGCTGTGGCTTAGTGGACTGAGTGCTGGCCTGCAAACCAAAAAGTTACTGGTTTGATTCCCAGTCAAGGCACATGCCTGGGTTGTGGGCCAGGACCCCAGTTGGGGGCATGTGGGAGGCAACTGATGATTATGTATCTCTTGCACATCAATGTTTCTTTCCCTCTCTTTCTCCTTCCCTTCCCCACCTTCTTAAAAAAAAAAAAACAAAAACAAAGCACGTGATGTTTTTCACTGCTGGAGTGACTTAAACTGTCTTCTCCTGAGTCAGCTGATGACTGCATTTTGCATGAGATAGCCAGGAGAATCCTTTCAGTTCAAACATAACAGCAGCTACATCTATAGTTTTGTTCTCCAGCATGCTTTGTTATCCTCCTCCTTTTATTTTCTACCTCCTATCCTGCTTTCCTTTTGGAGAATTTTCTCCTTTTAATTCAGGAGGCTTTAAGAATGCATTCAACATACAAGATCAGTACCTGATCCAGTCCTAGCCAGTCAGAGTATACCATCTCCCTGGCCATGGTGACTGGTTTATAGAAAGTCATGTGACCCAAGTAATCTCAAAATCTTCCCTGGGAATTTTCAGCTAGGCTAAAATGCAAAACTGCTTTAAAAAAAGAACTATTTGAAGGGAGGGGTGTTGGGAGCTGGGTGAACCAGGCAAAGGAATTAAGACGTATAAATTGGTAGTCACAACACAGTCATGGGTCATAGAGTACAGCATAGGGAATAGAGAGTCAATAATATCGTAATAACTAAGTGTGGTGCCAGTGGGTGCCTGAAATATTGGGGAGATCACTCTAAGTTGTGTGACTGTCTAGCCACTATGCTTACACCTGAAACTAATATGAAGCCGTATGAACATCGAGTATACTTGAAAAATAAAATAAAATAATTGTTTAAAATAAAAAATTTAAGTGTTTCCAAAAGCAGTGAGAATAACATGTAAACCCTTACCCCAGCACCCGGCTCCAACATTTACCAGCCTATAGACAACCCTGAAAAAGGATACGCTGTCCCCTTGCACTGGGGCTGCGGGGCCTAGAAGGACAGTGCTTCCAACAGACACGATGGCTGTCAGTGACTGTTGTGTGTCAGTGATCCCTGCCCCTGCACTTTTCTTGCTTAAGCAAAATTTAGGAGGATTTCTGTCACTTGCAAAATGTGTTATCTAATATAAAAATTTTAAAGAGCCCTGGCCAGTGTGGCTCAGTTGGTTGGAGTGTCATCCCATAGACTGAAGGACGCAGGTTCCATTCCATCAGGGCACATGCCCAGCTTGTGGGTTCGATCCCCGACTGGGGCGTGTAGGAGAAGGCAGCCAACCGATGTTCCTCTTTCACATTGATGGGTTTTTTTCCTCTCTCTCTCCCTTCCTGTCTCTAAAAGCAATGAAAAAAATGTCCTCAGGTGAAGATAAAAAAATTATTTTAATCTTAAGGAAGCACTCAATAATTTTTAAAATCTTGTTTTTACTTTTGAGACAGTTGGGAAATAGAAATTCATGGAAAATATTTTTTAAACCCTTACTGAGGATATGTTTTTATTGACTTTGAGAAAGAGAAGAGAGAGAGAGAGACTGACCAGTTGCTCCCATACGTGCCCTGACTGAGAATCAAACCCACAGCCTTTTGGTGCACAGGACGATGCTCCAGCAAACAGAGCCATGTGGCCAGGGCATGGAAAATCTTTAAGAGAAACAAAGGAGAAGGGGAGCTCTAGACATGAAAACAAGATCACCAACATTTTAACTTCACTTGGTCAGAGGATAATTTCAGTGTCATTGAGATAGTAACTGTCCACTAAAATATTTAAATTACATAACATAAGTATTATTAAGAGATATAATGTAGGGTGACTATCTTCACCCTTAAAAAAATAATCAAGTCCCCAAACCCATTCAGAGTCTCTGATTCTGAATTATCTTCAAAGCAATGAATGGATGGATACAATCACTCTTACATTAGCGTTCTGGTATTCCATTTTTGGTTATGTGATCAACCATAATCCCAGCTGTTCCTTCACCATCCACATCAATAGGACGGTACTTACATTTTTGCTTTGCAAGTTCCTGTCTTAGATCTTCATACACTTGTGAAAAGAGGTCCTCTTCAGATTTGGTTCCATCTAGATAAACTGGAAAAAGAAAAAGGGCGCAATTCAAATGCTAACAGTAATAGAGTGCTTAATTTGGCACCTGATATCTCTGGAAAATAAGTATGTTTAACCAAAGCATCCAGAACCATAAAGAAATAGCCAGTGAAAAGAAATCACTGGCTATTAAAAAGAGAAATAGATTACAGTCAGGAATAACAGGCAAAAACAATTTGGTTAATTACAGAGAAATGTGCATTAGCTGATGTGAACATTATTTAAAAAAAAAAAGAAAGACAAAGAATTAAGTGGCATTGTGACTATGTCACTTTAGGAGGACTGAAGAGGTGCCTCCCTGAAAGAATCCTTTAAGGGAGTAGTTCTCCAACTTATGCAACAAGATTACCTGTGAAGCTTCTTAAATCATGTAGGGGTCTGGGCTCCACCAAATGTGTATTGCATCAGAATTTTCCAGGCCCAGAAGATATGGATTTTTAATAAAACTGGCATAGTCAGTCTTGGAGAAAAAGTAGGAGTTATGTATGTTGAAGAAAAAGGCCTTCTAGTCAGAAAATTGCCCAAGTAGGGAGGTGGGAGGGAATTTTGCCTGTTAAGAGAAAGATGCACAGTTTGGAAAGGATGTAGAGGAGTCAGGAACAGTAGAGAGATGAGGTTTTAGGGCAAAGCTGTGCCTCTGTCTTTGATGTCTGCCTACATAGGTGTTAACTGAGGGTGGGAGACTCTTTGAAGGTATTAAGCAAGGCAGGGACATAGATTTCGTATTTTAGATGGAGAGGGAGAGGGAGAGAGGAATAGTAAGGAGAGGATGCTTCTAGAACCATGGTCCACACTGGAAGTGTTGTGGCTTGAACCTCAGCAGCAGCTCTGGGAATAGGGAGGAGGGTTTAAACTTGAATGAAGAAGAGATTATGATGGCTGCTAGACCATGGGGAGGCCCCATGTGCTTTCTGCATGGTTCAGATATAGCCACTTGGAGTCCATGAAGCTTCCTGCAATATGGGCAACTTGCTTTATTCTTTTCAGAATTGAATACACATCAGTTCTGATTTTTTTGGCCAACCAACAGCCTTCTCTCTCTGCCTCCTGTAGTTTTCTCTGTGTTGAGCTCTGTATCCCAGCAGTCTGCTCTGAGCTGGGGCTCACAGATTGAATGGGAGAACTCAAGAGTTGGAAAATTTTGGTTTTAAGTAATAGTTAAAAATCTTTGTAGTTAATGCATATAAGAAGCTATTGTTTCAGGAACTGAAGGTATGGCCCATCCTGACTCCAGGAGACCATAAGCAATTCAACCTTTGTGTGCTCTAGAGGAGACTACAAGCAATCAAGATGGTATTTGAGCCATTGTGATCCAGGGAGAAATATCTCTGCAGCCCAGGACACAGATTAAGACTCACCAGTCAACAGGATGAAAGGGTGTTAGAGAAATTGCTGGACTGCAGCTTTTATCTGATTAACCTTTTCCCTGAATTCCAAATCCCTTACCTACACTTTTCTCCTCCTTATAAAAAGGCTGGCTTGAAAGGAAATGTAAGATGGTCTACTAGGGTACCTAACAAACTGCCTTCTCAAATTGCTGGCCATCTGAATAAAGTGCACACAAAGATTCAATCCCTGTCTCTGCTTATAGGTTCTGGTGCTGAGGCAGCACGAACATTGGCTTTTCCAGTTTCATAGCCAGATGTTTACTCCCAAATCACTGCTTGATGTCTTTCAAGAGTCTTAACAACATTGCAGAACAGACTTGCATTCTCACCTTACAAACCTGCAACTCCTTCAATTTTCTGTTTTCCAAAATAGTATCTGCCAGGTTCCAAGGTGTTGTCCTTGACACCTCAATTTCCCACACCCTTCTATCTACACCATCATCAGTTCTATTGAGCACATATGTCCAATACTGCACCCTCTACATCCACCTTCCACATAGCCAGAGGGATCTTACTGAAACAAGAACCTGATATGTCATGTCCTTGTTTGAACTTCTCTGTAGAGGGCTTCCTACTTCTCTTGGAATAATGGTGTTGTAGACTGCTCTGCCTGGTTTTAGGAATTGTATCTCGATCCCTTGTGGCTAAGGGCAAGGTACAACCTCTGGAATGCGAGCCAGGAGACAAAGCTTGTCTCTGGTAGAAAACGCTGCTTCAGTTGCTGCTTCAGTTTCCTCTCCCTGCCCCCAAAGCTTGGTTGGAAGTCAATGATGGATAAGATTCCTCACAGTGGGGGGCAACCTAAGCCAGATCACTTGGGAGGCCTTCATGGAAGGACTAGGGGGGGCTGCAGCAAAGAGGGAGCAATGGACTCTTGCCCCCCGGCTCTGACAAAGCCTGAGTCCCCATGTTCTCTGGGAGAAGTGCTTCCTGGCTCTACTCCCCTTAAGCCTGAATACCGGATGGGGAGAGGTGCAGCTCCTTGCCTGGCTAGAGCGTGTCCTGGGGGAAGAAAAATCTGGCATCACAAGGATTTCCTGATAAACCTGTGAAATCTGCTCTGCTAAGAGTGCTTTCATTCATATGTTAAGGGTTCAAGCAAGATACCCTAAAACTGTTCCTGACAGACTCTGAAGCCCTCAGATTTCTTTGAAATGTTATCTACTCTTTGATCCTTGCTACCCTGTATTCCTGTATATTAGAACCCAATAAAAGGCCCTGGAGGAGGGTGCTCAAGGCCTTTTTCTCCTCGGAGAAACTGGCCACTGCTGGCCTCTTTCCCCTGAGAAACTGGCCACTGCTCACTTCTCCTCCCTAAGCCGATCACGTCATGTCTCGGTCATATTCACTCTCATCCATGGCACTTGGGACTAGTGAAGAAGTCGTCCCCACATAATGGCACGGTTCTTAACTGGTCTATAGCCTTATAGGGTTTGGAAATTTCCTGTATTAACAGCAGCATCTCTTGTCCTTGGTTTTTCTCTATGACAGATATACCAACATTCTTTCAGGTGCTGATCTTTTCATGTACCCACTGTCTGGGGTGATCTTCCACCCCAACCTTCTTCCCTTGGTCTAGTTAAACCTGTCAGCATGGTGTAAATGTGGCCGGATCACTGGGACTTAGGCAGTCCGCCAAGAGCTTGCTGTCACAGTACTCAGCACATTAGAAAGGATGTAGTCATGTAGCTGCTGTGTTTAACATCTGCTTCCCTAATAGAATGTTGGCTCATAAGAGTAAGGACTGGATCTGCCTTATTTCCCTTGATATGTATCACCAGGGCAGTACCCATACACAGAAAACACTCAATCAACGTTTATTGAATAAGTGACCATCTAGACATCGACAAGCTGTTGACAAGAGCCACAGAGAGCAGCAGAAGCGAGGAGAGCCAGTTGTGGAAGATGGGGAGCCCAGAGTGTCACGGCTTAAAGTGTTCCTTTAAAATGTAATACCTGAGAAACATGCCTTGTAAAGTCCTTTGTTTTTGTGTACTTTGAGGCAGTGACAAGTAAAAGGCCTTCTGTTGAGGGGGAAGAGGCACTCACCAATTTCCCATGTGATGTCCTCCATTTCCAGTCTGTGCTTCAGGTACATGGGCCACACGTGGCCATCAAAGTATCCTGGTGGGTCTGGAGGCTGGTAGACCCTTGTACTATCAAAACATGTAGAAAATTTTATGTTGACAGAAACATACATAGATATAGTATAATAATGGTCAGGATAATGGGAAAATCACAAGAAACCGAATCTAAACAGGATTAAGATAACACATTTTAAACTTTCAGACTCAATGTCAGTTACAAAGACAATGAAATGGACTTCGTTCACTCACCCAAAAATCAGTCTTCTAAAAAAATTACTTTTAAATCCCTGACTATCATTCAATCATTTCCTTCCTCTAGTTTTTTTATAAAACAATTAAGAGACAACTATCAGTGTAAATAATGATAGAAATACTGATATGTTGGATTAAGCTTTATACTAATTGGTGTTCTTTAAGGCTGTAACAGAATATAGGCCAACTAACTTAAAATCATAATCAGCTAGGAATTCTTTCATTTGAAGACTTAGGAGAAAAAAGCCAAATGACTCTTATAAGCATCTTTTCTTAGAAACCTAGTGTGTGTTACTTCACGTGGATGATTATTTACGGAAAAAGGTTTTGCTCACTGTGTAAGAGTTGAGGCTTCCCCCGTTTGAAAAATGGCATACACGTTGCTCAGTAACGTTCCTTTTCTTGTTTTTAGTAAATTTTGTCTTTTGAATCACAATCTACAATTTCAAAATTTACCTCCTCCTCCTCTTACATTCTTCGTACGGAATGGTCAGAAAGTAGCTTCTATTCCACAGAGTGTCAAGGGGCCTAAAACAACAGCATTATTTAGCTCATGAGGTTTTTTTCTCCATTCATTCGGAATCAACACCTGAGTGAGGATGCTTACTTGTAATTGAAGAGAAGGAAACCTTCGACGATTAACATGGGAACTTCCTCGGTGCTTCTCGAGTCTGTGGATCCCTGCGGGTGTCTCGAGTTTTCCATCCAGCAAGAAATGGTGGACATCATTTTTTCCATGTTAAGTGCTTCGAGCACTTCAGACAACATACAAAAGTATGAAATCAATATGATAAAAGTTCTATGATACATTTTTTATAATGAATATATCCTGGGCTCTATAAATACATAAAATAACAAATGCTATTTATCCTGCAAAAATCTAGTAACAAATCCTACAGGTATTTTTAAACTCTAATATTGAGAAATTAATATATTTGGAACATTTTTATTATGGAAAATTTGAAATATATACAAAAGTAGAGAATTAAGTATAATGAATACTATGTCCCCACCAGCATCATGGCTAATGTTGCTTTATTTCAAACTGCTATTACCCTCTGACTACATAAATCTTAACATTTTTGAATGACAAAATATCTATAAATTAGTTTGAAAGATATATGACACACTGAGGAAAATATCTGCAATGTATTTGGTAAAGAGCTCATATTTTTATTTTTAAAAATACTTTATTTTTTAGATAGAGGGGAAGGCAGGAAGAAAGAGAGGGAGGGGAACATCAATGTGTGGTTGCCTCTCACACGTCCCCCTACTGGGGACCTGGACTGGGAAACCCAGGCATGTGCCCCAACTGGGAATTGAACCAGTGACCCTTTGGTTCGCAGGCCCGCACTCATGAGCCATACCAGCCAGGTCTCATATTTTTAATATATAAAGAGCTCTTATTAGGTAAATAAGAATAAATCATTAAAAACATTTCAAAGAACAGAAGTATGTCATTTTCAACCTCTAAAATGTGCATACTTTTTGTGCTTATAACTCTATAAAAGTAACTATGGAAGTGATTCTCAAAGTGTGGTATCCAGACCAGCACCGTTAGTATCATCTGGGGACCTAACTAGGAATGTACATTCTGAGTCCCACTCCAGAAGTACTCAACTGAGTCATCTGTGCTTATAAAGGTTTTAGTTAAATAAATTATGGATTAATTTATTTGATAGATATAGGGCTACTAGGATTTTCACTTTGTTCTGGTGTTACTCTTGGCAAGTTATATTTTTCTGGGAAATTGTCAATTTCATTTAAGTTTTCTAATTTATTTGTATAAATTGTTTATAATACCCTCATCTTTTTAGTGCCTCGAGGATCTGTAATGTTGTTTTGTTCTTGTTCAGTGTTTTGTAACCTGTTTGGGGATCACTCAGATTCTTGCATATGTAGATTTATGTCCTATGCCAAATTGGAGATGTTTTATACCATTATTTCTTTAAATACTTTTTCAGCACCACAGTCTCCTCTTTTTCTGTGACTCCAATAATTTGCTACATATTTTGTTATTGTCCTGTATTTCTGTTCATTTCTTTTTCAGTCTATTTCTCTCTATTGTTCAGACTGGGTAACTTCTATTATTTTGTCTTGTAGCTCACTGATTCTTTCCTTTATTATATTTATTCCGTTGAACTCATTCAGTGAATTTTAAAATTTGTTATTGTTTGTTTTCAGTTCTAAAATTTCTACTTGGGTAATCAAAATGGCCTGGTACTGGCATAAACACAAACACATAAATTAATGGAACAGAATAGAGAGCCAGAAATAAACCCACATCTTTATAGTCAATTAACATTCGACAGAGGAAGCAAGCACATACAATGGGCTAAAGATAGTTTATTCAATAAATGGTATTGGGACAATTGGACAGACATGCGCAGAAAAAATGAAACAAGACCACCTTCTTATACCACACACAAGAAAAATTCAAAATGGATCAAACACTTAAATGTTAGACCCCCAAACCATCAAAATCCTAGAATAGAAACATAGGCAGCAAAATCTCAGGTATTGCTAGAGAAAACTTTTTAACTGATAAATCTCCCCATGGGTTAAAAGGAAAACTTTTTAACTGATATATCTCCTCAGGCAAGGGAAACAAAATAAAAAATAAACAAATGAGACTATATCAAACTAAAAAGTTTTTTCATAGCAAAGGCAACCATCAACAAAATAAAAAGACAACCCATAGAATGGGAAGATATATCCGCTGATATATCTGATGAGGAGTTAATATACAAAATTCATAAAGTACTTATAGAACTCAACACCAAACAAATAACCCAATTAAAAGGTGGGAAAAGGGCCTGAATAGACAATTCTCCAAAGAGGACATATGGATGCACAATAGACATGTGAAGATATACTCAGTGTCACTAATCATCAGAGACATGCAAATTAGAACCACAATGAGATATCATCTCACACCTGTCAGAATGGCCATCATCAATAAATTATCAAGCAAGTGCTGGTGAGGATGTGGAGAAAGGGGAACCCTTTTGCACTGTTGGTGGGAATGCAGACTGGTGCAGCCACTGTGGAAAGCAGTATGGAGATACCTCAAAAAATTAGAAATGGACCTGCCTTTTGATTCAGGAATCCCATTTCTGGGAATATATCTGAAGGAACATGCTAAATCAAAAGAACATAAGCACCCCCATGTTCACTGCAGCATTATATACAATTGCCAAGATATGGTAAGAGGCGAAAGATTTATACGATCTGAATAGAAACCAGAGTATGACAATCGCCAAGATATGGAAGGAGCCTAAGTGTCCTTCAGTAGGTGAGTGTATAAAACAGCTATGGGACATTTACACAATGGAATGAATACTACTTGGCCATAAAAAGAAGTAAATTTTACCCTTTGCGACAGCATAGATGGACCTGGAGAACATTATGCTAAATGAGATAAGCCAGTCAGACAAAGACAAATACCATATGATTCACTCATATGTGGAATCTAATGAACAAACTGAACTAACAAGCATAACAGAGACAGACGCATAGATGGAGAACAGATGACAGCTAGTGGGGCGGGGGAGCTTACCGTAAGGGCAGTAAGTGGTAATGGAGAAAAAAATACAATAAGGATTAAATTTAAAAATTAAAATAAATTTCTACTTGGCAATTTTTTTTACATCTTATATTTCTTTCCTGAAGCGGTCTAATTTTTCACTTGACTCAAGAACGTTCACAATTGCTCACTGATGTCTTTTAATAAAACTATGTGAAAATACTTTATTAGATAATTTCAACATCTGTGTCATCATAAAGTTAGTGTCTGTGGATTGTCTTTTCTCACTCAAGTTGAGCCTTGCCTGGTTCCTGGTATGACAAACGATATTCAGTCTTGTCCTGGAAATTTTGGGCACTAAGTGGGGAGGCTCTTAAGCCTATTTAATCTTGTTTGCAGGTAGTTACCTGATTAGGTATAGTTTGCCTGCGAGGGTGGGGGGTATGTGTAGCAACCTGACTCACTGACATTGGATGGGAGTTATTGCCCTGGTAAGGAGAAAGGGAAAGAAAAATGCTGGCGTGGCTTTGCTGCTGCTCAGTGAAGGGTGAAAATTCAGCTCTCCACTGAGTTCTGCTGATGGTAGCTGATGCAATTTGGGTAAGGAATGTGTGGAGGACCAACCAGCACCGCCTCACACTGCTTCTTTGCTGCTAGGTGGGGGTGGAAGTCCAGTCCCTGTTTGGCTCCACTGATATGATCCCCATAAATGGCATGAGGGCAAACTCTCCTCACCTTCCTAGTGTTGGTGGGTTCAGAAGTCTTGCTCCATACGTGGCCCTGCTACCATGAGGGAAGGATTTTTTTCTTTCTTGTTTGGCTTCAGTAGAAAAGGACAAAATTATTTTCTATTCTGCTAGACCACCCTTTTTCTGGTCCTTTGATTAGGGAACAGGTTTCCTGGTGTTTTTTCATTTGTTTGTTTTTGTCTGTACCTATTAATGACTCCATGTTGCACAATTCTCTGCACCCCTCTCCTGAATGTATAAGAGGCAAAAAGAAAACTCTGATAACTCACAGCCATGTTATTCCTCAAGTACTCAAAACCCTAGTCAGTCTGCTCTCTTCTCTTTGTCTTTCAGTCTTCCCTCTGTTTGCTGTATTCCATCCAGGATTCTTAGTTGTAAGAGGGAGGAGTAGCAAGGAATGGGGGCAATCCATTTGGGCTAGAACCAGAAATACCATTAGTTTTAACATATTTTCATTATCACTCAGTTAAAAAATATTTTCTTATTTTCATCATGATTTTTTTCTTTAACCCATGGGAGATAGAAGTGTTTTGCTTCAGATAAAATGTGATGATGTCTGGGATTTGCTTCAAAATAATATAGGAGAAAGTGAGTGAGTATAGATAAAATATAATTGGTCAAGAGTTTATCATTTTAAAAGCTGGATGTGGAACTCATGAGAATTCATTATACCTTCCTGTCTACTTTTTCTTCTTTTTTAAATTGTCGTTCAAGTACAGTTATCTCCATTTTTCCTCCCACAACTCCCCCTTTCTTTTGAATATGTTTAAAATTTTCCATAAGAAAAAGTTTTTAAAATCAGGATAAAAAGGTACTGATCATTTTTCAAACTCTTAGGACTTTTCTATTTCCTCTTTAGTTATCGATTTCTAATTCAGTTCTCCGTGACGGGGGAATCTCTATTACTTGAATTGACTGAAAAGTATTAGGACTTGCTCCATGACCTTGCATATTGCATTTTGGTTAATGTTCCATGTGTTTTTGAGAAAAAAAAAAGTGTATTCTGTTGTTGGTTGCATGTTCTATATATGTTGGTCAAGTTTGTTAATTATATTGATCAAATCTGTTATACCCTTATGATTTTGCCTGATTATTCCATTAGTTTTCCAGAAAGTTGTATTAAAATCTCCCACAGTAATTATAGATATACCTAGTTCTTGTTTCCTTTTTCTCAGGTTTTGCTTAATGTATTTTGAAGTTATATTATTGGGTGTATACAAATTTTAGATTGTTTATCTTCCTGTTGAATTGATCTCTTTCTATCTCTAGTAATACTCTTTGCCTTAAAGTTTACTTTGATATTAATATAGTTATACCAGTTTTCTTTCAGTAGGTATTTGGATGATATACTATCTTTATCTAGGTTTTTACTGACTACTTTTCTATGTCCTAATATTTAAATATATCTTTTATAACAGGTGATTGTTGGCTTTAAAAAAAATCCAGTCTGTTAATATTTGGAGTATTTTAGTTCATTTAACTTAATGTAGCTACAAATGTATTTGGTTTAAATCTATTAGCTTACTATCATTTTCTATTTTTTAAAAGATTGTATTTATTTATTTTTAGGGAGAAGGGAAAAGAAGAAGAAAGAGAGGGAGAGAAATATCAATGTGTGGTTGCCTCTTGTGCACCCCCTACTGGGGACCTGGCTCAAAAGCCAGGCATGTGCCCTGACTGGGAATTGAACCAGTGACCCTTTGGTTTTCAGGCTGGCGTTCAGTCCACTAAGTCATACCAGCCAGGGCTCATTTTCTATTTTTATACCATCCTTTGATATTTAAAGATTTGTTTTTTACTTCTTTTAACCTCTTACTTGGTATTTATCAATTATATTTTAATGATTTCAGCTATTTATAAACTTAATAGCTAACATTTAAAAATTACTTTTTTCAAGGTTATTGTAAAGGCCTGTCCAAATAAGGCTAGGAATGTAAAGGCCTGTCTAATAAGGCTAGGATATAGGGGCCTGTCCAAATAAGGCTAGGAAATTTTTAGGCGCCAACACCAGCTGCTCGCCAACAGCAGTCCAATCAGGAACTTTTGCCCTAGTTTGATTGAGCCAATAGCTAACCGCCACGTCTGCTTCTGTATCCCCTGCTTGCTTGCTTGCCTGCCCCTATAAAAACCCAGTAGTCTGTAAGCCAGGCGCGACTTCCACTTTGGCGGCTCTGCGTAGCCGCGAGACTACGGTCTCGTTTGGGAAGTTCGCCCCTGCGCAGGTAAAACTTGGCCAATAAATTTACCATCAAACCGCTCTCAGTGTTCGGGGATTCCTTTCGCTCGCAACTTGAATACAACAGTTATCATACAGATTTGAACATTACTTTGACTTACCTTAAATTTGTACATTTACCTAAAAAGTTCAAATTTTTCCTTAAGATGGATTCTTGGAAGTGGACACTTACACACACGGCATGAATATTTTAAGGATTTTGGGACTTATGCTTAATCTCTTTCCAGAGAGGTTGCACCAATTCATTATACTCTCACCTGTGACAGTTTTTGTTTTATTTCGTCAGTGCTATTGATACAGGGTGCAGCGGGGGGGGGGGGGGGGGGCAAAAAAAGATTTAGAAAGGTGTCCAGAATTCAAAGTGTATAGGAATATTGGAGAGACACATAAGATGTCCTCACCCCCCCCCCAAGGGGGAAGGAACGAATGGAGCCAGGCCATTGAGAGCTGTTTTGCATAGCAACAGTTTTGCAGCTAACCTCTGGAGGAATGGTTATTTAACATATCTATAACCTTTAACTGGTTTCATAGATATGTTAAATAGCAGTGGCCAAGTTTGGAGCTGGAGGGAGAAGGGAGTAGTTTGGACTCAGAATGTAACTAGGGGCTGCGCTCCTGAGTAAGAAGGCCTGTGTGACAGCTTGGAAACGACTGGCTCTGGGACATGAGGGAATAACTGCCCAGGTGAGGGGAGAGCCACGCGGTTTCAGCAGAGTGAGGACCCCCTCTTGGTGAGGTGAAAGAGGGAGCCACGTGGTTTTGGCAGGGTGCGGACCCCCTCTTTCCCAGGTGAAGGGAAAAACCACGCAGCTTTGCCAGAATGGAGATCCCTGCAGCCAGGTGAAGAAGACAGCCACATGCTTTTGGTGGAGTGCGGACTCCTGCAGCTTTGGTAGAAGAGGCCCACGCGGCTTTGGGGTGCCCCCTTTGGCCACAGGGCCTGAAAAGCAAGAGAGACTTTGATTGGAACTGGGTACAAAAGACTCTTGCCAGTGGACCATGAGAGGGTACCACAGTACTTTGGATTAACTCGAGATCCTGCACAGTGACACAGCTGACGGTGCGAGAGGCCTGCAACACAGACGTGTGCTCTTTTCCTGATTTATGGTACCCGGAGTTGGGACAGTGGGAGAAGGGAGCGCTGTGTGGGTGTAGGTGTACAACCTAAAGGACTTTGATATTTTAGTGGAGGCATTAGGCTTGAATAGCATTAAATAAACATTTTGTTTCCTTTTCACAAATCTCTGGCTTTAAGAGATGTCTTTCCAATTGGCGGCAGACAGAAGAGCCCAGTAGATATTAGTATTTTGTTTTTGGGAGGGGCCCCTGTTGTATAGCAGTTTTGGGCATCCCTAGGTGGGCCAAATATTGTATTGCCCCTCCCTCGGACCTCTTGTTCGGTAACACTATCATTAGATAATTATCATTCCTTTAGAAATCTGTTGACTAGGTAAGTGGGGAAAAAAGTAAACTATAATTTTTTGAGGTTGACCTTTTATTTCACATTATCAAATGAATTTTGGCTTCTGTGGATAGCTTATTCACATCCTTGGGCATTTTTTTCAATTGGGCTATTACTATTTTTATTATCAGTTTGCGAGAACATTTAAATTAGAAATAATTTTTTGTCAATTGTTGAAGACAGTTTTTCCTTGTTTGACTCTCATTTTGTAATAATTTTCCTTATTAACCTTTAGAGGAGAGGAAGAGAAGAAAAAAATATCCAGGCTGCTTCTCAAGACACAAGAACAGATAGCAAGTCAAGGACTTTGCCTCTCAAAACTAGTGTGTGTCTGTAACAAATGACTACGCAACATTTTCCTCTAAGGCTATCAAAGTTAAAAATAAAGAACATTTTCTGGCTCCTCAAGAGAACTCTATTGGTTGCTAATTTGCATACACTCTCAATAATCATCTTGTTAATTATGAAAGTTGATAATACCACTAAATATAGTTTATTAGCATGATATGCCTTATTGTAAAATAAACTTATTCTAACTTTAATCCTTTGGTTTAAGGGCCATGTTACATTGGATAGAGGAATGAGGTGCATCTATCTAAAAACTTTTCACTACCCTTTTTGATCTATGAAAAAAGTAAAAACCCACTTCCCAGTACCAGCTGGGTCTGGGAAAGAAAGCCTGGCAGATGAGTGCTTCAAGTTTGCTCCAGGTAAGACTCAGGGGAAAGGTAAGCACAGTTAGTTATGTCCTCCCCAGGCAGGAATGACTAGAGCACCAGTTAACACACCTTGACCTAGCTTCAGAAGAAAAATCTGTATCATTTCAACATTTTCAGTTTTAAATATAAAATTGGGGGAAAGATTTCATTTTAAAAAATAGCTGGACATAAATCAGAAACATTTACAAAGTACTGTAGTACATTTAAACACACTTTTGAGAATGTCTTTGCAGGTAGTGAAGTATTTGGGTTTGCAGAAGAAATGAAATTTAGGTCAAAATGTTTACAAGCTCATCTACTTACCATCATACTGCAAAAATCCATTTTCATCTGTCTCTATCTCAGACTCTGGCTGAAAAAAATTATAAAGTACTGATAAAAACTGTGCATTGCAAAAATAATACAATTCTAGAACGAAGAGGCAATAAACTAATAAATGCTGCAGATGAGGATAAATAATATCAAAGAACAGTACCAATAATGGTGCCACCTAGTGGATAAGTAACTCTACTGCATTGACTATACCTTCACTACAAAACCTGTATCACTTGGCAAAGGCTTTTGGATGTAGTTCAATTAACTTTGCTGCTAGAATTTTTTTTGTAGTTAAATAAATTATCTAAGAAGTCTTATAGATACCTTAAAGAAATCATCCTGAGATATGACACTGCAGTTTGGAAAGTGTTTCTGCAAATTTTTAGCCAGTGTTGTCTTCCCGCCATTTGTCACACTGAACAACAACAACAGAAAAGGAACATATTAAGAAAGATACATTAAAAAATAAAGCATTTAAAACAATATATAATATCTAAGAAAAATTGTTTCTTTCAGAGATGTTTTTCTATTGGCAAAACCACAGGCATGAGCAGACTGATGTAATAAATGATTAAGAAATAAGCTGGGAAGGATTGAGGAGAAAGGTAACTAACTATGGGGCAAGTGAATTGGGTAATACCAAGACTTAAAAATACAGTTACTGTGTTGGAAACAAAAGAATTTTTTGTCTACCGTAAAGCTTTCGCAGGGTTCAAATGCAACACAGGATATGAGTAGCACATTTTAATGCAAGTACGTATATAACACTGCATATGCTCATTGTGATTTTGTTTCAAGGCACAATGGAGTAATATGGAAGAGTGGCTCATTACCAGCCCCTCATGAATTTACATCTCTGTGATGTCTCCTTTCCCTCTAACCTCTCTCCACTTGGGGTCTAGATGGGAGGTCCACTTTGGCTTATCACACCTGTCAGGTGAGGTGGTTCCATATTTCACATGTCCAAAGCTGGGCATAACAGAAAAGAAGTGATAGATTTTTCTCTGATGTCATGCTGGGGGAGCAGCCATGTGGAGAATGAAGCCACCCTGAACCAAAGCAGCATCTGATCAGACCTTGCTTCTGGTGTCAGCTCCAGAAAATAAAGGATCAAGCAGGAAAACTTTGCTCATTTTCCTGTTCTTCCTGATTTTCCTGTTTTTCTGTTTATAAGGATACTCTCCCACCTCCCGGTAGCATTTTGGTAGCCAGTGCTCCACTGTTTTACATTCAATAGTGGTCTGCTTTTCCCAGGACTCAGGAATCCTCACTGCTTCTCCTTCCCCCACCACATCCACATGAAAACACCTTTTGGACACCCTGAGAGTGTTGACCAGCTGATTGTAGCAAAACTACTCACCCACTGATGCCGATAACAAATGTTTTCATAATTAGCTTTGACAATGTCTTCCTAGAATTTCCTAAAGTAAAAAAAAAAAGTCAAATACTTATCATTTAGAAGTCTAAAGAGGTAAAAAAAGAGTCCTAAATTAGGAGGGCCAGCCAAGGAGGAAAGATGGCTGTGATCTCTGGGTTACTCGACCCCTGGATTACCCATCTTCTGTGGGAGAGCTTCACATTGTATAGGCATACCTCGGAGACAATGTGGGCTCAGCTCCAGGCCACCCTGGAATAAAGGGAGTTATGATCTTTTTGCTAGAGGAGGGTCTTGCCTTCAATTTGTAAAAAATGCAACATCTGTGAAGTGTAACAAAGTGAGGCATGCTTGTAGTGGTTTCTCTCTGCCACTCTCCTGTTACATGCCAACAGATGGTGCATGCTCAGGGCCTGTATGCCCAAGTCAACTGAACTGAAAAGGCCGTGGCAAGACATTTATGCTTGCAGGTCTGTTTTCAAGGCCGTGGAAGAGTTGCTAGGCAGCAGAATTCACTAGAGTTTCACACCCCCCTTAGCCAGGTTGCCTTTTTACCCGCATGATTCAATCACTGGGAGATGACCCCTACCCCCTATGAAGTGAAGCGCATAGCTTCTCTCTCTCTTTGCCCTTCTGAAATGGTGAGATAATGCCCTTTAAGGGTACTACTATTTCCTCACCTAAAAGCCCAGGTCTAAAGGCAGGGTAGACAAATCTTTTTTCAGATATGGGACAGGTAGTAAATATTAGAGACTACATTGTAGGCCAAGAGGCAACATCTAGGTTATTATGGAAGCATTTATACAACAAGAGAGAAAACAAATTTCTATAGGTTTTTTTTTTATGAAAGTGAAAACATAATAATTGAGTAAAATCATTTTGGATAATACACGTCAACAAAGGAGAAGACTAATATTCCTTCTTATTTGGTAACATTTCTCTTACTGGCTTTGAAAGTGAGTGCTCCCTATCAGGAAATTGATGGCAAATGTTCAGGCAGAGGGGCAGGTGTTAGCCACTGGTCGGTGTCAGTACACCCCTGGTCTAGGGGTTGTTAGGGTCACCTAGGGTTCACCACAGCAGTCCCTTCCAATGGGTCATTTTCACATTTGTAAGTGGGAAGGTGAAGCTCACTGAAACCAATATTAGAAAAGTTGCTCTTTATTCCTGATTCCGTTGGTTGTGTGACCGGGACTTGGGGTGTACTCTCTGGGGTGAGGGGCTCCTGAGCTGGAGGTTCCCATTGCCCTCCCACTGCCCTTCTCTCACCTGTGTGCAGGCTTCTCCTGGGAAGAGGTGGTGGGGAGAAGAACCTGGTGGAGAGAGGGCTATTGTTCCTTGGTGTCTTCTCAGTTTATCCGGAATATTCCAAATTGAGAGCAATTGCTTAAGGTTCAGTTCCACTTTTATTAAAAAGCCTATGTGAGACAAGAATTCAACCATGGCTATGCTTTAGAAAAAATAACTGAACAAGCTGGACGTCTGAGCTGTACCAGGGGTTGCACTGTTGAGTGTCTCTTCCACCCAAACTGAGAAGGCACATCAAGGGAACACCACCATCACATGAGCATTGTAAATTTTTATGCTGTTGTTGTCGACATAAGAAACGTCCAAACCTGTAGAGACTTTTTAGGAGTTTATCTGAGCAACACTGATGACAGTTGCTGGGAAGCAAAGTCTCACCATTCAGAGAGTGCTCTGGAAAGTAGCAATTTTGCAGCTTCTTTTTAGTGGTAGAATCAAAGGAGGAGACAGAAGGGAGGTTACATGAGATTCACTGGTGATCGATTAGGGAGGTAGGAGAAAGCAAAGCTGATCAATCTCTGAGATTGGATAAAGAGTAAAACAGAGAGACATCCTTCTTTTCCATGGGTGGGTACAAGATAGTTAATAACTACCATTTACAGCACATAGAGAGGTTATCTGGGGAACAAGATAACAATGAAGGGTTCTGTGGTCCACAGACTCTGGTGTGAGGTTATACTGAACGGCCTGGAAAAAGGGGGTTACTCTGACACTGCAAGGGTTTGTTACCTTAGATGCAAAAGGAAAATAGACAGCTTTGCTTAAGGTAAAGACTGACCTTTGCCAAGGAAGTGACAGGCCCAGGACATGACTACCTGCCAAGACTTGTTTTAGTTAGGAATTTTTATGTTCAGACCATCCTACATGGTCACTTTCAGTCTCTGAGTTTGTAAGGCCCTCCCTGGGCTTGTCAGGTTCAGTATGCGGCCTTTTTTGTCCTCATAGCTTTTCTGCTTTTGAATTTAATTTTGCAGTATTCTTATTTATTAATATGATGTTGTAAGGCGGGCAACTATTCTTTTTTTGGGGACAAGAAAGAGTACCCTTTATCCTGAGATGCTACCTTTCTTACTTTTTTGATAATAGTGTTCTTTTTCTTATGAAATTATGTTGGCAATAAATTGTAGTAGATTGATGTCCTTACTTGGCAAAAAAAACACCAAACCCAAAACCCTAAAATGATACATAAAGCTTTGTCATTCTTTGCCCCCACCTCATTTTTGGATAGGGCATTAAACTCTCAAAACCAGAGAAGTATGGTCTTAGAATTCACCTAGTTTACCTCTTCATTTGGCAGAAGTTGAAACTGGCCCAGAAAATGCAATGACTTGCCTAAGGTCACATAACTAGTAAGTTGTGGAAAAGTGAGAAGCAAAACTAGACCAAGACATTAACTTCTTTCCCCTTTCTAAGCTGCTGAAAGCATTTTATTACCAAGAGCAAAGGAAGGATAGTGCTCAATAGATGAGTTGATTAAAAACCTGTGGTATAAAGACTTCTGGTCAAGATGGCGGTGTAGGTAAACATGGCTCACCTCCCCGCACACCCAAATCAAAATTCCAACTAAATTATAGAACAACCATCACTAAGAACCAGCACAAACTGAGTTGAATAGAAGTCTGACAACTACAGAGTTAAGAAACCACATCCATCCACACCGGTAGGAGGGGTGGAGACATGGAACAGGCTGGCCCCACATATACGTGTGGTGGATAAAAATCCTGAGGGATATCTCAGGGGAAAGGAGTCCCAGCTCCACACCAAGACTCCCACCCAGAGTTCCAGTGCCAGGAAGATAAGTCCTCTTAACTTCTGGCTGCAAACACTAGTGAAGATTGAGTCAGTGGAAGAAACTTCTGGAGTGCCAGGCAGTTCTTAAAGAACCCACACATGGACTCACCTACTCAGGCTCCCTCCCTCTGAGCTCCAGCACCAGGGTAGCAGCTTTAAAGGCACGGGTGGCATACAGGGAGGAGCTGAAGTGGCTGGCATCTAAGCAAGTGCTGGGGTACACCTTTCTCCCACACAGATAGGCAGCTAGGGCCACAGAGCCAGAAGGTGCATGCCATATCTGAGACTCCATCAGCCTAACACTACCCTACCCTACAGATCTCCAGTCTCCATCCCACCCAATTTACAGATGTTAACAGTAGCTTTTCTATATGAACAGTCAGTCTTGGCTGAAGCTTCGCATTTCCTAAATCCTTTCAAACAAGAAACAAATGACCTCAGCAAGCCTCCAGCCCTGGTACCTCTTGCTAAGTGGCCCCAGACACAGCACTAGCAGCAACCAGCCTAGATTCACAGCTTGGCTTCACCTGGGAATCTCCAAGCCCTGCATAGTAGCAGCCATCTCATATTGCTCTATACCTCACACAGGGTGGCCGTGGGCAGAACACAGGTTGGGGCTGACCTTAGCCTGTACAACTCTGGAAACCTCAGGGCCTGGGCATCCAGTGGACTGATACAGATCATGTCGGAGTACTACCGCCCTGCCACTGCACAGCTGATCCTCTACGGAGAGTGGAGGCTGGTGGTGAGTGGTCACAGCCAATCTTTGCAGCTGATGGGCATAGGTAAATTCCTCCCATTGACCTGCCAACAGTAACCAAGGCTCAAGTACAAGAGGTGGGTGTATTCAGGCCACACAAAGGACACACCTCAAGTACCCAGGTTGTGTGATAGGGGAGGCTGTGCACTGGGCCTTATAGGACACCTACTATATTAGGCCATAATACCAAGACAGGGAGTCACAGCAATTCTACCTAATTCTACATAGAAACAAGTACAGGCAGGCTGCCAAAATGAGGAGACAAAGAAACGTAGACGAAATGAAAGAATAGATCAGAATTCCAGAAAAAGCTAAATGAGATGGAGATAAGCAATTTGTCAGATGCAGAGTTCAAAACACTGGTTATAAGAGTACTCAAGGAAAATGTTAAAAGCATAAAAAAGTAATACTCAAGGAACTTAGTGAGGACCTTAACAGCATGAAATAGATCCAGTCAGAAATGAAGGATTCATTAACTGAAATAAAGGATAATGTACAGGGAAACAATAGTAGAGTGTATAAAGCCAAGGATCAGATCAATGGTTTGGAACATAAGAAAGTAAAAACCAACCATTCAGAGCAACAAGAAGAAAAATGAGGACAGTATAAGCAGCCTCGGGGACAACGCCAAGCAGTCCAATATTCATATCATAGGGGGGCCAGAAAGAAGAGAGAAAGCAAGGCATTGGAAATCTATTTGCAAAAATAATGAAGGAAAACTCCCTTAATTTGGTGAAGGAAATAGACATGCAAGTCCAGGAAGCACAGAGTCCCAAACAAGATGGATGCAAAGAAGCCACTCCAAGACACATTATAATTAAAATGTCAAAGGTGAAAGATAATGAATCTTAAAAGCAGCAAGGAAAAAGCACATAATTATCTGTAAAGGAGTTCCCATAAGACTGTCAGCTGATTTCTCAAAAGAAACTTTGCAGGCTATAAGGGATTGGCAAGAAATACTCAGTCATGAAAAGCAGGGACCTACAGCCAAGATTGCTCTACCCAGCAAAGCTATCATTTAGAATGGAAGGGCAGAAAAAGCTTTCCAGACAAGAAAAAACTAAAGGAGTTCATCATTACCTAACCATTACTATATGAAATGTTAAAGAGATTTATTTAAAATAAAAAATATGTACAATAAAATGGCAATAAATACATATCTGTCAACAATTGAATCTAAAAAACAACCTAAACAAATAAGGAACACAGAGACAGAATCATGGATACAGAAAGCATTTTAGTGGTTACCAGATGGGTGGGGGGGTGTGGGGAATGGATGAAGAGGTGAGAGAATTAAGAAGTACAAATAGGTAGTTACAGAATAGCCATGGGGATGTAAGTACAGCATAGGAAATGGAGTAGCCAAAGAACGTATATGCATGACTCATGGACATGAACAATGGTGGGGGGATTGACTGCGGGATTAGTGGGTGCTGGGTAGAGGGGGGCAAAGGGAGAAAATTGGGACCACTGTAATAGCATAATAAATAAAATATAATTTTATTTTAAAAAATTAAAAGACTTTATTTATTTATCTTTACAGGGGAAGGGAAGGGAAGGACAGAGGGAGCGAAACATCAATGTATGGTTGCCTCTTGTGTGTCTCTTGCTGGGAACTGGCCTGCAACCCCGGTATGTGCCCTGACTGGGAATTGAACTGCGGTTGTTTGGTTTGCAGGCCCATGCTCAATCCACTGAGCTACACCAGCCAGGAGCCAATAAAATATAATTTTTAAAAAGCTGTGGTACATTTACACAATAGAATTTTACCCAGCTGTAAAAAAGGAAGAAAATTTTACCCTTTGCGACAGCATGGATAGACCTGGAGAACATTATGTGAAGTGAAATAAGCCAGTCAAAGACCAGTACCACATGATTTCATTCATGGGGAATCTAACGAACAAAACAACAAACAAACAAAATAGGAACAGATTCATCGATAAAGAAAACAGGCTGATAGCTGTTAGAAGGAAGAGGAGTTAGGGGGCTGGGTGAAAAGGTGAAGGGATTAAGCAAAACAAACAAAACAAAACTCATAGACACAGACAACAGTGTGGTGATTACCAGAGGGGAAGGTAGTTAGGGTCAGTAGAAGAGAGTAAGGGGGGATAAATGGTGATGGAGGTAGACAACTTTGGGTGATAAACATACAATACAATATACAGATATTTACTATAGAACTGTACACCCAAAATCTACATAATTTTAATAAACATCACCCCAATAAATGCAATAAAATTTTCTTTTTAATGGAGCACATATGTTGGCTTGTGAGGCTCTCATGTATAATTAATGTCCTTTATACAGATGCATTATTGATGGGTATATAGTTGCTGTGCACACTGAATAGCAAGGAATACTGGTCTCCTGGGCTCTTGCCACATCTGTGCATACACACAAGAATATTCTATCAATTACATAGCATGTAAATAACAGGTGAGTATTACTGTGGCCCTGGAAAATAGGCTGAAGGGGGTTAGTCTGGTAGATACTCTAGCAATGCAGAAATAAAGCATGAGGGAAAATCAAGAGTCTACTAGTATAAAATCTCTTGGCCTCAGGAGGGAACTCCCTCAGTCAAGTGCAAGTTCTAACCAAAACACGAACCCTCAGTTCTATATTAGTTAGCAGTCTTAGCCTGTCAAAGACAGCGTTTGGGTCCACGTTAGGTACAGTCCTTTAGCAATGAACAGATGACAATGCAGCAGGAAGGGTGGGGAAATGGAAGAAGCAGAAGCAAGACCTGTGGCTGCCATGAGTAGCTGGGGAGAGAGTGGGTATAGCAATCCCAGAAGCAATTTATTTCAGAAACAGTGTCGGATGCAGGGGGCAGCTTCCGGTAAATTCTAAGTTTAGGCCCAGCATCTGTCCGCTTCAACACCATGTTCTGTTATTTCACTGCTTGCTGCCCTCTTTAAGAAGTATTTTAAAATCACACTGAAAAAGCCTTCAATCAAGAGTTGCCTGTCTCTAAATATGTATGCGCAGCAGCAGGCTCAGTGAAGCAAACAGACATTTAATCAACTGCACACTGTTAATCACTGAATGTCTCCGGAGAGACAACCATCTGGTCTTTCCAGCCTCATCAGTGCAGGACATCCAATTACTAGGAATATAAAATACCCCCATATTCATGGGATATTTATGTACTTATTCTCCCAATAAATGTAAAGCTTTCCTCAGCAGCACAGAGCATTCGCATAGGGGCAAGAGAACTGACTAAGATATCCAAAGCAAATCCTTATTAAGTAATTTTAATTATTTTTAATACTTCTTTTTACCCTAGGTGAAATATGTTGTTGAGTCCTTTTTTCATAATTGGTGTTTATTATGTTTCATTTATTTCACTTCTAAATCTGGTACATTTTGGATTCCAAACTGCAAAATGGTCAGAGGTGGCATGTGCAGAGTCAGCAGATTGTCAGGATACAGCCAACTCCCCAATACAAAGGGCCTGAAGGGCGGATCACAACATGCTAACGAGGGGTTCTCCTTTTCTACGTGCTGAAAGAACAGTTTAGTATTTTTAAAAGAGTGAAATGTTTTCAGTACTTCTCACTCATTTATTTTACTTTATAGATATTTTGATTAACCTCTTCCACGCAGCTGGGAAGTCATTTCCTACTATTGTTTAAACTTTTCTTCCTTTTGGTAAACAGAACTCCTCCAAGGCTGACGTTTCTGAATATGTAAACCATTCCCCTTTCCCCTAATTACTCGATCTTTCAATAACCCCTAGTGGAAACTTCAAAGCTTTATTTTACGTAAACTCTCCTGTAGAAAGTTCTTTTCTTTTCAAGCTTTCTTCTCGCAAACATAGTATTTATAATATTGGCTGTACTATTTAGAACTTACGAACGCTGCATTTCTTGTGTGCCCCAGCCCTTACCCCTCATTGGCGATTGAACCTGCTGCGTTATGGGTGGGCAAACTTCTGAAAACTGCCAGATAGAAAATGTTTCCGACTTTGCGGGCAGTTGTTGTGAAGTGAAAGCGGCCACAGGCAATAAATAAGCAAATGAGCGTGGCTGTGTTCCAATAAAACTTTATAAACACTGAAATGTGAATTTTATATACTTTTCACGTGTCACAAAACATTCTTTTGATTTCTTTTCAGCCACGTAAAGATTTAAAAACCATTTATGATTGGCAGGCAGGCCGTCTGGTTAGTTAGTCAACCCCAATGCTAGAGGAATAAAAGACCTTCTCCCGTGGGGATCAAGACCTGGTCCTGTCCTCTGCGACTTCCCCAGAACCTGTAAGGTCTCTGGGAGGCAGACTCCCATTTTAAAGACAACTGCGGGGTGTTAAAGCACTAAACCATCACGCGTGCACTTGCAGGCCGTGTTGTCAGCCTATTTAGGGTGGTAAGAGTCCCAATGCGGCTCGCTACGCAACCAGGCTTCGTGCTGCAGCGCAGGAAAAGTCTGAAAACACTTCTAGGCCCCACTCAGAGAGGTTGCGCGGTGCTGCCGAGTGAGGCAGGTACTCACCGGGCGCCAGTTCTAGTTCTCCCGAGCAAAGCGGCAGAGGCGGTGGCCCAGCGCGCGTTTGTCACTAACCTGCCGCAACCCCACAGCTCGCTAACGGAGAGGCCCACAAGCCCCCGCCCCCGGCCCCCTTCCGGGTTAGGGGTGGCCCAGGTAGTGGTCGTCAACCCAGAGATCACACGGCCACTCGGATTCCCGGTTGGGAGAGGCTGGGCTCCAGCAAGCGGACATCTGAGAACAGCCTGGTCAAGGTCCGGCCCTTTTTCGTCGGGGGCGCGCACGGCTGAGTCGGCCCCCGCGCGAACCCGCAGCTCCCTGGCTGGACTCCCGCTAGTTCGGCCGCCGCGCGCGCCCCCCCGCGCGCGCGCCGCCCAGCGCTCTCGCCTCCAGCTGCCAGCCAAGGAGCCAATTAGCACTCGGCGAGGCTGTGGCCACTTCCTCGTCCTCTCCAGCGAGCTCCCGGGACAGCTCGGGCGGCCGCGGGGCGGGGCGGGGCGGGGATTGCGCGGAAGATCTTTGCCTGCGTTCGCCGGTCGGAGCAAAGGGTGGGCGCAGGTCCTTGAAGGCGCGACACTCCATACCCTACAAAAAGAAACTTTGGGGCGCCGGGAGTGTCGGCCGGCGGGGCATTCGGTTGGCTTTTCGTTCGTGGTCTTTAGTATCAGCTGCACCAGGAAGCGAGATGTCGAAGCCGCCACCCAAACCGGTCAAACCAGGTAAGGGAGGTGCTTGTTGAGTCCCTTGACCGCCTCGGTGCCCTGCGCTTCCTCTGCCACTTGGCCGGGCAGACTTGGCACGTACTGGCCCCCAGCCTCGCTTTTGAGATCCAACCCACCGGGATGGGAGTTGTTAGCTTTGTTGCATTCCCTGAAGGGGAGGGATCGGTTTGGATGGCAAGAGGATTTCGAGGATTTTTAAAAAGTTTATTTTTAAAGAGGAGTCAGTCTCGATTTTCAACGTTGGCGTTCTCCAACTTTCTGGCGGGTGTGATGGCCACGTCCCATTGAAGCTTTCCTGGTAGACAGGGCCATTGATATCCCTTAAAAAAAACACAATTAAATAAATATCTTGAAATGGTCTTGTGGCCACTTCCCTTTTATTTTTTCTTCAGTGTGTGTCACTGTCAAGTTAGAGTTCTTGACCGGCCATAGCGAACGGGAAGTGCGCTGCTTGCAGGGTGGGGTGGGTGAGCGAGTCTCCTTTGGGACTTTTGAAAGGAACAGCGTTTGAAATTGACTTCGGGATCCTGGGAAAAACATTTAGAAGATTCTGTACTCGGGTTCATGACGGGAACAATCTAAGCTGCGGCAATCTCAGCTATTACTATTCGGAAGTGTCACTTTATCATGCAGTACAAGTCCAGTGCCTCCGCTCTCCGAGTGAATCTGGCCTGCTAAACGGGAGAGGGCGGGATAACTAAGTTCCCCAAAGTCGTTCTCTTGGCCGATAGTCCTGGTT
Source organism: Artibeus jamaicensis (assembly GCF_021234435.1). Classification (NCBI taxonomy): domain Eukaryota; kingdom Metazoa; phylum Chordata; class Mammalia; order Chiroptera; family Phyllostomidae; genus Artibeus; species Artibeus jamaicensis. The sequence continues at coordinate 33,361,525 of NW_026522030.1, read as the reverse complement.
TATTTTTGTCTCTATTCTTAGAATATTTTCTGCAATAGGGAGAAAAGAGATTTGAGAAGGAACTGATGTATTTCAGCTAAATACTGTATAACAAACTCCTACATTCATTTGGTAGGTAATTGCAGGAAACGTAAGAAATGGGAAATAAATAGCTCTGACATACTGTCAGGTTTTTTTTCTTTAAATCTCTTGTAACTTTATTGTAGCATAGGTTGAAATTTATCCATTTACATTACATTTCAAAGTAACCCCGGTCGTGAGGCATAGAGTTTCAGTGATTAATTGCTTTTTACTATTCTTCTGAACTTTGGTCAAGCACTACAACTTGTATGATTATTCAGTTTTTTTCTTTGCCCTCCTACATTGCTAGTTTCAAGTCATTTTATTTGAAAATTATGTATATACTCACATATGAGGTAGTGATTCACTGAAGGCTTAAATTTTGGTGGAGCGGTATAGAGGGACTTGGGCTCTGCTCTGAGCAAAGATGGGGCTTGGCTCCATTTGGGCCCTGTAGTTCTTTAGATGTGGAATCTGAGGAGGAATTTGCATCTTAAGTAAATATGGAGGAGGTGGCAGATTTCTAAACTCAGATGTAAATCAGGACCTCAAGCATCCAACGAAGCAGAGTTGTCCTTTTATAGCTAAACCAAGTACTGTACTTTATGTTAAAGAATGTCCTGAGAAACTATCCATGAGGATTTGTCTCTCTCTAGACATTGTACGTCTTTGTTGTAGCTGGAGGGACATCCACAGCTATGTGTGTGCACAAGTGTGTACATAGGTACTAATGCACAAACAGGTGTGGTTTAGGAATCAGTGTTAACAGTTGGGAATAAACTCACAGGAACCATTTTTATTGTCTAACACTACTGCTTTCTCCTCTTTAGTAAACCAGAATGCAAATGGTTGAAAATGACTGTTGTTTAGAAATAGCTTGAACTCCACACTCATTTATAAATGACATCCAAAGTCAAATAAGGGCATCATACAAATTGGTCTGTTAGTTTCTAATGTACAGTAAGAAATATTACTTTCAACCAGACTTGAAATTTGTGTGGCCTGGCTTAATTGAAAACAGAACTGTCCTATTATAGTACTGGCTCACATTTACTGTGTGCCAGGCACTGATCTAATCACCTTGAATGTTTTAATTCATTTACTCCTTACAACAACCGTATGAGCTAAGTACCATTATTGTTTCCATTGCACAGTTGGGGAATGAAGGCAGATCACGGAAAGATTAAGTAACTTGCTCAAGGTCAGTAGCTGGATGAGGAGGAGCAAGCAGGATTAGAACCCAGGTAGTCTGACTCCAGTGTCGGGCTCTTAACTGTAATGCTATTCTGCCGTACAAGTGCACCATTCATAGAATGGTCATGTGTATTTTAGAGTCTGTGGCCAGGAAGTGGAAAGGAAAGTGCCTCTGGTATTCCATCAGACTTTCTTGTTGCAAATGCACATAAAAGTCATCCCCCTGGTTGGTGGTAACAAGGAGAGGTGCTGAGCTTTAACTCTCTTGTCCTGCAGGTAAACTAAATGGGTGAAAATATCTGAAGCAAGCTTGGGCTTGAGGATGGGGAGGTGTATTTAATTTTTGGTTTCTTGATTTGTTTACACTCTACCTCACCCCAAATGAGAGTGAGAAAAAGAGAGAGAGCAGGGAGGGGAGAGCGGTAAGAGGAAACCAGTGGAAAAGTTAACTTTCAGATGCTGCAGCTTTTCAGATCCTGTAGATTTGGTTGTCAGCTCCAAGCAGAGAGGTAAGAGATCAATGACAAGATTCCTAGTATTCATAAATTAAAATGCATTACTTGCTCTGAGAGGAGTTGCTTTAGTGGCACTGAGATCTGAGATGAATTCCTCCTCGTGGTTCTCTGAAAGTGTTGGGGTGGACTGGACATCTCTAGGAGACACACAAGGTAGTCCCTATAGCTTCCTGCAAAGGAAGATCCTGGCAGAACAGCATGGCCCAGTTCATGGGCAGCTAGGCAAGGGAGGACCTGTCGGAAGGTTTTAGTAGCAAGGAACATTAAGCTATAATGCTGGCTAATGATTGGGTTGGCCAAAAGTTCATTCTGTTTTTAAGTTATAATAAAAGACACATGTTTTCACTTTCACCAATAACTTTATCGAACAACATAGTCACTGTTTTGTTCCACTACCTCCTGCCATCTTTCAGGCAACTTCACAATCCCATCTTCCCAAAACTTTTTATCTTTTGGAGCAAAGAACTATTCTAGGTGCCTTTTGCAGTCTTCCAGAGAATTGAAATTTTTTCCATTAAGAGAATTCCATAATGATCGAAATAAATGGAAATCTGAAGGCATATTCACATATTGAAATAAATGGAAATCACCAGACATATTCACAATGTCTGGTGAATATGGTGCATGAATCAGAACTTCCCAGCCAAGCTATAACAGTTTTTGCCTGGTCACGAAAGAAATATGTGGTCTTGTGTTATCCTAATGGAAGAGTGTGCATTTTCTGTTGACTAATTCCGATGCTTTTTGTTGAGTGCTGCTTTCAGTTGGTCTAATTGGGAGCAGTACTTGATGGAATTGTTTCATCTTCCATAAGGAGCTCGTAATAAAGGACTCCCTTCCAATCCCACCATTTACGTAACATCACCTTCTTTGGATGAAGACCTTTGGTGTGGTTGGTGGTGGTTCATGTTGCTTGCCCCATCTCTTCTGTTTCACATTATGGTAAAGTATCTATTTCTCATCGTCCATCACAATTTGTTTTTAAAACGAATGTTTTAATTACGTTTAAGTAGAGAATCACATGCAGAAATAACGGTCAAGAAGGTTTTTTTTTCCACTTAATGTGGAACCCAAACATCAAAGTGATTAATATAACCAAGCTGGTGCAGATAATTTTCAGCACTCGATTTGGATATTTTGAGTATGTCAGCTGTCTCCCACATAGTATTACGTTGATTGTTCTCAAGTAATGTCTCTATTCGGTCACTATCAACTTCAACTGGTCTGCCTCACTGTGGAGATCATTCAATGAGAAATCTCCAGCACGAAACTTTGTGAACCACTTTTGACACATTCGATCAGTCACAGCACCTTCTCCATATACCACACAAGTCCTTTTTTTTTTGCGTTTCAGTTGTGTTTTTACATTTCTTGAAATAACAAAGCATAATATGCCAAAAATACTGCTTATTTCCTTCCATGTTCAATTTTAAAATGATTACACAAAAATTCACCAATTTTGAGGTGTGTATCTTTTTAAATGCATGCCGATGTGACAGCTGTCCCAACACAATCTAACAAAATTGCTTCAGATGACATTAAAGACAACAAAGAACTACTAGAGACATCTTACAGAGAAAAAAAATGAACAGACCTTTTGGCCAAACCAATATGTATTGGGGTGATTGGCAATACCCCTGAAGTCGACCGTTTTGGAAAGGAGACTGGCTAGACAAGTGCTGGTCAGCTGCTTGTGGGAAAGTCCTGCCACTTAATTTCTTTTTGCAATTCTTTGCTTTCCTTCCTGAGGTTATGCCAGGGGTCACCTTGTTTGGGATTTTGTCCACAATCTAAATTCTTTTGCTAAAAACACTTCTTAAAACATGTAGCTTATATTTTATGCCTTGTACTATACACTGGGGTTCCAAAGAATAATGAAATAGGTTTTCATTCATGAGGGTCTTGAGTCTAATGGTGGAGATTTATATATCTACAGATTAATTTTAGATGGTTTCACATCTATAGTTGGATGACTGATCTTGTCCATTTTGTTTAAAAAGTGGTAGTTAAAAATGAAAGTGATATTTTTGTGATAGAAAATGTAGAAAATACAGTACAGGAAAATAATAAGTATGTAACTAAGAGTATAAAAACCATCTCTACTTATCATCTGATGATAACCACTGTTTTTTTCTCAGATTTTTTCTTCTTTTTCTTCAAATCCATTTTATTCAAAAAAGAAAATATAAACAGTTACAGCCCCCCCCCCCACAGGTCCCTCCCCACTGCTGAACAGTGTCAGTTTCCATTTTAAGTGCTTCGCTGTTAGTGGACATACTCTCTGTTTCCTGCAGTCTCTATAATATCTCCTATGCTCTGCTTGAAAAATCAATTCTGCCACATTGTAACCTTTCCTTAGTCACTGCTTAAATAAGGAAAGCAGTAAATAAGGTCACCCCCCCCATAAGGTCACCTGTGGCTCCTCCAGGTCTGTTCTCAAAACTGTCCCTTCTGATTGTTAGATGTGTCACCATGGTACTCCATCTGCTGGAATGCGGCACAGATTTGTGGTTCAGCTCATCCTTTAGGGGACCCTCCTTTCTACTGAACCAGCCCAGCCTCTCCATTTTATACCGTATAGCACTTCTGTAGCTTTTAGCCACCCTCTGAAGCCTTGCAATTAGATTAGGGTGAGCCTGTCTGGCTTTTCGGAGTGTAGAAAACACCTTATGTTTGCACAGAGACTTTTTTAAAAAGGAAACTTAATTCTTAGTCTTATGTAAAATGGGCTAAAGGATATGTTGAATGAGATGTGGATGAGAATCACTGCATTTGAAGCAGGTGTGATGACCTCCACTGTAGTTGGAAGCCTGGTGTCTGACCTTGACCAGTTCTTCTAAATGGCTTATTGATTTTGATGGTGGAAGTAAAGGAGCATAAATATTTCACATGTTGTGAAAATAAATTCATGGGACTTTGAAGAAGCAAATGTCAGTGTTTTGGGTTCTTTTGTATACTCAGTAAAAATGGCTTCAAAAATGTCACACATATGCTGCTTATCTAACACCTTTGATAGGTAGTGTTCATTTAAAGTGATCTGAACTTTTGTGTGTAGTTTTTTCCTTCTTAGTAAATGAATTAGAGGTGCTCCATTTATAAAGTTTGAGAAACATCTTGAAATTACTGGGTGATGATGATGATGATGACGATGATGATGATAGTTCACATTTATTTAGCCTCAAGTGTTAGGAACTGTGCCAAGAATTCTAAATGCTTTATCTCGTTGGATTATTTTAACTTCCCTAAAAGGTAGATTCTAATATCCCCATTTAATAAGTGAAGTAGGACTCTGAGGTTAAGAAAACTACCTGAGGTCTCAAAGCTAGGAAGTGGTTACTTTGACCTAGGAATGGAACACATTTGGCCCAGAGAAGCCTGTGGTGGTTTTGTTAGTTGGACGGGCTTTTGTTGGGCCACCTTTATCAACTATGCAGTGGTATTTTTTGCATTTACTTTGTATAACTCCCCTCTTTCAATAGGTCTGTATGAGACTATTAGACACTTTTTGAGAGGAGAATAATCTTTTATTTCTTTGTAACTGCATAGCAACTCAACTTTTTATGCATGACAGGTACATAAAAAGTCTTGATACATAATCAAGTCTTTGGAAGAAGATTGAGGGAGATTACATCTTGTAGCTTCATTATAAAGTAGCAAAGGCTTGGGGCACCGTCAGCAATACTCTGGAACATAGTGTTGTCTCCTCCCTTTTGTTTTTACATTCCCACTGCTCGACTTCAGTGGCACTAGTCACTAGCATTTTTGACACATTTCTGGTAAGGGAAGAAAAATCTTTTCCTTTAGCCTCTTAGGCTCTGTGTCTGGCTTCTATGTATTAAACTGATAGAGGAACAGATTAACGGGAGAAGAAGGCATACACATTTAATTGATGTCTTTAATTTTGTCTGTACAGGGGATATACAGAAAATAAGTGAAAACCCAAAGCAGTGGTTAGAATGGGAAGTTTACACATCATTTTAACAAAGGGTGATAAAGTGTGGAGAAGTGACTAGACAAAGAACAGGAGGGTTGGGCTTCAAGAGGAATGAATTGTGGGAAGGTAAATATACAGGGAAATGACTGGAAGATAAGGGTTATTTTAGTGAGGTTTGTTTATACAGACTCATCTGGGTGCCATTTCCCTCTCCAGTGATAAGGGCTATTTTCCTCTTTTTGGTGTGGGGGGCGTGTCTGGAGGGCACCTTCACAAGGCGAGTTTATGCCCTGCTTTTAGGAAGGTGGGGGAGGACGAAGACTTCTTCCTGTGTCTGTTTTTTCTCGATTGCCCTCAGCTCAAGGTAGTCCTTGTGCCAAAGTGGCATACTTTGGGGCGGCAGATTTTCACCCCCTTTACCTCATACCTCATGTCCAGTGAAAACCATTGCCAGATTTGCCCTCTCTTGCTTAATGCTCAGGGGAGAACAATACATCAGAAAGACAGAGGTGGGGAGAGAGAGACAGACAGACAGACAGACAGACACACTCTTCCAGTGGGCTGATGTGAGCTGTGAAGTCAAGATTCTGTATGAATTTGTCAATCACATCTCAATGAAGCTGAAGGGTAAAGGTTCTCTATCAAACAAATAAAAGGAGTTTAGGGGGAAATTTTCAGATATTGGTATAAAGAGAGTTTTCCGATTCTTTTGAACAACCACATGGTACTCTGTTGTATTTATCTGATCACACCCATATTAGTGAGCATTTAGATTGTTTCCACTTTTTTTGTTGTAACCATTGTAACAGCTTTGTTCCTCATCTGGTGAATGAATCCATAGGAGAAAGTCAGGACAGTAGGGGATTGTTGTATTGTTTGAAGGCACATGCGTTGTCATTTTCACAGACATTTCCAAAATGCTCTCCAAAGAGATGGTGCCAACTGACCTTCCCACCAAAAATGTGTGAGCTTCCCTTAAACAGAAAAATTACAAGCATGTCATAGGAGATACTATCAAAATGTGACCAGAGAGCTGAGAAGTACAAGGCAAGGAGCTTGAGGAAGTTGAGACATGTCACAGAAGAGGGGAAACTGAAGCAGTATCTTGAATGCTGAGTAAGAGTTTGGTAGGCAAAAAAGGGGGGAAGTCGTTTTACTTGGGCAGAAGCGAATAACTCAATATGTCCTCCCATCCGTGTTCGCCTGACTGCACATGGGCTGAGCGTCTCTCAGGAAGCCAGGGAGACATACTGTGCACTTGTGGAACTGTGGGCTGGAGAAATTTTTTCCGAATTAAAGAGAAAGCCATTTGTCTGGTGTAGCAGCCAATGGAAAACAAGAACTTGTTCCACACAGGAATTGAGAATTTAAATGTCGGCAGATTAGTCCTTTACATATCTGTATGTCAGGGTGTTAGCAATAGCTGGTGGGTGTTAAGTTTGCAGTCCTGGGTTAAAGAGGGTCACAGATTTAAATCACTTAAGCAAGTCACCCTTGGGACTACTGTACATACCTCCTTTTTGCTCATTCTTGCCAATCATTTCCCACTTGGTGTTTGAGCGACTAGAATTTTTAGAAAATCACATGGCAAATTCCTCAACTTACTCTTGGGGTAAGAGTTAGGGGAGAGTTTTGTATTTGTGCGTTTTGATTAGCATGGGAATTGAAAGCTCATTAGCATCCTGTAGAGCTTGATAAGTGACTTTGGTTTTATATTCCTGGGACCAAAGAATATGCTCAGTGTGGTTCTTTCCTAGTTTCAGTGCTCTTGATTTCCATGGAGCCTGAATGCAATTTGAATTCAAATTAAGGATGACTCTAGGGACCAACCCAGTTTATACTGCTACAGGGGCTGCCTCAGGCCCTTGAGCAGGGTCTGAAGGCAGCTCTAGGGAGTTAGTCTTTCTGGCAGCCCGACACTGCAGGGATTTTGCTTGGTTCTGAGACACTTCAGGGTTCTATTTCAGGATTCCCTCCCCCATCTAGGGGAAAAGGCTTCTATCAACTTACTTGCATGAGACAAAGAAGTGACTTCCACTGGAGAGCGTTCTGGGGTGGCTGTGTCTTCTGTGAACTTCCCGACCCAGTCCATACTTGGGGGAAGGACACCTCCAATTTCAGTCTCTCTGAGCGTGGGTGAGGGCGGCTAGGCTGAGAGAAGCCCCTCTAGCCTGTTGGCACAGTTAACGGATACTCAGGGTCCAGACTGAGAAGTGTTCACAAGGTTGTATTTTCTTGTTTGAGAACCAGATTCCAAATGACTCTCTAAAATGTTGCCTTCCTGGGTTTACAAGATTTTCTGCTTCCGGGGGCCTGTTGTTTCGATGAGTCAGTGCGAGTTTGTCAGCAGTAGCCCTGGGAGGACTTAAACTGAAGGTATTCTCACCAGTTTTTCAGGCAAGGAAACTGCCTGTGAGATGTTGCAACAGAAACCATTCCCTCCAAAGTTTCTTTTCTGAATGGTGTGCCAAGTTTGAGATTGTTTTCTGCCTTATTTTTTTGTTGAGGAATAAATCCTTCTCTTTCATTCCTTTGCCCCCAGGTTCTAAATCTAAGTTGCCCAAGCAGCTGCTGGGCAAGAACGGGGGCCTGTGTGAAGGTGAAATGTGAAGCGGGAGTCACCACTTATGGTGACTGGCCACATCCTCTTTCAGGGCACCTGTCCCAGCCACAGGGATGCTTCTTTTCTTTGCCTGATGCCTTCCCGCCCTTGAGGACTAATTATATACCCAAATACTGGGGCTCCAAAGGGTCCCTGGGACTCAACACTGGCTTGGTAGGGGCCCTGTTCTCCACAGTGGGTCCTGCCCACCTCCAGATTCTTGGTCGGTACCGGATCTCTCTGGTGTCTGGGTATGTGTCGTGGGCACTGCCTCGTTGACTGGCACTGGGATGGCAGCTGTTTGGTCTGTCCTGAATGCTTGTCATTGGCCTAAACACCTTTGGCTCCCACACCTCTGCCTCTTGGATGTACCGTGACCCTAAGATTGGCCTGGGCCTGTTAGGCTGTTGGCTGGATTTCCCCTTAGGCACCCTTGCTTCTTTAGACGTAACCTAAGGCAGACCTGCGCACCATAGCCTATTGGTGTTTTAACTCTCATTGTGGCATTTCAGGGACCAGGGCCACACACCCAGAGAGCCTTACACCAGTATCTCGTCAGGACTAGCCTGGCTGTCTTTGCTGACATCATTTGGAACTTGCTTTCCCCTTAATCTCAATTCCACAGGACTCTCAGAAGGAACTAACTCACTGCTTCACATCCGAGGAGCCAATCCACCTTCGGTGTTAAACCAGTCATTGACTTATCATAATCCCCTCTCCAAAGGTGCTTACATTAAAAAATAAGATAAGCTAAAAACAAGCTTCCTGGAGGAAATTCCATTTTTTATTCGGTTGACTACAGTAGTCCCCCTTGTCCACAGTTTTGCTTTCCAAGGTTTCAGTTACCCGAAATCTGAAAACATTAAATGGAACATTCTAGAAATAATTCATAAGTTATTAATTGTGAATTGTTCTGAGTAACATGATGAAATCTCATGTTGTCTCCCGCCCGATGTGAATCATCCCTTTTTCCGGTGTGTCCCCGGTGTGATACTACCCACCTGTTAGTCACACTGAGAGGCCTTCTCAGTTACCAGCTCGACTGTCTCAGTATCACAGTGCTCTGTTCAAGTCACCCTTATTTTACTTACTGGTGGCCCCAAAGCACAAGAGTAATGATGCCGGCAATTTGGGTGTGCCAAAGACCAGTGCTTCCTTTAAGTCAGAAGGTATGTGTTTGTAGGAGAAAAATAGTATATGTAGGGTTTGGTACTCTATGGTTTTAGGTATCCACTCAGGGTCTTGGAGCATTGCCCCCATGGATGAGAAGGACTACTATACTCTTTAGTTGGACTTTAGACATAAAGACAGGCTAATCAAGTGGATATTCTAGGGACTAAGCTTTGATTTGGATGAGGAGGCAGAATATAGTAATGGGAAATGAACATTTGCTTTAGGGTGAAATTCTGGTCTCAATTTTTTAATTAACTTGCTAGACCACCTTGAGAAGTCCTAGACCACTCTGGGCCTGTTTCTTTACTTGATTCTAAATCCGATTCTAAATTTTCATCACCTTATACTGGTGTTTCAATTAACTCCCCAAATTTCTACATAATTTCTTCATGTGCTTCTTGCAGAACCCTGCGACATTTTTGATACCCATCTTCCGGCCACTCCCAATGCTCAGTGTCATATGAGTGCAAACATGGGGAGAAATTAAATACCTTACGGGCTTTTCTTAAGTCCAGATTTCCATGATAAGCAGGGTGAGAGGGAAAAGGTTGGGGAGAGGACATAATGTATTCATAATCAGGTCTGATCTGATTTCCCTTGGGCTCCGGCTGGGTAGGGCCATGGAGGGTTTTTGGTTTGTGTTTGTGTTTTTATGTTTGTAGCTGCCTAGAGGAAGAGGACATTGGGGTGTGTGGCCCTGCAGAAGTGTGTCTGGACTGTCCACGCACAGCCAGGGAGACCCTTGCAAAGGAGGTCATTCAGGAATGGCCTGAAACATTGAGGACTTTTATGTTTGGAAAATGTATACAGCTAATTAAAACTTGATAACATTAACTCCATGGAACTGAGATCTAAGAATATATCTTTAGTTAGTGTTTAGAAATTAGCTTTGTACAAAATAGTATTCAGAATCCTCCTTTCTCTGACATTTTTCTCCTGCCTTTTTTGGAGGTAACAGTTTGAAGCTTTAGAAATTTCTATATTTTATTCCAGGAGGAAGGTTTTCAGTGCTTCTCTCTGGAAGAGGAACAGCCAATCTTCCTCTAAGAAAATTGCTCTCGGCCCACCCATCGCTCAGTCAGTTAACGTAGTTCTTACACAAGAAGCCAAAAGCCTCTTTTTTTAAAAAGAAAATGATATTTATATACTTACAGGGATCAGTACATAAAATTGTACTGATGGGGACAAGTTTTGTTGCTCAAACTTTCGAACCTAAACCGAAAAAAAATCATGTTTATATTTAAAAACTATTATAGTGTCCTTGAGTATTAATTTTCCACTGGTGTTTAAGGCCCTAAAGAATTGCAGTTGTCAGGATAGATGATGAGAGCAGACAGGTTGCTTATGCTGCTGGACAGTAGGTACCAAAGGAGGGCAAATTCCTAGTAATTATTATGAAAGTCTGCAATTCAGGCACCACTGCATGTTGGTGGAAGGCCACTGCCCGAGAGAGCAGTGACTTTCCCCTCTTCTGTCCCTGTGGGCAGAGAGGTTATTTCTCTGTCAACCCATCCACATCATAAACAGCAGATAGTTCTGCAGGGTCAAGGATTTGGGGGGGGGGTGTTAGGAGGGGACCAGGGCTGTTCTTAGAAGTTTAAGGGCAAATTCTAATATCTCCATGCCTTGTCTTTCCCCACCTCATGACCCCATTTCATAAAGATAAATGATCTTCTGGGTGTCCATTCATGAAAACGAGTTAAAATTCATGAGCAACTTAAAGCCTCAGGGATGGGTGTGAAAGGTGCCTTGGGCTTGGAGTAACTAAAGATAGTCACTGAATCCAGGTATGCGACCTTCAGCTATGCCCAGGCCTTGAGTGCAGGGACATTTTCAAGAGAATGATCCCGTTACCCTATTTTAATTGCAGCTCCAGCCCCATTTTGTTTGACCTTTGTCATTCTCTAGGGAAATTCTAGGGACTTCTCTATTATTCTTTAGGGACTTTATTCTCCTGGGCCACTCTTCCCTCTCCCAAAAGCTGATCTGGTGTGGGAAAATCCCTGAACATTTCTTTGACCTTTTCTGGGAGTCACTTGGACTCTGTGGGAGAGGAACCAACTTTCCTCTATCGTCAAGGTTTTTTCTGGCTAGTCTAATAGTCAAGTAGACAGGAGACAGATTAGCAAGAGAAAAGACCCAAATTTAGTACTGATAGATGTGTGGAAACTCCACATATACAAGAGAGTCAGACCTCACATGCAGGGGAGTTTATGTAGAAAGAGGGATTGAGGTAGAAAGAGGGATTCTGAGTTAGAGATGAGCTAATGCGCCTTGGGGGCTTCAAAGGGTCCTTGCAGGATGATAAGAAGGACATGTTTAGAACATGAAAGTTTGCCCTGTCATATAGGCAGGTTGAAAAGGTTATCGCTGATAAACTCTTATGGACAAGGCCTCTAATTCAAACTCTTCTAGGCAGTTAAGGGTGGAGGGGTCAGAACTTCCTTCTGAGCCTGCAGCTTAAAGTTACCTTTAGCTAAAAACAATCTGTGTATCACAGAGGCCCATCTTGACAGTGACTTGTTCTGGACCCCCACAACTGCTTGGGTCTTTCCAGACCATCCAGATTTCTGTCTAGTCCCCCCTTTCTGTAAACACTCTGGACTCTGGGAGCCAGGCAAGCTGGGAGAAGGAACTCATCACCTGGGCATCCCTCTGCCTGCACCTCCTGGGCTGAGCCTTCAGCAAGGTGCCAGGTCTGGCTCTGTAATGTCCTCAGGTGTCATGTCCAGCATTTCCAGGGCTACCAGACAAGCCTCCCCACTTTCACGGTAGGACCGTGGCCACAGGAACACATTATAAACCTTTTGAAGAAGCACTGCTGCGGGACTTGAGAGAGGATGCCATTAGGGGAACAATTTCTCCATTAAAGACTGTGGAATAGATGATCTTGGAAGAAATTAATGTTGTAGACATGTTACTGGTTTCCTTACACATGGCCTTCTGGAATCCACTTTCCTGGTTTTTGTTCTGTTCTAATTTTCTATATGGACTTCCGTGGAGTCTCTTGAATGTGTCACAGAAGCAACTTGGACTCCTTTTCTGAATCGAGAGGAGCTCAGTTTCAGTTACTGCTTATTCTTTGCTCTCTAATTACTGTTTCTTGTTGTGTTGGATAATATTTTTCACACATCCAGAGTTTGTATTGTCTATGAGAGTTCTCATATTAGCTAGTTCTCTCATAAAACACCCTTTGTTACAGATTTAGTCCCTCTGTATCCACCAGGTGAACTTTGAGTCGAGCACCTTGATTTGGCTTAAGCTCCGTACAGTATCTCTAGAGAGTCTCTTCTTTTTTCCTTAGATATGGTGTATGTCTTTGTCCTTATATCAGCTTCTAAAGGGGGTTCTGCTTTAAATAAAGGAGATGTTTTTTATTGTTATGTTGTCTTGCTTGCATTTGTGGTTTTTTTAATCCTTGCCTGAGGATATGGTTATTGATTTTTAGAGAGAGAGAAAAAGGGAAGGTGGGGGGGGAGCGGAGAGAGTGAGAGAGAGAGGGAGAGAGAGAAACATTGATGTAATAGGGAAACATCCAATGGTTGCATCCTGTAGGGGCCCTGACTGGGGAACGAACCTGCAACCTAGGTGAATGCCCTGATCCGGGATTAAACCCACAATTTTTGTTGTATGGGATGATGTCGCAGCCAACGGAGCCACCCAGCCAGGGTGCCAGCATGTATTTTTATAGAGGGCTAAGGCCAAGGCCATTTTTTTCTTGTTGCAAATTTTCATTTCCAAAGTGCATTTGTGTTATTCCCAGAAATTGGGCATTCGTGAAGTCTGAAGTTTAACCTTGTCCATTTATTTACTCAAATTTAAAAATTCTCTTCAAGTAAAAATAATTTCCAAGGGATTTTTAAAATATACCCCAACAGCATTTTATTATTGCCCAGAGTACCAGATATCTAAGCCTGAAAAATTTTCATTTGGTTTCTAAATGCCAGTTATACACGCTCATGTATTAAATGTCCTGGCCTTGTGTTTTTTCAGATTGTATGTGGTGATACTATCAGAGAGAATCACTCAAAGTAAGGATACATGTTTAGGCAGAGTTTCGTTCAGTTCTGTGAGTGTGTAAACGTGTGTTTCCTGGTCCCTGATGTGCAATGCGTTTCTCAATGAGTCTCAGAAATATTGAGACACCTCTAGCCTGTCCGTGCTCAGTCCCCAACCTAATCTCTCACCATTTCTCCTACTAGGTTCCAGGCACATTGATCTACTTGACATTCACAGACAACCCTTCTTGGCCGCCAGCCCCTCTGTCTATATACTGCTCTGTATTACGGGTCTGCCCTGCCTGCCCCGCTGGAAAAGATAATTCCTGTTATCTTTCCAGAGTCAAGTAGATGCCACCTCCTATCCAGCTGCACTGGCCCAATAGTCTCCCCACTGTCTGTGTACTTACATGTCCCCTGTAGGCTTACTTTTGTGAGCATACTTGGCATTGCAGTTGCTTCCTTCTCCACCAAATTTTTTTTGGGGGGGTGCATGGTAAGATCAGGGAGACAAAGAGGACGAAAAAGACTCATATTGAAATACTCTGCTGATAAAATACAAATACATTGTTTGTTCCTTAACATGGTATTAAAAGAGAATGTTTTCCTGATTGTATGTGGAGTTCCTATTCTTGGTAGACAGTTTAGAAAATAAAAAAGAAAATAGATATGACTGGTAGTTCTACTGCCCAGAGGTAACTATTAACATTTTGATATTTGTTTCTTTCCATTTTTTCTTCTATGCATATTTTTCTTTTATATAGCTGATTGTATATATAATATTACCACTGACCTTTTTTATATAACAGGAAAGCATAAACGTATCTCTGAAAATCTATTTTTTCTATTATTGTGGTAGCCTATACTCCAGTATATATATATATATATATATATATATATATATATATATATATTCACATGTTCATACATTTCTGTTTTTTAATAACTCTGTATTCAGAGCTGGTACAGACTGAATGTTGTATTCATATATTGAAGTCCTGACCCACAGTGTGTCGGTGTCTGGAGATGGGGCCTTGGGAAAGTAATCTGGGTTTGGTTAGGTCAGGAGGATGGCACCCTGTGATGGGATTAGTGGTTCGTTTGTTAGAAGAGGAAGCGAGGTCTCTGTGTGCGTGCGCACACATGTGCAGGGAAGGCTGTTATGAGCACACAGTGAGAATGGAGTCATCTGCAAGCCAGGAAGAGACTTATCACCAGAAACTAAGCTGGCCAGCACCTGATCTCGGACTTCCTAGCCTCTAGAACTGTGAGAAATAAATGCTGCTTAAGCCGCCACATCTGTGGTTTTTGTTAAGGCAGGTTGAGCTGACTATGAAGACATTAAAGAGCTATAGGTTTCAAAAACGACTACTTAAAACTACATTTAGTTCTTTAATAGCCACTGAGGGATATAATACTAGATGCTATGCTTTGCATAACAAAAGCATTAAGATTTTTGTGCTGGCGTATTATAAATGATAAATTTTCTAATATCCAGGAATAGGATTTTGATAAGGCTGTCCTGCCAGTATGGATAGACACAAGGAATAAATTCCCAAATAAGGTAAAAAATGTGGTATTTAATAATAGCTAACATTTACGAGCACATACACCACCTCAGTAATTGCACTCAATATTTTAATTTGTTTAGTGTCAAGTAATGCCAGAATGCCAGCATTAACAGCTCAGACCTTTCCGAGCCGCAGCCAGGGCCTTCAGAGAATGTGTCCTGGGGCCTGGGCCTGGGTTTCCACCCCATTGCTGCCTAGACCCGAACGAGGTACTTACCCCCGCTAACCTCAGTTTCCTCATCTGTAAAATAGGGCTAATAAAGTAGTTACATCTCAGGATTGTTTTGAGGCCAGAAAGAGTGACTGTAAGTAAGCATTTTGCATGGTGCCTGGCACGTGGTAAGTGTCCCATAAACATTAGTATAGATTTGGTAATTTTGGTTTTGGTTAGAGATTTTAGTGTTAGGAAATTTTCTGTCTCAATCTCAGATGTATAGGCTTGTTTTCCCAGCCAGTCATTTTACACAGATGAGGGCAGGACCCAAACTGCTGGTGGGGCCTTTGGGAGGCCATGTGGACCTGCAGCTCTTCACACTATGCCATGGTGATGGTATGGTCTGACTTGGTACTTACAGGAGAAGGGACCACGGGATAGGAATTGCAGACTTCTTCCATAAAAGGGCCAGAGAGTGTCTTAGGCTCTGTTGCCACTACTCACTCACCTCTGCCATTGTAGTACAAGAACAGCCATAGACACTACCCACACTTCGGCTGTGTTCCAATAAAACCTTATGGATGCTGCAATTTGAATTTCAGGTCATTTTCATGTGTCTTGAAATCCTATTCTTATTTCCTCCCACCCTAACCATTTGCAAATGCAAAACCATTCTTACCTCCTCATTGCTTGTACAAAAACAGGTATTGCTGTCCATGAGCTGGCCCTTGAACTCTGAGCCTTTCACAGAAGGTGACATGACCAATGTAGCTTTTTTTTTTAGTTAAATTCCAAGGATGGAAATAAAGACTTCTATTTATCCCCACAGTTTCCTCAAACTTCATCTTGGGATGAAGGCTCTTTGGGGCCCTTGTCCCATCACTAATTTTTAGCCAGTCAAACCACAGTTGGCAGTGAACATGTCATTCGAAATTTTGAACCCTGCTTTTTGGGACTTTTGTACTGTGGATAAGAAATAAAAATAACAGCAGTTATGACCCCTCAAGATGTAAAAGTAACCGTTTGCCAAAAGGCACTGAAAAGTGTAAGCAAAGGAAAAAATGGATAAGAAAGGCACACTGTTAATAAACAGAACCCTCTTGTCAGAAAACACACTGGCTACTGTTTTTAATGAGTCTACCATTCCTGCAGCTGAAAGCAAGACACGTTTCAAATTTTTTAGCTTTTTTTTGGATTGGATAAAGGGAAGTTGCGGGGAAGAAGTGGTATTGGAGTAAGGAGAGATGAAAATATTATGTTTATTGCCTTTTTTATTAGTTATATCCTTGAAAGGTATGTATACCAGTAGACTTCATCGGATTTGATTTAATTAATCCAAGAGTGTAAGTATGAAGGAAGAAACTTACTCTTTACATTGGAAACTCTTGGACATCGATGCACTCGCATGATGGCTTTTCTTTTCGAGGATTATAGCTTCTGTCTTTTATTTTCAAGAGCAGTGGGCTTTTGTGGAATGACATGAAGAGAGATTATGACCAAGAAGCGTGTTCTGAGCCAGCCACCTCATTCTGGGCGTTTGCAATCCACAAAGCCCAGGGGAGCCTTGTATTGGCCCAGCAGAGCCCAGCTGTTTCCTTTCGCCCCAGCAATCAGACGATGGGCTTGACCCTTGGATACTATCATAGATTCCTTCTGTTTTGGTTTTGAACAGAAAACATCCTGTTTCATCATGCATGTTTAATAAAATAATTTAAGTATGCCTAAGAGAAATAACATTAACTTTTACTTACTCTGGGAACATTCAAAAGTGACACATTTTTTTATACACACAGGATGTGAATTAAGAAGTCAATACTTGCTGCATTCTCTTAGACAAATATGAGAAATACATGTGTATGGTAAATTCTTATTTGTCTATGATTGTCCCTTGTTTATATGATTTTTTTCCTTTCCTTTCTTTTCCAAAGCTCTGATGTTGGTTATAAACTATCCGTTTTGGGGCAGAGAGGAGAATATTATTATTTATATGCTAGCTGAATTTTAAAATTCACAAAGTTGAGGAAATATTATTTATTCTTGACATTGTTTTGCAGCAAATTCCTAATTTGATCAGATAGTCTAGAGCAGTGGCTTTCAAACTTCTTTTGACCTTGATCTTCAGTAAGACGGTTTTCTTAATGACCTGGTACACACACACACACGCACACACACGCACACGCACACAGTTATAGGGGTACACAGGGGTATACCTTAGCCTCAGATTTCTTCCTAAGTCTGCTATTTGGCCCAAAGGGTGGAGTGCCTACCTCAGTGTCCTTTTAGGCACACCTAGACTTGCACTTGAACAAGAACTGTAGAATGCATTGGTAACCTTCGTGTCTAACCAGTGCAGTAACATGACATTTGTACTGTTATCTTAATATTTACCGTGAGAAACAAGTAAGTTCTCTAAATAGGACTTATTTTGAATATCCCCTTTTGTGCTTTATATGTGAAAGTTCCCTCAGAAATTTAAATTTCCCTGTGGAAATTTAAATGTATATTTATTATTGTTGAGTAAAATATTACTATAAGTAATGGTGACTGTGAAGGCTGTGAATTTTATTATATAAAATTTTATATTAAAAATTATTATATAAATAGTAGAGGTTATAGGTATAGATTGAGAATTAATGTTGTGAGAATGTGATTGCTAATAATTTGGGGGAAGCCAGTGTGTCCTTTGTGGGATTGCCTTCAGTGAAATTGCATCACTAGCATTAAGCAAATCCCCCAACCCGGCAGATAGAGAGGAGGTAAGTCTTGACCGAAGTCATTTTCTATGAGGGAGGAAGGAAAGCTTACCAACTTGGTGGCAACATCGCCGCAGGCAACAGCTACGCTGGCAGAGCTACAACCAAATTATTTTGCTTTTCCACAGACCTCATTTTAGAACATTTAGTTTTAACACAGGTCTCAGGCCAGCAGTTGATAGTGCCGAGGAATTATGGTTTCTGCCCTTTTATATCAAATTTTTAAAATGGGTCTACCAGAAATTTTCATACTAAGATTGTGAACATAATTATTTTTCTAAATAAAATTTCAGATTTATTCTTGTTTCTCAGTAGTTCATCTGTAAAGGCAACATTTGGTTTTGGCAAATACTGATTTTAACATTTGGTCATTTGGCATGATGCCAAACAAAATGTGTATTGGCAGATGTCTAAAATAAACATCCATCTATCCAGTCCCAATGAAACAATTTTACAAAACCATTATTCTGTCGTGTACAGTGTGCTCTGATCTTTTCAGCTCTACTTAATATGTTTAAAAGTACTAAATTAGCTTCACAATGTACTGTATATATAATATACAGGTTTTGATCTGCAGTTTAAAAACACCGAGACTCACCATATGCTGGGCATAGTGACAGTGACCTGGAGGTTAGTCCTACAAAAGATGCTGCAAAAGTTTTCAAGTTATGTTTCATTTCTGAAAGTGAAATTTAAGATCTCAAAGGCATTTTAAGACTTACAGAATGGGAGAAAAAGCTACTGCTAAATAATTTTCTATAGTGGTTGTGCTAGTTTACACACCCACCAGTAGTATCTGAGAATTCCAGTTGTTCTGTGTTCTTAACACTTGACATTGTCAGTGTTTTTAGTTTTGCCCTCAGAGTGGGTATGTGGGAACCGTCATAGCCAGTGTAAATGAAGTCCCAGATGGCCCATGCTTCCCAAAGTCTTAGCAGAGTGTAAAGAACGAAATAGCTGATCTGTTCTAGATAACTAAGGTCTGATGTTTGAAAAGCCGTTTTGCTTGCAGTTTATTCTATGTCTGTCTGCTATAGTGAGCAGTCCCTTTTTAATTCTGTCTTAGTGGCTCTATCTATAAGCTTCTCCACTCCTTCACTAACAGGGAATAAAGTAGATTAGAAATTTTATGTTTGAGTTTATAAGCCCCATGTCCTAAGTGCTATTTCCCGGCCTTAGAGGTGCAGCAATACATGCTGTGCAAACCTCAGAAACAGAAAATTCTCTTACCCTTTCCCTGTACAAGGCCCTGTCCAGATCCTGTTCCCTCTGCTTGCCTCAACTGTGATGGACGAGGATTCGTTTACTGAAATCTGGAGTCAGCCTCACTTCAGAGGAAAATAGTGTTTAGTTGATGACTGGTGGACTCAGCCCCTCTCTATAGGGGGAGGGTAGAGGTGCAGAGAGATGGAAAGGGTGTGACTAGCAAGGTGAGAATTCAGCAAAGTGAAAAACCCACAGGGGCCAGCAGCTGCGGGTGTTTACTTATCTTGTTAACACCCGGAAACCAGCCCTACTGAAATCCTCAATACCATTCACATGCTAGGTCATATGAGAGCCATGTAGAGCATCAGGCAAGTGACTGGGCCTTTTTCCAATCTTAATTCAGGGTGAATTGCAAGGTGATTTCAGGCAATTCGTGCAGTCTTCCCAGCTCTACTTTCCTCTTTGTTGTGTGAGACCAGACTTCCGTGAGAGATGGCCAAGGTGGAGGGAGCCTGAAGAAGGTGGTCTCCCTGCATGTACATTGAGAAAAACATTGATGTGAGAGAGCTACATTGATTGGTTGCCTCTCACATGCTCCCAGTTGGGGACCCAGCCCATAAACCCAGGCGTTTGTCCTGATTGAAAATCAAACTGGCAACCTTTTGGTTCGCAGGCCGGCACTCAGTCCATGGAATGACACCAGCCAGAGCGTAGTTGTGAACATTTTCAGTAAGACAATCACAAAAGATAAAATTACAAAAATCATTGGGTTATTCACACTCCAAATATTTTTTCAGGTGTTTTTATATTGAATTTTATCTAAGCTTATTGAATTGACATTGGTTCTTGTTTCCAAAATTATCCATAGCACATCCCACCCTGCCATTCCCTCAAAGGAACAAGAAAGTTCTGTCATTATTGATTTTGGTCACGAGTAGACTGCTTCCTTGCGTAACTTCTCTTTGGAAAGTTTGAAGTAATCAAGATAACAAGTCTCCCCTCTCAGAGAGACACTCAGGTCAGCAGAAAATATTTCTCTCAGCAGTTCCTCCTTCCCTTTGGTGTCTCCTTACTCAGGCCTGTGGGGGTGGGTAAAAAGCAAACTCTAAACAAACAAAAAAGTTTTCACCTTTTCTTCTGCCTGTTACCACCCACCACCCCAGCAGAGCAGGAAAAAGTGGCATTGAATTCAGCTGCAACAATATTTTTTTGCAGACACACTAAGTAACAGGGATCTGAGCTGCTCTTCTGCTTTAGGGCATTTAGAAGAAAGAATGATTCCTATCCCCTCAACCCCGTGAAAGTAACTGCTGCTTCCATTGATAATAAAAGTAATGCATGCTACGTGTATTGAAGATAAACAATACCTGTAAAGCAGAATGTGAGGGTTCCTGGTCATCGGTGCTACCTGTCCGGGTATGTGAGTATGTTGTCAGCATCAGTGGGATGGTACTTGGCATATTTTTTCCACTGGATGTTTTGTATGCTCTGTGCTCTGCCAGAGTCTGCAGATCTGTCTACGGCCTCTTTTTTTAATGACTCCATTATGTGGATGAATGGGGTTGATTTACATAGTCCCTTCTTAACGGACATCTCGTCATTTCTCATTTTCTGATGTTCAGGACCTGCATGGTTCAGTATGCTAGTCACCAGCCATGTGAGGCAATTTAATCTAATTAGAATGAAATGTTTAAACATCAGTTCCTCAGTCACTCGAATCACATTTCAAGTGCTCAGTAGTTACATGTGCCTAGCACAGACGGAGAGCTTTTCCATCATTGCATAGTTAGAGGCCGTTCTAAACTAGGGGCCTCAGACTTTTTTTGAGCACATTTCATTCTTTTATTCTTTCATTCATTCAACAGATAATTACTGAGTGTTCCTTTGTCCCCGGTACTGTGCTAGATCCTTGGATATCTCATGCATGGAACAAAGACCCCTGTTCTCATAACGCTTACATTCTATCAGCCAAAGGTTTTCAGTTCTTACTCCCAATAAGGGTACTGCATGTATTTATAACTTGCACATGTATTCTGTTATGCTGTTATATTATAAAACATGTTACTAAGGAATTGACCATATGTTGTTTTTTCCCTCTCTTTTAGGACAAGTTAAAGTGTTCAGAGCTCTTTATACATTTGAACCCAGAACTGTAAGTATTCAGTTTTTAACTTTAAAATTGGCATAAAGACTAAGGCATTTTCTTTTAGATACTTCCTCTGGTCTAAATGGACTGCCTGTTCTTGGATAGCCATGAGTCATTCATGGGAATAGCTGTTTAGTCCCTTCCCCCTGCAGTCCAGATGGTGTGAAAGCTAAGGTCCTCCATGGGTCTGCGTGTCCTTTCTGCTCAAGGTCATGGTGTCCATCTTGAGCAGCTTCTCCTCATGCTGTGAAATCACTCACTCTGAAATCACGAAGTGACCTGCATAGTAAGCATGTGACTGTGTCCTGGTCATCCTTCCCCTGACTCTCATGCCAATTTTCTCATTGACTGGCTACCTCATACTGCATTATATTGGTACCTCCTGCTAATCTCCCAGAGCAGTTTTTTTAAATGTCTCTGCTGTATGCATTTTCCATTGTTATAATTTCTGGTGTCCATCCATAAATCTATTTCCCCATGGTTAGAGAGCACCTATGATGAGGCAGACAGCGGTGCATGCCACTGTCACACTATTAATAGTCACACTATTATGGCGTGACTGTCAGCGCCTGGTACGTGCTATGAGGGAAAATAAGGAGGATAAGGGGCAATGGAGTTAAGGGAGGAGGAGTGTTACTTCTCAATAGGGTGTTCAGGGATGGTCTTTGTGTAGAGGGGACAGTTGAGTAGGGACCTGAAGGAAGCAAGGGAGCAGAAGGAACAGGAGGTGCAAGGAGTATGCTTGGTGGGTTCTAGAAACAGCAGGAAGGACAGTGGGGTCAGGAACATTGTGAACAAGGGAGAGGCAGGTGAGAGATGAGTTCAGGGATGCTGGGTCATGTTTGGATTTTGCCCTGAGTAGGATGGCAAGCAGTTGAAGGATTTGAGTATGAGAATGATTAGATAGCTAAGTTTTAGAAGAATCACTCTGAGGTGTGGACAACCATCAAGGAGAATAAGAATGGAAGCAGACAGTCCAGAGAGGACCTCGAGGAGAAAGAACCAGAGAGGGAAGCCTGCTATTCTGCTGGCTCCGTCTGGGTTTGCCCTGGGCCCTGGGGTCTCTAGAACAAGTAGCTCTGTACATTGAGTCACTGCCTGCCTTCACACCTCAAATCTGTCATTTACTCACTGTGCGAATTTACTTATTCTAGTGGCCATTGTTTCCTTCTTTTGAAAGTGGGAAAAACATTAACCGTCTTACAGCAGAACCGTGCTGTGAGCGCCGACTGAGATAGTGAGTGCCACGGAATGGCAGCAGGTGAAGGGATGCAGTTAGCATGAGCGTGTGTGTTCAGATGAGCTGTCCTGAGGCTTTGTAAACCGTGTTTCTGGGACAAGGGAGGGATTTGGGGAGTAGGGGTAAGTTTCAGTTTTCTTATTCTTCTCACCCAGCAGTTGCAATGATATCTCCTGCGTGTTGGTGAGGATGGGAAGTGTGTTAGTCTGCTAGGGCTGCCGGAACAAAGTACCGTAGGCTGGGTAGCTCCACCCACAAAAATTAATTTTCTTAGAGTTCTGGAGGCTTTGAGCGCGAGATCAAGGTGTCGGCAGGACTGATCTGGGACTCTCTTCTTGGCTTGCAGATGACCGTCTTTCTCTCAGTATCTTTAACGTGGTCTTTCCTCTGTACCTCCCTGTATTTTAATCTCTTCTTAAAAGGACACTGGCCGGATTGGATTGGGGCCTACTCTAATGACCTCATTTTAACTTAATTACCTCTTTAAAGACCCCGGCTCCAAATACTGTGACATTTTGAGTTTTGGGGCAGGGCACAAAAGGTAAGGAGCTATGACACGCAGATGTTGTCTTTGTCCCCTGATCACAGGGAGGACAATCATTTCATGCCTCTGATTGTCCAAATCCTTTGTTCCTGAGGTTGCATGACCCCTGAGGTGGAGAGGCATAGGAGGGGGGAGGGGGTCATCAGCTGCCCTCCTGGGGCAGCTCATTTGAGCCCGGAGGTGACTTCTGGATGCTTCTCCTTTCGTCGCGGCCTTTGTCCTTTCTCACTGGCCACCTCTTCCGCCTTTGGTTCCCCAAGACCTTTAACAAATATCTTTAGTTGGTTGATGTATTAACTACTTTAATTCACTTTTGGTTCTCTCCCAGAGGGAGTCTTTCCACTACTTTTTATCTTAGTTATTATTGAGTGCACAGGGGAAAAATAAGCATTTATTTACTAGGTTTTTTTAATATTCTGTATTTAAAGTGTTAATTGTATTTTTTTAAATACCCCTGGTCCCAAGAATTTGAGGCTGCAGAACAATGCTGCTAATTTATCCTGTGTGTGCTGGGCATTCAGGAATGGCTACCCCACACCCCATTGCCCCCAGGGTCTGCCCCTTTCCACCTGCCTCAATCCACACATTAAAGGTAGCCTCCAGCTCCCATGATCTCCATGACTGGTTAAGTGCCTGTGCTTGTACTAGCAATTCAGTACTTTGAATATCACCCAAGAACTACTTTTACATTCTTTTTCTGAATGAGAATTTTTGTTGAAAGACCAAACTGGAAGCTCAGTTTGGTCTTTCTCTCCCTGCACCAATAGTCATCTTTTCTGGTGGAATAAACACACAGGGGTAGATCCTAATCTGCCCTGGTCTCCTTAGAGCCATTGGGATCAGACAAGATGGAAGAGCTGACTCTGCGGGACCATTGCTGACTTGTGCAGCACCACGGGGAGGCCTGGGTCTGTTTTTCCCTGTTATTCAACCCTCAGGAGATCGGGACAGCAATGCCCAACTCTGCTCTTGGTGATTCAGTGAGCAGGTAAACACTGGGCAGCTGTGGCTCCTGGTTCTTCCTGCCAACCCATTTCTTCTCTGTCTTGCTTGAAGGCAAGGTAGTCTTGTTTGGTTCTTATTTGTCACCCAACCTCCAGTGCAATAAGTAGCATGTCATACTGCATAGACCTGGCTGAACTGGATGGACTAGTATAAAGATGTGCAAAGAGAAAGAGCAGCCTGTCCTCTGTGCTGGAGGCGTCACATTGATTTCTAAGAGAAACCAGCAGGACCCTGTTCTATCACGTAAGGTTTGCTGGGCCTTGCTAGGTTTATAGCATTAAATGTAGAGGAAGGAGCCCTAGAATGGGATTCCGAAAGCTGAAGTAGGACTACCACTCACTACATAATCTGTGGCAAGTTCTTCTGCCTGTCTAAGCTTGGTGGTGACATGGAAGATTATACGCATGACCAGCCCTCTCTAATGGGTTGTTGTAAGATTGAAATGAGGTTAAGTATGGTTTGTAAGAATAAGGTGCTGCTGTTGGTTTTGTCATAATGCCTTGGGTGAGGCGGGGGAAGCAGGTATTTCCTATGGACACTGCCTTTTAACCAAGTCATGACACCATGACGACCAGTAATGGCCGTGAACGACCCTCTGTATGAGAGAAAGCATAAGTGGTGGTGAACAGCAGGGACTCCAGAATCTGACTGTCATGGTTCAAGTCTGGGGTCTGCCTTGTACCTCGTCTGTGCCCTTGGATAAGTTTCTCATCTGTACCCTGGTGATGAGAATAATACCTACCTCAGTGCACTGCTGGTAAGGATTCAATTAGTTAATATTTGTAAGTGTCCAGACCAGTGCCTGGGACATAATAGTACTATAAAGTGTTAAATAAAAATATCTGTGCCAATTTGATTTGTTTTTTTCTTTTTATTAATTTTTGAGGCTCCAGTTTGACAAATCTGAAAAATTTCCAAGGTATCTCACAGTTGTTTAATATTTTCTCATAAAGTATATATTTTCATTAACCAACAAAATTAATGGCTTGGGAATTATGTGTTTCTAAGAATATATGAAGAGGACTGAGAATATGTATTACCAAGTTTGTACTCATTGCTATAATGTCCCAGTGGCCAGCAATTTACTTGTTTTGATACCTTGTGGTTCTTCAAGGAGAGGGGAAGGGAGGAATGTGGTTAAAAACCAAAGACTAAGCTGGAAATAGAGCAGTGCTTGCTTGACTGTGTCACTATCTGCCCATTTCTGTTCCATGAATACGATGCCAAGAATTTAAAAGTAGATCCTCATCGAACAATTTACATCATGTGTTCTGCAAGTGGCTTATGTGACTATTGTTGGTAAAGTGGATCCAAGTTTTAAAGTCATGAGATTACCGTGTTGTCTGTACTGCCACCAACGGCCTGAAGAACTTCGTAGGTCCCCTCCTTCACTCTGTTAGGACAAACTGTGCCAGTTTCTTTGGAAGAAGATATTTTATGGGTAGTAAGCAGGCTTGTGTGTCTAGCAGCTATTGATTAGAAAGAAAATAAACTGTCCACTTTCCTTTGTCGAGATGAAAACAACAGTTAGCACCTTTTTTTATACCTTACTGAAATGGACCGGATGCTGTTGCCTCAGCTGAAAAACAATCTGTCCTAACACAGGCTTGGGGCAGGCACCATTACCGAACAGGAGCCCTCGGTTTAAACGCCGAACAGAAAGAACACCAGCAAGTATCAAAATGACCGTACTTAAGTGGCATTTTCCAAATGTCACTTAGCCAAACCACACAGGCCAAGAACTACGTAAAAGAGATTGAGTTTTAACTGTTCTTAGCTTTTATTGCCTTTTTAAAAATTGAGGTGAATTTTTTTACTACATAAAATTAACCACTTTAAAGTGAACAGTTCAGTGGCATTTAGTACATTCACAGTGTTGTTAGCCACGGCCTCTTGTCTAGTTCCAAAACATTTTCATCACCCCAGAAGGAAACCCCATACCCATTAAGCACTTAACTTTCCATTCTTGTGGGCTTTATTTCTTTTCTTTTTCCTTTTTTATGAGAAAGACTAATCACAGACATTGTGTGTGTGTGTGCATGCTTTTTTTTGAGTTATTCATTTGATACTTTTTTAAAACATGCCTTTTTCTTCAAAGGGTGAATGATCTTACTAAATGAGAAAATTTTGGCCGACTAGACTTTTACAATTTTAGAAGGAGATGAAAACCGTAGGCAGAGATGGCTCCTTAAAGTCAACGCAAGTGCTGATTGAGGAGGATTCATTGTTAGACAGTGAGTGGGCAGGGTTAGCTCTTAGCGGGGTGCAGAATGAGAACAGCCTGGGCTGTCTCTAAGGCCAGAAGGATCTCTTCAAGGAAACTTGGTCACTTCATAAAAATGCTACCTTTTTACGTGTATTCTGTTTTCCTTACTTCCTTCTGTCCTATTTCATTTTCTCCTCCCATCCCTTACTGTCATCTAAAGGGCAAATAGTCAAATGTGTGGCCTTACCTGTCATGAGGATGGCCATTGCATCCAGCTGGGATGCTGTGTGTGGCGGTAAGTGAGTTCCCTTTCTGGCTTCTCTGAGAAGGATGCGCAGTGGGAAATAGTTTGTTTTTCTCATCACTTTGTATATCCATCACATATTGATGGTCATATTGATTATAGGTCATCAGAACATTTTAGAGAATAAATACAGATAATCTTAGAGGGCTTGCTTTTTTCCTAAAAGCTTATTTCATATAATATTAAAATGTGTATCATCAAGTCTGCACAGGTTCAACTTATATTCCATAGCTTGTGCTGGGTGTAAGTCTAGTCTCTGTAAATCAAAGTGTAAATGCAACAAATACTTCAGGAACTTAGCTATTTTTTACTATCATTAATCATTATTTGCTAATTTTTATATTTGAATTTCTAATGCATCTAAATTTTCATGTTTTGTGGTTGTTTAAAACATATAGCTGTTACTGTCTTCATTTATATTTGGGGAGATAGTTATTATAATAATATAGATCAGCTTTGAAATGAAATAAATTACTAGTGCAGAGTTATATTTACTATTCTAGTCTGTGACTAAGAGAGGAGATAAGCAATTGGAAAAAGAAATGGGTGAAATAATTTGTTTTACTAGCATAATTTTTACTTGTGTGGAAGAATAGCTATAATCAGAAATATCAAAGCCCCTTATTTAAAAAATATTTTCCAACTAAAATTGTGAAAATAATAAAATTAATAAAATTTGGGAAATCATCTATATATAATTTCGAGCATTTTGGTGATATTATCCTATGTGAAATTTTGTGCCTTACATTTGTTACTCAATGTGACAACATAAACATTTCTCAATATTGAAACTTGCTCTGAATAGGCATCATGCTATTTGCTCATAAGGTCATGCTGATTGATAATTGTTATCTACTGATAGAAAAAATATATTTCAATTAAAGTGCCTGGCTTTATTCAGAGCTTGTTAGACATTTGGCTGGTATGGGCCAGAGCACAGACTGACTGTAATGAACTAATCCCTTTGAGCTGCTTCTGGTGTGGACAGTCCAAGTTACTGCTTCATGTTAATAATGTTATGTTAAATGATTTACGTAATTAAAAAAACCACGTTGTATATAAGGATACTTCATCATTTGAAATCTATATAATTATCATAATCATTGTATTCGAATTCATGAAAATACCACATGAAGTCAAACTTAAACATTTCTTTTTTCTTTTTTTTTACTTTTTTTTCTTTTAGCCAGATGAATTGTACTTTGAGGAAGGTGACATCATCTACATTACTGACATGGTAAGCCCGCCTAAAACGTTGTGATATGGTGTATGAATTAAAGATGTATAAGACTATCTTGTATAGCCACAACCTTGTACATTATTTAAATGTGTGTCTATGTAAAAATACATATGCCCAAATCTATTCATTTTAGCATAGTTTGTAATAGCATAAGATTAGAAATAGCCCATTCGTCCATCAACAAGAATATGGTTCAATAAACTTTGCTACTTTTGAGTATTTGGAGTAATTATAGAGAAAAAAAGGAAGATAAAAAATTGTGGATAACGTGCCTTCACTTATCTAAGAAAGAGTGAGAGGTTATACATATACCTGTTTTCCTCTATTTAAAATAAACAGAGGAAGAATCATAAAATAAAATTTAAAAAATAGTTTCTTCTATTGGGGGGAGGGAGATAGAGTAGAGGGAACATAGATAAAAATAGACTTTTCAAAAATTGCACTTTGTTTTGGGGATCTGACTTTGGAATCATGTAAACTTTTACATAGTTATACAATTGGTAAAAAGCAATCACTGGAAATTAAAAGCAGCATGAATCAAATAAACTTAATTGTACTCCAGCTAATTGGTATAACCATACAGAGAGGAACTATTCCAAGTGACTGTATAACTCAGCAGTTCAACTGAACACCTCTAGTAGAATATAGATGAAGGACAAGAACAACTGCCAAAAATACTATAGTGTAAACTGGTTTTAAGCATGATCTTGTTGGAAGAGTGTTGGTATTGCTATTCTGAGATAGCTGCATGTGTGTGTGTGGTGGAGCAAATGGGTCACTAGGTCAGAGATGTTGAAACCTGGGATTTTCAGCCTGCAAGGAAGGATATACAGATGTAAGATAAATTAGGGTAAGTAACAATCTGGTAGCTCAGCATTTGAATTGGATTTATATCTTCCCTCTCTTTCTTTTTTTAGATTTTATTTACTTTTTAGAGAGAGGGGAAGGGAGGGAGAAAGAGAGGGAGAGAAACATCAATGTGCAAGACATACATCGATCGTGTTGCGTCTCGCACATCCCCATCCAGGGGCCTGGCCCACAACCCAGGCATGTGCCCTGACCAGAAATTGAACCAGCAGCATTTTGGTTCACAGGCTAGTGCTCAATCCACTGAGCCACACCAGCCAGGGCTATATTTTCTCTAAAATAAAACAAAACAACATCTCTTGCTCTATACTTTGAAAAGCTTAGGGAAAAAAATGACCTACCAATAACATTATGTTATTTCCCATTAAAAGGAACAAGGCTCCCTTGAGAAATGTTTGTACCAGGTTAGGGACAGTTAAAGTACAAGATAATCCCTAAACATCTCATTTTTAGAAAGCAAGGAAGTTACCAAAGACTATTTAGCATCACACTAGAAAGGCACAGCACCAAACTGAAGAGGCTGCCACTGGCCAAAGATAGGACTACACGAGCAATCAATAAGAGCATCAGTTCCCAGAGTTGAAACACATTTACTATGATTAAATTATAAGTTCCTAATGATATTTCAAAACAAACATTATCAAACACTTTGAGATAATGTGAGGGAAACAACTTTTTATTCTGACATTTGTTAAGGAAAGTAGCATTTATTTTGCTTTTGTGTTTTTGATTTAATCTTTATTGTACTTTGTTCCATTACCATTTAGTCCCCTTATACCCTCTCCCCTGAGCAGTCACCACATGGTTGTTCGTGTCCATGAGTCCTTTTTCCTTTTCGCTCAGTCCCTTCACCCTCTAACCTCCCCACCGCCACTAGCTGTCATCTGCTCTCCATCTGTGAGTCTCTGTTTTGCTGGTTAGTTCAGTTTGTTCATTAGATTCCACATATGAGTGAAATCATATGGTATTTGTCTTTCTCTGAATGGCTCATTTCACTCTTGCATACTGTTCTCCAGGCCCATCCAGACTGTCACAAAGGGTAAACCTTTCTTCTCTTTTATGGCTGAGTAGTATTCAATTGTGTAAATGTCCCTGAATTGTTTTATCCACGTATCTATTGATGGACACTGGGGCTGTTTTCATATCTTGGTGATTGTTAGTAACACTGCAATGAATATAGGAGTGATTATGTTCTTTTGAATTATTGTTTTGGGTTCCTTCACATAAATTGCCAGAAGTGAGGTTGCTGGGTCAAAAGGTAGATCCATTTTTAATTTTTTGAGGCATCTCTGCACTGCTTTCCACAGTAGTCGCACCAGTCTGCATTCCCACCAACAGTATCAATGGGTTCCTTCCACTTTCTTCACATTCTCACTTGCACTTGTTATTTTGCCTCTTTTTGGTGAACTTCATCTCTGAATGATCTGAGGGTTAATGAAGGAGAGTTTTCTCTTTAAAGAAATATCCTAGTTATTTAAATGAAGAAAGAATGATAGAATGTCATGTATTTTGCAACCCCTGTAAAATAATGGATCCAGGTAACGCTCATCAGTGGTTACTAACATTATAAAAAGAGAGAGCACTAGCCATTATGAGTCCTTTGATGGAAGAGATCAGGACTACCTGTGAAATAGTCTTGCCAAAACGATCAAATCTGAGTCTAGTGAGGTGTCTAGAACTGATTACCAATTTAGAGGCAATATGGGGAACAGAGGAACACATTTTTGCTAATACAGGGATTCAATAGGGAAAATCCAGGCTGTTTGAAATTCCACAAAACAGTTTTTTTTCAACAAGTAGTTTGGGAAGGAGTGAAAACAAATGGAGGGGGAACCTGTAGACTAAAAGAGACTTAATAGGCAAATCAATCAATTCTATTGTATGTCCCTTATTTGGGTTCCAGATTATAGGACAACTGGAAATTTGAGTATTGATCTAGATATTTGGTGATATTAAGGAATTGTTGAAAATGTTAATCTGTGATAATGATATTATAATTATGTCTGAAATAGTCCTTAATCTTTCAGAGGTGCATATTGAAATATTTATAGATGAAATAATATGGTGTCTAGAATTTATTTCAAAATAATCTGAAGGGGAGGGAAGTTGTAGGTAGCAGTATATCTGAAACAATGTTGGCCATAAGTAAATAATTCATGCAGTTGAAAATGGGTACCTGCAGGTTCATTATACTGTTCTTTCTACTTTTATACAGGTTTGGACTTTTCTGTAGTAAAAAGTTATCCCCAAAATAAAGGTGAAATAAAGATATCCTCAGAAAACAAACAAAAAATCTTGATGCTAACAAAAATTAGACTGAAGAAAAAAATGTTATAGTCTATATAAACTAAGTAATTTTTTTAATTTGTATTATCTCTGTGTGGTTTGCTTGATTGTTGAAGCTCTGTGATGAAGTGTATTTGATTTGTTGCAGAGAGATCTGTGAATGTTTGTGATTTAGTGATGATGGGAATGGACATCCTAAGTTGGGAGTGAGGGGGCTTGCTCATTGTGACCGGGGCTGATGGGCATTTTGTAGATCAGATACGCGCCATGAATCTAGTGGTCTTAAAGTGATTGAATGTAAACTGGAGTTGGTGCCACTTAATTTAATTCTTCTTTCTGCAGAGTGATACCAATTGGTGGAAAGGCACCTCCAAAGGCAGGACTGGACTAATTCCAAGCAACTATGGTAAGCATGGCTGCTGTGTCTGTACTTTGGTGTGCACTAAAAACCTGTAGACTGAAAGGAACTTAAGAGGCAAATCAATCAATCCTATTGTATGAACCTTATTATATGGTTCTTTTTTTAAAGATTTTATTTATTTATCTTTAGAGGGAGGCGAGAGGGAGAGAAATATCAATGTACGGTTGTCTCTTGTGTGTCCCCCACTGGGAACTGGCCTGCAACCCAGGCATGTGCCCTGACTGGGACTTATTATATGGTTCTTGAGGGCTTTCTGCTTGCTGCTCTGGCTGAGAAATCAGTAGAGTCCTTGCCAGTCCGGGACATTTTCTCCTCCATGAGCCACCTGTTAATAAAGTGCTCCTGGACGCTGGGAGTGTTTGAGCCTTGACTCGGCTTAAAACTCATTGTAGCATTCTTGAAAGAATTCATTCAACTCTTAGAACTTTTTTTTTTTTTGCTGTTAAACTAAATCTCACTGATTGTTTCTTAGGCGAGCCCTTTCTTTTCTGATGAAGTGACCATGCCTTTTCAGTTCATGTCTGGGGCAGTGATGTTCATTCAGTTCATGTCAGTTTGGGGAGCTTGAGCACCGAGATGTGTCCCCTGCCATGAGCTCACTTGTAGTTGGGGGAGGATGAAGTAGACTTGTCTAGAAATTGGCAGAGTAAAGTAAAAAGAGCGTAGGATTGATAAACAAGGGTCCTGGGTTCTAATCCTTTTTCCTCCACTACCCAATAACCAGGACCTGCTACTTCTGGGACTGTTCCCTTATCTTTACAATGAAAGTTTGATTTAAATCACTTCTGAATTTTTTAGAGATTTTATTTATTTACTTTTAGAGAGAGAAAAGGGGAGGGAGAAAAGGAGAGAATCATCTTTTAAGGTTCCTTTTGACTTTAGCATTAGATGAGTCCTTAGACCAATAGGGCTGGCTGGCATCAGGCACCAGTTCTGAGGACAGGAAGGGAACTTAGAAAATGTCGGGGAGGCACTTTAAAGCTCCTAGTGGAGGAAATGAAGAGCTCAGAGGAGGGATGAAGAGCTGAGGTTTCTAATCCAGCACAGGGGCCCCTCCTGCCCTGGTTTTAGAGCGATACCATTCTGGATTACAAAAAGACTTTGAACATTTTTACAGTGCTTTAACCTCTGAAATAGCAAATATATCTTGTTTCTGAGGGTGTAAGTTGTTCATAGACACTGAGGGAATAAAATGCTCCTCTGTAGCTTTGGATCCCGGACAGCCAAGGGGGTGTCTGGTTACAGCCCTTTATGGAGGGAGGGGCTGTGTCCGAAGTCTCATGGGAACAGTAGTCTTGTCACTCCTGCTGATTCTAGGACACAGTGAACACACCTTCCTTGGAGGCAGGTGGGTGTCTCATTGCTCTTTCTGAATAGAGGAAGCAAAATATTTTCCTTTCACCAGCCCGTTTGCTCCCCCCACCCCACACAAGGGAAATAGTTATTTTCAGCCATACTTATATAGGATGCTTTTACAGAATATAAAAATGAGCATCAGATGCTTTCTTTTGTATTTTTATGACCAAATTTGTTATGAAATAATTGAATAAACTGTTGTACAGGCCATGGATGTTTGTTCTGTGTCTACCTCCAGTTAGCTGCTGTGTTATCGTCATATTGCTTGCTTAGCTTGGGTTCATCGAACATGTAATTCAGCTTCTTTTAAAGCAGGAAAGATGAATTTAATTTTCTGCTATTTTTCCACATTAAGTAAGGGAAGCTGAATTGCAGAAGGCTCTGGCACTGTGGAAGCTGGGGGACTGATCTGGCTGTAGCGAACCACTCTTAGCATTGGGTTTGTACTTTTTCTTTTTAATCTAGTGGCTGAGCAGGCAGAATCCATCGACAATCCACTGCACGAAGCTGCAAAACGAGGTAGGTGTGATTCTTTTTGATTGGCATACACAGAACAGTGACACACACTGATTTTAATTACATAGTTTGGGGACTTTTGATGAATGTATGCACCCAGGTAACCAACACCCAGATCAAGATCTAGCTGGAACATTTGTATCATTCCAGAAAACTCCCTTTCCAGTTAACTCCCTGCCTCCCCTAGAGGCAATCTCTGTTTTGCCTTCTGTTGTCCGAGGTGGGTAAGTGTAATTTTAATTTTAAAGTGTCAGTCACAGATACTTTTGAGGACCTTACATACCCGTGCTCCACGACAGGTGGAAAGGCCTGGTCTGTGCCTGCAGAGCTCAAGCCCTGGGAAGGGAGAGATGCGAGTAACAGAACAAGATGGTGTGGTAGGCACAGCAGTTGAAGTGTGTTTAAGTGACAGGGCTGTTGAGGCCAGAACAAGGAACAGGAGGCAACAGGGTGGGGGCTTCTTGAGGGTACAGCATTTAGGAGACTGTTGACGTAAGGTGTGTGTGGTAAGGGTGGGGTCAGGGTGGGAGGGAGCAACTTCTTACCTGGGGCTTTATCCTATAGATCAGTGGTTCTCCACTGGGGGTAATTCCTCCCTCCATACCGTGGACCATTTGGCAGTGTCTGGAGACATTTTGACTGTCACGACTGGGGGCTGCCACTGGCATCTTTTGGGTAGAACCCGCGGTTGTTGCTGAGTATACTACGGTGTACAGGACAGCACCGATGCCAAAAGAATTCTCCAACCAGAAATGTCAGTAGGGCAGCTATTGAAGAACCCTGTGTAGGGAGTTTTTATAAGGCCTTAGTGGGCTCTCTCTTATGCTACTGTAGATCATTTTGAAATCTGAATATGCAAAAGGAAATTAGGGGTTTAGGATTTTGCATAAGAACTACAAAACTGACATTTAAAACATTTTTTTTTGTAAATTAGATATTTAGGGCATTAGCTGGAGGATTTTAAATCAGTGGTTATACTTGAACATGTAAGAGTAGCATTTTTGAGTAAGTTTTTACTGTTTCTTGTAAGAACTGAAAGTGCATTTTAAATATGAATATAAATAGTTTCTGCTTGTTCTTAGGATTGACGCCCCCACCCAAGTTTCAGGAATTCACAAAGGAAAACATATATTTGCATCTATTTTTTTACAGAGTAAAAATACTTTAAGCAATACTTTACCCATTTAGGTAACTCCTCCCATTAGCCTACTATTAAAAATTGATGTTACTGCTTTCCATTAGTGGACTGGAAGTCAGAATGTACCATAGTAAATGCATTACTGGGCAGGTCTTAATTTCAGAATTGTTGATCAATCTGTTGCAAATGGAAATTTATGCAGGATGAAATTGATTTACAAGCAAAACCAAAAATAAGATCCTCTTCCTTGTGTTTTTATAAATGTAAACTTTTTTTCAGGCAACTTGAGCTGGTTGAGAGAGTGTCTGGAGAACCGAGTTGGCGTTAATGGCTTAGACAAAGCTGGCAGCACTGCCTTGTACTGGGCTTGTCACGGGGGCCACAAAGGTATCACATTTTGTTTGTCACCATAAATGTCTGTGCTACTGAAAAATGTGCTTCACCTAAGGGAATCAGATTTACAGAAATGAAAAAAAGTTGGTTATTCTTTTCAACTCCTTTGGAACATCAGCCAATAGCCTTGTTCCTGGAAGCTTTTTTTATAACACAGTAGTTCGAACATCATTGATCAGCCTCACTACACGGACCGCTTTGGCTCGAAAGGGTAGAAGCCTCCTTTCCTCTCTCAGACGTGTCAGAGTTACAGGAAAACAACAGTAATGTAAAAACACACCCCAATATCTAATCTTACAGAAGAAATGGGGTGGAATTGAATTCTCTAACGCAGCTTTTCCCATGATATGCTTTTATGATACACATTTCAAGTTTAGTGCTATCAGATTAAGGAGAAAGAGCATTCGCTTGAGTTAGGTATCAGTTGGTGACTTGCTCTGTTGTAACCAATAGTAGTAATGACAAATGGAATTTCTAGATGTATTTCAGACAGGCCAAATTCTACACCATATTCAGTCTCTTTACACCTCTCTCTTCAACACAAAAACATAATGCAAACAACAACGAGAAACAAAGAACCCAACAAATTAAATAGCATATCGAAAGGGAATTTTATGATTGTCTCTCAAAAGATACCCATTTTATTGTAGCTAATAAACACCAACTAGTGATATAAATATTAAGTATCATAGTGAATGTAGAAATATTTCTATAATAGATGTCATGTGAAAATGCAAAGCCAAACAATTTGGAAAAATTTTTCCTTAAGTAATTCTACCCTTTACAGTCTTAAGTCTTCAATTCAGATATACTTTAAACATTTTATTGCAAGGATTTTCTTGATGATTCATGTAAAAAATTTGCATTTAAACTTATGATGCCTAGTTTTGTGAGACTTTTACTTCTCATTATTAAAGAATTATTTTTTCTATTTGAATTTCAGATATAGTAGAAATGCTATTTACTCAACCAAACATTGAACTGAATCAGCAGGTAAGATTGTGTACAGGAAAGTCATTTAACACACCTGCCTTGTTCTTACATAGCATGTGAGCATGAAACACCATACCATAGTGTCTTGAACCAACCTTTTCCCATCCATTATTTCTCTTAAACTTTTAATCAAAATACTATAAGCACACAGTTAAAAAATTATTATTGTACTAGAGTTCAAATTGTATAAAGCCTAAAACGCCTACCACATTCCTCCCTGTATATAACTTTTGGCTTTTAGCTTTTTCTTCTTACCTTCACATTACTAAGGAATGACCTGTGGAGCTGTCTCAGAATTTGTCATGTTTGCATGCGTTTTGGCATCCTGTTGGGTAGATGAGGGTTTAAGTGTGTCAGCAGCACCCAGCCTGCCTTCTGGTGGTCCTTCCAACCTATCGTGCACATTGCTGTATGTCGCTTACATTAGTATGGCTGTTTAAATATTGTTCACTGTTTATGTAACTGTTTTCATACTTCCTAGCCTTTTTTGGTTTCTCACAAACACTTCTGTGCTGTTTTATACTCTCTTGATACGCTTTCTGATAATGTGTAAGATAATTAGCTGCTTTCTTCTCTCTCCCTGGAATCGCACTTCCAGAAGCCGTCCATCCTCGTTCTCGAATCTGAGCCGCTTGGTCTGAGCTGCCCTTTGCCGTCTTCCCGGAAAGTCCTTCACCTGTCTCCTGTGTCGTGCCTTCACTTTCCTGCATCCTGTGTCTTCCATTTGTTGAAGGCCATCTTTAAGTAGATTTCTGAGAAAGGGGAGCTTGGTGTTGATTATTTGGTTGACAGAATTATAGGCTGAAAATGATTTTCCTGGGTTGCAGGCAGGCCTCTATGGTGTTCTCCTTCGGGTTGCCTATGGGAGGTTCGATTCCATTTGGATTCCCATTCCTCTGTGTGTGATTTGCTTTTTCCCTTGGTTGGAGCCTGTAACTTTGGTGTTCTAAAATTTCACAGTGATGGGCTTCAGTGTGGATCTTTCCCCAGTAATGGTGCTGCATTATTTTTAGCCTGGGAAAAGATATTGTATTATTTCTCTTATGGTCAGTTTTCTGACTGTTTTCTTTGTTCTTTGGTTCTGAATATCCACCAATAGTTATATTGAACTTTTATGCTGAACCTCCAGTTTTTTTAGTTTCTGAGATTTTCCTTGCTTTTGTCCTCATGTTTTATTTTGGTCATGTTTTTAATGGCCCAGAGCTCTTGATAAGTTTTCTATTGCTATGTAACAAATTACCACAAACATAGCAGCCTAAAACCTTTACCTTATATTATACCCCTTTACCTTATATTTTCTGTAGACCCAAATTCTGGTCATGGCATCGATGGGTTCTCTTTTCAGGTCTCACAGGCTGGAGTCAAAGTGTTGGCCACAGTGGGGTTCTCGATTGGAGCTCACATCCTAGTCCAAGCTCATTCAGGTTGCCAGGGGAATCGAGTTTCTTGTATTGGTGGTAACGTGGCCCTCAGCCTCCAGAGACCACTGTTCTGTATGGACAGTTCACAGCATGACTGTTCGTTTCTTTCTCAAGGCCAGCAGATTGTGCCTGGCACTGTACCATACCTTTTTGGGTTGGAAAGGGCACACCTGATTAGGCCAGGCCCACCCAGTATAATCTCTCATTTGATGAACTCAGCATCGACTGATTAGATATTTAATTATGGGAGTGATATTTTGTTGTATTCGCAGGACGAGCCCACGCTCAAGAGGAGTGGATTACACAGTGGGTGTGTGCGGGGGAGCAGGGGTCCTGGGGGCCATCCTGGAATTCTGCCCACCCCGAGCTCTTTCTTTTACTCCCATGGCTATTTTAAACAGCATTTTTTCTTGTTTCATTATTCAGTATCATCTTCTATCTCTGATGTTAATTACAGCTTTTTAAAACATTTTCTGCTATTCACAGTACTGTGTCTTTTTCCTCAGAGATTCATTTATTTTATTTGTTTTGGTTTTTCCTCAAATACAGGAGACTTTCTTCAAATACCTAGTGTCTTTGTCCATCCTTCATGTTTAGGTGAAATTGGAAGCTCTGTGTGCTGGGGAGGCTTGCTGGGGCTTGGTGGGCTTTTCCATAGGCGAAATGGTGAAGTCCTGGTATTTTGCTGGGTTGTCCCCACACACCAGTGTGAGTGCTCAGTCCCTCCATGGTATGTGGGGCTGTTCAGCTTCCCGCC
The DNA here is from genome assembly GCF_021234435.1 of Artibeus jamaicensis. Taxonomy (NCBI): domain Eukaryota; kingdom Metazoa; phylum Chordata; class Mammalia; order Chiroptera; family Phyllostomidae; genus Artibeus; species Artibeus jamaicensis. The sequence continues at coordinate 33,323,532 of NW_026522030.1, read as the reverse complement.
CCTGCCCGGGGTGCGTGTTAGACTGTGCACGTCGGGCAGGAGGCCATACTGCTGGGAGAGTGGGCTTGCCGCTCAGTTGTTAGGTTTTTCACCTACCCCCCTGGTTTTATTTCCTGGCCTCATTGCCACCTTTTCTTGTCCGTAGTGTCCGTGAGCTTGGAAAATATCTGGTTAATTTCTTGACAGGGTAATTCTAGCACCTGTACTGGCTCATCTGGCAGCAAGGAGAGCAGCAGGTGATCTGGGGCTCTGAGGTTACTCCTTATAAACCCTTTCACAGGGTAGCCTTGTTTTCACCCCTGTGCCTCCTTCCTGCCCCAGGGCCTCCAGACATCTCCAGGTCCTAATTCACGCCAGGCTTCTGGGGGGAATCTGCTTGCTTCCTCTTGGTGCCTTCCTCTGCGGGCGCCTGCACTTCACTTGGGGTTTGGCCCGGCTGTTTCCATTCCTCCATCCCAATCTCTCCCAGCGTCACTCACCTCCCGTGTCTCGAGGCTTTTCACTCTTTGGAATTGTATATATATGAAGATAACTTTCTTACCATTTGAGGTTTACTAGAGTGGGCCTCAGCTCCTGTGTGTTTCCAGTCCACACTCCAATATTAAAATGGTACTCGCTCTTTTTGTTGCCATAGAACAAGTTGGGAGACACAGCTTTGCATGCAGCTGCGTGGAAGGGTTACGCAGACATCGTCGAGTTGCTTCTGGCCAAAGGTAACGTGTGCTGCGCTGATCTGGTCTTTGCTTATCCTGAAAAATAGACTACATCTGATTATGTCATTTGAAAGAATAAGAAGAACGAGAGGCTCCTTAGGCTTCTTATTTTAAAACTGGGACTTTTCATCTCTACTCTGCATCACAGAGTTGTTATGATAAGATGGAATTATTGAGGTGACTTGTGTAAGTTTTTAGTTTTAAATAAAAACTGTGGTGAGCCACACAATGACATATGTTAATTTTAGTAGGAACTTCCTGAACATTTCTGTGGGGGTAAAGGACCATAGAAGACATGTTTCATGGTGCGTGTGTACACGCGTGGGTGTGTGAGTGCGTGAACAGACCGAGCAGGTCCTCTGTCTGTCCGCTCTGAGAAAGTGCTGTGGTCCAGTTTCTGCCGTCCCTGATCTCGCAGGAAGTCTTGGTAGGTAAGGAAGATCTCTGTGGCTGCGGCGTCCTGCTCTGAGCCGAGCAGGTGTTAGACGTGCAGAGGACGGGAGAAGATCCCTTGATTCTTCGTTTTCACACAAGTCAGAGGGAACTCTGAAATGATGGACTGACCGTCCATGCATCTGTCTGTCCCACAAATATTAACCCTCTCGGAGAGCCAGGCGTATCACTCCGTACCACACCCTGGTCCGGAAGGCTATAAGGTGCTTGTGTCCCGAGGGTACATGTTATATGGATGCACTATCATTGGGGCTCCTTGGAGCAATGTTGGGAGATAGGAGAGGAAATGTTTTTGATGTAAACTTTATGAGTTTAGACATAGGTGTCAAGGTCGTGCTGAGAGCTGTGCCATCTGCTCTGGCCGCCACTGGCTCATGTGCTCTCGAGCCTTTGAGATAAGGCTAGTGTCCATTGGGGTGTGCTGTACGTGTAAACTGCACTGCAGATTTAGAGGAATTAGTGAAAAATGTAAAATATCACAGCCATTTTTATAATGGTGACATGATGAAGTGAGAACATTTCAGATATACTGGGTAAAATAAGATGCCTTATTTAAATGAATTTCACTTTTGGAAAATGTGGCCACTGGAAAATTGAAAATCACATATGCAGCTCACGCTGCATTTCTGTTGGGCAGTGCTGGGTGAGGCCAGAGGGAATGGCTGTTTGTTTTCAGTGGGGCTGTCTCTGAGCAGAAAGCATGTCTGAGTTCTGAGTTCTGTAAGAAATGATTAGTCACAGAACCATCAACCCTTAGGAGTTTTTTTAAATCTTCACCTAAGGATATGTTTATTGATTTGAAAGAGAGGGAGATTGAGAGAGGAGAGAGAGACATCACTGTGAGAGAGAAACATCGATTGGTTGCCTCCCACATGCTCCACTGGAGATCGAACCTGCAGCCTTTTGATGTATGGGATGATGATGCAACCAGCTGATCCCCCAGCTGGGGAAACCCTCCAGATTTTTGACCTGTAGGGAAGAAGGGTTTAGATCTAACCCTGTGGATAGATCTAATTCTGCTCAGAGACAGATTTTCACACGTCATTTTCATATTCCTAATTAAACGTACTATTTTATTTCTGGACTTAATATTTTTGTGCTTTTAAGTTTTAGGACATTTGTTTTTTGTTTGTTGAAGAGGATGTGGTTGCAAAGAAAATGGTGCTTTTATACATTGTGGCAGAAAGTATAAATTGGTAAAGCCTTTTTGGAAAGCAGTCTAACAGTAGCTGGCAGAATTAAAAATGTACATATTCTTACATTTCAACATCCCTTCAGGAAACTGTCCTTCAGAAATACATAAACAAAGGTGTTTGCAAGGAGGTTCACGGCAGTATTGTTTGTGATAATAAAAATTTGGAACAACAGCTTAGGTGCCCCTCAATAGGGGAGTGATCAGATAAAATTTGGAGCATCCACACCATGGGATATTTATAAACATTTAAATAGATTGAGTTATAAGTATGCATGCTACTAGAAATCAGTAGCGTTATAAATTGTTATGTTGAAAAAACCTTAGGGGCCAAAAGGTATAAACTTTCTGTTATAAAATGAGTCACGGGGGTGGCGTCTGCCGCATGACGACTCCAGTTAATACTGTATTGCGTACCCAAAAGTTGCTAAGGGAGTAGATCTTAAAAGTTCTCCTCACATGAAAATGTTTTTTTGGGAACTGTATGGTGAAGGATGTTAGCTAGATTTATTGTGATCATTTCACAATAACACTTTCAGAATCGTGTTATATACTCGAAACTGATTGTATATGTCAACTGTACATGAATTAAGAAGTGAAGTTACAGATCAATACCTGTGGTATGATTTTGTGTGTACATACATGTCTGAGAATGCACTTATGCACCCAGAGGACATAACCGATGCCCCCGTCTGGGGAATGGTTACCTCTGGAGAAGGTAGAAAATGGGGAAGGACGGATTTGTTGGGAGATGAGATGGGACATGGTTTGGTCCAGCATACTTCCATATTTTTTAATCTTTAATGATGATTCATGAATTGTGATATAATATTTAATACAGTAAAGGCAAGGAAAAAAGTGTATGGAAGATGGGCTACAGGAATTATGCATTGATTGCCTCTAGGCTTTGTGATGTTGCTGTTCTGCCAGTTTGCATGACAGTATACTTGTAGGTAGAAAATATTCATCCCCTCAAGGTCAACCTACACAGTCCTTTCCAAAGATCTTCTTGAACATAAGAAGCAAAGGGTGTATTGAATTTAATCTCCAAACATTCATGCTGAGGCACATTAACTATTGGGGGCCACCTGATTTAGGATTTGCCATAGGGACGGTGAACTCCTCACTGAAACATTCGCATGAAATTCTGCAGGGGCTAGAAGGGAAAGGTTATATTTTGATTGTGCATAATTCTCACAGCTGCAGCAACAAGCTCCCTGATTAAAGATGCCAAATACACTATTAACCATTTTTTAAACACTTTTAGTTATTTTTTTATTAAATGTATTGAGGCGACATTGGCTAATAAGAACATATAGCTCATTATTACTGGTTTGAGAGAGTTTTTCTGCTTTCAAAAAGCTACTTCTGGGGCAGAAAAGATCACCAGTTAGTTTTGCCAAAAGTGATCAGTTTTGGTGGAAAAGAGTACTGGCTGCTACTATAGTCTTCAAAAACATCTAATTTACTTTTCTTGTGTCGGGGAAGGTGCTAGAACAGACTTACGGAACAATGAGAACAAGCTGGCTCTGGACATGGCTACTAACGCTGCCTGTGCAACTCTCCTGAAGAAGAAGCAGGGAACAGGTACTTGGTCTGAACCCCCCTTGCTCCTGTGGTGCCATCAAGAGTTATCTACTTAGTATTGGGAAAATAATTTTCTTGATAAACTCTTCAGGTGATTCTGAAGTTCGATTTTATATCCTTGATCTAAGTCAGAACCTCTGACCCAGCAGGATATCCTCATGCAGACAAATTTGAAGAAACAAATTAAATATACTGATTTTTGTATATTTTTTTGTTTCTTACCACCAACTTCTAATCGCCTTGCTTTCCATGATCTCTTTTCAGATATGTTTTTTTGAGTGGAGAGAGCTAAATATTTTTAACTTAAGCACTCAACAACTCCACGATTATATTTTGTTTCTATTTTAAATGAGGGTATCAATAAACTATAATCAGGATCATCCTAGACTTTGTAAACATTTTGACATTTATTGTATATGTCATGGTACTATGTACAGTTTTTAAAGATGAAGTTTGGCTGTACATTCTTAAAGATAAAAACAGCTAGTGATGTGAGAGAATAGGTTTGAAAAAAAAAGGTTTGTGTGGTTGCTTTGTAGGGGTGTTAAAAAAAAGTGTTAGACACAATTGCAATCATCTCTGATTACTATTCCGAGAACGGATGTTGATTTGACCTCTCGGTATATAGCCCACTGAATGCGTCTCTGCAGAATCATTCTAATGTGGCAATTCCTGAAACAAATGCTGGAGGGTGTGCCTCGTCATGAAGAAAGGCAGCCTTATGCTGTCCCGTACATACTCCATTCCTCACAGAGAGATGGAATAGCAACAAAAGAAGCAACAGGGTAAAGTCAGTCCCCTGGTTTCCTGTTCCAATCAAAAATTTCAGTCTCCTCTTCAGAGCTCACCAAGGGGGCTTCCCAGAATTATCCCCCCTTACCTATCATCACATTCTTCTCATCACCCTCCTCACGAATCTATTGTACCTTTTTGTCCTTTATTCCAGGTGTGTGTTTATTCCACATTCTTATGTCTTTTAACTTCAGCTATATAATGTAAACTACTAAGCAGTTTGCGATTCTTTAATTATTAAAGCTGTTAGTGGTCGCTGGCAGAGCAGGTCTTTAAAGTAATTACTCCTGCATAGATGAAATAGGTTCTACTAAGTGAGTGAGAAAGTGTTGACCAACTGAGTGATGCTCCCCGGATACATTTTTACTGAGCAGCTCTGTTTGCAGCCCTGTGGGAGAGATGTACTTGAGGTGGACCTCCTAATCCTTGCTGCCTTGGGTGGGTCAGGAAGTAGGACTCTGGCTTAATGTCCTTTCTGCACCACTGACTTCCTGTTGCTCTGTGGGTTATCAGAATCTCATTCATAGTATGAGCTTGATCTTGGCAGGCAAGAAAGATACCAAACCCGCTTACCCCCTAGAGAGCTGCACCCAGAAACCTCAACATGAGCAGCAGGCTGGGGGAGAGGCAGGTGGCAAAGTCTTCTCTGTATCCCTCGCCTCTCTGCAGTCCTTGTAGAACAGGGCTAGAAGGGGTGTGCTCTTTTTCTCTGTTCTGCAAGTGTCTTTAGTCTGCCTTCCTAAGTATGTACTGATTGGATAAAGGATTCATTAAGGCGGTAATCTTGAGGACTGGCAGGCACCCAGAGCCAGGAAATAAATTTTCACATTTCAATTTTCATTTTACCTTTTTTTCTTTTCATCTTTTTAAGTATACTTTATTGATTATGCTATTACAGTTGTCCCATTGTTTTCTCCTCTTTATTCCCCTCCACCCTGCACGCCCCCCACACCAGCATCCTCCCCTTTAGTGTATGTCCAGGGGTTGTACATATAAATTCCTTGTTTATTGGACTTCCGTGTATTTTGATTTTCTGGCAGTTCTGGTTGTTTTTTATTTTAAATTTGTTGTTGTCCTTCTTTTGGTTGTGCGAGGAGGCAAAGTGTATTTGGCTGGCATGTTACCTTTTTTTTCTTGCTTCATTTCTCCAATCATCCAGTTAAAAAGTTTTTTTAATTTATATTTTGATCCTAGTTGGAATGACAGTTTGAATATTGAACTAATTACCAGCATGAACTCTAAGCTAGAAAAGGTATATTCTGATATTGTTGTCTACTTTTAAAAGCACATCTTGGATTTTTAAAAAATATTTATTATTTATTTTATTTTTAGACAGTGGGGAAGGGAGGGAGAAAGGGAAAGAAACATCAGTGTGTGGTTGCCTCTCACACACTCGACTCTGGGGGCACCTGGACCACAACCCAGGCATGTACGGTGACTGGGAATGGAACCAGAGACCCCTTGGTCTGCAGGCTTGTGCTTAATCCACTGAGCCATACTAGCCAGGGCCACATCTTTTTATGGGGACAAAATAATTTACTTGTTTTAGTTACTATGGAGGGTAACTTGAGGGTATAGAGGTGGGGTGAGGGTCATATTTGTACATTAAGGACATAAATCCTAAGTGTACAGCTAAGTGATGACTTTTTTTACTGTGCATACACTTACTTGCCACAACTCTGATCAAGATAAAAAATATTTGCCATACTCCAGAAGCCGCCCTTAGCATCCTTACTTCTTTCACCATAGATCAGCTCTGCCTGTTCTTGAACTTGATGTAAATGGAGTCAAGCAGTATGTACTTTTTTGTGTCTAACTTCCCTTTAACATTATTTCTGTGACATTTAGCCATGTTATTGTGTCTGTTCCTCCACCATTTATTTATGGATTGTTTCTCTATGTCTGTCTATCTGAAGTGCTGATCCTTGATTTGGAACACGTTAAGTCCAGTGCAGTGAGACAGGAAAAATGGAAGTGAGGTCGGGAGGCTGAGAAGTGCTGCTGGGTGCTACGTTATCTCGTTGGTGATGCTGCAAGATAGGCAATGAAGAGAGATTCAGCTCATGACTCAGCATTTGTCCATACGAGAAGTTTCCAGACAAGCTGTGCCTCAGAGCAGTCTGTTAAAGGAAGGAAGGAAAGGGGATGCACTTGCCCAGCTCATTTCTGTCTCTCGAGCACCATGGCAAGTAATCTTTGTCTTGCCAGCAGGAGAAATGAGGTTATAACGAGGTGCACTGAAGGACGGGAATATCTCAAATACTGCAAAACGCAGGATTGTTATAACAAAGCAGAAGGGGAAAGAACTTTGCTGTTTGTCTTTTTGCCTTTAGCTTGAAAAGCTGCTTTTCCCAAGTTGGCAGCCAGTACTGACGTTTGTGGGTGTGCATGGGACAGAACAGAGTGTATTTCTCCCAGGTCTCCAGAGCCCTCTTAAGGAGAATGGAGAAGAGCATAATGAATCTGCAGTCTTCTGATAGTTGGGAGGTGAAATCATTGAGGCTGACCTCTGTTCTGCTTACAGCACTTGTTCTTCTTTATCTTTCCTATTCTCATATGAAATAAATTAGTTTCTATCCCCCCGTTCTGACTCTCCCTTGTCTCTCCCTTTCAGTCAATAATCATTTTCTTAAACATGTAAAGATTTTTTTACAAAGTTCCAATGTCATTAACATACCAAAAGTTAATGTCCTTAATATTATTGCGTCATTTGCCAAATTTGCCATTTTTTCTTATACCTGTTTATTTATTCTTTGCTTACTTATTTATCTGTTTATTTACTTACACTTTGTGTAAGTCAGGGTGCACATTAGGTAATTGATAGGTATATCTCTTAGGTTTTTGAAAAAAATAAGTTAGTGTTTACTTTTCCTTTCCTCTTCCCTCATTTTTAGCTTTGTAATTCATTCATTAAAGAGACTGGGTCAGTTTACCTGAGTTTCCCAGTGTAGACATTGTAAGTGTGTGTTTCCATGGTGGTGGTGTTGTGCTCTCCTGTCAGCTTCAGTTCTGTCCGTTGATGTCAGATCTAGAGGTTCGATGAGATTTAGATCCACCTGTCTTAGGGGAGAGGAAAGAGCACTTCATAAAGAAAATCATGTTCTCCCATCAGAGGCATGGATGCGATATCTGGTCGTCACTCATCCTATGATGTCAGCGTCCACTGATGAGCATTGTTGAGATTCATTGTTTCACTAATGGTTGCAAAACGGTGATGTCCTAATTCTTTCCCTCTGTTATTAGCTGGAACATTCTCTAAAAAAAAATTTCTCCTCATCAGCTCTTTGCTTCCCAAGAGGAATAGTTCATGTAGCAGAAGTAGAATAAAGACTTGATTTTTGCCCTTCATTTGTTTTCAAAATAGCATACTGGTTCACTGTCATTATCCACTGGGGACCAGCAGATTCCCTCTGGTGTGTGCTGATATATTTGGTGTGTTTTAATTTCTTATAATTAGTACCTTTATCGATATCTTTGGCTAGTGGAGGTCAGGTTGGATCCCAAACACTTTAAATGTGATGCTGTCTTCAGCGGAAGCCTTGCTTTGTGGCATGCCAAGTGATTCCTGGTGCACTTTTATATTTTCTGTCCCAGACTTGAAATTAGTCAAATCTCCAATGAGCTATGGGGATGTAGTACTTAGAGACCGTGATTGGGGTGCTATACCATATATTTATTAAGCTCTGACAAGGTGTTTACACGTGCATTTCAATCCCTCCCCCCAAATTTTACCTAGTGTAACCTGTTGCTATAGAAATTTGACTGGAAAGTTGAGTGGGTGAATAGTTAAAGCTCTGATGTCTTCCTTTTGAACCCTGTTCAAGGTTAATTTTACATTTGATGACATTCAGCTCTTTCTATTTCAAAACTTCATATATTTATTTTTTATTTCAATTTTTTTGATTCTGAGTATATACTTTATCCGTGTTTTCAATAATGAAACTGAAACCTCTGTTTCCATTTTCTTTCTCTTCTTACCCCTCGTTAGTTGTCTTTCTATGCAGTGGCCTTGCCTTCAGATAAGGCCACAGGCTGTGGACCGACTGAAGCCACATGCCCACTGGCCTTGGGTGAGGGGTCGGCAGCACAGCTGTCAGAGGGGCCGGGCTCCCGGAGTGCTCCCCGTTGGTCAGGGTGCATTTCGTGCGAGTCAGAGCGATGGCTCCTCAGTCCCTCGTGCTCTGCTTGTCTGCATGTCTAAGGAACATGCAGACAGACGTATCCGTCCGCCTTTGAGGCAGCGGAATCGGAACAGTTCGGCCGAAAAGCCAAAGTTGAGAAAGGTCCTGAGCAAAGCACAACCTCCGGGTCTGAGGGGATGGCAGTTTGTTGAATCATTAGGAGCTTTGAAAGTGAAAAGAAGATCCAAGCAATTTTAAATTTCTTTCCTTTGCTTTCTCCCTCTATTTTGTTGTTTAGATGGTGTTCGAACATTAAGCAATGCTGAGGATTATCTTGATGAAGATGACTCAGATTAATTCCCTTCTGAAGCTTGAAGAGCTACAACGTCTGTTGCTTTTGCCATTCCAAAACCTTGTCTTTGCCAGAAGAGTGTTGGTAACAGTTTTTTTTAAGTCTGTATGAACATGGCAGTATTGCACTGTATTTGAGTAGAACATGTAAATGAATAGTTCTCACCTTTGGTTTGCCAATAAGTGACTGGATACTTTGCTGTGTAAAGTACATTTTTGTTCACCAGAGTAGAACAACAAGAAGAGATTATTGCTATTTATCAAGTTAAAGGAATTTTAAGAATTTATTCTTTAAAAAAATTAGGATTTTTTTTTTTTAGTTAAAGTTCTTTACCTCAAGGATTGAGCTATTTTGAATGGATTTTTCAAGGGGGGAGATGCTTATTGTAATAATAAACCAAAAGATAACAGGAAATCGTCAGTTATTCTGACAGAAATAAACATTTTAAGAGACTTTATTCCTTTTGTCTGTTTTTCTGGTATTAACTCTTGGCTGGTAAATAAATAAAGCTTTTTATATTTAGGTAAAGACTGATTTTTATTTTTTAAAATATTATGTTTATTGGCACGGAAGAGTCATAATAGCCAAATCTCTCTTCACTTTTCTATACCTACTTTGATTAAAGTCAAGACAATAATCACCATTTCTAATAAAACATATAACTTTAATAATTATGAGGCTTTCGATTTTATCTCCAAGGTTATACTTAGAATGGAGAAACCTAGCTGCTCATTACCGTTTGCTTAAGGTTCGAAAGGTTAAAAATGACTGCATTGGCCAGGTGCTTAGTTGGTGCAGACGTCGTCCTTACAGGCCAGGGTTGCCGGTTTGATCTCTAGTGAAGGCACAAACAAGAAGCAGCCAATGAATGTGTAAGTGAAGGGAACAACACTTTGATGTTTCTGTCCCTCTCTCTCTTTCTCTCCCCCCTCCCTCCCTTCCTCTCTCTCTAAAATCAATAGATAAAATTTGAAAGTAAAGGCATGATTTCCTCATTACGGAAGATGCCATTGTTTTCCACCGTGGAGCAGCCAGCAGCCATGAAATTGGGCTTTCAGTTGTCACTTTAGTAGTAACATTTGTTTTCTCCAAGCAGGGCTCTATGATAACAATTCCGATTCTTTGATAAAATATCAATCAGCAGTTGAGGGAGCCTTCTCTGTTATTGAAGTGACACTTCATTTGAGATTCTGATTTTGAATCACTACTCTGAATTAAAAATGGCATTTGTGCGGGTTCCAGGTGCTAGGCCCAGGACTATGTTTTGTGAGAAGACTCGATACTAATTTCGAAAAACGCAGTGGTGAAGAGAAGGAAATGTTTGAAGGAGGAAGTGGGTTAGCTCAGGAAACGAATAACTGCCTGTGTCAGGGTGTCCTGTCTGTGACCGTTCGGTTTCTGTCCCTCTGGGTGCCTTGTGAAAGGGGTACCTTGAGAGGCCTGTTTGAGGCCTTTCAAAAATACTGCTACCGCTGCATTTTAGTAGAAAGAAATCTGTCAAGTAGTGATGGCCAAGGATGAGCACAAAAGCTGAAATTAATTAAAAAGGATATTTTATTCTCAAAACAGATACGTTCTTCAGTGTGAGTTGAACATTGATATTTCTTCTTAAGCATAAATTTGAAGATACTAAATCATTGTTGAAATTATATCTATCCTCACAGAAGAACCTTCAAGGATTTGTTCTTTAAAAATGGGTTCCTGCCGTAACAGAAAGCGTTTGGAAATCTCTTAACGTTTTGTCCCAGTATGCTGTGCGCCTCATGTAATTAGGATAGATGCCAGCTCAACACTCTTTAGCTTTTTAACATGAGTAGAGATAAACAGTTTGCGTGAATATAGATAAACTTTATGAAAATAGTCAGCCTTTGATGTAGATATTTATGTATTTGAGGAAAAGAATAGTGGGGACTTCACAGTCTTTGCTTTAACGTTGTCAGACCTGTGAGAATTCTAGAAGGTTGGCCAACTAGAGTTTGTTTGGGCGTGGAGGGTGGGCTTAGGTATTTGCATGCATTTTTGGTGAAACAGAACAGTGAATTTAGCTGTGGTTGAAACTCCACGGTAAAGTTTACGTTTGCTTCTTGTTTATTCAGCCTAGCTGATCTGAGCTTTCTCAGAGATTGTTTTATGCTGAACTGGGTGACAAAAATCACTTCTAGGAACTCGCCACTACTCTGACTCAAAGCAGAGGAGAGCTTTGATTATGTTCTGGAAATGACTTTGGAGATTTTGCTGTAACCGGAGCTTTCTGACAGTCACAGTGTCCTGAACTCTTTCCCAGCCACTGCAGGCTTTAGGTAGATAATGCCTGTCAGCACTTTGGGCCAAGCGAGATGCTTGTACAGCTACCAGCCCAGGGACCTCATGCAAAGAATATTTTTAAAAAATCAGAGTTTCCCATTTTACTTTTCTTTTGGGGACTGGTCTGTTGCCAATTGTTTCTCATTATGCTGCCGTGCATGACAGCTGTCAGTTTCTGTGTTTCCTAAGTGAGGCCCCAAACGGCCTCTTTTCAGTAGACTGGCTATTTTACCCAAAGGGAAATAAATGTTGAGCAAAGCAGTAGTGACCCTATTTTTTAATCTTGTGCAACAAATTGGAAATAATACTGAAAGCGAAATCTCAGATAACTTTAGGTAGAGGAAAATACAATTTTTCCATATATGCTTTCTTTTTTCCCCCCCTTTTTTAAAGAGAGAGAGAAACATCAATGTGTGGTTGCCTCCCACACACTCCCCTGCTCCAGGAGGACCTGGCCCACAACCCAGGCACCTGCCCTGACTAGAAACCCAACCACAACCTTTTGGTTCACAGGCCTGTGCTCAATCCACTGAGCTACACCAGCCAGGGCCACATATGCTTTCTTTATAATTGTTATTTACTGTATAGACTTTCTGATTTACTTGTATTTCTTATTGTGGGTTCTGTATTTCTCATCTTCATAGATGATTTCTTTTCTAGTAGGCTGTGGGGGGCTGACGTTTCCATCTGATCATCAGCATGCCCCCGTTGACTTTGCTTTGTGTTCATTCCCTTACATTTTGTGCTGTAAATATGTATGCAGCAGTAACATACGGAGCAGCCCTACCCTGAGCAGCCTAACTTTGAAGTGTCTGATTACCAAAAGTTGAGGTTTTGGTGGGGGAAGTATTGCAAAAGATTCTGCTCTCCCTATTTTAACTGAAAATACACTCTCAGTGAACAGTTTTCTGAAGTGAAGGAAAATTTGCAGACCGCAAATTTATGGTTTCTATCTCCTTATTTCTTAATAACAAACCTTTACGTCTGCCCCTCCCTTAAAATGACATAAAATTAAATAAAACCACCGTTTGTTTATTGCCTACTCTGCCAGTTTCTGTGCTAAGCACTTTCAATGACATGATGTCATTTGATCTTTCCAGCAAATGTTCGCCAGGGTAGTGAACATTAATGCCCCTATGTCTTTACGGAGACGTTGAGGTTCGGGGAAGCTAAGTCAATGGCTCAAGGTCACCACGCTTGAAGGTGGAAGTGCTGCTGCTGCTGCTGGCAGATGCTGCCATTCACGTTCTGCCGGAAAAATGTGCAGAGACACACCAGCTCCTTTTCCATCTCAGTTCCTGGCTGTAGCATCTAATAAACTCAACATATCTACTAATTTAATTAAACGTGTTATTTAAACCAACCCTAAGAGCCTTTTCTTATAAAGGATCTCTTACCCCCTACTCCCCCCAGAAAAATTTTGGCAACAATTTTTGTTTCCTGGCCATACTGCAGAAATAGGATTGTAATGAAGCAGGTTGTACCCCTCAAGTTTCCAACATTTCTAACTCTATGCAAATGAAATAATATGTAGTAAAGAAAGAAAGTTTGGATTAGCAGTTCCTCACCTTGCTCTGAGTTTGCATTGCTAAATTCGACATTTCCCTAAGAACTCCCCCCTCATGTATTTCCACATAATCATGAAAATAAATGCACCCCTGGGAAGAGTCAGAGAATGTTGGGAGCTTGTGGACATGCTGGTAACCTCATTCCTCCACGCGGTTCTGTTGTTTTCTGCCAACAGCCATCTGCTCGGGGTTCCCAGCAGGCTCAGCCTCTGCCTCACTTACACTGTTGCCACCTGGCAGCTGGAATGAGGCCAGGTTTTGGCTGTGGCTGGAAGAGACAACTGAGGAAGTCCAAGGTAGGAGTCAGCCTGAGAAGCAGGAAGGAAAGTGGAAGAAGAGACAAGGAGGAGAAAGGCTCAACATCAAAGGAGAGATGGGGACCTTTTAAAAATTACCCGTAGTTCTGATACAAAGTCATAAGAATGCTTCAAGAAGTGGCTAAGAGTGTATGGACTTTGGAGGGAAACGATTCAAGTCTGGCTCTGCTGCTTATTACTGAATGACCTTGGACAGATTACCTAAAACACTCAGGTTCTTAGCTTTAAAATGCTGCGTACTGCCTAAAGTTAAGGGGATTAAATAAAACGAGCTATGTAAATGACTTAGGGCAGTGTCTGGCAGAGTCCTTGCTCAATAAATATTGGCTATACTAATATGCCCCAATGAGCAGGCTTTCATTAAAAACAAATGTGTGTGTATGAAGGATGTGTCAGAAAGGTTTGGAAAGTCACCACCATTGTGAGGAATGGGATATTCTAAAATACTTAAAAAATGAATGGAGGACAGTGATATTTTCTTTCAATCATTTAGGTGCATTTACATGTGGTAGTAGCAATTTTCAATGTAAATGTACTTACTGAAAGTTACAGAGGAAAGGGATATACCTTGAAAAAAACTGGTTATTTTTATGTATTATTAGAATAATTCAAAGTTCAGGTGAGGATAATGTCTCTGCCACTCTTCCCATTTTACGTTGCTGCTTTGGGTGGTTTGATGGGCCTGAAAGTCCACGGGTCCAATATTTGGTATGTGATGATTACAAATTGGAAGGCTGTTTGGTGTTACCATCTTGCTCTTACGTGTTTTCAAAACAGAAACAGTCCATCTATTCAAACCGATGAGCTTGCAACTTCGTATGTTTCTCCTATCGAAGCATTAAGAATTTAATTAGTGTCAATGAGCTAAAGACTCTTAAGGCACTTAAAAGTTAAGTACCATACAGTCCTCACTAACTTTGAACAACAAGGTGATAGAGTAAGAACTAAATAGGGTATTTCTTCCCTGATTCTCAAGGGGGACTTCTGGGGCTCCAAGAAAATGCCTTTTTATACCAGGAGTAAGTCTAAGATGTGAAAGTGAGGCCTATTTGGACACAGATTTGAGTGAAGGATCAGCCAGAGAACAGTCATCGACTGAACTAGAAAGAGCTTCAGAGAAATCCACAACCCTGAGAAGTTCTCAGGTAAAGAAGGCATCGCCATGACAGCCAGTGTTCAGGGAGAACTTGGCCTGCAACCTTGTGGCAGTTCTGAGCCCTGTGGCATTGGCTAGAAGTTTTATTCCACTCAATGAACCTGTAATAAGGATCAGGTGACGTTGGCTCCTCATGGGAGTTCAAAATGTCATTGTTGCATCAATTTTTTAAAGGATGTTGATCAAGGACCCGATTTTTGAGAAGCTCATGTTACAGCATAACCCTCAGTGGTTGCCCTGTCAGTTGCCAGTGTGTGGTGGCCCTCATCTGCAGCAGGCCTCCTGGGGAACCTCTGCTTTTAATCTCAGAGCTAGGGTTCAGATGGCGGGTCTCAGGATGAAAGGGCACGAGGAGCTCCTGTACTTGGGCCCAGGCTGAGTTTGTGAGTGTGTTCTGGTGTAGTGGGAGGTTTTTGCTTCAGATCTGCTTTTGTCAGTGCTGGGGGTATTGTTCTTCTATGAGTCAGATGCTTTTCACATATTTTGAATATTTTGGTCACCCCTTATAGATACTATGTGAAATTTGTAAATACCTTTCTCTCAAAGTTGGAAATTGTGCCTTATAGTTCTCCATTTTTTTTTTAGCAGTGGTTTCTTCTGTACTGTCCTGTGAATTCATTGATTAATACTCCTACTGCTACCTCTAACCACTAACCATCTATTCTTCACTAGGAAATTTCTGCAAGAAAACTATAACCACTACTATGAGAGCTGTTCTTAAATGTTTTTGAACAGTCAGATGCTATTTATTCGGTTCAGTATCTGGTCCCTCTCCCCCTTTTTAATAGGTGGAGCGTGAGGCCAAGCAGTGACTTCCTATTAG
Organism: Artibeus jamaicensis; assembly: GCF_021234435.1. Taxonomy (NCBI): domain Eukaryota; kingdom Metazoa; phylum Chordata; class Mammalia; order Chiroptera; family Phyllostomidae; genus Artibeus; species Artibeus jamaicensis. The sequence continues at coordinate 33,308,154 of NW_026522030.1, read as the reverse complement.
AAAGAGAAAGCTAATGACATAGCTGATCACCAGTGAGGAGTCAGGTGCAAGGGATCCGAGACACTTGCCATGGGTATTTCTTTCTAGATAGTGTTGATGTGTGGGAGAGATCGCTTTCCCACTGGAGGCGTTTTTTTCTGGAGGGATTTTCCAGTTCCTTTAAAGTCAGTTCTCTCCACCCTCCCATTTCTTTTTCTTCACTACATTTTAGCCACACACACGGAATGGGAAGGGTCTGTTGAAATATATGTATTTTTACTTTTGTTTCCCGATAAAGGTTAATATGGGAAGAAATTGAAATGCTAGCCAAAATGAAACTTGAAATGACTGAGTTTATTATCCACGTTTTGTATCTGGCCCCTCTTACCTAGCCTAGATGAAAAGGAGTTGAAACTCATATCCTTATAGTGTCTGAGTTACTACAACAAGATGACCGTTCTGTGGAGTATGTTCAATCACAGGATGTAAGTGTTTGCAGTACTTTCTCCCCATTTCATTGATCAGCAATGAATACTGCTGGACATTCAGCAAATATTTGTGAACCTTTTTACGTTTAAGGTGATTTCTGTTTAAGTTGAAGAATAATAACTAAATATTTTGAATGGCTTCATTTTGCACTTGTTTAGCAACATTGCCATTTAGATCCACTGAGGAATCCTAAAAATAAAACCATGGTAAATAGGTAGTTTCAGTAGATACTTGTAGCTATTATGTTTTCCTTTGAGCCAAGAGCCCTGTAAACTCTGTAATGACTTCAGATAAATAACAATAAAAGTCTGGTTTCATTTCCTCAGTCTTTATTGATGTGCCTTGCTTATTTTACTTCTTTGCATATATTTTCATTTCAGTGTTCAAAACAATTTCACATGCATTCATACAAATAGAAAAAACACTGTGTTCAAATTATATTGAGAGTCTCTTCTGTCGCATACAATTGTGGTTTAATACAAAAACTGAAATATAGATTTAGTACTACCAAATTTTATTTGTACTGCAAACCGAGTAACAAACTTTTTTCTCTATATGAGTCATTTTTATTCTCTTTCAGCATAAATTTTTTTATTGTGAGAAAAGCTGTAAGTTTAAGCATACCTCGTTAGGTATTGTGGGTTCTGTTTCAGACCACTGTAATAAAGAGAGTGTTGCAATAAAGCAAGTCGAAACCTTTCTTTCTGGTTGAGGGTTCTGCCTTCTTCCATTTGTAAAAAATGCAAGATCTGTGAAGCGTAATAAAAGGAAGCACAATAAAATGGTATGCTTTTACTCATTTTTTAGAGAATTCTTCAATCACATATTATTTTCTTGTTCTCTTTTTTATAAAATTCATGAAAATTCTTAGCTCCACACTAGTAGTGATGTGAAGGATTGTGCATTTTTTATCTTTAAAAAATTGGGTTATGACATGCTATTGTGTAAAATATTTTTCAGTTTTTTATTTAAAGCGAGAAAGGCCTGTTCTCAAATGTTGTTTTATTGCTTGCATACATTTTTTTAAATGAAGAAAAATTGGTTTCACTTATACATACTGATTTAAGCAAACTAATATTCAAATGCAATTGTTGCACAAGAATAAAATAGTCTAGCTACACTTCATGCTTTTAGAACTTTGCCTCTAAACTTTTGTTTGTTTTTTTCTTCCCTGTTCCTCCATCCCTCACATCCAATTTACAAACCAGTTTTGTTAATTCTAACTCCAAAATAGTGGCTCTCAAATCTGTGTTTTTCATTCAATGTCCTCTACTACTGCTTGGATTCACAAGAGGGTTTGTGTCTCTCTCTCTCTCTTTTTTTTGTGGGGGGGGCAAAGGTGGTACCATCTAAGTAGAGGTTGCTGGAAAATAAATAAGCTTGGAAGGGATGTTCTTGGAGATCTGAGGATAAGTTGCAGGTAAGAGACAGCATAATGGTGATTTGGAAGAGCCAACAGTGTAGCAAGGAAGATGGAGATGGGACTCATTTGTAAATGAGGGAAAAAAACTCAAATTAGTGGGAATAAAATAAAATAGATTTCTCTAAGCTTCTACTGGTCTCCAGGGCATCCTACAGGTGCGGGTCCAGACCCCTAGAAAGGCTTGCTGTGCTGGATGGTCAGCACCCCAGCTCAAGCTCTCCCCAAATTCTTTATCTTCTAATCAGGCATACTTTCATTCCTCTGCACTTTCTGTTCCATTCCTTCCTGGGTGCTCCTGACATGATGATCTGAATGACCATGTTCCTCATGGAATTATTGTCATTTGACTTCTCTTGCTCTTGAAACTGAGATCCAGTACACCCTCCGCTCTGAAGCATTTTCTGTTTAGTTAAATCAGAAGTGATCTCTTCTTTAATTTCTTATAACATTTGCTGTTTTTACTTTTCAGTTATTCTATATCAAATATTTTTGTGCCCTAGTCACTTTGTGTTTATGTTTCTGCTTTATCGAGCTCATTGCTTTTACCTCAGAAGGCATAGTACCTCCCATAGAGTGTTTAATTTTTTAGAAAAAGTTATACAGTGGGGTAAAAGTTATACTTTACCCCACTTTCTATGTAAAGTTCTATGAATTTTACCGCACACGTGGATTTGCATGACCACCGCCATAATCAGGACACAGAACAGTTCCAGGCAACCCAAGTAGCTCTGTGCTTCCCTTTCACAGTGACTCCTCCCCTGACTCCATCTCAGCAATTACTCTATCAATTACTGGTCTGTTCTCCAATCCTGCAGTTTTGTCTGGTCCGGAATATCACGTAAGTAGAATTATACAGTATGTAACCTTTGACACTGAGTTATTTAACAGTGTGTCTATGAGATTATTCAAGTTTGTTGCATGTATCAACGGTTCCTTCCTTTTTAATTGCTGAATAATATTCCATTTCATGAACATAAGTGTTTTGTTGAACATTTGGGTTGTTTATGGGTTTTGGCAATTAGGAAAAGTTTTGAGCATTTATTTACAGGTTTAGTAAGGACTGTGTTTTTTTTTTTTTTTGTTACTGGGAGTCACATCAGAAAATCAGATTTTCCTTTATTTCCATTTTCTCCAGGGGGTGAGGGTGACTGAATTCTACCCTCTCGCATCTGCTTGGACCTTTTTCTGTGCTGATAATTTCCCTGCTTCTTTCAAATGCTTTTTCCTCCCCTGAACATTTACTCTGGAAACCTACATTTTGTCTGCAACATGTACCCAAGGCCATGTGCACCGATCCCTGCTGTAGCCTGGATGATAACTGAGCTCTAACTCCTTTCCGCAAGGATTCTGCAGTGCAGCCCGTGCGGGAGTCTCCATGCAGGCGTTAGTTTGGGCTCCGCCGCATCCACCCCCCCAGCACGTGGAAAGAGGATGCGGGTGTTAGCAGGTGCTTTAGCAGGTGCTACAGTTCAGCACTCACTGTGAACGTGCCCATTCCTGCCCCGGAGCCGGTAGCCTCGCGAGATCTGGTTGACGAGGTCTCATTCCTCCTCGTGCTCCACAAACGTGGCCAGGTGGGGCAGGTGTTTACTTCAGCACCTTCAGCATCTGGAATGCCAGGTCGTCCCAGGACCGGCCTTGTGTTCTCTCTCCCTCTTGCCTCAGGGGCTTTGAGCACCCTGGATGCTGTAACATTTTCCAGAAGGTGTTTCTGGGCCGCAGGTCTCCTTCTCCTTGCCCCTCCCAGGCCTCCAGACCCCACGCTGCTGTCGAGGTAAGGGCTTTTGCAAGGAACAGATGAGTACGGGGTCAGCGTAGTTTCAACCCCTTGGTGTTAGGGACTTCCATGTGTAAGAAAAATTTGTGATAGGCCTCTTTGGAGGCTAAATAGGGAAACGGTTTCCTTCTATTGTACACATTTCTACACTGTTGTGTGGGGTTTGCACACCAAGCAGTTCTCCACCGCTTTGGACACCACTAGGTGTCCTATAACTTAGCTCCTTTCTGACACTCCTGGGGTTAGCACCGGGACCCCACAGGTTAAGGGCTAAGTCCTACAAGACTGCCCTCTGGACCCACTTCATGTGCTAGTCACAAATCCACATTGGCACCTGTTCTTCTGACCAGCTGTTTATAAATCAGGCGTATCCATAACCTCCTAGAGATCGATAATTTGCTAGAATGGCTCACAGAACTCAGAAAACTGTACTTGTGTTTAACAGCCAGACAGGAGCTGCACAGGGCAAGGCTGGGCGCAGGGCGAGGAGCCACCATGGCCTGAGTGCACCCTTCTCCCGGCATGTCCGTGTATTCACCCACGCAGTGCTCCAAACCGCTTCAATCTGCGTGTTTGGTTTCTTGTTTTTTTGTTTCTGTTTTAATGGAGGCTTCATTACATAGACATAATTCATTAAATCTGCAATGATCAACTGTGTGCCATAAGAATTTTTAAAATGTGAAATACCTATTTAGTGAGGGACAGAGACCTCTTTTCCCTTAGATTGTCAAATATAAAAATGACAACGGCCAACACAACAATAGTTGTCTGGTGTAAATGAGTCAGAATTATACCTATATTTTTCTTAGATTGGCAAAAAATATGGGTTTTTTTTTGTGCTGCAGAATTGTAGGAATTAGTTTATGTGTGCCATGAGATGAAAAAGGTTGAAAATGGCTGGATTAAATCATTGCCCACTGGTGAATAACTCAACTTCCAGCCCTTCTCCCCTGGGTGGAGAAGGGCGGGACTGAAAGTTCCAACCTGGTAACCTCAAGGTTGGTTCTTCTATCAACCAGCCCAATCCTGAGGCTCTCCTGGAGCCTCCAGCAATCAGGCATTAGCAGACAAAAGACACATCCCTTAACAGATCCCAGGAGTTTTGTTCTGTGTTTTGGAACTGTGTGTCAGGAAATGGGGAGGCAAACCAAAGGTATATTTTCTATTATGTAATAATATTAATGTTAAATATATAAAGGTTATACAAGTTATATAGGTGTATACGAGCTCTTTCCAGAAAGTATCCAGCTATGTCATATAAAAAAGAGACATTTATTGAAGAAGATACAAGAATCATTGTGCAGAGGACAATGGCACTCTCGTCCCCTTCAAAGTAGGCACTTGGGGACCTCACACAGTTTTCCCAATCACTATCAGCTTCCCTGTCACATTTTCTTGAATCTCACTGACTGTCTTAAATCTCTTCCCTTGCAAAAGTGATTTTAGTTTTGGGAAAAGCCAGAAGTTGCAGGGTGCCAAATCTGGGCTATAGCGGGACTGAGTCATCTGGGTGATTTGAGGTTTTTCCAAAAAAACTCCACACGAGATGTAATGCATGGGTAATTATGCTGTTATGATGAAGCTGCCGATCACCAATTCCCCATAGCTGCAGCCTTCTGAATCATTCGAATAGTTTCTACAGAGGAATGTTCAAGCTTAATGCAAAATTTGAAGCAGGTGTGTTGCTTTAACTCGCTCAGTCATTTTGAAGGCGATGGCCACACAGTACACATGCTCACTCAGTGGCGTCTACCACCCCACTGACAGTGAAGTTGTCATTGTTCCCGCGTGCATGTTAAGGTCACTCTCCTTGGCTGCTGGGTTACATACACACAAACCATTCTTGTTATGTTAACAGTGGTTGGACTTTTTCTGGACAGACCTAGTATATATGGATTGAGTACTTTTAAAATACACATACAGTGTTCTTTGGATTTCAGGAAAAGATAGGATTACTTCAGGCTAGTTTTGGGTATTACTGAGATATAATCAATATTATTTGGATTCTGAAATCAAATAATTGCTCCTCAGCAGGCTTGACATTAAAAATCAAGAAAATATTTAAACTTGCATAAAAGTTTGTTTATTTTGTAATTTATATAGTATTGAACATGTTTGAATGCTTGCAAGAGGTCCAAAATGTCAGTTTTTATCATTGACCAAACCATTTCCCATGATTCAGAAATACAAAACACTTTAAAGTAGATTTTTAACAAAGTTGTCACTATAGACAGTCTCAGAAATTTCAAATAGAACAAGCCATTCTCAGGAAAATTCAAAATAGTGCAAAATATTCTCATTGCCCCTTTTACTAATGGAAGGCAGTATGTTTTACAAAGTACAGCATAGAGACAAATGTCTTCATTTTTAGGAAAAGCTGAGTTTTAATCCTGGATTAGCTACAGACTAGCTGAATGGCTTCAGGCAAGCCACTTAACCTCTGTGAGCCCATTTCCTCCTCTCTAAAATGAGGGCACTGTTGGCTGCCAGGCAGAATGGTTGTGCACATTTCAAAAGATAATGCATGGAAAATGATTCTCATATTATTCACTCAATAAATGATAAATACCTCTCTTCTTTCTTTATCTTTAAAATTTGATTCTTAGTTATCTACCATGGCTCAAACTGAAGGATATGAAATGAGGTAGGACATATTTTTACTTGCTTATTTAGAAATTCATGTGCTTTGAGGACATATACCTGTTCACGATTAAATTGGATTCCAGGACCCAATTTCTGTGTGCGTGTGTGTGTGTGTGTGTGTGTGTGGCGGGCTGCCTACCACACACATACACACTACCAAACAATTCTCAGATACCACCAGGGTGTCTGATAATTCAACTCAATCTGATACCGTGTGTAATACCCGGAGACAGCACCAGATGCCCCAGGTTAAGGGTGTAATCCTACAACACTGCTCCCCACCTTCCTACTTCAGACTCCAGTTGCAAGGCCTAGATATTTCTTGTGCTTCTGACCATCCAACTATAAGTCAGAGGTTCCAACAACTCCCTCCTTAGGTTCAATTAATTTGCTAGAAGGGCTCACAGAATTCAGAGAAACATTTTAGTTATCAGATCAGTGGTTTATTATAGAAAGATATAACTCAGGAACAGCCAGATGATCCTGTAGAATTTAAAATGTAGAGTTATTAACCAAAAATACAATAAAATTTGCTTTTATAATTGTCTATGTATTTACCTTTACCAGAGATCTTTCTTTTTTAATATGACTTTGAGTTACCATTCAGTGTTCTTTTCTTTTAATCTGAAGGATTCCCTTTAATATTTTTTGTAGGGTAGATATATTGGTAATGAACTCCCTCAATGTTTGTTCATTTAAGAATGTGTTACCCATGTACATGAACAATGGTGTGGGGACTGACCGTGGGAGTGGGGGAGGGGGTGGGCAGAGGGGGCCAAAGGGGGAAAATTGGGGCGACTGTAATAGAATAACAATAAAAAGTTCTTTATAATCCATTCACCCCAAAATAAATATTTTAACATAACAGGGAATGTCTTGTTTCGCCACTATTTCTGAAGGGCATTTTTTAAAATACAGAATTCATGGCTGACAGTTTTTTCCTCTCACCACATAAATGATGTCATCTCACTGTTCTCTGGCCTGCACAGTTTCTAAAATCCGTAATCGATTGAAGATTCTATATGTACATGGTAAGTCACTTCTCTCTCATTGCTTTTAAGATTCTCTTTTGTCTTTGGCTTTTGAGAGTTTGACTGTGATGGGTCTAAGAGAGGCTCTCTTTGAGTGTGCTGCTTGGAGTTGGTTGGGTTTTGGGGCTTGTGTATTGATATATTTCATCCAATTTGGGCAGTTTTAGCTATTATTTCTTCAAAAAAATTTTCCCTTTTTTCTTTCTCAGGTTCTCATAATACACATGCTGTTCTCTTGGTGGTATCCGACAGGTCTTTAGGCTCGGTTCACTTGTCATTGGCCTTTTATTCTGCTCCTCAGATTTGGCAATTCCAATTTTCTTATTTTCAAGTTTGGTGATTCTTTTTTGCCTGCTCACATCTGCTTTTGGACCCCTCTCATGAGTTTTTTCATGCCAATTATTTTGCTTTTCTGCTTCAAATTTTCTGTTTTCTTTCTCTTTGTAATTTCTACCTCTTTATTGATATTCTCAAATTGTTCATATAGCACCTTCCTGATTTCCCTTAATAGTTCTTTGCCTGCGTTTCCTTCAGCTCTGTGAGCATACTGAAAACGGTCGTTTGAAGTTTTTTGCCCAGTAATGTTGATGTTTGGGGTCCCTCGGAACATTTTCTGTCTGTATGTTTGCTTCCCTTCAGTGGTATATACTCTCCCATTTCTTTGTGTGCCTTGTGATTTTTTTGTTGTTGTTGAAAACCAGACAGTTGAATATTATACAGTTGTAAGTGGAAATCAGATTCTCCTCCTTCCCTGGGATTTGATTTTTTTTATTACCCGTTGAAGGCCTTAGTAGTCTGTTTAGTGACTTTTTGAAGCTGCTATTGTGAAGATTGTCTTTCTTGTTGTATAAGGTCACTGAAGTCTTTGTTGCTTTAGTTTGCATTCAACTTGTTAAAGTTTCCTTGAATTCTAGGAGTTATAAATAAAACAATAATAAGAGAGAGAGACAGATGCACATACACACACCACTTCTTCCAGTTATTGCACTTTGGCTCTGTGCAAGGGACCTCCTTCAGCACTTGGCCAGGCTGGCTCATAACCCAGGGACCGGACTGGGGTGAAAACTCAGGGTCTTCTCAGGTCTTTTCTCTGCAAATACCTTGCCTGGACGTGCATGTGGCTTTCTGAATTCTAGTGTGCGTGGCTGATTTTGAATGTCCTAATTTCAAAAAAAACCCCCCAAACCTTCCGACCTTCCCCTAACTTTTGCCTTAGGCATTCTATTGTATATTTAGATTGTAATCTTTTGCCCCAAGTGTCTGAGAATTGTTAGTTTGGCTTCTGGTGTTTTTGAGCAATATTTACACTTTTCTGCCGTGATTTCTGAGTTTGGAACAACAGAGATGATGCCATCTGTCCATTCTTTAGGTAGTTCTGAGACTGGTCAGGACAGGCATGCACAGTCTGTGAAGAAGGGTTGCTAACGCAGGGTGTTTTTTTGTTTGTTTTTGTTTTGCACAAAAGCACTACTGGATCAGTTAATGGCAGATGGTTGTGTCATTACATAATATTTTGGATTTGGTCCTGTCCTTCAGGATATTTCAGATTTAAATACACTATTGAACAAAGCCATAGAATGATGGTATACTTTTGTAATTTGTTTTGACTGGGTCGGCTTGGCCCAAATGCTGAATGTTTGAGGATAGGTAGATGGCATGGCTATTAGTGTGTTCTAGCAGGAAATTTCACTCATTTATTCATTCATTCAGTCATTCAGCAAGTATCTTTGGTGTGCCTGGTGTATCTTGGCCATTGATGGTGATGCAGTTCTTGCCTTTATTGAACTGAGTTAGACTTTTGGAGATAAATAGTAAACAAGTAGACAAACAAATAGTATGAATTATGGTAAGTGGTTTGTAGAAATGCATTCGGTGGTGTGTTGGAGAATAAGAGGGCTACTTACTTCAGTTAAGATGATTATTTGAGGAGATAGAATTAAAATGGCATTGGATGAGAACTCTGCAAACAGAGGAGTGGGGGATGGTGAAACTCTTAGCTTCAGGGAATAGACTATACCTTGAAGCTGGAAAGAGCTTCTTCTGTTTCACATGTAGAAAGTAAGGCTGACACAGAGCGGAAGAGAAAGAGAGTCCTTAGGACAAAGTTGGAGAGTTAGGCCTGAGAGTCAGATCCTTGAGGTTAGTAGCAGTCCTTGAACTGGCCTATCAGGGGATAAATATAGAAATTGAAAATACATATTTAAAGTCTTTTAAATGATTTGACAGAGTGGTTTTATATCTGTTCAATCGAATAAAAATTGGACTTGTATTTTGATTTTTGTCTAGTAATACACTTCTGTTATATCTTATAAGTGTATCCAACGAGAGAGGCTGGAAATTTAAAAACAGAATGGTCCTTTACCAAAGATAGTTTGAGCAGTGCTGCTGTGAAGGCCTCATCAGCCCTGGGACAAAGTCAGATGTTCTTTCCCATGCAAAGGAGAATTCATCAAAAACTGTTAAGCAGAAGAGTCACATAAATCGATTTATCTTTTAAAAGGACCACAATGGAACTAGTTTGGCTAGCACACATGTCAAAACTTAGACGCCACTGGTAGATATATTCCTTAGGCATTTTATCGGCCTATGAAAAGGCAAAAACCAATAGAAGAGAAGATTAATGAGAACAGAAACATTACCTTTTAGAAATTGTGTGGATTGATACCTAGTCTGTTGTTAAAGTTGAGTAAGAATTCTGTAAGCCCTTTTCTTCTTAAGCCCTTTATGGGAGGAAAAATGGAAATATATATGTAAGAAAAACAAATTCTTTTTCTTTTTATTATTGTTCAGTTAGAGCTGTCACACCTTTTTCTCCATTGCTCTCTCCTCCCCTGGCCCTGCCCACCTCCCACAGCTAATCCCCACCCCATTGTGGTAGGTCCTCTGTTCCTGCTCCTTGATTTGTCCTCCCCCGCCCCCCACCACTGCTCCCTCCCCATTCTCCTTTGGTCACTGTCACTTTATTCTTTATTTCCATGTCTCTGGTTCTATTTTGCTCATTTGTTTGTTTTGTCGATTAGGTTCCACTTATAGGTAGATCATATGGCATTTGTCTTAACACTGCTGGCTTAGTTCACTTAGCATAAAGCTCTCCAGTTCCATCCATGCTGTTGTGAAGAGCAGGAGCTCCTTCTTTCTCTCTGCTGCGTAGTATTCCATTGTGTAAATGTACCATAGTTTTTTGATCCCCTCATTTACTGATGGGCATGTAGGCTGTTTCCAGCACTCGGCTATTGTAAATAATGCTGCTATGAACATTGGGGTGCATAGGTTCTTTTGAATTGGTAAAAAAAAAATTTCAAAAGAATTACAGTGGTTGCCATGTGGAGAGTGGGTTGCGAATTGTCAAGGTGAGGAGGGAGAGAACTGTTAGGGAGACCATTGTGGTGTCCGACGTAGCTTGCACCAGGGTTCTGGCAGTAAAAAGGTAGGTAGTGGGTGTATTCTAGATATATTTTGTGCGTGGATGCAACAGAACTTGGTAGCGAAGATTGGATATGGTAGAAGGAGGAGTCAGGAATGATACTTGAGTGTCTGACTGAAAAACTGGTTATATGGTGATTCATCATTTACTGAGGCAGAGAGGACTTACCAGGGGATTTGTGGAGGCATTGGTAGTACGAGGAACAGCATGGGCAGGGGCATAATTAAATAACGTGTTTCCTGCATGTTGAATTTAAGACGTGTAAAATGCACAAGTAGGAATGCAAGGCAGGCAGTTGATATATGATGAAGGAGCTCTAAGAAGAGATTCTGGTCCAAAATATATATTTGGGAGTGGTCGGTGTTCAGGTGGTATAGGTGGTATTTAATGATATGGGAGAATGCTTGTCATTTTGGGATCTTGTGGACTTTAACCCTTAGAGGTGACGTCGTAGAGAAGGGCCAGCAAAGAAAACTACCTTGGAAGGAATAGACAGAGTGAGGAAGAAACAGGGAAAGTGTGGAATCATTGGAACTAAGAGAGAAAAGAGTTTAAGAAAAGCAAGAGGAATGGTTAACTGTGTGAAAAGCTGCTGAAAGAAGTAAGATTAGAGCAGAGGGTGGTGACCGGTTTTGGCAACATAGAGGCCATTAGTGACCTCACAGTTAACATTCTAATTACTTTTCTGTAAGAATAGGGCACATTTCCTGTGTTAATGATCTATGGTGGTCTTCAGTCTTGTGATAACTGCTCCCAAAGCCCTTTCCCAGCCTGATGGTTCAAGCACTTCCGTTAACATGCCAAGACTGGCTCTTACCTAGTTCCAGCACAGCCAAGGCAGAGTTTTCTTGTGCATCAACTTTTCTGTAACCTTAAACCAATAGATGTCACTTCTTTTCATGTCCAATTCCTATATATCTCTGTTTTTATTTATTTGGATGGCACCTTTAGACTTTTAACCTTGACACAAACCCAGAGGTACAATAGGATGGTTCTTCCAGTAAGTACTCCTTAGGGGTACACTTGGGGGGGGCACATACTACAGTTACTGGCAAGAGTTGCTTCTCTCCCAGTTCTGTTGGATAGAACTGCTGATTTGCCAACCAGTTGCCCACCTGCAAAGCAATGGTTAATGTGGAGGTTATAGAATTGTAGATTTTTAAAAAGTCAGTAAAACAGGAACTGAATTTCATTTAGACTTTAAATTATATACTCCCAGAATTGGAGGACAGTGGACATGATATGACCAACCTGTTCCTGACCAAAGGTTTCAGGAGTCCTATCTGTAACAAAAATCCCCACCAGATAGATACTCAAATGTTGCTACCAGTCCTCCAGGGGGACAGAAGGATGCTACTATGTGAGGCCTCCTGTTCCACTTTTGTAGAGCTTAGGAGAAAGACCATGTTTGTTTTTATTGAACTAAGGTCTGCTTTCCTATGACTTCTGCATACTAACTCAAGTTCTAATTTTAAAAATTTTTTGCTTTGGCATTAAGTTTGCTTTTCCTGTATGGCATCTTTTCCAGATATTTGAAGGCAGTTTTTATTTTCACCCTAAATTTCCTCTCCTCCCTTTTAAAAAAATGGGATTGAAAAATGATCCAGTAGGTCATTCCTACTTTGTCAAGGTGGGACACTCATCCTATTCTCTCAGGTACTTAGCTCATTAGTTATTTAGTTTTAGCCCACCGAAGCAGAGAGTGCTGGGAGGGGCTGGGAAGAGAGGAAAGGGTTTAATAATGTTTGAGGAAGCTCTTCCCTGTATCCCCATCTTCTGCCTGGCAGCCATTACAAGTGACAGCCCGTATAGGGAATGCTTCCTAATATGTTTCTTGAGAAATCTAGAGATAAATGATTATTTTAAAAATGTGTCAACAAATTCTAGCTTTGCTAGGATTCACACATCTCTGGAAAACTGTCATTAATATCTATGGTGGCTCTGATTATTGCAGAGTCCTGGGACAACTTTTCTTGAGCAATATGGTTAAAAAATTATAAAAGTTCTATCAGGAAATCAAAAAACATTTAGTTTATGTTCCCATGCTGATATTAGAAAACTAAAGCTATCTTGTGTCCTGTGTTCAGTTTAGTAGTAACTACAGATGGGAATAATTCACTCACAGAGTGTAGTGCTTATTATATCAACCACTTTGTGCAGCAGATTCAGGATGACCACAGATTTTTACCATGCTGTGCAGTGATCAGTGTCGTTTAACTGTTCTCCCCTTGCATCTATGCTGGCTTTTGTGACACACTTCATCAGTAGAATGCACTGGAAGTGACACTTAAGTGATATTTAAGGCTAACCAGAAAAAAAAAGGCCTTCCAACTTCTGTTCAAGCCTCATGAACTCTTGGAACTATTTGTCAGCCTGTGAAGGGAGCCCAGGTCGCTCTGTGAAGTGTCCATTGGAGAGGAACCAAGGCTTCTGGCCAAGAGCCGTGGGTGCTCTTCTACCTGAGACCCATCTTGGAGGCCGGTCCTCTGAGCCGCATGGAATCACCCTCGCAGATGCTTTGTGCAGCAGAGATGAATGCCCAGCCAAACCTTACTAAATTCCTGACCCAGCAAATCATGAGCAAAATAAAACTGCTGTTTGAAGCCACTAAGTTTGAGTTGTTTGTTTGAGTTGCAGTAACAGTTAAGTAGACTACATGCATTAATGTATTTAATTTTTGAAATAACCCTATGAGGGAAATACTATTATTTATGCCATGTTAATGGTGATGAAATTGACTCATAGTTATTAAATAATTTGCCCAATTCTACAACTGACAAGCCAGGGAGCTGGGAATTGAATCAAGATCTGCCTGACTTTAAAGCCCTAATTTTAATTTTTGAGCTAAATTGTTAATGTAATTCTACTGTTTGCATCGCTGTGAACATGAAAAAGTAAATTTGTGTTAATTTAGTGTATCAAAATTTTAGTTTCTCACATTCCAAGTTGCCTTATTTTAAACATAGGACATTGATGGTTTGTAAACAGATAAAGAATTTTGGAATCACCTAGAAAGTAGGCATAGTCACTCATCACTGATACAGTGCTTACTTAATCCATATTAGCTCTCTTGATCATATCTGAGATTATTTGCATTTAAGCACAAAGAGCTCTACGTGAGAAATGAAAGAGAAACTACAGCTTGAAAACTACATCATAACTTGTAAAAGAGATAAACTGTACCAAACTATGACAAGCAAGACAAACTTACCTCTGATTTCTTTAACACCAACTCATTCAGCCCCCAGTGTTCAAGATAAGTCACAAGATTGATCTAATAGTAACTACATATAAGGACTTGGGTCTTTTAGAGATAAAAAACACAGATAGTTCCAATAACTCATCTAATTCAGAAATTTCGAGCCATCTCTGCTCAGGCCTTGCTCAGTATCTTCTGCCCTAACACCATCCAGTGACAAAACCCAGTCCCCAGTACCCCATAAACCAGGGGTCCCAACCGCTAGGCCGTGGACCGATACTGGTCCAACCCTGTTAGGAACCAGACCGCACAGCCAAAGGTGAGCTTGAATGTAATGCGCTTGAATCATCCCCAAACCATCCCCCCACTCTGGTCAATGGAAAAATAATTGTCCCTGAAACTGGTCCCTGCTGCCAGAAAGTTCGGGAACCACTGCCATAAACACTCTTCATTAACTGCCTTAGTTTGAGATGCGTCAAGTTCTCACAGTGTGGGTAGCCCCTTGCTGCTGGAAGCTAATACATTCTAAACTTTAAAAAAAATCATAGGTGTGTTTTGGGGACCTCTGGTGGATGAACTTTAATAGCAAAATAAGAGATACAAATAAGCCTAGCCCAGGTGACAGGAAGTTAAAAACCAGATATCATACCTTGAGGAATGTAGTAGTTTGCTAGGGCTGCCCTAACAAAATAGCATCGACTGGAGGGCTTAAATAACAGACATTTATTCCTCACAGTTCTGGGGGCTGGGAATCCAATATCAAGGTGTAGGCAGGGTTGCTTTCCCCTGAGGCCTCTCTCCTTGGCCTATAGATAGATGGCCATCTTCTTACTATGTCCTCACATGCTGTATGTGTGCGTCCTAGTGTTTGTTCAAATTTCCTCTTCTTAGAAGAGCACCAGTCAGATTGAAGTAGAGTCCTACCCAGTGGCCTCTTTAAAGGCCCCGTCTCTACATACAGTCACATCCTGAAGTACTGGCCCTATAACAGGTGGATTTGGGGCTAGGTAGTCACAGTTTTGCCCATAACAAGGAACACAAATGTTTGGGGCTGTTTGGGGTAGGTAGGCAGGCTTGGTTTTGAGGGTCCTGAAAGAATGGTCTTTTTTCTTTGATGCTCTACCCTCATCATTTAGGTGAGTGTGGACCAGACCTTGGTTGAGCCTCCCTCAGCTCTCGGAGGACTGTGAACAACACATCAGGAGAATCATCAGGACAGGCTTCCAGAGAAAATTCCGTGAAATGTGTTAGCCCAGATTTATTTTTCCCACAATGATAAGTATGATGGCTCATATTTCTGGGTACAACACATTCAGTTGTCAGTTCCTACATCCTCTAGACCTTTTCTTTTTCAGCCAACAAAGTATATTACATGTAAGTTATTATAGGGAAAGCAAGATCATTCTCATTCATTTTTTACAAAACCAAATAATTTGCCAAATTTACTATTTGAAATCCAGCAATTTGTCATCTCGTGGTCCTTACATCCTTCAGCCTTAAGAGATTGTCTGATGCTGTAGTAACTGAGAGAACCGTTCCAACATTAGCCCCATATGCTGTTGGAAATCCAGCGATCTCCCCAGTATCTTGAGAGATCTACAAAAACATATATCTTTTGGTCATGGCCTGCTCTAATTTCTTATTTCTTCTGAATCCCTGAGTTCTTTTCCTGCTATAACCTCTTCTTCCCTAAGAATCTCTTCATCTGGTGAGTATCAACATAGCCCTTGGAAGCCACAATACCAACCAAGTGTGTGCATGTCCTACTTGAGTCCTTTATACACTTACCCCGCATGCACAGTTTATCACAACAGCACTTTCCTTTTGGTCCAGGGATGCCACCTTTCCCACTATTCACCTCTCTGCATGAGAATTTATTCTCATGTTTATGTTTCTTTTATTATTTCAGTGGGATTTCGGGAATAAGGAGAGGGAAATGTGTATTCTCATTTACTTGTATTAAACTAACTGCTTATTTTCAAAGGAAAAAAGATATATAATAAATACATTATAGATAAGGGAATTTCAAAGAGTTAAAATTTCCATATCGACACACATGATTCATTCATACCCAGGGGCTCTGATTTGAGTTATAGTTGTAAATTTTATTTATTTTCATACCTTATGAAATTCTGGAAGTACCATATTTTGCCATGTATAATGCACACTTTTTGCCCAAATTTTTGAGGGAAAAATAAGGATGTACATTATACATGGGTAGTATATACACATTAAAACAAAAGATTATTTTCCTGAAAGTTTGGGCCAAAAATGTGGGTGTGCATTGTGTATGGGAGTACATTATACATGGAAAAATATGTATCATTTGGGTAAGAAAAATCTTGCTCTCTAGAAAGGCTGCATTTTTAGCCAAATGAACTTGAAATAGTTTTCATAGACTTTCTAGTGAAATAAATATTTCAATCAAAGGTTATCCTGGAATTTTGAAAATAATATGGGAAAAAGTTGAATAACTGAAGGCAGGATGTGTAGTTTATTTGTGTAGATTTTTCACATAAACATCTACAGTGTCTGACACACTTTAGATGCTCAACATACATTTAATCAGCAAGAATGTTTATTTTTGTACTCTCAGTTCCTACATTGGCCATGAGAGGGCACTAGTTACCACGATAAAAATCTAGAATTCTTAATTGTATATAGAATTTGTTGGCTGCAGTATTAATTATAAAATCAGTTTGATCACCCTTTGTGTGCAGTATGCTTTCTGATATTTCATCTGAGAGAGGCAGACTCATTTTGGAGAATACCTTTGCTACTCTTATGGTAGCAGAATTTTCTGCTACCATAAGAGTAGCAAAGTTTCCAGTGTGAACAAAACTCCAGGGAGAATAGTCAAGGAATGATGGAGAGATTCTTCCTGATGGAATGTACGAAAAGAGAAAATGGCTAAACACTGGAAAGGAAATAGAAAAAATATAACAATTCTATAAAAGAAGAGAAGGGAATGAATTATGAAGACTATGAGGAGGAAAAAATGAAAAGAGTATCTTTTGATGTGGAATTTCTTATTTATTCCTTTTCTACTAGTGCTTCTAAAACTGGAGCATTGCAGTGGGTTGAATGGTGGCCCCTCCAAAAGGTATGTCTCAGAACCTGTGGCCTTGAGGGGAAGTGCTATCATTGCAGGTATAATTAAGGATCCCTAGATGGGCCGGAAATGCGATGACGAGTGTCCTAATAAGAGACAGAGGATAAGACAGGCACACAGAGGAGAAGGACTTGTGAAGCTGAGGCCGGGATCGTAGTGATGCAGGCACAAGGAATGCCAAAGGTCACCAGAAGCTGGAAGAGGCGAGGAAGAGAAGGTGCCTTCAGGCAGAGTTCGGTCCTGCCAGCACTTCCAGAACTGTGAGAAAATAAATTTCTTTTGCTTGAAGCCACCTAGTTTCTGGTAATTGGTTATGAGAGCACTAGGAAACTAATAACAAGTGTGCATCAGACTCAGCCGGAGGGGTTGTTAAAGCACGGGTTGCTGGCCCCGGCTCCCAGAGTCCCTGGTTCCGTCGGTCTGCGTGGGGGCTGAGCGTCTGCGCTTTTCACAAGTGCCCTGGGCAGGCCGGTGCCGCTGATCTGGGAACCACGGTTTGAGGATCCCAGTTCCAACCTTGTGGTTTTTACATTACAAACTCGCCTGGGCTACTTTTAAAACACCTAGAAATTCTGATTTTCTAGTTCTGTAGTGGGATCAGTAGTTTTAAAAACTTGCCAGGTGATTGCAGTTTACAGACAGCAAAGAACTACTACTTCAGACTTTAAAATTCCTCTAAAGTAGCCTGTGATAATAAAAAAAAAAGGCATTTCTGTGAGGCTATAAAAGCAATGGTATCAAATCATTAACAAAAAGTTAATTATTATTTACCTTTTAGAAGTAAAAAAATGAGAATAATATATTTTTAAATGGTTCTCAAAACTTCTAGGATGGCCCTGGCTGGTGTAGCTCAGTGGATTGAGCACAAGCCTGTGAACCAAAGGATTGAGGTTTGATTCCCAGTCAGGGCACATGCCTGGGTTGCAGGCCAGTTTCCAGCAGGGGAACTACGAGAGGCAACCACACATTGATATTTCTCTCCCTCTCTGCTTCCTTTCCCCTCTAAAGATAAATAAATATAACAAAAAATTTTTAAAAGTTCTAGAATAATCTTGATACTATAGTTTACTCTCAGAAGATATGGGTCAAGAGATGTTCTATTTGTATTAGCATATCATGCTGACCAATGCTTTGGTGAAATTCTCCTCTGCAATATTTCTGAATAGTATCCCTAGCTTGACATTGTGTGGGACTCCATGGAATCAGAAATGCACGTCTTAAGGAGTAGGCTTTAGGTCCCAAACACCCCAGAGGTAAAAGGTGCCAGGACCGGAGAGGCAGAATCGGTGCGTAGAGGGGCTAGAAGCACAACAGGCTCAGACTGGACCCCCGCCACGGTCAGCAGCACGTGTATGACCTGCTACAATTCAAAAGCGTTCATTTCATTGTCTGTAAAATGGATCCTCGTGCATCAATTATATTCTTAGTTTTTCCATTGTAAATATTGATTTTCTACTAGAAAAGCTGACATCCCTCAACACCAAAGCTCCTAGCAACCCCTTCTAGCTTCTGTTCCCATCCTCTTAACATAATCATATTATACATTTTGATGAAATTAATATTCACTGTTTATATTATTTTGATTATGTGCATATTGTTCATGGCATTAGCATGAATTATAGTGTGATTACAGTCCTATATTTCATTTTGTACGTGCCTGTCGTTACTTCTTTCCCCGATACTCTGACAGCGTGGTAGGTGCCCTTTTTGTATGGCCACATCCATCAATCAGATAATCTGTTAGCTTTTCCCTGTGGACGCATCTCTCTTGGAGTTCTTTTTATCCCCCTGCGCCAGTCTGGGCGGGTTGATCTCTAAGTTGTTGGTCAGCTGCCATCCGGGAATTGCCCTCTTCCAAATTCCCCTCACCTTTAAAAAATTATTTTATTTTATTTTTAAAAATCTTGTGACTTCTGGATTGGCTTTCTGCCTTTGCTGGTATTTAAATAGCTTTCTGGGAGACGGTGCACAGGAGATATATTGTCTGGGGAGTGCCTGGTGTTCTTTGTTTTATCTTTTGTTTGGTAACGTGGTGGGAAAGAATTCTCGGTTGGAAATAATTTGTTTTCGGAATTTTGATGATATTTTTCTATGCTTCCCCACATGAGTCCTTACTGTGGCCTACTTTTTTTCTATTTACACTCTTAGGATTTTATTTTTATTCCTGGTGTGCTAGCATTTTATGATGACATTCTTTGGTGTTTTGGTGCTTTGTGGACCTTTTCAAACTGTAGATTTATTTTCTTCAATTCTGAGAAATTTTCTTCTAACTCTCAGTTTCCCTTCCATTTTTTTTTGGTTTTCTTTTTCTGGAATTTCTGTTATTCAAAGGATAAAACTTCCCAAAGGATACTCTAATTTTTCTGTCTTTTCTCTGTTTTTGACCAGTTTTTAAAAAATACTTCATGGGAGATTTTTGACTTAATCTTCCCAAACTTCTTTTGAGCCTCTTAATTTTGGTTATGACAATTTTCATTTTTAAGAACTTTCTTTTGTTAAAGTTTCCTTATTTTAAAAATACCATGTTCTGCTGTTTACATTGTATACCTTCTCTTATTTTTTGAAGATGTTAATCATTACTTAAAAAGCTGTTTTGGCTAATTTGTATTTCCTCTGAATTCCTCAATTCTGTTTTATTTTTCTGCTTTCGTTTTTCATTTTCGAAAAGTACCAGTTATTTCTCTGTTGCCTCCAAGCAGAACACTTGCTCTTCCATGTTTGGTTCTGTGCTGCTGCGTCTGGGAGTCTACAAACTACATTTCCCAGGCTCCTTTGCCAACTGGCTTTCTCCTAAGTTCTATCCTTGAGAGGTATTTGCAGAGAGTGCACAAGTGGGAGGGAAAGATGTACTTTCTGCTTCTGGCCGCCACAATAGCAGATAGTTGCTGGAAGTTGCTGGTGATTGCTCTGGAGGTTGTGGGATGTGGAAATGACACACTCCAGTGGTCCACTAAGCAACAGAAACATCTCTTTGGCATTTCCAGGTCTGTGTCTAGGGAAACTTTTGCTGCCCCTGCCTGCATCCTTGTAGAGAACAAAGGAAAGTGCAATGGCCATAAATTTGCTGTATATGAAGATTACATCCAAACTTACCTCTTTTTCAAGAAAATCAACTCCAGAGATTGTAAATGGGAAATCAATTCACTTCACTAATTCTGTACTGTGTTGACAAATATATGTAAACTTTGCTCTATCCTTTGTGAACAAGATGGACACATTGCATAAATATGCTGTGCATTTTACATGAAGTGCTGGAGAGAGTAGCTAAGGGGCCTTGTTGGATTTGAGGTGGGTTGGTAGCATCTACAGAAAACGTGTTCATGACATAGTATCCTGCTTGGCCAGGCTTGGCCAGGGCCTGTGCTTCATCAGGAAAATGTCACGTCTGAATTGGAAGTACGAGGTCATTTAGTTCTTTGTATATAAAAATGCATTCAGTATTACTTTTCTATCCATATTAGATTATATCTTTAAAAGACACTGGAGTCTTGCTTCACTTCCACTGGTCTCTGGGTTCATTTTGCTTTTATGTACCAGTAGTTACCCAGGGGTGTGTGTGTGTGTGTGTGTGTGTGACCACTATGGCTGTATAGTTTACCAGAGTTTTTTCATATTAATTAACTGCATGACTCAATAAAGAGAAAAAGAAAAAGGCAGAAAAATTAAAGCCAGGCATTTTTTTTAGCACAGTACAGTTTTTTCCCCTTACTTAGTTAAGAAAGGAAAGTTGGAAAATTCCTAGCCTCTGTCCCACAGGCACTGAATTGCTGAAGCAGTGAGAAGGGATTCCCAATCCAGGCCATCAGGACAATGTGAATTGAATGAGAGCTACATTTTTTTCTTGACTCTGTGTCTCAAAAGGCTCATTATTTTATAAACTGTCAAGCAGTTACTATAGAGGGAGAATTGCATTCATTTGAATTGGGCAATCAGCATAAACTGTGTGTTCATGGGAATCTTTCAGTGCTTGTTTCTGTGTTTGCTTAGAATCCATATGTAGCAAATCTAATGTGATTCAAGTCCCCTTGATTTGGCATAGAGAAAAACATAACCACTTGAGAAACATAAGAATTGGGGTTTTGCTCCAGGTCAAAGGTAATATTTGCACATAAAGCACCTCTTAGAAGACTTATCCACAAGAATGTTCATCTACAGTGTTGTTTATAACAATGAAACCTGAAGAACTAAAATTCAACTAAATTTCCAACAATTAGAAAGTATTTAAATAAATTCTGGCACATTTAAATAATAGAACTTATGCAGCCATTTAAAATATTGATGTAGAATCATATTTACTAGCATTAAATGATGTTTTCATATATAGATTTTCTTTGTATAATGACTGTTTATTTAATGTTTTTTTCCATGATGGCTTTATTAACAACTATACCCCTTTTCAGACAACTCTTAAAAATGTAATTATTTTTCCTATGGTTTTAGGCTCATGAACACTCACCAATTTTCTCAACAGGTAGTTTCTAATAAAATTATGAAACAGTGAATTGGACACTGTATTTGGTGATTCCAAGATGATTGCTCTGTGTATGTTCATTAGCCAAGTGAGATGAAAATACGGCATCTTCATGTGCTCTTTCCACGTCAAGAACGTACCATAGAGAGAGTTCGTCTTCCAAAAGAATGACTCCCTCACAACTGTCCCCAAACCACACCCACTGTCAGGGCGCTTCGTCCTCATTTTGTGATTTCTTATTCTTTATTTTATATTTCAATGTATAAACCACATTCATGTCCTTTAAAATATTGTTGTCTGTTGCTTATATAGATAACTTGTTTTCATTCTTCAGTTAGCAATGTGAAAATTGTTTAGGTATCATATCTTGGGATGGAATGTCTCATAATTTTTCTCATTAAAATTAATGGAAGTCTAAAAATTACTGTTTTTTCACATAGCAAGATTTTTCAGAAATGAATAGTGTTGTTATGCAAGGGATATGTGAATGACTGAATTAAGTTAAGCCAGTTTTCGCCTCTAGGTGGTAAATGGTAGGCATAGTAGAAATACACGCATGTAAATAGGTAATGGATTGAAAAGACATGTACCAAAATTGTCCCCAGTGATTACCATGTTGGGTGGTGGGTGCTTTCATTTTTCTTATTATATCCAAGTGCTGTTTTTCCTTATTTTTCTTCCTTTTTTTTCTTTTATTAAGTGGCAAGATAAGGTTTGGAGGTGCAAACAAACTCCAAACTCCTGCCCCTCCACGTGTTTTGTAACTCTGTGTCAGCCTGCGTCTTAGGAGACTCGCCTTTGTGCCATGGGAGCGGGCTGATGTGGAGCCAACTGTGGGTGCGAGAGGAGTTGACCTTTCAGGTTTCTGTTTTTGAAGTTAAACCTGGCAAAGACAGACAGTTTGGAAGACTGCTTCAGCAGTTAGAGTCGGTTTCGCTTGCCTGGCTATTGGATAATGTCTGGCTGGACGTGAGGGAAGCACAAGAAGATCAGAGGGAACGGGAGCCAGTTTTTGGGTCCTAGATGGAGTAAGTTCTGGAATCCGGAGCATGGAAGGGGGTGACAGAACCCTTCAATACATTTGATGATTTGAGAGCAGGGAGGAACTTCTCACAGGGGAATTAAAACTTACGGGTAAGCAGAATCATCTCAGATACCACTAGCTATGATGTTGCCAGCTGCTGGTCTAGGGCTCTTCACATTTGGGTGATTATTGAAGGATAGAAAGAGGGAGGACGGGGACAGGGTCAGTTTCCTCCTGGACTCTTACTGTAACCCAGAGATTTCTGTCTCAGCAATAGGTGAGCAATGTTCTGGACTCATACAGATCATTCGTTTCTAATAATGTACAGGCCGTTATTACCTCTGAATTACAATAAACCAGTATTATAATACACAGTGATAAGTTTACTGGCACTGGCCTGGTTTCAGAGTGTGTTTACAGTTGTTCTCAAGTCACTTTACGAACAGGCAAAAGTAAGAGTTTTGAAACTTCAGAGATCCACAAGGCTTTGTTCCTATTAAAAACTAATCTAAACAAAAGAGACCAATCTAGTTCCACATGAGGTTTAAATGTGATTTCATTTCTAACCTGCCAAATAACCTAATTTAAAAAATAGCATCGCACAAATAAAGTATGTCTTCATGCCTTCTACTAATGAATTCTGTCTTACAATTTATATCTGTTTTTTTCTTAATTACAACTCAGTGGTAAAAAAAATTCATAAATATACATTGACCTTATTTTCACATGCTGTTTGGCTTCCATTTCTCTCAGAGTTTCGTCTGCTAATTCCATCCTTAGCTCTCTGCTCCCCAGCTGGACGGCCCACCACCCACTGCTCCCCGAATGTCCTTTTTCCAGGTCATCGGTGTCTGCCTGTCCTAAGCCCAGGAGTCCCTTCTCTGTCCTTGTCTGACTTAGTCTCCCATTAACATCTGCCTGCCTTCTCGATTTTTTCCCTTTGCTTTGTTCACTAACTTTTTGTTTTTCCTTTTGTCCTTAATCTTTCTTAAGAGTCCTTTTCCATTCTCCATTCTTTGAATATTGGTCATATTTTGACTTAGGTCCTTAGTTTTTTTTCACTCATTCTCATATACTTCCTGAGAAATACTGTTCATTTTTCAGGCTCTAGTTGTCATCTATATATATAATAATATTCATATTATTCCTAAATCTGTATCTCTGGTATGACTCTCCCCTGGCCCTCGCCACCCCAGTCTCTAGACTTGTATATCCGACTGCTTACTGGGCATCCGCACAGGGAGAGTCCATAAACTCTCAAAAGCTCTCTGCCCAGAACTGAACGCACCCTCTGTCTCTCCCGTGTTTCTCTGTCAGGGGCTGGAGCTCCCAGCCAGCCAGTGATCCAGCTGGAGCCCTGGATGTTCCGTTTGACTCCTCCCATCTCTGAGTTTCCATCTGTATTAGCCTGCATGGGCTGCTGTAACAAAATATCACAGTCTGGCCGGCTTAGACAACAGAAATTTATTTTCTCATATTTCTTTAATCTGGGAAGTCGAGGGTCAAGGTGCTGGCAAATTCGGTTTCAGGGCCCCATTCTCACAACCTTATTTAACCTGGATTACTTCCCCCGAGGCCCCACCTTCAAATCTGGCCACAGTGGGGTTGAGGGTTTTAACATAGAGATTTCGAGGGGGCTACAGACATTCAGTCCATAACACCATCTATCAATCACCGAAGTCTTTCAGTTCTTCCTAATAAACAGTGTTTGCAGCACTCATGTGTCTCAGCTGCAGTCATTCATTGAATTCTGGGTGTCTGTTTACCACAGCAAGCATCCTTCCTTGTCTCTGTTTTCATCAGCGTCCAGTCTACCTCTGTCCCATCCAGTCCCTGTGCTGCAGCAGAGGTACTTTTCTCAAATGCAGGTATGATCACGCCACTCTTCTCAGCTCTCTTCTGTGCCTCTCATCAGTTCCACGATAAAGCCCAGATCTGCGAATTGGCTCACAAAGCCCTTTGTGAATGCGGCCTCGTTTGCCATCCTAGTCCTGTCTCTCACTATTCCCCACCTTGTGCTCAATGTTCCAGCCTTAAAAACAACTGCAGTTCCTCCAAAGGACCACACTTTCTCTTTTCTCTCTCCCAGGCCTGTTCACATACTGTTCCTTTGCCCTCCCTCCTCCCCTTCTTACTTCCTCTTCCCCTACTGCGAATGTTTACTCACACTCTTACTCAGGTGTCAGTGTCCAGACCACTTTCTCGGGGAAGCTTTTCCTGTGCTTTAAGACTGGGTTGGTGTATCTTCATTTATAGATTCCTATACTTACCCATCATTCATTACTCTGTTCCCAGAGTCTAGCACAGTGCCTGGAACATAGCAGGCCTTCAATAGTTATACTTTTTGAAATGAATGAGTACATCTTACCTAAACTTTAGGCAAGTTAATTAATTAATAAAGCTGTTGTGTTCTGGTTATAGTTGTTCCATCTCTGAAGGTAAAAGCAAACTAGATTCATATTATATCAATGTGCTGAGTTAGGGGAGTTGGCCGGCAATATTGTAGCAGAGAACCCAGTGGAACAAGGGGTAATGGCCGGGGATATACCCAGGTCAGGTCCTCTCTGACAGCCGCCTGCCTCCATGTAATGAATGACTGTAAACCTGAGTGATGTATAAAACAGTCAACAACTACTATACTTACATGCATAAATAAATGAGAAATTGATTTCTTATTCTCTAACTAAACTAAACTAAAATTGGTCATAAAACAAGTGCTATAAATTCTACTGTACATCATTTATCAGTGATTCTAATCATCCAAGTTATTTGTTGATTTTGGAAAAAAATTATTTTTGTGACTGACTAAATCACGTTCTTTTCCGAGCCATCATTCTCCACAGGGAACCACATCAAGGTCTTCCAAGGATTCCTGATTAGCTCTGTTGCAGATCTCAGTGCCTGGGTTGGGTGTGCGTGCGGATGTTAGTACCTTTCACGTGGTGGGACCTGGAGAGCTCATGTCCCGCCTGTACCCAAATTGCGGCCACCAAGGTGCCTGTGCCCCGCTCACTCTGTTTTCTGACACAGGCCCGTTGGGAGCTGTGGGCACTGCTGCCTCTCCCACTGCCTTGGTTGGCTGAGCCGCTACCAGGGGCTGCCCTCACCTACCCAACAAAGCTTCCAGACCCTTTCGTTTGTCTTTGTGGTTCCAGCAGATAACAAAGCCCAGAAGCAGCAATGGCACAGATGGATGAGGTATCGCTGTTGGCCCAAGGAACTACCAGAAGCCTGAGTCAATGGTTTATGGTGGGGGAGGAGGGTTTGAGCATCATGGCACTCCTCTGTTCCAGAACTTTCTTTCATTCTAGTAGAACATACTTAAGTGCAGATTCCTCAGCCTGGCATGGGGAGCCCTGGTCAGTATGTTCCAGTCTGCCTCACTGCCCCGGGGCTCTTTGTTTTCCACATGTGCAGTGTTGCAGGCAGACTGGAGGACTCCTGTACCCACCCCCACAGTGCCCCCTCTCCAAACCAACTCCTCCTGCAGCTCTTACTGCGCCAGGACTTCTGCCTTGTTCTGAGCTGTTTCCCTCTCTTCTCACCTTTAGTGCCGCCTGTTAATATTTTCTCTCTCCTCCGAGGCATATTTGATATGCTGCTACCCCTATAAAGGGATTGGTCCCCTCAGTTGGATTATAACTTCCCTCTCATTTAACTTTCTCTTTTTACCTTGACTCTACTGAGTCTTATATTTTTAAATTATCATTTGTATACTTTAAAAAATCTCCATATTTTGAGACCGAAGATTCCAGGGAGAAATGTATTCTCCTCCTTTCTATCTTTTTGAACTATTACTATAATGCATTTCACAGAACATATATAACCCTTTTTTGGTGGGAGTTGGAATTATTTTTATGTGATATTTAGAAGTGCTAAAGTCCTGGAACCAGTGTGAAAGCCACAGGAAGCAAATTTTCTGATTTCCGTATTCCTCTAAGCCTTAGATTTTTCTCCTATTGAACTGGGGGTGATAAAGGTACATGTATCACAATGTGGTTGTACAGATTAAATAAGATCATATATTACTTAACACAAAGTCTGACATGCAGCAAGTAACCAGGAAGTGACAATTGTCATAGTCTTCATTATTACCTTTTTTCCAAAATAAGATCTTCCTAATAGAGTTGTCCAAAGATGGAAAAGTCTGCTACATAGTTCTTCCTTCTCCCCCTAGGAGTATGTTTATTTCTTCATTCAGCTTGTGTTTATGGAGGCTTGCAATGTGGTGGGCTTTTGCTCGGGGCTGGAAAGCCCAAGCTTAGAACAGATACCAGGTATGTTTCCTGCCTTCACAGAGCTCACAGTCCAGAGTAGAAGATGGATGTTTACCTGGTGATTGTGCAAGAAAAGGCCCACAGCCCTGTGGGAGCCTGGTTTAGGGAGCCCTGACTTAGTGAGCAAAGCTGTTCCTGCAGTGTTCAAACACAGCTGATCGACCACGTGGAGGAAGTATTTTAGGGGGTGATATGATCAGCACTGGGACTGGGTCAGGGGTGTCACTCATTTCAGGTGCACAATTTAAGGGGACACAAAATACTCATTAATGAAGGTCAACACTATTTTAATGTAATGTTAAAAAATAGAAATTAATGTGTAACAATTCACAGTGAGCAAAATATTGCAATTTTGAATAAAGGCAGGGTTAGTACTAAGTGTTGTGCTAAGATGTTATGGAGCCTTAGGCAATAGGAAAAAAATCAAAAATTAATCCTTAGTCTTAGCCCCGGGTTTCAATATATAAGAATATTTTTGTTTTTTTAAATGTAATCTTTATTGTATTTTTTTGCATTACCATTTGGTCCCCTGTACCCCTCCCCACTGCAATTACCACACTGTTGTCCATGTCCTTGAGTCTTTTTTCCTTTTTGCTCTGTCCCTTCAACCCCTAACCTCCCTTGCCTTGGCTGTCACCTTGCTCTCCATCTATGAGTCTGTCTCTGTTTTGCTTGTTAGTCCAGCTTATTCAATAGATTCCACATATGAGTGAAATCATGGCATTTGTCTTTATCTGACTGGCTTATTTCACTCAGCATAATGTTCTCCAGGTCCATCCATGCTGTTGCAAATGGGTAAAATTTTCTTCTTTTTTATGGTCAAGTAGAATTCCAACCTGGGAATATATCCAAAGGAACCTAAAACACTAATTCGAAAGAACATAAGCACCTCTGTGTTCATTGCAACATTATTTACAATCGCCAAGGTATGGAAGCAACCCAAGTGTCCATTAGTAGATGAGTGGATAAAACAACTATGGGATATTTACATAAAAGAATATTTTGAAAGTCCCTTCCTAGCCAGGAGTCTGGAAAATTATGTACATTTATGTGAAAACTTCTAATTCTATCCAGCAGAGGGCAGTAATACCAAGTAAATAACCAGAGGGAGGCTGGTTATTATCAAATTCTTGGAATTACTTTAAAGGTTAAAAGTCTTTTCAGTGGAAAGAGGATGTGCTGTGGAAACTATAATTCTGGTGTTGGAGGACAAGCAAACTCTTATAATCTGCATCACATCAAGCTTTCTTTTTGATACATTTTGTAGATTTGATTGGAAATGTAGCCAAATCCAGGGTTTACAAACCATTTGGTAAAGAGTAATCTGTAATTTTGGGGGGCAGAGTTTTGGAAGCAGCCATTAATATTTGGTTGGCTTTCTTCTTTCAAAGTCTAATGATTTGGAAGGGAAGTCGGACATCATGTAGAAAGATCATTTGCCAGATGAGAAATGCAAGACAGGCTGGTTTATTTACTTGTGAATTCATTTGTTTATTCATCCATCATCTCATTTATTTCAAAGATTTCACGAGCATTTTGTGTCTACCCTATGACAAGTACAGTAGCAGCATCACAGATAAAAAACGAATATAACCACAGTTCTCATCTTTGATGAACAGCTGCTTGAGAGTGGGAGACACTGGCAGAAATAGATACTTAGGGTAAGTGTGTGTCAAGCACTCTAGGAATTCAGTTGAGGAGCAACTAACAAGTATTCATTTGCTCAGTTTACTGTTATGATTACTTTTAGGACCTAAGATAGGAAGTTTAAGACTGTGCTTTACTCAACTGTGACTTTGGCACAAAGCATACCTCTAATTACACTTCATAAATTTCTCAGGTTCCAGTTCAATGGGGGTATCCATCAAATATGTTTATTAATGACCATCTGAGAATCACCAGCATCAAGCAGTTTGGAGTACTTGTTGAAAATTCTGATTTTCTTTCTTGAGACGTACAGCATCTGAAGCTGGAGGAAAGGGGTGGGGGCAGGTAGTACCTGCAGTTACACAAGTGTTCCAGACGACTCTTAAGCACAATGAAGAGCCCCAGGGGCCATTCCCTTTGCCTGTCGCAGCTTGTATGTGCCCTTCAATTACACAGCAGTCTTACAGTGCGTTCCAGGAGGTCCGGGGTTTTGCATCTCTTGTGTTCACTGCTGCATCCCTAGTACTTTGAACAATGCTGGGTGCACAATAAATATTTGTTGATTGGTTAAATGAATACATATAAATTGAGTTTCTGCCTAAGGGTTCATTTTGAATAAAACTTTCTAGTATTAAAAAAAAAAACCCAAACTTCCCAGACTGGGTTTGGATTAATCTCTTTCTTGAAGGAAAATAAATAATAGCTGAAGGCCATCAGGTGATTACCAGTACATTGGGTATAGAACCTAATTAACTGCAATCTCAAGGCCATTTCATTTCATTTTAATAATCTGTAAGGCACAAATATCGTCCCAAAATTTATTCCAGTACAGATTGTGATTTGCTAAATGTTGTGTCAGATAGTAGTGAGCTGGATTCCCAGTCCAGCTGTCCTGATTTGTAGGCCAAAGCTCTTAACGCTGGCATGTCTGACCGTTTTGATTCAATTTGGAGCACAGGGGTAATGTAACATTGTGTATGTTATTGTAAGTGAGCGAGCTGGAGCTAGGCTCTTCCACGTGGATCCTTACATTCAATTTAATGGCCTTTCCAATTTTTATCTTGCTTTCATGAATCATGTGCTCAGTTTTGCAGCTGGAAGGTACTCATTCGTTCATTCTTTTATCTGTTCACCCATGAATAAGTATTGACTGAGTATCTCTCTATGAAAATGCCTTTATCATTAATTCAGCTTCACAGATACGATTGGGTGTTCTTCCTATATTTATGAGAAGAATCTACCTGCTGTTTTATGTGATTTCCAGATTGGTGTGTGTTTGTGTGGGTGCGTTGCTAAAAGTGAAATCTTTGTGGGCAGCAAAAGGGATGGTTCATTATTCCTGGTTCTCTCTTCTCAGTGTTAATAGAGGTCAACTATTTTTTAATGAATTGTGTGGATAAACGTTCTTTATACAATTTGGAGGGTATAAGTAGGAAGGGGATGATAAGAAGGGAAGGGAGATATGATGGCTGAAAACCACTTGCTGGGAGATGGGCTGTGTTTAGCTTCCCCACAAAGCGCATGCTGAGATAAGGATTTGAGTGCAAGTAGTTTCTTTGGGAGTGACTCCAGGAGGCACTTGTGAGGGCGTGAGGACAGGAGACAGGGAGGGGAAGAAAGTTCAGGCTTACCCTTTGAGATGGGATGGAATGAGCCTCTCTCTGAATGTCACCCTGAGTGATGAAGAGTTCCAGGTTATCCACCAATTCCTGCCCTCATTAGTTAAGGGCTGCTCCTGGAGCATTCACTTCCTGGTACTTCCAGTCCCTGCCCTTCCTCCCCTGTGTGGTCAGAGGATGCCCTCTAATGAGGAGATGCTGCAGGCCGCCCTGGTGGTGAATGGGAACTCTGTGTGAGTGACCTCTGGGGACGTGGAGGGGATAGGGACTGGGCTTTGAGGTGACTTATGCATACATATGCTTGATTTTTTTGGATAGGGACCAAAGCAGTACCTACTTTTTGACAAAGAAGGAGAAGTCTCATTGGCTGTCCATATTTTATTTTAATTATGAAACAGATGAGATTCTAATAAGTTTTCTGAATGCTATAAAATATTTTGCTTAAATATTTTTAAAGGTAATCAAAAGTACAAACCTAGACAGCTTTAAATTCCATAAAAAGTGCCACTGCTGGTGGCAGGGCTCTCATTTCAGGAGCATCTTAAGCGTGACAGGGGTATGCGGTGGCGTTGCCTGTGTTTTTGTTCCTTTCGGTGTCTTGTATGTAGACTGCAGGGTTTTTTATAGTGTTTTTTTTCCTCAGTACATTCGCTTCATGAAACACATTACTGTTGAAGGTTTGGCTGTTACCTAAGTGCTACCCAGACCATATAAAGTCAGAATGAGTTTAGTGTTTGCTGGTAAGTACCAAGGTATCTCATTTTTATCTCTGATTCTTTTGGTTTTTAAGTCCCTGAAAACAACTCTTAATGATAATTCTGGAGGCAGGATGGCAAAATGGATGTATTATTGTGTGCATAGTCTGAAACTTCTCTGTTGGCATAGTGCAGAGGTTTTGGTATTGGACATGTCAGTATTCAGTTGGAGACCCTTGAAAGCTAAAAAGGCTAGGCCAGATAAGGAGTATTAAATATGATCTTATTTTCTACATTAGAAAAAAACCCCTGTTTTTTAGAGCTGCAATTTGTATAAAGCAAGTAATCAAATCATTTCCTTTATCTCCAAGTGTTTCCCAGGTGAAACAGCCTATACACTAGTTTATCATACAGCCCGGTGGACGTACATCAAAACCATTAGCTTACTATAAAAGCTGCACTAGGGAGATGAGAACTAGAGGCAAGATGAAATTCACTCTTTGAAGAACTCCAACAAGGTAAAGCCAAATATGTAGAAAAAAAGCATCTTTTGGAAATGTTTTTATTTTTTAAAGATTTTATGATTTATTTTTTAGAGAGGGGAGGGGAGGGAGAAGGAGAGGGAAAGAAACATCAATGTGTGGTTGTCTCTCACATGCCCCCTACTGGGGACTTTGCCCATAACCCAGGCATGTGCCCTGGTGGGGAATCAAAACAGAGACCCTTTGATTTGCAGGCTGGCACTCAATCCACTGAGCCATACCAGCTAGGGCCTTTTGGAAAAATTAATCAACTATATTTAATAGTCTTGGATTTATGTTAGACAATCTAAAGCAGAGAATTAGTGATGAAATAAATTATTAAGTAGGGTATGAAATGGGGAAGAGAATGTTTAGTCTCAGTTCTCCCTGTTTTACTTAATGACATCGTGCCTATTATTAGAAGAATAACAATTGCTGCCGGTGTTAATTAAACTCTGGGGAATGTAGGTGACAGAAACCCAATCTTCAGCATAGCCAAGTACACAAAGGCTGAAACTGGACAGATGTGCGGAACCAGGGGCTTGAACAACGTCAGGATGCTTAGTCCCTCCCTAGACTTCTATCTGGGTGTCAGATAGAAGTCTCATTTTTTAGCACAGACTTTTTTCATTTGATAGGAAATTTGACAATTGATAGTTCCCAAGACTTACATCTTTAATTTCCTCACTGGAGAGAACTTGACGTAGCACACATAGATGCAACTAATTATGAAACACATACAGCCCTCCCCAAACTGGGTAAAAGCATTGGTTCACGTCATGTGGGACCCCTTAGCCTTGGCCAGGGAGTGAGGTTCCATCACTGAGTACCTATCACATTCCAGGCAGGCTTTCCCTGGGGCTTCACATACATGATCTCTAATCATGCAGATCTAGCAGGGTAAGTCTCTTCTCCGCATCAGACTTAGAGAGGTTAAATTACACTGCTAATAAATTATGGACCTTGGACTTGAACCTCAAGTTCATCTGCATTCTATCCTCTTTACCATGCTGCTTCACTAAAAAGTTTTGGGTTTTTGATTACATGACATTTATAACACAGTTTGGTCACCAACATGCCCTTTAGCTTGTTAGATATATGCAATGATTATGGAATAATCAACTAGTTGACTCTATTATGTCCTTGGGCATTTGTGGATGGAGGGAAAGAATATTTGAAGTCCACTGAAAGGTTATTAAAAGATGGGTGGGGAAGATAGAGGAGGTTTTAAGAAGTGCAAGTGTGGGTTATAAAAAGATTCTTTTTGATGTTTTTTTTCAGCAGTGCTTAAGATTTGATTGTAAAAGATTACACTAGTTGTTAGACTGCTATTTCTTTCAACTTCTACTTAATAGAGACACGGTGCTCCTGTTGCATACAGGTTCTGACTGTTCGGGGGTGGGAGGAAGACACAGACCACAGTGATCACATAAGAACTCAAAAATCGAAATCCAGGTGGCTCTG
Organism: Artibeus jamaicensis; assembly: GCF_021234435.1. Taxonomy (NCBI): domain Eukaryota; kingdom Metazoa; phylum Chordata; class Mammalia; order Chiroptera; family Phyllostomidae; genus Artibeus; species Artibeus jamaicensis. The sequence continues at coordinate 33,275,359 of NW_026522030.1, read as the reverse complement.
GACCCAAAACTGTCTTGGTCCTCAGCACAAATCTGAATATCAGTGACATCTGGTAACATTTCCATCTGAGGAGACCGTGTGCCCCTGCACCCACGATGGTAACACCAACATGTGACGCCCAGTCGGGACCTTTCTGTTACAGAATCTGAGGTGTGCTACCTATGTTAGGTTAACTCCCCATGTCCCTTTCAGGACATGGATTTTTCCTTACACAGATGCACCCACCCACTCACTCACATGAATGTTTTCTCCCATGCAAACCAGTGAATCTTTATTTCGGTGTCTAACTAGTTTTAAGGGGATATACAGTTGAACTAATCACTCATGAGACAAAACATGGAAAGCAGGCAATGTTGGCAGGTTCAGGCCAAGGGGAAAGATCTGCGTTTTGGCTGTGTCACTGGTAAACAAAGGAGTCATCTGTGAGTCTTATAGAAAGAGCAAAGAATGGACAGCAAGTCTTACCTAAGTCAGATGGAGAAGGGTGGTTCTTTGTGGCAAGCTATTTCCAGAGTACAAAAGGCTGAGAGGATTCAGGTGAAGTTCAACATTTTCAGGCTCACTAAACTTCTGAGGGGAAAAAATATTGAGTACCTGAGACTAACGTGAAACATATAACTTCATTTATCACTGGTTACTGAGGATGGTGTAACTAGTTAATCTCTAACTCATCTGAGTAACACTTGAGCATTTTACCACTTGTAGAAGTTGAAAAAAAACCCCCTACTTAGATGAATTTCTTTCCACTGCTCAGGGGTGGAATGGATGTGATGAAATCTGAGCATGAGTATAGTGTTCCCTCCTCTCCCACCCTTAGGGTAAGTTCATTCTACCTTTGCCCTGCTCAGTTTCTTGGCTTTTGTGATGCAAAATCAAGGTGGGTAAGACTTCTGGTGAAGAACCAGGAAAAGGCTGAGGTGTACTCATGGGAGGAAAAAAGAATAATGATTAAAGGAAAGTGGGTGCATATGGGTGTGTTTGGGGGTCAGGGGACTAGAAGAATAATGGAAAATCACCTCTAAGTTATTCAGTTTTTTTTAACTAGGTCTTACTATATAGTAAATTCTGAAAAACTGTCTGAAATAGATTTTTTAAAAAGAAATCAGTGGAATCTTAAAAAAATCCCTAGTGAAACTTTATTAAACAAAATAAAACAGAAGTCTATACAAGGAGTCTGTTTATCTACATACTCTACCTCTCTCCTGGCACTGAGAGTTTGAAAACTAGTTATAGACTTCTGGCCAAGATGGAGGCTTAGGTAGACACACTGTGTCTCCTCACACAAACAAAATTAAGGACAACAAAAATTTAGAAACAAAAAAGCACCCAGAACTGACAGAAAATTGAACTGTACGGAAGTCCAACAACCATTCATCCAGACTGGTAAGAGGGGCAGAGTCAGCGGCCAGCAGAGAGGGGTCACAGCAGGAAAAAGTGGTGGCTGGAGGATCTGGGCACAGGGTGGCAATGAGCAGACCCAGTGAGGCGCACAAAGCACCTGGCTGACCTCAGTCCCACATTCTCACACAGATAAACCAGGCAAAAATAGGCAGCAAGACAGACTGTGCAACCCAGGATCACAGTTATTAACAACCACACCTAAAACAAAAGCAAACTAAGCAAACAACTAAAACAGTAACAGAACCACAGAAATGAAGATCACATGGAGGGTTAGCAACAGGGGAGTGAGAGGAGGAGAAGGGGGGAGAAAAGGTATAGAGAATAAGTAGCATAGGTGGTAGGTAGAAAATAGACAGGGGGAGGGCAAAAATAGTGTGGGAAATGTAGAAGCTAAAGAACTTATGATACATGGACATGAACTAAGAGGGGGGAATGTGGGTGGGAGAGAGTGTGCAGGGTGGAGGGGAATGAAGGGGGGGGTAATGAAACAACTGTAATAGCATAATCAATAAAATATATTTTTTAAAAAAGAAAACCAGTTACAAATTTCAGTGCAGTGGCACTATATGCTACTCTTTTTTAAAAATTAAGTAACTAATTGTTATTGATTTTTCTTAATGACAGCAATATATGTTTATTTGGAAAAGTGAAAAATACAGATAAGTAAAGAAAATATAATCTTAGCATCCCAAAATAACTTTGATTAACAATATGGTTAACATTTTTCTGTGTACTTGCTGTTTTTTTTTAAGTATTTTTAAAAATATTTTATTTATTTATTTATTTTTAGAGAGAGGGGAAGGGAAGGAGAAAGAGAGGGAGAGAAACATCAATGTGTGGTTGCCTCTCACACTCTCCCTACTGGGGGCCTGGTCTGCAACCCAGGCATGTGCCCTGACTGGGAATCTAATCGGCTACCCTGTGGTTTGCAGGCTGGCACTCAATCCACTGAGCTACACCAGCTGGGGCTGCTCACCAGTGTTTAAATATGCTGGTGTTTTAATATGGTAATGCCATAAATTTTTGTTTCTGGTTCATAGAAAATGTCACATTATGTCATTAAAGGCTCAAAAACATTCTGATGTATTGTCATAAGCACATTAAACTGTGATGACCAGGTTATCAAAAAATTGACTTCTCCTTGAACTTTCTCTTCCCCTCCTCTTAGAGTTTCCTGTTATCATCACATCATAGGTAATAATCTTTCTCCTCATTTCTTACAGCTGGGTAAATTCTCTGGCTCCATTGAATTTGGTTCATAAATATCCAAGCAAATGAAAACTGAAATGGTCTAATTAAATTGTGTTTCATTCAGCTTCCCCATCAGAAAGTATGGGTCTCTAAGTCAGGGGATTCATTAGCAGCAGGTGCAGAGTGGCACCTGGGACCATGGGCGGGCCTTCAAGATTTTATAAGGTGCCGTCACTCTGGATGTATTAAAAGATTATTTGTTTACCTTAACTTATGGATTCTCTTAGTGAAGCTGTTAAATAAGCCTAGGACACTAATAAAATGCAGTTGAAACTGGAGTTTGAGATTAATTGTGAAATTAATTTATCCTTGTTATATATGACTCTCATTTTCTCAGATAACTGAGAATTACACTCTTTTCCTAAGGAAAGAACAGTCTGGTTTGGGAAGATAAGAGTGTTAATGAAAGAAGAAAAGACATGGAACTTCTTTTATAAAAAGTATTTATTTATTTTTAGAGAGAGGGAAAGGGAAGGAGAAAGGGAGAGAAACATTAATATGTGGTTGCCTCTTGCACGACCCCTACTGGGGAGCTGGCCTGCAACCCAGGTATGTGCCCTGACTTTGTATTGAATTGGCGACCCTTTGGTTCATAGGCTCGAATTCAATCCACTGAGCTACACCAGCGGAGGTCATGAAACTTCTTAGTAACAGTCCCTCCCATTCCCACCTTCATTGGGGCAGAGAGAGTCCAGGGTTTGCAATAGCAAAGCCAACTTTCAAATTCCTTACTTGACTTTAAAAAGTGCAAAGTATTTTCTGCTTTATGTTTTAAACTCATGACTTCTGATCATTATCAGGTAAAAATGATACAATGTACCATAACTGTAATTGCACTGCTTTTAATATCTAGAAAGTCGTGCACATTAATAGTGGAATTTTTTATCTTTATTGAAGAACAATTACTCCTAAAAATTTATTAGAATGTGAAAAGTAAATGATTTTTGTTTCATTTCTGTATAAAAGGAATCCCAGCACTGGGGTATTTTAAAAAATTATTTTGGTGAGAAATATATTAAATTTCTTCAACAGCACAGTCTTTTAGTGCAGGGGTAATTTTGCATTATAGAAATGCAAATGTTCCTTCCTTCAGGATTAATGTGCTTGTTTCTTGACTGATGATCAGTCTCTTTGTCTGGCAGGGGTGTGTTAAGCCCAGTTTGACTACTTATGTTTTGTATTATAGTTACTTTGCTATTTTACATTGCCTGTGGGGTCAACAGCCTAAAATAATTATTTTAATATCTAAAATTGATAAAAGCAGTCTGAAAAGAAATACAGCCTCATTTGCATTATATCCCCACTTAGAAAGTAATGGCTATAATAAAATTAAACTATATGAATTAATCACATTGTTACTTCATCTTTCCAGCAAAATTTTCTTGAACAGCCTACAAAAGAACACAGCAAATTTGTAGTTTGTGCTTGCTTTTGTATCTTTGTTTGTAGTACATTTATTGGTTGAATGATAGCAATCATCTTTATTGAGGATTACCATGCTAAGGTAATGTATTTAAGGTTCTAGTTCCAAAGTAGATTTCTGATTGTTCTTTAGTTTCCAAGGCCAACTCCTGGACTGTGTTTCTTTTCCTTGGTATATAAATTTTTTTTAATAAAAAAGATTACTTTCTTAAGAAACAAATATAATTCCTTTCTTTTCAGCCTTTTTTTCCTACAGGTTTTTTTCCAGCAGTTTTTCCCTTCAACATTATTTCCTTTCTCTGAACATTATCACAACTGGATATATTTTGGGGTATATTCTCAGTGATATTTTGTTCTATGAGAAATTATAATAATAAACATGACCATAAATTATCATTGTTGACTTGATTTATGTTTGTGTATAACTACTTAATATCAACTTTGCTGTGAATAAGTATTTTCAAGGTCCAAATACTTTTGTAAATTTATTTATTTTAATTGTTCAAGTACAGTTTTCTGTCTTTTACTTCCACTCCAGCTCACTCCCCAGTGCTCCCCACCTCCCCCCCATTTCCGCCCTCCTTAGTTTTTGTCCCTGTGTCCTTCATATTTGTTCCTGTAAACCCTTGCCCCTTTCCCCTCAAATTCCCTCCCCTCTCCCCTCTGGTCACTGGCAGCCTGTTCTCTATTTCAGTGTCTTTGGTTATATTTTGCTTGCTTTTTGTTTTGTTGTTTAGGTTCCTGTTAAAGGTGAGATCATATGGTATTTGTCTTTCACCACCTGGCTTATTTCACTCAGCATAGTGCTTTCCAGTTCCATCCATGCTGTTGCACAGGGTAGGAGCTCCTTTCTTTCTGTTGCATAGAATTCCATTGTGTAAATGTATCATAGTTTTTGGATCCATTCATTTACTGATGGGCACCCAGGTTCCATTAGTAAATGGAACCTAGCACTTGGCTATTGTAAACTGTGCTGCTATGAACATTGGGGTGCATAGGTTCTTTTGGATTGGTGTTTCAGGTTTTGCTTCCAAAACTCAATGAAGAAGCAGAAAACCTGAACAGACCAATAACAGCAGATGAAATTGAAACAATAATCAAAAAACTCCCGAAGCACAAAAGCCCTGGACCAGATGGTTTCACAGGAAAATTCTACAAAGCATTTAAGGAAGAGCTAACCCCTATCCTTCCCAGACTATTCAAAAAAATCCAAAATGATGGAAGACTCCCAAACTCTTTTTATGAAGCCAGCATCATCCTAATCCCCAAACCAGATAAAGAGACAAAAAAGAAAGAAAACTTCAGGCTAATATCACTGATGAACATAGAAGCTAAAATCCTCAACAAAATATTGGCAAACCGCTTCCAACAATACATTAAAAAGATCATACACCATGACCAAGTGGGATTCATCCCAGGGATGCAAGGATGGTTCAATATTCACAAATCAGTAAATGTAATACATCACATAAACAAAAGCAAAGACAAAAATCAAGGTCCAAATATTTTATTTTTTTTATTGATTATGCCATTACATTTGTTCTATTCCCCCCCTCCATTCCCCTATACCCTGCATACCCCTCCCCCACCATTTCCCCCTTTAGTTCATGAACACGTGTCTCAAATTCTTTAGATTCTGTATTTCCCCTACTATTCTTACCCTCCCCCTATCTATTTTCTATCTACTGTCTATGCTACTTATTTTCTGTACCTTATCCCCCCTTCTCCTCCTCCCACTCCCCTGTTGCTAACCCTCCATGTGATCTTCATTTCTATGGTTCACTCCTGATCTAGCTGTCCTCTTAGTTTGCTTTTGTTTTAGGTGTGGTTGTTAATAACTGTGAGTTTGCTGTCCTTTCACTGTTCATTTTTTTATCTTCTTTTTCTTAGGTAAGTCCCTTTAACATTTCATATAATAAGGGCTTGGTGATGATGAACTCCTTTAACTTCACCTTATCTGGGAAGCACTTTATCTGTTCTTCCATTCTAAATGAAAACTTTGCTGGATAGAGCAATCTTGGTTGTAGGTCTTTGGTTTTCATGACTTGGAATACCTCCTTCCAGCCCCTTCTTGCCTGTAAGGTCTCTTTTGAGAAATCTGCTGACAGTCTGATGGAAACTCCTTTGTAGGTGACTGTCCCCTTAGCTCTTGCTGCTTCTAGGATTCTCTCCTTCATTTTAATCTTGGCTAATGTAATGATGATATACTTTGGTGTGTTTCTTCTTGGGTCCAACTTTTTTGGGACTCTCTGAGCTTCCTGGATTTCCTGGAAGTCTATTTCCTCTGCCAGAATGGGGAAGTTCTCTTTTATTATTTGTTCAAATAAGGTTTCCACTCGTGACTCTTCCCTTTCTGGTACCCCTATTCGAATGTTGGAATGTTTAAAGATGTCCTGGAGGTTCCTAAGCTTCTCCTCATTTTTTTGAATTCTTGTTTCTTCATTCTTTTCTGTTTGATCATTTTTTTCTTCCTTCTGGTCCACTCCATTGATTTGAGTTCCAATCTCCTTTCCATTACTATTGGTTTCCTTTGTATTACCATTCATTTCAATTAGTTTAGCTTCCATATGTTTCTCTAATTTGTGACTAAAATCAACCAGTTCTGTGAGGATCCTGATAACCAGTGTTTTGAACTGTGCATCTGAAAGATTGGCTATTTCTTCATCGCTTAGATTGATTGGCTCTGGGGCTCCGAGTTGTTCTTGAGCCATTTTTGGTCTGTTCGCGCCGTTAAGTAAGCGGTGCACAGAAGCAAGGTGGTTCCACCTACATCTCCATCTTGGCGGAAGTCCAAATATTTTTAAATTGAGGTAAAATACACATAACATAAAATTTGTTTTTTGGGGTCTTCATTCATTTAGCATGATGTTTTTGAGTTTCCTTCATATTATAGCATGCATCAGTACTTCATTCCTTCTGTGGCTGAATAATATTCCATTGTATGTATGTACCATAATTTGTTCATCCATTGATGCACATCTGGACTGTTTCTACCTTTTGGCTACTGTGAATATAAATCTGTTAGGATCATCTGTGCATGTATACTTGTTTGAATAGCTCTTTTCAATTATTTTGGATATATACCTTGGAGTGGAGTTGCTGGTAATTCTGTTTAATTTTTGAGGAACAGAGTTTTTTATTTCAAATTTTGGGTAAATATTTATATCAGTAACGCTAGTCAGATAAGTAGCTGTACTTGATTCATCCGATGACTCACTACATAGACTTTGAAAAAAGTGCTCAAATAAAGACTGTGAAGTGAATGAGGTATGTAGCGGAATGTGAACACCAGTACTCACCTTACACCAGAGCAAGCAGGCGACTGCCTGGGTCCCAGGCTTCAGAGGGCCTCATGCTTTGAAGTGCCTTCATGAAAAATTTGTAGGACTTTTTTTGGGCCTGGGACTGGGCAGGGTTGCAGAATAAATGGAGTCGAGCAGATGCCTCAGTGAAATGCTGCCTGTGAGGTAGTCTAGGGGCCTGTGGCTGTGCTGGTTCCAGGAGCGTGGCAGATTGCTCTGCTGCAGTGTGCTTTTTTCTGATATCACATGAGATTGGGCCACCTTAAGGGTACCGTCATGCTGACTTAGGGTGACTCTCATTTGGTCCTTACTCCAGATGATTTCTGGCTTCTGAGCTTCTGATTGTCCACTTTGGGCTTGAGCCAGGTATGTGGCCTTGTGTGTCATCTCTTGCTTACCCATGTATCATGACCACAGTGCCTCCTCCAGCCTACAGTAGGTGATTACATCAGGGATGGGCTTAGTGTTTATTCTGGGTGCCCCCTTTCATTAGTACTTCACCTTTCTGCAGGCTCCATACCACTTGTAAGATGTCTTCCAGGCAAGGTATCTTTAAGTCCCTCATGAGCTTGCAAGACCTTTGATCTGTGATACCAGTGGGCCCTTCCAATCCATGTCCTCTTTTGCCTCAAATCAATATGGTGACACTGCTCTCTGAGGTTGGTCATAAGGGATGAATATTCCTTGTGTAAGTGGATCTGTATCTCTTACAGGACCCACAAGTGCCTATCTGTCCTTCTTACTGGTGACCATATGTGAAAGGCAGGTTTGTGGTTAACACGAAAAGAGTTCAAATTCTAAGAATGCAGTGATTCCAGAAAAGATGTGGTTGAACCATGTGTTCTTTTATGTCTATGCTATCAGATTTGGAATGACAAATTTAACAAGGCCAGAACACATTGTTCACATTTTCCTTTATTACTCTAGGTAAAACTTGTGTTCATGGTCTTTACCGATGAAGCACAGTAATAACCTTTGAAAGAATCCTATGTAGCCAGGTTCATAGGAGTCCTCTTCAAACAGAGATTAATCTTCATATCTGGTTGTAAAAAGAATACTACATTCCAAATCAAATTATAAGTTATGTCAGCAGAGTCTAGGTCATGAAGAATTCTATGTCTTGTTTGTAACTTAGACATTATTTCATAGTGAAACTGGCTTAGAGAGGCTATTATTTAGAGAATCATTTTGAAAGAGCCAAGAACAGATAAAATGATACCATTTAAGAAGCTCTTGCAACTATTTTGGAAGAGATAATGAAGGTACAAGGACATAATAGATGTTCCCTACAATGCTACTTTAAAATTAAAGATATTAGCCTGGCTGGAGTGGCTCAGTGGATTGAATGCTGGGCCTGCAAACCAAAGGTTGCTGGTTCGATTCCCAGTCTAGGACACATGCCTGGGTGGTGGGTCAGGTCCTCAGTGGGGAGCACAGGAGAGGCAACCTCACATTGATGTTTCTCTTTCTTCCTCCCTTCTCCTCTCTCTTAAAAAATAAATAAAATCTTAAAAAAAATAAAATTAAAGATGTTAAAATTGTTCACTAACATGAACTGGTTAGAAAGTTATAAACTCATTCAATGAAAAATATTTCAATGATTGTATGTGATGGGTTATTTAATTCAATAAAATGTTTGTTCAGGCTGACGAAGAGTCTAGTTTCTTTGCTGATATTTCTGCTTCCATAGGGACAGAGTGTAACCCCCAAGTTCAGGTAATCCAGGGTACTGAACAAGACTTGTCCTTGGCAGGAATCATCATGATGGTGGATGCCCCATCAGCCATAACTCTGGTCCTAAAGTCATGACTTCAGATGCTAGATGGAGAGATGTTCTAGCATAAATTTTTTGTGTTCGGGATCACCCCTTTTCTTTCAGTGTGCTCCAAAGGCAAACACAGCTATCTTCTTTATCTACCTCAAATTATGGTTTGGTCTAGACTTTCTGGTCCAGCCTGAGCATCTCAATAGTCCACAGCACAGTTTTTGAAGTTGGATCATCCAGCTTTAAATAACCCTGCGTGATTGTATGCATGTATGTCCCATGTGCGTATGTGTTGGTGGGGGACATGGAAAACCTGTACATAATAACGACAATTTTCCCCCGGAACATCTTTTTCTTTACTCTCCTCAAGGGCATATTCCAGTTAAACCCTTAGTTTACTAGATTAAGCTCAACAGTTAACATTTCAATTAACACTTTTTTATATTCAGATATAAGGTAGCCTCCCAGTGATTGGGTAATTACCTCACATTGATGTCACTAAAGGATATATCTTGGTAATTTTTCTAAACATAGGATAGCATCAAAGGTCTTCTAAAATGTTCAGATATTCCCTAAAAGATGTTCTGTTTTTAAAATAATAAAAAATGCTAATAATAAAAAATAGTACTTTGTTGATCACCAGGCTGCAGTTCATTTTTACTGCAGCAGTTAAGAAGCTGCAAGTTCATTACTTTCCTCATTCAGAGGAATCACTGATTTTCTTTCAAGTGAAAGAATGTCAGTAGTCTTCATAGTTAAAGGAAAATGTATTTAAGTTTTCCAAGTATTATGGGTTTGAATTTTATTAATATTCTTATATTTCTTATGAAAGACCTAAACTGAAGTCTTGGAATTAGCTGTCTTTAAACATTTAATTTGTATTTTCATACTAAAGGAATGTATGCCTAGATGAGGAGTAGTTAAAATATCAAATAATGCTAAAAAGCTTATGAAGTCCAAAAAGACTTCCATTTTATTTTATTTTTATTTCTACTCCCACTTGTCTTCTCTGACCATTGCTGATCTACTTTCCAGAGGCATCCATCTTTTATTCTTTAAATGATATCTTCTGTATTTATTTTTGTTTCCATATGATATAGTTTACATCTATCTATTTAGTCTTCAACCTTAGACATTTAGACTTTGTATTATAAAAGTTCTCTTTTTCTTTTTATCCATCATTGATTTATATAGTTTGGTTAAGTCAATATTCCAGGGAGCCAAGTCATTATATTTTCTTCTACATTTTCTTTCTGCTACAACCTGTTGTTTTTCATGGAGATAATGATTCATTCTCTCTCGTTCTCTCTCCATTTATTTATATATTTCTGAATCAATTAGTTTCTGTTATCCTCCAATAGTATCCCGAAATGCCTCTTAATTCAATTTTCATACAAAGTTATTCAGTTTCAGATTACCTTGTAGACATCTTTCCCCAAGTCCCTGCCCTTCTGCTCTACCTGTCCTTTTAGAATGGTTTGCTGCTTGGTCTAATTTACAAGTATTATCTTTGTATTTCATTTCACCGTCTTCCTGTAAGTTCTCTTTGCTTTATTCTGTGGCATGCACCATTACTTCGAATCACTTGCTTTCCCTCTTTCTAGTAATTTCCTTGTTTTTCTGGACCATATTCTTTTGTAGTTGCCTTAAGAAAGGCTAAAGGGAAGGGATAATCTTGAAATTTTGTGTATCTGATAATTTTTAAAATTCTACCCTCACACTTAATTGATAGCTTGGCTGGGTATAAAATTTTTGATAGAGAGTAATTTTTTCTTCAGAATTGCTTCATAGTTTCCTAGCTTTCAAAGCTATTGCTAGGATATGCAATGCAATGCATATTCCTGATTCTTTGTTAACTTTCCCCCCATTTGTCTGGAAATTTGTCTGAAAGATTTTTAGTTTTTTACCTTATTCCTGGTATTCTGAAATTTTATTTATTTATTTTTTGGTAATTTTTTTATTTTTTATTTTTTAATTTTAATTACTTTTATTTAGTTATTTTTCAAGTACAGTTTTTTGTCTATTTCTCCCATCCCAGCCTCCCCCACCCCTTGCTTCCCACCTCCCTCCCATTTCCACCCCCCTTAGTTCTCATCCCTGTGTCCTTCCTATTTGTTTCTCCAAATCCCTCCCCCTTTTTCCCCTTAACTTCCCTTCCTACTCCCCTCTGGTCACTGTCCCCTTGTTCTCTATTTCAGTGTCTTTTTTTTTTCCTGCTTGCTTGTTTGTTTTGTTGTTTATCTTCCTGTTAAAGGTGAGATCATATGGTATTTGTCTTTCAGCACCTGGCCTATTTCACTCAGCATAATGCTTTCCAGTTCCATCCATGTTGTTGCAAAAGGTAGTAGCTCCTTCTTTCTCTCTGCAGCATAGAATTCCATTGTGTATATGTACCACAATTTTTGGATCCATTCATTTACTGTTGGGCACCTAGGTTGCTTCCAACTCTTGGCTATTGTAAATTGTGCTGCTATGAACATTGTGGTGCATAGGTTCTTTGATATTGATGTTTTCGGATTCTTAGGATATAATCCCAGCAGTGGAATTGCTGGGTCAAAAGGCAGGTCAATTTTTATTTTTCTGAGAAAATTCCATACTGTTTTCCAAAATGGTTGTACCAGTCTGCAATCCCACCAACAATGAACTAAGGACCCCTTTTCCCCACACCCTCTCCAACATTTATTGTTTGTTGCTTTGTTTGTGATAGCCATCCTGACTGGTGTAAAGTGGTATCTCATTGTGGTTTTAATTTGCATCTCTCTGATAGCTAACGATATTGAGCATCTCTTCATGTGTCTCTGAATGTTCTGTATGTCCTCCTTGGAGAAGTGTTTGTTCAAGTCCTTTGCCCATTTTTTAATTGGGTTGGGTGTCTTAGAGTGGAGTCGTGTAAGTTCTTTGTATATTTTGGAGATTAAACCTTTGTCTGAGGTATCATTGGCAAATATGTTTTCCCATACAGTTGGTTGTCTTGCTAATTTAATACTGTTTTCTTTAGCCATGAAGAAGCTTTTTATTTTGATGAGATCCCATTTGTTTATTCTTTCCTTTATATTCCTTGCTCTAGGGGACATATCAGTAAAAAAGTTGCTGCGTGAAATATCTGAGATTTTCTTGCCAATGTTCTCCTCTAGGACTGGTGTTCATGGTGTTACGGCTTACATTTAAGTCTTTTATCCACTTTGAATTTATTTTGGTGTATGGTGTAAGTTGTGCTCAAGTTTCATTTTTTTGCACGTAGCTGTCCAGTTCTCCCAACACCATTTGTTGAAGAGGCTATCTTTACTCCATTTTATGTTACTGCCCCCTTTGACAAATATTAATTGACTGTAGAGAGTTGGGTTGATTTCTGGGCTCTCTGTTCTGTTCCATTGGCCTATGTGCCTGTTTTTATGCCAGTACCAGGCTGTTTTGATTACAGTGGCCTTGTAATACAGTTTGATATCAGGTATTGTGATCCCTCCTACTTTGTTCTTCTTTCTCAAAAGAGCAGCTGCTATTCGGGCTTGTTTATGGTTCCATATAAATTTTTGAAGTGTTTGTTCTATGTCTGTGAAATATGCCATTGGTACTTTAGTGGGTTCTGCATTGAATCTGTATATTGCTTTGGGTAGTATGGACATTTTGATGATGTTAATTCTTCCAATCCATGAACAAGGTATATGTTTCCATTTGTTTGTGTCTTTTTTGATTTCTTTCTTCAGGGCTGTGTAGTTTTCTGCTTACAGGTTTTTTACCTCCTTAGTTAGGTTTATTCCCAGATATTTTATTTTTCTTTTTGCTATATCGAATGGGATTTTTTCCTTGATTCCTGCTTCTGCTGATTCATTGTTGGTATACAAAAATGCCTTTGATTTCTGGATATTGACTTTGTAACCAGCTGTTTTGCCAAATTCATTAATTAGTTTGAGCAGTTTTTGGGTAGAGTCTATAGGATTTTCCATGTACACTATCATGTCATCTGCAAACAGTGACAGTTTTGCTTCCTCCTTTCCTATTTGGATGCCTTTTATTTCCTTTCTTGCCTGATCACTGTGGCTAAAACTTCCAACACTATATTGAATAGAAGTGGTGAAAGTGGACATCCTTGTCTTGTTCCTGATCTTAGTGGAAAAGCTTTTAGTTTTTTCCCATTGAGTATGATATTGGCTGTAGGTCTCTCATATATGGCCTTTATTATATTGAGAAATGCTCCTTGTATTCCCACTTTGCTGAGTGTTTTTATCATAAATGGGTGTTGTACCTTATTGAAAGCTTTTTCCGTGTCTATTGATATGATCATGTGATTTCTGTCTTTGCTTTTGTTTATGTGATGTATTACATTTACTGATTTGTGAATATTGAACCATCCTTGCATCCCTGGGATGAATCCCACTTGGTCATGGTGTATGATCTTTTTGATATATTGTTGGATGCGATTTGCCAATACTTTGTTGAGGATTCTAGCATTTATGTTCATCAGCGATATCAGCCTGAAGTTTTCTTTCTTTGTTGTGTCTCTATCTGGTTTTGGAATTAAGATTATGCTGGCTTCATAAAAAGAATTTGGGAGTTTTCCATCCTTCTGGATTTGTTGAAATAGTCTGTGGAGAATAGGGGTTAGCTCTTCCTTAAATGCTTTGTAGAATTCTCCTGTGAAACCATCTGGTCCGGGGCTTTTGTGTGATGGGAGTTTTTTGATTACTGCTTCAGTTCTTTTGCTGTTATTGGTGTATTTAGATTTTCTGCTTCTTTTTCACTGAGTTTTGGAAGATTGTATTTTTCTAGAAATGTGTCCATTTCCCCTAGGTTTTCAAATTTCTTGGCATACAGTTCTTCACAGTAATTTCTTACAATCCCTTCTATTTCTGTGGTATCAGTTGTAATCTCTCCTCTTTCATTTCTGATTGTGTTTATTTGTGTCCTCTCTCTTCTTTTCTTGATGAGCCTACTTAAAGGCTTGTCTATTTTGTTTATCTTCTCAAAGAACCAACTCCTGGATTCATTGATCCTTAAAATTGTGCTTTTAGTTTCTATGTCATTTAATTCTGCTCTAATCTTGGTTATTTCCTTCCTTCTGCTTGCTCTGGGCTGTCTTTGTTGTTGTTCCTCGAGTTCTTGCAGGCATAGGGTTAGGTTGTTTGTTTGAAATGTTTCTATCTTCTTTAGGTAGGCCTGTATTGCTATAAACTTCCCTCTCAGGACTGCCTTCGCTGTGTCCCATAAGTTTTGGGTTGTTGTGAGATCATTTTCATTTGTTTCCAGAAATGTTTTGATTTCTTCCCTAATTTCATTCTTGACCCATTCGTTGTTTAATAGCATACCATTCAGTCTCCATGATTTTGAGTGCTTTGGGTTTTTTCCTTTGGGGTTGGTTTCCAATTTCAGTCCCTTGTGGTCAGAGAAGATGCTTGGTATAATTTCAATATTCCTGAATTTTTTGAGGCTCGTTTTGTGTCCTATCATGTGGTCTATCTTTGAAAATATTCCATGTGCATTTGAAAAGAATGTGTATTTAGCTTCTTTGGGATGAAGGGCTCTATATATATCAGTTAAGTCTATTTCATCTAGGGTATTGTTTAATGCCACAATATCTTTGTTGATAATTTGTTTGGAAGATCTGTCCATTTTTGATAGTGGGGTGTTAAAATCCCCTACTATAATTGTGTTGCTGTCAATATCTTTCTTGAAATCCTCTAAGATTTTCTTGATATATTTGGGTGCCCCTATGTTTGGTGCATATATGTTTACAATGTAATGACTTCTTGGTGGATTCTTCCCTTGAGTATAATGAAGTGACCTTCTAGATCTCTTTTTATGGCCCTTTTTTTGAAGTCTATTTTGTCCGATATGAGAATTGCTACCCCAGCTTTTTTTTCTTGTCCGTTTGCTTGGAAAACTTGTTTCCAGCCTTTCACTTTTAGTCTGTGATGGTCTTTTGTCCTGAGGTGGGTCTTTTGTAGGCAGCATATGTGTGGATCATGCTTTCTTATCCATGACGCTATTCTGTGTCTTTTGACTGGAGCATTTAATCCATTTACGTTTAAGGTTATTATTGATAGGTACTTATTCATTGCCATTTTTGTACCTGTGTTCTTCTCTGTCTCCCTCTTATCCTTCCTTCCCTTAAAGCAGACCTTTTAGTATTTCTTGTAGAGCTGTTTTGGTGGAGGCGTATTCTTTTAGGCTTCTTTTGTCTTGGAAGCTCTTTATTTGGCCATCTATCTTGATCGAGAGCCTTGCTGGGTAAAGTAGCCTTGGTTGTAGGCCTCTGGTTCTCATTACTTGGAGTATTTCTTGCCATTCTCTTCTTGCTTGAAGTGTTTCCATTGAGAAGTCAGTAGCTAACCTTATTGGGGCTCCCTTGTATGTTACTTCTTTTTTCTCCCTTGCTGCCTTTAAGATTCTCTCTTTATCTCCATTGGAATTTTGCCATTTTGATGATGATGTGTCTTGAAGTGGGACTCCTTGGGTTCCTCTTGATTGGGACTCTCTGTGATTCCTGGATTTGTGAGACTTTTTCTCTTATCAAATTAGGGAAATTTTCTCTCATTACTCGTTCAAATACGTTTTCTGTCCCTTGTTCTTCTTCTCCTTCTGGTGTTCCTATTATTAGAATATTATTACGTTTCATATTGTCTTGCATTTCTCTTAATCCCTCTTCATTCTTTCTGAGCCTCTTTTCATTTTCTTGCTCTTTCTGTGAGATGCTTTCTACCTTGTCCTCCAACTCACTAATCCTATCCTCCGCTTCATCTATCCTACTTTGGAAACTTTCTACTGTGTTCTTCAATTCGGAAATTGTATTCTTCATTTCCTCTTGGCCCTTGCTGATAGTTTCCATTTCCTTTTTCATGTTGCTGTAGTTTGCAGAGAGATCATTGTAGTTCCCCTGTAGTTTCTGGTAGTTCAATGTGAGCTCTTTGAACTTTGTAATAACCAGTGCTTTGAATTCACTATCTGATAGTTGATCAGCCTCTATTTCATCTAACATTCTTTCTGAAGTTTCTGCTTTTTCTTTCATTTGGGGATTGTTTCTTTGTCTTCCCATTGTTTGAGACTCTTCTTGTTAGTCTCTGCTTCTAAAATTGATCTGTTCTGAAAGGGGTTTTATGGTGTGAACTTCTGTGGTATGATCCTTGTGAAGTTCAGTTGTGCAGACTTCTTGAAGTTTCTTGATGTTCTTCGTCTCCACCTACTCTCACGCTGGTCCTTGCGCTGGTCCCTGTGTTGGTCGCCTACCACTGCTGAATGTCCTGGCTCTAGTAGCCGCCTCCTTAAGCGCCCAGGCCCGTTACTACGGCAGCGGCACTGGGGCTGGAAATGTCCCGGCTGCTGTAGCTGGCTCCTCTGCCGCCCAGGGCCGTCACAGGGGTTTGGAGTGTCCCGGCTTCCATACCTGAATCCCCGGCGTCTAGTCCTGTCTCTATGGCAGTGGCACAGAGGCTTAGAATGTCCCAGCTCCGGTACCTGACTCCCCAGCGTCCAGACCTGTCGCTATGGGAGCAGCACAGGGGCTGAGAAGGCCTCAGCTGCGTAGCTGACTCCTCTGCCTCCCAGGACTGTCACAGGGGTTTGGAGTGTCCCGGCTTCCGTACCTGACTCTATTCTGAAATTTTAGAATATATATCTCGATATCGATCTTTCCCATTTAATGTTCTGGGCAGTTAGTGGACACTTTTCATCAAATTTTACTGGAAAGTTGTAACTTCTATTACGAATATGATGGATCTTCTGCATTGATGTTCTAATTTTCATATTTTTGTTCTTTTTTTACGTCTCCTTTTTTGACTTTCTAGAAGACTTCCTTGACTTTACCTTCCCACTATTTTATTGAAATTTCTACTTTATCATATTTTAATTAGTAAAATGTATTCCCCCCAAACAAATAAAATGTATTCTTTTCTCTGATTGATCATTAAAAAAAATAACATCGTTTTTTGTAAATGCAACATTTTTATTTCCCCCCTGAGGATGATATAGCTATTATAAAAACATAGCTATTTTTATTTTTAAGTTTTTTTTCTATTCTATAAATTGAAATTTTGGAGAAAATTGCTCTCCAAATTCCCTTATCTATTTGTTTCCTTCTACCTTTCATGTTGGAGGTGTTGCTCATTTGCCTCAAATGATCCATGGTTGTTCATTCACATTGATGACTAAAAGCTGAGTAAAAGCCACTGTGCAGCTGTGGCTGGTGTGGCTCAGTGGAGTGAGTGTTGGCTTGTGAACTAAAGGGTTGCTGGTTTGATTCCTAGTCACGGCACCTGCCTGGGTAGCAGGCTAGGTCCCCAGTAAGGCATGCATGAGAGGCAACCACACATTGACATTTCTCTTCCTCCTTTCTTTCACCTCTCTCTAAAGATAAATAAATAGAAATCTTTGTGTGTGTGTGTGCGTGTGTGTGTGTTTTCAAGCCACTGTGCATTGATATTGTCAATGGATGGGCCTCCTAGGACAATCAGATAATTATCCAGCTTTTTGGTTGGAAACCCTCACATCTCAGGCTCTACAGGTTTTTATTCTCCAGTGGTTCAGCTTTACCAGGAAACTATTCTCCAATTTACTATTTGGGGAGTAAAGACTGGACTGCTAGAATTCTGAAACTACTCAAAGGGGGCTTGGGAGAGGTCTCTCTCCACCATATAAACTTTAATATTAGTTTCTGGTTTTGGTTCAGCATCTCTTTTGCGTCTGGTGTCCTCAATCCTGTAGTCTCTTTTGTTCATTCTACCCAGCATGTACTGCCTATCTCACTCAGGAATTGGGATGGTGTTCATTTGTTAGTGTGGAGTGGGGACCTTGGGTCAAATTGCTTCTCAAACAGACTTCCAAATAATGTTTCTTTCTAACTCTCAGTCTCACCAGGTTTCTCTAATTCTTGAGACTTCTTTTGGTATTATGTTAGCTTATTTCTTGGCTAAATAGTTAGTTATTACCATTGTTCTGTGATTTTTCCATTTTAATATATTGTGGCTCTGGGTTATATATGTCTTCTTTGTAAAATGGTTTTGTGAAATGGAGACTCTGCTTCTGTTTTTTATTCTCATTGATATTTTGGTGGTTAACTTTAGAACACAGAATGGAAATGTTTGCCATTCTTAATGTATATAATGTATTCACCTCTCAAGTCATTATTCTTTACAATAAAAGCATGAAAAGAACTGAATTAATGCATTTGCTAGTTATTTATCTCTCCTGGGGATTTTGGCTATAGTGCTTCTTTTTAATTATGAGATGTGTTTTTTTTTTCATTTGACAATGAGAAATAAAAGATGCCAGAAACAGTCTGATCAAACTAGCCTTGGTTATATGAACATAGAAAATTTATTCCTGAGTTGTTAATATAAAAATATAACTTAAATGAACAATGATACCAGTAACTAAAAATTAGAATGCATTAATCATTAAAAACATTTTATTAAGTGCCAGGCTCTAAGACTACAGAAAAGAATGACTAAATTATATACACTGTTAGAAGAAAAAGCCAGAAGTTGTTACCATTCAAAGCCTTTTGTACCCTGCCCTCAAAATCAGGACCTTCTTTTCAGCTATTCCCCTCAGTTCCTAGGATGCAGGTTGCTTTGTCTGTGACATTTTCTCCTTTTCAAGGCTTCCATCACAATACAGGTTATCATGAGAGTAGTAGGAATCACAGTCAACTAACTCAGAAATCCAGGAAATTCTGCATTAAATTTGTTTTTATGGAAATATCTCAATTCAAGCTTGGGGCTCCGTTGTCTGGGCATGTGATTCAACTGCACTCAAACTTGAGCCCCACCCCTAGCTCCAGTTCTGCAGTCTTCCCTCACACTTGCAAACCAAACTGAGGTTAGCAAATAGCAGTTGTGCATGTGGAATCTGGAGCCAACAGCCTGGGCTCAAATCTTGGCTGTGATAGTTCTTAGTTGTGTAATCTCAGGCAGCTCGTCACGATCTCTGGGCCTCTCTTTCATCATCTCTAAACGGGAAAATAATGGCATCTACTCAAGTTTGTTGGGCGTTGAAGGAGTCAATTTGTGATCATTATTTTAAGGAGAGCCTGGGTTGTGGAATATAGCATGTGATTAACTATTGCTATTATTACTTTTATATTTGGAGTATATTGAGGTTGACAGTTGTCTGACTTTCAGATAAATGGTTCAAATATTTTTATTTGTTGGCAAATATGTCTTCGATAGCATTTTTATGGTGTGGAGAGGAGAGCTGAGTCTGGGGTGAGAAGTCCTGGCTTTGTGGAGGATTAACCTCTAATTCTCAGTTTCTTCATCCATAATTCCAGAGAACTCTTCCTCTCTGTCCATATTTTCATCATTTTCATGCTGTGCATCATTTCTCACTAACCTGTGTAGAAATAGGCCTCTTTTGTATTATGGAAATTTCCTTCCCTGAAATCTGGCGGTTTAATGATCAGCAACAAAATTTATTCAACAGCCAAATGCATTTGCTCTTCTTGATCTTGAAAGAACTGGAACAAAGGAGAAGTGAAGAACCATGACTCCCCGTGTTATCTTGATAAAGGCATTTTCATTTTTTATTGGCCATCATTGTTCTCTGATTCTGTTGTTGCTTTTGCTTCACGGAATGGTCTCACTTTTTCAACAACCCAGGTCCTTTCTATTTTCTGTCTTGCATTTAGATCCTGCTGTAGGTGTGTGATTTCACTTTCCCTTGTGAAAAAATCTAACACTTAGAATTGGAGATGAGAATGGTGATTGTTTCCTTATTAATTTCATTATTGCCTTCTCCTAAGTCCTATGTTAATTGGTAACATCTCCATGTGACCTGCTTCCTTTTATGTGTTAGATTACAGCAACTCAGCGTCCTAGATATCAAATGGGACTATCTGTGGGGGAACTATATCACAGCAGGGAGTAATTTAAATATTTAAAAATGAATTCTTATGTGTTGTGAGAGAAGGGAGTTCAGGGCAAAAAAGGTAGAGAAATAATGCATTACAAAATGCTCTCCCTGATGTTGCTTCACCCAAACCTTGCCTTTCTGAGAAGCAGCTGGCCTGCTGTCTATTTTAGAGAAGAGACTGAGGACCTCATTAGCAGAGATTCATTTGCCCAAAGTCACGCTGCTAGTGCATGGGAGAGTTGGGGCTTGAACACTGCTGTTTTGACAACTTCATGATACCTGTGTCAGGACACTGCAATTGCGACTTGTCAAGAGGGGGCTAGATTCTTTGGTTGCTAATGATCTCTCTGGCTTTTATTTTAGTGATGTTGTCTGTGTACTGGTATTAGAAATAAATATGCAATATGGGCTGTGGGGGCAACTTTTCCTGCAAGGCCCTCTGCCTGCCACGGATGAAAGTAAACACTACCAAGACATGATCTGCTTGGGGAGGAAAGGTGGCTGATCCCTCAAAAGGGAAGGGCCCTGAGCCCCTTCCTCCAGGGGCTTTTACTGGGTTGTAATACACAGAAATACAAGGCGGCAAGGATCAAACAGTAGATAACATTTCAAAGAAACCTGAGGGCTTAGTATGAGTCAGTGTCTGTCAGGAACAGAGTTTTAGGGTTTCCAGCTCAAACCCTTAACATATGAATGAAAGCAGTCTTAGCAGAGCAGGTTTCACAGTTTTTTTAGGAAATCTTTGTGATGCCATATTTTTCCCCAGGGATCCGCTCTAGCAAGGCAAGGAGCTGCACCTCTCCCCATCAGGTATTCAGGCTTAAGGGGATTAGAGCCAGGAAGCACTTCTCCCAGAGGACATGAGGAACATGTCACATAGCTCCCCCCATTCAGTCTCTTCTCTAAAATAGACAGCAGGCTGGCTGCTTCTCAGAAAGGCAAGGTTTGGGTGAAGCAACATCAGCATTTTGTAATGCATTATTTCTCTACCTTTTTTGCCCTGGACTCCCTTCGCTCACAACACATAAGAATTCATTTTTAAATATTTAAATTACTCCCTGTTATGCTATAGTTCCCCCACAGATAGTCCTTCTCCCAGAGGACATGGGGAACATGGGGGGCACAGATCTATTGCTCGCTCTTTGTTGCAGCCCCCCCCACCCCGAGTCTTTCCGTGATGGCCTCCCAAGTGATCGAATCTGGCTTAGGTTGCTCCTCTCTCTGTGAGGAGACTTACCTGTCATGGACTTCCGACCATGCTTTGGGGGCAGGGAGGAAACTGAGGCAGCATTTGCTACTAGAGACAAGCTTTTGTCTCCTATGGCTTGCATTCCAGAGGGCACTCACTCATCTTTAGCCATTGGGGGGGGGGGTAGAGTTACAATTCCTGAAACCAGGCAGAGTGGTTCACAACAATGGGCAGAGTATTTCAAGTCCAGAGGACCCTGATCTGATGTGTGTTATTCCCAGTGACTCAAAGCTAATGATGTATGTCTTGATTAACAGGGAGTGTATGCCTGATACACTGGGCTCCAGGGAAAGAACTAACACTATGTATCAATCAAGTTCAGCTTTCTGCACATGTGTGACAGCCAAACCATCCCAGATCACATTTTGACCATGGCTCTTGGTCAAACTTATGAGTGACAGTGATTCTACAGAGGACATGGTTGAATTGCATCTTCAATCTGATTGGAGAGGTAGGGAAGAATAGGAACCTCAGATTTGGAAACAGTGTTCAGGATTGTTCATCTTTGAGGCAGGTGACCACCTATTTTAATAGCAGAGAGAGCTGTAGATATATTTGGAGCTATGGTTAGACAACACATGTGGTAGAGGGAATTTGCTTAGTAAAACATTTTAACACACACAGAGGATTGTGCATTAAGGCTGGAGTAAATGTTGGAAATCATTTTATAGGTGGGAAGACTGAGGCCCCAGAAAGCAAAGTGATGTGTCTAAGGTCACTTGCAAATTAGTGGCAAAGCAGAATCTAGATATTTTTCCTTCTTTGGTGTTCCTCTCTCTTCAGGGGAATTTAAAACAGTGGCTTCAACTTGGACTTGCACATTAGAAGCACCCTAGAGGCTTAAAAATGCTGATGCCTAGGTCCCACCCCTAGGGGTTCTGATTTGGTTTGCGTGGAGTGTGCCCTGGGTATTTGGATTTTTAAAAGCTTCTCAGGTGATTCTAATATGAGCAAAGTTTGAGACCCTTGGGCTAGTGATTCTAAAACCTAGCAAATATTCAAATCACCATGGGAGTTTTAAAAAGTATGTATTTCTGAAATCTCATCCCAATACAATTAAATCAGAATTTCTGGAAAGAAAATTAAAAGGGAATAAAAGAGGGAATATCTTTGGATGGATCCATCCTCTTTCATTCTCTTTTTTGATCATAAATCTTGACTTCCGAAATGACACCCACTCTGCTACACAACCGCTGCCGTGGTTAGGTGTCAGGGACCCTCGGAAGGAGGCAGGACTTCTTGACTTCATCTGCAGTCTCTTTTCCTGGTTTCCGTTTCAGTAATGCTGTTACTTGTGTGGCGTTGTTGGAAACTATGACAAGGGGAGCAGAGCACTGCAAGCCTGAGGACACTCTTGATGCTGCCGTGTCTAATCTCATTGGGTCACCACTCATGGTGGTTCAGTTAGAATAACCTGGGAAGCTTTTAAAGGACACTTTGGCACCACCCCTCAGATATTCTTATTTAACTGGTCAGATGTGGGGCTTGGGCTTTGATATTTTTAGAAAGTTCCCAGGTGCGCTCAAGAGCTGGAAGAGCATTGAAGGCTATTGGGTTGCAGGCATCTTACTTGCACACTCAGGGCTTGAGTAATTATGTCCTGGTTCACTTGCCCATCATGGAAAGATGGTTTTGCTGTGCCTTTGCTTTGCAAACCTGCAGTCAGAAGTTAATCGGAGTCCCATCAGGGACGTGGCCTTATTGTTATTCTGCTCATCGCTGTTGGGCACCTTCCATTCACTTTGGAAATAATGGGTTTCTGTGCTCCCTGCCCCCTGACCCCAGGGATTCAAGGCCAGGGACCACACAGCAAGTCTTGCTCTGAGGAACCTGTTGGGGTTTGTAGGAATTGTGAGGATGAGTGTATAAGTTCACCATCTATTCATTCTGGCCTTCTGGGCCTTCGACCATCACATACTTTAAGTTTTGATAAAAATGCATATTGCAGTCAAGTAAAAAACCAAACCTTCTTAGCAGAGGAAGGCTGGAGGGAACCAGAGCAGTTGATCAGGAAGGATCTTAGGCTTAGGCTCAGATAAGAAGCTCTGTGTTTTGATTTCGACTGTTTGAGGGAATAGGACATCATCCTTCTAGCCTCCAGAGCTCAGCATTCTCAGAGCGGCTTCTCCTCCTTTCATAAAGGTGACCAAAAGGCTCAAGTGTTCAGGTCAGTTCTTATCTCTCTGGATCAGGGGAAAATGGAAATGTAATCATGTAATGCATAAAGTTCCCATTTGGAAGGCACTGTGGAAAGATATGAAGACAGACAGGGGGGATTTATTCCATGGAAGCTTCCTTCGCTTTCTATCTGCTTAGTGCACAAGGTGCAGGCGGGATTGGGGCTGGCAGGCCTTGGCCCAGGCGTCCTCAGTGCCTCCTGGCTCCTCAGTGCAGACTGCACCTCCTCTGGGAATCCCTGCACTGCCCTTCAGCTGAGTTAAGCATTGTTTTCTTTTCTCTCTTTCCCAAGTACTTTTCTGCTTCTTTTAGGCAGCGATATATATATATCTTGCACTTTTTTCTCTTCCTTTAGACTAAGGTCTTTCAGGCAAGAGCCCTTCTCACTTATTTCTTTGACTTTTTGCCTAACACAGTACGTCTATATAGTTGATGCTCGCAGGATGTTTTAAATAAGCAAATGATTGATAAGGCTTTCTGCTCTCTCTTCTATCTTCTTGATTTGGATACTGAAGCATTTCTTCTCAGGTTCTTAAAGTTAACGTTTAAATGACACCTTTATGGACTGTAATTGTAGCAGTGGAAAGGGCTCAAGCTGATCATCTCTTCAAAATTTTTTTGTTTTTGTTCTTTTAATCCAAGTGCTGGTCAGCAGTGCTGGGGAGTTCAGAAGAGAATTTTGGAGCCAAACTCTATCCCTTGCCTGCCCTCCATGACCCTTGAAAGGTCTCACGTATGGGCTCTAAGGCAAGGGGACTGACCAAAACAAGGCAAAGAAATAAAACCCTTTATGTTAACAGCAACAGAACCAGAGAGAGGCACTCATCTCCCTCAGCGCCTGGCACTTGGCAGATATGCAGTAAACATTTGCTGGATGAACTTGTCTAATATAACCTGAGCAGGCATCAATTCCCAAAGGCTTCAAGTAGCTTCTAATGTGTGGCTTGGCTCCATTTCTGTTGCTTTCTAGCATGACGGAGACCCTATTAAGTTGAGGTGATTCATTAGTCATTGCCAGAACAGTTTTATTGGGATGCCTATTACCACGTATTTAACTTCTCAGATCCCCATAGCATTTTATTGCTGGTTATTGTTTCACTAATCCATTCAACGGTGATGGAGTTGTATTCAGTTTTAGCCAGGGCCAATCTATTCAGCTAGCTGCATGCCCAATGAGCCCCTGGATAAAATCCCCACGGAGACCCTCCCAGAATATATCAGGACCTTTAATTATGTGGTGCTAATAGACATCCCACAGTTTCTTTTGGCATTTTCACTAGACAAGCTTTACAGACATCTGTGATTATCACTGTGTAGAAAACATGCTAGTGAGGGTACAATTGAGATGGGTTTCAAGGGACCAGCATCCAGAAATTATTGAGATTTTTTAGGAGAGAAATAAAAGACCACTGACAGGTGTCTAGGACTTTTCATGTTTACACGTATACCTCACAGAAACCAATTATTTAAATAGAGTGTTCTTTTTGTTTTGATCATCTTGAGAGACTTCTATAAATTCTCCTGATCTATGATATATTTATATATAGAGAAGGAAGGCAAATATCTACGAATAAATATGGTTGTAAACTAAGGCTTTAGGTTGTTGCAAAGTGTTATATTTGCCATTCTAAGAAATTAGAATTTTTGATGTCATGTGATGACATATGATGTTTTCAGATTTTTTTTTTTTTTTAGCAGAAGTAGAAACATTCTTTTTGGAGGGGAGGAATGAAAGTTTGTATGGGACCCCAATATATGTGATACATAGAAGAACCAATTCAGTCGATCCGCAGATTGCTTTTCCCACACTCCCACTGTGTAGGTCTCTGTCCCCACACACCATCCATTCCAAAGCACCTTTCTGACACTCTGAGGGTCTGCACAGCTTCAATAGTTGCTACGCAACTATTTCCCTGTTGCGTAGCTTATGGATGAATTCTCTGGACTGAAAGTAGACTGTTTCTTCCCTGGAAAGACACCTGGGTAAACTTTCAGTCACCTCTCCTTTCCCTGAACGCTCTTTATTCTATTCAATAGCAGTAGTAATCACTGACAGAGCAGCCCAATTTTAAAACATTTCACTTGTATAATCTTTAGTGTTGTTGCTAAGGGAGATCCTCAGGAAATGGGTTTCTAGTTCTTGTGACAATCTCAGTAGATAATATGTGCAAAGCGTAAATGTAGTAGTGTCAGAATCTGTTATCATCCTAATGCATAATAACACATATAACACAGAGGGTACAGCATAATGACTCTGCTCTCATGAAACAGCTTTGCTAGATGGTTTTTTAAAGGAGAGCATTAATTCCAACATCTAGTAAGTATTCACACATAAGAGTTATTCAACAAATAATTGAGGCTTAGATTAAGAGTAACTTACACATTCTGATTTTAAGATTTTTGAGGCAGACATTATATGAAATGTTATTGTCTGTCATGACTTAGCAGAGCTGTCACATTTTGGGCACATTTTGGGCAATTGTATGAAGGGAAGGGCACTGAATAAGTAGTCTGGTTGCATGGGCTGCAGTCTTGCCTTGGCACAAATGAGTTGGACCATCAAAACTCAGAGAGGCTAAATTACTTGCCTAGGTTTCTTATCTATAAAACAAGGAGGTTCAACTTGATCTAAGGTTCCTTTCAACTGGAGCATTCCACAAACATCCGTGATCTATGTTGTTTTCGGTTGTGCTGCTGCCCGTAATACACGTGGGTGAGCTCAACTGGAGAGACCAGCCTGTGATCCGTGCCCCTGCACTCCCGGTTCTCATTAGCAGACTCTTTGTCCAGTCACGCCAGTCTAAATTGTGCCATGTGAATTCCTCCCTCGTGGGAAATCTTGCCTGATTCGAAAAAGGATTTCTGCATTCTTGTTCATGGCTCTCAGCAGAACAGAGCGTTTATCCTGCTGCTCGAGATTAGCGGTCAGAGCTTCTGTTAAGCAGCCCATGCTTAGATTCTGCACATCAGACGCCTTGTTGACTTCTTTTGCTCATCATGAATCTATATTTTTGTGGCATCATTTTTATCTTCTAAAATGTACATTATGATAAATAAAATGAACTACATTTGGCAGCTCTTAATACTATAGTTATCTTTTTGTAATAGCTAGTTAGAATGTAGTGTTTTTATCCACAGTACCTTGTCTTAGGTAATCACTTGTTTATCTTTAAATCTTCCTGAATCAGAACCTCCCCTAGTATATCTGCATTTCTCTCTATTATCACATCAGTTTACTCCTGCTTTACTTCCTTCTGCTTAAGTGTCACTTCTCTGTACCAAGACTCTTAAAAAAAGGCAATTGCATAGGCACAATTGTAGGTACTTGGTTGAAAGGTTTTTGTGAGTGGCATTAATCTAATTGGCAAAGTCCTCTTCAGGGGTCTTTTTCAAACTGCTGTGTCAATAAAAACCACAGAATTTGTTTGGCTTATTAAAACACTAATTTGGCACCTATTACCTTAAGATGTTGATTTATCTGTTCTGGCGTGTGTCCCAGGGATCTGTCAACAATCTCAGGTGATTCCGATGCAAGAGAACATTCCTGCTGTAGGGTGTTATGTACCAGCAACTTGGGTGGGTGCGGGGCTACGTGGCCAGGGTGCAGTACTGGAGGATTCCCGGAGGCTTAAGTTGTCTCCCTCTGTCTGTTCTGGGACCCGGACTGCACTCACTGTTCTCTCAGGCCAGTTATTTTTGTAGCTTTTACAGATGAGGCATCACTTCTAGAAGCATCCATCTTTTTACTAGATGACTTCTATGTAGGCTAACTTGAGAATCAATTCTTAAGAGAAACAACACAAATAGATTTTAAGTCTTTTGAAAATCTCCTAACCAAATGCCTGTAAGGAAGGAATATATGGATTTCAGTGTTTGGATTTAGAAAAGCAGCATCCTAAGCAGAGCAATGATACAAGAATAAATAGATAATGTACTGGGAGGAAAGCAGATATATGTGATATCCAATAAATAATGTATCCCAGATATAATAAATGCTTCTCAGGGCTTCCTGCATCGAATGGTCACTTCATTCCCTGAAACTTAATACTGAGTCTCCTTTCAAGGTCAGGTGCACAAAGGCATTCTCATTAGACTGCTCTAGTGGAATGACCCTCTTACCCATAATAAAGTCCAAGTGAACATTCTAGATGGTATTTATTCAGCCATAACTCCAGGCATTTACATTTAAGTCCCCTGAAAGTCTGAATAAAAATGCAGGTTACTGGGTTCCACCTTTAATACAGTGCAACACAGGTAGTAAAGTCTGGGAATGAACTTGCATTTTTATAAAGCTATTGAACCAATTCTTATGCATGCTAGAGACTGAGGATCATAGCTTAAAGATGCTGCTATAGTAAAGTAGAACTCAGTAGAAACAAACAAAACAACCCCTGAAGAGTGGTGAGAAGGGAGTACCCAAGAAATTTCAGGAAGCTGAGGTTTGCAGCGAGTGTCTGAACCCACGGTGGTGGGCTTGGCACAGTCAATTCTGTCCTGAAAAACACTGCTCAAGTTCCTCTGTTTACCGACCGAACAGCCTTGTATTGCGAACTGATCTTAGCTAATGTGACTGTTCAGCAATGTTCAGATCCATTTGTTAAAATTCCACAAATTTCCTTATATGTCCATTCCCTCCACAATGTTTCTCCTAGGTGGTATTTTATACTGAAAACAGACTTAGGCCAAATTCTGCCAAACCTTTCCATTTTATGAGCAAGGAGCCACCAAAATAGTCATGCTACCTATTGTCGTAAATCAGGGAGGTCTTTATTTCTCTGAATTTTGGCAGTTTTGTAAGACTCTTAAGCGGGAGGTTCTCTGTGAGGCTGACGTAACACCATCGTGGTGAGCAGATGCCAACTTTCCGTCTGGTCAGATGGCAGTCCTCTGTGAGGTAGGAAGGACACAGGACTGAAAGGAAGCTCTAGATTGTCGAAAGACTAGGGTACTGGGGTTTTCTCCTGGTTCAAAAACAATTGATGAGGCCTGCACGATCTTTCTAGTCCATGATATATTCTGATTTTCTCTTATTTCTATTTATTTTACCAAAGAAAAATAATTTCTA
The DNA here is from genome assembly GCF_021234435.1 of Artibeus jamaicensis. Classification (NCBI taxonomy): domain Eukaryota; kingdom Metazoa; phylum Chordata; class Mammalia; order Chiroptera; family Phyllostomidae; genus Artibeus; species Artibeus jamaicensis. The sequence continues at coordinate 33,246,884 of NW_026522030.1, read as the reverse complement.
ACAACTCTTTATGCTAAAAAACAAACCATCTGGTGTTGATTCCAAACACCATTTTGAAGTTCTTAGTAAAATCCTCTGGAGGGTGGTATTCCTGATAAGTGTATTTCAAATATGAAACAGATGCCTATTTAGTCATTACACAATCCATTTTAAAATAGATGCCACACAGTGTGTTTTAAAGTAAAATACCAAGCAGCCAGTTTTTGTACATGACTGATTATTTCCTTCTTCTGTAACTGGTTGGCCTCAAACTTTAGAAGCACCTTAACAATCCATGTAAAGTTCTAGATTAAAGATGGAAGAGTACTTAAGTTTCCAACCAAGTTTTGGGTCTCATGTGTTTTAGATACAGTATTTAAAATCTGAAGGAGTAGCAGCATTGGGGAAACTAGTTCATTATACATCTCCAGCCTTCTGCTTCCTCCCGCAAGGGGGCAGCATTACCCTCAGTTGAGGGCTGTTAAAAATGATAATCTCTCAATCAGTTTGTGTTAAAAAGATTCAGATACCCATCAAGTACAGTAAAACACCTAAATGGGTAGGTGAAAAATTGGGCTTACAGCTATATAGCAGTCGTCAGAACAGATCTGTCCTGAGTGTAAAGCCCTGGGAGCTGGGAGTAGGTAAGGGGCTGAGGAAGAAAACTGAGGGTGGGGAGCCAACAGCCAACAAGATAATAAGACAGATAACTGAGGTGGCAAAACAAATGATAACTTTTTGGTGTCAGGATGATAAAGACAACTTGAAGAACAGGAAGGTCTAATATGGGATTTTATGTTTTTGTGTGGTGTAGGATGGAATTCCTTCATGTCGAAGGTCTTATGTGCCCAGCAGGGGCATGAAGTTAACACCAAAGGTGACTTTGGGAATGCGAATCTCCTGGATGTTTATACAGATATTAGTAAAGGTAGTGGACCTTCCACAGTATAGGGACTGGTGATTTGAGAAACTCTTGTCTGCATTTTAAGTCACAGAGAAACCCCATTCTCAGGCAAAGGCTAGTGATTTATTTCAATAAACATTTCTGGAGGACCTATTTATTATTTACTTAGCCAGGTGCTGGCAAATTATCAAAAGGAAACATTAAACAGTCCTTACTCTCCAAGAATTTATTTTCTCTGTAGGAAAACATAATATTTCTGTTTAAGTGTTTGACATGCACAGTGAGCATTGTCTTTGAAGCAGCCAACCTGTCCAGTTCAGGACACTTGGGACGGGCCAACCTGGAGTCATTGTTATCGAACAAGAGGTCCGAGGGAGGGGCAATACAATATTTGGCCCACCTAGGGATGCCCAAAACTGCTATACAACAGGGGCCCCTCCCAAAAACAAAATACTGATATCTACTGGGCCCTTCTGTCCGCCGCCAATTGGAAAGACATCTCTTAATGCCAGAGATTTGTGAAAAGGAAACAAAATGTTTATTTAATGCTACTCAGGCCTAATGCCTCCACTAAAATATCAAAGTCCTTTAGGGTATACACCTACACCCACACAGTGCTCCCATCTCCCACTGTCCCAACTCCGGGTACCGTAAATCAGGAAAAGAGCACACATCCCTTTTTCAGGCTGCTGGTGCCATCAGCTGTGTCACTGTGCAGGATCTCGAGTTAATCCAAAGTACCGTGGTACCCTCTCACGGTCCACTGGCAAGAGTCCTTTGTACCCAGTTCCAGTCAAAGTCTCTCTTGCTTTTTCAGGCCACGCGGCCAAAGGGGGTACCCCAAAGCCACGTGGGCCTCTTCTACCAAAGCTGCAGGAGTCCGCACTCCACCAAAAGCATGTGGCTGTCTTCTTCACCTGGCTGCAGGGATCTCCATTCTGGCAAAGCTGCGTGGTTCTTCCCTTTCACCTGGGAAAAAGGGGGTCCACACCCTGCCAAAACCACGTGGCTCCCTCTTTCACCTCACCAAGAGGGGGGTCCTCACTCTGCTGAAACCGCGTGGCTCTCTCCCTTCATCTGGCCAAGTGGGGGCCCTTCATGTCTTGGAGCCAGTCTTTTCCAAGCTCTCACCTAGGCGCTCTCACTCCGGAGTGCAGCCCCTAATTACATCTGAGTCCTCCCAGTTCCATCCTCAGTCCCCGCTAGTTTCATCTTGAGTCCCTCAGTTCTACAACCTTCTCTCCCAGCATCCAAACTTGGCCACTGCTATTTAACATATCTATGAAACCAGTTAAAGGTTATAGATATGTTAAATAATCATTCCAGAGGTTAGCTGCAAAACTGTTGCTATGCAAAACAGCTCTCAATGGCCTGGCTCCATTCATCCCTTCCCTCTGGGGGGGGGGGCGGTGAGGACATCTTATATGTCTCTCCAATATTTCTATACACTTTGAATTCTGGACACCATTCTAAATATTTTTTTTGGGGGCCCCCCTGGCTGCACCCTGTATCATCATGGTTGATGGCTTTGGCCACACGTTGGAGTCACTGAGGGAACCATTTAAAGCTGCTAACACACACAAACACACATATATTCCTAACCCAGCATTATTGGTATCCTTTGTATTTTTCTTTTCTCATGTTTCAGACATAAGTCAAAGAAACCTGAGTTTCCCATAATATTCCTATTTTTCAGGGATGCATAATTTCTAAAATGTCACATTCTTTCTTTTAGCTTCCACTCGTGTGTAACAAGGCAATGAGCGTTCATTCTAGAAATCCCCAAACCACAAGAAGTTGTCTATAAGTGCTTCAGGGCTGAAGTGGTCCACATACTTCTTAGAGCCAGCATATCTGATGCAACGGCATTCCAGGCCAATAGAATAATGTCAGTCTCCTGGAACACAGTGTGTGGTATTTGACATATATGGTCCTGCTCTAACAATGAAGTCAGCCCCTTTAGAAAATACTCTGAGAAAACAATAAAGGAATATATATATAACAAAAGGACATTGCCCAAGTCAAGTCACTCTTGTTATCAGCTCTGAAACAAGACATTAATAATGTTTGAGTTTATCTTGTTTTGTATAATAAGTACACAGTCATTCCTCCATCTTTTCTTTTTTCCATGCCCAGAGTTCATCAGTAACCCTCTTGAAAAATGATCCTTGTTCTTTTCTTCTTTTGCTCGCAATTCTGTTTTGGCTCCTCCAGTCAAATGAGTCATTCCTGGAATGTTCGGTTTGCTTTATGGTGGAGGCACTCTGGGAAGGCAGGGCTTTCACCTGTCTCGCTGTGTGGCTCATTCTAGCCGGGAAACCCCTCAACATCTGTGTCTGTAATAAAAGACCCTACAAAAGCAAAATAAATCATTTTCCTACCACCTCTTCTCCAGTACAAGTAAAGGCTGACCACCTACAGTTCCAATCCTGGCCCTGAACTGGGCTGCAGTATCTGATCTGATGGCATAAACCAAATGATCGATACCTGCCACCACAAAACGTCAATGGAACATAAATTAGAAATTGAGTACTTTCTAACTTTGGCCCCAAGCAGTGACTGTTTGGGTGCAAGCCATACTGTTTGGTCAGTGAAAAGAGAAAGCAACTTTACTTAGCAGCAGGGTAGGCTGTACTAGGATTACATTATGTACTATTCCTAGTTCATTTTATTGATTTCTAAATAATGAGTTGAATGAAGTGTGAAGATTCTCTCTAAAGTTTTTCAAGGTTTTACTACTAAAATGTTATCAGAAAGTTTCTAACCCTGGCTAGAGAAGTATGTGAAACTAATCCAGGCATAGAGTTGCTAGGTATAAGGACTTTGAGTGTATAAGATGATTTTGGCTAGCCCCAAGACGAGGTCTTACCTAATACTTACAAGAATGTTTCAGAGTTGTAACTAAGTTGGCTGCTGATGAACAAATGCTCCTCCTCTCTGTCCTTCCCTGGCCACCATGCCTTTTCCTCATATGAGGCCCAAGCTTTTTAAATTTCCAAAATGGAAATAAATTATTTTTTTCTCCTTTTTCATTAACACAGATTTTTTTGGCAAACAATTCAAGAAACCCATGAGGATAAAATAATAAAATAAATCTCGCCCATTATGCTACCACTCAGCAATAATTACTGATCGCATGTTAGCAGATCCGTTTCCAGTCTGCGTGTGTGTGTGTGTGTGTGTGTTCTCACACACACGTATTTTTCCAAAGTGGAACCTAGTAGAGGTTGTATATGATCTATATGGCAACTAAATAAGTAACGTCCCTCCTTTCTGCCATTTTTAATTGTTTGAGAATTAGCAACAAAGGTTTAAATCCAAATGAGGTCAAAATATCGCATCAACTGCTAATAAACTTTTAAGATTGGAGGGTGTTTTATGGCTGCAGTCAGTACGACTTCCTAATACTGAGACTTATTAGTAGGTAGAATTAATATAATGAATTAGATCATGTAATAAAACATGTCCATCTTCACATAGTATTTTTTTATTGTGTGTCCCTTTGACTGAATGGAATACAAAATTTAAAAACTAGTGTAAGCTAAATGATGACAGAGAGGAGACTTATACTAAAGAAGTGGAAGAGTCCATAGAAATCTAGGAGAACCCCAACTATTTTAGCTCACAAAGAACAGGAATTGAGGCCAAGTGTTGGTCGCTTTCTGGGAACTCATAATGATGTATGAGGGCAGAGTTTATATACAACATTCCAGCATGCCCTGTTCTCCTAACTTTTGATGGTAAAGTCACCTTTTTAGTTTATCTATTAGTTTCCTCTGTAATTTCCAATATTATAATTGAACCACTATTCTGGCTTTATCATCTTGCACCTGTTATCTCCTAACTCCCAACACCCCACTCTTTAAAGATGAGCTCATTACTGTCCCTTTTCTTCCTTCAACCTGTGCCAACCTCGGTGAACTCTCTTATGGTTTAACATCATAAGGGAGATAACATGAATGTATTTTTTTGTAAACCATAATTAAAATCTTCCATGCTGTATCTATAGGTTCTTTCTAAAAGTTGAAAACTAATATACAAAAATGTTTATGTTTTTACAATATGTAAAATTTGTTAATTTCCAAACAAAAGTGCCCTGGTGATCATTTCTTTTCTATATTTCAATATTACAAGTCCCACTCAAGGTGAAGAGTCTCCATTTGTACACTCCACCAGTGAATCAAAACCATACCTCATTTTTGTTACTTCACATATGGTCCATGATATCTTCCTATAGGATTTTGTTTTTTCTGGAATTTTTTTAAAACAGCCTTATAGGATAGCATTTACATATCATAAAGTTCATCTATTATAGGTATACATTCAGTGATTTTTAAAACAACTTTATAGGGTCATGAGACCTCCACCAAGTCTGGATTTGAAGTATTTCCCTCCCTTTCAGAAGTTCCCTGTGCTTCTCCCCAGTCAGTCCCCATTCCCATCTCCGGCTCTAGACAAGGACTAACCTGCTTTCTGTCTATATGGATTTTCCTTTTCTATACCCTTCATATAAATGGAAACACTATATTTTGTTTATTCATTTGCCACTAGCTGAGGGACATTTGAATTAATTCTAGTTTTTGGCTATTATGGGCAATGCTGCTGTAATATTTGCCTGCAAATCTTTGTGAGCAAAGGTTTCCATTTCTTCTGGGTGGAAGTAAAGAGTAGAATCACTGGGTCATGTGGTGAGTGTATATTTAACGTTTACCAGCCAAACTGTTTTCCAAAGTGGCAGTATCATTTTACAGTCCCACTAGTAATGCATGAAAGTTGCTATTTTCTCATATTCTTACCAATACTTGGTATAGTCATTCTTGTGGATTAAAGTCATTTCAGTGGGTATGCAGTGATATTATGTTATAGTTTGAGTTTGCATATTCTTAATGATATTGGGCATCTTTTCATCTTATTAGCCATTTGTATAGCTTCTTTGCTGAAATATTTAAAAATTTGCCCATTTTTAAATTGTTTTTTTTGTTTTCTTATTAAGCTGTAAGAATTTTTTATATATTCTAGATATGTTTTCTATTACATATAAGATATGAAGACATTTTCATCCCTTCTTTCATATTTTCATATACATTTTTGTCTATTTTCTTAATAGTGCCTTTTGAAGAGCTGAAGTTTTAAAATTGATGAAGTTCAACTTACCAATTTTCTTCCTTTTGGGTCATTACTTTTGTATATTATATTTAAGAAGTCTATGGCGTCAATCAAGGTTACTAAGTTTTTTTTAATGTTCATCTAGAAGTTTTATACTTTTACCTTATTTAAGTTTATGATGTATTGTGAGTTAATTTATTGTGAGTATAAGGCAAAAATCTAAGGTTTTTTTCCTTTCAAGAATCCCCAAGACCACTCTCAGGCTTGATAATTTACTCAAGGACTCACGGGACTCAGAAAAGCTGTTGTATTTAGGGTTATAGTTCACTAAAGAAATGTTTATTACCAATTAAAATCAGCAAAGGAAAAAGTATATTTATAACAGATTTTAGGAAAAAACAAGTGCAAGCTTTTCATTGTCCTCTCCTAGTGTTGCATGGATAGTGCTTAATTCTCCCACCAACGATGTGCCACACCCATGTATAGTGTTGTCAACCAGGGAAGCCCACCCAAGGTCAGAGGTTTTATTCGGACATGTAATACCAAAACAGCTTTCAATACCAAGCTGTTTTGACTTCTTTAGCTTTGTAGCAAGTTTTGAAATTAAGTATTATAATCCTCCAACATTGTTTTTTTCAAAACTGTTTTGGGCCTTTGCATTGTGAGATAAATTTTATTTTCTGTCTGCAATCCCTTTCTTTAAATTCTTGGTCATTCCATTACAGTGGTCCCAGTCTTCCCCCTTCGCCCTCCTCTGCACAGCCCCCCACCACCATGCAATCCCTTTTAAAGAAATACTTTTTATAGTATTTTTCCTTTTACCATTATCCCCCCCATACCCTCTTTCACCTCCATCGACCCGTCTCCCACACAATCACCACATTGTTGTTTGTGTCTGTGAGTCCTTTCTCTTTTTTTAAAATAGATTTTATTTATTTATTTTTAGAGGGGAAGGAAGGGAGAAAGAGAGGGAAGGAAACATCAATATGTGGTTGCCTCTCACGCACTGCCTTCTGGGGACCTGGCCCGCAACCTGGCACGTGCCCTGACTGGGAATCAAACCACCAACCCTTTGCTTTGTACTCTGGCACTCAATACACTGATCCACACCAGCTAGGGCTCTCTCTTTTATTCTTTTTGCTCTGCCCCTCCCCCAACCATTCCCAGAACTGTCAGCCTGCTCTCCACTATATAAAATTTTCAATGTATACGAAGAAGCCTCCTGGGATTTTGATAAGAATTGCCTTGAGTCTATAGTTTGCAGAGGATCTCCATCTTAACAATATTGAATCTTATAATCCATGAACATGGGATATCCTTCCATTATTTAAAAATGTCTCTTAGTAATGTGTTATAGCTTTCATTGTATAGGTATTATATGTTAAAAGTATTTCTATATTCTTTTTGATGCTATTGTGAAAGAAATAATTGCCTTTGCAGTTTCATTTTTTGATTGTTCTGCGGGGGAGAAAAGTTTCATGCTGTCCTTATCATATGCCTTTTTCTTTTAGTAATCTTTGTGCATCCGTTCCCATCTTTTACTACTTTGTTTATTTCTTAAAATCATTCTATTTGTCCTTTTAAATACATTGATGTTCGAGATCTTTGACTTTTTTTTCTTTACAAAGTCTTTGTTTTTCTGTCACCCTTATTTTCATTCTGTTGAGTTTGTGGAAGAACATCTTAAGACCACTCAGTGGTTGTTCCTACCCATTCAGTGGCCCGCGCAGTGGGGACTGCAGCCCTGTCTTCAGCGGCAGGCTGAGCGTCCTGATCTTCAGTAGGAAACTAACTGCTGAACAGGCACAGAGGGCACCTGCACCTTCTGACCAGTCAGCGACCTCAGACTGCATGGCAGTGAACTTGGGAGCTGGAGCAGTCCATTCACCCTGAAATGCCTCCTTGGTCACAGCTTTTTCAGCAGCGGCCTGCTCTTCTCAATCTCTTCAGGATCCCCGTAGAAGTAGAGATCCATCAGGACTGCCCGTGGGTGTTCTCAGGAGGTAGTGCCACACACGCACAGAACTTCCCAGGCCAGCACCCACCACATCAGACCCACTCGGTGAGCCCCTTTTTAGGATCTCGTAGTAGGCTTCATCAAGGTGGTCTGAAAACAGAAAGGCAAGTAATGCCTGAGAGGCCCAAGGAGAACAAGGAATATGGGGAAAAGCAAAACACCATTTTCTCTCCTTAGAGCTTATATACATTCAAATTACAATTGTAGCAAGGGTTACTATCAAACTCAGTCATTGGGCCAGGGACCCTCATGGTGTTAGCAAAAAACTTGCCCCTTATGTAGCCCACTGTCTACACTTGTGAGTTTACCAGCCACCAGTGACCTTGACTCCGAGCCCTAATAATATGTAGAATCTTTGTCTTTGTATTGTAACTTCCTGATTGTTTTCTAGGCTTGATTTAAAATAATCCACTTGAGTTTTACTTTTGCACTGTTTCCCATATCTGACATTTTCCTCTTGTTTGATATTATTAATATTTTAATGATGAGCATCTTTAACTCCTAACAAAGAGTATGTGGACAGTTAAGTGTTTGAGCTGCACACCTGCAAATGCTTTTACTTTGCATTATTACATGAACTGATAGCTTGGCTGGCTGTAGAATTTTATACTCCCATTATTTTTTCTTTGGACTTAGAAGACATATTCCATTCATTTTTGCTTATGAATAAGACTGGTGCTGTTATTGTTGTTCCTTTATGCAGAAGCTTGTAGACTTTTCTGTTGGTCCCTGAAGGTCTTAAATGCCACCAGGATAAGTCTAAATGTTAGTCTCTTTTCCATTTATTCCGCTTAGTAATCATTAGACTCATTCAGTTTGAAGACATGTTTTTCAACTTTGTGAAAAATTTCCCATTATTTCTTCAATACTTTGTTACTGGTCAGTTTTTTTTTAAAGATTTAAAAAATTTTTTTTAGAGAGGGAGGAGGAAGGAAGAAAGATAGGGAGAGAAATATTGATGTGTGAGAGATACATGGACCAATTGCTTCTCCCATACCTTCAACTGGGGACCTGGCCCACAACCCAGGCCCTGACAGGGAATTGAACCGAGGATCCTTTGGTTCGCAGGCTGGTGCTCAATACACTGAGCTACACCAGCCAGCACTGAACATCTTCCACTTCTTTATTTCTCCTGTATCTGTCAGTTAGCTATTACAACTCTAAGTCTGATTATTGTGGTCTTTAAATTTTCCCTTTTCTCCTCTCTAATTTTCTGCATTAAGCTTGCATTTTAATATTTCTAAATATTTCCAACTTTTTCTGTAATAATACATTTGTCCACCCTAACATTTTATTATAAAAATTTCAACAAATTTTAACTTTTTGCCATGTTTCTCCTTCTCTTTATGTATATGTATGAGGGGGACCCTCAAAAAACCAGAATTTATTTATAAAACTTGTATATTTATCTTACATGTTTAAACTTCAATCACCTTCAAAGTACTCTCCATCTGATGCAATACACCTATCAAGAATTTTTTCCACTGTTCAACAGTTTTTGAACTCGTTGATTTTGATGCCTTTTAGTACTTCTGCTGTTTTTTTTCACCTCTTCCACTTTTGCAAAATGTTTCCCTTTGATGATGTTTTCATCTGGGAAACAAACAAACAAAAGCCATGGGGAGTGAGATCAGGTGAATAGGAAGGGTGGGGCATGAGGGTCATGCTGGGTTTTTTGCTCAAAACTTGCTGAGCACTCAGCACCTTGTAGGCTGGTGCACTTGTAAATCATCCATCATGAAATGGACAAAGATTCTTCAGAAAAAAATTCATTGAAGCCAAATGCAGCCTCTCACAAGAACGCCATCTGGTGCCCTGATGCAGGTGGGCTCCTAGAACACTCACCTAGTGGAGGAAGCCTGTACTAACGGGGCTCGCCCTTCAGAAGATAATTTGGGTGTTTTGGGTCCCTCATATATCTTTGCTGTGGACCATTTGTAAATAACTTGATGATATACTAACCATTTACCCCTAAATATTTTAGAATGTATCTCATAAAAATGAGTCATTTCTAATATCACAATACTGTTATCACAACTAAGAAAATTAAAAGTTATTCAAAATATCATAGAATATTCAGCCAATGTTTAAGCTCCTCAATTGTCCTAGTAATCTTTTAAACATTTAAAAAACAATCTGGATTGATACACTGCATTTATTTGTTATGACTGACTCTTTTTAACTTGCAATAGTACACTGACCTTCCTCCCCTACACTGCTACCAACCTTTTTTTCTTGAGAGTGACTGACGTTCTGGATTTGTCTGATTATATGCTCATGGTGTCATTTAACATGCTTCTCAATCCTCTGTATTTCCTTTCAGTTGGATCCAGAGAATTGATTGTAATCAGGTTAAGTATTTTGTCATGAAAATTTTGTAGGTTAAGTTGTTTACTTTATATTGTGTCACATAGGAAGGCACATTATGGCAGGTTGTTCCAGCACTGCTGTTACTAAGTCTGATCATGTTATTAAGGTGATGCCCTTCAGATCTCCCATTGAAATGGTACATTTTCCCCTTGGCAATCAGTAAGTTATCTCTGGAGAGATTAGGTTTTCCAAAAATCTTTCACCTGGTGGTTTTAGCATTGAGAGATTGTATTTATCTATGTCAATTATTACATTAGAAGTTACAAAAATGATTTTTTACTTCTGTAATTCTTTGTACTTTTATTATTTCTTGTACTTGAGACATTCTTTTACAGAGAATTTTTTTAATCCCTTTTCTCTCTCATTTTGAGTTTCACTGGGGACCCAAGGAATGTTTATTTAAAATGTTATAATCAGCTATAATTACTATTCTTTTCAAAGGCCAGATTGTCCTGAATTTGACCACTGGCAGTTGATTCAAGCTGGTTCCTTGTGTCATTTTGTCATGGCTCATTTGGTCTTCGGTCAATTTTTTACTTTTGACACAAATGTCCCATATTGTCTAGTACTTTCTGTGTCCCAGACACAGAATCAACCATTTCTCCAAGGAGCCCTGGTTCCTTGTAATGGGGTATGGCTTTTAGAAACCAAGTTCTGGGTGCCAGCTGTGTTCATTGCTACTAGGTATCATTCTAGGCCCTTCCTATAAGTAGAAGAAGGAAACATCTTTTTAAAAATTCACACTATTTCCAGTACAAATTTAATATAGGGTTTTAAAAACTTATTTTATATTGGAAAATCTTTTTAAAAAGATTTTATTGATTTTTTTAATAGAGGGGAAAAGAGGGAGAAAGAGAGGAAGAGAAACATTGACTAGTTGCCTTTCCCACACACCCCATCCAGGGACCAAATTTGCAACCCAGGCATGTGCCCTGACTGGGAATTGAACCAGTGATCTTTGGCTTTGTGGGATGATGCACAGCCACCTGAGCCACACTGGTCAGAGCTATACTGAACATCGTTTGCTTGCATGGAGAATCTTTATTCTCAATAGTATTCATGTTCTCATTTATACTGTACTAAAATATGTGTAAAATACTTCTATATTACTACCAACAATAAACATACTGAGAGAAGTTTTACATATCTTTGTAGTTCTTTTTGTCTTTGTAATATATCACAGAAGAATAAAGTTTTTTGTACTTGAAATAAATGTTTTTTCTGTGTGGTTATTGTTTTTATACAGTTAGGTTCATTTGTTTCTGTTGCTGTTCAATTTTACGGCTTGCCTTTCTCTTTTTGGTTTTATTTCATTTTTCAAATATATAAGACATTTACATGGTGTATTGGTTGTTAAGCTATTGTCTTTAAACCTTCTGTACATGCTTCGTGATGCTGGGGCCAGGACTAAACTATATTTCTGTTTTTCCAGCTGGTTCCCTGCTATAATCATTCAAAGGGGGTCTAGAGGGAGATTGCAAGACTGGAAGAGGAAGAAGGGATTTGCTTCTTCCTGTTTTTTCCCCCATGGGGCTATTTGTCTGCTTCCTGTTCCTGTGCATATCACCCTAGCCATACCTTTACACCCCTGTACATAAATTCCTTCCCATAGAAGCAATTAAATCCAGTCTGCAGTTTTTCAAGAACTTGCAAGATCAGCTTCCCCCAGAGGTCCTGCCCATGGACCCTTCCTTTGAACTCAAATACCCCAGCATCACCTAAGCAGAGACCCTCTGGTCAAGGGTCTGACTTTCAGCTCAGCAAAGCTCTTAACAAAATTTTAATAATTTCTAAAACTTAGTAGTTCCAGCATCTTCTCATACTCTCCTTTGTGCCACTGACCTCTCAAAAGTATGTGGTTTTTTACCCATTCAGTCATCTAGTTAACAATTTTATACCTAGGTAACAATTTTTTGTTAAATTTCCTTTGTTCAGCCCTGGCTGATGTGATTTAGTGGGTTGAGTGCTGGCTTGTGAACCAGAAGGTCACCAGTTTGATCCTCAGTAAGGGCACATGCCTGGGTTGTGGGCCGGGGTTGTGGACCTGGTCCCTGGCTGGGGAGTGTGAGAGGCAACTGATCATTGGTTTTTTCATAGGTCCTTGTTTCTCTTCCTCCCTTCCCCTGTCTCAAAAAAATAAATAAAATCTCTAAAAAGATAATAAATTTTTGTTGTTGAAATAATTGGCATTCATTGGTCTCTTGACAAACCTTAAGTGATAAACATGACTTACACATAAAAGTCGTTACTCAGAGAAACCTTTCCTCCATCGCAGGCCTTCCCTCCTCATTCTTGTCTACCCCCTTGATGGAACCATGTCATTCGTCATTGGACATAGGAGGCATTGTTTTGACAAAATGAATCGCTCACACATACACAACACACATGCACACACAGACACTCTAATTTTCTCTCTCCCTCTCCTTTCATATAAAAGGTGGTGTAACATATATACTGTTCCGTATGTACCTTCTTCATCCATTAAATAATATGGCCTTGAAATTATTTCATACTGATTCTTAAGATAGTTCTCCACTGGGTAGAAGAATCATAATTTTTCTGTTAGTCTTGGACTGATGGGCATTTGGACTAACTCTACTATGTTATTTTTGATGGTAATGCCACAATGAATTAGTTTTGAGTATATATTTTTTGTATTAGGGTTGGCCCTAGACGTGAGATTGATGAGTCAAATGGTAAATGCATATATAATTTTATTGTGCTTTACCTCTGTAAGACTGTATATCATTTTCTGTTCCTATCAGGAACCAATGAAAGTGTCCTCCATCAGTTTTGCCAGCTGAGTGTGTTGTCACCTTGTTAGATTTTTGCCATCACTGTAAGTAAGAAACGGCATCTCAGTATTGTTTTCATTTTCATTACTTTTACTGTAGAGAAATTGATATTCTTTTTATACATGTCAGGGTCATTTGCCTTTCCTTTTCTAGGAGCTGTCACTTTGTCCTATTTTCCCACTGGGTTTTGGCTTTTTTCTTTATAATAGTTAAAAGTGGTTCGTATACCAGGAAGATTAGCTCTTGTTTGTGATATATGTTGAAATTTTTTTCTCCCAGTTTGCAATTTTTCTTTTGACTTTGCTTTTTTTAAAAAAATATTTTTCAATTATAATTTACATTTAACATTGTTTTGTGTTAGGTTCAGGTATATAGCATAGTGGTTAGACAATCATATACTTTACCAAGTATTCACCCCAAATTTCCAGTACCCAGCTGACACCATCTATAGTTATTACCATGTTATTGACTTTATTTTCTATTCTGTATTTTAAATCATCATGACTATTTTGTAATCTTTTGACTTTGCTTATAGTGTTTTTTATGCAAATATTTAAAAAAATTTTCACATCATCAAAATTTTCATTTATCTTTGACTACTTTCATGTTTTGAACAAAAGTCAGCAATTCTTCTAGTACTTGCAGCCATAGTTTTAATACTAAAGAATTCTTTCATGTTCTTCAATATTTCCTTTTCATAATATTTTGTTGTCATTTCATGAAAGTAATAAATTATTGAATCTCTTAGCTTAGAGGTTATCAATTAGGACTTTTAAAATTATTCTTTTTCCCCCCTAAAATATCTGTTCATCTGGAATCAGTTTTCTGTTTATTGGTCTTTATCATCCTCTTTGATGATGCATATCTTTCCTGAAAAGCTAGTTAGTTTTATGTTTAAGAAAGAGAGATCAGTAGAACAATCTAGGGGGTTATCTATATAAGCACTTCTCTTTGGGTTGAACAATTAGGGATCTAGCTATTACACAGTGAGAGAAACTCCCAATATGTGAACAAAGAGAACATTTTTGGGGGTGCTAACGCACCCTCTAAGAGAAGAACTTTTTGCCTGTAGGTATATATGCCAGGGTGCTCGTATGAAGATTGTTGTTTGTTACTAGAGAGGCTACTACAATGCAGAGAGAGCTTAAATTATTCCTCTTGTTTTTATATCCACTTCTTACTTTCATGCATTATTGTATCTTTAGTTTCAGAGGCCAGACACTTTCCAGGGATTTTTCTCCTTTCTACTTATGGTTTTCATGCATATTATGGCCTAGTTTTGGCATCATCCTTATAGCTACCAGAATTTTGTTGAAATCCCTCATCCATTTATGCTGTCATCTTATTTTCCTTTCTGTTATAGTATTATACCCTTTTTATTTTTATTTTTTGGCTAGTATTTTAATGGGTCTTTGGCTAAGAAAGAAGAAAAGCACATGTTTGGTCATCAAATGTTAACCACAAGTCTCTGCATTCAACTCAGCTTGTAAGTCAGGTCATGGAAGTTTTGCATTACTGACCAGCCTATGTAAGGGCTCCCTTTTGAGTTAGACTCAATTTTAGTCCAATCAGGAAATTCCCTATTGGTAGAAATTTAAGTTATTTCTAATTTTTGTTGCTTTGGATAAATTTTTAGATATAGAATTGCTGAGTCAGAGAGTGTCATCTCATATCTTTTGACATACAAGTATTATCCTCCAGAAATTTTATACTTATTATATTTCCAACCACAATGGGTAAAAGAGGCCTATTTCTCAAGCCTCACTGACAATGAGTGTTACCAACTTATTTAATTTTTGCCAGTGTCAAAAGCAAGGGCATTATCTAACTTAAGAACTCTTATGTTGGTTTTGGAGATGATAGTGGTATTTGCTTCCACTCACAGAGCATATAATTTGTGTCATGAATCATATCCCCGATTTCACAGCAGTTCTGTACAGTGTGAGTTGAATTACATTTTGCGGAAGAGGAACATGAGTTTCAAAAATGTTAGGTAATTCTTCAAAGTCATGCAGCTAGTGAATGACTTACCTGGTATTTAAACTGATATCTGTGTTACTCCCATAGACAGAGGCATAATTTTGTGCAAAATCATACTGAAGATATATAAATATTATATTATTCTTTGGGCCTAGTAATATTCATAGGGCTATAAATGTTTGGAAATAAGTCCCCTTTTTGGTGATGATGGAAGCTAAGTGCTTTCTGGCTTTGACAAGGCCCTGAGGGACAGGATAGAGCAATTATGATCTTTGCACTCTATGTGACTCTCATGTCACTTCAGATGACAAGTATATTATAAACTGCTTTGTGCCACGGATACATGTCACTCACTGCTGACAGAGAGCAAGCATTGATTTTGTTGGTTGAAGGAATGAAATTTCGCATGGTTTATTAGTTATCTATTGCTGAGTGACAAAGTACCTCAAAACTTAGTGGCTTAAAACAACAATAAACTGTTATCTTCCCACAGTTTCTGTGGGTTAGGAATTTACTAGTGTCTTACCTAATTCTAACTCAGGGAGAGATTTCAGTCAGGAAGATAGCCAGGGATATAGTTATCAGAAGACTCCACTGGGATGGGAGAATCTGCGGTGAAGGTGTTTCACTCACTGCGTTGGCAGGTTGATGCTGATTACAGTGCCTCGGTGCCTCAGTGTGTGAACCCCCCCACAGAGCTGGTAAGCGTCCTCCTAACATGATAGCTGCATTGCTCCAGAGCAAGTGGTTCAAGAGGGAACAAGGATGAAATTGCAGTGTCTTTTATGAACCAACTTTGGAAGTCACATTGTCATTTTCTTAATATTCTGTTGGCTACACAGGTGAGTCCTAGTCAACCTAGGAGTAAACTACACAAGGGCATTGATACCAGGAGATAAGAATCACTGGAGATCTCCTTACAGGGTGGTCACCACACTTGGATAGGTACAGCCAGGCAGGCAGTGGATGCAGGAATCAATAAACAACACTGGTGATCTGCTGACTGAGGGTGGGTTTGAGGAAAGATAGATAGATGGATCCTTACTCGTATAAAAATTGAATAACTTTCATCTTATGGCAGTAGAAAAACAAAATATGGTTAGAGTTCTTTTGGAAATGAATGTAACTGTTTGTGCAAAATGGTTGTCCTTCAACCTCAATATTTATTTGACAAAGGTTCATAGTGTAACTTTGTGCAATAGACAATGAACTAGGCAAATTTACTTAATCTCCACAACAGTATTTTTATATTATTTATATTTTACAGATTAAGTAACTGAGTCTGAGAAAGTTTGTGACAAATCCAAGGCTACTTAACTCAAGGGGCTGATCTGACTTTCGCCGCTGGGTCTCCTCTGTTCCGTGTTGTCTCCCACCACACACAGACCTTCACGGACTGAAATTCCAGTCCATGGGAGGTGATGAAGGCAGAGCTGAACCTCATACCTGACCACATAGTCAACAATAAGTACGGTGAAGCTATCTCCAACCTTCCAGCTGTCCTACTGGGAAAATTAAAGGGACCTCTGTGAGGATACAGGAAGAATTTGGATTTTAGCCACAGAACAACTAAATCTGTCTTTGAGAAAGAAGAAATTTCAATGCTTTCAGCATACCTTGACCCATTTAAATAATAAAGTTTGGTTTTTAGTGAAGCCAGAAGGAGAATATCACTGAGGTTCTTCTTTTGCAGCAGCCCCTACTTCCTCTTTCCCAGTGAAGGAGAAATATGCTTATTCAACAAGCCAGCTGTAGTTTTTTAAAGGCAAAATTATTCTTAATAACCTGGTAGTGTTTCATCTGGCTTCTGAGTCACTGCTTGGTCACTGATGCTGCATCTTTCAGGCAACAGTAATTACCTGTTCGTAGTTCTCTGTAGTTGTGCAGATCTTCAGAATGCTGATTCAATTGGATGAGCATGGTAGGTGTTAACGTGCCATGCAGTGCTTCAGCGTCTCCGGATGCCAGGTTTAGTTGGGTAGAATTCACTTGGGATCAGCTTTTAGACTTCTTCGAGTGTTGGTTCTAGGTTTTAAGACATTTAGAAGTATGACTGTACCCTTCACATCGGATTAATGAGGATGGTTGTGGTCTGCCTAGATTTTCAAAGAGATACGACGTTGGAAGTCTACAGGAAACTGGCTGTGTTGCATAGATAATGATATATTTGCACTGGAGGTTCATCCAGTTAGCTTGGCATTTAATATACCCTTTATCTGCATTGATATCATTACCCTCATTTTTGATTGAGGCTGTTTTCCCTCCCCCCTGGATCTTAGAGCAATGAGGGTGCTCTTGACTGAATGTATCTCCCCATAAGTCCTATGTTGAAACCCAATCCCCAGTGTTACAGTATTTGGAGGTGGGGATTTTGGAAGGCGATTAAGTTATGAGGACTGAGCCCTCATGAATGGTGCCCTTATCAAAGTCTCCAGAGAGCTCTCTCACCCCTCTGTCACGCAGGGTCAGTGAGAAGATGGCTGTCTGTGAATCAGGAGGCAGGCTCTCGTTAGACACCAAATTTGCCGTGCCTTGATCTTGGACTTCCCAGGCTCCAGAACTGTGAAAAATAAATGTTTGTTGGTTAAGCCACCCAAACTGTGGTAGTTTTGTTAGAGCAGCCCCAATGGATAAGAAGGAGGTAGCATCATTACTCACTTCTGATGATAACACCCAGGGAACTTGAGTCCAAGTGAACTCCCATTCAACTACAGAGAAAGGATCTGCACTAGTTTTCTTTAAAATAAGGAAATTAGTCCTCACTTAGTCTGTTTTTGCCCCCTTATTTTGGAATCTGTCTTTTCTAACCACACTAAGTTTGTTCTTTCCTTGATTATTCTTAGTATCGCACAGTTTCTTTTCTTTAAATTGTCCATCACAGTCTATAATTATCTTATTTAGTAGTTTATGGGCTTATTGTCTGCTTTCTCTACTAGAATGTAGGCTGCATCAACATGCCTATGGTATCTGCTTTTGCTTACCACTCTTCCCCAGCACCCAGCCCTGTGACTGAGATGTAAACAGAGGGCACAATAATTGTTGAATGAATGAATGAGTGTTTATGAAATATTCAAAGTTAAACTAGCAGAGGATTATTGACACTGCCCCATAATTCCTTGCCATGCACTGCAGAGCACACCAGCTCTCCTCAATTGCTAGTACCTGTAGTTAATTACCTGAGGGATTTATTTATTTTATTTTATTTTTGCTTCCAAATCCTGCTTTCCACCCATACAGTAAGGCTGGATGTACCTAGAAATAAACATACCTCTGGGAGCAGCCTTCAATCACTGACTGATTTGATTTGGTGAACAGATACCCTAGCTCCCTTGTCCCTTGGGTGAGATCATTCTGAATCATTTTTACACTGCCTCTCAGAGTTGCCACAGCAGAACTAAGCTGCCATCACTCAATGTGCTTAGCTGCCTAGACTCTGCACCCTTCGTTAGCTGCTCTCCTTTCCTTCCTTGCTCTACTTCCCAACTCCCTTACAGTTTTCCTGTTACTCTCTCAATAAACCACTTGTACTTAAAACCTTGCCTCAGGATCTGTCTGCCTTTGGACAACCCAAACCAAGACAGATAAACAAAAAAGTTCACAAAAGCTTTACAAGTTTTGTGACCTCTATTTGTAAATGAGGGAACCCATACAATTTTGAAATGAAAGTTAAGTTGGAAAAAGGTCATTTTCTTCTCTAAAATATGAATCTTAAATTGTCTTTTGATTAGCTGTGTAGTTAAAACATAGCTATTATATATGCTATTCTATTGAAGTACTTTTCTACTCTTCCAACTTGAGTGTTTAATACATACTGCATTTCCAGACCACCCTCTGGGCAATTGGAAGCACACGTTTTGTGAGTCACCATGCAGAAATGTGGTTAACAATTGAACAGTCATTATAACACACTTAACTATGTGAAAAACAATGAAGCCCTTTTAAGAGACACAAAGTTTGTCCCCATCCTTCCAGAGCTCACAATTACTGGGTAGGTAGTGGAGAGAAGCACATATTCACTAAAATCAGAGTCAGCACTTTGCAGCACTTTTAAGGAATGTGCTATGGACTTCCAAAGTCGAATCAGAAGAATTCTGGTGAGACACTGAGCAAGAGGAGGCCTGAAGGATAAGTAATTCTGCAGAGGAAACAGACAGTAATGTTCAGAAGTACAAAGTATGATGAGCAGACAGCTTTTATTCTGATTTCACAGAAGGAGGGGGTAGTGATAGAGTTGAAAGGCAGAAAGGAATCTTTCTAAAATAGTTTATATAAAGATGAGAAGTTCACAAAAGTTGGGACAAAAAATAGCAATTTCAGTGGGTCTATTACTGCCTTACTCATAGGGAAATCCTTACCTGGTTCTTTGCTATTACCCATCCCCAAACAAGTTTCCTATCCTCTGACTTGGGGAGCTTTTGGTTGTCTAGATTAGGGTTCTACAAACTTTTTCCATAAAGGACTAGGTGATTAATATATTAGGTCTTGCAAGATAAACAGTTTCTTTTGCAACTACTCACCTCTGCCATCATTGTGCGAACTCATCTATAGGCAGTATGTACATGAATGGGTATGACTGTGCTCCAGTAAACCTTGATTACAGAAACAGGTGGCCAGTTGGGTTTGGCCCACAGGCTGTATTTTGCTGCCTCTATGGTAGAATAATTCTAGCCACACTAAAATGTCTCCTCAGCTGAGGATATATTTATTGATTTTAGAGCGAGAGAAAAAGAGAAAGAAACATAGATGTGAGAAGAAAACGTAGATGTGAGAAACACTGTTGACTCCCATATGCACTCTGACCAGAAAATGAACCTTCAGCTTTACCTAAGGGCAGCTTTCTGTTGCCCTGGTGGGGAATGGAACCTGCCTCCTTTTGGTGCACAGGATGATGCTCCAACCAACTGAGCCACCTGGCCAGAGCAGGAAGGTGTTTTTTAGGTATGTTACAGGCTTACTTAAAGCCATTCAACTTATGCTCCAAAGTAACTGTAGTGTTGGTAGTATAGCAAATTATGATGACTATCTTTAATTGTATGTTTAAAAGTTATATGTTTGCAAACTTCCTATTCATTTCCTAATAATGGTAATAAAGATTCATTTTAATAGTAATTGGAAGCCAAACTTTTTTCTATTCCTTATCAGTTCTAAACATTTTTTTTTTGTGTGTGGAACATTTGTGGTTTTCTATGTAACATATAACACTGTGTTATCTATAAACAGAGATGGTTTTAGTCTTCCTTTCCAGTTTGGACACCTTTTATTTCTCTTGCTTGCCTAGTTTCTTTAGCTAGGGTTTCCAGCATTATATTGAACATAAGTGGCAAAACCAAGCATTCTTGTCTTGTTCCTGATCTTAGGAAAAAAGGCTTCCAGCCTTTTACCACTGACTATGATGTTAGCTATGGGCCCGTCCTATATAGCCTTAATATGTTGAGGTCATGCTCTTCTATTCTTTGTTTAGTGAGTGTTTCTATTAGGAAGTCCTGTTTATTTTTCTTTATTCATTTTCCCTCATTTGGATTATATATTCTCTATCAATCTATCTTCAGGTTTTCCGATGCTTTCTTCTGCCATTCAGATCTACCCTGTTAGTGAATTTTCCATTTCAGTTATTGTATTTTTAAGGCCAGAATTTGCATTTGCCTCTTTTTATAAAAAATATTATATATCTTATTTCTGTTCTGCATATGATGAAATACTTTTACCATAGCTTAAAAAATTTTTTTTAAAAAATATATTTTATTGATTGTCCCATTATAGTTGTTCTAGTTCCCCCCTTCACTCCCCTCTACCCTGCACACCCCTCCCCCACCATTCCCCCCTTTAGTTTATGACCACGTGTCTCAAGTTCTTTAGATTCTATATTTCCCCTACTATTCTTGCCCTCCCCTTATCTATTTTCTACCTACTGTCTATGCTACTTATTTTCTGTGCCTTCTCCCCCCTTCTCCTTCTCCCACTCCCCTGTTGCTAACCCTCCACGTGATCTTCATTTCTATGGTTCACTCCTGATCTAGCTGTCCTCTTAGTTTGCTTTTGTTTTAGGCGTGGTTCTTAATAACTGTGAGTTTGCTGTCCTTTCATTGTTCATCTTTTTTATCTTCTTTTTCATAGGTAAGTCCGTTTAACATTTCATATAATAAGGACTTGGTGATGATGAACTCCTTGAATTTGATTTTACCATAGCTTTTTTACATCTTAAATTGTGGTTGCTTTTTGTTCTTTGAACATATTTATAAAGGCAAGTTTCCTCCTTTGTTAAGTTTGTTATCTGGTCTTCTCACAGACGTTTTTGTTATCTTCTGCCCTTCCCCCAGTTGGGTCACTTTTTCCTGTTTCTTTGCATGTTTTTGTTGAAAACTGGGCCACTCTGCACACTGATTCCTCACTGCCTCTGGGTCATGTTTTTGTTTGCTTGTTTATTTGTTTAATTACTTGGTTAGACTGTTTCAGTAAGTTTTATATACCCCATAGTGGGAAGCTTACAGTTTTACTCTTACAGCCTGGGTTTGTGCACAGTGGCTCTGAGACTTCCTCTTTTTCTGATTTGTCTCTCTCTCTCTCTCTCTCTCTCTGTTAAACTGAGGTCCTCTTTTGTTATCTCAGCCAGGCAGTGGCCCCATTAATCGCTCTATTCTTTTAGACATTGCCCTGGGGGCATAAATTGCTCCACACTATGATCCAATTAAATTTGAACAGTATAGTTTTTGAGACCCATCTTTGAGGTGTATTCTGACCTCAGGAGGGCTCTAAGCTTTTTCCCTCATTCTCTGTCGTGAACTAGCTGGCCTCTAGTTTATTGATCTTAAGAGGAGTTATTACTTTTGAGAGCACTGGAGGCTTGAATTTCTTCACCCTGTGTTTCCAATAAAATCTGTTCCTTTGGGGAGAATTTTATAGCTCTCTGTTCTTATGAGCTACCTCTCCTCTAGGGTAAAATATTTGAGTCATTATTTTGGGAGCTGGATGGGGGTGGTGCCCTCTGATCTTCTTGGCTTGCTTCTCCTGATTTGGAACCTACAATAAACTGAC
The DNA here is from genome assembly GCF_021234435.1 of Artibeus jamaicensis. NCBI lineage: Eukaryota > Metazoa > Chordata > Mammalia > Chiroptera > Phyllostomidae > Artibeus > Artibeus jamaicensis. Next base: position 33,224,701 of record NW_026522030.1, on the reverse strand, counting down.
AAGAGGACAGTTGGGGTCCTAATATTTTTGGCTTGCTGCATGTGGGATCTCTCCGTCCTATGTTTGGGTATGTAGGGGTACTAAACAGTTAAAGATTTTCTGCTTCAGTCATAGTTGATAGGCTCAAGTAGTAATGCCTGTGGAAAGCTGTTATTCCAGGAATTGGAATTCATATTATGTGACTCCAGGAGGTAAATAGGCATTCAGCCTTTGTGCCCCAGAGGGTCTATAAGCCTTGGACATTGTTTCTGAGCCATTGTGTTCCTGGAAGGGAGGGAAGGAATGACTCAGATATAAAATTGTTGATCAGCATGTGAAGAAATACTTGGAACTCTTATCTGATTAACCTTTTCCCACCCCCTTACTTTACTACCCTTTCTTTCTCCCTATAAAAAAGGTTGACTTGAAGTGAGATGTTAAAATGGATTTTGAGGGTACATAACCCACTGTCTTATCAGATCTCTGGCAGCTGAATAAGCACCCATAAAGATTCAGTCCTTGTCTCTACTTGTGGGTTCTGATAGTGACAGACAGCAAGATCGCCAACTTTTCTCATTTCAGGTGCTGGGTATAAGAAGGGATCTACTGTCCTTTTGGCTGTAGTCACTTGGAACTCAGCCTCTGGCTTGGTGTTGGAGGGGAGGAAGATGCTGATTACCTGCTCTTCTGGGTGAGATACTCTCCCTTGGCAGAGGAGGGAGAGGGAGCCCTGCAGTCCTGGCCACACCCACCCAGAATGTCAAGCCAAATTGGGGATTGGGTGAAGGAAGAGAGCTGGCCCTGTCTTAAATGCCACAGACTCTCCCAGTTTCTACACAGTTTTAGTAACCTTTTTTAAATAAAGTTTTCTTCATTTGCAGAATGACTTTAGGACAATTTCCAGAGACTTATTTTTTTTAGATACTTTTCATCAATTATTTTTGCTTCACTGGACAGTGAGTCTGAGGAACTCCTCAGAACACTTCTGTTAAAAACATCATATTCCAGGCTTAACTTGTCTTTTCTTGCTTCAGATTTGAAATTTAGCCAGCTTCTTACAAGATTCTTAGTGTTGTTCACTGGTGAATGGTATTTACAAACCAGATCTGTAAGCCAGATGTGTTACTTGCTGTTCTGAGGTGTCATTACTCTGGGCCCTTTCAGTAGCAGAGCCAGCAGGGAAATATGTATATATGTATATATTCATTCTTATTCCTTTAATTTTAGTCCAATACTTCCTTTTGTTTTTTCAATCCATATTTTTTTGGATTGTAACTTTCTAGGTTGTAATTAAAAACATTGTTATGAAAATTTTCAAGCATGCCAAAAGAAGAGGCCACTTAATCCTTTCTCATATTTCTAATATCTGGCTTAATAAGTTGTTAACATTTTATTAATATTGTTTCATCTACTACATTCTCCTATTACAGAATAGAAAGAGTTTGTTCACCCAGAGCTAGCAGAGCCAAACAGTAGACGTGGAGAATTGCAGTGGAGAAATATTGGCAATTTTATTAGGAATGGCACCATTCAGGAGAATGAGAAGCTACCCCTCAAAAGCCCAGACTTCCCAATGGTGTGTAGGTTACAGATTATACAGGGAAAAATCACAAGAGACCACAGGTTAGGGGTTCGGGGTTGTTCTGGGAGCTGATTGGTTAGAGGTGGGATAGGTAATGAAGCGTTTCTCATGGGTCGAGGACAGTTCAGTTGCCCCCTGCCCCCAAGCCCCAGCAGCCCTCTGTTTGACTTCATGGGAAAGTAGGTAGGGCGTCGTTCCCCCTTCGGTCTCTGGAACTGAAACCTAAGTGAGGTCAAGATGTGATCTTCAGCCTGCCAGATGTCTGGACTCTGTGACCAGTGGTCAAGTCCAGGCTCCTGTCTTCCACTGTTTGGGGGATTGCTGATTATTCAGAGGAAAGGCTAGGTCTCTGAGGGGTATAGACAAAAAGGGTGAAAGAGAGATATTTCTAGAGCTAGGATTTAGTTTAATCAAAGTCATAGAACTCTCAGTTTCAATTTCTCCCTTTCTTTTGATCATTCTTCAATCTTGAGGGAGGAGGAGTGAAGACTGCTGTGCCTGCTTCCTGCTGAAAAGGCAGAATATGGATTAGAGGAACGAAACTGCCTTACATTCAATTGAAAATATTCTTTAGTTCCCAGTTTTCTGTGAACACTTTATATTACCATAATGTTTGTTCTTTCCCTGGAATCCCTGCTTTTTTTCCTAAACATGAGCTATTTAGTTAGAAATATATAGCCTTCACTAGTCATAAAATATATGATAAAGATTGTCAATCTCATGCACCCCTATAATAATTCTTGAAAGAGGCCTCCCATTCCAGAATATAGCCAGGAAAAAAAAGATAATCTGATGGTCCTTTCTTTCTCACATTTTGTAAGGAAGTAGCCTTCTATATAATTCTATTTATCTGACTCTCGATTTTCCCAGAGGGGTTATTGTGGGGGTAGCATGTTGTATTAACTACTGCATAGACTCCTCCTTGTTTTATCAACCTCACTGCAGTCCTAAGGCAATCCTCAGGCAACACTATTGTCTAAGGACCCACATGCCAAGGACTCTTAGGTGTCCTTTGGAAACTTAGGGCTTAAGCAGAAGAACAGATTAAATGGCTGACTGTGCAGGTTAAATCCCATCAGGTATTTAATTAGACATATATCTATGAACACAAAAGAAAAACAAATGTGCATGATCAAAGTATAAACTAACTTCTGGGTTTGTCGGTTGTCAGTTGAGACTTATAGATGTAAGGCTGGAGGCTTTTTTTGTAGTTTGAAAAGTCCCTGATGATGTCATCAGGTTCTCAGGTAAACTCTCTGCATGACTTACACAGTATCAGTTACTGAGATTGTTTAAGCCTGGGCTGCGGTGATTTTCTGAATTTTATATTAAGCTGTCCGTTTTCAGCTTGCATGGTTTTAGAAAAAGGCAGTTTTACTTCTCAGTGATTCCTAGTCAAAGGATGGAAGATAAATTGGAAACATGTTTGGAAAGTCATAGGCAGTTTTTGGAAGAACTAGAATAATTTAGGATCCAGTCTAGCTTACAAGTAGAAAACAAGACAAAACACAAAATAGCTCTAGAATCTGCTATCCACAAAGGTATATTGTAGTTCGTATTGAAACATAACTTTTTTTTCTAAAATCACCCCTACTTTTACCAGAGATAGTCAAATTAGACTTCCAGGAAATCCAGGAAGCTCAGAGGGTCCCAAAGAAGTTGGACCCAAGAAGGAACACACCAAGGCACATTATATTAGCCAAGATTAAAATGAAGGAGAGAATCCTAGAAGCAGCAAGAGATAAGGGGATTGTCACCTACAAAGGAGTTCCCATCAGACTGTCAGCGGATTTCTCAAAAGAGACCTTCCAGGCAAGAAGGGGCTGGAAAGAAGTATTCGAAGTCATAAAAACCAAAGACCTACAACCAAGATTGCTTTATCCAGCAAAGTTTTCATTTAGAATGGAAGGACAGATGAAGTGCTTTTCAGATAAGACCAAATTCAAGGAGTTCATCATCACCAAGTCCTTATTATATGAAATGTTAAAAGGACTTACCTAAGAAAAAGAAGATAAAAAAGATAAACAGTGAAAGGACAGCAAACTCACAGTTATTAAGAACCACACCTAAAACAAAAGCAAACTAAGAGGACAGCTAGATCAGGAGTGAACCATAGAAATGAAGATCATGTGGAGGGTTAACAACAGGGGAGTGGGAGAAGGAGAAGGGGGAGAAGGTACAGAAAATAAGTAGCATAGACAGTACATAGAAAATAGATAGGGGGGAGGGTAAGAATAGTATGGGAAATACAGAATCTAAAGAACTTGAGACATGTGTTCATGAACTAAAGGGGGAGGGAATGGTGGGAGAGGGGTGTGCAGGATGGAGGGGAATGGAGGGGGAGAAATAGAACAAATGTAATGGCATAATCAATAAAAATATTAAAATAAATAAAATAAATTTAAAAAAGAATTTACAGAAACATAAAAAAAGATTAATTTATTTGCAAAATAAATCTAGTTTCAATAAACTGGGCCTCATTATATAAGTCCAGCAATAATATTAAGTGACCAGGATAGGCACTGTAAATTTTCTTTGCTTGAATTTTTCCATAGGGAATCTTCAAGTTGAACTTAAAGGCCTTTCAAGGCCACAAAAGCCAAGGCATGGACTTGCCATCAGATGTTGACTGGTATTGGTTCTGGGTGAGGTCCTCTCTTCTCGAGGTCCCCAAAATATCCAGAGGTTCCTGCACCTGCCAAGAAGTAACATTCTTTACTCATGTGGTAAAGCTGCTGGGAACCATGTAAACCAGGCGCCGAGTTTTCAAGGGTTTCCACTGGCTTCCATGAGTCAGTCTTAATTCCTTCAAGCCGTCTGCTTGTATTTCGGTCTCTGTGTTTCTCTCTCTCAAACATGACATTCCAATCAAAGCTTTGACATTAAAAACCAGTTTCCAATTATGTCCTGTTATAAAGAGAACAAATAATTTATGCAGATAATTGCATTGTAATGAGAAAAATTCTCACTCACTGAGAATGTCTGAATTCTGGAGGGATCAAGGAGGGAAAAAAGAAATAAACATTTCAGTTCTGTTTGCAAAGGTGTAATTTATCAGATTGCTAAGTCATAGTAGTTTAAGAGAAACAAACTTCCTTTATCTGGAAAATGGAATAGTAAAAAATTAGCAATATTTTAAACAGAAATTCATAAATATTATAATCATCCTGTGTTTACTCAGTGCTGTATAATCAATTCTTTGTATCTTGATCGCTTGCCAGCATTTCATGAACACAGTTATCCCTTAGATTTCTATAAATCTTTACCCATTTTAAAAGTATGATCCAAAAGTTTATTTTCAAAGACCTATATTTTGGAATAAGTCGGAGTCCCCTTTATCTTTCTGATGATGAAATATTTGCATAAGTATCAGAGTAAAATAAGGACTATCTGTAAATGACAAAAACTTAAAATGGCATGGTTATCAATATGGTTATATGACATTGACAAAGAAATTTGCTTTCCCTGCAACATAACATTTTAAGATATGAACTAGAATTACAAATGAAAATATTATTATAAGGATATTGCAGACTTTTGGATATTATAATCTCATGAAAATTCATTTTTAGTAATAATATATGCATACATACACAACATATTTATTTATTTATTTATTTGACAAAGCTTCCTGTGTAATTTTAGTATATCAGATAGACCTAATTAGTTTATTTATTTATTTTTTAAAGAGAAAGAACAAATTTTTGAGGCATTTTAGGGGCCCACTGGAATAAACTAAAGTCATTTCTAGGTTAAGAAAGTCTCCTTTTATATCCTGAACCTTGGGAAGTTTGTCAAATATGTTTGACCAGAAGGATTAATAGTAATAATAGCAGTAGTAATAATAATAATTATTATTTATCCTCACCTAAAGCTATACTTACTGATTTTAGAGAGAGGGGAAGGGAGCAATAGAGGAGACAACCAGTAAGTGTTTCTCTCCTATACTCGCCCTGACTGACAGGGGACTGAACCCATAATCTAGGCATGTGCCCTGATTGATATTATTTTGTTGGGTAATCAGGTACCTAATTAAGACAATATAAGTGACAAAGCTATTTTAATAAAATATAAAATCCTTTTCTTCAGAGAACTTCTTAAAATATTTTACCTGAAATAGAATAAATACAGTAAAAACATATAGACATAGGAAAGATATTTCATAAACTTTAAAAACATAGGTTCTTTAACTGGCAAAGCACAAAATATTCTCATTGACAGACCTAAATTTATCTTAATTTCTCTGTAATAAGAGGCCAAACATAGATAAACTTAGACTTAGCTAGTGATTAATGTTTTAGTATTTCATGTTATTTGAATATATCTAGATATTCAATACTTTTTATCCTTTTAGTAAAATTCTAAAGTTTTAAGATACTAAAGAGATTTAGAAAACCATTTAAGTACACATATAATATAGTTGTTGCTGAAGAGTTAACTTAAAAGAAACTTTTGAAAATCTCATTTACATTTATTTATTTTACTTGTCCCTAACAATTAACTTTTGATTACTTGTGAAAATTTTACTGGACCAAGTTATTTTTCTTGCTGACAGGTTTGGTGTAGAGATAATATGAAGTTATATGACTGATAAACCAAATAAAATAAAAGTATTATTTAATGCTGATAATTCTAAAGATAGGTTTATTTAGCTAAACCAAACTCAGAACCACCTTTAATATAAAATATTTCCCCAAATTATGTGATTCTGAAAAGCATTTGTGTTAGTTATGTTTTTGAGAATTCTCATATAAGTGCTTATTTGTTTAGCCAATTTAGTATTACAAATTAGCCATACATTCAGTGTAGAAATATGTTGTATCTAGAACATATATACATAAATATACAAATACACATAAACAGAGATCTCATAGATTTCATTTTAAATTGCTACCTTTGTATCAGGTACAATTTGAAACCCAAAGGAAAAACTGAAATCAAATTATGTTTCTGGCAGATGTACTTGTTTACGTTTTGCTCAGATGACCAAAGCTTTGTGTGCTGCAATGCAAATAACACTGACAAACAATATATCTCACTCACATTCATATACCATCCTCGCCACACCCTTATCCCATGCAATACTTTCAGATTTAATTTGCTAGCTGTAGACCAAATTCAAAGCTAGTTTAAAGTTAAAAACAAAATTCTGTGTCTGGGTCAATCTTCTGCTGCTTACTCCTTCAAGGTCAGCTGAAATAAGTTTGAAATTGGCCCCCCCCTTCTCATTAAAGGAGACACACACTCAACAAATAACATTAAGTTTCAGTAATTAATCCTAGTGGCTCATTGTAACCTCTCAGGGTCCTTTCCCTAATACAACCCATAGCAGGAGCCCCAAGTCAAAAGATCGCTCAGGACTCAGGCAAATGTGGGTGTGTTCCTGGGGTCAGCCATGAGGTTACTCACCTTAGACATCTCCTAAACTAAAAAAATTCTCTCACTGAAAATGAAAGTACTGTGCTAGTAAGCCACATTGGTCAGTGGTGAGCATTGCAGGTTTGTCCCAGGACAAATGGTCCAGGCAGCGGCTCGAGCCCAACCTGGAAAGACTGGGGTTGCTGAACCATACGTGGAATGTCCACCCAGGTCTGAGGCCCTTAGTAGTTGTCATTTTTGTTACAGCAGTTGTTCATCTACCAGGTGCTAGCAGAGCTAACACAGGACACTGAGAATTGCAGTGGCAAAGTATTTGCTGTTTTATTTTGAATGGCGCTATCCATGAGAATAGGAAGCTAATGCTCTAAAGCCCAAGCAAGCTCTTTGATGGCAGGTAGGTTGCAGATTAAATAGGGTAAAATCACAAGACACTAGAGGGTTAGGCATTTGGGGTTATGCTGGGAGCTGATTGGTCAGCAGTAGGGGTAATAAGTCATGTCTTCAGGTCTTGAGGACAGCTCTGAGATTTTTCCCCCCCTGTTTCCTTCTGATTGGTATGATGGGAAAGTAGCCAGGGGGTCATTCCATTTTTAGGGCTCAGGAGCTGAAACATAATGTAGGTCAAGATGTTATCTTTAGCCTGCCAGAAGTCTAGACCTTGTGATCATTAGTCAGGTCCAGCTGCTGTCTTCTGCTGCTTCAGGAAGTTGCTCATTATCTAGGGGAATGGCTAGGTCTCTAAGGGATATAGACGCAAAGAGAGAGATGATTTCTAGAGCTAGGATTTAAAGTTAAATTTAGTCACAGTCTAAGACTCTTGATTTCACTCTCCTATGTATTTATTTATCCTATTCCAGGAGTCATTTCATTTTATCTGTAAGAATTTCAGTATATAAGTCTTAACACATAGAACTTTAAAAAAATACAAAACAGCAATATCGTTTTTATACATAATAAAATTACCAACAATTTCTTAACTTTATCTAATGCTCAATCTGCTCAAGTTTTCTCAAAAAATTTTTTTAGTATAAGTTTTAGCCTATTAAATGAAGGGATTGGACAAGAATGTCTAGAGCCCTCTTTTATTTAAAAATTTGGAGATTTATCCTCTAATTCTTTATAATAAATGTAGAGAAATCTTGCTATTGTAAGCCTTGAAATACTGCTGGGTAATGATCTCATTACTTACTGGTGAATTCTACAGAGCACTGTTTCTATATTCCCTTTCTTTGGTTGGTAATAGCCTTATCTATTGTGCTGTATCATTAGATTGTTATCCATTACTTCTCTGGAAATAGAGTGACTTGGTTCTCTAATGGGACCTTGTTCTCAAAGCATTTTTCAGATGTGACAATAGACCATAATGTCACTTTAATGTTGCTGTGAGTCTAACAGGGAGTGAAAAATGTCATTGGCAATGGTATGATTGTAAGCCCATCATTTTTTTCGCTTGCTGTATCTTAGGTTTTCAGAATCTTGACTTTATCTCTAGCAAAGCCAGATTTCCAGGATTTCATGATCACTTCTGCCATTCACCAACTCTGATCTTGGGTACTGTTTCTTTATCTGTGTGAGAGAGAAATAAAGTCATCACTTCATTGGGTTTTTATTAAGATTCAATTAGTTAATACATGCTAAACAATTACCAACAGAAAAAATGAACAGCACACAGGAAGTACCAAGTGAATGATAGATCTTATTTATTCCTTGTCCTAAATGCCACTTCCTTAACCAGTTCTGCCTACCATTGTCAGAATTACTTACAAGCTCTTCTTGGAGAACTGCATTGTTCAATGTGGATGCTGGGAGCTGTGTGTGGCTATTTAAATTTAAATTAATTAAAATAAAAGAAATACAAATGTTTGGTTTCTCAGTCAGTCTAGCCACCTAACATATTCAATAGTCACATGCGCTCAGTGGCAGCATAGATATAAACATTTTCCATTATTGCAGAGATTCTGTTGCACAGTGCTGCTGTAGAACTTTCTCCTGCTGGGGTAACAGCAATAATAGCTAAAGGGAATACTTTTTCCTTCTCCTCTTCTTTTCATGAAGACTTTTCCTCTGCCTTCTAGGAGACAGTTTTCAGATGGAAGACCACATCCTTCACTCAGTTCTTTTAATGGGATCAGAATTACAATAATTAGATAGTCAGAAAAATCTACTGGCTCAAGTGTCTCTTTTGGGAGGTGATAATATCTTCCCTCATGTGTAGGCCTATTTCTTGGCTCTCGTTCTTTCTTAGTCATGTCTGTTTTTAAATGATATTCTTTTTTATCATTTTTTTCTTACCTCTCACAAGGTAAACCACTAAGGAATGGATTTCTGGCTGAGTGTCTCCTTCCCTCACCTCTCCAACATTCTCTGTCAGCCCCTCCTGTGACTGGGCAGGTTAGTTTAATTCAGAGAAAAAAGGCTAAATATTCTTGGCCATAAATCTGAGCTCTATTAGTCATCCCAGTTTTATTAAGGATCCTAATACTTAGAACATAAATATAATATCTTGTTTTAATCCCCATGTATGTATTTCTCAAACTGAATAGATGTTTGGGAGGTTAGCATCCCACAAAATGTTCACTCCCACAATAGCTCCCCAATGCCTATCCCATCAAATAAAAATTTCTCTGCCTGACTTTCAATGCTATAGGGGACCATGCTGTGTGGTGTGGGAAATGTAGCCCAGTCCCCGCCACTCAGAAAGGCCAGTGGGGAGCAAGGTCTGGCACACAGGACCCATGCCCATGAATAGGTTCTCCTGTGGGGAATCAGGCCTGCATTGTGCCTAGACTGCTCTTAGGCTTGCTTTTGCTAAAACGCCCTCACCCTGAATTGAGGCAGAAATGCTTGCTACATATTTGTAAAGTAACTTCCTAAAATCTGTGCTAAATCTCCCAAGTATGGAGTGTAACTAGTTCAACCACTTTTCCCCTTGATCTGTAACATCCTTCCTTTTGAATTAATTAGCAACATTCTTTCCTTTGTTATCTGTAAAAGGTAATCACCTACAGTGAACCTGTGCATAGTAAATGAGGACCATTCTCAGTGTAATGTACTCAGAAAAGCAATAAAAACCTGTTCAGGCAGGGGTCGGGGCCCCCTCTCTCACTTAGAGAGTGGCCATGCTGTCTCTTTTTCTCCACAGGACTTCTTCAGTCTGTGTGAATTTGTTCATCGCAGCCACTACACACGGATCTTGCCAGCCAGGGTCTGCATCACAATGCTCTCTATAATTTGACTTCACTATAATTATCCAATCTTCTTTAATTCAATTTAGTGACTATTGGGTGAATGTCTATTTTACTTATGTTATATCTATGTTCCTCTGCTTGATCTTGAGGATATAAAGATGTTGAGAAATAAAATCTTCCATAAAGGTCTATGGATTAACTAGATAGAAAGGTATAAATAAATAACATACGTAATGTGTCAAGTACCATAGTTTACCTAAGTACTGGGTAAACAAGAATGAGATAGCAGTCAGTCCTTTCTGGAGGGGGTGGAGAGAGAGAGAGAGAGAGACGCAGCTTCAAAGACACGTCTGCGTGCATGTGCACACACACACGAATGGCTGAAAGGAGTTTGCCTCATAAAAAGGTCAGGGGAAGCGCATTCTAGATAAAGGAAATAATGTGAAAAAATGCCATAAACTTTATATTCTTTTAAAAAATTTAATTCTTACCTGAGAACATTTTTTTCATTGCTTTTTAGAGAGACAGGAGGGAAAGAGAGGAACATCAAACATCAATGGGAAACACGGACATTGACTGGTTGCCTCCTTTATGTACCTGGACAGGGTTTATAGGCGCACAGACTGGGGATTGTAGGCACCTGGACCGTCAATTGTACCTGCATCCTAGGTATGTGCCCTGACCAGGAACTGAACCTGTAACCTTTTGGCTATGGTATGACACTTCAACCAACTGAGGCACACCAGTCAGGGCAAAGTTTATATTCTTTACTCCAAACTGGCTTCTATGCATAAGCCAAAATTCTGTGATATGTTTAAGTTGCTGTGTAAGCTTATGGAAGAAATCAAACTAGTGTTCTTTCTAGATAAGATCTGTCTGAGGATTTTAATTTTTTGCAGGTATAAGGCAGAGTCAGGAAAAAGTGCTCTTTGCTTAATGGAGGAGTTATCACAAAACTTGTAAATTCATTTGCAGAGGGGTGGGTTCATTCCCATTGTAGTTGTGAGTTCATTTACAGTAAAAATGTTTTTTGCTAGGAAATACAAGTTATAGATTAGTTTCTTATAACAAATACTTTTATAGATTATGCAACTAAAATTTTCCATATGAAAATATATATGACAAAGTGAATGAAGCCAATTTTCCAATGCAAAGAATCTTTATGCTCATCACAGACTTCAACATAGACATGAAATGAGGGGAAAATGAAGGGAAAGGGGGTACAGAACAGAGGAGATAAAGGGGAGAAAAAAATGGGGCAACTGTAACTGTATAATCATTAAAATATACTAAAATTATATTTCTTGAAAATCAAACAAAACAAACATAAAAAATGTTTATGGTTAACAGTGAAATCTCTTAGAGTATTTGGTAAACATTAAAAAGAGGAATTGTAATTAATTCTGTCAAGAATTAGAACAGAGAGCCGTATACTAGTTTTCTAAAAGTGCTTTTCATTTTTTATTTGTGATCAAAATGTAAATATCTTATAACTACATCCTGATTATTTTATTATAAAGAGCAATAACCAGCTCAGTACTGAATTGCTATTTTCAAATTTTTTAATCAAATATAATGTAATTTCTACCTTCCTAACTTCGTTTAGTAAGGAAACTAGAGCCTTAAGTTTCTGTTTCTATTCTCCAGGTCCTCAGTTGCTTCTAAATAAGACTTGGTATTTGTTTGGATGTTGGAGGGAGGGAGGAACTAGTGAGGAAAAAAGAAGGCTGAAGATGATATTGGGTCTTCTCACCTAGGATGCTCCATGGTTGGAGTTCGGGATAGAAGAGTAGTATTATTTGTTGGATAAAGACATAGTTCAGTTCAAATTTGGATATGACAATCTTGAGGTAATATGGCATACACACAAAAACAAATAGTAAGAATCTCTTTTCACTTTTTAAATTACATTTTACTGTTTGTGCTGTTACTGTCATCCCTGTTTTTACCCCTTTGCCCACCTCTACCCAGCCCCCTACTCCCTCAGACAAACCAACAGCACTGTCCATGTCCACGGGTCATGCATATATACTTTTTGGCTACTATATTACCTATGCTACACTTTACATCCCCATGACTCTTCTGCAACTACTGATTAATCCCGTCACCTTTTTTGCCCATCCCCCTGCAAAACCCCTTCCCATCTGGCAATCATCAAATCATTTTCCGTACCTATGATTCTGTTTCTGTTCTGCTTGCTTTTTTTAATTTTGTTTTAAAGAATCAATTGTTGATAGATATATATTTATTGCTATTTTATTGTTAATATTTTTGATCATCTTTTTAAAGAGGACCCTTTAACATTTCATATAATACTGGTGGTGATAAATTCTGTTAGCTTTTCCTTGTCTGGGGAGCTCTTTAGCTGCCCCTCGATTCTAAATGATAGCTTTGCTGGGTAGAGCAATCTTGGCTGTAGGTCCTTGGTTTTCATCACCTTGAATACTTCTTACCAATCCCTTCTTGCCTGCAGTTTCTTTGGAGAAATCAGCTGACAGTCTTATGGGAACTCCTCTGTAGATAACTATTTGCTTTTCTCTTGCTGCTTCTAAGATTCTCTCTTAATCTTTTTTAAAAATATATTTTATTGATTATGCTATTACAGTTGTTATATTCCCCCTTCATTCCCCTCCACCCTGCACACCCCTCCCTCCATTCCCCCCCCTTTGTTTATGTCCATGTGTCACAAGTTCTTTAGATTCTATATTTCCCATACTATTCTTGCCCTCCCCCTGTCTATTTTCTACCTACTGTCTATGCTACTTATTCTCTGTACCTTATCCCCCCTTCTCCTCCTTCCACTCCCCTGTTACTAACCCTCCATGTGATCTACATTTTTATGGTTCTGCTCCTGATCTAGCTGTCCTCTTAGTTTGCTTTTATTTTAGGTGTGGTTGTTAATAACTGTGAGTTTGCTGTCCTTTCACTGTTCATATTTTTTATCTTCTTTTTCTTAGATAAGTCCCTTTAACATTTCATATAATAAGGGCTTGGTGATGATGAACTCCTTGAACTTGATCTTATCTGAGAAACACTTTATCTGCCCTTCCATTCTAAATGAAAGCTTTGCTGGATAGATCAGTCTTGGATGTAAGTCCTTGCCTTTCATGATTTGGAATACTTTTTTCCAGCCCCTTCTTGCCTGGAAGGTCTCTTTTGAGAAATCCACTGACAGTCGATGGGAACTTCTTTGTAGGTGACTGTCCCCTTATCTCTTGCTGCTTCTGAATTCTCTCCTTCATTTTAATCTTGGCTAATGTAATGATGATGTGCCTTGGTGTGTTCCTTCTTGGGTCCAACTTCTTTGGGACTCTCTGAGCTTCCTGGATTTCCTGGAAGTCTATTGCCTTTGTCAGATTGGGGAAATTCTCCTTTATTATTTGTTCAAATAAGTTTTCCACTGGTGGCTGTTCCTTTCCCCCTTCTGGTACCCCTATAATTCGGATGTTGGAGCATTTAAAGATGTCCTGGAGGTTCCTAAGTCTCTCCTCATTTTTTTGAATTCTTGTTTCTTCATATTTTCCTGTTTGGCCCTTTTTTTCTTTCTTCTGGTTCACTCCCTTGATTTGAGTCCCAGTTTCCTTTTCATCAGTATTGGTTTCCTGTGCAATTTCCCTTTATTTCAATTAGTTTAGCCTTCATATGTTCCTCTAATTTGTGACTAAAATCAACCAGTTCTGTGAGCATCCTGATTACCAGTGTTTTGAACTGTGCATCTGAAAGTTTTGCTATTTCTTTGTCGCTTAGATTTATGGGCTCTGGGGCTTTGTGATCTTCTTGAGCCATGTTTTGATCTGTTCATGCCTGTTATGTATGAGAAGCAGAGCCTTAGATGTTCACCAGGGCATGGCTGCCCAGGTCGCTGGGTTGTGATGCTGTATATGGGGGTGGGGTCAGAGCAGGGAAATGGCATTTGTTCTGCTCTTTCTCAGATTTCTGTCCCCTCTGCTGCTTCCCACAAGCAAATTGGGCCCTTTTGGTGCTTTTTCCCTGGTGTGTGGGCTTGTGTACCCTCCAGGACCCTGTGGGTCTCTCCAACAAACTCTCTATGAGCCTGGAAGCTTCTCCCGGGACCTCGACCCTGAAAGTCTTTTCAATTGGTGCTTTCAGGCTCTAATTCCCATCCCTGGAGCCCTGGCCTGAGTGGTCTCTCATTGCTTGCTCCTTCCCTTTGTTTATCTGCGCAATGTGTGACCTCCGTCAGCCAGCAGCCTTGCTCCCTCACTGGGTCCGCCCCTTGCCACCCCATGCCTGGGATCTGCCAACTGCCACCTGTGCTCCTGAGCTCCTGGGTCAGTTCAGCTGATCTTTCCTGCCCACCCCCCTGCTGCTAACTCCGCCCCTCTTACCCATCTCAAGGCACGGTTCTTTGTTGTCAGACTTCCATACAGTTCAATAATCTGTGTTTTGGCTGCATTTTTGTTACTAAAATTTTATTGTCTTTAAACTTGGTTGTGCGAGGAGGCACAGTGTTTCCACCTATGCCTCCATCTTGGCCGGAAGTCAGATTCTCTCTTAATCTTTAAACTTTGGCATTTTAATTATGTGTTTTAGTTTGGACCTCTTAGGGTTCATCTTGTTTGAGACTCTCTGTGCTTCTCAACTTGTATGTCTATTTCCTTCACCAAGTAGGGAATTTTTCTGTTATTATTTTTTCAAACAGGTTTCCAATTTCTTATTTCCCTCTCTTATTCTTTCAGCACCCCCATGATGCTAATGTTGGTATGCTTGAAGTCATGTTAAAATTTATGGAATATCCCAAAATGAAAATAGAAATGAAGCAAGCATCAAGATCTCCAAGTCCTACCTTTTCTGATGTACCCTAACCTTGCTCTGGCTCTCTGGAATGGTCCTTGAGTTCTCAGAGTTTCATGAAATGTACTTCAGAAACCCTAATCTAGTCTAATACTTGCCTTTCTCCAGTGAGGAAACTGAAGTGGGAAGCACTTTCTTAAAGGAGGCATCTCAAGTAGGTAATGAATTGGTCATGATGACAATTCTGGTCTCGTAGCTCACGTTTCCCTTCCACTGTCCAGAGTGTCTTATCTATAGTAGGGTATAGGGTATAGTAGGGTATAGTAGGGTATCTATAGTAGGGTATAGTAGGGTACTTATCTTAGTAGGGTAATACTTCCCTACTAAGTGCTGGGAAGGATGTAATCCTTCCCAACACTCGTTCGTTAGTTGAATGTCATGCCTGGTGACTATCACTTTTCTTCTTAATTCTTTGAGACTGTTATATTAAAGATTTCTGAGATTTAATCCTGGTTACCTTACTACAAGTCAAGTTGTTTTAGAAATGTATTACAATAAGAAATTCTATACTTTGAATTAGTAATATTATTCCCTAGCCTCAGGTCATTGTATATTTATTAGACAGATATTTCTTGCAATGAGTTGCCATTATGGCCAAAAATCCTTGGGGTTTATTATAACGGGATATAAATTATGTCTGGTGTGATTGATGACAATAATAATGTAATAGTACTTTAACAAATATTACTGTTTATAAAACTTCTTTACATACATTACCATATTTTCGTATTTTAACCATCTTTCAGGGAAAGCTGTACTTCGTAATTTTGTAAACACAGAGGCTTAGGCTTAGATGACTTTATTTAAAAGATCAGGATCTAGTGGAACTCACTAGGTCTACTGAACATCAGGATTATATCGGTTCAAATCACCATGATGCAGAGATCAGCACCTGGGTAGCAGGGTATGTACAAATGTAAGCAGACATTCATCAGTCCACTAATTCATTTAGTAAATATTAACTGAGCACTTTCTGGGTACAAGGCCTCAAATATGGAAGACCCTAAAATACATAAGAAAATAAGTTGCTATTTCTAAGAATTAAACAGAGGCAATGTACCCAGAGATAAGCAGCACAAATGATTCATTACCACCTACATGGAGACTAGTCATGTTGTTGATGTGGACAACCAAAGAAGCCAAAAAGAAGCAGGGATTTCCATGGCCTAGGAATAATGTTGGCAACAAGGGCAGAAAACTTGTTCTTCTAGAAAGTTGTAATCATTATAATAAATGGATTACCAGTGTATTTCAGTATTATGCTAGTGTTATAAAATTTTGTGAATAAGCTCTGTTAACAAACTGTTCAACCTACACATGTGATGGGTCTCATTATTAATAAAAGATAAGTGATATAAATCTGGCTTTTGGTCCCAAATCAGATGTTGCTGTAGCAATAAGTGGGAATGTAATCTTAGTGGGAGATGTTTAGTAACTAAGTTCCCCAATTTGTATGACTAAAAAATACAGTCCTTCTCTCATCCTTACGTGCCGTCCTATAGCCCAATCCTTAAATGAGCTTACCTGCCCTTTAAAGAAAGTAGTAGACATGCAGAAATATAGTTAGGGTCTACTTTTATGTTTTAAATTATATAAAATATTTATCATTAACTGTTTTTTTTCCCTGAGAACACTTTTAATCAAGAAAATCCTATTATTTTAAAATACTTCCCACCTCCCCAAGATTTGGGGGAAAGACATAATTTATAAAGCACAGTGCTAGAAGTTTATTTTATTTTTTAATTGTGGTATAGTTGACATACATTAGTTTCAGATGGCCAACATGATTCTATATTTGTGTACATTGTGAAATGATCACCACAGTATGTCTAGTTACAATACATAGTTACAAATTTTTTTCTGCTATGAAGACTTTTAAAATCTCTCACAGCACCTTTTTTTTTTTTTTTAAACGCACATCTTTTTTTTAAAGATTTTATTTATTTATCTTTAGAGGGGAAGGGAAGGAGAGAGGGAGAGAAACATCAATGTATGGTTGCCTTTCGTGCGTCCCCTGCTGGGAACTGGCCTGCAGGGAACCTGCCTGCAACCCTGGCATGTGCCCTGACTGGGAATCGAACCACGATTGTCTGGTTCGCAGGCCCGTGCTCAATCCACTGAGCTACACCAGCCAGGGCTCACAGCACCTTTTAAATATGGAATACAGTATTATTAACTGTAGTCATCATGCTGTACATTATATTCCCATTACTTATTTATTTTGTAACTGGGAGTTTTTACCTTTTCAACCCCTTCACTCACTTTGCCCTTCCAATCTGCCCTGCTCTGGGAATCACCACTCTATTCACACTATATATGAGCTTTCTTTGTTTTTGTTTTTTATATTCTACATATAAGAAAAATTATATGGTATTTGGCTTTCTCTGTTTGACTTATTTCATTTAACATAATGTCCTTAAGGTCTATCCATATTGTCACAAATGACAGGATTTCATTCTTTTTTATGTCTGAATAATATTCCATTGTATATATGTACCACATCTTCTTTATCCATTCATTCATTAATGAACATTTAGGTTGTTTGCATATCTCAGCTATTGTAAATAAGTTTGCAGTGACTCAGGGGGTGCATATATTTTTTGAGTTAGTGTTTTTATTTTCTCCATATAAATACTAAGAAGCAAAATTGCTTGATCATGTGATAGTCTTATTTTTAATTTTTCGAGGAACTTCCATACTTTTTTCTATTCTGGCTATATCAAATTACCTTCCCACCAACAGTGCAAAAGGGTCTCTTTCCTCCATATCCTCACTAATATTTCTTGTCTTTTTGGTAATAGTCATTCTAACAGGTATGAGATGATATCTCATTATGGTCATGATTTTCATTTTCCTGAAAATTAATGATGTTGAGTATCTTTTCATGTACCTGTTGGCCATCTGTATTGTCTTTTCTGGAAAAAAATGTGTATTCAGATTTTCTGCCCACTTCTTAATTGGATTGTTTATTTGTTTTCTATTGAGTTGTGTAAGTTCTCTATTTGGATATTAACTCCTTAACAGATATATTATTTGCAAATAGGTTATTCCATTTCGTATGTTGCCTTTGCATTTTGTTGATTTCCTTTGCTGTGGAGTTATTTTAGTTTGATATAGTCCCACTTATTCACTTTTGCCTTTGTTGACTTTGCTTTAGACTCATATCCAAAAAATCATTACAAGAATCAGTGTCAAGGAGCCTACTGTCTTATGTTTTCTTCCAGAAGTTTTATGGTTGCAGGTTTTATGTTTAAGTCTTTAATCCATTTTGAGTTAATTTTTGTGTGTGATGTAAGATAGTACCTTAGTTTCATTTTTTGGCATGTTGTTGACCAGTATTCCCAGTACCATTTATTGAAGAGAGTGTCCTTTTCCCTTGTATAGTTTTCTTTGTCATGAATCAATTGAATGTGTATGTGTGGGTTTATTTTGGGGCACTCTATTCTATTCCATTCATCTATGTCTTTTTATGCAAATACCATATTGTTTTGATTACTATAGCTTTGTAATATAGTTTGAATCAGGAAATGTGATTCTTCCAGCTTTGTTTTTTCTCAAGATTGGTTTGACTATTTGGGGTATTTTGTAGTTCCATACAAATCTTAGGATTTTTTTCTTGTTTCTGTGAAAAATGCCATCGGCATTTTAGTAGGCATTGCTTTAAGTGTGTAGGTCATTTTAAGTAGTGTGGACATTTTAAGAATATTAAATCTTCCATTTCTTGAGCACAAAATATCTTTCCATTTATTTTTGTCTTCTGCAATATCTTTCATGGGTAGCTTATAGTTCTCATTGTACAGGTCTTTCACCTCTATTAAATTTATTTCTTGGTATTTTAAATTTTTTGATGTAATTGTAAATGGGATTGTTTTCTTTCTTTTACTTTTTTGATTTTTTACATTTTAAATTTTAGAATTACTCCATACCCAAGGATATATTCATTGATTTTATTTTCTTAAAGAGATAGAGAGTGAGAGAAATATCAATGTGAGAGAAAGAGAGAAATATTCATTAGTTGCCTCCCATATGTGCTGCACCTAGAGACTGAACCTACAACCTAGGTATGTGCCCTGATTAGGAGTCAAACCTGCAATTTTCTGGTGTACAGGATGACACTCCAGCCAGCTGAGTTCTATGGCCAGGTCTGGGATTGTTTTCTTAATTTTTCTTTCTGATAGCTTGTTGTTAGTGTATAGAAATGCAACATATTTTTATACATTGATTTTTCTATGTTGCAAATTTAATGGAATTTTAAAATTAGTTATAACAGCATTTTTGTGGAGTGTTTAGTGCTTTCTTGATAGAGTTATGTCTGTTTTACTTCTTCCTTAAAGCAATTTGGATATCTTTTATTTCTATTTTCTTGCCTAATTGCTCTGGCTAGGATTTCCAGTACTATGTTGAATACAAGTGGCAAGGTTGAGCATTTAGGTCTTGTTTCTGATCCTAGAAGAAACATTTTTAGGTTTTCACTGTTGGGTATAATGTTATCTGTGGACTTTTGCTGAGAAGAATGTAGGAAACATGTAGAAATATAGTTAGGGTCTACTTTTATACTTTAAATTATGTAGATCATTTTTCTCATTAATATTTAAATTGATACCAGGAAATAATCTACATTTATTATGTACATTTTAATGTAAAATGTTAGCAAAGAGACATACGGTGATTAAATAAATATAAATAAATGTCAAATTGAAGCTAGCATTCTGTTAATACTCTCAGAAAAGTCCTATACAAACATTTTTTAAAATTCTAGGCTTAAAAATTTAATTTTAAAATATATACCACATATTTAAAAACCCACTTATAATATTCTATGTAATATACGAAGGCCATGCATGATTTTTAAATGCACTTATATTTATACATAATTGTGATAGCCAGCCTCTAAGATGACCTCCTATAATTCTCACCTCTTGGTATTCATACTCCAGGTGTAATTTCCTCACCTTAAGCATGGGTTGGACTTAGTTACTTGCTTCTAACTAATAGTTTGGCAGCAGTGATAACATGTCACTTTTGAAATTAGGCTATAAAGGCTTCTCTGTGTGTCTCTTTCTCTCCCCCCCCCTCTCTCTCTGCACTTGCTCTGGGAAAAGCAAACTGCTCTGTTGTTAGCAGTCCTGTGGAAAGTCCTAAATGGCAGTTAACTGAAGCCTTTAACCAACAGTGAGGACCTTAGGTCTGCCAACAACCAGAGAACTTGAAAGAGGATTCTCCCATTGAATGTTGAGATGACTGCAGCATTGGCTGGCATCTTTATTGCAACCTTGTAAGAGATTCTGAGCCACAAGCACCTAGCTAGGCCATTCCTGGATACTTGATCCTCAAAATCAGTGACATAATGTTTGTTGTGTTAAGATACTCAGTTTTGGGGTAATTTGTTATGCAGCAATAGAAAACTAATATAATATTATGTTATTTTATATATACAAGGGTGGGCAAAAGTAGATTTACAGTTGTAGGTGAAACATGGTACTTATTCTTGTATGATTGTTTATTAATTCTTATATTATTTTCCATATGGACAACTGTAAACCTACTTTTACCCACCCCTGTATGTACATATATATTTATGTATATGTACATATACTTATACCAGATATATCTTACTATTTTTTGTCTTTAGTCTAAAAGCATTACTACTTCATACCCAATGTATCCTGCCTTTTTAAATAAAGGAGTCCTGTATTAATTTTTAGTCAGTGTTTTCTGATACACTTTTTAGGGGGATAGAGGGATCACCATACATTTTTTTACATTGCATTGAAAAGATTTACTTATTTATTTATTTATTTTAAAATTTTAAATATATTTTATTGATTATGCCATTACAGTTTTCCCATTCCCCCTTCATTCCCCCTTCATTCCCCTCCACCCTGTACACCTCCTTCCACCCACATTCCCCCCCTTTAGTTCATGTCCATGTATCATAAGTTCTTTAGCTTCTACATTTCCCATACTATTCTTGCCCTCCCCCTGTCTATTTTCTGCCTGCCATCTATGCTACTTAGTCTCTATACCTTTCCCCTCTCTCCTCCTCCCATTCCCCTGTTGCTAACCCTCCATGTTTTCTCCATTTCTGTGGCTTCGCTCCTGTTCTAGTTGTTTGCTTAGTTTGCCTTTGTTTTAGGTGTGGTTAATAACTGTGAGTTTGCTGTCTTCACTGTTCATATATATTTTAAAGATTTTATTTATTTATATTTAGAGGGGAAGGGAAGGAGAGCGGGAGAGAAATATCAATGTATGGTTGCCTCTCATGGGTCCCTTGCTGGGAACTGGCCTGCAACCCAGGCATGTGCCCTGACTGGGAATTGAACCATGATCCTTTGGTTCAAAGGCCTGTGCTCAATTCACTGAGCTACACCAGCCAGGGCTCACTGTTCATATTTTTTTTATCTTCTTTTTCCTAGAGAAGTTCCTTTAACATTTCATATAGTAAGGGCTTGGTGATGATGAACTCCTTGAACTTGACCTTATCTGAAAAGATTGTTATGTAGCCTATATAGTAACTATTTTTCTGGTGTGTTGAGAATGTTGTCTCCCAATCCATGGCTCACTTGCAAAGATTGTTTACAGTGTTATTGCCCAGCGAAAGTTTCCTATGGTTAGATGCTCTTAATGCTCTTAATTTTTAAATTTTCTTTAGACTTTGGGATCTTTATAATTTTTGTATGAAGGCTTCTTTGCCTCTAAGATTATAAAACTTATGTTTTAGCTGTTTAATTATTAATATTCTAATCTTCAGTTTCTTTAGCTTTAAGCTATTTCTAGGTGTTTTTTTAAAACTGTAAACCCATATTTTCTACTCTTTTGTAAAATAAATGTATTTTTTATTCATTAAGAAAATTTTTATTCATAATCTTGAAACATATTTATTATGAAAAGTTTCACTTTTATCACTTGAATTATTTTATCTAATTAGATTTTACATTTTCATAGGATAACATAAGATAAAAGACTAAGGCATACAAACATAGTGCAAAAATATCTGTACAGAGTAACAAGTCTAGTGGTTATACAATCGATACCTATGTGCCTTCCAACCAGGTCAAGAGAACTTACAGTCTGTAAAAGACCTACAACCAAGATTGCTCTATCCAGCAAAACTTTCATTTAGAATGGAAGGACAGATAAGGTGCTTCTCAGATAAGATCAAATTCAAGGAGTTCATCATCACCAAGCCCTTATTATATGAAATGTTAAAGGGACTTATCTAAGAAAAAAGAAGTTAAAGAAACATGAACGTGAAAGGACAACGAACTCACAGTTATTAACAACCACACCTAAAACGAAAGCAAACTAAAAGGACAGCTAGATCAGGAGTGGAGACATAGAAATGAAGATCTCAAGGAGGGTTAGCAACAGGGGAGTGGGAGGAGGAGATGGGGGGAGAAGGTACAGAAAATAAGTAGCATAGACAGTAGAAAGAAAATAGATGGGGGGGAAAGAATAGCATGGGAAATATAGAATCTAAAGGACTGGAGACACATGGTCATAAACTAAAGGGGGGTAATGGTGGGGACGGGGGAGTAGGGTGGAGGAGAATGAAGGGGGGGAATAGAACAACTATAACAGCATAATCAATTAAAAAAATAAAAATTAAAAAAAAGAAAAACACTAACAAAAATATGACAAATATAAATATGACGAATATATATAATCTCTCAGGTTAATTTACAGATGTTGGTTATATTCTCTGGACTTTTCTCTGTTTAAAATCACTCAGGATAATAGGAGTGTAATTAATAAAAGAGAAATCAGTAGCCCTGAAAAGCAGTTTCTTTAAAACAGTGTTTATAATATTTTCCAGTACTTAAGATAATACTTGAGTGTAGGTTTTTAATGTTGAAAAGGAAAGGTGAAAAGGAAAGTTTGTGGAAAAAAAATCTTCCAACCCACTTGCCCCTCCATACCCTTTGCAGCAGTCCCTAGCCTTTTTGGCACCAGGGACTGGTACCAGAGACTGGCTTCATGGAAGACAGTTTTCCTTGGACGGAGTGGTGGGGGGTGGTTTCGGGATGGTTCAAGTGCATTACATTCAAGCTCACCTCCTGCTGGGCGTCCCGGTTCCCAACAGGCCTGCACCTTACTGGTCCGCGGTCTGGAGGTTGAGGACCCCTGCTCTGCAGAGAAATGATGAAGCCATCTAATAGTCTGAAGTCATAACTTCTTGCAGCAGAGACATCTAATTGTTGGATCCCTATTTTTTTTCACCTTGCTGAGTTAAGAAAATAATAAGCTCTTACATTGAGCAAAATGGCTGCAAAATGTCAACTTCTGTTGTATGTATAGGCTTTAGTCCAGAATGAAGGAGGATATAATGCAATACAGAATCTTTATTGGGCCATAAGCCCCTCCTCTGGGAGCAGGTGAAGTTGATGACCTGTGAGTATATGAAACTAATTAAAGCTTTTAAAAAAGACTCCAGGGAAGAGATTGTACAGAGCCTGAAAGTCATGGAAAGAGTCCAGAAAATAAGGGGGAAAAAAAGAGAAAATTAAAAGTGGAAATGTGTGTGGCTAGTTGAAGACATGCATCTATTTATGGGGTTGTCTTTTGTAGATATCTGATCAAAATATTTTTCAGGTGGTCCCTGGTGTACGTATGACTTGAACTCGCATTTCTATTAGTGAATAGTGCTATGATATGTAATATTTGGCAGGAAGGTAGTTGTCATGGAGAGGTTCTTAAACTTCAGAGTACATAATAATCACCTGCAGTGTGTTAAAATAATAGATTGTTGCTCCCACACCAGTGTTTCTGATTTCATGGTTCTGGGCTGGGGAGTGGGGGAATTTACATTTCTAACAAGTTCTCCCCCAAACTACACTTTGGGATGCTGTAGTAGTTGCTCTTGCTGTCCACCCAGATCCTCTTTCCTGGCTGGTGCATTCATCCCCCTACTGTTAACAACTGTGGGCGAGAGGGGTGGCCTGGGTGGAGGGAGGCAAAATGGAAAAAAATATTGGCACAATCGCAATAGAATAAACAATAAAAAATTAAAAATAAAACAGGACATACCTGCTAATTTTTCCCAGAAAATTGCCCTTGGCTGATGGAGCTGCTTTCACAGAGATGCCTGGAAGGTTACCAGCCTCCCTGCCCCATTGCCTCTAGCAGTCAATAATTGACTGATAGGGGCAGACAAAAGCCTGGCCCCTTAAAAGAGGACAACTCTGCAATATGATCTATATAGCCCAGAAGGGTCCTCCTTCACTATCTCCCTCCCTGTCAAGGCTGCTTACCCTTCCCTATCCTGTTTTGCTCAGTCTTTTGCAGGTTTTCATACAGAGTACATTCTCAATCAGTTTATGGTGCCTAAATCTCTGTCTTCAGCTTTGCTTCTAGGGAGCCTCAGCCTAAGACAATAGGCAGAACATAGAAGGCGATTTTAGGGGTTATACTAAATTGTATATGTTTGCAGCTTTGTAGGTTCCAAGAAAAGCTGTTCATTAAGTTTGTTCTCTTGTTAGTTGTTACTTCTCTGTTATTAAACACTTAATACTTGAAAAAGTATCTATGGACTCAGTGTGTAGGACTATTTTATTCAAAACACATTTTGAAGAACAATAGCTACTTTGTCCCACTTAAAACATTTTTAGTTCTAACCGATTGAAAACAGGAAGAAAATATGAAGCTGATCAAGCCAAATTTTAGCCATGGAAAAATTAATAAAGTCAAGTTAACAAAACTTAAAAATTGGGAAGGGAAGAAATGTGTGCTTATAATGGAAATGACAAGGGGGATACAATTTATGGGAGGAGGAAGGGATGCTAAATTTGAAATGCATTTTTAGCCAGCTTATACTATATGACTGAGACGTAACTGTCATTAGCTCTGAGGTATCATTTTGTATGCAGTTATGTATACCCTTTCTCCTAAGGGCCAACTCTCTCCAGCTATAGGTGGAGTAATGCTAAAAAGACTCTAAACTTCAAGTCGAAAAGGGAATGGGGGCCTTTGCATTCCCTACAAACCCAGCCCTATTTCTACACAGTGTTGCACTGTTCAAAAATCTTGTGTGGAGTGGGTGTTGACTTGATGGTTGATTTAACCAAGGTTTAGATCTTGGTTCTGCCCCGGAACTGATCAAAGGGCAAGTCGTATCAGCTCTGACGACCTCAATTTCTTGTTCTGTTAGATGTGGTTGAATGAGATAATGTTTATAAACTCACAGCATATTTCTAGGCACATGCTACTAAGGCACATTTTTCTTACTATCTGAGATAATTAATTCCATCCCATTCCTTTCTTGCTTGTGAAGTAAGTGGCCTGTTAGGTGTCCTTCCCAGTAGGCTGCTTTGATTGCTGATTCTAGTGGTCTACATTCCTTTATCCCTTTGATTTTTAAGGAGCTGGCTTACATATCTTGCACAACTACTGGGGAAGAATCTGGACACACAGACCATCAGTGGCTTGGCAGTTTTCTGATGAAAGGTGAGAGAGATAAGTGCAAAGTCTGATTAAGTTTGGGACTGCGAACAAAATGATGTAACCAGATTTTTAAAAAAACCAAACAAAAAACAAATACCTTTTCTCAAGAACCTGTACACTGAAACAGTGATGAAGTTTTCAAATGCAGAAGAATATAAACCAGTTATTCCATTCCACACTTAGTCACTTAATTTCCTTCCTTAATCTGTCCCTTTCACAACACTTTTATTTTCTTTTTAAAGAATCCCACATCCTTTTGATCTCCCCAGGGCAAGAATGATTTGACATATATTTTCCTGGCAAATGATAATACAGACATACCTTGCATTTTAATTATATTAATAAATTGAAGGCTAACAAAAGTTAGAGAACTATAGCGCACATAGTAAAAAGCCACAGAAGCAACTCTCACAAATGTCATTTTTGAGGTAAAATAAGCGAGGGTGCACTTTTAGTCTCCACACATCGCCAGCCATATTTTCCCTTCCAGTGCTTAGTCTGAAACAAAATGAACCAGAAATCCAACCCAGGTCTCAGCATTCCAGCAGGCACATGAAAGGATCCCAGAACCAGAGCAGTAGAAAAACTTCCTTACTCTCCATTAATCTGTTTGAAATTGTAAGAGCTCCAGAGGTGTAAAATAAATGAGAACAAATTAATTAGCATATTCTACTACAGTTAGATTTAAGTTTAGTGTTCCAGGTAAGAGAATCTAGTACAACAATATGTATTGAATTAGGTACTTAAAGGAAATGAGTAAGATGTTTTGCTTGTGTCTTAATCTAATGGGGGAGACATGTAAACTCAGTTATTACTGTCTGAGGCATAGAATGTAAGTTTTTACTTTATTTTCCCATTGAGTCAACTACAGTTCATAAAGTCCATGTTGACTGGGCAACTGAAAGTATCTCTTTTCTCTCTTCGGTTTTCTCTTTCTCTGCTGTCCATAGGATCCTGTCTATATTTTTACTCATCTTTTAGAATCCAGGCAATTAGTACTAGATTAGTTCTGATTACAGCTCTTTTTTCTCTGAAAGGAGTTAGGGCTTTTGGCCTCAGACTTTATGTCAAGGTGATCTGGGACCTGGCAGCAAATCCAAAGGGGCATCATCTGTATTTGGGGAGACTCCACTCACCCTTCTGTCTGTTTCAAGTATATTCTCATGTGCCATTAGGGTATGGCTGCCGGTGAGAGCAGCAGTTCTTGCTCTGCTTGCCTTGGTACCATTAGGTATTCAAAGTCACATATTACATGTCCAGAGGAAAATATACACAAAGCCCAAAGCCAAACACCAGGGGCTGTTAATCTTACTTAGATTATCATTGAGAAAGGTTGTGAGAACCCTAATGTGCAGTCCTTGCATTGAATTCACTGCTTTTCACACACTATATGCCACACTTAGAAAGGATGCTTTATATATCCAGACGTTATTTCCTAAGGTCATGATTTCAGAGTGACGATGATGTTATCAACTGCAGCTCTTTTTCTCCCAGTGCTTTAAGAGGAAGAATCCTATTAAAATGCACAAATCCCGAAGTTATGCAGAAATTATAGATGATTGTTTTCTCGAAGTATGTATGTTTATGGAACTTTCTCCCATATAAAAGGGGACAATGGCTATATGAAATTTAATATTTGAAATCACCCTCTTTGCATTATCCCTTTTTGAAGGAATAATATGCTATGAGCAATTCTACTTCATCCATTTGAACAGCACCAAGCAGAAAGACCAGTAGGAAATGCTGAAGCATTAGTTCTCCAAACCTGCTGGGAATATGAATCTCAGGGACATCTGGGAAGCACTTTAGCAGAATGTATAGAAACATACCAACCCCAGAGATTTTATATGTCTGTAACTTCTAAGACAGTTACTATGAGCTGGTGAAGAAAGTATTAGGATAAAAAAAAGGAATAACAATGAAGATATAGAAGGTAAAGGGGAAATTTTAATAAAAGGGAAGAGATGGTGAAGAAGGCCAGAAGAAGGAAGGTCTTGGAGAAAGGTGCATGGTGATTTCAGGGAAAAAAAAGAGATTTAAAAGCTATTGTTGGCTAGGGATGGAAAAACAGCATCATGTAGTGAAAAGGCAGGGCTCAGAGCCATGCAGTCCTGGGTGTTTTGGGTTCTACTCACTCATAAGCACATTGTGCAAGAGGAATGCCAGAGCCCTTGTGGACCGAGGACCCGTCATGGGTGAATGGTGCACTGTTGTAAACTCTTGTTGTTTTTTAACTATGGACACAAATTCACAGAATTTACATTTATTTCCAAATGGATGGGTGGCAAGTCCCATGTGTAAGACTTTGAAGGGAGAGCCCAGCCTGTCAACAGCTACATTCGTTTCCTAAAAAAGACTTTCTTTGGGTAAAGTGTATTTTATTTATTTACATTAGCTGGTCTTCACTGAATGTATGTAGTTCATTCATGTCCCTAAATGGGTCACCTCACAGTGACTGTATTTCCAAGCGGATGTATACCCACTTTTGGCCTCCATACTTGCCTTTCTGGATAAGATTGGACCATGAGGCAAGTGGTGAATATCTGTCCATGAATTTTCAGGTTTTGATAATTATTGGTCATTGATTACATCAGCATCCCTCATATGTCACACACATATATACACCCACATATAATTTTGAGTCTTTTGTTCTGATAGTGCTTCTGGGTGATCCAAACCTGCAGCCATCAGTGACCATGAGGGTCAGGTGACAAGAATCATATGGAAGTGGATCCAGCATTGAGCTGTGGAACAAATACTTGAATTACTTAATTCCAGATTTCTTGTGTTTAAGAAATACAAAATAGTACTTAAGTCATGCCAATCAGATATTCTGTGACATGTAGCAAAACACTCCTGTTTCAATTCCACACTTAAAAGTATCAGAATAATCTCTCCCATCCTGGTCATGTTATTATTAAAAATGGGGCTAAAATGCCTGCCCTGGAGAATTATTCAGATAATATGTATGGACAAACCTAACACATTATCTGCAGCATCGTCGATGCTCAACAATATTTCTCTTTTCCTGGCTTGGTTCTGCTAGAGCTAACACATTTGTTCAAAATGTTTAAACCATCTCTGCACCAACTTACCACTCTTTTGAAGAGGGATAATAATTCTATCTTTACTTTTTTTCTTGTTAACTTTCCACATAGGATGCATTATACTAATGCATTAAGTTTTAGAAATGGTTGTATTAGTTCTCTCCATATTTACAGATTTGGGACATAGATTAATTACTAAATATTCCATTAATCTCTCAGGTCTCTAGAACATAATAAATCATTTGCTATATGCAATATAAGTGCTATGAAAAAATTTCTATAGAATGATTTGGGACCATGGGATCATATTGTTCAATAACATGTTGGGCCAGAGGGGAACTTAGAATCAGTTAGAACACCTCTCCATATGCATACGAGAAAACATATCTGGGGGTGTAATGACTTAATTAAGATCAAATAGTTAATGGGATCAAATTAAAATAATTCTGCAAAGGATTTTTCTGGATAAAGAGTATCTAGACATTGAAACTCCTATAAAGCTATGAAAAGAACTATTTTCTCTGAGAATTTTTATTTTAAAATAATTTAATCTATTCTATTTGAATCATGCTTAATTGAAAGGCAAGATGGTATGTTTCCATTTCAATTCAGTTAAAGAATTTAGGAATAATTTAATGAGCAAATAAACCAAAGGATCATAGGCATATTTAAACAAAAACAAACTAAGCAAACAACTAGAACAGAAAGAGAATCACAGAAATGGAGATCACATGGAGGGTTATCAGCAGGGAGGGGAAGAGGGAAGAATGAGGGAAAAGTTTCAGGGAATAAGAAGAATAAATGGTAGGTACAAAATAGACAGGGGGAGGTTAAGAATAGTATAGGAAATGGAGAAGCCAAAGAACTTATATGAATGACCCATGTACAGGAACTAAGGGGTGGGAGATGCTCGTGGGAGGAGTATTGCAGGGTGGAGAGGGAGAAAAAATGGGACAACTGTAATAGTATAATCAATAAAATATACTTTATTTATTTTTTATTTTTTAAATATATTTTATTTCCTTAATGGGGTTGAGGAATATCAGAGAATGAAGAGATGCTATTTGGTGCCACTTTAAAGTAGGATGGTATAATAGAAAGAACAAATGTTGGAGAGGGTGTGGGGAAAGGGGACTTAGTTATGTTGGGATGAGATGGTAACATTATGGAAAAGTATATTTGAAGAATCCTAAAAAAAATAAAATATACTTTAAAAATTTAGCCCTCTGGTTTTCTGTCAAAAACTTTTGGGAATATTTTCTTACAGAAACATAGAGCAAAGTATAATATACCTCATGAGCAAAAATTCTAATGCTATATCATGAAATTAACATAATTAATAAAGTGGAATTGCATAAAATAAGACTTGTTTTAAGGCAAATATTTCCTTAATGAGAAAATTGAGTCAAATATTTGACTAGATTAGAATGTGGGTCTCTTAGCTAATTCTGGGACTGAACTCATATACCATGTCACAGAATATAAATCAGAAGTTGCTGGCGGTTGTCCATATCAGCAACTCTGTTTGTTGCCTTTACCTTTGCCTAGAATTGTGTAAGTGGATATGAAACAGACATTTCAGGAAAGTTCAGGTACAAGTTCAAATACTGAGCAAGCACCCAAGAGCCACATGCTCTTGGGAAGCCCCTGGGGTGTGTAGGAAATCATGATTGTGAGTGCCATGCTCCTGCCTGAATATGGGTGCTCCAGTAAGTCAGCCAGCCTGAGCGCTCTCAAGACGAGGCTTTCAGTGTGCTCTAAATTACAAGGCCTTTTCCTATGTAACATACATTCTTCCTACTCCAAAAAATTTATTTGAAAAAAATCTCGTCCTTTCCAATAAGCTTATTATGGTCACTGGAGAACCACACTATAGCCTTTAAACCCCACATGTGAATGCTCCCCCACAGCTTGTTACGGTTTCATGAGCTCATCTGGTGTCTTTTGTTAACAACTCTCCACACCTCCTCCCCCTGAAACTTCTACTTACACACAACTTGTGCAGTATTTAAAGAATTTTTAGAGAAGGGAGGTGACTTCAACTAGGAGCTGAGCCAAAGTCCACAGCTGGCCCACACACGTTGTCTCAAGTTTCCAGCCATTGACTCAAGGAGGTCAACAGCCACATGTTTACAAATTAAATTTAGGCCCCTTATCAAAGGAGACGACTCACGTCATAGGCCATAATTTCTTCATTGTACGTGTTCAGTGCTGTTCACAGAAAACTGAAGCCCATGGGTTTTCAGGCTCAAATGTTTTATTTTTGTCTGAGGGTCAGAGGCTCAACATAATCTCACTCCCAAGACATAAAAAAAAAAAGAAAAAAGAAAATGAAAGAATACCACCCAGCATTCTCATAGTGCTTTCTGTTGGTGGTAACTTTGTCATAATGCTTGCTATATTGAGTAACTGTTGAATGTGGTGTTTATATTTCCAGGAATAAAGAAGCTGGAATGGTCAATGTCACCATAACCTCTTAAACTATCTCTTCCAGCTAGGGATGAACAAAGCAACATATTTTGCCCCATTTCTGTCTTATCTGAATAAAGAATTTTACAGCTTCAAAATCACATTAATAAATATTACCTCATTTTATTGTCATACCTCCAGGGAACGTTGTTTTCCCATCTGTGTGATTGTTCTTTTCCCATCGTATAGATGGCAAAACTAAGTCTTGGAGAGCCATACATTTCTTGCTTACAGTCTCACACTAAAGAATAGAAAATAGGGCTATTTTATTTCGGATAAGGAACCCACTTGTATTCTGGAAAACAGCTTACCTCAGAGAACCATGTACATCTCTCAGAGGCAATTTTAACAGAAGATTGTTAATAATAACTTGAGCAATTGTTTTACCTGACAAAGGTAAAGTTCTCTGAGGCAATATTCCAAAAGGAAGCATCATTTACTTGGACGCTGAAGTTCAAACATTTACCACAGTTTACTCTCTACCTTTTGTTAGGACTGATATTTAGATTTCTTAGCTGTTTTGTCCAGTGCTCTTCCTCTGTACCCTGTGCCTCAGTGATGTCTTTGTTCATGTGGAAAAATGGTGTGAGACGACCCTTTCTAGTAGAAGCTTCCCATAATGAGGTAATACAGAAGCTACAAATTATGTCTTCTCAAAAGAAAGGGAAAAAATAATTGAACTCAAACCTGCACAATTCAGGCAAAATTTCTAAGGTTTTTCTGCTCAAGGAAGTTACTCAAATATAGATTGGATCTATCTCTATGCATTTATCACCTATCTATTTGAAATGGAAGGGTGTAATAGAGGCTCACAGGACTATGCAGTTCCATCATCATTCTAGAAGACAGTCTGAGGAGATAGGACTTTCAACTTGTCAGTCAATGAATGAGGTCAAGTTGTCAGCATGGTAAAAAGAGCTTGGGCTTTGGATTCTAGTTTTGTCTTTGTGCTTCTAGATCTGAGCTCTGTTACATTAGTTAAGATGATCTCTACTAAGTTCAATTCTTCTTGTATAAAACTGGAATAAAGAAATTCATCTTATAGGTTATTGGGAATATTAAATAAGACTCTGAATTTAAAGAGCTTAGCTAAAGTGCCTAACAAATAGTAATATTAATTAATACTATTACTAGTAATGATAACAAATAAGAACTTGAAAGGCTGTGTGGTATACTGAAAAGGTAATCAGTTTGGGAGCCAAAGGACTTGAACTTGAGTGATTATTCAGCTTTTTGCTAAGGCATTCATTATATCGTCATGGACTTTGTAATAAACAGTGAGGATAAAATGGATCTTCTCTGAGGTCCCTTTTAGTTCTAAGCATTCAACTATCCTACTGCTTGTGTCTGTTTATGGTGCCCTGAACAGGTTAGGTGGAAATCCCAGATACCTTTTTCCACACTAAGTCAGCTCTGGTGTCATCTGATGTGGAGTTTATCTGTATCTGATTTAAATTCCTGAAGCCACAGAATTTATCCTGTGTTCTCTTACAAGAATTTTAAAATTTCTTTACTTCTATTTTCTATTTATGGCTTTAGCAGCAATATGGGGAGTGTGCACATTTTGAGAATTGGAGAGGATGGCTGATGGTGGGTGATAGTTCATGACAGTGCCCAGGACATTTGCATGTATTACTCCCCAGTTGATGTTGTATGACAAGTGGAATTAGTATCAGTAGTAACCTCCTAGTTGCCAAATCCGGTGACCTTTGTTGTAGTGCTCATCTCTCTTGATCTAAAACATTCCATTTTATAAATACTACTGTTTGGGGGAGGTAGTAGTTGTGGTGTCTTTTGATGTGTGTGTCTTAGGTCAGGTTCACCAAAAGCAAACCTGGAGTCAAGAACTCAGATGCATATGATTTATTGAGGGAGCTCTCCCCGAAAAGATCAGCAAGTGAACAGGGGAAGCAGGACAGGAAGGATGGGGAAGAAACAAGTGAAGAAACATGTGTGCCCTCTCAAGTAAATTATCAATGTTAGCCTGATCCCGCAGCAGAACTGTGCCACAGGATTTGTCCCCACGCAGGAAAGGGGAGCTGGGCTCTCATTCCCCCACACCTGACATACATTGGCTGTGGGCCCCCCTGGAGGAAGTCATCAATTCCTAGATACTTCCAGTTGTTTTGAGCATGTGGAGACAGCATCTCCAATGATTGTGGGTCAGTCCTCTGAAGAGAGTTAAAGGCGCAGACTGTTCGTTACCGGGATCCATGGAAATCTAGGCAGAGCACCAACAGTGTCCACTGGTCTGTGATTGTGTGCGCTCATTGTTCTGTACCTCCTTTAAGTGCTTTGCTTTGTCTCGTTTATACCCATGATTATGTCATACTGAGGCTGGAGATTTCTAAATCTTTGTCTCTAAACTTGACCTACAAAAATTTATAACTCCCTTTATGCCAGAATTTGACCCAGTGTCAACATTTCTCTCCAGGTTGAGGATCACCATAGAAGGGAGAGGTGAGAGAGAGAGTGTTCTGTGGTTGACCCTGAGTCCTCAGCTTGACTCCTGTTCCTCTGCATGGCCTGCTTCCACTGTGTTCCACTCAGCTGTGGGCCATTCCTCACTTTTGGGAAGGCTGTGGTAGAGCAGTCTTTCTGGGGGTTATGCCATTGCCAGTCGAAGGCCCATGGAGACAGAGGTAGACTGAGATGTACAGAGAGCAGGCCAGATACCTCTTTATGGTATCTTCTCTAATTTGCCTCTACAACCACAGAAAGATCAAAGATTTAGAAAAAGGTTGGGAAAAATAAGAGCTTTGTAATACATGAGACACTTTAAGATTGCATATTATATATGCCTTTTTCCATAGTTAAAAACAACCAAAGTATCTATCAACAAATAAATGGATAAAGAAAATGTGACATACAATGTTCCTTCTGCTCTGGTAGCAGAAGCTGCAGAATGAATTTTGCCACAACAAGTTTCATGCCAAGATTCTGCATTAAAATCTCGGACACAGTCATTTTTGGAATCCCCAGATCAGCTTCTAGTTCTTGCACTGTCAGTCGCCAGTTGTTGATGGCAGCCTGTGGACGTTCAGCGTTCTCAGATGTTCTGCTCGTTGCAGGCCTTCTAGAATGTGAATTGCTTTCAACAGATTCTTGACCATCTTTGAAGCATTTGTGCCACATTTGTATTTGTACTGCACTGGTTGCAACATCCCCAAAATGTTGAATGATCTGAGTAGATTGTGCTGAGGATATTTAGGCTTAACACAAAATTTGATGCAGATTCATTGCTCTACTCACTCAGTCATTTTGAATGTGATGACCACACAGTATACATGCTCACTCAATGGCATCTACTGCCCCCATTGACTAATACAGTGAAGTTGTCACTGTTCATGCACCTGCATTCCAGTCCACTCTCCTTGGTTCTCAGGTTACAGTGATGTCATACATACCTGTTCTCATTATATTAACAGTGGATGGACTTTTTCTGAACAGGCCTTGTATATAAAATCATTATGTTGTACATCTTGAACTAATATAATGTTACATGTCAACTATAACTCAATAAAACTGGAAAAAAGAGAAAAAAAATTGCCCCAATAGTTAACAGTTTGTAAGAGCTCTCCTTATGAAAACCATTCTTAAACTTGCTCTTTTGTCCTCCGGTTCTATCTCTCTTCAGTAAAATTCTTCTTTAAACATTCAAAATTAAAGTTTCCTTTGGGAAGCCTTATTTTCTATCTCTGCAGATGGACCTTGTCTCATCTTCATTAGATTCCATCCTCTTCCATCAATGGACTCTGTGGGATACAGTGCTTCCCAACAGGACACTTCCTAAGTCTGGGTTTTCAAATATGGAATAACACTTATTGTAATAGTGAGGGGAAAAGGCACGAGCAGAGGGTGCAGTATTGTCCCCGTCATGTGGAGGAGCCTAAAGTGGGTCAGTTCTTTACCTCACGATGCACTGAGGTTCCTTTGATAGTGAGGGTTCAAGTATACTTGTTTAGTCTTCTGAGTCTAGCACATAACTGCCAGGACACACACATACACACACACACTACCCAGGTTTTAAGAAGATAGATTAATTCTCAGATGCTATATGGTCCAAACTCATATGGAAGAGGAGATTCATTTTTGTCAACTGCTCCATAATTTGTTAGACTACTTCTTCCCACAATAGCAATAGTAATTTATGTTTTTATAGAGAGAATTGTGGTTTCTTTTGTTTACCCATAGCCCTATACCTTACCTCTGAACTTTGTGGCCTAGGAGCTGAAGATGTCGACCTGTTCAATGAAGTTATTTCCCTATTTTTTAGGAGTCACAGTTGTTTTCATAGTTCCAAGACTCTCTTACTATTAAGCTACATCATGTGATTAAGTTCTAGCTAAAGGAATGTGTGCAAAATGATATATGTACCACTTTAAGGCTTGACCCACAGAACGCTTCCATGAAATTTTACTTTTTCTTTCTTGTTCCCCAACTGTCAGCTGCATGTCAACACTAAGATGACCTTGGGAAGCCATATGTTAAAGACAAAAGAATGCTAATGATTGTGGGTCCCTGAGTAACTACATGGAGTTTCCCTTTCTCCTGAAAATGGCAATTCGACTCAAATGAGTGAAAAATAAATTCTGTGGTATTTGGCCACTGAGATTTGGGAGGATTTTTGTTAATAGCAACTAGTATTGTCCTAACACTTGACTTTATTTGAAATAAGAAATGGTCCCATTTTTGACCACATACTAATTTTACAAGAACTTGAGCTCTTACAAGGCATGGTTAAGTTCTTAATCAAAACACTGTGGTTTCTGGGTGTGGGTATAGGGGTAAGAGTGTGGCAAGGAGGGTAGATTATTTTGTTCTTTCAGCTACATGTTTTCGTGGCCGATGTCTCAGATGAACACTGAATGCTGTCAAACCCGAGCTCATTTTATTTCTTTAGAAACATGCCCTTCTTGAAAAATAACTAAATAAAATTAATTAAAAAAAAAAGAAACATGCCCTTCTTGTTTATTTTTTTTATTTCAATAATTGCTATTACTTTTACAACACTCAGGCTTCTTACCTTCCTTTTCATTTTATTAGTCAAGGAGTTCTTTTGGTTCTATATTTTGAACATTCCTCCTATTTATCTCTTATTTTCTTCCTTTCTGTTCCCACTGTGGTAGATCAGACCTCTAGTATTGCTTGTCTGGATTATTGCCCTGGCCTCATAATTCCTCAGCCTCTTCCAAACGATTCTACATCTTACTGCCAGATTAATCTTTTTAAAGTTCTGTTCTGATCATATCATTCTTCTATCCAAGAACCTTCAGTAATTCTCCATTGTCGGCCAAAAGTGTTCATATTCCTTTGCAAGGCATTCAAGGCACTCCATGACCTGATTCCAAACAAAACCTTATCTCCCACTGCTCTTCTTTACATAGTTGTACTCCAGCCGACCTGAACCACTTGCTGTTTCTTAAATGTACACGAATTCCTGCCTCCTTACCTTTTGCTCATCTTAAACGATTTCCTTCAGCTTATAATTTCCTCCATGTCCATTGTTGTCTGTCAAAACTTTGCCCTCTTTCAAGGCTCAGATCAAAAACCTCCATGAAATCTTTCTGATCTCCTCAGTGAAAAGATATGCCAGTAACTCTGCAAATATCTCCCTTTTGGCACTTGTGACATTTTACTTTGAAGTGTAGAGGCAATGAATTGTAGTGGATTTGGTGTCCGATAACTTTGGGTTGAATCTGGGCTTGGGTTTTTATTACTTATGTGTGATTGGTGCAAATCATTCAGCCTCGCTTAACCTCAATTTTTGCTCACATTAAATAAGAACAAGCGCTTCTATAGAACTCACAGGATTATTTTGAATATTAAATGGAAAGATATATGTAAAAGTTTTACAATCTAAGTGTATATTTTGTCCAACATCAACTACATGTCAAATTTTCTATATTTTGAAAGTATGTTTCATTACTTTTTTTGTGGGATTTATAGATCAGATACTAAAAAATGTTTGTTGAATTAATGCATTTTAATATGATTTGCATTGTAAAGAGAATATCAAGAGTGATCTTAAGTTTATCTCCCACATATAATTGATCTCTAGTTCAATCTTTCCCTTTTCACACTATTTAAGATTTCTTCTTACTATACTTCCATTCTTCAATTCTAATGGAGCAAAGTCATACTATCTATTTACATCTCTGTAGTTATTGCTTCAGTGTTGATAATCCAGTCCAGCTAAAAGTTCTATCAATTATATCTTAATTCCCTTGACAAAGTAGTTTATTTGTTTCAGTGTGGAAATTTTCTAGAAGTCACAGTACTGTAACTTTGGGAACTTAGATCTTACCATTACTGTACCTCATATAAAGGTACAAGGTTGCAGAGAGGAATGATATAATTGGAAAAGAAAAAGTTTCCTCTTTTTGCAAGTGAGATTTCTTATGAAGGAATGAGTGAGTCTTCTTTCTTAACTGCCTAAAGGTATATTGAAAGGCAAAAACCCAGAGGGTAAAAGTCTAAGACTTATATATGACATGCATACAATTTTTACTTGCCCAAATAGCCTGACCTGCTTTTTGGTCAATTAAGATGATTTCCCAACTGGACTGTTACTTTTTATTTCTCTCTTCCATTTTTTCTAGTGTTATTGGTTGAGGTGCACTGCCTCAGAACTATTCAACTATCAAGAATGAGACTTACAGGGGAACGGAATGTTAAAAGAAATATTGAATAGGTAACAGTTCAGAGAAGGTAGATCACAATGAGAGAAATGTCCATCTAGAAAAAGAAATCACTCTTATTTGTTTCTGTGATTGTACCAATGAAGAATCAAGCCAAGAGAACCATAATCCCATCCCTGGCTTGCAGAGAGAACAAGCGGTGCAGTTCTTCTCCAGTGGGAAGAGAGCTTGTTTGGGTTACTTAAGTGGCAGTGTAAGGTTAATGAATGACATCATTCCTTCTTGGAACAATCTGGCTAGAATTTTTGCCATTTTTGGAAAGCAAGGGTGATGTACCCTGAATGACAGACTGCTCAGAAAGAAACTTATGTAGAAACCTCCAAGTCCCCTTGAGTTTTTATTCAAGGAGGAACTTGAGGGTAAAAGACAGCCTGGGCACCAATGTGCAGGCTCATCCTAATAATCCTGATGCAGAAAAAGCTGTGTGCCTGGACTACTTCAAAGCAAATTCATTTAGACTCAAAGATTTTTACATAGAATGTTCTATCTTGTTTTGCATTGAGGGAGGGTATTTCATCAGAAGAGGAAAAATGCAAATGAAAGGATTATCAGGACCCATGTTGAAACAGGGAAGGTCTGAGAAGTTGTTAAGATAATGGAGCATAATTTGCTTATGAAAGTTCTTTAAAATAGTTATTGCCATCACCTTTGCACGCCCTAAACTTGTACAGTTTGTGAGTGGAGGATGGGATCTGGTTTTTGCTTCCACGTTCTCTGAAATGTCCATGCAGATGGAGAGGGTGGTGGCGGGCTGGGTAATCCAATACTGAGGTATAAACTCTCTCCTCCTCCACCTGCCCCCATGCATCTAAATAAAAGTAAACATGTTTTTGGCAAATTGGTAAGTGCTAAGAATATCAGTTTCCTGTCTTCAAAAGGCCAAACTGTGGTTGGTTAGCTTAATGATTGGTCAAG
Organism: Artibeus jamaicensis; assembly: GCF_021234435.1. Taxonomy (NCBI): domain Eukaryota; kingdom Metazoa; phylum Chordata; class Mammalia; order Chiroptera; family Phyllostomidae; genus Artibeus; species Artibeus jamaicensis. Next base: position 33,186,186 of record NW_026522030.1, on the reverse strand, counting down.
GTAATAGAAATTGAAGCCTGGAAAGGACCAGTTTTCTTCACAGAAACCCACTGTGCCCCACTGATAAGGCTACATGCCTAAGCTCAGCATCTTCTGCAGGGCAGTTCTGTTACATAGCTATATTTTCTCACAGCTTCTTCCCAGTGACTTTTAAAGTAAACAGACTAGGAATATTGGTTATAAATGGAGCTGATAGAGAATGTTGACGATACCATCCCTATTGGAAAAAGTCCAGTGTGGTACCTTCTGAATTTGTAGGCAAGAATGTATTTTTAATTCAAAACAATAATGACCTGGGGAAAGGGTTGGATTGGGAGCAAGAATGCTAATTTTAGCAAGTTTCAATCAATTTAGCATACCTCTCCCCCTCCTACACATTTCAGTTTCTCTGTTCTTAATTTATTTCTTTATTCCTTTGAGAGGTTCTGAACCCCAGTCTCTGGTCTGGGGAGGCAGAGCAACACACAGACTCCTCTTGGCCTTGGCATTCATACACATTAACTAGAAGCATACATGGGGCCAGTTACTGGAATTGAAAACAGACTTGAATTAAGGGCTATTTGTATTGTGTTCCAATATCTTCATGTCCAACAAGTTATCAGCGGGTCGTATGGAATGAAAAGGTCTTCCAGCAAGCCAGGCTCATCACTGCCTAGTGATTTAATTTGAGAGCCCAGATGGTAAATTGGACTTGACGTAAAACAGCAGCCAAGGCCGAGAGTCCACAGGGGTGTGCTGGGCTTGCTTTGGACTGACCTAACCAGCAGGCCTGCTGTCACGTCTGAGTCATCTGCTGTCAGTGGACAGCTCCCTGTGGGAGGTCCAGGTCTCGAGCATTGAAATAGTCTAGACAGGAGGTGACAAACATGTTGACCTTTGGGAAAGGATTGATCTCCATGGATTTTGACAGGAGGCCTTTCCAGAAGTGAGTCTCAGGAGGAACAGTCTAGAAGCTTCATCGTCTGTGAGTGGAATCCAACCTGTGTATCTACTCCACCCAGACTGGAATGCCAAAGCATTTCTCAAGGTTATTTATTTTTTTTAGTTGGACAGTGATTTTTAGTTACTGCATCAGTTTTCCTAAAATGTTCACTTGGGGTTTCGAGGGTGGGGTATTTGCTGAGGAAAGAAAAAGGGAAAAAGAACTTATTTTAATGGTGTTATCAGCTCTGAGACCAAGGAAAGGTACTTTTCCCTGCGCTGTTTCATTTAATCCTCATACAATGGTATGACGTTTGCGTCATTACTGTCAGATTAGAGAAGACTAGAGGCTCAGAGATGATCAGACCTTACCCAAGGCCATGTACCAAGTAGTTGCTAAGGCTCAGACTTGAGCCTTGGTTTATTTTGATATTGATATCTTCCCAGGGTCTGCTTTTTTTTTTTTTTTTTAAATACAGTGGGGATGATTTCAGTCCCTTCTGTAAGTTTGGGAGTTATTAAAGTACTAAAATAATTTTAAAAGCCAGAAGTTTGCTTCTCAAATAATACAGTTCCTTTTTAAATTGTTGACACTGTTACAAATGTCCCCCATTTACCCCACTTTGCCCACCTCTACCCTGCCCCACCCCTGGCCTTCACCACATTGTTGTCTGTGTCGATGGGCCAAGCATATATGCATATATGTTCTTTGGTTTTCAAATAATGTAATTTTAAGTAAGATAAAGCTTTTACCCTCATTTTGTAGCCATCTGGTTACTCCTGAAAGATAATAGAGCTTGTCTGGTGAAGGAGGTGAAGTGGGAACCAGTCTAGACTATATTGGGGTGAAATGGGTGAGGGGTATCATTTGTAGGGTGAGGAATGGTACTAGATTTTTGGTGGTGATCACTTAATGTTTTATTACCTGAGGTAATACCAATATTACCTCAGTTATAAAGGAAAGATTTGGGAAACTTGGCATAAATTTCCCTTCATGAAGACTTATGTAATTGAATTTGCATTTTGTTGAAACCTGTTTTTCTTTTTTTAAATATTTTATTTATTTATTTTTAGAGAGAGGGGAAGGGAAGGGGGTAGTTTTAAAATTTTTCAATGAAGTTGACGTTCAGTATTATTTTATATTAGTTTCAGGCTGCAGCATAGTGGTTAGACATTTATGTAGTTTACAAAGATCCCCTTAATAATTCTAATACCCATTGGACACCAAAAATAGTTATCACAATTATTATTGACTATATTCCTTATGCTGTACTTTCCATCCCCATGACTATTCTGTAACTACTGATGTGTACTTCTTAATCCCTTCACCTTTTTCTTCCAGATCCCCCATAACTCCCACTTGGCAACCCTCAGTTCTCTGTATTTATGAATCTTTTTCTGTTTTGTTTGTTCCTTTATTTTATTTTTTATATTACACATATAAGTGAAATAATATATTTTTCTTTCTCTGACTTATTTCACTTTGCATAATACCCTCTAAGTCCATTCATACTATGACAATTGGTGAGATTTCATTCTTTTTTAATGGCTGAATAACATTCCATTGTGTATTTGTACCACCACTTTTTTTATCCACTTGTTTATTGATGGGCACTCAGGTTGCTTCCATAGCTTGGGTATTGTAAATAATGCTGCAGTGAACATAGTAATAAACATCTCTTTCTAAATAAGTGTTTTTGATTTCTTCAGATGTATACCCAGAAATGAAAATGCTGGGTCATAAGGTAATTCCATTTTTACTTTTTTGAGCAAACTCCATACATACTGTTTTCCATCATGGCTTTACCAGTCTGCATTCCCACCAGCAGTGCATGAGGGTTTCCTTTTCTCCACAACCTCACCAACACGTGTTTCTTGCTTTATTGGTGATAGACATTCTGACAGGTGTGAGGCGATATCTCATTGTGGTTTTAAGTTGCATTTCTCTGATGATTAGTGGTGGCACGATCATCTTTTCATATGTCTACTGGCCATCGGTAAGTACTCTTTGGAGAAATGTCTATTCAGATCCTTTGCCTATTTTTAGTTGGATTGTTTGCTTTTTCGGTGTTGAGTTGTATGAATTCTTTATAAATTTGGGGGTATTAACCTTTTATTGAATGTATCACTGGCAAATATCTTTTTCCATTCAATAGGTTGTCTTTTCATTTTTAAAATTATATTTTATTGATTTAAATTATATTTATTGAAATATAAATATACATTTATATTTCATTTTAAATTTTATTATATTTTATTATGAAATTACAACTGTCTTGATATTTTTCCCTTTTCCTCCCTCCACACTCCTCCCACTCCCTCAGGCAACCCCCCACCATTGCTCATGTCCATGGTTAATGGGTGATATAAATTCTTTGGTTACTCCATTTGCGATACTCTACCTTACATCCAAGTGGCTCTTCTGTGACTACCTATTGGAACTTCTTAATCTCCTTACCTCTTTACCCATTCTCCCACACCACTCCCATCTGGCAAGCATCAAAACACTCTCCATATCCATGATTCTGTCTCTATTCTTCTTGTTTGCTTAGTTTGTCATTTAGATTCCATTGTTGATAGATATGTATTTATTTTTTGTATTTTTAAAATTTAATTGTTCAAGTACAGTTTTCTGTCTTTTACTCCCATCCCAGCCCACCCCCCCCAGTGCTCTACCTCCCTTCCATTTCCACCCCCCTTAGTTTTTGTCCATGTTTCCTTTATACTTGTTCCCGTGAATCCTTCCCCGATAGATATGTATTTAATGCCATTTTTTGCTCATAGTTTTGATCTTCTTTTTCCTAAATAAGTCTCATTAACATTTTATATAATAATGGTTTGGTGATGATGAACTCCTTTAGTTTTTTCTTTTATATTTTAGAGTGAGGAGAAGGAAGGAAGGGAGAAAGAGAGAAATAACAATGTGTTGCTTCCTGCATGCCCCCAACTGGGGGGCTGGCCTGAGACCCAGGCATGTGCTATGAAGGGGATTCAAACTGGCAACCTTTTGGTTTGCAGACTAGCACTCAATCCACTGAGCCACACTGGAAGCTCTTTATCTTCCCTTTGATTCTAATTGATATCTTTGTTGGTTAGAACAACAAAGATATCTTGCTGTTGGTTACAGCAATCTTGGCTGTAGGTCCCTACTTTTCATGACTTTGAATATTTCTTGCCAATTTCTTCTAGCCTACGAAGTTTCTTTTGAGAAATCAGCTGATAGTTTTATAGGACCTCCCCACTAGGTAACTAACGTCTTTTCTCTGGCTGCTTTTAAGATTCTCTCTTTGTCTTTAACTTTTGGCATTTTATTTTATTTTTTAACTTTTGGCATTTTAAGTATGATGTGTCTTGGAGTGAGCCTCTTGGCATCCATCTTATTTGGGACTGTCTGTGCTTTCTGGATTTGCATGTCTATTTCCTTCACCAAATTATGGAGGGTTTTTTTTTCATTATTTTTTCAAATATATGTCCAATTTATCGGTTTTTCTTCTCTGTCTAGCACACCTATGTTGTGAATGTTGGACTGCCTAAAGTTGTCCTAGAGGCTGTTTATACTGTCATCTTCTTCTGAAATTTTTCTTCTTCTTCTTGTTCTGATTGTTTTTTGTTTCCTTATGTTCCAAATCATTGATTTGAATCTGAGCTTCATGCACTCTACTGTTGTTTCTCTGTAAATTGTTCTTTATTGAAGTTAATGAATCCTTTGTTTCTAACTGGAACTTTTTATGCTGTTGAGGTCCTCTCTGAGTTTCTTGAGCATCCTTATAAACAGTGTTTTGAACTCTGCATCTAATAGATTACTCTTCTCCATTTCGTTTAGCTCTTTTTCTAGAGTTTTGATCTGTTCTTTCTTTTGGGCCATGTTTCTTTGTCTCCTCATTTTGGCAGCCTCTCTATGCTTGTTTCTACATATTAGGTAGAGCTGCTTTGATTCTGTGTCTTGTGTCTTGACTAATGTAGTAGGTGTCCTGTAGGACCCAGTGGCACAGCCTCCCCTATCACCAAAGCTGTGTACTGGAGGTTCACCCTTTGTGTGGGCTGAGTATACTCTCTTCTTGTACTTGAGCCCTGGTTGCTGTTGGCAGGTCAATGGGAGGGATTTACCCCAGCTAGTCAGCTGCAAGGACTGGCTGTGATCACTAACCTCTTCCCTCCATGGAGGATAACCTATGCTGGGTCAGGGTGATGGTGCTCCAGTGTGGTCTGTAGCTGTCCACTGGGTGTGCTGACCCTGGCATTTCCCAGGTGGTGCAGACCAAGGTCAGCTCCCACCTGTGTTTTTCCAGGGTCTACCCTGCCTGAGCTATAAAGTAATATGAGATGTCTGCTACTTGTGTTGGGCTTGGAGATTCTCAGACTAAGCCAAGCTGTGAATCTAGGCTAGCTGCTGCTAGTGAGGGCCTCACTGGGGCCGGATATCACTTGTTTGATAGGGTTTTAAAAAGCTGTGAAGCATGAGCCAAGACCAGCCAAAAGCATCTTGGCTGGGCTCATAAGTTGGGTGGTGTGGAGTCTCTGGAGACTCCAAGGTGGGTCAAACAGTGTTAGCCAGGTTGATGGAGTCTGAGATATGACACCAGCTTGCCAGCTCTGTGGCTCAGTTTGGATGGATATGGCTTCTTTAATTCTGTAATTGTCAGACTTCCATTCAACTCGGTTTCTGATGGTCTGTGTAATGGTTTTTCTGTATTTTAGTTGTAATTTTGATGTGGTTGTTTCAGGAGTCCAGCCATAACTGCCCACACCACCATCTCGACTGGAAATCTAATTTTGTTGATGGTTTCCTTTGCCGTGCAAAACCTTTTTAGTTTGATCTAGTCCCAATTGTTTATTTTTCTTCTGTTTCCCTTGCTGGAGGAGATATATCAGGAAAAATATTACTGAGAGCAATGTCAAGAGAATTGACTACTTATGTTTTCTGCTAGGATTTTTATGGTTCCGAGTCTAATATTTATATTTTTATAATCCATTTTGAGTTTATTCTTCTGTGTGGTATAAGAAGGTTGTCTAGTTTCAGTTTTTTTTGCACATATTTATCCAATGTTTTTCAATACCATTTATTGAATATACTATCTTTACCCCATTGTATGTTCTTGCCTCCTTTGTCAAATATTAATTGACCACACATGTGTGTGGTTTTTTTCTGGGCTCTCCATTCTGTTCCATTGATCTATGTGTCTGTTTTTATGCCAGCACCATGGTGTTTTGATTACTATAGCCTTGTAGTATAGTTTGATATCAGGTATTGTATTATCTCCAACTTTGTTATTCTTTTTCAAGATTGCTATGGCTAGTTGAGGTCTTTTGTAGTTCCATATAAATTTTTGGATTATTCTGGTTTTATGAAAATGCCACTAGTATGTTGATAGGAATTGCATGGAATTGATAGATTACTTCAGGGGCTATGGATATTTTAATGATTTAGTTCTTTGTATCCATGAGCATAGTGTATATTTTCATTTGTTTGTATTTTCAGTTACTTTCTTCAGTGTCTTATAATTTTCCAAGTATAGGTGTTTTACCTCCTTGTTTAAATTTATTCCCAGGTATTTTTTTTTGGTGCAATTGGGGTTCATTTCTTACATTCTTTTAATGATTCTTCATTATTGTTGAATAAAAATGAAACCTATTTCTGAGTATTTATTTTGTATCCTGCTTCTTTACTGAATTCATGGTTGCCTCTCACACCTCCCCCCCCCCTACTGTGGACCTGGCTTGCGGCCCAGGCACGTGCCCTGACTGGGAATTGAACTGGTTACTATTTTGTTCACAGGCCTGCACCAAACCCACTGAATCACACCAGCCAGGGTGACCAGTTTAAGTTTTAACAGTACTAATGTTTTCCTAGATCTAGACTCAGAAGCTTTATTATCTTCATCTGGGCAATGAGAATAGGATCAATTATCTAGGTTTATCACCACTTGCTGTGGCCAAGACTATGAGCTATTAGCAAATGTGAGGACAATCCCAAGGAGTTTGAAGACTATTTGAATAATATTTTAAAGATGGTGAAGATATTTCAAGTATGAAAAAATATACAAGGTTGTACATAAAGTTTAAGATGTATGGCATGCATTTTCTTATACTCTTGAGCCCAAAACATTTGCAAAGACCACCATTCAGTACTGTGTGATTATCAAGTACAAATATTCCAAATCCAAAGGCCATTTACCTTCTGCAGATAAATTAAAAAATCCCAAACCAAAATGTTCTGAAGCCATTTGGCAAAAGCAAAATGTGATTTTTCTTTTTTATCCTTTTTTCTCTTTATTTTACTTCTCTTTCCTTTCCTCTTCCATCTTCTTCCTCCCTTTCTCCCTTCGCCTATACAACTGACCAAATCTACAGTCTATCTTTGCCTGAACACTTATTCACTGTGGGAATGGTTGTAGTGATAGTAGTTAAACAGACAACTTTTTTTTACATATTTTATTAATTATGCCATTACAGTTCTTTTTTCCCCCTTCATTCCCCTCCACCCTGCACACCCTCTCCCCCACCCTTCTCCCCCTTTAGTTTATGACCATGTGTCTCAAGTTCTTTAGATTCTATATTTCCCCTACTATTCTTGCCCTCCCCACTATCTATTTTATACCTACCATCTATGCTACTTATTTTCTCTACCTTCTCCCCCCTTCTCCTTCTCCCACTCCCCTGTTGCTAACCCTCCATGTGATCTTCATTTCTATGGTTCTGCTCCTGATTTAGCTGTTCTCTTAGTTTGCTTTTGTTTTAGGTGTGGTTCTTAATACCTGTGAGTTTGCTGTCCTTTCACTGTTCATCTTTTTTATCTTCTTTTTCTTAGATAAGTCCCTTTAACATTTCATATAATAATGGCTTGGTGATGATGAGCTCCTTGAATTTGATCTTATCTGAGAAGCACTTTATCTGTCCTTCCATTCTAAATGAAAACTTTGCTAGATAGAGCAATCTTGTATGTAGGTCTTTGGATTTCATGACTTGGAATAGTTCTTTCCAGCCCCTTCTTGCCTGTAAGGTCTCTTTTGAGAAATGCGCTGACAGTCTAATGGGAACTCCTTTGTAGGTGACTGTCCCCTTATCTCTTGCTGCTTCTAGGATTCTCTCCTTCATTTTCATCTTGGCTAATGTAATTATGATGTGCCTTGGTGTGTTTCTTCACCAAGAAACTTCACCAACTTCTGGGTCCAACTTCTTTGGGACTCTCTGAGCTTCCTGGATTTCCTGGAAGTCTATTTCCTTTGCCAGATTGGGGAAGTTCTCCTTTATTATTTGTTCAAGTAAGTTTTCCACTCATGGCTGTTCCTCTTCCCCTTCTGGTAACCCTATAATTCGGATGTTGGAACATTTAAAGATGTCCTGAAGGTTCCTAAGCCTCTCCTCATTTTTTTGAATTCTTGTTTCTTCATATTTTTCTGTTTGGTCATTGTTTTCCTCCTTCTGGTCCACTCCTTTGATTTGAGTTCCAGTTTCCTTTCCATTATTATTGGTTTCCTGTGTATTTCCCTTCATTCCAATTAGTTTAGCCTTCATATGTTTCTCTAATTTGTGACTAAAATCAACCAGTTCTGTGAGCATCGTGATCACCAGTTTTGAACTGTGCATCTGAAAGTTTGGCTATTTCTTCATCACTTAGATTTAATCGGCTCTGGGGCTCTGAGTTGTTCTTGAGCCATGTTTTGATATGTTCGTGCCTGTTACATATGAGGAGCAGAGCCTTAGTTGTTCACCAGGATGGGGCCACCCAGGTCACTGGTTTGTGACGCTGTATGTGGGGGTGGGGCAGGGTCAGAGAGGGACAATGGCGGTTCCCTCTGCCACTTCCTGCTGCTGGGGCCTACATGGTCTGTCTCACTGCTCACTCCTTCACCTCGGTTTATCTGTGCACCGTGATCAGCCCTCAGTGAGTCCACAGCCTTGTGCCCTCAGTAGGTCTGCCTGCTTCTTCACATCTGGGAAACATCCACGGCTGCTGGTGCACCTGGGTCATGAGCCCGGGTTGGTCTGGTGGATCTTTCCTGCCTGACCTCGCTCTGCTGCTGGCTCTGCCCCTCTTACCAGTTTGGCTGAAGGGTTCGTTGTTGTCAGACTTCCATGTAGTTCAATTTTCTGTGGTTTGGCTGTGTTTTTGTTGCTAAAACTTTGTTGTTTTTTAAGTTAATTGTGCAAGAAGGCACAGTGCTTCAACCTACACCTCCATCTTGGCGGAAGTCTTAGACAACTTTATATTTAAAAGTCTTTAAGTACCTTCAAGCTGAACTTCATGTACATTAGACTTACCAACTTAACAAGAGATTCCCAGTGATTGTGGCATAATATAAAACATTCTGGTTGAAAATGAATTTGAGCCACTATCTCATTCTGTGAACAATCAAATAAAATCAGGTCATTCCTCTAGTTAGTTATTTTGGATTTGTTGGTTTGCCTAATAATAGTACACCAGAGGTGCTTTTTCTTTGGTTTTTAAAAAATAATTATAGAAAAAGAGGTTTCAAAGCTAAGGGGAAATCATGTAGATATATATACAACTTTGGTTGCTTCAAGGCATTAATTTATTTTACAATCAAATATTTCACACAGACTGCCTGCTTAAAGGGGAACAATATGTGGTCCAGGGATTTCCTTTAACTTTATTAGGGGACTGAAATTTTTATTTGCTCTGATAAACACAAATCCAATCTCCTAAACCTTCAGTCCAGCACTGAGAAGAGTAACTTTCTCCAAAGAGACTTTGAGACAGCTTAATTTCTCTACTGGGAAGCTTTCTGTATGCACCATCCAGGCATAACTTGCTGTTTCGATAAGCTTGGTTGAAGATTTCAATTCAAAAATGTTTCACAACCAGTAATACAGTCTTTAAAATAAGAAGAGGAAACAAATTACCTACCTCTTGATTCTTTTCTCTCTGAAAATAACTTACCTACCAGACTTGGGAAAAACCAAGTCTTGAAGTAAGATTTCAGTTTGAAGAATTTAGACCCTTTACTGGCAGGGTGAGGACTTTTCAGAATATGTTTACACTGATTGCTTGGTTTTCATTATGAAGAAAAACAGTGAAGTTCAGAAACAAAAGCTAGACTCTAGATTTATTCCCTCTTCTTTGTTCCCTCACAATCCGATTCTCTTCTCTGTGTTATTAGGAGCTCAGTCACACATGGATATGGATTACTATAAAAGGAGGTAATCCCAGTCAAAAGTGGCAAATAAAAGTTGAAAAATATTTGTATCCACTGTAAAGCTCACATGACCCCAAACTTCAGGTAGCTGAGGTAAAATATTTCTGTTTTTATGGCATTAAGAAGTAGAAAAGAATTATGTTTTTAGAATGGTTTAGGCTGGCTGGGATGTCCAACCTCTGGCATCTCTGGGCCACACTGGAAAGAAGAAGAGTTGTCTTCGGCCACACATTAAATACACAACACTAATGAAAACTGATGAGCAAGAACAAGGTTTTAAGTGAATTTACAATTTTGTGTTGGGCCACATGTGGCCCATGGGCTGTGAGTTGGATACCCCTGGGAAGTATATTATAAAAGTCTACTCTTCAGAGAACAGAAAATTAAGTTTTAGTTGTTTTTAGAATTAGGGTAACTTGGTAGATTACTGAAACTGAAGCACAAATAAAGAAATAAAGTAAAGGTTATTCTTAAATCCAGTCACAATGCTTGGGATCAAATCTGGGCTTTGTCATCTGCTAAATATGTAACATTGATCAAGTTTCTTAAGTTCTCCTATCTTGGTGTTCTAATTTGTAAAATGGAATAAATCATAAAAGTACCTAGTCAGGATTTTAATGGGACCTAGGGATTGTGTGTATAGCCTGACAAAGAAGGCTCACAGTAGACGCTTTTTCTTATATTTTTATTATTAAGTGCTCCCAATACCTACAATGCCCAGGCATATGATCTCTTTGGCCTGTATGAAAACCTGGATGGGTGAATAAGGAGTGGGAACTGGTGCCATGTTAACTGACTTATTTAATCAGTTATTCAATATGAAGTCTTTTAAAATCTTTTTATTTATTGATTTGAGAGAGAGAGGAAGGGAGACACACACACACACACAGAGAAACACTGTTTTATTGTTCCACTTATTTATGTCTTCATTGCTTGATTCTTTTATGTGCTCTGACCAGGAATTGAACCAGCAACCTTAGTGTATCAGGATGATGCCCTAAACAACCAAGATACCTGACCGAGGCCAATATACAATATTTTTAGTGAGTGGATACTGCAGGCCTGGTACAATGTTGGAATAGGGGATATAGCAGTAAAAATAGAAATAAGGTTCCTGTTCTCATGAAGCTTACTGAGAAAATAATCAATAAATATATAAAGAAAGAAAAATAATTTTGCAAGATGCTAACAGCTTTGAAGAAAAAATGAAGAAATAGTTGGACCACTCCACTTTAGATGAGCTTGTCAGGAAAGGCCTCTTTAGGAAATACATTTCAGCAAATACCAAACTTTGGAGATAATTCAGTCATTCAAAGATCTGGGGAAAAAAGAAAGGAGACAACAAATGCTAAAGCTGTGGGGTGAGTAGGATTTGGGGATGTGTGAGCAGCAGAAAGAAAGTGAGAGTGACTGGGGTAGAATGAGCAAGGAGAGTAGTAAGGAAAATGTTAAGAGAGCTGGATCACCAATAGCCTTGAAGGCCATGGTAAGAACTTCATGTTTTATTCTTTAATGGTCCTAATAGAATTGTGTAGGTCTTTGCCTATGGAAGTGATGCTGTGGTGCTTCCTGAGAAAAGCTGTTTTGAAAAGCTTAGAAAAGCTCTGGTTGTTTTCTGAGCAATGGAAATAGTTTTACAGTGTTCTCAGTCTAAATACACACATTCAGGGTACAGTCAGCTATAAATCAAGAAGTTAAACATTTGCCTAATAAATAAAGTGAAACTTTACGAATATTTTATATATGATCTTAGCTGTATCAGAACTAGGTTTTAGCCTGTTATTTTGAACCTGTCTTCATTTCTGATGAATATCCAAAACATGTTCTATTGAAGATTCCAGTGTCCTTGGACAAGAAGTAGGAAAGTTGGTTCAATTCTTGTCCTAATCCCAGTTAATAAAAAAAAATTCAGAATCTCCATACTCCCCCAAACAAAAAGATTTTGTACAATTATTCTTTCTGTAGTTTATAATGCATAAAGAATAGAGGTTTGTAGAATATCCAAATATAATGTATTATGGTATTCTTTTCATGCTGTATCCAATTTTTATCAAGTTGAGCATCTATGCTCTAACCCTATGAACTATCCAAATGAGAATCTTTTAAAAAGTGTGCTGCATCTGACATTCTATCACCTTATATCCCTCGTGTAGCTGTCAATATATAAATCAGCCCTACAGAAATGGAACTTTGTGGAAGGATTAAAGGACATGTGACCTAATAGTCCTTAGGTCACATGTCAGGAGACCCTCATTCAAGACCCAGCTATGACTCTATCCTGTTAAATAATCTGAGTATGTCATCTGGCCTTTCTGGCTCTTCTCCTCACCCCTTTCTTCACTCATACAATGTGAAAATTATATCAGCTCATCAGTGAGGTTCTTTTCAGGAGCTAGCATCTATCCATGAAATTGGCTATACCCAAAAAGAGGAAGGCTTGGTCCTTGGCCAAATTGTGAGGAAGAAAAACTATCACTATTACCTGACCTCCCATTTTTGTACTGTCACCCCAAAATGTGCAAATCTCCAAATGTGGCATTCCTAGCATTATTCTTTTAAAGAAAAAGTACTCTAGAAAGTAGTGAGCTTTCTGAGACTCATATGATGCAGGTGATAATCCCATCTCTGTAGGGAAGTTTGTCTGGGAGAACTTTAATATTCATGTGGGTATCAGAGCTAGGAATACTCCATGCTTCCCCATTGTGTGTCATCCCCAGTCAAATTTCTTTCTCCTTTTTTTTTCATTTCACATTTTCTTCTTTCCTACTTATCTCTCTTACTTTATTTAGCAAGCCAATAATAATGACTGTGGACAAGGTTCAGTTCAGTGGTCCAGAGCCATATTGATGGATGAACATGATGAAGCTTATCATTGTTGAAGGTGAGAGCTGGCCTGAGGATATTAGGATGCCAGGGTGAGACCCAGGTCAGCTAGTCTGCATGTCCACCCATGGAATAAAAATGGACTTTGCCGAAAAACATCACCAGTAAGCCATTTCCTGTCCCACCACTAGTCACTATACAGTTCATGACTGGTTATTTTTCCTACTCATTTTAAGATGGTCAATTTAATTAATTAATTAATTAATTTCCACAGCATTATTGAGATATAATTAACATGTAACGTTGTATAAGTTTAAAGTGTACAATGTAGTGGTTTTATGTGTATATATATATGTTGCAAAATGATTACCACAATAAGGTTAGTTAACACAGCTATCACTTCACATAGTTATAATTTTTTTTGTATGACAAGAACTTTTGAAATCTACTCTCTTAGCAACTTCCAACATGCAATATAGTATTGTTAAATAGAGTCACCATGCTGTATATTATATCCCCAGAATTTATTTATCTTATAGCTGGATGTTGGTACCCTTTGATCACACTTACTCCTTTCCCCCACCCCCTGGCTCCTACTCCTGGTAACCACCAGTCTGTTCTCTGTTTCTATAACTTCAGGGTTTTTAAAAAAATTCTACATATACATGAAATTATATGGTATTTGTCTGCCTGACTTAATTTTACTTAGCATACTACCCTCAAAGTTTACCTGTGTTTTCATGAATGGCAGAATTTCTAAAGCTGAATGATATTCCATTGTATATATATGTGCAACATTTTCTTGATGCAATTATCCATCAGTGGACACTTAGGTTGTTTCCATGTTTTGGTGGTTGACAGTAATGCTGCAATGAGCATCGGGGTGCACTGTCTCTTTGAGATGGTGATGTCATCTCCTTAGGATGAATACCCAGAAGTGGAATTGCTGAGTCATACGGTAGTTCTAGTTTTAATTTTTGAGGACTATCTATACTGTTTTCCATAGTGTCTGTACCAATTTACATTAAAGTTAGTCAATTTTATACTCAATGTCCACTCTGTTTTTTGAAATTTTAAATAACCAGGCCAAGCCACCCATGCTCCATGCCCCAGGTGGTTCAGGAAAACAGACTTCATACCAAGGGAATCACTCAGAACTTCCCTCTTCCTGTTTATATGTGACCTGCTCAGATTGTTCTCATTTTCCTAGTCCCACGTTGTATAACTTGAGTCTCTGTCTAGTCAGAAACCCAGTGCCTGGAATCATCTGATGAGGGTTGAGAAGGATGTCTGGCATACTTGTACGGTAGATGGATTTCCCAACTTGAACTTGAAAACAGTTTCTTGTGCTTTTTAGTTACTTCACTACACATTAGTTTTTTAAATGAAATGTTTAAAAGGAAAAGCTATTACTATGCTGAGTCATTTCAGCCATAAATTCCTATATTAATGCATAAAAAGTGTACTTGAAAACAACTGTCTAAAACACAAGGCAAAACTGTTTGCCTGTATCTAGATCCCAGAGACCTGGGCCTTTCTAGTAAAATGACTGTTACATTATCACCTCCATATTTACCTGCCATACTTTTCAGCAGATAACTTGTTCCAGTTCAGCATTATTATTATTATTATTACTTTCAACCAATTCACATATCTGAAGAAATGATTAAAAAAAACCTTCACAAATCAGTTTCTAAGAGAAAGAAGAACTGGAAGGTTTTGGTTCAGGCGGAAAAATAGCCTGGTAATAAGAAGATACCAAATAAAACAAATCTAGAAAATTCATTACTATCTATAGGGCTTTCTCTGTTGATGGAGAAAAAACTTTAAACAGGCTCCTTTCCTGACTCTAAAGTCATTGTGAAAATGTTTGTGACATGCCAATAAAATAAATTTATTTATTTTTAAAAGCTCTATTGGAATAGGGTAATGAAAATGGGCCAAAATTATCTGTGACATAAATATAAATTTAAAAATCTTCTAGGGTAGAAGCAAGTATAGGGTAATGTATGCATATACAAAAATAAGTAGAAGGGCATTCCACATGACAGGATTGATAAAACTGTATTGGACTGGTCAACTGGATTAGAGACACTTTAACATAAGTTTAGGTAATAAGAATGCATTCATTTATCATTCATTCATTTATTGAGGTAGGTGCTGGGATGTATTGTCCAAACTTTCTCCTTTAGATTTGAAGTCCTCAATTCTGTACTTGCCTTGAGTGTTGGCTGCTAATGGGTTATAGTTGATGCTTCTTCAGAACTTGCTCTGGCTGAAGGAGCTGCCTCACCCAAAATAAATTCCCAACCTTCCCTGGGGTGGCCTACTTGCAGTGTGTGGCCCATGTGGAACAAGGGGGCTGAGCCCCTTAGATAGTCTCCACTGAGAGCATCTCTGAAGGGCCATCCTAGTTCCATTGCACCTAAGTCATAGTTCAACTCAGTCCTCTGTCCAGTGCCATTCTCCTTACTACGTTACATGTGTTTTTACTAAGACCACTTCCTATAAACTTCCTGAGCACAAATCTCTGCCTCAGAGTCTGCTTCCCAGGGACAATGACCTTATCCATCAAATAATTTTGAGGACTTATTATGTGCTAAGCCCGGTTCCAGAAGCTGGGGATATACTATATACTGGTGAATAAGACAGAAAAGTTTCTTGCTCTCATAGGCTTGCACACTAGTGGTGTATGTGTGTGTGAGAGAGGCTGACAATAAAATTTCAAAAAGTGATAAATGCTATCAAGGACATAAAAGAAGATAAAGTGTTTGGCTCTTGCTGGTGCATGTATGTGTGTGTTCATGTGTGCACACAGGTTTCCAAGGAATTTCACGTAGAAGAAGTGATTATTTCTGCTGAGAGACCTGAGTAATTAGGAAGACCTTGAGAGTCAGAAATGGTATTCAAAGTAGATTCAAGAGGGATTTGATGACTTACATCTTGGTTAGTAATGGGGTAAATGAAGAGAGCATTTCAGGGTTGGGCTCCTGTCCACTCTCCAACCTTACCCCTTTTTCTTCAGATCACGTCATTTCAGTTCATTGCCTCACTTTCCATTCTAACCCAGCCTGCCCCGTCTTCAGGGCATCAGGTTTGAGGTGCTCTCTGCCTGGATGCTCTTCTACCATCTCTATCTAAGTGTCTTGCTCATCTTTTCCATTGGTGCTCAAAAGAGACCACTTCCAAAGAGCCCTTCATTAACCACTCCTTTTATGTACTATCATGTAGCTTTTAGCACCATACTTATTTTATTGGTTTGTTTTGTTGTTCTTCTCCTCCACTAGAATGTTTGCCCTGAGAGAGCAGATAATTTTTATGTCTTTAAAAAAATCTAGGAACCATATAGCAAGTTGCATATATAGCAATGAAAAAAGGAGACACATGAATCCTTGCCCTCTTGGAACTAATGTTGTAGTGGGAGGAGACACATGATAAAGCAGATAATAATACATTAGCCTATATTAGATGGTAATAAGTTCTATGAACAAATTAAAGCAGGGAAAGGGAATGGATGTTCAATTGGAGGGGGTTGTAATTTTAAATAGGGGGTCAGGAATGGCTTCACTGAGGAGGTGACATTTGAACAGAGGCTTGAAGCATGGGAGGAAGCAAGTCAGGAAGCTATTCAGTGAGGAGGGAACTCTATATGCAAAGTAAACATGACACAGTCCCTCAGTAGCACACATTTCTGCTTAAAGAAGGCTAGTTTTCTTCATTGTTGCACCTTGTTTTGTGACTTACAATATCAGTGGATATTCAAAAAGAAAATTCTGTTCCCTTGGAAGAGAGTCAGTTTGCTCTACTGTTCAGAGTGGGAAATCAGTTCTCAATCCCAAGACTTGTAGCTATTAACCTTTGCAGAGTGTTGTTTCTGAGGGATCCGGGACAAAGTGTTTTGTCCTATTTGTACCTACTTCTAGAAAATAGTTGAAAGGCAGGCCCGCCTGATAGGATTCTTAATGATACAATCTCAAAAAGCCCAATATTCATTTTAACATTGTAAAGTAAGTTGCTCACCATGTGATGTAAAGTTTAGTCTTTCTCCTTCTTTCTTAACCACTAAGTATTTTTGAAAGGATCTTATTACTCTTTATTAGTTGAATACAAACAGAACAATAAATGACACTACCAAACCTAATGGGTTTCCCTAATCTTCCTATTCAATTCTCCCAGTCAGTGGCTTAGGGATATAGTTGCCTCTGATTAAAAAGTTTGTTTGTTTTTGCCCTGGCCAGTGTAGCTCAGTTGGTTGGAGCATGGTCCTGTAGACAGAGAGGGTTTAATCCCTGGTCAGGGCACATACCTAGGTTATGGGCTCAGTTCCTAGTCAGGGCAAGTACAAGAGATAACTATCAATATTTTTCTTGTGCATTGATATTTCACTCCCTCTCTCTCTCCTTCTTCGCCCCTCTCTCTGAAATCATGCATACAATAAGCATGTCCTCAGGTGAAGATAGAAAGAGAAAAAAAGTTTTGGTTTTTCATTTTTTAAAAAAAGAGTTTATTTATTTATCTTTAGATAGGAATGTAAGGAGAGAGGAAGATAAATATCAATGTATGGTTGCCTGTTGTGTGTCCCCTGCTGGGAACTGGCCTGTAACCCAGGCATGTGCCCTGACTGGGAATCGAACCTCTATCCTTTGGTTCGCAGGCCCTCACTCAACCCGCTGAGCTCCACCAGCCAGGGCTGGTTTTTCATTTATAGCCAGTTCCATAAATTAGGTAGACACTACAAGCTTTTGAATCCTTGTCACAAGAAAATAATGGGAGGAATAGGAGAGAGAACCAAGAGAAGGCTCCAAAGGTTTTCTTTAAGTACTGGAAGGACTTTCTTGGGATGACTCTATAGTTTTCTATATTCCATAAAAATGCAGAACTGGGACAAACTGTTGGAATCTTTGCCTAGCCAGATTTTAGCTCAACATAGGAGAATCATTTTAGAAGTCCGAACTGACATTCCCATAGAACTGTTGGCCTCTGAATTTCTCACTGCTGAACACACTTAAGCTGAGACAGTTAAATCTGCCAGCAATGTGAAGGAAGTGTTTCTGCGTCAGATGTTGAGTTAGATGAACTCAAATTTAAGGGTCCTGTTTATGCTAAGCTTTTGTGATTCTGCTGCTTGAGATGAAGACTGTGATTCAGTTTATTTATGAATAGGAACTCTTGGGATAGGACCGATGGTCTTGCCAGTTTCCTTCCTTCCTTCCTTCCTTCCTTCCTTCCTTCCTTCCTTCCTTCCTTCCTTCCTTCCTTCCTTCCTTCCTTTCCTTCCTTCCTTCCTTTCCTTCCTTTCCTTCTTTTCTTTATTCTTCCTTCCCTTCCCTTCCTTTTCTTTCCTTTCTTCTTTTTTTGTGGAAGGACCTGAGGTTACTGAAAGTTGAAATGACAAGATGAATTTAATGGAATAATGTCCCTTTGACATCTGCCTCAGACGGTGATGAAGTATCAGTCTCTGGTGTGAAGAGAATGGCATTCCCCAAGCAACAGGGGACTCAGGAGGGCAACAACTCATCACAGATTAATGCAGCTGCTGCCTTTGGTACTTTAATCTTCTTCACATGACAGCAAAATGACCTTACTGCAAATTTATGGAAATACTAGCATCGGCCCCCAACCCCCCCAAAAGAGCAAGGTTCCCAACTGCCTCTCTTTAAAATTTTTTATATTTTATTATCACAAATTTGACTTTACAGAAAAACAATCTCATAAACTTTAATTTTCAGAAGGAAAGAGTGATGTAGTGGAAAAAGCATTAGGGCTTCAATCTCAGATCTTCCATGGCAGTAGGTCTATTACTGTTAACTCAGTCTACTTCCCCCTGACTGAGGTGGATTACACTTCTCCATGATGTTGAAGTTGGGCGTGCTTTGGCCAATGAACTATGAGTGGAAGTGGCACAAGTCATTTCTGGGCAGAAGCTTGAAAAAGCCAGTTTCTTCACTGTGTTCTCTTCTCCCTCAGCCACAACTCCAGGTTAGTGGTCGCAAGGCGCTGCTTCCTCCACCTGGGTCACAGAATAAGGAGGATGCCGAGGAGAGCCACAGCTGGCTGTGATGATCATGTTGCAAGAGTGAAGAAACATCCTTTGTGGTAAGCCACTGAGATTGGGGGGCTTATTTGTTATCGTAGTATAACTGAGAGCATCTTGACCAATACAGAAATATATTAGCTTTGCAATAGCAGAGATAATGTAAGTTTGTTAATGATCATGGTAATCATAATTATACTAAGAGCTCACATGAATCAGTATTTTTATGTGTGAAGCATTGTGTTCAGAACCTTATTTTTCCCAGTCATTTTGATAGAATATGTATTATTAACATAATATATTTTATATATGAGAAAACTGAGGCAGAGAGTTCAAATAACTTGCCAAGGTCACATAGCTAGTCACTCACAATGTTACTGAAAAGGATTTGATCTCAGTCATGACCAAGTCCAAAATCCAGTAGTTTCTCAGCCAGTTTCCTGAGTTGTCATTCCTCTTCATTGCTCCAGTTCTCAAACTTCTCATCTGTAAAATGAGTGTGGCAATACCTTTCTCTTGATGCTGTTTTGAGGAAAGACCCAGATAGAGAAAAGGCATTCTGGTTTTCCCTCTGCTTCCCGGGATAATTGAGGCAGAACCTCAGAAAGATCCCAGAAGGTGGTTGGCTGTTGGACATTGAAACTAGTAGTAAGTTTTCCTTGTTTGACCTCTTTTGGCCATACACCAAAGCAGAGATTTAATATGATCTGCTCAAACACCGGGCAGGCTGTGATCAGCCACAGTGGCTCCAGAATGGCTGCGGTAAGATGAAAAGCCAGGATGGAAGCTCATTATGACAAGGCCTTGAGAAAAGTGGCATGGTGTCAGTGTTGTTGGGGTGGTTGGGCATAAAGGGACCAAAGAAACTTGTTTCCCGTTATGGATCAGAATGAAAATATGAAACACACCGGGAAAATGCTTCAGAAAAATCCAACAAACAACCTGGTTTGGTTAGTTCATGAAATAGTAAGTGAATTGAGGATGTCATAACAGACCACAAAATGACCACAGAATTAACTGGGCACAGCTTTTTGCCAGATTGTTGAGATATCAGCTATTCTTTCTGAAACCATCTGAAAAATACTATATCCTACTTGGAATTTTTAGCGCCCCGGGGAGAAACTGGAGAGTGACTCTTACGTTCCTTCTATTCTAACACTAAGAGCTTTCTTCACAAAACTGGCCATTTCCTTGATTTTCTTTTGTAGAATTACTATGTACATATGGAGTTTGTTCTACCAACAGTGTAACTGAAATGGTCCTTTCCAGCAGGAGTTTATAATAGTTTCATGATTAACCCCCTTTATCTCAGGTATTTTGGGAGAAAGGTATTATTACTAGATTGGGTTCAAAGTAAGCAAAATTAATTACCTATCTGAATGACATCAAGTGTGTGTGTGTACATGTGTGTAGGGAGAGGGTGATAAAAAAATGAGAAAGAGAGAGGAGAGAAAATCTAAATATGACATTCATTGATCCTTTTTTTGTGGTAAATTTCACATCAATATACTATCAAATTAATACCCATTTCAGTTCTTTGTCAAAAGTACCTATGGAGAGCAGGACCAATAAAATGGCATTGGTCCAATTAAGATAGCATAAAGTATATAAAACAAATTGGAGTCACTTAGGTCAACTAACATGGCTGTCAGCCATGACACTTTGGTTCAAGAAGAAAATTACCTAAGTAAGAGTAAACACATCTGGCAAGGAGACACACTTAAATACCTGCCCACATGGTCAGAGCAGTCATGTCTGCAGAGCGGGACCACACGCAGATAGACTCCTGGGCAAATTCCACAGTTGCCAGCAGAGGTGTCAAGCAGAACAGCCATGTACACCCATAGGCTCCTGGGCAAATTCCCCACTTGGCAACGGGGGTGCCAAGACATTTATTGAAATGACCTAGAAGGGTGGAGTGCACCACTTTTCAAGGTATAACTGAGGCTGTTTCCAGACTGCTGCTGAGGCAGCCGAGCTCCATGAACCAGAGTGCTATTCCAGGCCATGCTGATCTCCCTTGGCATCGGCTGCTGGAGACTCTGCCTGACTGGACTGATGACTTCCCTGCCCTGCTGCCCACCTGGCTCTGGAGATGCTTCCTTGTAAGACACCAACAGCTCCCTTGCACACTGTGCTGTCTCCCGGACCTGTGGACTGAGACTCTGGCACTTGGGTTCGTTATTCCTCACTGATTGCTGTGTGTGTGCGTGTGTGTGTGTTATATTCCTCTTAGATTGTTAGAGTGTGAGTAGGATATTAATGTATATTGATGTTCTACTTTGAGTGAGCCTGCATTCAATAAAAGCGGAGTGAACAGCATAGTTACTGTGTGTGATTATTGTTTATTCCTTGGTGGTGGGCTGCCCAGCAGGCAGCTAGCTGAGCAGTTGTCAAGCTGACCTGTAGGAAAGACTATATAGTGAATAGATGCCCGTGACAGTACCAGGGTCACAGCTGATGAATATGTATAAGGGAAGAGGGCTCAGGATGAAGGGAACAGTAAGAGAAGACTTTTCAATTTTCTCTAAATGGCAGTAAAGATTGTGGTTTTGTTGTTTCTGTTTTTCTTCTTCTTCTCATCTTCCTATTCCTCTTCTCCTCCTTCACCTTCCTTTTCTTTTTTTAATAGTGAAATATCCGTAAAATTCACTGTCTTAACTATTTGAGTGCACATTTCAGTGACAATAAGTGCATTCACATTGTTGTGTCATCATCATTGTCATCTGTCTTAAAAACCTTTTTCACTTAGCAAAACTGAAACTCTGTACTCATTAAATGATAATTCTCCATTTCTTTCCTTTCCCCTCCCCCACCCCCTGACAACCACCATTCTACTCTCTCTTGATGAATTTGACTTTTCTAGCTACCTCACACAATGGAATCGTATAGTATTTGTCCTTTTGTGACAGGCTTCTTTCATTTAGCATAATGTATTTTTTTAAAAGATTTTATTTATTTTCAGAGTGAGGGGCAGGGAGGGAAAAGGAGTGGGAGAGAAGTATTGATGTGAGAGAGAAACATCCATCTGTTGCCTCTCATACATACCCCGACCAGGGACTGAACCTGCAACCCAGGCATGTGCCTTGACTGGGAATTGAACTGGTGACCGCTCACTTTGAGGGATGACACCCAACCTCCTGAGCCACACCTGCCAGGGCAGCATAATATCTTGAATGTCCATCTGTGTTGCAACATGTGTCAGAATTTCTTTCCTTTTTAAAGGCGGAATAATAGTCCATTTTATGTGTGTGTGTGTATCACATTGTGTTTATCCCTTCATCCACGGATGGACACTTGAGTTGATTCCACCTGTTGGCCATGGTGAATAATGCTCCTGTGAACACAGGTGTACAAATATCTGAGTTCCTGCTGTCAGTTTTTTGTGGTATATACCCAGAAGTGAAATTGCTAGATAATACAGCAATTCTGTTTTGAATTTTTTAAGGAATTGCCATATTGTTTTTCATAGTGGCTGCAGCATTTTATATTTCCCCCAGCAACATTCAAAGTTCTCATTTCTCCACATCCTTGTCAACACTAACTTGTTATTTTGCAGTTTTTAGGTTTGTTTAATAACAGTCATCCTAGTGGATATGAGGTGGTAGCTCATTATGGTTTTGATTTGCAATTCTCTAATGATTAGTAATGTTGAATATGTTTTCATATACTTATTAGCCATTCATATCTTACTTTGGATAAATGTCTATCCAAGTCCTTTATTCACTTTTAAATTGATATGTTTGTTGTTTTATTGAATTGTAGGACTTTTAATATATTCTGTCTATTAACACCTTATCAGATCGATGACTTAAAAATAGTTTTCCCCATCTGATGAGTTGTCTGTTCACTCTATCGATAGTGACTTCCATGTGCAAAAGTTTTAAATTTTGCTGTAGTCCAGTTTATCTATTATTTTCTTACGCTGCATGCACTTTTGCTATCATATTCAAGAAATCATTGCCAAATCCAATGTATAAAGGCTTCCCTCTGTTTTCTTCTAAGAATTTTATAGTTTTAGTTCTCAATTTTAGGTCTTTGCTTCAGTTTGAATTAGTTTTTGTATTGCCTTCTTTTAAAGCAAAAAGAGCACTACATTCTATAGATGGAACTTGCTCTGTTGAAAGCATTGTGTCTGGCACCATATGGAACTCAGATAAGTGCAACATTCTGACCTCAGACATTTAAGGATGGGTGTGCAGTAGCCATGGTACGAAGCAGAAAGTGGCCTTATGGGAACAGACAGGAAATAAGCTGAGTTTGCTATGCATTTTTATAACAACACAGGGACATCAGGTTTTACAGTGTACTTCGTGCAAATCTTAGTTCAGACACTACCTGGGAGGAGGTTTCCAAGTGGAGGATAAGCTGACAAAAGTGAGATGAATGACAGAGCAAAGTCTCTGCTCAGACACATTGTGTGGAGGGGGCTGCTTATTGGGATTTGTCTCCTCAAGGTTCCAGGACTGTAATCATAACTGTCAGTTACCCTGTCCTGTTAAAGCACTATACAGTAGTACTTGAAGGGGCTATTTTAATTATAAATTTTATAATGTGACAAAAATTTGGTTGAGAAATTGCCTACATACAATTTTTAAATGAGCACAGGCATTTATATAGCTTCAGAGTAGGTCACTTCTAATGAAAAGGGGCAAAGGAAAATGTCTGCACTGCTCTTGTCTGGACCCTCTTCCGGAGCCCCTGGTTGGTTCCATGATTTGTTTCCTGGTTCTGTGTTAAACTATGTGAGTTCATGTCAGTCATTACCCTGGCTCAGGACAGCTAAAATCATTCAGAAAATTCTCATTCTTAACAGTTCTTGACACTTAAAGAATAAAATTTTTATCATATCACATTAACCCTTTTTATTTTTCCTATAGCTCTTTTCATGATCTCAAATTATTTGTATATTCATTGCACCCCTATGATTATACAAATCATTATACTTAAGCTTTCAAGTTTAAGCTCCATGAAAGCAGGGGCTTGTTTCCCTGTTATGTCACAGCAGGGTCTTAGTAAATATGTGTTCAGTGCATTAATGTATTTGTAGGATTTAGCTATTTTTTGTTCCTGTTTAATACTGCACTAATTTGTGCAAATTAGGATTTCTGAGTGTACAGTGTTATTCCAAATTTGTCCTTTTAGACATGTTCAAAAAATGTATTCTCTGTGTCCCTATATGGGAAGGTTTTTTATTTCCCTGGTTTTTGGTAGGAGGGAAACAATCACTTGAGAATTGAGCACTCCTAAAGAGGCTTCCTGCTGTTCAGAAGAATAATCCCTTTCTGGGCCACACCATTAAATGTGTAGCCTCGACCACACAATTGGATCCTTTTACTGCCTTTCTGAAGTTGTATGATCTAGTTCCTTAATTCCTCCTGGCAGCATGTATTACAGAGTATACTGCCTGCTCTGACAATAACCAACATCTGCATAACCTGCATAGGTTCTAGCATTTCTTTGTGCTTTTTTTCCTCATATGCAAAAGGGGAATAGTAATAGTATCAATAGTTAAAATTGTTTGGATCAGGCCCTGTACTAAGCATTTTAAATGCAGTAGACTTTAGTATTCAATAACAATCCTATGAAGTAAATACTATTATTATCCTCATTTTATAAACAAGGAAATTACAGAAAGGTTAGGTTCTTCATCCACAGTCTCATAGAGAGTAAGTAGTAGAGCTAGAATCCAAATCCATGTATTTGGATTCCAGACCTAGCACACCCCCTCATGAATGGGGTTATGAAGAGGATAAGAGATAAAAATGTAATGTGCTCAGCAAAGTGTCGGCCCAGAGTCAGCACTCTATAGATCCAATTGTTCTTTTTGCTAATATCTCATCTCTCTCTGTGACAAATGCAAGGTAGGAACTCTGAATACCACAGACACCAAGTGAAGACTGCAAAGGGATGAAATAAAGGTGGATCAAGGGCGAATAAGGAGATATTAGCTGAGAGTGGTTTTAATGGAAGAGTGAGTCCTGAGAAGGGAGAAGATCTAAATCAGTCCAGTTCTTACATAGCAAAGAAGCAGAGAAGGTTAAAACCTTTGACTGAGGTTGACTTTGAGAAAAGTCTGTGTTGGCTGTGGCAGTTCTGCATGTAATGTCATCAAAGGAAGCAGGAGGATGCCTGAAAATGGGGGCGTGACCCCATTCTCTGTTCCAAACTCATCAGCTTTGGGGAGAGAAGATATTCATGACAGAAGTGCCAGATGAGTCAAGAGTAGGGACAGCAAGGAGGGTTGTTCCAATCCTTGAATAAAAAATCCCTGTGGTTTGTTATTTTCTATGTGTTTAGTGTATCATGCAGGTATGTAAGTTCTTTGAAATTTCAGCAGGAAGATGAATGGAGGTGATTTCAGTAGGGGAGAGGCAACCTACTGGCATCAAGTAGATAAAATAATAAGATAGGACATCTTTGCAGATCCTTTCCATATACTGGAAAAAATAAAACATCCATATTGCTGATGAGGTTGAGATCGTAGGATACAAAAAACAAAAAAATAGATATATATGAAATAAATTATTTTAAAATTTGATTTAAGAGAACAATAGGAATGAAGATATCTAGCCTTACAATAAAACACCACACAACTAGAAAATTTGTTTTTAGGAAGAGTGGGAGAGAAATTTAACTTGACAAAATTTAAATACCTAAAAGAAAAACTAAGATAAATGAAAAGAGAAAGAGTGTTTAAGTTTGGGAGATGGGATGGGATGACATTGAAATGCTATTCTTTGTGATCTCACATCACCACTCCTTTTCTCAGGAGACTAGAATTTTTGATGGACAGACATTTTATCAAAGGATTAGTTTATCTGTTCTTAGAGAAATGTAAGTCATGATAAGAAAGTAGATGGGACATTGAGGTCGTCATAACAGCAGAGGGTGAGGAAAGAGCCTTCCATCTCCTATTTCAGACCAGGCAGGTTTATTCTGCTGTAATGTACATATGAGTCACCCAGGAAGCTTGTTACAGTGCAGATTGTGATTCATTCAGTGATGGTAGTGGTGATATTCTGACTTGTTCTGGGGTTAGAGGGGGACATGGGGGGGGTGGGGAGGAGGACCTGGGATTCTGCATTTCTAACAAGCTACTAGGCCATGGAGAAAATGCTGGTGTATAAAGTTCACTTTGAGTAACAAGGTTAAACCACGATACCAATAATGATGATTAACAAAATGTGCAAATTTGGGGAGAATGTAAGAGACTTAGTTTGTATTTGTGTGAGACACAGAGGGAGAGACAGAGAGGTAGAGACGGGGGAGGGAGATGAGAGAGAGAAAGAAGGAGGGAGGGAGAGACTAAGACAAAGTTGAACTCTTTTCATGGCAGCTCTGGGGACTTTAATGAGAGAATACAAATAGGAAGGATGGACAAAGTGTAAACATGGTAGCAATTAGAAAGTGATACTAGTACCCCAAGCTGATTAGTGTCTTTATGCTCCATTTTTAAAAAAGAAGTGTATTTTTTTTTAATTTAAAGATTTAATTTATTTAATTCTAGAGAGAGGGGAAGGGAGGGAAAAAGAGAGAGACAGGTTAGTCGATGTTTCTCTGCACCCCAATAACTTGCAGCCCAGGCATGTGTCCTGACTGGTAATTGAACCAGAGACCTTTCTCTTTGCAGGGTGACTCACAACCAACTGAGCCATACCAGCTAGGGCTCTGTGCTCCATTTTTAATGGACATCCTTCCAATATTCTCTGTTCTTTATCGTTTCATGGATGTGTACGGGGTGGGTCCATTTTTGTTCCTTCCCCCTTCTTTAACACCTAACTCTAATTCAAAGGCTGTAATGTAGTAAATCTCAGTGCATATTTTGAGTTAATAGGTGAAATAATATAAATGATCATATGTCCTAAATTTTCTGGGCCTTGGGCCTTTCAGACCATGTATAACCTGAAATAGTTTGAAAAATCTGGAGCCATTGAAAATTATTAACAGGATGGGTTGAGAGCAAAAAGAGGGGGAATTATGACTGGACATAATTAGTGAAATGTAAGCAATTTAAAATAAGAGGAAAATATGGATTCAGCCAAAATATGTAGGATGAGACCATATATAATAATATGAATAATGCCACTTTATTTTTTAAAATTATTTTATCATTGTTCAATTACATTAAACATCTCATTTGTGCCAGATACAGTCATAGTATATTCAATCTCATTTTATTGAATCCTCACAAAAATATTATTAGGTGGATATTAGGTTTTGGAAACTGTGGTAATGAGGGTAATAATTTGCACAGGTCACTAAGCAATATGGTGGTGAAGAAGATTCACATTCAGAAGCCAAGTGTAGATGCCTTGGACATTCACTTTATGGTCTGCCATCAATGCAATCCAATACCCAATGTCCGCCTCCTCCAATAACCTGCAAACCCTATGAAGCAAGAGTGTCAGTTCCATTCTCGGCCATGTCCCCGCCACCCAACACATTTTTCCATCTATATTTACTCAAAATAATTGTTGAATGAATGGTCAGTCTAATTTGAAATTACACATTCTTTCTAGTTATTTTGTTAGATAACCTGTAGAATAGTAAAAACAAAAATGAAAACAAACAAAAAACCTTTGCCAAAATACACATTTCCATGCTCAACTCTGAGATATGCTTCTGAAAACGCTTGTGTTAGGTTTGAGTAATGATTCTCAATCTTTTTTTCAGCAGCCTTTCCCTGATCACCAATCAAAGAGCCTTTTATGATGTTTTCTTCCTGAAAGCCTCCCCCGTGAAATTTTAATACCACAGTTATCTGTTTATCTGTTATGTATTGTATATATTTCTGTATTTTATACATAATACAAGTAACAGGGTTTTTTTGCCCTTCTTCCCTGTCCCAAGAACCAATATCAGTCCCTTAGGAGAATGTATGAATTAGAAGGAGGCATACCAGAATAAAACTAGGAAAACACTCAAAATATGTTTTATGTTCATTAAACAGAGTTGCAGTGATGAGCAGTTATGACACAAAGATAGGCAATTATATCCCCCAATCTACCTTTCTCTTCTTAAGTAATCAGCTGCAAATTTTTAGTTAAGCACAACTATCAAATTTAAGGATTATATTCCCTAACTTTCCTGAACACCTTCCTGTTGGCTAGGTGAGCACAGTCCTAGACACTGAATTAAAGGACTACATTTCTTAGCCTCCCTTATAGACTCCCTTAGGCCACCTGACAAATTATGGCCAATGAGCCATGAACAGTGGGAAAGAAATATCCACATTGAATTACTATATTTTGAAAGTCTCTGTTACTCACAGCTGAACCTAATACTCACAGATACAAATCCCATTTTCATTATATCATAAATTATTAATTATTAATTCTGTATAATAAGTTTCATTTATCAGACCTTACTCCTTATACATTTTTCAGAATTTCTTCCTGTGTCCTTGTTTTGTGTTCACCTCCATAATATCAGTGACTTGCATTAAACATTTGTGTAGAAGCACAGACAATAAAAGTAATGACACTTTGTATGTATTTATGTGCTGCAATCATGGTGACTACAGTGGAAGTCCACTCATTTTGAATTTATTACTTAGAGTCTATGTATTATTGAATTTTGAATAAGGGGAGTTCTCAATTAAGGAAGGGTTATTGAATGCTCTAATAATTGGGAAGAGAGAAAAATGAGGAGAAATGATAAGCTTAGATGAAATCAGAAATGATAAAAGGTGATTATTCTTTAGATTAATTTAGAAAAGAAAAGAGAGAAGCAAAGAAGTATTTACACATTCATGTTGGTTTGCTACTGATTAGAAGGGAAAAAAATAAAGGTGAAAGTAAGTGTCAGAGAAAAAAGGTCAAAAGCTATGCCGTTAAGGAAAGCATGGATTCCAACCACAGCCATGCTTGTGCTGAGTTAGGGTTTGCCCACCACTGTAGGAAAGCCTCTGAAAGACTTTTCACCTGCAGGCTTGGGACAAAAGCCATCATTTATTTAGCTTAAGAGTGAGAGGTAAGAGGTGATTTCAGGAATTGGACTTTCTTAAGGTTTTTTGTTTTGTTTTGTTTTTTGGGGGGAATTTGATTGTAAAGGCTCTTACTTGTGATAACTAGCAGAATGACTCACAGTGCAGTACAAAATTGGGCAATAAAATTGTAGACCTCTTAGAGATTTGAAAAGAAATAACAAAACATACAAAAACAAGGAGAGAGTTTGGTTGCCTTGTAAAGCTGAATCAAGAGAAAACATTTGACAAGATAGATCTAGCTTTTGTCTAATTTAAGACCATACATGTTCTCTTCCCAAGTCATGAGTCATGCAAAAAATATTGTTAGAAATGCTGTGTGGAGTGTCTCTATGACAGACATTGTTAGTGTCCAAACAACCCAATCCCCTCTACTTGTGTGCTAACCAAAACTGCATTTTGGTCAGAGAAGGAAAGTACCCTTCCCCAAGGACTGAATCAGCCTTGGTCTAAGTTGGTCATGGAGATCTTCCCCCCCTTTGCCAGCTTTTAACTTTCCCAGACACCCTTACAGCCAGAGTTGTCATGTGACTCAATTCTGACCAACAGCCTATCAGCAGGAAGTCTGCTAGGGAATATTTGTGAAATACTTTCCAGTTTAGATTAAAAAATTTGCAAGAGGAAATTTGTTTCCCTTGTTCACTTTGATCTGCTTAGTATGCTGGTGTGATGATGTGTCAATTGGTATGTACTGGCCAACTAGTGACCTTGTGGTGACAGACAAGAACATAGAGGTCTTATACATGGAAGCAGATGGGGCTTAATTTTATAAAAACCCTATTTTGTTTGGAACGTGGGGTTTCAAAAAATTATTGAGCTGCTAACTCACCTGATGCCAATGGTCAGTCAAGGGCAAGAAGTTATAGGCTCAGTGATGCAGTGAGAAATAGAACATGGCAATAACTAACTGGGACAATAAGAATTTCCTTATGTGATAGTAGGGCAGACCATTTTGTGCTGAGATTACCCTCTCTCCCATCCAAATGTTATCAAGGTCAGTGGGCATGCAGTTCCAAACACCACTGACCTCATGGAGTCCTTGTATTGACACCCAATTTGGAGATATTCTTGAGAAACAGAGGAGGCATTGGAGAATCACTAGCCTGTCTCCCTGGACTCTTCCTCTTCCTCCTCCTCCTCCTCCCCCCTCTTTCCCCCTCCCCTCCCCCTCCTCCCTCCTCTTTCCTCCTCCCTCCTCCTTCCTCCTCTTCTTCTCTCCTCTTCTCCTCGCTCCTCCCTACACTCCCCTCCCCTCCCCTCCTCTCCTTTTCTCTTTTCTTTCTTCCTTTCCTCCTTTTCTTCCTCTCTCTCCCCATGTCTCTGTTTCACTTGCCAGTTTGGAACTAAGTGAAGAGAGTAATAAATGAAACTACTTTGGCCAATTCTGAATTGTTCTCATCAGTCTTTGAATGCATACCAGTCTTTGTGATCTTGTCTAACTCAAATATCCTTGATGTTTAAGATCTGAGAGCTGTGTTATGTGTTACTTGTAGGCAAATGCCAAAGGTAATTCCAACAAAGATGGGTTGATTGTAAAAGAGATAAGGGCCATTATATGGGATGGCAAGGGTCCAGTCAATTTTATCTTAAATGCTTACAATGACAACCAAATGAAAAATTACACAAATGAACAAGGATTCTGAATCATGTACAGATATAGAATGTATATTGATGTCGAAGAGAATATATAGACATTGAATCCAGTTCCAGCCAAGTCCTGGCATTACAAGTAGTAGAAGTTCAATACAGCAGCAGGAGAGAGTTGGAAAAGCTGGATTTAAAACTTGTCTCCACTACTTACTAGTTGAGTGACTGTTAAAAAGGGAGTAATAATACCTACTTTATGGGGTTGTTGTGAGATAATTTGAGATGGCATTTAATAAGTTTATGGTGCCCAGTATGCACTAGATTCTGAGTGATAGAGGATAATAAGTGCTTTTCAAATTTTGTGATGAATATAGAAAGTTCTTGAAGCCTTTGAAAAATTCACTTGGACACCTTTAGATTTATGCTTTTTAATTCATAGGTAAAAGGTTTGGATTACAAATTTCCAAAATTTTTTCATTTTGTTCTAGATTTACTAATTTATTTCTAAGTATTTAAGAAAAATTCAGTAAGTAGGGGAAATGAGAGAGAGAAAAATGTGGAGAGAATAAAAGTCTATGAGACTGATCCTTAATAGGAAAGGGACTATGGGCAAATTCCATCTTTGTACCCTCCTTTGAACCCCACAGAGCCCAGGTTTGCCTCATCCCCCAGGGATTTTTTTTAGAAATGAGGTCTTCTGGGTGGATGTGTAAGATGAATAAAAGAGAAGATGGGGGTAGTAGCTCATGCTTTAAGTATCGTGAAGAAGACCTCTTTTTTCACATCTTGCCTTGTATGTGTATACTACAGTTTCACAACAGATAAGGGGGCATTGAAATTAGATTTAAAATTTCTCTTCTGGGTTATGGTGCAACCCACTGTATGTGGCATTTCTGACATTCATAATATAGGTTCTTCCAGATGTGGTGGGGAACTAGGGGGAAATTTTTGGAAATAGAGGAAGCAGCTAAGTTGGAAGGCAAAAACACATTTAGGGAAAAATTTTTCTGGTTTTTTATTGATTTTATTTTATTTATTTACTTTTTAAGTATATTTTATTGATTATGCCATTACAGTTGTCCCATTTCCCCCCTTCATTCCTCTTCACCCTGCATACCCCCTTTCCCCACTCCCCCCTTTAGTTCATGTCCATGAGTCATAAAGTTCTTTAGCTTCTACATTTCCCACCCTACTCTAGGGGGAAATTTTTGGAAATAGAGCAAGCAGGTAAGTTGGAAGGCAAAAACACATCTAGGGAAATTTTTGATGAGGATGTTGTTGGATGTGCAAGCAGGGAATGAAAAGAACCAAGCAATTCTGAACCCTGAGAGTGGGAGACAGTGAGAGATAATGAGAAGTGGTGGAATCTATTAATCTTTATGGGAATAGGTACCTTGTATAAATGATATTAAAGGATATTTTTAACACAAAGTTGTGAAAACATATATTTTCTTACAGTGGACATTTATTTCTCCGAAGTTGTTAATTTTGGTGAACCCTGTATATTCTCAACATTGTGGGTTCATTTTTGATTCTTCACTCTATTTTAGCCCCTAGACCACATACTCGTCCTCCTTTTGGTGCACTGCCTGAATTCCTCACCTTACCTCCCTTCTAGTTTATGCAAGAAATCATCAAACTAATATGTCTGTGAGCAGGATTTTCTCCCACTGATATCTGGAATCATAACACTATAATAAGAGCAAGGATTGCTCTAAATATGCTGTATGTATTAACTCATTTAGTGCTCCAAATAATCCTGTGAGGCAGGTATTATTACAATTCCCATTTTATAGGTGAAGACACTGAGATTAATGACTCACTCAAGGTCATAAAGCAAGTAATTGGTGGAGCCAGAATTCAAACCTGGGCTTCCTGGCCCTGAAACCTAGGCTCTTGACCACCACGTTATGTTGGATCTCCTTTTGTGAGATGCTGTTTTCATGATGCTTCTTTCCTGCTTTAAAAGCTATAATGACTTGTTTTAAAATCAATAAATTAAAATACAGGGGAAGAAAATGGGACAATCAATCAATAAATCAATATAATCAATAAAATATATTTGTAAATCAATAAAATATATTTTAACATTAAAACTAATAAATTAATTTTTTAGATTATTGCATATTCTTGTCTTACATAGAAAGCTGTTCAGCAATGACCCCACCCATCCAGCCTGGCCTCTCCCCTGTCACTCAACTCATCTCCTCCCACAGATCTTCCTCAATGCCGGAGGCTGTGTCTGCACCACCATTCCCTGTTTTCTCCTCCCATCAGGGCTCACTCAGCCTGGCCACCTTACAATGGTTGTTTTCTTTCCCTGAATTCCTATAGAATTTGAAGGCTGTTTTAGCCAATGTAACAATTGATTAGAATGTGCTAAAGTGCTTTTTGCTTTTGCTTTTGTTGTTAGCTCTGTTAAGGCTAAAAAAAACGGATCATGTGTCTTGTATTGTGTAGGAGACCATTCTGTGTGGCGTGGGCCCAGCTCCCAAGCAGAGATGCACAGGACCCACACCCACGGATAAGTTCTCTTGTGGGGAATCAGGCTTGCAATGTGCCTAGGCCACTTTGAGTCTTGCCTTTTGCTAAAAATTCCCTTACCCAGATTTGTGGCAAACATTTACTGCAAAATAACTTCCTAAAAGCCATGCTAAACCTTCTAGGACCAGTGTAACCAATCCAACCACTTTTGCCCTTTTCATTTGCAAATATCCTTCTTGTGTGATGTGATTAGTGGCATTGGCTCCTTTGTTTTCAGTAAAAGGTAACCACCTGAAGCAACCTGTGCATAGTAAATGAGGACCATCATGGAATGTACTGAGAAACCCAATAAAGGCTCGTCCAGGCAAGGGTCCTTTTGCTTCCCCTGAGAGAAAAGCCATGCTGTCCCTTGTCTTCCACCCGACTTGGTAGTCCGTGTGAATGTCTCAGTTCATTCACAATGACATGGACACTGTGGGCCGGTGTCCACATCAGTGTTGTAAATTAGGTGTAAAGGTTGTCTAAGGTAAGAGCCAGGTCTTCTCAATAAATCTAAATTTTCTAGGTATCAGGTTTTCTCATTTATAATGTGAAAAATTCCTAAGCTCCTATCCAGTTAAAAGTTTTGTCATGGGTTCTGGATGTGTTAGAACATGAAGCAAAGTGCTGGCAAGAAATAGATGGTTACTACATATTCATTGGTTTGACTTATCCTGAGAAATAAACCTAATACCAGGATTTCTGCAATTTGATTAGGAATTTTTGAAGGCTAGAATCATTGTAGGTTTTCAGCTCCTATTTCCTATCAGGAAAAACAAAAAATAGGAATGATTGTGTTTGCTGAATATGGCAGTCACTCAGCATCCATTTCTAGTTTTAACTGCTTTGGCAACTGCTCAGGGAAACAGGACTGGATTGTTCTTTGTGCACGAAAGACCCTGATGAGATCTGGAGTGTGCTTCAGAAATAAGGCAGCCCAAACCGAGGAGGTGACCTTGAAAAAAGACAAGGCTTATAGGTCAGTTGGTCATGAGGTGAGCATATTTGATTACCTCCAGCATTAGACTACAGGTTAGGGAGAAGAGTGGCCAATGGGGAACAAATAAGGAATAAGAAATGCCGTCAGGGGCAGAGACAGAAGTTGGGAGAGGGGATGAGGATGGAGAAAGGGCGGGAGAGATATTGATTGAGAGGTTGAGAATAGAGCATTGAGAGCTACTCCCATTCACTGTAGCTTTTTATTCCTTTGGCCATATTACTTTTTGTCATTAAATTGATTTAATTACATGTGACAGTCAAGTTATACAAACCTGCCAGTGCAAACAGCACTTAGCATTAAACACAAAACCATCTTTTCCCTAGAGGTATCTGTTAAGCACTCTGCATCTTAAATTAATTGTGATTCAAGTGATGACATTTTATTAGCTGTTTTATTTTCTTCTTTTTTAAACTCAAGGAAATATTTTATGATGAGACTTCAAAGAAATTTACAGGGGGAAATCCCACTACTCATGAATTATAAAGAAAAAATGGTTTTTTGTCTTAAAAACAGTATCTTATACATTTAGAAGCCAAGTGAACCTATTTACCATGTGAATAATTCTGAAAGAAATCAGCTACAATTTAAAAAAAAATGGTCCAGTGTTTTCTCTATATCCATGAAATTCAAATGATATGTGTCCTAATCCTGTAACAGTCAATTCAGGGTTCTGAAATCTGGTTGTTACATTTAACAAATATTTGTTGTCCATCTTTTAGTGTCCCTATGCTAAGCTCCCATGAAATATTTTGGCCATTGGGTATTCTTATGGCCTTGCTTCTATTCACCCCTTACCCTGGGGCAGGACTGCAAAGCTTCTTTGCATTTGCTTTTCCTCCAGCCTCTTCATTTGCACCCCTGTAACCCTTGTTCCCTCTGCACCAAAGTAGGGGCAGGAGAAGAGCATTGAAATGGCAGGAATGTGACTTGTCACTTGCAGGCAGGGTTGAAGTTGTACAGCAGTGCTCTGAAAATTGAATTCAGTAAATATTTATTGAGTGGGGTACCTAGTAACAGACATTGCAGAGACTATGGGGAGTCAAAGACAGGAAAACACTAGTGTTTTCAAACACTTTATCAAATGATGAAGACAACAGATCTGCCCTCAAAACATTGTAATATAAAAGAGGGATGTGTGCTTGAAAAGTGGCACAAAGCAAGGCAAGAGGACAGATGAGGAACACAAATATGGAAAAGGGTCTGTGGGGGAGGGAGTGTAATGGGGTGCAGAGTGAGAGTCCCTGAAAATAGGAGCATATTCCCCACAAACCTTAATTGAGTGGAAGAGAGGAGTGGATGGTGTATAACCATGGGAAATTAATAGCTGTTCCGCTGCCTCCCACCCCCAAAAAGAGTAATGATTTTAAGATCATATTGTGACTTGTGACAGCCAGGGGAGGTGGACGCCTCTGTGTCACAGGGAACTCTTGCCCTGGCTAAAGATAGCAGCCAAAAAAAGGTAAAAGATACTGGGGAATGGGCAAAAGTAGCACATCATAAGGCCAGATACAAGATCATGTAGAAAGTTCTGGACTGAGCATTTAAAATAAGGGCAGTCTGAAACAGAAGGGGTTTTTCTGTCATTCAGCTTGGGGTAGTAAGGAGGAAGATACCACGTGGTCTGTAGTGAGGTAACAGCCATGTGGGCTGGAGGAGAGGGTGTAAGGAGAGAGCTGATGGAGCTCTGCAGGGTCCTGCCTAACCAAGCACAGATTTGTGGGAGGTGCTTGAAGCAGAACTGGGACTGTTGAGCTGCAGACTTCTGCTTCTATGAAGGACATAGGGAGAAGTCACTCTTTTGGGATGCATGCCTCCCTGAACTCCACCATGATCCAGTGCAACACAGCACATGTTTCCCTGAACCATTACATGGAGGCTGAGGACAGTGTACCCCAGGTCCTGAAGGAGAGAGAGCTGCTGCAGGAGGATGGCGACTCTGAAACCCATAAGAGCACCTTCCAGAGAAGATGGAGACCTGTTTTTGTAGCTGGCTTAAGAACAGATAAGGGTATGGGGAACTTCTGGGCATGGTTTTGGCTTATAGCCTGGTAGGGAACAAGAGAAGTGCTGGGTCTCATGGAGAACAGGGTTGGGTTCTCATGAGAGAGCAAGGCTCTAAGCAGGAGTGCTCTCAGCCCCCCTGGGGTTGGAATCCTATAAATAAAAACCTGTCTCCTTCAACACTAAGTGTTGGGTCCTGCATCAAGGCACCACATGGCCAAGCCTTGGTTTGCTCAGCTATAAGAGGAACAAATTTTTCTCTATCTTCAAGGTTCTTCTGGAATCACATAGACATGAAATAGATTAGCAAGACAAAAATTTAATACATACATTATGTATGGGAAGCCCACATATCCTGGAGAGTCAGAGACCCTACATGCACAAGAGGTTCAGAATAGAACTGAACATGGGTATATGAGGCATTCTGAGGTAGGGATGAGGTAAGGTGCCTTGGGGGCTTCATAGGCTCATTGCAGGATGATAAGAAGAACAGGTGCTTAGTAAAATAGAAGTTTGTCCTGCCCTATAGATACTTCAAAAAAGGTTATTTTTGATGATCCCTTATTATCCCTCATTTAAGTTATTCTAGGTAGTTAAGGGAGGGGCAGAAGTTTCTTTTGAGCCCAAAGCTAAAGTTGCCTTTATTTCAGAATAATCTATATACTGCAAAGGCACTTCTTGAGGTGACTGCTTCTGAATCCCCATGGTTCCTGAAAGTAAAGTGTTTCAGATCAGTTTCTGAATAAAAAGGACAAGCTATTCATAATTGAGCATGAAGGCAGGAAGGTTGTCACACAAGAGGAAAACTGGGCAAGTAAATGTCTGGTGGCAGAGAAGTGTACCCACAAATAAACAAAGGCAAGTCTGAAGAAATTTGAAGATTCTTTTGGTGGGTGGACACAATACACTGACCTTAGGGTAGTGCACGGCGGAATTCTTTTTTTTTTCTTAACCTACAGTTCTGAAGAAGAGAAGGTTGTCTTATAGCGCCAGGCAGAAGGATATGCCCGGGGACAGGGTAATGGCAAACTGGAACTGTAGAAGGCAGTTTGTGTATGGCAGGCTGGGCTAGGTTTATCAGCCTTCCTGGGATAGGCTAATTTGAATAATCACAGAGCTCTGGGGCGTAGAGGCTGTCCCTAGTTTAATACTTGGCTGTGGAAGGTGGGACCGTGATGTGTGGATGAAAAGGGGGTTCTGTTGTAAAACTGGCAAGTCCAGTAACAGAAAGTAACCTGGTAGGATGATCTGATCATACATTCCTAACTGGGCAGGTCATGGTGGGTAGTCACACTCAGACACATAACTTCTTTACTAAAAGGTTTATCTTTGCCTAAGTAAGCCCTGTTCATTGTTCTTGTGTATCTAAGTAACACACTTGTAAAGTGCTAATCCTCTTTTTCAGAACCCTAGAGGCTATCCACTCTCAAGAAAGCACAGATCTTAACAATGTTGTAATCTCTACCTTAATGTAATCTCCCTTAATTGCAAATGCGTAAAGGAAACTTCGATTGGTCATTCTCAGGAGCATTTAAGATCTTGCTTCCTGGCTATTGTCATCAGTTTTGGCTCAAATAAATCATTATAACTTAGTATCCCTGGAGAGTGGGAACTAGATAAGGGAAGTGTTTGAGGCGGGGTTTACTAAACTGCTCTTGCAGGGGAATGGAGAGTTTTTAGATATTCAAAACTAGGCCAGGACAGCACTTGTAAAGTATAATAGTGAGTATTCGTGCACTGCACCTAGCTTGGTTGGAGTAGGGTAGTAGGTAGGCGGGAAGGCATGAGTTAGGATATTAAGTTATAAAACTAGATTGACACCAGATCTCGGAGAATCTTGAATCTCTTGTTAATAGATGATGTCCTTAATAGTAGTATAAGCAATGTGATCTGCTTGAGGAAATAATGTTGATATCAAGTGCTATGCTTACTAATAATTTAAATAATATTAACTTTAAAAAATGGACATGTTAGGTGAATATTATATGGAATTCTGTAACTCTAAAGAATAGTATTTGATCAATGAGTTAAGGAAATGTTAAGGCAACAGTGTAACAAATTGTAAATACTTTATAATGACTACTATATATTTAAGAGATAAGATAAAGTTGTGAGGAGAGAAATTCTCAGGTGAGAGGCTCAAAACCTCTCATTTGTGAATGCAAAAATTATATTTGCCAAATGGGAAAATTACACACATCCTTTTGGTGGCCCTGTTCAAAGAAATTACCCTGTTAAAGTCCACTGAGTAACCAAATTTCTAGATAAAGTTGTGAAATAACAATTAGTTTCCATAAAGGCTAACGGAAGTTTTGGAAAATCTTGAAGTTATTGATCCACATGAATTATTTATTCTAAGGGGGTGAAGCACGTATTTTCGTTTAGCATAAGTAGTGGGTGTAATGCTGCCCCACTCAGACCCACCCATTCAGGACCAACATAGTCTTATTCTCTCAATTGCTGGGAGTGCTGGCTGAAAATAGACCACAGTCCAGTCTCCCACAGATGTGTCCTTGGTCGAAGAGAGCTGACTCATTCAAGGTCAGGTTCCCCTCCCAGAGACCATTCCCATGCAATGAGTGGCCTGTGTAAGGATACAAAGATCTGCCCCTCCCCCACCTCATTAGGGGTCTTGACAGTTAATTTTATGTGTCGACTGACTAGGGCATGAAAATGGTCAGATACCTGGTCAAAAATTATTCATGGGTGTGTCTATGAGGGTGTTTCAGGAAGAAATTAGTATTTGAATTGGTGAAGTGAGGAAAACTAGTTGCCTGTCCCAACATGAATGGGTATCATCCATTTGTGTGAACAGAACCAAAAGGTGGAGGAAGGGAGAATTTTCTCTCTTTGTCTAACTGCTAACCTGGGTCATCAGTCCTCTCCTGCCCTTGGACTGGAACTTTCATCAATATTCATGGTTCTCAGGACTTCTTGGTCAGAAACTACACCATGAGCTTTTCTGGGCCTCCAGCTGACAGACAGCAGATTGTGGGACATCTTAACTTCTATAACCACCTGAGCCCATTCTTCTTTATAGTCTGTCTATCTATCTATCTATCTATCTATCTATCTATCTATCTATCTATCTATCTATCATCTATCTATCTTCTATCTATTTATCAATCAATCATCTATTTTCTATTTAATCTTTCTATGTCTATGTCCATAGCTGTATCTCTTTCTGCATCTGTATCTGTATTTATAACCTATTGTTTCTGTTTCTCTGAAGAACCTTGATTGATACGAGAGACAATGGGACAACCCCAGAGGGGCCATTCTAACTGTAGTGTGCCTGGGAAAATGGCTCAAAATCCCTGTTGATTTCATTTTCTCCCTGTGCTCCTTTCAGCTTCCCTGCCCATGCTCAGTACTGCTTCCCTCACTCTTCTAGCAGTCAACACTCCCAAGAGCACTCCCCAGTAAACTCCCTTCACTTTGATCTTCACCGCACAGTCTGTTTCATGGGGAATCCAACCTAAGACAACATGTATCTATGGAATGAGTAAAGAGTCCCAGAAAGAGTGTATACATTTGATAGGGCCCCAGAATTCTTTTTGTTACAAATTGAGAGGTGGATTGTGAAAGAACAAATTGTGTATAGGTTTTTCAAAATTTAATTTGTCCTTTAAAATAAAAAATATCCAATGTTATTTGAGTCATTCCAGACCATAGAAAAGGATCCAAAGCTTCCTGAGTGAGTTTTTCATGACACTAACATAATTTTATTACTAAAAGTTGATCAATATATTATAAAAGGGAAAAACTGTAATTTGTATATGAATATAGATATAAAAATTCTGTATAGTGTGTAGCAATTGATTACAGCTGTGTATTGTGAGAACAGTGTACCTAATAGAGTTTATGCTAAGATCATAAGGAGAGTTCAATATTAGGAAATCCATCAATGTAATTTATTACATCAACACATTAAACAAAGAAAGTCAATAATTATATCAATAGATGCCTGAAAGGCATCATAAAATTTAACAGCTATTCCTAATAAAAAAATCTAAGTAATGTAGAAATAAAGAAAACTACTTAAATTTGATAGATTCTTTCTACCAAAACCCAATAGTGAACATTATAATAAACCATAAAATGCTAAAACTATTTCTGTAAAAAAAATAGAGCAAATTTCATGTCAAATTTAATCTGTAGTGATATTGATTACACCTTTCTATCCCCAGTGCAATGATTGCAAGGATGTACTTAAACATCTCTTTCTCCCATCAGCTCAAGACTTTCTAAAGGCAGGTGTAGGCCTTACAGATTTCTGTAGCCTTAGTCCCTGACAGTTTCTGGGACAAAAATTGTCTGGAAGGCATAAGCAATGACATGAATATAACAGTAGAATTTCGTACTTTGTGAAAGGCCAGTTCCCTTCCCCACAAGTGGACCGTGTCACTTTGGTATGTGTGTGAAATGCTGAGTATACACTGTGAGCATAATTTGCAAAAACCACTTTTCAATTAGTACAACCAAAAAAAAAAAACAATAAAAGAAATGAAAAGAAAGAAAAAAGTTCAAGAAGAAATTATATCTGAATCAGGGGGCAAAGGCCATTTTTACTTTTTATGATTCTGCCTTTCCTAGAGATTAAAATTTTATTTGTATTGATTTTAGAGAGAGAGACTGAGACAGACAGAAACAGTGATATGTTGTTCCACTTATTTATGTTCCACGTATATGTGCCCTGACCAGGGATTAAACCTACGACCTTGGCGTAATGCGATGAACCTGTAACCGACAGAGCTACTCAGCCAGGGCCTCCTTGAGATTTTAAAATTATCATTTTTGTAACTCCTTCATAATTGTTCTAGAATTTATTTATCATATTTAGAAGTTGAGATGTTAACAGCTTGGAAATACAATAGTATAAGCCACTTATCTTAAGCTTATATACTTTAGAACCATAACAAAAACAAATAAAAATCCCCAAGCTACTTAGGAAATGTTTCTCTAACAGCAATTTTAGTTTCAGACCCTTCCTACCTTCTAAACCCAAATTAAAAAGAAATTCTTTCCAAATTGCTACTTAAATATTAAGACGTACACATATATAACTTCTTTAGAACCCTGAGTCATTTCAGTTGGCATTAGCGGGCCAGGGCCCTCTGCCTGTATTTGCTGCTGCCTGTTTAGAAACTAATGCCTCCTGTTGCTGCGTCTTTCTCTCAAGAGAAAGCAGATGGGCTACCCTGAGACTGAAAACAGAGTTTGGATGTCCAGGATTCCACTATGGAAGGGTGGCACACCCCCGAGCTAACACACTCATTTATTTATTTAACAAGTGCTTATGAAACTCATAAGCTGGAGTGGGCACAGAGTGAAGACAGACTGCCCTTGCAAAGGAATATAGTCTGGCACTATTCACCTTTCCCTTTTTCTTTGGCTTTTCCCTGTATATGCTGTGTGTTTCTCAGTGGTATTCTTTGAAGGCAACAAAAAACCCATATTCTATTTTTTAATGTATTTTTTATTTATTTATTTTTATTTATTTATTTTTCAAGTACAGTTTTTTGTCTATTTCTCCCATCCCAGCCTTCCCCTGTCTCGTGCTCCCCACTTCCCTCCCATCTCCACCCCCCCAGCTCTTGTCCCTGTGTCCTTTACATTTGTTCCTCCAAATCCCTCTCCCCTTCCCCCTTAAATTCCCTTCCCTCTCCCCTCTGGTCACTGTCCCCTTGTTCTCTATTTCAGTGTCTTTGTTTTTATTCTGCTTGCTTGTTCATTTTGTTGTTTAGCTTCCTGTTAAAGGTAAGATCATATGGTATTTGTCCTTCAATGCCTGGCCTATTTCACTCAGCATAATGCTTTCCAGTTCCATCCATGTTGTTGCAAAGGGTAGTAGCTCCTTCCTTCTCTCTGCTGCATAGAATTCCATTGTGTGTATGTACCACAATTTTTTTATCCATTCATTTACTGTTGGGCACCTAGGTTGCTTCCAACTCTTGGCTATTGTAAATTGTGCT
The DNA here is from genome assembly GCF_021234435.1 of Artibeus jamaicensis. Classification (NCBI taxonomy): domain Eukaryota; kingdom Metazoa; phylum Chordata; class Mammalia; order Chiroptera; family Phyllostomidae; genus Artibeus; species Artibeus jamaicensis. Next base: position 33,144,176 of record NW_026522030.1, on the reverse strand, counting down.
GCTATGAACATTGTGGTGCATAGGTTCTTTGAAATTGATGTTTTAGGATTCTTAGGATATAATCCTAGCAGTGGAGTTGCTGGGTCAAAAGGCAGGTCGATTTTAATTTTTCTGAGAAAATTCCATACTGTTTTCCATAATGGTTGTACCAGTCTGCAATCCCACCAACAGTGAACTAAGGACCCCTTTTCTCCACAATCTCTCCAACATTTGTTGTTTGTTGCTTTATTTATGATAGCCATCCTGACTGGTGTAAAGTGGTATCTCATTGTAGTTTTAATTTGCATCTCTCTGATAGCTAACGATATTGAGCATCTCTTCATGTGTCTCTGGATATTCCATATGTCCTCCTTGGAGAAGTGCCTGTTCAAGTCCTTTTCCCATTTTTTAATTGGGTTTGATGTCTTCCTAGAGTGGAGTCGTGTAAGTTCTTTGTATATTTTGGAGATTAAATCTTTGTCTGAGGTATCATTGGCAAATATATTTTCCCATACAGTTGGTTGTCTTGCTAATTTAATACTGTTTTCTTTAGCCACGCAGAAGCTTTTGATGAGATCCCATTGTTTATTCTTTCCTTTATATTCCTTGCTCTAGGGGACATATCGGTAAAAATGTTGCTGTGTGAAATATCTGAGATTTTCTTGCCAATATTTTCCTCTAGAACTTTAATAGTGTCGTGGCTTATATTTAAGTCTTTTATCCACCTTGAATTTATTTTGGTGTATGGTGTAAGTTTGTGCTCAAGTTCCATTTTTTTGCACGTAGCTGTCCAGTTCTCCCAACACCATTTGTTGAAGAGGCTATCTTTACTCCATTTTATGTTATTTCCACCTTTGTCAAATATTAATTGACTGTAGAGAGTTGGGTTGACTTCTGGGCTCTCTGTTCTGTTCCATTGGTCTATGTGTCTGTTTTTATGCCAGTACCAGGCTGTTTTGATTACAGTGGCCTTGTAATACAGTTTGATATCAGGTATTGTGATCCCTCCTACTTTGTTCTTCTTTCTCAAAAGTGCAGCTGCTAGCCCTGGCTGGTGTAGCTCAGTGGATGGAGCGCGGGCCTGCAAACCGGAGGGTCGCGGTTCGATTCCCAGTCAGGGCACATGCCTGGGTTGCAGGCCAGTTCCCAGCAGGGGCCAGTTCCCAGCGGGGATCGCATGAGAGGCAACCATACAGTGGTGTTTCTTTCCCTCTCTCCTTCCCTTCCCCTCTAAAGATAAATAAATAAAATCTAAAATAAATAAATAAACAAACAAACAAAGAAAAAAAAGTGCAGCTGCTATTTGGGCTTGTTTATGGTTCCATATAAATTTTTGAAGAGTTTGTTCTATGTGTGTGAAATATGCCATTGGTACTTTAATAGGTATTTCATCGAATCTGTATATTGCTTTGGGTAGTATGGACATTTTGATGATGTTAATTCTTCCAATCCATGAAAAAGGTATATGTTTCCATTTTAAAAAAACCCATATTCTTACATACAATAAACCTAAGGGTAATTTAGGTTTACCCTTAATAAAGGGTAGTTTAAAGAAATAAAGATTTCTTTTTCTTTCTCCCTCTCTTTATCTATCTACCTATTGTGTATTTCCATTCTATCTTATCCTGTCCTGTTCTTTCTACCTATCCATCCATCCATCCATTCATTTTTTGTCTCCCTAGCTCTAACCTCGTCCCCTCTCTCCTGGAAATGCACCCTAATTTTTCCTGGAGAATCCACTCTCTTCTACTGCCAGCCCGTGGTCCACTTTACCTTCAGGACAGGACATGGGATCCTGATCTGACAAGCAGAAGAATTCCTGGAGTTCTAGCTGAAATGACAGGAAAGGGTACTCTTACCTGCAGTTACTAAATTGGTTAAATTTTGGTGCTGCTGATGGCCACCTTGTCATCAGAAGTAGAGAAATTATATAAAAATGAAGCTGAAAACAGAGGAAAAAGAATTGTGTGATGAAGGAAGACATTTTTTCCTGAAGTTTTAATTTTTTTGTTTATTAATTTGAAGGGAGAGGAGAGAGAGTGAGAGAGATCAATGTTGTTCCACATATTTATGCATTCATTGCTCTTCATATGTGCCCTCACTGGAGATTGAACCCTCAACCTTGGCATATTGGGATGATGCTCTAACCAACTGAGCTACCCTGCCAGGGAGAAGGTGCATTTTTGATGAGACCATTTAAATACTTGAGTTTGACTAGGTATAAAGATAGGGCTATGGACTTTTCAGTTATGTGAGCTAATAAATTCTCTTAAAAAATCACCTTGAGAGGGGTTTCTCTCACCTATAACTAAAATTCATGTAATAGGGGCACAAAATGCAATCCAGGAGTGTCAGAGAAGACTTCCTGGGAAAATAACATTTAAGTGATTTTCTAAAAGAAGTTGGACTAAGATGAAAGAGGAGAGTGTTTTTACGAGAAAACAACATGTCGGAAAGCTGTGGTCGAGAGCATGTGAGGCTCGTTTGAAGAACTGGAAGCTGTTCCCTCTGGTTGGCACACAGAGTGCAAGAAGGGGCAGGGGCAGGAGCCCCATGGAGACTTGAGGCTGTGGAGGTTATGCAGAGTCAGAGGACACAGAACTTTGTCCTCAAGGCAAGGGACAGGGTCTTCGCTGGGACGATTCCAGATCTTAATTCCCTCCTAAGTGCCTCTCAGAATTAAAGTGGGCAAAACAAAGGGGAACAACTAAAGTGACATAATGGTGGCCTTTCGAAGTAGTGGTGGTGGAACTAGAGACAGCGGGGTGGATTAGAAAGCTTTGTAAGAGTTAGAGTCAAGAAGGTTTGGAGACTGACCAAGGGTTGTCAGAAAAGGAAGAGTGTAAGGAGGAGTCAAATTAGATTCAGAGGTCCCTGGCTTGGGCACTGGTGATGGTGGTGTTGAGGGAGAATATCATACACTGGACGAGGAGGTTTTAGAAGAGGAATTCACGATTGTATAATTTAAATATCTGGTGTTTGGCACCTCTGAGGAGAAATATGGAATAGTCCATGGGATTTATGGTCTTTTATATCAGAAAAGTAGCTGTTGTTCTGGAGATATAAATTTGGGATATATGGATATAATTGAACCATGATTGTAGATGTGGTAGGTATGGGAAAAGATGACTTGGGACAGAATCCTATAAAACACCAGTATTTAGAGGATGAGCAGAGAATAAATAGCCCTAAAAGGAGTGTAGAAAGAATTAATCAGAAGTGCTGAAGAAAAATCAGAAGAGTATGACACCTCAGACCAAAGCATGTGTCAAGGAGAGTGGCGAAGAATCGAAAATGGTACTTAGGTCAAATAACTCTCATAAATTAGGGAACTCTTAGAAGTTAGTGTTGTTGTTTATCTAAGAAGTGGTGCCAGAATACTTATTACAGCGAGAGATGGTAAACATTGATAATGGAACTATACCTGTCGAGGTTTCAAAAGAAGGAAAAATTGATTTTCAGGACAGGAGAGTTTGGAAGTCTTAGAGTAATTCTGGAAGGAGATGGTGAGGAAAGGCAATGAACGGGAAGGAGGGAAGAAGTGAGGGAGCTAACAGAAGCCCTGTATCTTGTGTGATGGAGTATTTTCATGAACCTCACAAAAATTCCATAAAATTTAATAAATGTGTGCATGATTGAAGTAGTTATTATTTTATGGAAACTGAAATGGGGCTAAATTTCACATTGGAAGTGTGGTAAAAATCAGAGCAAGTGAGAAAGCTGAAGCTGAGGCTAGGAAAGAGGCCTGGGACCTTGGTGGCAGAGTCAGGTGTAGATGGGGCCGGGCCGTCAGGGTTTAAGTCTGGGCCTCCCACTTACCAGCTGTGGAACCACTTCGAGCCTCTGTCTCCTTCTCTGCAAAAAATAAGGACAACAATACTTTCTAATTGATGGGATCTTTGTTGGAATTTCACGAATTATTACAAGTACCTTGCATGTAACAGGCTTCTTAATAGATTTTGACTTCCAAAGGGCTTTGGGCTTCCACAGGCCATGGAATTAGGAGAGATTAAGGTAATTTCCCCTAGGGACCAGTGACAAGGGAGTTCCCAAATGATGCCTGCACTGTGTAAGAGAGGGACTGAAAATTGTCTATGGGGCTTAAGCATAAGGATGATGTTAAGTGATCCTGGAGAGACATTTGAATGAAATGCTGTGGACCAAAGCCAAAGGGCAGTGTGTCCATTAAGAAGTGAGTGAGTAGAGACAGTGACATTTTTAAAAGAAGTTTAGGTAGGAAGGACAGTAGAAATAGAGACAGAGAGAGAAAGAGACAGGATGGAATTTAATCTGAAGCTATGCATTTATCCCAGGTTATATAATTATCTCTTCTAATACAGGTGATATTTTGGTATCACAAAATTTGCCTTCATGGTTCTTTACCCAGTGTCCCTACTGTCATTTAGATTTATTTATTTTTTTCTTTTTTTGCCATTTACATTTAAAGAACACAGTCAAGATATAAGGAGTATGGCCCATTGGGAAGTTTAATTCTCGTGTTTTAAAGAGGCTTATTAATTTTCTGTGTTTATGAACTAAGACACAAATTGTGTCATATGGTCCCTCATATTTTCTTCCCGAGTGGTGAGAACCATCTTACTGGCACATCATCACTCTGCAGGTCGCTGGAGGCATCATCAAAAATTGAGATAATTACCCTGAACAGGGTAATAAATGAATAAATGAATCTTGAGGACACAGGTTCCCACCTCTTAAAGCAGGGCAAAGAAGGCTAACAAGGCAGGGTGACCGCTGGCTGGAGGAGTACATATAAGTCATTTTTAATTAGAGGCTTCACCTTTGTTCCCCTGAGCAGCTGCCAGGGAACGTTCTACATGTGACTTGAGAAAAATGAGCAAGTCAGAGAACTGTTTGCATCTCTAAGAGGAGCTGCTAGGCTGTTCCTTTGAAATCATAAAAGGGATGGTGGTAATTAAAGATACATTTTTTTACAATTCAGTGTAAAAGACAGTGAAGAAGTTCCAAAGGAAGAGGCAGGGCTCAGGGAAGCCCACACACAGTGACTCTGGGATGCTGTGTTTCACTTTGTTTTCTTATTAATGCTGGAGAGAGGCTGATGTGGAAGACAGATCATAAGGAGAACTGTTGAACATGCATGAAAGCATCACTGCTTTTTTTGGTAGAGAACAAGGGAAGCAAAGGGAAATGTTGAAAGGAAAGTTATATGAACACACTGTCTTCTGCAACAATCTCTATCACTCCTCAGGGCAAGAGGCGGACTCCATCCTTCTTTCAAGGCTCTAGCCTCAACCCCTACATGTTGAGCATGAGTATATGATGCCACAGAAACAGCTCTAAGTGGGGAGTCAGGCATCTAAAGGTATAGGGCTAACCTATTTACTTCTTTGCCACCAATTTGGTGACTTCGAGCAACTCTTGACCCCTCTGAACCTCCTTTTCTCCAAAATGTAAGATAGAAGACTGATGGCCACTGGGACTCTTACCCATTATAGGTTTCTGAGCATACTGAAAGATGGACAAAAGAATATGTACCTGTAATAAAGAGGATCATAAGAAAGCAGCTTCTTGTGTATTTTGCCTTGGAAAAAATATGCACCATTTGATTATATGAGAAAAGAAAGAATGGGTGTGAAACCCACATGTGTTGGGTTGGCACATGCGGATAATAATATTCTTATATAAATTTTGGATAAACACTTACTATATACTTTCTTTCACCCAGAATATTTGGTTTTCAATTTCTTAATCTTCTGGAATGCTGGAAATTACTTTTGGCATTTTCATCATTCCTGGGGTACAACTTAATGCTATTTGTAACAGAAATACTTTTAGCCTAAAAATAACACAGTTCCTGCTAATCAACTTAAAATCTTCCAAGTCACACAGACTCTCGGAAGCCAGAACCTATTTTTCTGGATGAGAATGTATTTGTTCAGTCCATGAGATTGAGATCGAATTTGGATCTTATTTTCCAGGTCTTAGTCTTTGGAAAACAGATGAAGAATACCCGGATGGCATGAGATGGTTTGTGACTAGCAAACTCTATAAACATTTTCTTAGGAACCACCTTTTGTCTTGAGAGTAAATTAGGGAGGTTGTAGGTATATTTTCATGAACTTATTCTTTGCTTAGTGTGGAGCATGGCATGTATTTAGCACACAAAAATGTTTGTTGAATAAATGAATGAATGTATATATATATATGGCATTTAAAAGAGACTATGAAATCTATCATTAGGAATTTTCCTAGTTAAAATTCAATTATTGCTATCAATTTTAATCTACTGTGTATATCAAAGGATTGACAGTTAGTGAATTTCTGAGAACATTCTTCTGAACTTTTCTTGAGATAGTCTTATTAACTTTGAGACTTGTAATGGCATGTGGCTTTCTTAAGAAGAAAAAATTAGCAAATAAGAGAACCAGTCTGTCTGCTTATCCAGACATCCAAGAGCCAGTCAAGGAATGATTTAATCTGAGAATTGCTTCCCAAATCAAGTGGCATTTCTGAGAGCCCTTCATGAGTCTGATGGTGCCATTTGAGTTGTGGACACACTTCGGTTCAGAGAGAGACCTGGGAAGGAAAAGGGATGATTAAAGGGAGGTTTGACCACTTTTGAAGCCAAGAAGGAATACGCACTGACATGAGGAGGAGAGTGCTCACTATTTACTTATTATCCTGACTGGAAATGTAAGTGGACACATTTCTGTCTCCCATGAGGCTACAACTTGACAATATTTAACTTTGATGAGCTATTTTCCTTCTTGATTAAGATAACTTTTCATGGAGGCTTTGCCTGTGGGAAATAAACTCTGCAATTCATAGCTAGTATTGAGGCTTCTGCTGATTACTGTGTCTGCTAATGAATTCACTGAATGCGTGTACTACAAAAGACTATCAGAGGGGAACCAAATGTCTGAAGGACCTCTTTGCATCTTGACAATTGACATTTGTATGTTGGAAATGAGTAAGATGAGTAATAAATGAGTAAGATGCTCTTTTTTGTTTGTTTGGTAGCAAAGAGTCACAGCTCACCACAGTTCATCAGCCAATCCAACGTCCCCATTTAATGATGAAAAACTAAAGCCTGGAGAGGTGAAGTTACTTGACCAAGGGCACAACAAGCTAGAACTACGTAGGATTTAAGTCTCATAGTCACTTCTTGGCAAATTCTACATGAGTTCTATAATTTTACTGAGGCTTCACTTGAGGTAGAAAATGGTAATTGACGAGGTCTCAGAATGTGACTATTCCTATTCTAGGTTTTTCCCTAATCAGTTATGAGGTCACAAAGCTCAGGATACCTTTTCTTGGAACCTGGCTCCAGGTCATGCGACTGATCTGTGTATTACCTCAAGGACATAGGCAAGAAATGGGGGGCGGTGCGTAAGATTCCAAGGGGGTATAGACATACAAATCTAGAAGTAAATTTTGGGGCACCATGCCAGTTTGCATCTCATTCAGTTCTTATCTGAGTGGCTTCTACTTTGGTGAGGGGCTGCAGACTTTGACTTCAGATCAGGTCCTCACACCCCAGATTTCTCCCTATAGGGCTGGATGCCTGCAGGGCATTAGCCTGGTCACTAGGACTCACTGGATCCAACCTCAGCATTTGCCACAGGGCATGGTGCTGCGTCCTGCTGCATTCTCCCAGCAAGGTAGAAAGACACATATTGAAGTCCTGAGACTACCCTTATCCTCTGAAACCAGCTGAGCAAACTATCTTCGTCTTTCTGCACCTCAGTTTCTTCATCTGTACAGGGGGATAATATTTGTGTGTAAAGAATGGGGATATGTGGGATGATTCACAGGGCTGTCCAAAAACGGCCTTGAGCGATTATCCCAGAGTGGCCATGTAAGCTGGCTCAAACTGGAGCCACTGGCTTCACCTCAGCTGAGAGAAGTCGGTTGTTCCCAATATCAAAATCTCATGAGATTGGTGCTTTCCTCTTTCTAGAGGGATGGGGTTGGAGATGGATACATGAGGTGGGGGTGTGGTGGACATAGGGGATGGGGGGTTTGAGAGATGGAGCTGTTGGGAGGGGTGGGGGTTGGTTACAACTTCTCATGAGCTGCTGAGGTCTTTAGAAATTGGGGAGCTGGCTTTCACAGCAATTGGTGGAAAAAGCTCAGTCAACCTGTAGGCACAAGATGGGACTCATGCTATCCTCATGTGAAGATAAAGCAACAGAGGCTAGTGCCCTTCACTGTAGCAGGGTCATTTTACTGGCATAAATAGCACCAACCCAACATGGGCCCAAACAGAGCCCTTTGCAGAATGCTCCAAAATCAGACTACACATCTGTTGCCCTGAGCTCTAGCCTTACTAAGTGATGCTTCTGGTGTTTACCCTAAACCCTTAGAATAGTAGGTTGTTGTGAGGTTTAAATGAATTCGCACATAAATGCACTAAGGACAGTGCCTGATTTTCTTAGCTTTCAAATGGGCATAATCATCCTTTAAAAAGGATCATAGTAAAATACTAGATATAAAAGCCACATGTAAACTATAAAGCATGTACTCATATTAGCTGTTGTAATTATTAGCTATATTTATCTTTTGTATCATTTATTTACTGCAGAGTGGAAAGAAATGGGTTGTCTAAACAGTGAACAATTAGGCAGGAGAACTTTCCATTTAATTGGTTTTCCTCCAAGTGTAACATTGTCATTTATTTTTTAAAGAGTCTACATGAGTTGGAAAAATTAGATTTGTCCTCTGTTTTAGGGTGGGGGTATCTTTCTTCTCTCCATGCCTGAACTACAACAATCACCTGTATGCTTTTCCACAGAAAACTGTTAACAACTCAGCTTTTCCCCCCTCAACATTCAGATGCATAAATACATCTTTATGTGCTCTAACACAGTCTCAACATGCATAGGAGAAGGATACATTCCTCTTAAAAATCCCACCAGGTTGCTACCCCTAGAATAAGAAATAACATGTCAATAAACCTGGAACATGCATCTGATGATCTCAAGTTATATGTACGTGAGGGTTTTACTGTGAATATGCAGCAAGGAAAATATTCAGTTGATTAAAATTTCTCCATGAACAGCTCTAGAAACCTGAGAGCCAGCCTTGATTCCCATCTCTCCCTCACCCTCTACACTATCTCTTTACATCTCCACCTTCAATATATCTTTGTAAAAATTTTTAAAAATTGAATGTATGGAGTGACATTGATTAATAAAATTATGCAGGTTTCAGGTGTACAATCTATATATCAGTGTATCTTCAATATATCTTATAGCTACTCATTTCTCTCTGTTACTGCCACTGCTAGTTTAGACTGTGATGTCATTATCTCACAGAAGCCTCAGACAGGAGGCTTCTGTCTTATCTCTCTGCTTATATTTAGCCCCACTCTTGCTAATTTTCTACAAAGAAGTTAGAGTAATCTTTTAAAGCATAAATTGGAACATGTCTCTGGTTCCAGTAGCCTCTCATTGTACTTAATGTGAAACCCAAACACTTCAGGCTGATAAAGGCCTCTGTGAACTCACGAAATTCTTCCCCTTGTGCACAAAAACATTGCTGCACTGGCTTCCTTTTAGTTTCTTTCCTAGAAAGTGTTAGGCATTCAGATTTCACACAGCTTTTTCACAGGATCATTTTCCCCACCACTTCACCCCACAATCTCTCCACTCCTCTGCTGCCGTCTCTACTCAAATGCCTTCCCTGACAACAGTCACAGACATGCACTTCCATCTAAGTAAGATTTCTCCTCGTAGTCTCTCAGACCATTCTGGGCTTTTCATTCGCTACACGTATATTATAGTATAGGAGTATAAATGTATGTGTATTTTTTAGTGTATTTATTTAATAGTTTTCTTCCTCAGTGTTTTATAAGATGTAGGAGACAGGGATAATGTCTGTTTTGTTCACTAGTGAGTACTTAGTATCTAGCACAGCATCTGGTACAGAGTAGGTTCTCGAGAAACTTTGATAAGTGAATGAATATTCATATTATTGCAGGTTGTCATAGTAAACTCTAAAAGTGAGGGAGACTCAGGAATTTTCATTGATATGACAATAGAAGACAACTGTATGGAATCCACTGGGGGCTCTGGATTCCAGGTCTGTCAGATCTTAGCCAACTTACTAAACCTCTCTAAACCTATTTTTATCATTGGTAAATTGATAAAAAAAAGAATTGTAACACTCTCCCTTTTCATCACCCCACCCTGCCCCCTGAAGGGTTGTGAGGGTCAAATGAGAGAATCATTATATTAGTGCTTTGGAACCTTCAACTATTCATACAAATTCACATTGCTGCATCGTTAAATGGAACATTGTGTCAGAAAGCAGAGTAGGCAGATGGAACAAGAAGAAGAGACAAATGGGTGGCAGCCAAGAGTTTGCTGGTAAATGAAGACAGTGACCTGGAGTTTGTTGTCCATCCTTTTTAAGTCCAGTGTTTGAGAAGAACCAAACCAGTCAAAACAATCATAAAGCATTTGTAGTATGTAGTTTTTAGGCTGCTTATATCTTTGGCAAATCTAGCAAATGAATCCCACTCAATTGAGAGCAGATGTTATCTATAGTTTTGGACTTCTTAGATGTTTATCTTGCATCAACATTCAGTACTTACTTTTGTCATGCATTATTCCATATACTCCTTAATTTTTTCTTCTGTAAATTATATGCTAATTTCTGTAGCTGTGAAAATTCTTTTAAGATGTTAATGATCCCCTTTCTTATGCCTATTTAATATGCTTAATTCTGAAATTCTCAACTCATCAGGCTATTTAAGCAAAATTTATAAAACATCCATTATAATCTGTTTCATTGAATTTACTATGGGTGATTTTAGTTCAAGACTTTAGGTATAAGGTTTAATAGTGACATCATTTGACTTCTGGTTTCACTGTGCATTTTATGTGATGATCATCATACTCATTTCTGTCCTGAAATATTTTACAGCTCAAGTACAATGGAGAAATCCCATCTTTAGTTTCTAAATGAGAAAGAAGTTAACGTGAACATAACATTTTCATTAACCATCATTTTTTAAAATAATGGATTAGAAAGTGTCATTTCATTGGATCTGAATTTGAAGTCTTTGAAGAGAATATATGCTTAGCACATAGGAGGTGCTCCTGGTATGCTTATGAACTCACCCATTCATTTATTTGATATACTACTTATAATGTCCCAGAGTTATTTTAGGTGCCAGTTATTTTTTAAAAAAGCAAATAAGATGACCCATGACTACTTTTTACTTTCTTATTCATTTGCCTCTTTGACTTAGATTTCAGTTAGGTAAAATTCATAAAACTCAGACTTGTTATGAAGATTCTTGGTAGTCTAGAGACTTACTGAGCTATTAAAAAATACTTGATGGTTGGTTCCCAATGCCAATTTGCAAAACCTCAATAGTTATTAGACACACACACACATTTAAATTTGCTTTAATTTTTTAAAAATAAAGGTGCTACATGTTGATATGCTATATTAGAATGCTGGTTTTGCTACTTTAACAAAAACCAAATATCAGTGGTTTAACCTACATAAAAGTTTCTTTCCTTTGTACATAAAAGTCCAGGTTGGCTGGGAATCCAGGGGAGGCAACCTTCGATGAAAGGGACCCAGAGTCCTTTCTGTTTTCTGACTCCACCATCCTCTAGTGTCCTGTCTTCATTAATTTGGGTGATGTTGTCTTACTACCACCTGTTTGAGCCCCGGCCTGAAGGAAGGAAGTGAGGAAGTGGAAGACGGTTTCTATTCAAGACTATCATCCAGAAATTGTGTTACAGAACAGACACACCAGGGCCCGGACTCCAGAGGATGGTATACTAACATGGTCCAGACCACCTACTGGGCCTAATCCTCCATGGCCGATTGGAAAGACATTTCTCAATGCCAGAGATTTGTGAAAAGGAAAGCAAATGTTTATTTAATGCTATACAGACTTATGCAGTAATCTAATGTCTTCATTAAAATATCAAAGTCCTTTAGGATATCCACCTACACACACACACACACAGCACTCCCTTTTCCCCTGCTATAATTCAGGATACCATAACCCAGGAAAATAGCACATGTCCATTTTTCCAGGCCTCTGGCACCGTCAGCTGTGTCACTGTCCAGGCAGGATCTCCAATTAATCCAAAGTCATGTGGCACCTTCTCATGATCCACTGGCAAGAGCTTTTTGTACCCATTTTTCCAGGCAAAGTCTCTCTTTGCCTCTCCCCAGGCCACGTGGCCAAAGGGAGCACCCCAAAGTCATGTGGGCCTCTTCCACCAAAGCTGCAGGGGTCTGCACTCCATCAAAAGCGCATGGCTTTCTTCTTCAACTGACTGCAGGGGTCCCCACTCTGGCAAAGCTGAGTGGTTCCCTCTTTACTTGGCCAAGGGGGGTCCTCACTCTGCCAAAACCACGTGGCTCTCTCCGCTAAAGCTATATGGTGATTCTCTCTCACATGGCTGTGGGAGTCTCCATTCTGGCCGAAAGCACATGGTTCTCCTCCCCAGTGGCTGCTGTGTCTGGGTTTAAATCCCCATGCCAATCTACTTCTGTACCCCTATTTATGACTCCTCCCACAATCATTTACATCTGCCAAAATTTCTGTATTATTCCAAGTTTACTTGGCCGCCATCGTGAGTCTGGGCAGGTATGGCCCCATGTCCTGGAGCCAATCTTCTCCAAGTTCTCACACAGGTGCTGTAACTCAGGGGACCTGCCCTCCAGTTATGTCTTGGGGGGAAGTAACTTCATCTCCCTGGCTCCAAGCCTGGCCACAGCCATTTAACATATCCAAGCAACCAGCCAAAGGCTATAGATATGTTAAATGGCCATGCCATGGATTAGCTCCAAGGCTGTGGCTGTACAAAACAGTCCTGCATGTTCCTGCTCCATGTGTCCCTTCCCCCAACTCACACCTGTAGGGGAAAGGGGTGAGGACATCTTATATGTCTCTCCAATAATTTCTATACACCTTGAGTTCTGGACACTATTCTGAATCCCTTTTTGGGTGCCCCCTTCTTGGTTGCACCCTGTATCAATTGCACAGGTTACTAATTACACGCCATTGTATGGAACTAGGTCATTGGACTGTACTAAGCCACAGGAGGCTGGGATAGTAGGTCTTCAGTGAGTAATTAGGTGTCCAGCAAAATTTGGCAAAAGAGTAAGAATGGATATTGGGAAAAATGAGTAATATTTAAGGGGTGTCCTGACTCCCTCTCCCGCTCACGTATACTCTGCCTTTTCTAAGGAGATTTTGATTTTGTTTTATAAAACTAAATTGAAAAGCTACATAGAATTTTAGGATATTCATGAGCCCAACTTCCAGGGTCTACCAAGATTTCATGCTACTTGTTGAATGCGTCCCAAAGTGTGAAAGTTCAAACTCCCTGAATAATCTACTCCTCCTCTTTAGTCTTAAGAACTGCTAGTATGGGCATTTATTTTCCCCTCACTAGTCGGAGAGATGCCCGTTGGGAGGAAATGGTCTACAGCAGCATATTAGTGACACAGGTGCACGTAAGGCCAACCTCCACATCCCTCACAGGCCTTCTCAATGTCCCCGCAGTCTCCCCCTCTTCCAGGATAATTGGGCTCATTGTTTCCTTATATGAATGAAAAGCATTCTAAAGCCTGATCTCCAACTTAACTTCCGAATATCAACATGACCCAATACACCTTTTCTTGAAATATAGAAGGGCCAGTGTGTGTTACATTCTTACTCTTATTTTTGTTGTGGTTTAACTTGCGAATGGAAAATCTTCCTCCACCGTGAAGGACAGGGACACGTGTCCCTCTCCCACTGTTTGGGCAAGTCCTGAGAAAACACAAGACAAATGTGATTTTGGAAAGTGTAGATTATCCAAGGAGTCACTTATAAAAACATATATAAAACAAGACTGTTTTTATAACTTTTCAGGGCTCCCCAAAGTGAGACTTTCATAAGTTAATTTCTCAGATATAGGAGAAACACCAAATCCTTAGAGTGTCCAACAGTCCTGAAAGTTAAATGAAAACATTGGAGTTTCTGAGCTGAGCACAGAGGATTCTGCACACAGCTCTTGCCTGAAACCATCCTGGAACCTGAAGCAGAACAGAGGCAAAATTTTAAAATGGTATTAAAATGTTAATCTCTCTTTCATATTTGCACTTATAATAGTTCCTAAACTTAAAAGATGCCCTAGCAGGATAGGTTTAGATTTAGATTCTGGCTGAGGTGGAATCCAAAACAAAGAGAAGGGATTGGAGGACCTACTAAATAGTTGCTTACAGTGGTCCTGTCTTCCAGTCTCAACATGGATAACTGCTGGTGTAGATGAAATGTTTGGGCCTCCCAGGAGGAAAGGGAGTAGAACAACCCATGTGGCACAGACATCTTCACTATTATTTATGTGGTTTAAAGCTAAGTGAGGAAGCTCCAAGGAATTTCGATGCAGGTTTCTCTTCTAAGTGGGACATGCGCATTCAACTAGTGAGTGGGAATTAGTGGATGCTTTTTTATTTTATGGCTCAGAACCCTGTTTACTTATCATTTATTTGCTCTCTTCTAAACATCTAAGACTGAGTATGTAGATTGTTTCTGGGACAATTGCAAAGTAACAGATCCACGAATAGTAAATCATCACTAATGTTCAGAGTAGGCTCTTGTAACCTTTCTTACTCCTTTATTAAACTTTTCTCAAAGTTGTTCTTGTCTCCCAGCATATTAGTGTGCATCAGAGGGAGGCTTTGTTTTTTTGGTTTTTGTCCAAACAACATTTGGTAGACTATCAAAATAGACTGATTTTGTCAGTTAGGTTGACAAACTTCAACCCAATTGAACATCTGAAACTGGGAAAGAAGGAAGGAAGGAGGGAAGGAAGGGAAGGAAAGGTTTCACATTTCAACTCACCTTTTATGCGTTGACTCCAGGTACTCAAAGGATGAATGAGTTTATCATGAGTTTTAAAGCCAAGGAAGACAGCTTGTGCTGTTTCCCGAAGAGATCATTTCGAAATACTTGCAAGCTGCTTTTAACAATGAGGATTGCCCTGACCCTGGCCAGATAGTTCAGTTGGTTAGAACATCATCTCAGTGCACCAAGGTTGTGGTTTCAATCCCTGGTCAGGGCACTATAAGAATCAACCAATAAATGTATAAGTAAGTAGAGCAACAAATTGATGTCTGTTTCTCTTCCTTTCCTTTCCTCTCTCTCTTTCAAATCAATAAATAAATAATTTAAAAAACCCAATGAGGTTAAAAAAGCAGTTTCCAAGAGACTTAAAATGACCTACATGTAGACAGAAGATGCCTATTTATGGCCATACTAGCTTATCCTTTATTATTATTATTATTATTTACATTTCAAGTATAAAGCACTATAATTTGACATTTATATTTACTGCAAAGTGATAACTTCCAAGCTTACCATTTGTATTGCTTTTTAATGGTCAAGCTCCTTACCTTTGGGAAACATGTACTGGTAATACAATTCTCTACAGTAATACTCATTCATCCTAACTAGCTAAGACCTTTACTCCTGAGGTGCTCAAGTTTGTAGGCCACTAGAGTAGGTAACTCTTGCTTGTGTCAACTGGGGAAATGTCATTTATTAAGCCAGAAGTAGCAGTTCTGGGCAAATTTTCAGGGTCATTTTTCATTATTGGCCTCTCACTACCAGTTGTATACAAAAAAATTCTCTGGAATGAAGGGACCAAATAATAAGGGGCTAGAAAACATTTCCTTTTATAGATATAATCTGAGGAGATCCCATTCAATCTCTGTTTAATAACCTGGGGACCAATGAGTACATCAGTGGTCATAGTGAAAGTGGCTAGAAACAGTCCTCACTGGTTAAGACACACATTGATTTCCTGAACAGGAGACAGCTATTATGTGATTATTCTAGCATTTTCCTATGGACTAAAAGGCAATGTGAATTTGTACTCGACTTAGGAGAAAGGAAGCATTACTTGACTAATATTACTGAAAACTTAGTGCCACAGCCTGACATCGTGACAGTTTGTTCAGCTAACTTTGAAGAGCTTGTCCCAGTATCCATATTATCTCTATATCTGTATAACCCTGCAGCTCCTCAAACACTCTGAGGATGTGCCACCTCCAGGACTCTGGCACCAGGTACTGCCAATCACTGTCCTCTCTTAGTCTCTGGCAATATTCCCCCCTTACATTTTCCCCCTTAAAAGTACCTTTCCATGGCTACCACTACTTCCCATTTGGATGATAATCTCTGGAGAAAGTTTAGGTTTTATAATACATGAGAAAAACCTTTGAGTTGAAGAAACATATGCTTTTCAGACTGAAAAGACATTCCCAAGGCCATGCAAAAAGGTTGTAAACCTGATTAGAATGGATTGGGGTGGGGGAGTGACATGAGACATACAAAAAGTACAAAAAGAACAAATACAAATAAAATATCAAAAAATCATGTCATATCAGTAAACTGTCATTTTTCAACAAAATTTATTTTGTATCTTCTATATACTAATCAAAGAAAACATTATGATTAAGGCTACATGGGCTTAAATGAACAGGTTGTGTTCAAAGATCAAGGGATTATTCAAGGTAGTCAATATATAAGCCACACAGTTGGAGGGGAGGGCTGGTTTGTGGGAGGAGCCCACATCATATGAGTAGGCACTAGCCACATCATAAGAGGCATTGGGAACCCAGAGTTTGGCTATAATATTGTAAGTAACGGGAGACATGAAATAGTTTTCATCAGAGGCTTGATAGAATCATGTCCATATTTTTAAGATATGACCTAGTCACAGTGTGGAGGATGAGCTGAGGTAGAAGGAGGCAATGAATCTGGTTACGAGGCTTTCAGTTTAGGGAGATGATAGAGGCAGTCTCCTGTAAACATTCAATTCATTTGAAGGATGTAGGGCTGGAGTATGAATGAAGACCACCTCCCCAGACCCTAGTCCCCACCCTACTATGACCTATTTCTTCTTTTCTTCCCATCTTCTGTTCAGGGTACTCATACCCCTGTATTTATATGTCCAAGCTCTTTCTGTCTGTTCCCTTCTTCTCCCATGAACAACTAGCCCTTGGTCACTAGTTAACCTGGGGTTGTGCACACGGACTGCACTATCTACTCTCAGAAGTATACTCTTTTGTAGGAGGTTGTGCAGGCCCTGAAATATATTCTAGGTTTTGGGGCTGGAAGTTTCTGGTCTTAGGTACCTAAAGCATGGTTTAGGGTTAGGGGAATGAGCTCTAAATGGACACATATGCTTTGTCCCATGCACTCCTCAGTCTTGCCCTCTAAAGCACAGGGCTCAGAGGCCTCATTGTCTGCATTTAATGGAGGGACCGGAAAAACATGTAAAGTTTAAGAAACATCACCTTTTTAGCAAGGTGTAAAGAGGCCATACAGAAAAATCAGACCTGAGCATGTATATGAAGCGCGCGCGCACACACACACACACACACACACACACACACACACAAATGATGCCTCTGACCAAGGTCCAAATACCATAACAAAATTCTGTTGTTATGAAAAGATAATATTAAAGGGACCATAAAAAAGACTCCAGCTCTTCTAACAGACTAATTTCAGAAGAGTTCCAGTCACTTTTTTTCTTATTCTTTGATTGACCAAAGTGTTAGCAGATGGAATTCCCTTTATCTGTCTGCTGACCAACTAGGTCTAATAGAAGACACACAGTTTTACCAGAATGCAAACAGACCTCAGTGAACCATAGTAACTCCACTGTGAATGTTCAACACAATCTCAATGCCAGACATTGCTTACCTCCCTAGATTCACCCAGCAGCTCTGATTTCTCTTTATAGAACCATTGCTTTAGGTATGTGTAGTGTGTGTGTGAGAAAGAGAGAGAGAGAGAGAGTGCAGAGAGGCAGCAAGGGTGAGAGGAGAAACAAAAAATGCTCTGAATAGGGTTGTTTCCTCTACCTTCTTCTCTCTGCATTTGCCCTGCAGGATCACAGAGCTGAGTATCAGAGGAGCTGGTTTCCAGTGCTGAAACACAGTACGTGCCCGGCCACATGGATAAGTCACTCAGCATCTCTATTTTTAGTTTCTTTTTTTGCAAGATGGAGTAGCATGTTCAGTCCAATGAAATGTGAGCGGTGTTTGAAAAACAAAGGAGGCTAGGATGCTGAGAATGCCTTTATGACGTCCTACTACTGCCCTCTTTGTTTCTCCTTTAATTGGGATGCTGGGGTAGGGAGAAGGGGTGAGGGCAGGCAGAATGCTGGACAGTGGAGCCCATTTTTTCCCAGGACAGCTGTTTTATCTGGTACAGATGGCTTTCTTTTCAGGGTCACACAACTATATCACGATGCTCTGTCAAGTCCAGATAAATTCTTACAAGTTTGAATCCTCTTTATTTTATCTTTCTCTCACTAAGTCAATTCTTTGTCCAGGTGTATTCTTACCCCCCGGCTGTGGTATGTACTGGTCGCCTTTGTGAGAGCTGTCTCTGTTAACATGATGTTTGTTCTGCACAAGCCTCTCGCTAGCTAGCCTTGGGACTTCTGTGGTGCTCTAATCACACAGACAGGGCCTACGTTCTCTCCAGAGATTCTGCAGGGGACATATCAGCACTCAGTAGTCTCCTCAAATGGTGGAATGTAATGCTGAGTGAATGAAATTGTTTTGAGGCGGTCTTTTAAAAAAGTTTTCTTTTGATTGACTTGAGGGGGGGAGGGGAGAGAGAAAAGCATCAATTTGTTGTTGCACTTATGCATTCATTGCTTAATTCTTTTTAAAAAATTATTTATTGATTTTTAGGGAGAAGGAGGAAGAGGTTGTTGGAGGAGGAGAGAGAGAGAGAGAAAGAAATGTCAATTTGTTGTTCCACTTACTTATGCATTCACTTGTGGCTTCTTATATGTGCCCTGCCTGGATATCAAACCAGCAACATTGATGTATTAGGACAGCGCTCTAAAAAAGTGAGCTACCCAGCCAGGGAGAAGTCTTAAGAAAAGAATTATTATTATTATTTGATTTTTTCCAACTCAGTATGAGTTTCCCTTGTCTGCTTTGTAAGCATCAAAATATAGAATGGAAAAGAAGTGAAAATTCAAATTCTGGCTTCACAATTTTCTATTTTCTATTGAGTTTTTTCATTTTCTTTGAACCTTAGTTCTTTCATCTGCAAAATAAATTTAATGATATATGTTTATCTAGGTTGTTGTGAAGCTTCAAATAAATGTTATAGAAGTATATGAAAGAACAAACAGTAATCGACTGAGCATCTCCCAAATGCCCAGCACATTTCAATACAGGGTGGAGCAAAAGTAGGTTTACGGTTGTTTGTATGGAAAATAATGCAATAACTAATAAATAATAATGCAAGAATAAACTCTGTTTTGTGCACTCACAACTGTAAACCTACTTTTGCGCCCCCTGTATGTATGTTAATATTTCATTCTGTCTTTCCTATTTTCTCATTTGCACAAACTTTATTGAGCAAGTAGTAATAGTACATGTTGGAGAGACACAAAGTGTTTGCAGATATCATACTAAGTTGTTACTTGTGTACTAGTAACCGTAACAACTGTTACTGGGGGGAGAATGTTGTAGCTCTTAGTCTAGCAAGATATCTCACTTCTGATGAATTGGTTTGTTTTTCTGCTCTAGTAAAGGAGGTACCAAAGAGTCATCTTGCTCATTCTAAGGAGGTTAGATTATCTTTGTCATGCTTATGTTGGTTCTTCCCTGTAAAAGGAGAACAGCTTCCTAACCCCTAAATCATCAGGGTATACAGCTAAGGGTGTTGCTGGCCAAAACTTCAGGTCACTTGTGTTTTGAAGCTAATGGGTCCTCAAGAGGCAATCCAGGTAGTGCACTTAGATGGTGGTTGGTAAGCCCTCTTGTTTACCCAAAGTGTATAGGGAGGCACTTTGCATTTCAGGGACTAATGGGAAATGTTACTTGATCTTAGTGAGGAAAGAAATAGTGGATCCCAGAGAAGGCAAAGAAATGGTAGCTCTGTATCCACGGTGGGCTGTGGCTTGAGTTATTGTGACAGCGATGCAAGTGGGGCTGGTGTTTGCAGGGACGGGTGCTCACGGAAAGGCTTACACTTAGAGCTGTAATTCTGGAAGCCGACAACATTCTGGATCAAAAGTACTCTTGAGGGAGCAGGATCATCCTCCCTGGAAGAGCCAGGGTGGACACTGTAGGGACTTGGGTTGGCGGCAGGTCAGAGTGACAATGCAGACACCACACCATGCAGTGGTGAAAAGTGGACCCTTCAGACTCCAGGGCCTTTTTTCTTTTTCAGATGATGATGTCAGAATCAACTCACCTCTCTCCCAAACCTCATGGATATTTTAAAGAGGTGAGAAGAGGAGGATACCAACATTCTAGTGATTTGGCACTGGGGGACTCAAGACAGATTTATATAGGGAAAACAAAAGATATGTGATGCTAATTGGACCTTAAAACTGTGGAGCAATTTGTTTCAGTTATGTGAGCCTGAATTAGTGTTTGCTTAATTTTTCCTTTCACCCATATTTTAAGTAAGTTTTTGTTTTGTTTTGTTTTACCTTTAGTCTGTCTTCTTTTTATTTTCCCTTTAAAAAGAGAGAGAGAGAGGAAGAGACAGAATGGCCTGCCTGGAAGACCAAACGGACTGGGGAGACAGGACATGTTGTTATTGTCAGTTATTGCTTGTCTTTCTCCGGTGCTGGCCTGGGTAGTGACCTGTGCTCTCAGCTGTTGCTGGGGAAGCACCCTGAGCACCGCGTGAGCAGCTGTGCCTTGCTGCTTTCCCTCATGTGTCTCAGGGCCAACAATTCAGGATGAATATTTTTCATTCCTTATACAAGAAAAAATACTGCACTGTTAATATATATTTTTTCTATTAAGTTGCAAATTGCACTGTCTTATTGGGCATATTTACATTGGTATTGTTAAATATATTAGGTCTCCTAGGCAGGATATGTCTGAAACACAAGTAAGTGGGATTATTTTGTGAATAAATGATTAGGCTACAAATAACATTGGCTAGCAACAGGAGAAAGAATGCCTTCCCACAAATAAAATATCAATTGCAAAGTGGCAAAGCAGGGCTGGTCTGTGCTGCATGGGGTGTAATGAATGATCCTATTCACAGTTGTTTCTAAAACATAAGCATTTTCAAATCAGTGATGCAGTGTTTTGTCCCAGGAGAAAAGTAAGAATTTCTAAAGACCGTCTCACTTTCCAAGTACAAATTGTTCAAAGATGAACATTGTGTCCTGCATGCTGGGCTGGGCAAGTTGTGCCATTTAAGAAGAGTGTAGACTTGACATTAACTCGAAATGTCAGTGATGTAAGGGGAAGGGGGCGGGGGGAAGTAGAAGAGGGGATGGGGGGAATAAATGGTGACAGAAGGAGACTTGACGGGGTGGTGAACACACAATCTAACGTACAGATGACGTATTATCCAATTGTACACCTGAAACCTATATGACTTTATTAACCAATGTCACTCCAATAAACTCAATAAGATGGAGAAGAAAAAGTCAGTGATGTGGCCCTAATCTATTATATGATCTCAGTCAAGTCACAGAACCTTTTTGTATCTTTTTTGTTGTTGTTTTAATGTGTATAATATTGGATTTAAAAAAATGTCCTTTTCCAGAACTCTACAAAATCTTTTCACTGATAGAGGCAGAAAAAAATTATTTTAGGACTCTCATAGGTGTCATTTAAGTCTGTGAGATACAAAGTTTGGATGCTTTTATCTTCTTCTTCTTTCCAAATACTCAGGTTAGTTGTGAACAGCTGTAGGTTTTCGGGCTTGGGCTCTAAGCCTCTGAGTGAGTACACATTTCCCTCCTCAGCTCTAGGAGCTGAGACCAGACGAGTAGCTCTGGGAGTGCACATCCCAGGAGAGCACCACACAGCCTGGGACACTGGCATCTGGATGCAGGGCTGTCCCACGATGATCTGGGATGGATGGTTTTACCTTCTCTGCTTGGACCACCAAGGAGTTCATAGGACTGAAAAAATGAGATGTCAAGATTTCAATGGTTTTACTTTTAGAATAGAAAAATACAAAAATAAGCAAACATGTTTATCTTTTTCTCTTTTTAAGTGTCTTATTCTCTTCTTTCTCCCCATGCTATGTGCTGGGGTAGATGAAAGCAGAATAACGGAAGGAGGTCATTGTTATGCTAATCTCCTCCTATATGCCAGGTTTTATTTACTAAAAGACAAGATTTTATTTAATTCCCACAATATGTCTTTGAGGCAGCTCAATTATATTCCCTATTTCGTAGAGGAGAAAACTGAGTTTTAGAGCATTGTTGTAACTTGTCGCTTTTTCTCCAGTGGCTCTGATTTGTCACTTCTCCAATGATTTACTTTAATCCCTTTTATTTGCCTGGAGATCAACATTTCTAAATCTCTCCTCTTCGATGCCCTATTCCTCTCCAATTTTGCTGATTGCTAGCCAATAATAAGTTTATTTCCATTAGAGTGCTTAGAGGCAGACAAGGAAATAACATTTTAACATTTGGGCATAGAATCTACATTTTGTAATGTATTTTCCATGGTAGACTAGATGTGGGGACCAATTCTAGAAAACCATAAAACTAGTCTGGTTCAGTGAACCCACAGGAAGAATATGGGTGTATCTGGTGATGCCTAGGAGAGGTCCCCTCCAGTCAATAATGGTGTGTCTTCTTGCACAGAGAATATCATCCTTGCATAAGGATGTTAAATACAGGTTTTCCTTCCCTCTCTGATGTGAAAGCACATAGAAAAAGCCCTCATGAGCATGTACAGGAATTTTGACCTCCCATAGAACTCCCTAATTGACTTTATTTTTGATTCAGATAGCACTTCATCCAATTGTGTTTTGGTAGAAATCCCCAGCTCTGGTCTGTAAGAAGCACCAGTTCCCCATATGTACCATAAGATTATTCTATTTCTAGTGTGAGATGGTATAGATATGAAAATACTTCAGTTTTTAATTTTTATTTAGATAGATGGTATAGATGTAGTCTCTGAATTTTATATGCCCTCTGCCAAAAACAAACAAACCCCAAAAGAAAGAAAGAAATGAAGAAGGAAGGAAGGAAGGAAGGAAGGAAGGAAGGAAGGAAGGAAGGAAAAAAGAAGTAGAATACGAGGTCTCTACTGGCTGTCTAAATGACAGGTTTTGGCTGTCCAAAAGAAAGAGAAACTCTTCATCACTGACTGCACTTTCCTTCCAAACCCCTTGAAATGAACTTCTACATGCAAACAGCATTTATTAAACAGAGGAACTCTCTCCATCCTAGAGCATAGGAGCAATGTCAGGAAGAGTAGAATCTTGTCCTGCACTGTAGATGGCTAACTGGTTTCCTACCATCTACACTCATCTTCCTCTATTCCAGTGGTCCTCAAACCTGAGTATGCAGGAAGGAACGAAAAAATCCCTGGAGGGCTTGTTAAAAACACAGATTGCTGGGCCCACCTCCAGAGTTCCTGACACATAAGGTTTGGGGTGGGGCTTGAGAATCTGCATTTCTAACTAGTTTCCACGTGATATTGATGGTACTTTTGGGAATCCCCTTTGAGAAGTATTGCTCAAATATATTTGCAGGCAGCATCCAGAGTAATCTTGATGTATGGAAATCCAATCATGTCATGTTCTTACTTATACCCTTGCTTTGTCTTCCATTGCACTTGAAGTCAAATGCTCATCTGTGCCTGTACAGCCTTGTGGTTGCCCTCTGCCTGTTTCTTCAATCTTATCTCCTCCTGCCCCCTCCTCTTGTTTGTAAGGCGAAGGCCTTCTGACCTTCCCTCAGGTTGTCCGAGAAAGCAGAGAGAAAGAGAGCACTTTGTTCAAGACCTCAAGTTTCTCCTTTGTTGTCTGAGTGATTTTTTCCTCAACCTTCAGGTCTCAGGTTCAATGGCCCCTCCTCCAGAAACTTTACTGACAGTACCACCCAATGCAGTACCCCTGCCTCACCGCAGTCACTCTGTTATAATGCCTTGTTCCTCTATAGTGGTATCGCCATCTGAAATAAAAAGGCAAAAGCTTATCTCTAGAGGATAAGCTGTATGAATATGACAGGATCATATTCCTCTCATAGCTATAACCCCAGTGCCCACAAATGTGTTAGATATTTTGTAGGTTAATTTTTATTGAACAAAGCAATGGGCTTAAACAAGGAGTCTGAATTATACTTCCTAACTAGGGCAGACTTTGAACTTAGGTAACCAATCAATAAAAATAAGCTAATCCTTTCTAATGTTACTTCACACCATAAGCAAGACCAGCCTAGAGAGACCAGGCTGGACACAGGAATGTTTGAATCCATGATGATGCTTGTGATGAGTTTCCACCACACAAGAAAAGTCTATCAACCCAAAGCAGGGAGGCTTTGAGCAGCAAGATGATCTTTACTATTTTCCCGGGGTTGATCCTCTAGCCGTGATGCATCTTGAAGTCCGTATGATCTTTAGGAGGAGTGTACTTCAAAATTAGTGACAACACTCAGCCTTCTTTTGTGTTGCTGGGCAGACTACTTTGCTCCTAAGCAAGGAGAAGGCCAGCATTCATGTACATGACTGTCACCAAATGGTATTCAGACTGGGGCTTTGGCACTTCACTCCAGTGAGGAGGACATGAAGAGTAGACATTGTCTGGGACCCTTTGATTTTGCCTTAACTTCCAACAGATTTCTATGTGTCTTTTTGATATATTATTTGGAAATATTTTGAAGATTTTCCAGTGTTCTTGAGTCTCCCATGAAGCACAATGAAATAAGACTTCTGGCCAAGATGAAGATATAAGTAGAAACACTGTGCCTCCTTGCACAACCAAAAGAAGGACAACAAATTTAAAAACAAAAAAACAACCAGAACTGCCAGAAAATTGAACTGTATGGAAGTCTGACAACCAAGGAATTAAAGAAGAAATATTCATCTAGACCTGTAGGAGGGTGGAGAGGATTCAGGGTAAGGAGGTGGCTGGAGGACCGGGTGAGGCAGTGGCTTGAAGACTGGGCAGTCCTATATTGTCATGCAGGTAGACCAGGAGGAACAACCAGGGAGTGAGACAGACCACGTAACCCAGGGTTCCAGTGTGGGAAAACAAAGCCTCAAAGCCTCTGATCGAAAACTCCTGTGGGGGTTGAGGCAGCAGAGAGAGAAACTCCCAGCCTCGCAGGAGAGTTTGTCAGAGAGACCCACAGGGTTCTAGAATGTACACAAACCCACCCACTGGGAATCAGCACCAGAAGGGCCCAATTTGCTTGTGGGTAGCAGGGGAAGTGACTGAAAACAGGCAGAGAGAGGAGCAAGAGGCACTGTTCCCTCTCAGACCCCTCCCCCACATATAGCATCACAATGCAGTGACAATGCAGTTGGGGTTTCCCCCCAACACCTAAGGCTCCGTCCCTTACTACATAACAAGTGCTCCGAGATAAAAAGAAAAAGACCCAAATTAAAGAACCGTTCAAATCTCCAGAAAAAAATATAACTAAGAGACAAAGAGATAGCCAACTTATCAGATGACACAGTTCAAAACACTGGTTATTTAGATGCTCCAGGAATTCACTGGGTACTTCGACAACATAAAAAAGACCCACCAGCAATGAAGGTTGCATTATGTGAAATAAAGAAAAGCTACAGGGAACCAACAGTGAAGGGAAGGAAACCAGGACTCAAATCAATGATTTGGAGCAGAAGGAAGAAAGAAGCATTCAACCAGAACACAATGAACAAGAATTCAAAAAATGAGGAGAGGCTTAGGAATCTCCAGGACATCTTTAACTGTTCCAATGTCCAAATCATAGGGGAGCCAGAAGGAGAAGAGGAAGAGCAAGACATTGAAAACTTATCTGAAAAAAAAATAAAGGAGAACTTCTCCAATCTGGCAAAGGAAATAGGCTTCCAGGAAGTCCAGGAAGCTCAGAGAGTCCCAAAGAATTTGGACCCAAGGGGAAACACACCAAGGCACATTATAATTACATTAGCCAAGATGAAAGATAAGGAGACTCTTAAAAGCAGCAAAAGAAAAGGAAAAAGTTACATGTGAAGAAGTTCCCATTAGACCAGCAGCTGATTTCTCAAAAGAAACTTTGCAGTCAAGAAAGGGCTGGAAAGAAGTATTCCAAGTCATGAAAGCCAAGGACCTATGTCCAAGATTGCTCTATCCAGCAAAGCTATAATTTCCAATGGAAGGGCAGATAAAGTGCTTCCCAGATAAAGTCAAGTTAAAAGAGTTCATCATCACCAAGCTTTTATTATATGAAATTTTAAAGGAACTTATCTAAGAAAAAGAAGATAAAAAAATGTGAACAGTAAAATGACAACAAATTCACAGTTATTAACAGCCAAACCTAAAAAAAAACCTAACTAAGCAAACAACTAGAACAGAAACAGAGTCACAGAAATGGAGATCACATGGAGAGTTATTGGTGGGGGAGTGGGATGGGGGGAAAGTTACAGAGAATAAGTAGCATAAATGGTAGGTAGCAAATAGAGATGGGAAGGTTAAGAATAGTATGGAAATTGTAGAAGCTAAGGAACATATGACACATGGACACAAACTGAGGGGGGAAATGTGGGTGGGAGAGGGTGTGCAGGGTGGAGGGGAATAAAAGGAGAAAAATGGGACAACTATAATAGCATAATCAATAAAATATATTTTAAAAAGACACAATGGAATGAAAAAGTGATTCTCCCACCCAGGCACCCTCCGAGATCTGCAGGACTTCTGCTCTCACTCCTCCCTAGTAGCACTACTGATAGAACACAGGTGTAGCCTGGGCCAGATAAAGTGACTCTAAAACAATTGTCTTAGTATCAGAGTCTCACGTTAGAGAAACTGCTGAAAAGCAATCCTATTTTCCAGTACCCAGCTCTCTTCAGAGGAGCTGAATCTGATCTAGGTTTGATCCAGGGAAAGCACATACCTGAATGTGGTCTGGGATTCTCTAGTCTAGCACCAAGAAAGAATGAGTAGCTTCAGCTCAATCTAGAAATAGGTACTTTTCTGGAAGAGGACCCATTTTTTTAGGTGATAATTTTTCTGGAAAGAAGTTCTAGTGCTAGTTGTACCTATAAAAGTAATAGACACCCATGTGCAATTCCAGGGGGTGCTGTTCAAATTGTAATTGATCAAAATGGCACCTCCAGGAAGAACAGGAGGGTTAGGGTGACAGTGCTTTCAGGCTTGTCTGTAGTCCCAAGACAGTTAGTTTTATGGTCAGCTTGACTGGGCTAAGAGATGCCAGAAAACTGGTAGAACGTTACTCCTGGGTGTATCTGTGAAGGAGTCTCTGGAAGAGATTAGCAGTTAAATTTGTAGACCGAGTAAAGAAGATTGTCCTCACCAACGTGGGTAGGTACCATCCGATTTGTTGAGGGTCCGAGTAGAAAAAAAGGTGGAGGAAGGGAGGAGTCTGTCTGTTTTCTTTAACTGGGACATCCGTTTTCTGCCCTCAAAAGGGAAAGGAAGGATTAGTCTCCCTTAAAATAAATAATAACTCCATCACCCATTTTAATAAGTTAAAGAACTATTTAATAAGTAAATAGAGTTAAAAAATAGTTTAGACTTATGCATCTGCATAAGAGTCATTGTGGCTATTAGTAACACACAGAAGTTTGAAAGATGGGGCAGAATAGGACTCTCTCCCTTTTAATTCTTCTTCTTCCTTCCCAGCTATGAGCCCACCATTTTAGTGTACAGGATTTAAATATTCTAAAAAGATCAAACTAGTAGTCTGGGTGTTTATTTTCTTTTTTCTCTGTGCAATGTGAAGGCAATCATGAGTGATGGCAAAGCTTTACTAGAATGCTGTCCAAAGAGATTCCAGCCAGATGGACGATGGAGAGTGTAGATCCAAGAAGAATCTGATGTCAGATGTCCACACCTTCCAATTTGCACATCTTCTCTCATTCGGTAAATTCCTTCAGGAAGAATCTCTATTGCTCACTACACACCCCTCTACCCCCACCAAATGTCAGGTAGTAGATGAGAAGAATACAAGGAGAGTGGAGTATAATAACATATGTCTGGTGGGTAAGGAAACAGAACCAAGGACTTTTTAAAATTTCTGTTATTTTTGTTTGTCCGGGTTGAGCTGAGGAGGAAGAGTCTGCTGAGATTTGAGGACAGTATATTGACAATACGATAACCTACACATACAGGAGTGGCAGAGGGGACACAAACACACTGTTTTCTCCATGGTTGTGATTACTCTTAGGAAACCAGATTTGCTAAATTGAAGTGTGTGTGTGGGGGGTAAGATAGTGTGATTTTGTTACCTGGGAGTTTTTCTTTTAAAAAGGTGTTGGGTAAAACTACTAAGAGAATAGGTAGATGAGTGGGTGAACAAAATGTGGCATATACAGACAATGGAATATTTGTAGCCCTTAAAAAGGAAGGAGATTCTGAAGATGCTACAACATAGATGAACCTTGAGAATATTATGCTAATTGAAATAAGAAAGACAAATACTGTATGATTTCATTTATATGAAGTACCTAGAGTAGTCAGATTCATGGGGACAGAAAGTAGAATGGTGGTTGCCAGGGGTGGGTGGGAAAGAATGAGGAGCTGTTTAATGAGTATGGAGCTTTAGTTTTGCATGATGAAAAAGTTCTGGGGATTGGTTATACAACAATGTGAATATATAATACAACTGAACCCTACACTTAAGATGGTAGGTTTTATGTTATAAGGGTTTTCTTTCCTACAATTCCAAAATCCACAGAGAGATATGGTAGTTTTGAGTTTTTGGGCTTCTTAAAATTTGGTTGTTCATTTAAAGAAGGATTTTCTAAATCCTCTCTCGAGGATATATTTACTGATGGGGGGGGAGAGGGAGAGAATGAAACAGAGAAACATCAATTGGTTGCTTCCTGAATGTGCCCTGACCAGGGATCGAACTTGCAACATTTTGGTGCATGGGGTGATGATCCAACCAATTGAGCCACTTGGCCAGGGTAAACAGTGATTTTATTTTAAGTGAGTAAACAAAAGCTCATAATGAGATGGGCACTGTAAACTCTTTTTCTAACCCTAAAGATCTTGCTATGGAAAATAGAAAGTTTTTTGTTTGTTTGCTCTTGTTTTTTTCCTAATCATATAAACTCATACAACTTTGAGGAAGAAAGAAATTACTTACTGAGTACCTACTATGTACTTGGTGCTGTGCCTGGACCTTTCACAATTGTTACCTCGTTTAGTACTTCTATTAGCTGTTTAACTCAGTTTATAAACAGACAAAGCTGAGGGTCAAGAGAGGTTCAGTTTTTTGCTGGAAGTCATCCAAGCGGTGATACTAGTAAGAATAACAACAAAAAGACTACTTGACATTTATTGAGCCCTTAACTATGTGCCAGGCACAATTGATGGCAAGAACTTTCCAGTTTTTACTCATTTAAGTGACAGAGGCTGGATTCAAATCCAATTGCTTGATCTCTGACCACCATCTGTCATTCGTAGGTGATGAAACGGAGGGTCAGGTTCAGTGACCTGCCTCAGGTCACACAGCTACTGAACACCAGAGCTGGCCTAGGACCAGAAGCCGTACCAGTGCTGTTTCTAATTCCTATTCTCTGCTATCCTGACTTTGGGAGAAGAATTACAAGCACTGTTTAACTGGGGAACAACTTTAAAAAATATTGGGAAATAGCTCCTTCAGAGGAGCACTTAGTGAACTCTGAGTCTGTTTCATGAACTGGCGTTCATTTCCCTTCAGTGTCACATCAACCAGGGCCATGTTGGCCAAGAATAAAGAGACAGTAAGGTGATTACTTTGGATGTAATTTCAACTCGCAAATGGAATACATGTGACTTTATAACTACACTGTTCTGAATGCTGTTTTGATAACCCTGTGGATGATTTTAAAAGTATTTTCATTTATATTACAAGGCATGTTTTTGTATGGCTACAGCAGGCGTGTCTGACTTATAGGAAACCACCGCATCATAAGAGCGTCATAAAGCTGAGGCATGAAGTCCTTGTCTAGGAAGAGTCGGGATATTTTCCTGGTTATACATTCTGTCTCATAATTAATTCTTTCTGGTTTTGAGTAAATGCCATTGACTGTCAGGTCAAGGCCGTGCATCAACTTGAGCTATGCTGCTCACTCTTTCCTTGCCTTACATTTCTGCACTCTTGGTTCTCCTAGGGTCAGGGTGGTAACAAAGGTGGTTTTTACTATATGATGCTGCTCTGGGTAACAGAGCTAAACAGAGCATCCACAAAAAATTCAAATTTTTCCTTCTACTTCCTGCTGGAGTCAAGAAGAGTTTGTATTTGGAATCAGTCTGTGACATGTCACAAAAGAATTAAACAGAGGGTTTGGTAACCTGAAGATAAAAATGTTCTTTCCTCTCTTAGGTGTAGCTTTGTCTAAAGTGACAATAAATGGGGGGGGGGGACTTACTGTGAGCAGGCATTCACCGCACTGCCATGTAACCCAAGCGTCAACTGTTTTTACAAGTCAGATTGTAAGATGAATTAAACCAATGTTATTTATTTGCTTTCAGCATGAGAAAGTGAAATCCCTCTGATTTTAAGGTGGTTAGTGCAGTATTTTGGAAGAAATGTCACTCTGAAATATTATCCTTTTTGTGCTTTGGAGCACATCACTGCCCTTGTTTCAGAGAAATCAAACATGACATACAAGCACACACGCTCACACGTGTTTTATTAGTCAGGCCCTCTCCACTCCCCAGCACACGGCGGGGATATATGGACAGTGAAATGCTGTCTACACAGTCCAGCGGCTTTCACTGTGGGCTTCTATCAGTATTTACTACCGATGGGCCCTGGGGCTTCTTGCAAGACTACCCTGGCCTCTAGTCAAAACACTTTGCATTCTGACTGATTCCAGCACTATTCAATTTCCTGACCATGGAAAAAGATTTTCAGTAAATTTCCCCTTCATAAAACTGGAATTGCAATAAATAAATGTTTCCTTCTCACCACCTCTAACCCCAAACCCCTCCTGGTATTGGGGAGGATTCAGTAATATTTCTGAGGGACTGTGTACTTAGGATTATCTCTTGTAAATGTGGTGAAGTTCAGGTCATATGGTTTTTTTTCTGCTCTAAGGATTTACTCCTCGGATTGAAGCCCGGCTCTGACCTCTCAGGGATTTAAGTTCTTATCCCTTGACACAGTGCCTGAATCAGAAATGTTCTACTTCATTTTGTCAAAAGTCAAGCTTACTACAATTTTTGTAGTTCATTTTGATACTCTCCATCCTACCTTCCATTTAAGTTTGTTACCTCTTGAATCTGGGAAATATCAGAAATAAGACCTGGTATTTGCATTTCTATTTTTTGGTTCTGTGCTTGTTTCCTGCCCCTACAATGATGGTGAGCAGAGGGGCTTGAAAAGAGACAAATGATGGACCCTTTTAGTCCTTCTTGTAGCAGAAGAGCAAATTGTTGAAAGTAAGATAATACCTTCCAAATAGGACATGTGGTTGTCTTGATTTCTTTTCTTGGTTGGCCTTTTCTTTTGAGTGAGGACAAGCCACAGTGACGTTTGAACTCTCGGAGAATCTAGTAATAGTCAAAGATGCACAGACAGACATGGGAAAGTGCAGGGTCGGGGTCCAGGACTGGAGAATCCCATGGAAGCAGGCTGAACACTGTGGGTTCCCAGAATGTCAAAGCCCCAGTTTTCACAGTTTGCCACATATTCTCCTGCTGCTCTCCTTGCCTTGGGCCTTATCCATTGGCCTCTGAGTAATGTAAATGGGATCACAGTCATTCTGCTGCTTAAAATTTTGCTTCATCGCCTTAGGCCATGACACCAAATTCTTAACTAGGCCTTAAAAGGCCTTACATTGTCTTGTCCTCCTAATTGTCCAACCTCATTCCACTTCCCCCCTTTCTTTTTTTACTTCTCTCCAGTCACATTAACTAACTTTAATTTCCTTGAATATGCCAAGTTCCTTCCTGCTAGAATATCTCTGGCCATGCTATTTTTCTTGCCTGGAGAGCTGTGTGTCTATTTGACTCTTACTAATCCTTCAGGTTTTAGTTTCAATGTCACTTTCTGAGAAAGGCCTTTCCTGTCAGTCCATTTCAGAGCGCTTTGCTCTTTTCATAGTACTTATCATAATTTGTAATTGTGTGTTTTGGGGTTGAGGATTAGTATTTGTCTTAATTGTTGGATTGGGAAATTTGTGAAGA
This sequence comes from Artibeus jamaicensis, assembly GCF_021234435.1. Taxonomy (NCBI): domain Eukaryota; kingdom Metazoa; phylum Chordata; class Mammalia; order Chiroptera; family Phyllostomidae; genus Artibeus; species Artibeus jamaicensis. The sequence continues at coordinate 33,112,117 of NW_026522030.1, read as the reverse complement.
TAGGATGATAGTGGTTGTGTTCACTACCGAGCCTTCAATAACCACCATGTAATAGACACTCAAACTCTGCGTATGTGTGGGTCTTAGGGTCAGAGTCAAGATCAGCAGTTCAGACTCATGTCACATATTGTCAGGACCAAGAAATGAGATGCAACCAGCTAAGTTGTTAGATACTAGGAGACCCTGTTGTTCAGGAGCAAGGTCGTATGTCAAAGACCTGGCAGCAGGACAGAACTGGGAAATGTGTGCACTCTAAATGCAGAGGAAGAACCCAGACAAACACTGGGGGAAGCTGGTGGTGCCATGCACAATCAGGGCCTCATCGAAAGAATAGGTAGTGAGCACATGGCACAAGCGACAAGGAGCGCAAAACAGAAGCAGCGTCGTGACTCGAAAACAAAGATTCTTAGGTGAGAGCATTTGGATTTCACTGCAGTGATTCAATTTCCATGGCTTTTCAGAGGGCCTCCTATAATGATTGCTAGGCCCAACAAGCCCAACATCCCTTTTGACCCATCAGCTACCTGGAACATCTGCGCTGGATCCCTCACCTGGACTGCAAACTGTCAGCACATCCTTCATCCCCACTGGTACACACTGTGCAATGCTGCACGCCAGGCTGGGGCATTCACTGTACAGTTCGCAATTATGACAGCTCCCTTCTGTTCCCAGAGGCATTTACATCGGGCGATAGAACATTCTCAGCTATTTTAAATGAGTTGTATTGGATTAAAAGATCCTGGAGCTGAAAAGCCCACACAAGTAACAAAGAAAGAAAAAAACAGTCATTCCAGGCTGCTTTGACAGAATGACTTTTTGCCTTGTAAGGGCTGTGCAGACTTATCAAGAGAAAGGGGGTGGTAAAAAGGAACGGTCTGGCATTTTACTGGGGTCACGGAACAAAGGATGTTGAATAGGACCTTCTAGATTGTTTTCAAATTATTTACCTTTCTTGGGTAAAGATAGCTTTGAATGAGTGGGTTACTATTATCATTACCGATTCATCCATTTTTCTCAAGGTTGCTTTTTCAAGTGTTCCTAAAGGAAGAAAAGATACAAAAACTAAGATAAGATCACCTTTCTCCTCATTTCTCCTTTTATTTTAGAATATGTGCTCCAGAGAAGGAAAGCCTTCCCCTTCTGACATAAAACTGGCCAGTAAAGTGCCTCTCACATCCTGTGGCCCTTTTGCCTATGTGGACACTTTCTGGGAAAACAACATCCCTTGTAAAAGAAAATAGGCAATATGTTGTGAACTAGGATGGACTTTCCCAGTGAAAGTTTCTGTGGGTGATTCACTGTAGCAAAACCAGAGTGGGGGTTGCCGGGGGTGGGGGGTGGGGGGGAAGCGACTGGCCCTCAGTGACACTTTGGCTCTCGGTGAGCTCAAAGCCATAGGGACTGGAGGCTGGGGGACGAATAGGGGGGCCTAGCAGAGCTGGACACCCCATCCATAGCCTAAGATGCACCTGAGGGGTGCTGCTTGTACTGATGCACTGCCACCAACTGAAACATTGCGAAACAATGTGGCAGGTGAGCACTGCGAGCTCAGCTCACTGGCCCCCTCCTGTGAAAACAGGCTTGAAGTGGGTGATGGGATCACTGCATATTTCAAAAGAAAGGGGACAGTGTTGAAACAGAAGGTAAGGATGCCTGCCTGAGTTCTAGTTGGCAGGGCACATGGAGGAAATGACAGATCCTCAGTTTCGCCGTGCATTAACACAGAAGGAAGGAAGAGATACAGTGATTATTTCTGGAAGTAGTATGCATTATTTATTTGCTGCGGATTCATCAGGATATTACACTGTGTGCTTATGGAATGCTTCTTAATGAAAAGCCTCACGAGTAGATGGATGCCCTCATTTTTTAAATCATCTAATACGTGGCTTTCCAGTGAGCACAAGTTCAGCAAATGATTTTGGTCTTTAGGGGCAGAACCAGGAAATTTAATTTATAGGTGTTTGTCTATATCCAGGTACTTGTAGTTTGGTTTTCCTTTTCTCCTTCCTCCCTGTCTTCTTAGCTGCCTCTGAAAACAGTCCAGCCTGAGGAAACTCCCTGGGTTCTTCCTCAGTGAGGCAGCAGTCACTTCCAGTCAGCAGTTCCGTGTATCAGGAGAAAATTACACAGAGGCAGAGTAAACAGGACAGTCACCAGGAGCCTGTTTTGATGTTCTTTATTGACTAACAGGCATCCCTTCCTCCTTCTGCTCACAAAGAGAACTCCTTTACACGTAGCTTCCAGAGCCACCCTTCCTACAACTTGTCTGGATGCTCCAAAGGGAATTTTCAACATCTTATCACCCAAGCATGCTTTTTTATTAAAAAAAAAAAAAACCACACACAAACACAAAAACCCCCAAACCAGCTATAAAATGGCAACTGAGCACACAGAGTACAGAGCTACTTGGAAATTATACTCCTTGCCAGAGTGGCTGGCCCGGCCTAGACTATTTGAGGGTTTATAAACCACACTTTGTTGGACTCTCAGGGTGAGAGGAAATTTCTTAACCAAGAGCTCCTCATGGAAAACATTGTTTCTGTAACAGCCTGAGGTCAAACTCTGAGACTAGCTAGCAAGAATTCCACTGGCAGCATTCAATTGTCTTGAGGTTATAACAGGAGAAAGGAATCCCTTTCCCCCTCTCTACCCTCCACGATTCGGGGGAACCTGGATTCTGAAGAATTTTGTCTGCCTCAGCCATTTTTGAAGTGTTCACAGAAGCAGACAGTATGAACTGCAGCTGAGGTTGTCTTTGTGGTTAAAAAAATCAAATAAAACTCTTAGGCCTGAGGAAGCACTATTTTTTAAAATAATTCTCAGAAATATTACTAAGTAGGATAAGAGAAATTGAGGCTCAGAGGAGCTGTGGGCCTCCAAAGACCTTGCCCATGTGCTTAGGAAATGATAGAGCATCATGTGTTATGGTTCCCAAAAGTAGTTGTTCACTATGGAACAGTCCCACCAGGACATTCTTAGAACCGGTCGAAGTAAAATCCATAGGAGACCATAGTCATAGGCATTACCCAAATCACAGGGCAACTTCTGAATGCAACTGTTTTCAGTCCTACTTTAAAGAAGTTAAGAAGAAATAAATCTTAGCAAATTTGAGGCTAAGAAAATCCAAATGCAAGGAACTAGTGAAAAGTCAGCATTTGTGCTGCCGGTCACTAGCAGAACTAATAAGTAGAGACAAGGATTGGATCGAATCTTTATGGGAGTTTTATTCAGATGGCCAGCAATCTGGGAAGATAGCAGGTTATGTACCCTACAAACTGTCTTATACTTCATTTCAAGACGACCTTTTTTATGGTGGAAAAAGTGTAGGTAAGGGGTTTAGAATTCAGGGAAAATGTTAATCAGATAAAAGCTGCAGCCTGGCAATTTCCCTAGCATCCTCTTATTTGTTGACCCTGATTCTTTGTGTCCTGGGCGATTCTTTATCCCTGTCCTGGGCTGCAGGAGCCTCTCCCTGGAGCACAATGGCTCAGATACCGTCTTCATTGCTTTCAGTCCCCCTGGGGCACAAAGGTGCCCAATTGCTTGTGCTCCCCTGGAGTCAGGGTGGATCATACCTTCAGTTCCTCAAACAATAGCTTTTTACATGCATTAATTACTGAGCCTATTAACTATAACTGAAAACTAGGAATTTTCCAACTTTTGAGTTCCCGCATCACTAGGGTGGTTGTGTGAAGCGGGTCAGGGGAGGCACTGCACGGTCACCTGGGAATGAAGGTAAAGTAGCAAAAGAAATATCTCCGACTCGACTTGCGGACCTCTTCCTTGTTTTTCTCTCTAAAGTTTCTAACTCCTAACGTCGCCTTCTAGAGGATGAGTGAGTGGAAGAGGAAGAAGGCCCATCCAATTTTGCACACGGTGCCTTTGGGGCTGGTTTCCGTGTCTGCCTCCAGAGTAGGTCACTGTGAGGTGGCGGAGGTCTTCCTGTGGTTCAGAGCTGCACACTGGTGCACAGTGGGCAACCAACCAACCCCTGCTGGGTGAAAATATGAGGGGAACGAGGAGTGTGTGGGGAGGAGAGCAAGGAGAGAGCGCTGAAAAATCGTCTGATTTAGTGACTTGATTCTGCTGAATAATGGCTTTGCAGAATCAAAGAAGTGGCAGAGATTTAGAAATATTTTATTTTTTTAATCTTAATTTTGCCCCGATTTTACCTCTCTTTGATCTTGCCCCAGCAAGGATTACTTTTTTTAGGTTTAATTTATGAAAGCACTTGGTTTTTAGAATCAACTATCTTCCTTCAGTTACTCTTTCACATACACCCCCCGCCCCCCCCCCAAATAGGCTGCAAACTTGGGCGATGAGGAAAGATGGATTCTTAGAATGAGGTGACCAGAGATGAAAGGTTTATGATGTCCCTTGGAGGGTGTTATTCTAAATAGCTCTTATCTTTCCTATTCCCTCATACTTTAGTCCTTATTTGTTGGCAAAAGCAGGGTCTAAACTATTTTTACAGCTGGCTGCTATGTCTGGGGAAGTGATAAAAGTCCACCTGGACATTCTCAAGGATAATCAAACAAGGATTATGTGTCTGAAGCCTAGAGAGGGCAGAAGCTGAAGCTAGGGGCTAAGGTTATATGGCTTATTGCCAGGGCCTGAAACCCACTTCAGATATGCAGAACCAGGGGTGTAAGCAAAGTCATAAACATGCTCTGGATAGTAGCAAATCAAACATAGAAAAGCTGAGGGCATGAGTAAAGGGGAAGTCTGGGGCTGGAGGCACTATCGAGCTTGGCAGGGATGGTTTAATCCTTTACACTGTGTTGATTTACGGGGGCTTATTAACACCCAGTGCTGTTTTTCAAATGCCTTATATAGTACTCGGATTACAAAGATCAAGAAGTGACAATTTTTACTTTGGACTTTGAAAGAACAAGCTTTTGTGAGTCTGTGGTCTTAGATACAAAATATATATGATCATGTAATAAGATTTTACTGGAACGAGAGCTGGGTGACTCATTGCATTAGCAATAAACAGTTATTAGACAACTTTTTGAGCTTCTTTTCTCGGAGGTGGGGGTGAGTGCAGGTGTATGCCACTTGGCATGCCTGCCCAGAGTGAGGCTGGTGGATCTAGCATTTTGTGAAGAGCTTGCTATGGATGATATTCTGGGGGACAAGGATACTTTCCCCCAGTACCTCTCATCATACTAGGTGGAGGTTAAACAAGACCCCTCCAGAATTAGGGGAGAAAAAATAGGCCAACCTTTAAAAAGCAATATTATGGAGAAATGTGACATTAACCATGCTTTCCTACCTTGGATTTGCTACAGTTTGGATTATGTCCATGACTTTAAAAAGTCTCTTTTTCTGCCAGGTGGCTCAGGTGGTTGGAGCATCATTCCATACCCCAGAATGCTGCTGGTTCGATTCCCGGCCAGGGCACATGCCTAGGCTGTGGGTCTGATCCCTGGTCGGGGAGTGTAGGGGAGGCAACCAATCACTGTTCCTTTCTGTTTGTCTGTCTGTCTGTCTCTCTCTCTAAAATCAGTAAACATATCCTTAGGTGAAGATTTTAAAAAATTATAATAAAAGTCTGAGGTTCTAATCATTCGAAAAGTATTTCAAACCCTGGCAAGGAGTCACATGACATAACAGACCTTTGTATTTACCTCTACACGGTTTCGTTTTTGCCTTCTCTATGCTTGAGGGTGATTGACATTTTCCAGGACCTGAAGGTGCCTTGTTCTCCCCTTCCCACAAGCTGTGCCTTCTGTGTGAATTGTTCTTGCCTCATCTATTCACTGGCTAATTCTAGTGCATTCTTTGGTCTCTGGGAAGCCCTTACAAATGTCCAAGGTAAGCAAAGAACCCACATCATCCTTCTTTCCTTCAGGCTGAGCACTTAACACAGTAAATTGGCAAGGCTAGTCTACTTGCCTGGGTCCCATATGAGACTACGGAAAGTTATACTTTAGTTATCTCCACCGCAATGTCTTTATCTGTAAAATAGGGCCACTAGGTATACTGATCATAGGGTGCATGAGGATTAATGAGTTTGTGCATGTGCAGCACTGAGAGGGTCTCTGGACAGTACTAAGTGCTCAACCAATGTCAGCTGCTATTTTTATACTTGAGGGCAGAGATCATATCTGTCCTTTTTATGCCCCTAGAGCCTGCCACAGTGCTGGTACAGAGTAAGCTGCGAAGCATATTTGTTAACTATGTGGGAGAAGGTCAAGAACTCTGTAAGGGGTAAATCGTGGACTTAGGAACACTGATGCCTCTGCTAAGACTCCTGTGGCTTCGCAAATGTTCAGACTCACTCAAGCTGTCTTTCTAACATGAGGAGGCAACAAGGCCTCTGGCCCCAGCACAGGTGCCCCTGGAAGGCTCTGTAGGGAAGACAGGCTCTCTTCTCTTAGCAGTTGGGAGTCTGCTGAACTGCTTATAGGTTTCCACTTAATAGACCCTGAAGCTTAAAAGAAGCTGAGAGGTACTGGTCCCCATCCCCTCACTCAGTGGGTCTTAAGAAAGACATGCAAATGTAAGAGGTAACATGGTCATGTAACAGGAAAAGAGCTTAGCCTTGGAGTCAGACACACCTGGTTTTGTAACTCAGCCACGTAACCATCTGTGACCCAGTTACTAACCTCTCTCAGCCTTGATGTCCTTCATCTGTAAGATGGGAATTGTGGGCTTTGGTGTTAGACCCGAGTTAGAAAATTAGTTTTGCTATTTACTAGTTGTCTGACATTGTGGCTGTTGCATAACCTGAGCTTCATTTTTTTCTCATTAATAAAATGAAGATAATAATGGAATATGATAATAAGGTGTTGAACAGATTAAATGAGACATATATAACAGGTTGGCATGGTTTAAGTGCTCAATAATGGAAGCCTTCTCTGTCTGTAGTGGTGCCATAAATCATTCTTGAAATATAGCAATTGTGCAAGATAACAATAATTCTAATTTTTTGAGCAGGAGCTTAAAGCCATGTCTTCCTAATTTCAAACTACACATTCCTTTTAGGAGTAAGACACATTCTTTTATTATCAAGAATGGCAACCCAACTGAAGACACAGATATCCAATTAGTTTTAACTCTCTGCAGCATTCAGAATAATTTTTAATATTCTATTTGCCTTGGTGGGTTTTGGTTAGAAGTGCTTTATCACATAGAGAAATACATGAGTGACCACCTTGTCCTTAATGAACCATGCCTTTAGACATAACATTGTGCAACATGATCACAAACCATTACAGTGTGTTCTTCTTATGATGGAAAGCAATGGAGCAAGTGATGTTAATATGACTGGGACTTTGCCCAGCTCAGCTGAATCTCAATAATACTTCCCTCTAGAAAATACCCAAGGAATGGCTGGCTGGTGAGTCTCATTGCCAGCCCAGCTCGACAGTCTTCAGACCACACTTTTGCATGTTTCATGCTTTGGAACCAAACACCCTTAAATTGTTCCACTTTTAACTGCTGGATGGCATTCCATCTTGAGATCACACTGAGAGGGGGGAAAAAAAACTTTAGCAAAATTTTTGGTTTAGCTGCTTCACATTCCTCCACTTTACAATGCAAGTATCTCATTTATGTCTCTTGGCATCTGTGGGTAGAATATTGTGTATTAAATGGAGCCTGAGCAAGCAATGGTGCAGTGCCATTGAGTCATTCACTGGCACTTTTTCTATAGTGGACCCGTCAATATGACCATATGGCCCAATTTCTAATTCTGGTGTTTCCATCAGAAGCATCTTTGGGACACAGTTTCTAAGACAGAAGGAAGAGAAGGTGTGAAGACATCTTTGCCTTAGAGCTCTGAGGAGAAAGCCTGAATCCAAAATAGCCCAAACTGCATTTGACTGTTCCCAGCTCATCATAACTTCCTTGTATTTACCTTCTGGCACTCCAGACTCAGCCTTTATCAAGTTTCCAAAAAGTGTCCTGTCTTCATGTCCTACAGGCAAAAGGAAGCTCAGAACACAGACCATTGTCTGAGAACATTTTTGTTATCCAAATATTCCTGTGCAAAGACTCTACAGGGCCAGTGCCACATGCTGGGGAATGGAAAAGTGACAAATGTAGGACTCCTGAGATTTGAGGACCTCAGTGGTGACATACGTAGTGAGAGTGTGATGCAAATATGGGTCAGAGGAACTGCTGAGCTGCTCAGAGACCGCACAGGATGGAGAGGAATTCTGCCTGGAAAACTGGGGATGCTGTCATCAAGGACATGGTATTTGAGATTGACTCCAGAGGACAATGTCTCATGCTTCAAAGAATGTCCAAAGGCTCTTCTGTAAGATAGAATCACAACCAGAACGTTTACTTTTGGAAAATGTGTATCAGCTTTGTGAGGCAGACAGGACAGGTGGAATCACTTTCGTTTACAGAAGAAATCATGTTCAAAGGCACAGAGTGATTATCCGGGTTCCCATGGCTGGGCAAGGGTAGAGCTGGGACAAGAAACTAGGTCAGCATCTGAATTTGGGTTTCTGGTGCATCTTTGGTCAGTGTGCTGTCACACTCAGCACTTGTGCAAGGACAAGATCTAAGTGTTGTCAGCCATGCAGACCCCTGCACAAGTGCTCCAGTGCCAGTGGCCCAGCCAGGCCAGAGTCCTATGGATTTGGAAGTGTCCCCAGGTACCTGCAAGCAGCCAGAGACTCCAGGAGTTGGGGGAGCATTCTTATAGCCAGGGTGCTTTCTGAGGGACTCTTCCAGGAGCTCTGTGATGTAGGCATAACAGATGGCAGTTGCTTACTATACACAAAGATACTGAAGTGCAGAGAGGTTAGCTGACCTGGCCACAGGAAAAATAAATCATATAACTGGGGCTGGAGTTCAGATGTTCTTTTTGTACGCCCGGCTTTTGGTTGGCTGAGGGATGTGTTTTCTCTTTATCTTGGTTTCTGAAATTCCTTTGATAGGAAACAATGCCTTTTAATTTACAGTGGAACCAAGGTTTCAAATGCAGTGTTGTCTGCCTTCATTTTTTTACATGTCATAAGTCAGCTATGTAAGATCTTTCCCTGATTATGATTTTGTGGAATGCAGAGAGTGACAGGTGGGGATATTGGGCACTAGATTCTGAGAAGATGGAATGAGAAAGCAAGGGGAAAGTGACGTTCCCTGAAAAACTGGGTGTGTGAAAACAAGAGCCAATACCCATAATCTTTGCCTCTAATCTCCACATAATCTACCTTTTTTCTCTCTATTCTACATCAGTTCCCCTTCCTCAAAAATGGTTCCACTTCTCCAGCTGAAATCTTTTTTATGCTATTTTTTCCCAACATCTCTATCTGTAAACAGCACATCTTTCTAGGGCCATTTTAAGTCTTTTTTGATGCTTCTGCCAGGATTCATTCTCTTTTTGCTTTGACTTTGATACCAAAGGTCTGAGCACTTTGTATGATTCTTAGTACTTGCTCTATTTTGCCTTGAACTAGAATTGAGTACGGCTCTTGTATAATTTCCCTACTAGAGTGCAAAGGGCAAGATATTGTGTGTGTGTGTGTGTGTAAAAATCTACTTCAAGAATATAGTAGGTAAGTGCTCAAATTGCAGGGCCATTGTAGGGCCAGCCCTGACCCACGGAGGCCCAGCTATTAGGCCATAATAAACACCTGGACCTTAGAAAAGGGGCTGAGTGTCCTAAGTGAGCTGCTTGGGCCATGGAGAAGGGTTGGGTGCAGGAGCAGAGCTCCGGGAAGAGGGTGCCCAGGTCCAAACAGTGGACCCTCTGTAGCCTCTCCTCCCATCTAGCGCACTCCATTGCAGACAGTTTCCATTCGACTAATCAGCTGTAGTGACCTGCCCAGGGTGATGTCGTCAAGGGGAGAGAGATTATTGTGCCCTAATTTCCAACTCCGAAGTGCCTTTGCTCAAATGCTCTTCACTTGTTAACACATTAACTTTTTTCTAGCCAATGTTTGCAAATCTCTAACTCACATTAAGAACTTTACTTTTCAAAATGATCTCAGTGTCCTGGATGAGAGAATGCCACTCAAGGTGCAGGCGTTTCTGAGTGCAAACAGGGATCTGATGGTGTCTCGGCAGCTCATCAAAATGCACAGTGTCTGAGAGTTCACAAAATGCTTTTGCACATCCTACCTCCTTTGGCCCCCACAGTTACTTCCATAAATGGGTTGGACAGGAATTATTCCCTCCTCTTTACAGATATGGCTTGGAGCCCAAGAGCCCTGTCTGTGACCACCTCGCTGATAGAGGGCAGGGTATAATCTTGAACCCAGAATTTAATTTGGCAAGCCTGGGGCTATCTCTGCTGTTCTGCAAGCATGCTACATAGTGCCTACCATCGCCATCAAAATGAAAAGGATGAGATGTCCAGGAGGGAAACTACACAAATAAAAAAGGAAATAAAAGGTTTTGGGTAATTTTTTAAAAGAGAAAGATAGAGAAATATGCAGAAGGAGGGCTATGGTTTCTTGCCCCCTTGCTTCTTTCTTGATACTAGCATTTATCTCCCAGCAGAGGTCTGGCAATGGCCAATTCTTCTTTCCCTGCCTCCCTGGGAGAAAGGGCCTGTGCGTGTAACTCTCTTCCGGTACATGGAACCAGAAGGTATGTCTGCCGAGAATCTTCTGGGACAGGTTTTCCTTCCTGATAAAAAAGAGATACAAAGGGGTGAAGAAGAAAACTGTTCATTTTGCCTTTGGGTGGGTTTGTGTGAAGATACATTGTCCGGAACAGCAGCATTTACCTTGGGATTATGGGGGGGGCGAAGTTAGAGGACAGGAGGGAGTGTGCTGAGGGTGGTAGAGCTGAAAATCGGGGGAGCTGTGGAACTTCGGTCTTCTTTTCACAAAGTTCCTTAGCAAATCTTGCAGCCACTCTAACTCTAGATATTGCCAAATGAGGTAGTAAATATTCCTGTTGTTAAAGACAACTTTAGGGTGGGTATTCTCTTAGGCAAGGCTGAAATTACATGTAGCAATTGCCTAAATTGATGGAATCCTGTCTAGGATCCTGGCACTGTGGGATCCACTAATTTGTGTTGAGAAAGCTACTTAATGCTTATTCTACATATTAAACACAGATCCTCAGAGCTGTTAAAGGAAACTTGGAATTAAAACATTATAAAAGTTATTAATAACTTTAATAAGTTGTTCAAGTGTTAGTGATCCACCTCTTATCTCAATGAATTGCTGCTAAATAATAACAAATTTCACAGCAGTAATTACATTTAAAAAGTAAGGGGCTTTCTAATTTTATTAAAATGCTATCATATAAATAGCATTGATTTCAGATAATGTTATGTCACTCCTACCCCCATGTTGACACACACTTTCAAATCTGCGTGTTTTTGTCTGCATCTTCCTGTATCATTTTTGATTTTCTTAACTGATTTATTCACATAATTTTCACTGTCAGGGTTTTGTCCATTATTAGGCAACTTTATGATATACTTTAAATTCCCATAGTAAAATCAAGAACCTGAACTTCTTTGTAAAGGTGGTATTATGCTTCCTTGCCACATTGCTCAGGAAGTAGAAGGTGTTCTCTGCAGTAATAAACAAAGCTACTGAAGAAATTAGGCCCATGGGAAATCAGGAAAACCAGCGTCCAGATCTCTCAGTCTCGCGCATTCATGTCCCACCACTTAATCAACAGCAAATGCCACATTTGTGGGGTAAAGGCAGAAAGCAAAGAAAACGTGATTTGTGGAAGCAAATCGTCACTGATGTGATACACCACAGCTTTCGCGTGTTAGTGCACACAAGGAATGGCTTCTGGAAGTCCTGTCTGGGAAAATCACACTGTCCTGGTGCTGGGTGTGCACTTGGCTCAGCTCAGTGCCTTTGGATTTACTGATAATGCAAAACACACTTGATGAATAGCCTGTCTGAGATGAATAAACGCATGGTGTGATCCAGAAGTGCTTTGTGCCTGATGTTGGCTTTTCACAGTGTATTTATCTGACAGAAAAGCCTTTTAGACTTTTAAGCCTTTTGTGATGTGTGTGTGGGTGTGTGTGTGGAGGTGCAAGCCTGTAAGTATGTGTGAAAGGGGGTGCTAGCAGCATAAAGTGGACTCATGAAACATGGGCTTTAGCATAATAAAGAGGAGGCACTAATGAGCAGTTGTGGTGGTAAATGATTCCCTATTCCTGTACTCTCCTTGCAAATGTGCCTTACTGAAAATTTGAGACCCTGCCCCTTGTCTTTTCTACCGCAGCTAATAATACTGTTGCAAATGTCAGGGCTACAACAACTTTAGTTTTGGTGTAGCAAGTGGGAGACTGATAAGAAACATTGAAGAGTCCCTAATAGCTTTGGCAATAAAACGTGACAAGGTGTGTATTGCTAGAGGCAATTACACACGTCTCAGGGGCATTCTATGGGTCTTAGTGCTGACTTTAATGACCCAAGAATCCACTGGCCCTTTTTCTCTGTTATCTCCATGTAATAAAAATATTGAGAAAGTTATTGTAACCATAAAATTGCAGCAGAGCTCCCTTATAAAAAAGAAAGTTTGATTTATCCTGTGACTTGGAAAATGGTTCATTATACTTCCATTCAAAGAGAGAATGGAACTGAGATGGAATAGCTCACTTTGATTCACCTGGTGCCAAACCATGCAGGTACCAGCTTAGGATGGGTAGGATTTTTATGTTTGTTTTTATTTTTTAAAGATTTTCTTTATTTATTTAGACAGAGGGGGAGGTAAGGAGAAAGGGAGAGAAACATCAATGTGTGGTTGCCTCTTGTGCTCCCCCTACTGAGGGCCTGACTTAGTCTGTGACACAGGCCTGTGCCCTGAGGGAATGGAACCAGCAACCCTTTGGTTCGCAGGCCAGCGCTCAACCCACTGAGCCACATCAGCCAGGGCAGGTTTTTATATCACTCCGTTGGAGGATGGAGCCTGTTCCAAACTCAGTTTTCAGGAAGTCTTTAATGACCAATGACCAGCTATAATTGTATTGATGCTACTTATGAAGACTTTGGGAAGGCTTTCCTGAATTGGATGAGAAAATATGCACAAAGTATCAGACATAGTCACCAAATAATTATCCACACAGATAGGTACCTCATTTTGTCCAGCAACTACTGTTACCTGTGGTCTCTGTGCTAAGCTGTGTCTATGAGGGAGACTAAGCTGTGCTAAGCTGTGTCTACGAGGGAGACTGCCCCTCAGGACCACCTGCCACTTGCTCTCCGGGGAAGTGCCTGAATTGTTTTATAAGGCAAACCTGAACTCCCCTTCTGTGATACTACGGCACCTTTTAAACACATGTTTATTATAGAACTTTTGCCATTTGTCCAGAGATGGAAGTATGGGTATGGACTTGTTATTTGAAAGGGAGAGAATAGAGATAGAGAGTGCCAAAGATCACCTCTCAGTGAGTAAGTGTTTAGGTGGTGGGAGAAGGAAGCAAATCCAGGTAAGGAAAGCAGAAGGAGCAGCTGAGCAGAAATGCAGTGAGAGGGGGTGCATTTCACCACTGTCCTGCATGGGGAGAGAAAGTACAAGTTGGCTGCTCTAGACTTTGAAAGCATCCCAGTGCTCACAGGTGCTAGCAGGACGGCACCCTGTTTTCCTTCTCAGTCCTCTCAGTGTCCTCACCTTACTTTCTCTGGTCGCTCTTAAGTTTCCTAAAAAGAAAAGGCTCTTGTTTGTTTGTTTGTTTATTTTTGCATAGGGCAGTTGAGTTATGAGTAAGCCATATGTGGGGTAAAACTGGCCATCTTCCCTGCTGAATGAGCCTAAGTGGAGTGATGGCTGCCCACATTGAGAATTCCCACTGAAGGTCAGTGAGAAGGATGGTGATGTGCGTTACTCACTAGGATGGGGACTGGACAGTCTGGGGCATAGGCAGGGCACACACGTTCTCTTGGAACTGACAGATTATGGCACTCGAGGGTAGGCACAAGGTCTCTGGATAGTCACTTCCCTCTTGCCTCCTTGCTCTTGCCTGGTCCCCCATTAGGAACTCTACCAACTTTTCTTCACGGTCTTGTCTTCCAAGCTTGAGAAGCTTTATTCGAGAGTGAGAACAATGACAACTTTCCTAGTCACATATCCTTTGAGTTGAATTGGTCTTACACCTGGGCCTTTACTTTGAAGTAGAATGCTTACATTGTAATTGAATTGCTAAAATTTAATGTTAAGCATCCGTCTCAGAAAATTTTAAAGTAATAAGATTAAACGAACAAAAATTAAATAAAGGAGATAATGAAGGTAAAATCTGAAACCAATGAAATAGAAATTAAAATATAGTTGGAAATATCAACAAAGCTAAGTTATTTCTTTACAAACACTATCACAATAGTTATTTTCTAGATTTATTAAGAAAGAACATTAAAGTATATAATATGAGAAATGAAAAAGATGATGTAAGTAGATAAACTTCTAGATAACCAAGAAGCTAATTATAGAAGGTATGACTAAACTTATGCCACTGCATTTAAAACAGGAAACAGATAATTTTTAAAAATAATATAGCATACTAAATATGATTCAAAGAGAAATGGAAGCTGAACTAGATCTTCCCAGCAAAAAGAATATCGGGCCCAGATGATTATATAGGTATTTTATCAATTTAATAAAAAGTAAATTATTTCAATAGTATATAAGTTCTTCCATAGAACAGAAAGAGGGAACCAATCCCGGGTTTGAGGCCAGTGTCACTTTAATGTCAAAGCCCAATACAACATTACAAGATAGGCTGATTTCACTAAAAAACAAAGACATAAATATCTTTAAATAAAATATTAGCAAATAGACTATGACGGTGCATAAAATAATAATGAAACATGATCAGGGTAAGGTTCTTCTGAGAATGCAAGAGTGACTTAATATTAGAGCATCTAGAAATGTAATTTTATTAGTAGACTAAGAGTGAAAAATGTGAGGGTTATATTCTTAGCAAATTAGGAACACATGGAAATGCCTTAGCCTGGTAAACAATATCTACCTAAAATATAACACAAAACATAATTCTTAACAATGAGAGGTGTGTGGCCTTCACTTTAAGGTCAGTGTCAGACGAGGATGTCTGCTCCCACCACTTCCACTCACCACTGGAAGTCTTTGGTGGTGTAGTGAGATTCGGCAGTAAAGTGCAAGGATAGGGCCAGATTCCTAAAACCAGCAGGACACAGAAATATAAGACAGAGACACCAACAGCAACAAATGAATGGAATCCTAGAATACATTTAATAAATGATGTGCAAAATCTGTATGAAGAAAATGGTTGTTTGTGTATCAGTAAAAATTTACTGAAAGTCACTAAGAAGACCTCAATAAAGTGAGAAACATACAATTTTCATGTATTAAATGCCTCAATATTATAAAGTTGTCCTTTCTCCCTAAAATGAATTATAGACTCAGGATGAGTTTTATCAAAATCCCAGCAACGATTTTTGAGGAACTTGACAAGCTAAATGTAAAATTTAAATGAAATAACAAAGTCCCAAGGAGAACCAAGAGTCTGTTGAAGACAGAAACAGTGAAGGACTTGCATTGCAGATAATGAGCATCAAGCTACTACAGTCAGTATAATAATAGTTACATTCACACGGAGTTACAAATTAAACTAAATAAGGAGAATAGACATTTCAGTAACAGTTCCACACATGGAACTGTATGTGACAGGCACCATTGTAAATGACTGGGAAAGGGGGCAGTGCTCAGTAGGCGGTGCTGAGAGACAATTATCCATATGGAAAACAATTAAACTTGAGTTCTCTTCCACACATAAAGAAGATTAATTTTGGTAGAAATAAGGTATATGAAAGTTAAACTTTTCATAAAACATATAGGACAATTTGCATCCTGAGGTTAAAAAAACATTTATTCAAATATGATATAGCAGTGCAAACTGAATTTTACAAAATTCATCTACATTAAACTAGGAACTTCTGTTTATGAAATGTACCAAAAGTAAATGAAAATAAAAGGGGATAGCATTTGCCTGACATAGAATTGAAATAGGATTAATATCTGGAGTCTATAAAAAATTTCTACAAATCAATTAACAAAAGAGGTGGTCAGCCCAACAGAAGAAAGCAGGAGAGGACATACTACTTACTAAAAGGCAACACAAATGGCAAATGTATTAAGAAAAGATGTTTAACTCCATTTGTAAGCAGGGAAATGCAAATGAAGCTCCCTTTTATAAAGTTCAAAACTAAGCAAGAGTATATATATAATTTTTAAATATATGTGCTAAGTCTTACTTCTGGTCAAGATGGAGGTGTAGGTAAACACAGCTGCTGCCTCACACCCCATCAAAATTACAACCAAACTACTGACCAAGGATCACTCAGAACCATCAGAAATGGAGTTGAATGGAAGTTCAACAACTACAGAACTAAAGAAACCACATCAGCCCAGAATGATAGGAGACAAAGAGGTGCAGAAACATGGAACAGGCAGATCCCACTACAACCATGTGTGGTGAACAAAAAATTGGAAGGGTTATTGCAGAAGTGAGGAGTCCTGCCCCATACCAGGCCCCTGGCCAAGGTAGTGCCAGGAAGAGAAGCCCCCATAACTTCTGGCTGTAAAAACCAGTGGGATTGGAGTCAGTGAAAAAAAACTACCAGACTCCCTGGCAGTTCCTCTTAAAGGGCTCACACCAAACTTGCTCTTGATGCACATTCCTCTAAGCTCCAACACCACCAGGATAACAGCTTGAAAGGCACCCACCAGTGACATATGGAGAGGAAATGAAGTATCTGGCATCAGGGCAAGACCTGTCGGTCTCTCTTAGACAGGCAGGCAGAGGGCACTGTGCCTTCTCTGAGCCCTCCTGGCACAGAGCAACAGAACTGGCAGGTAGGAACCGTATTTGAGACTTCATCCACCTGGTTTATACTGTTTGCCCTACCCTGGGGTTTCCCTGAGGCTCTGCCCCGTCCAACTTACAGGCCTACCCCCAACCCCATACCACTGGCTAAGCGGCCCCAGGCCCAGCATTAGCAATAGCCAGCTTTGGATCACAGTTTGGCTTTACCTGGGGATGTCCAAGCCCAGCACAAGTAGCAACCATCTGCAGATTGCTTTGTAGGTGGCTGATTCTGCCTGCACTACCTGGGAAATCCCAGAACCTGTGCTCCCTGTAGTGGACAGCTATGGACCACGTTGGAGTACCACCACCCTACCCTGGCACAGCTGATCCTCCATGGAGGGCAGGTGGTGGTGGTCAGGGGTCATAGCCACTCCTTGTAGAGGGCCAGTCTGGGTAAATCCTTCCCATAGACCTGCCAACAGCAAATAAGGCTCAAGTACAAGAGGAAGGTGTACTCAGCCCAGATGAATGGCACAGCTTGTTTGGGTGATAGAGAAAGCTATGCCACTGGACCCTGCAGGCCACGCTCCCAAGACAGGTAGTCATAGCAGCTCTACCTACTACAAAGAAACAAACACAAAAGAAAAAGAGACATGGCCCAAATGAAAGATCAGACTAAAACTCCAGAAAAAAATCTAAACAGAATGGAAGTAAGCAACCTATCAGATGCAGAATTCAAAATACTGGTTGTAAGAATACTCAAGGAACTTAGTGAGTATTTCAACAGGATAAAAAAGAGCCAGGCAGAAATAAAGAATATACTCAAGGAAAATGAGCAACTTACAGGAAATCAACAATGGAGTGGATGAAGCTGAGAATCAAATCAATGGTATGAAAGGTAAGGAAACAAAAAAAACAACCAAGCAGGGCAACAAGAAGAAAAAGAATCCAGAAAAGTCAAGGCTAGTGTAAGGAGTTTCTGGGACAACTTCAAACATTCCAATATTCACATCATAGGGGTGCCAGAAGAAGAAGGGAAAGAACAAGATATTGGATACCTATTGGAAGAGAAAATAAAAGAAAACTCCCCTAATTTGCAGACATGCAAGTCCAGGAAGCACAAAGAGTCAGCCCAAACAGGATGGATACAAAGAGGCCCACACCAAGACACATCATAATTAAAATGCCAAAGGTTAAAGATAAAGAGAGAATCTTGAAAGCAGCAAGAGAAAACCAGATAATTACCTATAGGGGAATTCCCATAAGACTGTCAGCTGATTTCTCAAAAGAAACTTTGTAGGCTAGAGGGGATTGGCAAGAAATATTCAATGTCATGAAAAGCAGGGACCTACAGCCAAGATTTCTCTACCCGGCAAAGCTATTATTTAGAATGGAAGGGCGGATAAAGTGCTTGCCAGAAAAGGAAAAGCTAAAGGAGTTTGTCATCACCAAACCATTATTGTATGAAATTTTAAAGGAACTTATTTAAGAAAAAGAAGATAAAAACTATGAATAATAAAATGGCAATAAACACATACCTATCAACAATTGAATATAAAAAACAAACTAAGCAAACAAGACGAAAAGAGACAAAATCATGGATATACAGAGTGTTTTGATGGTTGCCAGATGGGAGGGGTGTTTGGGGAAATGGCTGAAGAGGTGAGGGATTAAGAAGTACAAATGGGTAGTTACAGAGAATCCATGGGAATGTAAAGTACAACAAAGGAAATGGAGTAGCCAAAGAACTTATACGCATGACCCAAGGACATGAACAAAGGAGGGTGGATCACCAGAGGGAGTGTGGGATACTGGGTGGCTAGGGGCAAGGGTGGGGAAATGGGAACAACTGTAACAGCATGATCAATAAGATGTTAAAAACAAATTAATAAATAGATGTGCTAAGTCTATATGGCAAATCAGTCATTAACACCAAGTTCAGTGCAGGGTTCAACTCTGGAGGGAAAGGTGTAGGGTAGGGGCAGAGCAAAGGACACAGGGGGGTGCAGCACTGAGAATAAAGCTCTAGCATTAAGTTCATTGGTGTGTTCATAATGTTCATTTTATTATTTTATTTCATAATTCATATATGTGTACATACAGTAGTTAGTATGTATCAAGTATTACATAATTTTTCAAAATTAGTGAAAAAGGAAAAAAGTGAAGGAAAAGACTGGATACTGACTTCCTCCTGCTTCCTTCCACCTCCAATTCCATCTTGGGGGCTGGGCCCTTTGAAACTGGAAGTGGAAAACACCTACATGTGCCATGCTTACTTTAGGGTGCCAGGCGAAACACAGCCCAATTCGCCTGGCCTCTGGTGAAGTCTCCCTGTGCAGGCTCCTGGCTCTGCCCATCATTCTGTACACGATATAAGTTAACTCATTGTTTATGTGAATGAAGTAAAGAATAGTAAATGAGTTGTTGCTGCAAAATATACGTCAGATAGAAAATAGTGTTGTGTCCAGTACTACATGCAGATGAATGTTAATAAATGTTTTTGAGGATAGCAATGTTAAAGAAATAACCCTTTTGGTAGAAAGAGTTGGCTTTTGCTGTCAGGGTAATGAAACCTATAAATGAGAACAATTCTCTGGCCTTTGGATGGTCACATAGGCTTACAAGGCCTTGGCTGGGGCTCTCTTGATTTTTCAGATTTGAGGTCGGCCCTGGAAGCTGAGCAAGCAGTTCTCCTGTAAAGACCAGGCCTTTGAGTGCTGTTCTCCTCTGCACTACAGGGAAGTGGAGGAGCATCTGTGCGAGGGCCCACTGCCTCTTTCCCTCACCTCCAGGTCCAGAGTTCAGGTGGGGAATAGAACGAGATAGAGAAAGTGAGGCAGTCAACACTGTTTTGCTAATTTCCTGGCCTCACAGTATTCTCGGCAGAGCTTTAAGGAGAAGAAAGGAGAGCTTTAGCTCACTTTTTGAAGGAAAACTGTGCATTCGCAGGCTATCTTGTGGAAGGAATAGGGCTTCCTTGAAATTATCTCTACAGGGAGAACCATCAGGGTGACGTTTCTGAATGCTGCTGCCATTCCTTTGCCCAGGGAATGGCAAGACCAGCTGGTGCTTCTTTAGGGTCAGTTGCTGCTGGCAGGGCTTTTTCTTCAAAGGAAGAAAAAGAAAATGTCCCCCTCCCCAAAGTGGGTATCAATTTGAATTTAACAAATATAAAATAGGGATCCTAACCCTCATTTTTAAAGCAAAAACAAAATGAAACTTTGACAATGACTTTGAAGAGAATGCAGAAAGCTTGAATTGTTTTTAATTGCTGATGTTTCATTTCTCTCTCTTCCTGGAGCCTCATGGCAATTATAATTTTTCTATGAGATTATAATTTTAATTTTTTCTTTCCTACTTTTACTAAGTGGGAAGCACACCCTGCTTCTGTTCTGCTTCTCTCAGGCTTCACTAGCCCCCTTGGAATCCCACCTCTGTGTCCCTGAATCCATCAGAATAAGAGTGAAAGGTCCCTTCTTTTGTGACTGTTTATGGCTTTTTGGTTTTGGTCTGAACAATGTATTTGGCAGCAAATCTTGTTCTGCCTTTTAATTTCAATTGTTGTTGAAACCGGTTCTTTTAGTGCAGGGCATAATACAACAGACAGAATATGAGCTTTGGAGTGAATTTAATCCAATTTGTCTATGTAGATCCTACTTCTTTCCAAAAAAGAATAATAAAAACATAAAAGAGACAGTTGCAATTAAATTAACTATGTACCAGAAATATGCCAATCATAAACAATAAATAGAGCTTAACGCCTGGCACTGAGCCATCTGTCAGCTCTGTGAAGAGAAACACGACACCATTCAACTCTGTAAAAGCATTTTCTGACTTCAAATCCCAGATCCACCATGTACTAGCCGTGTATACCCAATTAGTTATTTAAACATATCCAAGATTTGGTTTTTGTGAGTATGCAAAATGCGTATTCATTACACAAATATAGGGAATTCATTACACAACATCTAACCGAATTATTGTGAGGATTAATATTAAATGAATGTAATAAAAGTATCCATCAAAGTACAAGGCACATAATAGCTAGTATCTATCCATCCTTCTACCTGTCCATTTGCCTGTCATCTAAGTTTCTTATATTAATTTATCTACCTACCTACCTATAATCTCTCTTTTTTTACTATTGATCTCTATCTCTGTCTATCTACCTATCTTCCTACCTATCCATCTATCTCTCCCTTTCACTCTCCCCTCTCTCCCTATCACCATTACTCCTGCTTCATAAGCCATCTATTGTTACTTCATTTTGTATGGTTTTAGAAATTTTGTTCTATGAGATTATAATTTTCAGTATAATATTTTTGAAGGCAGAGATGGCATCCTCTACTTTCTATTCCCCCTTTTTCCTATAGAGTGCTGATTATAAAGCTGGCATTCAGTAGGTAGTTATTGGTTTGGTTCTTCCAGCAAGAATGTCTTAGGTTCTCACTTGCTTTAATTTTCTCAGAACTTCTCATGTCTGTTGTTAGGCTTTCCTTTCCTCTTCACTTCAGTGATGCAGAAAATGTTCTCAATGCTTGGACTGGGCCCCTGGGCTAGCTCCTCTCATGGTAATGATTCTCCGGGATTTTGATTTTGAGTTGTTTCAGAGACTGGAAGACACTAGCTACTGTTCTGCTGTGTACATCTTGGGGCTTCACTGATGGACAGTCCAATAGAAATGGGGAAATGGCAAGTGAGTTAATATAATTCCAATTCCGGGCAATCAGTGCTTCTGTCTGAGGGTGACCCCTCTGCAGGTGTGTGGGAAGACACCTCCCTGCAAGGAACTTAAACACTTTCCGAATCTACTGGAGTGCCAGGCTGTTATTGTGCGTAAAGGTGACCTTTTTTTTGTCCTTATAAACTGTGAAAGCCTGTGCCCCTACTCCCTATCGTACCTCTGTATTCAGAGAAGGCACAGAGCACTATTATTTCATTCTGGGTGTGTTGGCATTCAGATCTTCCCACAAATCCAGGCAACACATAATGAGATGATTCTCTCTAAGCTCTGAAGGTCAACTCTCCTTTAAAAGCGTGATGCCGTGGCCTCTCTCGTCTGCTATGCCTTTGTTCCCAGAAGAGCTGTCATGGGAGCCGTAGCCAACAGGAGAGACACAGAGACCCTCTTCAATTTTCCTAAACTGTGCTTTTAAAGAAGGCTCTTCTTTCCACACTTCTCTGTGGCATTCTAATGTAAGATTTCAGAGCTGTGCTAACAGTTTACACCTGCTATTATTACTTAACATTCATGACAACTCCTTCAAGCAGGCACAATCACCCTGACTTTATAGAAGAGAAATTCAAGGCAAGCAAATACTGGTGCCAACACACCATCTTTCTCTCTTCAAAGCCAATGGTTTTTCCAGGGGCCTGGGTTGCCTTTTCTTCAGACAATAGAAATTAAATGTTTATTAAAAATCATTTGATATTGTAACTCCTACACTTAATTAGCACCCCATTTTGGGTTTGCATTTTGTATTTGGGGTGCCACATGACAAATAAATCCAAAGATTTTTTGGAAAGCCAGAAGTTGGGAGCTTATTTAAAGAAGAAATTGTATATTTAGAAATACAGTAACATAGCAGTGAGAACCCAAAGGAGGGTGGCAGAAGGCTTGCGTGTCGATGCCAGCTGTTGGGACCTACTGACTCATGCACACTCGTTCTTCCAGATGGCCTTCTCAGCTCCAGAGTGGATGAAAATTCATTACATGGGAAGCTTGTGTAAATAGGTCTAAGGTCTCATGTGTAAAGCACACATTGTATTGATGAAAGGAAAGAGGGAATGAAAGAGAATTAGAGCTTTTATGTAAAGTGTATCTAAGCATGTGGGGGTGTGTGTATGTGTATTCTAATCTTTATATTTAGTGAGTGACGGGTGGGACCACCATTTGAGTTCCAGTAGTTTCCAGATAAGATCTCAGTCTTTTTCCCCGTCTTAATTAGTTGTGTTTCTTGAGAAAGCATCTATTTTACCAGGGGAACTTTTTGAAGTATGGATGTTGTGATTCTCAAGTTCAAATAAAATTGAACAAGTAACTTGAATTCTTGGGTGGTGCATTACACTCTGTGGATGAACACAGTTCTTTCTAATTTGCTCAGAAGGAACTGCCATGATGAGAAGTAATCTTAAAGATAAGCACAGTAAACCAAGGGCAAAATATTTTTAAAAATGACTGCTAATGAACATAAAAGTATATGTTTAAATAATTCTTACTAGAAATGCTGTGAGATTTGTTAATAAAATTTAAAAAATTAGCAGTCATATTGGAATAGCTAAAAGCTAGGTCATAATTTTGATTATTAAATTTAATTACAGTTAACTGTACTGGATTTCAGGGTGTGATTTTTTTTCTTGCTCTCTTGGTGACCTGCCTATTAAGTTGGTCCAGTTCACTGGTTAGTTAGGATAGCTTTTGAACTGTGAGGCCAGCCTTTTATATAGGAGCCTGTTTTTCCTTACAGACAGGCCTTGGACAAACACACCAACTGGTATTATTTTTCTAACTCTACCTGGTTATGTAGATGCAGCTGAAGTCTTCATTTGAATTTGGTCTGCCGTGGAGTTTAAGGCTCATGTAAAGTCATTCAAATTGGTAGCTTCAACCAAAGAGTTGGGACTAATATTACACTGAATGGTTATACTCAGGGCAAATGAATCAGGCAGAATTGTTGAAATTTCTACAGTTTTCAGACATACTCTCACCTCCCTAAAAATGAAAAAACTGTTGCTTAAGAAGCTCATTGTTTACAGTTAGTCTTCCTGAGTCTTAATTTAGTTTTCTTATATATTTATACACCCATTCTTAGGTCCATTGAAAAAAACTTCACACACCTATACTGAGCCATTACATGGATTCAACTCACAATCAAATCTACTCTTCTCTTTGCTTTGCTCTCCACATTCTTATAAAAAGAAAACATCTCCTTCACTACTTCTTTTCATGACAGAGCTGTTTTCTAAAAAAAGCGAATAAAGCAACAAGGAGACTCATTGTGTTGACCTTGGAATGAATGTGTAATAGTGGATTTAGTGCATGTTATTCAACTCTGTGGATGTATTGAAGTCAACCATATAAATCAGACTGTTTGTGTAGCCAGTCCTAATCTGGGAGCAGAGTTGAGCAAAAACAAATATAGCAGCTTTTTTCCAGCTATTGTAACTTTTCATAAGATCTTTATAGGAATGTTACTCTGTTTGAGTGTTTTCAGCAGACCCATAGCTGATACACACACACACACACACACACACACACACTCACTCTCTCTCTCTCTCTCTCTCTCTTGCCCTGTAGACAGTTGCTCAGGTATTTTCAGATGCAAATAACTTCAGACCTGAATTCAGCCAATGGGGTCAAACCAGATCCCAGTCCCATGGCAGTCTAGTCAGTCTGCCTTGGGATTATGGGGCCATTTTGATGCAGAACTGGAATGAGGACTGATAGAAGCCTGATGTTTTGATTTGGGCTGCAGAGAGCCCCTCTCTCTCATTGTCACAGCCAACTTGCCACCACAGATGTATCACATCAGAATAAGGAGCTCTGAGAGTCCTAATTAGATCCAGTAACATTACACATATACACACACATGTGTTTTAGCTAGAGTTCTGCGGAATATTATGGAAGAGGGTAGAGCTTGCCATGTGTAGGGGGTACATAGGACACATGGGCTTTTCGGCTCCTTCTCTCTGCAGTACTGGTTTGTCTTGTAATTTATTGAATAACATTACTACCCTAATTATTAATATTTAATCTTTCACTTTGGATTGTGGATATATGTAGTCAAAATGTACCTATGTAAGGATTAAATCAATGGCTACAAAATGTCATATACATGATTTTGTTAAGAAAAGTCACCCAAATTAAATGATAGTTGTACACAGTCAGAGATTTGAGGCTTAATTCCATTGACTGTTTTATGGCCATGTGGACCTAGGCTGAAATCAATAAACCAGAGATCTCTAACCCAGTTGCTTAAGGGGTTAAGCTTGTAAGTACATGAAGTAGATTGAAGTCATTCTCCATTTAAAGGGACACCCTTTATCAATTATGGCCATTTGCAGGAAATTGGAGCTTGGTGTGGCCGAATCTTCTGATTTTCAAAGGCAGTGCCTATGACCTACCCTACCCATTCGTGTATATGGCTTGTAGGCATCCTCCAGGGCAGGTTTGTCAACCTGTGGCCTGAGGGACACATGTTGCCAGGGATGGCTCTGAATGCAGCCCAACACAAAATCGTAAATTTTCTAAAACCCTTTTTTTTGCTTATCAATTTTTGTTAGTGTTTGTGCATTTAATGTGTGGCCCAAGACAACTCTTCTTCTTCCAGTGTGGCCTAGAGACACCAAAATGTTGGACACCCCTGAAACTCCACTCAGCAACCCCTACTCCCTCTGATGATACCCTCTTCTTTGTTCATGTCCATGGGTCATGCACATAAGTTCTTTGGCAACTTCATTTCCTATACTTATTTTTAACATCCCCCTGCCTATTCTAAAATTATCAATTTATACTTCTTGAACCCCTCACCTTTTCTCCTATTCTTCCAGATGCCCCTCTCAACTGGCCATCATCCCATTGTTCTGCATATATATGATTCTGTTTCTGTTCTGCTTGTTTGCTTAGTTAGTTTTTTAGATTCAACTGTTGATAATTATATGTTTATTGCCATTTTATTGTTAATAGTATTGATATTTTTCTTACTCTTAAATAAGTCCCTTTAACATTTCATATAACAATTGTTTTGTGGTGATGAACTTCTTTAGCTTTACCTTGTCTGGCAAGCACTTTATCTACACTTCATTTCTAAATGATAGCTTTCCTGGGTAGAGAAATCTTGGCTGTAGGGTCCCCCTACTTTTCATGACTTTGAATACTTCTTTCCAGTCCTTTCTAGCCTACAAAGTTTCTTTTGAGAAATCAGCTGACAGCCTTATTGGAACTCCCCTGTAGGTAATTATCTGATATTCTTGTGCTGCTTTTAATAATGATGTGTCTTGGTGTGGTCCTCTTTACATCCATCTTGTTTGGGATTTTCTGTGCTTCCTGGACTTGCATGTCTATTTCCTTCACCAAATTAGGGAAGTATTCTCTTTTTTTCTTCCAGTAGATATCCAATATCTTGCTCTTTCTCTTCTTCTTCTGACACCCCTATGATGTGAATGTTGAAATGCTTGAAGTTGTCCTAGAAGCTCCTTACAATAGCCCCAATTTTTTGGATTCTTTTTTTCTTCTTGCTGTACTGATTGGATGTCTTTTTTTTCCTTATGTTCTAAATAATTGATTTGATTCTTAGCTTCATTCACTCCACTGTTGATTCCATGTAAATTGTTCTTTATTTCAGTTAGTATATCCTTAATTTCTGCCTGGGTCATTTTTATGCTGTCGAAATACCATAGTCCTTTAGTATCCTTATAACCAGTGTTTTGAATTCTGCATCTGATAGATTGCCTATCTCCATTTTGTGTAGTTCTTTTTCTAGAGTTTTAGTCTGTTCTTTCATTTGGGCCCTATTTCTTTGTCTCCTCATTTTGTCAGGCTCCCTGTGTTTGTTTCTATGTATCAGGCAGAGCTTCTTTGACTCTGTGTCTTGATTGCATGGCCTAATGTAGTAGGTGTCCTGTAGTGTCAAGTGCAAGCCTCCCCTATCTCCCAAACTATGTACTTGAGGTGACCCTCATGTGGGCTGAATACTCTTTTGTCTTGTAGTTGAGTATTGATTGCTGTCAGTGAGATAAATCACTGTCTGAAGTCTAGACAGCTGGCTGTCACTGCTTACCAGCAACCACCTCTTTGTGATGGCTTGTGGAGGTGGCTGGGTGATACTACGATGTGGACAGTAGTATCACCAGTTACAGTCTGTAACTGTCCACTGGGTGCACAGGCTCTGGGGTTTCCTGGGTTTTGCATGCAGGCCAAAGTCAGCTTCTACTTGTGTCTTATCTGGGGCCCGTTGGTGTAAGCAGTAAAGTGATCTGCAGATGGCTGCTGCTACTGTCAGGCCTGGGGCCACTCAGTAAGAGATATGGGATTTGGGCTCAGCTACTGAGTGTCTGAGCAGATTTAGGAGGGTCTTAAACCCGGGCCTAACCCAGTCCTTCCTATAGAAAAGCCATTGTTACCAGATTGGAAGGGTTGCTTGTGTCAGTCCTTAAGTTGGATGGGGCAGGCCCTTAGGTAATTGTCAGGGTGGGGGTTACTGTGTGAGCCACATTGATGGAGATTCAGATTTGGTGTGCAGTGTGGCTCTGTGTGAAGGAGGGCTCAGAAAAGGTACAGTTGCTGCTGTCTGCAGTTCTATCTGGGAAGAAGCTGTTTCCCAGCTCTCATCCTGATGCCAGACACTTTATTTCTTCCCCTTATGCCACTTGTGCCTTTCAAGCTGCTGCCTTGGTGCTGGAGCCCAAAGAGAGTGAGTCTGAGTAAATCCATGTGTAGTGCAAGGCCCTGAAGTGGGGAGGCCTGAGAATCCCACAGTTTCTTCTGCTGACCCAACTCCCACTGGTTTTTACAGAAGAAGTTATAGGAACTTATCTTCCTGGCACTGGATCGCTGGGCTGGGTGGTCTGATGTGAGAATGGGATCCCTCCCTCCTTGTATATATCTGCATTTTATATACACCACACGTGGGTTCGGAATCAGCCAGTCCCATGCCTCCACATCTCCACCCCTGTGTCCCTCCTACCCACCTGGGTGAATGTGGTTTCTTTAATTCCTTATTTTTGGACTTCCATATGGCTAGATTTTCTTTTCCTTTTTAAAAATATATTTTATTGATTATGCTATTACAGTTGTCTCATTTCCCCCCTTCATTCCCCTCCACCCTGCACAGCCTCTCCCTCTCACATTCCCCTCCTTTAGTTCATGTCCATGTGTCATAAGTTCTTTAGCTTCTACATTTCCTGTACTATTCTTGCCCTCCCCCTGTCTATTTTCTACCTACATTTATGCTACTTATTCTCTGTACCTTTCCCCCCCTTCTCCTTCTCCCACTCCCCTATTGCTAACCCTCCATGGGATCTCCATGTCTGTGGTTCTGTTCCTGTTATGGTTGTTTAGTTTGTTTTTGTTTTTATTTTAGGTATGGTTGTTAATAATTGTGAGCTTGCTGTCATTTTACTATACATGTTTATCTTATTTTTCTTAGATAAGTCCCTTTAACACTTCATATAATAAGGGCTTGGTGATGATGAACTCCTTTAACTTGACCTTATCTGAGAAGCACTTTATCTGCCCTTCCATTCTAAATGAAAGCTTTGCTGGATAGAGCAATCTTGAATGTAGGTCTTTGGATTTCATGACTTGGAATACTTTTTTCCAGCCCCTTCTTGCCTGTAAGGTCTCTTTTGAGAAATCTGCTGACAGTCTGATGGGAACTCCTTTGTAGATTACTGTCCCCTTATCTCTTGCTGCTTCTAGGATTCTCTCCTTCATTTTAATCTTGGCTAATGTAGTAATGATGTGCCTTGGTGTGTTCCTCCTTGAGTCCAACTTCTTTGGGACTCTCTGAGCTTCCTGGATTTCCCGGAAGCCTATTTTCTTTTCCAGAATGGGGAAGTTCTCCTTTATTATTTGTTCAAATAAGTTTTCCACCTGGTGGCTGTTCCTCTTTCCCTTCTGGTACCCCTATAATTCAGATGTTGGAATATTTAAAGATGTCCTGGAGGTTCCTAAGCCTCTCCTTATTTTTTTGAATTCTTGTTTCTTCATTCTTTTTTGTTTGGTTCTTTCTTTCTTCTGGTCCACTTGATTGATTTTTAGTTCCAGTTTCCTTCCCATCACTATTGGTTCCCTGTGCATTTTCCTTCATTTCACTTACCATAGCCTTCATTGTTTCATCTGATTTTCGACCAAATTCAACCAATTGTCTGAGCATCCTGATCCCCAGTGCCTTGAACTGTGCGTCTCATAGGTTGGCTATCTCTTCGTCGCTTAGTTGTATTTGCTATGAGGCTTTGATATGTTTCTCCGTTTGGGCCATTTTTTTTTGTTCTGTGGTGCCTGTTACATATGAGGGGCAGAGGCTTAGGTGTTCACCAGTTTGGGGCAACCCAGTTGCTGGGTTGTGATTCTATATATATGGGGGATGGGGTCCAAGAGGGAACAATGGTGCATGCTCCACTTTCTGTTGAATTTTAGTCCCTTTCGCTGCTTCCCCCAAGCAAACTGGGCGGTTCTGGTGCTGATTCCTATGTGGGTGGGTTTGTATACATTCTAGGACCCTGTGTGCCTCTCAAACAAACTCTCCTCTGAGGCTGGGAGTTTCTTCTGGCAGGTCAACCCCCACAGGTGTTTTCAGTCAGTGTTTTGAGGCTTTATTTCCTCGTGCTGTGATCCTGGGTTGAGCTGTCATTCTCACTCCCCAGTTTCGTATGGCTTATCTGCACATGAATGTGGGACCGCCGGGTCTACCAGCTGTCTCGTGCACAGTGCCTCACTTCACAAGTGCCGCCTTGCTGGTTCTGCCTGTTGCCACCCCTCGCCCGGGGTGTGCCAGCTGCTTCCTGTTGTAACTGCTTTTTGTGCCACCACCCCTCTCTGGCCGGCCTCCTGACTCTGCCCTTCCTACAGGTCTGGATGAATGTGTCTATTTTAACTCCTTGGTTTTCAGACTTCCATACAGTTCAATTTTCTGTCAGTTCTGATTGTTTTTTTTTTGTTTGTTTCTAAATTGTTGTTGTCCTTATATTGGTTGTATGAGGAGGTGCAGTGTGTCTACCTACGCCTCCATCTTGGCTGGAAGTCCCATACAGCTAGATTTCTGACAATTCTGAGGACCATTCTTCTATATTTTAGTTGCAATGTTGCTGTGGTTGTGTGAGGAGGTGAGCTGTGTTTACCTATGCCTCCATCTTGATAAGAAGTAGGAACATTTCTTAACTCCCGAGGATTCCTCTGCACTCACTCTCATACCCATAGCATGTTTTACAAACCTCCAATATTAATTGCAGTTCAGTAATGATAGAGCAATTACATGTGTAGTGACTGTCTCCCCAGCAATGCAGAGAACTGCTCAAGGGCAGGCTCAATATAGCATTCTGTAAGTACCCGACCCCGAGTAGGTGCCACATAATGCCAAATTGTCAAAAGCGGGTTATGGAGGCAGGATCTGAGTGCAAAGCTCTTAGGTTCCTAGTGTTGTTGGTGGTTTGGCAAATAATGGAAACCATGAACAAGTAGTGGGTAGGCCTTGACAAAATTTTTCATTAGTATTCTTTACCACCTTCTTAAATACTCTTTGTATTTTTAGTGTCATGTACTACATTACTTTTCTCAGGTGGCTCCTCAATCTAACCCTCGTTCCCTGCCAAGTTATAACTTATCAAATACATTAGACTGTGAATTTTAAAAGGCATGATATTGATGTATTAATTCTTGAACCTTAAGAGTCTAGTTCAGTGCTTAGAACCTAGCTCAACAAATGCTTTTATGAGTGAAAAAAAATTAATGAACAGTTAATACTAATTCATCAGATTGCTTTCTGCCTAGGGAAACTATCAGAACAAGCCTGTAAGGCAATTAGAAAAACAGACCATGGAATAGGGGAAAGTGGAAGATCCCTAGATAAGGAAATTATTCACTTTATAATTTCCTTGGGGCTGGGCTTAACTGGGAGGATAATCTGACCCCCAAATGGGACCACAGATAATATTCTTGTTAGCTGCTTAATTTGACAGTTAAGCTTTAAGTTTGTAAATTCCTATTCTTTATCGTGTAAGTTGCAGATATCTGACCAACATACAAGCCACTCTGCATTGCTCTTTTTCAGTCACCTCATCTGTGAGATGGAGTCAACAATACCTCTCACACAACCATTTGGGAGCTCATTTCAAGGTCTCTGGTGAGGAAGGGCTATGGTCCTCAAGGACCAGCTGATGATTGTGCTGCCTCCTTGAGCTCTAATTTGATGATGTGGCTGTGATATCTTGCTTCTCAGCTGAATTAATGCAGCATTGAGCATGTTTTCCTCTGAGGCAAAGCAGCTTGTTATTTGCTCACTCCATAACATGAACCATAAACAGATATTTCTCGAACCACATCACCCCCATTATGAAAGACATTATTGGATTTTCAGTCTTGGGTAGGGGAAGAAAAGACGCCTGCAGCCAGAGAGCATAATAAAATGCTGTTGTCATTTTGTGGTACTTGCATGATGGGTTGGTGTTCCTCACTGCTACTAAGAGTAGTAATTGCATTATAATATTGTCCCTGTTGTGCCCTAAGACAGAATCCTATGAGTAAAGGGCGGATGACTTAATGGTCTATTATATACAGTCAGTCTGGGTTTTCATGGTTTTTAAGTTCCAGTAAGAGGAATTTAATTAGAGTATAGTAAAGAAGTCATAATATTGCAGCAATAATTGTAACAATAGAAAGTTCAATTCTCCCCCAGTTTGCTGTATATACAAATACATTTCAGTGAGACCGCTTGCAGGAAATGTATGTCAATATCTACAGATCACCATGAAGCTCCAGTTTGGGCCACCTTTGCCAAGCATAGTCTTTTAAACTTGAATTTACATATTTTCAGCATAGGACAAAACTAGGAACTCAATAACAGTCGTAGGAAGAGAGTTAAGTAGTCAGGAAATACTTGCATATTTGAATGGAGGTCCATGTTTATTGGTTGCTATTAGTTTTATTACATCGTTTTCTTATTTGAGATCTCCTTTATTTTTTCTCCCACCCACTGAGTGAGCAGGTTAAAGTGAATGTCAGTATTCTCTTCCACATAGAGGAATCAAGCCCTACAACAGTAAGTGCTTTTGTTTCAGGTTACCCTGATTGCCACAAGCACCATCATGACAACCCTGGGTGGTATCTAGACTCCCAAGTGTTGAAGAATGTGGTGGAGAGTCAGAAGAGCAGGGTTTAGAAATTTTTAAGTAGCACATTTGCATGTGCAGTGGTCCAGGGATGTTACTACCTAGAAGCCAAGAAGTAGACTTATGACCTAGATGCCCCTTGTGTATAAAAATCAAAGTTCTAGGTTATTCCACTTGGTAACAACTGCGCCCACATATTAACAATTAAAGGATGCTGATAGCCTTAGGTTTCCTGTGATACCAGTTTCCAGGTGACTGAGAATGAGTAGCAATACAAAGAGACAAAGGCAAATGTAACAGGTCTTTTATACCACCTCTGTTCCAGTGTGCACACCTGCTCAGGTTAACTCACCTGCGGGGGGAAAGCCGGGTGCTCTCAGTGAGCCCCCATTATTTCGAATTACAGTCCAGCTGTCTTCCCTGTGTTCTTCAAGAGAATTGTCAGCCACTGTTGAGTAAATAGACTACCTGATCTCTAAAGCTGGGACTATACTCCAGGGTGTGACCTGTTAGAAAAGTGCCTGGGGCAAGTCACCACTTGTTAAATAGAGTAGCCGCTCTTTTAACTTTTGCTTTAAGGCTCATTTGAAACTGCTGTTTGTTTTCTTGATGCATGGTATTTCTCTTCAGGTTGACAGTTATGTGACCTCTATGTGTGCAGGGGGTGAGGGTGGTGGGGGGCTTCTCTATACAGACTGTGGTCTCTTTAATGTGCCTTCCAAAACTCCCCAAAGTAGATTTAATCAATGCCATGTAGCCTGTAATTTAAGTCAGAGGTGATAAAATCAAGATGGGTGCTTTATTTACATAAATTATTCACACAGTTTATTTACATAAGCAAATCAGCTTATCTAAACAGCAATAATGCCTTCCTTCTATGAGTTCCTTGGTGTACTTAGGTATTTAGTTGGTCAGATTCAATCTGCTTATCTGGACCTGCTTTCTTGAACTTTTAAGGTCAAGTTTGAGTTTCTTTTCATCCCTTTCTTATCCTATGGCCCCTTAAGTGAGTGTTTCTCAGACAGGAGTCTGAAAAATGGTGGGATATCTAAGGACCACTTTTGCTGTGTCTGAGGATTCTTTACACTAATTTAAAAATTTTGTGTTTATATTTCCATAGTAATCTGAAACATTAATACAAGTACGTTCTAGATTCTAGTGGATATTTATTATTAATTGTGTAGCATGTCTTTCTTGATGATGGTACCATCAATTTCCTTTAGAAACCACTTCTCTCCCAGGAACACAGCTTTGAAGAGTTATTCCATCTATGGGTCTTGACATTAGCTCTAAGTGTGATCAGTGCATCCCAGTCCATTGGCCTTGGGATGAGATTGTAACCTTTTGGAACTGATGGGAGAATTTGGCAAAGATTCTCTCAGCTATTACCCAGTGTGAGTCAGATTCTTTAAATTTGCAACTAAAAAATTCCTGACAGGTACATAGATTGTTTTGGATGAATTTAATACCCACATTTGTGCTTATATTTCCAGTATCTTTTGTGCCAAGTAGTACTACTTTAATTATCTCAAGCTAATAAGCAAATAGTAGAAGTCGATTTAATATATAAATGATTCAAATACACATTTTATAAACAAAGGCTTTGCAGTAATCTAATTGAAGGAAGTGAGTCATCAAATAGCATCTATTCTTTTAAGCCTGCCAAGACATAGGTATGGATTCTGGGTTCAGACTGCAAGTAGTGATGAACTCCCAGCAATCTACCATCATTTATCACGTCAAATTAAGATTGCTAATTAAAAATTTATTGGCTCAAAGTTTTGGCTGTGTTTAGTTAAAAACTTTTTTAGTTGTCTATGAACTATGAGCATAAAGGCTTTTATAGCTATAAGTTTCAGGTTGTATAGATTTGAGTAACTTTAAATAAAATTAACACCAGGGACTTAAGGGGAAATGTGTTTTTTCTTTACAGGGAATCTGTTCATTTCTTGAGGTTTTGAAATGTTGCCATAAATGGTAAAAGGTGCCTTTATGTTAAAAAGAAAGACAGACTTTGGGATTGGATAAACATCCTCCTGTATGGAACTCTACTGAATTGTACCAAACTATATAAAACTCTATCTCTAAAATTCCAACCCTTCAAAAGTAGCTTCTCTCTTCTGAGGAGGATTAAATATTTTGCAAGTATAATTGCTCATTTTCAACTCACCAGTGCGTGAGTTCACTCAGCAAACTCCCAGGAATAGATATGAAAACAAGCCAGAGCTCAGCAAGTTCAGTTTCCCTGGTTGCAGAAGTAGCTTTTGTTGTCCCAAACTCTTTGCAAAATTTATTTCTACAGAAAAGCCAAGCAGTGGCAGGCATTGGCAAGGATGTGGTGGGTTTGGGTTGTGGAGTGGAATCTGAGGAGCAGCTACTCCTTTTTCTGTAAGAGGGCTCTAAGTGCTTGACCCCTGCTGGCTGGATCCGCAGAACCTGGAAGACAAAAGCGGTCTCATGGAACAGGCTAAGCTATGATTTCGTGTCAGCTGCATTCTGTTTCACACAGGCAGCAACCTCTTTCTGGAAGGAGCCTCTGGATGAATACAATAGTGGCCTGCATTTTCCTGTTTCAAGAACAAGTGCAGGTCAATTCAGGTCAAATCAACACATATATTTACTTTCCAACTTCCTATTACTTGCCCAGCATTGTTTTATGTACTCGAGGGACACAAGGAGACACTAAGACATGATTCTTTCTGTTAAGAAGTTTGTAGTGTGTGGAAAACACAGATTTCAATACAACATGGTAATCAAATAAACAGGGGTTATCTCTGAATACTGTGGAAACCCACTACCCACCATCTGTCAATTCATAGAAAAAAGTCGGGTAAAACATTCTCTCTCTCTCCCTCTCCCAGTTGTTTGACTATATTGGCTTTACAAGTGGTTGCGCTGGCATCACCTTAGATGGACTTAGGTAGGGACAGATGAAGGATGGAGAGCCAGCTGTGCCGCATAGTGAATGAAGACTGCTGCTGATTTGTGATTCGCATCCACTAAACTTGTCAGCAATGTTTTTGGCCGGTTTCACTTTGCTGTTGAAGAAAAACATATTTGGCGAGACAGTTACAGCTTTTATTTCCACACCTGAAGGCAATGAAAAGTACTCTTTCTTGCCAAAGAAGCTATAGTGCCATTATGCTGATGGTGCCCTGGCAGCTGAAGCCAGACTGAGCTTTGAGTGTTCATTAGACTCCAGCCTTCCTCGCTCACTAATTTTCGGTAGATTTTGTTGTTGTACTTTCAAGTACTGAAAGCCTCAGACCAAGGTATAATGGAAATAACACAGAGAGGGGATGGTTGTCTTTGTTGGAATATTGTGGAAGGGAGAAGGGCTGTGGTGGAGGCATGAATATGTGGTGGCCAATGAAGAATGCAGAGACCACAGCATTTAAGCCATTGTATTTATTTTTTGAGCATCATAAAGAGACTGTTGTAGTTTCAAGCCTGAATTCTTCTCTGTTTTGCTTGGCTTCATATATGGGCCAATATGTCTGGGTTGTCAAAAACCACATCCTCCTATTTAAAGTCTTTCCATTTTTACCTTTCACTTTGTTTCCAGCCAAAAGCCTTCTTGTGCTAATTCTATTGATTTCTTCCTTTTCTTATTTGGAATAAAACACCTTGAGAGTCATGCCGTGTTAATGTGGGTAGCATATGTCTGAGGGGAGGGACTTTTCTGTAAAAGTGAGAATTTTGAATGCACTGGTAAGGGATAGTCTTCTTTAAATTTCTTCTCTGGGTCTTATCTAATGGTACATTAAAAGTTGGCTGGGTATTAAATTTATTGAGAAGTCTAGAAAAAGTGCAATTTAATCTAATAAAGATTTAATTATGCTGAGAAATAATGAGGTCTAAAGATCCCCATGGAGTGCTCTCTGAGTTAACTTACTCTTGTGATACATTTCTCAGCACTGACATAAAAAATTGTTGTGGGGCAGTGGGGGACACTCTGTGTGTGTGTATTTCTCTTTGAGAGAAAATGAGAGTGTACATGGTATGCATGGATGTTTGCATAAGTGTTGCTTAAAGCTGCTTATGGAACAATAGATCTATGTTCGTATAGTTCTTTGAAAGGGGCCTTGAAGATTATACTCTTTAACAGAGCAGTTGTAGAAGAGCAGCTAATTCTGGCTGTCTAAATTATTCATCTATTCCTCCACCGTTTATTGATTCAACTGTGGGGAATTCAGAGCAGTATAGCCCAAGGCAGTCCCTGCCTGCATTGCTCAATATACTTAGTTCAAAATTTCAAAAATATAGTTGTTAATAGACATTACATAAAAGAATAAGGGAGAAGGGGATTGAGGAGTAGAGTAGGTCAGGTGTTAGGAAAACACCGCTTCCTATGGCCCTTTAGGAACTAGGTAGAGCATTAAGGACTCTGAGGTATTTTTTCCATAAAATATGTGTTGACTTTTATTTAGCCTAGAAATTCTAGTTCTCGTTTGACCATGGATGTCCTCTTTCTTCCCCCTGAATACCTATGCATCTCATGGACCACAACACAAGAAAAAGATAGCCATACTGTTTGTTTTCATTGTCTGTGATGATTGACTCATATGCTGTGGTGTCATATAGACACAGCCTCTTACAGAACAAAGGTTCTCAAAGGTGGTTATGTTTGTAATAAAAGGATGCATCGTCTAAGTCAGGGATTCTCTCCTGCTGTACTAAAGGCTTGACCAGGAAGAGCCCAGTATCCTTTATCAGGTTGGAATGGCAGCCTGGGCTGCATTTCTGTTTGGCTAAAGCACTCACTGCCTCCTTTCCTTCCCTTTCAGGTTTAAGGGCCTTCCTGTCTCATGTCACGTAAATTACCAAAACAGTCCTCATTCTTACTTTACTAGTATTTCCTGCTCCTACTTTGTTTTGCTTCTTCTGGGATATGTAGTATGTCACTCACTTTATTTTGTAAGTGGGTTTATTGTGTGATTTGGACAACTTTTTCTCATTTCTAACTTCTCCCTCTTTATTCCTAGCCTACTCCTAGAAATACTTATTGTATCTGAAATACAAATAAATATTTCAAGATACAAGAGTTAGAAATTTTTTTCATAGAAACTATTAGAACTGTTTACTACATGACATTTTAGAGGTAATAATTCCTTTTACCTGTATGTTCTTTTATAAGTATTTTTATGTGCCTTATCTCATTTGATCTCATTGAATCCTTGAAAGGTAAAAAATGAGAAGGATCTCAATCTGGATGAAAAGAGTTAACATTAGAGAGAGTAATTAGATTTAGAAAATGATGAATACCCAAGATTCAAAACCCATGATTCCTAAGGTGATGCCTTCTCTGTAATACCAGAGTGGGTAAGATTTTAAGGCATGAACATGGCATTAAATATCATTGAGTCTTAAGGTCAGATGTTGTAAATGTTTCCATTTCTTTTTTTAATTGCTGTTCAAGTACAGTTGTCTCCACTTTTCCCCCATCACTACCCCCTACCCCAGCCATCCCCACTTCCCGCCCTCCATCCTACCCCCTTTTGGCTTTGTCCATGTGTTCTTTATACATGTTCCTTGACAACTCTTTCCCGTATTCCACCCATTATCCCCTCTTACCTCCCCTCTGGTACTGTCAGTTTGTTCTTAATTTCAATGTCTCTGGTTATATTTTGCTTGCTTGCTTGCTTCTTTTGTTGATTAGATTCCACTTAGGTGTTTGTCTTTCATCACCTGGCTTATTTCACTCAGCATAATGCTGTCCAGAGCCATCCAAGCTGTTACAAAGGGTAGGAGCTTCTTCTTTCTTTCTGCTGCATAGAATTCCATTGTGTAAATGTACCACAGTTTTTTTTTGATCCACTCATTTGATCACTGAAGTGATCATCAGTTACTGATGGTCACTTAGGTTGCTTCTAGCACTTGGCTATTGTAAATAGTGCTGCTATGAAAATTGTGTTGCATGGATTCTTTTGAATTGGTGTTTCAGAGTTCTTGGGGTATAGTACTAGCAGTGGAATTGCCAGATCAAAAGATAGTTCTGTTTTTAGTTTTTCAAGGAAATTTTATACTGTTTTCCACAGTGGCTGCACCAGTCTACATTCCCTCTAACAGTGCACTAGGGTTCCCTTTTCTCCACAACCTCATCAGCACTGCTTGTTTGTTGCTGTGTTTATAATGGCTATTCTGACTGGTATGAAGTGGTATCTCATTGTGGTTTTAATTTGCCTCTCTCTGATGGCTAGTGATGCTGAGCATCCTTTCATATGTCTCTAGGCCCTCTGTATGTCCTCCTTGAAGAAGTGTCTGTTGCCTATTTTTTAATTGGATTGTGTATCTTCCTAGAGTGAAGTTGTGTGAGTTCTTTCTATATTTTGGTGCTCAAACCCTTGTCCGAGGTATCAGACAAACCCAATATTTGGCTGGTTTATGTTTTCTTTAGCCATGCAGAAGTTTTTCATTTTGATGAAGTCCCATTTGTTTATTCTTTCCTTTATGTCCCTTGCTCTAGGGGACATATCAGTGAAAATATTGCTGTGTGGAATAGCTAATATTTTCCTGCCCATGTTCTCCTCTAGGACTTTTATGGTATCATGACTTATATTTAAATCTTTTATCCATCTTGAATTTATTTTTGTGTATGGTGTAAGTTGATGGTTGAGTTTCATTTTTTTTTGCATGTAGCTGTCCAGATCTCCCAACACCATTTGTTGAAGAGGCTATTTTTACTCCATTTTATGCTTCTGCCCCCTTTGTCAAATTTCAGTTAATCATAGAGGCTTGGATTTGTTTCTGGCCTCTCTATTCTGCTCCATTGATCTATGGATCTGTCTGTTCTTATGCTAGTACCAGACTGCTTTGGTTACTGTGGCCTTGCAATACAGTTTGATATCAGGTATTGTGATCCCTCCTACTTTTTTTTTTTCTCAAAATTGCTATGACTATTCAGGGCTGTGATTTATGGTTCCACATAGGTTTTTAAAATGTCTGTTCATTATCTGTGAAATATGTCATTGATATTTTAATAGGGATTGTGTTGAATCTGTAAATTGCTTTGGGTAGTAGGAATATTTTGATGATGTAAATTTTTCCAATCCATGAACATGGTACATGCTTCCATTTGTATGTGTCTTCCTTAATTTCTTTCTTCAGTGTTGTGTAGTTTCTGAGTACAGGTCTTTTAGTTCCTTGGTTAAGTTTATTCTCAGGTAGTTAATTTTTCTTGTTTCTATAGCAAACGGGATTTTTTCCTGATTTCTGTTTCTGATATTTTATTGTTGGTGTACAAAAATTCCTTTGATTTCTGAATATTGACTTTGTATCCTGCTCTTTTGCCAAATTCATTTATTAGGTCAGATAGTTTTTTGGTGGAGTCTATAGGGTTTTCCATGTACACTATCATGTCATCTGCAAACAGGGACAATTTTAACTCCTCCTTTCCTATTTGGATGCCTTTTATTTCTGTTTCTTGTCTGATCGCTGTGGCTAGAACTTCCAATGCTATGTTGAATAGAAGTGATGAAAGCGGGCATCCTTGTCTTGTTCCTGATCTTAGTGGGAAAACTTTTAGTTTTTGCCCATTGAGTATGATGTTGGCTGTAGGTTTCTCATATGTGGCCTTTATTATGTGGAGGTATGCTCCCTCTACTCTTACTTTACTGAGAGTTTTTATCATAAATGGGTGCCGTATCTTATCAAATGGTTTTTTCACATCTAATGACATGATCATGTGATTTCTGTCTTTCCTTTTGTTTACTCATTGTATTACATTTATTGATTTGTAAATATTGTACCAACCTTGCATCCCTGGGATGAATCCCACTTGGTCGTGGTGTATGATCTTTTTAATGTATTGCTGGATGAGGTTTGCCAATTTTTTGTTGAGAATTCCATTTTTTTTAAATTAATAAACTTAGTTTTCAGAACAGTTTTATGTTCACAGAAAATTGAGTGGAAAGCACAGAGAGTTCTCACCTAACCCTTACTGACATAAACAACTTCCCCCATGTCAATATCCCACATCGGAATGGTACCTTTGTTACAACTGATGAACTTATCTTTGACGTATCATCAGCATCCAGTCCATAGCTCACACTCTAGGTTTGGACAAATGTATAATAACATGTATCTACCATTACAGTTTCAGATAGATATACTTTCATGTATATGTGTATATATATTTATAGTTATAGAATAGTTTCACTATCCTCAAAATTCTCTGTGTGCTGCCTATTTATTGCTTTCTCCCTGCTAACCCCTGGCAACCAGTAATCTTTTAGGGTCTCCATAGGTTTGCCTTTTCTAAAATGTCATCTCATTGAAATAATACAGTATGTAGCCTTTTAATTTAATTTTTATCATTATTATTTTTAATCATCACACAAGGATGTATTTATTGATTTTAAAAAGAGAAAAAAAGAGAGAGAAACATTGATGTGATAGGGAGACAGTGATTGGTTGCCTCCTGTACATGCCCTGACCAG
Organism: Artibeus jamaicensis; assembly: GCF_021234435.1. Classification (NCBI taxonomy): domain Eukaryota; kingdom Metazoa; phylum Chordata; class Mammalia; order Chiroptera; family Phyllostomidae; genus Artibeus; species Artibeus jamaicensis. The sequence goes on along the minus strand of NW_026522030.1, from coordinate 33,072,130 downwards.
GGACTGAACCTACAACCTTGGTGTGTACTCTGACCTGGGATTTGGTGTACCAGATAACACTCCAACCATCTGCCCCCCCCATTCAAGGTGTATGTAGCCTTTTTGGGTTGTCTTCTTTCATTTAGTAATATGCATTTAAGTTCCTTTCATGTCTTTTCATGGCTTGATAATGCCTTTCTTTTTAATGATGAATAATAATTCTCTTATCTGGATATATACAGTTTATTTATCCATTCACCTCCTGAAGGACATCTTGGTTGTTCTAAGTTTTGGCAGTTATTCTAAAGAGGTGCTATAAAAATCCATGTGTGGGTTTTGTGTAGATAAGAAGTAGTCAGTTCATTTGGATAAATATCAAGGATAATGATTACTGGATTATATGGTAAAGGTATGTATAATTTTGTTTTATAAAATACTGCCAGAGTGTCTTCCAAAGTGATGGTACCATTTTTCATTCCCACCAGCAATGAATGAGAGTTTTGTTGCTCCATATGCTTGCCAACAGTTGGTATTCTTAGTGTTCCAGATGTTGGCCATTCTAATAAATGTATAGTGGTATGTCCTTATTGTTTTAATTTATATTTCCTTGATGAGATATGATGAAGAGCACCTTTTAACATGCCTATTTGCCATCTGTATATCTTCTTTGGTGAGGTGTCTGGGTCTTTTGCCCATTTTTAAATTGGGTTGTTTATTTTCTTACTGAGTTTTATGAGTTCTTTGTATATTTTGGATAACAATCCTTCATCAGATGTGTTTTTTTGCAAATATTTTCTCCCAGTGTTTGGCTGTTTTTCTCATTCTCATGATCAATTTCTTTTTTTCAACACTTCCAAATACATAAAGGAGAAAGTCTCTGGTTCTGCTCTGTGACACCTCTCCAACATGGCACACTGCCCCTTTCAACAAGTAAGAGCAGGACACAGACAACAGTGTGCAAGTTCCATTTCACAGTTACCTTCTATTTGTGATGATATAAAGTTTTTATTTTATTAAAAATACTTTTTCAAACAATGCAACAGAATGAAGAGCCCAGAAACAAGCCCACATATTTATGGTCAATTAATTTACAACAAAGGAGTCAAGAATATATAATGAAGAAAGGACAGTGTCTTCAGTAATGGTGTTAGAAAAATTGGACAGCCACATGGAAAAGAATGAAACTGGTCCACTATCTTACACCATACACAAAACTCAGCTCAAATAGATTAATGACTTGATCATAAGATCTCAAGCCATAAAACTCCTAGAGGAAAGCATAGGCAGTAGGCTTCTTGATATTGGTCTTGGTGATACATTTTTGGATTTGACACCAAAAGGAAAGGCAACAAAAGCAAAAATAAACAAGTGGACTACGTCAAACTAAAAAGCTTCTGCACAGAAAAAACAAACAAACCCATAAACAAACCTAAAAGGGAACCTACTGAACAAGAGAATATTCATAAATCATGCATCTGGTAAGAAATTAATATTGAAAATAAAGAACTCATGCAACTCAATAGCAACAAACAATCCAATTAAAAATGAACAGAGGATCTGAATAGATATTTAAAAAAAACATACAAATGACCAACAGGTAAATGAAAAGGAGCTCAACATCACTAATCATCAGGGAAATGCAAATAAAATTACAATGAAAAATCACCTCACACCTGTTAGAAGGGCTATTATCAAAAAGACAAGAAATAACATTTTGATGAAGATGTGGAGAATAGTGAACAGTTGTGCACTGTTGGTGAGAATATAAATTGGTGCAGCCACTATGAAAAATGGTATGGAAATTTCTCAAAAGAAATTAGAAAAGGAACTACCATAGGATCCAACAATTCTATTTCTGGGCATTTATTTGGAAGATGTGAAAACACTAACTCAAAAGTCTGCACCCTAAGTTCATTGCAGCATTATTTATTGTAGTTAAGACATGAAAACAACGAAAGTGTTTATTAGTAGATGAATGAGTAAACAAGATGTGAGATATACATGTTAATATAAATATATATTATATGTAAGTATATATTTATATACAACATAATATATATTTCTCTATTACACAAATGTTGATATGTACATATATATTCATATATAATATAAATATATCACATATAAATTATATGAAATTGAATATAAATTATAAATATAAATATATCATCTAAAATTATATATACTATAATATAAATATATAAATATAATAAAATGTAAAACAATATATAAATTCAGCCATAAAAAAAAAAAAGAAGGAACTCTTGCCATTTGTGACAATGCTGATGGAACTCTAGGGCATTACGTTAAGTGAAATAAGTCAGAGAGAGTTCTTAGATACAGAGAACAGATTAGTGTTTGCCAAAGGGTGGCATGGGGTAGCTGAAGGTGGTCAAAAGGCACGGACTTCTAGGTATAAGATCAAATAAGTCCCAGGATGGAGGGCACAGCATGGTGACTCCAGTCACTAAGCCTGCATTGCACATTTGAAAGTTGTTGAGAGAGTGGACGGTAATGGTATGGTAATGCATGTTAACTAGCCCTATTGAGATTATTTCTCAATATTTATATGTGTCAAATTGTGTTGGACACCTGAGACTAATATAGTGTTATACATCAATTATATCTTAATAAAACATGTTATTTATATTGACAAGCTAGTATATACAAATGGTACAATATTACAAAGTTACAACATGTTATACCTTTATCCTTTAGCCACCTAAATTTTCTGCAAAGACAACTACAGTCAAGTCTCTTGTTGGTGTTTTCAGGGATGCAGTATATTCATAATAGTGTAATTTTTAAACCTAAATGTTAGTAGATTATTCATGCTATTCTGAACATTGCTTTTTTTATATTAAACATGTATCTGGAAGTTCTAGGTATGACAGAAATTTTGAAGCTGTTTCATGGACGAGTGAGGCTTGTTCAATTCTACACCATGTCGTCTCTTTCCTATTGCCCCTAAGGGAAAACAACATATGTTGCTGAAATTTTTGTTCTGAAGTGAAACTTGAATAATTAAATGAGATATAATTATATGATTTTTGCTACATATGATTATTTTTTTTTCTTTTGCTCTTTGTGTTGTCTTTTTCCTTAAGTTCTCCTTGGAGCAGAGAAAGGAATAGACCCTCACCTACCAGAGAGGAAACCTGCAAAGGGGAACCAGTGTTAATGAATATTTTCACCCTCTAATGGTTTAGAGGAGCTCGGAGCATGAATCAAACTAACAAAAGGGGAAATGGTTTTTTCTAATGGCTTTCTCTCCGGAAAGCTAAGGTAGATTTAACAAAAAGATGCCAATAGTCTGATTTGCTGAGGTCCAGGCAAACCAGTTCACAGGTTTCAGCAACTTGGGAAAACTTCTATTCAAGTCATAGACAGTCAGCCTGAAACAACATTTGGACTTGCCACCTTTTCTTACCTAAGAAGCAGTCTCTTTTTCTGTTGCTAAATTTTCACAAAAAATGTATTTGGCAAGATTATAAATATTTCTAAAATCAACTCAGATGCCAGGTTCTACAAACTTTAGCATATTTAGCTTCAAATGAATACATTTTCAGAGGGTCAAAAATGTGAGCTTAATTGTGGTCTGGGCTGATTGGCTCAATTCTTTATTAAATGTGCCCAAAGTCTGGATCTAAAGTTCCGAGTTGGGCAGAGGAAAAGCCGCTTATTTGCTCCAAATGATGCATGCATCTTAGCTAGTCTCCTGTCAAGCACTGGGTTTTTTTTTTCCCAGGCATTAGAGGCAAGTTGCAGGTAGTCTAGGATAGACAGACCCCTTCCCACTATTTGAAAACACATATGATTAATTAATTTGTTAAACATCTCTCCCCAGATTACAAAATGGTCTGCTAATTTTGACAACCATCCTAAGAGCATAATATAATAATAATAATAATAATAATGTTGGGTATTATTATTATCACCTCCTTTTTGTCTAGGTCAGGAAGCTAGACATCAGAGAAATTTAGAAATTTGACAAGATCCAGATTGTTGAAGGGCAAATCCTAACTCAAACCTGTTTATTTTTTAACTCCAAATCATAATTCAGTAGCCTCACCTTCATGCAGATGGAAAACTCATGTTTCTTAAATCACCTAGCTCCTACCCCAAACTCTAGCTAGCATCTGTTTCTTTAATATTACAATCCCATGTGAAAAACTAAGGTGGGGTGCAATTGCATGTAAATAATGATATATGTTTTAATTTTGATTAAAAACTCAAATGATAGCACATTATCACACTGTTCTGCTCACTGCTTTTGACAATTAAACATTTATCAGCTAGGCTGGATACAGCAAACATGTTGGTATACAAATGAGTGAAGGTCATATAAGTTATGTCTGCTGAAGTGTTCCAAAGAAGTTGCTTCTTCATTTTCTCTGCACCATAATTTTTAAGGAAAGACTAGGAGCGTTATAAGAAACATTTTGTCCCAAGAAAACTTCCAGGGCTGTTAAGGATTTGATCCTATGATTTCATGTCCAAAAATGAAACTTATAAAAGGGTAAGCAGGGGTTTCATTTGTGTTCAGGCTGTTTGAGCTGACCCAGCTGTTTCCAAAGCAAAGATTCTAATGCATTAAGCTCACGTGCTGTAAGAAAATGCCAGAGCACAACAGTGAAAAATGATAATTATATTCCCTCTGGATAATGCTTCTTAAACTGGGAGCATAAAGATGTCTGCAGTGTGAACAAGGCTAGGGCCAGTTTCTCTGTAGCAGGTAACTCATTCCAGCTGTTTGGCCATGTCCTCCTCCACCAAAGGCTTTCCCCCAATGTAGTATTAGCTCCAGGAGCTCTACATTCAATCCTTCAGAAGATGGCTACTTTGTAGCTTGTCTGGTAGTTTCTTTGAAGATGAATGTGGTCCCATCAGCAAATCTCTTTTACCATGAGCACAAATTCACCTTGATGCTATATTTTATGGATAAGAACCCTTGACTTTGGATACCCAAGTGGATTGCATTTTCTGCCATTCCAGCACTGACCACACTTTCTTTAAGACATTTGATTGCACCAAAGTGGAAAGGCATTTGTCCAAATTTTTTGAGACCCGCCCAAGGGCCAGATAAATGGCGTCATGTTTATTTTCTGGAATCAGGGCTAGGGGACAGGGTTAAGGGAAAGATCTCATGTTTCAAATCAAGTTTACTGGAAATGAAGCAATGAAGCAATCACACTTTGCACAAAATCCTGGTGGGGTTTTTTTTTTTTTGTCTCTATGAGACATAATCATCTGGCATGCTGCAATGACTCTTTGATTGTCTCACCTTTGAATATCATATGCCTATTGTACTTGTGTTCTTGGACGCATTGTTGCTGAGGACAAAATCACCAATTTGGGCAAGGCAGATTTCTCTGATTGTGGGAGGTGAACATTGCCAAGCCTATGCTTTTTAATCCAGACTAAGTGCATACCCAGCAGTCTGTAGTTTGCATCCTTGCGGATGTTTGAGTCATTTTAGTAATTCTCTGGAGATGAGAGCAAACTTGGTGCAGTAAGTCCTTTAGAAAACAAACTACTAACACACCATGAGCATCTCAACTGGGGCAAATCACATCTAAACATTGAGTAAGGAGAAGGGAAAAGTAATATGAGTCTTAGTATTATGAGCTCCTCACCCACACATCATAAGACAAAGATGCATTTCATGCTAAACCTAAAGCTTACACGTGGTGAAATCAGGCAGATCCCAGCTGGTGGATGATATTCACTATTTCCTGGACACATGTTGCTCTTTACCCCTCTTCAACTTTGCACAAAGTGTTCCCTCTTCTGGACAGTTCTCTCCCTCTTACTTCATATGTTGAAATCGCCCTTTGGAATAAACTGTTAATTATCCCTCCCAGTATCCTTTTCTTCATCTTCTGTAGTAATAGAGTGTTGAGCTGAACACATGAAAGTTGAGCTGGCTACCCAGAAAAAATGTATTTCCCAGCTTCTCTTGCACCTCGGTGTGAGCTTGTGACTAAGTTCTGGCCAATGGGATGGAAGCAGAAGTGTCAAGAAGCAGCATCTGGAAGTCCCCTTTACCATTGCTGCCCTTTTCCTCTTCCACTGCTGACCAGCATGGAGAAAAGGTGGCTGGAGCTGAGGGAGCTATCTTCAAACTTGAGGGGACAGGTTCTCTTTGTCACTCACAGAGAACTTAATTCTAAGAAGTCTACTGTCTTGTGCTTTAAAGTTCACTTTAGTGTGCAGGAATACAGAATCTGAGTGAAGGCCTTTGATCGCCCCATTTCCCAGCACATGGAGATCTTTGTGGTCCTCTCACTCTTCTCTCATTGGCTTCTCCAAGTCCCCTCTTCCACAGTCTCCTTTCCAGTTAGTATTCTGGTTTTCATACCTGTACATCATCACTTTTAAGGGATTGTTTCTGGAATACTGTGTTTTCACTTTGAGATAGGCTTTAGCATGGTGGCCCTGGGGCCTCATCTCTAGCTTATTTGACTTTTCACCTCTAATAATCTAGAAAGTCTGAGGGATGTTGTAAGCCCATGTTCCCTAAGTCTACTGGCCCACAACCTATATCCCATCTGTGATTCTGGGTGTCCTGATTCTAGGGCCCTTGTGGTCCCTCTGGTGCTCCCCAGTGCTCCCCAGTTTTCACTCTGTGGTTTCCAGGCCTTACACTAGGGCCTTAGGTATGTCCCTTAGGTCCTCTCGAGCATTTTGGAGCCTTCACTGTGCCAACAATCAGCGCAAGACATCCTTCAGTCACCTTGCTGGGTGCTAGGATTCCTCTAACTTTATACCTTTTTCAAAAGGCCTTTTTTGGTGAAAAGTTAATACTCAGCCCCATCAGTCTGGATGTTTTCTGTTTGGTCAGGTTGGCTTTATCAGAATCTGTTACAGTTAATTTTTACTTATTTTTTCTGTACTTTAAAAGTAAGACTGTAGAAAATGTACAATATATAAACATATAAGAAGAAAATAACAGTCTCAATCTCAATACAGAGGAAAGCACATCTAAAATTTATTTCCTGTAACCTATACATTCGTGATACTTAATTTTATAATGATAATATCATACTTTCTATGCAATTTTGCATATTTCTACCTATCTACATACTTACCTACATATCTACCTATTTATCAGCCTATGGCTTCAAAACACTATAGTTTATGGATATGCTAGAATTTATTTAACCAGTTTCTTATTGTTTAATGCTTATTTTTTTCTATTTTACATGGTTATAAATAACACTGTGACTAATAATTCCGTGGACAAAAATTTTCCCCTGTGGATTATTTCTTTAGGCTTGATTCTTTGAAGATCAAAGAATTCTAGGTTCTTAGAAGGCATAAGGACTCTTGGTGCATACTGTAGATTTTGTCAGAGGAAGTTGTATCTATTTCTCACTTCCCTAGTCATGTCTCACCATCCCCTGTATTCCTAAAATTTTTACATTAAAAATATTTACTAATGTGAGGGTTTAAAAAGTGGTTGCATTTTTAAAATTTGTATTTCTTTGTTTACAAATAAGTTGACTTTTCAGCATTATTAATTTGTATTTCTTCTTTAATGTTTTTTTTATATCCTTGGTGATTTATCTGGAGTTATCATGTTTTCTTAAAATTTGAGGAAAATGTGTTTAACCTTTTGCCTCTTATTTTTATTGAACATATACCCCCCTGCCAGTTTTCAACTTGCCCTTTAATTTGGCTTTTGATGTGTGTGATTAACAGCCATATAAATGATTATGAAATCAAGTACAGTTCTGGTGGCATTCTTGATAAATTTTAACTTTAGAAAATCTTTCTATATTCCTTACCCCAAAAGCTAACCTGTGGTAATTCAGGAATTCTCACTTTCCTCTACATGTCTGCAGTGATCCTTTCGTTAAATTCTATTAAATTCTCTGTCTCTTATGGATCTGTTTTGAGCTTTTTTTCTTTCATTGATCTGTCCATTTTTGTACCATCATTACTACATTCACTCTTATAAGTCTATAATTAATAAATTATTTCATCACATAATTATTGAGCACCTACCATGTGTCAGAAACTGATTGACATGAGGATACAGCAATGTGTCAGATGGAAATAGTTCCTGCCCTCACATTCATGGCTTCTAGTGCAGGGAACGGGAGAGTAATTGACCTGTACAAAGCAGTGGAATGTTAGTAATTAGAAGAGAGGCACAAGGTATTAGGGTAATGTATGGTAAGGGTCTGTGCTAGGCTTTAAGTCAGTGAGGCTTCCTGGATGAGTTTAGTCCTCAGGTTTATGAAGAAGAGTGGAGAGGGCTGGTTTTGGACAGGGGCCTGGTCAAGAGGGGCCAACCATGTTAAGGATCATAGCCTTCCCCAGCATAAGCCGGGGACTTGTTGAAAGGGTTTAAGTGAGAGAATGACTTGAACAGACTCACATTCAGGAAGGATCTGTCTGGTTGCAATATGGAATGCAGGCAAAAACATGTGGCCAGAAAATCAGATGCTCTAATATATCATAGGAAAAGAAAAATGATGCTAGTCTGAGCTAGGGTACTGGTAGCAGGAATGGAGACAGATGGGCAGATTCGACAACGGTGGTATATTTGGAAGATACTATGAGGTGAAATGAACAGAAATTGGTGATTGACTAAACATGTAAGATGAGGGAGAGGGAGAAATTAGAGCCAACAATAGGATACATGTCAGCTTCACTTTGTGAGAGGGAATGCAGGAAAGGCGAGTGAGGATAAGGTGGTAAGATGCAAATTTTTGTGTATGTCGAGTTTGTGATATGCATGGTACACCCCAAATGACATGTACAGGGGCTGTTGAAGTTTGGATAAGAGTGAGATGATCTTGAAGACAAATTTGGGTGTCTTCAGTATTAAAAGAGTGGTCTAAGTTCTAAGACTGTATGTAATTTCCCAGGTAGAGTCAGAGTCTGCAGAGTGAAACTAGTGGAGAGTCTAAGGAGCACCAATATATAAGCTTCAGGCACAGGACGAGAAGCCACAAAACAAAGCAGAACAAGCAGCCAGAGGGAGGGCAGGAGAACAGGAGGAGAGTGTGCTGTCTTGGAAGTACAGGGAAGATGGTTTCTTAGAAAAAGAAACTGGTGACATTGTCAAATACTCCTGTGATATTGGGAAAAATAAGGGCTGCAAAGTTGTCACTGGCTTCAGCAGCAAGGATGTTGTTAGTGACTTTGAAGAGAACAGTTTTGGTGGCCTTTTAGAGAGAGGGCACAACACAGATTGTAGTCAACTGAATAGTAAGTGGGAAAGAAGGAAATGGAGATGGGCAGTGTTGACAATGCTAAAAACTGGGACTGCGAAGGCAAGAACAGAGGAGATTCCTACCTAAAGGAGTTGTGAGATCAGCATAATTCACTCTTCCCATCCGGGAATATTTTATGACCCTCCTTTATTGACTCAAATCATGTATAAATCTCTGTATGGATTTTGCAAATTTCTTATTGTGATTGTTCCTGCCTAACAGATGCTCTTTTCTCTATTTTAAATGTTACCTTTTAACTCTTATTAACTTATAGTTACTAACCAGCTATTATTGCTGGTTTACAGAAATCATTGATTTCATAGATAGAGAGGTGAGATAGATAAATATAATTATCTTGTTTCCATCCATTTTACTGAAATATTATTTAATATATTATATTATTAGTCATTAATGTTATTAATAATAACATGTTATTATAATAGTTATTAATTGTCTTAAGTGTTTATGTAATTACTGGTTTTATTTATTTTTTATTATATGTGTGCATGTCATTCCTGCCCATGGTCTGTAAGGGAAGGGACTATGCCATAAAATATAAAATTAAAAGAGACCTTGGAAATCAACTAGACTAATGTTTTCATTTTTAGAAAAGGAGACCTGAGGTTAAGAGCAGTTAAGTCTCTACAGTCTTATTCATGGGTTTCTTCAGGTCATGTTATACCATCATAAAATAGATGTACACTTCACTTTCCCCAGAACACATCAGCTTCAGGTTGGGGAAGAGAATATTAGAGGTTTCTATCATATTAATTATGGTAATAAAACATAACTAATTCAGGGGAGCCTCCAGCAATATCTTCCAAAGCTAATTAAATTTTACTCTTGCTGCTGGTGCAGAAACGCACTGCTAGAGGCCTTGGCTGGCTGGCGCTGCTCCTCTCCACTTGGTGTGACCTCTGAGGTGGGTTTTATTCCATCACCCCCTTGGGGTACCACCTCTCACAGGAGGAAGGTGTTCTCTCCCTTCCTATGGACACAACACCTTTTCCATTGGATTTCCACAGGTAGCCTGGCTCTGTTAAGACACAGCTCCCACTGCCAATAAATATGGCCCAGGTTCCCAGGCCCTAGGCTAGGAATCCTATGAAAAGCTCAGTATTTCTATGGACTGAGTGCTTGTGTCTACCCCTCCCCCCAGCTTTCATACGTTGAAGCCCTAATCTTTAATGTGATGGCATTTGGAGGGGGAGCCCCTGAGAGGTAATTAGGTTTAGATGAAGCCATGAAGGGTGGAGCCCCCAGAGTGGAATTAGTATCTTTATAAGAAGTGACCAGAGAGCTTTCTCTCTCTCTTCCCCCCTTACTCCCCATTTACCAGCAAGAAGATGGCTGGCAGCTGTCTATAAACCAGGGCGATGGCCATCATGAGACACCAAATCTGCCAACACCTTGATCTTGGACTTCTCAGCCATCATAACGTTGAGAAATAAATATCTGTTGTTTAAACCATCCAGTGTGTGGTATTCTGTTATAGCAGCCTGAAGAGCTACTTATATTACCCTTCATTTAAAACTTTAAAGCCAAATGTATTGAACTATAAGTACATACAATAAGGCCTTTACGTGTATGAATGAATCTTAACAAACGTGTGTACCTGTGTAACCATCCCAGCTAAGCCACAGAGCACTGTAGTCACCCCCCCAAATTTCCATGTGCTCCTTTTCTGTGAATGCCCCTCCCCTAACTCCAGCAAACCAGACATCTATCTGCATTCTGTCGCTATAGATTGATTTTTTGTTCACTCTCTTCTCTCAAACAAATTATTTCTTAATAAATTTTAAAAAAAAGTGTGTGATCTTCCGTGGTTGGCTTTTTACTCAGAGTGATGTTTTTGATTTATTCACGTAAAGGGGTCAGTGGCTACCTCCTTTTTAATTCTCGGCAGCTTTCCATTTATGAATACGCCACAGTTCGTTTACCCCCTCACCTGTTGGTGAGTGTACTCTGACTTTTTTCCAGTTTTGGGGTAATGGGGATGAGTATGCTATGAACGAACGCATGCAAAACACTTCCCATGGGTAAAACACTCGACCGAAACTGCTGGTTCATCAATCTAAACATTCACATGTGTCTCCCCTTTTCCTCTTCTAAATTGTCTGTGGGTCCTTATTTCCTCCTGTAATTCTGTCAGTAATCCCTGTCTATATTCTGAATCAGTGTTATCAGAGGGATAAATTCCCGGGGAGTTATTCTTTTATTATGAAATAAAGTTTTTATTTTTCTGATAATACTTTTGCCAAAGATCTATTTCGTCTGATATTAACATGCTTTCTTTGGTTAATATTTTAGCAGTGTGTTTTACCATGACTATCATTTTAAATATTTGTGTACATTTTCTTTAAAACAATTTATAACCATAACTTAAGTCAAAATGTGTTACAATGTTTAGTGACATCCTCAAGTCTTCTTTCTTACTATTATTCCCCAACCACAATCCTCCAGAGCCAAATATTTAAAATCCTGTTTAGTTTCCTGTTTCATATTTATTTTTATACTTTAAAATACCATATTTAATATAGGCTGTTAAACTTTCTTCTGTTTGAGGCATTATTTTTTTATTTTTAAGCATAATAAATGAGGACCTACTTACTTATACTCCTCCCCTATCCTGCTCAAATGGACAGATACAGTTCTTGGTTAAATCATTACTTGGAGGTTTTTAAAAATTATTTATTTATTTATTTTTAGAGAGAGGGGAAGGGAGGGAGAAAGAGAGGGAGAGAAAGATCAATGTGTGGTTGCCTCTCCTGTGTCCCCTACTGGGGACCTGGCCTGCAACCCAGGCTTGTGCCCTGACTGGGAATCAAATTGGCGACCCTTTGCTTCACAGGCTTGTGCTCAATATGCTGATCTACACCAGCCAGGTACTTGAAGTTTTTATGTTATGTATTTATATTGCTTACATCTGAGACATAACAGTGTTACATACCTTTGCATAATGTTGTTTTTGCACAGTGTTCTTCCCTATATCAATAACTGCTTCATTTTGCTGTTTTCCAAAAAAATTCTATTACTCTTTCTTCCTCAAACTTTTCAACATGGTCACATGTATTGGATAGTCCATGCATTCCATTTCCTGTCCTTGTGATGTGCTTCCCAGAGCCCGCCATTCTTCTATATTAATCTGGACTTTTGGGTCCAGGCTGAATGCATTTTTATGCTGCCTTAGCCTCCTCCTTCTGAGAATTTCTTTCTCTCATGGCCCGTTACATATACCACAGCGATTTATAGTCACTCAGTTAACCTCGAGTTCCTGAAATAAGTACACATCCTCCTCCTTCCATCACTGTAAGTAACAATGGAGAAAGAATAAAGAGGCTGTTGAAGGATTTTAAGCATGGGAGCAGCATGTCAGGATTTATGTTTTAAGCCATCACTGGTTGCAGCATGGAAAATGAGGGAGCAGCTGTGGATGTAGCTATCACTGTAGTCCCGTCACGGACGATGGTCCCCACTCAGGCTTGGGTAGTAATAATGGGGACAGAGAAAACTGGACTTACTCAAAGGATATAAAAGAAGCAGTATGCATTGGGATTGGTGATTGCGTGGTGATGGGCAGGGCAGGAGATTCTGGCTGGCTGGATGGTGGTGCCATTTTTATTGAGATGTGGAATACTGGAGGCACAGGGGAGGAAAAGCAGGAAGAAAGGGAGGAACATGAAAATTTAATTTGCAAGTGATAGTGGTGTGATCTACTGTGTGCCAGTTATTTGTCTACATTTTCTAAATGTACTAAACTTTTTAAAGTAGTGGGTGACAGCTGAATGCAGACTGCTTGTGATCAGAGTAAGATGGAAAAGCATGATGTTCTGCTTCTTGGGCCGCTGATGGTGATTCTCAGTTAAACCTCATTATTTTACCAGGATCAAAAATACTAGTATAATCAATTTTCTTAATTGGTTGCTTCTGTTTATTTGCTGGGATGCCATTTCACATTGAATTGTTTCCCTCATACTCTTTTCTTCCAAGTAGAAAAGACAGGCCTATTTAGTAAGCAGATAAGGTTGGAAGCAGTGGAACTGTTCCGAAAATAAGATGGAAAACAAAATGTGAAAGAGTGCAAAACTTAAATTGAAAAAACCCTAGAGAGAAAAATGCAATAAACCAACTTAATGAGCCAACCAATTTCAATAGGAAATTATTGGGAAAAGAGTTTTTCTGAATGACGTATAGGGATATTTTACCTACACAGAGCACAGTGCCAGGCTGCTGGGGGGAAACAGTGCCCCCTGCTCAGTAACGAGGAAGGAGGGGGTGTGAAAAATAGGGCTGTTGGGGGTCTTTAACTCTCTCACAGAGAGAAGTAGGATCAATGATTCTTAGGGTTCATGTGCTAAGTCACATAATGTTAATAGCATTACAGATAGATAGGGAGATTGATAGATTCTGAGTTACGGAATGTGCAGTTCACCACAGAAAACCAGAAGACCAAGAAAGAACTTAGCATTGATTGTAGACACATGATTCATGTCATTGTAGGAATAGATTTGTGTAACAAAATGAGCCAATTCCCCTGCTGAATCCTCATCAATGACAAAAGATTGCAAAATAATGTTTTCTTCATTTTAAATCATGTGCAAACTAAATCATACACTTACTAATAAATTCAGACTGCTTTAATGTTTGATAAATTTATAAAGAGTAAGAAGTAATCTTGAAAGATAAATGTACCTCTACTGAATTTATGCTTTGCACACATATTTCTTTTTATTATCTGTTTTCTTATTATATTATTACTGAAATATATACCCCCTTCCCAATCCATTATATCTTAATGAAGATGATAGCTTTTTAAAGTAGAGAGAAAAAGAATAAATCACTGTTGTTTGCTTCCCCAGATATAATGCAAAATGGTATGTTGACCAAGCAAGAAAACCAATGAACTATTCAGATTCATTTCCTACTAAGGCCTTGCTTTGTTGCCAGCACAGTGCAGGTGTCTGAGCAAACCCAGAAGTTTCCCTAGGACTCTTGGTTGGTGTTTGTAAGGGTTGGAAGTTCTGACTGTGCTAAAAAAATTTAATACATCATGAAGTGAAATAGTACAACTGCAGTAAAACTGAGCTTCTCTCTTACTAAGTTGTTCTGTGACAAAGATGAAGAATAAAAAGAGCTCTACCGTAGCATTCAAATGCCACATGGCATTAATAATCGTGTGTGCCCACTTCTCGAGAACAGACTGTTCGGTGTGATAGAGGGCAAAACATTCAGACACTGTAAAGGATTTTCATTTTGTTCTGGTGACATTATATGAACAGCTCTAAATGATGAAGACACAAATTTGCTGAAATAATTGTTTACTTATGAATCGGCTTCAGTGACACTGCTGCACCAAGGAGATGCTGTGTTAGTATGACTGTCATTCTAATTCCACAAAAAAGCCTAGGACAGAAGAGCATGGCATTCATAGTCCCACACCTGGGCTTCACGTCAGGCACTGACACTTGGAAACTGTGACGTGGACAAGTGTCAATTAATCTTGCTTTAAAATAGAAGCAATAATAGCGCCTGTTGCTACCTCACATTGTCACTGTGAAGAGCAAAGAATCCAATGTGCATATTTTGTGAATCATTGTCAGGCCCGAATTTCTTTGTTGGTTTTTCTCTCTCCCTCTCTGTCTCTCATTCTGAGTAAAGTGTTTTATCCCAATGGTGACCACAGTGGTGAACTGACTTTGTTGAGTTATTCATAAGGCTCATCTGGAAATGAATATTCTGATCTTTTAATGCTTCTCGTGAAGTCAGCTGAGAAGGCTGCAAGGAGGGAGGGAGACAAGGCTGACTTCTGGATTCTTACAGAGTGAAGCAAATACTGACGGTCAAGGCGAGCTGTTCTATAGTTTGGTGCAACGTGTGCTAGTTTTGTCATAACGATTGAAATGCTTCCCCCTGAGACAGGAAAATTTATGTTGGACACACTTGTGCCTTCAGTTTCATATTCCAAAAAGGCACTCTGGAGTCCATTTAAGGAGACACGGAGACTCACAAGGCAGCGCATCTGTACTCCCTGATTTGTAATCCGGTTGGTTCTCTTTTGGGAATTTTCAGAAACCCTGAGCAAAGAGGCCATAATTCTGTCAACAGCTCACACTGCAGAAGCAGGGGTTAGGACTTGATCCCTAGAAGCTGTGCAGTTAAACTGTGATAAAACGCTGGGATAGAATGTGTGGGCTAGGTAGGATCTGGCCCTGATTCCACAGAAGCCGCTGTCCAGAATAGTTGTCAGAAGCAGCCAGATGCCCAGTGCCCTGGCTGCTGATGCTGCATGAATGATGCTCAGTGGACAGCCCAGATCTCCAGGCAAAGCCGGAGCCGAGTAGCTCTTGCTAAATCACTAGACTAAATCAGGGAGTTTTCTCAGCTCTCTGCTAGTGCATGTATGATATTAAGTTATGTGAGATTTTGAGTTTCCTGTAAACATTTACTGCATGGCTGGGTAATTACAATGAGTGAGAATTTAAGTGTTGATGCCACCCAGTCACAGGGCCTTATGTATATGGGGACCCCTCCCTGGTGTGCTGGGTCCACTGTCCACCCTTCTCTGCCCTGCTCTGGGACCCTGGAGGCTGACCTCTAAGGACTTCATCAACTGCCTCCCTTGCCCACTGGCTTCAGATTGGATGGTCCAGTGGGAGCCTGAGTAGGAGATCCATGGAGGGAAGAGAGTGAGTGGCAAAATGTTTCCCTGGTTGTTTTCCTGCAGCGTGGTCATAGCTCTGTTAGGTGCCCCTCCCACATAGACTTCTCTGACTTTGGTTCCAATAGTCATACTTTTCCCTCACCCCCTGTGACCTACCTACAGAAGGGATGGTACACCTTATCACCAGCGCTGGGTGCCTGAAATCTTCCTTGCTCATAAACAGGAGGTAGTGCTATATATTAAATTTTCATTACACACTCCAATTTGAGAGTGCCGTCTATTTCCTGAGAGGACTCTGATACACCAGGCAAGCTGGGATTGCCCCTGGCCTGCATAGGACAGCCTAAAACTTCAGGTGCCAGATAGCTGTTAGGGAGACTGTCGTCTGGTTACACTGACAATGAGGGCTCCTCTGTTTCCATTACTTTCATGATATGGGTGGGTTTCTTTCAGTTCTGTCTTAAAATGTCATGTCAAAAGTGCCTGATTTTGTGGTAAGGTCCAAGTCATTTACTGAAAGGAGGTTACGGGTACTTTTGCTTAATCTATGGAATGGTTTATTGGATGTATTCATTTCAGGTAGAATAAAAATGAGCTACTATTTCTGTTATTATGAAAAAAATTAAATCCCTTTCTCTTCTCTTTTCCTTCTTTATACATTCCTTATCGATTTTTTTTCTTTTTTGCTCTAACCTATCATTGGTATCTATCATTCAGAATATCAGATTTAGGTCAATATTTTTACTCTGAAAAAATAAGAAGGAAAAGAAAATCTAGCTACTTTTCAATGTTCATCAATGTGAAAACATTGGAATATTTTATATTTTTTGGTGGTAGGGCTGTGTGGATCAGCCTGGACATAGACTTATTGTTTTAGTCAGATGATCTGTTAAAATTAACTTATTTGATTTATTTGTATGATAATATATTTAAGAACTTTCGGCACATATTTTTATTTCTTTGAAAAGTGCTAATACTGTGCGCCTCCATCTCCCCCCCAGGTGCCTCTGTCCTGGACCTTTACTGGCCTGCACAACTCCAAATGCTGCATGTGCACAGGCATTAAAATAGAATATATTAGAATTAACTTACTTTTTTTTAGAACATTGTGGCACCCTGTGATCATTGTTTAGGGCACACCTAGGTGGTCTTCTCTGTCCCGTGTCCTCCACTCCTCCAGTAACAGTCTTCCCCTCTTCTGGGAACTGCTTCTTCCCCAGCTCCAACCAAGTATTACTCAGGAGTCGCCTTGTTCTTCCATGACTCTGCCTCACTCTGACCACAAGTAAATTGGTCAAGGAGTGGGCACATAGCTGAAATCACTTGGGATTTTTGTGGAAGGGAGAGAGGAAGAAAGTCAGTTCCTCTCCAAAGATGGGCTCCATTGGTGGCCACTTTACCTGCATGTAAAGGAAATCAGATTTTGGCAGCTGAAACTAGAGTGAACACTCAGAGAGAGAAGAAAGGTGGTGAGAACAATTCTTTGGTTCCAACTCTCCCTGAAACCTAGGTGCATTTCTGACTTTCTCAAGTTCTGATTGTTCGGATATCCTTTAATTCTATGAAATATATTTAGTGTTCTTCTTGTAAACTTCCAATTTACTTTAGTCAGTTGGATTATGGTCTCCATCATTTACCATCAAAAGCATCTTTACTAAAACAAATGACTATAAATATTTAGTGTAAGTTTGCTCAACTGACACTTTCCAAATACTTGTTTTGAACCAAATACTCCAAGGGAAGCAATAGAGTATGAAACTTTGTTCTTATTCTCTATGAGCATATGTTATTACTGTAGGAAAGATAACAATGGTAATGATAACAACCACCTTGATAATACAATAGGTCTGCTAAGTGTTTTATGTATTTGATTTTATTTAATGTTCATAGTAACTCTATGTGTGTGATACCACCTTTCACATTTTGGAAATGATATAATGAAGGCTCTGCAAGCTTGAGCACACAGTAAGTAATGAGAAAGGCAGAATTTGAACTAAAGACTATTGGAATGCTAGGTTCCTTCTCTTGTGCACTATACCCTACCTCTTATATGTAAAAAAAATTATGTGAAAGTTAAACGAATTCTCAGAGAAGACATAAATGGCATTTATGTGGAAGGATCTACAGAAATTTAATGGGGATGGTGGCATTTATATGTGTTTCAGTAGGATGCAATGGGCAGAAAACAATCCTGCATGATCCTACATCCATGCCTTAAGTATACTTGTAACTGAAACTGGACCAAGGATAAAAACAGGAGATAGCATGCACTGAAATCCCTCTTGGGCTGCATTTTACACTTTCAGTGCTAGCTCTTTCCCCATTTTCAAGCTTGCTTTCCTAATGATTCTGCCAAGTGTAAGGTATTAACCTGCAATTCCAAAGATTCACAGCTGGAAGGATGTCATTTTGCAGGAACTGAAGCAGGAAGGTTGAGCAGCCTCAATTGAACGGGTCCAGAAGTTCATGAGCTTGGAGTGAACATGTGCTTCCTAGAGTGATGAAGTTTACTCGACTGATAATGGCTATTTTATGTTGCTGTTAGGCACTCCATGTGCTGGGAGTCTCCTTTTCCCTTTCCAGGCTCTTTGAAAGTAAGCCTCCCATCTAAGCACGGTCCCTCTCCCACGCATCTGACAGAGACACATGCAGCCATTCTGATGCACAGCAAAGCTGATCGCTGGAAAAGCCCCAGGGGTTGTAAAATGAGGGATAATAATCTTTTCTGTACACTCTGCTTCTCTCTCCCTAGGGTAGAACCGATGTGGTCATTAGTAACCCCAGCTCTTTTTATGAACTTTTGGGATAAAAGTGTTCTACTGAGAACAATCAGCAATTCTTCTTTGTAGTTACATGGTATTCCTAGGCCAGCGAGTTCCCAGTGCTCTGTGGAGAACTAGTACTTGCTGAGTGTCTGTAATGTGCCCATGACCTCATAGATCACCAAAGTCTGAAACAGTTACTCCGTAAAGCCCAAGATTCAGAGAAGTTAAGCGGCTTGCACAGGGCCACACAAGCTACAGACGGCAGAACTGAAATACGAAGTTACTTTCATAGGACACAAAGCCAGTGTCTTCACTTCAATAAGCCGCCAGCATTATTAACCATTCTTTGCCTGGGGATACTAACACCTGGAGGTTAAGTCATTTGTAAGGTCACCTTGCAAATCAGGAGTAGATGTCTGCATCCAGTGACAGTAATGTGGTTGTTCCAAAGCAGACTTCTACATGATGTGGAATGTCAGATTCTGATCAGAAATAAAACGTGCAGAGGTGAGAAAAATATACTGTTTGGAGAAAAACAAAGTCAAGCTTTTAGAAAACTGCCTTTGAGTTTTAATTTTAAATGACCCTAGGGTTATTATTATTCTTCATGGGTGTTTATCATCTAACTACTTCTGAATCGGTAATTTCTTTTTGAAAGTGTTAATATCAAGCTTAAAATAAGTCAACACTGGGGACCTTCACAAACAAATGACTGAGCAGATGATCTGTGGGCTTGCCGCACACATAATCTTTGTAAGTAGACAATGTCCTCTGAGGACTGGTGGAAAAGCAGCTTCCGGTGCTTTTTCTGAAACTTGCCTGCTGAGCCGAAGGGCAAGAATCCTGTATTGGTGCACCACCTGGAAGTGATGCTCCCGTTTATGGCTTGTGATTTTACTTTATGTTATTTTATGACTGACCTTAAAATAACTGCATTTTTGCATGCATTGGGTAAGATGCCCAAGGCAAGCAATTAATGCTGCTTCTGTTTTATATCTAATGGCAAAAGAAGAGTTCTTTTGAAAAAATAACGAAGAAGTAAAAAAGCCCCATCTAAGAAATAACAGGAGCTTTACACTTTGGACTGAGATGCAGTTGAAGATTCATGTAGTAAAAATTGTAAACATCTGAATATCATATGCTAAGCCCTATAGTAGCCTATGAATTTCTGACTTTAGTCATGTGGGGAAATAATTTATTTGACCTCATATTTTCCTCCTTGTGAAGGAAACTTTATCTCTTTAGACTTAATAATCAAGAAATCAGTGTCAAATCTTATCAGATAAGGTGTGCACTGCCTAGGTTAAAACAACTTTTAAAAAGATGACAGCAATATTGATTCTTTCCTGAAATGTATCCTATAGAAGTTTTTCAGGGAACCTTAATGAACCTGGGGCTTCACTAAGGTAATTAGGTCCTGGTAAAGCTATGTATATTTAAAAACCCATAGGACTCCACACTGTTACATAGGAGAAATATGTAGCAATGGTTAGAGAGTACATAGCATTATTATCTTTCTTTTCTTTATTAGTAAGTGTAGGGTAATCAAAGTTGCAGAAACAAATAAACCCTCAAATTTCTGTGGCTTCGCACAGTAAAAGTTTCTTGCTCAAGTCCTCATTTGCATAAGGTTGCACAGCTTTTCTGGGCAGCTCTTTCTCTATGTGGTAACTCAAGTACTTGGGCTGCTTCCATCATATGTCTGTGTCGTCTGGGAATGCTTTGATTTCTGTTGTAAGGATGGGGAAAAGAGAGTGCTTATAGTCATGTGGGAAAATTTCAATACCAGGCCTGGAAATGTTATATCTTATTTCTACCCATATTTTAGAGGCTGGAACTTAGTCACATACACAACCTAACTGCAAGAGAATCTGGGAAATGTAGAACACACCAATTGGCGGAGGAATTTTACATGCTGGTGACTTTATTTTTGAGGGTTGGGCTAAAGCATGGGGACAGAAGTATAGATAGGAGAGACCTTTTGCTTAGACTGGGGAAGGATTCTTATAGGAAGAGAGAAGGACAGTGTCCAACCCAGTGATACTATCAATATCTCCACTCAGATAAAAGAAACTCAGATCACTGCTTTGGTCATTGGAACATAATAATACTATGGTTGACCAACTAGATTCCAAAACTTAAAAACAGATTTTCTATTTTGTCTTGTCAAGCTGGTTAAAGTAGGATATGTATGGATAGTGTAACCGTTGGGTATGTTTTTGAGGCCCTTGGCCACAGCATATCATTCTATCTGTTTGTGTATCTGTATCTATCTATCTATCTATCTATCTATCTATCTATCTATCTATCTATCTATCTATCATCATCTATCTATCATCTATTTATCTCTATATCTCTATCCTTTATAATTAGAAAGTCTGAGAAAATAAAACCTTGACAAAACCAAGATCCATTGTCCTAGGGAATGTATTAGTAATTCTCTGCACCTGATATTTACTCTCCAGAGTCCATTTCCCCTTCAGTATAGTGATAGCACTTGTAATTTCTTTTGGAGAAATGTTCCTCTACCTGTTTTAGCCATGCTCTTTGTGTTGCACTACTCCTTACCTCTAGGAGCAGGCCAGAGTTCAATTGAACTAGTTGTGGATCTCATCACCTTTGCAGCAGTGATTGGTTTAGCAACGTACCATCACCTAATTTGATAAATAAAAATGCTTGGGCAGGGTGGGCTGGGATGGGAGAAATAGACAGAAAACTGTGCTTGAAAAATAACTAAATAAAATTTTAAAAAATGCTTGGAAAGACCCATTTTTATAGTCATTCCCATTTCTTCCTTGAAGATATGCATATCTTCAACTGGTTTATTATTACTCTTTCCAATCTTACATTTGTTGAGTTGTTGACAAACTCAGTAACTAGGTGGATGATCCTTCTAACTCCCTGAACTCTTGATTCTTTCATCACTTTTCCTTCATTCTAAATGAGATACCTACTTCCATGGTTAGACAGTAGACTTTGTCATAACCAATAAGTGTAGTCCTTTTATAATTTCTTTCAATCCTCCCATTCTTTTGTAACTCTTGCTGTTATTCTAGTTTAACCCAACAAATAAACTCTATCATTTCCAAAATTCACTGATTAAGTCAACCCTTCCATCCTGTTATAAATCTTGCTGTTTTTATAAATATATTTTATTGATTATACTATTACAGTTGTCCCATTTTTTTCTCCCCTATATTTCTCTCCACCCTGTACACACCTCTTCCCATCATTCCCCACCCCCTCCAGTACAAGTCCATGGGCCATACATGTAAGTTCTTTGGCTTCTCCATTTCCCATACTGTTCTTAACCTCCCCATGTCTATTTTGTACCTACAATTTATACTTCTAATTTCTTGTACCTTTTTCCCCATTCTTCCCCCTTTCCCTCCCCACTGATAACCCTTCATGTGATCTCCATTGCTGTGATTCTGTTCCTGTTCTAGTTGTTTGCTTACTTTGTTTTATTTTTTGTTTTTAGGTTCAGTTGATAGTTGTGAGTTTGTTGTCATTTTATTGTTCATATTTTTGGTCTTTTCTTAGATAAGTCCCTTTAACATTTCATATAATAAAGACTTGGTGATGATGAACTCTTTTAACTCGACCTTATCTGGGAAGCACTTTATCTGCCTTTCCATTCTAGATGATAGCTTTGCTGCATAGAGTCATCTTGGATGTAGGTCCTTGTCTTTCATGACTTAGAATACTTCTTTCAGCTCTTTCTTGTCTGTAAGGTTTCTTTTGAGAAATCGGCTGGTAATCATATGGGAACTCTTTGTGGGTAACTGTCTCCTTTTCTCTTGCTTCTTTTCAGATTCTCTCCTTATCTTTAATATTGGCTAATGTAATTATGATGTGCCTTGGTGTATTCCTCCTTGAGTCCAACTTCTCTCTGCCTCTCTGAGCTTCCTGGACTTCCTGGAAACCTATTTTTTTTTTTTTGCCAGATTGAGGAAGTTCTCCTTCATTATATTTTCAAATAAAATTTCAATTTCTTGCTCTTTCTCTTCTCCTACTGGCACCCCTGTGTTTCAGATGTTGGAACATTTAACGTTGTCCCAGAGGTTCCTAAGCCTCTCCTCATTTTTTTGAATTCTTGTTTCTTCATTCTGTTCTGGTTGAATGTTTATTTCTTACTTCTGCTCCAAATCATTGATTTGAGTCTTGGTTTCCTTCTTTTCATTCTTGGTTCTCTGTATATTTTTCTTTATTTCACTTTATATAGCCTTCATTTTTTCCTCTATTTTGCAACCACACTCAACCATTTCTGTGAGCATCCTGATCACCAGTGTTTTGAACTCTGCAACTGATAGGTTGGCTATCTCTTCATCATGTAGTTGTAGTTTTGAAGCTTTGATCTGTTCTTTCATTTGGGCCATATATATTTTTAATTTTTAATATATTTTATTAATTATGCCATTACAATTGTTCTATTTACCCCCTTCATTCCCCTCCATCCTGCACCCCCCCCACACCATTCCCCCTCTTTAGTTTATGACCATGTGCCTCAAGTTCTTTAGATTCTATATTTCCCATACTATTCTTGCCCCCCCATCTATTTTCTACCTACCATCTATGCTACTTATTTTCTGTACCTTCTCCCCCCTCTCCTTTTCCCACTCCCCTATTGCTAACCCTCCATGTGATCTTCATTTCTATGGTTCTCCTGATTTAGCTGTCCTCTTAGTTTGCTTTTGTTTTAGGTGTGGTTCTTAATAACTGTGAGTTTGCTGTCCTTTCACTGTTCATCTTTTTTATCTTCTTTTTCTTAGGTAAGTCCCTTTAACATTTCATATAATAAGGGCTTGGTGATGAACTCCTTGAGTTTGATCTTATCTGAGAAGCACTTTATCTGCCCTTCCATTCTAAATGAAAGCTTTGCTGGATAGAGCAATCTTGGATGTAGGTCTTTGGATTTCATGACTTGGAATAGTTCTTTCCAGCCCCTTCTTGCCTGTAAGGTCTGTTTTGAGAAATCCACTGACAGTCTGATGGGAACTCCTTTGTAGGTGACTGCTGTCCCCTTATCTCTTGCTACTTCTAGGATTCTCTCCTTCATTTTAATCTTGGCTAATGTAATTATGATGTGCCTTGGTGTGTTACTCCTTGGGTCCAACTTTTTTGGGACTCTCTGAGTTTACTGGATTTCCTGGAAGTCTATTGCCTTTGCCAGATTGGGGAATTTCTCCTTTATTATTTGTTCAAATAAGTTTTCCACTGGTGGCTGTTCCTCTTCCCCTTCTGGTACCCCTATAATTCGGATGTTGGAACATTTAAAGATGTCCTGAAGGTTCCTAAGCCTCTCCTCATTTTTTTGAATTCTTGTTTCTTCGTCCTTTTGTGTTTGGTCATTTTTTTCCTCCTTCTGGTCTACTCCTTTGATTTGAGTCCCAGTTTCCTTTCCATTACTATTGGTTTCCTGTGTATTTCCCTTCATTTCAATTAGTTTAGCTTCCATATGTTCCTGTAATTTGTGACTAAAATCAATCAGTTCTGTGAGCATCCTGATCACCAGTGTTTTGAACTGTGCATCTGAAAGTTTGGCTATTTCTTCATCATTCAAATTTATCGGCTCTGGGGCTCTGAGTTGTTCTTGAGCCATGTTTTGATCTGTTCATGCCTGGTATGTATGAGGAGTGGAATCTTAGTTGTTTACCAGGGCGGGGCCACCCAGGTCTCTGGTTTGTGATGCTGTATGTGGGGGCCGGGTCAGAGAGGGACAATGGCAGTTTTCTCTGCTGCTTTCCGCAGCTGGGGCCTGTGCGGTCTGTCTCACCACTGGTAGCTCCTTCACTGGTGTATCTGTGCGGGAATGTGTGACCGCGGTCCGCCCTCAGTGGGTCCACCACCTTGCACCCTCAGTGGGTTCACTCGTTGCTACTCCGCACCTGGGATCCACCCACGGCTGCTGGCGCACCTGGGTCGCAAGCCCAGGTCAGTCAGGTGGATCTTTCCTGCCTGACCCAGCTCTGCTGCTGGCTCTGCCCCTCTTACCGGTTTGGCTGAAGGGTTCGTTGTTGTCAGACTTCCGTGCAGTTCAACTTTCTGTGGTTTGGCTACGTTTTTGTTGCTAAAACTTTGTTGTTTTTAAACTTGGTTGTGTGAGAAGGCGAAGTGCTTCCACCTACACTTCCATCTTGGTGGAAGTCGGGTGGCCCATATTTTTTTGTCTCAGCACACCTGTTACAGTGAAAAGGGTGGAGTCTTAGGTATTCGCCAGGGTGGGTCAACCCACATCGCTGTGTTGTGGTTTTATATGAGGAAAAGGGGTCCTAGAGGGGACAATGCCACTTGATCAGCACTTCACTGGCTTTAATTCACTTCCCCCACTACTTACAAGCAAATTGGGCCCTTCTGGTGCTGATTCCCAGGTGGGTGGGTTTGTGTACATTCTATGACCCTGTGGGTCTCTCCAATGAACTCTCGTGTGAGGGTGGGAGTTTCTCCTGCCACCACAACCCCCACAGGTTTTTAAAGTCAAAGGTTTTGAGGTTTTATTTCCCCATGCTGGAACTCTGGGTTGTGTGGTCTGTCTTGCTCCCCAGTTATTCTTCCTGGTCTATCTGCATGAAAAGGTGGGACTGCTTGGTCTGCCAGCCACTGCCTTGCCCACTGGGTCCTCTAGCCACTTCTTGCTGCATGTCCTCCCCACCCTGGCTGCCCATCTCTGCCCTGCCTATTGGTCTGAATGAATGTTTCTTCTTTAACTCCTTGGTTGTCAGACTTCAATACAGTTCAATTTTCTGGCAGTTCTGGTTATATTTTGTTTTTAAATGGTTGTTGTCTTTCTTTTGGTTGTGCAAGGAGGCAAAGTGTATCTACCTATACTTCCATCTTGGCTGGAAGTCCCCCTGTTATAACTCTTGCCATTATTCCAGCTTAACCTAACCAATAAACTTTATCATTTCCAAAATTCACTGATTAAGTCAGACCTAAAATTGAACACACTGTCTTATTATTGCCCCTCACCACACCACCCTTGGGCACCCATGTCATAACTTTTCTTTGTGTCCATTTAAATTTCATGAAATCACATTAAAATTACTTTCTCATATATGTTCTAATATACTCCCTTGCCCCTTTCTCTCTCCCTTGCACTTGACAGGCAAAACCCCTTCACAGATGAAACCCAACTTTGCCTGACTGAACCAAGGAGGTGGATGTAGCTAGAGAAAAACACAAATTGCTGCCCTGGCCAGATGGCTTGGTTGGAGCATCATCCCATATACCAAAATTATAACAACAACAACAATAATAATAACTGACCCAAAAAAAGGTTGCAGGTTTGATTCTCAGTCAGGGAACATACCTAAATTGTGGGTTCAATCAGGTCAGGGTGATTGTGGGAGAGGCAACTGAGGGAGGTGTGTCTTTCTCTACCCCTACTTCCCTCTCTCTCCAAAATCAATAAATGGGTCCTTGGGTGAGGATTTAAAAAAAAATGAAAACAAATTGCATGATTTACTTTTATATCATGACCATAAAGCCACATTGGCCCTATGCTGTTTGATAATTCCACTGTGTTTCCCTGGCTATTAACTCTTCCACTCTTCTTGTGGACTATTTTATACTTCCTCTTTCCTCAAACTGCCAGAACTTTCTTGTCCTTATCTCTGTCTTCTCCATCATCACATCTACCACCTCCTGTGCCCATGTGCATGCAGTCTGCTTTTCCTCTTGTTGCTATGGATCAACTATTTGTGGAACTCCAGCTTCTTCACTAGATTATTGCCCTTCTCACCTACTCACAGATTTCATTCCAGAAATTGCCCCCATCTCTCCCTCGTCATATTTTCCCTCTTTCCTGAATCATTCACATGAGCTGTCAACAACTTCTATCTTCAAAACAAACTTTCCTGACCCACATTTTCTTTCTAAGCACTGCCCCATTTCTCTGCTTCTTTTTCACCAAGACGTCTAGCAGGATTCTCTTTGCAATATCTGCTGGTCCTTCTCTCCATGCTTGTTAGCCTTTTCTCTCTGCCACATGGACAAATCCAATGGCCAAGTCTCTGTCATCTTATTTGACCTAATTTATCACTCCTTATACTTCGAAGAACTTAATTTTTCTCCTAGGAAACCACTAAGTTGGATTTTCCTCCAAACTGACTGGATGTTCTTTTTAAATTTCTGTGCTGGTTTTTCCTCATTTACCTGCCCTCTGACTGTGCCCCTGAATTCAGCGCCTAGCCTTTTCCATTTACGCCATCCTCCTGGGTGATGCTATCCAGTTTTATGGCTTTAAATGATATCTATTTAGGATCCTTAAATTTGTTTTAAGCCTAGACATCTCTCCTGAGTGCTACACTTGATATCCTTAATTGGATATTTATAAACATCTCAAACATTTATAAAACCACTCTATTGGCTAATATGTTCAGGGGGCCCCTTCACTATAAACCTGCTCTTTCTGAACTCACGCTCATCTCTGAAACTCTAAAAGTGATGCTTCCAATTGCTCAAGCCCAGAAACCTTGATGCAGTCTTGACTGTTCTTTTTCTCTTCTGTCCTACATTCCCTCCATTATCAAATTCTATTACCAATATATATGCACAATCTGACCACTTCTCATCATACTGAGTCGACCATGTTGGTCCAAACCACCACCATCTTTCACATGCCGTCTCTTAACTGGTTTCCTTGTTTCCCCATATGAAAACCAGAAAGACACTTTTAATACTGTAGTCAGGTACTTCACCCTTCTGTTTAAAACCTTCAAATGCCTTCTCAATTCACTCAAATAAGTTAATTGAAAATAGTCTTTAAAGCCTAACATGATGATTACCCCACTCCTGAAAATTTTTCTTAGCACAGAAAAGTTACCACTTGCTACTCCAAGTCTATCTATCTACCCATCCATCCACTCACCTGCCCACCAGCCCACTGGCCCATCCATTGTCTGGCACTCTTACTTCTTTTAGGTCTCTTTGTAAATGTCACATCATCAGAGAGGACTTTTATGACAACCCATTTGAAATAACAAATTGAACTTTGTACTTAAATTTTATTTCCTTTCTTCTTTTCCTGCCTTATTTTTCTTCATAGCACTTACCATTAGCTGTTATATTTATTTTTAACTTCCTCTTTTTTCCTACAAGAGTATAAGCTACTTGAGGGAAGTGATTGTGTTCTTTGTTCTCTCTTTTTTCAGGCACTAGAGGAGCACCTAGTTGCTCAATACATATTTGTTGAATTAATGATTGAATTCTTCTAAAAGAGCTACAGAGGGAGATATTCTTTCCTATTACTGGACATGTATAAGGAATATTTGAGTTGTAGGAGATCTGGTGCTTGCTTGGGAACAGGGAAAGCCTTGGAAAATAAGCCTATACCTTGAAAAGCAGAGAAGAAAGAAACTGGTAGCATTGACGGCCCATTGAAAACCAACTGATCCTTCTTTTGTGTTAAACTAATCTCAGTTTACTTAGGTATGCACTCCTCTAAGGAAATAAATTTGTCTGTATCTCAGAAATAAATCCTGAATATTCTGTGCCTATCTTGGTATGAAATTTATCTTGCCAAATTATTGATTTATGATGAGAATGTTACCCAGTGCTGGCCATGGGAAAGGTGGGAAGGTTTATTGGGGAATTCAGGGAAAGGTTTTTTTGCTCTTCCAAAGACACATGAAATAGGCACAAATCCTCTTCATTGACTTTACCTTGCATCTAACTGTAACTGCTGGATATTGCGGTTGCCAATTTGAGTCCATAAAAGGAGTTAACAGAAGTATGCTGACATAATGAGAACACTTGGTGGAAAGACAAAAGGAGTCACTATTTTTTATGGTAGAATTGGCCTACTGAATTAAATAACCCTAGAGATACCCTATCTTGAGGTTTCTGGTTATATGAGGTGATACATTTTCTTTGTTTAGTCAATGGAATTTGAGTTTTCGTTATATGTAGCAAAAAGTTCCCTAACTGACACACCCACCTATCTCTCAAATTATCAGTTAGGGCATCAGATTAATTCTCTTTACCATAAGACTGTTTAAATTGGGTTTTCTTTTACTTGTGACCAGCAAAGCAGCTGAGGTTCTTACCCAAGTAAAACCACTAAGAGGAATGAAACAGATCTTTATCAGTCAACCCGAAGGGATTTTTAGGATGTATCATTAAGTAAGAAAAATAAGGCAAGGGAACTGTATATACACATATATATGTATACACATACATATATATAATATGACCTCATTTTCATGAAACAAACAAAAAGTGTAGTTTGTGGGGAAAAACATGGAGAATATATACAGATTGCTGGTCTTGTTTGTAGGAAACTGAGACTTAACAGGTAACATTTCAGGAATTTTCACTTTCTGTACTATTTGATGTTTTCAAATTAAATTACAACTTTTTATTATCAGTGTAGACATATAATCTAAAAAGCATAAAAGTTATTTTAATTGAGGAACTAAAAAGTAATTTGAGTAACAGACTAATTGACTCCAACAGAATCAAGCGAATCATTTTGTAAATCACTGAGCTCTGTATAGCTTCTTAAATGTCATTATTTTTTTCTCAGATACAAACCAGTCCCAAAAGTTGACCAGTTAAAACATGCAATAGCAGCTAACACTTGGAAAACCTGGTTGTTCCGCACACCTGTCACGTAGACAATGCTGCGACTGAGCACCTCCTAGGGCTGCGCAGCGCACAGCCCACAAGGGTCTACAGTGGCCCTGGCTGCAGGGAACCTCCCGTCACCAGACATTTCTAAGTAATCTGGTACTAAAAGAGCTCACATAGAAATCTGCCTCTCCACATTACAAGTAAAAGAAATAAAAGGAAAACTTTAAACAAGTTTTCCTAAATGAATGGCAGGAAAAGTCATATCAACATGAAATTATAAATATTGGGCTAATGAATGTGTATCCTAATCCAAAAGCCTCAGCCACATGTGAAGCCTTCCTCTATCACCTGCTGAACAGGTGATCCCAAAGCAGCCGGACAATTCATCTTTGGATGGAAGGAAGAGAAGGCTCAGGTGTGCATGCTGTCACAAAGACAGTCTCATTAAGTGTGACTGACTGATAGACTGACCCACTCATTACACAAACTTTAACTGAGGGACTACTGGGCTTTGGGAGAATAGGGTAAAGATAAATATGACATGGCCCCACAGCATAGACAGGTGGATGAAGTTATAAACAAGACTGTTACAATAATTACTATTGGTAATTATTGGTAAATAATTGCTAACATTTCTCTGAGAAGATAACTTCTGACATATTTCTAAAGGATAATTTGTATAGGATAATATGAACACATCTTAACCACACACACTTGACTGATAATTAAATCAGTTTTATTTCTGGAGTGGGGCTTAATTGAATCCATCAATTTGTCAGGTCCCGTTACCTCCTGGTAGGTATTCAGTGATTGAAATAAGCCAAGTGTTGAAAGACAAATACCATATGATCTCACCTTTAACAGGAAGCTAAACAACAAAACAAACAAGCAAGCAAAATAAAAACAAAGGCACTGAAATAGAGAACAGGGGGACAGCAACCAGAGGGAAGAGGGGATGTAATTTAAGGGGAAAAAGGGGAGGGATTTAAAGGAACAAGTATAAAGGACACAGGGACAATAACTAAGGGGGGTGGAAATGGGAGGGAGGTGGGGAGCATGGGGTGGGGTGGGCAGGGATGGGAGAAATAGAAAACTGTACTTGAAAAATAATTTTAAAAAAAAGAAATGAGGGACAACCTTCAGGCCATTCCTAAGAGCATCGACTTCCATGCTTTCCAAACTGCAGCACGAGTTTCAGTGGAGGAAAGAGAGAGTGAAAGGAGAATTGTCTCCACTGGAACATGCTGTCTTTGCAGCTCAGGCTATGTTTAGAAGTAGGAAGTTACCTGCTTTTTTCCATTATGGGCACAGGGAAAGGAAAGCCTTCTGTTCCCTGGGCTTTCTGGTGAATCTTTATAGGAAGCCAAGAACTTCTGAGAAAGGTCAAAATTGATCTTCAATTTATTTACCTATTCCTGTTTATTGTAGCACATTTAATTATTTTTAAAAATACACTATATTTTTTTCTGCCCTTGTTCTGTTCATCATTTCTTGCCACCTGTACTAGTCTTCTCGGGCTGCCATAGCAAATACCACAGACTGGTTTAGACAACAGAAATTTATTTCTCACAGTTGAGACAGGAAAGTCCAAGACCAAGGTGCTGGCATGGGCAGTTTCTTCTGCAGTTTCTCCCCTGGCTTGTGGATGGCCAACTTCTTGTGCCCACAGAGCCCTTCCTCCATGCCAGCACGTCACTGCTGTCTCTCTCTTTTCATAAAAACACAGCTTATATTGGATTACGGCCCCACACTTATGACCTGAGCTAATCTTAATTACCTCCTTCAAGGCCCTGCCTCAAATGCAGAGCCATGTGGGGCTAAGACTTCCACACATGAACTTGAGGGTGGGGTATAGGGACAATGGAGTCAGTCGGGCTCCCTCATCCAGACGTCCTGCAGACTACGATTCAGCCGTGTTCTTATAACCATGAGTAAGGGCCCGCATGCGCAGAATTAAACTTTGTTATATAACCAGAAGTTAAGGTATTGGCACCCCGCCGGCTCTGTGTTCACTTAGTGTATAAGGGAGTTGCCAGGGCGCCCAATCGCCCACCCCCCAGAATAAATTATATTTTGACCCAAAGAGCTGTTGTAGATCGTGGAGTTTACAAACAAAAATTGCTAATGAAATGTCTCTTATTTGGGTAAAGGTTGCACCTCTGACAACTACCAATTTGTTTTCCCTTATCTATGTTGTGTTTTTTTAAAAAAGATTCTACATATAAGTAAGAGTTTCACTTTTAACACAGTGAAATATACTAATGTTTCTTAAAAATTGGTGCTTTTGCCTTTTGTTTAGGAAATTCTTCTTTAGCCTGAAGTCATAAGTATATTTACTCATATTTTCTTCTCATTTTCATAAATTTCCTTTGGTTTTAATCTACCTAAAATGTATTTTTGTGTTTGGTATAAGGTAGAAATCTGTTTTTCCTCACAAATGGGTATCTAAGTAGCCATTTATTAAATAGCCTTTCCTTTCCTTCTATTTTTAAAATGCCACTTCCATAATACATGAGATTCATTAAAAAAAAAGAAAAAGAAAAGAGAAATGTTTCTTATTTGGCTTTCAGTAAACGTTAAGTCCTTTTGTTTTGCTTTAATAAAATTTAAGATATTATTGCAAATAGATTTCTGAGAGGGGATGCAAGTACATTAGGAAAAAAATCATAATGTCTCCTGAAGCAGAAATGGGCATCATAACAGCAAAGCATCTTTTTAAACATCCTTGGTTTTGTCCTGGATGCCACTGTGCTAACATTTCTGAGACCCGCACAGAGCACGTGGATCTCTCAGTATCACACACAGCCAGCACTGCCTGAACCTGTGGTGATTCTGTACTCTTGCTTTCTTCTTTTGCACATTCTCTCAGGGTTCAAATAAATATACGCTCAATGATATCTTCTTCAAGTCATCAACATCCATCCTTTTTTCTTCTGAGCTGCAGGTGTGTAGTTGTATAGCAGCTCAGTATTTCTCTGTTGTTCTTCTTTGTTCTTCCTCTACCATCACCAGCAGAAATTCAGAGATATATAAAAAAAAAACTGAATGCATGCAACTTTGTACCAACAAACAGCTCATTTCTGCAAAGGCCATCAGCGCAGCTGCCCATAATTCCCTAGGAGTTTTTTTTACTTTCCCTGTAAATCGGCTTGTTTGTATGTTTTCTTTTGTTTCAAACAAAGAAATCTGCTTTATACAACTAGCTGGTTTTGCTAGATTGGATAAATTACCCTCAGAAAGACTGGAGGGAACATAGGAAATTTATCTACTGACTGAAAATTTTAAGTAGCAGTCCTGGAGGTAATTTACATCACAGAAAAAGAAGCATGGGGCTACCTTGGGATTTACAGGCATTTTTGTTAGAAAGGAAAATACCATACATTTGACCAAAATGGATTGAATGGTTCAGTGCACCTAGCATTCTTTTCATCGGTAAACAGTTTGAAAAATCCAGCTAGTGAGAAATGAAGCACTGATATGGTTTAAAATTGAAACCTCTCCAATAAATTTAGTACTTATCTCTAGTATCAAAGATTTTTGTGTTCAAAATATAGAGCTTTGGTCTATATTACACAGTGTACCGTGGGAGCACACTGTGCTACAGACCTGGTTAGTGACAAATCTATGCTCATGAACTTTGTGATTCAGTGGAAATGGGCAAAGATACATTTGGAAAGCAATAACTTAGAATTTATAAAGAAGACATATCCATACACACTTCAGAAAACTCATGTTAGGAGTCATAGAGCAAGGAAAAACTGTGTTTCCTCCTACCTGATACCCACAAAATTCTGGAAATAGGCTGTCTATCTAGCTGTTGAAACTAGAAGTAAACATTAGGAGGTTAAGTTAAGTGGAATAGAGTGGGCAGTAGATTGGTAATAGGTAGGTGGTGTTTAAAAGTTGCTTTAAAAAAACATTTGTTTGGAGGGTAATTAGCAAGATTTATGACTCCAGCATTCTTTGTAAACCATCATGATTTACAAATAACTAGTTAGCAATCTCCTGACTCTTAGTAGGCTATTAATGAATGGTATTTCCTTCTCTACTTCCTTTCGAAGTCTTGATTTTAGAGAATTCAGCAAGGAAGTACCATAAAGTAACTCAGTTAACTTGCATTTTGACTAATAGGTCTTTTCTATTCCCATATATTTTTAATAGAAATGTGTAATCACTTATTTTATATACATGCACACTTGTATGTATGTGTATATGTAGGTATGTATGTGATATAATGTGGAATCTGGGTCATCTGTGTTTTAATGAACATATGATGAGCATGACAGATTTTTAACCTGTCCACGTCAATGTCCTCAGTGGTGGCAAATCTTTATTGGGAACATTAAAGTCATTTGGAGGTAGGTCTGATGGACCTAGCTACCTATTTACCATTGATCACATTCGATAATAGTCTCAAAGAAAAAAGTTTCTATGGTGCTCATACCAGCCACCAGGATGATGCCTGTCTTGCCTCCTCTCTGTGCTGCAATCACCTTGAATAATAGAGTAGCAGAAGCTTTTAAAATGATAACTGTCACTAGGAGAAAACATCCAACTTTCTAGGTTAACTTTGAATGATGTCTCTCATTTGTATGTGTAAGTTCCAGTGTGAATGTGTGTTTATTTTTTGTTTGCTTTAATTAGGAACATTCATTGAGTTCCGTTTCATGTAGGAGTGTGGCACTGGACCTTAGGCAAATACTGCTATCATGTGATTTTTGTGGTATGTCAGTTGTACAACCAAGAACTCACAGATTAAAAACAAAACCTCTTCCTTTTTTTTGTAAAATAGTAAAGAAGCAAAATGTTCTCTTTGGGGATTTTAAACTATTTTAATAATATTCTTAGTAAGCAATTCTGGGTTAGAGATCCAAAACATGTTCAAACAA
Organism: Artibeus jamaicensis; assembly: GCF_021234435.1. NCBI lineage: Eukaryota > Metazoa > Chordata > Mammalia > Chiroptera > Phyllostomidae > Artibeus > Artibeus jamaicensis. The sequence continues at coordinate 33,038,037 of NW_026522030.1, read as the reverse complement.
TTTTCTTGGCTTATTTACAGTAATTAGCTTTGAGAGTCTTCTTTAGTATGCAATTTTCTAGTTTGTCTGCAAATCAAAACCTATTTATATGTAATTCAGAGAATGTATAATACCTTACTTCAATTTCATCTGGTAAATCGGTAACATTTCTCTTTCTACCTCTAAAAATCAATTCCATGAGTCCGTCATAGTAAATGTATTTTTTCATTTATTCAGCTAGATTTACCATTTCTAACTGAGCAGAGATAGCAAATTGCTTACCCAGAATCCATTTTCTCCTTTTTCCTGGGCAATGAGCCCAGTGGGGGTGAACAAGAACAACAACGATATTTCTTCACTTAGGCCAATGAAATATAAGCTGGAGGATTCTGGAAAATGTCTTCAAAGGCTTCTGTCCTTTTGCTCTGACCCTTTTCTTCTTACCAGCTGCTTGGAAGGTAGTCATGATAACTGGAACTCCAGCATTTATTTTAAAACATGAGGTAATCTTAGGATAGATACCAGTGCTAAACATGTTAGATTAGAAAGAGAGATGGAACTTAGGTCCCTGCTGGTAGCCTGGAGTAACCACCTTCCAGTTCCTTTCACGTGACAGAAAAATAAACCCATATATTTCTGAGCCACTATTACCTTGCACTTTCTGTTCTGTGCAATTGAATGTCACTTCTTACATGCTAAACTCAATTTCATTAGCCTTATTTATTTTATTATATTATATTATTTATTTATTTATTTGCCAATTCAAGAAAGTCTTATGGCTACCTATTGCTTCTTATAAAACTGTAATTACTGAACCAACTAAATAGCCTGATCTCTTCTATTGTATCTTGGCCTGTTGCTGCAACCATGCTAATCTGCTTAATCCTACTCCTCCCAGGATTTATCAGTCTGTTTGCAATTTACTCTTGCAAAAGGTGTTTTAATTTTCTATGTTGGTCATATTCAAATTTAGGTATAAAGATTGCAAGCAAATGGTTTCAAAAGAAAAGAAATACAAGCTAGCTTACAACTATAAAATGTTTTTTAGTATTCCAGAGTTTGCTCATGATAGAGTATGTTGAAACCAGTGCAGCTGTGTCTGTGTTTTTTGAATGATTGTAGTTTGTTATTTGCATATGTAACAACATAGTTTAAAATTTAAAAATAAGTAAAACTAGAGTAGAAGAAGGAATGGGAAAGATGAAGTTTAGGAAGATCATGAAAATCCCACTTTTTAGGAGGACTGTATCTTTTTTTAAATTAAATTTATTGGTGTGACTTAGTTAATAAAATTACATAGGTGTACAATTATATAATAATGTATGTAATATACATCATGTGTATATTGTATTGTGTTTACCACCCCAAGTCAATTTTCCTTTCATCACCATTTATCCCCCATTTATTCTCTTCTACACCCCCCCCCTTTCTCTCTGGTAATCACCATACTGTTGTCTGTGTCTATGAGGTGTCTTTATTTCTTAAAAAGAAGTCACCTTTTTTATGCAGCCACCAACTCCCTGACAACTGTCAGTGTGTTCTCTGTATTTCTGAGTCTGTTTCTGTTTGTTTGTTTATTTTGTTCATTATGTTCCACACGTAAGTGAAATTATATGGTACTGGTCTTTCTCTGACTGGCTTATTTCACTTAGCATAATGCTCTCCAGGTCCATTAATGCTGTTGCAAAAGGTAAGATTTCCTTCTTTTTCACAGTAGAGTAGTATTCCATTGTGTAATTGTTCCACAACTTTTTTATCCACTCATTTACTGATGGGCATTTGAGCTGCTTCCAAATTTTGTCTCTTCATAAATAATGCTGCACTGAACATAGGGGCATATCTATTCTTTAAAAACTAGTGTTTTAGATTTCTTTGGATACATTCCCAAAAGTGGAATCACTGGATAATAAAGCAGTTCCATTTGTAATTTTTTGAGGGAATTCCACACTGCTTTCCACAGTGATGGCACCAGTCTGCATTCCCACGAACAGCGTGCAAGGGTTCCCTTTTCTCCACATCCTTGCCAACAATTGTTTAATTTATTGATGATAGCCATTTCAACAAGGATGAGGTGATATCTCATTATTGTTTTAATTTGCATTTCTCTGATGATTAGTGATGTTGAACATCTTTTCACATGTCTATTGGCCATCTGTTTGTCATCTTAGAAGAAGTGTCTGTTCGGGTCCTTTGCCCACTTTTTAAATTAGATTGTTTGGGGTTTTTGGTGTTGAGTTTTATAAGTTTTCTGAATTTTTGCATATTAACCCCTTGTCAGAAATATAATTGGCAGATGTGTCCTTTCATTCAGTGAGTTGTCTTTTATTTTTGTTAATGGTTTCCTTTGCTGGGCATAAACTTTTTAGTTTGATGTTCTGTTTGTTTATTTTTTTCCCTTTGTTTCTGTTGCCTGAGAAGATACATTAGAGAAATTATTGCTACTAGAACCAAGGGGAGGTGGAAGCAAGGGAGGGAGGAGGGTTTGGCTGGGGTTGAGAAGGGAAGTGATGAGGAGTAAACACAGACAACTGTAATTGAACAGCAATAAATAGTCTAAAAATAGAAAAAAGAAAAAAAAGAAATGTGTGAGATTCTACTGCCTATGTTTTTTTCTGAGATTTTTATGGTTTTGAGTCATGCATTTAGGTCTTTAATCCATTTTGAGTTTATTATTGTTTATGGTGTAAAAAAGTGGTCTAATCTTCTTTCTTTCTTTCTTTTCTTTCTCACAATAGCTATTCAGTTTTCTCAACACCATTTATTGTATTGAACAGACTGTTTTTTATCACATTATATATTTTCACCTTCTCTGTCAAATATTAACTGAATATAAAGATGTGAGTGTATTTATGGTCCCTCTATTCTGTTCCATTGATCTATGTGTCTATTTTTATACCAGTACCATGCTCTTTTGATTACTATGGCCTTGTAATATAGTTTGATACCAAGCAGGATAATTCCTCCAACTTCGTTCTTCCTTCTCAAGACTGCTGTGACTCTTTTGTGGTTCCATATAAATTTTTGGAAATACATTATTGGTATCTTGATAGGCATTGCACTGAACTTAGAGACTGCTTTGGATAGTATGGACAATTTAATGGTATTAATTGCTCCTATCCATGAATATAGTATATACTTCATTTATTTGTATATTCATCAATTTCTTTCTTCAGTGTCTTATAATTGTCTGAGTACAGGTCTTGGTTAAATGTATTACTAGTTACTTTTTGATCCAATTATAAATGGAATTGTTTCACTAGTTTCTCTTTTTGATGGTTTATTACTGGTGCATAAAAATGCAACTGGTTTCTGGGTATTAATTTTGTATCCTGCTACTTTACTGAATTCATTAGTCAGTTCTAATAGTTTTTTGGTAGGTTCTTCAGAGTTCTCTATGTGCAATACCATGTCATCTGAAAATAATGACAGTTTTACTTCTTTCTTTGTAATTTGTATTTCTTTTTATTTTTTCCTTTTCTTGTCTAATTGCTGTGTCTGGGACTTCTAGTACTATGTTTAATACCAGTGATAAAAGCAGATGTACCTTATTCCTGAATTTAAAGGAAAAACTTTTAGTTTTTGCCCATTCAGCATCATGTTAGCTGTGGGTTTGTCATACATGGCTTCTATTATGTTAAATTATCTTCCCTTTGTTCCCACTTTGCTGAGGGTTTTTTTATGATAAATGCATGCTGGATTTCATCAAATGATTTTTCTGTATCTCTTGATGTAATCATGTGATTTCTATCTTTCATTGTGTTTATGTGGTATATCAAATTTATTGATTTGTGAATATTGCACCAACCTTACATTCTCAGAATAAATCCCACCTGATCATGTTGTATGAATTTTTCAGTGTATTGCTGGATCCAATTTGCTAATATTTTGTTGAAGATTTTAGCACCTATGTTCATCAGGAATATTGGCCTATAATTTGCTCTCATTGTGTCTTTATCTGGTTTTGGAATTAGAATAATGCTGGCCTCATAAAATAAGCTTGGGAGTTCTCCCTCCTCTTCAATTTTTTGGGATCATTTGAAAAGGATAGGTGCTACTTCTTCTTTGAATGTTTGGTAAAATTCATCTTTGAAGCAATCCAGTCCAGGACTTTTCTTTGTTGGGAATTTTTTTATTACTGCTTCAGTTTCATTAGTATAATCAGTCTATTCAGATGTTCTGATTATTCCTGACTCAGGTTTGGAAGATTGTATGTTTCCAGGAATTTATCCATTTCATCTAGATTTTGTAACTTGTTGGCATATAGTTGTTCATAATATTTTTTTACAATTCTTTGTTTTTCTGTAGTATCAGTTGTTACTTATCTTTCACTTCTGATTTTATTTATTTGTGTCCTATCTTTTTTTTCTTAGTGAGTCTGGTTAAAAGTATGTCAATCTCATTTATCTTTTCAAAGAACCAGCTCTTGGTTTCATTGATCTTTTGTATTGTATTTGAGTCTATTTTGTTTATTTCTGCACTAATCTTTATTTTCCTTTCTTCTGCTTACTTTGGGCTCTTAGTTTTCTTTTTTTCTATTTCTTTCATGTGTAATGTTAGATTGTTTATTTGAGATTTTTGTTGTTTCTTCAGGTTGTCCTGTAATGCTATGAATTTCCCTCTAAGGACTGCTTTTGCTGTGTCTTATAGGTTTTAAGTTGTTGTGTTTTCATTTTAATTTTTTCAAGGTATCTTTTAATTTTCTCATTGATCTAATTGATAGCCTATTCATTGTTTGGTAACATGCTAAGGAAGACTAAATTATTTTGATAAGGGATGAAATAATGAGCATTTCAAGAGCAATAAGAATGAATGAATCTCTGAGAGAACAATTTATGACAGCAGCAATTTAGTTACCTGAGTTCTTTATCCACTACAAATCTCTGGGTTTTCAGAATTATGGGGGGTGGGGATAGAAAGAAGGATGGGCTTCTCTCCAGAAAATGTTTCTTCTACTTAAAATATTTCCACTATTTAAAAACCAGTTATGTGTTACATTTCTCATTTGCTCTATTTTCAGTATAGACAACTGATTTCAGAAGTGTAATTCATGCCTTCTGTAGTCCGTGACATAAAAGAAGGCAACATCTCATTTAATACCTACTTTATAATGCTTCAGAAATCTGCCAATGTAGCTAGGAGTTCAGCATCTTTTTCTTAGGTTTATGTTCCATTTCCTTTGGCCCCTAGAGTGATTTGTTTATCAGTACTTGTTTCATACCAATGGTTCTGGTAACCAGTTTCCATATGGTGGGTGGTGGGGGTTCCCATACCAAGCAATTCTCCAATACCAGCTGCCTGTCCTACCTCAATAATGGTCCCACAGGTCCCACAGGTTAAGGGCTCAGTCCTATAGCACTTCCCACCAGGTCACCCCTTCAGACACTCTTTCAGACACTGTGCTTCTGAACAACTGGCTATAAGTCAGAGGCTCCAAAGACCCCTTCACTGGGTTTGATTAATTTGCTAGATTGGCTCACAGAACTCAGAGCAACATTTTACTTACTATCAATAGGTCACTGCTTTATTATAACAGTATATAGTTCAGGTGGAACTAACAGCGAGACAGAAGATGTGTGTAGGAGAAGGTATGGGGTTAGAACATGGACCTTCCATGCCCTCTAAGGTGTCTTCTGTCCAAATTTCTAGGTGTTTACCAACTCTGAAACTCTTCAAACACTATCCTTTTGGGTTTTTAGGGAGGCTTCATTAGATAGTTATAACTGACTAAATCATTGGCCAGTAGCATTGGAATAGGCTTGGAGTTTCTGAAGGACAGCAAGGGCAGTGTGATTAGATTATTATGAAGGAAGGAAGGAATTTTAGGAGGAGTTGGAGAGGCAGGCAGGGGCTAGGGTTTCTAGGTCTTCATAGAAAGACCACAAGTTTGGGCTTTATTCATAGAAGCCAGTGGAGAGTTTTATGCAGGAAAGTGATTTATACTTCAAAATGATCATCCTGGCTGCTCTGTGAGGCATGGAATATGGGGGGTGGAGGGGGAGGGGAAGTATGGGAGCACAGAGGTCAGTCTGGGCTTTAAGTTACTCCGAGTAAGAGAGTAAGGTGGTCTGGGGTAGTGCTGCATCAGTAGAGATGTAGATTCTACTTGAAAATAAAGCTGTTCAAAAATGACATTTAACCTGCTAAGTGTGGTTCTTAGGTAGTGTTTACTATTGACACAGATTATGCAAAATATGAGGGTATTGGAATCAAACTCCAGGGCTGTAGCTTTCACAGAGACACCAGTATTAGCAATAGACATGGGTGTGACAGTCAAGTCTCAGAGCTTAGCTTTTGTCACCCAATTAATGTTTGTTCCAGAAAACAAGTTTTTGTGTGTTTTAGTCAATCATCGTAACACCTCAGTTAGAGATGAGGAGGATTTCCCATTAGTTAGCATAGGACAAAAAAGAAAAACAGCAAATAATTAAATTTTCACTTAAAAATTTCTGGAAGAGTAATGTGGTATGGAGGGATTATCAATGACTCACACATTCAGAACATACGATTCGTGCGTACCTGGTTGTGTACTTTTGTCTCAGCTGAGGTATGTTCTGGCTGGTTTTGCCTCACAGATCCTATTTCACCTGTCAGGTGGAGGTGGGTTTGTGTTGTTATCTCCTAATCTGAGTTCAAATAAACTGGTGTACTTACAGGGAGTAATAACATTGTAAACCTCCCCCAGTTTTATGTAGGAAAAGAAAAGTTCCCTATCCCATTTAGCAGCAGTCTTTTTCCTGGTAGTTCTTGGTGTACAAAGGGAAGCTGAGCTCTAATGCAGATTATGTGTTAGACATACAGATTAAATATTCCTTTGGATCAAAGTCATAGGTTGCTCTAAAATAGCAGTTAGTTCCACTGATGCATCAATTTGCACATTTTTTGAGTAATCCATTTATTCAGTCCATTTATTTAAGAAACTGCAAGTTTCTTTCCAAAAGTTATTGAGCTGGTAGCAACCAAGGAAAAGAAGCCAATGTATGCATGGTTTATGCTCCAAACCCTTAAATATTTATATTCTTTTCTTGGTGGGAAACTGGGATATCAAGTGTTTTGTTTTCCTTACCTTCTAAATGTAGAAAAATCTGACAGTTATTTTCTGTCCAGTAGAGTCACACTTTACAGTGAATTTCAATTAATGAAATTAATTAAGCAGGAAACAAAGTAACTAGCATGTGTTGAATTCCTCCTTTGTGCTAGGCATGTTTCATACATATCTTTTAAAAATATATTAACTTTTCTACTTTAAAGTCATTTCAAATTTAAAGAAAAATTGCCAGAATAGCACAGAGAACTCTCAAATACTCTTTACCCAGTTTCGGATTTGCTTTACAATTCTCTCTTTCACTCTAATATTATTTTTCTCTGAACCAATCAAAAGTGTGTAACATACCTAATATTCCTTTAGCCTTCCACTTTCAATAGTTAACTTATTGTTACCTATGTTTTTCTCTTACCTATGTTTTTTAAAAAAATATTTTACTTGATTCTTAAAATTTATCTTTAGAGGAGAAGGAGAGAGGGAGAGAAATATCAATGTATGCTTGCCTTTCGCGTGTCCCCTGCTGGGAACTGGCCTGAGGCATGTGCCCTGACTGAGAATTGAAATGTGATCCCTTGTTTCCGCAGGCCTGAGCTCAATCCCACTGAGCTACGTCAGCCAGGGCTTACCTATGTTTTTTACCTATGTATTTCTCAGATGAAAAGATATCCTCTTATATATCCATAGTATACTTATCACATATGGGAAATTTGACATTGATACAATATTTAATCAAATCAATTGTCCACATTCCCACTTTTTATCAATGGTCCAATCATGTCTTTTGTAGCATCTGTATTCCTTCAACCCAGGGTGTGGTATTGATTTCAGTGGCTTGGTTTCTTCCATCTCCTTTATCAGAACAGTTTAGTCTTGTTTATTTAGTCTTTTGTGACTTTCATGTATTTTAAGAATATAGACCAAGTTATCTTACAGACGGTTTGTCAGTTTGGATTTTTTTCATAGTTCCTCCTCATTAGATTTAGGTCTGTATTCCTGCTCAGAACACCACAGAAGTCCTTGTGTTCTTATCAGGCTGTCACATCTGAATGCACAGTATGTCGTTTGTTCCTCTTTAGAGACTCATTTTGATTTACCAAACAAAATATTGCCTTTTTTCATTATAAAATGTATATTTCCCCTTTGAAAATAATAAGCAACCTCAGGGATTTTATTCAGTGCTCAGGACCATGTATATATAATGCTTTTCATCAAGCTCCACCCTCCCAATAGATTTAGCATCTATTGATGATTCTGACCTGAAGTGATCCTAACTTTTATAGTGATAAAATAGTTATTTTCTATTTTGGGCACTCCCTCCGCACTTGTTCGTTGGCATTACTTTTGCCACTAAATATGGACTCAAGGATTTCTATTTTATTCAATGGGTTATAATCCATTACTATCATTAATTTTTTAAAAGATTTTATTTATTTATTTTCAGAGAAGGGAAATGAGGGAAAAAGAAAGGGATAGAAACATCAGTGTGGTTGCCTCTCAAGTGCCCCATATTGGAGACCTGTCCCACAACCCAGACATGTGCCCTGACTTGGAATCGAACCAGCGACCCTTTGGTTCTCAGTCCAGCACTCAATCCATTGATCCACATCAGCCAGGGCACTATCATTAATTTTTATGTGCAAATTTTTCTAGATTTGGTCTGTGGGAACCTCTTCAAGCTAACTCCAGGGTGGGAGGTTTAGTGTGTGTGTGTCTGTGTGTGTGTTGTTTATATTTTCTTGAACTACTTTTAAAAAATTGTCATTCTAGAATAATTCAACAGGAAGATTGCAAAGAAAACAGAGAATTAATTCCTACCACCAGTACCATCACCATGACTGTACTAATTTTCTGAGCTGCCATAGTAAAGTACAGTAGTCCCCCCCCCCTTATCTGGGAGAGATACTATCGTTCTAAAACCCCCAGTGGATGCCTGAAACTATGAGTAGTACTGAACTCTATAGATACTCATTTTCCTGTACACATATACCTTTTCACTTAAAGGAAGACTTTATGGCTTCTTCTTAGCATATGTAAATTATCAGCATCACTACTCTTGGGCTTTGGGGTCATTACTAAGTAAAAGAAGGGTGACTTCAACATAAGGACTATGGTACCCTGTCAGTCTGACAACTGAGATGGCTACCTAGTAGCATGTACAGCATGGATATATTAGACAAAGGGATGATTGGCTGCTGGGGTGGGAGGTAGTGGGATAGCAGGAGATTTCATCATGATACTCAGAGCAGCATGCAACTTAAAACTTATGAATGTTTGCTTCTCAAAATTTTTTTGTTTAATATTTTCAGACCGTGGTTGACCAGGGGCCACGGAAACTTCAGAAAGCAAAACTGTGGGTAAAAGAGGATCACTGTACTTCAGACTGGGTAGGCTAAACGATAAATTTATTACCTCACAATTCTGGAGGCTAGAGATCCAAACTCAAGGTGTTGGCAGGGTTGGTCCCTTCTGGAGACTGAGAGGGAGGGATCTGTTCTGGGCTCCCTCCTTGGCTTATTGACGGCAATCTTCTCTCCAGGTCTCACCACATTGTCTTCCCTCTAGTCACTCTCTGTGTGTAAATTTCTCCTTTTTATGAGGATACCTAGCATATCAGGTTCAGACCCATCCTAATGATCTACATTTCAACTTGATTACCTCCGTGAAGATCCCATCTCCAAATGAAGTCACTTTCTTAGGTAGGTACTGGGGGTTGAACTTCAACATAAGAATTTTCAGAAAACACAATTCAATTCATAACAACTACCTCTGTAAGAAACAAATTTCACTTATTTCTTTTTAATCTTCCTATGTTGCTTTCTGAAAAAAAAAAAAAAAAACCTAAGCATATTTATTAACTTATCCTGTTTTACCTTCAAAGTTTTTCCACTTTGCTCTTTATACTTAACAGCATAATCTAGAAAACACTTCATAACAGTATATAAACATTTCCCTCCTTTTCTTTTTAAACAGCTGCATAGATATCAATGTGTAAATGTGTCATCATTTATTTAACCTACCTCCTGTTTGGTTATCCAGGTACTTTCCAATATTTTGCAGTTACAAATCATATTACAATGAATTATCATGTGCATGGGTACTTTTATACTGTTCGAAGTGTATTATCAGTGTAAATTCCAAGAAGTATAGGATTTGCTGGGTCAAAATGCAAGTGCATATTGTGGTTGAATAGATATTGACAAATTCCCTCCATAAGATTTGTACTATTTTTTTATATCTGCAAACAATGCTTGTAAGTGCTTGTTATCCACATTGTCCATATTTTAAATTTTTGCTAGTCTGGTGGGTGAGAAATTGTGTATAAGTATAGTTTAAATTTGGATTTCTCTTATGAGTGAAACTGAATATCTTCACATATGTTTAAAAACCATTTTAATGTCTATACATGCCTTTTGTTCATATTTATGTCATTTTTCTCTTTTCCCACTTAATTTTATATATTTTGGGTATCATTTTGTATTGTATGTATTTTAAATATTTCCCTAAATTTGTCATTTTTCTTTTTACTTTGCTGTGTATTAAAACTTCTGTAGTTGACCTGTCAATGCTTTTATTACTTTTGCATTTTGAGATATGATTAGAAAGCCTTTTCCTACACAAAAATTATAGATGAATCCACTTCTTTTTTTACATATAGATCTTCAATCAATTTGGATTCTATTATTGTATTTTTGTGTATTATGTGATGAGTAGATCTAATTTTAAATGTTACTTTTTTCAAGTGCTTTTCCCTTTGTTGCAACATCATTTTTCTAAAGCCTAAGTTTACCCCAAAGCAATTTATTATCATTATCATTATGAGCTGTCACCTTTATCATGTACCAGTTCCTACATGATGTTGAATCTATTTCTAGACTTTCTATTCAGTTAGTCTGGTCATCTCTCCACATTCCATTCCATTGTCTTAATGATAGTGAATTTATAATATTTAATGTCTGGTAGTCCTAGTTACCTTTTATAGCTACTCATTTTCAATGTTTTCCTAGTTATATGCTTGCATGTTAGTATTCATTAAGAACTTATAAAGTAATTCAGTAGAAAACAACATTTTGGTATTTTAACTCAGAGAGAGAGAGAACTGGCATCTTGATGATGTTGAGATGCTCCAAAGAGAACAAGGTGAGAGGGAGGATGTTTCAGTTTCATTACATGGATTTTGAACATTATTTTTTAGGTATACTTGTAAATTTTTTGTTGTTTATTTTTTAAGTTCTTTTTTCTATGATACTGTAGATTGAGTTTTTCTTCCATTAGTGCTTAGATATTATTTGTGTATTGCAAGCTGTTTATTTTTAATGTTAATTATATTTATCTTGCTATTATTGTTTAAATTAGTTTTATCATTGATTCTCTAGAGTGTTCTGGGTATATTGTCATGCCATCTGCAAATATAGATAATTTATTTTCTGCCATAGCTCTAATTGTTTTCTCCTGTCTAATTGCATTAACTGATTATAATATCATATGACCTTGATGGGAATGCTTCTGTTGTTTTGCTATTAAGCAACGTTCTTGATTTATGATATATATGCAAGTATGTATGTGGATGAAGAGATTGATAGATGTGAGGTTTTCTTCGGTTGCTTCCTAAAACACCGCCTTCTCTCTCTGGCCTCAGCACCCCCATGTACTGCTTCAGCCTGTCGTTACATGGGACTGCTGTTCAATGTGTAACGTAAGTTGGCAAAAGTGTGCAGGGGGGAAATGGCTAAGCCTTTCTGAGTGTACGTCACAAGTATTTAACGTATTTATTGCCTTTGAATTTTCTCTACTTTCTTGTCTCCACTTATTTTGAATTATAGTTACCCCCAGTCCTTTCTTAGCTTCACTTGTTTTTTCCCTTTAATCTATTTTAAAGCATTCTAAGCCACTGATTTTCAACTTGTCTGCCACAGCACACTGGTGCACCACAAGAATTTTTAAAATATGTAACATCTGACTGTTCAGTCAGAGGCACTGACCTCTTTTCCCTTAGATTGTCAAATAAAAAAATGACAACAGCCAACACAACGATAGCCATCTGGTGTGAATGAATTAAAATTACACCTATTTTTTGTCAGATTGGCAAAAAATACATTTTTTGATGTGCTACAGAATTTTAGTAATTAGTTTATATGTGCCATGAGATGAAAAAAGTTGAAAATTGCCCTTCTAAGCTATATCTGTTTATGTCTTATCTTGTTATCTTTTAGAAGTTTCTTGTCCTTTTTGTTTGCCTGAACAGTTCTGAATTTATTGTCATTTAAAAAATACTCTTTTTGTCATTTCATGGAATTTAGGTGAGGTAGAAGGATCCACCTGCCACCTTGATTTAATGCCCCATTTAAGCACGTGGTGTAGACTGACTAATTCATCCCTGTTTTCCCAGGACTTTTCTGTGATAGCCCTGAAAGTCCCAGGTCCCAGAAAACCCCTCAGTCTCAGGAAAATAGGAACAATTGTTTATCCTATTTCCCTGAGACCAAAGGAAAATTACCTTCATTTGCTTTCTGTATCTGACTCATAGCTTCAGTAGTGTCTTCCCCCATCTCCTCATGAAAAGCAGTTCAGATAACCAAAGTGATAAGAATGGTAAAGGGTGTTGGGTTTTGTTGGGGTCAGATGAATGGGAAAATTTAGAAAGAGTATAGGTATCCAAAAAGGATAGTATATTATGAGCTTCAAGGCAGCTGTAATAGAATTATTATCATTGGGCTACACAGGAAGACATACTTTTTTCTTAAAGTACCGAGGAATGAAAGATAAGGTTCACTGCTGCATCCACCCCAACTCCACACCTATCATACCTTCTACTTGAGTGTTTTACTAGTTGGTTCTGTGTTCACAGCGTTAACTTGTTATGTATCATGATGTACATTTTGTTTACCTGTGTCAAGTCAAGAGTCTTAAAACCTTTTTGCACAAAGCAGAAGGAGAGACCGACTCCACACATGGAGGAAGGGGAAAGCTTTATAAAAGAAATGACATCCAAGAGGACAGTGAATAAAGAGGGGGCTTTGTTAGTCCTCTTGAATTTTGTATAAAGAAACTAAGAAAATAGAATCTCTTGAGGGCGTTCCTTTGAAATACAGTTATTTCAAAACCAATTTCCCTTCAGCCACACATCCAAATCAAATGCTGTTCTCCATTACTGGCGCAGGGCATGCTGACAGGTATCAATGCAATGCTGAGGGTTCATGTTTACTTGGCTAACCTCTGGGAGCATGGGTGCTTCCATTCCTACCAGTTAAATCACATGCTTATCAAAGTCAGTTCACTTTGTTCTTAACTTCACATGGCAGTTGTACTTAGCAAATGACTTAATTTGATTAAATAATTATGCCAGTTGTACATATGTAATTAGGACTTTAATTAAATATTTAAAAAATCAATGAGTTGTAAGTTTTAAAAAGTTATTATTCCATTTAAAACACAATTGAATGCTTTGGAAAGACTCTATAAAAGCTAGTTAGAGAATAAAAATATTCTGATGAATTACATGTGAACAACTATATAAATTTAGGGGGATTATAAACCTAGAAGCATTATGAACTCAGCTTGTGTCAAAATCAAAAGTACCCCCAAGTATTTTCAGTAAAGTGTCTCACCTCACCTCAAATAAGTTGAAATAAAATAATAAATCATAGATTGGAAATAGTAGATTATGTCTGAAGGTTATAATTCATAGTAGAAAGATTTGGAACTCCAGTTTCCATACTCCAAGGAAAGATCACGACCCTATAGCAAATTGTTGCCAGTGAATGTAGATTAATATACTTCAGGTTCAGTGATGGGTATGCAAAGCCTCTCTCAGCCTCCCTCCACAAACCTGGCCGTGCTTTAGAAATCAGAGAAGGTGCTCAGGTAAAGCAGAAGTTGACCCTTCCTTCTCAAGGTCCAAGGTCGAGGGATAACGCAAACTTTAACCCAAATCAACACACTTCCTATTTTAAGAGAAAAACGTAACCCAGAAGGATAAGCATCATTGATTACAGAAAAGCAGAAACTATGCTCATCAGAGGATTTGCTCTTATGAAAATTAATGGAATTGGCTGAAACTGGATGAAAATATTTTTTGAGTAAAATATTCTTCTCAAGGGGGGTAGGAAGAGAAGTTTCTAGTTAACAAGCACACATCCCCAAAGATGGAGATGGCATCCAGAGGTTCCCGGCAGGCCCCCTGGAGGCCAATGCAGAACGGCAGCAAGCCACAGCAGTTCTCTGCACAGGGCCATCCCCGAAGGATCTCCCCAACCTATCGCCACATGGACTTTTGGGTGTTATTCAGTTGCTTCTGGTCTAAGTTGTACCTTTGCCCCTTGAGAATTTATCTCCTCAGTCTTTCCTTGAGTAACTCAGTCACTTATCTCCTTCTCAGGAGCAGCTCAGGCCCTTGACTAGGTGATATTTACAGCCCTTTGTTATGTTATTTTTAAGGGAGGTCCTTCTCCAGGCCATGGTCCTTCTTAGATGGGGATTTGCTGGGCCCCACCCAAGAAAGCTTCCTAGGTGATTTAAAGTCAGTCCCCCTTAGATTCTTGTTGGTCTTTGGTCCTTAAACTCAGATTCTGTGAGGACCATGTCTGCACTGCAGCTGGATGTTCCTGGTCATTCACACTGAGGATGTGCTAGAGCTAGAGACACTCAGGTCTTATAGTCCAGGCCCCACCACTGTGGGATGGGCCTCTTTTGAAAGTGGTGCCTCCACAGGCTGCTTATGGTATCTCCCGTGAGAGGGCCTTTGGTGAGCAGAGGAAAGTGGTCTCCTGCAGGAGGGGCAGTGGGAGAAAGGGGTGGATCCTACTTCCAGGGGAAGACTGAGTGGCCTATACCTGAGATTAGAGGGACAGAAGAGGCCAGGCACCTGGGACTAGCTACAGAGTGGTGTCTAGGACAGAGCTCAGTAGGACTGGAATTTAGTCTAGATTGAAGTGGAGTCTCTTCAAGGTGTAATCAAGGGTGGGGGTGTAGATGACAGTCTGGTGAAATGGTGATTCATGGGGTGTGTCAAGTGAGGTGGGAGACGGACATCCTGACAGAGCAAGGTTAGGTATGGAGATGGAGTCAGGGACCAAGTGAGGTTTGGTTGGGTAGTAGGATCCAGCATCTGACTGTGTTTTGGGTGTAGAAAGGGAGTGTTAGTTATTTCCTGGTCCATATTATGCACCAATCACAATGCAAGACAGGCAGTAGGCAACGTGAAGGTCCAGACAAACCAGTGAAGGGATGAAATGTTGAACTCATAAAAGTGATGTAGGACAGAACATAAATAGTGGCTTAAGGTACTTTTGGGGGCGAACATTACATAAAAGTAAATTCTATTTCCATATATATAAATATATGTTTTCTAAATAGTGCTATTAAAATTTTTAAGCACTAATTCATTTATATTATTCTCCTTCCAACCCCTGTCCTTCTATTCAATTATGCCCCCAGTCCTTGCCACCCCAAATAAGAATTTTTAAATTAGTTTAAAAAAAGAAAAAAAATTAAATTAGGTCCTTAACCTTTTTACCAGAGTTTTTAATGTAAAAATAAGAAAATTCAAAGGTATTTTCTTATTTTTCCCTCCTTTTAAAGAAAGACTTTATATTTATTATTTTGCATGCTGCTTTTCTACTTGATAATACATTTGAGAAAGCTTTCCTTATTATTTGCACCCTTATTCTTTTTTACAAAGCTTCATAGTATTGATAGACATTTGTTTTTTCATCTTTTATATTGTAAATAATGCCACAATGAATAACTTTGCATACACATCATGTCACAAGGACGCAAGTTTACTTGTAGAATAAGTTCCCATAGATGCAATTGCTGACTGAAAGGGTACATGCATGTATATTTTTTTGTGGTTATTGCCAGAAGACATCCATATGGGTTGTACAAATTTATATTCACACCAGAAATATATAAGTGCCCACTTCCCCTATAACTTTGCCAACAGAGCATATCATCAAACATTTAAAATTTTTGCCAGTCCAAGAGGAAAAAATGGTCCATGGCCATATGTAACTGTTTATATATCAGTGTCATCCTCTCCCTCATCCCCCTGTTCGCACCCATCTGTTCACTGCAGATTTCTGTTAAGTGAATCAGTGAAAGAGGTTACTGACCTAGGCATGTACTATTGTGCTCTTTCAGGGTAAAAGAAATGACTAACTGTGTGAAACCCACTCTTTGGAGACAGGAGAATGCATGGCATGATCCGCTCAGACATAAGCATTGTGTCCTACAAATCCAGGAGGAAATAAAACGCCCATCTGGCGGTGGGAACTACTAGAAAGCACCAGGTCGTAAACTGCTGAGAAAGATCAGTCTGCGGTATTCAATTCTGCAACACTGTCCAGTCGCTTTGACGATAAATGTCTGATGTGAATCTGTTCCTATCAACAAGAGCCCTACATTATAAAGTGAGGTCAATCAATGTCATCAAGCAAGGCCACCCATTACGGTGATCTGAGGAGAGGCAGTGCAGTAAGACAAAACAGGCTGGGTCGGTGCGTTTTTAGACTCAGAGCATAATTTGCATCTGTAATTTTATTTAGCAACTCCCAGATGGAATATAAAGAGATTTCTGTTTTTGTTTATCTTGTCATAGATCATGCTTGTGGTTAAATTAGCCTTGCAAAAAGTTTTCTTGACTGTTTTGGCCCATCAACGCTATATTTGGTTTTAAAAATGTGTAAGAAACTGCCGGCATTTTACAAATGAGACCTCCCTTTAATTACCCTCCACTTTCTACTGAATCCCACCACTCTAAATGAAGAAGCATTTGTAATTTAATTTAATTAAGTATTTTCCTATAGTAACCTTAGTCCCAAGATCCCAAAGGTATTCAAACTTTATTGAAATTATAATAGTTAACCCATTTTGAATAGTTACTAAGTATCAGGTTATTTACTTGTGTAAATTATTAATCATCATAGTGATTTTATAACATTGGTATGATTATCATCTCCATTTTATGCTGAGAATCTAAGGACCTGATAGATTAAACAACTCACTTAACACCTCAGTCTGGACAGGTAGAGTCTAGTTTTAAATGCAGATAGTCTTGTTCCAGAAGCTGGAAAGTTAAAAAGAGAGATAGAATATTTCTTTAGGTTAAGTAACTGCTTGATTTTATCCAAGTTTCATTTAGCTGACTCACGTGGCTTCTCCTGCCCCCAATTAATTATTTTAAAGGCACTAAAGTAAATACAGGGTCAAAAATTTTACCTTTAATTCAAAAACTACAAAATATTTTTATCACCTTCCTATGTCTTCCTTTAGTCTTAAACCCATACATATTTTATGTAGTTGTAACTATAACAGCCATGGTAACTTTATATGCTACTTTTTCAATTAGTAGTATATCATAAATATTTCCTATGCCATTACATAATATTCACAATTATTTTTAATGATTTTACAATATTCTATGCAGTTAACCTACTAAACTGATTTAACTAGCCCACTATTGTTAGATTCACAAGCTTATTTAAATTCTTCTACCATTATAGGCAATATGGCAATAAATATTTTAATGCTATGTAGCTTTATGCCACAGTTTGAATTACTTCCACAGGATAAATTTCTAGATGTGGGTGAAGCAGCATAAATGACTGACTGCGCAACTGCTGCTGCCATGGCAACGAATGAGCCTGCCATTTTCCCTACAACCTCGCCAGCAATGGCAATGAACTGTTTTGAAGTAGTTGGGTTAATATAGCTGATTACAGTGTTATGTGAGTAGGCTATTTATTTTCATTTCATTGCTAAGTTGAAGTATAATTAATTTTAGAAATAGCCACAAATATATTAAACAAATAAAAAACTAGTCTTCTAGCTGACATCATTCAGCTTATACCCACCACCCCTACCAAACACCTAAGGCTAGATCCTGAGAGTACAAAGTTGGGTGAGGGGGAAAACAGTTATCTTAGCTTTCTGCTGTTGTTAGAAAGTGATGCATTATGTTCTAACCTGGGTGACCTTTGCTCCCAAACGACCTATGCTCTGTTTTCATTGTGAAGATCTCAGTGCACATTTTAAAGACATCCTCTGCTCAGAGGACTAGAGGGAGTGGCTCCAGACACAGTACAAAGGTGAAACTAGAAACGCCTTCTCTTAAGAGAAGATGCAAACGGAACTCCAAATTGACACCAAAATGAAAAATCTACACTTTTCTCGATGAAAAACCATCTGTATTGATTGTTTTTTTCATGCCATTAAAGGTCGGAATGAAAATAACCTCATCCTGTAAGATTGTCCCATAAATAGGTTAGTTTTTGCTGAGAGTAAGGATTTTCCCATACAGTTCTAACGTCTTCTTCATCTCCTCCCCTTTGCACACACAGACAGCTTAGGATTTATGACCAGGGCCCCACAAATCAAAGACCACACGGGAGCCTTAGCCCTATAATTCACAGGGACCAAATGCTTTGATATATACTCCTTAGATTATGGGAATTCTCAGATAAAGCTGATAGTTTTGCCATTTTCCTGAACACAAATGTCATATTACCTGAATTCCCCTTTTTATAGGGCATAAATAAAATGTAAAATGACACCACTGAACATTGCAAGGCCCATTCAGGAATTAGGTTGCGTGAGAGGAAATGTACAGATGAAATCTGCATCAACAACCGTTTTTCTTCTTCACACATTGGAGGCATCTCCAGAACAGGTGCTGTCACTGGTGCGCAATGCCATATTTTTTGTAATTAATGTGTGAAGCAGAAGGTCCGACGAGAGTGGCTGGGCCTCCGGGTGCTTTGAGAACCCTTATATGCTGTAACTCACTGCCTCAAATTTTCATAGGCCTTTTAGATTTCAAAAGTGATAGGACTCAGAGTTGATTTTTTTCCTTTATGAATTCTTGTGTTTGTAGGATGTTAGAATAAGTTAGCCGAGAATAGCTTCTGCAGCAATAAAAGGTGATTTTATTGAAGGCTTGCTTTATTGCTACTGAACACAACGCATTTATTATCTACATTTATTTTCTCTGAGGAAAGTCCCAGAGCAACAGGAAAATCTTTGCAAATCTCTGCATCCCAAAAGTTGATGTTAGTGTGTGAATAACACCATGGATGATGGCACATTCACATCATAAGGGATTCTGAACTCTACAGCTACCTAGGTAGGCAGTAGTAGTTTCCTCTTCTAGATGATGAGTGTGTCCCTCAGTGGTGCCACAGGGTCACCCAACTAAATAGTAGAAGGGCTTGAGAGGCAGAGTTCTTTGCTCTTGTGGCTACAGTGCCACAGCTCCACTGGGAATAGAATGACATCTGAGATTACATACCAAGTTTGGGATGGAAGGTTAAGACCCTTCCCTCTCCACATTCCCCATGTTACTTTTGCCTTGAAGCAGGGTATGGATCCAGAGTCAACTCTGGTGAACTTTAGTTTGTACTTTGCAGACAGTTCCCAGTCATTCTAAATCTTTCCAGTTTCTCCTTCTACTCCCACTGGGCTATAGGAGGCAAATAAAGACTGCAGACTAAATTCCTGGGGAAGTTTTAAACACCTTTTACATAACTGAAAACAGGAGGCCAAATAGATGGTATACTATATTTTGCTGTGTATAATGAGCTTCCATATATAATGTGCACCCACATTTTTGGCCCAAACTTTCAGGAAAAAAATCTTTCATTTTAATTCAATATTTAATTTATTTATATTTAGAGACTTGTTTTTGTGTTATAAAGGAATGTTAGCTTTCTTTCTGAACATATTATGATACAAAAATTTTATGTAACAAATAATTACAGAACATAAGAATAGATACAAGGTACAAGGAATTTTAGGCACTGGTAACAAATTAGTATGACTCATATATAATGCACATCCTTATTTTTCCTTCAAAAATTTGGGCAAAAATAGTGTGCACTATACATGGCAAAATTTGGTAGTCAGTGAAAGTATGCAATTCCTAAGAAAAGTGTTGAAGACAAAAGGGCCAAAAATGATTTGAATTTGCTTAGGCCCCTGCTGGATTAAGTCCTTGGATTTGTGCAAAAAGAGAATACTTTGAAAGCTCCTTCTACTACTCTACCCATAGAACAGAATCCACCATAATCCAGATTCTTTTTGGATCAGGGTAAAGAGATTACTTGCTAAATTGTCAAATGGACTTTGTTATTAGGGGATTTTTTTTTGGAAATTAGCCATCCTTTGCTCTTCCCATCTCCTCCCACCCCTAATCATATCATGATAAAATTTCTAAGTATATAGGGCAAAAAGTTCAGGCAATTTCTCTGAGATATTTTTGTTAATTATTCTCTGCATGTAAATGTACCACAAAGGTCATGAGAGAATCGAAATGACAGTAATTTATTATACCTAGCCAAACTTCAGTGTACAATTTCTCACCTGTTTTCAGTGGGTCTCCTTATCTTCTTCACCCTGTTGGTTAGGTGAAAGACAAAAGTGTGTCATTAGAGAAAACTTATCTTGGCAATTAGCAGTGGTTGAAAAGAAAATTTCCTGGGGAGAAGAAAAGTACAGTAACAACGACTAGCAGCTACTTCTGGCAATGTGATACTAATTAAACCTTTAAGGCCCCATTTCATTTCCCCAGTCTTACCCAGCTATTCTGCCAAGGCAAAATGAAGGGAGATAGTTAGGTAATTATATGGGTAATGTAAAAACTCTCTTCTTCCCCTGCTTTATTCCTTTAGGGTAAAAAAGAAATGTTGATTCCTAACTTGTACTTTGCACAAAGATCCATATTGCTTGAGTCCCATACATTTGTAATGGTCACACTGAGCATGTCATATACAAGCCCCTCACTCGTCACACTTGCTTCCCTACTGATCCTGAAGGAGGTCAGTGGGGGTATGCTCTGTCAACAGTGCCCTCTACACTGTGGCTGGAGCAGTCTGAGGTTTTCTTTTCTTCTCCAGAACATTGTTTAAGACACAGCACCTGCTTCAGAGATGATGATTCAGAAGGATTGATGTGTGAGTACAAGTCAGTTGATTTTTTCAATTATTTTGAATAAATGAGTGTTAACAGAGTTCAAACTCCCTCACTACTTTACTTAAGCTTTTAGAGCCTTAGCACTATTACTGACAACTCTGGACTATTTTGAGAAGTTAAAAAAAAAAACTTTGCATTTCAACAAAATAAGGGAGAGGGACTCCATCTTCAGGGCATATGGAAATACTTATAGTATTGAGAATAATGGATTTACTTCATGTGAGAGGATACTGTTTTCTTGTTCTTATTTTCACCTATTTTTAAACTGCTGAGGTAAATGCATATTTAAGAACTTTTACTTAACATGCCATACATCATATTACATTAAATATGATTGGTTGGTACTGCTGAATAATAATCAAAGTACACACACCCAGAATGCCAGGCAGAACCCTTCCAACCCTGGCTTCTGCTTGCTACAGCTTTTGTGGACAAGAAAAGGCAGCAGAAATGGAGGAAAAAATCAAGATAAATAGGATCAGTGAAGAAGCATCAGTGGGATAATGGCATCTTCAAGGTTTCATGATTTGTTATCCTTCAAGAAATTTTTGATGTAACAGAAATTAACATAGGGTGCTTTACTCTTGAAAGGGCATGACTTTAATCTGTGAGGAATGCGAGAAAAGCTCCCCGCGTTCCTCTCTGTGTACAGAAACCATTGTAATTGGCCACGAGATGATGTGGTTGACCTGAAAATTCAAGTTAAATTAAACATCCATGAGATATTTTCAGTTACTAGAACTTTTGAGGGGCCACAAGCATAGTGGAATCTGATCCTTGGCTATTTGTTTACTCTGAATAACTCTTTGGATATGGGCCAATATGGTTTGATCTAGGCTGTCATTCATACTATAAAACATTTGAGATGGCTTTTCATGATTAACTCAGAGCATACTTTCTCTGGTGTTTGCAAGATGTATACTCACATGAAGCAACAGCCAAATGGGAAACCTAGAGTCATTTTATTAATAGCTGGAAACATGTTCAATGTCCCCTCATTGCACCGCTTTTTTTTGGCACATTGTGCTGGAGCGTGTGGTCTATTCCAGGAGAATTGGAGTCTACTCTTCCAACCAGTGGTAAAGACGAGGATGGACAGTCTGTCCAAGAACAGGATCTTCCATGCTTACCTAATGGGAAAAGAAAGCATAATACTATTGAACACCTACTCGGTTTTAGGGGCTGGGGATAAAATGTAAAGCAAAGGAGATATTGTCCTTTCTTTTTATACATCTTGTAATCTGGGCACAGCGCACAGGACGGAAGCTTCATCTGCAAATGAGAGCAGGTTTCCCCCCAAATGTGCAAGATATCAGGGTTTCATGGAAATTTTCTTAATTGCCGCAATGAGATGTTTCTGGGTAGTCATCATACTCTGGACTTTGTTGCCCGAGTGTGACTTACATCTGTGATCCTCAAAAAGGTCCTCACGCAGCAGAATCAACATTCCCTGGGAATTTAGGATGCACATTCTAGGCCCTACTCAAACAGGCTGCATCAGAAACATTGGGGTCGGCACAAGGCAATCTGTGTTTTAACAGGTGATTCTGAAGCATGCTAAATTCGGAAAGACCATCCTAGAGGAGTGCTCCTCAGAATTATTGGGCATACAGAAGTTTGGGGGATCTTGTTAAAATGCGTGCTTCGTCAGTAAGAGGGGCTTGAGAGGAGGAATGTTTCTAACATGCTCCTGGTGACGCCAGGCCTACAGGCCTGGGCACCACACTCTGTGGAGCGAGGCTTCGAGTGTCCTTGTTGCTGTTGATGTGTGCAGTTTGGAGAGTTTTAGCCTGGTGGTAAATGTCTTCTTCCTTAGGAAGGAAGCATTCACTTCTCTTCCTCTGGGCCCTTGTAGACATTGAAATCTGCTTCTACTGCATCATTTGTCACATTCTACTGTGATTATTTGTTTTTGTCTCTTTGTTCCCCATTGGTTTATCAGCTGGTTGAGAGCAAGAAAAATGTCTGTATTTATAGCAACTTTAAGTGACTGGCATATTAGAAGACCCTTAATAATGGGTGATATAGCAAGATTCTTATATCTGTATTTATAGCTATATCCCTATGGCCTGTCAGCAAGAGATGTATTTAAACTTCTTGGCAGTAATATCCGTGTTATTTATTTGGCAACCTTCTGACAGTTGGTTCCTGCCAGCTTACGCTGGACTGGCTAAATCCACAAGGCTGAAACTCTGCAAGCAGAGCCAAAGTAAGACAAACTTTTTGCCTTAAATTGCTACAGGTCCAGGGGAAGGTATGAGTGAAATAAAGCTGGTTTTGGTCTCACTTTTGGTGAACAGTGGCTAAGGGATGTTCACAACTTTCCTTTTTGAGTTAGAAATTGTCATTTCCCAGTAGAAAACTCGGTTCTTAGGTGGAAGGTTTAGTATTTTATCTTCTAAACTACAGTACTATAATTTTATCTATGACAGAAGCTGGAATTCTTTTCTCCCCCTGTTCAGAATAATATGGTCAATATTGTGGATTATCTCTTTTTTGAGACCATTTCCTCTTGATAGTAAATCACTGGTAAGGATAAAAATTTGTACCTAGCCTGTGAACATATTCTATATTATATTCTAAAGAACCATTCCTTGCTAGTAACATCACCTCTCCATTGGTCCATCTCTCATATGCTCAGAGTAATTCCCTCTAATAGTGTGGTGACTGACAGCCTTAAGGAGATGGCACTTGGACAAGGTTAAGGGTATCTGGTAATATCTAATTGAAGGGCTCTTATCTCTCAAAGAAAAACCTACTGGAGAAAATGGACCACTTGTCTTTTTGGAAAACAAGTTCCACATGAAAACTGGCTAGTTGGTAATAATTTAGTGAAGAATATCAAGTAAAATTAAGTGGTCTAAACTTACCCAGCTTAAGTTAAATGAGTGTTAAGTGCTTGGAAACACATCTTGGCAGAGGCAGGTTCTATTTATTGTAGTTATAGGTTTTCATGATGCCCAATAAAGATCTCCAAAATTCAGAGCAGTGCCCAAAGTACTATTTCCTGAAAGACCTAGGGATAAATACAGCTTTCTTCCACATTCTACAGAAAACAGTAGGTCATATGGCATTTTCATTAGATGTTTAATTATCATAGTCTTTTACAAAACATTTCATCTATGACTTCAAAATTCATTTCACTTGAGATCACAGGAGTTAGTCTATTAGAATGATTTTCAGTAAAGTCTGGCTTTAAATTAAGACCATCTGGCTTTCACAGATCAAGTAGCGAGTAGGAAATCTATTGTGCCATCCAGACCACCAGGACTATAAATTGACTCGAAGTGTTGGCCCCTTGCAATGCTTCCCTCTCTGGGCAGCTACCCAGAGACAGCAGTAAAGAGGGCGATTACCTTGTTTTGTAGTCCTTCTCTCTCATCCAAAACATTTCTTTTTCCAGTTTATATTTCAAAACAAAATTTTTTATTGCTGTTAAGGAATCAGCTTTCTAATCCTTATTACAATTGTCAGTGGACATTTTGCTCCTGGAGGAATTATTAAGCAGGATATAAACCTGCAAACACATGTCTAAATATCCCTATTATTACCATTCTCCTGTCTTAGGGCAGGCAACTGAGAACCGAAGAGGCAACCTTCCTTCTGGAGTTTCCAAGTAGGGTCTGGGGAGGAGGAAGGCTCTTATCTTCCTGGAAAAAACTGTGGTAAAATCACATGTTATCAGGAAAACACAAGTTAAAACAACAATGAGATATACCACTACACAGCTATTAGAAAGGTCAAAATCTGGAACACTGACAATACCAAGTGCTGGTGAGAATGTGGGGCAATAAGAACTCTTATTCATGGCTGCTGGGAAGGCAAAATGGTACAGTTACTTTGGAAGACAGTTGATGGTTTCTTACAAAACTAAATGTATTCTTACCATGTGATCCAGTAATCAGACTTATTATTTACCAAAAAAAAAGTTGAGAAGTTATGCCCACACAAAAACTTGTATGCCATTATTTATAGCATCTTTATTCATAATTGCCAAAACTTGGAAGCAACCTAGATGTTCTTCAGTAGATAAATGGATAAAATAAATGGTGATACATCCAGACAAGGGGATATTACTCAGCATAAAGAAGAAATGAGAAAAAAGACAGAGAAGAAATGAGCTATCAAGACATGAAGACATGGGAGAAACTTAAATCCATATTACTAAGTGAAAACAGCCAAACTAAAAAGGCTACACACTCTGTGATTCCAACTATATGACCTCTGGAAAAGGCAAAACAGTGAGGTGGAGGTGGCATTAGAAGGCGTGGCTGAATAAGCAGAGCACAGAGAATTTTTAGAGCAGTGAACCTGCTCTGTAATTATAATAATTATAATAATGGGTATGTGTCATTATATAGTTGTCCAAACCCATAGAATGTACAGTATTAAATGTGAACACTAATATAAACTATGGACTTTGGGTGACTATGATGTATCAGTGTAGGTTCATTAACTTTCCTAAATGGACCACTGTGATGGGTGATGTTGATGATGATTGAAGCTACCCATGAGGGGGTGGAAAGTATATGGGAAACCTCTGTATCTCCTCAATTTTCTGTGACCCTACTATGGCTCTAAAGTATAAGGTCTTAAAAAATAAACCCAGAATTTATTTAAAAAATCTATGATAGTTGAATTTATGGCCCAGAGTACGAAAAACTTTCTGATTATGATACAAAGGAAACTAGCTAAAGATACTGCCTAGTCCTCAGAGGGTCAAAGAACAGGGTGTTAATTAAGGTTTGGGTCTTAAAAATGATGGAGCATGAAGAAAAATTAATAGATGGTCTCATTCTATTTATAGAACCAAGTACAGGCCAGATTACTACCTCCTGGAGGGCAAAACAACAACACATGGCAGTCAGTTCTGGAGACACCGTGTAGATGGCATAACCACACTCTGCAGGCATTTAGAACACATCTTGAGGTGGCCTTTTCCATATGAGTGCACCTTTGCAGAAAGTCTATCCAGTCAATAGAAAAAAACCAGGAAAGCTGGTAGCTGCTTAAATTTGTTAAGATCCTGATGATTTATTCTGATGCAATAAGCAATGGAATCTAAATGAGGTATGGGAGGCAAAGAAAAACAGAAGGAAAGAAAGTTTGGCAACTCTACCTATCCAGGGGCCTCCTCTCAGTCAGTGTTAATGTGAGAAAAGGAAATGATATTTTTATTTTCATTAAAATGCAACAAGCAGCAAGGTCAGGAAATAGAACATCCTTCCTCATGGTTAGAAGTATACAGAAGCAGATGAGTGGGTGCATTCTCCTGGGTGTTGCTGAAGGCTTTTCTAATGCAGATCCATCACCTGGCATGTGAACTCAGACTTGGTCACTGTCCAAGGGAGATAGGCAGGTACTTGACTATTTCTGGAAACCAACCTTCCTTCCTTCCTTCCTTCCTTCCTTCCTTCCTTCCTTCCTTCCTTCCTTCCTTCCTTCCTTCCTTCCTTCCATCCATCCTTCCTTCCTTTTCCCCACAAGTCTATATTGAATGTCTTCTGTGTATCAGGGGCCTAGCTCTGGGGATAAGGTCAGTAAGATGTGGCAGTGCTCACAGGTTTCTCAGGCAACTGCACCAGTGTTGAAGTTTCACATATAAGAGTTTTAAGAGCATATTCAGGAAGGCCATTTACTTCTAATTTGAGGAGCTCAGGGAAGGCTTTGTAGGGAAGGTGATATTTATGTTGGTACTTGAAGAATGAATAAGCCAGGTGACATCCCCAAAGTATGAGCAGGAAAGGGGGGCAGAGGAGCAGAGAAGAATAGCACATGATGCAATTAGAAGAGTTCGCAGTGTGTTCAGAGGCCTAGAGGAGAAAGAAAACATAGCACGTTGGGAACCAACAATAGTGCAATATGGCTGAAGCATGTTCTTGGAGGAGGAGAAAAGAGGCCAAAGAGATCAGGAAAAGACGACCCTTATAAATCACACTAAGGTGTTCAAATTGCATCAGAGTCTCAAAGGCTCTGATGCTCTAGACAGTTTTCAAACTTCTGCATATGATCCCGCAATCCACACCACACATGGAACCTCTCCCATACTTAATGCACCAGAGTGATTTGTTTATATTTCTGTTCACCTCAGGTTGATGATGAGTTTCTGAAGAGTAAAGAGCAGTTTTTGTACATGTCTGTATTTTCCAGGAAGAGATAACCTGGTGGGAGCTGCTGTTTCAAAAGCTCCTGGTGGGAGCTTCTCCAGCACGCAGAAGACACACAGGCAAAGACCCCAGGCACCTCCAAACAAGACAGACACCAGCCTTTCAAACCCATATGGGATCTCACGCCATGGTGGACAGTAATCATGGTAGGTGAACAGTGAAGTAATTGAGTTTGTTCGTTGGACGACAGTGCACTCTTCAAGGCATTTCACTGCCCTTTCAGAGTACATTAGCAAAATAATAACTCCAGTGACCAAAGTAATGCCTATGAATCGATGCCAACCTTTTTGTAACAGGACAAACATTGTTCACCAAATGTCAGAATTATGAGACAATCCCTCGCAAACTTTTAAAAGGGTAACGATTTGAGAATAATTGTGATTTAGAGGTATTGGAGTTCATGTAATGATGATGTAGGAAAAGGAAGCAGAATACATAGCAACAGCCATAAGAGTGCAGGATGCATCTTGGAGGAAGGATCAATCATTTGTTCCTTCAGACATTTATGGAAACTCCATTATGCACTAGCTGATGGAGATTCAAAGACAAATAAGGCACTGATGTAATGAGAGGTGAGGCATAATCATTATAACATGGTAGGGGAAATGTTATGTTGAAGACATACCAAAGGTACTGAGAAGGGTAGGAGACAGTAACAGGTCCTCAGCTCAGCCTGGGGGTGTGTAGTGGGGTGAATGGTGGCTCCCCCAAAGGAATGTTCACCGAGAACTTGTAAATGTGACCTTATTTGGAAAGAGAATCTTTGCCAATGCAATTAAATTAAGGATATCAAAATAAGAACATTCTGCTTTAGAGTGGGTCTTAATCCAACGACAGTATGCCTGTAATGGACAGAAGGGAAGACAGATACAGGGAGAAGGCCATGTGAAGATGGAGGCAGAGATTGGGGTGTTGTGGCCAAAAGCCAGAGAAGGTCTGCAGCCCCCAGAAGCTGGGAGAGAAAAGGACCCTCCCCTGGAGCCTTCAGGGGCAGTGTGGCCCTATCAGCACCTTGATCTCAGACTTCTGGTCCCCAGAGCTGTGAGACAGTGACCATCTGCTATTATCAGCCACCCAGTGATTGGTAATGCAGGGCGGAAGCTGTGGGCGTCAAGGAATACTTCTGGAAAAAATAATGCCTGAGTGAGTTTTGAAGACTGAGTTGGAGTGAGCCAGCTGAATTAATCCGGGGGTGGGAATAGGAGGAAGACGGGAAAGGTAAGTGATATGGTGTTAAGGAAGGGTCATGAAAAATTAAAAGCGTGACCTTGTAACTATACTTATATCTAAAAATCTCATGATTGAGTTGACATGACCAATGAGAAAAAAGGCTTATACACAGACATAGGCCTTAAAAGTTTTTGTGTGTGGACAAACAGGTTTGAAAAATGATGTATATACTATACTATTGACATGTTAGAGTTCCAAAATTCACATAAGCATATGGACAGCTCAGGGAAGTTCTCCAGTCTGTTTTCCCGAGAGTTTCAGACTTCACCTCTGCGTGTATGGGTGTGAAATACCTGCCGGTAGTTCGAGGAAAATGGCGCTTCCAGAACACATTTGGGGAACATTGCCCCAGATAGTTTGGGGGTTATTTTGGAGGAAACCCCCGCCCCTCCCCCTTGGTGTTTTTTTTTTTCTTTTAAAAAAAATTTTATTTAGTTACCTTTCAAGTACAGTTTTCTATTTTTCCCATCCCAGCCCACTCCGCCCTGTGCTCCCCACCTCCCTCCCATTTCCACCCCCCTTAGTTATTGTCCTTGTGTCCTTCATACTTGTTCCTCTAAATCCCTCCCCTTTTTTCCCATTAAATTCCCTCCCCTCTTTCTTCTGGTCACTGTCCCCTTGTTCTCTATTTCAGTGTCTTCGTTTTTTTTTTCTGCTTGCTTGTTTTGTTGTTTAGCTTCCATTTAAAGGTGAGATCATATGGTATTTGTCTTTCAACACCTGGCCTATTTCACTCAGCATAATGCTTTCCAGTTCCATCCATGTTGTTGCAAAGGGTGGTAGCGCCTTCTTTCTCTCTGCTGCATAGAATTCCATTGTGTAAATGTGCCACAGTCTTTTGATCCACTCATTTACTGATATACACCTAGGTTGCTTCTATCTCTTGGCTATTGTAAATTGTGCTGCTATGAACATTGTGGTGCATAGGTTCTTTGAAATTGATCCCAAATGCTCAGGGCTCTTTTACTTCTTTTTTTCCTGTAATTTTCATGTAATTATGTGATTTTTTTGTAATTGTAAATAATTCTGTATTTTTTTGTAATTACCAAAAATTTTGGGGAGGGAGAGGCATTTCAATGTAATGCTTAAAGGCTAACACTTTGCTACTCAGAATTTACCTTTTATGCTGTGATTTATCACTGACACCTTAAAACATATGAAGAGCTGATCCTTTCTGCAAAAAGAGTTTGAATCAGGACTGGTGTGAGTGGCCAGGAAATGTCCCTGAGAAGAGTGAAAGGGTCAGCCTCAGGCGGTGCTATGAGCACATAGGAGGTGAGGATGCAGGGAGAGAAAGTCCTGATGAGGGCAACAGCCAATCTGGTGTCACCAGGGTCTGGTCTGGCCCCTAACCTTCCAAGTATTGGTTCAGCCACTGGCTCACTTTTCACTGAGTGGAGTTTGCCTTTGTAGCTATTTCTCCTCTGCCCTCTGATTCTTCCTATCCCTGAACTTCTGGTTTCTGGACAAGCAGGAGGCCCTTTTAGTATATCTGAGCAAGTAATCTCTGTGACTGACTCCCAGGAAGGAAGGCTCATGTTTGTGTCCTGGTCGTCTGTCCCAGGTTTTCCCAGGATGCTGCATTTTCCCTCTGGGTGGGCAGAGGAAAATGAATGACTTTCAGAAGATGACATTCTGATGGTCATTACAGATAAATTCTGTTTGACCAAAGCAAATTGCAAGCATGGACAATCAATCCAGAGATAATTTGAAAGTGTTTTATATAAATCCAACAACCAAACCCCTCAAACCAATCACTAGTCAGTGCCTGAAACCTACATCTTATAGTGGTAACTTAAATGGCAATGAAATGATGCCTAGCACCTTGGAGCCACTTATAAGTACTCCCAGATTGGGGTTCCCAATTTAGTTTGCATTGGGGATTCTAGAATCTTAACCAAAGGCAATTTGCACAGATTCTTTTGTGACAAACATTCAAAGCTATTACAATTTGATCTGTTCTCTCTCTCCTTTTTGCTTTTTGCTTGTTTTATACATTAGGCCTGATTTTAGTATCTGTAAATCTTTCCCTAAGTAAAAGACAGCTTGCTGATCTGTATGCAAATGATATACTTGCCTGCCTTAAAAATTTAAGATTGACTTTGAATTGACCCCACGCTTTATCCCTCAGTGGAGAAAAATGAAAGGGTATTTATGGTACCTGTGGACATTATGTACGATACCAGTGGGAGTTTTTTTCCACAGTAGATGCACAGCAGAAACACAGGCAGACTAAAATGTGGCAGGTATATGCAAAAGGCAGGTCGAAGCTGATTTACATAACTGGGTGTTACTTGCTCTAGCTCTCCGTGGCTTCTCCACCCAGATACCCAAAATGCTGTAATTTTCTGTAAAAAATATAAAATATAAAACTGAAAAAAGCATGTGTTGTGAGAACATGCCAGTTAAGCCCCCAAAAGTTTATGTACAAATTTCATTTTTTTCTTTCTAAATATATTATAATTTTTAGAACAACTTGAATGATTTTTAAATATTTTATTAAACTTATTGGGGTGACATGGACTAATAAAATTATATAGGTTTCAAGCATGAAATTATATACTACATCATTTGTGCATTGCGTTGTGTGTTCACCACCCAAAGTTAAATTAAAACCAAAGGCCCTTATGACTTTAATTAAATTTAGTTTTAAATCCTAGCTCTAGGAATCATCTCTCATTTTGTCTCTCTATGTATATCCTGGGTGGCACCATTCATAATAAAATAACTATTATTTATCCACTGCAATTCTCGGTGTCTAATGTTTCGCTCTGCTAGCACTGGGGGTGGATGAACTCCTTCTGTTCTGTAACAAAAATCCAGGAGAATAGGAAGCTAATGCTTGAAAGTCTAAATTCCCTGATTGTGTGTAGGTTACAGATGATATAGGGCAAAATCACAAGGCACCATCCGTTAGGGGTTTCGGGGTTGTTCCGGAAGCCGATCGGTCAGAAGTGAGGTAAGGGTAATAAATCATTTCTGTTTCAGTGTCCCTCTGTCTGGTCTCATGGGAAAGTAGTCAGGGAGTTGTTCTACCTTAGGGCTCAGGAACTGAAACATTACTTAGGTCAAGATGTGATCTTTAACCTACCAGAGGTCCTGACCTTCTGATCATTAATCAGGTCCAGGTACTGTCTTCTGCTGTGTCAAACGTTGCTGATTATGCAGCATAAAAATGAGAGAGAGAGAGAGAAGGGGGGGGAGGATTTTCTAGAGTTAGGACTTAAAACTAAATTTAATCAAAGTCATGAGAACTCTTGATTTCAAAATCTCCTGTCCATATATATATATATATATATATATATATATATATATATATAACCTCCTTAACCCTTTACTAATTCTCCCATCCTCTTTCTTTTTTTTTCTTGAACAATGACCTTTTTCTCACCTGGAAGCAAGCCACAAGAATCTCACTGATGTTAGAAGTTAATATGCTTCAAACTACATACCCTACGTGCATCAGCTTTCAGTGCTAGCAGACACTTTCTTTGTTTTATGTTTTGGAACTTTTTTCCCCATGTTGTTTTAAAAATTAAAGTAGACAAAGCAGAACATTGACCTGGGAAGAAATATGTATTTTTTAATGCTTATCTCAAACTCGAGTTCTATTAAATTTTTGAAAATAAGATCACTTCACTTAAAAAATGCTAGAGAAACCCAAAGGATAAAGTTACGTGAGATTAACATACCTATTCTTATCCTACAACAAACATATTTCATTCCAAACCTCAGTGATTTTTTTGGACCACAGTATTTAGAGCCACATTTTTTGGTGTTTAGCTTTTATTTCCACAGCAGCATATTAACTGTCCTGTGCTCTCAAATAAGAATGTTGAAATTTTCCAGATTACTGCTGAAGTAGCTGGAGCCAGGGTCTTCCTATCCTAAGGGTCATGAATTAAATCTTTTCTCAGAAAATTTTGCATTCATTGGCCTGCAGGACCGCAAAGTGAAGTGCTGGAACGGAATTGTCCTAATAGGACCCTCCCATGACTGGGGAGGTGATGGCAAACGACATTCTTCGCCCTTTGTCTCCCTCCATGAAACCCATCTATTTATCCAGGGCTCTTGGGCTCTTTTACCATCCCTTTATTTATCTAGAAACTATTTAACATCAATTTTATTCACCAAGTGTCTAGCTGATAGTATGCTCCCAGTAAACATTTGTTATTGAATTAATCAATGAAGGAATGAATTCATTTACATTCCGGTTTTGGAAGACTAGTTAGAAAGAAAGCTTAAAGAGAATAAAGAGAATAAAAGAAAAATAAATAAATCATGCTTGGGTCTTCCAACCCCAAAGAGGAATCTTTTCTTCACAGGGCAATGGGAAGAAATGTGAGTAAGAGGAGTTCACACCTGTTCCAGGAGCAGAAGAATAATGAGAGGTAGCCAGAGGGGAATAGGGCCTCTGGTAGAAAGCCAATTATTCTAGTACCTTCCCTTGTGTTCTGACCTGATGTCTGTATTGAGGACAAAGGACTATTCAGAAAGGAAATTGCTATGGAATGATGATATGTTGTAGAGCAGAAAGGAAAGAAGACAGGGTACTTAGTGGAAGTTAAAAAATTAGGTTTGTAGTATGCACACAAGTAGAGTACAGATGCCTAAACACGTGGAAGAAAGATCCTGGGTTTGGCAAACCTGCTGCATTTCCACTAGCTCTTCAGTGTAGGTAATAAAGGCAAGAGCTACATTTCCTTAACATGAGAGCTCAGCCTCCTAGTTCTCAGGTGAGCTAATCTCCACCCAGAATTGTTCTTTCTTTCTGTCTTTAGCCTCTTGAGAGCCCCTTCTGTGATAGATGGGAGAGAGCAGGGAATCATCAAGGGGAAGTGAGTCACACCCTATGTGGGAAAGAGCTTAGGATTCCTCCATAAATTCTGTACTGAGCAATGAAATGAAATTCCTTTCTATTCCCTTCTGGAGTGATGATCAAAATACATGTACACCATATCTTATGGGTCACCATTTTTTAATTGGGAGTTAAATAATGTGTTGCGTTTCCTGAGAACATTTGAATTTTATAATGTTTCTTTCATCAGGAAGTGAGAGACTTTGATCCCTATCAATGATATTTCTGCCATTATTATCAGGTACAGAAACCTTAAGAGATTTTTACCAAATGTTTTTTAGCCTTTTCCAAACAAAATCCAGAGGACAGCTTCCTACTCTGCCTGTGCATAGAGTGGCTACTGGGAATGGAAGCTCTGAGTTCAACCTTCTAAAAGGGGTCCAGAGCTCACTTCCTGTGATTCTGCATCTCTTAAGCTCCAAGAAGTTGACCTGGTGCTCATAGCTACACTGCATTGTTCTGCTTAGTATTTGTCTTCTTCACTATACAACATGCTCCATGAAGGCAAGGTTTCCCACCTCTGTCTCCTCCGGCACATATAAGAAATGCGGTTTATGTTGATTGACATGTAGATTTATAAGCATATATTGTCCAATGAGGTGCTTTTATGTTTTAAATATATTTTATTGATTATGCCACCACATGTGTCCCATTTCCCCCCTTCATTCCCCTCCACCCTGCACACCCCTCCCCAACCATTTCCCCTTTAGTTTATGTCCATGTGTCACAAGTTCTTTAGATTCTGTATTTCCCATACTATTCTTGCCCTCCACCTTATTTTCTACCTACCGTCTATGCTAGATACTCTCTGTACCTTCTCCCCCCTTATCCTCCTCCCACTCCCTTGTTGCTAACCCTCCATGTGATCTTCATTTCTATGGTTCTGCTCCTGATCTAGCTGTCCTCTTAGTTTGCTTTTCTTTTAGGTGTGGTTGTTAATAACTGTGAGTTTGCTGTCCTTTCACTGTTCATCTTTTTTATCTTCTTTTTCTTAGATAAGCCCCTTTAACATTTTATACAATAAGGGCTTGGTGATGCTAAACTCCTTGAACTTGACCTTATCTGAGAAGCACTTTATCTGCCCTTCCATTCTAAATGAAAGCTTTGCTGGATAGAGCAATCTTAGATGTAGGCCTTTGGATTTCATGAATTGGAATACTTCTTTCCAGCCCCTTCTTGCCTGTAAGGTCTCTTTTGAGAAATCCGCTGACAGTCTGATGGGAACTCCTTTGTAGGTGACTGTCCCCTTATCTCTTGCTGCTTCTAGGATTCTCTCCTTCATTTTAATCTTGGCTAATATAATTATAATGTGCCTTAGTGTGTTTCTTCTTGGGTCCAACTTCTTTGGGACTCTCTGAGCTTCCTGGACTTCCTGGAAGTCTATTTCCTTTTCCAGATTGGGGAAGTTCTCCTTTATTATTTGTTCAAATAAGTTTTCCACTGGTGGCTGTTCCTCTTCCCCTTCTGGTACCCCTATAATTCAGATGTTGGAACATTTAAAGATGTCCTGAAGGTTCCTAAGCCTCTCTTCATCTTTTTTGAATTCTTATTTCTTAATTCTTTTCTGTTTGGTCATTTTTTTCTTTCTTCTGGTCCACTCCATTGATCTGAGTCCCAGTTTCCTTTCCATCACTATTGGTTCCCTGTGTATTTCCCTTCATTTCACTTAGTTTAGCCTTCATTTTTTCATCTAATTTGTGGCTAAAATCAACCAGTTCTGTGAGCATCCTGATCACCAGTGTTTTGATCTGTGCATGTGATAGGTTGGCTATCTCTTGGTCACTTAGAAGTACTGGCTCTGGGGCTTTGAGCTGTTTTTCTGCTTGAGCCATAATGTTTTGGTCTGTTATGTATGAGGAGCGGAGCCTTAGGTGTTCACCAGGGTGGGGCAACCCAGGTTGCTAGGTTGTGACACTGTATGTGGGGGCAGGGTCAGAGAGGGGCAATGGTGTTTGTTCTGCTCTCTCTCAGATTTTGATCCCCTCTGCTGCTTCCCACAAGCAAATTGGGCCCTTCTGGAGCTAGTTCTCGGGTGTGGGGGCTTGTGCACCCTCCAGGACCCTGTGGGTCTCTCCAGCAAACTTTCTGTGAGCCTGAGAGCCTTTCCTGGCACCTCAACCCACAAAAACTTTTCCAGTTGGTGCTTTTAGGCTTTATTTCTCAGCGCTGGAGCCCTGGTTTGTGCAGTCTATCTCACTGCTCACCTCTTTGCCTGGTTTATCTGCATATGAATGTGTGCCCTCGATCAGCCAGCTGCCTTGCACCCTCACTGGGTCTGCCCATTGCCACCCCATGCCTGGGATCTGCCATCTGCGCATCTGGGTCAGTCTGGCTGCTTTTTTCTGCGTGACTCCGCTTGGCCAGCTGCTGACTTCAGTCCTCTTACAGGTCTGGCTGAATGGTTCATTGTCGTTGGGCTTCCATACAGTTCAATTTTCTGTCTGTTTTGGTTGTGTTTTTGTTAGTAAATCTTTGTTGTCTTTAAACTTGGTTGTGTGAGGAGGCACAGTGTTTTCATCTATGACTCCATCTTGGCCGGAAGTTCAATGAGGTGCTTTTAAATACTGCTATACTCTTCTAATAAATATTGTGCTTATCTTCTTCTTAAAGATAATAAAGAGTGAGCAGGTGCTGAGACACTTTAAAGGAAAGATCTGAAGCCTATATAATAGTGACCTGTGAAGAGAATGATGCCTTTTGGCCTTATAATCTTGAGAATTGTTACCAAGAGATTGTTTGGAGGTCTGTTCTTGGAAAAGCCATGATATCTCAGGAGACTTGAGGCCAAAGTATGGATGTCCCATTTCAGACCAGCTGAGCAAGAAGCAAGCAAGCATTATTGACCCAGCAACATCCACCAACAGCTTTCCATGCACACTAAAGCCCTATTTCTAGTGGCATGGGTTTTTTGTAACAAGTAAACTAAGAGATTTGTTTATGGCAGTGATTTTCAATCTGTCACTTAGGAAGTACTTGTTTTTAAATTTCTAAAGTGTCGAGGAATACCTTTGTAGAGTACAACACAAAGAAATTACCAGTAAACTGAAATATACAAAATATAAGCCTAAGTTTTTATAGGTGAATGTAACATATGTCAAGGTAATTTTAAAAGTTTCTAAACAGTCTCAGTTGTGTGCTCATCTTGTTTTTCATGTCAGCCTCACCTGATCTAGGACTGATATATTACTCTTCACAATGGCAGGAAAGTCCCAAGACACCAGTTCAGTTCATACACATGTGTGCAAAACTTCCAACAAACTGTTGTCTCTTTTTCACCAAATGAGGCTGCAAAGGTAAGAAAATCAGTATCAGCAGATCTGTATAAACAGAAGCAGATAAGCCTTCTGTTTATATAGTGCAATTTGAGAAGGTAATGGGATCATTGCCACTTGGAGCTCCACTTAACTATTTAAATATTTTTCTATTTAATATTAAATATTTAGAAATTCAGTGGGAAATACAGAAGGCATCTAAGCATAGGCATGAAATCAGTGACACATTTTATATTTGGTCAGTGTTTTACAAGTCCATGCTCACTGCAAAATATAAAAGACATATTCCTTTTAAATCTGGGCTTTCCATTTCTACTACTCTGGAATTGAAGTAAAAAGAAGTGGACTGACTATAGCGCTGTAACATACTGCCGCCTTACAACAAATACCAGATCATGAGAATGGTAGATGTGGTGGTGTTAAAATGTGGCACTGGTTGTGACCAATATGACAAGACACTCCATTTCACATCATTTTGTTTTACAGACAAAAATATACCACTGGGGTGAACTCAGAGTTCCTTTAACAATCCGTAGGAGAAGGAAGCATGTGTGATATGATAATGAAGGAAGCTTCATGTCGTAATTGTGAGATTAACACACACATACACTCAGCCTCCAAGTTATCCGGCAGTGGGAGACCATGAAACTTGATTATTGCAAAGATGGATTGGCATATTAATTAAAAAATAAGACTGACATTTGAAGCATATTTCAGTTTTCGTGGCAAATTTCATCATTCTAAATATAGTTCCAGATAATTATGACACATTTGGTGCTAAGCTATTTTAGAATTCAAAACACTTCTATCTCAGAACGGTTGCAGCAAATCAGGGTGTTTGATCAAGGCTGCAGAAAAACAGAGAATGGATTTAACATTCCAGGTCTCCTCAGATTCTGCTTTTAGCTTTTATTTTCTGTACAGGTCAAGCTGGTAGAATTATGCAAGGTGATGGCATTTTGAGTGCAAATGGGATTTGACATTTTGAGTGCAAATAAGAATGGTTTGTCTTCTTGCAGTATAGAGTCACTCTTCACCGGCAGTTAAAATAAAGTGAAAACCACAGAAATGTGGGGTTATTCATTTTCTTGCATACACACTGAAGAATTTTATAGTCAGTTATTGCTATGAACATTATTTTACCCTTTTCTTTTCCAATTTATTACCGCATTACAGGGATTGATAATGATATTTCTTCAGGATGACTGTTATAAACACACTTTTCTCAGTGATGGCTAGGAGCTGGAGTTATCTTTCCTTCAGGGCACTTGTTCTTCCAAAGGCATATAAAGATTGGGTAGCTTTATGATTAAAATTTTTTTTTCTTCTAATGCTTTTATTGGAGTACAGGACAAAGCATGTGTAACGCAACTTAATGTTCTCACTGATCTTAAAACAAGAGAGAAATGGTCGGGGGAGGAGGCAGGAGCAGACTGAGAAAGGAAGAGTCGGAGGTTCTGAGCCAGGGAAGTGCTGCCCCAGGAAGGGCCACCCAGCCCTTCTGTCTCCTTTTGTAGGTGAGGAGAATGAAGGACACGATGGTAATTTAACTAAGTTCATTGTTCTAGCTCCTCACAGAGCTGGCCCTCTAATATAGGTCAAAGTAGATTTGTTGGGTGTCATCCCAAGCATCATTTTCTCCATTTGTAAAATCAAGCCGTTAGGTACGATCATCTTCAAACCTCCCAGTGCCAATACCTGAAGAATTGGGCTGTCAGTCGTGTGAGTGAGTCCTGGCTCTGCCTCTTTATAGCTGCCTGGTCAGGGAGAGGTGACTTAAACTTGCTAAACCGCAGTTTCCTGGACTGCAAGATATTGGGTTGAATAATTAATTCAACACATAGATATTGATTTTGTCCTTTGCACCGAGCAATGAGGACGCTAGGGTGCCCAAAGGCAGAAATGGCCTTGGTTCTTGTGGTGTTTACATTCATCCGTTAGTTTATGTATTTATTCAAAAAGAATTATACAGTGCCTACTATTTTTCAGGCAAAGTGGTAGATGCCGGGGATAGGTCAGAAAATATTCCTAGAGTGGAAGCAGGTGGCCAAAAAGCCCCAGCAAAAAGCATTATGAATGGAACAAACAGGAAATTGAAGGAATAATAAGGCTGGAAGTATGTGCTTTATAAGGAATTAGGGACGTCTTCCTTAGAAGAGTGAAATTTAAGTTGAATTTTAAAATACAAAAGAAACTAACTATGTAGAATGGAAGAGAAGGACCTAATTGAACTAGAATAACAGAAAGAAAGTGAATGTCGCTGATCGTGATAGGATGTGATCACCACTGAAGAAGTATTAAAAGGTCAAGCAAGCAAGGGCCTTCAAAGTTTAGTTGCTCTGAATTTAATTAAAGGCTACGGAAGACTTCTCGATGGTAATGGAGGGGTATGAGCAGTAATTTGACCAGGCTAAGTGTTGAGAACCTCTCTGGCTGCCTGGTGGAGCATGAACTGAGGGCAGGAGTGATAGAGGGAAGGTCAGTCAGTAGCAGGTTGCAGTTGTTCAGGCAAAAGATCACGGCCTACAGGGCAGGCAGGGGAGCCAGTGCAATGCAGCTGCCTGGGGAAACATTTTAAAGATAGAACCATCAGAATTTGCTAACGAATTGGATGTGGGAATTTTTTTAAATGGCAAAATTAAGGAGACCCTATAGTGTTGGGGACATAGGAGGGGGAATCAAGAGTTCCATTTGGGCCACGCTGTATTGTGATGGTGGCACAGTGACAAAGGGGAGCTATGAAAGTCATGAGTAAGATATGTCCATCTAAAGCTCAGGGGAGGGGGCTGGACTGGAGAACCGTGGATGTGGGCATCATCAGGAAAGGCTGCAAGAATAGAGGAGATAACCAGAGAGAGGAGAGATAATAAAATTGTTTAGTTCTGAGCCCTAAGGAATTCCCCTGTTTGGAATTCAGAAGAGCAGTTCCCAAAACTGTCCAAAAACTGTGATAAAAGCTGTTACAAAGAGGGAAGAAGGAGGAAAGATACTGTGATGTTAGAATTAACCAAGTCAAGAAGGAGGGGACCAGCAGTGTTGAAAGCTGCTGAAGGATAATGGAGATAAGATTATAATATTGCCCTGGTCAGTGTAGCACAGTGGATTGAGCATAGGCCTGAGAACCAAAGGGTCACTGGTTTGATTCCCAGTCAGGGCACATGCCTAGGTTGGTCCCTACATGTGGTCCCAATGGGCCAGGTCCCCAGTTGGGAGAGTGCGAGAGGCAACCACATGTTGATGTTCCTCTCTTTATTCCTCCCTTCCCCTTTCTCTAAAAATAAATAAAATCTTTAGAAAAAGACTAGAATATCAACTAGAATAGGCAATGTGATGATTACTTATTTTAAACAAGAAAAGATTGAAATATCAAAGGAGAAACATTCTGGAATGGGTTGAGTTAATCCAGTGGGAGATGAAAAAGTGGAAGTAAACACTTTTGGAAAAGTTGGGCTAAGGAGGAAGCAAAAAATAAAAATAGGCAGTAACTTGAGACAGAAGAGAACTTGAGGAAAGTTTATTGTCCTCTTTAAAGGAGTTATACGATGTTGGCGTGCTGATGGTAGACAGCCAGCGGGCTGCAGGAGGAGGGTAGAATGACAGTGTGAAAACTGATGTAACAGAGCATAGAGGAGGGGACTGGAAAAGTCCTTGTGAAAGTGGAGCACAAGCACGGTGGCTTAGCCTAGTGTTTGGCCCATAGCAATGGGCCAGTAAACATAGGTTTTGCTGATGGCGGTGGCTGTAAGGAGCTTTTCAGCATTGCTGGCCTTGAATGGGAAGAGATGGCAGTTGGAGAGAAGAATCTTGGGAGTGTAGAAGCAAGGTCGAATCACCAGTTTTTCAGGTCTAGCTATCAGTGGCTTCCTGAATGTAAAGCAGCAAATTTAGGGGAAAACATTCTTTTTTTTAAAAATTTTATTTTTTATTTTTATTTATTTATTTTTTTAATTTTATTTATTTATCTTTAGAGGGGAAGGGAGAAGGACGGAGATATAATTAGTTCCTTTCTGCCTGATCCAGGTGCATGTGCCCTGACTGGGAATTGAACCTCGATCGTGTGGTTCACAGGCCCGCGCTCAGTCCACTGAGCTACACCAGCCAGGGCTAGGGGAAAACATTCTTTATACCAGAGACCTAATCCCAGAGCAAGCCTGGGCAGGGCAAAGAGGTAAAGAGGTTTGTAGGGGCATTAGGACAGAGTTCTTCTCTGCCACACCCCTTCCCTCCTCCTTCACAACTCAGTACCATCTTCTCTCTTGAGTGCAAAGTGGCGCAATCACATGGAGAACCATTTGACAATGCCTAACACAGCAGCTTCCTATGCATTTGCCCGTTTAAAAAACACTCTCTCCTCTGGGAGTTTTATCCAGAAGCTACACTCCACAAACATGAAAAACTAGGACACCTGCCCAAGATTTGTCACAGTGGTGTCATTTGTATAAATAAAATATTGGAGATGGCATAAATGTCCATTCTTAAGAGACTAATTGAATAAATTATGGTACATTCACAAACATAGTACTATGCAGCAGTGAAAAAGAATGAGGACGGTTTCTGTAAACTGCTATAGCTGATAAAGAATGATTTCTCTGTAGAAATAGAAGTGATTTTTTTTAGAAAGTGTCTTTATTCAGAATGATGTGACAAGGCAGTGTCAGTGAAATGGATGACAGTTTTAAAATTCTGCCTTCTAGGATAAAAGTTACTTACAAAAAATTCATCCATTTTAATAATATGATTTCATAAATTTTGAGAAAAATATCTAGTTTTGACAACTATCCTAATCAAGATATAAAATATTGGTAAGCCCTGGCTGGTGTGGCTCAGGAGATTGAACATGGGCCTTTGAAGCAAAGGGTTGCCAGTTCAATTTTTGGGCAGGGCACATCGCTGGGCTGTGAGCCAGGTCTCCAGTGGGGGGTCGGCAGGAAGCAACCACACGTTGGTGTTTCTCTCCCTCTCTTTCTCCTTCCCTTCCCCTCTCTCTAAAAATGAATAAAAATAAAATAAAATAAACCACTTAAAAACATTAGTAAAACTCCAAAATTCTCCACATCATCCACTGAACTTTCACTAGCTCTTGAAAATCCAGGAGAGAGGGTATAAATCTCACGCCAGGCCATGCCTGTATCCACAGCAGGTCTCCAAGGTGAGAAGTGATTTCTCTATATCAGCTCACAGGAATCCTCCTCATTCCTTTTCACAACTGCATAGTACTATGTTGTGAATGTGCCATAATTTAAATATATAAACCAAAAACAAAACAATAGAAAGTGATTATGGGATGCGGGTGGACATAAAAGAATAGCATTGGGATACAAGTGTGAACTCTTTGAGAATAACTTTTTATTTAGTGTTGACTTTTTAATTATGTAGATGTTTAAAATTTCCTAGACAGGTAGATATATAGAAGGAAAGGAAGAAACAGATAAATAAATAAATATGGGCTGTGAGGCAGTATGAAGTATGTTGGAGTATGATGTAATTCCAATTTTCATCAGTTCTGGTTGTGGATTCTTCTTATCATCCTTTTCTTTCCCTTTCTACATAGCCAGTGTCCCAGTTCTGTTTCTGATTTTCCCATCTAAAAAACATGGGGTCGGTATTGTCCTGCATTGTCCTCACCCAGTGAGCAGTTTGGTTACACCCAGATTGCAGGCTGCCATTTGTCACCACGTTCTAGTAGTGCCACTGTCTTCAAATACACTATTTAAGTAGCTCTCAACGGTCTGTCTAAGTGGCGCTTAACTTCCTGGGCCCCACGCCAAGCAATGACGTGATCCTTTTGCCTCTGGTTTTTGGGGCAGCCTGTGAGAGTGACCTTTGGGAAGGTTTCCAGCTACTACAGGGACATGTAATTCTCTTACTGTCTTCTCTTCCTGAGCACTGGAAATATTTGGTCAATGCGACAGCCTTCTCATTCATCCCAGAAGTAATTGTATCAACTTGACATTGTAGCTTGGATGGTGTCAGTTGTGAGAGAATAATAGGATTTGAACTTCAGTTCTTTGTAGCTGCTGGCTAGGATTAGCAAACAGAGATAATTAGAACCCCTCTGCTATTTTTAGAAATCACAGGTTTGATATAGGTTTAAATTTAAAACATAAATTTCTCCAGAGATGACATATGAAAACTATTAGTGGAAAGATATAGAAAACCTACCTTTGGTTAAGGAATCTGCCTCAGTTTCTCCCCAGATACCATTTGGGGCAATGATCTCTCTAAATTTTATTATCACTGATCACTTTGCACTCCTTCCTGGGCGTTTGTCAACAAATTACTGCAGTGAAAGTACTTGCAATAAATCACACATGTCCTGTGGATTCATCACCTGGTAGGTGCAATTCTTCCTTGAGATATTGCAGTTTGGTGGTTCAATGACTTCATAATCTATGCTGTAACCAAGAGAAGAAAGGAAATAGCTTCATTATCTCAAAGTGATGACTTAAAACTGCTATTCTGAAGACATAAGGGCTTCATGACTTTGTTGTTTCTCTCTTGTTTCTGTGTCCATTAGGGTGTGTGCAAGCCAGGGAGGGGAGAGTTAGATCTGAGAACTGTCTCAGATTAGGAACTGTTGAAGCGAGTGTGTTTTATTCATATTGGACAAGAAAAGACGTGCTAAAACGACTCGAATATTGGAAGAAAATATCTTTATGAGGAAGCAGACTCTGATCTCATTCACAACAGGGCTGAACTATAAGCATTGGTGAGAAGTTACAAGGGGGCTGATTTGAATTTAATAGAAAAATAAATTTTCTAGCACTCTCCCACAGTGGAACAGACTGCCCCCCACAAAAAAATGTCCAAGTAGAAGCTAGATAATTCTGTTTAGGTTATAGTTTATTTATGTCCATCATCTTTTGTCAATTTCAAGAGCCAATGAATTGATTTATTCATTCCACCTTCATTCATCCAAATATTAATTATTACTGAGGAATTATTATGTGCTAAGCACTGCCTAGGTCATGTGAAAACAATGCCAAGTGACAACAAACATCACATTCTGCTAGACAGAGAGATAATGACCAAATAA
This sequence comes from Artibeus jamaicensis, assembly GCF_021234435.1. NCBI lineage: Eukaryota > Metazoa > Chordata > Mammalia > Chiroptera > Phyllostomidae > Artibeus > Artibeus jamaicensis. The sequence goes on along the minus strand of NW_026522030.1, from coordinate 32,994,491 downwards.
TCACACAAGAAGTGCATGATGTTCAACTGGGTTGAGTATCATGAGGGAAGGAATATGGTCCTGTGAGAGGAGCATATGACAAATTTTTAAAAACTTGGTGGTGGCGGGGTGGACGTTATAAAGAAAGGCCAGCTAAAAATTGAGGGAATTTTTTCATGTATCTTCAATTTTCTGGGTAAAGGAAGGAGGAAAGATGGTTGGCCATATAGTAAGGGCAGGTTGCTCAGGCATGGCGACCATTTTGTGGAAAACAGAGAGGTGAGCCAGCTGATTAGGAGGAACTGGTAGGGTTGATGGGCAAGGTCGAGGGCTTACTTGAGGTTAGTGATTATGGATTTATAGTGATAAGGATTCGTTCTGCTGTGTTTTTCTCCAGCAGTTATGAAATGCTTAAGTGTTTACATCAGAGAGAAAACCCAATAGCAGCATTGCTCCCAGCATCGATGTGATAAACTACAAGGGGGTAAAGGAGTTTGGAGCATCAAGGAGAGTGGTTTTGAAATGAAGGATTGTGGCATACAAACTGGATAAGAAAGAAGGGAAGAAATTAACAGGCTAAAGGATTGCTTAACATTAGAGGGGTCAATAGACTGAGGGCCTCATGAGTCTGAAGTGGGAATAATTGAACTACAATGTTATGGTCAAAAGGGACTATGCTTAGATTTGTGATGTGGAGATGGAGCAGTCTCACATGACATTGATGTCCATGATATTACAGGATGGAGATGTGTTTCTAGGAGTCGAGTAGAGGAAAAGTTTATTGGGAAAAAGGCAGCCCACTGAGAGATACAGGCCTCTCAACCTACTACTCTGATATAGGAGAACTAATACTGGAGAAAGGAATTTTGCTTCAAGGCACGATTTGTTTGCTTCCACTCTACTAGTCAATACATGGGTGGCTGTAGGTCAGGGAACCCGGTAGGATGATGAGACTGGTTTAGATCATCACAAACAACAGGAATCTTTAGGGGTCAAGATAGCAAAATATCAGCTCTGGGAGGCAACAGAAGTCAGGAAGACATAAATACCAAAGAACAAAACATGGCAAATGGCCAGAAGTTGATGGAGATAATGAGTAACTGAAAGATCTATAGACACTGAAAGAGAAAGATAAAATAGAAGATTGAAAAATAAGCAGAAAGTGAGCAAAACCAGGACTTGAGGTAAGGACAAGATAGGTGGGAGAGCGGATGCTGCACACCTAGTTTGAAGGAGTCACTTTGCTTTGACTCAACCTGAGCTGTGTTGTTTCCTCGTGACCCTGGTGACAATGCATCCAGGACGAGCCTGGCCTGCAGATGGTAGGAAATGAAAACAGCCAGTCGATAGGCAATGTCTGGTTGAAAGAAATGCTTGAAAACACATGATTTTTTGTCTTTGAAGGTGGCCCTGTTATACTTTAGACTGTAATATGAATTTGCAGCCAAAAAGAAGAATTTCTTTCTATTTTTCCTTACTTAGTAGTTGCTTGTTAGCTTATATGCCATTGGAAGATAGCCTTGTAATGCTTCGCAGGTTCAGAAATAACATTTTTTTCAAGGATGTACCAGGTGGAAACTGAAAATGAAATAAACACATTTGTTCTACCTTTGCTCAAAGCTAGTGCTTCCAAAGCTGGGCTGCTGCATGCATTTTAGGATGATTCATCTCAAGAATAATATGATGGAATAGCTTAAGGAATCTTCCTTTTTGATCCAGGCAAGAGGGTAGCTGTACTTCAGAAAGCCTCATGGGACCTTATGTCTGGCTGTGCCTTACACTACATGCTAAAGCAGGTGTGTCAAACTCATTTTCACTGGGGACCACATCAGTCTTGTGGTTGCCTTCAAAGGACCAAATGTAGAGTTCCTTGCCCCTAGTTAAAGAGTAGTTACATTTATACAGTCCTAAAATTACATTTGGCCCTTTGGCTCCCAAGGCTGATGTGGCCCCCGGTGAAAATGAGTTTGATACCCCTGGGCTAAAGTGTCCCTAGAGCCAATGGGGTAGGCGCATTCAAATATGCATCTTCCTTCTAGACTGTGCTCTGATCTCTAGGATCCTGGATTTCCTGTCTAAATGGCCTTGGCCCTACTTTCAGAGCCCAGGTGGCTCAGTTCCTTTGGTATTCACTCCTAAGGAGAAAATAGCACCCCTGGGGGATACACCTTCTTGCTTAGACCAGATGGTAACCAAGGGACAGCTGTTTGCAGGGGCTGTGGCTGACACTTTAACACATAGCCTGGGTGTCCACCTGCATTTGAGCTAGTATGGAAAGGCACCAGGGGAAGGGAAAGGAGGGAAAAATTCTAAGGGCTTCAGGCTGGAAGCCATGGGCCAGTTTGCCATAGCCTCAGAACTCTGAGAATCCAAACTCAAACCTGGCTGTTCAGATTTCATGAAGTTATTTGTCATAGTAGAAGAGTAGGACATTTTGCATAGCAGCCAGTTAGCTTGATTTCTATCTTTTAAATATTTAGACATTGGATACATGGGCTTCCATCTGTGCTCTTCCTCAGCCCCAAATATTTGGGATAAGCCTGGCTTATGTGTACAACTTGCTCCAACTTTATATCATCCTCCATTGTAGCACTGTCCCCCACCTATCTGTTTGTGTATCTATCTTTCCTCCTAGACATTTTGCTCCTCAAATGATGTCCTATTTATCTTTAAATCCCTCAGCATGCATATAGCTGATTGCCTCTTGGCACGTAGCAAGCACCCAGCAAATATTTGTTGAATCCGTCAGTGAAGGATTATGCAGTCATGGAAATTCTCTGGCTAGGGTGATTTGCTGGTAGGTCCTTCCTCTTGCTTAGTCTCTATGGATACCGTTTATGTGCATATAATTTCACAAAGTTTAATTTTCTGCTCTATGTTACATGCGAGTCTGAGAGATGGAGAAAATTTATATCTAGCAGGTGGCACCTGAATTTTTCTTAGCAAGAGGAACTCTCTTCTTTTGGAAAACTACCATGAAAATCTACTTTGGTCTAACACAAGAAAGTATGTGGGACCCAGTATTGGCTAAAGGAAAAGCATGATAGGGGATGAAATTGCTTTGTTTGAGAGAGGATGAAACCTTGGCAGTTGCGGAGGGCAAACTGGCAATGATGGGGGAGAGAGAGGACGCAGCAGGATGGACCCAAGAGGATGTGCCCCATATTTGCACCATTGTCACCCACCTGAGTAAAGACGACTGTTTCCAAAAACCACATTTCCTGTGATTCTCAGTCCCAATCCCAAATTACTGGTTATAGGACAGAAGCAACATGTCAACATGCAGAATCCCCAAAATCAGAATTGTTCTGAGAATGAAATGTTAGCTTTCTTGAAAATGTATAGAACTCCCAGGGAGAATTTTGAAAATTTTTATGAATTGTGGAAGGAGGGGTTTAAGGGTCCTTATCTAGACTGTGATGTGTACTATGTCTTTTTATTTTCTGAATTCTAATGCTTTGACATGGGGGTGAGGAGTGGGGACCTTGCTGACTCCTTTCCCAGGGTTAGCCAGTTCCTACAGATAGTAAACAGCTTGCCCATAAATGTGCCTTCCAAATGCAAACCACTATACAATGTCTTGCCCAAAGTTTCCCTCTGCCTCCTTACCACCCCAGTTCCTTCCCATGCAGCACCACCCCCACTCTTTCCCACCCCACCATGGTGTGGTCCTCTCTCCTCTTGGGATTGTGATGGTAGTAGCTATCACTCTAATGGTAGTTGTGTCTTGATCTGTTGGCCTTATCATACCTAACTAATAATAAACCATGGAATAGCTAGCATCCTTGAACTTGCCCACAGCAGTCCTTTTTTCCTTTTCAGTGCTACTCCTCACTTCATTTGGGTGCCTTGAAAGAGTTTGCTCTAAATGCTGACTCACTTCCCAGTGCAAACTACTAACTTGCAAAGAAGATTCAAGTGAAGTTTATTTCCATCTCAGAGGACATTCCTGGTTACCTAGGTTTCTTTTCAAAAGAGCAATTTTTACTTGTAAAAACAATGCACACTGTAAGAAAATTTAGTATAAAATTTGTAAAGTAAAATATATAAAAACAAACATAATGATTTTACTTTATCACTGTATTTTAGGGCTCTTTGAAAGCAACAGACATGCACTCTAACTGAAATGGACAAGTAATTTATTGGAAGAAATTTTAAGGGATTAGATCTGTATGCAGAGGATACAAAAGAATGCCCTAAGTGCACTAAGGCATATTTTTTCCTCAGGGAAGAATTGAAGTCAAGGTTGAAGAGCCAGGTAAAGATCTTTGGAAAGCACAGGAATCAGAGTAGTTCTGGGCATTGAGGTAGCAGGAACCATGGCGCCTCTCCAGGCTTCTGCATAAGCACGCATCTGCTATGTCTCCTTCCATGTGTATGTAAATATTGTCTGAGATTCAAACTCATAGGAAAGTGTCTGCTTGCTTAGCTTGAGTCATGAGCCTTCCTCTTGGCCAGAGCACTTTGATCGACAAAGTGAAGGGATGGTCTTCAGATAAAATATTTCCTTTACCAGAAGCTAAGGAAATGGATTTGCAAAACAAAAAATTCTGGTGTTCATTATAATTTTCCACACATCAGTATGTCATAGACATTCAGTTATGGCAGCACAGATAGAGCTATCCTTTAAATAAGGCACAATGTTTTCCAAGTATGGATGAAGTTATCTAGATGTCAAAACCTTTCTGAATTAGAAAAGTTGTCCTGGCAATTCTTCTCACCTGATTAGGATAGCTAATTTTAAACTACAGGGTTTTTTTTGTTGGCCCTTGTTCCTCTCACTTTGCTGACCTCTGCCTCTAACATGACCCACCTGCTTAGACAGCATTAAAAGTTAAGCCCTGTCCTGAAAACTACATTCGGATTTGGAGCTAACCTCTGGAAAATAAAAACAGGTTTGCATATGGGTGCAAGGACTGTTGATTTTGCATTTTTGGCACAGTTGCGGGAGAGCTCAAATTTGCAAACTTGCAGCTGCTGGCTATTTCTGTAATAATAACTCCTATTTATTAAGCCCCCGCCATGGGCTAGGCACACTACCTACTTCATATCTACACCTTAAAGCCAGTCCAGGAGCTCGATGCTGTATTTCCCCTAGAGACAAAGAAACTGAGGCTCAGTAAATGTTTGCTGCTTCCCCAAGGTCATTGAAGTGCGAGCCAGGATTTAAAATCAGGCCCATTTGCCCCTAAACTCTTGGCTCTTTCCATGCAGCCATTCATGGAAACACCCTCAGCAGTTCTGCTCAAGCCCCCTTCTCCATCTCGCTCTTAGTGCCTCCAGAATTGTACTGGAAACACCTCGGAAAGTACAGATTGTTTTTTAATTACCACTGCATATCCCACCACAATCATCAGGGTGCTTTACATGAAGGAGAGGGTCTTTGTTTCCGCCGTATTCTTTCTCTCGCCACTTTACAGCTGCACGCGTGTGCGCACACACACACACACACACACACACACAGATTGTTGGGGGGAAGTGGGCTGTTTTAGATGATATGGATAGCTTTGAGTCTTTCTACTTCCTGAGGAGCCAGTTTCTGAAGTTAATTACACAGTCATTTCTTCCTGCAGCAACTATCTAAATACAATGATTAAAAAGCTAAATGGCTCCTCTCTAAAAAAGCGCACAGAACCAAACCTAAAAATCTCTGAAACTACTACAAATGTTCCCTCCATAGTTGAGCCACTTTGCTCAGAGGGAGAACAAATGAGGCTAAAATGTTTTGAAAGATAAATACTTATGAGTACAGACAGTGGATTTCAAGAAGCCAGTGAAAAGTCTACTCTAAAAATGCACTGAGTGACCTTGAACAGGAAGATAAGTGCTCGCAAAAGCCAAAACTGAAGAAAAAGCTGAAACACTCACGATGTCCCTGGGTCAGCCTCAGAGGCTGGGAAGAGGAAAGGGAGGCCCTGCACTGGGGAAGCTGACAAGTCGGGAGATGGAGGGATCATCTGAGCAGAGGTATCCAGAGGGGAAAAAAGGTCCTTAAACGTGCTTGAATTGTAACTTACAATGCAACCTTTCACCTCTCATTGAGAACGAATCTCTGAAATAATTTTTTTTCAAAGTCTGCATAAGGAGATGTAGGGATCTAGGAAAGTTTTTCGGATAATTCAGACCCACAATGTCTAATAATGAGAATATGGGATTGGACGTATGGAACAGACAGAGGTGCAGTAGGAGATTGAATTACCCAGATTTTTTCCATTCTTTATTTGAATTTGTCTATAAAGACAGGCCATTGATAAATCCTGTAGAAATAAGCCCATTTCATTACTTCAAGAAAACATTGGTTGAATAGCCTTTGTTTATCTAATTTTGAGTTTATGTATATACTTAAATATGTATACTTTAAAAAGTCTTGCATTTAAATGCCTAGTTTTCCTGATTTATTGGAATGAGGCTACTTCATCTTGATTTCTAAAGGTGGCTTTCAAACTGTCTTATGTGTCAAAACTAGCTGGGAAATGTTTTTAAATTGCAGATTCCCAGGCCTCTCCTCCCCATCTCACCCTTGCATCTTTCTAAGAGTCTAAATCACTGGGATTTTGCTCCTGAACTCTGCACTTTGAAAATAATCCCAGGTGATTCATATGTAGGATCTTAAAACTTTAGTTTAAAAAATATTGGTTTGTGCATATGATTTCACTCATATGTGGGATCTAATGAACAAGCTGAATTAACAAGCAAAATAGAGACACTCAAAAAGCAGTCTGATGGCTCTGGGGGTGTGGTTTGTGGGGTGGAGGCATTAAGCAAAAAAGAAAAAGGGCTCATGGACACAGACAACAGTGCGGTGATTGTGGGTGGGGCGGGGGAGGGGAGGGTGGAGGCGGAAGAGGGTATAAGGGGGATGAATGGTACAAAAAGTACAATTAAAAATAGAAAGAAATAAGTAAATAAAAATATTGGTTTATTTAATAATACCAATAATGTGATTAATAAAATTTTCAGATACTAAGTATCTTTATAACAAATCTATGTTTTAAAATTCACTTGTAATCTATATAATTTTCATTGTTGGATGGGCTGTGTTCATGGGTGTGGTAGAATAAAGTAGAGGATGTTCTAGAACCACATAGTTATAACTGTCAGGGAGGGGTGTATGGATCTGAAAAGCTAATGTTCATGCTTGAATGAGTGTGAAGAACTACCCAGAGTTGGGATGGTCAGAGCCCCGTTGCCCCCACCCACCTGAAAGGGTGGGAGGAGGATGGCAGCTGCATTCCTTTTGATCTCCTTCTGGTCTTCACTTAACACTGACATAGTTAAAGGAGTCTCACTGTGTCAATCTACATGTTTTTATTGGTAGACAAGGCTTCTCTTACTTAGAAATGAGTTAATGTAGTTATAAGGAGGATGTTTTTGTCTATATGAAGGTTGTTACACAGTTATAGGTTGTGGCTGAGCAACAGAATCATCCAAGGGACAGATGAGGGCACACTCAGAAATGAGATTTAAAGTTCTAGGATAAAGAGTGTGAGTAGGAGGGTTTCTTTTACTAAGAAAAATTATCAGACCACAGGAGTAAATTCAAACCACAGGACAATTTTCATATTTTTGAATAGAAGAAAGCACCGTGGATTCTTAGCATCTTTATTATCCTTACAATGGGTTGTTCCACTTAGTAAAAAACCTTTTGTGTCTTCTCCAAAAGGATTCTCTAACTGGTGATAATATTCCTGAACTTTAACATGGACTTTTTAAATAAAGCCAGTGGAAATATGTCGCTATAAATTTAATTTTCTAAGTTAATAATTAAAGTGAAAAACCAATACTTCATACTAGTATACTTTGTAATGTAATATAAATAATTTTCAGTTAGGTTAAACAGGTGTGGGTTTAGGTGAAGGTAGATGAAACTAATGAGACATATAATTAGAAACTGATAGGGCTGTTGGTTCGGCATGGATCAAATGGTTCTAAACAAAAAAAAAATTAGTCCAACTCTTTTAAATGAAAACAAACTCCAAGCAGTTCTAATCAATCTACAATATTCATACTTTGAACCTGCTCAGTCATTTAACTGCCTCCTCTCCTATAACTTTTCATCCAATCACCCTTACCCTAAATCTTACCATCATCAGAAGTTTCATCGCCTCTGGAGTTTCCATTTGGAGAAATCATTCTCGGACCATCACAACCCATTCTTTCAGTTCCTTCCATTGGCTGCCTAACTCTAACAGTTCTTGTCTTGTTGATGCCTCTGCTTCATAATTCTAAGTCCTTTCCACTCTCTGTCCCCCTGGCCATCTGCTTTTCTCCTCACTCAACTTTGATTCCATTCCTAATCTGTCACTTCCTTCAGAAATGTCCTCAGCTCGCTCCCCTTACTCTCTTAATACAGAATGGGGCATAAGTAGGTTTACAGTTGTTCATAGGGAAAAATAATACGATAATGGATAAATAATATACAAGAATAAACTCTGTGTTTCACATACTCAGAACTGTGAACCTACTTTTGCCCCACTCTGTATGTGTTCATACAGCAAAATCCCAATGTTGGTTAAATCTAACTGTTTACTTCTTCTTTGCCGAGACTGAAAGAGCAGAATATTTGGGGGTGGAGAGAATCACAGTATGGCTACTGACTTGAAATCTGTGACCAGCAACCCCACGGGTACTATCTGGTAAATCTGTTACATGCTTTCGCTGAGTTTAATGAATGGGCTTCTCCCCATAGGGACACAGCAGGAAACCTCTTGACCTTTCTACACCTTCTGTTTTCCAACCTAGTCAGTAGTTCTCAGGAATATTCCTTGCTTTCAGACCACTTTAAGCCACAAGTAGATTTTTTTCCTCAGGTAAAAAAAAATAGCCACTCTAAATTACAACTTGAGCTTATCACTCAATTCCAAATTTCTCCTCTTTCCCTGCTCAAGACTGACCTGTGCTTTGAGGATCTTCAGTGGGAAAAGGAGCATATCTTGTATTTTTAATGTTCTTCACCTTGCTCTTCTATTTCTCTCTTCCCTCCTCCATCTCCTTGTTATGTTTCTTCCAGATCCTGCAGGGTCAAGGTCAGGAAGGGATGATGAAATTGAAAATGGGGAAAGACCTTTTCACTTAACCAAGGAGAAGGGAAGTTCTCCTTCGTCTGTCAGTGAACCATGGTCAGGTATTCAGTGCTGGCTCTTCTGTTGTCTTTACCAGTTGACCCCCTAATGGGGTCTTTAGTGATCTCCTTCCCCAGCAGAGGGAGTCTTTGTGCTATTAGAGTCAGCAAACTCTGGTGACCTACAAGCTCAGTTTCTGCACTCCACCACCTTTTAAATGTCAAGTACCTTAGGCCTTGAAGGCAAAGATTTCTGGAGCAAAGATGCTATAAAATACTCACATCTGACTCCCCTCTATAGTGAACACTTGCATCCTACAATCAACAGCACACCTCATGGTCGGCTGGATCAACACATTTCAGGACCATTCTACCACTGAGCCCTTTTGTTGCCCTCTCCTCAGGAGCAGGTGAAAGCAGGAAGCCAGCACCCATAACTCTACATATTTTTTTCTTGAGGCTCCCTTGGGGCCTGACCAACATTTTATTGTCTGCCCATGTGGAAGGCCGTAAAATCAGTCACTCAGAACTCCATCTTTTGTCTAAATTCCCTTTCAAACAGTCCTTCTCCATGAATTCTTAGACCTCGATTATAGGACTTGATGATTACCAGATCCTTCACACAAATGTCTTAACAGACCCTCCAATTTCTCTCACCTTTTGGGCTCTAACTGAAAGTCTGAAATAATAGGAGATACTCCATTCAAAATCCTTTGACGTCTGTCATTTATTTCCTTTAGTCCTTGAGATGACTATTTTATGCCTTTTCCTTTCACTTCATATATGGCACTCATTCTCTTCCATTCCCTCCCAGCTGTTGACTTTGTCTCATATGTTGTTGAAAGAATAAATATCATGATAAGGAAAGTAAACAGGCAAATGCACCATGTTCTCTACCTTCCCTTTGGTTTCCAGGAGGAAGTGTCCTCTTTCAACTAGAATTTATTATGAGGAAACTTCTGAGGTTATCACACTGGAAGGAAAAAAACTTTTATAAAATTTGTTTTGGAAGACAAGAATCAGAGTGAAAATAAATGAGAGGATAACTGGGCTTGAAACACAGCCATGGGAACTTAGAGCACACAACAATTCAAACACAGATTTTTAAAAATACTCTTCTACTGTAGTAAGATGAAATTATGAAAAGCTTTATTTTATTTTTTACCTTCCTAAACATTAACAGGCATATGTTTACTGGTATCAAAAATGCATAAGGGCCATGGCCCATGTGTCACAGTCAGCGGAGTGTCATCCCTCAAAGTGATAGACTGCTGGTTTATTCCCAATCAGGGCACACGCCTGGATTGAGGGTTTGGTCCCCAACTGGGGCACATGCGAGGGGCAACTGACTTGCATTTTTCAGCCTCTCTTTCTCCCTTCCTTCCCCTCTCTCTAAAAAGAAATAAATAAACTCTTTTAACAAACACATAAGGAACTTTATCTGTTCTTATGCTTTGAAAATAAAAAACAGTAGCCCCCAACTCAAGTAGCTGGAATGTAAAGAAAATTTTATCATCTCACATACAAGACCTGTTGCTCTAAGTTTGTTTAATTGAGAACTCAGTAATGCCATTAAGGATTCAGGGTTTTTTTTCCATGTCTGGCGTTCTGTGGATATTGGTTTTTTCCTAGATTTCTGTTGGTGGTGAAGTACTTATCAGTCCAGGCATCATATTCAGATATATTAATTTTGAGAGCAAGGAGAAGAAAACAGTCTCCTAAGACTCTTCCCTTCATATCTCTTTGGACAGAACCGAGTTATATGACATCCTCTAATCCAATCACTGGTTACAGGTGTAGGATCACCATTATTCATTAGAATGATTAGGATTTACCCCTTGGTTAGAGATGGGATCATGTTCCCTGAGGAGAAGAAATCTAAATTCTGTTTGCAAGGAAAGACAGATGGATGGAACCACTGAAGGTTTATAACAAATGTAGACAACAGTGTTGAATTCCCTTACACCTTCCCCATTCCTGCACATTATTCAGCAAATTCATTCTTTTAGCAGATAGTTATTGAACATGTATGATCAGCCAGTCACTGTTATAGGTACTGGTGACACAGCAGGAAACTTCTTCAATTTTTACTTCTTCTGGTGGTTATTCCTTATGTCTAAATGATATGCTTACCGTGCAGTTGATATATCAAATCTTGACACTGTCTATTGACTTCTTGCCATGGTTCATGAAGATTTAGCTATTTTATATCACTACCATCTTTTCTACCTCTCTCCCATTATTATCGTCCCTCCATGAATCTTCAAGTGGGATTTTTAACCTCTGTTTCTTATTTAACAAACCACAGGCAATCTCTCTCTCTCTCTCTCTCTCTCTCTCTCTCTCTCTCTCTCTCTCTCTCTCTATTATTCTCTCCATATGTATATATATCAGCATATATATGTGTATATATATACACACACACACACACACACACACACATATCAGCATTTAGCATTTATTGAATTCCTAATGGCAATTTGGCAACAAAGGTATAAAATCTTTTACTATTCCATGTCTTCGGGAACATGATCTCTGAAGGCAGACAGCAGGAACTGAGGGAAGGCTCTCACTTTATAGACAGAATCTCTTGGCTCCTGAATTCATAAGATAAAGTGATTAGTCTTCCCTCTACACACCTTCATTCTCTTTGTAAATCTCTCAGCCTCCATCAGCTATATCTTTCTTTTAACATTGTCAATATTAAGAGTATTGACATTTTATAGCTTTTCCACTGATTAACCCTGTTGATTCAAAAGGTGAAAATCAATGAATAATATTCTGTAAATCATTTTTGCTGCAGAGTCAAATAGTAAGCCTAGATTACGTTATTTTTTTCTCTATATGAGTCAGTATCACTCCAAAGAGATTACTCCTGTCATAATTTTGATTGGATTTTCTCCCCCCCACCTTTTAAAATAAGCTACCAATTCTCTTTATTATATTACTAAATTATCCCAAGCTGTTTAATCACACTGCATAGTTCACAGCTCCCCCCAACTTGAGTTCATGAACAGGTGCTAGGTCAGCCTAGTCCTTGGCTCCTCATCCTCAGGTCAGCCAGGGCATCCAAGACCCACAGGCACGAACAGGCAGGTTGCCTTCCAGGGGTGTGTACCATCCTGTTTACTGCCGTGTGCTGACACACAGGACCACTTTTCATTAGTGCCATGATATAAGAAAGGTTGAAAGGTACTATAAACCTTTTAACTTTGTCCCTTCTTCTTTCCACCAACATATCCCAGGATTGGAAATTCGCTCTAATCCTGTAGCAAAGGTATCATCTCAGTACTTCTCCTTCTCTACTCTCATGGATTCACTTTGCCTTTTTCCTAGATCCCATGTTTTCTTCTTTCTGGGTCTACTCTCTTCATTTCCTAGAACTACCGGTATCTTCCAATTACTTTCTAGGACACATACTGAGAGGTAAGAATTCCGAGTCTTCCATTTCTCTTAATTTCTTTATTCTTCCTTCACACAAGATTGATAGTTGGGCTGAATGTAGGCCTCTCTCAAAACTTTGATGGCAATACTTAGTTTTTATCCATTTAATTGTTCATGAATAATTGAGGGCTATTTTTGTTTTTCTTTTTGTGTATGACCCGAAGTTTTTCAGGATCTTCTGTTTATCGTGATTTGTTAAAATTTTATGATGGTGCACTTGTGGATCCATTTCCATTCATTCGACTGGGTGCTCAAGAGGCCCATTCATTCAGTATAGATATCCATGTTTTTCTTTAGCTCTAAAAAATTGACTTCCCCGTTTATTTGAAATCTTCCCTTTCATTTTTTCATTTTGTCTTTCTAGAACTTACATGAGATAGATATTGGACCTCCTCAATAAATCCTTACTGTCATTTGTCTTTATTCTCCTATTTTTCTGTCTCTTGTTCTGTATTCCTAGACATTTCCCCAATTTACTTTCCAAACATGGTTATTAAGATGCTAGAGCAAAGCCCTCCTCACTCAGAAATTCAGGGCTGTCCAAGTATAATAGCTGGTGCCTTATCTGTTTGGCCTAAAGCAAAACCTTCTAGTTGGAAAACCCCATTCACATACAGAGTTATTATTCAGCTCTGTTATTGCCTTATCCTTAGAGAATACATACTTACGAATTGTCAGGCATTTGTGGAAAGCTTGTAACATGAAATGTAAATAAGCTAGCTAAAGTTTGTCAAAAAAATTTGGCTGAAATGGAAAAAATAATTCCAAAATCAAAAGAGAACAAAAATAGAAACTAGAAAAAATGTTATCAATTTCTTAAAAGAATAACCTTTTCTTGAGTTCTACCTGGAGAAAGGTAATAGAATAACAATTCATTGCTCAGATTTTCATGTAGTCCCTGGGTTTTGCCCCATTTTCCACTTTTGAATCCATAGCCTCTTTGGGGTTTTGCCAGGCTCCCTCTCTGGCTGAAATACCCTCTGAAACTGTAGCTTTCTCTGTTTGTTTCCTTTGGCTTTTGTTTCTCCAGAAAGCTTAGAAAATTCTCACCCACTGCCATTCCCCGTGTCCATTTTTCTGTGTTATTGAGAAAAATAACAATGTATTTTTTGCCCTTATGTTTTTTTGTTTAAAGACCTGTGAGAGAAGGCAATAAATATATATGTTCAGGGAAAGATCTTAAACAGTGGAACAAATTCTGATTTTTAATTAAAAATTCTTTTCATTTAATTTATCAGTTGATGGTCTATATACTCCTTAAATACACTGCCTAGTTATCAAGAAATATTAACAAAAACAGACAACAAGTGTGATTGAGGATGTGGAGAAGAGGGAACCCCAGTGCACTGTCGGTACAACTGCAGTCTGGTGCAGCCCCTGTGGAAAACAGTATGGAGTATCCTTAACGAATTACAAATGGATCTCCCTTTTGATCCAGTGATTCCGTTTCTGAGAATATACCCCAAGCATCCTGAAACATTAATACAAAAAATATATGCACCCCTATATTTACAGTAATGCTATTTATAAGAGCCAAGATTTAGAAACAGCTTAAGTGCCTATCAGTAGATCAGTGAATAAAAAAGCTGTGGTATTTTTACATAACAGAATACTACACAGCAGTAAAAAAGAAGAAACTCTTGCCTTTTGCAACAATAGGGAGCAACTTGGAGAAAATTGTGCTAAATGAATTAAGCCGGAGAGTGAAAAAAAATACCACATGATCTTTTATATGTAGAATATAATTAGTACAATAATTAATGAACAAAACAGTAATACAAGCTTACATAATAAAACAGACTGGCAGCTGTGGAAGGAAGGAAGGGGATGGGATAAAAGATGGTGAAGGGGTTACTCAAAGAACATTTATGGACCAACCCGTGGACACAGACAACAGTATGGGGGTTGGTTTGGGAGGGGTGAGGGATGGGACTGGGTGAAGGTGGGGACAGAGGAAAAAAGGGGAACAACCTGTAACAGCATAAACAATTAAAATAAAATTTAAAAAGAAATATTAATTAAAGTATTATAATACCAATGTCCCACAACTGTTAATAATCCCTGTGTGAAATGCATCCTGAATTATGAAGTCAGTGTAGAGCTCATTTCATGCTGCTTATTCTGGTCAATGACGCTAGTTACCACTCCAACCAATATAAAACACAGCAATTAAGACCAGTCTGGGTGATGAGACACTGCATTCAGCATGCACTTTACTGCTAGGAAAATAGTAGGGAAGAAGTTTCATAAAAGGACTTTGTTAAAGAAATAAATATTCTTGTACTGGGATCACCTTGCAGATTTCTGACAACAGCCTATGAGAAGGCTAGTTCAGTGACCCTTCATGTTTTTGTTTGTGAACTTCCTAACAATATTTTAAAACTTTTCCCCATAAGTACTCGTTTTATATTTTAAGTATTTAAAATTTTTGTCAAAAGACTAAATAACTACTAAGGATATTAGCATTGATATGTAAAATTAACTATGATAAAACTTTTAAAATTTATCCAATGGGATCTAAGTATCAGATAAATTCTATCTAACATCATCTAGTAAAAAAATAGATGAGCAAGCTATCTTTAGTAGTATATTGTCAGTGTATTTTCCTCTGTGAGTCTTATCCTAATGTAATATATGTTGAGGTTGAAAAGTCTTTAATTAATTGACTTTATTAACTCATTCTGTGTAAAAAAATACATGAAAGTAAAATGAAATTGAAATATCAATATACAGAGTGGGGCAAAAGGAGGCTTAAGTTGTGAGTGTTCGAAACACAGTTGATTCTTCTGTTATTATTTGTTAGTTGTTGTATTATTTCCCATATGAACAACTGTAAACCTCCTTTGCCCCACCCTATATTTCTTGTAACTGCAAGGCTCTAGTGGTTAAATTACTTTTTATTGATTTATCATTATAACTTATCAGTAGCAGCCAGTTACTTAAAACATTATAAATGTGTTGTACAATTTGAAAAGTATTACATATAACATGTGCAAGTCTATTGAAAATGAATCTTTTAATGAGGTGGATATACCCTTTTTTCTCGATTAAGTTACATTACCATGAATAAGTATTTTTTCTTTCAAGAATTAGGGCTCAGCATCTTTTCTATTTTTTTATTTGTTTGCTTATTTACTAGATGTAATCCATGAGGGTTTATATATTAAGAAGCTGAGAATACATAGAATTTCATGACAGTAATGTCACTCATTTTTTGGAACTCCTTTTGGGCTATTTATCCAAAATTGCATGATGTGTTTTGAAATTTTATTTTTAATCTATAATATGTTGCTTTTTCAGTTTTTTTTTTGAAAGGATGATTTGGGAACTACATTATATGCACACAGATTTGTTACTCATTCATTAAGGTCATTCACTTTCCCAAATCTATACCAGTGTTCTGAATTCATTTAGTGTCTTGCAGGTTTTTCACCCTGGAGAAGTGCACTCTATTAAGATGCAGCAAACTGGGAGAGGGGTGGCTTGCCTGTAATGTATTCCTAGAAAAATCAGTTTTTGGAAAGAAGGTGTGTGAGGGATGAGGCTCTAATGTGATTCCCTTGAAACCATTTCATCCCTGGGAAGGCCTCTGCCAGCCCCCAGAGGCAGAGGAGGTGCAGACCACCAATGAGTCCTCAGATTCCGGTTCCCTGCAAGCCTTTGATTTTTAAGAACCATTGATGTTTCCTTTCCTCTAAAAAGGAAAGACCAGCTTCAAAAAACGTTAAAAAGGGCCTCAAAGTGATTGGGGAAAATAAAAATTAATGGGAACTGTAGAGGAGAAAAAGTTCTGTAGTTAGGAAGCCAAACAGACAATGAGGAGACTGCACAAGTGAACCGAATACACTCCAATATTCCAATCTGACTGAAAATGGAAATTTGGAGTTTTCATCTATGAGGGGGTCATACAATGCATATATTAATGGACATTGTCTTTTAGTGACAAAGCAGCAGGCTGATGTCTTATCTGGAGATCTTAAAAAAATCACAATAAATTGTCTTTGAGTTGAAATAGTTTGGGGGATATTTTGAGTAAAGATGATTGCTTTACTCACATGGGACAGTGGCTTTCAATATATTTTTTAAATTTGAATCCATTTTTAATCATCTTTTCATGATAAGAAAATCTGTTTACTTTGCATATTGATAAGGACAATTTTAACCTTGTATAAAAATTAGCATACCATATTAATTACTTTGAATATCATTTAGCAGTTCTTTTTTCTGCATTTTTTAAACATTTTTTATTGTCGTTCAAGTACAATTGTCTCCATTTTCATTTTTTTAAAGCATAGCTCAAAGTAAAAATACCATTTACATTTACGTAACCAAAATGGGAGTTCTGTAAAAAAATTATACTTACCTTTACAATGTAAGATAGTCTGTTATTTTGTCTTCTCCCTTCTTCTCATCTATTAAAAATAATGCTGATTAAGAATCACCAAATTTATTTCACAACCCATTTGTGAGTGATGGTCTACTGTCTAAAACAAACATGGCTGGAAGGCCCTCTGAAAAGCAACCTAATATCTTTGTATTAAATACTTACTTTATAGCTATCTTTTAAAGAAAAGCACACTTATATTTAACTCATCTCAGCTTCACAGAAAGACAAAACCGAGATTCCTTTGGTGGCAGCCCATCCCAGTTGTAGGCATAGTGCCTAGGATGAAATAGCTTCTGGAATGCTACAGAATGACAGTACATAAAAAAATCAACCTAGTAGAAAATCAAAGTCCTCACAAGCCAACCATTTAATTGATATAAACCTTCTGTTCTGGGATGATAGAAAGGAGGGGTGGAATGGGCGTGGAGGAGGAGGGAGGTTGGGAAGGAGCAAGATTTAAGAGAACGGGTGACGTAATTGGAAAGTTACTGGATCTTCCTCACGCAAATGATCTTCCCAATGGAGTGCTAGATTATCTATGTGTTCCACACATTTTGTAATTGATAGCCGTCCTCATTTGCCCTCTCTCTCTAAAAGGAGAAATATGCAGAATTAAACAAAGGCATCAACTTCCTAAGAATGTGCTATTGGAGTTGGCTGGAGCCTATGAGGGTGATTAGGGGACAAACATCATTAATGCGCAATTCAAGCAGCCAGAGTAAATGATGACGAGAAGGCCGAAGGAAGACAGTTGAAGACAAGAAATAGCTTTTAAAAGAAAAAGTATAAATTTCTAATCTACCTATTAATCTAAAGAAATGTTTTGAATGTTTCTTTTTATAGTAGGTAAAAAAAAGTTAAAGGCAAATGAATAAAAAAACCTGAGTTATATAATATTGCTTTCAAATCAAATTAAAAAACAAAAAAAATTGAACAAGATTTATTACCTTGAAATGCTTCATGATTGAAAAATACCCAGAGTGCCTGGGACTTTGAGCACTTACAAACTCCAGAATCATCAATAGAGAATGTATTAGTGGCATCAAAAATAAAATAAATAAATAAATACATTGTCTTAAACTCCAGAGAACCAATTGAAGTGGCACTAAATGGATTTCTAAATGGAATTACCTGGAGGAACTTTTAGACCACCAGAAAACAAAGCCCAATCCAAGACAGTGAGGTCAGAGTCTCTGGGAATGGGATGCAGGCATCAGAACTGTTCAAAGATAAAGTGCAGACAAAGTTGAAAACCACTGCTCTAGAGCCTTCCTACTCTCAGTGTGGTCTGTGGACGGGCAGCAGCAGTATCCCCTGGGAACTTCTTAGAAATTCAGAACCTCAAGCCCTCCGGTAGACCTACTGAATCAGAATCTGCAGAAGATGTAACAAGATTCTCAGATGATTACTGTACATATTAAACCTCAAGAACCACTGACTTAAAAGATATACACTATTAAATTCTCCTGTCTACTGCTTCCTCAGTATTTAGTTTTTTTTTAATGTTGATGTGTATCAGAGTACTTGGAATGAGTCAAGTGGCAGCACCTTCCTTGTTTTACTGCCTCTGGCTTTTCTGATTGCTCAGAGTTGGTACCCTAATGCCTAAGACCTGTAGAGCCAATTGCTGTCATGACCCTAATTATGAATAGCTTTGGCTCTGCCCAAGTAGAACTTGAATTTTGCTAGGATCCTACACAGAATACAGTGACCTTTGCTGACCACCATATCCTGGACAAATTTTGGCATGCTAATTTGTTTATTCTTTAGATTTGGCATCCAATTTTGGCATGCTAATGTATTTATTTATTCTTTAGATTAGGCATCACTGTTAACATCAGGACCTTGCCCCTGACTTCTTGCTCTCATGGTTTTCTCTTTTGGTTTCTATTGCCAATTCTAATTAGAACTCTACTCTGAATTCAAAAGGGTGGCTCTGGGGGCAGTTGACCTTCCATGCTTACACCACTTCTTCAAGAAGGTGGCTGGAGTTCTGAATCCATACACAGGACTGAATAATGATGTTACCCAGGTGGTTCTGCGGATACTGCGTTTTCTCATATCCTAATTTCCTATGCCTTTTTTTCATTTCGTTTGTCTACCAGGCTGCTGGAATAGATCTGTAGCCATTAAAATAGATTCAAGAATAGAATTCCTACTACATTCTTCTACAAATGACTTCTGTGGCAGAAACCTTTTAGTCCTGGTCCTGGAACTGGACTTTATAAAGTCCCTGCTCTAGTCTTTCTTTCTAACTGTATTTGATTTATGTGACCCATCAACCTCCATGTCTCATGCCCAGAGGAGCCCTGACATTGTTCATGTGGTCATGGATAACCCTCTCAGGTTCATGTTACTTATAAGGACATTTCAGAGGTTTCTGTGTATAGGGACAAAAACAAAAATAAAAGAAGAAATGCAAAGATAACTTTTACTAAGCTAGAAAAGATCTTTTGCATTGCATGTCTGATGAATCTCAACTTATTCCTAGACATATGGTTGGGTTGTCCTTCTGTCAACATATTTTGAGATCCTGGGGAAAGTTTCTCTCCTAGCCTTGGAATTAGAAAGCTTAAAGGATCTACTGTGACTTGCTCCTGCACCACAGACTAAATTTGGGGACATGTGCAACTCTGGCTCATTGAAGAAGAATCAATGATATGAAATTCCTCCAAAAAAACCCATAAAGGTTCATATGGATTCAAATCATAAGAACAAGATATGTAGTTGGTTAAGAATCAGGAGCTTTTAAATTAAACAGCTGTAACTCATTTGGGCAGTCGTGCAAAACAGAAAGTTGGCAGACCAGATAGTCTTTTCAGACATTAAACACAAAATGCTTGGGGCCAAATCGTGTGATTAAGAAATCAATGTTTTCTTTTTCCTCTTCCAACCTGTTCTTGGAGTGTGGAAAGTTATATGATTCTTCTTCTCTGACTCTTTGGTTGTGGCTATTGGGAACTGCCTGTGTCTTCAGCCACTGGAGGTCAATTCAATTTAATTCAATCCAGTCTAGTCTAATCCATTCCAATCTAACTAATCCAATTTAACTTCATCTACCTTTCTTTGGGGGAAACCTACATACAAATAAAGATTTTAAGTGCCTTAGGAGCTGATATACCAGGTTGTCTACAGCTCAGCTCAAAATATCTTGACTCTGGTGTAATACCTCTACCTCTTTGCATCTATACAGGACCTTGAAAGTCTGGCTTCTAGACACTTTTCTGCTTTGGGGATTCCACTTCCTCCAGACTCCATACATTATTGATTGCTCTATTCCATTTGGGCATAACTTGCTGCTTTGGCTACAGTATACTTACATCTCAACTATCTCCCAACTCTCATCCTAACTCTTTGTCCTGGTACCTGCCTGTAAATTTGTTCTGTACTTCAACCTTTCAAGCTTCATTTTCTCCTCCCACAGCTCAGCCTGGTAGAACTGCTCCCTTGAAAGGGTTTCCTTTCATGTACACATGCAGAGATATGCATGAGCATCTGGTGTCAGCCTTTCATTCAACTTTAGCCCCGAGTGAAATATGGAGACGTGTACCCTGAGCAAAGCACAAAAAGGAAAGATTAATGAGAACAAACATCAGAGAAATGCCTTCATGTCTAGAAAATGTTAAGAACCTGCTTTGGCCACATTTGAATAATGGTGTCTGGATTCCAGTCTCTTTCTTTCTGGTGTTCATGGGGTAGACCAGGTTCCCCAGAGGCCTGGCAGTGGAAAGTAGGGGGTAATCGTGAAATGTAGCTGCTGGCTCCTGGTTTGTGGTAGGAAAGGGGTGAAGCCAAAGGTTCTTGTCAGCAAACAAACAGCCAGTATGGTCTTACTTGTTGTTAAAATATAGGAATACTGATCTACTAATAGGTAAGTAGCCATTACCCCACTGTCCCACCTATAGGAGACCATTCTGCATAGCATGGACTCAGCTCCCACTCGGAGATGCACAGGACCCATGCCTACGGATAGATTCTCTTGTGGGGAATCAGGCCTGCATTGTACCTAGGTCACTTTGAGACTTGCTTTTTGCTAAAACTGCCTCACCCTGAATTGAGGCAACAAATGCTTACTGTAACTTCCTAAAATCTGTGCTAAACCTCCCCAGTATGGAGGGTAATTGGTCCAGCCACTTTTCCCTTTGCATTTGCAAATATCCTTCTTCTGTGATGTGATTAGCAGCATTCTCTCTTTTTTTTTCTGTAAAAGGTAACCACCTAAAACAAACCTGTGCATAGTAAATGAGGACCATCATGTAATGTGCTCAGAAAAGCAATAAAAGCTGGTCAGGGCAAGGGTTGAGGTGTTCTCCCCTTGAGAGAGTGGTCAAGGTGCTCCAAGGCTTTTTCTCCTCTTGAGAGAGAAGCTCTGCTGTCCCTTTTCCTCCACAGGACTTGGCAGTAGTCCGTGTGAATTTGCCATGTCTCATCCACAGTGTCACGGACCCCATGAGCCAGGGTCCGCATCACCCATCTACCCTTCCTTTTTGCCCTGGTGGCCCAACTGTATTCACAGGTTCCTCTCATGCCTCCAGCAACTAAGAGTTTAACCTGTATGGGTCCAGGGCTCAATCCCTGCTCATATATTGTAAAAATCATTCCTGAATGGTCATACTTGACTCTGATAGGAATTGGATACTTAGAGCCTCTTCAGGAACAGACAGGAAGGATGATTTTAGGAAGCACTCTGCTTATAATTTGCCTCCTGAGTTAGATTCCTCAGGGGCTGCCCACATTCATCCTGCTCCCTTTATTTCACCCATGCTTCCCACCAATTTGGTGTTTGACTTTCTATCTGATGATATACTCTTTCTGTCCATCTGTTCTCCATCCAATTGGTTGATTCCAAATCTGATGAGCAGATTCTTCCCAGATGGTCTCTGTACACCTCCATGCAGCCATGTCAGATGCCAGCTTCTCTGCTGCAACTACTGGAAGCTGTCAGGTACCAGTGAAGCCCAGTGCTTCCTGCCATTGTTTTACCTAATGGTATGATAGTGGAAAAGAGAGTGAGCCTGGACTTGAAATCTAACTTAAATTTACTACTCTAGTGACTAGAGTAAATGACTGAACTTTTATGAAACCTTTTTTTATCTTCAAAATAAAGGTAAATATTACTTCATAAGAATGAGAAATAAATGAAATATTGCTGTTGTACTGATCCAGTTATTTTTTTGGTCTGCCCAGCATCTCTTTAAGGAACCACCCTTTCCTATTTTTAATTGTACATCATCGACAATAGGAGGGGTCAAATGACCAGGAGCCAAAGTTGGGTTGATTCTGACATGGGCATATGACCTAAGTCTAACCAACTAAAATCTTCCTTGAGGTTTTGTTGAAACAGTCTATGTGAGTACATTTTGAATAGGCAGCAGGAGAAAAAGAATTATTATTTTTTAGAATTTATATTCAATGTGTCATATGGATTTTGAAAATAATGGGGTTCCACCACTTTCAGTCTAAAGAGTTTGGTATGCATATGTAGCCCCGACTCCACCTATTTATTTAATATCAACATATGATTTAGAGCACTAAATTAATTCTGATTGGTGGCAGCTGTATTAGTTCATCTTTACATTATCTTAAGAAGGGAATGTTTTGTTCACATGACTGGGACCAAGATGAGGTGTGGAAGTAATGGACTGGTCCTTAGAGATTCCAGGAATTCTGAGAATGTCATCCCTGCTTCCCTAAAGTCCATTGGCTTTATGATCCCGGCTGTAAATGAGTGATGGAATTGGGATGGAGCTATTACTAGAGACAACTTTAGGTGTTCATAAACTCAGTTTGGTAACTACAGAGAAAAGAGAAACTATCTTTTCATCTCAGTGTCTATGAAGGCAAATTCACAAAAGCGTAAGTTCCTAAATCTCAGGCTGGTCTGGCTGGAGTCACTTGACCATTGCTGAGCCGATCTTTACAGACACCAAAAGAGTAAGTATCTGCTATTAATAGTGTCATCATCACTGTCATTCTCTTTTTATTAGTATTCTTAATCACTACCACTATCATTATTATTACTCTTTTAGGAAGTAAACAGTTTTTGACTATCAGACTGAATTTCAAGGTATGGGGACATTTGATAGGAAAGGGAGAGGGACTTGGTAAAAGAAAGTGTTATTTAGCCCCTTTGACAGTAAAAATTGACTTGTCATCTCTGGCAACAGAAGGTATGGATGGTAATTTCTTATTAAAAAGAAAAAGCCATAATTCCTAACTTATGATGAGCACAATCATCCATTTGAATATCCTTAACGTTAGTTGGGATTGCAGCTTCATGAAAAAAAATTTTTTAGATATGCAGATATTTCATGAACCAAGTACTCCTAGACAGTATCCTCACCTGAGAAACATCATGTCCCATATAATAGTCCGGTGCACTTTGTGGCTACTTAATAGATGTGAATTCAGTATGATTTTTGAACCAGGGGAGCAAAGACAATATCTTTCAATAGTTAATTTTGTATATGTCACATCTTTGGTAATAAGGTGCTAAAAGGGATATTTCTGGCTGTGGCTGGTTAGTATTAATCCATGTACATTAGAAAACATACAAAATATTTTTATTTCTCTATTTTCTGCAATAGTATTATAATTTTTAAATACAATTGGTTTTATTAAAAAATAAGTCTCACAGCAAAGCACATGATAGACATGATAACCAATTTTATTAATATTTTGTGGACTTGAAAATTCAATAAAAACAGATGTATGCTTAGGCAAATTCACAAAGTCATATCATCCAGTTTCTACTTTATATAAATTAGCAAATCATTTGGAGCTCTTATGGCTCTTGGTGATAAACTGTCTTAAATTAGCTTTTGAAGAAACAGATTTTTATTTTTCTAAATTATATGTTTTCAGGCCTTCATCATTTCATATTAATAAGCAATCCTTCTTACCAGACATCTGGTACTTAGGGACATTCATATTCCCTACTAAAAAAAATCTAATATTTTCAAACCAGAGAGAGAATTGGTAATACTGCCAGAATTATGTCTGATTTCAGAAATAGAGAAGATAGATATTGCCCATTAAGACGCCCTCCTTGTCTATTTTTCACTCCATCCTATGGTAGCATCACCAGGTTTAGTATGTCCCAAATATTGCACGGGTCATATGTATACTAAGGCATGTGTTGTTTATCTGAAATTTAAATTTAACTGGACATCCTGTGTTTTTACTTGCTAAATCTGGTAATTCTACCCTAAAGGGCATTATCTGACTCTTCCCTCAGAAACTGTGTTCGCTCGTATTCTATTTAAGTGTCTTCCCATTAAAATATGCACAAGGCAAGGATCCAGCCCCATTTATTCTAAGACATAAACCTGTATACAGTTCTTACAGCCCATCTTAGCTTGCTGTTATACTCATTAGAAACATAAATCTGACTCCAAACCAACCTGTAAGGAAAGCAAATCTGTCTTGGTAGTCCCTTGAGGTTACACAGCACATCACAATAAATCTTGGAGGATGTCTTCTTTTACTGTCTCTCTCCAAAATCTTACTCTGTGAGGAATTTCTCTCCAACCTTGCTTTCTTTTCCCCCCAAACTCCTCCCTCTACTCCAGCCCCTCACCCCGCCTATGTTCAGTTATCATGTCTTCTACAGGCTTCTTTCATTTCGTCTTCACACATATCCCAACAGATTAGGAGGAAGGAGGAGGTAAAAGGAGGAAATGCTGTGGATGCAGGTTTGTACTGAAATATTTCCCTACCCCTTGCACATACACCAAACGCTACTACAAATGAAATACTGTAATTAATTTATTGATTGGGGAATTGGATTAAATTTAACCCTTTTCTAACTTTTCTTTCAAAGCCAAGATGGTGTAAATTTCTTAAAATATACCCCCTCAGCACCATTTGCAATTATATTGTTCTTCAGTGTCTTAAGTGATGACTTCTAACATAAAATATAAAATAAGAAAGTTCTTTTCTTTTTAGCTAGCAAGGTCACACTAGAAGCTCTGAAATTATTTCATGCAGGCAGAATTCCACATTCTGCCCTCCTTCTGGATAAATTGAGCTTGTCTACAGTAATTTCTCTGCATTTCCATACCCACACACTTATTATAGCTGCCATCGTCCAGCAGTAGTTTTCCCCACTCATCATCATAATAGCTTATAAGTATTTGATGGGATTAAACAGAGCCAACCTAATTCTGTCATTTAAGCAGCCAAATTCATGAGTCCAAACATCACTATATAGTGATAGGATGTCTGGAAGCACAATCTTGCTGGCTGCCATCTGTACAGTGTGTGGGTGGGTCAGCCTGGTTTAAGTTTTAGGGTCAGGTAGACACTCTATATAGCAAGTCAGATGAACAGTGATATTAATAGTTTAATTTCTTTGATTAAAAACTGATCCTGAATTTTATTTTTTTTAAAGTTTTATACCACTTATGCCTGGTGAGTCATGTGCAGGCTTGAAAATAGCTGTTTACCTTTTTGTTTCCCCAGAATAAATAATGGTTATTTATGGGTTTGAAGAAAGAAATGTTTGTTTATATTACGTTCCCTGCATGAGGACAGCCACCCCTCAACAACAGTTGAGGAGAGGCAGTCTGGAAAGCATTTGTTCAGATGGATAACAACAGCAATAATGATAGTGTTTTTAGTAGAAGACACATTTTTCTTATTTTAAAGGATTTTACTTATTGATTTTTAGACAGAAGGAAAGGGTGAGAGAGAAGGAGAGAAACATCAATGTGTGATTGCCTCTCACACACCCCCTACTGGAGACCTGGCCTGAAACCCAGGCATGTGCCTTGACTGGGAATGGAACTGGCACAACCCTTTGGTTCCTGGGCCCATACTAATTCAATGAGCCACACCAGCCAGGGCACAATAATAATAATTTGATATTAGCAATAGTATATTTCTTATTTCAAATTATCAGCCTGATGCCTTTTAAAATAATTGTACAAAGACAAATTTGAAAATGGGATTTTTAAAAGATATTATAATGCTAAAGGCTAGACAATATCCATGTGGAGAATAAAAAGATTATTGGCTGTAATTGAAAGCAGAAAGAAAGCTGTCCTGCCTGTTTATATGCACTTTCTCATTTTGTAAATGAGGCAGCTTTAACTTTGTAAATAAATAGGTAGCCTATATGGAGTAGAAAAACATCCAGTTCAAAAACTTAATTTAGCCAAATGATACTAAAAACAGAATAGAGTGCCAAAAGTTAACTGCATCATTTTATTTAATGGACTTGTTCTACATTCTTGATCAACTATTTTCCTGATGATTTATCACAATTGCCCCTACCTATGGCTAAAAATTACCTTTTAGACTTCAGTATATCTCCTCGTATGATGCAGAGATATAATTTAGTTCTGATGATTTTATCTTTCTAAAGTATTCTCGAAGATTAATCTGATAGAATACTGAGCCATATGTGAACTGAATCGACAAGGTTCATGTGCATTCCCCCGAAAAAGTTAAGCCAAATATTTCAAGAGCTGGACCCAAAAGAAAATGTACGCATTGATTACAACTGCATAAAGGCATTTTATACATTAGCATAAAATGAAAATGGGTCTGGAGGGTAATAATTCAACATTCATTAGGAGATTGTATGTATTTATATAAACTTTGGATTTTGTAATGATTTACAAAATAAAAAGCATCCTGGAAGGGGAAGTGCCCAGACAACACTAGGTTTAAAATAGTGTTTTGTACTATAAAAAATATGCATTTGTAGCCAAAACAATTTATTAAAGACACAATTTATGTTAAAAACACACAGCACAAGGTTAATATTTTAAAAATTTACTTACAAATAAAGCACTAGTAGCCTCCAGGATACCATATGCAAATTTTCTTCTCTGAACCATTTTTACAGCCTACAATCCCCCTAAATTATAGGTTTATGTGGAAAAATAAGGGGTTGTTGTATAATAAGGAAGCTGACAAATCTTTAACTGTAACAGTACTAGTTGTTGCTACTATAATTTATGCATAGATACTGACTCTAATTAAGTAATAGCAGAGGTTGACTTTGAATTTACGAGGCTATAATCAGCTCCCTTGTGCTCAATAAATGCCATAGCTACAGTCTGTGGTGTTAATTTCACACTACAGTGGGAACTAGTGGTTGTTGCCAAATATACTCATAAGTCACAGGCAATTTGGATGATTACTGTGGTGTGCACTGCATTGAGAAATGAACTAGTTCATAATCACTTTTTAAAGTCATGATTGGGTGTTTGTATAGGATAAGTCTTCTGACATTGATGAGGCATAGTGCAGTAGCTTGTCTTTCCCCCAAATCATTTGCAGATAAAATAAATATGCTGAGTCCTCTGCAAAAATAATAAGAAGCTCCCATTTCCTCAGCTCTCTAGCTGTTGCTGGTACGTGAGTGCTGGAAATGTAGGATTTTTTCTATAAACTACACCATGTGTGATGTGCCCCAAAGCAGAGTGCTTGATATGGGGTCATTTCCCTCTGGGGATTTCATGAATTAATGGGATGGGATTTCGTAAATGCCACGAGCTTGCTGGAAAAACTGGATCCTGTTCTTTTCCAATTTCCTGAAGCTGGGTGTGAACTAGAGAACCCTAACTGTGAGGTTTAATGCTAAAATGACTCTCCTCAGAATGTTACAAAAAGATGAGAAGTGAGCAAAACAGCTCACATAAACACAGCACCTCTCTTCCTTCCTTTTACCTTCTTCTATTTCAGAGGAGTTATGCTTGGCATTTGGGTTTTAAGACATTCTACCCAGGACTACATCTTATTCTTAAATCCACAACACTGGAGGGGCTCCTTACAGTTCGGCAGTGAATGGGTTCAAACCCCAGCTGTTGACAGTAGGGGTCTTCTTCGTGACTGAGAGTGCAGATTGCACTAATCCCAGAGACAGCATGCTCTGATTGGTTGCAGGGACCACAGACTTCTGTTCTGAGTATGTTCACATCATTTCCCAGGGAACCCACTAAGCTCCGGAGCAATCAACAACATAATAGGAGAACCAGCTTTTCTCCTTAAGGGGCAAGCACAGGAGGCAGATGGCTCCCTACATGACGTTATTTTAGACCTGCCAAAAATCAAGTTGCCAAGAGAGACCAAAACTAGTCAAGTTTCATTTGCCTCATTGTATTCTTCCAAATGAAATGACACAAAATATCAGATACTTTCTGTGTTGATTCTCGTTATCTATCAAGAGGGGATTCTCCAAACATCTGAAAGATCCTAGATCCTGGAGTTAAAGCTGCTCCTTTGGTGATGTGATATACCCTGTGGAGATAAGATGTAATTATTATAGAGGGAAAACATGTTCATTTGTGTGTGTATGCGTGTGTGTGTGTTTCCTGATCCCTCTTATTAGCATTTCAGGGGCAGAAATTGTGGTCTCCTAGCGGCACGTAATTACAGCTTTGCTTCACACAATTTGTGCCACAAGAGGATATCTTATCTTGTAACATAGGCACACATAACAAAAGATTAGGGCCAGCAGCTTTCTGAATGAAAGGGCTTTAGGAAGAAAATTGTCATTTTTATGCATTCCTCTCATTCAGCCTAGCTGTTTGGAAGGAAGATGGAGACCTTTAAGAAAGCTTGCTTACCCGCATGAAGTCACAGCCTACCCGTGGTGGCCATGGAGGTGCATCACTCCATCCCTCCTCGGGAGAACCTCCTGAGGGGAGCACTCTTAGCCTTGTTGGCTGAGAGCTGCCGCTGTCACACCTTTGGATCCACTGAGACGTTCATGCCAAATCCATGGTCTTTGTAGACAGCTTTTAGCCAATGAGCATGGTGGGAACACTAGAGAGGGGCCATTTCTGCCTGACACAGGACTAATCAGCCTGGTCACGGAACTGCGCTGCAGTTTGAGGCTTATTCCACCTAATCCACCTTCTTTCCCTCTGCTTCCATGGTTATTGGATCTATGTCACCATCTGGAGACTCTCTCTACTCCTGCTGCCTTGACTTTTCCCATACATGTCTCCAGATATTGCCAAATGTCCCCTGGGAGGCCCTGTCTCCCCTGGATGAGGACCACTGGTATAAGGTAATAAAGCTTCTGTAAGCAAGGCGCTTATGACTCTGAGCTCCTGTGGCACCTAGCTTCATTAAAGCACTTTTTATGCTTAATTGCCATTGTTTAGCTATGCAAGAAAAGGGCTAGATTCTTAGCTCTTCTGCCACTTACTACAAGCGTCTCCAAAGGAACTGTCTTTAGTATTCATTGTATTTCTCCAGCCCCGTTTTGGATCTGTGTTAAAGGTAATCATTTAAATGTTGAATTAGGGCAGAGAGGGACGGAGGCGGGGAGAAGGAACAAAGCAGGGAAAAGGACAAAAGCAAATGGTCAGGCAGCCGAGGAGGCAGGAGAGGGTGACTGACCCCGTGGTCTGATTGTCCTCTACTGACCCAACAGGCCTGCAATGTGTTTATACATTTGAGCTTGGTCGTTCCTAGTTCATTGCTTCCCAGGTTGACCTTCCCGCATTCCTTCTTTCTTTCTATATTAAGCGTTTGTTGAGGAACCATTCATTTATTATACTCCCAGTACTGAAATCCTCTTTGGTTGTTGGATCTTCTTGTGGCCTCTTCTGCTCACTTTGAAGCCGTTTCCAGGCAACAGCGGGCAGCCTGTGGTCCCTCCCCAGTACACGATAGCAGTTAGCCATGGATAACGTAATCTTACACTTCAGGGCACTGCTCCAGAGGGCAAGCACTTTTGTTTTGAATTAACAAAAAAATATTCTGAATAATGCATTGTCCCAAATGGAAAGGTAGATCGGAATGCAGTCAATTAACTTGGATGATGTCAGAGTCCACACCACCCGCAGAGGAGCGAGGGTTGCAGCCCTTCCCTCGGTCAGCTATTCTGAGGGTGATTAGCAGTGTTCCACAGCCTTTACAGGGGCCGTTGTGTTATATTTCTCTAGTGATAAAAATAGACTTTGGAAGTTTGGAACAAGATTTGTTGGTTTATTAAAATTATTTAAAACTCAGACTAACAGGAATGAGAACAATGCTGGTAGGCATAGCCAAATTATGCCAGTGTCAGTTTGGACTGATCCTGCTCTCAAAGCCAACTTTCTTCTGAATTGTGAGAGGCAGCAGACATAGCCAGAGGCAAAGAAACTCTGCCTGGGCGTGGGCCAGGTGTCCCGATCAGCCCTAGAAGTCGTCCTAACCCACAGGCCCAATTCTTCATCTAAATATTCTGAATCTATACTCTAGATAGAGGTTTGCAAAGCTTAAAAATGTTTTTAACCTCTACAGTTTGTAGTCTTCTATAGTTTTCATAGTCTGCATACAGTGAAAAACACCCTTTGCCATCATCTATCTTTGACATTAAGGAACACTTTGCCAATGTCACCCAGATTGGAGTTCTGTGGACTTCTAAATTAGTAAGGGATGGGTAAATGATTAAACTCAACAGTTCCCAAATTTTAATGAATAAAACATCCACTGAGGGAACTCATAAAAAAATCAGATTCTGAAAAGGCCCAGGACTTGGACAATTTTTGGATGAGGTATAACTTACACACAGTAACGTTTACTCACCGGAGTTTGATGAACTTTGATAACTGTATACAGGCAGGCGGCCCCACTGCAGTCAGCACGGGGCAGCTGCGTCAGCCCACCAGCATCTTCCTGCTCCTGGACATCCATCTTCTCTCCCCTCCCTGGCCGCAAGGTGACCATGGGTCTGCTTTCTTTCCTGTAATTTTACCTTTTCTAGAATGTCCTATAAATGTAATTGTGCAGCATGTAGCCTTTTGTGTTCAACGTTTCTGCCCTAGCATGTTTTTGAGACTCATCTGGAAAGTTTGCCATTTAAACAGACACTGGGGCAGGGAGTTTCAAGGCCATGCTTTGCAAAGGACCAATCTGGTCAAGAGTTCTTATTTCACAGATGAGGAAATTAAGGTGCTTTGTCTGAAGTGAGAATCGTTCAAAGTTATGTCCTTGGAGAGTCTCCCTTGAATAATTAAATATTTCTCTATTTCCCTTTGGTGAGAGATTGGGTCTCTGAGGAAGCACATTAACAATATCTTAATACTCTCCTTATTTTGGAACTTGACCAAAGATAGAAGATCTAATATGTGAGTATCCTTTGTACATTCCTTTGGAATACAGAAAATTATTGCCAGGTATTTCCTTAAATTAAGAAATATTTACTGAAAAACAGGTTTTGATTTAGTAACAAAACAAGTCAACTTTCTTCATAATACTACATTTGCTGTTGTAGACTGTGAAATGCAGTGAACAGGACTCCCAGCTTCTTGCAATGGAGAACTCTGAGTTTTTAACTTGACCTCAAGCCTCAAGTTCCTTCGAAGGAACGCCGTCTGACTGATTTTATAGATTTATTTCTCACCTGCCTATCCCCAGGCTTCCAGGTTGGAAACTGGTTGCCTTGACCTGGAAGAGCCAGCACAGTGAGTTTTCCCCCCACACCTTTTTCTCCATCACAGGCTCCTTTGAGAATTGGATAAAAGCTATAGAGCTTCTTGAGGGCAGAGGCTGCGGAACACCAGCAGGTGATATGGCAACTAAGCCGAGGGTCCAGGATCAGGCAAACCGTAGTCAGGGAGCAGGCTGTGAAGGTGTTTGAAGGAGCGGTGGCAGCTCCAGGGACCATGGCCAGATTGTCACAGCTCTGTAAGGATGCCTCTGCTGCCTGAGTCCTTTGATCTTGGTGACTCCAGGTCTACCCCATCAGAACTATGCCTAAGCATGATTTTATAGAAGAGGAAGCTAAATTTCTGGGAAGACAAAAATCTACCTGTAGCTAGCACTTAGCTTAGTTACACAGCCAAGTATCTAACTTAGTCACATAATCCTAGCTCAGGACTTTAACATAGGTCTTTTGTACTGTTATCACCCATCCTATGCCATCTTCTCTATTTGCTCTAAAACTGAATATACGAGAGTGATATTGGGTAGCACATCAACTGGTGACCATTTTTAGGCAGAGGAAAAGCTTTCAAGGCCCTCGCCATTTAATCATTTATCCACAGGACCATTTTTAAGGGCTAATGATATTTTATGAAGCTATTTCCTTTTTTTATTGCTTCTCTAAATATTGGAAGTGCAACCAATGCCATAAAAATAAAATGAGTTAATCATCCCTCAAAGGTAGTAAAAGAAAGAGGAAGCAACCTGAATATATCCTGTAAAGTAAGCAGACAATTCTAAAGCTAATACTCTGGATTTTCAGTTATAATTTTCTTCTGCTAGTCCTCAGCACTGTGGAAGGGGCATTTGTATGCTACGGATCCTGGACCAGAGTGCTCAGTTCTTGTTTGGAAGAGAACCGATCTCCTGTTGGAATCCTGGGTGTGAGGCAGGATGGATGATCCCATAATGACTTGCTTCCGTAATGCTTCAGAGATCCCGGGAGTTAAAAAATGTGAATGTCAAGAAAACAAACAAACTGGAGGTGTGGATTTTCTTTATAATTAAATTATATATTCATATATAAATTTGTACATTGCAACAAAATTAAAATCTTGAAAGACTTTCTAAATAACACATACTGAATTTATTTTTAAAGTCCTCAAAGTAATCAGTTCATCAATAATTCTTAGCCTCTTTTGGCTAAATGCCTTTCCCACTGAATGCTGATGACTATGTTCTTCCCTCCACTTTTAATGCTTTTCCTTCCTTCTCTTTTTGTCTACAAAACTCGAAATCAATTTTCAAGACTTAACTTTGGCATCAGCTACCATGACTTCCTGAAAGTGGTGTACATAAGTTCATTAAAATACAGGGTAGGCAAAGTAGATTTATGTAAATAATAGAATAAATAATAGAATAATTAATAAATAATAACACAATAATAAACTCTTTGTTTTGTGTACTCACAACTGTAAACTAACTTTCGCCAATCCCTGTGCATGCCTGATTGTAGTATAATAATTGGTTTTTCTGTTTCTCTCGCTGTTAGAATATGGGACTATCTTGTTCATCTTTGTGTTCCCAGCAGCTAGTGCAGTGTCTGGCAAGCAGTTGGTACTCAGTCCTGCTAGTCAGTAGAATTAATAAGTGTCACCTCCTATTCCTTCTTGTCACTGAGTCTACCAACCTCTAGTTTATTTTCCTACAAATACTGATAACTTTGACATCTTTCATCTCTTCACGTCTTTATCTCTCACTATCAGTCAACCCAAGAGACTCCATGCAGCTGATACATCCAACATCCTTGACATGAAGTCAAATGGAATTTTTATCCTGATTCTGCTTCATAAATTCATTCCTGTGACTCAAGAATGGTTCTTCCTTTCACTTAAATGTTTCCCTGTCAGAATAATTCCAATATGCTCTTCCATAATCTCAATTTCTTATCCTTTCACCCCCGCTAAGCCAGATTTTAAATATGTTAGGACTTCTAGTCCCTTTCTCTGACTTTTCTAGCCCACCCTTGAATATGCTTCCTTTTTCACTGTGTTCAGATTTTATGATTGGTCACTTCAATTTATTCCTCACCTACAACTTCACCTCCTTTCACCATCCACTAATTCTACCCCAGAAATCTTCAGTCTAAACTCTACTATGTAGTGATATCCCTCTTATATTGGGGTCATTGAATGTTGTGGGAGAAAATAAAATAGTTTTACAAATCTCAACATTTGGTATCCATTGTGCCTTCAACACTACTCAAAAATTCATCTTCTTTTTAAGGAGCAATTGACTTTTGAAGTCTAACTGTTATTTTCAAGTTAACTTTCTATTCAGTCACCTCTTCCACATAATGCCAGACCTCTTGCCTTACCTTTTTCAAGGCCATTCAGTCATTGGTTTTGCCCCAAATCTGCTCTATGGGGACTCTTTCCAAGTACTGCCTTACCCATCATCTTCACATAGGCACAATAACATTTCTCTCCCTGGGACTCACTGCAAACCTGCCAGGCTCTCAGATATTAGCAAACTTATAGTACAGGGGAGTCGGCGTTCTCTGGGGAAACCTTTGACCAGACCTATTAGAACAATTCCTTCTTTCTTCTCATTCTGTCCTCGTACTGCCCCACAACATCTCACACGGCCTTCTACTGATGAGTCTCTGGCGTCACATCATTGGCTGCGTTTGAGGGCCAGCAGCAATCATCTCAGCAATGTGCCTTCTTATACTTGTTCTTCCTCCGTCTCCATCTCTGTGGGACAGTGCCACACACTGACCACCCCAGCCCCACCCCATAAAGTATTAGGAAATAAGCTTCCACCCTGGGTTCTGTTTGCGAGTGGCCTGTCTAGAGCACTTCCCGTGTGCGATCACCTCCACTCACCTGTCTTGCCCCACAGACGTAAGTATAATGATCTGTTCCCTGGTTTGTCTCCAGTCTCGGAGAAAAGGTATCATTTCTGTAACACAAGCCTAATTTTTTCATTATTTGTTGGAGCCTCGCCTTCCCTTTCCTCCTTTCTTTTATTTCACTATTTCCTTTTCTGTGGATCCTTTCTCATAGGTTACAAATATGTACAAATCTCCTAAGTTAAAAAAATTCCTCCTCAGATTGAGAAGTACAGATTGGCAGTTACAAAATAGTGATAAGGATGTAAAGTATAGTATCAGGAATATAGTCAATGATATTGTAATAAGTATGTATGGTGCCAGGTGAATACTGGGTATCAAGGGGAACCCTTTGTAAAGTATATGATTGTCTAACCCCTGTACCGTACACCTGGAACTAATACAAAATAATACCAAATAGAAACTATAATTGAATAAAATGAAATGAATTAAAAATAAAAATAGAAAATTCTCCTCTAAAACTGCATTTCTCTTACACTCTTACAATTTCTTTTTTTAAAATTATTTATTTATTTATTAATCTATCTTTAGAGGGGAAGGAGAGAGGGAGAGAAACATCTGTTGGTGGCCGGGGCGCGTCATCTGGTTGACGTGCTCATCCACTGGCTGCCAATTTCTTATAGTCAGCTTCTTTAAATGAGTCATTAACAGTCTTTCCCCCTCTTAACACCCTTAAATATAACCTTAACTTCATGTAATGTGCTTTCTGCCCTCACCACTTACATGAAACTGTCCACGCAAAGGCCACTAAACATCTCATCACCTCTAATGGACAGTTTTTACTATTGATTTTCATGAGGGTTCTTGGTGCTTTGGGACGCTCTTATTTTTTAAACTCTGTCTTCCTTTAATTCCAGGATTCTACTCTCTCTTAAATTCCAACCTGGTTTTTGACTGCTCTTTTTTAGACACCTTGCTGGCATCTTTTCCTCTGACCATCATCATCCTCTCCCTGCCCCCACACCTCCATTGTCCCTACTCTACATGCTTTTCTTATGGGATCACACCCACTGCCGTGATTCTATCTAATACCAACATTTTGACGATTCTCAAATCTCTGTCTTGCATAAATGTGTTTCCAGCCCCACCCCCACATGTCTAACCACACAAGGGTGTCTTCATTTGCCAGTCAGCTCAACGCAGTGAACATTTCATGCATGTATTGTGGTATTATGCACCGTGCTCTCTTCTCTACAAGATCCACACATCAAACTTCTTTTCACCCTTTAAAACCCACTTTAATATCACCTTATTCAAACGGTG
This sequence comes from Artibeus jamaicensis, assembly GCF_021234435.1. Classification (NCBI taxonomy): domain Eukaryota; kingdom Metazoa; phylum Chordata; class Mammalia; order Chiroptera; family Phyllostomidae; genus Artibeus; species Artibeus jamaicensis. The sequence goes on along the minus strand of NW_026522030.1, from coordinate 32,959,073 downwards.
CCCAGTTTCTTTAGTTGATATGCTGCCTTTTGAACTCCACATTCACTGATAATTTACTATATGTCCAGCCCCAGAGAAAGAGAAATGAAAATTGCTCACACACCAGCAGTGAAGTCACTGCAGAGCTACAAGTTCCTCTAGTGAAGGAGACATACAAGACATAAAAAATACATAAGGCCATAGTTTTCAAAGTGTGGTTTCTGGACCCCTACTTGGGGGCTTCCTGGAGATACTCTCAAGGGTTTCACAAGAGCAAAACTACATTCATACTAATGTAAAGGCATTTGTTACTTTTCCACAATATTGACGTTTGCACTGATGATACAAAAGCAATAGTGGATAAGCTACTTGGTGCCTTCAGTGTTACTGAAGACAGTGACACTACACTAGTAGCCGTTGTATTCCTCAAGTTTACCTACTCACATAAAAGAAAAGCGTCGATTTCACTTGAGAATGTCCTTTTCAAAGCAGTAAAAAGTATCAATTTTAAATCTCAACCCCTGAGCATAGAGAAGTCTTTATAACAGTCTGTGGGGCAAAATGAGAAGTGTACAGAAAGTCCTGCTGCTTACTGGAGCCCCGATCGTCTGCAGGGCAGGCTCTTAGGCAGTTGTTTGAGCTGTAATCTGGACTAGCCACTTTCTGTGAAAGGCCATTTTTACTTGAAAGAATGACTTATGAGTAAACTGTGGTTATTTAGACTTGCATATTTGGGAAATATTTCTTAAAACTGAGTGACTCAGCCTGTCATGGCAAAACAGTTGGCTGTGTTTGTTGCTAATAATAAAATTCAAGCTTGCAAATGAAAATTAGAATTTTGAAAAACATATCCTATAACTGAGAACCTGTAACTATGACAGCTTCTTAATATTAAAGGGTCTTTTTAGATCGCCAGTAACATTAACAATGTGATTTGTTCGACATTATACGATGAGGTGTGTCAGCAGTTAGAAGATCAGCGTGACTCAGTGAATCCGTGTTTTCCAGTGACCGACGCAGTATGTTAGAAAATTGTGCACAAGTAAAATATCCTTTCAAAGTGAAACATATAGCTATACATTTTTAATTTACCAGAGTATGAAAAGTTCACTGAAGTAGTTTCAGATTGCACATTACAACTAACCTTTAAGAAACTACAACTTGGCAAGTTTTGATGCAGTATTAACAAAAATATCTACAATTATCTGAAAAGGATGTTGAAGTATTCTTCACTCTTCACACTACGTGTCTGTGTGAGGCCAGATTTTCTTCGTATATTTCAATTAGAACAACGTATCTATAGCAGACTGAATGCAGAAGCAGACACCAGAAACCAGCTGTCTTCGATTATGCCAGACAGGGAAGCAATTTGTAAAAGTGTAGGACAATTCCACTCTTCTCACTACTTTTTTTGTTTTGTTTTAGAAAATGTACTTTGTTAGGGGATAATTTTTAAAAACTAAGTAAAACCATAACTTTCAAACAGATGTAAAAATAAACACAGGTTAAATGTTATATTATTTAACTTGTTCGTCAATATGAGACCCAGGCAGGTATTAGAAACAGTTCAAAAAATAGTTAACCTCAAATTCATATGGCATAAAGGTATGTTGAAATGAATTTTAAATGGAGGCAAAATAAATTTTTCCAATCTAACCTTTGTCAGATAGGGCATAATTTGCATGTCTCTCAGTTATCTACAATTACAGAGTTATAAAATAGCATAAAGAAAAGGAAAGTGTTAGAGTTTGGTGACCCAGAAGGGTTGTTCTCTACACAATGTATAGCTTCACACTGAAATTAATTTTTTCTCAACAAATTAATTTTTATTCTAGTTGTGTGAACAAGAAATTGGTTTGTTATTGTTATTTTTAAATAATAAAATAAACCAATATTAATTTTTTTCTCAGTTTACATTTCTAATATGGTAAATATATCCCATACAAACAAAAACTCTTTGAGGGCCTCGATAATTTTTAAGAGTATAAAGGAGTTCTATAACTAAGAAATTTAAGATCCATTGTGGTAAGGATTCAAGAAAATAGTTAATCCCTGTTTGCCTCTTGACTGAGACTAGGAATTTCTCAAAGGCCAAGCAATCCTACACCTGGTCGAACTTCTCCCCCCTAACTATCCCTCTCCCATTACCTGGGTACCGAGACAAGTAGGTCATTTGGACCACTTAAAGCTAACCAACTTCACCATGCCTTGTACTTCTGCAAAAGCTAAAATATATGTCACTCTGGTCATCTCTCTTCTAACTCAGCTTCTCCTTAATTCCTTGTATTGACCTGTAGATCCACAGCAAATGGGTTTTCCTTTTTCCTTGACTGAGCATTAAATAATTTTTAACCCCCTGTCTCTGCTGAAGCCTGGCCCTCCCCTGAAGGGCTGCTTCCCAGGCAGCCTCGCTGAGTCTGGTTGATCATTTCCCACACTCCTTAGCATCAGGAAGAACGGTGGGTGTCTTCCTGCTCCCCACTGTGGCTTTCTGACCATTATTTCATTTTTTTACGTACAAAAACAGGTTCATTTGAAACTAATATTACCCTCCTTCTACTCTCATTGCCATCAAACACCCACCCTCATTTGTTCAAAGCTAATGAAGACTTAGGTCTGGGTTGACAGTCTTCCTCTCTAATTGTTATCATTCTGGATGAAAAACACTTAGCATTTCTGGACCATTTGGACTTGTCATGACCAGGAGTTTCTTCCCTCCACCCAAGTCTCACACTTGCTGATAAACAGTCATCTGTTCTTCTAGTTCTCTCCACCTGTTACCCTCGCGTCAGTTCTGCAGTCTCTGCAATCTCTACCCCTTCCTTTCTTTACCTGTCGTCCTCATAGCATCGTCAGTGCCATCAGGACCAAAAGGCAAATTTCTTCAGTTGCTCTCTTGCCAGTCTCTTCAAATCTCAATGTCTTCCTTTTATTTCCTGTGCCCAGGGAACTCCTAATGTTACAGATCTGCTATTGATTGCCTTCTCTGCTTCCACTTGCAGGTTTTTCCATGTTGCCTATGAAGCTTAACCCACTACAAATGCAAGGTCTCAAATTTCATGCAGTCTTCAAAGATGCCTCAAATTTATACATTTTCTGAGGCAAATCTCTTCAACTTTTTCCACACCACTCAAGCTCTTTTCTCTACTACCCTGTCCCCTTGGGCACCAGGGAGGCATTGATCTCCCTCTTCTCTCTCTCTCTCTCTCTCTCTCTCTCTCTCTCTCTCTCTCTCTCTCACACACACACACACACACACACACACACACACACACACACACACAATGAAAGGACACTGTTATCTGAAAACTCGCAATTTCCTGCCACTCCTGCCCACAACTCTGCATCCACACATCTTTGCTTCCTGTTCCCTGGTCACAGTGGAAAAGCCAGAAAGTGTCCTTTCCCAGGCTAATCCCTACCCCTGCAAGATGAATTCAACAGGAGCTGTGCCTGAGGGACGTAGCCAAACTTCATTGACCCCGCAGGGAGGGACTCAGGAAATCAATAGCCCATCTCACTTACCGCCTGTTTTTTTCTCTTGCTGGTGTTTCCTATTGACTGAACGCACTGGAAGCCAGATGGCAAAGGAGCCTACTGATGCAGCCTGTGAAGTTTCAGTGTCCTGGGACACAGGGCACAGGGGAGAAGGTGGAGAGTAGGTCTAAAGGCCAAAAGAAAATAGGCAGCACATCCTCTTTTTTCAGAGCCAGGAACTAAGAAGGATCTTCCAGCATTTTACATTTCAGTGGGATTGCATCCCTATAGCACTCCCAGAGTTCCTACCAATTAAGGGGTAGGGGGCAGGAGGAGCACGGAGTGTTGAACTAGAACCTGTGTTCATATCCTTCTGTAATCAGGTCCTCCAGCTGAAAAAGAGTTCATGATTCCATCAACAGTGCCCCTGAAATGGAGGGCAGCACCCTCACACATTTCCCCTTGTCAGCCTGCTCCAGTAGCAGCCTGTGGAGGACATTCCATGGCAATGTCACAGATCCCTTGTCCTTAATCCATTCTCGTATTCGGAGACTTCTCTCCTCCACATGAACAGGTCCCCAGAGGGCGTCACTTGTGCTTCAGGAGGCTCAGGTAATAGTTAAATAAAAGGCTAGTTAATGGAAGGGGTCCTTTTGGAGACTACCTGCCGCCATCACAGTGGAGAGCTGAACAGAATGCACAATGGAGGAGCTCAAAGAGGGGCAAGATGGCAGAACTGGCCACTTTTTTCTGTGTAGCCAACTCAGCTCCTCCTAGCTCAGCCTTGCTCTGGATCATATTTAAGGAGCCCCAACTACTACAGCAAGAGATTGCTTTTGATTTAAGCATATACACTCCCATTAGTCATAAAAATTAATCTGTATTCAGTCACTGTGTATGAGAAATTAAAGCAGAAAGTTTTCCAAGGTCTGAGCCTAGTCACAGATAAATATGTGCAAGCTATGTTAATGCTGTGTTTAAACACTGAATACCTGCCCTTCTGATTTTGATTTGAGGTTAGAATGGGTAGGTTTGTGCCAGAGTTGGCCAGACCCAGATTGCAAGCAGATCCCCTTCACTGAGATCAGACCTTATAATGGGAAATGAAGTCACCCAGTTAAAATGAGCTCAGCCTTACAAAAGACTTCCTCACTGCCCTGGTTTATATAGGCAAATTACTCACCCCAGTGGCTCCTAGGCCACTGCACATGTCGAGCCCCCACCTGCTATTTTTGAGCTGGCAATTTATCACAACTAGAGCTTTATTAAAAATGTACCCTCAGCTCTTCAGAGAACAAATAGCAAAATCTGGCTTCTGAAGATATCAGAGCCATTTATTTTCGAAGTTGGCAGCGTTGGCTGTGAACGCTGCCCCAGGACGGATCTCTTCTGTGGAAGCAGTAGTTATATATTTTCCAGAACAAGCTTTTCTCTTTTCATCCATAAGAAACAATGAAATATTCAAGATGGCATGAAAAAATTAAAACATTTTGAAAGGGAAAAAGCAAGCAAAGCACATGCCCTGACTGGCAGGCACGGCAGGGTGCCTCTCTGATAATAGGGAAGAGAAAGTGGTCAGAAATGGGCCTCTGATCCTCACGTCTGTGCCCTGGCTTCCCTGCAGAGCCCGCTGCCCCATGTTGGGTGACTACACTGGCTGCTCCCCCACTGGAAAGGGGACAGGAGCAGGTGAAGCATCTTTGAGGTGGCTGCCCAGGTCTTGCCAGAACCCTCTTATGGAATACTAGGACACCTAGTTGAAAAGTGAGAAAATCAGCCAACTAGCTACTTGGCTGTTTTCCCTTCACAAGTGTGAAGGGATGGCTTGGAATTATAAAGACCTGAGTATGAATTGCAGCTCAACCGTATACCCATTATGTGGTATTGGAAAAATACTTATCTCTTTTGAAATTCATTTTCTCATTCATTATCTATTAGAGATAATAATATCCACTCTCCACTTGGAGGGATTGACTGCAGTCACCAATGTAAAGCATCTGCTCTGGAGTAGGCATCTATCATAACCAGGGCTGCAAACAGAGTACTACTGCTGTGCCAGGCTCTCTTGAGCACTTTATGCCTTCACTTATTTAATCCTAAAGTGACCCTATGACACAGGTAGAACTTTCTGTCCATTTTACAGATAAAATAACAATCAGCACAGTGAGGTTGAGTAACTTGCCCTAAAACACACACCTGCCTGTGAGACGCAGGGTCAGGATTCAAACCCAGGCAGCCTGGTCCTGGCTTTTGGTCACTAGACCCATGATGTTCACTTTAGGAAAGTCATACATGGATTAACGGCAATTTCTCGACATGTAGTAACGGTGCGATTTTTCTTCCCACGGAAATGAAAAGGAATTTTATTATTGTTACTTTAGCTTAGCCATGGCTCCCATGAACTTGAGAGAGCATTTTAGGACTCTGGCTTCTCTTTTGCAATGAAAAGCCTCTCTTTTCACTCTCTAAGGAATCCAGCATACTTCAGGCTGAGACGATTTAGTTTAAATTGATCGTATTCCAACAAAAACCAGTGGATTTTGTTACATGGATGTACAGTGGACAATATCTGCACTGATCGTTCAGGTATTTTCAAATTTTATCAGGTTGTCAGGGCCTTTTGGAGACTCCTAAGGCTGGAGAGTCCCAGACCTCCGCGATATGGTCCTAGAGCCACGGTGCCATTGATTAGCTAGACATCAATTGCCAGTCAGCACCCTGGGCTGAGCAAAAATGAGTCACTGTCATCTTTGTAGGTGCAAACAAAAGGACACCATGTTAAATCAAGATCTTGCCCTGTTCTGATTTGTATTAGTCTTATTCTACATTTACTGATGTGTTTTTCTAAATGTGCATATGGCGGTCATCTGTAAACATTTACAAGTAGTTCAATGAACAATCTGAAAGGGTCAAGGAAAATTAATTTTGTAAATAAATCAAAATTCATAGGGATTTACTATTCTGTAAAACCATTTTGTGAAGCGAAGTCTTCTTCTGTGAGGGAAATATGTTCTGGTTAATGTACCTATTTGATACATTCATGTTTCGCTGTGACGAGGTTTCTTAAAATGAGATTTATACATCAACAATGACAAAGGGTACAATCCTGAGCCCTTGAAGGGTGCTGAGCTTTGAGAATGAGGTTCCCATGGGCGTCACATTTTGTTTTGCAGTATCTACCTGTGACTCGTTGGCAGTGATCCAACTATAATCAGGCACCATCTGTGATTGCCTTTCTGTTTTACATCAGAACCTCCTTGAATATAAATACCCCCATTCCTCCCATTACCACCCCTCTCTCGGCTTCCCTGATCCCCACCAAGCCCTCCCAACAGACCTCATGATTGCTCTCTAATCAGTTTACTTGTACCCCAGAGACACGCAAGTAACAACTTAATGGTAAGTTGAATTTTCCAAGTGTCTGAGTGTAAACCTTACAAGCATACATTAGTAGAGACATGAGTATGAGCCAAAGCAGAAAAACCTTAAATTCTTGAACTAGGTTTATCAGCAGTTCAGCCTGATAACAGTTTCTATGTTTCTAATTACAGACGCAAGTGCAAACGGCAGACCAGCACCAACACCACACAAGCGTAATGGTGTCTGAGGGAGCACGAGGTGATTTCTCTCCACGTATACTTCAGTGTTCAGAAGATCCTGTCTTTTTCTAATAGGATGATTCAGGTACCCTATGCACTTGTAATGTCTTATTTACATAAAATGGGAAAATAAATGAGAAAGAGTTGAGACTTTATCAGATTGGCTGCAGAGTAGGAGAAGCTGGAATTGGTCTACTGGACTTAAAACTAATTTTAGGTCTAAGAATATATGCATTTGGCATTCAGCCCTTAAACTGATGTTTCTAAATTCTTCTCTGTGACAAATACAATTTATTTTCTCTAAGTGCTCAATCACACACTTTTCCTGTTCAGCCAGGCTGTGTAGGGACAGGATATCGCTGGGTGTGGAGTGCTGATTCCTTTGCTCTCCTGGCAGTAATGTAGCCAATGCACAGGCTACTGCCTTTAGTCCCCTTCATTTTCTAGGCATGGCTGAGCTAAAAGAGAGAAGTTGCTCCAAACATAGAATAAACTACACAGGAATAACTGAGAGATTTTGAGCCCTCAATTGTAAAGGAACAGAGCAAAGAAAAGTCAGACTTGGGTGAGGTGTTCAGCCTATGTGGATTGGGTGGAGCCTGCAGAAAGACCAAGGGGATGTTCCCGGGGTGGGGGAGGCAGTGGAGCTTGGGTTTGTGTTCGTGTAAGTGAGGTACAGTGGGATGAGGAATTGGGAATGGTCAGCGGGCACTTGGAAACATGGAGAGATGGTCAGAGTATGTAGACCGGGATCATCTGCTCTAACTTACCCACTGATGCCTTAATAAGTGAGTTTCGCTTGGTTATATACTTATTATATTTGACATCTTTTCAGTTTTTCTAAATAGATTAATTTGCTTTGGGGGAAAAATAAAAGAAGCTACATTTTAATTCAAGAGACACTGAATATACATGTTCACCTCCCTCCCTTTAGAAGCTACATTGAAGTGATTTTAAAAAGTTTTTAAAAGAATGGAAAAGGAATGGGGGAGAAGAATAGTAATAAAAAGGGGGCTTCAAGAAGTTTCTAGCAGGTGGGAGGTTGGAAGCATGTAGACAGTTAAACCGTATAAAAACCGTAGTCTGGTATGTGTTCTGTGGGTCCGCAGTGGAGGAAGCCCCCATCTGCCTGGTGGAGCTAAAGGATTGAAGACATAAGAATGATAGGAAGGAAGGGGTGATGGGAGATGTAAAACCGGGGACAGCTATCAGCAGGTCAGCGCCTGGAAGCCTCACTTTCTCCCATACCCCAGCAGTGGCTCAGGCAGCCTGGCCGTCGCATCCAGAACCCTTCTGTAGAGACAGTAAGTGAACTGGAAAGAGCCATGACTTCTCCTGACAGGTTGACCTCTCAGCAGAAGGCGTTCCTCACTCTGATATTTGGATAACCCAAAGCTGTCAGGGAGGCCCATGTCCACTTGCCATAAAGCCAGTCTTTCAACCTGCCCTGTGCTTACACATTGATCTTCCAGGAAGACCCCTCTGCCCCAGGCAAAGAAAGGTCTATTGATGAAACAAATCTTCCTGCTGAACAGAAGAGGGAAGACATACCTTCATCATTAGTATGAGTCCTCCAAGGAAAATCCAACACATGAGGAAAAGAAGGAACATGAAGGAGAAAGTCCACAATTACCAGAGAAAATAGATGTAATTCAGAACACAGAAGAGAACTTCTATAGAGTTCTATAGCAGATATGGGAAGATATTATATCCATAAAATAAAATAAAATTGCTGTGAAACAAGTAAGAGTGCTCAGAAATTAAGCATACTAGCTGTACAGATAAAGCAGAAGAAATCTACAAAACAGACAAAGAGAATATAAACATGAAAAAGTAAGAGACATAGAGGCTTAATTTAAGAAAACTATTTTCTCACTCATGGAGGTTCAAGAACAGTAGATCTTAATAAAAAAGAAGGAGTAATAATTCTTCTAAAAATTAATAGAAAACCTCAGAAATATGGATACAATTGTTCAAACTAAAAGGGCATACTGAGGGGCAAAGGGAATAAGTGGAGGAAAAAGATTTCTACTTAGAGATGTCCTCATGGGATTTCAGAACACAAAGATTATAGAAAAGTTCTTAAAGCTTCCAGGGAGAATAAACTTGCACTTCAAAGGAATGGGAATGACACTGGCGCGAGACTTCTTATCATCACCTGTGGATGTTTGAAGACAAGAGAAAAAGCTTTCGAAGTACTGAAGGAAGACAATTTTCAGTGTAGATTCCTTCCTTTTTTAAAAAATTGACGTATAATACTCACGGTGAGCACAAATCTTAAATATAGAGCCTGATGAGTTCATGTGTTACTACCATTCAGAACATGATACGGACTGTTCCCATCACTCCAGAAAGTGCGCTCATGCCCTTTCAGGTCCATAAACATCATGTACCCTCCTCCCTCAAATAATTAGTATTTCACTTCTGTCACCACAGACCTGTTTTCTTTCTTCTGAGCTTTAGATAAATTTAATCATACCATATATGCTTTTTATGTCTGGCTTCTTTTGATCAATATAATTGTTTTCAAATTCATCTAAGTCATTGGGTATAGCAGTAGGTCATTCTTTTCTATTGCTGAGAAGTATTCCATTGCAGCATTGTAGTATGGTTGCTTATCCTTTCTCCTGTCGATGGGCCGTGGGTTGTTTCTAGTTTGAGGTTATTATTAGTACAGCTACTGCAAACATTCTTGCACAAAATTCGGGAATCATCAGACCTTTACCTTTGGATATATACCCAGGATGGGAATTGCTGGGTTGGTCATAGGTAGGTGTATGTTTAAATCTATTGGAAATGGCTCTACAGCATTTCAGGGAGCTCTACCCTCTCAGCAGCGTGTATTCTGAAGTTCTAGTTGCTCTGCACCTTTGCCAATACTTGGTGTTGTAAATCTTTTAGACGTAAGCCATTCTGGTCAATGTGTACTGTTATCTTACTGGGAGTTTCATTTGATTTTCCCCAATGAGCTGATATTGGGCAACTTTTCATACTTCCTAGCCATTTTTTGGTGAAGTTCCTATTTAAGTGTTGGTCCAATTTTTAGAATTAGATTGTGTTTTTCTTATTGATTTTTAGAAGTTCTTTACAAATTCTGGATCGTGGCTTCCTTTCTAGATGTGCGTATCATAAATACTTTCTCCTAGTGTAGTTTGCCTCTTCACTTTTTTATTTAACTTAGAATACTATCCTTGGCCAAACTTTCCAGTGAGTATGAAAGCAAAAGTAAAGACATTTTATAGGTCAACACATCTCAGGATCTTTTAAGATCCTTTCCTAGGAATTTATTTGGGGATGACATACAGAAAGACAAGGTGGAAAGTCAAGAAGGTGGAACATGTAAAATACAAGAAATAATGGACTCCAGGGAGACAGTGTAGAGATGAGGATAAAACCTGTCCAATGGGCCTAAACTCCTGCCCGGAGCAGAAGAATGCAGAGCCCAGGGGAGGGGCGTTTCTGGGGGAAAGGTGGACTGCATGCCCGGAGAGCGTGACTGATAATCTGGAGAAGCCTGCGGGTAAGATGCAGGTGCAGCATTCTGCCATCAACAAGAAAAAAAGAGAGCAATTACTTCAGGAAAAACAAAACACTCGTGTGAGAAAGCGTGCTTCAGGTAGTAGAAATAAAGCAAAATGCCACTTTCTTTCTGATGTGGCATGCCACAATTTTAAGCATTTCATTGATTTTGTATAAGAACAGATAGTTCATTTGACTTGTATGATTAGGATATAGATGGTCTACTTCAAATGGCTCAGGGGTTACACCACTAGACCTTTCAGAGACAAAAATATAATTCTGGCATATTACCTGGCCCTGCAGCCATTGACATTTACATAGTAATGATAACAAAAATCTATAGATTTTTGACAATTAGAATCAACCTATTTAGACAAAGCATGAAAGACCTATTTGTATTTGGAAAAAATAATGGCAGTATTAAAATCTTGATGTACAAAGTACAAGTACGCCTGTAAGGAGAGCAGGGCACCAATATGCTCACATTTAGTGTGATGGAGTTACTTGAGGCACTGACTGGGCTGATGGAGCGCTATAAGGGCAGGGGTTTTTGTTTTTTATTTTTTATTGGTAGGGTGATCTCTTCCCTGCTATGTTGCTGGCACCCAGAACAATGCTTAGCATATAATTCACCCTTTATACAGATTTGTTGAGTGAAGCACATGTTCAAAGTTACTAGTGTAACAATTAGAAGAACAAAATGTATACTTCCTCATACTCAATTTCCACATCTTATTGCACTCCTGAAGAAGGCCTGGCTTGTGTTTCCTGACCTTGGTCTAATTCCTGAGGGTGGGGGGAGACTTTATTTATTTATTTTTAGAGAAAGGAGAAGGGAGGGAGCAAGAGAGAGAGAGAGAGAGAAACATTAATATGTGGTTGCCTCTTGCATGCCCCAACTGGGGACCTGGCCCATAACCCAAGCTTGTACCCTGACTGGGAATTGAACTAGCAACCCTTTGGTTCGCTGGCCAGTGCTCAATCCACTGAGCCACACCAGCCAGGGAATTGGGAAAAATATTTTCACATGTCTCTCAGTTGCAATATCTGAAGCCCATTGTCCCATATTGTCTTAGGTCTTCAGACAATTCATGCTGGTTGGCAAGGTGAGTTTGGGGAGATACTCCACCTTTTAGTTTTCAGTGAGCTCAGTGGTGGGACCCAGGAGTTGGAAATGTGCCCAGTGCCCAGTATGTGTACTAAGAATAAGTAGAGCCGGCGGAAGACTCAGGATGAAACACGCACTTCTGGGGCACTAATGCTGAAAGGGCTGATGTGATTGAATGAAACAAAAAGGAATTTGCATCAGTTGAAATGATGTCTTTCAGTTGCTAAAGTATTTGCTATCTAGATATTAGTAAATTTCTAGTGCCTTAGCTCAGGGTGCCATAACAGAACACCACAGACCGGGTGGCTTGAATAACAGAAATGTCCTTCTCACAGTTCTGGAGGCTGGGAAGCTCAGGGTTAGGCTTTCAGCGTGGTTGGGTTCCGGTGGGAACCCACTTCTGGCGTGCAGATTGCTGTTCTCACTGTGTCCACACACGCTGGAGAGAGGGAGAGAGCTCTGGTCTCTTCCTCTTTTTAAATAGGCACTAACACCAGCATGGGGGCTCCACCCTCGTGACCTTGTCTCAACCTAATTACCTCCCACAGGCTCCACTTGCAAACACCGTCACACCGGCGAGTTAGCCCTTCAGTAGCTGACTTTTAGGAGAGACACAAATATTCAGTTCATAACACTTAGCAAATTTCAGTTTGGCTGTGCTCATCTTTTTCATATTAACTTGAGAGAAAGAAGCTTGTTGCACTGATCGATTCAAAGCCTTAAGGCCTAGATACATATGGGCAAAACACTAGAAAGTGTCAGACACTAAACAGAATGTTTAAGCAGAAAATCTCTAATTATGATTTCCTCTCATTTACCAAAAAAGAAAAAGGAAATAGGAAGCTGGAGAGGTCTGAACACTTGGCTGAGATCTGGATGCCAGACAGGTTAGAACGAACAGCTCAGAATCCACTTAAGCTCCAGGCAAGGGCTCTTTCTACGGTGGAGCACCTGCTGGTTCTGTTATTCTTGCCAGGGACCAGTCCTGGGGTTCCAGAGTAAGTGATTTGACTTCTGCTGGCCAATTTTAGAGAATTAGGCTTTTGGCCATCACTGTCTAGGTAAGCTTGAAAATCTACCGTAAGAATTTTTAAGGCTGCAATGGTAAATGTCAATGAGATTGTGTTTAAATGGTAATGCAGTGGGGAAAAGAGGAAGCTCCATTGATGGAAGACACAGCTTCATGGAGAGTAAGAGGAGGGAAAGAAGTTTTCACATTGGGGTTCATCTGGTGTGGAACTATCCATACATTAAAAATTGTTTTTTAAGTTTGGGAGTCATCTACTAACAGACTAATACTTAAAAGAACATCTACTTGAGTCTAGGAAACAATCCATCTCATCAGGTTGTTTAAAATAAGTGTCCATTTCATGAAATTCACTCTTTGAGTGTACCTCCCAAAAAGCCAGTATGAAAACAAAAGAAAAGGTTCTATGTCAGGTGTGCTTGCATATGTCACAGACCTCCGGAAGGATCTGGAAGGAAGGTGCGGAGGGCGGCCTCTGGGGAAGGGAGCAGGGTCGCCAGGGAGAGGGCCGGAGAGACCTAAGTTTCAACATCTACTGTCTGCATCTGTTACGTGGTGTACCATGTGCATGAATAACTCTTTCAAAACTTTTCCACATCCATTTTAATTTTAAAATTTAAAAAACCCTGTTGAGTTTTTAAAAGCTAAATTTGGGGCACACAGTAAGCTGTCTGGCTGCTGCCAGGAGTAAGATGTGCTGAACTATCTTGGCGAAATTTCCAGTCATTCTGTCGAAGCAGCTCAGACAGAGAGCCATGGCTCTGTGGACACTGTGCTGCTTCGGTCTTATTTTTCACTTGTTTTCCAGTTTACTGTAGCCATGATGAGGTGGAATGCAGAGCCCCAGAGCAGAAGGCTGCACCTGAGTCACTGGCAAAGTGCTGACTTCAGTAGTTTTGTTCTCAGTCATGTTTTTTTTCAGTAGAAACTGGCTTCTTGCTTTACTCTTTTTTCCCCTAAGTCTGTACAAATGTCAAAATTGCATTCCTATTTCCAATGACAAAGTTAACATGACCAGCAAAAGGGGAAACAGTCTGCTTCCCAAGACTTGCCTTTGCTAGGAATTTTTCAAGCATGAAGCTTTTAATAAGCCCTCTGCACGCAGTATTTCATTTCCTACAGACCAGACGCTACCTCACGGCCCCCACACGCCCTCCCCTTGGCACAAAGCAGCTGCCTGCCCGCATGACCTGCCCAGGGTGGTGTCCAACCTGCCCCGTGGAACCCGGTGTGTTTTTAGAGTACAGATATAGTAATTAAAATTTTAAGTGGCACGTGTAGCTGCTTCTTTCCAACATAACCGACTTGCATGTTTAAGCAATCACAGAGAGTAGCTGGCCGCCTGAGGAGGCCACCAGCGCTACAGGACAACAGCAGCGGAAGAGCGCTGCTGGAGAGCATTTTGAAGCTTTGAGACTTGGCACCCCTGGAATATCAATTTTTTTTTCTCTTTTTCTTGCTTTCTTCTGTTTGTTTTTTTGGGAAGGGGATCTCCCAAAAAACAAATACTATTTTTTCTTCTTGGAACAAATACAGAATTTAGAGATGAGCCCATAACCCTTTAGGACATCGGTTTTTTAATTAAGCATAGGGTGGAATAGGGTGACTATTTCCAGAGACAACTTGCCAAAAAAAGGTGGTGAACCAGTCTTTTACAGTCTACTATAAGACTTTAAATGAGACTTTTGAGAATTACAGACCTTGCTATAGTTGCCCACTGGGGCACATCCATAGAGAGGGAGCCTTTTATTATTCATCTAGTCATACCTTTCCTCTGTTTGGATGGGCTGAAGTGGGGGCATTACATCTAGGACCGGGGTGCGCAGTCCACCTGTTCACAGGCTACCCTTCACACCCCGACAGATACTGCTCCCCACTGCTTTGCAGGGACAGCGGAGGGTGAAGAGAAGTTGAGCGGCGTGGAGAGGGTGGGCCCACCTGGCTGGGGCGCAGTAACAGCCCTGCAGCTATGGTGGACTTAGAATGGGCACCTTTTTGTGTATTTTTGGCCCTTGCCACAATATCAGGGTTGGCATACTTAAGCAAGGTCTAATTTTGGTTCTTTAAAGCAAACAGTAAAACGGAAAGCTCAGGACACAAAGAGACTTAGCAAAGGCTTTGCGATTATCCAAGTGATTTTCGCACTTCTCTTTGATGAGCTGTCTGCTCACAAGATTCTTCCTTTGTTACCATTATTTCCCTTTTATTTTTGTTGTCTGAGATGTAGAATAACTACCTTCTTTTGAACTATTGGCAACAAAGTAACATTTGTCTCAGAGTGAGGTTGGGTGAGAAAGTGGGATGGGGGTACCTTTGGTCAGGCTTGCTTACCTCCCTTGGAGGTGGGGAGTGGGGAGGGCGGACGTGATTAGCAGTGCTGTCAAAAGCATATTGGCCGTTTTCAATGTGGCTTCCCTGGATGGATCCCTCTCTTTCCTTCATCAGCAATAGTAAACAGTAACACAGCCTCAGTTTGAACAGAGAAACTTCTCCCCAGGAATTTGCAAGCATGGTGCCTTCTGTTTATTGCAACAAAGTGAGATTTATCTTTCCAAGAAAGGTACATGCAGATCTCCCTGTGCCTTTACTTCAGTAAAAGAGATAACAGTTACAATTTACTAATCCCATTGGTTTCCCCAGAGAGGAAAAAAATCCGCTAATTTTACAGCAAATGCCTCGTATTTCATGTTAGATAGTGTCATTGACTATAAGAACCACCATTATTTTACAGATTGCTAAGAAAGAAAAAATCCTATCAATTCAATTTGCATAATGTTTTTCTCACTTAGTTTTTATTTTCTTCTTATTGAAGGAGCTATTTTAGAGTTATTTAGACATAGATTATTATGATATAGCACTTTTGTGCATTCCTTAAAAAGGAAAACATAAGCAAATTAAATTGCTTAAGGCATCTCTAAAACTTCTTTACATTCAGATGTCTTTTCTGAAAACTTTTCAGCTCAAACAGGTAGACACTGTGATTTGTCCTTTGTGGTGTCAGCAGTGTTGGTGACGTCATGTTTTTTTTTAAATCACCCTCCACCCTCTCCATGCATTCCTGCCAACCCACCACCACCACCCTACTACATACCATACAACCACATTCTGCCAGCCTCCTGGCTGGCAGGGGTCCAGAGACACCTCCCCATTTCAGAGATGTAAAATGTTGAGGGCAAATGTGTCTCAGAACTGACACCTCACCCTGTGAGTTGGGATTTGTCAAAGGTCTCCCAAAGTGCCGTGATACTTTGGGATGGACATGTAAGGATTTTTCACATTTTTGTGCCGTGATACCTCAGCCCAGCAGTAGTGTTCATGCATCACCCATTCATCAACCCATGTGCCGGGTCTACAACACATTTACTGAAGGCCTACGCTGTCCTAGCCTTTCTGAAACTTACAACAAAATTAATAGACTTAAACTTATAGTTGCAATATGATATTATCAGTGAAGCAATAGAGATATTATAATAGGTGCTCATTACAAAGAAAGTAACAAACATCTTTGCTTAGGAGGGCTAAATAGAAAGAAGACCTAGACCTTGACCTGCTGTCAAGATGGGGCCAGGACATTCCTGGTAGAGAAGTACATCCTGCCTTTAAAAGCTAGTTTATATATTTCTTAGCCACACTGTACTCAAGTAGAGCGTATTACCTAATTAAAACCACCACTGTCCATCTCTGGCTGTGCTATTGAGTTGCTTACAATGTAAAGGCTTATCACCTTTGTGGACCTCTCAGGATTGGGGGACCGTAACCTGAAACAGGAGGCATGCTGGGACTGTAATAGCCGACCAGTAGCAATCGGACAGGAAGCTAGAAACATGTGGGCTGAAGCCCACAAGGCCAACCCAGGAGAGCAGCTAGCCCCAAAAGGAGCTGACCCTCAGTGCACATGACATTAAACCAGGGCTGTGGTGAACTTGGGGCTGACATTCAAGGGCCAAGCCTAACATTTCCTGGCAGAAACAGACACACTGTTACAACTAGCCAGCCAGCGGCATTGTGTTTGTGGTGAGATCAAGAGCAACTTCAAGGGAAAAACAGGCCGTTTCTTTGAGCCAGAGGAAGAGCTATGCCACAGCTACAGAAGTTCCAGCCTGGGAAAATGGGGGCACATCTAAGGGATCAGGGTAGGAGCCAATCTTGGGAAGTCCCAGGAGGACTTAGAGGAAACTGTTGTTTAACGGGCCCCTGACATCAATATCTCAGCCCAGGCACACTGACTACGTGCTATAAGACTAACTCTGGACACTTCCCCTTGCACCCCACCTCCTCTCACAGAAGATGGGAGACCTCTAAGAGACTCCCATCTTGGGAGTCTCCCATACTTCGAATCGAGCCAGAGAATTCCTTGGGTGAACCTACAGGGAGAATGGCTTTATCACTCATAGCTGGTAGGGAGTGGCATTCACATTTAAAATATGGCATTAAGATTTCTAGGTGATGAATAACTGCTGATGTTTTTCTAGCTTAGTGGTGGCGGTGCCCATGGTGAGGGTGCTCGTGTTGGTTGTAGTGGTGATGGTGATGGCCTTTGGCTGGAATAGAAGCCTTCTGATTCCAAATTCCTTAACAGGCACATTGATACCCAATGGTAAAGGAGACCTCTTCTCCCTTGGTTTAGCCTTTGCCCAAAGTAAAACAGAATTTCTTCCCAACCTTCTTTTCCCTAGTCAGAGGACCATAGAAGGAAATATCAGTGGTCAGCACTCCACTTCTTCACCAGAGGGGAGGATTTTGTTTTGTCTGAATCCGACTTTCATTGGGTTGCAGTTCACTAGTGGGTGGGGATATTACACAGGGAGCAGAAAGCATTAATGACCAATGTCATCATCTGCTTCTGATTGCAGTATTCTTAGAGCAGGCCCCTTGCCCATGTGTGCACACACACACACACATATTTTTCCTCCTTTCTTCCCTGGGCTTTTCTGTTCTCCAACAGCAGGACTACCTGGGCATGGCTCCTGACCCACCTGACAAAGGTGGTCTGGACCAGCGTGTTTTCTGCATCAGAAGAAGCCAAACCCTTTATTCTTTGTTCACTTTCATCTCACGTGACAGCCTCTTATCTGTTCAACAGTACAGGTACAGGGGCAGGGTAGCCTGGGCTGCTAAGCAGTAGGCATTGGTGATAATGGTGATAATTATGTGATGTTTCTTAATTCTTGCTTGTTTCCTGCACTAACGCTGGTGGGTGTGTTTTGAATTGGCTTTCCAATAGGGTGAAGGCTTGTGTATGTTAATATAGGCTGAGACTTACATAAGCCTCTTGGCCTTAGACGTGTTATAAAGCCTGTTCTAGAGGAGCCCTGAGTAGTATTTTCTAAGATATTTGGCCATTTTTCATTTGTGTTCTGTGTTTAATACATTTTTAAAAACCTGGAAGATAGAAGAGGTGGTAAGAAATAGAATTTGAGCCCTAAATTCCAAACTCAACCTTGAACTCCTAACGATAGCACTATCCAGGATCAGTGGAAGGTATTCAGTAAATGTTTGATTTTATGAAGAAATTCAGGTGCCTGTGAATCATTGCAGTGTTTCTTCACTTACAGAGTCCATTAATTTTCACATTTTCTAATGAATTAGTCCAAGGATCTCTGCCACCTTGTCCTAGCAACTTAGAGTTGCCATTTAGCATATGCTAATTCAGTTTCCATGTGAGGCAGTGACATTTCTAAACCAAGACATAGACTATTATGAGTTATTTTCATTCACTAGAATCCAAGACAAATTGTGCATCCTTTGCCTTTGACAGCAATTGTTTGTTTAGGAGACTGTTTTCTAGAGTAATGTGGCATGAAAAGTAAAATTATGACAATCAGAAAGTTTTACATGACACAGAGGAGTAGAAAATGCAGAGTTAAAAGGCGACAATGATTCACACTCAGTTTTAGGAATTGGTTTGGGAACCAGTTCCTAAAACACATTCATACAATGCAGCCAAAGAGACATTCAGTCAATGGATAACAGTTTTATCTGATCTAAAGGTGAAATTATTTTCTAGGATCAGTGCCTCCTACACTAAAGAAGTATCCTTTATAAGAGCATTAAAAAAAAGAAATAAATATTTTGTTCCGTAGCAATATTTTCTTAAGGGTATCAGAGGTTTTCTTTAATTTGAAACACTAGTTTAAGTTAAAGTTTTAGAATCAGAAAGAAAGATTTCTTTTAGTGATCTGTGTTGTCTTCATAACACAATATGAAATTGCTGGACAAAACATATGTTACTAAAAAAACTGTGAAAAGTTGAAGTTTACCAACAATCACTTTTATTATTTATATAGGTGATAATAAATAAGTGATTCAACTCAAATTTGTTTCCTTTTTTTAATCTGTTGTTTGATGTTGTATAAATATAAACTTAATTCAGAGAAAAGAGGGCAGCCCTCTAAAGTTACTTTTGAATATATACCTGATTAATCTACTGTGTAATTTTGGATAAGTCAATTAAATTTGCTAGGCCTTAATTTCCTCCTTTGTGAAGTTAAAGAGGTGAGCAGAAGGCCATATTGGAAGTCCATCTTTGTTTTATTCCTCTTTCTTTATCTTCCTTTCACCATGTATTTTACTCGGAAAAAGAAGTCTGTATTTTATTATACTGAAAACCGGTTGCAACTATTACATTTCTTCCTTTTATTCAGATGTTTATTTTCATATCTCTTATTTTATTGGATCTTATTGCAGTAGCAGCAAAATGTAGATAAAATGCTTCATGTGTATGGAATAACTTCAGCCCAAGCCTAATTCTTCTGTGACATGCTCTGTGACTTTTAACAAGGAATCTGTGCTTTATGTAAGGCCTGGTGAGATGACGTTTGCCCTGCACGGCGGAGTAGAAAGGAGGAACTCTGTACCACAGAAAACCCTGTTGTTCTTATCTGATTGTGTTTTGCTAACCAGAAAAAAATACAAAACTGAGTTCTCAGAGGTATGCCAATCAGAACGTATACTCTTTGAAATATCATTTCCATGTTTATAGTTGCTGCTGAAATGCCTTCCAAACAATATGTAGTTCCAGTTTGCACATTGTGGTAGCATCCTCGAAGGCATCCTGCAGTAATTCTCACATCCCCCATTGTATAGGGTTGACCAGTTATTACCAGTAGAATACTGTAGAAATGGTGGTATGACTTCTGAGGGTGGATAATAAAAGTCATGTGCCTTGTACTTTGGCCTCTCTGGGATTATTCAGAAGGGAGTCAGACACCATATTTTGAAAACACTGTAACAGCTTTATGAGAAAGTCCGCATGGGAAAGAACTGAGGCCTCTTGTCTACAGCCACCACCAGCTTGCTCACGGTTGAGTGGGCTATCTCGGAATAAGATCCTCCAACTCCAGCCAGTCCTTCAGATGGCTGCTGTCCCAAGCATCATATTACCGCAGCCTGATGGAACAATCTGGTCCAGAACCACCCAGCATCCAGGTAAGCCACTCAGGAATTCCTGTACCACAGAAACCGTGTTAGATATATATTTATGGTTGTTTTAAGCTGTCACCTTTGGGGGGAGTATTTGCTATGCAATAACAGATAAAAAAATCACAAGTCAAAAGAAAAATGTATGGGTATTCATTTTTTGGCCAATTACTCATAGTGGGAAAGAAAATAATGTTCTTTACTTTTTTGTAACTCAGCTTAATCTCTATTTTTAAAGTTAATATGTCTTATTATGGGAGAAAATAGCCTTAATCCATTCTGGGATAATTCAGTAACTTCAGATAATCAGGAGTTTTCTCCATTCTTCCCTCTGCCTGGGAGTGGCACCTATGATCAAGAGACCGTGGGCTGCCTAGAGTCCTGGTATTAGGAGTCTTAATCCTGGTCTTGATAATATATCCTCAGTGAAAAACCTAAGTGACTGTAGGTGTGTTACCAATAAGGGATATAAAGTTAGACTGTTCAATATTCTTTCTAGGTCAAGTGCTTCCTACTGTTTTATTAGTGCTAATATTTTATTAAAATTCAAGGTAATTGTACAGGGCACAGAACGAACCAATAAAGTCCCACTTAAAATTCTATAGCTTCTTGTAGACTTAGAAGGCCAATGTTAATTTAAATGTGTGGACTGCTTTGAAAGTCCTTTCCTTTGCTATGTGAAATGGGCTGTCCGTGAAGTTTATTAATACCCCAGAGCTAGTCTGGAAGGATAGAAAGTAAAAGAAGCTATTTCAATATTGGTTGATTATCGAAAGTGAGGGATTATTTAGGAAACCTTATACTGAATATCAAAAGCTGCCTTCTATACGTTAGAACAATTTGTTTTTTCACTTGCAACTCCCTAGAATAATTATCATTGTTCTCCCCTTCAGTCAGATAGAAATGTGTTGGATAAATGACTAATGAAATAGATCAGTTACAGAAATGGGAATTATTAGCATCCCGAAACGCAGCTGCCATATAGTGAATCCCACAGATAGATAGAGCACAAGACTCTTAAAAATGAGTGACCTATGAGGGTGGATCAGGACAAATACTGCAGTGTGGCATGTACCTTCACATGGTATACCTTGGACGTGAACAAAATTGGCCCATGCATCACATCTCATTTGAAGACTTTTCTATGGTTTCCTAGCCTTTGTTTCAGCACTGGAACGTAGATGACTTTCATCATGTTCCACATGCAGTGATATCTCCAGGTGTAGGCCTTTTGTCAGAGTTACAGCCAAGACATGTTTCTGCTACACCCTCTCTTCAGTTTTTATGTGGCAAAAGCAATTCACTTGTTAGCCCCTGTCATTCTCATAGAAGCCAAAGAGTAACAATAATACAATGGAGGGCAGTAATGTGAAAAATTCTCCTTTTATGTAGGAGATAAAATTTCATGGCTCATTTTTTCTTTTGAATTTTCTTGCTATTTCTTAATTTGAGGGTCATTGTTACTTGTAAAAAAAGATTTGAACTCACAAATTGTATTACCATGCTACCGTAAATGTATAATTATTTTTCTGACTTACATATTTTCTTTGTTTTTTTTCACAGTTGTTTTGGAGTTGCTTTATCATTTTATAGTATTGGTTTTGATTTATCACATACCTTTTGGTATGTGAAAGCAAGTCATAAAGGAATATCATAGAATACAAAAAGCAATGACAAAACAATAACATTAAGTCCTAAAATAATGATTAAATCAAAGAAAGGTAGAGAAAGACCAGTGTTATAGTAAACACTATAACCAAGACCTTAAAATGAGTTGACTCCCATTGTAGTTTGTGTACAAAGTCACTTTGGAAAACAACCATGAATCCTGATGTTTGAGGCAAGGTGAAAGGCAGGAATACGAGGAGGACAGTGAGCATGATTATTGTAGTAACGAGTGACATACTGAATTCAGGGGACCATCAATTACATTATGGACTTGAATTTCCAGTGCAGTATTAGAGACTCTCAGTGAAATGTGTTCTTGGAGAGACAGGATATTTATCTAAAGGTAAGAAATTCTGCTCTGTGAACAAGGACATCCCATTCCCACAAATAATTTTCATTGTGGTATTTCAGAATCTTAGAACATTATCCTGCTTTGAACATATTTTCACTCTTTATTGGCTGTATAGATATTTGAAGACCTGTGGGCTTGCTGTAGTTACAGGATCTATGATGGACTCTCTAATCAGAAATGATTTTCCCTTATTTGTTAAACCATAGTCTTAAAATGGCATTTTTCTAATACATTATTTCCATCATCAATATCAAAATGATCCACAAAGTGGCATTATTTGTCATCATACAAATTCTGTAGTCAGCCAACAAGACATACTAACATAAAACACACACTGATACATTGTTTATAACCATATCTGTGTGTGTCTAAATAGATGTAAAAAGCCTAAATAAAGTATTATCAAGCTAAAAGTCAGCAGCACATAAAGAAGCTAGTATATCATAGATACAACTGAGTTTATCTCAGGAATGCCAAGAATAGTATTATATCAGAAAAAGTATAAACATAATTCAATACATTAATGAACTGAAGAAAAAAAAGCCATACACTGATTCCTCAGAAGCAGAAAAATAATTTGATAAAATATGCCGATTTAGATTAAAAAGATCTTAGCAATTTAGGCACAGAAGAAAACATATTTACCCTGATATAGATTATTTAAAAATACCTAGAGAAAACTTTATTCTTTTTAAATATCCTAATCCCCATGTTTATTTACTACCAATGTTATTTTAAATTAACAATTATAAAATAGACTTGAATTTACAAATAGATCTGGCCTAATGAGAGGAAACTTTATTCTTAATGGAAAAATATTGGAGGTACTTTCTTCAAAATGAAGATGTGAATAAGGATGCTGACTATCACGACATGCTCTCAACACTGATTGAAGGCCCTTGAGTTCCATAATTCAAGAACAACAGCTTAAAGGCACCGAGGTTAGGAAGGGAATAATAAATTGCTCATTATTTAAAGATCGATGACTTAATTTACTTATTAGGATAATATAAGAAAATAAAGCAAAATGGGCATCCATAAGATAAACATGCAAAAACATTAATTGCATTCTTAAATATCAACTATTGTAATTTTAAATTACAATACTAACTATTGTAATTTACAATTACTAGCTATTGTAATTTTAAAACTATACAACATTTAAAATAGCAATGAAAAATGTTAGGTCCTTGGAAAGAAATCTAGCAAAAATTGTGAAGAATCTGTGTGGAGCAGTTATAAAACTCCATGGAAAGTCATTAAAGAAAACTGAAATTGTAAAAGGTGGCAGCAGGTGTAGGGTCCGGAGAGCAGCACTTCTGCCCCCCCCCCGGCCCCCGTTCATGGCAAGGTGCCCAGTTCTGAATGAGATCCCCCCAAACGTCTCAGTGCTCTTCACAGGGAGATTTTTTACTTAAAAGGATATTTTAGAAATAAACATCTTAAGTAGTGAAGAAAGGTTTCCATAAAAACAGTTCCTTCTGTTTCACTTCATTTTCTTTTTATTCTTTTAAATCAAGAAACATTAATCACTTTTCATTTTTGAAACACTATACATCGCACCATCTCATTTTTAGCATTTGATTCGTTTCCTTCTTTCTGTAGAACGTCTGTGACTCCTTCTGTGTAGATGTTCACCCGGTAACATTGGTTATTTCTGTTGATACTCGAGGTGATTTGTTTCCTTTTTTATATCTTTCTGTATTGTTTGAGTTATTTATGACATGTATCTGTGTTTCATTTTTAATATAACAACAAATGAATTACTTGATTATGATTTATACTTGTTAAATAGAACAGTAAGGCATTCGAGGATTGTCACTACAATGAATTAATTTGTTGTAGTAACGCATAAGATTGTAATATCCTTGAAAAGAGATGGTCTGCATTACATTTATGTTCTTCATGATCCTGTGCACAGAGAAAATGCTCAATAAATGTTTCTTAACTAAAATTGTACATTGTTTTCTCTAGACTTAAGAATAACCAGAGAGAAAACTCCCCAAGAAATCAGCATGTAAGTCTTCTCTGATGAGATTCTCATTGAATTTCATTTGTTGTGTCTCCTCAAAGCACTTAACTGTGCTTGCAAATTAACACTGACCCCTGATCATCGTCTTTTAGAACAACATTCAAACAATTATTTTATGTATTTGTTCATTACTTCCTTCAACAAATATTTACTGAGTACCTACCATGTGTAAGTACTTTTCTGTGTCGTGCATACAGCAATGGGCAAACGAATGTTCCCATCCTCAAAGAGCTTACATTTTAGCAAGTGAACACTGAGAAGAAGGAAATAAGCAGGTATATAGCTTCTCATATGGTAATAGTGCTATAAAAATAACACAGTTAAAAGGAAAAGGCTCTCAAGG
The DNA here is from genome assembly GCF_021234435.1 of Artibeus jamaicensis. Classification (NCBI taxonomy): domain Eukaryota; kingdom Metazoa; phylum Chordata; class Mammalia; order Chiroptera; family Phyllostomidae; genus Artibeus; species Artibeus jamaicensis. Next base: position 32,934,550 of record NW_026522030.1, on the reverse strand, counting down.
TAGGGAGCATAGTGTGGCCACAGAAGGGCTGATATACTGACAGACCAGAGATGTTAATGACAAAGTCAAGTGAGACATGTGGATATCTTGTGAGGAACCTTTCAGATAAAAGTTTGGTCAGCACAGAGTACAAGGGCTGAGCACAGGTATTGACCTGAGTGACAATGAATGGAGATGCCATATAATGAGATGAAGACGGGTTTGGCCAGACGGGTGGGACAGGAGTGTAGGGGAAATTAGGAGTTTGGTTTTCGTTGTGTTTAGTTTGAGATGCCCTTTAGGTATCCTAACTGAAGGGTAGGATAAACAATGGGTAGATGAGTCTGGAAGCCAAAGTACATGTTGAGTTATGTGAGGCAACCAGTCAAAGCACATGTATAATTAAAGTAAAAATACATATGAAGCCAAATATGTAACCTGAATGTAACACAGGTTAAAATAATAATAAATTTTCCTCCCTAGCAAATAATACACTGATTTTGAAATGTAAAATAAATTGTAAGGACAGTTTTCTTTCTAAGCAATTTATTGTTTCAATTTGTATGCAAGAAGAAAAGCTGGTTCAGAGCTATGGTATGATTTTCTTTCTGCTGGTCATTTGGAACAGCAAAGCTGGGCCTTGTCAAAATAAGGCTCTACTGCAAGGAGGTAAGATCCTTTGCATCCCTGAGCCCTGCACTTGCTGGCCTGGCTGTACAGTGTCCGGCTGTCAAGCATTAGGGCCATGAAAGTTGAAGAGTGCTGTTGGAGACGAGCTTTGACAAGCAGCTATACCACTGCAGTGGGTTTTCAGAGCAGCTGGCATAACAATGAAGAAATTCTGCCGATTAGTGAATGATGGTGGGCTGCAGGGCAGGCCCTGCCAAGGCTCCGCAGCAATGGCTCCTAGAGACCTGAACGCTCCATTCTTCTTCCCCTTTGCCTCATATTCCTCAACTGCTAGTGTTTCATGTTGATGCTAGTTCCCAACAGCTTCCCCACAGCCTCAGTGAGGTGTTCCTCCTTCTCTCTGACCATGGGTTTAACTAACACTGAGGTTGGGAGATCAATGGATTTCTGTTAGGCTCAGTGTTGTGCTCCCTGGCCCAAATCTGTCCTTGAGACCTTGTGGCCACTCAAGCAATGTGACACATTTTAATTCAGAACAGGGGATATTCTCATTTTTCCTATCTAGAAAATGAGTAGCATGTTCACATGCCTAATGAGATGGATATATGCCTCACAAAATTCTCATCAGAAGGATGTCTAAATATAGGTGATAAACAGTAAGTAGGCATTGCTCATTCGGAATCAAGAAACTACACATTACAACCAGTGTGCAGAATTTATAAGTAAAACTTGAATGTAAACTGCGGTTTCCATGACACTTGGAGATCTCAGAGTTGATGCAAACACCAGTCCTCCTACCCCATGGCCAGTGGTCGTCCAACATCTTCCCCCGTGATAGTCATCATGGTCCCCTCTAGCTCTTACAGCTACACCCACTTGCACCATCTCTCTTTCCCCCAATCTCCAAACTAAACCCACCCAATCTCCAAACTAAACCCTTTCACTGGTTTCCACACAAAAAAAGCTTATCCCCACAAAGCATCTGGCAGGTGTGGCAGTCTTCCTAGAGATCCGAAGGGGAACAGGGAGGAGGCCCGTCTTCTACTACGTGCCTTTGGTCATCACGCTGGTGTTGTTCCTCCTTTCTTCCTCTCCTTCACCTTCAAACATAACATCCTTGCCTTGTCCTTGCTTGGAGTCTCACTGAACTCCCACACATCATGGATCCACTGAAATTCTATGCTATGGTATTATAAACCATCATGTGAAAACTTGGGATCCCTGAGAGCACAGGCAGGAATACTGTGCACATCTCCTCTGCTCCCACATGCTCCCTTGTCCTGTTGGATTTTACTTACAAAGCACAAGTTCCAAGATAAGTTACTCAGAATTTCAAAATGGCAACAGGAGGGCACAAGCCAGCACGAGAAACACTGCTGAGTGTGGCGCCCTATGTGACTGATCCAATTGCGTGTGCAGGAAGCACATCCTAGAAATGGATCTTCTGGTCCAAGCAACGCCTTCCCATTTCAGCAGCTGACTGATAATCTCACCGAACCATTGGAGATACCAAACCAGAAATACCCAACCAACCTCTCCCAAATATCTGATCCATAGGAACTATGAAAGATAATAAATATCTGTTATGGACAAATAACTGATATGGGACTCAGTAAATGCAGACTCATAGATTCTAATTCATGGTCAGGAATATACATTTTAATAGTAATCCCAACCATTAGGGAAGTGCAAGTCAAAACCCAAATGAGATGGCACTTCCTAACTACGAGGCTGGTTATATTTAAAAAGAGAGTAAAAAGTGTGGTTAAGGATTTGGAGGAATCAGAATCTTCACATGCTGCTGGTAGAGATGTAAATGGTGCAGCTACTTTGGAAACAGTCTGGAAGTTTCTCAAAGGGTTAAACATAGAGTTATTAGGTGAGCCAGCAGTTCCATTTCTAGATATGTGCCCAAGAGAACTGAAAATGTGTCTACAAAAATCTTGTACACAAATGTTCATGGCACCATTATTGATTATAGCCCCCAAATGAAAATGATCCCAAGTGAAAACAACCCAAATGTGTTAACTTATGAATGGATAAAAAATATGCATGGTCCTTGTGAACACTGAAATATTATTTGATAATTTAAAAATGCAGTACTGATAAATGCTATAACTTAGATATACCTTGAAAATATTATGCAAGTGAAAGAACTCAGTCATAAAAGATCACTTATTTTAAGATTCCATTTATATAAAATGCCCCAGATAAGCCAATCTGTAGAAACAGAAGGTGAATTAGTTATTGCCTGAGCTGAGATGGTTGAAGAAAAATGAAGAGTGACTCTTAATGAATAAGAAGTTTCTTATGGACTCTGGCTGGCATAGCTCAGTGGATTAAGTGCAGGCCTGCTAATGAAAGGGCCACTGGTTTGATTCCCAGTCAGGGCACCTGCCTGGGTTACAGGCCAGGTCCCCAGTGGGGGGCATGTGGGAGGCAACCACACATTGATGTTTCTCTCCCTCTCTTTCTCCTTCCCTTCTCCTCTCTCTAAAAATAAATAAATAAAATCTGTCTTAAAAAAGGAGTTTCTTCTGGGAATGATGAAAACATTCTAAAATTGATTGTGTTGATGGCTATGAGACTCTGTAAGTATGCTAAGAACCATTGAATGGTACACTTTAAACAAGTGTGGTATGTAAATTGGCTCTCAATAAAGCTTTTATACAAAATAATAATCCCCACATGTCCCTAATGCCAGCAGTCCAATTTTTACACTTGAGAAATGCCACTATTGGCTTTTTAAGTCGATATTCACTTATAATTAAAAGTATAATTCTAACTCATTTTCTTACTTTGTTCACCACTTGCAACTTTCCAAAGAGAAAATGCAACATGAAACAAATGAGGGAAAACAGATCTTCAGTCTCAAATGACTTTTGAACCATCCATCTTTCTTGGCAAAGAACAAAAATAATGGCAGTAGCAGTGCAGATTGAAATGAACTCTTGAGAAGGGAACAAGTGTGTCAGAAAGAGAAAAACATTAATAGCTCCTCTTCAGAGTCTGTAAAGAGGATCTTTAATTTCTTCCTGAAGTAGCTTTCATCCTTGTTGTTGAGATTCCCTGCCCAGTCCTGGCCACCATGAGTGTTATTCATGTTGCTTTCTCTGTGCAATAGTCTCTTCTCTTAGCAGGGATATGACAAGTGACAGGATGGTGACAGCTGTGGGGTGGAGTTGGGGGAGTTAGGGGGTGGAAGGATCAAGCAAAAAGGAAAAAAACTCATGGACATGGGCAACAGCGTGGTGATTGCTGGAGGGTGGGGAGCAGGTGTATAAGGGGATTAAATGGTAATGGAAAGGATACAATACACATTTTTTAAAAGAAACAGGACGTACCTTATAGTTTCAGTGAAAGCTGTTTTTATTCTGATTTGGCATCTCTTGATGCCTAGCATTTCACCTTTTCTCCGTAGAGCTTGCAGACATAGTAATTACTTAAGTACATGAGTTCTATTTGTCATTTACAGGGTCTGAGCTCTGTTGAAGCCAAAGCTGAACCTGCAGGCAGAAAACAGTGCTCTCTGCACTAAAAAGCTTCCTTCCTGAGCTATGCATAATCCTCCTTTTCTCTACAAAATGGGGAAAATAAAAAAAAAAAAAACGTTCCCATTTCCATCCTGTATTCCTTAACCATAAGATCTGAACTCTTTAAAAAAAGTTATAATCTTAAATTTGGTGTCTATAGAAACGTGTATATATGTATTTCTCACATAACTCATAAATTAAGAATGGAATCACATGTTGGGACTTCAAGAATTTCATTTTAAGCCTCTAACGTGATCAATATTATTTGAAGGACTAAAAAGCAGAGGTAAAAACAGGAAGCACAGCAGATTCTCATGACTGCATTAGTTAGACCAAAGATTTGTTATAGATACTCTGAGTTTATAATATATGCCACTGTATTCATGACCAGAATTTCATCTGGGGGAAAAAATGAAAAGCCTGATTTCAGTCCATACCCCTCCCAGGGAGGGACTGTGCGTTCTTTACATTAGCACCAAGCCCTGAATGCGGCCTGTGGCCAGAAGGGAGCAGATGTTCTGTAAATGCTGGAATTGACAGAATTACATTGAGAACATGCTTGTTTCTCCTTGGCAACCCACTCTTTGCTTCCATTTACCCTAAATCAGTACTCTCCAAGTGGCTTTAAGTTTTGTCTGTGTGGTCTTGTCTGTGACCTAACCCCTCCACAGCAACAGGCTTTAGAATGGGGGCTCACTGCATCTCAGTAAGTGTTGTGTGCCATGCATTTCAAGTTATTAACATAATGGTTTAGAAATAAGTAGAATTTATTAATTTTCCAAACTGCCTCGCTTGAAAAGAGAGGGTATATCCTTCCCCAAAGCTCTGTTAGGTAAGTCTCATTTTGTTGTAATGCCGTTAACTTGAGGAAAATTCTTGGGTTCTTTCCAGTTCTGTTCTGTGAAGCCCACTCTAGTGTTCATGGGAGAGTTCAGTGAAGAGAGGGGAGTACAAGTGAAGCCATAGAAGGTAAAGAGCCCCAACAATCGGCACAGAAATCTGCTCTGGAACACACAGGAAGCATAGGAACATGTCATGCTAATCGGTAGACATTCAACCAAGAGCATTGCAGAGGGCTACAGGGCCCAACATTATAGACCCCCCCAATCAGTCTATTAACTAGTTCAGAGGAGCCAGTTTCTTCTTAAAGATCTTTAGTTCCACATGAACAGGATGCCACAAAAGGGTTTGTTGTAGTTGAGAAATATGGAAAAGGTAGGAGAGAGCAAGCGACGGCTAGAGGCTGAAGTAGAATCCGTCAGATGCACCTTCTTTCTCTGCATCAGTTTGAAATGAGACCCTCATGAGTCTCCATCAAATGATAGAGACCCAGAGAATGCCTGATGTTCAGGGGAACACCTAAATCTCTAGTACTGGAAAAATACACAACTGCTTTCTCAGTAAGAGAAGTAACTGGATCGCATTGGAATCTATCTATCTATCTATCTATCTATCTATCTATCTATCTATCTATCTATCTATCTATCTATCATCTATTTTTATCCTCACCAAGGACATTCATAGAGAAGCAAAGAGAGAGGGGGGAAGGAGCAAAATGTTGATGTGAAAGAAACATCCATCAGTTGCCTCTCACATGCACCCCAATGGGAACCAAAACCTGCAACCTAGGTATGTGCCCCAATGGAGAATTGACCCCGAGATCCTTTAGTTTATGTGAGGAAGCTCCAACCAACTGAATTACAATGGCTAGGGCTGCATTGGAATTTTTAGTCATATCCCTTTTTTTCATTCAAGAAAACATGATGCAATTTTGCCATCTAATTCTAGAGAAATTCTATTCAAATGAACAGAAAGAAATCAGCAGAATTTAATAGAGAAACATCTGCTTTGGTTTTAAAAGCATATTGAAGAAAGCAAAAACAGCAACGAATCATGTTTTTATCCTCAAAAACATAGGGTCTGAGAGGTAAAGTTGTAGTCTTTGTATAGATTTCTGTGTCAGGCTTTGTACTACATGAGGCTGGCTTCAGTCTGCTCTTATCTCTCTTCTCAGAAGCCCTTGATTTCTGGCCTTTTACCTGCCAGGGACTGGAGAAATTGACCTGATGGTGATTGAGGGAGCAATTCTTAGGGAGCGTAACTGGAGCTTTCAAGACACAAAATGAGCCCTCGGGGACCAAACTACCTTCTGTCCCTGAAGCTCCATCTCCTCATCTATGGACCAAAATGGTCCCACAGAATGTTTAGGTTACCTTCACATTCTAAGTGTGATGATGATGATGATGATGATGATGATGATAGAACTATACTTCTCAGCTTAACTTTCCCAGTTTGCCTTTAAGTAACTTGAATTTTATTCATTTGTGGGAACATGTTGGAAAGAACATGGCCTTTGAGGTCAGTAATTCTAGATTTAAATCCCATTTGACCTCTTCCTAGCTGTGTGACCACTGACAAGTTACTAAACCTTTCTGAGACCCAGATTGCTTCTCCTGAAAAAAAAAAAATAGTGATATTAACATTGGGGTGACAAGTGAATGAAATGTGCTTTATGCTGGAGTTGTGGGCTAAATTGTGTCCCCCTAAACTTTGCATGCTGAAGTTTCAATCCACAGAACCTCAGAGTATAATTATGTTTGCAGACAAGGTTTTTAAAGGACCTAGTGTGGGGCCTTGATCCAATAGGACCAGTGTCCTTATAAGAAGAGGAAAAGACACTGAGGTTGCTCTCATAGGGAAAGGACCCTGTGAGGACACAGCCAGAAGGCAGCCGTATTCAGGCCAAGGAGAGGGGCCTCAGAAGAAACCAACTTTGGTAACTAACATGTTGATCTTGGACTTCTAGCCTCCAAAACTGTGAGAAAATAAATTTCTGTTGTATAAGCCACCCAGTCTGTCATATTTTGTTATGGCATCCCTAACAAACTAATATAAGTTGCTACAGTAATTGTAATGCAGTCTACTTTTAAATAAATTGTTGCAATTTTAACTGTTTATCAAACATGGTGAGTGCCTGCCTACCCTGTATTAGACCGGTAGCTGGGGGTGGAAGGGGAGACTGAGAAGGCTGTAATGGTAAACATATCAGGCCCTTTCTAAAGAAGCTCACAGTCTATCAGTAGATAAATATATTAACAATGAGTATATTATAGTATGACTAATACTAAAATGAAAGCATATTCTTTTTAAACTTTTTATTTTTTAAATATTTTATTGTTTAAATTATTGTTGACATACAATATTATATTAGTTTCAGGTGTACACCCCTGTGATTAGACATTTATATACTTGATGAAGTGATCACCCCGATAAATGTGGCACCCGACACTGTACATAGTTATTACAATATTACTGACTGTATTCCCTATGCTGTACTTTACACCCCCATGACTATTCTGTAATTACCAATTTGTACTTCTTAACACCTTCACCCTTTTCACCCATCTACCCAATACCCCTCCCATCTTGCAACCATCAAAATATTCTCTGTGTCTATGAGTCTATTTCTGTTCTGCTTATTCATTTGTTTTGTCTTTTAGATTCCACATGCAAGTGAAATCATCTGGCATTTGTCTTTCTCTGACTTATTTCACTGAGCACAATACCTTTAGGTCCATCCATGCTGTTGCAGATGGCAAGATTTCATTCCTTTTTGTGGCTGAGTCATAGTCCATTGTACAAATGCACCACTTCTTTTTTCACTCATCTGCTGATGGACACTTAATTGCTTCCAAAAAAGCATGTTCTTTACTTGTTTTATAATTTTCTTCCTTTTGTATGTCATTTAAATGTTACCCTTAACTTTACCAGAACATCCAACTGATCCTAATTACTCTTCTCTTGATGCTTTTTCCCCATTCAATTCTACACGTGCCCAAAAGCGATTTCCACTTTTCTACTTGAGACTTCCTGAATTCTCATTTCCTTACTTTTATTATTCAGATCATTTATTTGTCATTTTTTAGACTCATCACTAATTCAGTTACTGATTTCTTGAAGTAATCTGCCCAGACAATTCTGATTGTTCTCTGTAGCATCTGTAACTTTCTATGTGATGATGCAGCTAAGCAATAGCTTTCCTGGCCCCTCAACCGCATCAGGTTTAACTTTTGTAGTTCTGAATTCCAAGGTAGCCCATTCTCTCCACCCCACGTCTTTCTCCATCACTGTACTTCAGTGGCATATTTCACTACAGCTGTTCTGTAATTTTCTCTGTGTGACACTAAGCTTAAGGTGTTTTGAATATACAAGTGAGGTTCTTTTTAAACACAAAATAGATTTTGTTTAGCTTGGGTCATTTAGATTCTTGGCAACTGTTGACGGATATGTAGAATACACTGGCTGAAATTACCCATTTTCCAGCTTTTACATACATACATGATAACATTCACATCCAAAAATAATTGACAGGTATATCACAGTGTTCATTAGAATTATGACCTATCTTGTCATTTAGGAAGGATCTGTCATATTTAGGAACAAACCTCTATTTTCAACCCTTTATAATTTTTCTGTAAAAGAATTATTATGAAATGAGAAGCCCAAAATATTTTCCAGCTCAGAAACATTTCCCCCCACTCTTTCTACACTGTAGTGTCAAATTATAATTATTCTTCATTCTGGGAAGTTGGGAATGATCTTAGTTTAATGGTTTTACCCAGTAAGTCTCATGTGAATTCTGTAACATTTTTGCCTCTTTAGAATTTTCACAGATACTTTGTAGAATGAGTAGTTGAAGATATGGTGCAAATTGAAAAATCAAAAGAGTAACTATATCAATTTTAGGGTGAGTGGAAGAAATCAACAACTGAAAAAAAGTGAAGGGTTTTGAAGCATGTGTACATTGTCAAAAAAAAATGCAGGATTCCATCCAAGAGCCTCACAAAAAAATGCATGAAAAGCTAGCAAGTAGAGGGAACTAAAGAAGTAAGTCAAGGCTGACAAGAAAACACAACTTCTGCTTTTTATGACTTCTCACCTTAATCGAGGGCCATGTTCTCTAGCCTTAAGGTATCAATTACATGTGACTGTTTCTTCTTTTTTGTCCCCAAAGGACCTACCATATTTCTCCATCTCTTGCTCTAGACAGCCACCATAGTTCTCAAGTTCCTCATTCCCTCCCCACTGTATGTCTCCCATTGCTTCTTAGCCTTCGTTGCATCAGCCATTCTCTGCTCCTTTCGTGCAGTATTGTTAAATGGGGTAGGTAATGCTTCTATCACTTCAAACAGCACCTGGTGCACAGTTAAGGGCTCATAAAGGTTGGATACCATTGCTCACACTTCAAGCCAAACCTTCAAAAACATTTCTTTTATTATATCATCTGTATAATACAAACCCATACTCTTTGAGGCTCACCCTTAACTGGCCTCACCACGTGTTTTCAAGGTCGTCTGTCAGTGTTGTAGCCTCTGACCCCATTAGACTGACATGTAGCTCCTGCTTAGGCTTTAACCATCCCTGCTCTGGTAACATATCTGTAATCCTAGCTAACATGTATGTGTCATCCTCTTTCTTTCTCACACCTACACATGCAGGAGGTATTATCTTCCTGATTTTACAAATTTAAAAATTAGAATGGTTAAGTCATTCATTTTAAACGACGTGGCCAGAATATGGTTTAGCCAGAACTTGGATTAGGCAACCTCAAAGCCTATGATGGCCCACGGGACTCCGTTTGTTTCTCTTCACACCACTAACAGAAAGACCCTCACTCTACCCTGTATACCGTCTTTGGACCTCCCTGACTTTTGTTGACTAGTCACAGCAATGTCAGTCTTTCACTTCATTAATCCCCTGAGGCCACAGTCTTATTCCGTCTTGTTATGTTCTTTTTTATTTATTTAAAATGTTTGTTTATTTATTTATTTACTTATTTATTTATCTTCAGAGGGAAAGGAGAGAAGGAGAGAAACATCAATGTACAGTTTCCTCCAGTGCGTCCCCTGCTGGGAACTGTCCTGCAGAAAACTGGCTTGCAACCCAGGCATGTGCCCTGACTGGAAATTGAACTGTGATCCTCTGGTTTGCAGGCCTGTGCTCAATCCACTGAGCTATACCAGCCAGGGTTGTTCTTTTCTTTTTAAAAAATTTTTTTAAATTTTATTCATTTATCTTTAGAGGGGAGGGGAAGGAGAGAGGGAGAGAAATATCAATGTATGGTTGCCTCTCATGTGTCCCCCACTGGGAACTGGCCTGCAACCCAGGCATGTGCCCTGACTGGGAATCAAACTGGGATCCCTTAGTTTGCAGGCCTGCGCTCAGTCCTCTGACCTACACCAGCCAGGGCTTGTTATTTTATTTTCTATGTTGGACAGTGTGTTGTCCCTATAATCACCTCCTCAATCATTAGTCCCTTGTCTATGGTGGAGGCTGGTGTATCTTTCTTTTAATTATTGCATTTGTCTGGATTAGCACTTTGGGTGGAGACGTTTATTAGAGGTGTTTGAACAAATTATCAGTACTAGAAACACTGGGTTTTCAGCTGTATTTTTATCAAAAAGGTTCCCACTAAATTGGGTGACTAAATATGAGGAAAGAAATTCTAAAGCACCAAACCAAACCTGCTGTGACCTTAACCCTGGGCATTCTGACTGCAGCCACCTGCCCGGACCAAATATGCTGCACACGGCTGCCTCCCTGGGTTATGGAGCAGCAGGTCACCAAAGAACCTGGACAAAAGCTCTATGGGATGCTGACTTTGTGTTCCTATGACTGTTGCAGTGCATTTCTGTTGGGATGAAAGGGACAGGTCCACTGTGCAAAAGCATTAACTCCTTTGCAGGTCTCAGTTGAGAATGGAACTGAGATTTCAGGAATAGCCATGGACTGTGAACTCAAAAGCAAACCACTCAGGCTGGCTTTGTTTCCTAATTTGAGAATGGATCTTCTCTTAAGTCTTATCTCTACATCAATGTCACTGTATCTAGGATATCCCAAAAAATGCAGCCAGTGAGAGAGATGATTCTCTTTGGAGTTGAAAATGGCTGCGATGTCAGTAGCAGAAAGCAATGTAAACTTGTGGTATGAAAGTAATGGGATCGAATGTATTAAAGGGACTTCAGTGACATGCAAGGCCGCACCTGCCAACCAAGTAGGACTTTGTAGTTTTTGGTTTGTTCAGTTTGGTTCCCCAATGTACAAGAGCAGACCAGAAGAGACTTAACTGCAAGCTGCTGGCAAGAAGGCCGAGTGCTCTGCTTCCATCCTCAAGGGCCAGAGGAATCCTCACTGGCCAGGGGTGTTCTTTAGAAGGGGAAGTGGGGAGGCCAGGCTGCAGGATCTGACTGGTGACAATTAACTCCCTCGGCTATCAGTTTAAATGGACTTGACCAGACAGGAAAAGAGAAATTGGATGGAACCACATAAATGGTCAGAAATGCAGGAGCTGCTGTATGAATTTTAAAGTCACCCGGAATGCTTCAGATCCTCAGGGTGTTGCTTTGCTTTCAGCTGCCCTCGCCTTGGTCCTTTGGAAAAGAAAGCCAATGCTTTGTTTAGACTGCGTGTGTTCTAGTTCCTGAAAAGTTGGGTTTTATCTTTGGATGACATACTGCTGTGAATGAAAATAAGAAATCCATCTTGCTTTTGTAGCTGCAAATCAAGAAAAAGGTTTGACTGAACACTTCATCAAGAAAGATATTTATTATACTTGCTACTTCTAACCTGCTACCCTCAGGTGCTTACCTAATCCTCTCGTAATACTTTCTGTTCTCGGCTTTAATTTTTTCCTTTTGTATTCTTACACTGGATCCCTCATGTTATTGAAATGTTTCTTTGTGTGTTTATTTCTGAAGGATTTGTAAGTAGTGTGTGAAGTAAAATCAGAATACTAATGCCACTTATTCTATTTTTACCCTCTCATAATTTTCTTTTGTGTTGAGGCTCTATATTTCATTCCTCTTTCTCTCTCTCAAATTCTCAGCTAAATCTACTAATCTCTTTTGTGTATGAATAGATCTCCAGTGGGAGATTCAGCTACTTGAGAAGGGCTATAGCTTTTAAAGTTTTCGTACAGCTTCATGGCTGTAAGTAGTCCTGGTGGATTTGTCCAATCCTAAGAAATAGTGTAGGTTATATATTGTTTTAGGACAAAAATTTCAGGTGAAACTATACTTGATTATTTTAAATCACTGGCTTCAAACAACACTGTGAAGATTTCTTTGTGACCTTTTTGTGATTGTAGAAGGACTGTGACATGCTGCGTTTGGGCTATTAAATTGGCAGCCTGATGACTTTTTACAATGCTATTCTCATATTTTAATTATCACTCAAAAATAATGTTAAATTATTTATTTTTTTACTAAAGAAGCACAACAGGAAGTGAGGCACTTTTATCAACATTCTATCTTGTATGCAACCCACTTTCTTAAGGGTCATTGTTTTTCTTCTGTGTCTTGGTTTTTCTTCACTTTCACTTTGAACACTACCAGACTGAAGCATAGGGTTTTGCAGGCTGAGAACCCATAACTCAGGGCTGGTTTTACACATCTAGTCTGGAGACAACTCTGCAAGAGATGAATGGTCTAGCAGAAGGACAATTACCACTGAACAAAGGAAAGAGGGAACTAAAGAGTCGCTATTATGGCAGCATTATATATATTAAACGAGGCAAGCTGTCCTAGAAGCATAGATCTTCCCTGGCATTTCTCTTTGATGATTTATGATATGGTTACATTGAGTGTCCTTGTGGCCTCATATGCAGCAGACATTACTTTGATTTTCTTTTTCTCGAGCTTTATTTCATTCTACAGAGCACAATCAAAGAAAACTAGAGAGGTTCTTGTTCAATGCATTGTACCCTATTTAAGCTATGTCCCTTCTGCCTGGCAGAGAAGAGGGTATTTGGACTGGCAAGTTTTATCTGGTGGAACAGTTATAAACAACACTAGACTAGTGTCACCTTTACGGGGACACTATTCTTTAACCCCTGGCATTATATGATACTTTTATGTGTTTTTCCCAACTATAAAATTGAGAATATAATAACTAATAACTATGCATTGAAATAATTTTTTATTTCTTTACCTGCTCAACGGAGCCAGCTATTTCCAAATACATCATTATATTATTTAAATGTCAACATCCCTAAGTGATAGATGTAATCACTAAATCCTATTACAGAAACTTTCATACACCACATACTTAGTAACCAGCAAAACCAGAATTCAAGCCAGAACCATCAGAATTAAAGCTCAAAAGCCATATACTGTCCATTACATGATGCTAAAATCTTACTGAGTTTCCCTGTATAATGTCATTACAAAAAAGAAGATACCTGCCATGCTGACCACTCACCTCGGGCGCTCTTCCTTTAAACACTCAAATCCCAGTTAAACTATGTTTTTGTACCCTGGCCCTTAAGCCCATTCTTTCCCAAATGAAGAATTATACTTAAGCACCTGTTTAAACAAGTTTATCTTTGGACAAAAAGGAAGGGACTTTTTGTGTTTACTTTAACTGATGTACACACATTTCATGTTCAATTATAAACAACTATTTAAACCAAAGGGGAAAATAGTTATTGTTTTGATGGCCTACTGTGACATTATGAAAGAAATCATCAAATCACATGATTCACAAAGAAAATGGTATTCTTTCACCAGATGGATGAGAACAGCATATAATCATAATCCTGAGATCGGATTTTTTCCCATTTGGGAATGAAATTAGGGGGCTGAGTCACATTTGTTTTTAGTTTCTTCTTTCAACTTCAGGGATTCTAGGCAGTGGTTTAACATCTAATGTTTGTGAGTTTCTTTTTTGTTGAGTAAAAGAGAACACTTAAATTTGTTTATTGACTCGGCACTGACCACTCCAGTTAGTGTTATATTTGATACTTCTGCTGGGTTTTTTCTTGTCCTACATTGGATTTTTCTAGAGGAGACAGGAGGCAGGTATTTGAGAACAAGTCATTTATTTGGGAGGTGATCCCAGAAAACTAGTAGGAAAGTAAAGAAGTGAGACAGAGAAGGAAATAAAACCAATAAAAGGTACGTTTATGAAGCCAGTTACTACAGTGAGCAGCTGTAGCTGGTGCTACTTCACAAACTGTCTGTTACAGTGAAATGAGATAAGTCCAGCAGTGGTAAGCAAATGTTTATAAACATCTATAGCAAGTTGACATATACACATTGGTTTTTATTATATTTTACAAAAACATTGGTCAGGAACAACAACAAAAACCCTGTTACCTCACAACTTAGGGGCTGAAAATAATAGGAACAGAGCAGATGACTCAGAGCTAACTTGCCCCAGGGGTATTCGGGCAAGCCAGCAAGCATTCTGGTGCTGCTTTGGAAGCTTTCAAAACTCATCTCTCCCAGACCGCTGTGCACAGGGGAAGAGTGGGCGGAAATGAAGGTGTTGGCTTTAGCAAGTTGGATGGGGCACCAACATCTGCTACATTTTCTTTTAACTGAGAACAGTAAGTTACTTTAGAAGCAATCATATGTCTAGGGCATGAAAAAAATCGATCAGCAGGGCTAATATGCATTGGACATACTTAAAAATCATTCTTACTTCCTCCTTGTTCTTGGTGTTTTCTTACTGCCTTCTTAGAGATTCCTCCATCATTGATATGATTAAGACATAAAGCCTCTTTCTCCTTTCCCTACCATATATTTATACTCTATTTCTATGGAATATTTGGAATTTTAAGAGTAAACCCCCCCAGGGGTTTATTCTTCCAGTATGAGGATGAATACTCCTAACTATGTAACACTCCCACAGATAAACATGATAGACTTGAGCAAAAAAAAAAATGTCTACATGGGGACTCTGCAAAATGATCAAAAGCAGGCAGATTTTGGAAAGGAGCCAAAACTTGGAAAAAGGCATGGGTGAATTCACTGGCTTTACAGACTCGGCCTGTGTGCGGGCAGCGGCTGTAACGTGATACAGGACAACCAAGGTGAGGCAAGATTTTAGTGTGAGCATAACCATGTCTGCCCACTAAACCAAAATAGTAAACATTATTCAGAAAAATAGTACAATTGAGAGGCTCGAAAATATCACATCCATGATGTCCAGGATATGATCCAAAATGACTTAATAATAACAATAAAAATAAAATAAACCAAGGAAATGTCATTCACAAAAGGTAATATAAAGATACAAGCTGCAAGATAACACAGATGTTGGATGTATCAGAAAGGACTTTAAATTAGCTACTATAATTAAGTCCAATGAAGCAAGGGAAGATACTCTCATAACAAGTGAAATGACAAATATTTTCAGCACAGAAACAGAAAATACAAAAAGAATAAAATAGAAATACTAGAATTGAAATAATAGAATACCTGAGATTTTTTAAAAGGGTGAATTTAATAGGAAGAGTGGAGATACCTGAGAACAAATCATTGAACACAGATAACTAGAAATTAGCCAAATTTTCCAAAATTTGTTGAAAGACAAAAAATTATAAATTGAGGAAGTTTAACAATCCTTAAAGAGAATACATATAAAGAAAACCATGCCTTGTCACATCAGAGTAAACAGATTTTAAAAACAAAGACAAAAAGAAAATCTTCAAAAGAGCCAGAGTAAAAATGATATATTATATAGACAGGAACCTCATTTCTCATGAACTCAGACTTCTCATCAAAAAAAAAAAAAAAGACAAGAACATAACAAAATTATACCTTTAAAGTGCTGAAATAAAAGAAAAAAACAGTATGACAATCTAAAACTCAATATCCAACAAAAAGTGATTTTTCAATAAATAAGATAAACACTTTCAGATTAAAGAAATCTAAGGGAATTCATTTTCTTTTTAAAAAATATATATTTTATTGATTATGCTATTACAGTTGTCCCATTTTTTTCTCCCCCCTTCGTTCTTTTCTGCCTTACACTCTCCCTCCTACCATAATTTCAACTCCTTAACAGTTAAGAAGTAGTTACAGTTACACAGTCCTAAAATTATTTCAGCCCTTTGAAGGCAACTGCAAGGCTGATGTGGCCTCTGGTGAAAGTGAGTTTGACACCCCTGCCTTATATGTCCATGAGTTGTCCATATAAGTTCTTTGGCTTCTACATTTCCAATACTATTCTTAACCCCCCTGTCTATTTTGTACCTACCACTTATGCTTCTTATTCCCTGTACCTTTTCCCCCATCTGCCTCCTCCCTGATAACCCTTCATGTGACCTGTGTTTCTTTTAATGCGTTCCTATCTAGTGTTTGCTTAGTTCATTTTTGTTTTTGTTTTTTTTAGGTTTGATTGTTGATAGTTGTGTTTGTTGTCATTTTACTGTTTGTATTTTTTATCTTTTTCTTCTTCTTAAGTAAATCCCTTTAACATTTTGTATAATAAGGGCTTGGTGATGATGAACTCCTTTAACTTCACCTTATCTGGGAAGCACTTTATCTGCCCTTCCATTCAAAATGGTAGCTTTGCTGGATAGAGCAATCTTGGATGTAGGTCCTTGCCTTTCATGACTTGGAACACTTCTTTCCAGCCCCTTCTTACCTGCAATGTTTCTTTTGAGAAATCAGCTGATAGTTTTATGGGAGCTTCTTTGTAGGTAACTGTCTCCTTTTCTCTTGCTGTTTTTAAGATTCTCTCCTTGTCTTTAATCTTGGGTAACTTAATTATAATGTGCCTTGGTATGTGTTTCCTCGGGTCCAGCTTCTTTGGGCCCCTCTGAGCTTCCTGGACTTCCTGGAAATCTATTCCTTTGCCAGATTTGGGGAGTTCTCCTTCATTTTTTTTCAAATAAGTTTTTAATTTCTTGCTCTTCCTCTTCACCTTCTGGCACCCCTATGATTCTAATGTTGGAATGTTTAAAGTCCCAGAGGTTTCTCAGCCCCTGCTCATTTTTTTTTTTTACTTTTTGTTTCTTCATTATGTTCTGGTTGAATGTTGATTTCTTCCTTCTGCTCCAGATCATTAATTTGAATGCCAGTTTCCTTCCCTTCACTGTTGGTTCCCTGTATATTTTTTTTTATTTCACTTTTCATAGCCTTCACTTTTTTCTCTATTTTGTGCCCCTACGCAACCATTTCTGTAGGATTCTGATTACCAGTGTTTTGAACTCTGAATCTGATAGGGTGACTATCTTTTTACTGCTTAGTTCTGTTTTTGGAGCTTTGATTTATTCTTTTATTTGGTCCCTATTTTTTTGTCCCCACATGCCTGTTATGTTGTCAGCAGTGGAGCCTTATGTATTCAGCAGGTCAGGGCAACCCAGTTTGCTGTGTTGTGGTGCTGTATGTGGCAGAGGGGTCTGAGAGGGAACAGTGCCATTTGCTCAGCTCTTGGCTGGCTTTCCATCACTTCCCCTGCTACTCATAAGCAAATTGGGCCCTTTTTGGTGCTGATTTCCCAGGTGGGTTGGTTTGTGTGCATTCTAGGACACTGTTGGTCTCTCCAATGAACTCTCCTGTGAGGCTGGGAGTTTGTCTTGCCACTGCAACCCCCACAAGTGTTTATAGCCAGAGGTTTTGAGGCTTTATTTCCCCATGCATGAACTCTGGGTTATGCCATCTATCTCTCTCCCCAGTGATTCCTCTGGATTTATCTGCATGCATATGTGGGACACCCTGGTCCACTAGCCACTGCCTCACCCACCTCGTCCTCCAGGAACAACCTTGCCTTGTATCTTCACCCCGACTTTTTGTCTCCACCCCTCCTACTGGTCTGAATGAATGTTTCTGTAGCTCCTTGGTGGTTGGACTTCCATACAGTTCAATTTTTTTGGCATTTCTGGTTGATTTTTGTTTTTAAATTTGTTGTCCTTCTTTTGGCTGTGTGAGGAGACAAAGGATATCTACCTACACCATCATCTTGGCCAGAAGTTGAGGGAATTCATAATCAATACAAGAAATTCTAAAAAAATTGCTGTAGTCTGAAGGTAGGTGACTTAAGAAAAAATGTAGATTTTTGGGAAGGAACAAGGTATATCAGAAATAGTAAATATCTTGGCAAATATAAAATTATTTTTTCTTTTTAAAATTTTAAAAAAACAAGTGGGACTACTTAAAATGAAATATCAGAACGTTGTCTCGTGATATTAAAATGCATTTAAATATTATATATGTAACATCTATGATATCAACTTTTTGATATTTTATCAAGTTTTCCAGAATTAAAGAAACCTATATGATTTCAAAGTTTCTGTTTTATGTGAAATGGTATGATATTAAACTTATACATACTGTGAAAAGTTAAGAATATATACTATTGTCCTTTAAACAACCACTAAAAACTGCAGAGTGATGATGCCAATAATAAGTTAAATGGAATTTAAAAAATGATTCAACTAATTTCATTTGTTAATTCCATCAAGGTCCATCCATATTGTCACAAATGGTAGGATTTCCTTCTTTCTCATAAACCAATTACTGGTTTTGGCAGGGAAACATATGTTGAAAGTTTCTAAAAATGAAAAGCAATATAATAAAATGCCTAGGGAACCAAAGAGAATATTTATTAAAAAATTTTGGGCCCTGGCTGGTGTAGCTCAGTGGATTGAGCATGGGCCTGCGAACCACACAATCATGGTTCGATTCCCAGTCAGGGCACATGCCTGGGTTGTAGGCCAGTTCCCTGCAGGCCAGTTCTCAGCAGGGGACGCATGAAAGGCAACCATACATTGATGTTTCTCTCCCTCTCTCCTTCCCCCTTCCCCTCTAAAGATAAATAAATAAAATCTAAAAAAAAAAAAAAGAAAAAACATTTTTTGAAAGATCCTTTAAGAACAAGATGAATTTAATTTTGTTTTATTTTGGATATTTGTCCAGAATCTATAGAGTATATTTATGAGGCATAAATTCTTTGTGAAGTACCCCCTTGAGCAGAATATATTCAGATATGGGACTAACAGTGTTTCTTCCTTGTGACATATACATTTTAACTTTACTTAAGGGAAATGGAGTTGGAGAAATAGCTAATATTTTGACCTGGTAAAGTGGTTTGAAAAAAAGCAAAGCTTTCCTGTTTTTGCATTTGGGATTTAAAAGGTTCTAAATATAAACCTTAATAACACTCCTGGACATCAGCATAAGCAAGATAAAGTGAATATCTTTATTAGTAACCGAAGTCCAATAGTTTGGGTTTGAATAGCACTCTGCAAGTGACCTTCTGATATACTGTAGTTTATTTTTGCATTTTAAATTTTATATTAGATGTAAAACTGAAAATCTGTGCATCACATTATATTTTTACATAGTGGAAACATAAGGAAGAATGTCTTATAATGAGAGCTATCCATACACAGACCTTGTTATGGTTTACCAGCTGTCAAGGGCATGAGAGATGGTAGGATTTTAGGTCTCACTGGCTCTGGGGGGCTTGTTCTGATTGTAAAACTAAAACTGTGAATTCCAAGTTTTTTGGCTTCATCGTGGACGTTTTCACCATTACATTAGGAATGTTTACTTTCCACTGCCGTCTGTGTACCTCACCCCCAATGCCTCTGCTTTTCCTGTCTGGCTATCTATGTCCCTGGGGACATCTGATCATCTCTCCCTTAATCTGCCCTTCATGTCTAGTGCTTCTATGTTTTTGTGCTAGCACCATGGTAGACAGAAAAATCCATAAATGTCTGGGAGAAGCAGTGGGGGATGAAGTGAGGGACATAGGTGAGCAGTAAGTAAAAGTGGCTGGACTAAGGAAAGTAATAAATGAAAGCCTGTAAATGGGACTCCAGGGTCTTATAACTAACTACACACCAGTCATTAGTGAAATGGGAGTAATGTGCATGGAAGGACTTGTCTTCTGCAAGGTTATCTTCCAACCTTTCATCCTGCTACCTTTCTACAGACACTTGCAGCTCTCATGCTGCTGAAAAAACTTCTGCATCCAACATCCTATTATCTCAGAAGCCTTATCTCTGATGTTAACTACCATGACAGACTATGCTAATAATGAGCATATATAGTTAATGTGTTATCCTTTTTCAGGTAACATGCTGGCCTCACAGGGAGTGTTTTATTCTAGGCACTTTGCTCTCCGAAAGGCAGAACATTGAGGGAGGCACTTGAAACCCCTCAAGTGATCCCTGGTTGCACCAGGTAGGCAGCTGCCCATCCTGCCTACTTTTAGGTACCAGTTTGAGAAGTGTGTGGCTCCTCTGCCCCATCGTTGCTTCTCTTGTCCTCTCCCAAATAACACTACTACCCAGTGCAGTTGCTGGAATGGTGATGGGAAGAAGTGACTTGCAAAGGATGCCCTCTTCTGTTGACAGTAGGTACAGTGGCACAGGTGACCCACAAAGTACATGTGAGTCCCAAGTACTGCAGAGTGCAGTTCTAAAGTCACAGAGTTGGTATTGGTTTGCAAACTCAGGAATTTCCCAAGTGAAACTGAAATCAGCCCCCACCCAAGAAAGAGGCAGTTTTACCAAACAATAAAACTTACATATGAGGCTTGTTTGGGGCCACAAGATGAGTAAGATATCCACACTCACCTTCCAGAATCTTAAGAGTTCATTAATCAATAAAAAATAAATTAAAAAAAAAGAGTTCATTATATAGAGGCCTTTACAGTGTTCAATCACCTATACTGCCCAGGTGGTCTCAACAACTTACCATCTCAAGGCCGCATCCCTGAAAAGTGTTCCAAGGACCAAGAAGGACTGAGGAGCTTCCAGGTGGCAGAGTTTAGCTTCAGAGTCAACTGGTGGTCATAATCCCTCAATGACCTCCTCCAACAGCAGCTAAGAGCAGAGTCTGGAGTGAATGTTAAATCTGTAGATTGCAAACCAAACCAGTCCTAGTTGGATATCTACTGCAACAAAAAGAACTGCAAATCAATCATCAATGCATTCAATAATCTTCCACCTGAAAGTAACAGCACATCTTGCTTTCTATATAATTGATTTAGTTTTCTGTATAACAAAGGAAAAGGGATAAGAAGAAACTGAATTCAAAGAGAGTAAGACTGGACAGGGTTGTTGGAAAAATGGGAAAGGGGCATAAAAACAGAAGAGACAACCTCTTGGATATTTAGATTTTTAATAGACCAGTAGCCAGCATTGTTTGGACATCAAATCATGGCAGCTAAATTTCAGATGTGCCAAACAGAGACAATGTTCCTTCATCAGTGAGAAAACTGGAAGTGGGGTAAGACCTCTGTCATCTTATCCTCCTGTGGGAGAGGTGCACATGCCACCAACGCAGAGCAGCCGTCCCCAGGGCTTTGCAAGCAGTCTCTCTGGTATAAATACGTTGGAGCTTTTCCCCTTCTGTGCTGAACTAAAAATAGAACTACATGATTCCCTCTAAGTGGCCTCTGGCCAGCTGTCTGCCATCTATTACTACAAAAGACTGTGTAGGAATAATGACCAGCTTCCTGTGTTTTGATCAAAATGGCCTGAATTTACATTTTCACGTTCAACTCTCCTTACAGAGAATTCTGTTCCAGGCTCTTCCCTACCCTCCTGTCTGTCTTCCCCATATTTTAAACGAAGACATATATGAGGTCTGTCCGGAAAGCATCCAGCCAAAGACTATGAAAAATAGACACATTTATTGAAGCAGATGAAAGATAGAAGAAACATTGTACATAGGACAATGACACCTCAGTCTCCTTCAAAGTAGGCACCTTGGGACCTGACACAGTTCTCCCCATCACCATCACCTGCCCCACTATATTTTCCTAAATCTCATTGACAGTTTGAAATCTCTTCCCTTTCAAAAGTTATTTTAGTTTTGGGAAAAGCCAGAAGTTGCAGGGTGCCAAATCTGGGCTGTAGTGGGCTGAGACACCTGGGGATTTGATGTTTTGCCAAAAAACTCTGCACAAGATGTGATGCATGAGCAGTCGCATTGTCATGATGAAGCTACCAATCATCAGTTACCCATAGCTGTGGCCTTCTGAATTGTCCAAATAGTTTCCATGGAGGAATGTTCAAGCTTAATAAAAAATTTGATGTAGATTTGTTGCTCTACTCACTCAGTCATTCTGAATGTAACAGCCACACAGTACTCATGCTCACTGAATGGCATCTACCACCCTACTGACTAGTACAGTAAACTCATCACTGTTCACACATGTACATTCCAGTCCACTCTCCTTGGCTGCCAGGTTACATCAATGTCACACAACTCATTCTAGTTATATTGACAGTGACTAGATTTTTCAGACAGACCTCATATAGAAGTATGGCAAATGGACTTATGGGTGTGGACTTGTAGCCCCATACACGTGGACTTGTGGCTCCAAACAAGCCTCATGTGTAAGTGGCTGTCACTATGACTTCAATATGCAAATTATTTACTGAAGCTGTGGTCACACAGGAGTAAGACAGGCTGGTCAGTGTTAAAGAACCACATCAGACCTTTATTTTCTTTTTTTTTTCTAGGGATTTTGAGAATCCCTCTCTCTTAGCTTGGCTGAGGAGAAAGTTGATGACTAACCAGGTTTTCCATTGTGGATTCTGTTTTTAGGTCAGTATATCCTTTGCCTAGATGTTTCTAAGGCATCAAAACCTACTGATGGCCTTCAACTTGAAGACATTACTGGCAGAGCCAGCTTCTAATTCACCCAATTCATTTGTTATTCAGAATCTGATTTCTACCTATTGTTGTGCCTTCTCTCCTTGTTCTGTTACCAACCCTCTACTTCATTAGTCTACTCACCAGTCCTTTGGCATGTTGGAGATAGTCCTGCCTCCAAACACTAGCTCACACCCTCTTTCATTCCACCCACCCCTTCTATACTTTTGCTTCCATATTTTGGCAATTGAACATAAGGGTACTTATGTTCTTTCAAATTAGTGTTTTGAGTTTTCTTGATATATTCCCAGAAGTGGGATTGCTGGGTTGAAAGGAAGATCCATTTTTAATTTTTTGAGGTATCCCCATGCTGCTTACCACAGTGGCTGCACCAATCTGCCATCCCACCAATAGTGCAGAGGGTTCCCTTTCTCCATGTCCTCACCAGCACTTATTTTTTTGTTGATTTGTTGCTGATTGCCATCCTGATAGGGTGGGATGATATCTTACTTGGGTTTTAATTTGAATTTCTCTAATGATTAGTGACACTGAGCATTTTTTCATATGTCTGTTGGCCATCTATATGTCCTCTTTGGAGAAGTGTCTATTCAGGTTTTTGCCCATTTTTTAATTGGGTTGCTTGTTTGTTTGATGTTGAGTTTTGTAAGTACTTCATAAATTTTGGATATTAACCCTTTATTGGTGTATCAGTGAACATGTTCTCCCATTCTGTGGGTTGTCTTTTTATTTTGTTTGTGATTTCCTTTGCTGTAAAAAATACTTTTTAGCTTGATGTAATCTCATTTGTTTATTTTTTGTTTTGTTTCACCTGGAAAGATATATCTAGTAAAATATGGCCACAAACAGTGTCTGAGATTTTGCCGTCTATGTTTTCTTCTAGGATTTTTATGGTTTCAGGGCTAACATTTCAGTCTTTGATCCATTTTGAATTTATTTCTTTGGTATAAGAAGCTGGTCTAGTTTCATTTTTCTGCATGTATTTGTCCAATTTTCCCAATACCATTTATTGAATAAATTATCCTTAGCCCATTGTATGTGCTTGCTCCCTCTGTTGAATATTAATTGACTATAAAGATATGGGTTTATTTCTGGGCTCTCTATTCTGTTCTATTAATCTATGTGTCTGTTTTTATGCCAGTCCCACACTGTTTTGATTATTGTGGCCTTATAGTAGAGTTTCATATTAGGTAGCATGATTTCTCCAACTTTATTCTTCTTTCTCCGGATCATTGTTGCTATGTGGGGCCTTTTGTGGTTCCATATAAATTTCTGAAATATTTGTTCTAGTTCTGTGAAATACATCATTGGAATCCTGATAAGAATTGCATTGAACCTATAGATTGTTTTGGGTAGTGCGTATATTTTAATGATGCTAATTTTCCTATCCATGAACATGGTATATGCTTCCGCTTATTTGTGGTTTTTCTGTTTCTCATAATTTTTCGAATACAGGTCCTTTGCATCCTTTTTAGCTTTTTAGCTTGATGTAATCTCATCAAGTTTAAGTTTAGTCCTAAGTATTTTACTCTTTTTGAAGCAATTGTGAATGGGATTGTTTTCTAATTTTCTGTTTATGTTAGTTCATTTTTGGCATATAAAAATGCATTTGATTTCTGGATATTAATTTTGTATCTTGCTACTTTGCTGAATTCACTTATCAGTTCTTGGTGGAACTGATAAATGTAGTAGTTTCTTGGTGGAATCATTCTTTAGGATTCAGATCAGTCCCCTCTTTTTCTGTGAAGCCTTTCTTTACCTGGTCTTCTTTAATTTTGTTTACCAAAATGAGGTCCATGTTCTCACAGCATCAGCATCATGTGGAAGCTTGATAGAAATGCAAATTTTCTGGCCCCACCTGAGATCTACTGAATCAGATTCTGCAGTTTAATAAGATCCCCAGGTGGTTCCTATGTACAATACATAAATTTTTAAGAAACACTATCTTAAACACTGACTGCTTAGCACATTTGGTATTTAGCAGCTGTCTCCCAAAAAAGATCCTAAGCTCCTGAGGGGAGTGACCTTGAGTTCTAGCCCTTTGAGTCCCCAGTGTCATGTTCACAGTATCTAGTGGTTGAATGTCATACAGTCATTCAATAAACACGCAGCAAGTGACTGAGCTTGGCTCCAAAGATATTGATATAATTACATCATATCCTTTTAAATATTTCTAGGTGCTTATTCCTACCTAAGATCTATTGCACTGGGGTTCTACCTTGACTAAAACAGTGGGCTTTAGTGCATTAGAAGACAGGTGGATTTCCCTTTAGATGGAAAATTAGAATATTTCTGAGTGTATTACAAGATGATCTGTTGGATTTTCTAAATTTCTTTATGTTCCCCTTAGTACATGAGGTCTATCTGGCTTAATCCTGAAGCCCTTCCATAAGCTTTAGGGCAGAGAAAATTCCAAGTATAATGTAAGGAAAAGGGATAATGCTAATGCCTTGCAGTATTGTTTGATTATAGGAAGAAGAAATTAAAAGTAAGGAAATAGGCGGCAGGACATGTTTGTCTTGTCCTCCTGACTGTTGGCCACAGTCTTGGAGTGAGAAGGTATTATAGATAAATCAAGAGGAAATGCCAGAGAGGCTTTTGCTTCACCTCCCTTTTGTGACTGTGGAAGCAGGAAAGACCACAATGCCACTTTGCCCTGCAGGACCCAAGAACAAATGGAAGTCCCAGCCATACACAAGGGAATCCACCATTCCAGAGCTAAGGAGGGTTCCACTGAGCAAGTGGAGATGACTGATACTGAGGAAACTGACCTTCAGGTACATGAGCAATGGCCACTGAGAACATTCAGGGGCAGGACCAAGTCGTGAAAAAAATGAGAGGTTTTAATAATCAAGAGCTGGTATGCCACTCCATGGTCATCAAAAACTCAGGGCCCTTTTTATTTTGCTGACCATCCATTGCTTTCTTCCATGTTGTCCAAGAGAGCAGCTCTACTCATCCTGTCTGCATTCCAGCCCATGGGAAGAAGATTGAGGGGGCAAGTGTGTACTCCCACCCTTTTAAGAAAATAATCAGGTAATGGTATACTCAAATAAAGCAAGTGAACAGAGTTTAATTAAAGGGCTGTTGACAAGGCTGTGAGCAGAATTAGGACAAAAGTAACTAGATATCTGAGACTATCAACTTGGTGAGCCATCACCACCACTAGGCCTGAATGACCAAGAGAGTCATAGGGAGAGCTGTAATATTCTAAAGGCTCGCCATAGAGGAGGCTTGGCTTTTAGTGAAGAAATACACCATGCCAACCTACAGCCTGGCACACTCACACGATTGTTGTGACTTTAACTTGTGACTTTAAAGTCAGTTTTCAAATGACTTTAAATCAAACTACTTTGAATGTAAATTCCTAGTTGGATATATACTGGGGGGAAAGAACTACAAATAAATCATCAATGCATTTGATGATTTTATAGTTAGTAGTGGTGCAGACTGTCTCCCCTCCCATCCTTCAGGGTCTTCTCTTGGTGTCTCCTTGGCCAAGCCCAACTGAAAGTCAGAAGTTGAGGGAGCCCATTGACGGATTCTCTAAAAGCCCACTTTCCAAGGCAGAAAACATTATGAAAAGGGGTATAGAGTTGATTTCAAGGGGTAAACAGGACATCCCCAAGATATTTCCTCTCATTTCCATATAAACTTAGGCTTGCATGCCATTGGTCTGAATTAAGTCACATGTCAAAGGGATAATGTGGTCTTTTATGTGGTCGACTCTAATGACTGCTAAAGGTTAGGGTTCTCATTACTAAGGAAGGTCAGAATGAATTTGGAAAGACAATTACCAGTCTCTGAAGTGTAGGTTATTTCCTGATATAGTGCTATCACAATACATTTGTCTAAGTGTTGTCTTTAAGGAAATCAACATATTTTAATAGTGATCATTTACCGTTGTCCTCTTGTTACAACTGTGAATGCTTTCTGGTGCCTACAGGAGTATCCCACCTTTGGATCTAATTAGTGCCTTACTGCCTTTTTTATAAGAGTGGGGGAAAGTCTAAGGAACCACTCCTAACCAATGGGGTATTCTCTGGTGTATTCGAAAGAGGTCTCCCTCCATCTGGCCTCCTGGTCAGCAGAACTACTTTTCAATGAGCCAGTGAATTTGGTGTCCATGCTGTCACCCATCACCTTTACTTAGCTGGGGCTTGTATATGGTGCGATGTGTATAGAACAAAGACTTCCTCCCATGTCTCATGAATCTTCTGCCCTCTCTGCTGGCCTACACACCCGTTTAGTTGCCATTCTCCTTCTTACCCCGTTTCAGCATAGTCTGGCTCACATCTTTTCCTCTCTTCTGATATTCTCTATGCATGTTAATGTTTGTGACCTGAAAGTCAGGTCTCTTCCTACTTTATAAGAAGAAACTCCATGCTCTGTTGGTGGTGTGGGGGCTTGTTTCTGAACTTTGCCCCCTTTGAGGAAAAGGAACTGGTATTCCCAAAGCCCTCCACTCAGGGTCATTGATCTTGGGCACTTGACATCGTATGCACTGCTGCAACAGAAATTCAGCCACTAAGATAGTTCTCAGAGACCTCTGCTGAAGGTGGTATGATCTCAAGAGATCTTAACAATGTATGAAGATGTATTTAGCCATTTAATGAAATATTTTATGCTTTTTAAAAGATACAATTAGTAGGTAGTTTTAGCAATTAATATCCTATTCAGTTAAAACTGCCAGAAACTAGGATATAAATCTTATCTTAAAAGGGGCTGTGCGTGCACACAGAAAAGAAGAAAATGAGGAATTAATGTGCAATGTAAATATGGCATATTGAATATGTAGCCTAAGAGTTTGGTTCATTAACAAAAAGTCAGATGCCTGAAACTTTTACACAAATTTGGCTTTGTTTGCAGGAGATATAGAAAATTCAGATAACTAATCTTTAACTTCTCCACTGTTGAGGAAGGAACAAAGTCAATAGCAAATGCTTCAGTGACATACATGTGATGAAAACTGAGTTACATTTTCACATGATGGCCAGTGTGCACAACTGAAATTCAGCTGCCGTACCGCATCAAAGTCAGAAGCAATAAACCCACAGAAGGGAAAATTAATTGACAGTCTACTCTCATTTTTTCCCAGGAGATTTTATAATAAGCCATTCATTTTTTCACCTATCTTTCTAATTTTTGTTCCTCTTGTTTTTATAAATTAATTGAGGAAAATATTAGCATCTAAACTATCAATAATTTGGTCTTCTTGTTATACAGAAGATTAAATAGTCAACTGGCATGAGTGACTCAAAGGCCAACCCACTCCTCTTTTTATTCCATGATGAATCATTTGACAAGACACCACCGAAGCAGCTCAATTTGAGGGAACAGTATCAGTGTGGACACAAAAGTGAGGAGATCAGTGACCGCCATTAGCCAAAGTGTGTCTGCTTTTCAAAGAGTGAACACACATTTTCCCAATGGTTCCTAATTACGTGTGATATGCTGATAGGAGGTTTATAAATGGAAAACGTGAATTTGACTGGTCTCTTTTTAATACCACAGACACAACCAGTTATGTAGAAATGTATTTGAACAACACTTTTGGACAGAAAAGGAGGAGTAAAAAGAATTGGGGAATATTATACAATAGAATGAAAAATAATAAAATGTCCAGAAATTGTGAAGAAAAGCAAATTGCAAATAAAGCAACAGCCCCCCTCCCAAGACCATCAGAAGAGAATAAGGAAGATGGAGAAAGGCTATTTCCAATATTAGGATCTACTTGATTAGTCTTTTTATTAGTTAAAAAAATAACTATCTTGAAAACAAAGAAAATCATAAAATGACATAAATAACAAATTAAAGATCAGTGTCTTATACCACGATCTTATAGGACATGTAAACTTCAGTACCAGATGTGAGTGGGGTGGGGAGGGGTGTTGCCAATAGACCCCAATGTAATGACATTTAAATGTAGTGGCATTTAAAAGTGGTGATTTATACACCCTCTGCTGTATTTATTTCATTCAGGTGGAGTGCCAGCGACTCCAATTCATCGATGCTCCAAATCCAATTGGATTCAGGAATTTAGGGATGTCGAATCACATAAACTAAACTCCCAGAGATTGTTATTTCTAAGCATAATGACAATTTAATAATTTACAACGAATGACATAACTTTTGTGGGGAACAAATTACGTGTTTTAACTTACAGAGCCCATTTCCTTCCTATTGAAAAGCCAGACAAAAGAGGCAAATAAAGTTCAAAGGTTTGCTTCACAAATATAGAAAGTCAACTATAGGATACAAAACTCTAACGTCATTGGAAATTCAGAGCCCAGTGATCCGTATTCACAACAGTGGTTAACTGCAGAGTGGGTATCTTCTTATCAAGACCCTGTACATTTTTTGCACATTGCTTTTCTGACTATTTTTTCTTTTTGAACTCTCTTTTATCTCTGTGTTATTTCTGTAGATGCCCTTCTCTACCCTTGTGACTGATGTATTCTTTCTTTAGATATGATAATAACAGTTAGGTATTGCTGTTGTGGTCATTATTGTTGGTCTGTTCTTTAGACCATTTTCATTTCTTTAAAGTACTCTAAAGCACCTTATTACTCCAAGTGTGGTCTGACAGCATTGATGTCACCCAAAAGCTTGTTGAAAAGGCAGAATCTTGGCACCCACCTCAGACCAACTGAATGAGATTGTACATTTTAGTAAGATCTTCAGGAATTTGGATTCACATTAAAGTTTAGGCTGCATTTCCTACTTCTTTCCCTCCATTCCTACCTCTCCTACTATGTCTTTCTACCTTTGCCTTTACAGTTGGGTTAACTCCAATTCACTATTGAAGGTAATCTCAGATATAATCCCTTTCCTACCCTGGCCCAATATGTTTTGAATTATATCTTTGGTCTCAAAAGAAAATATTCATTTCAGATTTGGGGGGCTACTTTGCTGTTGCATCAAGGGAAGCAAGCTCTCTGAGGACTGGGCCTGAAATTGAGCCCCAGGTTCCCCGTGGTACAATTAAAACAAGCAGACCCACCTGAGGCACATTGACAACATACAGTCCTATAACTGAATGAACAAACCTAAATTCCAATGAAGGTCTCTTGCCTTTGAATTAGAATTATAAAAGTTAAGAGTTAAAGAAAAAAAAACTAAAACAATTTAGGCCAACAGAACTGTTGACTTTCACAATGGCGATGGTTGGGGTCACCAGGTTCTAGTCATCACTTTTTAATCTTCACCCAAGGACATTTTTTTTTCATTGCTTTTGGAGAGAGAGGAAGAAAGAGAGAGAAACTTCAATGCAACAGAGAAATACCAATTGGTTGCCTCCTCATACATGCCCATACCAGGGATGGAACCCACAACTTAGGTACATTTTCTGAATGGCATTGGACTGGGAATCTTTCATTTACTGGGTGATGCTCAAGCCAACTGAGCCGCACTGGCCAGGGATCACTTGTCCCTTCTAGTGCCAGCCTTACTCTCTCATCCTGTAGGGAACTGTCTCCTATGAGGATGGTTGTCAGCACTTAGAGATTCAGACTGGGTAGCTTACAGTATGGTTTGCTTGGTAACACAAGACAACTTCTGGTTTTACTACTTGAGAGACCCAGGTTCTGATATAGTCCTGATCAAAATCAATGAACTGATTCCATACTGCTAGAGCCAACCATAGAAAAGTTGAGGAAGACAACTATGAAGGTGCAGAGGAAAGAGGTCAGCTTGATGGATCTGGGCTTCATCCCCTCCAGCCATGGTATTCACCTCCAAGGATCAGATGTCCCACTCTGATCCTTGGCAGATAATTAATTGTCACCCAGTTAAATGTTTTTTTTTTTTTCAACTAAGTGGCATTATCTTTACCCCTCTTCAGTTTATAATCTATTCACTATTTAGATAACTTTTTTCAGAATGTATATACCTAATCTTCCCCAAAATTGTTTATAATATATTTGAGATTAAAAGCAAATATTTTTCCATAAATTTATTCCAATCGTCACATCACAAAACCTACTGTATTTATATTTGTGTGTAATTCCCATGATATACATTTTAGATATGCATGAAAACAAGAACAAAGCACTGTAGGGGAGAAGCTTGTCAAACTTAATCTCGTTTCATATTTGGAGTGATGTCTCATTCAGGGACTATGAATTTGACAATGCTATTTCTTCATAAAGAAATCTTCATAAGGAATCACATAATAAAAGCCCAAACATTATGAATAAAATTATAATCAATCATTGTTGGAGGGCATTACTCAAACCTTTTACTAATCAGAGCAAGTATGGAAAATAGATCTCATGGTGGCTAATGTTAATTTTTCTTCCTTTTTTCCCTAATCAAATATGCTTGCTTTTAAAAGCATTTACATAAGATTAAGAGAGAAGTTTTCACTCTTTGGTTGAAAAAAAGTCCTTGATTGAGAAGCTATACATTCTTTAATTTGTCAAAGTGATACTGTGCTCAGTCGTCTTTGTGTTTGTCTGTCTTATAACGGTACGAATTCCTCAACGTACAAGTTAGAGGCCATGCAAACCTCAGCTTTCCATCATGAAGGTCGGGAGTAATGCGTCTCAGTTGATCATGACAGGTACTGGGGAAGTTCATCCATTTGAATAGCACTCTTTTAAAAATGACTGGAATACTTGGCAATTCATGGGGGCTGGCTGTCCCACCAAAATAATACGGAATATTACTTATTGAACACTTAAGCTATGTATATCAGTCAGAATATCAGAAGGAAATTGATGGCATATTCAAATTGAGTAACTTCAACAATTTAATTGAGGGAGTGTTTACATAGGTGTGGGCAGAATGCCAGAGAAACATGACCTAGAGTGCAATACCTTGATGCTGGTACCAGTACAGCACCTTTACCACTGCTAGGAATGAAGAGATGGAGACCTAGGGAAAGTACAGAGCTAAGTATAACTGGGACTAGGGTGGGGCAATTGAGATACTTAAGGTGCAAAATTTAAGGAGACCCCTCAGGGTCCCTTTGCTGGCTCTTGCACCTCCATCCCACCCCAATGAATGGATGAGTATTACCCCTGGAGGTGTTAATTTCCCTATACTTTTGTTTCTCTTACATAACCCTTGAGGCAGAACCTGGAAGACTAACAGAGCAAGCTTGTCATTTGCCATAGGATGCCACCCCACCACTGTAAGGTGGTTCTGCACTTACTCTATTGAAACTGGTCCTGAAAGCAGAGGTAGACTGGAGGGACAGGACCCCTGGCCTCAAGGCTACATTCCTTTTCTGGCCACGCCCTAGATGGAGGAGCACTCAGGTGCCATCTGCCAGCATCTCCCTACTCTGCTTTCCCTTTGACTCCCCCACCCCCATTTCAACAAGCCCAGAAGACCTGTATCATCTCGGCTACAGGATTTAACACACTAGTATATCATGCATTTGAAGATCTAATTTCTTTAAGAGACAAAGATCAAAACTTTTTTTTTCAAGCTAGCATCTGTATCACAATTTATAACATATATTTTGAAACTCAGATGCTGAGTATTATCTCTTTATTTCCTTTTACAGTTCTGCTATTACAATTCCACCTTGAACTGTGAGGTGTGGGAAAAGGATTGGAGTAGCTGAACATGTCATCAAAAGAAGCATCAGTTAATGTTTCAAAATATAATCCGTACCCCTCTTCCACAGTGTATGTGTTTGAGGTAAAAATCACTCATTTCTTGATGTCCCCACTTAGTCAAGAGGGCAGTGGCTTGACCTGCTCAATCTGTCCACTTCCTCGCAAGGCCCTCCATGTCCCATCCCACCCCAAGTAAGGCCCTGGTTGGCCAGACTGATCCTTAGGCTGCTGTAGTGGAGAATCTGGAGGAAAATGAGAAAGTAGACTAGAAAAAGGGCACAAACATAAAAGGAAGAGTTAGAGGGATTTGGGGAATCAAGTTTGAGGAAAGCAACTGTGCGTGTGAGGGCAATGTTCAGAACAAGAAAAAATGGGAGCTTTAAACAAGTATTGCTGAAAATTGTGAGTCTTTGTGTGTGTG
Organism: Artibeus jamaicensis; assembly: GCF_021234435.1. Lineage (NCBI taxonomy): Eukaryota > Metazoa > Chordata > Mammalia > Chiroptera > Phyllostomidae > Artibeus > Artibeus jamaicensis. The sequence continues at coordinate 32,901,999 of NW_026522030.1, read as the reverse complement.
TGTGTAGGGTGCAGGGCTGTTCAAGAGTGTCCACATAAAAGACTGAAGATCTTTCTAAATTGTTTTTGGTTGCATGGACCACATTCTTTAGCTGCAACTTTATTCTGAGACTGAACCAGATAAGCAACACCATGTAAGAATTCCATATCTCTCCTTGAAAAGACATCTGTCACTCTGTCGTTTCTCACTTCTTTTCTTTTCCCTCTGACTGCTCCTCTTTTTCCTCCCAGCTCACTAGGGGGTGTTTTACAGATTTGTATGCTTTATGCCTTGGGCGATTATCCTACCCACAAATTTAGACTGTGGTGATGAAAGGCATCACCTCAGATACTTGGTTTTAAATTTTTGGCTTTTTAATATTATGTGTCATCTGTTATGGGCTGTGTGTTACAGTCCTAATGAATACTGCTAAGTCTTTAATCTACTTCATTTTTTCTGTCATGACCTTGTACACACTGAAGGCCTTATCTTACTCTGAATTTGTTTCCAGCACAAGCCCAGTACGGGACAGCATCAGCGGACCTTCTCTTTAGATTTCATGCTTGTGAAACAATTGGTATTCATTTCTTAGGGCTGCTGTGGTTATATAAAAATAACCACAAAAGAGATGGCTTGCAACAACAGAAATTTATTCTTTTACAGTTCTGGCAGCTAGAAGTCAAAATCAAGGTGTCAGCAGGGCCATGCACCCTCTGAAGGCTCTGGGGATGTGTCCTTCCTGCCCCTTCCTTGCTTCAGTACTTGGTGTTCCTTGGCTTGTAGCTGGGTCACTCCAATTTCTGCCTCTGTCTTTACATGGCCTTCTTCTCTCTGTGTTTATCTCCTCTTAGAAGGACACCAGTGATTGGTTTTGGAGTCTATCATAATCTAGTGTGATTTCATTTTAACTTAACTAATTATGTCTGCAAATACCTTATTTCCAAATAAGGTTGTGTTCCAAGGTTTCAGCTGGACATGAATCTGTGGGGGCAGGTACAATTCCATGCCACAAACTCTTTCTTTCCCGTCACCCACAAGCACCACACCAAGACTGCCAGTTCCACTGAGTCTATGGCCAAGAGTAGGCATGCAAGTTAGATTTGCACGGTGACCCACTGAGTTGCTTCTATTTTTAAAATGCAGTGTTAGGCTTTTAGTTTGCTCTCACAGTGAATTCAGCTGTTCTTTTTCCAGAAAGGCATTCACTCCATGGGATATGGAGACAGTAGAGACATATTTTGGCACAGATGCAGCAATTTGACTGAGTTGTAATAATGGGGTTTATAGCTCACTAAGGGTAACCAGTTATCCAGACAGGGCCCATCAACTCTAAAGCACAATCTATTTTATCCTTTTATAAACAGTGTAAGAATGTGGGCAGACTTGTTTGTCAATGGCTTGAACATTTCTGTGGCACCAATAAAGGAAGAGCCTTGTTCTTAGAGTCACTTTGACTTATTGGTATCTTTCCATGTTTGAGAGGCTGCCTAGTAATGCCGGTTTATGGAACTAGATTCAACTCTAAGGTAAAACCAAAAAGAAAAAGCCAGCAAAGGGCAAGAGAAATGAGCTCTTGTTATATAAACTCCTGAATTGCAAGTACAAGTAAAATCCAAGGTTTTAAAATTAATTTATAAATCAAAACAGGAGAGCAATGCCTTTTGCATTTATTTATACATAATGATTCACATCCTGTATCTATGAGTGTGGCCGGAGAAGTCTAGTTGTCACCGTGAGGTTCCTGACCACTGAGGCTCATTACAGCCTGGCTCGGGGCCCATATTGTTAATATTGTGTATTGATGGCTGACTTGCAAAGCCCTTAAGGAGATTGAGATGCCAAATTATAATCTGTGCTGAGTGATAACTAGACCCATTAATCTCATAAATTCAAGGCAAGGGTTGCAAAACAAAATGTCTCCTGGGGCCAAGCAGGTAGCATAAACAGAAGAGGCGGTCTGGCTGAGGGCTATGGGTACTGGAGACTCCAGAACCTGAATGTTTGGAGAAGCTGCCAGTTATTTTTGGTGATTGTTGACCCATCAGCATGCGAGTTTCAGTATCAGTAGAGCCACATATTAAAGTTCTTTAAGGGAAACAGAACATCTCAACTTTTATGTGAAATTTCTGCTTTCTAAAATATAGAGTGTGGACTAAAAATTTTAAAAGCACCCAATAGATAAAATAATAATAATAATAATAATAACCCATAAAGCCTGCCTTCTGCAAGCATCCACTGATTTAAAATTTCTATCTCAAGATTAAAAAGGAAATGCCATTTACTAGAAAACAAAAACCCAAATCACAACTTTCTACCATTAGCTGTAGTAAGAGTAGGTCTGCATTCTACACAATGAGACCTGGGTTATACTCACAGCTTTTTATTAATGAACTCAAAACTCTTGAGCAAGTCATATTCACTCATAGGACCTCAATTTGCTATGTTGGACCAGGTGATTTCTGAGTGTTTCTGTCAGTCTCACTTATTCTGTAATTTTGTGGTCAAGTGCCTTTGAAGGGAAGCACTGTGTCCTTTTACTCAGTGTCTAGCACACTAGCTGGCATGTGGTCAGCACTCAGTAAGTACCGTTCAGTGCAGCACTACACCCATGAAGGGATGAATCAACTTTGTTCCCATTTTCAAAATAAGTAAAGTGAGTCCCAAAAGGCCTTAAGTAATGTGTCTAAGTTCCCACCACTAGTAAGAGAGACAGAATAGAGAACCTTGACATTTTGGCCCATGAGGTAGTAAGTAAAAGGAGAGCAATAAATATTGCACGTGGACAAGGATGTACCAAGGCCTAACTCCTTTGGATTATGTGGCCAGAAGTTCAACTTCGTCCAGTTCCATGTTACTGATCACATTTCCTTCCCAGTTTTTGAAAAGTAGGACATAATTTATCTATCTACAGTAAAATTATTCTTATTGTATAGTTTGGCAAGTTTTGGAAACACTTATAATCCAATAACTACAACCAAAATCAAGAAATAAAACACTTCCATTAAAATTATACATACGAGGTCTGTCCAGAAAAAGTCCAGCCATTGTTAATATAATAAGAATAATTTGTGTGACATCGATGTAACTTAGCAGCCAAGGAGAGTGGACTGGAATGTACATCTGTGAACAAGGACAACTTCACTGTACTAGTCAGTGGGGGTGGTAGATGCCTTTGAGTGAGCATTTGTACTGTGTGGCCATTGCGTTCAAAATGACTGAGTGAGTAGAGCAACCAGTCTGCATAAAATTTTGCATTAATTTTGAACATTTCTCCAGCTGAAACTATTCAGCTGATTCCGAAGGCTCCAGCTATGGGTAACTGGCAGTTTCATCGTGGCAATGCACCTGCTCATGCATTATATCTCAGGCAGTTTTTTGTGGAACATCAAACCACCCAGGTGACTCAGGCCCACTACAGCCCAGATTTGGCTCCCTGGGACTTCTGGATTTTCCGAAAACTAAAATCACAGTTTAAAGGAAAGTGATTTCAGACGGTCGATGAAATTCAGAAAAATACAACAGGGCAACTGATGGGAATTGGGAGAACAGGGTGAAGTCCTAAGGTGCCTACTTTGAAGGAGGCTGAGGTATCATTGTCCTATGTACAGTGTTTCTCATATCTTCTTCAATAAATGTGTCTATTTTACACAGTATGTGGCTGGATGCTTTCTGGAAAGACCTCATATATTAGAAATGCAAAACGTTGTCCTACAACCAATGTTTATTATTTTTCAGATATTTTCCCTCTCCATGTTTCATTTTGAATAGTTTCTACTGATATATCTTTAAATTCATTGATTTTTCTTGTGCACAACTTTGTATACTTATGGTCCCATCCTGTGCATTTTTTACCTCAGACTTGTTTTTATACCTAAAAGTTCAACTGGGGTCTTTTGAAAAATTACATATATCCTCCATAGCTCTCCTTACCATGCTGATGTTTTCCTCTACCTTCTTGATAGTATAAGTTATAGTTATAATAGCTGTTGCAATGTACTTGGTACAAATTCCATCAAGTTTGTTATTTCTGGGTCAGTTTTAATGAATTGATTGCTCATATAGTCATTTTTCCCTGCTTCTTTACATGTCTGATAATTTTTTATTGGATTCCAGATGTTTTGAATTTTACATACTTGGTGCTGGATATCCTTATATTTTAAAAAGAGCCCATGAACTTTGTGCTAAGATCCAGAGAAGTTATTTGGAAATTCTTGGATATTTTTGCAGCTTGCTTTTTAAGGTTTGTGGAATGGGACCAGAGGAACCTTTGCTGAGGACTGATTTTGCCCCAATGTGAAGGTACAATCCTCCTGAGAACGTTCCCCAGCACTCCAGTTGTCTGCTCTGCTGGTGGGAACAGGAGCCACCCCAGGCCTGTGTAAGCCCCAGGAATGGCCCCACCTGTCCCTCCTGTGACTGTTTCTCTGTCCCTGGGTAGTCTTCTCACAAGCAGAAGCGGGTTAGTGTGTAATTCTTCAGAGCTCTCGTTCTGTGCTGTTCCTTCCTCTCCGGTACGCTGGGAGGCACGCTGTAGCTGTGCTGGCCTTCAGAAAGTCCCATCTTTCTCTCCTCTACTCAGGGAGACATCCAGGATTTACTTGGTTCCCCTCTCTCACGCTGGAGCCCAGAAACTCTCTCCAAACAATACACTGGGGCAATGGTAGAGCTCAACTTGTTTCTCCTTTCTCAGAGGCCGCTTTCCTATACTGTCTGTTGTTTACTCTCTGAACAACATTTTTTCAAGTATTTTTCTGGTTGTCTATGTCTCTGAGAGTGTGTGTCAGGGGGAGTGACTATAAACCCAGTCCTCACTCTTCTATTTTTGCACAAAGCAAGCCATTGCTCTCTGTTTGATGCTACCATCCTCTTATTCAGCCACTCATGGGGTGAGAATTTCAATGTCTTCTTTTGTCCCCTAAAAATAACTGATTCAGATTTCCTTTCTTGTCAGGTCACCTCCAGTTCGTAAGTTGGGAATGGAAATAACTTTATTATTTTAATTTTAGTCAATAATCATAGGTAATTCCCATTTTCCATTGATCTATGTTGCTTATACTTGCTGAATCAGCCACTACTTCAGTTTAGTATTGATTCCTGGTATAAACATACAGCTCCCCAACCTGCCGGCCCCTCTCAGGGTATTGCTATATTCCTAGCATTTAAACTTGCTTTTCAGGACCCTCCCTGGTATCACTCCTGTCCCATTTATCTCCAGGATCTTTATATTGTTCACATTCATGCTCATTCATTCAAAAATTACTCTGGAGCTTCTACCGGCCTCATCTGTGTTAGGCCCTGGGAATCCAGGGGTGAGCAAAGAAGCCGTTGCTCTAGTCTGCATGAATGAAGGGACTGGACATCAATCAAACACTCATTGATAGATCTGTGAGAATACAACTCTGAAGTCTTGAAAATGATGGATAAAATTGTTTTTCAAGCACTTAAAAAAAAACATAGGTTAGTAGCTGATAAAGAGGGGAAAATGATAGGCTCAAAAATTGTGTAATTTCTCCAACATAAGCTGTAATGGACAAGGTCTGCATCCCGGGGTTGCAGAGGCCAGTTTTCAACAGACCACATATGAGAGGAGGACAGGAAACAAACCCAGGGTTCAAGGAGGAGAGAGATGAGAACCCCACAAAGAAGGGACCCTAAGGAGCGATGCCACAGGGGGAACTGGCCAGACTGCATCCCGCAGATGAGATCACTCCAGTCTCACCCAGGTCTGGGTAGAACAGAAAAGTGAAAATGGGCTCCTCTGAGAATTCATCACTGCAGCCTTCAATCACCTCATACTGGGGCTTGGATTTAAATGTGACTACCAGTGATCCTCAAGCCAAAAAGTATTGCTGACAGTTCATAGAGAAAATAAATGCCAATGACCATTTAACATAGAGCAAGATGACAAACTTTGATCGTAGTAAAAGCACACTATGGTACAATATTGCTGCTACCAAATTGGTCAAAAGACCAAAGGGCTTCTTCTTCCACTGCTGGTGAGGCTGGGAGGAAACAGACATTGTCATGTGCTGTTGAGGGGAGTATGAAATGCTCCAACCCCAGTGGAGGGGACTATCTCATAAAATTACATAAACATTTACCCTTTACACACAGGCCAGGAACACATACACATCGGTATCAGTCCATGGCCAACAAGTGCAGCTCTGTTCATAGTAACAAGACACTAGAAACAGCCCAAATGCTGATGGGACACAAGATGAATAAATTACTATAACAGAGCACTAACAGGGTAACCGAACATCAATAAAAGTTTCTACCACGTGCTGTTTATAAAAACTATATAATAAATTTAACTGATTAAATATGATACAATAGAGATATAAGAGGCAAATACTATAAGATAGGAGGTTAAAAACATTAATTTTAGACAAATTAGAATTTGACAAAATTCTAAGAAATATTGTGAGATAAAGATATAAATTGTAAGAGACAAAAAAGATCACGGCATGTTAATAAATGGTTAATTTCACCAGGAAGAGATAACACTTCTAACTTTGTATAAACTTGATATCAGAGCTTAGAAATATGTAAAGCAAAGCTGAACAGAATGCAATGAGAAATTGACAACTGAACCGGCATAGTAGAAGACTTTTAACAGCATGCTTAGTAACTGCAGATCAAGCGGAGAAAAACCATAAAGACTGTGGCTACTTTCCCCCCAATGTCCAATTTCCCTTCTTTTAAATAGGTACTCAAGAATAAAGATTACAGACCTGGCTGGTGTAGCTCAGTGGATTGAGCACGGGCCTGCAAACCAGACAGTCAAGGTTCATTTCCCAGTCAGGGCATGTTCAGGGCACATGCCTTGCAGCCAGTTCCCTGCAGGCCAGTTCCCAGCAGAGGATGCACGAAGGCAACCATACATTGACGTTTCTCTCCCTCTCTCCTTCCCTTCCCCTCTAAAGATAAACAAATAAAATATTAAAAAAAAAAGAATAAAGATTACAGTTGCCAACTTCCTTGACACCCAGGTGCAGTCATAGGGCCAAGTTCTTGCTAAAGAAAAAAGTGCAGAAGTGCTAAGTACACCTTCCGGATCATGCCCAGGGGACGAAAGGGCTCATCTCTCATTTGTTCCAGCTGTCTGGAATGGAAGCATGAAGGTAAGAACTAGAGATGGACCACAAGGCAGAGGCTGTGTGTTGAGAGGAAGAGCAACATAATAGAGGGAGTGTGGGCCCCGAACACTACAAACACTCTGGGTTGCTTCTATGATAACTGTCATAAGTAAGAGAAGTAAACTGGTTCTTGCCACCATTGTTTTGCATCTTTGATAAATCTGTATCATAACAAACACAAATTCAGTCCCTAGAAGTGGAGCTGCAGGAACAGATTCAAGGTGACCTTTGCTTGGAAGGTGCACTGCGGGCTCTGAGAGAGCAGACATCGCAGGCTGGGGATCTGGGGCCTGCAGCAGGTCAGTTGGTCCGTCTGTCTCCTCAATTACGTTAGCAGGTTTTCACATGCCGACACGGAATTTCCTCTCCATTCCTCTATTCCGAGTGACCTCAAGGAAGCTGTCAATAAGTTGAAGCAGAGCGAGATTGGCAGAGCACACAATCATTAATAAAATTCCAGAACCAAAAACTCTGCTCAAGTCAGTACTTTCTAGCCTTTCTCACATCTCTCCCTCGTAATATAAGATCCTTATAGCCTATAGGGGTGCATGAATGAGGCTCCTCACAGCCAGGGTGACCATCTGCATGCTCCAATCATCCCAAACAGGGCTTAAGAGAAACACAGTATCTTGGGTGTGTTTGTAGCTTATTTGTGGCTCAACAGTGTGCCAGCACACTGCTTGAATGGTTTTGTTTTACATAAGATCTTCAGCTGTGGTCGCTCAAAGATGGAACTATCCAGAAGAAAGCAACCTAAGAAGTCTTAGGACATTTTGCCAAAGAACCCACAAGCCTAGCCTGTACAAATATGTCCATATTAATCCTTCAAACAATTCCCAAATCCTCACATCTGGATGAGCAGGAATTGCTGTAATACCATTGCCTCACCAAGGAGGCAAATTTTCCAATGGTCACCTCAATGAGGCCGTGTGATAATTAACAGGCATGGAAGCACTTTCTAACAGCAAAGCCAGAGGGCAAAGGACAAAGGGGTTCCTGCCAGATGCATGAAACAATAGCTGCCACATGGGCTAAGCAAGGATCTCCTCCACTGCCAGGACAGGAAATCACAAGGCCTGCCCACCAGCATTTAATTTGTCCTATGGGTAAGTGAGGAGTTTATATTGCAACATCCTATTCTTTCTCCACCACATGTGGGTGGGGAGGGGAGGAATGAGGGTGAACATATAAACAGGCTTCACTAGTGGCTGAGTCCTGCAAAGCCAGGCCTGATGGAATGAGTGGGGCATCTCTCTGGAGTCTGCTCTTCATGGATAGATTGTTGTCCTTGAGGAGAGAAGGTCGTGTTATGTGTGGTAAGAAGTGTGCATGGGCATAATTGGGTAGGCATACTGAGTGTCTATCATATCAACCCAGGACTGCTTACATTCATACTATTTGGGGAGATAGAAATAACTTCTAATACCTTGTTTAAATCAGACTTGTCAGGCCTTTAGTATAGCAGGCTGGCCTGTATCTTAACTAGTATAGGGATAGAGTAGATTTGAATAACAATCAAAAAGCAACAGGAAACATGTAGAAGAATAGTCCTAGTAGGTATTTTTAGAATTGTTACCAAAAAAACCCCTGTAATTCAAATATCCATCAAGAACAGAATGGATGAATGAATAGATTGTGGTTTGTCAGACTGAAATACGATATGACGGAGGGAAACAGGAGTGAACTACATGAATGGACCATGCTACCAGCATGATGTTGGGTGGAAGAAACCCACAGAAAAATGCATGCAGAATGAGGCAAAATTTATGTACATTTTAAATAAGATAAAACTAAAAGGCTTATTTAGGTAGTACACATTTATAGGAGGTATATCCATTACGATGGTTAATTTTACGTGTCAACTTGACTGGGTCACAAGGCGCCTAGATATTTGGCCCAACATGAACCTGGGTGCTTCTGTGAGGGTATTTTTAGATGAGATTAATATTTAAATCAGTCAACTGAGTAAAGCAGATTTCTCTCCCTAATGTGGGTGGACCTCATCCAGTCACTCAAAGGTCTGAATATACCAAAAAGGCTGATTCTCCCTTAAATAAGAGGAAATCCTTTCTGTCTGGTGACCTTTGAACTGGGATGTGTTTCCCCCTCCAGCTTCAGACTCACACTGAATCCTTGGTCTCAAGCCTGAGGGCCTGCAGACAGAAACCACACCAGCAGCTCTCCAAGCTTCCAGCTTACCAATGCCTCTTGCAGCTCTTGCAACATGTCTGCCTCCACAATCACGTGAGACAATGCCTTAAAATAAATTGCCTTCCATATTTGCATAAATCCTATTGTTTCTGCTTCTCTGGTACACCCTGAGCAACACAACCATTTAACAAATAAATTTAGAATGATTAACAAAAAAATGCAGGACTGCGGTCACATCTGCTAGCAACAGAGAGGAGGCTCCCCACAGTGCAGGGTCATGTGCAGGGTCATGTGCAGGGTCATGATGTTTATGACAACACTCTGTTGCTCCATCCTGGGCGGTAAACTGCATGAATGTGCACCCTCTTAGCCTTTAAAATGCACGCTAATCACATAATCTTTTTTATATGCATGTTATGTTGCTCAATGAAAAAGTTTTTTTCATCAAAAAAGTTGCAACTTTGAAAGGACTTTGAGAGAGGTTAACACTTCCTTGGGGGCCTGAAGACTGGTGGCCGGGGGAGATGTCACAGTTTCCATCAAGCCTTCTGCATCCGTGACCAACATCCATTGTGCTCGTGTATTGAGCACGTGAAGGACTTCCAAATAAGTACATGTTTTTTCTTAACACGCAGTTAACCGGGAAAGGAGGAGGTCGCGCCTTGAAAGCAGCACTAGTTCGGCAGCTCCTGAAGCCGAATGGAATGTTGTTGTCTGCCCCAGAGTGCACACTGAGGTCACAGGACACCCACGAAGAGGCAGGCGTGGAAACACACCCCTCCTCTAATTCCGTGCCAAGCTTCTTTGGTGGATTCCTTTATCTCAGACAGGAGAATGTTTAGTCCCTCAAAAAGACAACTGGTCAGAAGAAAGCACCTGGCAAATCCTGGGCTTGAGTGTCAAGGGGAGTAAATTCTGTTGGCTCAGGTTTTTGGATTGGGTTATGACTCATTCATGGACGCATGTAAAATCCCAAAATAGTTAGTTCTTTATGCAGGTGTGGAATGTGGAGCTGGATGCTCCAGTGAGCCACATACAAAATTCTCTTGTAACTAACTTGGTAGTGCATAGCACCTGCTCTCTATAGTAGAAATTCATAGGAAAAGTGCATTTAATGTGAAGAAGCATAGAACTGGCCAGTGTCTCTAAATGAAGAACAATATAAGGAAAACAAGAAAAAGACTATTGAATTTTATGTGGCAATTGGAAATGGTCATGTATGTGTGTATGTGTGGGCTTTGGAGAGTTGCCAACACGGCAAAATAAGATGATTATTTACAAAGTACCTGTTATGTGCCTAGAACTCTGCTAGGCACTTTAGGCACATTATCTCTTATATTCATAAGAGATAATACTCTTATGATACTCTTGTGAATAAGAGTATGATAATTTTTTTGCTCTTTTTGCATGTGATAATACTCTTATTCATACTCAGTGTAGTAGGCTTTTCTCTCCTCATTTGACAACGGCAGGTTCAGCACCTGTCCTAGACCTGAGAAACATCCTGTGCTTGAACGTATAGGAAGCTAAACCTTCCTATAGGAGGTATAGGAAGAGCTGCCAGCTCTCCCTGTCTTGGAGCAGAGCGCTGAAGTGCCTCCGGCGGGCGTGGTGCTGCTTTTACTAACCCACACTGAAAAGTAACAGCTGCTCTTCCTAAATCCCTCATTCAGCATCTTCATCAGCTTAAAGATTGGGAATTTTCCCTTGTTCTTCCCTACCCCTGGCCTCTGTGCCCCACTGTTATCATTCCCCACATCCCTCTTTCTGTGCTGGGTCTTCCCCTTACATCCTGCTTCTCCTTCGCCTTGGGTGCTAATGTAGGCTCCTTGCCTGAGTTTATAGTTGTCTCTACCTTAGATGGTTCTTCATGTTCCAGATGGAGGTTTCTGGAAACCCTTATATATGACTCCCAAAAGGATGGATCTAGTATCACGGTTTTTGCTCCTTCCTCTCATCTCATTTGACAGTAAGCAACTGAGACCAGCCCTAAAGATAAAGCTCAAACTTCTTAACATGACTTGGATAGCAGTTGGTTCATTTTGCTACCATTTTATTATCTTATGGTAAGTCTACTGTAGGAGATTCAAAAGAATGAAAAGCTAATATTTCTTCCATTAGTCTTCTGGAAGGGCAACCAAGCATCTGTCTTCTGGACTCTTTGCCTCAGTAATAGTGAATATTAATGATTCCTTTTTTTCCCCAAAATGCCACTAAAGATATCTTTGAATGCCTCTGTTTGGAAGGCATGGGCCTATATTAGAGAAGATAGGAACAGGCACTTTGAAAAGAAAAGAAATGTGGCCCATTATGGAGGTACAGAGGATCTGTGGGTCTCATGAGTGTCAGGGAACAGGGCTCTGCTTTCATGCATGGCCATAGTGGGTGGTAGAACCTCATGCATATGTGTTCTGGAATGCTGGGTCCTGAGCCCCGTGTCTCAGGATCCATGGGAAATGTGCCTGTGTCTGTGTCTGTGCAGTGTTTGTTGTGGATGGAGAGACCTTGACCTTCAGATAGAGAGAAGCCAAGCCAAGAGCACTGGAGGCAGCAGCAGGGACAGATGAAACATGAGAGGTCCCTCATCAGCCTTTCTGCAATATGAATCCTTTCAGAAACAGGAAAGGATTACCAAAAAAATGTGACCGAGAATAGATATTCTTCAGTCCTTGGCAGGTAAAAACTGAGGCATTTTTTTAAAATTTAGGATATAAAGAAATATGATTTTTCTTGTATCTCCAGAATTCTGGTGCAAATTTACCTATCCCCAGTTTTACTCTCCCCATTCATCTGATTGTATCCTACCTCACTCTAGGTAAAGCTTTTCAATATTTCAAGCACATCATGAGTTTCCTTGACTCCAGCCTTCACATTTGTCATTATACATTTGACTCCTCATCCCCAACACACACAAGCATGTGCACACACACCTACTCACACACACACACACCTACTAACACAGGCACTGACCCAATATGTTGTCATCCACAGGTGAACAGAAGTTCAGAATGAGGCCACGTGACCCTGGGGTGGAGGATAAGCCTGCCTGTCCTGACTCATTTGTGTAGCTGATTAGGGATTTCTACTTGTCTAATTTGGTCACTTTTAAATACAGCACAGAAGATGTACCCTCACACACAAATAAATAGAAAATTGTATCCCTCTGATTTAGTAAGGAACAAATGTGCTAGCAGAGTCAAAAGAATCTTATACAAAACATGTTTCTGATAGAAGCTAAAAAAAATACTGTGAACCAAAAGACTGTCACTTGCCTTTTATTATAAATCTGACGTTCTAGCAAAAGCCTTGAATTGTTCGACTCTGATTATAATCCATAAATTAGTCTTCTCTAGGGAGTTATTACAACCTTTTTTATATAACCCTCATTATACATTAATTTTCCATGGCAACTCACTAGGGAAATATTTTAATCTAGATAGACAAAAATCATACTCTCCTAAGAAGCTACTGTTAAGTTCTGACACTAGAAATGATTTTATTAGGGTTCAGGAGTGATTTGCAAACTAATGTTGTTTGCATGTGTCTAATACATAATATAGTTGCTGGGTTTTATCTATGAATTCATCCCTTTTGGTACATATTACACTGGGAGCAATGTTGGGGGATGGTGGTGAAATTGAACCTTGTTTTATGTTTTGATTACCTGTATCATTACTTTCTCCCCTGAAAGGCTTAAAAAACAATTAAATTTTTCTTGGGAATAGAATGAGAGCAAACACTCTTCTGTGAAGACACACAAGTGTAAAAATAATACCAATGTTTCAAAGAAACCAAAGGCAGCAGTGCCTGCGGGAGGTTCGTCTTCTTGTCAGAAGCCTATAGATGAGATTTGCTACATTAAAATCAAATAATACATATTTCAGTCAAGGGGATATTGAAAGTAGAGTTATATTTCTGTGTTCCATGCATAAAAGATCAGCAAATAATTCAGTGGTTGCTGAACAGTTGGTCCTTTTTTTTGGTAGGGATTTTGCTAGCGTGTTTTGTAGCTTTGCAGTTCCCTTGAGCCGAGTGATCAAGGTGATGAATGTCTATTTTGAATTAACTCCTGCTAGAGTGAAGAGCCAGTTGATCCAAGCTCTTTCAGTCATGACAACTCAAAAGTATCTCATTCTTTTTATAAAAATCTGGGCAATAACTTCTTGAAAAGCTACAACTGACAAGAACTGTGCCTCCCTGGAGATAAAGGATGGATGGGAATCATTGAATTGATTTTTGAAATGTCATCGTCAGATTGCACTGGATGCTCCATAATCACTCAATTGCAGAGTTGCTCTCCAACCTCTCCCTGGTGTTCTCAAGTTCAACTCTCCAAGGCTGAGTTTTGGGAACTTAGCCAAAAAAAAAAGGGAAGACATGAGTTTTATAGCTTTCTGAATCTATTTATGAAATAGGTTTAACCATTATAAATACATTGTGAATATTACACTCTCCTGACAATACATTGAATCTTAAACTGTTTAGCAGTTAGAAGAGACCTGGAGGATCATCTTTCCTTTACTCCAAGGACACTGTGGCCACAGGAGGTGACATAACTTGTCAGTCAGTAGAATGGTCTGAAGTGGCACTTTGCATAACTTGTGGTGGTCAATAAGTGCTCAATCAATTTTAGCTGAATTTAATTGAGTTGGAATGTATTCTCCTAGATCCTAACTTACAATGCAATGAATTACTTACCGCTTTACAGATGCATGAGATGGCTCAGACAGTCCTCTCTGTTCAAGAGAAGAGCTAACAGTTCTTGGAATTACACTACATGCCAAGCATTCTGCCAAGTGCTTCATGTACAGCTTTTCTACAGTTTCATAAGGTGTATCTTTTATCTTCTTTTCTTTTTGCACATAAAGAAGCCAAAGATTAGTGAGATTAAGTAACCTGGCCAAAGTTACAGCTAGTGAATAAAACTGGGATTCTAATTTGCGACAATCTAGCTCCGAAGCTTTTTTTTTAACCACCATGCTATAACCAAGTGTTTTCATTAGCCAATTTAAATAACCGAAGTGCCCACAGAATAGTTCCAAGTAATGGGTGTCACAAAATATTGATTTGTTAATAGATACTAAGAGAGTTGGTATGAAAAAAATGCAGACAGTAGTCTAATTTGACTTCCAATTCTAGCAACTTGGCGAACTAAGCTCATTTGGAGAGTCTCACATAACAACTAGTTGTGGAGCTGGATGGATTTATTTTTAATGTGAAATCCCTGATGTACTTAACAGGGAACCACATATATTCGTGCAATATGCTCATGTGCACACACACGAGAGATATATATAACTAAAAGAAAGATGATGGGTCCCTATATGGAAAACAAGACATTGAAAATGGATTCTCAGCCAAAGTTGCAAAATACACATTGAAAAGATCCACCTTGAGCCGGAGTCCTCAGGCACAACCACCAACAGGATTAATGTCCCTCGAAACTTGGGACTTGGACAGTATTGTGCACACATGCACACGTGTACATGTCTGAAATTGTGACAGAGATAGGATCCACTGGGGAATAAGACACTGGGAAAAAACAACAAGCAGGTAGGGAGAAAACTCTAAGTAGAATTTCCATACATGAAAAATAGAGTGGTTTAAATAAAACCTCAATAGGCCAGCTCATTAGCAGATTAGTCCTGCCTGAAAACAGACCTGGTACAGCTGAAGAGGTCTGAGCAAATTTGCAGACATCTGACAAGTTGGAGCAAATGTAAGAAATTCTAAGCACCATGGAAAATATGATAAGAAGGTTCAACATTATCTAACAGGAGTTAAGAAAGAAAGAATAGAGAGAAAAGGTATTGGCAATATTCAATATAATATTCAATGACTGAAAAATTTTCTAGAAAAGATGGAAGACATGCGTGTTTCTGGTAGCATGCATACAAGTCCTGAGGAGTTTAAATAAATATAAATTCACACTGTTTAGGAAAATTTGGGGTCAAAGCCTGGACAATTTCTCTCTTCTGTGTCATCATTCAGTGTAATTAAAAGATTATTTTTATAAGATAATAAATGAAATTCTTAGAGATCTAAGCAACAATCATTAGTCAAAATGGTTTTCAACAAGTCCATTTATTCTCTACTAAAATGACAAAAAACTAATCATCAGATATATACTTTCATTGTGTTGAGATATCATTTCCATTCTTTCATAGCCTTTTGTTGTGGAGATTTATTCTGGTGGAATTCTATGTCCATCTGTGCAGAACTGAAGGACGCGACCTCCACAAGTGCCATCTCCGAAGTGACAAACCTAAAGAAGTTCATCTGTGGTAAAGCTCTGTGGGCACAATTTAGCTAGGGCTTCCCCTGGCAAGACCACACATATCCTAGAAAACCTCGCAGGTTCAAATACAAGTTCTATAAGTTGTAAACGAATCAGCTGGAAATGGAAAGAAAAATGGAAAAGGGAAGAAAACTCAAACCAACAGAAAACAAAGAAATCAAAGAAAAAACAGTATTTAAGAAAATACAGGGTATAATTAAATTAAATAAGTCTAAATATACCATTAATCACAATAAATGTCCATGTGCTAAACTTGCCAGTTCAAAGACAGAGTCTCAGTTTGCATTTTAAAAAAAGTAGCTAAAAGGAAAAAGAACTGATGGACCTGGGCAACAGGGAGATGATTTCAGGGAGGAGGTGGGTATACAGGGACTAAATGGTAATGCAATAATAATAATGACAATAAATAACAATTAAAAAGTAGCTCTATATTCTATTTAGAGAAAGTGTTATGAAGGCATAAGACGACAAAAAGAGAAAAAGTTAAATGATGGAAAATACATGCCAAGCAAAGAATAAGCAGACATTGTTATAAGAAGTGATACTCACTCTGGCTGGTGTCTGGTGTGGCTCCATGGACCGAGTGCTGGCCTGTGAACTGCAGGGTTGCTGGTTCCATTCCCAATCAGGGCACATGCCTGGGTTGAGGGCCGGGTTCCAAGTTGGGGACATGCAAGAGGCAACCAATTGATGTTTCTCTCCCTCTTCCTCCTTCCCTTTCCTTCTCTCTTAAAAAATAAACAAAAAAATCTTTAAAAAAAAAAAGAAGTGATGCTGCCAGGGAAATATGAAGCAAATATTGTTATAAGAAGTGATGCTGCCGGCCTTTGAGGGACCACGGCCTCAGGGCAGGGCCCGGTGGGCAGCAGCTCAGAGAGACTAACCATCAGAACTGTCTCATCAATTCTTCTGAGTGTGCACACTTTACGGTTTGTGTTCAAGGGAGGGCATGGGATCGTTTTATTCTTTTTCCAGGGTAGTTTCTTGAGTAAATGTTTAGCTCATTAATTTTTAATCTTTAAACTTTCTGCTTTCAAATATATATATTTATGTACTGTTTTCCTCTAAGTACAGCTACATCACAAATATTTATATGAGTGTTTCTATTGCCATTTACTTCTCAATATTCTAATCTTCATTATGATTTCTTATTTTGAGAAGTGAAAATTTCCATTTCTTAATATTTGGGTGCAGTTCTTTCTCCATTTTTAATTATATTTTATGTGAGGTATGAGTTACCTATAGTAAAAAGAAGAGGCAAAGTCCCAAGTTCATGGAATTTATATTCCAGTAAGGGTGAGCTAATCAATACACAAGTTATCAGAAATAGACAATGTAATTTCCGATCATAACACATCTGTAAAGCCGAAAGAGTAAGATGTGTAGTAGATACTGTATGACAAACTAGTTTTGGAGTAAAGCAACCTCTTCTCAGTGATTCATTATAGAAACACGTGAAAGGACGGGAAAAGCTGCGTAGCCTAGCTATTGTTTTTGCACATTCCCACACTGTCCAACCAGAAGTCTGTTTATAATGTGGTTCCGGTTGCAGTGACACTACAGGTGCCCGTGCCCCTCAAAACTCAAAACCTTCAGTGCCTGCCCAGCACTACCTGCATCTGAGAGCGTTCTCTTGATCCGCAGGTGGAAGTACTAGGGATTTAAGGCCTTCATCAGTGAATCAGTTTTTATTCAGGGATCCATACATGTCCGAGGGGTTAGTGGTTAGAATTCAGAGTTCTTCAATGGGAGAGTTAATGCCCTAGCCTCCTTGCTCCTTGGGTGAAACATTTGATTGGAAAGCATGTTCTTTAAAGTATCTCTCAGTGTGGCCCCATTTCCCACAGTGGAAACCCGCTTTATTACACACATTTTCTTGACTTTCTTCCCTTTCCTGTCTCATTTCCCGGCCCTTTACTATGCTCTCAAAGTTTCAACCCAAAACAGCAATTAACAGCTTGAAAGCCTGCAGTGTCCCGAAAGGAACGGAGTTTGAGTCCCTGCAGCACTGCGCTGCCATCACAGTTTCATGACTCAGTTTTACCAAGATCAGAGGAATTTATTCGCAATCATGAAATAAAGAACTGTAGGCGAGTCGAGGAACATATTCTATCCCAACAGAGAGCACATTTATGCTCTCTCATTCCACTTTTGGAACACCAGAAACATTTCTATCTTTAAAAAAAATAAATTGCTGTCGTTTATAAGCCACTCAGTGTGTGGTGTCCTGTTATAGAAGCCTAGATGGACCAAGACAAGGGGTCAGTGGTTGGAATTCTGAGTCCATCAACTTGGAAATACAGAGAGATCATAGGAAGAAATAGATAGATAGACTTAAATATAGATCTCTATCTACAGATACACATGCAGAGTGGGCAAAAGTAGGTTTACAGTGCCACTGTGACAGTCTTTTGAGTTAATAATATCGTAATAATCATAACCTGCATGTCTTTCTCCTTATGAAAAACTGTAAACCTACTTTGTCCACCCCATATATCTTAAGTTTCAGTAACCTCTAACTGAAAATTAATATTTCTTTCAGTTGTGAATGCAAGCAACAAACCACACAGTAGAACTGGCAGTATCTGTGACTTAATAACCTGTAAAAATTGTGATTTTTTTGTATCACATTATGCTTCTTGCACATGTCTTGAAAATTATTTTCACTTATGATGACTTCAGAATTGTAGTAGTTACTATACACAAGATAGCTAGTAACGATATGTATATATTTAATATATATGATCTGTTTAAATATTTTGATAACTGTTTTTGATATATTTGTTATCCTTTGGTATTCCAATTTATTTTATGCATTGAAAAATATTTTTTCTAACATGGCACTCATAGGTTTCACCAGATTGCCCAAGGTACACAGAGTAAAAAACATTAAGAATGCCTAGAGGCTGCTGTTGCTACCCATTTCACAGTTTTGCAGAATGAGGCAGACGGCCTAGACAATTTGCCTGAGGTCAAAGAACATATAAAGAGCAGAGCTAGGACAGAAAGCCAGGTAGTATCTCCTGAGTCCATGCCCTTAACCCTGCGGCTGCCCCTCTGAGAGTCTATGACAGTTTCTCTGCCAGGAGGAGGCACCACGGTCTCCCCGACAAGCACTCTGAATGCCTGGTCGGCAGCAGCCAGGTGCGCTCAATGAAACCGCCTTTTGGCTTCTCCTTTTACCATCCTGCTAGTTCTGGCCTCTGCCTACCTCATCAAGCCTATCCACCTCCCCTCCCTTTTCTATCTCCCAGCCACACTGTTCTTTCTCCAGCTCACAGCCTTTGAACTTAGTCTTTCCTCTCCCTAAAATGTTCTCCCCCCCCCTCCTTTCACTCCCTCCTTGCCCTGTGACCTCCGTTTTTGTATGACCACCACACGGAGGGCTTCCGCGTTCAACCCATCAAGGTAAGTTCTCGTTTTTCTGTGTGTAATTACTGGGTATTGGAAATCCGTCTCCTAATCTGGCTTCTTTTTTTCACCTTCTTTAATAGAATCATTCAGTGAGCAAAATTCTTAATTTTAGTAAGTCAGGTTGGTCAGTCTTTTCCTTGACAGTTTGTACTTCTTGTTTCTTAAGAAATCATCCCCTCCCTCCAAGGTCATGGCGGTATACTTTTGGATTTCTTTCTAAAAGTTTTAAAGTTTTGGGAATTTACATTAAAGTCCTTGATGCATCTGAAATTGGTTTTGGTGAGAGTTGTGAAATAGGGGTTGTTTCTTTTTTTTCCGTATGGATCTAAAATATTTCTTAAAAATCCTTCTATTTTAGGATAGTTTGATTACAGAATATTGTGTTTCTGCAAGGTAGAAAATGAGGTCTGTAACAACCAGGGAAGACCCTGGTGCTGTGAAGGAATGCCGTGAGTTGTGGTGTAGGGCAGGGGTGCCAAACTCATTGTCACCTGGGCCACATCAGCCTCGTGGTTGCCTTCAAAGGGCCAAATGTAATTTCAACTCCTTAATAGTTAAGGAGTAGTTACAGTTATACAGTCCTAAAATTATTTCAGCCCTTTGAAGGCAACCACAAGGTTGATATGGCCCTCGGTGACAATGAGTTTGACACTCCTGGTGTAGAGGAATGAAGAAAGCACATTTCTATTTTATATTTACACTGATTAGTTTCTAAAGGAATTACAACTGACCCGTTTTAATTAAGTACTCAAATTTTAAACTCCTTAGAAAGGAAGAAATGGGATTTAGAGAATTGGCGCCAGCCCTCACTGTTTCAGATGCTACTTCTAGAAGCAGTCCTGCCTACCGCTGTGTTCAACAACTTGGTTTTTAACACTCGGAAGGGAAGCTTCTAGAAAACAAAAGATCGGGAGAAATGTGTGTGCATCCCTGCATGCACACATACCTGTCTTTGTGTGTTTGTGTTGGGATTTGTATGTTCACATATGTCTGATAAGGAGGAAATACAGATATGCAGTGTGGCATTTCATCCGGAAAGATGTCCCCTCCCCCAGTATATCACAATCACAGGTGGCAGAAAGGGAGAGTCCCAGGAACCATGCGTGCTGGATTATTGCTTTTACAAACTCTATCCGGCGAGTCACCCCAGTTACTCGTATCAGGTGTAGGGAAAGAAGGAAGCGGGCCACCGGCAGACATTTCTGCTGTGAGATCTGCAGGTACAGCCTCAACGGTCTGCATGGAATTCTCGGTACACAGGAGGACTTGTCAGGGCCTGGACTATGGACACAAAACCCCACAGGTGAATGAAAGGTCACCGCTGAGCAGCTAGAAAGACAGCTGTCTTCCAGGAGGAGTAAATGATTGCAGCTGCGACCTGCCTCCTGCAAGCTCGATAGCACGGGTATTTTATTCCCTTAACTGGGCTTTAATCTAAAATGGCACAGCAAGACTTTTTTCAAAGGAAATGGGGGGGGGGATTGGAAATCGCCCCTTCAGACGCATATACAAGGATATTATATGAAATAAAATAGGCCATTGATTCTCTAGAACCCCCTAAGAATTGTGACTGAGTCTAATTTTCAATAGTCCTGCAGGATGGTAGTTAAGAGCTCGGGTCCCAGAGCTAAACACCTAGAGTCCTAATCCTGCACCCATAATTTATTACTTGATTTCTTCTTAGCAAGTGACTTTCTCACTGTGCTTCAGTTCCTTTATAAAAATGGGAGGGGTAGTAAAAACAGAATCTGCCTCATGGAGTCCTTTTAAGGTTCAGATGAGTTAATATGTGTTAAATGCTTGATCAGAGCCTAATTGGTAATGTTACAGAATCATTAGACCCCCCCCCTCCAAAATTTCCTCCAGCATCTGTGTACCCTCAAAGCACTGGCTAGCATACCAACGTGAGTTAGTAGGAAACAAAATGCTAATGGTTTATTTTCCCCTTGTTACTTGGCCTCCAGGAGACTTGACACATTGTTTCTGTAAAATGTCCCCAAGGGAGAGTATATAGATTGTCTTATTCTTCCTAATTCTTTGACATTTCTCCCAGTGAGTATTTTGCTTCCCTACCCATCCATTTGGCCTTGTGATGTGTTTTGAATGATACATTGTGAGCAGAAGAGATATGTGAAACTTCTAAACAAAGACTGCATGGGTTATGTCATGGTGTGGTCCTCTTTTCCATCTGCCTTGAGGCCGGTTAGAGGCAGCTGCAGCAACCTGGGTCCGCTAATGACAAAGATATGAATCAGAGCCATCTCCGATCTGCAACTGACGCGAAGCCTGGGCAAGAAATAAACCTTTGTGCTGTAAGCCCCTGAGAGTGTGTGTGACTGCAGTGTGACTTCTGACCAATCCAAGGGAGATGGAGAAGAGTGTTAGTTTGGGTAAAGACAGAAATTTTCAGTGCTGGGGAGGGAGAGATTGTTTAAGACTGTAAAACAGTGTTTGTTTTTTTCAGGGACCCACAGCTACTCCTCCTATCCTGACATTTCTCTACCTGGAATAGAGGGCAGACCTGAGTAAACCAACAGCTTAACCCGTTTAAATAGGAAGAAATGTTAGCTTCTAGACTTCTCAAAGATGCTGTCAAGCACCCATTTTCAAGGGTCTTGATCCATGGCCATGGATCTAAGGCTAATGGGGTCTCCCTGAAAGATTGGGCCTGAGTAAGCCCCCACAGGACTTCAGCCTAGCCCAGGGGGATTTGGGAGCCTCAGTAATGACCGGGACTGGGTTTCTTACCACTCCAACAAGGTTAGAAGTTTGATTTAGAACAGTGAACAAATGTGATATATTGTGCATGCAGTGGTGTTGGTTATGAGTTTGTGCCTGCTAGATTTGCTTCATACCAGAGACTTCACTTCAGTTTTCGGAGATGCTTTTGAAAAACATGATTACTTTTTAAGACGTTAGAAAATATATTTCCTGGATATTGAAGCTATAAGTGAATTAGGGACCATGATGACATAGCCCCTGTGGTGATAAACTTCTAACATAGCAATTTATTACTTTTGATTAACATACAATTATTGGCTAATAATTGTATTTATTGGCTAATATCTTTGTCTCCACTTTCTTTAGAGTCTTTTGAGTTGTTGATCTATATTCGCCCAACTTTCCCAGCCTAGAGGATTGCTTTTAAACTTTTGAACTTGCATTTTATCATCCACCAGGTTCTTTTAATATTAAAATAATCCAAAATAATTCCATGAATATTTATTCGTGGAATAAATATTCCATGAATAGCATTAAACTATTTGGTGTGTATATAAAGATATTTCTGATAAAATAGGATGTTAATAGCAGAGTACCACAGCAGAGTAATCATATTGACAAGAACCAATTTCTATCAGCACAGGAATAGGCTAGTATTTTTGCCATCTTTCATTTCTCAGATCTTATTTTAAAATACCTTTTTTTGACACTGTTTCTGCTAAAAGCCATTGCATTTAGCATAAAAACCATTTTTCCAGCTTTCCTTAATAGCAAAGCTCCTTTAAATGTTTGTCTATTTTTACTGTTTCTCATTCTTTCACTACTTTCTGAACCCCACCCCCCTGAGGCTTTCTCCTGTTCCCTGATCCCACTCACACTGCTGGTCCCCGCCCTGGATAATCTACCGATAAACTCTCAGCCTTCAGCACATCTGACCGTGAACAGCACTTGACATCTGATCACTCCTCATGGGAACTCTCTTTTGTTTGACTTTTTGATAATGCATTCCCTTGGTTTTTGTGTGGTTCCTCTTTCTTCTGCATCTCTTGCCATTGGAATGCTCCAGGACTTGGTCCTTGGACGCCTTCTCTACCCTTTTAGTATTTCACCCAGTTTCATAATTTCAGATAACCTCATTATTTTAATGACTCCAATATATTTATCTTCACCATGGGTCCGGCCCCGCCCCCCTCGGATCTACACTCATATACTTAATAACCTTCTCAAGAGCTTTGAGTCTTTATACACACTCACATTTGCCCAAAGTTGGAATTCATGTGCTCACCCATAAAATTGCTATACCCATATTTTTTCCATCTCAGAAAATGGAAATGACACCTCGCCTTCTAGTTGGTCAGACCAAATATCTGAAAGTTACCTTCACGTCTCTTCTATCTCACCTAAATTCTGATGGCTTTACCTTCAAAATATAGTGAAAATTCAATTGCTTCTATTTCCCGAAGTAGTCCAGTCTACCATTGTCTTTGGCTTAGAATATGACTCCAGCCTCCTAACTGGCCTCCCTGCTTTCATATTTGCCTTCCTATAGTCCTTATGCACAAAGCAGCCAGAATTGTCCTGCTAAACTTAAAATAGATTACCTGAAACTTTCTGCTCATAATTTCATAGTGGCTCCTCATTTCTTTCAGAATTTAATTTACAGTCCTTACAATGTACTTAGAGCAAGTTCCACCTGTGTTCTCCCATCTTGCTGACTGCATCCCTAATCTTTTCACTGCTTTTTAAACTTATCAGGCACATTTCTGTCTCAGAGCCTTTCACTCACAGTTCCTGATGCCTGGGACCCTTTCCCACCAAGTATGTGCCAGGGCCACTCCACAGTTCCCTCCAGTAATTGCCCAAGTGTCTTTTTCTTGCCAATGCCCACTGGTCCCCATAAATGCAGACACCTCCATTTAAAACCGGAGCTCTTTGTGGCACTTCCGGTTTCCTTTGTCTCTTCTCTCTCTATGCAGCCAGACACTCATCCCTTTCTGACACACCGTACTATATCTTCTTTGTTATGTTTGCTTTTTGCTATTTGGGTTTCCTTACTGAAATGTGAGGGGAGGGAATTCTGTCCCTTTTCTTTGTGGAACACCTAGGGTAGTACCTGGTACCTATCAAATGCTCAGTAAATATTAGTGCAGTAGACTGGCGGATGAGTGAAGTGCATTAGGGTGCAGTAGTGGTCACAGGCTGAAGCAAAAGCCCCCATCTTTGGTTTGACTCACCTGTGCCGTAGTGAGGTGGGTCCCCAGGGTTGGGTCCAGCTCCTGAATGGTGCTGAGAGTGAACACCTCCTTAAATTCACCACCATGGCCTCCTCACTCACACCACCGAGTCCCAGCCCCAGCCGGACAGGATAGAATCGATTCCCTAACTAAAAATGTTTGAACAGATCATAAAGAAACAACAAAGTATAGCTGAGTAAATTTAAAATTGCATCCCCCATAAATCTGGGTGCATAATTTTCCCCTCTTTCAGAGAGTGCTTTACTGATTAGACAAGAACAGGGAAACAAGGAATTTTCTTCTGGGGAATGCAGGTGTCTTCAGGAAAAGAACTGTGATTATCATCTTTTTAAAAGTCCACTACAGAAAAAGTTGTGACATGGTAGATTAATTTTTGAAAAACGTTGCAATACTATCATTTATCATTTGATTCAGTTCAGTTTAGTTCAGATATTAGCACTTCCTTCTCACATACCCAAAGGTCATTTAGTTCTCTGGGAAACTCTAGACTTAAAGAGTTCACATTCAGAAGACTTCTGAGAAGCGGCTGCTGCAGGGATGTCATTCATACACTTGGAAAGCCCACGCTGAACCTCCAGCTGGCATGAACTCTTTTGTATTCAGATCGTAATATTGCTGCCTGCTTAGGTTTTGATACTGAATTCGCACAAAAAGGCCCCACAAGGATTCATTGTGTGACCTAGTCCCTCAACTGTATCTAAAATGTTGCTCTTTACTTCTTAGTACAAAGATTCCCCAGGAGCAAAGAGAGCATCCTAGGTTTTTCTTCATTCTTTCCTTGTCTCCTGCTGTACCGGCAATTTCAGCAGAGATCTGGAACCTCAGTAAATAGAGAGCTTGCTCCGTTCCCAAATTAAAAATTCTTCTGATAGCTCTCATGTGGGTGGTTTTTATCATTTTGCTTTTATTTAAGTCACAAACTGAAATTGGCATTTAAAATGCCTTAGCATGATAACCAGTATTAATTATAATGTCAATAACCTGAAAGCCAGGAGGTGGTGTGGGAGGAAGCATAGTGGTCCCTCTACAGGACACACTCATTCAAAGCCACCTGACAGGACCCTTCCCTGTGGCCATAGTTCAGCCTGTTTCAACAATGAGCAGAAGTGGACCCTTCTGACGTGCAGAGTTCTGAGCTCCTTTTTGAACCCCCGTCTCTCATTAATACAAAATTTGAGCAGCCAAACAATAAATCCTCCTCTCTGTGTATCTCTCTCTTTCTTTGTCTCTGGCTGTCTCTCTCTCCTTCAACCACACATGAAATACTTCTGTCCTTTGCACATCACAAACCAGAGATGCAGGCTCCAAAAGAGACCATGGGCTATTGGTTTTTTCCTAAGTGTCTTTTTCAAGAGGCCACCAGAAAGAAAGTTCCAGCAGGAGCATGTTTGTAGATTTCTTTTTATATCCCAAACCAGAAAAAGGAGGAGGGCACTGAGGGGTTGTAGTTTACATTTGGATTATTTATTTATACATTAAACACAGAGTCCCCAGAAAGAGTGTTGCTTTTGATGCCACAGCAGGCCAGGGCAGCCTGCTGTACCGTCCTTCTCTGCAGTTGTGGCAGCTCAGTCACCCACTTGTCGAACTAGTGGGTTGGCCTTCTGTCCAATCCCAGGCCCCAGTCAGACTCTTAATTTCTGAATTGGATGCCAATCTTACCTCTGTGCCCAAGACATGGGTCTGCAGTCAGCTTGCCTGGATACGCATCTGTTCTGCCACATGTGAACTACATGACTTCAGACACATGGCTTCATCACAAATCTCAGTGCTCTCACCTGCGAAATAGGGGTAAATGGTAGCTCTTCTCTTACATGATTTGTCTGGGGACCAAATCTGTGTAAGGAGTTTGGCTCAGTGCTTAGCATAAAGCACTCTCTAAATATAGCTATTGTCATTTTTTATTGCCACCATAGAACAGCTGCCTCACAGATAATTTTCATAGAGAAAAATGTTAAGATCTGGTATGTGCTAAGGATTTCCTGGTTTCTGTAGAGTTTGGGTTCATCCCAAAGTAGGCCCTGAAGCCAAGATTTAGGTGCAAGTGGTTTATTGGGAAGGTGATGCCAGGAAGCATGATGAGAAAGTGGGGAAGTGGGACCAGGAAGGGAGGAAAGCCAGTGAAGGGTGCGTGGCCACGTTGTGGCCACGTCGTGGCCACGTGTGGAAGCTCCGTCATGTGGACTCCTGAAAGCCAATTATTACATTGTCTGGACCATTGCAAACCAACTTTTAAGTAAAGCCATTGTTGAAAACTAAACAATATAAAATTTCTGGTGAATCAACTATGTTTTAAAAAGAACTCACTTGTAATTACTTCGTTAACATTCATGTTTTTGAGGTCATTTACTTCCATTGTATCCAGATGATGGAAATACAAGGCCATGCTCCTGCACTTCTCTTCCTTGCCCATGTTTAGTGAGGTGTCTTTGGTAGCTGGAAATTGGCCATGGGGGAGAGTGGCAAATGCTGTAAGTTGGGCTTGTTTTTTCATTTTTCACAGTTAGTTGTTAAACATTTACTAGCATTTTCTTGTTGATTTTGGGTTTACTACTGTGGATAACTGCAGTTCGGTCCAGTTGGGAACCCTCTAAGAGAACATATGAAACACATCTGATAATTCTTCCATGAGGTTTGGGAAAGTCAGACAAGGTTTGCACAGGGGGAATACCCTAGCCTGCCCTTCACGTGGCTAGGAAAAAACCACAGGCAGAGACCAGGAGCCACCAGCCCCTCAGAATCATGCCCCTGAAACACGTTTTTGTTCTCTGCTCCTCACTAAGGAATTGGAAATGAAACGATCATCGGCTGACTCAATTACTCAAGCCAGAAACGTCAGCACTTTTTTGGAGCACCCACTCCCTGTACTTCCTCTCACCAAACCCTGTGTTTCTATTGGCTATGTCTACTTCTCTCCATCCCCACTACGGCTGAGTCCGTATCCTACCTGAACTATGAGAAAAAGCTAGCTAATGGGAATCCAGACGCATTTCTCTTTCGGTACGTCTTCATATAGTAGCCAGTGTGGCATGTCTCATACCCAGACCTGATCACATCTCTCTCTACTGCTTACAACCCTTCAATGTCCAGAATTCTTATAATCTGGCGTTGCTTTTTTTTTTTTTAAGTCTCGTTTCACTCCACTCTCCCCATGACGACTAGACCGAAGTTCTTTCAGTGCCATGAGGGATTCAGGCTGTTTCCCTGATAATGTTGCACAAAGATCTCCTCTACTTCAAACATCCTCCCCTCATTCCTCACCCGGCCAACTCCTATCCATCTTTGCTTATCAGCTTAGACGACGCTTGAAATCTGGCCCCCAGATTTGAGGAGATTCTCTTCCCATGTTTTCATAGCTCCTTTACTTCCAGTTACCACTTTACTTTTCTACAACCCCTATTAGGTTATAAAACCTGGGGGAGAAGTGCTTGGGTTTGCATCACCTTGTAAAACAAGCTTCTAGCACAGTGCCTACTATGTAGTTATAGTTGGGCAAACTTTTGCGGAATGAATGAATGGTGGAAGGCCATTATCCACAACTCACGTCCCCTTTGTTTTAATCACTACCAAATCCAAGCAGTCAACAACAGAATCAAGTCAGGAGGTGCTGATTATGGAAACTGAGTTTCTGAAAGATAGTTCTAGGAAAGTATAGACTTCCGTAGCTATCATTCCTACATTTTCCCTCTGCTTAGTGGTTTTTAAATTAAAAGCAACAGTATATTTAGTTATTTGTTTGTTTATTTATTTATATTGTTTTTAGTTTGACAGGCCCAAAAAATTTTGATTAATTCATGATACTGGTATGTATTTGTGATAACATGATTTTTATCCTTGCATTTCTTTATGGTTATGATGTTTCTATTTTAACTATCACATTTTTTTGAACAATACTTTTTTTATTGTTGTTTAGGTACAGTTGCCTCCATTTTCCCCAATCCACTCTCCCTGCCCACCCTCACTCCTTACCCCCTTTGGCTTTGTCCATGGGTCCTTTACACATGTGCCTTGACAACCCTTCCCTTTTTCCCCCATTATCCCTCTCCCCCTCCCCTCTGGTTACTATCAGTTTGTTCTTTATTTCCATGTCTCTGATTATATTTTGCTTGCTTGTTTGTTTTATTGATTAGGTTCCACTTGTAGGTGAGATCATATGGTATTTGTCTTTCACTGCCTGGCTTATTTCACTCAGCATAATGCTCTCCAGTTCCATCCAAGCTGTTGCAAAGGGCAGGAGCTCTTTCTTTCTTTCTGGTGCATAGTGTTCCATTGTGTAAATGGCACACTTTTGATCCACTCATTTACTGGTGGATACTTAGGCTGTTTTCAGCACTTGGATATTGTATATTGTACCTCTATGAACATTGGGGTACATAGGTTCTTTTGAATTGGTGTATCAGGATTTTTAGGGTATAATCCCAGCAGTGGAATTGCTGGGTCAAAAGGCAGTTTCATTTTTAGTGTTTTGAGGAAATTCCATACTGTTTTCTACAGTGACTGTACCAGTCTGCATTCCTACCAACATTGCACTAGGGTTCCCTTTTCTCCACAACCTTGCCAGCATTTATTGTTTGTTGTTTGTTTATGATGGCCATTCTGACCAGTGTGAAGTGGTATCTCATTGTGGTTTTCATTTGCATGAAACAACCCTAACCCTAACCCTAACCCTAACCCTAACCCTAACCCTAACCCTAACCCTGATGGCTAGTGATGCTCAGCATTTTTTTCATATGTCTTTTGTCCTCTGTATGTTCTCCTTGGGGAAGTATCTTTTCAGGTATATTTTTAATTATATGCATAATCATTATAAATAAGAAAATTATTAATTCATTCACCCACAATGATACTTCTCTCTAGATTTGTTTCTCCATTTAATGCAGTGATCACAATATATTGTATTTTAAAAAAACAATTCATAAACAACATTTTTGTGGATGTGTCATATTTTATTATTTGTCCTGGAACCATAAGCTAAAGTCATTCATCTTTTGATTCAATTGTTTAAACTATCTCTAAGAACATTACATTTTAACCGCAATTAATATAAGCCATAATTTCCAAAGAAAACTATTCTGCAGTACATTTCTCTTAGCTGGGATATTACCCAAATAGAGCTTTCTAAAAATTTCCGATCAGAGAATCCCCTGTTACTTTTTAAGAAATCCGAGTTTTAGGTCCCACCTTTCTCGATTGCTATGAAATCCCCAAGAGGGATGAGGGATCTGTAGCGTCTTCGCTTGTCTCATAAGGAGTTAGAACAGTAGAACCCACACTAGCCTAGGAGTCACAGAGACAAGTCTAGCCCCCACTAACTCTTCCTGCACTCTGAGACTACAGGAGAGCTGCTTAATATCCCCAAGCTGAAAGCTTTTTTACCAAACATCTCTGATTCTGTTTCTTACACTGTGTACTCCACAGGAATATTGGCCGAATCAAGGCAAAAATAAATATATATGTAACTGCTTTGAAATTTGCACAGTGCTACAATGACATTGACATGATTTGTATCAGATAAAGGGCACAGACCTATCATTTCTGTTTGTATGGTTTAATCGATAGCATCACACTGTTGTTCCTTTTTCAGTTATAAAATCAAACCATTTCTAAGTGCCTTTGAGTGAAACTTTAAATCAAACAGTGGTAACAACTCAAACTCTGGACAAAGCTTTCTGTTTAGATTGAGTCTTTGTTTTCTATATTTTCTGAAAATAACATTTTGGCTAATCACTAGAATCTTTGGAAAGATTACCTCTTTAACTTAAAGACAATATTTTAAAATATTAAAAGTACTAAAAGTATTTGAGTAACTCTTACAATTTCTTGTGCTATTCATTTAATAATATACCTACACAGATTGGTAAAAAGGGCCAGTCTTCCATCTTTGTTTTTTGAATATTTACACATGAAGACTTGCTAATGGATCACAAATATTTATTCATGTTTTAATATTTACTCATGGTTTTGAGTGAGTAAAACATTAAATGTTAAATATTATATGTCCTCTAGATGGAGGGAGGGACAGAGGGAAGAGGGGAGAGAGAGAAAGTCATTGATTATTTAATGAGACCCTGCGTGGCTATCAGCTCTCACAGAGGCAGTGCGCCATGGAGAAAACATAGGATTGGGGCTCAGACAGGCAAGGTTTCAAAAGTGGAATTTGACACTGCTAAGTGCAGTCATTTCAGGCAGGAATTCTACCTACTTAAGTATCAGTTTTCTCATCTGTAAAATAGGAATACTAATAGCTTCTCATTGGTAGAGTTTCGAGAGACCGTGTAGGAAAGGCTGGCATGAAGTAGGGGTTCACAAATGTTTAGTTTACTTTCTCCTATCGCTGGAGCTAATTTTTATGTCTTCCATTTACTCTGAGTTTTCTACCTGTCACTATCCGGCAAACTTTTATTCAGTCTTGCTGGTGTGCTGACAAGATAGCTTTTTTTTCCTCTCTCACATTTCAAGCTTTTGTTTCATATCCCAGCCTATTGCTCAGGTGTGATTGCATTTCTCTTCCATTCACAGGGGAAAGGAAAGGAATTATGAAACAGGTTAAAGGATCACAAATAAAATTAAATGGCCTGCAGCATGGGTAAGACGCAAATACCAATTAATGCAGTCCGGTAGAAGTAAAAACGAGGGTGAGGCTGAGAAATCCATTTCTTTACTTCACGCACAGTGCTGTATCTGTGCAGGGTCTGCTTGGTGTGTGACGGCGTTCCAAGTGTTTTCAGTGCCGGAGCGACTTTTACTGCTCTTCCTCCGTTTCAACACAATTGTTCCTTTCCTTTTGTTTAGGTTGTTCTTTATATCTTGTGTCATTTCTTTTGCCTTCCGTCCCATATGTTATATTATTAATACTTGTCATTCTCCCAGCACCAGCATCATCGTTATTACTTCTGGGTAGCCACAGTATTTTGCTTGTGCTTCCTATTCGGTGTTTGTTTTAACCTGCCTGATCCTGGAGGACACTGTATGTTTTGTCCGAGTGGGTGTGCACTGCCTGTAGAGAGCAAGGCTCCTTCCTCACCGTGGTCCCAGAGCCTCGTCCAGTGCCTAGTGCAGAATAGACACTATTAGATACTTACTATGGGAAAAGAATGAACAAATCCCTTATTCCCGTAAAGAAAAATTTTAAGATGTCCTTGTCTGTGATTAAACTTAGCAGTTCTCCCCATGAACAGTCCCTGAGCATGCAATGTGATTAAAAGGAGATTTTCTTTATTGT
The DNA here is from genome assembly GCF_021234435.1 of Artibeus jamaicensis. Taxonomy (NCBI): domain Eukaryota; kingdom Metazoa; phylum Chordata; class Mammalia; order Chiroptera; family Phyllostomidae; genus Artibeus; species Artibeus jamaicensis. The sequence continues at coordinate 32,870,820 of NW_026522030.1, read as the reverse complement.
CTTTCCTTTACTAAATGTTTAATGGTACATTGGCTGTTCTTTGTGCAAGGCAGTCTGTGGAGACCAAGCATTTCAGGAAAAAAAAAGTGTAGCTGAGAGATCAGGGCTCCCTCTCTTTACCCAGGCCCCCACTCACAGGGCAGAGGTTCTGCCAGGACACAGGAGGCCACTTCACCCGTAGCACGGAAGTCCCACGTCACCAGAGACAGCTCAAGTACCAGGGCCTACCGTCACTGCACAGAGCCCTGTCTGTAAAGCACAAAAATATTATTTGTGCCCCCAACTCTGAAACAGTAGCTCTGAGTTTTGCGTAAGGGGAGAGTAATGCATAAGAACAGAGAGCTCCGAAGCTTTCCTCTGAAGGTTGAAACAGAACATGGGGAAGTGCAAGCCTGAGAGCACCCTCAAAAGCAGCGGAGATTTCGGCGGCACACAGCTGAGAGGAGGCTGCCAGCTCTGTGAGGACGGCAGGAAGCCACGGGACGGCAGGAAGCCACGGGACGGCTGGGTTGTCAGAGAGAGCCGAGGAAAGCGATAGCCAGGCCCACGCGGAGGCAGAACTAACCTCGAAGACTGGTATCAGAATCTGCCCCTGCAATGGGCCCAGAGTGGAAATGGATCAGATTATTGAGCAATTTATGGCACATGCAGCGTCAAAAGCAGTAGAGCAATCAGCTGGCGATTAGTGATGCCTGATACCAGGATATCAGAGGTGTCACACTGGGGGGGGAGGGGGACAGACCTCTCTCAAGGAGTCCAGCCAAGTCACTGAAATAATGCAAATAAGAAGGACAGCCCTGGAGAGGGGGAAGGAAATTCATATCAAAAGATGCTACGCCACATTACCTAAAACGTCCATTTTCAGCAAAAAGTTTATGAGAATCAAAGAAACAGGATAAGTATATAAGAAGAGAGAAAAAAAGATTATATTTTACTCTTTGGTAATGTCTTTATTTCTTAAAGTAACTAAATGGACAAGTCCTTGTTTCCCCAAGAATTTTGTATTAGTATTATTTTAGTCATCGGGATGTGAAGGAGGGCACACAGCAGGGAAGAGTCACTGACTGGGCATTTGGAAGAAGTTATCTTTTCCAAATCAAGGACAAGAGCATGTGCTGGAAGGAACAGCCGCTGAGCTTGGGAGGTGGCTAACACTGACCACCTTTTAATCTTTAGAATGCCCTGTTAATTTGAACATGACTATTCCTCTTTTTTATGTCTCTTTGGATAGCATCCAATGAAAGTGCCGCTCACTTCTCCCCCATCCCCCAACCCGCCACGTTCCACCTGTGAGACCAAGGCTAGGGATTCGGCTCGGCAAGGGGCAAGGCCTGGGCGCTGCGCCAGTCCCTCTGTGGGGAATGGGGAAGGGGGTCAGGGCCTACCATCGGGAGGGCCCCGTGAGCGCTGCCTGGTGCACGGGGAGAGGGAGGGGTGCGAGGTGATGCTAGAGGGGGCTTTATGATGTATGTGCGGGGGCGGAGGTGGCGATAAAAGCCGGAGGTGGGCGGTCCCAGTCCACACTGAGCAGAGAGATGTTGACCTCGCTGCAGTTCCTCCTGCTCATGGGCTGGATAGTCACGGAGAACTGTGTGTCGATCTGCATCCTCCCAGATGGCACGCCGCCAGCTCACTCCCGCCCCCACTCTCTGCCCCACGGCAGTCCCTCAAATCTGCGCGGCCACCGCACCTGGCGACTCCAAGAACCCAGGCTGCTGTCCACAGCTACTCGTCCAGGTACCGCGGTCAGGCTGGGGGCTCTGGGGTGCTACCAGTCTGAGATCACCGGACCTTCACCCAACAAGGAAGAGCCCTGACCAGGCCTCCAGCCTCACAACCCGGTTCCCCCCAGGTGGGCGGAATCCCCCTGACGCCATATTCAGCAGATTGCAACTTAATTAAGCCGCCCCTTGGATGCTCCTCAAGCTTGGACCACTGCCAGACCAAAATCGGAGATCTCTACCTTGGACTTCCATTTCCACCGAGGGTGGCCGCTGACCAACAGAGTGCCCCGAACCCCTGCCCACCTCCATGTGAACTCTCCTTGGACTCAAAACCCAACCGGGGCAACCGCAGAACCAGTCATAGCTTCACGTTCCCTAGTTCACCCAGGAACCTTTAGACCAACATCTCCCCCCATGGAGGTCCCATACCACCCAGAGAAGTCGAGGATTTGACCGGACTCCAGGACGCCACTCACGCACACACTGGGAAATAACCCCCAAGGTGTCCCTGGGCATTCTCCAAGGGGCCCAGGGCAGCTCAAAAGGGGAGCTGGGCTGAAATGTGAGCCTCCTCCTGGGGCGGAGGTTACTCAGACTAGCAGGTCTTCCATCTCCGCTGCTCATGCTTAACCTCGTGATTTTTATTTTTCCTGTCATGGGAAATTATCTCACCACAAATCCTCCCTTTGACTTGAAAATAAAGGTACTGTTCATTTTTCAATGGAGGATCAACTGTTTTATTTGGCATATCTCTAGCTTTTTACAGGTGTCCTCTTCTAGCAGGGGGTCTGAAGCCATCTGAATTTGTCACCTACTAATGATTCCATGAGAGTTATGCATCTGGGTATGGCTGGGGCTTGGTGCGGTGGTTGGGGGAGGGGTGAGAAGATGGAAGGAATGAGTCCATCTCCATAAGTACAGATTTGGAGGGCTTCTGCGGCCAGCATCCAATGCCAGAATCTAAGGGGGCTGGGGTGCTTCTTTGGATCTGTCTGAAAGCATAATAACAAAGGCATAGCTGTAATAAACAAAGGCGTTGTCATATTTTCAAGGTCATGTTAATAGCCAAATAAATTCAAAATGGCATATCAGACATCTGCCCAGCTAGACTGATGATAACATCCTTTTATGTTGTAGTAAATGAAGAAAATAATAGAAACATGGAAAGAATCATCAGAGGTTAAAAAAAAACATACAAGATGAAAATCTTCTCAAGTGCAGCTGTGACAAAAAAAGACATCTTTGCAAGTCAGTCTAGAAACGGCTGTGATAATTCAGAGAAATTATTTAGTACTCCGGAAAACATTATCACGGAGTGACGGAGGGGTCTGGCAAGAGAAATTGTCAAAAGCCTGGCATCAATCATGGTTAAGTGTGCGTCTCTGCCGATTACATGTACCCTTCAGCGAGCCTGCCAGAAACAGATCTCTGACACCACTGTGACACACTGATGGGTAACTGTGAGGATGATTGATGGGGCAGCCCGCTAACATCTGGGACTAAAAGGAGCCGCTTGCCACTCCTGAGTGTTTGAAATGCAGAGTAATTCTTTGTGATCCAGGTATTAATTTCTTGAAGCTGAGTGTACACAGGGAGAAAGAGGAGACTGTGTATGTGGCTTATCCTCATCGGTTCCTAGAGAAACCAAAGGTTTGTAAGATTGGGGTCTAAAGTATCCCAAGGATCTACAAAGAAAATCCTTTAAAATTTTTCTTAAGAATTATCACTACCACATTTTGAGTGACTATGTACTTTATTATTTCAAATCTAATGCCTACCACATGAGGCAGATATTAATAAACCCATTATATAGCTGTGAAAACAGGCCTGGAGAAATTGTTACTGGCCTGAGGCTACCCAGCCTACAAGTAATAGATTGTGTGCTAGAATTCAGGGCTGTCTGACTCTTCTCCCCCCGCTCTCACACCCCCTTCTCCCAAAAGGCTGCTGACCACATAATACACACAGGGTCTGCGAAGAGATTATGCAACTGCCAGCGAAGCAGTGATATCTTAGATTCGAACTCATTGTTTAGACCGATTAGGTTTCACATAGACTTGACAACTCAAAAATAATAATTCAGCTATAATAATTCAGCTTACTGTTGACTCCAGTCTTCCTATCATGAAGCCAACCTGGTCAGGCCCCATCCAAGTTCCACATGTGCCAAAAAAAGTGCTCTTGGCCCTGGTGGGGTGGCTCGGTTGGTTGGAGGGTCATCCTCTGTGCCGAAGGGCTGTGGGTTCAATTCCCAGTTGGGGTGCAAACGGTCAATGTTCGTCTCATACATCGATGTTTCTCTCTCTCCCTCTCTAAAAACATCCATGAACATATCCTCAGGTGATGATTAAAAGTACTATTGTTCATATACCTATTAACTGCTTATCAGGTTTATCATGGTTTAGAACAGCAATTTTCAACCTTTTTATTTCATGACACAAACTACTAAAATTCTACTGCACACCACATATATATTTTATATTTTTTGCCAATCTAACAAAAATAATCATTATAATTTTGACTAATTCACCCTAGACAGCTATTTTGATAGCCTATGGGAAAAGAGGTCAATGTCACTGACTGGTCAGGTGTTGCATGTTTTAAAGATTCTTTTGGTGCACTGATTGAAAATTGCTTGTCTAGACACTACTGTCCAACAGAGAGAGAAAGCACATTGTAAATGCTAGGCACATTGTATTTTAAACTTTTCTATTAGCTACATTTTAAAAAGTAAAAACAGGTAGAATTTACTTTAACAATAGATGTTATTTAACTAATTCTCTCCAAAGAGTATTTTGATATCTAGTCAGCATAAAAATCATTACATTGTTTCGTAGTCTGTCTTTATACAGAACACCTCGATCTGGACCAGCCACACTCTAGGGGGTCAGTAGCTGAGACACTGGCAGCAGAGGTCCTGACAGTGAAGGACTTGGCTTAACTGACACAACTCGCTTTGTTCCGACCAAACCTCTCTTACCTATCGATCTGTTTGTCCATCTCTCTACCAACCGACTGATGTATTACATCTTTTTTCTCAAAGAATTTGAAGGGAGCTAACACTCCTCTATACATTCACTTCACCTCCATCTTCTGAGGCTCTGATCATCTCAAACTTCTGACTACAACCTAACACTGGGACCCCTTCCTGTTCTGGCTTCAGCTGTCTAGCCATTGACCCCATGTTTATGCATGGCTCTGAGAGCTCTGTTGGTTTTCTTCATCAATGACCCTTCTTACTGATGTTCACCCATCATGAGCTGGTGACTCAATGAGGTCTCACAAAGTGAGCTTGTGTGAGTAACCAGTGCCCACCCTCTTCTAGTCGCTGCCCCTCCAAGGTAACCGGTATCCTCACTTCTAATGCCGTAGATCAATTTTGCCTGATTTTAACATCACGTAAGTGAACTCTTCAAGGGCTTACTCTCTTATATCTATGTTTTTAATATGTAGTTATATGTAGTTTTAGTGCTTTCATTCTCATCATTGTAGAGGATTCCTGTGTATGGCTGTTTTAAAGCTTATTCATATACTCCACTGTTAATGGATATTTGGGTTGCTCTAGGTTCTGACTGCTACAGTCCATGCTGTTATGAAACAGCATGTAAACATCATTTACATGTCTTTGGGAAGGGAACCAGAAAGTGTGGCTCAGTTGGCTGAGCATTATCCTGGAAGCAAAAGGTCACCAGTTCAATTCCCAGTCAGGGCACATGCCTGGGTTGCTGGACTGGTCCCATCTTGGGGCTCGTGAGAGATAACTGACTGGTGTTTCTCTTCCTCTTTTTCTTCCTCTCTTCCCCCCTCTCTAAAAATAAATAAATAAATAAAAGCTTTAAAAAAACAAATGTGTGTGTGTGTAGAATTCTGGATCATAGTCAGTGGTGCCTATGGTAGGTAGAATTATGCCCTCTCTCCACACCCCACTCCCTGGAACCTGTAAATTTTACCTTCTAAGGAAAAGGATCTTTGCAGATCTGATGAAGCTAAGGATCTTGAGATAAAGAGATTATCTTGCAAGTCCTAAATTCAATCACACGTATCCTTAGGAAAGGGAGGCAGAGGGAAACTTCACACAGAGGAAAAGGAGATGTGAGAGATGAGCACGTGCAGCCCCAAGGCAAAGTGTCAGCAGTCACCAGAACCTGGGAAAGGAAGGTGCCAATTCTCTTCTGGAGCCTCCAGAGGGAGGGCAGCCCGGCCAGCACCTTGCTTTCAGCCCAGTGGTGCTGATTTCAGACTAACAGCCTCCAGAACTGTGAGAGTTTATTTCTGTTGTTTGTACTCTCCAGTTTGTGATCATTTGTTATGGGACTTGAATAGTGCTAACTAATTTTCCCAAGTGACAATTTTCTGTTTACAGAAAAAAAAAAAAAACCCTTAGTTATCTGACTACCAACAGTATTAAAGTGTAAAGTATAAGCTCTAATGGGCAAAGTTTAAAAGAAAACAGTATGTCATCACCATCACCATTTTTTTTTAAAGTTGGTTCAGTGAAAACCAGATCCGATGCTTTTGAAGCAAAACTTTAATACTTTCTGTGCAAAAATGAAAATGAGAAGGTATGAAATATATATATATATATAAAATAAAGAGCTAGAGCCTAGAATAAATGCAATAGCAGAAAGAAATCTTTCCTGTGTTAAGAGAAGAGCTATGTACTGAATAAGCTTATTTCAACTAAAACTAATTGAGACCTATTTTTAGATGAAAACTAGAAAGAAGTGATGAGGTATGAGGATAAAAGCAATGTACCTAACTGGTTCAGGCCAAGTTAGAGGAGAAAGTTCCAACAAAGAGATAATCAATTTACCACAAACTTCTTCTCTGCAATGTTATATTCCAGACAAAAATAGAACAGTACCTGGCATTCTAGTAGAAATGCTATGGCCCCAAAATTCTTACATAAAGGCAGCAGAAAGACGTTCTCAGATATTTAAGAACCCAGAAAATATACTACCCATATACCCATCTGGAAGAAAATATATTTAATCAGTTGACATGGAGCAAAACCAAAGACTCTAAAAATTATGAAGTCATAATATTAAAGGGCCAGGTAATATTCATATTTTAAAACATCTAAATAGTGCTGTAAAGCTGTTTAAAAAACTGAGTGGAAAACAAAACAATGATTTCTTATAAAGTTATATAATACATAAAAATAATTTCAAAACTATTATCTAAATCTTAATACCAAAATATAAGATCTGGGTCATGTAGTTATCCCAAGGACTTCTACAAGGGCTCCCTCTGCCAGTCCTGGTACACCACTGCTTAGAACGCTAGTCATCACTCCTTACCCGTACTTACAACCTCAGCAACATGACCTACATAAGGGACCATCAGAAATGACCTTTGATGTGTTCTTATCTCCCCACCCCCTCATCTCAGCCTAAGTCACTTTAAGAAGCTCAAGACTTTGAGGACCTCTTTCTTTCCCTGGGCAATAATGCCCATATAGGCCTGTAAATTCCTTACAATTACCCAGTTTCCTATTCTTCTTATCTTCTTATCTCCATAAATCCTCCCACTGTCTACCTATCCCTATATATTCATCTCTTTCCTGAATGATTTTTCCACCTCTTTATTCTGAGACCTGATTCTCTCCTAAGGATACCGCTCCCTATCTTCCCTCTCAAAGAGTAGCTCTTCTCTCCCACACCTGTAAAGGCCGCTGAATTTAAGGTAGATGTCCTCTTTAGTTTTCACTCATTGAAGATTTGATCACCTGGCTCACTGTCACTCTCCCCAAAATAAGTCTTGTCATAATTATTGATGATATTGGCATCAATATCCATGTAGATCAATCCAATAGACTTCTTCAATGAAGGGAATGTCCTATCTCTACATTAATGTGGTAACCACTAGACATGTACCACTGAGCAATTCACAGGTGCCTAGAGCAACTGAGAAGCTGCATTTCACTGTGATTTAATTTTAGTAAATTTAAATAGCCTTGTGTATTGGGGACTACCATTATGGACAGCATAGATGTTGATGAATGCTCTCAGTTCTTTGGACTCTATTCTTCTAAGCTGCTTGTCCTCTGGCATCTACTTTTAAACCCTATAATGTATCATTACTGATATCTTCACCTCCTCCAAAAATTTGATATCAACTCTACCAGCCACCAGCTCTCAATCTCGCTTTTTACTGCTCATTTCCTCAACACACATTCCAACAATTGCACAAACTCACCTGCATATATTGCTATATCTCTGGCTTCTCTTGCCTTTCTCTCTGTCTGTCACTCTCCATTTTACTAGTCTGACAAAACTATCACAGCTGATTAAATTCAGTTTTCAGCATATTCCCACCAGCACTGAGATAGCCATGCTGGTGGGAGTATGCTGATGGGAAAAACAACCATGCTGGCCTGTCTCTCTTTAGCTTCATGTCCACCAACCTCCAGAGGGCTTTTACCTCTGGCAATCTTACTACATGTCTCTAGTCTGTTAACTATCCCTCCCCCAGACAATGGTTACACCCTCTCCAAGGTCCTCTAACTCTCAACACTCCCTCTCACTGGTTATACTCTGCTGAAGATTTGATTCCTGCTGTACTAAGAAAATAGAATGTGGAATTCTATAATTCTTTACCAACACATCTCCCAGCCCATCTGCATCTCTCCCCAAATATTCTCCTTCTGTTTTTATGTTTGAATGTGCAGTGGATTCCAATCCCCAACAGCAATGATTTCTCATATCTCCTGCATCATCCATTTTTTCCTTCTTTTTGGATATTCTCATCTGTATACAAACTAACTATAATACCTCTCACATTAAAAATAGACATAAAAGCTTTCTTAGACTCATAATTCCCCTCAACTATAATCCCATGTGTCTGTTCTCCTTTACAGAAAAACGTGGTGGAAGAATTGGTTGCAATTGCTATCTTCACGTCCTTTTTCCAGTTCTCTCTCACATACATTTTTTATCAAAGTGTGTTGACACTACATTCATTTAGCTCATGTACAGCAATACAGTGACCCCCATGTGGGCAAAATTTGATTGTCACTTCCTAGTTTTTATCACACTTTGCCTGACAGCAGCATTATGTAGTCCCTACCCCTTCCTTCTGTACATTTTTCATGTGGCTGCTGATTCCTCTCTTCTAGGTTCTCCTGCTGCAGCACCAGTTGCTTCTTAGTCTCCTCTGTTCTTCCTCATCTCCCAACCTCTGAGCATGAAATTGTTGCAGAGTTCACTTTTCTGATCTGTCTGTACTGATCAACTTACACTCAAGAAGGACATGAATCTCATACTGTAACTTTATATTCTCTAGGTGTTGATGAATCCCTAAATTTATTTTTCCTATGTATAACCTTCCCTTGAAGTCTAGACTCTCATTTCCATGGCCTGCATATCCAAATTACAGTCTGAAAATCCAACTAGGATGCAGAATAGGAAATTCACATAGGGTAATATACCCAGGATTGTTCTTTCCATAGAATATGCCATCCCAGTTAATGGCAACACTATTTTCTCAGTTATTCAGCCAAACCCTTGGAATCTTACATCCTCTTGGTCTCTCTCCATTCTACATCCAAGCCACCAGCAAATCTTATTTTGATAAGATCACTTCAAAGTGTATCTTGAATCCAAGCACTTCTTACCATTTTCACCACCATTATCTTTTTTCTAGATTTCTCCAAAATGTCTTGCTACCATGCTTGCGTTCTGAAGTCTACTAATAGACATAATTATACTTTGAAATCAAAAGTCAGATTCAGTCACTGCTTACCTAAAACTGTAATGGTTCTTTACTCTCTGCAAGAGAAAAGTTTTTTAAAATGTCCTAGAAGGCCTTACATGATCCTACCATCAACTCTGTGACCTTATATCTTGCAGGTATTCCCTAGTTTTCTCACCTCCAGCTACCCTGCCTCCTGTTTTTCAATGAAAAGCTCCATCCTCAGAATATTTGCTCTGCCTAGGATGCTGCTCTTCTCCAAGATCCCACGTGTTCTGCTCCATTTCTTCCTTCTGGTCCCTGCATAAATGTTGCTTTCTCACAGAGCCTTCTCTGAGCACCTTGTACGTAATTTTATCAATGCTCACCCCCTGACAGTCCACCTCCCTGGTACTCTGCTTGATCTTTCTCCATAACACATATCACCACCTGATCTAACATTACATTTAGATCTTATGCACATCTATGTCTATGATATAGTATTTCCAAGGACAGTAGCTTTATTGTTTCATGGTTTATATCTATTTCCTGGTACTTATTAGTAGTCAGTAAACATGTTCTGAATGAATGAAGGCAATTGAGAAGGAAGGAAGGAAGGAAGGAAGGAAGGAAGGAAGGAAGGAAGGAAGGAAGGAAGGAAGGAAGGAAGGAAAAGAAAGGAAGGAAGGGAAGTGTATGGAGGGAGGAAGGGAGGAAGAAATGAAGGAAGGAAGGGAAGAAGGAAGCCAAGCAGACTGATGTGGTGAAGTGAGAGCTCATTTGGGGAGGTGGAGCAGTAAGCTTAACTTCCTATTGACTTTCACTCCCATGATGGCACCTTATGATGATCACAATTAGAGAAATAATATTTTTAAATTGTATTTTTAGCTCTGGCTGGTGTGGCTCTGCTGGTTGGAGCATCATTCCATACACCAAAATGTTGTGGCTTTGATTCCGCTCAGGGCACTCACCTAGGTTGCAGGTTCCATTCGTGGTCTGGGTGCAGACAGTCTTAACTGCGGGCATGTGGGCGGCAACCAACTGATGCTTCTGTCTTTGCATCAGTGTTTCTCTCTCTCCTTTCCTGTCTCCCTTCCTCTGTCTCTAAAAGCAATGGAAAAATGTCCTCAGGTGGGGATGAAAAATTATATTGTATTTTTAAATATTAACTACTAGTACAATATAAAATTGAGCATGTATTTTCCACTGAAAGTTATAAAAGCAAAAGTGTAAAAGGGCTCATATAACAAGACAATTTTAATGAGATTAACTCTATTAAGACAAAAAAAATCTCTGATCAAATAACCAATCAAAATTCATGATTGTTGTTAAAGGAGGTAGACATGAAATTAAGATATGAAAATAGGATAGACAAAGGTCTATCAGTCAACTACAATACGAAATGCTGAGTTTGCAATATCCATATTGGAAAAACATCGAATTTAAAATAAAAGCATTAAACAGGGGAAAGGGAGTTCTCTTGGGATCAGACTGATACGGTATCAGTTTTGTGGTCAGGTTAATAGAAATGATGACTTCCAGCCTGCTGGTACTCTCTCTCTCTGTCCACATCTTCATCTCCACCATCACTGTCTCTCACACCTCTCTGATGAAACAAGCTGCCACATGCCAAGATGCCCTACAAAGAGGTGCAGATGACAGGAAACTGAGGTAAACCTATGGCCAATAGCCTGCACGAAACTGAACCCTGACCCCCAAAGCCTATGAGTGAGCTAGGATCCTCCCCAGTCCTGAAGATGACTGGCTGCAGCCCTGGGAAGGACCCAGAGCCTGAACCCTAAGTCACACCTGCATGTGACGAAATGGCGATATAAAAATCTTATAGTGGCTGTTTTAAGCCACTATATCTTTTTAAAGATTTTTAAATTTATTTTTAGAGGGGAAGGAAAGGAGAGAGGGAGAGAAATATCAATGTATGGTTGCCTCTCATTCATCCCCTGCTGGGAACTGGCCTGCAACCCAGGCATGTGCCCTGACTGGGAATCGAACCATGGTTGTTTGGTTTGCAGGCTCACGCTCAATCTGCTGAGCTACACCAGCCAGGGCTTAAACCACTGTATTTTGAGATGATCTGTTACACGGAAATGCATGATACATGAGTCAAAATAAATGAAACCTGGTTGAAATGAATAACCTGAGAATAATGCACATCAAAAGTTATGGATTATAACCTTAACTGCCGAGGGCAATGTTTGTACTCTTAATTATCTTACTAAAACATGATAAAATTTCTGAAAATAAATAATCAAAGCATTAAACCCAGAAAGCCATTAAAAGATCAAAAAATAAACCTAAATTGGCAAACCTTTTGTGAACAAAAAGATGTACACCCATAGCATAAAAAATAAGAAAAGCAATTTGTGGTCCTAAGGCACAAGGTCCCTCGAACCATCGTCCCTCTCCAACACACAGACATAGAAATATATGTAGAAACCAGATGCACATGACAAATTAATGAAGAGGAAACTTAAAGCCAAGTCTTGGAATGGTGGCTAAAGTCAAGTGGGTCATAGGGGTGGCAGAACCAAATTCGTAGGCCAAATCCATGAGGTATCACTGCTTGCCTGGACATAAGAGTCTAGGTTTCAGGCTGAGTGTATGGCATGGAGGAAGTACAAACTTCCTGCCTAAAGTCAGTGACACAAAAGACCATCCTTTCCATGACCATATTTATGCCACTGGACAGTGGGTGTGGTATGAAACCAAAGTAGAAAAGGGATCACATGCAAGGGATTGAAACATTCAAGCATTCTCCAAAAATAAAAATAAAAAATGGGCATGGGAACAAGTTTGCACCATACAAGGTGGAAGGAACTTTGAGCCATGAAATGTGCACAAAACTGACCCAGAGAGGGGAACTCATTGGACCCCAGAAAAGGCAACGGCAATGCCCTGTAGAGACACATAAATTAGGGTTCGCTGAGCTGTGCTGAGAAGCAGCCCTCTTCCCTAGACTGGAGAGGGCCTCAGAGTTAAAACTTTCAAAGGCACATGAGTAAACATTCAACTATAATAGAAAGTTTATAGATATTATAAATTAAGAAATCCAGGCACAAGAGAACACTCTAAAAAGCTTTATATATTGATATATTATCTACAACTATACCATGCAGTTTCTATTTATTTCTCCCTTTATTTCTTTATTTTAAATATATATGAATATTTTGAATATTTTAAAGTCATATATTTTAACTTATATATGCCTTTATGTATAAAATATTCAGAGAGATGAAGAAAGAAATAGAAACTTTTTTTTTAGAAATAGAACTCTAAAAATAAAGACCATATACTTTGAAAGTTAAAAAATTTCACTCTACATATGGGCTGAACACAAGATTAGACAGCTGAAGAGAATATTAACAAAAGGATGGAAAATTAGAAATCACCAAGAAGTCAAAAGAGATAAAAGTATGGAAAGTATGTAATAGTATAGAGCAAATAATATGGGGCTTTAAAATACATCGAAGAGAATTTTCAGAAAGAGAACAATATAGAGAGGCACTAGTGAAGAGATAATATGTAACTAAAAGAAAGCTAACTTAAAGAACATCATTTTTAGGATGGGAATCCACAGCACATCCATAAAGGAAAAACCAAATCCAAATCATAACAGAAACTATAGAATATCAAAGACAAAAAAATTATCATAGTTATCAAAAGTAAAAGCCCATTATATGAATAGGTAAAATCATCAGATGGATAGCAGTCTTTCCATTAGTAAAAATAAAAGTCAGAAGTAGAAGTAAGAACAACTTCAAAGCAATAAGTGGAAAGTAACTCTCAACTATTTCACATCCCCACTCGCAATGTACAGAGGGTCCCAATTTCTCCATATCCTGGCCAACACCTTATTTTGCTTTTTTATATTATTAAAAAGCTATCCTAGAGGGTATGAAATGGTGTCTCATTATAGTTTAATTCACATTTCCCTGATGACATGATATCAAGTATCTTTTCCTGTGCTTATTGGCCATTTGTGTATCTTCTTTGGGGAAATGCTTAGTCAAATTGTTACCCATTTTCATACTGAATTATTTGTGTTTTTATTATTGACTTGTAAGAGTCCCTTTTATATTTTGTATACAAGTCCCTTACCAGATATGTGGTTCACATACATTTGCTTCCATTCTGTGGGCTTTTACTTTCTTTATGGTATCATTGGAAGCACAGAATTGTTTAATTTGGATGAAATACAGCTTATCCGTGTTTTTTTCCCTTTTGCTGCTTAGGCTTTTAGTGTTGTATTTACTAAACCATGACAAACCCAAAGTCACAAAGTCCTATATTTTGTCCTAAGAGTTTATAGTTTTAGCATTTACACTTAGGTTTAGCTGTTCGATCCATTTTGAGTCCATTTTTTCATGTGGTGTTAGAGGTTCAAGTTCAGTCTTTTGCACGTAGATATCCACTTGTCTCTGTACTTTTGCTGAAGTGACTGTTCTTTCTCCTATTGAATTGTCTTGACACCCTTGTAAAAAAAATGACCATAAATGTGAGGATTTCTTTCTCTACTCTCAGTTGTGTTTTATTAATCTATATATCTGTCCTCATGCCCGGACCACACTGTCCTGATTATTGTTGCTTTGTGGTTAAGTTTTGAAATTGGAAAGGGTAAGTTCTCTAGCTTTATTCTTTTTAAGATTGTTTTGGCTATTCTCACTCTCTTATTTTTCCTTATAGATTTTAGGATCAGAGTTTTTTTTTTAATTATATATTTTTATTATGCTATTAAAAAATTGTCCCAATTTTTCCCCCTTTGCTCTGTTTCCACCCAGCACTGCCAACTACCTCAGGCAATTCCAATATTTTTGTTAATGTCCATGCATCAAGCATATATGTTCTTTGGCTACTCCATTTCCTATACTGTATTTTACATCCCCATGGCTATTCTGTAGCTACCAGGTTATACTTCTTAATCTTCTCACCTCTCCGCCCATTTCCCAAAACTCCTCTTCCTCCTGACAATCATCAAAATGCTGGCCATATCCATAATTGTATCTCTGTTCTTCATTTTACTTAGTTTGTTTTTAGAGTCAATTGTTCATAGATATGTATTTGTTGCCATTTTATTGTGGTTTTTTGTTTATTTTTTTATTAATTTTATTTAGTTATTTTTCAAGTACAGTTTTTTGTCTATTTTTCCCATCCCAGTCTCCCCCGCCCCTTGCTCCCCACCTCCCTCCCATTTCCACCCCCCTTAGATCTCGTCCCTGTGTCCTTCCTATTTGTTCCTCCAAATCCCTCCCCCTTTTTCCCCTTAAATTCCCTTCCTTCTCCCCTCTATCCCCTTGTCACTATCCCCTTGTTCTCTATTTCAGTGTCTTTGGTTTTTTTTTTTTTTCTGCTTGCTTGTCAATATCGTTAGCTATCAGAGAGATGCAAATTAAAACCACAATGAGATACCATTTTACACCAGTCAGGATGGCCATCATAAACAAAGCAACAAACAACAAATGTTGGAGAGGTTGTGGGGAAAAGGGGTCCTTAGTTCACTGTTGGTGGGATTGCAGACTGGTACAACCATTATGGAAAACAGTATGGAATTTTCTCAGAAAAATAAAAATCGACCTGCCTTTTGACCCAGCAATTCCACTGCTGGGATTATATCCTAAGAATCCTAAAACATCAATTTCAAAGAACCTATGCACCACAATGTTCATAGCAGCACAATTTACAATAGCCAAGAGTTGGAAGCAACCTAGGTGCCCATCAGTAAATGAATGGATCAAAAAATTGTGGTACATATACACAATGGAATTCTATGCTGCAGAGAGAAAGAAGGAGCTACTACCTTTTGCAACAACATGGATGGAACTGGAAAGCATTATGCTGAGTGAAATAGGCCAGGTGTTGAAAGACAAATGTCATATGATCTCACCTTTAACAGGAAGAATCAGAGTTTTAATCTCTTCAAAAAAACCATAAAAAGCCTTCTGGGAGTTTGATAGAAACTGCATTAAATCTGTAGCTCAATTTGGGGAATTTTGCAATCTTGAGAATATTTAATCTTTCGATTCATGAGTATGGAATGTCTTTATATTTATGAAGATCATTTTTAAGATTGAAATCTTAAATAAATCTTAAATTTTTTAAGTTTATTCTTCTTTTTGATAGTTTTGTAAATGAAATTATTTTATTTAATTTTCAGAGTATGTATTGCTTGTGTATAGAAATAAAATGTATTTTTATATTCTGTATCCTGCAATCTTTCTGAAATTGATTTTTATATCAATTTTGTATACAGCTATAATCATGTTTAGTGAATTCGTTAGGATTTTCTAAATGCAAAAAAGAAATCACGTTGCCTTCATATACAGATTTTTACATCTTCCTCATCAATCTGGAAGCTTTTATTTCTTTTACTTTCTCAATTGTTCTGACTAGAACTTCCAATACAATGTTGAATAAAAGTGGTGAGGATGGCCCTGGCTTGTGTGGCTCAGCATTGTCCCAGGCACTGAAAGGTCACAGGTTCAATTCCCAGTCAGGGTGCATACCTTGGTTGCAAATTTGATCCCCCAGTCAGGTCAGGATACATACAGGAGGCAACCAATTGATATTTTTCTCTCACATCAGTCTCTTTCTCTCTTTCTCAAGTCAATAAATGTACCCTCAGGTGAGAATTTTTTAAAAAGTGATGCGAATGGACCCCCTTATCTTGTACCAGATCTTAGGGGAGAGCGTTCCATTTTCCACCTTCAAATAAATTAGTTGTGAGTTTTTCATATATGATCCTAAAGATTCTTATTAGGCTAAGCAAGTTCCTTTATATTCCTAGTCTGGATTTTCTCAAATGCATATGTGGTTTCTTCCCTTTGTTCTATTAATACGGTGTATCATGTTAATTGACTCTGGTACATTAAGCCAACCTTCTTAGGAAGGTTATCCTTTTATCTTAGGATAAAACTCATTTGGTAATGGTGTATGATCCTTTTTATATGTTGCTGGATTCTTACTGAAATTTACTCATTTTTCTTGAATGAATGTCTTCTCATTTGCTGTGTGTATTAAGACTATTTCCAAAGACTTAAAATTTTTGTTTTATAATTTTCACTAAATTCTTTTACAGGGAGAGGGTTCACCAAGCTCCTTATTCTGTCATTCTAAATGATTTCATTTTATTCTCTCTTATAAGTATTCAATTGTATGATATGATAAAGCATTATGTTCTACTGTACTTTATATTTATTTTCCATTTATTTTTGTTATAAATTTTCTGTCTATGGAGACAAATATGCAAGTGTTTTTAGGGTATAAATATGCACATTTAGTAGTTGTAGGGTATGTGCATCTTAAATTTCTTATCATCATGTCACACTATCCAATTATAAGTGGTTGAATCCTGACTGGTGTGGCTCAGTGGTTTGAGCGCCATCCTGCAAACCAATTTTAAGTGGTTGCAATGAGAGTTCTTGTATTCCCCACCTTCTGAACACAGTGCATTGCCAGACTTCTTAAATTTTTTTTAATTTATTTTTTATTGATTATGCCATTACAGTTGTTCTATTCCCCCCTTCATTCCCCTCCACCCTACCCCCCATCCCCACCATTACCCCCCCTTTAGTTTATGACCATGTGTCTCAAGTTCTTTAGATTCTATATTTCCCATACTACTCTTGCCCCCCCTATCTATTTTCTACCTACCATCTATGCTACTTATTTTCTGTACCTTCTCCTCTCTTCTCCTCCTCCCACTCCCCTGTTGCTAACCCAGACTTCTTAAATTTTACTAATGTGGTGGGTGTGAAATCATATGATAATTTTGTTTTAAACATTTGAATACAAGGTCTGTCCAGAAAGTATCCAGCCATGTACTATGAAAAATAGAGACATTTATTAAAGAAGATACAAGAAATATTGTACATAGGACAATGACCCCTTCGAAGGAGGCACTTTGGGACCTCACACAGTTCTTCCAATTCTCATCAGCTGCCCCACTGTATTGTCCTGAATCTCATTGACAGTCTGAAATCTCTTCCCTTTCAAAGGTGATTTTAGTTTGGGGAAAAGCCAGAAGTCTTAGGGCACCAAATCTGGGCTGTAGAGAGGCTAAGTCACCTTGATGATGTGATGTTTTGCCAAAAAGCTCTGCACAAGATGTGTTGCCTGAGCAGGCGTGTTGTGATGAAGTTGCCAATTTGCGGTTGCTCATAGCTGTAGCCTTCTGAATCATCCAAGTAGATTCTGTGGAGGGATGTTCAAGCTTAATGCAAAATTTGATGCAGATTTGTTCTATTCGCTCAGTCATTTTGAGTGTGACAGACACACAGTACACATGCTCACTCAATGACGTCTACTGCCCCCACTGACTAGCACAGTAAACTCATCACTGTTCACCCATGTGCATTCCAGTCCACTCTCCTTGGCTGCCAGGTTACATCGATGTTGCACAAATCATTCTCCTCACATTAACAATGGTTGGACTTTTCCCCAAAAGACCTCATATACTACTGAGGTTAAGCATTTCTTTTACATTTATTCTAATTAATGCTTTTGCTTCTGTTGTTATATCTACACACATGCACACACCCACACTTATTTTTCTATTGGAGTATTTGGATTTATTGATTTATGTTTTTCATTTTAAACATCTTGCTTAAGATCCTTCCCTATACCAATGTCACAAATATATGGTATATATTTGCTTATATAATATAAAATATAAAATTTAGCTTCACATTAAAATCCTTAAGACATCTTGAATTAATTTTTGGATGTGATGTGAGTAAGGTATTCAATTCCTTTTTTCTTTGCTTGTTTGTTTTGTTTTTCTCCTGGCAGACAATCAATTTTCTCAGTAGAATTTGTTGGATAATTTTTCCCCATGATTAGATTTCTTTCTAGACCCTTTATTGTACTCAACTGGTCTATTTGTCTATAATGGAACCAACATGACACATGTAAAGAATTACACTTTGTGGTAAAGTCTTTATAATCTGGTAGCTTCTCAATATTAATTTGGGTACTTAAAGAAGACTTTTATAAATTATAAAATCACATTGTGAAGTTCCAAGAAAAATCCTTTTAAGTTATGATTGGAATTACATAGACTATATTGAGTTTGGGATCATTGCATCTTCCTATGCATTAATATAACATATGATATTCCTTTCAATTTACATATTTTAAAAATAAAATTTCTTAGAGTTTTAAATTTTATTTTGGTTTTTTTTTTAAAGATTTTATTTATTTTTAGAGAGAGGGGAAAGGTGGAAGAAAGAGAGGGAGAGGAACATCAGTGTGTGGTTGCCTCTCACGTGGCCCTCAGGGGGTGCCTGGTCCACAACCCAGGTATGTGCCCGGACTGGGAAATGACCCGGTGACCCTTTGGTTCCCAGCCCATGCTCAGTTTACTGAGCTACACCCATCAAGGCTATATTTTGGTTTTTGTTTATTAAGTTTCTCTGAGTGTTTTGCATTTGGGTTTTTTTTTTTGACATTGTATCTTCTTTAGTCTATTTGTTAATCTGTTAAGTTTAGAAATGTTAATTTGTTACACATTGATCTGTTATCTATTAACTTTGCTAAACTCACTGATTCTACTAATCAGTCTGTTTTGGTTTTCTAGATAAAAATTTATGCCATCTGGATTTAATCATAGATTTACTTTTTTGTTTTTCAATCCTTATGCATTTTATTTCTCTTTTTCTTTCTTATTGCACTCATGATAGTGAGAATCTCTTCTTTGTTGCTGATTTTAAGGAGGATTCTTTTAACTTTTCATCATTAAAATGATCTTTGCTGTAAAATATTTATAGTTATTATTTTTCAATTTAGAAAAATCTCCTGTTTCCAGTTTTTCAGCTGATTATTAACAAAGAGTAAAACTTGAGTGCTCAGACAGTTTTTCTCCTTTAATCTGTTTTTATGGTAAATTGCATAATTTTTCTAACACTCATTGAACTAATCATACATTCCTGACATAAAACCAACTCACTAATGATTTACCATTTTTATATATTTCTGGGTTTTATTTGCTAGCATTTTTATTTCATCTATAGTCTCGTGACTGACTAGTAATTTTCATTTTCTGTATTGTTCTTGTGTCTGAATATTATATCAAACTTGTGCCAACCTCATAAAGAGGAAGTTTGCCTTCTTTTTCCATTCTCTAGAAGCTTTCGTGTATGTTCATAATCATTTGACCTTACAATGTTTGTTAGAACTTCCCAATATAACTTTCTAAGAAGAGTAAAAGTCTTACTCTGTCCTTTTAATGATTAGAGCAGCATTAACATTTTATATTTCTTTTTGATACCAGAATTTGTCCAATTTTATTTCTATATAATTGCTCATGATATTATTTTCTTATTTTTAAAAAGCTCAGTTCCCTTTTTTCTAGATTACTCTTTGTAGGCGTTAGTCAAGCTTGATTTATTAATTTTATTGATCTCTATATTGTCTTCTCTACTTCATTAATTTATGCTCTGAAATTTATCTTCTTTATTCTATGTTTTTTCTTGTTAGTTTTGTTGTTGTTACTTCCTAAGTTGAATACTTGGGTCATTAATTTTCATCCTTTTTTTTGTTTGTTTTCTGATATAAGCATTTAACATTATAAAATTTCCAAGTTCCACTCTAGTACTATCCGTTGAAATGTTTATAAATAATATTTTCAATATCATTTATTTCCACTGTGATTTACTTAAAAATTTTTATTCATAACTATGAGAAATTTTTAAAGTTTTTGAAGTTACTTTGATTTGTACTGGACTTCTTTTGGGTTTGGAGAGAGCTGTCTTTCTAATTGCTCATCAAGGATAATTTTGTAGAAAACCCACTTCCTTTGCCCTTAAAGGCCTCCAGTCTTCTTCCTCAGTGCTGCTTCCCTTGGCTTTTTCTCATAGGCTGGATAAAAATATACGTCCACTTCTGGCTTCTCTTCTTTCTCTAATCCCCATCTCATTCTTGAGAGAATCTATAATGAAATGTTCTGGGGTCCTCACAGGTGTTTGCGCTTTCCACAGTCTCTTAGCTTTCCTCTCCTACCCAGCCCCCCCCCCCCAATGTCAAAGGCTGTGCCAAAACCACACCTGAAAATCTCTGGGCTTAGTCTCCATGTTCTTCAACCATGATGGGTTGTACCTCCGAGTTTTTCATCTATTTTTGGTATTTTTCCATCCCCTATTATGACTCCCAGTCTTGGGTCCTGATTAGCTCAACTTCTTTAGCTTCCTTCATGCTAGATTCATAGGTAGATGGAGATGCCCCCCCACACACACACACCCGTTGCAGTTTAGCTTATTTGCCATGGCTCCCCATTGGCCACACGCTCTCTGTGTTTCTATCTTCAGCCGTGGTCCTAGGTTTCTGTACGGTCTGTTCTTTGCAATCCTTCATGCCCACATTCCTTGATTCTCTTATTCTTTCCTTTGTTTCTATGCTTTTATTCTACATGGATACTAAATGTTAAAGCCTTATTTTTTTTAATTAACTCTAGTTCTCACTATTAGTATGAGTGCTAGGCACTGCTTTAGCACTTTACAAATATTAACTCAGCAAATACTTATTTATTGCTCTAGGAGTAGGTACTACTACTATCATCCCCATTTTATAACTGGTAGTTGAAGCAAGGGAGGGTAATTAAACTGTCCAAAGAGAGATGGCTAGTTAAGTGGCACCACTGGGATTGGAACCCAATGAGTCTGATTCTAATAACCCTGCCCCCCCCACCGTGCTTTGTGATGCCTTTTCTTGCTCCCGCTCAGAAGTGTTCTCTTCCTCCTCTGAGCTCCCACTGAGTCTTATTCGCTTATTTCTTGAGAGTTACTTTAGAGTATATCTCCTCCACAAGGTCATGTGCTCCACGAAGGCAGAGAATGTTCTTGTTTTTTCCAGTCTCAACACCAGCTGTCAGTTTGCACGCAGAGTAACCATCTAAAAAGTGCTTTTTGAATATAAGAAAACCTTTAATCATGAGACCTCTTGGAAGGCATCAGCAGCACAGGGAAAAGGGCATAGGACTTGGACTCAGAAAAGTGAGTTAAAATTCTGATTCTGGTTTTGATAGCGGTATGGCCTTGGGTAAGTACCTTACCTCCCTAGCCTCAGGACTTTTAATAAAAAATAGGAATAACCTGAAACCAACATAATTTCATTAACCAATGTTACCCAGATATATTAGGTGAAAAATAAAAATAAATAGTATTAAAATCTTCTAATTCATGAGGCCTCAGTGTTTTAGTCAGTATAGATTTTGAACAAATTATTATGTTTCTAATCTTCTGTTATCCCCTTTCCGAAAGACAGACCTGAGTCACTCCAACAGTCTCGTCCCCTGCGCTCTGCTCAGCTCTGTTCTGCCCCTCAGACTCGCTTCTTCACCTCTCCTCTGTGGCTTCCCCACATGTGCTGGAAGTCTTTAAGCTTTCTGGGGGCAGCAACTCTTCTGTACTGACCACTATTGTGCTGAACTGGGCTTTCGTCACGTTTTTGAGGTGAGGAACTAGGACCTCTTTCCACCTTGGTAGCTGATAAGAATTGGCCAAGGGAGAAACTTGCGTGAGATTTGGGAGACAAAATGAAGCATCAGTCGTTCTTTTCAGGGAGGGGAGTCTTTTCCACAGTCCGAGACTGTCATGGGAGGATGCAGGGAAGCCCAGTGAGTGTGTCCTAGCTCGTCCCAACTCTCCTGCCCACTCCACATCCAGTCATTTCCAGGCCAGAGCGACCCCAGGTGTTTGAGACCGAGGCAACAGTGTTCCTGTTCGCAGTCTCCCATCAGCAAGAGGATACGCTCAGCTTCTTGGGTTTCCCTGGCAGCGCCAAACCGTCCACTCAGGCCAATGCCTAGGTGAACCAGTTAGCACCTCAGTCTTTGATATTCCAACTGTCCCTTTCTAGACCTTTGTCCCCAGCTCCTCCCACCTTTGAACAAGGTCTAGATACACACACACATATGCAGCTTTAGCTTTTGTGTGTGTGTGTGTGTGAGAGAGAGAGAGAGAGAGAGAGAGAGAGAGAGAGAGATGTGCCATACAGTAGGTGTCCAATAATTACTTGGTTTTTTTTAGAAAGACAAGGTAGATATAGAAGTAGAGTTAGCATAAATGAAGCAGAAGGAAGTTGAGGTATTTGACCTTAGTTTTGGAGGAGATGAGGTAAATCATTTTTGTTTTTGTTCTTAAAGACTTTAGTTATTTACTTTCAAAAAGAGGAGAAGGAAGGGAGAAAGCAAGAAATGTCAGTGTATGAGAGATACAACAGTTGGTTGCCTCTTGCACACCCCCAGCTGGGGTCCTGGCCTGCAGCCCAGGCATGTGCCCTGACTAGGAATTGAACCAGCAGCCTTTCAGTTTGCAGGCTGGTGCTCAGTCCACTGAGCCACACTAGCCACGGTATTATAGTTGTTAAATGAATGAATAAATGAATGAATCTGAATATATATGCTGATTTAATTCCCCTATGAGGTTGTTTGTCCCCTAAGATCAGGAACTACAGCTAAGGATTCTATTAAATATTTTTATGGTACTAAATTAGTATTTTTTAATTTGCAAAATGGCACATGGAAGAACCAGAAATGATGGTTAACCCTAATAAGGCAATAAAAGGTACAAGCAAAATGTAGTTTGTAGATTTTTATGTGACACAGAAAAACAGCTAAATTCTATAGATTCAAAGAAAAACACAGAATGAATCAAACCTTGGAGAACTTACCACTCCACAAAGCTGATGTCAGGTTTTCTACATAAATAGATTTCACACCCTAAATAGGGGTCAGATTGTGTCCCTTTTCTCTTAATGTTGCTTTTCTATCAGTGTACTGGGTGGCAGAAAGAGCTTTGTAATGGGAGAGTTTGATATATTGACTGAGCATTATACATATTATAAACAATTTGCAAATTCTTTTTTTCCCTTTAACTGCCATGACACCCACCCAGATGTTTTGTCCCTGAACAAGTGTGACCTATTCACGGTACGCCTCATTAAAAGAGAATTTAACAGGAGCACTGGCGTGACTTTTCTCTTCGAACTACATTGAAAAGAGAAAGTCAAAACCTATGGTAATGTGACATTTAAGTTGCAAATTCGAATGGAAAAAAATTAAGAAATGTAAAAGTTACAGTTGTCATAGTAATTCTAGCTAAACCACAGTAGCACAGTGTATTTCCTGACACTCATTTACACTGTAGTCTTTTATATTATGTATTATATGTGTATCTTTCAGTGTTACATGGCCCATGGTTCCTACTAACATAAGCATTTCTATGG
Source organism: Artibeus jamaicensis (assembly GCF_021234435.1). NCBI lineage: Eukaryota > Metazoa > Chordata > Mammalia > Chiroptera > Phyllostomidae > Artibeus > Artibeus jamaicensis. The sequence continues at coordinate 32,847,193 of NW_026522030.1, read as the reverse complement.
ACATAAAACAAGCTTTTTCGTTTACATATTTTGCTATAGTTCATATAATAAAAGTGGACCTAAAGACTGTTTCTAAATTCATGCTAAAGTTTTAAATTCTGGGTCTGGTTTGTTTAGTATATCTTCTTTTCCATCACCAGAACATGGTATTTGGGGTAATGCATTTATTCTACAGAATACAAGAGGTCTCATTTGGCTTCATCAGTGTTGACATCAAAGCCCTCCAGGGTGAAAAAGGAACATTTAGAAATGTACACAATTCTGAGTTCTTTAATCCCAGTTGACTTTTTTTATCATTTCTACATATGCCATCCATCACACAGCGCATGCCAGGCACGTTAAGGCCCTTTCAGCCTGGAACGTCTGCGATTCTATGGCTCTCCCAACTCCCAGACTTCGTTCTCGAAAAGCACCCCGTCATTTCTCCAATCAGTGTTTCACTACCCTCAATGAACAATACTTTTGAAATCTCATTTATTTTTTGTAAGACAAGACAAAGTCGGAACATGTCTCAGGCATCCAATAATAGCATGCATATCAGATCTTTTTTTTCTTCCCCCTAAAGTTGTGTTTTTCTCAGGGCAAAACCTGATAGGAAAGCCAAGATTTGTGATTAACTTGAAGGCAAGTTATTACAGTTCACACCTTCAGAGCTTCAAAGCATCACAGGCAAAAAAAAAAAAAAAAAAGTAGATAACCCTAAATACACAACTTCTGCTATGCTCTATCAAAAAAACCTAAGTGCAGGAAAGGATTTTTCAATATCCCTGTTACTTTTAAGTATCATGCCAATTAAGTATCACCCTCTACTACGGAGAGCCCAGTGCTCTCAGCTTAAACGAATTCAGTCAGTGCGCAGGTGACCTTAGCATTCTGTTCATCTGTATCACTTATCTCAGGGTGTTGCAGTCCTGTGTTCATCTCCCTTCCAGGTATGGTCTGACCTCAGGGTCCCTCTGCTGTTCCTCTGTTCTGTATACCACGGCATCCTGGCCACTTCACTCAGCGAAAAGCCACATAGTAAGCATACAGGTATGTATTTCTGGAATGAGATCATGAATGATTTATGACATACTAAGCCTTGTCTCACAGTATGGATGCTATCACTGAGTTCATAGTAGGCATTCACTAAATTTTTAGGAAGCGTGGGGAAGGGAAGAGGGAAAGAAAGGCTCTAGCCCCTCTCTGAGGTGAGTAGAAAAGTTCCTTGGGACATCCAAGGAATGCTACTCCGACGGAAATCTCAGACATTAGCTACCACCAGAGTATTCGCTGTTTTAAAAATGGGATGTATTTGGTGCTGTTTTCTGAGGCGCTTGTGCCATATTCTTACATAGTCAGAGCAGTGTCTAAACTGCAATGTCTAAATGTTTGCAGTGTTTCGCAAGTCTCAGCTCATATCCGACAGTCAAAAACTGCTCGGATGTTGAAAAATGTCGTTTTGCTGTGTCCAGGTGTTTGGCTGCATCTGGCCATTTTGTGTCCGCCCTGTGTGTTTTCCCAGTGATTGAAAAGAGCACTCCAGACAGATGTGATGAGCTACCATTGTCCAAAAGAGCCCTGGGCCAGAAGTTGTCATTTTATAAAATGAGGGATCTGTAAGTATTTGAAAATCAGGAAATAAGAACATATTTAACAAGCAGTTTCTGCTTGGGGCAGGGGCAGGGAGTCAAGGTAGGAGGTGGAGATAGGAGAAGAGTTTATTCTTCTTCCTTCAACGGCACCCATATGAAGTCTTGGCTTCATTCTAAGTTTAGTATAGATGCATCAGCTACTTCCTGTATTCCTCTGTGGGGTTCTTCATTCTTTACAAGTACTGTATTTTTCAGACCATGAATTTTTAGAGGAGGAGAATAGGAAAAAAAAATTGAAGTGAAAAAGTGGTAAAATATTTAATAACATAAATAACATAATATTTCACCAATGTAAATGTAAACAGAACTCAACAGCAGCATTAACAACCATTATTCCTTCCAAATTTGGGGTGGGGGGAATGTGTCTTATAGTCTGAAAAATATGGTATTAACTTGTTTGATTGACATGACATGATTGCAGATGTCTGGTAATACTGCTATTTTCTTAATATCCGTTTTCCCCCTTTGTTCCACGTAAACAATACCACGATCTTGCTTGAGGATGGTAATGTGGCGGCTAAGAGTGGCCTCCTGGGCGTGGGCATGTGATGCAGGTCTGTACAACGAGCCAGAGACAAGTGTTGAGAGGGGCTGGCATCCCTAAACGTAAGGTAGAACAGTCCAAGGGAAGGCTTTTATGCCTTATGCTGGATCTGATTCTCTTCCCTCTTCATTCTGCTGGGACTATAAATATCTGTATGTGTATAAAGCATCCTGACACCATGCAAAGAGAAGTCACATATCAATTCCACAAACTAAGGATGGTGACACAAAGCTAAGAGAAAAGTCTGGACCATGGGTGGTTTCTTGGAGCCTTTACTCCAGCCTTGGATTGCCTACTCCTGATCATTTTTACCCTAGAGAAAGAAATATTTACTATTTGAATAAGCCACTGAACTCAAATACCCATTAATAGGAGTAGGTACTGTTGAATCCCAATGTTTCTAGTGAGGAAATAAGGCACAAAGGGATTTGGCAACTTGGCCACAATCTCTCAGACAGGAAGTGGCAAGACTAGGTAAATGCCCCAGCCGGTGGCTCTTGGAACCTTGCTCCCAGCATCCTGGCCTGAGCTCGCTCTTGGCTTGGTTCTTTCAGATCTTCAGGGCCTTTGCACATTCTGCAAACCTGCACCAGTCATCCTGCTTCCCTGGTTCCAACACAGAAAAAAAAACAAAAAAACTTAATGTCCAGAGCATGCTTTACAGAATCTAGTCTTAAAATAGAGAAAACTATTTCAGAAAGATATTGCTCATGCTATTTCTAAGAAACAGTGAAAACTTTAAACAAAGCTCTAAACTAATAGAGTGCACCTGTCTTACAATATGCTCGGGAGGAATAAACTGCCAATAAATGAAAACATCTTTCACTTCCAAGGGCTGAATCACTGTCTGCTATCATGACAGCTGACTTCCAAGGCGGTGCCTATAGCGCTGAGGCTTAGTTGTCAATCTGCAGCCTCCTCCTCCTAATCTTTCCTCTCCTAGCAAAGCTTTAAGTGGAGATGCACTGGTTCGGCATCTTGATTGATACACATTGTTTTAATTGCTTATCGAAATCAGAAATACACAACTGAGAACAGCAAAAAGGAGTGCAATTTCTCTGTTAACAGCCTTTCTCCCAGGGAAGTCCACAGCCCATGCAGAAGTGGTCTTTCAGCTGGTTGAATGACAGCCTTTACAATGCAAATTACTCTTCTAGTCAAATAGAACACTTCCTGACACTAGAAATAAATTCCAGGTGATTTTGTCAGAAGCACCTCAGAGCAGTATTTCCCAAAGAGTCTACTGGTCAAATTTAGGAAATACTATATTTTGCAGAAGTTCACAATGCACACTAGTGTATTAATCACTTTGAAGGTTTCTGCAATACAGGGACAGTTTGGGTATTATTCAATACATTTAAATATATTTGGGGTAAATATTAACCAATACAGAAACTGGGAACAACCTGTCTCTCCCTTATCAGGTTAATGTTTATATTATCCCTTGTATAATCTTCCTCCACCCTCACCTCTACTTATACAGCCTTTAGCTATGCAGAAATGTTGAATCGATTCCAGTCAATTCTCGTTTTTTGCAGATTTTGTATTTGCAAATCTGCCTACTCACTGAAATTCATGTGTAACCTGCAAATGAATCCCCAGGGCACTTTGGTGGTCATTTGCAGACATATACAGAGAGGAAAAAGTCGCCCAAAGTCCATGGTCCCAGCTGAGGTAGAAGAAAGCAAGGCTGTGCCTTCCCATTTCAGCTCTCATGTGGCAAACAGGTGTTCTTTCTGCCATCTATTAAATGCCATGTTTTATGCTTTGTTGTGCTTGTTGATGATTAGATATAATAAAGGGCCCCCAAGTGTAGCGCTAAAATGCTACCCGGTGTTCTTAGGGGCAACTGTGCCCTTGAGTAGAAACACATATAAAACAAGGCACTGTGTTGACTGGTTGACAAAAATGTGACCAGAGGCTCACACAAAGCCAGTGCCAGGTTTCTCCTGTGAGCACTGGTTCCGCCCTCACTAACTCAGTGATTGTGGCGGCTTTACTGAACACGTCTTCCCCCCAACACGAGCATCAATTATGTCATGCACATAGTTACCCAGGTTTTAAAACTTCTTCAACACGTGAGAACATGGAACTGAGAGGATGATGATACTTTTCGTCTTCAGGATATGTTTATTTAAGAAGAGCTGTGATAGAAATAAAACTCTGAACATTCGCTGAGTAGTTGCTATATGAGCCAGGCACTAGTTTAAGTCCTTTACATGTATTACCTCATTGAATCCTTAGAACAGCTTGTGAAGTAGGAACGCTTTCTTGCCCATATTTTACCTGAGGGAACTGAGACACAGAGAAAGGAAACAACCTGACCATAGTCACACAATTAGTAAGTAGCAGAGCTAGAATTGAAATTCTAGCTGCCTCCCAAACCAGGCTCATCAACATGCTATCGTGTGGTCTATGAAGAGAGTGGTAGACAGCAAGGTGCACTTTAATCAAGAACTCGGACAAAAATATATCAAAGTATTTTGTTTTAGGTGGCAAATGCCTGCTTAAAGCAGTAAATAATATTGGGATTGTTTCAGCTGCATAGATTCCACTGGCTATCATGGTGTCTGGGATACTATGGTTCAAAGTTGTGTTTTATAACCTTTGGGTTCTGAGAGTTAAACGTACTTCCACTTAAGCCATATTTAGGTCAGACTCACTTTGGAGCAATAGAAGACCCCGTGGGGAAAGGACCATGGGCAAATCCTTCTCAGTCGCTGCTGTTGCTCTTCCTTATCCTCTCTGTTTGCACAGAAACTCAGTGGGAGACCCACAGCAGGCAGAATGGGGTAGGGGGTATATAAAGAATAAGAAGGGGAAAGGGATGTGTTTTGGGAGTGAGGAGGGGGTATTAGGGAGAGGTGGAAAGACTTGGAGAAATTAAGAACTAAGTCATAAGAATAAATAAGGAACCCACTTAAATGATGCTTTTCATGGCCTAGTTACTATGCATCTCTCTTCCCATCCCACCTAGGAAACTTCTGTCCCTTCTTTAAAATCCAATTAGAACTGATGTGTTGATCAGTATCCACATGTCACTGCCTGTCAAGTTCCATTCTCCCCTCTCTCTGTCCCTCTGGAGGCTTCATACGTCTCCTGGGCTGCCTCGACTAATGCAACATTGGGAGGAGAGAGAGCTCAGGGTGTTCTCTCCAACCTCAGAGTGACCAAATGGTCCCAGCTTGCCTGGGACATTTCTCTTTTTTAAATATATTTTATTGATTATCTTATTACAGTTGTCCTATTTTCTCTACTTCACTCCCCTGTACCCTGCCCCCCTCCTATCCACATCCTCCCCTTTAGTTCATGTCCATGTGTCATAAGTTCTTTAGCTTCTACATTTTCCATACTATTTTTACCCTCTCCCTGTCTATTTTCTACCTACCATCTATGGTACTTATTCTCTGGACCTTTCCTCCCCCTGTTCTTCCCCGTCCCTTGTTGCTAACCCTCCATGTGATCTCCATTTCTGTGGTTCTGTTCCTGTTCTAGTTGTTCACTTAGTTTGCTTTTGCTTTTGTTTTAGGTGTGGTTGTTAATAATTGTGAGTTTGCTGTCATTTTACTGTACATTGAATTTGGTTGCAAATTAGATGAAAAAATAAAAGCTATGCTAAGTGAAATAAAAGAAAATGCACAGGGGACCAATAGTGATGGGAAGGAAACTGGAATTCAAATCAATGAAGTGGACTAGAAGGAAGAAAGAAATATCCAATCAGAAAAGAATGAAGAAACAAGAATTTTTAAAAATGAGGAGAGGCTTAGGAACCTCCAAGACATCTTTAAGTGTTCCAACATCCAAATTATAGGGGTACCAGAAGGAGAAGAGGAAGAACAACAAGTGGAAAACTTATTTGAACAAATAATAAAGGAGAACTTCCCCAATTTGGCAAAGAAAATACACTTCCAGGAAGTCTAGGAAGCTCAGAGAGCCCCAAAGAAGTTGGTTCTAAGGAGGAACACACCAAGGCACATCATAATTACATTAGCCAAGATGAAAGATAAGGAGAGAATATTAAAAGCAGCAAGAAATAAGCAGACATTTACCTACAAAGGACTTCCCTTAAGACTATCAGCTGATTTCTCAAAAGAGACCTTACAGGCAAGAAGAGGCTGGAAAGAAGTATTCCAAGACCTACATCCAAGATTGCTCTATCCAGCAAAGCTTTCATTTAGAATGGAAGGACAGTTAAAGTGCTTCTCAGATAAGATCAAATTCAAGGAGTTCATCATCACCAAGCCCTTGTATATGAAATATTAAAGGGACTTATCTAAGAAAAAGAAGATAAGAAACAGGGACATTTCTGGTTTTAGCGACGTCCCACTTCTAGGGATACCCTTCAGTCTCAGACACACCAGTACAACTGGTTACCCCACAACCCCTCCCTACTTAGGCACCATGTCTCGGCAGTGACCAAATCCTTCCGTGACTATAGCTCTCACTGGGGAACCCTCCTCCATACCCCCATGTTTCAAGTTCACAAGGTTCTGGTTATGTATCTTCTTACCTCATCCCTTTGACAAGAGTTATAATCCAGGTGCCACACTCTCCCTTGTTTGTTTCCCAAACTCTGCCCACACCTCCACAAGCCACTCTTTTATGAAAGTCTCCATGTGAACCATCAAAAGTGAATTCTATTTTTTCCATCACACTGAACGAGACCTGCTCTCCTTATTAGGAACCAACCACCCATCCCCTTTCCTCCCCCTCCTGGAGGCCTCCTACAATACTGGAAACCCCCCAATATTCTGCCTTGACTTGGCAATCCTTGTGTGCATGGCATCTCTTTGCAGATGGGGACTGTGCTGAGTACTCCTCTGGAGCCCTCCCAGCATTTAGCACAGAGCTGGACCCTTGGTGCCTACTCACTGGTTGATGAGTGAACAGCTGGTAATGTGAATGAGTGACCCTCCCACGGCCAGCCTTATGTCCAGCACCGCACTGGCTGCCACTTTGACTACTGCACTACCCTCTATTGTGCAGTTTTGACCAAGTTGAGATGGTTTCCTCCAAATTGCTGATGTAGCCCAATAAAGAGATGTGGCTTGAAGGTTAAAAGACTATGCTTATGGTGGTGGGCGGAATGAGACTCCCCCACAGAGGTCGTATTCTAATCCCCAGAACCTGTGAAAATGCTTGGCTTCCTGGCAAAGGATGCTTAAGGGTGCTTATTAGTTGACTTTGGGTGGGGAAGGTATCCTGGGTGGTGCAGGTCAGTCCAGTGATGTCACAGGGTTCTCAAAAGTGAAAGAGCATAGAGGTAGGAGAGCCAGGGTCAGAGGGTGAGGGGCATGTGAAAATGCTGCCTCTGAAGGTGGAGGGAGGCCCCCAGTGAAGAAGAACATGGTGGCTTCTAGAAATAAAAGGTGAGGAATGCCACCCTGCTGATGACTTCACTCCAGCCCATTTCAGACTTTCAAACTCCAGAACTGAAAGGTAACTTCTTAGGATTATTTTAAGCCACTCAGTCTAGGGCAATTTGTTACAGCAGCGATAGAAAACTGATTCAGGAACCAAAAAGTAATTTTGTTCTGTTAATGCAAGTATCCATTTGATTTTGCAGCCAAATAGTATAGAATTAAAAAAAAAACTAGTAAAACTTTCCCCATTGTTTGACTCCAACTCTACAGTAGGCATAGCCAGTAATAACAATATATATATAAATATAAATTCATAGTCTTAAAAAATGTTTAAAAATATCCAGTGAATATTAGTGTCAGATCATTGGCTTTGCAGAAAGTTGAAAACTGTTCCCTACTTTTTGACTCACAGATGGCTATCTAGAATCTCCCAGGAAGATTTTTCTGCTTTGGCTTCCCCAGGTCACTTGTTAAATCAGGTTGTGAACTTTCCTGCCCTCCCAGGCCTGCAGGATGGAGTCCAAGCCCTGGAAATGTATACTCGCTCTATTCACACTCAGCCAAACTCACTGAAATACTGCTCCACACCCCAACTCACCTCCTCCTCCAAAGAAACTTTATCTTACACTTTCCATCTAGACATTGTACAAAAAAATATTATCTGACCCAAAATGTCAATAGTTCCAAGATTGTTAAATCTTCCAGCCATCATCTGATTTGACCCTGATCTAGATTGTTCACTGATTTCTTTATTACTTATTCATTTATCATTTTAAAACCAAACACTTGATAAATATCTACTGTTCTCTAGACCTTACATAAAATATGATTTCAAAAAAAACGTACTCATTCTTGTTGGTAAGGACGTCACATTAACATTGTAGGTGGGAGCAATGGACTAGTCACTAAAAAAGCTATATGAGGTCGAGGAACCACTTTACTGATATATCCCTAGCGTCACATAAATTCTCAATAAATGCCTGGTGTTTGAATGAAGTATTCAATACGTGGAGGTATGCACAAGAGCCCATGGGAACCAGAAAAAGGGTTCCCATTCTAAACTAAGAGGGTCAGGGTAAACATCCTGGAGAAGGTGGTCCAGGCACAGGGTGGGATGGAGTGGTGAGGGGGTAGGAATGGTCATGAGGGGTAAGGTGAGGTGATTTCAGAAATCAGCTTGGATGCCAGGTTAGGCCAACACGCAGCCATGTTGTTACTTGCTTTTCATGTGTCTATGCCATTTCTCAAGCTTCTCTTGGAAGCAGAGTTGGAACTATAATCCATTAGCATAGTATCTCCCCCCCACCATGTCTCCTTACTCAGGGCCAAAGCAGTGTCTTCCACACAGCAAGTGCTTAATAAGTGACTGTTTACTAACCAATACAGCTCATTATAGGCAGAAATAAGTAAACAACAGCACCTCTGAAAACATTATGATACACGTTTATTTACAAATATATTTTATTTTATAAAATAGATACATTCTAGAAGAAAAAGATGTGTGTGCATTGAATTTTTGTAAAATTTTAATTCTAGAAAATAGCTTAAAAATAAAGAAATCTTCATTATTATTGGGTAATGCACAATATTTTTTGGATGGTAAAGTACACCGCCCATATCCCAGATCTGTTTTCTGTATACAATTTAACTTTTATGTATATCCTGACTCTCAGCTTTAACCCTGAAAAGACAACAAACAGAGAGTCTCAGTGACTTGTGAGACAATACTAAGCAGTCTAATCCATACCAACTCTTCCAGTTTCAGAAAAGGAGAATGAACCACAAAAGGTTATTTGAGTAAATAATGGTTGGACATTTTCCCAATTTGTTGAAAACTAAAGCTATCAGTCCAAGCATCTCAATGACCTTAGGCAGGATAAACACAAAGAAAAACATTCTGAATAGTGTTTAGATCAGATGGTGGAACACTAGTGGTAAAGAGCCTGGAGCACCCACCCGGGTTTCAGTTGCTGGTTTTCAGATTTCCTTCACCCACAAAATGGGTACCATATCTACCCTGAACTTCCCATTTGTATATCAGAGGCCAAGTATGTGAAGCAAACAGCATGTGTTTCAGAAGGCCTACATGACATGGTGGTTAATAACCAAGGCTCAGAGACTGCCTGGGTCCAAAGCTTAGCTCTGCCACTTAGGGATCTCTGGCAGGTTACTTCAGCTCTCTGTGCCTCACTTTTCTCACTGATAAAATGGGGTTATACCAGACCTACTTGTAGCTGGTAGAGATGTGAGGGTTAAATAAGATGATGGCCGTAAGATATAACAATGCCTGACCGTAGCAGAATGTTCAATAAATGTCAGCCCCAACAGTTCAATGAGAAGCAAACAGCCATGTTCTAGCACAGAAGGGATGTCCTCACCCATGGTTGGGCCTGCTGCATCCCAGGGCATGGACCCGCTCCAGGCTCCTTGGGTACAGAAACTGTTGTGTGTTGTTGGCAAAGGAAAACATCAAGCTTTGCTTTGGGGGGGGGCGGTAAATCTGCATGACCAGGCAGAATCTAGTTTCCCTTAGGACGCCCTGAAAGACTATTTCTGTAACCAGGAATTATTTTTTAATAGAATCATTATTTAATAAAAAGATTTTCCCCCGAAGAGCAGAGCAGGAATTAAAAAACTACAAAGTAATATTAATGCTGAAAAAAAAAGACTAAAACATGGTCCCCTGGCACTTCCAGTAATTACTTTTGTCCTTGCCAGCTCTTGTGGGCTCCAGAATTGTGCGTTTGACTTGAGTTCTCAGTCAGTATTCATCCGCTGGGACAAAATGGGCCAGGTAAACAGACACGCAGATAAAAGAGAATCAACATCTCTCTTTGCACAAGAGAAAAGGACAACTGATTCACATAAAGGGAGGTCTGTCCATCATTCCGTCATCCAAATCCATCTTGCTTTGTCAATGTGACATCTTAATAAAGCCCTTTTATCCCAAAAGACTGGGTTCTACTCAGTAAGACCTTGTTTGCGGTGTCATTTTGAACTTATGTCATTTTGTATCATCATGGGGCGAAGGAGTTTGGATCAACATCTCACTTCCCACTGGTTTTACTGACAACACTGAGAAGCTCATCTGAGAGCAAAGAAAGTGAGTGCATTTATTGACAACATCTAAATAAGAGAAGATTAGTGGTTTTGCTGGTGCAATCAAAGCAACCTGGCTTTCAGAAAAGCCCACTGGAAACAGACTACTCCAGACCATATCCAATTGACACGTGGAGCTGTTCCGCCTCCCCCTAACGTGTAGGCAGACTGTCTAGTCAAGTTCTTTTGGTCGCACATAATTGACAGCAACCCAAGTTCACTTGAAGGGGGAACAGATGCACTTATTGGAAAATTACTGAATTTCCTGGCGGAATCCAGGGGAGATGGGGCCTCCCAGGTGACTGCAACCAGACCTGGAAAGTGAACAGCAACTTAGCATCTTGTTCTCACTTTCTTGTCTCTGCTTCTCACCGTGTGCCTTTGCTCTTCTCTCCTGAGCAGTTTTTCACCATCTCCTTAATGCCTGCTCCGCAAAGAAGTCACCTCTTCCATTTGCACAGAGCAGAAGGTATTCCACCCCGGTTACTTTCACTTGGTCATGTCCACAGGCAGACATTAAGGTGTTATCTGCAAGTCAGACTTCCCCGATACGCTCAGACCAGGTGTCTTTGGTGGTCTCACTAGCACGGTCAGTGTGGGTGCAGAGTTTGAAGGACAGGATCATGTGACATAAGCATGGGTACTGGAGGTCCTTTTCTGTGAGGAGTTAGGGGACAGTTCTCAGGGAAGTTGCAGTTATTCCCCACAAACATTAAACATTTTTATACAGTGATAACTATGTAAGATAATGTTGGCTCCATAAATAAGTCAACTCTTTTATTTCTCCAAAATGACAGATGTGAGGAGGAAGGCCCCACTGGCAACCCCTTGGTGTGTAGGCAGTGGCTGGAGGCCGGATCTGTAGTCATCAGGGAAACACAGCCTGCTGTCTCTGGGTCTCCTCACTGTCCTTTTCAATGGCCAACAGCAGAGTTGTTTGTTGTTTTGTTTTTAAGTAAAATTCTGTCCGCAGTTAGTGCAAATCTGAGCTCAAACCTGAATATTAGCAGAGATAAATTTTTATCTTGAAGTTTATACTGTTTATTTTTTGAAGCATTAGAATTTATAGCTGAGCTGAAGTTGGTTTAAAGTGTAATAAAATATGGGCTATTCCCTTGAGATAATAAGCTTGGGAATATACAAAGCAGTTGATAAAGCCTGAAGGCATTTTCCATCTTGACTTGATGGTGAAGTTAAACCTTCAGCACAGTGGATTTCAGAGGGTTGGTATCGATTTCTGGGAATTATGCATCATCTGCCTGCCCCTGCTTTTCATCCTAAAGTCATTCAGAATGGACTTGGCTCCTCAGTGTCTTCTTACCTTCCCATTTCCTACAGCACTGATGCTGGACTCACAAGTAAAGTAGTTTTTAAAAAATTAATTCATGTGAAAAAAATCTGTACATTTTAGAGATATAGATAGAAGTATATTGGGATAAAGTTGCATAATGTCTTAGATTTGCCTTAAATACGTCAGCAAACACAAAGAAAAATGGCATTCCTGAAACTAATGTAGTAAGGTCTAAATAATAGGTATATGGATGTGTATTGCACTATTCTCCAAAGGAAGTATACAAACAGCCGAGAAGCACATATTGTGATAAGATGCACAATATCATTAGGCACTAGGAAAACGCAAGTCAAAACCACAATGAGATACTGCTTTACATATGAATCAGCCTTTAATATCTGTGCTAAGTCAAAGAAGGAGACACAAAGCCACATATTATATGATTCCCTTCATACGAAAAGGAATCCAGTGTCCAAAGTAAGCAAATCCATAGAGACGGAGTAGGCCCCTGGCACTGGAGAGGGTTGGTTTGGAGGAAAATGGGGAGGGATTGCTAGTCTTTGTGGGGAGGGGTGATGAAGATGGGCTGGAATTGGATAGTGATGATGGTTGCACTACTTTAGTGAATATACTAAACCCATTGAGCTGTACATTTTAAAAGGATGCATTTTATGGTATGCTAATTATATCTCATAAGCAAAATGTTTTTTAAAAGTATTACTTTGGGTCCTTGGAAATTTTCAGAAGAAAAAATATATCTGAGTACATATACTTAATTTATTGGGTAATTAAGCAATTAAATTTATAATTTAATTTCTGTGATCTCAGATAAGAATAAATATACATAAATATAAGAGCATTTCCATTGTTTTGGATAAGAATCAATATTTTAAGGCGCAAGGAAAAGAAGATGCTGATGGCATACTTACTCCACATCTGAGGCTGCCCTTCAGCGAGGCTACCCTGCTAACAGCACCATGGACCTCGACCCTCCCTGCACTCTCCTTAGTACTGTCTACCAAACACTAGAGTGCATTTCTGAATGCATTTCTAGAGGAGTAACGAAAGCACTACAATGTTGAGGCTAAATGACTAGAACGAGGCAATTCTATGTTTGAGCCCCAGATCAACCACCACATGTATGACCCTAGATACATTCTTTAACTTCTCTGAATTTATAGCATCTATACCTGTAAAATGGATGTTATCCTCTTGGGTTTGTTATGCGATTTTAAAAGATGATGGTTTAGAAAAAGCATAGTACAGGCATACGTGTTGGTTCTTGTTGCTGCATACTTAAAGCACACACGTTATCTCAGTTTCAATGGTTCTGGAGCCTGGACAAGGCGTAACATCCAAGCAAGACTCAGGTGTCACAGAGCTGCGATTAGGGGTGAGCCAGAGTGTGGTCTCATCTGAGGCTGTCCTGAGGAAAGATTGTGGAGACCAGGACTGAACTAAAATGGCATCAGCCCTGTCAACTAAGAAGCCACGTTTAGAGCATGCACAGTGGAGCAATGACTCAGAGAGATAATGCAACCCCTCAAGCATGCACAGTACAACGTGGTAGGCAGCATGTGCTTATCTGAGGGGTCCCACCACCCTCTCAGCACATGCACAGTAGAGCAACATAATCAGCACATGCTTATTGAGGTGGCACAAGACAACATCTGTTAATCAAAGGCTGACGCAGCATTACATTGCACAAGAATATGAAAGCAAGGGCCTTTGAAGAGACAGCTGAGACAGCTGAGAGGGAGGGAGCAGCAGTGTGCTGCTCCCATCAACCCTGCTCTGGCTGACTTGAAGCCACTGCACTCTCTGCTTTGCAAGATGCTGACCAGCTGCCTCCTGGACCAGGACTCTGATCTGGGTCCTTGGGATTGATGTTTGTTATCCCCCAATTCTCTTGTGTGATGTTACTGCTGATTGCTTCTGAGTGATTATTAGTGTTATTAGGTTATTATAGATTTGGATTGAATCTGCATTAATAAAAGCTGAGTGAATAGTATAGTCACCTGTGCTGACTCATTGTTATTCCTTGGTGCTGGCATTACCTGTAAGACTGGTGGCCATATACTAGGTGGCCTGGTGCATTTGGTTCCGAAGGCCTGGGTTAGATGACTTGAGTAGGGTCAAGGGTGGAGGATGTCAAAGTCTGATCTATAGGAAAGACTCTATCACAAAGCATTCATTCATAACTCAAAGATCTACTTCCTGCCTCCCTCTGGTTGTTGGCAGGATTCATCTCCCCCCAGCTGTGGGGAGGCCTGCGTTCCCTGCTTTCTTCCTAGGGGATGCGCTCATTTCCTTAAGGGTCCCCTCAGGTCATAGCCACAGGGCCCTCTTGCAAAAAGGTGGCTTTCTTCTTCAAAGCCAGCAAGGAAGGTTCTTCCTCTTCAGGAAGGGCTCAGTCCCTCTGGTAAGGCCTTTAACTGAAGTCAGGTTTACCCAGGATAATCTCCCTTTTGCTTCACTTAAGGTCAACTGATTTGAGACCTTAACCATATCCATAAAATCCCTTTACCTTTACAGTATAATGCAACCTACTCATGGGGGTGAATTCCATCATATGCAGAGGTCCTGCTTACAGGCAAGGTGAGGAGATAATACAGGGTATATACACCAGGTGTCAGGAGTTTTGGGGATCGTGTTAAACAAGTTTTTAGTTATTTTTAAATTGAGATGTAATTAACATACTATTTTATTAGTTTCAGTAATACAACATAATAATCTGATGTTTATATTTTGTGAAATGATTACCACAATAAATCTAGTAAGGATCTGTCACCATGCATGCATATTTATAAAAATTTTATTCTTGTGATGACAGTTTTTAAGAGTGGCTCCCTTAGCAACTTTCAAACATACAATACGGTCTTAACTATAGCCACCTTGCAGTACATTAGAGCTCATGACATTTCTTTTAGAACCAAAAGTTTTTGTCATTTGATCCCTTTCACCCATTTTACCCATTGTCCACCCCCTACCTCTTCCAACCACCGATATGCTTTTTCTATCTATGAGCTCAGTTTTCTGTTTGTTTTTTAAAAGATTCCACATGTAAGTGAGATCCTGCAGCATTTGTCCTTCTCTGTCAGACTTATTCCACTTTATATAATGTGCTCAAGGTCCATCCATATTGTCACAAGTGGTGATAGTTCTCTTTTTTATGGCTAAATTATGCTCCATTGGATGTATATTACATTGTCTTTGTTCATTCAACTGTTGATGATTACTTAGCTTTGCTTCCGTGTCTTCGCTCTTTTGAAAAATGTTGAAGTGAACATGGGGGTGCAGGTATCTTATTTTCAAAGTTGTGCTTTTATTTTCTTTGGGTAAATATCCAGAAGTGGAATTGCTGAATCATATTGTAGTTCTAGTTTTAATCTTTTGAGGAACCTCCATACTGGTTTCCATAGTGGTGCCAACAGTAAAGAGAGTTCCCTTTTCAGTACACCTTCACCAGCCCTTGTTATTTTTTATCCTTTTTATAATAGCCATTTTAACATTTGTGAGTTGATATTGCATTGTGATTTTGATTTGTGTTTCCCTGATGATTAGTGATGTTGAGTATCTCTTCATGTGCCTATTGGTATCTATGTGTCGTCTGAAAAAATGTCTATTCAGATCCTCTGCCCAAAATTGTTTGCTGTTTTTGTTTGCTATTGAGTTGAATGAGTTCATAATATCTTTTGGATATTAACCCTTTATCAGATATGATCTGCAAACATTTCCTCTCATTTAGTAGGTTGCCTTTGCATTTTGTTGATAGTTTTTCTTTCTGGGTAGAAGAAGTTTCTTTTGTTTGTTTGTTTTTGTTTTTGTTTAGTTTGAAGTAGTCCCACTTGTGTATTTTTTCCTTTGCTGCATTTGCTTTTGGTGTCAAATCCAAGAAAAGTCATTGCCAAGACTGATGCCAGGGAGCTCACTGCCTATGATTTCTCTTAAGAGGTTTATGGATTCAGGTCTTACATTCAAGTATCTAATTCATTCTGAGTTAATTTTTATGTATGGTATAATATAGTGATCCAGCTCATTCTTATGCATGTAGCTGACCAGTTTTTCCAGCACCATTTGTTAAAGACACTATCTTTCCCCATTATACATTCTTGGCTCCTTTGACATGGATTAATTGGAGACATACATATATATATTCACATATACATGTGGGTTTATTTCTGGGTTCTCTATTCTGTTCCACTGATCTGTGTCTGTTTTTATGCCAATATCATACTGTTTTAATTACTATAGCTTTGATAAATAGTTTAAAATCAGGGTGCATGATGCCTCCAGCTTTGTTCTTAAGACAGTGTTTGCTATTTGTCATGCTTTATAGTTACAAAAAAAATTAGGATCATTTGTTCTATATCTGTGAGAGAGATGTCATGACAGAATTCTGTGTATCCTGATTTGGCACAAGAGAAGTGCTGAGTATATGGTACTTACTGTTATTATTAACTATATTAATAGTATTGTTACTGCAATATTATCAGCAGCCCATGGTGACATTTCTCTTTCCCAACATAACAGCACCCTGGAGGGAACTGATACTATACTACAACATTGTGAGAAGTAATTAAAGCAGTTTAGCAACCTGTGTTTACAAAATATAAGAAAAGAGAAGTTCCATAACCATGTAGCAAAAACCATTGAAAACTATTCATAAATTAAAATTTTCCAATTGATTTCTCATTTGAGCTGACTTAATCTCAGAGGAAAATGTAGCTCTGGGTGTAGTAAGACCATGTAGAGCCTATTTTATTCGTTCTGTTTCAAACCCATATTTTAAATGTAGTATCAGTACATCCTCTTTAGAAATGTGGCAAAGCAGGGTCAACAGTGCATCATAGAGAGATTTGGCTGGTGGCAGAGAGGAGAAAAGATAACATTAGAAGGTTCCCAAATTGTGTAAGTTTGCAGAGTGATTCTTTAAGTTCAGATTTCTCTATGTGAATGTATCCAAGGAGTAAGTCAATTTTTTAAGTAGAGTTGACAGTGGCAGCAGCATTGCTTTTTAATCTCCCGAACTGTCTCATAAAAACAGACAGAAAACTCCACTAAGATAACAAAATCAAAGACTCCTAGAAAATATCTCCGGCATGACTTGGTGACAAGATTATCTCTGCAAACTCACAGATTTATCACAACAAACCATGACAGCTACAGGACTTATGTAGTAATATCATCTGCTAAGAGAAAGTAAAAAGCCACTGGCCTTCTAACAGTTCTAAAAAGAGAATATCCCTTAAATTGCAACATATACTGACTGGAAAACTCAGTCAGCCAATCGAATAAGAGGTCCTGGGTAGGGAGGTTTCCAGGCCCCCGTTCAAGGCTGAGTGTCATGGGACTGCCGTAAGGCAAGGTGTAGAGCAGTCGGGAGCCTGTGAATGTTCAGAACTTACCAACTCGAGCTCTCTTAAGTCAGAGGCCCTGCCACAGACAGCCGGATTGGCAGCTTCTTTCTCTGTGTGTAGGAAGCACAACGTAATCCACCATCAGGGATGACCATCAGGAAGTGTAGGGTCTGTGCCGCTAAAAAGTAGTTGTTCACAGTAGAGTCAAACTAAGCAGAATAGAAGCAACAGAGGCAAAGGAAATAGAAGACCCAGTTAAAAGTAGAAGAAACAGATAGGAAATTCACAGCTACAGAGTTAGGAACTGTGAAAACAAGAACAGAACAAACCCTAGAGCTACGGAGTTGAACGAGCTACCTGGACTGCCTTTTTCTCCCAAAATAATGGGGAAAGTTATTTCACTTAAAAACAAGCAATGGAAAGAGACCATAGACAAGTTCCATAAAAAGTTATTAGTAATAAAAAAGTGAATGAAGAAAAGAAAAGCATGTCTTTAGACAAAGAAATCACACTATCACATATGTACTAAAGAAATAAAAACTGTAACTGAGTTGCAAAGATAGTATGTAAATCTTGAAAGTTCACATCACAAGAAAAAATTATAATGTACCTGTGTGTGGTTGTGAATGCTAACTTATTGTGCTAATCATTTCACAATATACATATGTTTCAAAGCACTTTGTACACATAAAACTAACAATTGTATGTTATTTATATCTTGATTTTAAAAATTGCTTGAAAAACAATCTAATATTTTAAATTGGGAAGCAGGAAGAAGTAGAAACTGAGAAAACATAATTCAGAACTGGAAATTATTCAGAAATGACCTGCTTGGAGAAAAAGGATTTGAACAGGAAGCTTGCAGAGTTAAAGAAATAAAAATGAAAGAAAAAAATCATTTCATACATATGTATTTAGTTAGAAGGAAATAAGAAAATAATATGACAAATAATCCCTTAAAAGAAATAGAAGCTTGGGGAAATATAAAATATTTTAAATAGAAAAAAATTAAGAAATTAAAAATATTCACAAGAAAACAATACAGTAGACAAAGAAGATCCAACTTAACTATGAGTTCATGCAGAAAGTATCCAGCCATGTCCTAGGAAAAAAGAGACATTTATTGAAGAAGATTGTACATGGGACAATGATACCTCAGTCCCCTTTAAAATGGCACCTTGGGACCTCCCACAGTTCTCCCAATCACCATCAGCTGCCCCATCGTATTTTCCTGAATCTCATCGACAGTCTGAAATCTCTTCCCTTTCAAATATTATTTTGGTTTTGGGAAAAGCCAGAAGTCTCAGGGAACCAAATCTGGGATAAAGGAAGGCTGAGTCACCCTGGTAATTTGATGTTTTGCTAAAAATCTCTGCCCAGATGTGACGCATGAGTGGGTGCATTGTTGTGATGAAGCTGCCAATCACCAGTTACCCATAGCTGTGGCCTTCTGAATCATCTAAATAGCTTCTATGGAGGAATGTTTAAGCTTTACACAATTTGATGCAGATATGTTGTTGTATTTGCTCAGTCCGTTTGAATGTGATGGCCACACAGTATACGTGCTCACTCAATGGTATCTACCACCCCAATTGCCTAATACAGTGAAGTCATCATTGTTCACGCATGTACATTCCAGTCCACTTTCCTTGGCTGCCAGGATACACTGATGTCACACAAACCGTTCTTTTTATATTAGCAATGTTTGGACTTTTTCCTGACAGATCTTATATAACAGAAATTCTAATGGACATAACTCTGGCAATGGAACAAAATAGTGCTTAAAATTATAAATCAGAAAACTTTCTTAAAATAAAAGATGGTTTGACAGTACATATTAATTGACCACACTGTATGCCAGAGGAAAAAATAGCCTAAAATGATAAACACCAATACACATTCTAATAAAAATGACTAGACTTTAAAAAAAAGAAAGAACAAATCTTTTGGGCATCCAGGCAAAAACAAAGTACTGCTTATGGTGAAAATGAAAATAATACAATAACTAATAAATAATAATACAGGAATAAACTGTTTTGCATGCTCACAACTATAAACCTACTTTTGCCCTACCCTGTAATATATAAATTTTACACACACACACATACATACACACACATATTTCATCATACTTTTTGAGGATAATCCTTTCTATCAAAAAATTAAAGAGTAATATACTTAAGCTACCCAAGGAAAGAACATTTGGGCCATAGCCTTTTATATCCAGTCAAACTGACCTTTAGGTGAAAAGACACAGACCAGCTACCATAAGCATGTGGAAACTGCGGGAATATTGTTCCATGAACCCCTCCTAAGAAATCTTCTAGAGAAAAGTCTTCAGGCCAAAGGACCATTGGCAAAGATGAGTGATTCACTGCTCTGCGCATGGAAATCAAGGTGATCCACGATTCAGAAATACCCACTGGGAGGGAAGCTGTCTGCTGTTTTGATTGTGATGGTGCCCGGTTTTATCCAGACCATGAAAAAAGCTGAGAGAACCCCACTATTTTCCCTCACCATTTTCTGTCCTTTCATTGAATTGGACTAGCTTATAAAGTCATATTCCTCCCTTGTTCTTTACTCATTTTTATAAACTACTAAAATTTTAAAAACAAAATGAAACTTTCCATGCAGGCACCTATGTGTTAAATTGTTATGTTTGATAATAAATAAAATAATTCTGGAGTTAATTTAAACTATAACATAAAAATTTGCCAGGCTTAAAAAAGACAAATATGAGTTACTTATCGTTTAACAAATAAAAAACCTTTATCCCTTTACTGGGTATATCATTTTTCTACCCATAAGCAACTTCACAGTTTAGACATCATACTTCAGTATTTAGAAGTCTGAGAGCTGCTGCTCTGAATGTGATCTTCAGTGTGGAAAAAGTCCACCAGATTATCCTCTATTGGAGAAGGATATCAAAGAATAATCACCCACTTGCAAAGGGTATCTACACCAGGAGACAGAATATTCCCATCTTGCAAACCCTAAACGGACTTCTACAGAGGCGGGTCTGGGCTCTGACTGCCCCTGTGCCAGTGTAGACAGGCATCGCTCATGTTCCATGAGAACTCTCATTTCCATGAACCAACACCACTCTGATGGATTTCCCAGGAAAAGAATGTGCAGTGTGGTGTAAGCACATTTCATATTTTTCTTTTCCTGAATAGAATGGCCCTAAGAAAGCCACAATGAACTAGAGAGAATTCTGGGAGCTACTTTTTGGCTTCTCCTACAGGAGCCTTGGGATTCATTCAGATGAAGGTGTCCTTGCAGCCTCCCGCCTGTGCTCCTTGAGATTGAAGTCATTTCTTTCCACCTCTCCAATAATTACTTTTCCTCTTAAAAATTTAGCAGACAAACCTTCTCCAGTGAATTGCCACATAGGTCACTGAGATCAAAATTGATAACTATGAAAGCAGTGTTACATCTTAAACTTAATGTCCCTAAAACAAAACTATTGATCTCTAATCTTCCAAACCTATTCTTCCCCTCCTTCTCTCCATCTCAGTAAATGGCACCACAAACCATATAGCTACTTAAGGTAAAAACCCAGAAGACCTGCTTGTTTCTTCTTTCTCTTACTTCTAACATCCAACCCATCACTGAGTCTTACTGGCTTTAACTCCAAAATACCTCTTTAATGCATCTTCTCCTCTCTGCCCACTGCTATTGCCTGAGGGCAAGCTATTACTTCCTTTCAAGCAGACCACTGCAACAGCCTCCTAACTAGTCATGCCAATTCCACAGCTGCCGTACTGCAGAAGCAGCCTCTGTGAAATACTGGGTTGATCCCAGCAGACAGGACCACTCCCCTGCACAGACACATCTTCCTTTGCCTCTTACTGCATACAACATACAATCCAACCACTTCCAGAGCTCCACTCTCCCAGACCGCTGCCTCCTCCTCTGATCGCTTCTATACCACCCTCAGGTAGACAGTCTCCTCCTTCTATTCCTTTAGTGCTCATTTGCCCATTAGATTGTTGCCTGTCTGAAACATTCTGGTCATTTCAAGTCTCAGCTTAAAACAATCACTGCCTCAGAGGCTCTTGAGTGATGACTGACCTCATATTTTTCCCATTACCTTGTTGTACATTAATCATGGTACTTACCTGTATTTAAAATTGTCTTGTTTATATTTTCATTGTCTGTAAAAGGTAAGCTCCACAGAAAATAGTTTTGTTTCTCACTTTATCCTCAGATCCTGGAAGACCACCTGGCATCTAGTTGGAACTCAATAAATATTTGCTTAATGATGAAATGTATTTCAGGACTCCTTTTGCATTTACTGAGCAAAAGGAGTCCTTAAATGCTGGTCAGTTGTTTTCCACAAACATTTTTTTCAGTGCCTTGCTAAGCACTAGGCATGATGCCAGGAGTGAGTCATAAAGCCTAAAGTTTTACCTTTGCATACCTTGTTCTCAGTGCTGGCCAGGCAGGGGCCCCCGCTGGACCCTGGTTGCTATGGAATGATCACTGCACTGTGCCCAGATGAGGTTACTGCAGAGACTGTTGGACACTCCTGACAGTTTCCTGCACCGCTATGGAGACAGGAACCATCCATGGACTTAAAGCACAGATTTGCAATTTAAAGAGATGTCAGGTTGCTAATAATAGTATACTAGTATGTTGTTATAGTTGATCTAATTGTTAAGAAAATAGACTCGTCGTAGGACATCCCTAAATGGATGGTCAAATGGTAAACCTGTGACAGGAAAGCAGCTGATGCCCAAGAGAAAGTTCGACTCAACTAGGAGGCTAGTCTATAGCGGCACTGACCCGAAAGCAGAGGTTGACTTTGGGATTAGCAACCTGGTGTTTAAGACCCATCATCTTAATGTACCTGCCAGAATGGGCCATGCCAGGCAAGTATCTGTGCCAGGTTACAGGCCCTGGTATGGAATCCAGGCGGTTCATCAAGTATTCACTGAGCACCCACAGTGTAAGACACCCTGCTGGGCCCAGGCAATACAGTGCTAGCTGGGACAAAAGGCTGGTAAAGCTGAGTTGTGGGTTATTTACTGAAACCCAATGTTCAGCAACCTTAATCATCCTTCAGCATTCTTTGAAGACTAATTACAAGCCACTTTAAAGTAATTAATAACTTTGTAAATACTAATTCATTTAATCATTATAAAATCTCTGTGAAGTAAGTATTATTACCATCCCCATTATGAACTCAGGAAGCTATGCTGCAGAGAGATGAAGTAATTAGCCCAAGGTGACTCATCTGGTAAGTGGAGGAGTCTTCCCAACACCACCGGCATCTCCATCTGACTCTGGGTCCTAACTCTGCCCGGGGAGTCGTGGTCCTGCACCTTACCCTGGATCTGGTCTTCTCTTGAAGTTGACGTCTTTGACCTGCTGTCCTTCAAACTTCTTTGTCTTGTATTTGGTGACATCTCAATGCTTTCTTACCAAGAGGTTAAACCAACTCTGATTCATGAGAGAGATTTGTCACAAGAATCTCCCCTCCCATTCCCAATGCCAAGTTTCAAGGACAGTAACTGTGGGTGGTGAAGCCTACCCAAAATGGGTTGGTTGTTTTTGAATTAATTCATTCAACAAAACACTGGTACACTGTGTTCCCCACACAGACATCTTGGAAAATGCTTTCATATAGGAAAGGCCAACAGCTCTCCAACCACAGCCGGGTGTTTCGAATCTCCACAAACAGGCTGCAATATACATGCAAGACTATTACCTTTCCAGTAAGTCCCAGAACAACAGAGGTGGGCACAGCACTGCAATGGGCAGCACACTTTAAAATGTGGACCAAACTGTAATTGGCCTTTCCTATTTTTTTAACATTCTTTTCCACTTTATTGCCCTCCAGTCCTTTTAATAAGGCATTTCAGTGTATGTGTGGGTATGTGTATGTGTGTGTGCTTTTCATCTGAAGGAAATGGCTGCGTTCAATTGTGTTTGTTATAAATAGGAAAGTCAGTTGTCAAGTGATTAAGAGCTGCACAATGAGTCATAAATATTACATTTCTCTTGAAGCATTTGGCACTCTGCAGTGTTGTTTTCCAGATAATGCACATGGGACTGCAGGTCATGTCAGTTTAGGGAGCCTGGAGACTAAGACCACGGTAACAGTTTTTCGTAGGTCCTCCTGGATCATAACTTCCTAATTTCCAAGGGATACGCTCTCAGAGCAGCTCCTTTCCCCCTTTGTTACATTTAGCTGAGTTCCAAAAGAAGGCGGTGCGAGGGCGCATGTCCTCTTCCCTGCCGCCTGGCCTTTCCCCTACCGCCTGGACCTCTGCTATCCTTGGGCTCCTGCCCAGCTCGCCATCCCTCTGATCTGTTTTCTAATCACTTGGCTTGGGGTGCTTTCTGGCCTCTCCTGGGCTACTTACAAGGAATCACTGACCTAATCTTTATTTCAGTGTCTTTGCAATGTCTGCTCTGGCTGCTGTTGCCACCCGGAGCCCTGTGGCTGCCTGGCAGTGAATCTTCATTGGCAAATGTCACCTGCCATGGTCCTCCATGCTGCCAAAACTCTGTCAGGCTGCCCATGTGGTCTCTCTGATTTGCTTTTCACCTTTGATCGTCTCCAGCTAATGGGAGAGACCATTTACTGCCTCCTGTTCCACTGTTTATAAAGTAAGAATAGGATCTTTCAGTACAGTTTTTTGAGCATCCTAGTGTTGAGGTCCTAGTTGTTTTATCTTGTATCCTTTTCCTACTCTCGACACTTAGGCACCTCTGAGGTACCGGGCCAGGGTGGCTCATGTAAAGCATCATTCCACACCATACACCAGCGCCCTCCTCAGCTCACACCCTATTGCTGAGTCCGGTACACACTGTCACCCATTCACCTTCTCCAGGGCATCCAACATACCTGTCTATGTCTGAACTCAACAGCAAAAAGTATCCAACTATTTTCTTACGCTCCAAGGAGGTGTCGTGGCATTTAGCACTGCACCACTCCCCTTTGCCATATTGTGACTGGGTGAATTAAGAATGCAGAGGATAGAAAGAGTTTGGATAGCAGGGAAAAGTAAGGCTGGATGTGCAGCAGGAGTAGCCAGGGCTGAGAGTTGGGCTGGACAAAGAGGAAATTCAGGGCTCACTCCACCAGGCCAAAGAAGGTAATCGAAGAAACACCTAGACTGGAAGTTAGAGCAAACATAAAACTGAAGGGCCTTCCATATAGGTCAAAATTGTGGAAAACCAAGAGAGCATGTGGCCCACGTGCAGAGCAAAGGGGAGGTGTAAAGCCAGCTCACATGGTCGGCATGGAGACAGCACAGAAGGCAGGAAAGTGCACACAGACGAGGCCCACTTTTCCCCTGCCCTGTCTCTATTCTCTCTCTCAGCTGAAAGCACCAGAAGAGAGAAAAAATGAAAGTCAATCCCACTTTCAAGGAGTTTTCAAGCTAGTAGAGAAATCAATCAACTATTGACAGATAATGACATCTTCCATCTTACAGATACCACAATAGGATCCAGGACTCTTTAGGGATGATTTGGTTTGTTAATTAGAGGAAAGACTGAAGGAGTTTCCCCTGAACATTTGAAATGATACATGAGAAATGCATGGAACAGAAGTGTTAGGTAAAGATGGCTTATTGAGTACGTGTATTTAATTCCACTCCCTTCTAAAACCCTCTAAAATCACACCAAAGAGATTTTAAGGCATACCAAAAACAAAGAGAGAATGGAAGAGGAGAGAAAAGTCACAAAACTTTGGAATCTGAAAAGCAAATAAATAAAGCAGAGAACACTAAATCCAGACAACTGTGGGGAAGCTGAGAAGAAAACATTTATTCCACAGAACTTACTAGGATACTGCCCCAGGCGTCTTGGAAGGTGGTGTGATAGTGGCGGGAAAAGCCGAGGAGAGCCTGTGTAGGAGGGGAAAGCCTGGTCGCTCCCCTCACTGCACAGCCAAGACCTCCCCCTCTCCCACCCTCTGTTTGTTGAGTGTGAACCAGAGTGTTTCAAATTGTGGAATATCAGGCACAGTCAAGAATGAAGGTCTATTGTAGAAAAACAAGTGAACAAATGAATATTGATACCCTGAATGTTGAGAAAACCCAACCCTGCCATCCCACCTAATTGTTAGAATGCTATCAGACAGATTGGGCCCTGTAGGGTACCAGAGTGCTTTCTGTGAAATCTGTCCACCCCAAAGAAAAGACCTGAAGATAATGACCAGGTGGCTCTCTAGCCGTCTCCCCACACAGGAAAGCCCAAGCTCCACCCTCACGCCCAGGCTCAGAGAGCCCGGCCAGCTTGTAGCGCCGTGTTCTAAAAATATGAGTACACCTAGGTCTATGGCAAGAGAAATGAAAACATATGTCCTCAGAAATACTTGTACATGATATTCATAGCAACATTATTCATAACAGCCAAAACCTGGAAGCAACCTGAGTATTCACCAATAGGAATGCTACTCAGACACAAGAAGAAATGAAGCATTGACAAATACCACATACCACATGGATAAATCCTGAAAACCTTATGCATAGTGAGAGAAGTCAGTCAGTCACAGAAGGTGACATATCGTATGAATTCATTTTGATGAAATGCCTAGAATAGGTAAATCCATAGAAACAGACAGTATGCTAGTGGTTTCCAGGGACTGGAGGGAAGTGAGTGGGAGTGACTGCTAGTGGGCATGGGGTTTCCTTCTGGGGTGATGTAAATGTTCTATTATTTCACAGTTAGGGTAACCGCGCAACTCTGAATATTCTAAACACTCCTGAATTGTACCTTCTAAGAGGGTGTATTTTGTAGCATATCAATTATATCTCAATAAACCTGTTACACGAATTCACACAATGGCCCAAAACCGTATTTCACCAGACGGCTAAGGAAAAAATCTAACACAGGACTGTCCATTAGAAGTATCATGTGAGACATATAACGATTATAATATTTAGTAGTCACATTAAAATATGTAAAAAGAAATAAAGTTAATTTAAATAATATATTTTATCTGATCCAATATATCTACAGTATTATTTTAACATGTAACAAATATAAAAATATTAATGAGATCTTTTATAACCTTTCTTTCATTCTAGGTTCCCAAAATGCAGAGTATATTTTGTACTTACAAGACATCTCAGTTTGGGCTAGACAAACTTCAGTTACTCAGATGTCCATAATCTAGTAGCTTCTGTGTTACATAGCATAGATGTAATATGAATGATGTAAACAAAAATAAGCAAACAAAAACCAAGCAAAACAAAAATTCTTAGGATAAACAGAAATACAGGAAGGAAAAAATTTTTAGAAATAAGCTGTCATTAAATCCAATAAGGGGTTAGTATCCAAAATATATAAAGAATTTCTATAACTTAATACACACAAAACCAACAATCTGATTAAAAAAATGGACAGAGAACCTGAGTAGACACTCCTCCAAAGAGGACATACAGGTGGCTAATAGATATATGAAAGGATGCTCAGTGTCACTAACCATCAGAGAGATGTAAATTAAAACCACAATGAAATACCATCTCACACCAGTCAGACTGGCTGCCCTCAATAAATTAACAAGTGCTGGTGAGGATCTGGAGCAAGGGGAATGAACCCTCATGCACTGTTGGTGGGAATGCAGGCTGGAGCAGCCACTGTGGAAAGCAGTATGGAGAAAATTAATTGCCTTATGACCCAGCAATTCCACTTCTGGGAATATATCCATAGAAATCAAAAATATGAATTCAAAAAAATATGTGCACCCCTTTGTTCACTGCAGTGTTATTTATAATAGCCAAGATTTGGAAGCAGCCCAAGTGTATATCAATAGACAATTGGACAAAGAAGGTATAATACATACATACAATGGAATAGTACTCAGCCATTAAATAAAAGACATCTTATTATTTGAGATAACATGGGTAGACCTAGAGAGTATCACACTAAGTGAAATAACTCCAAAAGAGAAAGACAAACATCATATGATTTCACTTATACAGATGTAGGCAGAAGTAGGGAAAAAATGACTTTTATTTTCTACACATCAGCCATATAAGGCCTATTTTCCTTGAGAAAAAGTCTGATTTTATTTTTCAGTTGCAATGAACACATTATAAGGTAACCCAGGGAATTTAAAAGCACACACAAAAATAGACTACATCTTGCAAAATACATTACTAAAATTATTCAGGATTAAATTATTATAGATCTAATGTAATAAATGCATACATCCTATAATAAGCTTTAAAATAATTCAATATCCTCTTACTGATTTTCTACCTAGTGAGAATGTAAAATGTAGCTAAAATTGTGGCATTTAGAAGCAAAAAGTATGGTAAAAAGGCATATAATTCAGTATATTTATTTTGATGCTTGTCTTTTAGGAGTAACTAAATAAGAATCAAGTTTTAAAACTAAGAAATAAAGAAATAACTTTATTCATTAAGTATTACAATTAAACCTATATACTTAATAAAATAGCATGTGATGATAAAAATTAGTCATATTTTATTGTTAATAGGAAATAGAAACTCTAAGTATTTTTGGATAAAATCAAAGATTTATTATATTTTAAATAAAAATTTGAAAACACATTTTTGATAAAAGAATAATTACTATTAATAATATACTCAACTTTTAAAGAAATCACATAAAACTTTCATCCAAGTTTTTCCACACAGCACCATGAAAATTTGGTGATACTGAGAAATACTCATTGTATTTAAGAAAATCAATAATACCAATCAATAATACCAATCAGCTTGGGGAAGATGCTTTTGTTCTTAGTTAATTATATGTCATAAGGATAAGTATGGAGAAGAGGTGCAGTGAATTTGCATGTTAATATTTTTTGAAGCTATTTTCAGTGTTCAATATTTTCTACCCCTTTGCTCTTATGGGACCTTCCCTCAGAACTAACTACAGTCCTTTTTTTTTAATTTTAACTTTTTTATTGATTATGCCTTTACATTTGTTCTATTCCCCCCTCCACCCTGCATGCTCCTCCCCCACCATTTCCCCCTTTAGTTCATGAACACGTGTCTCAAATTCTTTAGATTCTGTATTTCCCCTACTATTCTTACCCTCCCCCTATCTATTTTCTATCTACTGTCTATGCTACTTATTTTCTGTACCTTCTCCCCCCTTCTCCTTCTCCCACTCCCCTGTTGCTAATCCTCCACGTGATCTTCATTTCTATGATTCACTCCTGATCCAGCTGTCCTCTTAATTTGCTTTTGTTTTAGGTGTGGTTGTTGATAACTGTGAGTTTGCTGTCCTTTCACCATTCAACTTTTTTATCTTCTTTTTCTTATAGTCTTAATAGTCAGACTTAAATTTATCATTACTACCACCACACTACTGTGTCACATATCTGAATTCTGAATATGCCAACAAGGACAAACATACCCATTTTCCAAGAACAAGCTTCACCGTTCATAGAAAAATGGATAAGACAGGTCCTACCAGGTAATGGTGACTTGATGGATGGCTCACTGAGCCTCCTCCTTTATTTGGCAATCTTGTACACACCAGGAAAGATTTGTGGCTGGCTGAGGAGAAATGCCTTTGTTTTGTCAAGTGGGAAAGGAGCCATTGTGCACTAAAACTCAATTTCAGCTACTGAAATTCCAGGAAGAGTATAAATGGAAGTTAAAAGCCTAAAATTGAACATCTAAATCTTTGCCTGCTCAACCATTAGAAAATCTTTGTGCCTCGCAATTTGAGGGCCAAAGACCTAGTCCATTTTCCTTGGCCGTGTTTATGTTCAGGCAATTGCCCTCTGTGTAGCTTTTGCTGTTTGTATGGCATATGACATACACGGGTCCCCTCACTTATTAACATGTCCAAGGTTTCCTCTAAGAAGTCTCTATTCCAGAAGACCTGTTAAAGGTTTGACCCCAGACATGACAGTGAACAGCTATGACTTTCAGACATAGTCTAAGCTGTCTTCAAAGAGCTGCTACAGTCCTCTCTGCTGCAGTACAGGAAAGGGTGGGGCCTTTTAAACTCCTTTGGTCACAGTCCCTTCCTGATTAGTGCTTGGGCTGAAAAACTGCCCATTGTGAAGTGCCAGGATAACACTTCCTGTGTAACACAATTTGCTAGCCCTCCAAGGAGGTCACTGCAATGTCTTAATCCCCTTTCATTCTGGGGAGTTCATTTACATCCTTAGAAAACATTCTTTTAAAAATGGTAGTATTGGTGGTTATAGTTTTTTTTTCAACTTTAATCATAACTTTCAAACAATCAGAATTTTGTTAATGAATATGAAATAGTTTAATTTTTCTGTCTTTAGGCATATTTAAAATTGTTTCAATTCATTCATTCATTCAGCATATGAATATTTATTAAATAACTTATGTGCCAGGATCTCATAGTAAATGATGCGAAGATGAGAGAAGACAGGGTTGTAAACTGTAGGGATGAAGAATAGATTAGTGGTTACCAGAGATGGGGGTGAGGGAGTGAGGGTCATTATAAAGGAGTCACGCAAGGGAGTTTCTTTGTGGTAGTAGAATAGTTCTGAGTCCACAGGTAGATATAAAACAGAGGTCAGCAACTTTTTTTCGGTAAAGTCAGATAGTAAATATTTTAAGGAGGTTATGTTTAGAATACAGTCAATATGAGCAGAAGAAATTGTTTGTTCACTCTGAAAAGCCTGAAGGAATTTTACAGTAAAGAATAGAACCTATAGATTTGAATCTGTTGTTCTAAAATGGAGCTGGGGGCCCAGGTAACAGAGCAAAGGACTATAACAGTCTCTGAGGAATATGGGGGTGAAGAAAAAGGAGAGAGACCAGAAGGAGGATGACTCCTATTTGCCCAGCAAATGTGGGCTTTGAGTAGAACGACACAATAGAAAAAGCAATGATATGTATTAGGTGGGCAAACTGTGGCCCATGGGACAAATATGGCCCACTGCTTGCTTTTGAAAATAAAGTTTTATTGGAACACAGCCACATCCATTCATTTACGTATTGTCAGTGGCAGCATTAGCACCACAACAGCAGACTTAAATAGTGGTGAGATGACATGGTTCACAAAGCCTGAAATATTTACAATCCCTTTAAAAAAAAGCGTGCTGACCCCTGTTTTTCATTGATCTTAGACTCTCTAGCTTTCTTTCTGCCATTATATGTAAGCATTATGTCAGTATATGTGCTTAAATGCCACTTTAGATATCAGAAGAATAACACCAAAGTTGTATTGTGTCCATCCATTCCACAGAGTTCCCTGCAGCCACTGACAAAGTTTAATGTAAATTCTGTATGAAATGCGGAATATAAAAACTAGTCAATATGATGCAATTGAAAAAAGTGAGTTGTAGAAGAGTTAATGTAGCTTAAAGCCATACAAAATATAAGTATTTCGGTATGCTTATAAAATAAGATATGCATTCTTATGCTTATGGGATAGTAGCCATCGAGATGGGTGAAGCTAGGGCATTATCACTTTCTGATTTTTATTGTACATTTCTGCATTACTTAGGTTTTGTGTGAAGTATGTTATTTGGTAATCATAGGGAAAATCTCATATAAAAATAAACAAAGACATCAAATATTGCCAGTCAGGGGGACTCGAAAACAGAATATCTTCCATTAGTTTACATGTAGGCAAGGAAGCAGGCAGCATAATA
This sequence comes from Artibeus jamaicensis, assembly GCF_021234435.1. Taxonomy (NCBI): domain Eukaryota; kingdom Metazoa; phylum Chordata; class Mammalia; order Chiroptera; family Phyllostomidae; genus Artibeus; species Artibeus jamaicensis. The sequence continues at coordinate 32,816,320 of NW_026522030.1, read as the reverse complement.
AGGTGATGCTAAATTTGGGAAACAGCGTGTTGGGGGATGTCTGAAGCAGCTATGTGTCTTGGAATGGGAGAAAAAAAAAGGAAAAACGAAAGGAGATTCTATGTTATCAGAGCTGGGGGAGAGGGGTGACTCATTTGGTAACTTTATAGATCACAGGAGAAGTAAAGAAAAATAAATCTTAAGACATATAAGGTGAGATTGTAAAATATTGTGAAGTATCAGATAATTTCTATACAATATTGAAGGTGAATAAAATTTGACAGCTTCACTTAATCATTAATTTCTGAAATAAAAAGAGGACAGCTTAATCATTCTTGTTTCATTTTAATCAATGGAGTTGGCTTCCAAGACAATTTGTACAATATTTGATTTAAGTGGTTATTTACTATTCTCTTGACTAGATTATTCTCTCAATACCTTCCTGAGTACATTTCTTGCAATGCCCTTAACAAATTATGGTGAAAGTCAAGAGAATTATTTCTTAAACCACAAATGACTTTTACTTGTATTCATTAATTTTTGTTGCCAATCTTAGCAAGCATTCTTTTTGTGTAAGATGAATTTGTTCTACATTTTGGTTGACCCACGAGGTTTGCATTGAGTATAAAACTAGTTACTAAATTATTGGAATAAGTCAAAATTTCAGTTGCTCATGTTGATTGCAGCCATCATTGTTGGGGTAACTCACCATGTACCAGCTATATATTTGGCCATAACAGTTTATAAGCTTATACATGTTTCCATGGAAATGTACGAAAGCTAAAGTACTGAACACTTCAGGAATATTTTCAGAAAGAGGCAATTCTTTAGGGGGAAAATGGCTATTTTACATCCAGGTAAATTTATTGATATTAGATAATAATGATCTTTAAAATTTATTTTCAGCCACACTTCCATACAATTTTATGACTAGTAAGCTGTGAGCTTTAGAGACATTATTATAGTTAAATAAAAACCTGCTAAATATTTAGCATTTCTTATAAAGAGAGACTGACAGATTTGCTACTATACAGGTCCCCATTTATCCTTGGGGGGTGTGTTCCAAGACCCCAAGTGGATACTAAAACCATGACTAATATCTGAGTGCTATATATGCTTTGTTTTTTTTCCTACACATACATACTTTTTCACCCAAAGGAGCATTATACAGCTTTTCTTTGGCATATTCAAATTACCAGCATCACTATTCCTGTACTTTGGGGCCATTATTAAGTAAAATAAAGGGTTAGTTGAACACAAGCATCGTAATTCTGTGACAGTTGATTTGATCATCAAGATGGCAGCCACTAAGTGACTGCTGGGCAGGCAGTGGGTACAGCCTGGATCCCCTGAACAAGGGGATGATTAGTGTCCTGGGTGGGATGGAGCAGGTTGGTGGAGATTTCATGACACTACTCAGAACAAGGTGCAGTTTATATTTTATAAATATTTTAGTTCTGGAATTTTCCATTTAATATTTCTGGACAACAGTTGACCACAAAAAAACTAAAACTTCAGAAAGCAAAAGCATAGATAGGGTGGACCACCATGCAGTATATATGAAGAAACACAGTAGGAGTTAGAGAAAATTGGTCAGCCAAGAAATCAGAATACTTCTTCTAGTTACATACCTTAGGCAAAACAATTAATTTTCTAAACTTTGGTTTTCTTATTTGAAAACAACTGATAACTATATTTCACATTCTTTCGCATATACATGAGGGCCAAGATATTATACACGTAGGCACTATACAAAGCCAAGTGTTATATCTGGTTGTTTCTTGGCTATCTACATTGATTGTGCTGAGGGATATTCAAAATAGAATTATCCAATAGAAAATTCCATGTTGTCATTTTCCAAAATATAAAATAATATAAGTTCAGAGCTAGAAGCCAGCTTTGATATCATATACTGATTTAATTGTTTGAAAACACTCCCCTCTTCTTTGCTTCCAAGATACCACCCTGTCCTGATTTTGTTTCTGCTGTTCTGGCCACTCCTTCTCAAGCTCCTTTGCCTGCACCTCCAAGGTCAGGCTTTTTAATATTAAGAGTTCCTCCAGACTCATCTTTGGCCCCTCTTGTCATCTTATGTTACACACTTTCTCTAAGCCATCTTACATAGTTTTCATTGCCATTGCCATCTGCATGCAAATATCTTTCCTGAGTATATCTCAAGTTCACACTGCTCCCCAGCTCCTACCCAACCAGCCAATTACCTACTTAACACTTCCATCAGAGGTTTCAAACATAGTTCAATAAAACTTTTCCAAAATCGACCTTGTATTCTTCTTTCCCATCTGTCCCCCAAATTTGGCCCTCTTGCAATGTGCTTCTCTCAATGCATTTTAATTAAGTCCATGTAACCTGTAGCACAAATCAGAACCTTGCATGTTATCATTGTCATTTGTCCATTACTTCCCACACCCAAAAATCACTTAGTCTGATAGATTTTGTTTCTAAAAATATCTTAGATCTACTTCTTTCCATCTCTACCCAAGACCAGATTATTCTTGTCTTTCACCAGAACTACTTTAAGAGCCTAACTCTTTTCTATTGGACCACCCATGTCATCCCACTGTATCCAAAGTGGTATCTCTAATCCGTAGTGATTATCATGTCAACCCCCTATTTGTAATCCTCCAGTGGCTTCTATGGCCCCACACAATCTGCCCATCTACCTGTCTAGCCTCATATTATTTCTTTTTCTCTCTAGCATTCTTCATTTTAGCCATCAGGCCTTCTTCATCTCCTCTGAAATGTTGCACTCTTTCCTACCTTTTGGCCTATGGATAGACTTTCTCTTTGCTTGGTACTATTGTCTCCCACCAATTCACCCAGAAAAACTCTTACTTAGCCAACAGATTAAAAGCAAATGTATTTCATCATAGAAGTCTTCCTGAAGTTGCTGATTAGTTCACATTCTCTTTCCTGTGCTCTATTTTTCCTTCACAGTGTTTTCACAGCTTATATTAGCTCTTTAGTGTATATATCTGTATGCTTACTATATATGCATGTGTATATGTGTATATGTGCATTTTTTGTTGTTTAATGTCTGTTTATATTTACTGGAATGAAAACATTATTTAGAACCATGAACATTTTGCTATGTCCAGTGTGAGCATAATACTTGGTACTCAAGAAATAGTTCTGCTATGAACATTGGGGTGCATAGGTTCTTTTGGATTGGTGTTTTAGGGTTCTTAGGATATACAGTCCCAGCAATGGAATTGCTTGGTCAAAAGTCAGGTCCATTTTTAGTTTTCTGAGAAAATTCCATACTGTTTTCCATAATGGTTGTACCAGTCTGCATTCCCACCAACAGTGAACTAGGGACCCCTTTTCCCCACAACCTCTCCAACATTTGTTGTTTGTCGTTTGTTGTTGTTTATGATGGCCATTCTGACCGGTGTAAAGTGGTATCTCATTGTGGTTTTAATTTGCATCTCTCTGATAGCTGGTGATATTAAGCATCTTTTCATGTGTCTCTGGATCCTCTGTATGTCCTCCTTGGAGAAGTGTCTGTTCAAGTCCTTTTCCCATTTTTTAATTGGGTTATATGTTTGCTTAGAGTGGAATTGTGTAAGTTCTTTGTATATTTTAGAGATTAAACCATTGTCTGAGGTATCATTGGCAATTATGTTTTCCCATACAGTTGGTTCTCTTTTTATTTTAATACTGTTTTTTTTTAGCCATGCAGACGCTTTTTATTTTGATGAGATCCCATTTGTTTATTCTTTCCTTTATGTCCCTTGCTCTAAGGGACATATCAGTAAAAAAGTTGCTGCATGAAATATCTGAGATTTTCTTGCCAATATTCTCCTCTAGGAGTTTAATGGTTTCACAGCTTATATTTAAGTCTTTTATCCACCTTGAATTTATTTTGGTGCATGGTGTAAGTCAGTGCTCAAGTTTCATTTTTTTGCATGTAGCTGTCCAGTTCTGTTCATAGCAGCACAATTTACAATAGCCAAGAGCTGGAAGCAACCTAGGTGCCCGTCAATAAATGAATGGATCAAAAAATTATGGTACATATACACAATGGAATTCTATTCAGCAGAAAGAAAGAAGGAGCTCCTACCCTTTTCAACAGCTTGGATGGAACTGGAAAGCATTATGCTGAGTGAAATAAGCCAGGCGGTGAAAGACAAATGCCATATGATCTCACCTTTAACAGGAAGCTAAACAATAAAACAAACAAGCAAGCAAAATATAAACAAAGACACCGAAATAGAGAACAGGGGGACAGCGACAAGAAGGGAGAGGGGAGAGAATTTCAGGGGAAAAAAAGGAAGGATTTACAGGAACTAGTATAAAGGACACATGGACAACAACTAAGGGGGGTGGAAATGGGAGGGAGGTGGGGGGCATGGGGGGGTGGGCTGGGATGGGAGTAAAAGACAGAATACTGTAGTTGAAAAATAAATTTTATATATATATATATATATATATATATATATACACACATATATATATATACATATACACAGTAAAATGACAAAAAAAAAGGAAATAGTTCTGAAATGAATGAAAGAGCACAGCTCATGATGGGCCTAAACTTCCCCGGCCATCTCCTGTACTGATGACCATTTTGTCTCTGGCTGAACAATATCAATATGGCAGGAAATTTTGCTTTTCAACAGCTCTAATAATTAGAGTGTTTTTAAAGTACTGAAATCTTCCCAATTTCTACCAAATAGTCGTAGTTCTTTCAAACTGAGTAGGAGTAAACAAGCTTGCTCCCTCTTCCTGTCACTTTCCCTGAGATAGTTGTAAATGTTACTGTGAATTATGTTTTAGATTAGAGGTCTCCATTACTTCTCAGACATTCTTTTTTCTGACTATTCCTTGACTCTCTATCATTCTGATCGGCCTCATCTCTGTAGTGGTTAAGAGAACAGACTCCAGAGTCAGAATTTATGGTTGAATCATGGTGCTGCCATTCACTAACTTGAGAAACCTTAACAAATTTCACAACTTCTCTGTGTTTCTGTTTCCTCACTTATAAAGTGGAAATAATAATGGTATTTATTACATGGGACTAGTAGGCAGGATAAATGAGTTATTATGTGAAAAGTTCTTAGGATGGTGCCTAGCAAAGAGTAAGCACTCTCGAGATATATAGCAATAATAGCTAAACATTATAATGTCAGTTATGTTAATTGTTATATAATTACATGAGTTAGGGTTCAACTGGGGAGTCAGATATGAGCTATGAAATAAGGGAATTAATATAAGAATTACATAATTACGAGAGGAGCAAGTAAGTTCTTGCTTGCTCCTAAGGTCTAAAAAGAGCATTTGGAGATTAAAAGAGATGACCAGGTTGCTCTAAGATACCAAGATCAACTTATTGCCAAAAGGGGTATCACAAACAGGGAGCTGGTGGAAGCACTTACAGGAATAGATGGTGGATCAGCATTCCAGCCTCTGGTGATGGCCTGGGGCCACCATTGGTCAGCAGGCTCAGTAGTCAGGAAGAAAAGCTAGATGCAGAGTATAGAACAAGGACAACCTGTCATCTCTAAGTCTGTCAACTTGTCTTTACACCACAACCTTCAGAAAGCAGTGGATGTTGCTAGACTTGCATCACCCACATTTTCAAATAGAACCTTTGTTGTCTTAACTCTAACTCAGAACCATACAGTAAAGAGAATTCAGGAGGAGTCCCATCATAACCCAGTTAACAATAAATGATACAGCACAGTGCATGGAACTGCTTTGGTTTTACAACCTCCCTCGGAAATCTCCTGCCAACAATAGGAGCCACGTAGAACATAGTAGCATAGCAGTGTGGGGCTGTAAGTGAAACTTCTAGAGCCACCAAAATATACATGATTTTTTTTTGCTAGTTAGGACACAGTTGTTTCATATTGAACTTAATGACATTGTAAATCCTCGTCTTCACATGAACTGCCATTGAAACAGAACTTGGAGACCCACTATTGGTAGATTTAATTTTTTTTCATTATTTACCCTCATTCAAATTTCAGCATATAAATTGGGAAATATGATTTTACTCATCTCAGCTAAAATCATCTTGTATTTTGATTCTGAGATTGAAATATTTGCCATCCACCCTCTATTCATTTCATATGCAAACTAATACACATGTATTTCAGGATTTGGTAGAGCAGAGGGTATGACAGCCCAGAATGGACAGATCGCTAAAGCATTTCTCAAACCGGTTCCATGAAACATTAACTCATAAGATGCTCAGATGAAAAGCTATATACAGTATTTTTTATCGTTTTTGTTTTTCTATTACAGTTGTTCCAATTTTTCTTGATTTGGCTTCATCTGCCCATCCCACCCCCTGCTCCCAAGCAATTCCCACACTGTTGTCCATGTCCATGGGTCATTCATACATGTTCTTTGACTAGTTCCTTCCTCTTCTTTCCACAATTATACCCCTTGCCCCTCCACCCTAGTCACTTTCAGTCTGTTCCATGTTTCTTTGCATGTGCTTCTATTTTGTTCATTAGTTTATTTTGTTCATTAGATTCCTCTTATATGTGAGATCATATGGTATTTGTCTTTTATCGACTGACTTAGTTCACTTAGCATAATATTCTCCAGTTCCATCCATGCTGTCACAAAAGGTAGGCGCTCCTCCTTTCTTTCTTTCTGTAGTATTCCATTGTGTAAATGTACCACAGTGTTTTGATTCACTCATTCACTGATGGGCACTTAAGCAGTTTCCAGTACTTGGATATTGTATATAGTACTGCTATGAACATACGGATGCATAAGTTCTTTTGAATTGGTGATTCTGGATTCTTAAGAATCCAGCAGCAGAATCGCTGAGTCAAAAGGCAGTTCCATTTTTAGTTTTCTGAGGAAATTTCATACAGTTTTCCAGAAGGGCTGCACCAGTCTGCATTCCCACCAAACAGTATACTAGGGTTCCCTTTTTTCCACATTCTTGTCATCCTTGTTGTTGATTGATTGATTATCATGGCCATTCTGACAGGTGTGAGATGATATCTCACTATGGTTTTAATATGCACCTCTCTGATGGCTAATGATGCTGAGCATTCTCTCATATGTCTATGGACCATCTATATGTCCTCCTTGGGAAGTGTCTGTTCAGGTGTTTTGCTCATATTTTAATTGGATTGTTTGTCTGTTGAGTCATATAAGCTCTTTATATAGTTTGGAGATCAAATAAGTTGTGACACTATAAAAGTGCTAGAGGAAAACATAGGCAGGAAAATTTCAGATATAATACTTAGCAGTATATTTGCCAGTATACCTCCTAGGTCAAGGGAAACAAAGGGTAAAAATAAACAAATGAGACTACATCATACTAAAAAGTTCTGCACAGCTAAAAAAATCATCATCAAAATGAAAAGGAAACCAACTGTATGGGAGAATATATTTGCCAATGACACATTGGACAAGGGCTGGATCTCCAAAATATATATAATCTTTCCCTCTTCACACCTCAATGAATAACTTAGAGAAACTCTAGGTTTAACAAAATCTACACATTGCTTTGATTTTGAGTATTCCAGAGACTTTATTCAGTTAACAGATGTTATGAAGCTCCCCATCTACCTTCATTCCCCTGTTCCGGGGAACCAAGACTTTGGGCATCAAAGCAAAGGTATCAAAACCGTGGTCATTTCCATTAGCAACCATGCATATTACTCGGTTCCTCATGCTGACCAAACACATAGACATCTATTTCTGGTCCAGTTCACCAACCAGAGGGTCTTGATGGAACATGCCTAGTTCACCCTGATCGACCTCCATAAAGTTAAGTATCAGAAGGAAGACATAAAAAGGGGAGCTGGTACTTGTCCCTCCCTCCTCTGAAGAATTTTGTATTGCTATAAATTGAGCTGTCTCTTCCTACGAACAGTTTTGCATACCAAGGACCTAGAGAAGTAGTGCTGGATTGCTCAAGTAAAAAAATAAGTCACAATACTCTAATTTATAAAACCAGGTGGTCACTTTTGTGTTACTATTCTAAATAAGGTTTGTTCCTGTGGCCTGATGTCTTCACCCTTAGATAAAGGAGAGGCCTATATTCTCAGTATCTCCTTAAATCCTATTTAATCTCTGCTTTGACAGTTGCCCAGTTATTTACTTCCTAGGATGTTGAGAAGCCTTAGGAGAAATTATATAAAGTGATGAGCATAGTTTGTGAAATGGAATAAGTGCTCCATAAGGGAAGTTATTATCATAACTGATTATTTTAATCTCACTGGTTACCTTCAAGCATTTTAAGGACAGGGAACAAGTCTTATGCTTCCTTGTATCCCCCTAGCAATTAACATAGTGTCTAGCTCACAGTTGGCTTAATAAATATTTATTGAAGAAACCAAGTTGCTTATTTTAAATTTTCATTTGCCTCTCTATGCTCTTATGTTTCTTGAATCCCCTTTGGCCAAGGAAATAATTGCAATTTGAGGCAAACATTTATATCTTCAATCCAAATTCCTCTGAAAAACCAATCCAAAGTATATAGAAGAAGCAGAGTTTGAAAATCCCTCTTAGTTATGCCTATAATCTTGGAAGACCAATTCTAAGACTTGATCAGAGAGCTGTTTAGAGAAAAATCTCTGTCTACATTGTCACATAAAGTTGACGTTAGTGCCTCGATGGAGTTTCAGTGGATCCTGTAACTCTCAGACTAAACATCAGCATCCTCCCAAAAGGACTAGTACTGCTCCAGGCTTCTCACCACTGTTGAGTGATGCCTTCACAATAGAGACTTGATCTAAAACACTATCTGATAGCAGTGACAATTGCTATCCAGTCTTGGAGCTCTGAGCATGCCTATTGCAGCCTAGCTCTGTTGTAAGCAGGAAGTGTAGGCATAGGAATGGCAGAAGAGAAGTCTGACCCTCTCCAGGAGGGGTTAGGGGTAGGGAACTCTTTCTTTAACTCTTCAAGCCAGTGCAATCCAATGGAACCTTTTATGATGATTGAAATGCTTTGTATTCACACTGCCCAATGGGGCAGCCTATGAGACTGTCACAACAGAGGAATTGAACTTTCAATTTTATTTAATATTCGTTAACTTTAATTTAAATTTAAATAGCCCCACTAGTCTAATAACTATGGTATTTAAGTAGAATGGGTGCCAAAATAGCAAACAGCCACATGTAGCTACTGAGCACATGGAATGTGTCTAGTCTGAACTGAGATGGGCCACGACTATGGAAGACAGGGGTGGGCAAAAGTAGGTTTATAGTTGTTTGTGTGGGAAAAGACATGCAGGTTATGATTATTACAATCGCTTTATTAACTCTGTTTCATGTACTCACAACTGTGAACTTTAATTTTCCCCACCCCTGTATATGACAGATTTCAAAGACAGTACAAAAAATTTAAAATATATCAATATTTTCAAATATTGATTATATGTCAAAATAACATTTTTAGTACATTGAGTCAAATGAAATATGTTATCAAAATTCATTTCATTTTTTTTTACTATTTTTAATGTGGCTAGTGGTGAATTTACGATTATGTATGTAGCTCACATTATATTTCTGTTGAGCATTGCTGACTTGTAGTCAGCCCAGCTAAGAATGGTCTTTGGCTAACCTGAACTATTCCTGTGAATATCTGCACACAGCTCCGGGCACCCATATATTTATGAGAAGCTAGATAAACCTAAAAAAGTGCCTGCAACAGGGGTTGTCAAGGGGGGCCTCTTTAAGAACGAGGTTTAATAATTGCTCTTAAAAGGTCCTCGTTTCATGAAAGAGTATGTTGTTGCTACAAGAACTTACTAGATCTAGATTCCCTATAATCTCTGAAATGAAGTCTTTCCTAATACCCCTTCCACTAACACTAGCACATTTCTGTGATCATTGAAACAAATTGCATAACCTTATGTTGTAGACAGTCTAGAAGAAAAGTATTTAAGCCTTAGAGAACATTTTACACTTTATATCTGTCTTTCTGGTTTGTTCCTGTAAGAATCTGCATAGAATTTTGTCTTCTACCAGGAGGTTAAAATTGCACTGAAATCTTGTGACTAGAACTTATTATATATGAGAAAAGATTTCTGAAACACCTTGTTTCTACAGACAACTTGATGCATCCACTTTTGTCTGACAACATACTATATTCATATGTATCTATAAGCTAATCGAAGACAATATAAACAAAAGTTCTGCAAGAAGCAAGGATCCAAGTATTCTTACCATCTTTAATAATGTGTGTCCAAGGAATAGATGGTTCCTTTATTAGGAGCTACCAACATAACTTTTTCTTTAACCATGGTATTCTTGAGGTCTAAAAAAAAAACAGTTCAATATCTAGGTTAATATTTTGGAACATAGTACTCTATTTGTGTATGTTCACATGCTGTGTGTTATGTCCAAAGAAGAACAAATGCATTTATAGAAAACAGGCACCAAAACAACTTTGTTTGCAAAAGGGTTATGCATCCATACTCCTAATATGTGTTGAAATGAATTGGACACCAGCTGTGTGTCAAGTAGGACTTTATCTCTAAATGTATCCTCTGAATTCAAAAGTACAAAAATTAGTTTCAACTTTTCATCTTGGGAAACAAAACTTCTCAAATTCAGATACTGTAAATATTCTAATTTATAATCAAGTTATTTTTACCCACAGTTCTTCAGGAACTGAACTTTTTGGAGATAACATCTCCAAAAGGAGATAACCACCATAGATATTAGTTACCTTCTGCTAATAGACTGAATTGTGTCTTCTGAAAACTCGTATACTGAAGGCCTTGTCTCCAATGTGATAGTAGTCAGAAGTGGGCGTGTGGGAGGTAATTAGGGTTAGGTGAGGTCACAAGGGGGGGGACCCCATGACAGTGTTAGTGCCTTTATAAGAAGGATGTCTCTCTCTCTCTCTCTCTCTCTCTCTCTCTCTCTCTCTCTCTGTCTCTCTCAGTCTCTCCCCCATCTCTCTCCTCACCCCACACTGACAAAGAAGAGGTTGTGGGAGCTCACAGCAAGACTGCGGCTACTATGAGCCAGGAAAAGAGTTCTCATCAGGATATAATTCAGTCAGAACCTTGATCTGGGACTTTGTAGCCTCTCAGACTGGGGGAAATAAGCTTCTGTTGAAGCCACCCAGTGCAGTGTGCTCTGTCCCTGCAGCCTGTGCAGAGTAATTCGAGTCCTATCCCCATCCCCCTACTCATCTGCTTCTAAGAGTATCTGTCATCAGTATCTCTTCTGCACTGTATCAGAAATCAATTTTCATTACAAAGCTTACCAACCAAATGACTATTTATGACCCTAATGATACCTCTCACACTTTCTCAAACTGTTAAAGAATAAAGCCTTCAAAAGGGTATATTAGTTCACTCTTTCTGCTATAATGAATTAGCACAAATTTACATAGCTTAAAACAACACATTATTCTCTTACTGGTCAGAAATCCAAAGTTATTCTCACAGGACTAAAACCAAGCTGCCCGCAGGGCAGGTTCTCTCTGGAGGCCCCAGGGGAGAATCTGTCCCCTGCCCCTCCCAGCTTCTGGAGGCCACCTGCATTCCTTGTGTTCCCTGTCATGCCTGAGCTTGCAGCCACGGCATCCCAACCTCTTACTTCCACCATCACACCTCCTGCTTCTGGAGTCAAATCTCGTCTGCCGGCCTTTTATAGGGACAGTTGTGATTACCTGGATCAGCCAGTATAATCCCCCCGTGGCAAGCTCCCTAATTGGATCACATCTGTAACTCCTTTCGCTGTGTGAGGAAACATTCACCGTTTCTGGGGATCAGGACCTGGATATCTCCGCACTCATGATTCATCCCGCCAGATAGAAAAACCACCATAAAAATGACACCTATTTAATTGATGTTTCCCATCATCTCTAACTTCCTTTTTGGAGTTGTGGTTGCTGAGCCATTTCTTCATGTGCCGTTGAGAAGGTGTCAGTGCGACAGCATTTGGAACTAGTAGCGTGGACAGGTTCCAGAGCAAATGATATTTTTTCCTGAGAAAAAAAAATCTAATTTTCTCATGTACTATAGTTTAATTTTTCAACAGCAGGCAAGGTAGCAAAAACATGTCTTTCTCTCTCTTGTGAAATGCATCCAATTATCCTCACTTATGGGTGAAATGACTTTTCTGATAATAAGGCGCAAATTATTTTAATAAATTAGATGATTTTGTAGGTTGCAAAATGCCATGCCGTATGAGATGTTTCAGATATTCCTACGAGGAAGATAGCATTGACTCGGCAAACTTTAGCCGGTGACTGGGAAGGAAGCTTGAAATTGCCTTATATAATAGAGGTCCATGGATTTAAATGTAACAGGCAAGCAATAAATATATGTTTCATATACAATTGAGGAGATGTGGATTCAGAAGCTATTTTATAAATGAAGACACTCAGGCCCTGAAAGTGATGTAAAATCGCAGAGAAGTAAAGACCCTGCAGGTATTTTTGAACTTTTAGAGATGCAAACAACGTTGAGTGTAGAACTGCAGAAGTGAGATTATTGTGCTCTTTAGATTGGAGGTTTTGCCTGTAATACCTACCTCTTCCCAGGAGTGCCTCCCACATCCGCAGCACAATGGCTTGAGCGGCAACTCCTTTGGTGCACTCTGAGCCCTGATGGGAAGGTGTAGGGGTGGGGACAGTAGGCCCCTGACAGACAGGGGAGGGAAGGCAGCCAGGCCAAGCGCTGTAGCAAAGACCAACCCAGAGATGTCTGTCCATGTGGTTGGCCCAGGTCCCACAGACCAGTGAGAAACAGCACCAACAAAGGAAGAGCCACAGACTGCTTCCCCAGCCAGTGCTTTGCACAGGCCATCTCCATTTCGTGAGGCTCATGGTTTACTAGTAAAGGAAGAGTTCTAAAAGCAAGATCACAGAAACTGTGCGCTGGCCTCTAGGCTGACATTAAAGCTGTGGTTTAACATTTTTAGAAAGAAGATTTTTTCTTCTCCAGATAACTAATGGGTTTATTATATATATAACCCTTAATATATAGCAGTATATATATTCTAATTACATGTTTGTATATTACATATGACAACATGTAATATAGATTATGTATTAGATTAGAATAATAAAGCTTTAACAAATATTTTGTGTTTGTCGGCTTGAGGCAGCGTAGTGTGTACATGAGATGCAAGTCTGAAATTATGTGCTGATAATCGTCTAACCGTGCCTCACTGCGTCTCCGGGACAGTGTGTACAGCCTTGGATGTTGTCAGAGCTCCCTGTGAAATGCTGTAACTATGTATACTGATGAGGTTGAACTATACTTATTGTGGTGATCTTTTAGTAATGTATACAAATATCAAATCATGTCGTATACATGAAACTAATGTTCTATGTCAGTTATACCTCAACTTAAAAAAGAAACCTTTTTTAAAGAGCCAAAAATATTAAAAGCCTAAAAAACTCCACTATGTGCAAAGAAAGGCCACAGTTATGAGTATGGCTCATAAGGTTTTGGGAAAAAAACTATCTCTACACCACAATGAAAAAAATATTTTTAGAAGATTTTATTTATTTATTCTTAGAGAAAGGGGAAGGGAGGGAGACAGAGAGGAAGAGAAACATCAGTGTGTGAGAGAGAAACAGTTGCCCCTCACAGGCCCCCAACCAAGGACCTGGCCCACAACCCAGGCACGTGTCCTGACTGGGAGTTGAACTAGTGGCCTTTCAGCTCTCAGGCCAGGGCTCAACCCACTGAACCACAGCAGCCAGGGCACAAAGAAAATATTCTTAAAGTAAAACACACCAAGCTGTTGCCATGGGTGATCTCTAAGATGGGGAATGGGATTCGGGTAGGGGAGGGCATACCTCTTGGTTACCCTCTTCATATTGATTGAATTTCCTTTTTACAATGAGTGTAATACTATATCCCATGTCTAGACTGAAACAATTTTAAGTTGCCTCGCCAGAAACTATCGTATCCTGTGTGTAGTCAAAGTCGGACAGAATTTAAGTTTCCTTCGGAAGGAATCACTCAGGAGTGGACGTGCTGAGTTCGCCAACGAAGGAAATAAAGACCATCATTGAACCATAAAAAATAAAAGGCAAGGCATAAAGCATACCTCACTTTTATAAAGCTTTAATAAAAACCAACATGAAGAAGTCCATTTCTACCTTTTACTAACTCCAGCTACTCAAATGAGTAAATAAATCTAAACACATTAACTCACTAATAGCTGGTGCAGTGGGGGCCGCGAGGTGGGAGTGGGGGGCAGGAATCTGGAAACCCTGACCTCTAGTGGTCGCAGGGCATACATCAGAAAGCTGCCCAAAACCCATCTGTATGCAGGGCTGGAAAAAGCTGCTCCTCTCACCTCTCTGGTGATGGAAATACAATGACCTACTTGTGTGCTGGGTTTATTTATCTCCTAAAATCACTGTAGGCATGTTGGACTATTTCCAAATCACCAACTTCTAACTAACAGAAAAAGCGTGGAACCAGGCAGTCAAAAAACCTGGGAAGGGTGAGAGATGACGAGGCTCAGCTAAGCTTTGTGAGCTGGGGCCCAACCCCCACACCTGCCCTGCTCTCTGTACAAACCTGCGAAAGGGGATAAATAGGATTGAGCAGGTAAGTCACACTGCATGTTCTGAAGCGTTCTGTAAACATGTTAAAAATTAATAGTAACCTCATTTCCCCCTAGCTGTAGTTGTAATTGTTTAAAGTTTTGATATTCTCAATGGAGTTTTGTGACCAATTTACATGCTTCATTTTTTAAATCAAGATAAAAAATAAAATTAAAAAATTTTGGAAGATATCTTTATTCCCAAATCCTGCCACCAGCTATTATAGGCTCATTTTTTATACAGTAGGAACAGAGTACAGTTTGGGATCTAAAGGGCTTAAGGTTCAAATTTTTGTTTTTCCAGCTTACACTTCACTAGGCAATTCAACCTGAGTCACAGCACCCGTGTCAGAGTGACACTGTAACAACTGAATGAGACAACAAATGTGAAATGTTTCTTTTCTTCCATGCTTAAGAATTTGATCTTACCGAAAAAGCACACATAACTTAGGACGCTTCCTAAACAATTCCAGAGAAACCAAGCCCGTGACGGCGCTTCGCAGCGTGGCCTTTGCATTCCAGAGCTAGATTCCAGGTGCCGACGCCAAGCTCCAGGATAATGGAGAGAGAGCGGGAGTCACTGCGAGGCATAGCATTTACAACTCCCAAGGCCTTTTTGCTGGTGGACAAAACATTCTATCTTCTTGAGTTTAATTATGCACAATTGTAGCTCTCCTGTAAAATACAATAAGCAAATATTGGCTTCATTCTTTCAGAGGAACAAAGCTATACATCTTCAATGAGGGAACTAAACACAATTTTAAGGTAGAAATAATTTTTTTTAAAGAGCCCTGGTTGCGCCCTGGCTGGTGTAGCTCAGTGGACTGAGCATGGGCTGCGAGCCAAAGTGTCACTGGTTTGATTCCCACTCAGGGCACAAGCCTGGGTTGCAGGCCAGGTCCCCAGTTGGGGCCATGTGAGAGACAACCACACATTGATGTTTCTCTCTCTCTCTCTCTCTCTCTCTCTCTCCCTTCCCCTCTCTTTAATAATAAATAAATAAAATCTTTTAAAAAATAAATAAAGAGCCATGGTTGCTGTGGCTCAGTGCACTGAGTGTCAGCCTGTGAAGCAAAGGGTCACTGGTTCAATTCCTAGTCAGGGCACATTCCTGGGTTGCAGCCAGGTCCCCAGTGGGGGGCAGTGCAAGAGGCAACCACACATTGATGTTTCTCTCTCTTTCTCCTTCCCTTCCCCTCTCTAAAAATAAAATGTTTAAAAAATAAAAAAAATTTAAATAAAAAAGGAATTGGGAGTTTGTCCCTCTTTCTACCCTAAACCATATTAGACAAGGTTTTGTGAATGAAGAATGAATGAACCTAGTAGGCATTACCAGCCGGTATACTCTGTAAACCTTTTAGCATCTGGTGGAAGAAACAGAACATGATGCTGAGTGGCCTGGAGAAGGGGAGGAGGTCTGGGAGACAGGTCAGGACACTGGGCTCTGGGTACTGATGCATTCCGTGTCCCTGGGCCACAGTTTTCGTGACTAGCCCTGATCGTTGACGAGTCGTCCATTTGTAGGTTCAAAGATATTCAGGTCCTGTCCTCAACATTCCCTTTCAAAACTTTCTCTTTATAGGTTCTTTTACATCCCTTTTCTTGGTTAGAGCCAAGGCAGTCTTCTACTATGTTTTAACCTTTGGCTGGAGAAGGATTTACCATCTGGGAGATCTTGGAAAATGATGTAATACCTCTTAGCTCCAGTTTTTCACTCCTAATAAACCAAGCATAATATCACAGAGTTGAAAGAGGTACTACAATGTTTAATAAGTTAATTAAAAGTTAATTAATAGACAGCCCTACATAATATGGCAAATACTCAATAGTAGATAAATGTACAACCAATCAATATTAGCTATGATTTACCATTAATATTGTTTTTCCAAAATATTTCTTGTAATTTTTCTTATGACTTTATTTGTACTCTCACAGCCTGCCTCTAGTGTTTAGGAATACTAACTTTGTTTGTTTCTCAGTTGAAAATGAAATATTTTTACTTGCGTGTTTGTTAGGTTGGGTTTCAGGAAATATGTCTGCTACATGTCACATTTGCCACCTTGTTGGTTGAGTTTTGACGCGGTAACACAGTGTCTTATAATCTATAGAGCACAGACGCTGATGAACAGTTCTTTAGCATGTTTAGATTCTAGTTCTGATGATGGTTTTTCCAATGGCATTACAGGCATCTGAAGAAGGTCATTGTTTTTCTTCTACAGAGCTGGGTGGCCTGGCATAATCTTTCCGGCTATAAGAAATCTGGCCATACTGCAATAGGTTCATATGGCAGGTTCTTCAGATCCAAAGCCGTATGAAGCGGGCTTTGCCCTGGGTCTCAAAATGGTGGCAGTGACCAGAGAAAGAGCTAAACAAGAACATAGCCCATTTTCCACAGTTCCAGATTACCATGTTGGGGAGAGGGAGAGTATTTGGTCTTTCTCTGTGAGGATTGGCAGAAAATGGAAGAAGTGACACATGGTTCCTCACCACTCATCAACTAAGGATTCCAGTCCTAAATGCAGAAGGATGAGCTCCAAGTGCCCCCAACCTGGGGGGAAGGTCTGCCTGCGCCTTCCCAAGACCTTCCAGCTCAGTCCCTACCCCCTTTGTGAAGCCCTCCCTGTTCCACACTCCATTTAGTTGGTATTTATTGTCTTTAATATTTGGTCTGTGTTGCTTTATCGGTCACAGTAAATAGTAAGCTCCTTGGGTGAGAAGACCATGTCTCTCTTTATGGTAACATTGCCGTCCAGACAGGCTATGTCGTCAGTACTCAAAATTGACCTATTCTGACATCACAGCTTATTGTCCTAAAGTACGCCCTTTCTCAACCCAACCCATGTGTCTCAGCTATCCTCTAGGTGGGAAACACCAAGAGGGGTGCAGGGGCTGCTTCATTCAACATCACACCCTCACAGCCCAGAACAATGTTTAACATACTAGACATGCAATAAATAGTTGTTCAGTTGAGTAGAATTCTTTACAATGCCTTTGCTAAAAGCTGTCCCTCCTGCGTCCAAAACACCACATTGAAAAATTACTTTCTTTCTTATTTGTTTCTGGACCTCCAAATACTGAGAAAGCTTATCACAAGGTAAGAACTGCAGCCAATACTCTAGGTCAGGAGGGGCAAATTACAGGGTCAAATTCCATCTGCCGCCAGTTTTCATGAATAGTGGTGTAGCAACACAGCCATGCCCGTTGGTTTATATCGTGTCCACAGCTCTTCCCCAGCTGCAGAGACAGAGCTGAGTAGTCATGACCATGTGCCTATAAAGCCAAAGATGTTTACTGTCTGGCACTTTATGGAAAAAGCTTGCCAACCCCCGCTGCGGTTTACACTCCAAAACCACAGCCCCTCTTAGTTGTTTGTTATGAAAATGACCAGGAAAAGAAGCTCTGAAAATTCTCAGGTACAGAAAACAATACTATTTCGTGGTAGTTTCAAAGCAATGCAAACCTTGTTGGCGCATATTACATATGTAAAAGCATATTTACACCGAATCCTTCACACACGTCATCTCACTTGGTTCTATTACCATCTGGAGGCACCATGGTCCTGTGATGTAGTTTCTTCTGTTTAAATCTTTGTGGGCCCTGTTATTGGAGACAGCACTGCCTGTGCTCCGGAAAGTATTTACAGAATGCACAGGAGTTGTGAAGTCCCTTGTTCCCTTAGTAACCTCTCAGTCTCAGTATCCTCCTAGTGGGAGAGTAGGTGTTCACATGCTTCTGCATATGCACACTTATGTACCCTGCATGTGTAATTTTGGTAAGGAGGGTTTATAAATTTGGGTCACTCCATAGGCTCCTGAAGGATATACGAAAGGCCCCATGCATCCATCTCCGCATGTGAAAGTAAGGCTGGGGCCAGAACAAAGTGGTATCCAATCATATGCTTTCCTGTTTAGTAAGTTCTAGTTTCGGTGATCCCATCTCAGGCACTGTCATTCTCCCCAACTGGCTAACGGCTCCTAGCGGCACCTTAACCAGGAAATTGGCTGCTTAGCAGATAGATACAGATACACATTTAGATAGAGATACAACTGCAGATGCACATATACATATGCATGTGCATATACATATGAAATTGAGCAGAAGCAGAGTCATTTGAGTAGGTCTGCTATAAACCGCTCAGTCTGGCAGAAGGGAAGGAGGCAGGAGATGACATCACAGTTTAGAGTAACTCCTGCAGATACAGTTCCCAGAGATGTAAGACTTTTGAGGGCAAATAAGTCAGCAAAGGTCAGAGTAGTGCTTCTCAGACTTTGCATCCACATCACTGGAAGGGCCTGTAATGAGCAGATCTCTGGGCATCACCCACAGTTTCTGACTCAGTTGGTGATGCTGATGCTACTGGTCCAGGAACCACACTTTAGGACCATGCCATTGTCTGGAATCCAGACTCTACACCAGGGTTTCTCCATCTTTAATAGGTCTCTGAATCTCTTTGGGATCTTGTCAAATGCAGATTCTAATTTAGCAATCCTGGAAGAAAGAGAGCTGAAACCCTACATTTCTAAAAGCTTCCAGGTGTGCTAACTTGGTTCATATGGCACAAATATATCTGGTATTGCACCTAACAAGGGGCTCCAAACTGTTTCCCTAAAACATTAGCTCTATTTTGTAAGTGGAGTTAGGCTTTTGAGGTTTCTGTAAATTTATAGCATGCTGCAAGACTTTAAGTTTATATCCAATATCCAATGCCCTTCCTTCCTTCCTTCCTTCCTTCCTTCCTTCCTTCCTTCCTTCCTTCCTTCCTTCCTTCCTTCCTTCCTTCCTTCCTTCCTTCCTTCCAAGTTTAGTCTCTCATGTTCACCTGTTAGCAGTGATTTTATTACCCACTAATAAAGAGTGGACTCTTTGTCCATAGAGTCAGGTAACTTGGATTCAGTGTGGGCTGTGGTTCTAAAAAGCTGTGGTGTGTTTAGCCAGGCACAGAATCTTTGTCGGCCTCTGAAATGATGTGGCTGTCCTAGATGATCTTTCAGGTCCCCCGAAGCTCTGCAAGTCTCCATCCACTCTGTCAGAAGCAATCAAAAGCACACCAGAAAGCGACAGTACCTGTGCTGCCACCTTTGGGTGGAAAACAAAACTTTTGCTGGACCAGGCACAATGGAAACAAAAGATGCTGTATTAAATTTTCATGGCCTGCCAACTCAATACTAATTAATACTTCTTCCACCCCACTGCAATTCATACCAGCCTCCCTTTGACAGGAAATTTCGAGCACAAACCAGTATTAATTTGATTATGATATCACTCGCATTTATAGATATTTAAAATGTGCCACCTGATCAATGTTCCGAGGATTATTTTTTTGTGTTAGTAAATGTTGATGATTTCAGAAAGTTTGAAGTACACTGGTTTATAATGCATTCTAATTAAGTCATTGATTAGTGAGTAATTGACCAACCGCCCGCAAAATGGACAATAGAAAAACAGAATAAAAATATTGACATGGGAATAAAATTAATCTGGATTTAAGTTTTTGACCACTTTGCTTCCTAACTGTGCTCTTTGGCAAGTCATTTAACTACCCCAAGCCTTCCCGTTGTGTGTGGGAGTTTAAATTTTTTTAAATTAATTTTATAAAGTCCATTTCAAAGTTGCTGGCACTTGGAAGTACTCGGCATATAGGAGACATTAGCCAGTAGCCACTGGAAGGTAGCAGCCCATGAGGTTGGGATCAAGTGAGCTCTGAAACCAGAAAACTGGTTTCAAATTGCAGCCCTTACACTCACCAGTGTCACCATTCTCTGGACCTTTCTGAGCTGGTTTCCTCGTCTGTATGGTGGAAACCACGGCTTCTGGAGTTGGTTGAGAATTAAATAAATTTACTATGGACTGAACTGTGTCCCCCGCCTTCTCCCCCACCCCCCAAATTCATACGTGGAAGCCCTAACCCCCAATGTTACTGTATTTAGAGGTGGGGTCTGCAGGAGGTAATTAAGGTTAGATGAGGTCATAACGCTGGGGCCCTGATCAAACAGGACAGCACACCGAAGTGTGCCCTGCCCAGTGCGCATGCACCAGGGAAAGGCCACATGAGCAGACAGAGAAAAGGCAGCCGCCTGCAGTCGAAGGCGAGAACTCTCTCACCAGACACCAACCAAGCTGGTACCCTGATCTCAGACTTCTGGTCTCAGGAACTGTGAGAAAAACACCTCTGTGGCTGAAGCCCCCCAGTGTGCAGTACTTTGTCCTGGCAGCCCGGGCAGGCTAACGCAAACATTGTAACTAAATGCGCACAGAGCCCCCACCCCAGGCCTTTGACAAAGTTCTCTTTTGTTATTTCCCCTACTCCAATAAAGAGGATGTTAAAATTATGGTTATCAAGAGTTTAACTCAATCCTGGAGTAACTTAGAATTCACCCAAAGTAATTTTTTTGCCATTAGAACAATATGTACACTTTCTCCCAAGCGATGGGGTGACATGTGTTGGGACCCACTGTCCTGGGGTTCCCCAGGGGAAACAGATGTGCGGGGATGACAGATCTGTGCCAGGTGATGAAGTAGTGATGAAGCCAGGCATGTTCACTACTGCCCCCTGCAGATGGCACTCAGAAACAGACAAGTGGCAGAACCAGTAAGTGGTGCCACACCCAGACAGGACGCAGGCGTGTGTGGGTTTGTATCGCACTAAAGACGCATTCCAATTTTTCACGCTCCCACTGTCATCCAGAGGAAGATGGCCATGGCTGGCAAATTGCCTGTTACCAGGGGGAGAGTAGTGTGGGACCCTGGGAGGCTGCCTCCTGTCTCAGAGGGGGAAACAAGTTTCTGCTCAAGAGAGATGTCGTTTTGGAAGGATTTCTCTGCTCAGTAAATTAGAGCCTGGATCTCCCAACAAAAGGGTGAATCATTTGGTATTATTAGCAGCAAAAGGAGTGCAAAAGAATGAAAGGCAATTAAAAAAAATTCTTTCTCCCAAATGCTTAAAGGTCTTTATCTGCTCCCCAGTTGCTTTCCAGTTTTTTTGACCACTTCTTTCTTTTCCTCAGGCATTCAGTGACTTACTGTTTGCCGTATGTGCCCCATACCTTTCTCCTCCTACCTTTTGCTCATCTCATTTCCTCTTCTAGGAATTCTTTATCCTTAACCTACTGTTGGGACATACCATATTTTTAGGACTATAAGATGCACTAGACCATAAGACACACCCAGGTTTTAGAGGAGGAAAATAGGAAAAAAATTTCTGAAGCAAAAAAATGTGGTAACATATTTACCTGTGACTCTGCTCCACCGCCACCCCCACCAGCAAGCTAGGTAAGCTACATTCAGACTATAAGGTGCACCCCCACTTTCCTCCCAAATTTGGGGAAAAACAGTGCATCCCTTTGTCTGAAAAATATGGTACTTCTCCATGGGTCTCATGTTTTTGCATGTTTTATGAGCAAAAGCACAGATTATTCTTTGTTCTGCACTAGCTTTTGAAAGAGGTCTGTAAAGAAAGCAGCCTTGGAAGATAATGTCTCCTTTAAGAGTAAAGCCACCTACTGCCCATTATAAAAGATTTAGGTTCCCAAAACTCAGGGCTTCTCTTCTCTAAAAACCCACCAGATGCACAGGTATTATCTGGCTCTTTGCCCTACGGGAAATAGGACTCAGGGAACAAGCATTAAAAAATGCTAATACTCTGGCTACTGGTATCTCCATGAATAATAAACTGTTATTCATGTCTAACCCTGAGTCTCATGTCTTCTACCTCCACCTGTGAAACCGGAACAGACTATCTTGTTAGCTTTCAAGTGGGTAAAATCTCATACTCTCCAAAGTTCTTGACACAGATTTTATCCCTGAATACCCAGATCTGGCTTCTCTTTTAAATAACTTCAAAGTCCTCTCCTTCACAAAGATTTCCTGATTAGTTTTTGCTGTATGTGAAATAGAGATAATAATAATATCTACCTACTCAGGTTGTTGTTCAGGTGAAATGAAAAAAGCTGTAAGTGCTATAAGTTACTTTTTATTTTGTATGCTACCAATATATTTAGGGATATTATTTCTCCTATTAAACTGCAGCTTCATTGGAAATAAAAACTTTAATGGATTAATCTTAATGCTCCTCAAATGCCTAATACAACGAAGGTATTAGCTTTTTAAGTAATTGATTAACTCATTCAAAAAGATGCACTGATCACCTAATATGTATCAGGCATGTTCTGTGCATAACATCAGGATTTGGGGATTAGAATTTGGGAAAATGCACTTCATTATATAAGGTGAGTCAGAACAGAAAATCACTGAATCATATAAATCTCATGAGTATTGCATTCGATGTTCAACTTCTTTAAAACAGTCTTATTTTCTTCATTGTTGGGAATAGCTTAGGAAAAAGAGGTTATATAATTTTTCAGCTTTTAAAAATTAGAGCACCACTGGGTTGATTTAGGTGAGACTTACTGCCGTGTTTATTCGACAAGCCTGTGCATCGGAAATGTTCCTCACCCAGGCCAGTCTCCCACACACCGTCACGGAAATCGGCTTTCTCCTGAAGACAAGTCTCTTGGTTCAGTTTGGTTGGTGGACTCCACCCCTCACCAGGTTTTGGCATCTGACACTGGTAGAAAAGGTCTCAGCATTGTAAATGTAGGAAGGGTGGAGGCATCCCGATGACCTCACCCTTTCATCAAATGAATAGGTCTCTCCCAGATAACAAGCATTCTGAAACAGGCCAACCGGAAGGGAAGGGCGGGTTTCTGGAAATCAGCAGCCCCGCTACCCGTTCATTCAATCCCAGGCCTCGGTGCCCTGGGAAAATCACGCTGCTAAACCTGGCTTCAGCTGCTCTGATACTATGCAGAATACATTGTCGTCTCCCTGAGAGGTGTCTGGAAAGACAAAAACATAGCCATAATTACAGCCGTATTTGCAACAACA
Organism: Artibeus jamaicensis; assembly: GCF_021234435.1. Lineage (NCBI taxonomy): Eukaryota > Metazoa > Chordata > Mammalia > Chiroptera > Phyllostomidae > Artibeus > Artibeus jamaicensis. The sequence continues at coordinate 32,792,933 of NW_026522030.1, read as the reverse complement.
AAAATAAGCATAGATATGTGTCAAAGGAAATATTTTTTCTTCCTCCTTGACACCTCTCTCTATTAAAAAGACAACAGCAATCCTCAGATATTGCTTTCACCTCTCCTTGCTGGGGCCCTATTGCCAAGTTCATTTCCTCTCTGTGTTTATTTGCTTCTTACTCAATCAGCACAAAATAGAAGCAGCAGTAATCATAACATTTGAGATGTGCAACGTAGTATAGCAGCTACCCGGGGAGACACTCTCCTCCTAATACCACATCATCCGAAGAAGAGAGAAGGTGGCCGAGGTGTCAGGGTCTTCACTTGTTCTACCATCCTGTAACTCATCCTCACAAAAATTGCTAAGATTACATTTCCAAACAAAGCCAGCAAGCCTGGCACTGACAGGGACTCAGAAAGTCTTATCTGAATCAGATGGAAATATATTCATTAAATTTTAAGAACATATAATATTATAATATCAGTATTATAGCACATTTGGTGCTGGGCTTCACACAGACTTTGGGATTAGAATTTGTCCCCTTTAAATTCAACCACTTTTTGTTGTCCCTTTAAGTCAAATGAGTTATGTGGGCCAGCATTTTGAAACAGTTATCTACCTCAGTAAATGGCTGGTCACTTATAATTAGTAGTAGTAAGAAGCTTCCTGCAGTCACCAAGCTGTTTGTTTTCCAGAAATAAAGAAATATTTTTCTATTAACAAAGGGGATATGCTCGAGTGAAACGCATTTTTATTAACATAAATTTGGAAAATGAATCCAGAAATAACACAGGCAGCATTGTAATGTAAAATGACTTTTATGTTATTAAAATCATCCCCTTATCTAGCTAGTTAATGAATATTTATTGACTGCTTACCCTCAGAATTAGTTGCAGAAGAAATTACTGTTTCCGAAGGAATACAAGTTCTTCCAAATCTAAAAGTTCCAAAATCAAGATGACTGCTTTTCTAAGGGGCTTCCTTGGGGTGGTGATGGCACTTGGGGGTACAGAATGAGAAATCCAGCTAGGGGTCTCTCTGCACCCCACCCCACCCCAGAGGATTTCCTTGGGAGTGTCCGTCTAGGCTCAAAGAAGAGGCCAAGGTTTTCAACATCTTATCACAGCAAAGGATCCTCTTACCTGCTGCTTATTCCTGCAACTCCTTTCATTGAGAGCAAAGCCCTTCCTACCAATGAGAGATAAGTGGAGAAACATACACAGTTGCTTGAGTGTTACCTGGGTTTTCCTTTAAATGCAATCAACTTGTCAATCCACGACTACTTATCTCTTTATCAGATTGTTCTTGGGCGCTAGTGTTTCTGGAGCCAAAACCTTGTGTGTTACCCCTGGACCACACCCACCTGCACGAGGTTGCCTCCCGGGCTTGACCTCTCTGAACTTCCATTTCCCTATCTCCTAAACCATCTGTCCTCCCTCTGATGTGAAGAATGAAACAATGAGTGGGAAAGTGCTTTGGAAGCCCCAAGTGTGGCACAAACACAGGGATGAGGACAATGGTGATGATTACTAATAGCGTGTGGTGCCAGACACTCTACCCACACGATGCTTAGCGCCCTCTGACAAGGTGTGCTTGCCTCTGCCGTCCTCACCTCATTAGAACTTAAGCTCAGGAAGGAGAGCTTTTTATTTTGTACTTGTGTCACCAGTCACCCAAGGAGTATGTGTTTAGTTGGTAAAAGAGTGAATTGATGTTTCATACATGCTGCCAAGTTTTTTCCTATTTGGTTATAATTTAACAATATCAGCAGAAGGAGTTTATTTGCCAAAATCCTTACCAAAATTCAGATGAAAACCTTTATGCTAACTCTTAACTAATGTAAGATTGCACTTTAAAAACGTTACTCTTTGCCATGCTACCATGCTGCTTTTATTAGAGTGGGGACCTTATGTAATATCTTAAACTTCATACGGCTAGAAATGGTGAGCAAAAATAAGTATTGTGTTCCATTCTGCAGGTGAGAAAACAGAGTCCAGAGATGTGAAGTTTCATGTCTCTGGTGTGTTAGTGGTGGCATCAGTGGGGTGACAATCACATGCTCTGCCTCTTGGTGAGACCACCTCCCTCTCTTCTCCATGGATGTGGGTGGCTGAGTATCCCCTGCCATTCTGCTGAATGAGGAAGGATTTCTCTGTTGAGCCACTTAAGTGGGTGTTGTCATGTCACCCTCTAGTGGCTTCTGTCAAGGCTCCAAGAAAGGGAAGAGGAGGTACTGGGGTCATACAGACGGAATGTCAGCTGGTGAGGGGGGAGAGATAAAGGTGGACAGCGCTCACATAGCCTAAGAAACCAGAAGAGCAGTTGTGTATCCATTTAGGAAATGCTGAGCACCCATGATGTGCGTGACTCTGGGGGAGCGAAGGTGATGGCCCCCCAGCCGTTGTTTTGATGAAAAGATACTATTGTCAAAGGAACAAAATTAATGAAAACATGGGAATTCTACTTTGCCTTGGTTGTCTCACCTCAGACCAGTCTGCAGCTCTAACCGGGTACTGAAAAATGTAAGCTATAATAAATTAGTAATATTTCATCACTAATATCAGCCATATACAGTAATTTCCTGCTAATGCTGTCAATAGGTTCCGAGACTTTAAGTGAAATGAAATATAATGACACCAGTTTTACCACAGGCTAAGTTCCTATGGCGTTTCAACAACATTATAAGAAAATGATATTGAATGACATTATTGGAGGAGCTTGCAGTACAAATGATTGTCAGTCAGACAACTTCACTTCAGTTTAGTGTCCAAAGCTAAGTTTCTTGTCCACTGTCCTCCTCCTTCCTTTATTTTCTGTGTGCATTCATATCACCCGGTGGTCAGATCCAGAGACCTCAATGTCAGCCCGGACTTTTGCTCTCACTCAGACCTCAACCCCAATGGCCAAGCAGTCACTGAATTCTATTGCTTCTGCCTCCTCTCTTTCCTGCTGCCCCTGGCCTGGTCCTTCTCCTCAGCTTTATATTGAGTGGGGACTCCTAACTCCCATCTCCCTGCCCTTGGGTTTTTTTCTTAAATGCATCCTCCATAATGCTGTCAGGGCATCCTCCCCAAATGCAAATATAGTAATATCGCTTCTCAGCTCAGAGCCCACCAATGGCTTACCCTGAGCTGTAAGTTAACTTTCAAAGGTAGTTTAACTTTCAAAGGTAGTTCAGCCAGGTATTCATGAAACAGGGCCTTTCACGATCTGGCCCCTGACTGCCTATCATAACTCATCTGCTGTCTCTTCCTTCCCTTCCCTGCCTCCACTTACCCAAAGCGTATACATGCTCTTTGATCCATCCAAACTGATACAGGTTGGTTCACCAAATGAATCGGGCCATTTTCTATTTCTGGGACTTAATACTTGCAATTGCTCTGCTTCAAATATTTCCTGATCCTTTTGTGTAATTAAAGATTGCTTAATTTAGGAGATCCCTTAGAAGTCTAATCTGGCTTATATTTGTAGGCGTCTTCCTGGGCAAACAGTGCTACAGAGATGCCTCTCCTCCGTTTGCTGGTAGTAGGATGCTTCTGTGTCCTTGGACGTACACACCGCCATGGGCTGCTGCCCCCAGCCCACAACTATCAGTTCCCTGAGGGAAGGAACCGTGTTGTAGTGAACTCGCGTCCACTAGGCCTGGTACCACGTTTGGAGCAGAGTAAGCCTTTGTTATGTATTTGCGGAATTAATGGCTTGAAAAATGAACAAATGTATAACAAATTAAACTTCCATTGGAGAAAGTTAACATATTTAAGGAAAACTGGTTTTGACAAGTTACTATGGTTGGGTGCATGTTTTCATTGGTGGCCACTGGGTGAAGGGTATGTGGGAACACCTTATGCTGTTTTTGTAATGTCTTTGAGTCTTAAAATATTCAAAATATAAAGCATTTTTAAAAATACAAGCAAAAGAACTTTGCACAGCATTTAATATCCTATAAATTATTCAAAAATCAGCATGCTTTAAAAAAAAATTCAAAGCAGTGGTTCCATTTTCCCCTGAAGAATGGATGGCATCTTCTGAGAGTCTCCTGGGGAAACTTCTAAGGCATTTTGGTCATTGTCACTTACTACTCCCCTCTCACTACCAGCCAGAAGCATTTGTAATTTTCTTTGTCCAAAGACGGCCTATAATTCTAGAAGACTTTTGTCGCTTGTCATCTGAGAACAAGAAGCAGGTTTGAAAACTGTAAGCATTCTAAAAGCTGGACATTGCAATGTACTGGGCAAACCACTGACAGCAGCATTAGCTTTGACGCTATCTAGAGGAAGGGAGCAAGTGTAGGTTTTCTATTTACCACCCAGTCACCTGGCTCAAGGGCAATTTCAGGGTCCCTGACCAGACTTTACTGTCAGTTTATAAAAGGTTTTATTGGGATAATAAAGGAGGCACTATGGCTCTCTTAGACTGGAAGGAGCAGGTCAGATTACACTCCTTCAGGGTTATGGACTGAAGTTTATCACCACCATAGATAATAATAATAAATACGGTGGATAGGGTCTGTTAAACAGCTGACAATTATTTCTCACAGTTCTGGAGGCTGAGAAGTCCAAGATCAAGGTGTCTGAACATTCATTATGTAGTAAGGACCTGCTTTCTTGTTTATAAATGGCTGCCTTCTTGCTGTGCCCTCACGTGGTGGAGAGAGATCATTTCTCTCAAGTCTTCTTATAAGGGCACTAATCTCATTCATGAGGGTTCCACCTCATGATCTGCTTACCTTCCAAAGTCTCCACCTCCACATACCATTGCCTTGAGAATTAAGACTTCAATATATGAATTTGGGAGGGACATGTGCATTCAGTCCTTCAGCAATGACCTTTTGTAATGACTTAGCAAGACTGTACAGAGAGAAACAGGATGCAGAGCAAAGTAACAGACAATCTGAGAATGGAAACAAGATGAGACCTGTTTAAGGAAAGCATGCTCTTCCCTCTTCACGGAACATTTTACTCATCTTTACTGGCTGAATCCTACAAGACCTCAAGGTTATTAATGTCATATCAGAAGCTATCCCTGACCCTCCAGCCCCCACTATTCATTCAGACTCACGGAGGGGGGGGGGGGTGTCCAGCTTTTTGGCATCTCTGGAAGATGAGTTGTCTTGGGCCACACATTAAATACACAAACACTAATGCAAACTAATGAGCAGGAAAACGTTTTTAAGTAAATTTACAATTCCGAGTTGGTCTGCATTCACAGCCATTCTGGGCCACATGCGGCCGCAGGCCTCGGGATTGGACACCCCTGAGAGACTGGGCACATGCCCCACCCCCTGCTCCACCAGCACCTTGAAGTTTCTCCTCTTAGAGGGCCTATGACACATATGAATTGCAGTTACTCGCTCACCTGTCTGTCTTCCCCATTCAGCTGTGGTTACAATCCTTGAGGGCAAGGACTACATATTGTATTGCCTGCGCTCTCTGACAGGTAAATATCTGTTAAGAAAATGAAATGTTGTGGTTACAGGTGAGACTCAAGGGATCAGTCTCTTCCACACCAACAATTCTGTGATCCTGAATTTTCCTGTTGATTTTATATTTTCCATGGAACTACAGTGAACTGTTTTTGTTGGCAAAATGAAACCTGAAGTGAGCATTAAACCATTGAATGTTTAAAAGAAAACAAAAGCAAGAAATCATGATAACCTCGGGAGACTTTGAAAACTGTGTTATTTCACAAGAGGAACACTTACCAGTACCTGTTAGTGACATGCACTGAGTTGCCAACCAATCTGCTTTCCTGGTGGCCTTGGACAGTTTTTAGGCATTTTCCCACCTGAGATAGTTTCATTGTTCAATGTGAGGAGATAACCTCTGGCATCCTTTGGAATCCATCATTTCTCAAGTGGGGCGTAGCCTGCTAGGGTGCGCTTATCTCCCTCTCGAAGACCAGAGCCAATTCTGGGATGTGCACCTACCCAGGGCAGATGTTCCAGTGGCTTTACACAAACGAGCAATCCCCAAATCAAGACTTGTTCCCATCAGTGCAGTTAATTAATCTGTCAGTTAATCAACAAATGTTTATTGAAGTGCAGGCACTGTTCCAAGCAGTAAAGGAATGAGAGACAGAGAGAGACCAGCTTGCCTCCAAGGTGTTCACACAATTCAAGGAGTACGATTGTACTGGTTGATGATAAACATACAAATTACAAGAAATACCCAAGGTAATAGAAAAAGGATTTCCTGATTAAAGGGAATAACAGTTAGGTCTTCACTTTACTGAGTCTCTGGCTCAGGGCCAGAGAAAACACTAGTTGTAAGGATTATTATTGTAAAGAATTTGTTGTAATTAGGTAAACCAAGGGCTATTAACTCTGAGTTACAGGGATATGGAAATAGAGAGCCTTCTTTGAAATGGCGTTGGAAGCTATGTTTTGCCTGTGGGCTGCAATGGGACTTAACATAGAACTGTATTATTTGGCACAAAAGGAATTTTCCTCTTTCCCCTGTTTGTCTCCAAGGAGCAGTATTGGTTACTTAATATATGTAATGAAGTAAAAACTTGACGAGTTCAAAGGAAATTAGTGCACATTTGTTTTTCTCTGTCTGCCTGGCTGCAGTAACCCATGAGTGGTCAATCCCATCATAGAAGCAGATACACACAAATGAGAAATACTCAGTCAGAAGATAGACCCGGGTGTTTATTGTCAAGTCCCTCCGCATCGTTTCTTGTACCATCTGCTTAGTCTTTTGATTTATTTGTGCACCGCCTAGACTATTACTTACATGATATTTTTCTGTAACTCCACTCACATTTTTTACTTAAAAAGCAAATCTGATGTCACCGTGGATGGAAACCAATTTCACTGCCACAGATACAACAATCATATACAATACAATAAATGAAGCAACACCCTCAGAGCCTGCGAGCTGGTGATGTGTCCTGAAGGCTCTCGTTCTCGAGGTCTCCCTCTTCGTTACGCAAGGAGATTGGCAGCTGTTAGAGGGGGTTTGAGAGACACTCCAGCACAAGAGTGAAGCATCTCTCTTGAGGCCTTTAGAAGAAGTGCCTGAGACCTGAAAAGGGAACCACCTTCCTCCCTTGGATTCAGTGTTATTGCAATGGCCATGGATAAGCTTAAATAACATCCAGCTCTGTGAATGAAAGACTGTGTACACTATGGGACACATTGGACAGATGGCCTTGAGAGTGGCCTTCGGCACCGAGAGTGCACAGACCTCTCAGACACACCCCTCGAGTCAGAGGCAGGGCGGGGGCGCCGTTGGAAGCCCACCAAACGTCGGCTGATGCTTCCACTTCTCGCAGCCCTTGCCAAAATGTCGCACCCCATTTTCTGTCTTCTACCTGGTGAAGGCAGGTCAACTGACTGGAAAACTCTGACAACAGAAAGAAAAAGGAAAACAAACAAGGTGAGATCGGTTATGTAACTAGGGCTCTCTGAGCTCCAAATGGAGGGATATCTCAGCTCCTTAGCTAAGGGTTGAGCTCACATGACACCTATCACTCAGGTGTTTGAAACATCTCTTGTAGAGGCAATTGCATGAGTCTTCATGGAATATTTGACTGTTCATGTTTGGAACTCGAGGCGGTGTCTCCTATCACCTCATGTACCAGTTTATTCCTGGACAGAATTCTGTATCATTGCTTAGACACCTCTTGTGTCCCATACTTATTCTCAGACACATACAACCTCTCTCTTAGGGCCTGGACAACCTGCCCCGCCCCCCCAGGATTTGTGGTTCATGAAGGAGGAGAAAAGCACCGAACAGGCATGGCATTTTTAAGGAAGCTGAGGAGAAAAGTCAGGGCAGCCTCCTGGGGTACATTTACAGGCTTGCAATCCATGTTTTTGCTGACTGGTTTGTCATTCAAGGAAGTAGTCATAATTTAAGTTAAAATATGAATCATTTAACCTATTTTAATAGTTTTTGAAAGACTATTTACTCCTGGGGGTTCAAATGTTGTTTGCCTAAATCATTTCATTAAAGGCAATAACAGGATGTCTATGATTTCAGAAAGAGAACTCCCTCTTGTGGCAAGAGCAGTTTTTGCAGCAAATTCTAGAGAATGAGTTCTTGGATTCTGAAGAGCTGGGCAAGATTTTACTGACTATAAAGAACAGGCTGACAGTGACCAGAAGGGAGAGGGGAGGGAATTTCAGGGGAAAATGGGTAGGGTTTACAGGAACAATTACAAAGGACACATGGACAAAAACTAGGGGGGATGGAAATGGGAGGGAAGTGGGGAGAGATGGGTGGGTGGGCTGGGATGGGAGTAAAAGACAGAAAACTGTACTTGAACAACAATTAAAAAAAAAGATTTTACCGACGAAACCCAGTGAGGACAATACCTTTCAGTGTTTGCATCCGGCTGGTGACTGAGCCCGATCCAGTGTCCAGGTCTCCCTTCTCCCAGTCAAGGGCCTTTTCTCTACATTTTAGAAGTTTAGTTACATTGTGCTGTGATGTCTTTTCTCAAGGTTCCACTTTCTCCTGCTTTTGTTTCCACTTTCTAAACAGCTGGTAGAGATGCCATTCTCAGCCTCAGCAGGCAGGCAACACTGTCCCCCACGCGGAAGCTGCTTCTTGGCCAGTGTTCTCTGTGGGGCAATAAACTGTTTCTCAGGGCTGAGCTATAAGCTCTAGTTCTTATACCTGGCAGCAGTGTGACCCATAAGACAAGGACTCCCCACATCTTTTGGGGAACAGCCATCCCCTATCATCATGTGGGGAACAGTGCACCTTGTGTAATTGTCTTCCTTCACTGTTTGGCCTGTCATGGCACTGAGTATACAGCATTGGGGCCTCTCAGAAGAGAGTCACTTAAGTAGTGACTATGTGTCACTACTAAAAATAGGATAGAACTCTCTTGAGCCTTGCCGCTCAAAATGTGTTCAGTAGACCGGTAGCATCAATATCACCTGCACACTTAGCAGAAACTCAGAATCATCTTGTTGGAAAGCACACTCTGACTTATATCCAGGAGCCAAAACCCTGCACTTCTCCCAAGCTCTCAGGTGACGTCAATGCTGCTGGTGTCCTAAGCCACACATTGATCAGCAAGAATAAATGAAGTCACCTACCCAACTTGTAAACCACAAATCACAGCCCTGTTTGTTCTGGAACTGGGTACAACTTGAAACTTGCTTATCATAGTGAAGAAAATTACAAGCTCTTGGCTCTCACAAGCTTGTGAAGAGAGCCACCACTGACAAAATCGTGCTCTGCTCCATGCAGATTGAAGTCATCAGGGACCAGAGAGAAAGACTTCAACTCTTGGATCCCCACAGACACTTCTTGTCCTGCCCATGCCTCTTACCTCTCAGCCTATCCTATAATCTCAAATCTACAAATCAGAGAGTTTCTGCTCAGAACAAGATTCAAGGTCAGCAGACTGATACACTCAGTCTCTGCTGTCTGTGAATAACTCATTAGGTTTCCATGAACTGAGTGATCTATTATTCCTAACACAGCTTCCCAGTGGAAGCACATATCCGTCTGCCCCCACTGACCGTGCAAATAAAAACCAGGAGATGAGGGTGTTTGGAAAAAATAAAGCAGTATCACGAATCTGAATAGTCAAAAAAAAAAAAAAAACCCACCCAGATATTCCCGCAATGATGCTGGTGACATCTGAGAAAAATAACATTCACAGTTGTTCATGTTACTTTACTCTGACTGATTTGGAACACTGAGATAAATGTGTTTCACCCTTACAATACTTTGGGTACATTAATTAGGAACCATAGCCTCGAGTTTTCATCTACTACAACCAGCAGACATGACAAGACTTTTGGAAAAGCAGCTCTAGTTTATTTCTAAATTGATTTTGTAAATAATCACCCTTAGCAAAGCAAACACTGAGACTTCTTGTCCCCACTGGAGAAATGCAGATAAGTGAGCACCAAGGCTGAGCAGTACTCCGGGGAAGTCTCCATCACTACCTTGGTCAGGTGCCCTTGGAAACAGCCTCTGGAACAGAGATTTCCAGGGAGCTGGTTTACCGGGGAGCGCTCTCCAGAACAACACCTGCAAGGGAATTAGGCAGGGTCAGGAGACAGAGACTTTCCCGAGAAGGACTGGCTAGAGGAACAATTAACCTCTGATGCAGTTACATGAGAAGCTCGGGGGGGTCCCACAGGGAGGTCTGAAGCAGGGAGGGTCCCACAGGGAGGTCCGAAGCCCCCACAGGGGCTTTCATAGACATCACAGATTGAAGCTAGGGGAGTGTGCATTCTTACCTGTGCCAGCATCAGACAGGGACTGTCTCTGGGGAGGAGTGCAAACTTGGATGAGGAGATTCCTGGAATTGAAACAATTTCCAGGCAGAAATCAGGGTGAAGGGAGCCTACAGCAGCTGCAAGTCTCGGAAAGGACAACCAGGGAATGAGAGCCGGAGTCCTGAAAGGGTGAAGAGGGAATACATATATGAGCAGCACACCTGGCCTCCACTCCAGGGACCAATTACCAAATTTCATCTTCTTACTCCTCAATACCACTGATGTCTTGAAGCAGCCGTCTTTCTGCTTTCAGGATATTTGTCTAACAAGAATTAACCAGGACAACTTTTAAAATATGCCCGTACCCAGTTCCTCCTCTGTGCTTGAACTGATTTTAATGGACAGCCACGATGAAGAGCTCTAGGCCTAATAAATCAGACTCTTAAATCTGAAGGACACTCACGTCCCTTAACATGTACGTGCAGTGTCTCAGGATTACATGTGGCTGGCGTGGGGCAACTGTGTGCTAGAATGCCAGCCCCTGCTGCTCCGAGGGGACTAATTAGAGCCGTCTGAGGTGTTTAGGGGAGCGAAGTGGCCAACATAAACGCGTGCACTAGCACCTCGCTCATGCTGCCCTCTCCCAGGACTTTACAGATGAGTTTTATTGGCTAGATTTTAAACGTTTGAAGCTTATAGTTTGTTTCTTTTTCTTTCTGTAGCTCATAGTTTGTTTCTCTTTCTTCTTATTTTTGGTTCAATGTCTGCCTTTGGGTCCTCATATAAAGGAGACTTTTATCCACCTAGCTCTTGTAATCCCACCGGCTTTGGCTGACCAACAGTGGGAGCTAGCCTTTCACAGCAGAACAAACTATGCATGGAGCCTCGTTCAAATCGTATTCCCCCAAACATAACAGTCATGTGCTGAAAAAGAAATTCCACCAGTGCAGGCCCTGCTCTAAGATACCAGCTTCATAAAGTCAGCAATCCTAGGATGAGCTTTTCTGTGTTCTGTCTTATGGTTGTGTGTGTGTGTGTGTGTGTATTCTATACCATGAAAATATTCAAATAAATAAATAGAACTTTTCAAATAGATTGGTAGAAAAAATACTGTATTTGACTCTTCCTCATTCATCACCTAAGTTAAGCAGTTATCAGCATGTGGCCATTTTTTTAATCAATGTCCACAATTTCTGCCACCACCCCTTCCCCCCCAGAAAGCCTGGATTCTTTTGAAGCAGACCCCAGGTACATCATTCCATTCATAAATACTTCAGGACAGACAGGCGTTTAAACCTTGCTGATATCACTAATTCATCAACACATCTCCTGGAATTGATGCGAGCCATCAGCCTATGTCAGAAATGGAAGGCTACAGAATTATTCATTCAGCAGACAGCTACTGGGCACCTAACCCATGCCTGTTACTTGGGATAGACAATAGCGCTGGACACGGTCCTCGTCTTCAGAAGTCTCCCTTTCAGTCTCTGTATGTGTGTGGATGGAGAGGGAGGCAGGAAAAGCAAAGCATGGAGTCGGCAACAGCGCTGTCTGTGTCCATTGTAGACGAGGGAGGACAAAGCTCTGGGAACAGCTTTCTGCCAACACTTGTTTCTTGCTTGGATTTTGAAGATTTATAAATGAATAATGATGTGGAGTTTGAAGGAAGTTCTAGACAGAGCCCTATGAGATTCCTAATTCTGCAATATGCTAATACCCATATGCCCATCTGTTGAAATTGCTCTCTCCTGTCAGCTTTGCTAGGGGGGAAATTTAGCATCACTCTGACCTTTGACCACCAACAGCCACTCTTACTCCAGACAGAACCTCCAGAATGAATCCAGTCAGAGAGAGCAGCCTCTCCTCACCTACGACCCTTCAACATGCGGCCCTGGCCTTTGCTTACTTCCTGCCAGCCACCTGGAAGGAGTCTCTGCGGATACTGTGTAGAAGGGGACACACGTGGGTCTGGGCAAATCAGAAGGCGTATTCTGCACAGGGTGACTCAGTGCCATCTCAGTCTCATCTTTGCGTGAGACCACCCAGGGGGTCAATAGGATTTAGTTTTTGTGGTGTAACATGGAAAGGCAGGTGAGTGACAGCTGATGTGCCAACAAAAGCGATCCAACAGAATCTCTGAATGCTGAATTGTTCTTTTCTCACATGTATGCCAATGAAAAAGTTGTAAAATATTTACAGAGAAAAATTGGAATACCACTTCACAGCCTGTATCCAGAGGCATTTTGCTATGGGTATAGTATTTCATAGACTATTTACCATATGAATAAAAATGACATTTACTGCCAACTTCAATTAAGAAATTACTGTGTGAAGCAATCTGCTAAATCCATTTTTATAAACTATTTTATTTAATCTTCACAATAGACTTATGAAGCAGATACTAGAATTATACCCATTTTACAGATAATAATACAGGCATAAAAAGTTTAAGGAATTTAAGCCAAGATCATACACGCTGTAAATCTGGAGTTTGAACTCAGTGTGATTTCAGAATACACACTATGCAATATACCTTCACTGGAAATTATTTGACATTTTATGATTTCCATGTAGAACCGGGCTATGCTGTGGGTCATTCAGAGACTGTGAAGCTTGCTCTATAAAAATGATTTGACCTTGACAGCTAATGACCCAGGAGATGTGCCTCTATATAGATGTTGACAGTGTTGTCAGTCATAACCACTCCCCTAGTTTGCAAACTGCTTATGTTGTCTGCCATAGAGTAATGGTTGTAGACACGTGTATATACAGTGGGTGTATGTGTGTTTATGACATCCACACAGCAGACTCTTTTGTGGCCATGAAAAAGCAAACTTAAAAAATAAATGGGGAAAAGGAATATATTTGAAATGTAACTGAAAATAACTAAAATATTAAACTAGGATAAAAAACTACATGTGCCTATATATGCATGTGTATATATAGATGTATACATTATAGATGTACATATATATAATTTGCCTAATGCACACACACAGATTCCTCCAACATCTGAAAGTGGTGTTTTTAAGAAAGCTCAAGTTACACCACTTTGCTTTTGGGAAACCTACATAATATGGTCATGTAAAAAGAAAAATCTGCTTCAGATTCCTTTTGGTTAGCAAAAATAGGCACCAATGTAGGCCTTTCATAAACAATTAGCTATCTATATCTATGTGTTTACATATATGTCTACAGCTATATCTAAATATAGAGAGAGACAGAGAAATATATATGCCAAGGTAGTGATTAGATGTGTTTAGGGTGAGGGTGCAGAGTATTTCTATTTATTTTACTGTTTTCTACAATAAAGTTATACTGATCCAATCAGAAAGGGACTTTTGTATGTGTATGCATATTTATTTTTATATTTGATGTAATTAAAATTTTGGTTGAAGAATGTTTTCCTAGATGTAGGAGAATCACACACTTTTACAAACTGGGTTTCTGTTCCATTGCTGCTGCTATTCCATCTTATTCTTGTGTTGGGAGGAAGATTAGAAGCAAACTCTATATTGAAATGCTGGGATAAGCACTTCTCGTCTTGTCTTTATCTTGACCCATTTCTAAATGCTTTTAACAAAATATAATGAAATGCTTTCACACATGTCACCTTTCCTCAAGCTCCTGAAGGTCTTTTCTTCACTGATATTTATCTGGCATGGTGAGAAAAATGGTCATTTAGTCCATATTTGCAGGAAGATATGCTAATAGAAAAGATGATTAGAGATTGCAATATATTCTGTATTAAACAATCGGCTGCAGTGCAGTGTGACGGTTTTTGCTGTTTTGTATCGACTCATCCTTCATGCATATTGCATCCTCAAAACTGTATTTCCTTTAAATAATGCAATGAAGAAATTAAATAATTAAAGCTGCAGACAAGAAGTAGTAAAGACTTTCAGCAGAAAAGAAGGGAAGAGTGAAAGGAAAGAAATGGACATTTTTAGAGACAATACTTGAGACCCCTAAAGCATCTTCTATTTTAAAAGAAAACCAACTTGAATGAGACCCAGAGGAGTAAAGGAAATGGCCTTTCTTTGTCAGAGAGGAAATTGGTGATTTTTGTTGATTGTTTCATTTGAGTAAGGTCTCTAATATTATTGATTAGATTGTAGAGAGTCAAGCAAATTTTGACTTAGTTTATAGACCTATCCAGCACTGGTCGGGGATGCCGGGACTCACTGGAAGTCTCCCCTCCCCATTCTCTGGCTTCTGTGGAAGCAAAGGCTGCACCTTGGGGACCCTGTTGGCTGGCTGGCACCCTCTATTGGGAAAGTTCATGGTGTTCCATTTTCCTGCCCAAGCCTGGTTTTCTCCACGTGTTGAAGACTAGAAGATTATTTTCAGTGGATTTTAAATGGCTCAGAGAACAGAGTCATTCTCCCTAATCCATAATCTAACCAAGAGCCCAGAACCTCATATTTTTCTCAGAAATTAACTTTTGAGCTTAAGGGAAGACACAAAGTCATAGTGACTGATATTGGTTGAAGAGGGATTAATGGATAGTTTCAACCTCAGAAGTTGAAGAACTTTGGTAAAAGGTATTGTGGATAAAGAGGGGGCCACATATAATAAACCTGACAAGCTCCAGGGGTGAGGGGCCTGTATGGGGAACCTGCAGACTCAGAGACCTACAGTAACCACATAGGATAGTCTAAATGTAAGAATTCCTAACTAAAAGCCTAGGCCTGCAGCTTCCTTGACAAAGGTCAGTCTTTTCTGTATGTGAGCATGTATAACATCATTTTGCATCTACCTATGCTGACACACTTTTGAAATGTCAGAGTAATCTTCCCCTTTTCCTTACCCCTCAGGGCACACTCATTGCAACAGAGCTGGAGACCACAGAGCTCCTCATTGTGACCTTGTCCCCAAACACCATCTCTGTGTGCTGTAAATGTTAGTTGTTAACTGTCCTGTGCCCACCAATGTAAAGGAAGTGCGTGTCTCCATTTTACTCTTTATCCAGTCCCAGAGAGGTCCCTGCTTTGCTTTCCCTACCCCCCTTTCTTAATCTACCACCAGTGAGTTTCATACAACCCTCCTTATGTTTCCTTCTTTTATTCTAATGTATAAAATAAGCTGCAGAACTGCCATTCTCAAGAGCATTTCTCAGTCCATTAAGATTTTGCTTCCTGGCCATTGTCATCAGTTTGGCTCCAATAAACTCATAAAAATTCTCAACAGGTTTGGAGGTTTCTTATATCAAGAGTATAAAAATTTTCCTAAAAAATCTAAAGATTCCTAACATATGGCACTGAGAAGTGTACCAAATAGTAGAATCACTTGACATTTTCATTCTAGTCGGAATCCACCCCCCAACCTACCTTCACGATTTTACCCCCAGCAGCATCTTCTCCGTGAAACTGCTTGGACCGTTCCAGCAGCAGCATCTCCCTGCGCCCACCTCCACTCTCTTCATGGCAGCACCTAGCACGGACAATTAGACACATTAAATAATAATGTAAGAGCTCAAGAGTTTCACTGGATGGCTTAAAGGTTTGTAAAAGTGGGCCTTCTATTATTAGTCATTGATCATAGCACCTAGCCCAGTGTTCAAAATTCAACTCAGTACATTTCAAAGATCTCTTTGGATTGGGCAGCACCCAGTCGAGCAGATAGAAAGGAGCTATACAGAGTGAAAGACTTTTACAGGCAGAAGGAAGCAGGAAGTTATACTAAACAAAATAGCAGGTCAGTTGCTGCAAGTTTACCTGCCTATAGGGGATGGTGGAGATTATCAAGCAGATTACCTAACTGAGGCTGATCAGGTGATTCCTGGTTGGCTGGTTTATAATTCCATTTCTGACAGAGCCAATATTGTAATGAAGTCTTAGTTTGTGGGGCTTAGCATAAGTGGCTCCATTTAGGGCCTGTTTTCTGGTCTTCAACACTGGTATTGACTGACTGAGTGGCTGGCTGACTGGCTGATGGAAGGATGGCTGGGTGGATGGGTGAATGGGTGGATGGGTGGGTGGGTGAACAGATAGATGGATGCAGCAATAGACATAGTTAGGGCAATCAATCTGGGGGATGCTGGCAGAGTTGAGGTAAGAGCTGATTCACTCATAATATTTATTGGCCCACTTCCCTGGTTTAAATTATGTGCCTGATCCCTTAGAGCTTAAAGCTGCAAATTATTTTCTAATTTTTGGAGTGAAACCCAAAGGATGTTAATTCATCCTAAGGAAAAAAACGTAAAATACACAGTCTTTATTCATGAAGAATGTTCTCTGCAGTATTATTTACAACAATAAAAAATTGGAAACCATTAAAATGTCTTACAATAGAGTTTAGTAAATTATGATACATCAACCTAGTGGAGTATGGTCATTAAAATGATAATTACAAAAATGATGGAGACATATTTATAGTATATATTATGTGAAAAATGCAGAATATAAAAGTATGTGTGTGTTAGGTTTATAACTTAATAAGGATATGGTTGTTTTCAGACCAAGACTAGGAGAGAGAATGTAAGTATAAAAATAGCTACGTTTCAGCAATAGAAATATTAGTCTATTTTTCCTTTTTCAAAGCTGTCCTAAATAATTTTCTTCATTATTATTTATAAAGATCAGGGTGATGAAAGATGACATGTGATGAATAAAAAACTGGTAGGCAACTCAGAAAGAGGGAGCTATGGGAAGAAAATGGGGATAATGTGGGGGTGAAGAAATTGAATTTTCCTTAAAGGGAAGAAGGAGACCAGTGAATGCCACCTTGCCCATGATGACTTTTGCTTGTGGCCTCTGTCACCTACCCATTTACTTCTGCATGAGTCTTTTTCTGTGCTTCCCAGAGTTCTACTGATAATTACATGCATTTGGTGTATGTGGTAGGAGAATACAATTTTAAAATAGTTTTATTGAGGTGTAATTGATATAAGGAGAGCATCTAGTGTTAAAAATGCACCTTTGAACATTAAGTAAGAACTGCCCTGATAATTGAACCCAATTATAAATGAACCATTTTACTGGGAACCTGGAGATGATCCTTTATAAGCATGCTCATTATAAGAAACTCCAACAAGACTTCACAATGGCATCTCACAAAACTAGTGGAATTTCACCATCATGAGTACATTACAATTAATCACATCTGCAGTTTCAGGGATGCGGATAATTAGCAAGTGAAAAGAAAACCTGAATTCAGTGAAGAAAGGAGGAAAGCATTTTAGACGCAGTGAATCCCACACATGCTTTTTTCTTAGAGACTTTTGGTTATGCACCTGGGGATGGAGCTGAGAAATGGTTGGACTTGGAGGTGAAAGGAGATGATGGAGGAGGTGAGAGGTAACTGCTCCTGGAAGACACCTCAGGAAGCCCTTAACTTTGAATTCTCCAGTCTCTCCTCCTCAACTAACAACACGAGAATTTTCCACAGTAAATGACTGGTAAATGTAGAAAGGGATGGGACAGAACTATATATATTTTAGAGGGCATAACTTTGTTGTAACTCTGGGATGGTGGAATGAGCACAAAAACAGGGTTCAGAAAACCGGAGTTCTAGTCCAAGTCCTAACACTCACTCAGCTGTGTGCAGCTGGAGAAATCATGTGAGCACCCACCTTTCATATCTGTAATGTGACTGCAATGGCCATGACAGTGTCAGAATAATGCCAGCATCCCCATGTATTTGGCGTGTGACTGTGAGGAGTAAATATGAGGGTGACCTGCAAGGACTTTGAAATGTCTATGTAAACACTGTCTCTGTGGATGACCGGAGCTAAGATCACTCTTGGTCATGACTCTAGTCAGTGTGACAGGGTTGGCTTTCCCCCTTGCTGTGTACATTCGCCAGTTTCTTCTTTTCTTTTTGATCCAGATATTTTTAGGGAATTAGACTTTGCATTTATAGGAGGAAAAAGGCTTCTTCCTGCGTAGACTCCATTCGGCAGAGTCTGTCATTAAACATACAAAGAGCATGACTAACACGGGAGAAATTGCAGTATTCTAGACCCAATGTAAGTAAAAATGGCTGCTGGATAATAGAATATTGATTAGGTAATTTGCTTCAGAACCATCAGTTTCTGCACATACCTGGACCACCTCTGTAACCTCACGTCTTCCAAGTCATGGGACTCCATTTGCTCAACCCAGAGCTCCCTGCCCCCCGCTGCACACAGTTATATAGAAAACATGTTTTCCAAACTGTGCAGGGCATTAAATGAAAAAGCAATTCCCTGTGGATCCAATTCTTTCATCTAGTCAATGGTGTGTCTTTGAATATTTTACTGACCCATGGGTGGTCAGCTTTTTGCCTACAAGTTTTAACTTTTTCTTCCGCCCAGCATCTAGCATCCAGCAGCTCCCTTGAGTCTTAACTTCCACCATCATTTAAGGTTTTTTTTCTAATAATGCTTAGCCCACTTTTATAGAATGTCACTAGCTTTGCATTGCTGACATTTTCTACATAATTCTTTTCATTTTTCATTTTGCTGCCAAAATGCCAACATGCAAATATTCTATGAATTTGCCAACTTGTCTCTGAATGGACACACACAAAATAGTGTATGACAAAGACTAGAACCAGAGATGATTAATGATACCGAATATATTGCAGGTTCTTTCTGCACAGAATTCAGTCTGTGCTTACCTTTCACAGTTCAGTATGTTACCAGGTCTCAAAATAATGTTCTCATTATTTTCTAAATAAATAAACAGCAGTACAGCAATACTAGAGAAAGATGTTTTCCTCATCCAACTTTAGCACTGTGATGCACAGTATTTTCCTAAAATTTGGTCTCATCTTCAATCACAGTAGGCAATATTTAGCCTTTACACAGTGAATATATATTATAGCTTTATTTAGCATGTCTATGAAATCAGCCTTCACTGTTCATATTTGGAGAAAATTGAAGAGAGAAGCTGCCTCGAGGTTCGCAGTGATTTAGTGGGCTCTTAGTTCTTGATATTCTTGATATTCTAGGGGACATTCTTGATATTCTGGGGACACTCACAGGACTTAAAAGGATAGTGCTTGCCAGACTTTAAAGCAGAGTCTGTTTTTCCTTTATGTGTTGTCGGGTTTTGAGCTGTCCCAGGGAACTTGCAACCACAGCCAAGGAAATCTTCCACTTTTTAAAATTAGAAAGCCCTGACAAGCTTCCTGGTGAATTGTACTCTACTTCCTTTAGAAAAATGAAATTTTATCCATGAATTTTTTTTGTAATTATAGGTAACCTTTTTGAAAATAAAACTTTGCTCCTATTCTATATACATAATAGGAAAGAACAGATGAGGCCCTTTGGCATGAATTTAAACTGAACTCTGTTTCTCTTTCAGGAAAACTATCGCAGTGAAGTTCGGCTCTGGAGTGTGTCACTGACAAACATCTTTACAGCACATCTGGGGGTAAGGGCCACAAGGATGTCCTTTTCTTCGTACATTACTAAACTCTGAAGGGGGCAGGGATGGTTAGTAGGGAGCTGCTGGAACAATAGCTACATAATGGCTGTGTGATAACTACATCCTGAATGCACCATGAAAAGAATGAAGTTATATCATCCACAGTGAGTGATGGGTGGTCTGGATAGACAGATTTGTAAATGACAGAATGAAATAAGCCTAAAGGATATACTCATGCAGCTATTTGAAGAATAATTTTATCGTAACTTATCTTGTTTCAGATAAACAAGCAAAAGTCATACTGAATATGTTTTGAATTATAATGTATCACTTGGCATCAATGAATAAGAGCTACTGCCTGGACTGAAAAAAAAAATGTTTTAATACCTGGGGTCCATGTAACTTGGTCTTCCTAAGCAAAATCAAGTTGTTGAGTTAGCAGTTATTCAACCCCTGATTCTCTGAGAGACTTAAGAATAAAGGAGCCAATAAACTGTTTTTGAGCAAAGGGTCCAGAGGCACTACAGAGAGAACAAGTCTTGGCTCTTGAGGGTGGGCTGCTGCCAGTGACGACAGATTAACTTTTCTGGTGGGTGAAGATCCAAGACCCAAGACTATCACTTTTCTTTTTCCCACCCTTTCCTTATGGGGCTTTGCCCTGAGTCTGGGGTGTGGAGGGGACACAGTACATGCATCCGTCATGTCCATCCTGAAGGGGATGTTACTCTGGGACCAGGGGCAGAAGCCAAAAGGTAACAGACAGTTGGTGTTACTTCCTTTCTGTATCTGAAGGAAGTAAGTTTTATACCTGGCTTCCAACTGGAAGGCTCTCTGGGAACCACTTTGTCACTGTAAGACTTAAATGTTTACAGAATAGGGTCAACTGTGCTCATCGAAATTAACTTCAAACAGGTCAGAGACGAAGATGAAGCTTCCTGAAATCCGCAGGATTTTAGTCAGCTATTAGAGTCCCATTATAGAGTACATGCAATGGGGGGAGTATTGAGCCCTGAATTAACTCTTGTCCTGGGCTCCTAGGTGTCATGAATCATCTGAAATATTAAGTAAAGTTTCTATTCTTCAGACGGAATTTATTTTATTAACCCAGGTATGCAGACTAGATTACTCTTAATCCTAGGTTCATAGTGCGCTATAATCTGTGGCCAATGCAACCCTTTGTTTTATTTGTGTTATGTATCTATTTTGTTAACTTGTTTTTTCATGATAGACTTACTGCCTTCTGAATGAGTTTGCTGTTGGTCTCAATTTTCTTTCCTGTTAAAGAAGTTAGAGCCTGTGATGTCTAATGTCTCTTTCAGCTCTTGATGCTCTGTGAAGTTGACTCGAAATATCCTTACATCTAATGCCTGGCATATAACTGTCCTTAATAGATGGTATAGTAAACTGCCATTTATTAGCATTATCATCACTAAAGTTGGCAGATTTTCACTCCTGATTCTAAACTTGATATCCTGGAAAACTGATGAGACTCCCCATAAATGTGGTGCCTCCTCTCCTGGGTAGTAAAATTTCTAGGGGCATTTTTCCTCATTGGTCAGCTCCAGACTCCATTATTGAGTTATCCTTGATTCACAGAAACTCAAGTTAGAAGACATCTTAAAAGTCAATTTCCAGCAAAGGATGTAGCAGAGAAAGAAAGGCGGCAAACTCTTCCCAGAATAACTTCCATTTGCAGAATTTCAAGATGAGTCCTATGGAGTTCCTGTTCACTTCTCCTTCTACTGTACCGCTCGGTTGCTGTTTGTTACATTCCACTGAAGTTTTCTTTCAGAGCTATGAAGGGCCTTGGCGGAGAGGCCAAACTCCAGTGGGGCCTCATTATCAAGTAATGTGTTGCTAAGTATAAGGCTGAGTAGAACTTCAAACTGCCTGGTTTCCTGCCACATGGCAGTTACAGAGGGAGAGTCCAGGGTCAGATCCTGCAGTGCTACTCTTCACATGTAAAAAGGGAACATTTGTGCAAAGACTTGGATCAGCTTCTATTCCAATGTTAGCAATGGTTTTGTACAAACCATTACTACTCACTCTATCAGTTCCTTGTCCTGCAGCTACTGAGGCTTTTATAACAGGGCTGACGGTGCTAACCAGCAGAGCTTAAGGTCACAAAAGATGTTTTTTGCTGCACCTAGTGATTCTTATCTGATGGCTTCAATCTGTCCAACTGGCTCTAATCAAGGAAGCGAATGAGTTCATCAAGGTACCTCTGCAAGCAGGAGGCAGGATGTACCTGTGCAGCGGTGGGAGAGGGGCTTCTTTGGTATTAGTTAGGTTTCAGAATCATACTCTTGAGAATGCACACATGATTGAAGTGGAAGATAACTGTAGAAGCAATGGACAATACTGTGAATAAATCTATATTCATATGTTTGATTTGTCCGATGAATGAGGTTCCAAATATTTTTAATTTTTTTTTTAAAGCAGAGCTAGGTCTTTCCCTTCTAAAGACATAAGCATCCAAATGGAAGAATATTCCCTTTGAGTAAGTTAAATGCTGGCTCAGGGATTGGTTTATAAAGCAGAAAAGTGGTTTGCCCATTCATTTCCTCCCTCCCTTTCCAATTCTCTCTCATGTTCAGTGCAGTGAATGCTGTGTGCGTGTGCCAAGCAGGGCACGCTCACAGAAGGCAAGAGTATTAGTGGAAAGGAAAAAAAGAAAGACACTATGGAGAAAAAATATCAGTGAGCAATTTTGCCACTCTCAGGAAACAGCCTCCAGGCCTCAGGAGATCTATGCAGTGATTCTCTTCATCTTATCCAGAGGTTGAAGCCCAGAGGCGACATGGCTTTCAAAGAGAAGCGTTTTGTGCTGCCTTTCCAGTCTTAAGCAATAATGGCCTCAGAGTCTCAGAGAAACCTACAAAGCCATCCTTCAAATTTGACTCCTGAAGTAGTTGTGTAGTCCTCCCAGTGGTGGCAGACTCTCCCTCCCGTCTGACAGCAAATGCCCACAATTCTGAAGGGAAGAAAGATGGACTGATGTATATTGAGATTTGGATCTTGACTGAGCTTTTATCATCCCATCTGAAATCCATCAGCTTCTAGAAGAACATTCCACTCTCCACTATCATTAGATGCAGGTGGTCTGGGTGGCAATGAACTTGATCTAATAGATACTACGCTTTCTGGACTCTAGGCTGTGGTGGGAAAAAGCAAGGTGTCCAAAGGGACCAGCCGGCAGTGAGACTGTGCCAAACCTTCAGATCCAAGCATAGTGCGTATGCTTTTCCACCTATAAATAACAACAGCACTAATAAATCACATTTACTCTAGCTATTCAGAGTCCGAATCCCACTAATCCTTTGTGCCTCCTCTCCCTCTGCCTCCTCCTCTTTCCCCACCACAATTTCTGGCACCTTCTAGGTGCTCAAAAGATATGTGTCGAATCAGTCAAATAAATGAGTAAAATATGTGCCCTTCTGCAAATGATTTGGTTCTTCTGATATTCCACTTCATCAGCAATTGGGGGAGAATGTTATTTGGTAGGTTTGTTTTCAATATTAAACCATATAGCATACCTTACACGATGTGTAAATATCATAAAATCATTACTTTATAAATCATGCATATAACTTTATGCATGTATGGCCTTTCAATTTATGAACATTGAATTTGCAGATATGGTTCAGCTGAGGGGGTGGTGTGGTGGGAATAAAGCCCTAGGTAAAGAAAAGAATCCCTGCCCAAAGCTAGAGTTGTGAGGGTTATTTAATCTCAAGTGAATTTAACCAATGTTTAGGAAGAAAGCTAATGGGGGATTGAAAAAGGAGGGGAGGGGAAGGAGTGCAGGAGTTAGGGATATAGTGAATATTGTTTAAGGTCAATTGACTTACTTCATAAAGGGTAAATTTTCTTTTCACAGGGAATCTTCTTGTGCCAAAAAAGGCGGGGAGGTTGTTCAGCAGAAGTGGGTTAATCTGGGCTCCCTCTGAGCTCCCGCCTGCCGGCTGCAGTCACAGTGCACGGTACAGTAATGAAGGCGGCATAGGCACATATTTCATCTGAACTTCCTCTGTGGTCCTTTTTATATTGAAGTCTCTCGCTGTTTCAGGGCTGTGGCTGTGCTTGGAAAAGTTGGGAAACTTTTCCCTTGGTGGAGAAAAAGCAGCCCGCATCAGACTCAATGGAACGAATGAATGAAGTTATTCCCTTGGCGGAGCATCCCCATACAATTTCATACCAAATATTCATAGAGACGTCTTTCCTCAGTTCTGTGACTGGAATTTTACTCCCCGGTGGTGTTGCCTAGAATCGGATGCACAGATTTCGAAAATCAGCAGGCAACAGACTTGGCTTTGGAGCCACGGTGGTTGGCTTTTGCAAGAGTCCATGAGCCTTACAATGCTATGTGGTAGCTTCTCCAGGGAGCAGAATGTGTAAAATAAACTGTTGCTTTAAACAGGCTGAGGAATTAATAAAGTGAAAACCTAAGGTTTTTTTTTGTTGGCAATTGACAAGCAAGTGACCTCCTTAAATACTAGTTGCTTAAGATCTGAGTGAGGATGAATGAATCTTCAGGGCGCCTGACTTGTACCAGCGTGTAAATCTCTTTAGTCTTTCTGGAAGTGGCGGTAAATTCATAGAAATTTAGGAGGGAGGAGAAAGAAGGAAGTAAAACCAAGATGCTTACACTGGAGCTACCTTCCCAGCCCTTTGGAAAGTCTCGCTTTACTGCCGGGGACTCTGGAGGTTACAGCTGACAGAACCCAGCGGCGCTAGGACCTGGTTGGCGTCTGGCTGGGACTGCTGTCGGGCGGGCAGGCGGAGGAGGGAGAGGAGGAGGGGGAGAGAGTATGTGGGAAAGGAGGGGTGTTAAGGGGGGCGGGGGGGAGTCATTTATGCAGAGCAGGCGCTGCTGCCATTGCCGCTCACTCTCCCCGCGCGCTGTTTGGAGCTGGAGGAAGCGCAGGGAGCGAGCTAGCGAGCGCTGGGAGCCCGGGCCAGCAGAGGGGGCACCCGGCCGCTGCCAGTACTGCCGCCTCCGCGGCGCGCTGGGGCCCTGGGAGGAGTGAGGACTAGTGGAGCTGAGCTTGGCGAGATCCGACTGCTGGAGGGCGCCCGCCCCGCTCAGCCGCCTTCTGCGCGCGAGCAGAAGAGCCCTGGCCGTTCGCCCCGAGAGCCAGAGGGCTAGGAGCAGGTCCCTGCAGCCCAAGGGATGGTCTAGGAGCCGGTGTGAGGCTCACTTGCTCTGCTCCCAGCCGGGATTCACCGCCTCCTGCCGATCTCCCAGGACTGCGAGCCGCGGAGGTCGGGGGCTGCGCGCCGGGGAGGCACAGGCCGAAGAAGTTAGTTGTGCGCGCGCCGCTTAGTGCGCGGAGCGAGCGAGCCAAGGAGGTAGCGAAGCGCCGGGGCCATGGGCTGGGGGAGCCGCTGCTGCTGCCCGGGACGGCTAGACCTGCTGTGCCTGCTGGCGCTGCTTGGGTGCTGCCTGCTCCCCGTGTGCCGGACGCGCGTCTACACCAACCACTGGGCAGTCAAAATCTCCGGTGGCTTCCCAGAGGCCAACCGCATCGCCAGCAAGTACGGCTTCATCAACATAGGACAGGTAACCACAGAGTGGTCAGCCCTCGGCCCAGAAGCTGCCCTGCGAAGGGGGGAGGGGGGCGATCCTCTTTGACATCGCGCTTCTTGTCCCCTTCTCATCAAGCCCCCTTCCCTCTCTCTTAGATGTGCTCTTGCGGCTGTTGCCCGAACTCTTGAGCGATGCTCTTTTTTCCATCTCTTTCTCTTACACAGAAATTCACAGCCCCCCAAAGTTGCTGGGGTTTGCGTTTTGTTTCCTTGTTTCTTGCAAGCTGCGGGGGACAGGTAGGGTCTCGGGAAAAATCATGAATGAATTCTTCCGTGGTGGTTTCAGATCCAAGCAGACCTTTTGACATGGAAAGTCAGGGAGCACTAGTAGCCTGAGATTTTTTGAGCTGGGGGAGGTAGGAGGTAAGTACGGCCCTGGTGTCGGCCCCTTCTGGTTTTTGAGACCTGGAGTTAGAGGGAGGCGGGGAAGGGAAAGCCTTTCCAACTTGGACCTGAATTTAGCCTAGAAAGAAGTTTCCTCTTTGGGGGCAGAAGAGATGCTGGGCGCTGGAGGCTCAGGAGGCGCTGGAGGCTCCGGGATTGGAGCTAGAAGGAAGGAGAGAGCGGAGGGAGGGAGAGGGGGCCGGACCCAGCGTGAGCACAGGTTTTTGGGGAACCCTCCCGGCTTTTTGGCCTCTCGTGGGGGATCTGCGTGTGGGCTCCTGGAGAGGGGAGGTGGGAAACGTCCCTGACCCACTGACTGGGTTCTGCTCTGGGAAAAGGGCGAGTCTTCTCCCAGAGATTGAGCGGAGCCCGGAGGTGGCGCAGGGCGAGAGTTGGGCGGGCAACGGGTCACCGATATGTTTGTGGGGTACCTCTCGAGGGCTTTCTGCAGAGCTGCTTCGCTGGGGGACAGTAAATTGAATGGTGTTATGAGGATGATTGTTAGCGCAACAGATTAGGAAATACCACCGGGCTAAATGATCTTGGCTTTCTCTCTTTCCTGCAAGAGATGGGGTGGAGAAGGCTGTGCAAGCGGTCCCAGAAAGTGCCCCTGTCCCCAAATACTCACATCCCCACTGGCTTCCCTGGGGCTGGCGGGAGGAGGATGCCCTGGCCAGGTCCTTTGGAGACCCGGGTGGGAGGCAAGGGTGCTGGGGGCACCCTCGCACCAGATGCGCTTCTGGGACTGCTGGGTACACACGTGCCCTGCATGCCCTGCCTGGGTGAAGTGAGAGGAAGGGCTAGCTGAGGCTGGCTGCCGAAGCAAGACAGCACAGGCGATTTCTGATGTCATTGAGCTCCACGTCCAGGACTGCGAGCCATGCAGCCTAGGGACGCCACACCTAGAAAGGAGAGAGGTGGCAGAGCTGCTGTAGCAGCATTTAGGAAGAGCTAGGGAGTGCCGGGGGTTTGGAAGAGCAGCAGCAGGAAGTCGCATACTTCGCTGGTCCAGAAGGGAGATAACGTTCCAGAGCAATGTTCCAGAGCTAGGCAAGGGACAGTCTGTACCATCTACCTCACCCCAAACGCACACCTGGAAGGAAGTCAGGGAAGCCAGCCAGATTTTGTTGCCTGAGTGCCTGTCATCTTCAGGAGAGTTCATTTCAAATGGCTTGTTAGGATCCTGCTGGTAGAAAACACTGAGCCTGCTCCAAGTCTTTTTTTTACATGAAATTGTGTGCTGCATGTGATTCAGGTGTGACTGGGAAGGTTAACACTGAAACTAGTCATGCTGATCTTTCCAGAGGGTTCAGCAAATGTTGAGCATCTCCCATATACCAGGCATATTGGGAAGAATAAGTTCTCGGACATATACTGCCTCCATAAACTAAAAAACAACTATTTTGGTGGATATTACTTCACATACAGCAAAGAGGAAGCAAGACTAGAGAAGCTGACAGGCACAGGGTCATCCAGCTATGATTCAGAGCTAGCTCTCTCTGGTCCAGGCCTGATCCAACTTGACTCTGGTCTTTTAGAGAATCCCTCCATCCTGTGGGGTGGGGGTGGGGAGGTGGGGGTGGGAGGGAAAAAGCAAAATCCATGTTTCCTTGAGTTCTCACTTAGTGGCTCAGTAGCCTGGACGCAAATATCTAGTCTTTAATTCAAACAGACCTGGACTTCTTGAATCTAAAGAAGCTTCATGACTTGCAAGGACCCAGAGACCTACATCTGAATGAATTTGTTACATAGACTTAGAGACTGTAGAACATGGCAAAGTGAGAGAGGAACTTTTGTCACCAAACGTGCTTTTGAACAAGCAACATTGCAGTGTCCTGCAACCTCGCCTGACTTTTTACAAAGCCTGCTACCATGGCTTTTCATTTAAAAAATAACACTAAGAAAATTTACATGCAAATACTGCCCAACACTATTTATGGTGTGTTTGTTTGTTTGTTTTTTACAAGGCCACTGGGGAAATTTAGAGCTTACAGAAGTTACTGAGGACCCCTTGAACCAAAGCCATAAGCAGTGTAAAAAGATCAGCTATTCTTACAGTGTAAAGGAAAGCATTTCCTTTGCAGATCAAAGGAGAGTAACCCTATGCTAAGTCCTTGGGGTGGTAAATTGAGTTCACACCTGCAATATCATTGCACTGTAAGGGCCAAACGTATTTCTTATCCATTCTTAACTGCTCTGACCTTTTAACACTTTAGACCTCCTTTTGTTATTCTTTCTCTCCACCAATAAACCAGCTGTGGTTCAGTTGAGGGCAGTAACTAATTTGCAAATGCCCCTGGAATGTTGTCCTGTTTTTTCCCATTTGTGCTTGGGGTTCCCCCTCATGTGTCACAAATTGGAACTGAGACCTGTTGTTGTTTCTGAAGTCCTGGTAGTATTTTCGATATCCTCGGTGTAATATTTTAGGTGAGTAAGGCAGTGAATTTTCACCACAGTATAGGAGCAGTTTCTGACTATCAGAATTTCAGAGTAATGTTTTGTATAGCATCTTAGCATTTACAAACCACCAGAGATAAAGTTTCTGGCCTGGAGATTTCTACAGAACAGAATGGGCGTGCCTCTTGTGTGCATGAAAGATAGGATGTGCAGAGTGACACACGGCAGGCAGGCAGGCAGGCAGGCAGGCAAATGGGCCAATGGAATGTGCTTGACTTCCTGGAAGGAACAGTAAGGAGGGTTCCCCCCCCCTTTGGTTACAGAGATACACTATGTTTGGGTATGTTTTCACATAATGTTTGTTTTGTCAATTGTTATGCGTTGAAATTCTGAAGTGATACTGTAATTATTAGTAGTAGTTGTCATGTCAGCATATATCGTATTTTGCTTGGTATTGGTGGCAGCTGTAGTGCGCCCTGTCTTCCTTCCCCTTTAAGCCTTGGCTCCTAGCTCCCTCAGGATCTGTCTAGTATGGCCAGCACCTGCTGAGCCAGGTGAGAGTGGATGTGCCTGCCTGCTGGCCTGCACCGGCATGGAAAAGAGGGCTTCGTCCTCCCTCACTAATTGTGTGCTCTGACCCTTCCAACTAACAATGGTGACTAGAGAATAGAAATGACATGAAGGCATAATACCTGGCCTAATGTTCATTGTGAACCTTTGGACTAAATCTACAATCTGGGAGGGATTGATTTCTGGTGATTTGAACCCAGGAAAAAGGTCCCCTGTGAAGGTTATTTGCAATGGGCAGAAGCTGTATTTATCCTTCTGCAAATTACTTATACTCCCTGATTCCGAGCAGAGGTTACCAGCAGCAGAAGCCCCTCCTCCAACCATGTAACTTATCTTAAGCCAGATTCTAGAAGGATCTAGCCATATTCAAGCAATAGTGGGGGAACATTTCACCTGGAGTTCCCATTGAAAGCATAGACTTAGAAACTCCATTGATGCCATTTGCAAGGTCTATGAAAGCAGTGAAGTCTTTGAACTTAATGGAGCCCCTGCTCCTTCATCTGTAAAATGATAAATCTCTGGATAATAGAGTGAGTTAACTATGCATTGCTCAGCACATAGTCGTGCAGTGAAAGTTGTGTTGACTCTGAATCTGAAATAAGCAGGACTCAAGTTTGATTTAGATAGGGAGAAAGAAGGACCTTTTTTAAAAATAGGAGTTGCAAAAATGTGAAGATCAAGAAAATAAAATTTTGGTGGTGGCTGAGTTAAAAGCTAAACCAGAGCTTTGTGGACAGGGAAAATGGTTTTCTATTTCAACTAATGACTTAAACTAGTTTTCTGTTGGATTCTAAATACTTCTACCAGATTTCCCACGGCAGTGCCCTCCTCTCTGGCAGGTCCTTGTTGCAGCCTGTTAAATATTATAGGACACGCTTGTTGGAGATGGAAGAAAGCGAAGAAACTATTGGAAGACTGATTATTTTATTTTATTTTATTTATTTATTTTTAATATTAAATTTTATTTAGTTATTTTTCAAGTACAGTTTTTTTATCTATTTCTCACATCACAGCACCCCCCTGCCCTATCTCCCCCCTCCCTCCCATTCCCCCCCCCAGTCCTCATCCCTGTGTCTTTCATACTTGTTCCTCAAAATCCCTCCCCCTTTTTCCCCTTAAGTTCCCTTCCCTCTCCCCTGTGGTCGCTGCCCACTTGTTCTCTATTTCAGTGTCTTTGTTTTTATTCTGTTTGCTTGTTTGTTTTATTCTTTAGCTTCCTGTCAAAGGTGAGATCATATGGTATTTGTCTTTCAACACCTGGCCTATTTCACTCAGCATAATGCTTTCCAGTTCCATCCATGTTGTTGCAAAGGGTAGTAGCTCCTTCTTTCTCTCTGCTGCATTGAATTCCATTGTGTATATGTACCACAATTTTTTGGACCCATTCGTTTACTGATGGGCACCTAGGTTGCTTCCAACTCTTGGCTATTGTAAATTGTGCTGCTATGAACATTGTGGTGCATAGGTTCTTTGAAATTGATGTTTTAGGATTCTTGGGGTATAATCCTAGCAGTGGAATTGCTGGGTCAAAAGGCAGGTCGATTTTTATATTTCTGAAAAAATTCCATACTGTTTTCCATAATGGTTGTACCAGTCTGCAATCCCACCAACAGTGAACTAAGGTCCCCTTTTCCCCACACCCTCTCCAACATTTGTTGTTTGTTGCTTTGTCTATTATAGCCATCCTGACTGGTGTAAAGTGGTATCTCATTGTGGTTTTAATTTGCATCTCTCTGATAGCTAACGATATTGAGCATCTCTTCATGTGTCTCTGGATCTTCTGTATGTCCTCTTTGGAGAAGTGTCTGTTCAAGTCCTTTTCCCATTTTCTAATTGGGTTCGATGAGAAGACTGATTATTTTATAAAGCATCTTACCTTGGTACACTATGTTAGATCATGTGTGAATTTATATTTTGTTGAATTCTGACTGTAGTTTCTATGAGGAAAATGAGAAGCAGCATTTTCTAAATCAGTAGGAAGAGATACTTTAGCAGGAAGATCCTGAAATCTTCCTCTCTGCTGATTAATTTTGACCTGTGGGTGATGTGGGATGATTGAGAGGCGCATAAACAGGGGAGAAGGATTTCTGGGTGCATGTGGTTGGCACTAGAAATAGGGGACGTGGCTAGTCTGACGGGTTGTATGGGAGTGGGCTGTGCTCCCCAAGGGAAAATCTATACGCATTTTGTAACCACAACCAGTTGTTGTGGGAGCCCTAGGTTGATCCCTGTGTGATACATCTGGCCTTGCACAGGCAGAGCAGCTCTTCACACCCAAGGACCCCAGCCCTGACCTCTGCTGGCTGTCCTCACATGCGTAGTTCTCGTGAGCAGGGGGACCTTTCATGAGAAAAAGCAGTTCAGAGGGCTTGGCCTAACGATGGCAGTTCTGTTGCATTAACCTCATAGGCTAGGAATGACTTGTATGTGGCCACTGGGATTTTGGGGGTCTATTTGAAATGAACACTGCATTTTTATGAGCCCCAAGGCAGCTGCATTTGCCTTATTGCTATCTTTCATGAGCTTATATCCAGAGGTCCTAACCTTAAAGGTCAGCCAGAGAAGCAGGGTAGTGTGCTGGGATAATGTCCAGGGGTGTCTGACTCTTTGGTTAAGGGAGGGAGTCTTGACCCAGAAACATCCCCTGGGCAGGGAGGGGTATTTGTGTTGTCGGTTCAAGTTACGTGAAGTAGTGTCTGGGTTTACCCAAGGCTGAAGATTCTCCAGGCATTTCTCTGCCTGTGGAGACTTCATCCCTTGGCCAATTCAGGTCGGATTCATTGACAAAGAAGCTGACCTTGGCTTCCTGGATGGTAAAAATGAATGCTTGTCGACATTCATGCATGCTAGAAGATATAAATGTATGTGTGTGGATATGTAGTTGTAGATCTGCTAATTATTATTTTATCAAAGTTAAATTTGCATGTACTTCAGAGTGAAATCACTCGAGCAACGTTCTCACTAGTGTCAACAGATTGTATCTCTACATCTAAGGACACCAGGAAGGAACAATCAATGCCAATAAACTCCACAGCTTGGGCTAATCCTAGGAGGACAATGAGGCCAGAAAGAAAGCAAGACCAGCAGTCAGAAGGTTTGCCTGAAACTTCAGGGCTTGCCTTTTATTAATCAACCTGACTCTCAGTGCCTCATTTTGCAAACAGGAAGCCCTAACTCCTGCTCCATACCCCTCACAGGATTGCTCTGAAAACAAGTGCCCTCATCATGAATGTGAATATATAAATAAAATACGACTTAGGAAACATCACCTGATCAAGAAGGGACCTGAGGGGGAGGCCAGAGCTGCTCAAAAGGAATTCAGGGAGTGCTGGGGTTCCTAGAGCAACTTGTAGTTTTCTGGATTCTGTGACTGCCCCTGAGGATCCAGGGGGGACCCAAAGGGGAGGAGTCCGTGTCGCTCCAGATTCTCCCATGAGAGGATAGTCCAAGCCCTGGATAATATTTGGGGCTGGGACAACTGGGTAGAAAACCAACCAGCTAAGGTTCCCCATCTCTTGGCTGGACAGCTTAGGTTTATAAAGAGATTTACAACATGGTCACTGCAAGATTTTTAATTTAAAGAATCAAAGCATAGCCTTTTAGGTTTGACTCAGATAGGAGTAGGCATAGGAGAGTAGTGGGAACTAAAACTGAAATATAGACCAGCCCCTGAGGAGTGCAGATGGGACCCTTTTAGGTACAACTGTTGCAAGCCCAACTCCTACTGTTTACACCAAACTGATAAACAAGCAGATAAGGAAACAGGATCTGTTGGTTTAAACAGGCCCACATGCCTTTATGTGCATTTCTGAAAACTGAAGCTGGACCTTTTTGCAGCCACACCTTACCTGACCTGTACTTTCTTTGTGGCAAAACCTTTCTTGACCTGAACCAGCATTAATGAGGGCATCATTATTTACTCTTTTTTCGCAGAAATATTCATGAGTTTGATTATGGGGATGTTGTCCTTGAGCCAGGTGGAGGTGTGTGGAATACACTCTAGTGTGTGCCCCATTGTACCTTTCTCACCTGCAAAATCCTGAATTCTGAAACACACCTGGATCCAAGGGTTTCAGCAAAGCAGCGTTAGCCTGTCTGGTGGAAGCCGGAGGTAGTGCTGCTGCCTGGTACTTCTCTGCTGCCCAGCCCAGCTTCACTCCCAGACAGAGCCTTTCCCCCAAGCAGAAAAGCTCGTATGATTCTTAGAACCTCTCTCACCAGCATTGAAGTTAACCCCTGAAAAAGATTCCAGTTTGTCTTGATTGGGTCATATCTCTACTCCTGGCCCTGACACTTTGCCCATGGCTGTGGCAGTATGTAGGTGAGTCAGCGCGGGTCACATGACCATCCTTAAAGTGGGAGAGATGTTGACCTTTGATGGGCAGCCTGCCAACTGGGGAAGGACCTTTCCCCCAAAGAAAAAGGGCCTGCCATGACTTGGGTAAGGGAAAGCAGATGTGGGACAAGAACAAAACCCACTATGGATCAGATTATACAAGGCCTGAAATGCCTAGGGTAGGGAGTTTCGGCACTACTATGGAAGCTAAAGAATTATATGAAAGGTCCCTGAGAAGGGGGCAGCAACCTATTGATTCATCAGACCTGGGAACCTGCCTTGTATGGTGTATAAGACATTCTCTGCTCCCAAGGAGCCAGAATATTTTCCCCCATAACTATGGTTCAGCAAGACAAATACTAATGGAGTTATAGGTAGTAAAGTATGGTCAGTCATGCCAGGGGGCAGTCTGCTGGTAGCGGTGTGCATAAGGAACCAGAGGAGGTGGAGAGGCTATGGTGTCAGTAGATTATTGGTAATGGGCAGAGAAACTGTGAAAATGGAGATGAAATAGATTTGGAAGCTCTTGCAGAGATGGATTCCATCTGGCTTGGTCACCAAATGGAAGTGGAAGGTGGAGGGGAAGGTGAGGATGGCTGCAGAGTTTATACAGCCCTGGGACCAGGAGAATGGTGGACTCAACAGTCTGTAGGAGCACCAGGTCAGCCTTAATGTAGTTGAGATAGAAGGCCATGCACATAGAAATGTCCATTAGACAGGAGAGAATTTAGGATGGGAAAGACAAAGACTGGCGCACTCATCCTCAGCATCAGTGAAGCCGTGGAAGTGCACAGGGTTGCTAAGAGATGAGGCAGGAAGGGGGAGGAGGGCTGGGAATGGGGCCTAAAATGTCCACACCTAGGGGGCGGGGGGGTGTAAGGGGAGTGGATGAGGGGAAGGCCCTGAAGATAGTCAGACAGCAGCAGGAAGAGTGGAAGGCCCTTTAGAGGGTGTGCAATAGCAAGAAGTGCTGTAGAATCTGGAGAACTGAAACATGGCTGAAAGATTTGGTGAAGAGGAAGTTAGCAGCGCTCCGAGCACCAAAGCTTGAATGAATAGAGAGCCGGAGTTGGGGTTGAAGGGAAATACAGGAAACGAGTACAAAAGTTTTCATCATACATCTTCCCACCTACCTATGTTTTCTTCCTTGATCTCTTTCTCATCAATATACTGGGGTAGTTAAGATCACTGGTCTTCAGCCAGTGTGTTTGACTCCTCCTAATACTGCTACTCCTAGTCGGGGACCCTGGGCAAGTGTTGTAAGCCCCCTATGTCTCAGTTAAAAAAGAATGAATTGTATTTCCATGGTGGAATTGTTGTGTGGATGAGTTCAAAGCAGTTAAAATAGTACTTGGCAGCCCTGGCTGGTGTGGCTCAATGGATTGAGTACCAGCGTGTGAACCAAAGGGTCACCTGTTCAATTCTCTACGTGCTTGGGTGGCAGGCCAGTCCCTAGTAGGGGGCGTGCAAAAGGCAACCACAAATTGATGTTTCTCTCCCTCTCATAAAGAAAATCTTTAATTTTCTCATCTTTAATTAGAAAATCTTTAAAATAAAATAGTACCTGGCACATACTATATGCTCAATAAGTGTTGGTTATTATATCTTGTTTTTTTTAACCAAGTGATAATCAGTTTTTATATACTGTTTTCACTTAACATTATATCGTGAGCCTTTTTCCAGTGTTAGACAAATTTTAATGGCTGCATAATTGAGAGCACCATTCTGTTACAATTAATGTGGCTATATATCCCATTTTGTTCCAGATAGACCAGATTTACACCTGTGGTAAATCAGTTCACCTCCATTAAGTAATTTTTGCATCCCCTTTGACTTTCAAACATGTCTAAATTTGGAAGATGTATTTGGTCACTCTACCTGTATGCGCATTTGTGTGTGTGTGTGTGTGTGTGTGTGTGTGTGTGTGTGTGTGTGACCACATATCTCCCCTTCCATTACTTGGTGAGCTCTTATGTGCAGGGTGGTGCCCCATCACTGTCTGTGTCCCCAGCACCTAGCACAGCGGGTGGTGTAGGAGAAGCACAGTGGACTCTTGGGATACGAAGCTTAAAGGGCTCATGTAGAGAGGAATGGGTTTGGAAAGGAGAGAAAGATTGGTGTCTTGAGACCAAGAGAAATGAAGTAGAGATTCAGGGGAGTTCAAGTTGGGGAGGAAAGAAAGGAATAAGTGTGTGGACTGACCTGGATCTCATCAGCTACTTCAGAGGGGAAAGCCACCTGCAGAGAGAGCAGGGACCTGGGTGAAATTGATGTCTGGGTGTTCAGTGTTTTGGAACCTTTTTAGGGAATTCTGATAAGAATCAATGATCGGTGCCTAAGAATTGCCAAATAGAATGAGGTTATTTGCTGCTTATACTTAGTTAGTGCTGAGTAACGAATGCTTAAATGAATGAGTGAAAAAAAAAAACCCAATCTCCATTATTTTGTGCTTTTGTTTCTCCTGCTCAGTAATTTGAGATTAGAGAGGTTAAGAAAAGGAGTTGGAATTTACCAGGGTGAGAGAGAAGGCAGAAAGAGGTGAGAAAGCTGGGGATAAATATGGCGGGGAAGAATGGTCGTTGAGTACAAGGGGTACCACCTTGAAATGCTTGAGCACAGTGCCAGGTTTAAGGAGGGTTATGGGGTCAAAACAGGAGTCATGGACCAAAGGAGCAAGGTGAGTGCAGGGGCTGTGAGTTCAAAATGAGATGGAAGGCCAGTTTGGTAAGAGCGGTAGAAGTGGAAAGATGGGAGCCATCCAAGAAGGTCTTGTCTTTTCTTTTCTTTCTTCTCTCTCTCTTCTTCTTCTTCTTTTTTTTTTTTCTTTTTATAAGCTCCAGGTTGGAGCTAGTCTATACAATGACAAGGTAAGGTCCAAGGTGAGGATGTGCTGGAGGATTGATCGACTAGGTGGAGAACAAGTGAAGGCCAGCGGGTTAAATGGAGTAAAGACACCGTAAGGCTGGGAGAATGAAAGGGTTTTCCATTTGGATACAACGCAGACTCCAGGTAATTTGTGCTGGCATACACACTCGGCAGATAGATATGAAGTTTGCTCCATACTTCAATTCTCCTCTGATAAATGTAGGTATTATCTCTGCTTTACACATCTGTGCGCTGTTATTTGCACTGCAGGGCCTGTATCAACTTAAGGGATAAAGGCAGACACATGGGTGATTGCTTTTAACTCCCAAATGGGCCTTCCCATATTTGATTTGAGAACCGAAGATTGCACTGGACACTGAATATGGAGAAGAATATAAACAGAGAGTGTGAAACCAGAAATAATATTTAAGGATGATTTAAAATGGCATATGCCATGTCACATATTATGTTTATCTCCACCTTAAGCTGTACTGTAGTCTACTTTCCATTACAATAATTAAACCTATAATTGATTCAGGACATGTATTCTGTCCTTTATACACATTATTTTATATAATAAAATGAACAAGTTCTGAACATGTCTTTTAGGTTATTTGTCTAATCTTTACTGCCTTCTAGGAATATAGATATACTTTAAAATATGTTTTAAAATTATTTATAGATTTTTCTGTAATATTTTAGATTGCTCTGAATAATAGATTAATTTTGTTTGCATTTGTATGTTAATCTGATTGTTAATTTAGGGTTAGCATCACAAAGGAAGCATTAAGTTTCTAGTTTAATCTTCTGTTGTTATCTAAGAGGTTATTTGTGTCTTGGGATAATTATGTTCTGGATACCATGCCAGCACTGAAACCATTTAACTTTTATTAAAAGCACATACACACACCATATATATATTTGTACGAAGCACTTAAGATCTGATATTTTTGTAATAAGTACTCAAGGTCTGGTATTTTTCTCCTCAGAGAAGCTCTTCCAGCTGTAAAAATACACCAGTTCTCTCTGTATCGCGGTTCCCAGGGCTTATACCTTGTTTTCACTAGTTGAAGTTTCTCAACCAAAATAAAACCGGGCAGTGCTCTCTGGTGCAAATGCAGCGCAGGGCGGGGCAGTCCCGGGGCCTTTGATCTTACAAGCAGATACCCAAAACTGTAAATTTAGAAGTTTACTGCTTCCTTATCCTGGACCTATTCTAGTTGAATTTAACTCATGTGGGGTTTTTTTTTTCTGTGTGTGTGGAGGACCTCATTCATCAATTTCAGAGTTTTTCAAGAGAAAACTAAATTGTAGGCCACTTACAATTTATTACAGCCTAGCTTCCAGCAAAACCTTTTTCTCTGTTTTTTTTTTTTTAAACTCTGGAGCAGCTTTCAATTTGGTTAGTGCCTGTGAGCCAGTTTACCAAATGCTGCAATTCTTTGACTCGTCATTGGACAATCTCATTGCTTCTGGGCCAGTTGGATAGTGCTAAGTAGTTAAAAAAAACCCCGAAGCTGAAAAGAGGTGCTTCACATTCCCTTCTAGGTCCCACCCAGTCACAAATTTGCCACATACTCAGGAGCTGGTCACAGGTTTTCTCTGTCTTACATGACTAGTCTTATTCATTGTTTCATTAAGAAAATAATTATTGAAGGACACCATCAAGAAAGTGAAAAGACAACCCATGGAATGGGAGAAAATATTTTTAAATCTTGTCTGGGTTGAGAGACTTGTATCGAGAATATATCAAGGACCCCTCAAGTCAGTAATAAAAAGACAGCCCAGTTAAAAATGGGCACAAAGGATCTAAGTACATTTCTCCAAGGAGATGGCAAATAAACATGAGAAGGTGCTCAACATCATTTGTCGCCAGGGAAATGCAAATTAGAACCACAGTGAGATTCTAGTTCACACTCACTGGGCTTGTTATAATCGAAACGACAGGCAATGGCAGTATTGGCAAGGGCGCAGAAATTGGGACCTGCCTGCCCTGCTGCTGGGAACGTAAAGTGGTACAGCCACTCTGGAACACAGTCTGGTTCAACAGAGTCACCACGTAGCCCAGCAGTTCTGCTCCTGCGTATATACCCAAGAGAAAGGAAGACATTTGTTCACACTCAAACTTGCAGATGGAAGTTCACGGCAGCATTAATCGTAAGAGCCAAAAAGTGGAAACAACTCAAATGTCTAGTGAGTGATGAATGGATGAACGAAGTATTGAATATCCATAGAATAGAATATTATTAGGCAATAACAATAAAGGTGAATGAACTGACATGTGCTACAATGTGGACAGAGCTTGAAAACACTGTACTAAGTGAAAGGAGCCAGTTACGAGAGGCCATATATAGTATGATTCTGTTTGTACACAATGTCCAGAATGGGCAAATCTGTCGAGGCAGGAAATAATAGATTAGTGGTCACCTGGGGCTGAAAGAATTGGGGGAATTGGAAGTCACTGCTAACTAGCAGGTACTTTCCTTTTGGGGTGATGAAAATATCCAAAAATTCATTGTGGTGATTTTTGTACAACTCCATGACTATGCTAAAAACATTTGAGCCTTGGCCACGTGGCTCACTTGGTTAGAGTGTTGTTTCATGCACCGAAAGGTGGCCAGTTTGAATCCCAGTCAGGGCACATTCCTGGTTTGTGGGTTTGATTCCTGCTTGGGGCACATACTGGAGCCACCAATTGATGTTTCTCTCTCTTGCTCTCACTTCCTTCCTCTCTCTGAAATCAATGGGAATGTCCTTGGGCGAGGATTAAAAAAAGGCATTTGAGTAGTATCCTTTAAATAGGTGAAAGGTATGATATGTGAATTGTATCTCAGTAAAGCTCTTAGAAATAATTATGGAGTTCCTATTGTTTAACAGCCATTCTAAATAGGTATAATACTATGACATTTGTCTTTAATGATCTGTGTGCTCATAAGGAGCTTATATTATCATGGGAGGAGTCAGGATATAAACTGGTAATGAAATGAATAAAATCACTGCAAAGTTTAAGTGTTGTTGGAAAGCAAAATGCATTAGTTGAGTTAAAAGAGATTTGGGGGCCGGGACTGGTGCGGCTCAGCGGGTTGGGCACCGCCCCGCGAAGCGGAAGGTTTCCATGGATACGGGTCAGGGCACAGTGCCTGGGGTGCGGGCCAGGTCCCCAATTGGGAGCATGTGCGAGGCAGTCAATGGATGTGTCTATCACACACGTCCCTGTTTCTCTCCCTCTCGTTCTCCCCTTTTTCTCTTCTCTCTAAAACTAAATAAATAAAATGTTAAAAAATGACTCAGTGACAGAGGATGGGAGAACTCCTTTAGGTAGGCTGGCCAGGGAGGCTCATTGAGGAGGAATGAGCAAAGCCCTGGATGTTACAAAGGAGCCAGCCACCTGAGGGGGCAGGGAGGGGGGGTCCAGGCGGGGGAGACAGCCAGTACAAAGGCCCCGGAGAAACAGAAAACGCTGGTGTAATGTGGAATCTAGTTAACAAGAAAGACGGTTGAGCTTCAAGCTCGAGACGACCATCTTAAAGTTTCATTTTGTTGGTGCCATCTCCTTTTCAGAGGCCATTGGTAGCCTCCGTTTGCCTTTGGCTTTTAAACAGATTCCTTCTCTGAGTTTTAAAGGCATCTGACTACTCGTCCTGAAATACTTTTTCCATTGGCTCTCCGGCTCTGTCCTGTTAAAGCCAAACTGGACTTCCCATTGGTCCCCAGATATTAGCTCAGTGCTTTCCTGTTGCTGTGCCAGTCTTTCCACCTGGAATATTCACCTGACCCCTTGCTCTTCTGGCAGTTCTATCTCTTCTTGAAGATCCATCTCAATGTCACCTCTTTCCCTTGCTCTAGAAGTGTAGGCGTAGGTAGAATCTAGGTATAGTTAGCCCACATTCCCACTAGGGAATTTAGTATGTTTCCCTCTTTTGTGGGACTTAACTGTTTTGTAGCATGTATATGACATCTTATTCTAGATAAGTAATAATTATGAGCTTAACAATAACCCACAACCGTCGGACCAACTAGATAAGTAATAATTAAATATTGGTTGAATTCTAAAGTATTTGACAGCATTTGATGTACATAAAATGAAAAATAAACCTGAACATAAGAGAAGAATTACCAGATATTCTGCCCAGTCAATTAGGAAGGTTAACAGTGCCTAGTATATTCTACAAAAATGTGTGATGAAAAGCAGTATAATCTAGGAATGGTAAGCCATCTGCATGTGGATTCTAAAGTCCAGGGCTTCCTAGGAAGTAGCCCTTATCTTGAAGTGCTTCAGACCTTGGCATGGTCAGCAGGGTCAGTCTCCTGGCCTTGACTTCCCCGAGAATTCTCAGGGTCAGAGCCAGGGTAGACAGTGTGACATTGCCCACCCTGAGTGCCAGGTTCCAGGTTGTCCTAGGACAGGGGTGCTTAGGGAATCCCGAAGACCCTGTGGCTGTGATCATCTCCCCGGGGTGGCAGGCGAAGTCTTGTGTCTATTGGAACAGTGAGAAGAACAGCATAGAGAGTCCCCCAGTGAAGGAACTGGTCAGTAATAAGCTGTTTCAGATCACAGTCAAATTTTACCATTTCTGTGGAATTAGTGGGCGCAGAAAAACAAGCAGATTTGGTACACATGACAGGCTCTAACACGTTTTGTAATGTCAGCAGAAGAATCTTGTGATGGTCAGAGGCTCCTGGCAGTGCCTGCTTGGATTTTGGAGATCCAAACACCGAAGTTAAAGCTGCATGTGAGGAAGGATTGCAGGATCCCAGGACACACGGACATAAATCAAACCTTGCAGCTTAGTCCGTAAGGGGCAGCTTTAAAAATATCTTTGGAGATAGGAAATAAACACAGGGAAAATAGAGCAACCATCCCTTTAATTATAAAAAGGAATGCTCTCTTGATTGGGTGATGTGGCCAGAAGCCAGTCTCTCGGTGGAGATGGGGCTCCCCATCTGACCTGTTCACTTTTTATCTGATCCGAGTCTCAAATGACCAATCCTTCAGCCTCAGGCAGATACAGGGAAAGGTGAGTTATAGTTTCTGGGTCAGAGGAAGGGGAGATGGGAAAGCTGAGAGTCTCATGATGTATATACATGGCCAGAGAAGAACTCACTATTCATTCCTCTCGATTATGATGGGTCTACAGGAGCCAAGGCCTTCGTTACTTCTTTTTGGGGACTATGGCAGTAGGTTGACCCATTCTCCATTGCCTTCCCCATGAAAGCTTGTCACATAAGACAGTTTAATTTTCTCAGAACCCACTCTGGTTGAAAAGATTACTTCTTTCTCTTCTTTTTCTCCCTTCTTCCCCATCACTCCCCCTTCTCTCACTCCCCCCCCCCCTCCCACTTCCTCATCCTCCACCTTCTCTATTGCAAACATCACTGAACCTGGACATTTTACCACAGTCTGCACATGGACTGCCATGCCCTGCTTTTCCTGCCCGCACCCACGTAGTCCGCACCGCCCGGACAGCCGCCAGTCCAGCCCTCACTCGTTCTGCAGAGCCTTCTCAGATGTTATGTTCTTAAATGAAACTGCGTGTGGCTAGAACCTCCTTTGTTTAGACTCTCATGGAACTTCCTGTGCTTCATTTTGTTGGCATTTGGCATTTTCAGTCTGTATTGTCTATGTATTTTATCTCCTCTGCTGGATAGTAACAACCTTAAAGTAAGGAGTTCTGTCTGCTTCATGGTTGTTTCACATATGGTGCCCAGCAGAGTGCCTTGCAGTTAAAAAGCCCTCAGAAAAATGCTCTGCAATGGAGAAATGACAGTGCGTAAAGAGAGGCAGGTTGTAAATGGAGACCAAAGCAGTCGTTAGTACTA
Organism: Artibeus jamaicensis; assembly: GCF_021234435.1. Taxonomy (NCBI): domain Eukaryota; kingdom Metazoa; phylum Chordata; class Mammalia; order Chiroptera; family Phyllostomidae; genus Artibeus; species Artibeus jamaicensis. Next base: position 32,751,448 of record NW_026522030.1, on the reverse strand, counting down.
TTCACTGAGTAATTCTGGTTCTCCACCCAGCCATGTGATAGGACTTATTCTGGGTGTTAAGGGTGGCCCGGTAACTTCTGATGGCCTGTGAACTGTGAGCAGAGGTGACACAGGTCCCTTCTGTAACCATCAGTGGACGACTTGCTGTGATCTGCAGAGCCCCAGGCGTTGGATGCTCCATTAGCTTGGGTCCAGGCAGGGTACGGTGAGCAGCACTCCCCGTCCAGAGGGAGGCAGTGGACCTGTAACATGAGCTAGGAACAAGCCTTTGTCGTCGTAAGTTGCTGAGATTCTTGGGTTCGTTTGTTCCCACTCTGGAACCTTGCCCGTACCGACGAATACAATAGTGTAGTATTCTTTCTCCTTAGCCTTGCACACATCATAAACAAACAGATGTGATGGGAGAGGGGAAAAGGTTCCTGTGATAGTCTGAATTAGAACCCTGTGACTTAACAGGAAGACCTCAGTGATGTCTAGTATGCTTTTGCTCATCATGCGAGTGATAATTACGTGTATTTAAAAATATCAGAAGCTAGATAATAGGTATTTGCAAATGTGCATAGGCGGCTCTGTAGCTTACAGATTTACATTTTCTAAAAACAAAAACAAAAAACAAACAGACAACCAAACCCTGAAGATCCCAGAGCTTAATTGTACTGAGTTGCTTCTCTCAGGCCTCACCAGCTCTGCAGATAAGACTTGTTCCCAGAGCTCCGATACACTTGTTCATGCCTGGTAAGCCTTTCAAAAACGGAGGCTTATTCCGTTTTGCAAGAAGACAGAAACTTAGTGCATTGCAGTTCGTGTTTTATTTTTTCCCCACCACAGGAAAATAACATGTTAACTCTGTACCGTGAATCATTGTTTAATGGACGACTTGCTTTCTGCTCGCCAGTGGCACTGGCCTGTGCATTCTCTGAGGCCATGCTGTGCTCTCCAGATGGTGACACTCTCTGCCGCAGAACCCACTTAAACCCGCTTCCCCACAACTGGACGTTATGCCTTTGTTGTTAGAGAACCGGCTTCACAACATGTGGGTATCTGTACACTTGTGTGATTTATGTGATGTGGACACAGCAGGGAACATCTGAGATGCAAAGCGCTATGGCCGGAATTTCCAACTGTTGAAATGAATCCAGCGCAACAGATTTTTCTTCTTTGGCAGGACAGAATTGAAGCAACATGCAGTGATTTGGTTCGCCGAGTTGTGAGCTGTTAAAAATTGGAATAACTCAAAACGAGAAGAGTAAGGGCTGCATAATGTGAAAAATACTCTAAAAGTCACATGGTTGTCTTAGAGGAAGTGAAGCTCCGTGAAACTAGACCTATTTTGAATAAATTTGAAATGCTGCACGTGAACATGTGGATTTTTTTCTTTTTGCTAAAATATTCTGTTACCAAAATAGTCAAAATCTTCTTCCGGTCACCCTAACTCTGAAAGACAAAGGTTTCTCATGACCCCAGAGAGTGCGCCTGCCACCTCCTCGTCTCTCTGGCACAGAGGCCATCTCTGGCTTTTTTTTCTTTCCCTTGTGGGTCTTCCTTTTGCCATCATTCTGTCCTTCAACATTCAGAAGATGATTTTTTGGAATGTTTTTTCTGAATGTTGAACATTCAGAAAAAGCATCTCATAAAACAGATGTTTTTAGAATATCCGCACTGTGTGTGCTAAGTCCTCTACTGAGTCCTGGAGCCGCAGCAGGGTGCAAAATTCTGCCTTCTTGGAACTCACATACTCACAGGAGGAGTGTGCCAGCTTGCTTCACAGACGGTCACCCCGAACTCGGTGGCTCAACAAAATGATAATAATAATAATTATTATTGTTGAATTTATTGACATGGGTTAATGAAATTATATAGGTTTCAGGTATACAGTTTGATAATATACCATCTGTATATTGTGTTGTGTGTTTATCACCCCAAGTTGAGTCTCATTCCATCACCATTTATCCTGATTTTACCCTCTTCTCCTTCCCCCCAAAGCAGTAATTGTATTGCTATGAGACTGCAGGTTGGCATGTAGGTTCTTTAGTGGACTGATGGGTCAGCCAGGGCCTGGTTGGGCTAGGGTGGCTCCACTCATCTCGCTAGTGGTCGGCGCTCACTGCTTGCTTGGATTATGAGGGGAACTGGTCATCATCCAGCAGGCCGGCTGGGGCTTCTTCCCATAGTGACAGGAAGGTATCCCAGCAGGCAGAGAGAGAGAGAGAGGAATCTTCAATCTGCAACCCTCGATTTTCTGCTTATGTCCTAGTTACCAACATTCCGTAAGTCAAAACAAGTTATATGAGTGAGCCCAGCTTCATGAGGTTGAGACATATCTCTCACCCATTAGCAGATGCAAAGAATTTGTGGCCATATTTTACAGTCTACCACAGTCAGACTATTAATAAACAGCTTAATAGAAAACAAAAGTATGTCAGTTGGTGGTAAGTGCTATGGATAGAAAGTAGAGAAAGGGCGAAAAAGTGCAGAGAAGAGGGAATGTCTGGAAAAAAATTTTTTTTCACTTGTAAACTGGATGAGTAGGGAAGTTTACATGAGTAAAGATGTGAAGAAGTTGAGGTAAAGAAATGAGGCATGCAGATATTTGAAAGAAGTGCATTCTAGTAGAGAGGACAATCAGCACAAAGGCCCTGGACAGGAGAGGACATGTGATGTTAAAGGAATAAAAAGATGGGTGATGCTGAGTGAGCAAGTCGGTCGGCAGATGGGCCAGAGAGGTAATGGGGGTGGGTTGGAGAGGTGAGGTAGGTCCTGTAGGTGGGTCATTGTCAAGTGTCAGTGTGCATTTAAGTCACTTGGGGCTCTTGTTAAAATGTAAGATTCTGATGTAGCAGGGCTGGAATGGGGCCAGAGGTTCTGCAGTTCTCACAAGGTCTCAGGCAATATCGATGCAGCTGGTCTTGGGACCAGACTCAGAGGACCAATACTTTAGGTCTTTGCAGGTCATGCAAAGAACTTGGAGGTTTTCTCTGAGGGAACAGAAAGGCCTTTTAGACAGTTTTGCACAGAATTATTACCTGTTCTCTACTACGTGAAAGCGAAGGTAATTGTTTAGAATGTTTAAATACACACACATAGTGTGAGGAGTTGGAGACATCACGCAGACTAATGTGGAAAAGAACATTGTCTGAATGTAGCGTGCCGAAACTTCAGCCATCTGAATGTCCTTTCCTCTACAGAGCTATTTCCTCTTCTCCGTTGGTGAGCTACAAAGAGACCTACCTTTGGATGTCCCCCAACCCTACTCCACTCCCATACCAGATTTTTTCTAGAACAAATGAGCTCTGTCTCCTTGCCCTCGCCTAGATCCTGGTGCTGGAGCTGCTCTTACTGGCCTTTTCTTTCCCTGGTTCTCGGCTGCCTTGACTCAAGGGCTCCCAGTCCTGGCTACACATTCCTGGCACCTGGGACCCTTTAACGATACCTTGAGTGATTCAGATTGCTTGGCGCTGAGTGGGGCCTGGGTGTCAGCCGTCTTCGGTGAGCAGCCAGGGTTGAGAGCGGCCACTGGGCTTCATTCTTCCTCAGCACCTGACATGCTGGCTGTCTGTTCCTTCGGACTCAGAGCTTCTCTTCCCCTGAGGAATCCACGTCCCTGCGCTCTGCTGTCGCCTTCTCTCTTTTCATTACCATCAAAGCACAGCAATCATAGCTCCTTTTCAGCCTCATTTGCGTTTTGATGATTTCAGCCCCCTCAGTCAGATTTTGCTTAATTACAGTCTATTTGCATTTGAGGTAGGGGTATTCTTTGCGTAGCTACAAATATTTGAGCATCTAGGGCTTTGTTGGTATTTCCTGTCACCTATTTGTGCCTTTTTGTGTAACTGATACTGAAAGGCCCTGTCCAGACGACAAATCTTTAAAGTGGACTCCAGGATGTTGCTCAGAGGACAGGATACCAGGAATGCAGGCCGGAAGATCATTTAGCTCCAGATTTCACAACAAAATATCCTCCAATGAGCTTATAGATGCAGGTTTATGCCCTGGCTGGATGAAAATACAGTGTCAATTTAAAGACTTTTATATCGTGTCTTATTACTACATTTCACTACTTGTATAGTAAGCATCGTGCATTCTGAAACTATCTGGTGAATAGCATAGTTATATTTTGGTATTACATGTAAACATTTAAATAGCTCTGCTATATATGTTTAGCATTTCTTTAATTTATAGAACACCAGTCACTGCAAAATATAGAAATGGCCTGGGGTCTGTGTCCACCTTGAGAGGTCCTTCCGAAACCCGTGCGATTGCCCAGGACTGTGTTTCCCCCTTTGAGCCCAGCCCATGTGTGTATAGGTCTTCTTTGAAAGTCCTGTTTGTTCTTTAATGACTTTTGTTCTCTAATCAGTGCAGGAAGTAAAGAAAAATGAAAGGCAGTGCAAAATGTTATCTGTAAATTGTGTCAGATGCGCTCGTATCATCGTGTTCCAGGAATGACAGGTTAATGTATAATTTACTTGTAGCAGATATAAACTAATTATTAACGCAATCAGACGAGTTGACTTGAGTGTCATTATCATAAAGGGCTCTGTGTTGGGAGAGCAGGACGAAGTTCCATAAAATTATTGCTGCGGCTGCTCACTGCAAGCAGCTTTCCTTTAAGGTGCTGCCTTTGGGCCCCTCATCTTCACACTGGATTTGATTTTTCCTTATTGTTGGGAAGACAGTGTGTGTCGGGGGGGTGGGGAGTGGAGTGGGGGATGGGTATGTTTTAATTAATGGTAATTTATTTGTCTTGAAAGAAATGCCACTTACAACAAACAGTCCATGACTTTCGAAGTGTTTACTAATGTCTCCCAAACTATATAAATGGCCCTCGGGTAGTTAGACCCATTGGGTTTCAGAGTTAGGGTGTCATCTAGTCCCCTTATTATAAAGATGAAGAAACTGGGGCCCAAAACGTGGATGTGTGGATAAAGCACCGACCTGGTATTTAGCAAACCTGAGTTCCAGTGCCTTCAAACTCTTACTATTAAAGAGACTTCTGAGAGTCACTTTGTCAGTGATGTAAAGGAGGTTTTTTAGTCATCTTGATCATTTGTAAGATGTGTATATATTTCTTCACTGCTTCTTGCTAATAGTTTTTGTATTAATCCAGGCCTGTGTTTCTTTAGAAGACAGTGTAGTTTGTGGGGAAAGTTGGGTCAAGGGAGTCTGTATGTATAGATATGGGGCATATGAATAAATAACTTGATTTTGGAGGCAATCTGTTCTTTTCCTTGTTCTGTGAAAATATGACTTTTATTCCTCTTAAAAAATACCTTGATAAGAAATGCTAGATTTGGTTTTTGTTTTTTTTTTACTGATTTTGATATAGCAAAAGGTCACTTCTACTGTGGTAGCTGCTTAGTACTAAAGTGAATGGTTGATCTAATGGCAGGAGCATGAACACCTTGGTAGGTTCCTGGGAACTGGAAAACTCTTTCCTATGGAAAGTCAGAGGCTCATATAGGGGAAGATGACCACAGTAATTACTTTTGCAGGTAGAAATATGACCATGTATCAAGGGGGTGCCTTTACCTATGACTGCAAGCTAAACTCAGCCTTCCTTGGTCAATCTAGTTGTTCAACTGTGAGAGGAAGGGTTAGTTGTATTCATCACACTGAGCGTGTAAGTTCCATGTATAGGCCTGTGAAAGGTTTGTACAGTAACTAAAATAACAGAATAGAAACATATCAGTGTATTTAATGCAGAAACTGTGAGAATTCAAATGATACATTTGAGGTGGGAGTATGTGCTGTGGCTTCCCAAACCGTTCCCCACCTTGGGTCTTTATCTCCTTAGTTTAGTGGGCCTTTAAACTTATTTCCCAATTTGGCTACAGAATGTTGGCATGTTTGAACTAGGAGGGAGGAAAACTTGCAAAGCCCTGTTCTTTTACTAAATTGCCTACATCGATGTGAGGAGTACTACTGTAGCAATCAGCTATAACCAGTGTTTAGAACATTAAAATAATTCCTGCATTAATTTGCAGTCCTGTGGAAGCCTCAGAGAGAAGCTTGAAATATATTAAATACACTTACTTTTTCTTCATTTATTCAGATATGAGGTGTCTGTCCAGATAAGGCTCTGACTTCAGTTACTGCAAAAATCTGTAAATGTTGCAGTGATTCTTTTGGTAAAACACTACGTTGGGTTTATATTTTGTGTCAACAGTGAGTGCTTAGGAATGATAGAGGAGAGATGATTAAACTCAGTCTGCTGTATCAAGAGCGTTTTCTTAAACATCACTTCTGACTTTCTATTTGATGGCTACACACATTTACTTGGTGGACATAATGGTTATTTAAACTCTTTTTGGGTTTATTTGACATATATTTAAGACTATGCAAGTTGCTGAGATAAAGGTCAATAGACTTTTTTATGTTAAGAAAAGAATTAAAAGCTTGTCACTTTAGTTACACTCAGATATTGAGATAAAGATATTGATATAGAGATATTAATCCTAAAGTTAATCAGAGTGGAGATGAAACTTTAATAAAAACTGAAAATATGACCCAAGCACAAATTATGATGTTCTTCAGCTTATTTTTAGGCTTTGTATAGAGTAGTGAAAAATAGTGTTGGGTGTGGTGCTAGAAAAATCTCATTTCTGTCCCTTGCTCATAGTGTAAATTTGGGTAAATTGTTGAATTTAGCTGGAACTGTTTTATTATTTGGTAAATCAGGAAAGTCATTCTTACTTCACAGTATTTGTTCATGTATTTGCTCATTCATTCTATAAAAGCTTACTGGGCTACTGGTACGTGCCAGACACTGTGCTGGGCACAAGCAGTATAGCCGGAGTTTAAGTTAGTAAGGAGCTAAACGCTTGACCAGGTAGAGAGTAACTGGGGAAGGTCATTTAGCATGGAGGTCAGAGAACACTTTTTCTGACAAAGTAATGTTTGAATGAAGATCTAAAAAATGGCAATGAATTAGGCAATGGGAGACTGAGAAAAAGGAGTTCCAGGCAGATGGGAAAGCAGGGATGGAGGTCCAGGAACTGGAAAGGAGGCTGGTGGGGTGTTGCCAGAGGTAAACAGAAGACAGGTTTGGTACTCCTCGTGGACCAAACAAAGACATTTTTTTATTTTATTATATAAAAGTGCAAAGAAGTAATTGGTTAGCTTCATAATTCCAGGGGTATGAAATTATCTTCATTACTGATATGAAACAACATGTGGGAAAGCACTTTAAGGGTGGAAAGAGCATGTTATGTGAACAATCAGTTTTGCTGTTACATAGAATAAAACAACAAGACAAAAACCCGTGGCCTGACGAGTTGTTATTTATTCCATTTAGGAGGCTGTAAATTTCTTAAAGTGGACAGTCACAAATGGTCTGAAAACACACATAATCCACGCATTATTTTTACATGTTTCGGAAGGGGCAGCAGCTCTGCCTAGGTAGTATTTTGCTTGACCAAATGTTCCAGTGTTGTTCCCGGTGAGCGTGCTTCTCCTGAAGAAACGGATGCCACCTGGGGGGGAGCAGCCGCTGACATATCTGCTCCCAGGTGGCTGAAGGAGCTGACAGTCCCTTTGAGCAGAGTGTGAGTCTCATCTTTGGAGAACATGGACCGACAGGGCCAATAAAGCAGGACTGTAAGAGAAGCCATTGGAAATTTAATGCAAATGAAGCTTTGTTTTATAATTTGAGCCTATCTGCTGATATAACTAGGATTTGGGGGACTACATTATTCATTTTCCCTGTGCTTGATGAACTGCTATTCAGATGCATGAAAACATTTTCCTACCTGACATCTCTTGAGATATCAAGACATTTTACTTGAAAAGAGGAAGAAAAACATGGTCTAATCTTTACTGCTTGAGATGTTTATTGAAAACTCACAAATCATATTGATCCTTCTACATGGGAAGCAGAAGCTGAGATGTAGTCCACATAACTTAGAATATGGCAGGACCTGATGTTTAGTGGCAAACGACTTTTAATTTTTCATACTCACAATTATTAGTATATTTATCACCTGTGACACTCTGGGTCTGAGGTTTATCCCCTTGGACACAAAGTGACTAATGTATCATTCATAACTGCCCCTTAGTGCTGTCAGTATGCTTAACACTTTAAATTTTCTCCTAGGATTCAGTTCTGATATAATTCTACTGGAAGTCTAATTTTGAACATAGATTGGGCTTACAGTATTATAAAAAGGGTAACACCTAGAATTATTTTGTGTTGTGTTGTAGTGTGAGCACATGGAGGGTGGGTGTGTACTTCATCTTGACCACACAGGTCAGGACAGACAAGCAGGCCTGCGTCCTGTTTCATGTGTTGCTCCCTCAGCCCTTCTCGGTCTTCCTCACCTCTGGCACCGGGGCTTGGAGACCAAGGCGAGGGCCGGGCTCAGATTCGGGGCAGGGTGGGGCAGGGCGCACTTGTGTGCGTTTCTGCCCAGTTTACAGGTGCTGCCCGTCTAATGGTTCTAGTTCTAGGATCACACTTGGAGAATCACCGAGTTAAAGATTTTCACTTACTTTCAGAGCATCTGTATTAGGTGGATGGTTAGCAGCACTTAGGAGACCCTGAGCCTTTCTTATCTTTGTTTCAAAATTACCAGCCCTACTTTTAGAGGTTACAGTAGTTTCAAAGGACTCCCATACTTAGCATAACCAGTCATACTTTGTCCTTGCGACGGTGGTCATGTTTGTGAAAGTAGTGCTTTCCTAAGAAATGTGGAAATACTTCTTTTTTTGGATAAAAGGAGCGCTTTACATATTGCAGTGAGTCTCGGGGTAGCCGTGTGCACTGAGTAACTCCCAGCGCTGAGGTGGTTGCCATGGGTGTAGGGAAGCTCTTCAGTTGAATAAAGCCAATTTGAAATGTATTTTATTTTTTTTATTTTTTATTTTTTTTTCGAGAGAGGGGAAGGGAAGGAGAAAGAGTAGGAGAGAAATATTAGGAGAGAAATATCAATGTATGGTTGCCTCTCATGTGTCCCCTGCTGGGAACTGGCCTGCAACCCAGGCATGTGCCCTGACTGGGAATCAAACCGTGATTGTGTGGTTCGCAGGCCCGCGCCCAATCCACTGAGCTACGCCAGCCAGGGCATGAAATGTATTTTAATCCAAACAACTTTATAATTGTTGGCTTTTCCATTAGTATCACCTTTTCAGTTCGCTCACTTTGATGATTTTTTTTTCCTTATGGACTGATTTATTTGGGGGGGCATAAAGTTTATTGAGGTATCATAGACCTCAGTAATCATACCCACAGTAACTTTGCATGCGGTAAAATTCACTGTATCGTTCTATAGGTTGTGAAACTGCATGTAGTCGTAGAACCACTCCATTATAAATGTATAGAATAATTCCATCCCCTTAAAAAAAAATTGCTAGTACCCTCTTGTAGTCGGCCTCTTGCTGTTTCCCCAACTGCTAATGATTTTCTGGCCTGTGTTGCCTTTTCTTGAATGTCTCGTAAATGGAATAGTACAAGTGAAACCTTTTTGAGCCTGGCTTCTTTCCCTTGCTGTAATGAATTTGAGATTTATCCCCAGCTGATCAATCAGTAATTTATGCCTTTGTATTGATGAGTAGTATTTTATTGAGTGAATGTACCAGTTTGTTTATCCATTCATCAGTTGTAGGATGTTGGGTTGTTTCCAGTTTTGAGTGATTATGGGACTAAAGCCACTATAAATAATTCATGTACAAGTTTTTGTGTGAACATAAATTTTTATTTTTCTCGGGGAAACTATTGAGGACTGAGTCATATAGTAAGCGAATGTTTAGTTTTAGTATATACTCACATACTCACCATCACTAGGTATTGCCATTTTCCTTTTATCTGCTCTGACAGATAAGTATCTGTGACATCTTTAATCGGTGCAAATGTCCAGTTGCTGCCCACAGTGGCAGAGTCTCAGGACCCTGTAAAAATGGGACCCTACCTCCCATCCGCCTCGATGCAGAGCTGCACCCGTTCCCCCATTGCCACTGGGCCGGAGATGCTTTGCTCATGCCCCCATCAGGGCCCCCTTTTGCAGTCATCACCTGCAAGTGCTAAACCTCAAAATCCTCAGCAAAAACCCAGGGAGTGACAACAAAGCATCTCTAAACAGCCGGACGCAAAGGTTAGTTTCTTAAAAACTGACATGACAGGGCCATTCACTTCCTGAGCACGCCTAAGTCCTTTCCACATGTTTTTAATGCTCACAGTTTTTACGCTCGGAACCTTCCTTTTAAAGGATAGAACAGATCATTTAAAATGCTGGCGTGCTCAAAATGGCCTCTGTTTATGATAAAATATTGGAAATTCTGAATTGGTTATGTTAAATTGATTTTTGTAAATTTTGGAAGAGGAGGAAGCCTTTTGAAATAATTTAAAGAATGAACAAAGGAACAAAACATGGCAGTTACATTAATATTAAAATCAAACTAATTAGGAATTTTCTCATTTAAACTTAAGTTGATGGGAATATTTGAACAGAGATCGCAGAATCCAGGGTACGTTGTTCGATTTCTGCAGAATGAGAGGAAGGAATGAAACTGGGTTTGCACCTTGGTGAACATGCGAATCGCCTACAAAGCCTTTTAAAAGAAAGTGCTGATGCCCTGGCCCAACTCAGTCCCTGTGAGTAAGAATCTCTGGGGCCTGGGAGCCAGACATCAGAAGGTGTTTAGGTTACTGTCCAGTTCTAATGGGTGGCAAGGGTTGGAAGTCATTGGACCTGCGGCAAAAATTTCCTGTTCCAGGGGTAATTCTACAAATGTTTCCTCTTATCAAAATATGCACTGCTTTCTGTTTGTTTACAAGTATGTGGAAATGCTTCCAGTTGCTAAGATGATCAGTAATGAAAAGACTAGAGACCTCCACGGGCTCCGTGTTCCCTCCTCTCTCAGGCTCCTTTGGACTCCGCTCTGTGTGTGAGCGATGTGTCTCTCACAAAAGCAGGTGGGATAGCTTACATATTAAACAATAATGTCTTTTAGTTTCTCCAGAAATTACTTACAGATGGCTTTTAAGAACCTTTTAAAAGAATAGCTGACTATAAATAGTAGTAGTAAATGCCCTTATCTGAGGACTATAGCACAAGGATTATTTTACATTAAGGACATAATTATTCATTCTGGACAAAAATGGATTGAAGACGATCAAATCCTAGTGCCATAGACAGTTCATTCTTCAATGATACAAACATATTATAGGGTGAATGTTTAATCCAATCCTTATCTGTAATATATTAATATGAAAAATTATTTTCGTGCTCTTGAGAGAAGTATTCTGATTCAGAAGAGAGGGCATACATTTCAAACTGGCAGTTAAAACAAGGTGGGGCTTGTCAGAATCAAGTCAGAACGTTATCTCCATGTTAGCAGAGACCTTTCTTTTTTGTTTGCTTTATCTGTAGTATCTTTGGATCAGTGCTTTGCACATAGGACGCACTCAATAAATTAATGTCTAGGCAGGCTGTAAAAGCATAGAGCGGAATATAGAAAATGACATTTAACAGAAATGTAAATTTCTGTCACTTGCATTTAAGATATTAAAATACAGGCTGGAGGAAAACCAAAGTAAAAAAGTTTTTGAGGATTTTTTTTTTTAGTCAATCAAGTTCATCCTAAACGCTTTTTAAATTTGCAGTTATTTTTATTAGAAGTACGCTGCCAAGGGAGATCATGGGATCAGAGACTCCATCCTGGCCCCACTATTTCTGGATTTGAGATGTGTCGTGTTCTAAGCTCCAAGTTCTCTGGGGAGACATTACAGATGCTGGCTTGTCTAGGGGAAGCAGCCCTGTGAACACTGATTGCATGAGAATAGAATGGAAGAATTTGCATGTTCAGACAAGAATGGGGAAGACCCGGTTGGTTGGCTGTATAGGTCAGAACCAGGAGTGGTGAGTGGCTTTAGGCTGAGAGTCTGGAGGCGTTTCTAAGAAATGGACCGCCCTAGAACAAAAGTGCTCTGCGGTGCTCTGTGCCAGTCTGAAGAATGGGTTCCTGCATCCAATGGGGAAGTCAGATTAAAATCCTGTTTTCATCTCTTCCAACTCTGAGATTCTGTAGTTGGCTTTGAGGCAAAGCTTATGTCCCATGAAATGGGTCAGACTGTAGTTTTTTCACTTGAACCTGGGAAAATTCAGTGCTTACTTTATTTGCTATGTTTTATGTTTCCTTGGTGGAATTATATCTGCTTCTGGCTTCCTCAGAAATCTCAGACAAGATGTTTTTGATTACCTGCTTTTACAGTAAACTTCAGGGACCTGGTTCTTCTACAGTCTGCTTTAGGATAGATAATAGGGCCTTATATTGGTGAGGTCAAGAAAGTGGAAAAGGGTGGGGATATTTGGGTGTGCCAATAGAATCGCATTGGGTGCTACAAAACCCTCTGAGTAACTTTTAAATAAAATCGAAGTGCTGTGACTAGAGGAAGCTTAGGTTTTTGGTCAGACTGACCTGGTTTCAAATCCTGACTCTGGCACTTCCTCACGTTGGCATATTACTTAACCTCTCTCAGGTGTAGACTCAGTTTTCTTGTCCATGAAAGGAGAATAATTCTTCTTCATTTCCAGAGTTGCTGGAAAGATTAGATATAATGTAGGAAATCATGAAATGTGAGCTTTGGTTATTAGTGGTGCTAATCACATAATGTTTTTGAATAGGCAAGCCAGTTATTAGTTCTGTTTTGAGGGGCACGCTGCTTAATCTTAGACTTCATTTTGTTATGGGGATTAAACAAGATCATCTTGTTTATTAGCAAGATAAACAAGATAAATGCTAACAAGGTGCTTAGCAGAGTGCCTGGGCCTTATTAAACAAGATTATTATATTGGTTGTGCAGCTGTTTGGAAATGTTAAACTAGATCATTACATGGGTACAGCTGTTTGGAAATTGATACCTGAACCCTCAGAGCGACCTGACAGCTGTGAAGAACAGAAGCCCCAAAGAATCTCGTTTCATTGCCTTGGTTTCTCATGAATGTCAGGAGGTACTAGTTCTACCTTGTTTTAGTCTCCTGTTACTTCTCTAACAAGTAACCACAAACTTAGTGTCTTAAAACAACACAGATATATTATCTTACGGTTCTGGAGGCCAGATGTCCTAATCTAAAGTCAGGGGGTCGGTGAGGCTGTGTTCCTTCCGGAGATTCTGGATGGGACTTCACTTTCCTTGCTTTCTCCAGCTTCCGGAGGACGTCCGCACTCCTTGGTTCACGGCCCCTTCCTTCATCAGTCAGAGCCAGCAGCGCAGCTCAAAAAAAATCTCTCTCTCTTGGACCTCTGCTTCTGTTACCACATCTGCTTGGACTTTGCCCCCTCCCTCTTACAAGGGCCCTTGTCGCTGATTACATTGGGGCCACTTATATAATCCAGGATAACCTCCCTGTGTCAAAATCTGTAAATCACAACTACAGAGTCTCTTTTACCATGTAAGGTGCGATATTCACAGATTCTGGGGTGGAGCCATTATTCAGCCCACCTCATTCCTCCTATCTGAGAAAGTTGCCTTTGAAATTATAGATATTACATATTTTTTTCTTAAGCATCCTGATTTAAAGAAAAATTATTGCCCTGGCTGGATGGCTGAGGTGGTTGGAACATTGTCCCATACAGCAAAAGGGTTGTAGGTTAGGGTTAGGGTCAGAGCACATACCTGGGTTGTGGGTTTGATCCGCCATCAGGTTGTGTACAGAAGGCAACTGAAGGATATTTCTCACATTTCTCTCTCTCTCCTCCCCTTCTCTCTTGCTCTTGCTTTCTCTCTCACCAATACGTATAGCCTCGGATGAAGATTGAAAAAATATTTTTTGTAGTACTTTTTCTCTGAACTTATAGATTCCTATGCCATTCTTTATAGAATTCAAATGCTGACCCTTAACCTAAAGGAATTTTAAAAGAAATCACAAGTATTCTCTGAGCAACTGACTTGAAACTAAAGTCTAAGGGAAGATATTTTTCATGTCACTTTGAGGTATTCCATGGCCCAGTGCGGTACCATCTAAGATGTTTGGTGCTAGATATTACATTTGTTTAACTTATAATGCCCCTTGAACTTCACAGTGAAGGTGTGTCTTGAAAATACTTTCTCACTAGCATGAAAATACTGCTGTGAATTCCCTGGGGTCAGTGGTAGAATTGGAAATAGAGACCAGGTTTCTTGTCCCTCAGAGGGCAGGGATGAGCTCTCTCTTATTCTCAGATACTTGTCAACACTTTCATTTTTTGCATCTGCTGAAGGCAGACAGAAATATCCCCAGAAAACCAGCCCCTCTGTACAACTCTTAGGAGCACAGTCTTTGGATGATTGAGGTCTCTGGGTAGCTGTGGTTTTGTGTTCTTCCTGAAAAACCGTTTGTTTTAAGCATCTTTTAGAGGAGTTAAGAACATATGCTCTGGAGTTAGGCCATCTGGAATCAACCTGAGCCTCATTTTCTGCTAGCCGTGTGGCCCAGGGCAAGATCTTAAACCTTGTGATTTCTGCTTTCTTACATGTAAATGATGATAATGACACCTGCTTCCTATTATTGTGAAGATACAGAGCAACAATGTAGTTTGTGCTGCATAAATGCTACATCATCAGATTTCTGCATTTCCTTGCATTCTGGTTTAAACACTCTTCTGGTTGGAAACACTCTAAAATGACTTCAGCAACCTTGTAACGGCATCTTTGTTATACATATCACTTTTGGTCAGTGATTCCAACATGGGAGGGAACTAAAATATACAAGGCAGAGTTAGGTGATTATATGGTTATTGGTGGTAAATTCTTAATCTTCAGATACATTTGATCATTTCATTCATTTTCCAACCTTTAGTAAACATAAAGCATATGATACATTATATGTCAATGTTTTATCACTGAAAGGGTTATAAAGAGATGAGCAAGAAACCGTCCCTGAGGTCTGGAGACATGCTCACTGTTGCTGTGATTTTTTTTCAAGGGCCTTTCACTTAAGGGTTTATTCTGCACACTGATTGGGTGTGCCTGACCCTGGTAACAGGAGCTAAGGCCAGTCTAGCAGCAAGTAAAATAGAAATCTCTGCCCTTGGGGAGTCACATTGTAGTGAGGGAAGACAAACAATAAATAGTCAAAGCAAAGAGGATATATAATATGTTAAGTGATGATAAGTGTTAAGGAGAAAAATAAATCAAGGGAAGGGAAAATGGGGTTTGCCAGAGGGGGTGGTGGTGATTTGAAGTTGGGGAGTCAGAGAAAGCATCCCTGAGAGGTGCCACTTGAGCAACCTGAAGGGAGTGGGGAAACGAGTCCCAGAGGTTTCTAGAAGAGCATTTCAGGCAGAAGAAAAGCAGGTGCAAAGGTCCTCAGATTGGGAATGTTTGGGTGACTTGGAGGAAAGCAGCCATGGCCACCTTCCCTTTGGTTCTCCTTTGAATGTTGTAAAGTCATGAACACAGAAGGCAAGTTGTTACCGTTTGTTTTCACATTCAGAGGGAAGCCCAGAGGAGGAGTCACACTTATCACTTCGGTGAAAGGCAACAGGGTATCCAGCGCTGCCTCTGTCTCTTCACTTCCTGTCTAAATGAATTTAACAAGGGGAGGTTTTGGACTTGTCAGCTTGGGCGTTGGAAGGAGGTTGGTCAGCCAGAACCTCTTTGGTGGTCTTGGTGACTTGGTTCCCCGCTCACCTGAGGGTGTGAGGAGGTGGGAACTGGAGGATGGCTTCTAGCCCCAGGTACCTGGGTTCTCGGGTTTCCCCGTCTCCAAGTCATCCTGCAGCTGGCAGAGCCCCCGCAATCAGAACAGGGGAATTTATGACTTTGGAATCATTGTGATTGATGTGCCCCCCAATGCAGCCACTTTTGTGTAAAATTGGATGGATGCTGACACATGTGTACAGCCTGTGGCGTGCTGATAACTACCAAACAGGTGGCTCTTCTGGGAAAGACAGAAGCACTAATGTGTAGCTTTTGCTGATTTTTCCTGATGTGTAAATACTACTGTCATCATTGATTTCAAGTTATCAACGTGATATCGTGGGACAGGGTGTTGGGTAAAGATGAAATGGATCTCGCAAGCCTATGAGGAGCTGGTTCCAGCATACCAGGCACTTGCTGCTGATGTAATTACCACCACAGTCAAGGTACAGAACATTCCTGAAACTCTGAGTTTCTCCGGGCTTTGCCCAGTCACTCCCCACTCTGTGCCCAGCTTATCACGGATCTACTCTCTGCCGTTGCAGATTACCCGTCCTAGAATTTCATGTCAGCGCGGTCAGCTGTCATGTACTTTCTGTGTGTCAGAACGATGAGTGGAATCATCCATCTGACATGTACTGTAGTTTGCTCCTTTTGTTCCTGGGCAGTCCATCATATGGGCCTGCCATAATTTGTTTATGCGTTCACCTGTTCATGGACATTTGCACTGCTTCTGGTCTGTCATTCAGGAAGCAGCTAGCAACATTTGTGTGCGAATTTTTGTTTGGAAATGGGTTTTTATTTTGTGGGGGGCGGGGTAAAGACTTAGAAATGAAATGTCTGGATCATGAGGAGGATGCATATTTCTTAAGAAATTACCAAGTGATTTCCTGAAGACCATGAACTATTTCATACTCCCACTAGCAAAGCCTGAGAGCCCTATGCTCCATAGTGTCATTAGAACTTGGTACTTTGAGTCTTTTCCATTTTAGACATTTTGGTGTGTATAGTGCTATTGTGATTTTAATTTGCATTTGAGTGTCTCTTCATGTGCTTATTGGTCATCTGTATATCTTATTTTGTAATATGTCCATTTAGAATTTTGTCCACTGAAGATGTTTGTAGGTTTAAGGTAAATAACTTTTCAAAAAGGAGTACAGAATTTGGAGACATCTGTAAATTGGAGAGGGCAAGAAGGAAAACAAGGCAGACAAGCAGCCCAAGAAAACTGACATTGAGGTGGCCACAGTGCCTGTGACCTTGGCACTTTATAACCAGGGTGACTAAATGTCCCAGTTTTCCTGGGACTGCCCAGGTACAGCAATAAAAAGTCCTGAGTCTCTGGAAACACGCCCTTCCTGGGCGAGCTGGCATGGTCGCTGTACCGACCTCTATACAGAATTAGCACACTCTGTGCCTGGAGTTGTGAGACTGGTGATGGTTTTAGCTGCAAGCCAGGAGGGACTGTTGGTGGTTCATAGACTCTGAAAGGCCGCGCAGCTCTTCGTAAAGGGCAAAGCCAGGGCTAAATGTGGGTCTTCTTGCTCCCAGCGCTCTGCTCAGAAGACACCAGGTTACTTTTTAGATAAGAATTTAGATAAGAATTTAGAATGCAGGAAAGGTTCCCCCCAGCTGCCAGAGGGAAAGAAAAAAACAAACCTCCAATGATTGTTTTTTGAAATTACATGCAGTATGGACTTATTCATTTGGCTGAAATTTTAATTTTCTGTAGTTGTCCTGGAAAGAACTAAGACATAGAGTCTTACCAATCATTTACATCTTAGTATAAAATAGCTTATAAAAAAAAAAAAGCCTTACCTGAGAACATGATTTGGTTGGGGAAGGGCAGTAATAGGAAAAGTTTGGCTGTAAGGCTGAGAGGCTACTACTAAAGAAGAAAGAGCACAAACACTTGACAGATTGGGGGTGAAAGGTGAAATTCATCAACTTCGTACTGTGAATGGAATTGTGTCCCTAGGCAGGGCAGAGTGTTTGTGGGTCATCACACAGAAAAGGAGCTTGAGAGCCAAGAGGGAGGGAATTATTCTCCTTCCTCTATGTGGTGTTAAGGACAAAGTTGAACTTTGATGTATTTGCTATTGATTTTATACTTCATATATGCTGACAGTTCCTGATTTATTTATAGTGTCCGTATGTTAGTTATATACTCTTCCTTGTTTCAGCCCCTGCTGCTCTTGCACAACATGTAAACACAGTCATCCTTGGTTTTGCATTACCCCGGAGAAGCTGGATGGAATGCCTGCTTGTAGATAATACGACTGCTCTGTTTTCATACACTGTCTTGCTTTTGAGTAACTCCTAACATGTTATGACATTTTTCTTCTTTATGTTTATTAAATGCCCTCAGCATGCTCAGTGCTCTTGAAAGAATATGAAAGACACAATTCTTGCCAATGAGAGACATGCATATTAATAGATGAGATACATAAACATGCTTTTAAATATATATGAAATCCTGGGAGGTGACAGATTATTTTGTTTGGATGAGGTGGAATAATTGAACTAATGCACACTACTCTTTACTTCTTGTCTTGCCAGCAAAACAAAACAAAACAAAGCAAAGCACAAAGATGTCTCAGCTTCCGAGCTTCAGAACCATAAGCCTGGAAGAATTGGTACTTCAGTTAAGGCAGAATTGAACCATTTTTGACAAAATGCACTTTATTTCTAAGATTCTTACGCCAAAGATTTTTGAACTACATAGAGCTCTAATGTTTGTCATTTTAGCGATTCAAGGAGTCTGATTTTCATATCATTCATTCATCAGTCTTTTCTCTGAAACTACTATGTGTCAGGGCGTGTACTAGGAGCTGGGAACAAAAATGGTGAATAGAACAGATATGTCCCTGCCTCACTGGAGCGTGCAGGTGGGACACACGAAACAGGTAATTGTACTAACCAAAGCAAAGTACCGTGACTTGGGAGGTGACGTGGTAATGGAACCCAGCCTCTTCTGGGGAGTTTTGAATACATCCTACCTGAAGTAAGACACAGAGGATGAGGAAGAGGAAGCGAGGTGGAGAGGGTGGAGGTAAGCAGGGTTCCGCAGACAGAGGCAGCACCTGCCACGACACAGCCCCGGAAGTGACAAAAGGCAACTGTGGCTGGGGCCCCCGAGTGCTGGGAGCGGGTCTGATGGGCAGGGAGGCTGGGCCAGGTCACGCAGGCCCTGGAGGTCGGAGGAGGATGACAATGGTCTTTATTCAATGTGTTCAGTAAAGCATATGGAATAGTTCCTAGTGCCACCTAAATGTTGACATGGTGTTATGATTCTGATTTACTTTTACAAGTATATTGATAAATCATATTAAATGTTAACTATTACTATTTAAGAGCAAAGGAAAGCCACTAAAGGGTTTTAGGCACAGGGATGACACGTGCCATAGCCAAATTTTGTAACCGTGTTCTGGCTATTGGGTGGAAGGCAGATGTGAGAGCAGAATGGGGTGCCGATGGCTCTGAGAAGGTGAAGCAAGGGTGTAGGCATCCAACAGGAGGTCAGGACAGACCCATCCAGCAGCCTGTGGCTCACTGGTGCAGGCGGTACTTAACTTGGAGGATCTCTAAGTCGTACAAGATTGTGTAAATGCATAGCTAATTTTTCAGAAGTTCTGACCTCTTCAGTTTTTGATATGCAAGGGAGCCTAAAATGGAATCTATTACGACTTGGCCTACTTTGCAAGGCATTCAGTATAGGCTATTAAATAGCTCGTAGAATCAATCGGGAGGGCCAAGCTTTCCGAAAGGGCCCCCGAAGCCATGCCCCAGAATGGGCCTCCACAAGGGCCTCCATTGAGGCCTCTGCCTCAGTCAGGAAACCGAGGGATGGGGAAGCTACCCTTTGTAGCTCTTCTCCAATCTCTTACCAGCAGAACAGGATGTATAAACGGATGCTCAGAAAGCAAGCAACCAGACACTGAGACCTGTGCCACAACTACCGTTACACACGCCGCCAAGAGTGTCCTATGATGCTGTACAAGCCTGCCTTTGAATGATAGAAGCTTGGTCATGTTCAGAACCCTAGCTTCACTGAGTTTGGCTTTGAGCTCTGCAGCATGGGAAGATTCACCAGAAGGATGTTGGAATGTGTCTTTTGAGCCCATCCATAGGATGCACCATGAAACTTAACTAAATTCACTCTGATGCTAGATATTCAGTACAGATTTACATTTTACCACCTCTTAACACTAGCCTTACAGATTTGGGCACTGTCAGGGCCTCAGTAGCCTTGTATATAAAATTGGAAGTATTGACATGTATCTTCTAAGGCTCTTGGAAGAATGAAGTTAAATGTGATAACCTGCAAAAGAGCAGTAAGATGCCTGGCATAAGGTTGGCATTCAGTAAATGAGACATCAGTCAATCAGTGGGCACTGTTCCATAACTCCGTACAGGATGCATAATCCCCTAAAGGTGGAGGCGTGGTGGGCTCACAGCTATTGGGAGTGAGTAGCCTGAGTAGATGTGGCCCGTGTGCCAGTCTCATTGAGCTTTAGGAGCGTGTCTGCCCCTGGAGAAGTAGGTGGGCTTGGTGTTTGTGCCGTGTCATTCCTGTGTTGGTATTATTTCTTTCATTGTAATTAGTTTCATTTAAAAAATAATGGTGGCACATAAAAAATGAAAAGAAAGTTGTTGTTTTCATTTTCTTAAGTGTCCTTCCTGAAGTATCCTGTGCATAGAAGCATAAATGTACAGTAGAGTCTTCTTCCTTTCTCCTACGAAAATTAGGTCAGATTACATACCCATTTTGCACATTTATTTATTTATGACTGCATGGGAGGTCAACTCATTTTTAGCGCACATAGAACTAATCACCTATTGATGGCAGATAGTTGTTTGCATTTTTATTTTCTTGCTTTTACAAAATTTGCTCTAATATCCATTCTTGTACTGGGTTGGCCAACAAGTCTGTATGGTTATTTTCTATAAAATAAAAGACACGGTTTTCATTTTCACCAATAAGTTGATTGATTTGGATATTTTGAGTATGTCCGCTGTCTCCCACATGGCATAATGTTGATGTTCTCAGTGAATGTCTCGATTTGATTGCTGTCAACCTCAGCTGGTCTACCCGACTGCGGAGCCTTGTCCTGTGAGAAATCAGCAGCATGAAACTTCACGAACCACTTTTGACACATGTGATCAGTCATAGTACCTTCTCTAGACACTGCACAAAGCTTTTGTGTGTGTGCTTCAGTTGCATTTTTACCTTTCTTGAAATAATAAAACATAATATGCTGAAAATGTTGCTTATTTTCTTCCACCTTCAACATTAAAATGGCTACACCCAAATTCACCAATATTGATAAGTTTTATTTTCTAAACGCATGCTGATATGCCAGCTGTCTGTCACAATATAATCTAACAAAGTTTTTTTCAAATGAAGTTAAAGACAACTAAGTGCTAGTAGAGCATCTTACAGGGGAAAAAATAACAAAAAGCAAACTTTTTGGCCAACCCAGTACATAAGTGACTGTATTTGTGGAGTACATTTTTAGATGTGGGAAGGGTGAGTCAAAGGTTAGTTACTGTGTGTCATTTGACTGACGTGACCAACTTACCCTCACAGCCCTGGTCCCAGGTCGTGCTCTTTACCAACCATGTGTAAGCCGCGTTCGTGCCTGCTTCCCTGCCGATAGCATGTCACCAGCTCTTTTGACTTTTGCCAATGAAATAAGGGAAGTGGAGAGGTGATACCAGGGTAGGTCAAGAGGAACTGTAACTAAGGAATAGGCGGGACGGATAGAGGGTAAGAGGCAACATTTATAAGGGAACCATTTACTAGGTACCAGGCAATGACTGACCAGGCAGTTCAGAGATTACTGGAGTCAGTCCTTATAACAACACTCGCCCATAGGTATTATTATCCCCCATTTGATGCCTGGCCTCTGTCCACTATCCCTCCTGTGCTCTTTTTTCACATTTGAGGGAGCCATGGCCCAAAGAGTGTGCGTAACGTACCCAAGATCCCAGAGCAAGCTAAGTCAGGGCAAAGGTTCTGTTTTCTATTTTTCTAGATGCTACATCATGCTGTGGTTCCAGTTTGTACCAATGAGGCTACAAAGGATCTGAATATGCCATAGTTTGTCCGGTATAATGCATACTTTTTTTGCTCAAAATTTTGACGGAAAAGTAATGCACATTGTATATGAGTGGTACTACTTCCATATCTATATAAATGTTTTTAAATCTTTTATTTATGCTTATGTGTTAAAAGTATAACTCTAGAAAGCAATGATGATAACTATATGAAAAATACTACCCTTGAATATGATCATCGGTTTTACTTCTAGATATAAATATATACAAAATTGAATTAAAAAATTAAAACAGAAGATTTTTTCCCTGAAAGTTTGTGCCAGAAATGTGGGTGAGCATTATATATGGGAGCACATTAGACACGGCAAAATACAGTATCTTCAGGGTGTATTTTGTCCATAGTTTGAGCTTAATACAGTTGAATTTCCTCATTTCTTATAATCAGTGAGGTTCCATGATATTTGAGTGGACATGACTTTAAACACACTGGCAATGGGTTTTGTGCAAAGTTCTTCCTCAGTGATTCTAAGTTCTTTTCCATAAGAACTACTGTTTTCCCCAAGGAGCACTCTTGTCAAAACACTAAACTTTGGGGGCTTTTAATACTTTCTTATAAAGTATTACATGTCCCCTTGAATTCTGCCCTTTGTCCTCTGGAATCTTAACATCAGCCCGTCAGTCTCTCCTGGAAACCTGGTTGGAGATGGGGCGGGCAGTGGTGAGTTTTCCCCGATGTTGGCTGCTGTTTCAGAGTCCAGGGCCACTGAGATTAGAGGTTCCCGCTGGGATTTCCGTGTCTTTGTTCCATATTTGTGTTCAGAGTCCAGGATCTCTTCTGTGTACATGCAGGCAGTTTCCACTTGAATAAAAAATGTGAGTGTGAGACTTCAGACCTTCAAATTTAATGAGGATTAGGGACGTTCAATTAGCGCATCAAGTCCCTGTGGGGAGATAACTCTTAAATGGCGCAGAAATTAGGTTGATCACCCTTATCAGGAGAGATGGGCAATGACTGAGAATGCGACGGAAATAGGAGAATAAGAAACCAACATTTTATCTGGAAAAACTAAAGTGGGCCAGGGATTTTTTTTTCAATTTTCGAATTGTCCCCATTGGAAAACATCCCAACGATGGTCACATGCTGTTAGGGCAAAGTCATGGTGTTCTGGAGAAAGGTCTGCTTGATGTATTATTGTATTTGCCCAAAGCAAGGAAAGGGTCAGTATCAAGGAAGGGAATTTGAGAGCTGCAGGGATCTTAGAAATAAACTAGCCCAAAGTCCAATGTTACAGAAATGGAAACTGAGACGTATAAAATATGTGATTTAGCCAAGAAGATGCCTCTGGGGAATGGTGGCTGGACCCCAAAGCACACTCTCCTGTCTTGATTCATTGTAATTGTTCGATTTCCATTATGTGATCACATTTCATGTGATCTTGGAAGATCACAAATCTTCCAAGAGAATGCAATGGTTTGGGGTTTTGTTCATTTGTTTTCCTAAAGTGGACAGGGACTTACTTTCAAAGCTACCCTAAACAAAAGTCACTGTTTTGTACTGAAGAAGGGAGTAGCCCTGACTTGTGTGGCTCAGTTGGTTGAGCATCGTTTCTCAAACTGAGAGGCTGCCAGTCCAATTTTAGTCCTGGGTTGTGTGTTCAGTTCCCAGTCGGGGCACGTAGGAGAGGCAACTGATCGATTTTTCAATGTTTCTCTCCCTCTCTTTCTCCCTCCCTCCCTCCCCTTCTCTCTAAAAACAAATAAATAAAATAGTTTAAAAGAGAGGGAGAACAGGGTACACAAATAAGAAGCCTAATTTGTTAAAGAAGTGGTTGAGATGAATTGGATTGAATGATTTTTAAACAGGAAGCTTAGTTGATTAGTAGAAGGTATGATCTTGGTTTTGTTTCTGAAGTGGCCATTCAACTTTTAGTTGTGCAGTAAATGAAAAAAATGCTATGTATTTATACTGTCTACTGAAGTCAGGAAACAAACAGAATAGTGTTTTCTTTGTGAATGATCAACTGCTTGGGACTTGTTTCAAATAAATGATATAAATAATCTAACAAGGTCCTTCACTGTACATTTCTCAGAGCAAACAGAATATAGTGTGTTTTTATAACCAGATAGCTATTTGACTTTTTCTCTTTCCCACATTTGGATATAGATTGATATAGAATTACTTAAAATGCTGCATATAAATTAAACATTAAGAGGGAGCTATGGAGAGACTTAGTCACCCCATTAGAATCTTCAGTTCTGCAGTCACCGCCTCAAGGACACTCCACTTCATATCGCGTGTCCTCCCTTTGGAAAGTGATCGCCAAGGTTCAAGTAACATTTAAGCAGAGCAGGCAACTGCATAATTTATGGGCCTTTTTCTGTTTGGTGTTGTTATTTTAATGAAAAACAGGAAAACAAGACTCCTCATACATGAACTCTCTTTTGTTCTTTCCCTCCCGTCTTTGCAGATCGGGGCCCTGAAGGACTATTACCACTTCTACCACAGCAGGACGATTAAAAGGTCAGTTCTCTCGAGCAGAGGAACCCACAGTTTCATTTCAATGGAACCAAAGGTAAGAAGAACCAGCTGGGTGGGGACCAACAGGCCCAGCTTCTGCATTTTTCATTGGTAATGTCACACTGGGAACTGATGACCAGTATGAAGGCTCAAATTTCAAGGGTTGTCATACTATCCTTGGCCAGGATCTTTGCTTTCTCTTCAGACAAAAATAGGCAATGGCTTGATTTTTTTTTTCAAGTGCCATTATTATTCTAGTTGTAGAGCAGCCCGAGTATATTGTAAGTATGGGTTCTCATGGAGAAATGAGAAGGGATGTGTGTAAGAGAGATAGAGGTTGAGAAGTATCGAAATACTAAGTACACAACACACTCTTACCTACCTATTTACATACAGACCTGAGGCTCTATCTGAACTGATGAGAGGGGTCTCCTCCAAATCCCTTTGGTCAGCCCTTAGGTCACCATGAATCCTCACAGTTTCAGCTGGCTTTGAGACAGCCATGCCCAGACTAGACCGTATCTGGGGCAACAGCGATGCTGAGCACAGTGAGGACAGGAGCCGGCTCCTGCCCTTGGGGCTCATCAGGCATCTTTCTTCCACGTTATCTTTGCATTCAGCCCATTTGGGTTTTCCAGACAACATATCCCTGGGAGAACCTAGGAGGAGATAGGATATGTCCAAGTCCTCCCACTCCATTTTCGAGAAATGGAACAGCTTTAAACTGGGCGGTAGGCAGCTGGAGAGTGTTAGGGAGTAATGGACTACTCACTGGAAAGTGGAACTCTGAGGGAAGTTAAATATCTGTCCTTACTAAGTTAGAGGAGGGGCCTGAGTTGGGCAGAGAACTATTTGGCCTCCCAGGTATGGCCTTTAAATAGAAAGAGTGGCTGTCCCAACCCACCTCAGTTCCACTGTGGGCTTGCTTTATTATTTACTGATGAGGGAGGGATAGTTCTCCCCATTATGATTTGGGTTTGCCATAGGAGCCTATTTTCACATAAAGTGGTGAACAAGTCCCTGCCAGTGAGCATAGAAGTCCCACCTAGAGATTCTTGAAAATTTGTATTCCTTTTTTAAAGCAACAAGGTCCCTATTTGAATTAACGTGCAAATCAGTTTTACATTTTGGAGCCCTGCACTCTGTTGTTTACCTTGGTTCACCTTATTTGATTTTTTTCTGGAATATTATCACACAATATTCATGATTGTGAAATAGCATCTTGGTGGTGGTTAGAAAAAGCCCATCTGCCATGGGCCCCAGTTTTCTGTAGTTTGCAGGAACTTCCCCGAATACTTCCACTCTGGTGGCCAGTGGATTGTAATTCCTCCCCCTTCATCTCTCTTCACAATTAAATGTTTTTGGAAAAGCGGTCTGTTATGATGTCCTTGAATTAGCTAAGCTTTTGAAGCAAAGTCATGTTTTTTATGTTAAGTAACTTTTTTGAAGCTTTCTGGAACTTTGATAGTAATTAAAAGGATTCCAACTCCAGACCTCCTTCAATGTGAATTTGAAGAAACCAAGCACTAGTTGGTTTGGGAAGTAAGAACAGAATGTAAGGAGATACTATACTGTACACCTGATGAAGGATTTACTGAATGTGGAGCTATCGGATCCTTACCGTTATCTGAGGGATCTGGGTCTTAATTTCTTCTTATCTCAGCACATTGAATAGCTTACGTGGGATCCAGTAGAGTCCTTGGATGCTGGGACACGCAGTGCCTGGAATGTGTGCCCTTCCTCACCCAGTCCAGAGGAGCAGGGTCGCTTCAGGCCAGCCCTAGGGGACATGTTCAGTTCCCTTTGCTCCTCAATAAAAAGAGCAACCCAGGGAAGAACCATATCGGACTCTTCATTCTGATGCCTCCTGCCCCTCATTCACAGCCAGCCATTTATATAAGAGGGTCACAATGCTACCAACTTTGTAGCTAGAGTACCGCAGATTGGGGTTTGCCCACACTATTCAGATATTTCTATTCATTAAATCTGTTCGTTCATTCATTGGCCATATCTTGAGGCCCTAGTATAAGTCAAGTCCTGTGTTAGGCCCTGGACATCTGGAGATAAAGCAGTATCTCCCTCGGGAGCTCACTGCAGGGTCTCCCGCAGCAGCTTCCAGGGAGACCCAGGACATTACAGTGCTTCTCAGTGCTGGGGGCAGGGCGCAGGGGAGATGGGGTCCACCACGTTCCTTCTCCTTCACCAGCGCCTTCCTCAAAAAGCTGAGACCCACTTGGGGTTTTTTTTTTCCTTTTTAATTCTGAAAAAACTTTCTGCTTACCGAGAAGTTGCAAAAAATGTTATGAAGCATCCCTATATGCTCTTCCTAGATTCCTCAAATGTAGACATTTAAATTGTGCCATATTGACTTGATTATATTCTCTCTGTTCTATTTACACACACACATGTGTGCATACGTATATATATGTGTAGATATATATGAATATACATTTTCCTCCGAAAACTTGGAAGCAAATTATAGACATGATGCCCTGTTAACTTTAAATGTTTCACTGCATATTTACTAAACCCAGGAACATTCTTTATATAACCAGAAGTACCACAGTTAATGCTCTGATAGAAATCTGGATATTAACATCAATATTATCTAACCAACAGATTTTATGCAAATTTTGCCAATTGTCTCTTTTCTCAGCCAGGATCACATTTAGTTTTCATTTTGCCTGAGTGACCTTTGTATACTCAGTCAGCCTTCCTTCTGTTTTTATTTCTTTTTCTTTCATGAGCTATGACTTCTTCGAGGATTCCAAGCCAGTTATGTCCTAGCCTGTTGAATCAGACGATTAGGTTCAGGTTTAGCCAGGACGCCGGGGAAGGGCTGTGTCCTTCTCAGTGAGTAAGATCAGGAGGAGCCTGGTGTCGATTGGTTTTTCACTCGTGATCTTCACTTTGGTCACTTGGTTTTCTTTTTTAAGATGACTGTTTCCCCCTTCCTAATTAATTGTATTAAGTGTTTTATAGGCAGGTACTTTGAGACTCTGCAAATTTCCACAGGCTGACTTTGTGTTCTTCACTCCCAGCCACCCACTGGGGATGTAAAGCAAGTGTCAGAAAACTGGCTTCTTAGGCAGGTCTCCTCTTCTTTAATCGTGGGTGTGTGTGTGTGCGTGTGTGACTTAGGGGGATGGGACCCTATGGAGTGGCTTGGTGGGAAAAACTGGTGACGTGTGGAGCTGTTTTTGGTCACCATTTTCTCAAGAAATGGAAAACACACACTAAACAGATTCTGGCTTTTACTTGTTGTAGTAAATGGCATGGCTCCTCCCCCCCCACCTTTGTTTTACTTAGAGGGTCCTAAAGAAGGGAATCCACAGCTAACATTGTAAGAGCAGCCCTCCTTTGCTAAGAAAGCGCTGATTGGATGGAGCACATGATCCAGCAGAGCAAGAATAGCTTGCTTCCCGGATGTGAACATTATGTTATGAGTAGCTTCTGAGATGCCAGAGATTCACACGCATCGAAGATAGCATCACTGGTACAGAGAGGACAGTTTTGCAGGTAATGCTGGTACAACACTATAGCGGTCGGCCCCGTGAGTCTTACAGTTTTCTTATCTATACAATCTTTCTTTTTACCTGACTAACTTTTCCCCAAGAGACCTAAGCTAAGTTCCAGAAACAATAGTCTTGAGTTAATATGCTCAGACGCCTCTCACTAATCTGTTTAGAAATCTTTACCCGCTCTGTGGCATTTTGGTCGAGGAGGGTGTTACCCATCTGTGTGTTCTGGAATGGAAGTTCGTTACAGCTCTTTAAGCTGCCCATGCAGACCTGGGTGGGGGTGGAGGAGGTGATTTTCTTTCATTATCCTTCTCACCCAGAACAACTAAATATCCTATTACAGTGGGCTCTTTAAAACAAAACAAAACAAAACAGAAGCTGCCATGAAGGTCGGCTCCTGTGTCCTATCCATGAGCAGTTATATAAGCACAGCTGCTTCTGAGCATTAGATTTATCTCGAAGGTTCTGGCTTTCCAACCTCTTTTCCAAAGTATTTTCTGTCTTCAAATCCACTTACAGGCTTTCCCCCTAATCTAGGATAGAATCATGCCCTGCTGTGGGATCGCAGATGGACGCCTCTCCTATCTTGTTTCTTTTTAAAGTTCTTCTTCAGTCGACTTGCCTCATCACATGGGTGGGAATGGCTGTGTATCCCAATTATGAAAAAAACTGTACATACAATATTATTTATTACAGAATCATAGGCTCCTTAGAATTAGAATAACCTCTTTGCTATCCAGTGCTAGCATACTCTCCATCACATGCCTAACAGGAATTTTTTTCAGGTCTGGCAAGCGCGGCCAGTGACAAAGTGTACCGTACCAGACAAGGCAAACATTTCTATAATGCAAGAGATTTAACTCGTTGAGTTATAATCTGCCTGTATCTTCTATCCATTGGATCCACTTTTGCTATCCAGGCTTAGGTGTAACAGCTCTGTAAATATTTGAAGCCCCTCACTTGTTCTCCTCGAGTAGCAATTATCCCTCAGTATGTGTGGGTCAGAATTACCTGCACGGCTTTAACTGCCGCAGCTATGGCCTGTTTGTTACATTTATACATAAACCTTTTCCTCTACAGAGAATTTTAAGGCAGAACATTTGTGGAATGACAAATAAAGGGGTGTAGAAAAAGAACAGGAGGAGAGAAGTGAGAGAAGTGGAGGTAGTTATCAGGATCAGAGGAAATCAGACTTGTGAAAGAAGAAAGGGAAGTTCAAGTTCCTCACTAGTCCAGGTTACTACCTATTGTGCCAAAGATTTGATTTTCAGATGACTGGGGTTTCCCTTTTTGCCTCAGGAGTGAAGGACGTGGGATGGACGGAGTACGGGAGTACTTCACTTTACAAAGCAGTCGTGTTCCTGAAAAGTTGTGCAAATCCACTTCTTATCAGGCAGATCCCCATGAATTCACTTTGTAATTTCAGAATGATTTCATCCTCCACTGCTGATTGATCTGTGGAGACAACCAGTACATTAGTTCATTTCTTTTTCTTAACACCGAGATAAGCCATTTGGACCTTTGGAGGTAAAGAAGCCTTATCTAGTTGGACACAAATGCTCAGACAGTCTTCCCTGGCTCCCGTGCAGGAGTTGCAGCCATGCTTTTATACTAATCCAGTTCCGCTTGGCCGGATGCAGCTGCAAATTCTGTTTCGCCCTGACTTCCTCTCACCCCACCTGCCCTCATTCCAGCCTGTGCTCCTGGGGGCTGCTTTCTTCAGCAGGTTAATTTTCTGCTCTTCGGTTTTAATGTGATAAAAGCTTAATGGTTGGACTTTGTTTTGTGAAGTGCGGTTTTATAATGTAACATTCCAGGGCTTATGCTCATCCAGCCCCTGGGAGGACCCTGGTGTGTTGAGGGATGAGAGAGGCTGTGTTGCCCCAGGCAGGCACCTGAGGCTTTGTGTTCTATGTATGTCATCACTGGGTGAGTGTACACTTGCCTCTCAGCACTGCACCGGTAAACGAAAGTAGTTACCACATACCTCAAATTCTTCTGGAAGCAGTGTGGGCTTGGAGCTGATGACGAGCAGAAAGAACATGGCCATGGTGGCCGAGGGGCTGGATGGGAGAGTCTCTTTTGTTCCAGTCTCTCTTTACCCCCTTTTTACCAGCTATGAAATGCACCTATTACAATTTTCTGTCTTTAGCTTTTGATAGGATTTCTGGATCTTCAAAAACCCCACTTGAATGCATAGATGACTGGGTGAAGCATTTTAGCCATAAGTTAGCAACTTTTGATATGTTTGTGGTAGCGAGATAGCTAGGGGTGTGGGAGGGATAGGAGGAGGTGCGGGTTCCACCACTGTCTTCACCTCCCCTTTGTTTCTGTCTAGTTCCCAACCTCCCAGTTGTCCAAAACCAGAGTCCATTGGTCCACTGCTGGGTTATCTGATGGGAAAGTTTGGGTCGTGACTCAAATCCCTTATAGTCAGTAATGAATTTTTAAAAAAATTCTCAGCTACTTTGGAAAGGTTGCCAAATCTTTAGTAGAGAGCTCTTAGCACTACTTCATTTTGAAAGGTAATAAACCCACATGCCCACAGTGAGGGTGTGGATAACAAGAATGAGTGACATGGGGCAGATACAAAATAGCTGGGCACATGGGAGAGTACAGCGCCTTTCATGGGTGTGAAGGGAGAGATGCCACTCAGCTGTCCCTGTTGTCGTCCTGCGGGCAGGCTGAATCAGCGTTCCCCACTCAAAAGAACCGGCACATGTGGGTTTTTACAGAACATTGCCCAATTTTAAGTGTTATGAGTAATTAGAAAATTTTAAAATATTTGTGTGGACTTAAGAAAACACATCTGAGGGGAATCCCGGTTTGTGCCCCTTGAGGTGGCTGTGTCGGGAGAAAGGAAGATGCAGGAAGCGGATGTCAGCACTTGCGTACCTTTCCTTGGTCCTCCCTTTACCTGTCACCTGTTTGGAGGGGCCCAGATGTGACCCTTCTCTGGGGCCTAGTCTCCCAACTGAAGTACAGATGTCATGTAGGAGAAAATAATAGGCTCAGGTTATTTAAGTTCTGAAATGAAAGCTGCTGTGGGTAAAGAGAAGGTGGAGGAGCTCCTTGCAACCTTTTTTTAATGTTTTGTCCAGTTTTCCACTGACACCTGTCACTGCGCTGAGACAGTCTTAACCGAGAGTGAAGGTCGGAGGAGACAGGATGAAGTCCAAGGACAAGTGGCCATGGGAAAAGAAGAAGAGGGATTCCATGGGGGAGGGAGAGATTATGGGTTTTACATGTTACTTTGGCCACTTGAAGGAAAGGTGCTACATGTAAAAGCTTTGTTATTTGTTTAGTTTATTTAATACCTTTAAGGTGTCAAAGTATAAAGAAGTAGGTGCTAGATCTAGAAAATGTAGGGTAGTGACAACATTCTAAATTTCTAGATAGGGTTTGTGTTCCTTTGGATTACTTACAACAGAAAACCATACACTGAGTGGTTTGTAAACAACAGGAGTTTATTTCTCATAAATTTGGAGTCTAGGAAGTGCAAGAGCAAGTCGCTGGCTGATTTGGTATCTGGTGAGCACCTGCTTCCTGGTTCGCATGCAGGTGGTGGTTTTTGTGGTTCAAATTTCCACGGTGGAAGGAGCAGGGGAGCTCCGATCCCATTCAAGGGGGCTCCACGCTCATGACCCAATCACCACGAAAGCCCCGCCTCCCATACCATCCCATGAGGGGTTAGGTTTCAGTGTCTGAGTTTTGGAGGAATACAAACATTCAGCAGGTCTTAAGAAGGGAATTTTGGAACCACAGGTCCTATTGAACCTTTAGGGAAATTAGAATAAAATAAGTAAGTAAACCTAGTGAATAAGTGAGAACAGCAAAGGATAAAAAAAACAGCAACAACAAAACCCAAAACCGTGTTGCCTCATTTTGAAGAGACATTATACTGATTCATGTATTTATTGTAATTAATGCAAGGGTAAATAAGAAAGCCAATTAAAGCATCAGCATTCAAAAGGTCTGATTTGTTAATAATGTTGTGGGCTTTGTTTCTCTGCCCAATTCTGCCAAATGTCAGTCAATTCTTACAACATGAAAGGAGACAGTACAGCGCAGCGGAAAGAACTTTTGGATTTTGGTTCCTGCTGTGGTCTCTGAAGGGTGAGCACTTAACTAGTCTGTCAGTCGAGTCTTCTTCCATTTGACTTATAATTGTTCATGCATGGGCTTAGAGCAATATATGCCATAGTATAGTCAAATGAATTACATATATGTAAAGATCAAAAGTATAGGTTAAATTCTTAAAACAAAATAGTAAGTGGCTATTATTAAAATGATGTTATAAACCTATACACACCAATAAGAAAGGTGTCTAAAATAACATGTAAAGTAAAAAAAGCAATATAAAAAGAACATATGTGTTCCCATTTATGTTTAAAAAACCTATGTATATATGTGTGGTTGTATGCAGGACAGGTTTGGAAGGATATGCAAGCACATTTAAAAACTCTTAATTACCTTTCCACACCATATGATTTTTTACAAAACTATTTGTAATTTAACTGCTTTTGTTGATGTCAACAGTGCTTTGGTATCTCAAATCCAGTGGATACAACTCTTTCTCACCTGACTCTACCTTTTACTTGACATGGTGGTCGGTCGGTCATTTTGTTCTTAAAAAATGACTCTCTCCATTTTCTGAGACCACATTCTCCCATTTTTTTTTCCTGCCTCTCTTGCACCTTTTGTCTTCGTTGATGGCACCTCCTCCGCCTCACCTGTAAAGGTTGGAAAGCCCAGGGCTCACCATTTTCCTGGTGTCCTTGCTTTAAATTTGTGCCTCCTTCTCTCGCATACCTTACTTTCTCTAATCAGATGTCTAGTAAGCATCTATAACAAAACAAGAGGTATACAATACTTTCCATTTTCTATTTATCACCCTGGCCATCAAGCCTTTTCCTTCCCCATAAAAAGTACTATGATTTATCCAATTGCTGAAGCCAAGATTAGAACCCTTTGAAGCCTTGATTCTCACCCTCTTCCTTATTTCTCCACGTGGAACCAGCAAGAGATCCTGCTGGGTTCACCACAAACTTTATCTCAAAGCTGTGAATCTGCGGACCTTCTTGTCCGGCTCAGCCACCAGCCTGGTTAATCCGCCGTCAACTCTGACCTCATCTGCAGCAGCTGCCTGCATTTCCTCTGCACGGCAATTCTGCACACAGAGTGAGCTTCTTACCATATAAAAAGATCAAGTCTTTCAATGGCTTTCCATTGACTTTAAAGTAGAAAATCCATTTTTTTCTTAATGATATTCTGGGGCCAACACGACCTGGCCTTTTCCTATCTCCTTTATTTAGTCTGATTCCCTCCATTTTGCTTATTTCACTCAGCCACAGTGGTCTCTTTCTATCTCTTGAAACTAATTTTTTTCCTGTGTTCTCTTTGCCTGGAATGTATTGTACTTCCTTTGGTTTTTGAAGGGTAGATATCGTCTCAGTCATCACCCATCAAAGCACATGTCACATCCTTTAAAGAAACTTCTACAGTCACCTTTGCTAACTAAAACAGAACCTTCATGTCATCTGCCCAGCTACTTTAACATGTTACTTTTATCTTGGTTGCCTGTCTGAATTCAGAGCCACAGTGTGTCTTTATTTGGTTGTTGTTCGTCTTTCCCACCCAGGATCTACACTCACTAGGGGCCAGAGCTCCACAAATCCTGTTAACTGTGGTATTGCCTTGACTTTGAGTAGTATCTGAGCCATAGAAGACCTCCAGTAGAGGCATGAGTGAATTAATAAACAAATGAGTGATATTTTTAAAAATAATTTTATAGGAGATTAAATGATGAAGGCAATAATGAAACTAGCAACTATAGTTTTCTCTTAATTCCCTTTGAACATAAGTCATTCTGTGGTGACATGCGCAGTACTGTCTCGTTTGTGTGAGGACATGGGAGCAGCCAGCTGGAGAGACACTGCGTGACCCAATGAAAGACGTACATACTGGACTGGATGCTTGGATTCTGGTCTCGGCTTCACTCCTCATTGGGCTTACTTCACTTATAAAACCATGGGGCCGGTGAACTATTTCTTAATGTTTCTTGCAATCCATTAATTCTCATCCCGAACCAATGTCACTTGCAATTTTACTGTTGGTCCAAGTTGCCCAGCAGATGTGCCCTTTTTACATTCTCTGTTCTCCTGTCTTTTCAAACTTCCTTCTTGTACCTTCTGCCTACAACTTAGAATGTAAGTTGTATGTATATTCAGTTCTCCCTCTAGACGCCGTTTTGCCTGAGAGAGCCGGTTTTGCAGTTAGACTTGAGGTTAACCTGGTCGTTCTTGAAACAGATACAGACTTTACCGACTCAGCAATGCTCGTGATAAATAGGGAACAAGTAATATTGCTGCCTTGTTTTCACAGTACATGCCTCTCACAGACACAGGAGTTGGTAATGACACCCGTAATTACTATTACTGATGTGCATGAATTCCAGAAGGCAGTTCTGAATAGCAAAAAAAAGTTTTTCAGAAACAACAGAGCAACAAAAGGCCTGGCTGTGGAAATTAGAAAGTAGAAATACAGTTGGAGGGTGGGGATGCTGGTGGAAGTGGGACACAGAGGAGGCCAGAACTAAAGTCAGATGGGATCAGAGATGGACCCAACTAATGAGAGTTTTTAGTGGATATGTATAGATTTTTTAATCCATTGGCAAAGTTAAGCAAGCATTTTCATGTCTGAGTTTGTCAGGTTGCCATCTTTCCTCCCCCCCCTCCAAAAAAAAAAGTACAAAAGAGCTCTGAGTGAGAGGGTGGGTAAACCGGACAGTGTCCTGGGGGCACTTCTGCTGGGCCCAGTTTGCTCTCAATGGAATCTTACAATAATGTCCCTTAAGGTGTGGACGTGCTTTGCAGACTCATCCCTTGGACCAGCCAGAAGCCCTTTTTCAACCTGTTTATCCACAGAGAGAAAATGATAAAAATGGAGACTTTCTTGAAGGATTGGGGAGAAAATGGATTCATTCCTTAAAGTAGGGAAAACTAAAATCTCCCAGGAATGAAGTAGCACGAGAGAGAGATCTGGAATTCAACATTCATTTGCTGGCTTTCTCCTTGGATAATTTCGAATGTTTACTGCATATATAAGGTACCGAGCTAGCCACCAGCTGATAAGGCTAATAAAAAAGCAAACCTAGTCATTGCCCTCACAGATCTTACCACCTAGTCAAATGTAAAGTCCAGGCCCAAAGCAAAAAATACCGAAACTTTGTTCAGCCTCAGTTCCTAGGTGTGTTATGTGATGTTCAGTTTGTTCTGATTTTTGGTGACCCTGTGAACGGGCGATGTCCAGGTTGCCGTCCACAGCGGCCCTGCTCAGCTCCTGCGGACTCCTGCCTGTGACTTCTTTTATGGAATCAGTTCATCTCACATGTGGTCTTCCTCTCTTCTTACTGTCTTCTGTTGTCTCCAGCATCACTGTTTTCCGAAGAACCCTGCCTTCTCACGATGCTGTGCCCGAAGTAGGGCAGCTTTGGTTTTGTCATTTCTGCCTCTAGCAAAGTTCAGGCTCCATTTACTCAAAAACCCACTCGTTTGTCTTTCTGGTGTATCCATAGAGCTCTCCTCCAATACCACGTTTCAAGTAAATTTTTTATCAGCCTTCTTCCTCACCACCCAACTTCCACGTCTCTGTGTCATGACTGGGAATGGGAGGGTGTGGATGGTCTTAGCCCTGGTCTCTAATGCCACATCTTCGCTCTTGAACTTCCCTGATTCTTCCCTGATTCCTGAACTTCCCTGATCCATCGCTGCCTTTCCTAGTGTCAGCTTCCTCTCTTCTTCTTGGCTTCTTGTCGCCATTTGAACTGATGGCTGAACCAAGGGAGGAAGAATCTTTAACAGTTTCAGTGTCTTTATTGATAATTAGTTTCTATACCTATACCCAGGGTTAGCAACACTGTAAAGCCGAGACTTTTAAAGGTATCAATTAACATTTTTTAAAAAGCTTTTCACTAACATATCTCAAGTTTATAGTTATACCCATGACTGTGAGATAAAAGAATGAAGGTTTAGTACAAGCATGTCCCAAATACTGCATGGGACAATTTATAAGATATTATTTGTTTTTGTGAAATACAAATTTAACTGAGTATCCTGTGTTATTGGTAAGTCTGATAACCCTAATTTATACCTAAATCATTTTGAGATAAGAATTAGGAAAAAACATACCGGTGCTGGGACATTGGAACAGGTGGTGAGGCATGGCTGAGGGAGAAGACTGACCCAAGTCCTAGGATCCTACAACAATAGGAAGTCAGGAGGGTTCCCACGTTCCCTACACTGTGAAGTACTCCTTGGAGGCATTATCAGCAAGAAGGAACCTGTACGGAATAATCGTCATTTATTTTATCACATGTGAATGTTGGGACATTTAGATTGGCTTCCAAGCATATAACAGTATCCGTAATCCAGCTGTTAAGTGCTCCTCACCCATGGAAATTGCTTCTTTGTCGTTTGGTAGAAAGACAGACTTTCAACCTCTTGTAGGACATCTCCTTAACTACTACTGCTGCTACCATTTCTTCCTCCTCTTCCCCTTCCTTTCCTCCCCTTCTCCTCCTCTTCCCCCCTCACTCTCCTCTTCCTGTCCTTCCTCCTCCTGCTCTTCTTCTTCCTCCTCTTCCTCTTTCTCCTCTTCTTGTCTTTTTAAATTGAACTACGATGAACTATAACATCATATTACTTTCAGGTGTACAATAATGATTCGATATTTGTATAGCTTACAAAATGATCACCACAATGAGTTCTAGTTAATACCCATCATCGTATGTAGTTAAAATTTATTTCTCGTGATGAGAACTTTTAAGATCTACTCTTGACAACTTTTAAATATGCAATACAGTATTGTTAACTGTAGTCACCACGCTCTACTTACACTGTCCTTGATTCCAAGAGACAAAGCCAACCTGACCCTCAGACCTCTATAATGGGGTGTGTGAGTTGGAGACGGGCGTGGGGAGAGGCACTACAGCTAAGCTGGGAGCTGCCACACCAAGGACATTTTAAATGAAAGCATCTATTTAGCAGCCTTCTGACTGGCAGTCAGCTTTCAGATTGAATGCTTATGGGCAGAGCAACACGATTTGAAGATCTGTAGATTCCGGAACTACTGTAAGTGGGGCCATTGTAGTGGTGCCCCTTCACCAGAGAACATTCCAACTCCATAGGCATAAGTTCTAACCAGTAGTTAGTATTAACTGATTATTGCAGGGTCGGAAGTCCAGCCTGGCACTGATTCAGAGAGGGCTTTATTACCCCAGAGGGCAAAGGCTCCATGTATAGTCCCCAGAGAAGATAACGAGATGAGTCATCTGTACACAAAGCTGGCTCTTTCTGACTTCAAGACGAAAGCTCAGACCTTGGGGAACACTGAGATTACGCCACTGGCAATGCAGATAGCGCCCCCTATGTGCCAGTTCCAGCACCTGCACTGTGAGTTAACACAGCACGAAGCCATTCGGTGGGGGGCCGCCTTCTCTCATGAGCAGTGGATACGGTGGCCCGTGCACAACCTGGTGTGTCTGGTTCAGGCTGGTAGCTGAACAAACCCTACGAAGTGGTAGGCACAGCTCTGCATTTGTGGGTAATTTCCAAGCTTTCAGTCTGAATAAAATGTGATATGACTGGAAAAGGATAGTCATAGGACGATGATACCTTGCACCTTTCTAAAGAGTTAAGGGCATATGGTTTTTATTAAGTACTCTGAAATCTTCATTGTATTTTGTATATATTTTAATTATATTTGATTTCCTCAGCATTTCATTAAAATAGTTCTCAAACATATAGCCAAATTTAGGAACTGAAAGTGAATACCACAGTACTTACCACCTAGAGCCTACCATTAACATTTACATACTTCCTTGATTACATATCTGTGAATCCACCAATCTTTATTCACCTATTAATCCATCTAATTTCTTGTTGCATTTCAAGCCAAATTACAGACATCAGTCCATTCCCTCTCCCTCTCTCTATTAATGACATGTGTGTCATTAATGCATTTGTTCTCAGTGTTTTCTTTTGGTGTAAAATTCACATAGAACAAAACTCACACGTGTAAAACATATAGT
Organism: Artibeus jamaicensis; assembly: GCF_021234435.1. Lineage (NCBI taxonomy): Eukaryota > Metazoa > Chordata > Mammalia > Chiroptera > Phyllostomidae > Artibeus > Artibeus jamaicensis. The sequence continues at coordinate 32,713,646 of NW_026522030.1, read as the reverse complement.
CCTTGAGTTTTGACAAACGCACACACATGGGACTGCTTTCAAGATACAGATCACTCCCATCTCCCTCAAGGGTCCCTCAAGCCCCTTCCCAGTTGGTCTTCTCCACCCAGAGGCAGTCACTGTTTTACTTTTTCTGCCATAAACTAGCTTTGAAGGGCTTAGTTTGTTGCTTAAGGTATAATATACACAGAGTAAAATTTGTCCTTTATGATGTACAGTTCAGTTAGTGTGTAACCCCCGCCACGATCAAGGCATCAAACAATTTCATCGCCATGGAAAGTTCTGGGCTCCTTCATCGTCAACCCTCCCCCCAGGCCCAGCCTCTGATAACCACTGATCTGTTTTCAGTCCTTATGGTTTTGCCTTTTGTAGAATGTCCTATGAATGGAATAATAGAAATATGTAGCCGTTTGAGTCTGCATTCTTTCACTTAGCATAGTGCATTTGAGATTTCATCCATGAGGTTGTGTTTGTCAGTAGCTGGTTTCTTTTTATCACCCAGTGGTATTCTCTTGTATGGATATGCCACAGTTTGTCTGTTCACCAGTTTGGGTTATATCTGGTTTGGGTTGATTATGAGTAAAGCTGCATTAAACTGAATGGATTATGTTTTTAAGTCTGCTATTAAAGTGGATTTGCACTGTTCAGCCTTTGGTATGTTAATTTGTAAATTGTCTGTCAACTACCAGACACACAGCAAATACATAATCAGGGGTTGCTAGAAGAATGAACTATATGATTTAGAAGAAAATGGTTTAGGTATTTCCCTGCTATGAAATTTGCAGCTTGTAAATCCAGGTTGTCAGTATGCATTGTAATAAATTCTGCATTTTGACTTTGGAAAACCTGAGAAAAATATCGTTAACTGAATTTCATTGTCTAAAATGTCTGTCACATAGGTGATCTTGTTTTTCTGGTGGGTTTGGAGCATTTTCCTTTCCTGGGCAGGAGAGACATTTTACCTTCCTATATTATCTCAGAAGCAAGTATATATAATCCACCCATATGTCCTGAGCACTGCAGATAAAGATTTGATGGTGAAGAAGCAACCCAAGGGAGAATGGGGAAAAGGGATGTGGGCGAGGGGGGTTCCAGAAAACAGCAACAGGTCACCAGTAAATATTGTATCAGGTTGCTATGTGACTGTGGTTACTCCAGGTCAGGCTGCGTTGCAGTAAGTCAGGTTGATGCAGGGTTTAGTTAGCCGAGGGACTGATGAGATGATGAATTGCACCATAGGATTGTGCTTTTGTGTGGACCAGAGACCGGTGCCAAATGTAAGAGGTTGCTGCCAGGTACCTCGTCAGATGAAACCTGCTTGTCTCTTCTTCCTACATTTTCCGTGAAAGGAGAAACAATTTGGTAGTTTTATTTACATGCATGCAGGCATGTGTATATGCATAATTATAATTGTGTTGGAGATAGCAAGAAAAGAAAGTACTTATCTTTTTTATTTACTCAATTATGCAACAGAATGTATTAAGGATCTCTCAAATACTTACCCTTTTGATACTGTAGTTAGAATAATCAGACCTTAGTGAAAGGGGAAAAGTGTGGTTTTTTTGTCACTATTGTATGAATTCAGGGCAGAGATGGAATTTTAGTAGTGCTAGTAAAGTCCTATGGGATAAGCTTCCCTCCCTTCTTTGAGCTAAGAATAGAGAAGGAAATGCTATTAATATTAGAGAAAACTCTGTGTTCAGCATTACATGGGAAGATATTAAACTGATAAACTTCTAGCAAGAATTAAAGGCCATCTGAATAGGTTAATAATTGGTCATTGTGTGGCTGAACAGTACATGGTAACGTATAAAAAAACAAGCGATTTTGCAACATACCTGATATTTTGCTTCTAGAAACAGGCCTGTTTTCCTTCTCAGTCAGAGTTTGTACATGGACAGTGAGGTCATTGTCAGGGAAGCATTTTTCAAAAGAAAAATTCTGCAAAAGTTTCTTTTTCTCAAAAGAAAAAAGGTGCATTATTGTTCAGATGAGGTTCATCAGTCACTTTAATAACATAATATCAGTCACAAATAACATCAATAATCTATCTCTGTGTTGGTAAACTTTGATGTTGCTTATGAATTTATGAGCACCCACGTTGCTTAATGAACCTCCTGGGAGGGGGGTAAGTGCATCCTTGAAGATCTCCCTCTCCTACTCCTGTGTTAGAGGAAGCTCAAGAAAATACTGTGGTACTTCATCCTTATTGGAAGGGTACCTTTGCTACAAAGTTACTGGATTCCAGTGCCATGGCTTCTTTCAAGATCAAATTTACTCATAATTGTAGCTGTTACAATGGTAATTTGTTACACTTAAAATGCTTGCTTTCCAGAATTCACTATTACCGAGAGTGAAATGAGAGTGAGGTGAGAGTTTGGCTGCACCCATGCAGTGGATTCAGACCTCAGGAAAACGGAAGGGGAAGGGAAATATACGTACATACTCCATGGAAGCTTCCAGCAGCCAAATGGATCCAGCACGTGGGGGTGTGGTCTGAAAAGCTGTCCTACTCTTTTGTTCTAGGGCTTTCTCGATTGGAGACAAGGTCTGTGCAGCGCTTACCAGGGAGAAAGTAAAATTATGAGAAAGCACACTGAGATTTTACCTAGTAGTGAGTGCCTCCACATCTCTGAAATGCTATCTATTTGCATATCCTATCTGAACTATGAAGTTTCTTTCTCTCTCTGTCCCCATCTCCCCTCTTTCTCCCTCCCTCCCTCCCTTCCGTCTTTCTTTAAAGTGGGTTGGAGATATTTTATGTTCTACACGAAATATCGACTGCACCCTAATGAAAACGTCCACTGTATGGTTCAGGGTAATTCAAAATACATAACTTGAAGGAAATCTAATGTTTGTCAGGCTCCCATGACTCTCTGACCGCAGCACTGTGGGATGCAGGGCCGTCCCGCCATTTCATGCTCCTGACAAACCTGTGAAGAAAATTGACTCCTTTTCGGGACACAGACCCAGAGAGGCTAGGTAACCTCTCATGTGCTGTTTTCACTGCACCGTGCTCTCTTGTGGGTTTATTTTTCTTCTTTCTGACAAATAGAAAACGTAGGAGGATAAGAAGTAGCAATTAAGAAAGGTTAACATTATTTAGGCTGGAACTTTCAGGCATGGTGGAAAAGTTAGCTTCCTTTCTCCCACTCTTTAAATCCCCTCTCACCAAGCAAGACCCACGCTCTGAAGTCATTTTTAATGATTTAAGTCATTCTAAATAGCTTAAAACATTTAAACTTTAGCTTTAAACTGTAGCTTATAATTAACTCAATTATTAATACTTAATCACAGCCAAGATACTACTGCTGCTACTAAAATGAGAATAAAAATCAAAATAAATACTTGCATGCTTATCATATGACAAGGCCCTGCTTTATAGATAATAATTCTGTGTTTCTCAACTTTTTCTTTCGTTATTGTCTTCCTCAGGAGAAAATTTTAATTTAATTTTTCCATAATGAGAAAAATGAAATACTAAGGAATGAGTTTTTGTGAGATGGTTAAGTTTTAAAGGGATGCAAACCATTCTAATGTGTAAGATTTTTTCCACCCTCCAAGACACTATCGTTCTTATTGAGAAGGTGTCTACTAACTCAATTTGATGCTTCTGGAAAGCCTTTGAGTTCGGTAATGCTATCCGTGTACCCATTTTGCAGATGAGAGAACAAAGACCCTGAGTATAAAGTGGCGTGCTCAAGGCACAGGCAGGAGCTAAAGCTTCCAGGCTGCACCCTCTTCACTGCTGCACAGCATTTCCTCCAACCCTTTAGTCATTCATCAGGATGGCTGCCTATCAAACGCACTCTACATGCAAAATAGTCATCTTTGGTGGCACTTGGATCACATCTGTCCCAGTTGCCTTCTGCATTACCTCCTAGTTAACATACGTTTGAGTTCTGGCTTTGGTATTCTTTGTAAATCTCAGCATAAATCCTTGACTCTCCTGGCTCAGCCATTTACTAAGCCCTTCACTATATTACCTGCTTTAATCCCGTTGATGACTTGTGGAGTGAGTGGATGTTATTGCCCTCATTTTACAGGGAGGTCAGGGAGGAGCCACCAGATGAGGAAACCTGCCCAGGGCTCCGGGGCTAGGAAACTTCTGCCCAGACCGGTTATATCCCCAAACACAGGCCTGTCCTCAAGTCACTTTCCAGGTCATTTCCCACCGCACTGTAAACTCTGGGTGGGCTTTCCACATCTCACCACACAGTTGAGCAGGTATTAATACCATTCAAATGTTTCTCTGAAATAATTCTAGATCCATGGACAAAATAGAACTCAAACTTACCTTCTACAAAACTTGAGATTTATAGAAAGAGTTGTGTATAATTTAAGGTACCAGCTATCTAGATATATTGGAATGCTAGCTAGAAGGCACAGCTGCCTGAAAATCAATTAAAAAGGAAGATAAAATGTGTTAGAACTTGGAGCAGGAGATGCCGTTAGAACGGCAGCGGAGATGCTGTTTTTTCTCCTTGGTGGCCTGCCTCTTGGACATCTGCTCTCTCTCCTGCGTCTTTACATCTTTTTGTTCTCAGGATCTTCACATCCTCTTCCTCAGCAAATCTGAGATGGACTCTCAAAGCCTTTATCCACAAGTTATAAAAGATCAGTAATAGCTTCAAGCATTATTTCTCCCCATAAGACTTGTGATTTGAAAGAAATGGAAGCTCGGGATAAAACATTAAAGACGACAATTTAGACTCGGGGTGGGGAAACTCAAAGGATGGCCTTACTAATTCCCTGGCACCCTACCAGCTGGCTGTTGTCAATAGGCTCAGTCAGGCCTGTTTCTCAGGTTATAGGTCAAGTTGCGCGCTGGGTTCAGGGCATTTCCTACACACACACCTCTTCCAAGACGTGAGCTCCTGTGCTGGAGGAAGCCCACCATTCTCTGGTTCTTGTGTCTTGTTATGAAACCAAATGGTGACTCAGTCCTGGCAGAAGGATATGGGCCGAGTGATGAGTGAGATGGCTTCTGCTCTTGGAGCCTCGGGGTAACTGTGGGTGGTCTTGCGTGCCTTAGTTTCTCCATCTGTTTCAGTGGGAAGGATCATAACATTCTTGGAGATCGCAGGATGGAATGTGCTGTATAAACACCAGGCAGTGTTGTTATAATAAATAGCAAATTAGTGGCTCTAGCTTAAATTTCCTGCACTTGATAACTTGTGGGTGTACCAAAGAATCAGAAATTGTCACTGGGGGGAAAAAAATCCTTCTTCCTATTTTCCAACAAAAAGAGACTTTTGGGATTCCAGCTACCATCTGTTGGGAAACACAGCCTGCTTCTCAGGGTGGAAGGCTGGCTTCTGGCTACAGTGGAGTCTGGCGGCCGCCTAATTACCTGGCTTGTTGATATCTGCCTCAAGGCTTCTAACCTGTATGTCTAGCTTTTTAGTTTCTAGTTTTCACAAACCTCATCATTTTTAATTTAAAATACTCTCTTGAATACATATTGCAGTATTAATATTAGCATTTCCTGTTGGGCAAGAGGAGATGAAAATGTCATTAATTGTCTAGCTTCCCAATGTAAACAGTCAGGTACACATTGAGAGTAATTGCTTGCTGGCAGTCGTGTGGGATGGCTGTTTCTCTTAGGTAGTTCTGCTTTGGGAGATTCTGTTCTCAGCATCCTGCTGAGGATGCAGGAGTGGGCCAGCCAGTCCTCCTCTCTCCCCTGACAGTGATCCTTTATGAGACAGAGGAAAGAACAACGACTTCGTGTCCAGACCCTAGATCAGCCTGTGCAGTGTGCAGTTGTTCACTGTGAGCAGTGTCTGCCCTGTCTGACTGGATTGTTGTAGAGCTCAGGTGAGATTTGACACTTACTTTGTAAACTTGAAAAGGTTATGTAAAAGTAACACATTTGGAACACTAAGTATAAGGTCTCCTTCGGGGTGAACCTAATGAGCTTTCTGTGATGCCTGGGTGATAATAACAACCTCCTGAAACTGGCCTGGAAGACACTTGGCTTTGACCCAGTCCAGGCTCAGCAGTGGGCAGCACTTGACCTCTCCTAGTTCCTGTCCCAGTTGGACAGAGTAGAATTCAAGAGTGGAGCATGAAGCAAGTTCATTAGTACATTTCACTCTGTCTACTCAACAGTGGCTTGGTCAGCCTGACTCTAAACAACATCTGGAGGAAAATCTGCTTTCTGAGAACCCAGGCATATCCACGAGTGTGCAATATGGAGACAGCTTGGTCGAATGGGAAGACCTGAGATGTAGAGGCCTAAGACATAATGTGTTCAGAGAAACCAATCCACTATGTACTATATAAGATTCATAAGCTCGAGTCACTGTGTCCCTGTTTATTTAGTTTTGCAGGGTGGCTTTGGAGATTGAGGTAGTTCATGTCCATGGACGTCTCTGGGCCTGCAGTCAGAAAAACAAATTCTCTTTCATTTACAGTGAACATTTGGGCAAGTGATGTTAGTTCTATGAGCAAACGTTTTCTATGTAAAATGGAAATGATAAAAGCCCAGAGTAGTGAGAAAGTTACAGAAGTGGATTTAAGCAAAAGACGTGAACTTGAAGGCAGTGTGTTTATTCCTTTGTTCCTTCAGTCAACACTACACGTGTACTTGGGACTTAGCAATCTAGAGGGCAGACAGCCATGGAAGCTGATAATCATGGCACACTGTGGTCAGGCCTTCGATGGAAGCGTGCCCACAACACAGAGGGTGCAGTGGGAAAAGAGTGTAATTATCTGGGGAACCTAGAGCATCCCTCCACAGGAGGTGAGACCCTTGAGTCAACCCTTAAGGAATAGAAGTTGGCCTGTGCACAAGAAAATTGAAGCGGCACAAGACATTCTAAGGGAGAAGGCTGGCAAAGCTTCAGGTGTGTGACAGGCAATGGCATTGTTTAGATCACATTTCATTTTGGCCGGAGCTTGGGTGTGAGGGGCGGCAGGTACTGTGGGGAGGTACAGGGAAGAGGCTGATAAGGTAGGTATCCTAGGAACCAGGCCTCGGTGCCCTGCTTGTTCTATGTGGAAGCATTTTGGCTTCATCTTACACGTGTTGGAACTATAGAATATCAAAAGGCGATGCTACTGAGCCACCATGAGCTGCACATGAAATCCGATAGTCCCCCTGCTCCCCCTCCTGGTTAACTTCTTACCTACTGCCCCACGTCCAGCAGTTGTCCACATTCCGGTGGTGGCTGGGCTTGGGGCCGACTCTGTGGCTGTGGCGCAAACTGAGATATTTGCCAGGCAAAGCTTAAGAGTCCTTAGGAGAGTCAACTCCCATTGGTCTCATTTGCAGCAATAAACATTCAACTTGAAAGACCATTTATTCAACACTCACCATGCACAGGGCACAGCTCTGTGCTAAGTGCAGGGGAGAAATAAAGATGAATGATAACAAAGCTGCCTTTTCTTGAGCACTAGGACGGGTTTGGCATGGTTGCAAGTGCTTTACTTGTATTGACTCATTTGAAAGTTCCAAAGCCCTCTGAGATGGGTGTTGTAATCCTTATTCCACACAGACCAGAATGAGCCATTTTGCACACACAGCTAATTTTTCGAGGTGCGTGTCCAGCATGAAAGTCCGTGCTCAAACTCCTGTTTTCAGGGTACGATGGAGACAGATGTGTATATGACTAAACTGTATGTAAGGTGAAGGCTTGGAGAGTGAAGGGGATTGTAGCAAGTAACATGGGCTAGAGTTAGGGTCCTTTTTTCAAATGTAAAATAAAAACAAACTGACAGATCTTCTTTTTTTGACTTACATTTCTTAACTCATAAATCAGAAGAATCAAGCAGAGCAATTGTCACATTCTAACGAGCTAGCTCACTGAAGGGGAAGTGAGGGAGTGGGAAGGTGTAGCCTTAGTCCGAAACAACCCGAGGTCAGGGCAGTTCAGTGGACCAGACGTCCAAAAGAGTGAGAAATCTCAGGTCTCCCAGAGCTCTGCGGGCTGCTAATCATGGAAAGGAAATGGGAAAAAAGTAAGGCAACGTAGAGGGGAAAAAACTAACTTCAACATTCGGGAAAAACAGAGGGAATGTGATCATGGCATGATTAAAATAAAGAGCAAATGGAAATTTAAAGCGCCAACAACTGCAAATCAAGACTTGTTAGTTTGTAGGCCAGTGTATGCTTTTTATATATCCCAGTTTGGCTTTTGTTTATTATTCCCCTTAATCATGTTTACGACAGCAAAGAGGAGCCAAGGAGGCCACAGGTGAGACTCGGGCATCCTGAGGGCCCTGCCCTGCTCTGCTCGCTAACGTCCAACAGCTGTTTCCCAGGTGCCTGCCGGCAGCTCAGTTCCCTGAGAGGTTCTGTGATAAAGTATAATCGCCCAGAATTTTGAGAGTGAAAAGGGGTGCGGATGATGCCAGAACAACAGGTTTGAATTGCCATGGTGCTGATCCAGTGGGGACACCCTGGTCAGTGAGGAATAAGTCTCTCTCCAGCCCCGAGTTGTTGCCTGGCCTATAAGGAAAACTGGAATACATATGCAGTCAATTAGAATGAATAGTGGAAAAGTGGGAACGTGCCAAAGGACTGTATCAGGCAGCAAATGCCTAGAAGAAGAACGGCCTTTTGTTAATCAAGTGAATGAGCTCTCAGCTTAGCATCCCTGATTCCACCGGTTATTGCTGTAGCTGAACTGAATGAGTCTTTGTGATTGGACTGAGGCCTCATGTCCAGGCCTCCCGGTGGCATCTAGAGCCTCTTAGTAGCCTTCTGTCCCCCTCATGGCACAGATGGTGGGACTGCTGCAGCCCGGCACGCGAGTCGTTCGAGGTTGCACTGACTCGCTACATAGTAATTTAAGCTTCAGAGGAAATCCAAGAAATATAAAGCTCTTCCAGGAATTAATGCCATGAACATTTTTTTCATAGTTAATTGATCATCAATGTTTTAGAATTTATTCTCTCATCTAATCATTTAAATCTAACTCTCCAACGTGGCTGCTACCAGCCACAGGTGGCCACTGAGCCTTTGGCATGTGGCTGGTACATCTGTGGAAATGGATTTTTAATTTTACTGAATTAAATTCATTAACTTCAGAGTTAAATTTTAGAACTTGACTCAGTCATTTAAAAAGCATTTAGGTGAATCTACTATTTCAACAGTCAATTGTATGGAATGTAAATACAGATCAAGTATTACCCCAAAAATTTGGCATCTGAATTGAGATGTGTTGTAAGTGTAAAATGTATAGTTGATTTCAAAGACCTAGAACCACAACAACAACAGAACACTGAGTGTCTCCTTCCTAATCTCCATACTGCAGACCTGATGAGAGGATAAAATTGTAGATGTACCTGGATGCCTTGGAGACAGTGTGGGCTCAGCACCAGACCACCCCAATACAATGAGCCTACCAATAAAGCCAGTAGTAACATTTTTGCTGGTGAGGGTGTTGTAAAAAAGTGCAACAGCTGGGGAGCACAATGAAAGCAAAGTGCACTGAACACAAAACAAGGTACGCCTGTACTGAGTTAAAGGCTATTATTTAAATTTATTTCACCTGTTTCTTTTTGCCTCTTTAGGCAAATTTAAGATGACCCAGGCGGCTTGCATTCTCTTTTCACTGGGTTGCAATGATTCAGGTGTTAATTACCCGCAGTGGCCGTGGCACGGGCTCACTACAGGCAACAGGCACGGATGCGGGGAGGTGGCTGTCCTGGTGGAACGCACAGGTCCTGTGAGGACGGCGGAAAATAAACCGATACAAATAAATAATCTGCATGAAGTCAGACGGTGGTAAGTCCTGGGAAGCAGTTACGCAGGGTAATGCTCAAGGAGGGCAGTCGAGGTTAGAATGTGGTCCCGGGATGTCTCCCTGAGTGAAATGATGATTGAACCAAGACCTGGAAAAGATAAGAAGGAGCTGGGAGGGATCGTGGAAAGTTTCTTGGAAGACAAGGTCTTCGATCTGGGCCCTGAAGGTCATTCAGAAAGAAGCCACTGGTTCAAAAGGAGGGTGTAGGGAAAGCTTCTGGCTTGAGACCAGGCGGGTGACTCCGCCAGCTTGGATCCAGTTGGGCCGGCACCCAAGCAGTCAGCCAGCACTTGGGGAGAGAGTCTGTGGCAGATTCATCATCCTGGAGCCAGCTGGACATTCGGGGCTAGCAATGTGACAGGGTGGCTGTTCCATTCGAATCAAAAAACTTTCAGTTTGATCAGTGGGTACTCACAGCAGATAGCGTAGTAGGTTTTAAATTGCGGTATCAGTGTGTGTGTATGCTCCTGAGTCCACAGTGCTGCCTAACCTTGGAAAGGAGCAGGGTGCCCTGTGATAGATGGTCATTGTGATCTGGTCTTGGAGGTCTCAACTGAGACTGGGGAGTGGATTGAGAGACAGTATTCAGGATAGGCACACATAATTTGCCCCATCTGTAGAAAGTGGTTCTTTCAGTGGGTGTTAGGAAGCTGGTAAGGTCAGATTGGGCCACAGTTCATGGGTTAGCATTTTGGGGGTGCTTTTCCTGACGCAGTCAAGAGAGGTCATTCTCCTGCACCACTCTGGGGAAAAATAACTTCTTGGCCTTTCTGGGCTGCAGACTTTGGCAAAGCCATGGAAACCAACTTTCTTCTGAAATTATCCACACATATCCCATTCTGACCATTTACAGTGAAAATCTGAGGAGCTTTTTGTTTCAAATAAGCAGCCTGGAAGAACTCGAGGGAGGCATTGTCACCTGAGTCACCTTGTTGACAATGTCTGCCACCCAGGGCACCATGACATTTAGTTTTTGTGTGGTTCTCAGTCAACTTGAAGAGGTGTGGACTTCCTGCCAGGCGAGGGAGGGGTGGGTCGTGTGAGAGCATTTGTTTGAGCTCATTTTTAGGTTTGGTTCAGGGATAATTCAATGATTATAACGTAGTGGGCATAAGAGCATGGATTTTGGAGCTGGTCTAAATCCCATGGTCTCATGGGTAACCCTGGATACAGTGCTTAGTTTTTTTAATCTGTTTGCTTTTTTCTCTTTAATCTGGAAAATGAAAAGAATATCCAACCTCTTTTTTCAATTTTTATTTTTTTAAAGATTTTATTTATCTTTAGAGGGAAAGGAAAGGAGGGAAGTAGAGAAATATCAATGCATGGTTGCCTCTCGTGTGTCCCCTGCTGGGAACTGGCCTGCAACCCAGGCATGTGCCCTGACTGGGAATCGAACCACGATCGTGTGGTTTGCAGACCTGCACTCAGTCCACTGAGCTACACCAGCCAGGGCCCCAACCTCTTCTTTTGTTGAGAGGATTGGAGACTACAGGTGGAGTACCTGGGACTGACATTGTGGTCCTCAGTGAGCAGATCGGCTGACACTGGCGCTGCCTTGCTGTCCCATCTGGAGAGAGCATGTTTACGTGTGTGGGGGTAAGATGCCAAGGCCAGCAGACCAGGAAAATCTACATTCCATGCTTAGATAGGTCAGACCATAACAGGGTGGAAGTCCTTTGGCCAGAACACAAACAGGTCAGGGTTCTAAGAATGCCTTATGTCCCACTGTTTTTCTTTTTCTCGATGTTTTTACCCCAAGATGGTGAATATTTGCACCACTTGACTCATGTGTTTGAGAACTTTGATAGTGTTCTTGGAATGCTCATCCTGACATTATCTCAGTGTTCTTCAATATTTTCAACACATCTTGAGATAAAAGCAATAAAATCAAACTTGGATGTAGAACGCAATTGGAAAAAAATAAATGCCAGCAGTGGAAGGATTAATGGTTCGGCCATACAACCCCGCCAAAGACTCTGTCATCAGTAAGCCTGAATCACTGCTGCATTTGCACCTGGGATGTTTGCCCTTGATATTTGATGGTTACTAGGTGTGTGCATATTTATGCGTAACCGAGGCATCAAGCCCACAAATGCTGATGCGTGACTAAGCATAACAGAATTGCAATTTGATGAATGCCATTATTCATGGTTCATTGCAACTTCACATTTTAAGTCCTCGCTGCTTATCTACTGTATATGTGTAATAAAGCTATTTCCTCATAGCCCCAGGTTCCAGATCTACCATTCACTGTCAAATTTTAGAAAGCCTGAAGTTTTTGTTAATAGCACCTTTGTGTCTTCTTTCCCAGGTTGGGGGGGGGGTCCCATATTGGCTCAATTATACTTTGACTTTGCCAAGCATTGAGTATTAGACTCCATAAGGGTGGTCAGAGGGCAGGCCTAAGAGGAGGAAGACCAATTTTTTTAAATCACAGGTAAATTGTAACCTCCCTTGGGTTCAAGTTCCTCATCTATAAAATGAACTTGATGATCCCTAAGGTCATCCCTGCCCCAAAGGCAAAGAATATGTGGCAGAACAAGAGAGGCTACAAACTGGAGTGCACATACCACAGGCCTTTATCACATGCTTATTGGTGACTATTTGCTAAGGCTGTTTCCTCCTTTTTGGGTGTGTGAAGTGGAGACTAATGGCGTGGAAAGCTAGCTAGCTGTTGGCTTCACAGTTCCTGATAACCCGATTAGGAGGGAGTTCTTGGGAAGAACAGTATCCCGATCTCTGCACCTGCCTCCTGAGGGCCACAGATTCCCAACAGTGCTGTGGTTTGCAGTTAGGAAGTAGAATCCAGCATATGAGCCATAGAAGGCACATTAGAGAGCCATGGCAGCGGGTGGATGACAAGCATGGTAAGGTGTGCAAATACAGAGACAAGTGTCTGGTCCCTGCCCTCGGGGGGTTTGCCCTGTGGTGCCATGTGGGCTGCTCTTCGCCCTAACACACCGTTATCATCTAGAAGTAACTCCAGGGTTAATGCTTTGGGTGCATATCAGCCTGTGCTGAGGTACCACTGGCAGGGGTATGTTTCTTCACACTGGAGGTATGGCCAGAGAAAGGAGGGATCTCTCCAGAAGTTCTCTGTGGGCATCAGGCTTAGCAGGTTGTTTCCCGGCTGCAACTGACTAAAATTTCTAGCAGAGATTACTTACAGTGGTGATCGGGAAACAGGAGCTCTGAAAATTTCATCATATTCTGAAGGGCGTGGGAGAGCCAGGAAGTGAGGAATGACATCATGGTTGTCACCTGCAGTGCTTCCCTTGAAAATGGCTTTTCAATACCGACTCACAAATAGGATAGTTATTGTATGCACCACTTAGAGCAACTCCCCCTCCCAACCTCCTGGGAATGTGCTCTTGCAAAAAAATCTCTCTTCTTATTGTAGAAAGTTATGGGTGGTTGTGTGTGTGTGTGTGTGTGGTTTGAAAGGTTTTTAAATCAATTGCATTTGGATCTATCTATGTTTGAGTCCCCAGTGTGCCCTTTTGACCTGCCAGTGAACATCCATGACAAATTTGCCCCAAGAATGGTTGGAGGATTGGAAAGGAACTGTTTTCTACCAAATACCTACCATGTGTCCTGCGCTTTGACTCAGAGCGAGATGAGGCAGCCAATAATTAGAGCCAATCACTCAGGCAGGGTGACACCATAAGTGTTGTTTCCTAGAATTAAATCTAGAGCCATCTAGTTTTCTCTGTGCTATTTCTACACAGCAAATACCGTGAAACCATTCATCCCTGCACAGTTTGTCTTTACATGAAGGAAAACTAGTTCTGCCTCTACGTAGCCTTTGGTCCGCTCCGTCGAGTCACAGTCAGTTTCAGTAAACAGAGGGACTCCAGAAGGAAGGAGGTAATTCATTTTCTCTTGTCTTACTGCAAATACAAGGTGACAGTTTTTAGCCAGGGCCTGGAAGCATCTTCAGAGCCCTTTAGATGTACAACTTGCACCAACACTCCTTTAAGATTAGGGTTCCTAGTTTCTGTATTGTTGACCCACTTCACACAACATAGGGTAGAGGTTAAGAACATGCTGAAGCTTTGAAACATCTTTGAGTTAGAAGGTACTGGAGGAAATCTGTTGCTTATACCTTTGCCCATGCTGCTTAGTGTTCTATGGTAGTAACTCCCCCCACTGGGCTGTGAGCACCTGAAGATCAGGGACCAGCCTTTCAGTTAATTGCTAGCAATCAACTAAATTATCTTCCCTACTCCAGAAGTCAGAGACCAAGTTGGTGGATTCACTGATAAAATACCAATGCCTGGTACCTCACAAGAGCTCAATAAATGTGTATTGAATCCAATTGACTTAAAAGCTTAGCAAGCACCACCTGGATCAAATAAGTGTCGAGGTCAGTCTCAGGAACAAGGCCAGTTGATGCAAGGGCTCGAGCTCCAGTCTGTTACAAAGTCCTGCTGTATTCTTCATGCATTAACAGACAAATGAATCCATTTAGCAAATATAGCATGTTCACTGTCAGCTAGGTAATCTGCCAAATGCTAGAGACCCCGATATGGAAAATATAGTCTCTTCTGTCTAGGAAAGTTTGCTTTCATGGAGAAGCCTGACAATAAATAGTTAAAATACTTGTACTAAAGCTCATGGTAGAACTCAGCATTGTGTGCTCAGAAAGCACCATGGAGGAAGACAGCCTCACCACGAGTGTGTTAGGATAAAAATGTACCTCCTGAAGTGCCCTGGCAAGGATTTGGAAAATGAAAGAACCAAGGACAAAACTTTATAAAAATCCAACCAGGAAATTCTGAGGGATGACAGTGAGGAAGATAGGACAAAATGAGGGCCTCGAGTCAAGGTTCTGGCTGCGGAAATGCTGAAAACTGGGCAGATCTGACCTGTCTTCCAGAGAAAGACCAAGTCCCTTGTCTAACAAGTGGTAGGGACCATTTGTTATGGTTTGCAGAATCTTTTTGTGACCTCCTTTGTTGAGAGCTTATTTAATTATGGTAGACATTATTACGTACATTACTACCTATTTCCTTTCCTAAGTGTGACTTTGGTAAGCACTGAGACACGTGTGTCCTTTAGACTTCCACAGAAGGTCTGGACATCCACTTGAATGGGGAAGGATAATGGCTGACTTGGGTGGAATTCCAGCATCAACATAGCTTCCATTGGTGTCAGTTTTCCACCTGAGGCTACTGCTGATTACTCCTTAAGAAAAAAATAGTTGGAAAGCTTGTTTGCACAAAACAAACAATAAAAAAAATCTTGAAACAGTTATGTTTTTTAATGATCTGGATGCCAGTTCTCAGAGGTTAATGTCAATTGTCCTAAATGCTAGTAGAATTTAACTAACCACGGGGTCTTTAAACCTCTGAGATTGTCTTTTCTGACTTGAAGCAGAACACTTGATTTAAGAGATGGCCTATTTTGGAGGGTAAGGAGGAGGAGCCGAGAACATTGGCACTACAGCCTAACCCACGCCCTTGGTCTTGGAGGCAACTTCCTGAACACCTGGGATCGCTGATCTAGCTAACCCCTTGAGCTATAGCAAGGGGAACTGAAAACTGGATAGTAGTGATCTCCTGATTTCTATCTAGTCCACCCTGCCTTTCTAAAACTTCTGCCTTCTGTGTCACACTGTGGTGGGTTGGGCCTAACCTCCTGAAGCTCTTGGGCTAATGAAAGAAGTAAACTCCTTATTGGGCGTAGCTGGGCACGCCAACACATCACCATGTTGCATGGCGGGTTTTCTTGTGCCGGGAACTGTTCGAAGTATGGGACACGAATCATCTCGTTTAGTCTTCAGATTCCGTTGTCTTCCCCCTTTGACATTCAGAGGTTAAGTGACTTGTCTGAAGTTAGCCTGCTTTTCAGTGGATGAGCAAGAATTCCCAAACACATGTTCTTTGGATTCCAGAAACCAGTTTTAATCAGTAACCATCAAGTCTTCCTTTGTCTCATCTTGTCAGTGCAGTCTAACTCGGAGCAGTCTAACTCGGAGCAGCTGGGTAGCTAATGATTCGGACTGCAGTGAGTCAGGTCCCCCGCCCCCTGTTTTTAAATTTGGGAAGTTTTCAGGCCTTGAACTTTTATGTGCTCTTAAATTACAAGTCAGACTGTGCCCTTAAGGGAAAAAGGATTTCTATCATTACTACCAAGGTTGTGCTGAGAATCCTTTTCCTGATTCAGATTTTATTTTTCACTCATCAGACAGTTCCCTTGCCATTTGTAGACTGAGTCTCTTAACCCATGTAAGAATGCGAATTAAGAACCTCCACAAAATTCCCTCCACAAAATAGATGAAAAGAGCTCTAGTAATTATGCCAGGTTCTATCCTACTTTTTGTCTCCTTCCCTCACTTTTCACCCAATAGCTCCTAGTATTGTAAAGTGATCATCTCTGACTAATCTCCAGGCATAAAATGTGATGTGGAGATAAAAAGACGTGCTTCCCCCATCCCACTTCATCAGCTGAGAAGAGAGTTTCGAGGCAGTCGCTGTGCTCTACAGGAAAGAACAAGGACGTGGTTTTTGTTATTTTTTTTAAATCAGGGTTCTTGTTCCACATCTCGTACTGTCCTGTGACTTGATCAAGTTACCTAACCTCACTTGTGCCTCAGGCTCCCCCCAAAGGTACAAAATGATCTTCTCATGGGACAGTTTGGTGGCATTAAAGAAAAATTAGGCAGATTTTATTTTGCACAACCATGAAAAAAAAATCAGATAGTTGTACTTTCAAAATCATTAAATCAGTATTTTTCTCCCCATTAGAAATCAAAGTACCAGAAAAACCCACTTATGCGGTTTTACTACCAATTCTTTCCCTGAAAGAGTAGCTAATTCAGTCATTCATTCTGTAAATTCTCCTGAGTGCCTGCTCTGGGCAAGGCACAGCGTGGTTGCTATGGGGACTTAGACCAAGACCTAGATGTGGCCCGCACCCTCCTCCACTAAACCTTCATGAAACCTGGGCATAATCTTCCTGCTCTCTTTAGCCTGTGCTTTGCTTTCACCCTCCCCTCACCTAGATTCTGAGCTGCAAAGTGTTACACTGAACGAAGTCCGTGAGGGGTGTGCTCAGCAGGTGTTGCACTTTTGACGGCTCTTTCTCAAGTAGCCAGGGCTCAGTAGGTTGCTGGGAACAGGGGTCCAGGCAGGCTCTCCCTCCCTCCAGTGCTGAGCCCCACTGTGCCAAAGTGGAACCCTGTGGAGGAGGTGGCGCTGCATGGAGAGAATTGCTGACAGCCCCCAGCTGCAGTAAATGCATCACATTTCCATGAACATTGACACAACAGACTCCAGGGTAAGCTGTCCAAAACACACAGCAGGAAAGAAGGAAGCTTGATGGGGGAGAGATGCGGCTTCTAGGTCTTCACACTGAAAATGTGTCAGATTTGATGACAGTGATGAAAATGTGTTTTTCTCTCTCCTTCCTCATGCCTCAGCCCTAGGGCTCTTGTAATTGACTGTGGTGGGTATGAATTATGACTTCAGGGAGAGGGAGGCCCAGTGGAATGACTTGGCACTCCTGTGCTGTGACATGAAGACCGCCAGGAAGCAGCGAGTGGGGAGCTGCCCGCGTGGAGGGCAGGTGGAAGTCCCAGCTGGGGCTCTCGTTCATCAGGCCCTGCTCCAGATTTTCATGTGCTCTGACCTGCAAGTCTTGTCAAGTACCACCTTGCTGGAAGCCTTAGCAGTGGTTTCTGAGGTGAGGGAACAGCACTGGAACTGAGAAAACATTTGTTTTTTTTTTTTCGGGCAACTGGATTTAGGTAAGAAATGCCAACCCCTTTGCCGTTGGCTCAGGGATTTTGGACAGTATTTCCGGAGGCTGAAAGGCATGTTTCTCCCCGACCCTGACCAAAGTAGCTGTTTGCTAAATATTTCAAAGGGTGATGATGGTGTTTAAGAGCTGCCACAACTCCAGTGTTTTGGTTGCAAAACACCCCTGCCCTCCCTGTCAAGTATAAGGGTAGAGTTCAGAAAAAAAGGGAATATAATGGAAGCTCAAATCAGAGACCCTCACCAAGGGCCCACCTTTCAGGTCCTTCTCTGCAACTTAGGAGCCCAATATGGTGTGGAGCAGGGTGGGGGGATGTTCTTTGTCCAAGCTTCTTCCCACCCGTGACTTCATACAACTTAGGGATTTTATGCTCATTTTTGGTTTAAAAAAATGCAGATTAGCCACAAAAGTACATAGAATACATATATTCATTGCCTTCACCCCTGGAGTTGCACATTTGTCTTTTAGCAACAGGAGGAAGAGAAGACATTGATTTTTAACCCAACCCCATTTGATTCATAGACCAAGAGCTTGCCGACATAACAATTGGTAGTGTCTTGATGTCCCGGATTTGAAATCTTGACAATGAAGAGATTTAAAGATGCTGGAAAGATCACAAAAACTGAAGCAGCTGGAGCATTGAGAATGCCTCCTCCTGAAAAAAAGAATGAAGTGCATGAAATGAAAACTGAGAGGATTTATTCTGAGTTTATGTACTTACCCTCCCCATAATTTTCTATTCTGATCAAAATTATAGCAGTAGGGTGCATGGAAATTTTAAAACCAAAGTCATTGCTCTTTGTGTTTAAGTGGCTAGAAGAATAAGACAGTATGTGCAGTGGAGCTGAATTAGCCACTAGGAAAGAGTTCCTCCCTATATGAATCTAAGTTTCATGATCATTGCTTGTGAGCTATGCAACTAAGTGCTGTCTTATATCAAGAAGCAAGATGCTGACATACTTTTGATATTTAGTGGATCACCCCATGTCCTCTGCTTGGAGAAATAATGAAAATGACTGCCCTATCCTCTGCCAGCATATGCCTCTTTTTCATATTAATCTCAGCCAAATCAAACCATTTCTCCACTCTGTACAAAATAATGCCTGTCCTTGTAGTCACTTGCAATACAACTTGAGGGCATCCAGTTTTTGCAACTACAAGTCTGGAAATATCTTGGATGATTTATACACAGAATTGTAAGATTGGTCCCAGAGAACTAGAATCCATTAAGTGATTAACCCTATGTTTTAAGGGGAAAATGGTTGTTCTTGCAGATATCTCAACTTCAACAATTTTAAGAGCAGAATGAGATCCAACTTATATTTATTTGAAATGTTGAATGGATTTTATTAATTTCATTGCCTTGGCTTTCAAATCGCTTAGAGGATGATTATTCGAAAGACAAATGCATATAGAATGAAGTCATGCCTTTGTGTTTTTTCAAGCAGTGATAATCTTGATCCTACAGTGAAGCTGGAGGGAATTAGTACTGTCCCAGTTTAATCCCTGCATTAAGATCGCATTTAATCAAAAGTGTGAATTTAACCCCAGGTGGCATTCAGGCAGTGGAATTAGTTCTAGGTCCTTTAGAATTCCATTTCCTTTCAATACTTTTAAGCAATCAAAACTGTTTTCAAATTTCCTCTCATTGCTTAAATTAATTGTCTTGAAGTTTAAAATAGAAGAACCTACAATCCAAGTTAGAAAGTGCGAGATTCTTTGGATGTAACTTTGTCACTCAACAAGTATCTGATGA
Source organism: Artibeus jamaicensis (assembly GCF_021234435.1). NCBI lineage: Eukaryota > Metazoa > Chordata > Mammalia > Chiroptera > Phyllostomidae > Artibeus > Artibeus jamaicensis. The sequence goes on along the minus strand of NW_026522030.1, from coordinate 32,694,374 downwards.
GTTTACCTAACTGGTTCTTCCTTTCAGTGCCCCTGTTCCACATGCGGAGTGCATCTGTGTGCGCACATGTGCAAACACTGCCCCCCACACTTTCTTTGAATTCTGTTTTACCCACTGGAAAGCACTTTGGCATGTCTAGGAACAGGGGGCTATAATTTTTGCAGAGGTCAAATTAATCTTGTCTCAAAGCACAATATCACATTTGAGATAAATATGAAGTAAGTGTCTTGTCTTCAGGGGCTTTTAAGAAAGTTTACAGAGTGACACATCAGTGGGAAAAATGAATCTAAAATCTTTGAGATTATCTTTCCTGGAAAGATAAAGGTGAAGTAAAAAAAAATGTCATTGAAAGTCAGGGAAAAAGCTATTGCTTATGGGTATTATTACTAGTAGCCAGGATGGGCAAGTCTTAAATTTAAATGTTTAAAAATAACTTTTCTTTAAAAAATATCTCCTAAACATTTTTCTTGTTTAATACCTCCTGCCACTTAGATTTGAGTTGGTTTTCAGTCATTTCCTTGCTCTTTCTATTCCTCCCTCTACATCTGCTTTTAAAACTCATACTTCTTCTGCTGTGTGCTCTGATTATGGACTGGTCATGGACCGTGACCCTGGAATACTCCTTTTTAGGTTGGGCACATGCAGCCCTGAGCACCATGGGATTCCGTGCTATGTTTACCCAGGCAGGGGCCCATGCAGTTTACGGGATGGATGCTGGCATCTGCAATAGTATTCCAGGTTCTTGACCTGTGTCAACAGCTGCTTCATCCTTCTGTGTTTATCCACTTTAATTGTAGACTTCATCTTTTGAGGCTTCTGAGGTTTAGACTGGTAAGGCAGGGCAAATGGTCCCACCTCAAAAGATAAAAATCTACACAACAGTAGGTTTCAAGTGGTGGGGTCAAACTGAGAAGTTTGTGATATATTAAAAATATACATACAGTATACATATAATGAACACATCCTGCATCAATACATTTGTTGCTAGTAATGGAATCATCCATTTGCTACCATCTTTATTTTGTTGAAATACAAAATATTTTATTATACATGGTAGGATTAAACAGTCATCCTTTCTTTTCATACTCTCCTATTTAGAAGTTCCTGTTATTTTTTTCAATAACTAGAAAACTTAGACATGCCTATTAAAATATATTAATACTTTATAAGAAATATTGTCCATTCATCTGTACCTATTTATTGCAGACCTACTGCCAAGCTTTGCCCTTGGTACTGGGAACACTGAAATCTAGTTTCTTTCTTTCACAGAAGCAGGAATAAACATGCAGTTTCACACAAGGTATTAAGTCCTTCAGGAGTCTCAATTTGTATAGTGCATTATATTTTGAGCCTCACAACAATAATTTAATTTTACAGATGAGAATATAGAATGCCAAGACTTAATGTGATTTGCCTAAAGTGGCCAGGCTAGTGATTGGTGGTATTCTACCAAGGACTCAAGGAGCATGCTTGCCCATTTCATTACTCTGCTCTGCCTGTCAATGGCATACTCTAGCCCAGCTCAACCCCTCTGCACATATAAAGTGCATACTCTAGATATGTTTACACATAACTCCAGAAAGAACTACAGTTGACCCTTTGAAATATTTTTATTGAATTTGTTGGAGTGACATTGGTTAATAAAATTATATAGGTTTCCGGTGTACAATTCTATGACATTATCTGCATATTGTATTGTTCACCACCCCAAGTCAAGTCTCCTTTCATTGCCATTTCTCACCCTTTCCCTCTTCTTACAGTTGACATTTGAATCAACTCCCCCCAGCCCTGCACAGCCAAAAATCTGCATATAACTTTTGATTTCCCATAAACGACTCCTACTAGCTTACTGTTGGCCAGAAGGCTTACTGATAACATAAATGGTCAATTAGCACATATCTTGTATGTTACAAATATTATATACTATGTTTTTAGAATAAAGTATGCTAGAGAAAAGTTATTAACAAAATCATAAGGAAGAGAAAACACTTGTGGGGTATTTTACTGTATTTATTGATATTGTAAGTTTACGAGAGCTACATCATCTGTTTACAAGATGAATTGTTTGTCTGTCAGTGCCTACATCAATATGGTTTTAAATAATACAGAACATTGTAGCCATTACATGTATCACACTAGACATCAAAAAGGAGGACTCGTGCTGTTTAAACCTGTGTTGTTCAAGTTCAACCAAACCTTGCTTTTTTGGTATAAACCAACATTAAAATTGCTTTGCAAGAGAAGTATAGCAACAGACATGATGTCCATTGTTCATGGAGTTGCAGAGGTGGTGACCCAGATGTCTGAGGCCTCAGGGTTAAGTGAGAGTGTCTTCTGACTCCTGGGTGTACAGTGCTCTACACCTGCTGCTGTACCCGAGAGTGTTTTATGCCCCTACTCTTTTCTTATGCTTGAATGCTTCATATTTGGGACCTTTTTGTCCTGGAAATCATCTTATAACTTCTCTGCTGTTTGGATGACATTAAAACTATTTTTACTATGCAATTGAGAGGACACAATCTTCATCAAAGCCCCTTATTATACTGGTTTATAGTGGCTGGCGTCATAAGAGTGTCATCCCTAGATCTGGCAAGTGTCCCTATACTTCAAAGGGTCCTGTTCAGCCTCCTCTCAGCTGAATTTTTCCCTATCATGTGGCATTGGAAACATGCCCACCCTGAACCTCTGTCCCCGTCTAGATATTCCTGGTAGCCAGGAGCCCAGAATTGGTTGACCAGAGCTGTCTGGCACTCTGCTCCCCTGATTTGTGTGTCTCTTCTCATCCATCCACTGAAGGGAGAAATACCTTCCTCATACGCCCACCTCTGGTCTTTGAGGGCGTGCCACAGGCATCTGGTGGTCCACGGATGAGCTATAGACAAAAATAAAGAGGTGGTCATTCTCAGGCTACCCTTGTTGCCTATAAACTCTTTCTTTTAAGATGTTTAGGTGGCTGGTTCCTTATGTTTCAGGATTCTATTAAAAATATCACATCTTTCGAAGAGGACTTTCTTGATCGCCTACTCCTCCACAATCACTCTTGACCTCCTTACATGACTGACTTTCACACCATTTAACACTCTGAAAGTCTATTATATAAACTTTCATATATTCACATGCTTAATGTCTAGCTCCCATGATAATGCAAACCACCCAAAGGTGGGACATTGGTTGTTAGGTAGCTTCCGGAGCAGCCTGCCACATAGTAGGTATTCAAAATAATTTTTTTTGTAGTGAACAGACAAATGAAAGAAAAGGCCTTAAGGGTGGGGAATACTGCTTTAATTGGGTAGAACCACTTATTTTTCCCATTCATGTGTCATACTATTAGAAGTGGGGGAAAAACAGGCAACAAATTAGGAAATTAAAGTTTTAGAAGCATGCAGAGCATTGTGGAATAGATTAAGGGGAGAAATATGACTTTAATTCTCTGAAAGTAAGTAATACAGTTAGAACAATCGTGCTAGGAGTTTTTTCACTGAACAAAATGGAGCAAGATTAAATTGATGACATATTTCTAAAATTTTGGTTCTCCTGGAGAAAGCCAACTAATTATCAAATTTTATGGCAGTTAAAGCTCTCCACTTTGGCATGTCTTGTCTTCTCTTTTTACTGTTCTGAATATACACATGATATTTATTTTAAAACTTTCTTCTCAATGCCCTTTGAAAGATTATCATTTCTCATTTTCCCGACTAGACGCCTTTCTGATCTGAGTCTCCAATGTTTGCAGTCATTAAATAGGATTCAGAGTGTCTATCAGGCAAATCCAGGAAAAATTTCCATCAAATAAAAAGTAGTGCTCACTTTGTTACAGGTAGCTGACTAAAACAGGCAGCATTCAAACAATTACAGGGTTTTTTTTTTTCCTTTAGAAAGAGTGACTCATCAAATAGAGTGACTCAAGTCTCACTGCCCATATTTACTAACTCACTAATTACTGGTTTCTGGACGGAGCAGGGTTTCTCAAGACTGTGCTCATCTAAACACATACTTTTAGTAGATTCTCTGATTCCTGCACTGATTGATTTTGATTTCTTGACCAGAATTTTGGAAACTTTTAGGCTCTTTTGGCTTAGGATGTAGGACTAGGGGAAGCTTGTTGGCACTAAATTGTCTTCATCATTCTTTTTCTCTCCTGTAGCAAAAAGTACATGGCCGTTGTTCACTTAACTCGTACTTATTTCTTTAAAATATTTTATTTTAGGGAGAGGTGAAGGGAGGGGGAAAGGGAGAGAAACATCAACTGGTTGCTTTCCAACTTCGGCAAGTCCCCCCGCTTACGGGGTAAGAGCTCAGAGCCTGCAAACCAGATGGGTGCCCTGACCGGGAATCAAACTGGTGAACTTTCAGTTCGCCACGCCAGCCAGGGCTGTTTTTCATTTTTATTTTTTCAATCAGAGCCACTCTATTTTCTCAGAAAAGAAAATAGAGGGAGAAATCTCTTCATGCTCTTTCCCCCCATTTTATCAAAGCTAATAAAAATATGCAAAATGGAATCTCATATTTTATTTCCTGGCAACAGCTTCATTCAAATCACAAAAGGAGTAATATAATTTACTACCCTCCTCTCCAAATATTAATCTTGCTTCTTCACAAAATGATTTAAGATCATTTATCAACTGGAGCACCTACCTCACTTCTCTTTTGCGTTTCACACAAACTTTCTATTCCTGGTCAACTCGGAGAAGAGACTACACAGATAAAATTTCAGAGCTAGAGGAAAGAGACGAGCCAGCATGTTTAGCCTGTTATCTCTCATTTTACAGATAAGAGAGGACTGCAAAGAGTTTACAAGGTCACACAGGTGTCTGGTAGCAACCGCAAGGCTATAAACCAAGTTCCCTGAATTCCAACCACTTTTTGTTTATCCATCTTTTCTCAATCATTGGGATGTTAGAACATAATGTAAAACCATCTATGACACATTTTGATATCATATTTTTCTCATTATTGCTTTTTAAAAATGTGTTGTAATATAGGCCTTCTGTCACATTCGAAATCATTGGATTACATGATGGGGTGTAACCCATGGAATATATTAAGTTAAAAGAAATTTTAAATTGTATAGGTGACATTCCCATGATTCAAAAGTAACAACATATTAAAGGGTATGCAGTGAAAGGTTTCCCTCCTAGTCTATATTCCAGTCACCTAATTATTCCCCTAGAGATCACCAATGTTTTTAGGGTTTATTGTGTATTATCACTTAGAGAGAGACAAAAATTATTGTATCCCATATAGACTGTTTGTGCCTTCTTTTTTTTTTTAACTGACTACATCATGGAGACTCTCCTCTGCCAGTGCATAAAGTCCATCCCATTCTCTTTCATGTTTGCAATGTAATCCTCATATTCAGGTTGCTTACAACTTTTAGTTCTTGCTCGCAGTGCTTCAGTAAATAACATCGCATATTGACATGTGTAAATAAATACATGGGATACATTTCTTTTGGTAGAATTGCTTCTTTTAGACTTCTGTAGATAGAATCCAGTTATTCTTTATAATGTTATAGAGATTTACATTCCAATCTCCTTTACTGTAGAATGACGATTTTCTAACCCATTCTCTAGTAACTATGTTATCACTATTTAGATGATTCATATTTGAAAGGTGAAAAGTACTAACAGTATAATATTGGTTTGATTTTTGTCTTTACATGCATGAGGTCAGGCATATTTTTCTATGTTTAAGAAACTTTGTTTACCTTTTCAGCCTGTGTTCCAACTGAATTTTTTTCTTATTGATTTTAGGAACTCTTTATATATTAGGAAAATAACCTTTTGTCCAAGGTAAAAACTATAAACATTTCCCTGGTTTGTGTTTTACTTTGCTTTTGAAGTTTTTTTGCCATGCCAAGTTTATTTTTTATGTAGTTGATTATGTATGTATTAGTTCTTCTTAATCATTTTTGGGGAGGGAGTTATATTATACCTAGACAAATATTTTTCACTCAGATTATTTTTTAAATCTCCCATATTTCTCATGGTACGTTCATGGTTTTATTTGTTTGCTTTTACATGTAAATATGATTCATTTGGAATCGATTTTGTTGTAAGATGTGAGAATGGTTTTGGTTTTATTCTTCAGTTGGTTCTTGTTCAACCATCATTTACGAAGTACTTCATTTTCCCTACTGACTTGGTTAGGATGGCACCCTTATTGTATATTATGTTCTTACATATTTTGGGGTCAGTTTTTTGCCATTCTATTCCATGTCATTGGTATATCCATAGATATTTACTACCAGAATATATTCTGATCATTAGCCGTGGTATAATTTAATATCTAAAAGTCTGATTCCTCCTCACCGTGGGATACATTTTTAAAGTGATACCATAATGTTTTTTAAATTTCAGCTTTGCTGAGGTGTAATCAAACATTTTATTGTGGTCATTTGATATATACACACTGTGTGAAAAAATCCCCCCCAGCTACTTAATTAGCATATTCATCACCTCACATACTTATTTTGTGTGTGTGTGTGAGAACATATTTGTTTTACTGTCAGCAAATTTCAATTATATAAGACAGTATTATCAACAGTAGTCACCGTGTTATACATCAGATCCACAGAACTTGCTCATAGCTGAAAGTTTGTGCCTCACCAGCTGTCCCTTGTCCCCTACCCCTCGTTTTCCATTCTCTGTTTCCATGAGTTTGACTCTTTTTTAGTTTCCACATGTGATACTATGCAGTATTTCTTTCTCATGATATTTACATAATAACTTGTATATTCATATGATTACATTTTCCCTATCGCTGACAAATTGTCTTCCCCATGTACATGGTATCAGAAAGCTGGTAAGTTACAAAATAATGATGTATAAGTTTAGCCAAGATTGTGGGGGTAGCCTTCCCATAATTAGCCATTCATGTGTTTTTCTTGACAAGTGAAATCTGATGAAAGGGAACGTCTTCAGCAAAGATTTTGAAGAGGTGAATGTCTGCTGTTCACTTGGACCGTGTAGGGGGCGGAGAGCTCTGTGAGTGAAGGCAGCAATGGCCTTAAAATGAAGTTGCACACATCTGTGGAAATTAATGAAGGATAGACTGAAGATTTCAAAGCGCTGTGGCTTTCATACTCTAGGTTACCTATGGTTTTGTAATGTGTGGGAAATCGCCTTTTTAGAAGTTGGGTCAGTGAGGGAAAGCACACAGCTTTTTTATTCTTCTGCACTGACCATAGTTTTAGAAAAGTGAATTTCTAAGTGCCTTTTCTTTGCATTGGGCTTCTTTGCAAGCAATGAAATCTGTAGATTGCATTACTTCTGAGCTTTTTCTTAAGGCGCTCAAGGACAGACATATGGGTAGTAGTTTAAAAATATAAATATGGTCTTTCCAGTCATAGAAACCTTCCGCTCCAAGAGGTGCTTTTCCCGCTTCCAAAAATTGTAGGGCTATATATACATACTCATAAAGCACTGAGGCAAAATACATGGTATCCAACTCTAAAAATACCCCCACTGTACTTTTCTTGAGTACTGCAGGCCTGTGATCAGACAGAGTGACTTACAGTCAAAGCTTGATGCCAAGTTGCTGTACCACCTTCTAGCCACCAAGCTCTGTAAATAAGCATTTCTGTTTGGTAAAATTATAGAAGAGATGCTGTTTGGTAAGATATTCTGTTCTATTTTAGTATGTATAATTCATCTAGGAAATGGCTGCCTCTTGGTTTTCTCACATACTTAGACCGTTTGTCTGTCTGTCTGCGTGGTGTGTCTGGGGTGTGGTGTATTGTGCAGTGTCATTGTAGAAACCTACCCACCCCCACTTCAGTATCGACTTGCCCCGATCTCTACCAGTCTCTTTACTGAGTCCACACTGAGGGAGATTTGACACTTTCTGGTTTATAGACACACGTGTTGGCTCTTCTGGAGTTGACGGAGGTTCTGTTAGGAAAGGTCACTGCCAATCTAGGATTAGTTTGAAGAGTTCTGTCTGAACGATATGCAGCTGCCTGTACTGAGCATTCAAATATGAAACGGTTTGGTCTTGTTGGGATACTGTCATGTAAGGACGGGAGATGTAATTCGCGTAGTCCAAATTTTCATAAGTGGGCTAATTAATAGTCAGGGGGCCTGTACCAGATGTCAGCCATGATGATAATTCCATTCCTATGAAGCAGGGGGTTGTGGAACACTTGCTGAATGTTTCTTGGTGAATGTGAAGTCCTTCAAAGGCCAGGACTATTCTTACTCATCTTTATATTCCCAGCACAGTGGCTGGTGCAGAATTGCTATTTATTGCTTTTCTTGAATGAATAAATGAGTGAATGAAACTCACACCATACAAAGATTGAAATCAAGAAAGTAAAATGTGTCCTGGAAATAGAGAAGTGTGAGCAGTCCCAGGCTTGCTGTTCCACTCTGACTGAGAAGGAAATGGACTTCCTTCCCATATTCTTAGAAACACAGTCATGTAAAATTACTCTCTTCATTAAAAGGGAGTTTATACTCATTATACCACATTAGTTTCTGTGGAATTCCTAGAAAGTAGTTTCTTCAATTAAAGAAAAAAACATTTGTTAGTTTTCGGGACAACTGTTGTCCAGTCATTTGAGGAAAAACACATGATACCTTTCACCGTGTGTGTGTGTGTGTGTGTGTGTGTGTGTGTGTGTGGAGGTGGGTGCAGAATAATTTAGGGCCAGAGAGTCACTGGGTCTAAATTAATTAAGACAGCATCAAAACAACTTCTGTTTTCCAGAATATTCTTTTTCATGTATTGGCTTTTTTTCTGTACTAATTTTGCTTAAATCACTTATCAAAACAGGCACATATATGATGCTTAGCTGTGATCCTAATCATAAATAGATCTCTATTTATTTAGGAGGCCATGTGATTCAGTTTGCTTTGTCAGTGATGTTAGGAATGCACTGTTTAAACTCATTTTGCTTGCCAATATTCCTGTTGAATACATTTCTCAATACAAGAATCGTAGAACTGTATTAGTTTGGCTTTTGGCCTTTACTATCTTATTTACAGTTATGCATTTTGAGTTTGTTAATCAGTATCTTAGTATCCCTTCTCTTCCAGTAATTTTCAATCAATTTTGTAAGAGAGGGTTTGAAATCTTCACTGAATGGGTAGTATGGATTCACAGTAGTACACTACAGAGCACCCCTCTTCATCCTCCCAATTTGTCATTCCTTTGTGAAGAGGTGGGGATAAATAGTCTACATTGGTGGAACATTGTAGACTATTGTGACTAAATTAGCTACGACTAGAAGAAATCAAAAGAAACCTTGGGAACAAATTATAGAATGCCACCAGGGCTGATCCTGCATTTGGGATGCTCAGTTTAGAATGGAACCTGTTTATTTTTATGTTGACATAATGATTACCTATTTTTTAAAAACACCCTCATTCATATCTTTACCATTTAGGTTATAATACTGTGTTAAACTCAAAGTTCAAGGTTCTTTGTTCAAGTAAAAGTTGCAGCTGGATATTAACATGTTCTCAGATATGGCATGTTAGAATTGAATTTGAGGGCCTGCAAGGAGCCTACAGCTCAGGAAATTGAGTGACTTTTCCAACTTTTTGCCAGAGACAGGTCTAGGGCTTTAGTTTTCTGATTTCCCAAATTGGTACTTTTCCCACAGCGCTATGTTGTAGAAAGCCATTTTTTGAAAATTTGTGATCCTAGAGCATTTGATCCCAGGATGACTTTTAAATTTGATGTTTAATCTCAGAGCATTTAAAATGTTTGATGTGTCAAATTTTTGATGGTTCCCAGTGTGAGGCAGGGACCATAAACTCTGGCCTCTGAGCCTGATCTAGCCCACCACCTGTTTTTGCGTATAAAGTTTTATTGGGAACACAGTCACTCCCATCTATTTATACATTGCCTAGGGTGCTCCAATGTCAGAATAAGTAGTTGCAATGGAGATCGTATGACCTGCAAAGCCTAAAATATTTATTTTGGGGGCTTTATAGAAAAAAGTTTGCTGACTTTTAGGGTAAAGTAAGAATGAAAAAATTACCTTAAAAAGTCACACTATCAATTTGCAATAAATTGTGAATGATGCATGCTTTCTGAAAGGACTAGAAAGCCAGCATATTATTTGAGGGAAATGAACGATCTGTCAAAAAAGACCAAAAAAAGCCTACCCGCACACAGTAAAATAGAACTAGATTTTTAGAGAGCCACAGAGATTCTAGTTGTCAGAACGAAGCCTGTGACTTAAACAGCACTGACTCAGATGGAAAATGCCTCCGACCATCCCTTCTGCTGCGCTAGCCCCAGCGGAGCTTGAACACTCACCAGATGTCCTTGTCCTTGTCCTCGGCAGGTGGAGTGGATCCAACAGCAAGTGGTGAAAAAACGGACCAAGAGGGATTATGACTTCAGCCGCACCCAGTCTACTTACTTCAATGACCCCAAGTGGCCGAGCATGTGGTATATGGTAAGCTTGCCTGGCCTGTACCTGGGCCGTCAGATTTCATATTGTGCAGGGAACATCTGCTGAAAGACGGAGAGATAGTCCCCGGGGACTTTTCCGTTTCAGGGCATCACTGTTTGAGATTGGTTGATGGCCTCTGATGTTTTCTGGATCTTTTTTGAACTTAGCTCTTTGGCTGTAAGGAGAATGTGAAGTGAGTTCTGATTCGCAGAATTTCTGTTTGAGCACCTACTCTGTGTAGTAGCTTTCTAAGTTGGGATTGAGGATAGAAAAATGTATCACGATGCAGACACCCTTAGACCTATCAATAATTGTGTTTACTTATTTAAAAAAAGATTTTATTTTTTTATTTTTAGAGAGGGGAAGGGAAGGAGAAAGAGAGGGAGAGATACGTTGATGTGTGGCTGCTTCTCACGTGCCCCCTACTGAGGATCAGGCCTGCAACCAAGGCTTGTGCCCTGACTGGGAATCGAACCAAAAACCCTTTGGTTTGCAGGCTAGTACTCAATCTACTGAGTCACACCAGCCAGGGCCATGTTTACTTCTGATACACATTTATTCCACCTTGAAACCATTCTGATCAGTGGATACTGGCTCTTGGGAATCATTGAAATGACTGCTGATAAATAACAGATTCCTGACTTAGGTCATCTAATGTGTGCCTTCTTACTTTATGTAATAGTTTTTAAAACTAGACTACAAAAAATGCTTTGCAGGCATTTGACCTATAGCTGGTTCAGTGGCTCAAGCAAAACTTTCAATGAGGGAAACTTACTTAACATATTGAGGAGAGTGAGCTAACAGTTCACTTGACCTTGCCTCCTTTGAAGATACATTTCTCTAGTCTCAGAATTTTATGTTCATGATCCCTGAGGAATTGATTAGAATATGTTACTAATTCTTAATCATGAAATCCGTATGTCACCAATTTGCCCTATAATCTGCAAAAAGACCATTGGTGTTCTGGCTTTGAAAGATTGTTATTGTTAATTTTTGGCTGTGTACTTTCCCCTAATCAACTTTATTCTTTGCCATCTTTGTCCCTGCGTCCCTGTAAATCCGTAGCATTTTGCGTAGCTGCCTGCTGCTTTCCTGCCTCCTTGCCTTTAGTGCTCCTCCTGCCCTTCCTCACCTCCTCAGGTCAGCAGTCCCCCATCCTGCAGAGCCCCCACCCAGCACCCCGGCTTCCCGCTCCGGCTGCCCTGTGTCCTCATCCATTTGTCTTCTCCTCCCTCTGTTCTCCTGGGTCCTCTGTCCCTACGGCTCATGGCATCCTTCACTTGGCCCTTTGTTTCCTAGTGATTTGTACTTTTAAAAATCTCCTTTGTTATAGTGGGGAAGTCACTTATATCCCCCACATCCACCCAAACACTTAACCCAGGACCTTGCGGTGCTGGGAATATGTGTTTATTTGGAGATGGGTGCATGTGGCTGGCATTTCCCCCGATTTCCCATTCCTTCGTCTTACCCAGAAGTGGAAGGTTGTGGAAACATTTTGGACCCTAAACAGAATTTTACACAGAAAACTTTTTCATGCACAAGAAAAGAAAATAGGAGCCATAAAGCTAACTTCAAAGGGAGGTGGGACTCTAATCAGCATTTAAGTAGTGATCACCTGAGGGGACAGTAAGACACTTGACAGCCTGTTAGTTCTGAAACCAGGAAAGATTGAACCACAGGGGAAGGTGTTAGAGGGAGTATTGGCAGGAGCTAAGGAGCTTTGTCTGACAAAATGATAAGAATGTAATAGGCTTAAAAAACAGGGTGGAAGCAAAATCCATCTCTTCCCTGGTTTGTAAGGCCAGGGGGAGGGAGACCCTCCTTGCCTTACTTTGCTTTTTGCAAGGAAGAGCCAAATTGCTGTCTACAGTGGTCCCATTGGGTGGTAGAAGCAAAGGGCAGCTTTCCCAATGCTCTGCTCACTCTAGCACGGCAGGCTGGGCTCTCGCAGGCCAGGGTGCACAGTGAAATCTCTTTACTCTCAGGAACCACTGCTATGTCTTGGGAGCCTCTCTTTCTGTAGGAGGATAGCTTGAAGGAAGGAAGGGCTTGTGTTGGGCCACTTAAAATGTGGGATATTTCCCAACACATTTTGATAGTAATTCATATAGATAACACTTATTGAGCACTTACTGTATGCTAGTCAATGTGCCAAATACTTGGAGTATCTGTCTAACGTACTGCAAACAAAAGTGTGTTCATATTGGCCCTGTTCTAAGAGTGAGGAAGTGGAGGCCTAAGATCACCCGGCCTGCCAATGGCAGAGCAGAGCTGCTGAGTCCGTAGGGGTAACGTGACACCCTTCTGCTGTTTACCAGGCTGTCATCGCTCCAACTTTCCAGGAACTTCTAATCTTCCACAGAGAAGTGGCTGAAATACAAGGCAGGATGGTGGCTGCCATGTAGGATGAGCAAAGTGTGCTGGGGGCAATTGGAGTGCTTGAAAGAGTCCTGTTCAATGATTGCTTTTCCCTAATAAAAGGGGTGGGAGGTCGGTTACACACTTCATGTGCACGTGTCAGGACTAGTAGGACAGGATGGGAGCCGGAACCTTGAACCTGCAGACGTGCATTCAGATCCCCGCCGCTTCGCTGACTGTGCCCGTGACTGAATCGCTTCAGCTCTCGTCAACTAGAAGAGTATTTAGCTCTTAGGTATATGTGCGATGCTCCTTAACAAATCACAGAACTTAGTTTTTAAAACAATTATCTCATGGGCTCCGTGGGGCGGCTACTCAGACAGAGCCCAGGGCTGATGGGCCCTCTGTTCTGTGACATTTGTGGTTTCAGCTGGAAGACGCAGAAGCTTGAATGGAGCTGGCGGGTCACTTCTGAGGCGGCCTGGCTGGGTCCTCTCCACGTGGTTGTCGTCACAGGGCTGCTTAAGCGTTCCCGTGACAGGGCTTTGACTTCCCCCAGAGCCAGTGATTTCAGAAGTCGTGTTGCAAGTGATGATGCCTTGTGTCATCTAATTAAAAGTCGGTGACAGTTACTTCTGGAATATTCTGTTGGTCACGTGTACTACCTGTGATTTGGTGGATAAGAAGGACTGCACAGGGTGCATATCCTAGGAAACAAGGGTTGTTAGGCAGCTGGTTACCACAGTTAAACAAAATACTACATGAGAAGCCTTTAGCACAGTGCCTGACATTAGAAAACACTCAAGAAATCATCACGGGTTTTATTGTTATTCTCTGACTTCTAAATTACAATGCATGCTATTTCCTTTTTACGTGTTCTTTAAACTGCTCCTAGTCCAAGCAGGGTGGGCTGCAGGCCCCGCGGGCATTCTTCAGAGCACCCTGGTGACACAGCAGAGGCCAGGGGCCGGTTTCCTCCTCCTTCCTACTCGTGAGCCCTGGGCCCTTCTGCAGAGTGTTTGAGGGCTGCTTGACGAGTCTCCATAGGGTCACGCCTTCAGCTCATTAGCCTGGTCCTGGTGCTGTCATTCTATATTCATCACAGGAGAACGGAGATTAAAGAATGACATGAAGTGTGCCTGAGTGTCTCTTTTAATTAATTTAAAAGCTTTGCCCCTGTCTCTCCTCCCCTTGGAGACTGGTATGTGAAACCAGTATGTCTAGCCTCAGGCTTGGGCAATATATTTAGGGAAATGTGCTCTCTTACAGGAGTTGGTTCGAGAGATGATGGCCAGGTAATTACTCCTCTGTCCTGAACCGCTCGCTCAGGCTTCGAGGGAGGGCCCAGGAACAGAGCTCCCTTCCTGTAGCATCAGCCATCTTCCGCATCTACTCATGGGTGGCATGGTAGACAGCACTGAAGATTTAGGAAACATGACTTGGGCTTCCCAAGGAGATCTGTAAAGTGGGAGGGGACTGTGTAAGTGCCTATGGAAATTTGCTAGGCAAACAACCCCTCTGAAAGGTTTTTGACATCGGGTGCCTACAGTGAGCACCTGCTCCTTGGGCTTTGGGCTGCTATGTTTGCTTGCATGTTGCTTCTCCCATAAAACATTCCGAGTAGCGTTTACAACGTAGCCAAGCGTGGGCGGCACTGTTGGAGATTCTTTGTTTTGCTCTGGAGGGAGGGGTCAGCAGCGGGGTCTCTTCAGGATTCCCTGGGTGATTCTGACGTGCAGCCAGGAATCCCGTGTCATCGAGTACCTGAGTCTGGCAGGTAGTAAATATGAGATAGATGCTAATCAAATAAAGAGAGGAGTAAACTGGGATAGAAGCAAATCTTTTATAATCTCCACAGTGGAGAAGAATAACGCTCACATGTATGTGTCAAGCGTTTCACCAAACTTTTACAGGTATTAGTATCTTATTGCCAATGTTTGGTGAGCTAGGAACTATTATTACCTTCATTTTACAGATGAGGAAATGAAAGCGTAGACAAGTTAAGTAATTTGGTCCAAGTCACAGCACGTAGCGGGGGCAGATCCTACTATTCGACCCCAATCACTCTGATTCCAGAGGCTAGACGTCCAACCTGTCCATTCTTGCTTCTCAAACTAGCCGGCCTCAGAACCATGTGGGAGGATTTTTGCCCACTCTTCTCACATTCCCCCAGCAGAGATCTGGGAATTTGCGTTTTTAACAAGTTTATAGTTGCTGCTGGTGCTAAGATTCGGGTCCCATTTGAGATCTCTTGGTGTTCCTGTACATTAAACATGCGGTTTCTGTGGACACAGCTGGCCTCCATCTTCCCATAATCAGCTGGGGCTAGAAGGGCTTTTAAATTTATGGGACATTTTAAAGCATACTTGGTCAATTTATCTTGTTTTTCTTGATCTTATACCTTTTACTTACCGACAAAATATTCTCTCCGGGAAGCTGGCAGCTTTAATACGAGACGATGTTATCACTTTTCTTACACAGATCGAAAATACCCTTGGTTTATATATTCTTTCAGGATGCTCCACAGGCAAAGGATATCTGATGGGAAAGATTGTGCAGATTTGGCCAGGTCTTTGAGAACTCTGCAACGGAAATGATTTCTATGGGCCTTTCTGACCCCACTAAAGAAAATTCAGTTGGACTCTAGAGATGGCAAGTCTCAGTACGATGCTCCCTCAAGGGTTTGGGAATACCCATCAAGCAAATGTAGGGAGTGGACTGTTTTTGAAATTATTATAAAATATTTAAAACTACATAAAATTTAAAGAATACCACCAATGCCCGTCAACCGCCAATCAAGGGAAGAGACCATTATCTTATCTGTATAGTTGAAGTCGCCTGGGAGCCCTATCCTAAAGTGTCCCCTCGTCCCCTGCAGAGTGAGCACAGATGCTGTTCTTAAAATACAGCATGGGAGTTCCTCCTTGTTGGCAGGATGCTTCTCTTTGAGGGAGGAGTTATTCAATTCGGAAAAGATTAACACTTTTTGAAACCATCATACGGCACATTCATAGATGGAATTTGACATTTGGGCTGTTGAGGGAAGTCCCAGGAAGACAACCTGGAAATGCAACGTGGATGAAAAAATTTAATAGAAAAGTGCTTTCATTCCTTTGGGCATATAAATATTTTATTGCTTGAAGAAACTGAGTTAGCATTGTATGGTATTTCTTGTCTAACTGTTAATACCTAATAATGATTTTGGCGAAGTTTATAGCAAATAATTTTTTTCCTGCCTTCCAAAAAGCAAGCTCAATTCAAGAGAGAAAAGTAAGCTGGACTTGGGAAATCTCGCTGTTTGATTTTTCAGACTCTAGTAATTAGTATGATTGATATTCTTAACTCATCATCTTAGCACAGTAGAATTTTTTTGTGATGAATATTGGGTGGCCTATTTAATATGCATTATTTAAAGCCAGGCTGTAACAAATGGGCTCCCTTATTGATGCGCTTCCTCAGATTTCATAAAAGCTCTCTGGGTGGTTTTTCTGAGGGGAAAATAAAAAAAACATTTGTCGATCAGCAGAGTGAAAATTAGCTAAGTTCTGCTATGCATGTGGGGCATATCTGCCAAAAACTATGAACTAGCTAGTATAGTAATTGCAAAAAATGATTTCAAGCCACATGGTTCTTTTTCGGCCAACTGGATGGCGTTCAGTACTCCAAGAGTTTGAGGTATTGCTGTTTCTCTGGTTGGCACACATTTTCCTAATGATTTATGCTGCCATTTGACTCTAATAAAATCTGGTGGAGTTTGTGGCATTATTGCCCTGGCAGCTTGGAAATCATCCTTCTAAAACACCCCATTTAGCTGTTTTAATTGAAAATGCAACATGGTGCGAATCTGCAACCATGTGGCACATCTTGCTGCAAGCAGGAGGCCTTCTGAGAAAAGACAGACTCCAGCCAGGCAGCAAATGATTTACTGGTAGGAACTACTGGGGGGTTGAGATGTGGTTTTGGCGTGCTAGTATTTGCTTTGAACTAGCTCTGTCTCTTATAGAAAGTTATTTTAGAACTCAACCTTAGCTCATCCGAAAAAATGAGGATTCTGGATTAGATGCTTTGTTAAATTCATTCCTGCTTGAACTGCCGCTCATTCCACATGGCAAGTGGAACTGGATATATTGAGTTTAGGGAGAGCACATGCTACCAAAGGACACCCACCCGCCCACCTCTTGAGTTCCTGCTCAGTCCCACCCCGTGAGCTCCCCAGTGCAGTACACCATGCTCTCACTTCATTACTACTTCAGACTCACTGTGTCGCCTGCGTTGGGGCTCCCCAAGACCACCCCCCAGATTTGGTGATTCACTAGGAGTCAACGTGATTCAGCAATTGGGCCTGTGCATGGCTATGTTTTATTTCATTGAAAGGATATAATCAGCAAAAAGGAAAGCATGGGGCAAAGTGCAGAGGAAACCAGGCTTCATCTTCCAAGAGACTTCTCTCAGTGGGGCCACCCAGAGAGCACTTAATTCTTGCACTAATGAATCATGACAACATGTGTGAAATGTTATCTCAGGGAAGCTCCTCAGGGACTCTGCTCAGGGTTTTTATTGGGGGATGGTCATAACAGGTATTCAGTGCCTACCGTGTACCCAAATTCCATCCCCCCAGGAGGGTTTCAGTATAAGCCATCTCATTTGCATAAACAGTTTAAGCACAGTGAGACATTCTTATGAGGGAATGGTGAGAAGCTCTTCCTGTGTTCAGGTTCCCAGATGCCAGCCAAGGGTGTTTAGGGGGCCAAACATATGAGTGGCCATGTTGGAGTAATAACTGCTCCTTCAATAAAACATTGTGTTCACTGAATGTGAATACATTAACACAAAGAAAAGTACTCGTAAGGGGTCATTCTGAGAAAAAGCAAACTCGAATCCTAGATATGGTCCGTATTTATTTTGCAACCTGGGGAACCCCAACCGACTCCAAGTTCCCATGAGACACATACTGATTCGCACCGGCATACACATTTAGCAGAGATTTAAATGCGTGCATTCACATTTAGCAGAGATTTCTTTTTTCCCCAGTATTCACAATGTACCTGACACCAAAGATAAAACAATACCTTCCTTAATGATGAGTAAGTGGAGCCTTTAATTGGCAGAAGTTTGGTTAATTTTAGTCCATTTGCCTAATCAATTGATGGTAATTCACTGACGGTGCCATAGCAGACCCTGATCGGAACTTGCTTATTATCTCATAATGACCATAATGATTTCATTGTCCATATCATGGTTGTGATGGAAGTCAGTGTATTAGGGATGTTAACCTATAATTAACTAGTCAAAGTGCTTGTAGAAGACATCAGTAATTAATGATCCACTTGGAATAATTACTTCAAATAATACTCATTCTAGCCCAGTGCAAATTATTACCACCTTCATGAATTTCTTGAGCACAATATAACTTATTACATACTGGCAATTTATCTTCTCCACTTCACTTTCAAAGAGAACAACTATGTAGGCAGTCTGGCCCTTTGGGCCTGACTCCAACATGATGAAGTGTCTGTTATTTTTGTCAAGAGTTTTAGTCACAATTTTTCTTTAATTAGTAACTCATTTTCTGTTGGAGAGCAGATAGCATTGATCCTTGAGCTCACTTAATCTGTGGTTGTTTTCTTCACATGTTGATTCAAGTTCTTTTATCAGTTTCTCTGAAATCCTCACTTTTCATTTACTTTTCATCCAGTATTGGGGTTAGTTCTAGGGGTCAAGGAACATTGTTGATGTATTTTAACCCAAAGTAGTATTTTTTGCAAATAGTAAATGTTTGTTGATGTAAAGTAAGGAGTCGGTCATGTAGACTTCATCATTCTCCAAATTCACAGAACTGAATTTGACTATTCCTAAAAGATGATGGTGTCTCCAAATACCCTGTGTTGAGAATTCAAGGTCCAAATTTATCTGAGACCGAGGCCTCTGGAATGCTGTTTTTCCCTAATTCTAATTGACAGTGAACTTGGCCAGGAAATTAATGGAGTAAAAGAAATGATTTTTAGCAATCCAGTGATGAGAAGAATCCCAAAGACAAAAGTGCCTGGAAGGAGAAAGCAGTGACCATCTTCAGATAGATGGTCATCTGCACACCCATGTGACTTTTCCAACTTCTCAAATGTAAAGCAGGCAAGCGAACAAAAAACCACGGAAGACTGGCTCGGGCCAGGGGCGGGGACTCTGGGCCAGTGACGGGTAATCCAGTAGGTGAGTGGTACATGCTGAAAAAGGGCTGCTGCACCCCAGATGATGCCGCATTAGAATGAGACATGTAGAAGAAAACTGTGAATTCCAGAAATGGGATGTGATTACTAAATTGCATGGGTCAGAATCCAAATTGGGTTCATAATGCAGAGGTGCTATTTTTGATGGTAGATGATGTGAACTTAGCAAAACCTGCATTCACTGTTTACTTTTTTCCTTGATTAAAGGAACCTGATAAGAAACCCAGTATCTTATACTAAGGGGACAAAAAGTGAGTATGATAGTGATTATTCAAGTAGTTGGTACAGGATTTATTAGAATAACCTTCAAGACTACTTGGCAGAAATGTGTCTTTTTTGTTTTTCTTTTTTTAGTTTCCTGGAGAGGTGAATTTTGACTCTTGTAGAAATCTTACTGGGATAGAAGTTCAGATTCAGACATTCTGAATTGGCATGTCTGGCCCTGGCTGGTGTAGTTCAGTGGATGGAGTGGGGGCCTGTGAACCAAAGGATGGAGGTTTGATTCCCAGTCAGGGCACATGCCTGGGTTGCAGGCCAGTTCCCAGCAGAGGTGCATGAGAGGCAACCATACATTGATATTTCTCCCCCTCTCTCCTACCCTTCCCCTCTAAAGATAAGTAAATAAAATCTTTAAATTTTTTTATTAAATAAATAAATTGGCACGTCTGAAGCAAAGAAAATTATGCCCAGATCACATAGGGTTGTGTTCTCCCAATCTCTTTTGCATGGTTTCATGAAACTTAATTAAAATTAGTGTCTTAAAAACTTGATGTTTGGGTTTGGTACCTTGTGATAGAGAAGCCATCCTTATCTTTCAGTGAAAGGAAATTCGGTGGAACTCTTAGCAGTAAGAAGTTGAACATAGCAGGTCTACACACAATATTTTAGATCATTCCCGTTGGGCTGAAATGTTCTATACGCCTGTTCTCATCCCTGGTTCATGCCTGTGCCCTGTATCCCAGGCCCTCGGCTTCACACCCAAGCACACCACACAAGCACACAGCAACAAATGCTGTGCATGTTTCTGTAATTCGTGCTTTGAATCAGCTGGTCTTTCAGAAGATACTGAGGAAAAAGCTCTCAGACTACTAAATTGGAATGGGCCGAGAAAATAACTTGATTCCATTCCTCATCTCATGCTTGATACCCACTTTGTATGTTTTCTGTAACCAGAAATATACCCTACTTAGACAGTCCTTTCTCTCCATAATGAACAATCCTATTAAAAAGCACTTCTTTGGGCTTTATCAGGAACGTATGTCCCTGTCACTCCACACGGCAGGTTAAGGATCACCTCTGAGCCCTGTTTCACCAGCTTTCACTGCAAACAGTACAGAAACACTTCAGAAACTTAAAAGTAGGGAGAACCACATAATGACCACCCGTGTTTCTATCACGAACTTCAGTAATTATCTATTCAAAGCCAATATTATTTTCATTTATTGCCCCCCTCCACTCTGGTTATATTAGAGTCACACACCTAATTTTATTCCTGAATATTGTATTAGTTATCTATATAAGGACCATTTTTAACAATAAAACCATAATATCACATAATTAATGATAATTTCTTTATATTGTCATATAATATAAAGTCACTTTTCAAATATTCCCTATTATCCTATAATTTTTTCTTTGTGACTTGAGTCAAGATCCAAACAAAGCTCATACATTGTGATTAATTTCTATGTCACTTAACTTTTACTGTGTACATTGCCTTCATTTTTATTCCTTTGAAAATTTGTGGTGGAAGAATTGAGGATATTCAGAACTTTACGTGGTCTAGATTTTGCTGACTGGATTCTCATGGGGTCATTTAGCATGTTCTGTTTGCAGTATTATTAATGGATTGGTAAGTGGTAAAAGCTAAAGCCTCGATCAGATTCAAGTTCAAGTTTATTTTTAAGAGCACGAGGGTGAACCCACTTCCTCCCGGTTGGTGTGTGTCCTTCCATCAGGAGATAGATACAATGTCTGCTTGTCACTGTTTGTGATATTTGCAGCTGCCATTGTGCAGATCCTTTAATTATTCATTGGGGTTTGCAAAATAGTGATCTCTTTCTGTAACTCCTTCAGTTATTGGCTAGAATACTTTAATTAAGAGGGACTCTCATCAGTTATTTGGTATAATGAGGTACAGTTCTTATAGGAAAGGCAAGATTAATGGTCAGTTTTCTTTATTTATTGGGGTTCCTTCCCTAGCATTCAGCAAAAGCCACTAATGAGGGTTTATTACAAATTCGATTTAGATAGATCTGATATGCTTGATTTCCTTGAAGTTACAAACCTATTCTTGCTTAAGTTGCTCCATCTTTAGTCAGTGAAAACCCATGCAAATTAGCTTCTAGATCCTTTTGATATGACTCCAGTATTCCTATTTTTTTTTCTGGCATGACAGGTTGCCCTATACTTACCTGATAGATTTCCTTGTTCAGGTATGGAATCCACCATATCTCCATTAACCCCTTCTTCCTTTTTTTCTTTTTAAAGTGACATTTAGAAAGCACAAGGTAAGTGTTGAGATTCTCATTGCTGTCAGGATAGTCTTTAGGCTTTTTTAGTGAACAGAGTTATAGGGAATATATAATATATATATGTATACACACATATAATATACCATGAGTTTATACAGATATCTGCAATTTGAAATCAACTCTACGGAGTTTATTTACCCTCATCAGTTACATACGCACCTGTTCCCTTGCTGAACATCCTGTTCTCAGTGACCCGAGCAGAGTTCCTCATCGTTTACCTCTCATCCTGCATGTAGCACTATCTCAGAGTAACAAGACTGCAACCAGTGCTGTGATAACGGGAAACAATTTAAATTGTATATAGTTCTTTCTGTCCTTAAACATATATCCCACATGTGTCACGTGGTCAAATTACTGGTCTGAAATTACTTTGGAGTATTTCTCTTTCTACAGACATTTTTAAACAGCTCTCATGCTGCCCCAGAATCTTCTCAAGATTAACAGTCCTCAGTTCCTTAAAAATAAAAATGTTTATCTTGCATATTGCGTGGTTTGAAGTCTACTCTACCATCATAGTTGTTTGGTTGTCAATGTGTTTCAGTGTATTTCGCGTTCTGCACTTTTGCTGAAAGGATAGGAAATATTACAAAGACATGCCTTGTGCTAGCTTATCCAGGCAATAGATGGAGAGGAGCAAAACCACCCGTTTTAACAATGTGAAACCTGGAAATTAATATTCTACTTTGAAGGGATGAAATTAACTCCACTGGCTCTATGCACAATGGTGTATCATTATTTCCCCTAATGTGCCGACTTTAGAAAAGAGTGTGTTAAAGCTTGCCACTCTTTATTAGTCTGAAAGGTGAAGTAAAGCAAGACTGGAAACATCTAATTTTAAAGGTTTACCTATGAAAATGAAAGATTAAAGAGCTCCTTAATGATCAAACCTGATTTATTCTGCACAAGCCAAAGGGAATGTGCTGGGGACAAATCATTTAAACAGTTGTGCACACTAATGAGCATTGAATTAGTTCTATCCTCCCAGGACTTAAGAACTTGGAGTTAGCACGGACTGCTCAATAAAAGCATTAATTCAATGTGTAACTGAAGGGAAAATGAGGGAAATCAACAAGAAATGTAATCCCTACTGGACAAAGTAAACTGTTAATAATTTTATTCATTTAGCAACATTGATGGAACTCCCCCTGCCTGTCCCTCATGGTTCCACATGCTGGGGAGACAAGTATGAGAAGGTTGTGTACTCTGCTCCCCGAGCAGGTCTTAGGCCAGCTGGGAAATAGTTAATTTTATGTAATATCAAACAATGTAATACAGGCGTGCACTAAAGTACTGAGACCTCTGTAAGTATATTTTTATATTAAGTTATAATCTGTGGTTTGAGGACCTGGACTTCAAATTCCTAATGTGGAAATTACGTGATATTGGAATGAAGTGGTGACACATGACAGTTTCTTTGCAGGCAAATGAGTAATTTCAAGCTTTCAGCTCATGGTTGCAAGAGAGCAATCAGTAGTTCCGAGTTCAAATCTTAATAGAAATACCAATCCTCTGCTTTAGTGTTCTGAGAAAAATCCTTGGGGACACTTGCCTTCTTTTCTATCACTTTTCATCTCCTTCCCTGGTCTCTCCTTGTTTACTGACCACAGAGCCTTGTGGGATACCTTTGGGACCCAGTGATTCAGAATCACTGCGAGCACGAGTCCACAGAGAAATCTGAGGCTCAGGGCAGAGGAAGTCACGCCTTCCCAAGAGAAGTCTTGGGTCATGGGTGGGTGTCACTGTCATGTGTTTCCCCGGGCAGAGTAAAGGCAGCTGTTGATGAAAAGTCCTCACCAGACAACTTTAAAGAAGCTGCAGCCGGAGTGCCACCTCAGCGAGGGCACAGAGTCCGCAGGGCAGTGGGTGGTCTGCAGGGCACGGCTCCCACATGGCTCCCGGGGCTGCCAGACACCTACTGTCTCTGCCTGAGTCATTCCGAAGTCTGTCATTATGGCAGGAACTCTGTGCTCTGTGTCTCTGGGGGCCTAGCCCTTTGATCATTTTTTAAATTGTGCCTGTAACGTTTTCCACCCAGCGTTTGGTTTTGATACATTTGAAATCTACAGACAAGTTGAAAGAATAAGAGGAACACATACATTTCATTCACCCGGCTTTACCAAAAGTGAATATTCTTTATCTGTTGACACACACACACACACAGACAGAGACATACTTTTTCTCCCTGGATTTAGAAATAAGTTGCAAACATTGTAAAAGTGAATCCCTAAATATTTCAGGATGCCTCTCCTAAGAGTATTTTTCTGTATAACCAAAACACCATTTTTACTACTAAGACAGTTTAATAGTGATCTTATCCAGTTTACTATGTATGTTCAAATTTTCCCAATTGTCACAAAAATATTTTTAGGAATCCCTTTTGATCCAGAACTCAGAACCATGCATGGCCATCACTTGTTCTACTGCGCTCTCTCCTTTAGTCTAGAAGAGTTTCCCTACTGTTACTGGGGCTGGGGAGTGGGAGGGAGTGATCTTTTATGTGGATGATTCCTGTGTGTCCAGGCTGGTGGTTCGTAGACAAGCTTGCACTTTGGATTTGTTTGATGGTTTTTCAGGACTACAGGAGTGATGAGACATTTCTGGTACAAAAACTACCCAGGCGAGATTATACCCTTTTCAGGAAGTAGAACACTAGCAGTCCTGTTTTTGGAGATGGTGTTAAATTTATTTTCTTGGTTGGTTGAGGTTTCTGCTAGATTTCTCCTTTGTAAAGGTACATTTTATCTTTCTAATTAATAAGAAACTTGAGAAGTAATATTTTGAGACCTGTGAACATGTTATTCCCGGTCAACTTCTCCCCAAGAATTTAGCATCTATTGATGATTTCTGCCTAAATTAATCATTAGATCAGTGGTTGTGAGGTGATTTTCTAATTTTTAGTCCCTCGTTCACAACTCTTTCTTTTAAATAGTATGAGCTCGTGGATTCTTTTCAAATGTAATGATGCATTACTGACATTACTGCTTTTTAGTTCTTCAGTTGTCTCAAGTTCAGTGAGCGGGCAACCTTTCACATTGACTCCTGTGGCCTTCGGAGAGGGCTCCCCTCGGTTGGAGCACTTTCCCCTTTATGGCACAACAAATGCTCACCTTGTGCTTTCTCTGCCTCACACCTAGAAATATCCATTTCTCCAAGCCTGTGGTTCCTTTTATTAAGGAACGACGTTTACATGGCAAGGCCTTGGTGGCAAAGAGTGTCCTTGGTTCCAGGTAGTTTGTCAGTGGACAGAGTCCAGCGTACACACCTGGCATTCATAGGCACCTGCCTTTTCAGTCCGGTGGTAGCACAGGTTCTTTCTCTTCTAGCCTATTTCACATTTCTGTCACGGTTCTCATCAGTATCAATGTTTACTACCATATACACAAAAAGTATTGGCGTTACTACATCAATATAACTACCACCAACAGACTTACTGTTGTAAAATTCAAGGTGTCTTCGTAGAATATATCTCATTGAGGTGGTACAGTCAGAATACTTGAATCAAAAGTTGCTTGAATAAATACTTTTTCCCCTCAATGATTGTTATGGAACAGACCCAGGGAAGAGTGAATGATACACTGTTGCCAAAAGGACCCACCCTTGTGCTCCAGGGGTCCCCCCACCCGGTACTAGGCTCTCCTTTCCCGCCACCAAGGAAGGACATCTCCCAATGCCAGAGATTGGTGAAAAGGAAAGGGATTATTTACTTAAAGAGTTATACAAATTTAAGAGTAATAACTTAATGCTTTCATCAAGATCCCAAAGTCCTTTAGAATGCCCACAAATGCACAATCCTTCCTTCCCCCTCTGCCCAGTCCCGGGTACCGAATCTCAGAAAAAGAAATAGCAGTCCATGGCTCTTCTCTGCCCAAGCTGCGTGGTCCCAAAAAGACACCGCATGGTAGCTGTACCTGGGTTTAAATCCCAGCACCAGTCTTCCTCTGCTGCACCATCTCTGACTCCTCCCACAATTGGCCACAGCTGCCAGCAGTCCCATATTTTTCCAGCTTTACTGGGCTGCCATAGTAAGTCTGGGCAGGTGTGGCCCTGTGGTGTGGAACCAATCATCTCCAAGCTCTTCTCAGTGGCTGTGCTCAACGCATCCCCCCCCAGCTCAGACTTGTGGGGGTGAGGACATCCTATATATATGTATTTTTCTAATATTTCCTGGACACTGAGTTCTGGACCCCATCACAAACCTCTGTTTGGCCCCCCCACCTTGGCTGCACCCTGTTGCATGATTATATCATCAAATTGATACACCGGTTAACGATTAATTTGTTTCTATTCTGTCCAATTTTAGAGCTCCCTCCCCATC
Organism: Artibeus jamaicensis; assembly: GCF_021234435.1. NCBI lineage: Eukaryota > Metazoa > Chordata > Mammalia > Chiroptera > Phyllostomidae > Artibeus > Artibeus jamaicensis. The sequence goes on along the minus strand of NW_026522030.1, from coordinate 32,668,535 downwards.
TTTATATATTTAATTTTATTAATTTACTGAATTTTATTTTGCAATATGTAAAACATGTGGTTCAAAGTAAAACTCATAGAACTCAATCAATGCATCTTTTCTTTTTGCTTTTATCGCTTAATATACCCTGGAAGTCACTCCATAGTAGTTCACAGAGAGCTTTATTCTTTTTATTACAGCTGTGTGGTGGGAGAGTTACTGTAATTTATTTAGACATAGATGAATGTGCAGTTAGGTTCTCTCTGATATTTTATTTTCACAAATAACTCCGTACTGAATAACCTGGTGCATATATTTTTGTGCGGCGTTGGAGATGTACCTGCAGAGTAGATTTCTAGCTGTGGGATGCTCAGTTAAAAGGTAGATGAAACTGTAATTTTATTAACTTGTGCCTAACCCCCTGAGCAGGAGTGAGAATGGTTTGTATCTCTGTCCAGCATGTTTGGGAGGGCCTGCGCCCCTCACCGTGCCTTGTTTTCCATTGCTGAATGCTGGCCAGTGTGAGAGGTGAGAAATGATATTCTATGCGTTTTAGCATAGCCTGTGGCTGGATACTTTATGGACAGGCCTCGTCACATACTTGCTTTTTCTACCCTTGTTTCTACCTTTACTTTTTTTTTTTTTTTTACTCTTCTCTGCTAGGATACCTAAACAGGGCTTGCGTGTGCAGTATTCTGAGTTCTTAATTATATAAAATAGTTCCTATAGTTTTGATACCTGAAGGTTACCTTGGTTGATTTTTCTTAACATGTAGTGAACTCTTCAAATATTTGTTTGTTTGTTTATTTGAGTCTAGAGGCTCAGAGGATTTTTTTTTTCTTTAAGGTGTACAGCAGGTCCTTGCATAAGGCCATCTTGTTCAGCATTGTTTCATTATAGCATTGATGTGATTCCATGGGAACGCAACTCTTGTTCATGTCTACTAGCCTGTGATAAAGCTGGTTTCACGGCACGTCGTACCACTTAATGTCACAGAACCTAAGGACAGTGCTGAGTGAGGACTTCCTGTACTGTTAGGAATTGTCAGTTTTACACATATTGGAACTACTTTACCTATTTTCTTTATGAGTTAGTTGCTCTAGGAACCTTTTAACCTTTGTTTTTTGTTGTTCTTTTGTTCTTTTCGTATATTTATGCCTTTCTTCAATGTTTGATTATCTTTCAGTTGAATCAATTCTCTCCTTGATACCTTGTAATATAGCTTTTATTTTTATTTTAATTTGGTCTTTGATTTATTTTCAGGGTGTAATCAACTCTAGTTTCATATCATTCTGGGCTTTTTCTGTCCCTACATGCTTTTGTTTTTTTTATTTGAGTTATATATTTATATCTACATAGTCTATTTTAGTGGATTTCATTTAGGTTTCGGTGTTGTGATAAGGTTTTGTTCTGCTGCAGGTTTTTGAGCAGAATTTCTGTAAGCTGCAATGTTTTGATTCACTTTATATTTTATTCCAATAGAAACATTGAATGGATATTTGACTCCTGGTTTCCATTCATTTTGAAATGTTTTATTTTCTTAGACCATTAGTAGCAGTTGTGTATAGACAGACATGGGAGTTTGGATGGCCTATTAAGTTTTATAGTTCAAGAGTATTGTACTAGTTCGGTGGAGTCAAGTTCATTTATTTTGGTAAATGTTTTAGGAGGGAGTGTGGGGAAAGGATAGTTAGTGTTCTGTTTTTATGATTTCTTTATTTTGCATTTTCTTTTCTTTTTAACTTCTACTTTTATGTTTTCTTACCTTTTCCATCAAGTCTTCAAGGACTTCCCCTTCCACGTTGCTCCCACTCCCCCGGAAGTGGCGCCCCCTGTGGCTGCCGTGTCTGTGCCCCCATACTCTGAACTCTGCCCACGTCTTAGACGTGTTCTCAGTGCTGCCCTCCCGAGGATGGAGCTTTCTCGTTGTATGTCCCACCACCCTCGGGACTCTGCTCCCTCTCTCCTCCACTGAGTCTACCTGACTTTCTGCTCCCGAGTGGTCTCCAGAGCTCTTTCTGCTGGACGCGTGTTTTCAGTGTTTTTCTCCTATTTATGTGTAACTTGAGGTTCATTATATTCTTTTCATCCTAATTGTGATGTACGATAGATATGTGTTATCAACATTTTCATATTTTCTCCTCGTTTCATCTCTGTGTTTTGAAGGCTGTGTGGAGGGGTTACGATTTAGGTGGTTTTCATTATCCTACTGGCACCAAGGTCAGAGTCTCCAGAGCCTGTTCTGAGTGTGAAGAAAATGGAACACGGCACGTTTCCTTCTTGCATTCCTCCCGTGGCAACTTTAATCCTTCCCTGAGAAACAGGTGCCATTGGTTAAACCAGGAGACACCACCATTAATAACAGATCGTTATCACTGCACAGAGTTACCTTCTGTGACACTGATGGTACTAAAGGATGCCCCGGCTTTAGCAAATAAAGAGGACTCCCAGCTAAGTTTGAGTTTCAGATAAACAGTAAATACCTTTTGTATCTAGAATGTCAAGCAGGCACCTGCTGATGGCACTGACCCAGGGGTTTCATTCTCGGGAGGGGAAAAGCCTTAGGTGACTTCTCCTTTCTTCCAGCCTGGGGTGTGAGGGACATCGTAAGGGGAGGTGTGGCAGTTATCGCACAACCAGGGGGCACTTTCAGAGGATGAAGTTCAGCCGAGCATGGTGCTGGAGACAGTGCCAAGCATCCGGTGCTCTATCGATGTCCTTAAGCTGATGCACTGAGCTTGAAATCACCTATTTCCCAATTTCTTGGGTGATAATTAAATGCCTTTTCTGAATATGGTTCACTGGGTTTTCTTTTCCTTGCAGCTGAAAACCTTCCAAATTAATATGACTCCTCATTAGAAACTTAGCTTCAGGAATTTACAGGTTGAATCCATCTTTTGAAAGAAAGGTTTATTTTTTTGTTTTAGTTATCACCTTTTGGGTGTAGTGATCTGTCAATTTATTGTTTACTAGGCTCCTATTTCCATTCTACTGAAAATAAGTTGTCACAGAATGAAATGGAAAGGGGTAGGTGTTTCAGCCCTGCCAACCAGGCAGCTGTTTGGATTTCTGCCACTCTGGTTCGGCATTGTTAACATTGCCTGTACTTTTTCCTCTTTGGAAAGCCCTATCCCAAATCATAGGTGAAAACATGCCACTATTAGAATAGGTGTTTGGACCATGATCATCTGTGAAGGAATTATAGTAGTTACCCATGAAGAGCTTGCTAATCAGATAGGTACAAAAGACAACACCTACTTGGGAAACTGTTCTAAAATATGTGTGCAGTTCTGGTGAGTATGGCTGGGGAAAACTGCAATGCTGCTGTTGAATTTAATTATGTTAGCATTATTCCGTTCCTTACTGAATGAAAAAACGTGGTTTGGGTTGCAGAGCAGTGTCCCAGTTTACCCTGAGTGTACCATTGTAAAAGTTACTGCAGAGCAAGTTCACTGTGCATATTCTCTAAATGAATATGTGCCACTCTTTCTAGATAGCCACACTTTCTTGAATTATTTTTAACAGAAGAAATTCCGTAGGATGCTATTAAAGCAAGTTGCTTGGTTAGATTCTTGAAAGGACTTGATGTTTTTTTATTAATGAGGAATTACGCTTATTAGCGTGGAACAAAAATGAGTTTGATTTCTTGCTCCATGGACTTCAGGGTCTGGAGAGGGTCTCCGCAGGTCGAAGAGGCAGTCTGCTACGCAGGTTCCATTGCCGAGTGGCTCATCGAATAAATTTTGGGAACCTTCATCTTTTCTGACACATCTGCCACTTGCCACAGTAGAGGAAGCTCTAAACTTATGATTGGTCTGCTCAAGCAAAACGTTTCATTTTTCTTGCATGCTACTTTGTAGATTTCATCCTAGTGTATATCTTTAAGTGGACAACAAAAGCAAAGGTAGATTTAGACACTGATTTTCACTCAGTCCAGAAGAAACAGTATGAAAGCGGGATTTTCAATTGCTCTCTAACTTGATTTTGCTGATTGTCTGAGGTGAGATTGTGTTTACTTCGCAGCGTAGATAGATTTATTTTTCTGTGGCTACATCACAGTTATAGCACGTATCACACCGTGGGGTTTTTGTCTTAGGAAATTTTTTGCTATTATATTTTTACTTAAAATGTGAAAGTGTGGTTTTTCCTTTGGTTTTAAATTTTAAATGGCAATAGGTCTGGAACCTCAATTTTGCCCTAAGTTACTCTTTTAAGCTTGGGGTTTATTGCCTGATACCTATAAACATCTCTTTTCAAAATGAGGTTTCTGCGTTCATTAAATAAAGGTCAGCTCAATAAGGGCAGAATTGTAAAGAACTCAAGGTATAAATTTAATAATATATTTCCCTTGATGTTGCCCAAAATCTTTTTTATTTCGTTCATAACTGTTACCAACAGTTACCATCTCTAATTGTATTGTATGTTTCATTTGTCTGTCTATTATTTATGTGCTCCAGCCTCAGTGTAAACTCTGTGAAGGCCGGATGATGTGTTTTCTCATTCTCTGATGCAGATTCAGCATTTAAAAAGCATTTAATCAATATTGGTTAGAAAATTAAAAACAAACTAATAAAACACAAGTGGTTAAATGAAGTGTTTTGACAGTTAACAGATGTAGAGAAACTGTAATATAACTGCCCTTCCTCAAACTATTATGGAATAAAACCACCATTATATAATCGATCTAGTTCCTTCAGAAGGACTTGCAGATGACTGGAACGAATGTACGTTAATAACTAAATCTAATGCATCAGATGGGAAACTCTCCAGCTGTTCGTGTGAATGATGAAGCCATCGTAAACGTCCATGGCAGTCAGGCCTGCATGGGCCTGCAGCCCCAGTGAACATCTGTGTGCAGCTGCGTGGAGGCCCAGTGAGAGCCACGCAGCTGAGCCTTGGCGACCCATGGAACTACGAGCTGCGATAATTACTTACTGTTTTCAGACATTAAGTTCTGTGGTTGGTTTGTACAATAGAGGAAAAAGGAAAAGCCTAAATATATACTACGTTTACTGATAGAAAGGAATTTTTTTCTCAGCCGCACACTTTTGTTTTGGTGCCCCTGTATGTACTAAGCCTGTTTTTCTGATTATGTGAGAACATAAAGACTAGAATATACCTGAAGAATTCATGTTAGTGGGGAAAAAGAAAAAGATTTGTGGGTGTCAAGGTGAGTTAGTGTATTGACAGGAAAACGGAATCGAATTCAGATTTTGTTTGCAGGAACTTGTAACACGCCTGGAGTTTTGGCCATCCCATCTCTTCTGATTGAATTGTTTAATTTTAAGAATCAAAATTTTGACACACTGATAATATTACTTTTCAGAGTTTCTGTACCACAACTATTATAGGTTTCTTGTAGTAATAGTAGTATTTGATAGTAATAATAGTATTTGACGTAATAATGTTCTAGAGGGCATGGCAAAAACCCTTCAGAACCTTCAGAACACTCAGAAAGTTGAGTCAGTAATCGAGATCTAAGAAACAAAAATTTGAAAAGACTGTTTGAAATTTCACATGCCATTAATTTTATATGTAATTCCAGCAGACTAACATTTTTTTTGCCTTTAAGGATATCTATTTTAATGCCTTTTGTGAGACAAAAATAGCGGGAACTACTGTTAATGTTTAAGACTGTATTTTTGTTGCTCTATATGTTCAATGTAAACAAGTTAAGCTGGGTGCCATAGTTCAAGGAGTTCTTGTTCTGGAAGGACATGTGCTATCTAATAGTTCTGAACATCACTCAAATATGTGTGTTTCACTGTTACGTGGATTTGAATCTCCCATCCCTTGACATTTTTGTTGTGATATAATCTTAATTGAAAATATTTTGGGGGAATATCTAATCTATGGGAGTCTGAGAGGTTGACAAATGGAGGTTGAGGTGGCTTTTATGGTTCAAAATTTCTGTGGAGTTCCAGAAAGAGGAAAAAGGCTTCAATAATACTTTAAGAAAAATCAAAATGTAATAGAGCTTGGAAGGTAAACCTATGTATGTTATTTGTCTATTTGTTTGTTTATCTGTCCATCCATCCTTCATCCATCTGTCTACCCCACCATCACCCCCGTCTGTCCATCCATCTATCTGAGAGATGATTGTGTTGTTGAAACCTGATTGCAGAATGATTGAGGGTTAGGCAGGATGTTATATAATTACATTTGTTCTTCATTATGTCTTCACCTGAAATGGATTTTTTTCTTTACCTGAAAAATAGCTACTTCTGCCATTATGTTTTATAAGAATATTGCCCTTCTTTTAAGTCATGTAACTAAAGAAACATGATGAATTAGTTAAGCTTGTATTCATGTATTTTCCATTGATATTCAAATTCTTTCTCCCTGATATTAAATGTCTCCAGTATTATAAAACATTTCTATCATTTTCCCCTCAAATTTCTTCTGTGATGTTGAAAAAATAAAAGTAGTGTGGCAATTTAGTCCCAAAGCTAGTTGGTTATGTTTATCCAAACTATACTTCATCCTAATCCTTTGAAAGAAAGGGAAATGCCCTCTAATCCGTTTGCTCTTTTCCCTGAGACCTTGGAGGAAAAAGAGGGGAAAGGAGTCTCTGAGCCGGATTTCTGCAGAGTACACAGAGAGGGTGGAGACGTCTGTGCCAATAGAATTTTGTAAACATTGTAAACAAAGAAATTACATTTTGGAAAAGAACTAGGTTTGCTTCTTGCCGATGTTCACATAATTACTAAATAATGCAGCTCAGTTGCTTATAAAATTTATTTTCATGAGCTACAATGTTAAATAATGCAGCTCAGTTGCTTCTAAAATTCATTTTCATGAGCTCAGTGTACGAATTGTTTCTTGGCTTTATAGGCACTTAAGGAAGACATTGTAATTGAGATCGTTCCTAAGCAAACACAACTTACTAATTTACTAATTGCATAATTTGGGCAAAGAGTAGTATATTAGTATTAACTTGGTTCTTGATTCATAGTCAGCCAGAAAGAAAGCCATCTGATAAGACCAAGCTTCTCAACTCATGAATGTATTTAATGCATGAACTAGAAGATAATAATGAAACTGAGCCATTGATCAAAATCAGAAGAGGTGAGAAATGTTCATCATGCCATGTTGTGCCAAAGGCAACAGACCTGTACTTCCGAGCTGCACTCCAGCCGGGAGAAATTTCCCACCACACCGGTTGGTATCACAGCTCACCTACTACTGTCCCGCATCTCTTCTGACTTATCCCACCATTTACTGAACAGCATTAGGGTAATCACCCCCAGATGAGTGCCCTCTACTCTCCTCATATAATGCCTCATGAATCCTTCAGTCCCTGCACATTCCCCATTCTATTTCTTGAATTATTTTATTGGCAAAGTTGAATAAACAGGTGCTCTATTATGAGCCAAAGTACAGAAGACAGATTTCCAGATGTGATTCGAACATTTCTATTACCTGATTGCGCATTTTCAATTTACATGTCTTAACTGTGTAAATTATCTCCTGCGTTTTATCTCAGAATTTTCTTCTGCCTTTCCTCACAAACAAATACCAATTTACAAATTATTGAGCATTTTTACTATGAACTCTGGAGGTTATAAAGATACATAATGGAGACTCCATTACCATGAGTTGTTTGTAATTTCATGGAGAAATAAAACCCATATATAATCAGATTGCTGATATGAGTGCTGGATGGGGTGAGCAGAAAATCCCTGGGCTTCCCATGAGGGGAAGGATTAAATGGGTGCATACGGATCTTAGAATTTGCTTTAGAATCACATATTTGAGACATTTAGATGCCCGTACTGCCCTTTCTTCCTAATTATACAGCTATCTCTTCTTTTCTAAATAAGCTGCTTCAACTTAACACAATGATTATCTTCTGCTTTTCTGGTTTGGCTTACTTCCCTCAGACTGATAATCTTTTCTGTTAGTTAGCTTTTGCTATGTAGCAAACCACCCCCAAGAATTTGTGGCTTGAAACAATAACTATTTACTAGATTTACGACTCTGCGTGTCCACAGTCAGGGCTAACAGTTCTCTGGTTTCATGTGAGCTCACTGTGCTGCTCTGGGTTAGCCGGGGGCTGGCCACTGCAGCGTGGTTCCAGCTGGGACAGCTTCTGTGTGTTTCATGTGGTCTGCCACCTTCTTGCAAGCTGCCTTGGCTTGTTCAGAGGTCAACTAGGAAGGTTTAAAAGAGAAAGGGTGTAGAAGAATGGGACTGGACCATTGTCACTTCTGCCACATTCTTTTGGTGAAAGCAAGTCAACTCAGCCCAGACTCAAAGGCCGAAGCAATAACCTCATTGCTTGATGGGAGTAATTGCAAATACCATAGGTACAGAGACTGGTGGAGAATTGTGCCCAGTTTTTTAATCAGCCTCATTTCATAGTGTCTCTTAATTTTTCTAAGATCATCAAATGTACACATGTGCTGTCCTTAGGAATTTTTTTTTAACTTTGAGGCAACACATAGCACCTGGCAATGTAGGTTCTTTGCTAGACTGTAGAGCAGCTTGGGACCAATGTATTAGCACTTTATAGACATCAGAAAGATCCAGGATGGGAAATAGCATGATGCTAAAATTTTAGAAAGAATTTAGTTGTGGGTCTGTGCCAAAAAAAGGTTTAGATCCACATATTCCATTGCTACAGGCATCTGCTGTTCGGATGTTACTTCAACCTCCATATTTCTAAAACTGAACTCTATATATTCATCCTACAACCAATTTCCTTTCTTCTTGTGTTTCTCTTCTCAGTAAGTGATTCTACCATTTGCTCTGTAGGCCAAGACAGATATTTGATCATCCTTAACTTTCATCCCCTCACCGTATTCATTCATTGTCATTAACAACAGATACATAGAATGCCCGGGATGCATCACATACTGTAGTTTCTTCTGTTCCCGCTAGACCACGGCTACCTCTTCACACTGGACCTATCTCCCAACCGATCGGTCTCTAAGCTTTCCTTCATGTTCTGTAGGGCCCAGCATGACTTTATAACTCAGTCTGTTTATTCAACGGGCATATCATTATTGCACTTTTGCTATATTAGACACTGTGGCTACAGAAATAAAGCAAAGTGACTGCCTTCATGAAGTTTACTATCCAGGGTGAGAGACAGATAATGAAGAATAGAGTATGACCCAGAATGCTATTTCTAATAAATTGACTAGGAAAAGCCACTCTTGGGAGGTGACATTTATACATGAAAGAGCCACGTGGATATCTGAGGAAGAACATTCTAGGGTGAGAGAATAGCAAGTATCAAGGCCTTGAGCTAGGAGTGGCATTGGAGGGAAAAGGAATTGAATGAGTAAGGGACAAAGTAGATCAAGAGGTAAGGCAGATGGCTCCTCATTCAGGTCCTGAAGCTCTTTCTAGGCCATTGAATAGACTTGGGGTATCATCGAAAGTGTGCGCCAATGGAGCTTGGGAATTACTAAAAATATGTATTGAGAATAAACCTGACATAGTTTACAGCTATCACTTTGCTGGAGTACAGAGAAGAGACAACAAAGAAGCAAGAGACAATAGTGTCTTGAATCAGTGTGTAGCCAGCCATGCAGACCATGTGAAGAGGTGAAGGTTCCAGAGCTAGTTTTGAAGGGTCTGCTGGTGGGTGTTTCTAGAGAAGGAGGGGAGCCATAGATGCCGTATAGTGCTGTGGGCACAGTAGAAATCCCTGGACACGTGCAACTTTGTGTAGGAATCAGAGAGGTGGGGAGGTCAGCATGTTTTTCCTTTGGAATTAAAGTTGGAGGTGGATTTTAGACACCAAAACCGTGTCAGTCACTATCTTAAAACCCTTAAACACTTTTCATTGAATTATGATAAAGCTCAAACTTAAAAAAAAATGGCTTGTAAGAACATTTATAGTCTTGCCTGTGGTTACGTCTCTAATCTTCATCTCCATTTTTCTCATCTCCCACCATCTCTCTCATCTTGTTTCAAACAGCTACACTGAGTTTCTTTCGGTTCTTTTGATACTCTGGTCTCTCTTTAATTATTCCATATCCTTACCAAAATCAAACACATCCTCTTTATCGCCTGTTTGCCTTTTGGCTACTCGGTCTGTATTCGGGGGCTAAATTTGAACGTCGTTTTCTCTACAAGCGTTGCCAGTCTTCCCATGCATTCCCCTGACAAGGGTCCATGTTCCCACAGGACCCTGAGAACTCCCGTTCTAATACTTACCATGCGTTTTTGTAAAATCCTTGCTTGTCACACAGGCTAGACTTTAAAGGCTTAAAGGGATCGTCACGGCCAGGGTAGTGACCAGCGTAGTGACTTGATAAAAACATTTTTTTTGGAATGAGAGGGACAGATTAGAAGCATATGTTGGGTTAGAAAGGTTAAATGTAGGGGAGCAAGGTCAGCGGCTCGAACCTCAGGGTGCTGTCGAATTGAAGGAACATGGTGGTTTCAGACCTGGATTTCTAGAACCCAGCTTGGTGTTTGGATCTGAGGTTTTTGGGGACATTGTGAGCCCTGGCAGGGACAGTGGCTGCACAGGCAGAGCTTGGTCATAGTGTCTCTGAAATACCGCATTTCGGAGACCCTGGTTAACCTTTAGCAGTAAAGGCAGGTGAGGCAGTTGAAACCAGTTCTCTAAACACTAAGATGAGACATGTAGAAATTCTTTAAAGGAGACAAGATTTTTTTTGGCTTATTGATTTTTACTTTATTAAGTATTTTTAGAACTAAAAGTCTCTAATTCAAGGTGTGTCTGTTTGGAAAGATTCAAAGAGGATCACACAATTTACAAATAAGAAAAATGTTCACTTAACTAAATCTATAGAGCTTGTAGTTTTTCGGCTGCTTTGCCTCAGTTCTTTTTTTTAAACTAATTTTAAGAGCAATTTTATCTTCACAGTGAAATTGAGAGGAAGGTGCAGAGATTCCTCATCTACCTCCAGCCCTCATCCAGGCATGGCCACCCCCATTATTAGTGCTCTCATCAGAGTGGTATGATTATTACAGGTGATAAACCTACATTGACATTCATATACCCAAAGTCCATAGCATACCTTTTGGTTCATTCTTACTGTTGTACATTCTGTGGATTTAGACAAGTGTATAATGACATGCATCTATCATTATAGTATCATACAGAATGTTTTCTCTGCCCTAAAATCGTCTGTGCTCAGCCTACTCATGCCCCCTCACCCATCTCCAGTCCCTAGGAACCACTGAACTTTTTACTGTCTTCATAGTTTTTACTTTTCCAGAACGTCGTGGAGTTTGAATCATACAGTATTTAGCCTTTTTAGATTGGCTTCTTTCACTTAGTCATATGCATTTAAGTTTCTTTTATGTCTTTTCATGGCTTGATAGCTCATTTCTTTTTAGTGCTGAACGATACTCCATTGTCTGAGTGTACCACCGCTGATGCAATCACCTCCTGAAAGGCATCGTGATTGCTTCCAACTTTGGGCAATTATGAATAAAGCAGCTATAAATATCCACGTGCTGGTTTTTGTGCGGGCATAAGTTTTCAACTCATTTGGTTAAATGCTAGAGAGTGCTACTGCTGGATTGTGTGATCAGAGTATGTTTAATTTTGTAAGAAGTGGCCAAACAGTCTTTCAAAGTGGCTGTACCATTCTGAATTCCCAGCAGCAATGAGTGAGGGTCCCTGTTGCTCTGAATCGTTGTCAGCATTTGCTGCTGTTCCCGTTCTGGATTTTGACCATTCTCATGGGTGTGTTGTATCTCCTTGTTGTTTGAATTTGCATTTTCCTGATGAGGTGTGATGTGGAGCGTCTTCTCTCATGCTTGTTTGCCCTCTGCATATCTTCTTTGGTGAGGTATCTATTGAGGTCTTTGACCAATTTTTAATCAGGTTGTTTGTTTTCTTAGTTATTAAGAGTCCTTTGTATATTTTGGATAATGGTCCTCTATCAGATGTATCTTTTGCAAATATTTTCTCGCAGTTCGTGTCTTGTTTTCTTATTCTCTTGACACTGTCTTTCACAGAGCACAAGTTTTTAATTTTAATGAAGTCCAGCTTTTCAGTTATTTCTTTCACTGAGTATGTGTTTGAGTTGTATCTAAAAAGTCATCACCATATCCAGGGTCATCTGGATTTTATCCTATGTTATCTTCCAAGAGTTTTAGTTTTGCATTTACATTTGGGTCCATTTTTGAGTTAAATTTTGTGAGGGGAGTGAAATCTGTGTCTTGATTTCTTTCTTTCTTCCTTTCTTTCCTTTCCTTTCCTTCCCTCCCTTCTTCCCTCCCATCCTCTTGCTCTCTCTCTCTCCCCTGTTTATCTTTCTCTTGCATGTGGACATCCAGTTCCTTATACCACCACTTATTGAAAAGCTTACCTTTGGTTCTTTGATTGCCTTTGACTGTACTGCCTCAATTTCTCGACCCTCAGTTTTCAGTAGAATATTAGGAAGTCGATTTAGTCTTACTTTATTCTATATAGGCATATTTTATATACCACAGCCTTTCATTTCCTAACATCTGTTGTTTTCTCATATTTCTTTGGTATTACTAGGGACAGCCTTAAGCCTTTATAACTGAGAAATTGTCCTCTGTCAAAACTATTGTAGATGTGAACCATGGTTCTAGCAGAGTCAGAACACTAGGTATAAATATGTGGAGTAAAGCACAGTGATTTATAGGATGCCATTTAACCAATGTACCAGAAAGTAGTTGGAGACTGTTCTTTCCTCCCATTCCCCAGCCCCAGCCCCAGATATAAAACATTCATGTCATCTCGGCTACTTTTACAAACAATCAGTTGCCCCCTTCACATTTGCCAGATAGTATAGAAAGGTGAGTAGTAATCTGTTTCACCCTCCCTTTTTTTTTTAACACCAGGGTCATCTTCTATAAACTATTAGGGACATGTGCCACTATGAATGTGCTGTCATCAACAACAATACGACCACAATAACAGCAGTCGTTTCTTATATCCTTTACCTTCTTTAATCTTTATGGCAAGTCTCTGCATTCAAACTATACAGATCAGGCTTTAAGAATTTAGGTAATTTGATGAAGTCATACAGCTGGAAAGTAGCAGAGGTGGGATTTAAACATCTCCCTGCCCAATTCTCCTAGCTGGTGTCCTTTGCTACTAATGCTGATAATTTGGTGTTCCTGAAACATATTGGGCTATCTTGGGATTTCTGGAAAACCCACAAATTGAATAATATCCTTGAATAATTAGACATTGGGTCTATTTTGGCCACAGGTGTCTTAGTTTTCAAATGTGTGATAACAAAGGGTAAGAAGTCCATCAAATTGCCCCATAAATATAATAGCGAATATCTTAGAACTTCCCTACCTTAATTAGATTTTCAAAAATCTGTGAAATCATCTTTAGTTTTATAGTCACAGAATCTACTTTTGCATTCTGTGGAGTGCCCTTCAGCTTATGGTCCCACAAAAGCTCTAAGTCCAATTTCTTTAGGCCCTTAGAAAAGTTAGAGAGATCTCCCAATAAAAGCAAGAGGAAGTGAAACTATCGTCTGAAACTGTGAAGGGGAGAACTAAGCCCAGATACTTCCCAGAGGCTCCCAAGTACTGAGGAGCAGATGTCAGACCCATTGGAAGGAATGACTTCATCAGAAGTGGAGCAAGACTAACAATGGAGTGAGCTGTTCACCGTGGTATGCTGGATCTGCCTTCTAACAGCTCATGAAAGCTTATTGTTACACAGTCAAGAATTTTGTGAGCGTGGTTGTTTAAAATTGGCCATGATGTGAGTATTTACACCATGAAAATGAACAAAGACTATAAATAAGGGACTTTTTCTTTCTTTGAAGAACTGGTTTACCAACACATCGTTGGCTCTAGTAAAGATGTGAATGCCCTGGCACTGAAACTAGTCACATAGAAAGGTGGTGATTTTCTAAAAGTTGAGTTATAACTGGAATGAGGAGAAATTAGAAGGCCTCCAAAGCCTTATCCAAGAGTATTTCACTTGGTCACCTGGATGCACAAGCCACTGAAATGTCTACTCCTTGAGTTTTTTTTACTGACGCTGTATTACCCAATGTCTACTCCTTATCTACTCATTTGAATTTGCATGTGTTTTGCTCTTCTGTAAGCCTTTTCACAGATGTTTTTATAGCTCTGTGGTCTGGTGTTCAACTGTTGACCAGCTGTTTGAATTCTGAAAGGTTCCCTAGGCTGATTAAGTCTTACCTTCTTTTAAAATTTTTAAATATATTTTATTGATTATGCTATTGCTATTGTCCCATTTCCCCCCCTTTACTGCCCCCTGCCCTGAAAACCCCCTCCCACCCACATTAGTAGGGCACCATTGATTAATAACATTATGTAACTGTCAGGTGCACAACCTTATAACAGACATTTGTACACTTTGTCCTGTGTCCACCATCTGCAAAAAGTACCAAATGCACAAGCAAAGCCACCAAAAGAAGAAACTTATTTTCTTTATCTCTTTCAAGGAGATTAAAAAGAGATGGCAAAAGTACCTCTGTCAAATAGTTGTTCAGAGTCTTAAATAAAGCTCGTCCGTGTAAACAAACTAGTGCAGGACTTGGCCATGGGAAGGATCTAGTAGATGTCAATTATATTTTCACTTAAGGGAGTATCAGTTTTATTTCTTTGCAGTTTCTTAGAACTCTTGGACTCCAAATTTTATAAAGAATTTCAAGCATTTATAGACTCTGCTAAGTTGACTGGCTTGTTTCTGAATCTGTCTATAAAACAGATTTCTTATGTATTTAATTCTGCTTTCTTATGAACATTGTATAGTCAGCGATGCAGGCTTCTGAGCCACTGTATTAATAACAATGAACAACAGATGTTTTCAGTATACAGGCAGGCTATTGGCAGCATATAAAGTGCTCAGAACTTGGAGAAATTTAAAAAGAATGACATTGAAGCTGCACCCTCCAGGGTGGAAGAAAATGACAGTGAAAATATAACGAAGGTGTATATTTGGGGTATAAACTGTTCTTTCATTGAGGAAACACTGTGATACGTTGTTGAGGGAGATGCAAGAGAAGGGGGCACACCCAGAATGGTTTATAAGCAGAGCAGCTCAATCCTAGTATGAGAAAGGCCCTTTCTAGAACTCACGGAACATTTTCTCTAAAACTTCATTCCTAAAGAGAATATGAGCTTTTATGGCCGAGGTCATGGGAGATCTAAGTGGGATCCCTTCTTTCTGCAGCTATTTTCCATTTTGTGTTGTTTCTCAGTAGTCCTCTGTGCCTGTGCCATCACTGAGATACAGTACATTATTTATCTGGCATGTACTGTGTAGATAATGTATTTTTCATCAGCTGCCATGATGCTGCACATTTCTGACTGGCCCCACACCAGTCTGTGGACTATATACGCAGTAACACAGTTCCAGAAACTTGTCTGTAGCCCCAGCTCTGGTGGAGATCTTCTCAACACTGTTGACTGTGTTTGCGTTTCTTTTGCCTCTGGGTGATGGTATTATACAGATTCTTGTCAAGTGAACAGAGCCCAGTGTAAAGATTGTTTCTGTCAGACAGTCAAGGAAATGATTATTTCATTCCTCTCTTTGGTCTGTGTTGACTGGCATCAATATTTTCCACAGTCCTTCCTCTTTAGATACTTGGGCATATGAAACAACTATATTAAAAAACAAGTTTGGAAGCCCAGACCACTTGAAATATGGATAAAATCTAAGGTTCATATTCAGGACTTAGAGTTCTGATTTGAGGGTCCTCTGACCTTATTAGTCTTTTGCAAGAAATACCTCAGGCTCTGAGTGTATTTTTCCTCCTTTGACCTTTGGGCTACTCACAATAATAGATTATCCAAGTGAGAGAGTATCGATTGGATATTCCCCCTTCTTCCCCTTCCACCAATACCATGTTGGTGGATGAAGAGAAGGAAAAAAAGGATAGGACATAAATATTTAATGGTAAAGTCAGATTCCCCAGAAGCAGACTTGGAAGAGAGAAACCTAATTGCTCCACTTTTAACACATGTGTTTTCCATAGACGGCTGGTTTTCTTCAGTTTTCATAATGACAATTTCAGGCAGCATCCCTCCACTCCAGGATGGTTGTCCCATTTGTGGGGCACCCACTTCCTGTGCGTTTCCTTCCTCTGGCCCACCTCTTGTGGCCACATTAACATTATTGCACATCAGAAACGATACCACAGGTGGCCGGAGCAGGTTTGGAAAAAGAAAAAAAGGAAATGGAACCTGTCAGGATTGCTTTGTGTTAAAGCATTTGGTGAGGAGAGGGCCCAAATTCAATCTCAGCTAGAGTGAGACTTCTGAAAGACACAGGCATTTGGAAATATTTACTGTTTCTTTCATGATCATCTCGGTTAACCCAGCATTAGCTGGGTAGAGATCTCTGATGAGGTCAGAGCACCGTGTACAGTGGCAGTTATGAACCTGGAAATAAAGTTGGGGATATGGCCACTTTTCTGGCATGCAATCAATCAGCTAATATTTACTGAGATCCTACTTAGACTTGGTTTAATGCATAGTCTTCTGAGGGCTTACAATCAATACAGAATTCATATGCAAGAAGTTCGGTGGACTTCAGTGAGTAGGGGCTGTATGTGTAGAACAGAGGGCGTATGTGTGTGTGTGTCTGTCCCTAAGTTCAGGAAAAAGATGAAACATGAACGGGCTGAAGAACATGAGACAGCTTTAGGAGCGGGTAGGTCCTCAGCTACCAAAACCTGGGGAATGATGGGAAGAGTGGAATTTGGGTCAGTGTAGTAATAGTATGGGTGTGTGTCTGCAGGGCCCCAAGTGTCAGACAAAAGTCAAGAAGGTGAGAAAAAGATACAAATATCCATCAAATATATAAGCCCGTATTTTCTAGATATTATCTGTGGTGAAAAATAGGTTCACATTTTGTTAGAATGAATCCTAGTCAAGTGTGTTTATAATATTCAACAAAAGACAGCCTCATTTGGAGAACACAGTAATAAATTTTTGTTGGGGAGCATTAGAGGTATCTGTTGCTAGTTAGCATTTGATTTTGAGTGATGAAGTTTGGAAAGAGACAAGCTGCCGTTCAGGTTGCATTGCAGATGAAAGCCAAGTCATGGCTACCAAGCCCTGGATAATCAGATCTCACTTTGTGTTCTGATTTGCTGCCTTGCATGTCATTCTCTCCCTCATTCACAGAGTTTCAGCAATACCCCACTTTTCTGTTTCTGCAGTGTGCTGAGTTGTTTCCCACCTTTTGGCCACTGCATTTGTTATGTCCTCTTCCAAGGCACTGGTCTCCAGGCCCTCGGGCAGACTGGCTCTTTCCCATCAGTCATTGCCTCAGCTTACATTCCACTTTTTCTGACAATCCCACCTCAGGTAGCCTAGTCCGACCCCTCAGCATTCACCGTCCTGTTACCTTGTTGAATTCCTTTAAAGCACAAGGAGTGCTCTGAATGGTCTTGTTTATTATTCCTGTCACCCCTTTTGAGATATCTTTAGGATGGGGACCTCATCTTGCCTTGTTCCCCGCCAGTGCCAGCATGTAGTAGGTGCTCAGTAAAGTATGTGTTGGATGAATCTTTGGCAGTCAGGTCTCTTTGTATTATGCTTAGCACATACAAAGCTTGTGTCCCGATGTACTGAGCTGTCACAGAGCAGGAAGAGAATAGTGAATGGTGAAAGACCTGGGGTGGCTCCTGTCACTGTGGCATTGTGCTGCAGTACATCTCCTTCCCTTTGTTTCTCTGCTAAGTCTTAAGCTAAAAATCAGCACTGCTCAGAGGAATATTTTGAAGAGATGGACTTAGAAGTAATAATTGTGTGGGTTATTAATGTTAATAAATTACATCCAGAATTGCTGCTGATGAATTCATTTCTCGATATTGCAGAATGCAATTACAACACATGATGAGCTAAGGTTCCATGTTTCTACAGCCCACCCCTCCCCCTCACATGTTTTCCTGTGTGTGTCACCGTTCCCAGCTACAAACTATCCTTCTCAAAGATAGTGCCGAATGAGTATCTTCCTACTACAAACTATGGTACAATAGCCATTGTTAATTTGACAGAAGATTAAAAAATCTTTTTGTTGTTGCTGTTCATGGGTTTCTCATAGCAGTACACCTCTGGTTGACACTGTGCAAACGCTTCCTAAATTGGTCCTCGTCTGTAGCTGGGTTGGCTTATAGGCAGCTGGAATGATAAAGTGTGTGCACTTCAGTCACCTTGTGTGGATTTGTAAATGAAAAGCTGTGATGACTTTTTGTGTGCCATTAATACCTGCTAACAATAAAATGTGCATCCATTATTCTGCTGTCGAAATATACTTTATTGTATTATGTTTTTCCAAAGGATCAATGGTATTAGAACAAGACAGAGGTGGCAGAAGAGATTTCTATTGCTTTTCTCACATCTGTCCTTCCTGCCTTCTCCTGTTACTGTGCTAGAGACCCATGCTTCTACTCTGGCAGTCCACCAAATTGCTGTTGGTTTTAAATGTATTATCTTAACAAGTAGGTGATTCTCCCTCCTCCTTACTATTTAGTAATCTGCAATGTCCAATTCCCCCCTTCCCCCTTCAGCACTGCAGTGACAACACGCATCCCTGCCAGTCAGACATGAACATTGAAGGAGCCTGGAAGAGAGGCTACACAGGGAAGAACATCGTGGTCACCATCCTGGACGATGGCATCGAGAGAACCCATCCGGATCTGATGCAGAACTACGTGAGTGTTTGCTGTGATCGGAATGCCTTGCCTCCTTGAAAGCAAGGGACCTTGTGGTAGAATTATCAGAAAGGGGGAAAACTACTGACAAATGCAGCAAACAGGTCCAGTAGTCTCTGTGTGTTGCTCCAGTCTTTTAAGAGATGCACTTAGAATCCAGGAAGCATGAGATAAATGCGTCAGCTTCAGAGTGCCTCGGATGTCCTGACAACAGATAGCACGTGGTAAGGAAGCAGAAACCCCAGCACTCACACCACCTGCTACCAACCGCCCTTCTCCCCAGCTCATCCACATAGCTGGGCAGTGCTGTTTCTTTTAGGGAGAAAAGTGTACTTGGAACTTTTGTCAAGTTATTCTGTGTCGGTCTATTTCTCTCCTTTTTTAAAGGACAGTAATGATCCTTAGGAATCTGTGAATTCTTTTTCTTTGTAATGCCTGTCACAGGCATTACAATTCCAGGACTCAGGGAGAACATAAAATGAGCCCAAGGTCACAGAACAACCAAACGTGCTGAAACTCAGTACTTCCATTGAACACTGTGGTCTTAATATCCAGTGGCCACGTCGGGGGCTGAGGGGATAACCTGTTCCCGGACACTGTGATCCTTTGCTCCAGGGGCCTCTGGGTCCCCTCTACCACAGTGCCATTCACTGTTTGGGAATCCTGGGCATATGCCAGTAGCCCCCCCGCCCCGTCTTCTGCTCTCCAGAACAATCCATCCCTGGCTTCTCCTCCCTAAGTTGCATGAAAAGTGCTGTGATTATTTCCTAATGTGCCATTCTCTGCCTGCTCCAAATTTGTGTTTTCTGACACCTTGGTGTTCTCCCTAAAGTATTTCCTTTGTTACTAATGAGCCGGCAGTGACTTCCTATTGTCTGCAAATAACCACTCCCTGATTTTTGTCAGAGCCTAACACACTTCTGGTGGATCCCGCTCACAGCCACGTCTCCTGACCTCTCCTCTGCCTTCTTTCCTGTTGCCCGTTGTTGCCGCCCAGAAACACTAATGTCACTGCAAACCCACCTTAACTTCAGGCACTTTCATGCTTGTGACAAGACCACTTGGGTAGAAATGGCCATCTCTTTCCTCCAGTCTTTCTCATTTGTTCAGTCTCATTCAGCGACACTTCATTTCTTGTGAATTAATTTTGCTTTTGTCATTCAAACCTGAAGACACTCCATTTTATCTTTGCAAATACAGTGCTTCCCAATCGCTTTTGGCACATCAGAAACTGCCACTGCCTGCCACCGTCACCCATGTTTCTCACGGCGAGGACCTTCCTTCACAAGGCACACCCAGCATCACCCACTCTTCCTCATTTCAAAACTTGAGCAAAAAAACTTTACAAGTGAATTTTTACTTGAGATGATTCCCCCCTAAATTCAGTGGTTTTCCCTAAGGTTTAAAAAGAAGAGAAAGAAAAAGAACTGGAAGTTCACTTAGTTGTCACTTGAACAAAACATCAGAGTGGTCACTCTCGCCCTGTGTCTAAGTACACTCGTATAAACTTGTATCTCTTCACAGCATGGAATTTTAAGGTTAAAAAGGAACTCGAGTTCAGCCGTGTCATTGGATAGGGTAGGGAATGAGGCCTGAAGACTGAAATGAGTTATCCCAGGCCACATACAGGACAGACGTGGGGCTGCCTATGTCCTAGCAAAGAAGTCCTTGTCATACACAGTGCTGTCCACGTGGGGCATTCCTGCCCCCCCACTGCATCCAAAGAGAATCTGATAGACTACAAATAGCTTTAACCTAATTGTGATTGCATTTTTTACTTTTTTTCATTTTCTTCCCTCCTCAAAAGAACATTCCAGAATTTATCTTCGTAATTAACAGTACTGGTACCCTCTCAGTTCTCCTAATGTCAGAGCCATGAAGAGGACAGAAAAGCACAGTGGAAGGGGTGTCAGACGGCCTGGGTCCCACGGGTGGTTTATTTCATGCCTCCGGCCAAGTTTCTTAACCTGTCTAGGCCTCTGTTTCCGTATCAGTAAAATTAGTGAGGTGCACCCGCTGCACTCCCTGTGCACACGTGACCACGTAGGAGGGCTGCGGGGCCCCCTCAGTACAGGAAGCGGGGACTTACTACCTTTATACGTTGCGTATAAAGGAATTGCATATTTCCCCCCCCCCCAAACATTTCAGACTCTATGTACCATCAAGTGTTTTCAGAAACAGAGCCTTTGGTAAAGATAGAAAACAAAGATAACCTTCACTTTCACTAAAACTAAAATCAGGAATTACCATAAAGTATCAGAAAATTCAAAACACCCCAAATTACTTCCATGGATGGGGATGTAAATTTGCTTTCAGATATTTTTTCCTGGTTTTGAACCCTGGCAGAGAATAAAACTTTGTTCATTGTTCTGATTGGTGCACGAGGCCATTGATATTAGGAACAAGGCTGAATTGTAGGTTCTTTCATCGTAGATAAAACATTTGAAACCAGCCATATGTCGCCTAATAGAGAGGCTAAGATAGCTGATACAATAAATTTCTAATACTGACTTTTAATTGCCCTGCTGATTATTTGTGAATGATTTTTATCTTAAAAAGTGTTTTAATTATAAAGTATTTGACACTGAAGAAATAAAGATAGAAAGTCCATGGAGAAAAGATGGTAATTGGGGATATATTTGAAGCAATTGCATGAGAGACCAGTTCAAGGTCTAAGAGAAAAATGTGCTGGCAGGAGTGGACTGGGCACTTCTTCGGTCTGTGGAGAGTATTCCTCCACCCTAAAGGGGGAAGAAAATGCGACACTGATTATTACTGAACAAGGCTTCCTGACACCACTGAACCAGGAATGTATTATTTAATCTAATTACTCTTTTGCAGAAATGTATTTAAGAATGCATGAGCTTTCAGGTTAATGGCTAATTAATGACTGTCTGTCTCTTTCTCTCGCTCTCCTCTGTGACCATAGGATGCGCTGGCCAGTTGTGACGTGAATGGGAATGACTTGGACCCCATGCCTCGTTACGATGCAAGCAATGAGAACAAGTAAGGCCCAAGGGAGGGGTGGCTGGCATGTGCTTGGCAAGGAGCCTTGCTTTCTGCTTTTGCTGAGGAAAATCCTTTTTTTCTTGGAAATACTGGGTAACAAATGATCTCTAAATTGCTTCAAGATAAGCGTCTTTCCATTGAAGCTTCTGGGTAATAAAAAGGAGTGGCCCACACAGTAAGAATCACTTTGGAGAGAAAGAGAGAACACTCAAGAGAATGGCTCAACATTTCCCAATTTTGAGAGCAGAGCTGGGGAACATTGCCTTTGGAGTGGTTATTGACCTGTGACCCGTTTATTTAGGTAGGGGTTACTTAAAGGGAGAGGCAAACAAAGTATCCCCCCAAAGAGTTCTTTGTTGCATTCAACAGATTCGATTGAATACTGTACTTGAGGTCTGTTTCCTCTCCCCTTCCCTGTAGCGATGGTGTTTCCCACTAATACACCTGAAATACTTATAAGGCTTGCTGCGTGCAGGATGAGTTTCTTATCTCCACAGTCAAGAGCCATAGAAACTCATTTAGGCACATTTACACTTTCCAGTTAGTACAGTAGCTTTTGTGGAAGCAATTGAAAATGCACATCTCTCCGATAAGGTAGATTATCTTAACATTCTCCAAGAAGTAAATGAAAATGGGATTTCTTGCTTACAATGATATGTTTTTTAAAGGTTATGGATATTTCTAATCTCTAGATCCCATTAACTTTTTTTCCTTTGACTGCAAAGCTCCTTCAGCCATAATGCAGTGATTTAGATATTATCACTTGAATTTTTATTTGCATGTTTTAGTTCAGGATTGCAGAGTCTTCAAGAGTGGAGTTGTGCCTATTTGTTATGTCCTGTTTCCAGCCTGTATTTTTTCCATAGGGAAAAGTTTCTCAGCTAGTACTATTTAATTGAGTCAATAAGTTTAGATAAAATTATATGACCTACATAATTGTGACTGCACATGGGATTTTTCCCTCTTTTTCCTTTTTACTGTCTACCAGGGAGTCTCAAAAAAATTCTGTGGAAAATATGCTGATTATTAATATTAACAATTGAGTAAATATTATAGAGCAGATTTAGTGATGAAAGCATTAATCTGCAAATTAACATATTGATAGAATTTTCTAGAACTTTCTAAAGAGAAAGGGAACTAAGTTAAACTGGGTACTTTGCTTTTGGACCTGGTCGTTGCTGTCTAGATTACACTGTTTAAAGTTGTGGTGAATTTCACACAAAGGATTATAAATTTGAGACACTGAGCTCTAATGTATTTAACCTAACTTTGCAAGTTAGCATGAAACACTGAAGAAGAAACTTGAAGCTTCAATAAAGTCATTGCTAATAAATATCAATATATGGTCTATTCTGCTATAACATGACATATACATTCTAAAAAATACTTGCTCTCTGCAAAGTCTAAAACCATGGAGGAATAAGCAAATGGAGTTGGAGCTCCGCGCTGAAGAACTTCATCAGGGACACATACACAAATGGTTAAAAACAATCCCAATTCTATCCATGTAAAGTGACGAAGAAACATATAAAACTACAATCTCTGCAACCCTCCACCTGCAAAAGATCTGAGCTTTGTGGAAGAGTGTGCCCATTAGCTCAGCTACCCCTCCTCACATGCCTGTGCTTCTGTGTGCAAAAGTTAAAGAATTAATAGGAAAAAAATGTAAAGATTTAAATTTTGTGAAGAACAGAGAATAGAGAGGAAGATGACAAAGGAGACTGGGAGGAAATAGGGGCAATTAAGCAGAGGGAAGGACTCCACCAGGATGGCCTTCGGAAGCCTGGCAGCACGCAAGCTACTCCGAAATGGGAGGGGGATCTGAAGTCACATGGGAGGTAGCGGCCCGACGTGGGAGGTACGGACCACTGTGCTCCTGTTTGGTGTGGAGCGTGGTGTGTCTGTGTAGTGTTTGTACAGGGCTTAGTACAGCAGCGTGTGTTTTCTACATTTGCCTAGAGCTTGGGGGACAAAATTGTGTATAAACCAATGCAAATTTCACATTATGTTCAAATTATTCTCTTATACATCAGCCATTGTTGATTGATTGCTTAGATGTATTAATCAAAAAATGTGCTTTTTAAGGCAAGCAATGTAGCAGAATTGACTACTATATCCATGAGCTAAATTTTTTTAGTCCTCACTTGAGTACATGCTTATTGATTTTAGAAGGGAAGGAAGGGAGAGAGAGAGGGAGGGAAACCTCCATCTGTTGCCTCCTGCGTGCACCCCAACCAGGACCAAACCCACAACCCAGCCATGCGCCCTAACCAGGAAACAACCACGGCCTTTCAGTTTACAGAAGACACTCCACCCAACTGGGCCATACAGACCAGGGCTGTTAGCTAAATGTACCCCGTCAACATTTATATAAAGAAAGAAGAAACAGAAAACCTATGAGAAGGTCTAGATCATGTTTACACCCAAAGTGTCCTTGTACAGGAAGTGGAGGAACAGGAGGCCCTCAGGTAGAAAATGAGAATGTGGTGTCGCTGTCCAGTCGGTTCTCTGAGTCTCCATGTGCTGCGTGTTCACACTGAAGCCCTCAGCGGTGATGCTGACTGTGCTCCCAGGGGGGTCTCACCTGTGACTGACTTTGCCAACCACAAAGTCTACATGTAAAGACAATTCTTTGAGTACTGGCTTTGATGGCTTTTACAGTCCGCCTTTGAAAAACTGTATCCTTTGTGAGGGTTCCTTGCACACCTGGCCACTCCCCAAGACCTTTGTTAAGGAGTATCCCAGGGGTCTGCTCACCCCAGGTGTTCTGGTGTATCCCATTTCGACCCATTCTAAACATTGTCCATGGCGCATTGAGTATGGTGTGAGTCTGGTTATTGGGAGACACAGGAATTCTCCCAGATGAGAGCTTAGGTTTGTAGTCTTGAGAGTGGAACATGGCATTTTCAGAGGTGCTGCCCCAGCACTGTGTAACTCTGTTTTGTGACAGTGAGCAGTCGCCTGGAGCATCAGATGTCCCTTTACCTCTTCTCAGTAATGCTGCCTGATTTTTTTTATTGGCCAACCATAAGCATGTGTTCAGACATTTAGGGTTAAAATACCTTCTCTCTGTTACATCACAACTATAGGTAAGGTTGGTGGACCTGTGTTTAAGCATGGCTCCATAGACAGATAATTCTGTTTGAAGAGAGATCACTTGGTATCAGGGAATAAGACTGGGTTTGTGGTTTAGAAGAGTCAACTTGCCATGGTTCTCCTTCATTAGCTTTATAGTCTTTGGGCCTAACTGCTCTGAGCTTTAGTACTGTTTAAATCTCTAACATGTGCATAACAATACTTCTAAGGGGTAGCAATAAAGTATGTAAAACACCAAGCATACTGCTGACTGCATAATAGATGGTAGAGAATTATAGCTGTTATTACAATTGTGTTTTATTCCTCTATCCAGTCCTTGATAAATAAGGGGTTAAATTTATAATTACATCAAAATACATATGTATGCGAACAATTAATATTTAATGTTTGACTTGGAGGTCTTTTTATTTTTTTTACCATGGTTAAAGCTTCTGTTAGGTCTTTGTTCCTTTACAGGCTGTGAGCTATGATTTGTTGTCTACAATAAATCTGCTTTTCATTCATTCCATTTTCCCACCTCCCTCAGCAGAGCATGAGTCCTTGAATTTGATGTAAAGTAGTAAAGAGGAAGAATTTCTAATTATCATCAGAATAAGGAAGTTGAGGCACTGGCTATGCAAGTGCCTCCTCATGGTACTATCTGAGCAGGAGGCGTCAGAGTGTATTTGAAATTATTTCCTATGGGGTGGCATTTGTTCATTCATTCAACAGGTGTTCATTGATACCCCACTTTGTGAATGATGATGCTGTGCTAAATGCTGAGGGGTGCAATGGTGAAATAAGAGACTACTAACTGATGGTTGATTGGGTCGATAGCCATACTACCCTAAACATGCCTGATCTCGTCTGATCTCGGAAGCTAAGCATGGTCGGGCCTGGTTAGTACTTGGATGGGAGATTAATGGGTTGATTGAGAGATGACTTAGTAAGAAGCTGTAAGAAACACCTGAAGCGTTCCCAGTACTAAAACGGAATGTAAATCACTTCTCATAGACTTACATGATTACATTTCTAGTGCCAAAGCTTTGGGTTGAAGGTAACCACCTCTGAAGTATAAGAGTTATAAAAATCCCTTTCTTGTCACTTTTCCAAGTCCCCAAATGGTCATGCATCAGACCTAAATAACCGATACTAAAGACACAGAATTATTAGAGGAGACCATACAACTAGTCCCCCAATTCCACTTTGCCGCCATTCATATCAGCTTTCTGAATGAAGCAGACTGCGTTGTTCTAGGCTTCAGACCGAAAATGCCTCTCTCTAAATGGAACAGCCTCCTGGCATTTCATTCCACTACTCCCATTTCTGAGAGATGAATTATTGACGCCTGAATTAGATGGTCCCTTCCCTAGGTTGCTTCTTGTTAAATGTTCCCTCTGCTTAAAAGTCATAGCAACACGTTTAGTAGGAGATGAGACCACAGCATCCTATTTTGAGTGTGTCACGTATGGGCCCAGAATCTAATTCCTTTTCAAAATAAACCAACCCATAGGTTAAAGACTCATTTTCCAAGAGGAATGGATTTTTTATTTTCTTTCTTATCTCTGTTTATAGGAAGGCTTAGCCAGGGTGGTTCTTTAGTCTGCTTTCACACAGAATCTCTGGTCTTAAGAATGTTGCCATGTCGCAGAAAATGAAGTGTATGTGTCCCGTCTTTCTTATTCCTGTAGGTGAGGGCTATTGTTGAGAGTGGGTGTTCCAAGACAAGTGATTTCCAATTATATGGAAATATTTGAATTCAATCTGAGAGAAAAATAGAACACTTTAGATGGAAGACTTTTATCTCTATGACCTTAATACTTCTTAATGTAGAAGCGTTATTTTATCATACATAGGATTTAGCCAAATATGTTAAGATAAAATTACCTTATAGCTCAGTAGATCAGACAAAACCTACCATTCTAAGAAAAAAATAATAGGACCGTTATAAGAGGCTGATTTGCTTTGTAAATATTTTCAAAATAACATCTACAGTATACTACATAGTAGTTACCACATCAGCAATTATCAAATGTGTTTATGTAATGTCTCTACAAGTGCACAGACGAGGTGCTGAACGTATACAAAATGGACAGCTGTGAAAAATAGGACACTTCATAAACAGCCATGGATTGTATGTCCATGAAAGAAGCTGCAGTGACTGTTCTAGCAAATTCATTTCTTTTATATAGGTTCATAATATAATCAATACATGGAGATAGGTTAACAATTGTGAGCATCTTTTAGGCTCTGGGAATGCTATCTGGGTGCTGGGGCCTCACAAAAAGTTGTAGTACGATAGGACAAGTCCTCTCAGACCGGAAGCCCGCTGTCCCTCTCCCTGCCCCTCCACACGGCCCCCCCACCCCCCGTCATCGCATCCTGACAGTCCTCCTCTGTAATAGCTCTCCAGGGACGCAGCCCCCGTCCATTGCGCCACACTAGCCTTCTGTTAGTCTCCCCCTTCTCTCACCTGCGTCCTTATAAAAATCTCCTAAAAGGCTTCCACGTCTCCAGTCTCACCCCATCCTGCTGAGTGATATTTCTGAACCAAAATAAGAACATTAAAATCCTCTCATGTTTTGATAATATTGTTAAAAATACGAGCCTCTTCAGGACCCCACTCCTCCCTCATTATAAGGTCTTGTCTGTTCAATGTCGTCCACTCCTTCTCCTGTTTTGTTTATTGGTCTGTCAGGACTTGAGGAGCTCCCTGAATGTGCCACAACTGTTGAGCCTTCCACCAGCCACACCTGCATATTCCCTGCCCCCTCTGCCCGCCCCCTCCTCCCCGCACCCTGCAGTTCACGCCAGTTCCCTGTGACGCCTGCCCTCAGCCTCCCTCGTCCCAGCTGGCTGCCCTCCAGTGGGTTTCACGGCAGCTGTGGAGTTACTTCGTTTATAAAACCTTTCCTATTGTGGATGCGGTCACATTTACCAAGCTAGGGAATACAGAGGCAAAACCAGATCCTGAGAAGAGGATTTCCAGTTTACTTTGAGACAAAAAAGTTTGGCCTTACAATATAACAGTATGAGTATCTTCCTTAATTGGCTCATCTTGATGAATTAGCAAAATGTGTCCCAATTGAAGCAGTGACCTATTAAATGATGTTTTTGCATATAGTGGTTGCACTCCTTTTTTTTTTAACATTTCACCCTACTCTGTACCCCAGAAGGCTGATTTCTCAGGACTGCATTAATGGGCTCCCTTGCCTTCTGGGTTCTTGATTGGGTTTGGCTAATGGAAGGCTCAGGCAGGAGATCAGTGGGATGCGTAAGAGGTGAGAAGGGGTATTTATTCTCTGGTCCCTTTTTCTCCGGGCACTTGGGGTTACCTGCATCCCTAGAGATTACAATTCCTGGCAGGTGGCCCTAGGACTGACCTCTTAAGCTCTGCCCTTTGCCTGTATCAATAACTGCTTCCTCCCCAAGGCACTTTAAAACTAGGGGTTCCAGTGTCACTTACTCCGGAACTCTGTCCTATTCCATGTTGGTTTCCCAAACCCTGTCCCCATCTTTATATGGGTCCCGTGAATGAATTTTTCTCATGTTGCTCAAAATAAAGGAGCCCCATGTTTCCTGACTGGCCCATGTTTGACAGCTATGTTAGGCCTTTAGCCTGGTGTCTTTGGTAAATGAAAAAATGTTTAGACACTTCTAAGAAAGAAAATTCTTGGGTATATAAATAGGATTTGTCTAAATGGCAGTTTATTCTCTAATGAGAGAGCAATAAATATAGAAAATGGTTATCTAACCTAGAATTCTATATACCTGTCACCAGAAGTATAAATATTCATGTTTGTAAAGCGCTATGTTTGTTATCCCGGGCTCATGACCACAATAGAGTGGCCAGCAGGCCCCTTTGTTCTCCCCCAGTGTTTGGGGACTCACACCCGTGGGGCTCTCAGTAACAGGCTTGATAAAAGGTCTGATCGATGCTATCGGTTAAAATGGGATTTGGGTATAATTTATGCTAACCCAGTGCACTGTTGACATGAATAATTGATAGTTGTGTCAATTTAACTATCTTATTTAAAAAAAAAAAGCACAAATTCCTGAGGCCTCTAAAGCAGATGGAAATTGCAGCAAGGGAAAGAGATAAGTATCAGGCATCCTTTTTAAATAATGGATTAAGCATTTGAGCAGGGTTTCCAGACAGGTGTATTTATTTGTCTTTCTCTTTTAATATTCTCCTCCAACCGCTACCTTGGACCTTCGTATTTTCCCGTTTCCTTATGCCTAGACATACTTCACATTTAGAGCAGGAAGACCTTGAGAAGTCAATGCTGGGGTATGACTTGTGTTGTTGCAGAGCATTAGACAAAGCATCCAAGACTTTTCAAATGTGATCAGCCAGATTGGACACTCCTGTGAGATGCTGAACAAGAAGGCAAACTGAGGGGAAAAACAGCCCTTGTTTTATGGACCTCACACTCTGTACAGATACCAGAAGAAGAAAGAACATGCTGAAAATATAATCAAACTGCAAAATGGCTGATCATTCATCCCAGTATTATCAGGGTGCTGTTTAGATTCTGTTTGACTTCTCTTCGGATCAAATGCCTTCTAAGTTAAGGAACTAAAGTTAGAATTTTGTTATTACAAGCTAAAGACATGTCAACATTTTTATATTTTAGCAACTAAGTTAATTACAATAGAAGCCCATCGTACCAATGTGCTTGATGGGTGTATGTGTTTAGTATCAGTGGTAGATGTGCATTTCAACTGCAATCCTTAATAAAGGTGACAGATAGAAAATGTGTCCTTTAGACCAGAACGTATTTGATTAGTTCTCACAGAGGAGGTCACCAAAGAAGGCAGAGTGATGAGGGGAAAATGCTCCGCTGTCACATGGGGCCTGGTACCTGCCTGTCCCAGCCTTGTCATTCGCTCCGTCTGTGGCCTTGGAGAAACGTTCTTATCAGAGCCTCTCTTTCCACATCAACATCACGATGTCCTTGTTTAACTCAAACAACAAACCAAAGCAGCTATAATCTACCCGCTTGCTATTTGACTATATTTGAATGCAATGTAAGCACCTGCTAATAAAATGAGCATATCTGCATGTTGTCTCACTACTGCTCACAACCACCCACGTTAGAGATAATGCCTAGACAGAGGACGTGCCTGACGGCACCAAGTGGCAGTCGGGATTTGAGCTCCTTGTTCCCATGCCATCTGTATACCTTCATAGCTCTGTTACGCTGTGGTCAAGTAGATGACAAATGGATCCCTGTGTTGAGCACATGCTTCAGTCAGTTTTCTACCTTGGGAGAACTGTAATACCAGGTCGCTGCCCCACTATGATGAGTACACACTCTACAGCCCGGCTCTACCAAGTGCTGGTACTGGGGGCCCTGTCTCTCCACAGGGTGGGGGTGGGTCCACAGAGATTGCCTTTACCTTGTGTACATGTGACTTGGAACAAGTCACAAAGATCATTTTTTACAGAAAATGATGATATAGATCTGACTTCACCATGGTGTTGTTCTGTGGAAATAAATGAAGGCCACCCGAGTGAGACTAGAGGCTACTTATCAGAGCTTTCTCTAGCAAGAGGGTCAATTACCATCACTTGAAGTCAGATACAGGACTGGGAAAGCTTTATAGTTAAAAAGAAGTCTTCTGTTATGATTTGATCAGAGGTTGGCATGGGAAAGCTGGAGTTTCGGTGTCCTCAAAAAATTCTAGTGTATAAACAGGTGTTTTTTTTTAATTAAATTGGAATGAGTACCAGACTCTCAATGTTTCGGAAACTACATAAATATGCCACAGATATGGATGTCATTAATATTATTTTAAGGGTGATAATAATGAAATAATAAGATCAAGTTTTAGTCTAATTCTTAGAGGGCTGGTCAGTAGTTTTCCCATTTCTCTACATGGAAAAACAGACTGTTTGAGGCTGGCATTACCTAAGCTAGGGGATGCTACTCAATGGTTCTGCATGTAAACAGACCCCCTGAGAGTGCTGAGTGGACTGTGAAAGAAAGATTTTCTGTAGGAGGAAAAGACTGTGCCTCAGGAGAGCCTCTGGATGTCAAGAGATCTCCTTCCCTGAGGAGGGTTTATGGCCTTATGTCCTGTTTTGGGGATTTGTGGTGAGTTCTGTTGCCTATAGAACACTGAAATGACTCAAAGGAATTGAGATGAGTGTTGGGCTACTTGTGATTTTTCCATCATCTCCCTAATCCCCATTTTCTCATTACAAACTGCCATCTCATGAATTTTAGAAAAGACTGACCTTTGTCAGAAGAGTTTCCCTTATTCTATTTTTAGACAACCCTATACCTTCTGCATATAATTTATATAGGTTAGTAAATACACTTGCATTTTCATGAATTGGAGATAAAATACTGTGTGATGACATCCTAGCCTGAGATTCTCTGACTGCCAAAGATTTTTGTATGACCTTTTTGCTTTCGGTTGGTTTTTCCTCTAAGGTCCATCTCCACAGGCTCCCTGCATCCCCTTCCCTGTCCCAATTACTAAATCGAAACTCATTACCCCCAGCCCTCCAGCAGCCCATGTCAGGTTGCTCTGGCACAACGTTGTCATCCACAGAGAAAGAAGCACACATTTGGGTCTAGGAATTGCCCACTCTTGGCACCAGTTCACATGGTTTACACTAGGTGATCGGACTAGAACTCAAGTTATGCAGCAGTTTTAATTGTGACCTGTGTTGTTAATTGTATTGCATATCAGACTCTTCCATAAAATTTATTTTTTTCCTAAATAAATAAGTCCCTTTAAATGGTTTTCCAAAAATGGAAAATATTTGAAATAAAAACACTTGATTGTTTTATTTTTTGTCTTTTATCTACATGTCTTTCTTAACACATAAGGAGCATTGGGGGAAGTTGGGTATTGGAGCATCTGAGAAGGACCTGGGATTTGAATGGGAAAAAAAAATCTAAGAATCAGAGGACTTGACTTTGTTGAACTTTTATCCCAATGGAGGCAAAAGCAGTCCCCAAAGTGAGTGACACTCTCAGAAGCACCTCCTTATCATCTAAACTGTTTGCATTTTCCTTGTTTTCTACACTTTGAAGCTTGTATGGGACAATGGAGGCCCCTGTATTCTAACTGCAGTTTTTCCCCAGTGTAGCGATACCACAGTAACTGTATTTAATTCATAGGTAGGCTGAGTTTGTATTAAATTATTCAGCCTCCTGTGGGGAGTAATATGAGTGGTGTTGTTTTGGTGGAACCGCATTCCACAGCATGGATGTATAGGGACAAGACCTATTTTTCCTGCTGTTGTGTTTGTAGGACTGTTCATTTGAATTTGCTGAAATCTTTCCCACTCCAATGCAAATATGAGAAGGCATTCAGATAAGATGTTGCAAATTATATGCCTGATCTTTATATTTTATCATCATGCCTACTGTTTTTATGTCAGTTGGTCCCATTTATCATTATCTAATTTCCCCATTGTGTTTCTCTGAGCTTCTGGTAGAGTCTCCATTGTAAAACTGATTTCTCTGATAAAGGGCACTAACTCATGTTTAACTCATCCTTGTTGAAACAGAGTACTCATAACTTCACATCTGTTATAGTTTTACCTTGCCTTTGACTAGGGAGAAGTTTGTTAACAATGGTACTCATGTCTTAAATTTATGTTTTCCTTATAAGATTTGTAGGTTCTGAAATCTATATGAATACAACACATATGGATTTCCCACATATATTTGGAGTGAAATGGGAAAATGTGTATGGGGAAGAGAGACAAGTAACTGCTAGATGAATTATAAAATGATCATTAACTTTTACACACTGGGGGAATGTTTTGAGCAATACCGTGTAAAAGCACACTTACAGTGATACATGGGCAAGCACTACCTGTTGTTCATACTTGAAAAGTTAGTGCTGTGTCATTGTAATAATTTTCAAAAAATCAATATACAAGAGCTGCTCGTTTGGTTTTTCTGTAAACAGGTCTATTGCTTTGAGAAGCTTGGTACATGATTTGGGCAGTAGAGTGAAGAACAACTTTGTTCCCAAGGAAACCGTGGCTGGTTTTGCCTTGGGCTAGAAACCCATCAAAGTCTAAATAGAGTTCAGGAGGGTCAGAATAGGTTTTCCATGAGATAATGAGAGAAAAGGACAGGTTTTCTGGCTCCTCCGCTGGCATTAGTCCCTCCGAATCATCTCAGATCTCACCTTCTCAAATACCAAAGAACCATGGACTGAGAATAAAAACTCATCTAGGATTTTGGAATTCATAGAGCATTTTTACATATATGCTCACCTGAGTTATAGAAATTCATGTCAGATAGGTAGTGGGTAATCCCTTTGGTCCCTCAGTATCTGAATCCTTTTTTCCGTGTAAGGAGTGTCTCTTAGGGGTCTGGATGGAGAGCCAAGACTACGCTGCATTATGGTGGCCAAAAATGCCAGGTACTGTTCACTTGCTCATCCTCCCTTGTTCTGGTCAATGACATAGGCCATATGGTCTGGATTCTAACAGCCAGTAGCTTTTAGAAGCCTGTGCAGGCTCGTGACAGAAGAGGCCAGGTAAACTCTCACTCACTCACATGTGTTTTTCTTCCTCTCCCTCTCAGTGGGTCTTTACTTACAGAGAAGCTGGGTGTTTTTCTCAATCCTGAGGCACTTCACCTTGAATATACTGTGCTCCCACAACTCTGAGGCCCCCCTTAGTGTTTTAATAAACCACCTTTGTGCTTAACTCAGTTACATGAAAGAACCTGAAGTGAAAAGTTACTGGAGCCCTTTCTTTCCAGAGGGAGAGAGTAACATTCATGGCAGGTTCATGTAGCTTATGTGAGTGACCCGGCTTCCAGAGTGCGTGCCTTGTGTCACATCACACACTCTGATTGGGAACACAATCCTAGATGCTCTTTTGAATGCAGTCACAATGACATTTTGGGCCACAACAGATCACATGTATGATGGTGGCCACACAAGATTATAATGGAGCTCAAACGTTTCTGCTGCCTAGTCACGGCTCAGCCATTATGACATCGTGGTACAGTGTGTGACTTGCACGCTTGTGGTGACGCTGCTGTAAACAGACCTACTGTGCTGCAGCTGTATGAAAGTAGAGCACATACAATTATATGTGCTACACTATTACTAATGATAATAGAAAACTATGTTCCTGGTTTATGTGTTTACCGTACTATACTTTTTATCATTACTTCACTGTGTATGCTTTTTACTCACATAAAAAAAGTACTTGAAAAGAGTGTGTTGTGTTATGCCAGCAGTCACCTCGCACATACTGTGTTTACCATGTCTCTTGATGGCCTCGTTTTCTCTCGTGGTTGATTAGGTTCCGTGGTGTTTTGTTAAAGAGCAGGCTGTACGGGCTGCAGTCCAGCAGCAGGCTGCTCCATCCAGGGGGGTGGAAATGCACTCTGTCACGGCTCCATAGTCAGACTAATGGCCCAGAAGTGCATTTCTCAGACTGCATCCCCATCATTAAGTGGCACATGACTGTATATTGTTCATAAGCAGTAGACACTTTTTGATTCATGAAAATAATTGTAGTTTATGTGAGGTTAGTGCTTATGTCATGGAAAGTAGTTTCGGAAAAGATTGTTTGAATACCTCCTAGGAGAATAGCATGTAAAAATGAAACTGGTAATATACTTGTGGTATGTAGAAAATTAATATTTGATCCGTCTCCTAACTAATACATTACAGCAATTATAATAAACCATCAGGCAGGACGTGATTGGCAGACCGTTGGTTTCCCCTAAGTGTTTCATGGAACCGAAGCGTCTGCTGCCGGATCTCATGCACGGCCCAGTGTCGCTCAGGAGGCCGTGTGCAGTGGCTGCGGCTCCCTCGTCCAAAGCTAAACCCCTCTGTAAAGTCTATTTCAAAATTATTTTAGAGGGTGGGATTTCTCCTTAAAGTAGGTTTGAAGTAAGAAATTCTGTGGATAGAAAACAAAAAACAAATGGAAAACTTATTTGAACAAATATAAAGGAGGACTTCTCCAATCTGGCAAAGGAAATAGACTCTCAGGAAGTCCAGGAAGCTCAGAGAGTCCCAAAGAAGGTGGACCCAAGGAGGAACACACCAAGGCACATCATAATTACATTAGCCAAGGTTAAAATGGAGAGAATCCTAGAAGCAGCAAGAGATAAGGGGACACTCACCTACAAAGGAGTTCCCATCAGACTGTCATCGGATTTCTCAAAAGAGACCTTGCAGGCAAGAAGGGGCTGGAAAGAAGTATTCCAAGTCATGAAAGGCAAAGACCTACATCCAAGATTGCTCTATCCAGCAAAGCTCTCATTTAGAATGGAAGGGCAGATAAAGTGCTTCTCAGATAAGGTCAAGTCGAAGGAGTTCATCATCACCAAGCCCTTATCATATGAAATGTTAAAGGGATTTATCTAAGAAAAAGAAGATAAAAAATATGTACAGTAAAATGACAGCAAACTCAATTATCAACAACCACGTCTAAAACAAGGACAAAAGCAAACTAACCAAACTAGAACAGCAAGAGAACCACAGAAATGGAGATCACATGTAGGGTTATCAGCAGGGAAGTGGGAAGGGAGAGCAGGGGGAAAAGGTAGAGAGAATAAGTAGCATAGATGGTGGGTAGAAAATAGACAGGGGAAGGTTAAGAATAGTATGGGGCATGGAGAAGCCAAAGAATTTATCTGTATGATCCATGGACGTGAACTAAAGGGGGGAATGTGGATGGGAAGGGGTGTGCAGGGTGGAGGGGAATAAGGGCGGGGGGGATGGGACAACTGTAATAGCATAATCAATAACATATATTTTAAAAAATAAGCTATTGTGAACTAGTGCTACAGACGGTAGGAAGAGGGTTCAGAGGTGTGGTCGGGGGAGGTAAGCAGAAAGCTGAGGAAAGCCTTCTGGGAGTGGTAGCATTTGTGCGTCTTGGAAAGTGACTGATTAAAGGGAGTAATCATTACTGAGAGAATGTCTATGATAGCTGAAAGTGTCTTGGAATTAGTCATTTAGCTTTCTTCTTTTTTGTATGAAAAATAGCCAAAAATTTATTTTTCCTGGAGCTCTTTATTAGAAAACTCAAATCTAAACATATTTTTCCTCTATCTTCCAGCCCTTCATGACCAAGTCCAAACTCTTTAGATATACACAAAAAATTCATACTATGTCCATTATCCTTTATTTCACCACTTACCTCACAGTCTAGTTTTGACTATTTTTTATACTTTCTGAAAATAGCATTTTTCATTTGTGCTGGAGACTGGTAAATAGTAGGCACTCGATAATGATTATATTGTTATTCCATTGTGCTTTGAGACTGTTAAATATAGGATGTGGTCTTGTTGTTCATTGTGATTATTACTAATTTAACCCAGTTGGAAGCTGATACCATTCCCTCCCTGCTCTGTGGCAGGATCATTGCCCCCTTTTTACTGGGAAAAAAACAGGGAAGGATCAAAGGCCATGAAGTGCAGAATATTCAGATTTTATGGGTGACTTTAAACCCAATCAGAAATAAAAGTTTTACATGAATTTATTTTTTTCCTATTCTTCTGTTCCAAATTATTTTGTAAAATTGCCCAGTCATTTTTATTTTTTCTATTTGTTCTAAATGAAGATGAATACCTAACAGTTTCAGTAGCTGGGGAAAAAAGCTTTCCTTTATACCGAATCCTTTTTGCAAGTATTTTTCACAGCTAAAATTAAGAAGCTTCCATTTAACTTTGAAAAATGGAATACAGTTCACACTGCAGGTTACCTGGGTCTGTGCTCATTAACGTCAATTGATGCTCATTCTTAGCCATCAGAAAGGAAATTATAAATTAACCTTTGATTTCACCTTCTTTTCCCAAGTATTATGTGCTGGACTTTCTTGAAATCAGAGTATAAATCAAGTAATGTAAGCTTTAAGAACTTGTTTTCACTAAGTGATTTTAAGATAAAAAGGAAGAAAAGAGCCATGTACATATAATGATGAGCAGAACTTCTGTGAAAATTCCTCGAGTGACTTGAAAACTAAAAATCAATCTTCCTCTTTTTTTATCTCATACATGTACACACACCTTTATTGTTGTATCCTGATTTATTAACTATAATGTTGATCTTAAAAATTAAGGTCAGCCTTGGTTGGCTGGCTCAGTTGGTTGGAGCATCATCCTGTACACCAAAGGAAGGTTGTAGGTTCGATCCCTGGTCAGGGCATGTACCCAGGTTGTAGGCGTACACTCTGGTTGGGGTACTTATGGGAGGCCAGTAACCTGATGTTTCTCTCCCTCTCTCTTCCACTGTCTCTAAAATCAATAAACATACCCCCAGGTGAGGGTTAAAAATAATAATAATAAGGTCAAATCTCTTAAGTATTTAACATATGTAGGAAATAAGTCAGAAATAATTGGATAACTTAAAACTCCAGATTTAGAACTTAGCTGAAAAATTAGAAAAAATAATCAAATGAGTTGTGCATATTCAAAAAATAGCATTGACTGAGGCCAGATATTTCTGCATAGATTTATCTTTTACTAACATTCTAGAATATCAGAATTAATGAGGGAGGAATAGACATGGCAATATTTTTGAATTGGGGTTACAGGGTAGAAATGGGGAAGTATGTCTGAGCAGGACAGCTATGCATGTGAAAGTCTGATATGGAGAAACAAGCCAAATGATTATAGCAATAACTTGGGGTGAGTCTTTTTGCCTCTGGAGACTTCATTGTCTCCTGTATAGAATGCAGACCAAAATAGCCACACACAGTTTGCCATGAGAATTGCAGACAACACATCCTCACCATTCTGGGTACCATGGGCCCTGCTGGCCTGTGTAATAAGTCATGGTGTTAGAGCTCACTAGAGACTGTCGTCAGGAATGCCTAGTGACAGAGCGGCATGTGAAAGGAATCACTGGCACTTTTCTTCCTGTCATTTGTCTACAGGGAGTTATTTCCACCCAATTTATAACATTTATATTCTAAATGTGCAAACAGTGGAAGTGGCATCTGGACCATATTTTTTTTTTTTTTTTTTTGGCAGGGAAGGGCATGGGTTCAAAATTCTCTTGGAAAGGTAAATAGATGTAAGAGCTACAGAGGTCATCGCCACTCTAACAATTATTTCAACGTCCTTTTCAAAGTCAGATTTTCATAGTACAGTTTCAAAAATGGAATACCCCTTCTCAGTGCTGTAAGAAAAATGATCACAGTCCATCCGGTCTGTGGAGAGAAACTGCACGTCTTTCCTCATGCATCTGCTAAGAGAACATGGGAGAGAAATATCGTCATAATTTTTGAAAGGAGTTCTTAGCTTTACTTGATTACTCCAAGGTTTTCTTGGCAAAATGTCTTAAAAGCTCATTTAATTTTTCACATTTTACTATATGATATATTTATTAGATTTATACTAATTTGTTCGTCAAACCAAAAACTCATGTAACTACGGAATTACTCTGATGATGAAGAGTCGCAGCCATGAAGCGGTGGTGAGCTAGCTGCTCTCCACGCAGACTTCGTGTGTTCCTGCGCTTGCACTGTGCTCTCCATCCTGATGCAAGAGAAAAGTTTTAAAACAGTGATTATTTCAACATTCTTGTTCAAAATTTGATCTACCTTATTTTCACCAGTTGGTGACTGGTTTCCATGGAAATGGAAATGGAATAAGCATTCCTCGTTTTAGATTTTCAGCTGCCCCATGCCAACTGAGAGCTGTAAATGCCATTTGGTTAACAGCAAGGATCCAGAATTCTTCCATTTTAAAGTGGCAGAGGGAGAGGAAAAGAAAATGTTTGCCAAGTCATTTTCCTTTTCTCCCTTTGAAAAGCACACAGCTCTATGATCGTTGGAGCTATTGACCGACAGTTATCGGACACACGCAACTCCAGCAGTGCCTCTCCTGACTAATCAATTCACAGCTCTTTCCACCCTTCATGAAGTTTCTTACCTCATTATGATTTAGCTGGCCTGTGGCTGTCTTCCTGCTTGTCCACCTGCTGTCCCAGGGGTGGGCACTGGACAGGAAAGTGCTTAGGATGTTGAAAGGGGGCAATTGGATCTCAGTGAACTGCAGCTGGGGGTGGGAGAATGTTGATAGGCATGGGAAGGGGTGAGTTGGAAAATCCTCTCTGGTGAGAGAATGTTAATTTTTCCATAAGGATTTTCCATTTCTGAGATTGTTGCCTATACTAGGCACTTTCTGGAGCTGTTCAGTAGGGAAGATAATGGAGAAAACCATAAGTAAATGCTTTAACATACAATGTTTGAGTATCAATACAGTTGTTTTCTATTGTCTGTTGTTTTGGAGTCTGAAAAATTGAATCAAACTGACTTAAAACTTGAGTAGCTTTAATACATAACATTTTCTTTTGTATTTTAAGATGTTCAGATGCTAGATCAAGAAGGAATGTAACCCTAGTTCTTAAATATCACACGGTGCTGTTCTATGAACACACTTCTCTTGGAGTAGAAAAGGGAGTTTTTCTGTGTCCCAGTGTCTAACTTTAATAAAGCAAACCAGACGCGGTGGCCTCCAGCCATGGGCTGCCCCTCTGTGTTTCTAAGTGTGGTCTCCCAGCTAGCCAAAGCTAGTAATGTGTCAAGTAAGGAAATAAGATTCTCACCCTAGACTTAGGAAACTGTGTGAATACTGCAGGAGAAATCTTACTGAGGCTGAGCATGCAATGGAAGGCCTGACATTTTCTATTATCACATTGTATTCATGGATAATATCACTTTAA
Organism: Artibeus jamaicensis; assembly: GCF_021234435.1. Taxonomy (NCBI): domain Eukaryota; kingdom Metazoa; phylum Chordata; class Mammalia; order Chiroptera; family Phyllostomidae; genus Artibeus; species Artibeus jamaicensis. The sequence continues at coordinate 32,629,167 of NW_026522030.1, read as the reverse complement.
AGACTTTTGGTGGAAACAGCTTTTGCATTCTAGTGATGAGTAGAAAGCATTTAGGATATGGAAAGGGACTGGCATAGAGTACGCACTGAAGGTCAAGGTAGCAAGCCAATTGTGGGCATGATGGTGACTCAGCCTCTGTGGCTGCTCCTGCTCTCAGAAGAGAGGGAAGCACGTGCCTTATTCTCTTACTTCATCTACAGCCTTCCTGGTTTGGGGAAGCAGGGCAGAAGGGACTCATTATTGGAATAAATGAGTGCTGGTGGTAGAAAACATTAAAAAGGAATCCACGTAAACGTGGCCAGTCTTATAATGAATGATGCAAATGGGGTTTTATTTTAATGATAAAAGTAAAATGATGGATTACATATAGTTTATTATCTAGCAGAACATGCAGCTATAGCCATAATTACATCAAACAAAACTGAGTCATGTTTAAAGTTGTAGTTTTTCTGTAATGTTATGAAATTTGAATTTTAGTAGTCATAAAGGGATTCAGTTTGTAAAAATCTCTATTGGATTTTCCAGGGGCCATTTGGAATCATTTTATTGACAAATCATTCTCATTTAAAGCCACTGTCATGTCCCAGCCTTGTTCCATTTTCACGAAATCTCACTGTATTGTCTCCTCTTTCAACAATGGTTTTCAGTAAAATGGAAGCTGTTCTCAAATGTTATTTTCATTGATTGTATAAAATCTTGTGTCTTTTGAAAATTCATTAGGCAATTGATTTACTTGAAATGTTGTATTGTTTGTTTGCATTTTATATTTACACAGAGACCTGAAGTTTTGGCAACCGAAAAGGACAGGATGCTTGAGTTGGCAGTAATTTCATTAGTGGTAGGACCCTTTCTTGATACCTTTCTTACTTGCTGAGTTAGGAAACCTAATAATTGTGGTACCCTATTAAAAAAAAAAAAAAAGAACCTGTGGGCAGTGATCTGAATAGCTTCAAAGGCGCGACTGACTTCGGAGCATTTCTTGCAGGTCTCTAATCATCATTACCTTGTCCTGGTCCCCGCTGACTGTGTGTGCCTGAGGATGGACACATGTGCCTCCATCCATGTATTTCTCACTCACTCTGTGAAACCACTAGGACTTGGTGTCAGGAGATGTGGGTTCAAGTCCTTTTGCAGTAAACTGGTCGTGTTACTGCATTACCTTGGTGGTCACCTATAAGAATCTCAGTTTCCTTACTTATATAATAGGGATAAAAGTATATTTATTACAATATTATTGGAGAGATAAAATTAAATTAGATGTGAGAAACTAGGTGAAACTACCTGGCAAATAATAGATAAGGTTTCTTACCACCTTCACTGATTTGATGTCTAAACTGTAAATAGAATTAAGCATTCTTTCAAATGGAAATTCTTACACATTATATCTGTGGAGTTGATTCGTTTACATAAAACAGCATTTGGTACCTATATTAAATCACAGAAAGGAGAAGGAGAAAAGGCAGAAGCGTGTTTTTGGTTCCCAAGAAGGCACAAGTGACTGTGACTGTGTTTACCCTTCATGCCCAGACACCACGGGATGCTGGACTACAGACAGTGGGTCAAATCTGCTGTTGACTCTGTAGCTAAGAATGTTTTTTTTAATGTTTTTAAAGTTTTTTTTTTAATGAATATGTGACAGAGACTCTGTGTGGCTCTCTAAAACCTAAAATATTTACTATTTAGCCCATAACACAAAATGTTGGTCAACCCCTATGTGTAAACTTAGGCAACTACGATCATACTAAAAACCTATCTCACATTATTGCTGAATGAAATATGATGTATATGCTAAAATATTGAATTAATAATTAGGGATTATGGTAAATTATATGTTTTGGAGGGAGGCATTCCTTAATTGTAGATTTCCTATTTCCATAATGTTGAGAACCTTTCAGTGTGTGAGGAAATGGCTCTGATGAACTCTGTGAGAATGGGGAACAGCTGTCAATAAACAGAAAGGCTGAAATGATGAGCGCTTAGTAAGTAGAAGGTGTTTGAGTTATAAGGCCCAAGGGCTGAATCCGGCCCTCGACCTTATTTTATCCAGCCCAGCACCTTGTTTCTACCCAGTGGCAACCTGAGCTCTCACTTAACTGTTAGGGAGTAGTTACATTTATACAGTCCTAAAATTACATTCAGCCCTTTGAAAGCAACCGCAAGGCTGATGTGGCCCCTGGAGAAAATGAGTTTGACACCCCTGCTTTAGGACTTCTTTCTCACAGTGCAAATGGACCCTGGACCCAAGTGCCACCCAGCTTTTTGGACCCCAGAATGTGTTGCAGAAGGGACACCATGGGAGCCGTTGGGTCAGAATTTTGTGACCGAAATTTGCCTGTATTTTAAACCAATAGGATTATGTAAGAGTCACCAATTTTAGGTCCTTACCCCCTGCAAAAGTAAGACTCACATCTTCAGAAGTATTTTGACAGTTTGTTGAGACAGTTTGTTTCAATCAAAGTGAATGAAGTTAAGCATTTAAAATACCATCTTTCTCCATTGGTTCTTAACAGAAATTGAGAAAACAACAGGTATTTTGAGTGTATTGTACAGCGTATTAGTATTGAATGGTACCTTTTCCTAAATACAGTATTTTCACAAAAGCAAATAGCATAACCACTAAACAGAGTATTGCTAAATGATCATGGACTTGCGAATTACTGCCTATAATTCAGGATTTTTAGGTCAGTGGAATTTATTGAAACTCCTACATTGTTCATATTTAATTTTCTTTCCATTGAATCCTTAGTGAGTGGTAGGCACTGAACAAATATGCATTGAATTCATGATTCAGAAAAGTTAATCATGGGCTAGGATATGGAAGTAGTCTCATTATTTATACTTTACTAGGTCATTATAATATATCCATAAAAGGGAGTCTGCAATACACAGGAGTACAGGTAAAGTTGAAATAATTGTCTGTGTAGAGTATATTCTAGCATCCAGGTCTCCTGTTTTTTCTCCTTTACAATTATTTGTATGAGGTGGTTTTCAGGCTCTACTTGGAGAAGAGAAATGTGTATAGAAAGAAATAGACCACAAAAATCAAAATTATAATTTGATACAGGTCATTATTTTTTTAATTATCTTTATAGATCTTTTTTTGGTCTCTCGGTATGTACACTGAGTACATACTTTGTATTTCATGCTTTAGTGAGTTCTAATTATGGAATTTTCTTTTAATTATGATGATGTGATGTTACAGAAAAATCACTTTAGGTGTGAGAAAGAGAAAGTTCTTTAGATTGCATACCAAGCAACTTTAATCCAGAACTTTTGGAGCAGAAATTCCTATAACACTTTGAACATAAACCTTAATTAACATGTACCCTAACACTTGGTCATTATTTGCATAAATATCAGAACACCCCTCTCAGTGGTCTTCAGTTCAATTGGCCAAACTCATAGAACTCAATAGGTCACAAATGTAATTAGGAGCAGGGAAACATCAGCTGTATTTCTTCAGCAAGAGTGCTCACCAGTCCCAGGACTATTTTCTACTTTTCCCGTTCCATCGCCACCACAAGTCACACATCAGTTTTGTGAGAGTGAGCCATGTGGTGGGGCATTTTGCCTTAGAGGCCCCATACTTTAGGAACAAAATTGCGTGCATTAGCCAATGAGTATAGTTTCCAGGGCCACACAAGGAAGGGCACGTTCATCTCCCAGAGTCTACTTTTAGAAGCTCAAAGCCAAGACTTCTTACCAGGTATTTATACTCCTGGCCACAGACCTCCCAGTTCACAGCAACACACCAACCAGGGTTCATTTTACCATAAGAAACATCGCTGGGTAGCTGACATCCCAACTTTACTAGAAACCACGGGGAACAGAGCTAGAAGGTTAAACCAAAGCACTTTTTCCACAGATAAGGGAAAAAGGTTTTGTTAATCCTTTACTCAGAATCTTGTCCACCAAGCTTCTGAGCACCATAGGTTCGGATTTTTCAAATTTGTGTGCTCCTTGCTTAGACGGTCCCTAGGAGCAAGATGTGAGTTATGGACTTGAGAAAGGAAGGAGGGAGGGAAAGAGGAAGGGACTAACTAATACTGTTAAATATTCCTTGGGAGGTACTTTGTTAATTTCTAGAAAATAACAATAGCATTTCTGACAGTTCATTGCTTACTTAAAAAGTAAGTGTTATATTTCTATTTCCTGAAATTGTAGGTGATACTTATCTCGGTAAAGCAGATAGTTGTCTGATGGAGAAGGTGAGCATTGTGTTGTACCCTCCAATTCCAGGGGACACTCGGGTCCTGCAGATCCACATTCATAAACTTAAAAGAAAGCATTTGACTCCCAGATTACTAAGAACAGATCTAAAATGAATCAGCAGGAATAACTAATTTCTGTCTATTCATCGTCAAGGGTAAAGGAGGTAATTTCTCAGTCTTCTGTCTGTGGTGGAAATAAGATCAGGCTATTTCCAAAGACCCAATGACATAGGGTAAAAATGGGCAGATTTCCATGTCAAAGGCTAAACAGAGCCCTGTGATACAGGTTAAGGGGCTTGAAGAGCAACGTTGTTGGCTCTTAATAGACCCAGGGTTGGGGTGGGGGAAAGGAATAGCATCGTGGAATCACTAGGGATGTAGACTATTTTGGGCAATCTGAATTCATAGAAACAAGTGCAAGTAACACACGGAAAATTATTGAAGTCAAAAAAGATGAGCCATAAAGTATGAGAGGAGTAAATCCAAAATATTAACCAGGGAGCCAAGAAAAAGGGCCTTGTTCTATTGCCATGATTGGTATATTTTATTAACAGGGATTTGAATACTACCTTTTTTCTTTTCACGTGGAATAGCATAATTAACAATGAATTGAGTTAACAGTAAATTAACTGTTTTCCTAGGCTGAGGTGGACAGAAAGAGAAAAAAAATATGTAAATGGTCTAGGCCAGGAAGGATAAGAGGGAAAATGGTAGAGAAAAGAAAATACATTTAAAGCAGAATATTTATCACTTGAGTTTTATTATCAATTGTGTTCTCAGTGAAATATCCTTGAATTACAACCAGTACTACAAATAACTATAAATTCTTCAGATTCACATGATGTTTTAAAACTTAGAAAAATATTATAAACTCTCAGAAAGTTTCAGAAGTAGTAGAGATTCCCCATACCCCTCACCTACATTCCCCCAATGGTAACAATTTACGATATTATAGGAAAAGATTAAAACCAGGAAATAACATTAATACAACACACAGGATTTCACCAGGTTTCGTTTGCACTTGTATATACGTATATATGTATGTGTCAAACTAACAATACTTTTCACCCTCCAAAATAAATACTCTGCTTTTTAAAACACTAGTCTGATATTTCTGATGCCATTTACATATACCATTTTTGATGCCATTTCTTAGTAGTGACCAATTACTAGTTAACACTCTAAAATATATTTTTCCTCTTCTTTACTTGTCTGCAGTATAAGCTGTTAGACTTTGGAGCAGATGACAATTGCTAGCTTTTATTATTGTTTTCACCCATTCCTGAAGGCTAAGAAGAAGATTGACAATGTCTAGCCAAGTATAAATATTGTCATAGTTTAGCCCTGGCTGGAGTGGCTCAGTGGACTGAGTGCTGGCCTCTAAATCAAAAGGTCACTGGTTCGATTCCCAGTCAGGGCACATGCCTGGGTTGTGGGCCAGGTCCCCAGCTGGGGGCGTATGAGAGACAACCAACTGATGTATCTCTTGCACATCGATGTTTTTCTCCCACTCTTTCTCTCTCCTTTCCTCTCTATCTAAAAATAAATAAATAAAATCTTTAAAAATATATTGTCATAGTTTAAAGTTCATGTCTAATAGTTTTTAAATATCAGGCTATCAAAGGGCCTCTGTATATAATCTGATATCATTTTATATACCTATTTATTTGATGTTGCCTTAGTTCAGGCTGCTGAAACAGAAAACAATAAACTGAGTTGCTTGAAAAACAAACATTTATTTTTCACAGTTCTGGAAGATAGCAAGTCTTAAGTTCAAAGTATCAGGAGCTCTGGTCTCTGTTCCTGGCTTCTAAATAGCCTCCTCCTTACTGTAACTTCACGTGGCCGAGAGAAAGGAAGCAAGTTCTCCCTTGTCTCTTTTTGGAAGGGCACTAGTTTTATCCTGAGGGCTCCACCCTCATGAACCCGAGGCTTCTCCTCTGCACACCACCACACTGGGGGAGGGTTGTGACACACTAATTGGGGGAGGGGCAGAGTGCCACAAGCATTCAGTCCATAGCAGTTATTTTCAATGAGTTTTCCTGAATTTCTTCCTAGTATCACAAAAAAAAAAAATTAATATTGGTGCCTCGGGGACCTTGCATATTTGCAGTCATTTCAGAAGCTATTGTCTTAATTGTCTCACAGTAACTAATGACCAAAACATTGGACTGTGTCATTTCTTTTTTGCATTTAAATTTTTTTAATTTACCTTTTAATTTTTTTCCTAATATTGTTTCAGCTTTCATAAACTTCTTACTAAAGAGAGGGTAAAAATCCATTTTTAGCTATTTTCCATTCTTTTTAAGTTTTCATTTTTAAGATTCCCAGCATCATTTCTCCTTTTAGCTCAGCTTGAATAATTTATCATGGAGATTCTGTCAAATATCCTGCATTAATGGTAATGAAGGAATAAAGTTGCCTTTACCTCATAAAATAAGTAGGGTAGCAGGCAAAGAAGTCATGAAATCTTGGCAGTCATTCAAAAACTTTGAACCTGGGCCCTTCTGAGTCTTGCTGGAAGTGAAGAGTCATTATATAAGGAGCAGGGAGACCCAGATTGAGTCTTGGCCTTAACACATTTATGCCCTTCGATCACCATCAGACTGACTGAATTTTCTCATTTGTACAAGACAAGTAATATGTTTTGCTTACTTCTCAGGGTTGAAGTGAGAATCAGATGAAGCTAAAATAGTTTGTGAGGTGGAGAGTGTGATACAAACATCAAGTGGTAATATTAGCAGAAATAACATGAGCACTCAAACATCAGATCTAGGTGAGGTATTGGAAAACACATCAAACTCATCATTTCTTACTTTCCCTTTTAATGGGGCTTTTGAGGTAGACTGAAGTGAAAGGTTTTCACTTAGATTTAAACAAAATCAAAATGTGCCAAGGAGAACAGGCACAGCAGATGTCAAAGGGGAATCAAAAACAGTGAGGGCGTAGATGGAATCCTCGAACAGCTGCAAATGTTTGTTCCAGAAGAGAAGGGATAGGAAGCCATCTTTCTCCAAGTTGCCATTTTTTGCTTAACTCCATATCAGTGTAATTTTGACTTTGAAGCAGGTCATTGGTTAGGGTGACCTCCTGCAAGTGTTCTGATGTCTCAGATTCATTACTGAGCTTATTAGCATCTCGTCTTCAGATCTGAAAGAGCGCTCAGAGGATTTAATATTACCATCCCCCCTAACTCAGGTGGAGGAAAAAGGTGCCCAAAGCAGTGTGACTGGAGGACGGGGAGAGAGTGAAAGGGATGAAGGCAGTGTCTGACCACCTGGCAGTAACAGACACCATGAACTTATATTCTAAACTCCAGCTAATTTGTATGTTTCCCAACATTATAGAAATGGGTTAATGGGCACTCTCTGATTTTCCAGCTTTTCACTCAGGTAGCCAAGGTAAAACTTCTTGAGAACTTTAATTATAATGATGTATTTGTTGGGAGTGGGCAATAAAGTAGAAGGAAAAACTTTGTTTTCCAGTAAAAAAAACAAGCAGAAAAACAACGACTGAAATGATTTCTACATCAAGATGCTCTTTATGAGACGAAGTGGTTTATCCAAGTAAAAATTATGTGATAAAACATCTCATACTTACTGGGGGCTGTGGCTGTAATAATAGCATCCTTGAGTATACCTTAATCAGTGAAGTGATACATTTTTAATTCCTTGTTTGTCTACAGCCGCTTCATTTGACATGTCCAATCATTGGTCTATATAGCCTTATAATTTACTGAATTGGGTTATATTCTGGGGGTCTCAGAAAATAAGTATCCTGGTAATATTGTGGAAATATACACAAAACTGCCCAGGTGACTAATTTTCCAAGGGTTGTTACATGGGAATTGGCTAGTAAAGTTCATATTTAAGCATGTGTCAGTCAGAACATAATATAATGAGTATATTGTTTTCTGTACTGAAATCTTCTAAAATGTTCTCCTTATGCTGAAAATACACTAAATGCTTATACTCTGTTGTCAAGAAAAGTACATCTGAAACAGACTTTTTCTGTTTTGTGACTTTTTTATGTAACTGACATTATAACTGCTGTTGCCAACCACCCTTGTCTTTTGGTAGAAGGAAGAAATTGAATCTTGTTCACGTACTTGAATGGGTCATGATAGTATCTATTTTTCTGAGATCTATTTTAAATCCATGTCAAAACACTGAGATATAAAAATTAAAAAATGACTGGTACTTTACTTGGGATAATGATCATTGTCATCTAAAGAGAGCTGCTTTTTAAATGTAGTAGAGCTAGCAATTTGGACCCTCAATTACCATATGCTGTAGTATATTATTAACCTGATATTTAAAATATGTGCATCAGCAGTAGAGTGCTAACTTCCTGCTTCTCCAAAGTGGTGTACACATTAAGATGTAGAACAATGTACAAAAATCTCTAAAGAAATATTTTTTTATTGTTTAAGTAGAATTGTCTCCATTTCCCCCCCTCCAACCTCTTTCCCCTGCCCCGCCCATCCCCACCTCCCACCGTCAATCCTACCCACCTTTGGCCTTGTTCACGTGTTCTTTATACATGTTCCTGACAACCCAGTCTGGCTGGATTGGTTGCTCACCCTGGAAAATGCCTAGTGTCCACCTATTGACTACCTAAGTTTATAAATTTGAGTTTTCCCAGAGAAATACTCCTGGGATCTCTTTAGCTCAGCCATCACTAAAAAGTTCTTCAGTATTTCCTGAGGAGTCTTAGTTGTAGTGTAGTAGAAGACATTTTGTTGGATATCTGTTCTACCATATTGTTAAATACATGAAAGAGCTAGTCTGGTTCTGTGTTCCTAAAATGCAGCAAAGCCCTGCACATATTATGTACATCATTAATATACAGTGAATGCTCCTAAGTGAAGAACAGTGTGACCATTTCCTTATAAAATATATTTCTGGCAAAGGGGGGAAGGGTTGTATGTATAGTATATATATACAGAGGACATATTTGACTTTTTAAGCTATGTAATATGGGACAGAAAAATAAATACCTACTTTTTAAAAAATACTAACTGTACTCATGGGATTCGTACTTGTAACGCATATCACTTGTATGGACCAAGTTTTAAACTTGGTTGAACAGGTCCTGGTTGTTGTACACTCAGGTACGTGGTAGAAACAAATTTTAAATCTTCTTTAGAACAATAAGCTTTCTATACCTGCCTCAAAGAATTAACACCGATAAAAATTCAAAGAGGACAACCTCCTAAATGGACAGTTTACAAACTACACATGGAAAACATCACCATAAGAAGCCAGCAACAACAAAAAATAGAATTAGATTCACATATTTTCAAATTATTAGATATAATTCATGTGTATCAAGGAATGAATATTGAAAAGTATTTTAAGAAAAAGAGAGATCAGCATTAACCAGACACATTTGAAAAAGACCTTTAAAAAAAGAAACATGTAATAACTGAAATGATTAATGCGGTGAATTGATTACAGGGCAAATTAATCATGGCTGAAGACAGAAAAAGTGAAATGTAGAATTGAGCAAATTACACAGGATGCAGTCCAGACAGAGAAGGATAGGAAAGCCTGAAGGTGAGACTAAAGGTTAAGATCGAGCAAAAAGGTCTAATATAATGTTTAATTGGGGTTCTAATGGGAAGAACTACAGTGTAATGTAAAAAGCAGTTTTCAAAGGTACTAGCTAAGACTGCTGAAGATTTAAACATTGGATTATAGGCTTAAGAATTCCAAGAAAAAAATTTAAAAATCTACATACACAAAGTCTGTTCAGAAAAGGCCCAGCCATTATTGATATAATGAGAACGGTTTGCACACCACTGATGTAACCCGGCAGCTAAGGAAAGTGGACTGGAATGTGCATGTGTGAACACTGATGACTTCACTATACTAGTCAGTGGGGACAGTAGACACCATTGAGTGAGCATGCATACTCTGTGGCCATCATGTTCAAAATGATTGAGTGAATAGAACAATGAATCTGCATCAAATTTTGCATTAAGCTTGAACATTCCTTTGGTGAAACTACTCAGATGGTTCGGAAGACTATAGCTATGGGCAACTGGTGATTAGCAGCTTCATCATGACAATGTGCCTGCTCATGCATTGTGTCTCATGCAGTTTTTTTGTCAAACATCAATTCGCCAGGTAACTCAGGCCCCCTACAGCCCAGATTTGGCACCTGGGACTTCTGGCTTTTCCCAAAACTAAAGTCACCTTGGAAAGGGAAGGGATTTCAGACTATTGATGAGATTGAGGAAAATGTGATGGGGCAGCTGATGGCGATTGGGAGAACTGTGTGAGGTCCCAAGGTGCCTACTTTAAAGGGGACTGAGGCCTCACTGACCTGTGTACAATGTTTCTTGCATCTTGTATCTTCTTCAATAAATGTCTCTTTCGTAGTATGTGGTTGGGTACTTTCTGGACAACCTCATACAGTACAGCTTTCTATTGAACCTGTATAACAGAAAAGGCAATGAGAGTATCTGAAAGGCACCCAGTGGGAACTAGTTTGCCAAAATGGCTGATTTCTCAGCAGAAACAGTGGGGGCCAGGAGACAGTGGAGTGGCACCTTTGAACTGCTGTTACTCTAGAATTTTGTACCCAAACGAATTATTTTTCAAGAATAACAGTAAAATAAAGTCATTTTCTAAGACTACAAAAGACTTTGGCCTACCAAAGGACTCTTAGAGTTTACATTCATAGAATGTTCTTCAAAGAGTAATCAATTATCTCATGAGAAAATATGAGCTATAAAAAACAGAACAGGGAATGTATTTATAAGTCTAAACAAACATTGATTTTTTTAAAGTAGTAAGAGCAATGGGTAATTTATCAAGTTAAAAATATTCAGAATTATAACTACAATCATGGAGAACTCATGTCAAGAGGTAGGGAACATCAGAGTTAAAACATCTTAAAGTCTATGTGGTTTGAGAAAAGTTGAAAAAGTATTGCCGACTCTAGATTTTGTGATCTTAGCTACTCATGATCAAATACTTAGGATAACCACTAAGTAATACAATGTATAAAATCCCAACTAGTAAAGGGGGTAAATATACAGAAATATTAATAGATAGAGTCGCTGTATGTGGACTCTCAGGTTAAAGACAAAGATATCTTGAAGAAAAACAATGACAATCTATGTATAAGAGATTGAACTAAGAGAGAGAACTAGAGAGAGAGAGAGAGAACTAACTGAACACAATGTTTGAAAGAGGAGCAAATAGATAAAAAACTTAAATACTAACCAGATATTTTTAATCTTAGAGCCATAGAATATTACTACATATTCATAAACAGTTTGTTTTACTAGGTAGATCAAATAATACCATTCTAAATAAAATAAAAATCAATTGAACTGCAAAGAACATTAACAAATCCACAATATGAATAAGCTTGACATAATGGACTAAAAAAAAAACAGGTGAAGAATATACACTGTTCAAAGCATAGGAAACATTTATAAAAATTGATCACATACTTAGCCATTGTGTGTCTCATAAAATTTGAACAATTGTTTCACAAAATTATATTCTTTTATCATTATGTAATCAAGATATTGACTGATATAAAAAAATAACTAAATACCCATATACATTTGAACATTTTAAATCATACTTCTGAATAAACCACAGGCCAGAGAGTAAACTAGAGCAGAATTAAAAACAAAAATCCATATGTTCCAGTAGCACTCACATTAATTAGAATAGATACAATAATGTATAAGGACAATGGACTCATAAAGGGAATTTGATATTTTAGTAAAAACTCAGATACCACGAAGAAATAGGGCAATAAGAGCGCAGTAAAGAATTGTCAAAAACTATTGCCAGGTGGGGGAGGGGAGTGGTAGCTTAGCTTGGGGCTTAGAAAAGAAATGGTTTTTTTTCTTTTCCAAACATCATTTTTCTGATGATTAAAGTGACACAACGAAATATATCAGAAGGGCAAGTAATTATGAGTATAGCAAAATTAAGGATTATGGATGACAACCTCAAATTGCTGTAAATAAGATACTTATGTCCCAGATAATAAATGAGGAAATGTATGTGTGACAGATGTGATGGAAAGGCAGTAAGAAATTTAGACAAAGGGCATGAAAAGATTATTCACAAAGCAAGAAATAGAAATAGCTAATAAATATCTGAAAAGATGTACATCACATGTAACCATGGGGGATAAAAAAGAGAAGGACCAATGAGACACCATTCTTCTTGCTGAATGAAAAAGATTGAAAAACTGCATAGGGATTTCGGTGCACAGGGGTTTGTCCAGATATTTTTCTGTGCTTCATATTGTCACTCAGTGTAGACTATGCTCTTTTTTTTTTTAGCCATGTACAAAATTTAATGACTTGTAGTAATATTTATTAATCTTGCAGTTTTTATGAGGTTTGGTTATATTACTTTCATCTGTTGTTAACAGTTTGACAATATATTCTGTACTCTTTGATCTAGTAATTCCACTTCTAGGAATTTGTCACAAGGTATAAAATTATATATATATACTTGAGACTGTTCTTTGTAGCCTTGTTAATACTCAAGAAAAACTGGGCAGATTTCCAGAAATAGAGAGTTTTATAAAGAGAATTTGGTGTGTATGCATACTTAACAGACATATATATAAAAGTTGAAAGACTATTGTAGTATAATACTAACCTTTTAAATTATATATGGATTAATACTTACATAGAAATATATACATGGCATTACTAAGTAGAAAAAGCAGGCTACAAGGCCACTTCTTTGCAGGCTGTGTACCTGTCAGATGTAAGCAGCGGCCTGTTCATAGCCACACAGATGGTGGGCGTATCCCTTGGCAAGCGCGGTGCAAGGCACCTGTGCTGTAACATAAAAAGCACTCAAATGGAACTTGGGGGGCCCGAATTTTAGTCACTCTTTTGACAAATTTCTACAAATTAGGGCCTCCTTCTTTAAAAATGAGGGAAGGGAGGTGGGCATTGGACTTGATTAGCAATGACAAACAGACCATCATGGTCGTCGCCACCTTCTTCTCCATCCATGGCAGACATTGGCCATCAGTCCCAGTGCCCTTTCTCGGGCTCAGCCAGGCCTTGAGTTCTCAGCACACTGTTTTGGGCCACCATCTCTAAGCAGATTGTTCTTGACACTTGAAACTTCTTTGCCATCTTTGTATAAGATACTCTTAGAAGTCTTTTCAGCTAAAAAATTTTTTTGACCAAGGAACTAAGTTATTGTGGTGAAAACCAATGGGGAATATCTTTCAGAAAAAAATGTTTACTTTTCTGGTAGCCACATTTTCTACAATCAGTAAAAAGGTGAAATAATTTTTGATAATATATTTTGTAGGATATTTTAACATGTCACTGGGAGAAAATAATTATTAATGAGCCATTTCACATTCTTATTTCATATAAAATCTGTGAAATCCAGTGTGTATTTTCAGCAACCCCATTTAAGGTGATAAATTTCCAGTGGAGATACTTGATCTGTATTTAAATTTACAGTTCAAAAAGTAGACTCATACTGACGTTCTTGAATTTTCTTATAATTGAATTGGATACTCATTCTTTACATTTAATTGAAACTAAACTAAATTAAAAATAGAGGTGAAGTCCAACTAGCCACATTTCAAGTACCCAATAACCATATATGGCTGGTGGTTACCATATAGACAGCGGTACTTTAGGGACTACAAAGAAACATATAATTTAACTTTAGCCTTCAAGTATAGTTTCCAGTTGGGAAAGCAAGAGGTCAAAAAATAAGCATATCAGGAATATAATCCAAAGCAGAATATAATTAAATGCTAACAATTTTCTGTGGACAGATTAAGCCCTAGTTGGGTAGGAAGCTCCAGAAAATCCCCAGCTCGTTGCATTCTTCAGCACTTTGGGGGTTGAGGGGTGGCAGTGGTGTGTGGAGTTTCTGAGAATGGTGGGCCTTACTTAGAAAGTGTGTGTGTTCTCCCTGCAGGCACGGGACCCGCTGTGCTGGGGAAGTGGCGGCCGCAGCAAACAACTCTCACTGCACAGTCGGAATTGCTTTCAATGCCAAGATCGGAGGTATGGGAAACAAACTTGCTTGGGTATAGAAATGAGCCAAGAGCTCTTGTGCTCACTGGCTTTCAGAACCTTTTGGAACTAAAGTCAGGCATATGTTTGCATAATAGCGTTCAACTGTTGCTGACAGCAAAATGACCACGTTAACATGTGTTATTGAATCCAGTTAAAGACTTCAGAAGCAGGACCCCTAATGTGTTGTCCAGTATGTTAAAAAAGGTTGTCCAGCACTGAGAATGGGGTTGTTAACATCTGGACAGAACTATAAAATTGGTGCTTGAGTCAGAAAGAACTAATAATATAAACACCAGGCCCAGCCAGCCATAATATCTGTATGGAAAGAAGGGTTTGAAAATATGTTAAAGAAGAATATCTTCTTTCCCTTTACTCTAGGTTTTTATTTAAAAAAATTCCTTTTAATTGCAAGTAAAATGATAAATGGTAAAATCTCCATTTCAAGTCCCAAAATGTAGTCAGACTGTTATCACTGATAATTTCAGATTATATGCCCACACATGTGCTAATTTAAATATACATAAGCTCACTACAAGGACCCAACCACCACATGGAAATCCAGGCATTAATAAAAGCAAATGCTTAACTTTCCCATCTGTAGTCCTGTTTTTGCTAGTATAGCCTGGTGTCGCAGCCACATGTCAGTGAGAAGGAAACACTGTAAGAGATGATATAGATCCCAATGGCTTTGAAGGTGTCCCCTGGGGGTCTCCTAAAAGGGTGTCCCGAGATGAACGAAGCTCCTGGAATGAGGATGACATCCTTTTCTAATACACTTGTTTGTTTTCGAGTGGTAAATAAGGTTGGATCTAAAAAATAAAATCGACAGTTCTTTTTAGCATAAATATAGAGGTCTTGTAACATGAAATATTTGGGGTACATTATAACGGTGCAGAGAAAATGTTTTCAGAAACTACTTTGAATGTCAGCCATCAGTAAATTTGACCTGTCTCTTTCCCTTTTTCACCCTGAATTCTTAGAGTGTGGCAGCTTGTTAAGCAGCAATTAGCTGCACTCTGAGAGCACGAGCTGTCTGTCAAGGGGAAGTTCACGGAGGATGTAGTAGAGGAGACAAAGACTTCCCCTGAGAACCATGAGGGCACTGGAGGCCCCTGCTCTTCCCAGGAGACACACATGACTCCAGTGGCTGCCCGGTCAATCCTCCTTGCTCTCCAGGGCACTCACAGTCTCTCACCTGGAGACACACTGCCATGTCCCTGTCATTACTCTCCAGTGCTAACCCAGCTCTCACTGACCTTGAGGGAGTGAAGAGACGAACTTGTGAACCTCACAGATTAAGCTGCTGGCTGACCTGGCTGAACAAGGACCTCAGTACAAAAATGCGTGTATGGCATGACTCATAAATGTTCCATCATCCTGAAAACAACATTCTGAATTATGTAATTAACCCCACACACCCAAGGAGTGAAGGTTTGCAGTTAAATGAAGAAATAGCAACCATTCATCTTTAAACTTGAGGAAAGAAAATTCTTATTTGTCAGGCTTTGATAAAAAAATTAATACTACCCTCTAGGTATGATTTTATTCAACATTTTATTTGTAGGAGTGTGGACTTCACATAAATTACACAAGGTAGAAACTGAATTCAGGTGTTTTATAGGCACTCCTGCATGTTGGCATTTAGAGATATCAGTCCAGTGTTATTTTCAGACCTTCCCATATTGGTAAAATAGTTTTTTTTGCATGCATTTACATAGAAAGTAAGAATATGACATAGTTTATCTTCCTTTGATAAAAACCATATGGATGCATTTTGAATATTCATGTCAAGTGAAAACCACTGGCTTCTTTGGATCTGGTACACGCAGAGCACCACGCTATGTATTCTGTTCCCACTGAAATGCTGACAAACTTTCTGAGCTCAGTTCCCATTTCCTGACTTGAAAAGGCTCGTTGGTAACCTGTTCTCCACGTCACCCGTTCATATACACCTCCTTTGTGACCCCAAAAGCCTAAAGGCAGAGGCAGTCAAGATACAACCACTAAAGACAATGTCCTTAGGGATGCTTTGGGGAAATGTATTATTGACTGGGTATTTATTTCTATTATTTTGGGGGTAAAAACTATTAGGGGAATATAGTAACATATCCATCATGTAACTTAGAATGGCTGAGCCCAATAGTTATATTTTTATATGAAGGAAATGTGGCAAAATGCTACCACTTGTTGAGTACTGGCTAGATTAGTGTTTATTGTCATACTTTCTATTTTTCTGTGTTTGTAAGGTTTAGAGTTGAAAGTTAAATGCTTCTGAAAGCGCAAAGAAGATATATAGTTTCTTAAAGGATTTTTATTTTCTACCCGAAGTCCAGCCTAATGCCATTGTAGTATCTACTGATGCCTGATTTGGGGTTTTATTACTGAACCCCCTTTTACTGGTGACCAGTCAAAACTGGGAATCCTACTTGATAACACTGTTTTCCTAAGGAGTAAATTTGGACTGTAAAGAGATATATTTTTAAGATAATACAATGTCTCAGTGATGGTATTTGGTTCAAGCCACAGCTGTTCTGTTTACTTAACAATTAGTTGTTGTGTGTCTCCAAAATAAAAAGGAAAAAAAAGGAAAGCCTGGCATTTGACATATAACTTATTTTTTAATATCTGTGTCTGTTTTTGCAAATTAAGGTTGGTAATAAATTCCTGTGTGTCTGTCGGGAATATACTTAAATGAAGATTAATAACTGAACATTGCTACAACCCTTTGAGAATTAGTTGACGTGTTATATACATAGAGAGCATTTTCCTTTATTATTCAGTGTATAAATAACTCGACAAAGAAGTAGTATATTAAATTCACATCAGTCTTACAGATTAGAAAATAATATTAAATATGGAGGAGATTAGACCAGCCTAACCTGGCAGCGTTCCAACTTTTGTAAACATGCTAAGGTCAGAATGTTTTATACCAATTACGAACACAAGTGATCTAATGAAGAGAAATTCAGGGAAGATGGATTGCTTGAGGCGCTCTTTGTCGACTGCTCGATTAAGACAGGGACAAAGAGAAGGGAGAGATTGCGGAAACCTAGGAAAAGAGAACAGTGGATGAAAAAAAGATTTTTTGAAGAGGTTTTGTTCTTTTACATGCTCTGTATCTTCCTTTCTTCCCAAGAAAGCTCCAGAAAAGTCTGAATTATCTTTTTTCTGGGGAAAATATGCTCACTTAAGTGTTGATTAAAAGTTTATTTCTTTTCCCCCCAAATGCTGTAAGCCGCAGTTGGTCTTGGATTGTTTCAGTGTCAAATAGCAAAGCCTCTGATCAGACTTCTCCCTGTCTGTCTTATAGGAGTTCGGATGCTGGACGGGGACGTCACAGACATGGTGGAGGCGAAATCAGTCAGTTTCAACCCCCAGCATGTGCACATCTACAGTGCGAGCTGGGGCCCCGATGACGATGGCAAGACCGTGGATGGCCCAGCTCCACTCACCCGGCAAGCCTTTGAAAACGGCGTTAGAATGGTAGGCGTCCAATGCACCTTGGCTCATACTGTGTAAATCAGGGGTGGTTCTTACATGAAACCATCTGGGGAACTGAGGGCTCCTGTCTTCCAGCCTAGAGGAGTAGATGGAACTCAGAGGTAGAGCCAAGAGATAGGTCAATGGAAAGATGGTAAAGCTTTGAGATGGGATGTTGTATGGGTTCTGCAGATGAGTTAACATGGTAGAGAGTTTCCCTTGATAAGAACAGAGGTATAATTGGATGCTTAGTTTTTTCAAAGGAAATATATTCATGTATATGTTAATTTTGCATTTGGAGAAATAAATTCCCAGGACTGTGAGATTCAGAAAAAGTAGAGCTATTGAAACTCCCTGGTTACTGTGGATAGATCATTCCGCGGTGCCCATGGGCACATCTCTCTTTTGTTGTTCCTTCTCTGGTTCCTCCTCTGTCCCAGGACAATAAGATTTCTATGCTGAACCCCCAGTTCCCTCACCAGGCAGCTCAACCTTGGAGGTCACTTGATTTCCTGGATTTCATTAAGAAATTCATCACTATTCATCCCCAAAAAGTGGAGGACATAATCTAATGTAGTAAAACACCTATTTCAAATTACAGATGTTAAAAAAATCCTGCCTTCTTTTACTTTCGTGAAAAATGATGACGCCGTATGCTTGTACGAATGGGAGGAGGAGACCTCTACCGGAAGTACCTCCTTTCTCCTTCTTAATCATGAACAGAACTTTGGGGGACTTAAAGCATCCATTTAAACCATGATCTGGGCCCAGTCTCCTTTCCCTTCATCTCTTTATTCTGTTGTATAATGTAGGCATTGCTCTTACTATACATCAGCATGCACTGCTCTCCCTGTGCATCCCTGCCCCACTCCCAAATCCTGTTCTACCATCAAGTCTTAGCTAAAGTGTCACCTCTTCTCAGAAGCCTTCTCACTGCCCGAACTAGGATTGAGTATGAGCAGTCCCTACTCTACCCCCGCCATGTTTTATATTCCTGTTGTCATTACTTACTGTCTTTACCGTATTGTGCTTTTTATCAGAGTCAGTTTCACATACATCTCCCTCACTACATTGTAAGTTCCTAGAGAGCAGAGTTTGTGCTCTACCCTCCTTAATGGGCTTCACAAAACACATAATGTGCATTGAATGTCAGTGGCTACTCAGTAAATTGCTTGTTGAATTTAATTGATCACAATTGTGCTAACCATAGGGTTGTTATATATTCAGCCCAAATTTTGGCATGGAATGCATGCAGTTGATAAATGGAATGTTGCAGCTGGACTACAGATAGTAATGATATACCTTTGTGGGGTCAGTGTCAGGGTTTTAATCAGCAGACTGGGCTAAGTTGTCTCCTGGTTACTCGGGAATGGATTGGAGGGAAAAGCTTATGCACTTGTTATTAATGTATTTCTTAACTAAGAGATAGTTTGGAATTGGGGATGACGTACTTTCTAGCTCTGACAATTCTCAGCTACACTAAAGACCTTTTGAGCAATAGGATAATGTTTTAAATTATTGCCTAGTATTTTCCTTTCAAAGTGTCTGAACACCAACGAATGTACTCTGGGTAATCTGGTGTTTTTGTTACCAAAGCTCTGGACTGCAGATTGCTATTCTCCCTCTTGACGCCATCAGTAGAATGGTCATTCAAGCTAAAGAAATCAAGCTTTGTTTGTATTTAATTTTCAAATTGTATGCATATGGCTCTTGATATGATAAAGAGCAATCTGGAATTTCTCATGAATAATATATACTTATATTATTAATGCACATAATCTTGTGAAATGTGCATCAAGAGAGAAAATGCCCATGTCCAATGACTACCATTGAAACAGGTGATATGGGCCAATGATTTTTAAATCTTTTTCTAGATAAGGAATCTTTCATTCAATGGAAATCTTAACTGGAAGTTCAATGTGTAAAACACATAAAAATATGGTACTTTGGTTGCAGGAAAAAAAGGGTTAATATTAGAAGCAAAATCATCTGAGAAAGCTATTCAAAGTTATATAGGAAGATGATATTTAGGAATAACTAACTTTGAGAAAATTTACTCCAAACTCACTATTTTTAATTTTTTAATTTCAGAAAGGTGGGGAGGGAGAAAAAGAGAGAGAAACATCAATTTGTTGTTCCACTTATTTATGCATTCATTGGTTGTTTCTTGTATGTGCCCTGACTGGGCATCAAACCCACAACCTTGGCATATCAGGACAATGCTCCAGCCAACTGTACTACCTGGCCAGTGCCCAGACTCATGATTAATTATGAAAACAACCCATGCTTATTATAATCAATTATATTCTAAAGATGCACTTAAAAGTAGATCACCCACCCAACTAGATAACCAGTGCTAAGGGTTTGGACTGCATCTCTTCACAGTCCTAGCCCCTTCATATTCCAAATGGGGATCTTTTGCCTCTGCACGTTGCTGTTTTCACCTAACAGTGAATCATGGGCAGTCCTTTCAGGACAGTTCATAAGGACATAATTCATTTATTTTAATGTTTAAAAAATTTTAAAGTATGGAGATACCACAATTCATTCAACATTCTACTGAGAATCTTTTAAGGTTTTAATCTGGGGGGGGGGGCAGAGAAAAGGAGTTTTAGTTTTAGAACAAACCACTTACTTTTAGAGTTAAGGTAGTAACAGACAGCAACAAAAACTCTTGAAGACAAATTGTTCTCTGGCTCCTAGCATTGCACATCCAACTGTGGAAGAGCAGTAGTGACCATTTAAATGTGATAAGATCAACAGGATAGGGTTTTCACATGTTTAGTACACATAGGCTTCACTCAGACTTAAGCTGGGGTTGACTCCAGCATCTTTTATTTATTGCTCTCTGATCTAATATAGATCAGATTACCTCTCTGCTTCCATTTCTTCATCCGAAGTAGGGCAATAGCAATACTTATTTACAGGGGTACTATGAGGGTTAAATGAGATGAAAATGCACAATACCTGGAACATAAGAGGTGCTCAAGAAATAACTCTTATTTATAGATAATTTTTCTACCATAGAAAAGATCATGCTCTTTCAAAACACTATTTCTCATCAGTCCCCCATTCTTCGCTTCCTGCTAGTTCCACACTGTAGAGTTCTAGAATATTCCATCGAGTTGCTTGTAGTGGTAGATTAAAAATAATATAGTAGAAGTCTGCATAAACTTTCTGAGTTCTGTAATGTCATTTACTTTTTTCTCCTTATATCTATACTCGCCTTCAATTTCACTTGTCCTTAAAAGCCTATCTTCAATTTCACTGAGATAACTTATTGATATACAAAAGCATTTCAGTTATCCATGTTTGTGGTCTTCAATTTTACTTATATTTCCCAAGGGTTGTTTCTGTAAATACCTATAAATATGTAACTTATATTTTTAAAGCTATATATTAAAGAGTCTTTCCAGGAAAAAGAAACCTTTTATTCCTCTATTATCAGGCATCAGATGAGGCAGTATGTTTTTTGAGATTATTTAAATTGTGTTATTTATAGAATATACATTGCCAAATGTATAAGAAATAATTGGATAAATAGTTTATACAAAGTTAGACTATGGGGTACAATAAAGAAATAAATTATTGGTTGAATGATATAAGTAATGAAGGAGTAAATGACTAACAAAATAATTCTTTTAGATAGCTATGGGAAATCTGTGTGACAGTTCAGAGTTGCTCTGCACTCTTGGGGTTTTAACTGCATCATCTGCAAAAATATAACAATTGGAATTTATTTTTATTAAATTTATTGAACTCTCACTTTCCATACACTGTAGGTCAAAGAAGGCATCTAAGTTTTACATGCAATACATAGAAGTCTCAATATTCCAGCAACATGACAGAAAACAGAGAAACAAGATTACTTAAGCTAAGAATGAGTGTTATGGAAGAAATAAGACCAGTGACTTCGAGGGGACAGAATGGCTTTGGTTAGGAGGGTGGAGAGCCTTCTTGGAGGAGATGATACATGAATGGAGACATCAATGATAAGAGGCCAATCATGGGAAGAAATGTGGAAGGAATGTTCTGTGCAGAAGGAACAGCAAGAGCAAAGCTCCGTGAGTGGAGCATGGTGTGGGTGAACTCACAAAACAGAATGCTAATTTGGGAGTTGGGGGCAGCATGAACGGACAGCAGGTGATAGGAGATGGGTTGGAGAGGAAAGAAGGGGCCAGCTCAGGAGGGCTCGTTAAACCATGCAGGGTGTTTGCATTTTATTCTGTTACGGAATATCATTGGAGGTTTTTAGCACAGTCGTGGCCTGGTGGGATATACTCAATTTTAAAAGATTACTGCTGTGTAGAGAATGCACTGTATGTGGTTGAGGGATGAGGAGGCAAGAGCGGGAGGCGGAAATGGTCCAACAAAGACTTGATAATGAGTTGACCAGGGTGGCAGCAATATCAAGGCAACTAGAGAGATGGGTGGCAAGAGAGAGAAGTATAAGTATCGAGAGATTTTCTCAAGGGAAACAAATAAATTTTCCTCAGGGAGTCCAAGTATTGATTGTATCCATTCTTTCTGCTTGCTAATCAAAAAATGTAGCACATACTGGATTTCAAAATGCTTTCTACTTGTTTACTATAAGATAAGCATTTGGTTCAGTAGAATATAATACTGTTTTCAAAGACTTTAACAAAATCAGAATTGATTCAATTTATAGCCACTTTAGATTAATGTACCAAAATTTCATAAAAGAAATGACATCAAACAAACCATGTCACAATTGACAACTTGCTCTTTTTTTTCCAAAGGTTGCATTTCATGTGATGCTGAGGAGCTATAAAATTACATGCAAGAATTAGAGGTGTATAGCTGGGGCTGCACACACTAAATAGTGACTATGATGAAAATACAGCAATGGCATTTGACATGTACCAGTGTCTTATACGGTAGTGATTCTGTGAGTCCCTAAAGTAGGTAACTTTTAATCTTCACAATGATCTCATAAAATAGACACTGTTCTCCCCAGTTTTACAGAAAATATTCAGCATAGCTAAAGAGGTCAGCATGTGGGCCTCTAAGAAATCTAATTTTTTTTACGCGTTGGCATTTCTACTTTATTTGTCGCATCTGGCCTCCTTCCTTCATCTGTGACCATACACCCCAGCTTTCCTCCTGTTCCTATGGTGAACTAATTGTTCGTGTTCTACCTTTTCCACCCACTCCATTTCTTCACTGACACCAGCCTTTCTCACTTCATCAAAGATACTGCCCAATTCACTCTTTTTTCCTTCATCATGAGAATTTCTTCTGTGCTGTTGCTGTTCACATACATTCATATTGTTAAACTCTTAAGAGAGATAGGAGAATCCCTCTTTTGTCTCCTTCTATCCTTCCAGTTATGGTCTCATTTCTCTTTTTCCCATTAGAACAAAATTCCTTGAGAACATTGTTCCTACTGGCCCTCTACAATCTCTCCTTTTCCATTCTCTCTTGGTGCCACTAAGTCAGGGCTCTGACCTGTTACTGCCCAGAAGCTGTTCTTGCCCAGGTCACAGGGACCTCCTTCTGGAAAACCCAGTGCTCCTGTCTGAACTCTCAGTTATAATTAGTACTAACGAGGACGCCAGCCCACTTCTTTCCATCTACACTCTAACACATGTTCTCCCAACATTCAGAACCCTTTCTTGGCCATTGTTATCTCTCCTTTTGTTAGATTTGCTTACCTTGTTGATTAATTTTCTCTTCTAGAAAATTAATTGTGATGGTTTTGTTCTCTGTGTATTCCAGGCTCCTAGAACAGTGTCTGTTCAGAAAGATAGTGAACAGATGTATGAGTGAATGTGTCACTGACTTCCATGCCAGTTCGATGCATGTACTGAATGAATTTACTTAAGGGCTACACTTGCATTGCTTTTAATAATTTGGAAATGAGTTATTAACATATATGGTATATAGTCTGGTGATTAATGTACCCGGACTCTGGACTCAGACTCTCCAGTGGGTCCTAATACTTTCTTACCTTGTTCAAGTTAATTAGCCTCTGTGAGGATCAGTGTGTTCCTCTATAAAATGGACCTAAATGCCGGCAATTACTTTTTAGGACTGTTGTGAGGATTATACATTTAATGCCTGTAAAATATGAAGCAAAGTTCCTGAAACACAGTAAAGTCTCTATTCTATTATAACCTTCATCATTATCACCACTGCAGAGGCCAGAGTAGTAACAGAAAAATTGATTAATCATGCAAAATACTGTAAAAAGTCTTGATTGTTGGAAGTTTCTTCATTAAATCAAGTCTGTGTTACTGAGTGGTCCTTTGGGAAGGTAAGTATATGATCTTGTGAGTATTATTAGGGAATGCACAAAATTAATGGAACAAAATATCCAAAAGGCTATTTTCTAAAGTTTAATCCATAACGCAGTAATCAATAAAATGCTAAAAAAAAAGGGCATGGGGTTCATTTTGCTCTCAAATTGCTTGAGAAACACCACTCATTATATGCTCCCTTTGGGAATTTAAAAGTATATTAAAGGCTCTGAGAACTCCTGCAGTACAGTTTCTATTTATTTGATCAATGTTCTAAACTGTTGAGCACACAGGAACTTTTATTTTCATGGTTTTTTTAAATTGCTGTTAATTTCATTTTAAATTCTTTGGAGCTACTTTATGAAAATTTAGCTAAACTTACTAGACTTTTAGAGTCAGAATGTCAGAACCGGAAATAATTGTAGGTAGGGGTTGAGTTGTTTTTACCAACCTTTCATTATTTCTTTTCTTGCCCATGTTACTACCATTCACCCCATTCTCCCTAAAACTTGCAGTTTCTTCTTTCCTCATCCTAGTCATCCAGTAAGTTGTTCTTTGTTCTGCCACTTCCTAAGAGTCTACAAAATCCACCCCCTTGTCCTCACAGTTAGAACCAACATCTCTCATACAGACTTGGCCAATGATGTACTTCCAAAATTCCCCTCTTCCCAGCTTGACCTTCAACTTTCAAATTAGCATTAACACTGCAGCCAAGGAAGTATTTCTTATATGTAAATCTTGTGGTTTTTCTTCTTCTTAAAGCTCATCACCTATCTGGGTATCTGGGTGACTAACAAAGAGCATTCTGAGCTTCGTAGGAGGGAACATAAATTTCTTACAATTTTACCAGGAGTCTCAGAGTCGCAATCTTACACGTCATCTTAGGAGAGGACAGTTCAAAAGTTGCTCTCATTCGAACTGAAACGACTCCTCTTAACTACGGTGATCCCTCGGTCTGACTCCTTGGTATAACTGGCAAATACTTCCCTCAGGGGAACTCTTGACTTCATCTACCCAGACACCTCTACATAGGAAAACAATTTTATAAAATGAGTCAACTGACAGTGTTTCAGATAGAGGTGACCCAAGGTTTGGAGTTAGAATAAGAAGCTATTTGCCTACAGTTTTCTTTGACAGATTCACGTATTCTTGATTACATTCAGGAGACATTCCCTGGGTGGTTGTAATATTCCAAGCACTTTGCTAGGTGACAGTGAAAGATGAATAACACAGCACTTGTCTTTGGAGAGCTCACCATATAATAAAAAATAAATGTCCTAAGTAAAGTGCAAGGAAACTCCCAAAGTCCCTTCTGTGAGTAGAGTCTGATAAGCAATAAGGAGAACAGACTACCAAATTTTTCCGACTTTAAGATGCACCAGATCATAAGACACACCTAGGCTTTAGAGGAGGAAAATCGGGGGGGAAATTTTAAAACAAAAAATGTAAAATATTTAAAAACATAAATAACATAGGCGGCCAGTGCCCCAGCCTCACAGCGAGCCAGGCAAGCTACGTTCAGACTGTAAGGCGCACCCCTTTCCCTCCCAAATTTGAGGGGAGTGTGACATATAGCCCAAAAAGTATGGTAAACACACAATAACAAAACTTATTCTGTGCAGTCTGGTGGCCTTGCAATCATCTTTTTTGTCCCATTTGGGTTATTAAACTTTAATAGTACTTGGTGCACTTGATATTCATCAGCATGCATTTAATGCATTGACAACATTTTAGCTTCCTGACAAGTGTGTTTAACTGTATCTTATAGAAAATGAGCAAAAACCTTGGGATCAAATCTTTTCCTTTTCCCATTAAAAAAAAAACAAACATGTTAAGGTTCCCAGTACTTCCCTTATTATTGTGTTCAAGAGGTATTTCTTTTTTTAATATATTTTATTGATTATGCCATTACAGTTCTATTCCCCCCTTCATTCCCCTCCACCCTGCACACCCCCTCCCCCACCATTCCCTCCCTTTAGTTTATGACCACATGTCTCAAGTTCTTTAGATTCTATATTTCCCATACTATTCTTACCCTCCCCCCATCTATTTTCTACCTACTGTCTATGCTACTTATTCTCTGTACCTTCTTCCCCCTTCTCCTCCTCCCATTCCCCTGTTGCTAACCCTCCATGTGATCTTCATTTCTATGTTTCTGCTCCTGATCTAGCTGTCCTCTTAGTTTGCTTTTGTTTTAGGTGTGGTTGTTAATAACTGTGAATTTGCTGTCCTTTCACTGTTCATCTTTTTTATTTTCTTTTTCTTAGATGAGTCCCTTTAACATTTCATATAGGAAGGGCTTGGTGATGATGAACTCCTTGAATTTGATCTTATCTGAGAAGCACTTTATCTGTCCTTCCATTCTAATGAAAGCTTTGCTGGATAGAGTGATCTTGGTTGTAGGTCTTTGGATTTCATGACTTGGAATACTTCTTTCCAGCCCCTTCTTGCCTCTAAGGTCTCTTTTGAAAAATCAGCTGATAGTCTGATGGGAACTCCTTTGTAGGTGACTGTTCCCTTATCTCTTGCTGTTTCTAGGATTCTCTCCTTCATTTTCATCTTGGCTAATGTAATTATGATGTGCCTTGGTGTGTTCCTTCTTGGGTCCAACCTCTTTGGGACTCTCTGAGCTTCCTGGATTTCCTGGAAGTCTATTTCCTTTGCCAGCTTGGGGAAGTTCTCCTTTATTATTTGTTCAAATAAGTTTTCCACTCATGGCTGTTCCTCTTCCCCTTCTGGTACCCTATAATTCAGATGATGGAATGTTTAAAGATGTCCTGGAGATTCCTAAGCCTCTCCTCATTTTTTTGAATTCTTATTTCTTCATATTTTTCTGTTTGGTTGTTTTTTTCTTCCTTCTGGTCCACTCCATTGATTTGAGTCCCAGTTTCCTTTCCATCACTATTGGTTTCCTGTGCATTTCCTTTCATTTCAATTAGTTTAGCCTTCATATGTTCCTCTAATTTGTAACTAAAATCAACCAATTCTGTGAGCATTCTGATCACCAGTGTTTTGAATTGTTCATTCTGATCACCATTGTTTTGAATTGCTCTGGGGATTTGAGCTCTTTTTCTGCTTGAGCCATAATGTTTTGGTCAGGTCGTGCCTATTACATATGAGGAGCGGAACCTTAGGTGTTCACCAGGGTGGGGCAACCCAGTCTCTGGGTTGTGACGCTGTATGTGGGGGTGGAGTCATCTTAAGTACCCACCACATACTGTGCACTGGTTTGACATTTAGTCTTTTATCTAGAGAAATCAGGTAGCTCATAGATACTGTAGGATCACAGCTTACAGAGTTTCCTTTGTCATTTTATCTACAACTAAACTTTCAATTCCCGGCTATTTTTCTTTGAGCTTTTTAGACTTTGGGATTAAAGCATTCAGTATAGAACCAATGTCAAGGGTAGGGAATAAAAGTAGGTGAAGTCACAATCATGAGCCCCTAATCTCTTTGTTGGAGCTGTGTCCTTTTATCCCCCCACTTTCACTCCTCTATTCAGGGGCCAGACAGAATCAGGGCATTTGATGAACATCTGCCATGTCCCCAGCTGTGGAGTCTCTTATCAGGGCTGAATGGTATATGCCCTTCCCATCATTGGTTTCCTTTTGATTCACCAGATTTTACAACTGACTGGATATTTAGAATATTTGCTTAAAGCACAAGGTTGCTTTACAATCACAGATCATCTCTGATACACACATGTGTGCACAAGCATGCTAACACACACAGATGCATACACATTTCTCCACCTTTAAATTAAAGGCATGTGTTCACCAGGAGGGGGGAAGGGGTATAATCAGCTTATATAATAAAGCAGTAATAATAATCATAATAAAATTAAGTAATTTCATTTGGGAGGGTTACGTTTTTATCTGATATATACCCAGCTGTAGCAGAATTGGTACCAGTTTCCATTTTAATAAATGACAGATTGCTGTTAAATTAGTTGGCACATGTTGTAAAACTTTGGAATGATATGTGGGTAGGCAAAGATAAACAAGGGAGTTTATTTCATATTGGTTCCACTTAATGAAAATTTTATTTTAACTGAAGTTTGTTTTAAAAATCCTCCCTTAGGATCTAACTATATGCTGGTGGGACTCTGTTTCTTAAGAGTTCCAACAAAGCTAGGAAATAACTTGCCAAGTGGACCCGATATAACATTATCTATTTTGAAAACAAAGCAATGTATGCCTTTCATAAATAGGTATGCAGTTTCACATTCTGTAATCTTCACAAAGGTATCTGACACCCAAGTGTCAGATTTTGATTACTCTGTGCTTGTGATACATTCCCATGGGAAGGAGCACAGATTTCTGCTAGCTTTGTGTAGGTACAAATGTTAAACATTTCTTGTCACCTTGTTTTCATTTAGAGATTCATTCTTAGCTCGGAATAGTTTATACTAACCTTCGCAAATTCCATTCTAAACCCCTGTGTTCTCCTTGTGGATTAACTAGGTACCAGTGGCTGTTCTCTTTTCTTTTAGTTTGTTTTCTTCTAGTGAGGACTGGGCCCCCTGGGGAGTAAGTGACGTCCTTACCATAGGAGATGTTCTAGTAGGTGCTGGATGCCCCTGTTATAGGGACGATACAGAATCCTACAGGAGCTGGATTAGGCCAAGTTAAAGCCCATTCCAGTCCTGAGTTTCCGTGATTCTAAATGAAGATTTGAGAAAGCCCACGGAAAGGACAGGCTAATCAGTTTTGAGTAATGAAACATGGTGGTGGCTGGAAAAGAAAGGCCACTCAGTAATAAACAGGGATAAATTGAACCAAATTGATAATATAAAATGACTGTAAAGTATATATGGCTTCTACAGAAGATTTTTTCCCACTTAACTTGATCCCAGAGTCTTCATCTTTAAGATGAAAACAATAAAAGTTAGTATTCAGGATTGTAAACATTATTCTGATTTTTAATTCTGATTGCCACTTAAGTTGGGTATCAGAATAATTCCGATCAGGCCTAACCCAGGTTATAGATTTGGAAACTAACTCTTGCCAAAGTAGGCAACCTGGCCGTTAGGAAGCGTGGCTGCCGTTCCGACCTAGGTGTGTTTGCTTCCAAGCCTGCGTTCTCTGCTGCCATGTCACAAGTGCCTCGGAGGGGTCTGGCTGTGCTCACTCAGCCTTCAGTCGGTGGTTGTTTGAAAGTGGCCCGTGCCATAGGGACCCCTCTCTTCTCTGAATTTGTAGAGGACTTACCTCCTAGGCAACTGATCTGGCATATTCGCAGCTTCACTGCTATGGTGTCTGTTTCCCTTCCTCCCCGGATGCAGTCTGTGATGCTGTAGAAAGTACTGGCCTTAAAGTCACAGAGACCTGGGTTGAAATCTCAGGTTTCTCTCTACAGTTTCGACCTGGGACAAGTAACTAAGTTATCCGAGCTTCCGTTTCCCTAAGAAAAAGCTATGATAATACTTTAGGAAGCTGTCGTGAAGACCGACTGAGACCTCATATGGCAAGTGCTCAGCCCAACTCCTGGTCTCCTCAGAGGAAGGAGAAGGTGCATCGTTAAGGACCACTGAATCTGGTAAATAATATAAGATGCATATTAATTGTAATTTTTTCAAAAATATTGTTTTATATCAGGATTGTGTTTATGGAAAGAAAATGTAGAGGGCTGGTTTGTTGAATACCATGAGCGACTCTACAGAAGGTCAAGTCATTGCTTCACAGAGTGGGGGCCAGTGACAGTCAAGCCCCATGGCGGGCTTTGGAGAGGGACGGCTTGCTTCCTCCTGCCCTTCTAGAGTTGAGCTGGCCCTTGGGCCCAGTCCGGATGAGGCATCGTGTCTCCTAGAACTACGTTTCCCTCTGTCCTCCTCTCCAAGTGCCTTTCTAAACATTTATAAAAAATTCTGTTCATACCCTTTCTGACAATGTTTTTATTCTCTATGAAAGGAATTTTTCAAATTCTCTTCAATATAAATTTCCAAGTGATGGTATCTTTCTGAGTAGTTTCAAACAAAGTAATCAGTGTGGATATTGGACATGTCCTCCTCAATTTCATAAACCTGGCTCTCCGGAAAATCTGAGATGACTTTGCCATTCCCCTGGGATGGTCCAAGATGTAGAAACTTTTGGCAGGTGTGTTTTTTCCTCCCCAAGATGGGACGCCAAGGATGGGGGCGGTACCCACAACAGCTGCATTGGTACTGTTAATTATTGATGTGCTTATTTCAGAGAGCACACGAGACTCACGTGTACTTTCTTTTATCTGCTTGGAATGAGGAATTGAGACACCTAATCTGCATGTCCCTCCCCCCCCACCTGTGTTAGCAGTCCCCACACCACAGAAAACAGCTGGACCAGGGCCCGAAGCTGGGAGGGCAGTGGGAGTGGCCACAAGTAAATCACCGTAGTCTTACTGAGGCTTCAGTGAGTCAGAGGAGGAAGACAAGGTTTGAGAAAAAGTGGGGACTTGAACAATATGAACTGGCCATAGATAGAAAATACAAAGCAGACAGTTATTTGGGATTGTTGACTTAGCAAAAGAGGGCAGGAGGTTCGGGGGGATTTTTCCTCTAATCCACTGTTGTTAATTAAGCAGCGTTTCCCTAACCCCTGTTGCCAAGCATTTTAGGGACCCCCCAGTGTCACTGCTGGTCAGTGGGGTTCGGCATTGGTTGAGGAGAGACTGGATCCATCTGGTTGCAGCCCTGCCACTAACTAGTTGTGGCAGCTTTTCTCCCTTAGTTCCCTTATGTAGAAATTTAAAATTCTACTGCAAGAACCTCTGATGTGTCCAGTTTTAAAAAATGTCTGTAGCACTTTATTCAGCTCCAAATGTTTATTATGTGAAGTGCCTAAATGTCCAGAATATCTAAAGGTTCATAGAAATAAAATTCTTCGCTTGAAAGTATATTTACTTCCATTAGTAAACACACCTGGTTTTTATTTCCCACTAGATATTCTACTACACTTTCTCCATGAAAGAGTGATTTTCCTCTTTCAGCTATATTTTAAAAATAGAGAGAAAGAAATCTCCACTGTTGTAACGCTGCTGTCAGGAGCCACGCGTCACACCTTTGTGCCTTCAAAGTGTAAGAAGCTGTGTTATGTGATGGGCTCCCCGCCGGTCCTTCTGCAGCTCTGATGACAGGAATGATCCCCCTGAGCCTCTGCCCAGTGGACGTGCTCCTGAATTTAGGCCCTGGCAGATGTAGTGGATAAGCAACTCTGTTCGTTTGTTTGTTTTTCTTGCTAGCCATACAACAAACATAAAAGTCACCTTTTACCAGGAACCTGGGTCTGCGGAAGTTTTGCATCTGCAGTGTTGATTAATTCTTTCACTGGTCTTTGGTCCCGTTACTCGACAGGTCCTTTTAGAAAACCAAGCTAAAGTCACCTGTAGGTTCCTTGAATTCAGTGCATCGTGCTGCTGGTTCACGTACTAGAACATGAAGGACACAGCGAAAAGACCGTAAATGAAGGTTATAAGCGACATGTAACACTTTGTCATTTTACCAGAAATGCTTGCAACGTTCATCCCCAGCAGCTGTAATTACTATCAGGCCCTCTATTCCTTTCAACTGCAAAAAGTCACTGCATTTGGTATTCTCAGGAAGCACACAAAGTGGATTTTCATTTGTGCGTGGTAAAATTAATACGATTGCTGATAACTGCAACTAATATTTTCAGCGTATTATTAAAAAGTCAACATAAAAAAAATTGCTCAATATACATGACTCAGAGGCCTACTGTGTATACAGCAAATCGGGTTACAAGAAACCTGGCACAGGGCAGAAAAGGTGGGTGAGCCCGCGGTGGGGAGGGAGTGCACACACATGAGAAAAGGCGGAAGACAGAAGTGGGGAGAAATAACAGGTTGGCCAAAAAGTTTATTTAGTTTTTTTCCCTACAGTCCCTCTAGTAGTGCTTAGTTGTCTTTAACTTCATTCAAAACCATTTTGTTAGATTGTATTGTGACAGCTGTCATATCAGCCTGCATTTAAAAAAAAAAAACTTTTCAAAATTGGTTAATTTTTGTGTGGCCATTTTAATATTAAAGATGGAAGGCAACATTCAACATGTTCAGTGTATTATACTTTATTATTTCAAGAAAGGTAAAATGCAACTGAAACCACCCCCCAAAAAAAGGTTTGTGCAGTGTGCGGACAAGGTGCTGTAACTGATTGAATGCGCCAAAGTGGTTTGCGGAGTTTCTTGGTACTACTGACATTTTGGCCAAATAATCCTTTGCTGTGGGGCCGTCTTATGCACTGGAAGATGTTCAACAGCACCCTTGGCCTCTACCCACTAGACGCCAACAGCAGGAGATAGTTGGCATACTCAAAATATCCAAATCAATAAAGCTATTGGTGAAAATGAGAAATGTGACTTTTATTTAATGGAAAACACCATGTGGACTTTTTAGCCAACCCAGTATTTTGTTTCACAAAGTACTTCCTGACTTCCTTCACTTTAAGTACTTTAGAAAATATGCATTTGTATTTTCAGTCTTTTTCTCTCGTCAACAATCCTTTGGCAGGCTGAGTCACAGAGAATGAGAATGGCGAAGACTCCCACGGAGTGGTTTTTGTAAGTCAGTGCGGAGATGTTCAGACAGCCCCTGCAAGTCAGATTTTGTGCTACACAGGCAGCTTCGGCAGCAGACATGCTAAGGCAGGAATGGATACACTGTGAACGGCAAGGGGGAAGGTTCCGGGCCAATGGAAGGCTGACCAGCAGCAGGTGTCGGTGGAGGACACTCTCTTGTGTGTTGGCTACCTGATGAAATCATCTTTGGGAAACTGTTACTTTCCATTGTTAACCATTTTGGAGCCCCAGAACTTCTGCTTAGAAACAAGTGAAATTACCCAGCTGTGGGTTGCACTCAAGTCATCACATAAACCATAATTATGAGTTTGCTTTTAAAGTACATAAAGTGGTTCCTCTGCTTATCTTTATAATTCTGGGAATACAGTAATTTAATATTCTGAGAGCAGAAGTTAAGTCAGGTGCAACCTGTGGATTCTTCACAGCAGACATTCTGACTTGTGGCGTAGATCATAAAAATAAGAGGCAGGCGAGCTTATTTTCCAGGTAAGAGTAGTACGGCCTGATACTTTAGCACTTTGTAGAGTATTGTCCTGACAACAACAATACTTAACCTCCAGATTCCTAACCCTCAGAGGCCATGTCGCTTTCTTTTACTCCTTTAAAATCATCTCACATCTGTCTCATTCAATCCCCTTGGGATTTGGTGGTACATGGCCCACTTTATTCCCTGGGTCCAATTCTGTCTCCCATAATTAACTTTTCTGTCCCCAAGATGTCTCCAGTCACCTATTCCTGGCCCTTTAAGAATAACTTTTATGCAATATGGGAGAAGAAAGTAATATTAAATTCCAAAATAACGTCTAACTGCACCGGCTGAAAAGTTACGATGCCATTTTAAAGAAAGAAATGTAGTTCCATCAAACTATATAGCTCTTGAAACCAGGCTCTTGGGGTATGTGGTTTAATTGGTAATCTAGAATAAAGTAGCCCTTTTTGACCTCATGAACCACAAGAAAATCCAGTTCCTTTCACCTTTAATAAAAACTCTGTGGGGTATTATAAGTCGATTTTTGTAGGGCATACATAAGAAGAAACACATGCACAATTAAATATGCAATGAAAGAGAGTATTTAGAGTTTGGTCGAGTGGGTCATGTGTGGATTTCACAATATATTCCGCCTTAAGTTAGTTTACTAACTTTTAACTTAGCACTCAATTAAATTGGAAGATTTTTTTTTCTCATCCAAAGCCATATTTAAATAACCAATTGTAATCACAATCCTTTGCCAAGCTAGAAAATGTTATTTCCTACATTTCGGGAAAATATATATCTCAAGATTCTTTTCTCTTTACAATATTCTGCCCCACCTCTCTTCTTCCTACATCCCACATTAAGGTTTAATTCTTAAATCACTCTGAATTTTGGAAAAACGTCCAGATTTTTTTCCCACATATGTTTTAGTTTTCTGAATATTGCACACTAATGAAAATTCCCTGTGCATCTGTAGTAAATAAATCTTTGAATTGCTAATTGTTTCAGATTAACCTCATAGATCTTTAGCAGCTGTCTTTATGTCATTTTCAGCCCACAAATTCAGACTGTTTATTTCTGGGTCTTTAATCATAAACCATACACATATGCACAGGGGCCAGGTTGCCTCGTGGGTAGAATGGTGGCAGCATCAGTGTCTGCTGTGCATCCCTGGGGGGACGGGGGGCAGGTCATCCTTTACCTCCTCCTCTCACCTGGTATTAGTAATCTCGGGCTGCCGTAACAGATTAGTAAACGCTGGGTGGTTTAAACAACAGAAATGTATTTTCTCCTGGTCCTGGAGGCTCAAAGTTTAGAAGTCCAGGATCCACACGCCAGCAGGACGGAGTTCTACTGACGCATCTCTCCTCACTCTGCAGATGGCCACCTTCTTGTTGTGTCTTCACATGGCCTTTCCTCTGTGGGTGCTCTTCTGGCATCTCTTCCTTTTCTTGTAAGGACACCAGTCCTATTAGATTAGGGCCCCACTCCTATGACCTCATTTAACTTTTGTTATCTCCTTAAAGGACCTGTCTTCAAATATAGTCATACTGAGGGGTTAGAGCTTCAACATAGGACTTAGGAGGTGGGAGACACAAGTCAGTCCATTACACATCTTAAGGCTGATGCCTGATGTCTCCCATTCGACCTGCCCTGTCCCTTTTCCCCTTCTCCCCATGTGCTGTGTGCTGAGGGATACTAATCTCTTGTGTCCTCTAGCTGTGGTCTCCAAGATCCTCTAGCTTCTACTAGGATTTGGCCAGTGAGGTGGATACAGTGGCAAGAAATGGGAAAGAGAGAGGAACAGACTGGGTCTCAGTATGTATTCCCCTGGCCCCGTTCCTGAAGGGCCGATATGGGTTGGTGTGTCCCCTGAGCAATTCTCAACTATTATTCCCCCTATCTCAGCTCTAGGGACTCGCCTGTCCCCAATGCAGGGATGGGTTGGTTATTGGCTCAACACTATCCTTTCCAGTTCCCTTCACCATGCCCTTGTATTAAATTACCGGTTTGATGCAAGGATGTCATCTCTGTATGGAAGTGGTGTTTCCAGGGCAGCAGCAACTTACTATCCTATTAACCAACTGTCATCTCAATCCAGTGATTCTCCAGAGGGCCCCTGAGCAACCTCACTGTCCTCCAGAGTATCATTGTCTGCAGATGCTACCAGAGTAGAATGGCTCGGGGCCATGCTTCTGAGTGCAGCTTTGTCAGATTGGGATTTCTGGGATAGGGGGGCTTTGAGGTCAGAACCTATGTCCCTTCCCTTGAGGACACTCAGGACAGGACCTGAGTTCTGATTCTACAAATCTGAAGAGAACTTGGAGGCTGATCTGTTCTTAGATCCTGATGCCAAGCTTCGATGAACAAGACATTGGAGTTTCAGCTAAAAGCAGTAGAGCGAGCATAAGCCCTCTTGTTGCCCAGAAGAAGGCTGCTTGTAAGGGCTAAGGGCTCAGGCTTTGGTTCCAGCTGGATTTCAACCTCTGGCTCTGGCATTAGTGAGCATTTCTGAACCTGTTTGCTCACTTGTAAAATGATGATGGTGTTGACCCGAATTGTGCAGAATAATGTTTGGACAGTGCTCGGAGCATAGTGAGTTTCTGTAAACGTTAGCCTCTGTTGGTTTTAGTGTACAATGGACCGTCTGTGTGTAAAACCCCTCTTGATCCTAAAGGAACATTATTTCTTAAGAATTGCTCCGATGTTTTCCCTCTTGATAGAGGAATGAATGTGCTTATTTTTGTTTATAGAAATAATACATGGTTACTGGCTGACAGTATGTAAAGAAAATAAAAAACTTTCCTAATCTTACCAAGTAGTGTAGTTTTGTTACATTGTCACTTCATGGTAGCTGCATGCATAGGACTTTATACACATTACTTCTTTACGTACACACATGTTTTTACTAAACTGAGACCGTACTGTATTATTTTGTACCCTACATTTGTCACTGTGTCATGGACATGAAAGTGCTTCCTGGATATTTTCTTATTAAATATCCTTTGAAAATTGAATTAGTTTTTAAAGATCTTTTCTGAATTTATAGACAGGCACAGTCATAATTTGACACACATATACACAAATGCGGTTGTGCTAGGTGTCCTTTCTCACTGTTTTGTGGCTCTTCATCTGTTATCTCGCCTGGTGCCGTGTGAGCCAGACGGCTTTTTGCCTACAGTACAGCAGCTTGGGTGTAGTGGTTACATTTTGGTGGTGAACTCGAGCCTTCTTCCTTCTCTGGCTATGATGTTTTGTTTCTGAAGTCCATATATAAGTGGGTCACTAGAGTTTTTCAGTCCGGCCACCCACACCATAACCAGGGACAGTTGCGTCCAGGGATCGCCAAAGTGTTGAACGTAATCCTTGGTTTATGATGGCTGGGGGATTTTAGCCTCTTTTTCTATGTTTCGTGAATATTTTGACGGGCAAGTGGCAGAGAGTAAACCAGGCCCAGCTGTCTCTGGCGAGAGCATTCAGAAGTTTCTTTTCCTCTCTCTTCATGAAGTTTTCCCATTCCAGTGTCATCACACTGCACTTTTTCCATGTTGAAGGACAAAAGGGAATCTGTGTTCATATCCATCAAATCATATCATAAGTATTCTGTCGCTTAAGGATTTAAGGTCAGAGACAGTATATCACAGATACTCCAGATTTTCTGTAGTCTCTCTTGGCTCCATGACAACATCCCAAATACTTTTCCCTACTCCTAAGGCCAGAAAGTTAGGCCCTAGAAGGACGAAAGGGTCCCTGCCATTCCTGTGTGACTTTTGTTCTCACTGCCTAATTACACAGTGATGGATTTGGTCCAGTGTCCTCTGGGGTACCATCTAGTTTTAAAATAGTAAAATTTTTCATGGGTTCAGCTATAACTGTTCCAGAAAATGCTCTTCACTTAGGCTTATTTCTCTGTTTTCTCCCCAAAGACCTCATCTTCCAAAGCCAGGTAGTCGTTATGGTCTACTTTGCTTCTTCTTGATTATTTTATGACCTTAGGAAAATCTTTTAGTTTATGCCAAGGTTTGGCCCAAAGAATGGGATTCCGAAAGGTATCTACTGTCAAGTGTGTTTAGAAATTACTTCAGATTGTGGCTCTCTCTTAGAGTTTTCCAGTGACCAACCGCTTATGAAAGACTCTTGAAGTTCTGCAGTAAGGGAACCTGTTTATTTTTGCTAAACGCAGTTTCCAAACGTATTTGACCTTGAATTCCTTGTATTTCTAATAGCATCTTTAACATCCCTTGGTGATTAGTGCCCACACCATGCGCAGTAGAGGCCCGGCTCTAGAAGAAAGTTATAGTTCCTGATTCTGCCACTGACTGACCATATGATCTTGGGGTGCATATCCAACCTCTCTTCACCTCCTGTTCCTCACATGTAAAATGAGGGTGCACAGTAGCACCCCTTCATGGTAGACGTAAACATTTAAAGCAGTATTAGATGACTATGGTGATTTATGATTAATAATACCACAACACTAGGGTCTGGCTGTGTAAGTTCAAATTTTGTCCTTCCTCTTACTGGCTGTATGACCTTAGGGACATGACTGGACTTCTGTAACTCAGTTATTCATCTATATGATGCAGATTGTACCATTCTCTCAGGGTTATTAGAGGAATTTATTCAGATTCATGGAAAACATTTAGAATTGTGCTTGGTCCATGATGGGTCCCTAATAAATGTTAGTCCTTATTATTGTCATCATTGTCACTCTTGTTACTTCTATGACTGTGTCATGTGGAAAACCAGTATTTTAGTTTCTTTTATACTGAGATAAAATTGACATATAATATTAGTTTCAAATACACAACATTAATAGCTCAGTATTTGTATAGATTGTGAAACGATCTTGTTAGTGGGTCTAGTGAACTTCCGTCACCTCACAGAGGTACCAACTTTTTTCTTGAGATAAGAACTTTTAAGATCTACTCTTTCAGCAACTTTCAAATAAAGAATGCAGTATTATTAACCATAGTCACCATGCAGTATATTACTCGGATTATTTTAGTTTCTAAAAGCAACTCCTATGACCTCAAAAACCAGCTTAAATCCAGCATGCTATTAGAATAGCATCACGCCCCTCCTGCAAATACTTGATTCTGCCTTGTTGATTTTGATCTTCTCTTCACCTAGAGTCTGTGATCCTTGTCTTCCATCATTTAACTTTGTCACTTTTTCTGTCTGTGACCAGGGGCGGAGAGGCCTGGGCTCTGTTTTCGTCTGGGCATCGGGAAATGGCGGAAGGAGCAAAGACCACTGCTCCTGTGATGGCTACACCAACAGCATCTACACCATCTCCATCAGCAGCACAGCTGAGAGTGGAAAGAAGCCTTGGTACCTGGAAGAGTGTTCTTCCACCCTGGCCACCACCTACAGCAGCGGAGAGTCCTACGATAAGAAAATAGTATGTGCCCTCTGCATGCTTGCCATGATTTATTTATTTATCTTTCACTTTGACGTACAGAGGGGCAATCACAAATTTATATGCACAAGTAATATGTGGAAATAGGAAGTCCTATTAGCTGATTGCTCAGCACAAGCGTTTGGAAATGTTACCATTTCATTGAAAAAGCCTGTCTAGGTCATGACATGCCAGCATTTAATATGGCCTCAGACATGATTAAGCTTCAGTTTTATTGAGAACAAATGAATGGTCCACCTTCACCTGGTGAGTTACTGGCAGCGAAGGGACTGGAATTTAGTTCTGACTCTCAGCCCTGAGCCTTTGTCCTTGTGTTCCCTTACTGTCTTCAAGGCTTAGCTTCTATGCTTTGGTTTCCAAAGATGGCTAATTAGAGTGAAAAGCGAAAGTACATAAGAAAACCCGGAATTTCATGTAGACTCTTTATTGCACATAAACCAGCTCTGTACAAAAGGGACTTTTCTAATATTTTCTCACAAACTTTGTTGCCTGAATGAAAGGCACAGAAGTCCTGTGTGATCCACTCCCTGCTCTCCAGGCAGAGGGCAAAGCGATTAATAAGAGTTCAGGTTGCAGGACTAGCCTGTGTCGGTTTCATTGGGTGTTGAACTATTTACTAGCTGGGTAACTTTAGACACATTACTTAATTTTTCTGTGTTAATGCCCTTATTTGTAAAATGGAGACATTTAATAGTACATAGCTTCTTGAGTTATTACAAAGATTATGAGGAAGCAAATGAAAAGTACTTTGCATACTACCTGACTCATGTGTGTTCAAGAAAGGTCTGACTTTGGGGCTTCCTAGCCTTGGGCTGCTGACTCTAAATGTCAACCACCTTTTCACTTTGCTCTTTTCCTGATCATGGCTTTATAAGTTGTCTTGGGATTTGTCTTTCCAAAGCAGAGTTAAGCTGCTATACCTGTCACCCTTTAGCATTTAGCCCAGACCTTGCTGTCAGGTCTCTTTGATTCATGCAGGTACAGGTCACTCTGCTGATGCTGCCCCTGACTTTTCCAGGCAGTGATAGGACACTGATGCTGCCCCTGACTTTTCCAGGCAGTGATAGGACACTTTTCCAGGACACTACCTCATTCACTGTAATTCTTTACTCACACCCATGTGGATTGATTCCTGGTTATGTGATTTTATGTTTTATTTCTCAGTTATTTTTTAAGACCTTCTGTAGTGACATTTTGCAAATTGATTTGAATAAAAGCTGCCTACCCCCATACAGATCCAGTCTGTCCCCATATTTCTTTAATTTCTCTGCAATAATTGGATGAAAAGATATACACATGGGTCTATCTTTAAGTACCTCTATCAGTCATCAGTAGACATAACTCTACAGTACAAAGTGAAATATAGCCCTGGCTGGTATAGCTCAGTGGATTGAGTGCTGGCCTATGAACCAAAGGGTTGCCTGTTCGATTCCCAGTCAGGGCACATGCTTAGGTTGTGGGCCAGGTTCTCAGTTGGGGACACATGTGAGACAACCACACATTGATGTTTCTCTCCCTCTCTTTTTCCCTCCCTTCCCCTCTCTCTAAGAGTAAATAAAATAAAATCTTTTTAAAAGGGTGTATTTTTTTCCTTATAAAAGGAGAAAATAGAGATGTATTTTCTCCTTATAAAAGGAGAAAATACAGAGATGAGCAAGGTTTCAAGTTTTGTGGCTTTCTTAATGGGAAAGTGATCCTCTGATGTGTCTGTTACCTTTATCATGGAAATGTTATAATCTAGGGATATTCCTTCAGCTTTCAGATATGAAGACCTTGTTTCCCAGAACTAGTTGACCTAGTTCAATGCCCACTAGTAAAGAGTGGTGTCAGTCAGTTCTGTATCATGAAAAGCCTGATGAAAACTCTCTGGAAGAGGATTCTCTTCTGGTACCTCTCAAGTCTGAAGGCATCTTAAGGCAAACTCACCATTGCTTCCAAGCAAATATGCCCATCTAGTCCAGTTTATCCCTACATGATGGTTACTGGTGGGGGTGGAGGGAGGGTGGTAAGTTCCACAATGATCTTCCTTAAGGGAAATTTACAGTCCAATGGGCAAAATATTGAAGAGGAAGGAAGGCTTGCCTAAGTCCCAGATGGACACATGTGGACAGAGGGGCCTCAAAATTGCTGCAATGAGATTTACTCCTTAGACTTGACCTTTCTGGTTTCTTCATCACTATTTGCCACAGTTGCATGGTAGCTTTTATGACACCATGATGGGTGGTCATTTAGGATTCTGCCATGAATGGATGCACTGACCCATGTGGTGGTCCAGGATAGGATTGGAGAGGGAAGGTGGAGCCCATGACATGGTATCCATGATTCAGATTCTATGCTTTGCTTTTCCCTAGTTACTGCTTCTGATATCAAAACCTTTACTGACTCACTGTATATATTTAACATTTACTTGTTTCTACATCTTATTTAGTCTCTCTCAATTTCATTGCAGCAAATTGTTAGGTAATGTTCTTTATCTGACTCTTAGATTCTCTTATTTTGCCTGGATATCCAAATTATGCACAACTGGGGAGGAAATTCGCTAGCTGTTTCAAGCTTTAGTCTCTAGCTTCAGACTGCTCAGTGGCTAAGCATTCTTCACAGAATCTTGATTTCTTCATCTGTACAGTGGAGGTAAAACCAACACCAACCTCACAGATTTTCATAAAGAGAATGAGCGATGGAGTGTTGGTATTTACACAGCACGTAGCACAGTGAGCCCCTCCCTAAGTCATTGTAACTTTCTGCATCTTGGGAGGCTAGGGTGGTCATTATTTCAGCTATTGTAAACAGAGGGGCTTGTTGCACCTCCATTTGTCCAATCCCCAAAATACTGCAATCCGTTCCCCCCATCCCATAAAGAAGGGCACTTTGATTGCGAACATGTTAACAGTTTGAACATGAATAGAGTTGGCAACAACATCAGCCTTTTATGGTCCAGCTGACCCCTTTTCCTTCTAGATGTCAGAATGACAAATTGTCCTCTGTTGTGCCTGGGACCTTTTCTTCATCAGGCTTTGAACCAGATGCCTGCAGTCCTCGGAGATGCTTGCATCCTGTTAGTGGCGTCTGTGATTGAGTGTTCCAGGAATGGCAGTGTATCCCTTTGTACTCAGGGCTCTGTTCCCTGGGTCATTCATTTTCTTTGTCATTTGTAGCTTCTCCAGAAGAGCACACTTGTCATGCCTCATTCATAGAGCACCTTTGTGATTTGAACCGAGGCAGCTGCTAAGGATCCAGAAGAGAGGAAGCAGCAACTCTCTGCTTCTGGGAAAGCACGTTTGTTAAATAAATTTAACTTGTCCTCAATACCCTTTCATGGTATGCAAGCTGGAAAACCTTGCCCTGGGTTTCGAAACATAGCTAAGTCTCCCATCTCTTGGTTTCCCGACACTACTGTTTAGGATTTGTGGATCTTGGTATTCCCTTCATGCTTTTATAGATTGAATCAGGGACAGCCGTGTATCTTGTTACAGCAAATGAATCACCCAAATATCAAGATTCCTACAATAAGAAGATCCTCTATAAGCTAAATAGAAGCCAGTTGAAATGTATTATAAAGCCATATTTTGAAATAACATGTTTTTTTAAAGATTTTATTTATTTGTCTTTAGAGAGGAAGGGAAGGAGAGAAGGAGAGAAATATCAATGTGTGGTTGCCTCTCATGAGTCCTCCGCTGGGAACTGGCCTGCAACCCAGGCATGTGCCCTGACTGGGAATCGAACTAAGATCTCTTGGTTCGCAGGCCTGTGCTCAATCCACTGAGCCACACCAGCCAGGGTGAAATAATATGTTTTTTTAACAATATTGTATATGTCTAATTCCATGTTCTATATTTTTGTTCAACATTTTTGCTTTTTTACTGTGTCCCTGGCCCTGCCAGTATGTATATCAAATGCATTGTCTCATCATGTCTTCACAACCCTATGCAGGAAAACCTGGTATTTTCCCTCCTTTACAGATGAGAACACTAAAGCTTTAAAAGTTAAGAGAAATACAACTAGTAAGTGGTAGAGCCAGATTCCAGCCAAAGTCACAAAGACACCCCAAGCCCATTTTATGACCAATGTGCTGTCATGCCCTGGGCACTTTTCAGGGACATCCAGTATGTGGCTACATGAAAAATGGTGTTTTGGGGAAAGTGGGGGCATGGTGGTTGGCTTCTTTTGGGTGCCTTTCAGTGCTTTTAAAAAGTATTTGGGATATAGGTGTCCATTAATTTTTACAACTTGGCCCACTTATTGTGAATTTCATGCCAGTAAGCCTTTCCATAAGTCCCTCAGACTACTGGTCCTCCTGCGGAAACCTAAAACTCTGCAAATCTGAGGTGCTCACTCCTGCAACACAGTGTCAGCACCGAACTTCCCAAGCACTTGCCATTCGTGTGGCATTCCAACCGGACTCTCCCGTGAGGAGCGAAGTCTGTTTGGCCAAAAGCCACTTCATTTATTATGTCTGTTCTCAAATATCACCTCAGACAGGGTGTTCGCCTTTGCCTGCCCCAAAATAGTGGCTCTTCCTTCCCCGTGCTCTGCTTTTAGCCCATTGAATTTTCTTTCTAGTATCCTTAGAGCTACTGAACATGAGATTATACATTTTGGTATTGACTGTTTTTTCATGCTAGAATGGGAACTACTTGAGGTTGAAGACTTTGTTTTGTTCCTTCCAGAGCCTGAGCTTAATAAATAATCGGGCATAAGTGACTAATCAGACATGGGGGAGGATGGAAGCTTCGGGGATTTTATACAGCCACAGGAAGACAGAGAGGTGTTGTATTTCTTTAAGAGAAACTCCTTCTACTGATGGATGGGTGGTGAGAGGCAAAGGGTATTTGGTAATATGTTTAGCATAGAAAATTGCCCGGAGTCAGTTCTCTATCTTGCTACATGATAAAGCTGTACATATTACCTTTCTTTGCGTCAAAGACCATTTAAGATCCAGTCTATAACCCTTCACCACATCCTGAAATTTCTGCCAAGTTCTGTTTTGGAGATAAAGCTCCTATCTCTTCCCAATCACTCCCATCATTAAATTATCTCTTTCCTTTGGGACTAGTTAAGCCTTTGCCTTTTTTTTCCCTTGTAGTAATTTGGCTCAGTGATTGGAATTCGGGGGCCATGGTTTTCCTCCTGGGATGGGTTTCATGAGCCAAGGTTGAGAGAATATATGCTCTGTTCAACTCTCCCCTGATGTCATTTTATTCATTTGTGTACAAATCAGACTTGCTGCCTGGGGTATCTCAGGGTTGGCCTGAACCTCCGATTCCATGTGGAGGAATTATAGTATTGCTTTTAATGTTCCTCAGCAGCTACGCATCTCCTTTTGCAGAAACATTGCGCTCCCTCCCCTAGCCTCCCCCCACTACTCAACTCATTATTCAAGTAGAGTCAGTACTCTAGCATCTCTCTGTTTCTCCTTCTGATCCAGGCAATGTCATTACTTCTCATGAGTAGAAGACTAGCAAATCCAGCTGTGTTTAGTATGTTTGGAAGTTTGATACATATTCTCTTGAGATATCGAGAGAGAGAGAGAGAGAGAGAGAGGAAGAAGTTCCTGAAAAGTTCTGATTTTGACTGTGGCGGGGAGGAGAATCACGGTGCCTGCTTGCTGACTTGGGCTGGGTCCCAGCTTCCACCATCATTGCTGGCGGTGGTCTGGAACTGTCACCCTTGCTCTCACAGATGACCACACTCTTTACTCTGCTTCTTTTGCCCCTGTCATTTTAGGATTTAATACTTTATCACTTACCGGTTCTCCAGTAGCTGTGCCTTCTTGGGCAAGTTCATCTCTCCAAGCCTCCATTTCCTAAGTTAATAAATAGTATGTCTTCCTTGAAATGTTCTCATGGGATAGATGTACTTTTATGTACACACAGAAGCACACACACA
The DNA here is from genome assembly GCF_021234435.1 of Artibeus jamaicensis. Taxonomy (NCBI): domain Eukaryota; kingdom Metazoa; phylum Chordata; class Mammalia; order Chiroptera; family Phyllostomidae; genus Artibeus; species Artibeus jamaicensis. Next base: position 32,584,821 of record NW_026522030.1, on the reverse strand, counting down.
TACCTATTGCACATGGTCTTACCCTTTGCAAGTTGCTCGTGGTGGTAGCTTTAGAAGCAGTACAGTGGGTGAAAGCAATAGCAGCTGTGGGAGGGGTTGCTCTACCTGATTTAGCCTCTGGATTGTATACATACATATACTCGCATGATTTTTGTAGGCTGCTTGGAAGTTTGTGTGAGTTCTGTTTGCAGAGTCAGTAAAGGACTGACCTTGAAATCTTTCCTGATAAGTGGGAGAGTTTAAAGTGTAGAGGAAATAAGTACAAAGGAGCTTGACTTTAGCAATGCAACTTAGCAAATACTGTGCCTCTGCTTTGTGCCAAGCGCTGGGCAGACATTACAGAGATGCAGAAGGGATGTAAGGCAGCATCCTTCTTTAGTGATAGTTGCCTCACATTTGTAAGCAAAACCTTACTTTTACACTTTACATTTACAGATTCTCACTGCAACACAGGAGTGGCATGTTGTGCGGACTTGTCAGTAATGATTGAATTTTACACCAGTCTTTGTGACTTCAGCGAGCACAGAACGCATTAATTGGTCCTCAGTTCCTTTTTATTTCGCTGTGCTTTAATAAATCAGCGTCTTGTGTTTTATTCATTGACACATTTAAGATTTCATTTCTCTCCTTATCATTCATAACTGTGTCTGAAACAGCTTTTTGGTCACATTTCTAATCCTAATGAAAACCAACACCGGAAACAAATTCAACCTAACAGACAGTATTTTAAATCATTTCATGTTTAAAACTACCTGTTGAATTGCTCCTTTACCAGGTATGAGACAATATGGCACCTTCAAAATAAAACAGATCACAAGGTATCAGGGAGCTAGAAACTCTTAACTGGAAGGTTGCTATAAAGGCTTGTCACTTACAGCCAAAGTCAGTCTGAACTGAGATTCCCCAGAGAATTACGTCAACAGGCTGGAATAAAAGATTCAATCAGCTCAGGTAATGAAATATGAAATATTAGGAAATAAGGGCTTAGGATGAGAAAAATGGTGGTTCTCAGAGGAAGCCGACGGGACCTGAACAATACCCACCCCTTCTCCCCAGAGAAAGATGACATCCCTAACTTCGTGGAGTCCAAAAGACCATCTGCTGCTTCTCCTGGGACAGACTGAAAATCTAATTTGCTGATCAGGACAGCTTCGATGTGGCCTGGGGCCTGGTGTCACCTCCTGTTTTCTTCAGTCTGATGGACAGAAATGATATTTTCTTGAGCAATCTGAGAAGTTCTGAGGAGGAAAATTCTGTTTCTGATTTGGGTGGTGAATTGAGGGAATTTGGAGCGTGCAAGCTGTGCCACCGGGCTTGAAACCAGATTCTGAGACGTGCTTTCAAATGGAATCTAAACTGAAAGTGCTTTATTGTTCCCTTTTCACGTACAGAATCCCCGGACTCCCTGCCCCGTGATGTGGACCAAGTACAACTTTGCTTTAAATTACAGTGTCAGATCTTGTATGCATGAGTTATGATTAATGGGGTGACCCCATGTGGTTCCAGTTTTCGGAACATCATTTTTCTTGAAGATTGCATGCTCCTTGGTGGTCTTTGCCTTTTCTTTCTAAAGATAGACATAAAAATTCTCTGATACTGTGGCTTCTCCTAATGATGAAAACCCTGCCCTAGATCTTTCTGGTAATTTACACCTAAATATCTTCACCACTGACAGTCACTTCCTCTTGAAATGACCCAGCTGGAATTTCCACTTAAGGCAGGATGAGAAGGGAGTGAGGATGTTTTTATTTCTTTTCTCTCCACTCCTTTCAACCTTCCCCCTCTCCATCACCTTCCTGTTTCACTCCCTTTCCAACCCCTGCTCACTACTCAAGTTTCCTGCAGTTAAAGTGCTTGGAAAAAAAATAAAAGCACAATGCCGATTTGAAATTCTGCAGGCTTGCCTCTATCAATAGCATTTACCACTAAATTGGTGTTTATATATAAAGACACTCAGTGGCTTTGTTTAAGTCTGTTGTTACATGTATAATATAATATATAGGTGTCTGTACCTGCTGTCTATATATAAATTGGGTAAATTCCGATGACAAATGTGACATCCTAACATTTTTATTGTTCATATTTGAGGTTGGCAGGAGATGGTTATTTATTAGACTCAAAAATGCTATACACAATTGGAGTGTTTATTCTGGATTTGTTTCTGTGCATTGAAAGTGTCTGGTGTAGCTGAAGAACAGGCAAAGTGAGCCAAGTGGGAAAACATCGTGAAAAATCTTGAATCCAGCACAAGTCATTGAAAAAATAAAACTTGGCAAAGGAATGTGACCATGAGGGTGAGGTAAAATGGGAAGAATGCAGCAAGGCCATCTCTCAACAACAGCGCATCTGAAAACATGGAAACAGGCTGCTTCTGGGCTGTTTCTGCATTGTTCAGGCAATCAGGCCTTTGGAAAATAAGGCTGCAAATCTACCCATGGTTTCAAATGAAATAGAAATGCCTTTTTAAGGATCCAGCAGTCCCACCTCTGGGTATATATCCAAAGGAATAGAAAACAGAATCTTGAGAGATTTGCACACCCTCGTTCACTGTAGCATTATTCACAATAGCCAAGAGGTAGAAGTAACCTGAATGTCTATCGACAGATGAATTAATCAAGAAAAGGTGATACATACAGGCAATGGAATACTATGCAGCCTAAAAAGAAGGAAATCCTACAACATGGATGAAGCTTGAGGACATAATTTTAAGTGAAATAAGCCAGTCACAAAAAAAAGACAACTGCTATATAATTCCACCTATGAAGGTGTCTAGAGTAGTCAAACTCATAGAAGCAGAAAGTAAAATGGTTGTTGCCAGGCTTTTGGGGAAGGGGAGAATGAGGAGGTGCTCAGTGGGTCGAGTTTCAGTCATACAAGAAGAAAAGTTCTGTTGCACAGCAAGGTACATACAGTTAATAACACTGTGTTGTACACTTAAAGTTGTTAAAAAGTTAAATTTGTGTGATAGTGATTTTTACCACAATTTTAAAAGTAAGAAATGCCTTTACAAAGTCAACAATTAGAAATAGAGCAAGTTGTTGAGTGCAGGAGAGGGCAGGGCTCTATTTACCCAGACAGGTGTGAGCATCCCAGTGCTGAGGTTCAGAAGATGTCAGTAAAGTCTGTGAGTCAAGAAGCAACCTTGCCTTCCAGACACACTGCCAGGGCTCCTGCACACCATTCAGTTACTTAGGTCAAGAGTTCAAGGCTTGTCTCCCTTGTCCCATTACCGTATTTACGTGGCTCTGTACATTTGTGTTTCTATTCCCGCTTGAGTATTAGTCTCTGTCTGATATGAATACTCTGGTAGTATTAGCGCTATCAAAGGAACACAGGAAAGATAATGAGAACTGGTAGCCTCTTACGAAGCCCAACCAGTCAGGACGGCAGTCTAGATCCATAACACAGACTTAGAGTCCACTCAGACATCCTCACGTGATCCTGAGGAAGTTTTTAGGGGAGGACTTGTTTCTAAGGAGGTAACACAACTCTTTCTTCCTGTGAAGAACTTTGTTTTCAGCTGCCACTATCCTCCTACACCTTTCTGATGACCTTTCACCCCAGTGTTCTGACCCGTAACACACGGGAAACAGATTTGTCTTAATGCTGAAGAAAGCTTTACTGAAGTCCCCCAAACTGCGGTGAGACTACCAGCTCGCCTCACGAGCCACGTGCATTCCCAGTGGGAGTGGTCGCAGCCCTAAGCGGGCGAATGTGGATGCTTGTCAGGAAGAAGGGGGTTAACATGTTTTAGATATTACAATGGTTTGCAAAATTTTCACCCATAGTGTTTAATTTCTCTTGTTAAGGAGAATCTGAATATGTTTTTTTTTTTTTCTTAGTAAAATAGTCACAAAACAAAGGCTGAGAAGCACCACCCTTGTCTACAGGACTGTTACAGAGCCAGAGCCGAAGTGAACTGGATTCACACCCACAGGGAAAAAACAGGATCTAGTTCTCACATTTTGATTCAAGAAAATGGAGAAGTAGCTAATTTCCTCCTACAATATGCTAGGGTGCCACACTTAGTGCCGTGATTCCGTATCAAGCGCACTGGGTTGAACGTGGTGTTTTAGTATCCTTGTTAGGTCTTTGAGAGGTCCTTGGTTCTCTCACGTAACATCTCTGAGTTCTAAGAAGTCCATAAACAAATGTTCCTTCTACAGCAGAGCATACCTTTTGCTTAAAACCTGGGGCTCCCCCAACGGAACAGTTTGGGGGGAGCAGAGGCCAGACTGTGTGCTTTTACTCCTTGTGCTGCCAACGTCTAACTCAGCAGTGTCCGGGTGCTGGTTCAACATGTCTGGACTGTTAAAAATGTGGGGTAGTGAAAGAACTTGAGCTTTAACTAGATCTGGGACTAGGATGAGGTGAGTAAGGTGTGCGGGATGTCAAATTTAAGGAGAAACTTGCCCAACCCATATGTTTCTGGCCAAAGGCCCCTCCTAGTCCAGTTTCCAAACCCTTCCCTTTTCAAGGTTGATTTACAAAGGTGATTTACACAGGTGATTTTCTGGAAGTGATATGGCCATAGAAGCACCAGAACAAGCAGTTCAAAACAACTATTTCAACACCCCTTCCTTCCACTTTTATGAATAAATTTCTTTCTACTTGTTTGTGATTCACACTGACCTGAGAGCCCTAAAATTCCCCCTTCTGTCTTCTAGATCACTACAGACCTGAGGCAGCGGTGCACCGACAACCACACTGGGACCTCAGCCTCGGCCCCCATGGCTGCAGGCATCATCGCGCTGGCCCTGGAAGCCAAGTAAGCCTTTCTCTCCATATGTCTCCATGGCGACAGCCCCTCATCTCACGGACAGTTTACCCCTCCCCTAGTCTATAACCCCTAGCACCACAACCCAGACAGAGTATGACCTTCCCAGTCCCAACTTGAAAACTTCAAAGATGAGGCTTCAAAATTGTTTTCCTATATTAAGAAAAAAGAAAAAAATTGGGGGGGGGTGGTTTATACTCCCTAAAAAATTACACCGTGTCATTACTTTATCATGGAGTCATGTGCAAGCATGCCAGCTGGCTCCAGCACTGCTGCCTTGTTGAGGTTTTCATTGTAGTCTGGGAATGTTCCTGCGAGTCTCCGAGCGGCCGGGGCTGCCCACTTCTGTGCCCTTTCCCTGCACAGCAGCGAGGCGGCTCGGACTCCATGACAACGCTCTGCCACAGACTCATTCTGGGGGACAGACTGTTTCAAGGTTATATGACAGGAGCCCAGGAGCAAGGACAACCCGTTTACCTTAAATCCTCTTTAATGTAGTCAATTCTGTGTCTAAAGGTCCCTTTGAAAGGTCCCCGTAGGCTATTTGCAATGCGTCCCATCTCTTCTTTCTCTAAGCACCAATAGATCAATTTGTCTGAACTCTTCGAAAACCCAATACAAATCTATATTCTCTCACTCTCGATTTCAAAATCCAAATGCCCCCAAAATGGAAAGTTCCTTTGCAAAATTAGCACCAAAACTCCCATTAATGGCAAAGCTTGCCCTGATTTGATTTGAGGCTATCGACAGTCTTTATTTATTGTGAAAATGCCTATATTTCACTGCAGAAATATTAACGCATTTGATTATGAGGTGCTGGCTCAGACCCCACCGGAAGTTTGTGTAGTATATGCTGTAGACAAGGTATCTGAAAAAAGTTTGAATTTTAAATACATCTAATGCAAGCACATTAGAAAAAGGATTGTGGGCCCGCCCTCTGAGGTCCTCCTTACAAGACAATCATAACAAAAAGGAACTGAAGTAATGATGTTGAGTGTTTTTCCAAAAATAGCCTTGTACCCCTGCCCTAAGGAGGAATGGAAAGATGTAGAACAATAGCAGGTAACAGGAAAAGAATACAGGAAACGTAACTATACTCCGGTATTGCAGCAAAAAGGTACTTTTTTCCTCAGTACACAGGTGGCCTCACAACCTTACCCCTGCCTCTCTGTAAGGCAGATGGCTTATGTTAAGGCACGTGGACCTTAATCACTCCTTGGATGAGACAGGTAGACCAACACAGGCTTTGGATATGGGCTATTTTGTCTTAGTCTATCTGAGCTGCTATCACAAAATATAAACTGAGTAAGTAGCTTATAAATAACAAACATTTATTTCTCATAGTTGTGGAGGCTGGGAAGTTCAAGATCAAGAAACCAGGAGGTGTCTGGTGAGAGCCCACTTTCTAGATGACCTCACCATAACAGAAGGAAGGGGCATTGGGTGTTAGTTTTCAGCCTATGAGTTGAGGGTAGAGGACACAAATATTTAGACCATAGCAGGTGTCATATCATTGGACTCTCATGAATGCGTGGGCTTCTTTCTTTTTGGCGAAATTAAATATTAAAACATTTCAACATCTTTTTTCAAGTGTTAAAACAAAGCTTGAGTTTAGCAAGGAACTGGCTCTTGTCCTATTAAATTCTCTCTTTACAACTTTTTACTGGACTGTTCTGACAGAAGTCTCGGTTAAGTGTCTGTGGTTTTATTTTGGTTATTGTAAATTGGATTTTTAAAAAATCTCATCTTCATTCTGAAATTCTAGATTGTTTTTCCAGAATATTTTCCTGTCCACAAAATGTCGAAGGAAAAATATCAGGAGTTCTTCCTACACTTCCCCATTCCCTTCACCTCAAAAGGATATAATCTCAGACTTGGCATCCTAGTACCATAACTGTGACTCTATGATACCCAGTTCCTTGAGACACTACTGTGGCACTATATTTTTAGTGATTATTTTAACCGCTATTTAAATTAAAGTGAAAAATCCTTACTCTGCTCCTCGAGTGGCCCATTCACTTGGAAAAGATTGTGCTGGGGCTGGGAACTCTGACAGGCTGCATCTGTTTTCTTTCCCCTTGCATTTTGAGCATTTTTTTTAAGATTGATTTTTGCCAAAACTGTGATGGGCGGAAAGAAGGTCCCAGGATACAGTCAACCTGGAAAATCCACTGTATTTTAAGATTTCAAATAGTCTAGTTTGACCGTGGGGCCAAAGTACATGGTAAACCATCTGATAAGATGAGAAACAATAAACCTTTTCTCCCAACTCCATTGGTCTTTGCTACGGGTGAATCTTTGCCTGTAATGAACCTGTAAATTAGTGGACAGAGGTCGGAAACGTAAGAACGGGTCAGGCATTGTGTTATACTAGGACCAGTAAGCAGTGGGCCCCTGCATGAGTAAAAAGGATATGGAACTGAGAAATGGTAGTGAGGCTGTCAGAAAACAGTGCACCAAGGTTGCAGTTGTTCTACAGCTAAGTCTAACCCTGGCCAAGATTCTGTACCCATTCACCCAGCCCCACCCCGACAACCTCCTTTTCCACTAAGTGCTTTTCAACAACACTTGAATCGTGGTATTTTGAGCTTCAACCTTTACTCTCACAAGACAAACAGCCTGATCTACCAGGTACTCCCTCGTAAGGGGAGAGGAGAGAAAGCCATAACTGGACTCCGGACACTGCCAGCACTTCAGATAGGCACCCCTGCCCAGGTCACATGACTCAGTGAATGGGGGTGAGTGTTCAGGTGAAAAGCTGCACATAGGAGCTGCCAGTCCCAGTTAACTGTGTGTCCCAGCTGTCTTTGCACAAGGAGAAATGCATCGTTTCCCCCAACACCACTCGATTACAGCATTTAATCAGGGGAGATGCCTGCATCTTCAGCTTCCCCCAGCCTTTGAGTCCCCATGTGCTTACCTGCAACAGCCAATTTGCCGGGTCATAAGACCGTGGGCCCTACCCAGGATGCCTGGCAACCATTGACCTCTCTGCCATTTTAATTCTTCCTGCTCTCCTAAGGGAGGAGCTTTTCCAAAAACCTTCTTAGGAAACTAAGAGAAAAGAAAACAAACATAGAAACAGATAAGCTTAAAGTCTCCAGATCTCCCATCTGGGCTCAACAAAAGATTGATCATGAATTACCTCGGCTGTGACAGCTAATGGGACTCCCAGGCCATCCTTCTGCGGGGCACCTAAGGACATGTGTTGCAACAAACTCCACTATAACACACCCTTAGATACTTGGGTAAAAGTGTGCTACTCCCCAAGACTGGAAGGATTCTTAGTTCCTCTAAAAATCTGCCTCCTTTCCTTTTTTTTTTTTTTTTTTTTTTTATCCTGGGTTGGAGCCATTTTCAGCTCTACAACCATCTCCAACAGTCTAATCATGACCTCTGCCTCATCAGTCATTTAGGCAATTTTCTTCCTGTTCCCAAAGGTGTTTTTTGGGGTGCAGAAAGCTCTAAATCCTTTACCCTTTACCCTAAAAATCCTGAGCACTTTTAGAATAAGAGAAAACACTTTGTCATCTTAGGTGGGGCAACTGATTTTGTGTTGGGGTACTCTCATCATGTATGTATTGGTTCAAAGGTTTATAATATTTCAAATATTTGGATTTTGTGGACTTTGGGGTAATTTTCTGGTTTTTCAGCTGAATGACTAGGGAATATACAATCATTGATTACTAGGAAACTAATTTACCATTGGGAAATGATTTTTTTTTATTGCTTTAACTCAGAAGTTCAAATTAAAGGATCTGGGTTCAGTTTTCTTAAATGAAAGAAAAGGTGAAACATGATCAGTAGTTTTAGTTGAGCTACCTAAAGATGTCAAGTCACATCTGTGAGATGCCTTAAGTTTCATTACTGGTGTACAGCGCCGGTGCTCTACACCTCTGGAAAGGGGGAAAATATGTTGCTAGCAAATGATGAGTCTCATAAAATGGTTTGTAAAATAAAGTCGAAATAACTGACATTCATAAGTTATAAACTATATTTTTGCTGAAAGCTTTCCTCACCTGAGTCTATATTAACTATTGGCAGAGAAAGGCCAGTGTAGTGGAGTGTTTTATGTGTTAAATTAGCAGCTTACCTGAGGAAAGTAAAAATTTTAAGTTTACCAAAGAAACCTGTTGGCCTTGACTTGCAAATAGTCTCTTATTGGAAAATGGAACAATGTTCAGCCATCACAGAATGTTGCATAGCGAACGGTAAATAAAAGGGAGTGAGTTGGGTAGGAAGTTCTGAAATTATTTAGGACTTAGAAAGAAGATGCTGATGTAAAGAATCTTTCACAAATCTTTGTTTTTAAGTGAGCCCAAAGCCTTTCCCTCAAATTTCATATCTCAGGGGCACAGGGATACCCTTCCTTTGGAAATACCTGACGTAGCTTCATCTAAAATTGGAAAATAAACAAATTGGGGTGGCAGCTGTTACTCTGTACTAGAAACATACGTGGTACCTACTAGACATTAGCTGCCTCTGTTGTGTCATGTGGTATGTGCACACACATTTCCAGGGAGGCTTACCTACTTTCTGATTACTTATCTGTTTCCTCCTATTTCAATTGCCGTGTGAGCACGGGTATGTATGAGACATACCAGATCAGTACATGTAGAACGTAGATTATAGAATACATAGAGAGTGAACATAGTTTTGATAATTTAGACAATTTCTATTACACTACACATGTTTTATATGGATTATCTTCCAAACGAGGCTTAAACTTGTAGAGACTAAGGATTTTGCTTTACAGTCTTTATTTGCATGTATATAAAAATATCTCTTGCACATTTAAAAAAATTTTAAAGCATCATGCTAGGAGCTAAGAGAATTTAGGCAGGGCATAATTCAAATATTTGCAAAATATGCCACCTGCCTTTAAAGAATCACTTTAGGGAGGCAAATGTATGCTAACAAGTGTATGCTGGTGTGCATTTCACGAATGCACAAATTCTTTAAGAAAGTCAGGAAAATCGTTCAGGGCAGGTAGTGGAGAGCAAAGGACTTGGGTGAAAATAGAAATGGTCAGGAACTCAACCCACATGGGCGCATTGATGCCAAGGCTCTTTTACCTTCCATGACCTCTAAGCACAGTTCCTTGTTTGGAACGAGGGCAATTCTAAGCAAACATGAAATCAGTCCACCTGTCCAACCTTCCTATTTTTTTGTTCAAGAAAAATGAAGTCAGCAGATTAGTTTAATATTATATACTATTTGTAGCTCGCAGTGTGTGTACATGATTAGAGACATCCCCACACTGCCTCAACTTCTCTATTGCCCTGCTTACTTCTCATTCTCTGGAACAGGGCTCATCTGGGTAAAATAGAGACATGATGTTAGGCCCTCCCTCAGCTTCCCAGCAAAGTTCCTCTACCTTTGATCTTTAGAGAAAGGGACACTTCCAGACATGGAAAGGTCAAAGTATGAAGAATTAAAGACGCGTTGAGCCACGGGACAGTTTACACCGTGTGCTGTTGATTTCAAAACAAAAACAACAACAACAACAAAAACTCTCCCCAAATATTCTCTTCTTGGGAAATTAAGCTTACCACCTGCATTTCTTATAAACCTAAAAAAAAGTCCTTCTTCATAAACTTTTTCTGTGGTTCCTGCTAATCAACCACTTTGCATCTTTGCTTCATGTTTCATTGTGGTGTCTGTCTCATACTGTCTGTCTGTGTCCAGTGCGGGAGAGTATGAGGAAATGGCGAAAATACTGGGGATGCAGTTCTGGAGAGACATTAATTTCTAGGACAGTTGAGAGGAAGTCTGGAATTTTCCACGAGGTGAGTTGCAGTCACTTGTTGAAGGGCTTCAAAGCCCTACAACTAGCCATCTTCAAGGGAGTCTACATAAGAACTTGACAGACCTAAACATTTCTCAGTATTGGGATTAGCATGTTAGCCCTGTTAGCTGGTAAACTATTCTTATCGTATTTGTTTTGTTTTCATTAAAAACACATTTTGCTATAAAATGTTCCATTAAAATTTCTCCCAAGGGCCACATTCAGCTGTATGAGTTGTTGCAGTGGGTGGGAACACACACATTTGCTTTCGAGGTAAAATAGCAGGGTGTCAACATTCCTACTCTTTTCTTTTAGGAGAGTTTTCTTTATTCCATCAATAATTTTTTGCTTTAAGTACATGTACAAATAGTGAGAATAGAGGCATGTATGCCCAGATTCTGTATAGGTTATTACAAGGGTAAAGAAGTTATCACACACATGTTTCCTTTCACATACTCTTAGAGTTTAATAATGTTGTAGGTTGGGCTCAGAATTTAGTCAAGATTTCTGGCGTGAATGGTCAGGATATATAGCTTGAGGAGAATGAAAATGTAATCAGGGAGGAGAGCTGAAAAGGTTTGTGAGGTAAAAACAGCATACATTTCCACTTGAGGCCGAGCGGACAGAGAAGGGATGTACTGTCCTGGAATATTTCCTATAGTGAAATAATTGTAACCAGACTCACAGAGCAGTTACCACGGGCCTTCTGCCAGGACTGTGCATGAAAATAGCTTTGTTATGTCTACATACACACAGACAATACACTGTGTCCTCTAACAGTTTTCAAGTTCAAATCATTTAGAAGCCAATTTTCACTGGACTCAACTTTGTACCTTCACTAATGGTTTAAAACAATGCAGCTTCCAAAGGTGCCCTGTATTGCTGGAAAAGCCCTGGTCAACAAACTCATTCACCTTGTATTATCTTGAGATTTAGCCAATGTTTTTCATCTTCTCCCTGAGATGATAAGACCGATGTGTAGTCAAGTTGCCCGGGGACTGAGTGGAGGACAGAGTTATTAGGTCATTGTTATCTGCCTCTTTTTGCTTAGCTGTGGTTTTAAAAATAGATTTTTTTTCACTGAGAGTATTTTACTGTTATTACTGTAATAATAATTAAGATGATTTCTTAAGAAGAGTATTTCTCAGTTTTTTTGCAGTCCCCAGAGTTTTTTCTTGTATAGCTGGTGAAGTACAATTTTCAAGTGTTTTATGTTATATGTTAGAAATGTCTCATGTAATAAATTTCTAATTTGTGACTTAACATAAGCACAAATTCTTAAAATGGGGGTAGGGATGGAAAAGACCTCTACAGTGTCCTCTGGGATGTAATTAATTTCATAGTGATTATATCATTATCCATGATATGCCACCCTCTCTACTACCTTGAAAGAATGATACCTCAAAGGACAGCATACCTGAGCATTCAATAAACAATGATTCCACTCTGAGAAAATATGAAGGTAGGAAGTTCTCCCAGTTGAAGTCCAGTTAAAAAAAAAAAAAGTAGGTGTGTAAGAAGGGATTTTGGAAGGAAACTCCTAATCTTATCTCATTTTTCTCATCTCTGAAAGGTATATGAAGAGAATATGGTTTTACTAACATAGGCCTTAGATGGAATCATTCATTCGTTAAACTTATATCAATGCTTAGTTCCCATGCTACACATTGGGAATTCACTGGTGGATTGGCAGGTATAGAACTTTCATCCTATTTGGTGAGGCAGTCTGTAAAAAAGCAAATGAGAAGTACTAAGAAAAACATAAACAGAGTAGTAGAGCTATTTTACGTAGAGTGGTTGAAGAAAGACCTCTTGGAGGAAGTGACATTTTAGCTGAGATCTGAAATGTGAGGAACCTTGTAAGGACCTGGACTGAGCATTCGAGGAAGAGGGAGGAGCGAGGTGGGAAGACCACATAGTTGGAGCAAGATTACTGGATTTGAGAAATAGGAAGATATGTACAACTAGGTGAGCTGAGGGGCTGGAAAAGTCCAGATCACATAGGACATCGCAGTTAGTAAGCATGATAGAGATCTATGAAGTCTTTGAAGAAGGGAGATATGACTTGATTCATTTTTTCTAATTTTTTAATCCTCATCTGAGGATATTTTTATTGATTTTAGAGAGAAACATCGATGTGAGATAGAGACATCCATGGGCTGCCACCTGCATGTGCCCTGACTGGGGATTGGAACCACCACCTAGGTTATGTGCCCTGGTCAGGGATTGAACCTGCAACGTTTTGGTGCACAGGACCATGCTCCAACTCACTAAGCCATCCAGCCAGGGCAACTTGATTAAATTTTTTAGATATCAATTCCAGCTTCTCCTTTGAGAAGTACTGGTGTGGAAGCAAGGCAGATAAAACCATTTGGGAAGCTAGTTCAGGACAGGTTAGGGTAGCCGGGTCAAGATGATGGTAATGGGGATAGAGAGAAGTGAAGAGGTCTGATGCCTATTTTTCAGGTACAGCAAACGGTGTGCTTTAAGGGAAATAGGTGTACTTTAAGGAAAAGGAAAAACTCAAGGCTGAGTTCTAGTTTCTTACCTGAATTCTTAAGTAGATGGTGCACCATTTTTTAAATAGATACCTTTGGTTCTTCCCATGGTATTCTGAAAATTAAAAGAAGCGCGTGACTCAATGGGACAGGATCCCTGGGCGGACAATTACTGACAGTGCTTCGGTCCTGCTCCCCTGGTGGTTTGTTCAATGAAGCCTTAGAAAAATCTGAGATCATGATTGTTGTAAATGGCTGCAACCTTTTATTTTTTTAACTGTTGTTCAAGTACAGTAGTTTCCATCTTCCCCTCACCACTCCCGCCACCCCATCCCTCTCCACCTCCCACCCTCGATCCTACCCCCTCTAGCTTTGTCCAGTTTACATTTTCTGAAAAAAATAGAGATAAAATAAAATTATGGATTCATTTACATTATAAATTGCTCATCTACTGCCATGTTCTTTAAATAGGGTATTAACAGCAAATTAACTTTTATGTAGCTTTACACCATAAAATTACTTAGAAAAATCTACTTAGTGGGTTTATAAGAAGTATGTAAAAATTTAGTCTCTTGAGGGTTTATGCATTTTATGTATTGCCAGGAAAGTTTTGTTCTTGATAGTATCTATGGTAACACCCCAAATACTATCAAATATAATTTTCCTTGCTCAGAATAAGAGAAGCTGACTTTTTTCAGGGTTCATGTTAGTTTCACACCATTGCCTGCTTCTTAATTACTTCAATCAAAAGATATTTCAGTACATCTCTGCAAAATGACTTATGTGGCTTCGACAAATATCCCTGTCTTTGTATTTGAAGGTTCTCAGGTGTACTCCCAAGCTCTGTATTGAAACTCAGTTAAAACTCAAACCTACTGTTATACCATGTGATATCTGGCTGAATCTTGAATCAGTCTTGCCTATGTCCAAATTACATTGCCTTGACCTGTAATTTTTTTACTTCTAGAATATTTTTGTGTCATTTGTTCAGAAGAACATAATTGTTCCTAGTTACATTAGAATCTAGTTTTTGTTTTTAGCTGATTCCAGCATTCTTGTATTTCTCTCTAACAGTTTTTAATCACGGTGCATTTTCCCATCAGCATGAGAGAAGTAAATAAGGGAAATAGAAATGACAGTTTGGAAAGCATGTCATTTCACTAACATGTAAGATTTAGTCAGCCTGACATCAAGAAGTTGATTATGGCATTTGATGCATCAAATGCTCTAAGCAACAAATTTATAGTGAAATAAACTGATACCTGGAATAGAACATGCAACACAAAAGAAAGACATTCTGTGTTTAGATGATTGGGTTACTTCTTACCATCTTGGATGAAGTTTTCATTTCTCTATTCATGATGATTCTGAATCTTATTAAGTAACCATATGTGCAACTAAGATGAAATAAACTTTTATACTCTTTGCACATCCCAGAAAAACAATATGCCTGAGAGGCCTGGTAGTGTCATTCTAACCAATAAAGATTATAGCACATGGCTGTGACTTCCGGTGGATGAGACAAAAAAGATTCTTCTTGCCATTGGCCCTGAACTGAGTGTGGGAATAGTGCTTCAGAGTGCAAAATGGGAAAGTAGAAATGATGACATAAACCAAACTGTAGCCCGCTTTCACTGAAAGCTTACTGGATGCCAAACACTGGGCTGAATGCTTTCATCAGTGACCTCATTTAATCCTCACATCAATGCTACAATGTAGAGGTTTTCATAGTATTTCAGATGTGGAAGACAAGGGGTACAAATCTGCAGAGGGAGTAAGTAAATTGTAAATCTGGAAGATGAACTCAGGTAGTGTGACATCAGAGGCCACCATCACGCTACATCACCTTTCTCTTTTGAGAGCTGTAGAATGTCATAGTTAATCACAAATAGGTGCTATAAAGTGCCAGGGCCATGGGGATGGAGCAGGGTGGAAAATGTTAAACAGGGATGATTTAGGAAGATTTGGCAGAAGAAGAAGGATCTATATTTTAAAGATTCTTTTTTCAATTTTCATTGCATATGAGTCATACAGAAGAATCTCGTTGAAAAGTACATATTTGAAAGCCCTCAAAATAATTTGGGGATTTAATTTCTAGTAGCCCACAGGTCACAACTAGAAACTGCCTTGGACTGTAGGCTGTCTTGAGAGTGGGTATATAGCACCAAGATCAATGGAACAAAGTAGGCAATCAAATACTTATATAATGAACAAGTGAATAAATGCAGGGAAGGAACTGTCCCTTTGATATTCAAAAGTATGGCTAGCTATTCAGGTAGCTGTAGTTTGCAGTTAGTGGGGAAGAATATTAACAAGGTTAGTCTTAACTCTAAATGTTGATTGATTCATTCAAGAAATACTTACTGAGTCACGCTTGTTACCGTCATTTCTTTATTTTGAAGTAGACTTTTTCACATCTTTGTAATTGTAATACATCTTCCAATCATAGTTGCAGTCTTTAGCATCCTCATACTTGAAACTTTTACAGCCGACTTGAAACGATACTGTAGAGAGCTTCCTGGGGAGAGCATGATATGGGAGTGATCATATCAGTCATGCTGAATTCTTATGCATAGCTCTGAATTTAGGTGCCATTGGAGTTGACATCTAATAGTCTCATTTTCCACAGCAGATGTCATTCAGTGTGTCTCCAACTCTGTGCTTAACATAGAATGCATCTATGAGCAAAACATGCCTGTTCTATGCCAGGGCAGCCAGGAGTGGCAGTGCAGGTTGAGCATAAGTGTATGTATGCTTTGAACCTGCTTCCAATAGAGCATATATTCCAACAGAGGCAGGCATAGATGAATGATAATTACACTTGAAGTTAGGTGCAATGAAAGGAAAAAATAAAACAGGATGATAATTGTGATAGAAAGTGATGGTGGGGTAAGGGTAGGGAAGGTAGGAAATGGCAGGTAAGAAAAGTGTAAGGCTATCGTTAATAAAATAGTAGCATTTGGGCTGAAACCAGACTCACATATGTGATCCAACTTATACGTGGTTTTTCTGGGTTTTTCCCGAGGTATTATTTGATCACAGCATTCACCAAGTTTCATCTCTTTTCATCCAGGAAGTTCGTGCAGTCACGGGCCAAGCCTTGGGTATAGTAAAAGGCCAAATGAAAAGGGGGAGAGCCTGAATGAGCCATAATTCTTTTTATTCCTACAACAAATCTAGGAGCATGCCTGTATATGATTGAAAACTGGTTAGGTATCACTTTAAAGATGAAAACTGTTCATCCTGTCAAAAAGAATCCAATAAAAACCTTATTTTTCTATCTTTAGTGGGTACTCTGAGAAACCCGGTACACAACCAAAGAATGTTGGGAGGAGGAAAGAGAATTGAGTGAAATTTAAGATAGGCTTTCAGAACAGTCTGCCTGCTATTTTGCCACTGGAAACTTTTACAGCCGACTTGAAAGGATATTGCAGAGGGCTTCCTGGGGAGAGCATGATATGGGAGTGATCATATTAGTCATGCTGAATTCTTATGCATAGCTCTGAATTTAGGTGCCATTGGAGTTGACATCTAATAGCCTCATTTTCCACAGCAGATGTATTCAATTTTATAATTGTCATTGTGCTAAAACTCTCAATTACATGTGATACGTTACCTGGAATATAAAATAATTGTTTTCAGTTTGTCCAAGAAACCATAACATTGGAAGGTTGCCCAGAGACCATCTGGTCTATAGGGATGCTGTTGAGTGAGAGAGTTCGAGGGTCACCAGGCAAAGAAAAATAGTGGTAATATAGTGTTGGCTATTTTTAAAATGAAAGTGTATTTTGTAGGGGTTTTTTTTTAATATTAAAGCAACTTATTCGAAAATTGTGTACTATTTTGCCATTAATTTTCCTGAATTGTGTGAAAGCAATGCTGTCCTTATTTGCTCAAATTAAAAGTTAGCCATCTTCCATTGACTACAGAAGTTAAAAAGAATGTGCTAGTCTTTGAAATTCAGAAGTTGAGATCCTTTCTCATCTTATTGGTGCTTGCAAACAACGCACTACTTTCGTTTGCCACTAACTTCTTGGAAGCAGATACGTAACACTGGGCTATCTTGAGACGAGCAATCTCATAACCAACAATGTTGTTAGCAATAGAACCTTTCGTAAAATTAGATTATTACTAAAGTAATACATACTCTTTGTCAAAAGGAATACAAATCAGGCAGAAATATATACACAAACAATCAAAACCCCCCTTGACAGTCTATTTTCATTGGCTGTTTTATGCTTGAATAGTGTCGTTAACTCCTGATACTATTGTTAGTATGTGCAATGTGTTTATTGCAAAAGTAGTTTCTCCTTTACTATCTTCAATCTGCATGTTGCATTTCCTTCAGACCCTGTTGTTCCTTTTATTATCCCTTTTGTTATCATTGGTTTCTGTCTCCTTTTTAACAACAACAACAACAAAAAACAAAATGTTTTATTCAACCTGCAATCAAGCAAGATTAGATTAAAGAAGCTTTCAGGTCTTTGTGGGTGTGGACTCTGTACAGTTGCATATTGAGAAATTCCTAAATTGTAAGAACTAATATTCAAATTGAATTTCAGAAATGTATTTCAAAGTTTCTCAAAAGGGTATGAATCCTCTAAAGATCACCTGCTAATTATTTACATTGTTAATATTCTTCTTCAGTATATAAATACTCACTATCTTACCCATTGGCCATAGGTATTACAAATATTTTATCTATTTGTCATTTGCTTACAAGCTTTCTTCATACTGTTTTGACATGGACAACTTTTTTCTTTACTTTTAATGAGAAAAAAGTTGTCTATGTCAAAACAGTATGAAGAAAGCTTGTAAGCAAATGACAACTACATTTGACAAATACATTTAATTTGTCAAATGTATTTGTTCTTTATAAATTTGTCAGGTAGTCATATCTCATTTTTTGGTATCTCCTGGAGAATTTTATGTATGCTGATGAAAGCTGTGTATGCTTTCTCCCTAAAATTTTGCTATAATCTGTCAACTTCATGGAGTTAAGAACCCTTAGGTTACAAAGTCCTTTCCTCTCTCAAAATCTCCAAATTACCAAGTAACATTTTCGTTTCAGGTTTTCTCCTTTCATTTTTCAACATTAATGTCTAACCAACTAACATTTATTTTCGTGTTCAGTGTGAGGGTCTAAATTGTATTTTTATAGGGTCCCATTTGCCCAGTGTCATTTGTTAGGTAACTTCTGACAAAAACGTTTTAAGTTGTGGCATTTATGAAGGTCTCTTCTAGAGTTTTCTGTTCTGTTCATCTGTCAGTTTTTTGACATTTCAGTATCACTCCACTTTCTAAACATTCTTTAAGCATTCTTGCCTGTTCATTTTTCCAGATAAAATTTAGAAACATTTTGCCCTGTTCCAAAAACAACCCCAGGGACAACTTACGGCAATTGTATGAACCTTAGCTTCTTCATAACAGTTGGTTTTCCTTTAAGAAAATCTGTCTCTGGCCTAATAAAGTTTTAGGCATGTCTTTAGGCCTGTACTTTTAGGTTTAGGTTTGTTTTTTTAATAGTAAATATCTGTTTGTTTTGCTATCTCCATTATGCCTTTAATTGGTTAATGTGTATTTACACCAGAGCTATTGTTTTTTTTTCGAAATACGTACATGGCATCTAACAATAGTAATGTTTGTCCATGTTCATCTGAGTATTTTTCATCTTTGTTCTTCTTGGAAGGTGGTATAAATTGGTCATTATAAGTTCACGGTTTGGAATTGGGCAGACTTCAGTTTCAGTCCTGCCTTGGGACCATTACTACAGGGAGCGCCTTGAACAAATGAAAGTTTGTTGCTTAATTTTGTTGAGCTTCAGTCCCTCTATCTGAAATCGGAGGTAACAATCTAGAATCACCAGATTGTTGCTAGGATTAAATGACTTTAGACATATGAAATGTATTAAAAGTAGAATATCACTTCTGTTATATTAGCCAACCATTCAAAGCTGTTGAGTTTCAAGAATGAGAGTAAGCTTTCATGTCCAGATCCTGATTTTCTCAGGATTTTCTTTTAACCTTTTGTTTCACTTTTTATTGATGCTTGCTTTTCCATGTTGAACCTATGAAGCATTTTTGGTTTTATAAAGTTTTGTTAGGAATGTATTTGGGGTATTTTCTAAGTATCTGTTGAGATTAATAGTTTCTCATAATAAAATTATTGATACAATTTATTAGAATAATAGATTTCTTATTCTGTTTATATTCATGAATTAAATTTCTTTAATATGCTATTGATTTAGTTTTAGAAGACTTTATTTTATGCCTTTGTGTTTCTTTTTCTGAGTGAGATTTGTAGGTTTCTTTACTGAATAATGTGTGTGTGTTCATTCTATATTATTGTTACAGTGCTGGCTAACATTAATTGTGTGCTTATGGCAGCTGAACAGCGTCTTTGAAATTTTCTTTATGGTTTATTTTATTTATTTCTCATGTATCAGGTAGCATATATAGTAAATAAAAAGTTAGGCTTCTGAACCCAGATTGGTTTGACCTTGAAATTGACCTCTCTGCCAGTTTTGGGTATCAAGTGATGTTAAATTTACAAAATAAATTGTAAAATTCTGCAACTTTTCTCTGAAGACTCTTGGGATCACTTTTCATGTAAGTTTGAGGAAATCATGTGGCCCTCAGGCCTTTTGAGAGGTAATTCTTTGAAAAAAAATTTTTAATTTTAATTTTTTTCACTTATATTCTCTAGAGCCATGTTCATTTCATAAGATTTTCTAATTTTTTTGCCAATTATTATATATAGTTTTCTATATAACTATAATATAATTGTATTTAATACAATTTTTTTTCATTATAGTTCACTGATTATGCTATTACAGTTGTCCCAATTTTTCCACTTTTGCCCCTTTCCACTGGGCAACCCCCACTCCCACAGGAAATCCCCACACCTTTGTTCATGTCCATGGGTCATGTGTATGAGTTCTTTGGCTACTCCACTTCCTATACTGTCCTTTACATCCCATTGGCTATTTTGTGATTACCAATTTGTACTTGGTACTCCCCTCTTCACCCAGTACCCTAAAACACTGTCCCTCTGGCAACCATCAAATAGTTATATAGATACAGATCAGGTATAGACTTCCTGATAGTATAAAAATGCCTTTCATTGGTTTTTATGACTGCTTTAATATTTAGAATTTATTTCATTGGTGTTCTTTTTGTTTATTAGGTGGTTTTATTTTTACTTTTCAAAAGGTCAGTTCTTGAGTTTGTTGACAAGTAATGCTGTTTTTTTTTTTCATTTGTCCTTAATGAGACTCCCCCCCCCCCAAATCTCATTAATATCTTCCCTGTTTTCTTTAGGATAACTCTGTTCTTTTATGAATCTTGTTCATTGAATTGTGGTTTGCTTATTTTTCCTTGTATATTAATACATGTTTAAGAGATGTGCCTTTACATCTGAACACACTTGTGTCTGTGGTTATTTTCTCATGATGATTTAGCTTCCTTTTGCTACAGTGACAATTGAGAATAGTACTTTTAAGTGGTTAATAAACTTTACTGAGATTTATTATTGACTTTTATTTTTCTACTTCATTGTGGTCAGGTAATAACGTCAGATCATCAACCTCACTGGTGGTTTGTGAGGTACTGTTCTTCCTGAAGGCAACTGATGAGATTTCCTTTTGGCTCACTGTGTCTTCAACTTTTCTGTCAAAACTCTCCTGTTGACATATGAATTCTGTTTTAAAAAAACTATTCTTTGGAGGGCATGTAATATTGTTACATTGTATCTATTATGTAAACAGATCTGTGTTCTTCCTCCTGAAGTAAATGGATTAAACTATCTAAACGCTAGTGAGGTTCTGTCAGTCCTTGACCTACACATTTAGATGCATGAATTTCTTGCAGTTAGGTATTTGTTGCAGATAGCATCTTACCTTTCAGCCAAATTGTACTCCTTTGTCCTTTACAGTGTTTTGTGTCTCAGACGTTATGTTTGCAACTGATTGTGCCGGGCATGCATTTCTGTTGTGCTGAGGGAAAGTCTATGTACCCTTTAATTATTAGTTTGCATATTTCATGTTTATAGGTAAAACATTTACTTTTAAGTAGTTTTGATAACTTTAAAATGTTCATTTTTAAAGATAAAGCTGATATTTAACAAAAAATATATCTTCTAAAAAGGGAGTTACCCGCTTTTACAACTTGCTATATAAACTTGGCTGACGTTTACTTACTGTTCTTATTTATACTTATTTCTCCATCTTTAACACTATAATCAGGACTTATACAACTGACTATTTTAATTATTTTTTTCTCTTCTGAAGAATTGTGTTAAAGCATTTATTAAATCTTACCTCTATACTTAACCTATTTTAGAGCCCTCAGTAGGTTTTTTGGAATAACTACATATTCTAGGGTTTTTAAATTGGGCTTATTTATTCACCTGCTGAAATAGATCTTTAAATTACTTGTTTCATTGTGTTTTTCAGAGTGTGTGATTGTAGAGCGATGGATTAGTACACTTTCTCCTTCTGCAGATCTGTGTCCTCTGCATTCACTCACGAAGGACAAGGAGCTTAGTAAAAAATTCTTGGGTTCGTTTCTGTTCTTTCATTGTCTGCTAAAATTAGCTTTGGGGAGAAAGTCTTAAGATGGAAATGCTGTTTTGTTTTATTTTGTTAATCCTAAAAAGCAGCTTTTAGGCTATTTTTTCTTTGTAATGAAAATGTGTATGTTTACGGATGAATCCAGGGGATGCAACTTTTAATATTTCCTGAAACACATGGAGTCCTTTCAGCCTACCTGAGACATTTTTTATCAAATGTGATTTTGATTACTAACAAAGTCTACCATGACACCTCGCAACTTGGGCGCTGGGTCAAGACAGACTTAGCTTCAAAGCCCTGTTCTGGTTCTCACTGTTACGACTTTGGGAAAGTTTGGGAAAGACTTAACCTTTCTAAGCTTTAGTTTCTACATCTGTAACAAGGGAATAATACTGTGATGTACCTCATGGGATTATTTTGTTTCCATTAAGTGAATGCACCACGTGAGGTACCCAGTAGAGCGGCTGGTGAGTAAATAGGACAGACCCAGTAAATGGTAGTGCTAGGAGGAAGACAAACCTAGTATCCTAAAGTGGGTTGCTGTTTTCCGTCCTCCAAATCTATCATTATACCTTTCCCTGTCATCTCTTAATTATTTTGCTAAAAAAATATGCCAGAAGTACTCACGTCTTCTACGCAACTCGCTCAATATTCTGCACTATTGGTCCCACAACACCCACGCCATTTATTGCCTCCAGCGCAAACATTGTTTTCGCTAACACCACCCTTTGGTTCTTTTAGTCTTTCTTTCTCTCACTTTCTATTTTGACATCTCAGCTGGCTTTATCGATTGACTTACTACTTTTTATACATTCTCTTTTCCATAGCTCCACATTGCTGTTGTTTTTCTTCTCTGCTCTCTTCTTTTTCTTTCTCCTCTTTTTTTCCTCCTTGTTCTATCCTTTTATGTTTTCCCCTTCTTTCCTTTCTTCCTTTGTTTCCATTCTTTGCTTTTTTATTTTTTTAATATATTTTACTGATTATGCTATTATAGTTGTCCCATTTTTACCCCCTTTATTCCCCTCTGCCCTGCACTCTCCCTCCCACCCTCTTGCCCCCTAACACAGTTCTTGTCCACATGACATGAAATAAGTTATTTGGCTTCTCCATTTCCTATACTGTTCTTAACCTCCCCCTGTCTATTTTGTACCTACCATTTATGCTTCTTATTCTCTGTACTTTTTCCCCTATTCCACTCCCTCCCACTCCCCACGGATAACCCTTCATGTGATCTCCATTACCATGATTCTGTTCCTGTTCTAGTTGCTTCCTTGGTTTGTTTTTGTTTTTGTCTTTGTCTTTTTTCTAGGTTCATTTGTTGATAGTTTTAAGTTTGTTGTCATTTTACTGTTTATATGTTTGGTCATCTTCCTTTTCGTAGATAAGTCTCTCACATTTTTTATAATAAGGACTTGGTGATGATGAACTCCTTTATCTTGACCTTATCTGGGAAGCACTTTATCTGCCCTTTCATTCAAAATGATAGCTTTGCTGGATAGAATAATCTTGGATTTAGGTCCTTGCCTTTGAATATTACCAGCCCCTTCTTGCTTGTAAGATTTCTTTTGAGAAATCAGCTGAGAGTCTTATGGAAACTCTTTGTAGGTAACTGTCTCCTTTTCTCTTGCTGCTTTTAAGATTCTCTCCTCTTTAATCTTGGGTAACTTAATTATGATGTGCCTTGGTGTGTGCTTCCTTGGGTCCAACTTTGGGACTCTCTGAGCTTTTTGGACTTCCTGGAAGTCTATTTCCTTCTAGACTTCCAGATTGGGGAAGTTCTTCTTTACTAGTTTGTCAAATAAGTTTTCAATTTCTCGCTCTTTCTCTTCTTCTGGCACCCCTGTGATTTGGATGTTGGAACATTTAAAGTTGTCCTGGAGGTTCCTAAGCCTCTCCTTGTTTTTTTGAATTCTTGTTTCTTTATTCTCTTCTGGTTGAATGTTTATTTCTTTCATCTGCTACAAATCATTGATTTGAGTCCCAGTTTCCTTTCTGTCACTGTCGGTTCCCTGTACATTTTTCTTCATTTCACTTTGAATAACCTTCACTTTTTCTTCCATTTTGTGACCATACTCAACCATTTCTGTGAGTATCCTGATTACCAGTGTTTTGAACTCTATACCTGATAGGTTGTCTGTCTCTTCATTGCATAGTTCTGTTTTTGGAGCTTTGATCTGTTCTTTCATTTGATCCTTTGTTTGTTTGTTTGTTTGTTTGTTTGTTTGTTTGTTTCAGTGGGCCTGTTACATAGTAAGGGGCAGAGTCTTAGGTATTAACAGAGTGGAGAAACCCATGTTGCTGCATTGTGTGCACATGGGGAAGGGGTTAGAGAGGGAACAATGCAGCTTGCTCAGCTCTCACCGTGCTCCCCTGCTACCCACCGGCAAATTGGGCCCTTCTGGTGCTGATTCCTGGGTAGATGGGTTGCGTATGTTCTAGGACCCTGTGGGTCTCTCCAATGAACTCTCCTGTGAGGCTGGGAATTTTTCCCACTGCTGCGACCCTCACAGATTTTTACTACCAAAGGTTTTGAGGCTTTATTTCCCCGCACTGGAACCCTGGGATGCATGGTCTGTCTTGTTCCCCAGTTGTTTTTCCCAGCTATCTGCATGCAACTGTGGGACCGTGTGGTACACAAGCCACCACCATGCCATGTGTCCTTTCTGTTTCTGCCCCTCCTACCGGTCTGGGTGAAGGTTTCTTCTTTAACTCCCTGGTTGTCGTACTTCCATACAGTTCAATTTTCTGGCAGTTCTGGTTATTTTTTGTTTTTAAATTTGTTGTTCATCTTTTGGTTGTACAAGAAGGCAAAGTGTATTTACCTATGACTCCATCTTGCTCTTCTATCTTTTTAGTTATTCATTCTCTATGAGAAACTCTGGCTTCATAAACAATGTGGTGCTGACCCTCCTCTGCTTAGCATCCAAGCACAGATCTATTCACATCTGCCAGTGAAGGGGTTGGGGTGGGGGACAGAACTCCCAGTCCTTCCACAGTGAGTGTGCTAGATGAGGATGGTAGCATTTCCTGCCCCACTATCAAAACTGGAGGATTGGCAGCCAGCCCTACAAGCACTGCTAACCTGACTCTTCCCTTTAGCACAAGACAGGTAAGGTGGTCAGAGCTGGAGCTCTGTAGTTAGACTGTCTGTGATGTGACCAGTTTCAGCTATTGCTAGTAATGTGACCCTGACTGGGATCATCAAACTTTCTGTGCTTTGATGGTTGTTATTTTGGTACCCATCTCACAAGATTTTCATGAAAAGTAAATGAAATAATGAACATAGAGTATTTTTCACAGTATGCCTGGTACAAAGTGAGCCCTCACTAAATGCTATCTAATACCTAACTTTTGGAGATACATCTTTTAGAAATTATATTCAGTAGTGAGGAAGTGTGGGTGGTACAATAGGAAATCCACAAGTCAAGGTATTGGTTCAGAAGCTGAAGGCTATCAATGCCAGTATCTATGGCATTCTCCTCATCTTTTCTTGATGGCTGCTGCAGCTCCAGCCATCAAATTCATGCTTATGCAACAGCAGGAAGGAAAGAATGAAGGAGGATGAGACAATGCCTAAAGCAGTAAAGCAGAGGTTTTCTCCAGGATGCCCACAAGAGTCCACTTATGATACATTCATCAGAACTCTGTCTCTTATGCAAGGCTCGCTATCAGGGTGTCTGGGAAAACATGATTTTCACATCCCAACAAATAGAGTAGGAGAGACAATGAAAAAGAAAGCTGGAATTTGCTCCCTATTTCCTGGCTAGTGTCTAGGAGTTGAGAACCTGCAAACGTTGACAGGGGAGATGTCAGAGTTAATATGTGGGCCGCCCTGAGAATATCAAAGGAGTCCTTGTCCGGTAGAGAATTATGTGTCTGCTTTTTTAGCCCATGAATATCTTAGGTCTTTAATTCAGGAGACAGAGAAACAGAGCTGAGGGGGTTTTTTGAGGCGGGGCATTGTTAATTCTCCCCTTCTTATTTCCTTTAAGTGATAAGCTGGCCCTGTTTTCTTAATGTAAAGTCTGGCCCAGTTAAAAATTATTTTCTTATTACAGTCACATCAGCCATGGGGTTATTTGAAATACCTCCAAAATTTTTGTAGCCAATTTCTGTTCATCTTAGTCCGTCTTTCCGAGTGTGTGTGTGTGCGCGCACAGCATGCAATTTTTTAAAAATGTTACTATCAACGTCTAATCAGGAAGACTATTAGGAGTTGACATAATAACCCAGGCGTTTCTAAAATAGATAATATTTACCTAAAATTCTAGAATGCAAGATGTTCAGTGATTTTCATGAAAAAGTTTAAAATTAAGGCAGAATGTTGAAAATCCATATTAAAAATATTCTTTGATAAGTGTGTAGAAAAGCGTTATTCTTGGTATTATTTTTTTTTTTAAGAAAAATGCTGTACAGTAATTTAGGATGACAGTCACAACAGAGATGCAACCAACTATTTTTATTGCCTGTCCAGAGGTTCAGCTGCTGGTTTTTGAGGCAAGAACTCTGTAAGTCCCTGAAGTGTGTAGAAAAGTTTCGAAAACAGTTCCACTTGGCAGTTCAGTGAAGGGTTAAGTGTGCTCCAAATCCTCATTCTAGTGTGCGTTTGGTGCTGTACAGCAGTCCACTATCAAATCAAAGAACATTGCACCAGCCTCAGCTCCCCTCCATGACCAGGGCAGATCAGGAGGGAAGGTCTGCGTACAGAGGGTTTGTTCCAATGGGTACAAGTGGTATCTTCCTCAGTCAGCTTTCTGCCCGTGCCATTGGCTTGTTAACACCAATCTTTTTGACAGATCCTGGTAGCATGATTATTTCACTAAGCAGAAATATACCAAGGAGTTGAAAATGCGATTTTGTTCATCTATTGCAGAAGCTAAAAAGCATACTATTGAAATTTAGGAGCATAGAAGAAAGCTAATTAAAGTGGGCATTCATCAAATGGTCCTTCTGGGTTCTGGGATGATGGGTTGGTCATCTCAATAAATCATAATGACTGTGGTCTTTGAGACCCTGTCTTGTACCTGGCACTTTATATTCATCACCTGAACTTCATGCAGCCACCCTGCTGACTGTGCATCCACATTTCAGTTTAAAAAAACCAAGTCCCAGAGAGGTTCGGTAATTGTCCATCCAGGGTTATAGAATTACTAGGTAGCAGGTCATGATTCACCCCAAGTCTTC
The DNA here is from genome assembly GCF_021234435.1 of Artibeus jamaicensis. Classification (NCBI taxonomy): domain Eukaryota; kingdom Metazoa; phylum Chordata; class Mammalia; order Chiroptera; family Phyllostomidae; genus Artibeus; species Artibeus jamaicensis. Next base: position 32,558,005 of record NW_026522030.1, on the reverse strand, counting down.
CCATCTCTAACACACAATCTACGCCATCCTCACATGCTTAGAGACTACATTTATTATTGTTTTAAGAACAAATATAAATTAGAAATAGAAATAGTGGGGGCGACAATGTCTTCTTGCAGGCCCAGGTCAGTTAGCTTAAAATTGCTTGTTTACTCATGCCAAGTGCTGGACAGCCTACACAAAAATAGCAGCAAAGGGAAAGTGAGCAATGGCCTTTGGCTTTTCCTGGACTTGGGTTTCCCTGCTGCTTGGCTGGGATAAGCTCAGGGAGGAAGCTCTCGTACAATTACATTTTGTCTACTTCAAAAGATGGCAAATCTTGGGGGAGAAAATAAGGGTCAGGTTTACATCCCAAATTGTGGGTTGCACAAAGAGAGAGAGGATTTTAGAGTGACCAGAATTTAGTGACACTCTCTTGGAGTGATGCCGCTAGAGGAGACTGAGTGTTCAGGAGAGCTAGGGGAACTTCCACTGCTGTGAGTTGATTTCAGTGCATGTGGGGTCAAGTTCGTGTACCTCTGTCTGCCATTCACCAAATTGTGTTCCACAAGAGTTTACATAGCAAAGTACCTCAAGGAAGTCATTATTGAGCTTGCAAAAAAAAATATCCTGTGTGTGTAAGACTGATGTCTTTTAGGTATAATAGCAAATCCTGTAGTTAAGTCAGGATTCATAAAGAAAAGAAGGCACTCCAGTTTTCAATGACAGAAATGTTCTGTGTAAATTAGAAGCTGTCTTCTCTTAAGTGGGTTTAGAGACCACATTTCTGTTCCCTTGGTTTATACGAATGCAGGGAATTGGTGAGTGGTTTCACAAGAGAATGTGATAAAAAAAATCTGATGTGGGTGGTCACAAACCAATTTTCTCTTTTCTTTTTTTGTTCCTGCTTTGGTCCAGGTGTGGACAGGTTCTAACTAGGCATCCAAGTGATACCAATATAAGTGTCCTGGAACTGTTGAATTAATGTAGAACACAAAAGAAAACATGCGCTCCCATTACGACATGTACTGGGGCTCAGCAGCACTGATAGTCCATTCAGGGTCTCTGTTCACTGACAGAAGAGTGGTTTCCTCTGTTGGATGCTCAGTACTTACTTTGTTCTTGAATCATCATAGGCATGCACTGGCTATAGCCAGAATAATGTTTTTTACCAATCTCAGCAGGCTTTCAACACTCTCTGTCTCATCGTTGTTCCAGCTCACAACCAATTCTTTTTCTCCACAAATACTGGGTACTTGTTCCCATTTCTACTTCACACAATCTTAAGAAACATAAGAAGAGACTGGTTTTGTCTGGGATATTTTGATGAATATGGATAATTGCCGATTGGTCATGAAGTTTCCCCAAAGGTCTGGTCCACATGACTGCTCATCATTGCATCAGCTGGAGCCATCCTCCTAGTTAAAGAAGATGGCTGGCGTAGGGGACGGTGTTCATTATCAGGATTTTCTGTCACGGCTTTTGGTGATGGGTCCTCTTTCTGTACTAAAATGTGTTTGTGTTGTCCTTTTTCTCAGTTGACCCCTAAATGCTTATGTTGATAAATTCATCTACTTGGGAGCAGGGTGGGCGGTGGGGTGAAGGGAAGGTGAGTTTTTTTTTTTCTTTTTAAAAGATGCAGGTTAATCAGTCACTCCAGACTCAGAATTGGTCCTTGTTTTTAAGGACCACCAAGCACAGATGTATTTCCAACACTCAAACATGTGCAGAATTATCTGAGGAAACCCTTGGGGAATACTTTTTCTAAAATTTAAGTGCTAGCAGTGATGCTGAGAAGCCCACCAAGGAGGACCAGACAAAATGTCTCTCCTGGGATCCATCCAGCTTCTCCTGAACCTACAGTTGGGCCCATGAAATGCTGGGAGCCGCTCAGAACAAGAATGTAATGCAAACGCTAGGTAGCGACAGTGTCGGCAATGACTTGTTTTCACAGCTAGAAAGGAAGTGTTGGGGGTGAGGTCCAGTTGAGGTTCCCGGCTGGGGAAGGGTTCCCTGAGGGAGCTGTCAACCACACCAACATGTGAGCACATCAGGCAGAGTGACAAGCGCATGACAGTAACGGAGGGAAATAATGGAGTGATGTCATGATGTGGCGTACAAGTAAACTGTATTATAAAAACAACATGACTTCTTTCTAGTTTGATGTCTTTCTGTTTACCTTTGATGGAGTGTGCTCCTGTTAGGATTTTGGAACCTTAAAGCAAAATTGAGACTCAAGTATCTCCTGACTTCTGCAGTAAACAGAAATTAGCCCACTGAGTTGAGAGAGACTGTGCCGGTACAAAAATTGTGGGACCCTGAGAACATGATGTGCCACACTTGGCTTCCTGATCCAACAGTCAAAACCCCACGTGGCAGCCCACTGTGTGTATGTCTCTCTCACCTTTGTGGGTCCATCTGGAGATGGTGTTAAATAGTGAGGGACAGTGTGCACTTTGCAGCTAAGTACAGCTGGTTTGAATTGTAGTACTACCACTTCCTATCTGTGTGTACTTACTGCGTGTGACTCAAAGCCTCAGTTTTGTCATCTATGAAAAGGGAATAAAAGTTTTACCTACATCATATGATTTTTCAGATTACAGCTAGTAATACTTAGACAAGACACAGTACCTGGCCAAGTGCTTACTAAATGTTGGTTATTATTCCAAGGTCGTTAAAGGATGTAAAGCTTCCTAACAGGAAAAGATTACATGTATAGGACTCTCCAGAAAATCATGTATATTTTATTGCCTTGGAAGGTCCCAGCTTGCAGGCATTTATAAATGTTACCCTTTTAGTGTATATTGTTATTTAGGGGAGATTGTCAGTAATTCCCAGAAGAAACCTGAGAGATATATGGCATAACTGCTCGTGACCTTGTGGGACAGTGGTCGCCAGGCTCCAGGTCCAGAGAAACGGCTCTTTTCCTCCCTGCTGGTTAGACGTTCAGCCTCTCAGATCAAGGGTGTGTAGCCTTTTGGCGTCTCTGGGCCACACTGGAAGAAAGAGTTGTCTTGGGCCACATGTTAAATATACAAACTCTGACAAAAACAGAAAATCTCAGTGTTTTAAGTAAATTGACAATTTTGTGTTGGGCCACATTCATAGCCATCCTGGGCCATACGCAGCCCATAGGCCACGGGTTGGACACCCCTGAATGTTTTGCTTTCCCCAAAGCTCTCGGGGGCTCAGTGTTCCTTTTCTTGGAGGTGAAAGGGGTCTTGGTTTTCAGAGGCCAGTGAAATGTGGGTCCAGGGCATCTGGCATAAGGGGTAAGTTTTTTTTTGGGGGGGTGGGTCCTCACTACTGCTGTGAACCACAGAGTTCCCGGCACGTCTCTGCTTCCACTCTGTATGTGGTTTACCAGATGTCTGATAGTTTGCCGACTTCACTTGTACATCACCCCTGTGAGTGTAAATGCAAATAGGTTTTAAAACACAAACCTGATGTATAAATAAAAGCTCGCTCAGGATACCAGCAGATTCTCCTATTGCCTTCTCCTGAGCTAGTTCATTACCCTCCACAGGTTGGGAGAAAACCACTCATTCCAAATCCACTGTTTTTTTCTATTATCTTCTTCATTTTATTTCAATGAAATTCAGGAAATTTTTGAAATTAAATTATTTCGGAAGTTGTGCATTCTCAAATGTCAGAGTAGAATTATCTGAGTGCCTGCTTCGTTCCCTGTGTAGTTCCAATTTCCTGGAGCTAATTTCTTCCTTCTAATTACAAGCACTCTGAGAAGAACTAGCTTTTGCAGCTCAGCATGAGAGCAAATAACTCTTACTTCTTAAGGCTGAGTTGAATGCAGAAGACTTCCTGAGTCTGCCTGAATACAACTGCTTAAGGTACAAAATAAACATTCCCTGCTCTGTTACTGTTGTTACATTTTTAGTGCCAAAGTCCCCAAGAGTCAAAACCTTGCACTTCATATTCATATTGCCACAGAATCCTGCCTTGATGTGTAGGGTAACACTGGAAACTTGTTTCTCTCTCTGTTTTTTGGCCCCTAAAGGGTAAGATTTAAAATATGGAAGTTTCAACTGAATGTTAAATGTTATTTTTAAATTGCTAGGTTGATTTAGACATGTTTATCAAATCCTAGTATACTTTTAGGTGCCTTGCCATTTGTGCATGATGAAACAAAAACATTTTCCCGGATCCTGCTTTAGCATAAGTGGCTGGAATGTTTTTCCAGACTGAGCTTTTGTTGTTGCTGCTTTTTGCCCCTCATCCAGTAACTGCACCGGGGAAGGAGAGGTTGGCGTTGCGTCTCAGGCACAGCTAGGACAGCTTCTGTGGAGACTAACATTCAGAATTGCCCCGGACTCATTTCCTAACTTTCCTCTGAGTAGTGAGAGTCTACTGAGTTATTATGTGATTTCAAATTAGTCAGCAAAGGGCCAAATCATGCTATTTGTTTTAGAGGCAGAACTTCCCTGCTTGCTGGGATCCATCACACACCCTCCCTCCCTTTCTTCAGAGTTCTATGCCTTGGTAGGCTCTAAATTGGTTCCTAATGAGTATTGTATTAAAATAAAACAAAAATGATTATGTTTGCATCGTTCTCATATTTTAAAAATTCATGTGGTTGGGTTTTAATTTCCTTATTATTAAATTCTTTTGTTAATGGGACCTTACAAAAGAGTTTAGATCCAATCTTGCCCCCTCTGAAAACTTTAAAAATAACAGTAATAGCTCTGCTTTCATTTTTCATCTGAGGTCATAAAACAATAGGTATTAGAATTCTACAATACTTTTCTGGTTTCTTTCATTTTCAAGCCACTAAGCAGGAGCTCTGGTTGATAATTTACCAAAATATTGTACCATCCACCACTTTAGTAGCTTATTAGCACCAGGAACTAAGTTGAATACACGGCGTTCCTTTGGTTCAGTAGGTGCAATGAAATACAATAGATATTAGCATCCACACCCTACGTAGAGAAACTTTGAGAGGTCAGTTTCACGCAGGTAGAAAATGAAGGAGCCAGAACCTAGTCATTGGGCCCCCTCTCATCAGGAGACCACCCACGAACACATGTATGTGATGACTGATGGGGAAAATGGAGTAGAAAGTGAAGCACTGAGAATTGCTACAACTGAATTATTGTGGGGAATCACTTGGTGAACTATATGTCTGATCACTGTGCTATACACCTGATACTAGTATGAAATATTGAATGTCCAGGGTTAATGGAAAAATTAAATAGGTAAGTGAATAAATGAATGAGTGAAAAAAATTAGCTATAATTACGATACCAGGGTATCCTGCTGCCTGAGAGATGCCCATGTTCACCCGTGTGTGTACAGTGGGGTGCAGAGACCCCCACATGCCTGTCAGACCTCAAGGAAGATAGTGAATCATTGTCTCCCCTCCCCCGAATGTTCTGACCCATCCTTTGCAAACATCCTTCTAAAGTGAAGGTGGTGGACAAGAAACAGAGTAACATGTGAGTTGCTCGATAATCGTCATGGTTCCTAGTTAAGTAAAAGACTGTCATCACACCTCGAATTCCAGACTAAGTCGAATAGGTGTCCTGATTAGAATCCCATACTTGCACTGAGTCAGATGCCTTCCCATATCTCTATATTCTTTGAAAAAACAGAAGTCTGTGTCCATGGACTTGGATTTGTGTTCTGCGTGTTTAGATCTTAGCGTTGCAGTTCTACAATGAACTTATCTTCTGTTTATGCTTTTAAGTGCTAATAGCCATGACAAATAGGTAGCCAGTAATTTATTACAGCTACTTACTGCAAATTCGGAACACTCCCATTGCTATCTGTGCCTTGGAGGCCAGCTTTGGGCCCTGTGCATCTTTTCTCTTAAGAAACTGAAAATGGGGATTTGGTTGTAGCTGACACTTTTTCTGTATTCCACACATGTGTGCAGAGTTTTAAACACCACTAAGTTCTTTGTTAAATTACAAATCAATTGCCTGGCTATCCATCTGAACGAGGAATGTTCCAGAGGCCTTCAGTTTTGGCTTTAGCTTATTGTAATTTTCCAATGATAATGCAAGCTTTTACACACTTGGCAGAAAAGGGCCAGAATCAGGAGCCATTTTGTTGAGGAAACTGGAAATCCTCACCCTTTTAAAAACTGAATCACACCGAGTATCACGTTATTTGTTAAGATGAAGGTTCAATTTCTGCCTCCCTCAGAGGAATAACACTTCTCCGCATTGAGAGCAAGAGCGGCATTTGGCATTTGTTTATCCCGAACCCAAATCGCTGACCCTTCGTTTTTAGTACTTTGCCATTTTGCTTTCGCTTTTTAAATTTGCTTGTGACTCTGCTGCCCCCATCTTTTTTTTTGGTACAATGATTTTTACCTTGTCTTTCCCCAGTCCGTTTCTGACCTGGAGGGACGTGCAGCATGTTATTGTCAGGACTTCCCGTGCAGGACATTTGAACGCTAATGACTGGAAAACCAATGCTGCTGGTTTTAAGGGTGAGAACTTCTTTCATATTCTGTCACAGGCAAAATATTTTTATTTTTCCCCCCCGCTTAAAATGGAGAGCAGGAACTAGAGCCCCTCAAAAGAAACTTTAGATTTTGTGCTGACACACAAAGAGCTTGATCTTGTAGTGAATAAAAGGCAGATTCTTTTTTAAAAAATTAAACAATACAGATAAGGCAGATTTCCTTGGCTTCCCACATCATACGTCAATTTCTTAAAAGATAACCAACTTCCAAGAATAGTCGACCTACGGGGCTCCTGATTCGTTTATTTGCTGTCATTGATTATCTGAGTGCTATTTGTTTAAGAGTGTATTTAAAAGTTCCTCACCTTCCATCGTTATTGGCCTTCACTTAGATTGTAATTGGTATGGTTTGTTCACTGGCGTATAGTACTGGTAGTTGCTAGGCCATCCTTTCTGTACATTGTCTTTTGTTTCATTTCAACTTTCACAAACAGAAAAACAGGCATACTTTTAAGACATCAGATAAACTAAAAATTTTTATGAAGCTTTATAATGTGCAGTCTGTATGAAATTGTACGTAATATATAATAAGTGCCATTTTCCCATGGCTCATAGAGATCACACTTTCCTTAACTTGTCTAGTGGTAGCCCTCCTGTTTGTTGTCATTTGTAACGCACGCTACAATGAAAGGAAACTAAATGGATAAAGCAGATGTCCTAAAGGTCAGTATGTTTACTTAGGTTGCAGAGGACCTGAATTTTTATCCATGAATTAAGTTACACTAAAGATTACTTTTTGTCATTTGTCATATCTGCAGACTTAAATTTACTCCCAAATAATCTTTGTATCATTACATATCCCTATGTAATGGGATTTGTGCTGTAATGGGATCCCTATGTGCTGTAAGCTCACAGCACAGAAAATATCTGCTTAAAAATTGGGCTTCTGGTCTTCAGAGCCTTGGTTACAAGCTGAGTAACCCTGGGCAAGTCATTTAATTTTGGGGGGCCCTAACTTCCCCAACTTAACCCTCTTAGAAGCTGGATAATATTATCTACATATGATATCTCACATAGGATTTTAATATGTCCTTAGTGAATTATACCTGATGCATGCAAAATATTCATGCTGCATATATATAAAATGTAAAAAGTTAAAACACTATTTGCAAATAGCTTATTATATCTCATGTTTAGACAAAACCTATAAATACACCAGGTAACCAGCACCATATAAAATAGTTCTTCGATTAATACCCTCCCTGAAGACTTCCCTTCATTTTAGAACAAGAATATCTGTCCCTTTGCTGTTGAGTATCACTGCTACCTCTCCACACCTGCAAACTATGTAATTCAGCAGTGTTCAATGAGCTTTTAATCTAAACAGGTGTGCTCATTGGGATCGAATTTTCTGAAGCCCCAGTCAGGACGCTTGATTCCACAATGGCAGTTGTTATGTGTGGCATCAGAAGTATCTGAAATTTCTATTATTCTAGGAATTCACAATGTAATGTGCCAAATGTATGTTTCATTTTGATTAGCTCCCCCGTGCTCCCAGCTCCTACTATATTAATCAGTGAGGGTGGAGGTTGGAGGGAGGAAGGGACCAAAACGTAACCCTGGCTAGTTCAACATGGCAATGAACTTCATAGCAGAAGGTTCGCAGACTAAGTACATTGACCTCCACGAAGCTGAGGAATCAACTTTAGCCCAAATAAAAGTCTTAGTTTTTACTTATTCCTCTTTGGCAACTCAGAAAGAGCAAATGGTTCTAATAAAAAACGCAACTCTTTTGAAAACCTCTGTTGGTTTTGGAAAGGGGGAAATAGGATTTAGACTAAATCACCAGATCCAAACCTGATTCTGAAGGGGGCTGTGCACTCCTTCTGGCAAGGAGGAAAGAGCATTTTACTATTGCACGTGGCAATATTTAGTATAATATTTCACTCTTCTCTTAGATTGCTGCCAAGAGTAACAATTAAAGTTCACTTTTTCATAGATGAATTACCCTGAACGGTCTGAACTCCCACTGGAATTGTTTTGTAATTTTGTTGATGGCAAGCCCCATATTTCATCCAAACATGATCATAATAAGAAGAATTTTTTCAGAAGAAGTTATTTTCTTTCCTACTCTAAGCATTACCATTCCCTCCCTAGCGTCCCACAAATAAAAGTGATTAAGGCAGAGGCTATCAGGAGAAGTGATGTGCTTTGAGGAGGGAGAGAATGCAGGTCACTAGGACTGGAGAAAGATGGGCTGACTTTTTATGAAATAAGAACTGAAAAAAAAAACCCCAAATCACTAATTCTTGGGAGGGGTTCATGCAATGAGAGCTCAGCAAGAGCTCATATTTTAAATTAGGTCAGCCGGCTTTTGCAGGCCTTCCTTAGCAGGAACACATGAACAAACATTTCTCCTTAGACGGAAGAAAATGGAAGTTGCCTCCAAACAGAAGCATGTAGCCACGGGTGCTCTCTCTCTTCCCAGGCAGCTCAGTCCTAACACTCGGTGGGACGTGCGCACGAAATGAATTTGCAAACACCTGTGCTTCCTGGGGCCTGCTTTTTGTGCCCTAATGTTGAGCAATTTAACTTGTTTGAAGAGCGTTTTATTTTTTTTAAATGAGAATCATTTCAGGGATTGTTTGGTAGGTGCTCTTTGGCAGTGCCTCTGTCAGGATCAACCTCAGAGTTTGCTTCTCTCGGGTAAAGCAGAAGCAGCTCAGAGTAGCAAGCAGTTTGGTTTGGGGTCTCGCCATCAGTGGACTTAAGAGTCATGTGTATCACTGAGAACTTCAGAGAAGGCAATACCTAACGAATACCTAAAAGACTGCCAAGGCCATTTCATACAAAGTTCTCATGTTTCTTCAGACATGCCCATACGTATTACACGCTAGGCAGAGAACACGGCAGGTGATCTGGACCGGCGTGGGCCTCTCCCCCAGGCAGGCTTGGTCCACAGTTAACCTGGAAAATGGAAGAGATTCCCTCCAGAAGCAGCTGCTGGCTTCTTGTTGACTGGCATGAATAGGTTCTCATTCAAGCTAGGAGGTTGGCCTTGAAAAAATGAAACACTGTGGCTCTGTACTAATTGGTCTGTTGGTTTCCCTGAGTGGAATGACCCTGGAGTTGGGTACTGATGAGCCCGCTGCATAGAACTTCCTTCTCCCCTTCCTGTGCTCCCCTTCCTGTGCTCCCCCTCCTGTGCTCCCCCTCCTGTGCTCCCCTTCCTGTGCTCCCCTTCCTGTGCTCCCCTTCCTGTGCTCCCCCTCCTGTGCTCCCCCTCCTGTGCTCCCCTTCCTGTGCTCCCCTTCCTGTGCTCCCCCTCCTGTGCTCCCCTCGTGGTCGGTAACCAGCGCTGTGGTGAGATGAGTTCACAGTGGAGGGAGCCCAAAAGGTAGAAGCCACTCCTCAACATTTTTATGGATTTTAATTTTTAACCAGTTTAATTGAACTAAGATTATTCTATCCTGCTGCTTCTCAAGTAATAATAATAACCACCTGTTAGAGTATAGATGTCTTTGGAAGATTTGATTTTCAAAATAAACATAAACCAATGAATACCTGCCTATGAAAGCTGACTAAACATTTTGATCATATTGTGGATAATCTCAGCTAAATTTCAGACACTTTTTTATTTTAAACCTCCCCCAGAGGGCTTCTTTAAAAAAAATAAGTGGAATAGATATCACACACATATCAAAGGGTCTACTTGAGGTTGTGCACGAGAACAGGAAAGCGTTTGTCTGACCAGATGAGCAGGTGCCATGGTCACTCCTGGAGAACGAAACTCCAAATTCCAGTGTTTTGCTGCTGACCGGCCCTTGCAATGCCAGGAGATGACTTTGCCATTAAATTGTTTGGGATTATTTCTTTTTCCTTTGATCCCTTCCCTTTCCTCTTAGAAAATGTCTTTTCTGTTTATTTCTTTTCCATACTCCCTTGTGTTCTTTAAAATGTACAAATCAGCTGTAGAAGTGAGGGCTTTTACCATCTGGGTGGTTTTCTTCATGGAATTGAATGTATGTGGTCTCTTCATTTATTTACTCACGGACATTTCCTGAGCACCTTCAGCACGCCAGGCAGCGCAGGCTGACGTGCACCCCAACAGTGGCAGTGGAAGGAACTGTCAGAGGCAAGTGGCATCACCCGATCTTATCCAGCCATGGTGCAATCTGCATAAACAAATTTACACTGCACCTTTATTTCCCCTTCAGTCAGGCCCCAGGGATGTGCCAGGTCTCATTAATTAAGTGTCCTGATTGTTTTCCCATCGGATAGAAGCATCCCAACCTCAGCAAAAGCAGGCGTCTAATGTAGAAACTCTTTTGTGCCCTGCGATGTGCATTTTGACCAGCTCTGTTTGTGATACAGAATTTGTGGAGCCAGGCTGAGGACTTTAATTCCTCAGCATTCTTCTAGAATCCGTAGCTGGTACTACTTTAGGAAGAATTTAGCTGTTTGTTGTAACCTACTCCCTTCCTTCTATTGCTTTAATCTGAGGGCTCTGCCCATCCCCCACCCCCACCCCTCCCCCAGTCTCCTGGGCTGAATGGGCTGGCTCTTTCCCCCAGGACCTTATCTCTGGTTTGCGGGTACAGTTATATTTATAATTGAATGCATGCAACATCAGTGCTTTAGTTTTTTTCAAAGTGTTTGTATTTGGATTATATGATTGTATACAGTTAAACGCTCTTAAATCTAGTAACAGGAATAGATGTCAGATAATAAATTAGGACCTTCTGTCATCTTTACTAGGCGAAAGAATGAAAAAAATGTCATTGAAAATCAAAAATGACAACTAAGTGAGCGAGGTTACCACGCCTTCCATTTCACTGCCCTCCCAGACTATGTAAGTCTCTTTTTTTCTACCAGCATGTTGCTGAAACCTCCCCATCCCCACTGACTCTTTCTTTGACCACAACTAAACTACTAGATTTTTTTTTTAAATTTCTAACTGACTTCCCACCATGGGGAAAGCAATTGACAGTCTAACATGACTTCTTAGCCTCCAAGGCCTTAACTTTTAATAACCTTTATTACTTTTAATTGCCATCATTTTATTTCCACTGGTAGAGCTGGTAATTTTAAGATGTTTCAGTATATTTTTTCATAACCACCTGTCTTGCTTTCGGTTTGTAACACTTATTTAAAAGAATTAGAAGTGCTGAAACTAGTGGGCATGCCATGTGTTGAACTGAACGATTTTGAAATGTGGTTTGAGTGTATAAAGCGATGAGCTACCATTTGGAAGCATAAAGCTATGTTGCATTTTATGATTTCACTGTACAAGTAATATTTCATCTTTGCTACCTAGCGTGTTGATACGGTGTCGGTAGCTACAATTAAGGCTACATAATGCACCTTAGTTGGTAAACTGCACATTATCATCTGTTTGAAGGAAGGTCAGACATATTGCTTACCTGGTCAGCATCCGAGATGCCAGGGAATCAGACGCTTCGCTCCAGTCCTGCTTTCATTTGCAGAAATAAGCACTTGGTTTTTCTCCCCTATAACGCAAAGGGAAAGGGGAATAGAGTAAATGCATTTGATTCTACCAAACAAAATTTGTCCTCTGGAAATGACACCTGATTTTCCTTCAAGATTTTGTTTTATACCATTGTGCTCTATGAACCCATATTCATTTACTATGTATTAACTTAAAATCTTTCATTTTGTATTTATTGACCGTTGGATATATGAGCTCATCTTCCTACTCACTTATAAAAAAGATATGAATCACACATCATGTAGAGATTTTACCTTTATTCTTTTGTCTGGTGGATGATTCACTTAAACATCTGTGTGGGCACAAGAACCCCTGACAGCAGATGCCTTGATCATTGCTTATTCTGGAGTCTCGTATCCGAAATACGCCCTTGTCCCATCAGTGTTCCGCTCTGCCTTCATATAGGCAAGGTTTAAAAATGTTTTCTGCAGATGAGACACGTGGCTTTCTTCATGCTGCTCTTTGTGTGATAGTGTCAGTTTTGTCACACTTTGGGGTGTTTTTTGTTGTTGTCTTTTTCAACCCTGATAAGTTTCTAAGTTTATACATAAGTTTGCATGTGGTTTCAGACTTAAAACCCATCTTCAAAACAGAATTAAAATGACAGTTGTACCATTTGACTGTTATCTCTATACCAGATATAATTAGTTAATGAAGAGGATTACAGTTGGAGTAGTTTTGTGGTTTTGCCACAGCCTTAAGGCCCTTCGAATTCTACTAGAGAATCTGTCATTGACATTTTCTTTGGTCTTGGAGGAAGCCAATGAAAGTTTTTGTACTTGGTTTTTTTAAATGTGGGTGACTAATACCAAACATAATGAGAGGGCTAAGTTGAATGAGAAGTACTTTGAAAATGGAAAACACCAAACTTAAGGGTCTTAAAAGTGTATTTTCATACACCACAGCTGTCTACTCACTGAGATGAGGATAAAGATGAGGAACTATGTTGGGTCTAGAATGCTGTTTTGGGGCTGGGGATCATTACATTATCTTGAGTGGGCTAGAGGAAATGTATTAAGGACTTTGTAACAGATTTATCACTAATCTGCTTGAATTTGACCTACAAAGTCTTAAAATTTGTAATCAGCTGCTTCAACATGGGAACTAATGATAGAAATCTGAACTGATTGCAGTTATTGGGGTCCTGTCAACTCTCCAGTCATCAATATAGAATATAAAAGTCGGGTGTATAAAATATGAGTTTTAACAATGTGCAAAAGCCTGTCTACTTGACAGAAAATCAGTGTCTCTTTTTGTGTGATCACCTGATGAAACTCGACTTTATGAATTCTAATGAGACTGGACTCCCTGGGTATTTTTAAAATTCTTTCAGTACCTGAGTCTGGCTCTTCTCAGTGGTAGCGAGTCTTGATATCTTGTGGTTGCAGGTGATAGTTTAGGCAAAGATGGAAATCGTCAGGCCCTCGGCCCAGGGGTCACAGAGGGCGATCCAAGCAGCCTGGTGCCGTCTTCATGGCACCAGCGTGTTGTGACTGTGAAGTAATGAACGGGTTTCTTGGGATCATTAACAACTGGATGCCGAGTCCAGTTCCAAAATAATATGCCCACAAATGATGTAAACCGAGACAGTCTTATCAGGATATTCTCTCTCTCTCTCTCATATACACACACGTTCTCTTACAGAGACTTTTCAATTCAACAATCATTTTCTTATATGAGGTTTTGTATATATTTAATACAAAAACAAAACTCAGCATACTGGTTTCAGAGCCTGGGCTCCAAAGTCAAACACTTGGGACTGAATCCCAGCTTTATGAACAAACTGATCTGGTAATTTACATATATTCTTCATCAACTTTACTGGAGTAAATTTACAGGTAATAAAAAGCACCACTTTAAGTGTACGAGTGTACATACATCCATGTAACCATCACCACAATCGAGGTGTAGAACATTGCCAGCCCCCAAATTTCCTTTGTGCCCCTTTCTCACCCTTAGCCCCTCACCCCACCCTGTGCAACCTTGGCACACTTTCTGTCACTGTAGCTTAGGTTGTCTTTTGTAGACTTTAAGTAGAGTCATTTGAAACAGGCTTCTTTGTCTCATATAATATTTTTAAGGTTTACCTATGTCCTAAGTACATAAGTTGGTCCCTTTCTATTGCTAAATAGTATTTAATTGTAGGGCTGTACCGTAATTTGTGTCCTTACTTTTTCATGGGTGGGTTATTGTTTCCAGTTTGGGGTTGTTGTTAAACTGGTGTGAATATTCATGCACAGGTATTTGTGTGGACAAATTACAACTTTTAAACACCATACAGTCAGAAGAGGGTCCTCTAATGTAACAGAGACTCTGAGGAGCGGGGGAGCCATCCTCGGCTGTGAGACCTGGAGCACGGCAGGCCAGGCTCACAGCACATGCGAGCACGTGGTCAGGGAAGAGCTCGGAGGCCGTGGTAGCCGAGGTGACGTGGACGAGGGAAGGGGGAGAAAAACAGTTTCATATATAGAACGTAGCAGTTCTGCATTCACAGCATGCACTCAGGTCAGTTATTGTCTGTATGTCATGCATCATTCCCATCCAACATTTAGTATTGGGTCAATGAACAGTTAATGTTCTGTAAGGTTTTTGTATGACAAAAAATGAACATATGTATGTATAGGTATGCAGAGAACTGTGGCCAACACCACACTGTGTGTAGCTTAGAGAAATGAACCTAGTTCCCTATTACTTTCAAATGTTAGACTTACTACTATATATTCTCACATTTCTTGGAATACTTCTATTCTGACCTTCGTGGTCTCTTTTATCTAACTTGGACTATAGTTTTCATTTGTCAGTGGTTTTAGTTGATGATTCTGGTTAAAGGGTTAATTTCCTTAGTTTCAGTCTCTGCTTTCCTATAAAACTTCTTAGATTTCAATAAGCAATAGATGGGCTCAAAAGTCTCAAAAAAAACATGTCCTTCTGATCACTAATGAATTACATTAATGTCCTACAGAACCTAGGTCAGAGAGATAAACAAGTGTAAGCAGGTGGAAGACATTTGAGAACTTAAGATCCACTCTCGGGAACTGAAGCTCGTCTGAAATAGTTTCTAGAGTGGTTACTCAGTTCCAACAGATGTGCTGTGTTGTCTATTGGCATTTCTTGGAGGACGGGGGACCAACACTGGAGGAGCCAGCTCTGCTGAGAGCCATGGGCAGGGTAGGGGAAGAGGCCCCAGTGCACGAAGGGCAGGTACAGTCTGATGAGGAAAGTGATTTAAAAGAACCGACAGCAGAGAGGCTGGGATCCTAGAGCGAGGAGTTCTCTGCTGGTCTGAAACATTTTTGAGTCGTTGCTGCGAGTTTGAGAAAGTGAGTTGGATTTTAATAATGACTTTCAAACAAGTGGATTCTAGCTACTAGTCTGATGTCAGAAAGAGTTTCATTCCTTAATCCAATGGTGTAAGTCCTGTGGTCCTATGATATGCACTCCCAAATGACAGGTCTGGAAGGAACTGACTTGCGAAAATGGATGAAAATCCTCTTGCCATGGTCACTGTATGTGATCTCGGTTCACAATTACGTGTTTCGGACTTAAGGACTGTGGTGGTCAGTGAAGCTGGCTATCATCTCGTGGCCGCCTCCTAAATGAGAAGAGTTATAGAGTTGGGGTCTATAATCATCTTTTCTAAATTCCTTTTTTTTCAAAGCAGAGAAAGAAATGCGTTTTGAAATAGCTTTCTAATAAACCCAGGGCAAACAGGGTGGTGACATTATTGCTTCTTGAAAAATGTCCAGACAGATTATTCTTTGAGAAGGCTTCACAAATTTCCTTTGACCAAAGTCTCTTTGCTGGTTGTTATCATTCACCGTGACCTTCAGGAAGCCACTTAACGTCCAGTATTTGAATTATTTTTCACATACAGTTGCAGTCTTTGTGTTTTCCAGCTGACTTTGCAGAGATGTAAAAAAGGCAGGTAATGTAACTCTGGCGAACCCCTTGAGTTGCCATAAGACTGTCGCAGGCCATGTGACAAAGGCACGCCCAGTTTAAGAATTCCTTTTTCCCTTCTTTGAGGTTTGCCTGCATGTTCTTTTGCTTGGCCATGAAGCAAACTTATAATCATCTGTAGTCCCAGGAAGCTCCTCTGCTTTTCTGAACCCGCCAGAGGCTACAGTGTGTATGTTTTCTTAATATACTGTTTGAGATGGTTTTGTCTGGAAATCGTTTGCTTCTTTTCATCTTTTGCCCTCAGAAGTATCTTCAGAGCCAAGGCAAAATCTGTATGTCCAGCTTTGTTCTAGAATTCAATATCATGCATCTCAGAAACCCAAAACCCCCACTGAATTCCAGCCACGCAGGATGAAAGAATCAGAGGAGGTGGTTCAAAATGCCAGGAAATGTCTAGGAGTCTGTGATAGGGCTGCCGTGGTTGGTTGCCCTGAAATCAAGCTTGAGATCCGCTCACCAAGCCGTGTGCCCCAGGGTGGGATGAAGTCCACCTTCGGGAGAAAGCAGCCTTTCTCCAATTCACGCTGTTTCCACCTGAGGAGCCCTGTGTGCATGGAACTAACTCAGTTGTAATTTCTCCCACAATTATCAAAAGCACAGGCATATTTTTAAAGGTATCTATTGAGAGATGGTTTTGTTCACTTTAACCTTTACTTATTGCTTTCACCTTGACACACACAGAAACTTTGTTAGCAAGTAGTTCAGTGTTATCCAAGTTAAATAGTTTTCCAGAATCTGAAATGATTTCATCACTTTCTTTATCACCAGCTTTCTAGACAAAATTTGAAGTTAAACCTTAGAATTGGAAGCATGTGTGAGTACTGAGCACAAATCGTTCATTCTTTTCAGATTCTTTTTACATTCTCTCTTTTTCACGACCAAAGATGATTGAAGCTTCATGGATTCAAATGTATAATTTTTTCACTGGGGCCAGTAGACCATTTATGTTTGGGATGCAGAGGCCTCATCAATACTGGCTTCTGCAGGCTGCAGGGGCACAGACATCAGGCCACGGTGAGCAGGCTTAACTCGGAGCATCTGGGGTTCTGGTCAGGCTGTCTTGGGAAGGTGCCCCCCGAAGACCGTTTTTTCCTCTGAACAAGAGAGCTTCCACGTGAAACGGGGAAATGTGACTGAGGTGCGTAGGAGGAACTCTGTCACTCAAGTTAGTGCGTGCCTGTCAGTTTGCACTCCGGGGTCAGGCTTCGCAGCACGGGCTGCAGGGTCCGTTCCGTGTGGCCCAGCAGGGACACGCGGCCGTGACTTGCTGTAAGCATACGGCACTGCAGAGAATGGGCACTGCTCTGGCTTTGAAAGCTGGGTTGGGAGCAGTAAGGTAGCCCAATGAACAAGAGAGGAAAGCGCCTAAAGAATGTCACGATTACATCTTTTTAAATCACAATTGTACTAAACATGTCTTAGCCATCCGTTTTTTCTCTCCAGAGAGATCTATATTATTGGTGCCGGTGTCTATAATATAAACCAGAACCAAAGACTCAAAAGAAATCCTGAAAATTAATCCTGCCCCAGTCCTACACATGACTTCCTAAGGCCACTGTGTCTAGTGAGGTACAGTTACAGGCCAGGCGGTTGCTTTGGATCCGTCCTGTGTGACATAAATAGGCCCAGACTTCTCTTTTTCCTAGACTCTCAATTCACACTCCTTGCACATGTTCACATCTTGCTAGCCATAGGCATTTTAAAGCAATTTAACTTCCGTCACACATCCCAATAATGGCTCCAGCAGACTTCATCTGATGGTGTTTTACCAGAATAAGACAAGGTGTACCCATAAGTTTCCAGGGTCATCTTCAAAAGGGCCAAAAAGAAGGACATTGTGATTGCTGCTGGATGTCAACAAATGGGAAGCTTCCCTGGCCACTCAGTGCCACCCTTGCATCCATGCATGCCCGGTCAGCTCTCATAAAATGAATGGCTAAGCATGAACAGAACATAAAGTATCTTTTCCATATTAATAAGATCTCCACGTTCAGGAAAAATCCCTGATGGAAATGGCCAAAGAAGGTCATTTCTCAGTAAGAATAGTGAGAAGGGTTATGGGCCAGATGTTCGCTTTCCTTGCAAACCCCATGTATTTCTTTTTCTGCAAAAGATACTTTAATGAGTTTTGAAGGACAGAGCAGATTTTAGGCAGCTGATTTGAAGAAAAACAAATAAAAAAGAGGATAAAGATGCTCCACTGTTCATTTGTGATATATGGAGAAATACCTGAAATGATTTGCCCTCTTTACCACCTTGTTCTTTTGAGGCTAATACTCGATTTGAGAAATGAGTTGAAATAAACACGGTGTGTCTTCTAGACAGCAGTAACCAATGGGTACGTACATAATACAAGGAGATTCTGAGTACTTTGGGACTGAGTCCCTGTGAATTTGGGTGAGTTCTTTTTTATAAAGATTTTTTAAATTTATTTTTAGACAGGTGAAGGGAGGGAGAAAGAGGAGAGAAACATCAGTGTGGGGTTGCTTCTTGCATGCCCCCTACTGGGGACCTGGCCCATAACCCAGGCATGTACCCTGACTGGGTTTCAAACCAGCGACCATTCGGTTTGCAGGCCAGTACTCAATCCACTTAACCACACCAGCCAGGGTTGGGTGAGTCTTTTTAAAGTTCCAAGACTTAAGTGTTTTTCAGTTCTAAAATGCAAATAATATTATCTTGTCAATAGGACCATTATAAAGATTTCATTAGGTAATGTGTAATAAAATGCAAATGTAAGATACTATTTTTACCTCCCCGGAAAAAAGTTCCTACTAGGCATCTTATTTTGGGAAGCATGTTTGATACATTGAACTCACTTCACCTGTAAAAGATTAAACAAAATAGATTTAAATAGATTAAATGGAAACTTCAGTGCCTTTACTATTGCCAACATTTTAACTAAACTTGACTTTGTATCTCAGCTCAGTCAGACCCTTATTCAGCATTAACAGTGCATAGAACTTAATTCTTTGACTAAAGTGCATCCAAAAAAGGAAATATCCAGGCCAAATTGTGCCTGAAGAGTGCAGGATGACATATCCATATGCTAATTATGAGAACTGTATCTTTTAAAATACCTTTATAAGAGAAGCAAAAATGTGTGTGATAAGAAAAGATGTTGGTGTGAGGGAGGGGTGTGTTTGGGCCGTGCCTGCAGAGTCGCTGCCCCTGTGGTGGGGAGGACAGCCTCATTAACCCGCTTTATCGGCGGGTCTCCTGGGAGGGTGCTAGGTCCCCCTAATACCCTCCGGAAGTGGTTCTCAAAGTAGGTCCCTGGAAAAACAGTATCAGCATCACCCAGGACTTGTTGAAATTACAAATTCTGGAACCTACCTGAAAACTGCTCATCCGTGGGACTTCGCGATTTGTGTGCTTTCACAAGTCCTCTGGGTGATTCCAATGCACCTGCAGTTTGGGAAGCACGGACCCAAGTCATCATCCACGGCGTGTAATGAATTAACTTCTTTCCCGCACCTTTGAATGAATTGGGCTAATGAAGTACCGTCTTTAGAGGAAATGAAAAAAAAGTTTCTCAGATCATTGGGGTTTGGGAGGCTTGTTTGTTTTTTAGTCAGGTAATGAATCCCATTTCTGAAAGGTGTTCTCAGAAATTCCCATTCCTTGTCAGTCGGTCATGTGTTCCCAGCAACACGCACTCTCCTTTCCATCAGACCGCAATCCTCTGTTTTCAAACTTCCCATCCCGTCTTGCCGGGGTGGGGAGGCAAACTTTTCCATTATCTTCCTGCCTTAAATCTGTTCTCCCTTACACAACTAAAAATTTCCAAGTAGTCTAAATGAGCCACTTCCATTTCCTTACTGTTCAGGCCCTCTGTAATTCTCTGCAATTTTTTCTCCACTTCCACCTTTGAAGTGAAATTACTCTTTGAGACTGTAACCAGTCCTACTTGCCAAATCAGAAGGTTGCCGCTTGTTTGTCTCTGGGATTTTATGCTTTTGATCTACCCAGTCCAGATCCCCTTCCTTGCCTTTTGTGATGCAAACCTATAGCTCATTCCTCCCTCACACTGATTCTTTTCTCCCCACTCCTCTCCCTGGGCCATGCCCTGAGGTCAGTTGCTGAGGCGGCGGGACCCAGAGCCGGGCCACCGCCTGCTTGCTCCTTCCAGCAAGTGACCTCCCGCACACGTCCTCTCAGTTTCACTGCTTCTTTCTCACATCCCTGCCTTCCTTTCCATTACAAGTATCACCTCCTTAGTAATGATTTGCATCTTTACATCCTCAACACCAGCTTCATCTATTACCAATCTTGAATCTCTGCACAAGGCTCTTCCTAAGGTGTTTAAAACTCGGAACTTCCAAAACAATCTATGAATCAAAACACCTTTCTCAAACTTTGTAGAATACCAATTAAATGATGTCCTTTCCTTGATCCTTGGCCACTCATTACCTCCAGGGAAATCCATCCCTGTGATTCCAGGCCCCCGCCGCTCCCTCAAGGAAGCCCCCCGTGTCCTGTTCCCATTAGCGACCTGCAGTTACCTCCACAAATCCAATCCTTACTTGAGAATTTAAGAACCATCTCAAGTCTTAGTTCTGCTTAAAGCTTATACCGTCCTCATTCATGGCCTACTTTTCCGAGATTTTACAGAAATTTCCTTCTTATTGTCCCTTAAGCCAAAAAACCACTTGAGTTTTAGGTAAATGAGCAGGAATGTTATGGTAAGGTGATAAACCTCGTGTAGTCCTAGAAACTTCCAAAGATAAGGGTCAGCTTCCCTCCCACTGAAACGGTGACACTTTGGGCTGCAAGGAAGAACTTCATTTTTGATGTCCCTCTTCCTTGTGGTCATCACACCAACAGGAGTACTGGTTCCATTTCAGGTGAGCCATAGTTGTGTGGGCAGATGAAAAACAACCATATCGTTGCAACCACTGTTAACCACTGAGTATGAAAAGGCACCGGAAATAAATATCAGCTAGATTTTCTCTTTCTTTCTATTATGAGAATTTAATGAAAAAAAAAAGTAAGGGTAAATTAAATGAAGAGTTATTTCAAAAGTGACTAATTCAGCCCTGGCTGCTGTGGCTCAGCTGGTTGGAGCGTCATCCGTAAACCAAAAAATAATGTGTTTGATTCCCAGTCGTAGGTTTGGTCCCTGGTTACGGGTGCATATAAGAGACAACGAATCGATGTTTCTCTCCCTACTTCTTTCCCTCCCATGCCCTCTCTCTAAAATCAATAAGCATGTCTTAGGTGAGGATTAAAAAAAGTGACTAGTTCACAAATAAGAATGTGGTTGCTCCCAGTCTGGTAATTGTATGCTCGGGTTATACACCAAGACCTAGACTGAGGTGTTGACAGGTGGTCAGTCCCAACTTCCACCAGCTTTTCCCCAAAGGCCCTTATAGTATAGCTTTTATCTTGTTCTCACCTCTGTCCAAACAAGCTTCGTTTCCTAATAAACACAAGCACAGCTGTGATCTGCATATGTCCTGTGATCCATGACTAGGTCTCCCCAAGTTGGTAAAATAGTTTTCCTACCTCCATTCAAGAAATACTAATCAATTACTTTAAGCAAAGTTCTTGCTTGTTATAACCATACTGGAAGCAAATAAAAGAGGAATGTCCAGAGGAAATACTTGGATACTGTTTTTCTTATAATGGAAGGGGGCCCTTTAGAGAAGGCAGGTGTATTTCCTTATCTTAACTCTGAAAATGAAAAAATAGTAAATATATATTTTATTTATATATATATATATATAGAGTATATATGCACCCATATATAAGGAAGTCCATTGTACATGGAAAAGAAGGACTGAGCAGTGTTTTCCTACAATCTCCTTAATTCATCTCTGCAAAGACGAGCCTGTCTGACTACCTACAGCTGCGGACCAAACCCATCCCGAGAGGAGCTTTGAAGTACAGACCCTGCAGACAGCCAAGTATCAGTGTCTGGAAACCTTCCACGTGCAAATCCTCAGTAGCGCTGTTGACGGCTGGCACATTTGGATCTGGCTGGAGTTGTTACTAGAGCCGAGGTTTTAGAAAGAGCAAGGGAAAAATAAAAACAAACAGGCAGAAGAAGGCAGGTGCCGGCTGTTCCGTTTTCCTGCCCCAAGGGAGTCTGCATTCTGCACGGTGCTGCAGCAGAACGTGGTGACTGTCGCTCTGATGCTCTAACAAGCTTATTCTGTGCCTTTCATGCTGAATCTAAAAGGCTACCTAATGAAGAGATGGAGGCTGGAGAAAGGGCGTGAGAAAAGGGATGGGAAATTCTGGAAGCAGCTTGGCTTTCATCTGCCTGAGAGGTTTAAGTGAAGAAATGCTGACACGGGGAGATCGAAGAGCATTACTTGCCACTTTTCATCTTTATGAATCTTCCATTTTATGTTGTGGCATTTAGTGGTTTGTTTTTACTTTTAAAAGGCAGCACTTGTGTGTTTACGTTATGCGTGTGGGACAGGGTGGCCCCAGGAAAGTGTCGCAGGCCTGCTCATGTTTCGCCCCCTCCTGCTAGTCTGCACATTTGGCCAGTGTGATTAATAGGTGCAGGAGGCCCAGGGTCCCTGATGGGAGCTGTTATTTCAGAGCAGGTGGTTCGGTGTGCTGAGGATCAAAGAACCCAGAGCTGCGAGGGGGACGGCACAGGTGCAGGAGCTCTTTGATCTCAGGCTGGAGTTTCTACCCACCGGCAGATCAGATCGCAGATCGAGCAGCCCCCTCAAGACAGGAGTTTGCATGACTGCCTTTTAGTCTGGCGGCTTACTTGTAGGTGGATGAGAATAACCGTGGCCTGACTGATGGCAAAGGACACGAGAATCCTGGTGGACTTTCAGTTCCCTCCAGGTTCGCTGTCACCCCTTGATTCCCACCGATGCCTGTCCCCTGCTGCCCCCTCACCCACACGCTGCCTGCTCCTGGGCTGCTGGTTTCCTTGCTGCCCAGTGAACCCTAGGGAGGCTCTTTGATTATTTAACCAGAAGGCTCTGTCCTGGCCCCTGGAATGTTCTGAAGCCCACACATGCTCCAAAGCACAAATGAAATCGTAATCACTTTCCCCTGTTAGGTCATCTCACCTGACCAAGAGTTGGCTAATGTTTATTGAGTACTTTGTGCACACCAGGCTCTTCTAGGTTTCTTCATGTCCATTGTCTTTTTTACTGGTTTCTCACCCTTTTAAAGTCTTCTTTTATCCTGAGAGCAATTACACAGTTAATACTTTTAATTATTTCTTGGTGGAATCATGAAATTATTCTTGTCTCACCCCCTGCCTGAGAATACAAGTCATTTTTCTCTTTCTTGTGGCTCCTTATTGTGTTGAGTACATAACAGTAGGTGCTCCACAACCCCCACGAGTGGTGTGATGCCGGATGTTAGTTGCTGATGGTGGTAAAGTGTGTTGACATTGACACTTTCCATAATCAAATAATCAAACTAGATTTACTGAGCCTTTTCCATAGTTTGGGGACTATGTGCATCTTAGCAAACATGAATCTAAGTTAAGGACGCCTGTAGTCCCTCTAGTTACTGGAAGACGGGAGCTCTGCGCCACCCCCAACAGCATCATGGCAGTACTGACTTGGTTCCACGTGGTGTGGCCACGCTCCTGGTTTGCCGTGAGTGAGAGGCTTCCTGGGACAAGGGACTGTCAGGACTAACGCCAGCACAGGCATTAGGTTCTACAGGCATTAGGCATGCTAGTCATAAGAAATGACTTCCTCCGTGGAAGGAATTAGCGAGACTTTAATACTAAATACTCAGGAATGGATAGCTGTCATTTAATTGCATTTTTCAATTACAGGCAAAATTTTCTATTTCCCACCGGCTCCTTGTGGTTGTTTCCTTGCCCTGTTTTACACTGGGTACTGCATAGCATTGTGAGTGCATCTGACAGCTGGTAGCAGAAAGGCTTCGGAAAACTCAAAAACTCTTTTAAAAATCCTTTGTAAACCAGTTTCTTTATTATATTGACAGTGCTTTATTACTAACAGTCATTTTAGAGTTATTATAAAATGCCCATTCAGCCTAATATTTAAAAAGAAAAAAAGACTTTAAAAAGACTTTTTCTTTAAAAAGAAAAAAAGTAGCTGGCTCCAGTGAGCCCACTAAAAGAGATGAAAATATACCAGATTTCTCTGGTTATCGCTTCCTGTGCTCAGAAAATTTTAATTGTTTTTTTTCTGCTGAGCTTTCTAGATTTTCTTTAGAATTGAGTGTTTTGTCCTCCCAGCTAGAACTGTTATTTAAATTAACTGTGTCTGCTTTCCAACTATGCCATCATTTGCTTGTGTGCTCAATGACTAGCTTCTCTCAGCACTTCCGATCTCATCAGAAAATGAAAATACACCTGGTGGAGACCGTTCTCTACTTTTCTGCCTTTTCTTGTCCCTCTGACTGGTCCAAGCAGAGATGCCTTTAGATACCTTTGAATAAAAACTAGCTCTACTTCTTACATAGTACAATTCTGTGTGGTTTTTTTTTACAGCTTATCTGCAGTAATAGTCATGCAGCCTAATAGGACAAATATAATGTTATGCAAGTTTTTCAAATTTCATTTATTAAATTTGCCCAACATCATTCTACCAAGAAATAAGTTTTACTTCCTGAAATATTCTTCAATAATGTAGTTTTAAGATCGTGAATTACTCTCTATGCAAGCCTTTTCCCTCAATATCTCTCTGAATATTGATTTTCGAATCTTACCTAATGTTAAAACTACAACTTCCATGTTTGCTGCCAACACACCTAGGAGTGAAAAATTCTCTTTGAACTGGTTAGACACCTGCCACACCAGCATTACAGCATTCTAACATCACAGAATTCTGTGCTTTACTCAGTGTCTGCATGGGGAGGGCACCATGTGATCAGCATAAATGATGTTCAGGCTCAGGTTTTGCTCTGAGCTTGGCCTGAGAAATGTGCATAAATAAAGCTACTTCAGTTGTGGAATGGCCATATCGCAACCAGTTGTTTGCATGGTGTATTTACTATAATCGTCAATTTCTAAAATGTGAATATAGGCTCTATAGTGGAATAATTTTTTTCACTGCTAAAGATGACTTTCTAGGAGTCAGTAATAAAGAGAATATACCTCCATTGTCCCTTATAATTCTCTGGTAAACACTTCATGCCATTGGGTGAGTTAAGTAAAATGTCCCCTATGAGTTGTGTTCTGCTCATGCACTTGGTGCTCTGTGGCCACTGGAGGGCGATCATACTCCTCGTGGCCTGTCGTCATACAGGTGAGGGGCCAGACAGACAACTCAAATGACCACCGAGAGAGAGATCCGTGTTTCTAAATTTGTAGGTCATTTAGAGTGAAAATTTTATGCCATATTAAAAAATTATTGTATTCCGATTGTAATTATATTTCGAAAAAAAATATTAGTGCCTCCACACTAATACCTATTTCCCCTGTTGAAACCATGGGTTGTTTTTTTAAAGATTTTATTTATTTATTTTTAGAGAGAGGGGAAGGGGGAGAAGGAGTGGGAGAGAAACATCAATATGAGAAAATCGATCAGTTGCTTCTTATACGTGCCGCAACCAGGGACTGAACTGGCAACCTCAGGCATATGCCCTGACCGGGAATTGAACCAGCAACCTTTCTCTTTACAGGACAATGCCCAGCCAACTGAGGCACACTGGTCAGGGTGAGACCATGTTTTTGAAAGAGTTTATCTGCCCAACACATTCATTGTGTAATTATTTTCTCAGTATTTAGGAAAAACCAAATAAGTGTCAATCCAGACACATGGGGTTGATATATTGCCAGCAACTACCACCACCCCCTACAAAAGGAAAAATTTACTTCATTTTCTTAGGTTCTGCATCATGAAATTTCCAGTATCTTAAAATACTAAAAGTCTCCATCGCTTACTCCATAGTGTTCATTGATCTAATCTAGTTCTCCCATTTATGAATATTTTAGTAATAGACATTCTTTCTGTTGCTTTGCTGGTCTGTAGTCAAGTGGAATTAGTCAGCCCCTTTTCTGAATGTCTACTTTGAGTGTTGTGTGGATGGACAGTCTCTGTTGGGTAGGAACTGAATTGGAAAAGGAAACAAATGTATGGCCTTCATAAAGACTCAAGTGGTTAAGGGGCATGAAGCGTGTGTTGCATTTGGTGACTGCGTGTTAATTTATGTCCCAGTGGTCGTCAGGTTGGCAGTTGGCGCGGCGGTGGGAGCAGAGTGCAGCCAGCCGCAGCCCAGGCAGCCTGCTGTGCAGACAGGTCCAAGCCCTTGTCTTGCCCAGGCCCCCACGGACCCTCATCCCCACCCGCTCATACACCTGTTGAGTCTCTCATCTCCCCCCCCCCAAAAAAAAACTAAGATAAACAGATAGGTTTTGCTGGTTGGAAACCACTTAACACTAGCCTGGGGGTGTTTGCATACTGTGTGGGGTGAGAGAGCCTGCCATAGCCTTTTTGGTAACAGTTTGTGTCCCCAGGGAAAGAAAATACCTTAAACTATTCTCGATGAGATGATGTAGGCTGTGGTTAAGTCATGAGTGAGAACACAGGATTTACATGAACTTTAACAAAAGACCCTGACCACTGGTCTCCTTTAGTCCAACCTGAATACTATGGGCCACTCTGTCTCTTATTTAACTAAGGAGGCAGAATTGTTCATGACAATTACTAATTTGTGATGAGATTATCAGTGAGTTTTATTTTCTTTTTTTCTGGATGTATTTAAAAGTTGTTATGGTAAACATGAAGTGCTTTTTAATCAAGAAAAAATCATTCATAATGTAAGTTGCAAAAGTACATGTATTAAAACACTACTTAAATCTTTGCCATAGCAAAGTAATTTTATTCAGTATGTTCTGACTAGCTAGTTGAACCTGATATTATAATAATGAGCTCTTCCATTTGTATAGTTCTTTACACAGATTTTCTCATGTGGGACATATACTTAATTTAGTAATGGTAATGGGATAGATAATAATATCATGAAATGAGGAAATTGTGGCTTCAATAT
Organism: Artibeus jamaicensis; assembly: GCF_021234435.1. Lineage (NCBI taxonomy): Eukaryota > Metazoa > Chordata > Mammalia > Chiroptera > Phyllostomidae > Artibeus > Artibeus jamaicensis. The sequence goes on along the minus strand of NW_026522030.1, from coordinate 32,531,178 downwards.
TTTATCTTGTTGGCCAAGGTTATATAATTAGCAAATAGCAGAAATAGAGCAGTATTTCTGAATCCGGGGACAATTTTCTTTTTTTATGTACTGTAATACCTTTTTCCTTTTGTACGTATAATGGTTTGCTCAATCCCATGAAACTTATAAAGAAATATAAGACCCAGTTTCTGCCACCAGCAATTTATAATGCAGTTGGAGTAAAAATACATATGCTGAGAGAGTTAATTATCAATTCAGTTGGTGGCACAGGTAAAGAGTTCAGTGCGTAATATAGTACTGGCACACAGAAGGCACTCAAGAAATGAGGGGTAGGTGGTTGGGTGGGTGGGTGGATTGATGGGTGGACTGTTGTGTGGATGGATGGGCAGGAGGGCAGATGGATTGACAAATTAATTTGCAATACAACACTATGAAGGAGAACAGATGATCGAATTCATTTAATTATCTATGGATTTTCATAGGCCAGAGAATATTTTGAGAAAGAGAAGATAGACTAGTCTGGCCTTCAGGAACTTGTAAGAGTAGAATCTGACTCTTCACCTAGGAGCAGTGATGGAATTCCGGCTCGAGGGCCCCACATGATGAGCAAAGGCAGGGACACGGAAAGAGCATGATATAACCGGGAGCATCAGGTCTTTAGAAAAGAAATGCCTTTTCCAAAGCAAAAGGTTTGGTGAGGAGTTTGTTTTGAAAGTGGAATGGTGATATATTGTAGAACATCCAGCTGGAGTACTTAAATAATCCATAAGCCTGGGGAGCTATAGAAATGTTTGCATAAAGTAATGTCATAAGGAAAATGTTTTAAGCAATAGATCTGGTAGAAGTATGACTTTGTGTCAAATATAAAAACATGAGACAGTTTAATACAAGGGGAATATCTGAAGTATTCAACTGAGAATATAATGTATTTCCAGAAAGAACTGTATACACTGATCTTGCTGTATCATAATATTCCTATATGTAATTGAAGTTTCTGAGACAATTATGTCAAATTCATCTTTAGATCAATAGGTATTCTCATTGAGGACTAAAAGATTACATGTGAGGATAAGAAGCTGGCATAGAAGTCTAGAAGTCTTCAAATATTTCATGTATAAAGTTTAATACATTTTTCATATGCTAGAGGAAACAATAATTTGTGTTTTCGGGGATATCCAACCTAAATTCTAGGCATGTCAGAACATTGGTATTTCTGGCGTGTAAATTTTTATTGCACTAGGAGAAGTTGGGTACATTGTCACTTCTCTTTAAACCTATTATTTTATCTTACAAAATTGATGATGTCATCACTTGAATACAAGTGGTTGACAGTGAGGCCTTTGAGCAAACTGTGGGTTCAACTCCAGCCCAACCACTGAACTGCTAGGCAATCCCTGCCTAGTTTCTCTCTAATCCTCAGTTTTCTCAGCCGTGGGTGATGACAATAATAACACTAACATCTTAAGGTTGTTGGGAAGATTAAATGTAAAAATATGCACTAGTGCCTGCCATGTAGTAACAATTTATAAACGATAGTTGTGTTACTAGTAATGATAATCAATGAGTGATATATTCATCTTAATTTCTTGTTGTGATTGTTTACTTGTTTTATCTGTTTTAAAATCATTGCTCTAAAGAAAGCTAGGATCCCTTAGGGATGTGCCTGTGTTCTCTGCTAAATGAAATTATAACTCAATACATATAGCTTAGGTTGCTCATAACCACAGCAAATCTGACCAGCCTCTTGCCTTTTGTAGTGAGCCATCTCTATGGATTTGGACTGATGGATGCAGAAGCCATGGTGATGGAGGCGGAGAAGTGGACCACTGTTCCCCAGCAGCATGTGTGTGTGGAGAGCACAGACCGACAAATCAAGTAATGTTCTCTGCACCCAGATAGCATGTCAGTGCCTTGAAAGAGAACAGGCAGCACAGAGCTCAGGGTAGCTCCGTGTTACGCGTGGAAGCCAAAACCCTGCATAGTTTTTCTAATGTAATTATAAAATTCTAATAGACTGTCTGGGATGCTAAGCTGTTAAATCCATACTAATAAGACCCAAGGGTCCTTGAAAGAAAAGCATCTTTCAAAAGGGGATTTGGGGGGACCCTTGATGGGCATGCTTAAGGTTTCTACTCTGTCAATATATCTATTGATGGTACAAGTATTCTCCATAAGTGAATGTACTCCAAAAAAACTAAATCGTACATCTGGAAACTTCACTATATATCATGTAGTGCTTCAGAGTGGTGGAAAATGCACAGGAATGAGATTGCAGTGCATTTGGGGATTCAGGGCCCGTTCCCATGTTGCCGCTGCACAGACGTGGAGGCCGTGCTGACAGGTGACCGAGGGACAGTGAGAAATGTCTCCCAGGTGCTAAATCCAAAGAGCAGGACTCGTCTTTGGGATTTTATTAGTATTTTGCCTTTGGCTCTCTTTCTAGAGAGTTGGCTCTCAGAAAAACTATTTATGAATTTTGGTTGGTTATAAACTAGAGCCATTATAATTCTTGAAAATTTGTGAAGCAGAAATAATGAATTAAAAAAATTTTTTTTCTATTCTGTGCTTTTGTGGCAAGGAATAACGGAAACAGATAAAGGAGTGAAAAATTAACCAGTATTAATGGAACTCTGATTAAGGGCCAAGCCCAGTTCTAGACACTTCATGTGTGTTTTCTTATTAAAATTTTGTCAAAATTCGGGTATATTCCCATTTGACAAATGAGGAAATGAGATCAGTAGAAATATTTATCTATTCATTCACAATTTATTTATCAGTCTGGCAACTATTTTAATAGTTGCACTTACTGAATATCAAGTACCGAGGTAGATATTAAGGATAGAAGGGGTAATAAGAAATGCTTCCTGCCCTTGCAGAGCTCACAGTCTAGGGGCAGTCAAGCAAAAAAAAAAAAAGTAATTAAGTACAAATGACAATAAGTTGGTGTTGGAAATACAAAGGGTAGAAAATAAGAGGTGGGAGCATATTTTTTCCTGTGGTTCAATGACAGCCTCAGAGAGTGAAATTGAACTTTTTACCATGAAGAGTCAGCAGCCAAAAAATACAAATAAATAAAAATAAATTAAAGCATTTGAGGCAGAGTGCTTTAAAGCCCTGAGGTGGGAAAATTGACTTACCCCAAAACTTGAAGACGCCAGCGTGGCTGCAGCCCAGCTGCATCTGCGGGCGAGGGTGTGTGCACAGAGGTACAGAGCAAGGAGATGGTAGACTGGGGTCCAAGTGTACCACCTTATCAGTGACCCGCAAACTGTATTCCATAGGTCAGCAAAATCACTGTCACCTGGGAACTTGTTAGAAACGCTAATTCTTGGGATCTGCCCCAGCCTTACTGAATCAGACACTGTGGGGCCAGGGCCCAGCAACTGTGTTTCAACAAGGTCAGATTCTCGAGTTAGATACCCGCTTCCTGGGTGAAGATAAAAGACTGTTACTTCCCCCTTTCCTCTCACTTACGTCTTTCCCACTACCTAACCAGAGTGAATCCTTTAAATGAACCAGTCATTTGGTGATAGCACTGTGTCTTCTAGTCCGGCAACCAGCTGCTTGCATGAGGCTCATGTGGTGTCATTCTAGGCCTACGGGATCTCTCAGCCGAGCTATGCCACACACTTTGCTCAAACTCCCTCTCTCTCTGTTGCAGGACAATTCGCCCCAACAGTGCAGTACGTTCCATCTACAAAGCTTCCGGCTGCTCCGATAACCCCAACCACCATGTCAACTACCTGGAACATGTAGTTGTGCGCATAACCATCACCCATCCCAGGAGGGGTGACCTGGCCATCTACCTGACCTCGCCCTCTGGAACCAGGTCCCAGCTCTTGGCCAACAGGTATGATGATGGCCTATGCCCACCAGTGTGTAGGGGGCACCCTGACACTCAGCTCTTTGTTAGGGAAGAAAGGGCCGATGGCTCTTTACTTAGTAACATCCTGAGAACTAACTAAGGGACACATAGGTGTCACGGTAGGATGGTCGTAGCACTCACTGTCCACACATAAATAGAAAGTGTGAAGCTGCAAAGAATAGTATAACATAACAGTTAGGTAATATTAAGAGGACGCTGCAGAAAAATCAAAGGCTGTCTGTTGTTCCTTGTCCTAAAAATGAAACCTAGAGCACAACTTCCTTTGGTCTCTGAGATTCTGTCTCCTGTACTTTAAATGTCTGCTGGCACTTGGTACAGATTAACTGAATTCTCTTGCCTGAGCACTTTCTGAAGTTCAAGAAAATTCTATTTGTTTTAAAAATGGGTATTGGCAATTTTTTTCTGCGAACAGTCAACTAGTAAATGTTTTGAGCTGTGCTGGCCATGTTTCTGTTACAACTACTCAACTTTGCCATTATGGTGCAGACAATATAAATGAATGGGCATGGCTATGTTCCAATAAACCTTTATTTATTAAGCAGAGGGTCAGATTTGTCTTGAGGACAGACTGTAGTTTGCTGACCCCTATTTTAAACATTGGCCCTTTAGTCTTTATTGCCCAAGAGGACACTTAGTGAGTTTCTCTTCTCAGACTCTTCCCTTCTCGCCACGCCCGCCACACATTGCTCCAGTAGGTATTGCCAGGATCCTGATGAAAGACCAGAATGTTCTAGCACTGGCTTCTTGCCCCCCTGGCTTTTTGAGTGGTTGGGAGCATGGGCAGGGTGTGCTTGTCAAGAAGTGGGACCAGATGGGAAAATGTCAGCTTGTCCTGTTCACCTCATTCCCATATGACCCTAAAATACAAACCACAACCAGAAGGAAGCCTAAGATTCTTTTAATTTGATATTTTTCTCCAAGGGGAACATTTAATGGGAGCAAAAACCTCATCATCAGTGACACTTAAGAGTCCCAATGAAAACCTTTTATGCAGACATAGCCACCTGTCCACATGCCAGGTGACCATGGCAGCGGTGACCTTTGTTAGGACACAAACAACAGGCCAGAAGAGTTTCGAGGCCAGTGCAAGCCTGCAGAACCCAAAGTGAGGCTGAGCAGTAGCCAGTTGCTCTTTAGAATCCCCCAACTCCATCTGCTGTAGGACGGTGAGAACAGAAAAGAGCACTTCTAAGTGACTAGGAGTTTCTAAAATCTTCAAGTGCATTTCATTTCTCTGCTTAGAAGACTTGCTGTGTTTTTTAAAACCTAACTAACTGCTTCCATTCCAACATGGGGAAACTTGGGTTTAGTGCTTCATGAGGTGCACCTTAGCCAGAATAAGTGTGTGCAGGTGCGAAAAACAGAAGGATGCTTTGGCCTCAGGTAGCTGAGCACGCCCTCCTCCCTCTGCAAGCAGGGGTCTCAGCTGTTGCCTGCCAGGTAATTGCAAGTACCTGCCTGATCCTTCCTTTCAGCAAGTGTGGCCTTCAAATGCACAGTTACATGATTAATGGAGGTCAACTAGCTGTTGCTACTGAAGCCAGAGAAGGCCTTTTTCTCTGTTTTGTTTTTTTTTTTAATTATTTACCATTATACATCTGTGTCAAACTTGAAAGCGTAACCAGGCAAAATGTGGATGGTGAAGTGCAAAGGTTTGCTTCACACATGTGCGGCTCATGCCTCAAGCCCCCTCTGTTGTAGAAAAATAATCCTTTGCAGTTGCTGTTTGCTTGGAAAACAGCCTCCCCGGCCTTTCTGGGCTCTTCCTGCATATTTTGGCATTTTTTGCTGGCTTCCCCCAAAATGACTTCAGTGAGGAAACTTGTCCGTCCATCACAGGCGTTTGGTGGATGACGAGGTCACTGGCGTGGTTGCACACGCATTCCTGAACCTCGGACATCTGCTTTGCTCTTTGCAAAGTGCTGAACCCCAGAGTGCTGCATGGCTTGTGTCAGAGAAAAAGAAACAGGCATTTCAGACGCTCGGTGACCAGCGGTCACGAGGTTTACCTCAGTCCCTCCCATTAAGGACGCCTGGCAGTCAGGCTTGTACCCGGAGTGCCCCTTCTGGGTCTGGAGCATTTCTTAAACTACTGCTCTCTTGCGTATCTTCCATCTCAGGAAGAGAAGTAGCCACCAAAAGGAGGCAGACTGGGGTGGAGGAAGGAGGCTGAAAGCACAGAGAGATGGATGTTACGAGTTCATTTGTCTACAGCTCCCCAAAAACATTGCTCTGAGCAGCTGATGCCTTAAATGTGAAACAGCTGCACCAGGTCCCAAATCCACACATGGCCACATTCCAGGGCCTGGCTCCCCTGTCCTTGCTGTGCTTGACACTAGTAGCATCCCTCCTACAGAGGCAGCTAGGGAGAGACGGTTTCTTTTGGCAATTCCTCCTTCTGGCATATTCTGAAGCTTTAATTTTATGAGAGGAAATCTCTACTCAAAACCTCTCGGTCTCAGACCTAGTGGCAAGGAATCCTCATGTCCTGTCACTTTGGCCCTGTTTCAAAACCCATTTTCAGGACTGGGAGCTGAGGGCAAGCAGCACAGCAAAAAGGTGGGGAGGGAGGGAAGGCCCACATTGCTCCTCATGTTGGTCTGTAGGACAGAAATCTCAAGGAAAGGGTGCTTAGGCCAGGTCTTGGAAGGAATTTGTGTATCTGGGATTATTAAAGAGCAATAAACAGTTTCCCTGTTGGACACTTATCTTTCCTTCAAAGAAGTCAAGATTTCTGAAGACTACATAAAGCAATGAACACCGTGCAGTTAAAAAAAGATAGGAATTCTGCCCTGGCCCAGTGGCTCCGTTGGTTGGAGCATTGTCCTGTAAAGCAAAAGGTTGCAGATTCGATCCTCGTTCAGGGCACGTACCTAGGTTGCAGGCTCCAGCCTGGTTGGGGCACATACGGGAGGCAGCCAATTGATGGATGTTTCTCTCTTACATTGATGCCTCCCTCTCTCTCCCTTCCTCTCTCTCGCTCATAAAGAGAGGATTTTTTTTAAAGATAAGAATTCCGAAAGGTTTAAAACAAAGTTTCGCTAGTGGAGGTCATTTGAGATGCACGGGTAGAGCTGTGGTGGCACAGTTGTCCCCATTTGGTCCCTCCTATGAATCTCTGTGAGGTGTGACTCCCCTCCATGGATACTGTCAGCTGCTGTGACAGGGGAAGATGCTAAGAGCCAGCTCCCATCCCCCTTGATGATGCAAAAACAGACTCCGTGGGCAATGAGGGCAAACCAGAGAGGGGAGACCCGCCCCTCCCTTGTCACCTGTGACTGTTCTCCTTCTTGGTATTGACAAAATAGGTGTCATCATCTTCGGTCCTTAAAGTATTATCCATAAGGATGAACTCCCAAAAGAAAATACAAAAGGACAATCATGGTCAGCTTTCAAGAAGTCGTCATTTTCCCAGACATTTCTGTGGGGAATTTCTTCAGTACTGTGTTTCCTCTTGATTTTCCCCAGTCGCTGAACACTGTGCCTGTGTGGGCCGTCTGGAGCCCCTCAGTGCCTCCCCGTCCAGGCAGCCCAGCACTTGCTGGCCCTCCTGTGGAGAACAGCTGTTGGGGGAAGAACAGTTTACCCAAGTATCTGCAGGTGCTCAGCCCTGGAAGACACTCAGCAGCACTCAGAGCTAGTCTGGCTTGAGCTTAGTGCCCCATTCGCCCAGCAGGCAAGCACCCCGGCAAGACAGGTTGATCATTTACTGGGTGGATGGGAGCCCTGTGTAAACAGAGTGGTCACTGAACAGACACAGGCTTATTTTTGCTCCTCCCTTTGTTTTCCCCTTCCCTCCCACCCTTTCTGCTGTCCTCTTGGCCTGTACACCCTGCCTAACAAAAAGCCAAGCTGAATAGTCAGCACAAATTATTTACTTCGGGGGAGAATATGGAAGTCCAGGACTATGGAGGGAAGCTTGGTGGGCTTGGGTCCCTTCAGGATGTTCTTAGACAAGAGCAACTTTAGATAAGTTCTATGACATTCAAAATCTGCCTGTGTAAAAATTTTCAGACAGAAGTTGATCTGACCAGATTCTTCCTCCAATGACACATGTTGTAGAATTATGAGAAGCCGTCATCATCTCTTTCCCCCTAAGCCTCCCCTTCCCCCACAACTCATTGAGTTGTAGGTTGAGTTTCGCTGTCCTGGCCCTCTGTTCCAAATTTTGGCCTCTGACTGTAAGCTGAAACTCCCTCTAAATTTGATTACAGCTGAATAGCTCTGCTTCTAATTATGATCTTAAGTACAGAGGAGGTCCACCTTCTAAACTGCAAAACCTGTAGAATTTGATAACCATGGTTAAGTGTGGTGTTTATATTTGAATCATTTTTGTCACTGCCCTTCCCAAATGTTCAACAACAGACTTTTGACATTTGTAAAGTGTCATGCTGCATGAATGCATTTGTGACTTGCAGTACAAATTATACTTTTGCAGAGAAAGCTTTGCATTCCAATAAGGCCTGTCCATGAGGACCCTCTTCCTTCACTCAAAAGAAGGTCTCGCCTTGGAGTTAGACAGAGCTGGGTTTGTCTTGGTTTCACCAGCTTTCATGTTTAACTTTAGAAGAGTGATTCTCTCATCTGGAAAGCAGACCTAATGGTATCTGCCTTATAGGGTTGTTACAAGCATTAAATAAGATAACATAAAGCCAGTCCTCAGCACAGCCCCTGGCATAATAAGTGCTAACCTTTATTTACGCTGTGCTTCTCAAGCACCTGGCGAACGACTCAGTCACACACAGATGGCTGGGCCCCTGTCCCAGAGATTCCAATTCTGTAGGTCTGGGTGAGGTCCACGAATTTGCATTCCTAATAACTTCCCAGGTGATGCTGAAGCTGCTTGTCCACACACCATACTTTAAATAGCACCGATTTAAAAGATCGGCCAGCTTTTTCATACATATTCTTGTTATTTTCATGTCATCAAAAGACTTGTGAGCGGTATGTGCTGGATGCTGTGCAAGTAATTTAAAAAGGAGTTTTAAAATACAAAGCAGATACTGAGATCAAAGCCATCAGCTATAAAACAGACTAAATCTTCAAGAAGGTTAAGTATTTACATCATATACCCATAAGAAGAAATGCATTTTGGGATTGGTGAGGGGGTTAGTCATAGTATGCATGTTGAAAGTGTTTTTAAAAACTTACCTTTTTAGGTATTCAACACCTCTAGAACCAGTATCTGTCTGTCAACCTGCCTTAAAGAAGTAATTCAGATGGGGAGAGAGAAAAACCTAATGCTGCGTTTTCAATACCCTATTTCAGGAAGCGAGTCATTTAAAACTTACAGAAGCCAACATCTAAAGGAAATCAAAAACTAAAATACAGTTGACCCATGTGAGTGCTTTAAGCATATAAGCACCACCTTAAATTGTGATGAAGCACTTAAATATTGAAAAACAGAGAAAACTTCCAAAAACTTTGGCCTCTTGTCTAATTCTATAGTGAATATAAATACTGTTTGTTTAGTAGTGGATAATTCTGAAATTAAGATCCATTTGCAAATTTAGAAATGACTCTATGACACATAACTATCAGTATTTATGTCTTGTTAAGTAATTGCCACAACTGTAGCCTTGACAGATTGGCCAGACTTTTTAAGTCCCTTAAGGAAGTGAACAAAAAAGCTTATAGCAATTACCAGTATATGATTTATTTCCTGAATTACTTCCTCTAAAGGATGTACTACCAAGCTTCATCCAAAGTAATTTATTTGAAAACTGCTCACAGGGGTGAGGTTGTGGGGCACCATTTTAATAACTGGGTGCGTGATTTCTGCCACCACATGCGTGTATATTTCACTGAGCACGTGGTTGTGAAGTCAGCTCTGACAGAACAGGGTTTCCCCGCGAAAGGGGATGTGGATAAGGGCATGGAGTTCATCAGTCCCAGCTTCCAGCCCACTGGCCCTGCTTTACTGCATTTTATCCACACCGATAACACTGGCATGTGTCTGGTTTCTCGGCTGTTGGCAGAAATATTCTAACTGGGCGTTGGACTTATCAGTTGCTATACAGAGACCACACAGTTAGAATCTCCTCAGCAGGTGTCCAGTGTGACACTGGATTCTCTTGAGCAAGCATGTTCTTTGCAACTCAAATCTAGTCTTCCGGCAATGTTACTTTTTGTTATGTGCAGGCGATGCCGTGTTTTTAAACAGTACAGTGCTAAAAATAAGGAATAGCTTGTGGTGAATCAGAATTAAAATAAAAGGGTAAAATTAGAAATCTGAATGCCCAGCTAGTTGATGAAACAACAATCAGCGTCTGTTTCTCTCCACCTCAACTCTTAGCAAAATGTAATGATTGAGTTTGGCTGCATTTTAATTCCTCTCCTCAACTTGTACGTTCCCATGAAAGTAATGATCCTTCAGCTCTGCCTACAGTGAAGAGACCAGGGGTAACTGGTTATCCAGATAGACAAAGCCCGCTTATATTCAAGCTTTGAAACACTTGTCTGAATGCTGATTTATGAGTATTTCTTCTTGGCACCCAGTCTCTATTTAATTTTTGTTTCCAGTGTGATTTAAAAGTGATTGGTAGCAGTGGAATGATTTTGAAAGGTGGACAGGAAAGGGTGGAAGGGAAGAAACATAGGGTCTGCTAATCCGGCAGTCAAATAATTGACCCAGGGGTAATTAAAAGTTGGCCGAGGTCGTGGAAACAAGACTGGCCCTCAAGTGATGGCAGACTCAAGTCTCCTTTGTAGTTTTTGGACATGAGGCAAGGGGCCAAATGTTCTGTCTAAACTGTTTGGGAGTTGCTTTTAAGTTCAGCACTCTTAGAAAGGTATTATGTGACAAGTTACTGCTTCAGTGCCCTCAAATGGCACAGTGGCCTCCACAAATTAGAACCTAAATTAGACTTGGGGGCTTAGAAGTGGTTCTAGAATGGTTTTATGCCTCCATCCATTTCTGTGTCAACATGTTCCCTTCAGTCACAGGTCTTGGGCAGGAAGGGCAGTGTGAAAAATTTCCTCTTCCCCCACCTCCGTGTCTCCCTTTCACCCAACATACATCCTTTTAGGGTTTAACATGAAGAACTCTGTGTATGTAAGTCAATTACATAATGACACAGCAGTTTCTTCCTGGCCAAGTTCAGTTTCGAGCCATAAACTTGTGAAATGAGCCCTGTTATACAAGCGCAGGAATTGTAGGGTCTCCATAAAACGTACCCCCCTTAGCCTATTGAAGATTAATTATGGGTGTGGAAACAGTCATGTAAGAGCCACTAATTCCATCCCTGTTATCAAGAGGGGAAGCTGCCAAAGCCAATGAAGTCCTCATTGAAATCCCACACCCCTCTGTTCAGAGCTAAACTTTACAGCTAACACATAGTTAGTCTTTAAATAGGAAAAGGGCTTGGTGGCCACGTGAGGTTTGAACACCACTGTGGATCATTAACCCCATTATGGAGATGACCATAACATACTTGACTATCCCAAAGATCTAACATGTTCTCCAGTAAGGCAATCTCTTCAACTTTAACTCAGCCTTGCCCAAAGTTTCTGAGCTGGGACACTTTGAGAATGTTGCTAAATTATTTTTACATTTCTTCTTTCAAGGTCTCAGGAACATGTAGCCAGTGATGCTCCTGTTCATTGTTTTCCTCCCGGGAACACTGTCAGCGATTTCCCTACCACCACCACAGCTGTGTCGCCCCGCCTTCCCGCTGTAGGGTCCAGCCGGCATTTTACTGGCAGCCTCAAGCACATTGATAGTATATTTTTTAAAAAATCAGAATTCCAATACATCAAGTTATAAGGACATTGAGTTAGTTATTTTGTGTGTGTGTGAGGGCACGTTTTACCCCAAAGAAGAGATCTACACAGAAGGTTAAATTATAAACCCCAGTTTGCTCGGCGAACGTGAAAATGCCGTCAGCATCCACTGGCCACGACCTCTGCCTCTGTTCCCATGGAAGTGGCTGGACGTGGTCGCTCCTAAAACAATGCTGAACATATCTTCCCTCTTTGTTTGCCTCTCTGGCTCTCAAATTATTTTTCTTATTTCATTATTTTTTTGATAAAAATAATTGAGGCACATAATTTTAAAAAGAAAAGTTCTTTTTAAAAATCTGCCACTTGGCCTTTTAGTTTCCAGCCCGTCCCATCTCTCCAGGAGTTTTTTGGCTATATCTTCAGGTGGTCAAATGTACATGATGTGCCTACATAAATAACAGGCCAATTTCTTCAAGTGCTGGTTTTATCCATTATTGATATAGCTAATCTTGATGGGATTCTGTTTCCTTGTTTTCCTCATTATTTTGTATTCACAGGATTTACATCACAGGAAACAGAAATAATTCTAGTTATTTTAGGTAGGTGGTGATTCCACGTAGGGAATTAAAAACTTAGAAAAATCATTGGAAGGGCTAGAAGAGTTTGAGGCATCACTCCCTGAACTGGATGAGATTAGCGGGCAGTCTTTTTATTGAGGTATGATTTGCATATAATACAATTCACTTTTTAAAAATATTTCTATTATAATTGTCCTAATTTTCCCCCTTTGCTGTCCTCTGCTCAGCCCAGCCCCTGCTCCTGTAGTCAGTCCCCACACTGTTGTCCATGTCTGTGGGTCATTCATACATGTTCCTTGACCAGTCTCCTCCCCTTCTCTTTAATGCGACCAATTCACTGAGTTCTAATGTATCTATATGGTTGTACAACTACACATCATTACTTTCAAGATAGGAAGCCATTCCGTCACCCCTAAAACTTCCACCATAGCCTTCCCACTTCCCTCCCAGGTCCTGACAACCACTGATCTGTTTCTGTTTCTCTAGCTTTTTTAGATTTTAGTTTTTTGTGTCTGACTTCTTTCACTCACCTGGTGCTTTTGAAATTCATTCATAGTATTACAAGTTCATTACAGGGTAGTATTTCAGTATGAATGTACCATAATTTACCCATTCACCCACTGAAGGACATTTGAGTCGTAAACAGTTTTGACCATCAGGAATAGAGCTGCTGTGAACATTCACGTGGTGTCTTTTGCATGGACATATGTCGTCACATCTCTTGGGTAAATATCTAGAAGGGGGATTATTGAGTTGTAGGGTAGGAACCCACAGGCTGTCTGCTAGAGCAGCGGTACCATTCCGAACTCCCATCGGCAGTGTATGGAGTTCCAGGTGCACCACATGTTCAATGCGTGGGACAATCTATCTTGTGGGTGAAGTCTTACCCTAGTTTCCCTGATTCCCCAATGCTTGTGCCTTGTAGATTTGCTAGTGCGTGGCCTGCCCCCAGCCTGGTTCCCTATGGGAGAACAAGCAGGGATACAGGTTTGGATCTACGAATCAGTGATGTCCAGGATGACTACATCCTCCAGTGTTGAACTGGATATGCGGATGGATTTGAAAAGATCATTGATCGTGGTCTTGACTTTGACACTCACTGGGTTTTAAACAACAGATACGATGATGTTTTATGGTTCTCTCGAAGGCTTTTTGATCACTCCATGGAAGGATTTAAAAACTGGGAGTTCATGACCATCCATTGCTGGGGAGAGCGAGCCGCCGGTGACTGGATCCTTGAAGTCTATGACACTCCCTCTCAGCTAAGGAACTTCAAGACTCCAGGTGAGCGTTTCCTTTCTATACTTTGGTTAGCTGCATGGGAAAAATTGAGTATCTTTTAGCCAAGGAGTATTTCACACTCATATGTTAACATCATTCTTTCTCATGTGATCCTGTGGTTCGAGTTGCTTGAATGTATTCCAGTTCTCAAGATGATTTCAGAGGTAATCATTTGAAGATAAGAAATAAAGAACAAATATTTACATAAGTACAGGATAAAACATGACTGTTATTGATTGCTGTTTCAGAATAGAGGATCCATATCTCTAACCAGCTTCCCTTACTTTCTCTGTCCATAAACAAGCCAGTCTTGTCCACCTTCAGTGGGTTAAACTGCCTGGTCATAGGAGGAGACACGTTTCCTTAGTTATCTTTTTTTCTGAGTTTATTCTGCGTTCAAGTTTCAGTGCAGGCCTGTGCCAGCTACACTGTTTACCACTTAAGAAAATGAATGATGGTATTCTGCCCAACATGAACCCAGAACTAAGGGAAAAGAAAACTTTCTTGATATGTTAAAAAAAAAACATGGAAATTAGATGTTCACAAAGGTCCTTTCAGGTGGTCTCAGAATCTCGTAGCTGCATGTGTCCTGTTTCCCTCTTCATGGAAGCTTACTTCTAACTTTAAAGTGGTGCAGGGGGTGGGGCATACAAATGCAGCATCGGGTACAGGACCGAACAGTTTTTTGCAGCGGCCTATATTGCCTGTGATGGAGCCCTGAGGAGTACTGTGCTCAGTACAAACACTCTGTTTAATAACTAACGCGGCTCCCCACCGAACTGTGGGCACATATTTGATTGTCTGAAAAATTCATGCTTCTCAGTGCTCTGTCCAACCCATCTGCAGAAGAATCAGGCCTCAGAGTGACTTTAGGACTGACATCCAATTCTAGCCCTTTCCTGATGGCAGAATAAATGAACCAGCACATTCTGTGATTAACTGAAAGGGTGTGTACCATTCAGGTACAGTGGGCTATGCAGGGAGTAGGAACACAGGTGAACACAAGCATCCATCCACCAGACTTTCATCTACCAGTCAGTTACTCATTCTGAGAGATCCATTTTTTTAATCCTCACCCAAGGATATGTTTATTGATTTTTTGATTTGAGAGAGAAACATTGATCAGTTGCCTCTAGTACACAGCCCAACAAGGGATCAAACCCACAACCTAGGCATGTGCCCTGACCACGGATCGAACCTCCAACTTTTTGGTGTATGGGATGGTGCTCCAACCAACTGAGCCACCCAACTGGGGCAAGATCCATTTTTTATCACATTGTTTCGCCACCTCTTTTCCCTAAATCTGTGCTGTAGGTCATCTGTGCTGTCACAGTGGTCCCACAATCAAAGAGGTAGCAACCAGCATGGTGGCAAGGTCACAGTTAACGGCATAAGAGTTTTGGGTAAGAGCATCTGGGTGGAGCCCATCTCCAGCATGCAGCCTGAATATAATGGTTGCCAAGGTTTTCTCCAAGATCAAACATTTGTCAACAAGGCAGGGCTGACAGAAAACATTCAGATAAGCTACATGCTGGTAGCTAGACACTTTCACTTCTTCATCACGTACTTAGTCCCCAGGACCTGGCCCCCTCCTCTCCTGTTTCCAGGCCATGCTCTTTGCCCTTGCTGTGGAGATAGATGCACAAGGTCATCTTGGGGCAATGGCAGTGTGGTGACTGGGTTGTGCTGCCCTAACCAGAGGGCTGCTCCTAGTTGATCCTTCAGCAGGGGTCACTACTGGGCTTTTATGTGGCCACAGATCCCAGAGAAGTAAACACTGTCACAATGTGGCAGTTGTGTACCAAAGGGGATTGGGTGGTGCGGCCTAGGGTATGGACATAAGGGGTGCGCTCTCTGTTAAGAGTTTAGGACAGTTATAAAACCAACTAAAAGTGACTCTGCTCTTTATTATCACCAAGAACCAGCAATTCTACAGAATGTCAGTGATAAAAAGCTCCTCCCTGCAAGAGCAGGCTACTCTGGGGACACACTCCTGACTGACCTGACATCTCTGTGCAAGGGTCAGGGGCTATGAATAGAAATCTCTCTGCCTCAAGGAGTTCAGACTCTATCCAATTTACTCTGACTCCCTGTATTGAAAGCCCACTGCAGTAGCCCAGAACACCTAGATGGTCTGTTCCACAGCATGGGCCACTCCTTATACCGCTGTAATTGTTCACGTTTAACCCCAGTCATCAGCAGTCATTTTAGAGATGTTCTTTTATGCCAGAGAGAGATGCTCTAGTATTATGACTGGCCTGGGGTGAGGAGGCTTTAATAGACACATGTGACTTCCAGCCAAGACGGAGGTGTAGGTAGACACACTGTGCCACCTCACACAACCAAAATAAGGACGACAACAATTTAGAAACAAAATAATAACCAGAACTGACAGAAGGTGGACAACCAAGGAGATAAAATAGACACATTTATCCAGACCGGTAGATGGGACGGATTTGGTCAGCCAGGCGGAGAGGGGTCAAGGCATAAAAATTGGTGGCACCAGGTGCATAAGGCACCCCGGTGTGCAAGACAGCAGCAGGGGGACCCTGGGCACAAAGGTGGTGGCTGGTAGAGCCCAGGGACAGGGTGGCAACAGGCAGACCCAGCGGCGATTGTGAAGTGAGGCACTGCATGCAAGGCAGCTTGGCTGACTGGTCGGTCCCACATTCACGTGAAGATAAACCAGGAGACACTGGGAAGCGAGACAGACTGTGCAACCCAGGGTCCCAGCGCCAGGAAATAAAGCCTCAAAACACTGATTGAAAACACCTGTGGGGGTTGAGGCACAGGGAGAGACTCCCAGCCTCATAGGAGAGTTTGTGGAAGAGACTCACAGGGTCCTAGAATGCACACAAACCCACCCATATGGGAATCAGCACCAGAAAGGCCCAGTTTGCCTGGGTGAAGCAACAGAAAGGACTGAAATCCAACAGAGAGCAGAGCAAGCACCACTGTTCCCTCTCTAAGCCCACCCCCCACATACAGCGTCACAACCCAGCCACTGGGTTGCCCTGCCCTGGTGAACACCTAAGGCTCCACCCCTCACTACATAACAGGTGGGACAAGACAAAAAAAAATGGCCCAAATGGAAGAACAGATCAAAGCTCCACAGCAAATACAACTAAGCAACAAGGAGATAGCCAACTTACCAGATGCACAGTTCAAAGCACTGGGGATCAGGATGCTCACAGAACTGGTTGACTTTGGTCACAAATTAGATGCAAAAATGAAGGTTACACTAAGTGAAATGAAGGAAAATGCACAGAGAACCAAGAGTGATGGGAAGAAAATTGGAACTCAAACAGTGGAGTGAACCAGAAGAAAGAAAAGAAAGAACTAAACAGAAAAGAATGAAGAAACAAGAATTCAAAACAATGAGGAGAGGCTTAGGAACCTTCAGGACATATTTAAACATTTCAACATCTGAATTATAGGGGTACCAGAAGGGGAAGAGGAATAGCAATAACTGGAAAACTTATTGGGACAAATAATAAAGGAGAACTTCCCCAATCTGGCAAAGGAAGTAGACTTCCAGGAAATCCAGGAAGCTCAGAGAGTCCCAAGGAAGTTGGACCCGGGGAGGAACATACCAAGACACATCATAATTACATTACCCAAGATTAGAATGAAGGAGAGAGTTCTAGAAGCAGCAAGAGATAAGGGGACAGTCACCTACAAAGGAGTCCCCATCAGACTGTCAGCGGATTTCTCAAAAGAGACCTTGCAGGCAAGAAGGGGCTGGAAAGAAATATTCCACTCATGAAAGGCAAGAACCTACATCCAAGATTTCTCTATCCAGCAAAGCTTTTATTTAGAATGGAAGGACAGATAAAGTGCTTCTCGGATAAGGTCAAGTTCAAGGTGTTCATCACCACCAAACCCTTCTTATATGAAATGTTAAAGGGACTTATCTAAGAGAAAGACCAAAAACGTGAACAGTAAAGTGACAGCAAACTCAGTTATTAACAACCACACCTATAACAAAAACAAACTAAGCAAACAACTAGAACAGGAACAGAACCACAGAAATGGAGATCACGTGGAGGGTTAGCAACAGGGGAGTGGGAGGAGGAGAGAAGGGGAGAAGGTACAGAGAATAAGTAGCATGGATGGTAGGTAGAAAATAGACAGGAGGGAGGGCAAGAATAGTATGGGAAATGTAGAAGCTAAAGAACTTATGACACATGGACATGAACTAAAGGGGAGGAATGTGGGTGGGAGAGGGTGTGAAGGGGGAAAATGGGACAACTATAATAGCATAATCAATAAAATATATTTTAAAAAAAAGAAACACATGACCTCTGGGTGTTCTTCCTTCGATGAGCCTTTTTGTTTAGGATTCATCACAACTTTGAAAAAGGGACTTTAGCTTTTCTAGTGTGCATATAGGTACATGAGCAAACATTTCTATCATTTCTATGATGTCCAGTTTTATGCAAGATTTTTCTCTCTGGTTAATGTGTGACTTCTTATTAAGCTACTAGATACTCAGTTAGAGATATAGAATTTTCTATCCCAAGTAAATGGTAAAATCATTCCCATGTATAGTGAGTGGTTCCTAGCTCCAAACTGAATTTATAATTGCTTATTATTTCTTCCCACTTATATATTATTAAAATGCAAATTAAAGATTTTTGGAGCAAAATTTTGTTTTGTTGCATAAGAGTTTAGTTTAAGAGCATCTGGGTTGAGCCCATCTCCAGCATGCACATTGAACCTATCTCAGGTTTTCTGTCTTGGAAAGATTGTTTTTAGGTTAGCAAATAGAATGAATTTTTCTCATTCTGTATTTATATAGCTATTTATTAACATGAAGTTGCAGTACCAATTTCAGGATCTCCTATAGAATTTATCAAATGGAAAAAGTGGTGAGGGTGGTCAAGATGGTGGCATAAGCAGGCATGGCTCACCTCTTTGCACAACCACATCAAAATTACATCTAAAATATAGAACAGCTGTCGCTCAGAACTGAAATCGAGTTGAATGGGAGTCTGACAACTACAAAATCAAGTTGAATGGAAGTCTGACAACTATGGAATTAAAGAAACCATCCAGACTGGTAGGAGAAGCACAGAGGCAGAACTGGCTGGTCCCACACCCACACGTGGTAAATAAAATTCAGGAGGGATCTCTCAGGAGCGAGGAGTCCCAGCCCCATACCAGGCCCTGCAGCCCAAGGTTTCAGTGACAGGAAGATAAGTCCCCACAACTTCTGGCTGCAAAAACCAGTGAGAATTGAGTCAGTGGAAAAAACTTCTGGAGCCCCAAGCAATTCCTCTTAACCCAAACATGGACTCACCTACTCAGATTCACTCCTTCTGAACTCCGGCACTGGGGTAGCAGCTTGAAAGGCACCAGTGACATACAGAGAGGAAGTGAAGTAGCTGGCATCTAGGCAAGCCACTGTCTCTTTTCTAAACCTTCACCCCACACAGCATGTAAGCTAGCGCCATATCTGAGATTCCAGCAACCTGGCTAATACTGTTTGACCTACCTTGGAGATCCCCAGAAACTCTGTCCCACCCAACTTAGGGGCCCATGCAAGCTGCTTTTCCATATGAATGGTTGGTCTTAGCTCATGCTTCACAGCTTCCTAAATCCTATCCAACAAGCAATAGCAGGCCTCAGTGAGCCCCTAGGCCCAACGCTAGCAGCAGCCAGCCCAGATTCACAGGTTGGCTTCAAGTCTCCAAGCCCAGCACAAGTAGCAGCCATCTCAGATTGCTTTATAGCTCAGGCAGGGTGGCCCTGGGCAAAACACAGGTGGGTGCTGACCTTGGCCTCTACCACCCAGGAAACCCAAGTGCCCACACACCCAGCAGACAGCTACAGACCTCCTCAGAGCATTACCACCCTGCCCCTGCACGGCTGATCCTCCACTGAGGTCAGTAGTTTATGGTCAGGTCACAGCCAGTCCTTGCAGCTGACTGGCCTGGGTAATTCCCTCCCATTGATCTGCCAACAGCAACCAAGGCTCAACTACAAGAAGAGGGTATACTCAGCCCACACAAAGGGTGAACCTCTAGTCCCGAGCTTGAGTGATAAGGGAGGCTGTGCCACTGGGCCCTACAAAACATCTACCTATTTTAGGCTATGCTACCTAGACGCAGAGTCAAAGCAGCTCTGCCTAATACATATTAACACAGGAGGCCACCAAAATTAGGTGACAAACATGGCCCAAATGAAAGAACAGATCACAACTCCCAAAAAAGAGCTAAATGAAATGGAGATAAGCAATGTATCAGATGCAGAGCTCAAAACACTGGTTATAAGGATGCTCAAGGAACTTAGGACCTCAGAAACATAAAAAAGATCCAGTCAGAAATGAAGGATTCACTAATTGAAATAAAGAATAGTTTACAGGGCAACAACAGTAGAATGGATGAAACCGAGTATCAAATCAATGATTTGGAACATAAGAAACCAAAAAACAACCAATCAGAACAAGAAGGGGAAAAAGAATCAAAAAATGATAATAGTATAAGCAGCCTCTGGGATAACTTCAAGATGTCGAACATTTCCTTCATAGTAGTGCCAGAAGGAGAAGAGAAAAAGCAAGAAATTGGAAATCTATTTTTAAAAATAGTGAAAGAAAACTTCCCTAATTTGATGAATAAAAGAGACATGCAAGTCCTGGAAGCACGGAGTCCCCAACAAGATGGATGTAAAGAAGCCCAATGCAAGACACATCATAATTAAAATGCCAAAGGTTAAAGATGAAGAGAGAGTCTTAAAAGCAGACAGAGAAAAGAAGTTAGCTACCTACAAGGGAGTTCCCATAAGACTGTCAGCTGATTTCTCAAAGGAAACCTTGCAGGCTAGAAGAGACTGGCAAGAAATATTCAAAGTCATGACAAGCAGGAACTTACAGCCCAGATTGCTCTACCCAGCAAAGATATCATTTCTATATCTTTGAAGGGCTGATAAAGAGCTTCCCAAGCAAGAAAAAACTAAAGGAGTTCATCATCACCAAACCATTATTATATGAATTGTTAAAGGGACTTGTTTAACAAAAAGAAGATCAAAACTATGAACAATAAAATGGCAAAAAATATATTCTATCAACAATCAAATCTAAAAAACAAACTAAGCAAACAAGAACAGAGACAGAATCATGGATATGGAGAGCATTTTGATGGTTGCTAGACAGGGGAGGTATGGGGGAATGGGAGAAGGTGAAGGTGTTAAGAAGTACAAATAGGTAGTTACAGAATAGTCCTGGGGGTGTAAAGTACAGTATTGGAACTGGTGTAGGCAAAGAACTTATACACATGACCCACGGACTTGAACTATGGTGGGGGATTGCCTGAGGAAGTGAGGGGTGCTGGGTGGAGGGGGGAAAGGGAGGAAAATGAGGACAACTGCAGTAGCATAATCAGTAAAATATAAAGGGAAAATAAGTGGTAGGGCAGACAAGAATGACAGCCCAAACATGGAAGTCTCTGATGTAACTTGTGGCTGAGGTTCAAAGGAGATAAAATCACACAGTAAGTGAAAAAGAAAGAGATGGGTTGCCCAGCAAGGGTATCCTCGGTGTACTTACAGGGCACTTCAGAAATGGCAGAAAGGGAAGTCATCAATTCTGAGGCATCACTCTTCAAAGCACTAACCAGGGTAAATGTTTAGAATTAAAATAATTTTAAATTAAATGAACCGGGCCTTAGGGTGATTGATGGACTGAATTTCCTGTGATGTCCTTCTGTTCCATGCCCCATGTATACACTGGAGAGATGCTATAGGGAAAAGGGGTTCTCTTTTGCCTGGCTTCCTACAGGCGGTGAGATAAGTCATCAGTTGTAGGCAGTCATTTCATTTCTACTTAATGCCTACCATTTGGAATTCTGTGATCGAATGGCATCCAGATTCTGAAAAGAAGAGTCACTAACAAGTGAGTCCAAAGAAAAGCTGGCAGAGGGCAAACCACGTGCACACCCATGTGCTGGTCCAGTGCAAATGTCAGAAAACTGTGTGGCACAAAATAACATCTGTTGAGTTTTAAACGTCAGGGTCCTAATCTCCTGGAAATGAACAGGAAGGCAGCATTATTGAATGGCTCAAAAACACAGGATTTGGATTCAGAATGTAGTTTTGAGACATAACTGACATGTAACCCATTAGTTTCAGAAGAACAACATAATGATTCAAGATTTGTATAAATTCAAAAGCAATCAACACAATCAGTCTAGTTAACATCCATCACCTCACAGTGGAAACATTGTTTCATGTGTTAAGGACTTTTAAAGTGTATTCTTTTAGCAACTTCAGAACATGAAATACAGGATTATTAACTTAGTCACCGTGCTATACATTACACTTCCATGACTTACTACTGTCACTGGATGCTGTGCCTTTGACCCCCTTCACCAAGTTCCCCCACCCCCTATTCCTTGCTTCTGGCAACCAGCAACCAGTTCTCTGTGTCTGTGAGCATCTTATGTGTGTGTGTGTTGTTGTTTTTTTTAATTCCACATATAAGTGAGATCATTGGGTCTTTGTCTTTCTCTATCTAACTTATTTCTCTTAGCAGAATGCCCTTGAAGTCCATCCATGCTGTCACAAATGGCAAGGTTTCCTTTTTGTGGCTGAGTAATATTCCACCATGAGTATATGTGTGTGTGTATGTACATACATATAATATATGTTACATTATATATATGATTAGGGACCATGTGTGTGTGTGTGTGTGTGTGTGTATATATATATCCCACAGCTAATTTATTCATATTTCAGTGGAAACTTAGGTCACTTCCATGTTTTGGCTATTGTAAATAATGCTGCAATGAACATGAGAGTGTACATATCTTTTTTATTTAGTATTTTAATTTTTTTTGGATAAATACCCAAAAGTGGAATTGCTGGACCATATAGTAGTTCTATTTTTAATTTTTTGAGGAACCTCCACACTGTTTTCCATAGTGGTTGCACCAATTTCCATTCCAACCAACAATGAACAAGGATTCCCTTTTTCTCCACATCTTTGCCAACACTTGTTATTTCTTGTCTTTTTGCTAACAGTCATTCTAATGGGTCAGGTGATATCACATTGTGGTTTTCATTTCCATTTCACTGTTGACTAGTGACAATATATGGTAGCAACAGAATTGTTGCTCATTTCTGTGCTGCCCTCTTTTTGGGGGTTAAGTGATTTGTCAGGTTAAAAGGGCCTTCAGATAAAGACTCAATCACAGTAAGAGTCATGTGGACCACTTCTGTGAAAATCACATTGCTAGCTCTGCACAGGGCTAATTGAGCTCTTAATGCCCTCCCCCACCCCACCCCAGGGATGTTAAATCAGTAAGTCAGTCTACTACAAAAAACAGGACAAATGTCCCTCAAACTAGGGTGGGGAGAAGCCTGCCACTTTGCATCATTGGGTGGACAATTATTTGTATACCATCTATATATTTACATCTACATCTGTCTTCTATCTACTCACCTGTGTGCCAATCTAGTTCCCTCTGCAGCAAGACTTAGCAGCTCATTAGCCATGAGTACCATCATAGAAACCAAGCGGTCCCTCCTTGTGCTACTCTCTGAGAGCCACTGTGAGTGAAGGAAACAGAGGCTGGGAGGTGGGCACACAGAACTGGTACTCCAAGGAGCCTGGGCAAGTTAGCTAACTCAGCAACAGATTTTCTCCGTGTGTTTATTTTGTATCCTGCAACTTTACTGAATTTGTTGATTAGTTCTATACGTCTTTTGGTGGAATCTGTAGTGTTTTATATTCATGGGTACAGAAAGTAAGTTTATAGTTTGTATGGAAAGCAATTAATTAATAAGTAATAATACCAGAATAATTCTACCCCTGTGTGGTATGGCTCAGTTGGTTGGAGTGTTGTCCTGTAAACCAGAAGGTCAAGGGTTTGATTCCCCATCAAGGCACATACCTAGATTGTGAGTTCATTCCCTGGTCAGGGCACATACAAGAGGCAACCAGTGGATGCTTCTCTCTCACATCAGTGTCTCTCTCCTTCCCACCTCCTCTCTCTAAAATCAATAAGCATATCCTCTGGTGCGGATTCAAAAAGAACTAACTCCGTGGTTCATGTACTCACAACTGTAAACTTATTTTTGCCCACCCCTGTATATATCGTGTCATCTGCAAATAGTGACAGTTTTACTTTTTCCTTTTTGAGTTTGATATCTTTTATTTATTTATTTATTTATTTATTTATTTATTTATTTATTTTATTTATTTTTTTTTACTAACTGCTCTGGCTAGGACTTCCAGTTCTATGTTGACTAAAAGTTGCAAGTGTGGACATCCTCACTCTGTTCCTAATCTTAAAGGGAAAGCTTTTAGTTATTTACCATTGAGTATGATGTTAGCTGTCATATGGCCTCCTATTATGTTGAGGTACATTCGCTCTATATTTACTTTATTGAGAGTTTTCATCAAAAGTAGATGTTAACTTTTGTCAACTGCTCTGTCTGCATCTATTGAAGTAATCATGATTTTTCTTCTTCATTTGGTTAAGGTGGTAGATGACACTGATTTGCAGATGTTGAATCATCCTGGCATCCCTGGAATAAATCCCACTCAATCATGATCCTTTTAATGTTGTTGATTTGGGATTACTAATGATTTTGTGGAGGATTTTGCATCTCTATTAGGAATATTAGCCTGTAATCTTCTTTTCTTGCCGCTGCTCTTGTCTGATTTGGGGATCAAGGTAATGTCGGCCTCATAAAGTGAGCTTCGAGATGTTCCCTCCCTTCCCTTTGCTGTTTTGGGGGAATTGTTTAAGGAGGACTGGTATTAATGTTTCTTTAAATGTTCGATAGGATTTACCAGTGAAGCCATTTGGTCCTGGACTTTGTTAGAAGATTTTTGATTGTTGATTCAATCTCACCACCAGTAACTGGTCAGTCAGAAATTCTGTTTCTTAATGATTCAGTCTTGGCATGGTGTATGTTTCCAGGAGTGTATCCACTTCTTTTGTTATCTAATTTGTTGGCATATAGTTGTTTGTAGTAGTCTTTTATGATCCTTTGCAAAATTTTTTGGTACAGCATTTCCTCTTTTATTTCTTATTTTACTTACTTGATTTCTCTCTCATTTCTCCTTAGCGAGTCTAACAAAAGACTTGTCAGTTCTGTTTATAGTCCTAGGGGACATGTAAGTGTAAGCCCTGGTGGCCACTAGAGCCTGGCGACCTGGAGGTGTCCCCTGGGTGGAAGCCACAAGTATTTCAGTGCCAGACAAGAGTGTAAAGTCCCTTCTTAAAAACACCAGTGAGCTTGAGAGAGACAGAGGGAGAACGCAAACATGGGTTCTGCTGGCCTCCAACTTCGGAGATGATTTTGGGAGGCCTCTAGCTGTGTGTTAAATGAGATGCCTGCCCCTCAAGAGGTGCTTTAAGATGAGAAAGCTTTCACAGAAAGTCTAGGTGCTTTCCAGTCGCTGCCTCTGTGGTAGGCCCTGGCATGGGGAGTCAGCTGGAACCCTTAAGAGCTGCTTCTCAGTTTACTGTAACCTTATGGGAGTCATGTACAGGAGTCTATTCACTTTCAAAGCCAGATACTTTGTGGGGCTCATCTCTCAAGCGCTGGTCTTAAAAGGTGGAATGGCCAATGAGGTTTTTAAATCTTTCGTTCCTCGGGGAAAAGCTTAGGGTTTTGAATCCCCTACAGATTTTCTCGCCTCACCACAGGTGAGGTTTATGGTGAGATTGAATCTCAGCCTCTCCTACCTATGTGGATATGGGTTTTTTCTTGTTTGTCTGAAGTTTAGGGGCCACTTGGCTAGTTCTGAGGTTTCTTTCATAGGAAATTATTCCATGTGTAGCTGTCAATTTGGTGTGTCTGAGGGGACATAGGTCAAGATTTGTACATTGCCATCATAAACTGGAGTCCCCAATGGGCTTTAATGTCAGTCTGTCCTCTTACTACCCTTAGCAAGGTGATCAACTTCTGTGTCTCAGCTTCCTCATTATTTTTTAATTAATTTTATTTAGTTATTTTTCAAGTACAGTTTTTTGTCTATTTTCCCCATCCCAGCCTCCCCCGCCCCTTGCTCCCCACCTCCCTCTCATTTCCCACCCCCCTTAGTTCTCATCCCTGTGTCCTTCCTATTTGTTCCTCCAAATCCCTCCCCCTTTTTCCCCTTAACTTCCCTCTCCTCTCCCCTCTAGTCACTGTCCCCTTGTTCTCTATTGCAGTGCCTTTATTTTGTTTTTTTTCTGCTTGCTTGTTTGTTTTGTTGTTTAGCTTCCTGTTAAAGGTGAGATCATATGGTATTTGTCTTTCAGCACCTGGCCTATTTCACTCAGCATAATGCTTTCCAGTTCCATCCATGTTGTTGCAAAAGGTAGTAGCTCCTTCTTTCTCTCTGCAGCATAGAATTCCATTGTGTATATGTACCACAATTTTTTGATCCATTCATTTACATGAAGAGATGCTCAATATCAATAGCTATCAGAGAGATGCAAATTAAAACCACAATGAGATACCACTTTACACCAGTCAGGATGGCTATCATAAACAAAGCAACAAACAACAAATGTTGGAAAGGTTGTGGGGAAAAGGGGTTTTTAGTTCCTCATCATTATTTACAGCAACTATATTGGGAGTGCAGGTACCTACCTCCCAGTTGTTGTGAACAATGGGATAAAACTTAGCAAATAGTAAGTACTTAAAATGGTAAGCATCAGTGAGATGGTGATGCAGACGATGAGAGCGGAATTAGGGGAGCCCCGAGGCTCACCACTGTCCTGCTGCGGCAGAGCCCTGACACTGAACCACACCTGTGTTCTCTGTACCAGGCCACTGTGAGGACGGTCCTAAGGGAAGTTCCTTCTGCCAGCATCTATGTTTTTAATGGTTTTTTAAATCAACTTTTGCTTATGGTTGATTCTTCATTATGTGAATCTCATTAAGCTTAATGGCCTGGAGTAGTTTGTTTTGGGTTTTGTTTGTTTGTTGCATTAAAGACTTTAATTTGATAAATCTGAGAAATGAATAAGTAGGGACTAAACTAAAGCACAGTGTTCCTTGTGACCATACCATCCAAACGAGGTCAAACACCTGTGTCATGGGTCGAAGCACCCTTGACCAGAAACTGTTGTGTCACAACTGTTCAGCAGGACATGCTGCAGTGTTGGGAGTGGCCTGCATCCGTGCTGTGCATTGTGGCGGCCACTCACTACATCTGGGTCTTGAGCACTTGAAATGTAGTGAGTGTGACTGGGAAACTGAATTTTCCTGTTTCAGTTCATTTAAATTTAAATAGCCATGGTGTCTGGTGGCTGTCATTGAACAGCACAGGTCTGTAGGATAATATCAATAGTGATATATTCTTGAGATTGAATGACTGCTTCAGAAGTCATGGAACCAAGTACCAATAGGTTATTTGTTGGGGTTTTTTGGGGGTTTTTTTTGGTATTTTTATTGATAAATCAGATAATACCAAAAAATTTAATTCAAATAAGACCTTGATAACAAGAAAAACAAAGCTCCCTGTGAAATTCTGGGATTCTTTTAAATATCCATAATTCGAAATTCAGCCCAGTAATCTGAGGTGTGTTTTGTTCTTAGTCTACCTCTAAAGGCTCATTAAATCAAGACCTAGCCTGTAGTGGGTGCTCAGTAAATGCACAGGGCGTAGATTAAACAGTAAACTCATCAAACAGGGAAATGTGTGTTTCTAGCCCTGTACCTGATGTAATGATCCATGTGACTCTGTTTCCCACAAATCTTCTACCAATGCTGCTGCTTAGGTGAAAAGGAATTAAGGAAATTATAAGGCTAACAAGTGCATGTTTTGCTCATGCCGTGGTTTCACTCTTGCTTCTCCAGGGAAACTGAAAGAATGGTCTCTGGTACTGTACGGCACCTCTGTGCAGCCCTACTCACCCACCAACGAGTTTCCTAAAGTGGAGCGTGTCCGCTACAGCCGCGTCGAAGACCCCACCGATGACTACGGTGCAGAGGATTACGCAGGTGAGCTGGCTGCCAGCAGGGGCAGACTAGGGAAGGAACATCCATGCGTCATCCCACCATGCAGAGATAAACTTGTCCCCATATTCCGATGTATGTTCTTCCTCTGTTCTGTCCCTCCAAATATTTGTGTATGCATATTCATATATTCAAATATCCATGTTTTTCTTCAAAGCTAAACCACACTGTATGTAGAGCTTTCATATCCTTTTTTTCCCTTAAAATATTAAGAGCATATCTCCCTGTTGTCAAATATCCTCAGGACACATATGTAAAAGACAGCGTCATTGTCTATCCTATGATTGTGCTGTAATTAATATTTAATCCATAACTCGGGATGTATAGTTTCCCTAGAGTTTTATGTTAGTTTAAACAAGGTTTGTCTGATTATCATTATTTATCAGTCTTTCTCGATATCTTTAATTTTTTAGACTAGAGTTCTGTTCTGAGAATTACTGCTTCCAAGGAATTAATCAGTTTTAGGGCTTGGATAAGTTTTGTCACATCACTTTCCAGTCAGAGATGGGCCGCCTACACTGTCACCAGATGTGAGTCTTTAATGCACTCATTCCTACCAGCACTGAGTAGAAAGAAAAAAGAATATTTTCATATTTTTGTAGCTTTGATTGCTGGTAAATACAAACATTTTTTTCTCTGTTCAGCAGGTCCTCCAATATATTTCACTTATTATAGAGCGTTGACAAGATGCTATAGGAACCTAACTCTTGTTTGTTTCAGCTAGACTGTGGGGAACTGGTTTCCTGATACACCATTTCGCTGCAGTTCCAGTAACCTAGTTCTCCTGTGAATTATGTACAACTGTCTTTTGCCCATTCTATTCAAAGTGGCAGCAGTTTTCTTAGCTACTTATTAGAATTACGTGCATGTTATTGCCTCTCATAAATGCTGAAAACATTTTCTCAGTTATCACTTATTTCTGAAATTTGGTTTTTGTTTTGTGTTATGTTTTAACAGAAAAATGGTCATATTGATAGAAAATTGGAGGGCAGGATTTATATTTTCAGATAATAACATGATTTTAACTGAAGTTTTATCCTTTAAAATCAACTAAATATTCACGTGCATTTTTTTTGTAATCTCAATTTTTATGTTGAGCCATTCATCTAGAACTTTGGTTTATGATATGTAGTGTAAAATGAAGTTCTGTATTTTATAAACAGACTAACATCACTGAGTTACTTTCCTTTTTTAGTAGTTTAGTTTAGGACCTTTCCTTTATATCAATACAGTTAAATTCTCACACCAGGGTCTCTTCTGGCACCACGTTTTCTGATTTATCAGTCTGATAATTCTTAGACCAGTAGTACCCACACTGTCTTAGTTTCTCATTTCATGATACATATTTAATGTCCTATTGAACATGTGCTGCTTGTTTGCACAGACATTCTTAAGTTCCCCTTTATAAATCCCACTGGAATTTAATTTGAATTTACATGCAATGTAATGGAAGAATTACAATATACACTCTTTTCATCCAAAACATAGCCCATGCCCCATTTTAATGAAATCTTTTAATTTTATATAGTATTTTTCTTGTTAGTGTTATTCCTATTTTTGGTCTCATTGCTATTGTAGTGGAAAATATTCCATATTTTCTATCTGTATGACCATTTTGCTGAACTCTTACTAATTTATAGGTTTGAGTTTATTTTCTGCGACAGTTGAGGTACTGCAGCCATAGTATCTGCAGTTTTTATTCTCCTTCCCAATGTAGTTCTGACTCTTCTCTTGTCGTGCTGGCTACCAGTGCAGGAGCATTCGATCCTCCTGGGATATGATACATAACACTTAATGAAAAAAACTTCTTCTAATGCAGAAACGATGTAAACAGAAGTTTCATATACCTTTAGAGGATAAATATATCTTTCCTGCAGCTGTCTCAAATTCTTTTTCTAGATACTGAAGCTAAATGTACTTTGCGAAGCACCTTAACAGAATATCTTACATATGGATGTAGTTCCTTCTGTTTTAAATAGGTGGTATCCCAGAATCAATAATGATCTCGGATCATTCAGTACAATTGAACTAACCAGACAGAGCTAGATTGTACCAGAGTTTGTTTTATTTTGCTTACAGCTTGTAATACTACTGTTCATATTCATTTTATCTTCTCTGACAGGAGAAAGTACATCCAAAAACATAAATGGAGCTTATAGTAACCTATTACCCTGTGCCTTATGGGATGTGCTTCCATTTCAAATTTTGGTAATGTTAAAATTCTGAACAGTTATAAATCTTTGTGGTTTTTCTCATTGCATCTTCAGAATGTCCACTTTGGCACTTGTCAGATGAGAGAATAAAAACAATTATTCCAATATTACCCTGCAACTAAAATGCTAATTGACATCTGGGACAGTTTAAAATTCTAAAAGAAACAGCACAGCATGCGAACTAACCACACAGAGCCCTTTGGCACATATGAACAAGTGTTTTGGGGGGAGCAGGGGAGTTAATTCTAGAAATCCCTGGTGAAATTTTAAGGCTACTCATGACCCTGGCCTCTGGAGCTGTGCTGTTACCTTGATAAAGAGGTCGGGCTGTCTGGAGGCACAGATGGCATTGCTGTAACCGATGCCTGTGCTGTGCCATCGAGTGCCAGGGACTGGGGCACCCAGAGCTGGCTGAACTTCCGCCTTCCACAGCAGACAGCTAAACTGTCCCTCGTGGTACTAGCTATAGAATTCAGTTTAGAGATCCATTTTAAGCTTTTGGAAGAATAGAGATAATCCATCAAATGACTCTTACAGTTAATCAGAAATATATCTCAAGTTCACAGCACTTCAAAACGACTCATCTCTAGTAGATGATTTTCTCTAAGTAAGAGACCAGGACCAAACATCAGGTTGGATGTTGGCCCCAATGCTTCTAGCTGGGAAAGCCGTTGTAACACTTGGGAAATCTGTTCTTTCACCTGTAAAATGAGGGTGTTGACTACTAGATTTTTCTCTGAGTCATTCTCCCCCCTGTTTTACTATTTCATGTTCTCATAACTCAGTAATTGTAGAACATAGTCCCATAATGACTAAAGGAGACCAAGTTTCAACAGTCAGTCCCTTTGATGAAAATAAGTGTGGTTGAAAACATTTCTGACATACTGTTTGTACATTTCATGCAATATGTTTATTGCTAGTTAAAGTCCTATGAATTTTCTATGGGAAAGGACTTGAAGATTATGAGGCCAAATGTCCCAAAGTATGAAGAACAAGGAAAAGGGGAGCTAGTTCAATAGAGCAAAATGTCTATAACTCTCCTGTCATTAGAAAGCTTTTCATCAATCACCAAATAGTTCCATCTTTCTGGAACTATTTTCTAACTACGCATTCTCTCTAGTTCTATACCAAAGAATATGTAACAAGAGAGATTAGGAATCTTCTTCCCAGGTCTGGAATTCTTTAAGCTTGATCACACTTTTGAAATTTATGTGTAGTGTTCTTTTGTTGAGTTGCCTGTTGGCCTGTGGATAGGATACAATTTTAAATCTATTATCTGTGCCTGAAGTACCTGCTTTGTAATCCAAGACTGGATGCTGAACAGCTCATGCCATAATGCTGTTTCTTGCTGGCTACAGTATCTCAGAGGTATTCAGTGGCTTTAATGACCTTGGAACAGACAGGCAATCTGGTCCAAGCATTGAATAATAACTTTCTTTTTCTTTTCTGTCAACAGCTCAACTTCTCGTTTTTCCATAAATCCAACATTTTTATCATTATGCATGTTTAACTGCCGTTGTTTTCTTCTTCTTTACTACAGTGGCATTGTTCAGTTGAATTCTGAAATATCTGTTATCTCCCACAAGGCAGCCATATGTGCTCTGAGGACCAGGCTATGACTCAGATTTATATTCTTGATACTTCGGTAATTGAGGTTTTCCCCCCAAAAGTCAGGAGTTTGACTCAGAGCTTATAGCCACGGTGAACATTATTCCTCCATCTCAAAGAAACTCTCCCTGCATAAGAAAAAAATCTTATTCCAAATTCAAGGTAAAGCCAACCTATTTAAAATCATTCTTCTAAGTGTTGTTCTCATTTCTTTTGTAAAGGTCCCTGTGATCCTGAGTGCAGTGAGGTCGGCTGTGATGGGCCAGGACCTGACCACTGCAATGACTGTTTGCACTACTACTACAAGCTGAAAAACAACACGAGGTAAGAGGGAGGCCAAGTCACACCCCCCACAGCAGACCCCAGGAGTTCCCGCAGGGTCACTGCGGGCCAGGCATTCCGACGTTCCCCCCACCAGGCCCTAAGAGCACTGAGAGTGTGTGTAAAAATTACATATCTGGGGAAAAGAATCCATTCATTTGATCTATGGCACTGGGGGAGAGTTCTACAGGTTCCCTGCACCACCAGGAAGGTGAACAGTGGGTCCTCGAGCAAATTAAGCCTGAAATATCACTGGAGGCAAAGCTGTCCTCCTTTGGGTACCTCGTGAAGAGGCTCAGTTCTTAGGAAAAGATAAATACTGGGGAAAAGACAAATGCTGGGAAGAGAAATAGAAAGCAGCAGGAAAAGAGGA
This sequence comes from Artibeus jamaicensis, assembly GCF_021234435.1. Classification (NCBI taxonomy): domain Eukaryota; kingdom Metazoa; phylum Chordata; class Mammalia; order Chiroptera; family Phyllostomidae; genus Artibeus; species Artibeus jamaicensis. The sequence goes on along the minus strand of NW_026522030.1, from coordinate 32,499,255 downwards.
AGACCACGTAGGAGATGGACTGCAGCCATAAAGGAAGTCATAGGCAGGGGTCCACAGGAGCTGCACAGGGCTGCTGAGGACAGGACGCTGTAGACATCGCTCATTCACAGGGTGGCCATGAGTCAGCGCTGCCCCGACAGAACGTAATACACACATGCTGTGAAACCTGCCAGTGTCTTTTCTCACATTTGGAAGGATGGTGGGGAGGGACTAGGTACACAAGTACCAGGTCTTCCCCTCCATTCTGTTCCACCCTGCTGATGTTTGACGGGCGCTGCTTTTTCCCTTTGTGGCAATGCAGCGTGTGGGCCAAACGGATGCTTCCCCACATTCTCCCAGGTGCCGGCCTCAATGTGCAAAGGTGTTAGTCTTCCCTGCTCCTCCTCACTTTCCTGCTCTGGGCACTGAGACTGACCTAGTCTGACCCTGTGCCCCTGGCTTCTGCCTCAAGCTGTGCAATGCCTGTCTACAGGTAGGGCCATGACACAGTGACTGTCCCGTTAGGGGCCATGCTGTCCAGCTGTGACTCACACCCCTGCCACCTCCTCCCTCCTTCAGGTGAAAACTCACTGTAGGGAGCTGGCTTGTGGTGGCTTCATACTCCAGCCACCCGGACAGACACAGGCATGTTCCAAGTCCTGTTTACATCCCTGCTGGAATTTAAATTCCTTAAAGCAGAGGCCCTTGGCTACTCAGCACCTCTATTGTCTCCTCGACTTACTAGCAAAATGCCTGCCATTTAATTGGTACTTAGTAAATATTTGTTAAATGAATAAACTTTGAAAAAATAACTTCGTTTATCATAAACAGAAATTCAAATATATTTATATTTAGACAACAGCATATAACCACTACCACCAAGCACACAAAAACAGAAGTAACCCCTTATTAGTGACCTTTTTGCATAAAATAATGGTTCTCACTACTTTCCCTTGAGATTCAATCTCTAACCATTGTCCCCTTTAAAAAGGTAGAACTGAACTGGAAAGTGGTTTGGATTGAGACACACCTTAGTTGGTGGGCTTGGTATTCGTAACTGCGTTGCTGCCTCAGCACCCTGCACAGGAAGAAGCGTTAACCGACAGAATTTGGCCATTCACCTGTGGTGTTACCATCCTGTTTAGAAAGGGTTTGGGGACTGAGGTGTTCAGCACTACTACAAGAGAATGCTGAAGACTGGGTCGCGGGTGACGCCGCCCTTCTTTCCCTTGTGCCACCACACAGGATCTGTGTCTCCAGCTGCCCCTCTGGCCACTACCACGCCGACAAGAAGCGGTGCAGGAAGTGCGCTCCCAACTGCGAGGCCTGCTTCGGCAGCCACGGGGACCAGTGCCTGTCCTGTAAACACGGGTACTTCCTGAACGAGGAAACCAACAGCTGTGTTACTCACTGCCCTGACGGATCGTATCAGGACACAAGTGAGTTGATTTCAAATGTCTGGGTTTTAGGGAACAGATGGAAGGTTTTCATTTGAGTGACCTGGGGAGGACTATTCTTCCTCCATGAAATCTACGCCTTGCTGGACATCAACCCGGATCTAGTCAAAAAAATTTTTTAAAGAACAATTTAGAATTGTTTTGTAAAAAAGAGTGCATGTAAAAAGGCCTGTCGCTAACTCTGTCTGGGTGTCTTGAAGCCCTTTTCCAGATTTATTGACTTGCTAGGACTCACCATATAGTTGTGCTTGCGTATTCGGTTATGATTAACTACAGGAAAAGGCTCACAGGACAAAGTCCATTGGAAACTAGACCTGAGTTTCTAAGACTTCTCCCTGCAGGGGACTTTCCCCAGTGACAGTCTGTGACCATATGTGAAATGTAGTCCGCAGGGAGCCTCCACAGGGACTCAGTGCCCGTGGCCGTTACCGTGGTGTGGTCACGAAGGCACCCTGTGCCCAGCCCTTACCAAAACCCTGGACTCCTGGAAAGAAAGCAGGTGTGCGGTGTAAACCGTGCTGTTGACACAAACGGTTTAGGCATCAGGAGCCACTCTTATCTGTTAGGTTGGTGGAGACCCTCCTGAAACCAAGTTCCCACCCTTCCAAGCAGGCTTTCAGAAGGCAGCAACCAGGCCTGTTCTATTCTGCACACTAACCAAAGGAACCCGGCCAGTGTGCCATCCAAGTCTGCTTTTCAAAGAGTTTGAAAATACGACCTTCATGTAAATGTAGAATGGACGCATGCCAAACACTTACTTAACCCACCAGTGAGGGAACCTGCAAGGTAACAAATGGGTTCAGAGACTATCAGGTATTTAGTCCACTGGGGAAGGCAAAATGAAATCCATTTGCTGAGTTGTAAGCAAATAATTTCCAATGTGGCAATCAGTACTAGAATTTTGGGGTTCTTTTTTCAAATGAACATATAGCATTTACAAGTTTACCAAAGAAAAATCTTTAACATGTACTTCACAGTTTGCGGACTAATTAACCATCATTACTAAACAGAGAAAAGGACGCTCTTTAGAAAATCAAATAGTCCTTGGGAATGCCTGTCTGTTAGCACTCTGGTACGCCTCTGAAAAGGGCTGCAGAATTTTGTTGTATTTCAGAATTCTCGGTCATTTGTCTGAACAAAAGATCAAACCATGGCACACGATGACAGTAAAATGTCACGTTTCTGCACAACCTACAAAAGAAAAAACCCAAGTGTAAAGCCATAAGAATTGTGTATTTAAAAATCAGGCATGAATACCGAAGTGAATACCCTGGCTTTTTAACAAGTCAAATTCTCCCTTGATTCAAGGGCAGACGTTTCTCTGTGGTAGATGGGGTTAAGCTGTGTGAGCTTAGCATTCGGAGCAGTGGTGGGAATTCCCCTGCAGTGCTTCTTGTTTCTAGACTTTGGAACATGAGCTATGACTTGATGGAGAAAGTGGGAGTGTGGAGAGGGAATAAGAGATCCACAGAAATTTGGGGGGGGTGGGGGTCAGATGCTACTAAGGAGTCTAAACTTTGAAAAAGAAATTTTGTTCTAGACGGTATATGACAGGATCCAGATGAGTCAGTTCTTCCAGAACCTGGCAGGGTGATAACTAAGGACAGCTGTTCAGTTACTTTGCTGATAAGAGTGGGCTGTGCATCTCTCTCCAGTGTAACTTTTGTGACAGCTTCATCTTTCAGTTGCCCACTCACATAGAGCTTAGTAATCACATGTGATCGTGGTTCCTAACAATTACTGCTAACACATTTACAGTGCTTTAAGTTTCATACAGTTCCCTTGAATAATTTCATTAAGTCTGCAAGACAAGCTGAGATGCAGGCATTATTCTAATATGCACTTAATATTTCATAAGTGGAAAAAGGAAAGACCCTGAACTTGCCCACAGGAAATCCTAAAAGCAGAGCACAAGTCCAGGTCCCATGCCCTGTTCAGTATCCTCAGTGATACAGTGCAGGGTGGGATGGGGCATGTGGTAATTACCAGAAGGTTGTGAATGACTTAATATTTCATGTCGAGAGGTCAGGCTTGAGAAAGAAGCTGGACCTCCAGGAGGTCCTTACAGAGATCGTTAAAGCGGTGTTTCTCTGTGGAACCTGGAGAACCCCAACATTTTGAGTACAGATAAGAGGAGAAGCCTATGAATAGTCAGTTCTATACATACATGTGGTTATAATGTACTTATATCTCAGAGAAGGTATCAACTCTCCAGAAAAATTTCACCTAAGGTAAAAGGCCTTACTTAGAACAAATCACCATTTTTCACCACAAAGCAATCATGCATTCTCCAGTTTTTCCCTAATGGGGGGCCGGGGGGGCGTGTTTGGTATTACACAGGAAAGCCAGTATTCACAATATATTTGTTCAGTCAAATACATTGCTATCTCCAGAATACAGATATTACTGAAATATAATACTTACATATATTTCCCAGCCACTATAAAGACAAGACACTATTCTAGACAATGCAAGAAGTAACCCTTACCGTGCATTCTTAAATGTGGGTCTCCTTTTACAGCAGAGCTCCTCGGAGGGGTCCCCAGCCGTGAGTGCGGGGCAGGATGGGGGGGCCTGTCATTCCTTTCCACAGCCACAGGCATTGCTTCTCATCCCTGACACAGCAGCACTGCCCCGCCTTCATCGGTGGGATTTTCATTGGCAGAGGTTAGGAAACCCTGCTTGGGAGAGAGAATGGGAATAGCCAATAAACTATTCAACTAAGAATGAAGTGGGCGCAGTTCCCCTGCCTGAGCACTGCCCCTGCTGCAGTTCCCACCTGCATTTGATTGCTGAGGAGCGATTGTCAGTGTTGACTGTGGGGCTTTTCCTGCTGTGTCTGCCCAGGGCCATGTGTACTACAGTAGACATTATTAGCAAACACTAAAATAGCTTCCCAAAATTTTATAGAATCCAATGTACCAAATGATTTTATAATAACCTCGTTACTTTTTTTTTTTTTTAAACAGAGAAAAATCTTTGTCGGAAATGCAGTGAAAATTGCAAGACGTGTACTGAATCCCACAACTGTACCGAATGCAGGGATGGGCTGAGGTAAGACAGCCTCTTGTAGACAGAACCCTCGCACGTCACCCTGGGTTTGACTCCCATTCAAACTCTTGACTGCTATTTGCACCATCTCTACCACCATATGTGAAAAAGTGGATGCCATCTTGGCTAAGGAAAGTTTATAAACCAAATAAAATTCTCTTTGGAAAAGATGGCTCAGACACAAGCAAATAAAAATGGCCATTTGAGAGGCTTTCTTCATGCTTTTTAACTGGCAGTGGCCAGTCAAGGACTGCTGTGAAGGTCATGCCAATGAGTTATATATTTAATCCCCCTGATTCATTCCTTCCACGGTCAGAAACTCTCCAGATAGCCAATCAGTCTCTTATCTTTAGAGCCTCGGGCTAGGTTCTATTATGCTATAGTCTGCACGTAGATTTAACACTTAGAGGTATTTTCCTTAAATGGATGACTGGGTTGTGGCTAAAGTCAGATGTAGCAGGTGCTCCAATAACTCTTACTTATATCAATTAGCCTGTGGTAAAATTGGTTTTGTTACACATCCCTTTGCTTCAAGGCACAGAACCTATTGGCAATAATAAGTGAGGTCTTACTGTAGTTGATAGATTCTGTAAGAGAAAGACAATGCAGCTCAAAAGTATTTTTGTAGTCTCTCTTGATTAGAGAAGGTCAATCCACCTCCGTTGAGTGCAAAGTTGGACTCTGAGTTTACATAGCACTAGAGTTCTGCTGCACTCCATCCCTTGTAAGGGTTGATACTACCTCTATTTCTACCTTTAATTGGAGGTGAAATAAGCAAGGTCCAGACAAGTAATCCTTCACAATAGTAATACTGCAATATCATTTTTATTTAGCTTGATTAATTACCTGTGGCATTATTTTTCATAAGTGCATTCAGTGTTTGTTTAGCACCTTTCATCTCAAGAGAGTCTTGACAAATATCGGTCTAGTCAGCCCAATTTTTTTTTTTTTAGAGAAGCAGCAGATTGGTATAATAAGAGAAAAGATAGATGTGTCCACCTCTGCTGTGTGACATTGGCCAAGTCACTTAACCACTCTGGGCTTCAATTTTCTCATCTATAAAATGGTGGTAACCCCTATGTTCTGGGTTATGATAAGGATTAACCATGATAACATTTACAAAGCACTTTTCTGACATATGATTGGTTCATGAGAAAGAAATTATTTAAGATTATTTCCTAAGGAACATTTTATAAAATAAGTTAACCAGCGCTCTCCAATAGAAATGGGAGCCACATGTGTTAATTTTAAGTATGCCAGTAGCCACATCAAGAGAAGTTAAAAAAAGTACAGATGACATTTATCCTAATAAAATATTATCACTTCAACATGTAATTCATATAAAAGACTCTTAGTGAGATATTTTACATTCTTTTGTTGTTGTACCAAGTCTTGGAAATCTGGTATGTATTTTATCCCTAAACCACACCTCAATTCAGGCAGTAATTTTTTGATCTCTATTTAGATTTTATAAAATTTAGTTGAATAGCCCTGGATGGTTGACTGAATGAATTAAGTGCCAGCTGTGAGCCAAGGGGTTACCAGTTTGATTCTCAGCCAGGGCACATGCCTGGGTTGCAGGCCAGGTCCCCAGTAGAGGGCACACAAGAGGCAACCACACATTCATGTTCCTCTACCTCTCTTTCTCCCTCCCTTCCCCTCTGTCTAAAAATATAAAATAAAATCTTTTTAAAAGTTTAGTTGAATTAGTAGCCACATCATTCTAAACTTACTCAGAATTTTGCCAATAACAGAAGTTAAGTGCCGGTTTGTAAAATGTAGACTGAAATTAAAATTCCATTCCTTAGCCAAACTAGGAGCCACACTTGCCTGAGCAGATAGGACAGTGCAGGTCTAACCCAGCCGATTTTTCACGGAAAAACGCAGTGCAGCCTCTATCTCTTGCTGGATAAATACCAATTTCAGAAATTATGACCTTTATTAGAAAAAACTAGGTAGCTTTTTAAAAATTTGGATAAATTTTTCTGAGGTCCAATGTCCCCTCACAAAGAGACCCATCTGATGCACTGTCCTTTTTTCCCAGCTCTACAGAAAAGGAAGAGGTGTTCTGTTTTAAAGACAGCTCTCTCAGCAAGTGAGGATCTCTGGGAGTGGAGAACACGCTCACTTACGTTGCCATTACTCTTGTGAAGGCTCCTGTATTCTCCTTAGGGACTTCCAGGTTGACCATTTGGCCTCGAAACCTATAAATTTTAAAATGATGGTTAAGAACAAACATGGAAAAATATCTTTACATTAAATACTGGAAGGAAATGGATTAAAATGTTAACCGGTCTGTTTAGAGTTCCTTCGTCTACTTTGGTTTTATTGACTGAAATAAATTTTACTTTGTAAAATCAGTGTGACCCCCATCTATGGCAGAGCCCAATAAGATGCGAAGTGGAGCAATATAAAGAGCTCAAGAAACAGAGCCCATCTCCTCCTGTCATCTCTGCGGTGACCTAGGGTGACAAGGCCCTCGCCCTGGTTCCAGTCACCCTAGTGACTTAAGTGTGTAACATTTGCATATTAAGTAATGAAAATTCTATTAATTTATTTTGAGTTTGAAAAATCCATCTCTAGATTATGAAAAATATATAACTGATAGAATTTAGGAGAGTAAAAAAATACAGATTTCTTATTTTACATTCTAGAAACTCATCAGATACTAAGTTTGCTAGACAGAAAATATGGTACAGATTATGTCTAGAAACACTAAATAGTAATAAAGAAAAGTTGAGGTGTTCAAGAAAGCAGCAGAGTAGGTAGGTAATTGTGCTAAATTATTCATTAGGATTTAAAATAAATCAAGAAATACAGGCAAAAGTACTGTATTTTCAGACTATAAGACGCACTGCCCGTGCCCCCCCCCATTTGGGAGGAATAACGGTTGTTAATGCTGCTGTTGAGTTCTGTTTACATTTGCATGGTGAAATATTATGTTGTTATTTAAATATTTTACCACTTTTTTGTGTCTTATGGTCCAAAAATATGGTATATTAAAACTCTGTTGTAGGGGCCTACAGGAACTAAAATCAGAAACACTTAAAAAAAAAGCTGCTGCTCGTGAGAGTTTACGCAGGGAGGGTCATGCCCTACAATTTTTTAATGTATTATGTGGTAGGTCTGGATATCAGGGAATTGTTAAGCATGTTATTGGGTAATGCAATTGTTTTGTCCATACAATACTTTTTAAAATCCTGGGTTGTAAGGTGTGTCGGGCAGTTAAACAACTCAGAGAAATGTCCCCAAACCTGCACGCATGTGATGCAGACATCATTATGGTGAAGCACTGTGGCATCAAGAGGCAAAAACTAGAAGGTACAAGGGCTATTTCCCCCATGTTGAAGCTTTGCCAAACCCACAGGTGTCTGGGGGGAGCTGTATTTGTTACGGGTGGAACTGGGGAGTCACTACTCTGCCGGATGACAGCAGTCTGTGTCTATGTCTTCAGCCTGCAGGGGTCCCGGTGTTCCATCGCGTGTGAGGATGGCCAGTACTTCAATGGCCAGGACTGCCAGCCCTGCCACCGCTTCTGCGCCACTTGTGCTGGTACCTTCTCCCCCAGTCCTTCTGTCTATTCCTCTGTTCTGGTTTAGCTTTTGTTGACCTCTTTTTAACCATCACTCATGCAGACTTACTTGGTATTTTTTACAGTAGCTGCTAGAGAAGTTTATTTCTCTTCCAATAAGCACAAATGTATTCTCATTGAAAGTCAGTCCTCAGCATCCTATCCTCATTGAGAAACCTAAATACCCCAGTGATACCTCCTTCTCTTCCCAAAAGATTTGATGGTCTTGGAAAATGGGTTCAACTTGAAATGGAGGGGGGTTGTTTTTTTTTCCAAAGAATGTAAGAAAAACACAAATATTATAACTCTCAAAATTACAACATATTAATGGCATTTTCACAAACTGTGAGAAGCAGCCCATCGTGCCACTTCTGAGGTTTTGTTTCTGTCTCCTGCGTTTGTCTTGCTTTGAAGGGGCAGGTGCTGATGGGTGCATTAACTGCACAGAGGGCTACTTCATGGAGGATGGGAGATGTGTGCACAGCTGTAGCATCAGCTATTATTCCGACCACTCCTCAGAGAATGGATACAAATCCTGCAAAAAGTGAGTGCATGTACCCCTCAAGCCCTAGCGTTTGGTTATTGGGTTCCTTATTTGACTGCCTTCATAAATACTCTGAAACGTAGTTTTAATGATAAAATGAGGTTCAAACATTTACCTATGGAAACTGCCTTGCAGCTTAAACCCAGTTTATCTCTGATATATTGATATGAGAGATATCAGAGATCTCTGATATATTGATATATGATATATCATTATCAATTTTTCTTTTGCCTCAGGGGGACTTTAAAACCTTTCAATTCACACTGTCTACCTGTTAGGTTTTCTTGAATGTTGCCATCCTAGGAATTATTTTATTAAAAGATTTTTGTGCCATTTTCAAAGAGATTTAAGCTTAAGACATTTAAGCTTAAGACAATAAGAGATTGATAGTAAACAGTTTTTCCTGTGCCTGATGTGTGAAAGGATGATAAATTCTGCATTTGCCCCATAGATGTGATACCAGCTGTTTGACGTGCAATGGTCCAGGGTTTAAGAACTGTACAAGCTGCCCCAGTGGGTATCTCCTAGACTTAGGAATGTGTCAAATGGGAGCCATCTGCAAAGATGGTGAGTACAACTGCTCATTTTCATCTTCTAAGCAAAGTGCAGTCTTTCTACTTTAAGGCTTAATAATATATTTCCACTTAAAAAAGAAACGAACAGGGGTGAGTCAGGCCATGCCTGATATGTCATTGGTATTCATTCATCTTGAATTTATGTCTTCAGTGGGTTTATTTTTTGGTTTTAGGATATTTTTCATTGCAAGAAGGGATAACTCACCTATAGTCTCACTGGAAGATGCACAGCAAAATTGAGCAGAAAGTACAGGGAGCTCCCATACATCCCCTGAACTCAGGCCCACGCACAGCCTTCCCTATCATCAGTATCCACCCCAGCGTGGTGCGTTTGCTGCAGTCAGTGAACCTGCACTGACTCACCATTATCACCCCAAGTCTGCAGTTTACATTAGGGTTTACTCTGGGTGTTGTATGTTCTGTAGGTTTGGACACATGTATCATGATGTGTAGCAACCACTGTAGTGTCATACAGGACAGTTTCACTGCCCTAGAAATCCTCCGTCCTCCACTGTCATCCTTACCTCCCCCTGGTCTTTGAAGAGCACTCATTGTTTACTCTTCTATAGATTTGTCATTTTCAGAATGTCATATATTTGGAATTATACAATATATATAGCCCATACCCATTACTTTTTCATGTATTTCTTTCCCATCTTTTGCCATATGCACCTGGAATTTTGTGTTCTGCTTTTTGCACTATTAGATATAAACATAATCCTATGTTTTCCAAAGTATTTAGAAACTCCATTTTTAATAACAGCATAAATATAAATTCTCATGGAGATACCACAGCTTACTGCCATTCTATCATTCGGCTTAAGAACAATCAAATGGTAGCTAAATCTTCATTAAGCCCATGAAGATAAGAATTAATGACAGAAGCAGGTACTTTGGATCCATTTTTCTTTCTTTACACTAGTGGTTCTCAACCAAAATGCCAGGACCTCACACCTTCCCAAAGACTAGGCTTATTTTGGTCTTGGGGTTGAGTCTGAGCATGAACATTCTTAGGAGTTTCTCAAATGCTTCTCTGTACAGCAGGGTTGGGACCCTCTGAACTCCATGCCCTTGACAATTTGGCAAATGCCAAGTTCCCTCACTTCTCTACCTTAAGTTTCCCCATCTATACAATGAATGACTTTAAATCATTCCAACTCCAACATTTTGTGAACTATGACTCTCGTTATAATTCATATTAAGGGGGCCATAAACTTTGTCCCTATATTTATGCAAACAATACATATGTAGAAAAATGATTTTGAGCCATTGTCGTTCTATACATCTTCGGACTGTTAGGAAAATAAACTATGTATGTATTTAGAATAGTCTTACCTGGCAAGGTCATTCCCCTGTGTTTATTCCTTGTCTTCCTTTGAATGGCTCCTCTTCTAGAAGTTGACAAGAGGCAGAACAGAGCTGTGGTTGGGAGAAAGTGGATTCAGAATGCTGCTGTTCATATCTGGGCTCTAGGCCTTGGGCAGGTGTGAAATTCTATGGGCCTTACTTCCCCCATCTGTAAAAGGATGACATCACTGACCTCGTATGGTCATTCCACAACTATTAGGAATCCCAGAGAGGCTTCAGAAAGAACTGGGCATGCAATGGCACTGAAAGAACACCACTTAGGCTCTCGTTTCCATGGAGCATCTCAGGTGACTTTGCATCTTCATAGCCTCTCCGATGTGTGGCAGGGCAGGCTCTGTGTCCGAGGTTTTCCTGACCAGAGCCGATTCCCACCACACAACACTGGGGTGAGAGGGTTGGTTGACCACATCCCCAGGACCACACAGGTATCACTTTTTAATTATCACCAGCAGGTGCCCTTTACCCTTGAAACCAGGGTTCCCCTATATCTGAATTATGGCCAGAATTTTCATAAGTTCATAACCTGAAAACAGAGGAAGGTTTTTAAGTGCACTGACATAAAAGATCCACTGTGACTTGAAATTTTTCCCCATAGCACTTGGTGCCAGTTATTTCAAAGTTTGTGATGCTTTAACTCCTGTCCTACACCATGATAAGCACAGGATAAGTTATGCCAAATGGCCCCTGGGTAAAGTGGAGTGTCGGGATTGTGAGCAGTATTGGGAAAGGAACAATAATTTGTGATGAGTCCATTTTCAGGTCAGTTAAAGAAAAAACTATTGAATTTCTGCTCAAGATGGCAGAGTAGGTAAACACTGTGCTTGTCTCCTCCCATAACCACATCAAAATTACAACTAAATTATAGAACAGCCATTATTGAGAACCACCTGGAGACTAGCTGAGCTGAATTGTTATAACTAAGAATATGAAGCAGCAGCCCCATTGAGACTGGCAGGAGGAGCGGAGATGCAGGTCTCACTCTGTGTGGCGAGTAAGAATCAGGATGAGTATCCCGGCTGTGGAGGTCTGCCCCGAGGAGAGAAGAGTCCTCATAACATCTGGCTATGAAAAACCACAGGGACTGTGTCCAAGAAAGACAACAGGCTGCTAGAGACCTATGTGCTATAGATCTCAAAAGACCTACCATGTTTTGCACACCATAAGATGCACCTAGTTTTTAGAGGAAACTAGGAAAAAATTTTTTGAAAGACAAAATGTAAAATATTTCACCAATGTAAATGTAAACAGAACTCGACAGCAACATTAACAGCCACTATTCCTCCCAAAATTGGGAGGGCTGTGCATATTATACTTCAAAAATACAGTAATCACAGATTCCCTAGCTCACAAATTCACTTGCTCTAAGCTCCAGCACAGGGGTAGTAGCTTGAAAAGCATCAGGAACATACAAGGAAACAAACTGAATAACTTTAGAGCAAGGACTAAAAAAGCTGTAGCTTTTAGGGTTAGGGCAGCTCTATGGGGGGGGGGGGTAGAAGTGCTTGCAGATGCTGTTGAGCCCTCCCTCCAACCCAGGCACAGGTGGACACCAAATCTGAACTCTGTTAACCTAGGTAACACTGTTTGCCCTACTCTGGTAATTCCATGGGACTCCACTCCACCCAAATCACACACCCAGACTGAACCTCCTTCAGCAGCTCTTATACAAAAGCAGCCTGCCTGGATTGCACTGCAGATTTTCCTAAATTTTTCCAAAGGTCCACAAGCTACAAAAAAGTACCAGATATCCACACTTTACCATCTTCCTCCTCCTAAGCAGCCCCAAGCACAGCACTAGTGGCAGCCGGCCTGGGTTCCCAGCATAGCCTCTCCCAGGCACCTGCAAGCACAGCAGAGGTGGTAAACAACTGTAGATCATGGTGTAGCTCCTACCACCTGGCCTCAGACTAGGCACAGGCAGTGAAGTTGGTCTATAACTAAGCCTCACCCAGAAGGCCCCAAAACAACATACCCAGTGGCCAGCTTCAAGCCATACTATAGCAACACCCAACTGGCATCTCCAAAGGACAGACATGGCAGGCACCAGAGCCCCACTAAAGCAACATTCTCTCTGTGGAATCAGCACCCACACAACTCATCCAGTGTAGTCACGGCCAGTCCCCACAGCCATTAAGCTACAGGGTCAATCCCACCCACTGATGTACCAATAGCAATTAAGACTCAACTATAACAGCAGGGTACACAACCCAAACAAAGAGAATGAGACTCATGTAACTAGGAGACTGTGCCACCAGGCCCCACAGGACACCTACTTCATAAGGCCATCCTGCCAAGATTGGGAGAAATAGCTGATCTGCATAAGTGTAGAAACAAACACATGAAGGCTGCCAAAGTGAGGAGACAGAAGCATGTCCAAAATGAAAGAACAAGACACAACTCCGGAAAAATAACTACACCAAGTGGAGGCAATCTACCAACACACTGTTCAAAACACTGGTTATAAGGATACTCAATGAACTCAGAGGATGAAAGATAAACTCAATGAGAGCTTACACAAAGGGATAGAAACCACAAAAAAAAAAACCCTGTCAGAAATGAAAAATACAATAATCGCAATGAAGAATAAATTTGAGGGAATAAAGAGATTAGATGAAGCAGGGGATCAAATCAATGACCTGGAAGACAAGGGAGCATAAATAATCAGGAAACCAAAAATTAAAAAAGGATTTAAAAAAAATGAGGATAGTTTAAGAGGCTTCTGGGACATTATCAAGCATAACATTTTCATCATATGGGGTACCAGAAGTACAAGAGAGAGCAAGATATTGAAAACCTATTTGAAGAAATAATAACTGAAAACATCCCAAATATGGTGAAGAAAATGGACATATAAGTCCAGGAAGCAGAGTCCCACACAAGACCATCAGGAAATACTACATACAATTATATGCCCCAAAATTGGATAACTTGGAAAAAATGAATACATTTCCAGAAACATACACTCTTCTAATACCAAATCAAAAAGAAAAAGAAAATTGAAACAGACTAATCACTACTAACTAAATTCATCAGTAATCAAAAAACTCCCAACAACAAACAAAAGTCCTGGACCACATGACTTCACAGGTGAATTTTACCAAACATTCAAAGAATTAATACATACTATTTACAAACTAAAACACTTGAAGAAGAGGAAAGGCCCCCATTGTCCTGATTCCAAAACCAGACAAAGACATTACAAAAAAAAGACAGACCAATTTCCCTGATGAACATGGATGCAAAAACCCTCAAATATAAGCAAACAAAATGCAGCAATACATTAAAAAGATCTTACACCATAATCAAGTGGTATTTATTCCTGGTATGCAAGATTGCTTTAATATCCACAAATCAATTAACATGATACACCATATATACAAAATGAAGGATAAAAATCATCAATAGATAAAGAATTCAAAATCCACATCAGCATCTAATTATGATAAAAACTCAGCAAAGTGGAGATAGAGGGACTATATACCTCAACATAATAAAAGCCATATATCACAAACCCAGCACTAACATCATACTTAATGGTGAAAACCTGAAAGCTTTTTCTTTAAGATCAAGAATAGGACAAGGATGTCCATTTTCACCATTCTTAGTCATCATGTTATTGGAAGTTTTAGCAACATCAATCAGTAAAAAACAAAAGGTATCTGAATTGGATAAGAAGTAAAACTCATTATTTGCAGAGGACATGATACTACATAGGACCCTAAAAAACTATTAAATGAATTTAGTAAAGTAGTATAATATAAAAATTAATGTTCAGAAATCAGTTATATTTTTAATTCCAACAACTATCAGAAAATTAAAATCCCATTTAGCCTTACATCAAAAAGAATAAAATACTTAGAAATAATTTAACCAAAGAAGTAAAAGACCTGTCCTCAGAAAAATATAAGACATTGAAGAAAAAAATTGGAGATAGAGGTAATGGAAACATTAACAATGTAAAAATGTGCATACTACCCAAAGCAATGTATAGATTCAATGCAATCCCTATCAAATACCAGTGTCATTTTTCAAAGAACTAGAATAGCCCTGAAATATATATAACTACAAAAGACCCTACATAGCCACCACAATTTTCAGAAAGAACAAAGTTGGATTTATCATAGTACCTGATGTCAAACTATAATACAAGGCTATAGTAATTAAAACAGCATGGTACTGGCATAAAAACAGACACTTAAATCTATGGAACAGAATAGAGAGCCCAGAAATAAACCCATGACTCTATGGTCAATTCATCTAGTGCAGCAAGAATATACAACAGGGTAAAGATAGTCTCTTCAATAAATAGTGTTGGGAAAATCAGACACATGCAAAGGAATGAAACTGGATAACTTTCTCATACCATGTAACTCAAAATGGATTAAATACTTAAATATAAGACCCCAAACCATAAAAATCCTAGAAGAAAACATAAGCAAGAAAGTCTTTGATACTACTCTTAGTAACTATTTCCTCAGGCAAGGGAGACCAAAGAAAAAATAAACAAATGGGACTACATCAAACTAAAGATTTTTGCATAGTAAAGGAAACCATAAAAAAAAACAAAAGGAGAGCCTACTAATCAGTAGAATATTTCCAATGATAGTCAATAAGGGGTTAATGTCCAAACTATATAAAGAACTCGTACACCAAAAAATATATGGTTAAAAAATGGGTAGACCTGAAGACACTTCTCCAAAAAGGACATATAGATGACCAATAGACACATGAAAAGTTGCTCAAAGTCACTAATCATTAGAAAACTGCAAATAAAAACCACAATGTGATATCACCTCACACATGTCAGAATGGCCATCATCAATAAATCAACAAAAAAAGTGCTGGTGAAGATGTGGGGAAAAGGTAACTCTCATTCACTTTTGGTGGGATTGTATATTGATGCAGCCACTTATGGAAAACAATATGGAGGTCCCTCAAAAAATTAAAAATAGATCTAGCATATGATGCAGCAAGTCCACTTCTGGGTATTTATCTGAAGAAATGTAGAACACTAATTTGAAAGGACATCTGTACCCTATGTTAATTGCAGCAATATTTACAGTAGCCAAGATATGGAAGCAATCTAGGTGTCTATCAGTAAACAGTGGAATATATATATATATATATATATATATATATATATATATATATGAAATGGACTACTACTCAGCCATAAAAAAAGAATGAAATCTTGCTATTTGTGACAACGTAGATCTAGAGGGTATTAAGTGAAAGAAGGAAGATAGAAAACAATGCCATATGATCTCATTTATATGTCGAATCTAAAAAACTAAAGAAACAAACTCTTAGGTACAGGGAGCAAATTGATGATTGCCAGTTTGGAGGGATGGGTGAAGGGATTAATGAGTACAAATTGGCAGTTATAAAAATGGTTACAGAAATGTAAGGTACAGCATAGGAAATACAGTAATACTGTAGTAACTCTGTATGGTGTCAGGTGGGTACTAGACTTATTGGGGTAATCATTTTGGAAGGTATGTAAATGTCAAGTCACTATGTTATACACCTGAAACTAATAGTGTCTCTCAACTGTAATTTAAAAAATGAATGATTAGCACAGATTTTAGAGAGTTTACTTATAGAAGTGAAGAAGGAAAATAACCACATGGTAGATCCAAGAGAATCAGAAATACTCTCATTCTGAAAGGTGATGGGTTCATGGATGGTCAGGGTATTACTATATTTGTCTTATGTTACATATTCTATGTAGGTCTCAAGATATTACATATTATAAGTCTAATGACCACTAACTTTGTAGGAGAAAAAAATATTAATGGCTCACCAGGTTTTCAAGTCACATGTCAGTTGCATTTAGGGATGTGCTATTTATTCTTTTTCAACTGTCATATTTCAGTGACTCTAAGACACTTTATCATCTCTGAAATCAGATGTACCTTGTAATTCATGGTAGTTTACAACTGCTTTTGACCTAACAAGCTAGTGTGACACAGTTGTCATTGACTGTACATAGAGATGTCTAGTCAAGTGAGGCACACGGTTGCTACTTATGTTGAATTCAATTACAGTTCAAAATTGCTTCAAAAATTTAAATTGTTGTTCAATATTCAAAGGAGTTATTGCCCAGAAACACAACATGTTATATAAGCTTAAGAAATACTTTCAATAAGCATAAAGTTGGTAAGTAAATACTGAGCCATCACTGAATATAAAGAAGCATTTTTGCCTTGGTAGTACTTAAAATAGTGGTGCATCTCAAATCCAGTGTCTTAGAGTCAATGAAATATAGTGTAAATGACTATTACTCTCTGTTCCAGGTAATTCTGAAAATGAAAATTCTTTGCTTATATTATTATTGATTTCTAATTTATTATTTTTCTAATCTTTTTTTTCCTTTCACAAATGGATACCAATCACATTTACCACTGGACTGCAATATCTCTCCTTGAAAAACAATGCTGTTGACTGAAATCACTTTGGGTGGACCAAATTTCCTCCTTGTTGACTGCTCCTGAATGATCTCTTCCAATCCCCCAATCTGCCTCTCTGGCCAATCAAAACCTTCTTCCGTGTGTGCACATCATGCTGCTCTCGTCCTCAACTCCTCTTTTCCTCTTGCTGACTTCCTGGAAAAGCAACGGAAGAGTCCTGGGCGGAAGGAGGCTTCTGTATGCTAGTGAAAAAGAACAATCTGTGCCAACGGAAGGTTCTTCAACAACTCTGCTGCAAAACATGTACATTCCCAGGCTGAGCTTCCGTCCTAGATTTCTTTGTTCCTGTAGACTTATAGATTACTCCATATTATTATTAAAAAGGAAAAAAAAGCAAAAAAAAAAAAAAGCAAGCCACCTCTCTCTCTTTCTTGCTCTTTTTTTTTTCCTCTCTCAAATCTGTGCAGGGAGATGGTGAACTGTTTTGTCAGAACTTAAATGGAAAAAAAATAATAAACCTACAACAAGCCTACCTTTTATAACTGGGTGTTTAGTGCTAAACAGCCAGAACCACAGAGACAGTATTGTATGACCAAAGCATTTGATGCCAAAATTTGACGTTCAAGTAATGATTTGATTTCCTGCCCTGGTTTTGAAGGTCCATTTTTTTTCCTTTTGCATTTACTTGCTTGTTTCCCCTTTGAGATGCCTAAAAATACCTTTCAAAAAGTCACAAGAGTAGACATAGAACAAAATGAAACAGAAAGCTCTTGCGTTAGTCACTTTTCATGCTTGAGTCCATCACTGGAGGAAATGGCAGAAAACTGGACCTAAGGGCATTAAGGACATCCCGCAGAGTTGTGCTCAGTGTCGCTTGTCTCAGTGTTTCGCAGCTGAACGTAGATACTTTCCACACACAATTTACTTCATGCAGTATGTGGTTTTGGCATTATACTCACTTGATAAGTCTGCTCCACTGGTCGCATCAGATCGACTTGCTGCTACTGGCTTTTCCATTGTAGACTGGGTTATTTTACACACAGTTGGTTACGTGGGATCGCTCTGCATAGTCAGATTGGTGATGGACAGAATGAAAAATTACCTAAAATAGCTGAGACTGCTCCAGCTCCCCCCAAACCCAGAGTGTTCACATCATAGACCCTGCACAATCTCTTGGTGCTATCTAGCCATTATTCCCCTAGCACTTTTTAAAGTTTCCATCAGAAATTCCACTTGTTGTGACAGGAAGCATTTTGGGTGTGATGCAGGAAATTTCTTCCTGGAGTCAAAAAGTTTCTAAATGTCCTGTATTTTTTAAGAAATGGAAATGATTTAAATAATATTTAAGCTCGTGCCCAAGTTGGCCGGGCAGTGTTTTTCAATGGTGCTTATTAGAAGTTTTTTCATCTTCTCATTTTCAGAAAATAAAACTGGAAACTGAATACGGGCGGCATGATTGTACCCTCCTGGTTCTGTTATTCTCCCACTCCTCTGTCCCTCTCTAACTGTGCTGTGATACACCTGTATACTGAGTGTCATTGAGATCATCTGTTTTCTTGGAAATGTCTTCACTGGTATTCTCCTGACTCCCTAAACACATCCTGGAATCTAGCAGACTGAATTATGTGGAAACTGTTTTGGATAAGTGGTCAGAAATGAGGAAGCCTGAGAGATCTTTTTACCACCTCTGAGTTTCTCAGTTTAGGGGAGGACAGACTGGTAACAGGTGTCCTCACTTTCCATATGAAAGCTCCGTTGGTGACCTCATTTGCTTTGCAGTGCCCAGCCATCTTACAGACTTTATTTTTATGTTCAAGATGTCACTGGCCTCACAGATGAGAAGAGGAGGCCTGTCAATATAGATTGCCCTAGGAAGGAGTTGGGAAGTGAGTGCAAAGTTCCCCGTCTAAGAAACAAGTTAGTAAAAAGCCTACATTGAAAATATTCATTCCTAGACATCAGAGTTAACATTCAATCCAAGATGACTAACAAGTAAATAGTCTAATGACCCTCTTAATTAGCACTATAGTAATACTGAGTCACATAATGATTCATAAGTAACTAGGGAATCAACTGATTTGCTGAGCGATTTTCCTCTTTGTAGCAATGCAGGCCCTTCTTACCTGAAGAAAACAAGTCACTTGTGGGTATGGCATCTAGAGTCTTACATTAAAGGCACAATCTTTAAACGGACAAAGGTGAGCACAACCTAAGCAAGGTCAAGCAGGTGGGGAAACCAGATTTGCCTGCTAAGGAATCCATCTAACCGAAGCATCCAATATTTGAGGCACAAAAGTAAACTATGATGGGAAAGATAAAAATGATGTCTGTGTTCTTAGACAAATAACCGTCAAGAGGACAGCCAAGTTCACTGGGGTCCACCCAAGTGTATTCTGGTTCCCACTGACCACGCAGGTGCACATCGTGGAAGTACTGGTTTAACTACTAGTGTGTTGCTGCCTCGTTTATCTACAGAATATTATTAACTAGAACATAATGCTTTCAAAGTTTAAGTTAATGTTATATATTATGTATAAATATATATATTCATAATGAGATATATGTAATGGATAGTGCAAAGTTTGGAGACTTAACAAATGCTCTAACCTCCTAGAGACAAAAGTCCTATCTTCTGTTCTCTTTTGTCTTTTTATTTTTAATTAGTGATCCATTGTTAAATCCAGATCCACTTTTACTGAAAAATACTGTACATGTGTAAAATGTTCAGTTGTTTTTTTGTAAAATATAGTAGAATGGTTGTAATTGATACTGGCCAAAATCAATGTTATTCCATATTTTATTTTTTCTATTAAATTAACCTAAGTTCCTGTTTATTTGATCTGTCCATACCCATGTGTAAACATCTCTGAAAGGGCGAGGTAATGTGAGACTTCTCTGTTCCCGCGTAGAAGCTGAATATGAAGGAAAGGGCAGAGGGGAATGAAGTATCTGAAGAAAGGGTGAATGGAGGTGGGCAAAGGAGGGGGGAAGTAACAGCAACATTAGAAAGGGACGGTTTAGGATTGGTCATAAATGTATGTCAGATTCCATTTCTTAAAATGTTGCAAAAACGTCAATAAATACTTGGAGCAGCGAGTGGGCCATCCAGGCCTGCTCTTTCCCTGCACTTCCCTCGGGTGTGGCCTGCTGCGTACTCCCCAGTGATGTACAGGGGACTAGGGACCAAGGGGCTGGGCTTCAATTGGTGGAGAACATGAAAGCTGTTAAAAGCTGGCCTTGCACAATTTAAGGAGATCCTGTATAAAACTGACAGTAGCTGTATCCCTGGATGCCTAAGAGATGCTTTTACCTAAAATCTCCAGTCCACACCACAAGGTAGGACTGAATAGTTAGTAAAAATTTAAAAAAAGAAGAGAAAGAAAGGAGGAAGAACCAGCAAAGGATTATAGATGTTACTGAACCCTGCTTGAGTTGCAGTCTTATTCTTGAAGATTCACTGCCCTGTTTTCTGGGAAAAGAAATGAGATCAGCAAAAGCAACACACACATCAAGTTCCAGCTAGGTTTAAAGATCTGGAGATACAGTAAGGTATGAGAGTGAGCCTCTGCTTCTGAGAAGTCCCAGGGCGGGGAGGAGGAGAAACTAATCTTACCGACCATTTACTCTGTGCTGCACAGTTTGGGAATATAGCGTATTTATGTACTGATGTAAATATCCCCTCTCAATTCTCACAGAAGCTCTAGAGCAGAGGCACACACATGTTCCTGTTTACAAATAAGAAAACTGAGCTGTGTGGACTTGGTAAATTGCAGTTACATAGCCAGACTCAAAATAATAAAAACAAAACAGTAACACAATGAACGTAAGTAATGAATTCTAAACCTCTAATGAGTAGAACACTAAGTCCTGTAAGTTAATGGTGGTAGAAATTCCTTTGAACTGACTGGTCATGTGAGTTTTCTAGAGCATGTGGAAGTAGATTGGGTGTTGGAGAATGGCTAAGGTGTAACTAAGCAGAAGGAAGGTGTGCAAGGAGAACGTTACCAGCAAACTTGCTGCACAAGAGACATTCAGGGAAGCAAGGGAACTGTTTTGATGTTGCTAACCTAATTAGCCCAGCGCTACACAGGGCAGGGAGGCAACATTTGATGGGTCAGTCTAGAAGAATCTACATTTTTACACTTTGCACAAGACAAATCGTGTGCCTGTTCTCCTCAGCTCCCACCGCCATGGAAGACCTTGTGTTATACTTGTCACTGTCATCTGTGGATGCGTCTGAATTCTTACTTTCCACAGCAACATCAGGGGCTTGTCATCATGCCGCTGATTTCTATCAGATGCGCTATTTTCCACCCAACAGTTTACCCTTCATTTTTGAGGAACTCAAAAACTTGAGAGTTCACTAGAGAAGACAAAGTGACTGTCATACTAACTGCCAAACTGAAGTTGTTCGGTCCAGTGATTGACACTTTAGGCACATCTGAACATGGAAATATTTAACACCTCATCTCCCCTCAGGTAAAAATACCATGCGGCTAAGACAAAAGTAAGCATGCATTTTAACTGTTGTCATGTTATCATTCAGCCGCACACAAAGGACAAGGACAGACAGCAGCTTGATGAATATGAAGAAAACTGGCAGCAATTTTAAACCATGGCTCGGCCAGTTCCCTCCCTCCTTTCATCCTTCGCCACAAAATTGAGGGCATACAAAGGCCAGTTGCAACTTGACCTTACCTGGCCCACGCTGGGCCCTAGCCACAAGCTCAATGTGTCCGTGACAGAAAGTATAAACCAGCTTCTCTCCCCTAGTTGACATCCATTTCCAAATATTATTTTTGTTGCAAACCCATAAAATCTGAAGTTTGTAGCAGAATACTTTGGAGCCATTGACAAGTTTAGCAGAGCATAGCCAAGGTGGACTTAATTTCACCGTGGCTCATTACAGCTGTTTGGCACCTAGAAACGGGACCATAGTCCATATATCATGCCTCCTCTTCATCATGAGAGTTGAAAATCTGGCCCAGAGTCAGTTCTCGGGCAAGAAGGATGCAGTTGTGCAGCATTGCCAAGTCTCAGAGGGCCAGTCTGGGACCTGGGAATGCCGGCGGTTCCTTCCCACTCATTACCTGCAAGGGGTCTAGAAAGAGACATGACTGTCTTGTTACTGAAGGATTTTCCAACAAGGTCTCCTCTCTGGGGGCAGCTATTGCTTTTTATGGGGCCAGGTGTCAAGTGGCAAAAGATATTTCGCATCCCCACTTCCTAGAAATATCCAGAAACATTCCCTGAGGCCTGAATTATAACAACTTTTTGTATTTTAGAAGAAAAGATTATTTTAAAACTACCATGTTTTAAGGCTGTTTTACTAAACGGCTTTATTTGGCTCTCACAAAAATCAGAGGTCTATAGAGATTGACTTTCTGATGCAAGTTTCACAGCTAGTACAGGGCGTTGCTGGGATTCAAGCCCACAGCTCAGCCTTCTGCACGACACTGCCCCTCTTTTGAAGAGTGCCAGAGAAAAAATAAGTCTATGGTACACATGTTGCAAGGCAGGGGGTAAGAGGCTTTTCCCCGGTGCAGAGAGAAAGCATACCGTATCCCTGGACTTGGCTTTTTCCACTTATGAGCTCACAGTAATGTTTTCATAAACAAACAATGAGTCCCCATCATATACCAAGCTCTGGATGGTTCTTGCACTCTGCAAGCTTATAGTCTAATGAGAACACACACAAAAGCACATGGCTCCAATATGAAGCTACTTAAGCGCTTTAAAAGGGGCATAAAACATACTGTTGTGAGACCAGAGGAGGAGCTCACTTGACCGATTCAGTACTAAAGGTCCCATGTGGTTGCACTCCACACTTTCCGAGGCATCCAAAAATAGCTCGAAACAAAAAAAGTTTCTGGCCACTAAAGTGAACAGAAGTCAAACAATACTTTAAATATCTGCAAAATATATGTCAAACTAGTCAACTGCATGTCAAACTGTCAACTGCAACTCAACTCTTAAGGAATTACACACAATTTAATTCTAGGTAGGATGAAGGATAATTTTAATGTTTGATATGATGTAGGACCTACGGAGGTAGGTTCTGTTGGGACCATAATATGACCCTGAAGAGGAAGGAGAAATTCACTAATCATGCTAGGGTTTGGAGGATTATAATTTTACATATTCCTGATCTCTTTCCTCGAGTCCCATCTGTAGATTCAAATAGCTCCTTGACATTTTCCTTCGGATGTCTAACAAGCATCTCAAAATGAACATGTCCAAAATAGACTTTAGACTCCTACCATCATCACCAAATGTCTGACATCCACCCAGTTGCTCATATCCCAAACCTAAGATTTTTCTCTTTTCACCCCCAAATCCAGTCCATTAGCAATGTCCCAGGTATTTCTAGCCTCCTCCCTACTTCTAGTTGTAATTCTGGGTCAAACCACCATTATCTCCATCGTGGACTGCCTCAGGGGACTTGTAACTAGGCTCCCTGCTGATCTTCCCCTCCCATCCTCTTTTCTCTTTTATCTCCCCTCCCTCATCCATTCTCCCCATGGGACGGCAGAGTGCTATTACAAATACAAAATCAGATTTTGCCTCTGCCTATCCACTCAGAATAAAATTGGAACACCTTAACTGAGATCTTCTGATCTCTTCTTACTCCCCTTCACCCTTGCTCATTAGGGTCTGGTCCTACCAACCTTCTTTTTGTTCTTCAAACATGAATAACTCATTTGTGCATCAAGACCCCTGCTCTTAACAGGGCTGGTTTCCTTGCATACTACAAGTCTTGATTCAAAAAATCATTTCCTTGCATAACAGCTCCCTCCACCACTCACTCCCTATCTGCCACCTTTATTTGGTATTTTCACAGTACTTATCACACATGACATTCTATGGTTCATTCATTTGTTTGTTGTCAGCTTCTCACTATAACATCAGCACCATGAGAGATGGGGCTTTGTCCATTTGTTCACAGCTTATCTTATGTCTAGCATAGTGTCTTGCTTAATAAATATTTGTAGAATGAATGAGAGAATAAAAAGACAAGACAGAAATGACATTTGACCTGAGTCTTGAAAGATAAGCAAGGATTTGCAAGTCAAAGAAGGCAAGGACATTGAAGAAGGAATCTCCAAAGACAAAACCCAGACAGAGACACAGAGCTATAAAATGACTTATGAACTGAGATGGCAGGGAGTGTGCTGGAAAGAGATGGATAGACCACTTAGGTCAACTTGTAAAGGGCTTTGGATGGGCCATTGCCCTCCCTCCACTTCCTTGTTACCAGCATCATCCACTCTCTTTTCAGAGAGGATAAGTCAGTTTACACAAGGACCCCATCAAGTCAACTCATGGCTTCCTGCCGACATATTCACGAAGTATTCATTTGGACAGAATGCTGAAGAGGCCATATTTGCTTCAGTCCCCAGGGGAGCTATGGCTACAGTGAGGCACCTAGATTAAAGGACAGCGTACCAAGCAGAGCTCAGCTGGCAGATGAGCGCACAGAGGGGAGGAAGCCCACAGCATCTCTTCACTGTGATGTACATGGCTAGAACAGTAAATGTGGCAAGGCCTAGACTTGGGGAATAAGGGCCTGCTCAGAATCTTTTCACTTCTAAAAGAAAGCCCTCTAAACTGTCAGTACCAGAGAAGAGCCAAAAGGAAAGAAAGTGATGTGTTAGCACCTCCTGTGCCTAACAATGAAAATAACAACAGTAACTCCCATTCTGGAGAACTTCCTATGCTCTAAACACTGTGCTAATTGCTCTATATGGGTTATTTTTATTCTATACTCCCAATAGCCTAATTTTATCTTCTTTCTACAAATAAGGAAGCAGATGAGGTAAATGCCTAAGGCACCCTAGTAGTAAATGGAAGATCTGGGATTAATTTAAACCCAAACAATCTGATATCAGAGTCACCAGAAGAAAAAATGCAAGAGCAGGGAAGATGTCTGCAGAAACCAGCTTCAGGCCATGACCCTGCAGCTTGCAACAGGACTATAGTTGGCCTCCATATGCACACATTCTGCATCCAAGCGTTAACCAACAAAGAACTGAAGATATTTTTAAAATAAAAAGTTATGTTGTTGCTGACATGTACTATGTAGTTAGAACTATGACGGTTGCATCTGTATTGAATGTATAGACTTTTTTCTTGTCATTGTTCCCTAAACTACACTATAACAACTATTAATATTTGCATAGCATTTGCACTGTATCAGGTATTATAAGTAAGCCAGAGAGATGATTTATTAAAGCATGTGGGAGAATGTGAATAGGTTACATGCAAATACTAAACCATTATGTAAAAGGGACTTGAGCATCCATGAATTTTGGTATCTGCAAGAGGCTTCAGAAACCAGTCCTCTGCAAATACCAACGGATGACTCTATGCACTTCAGTTGACGCTGTTTGGTCCAGGATGCATGTTTGTCACCTGTGAATAGAGCAACATCCATCCAGGGTTACACACCATGACCACACATTACTTTCTGTGACCAAGCTAGGAGAGGAAGTCAATATTATAATAAGAATTAGTAGCAACCAATGGGCCATGTGGGCAAAGGGAATCAGAACAGACCTAAAAGAAATGAGGCGGTGACTGTTAAGTGAGGATGCGATGCCTCCTTTCATGCTAATTTTTCTTTGTCTGGGAAGCCTTCACCTGCATTCTCTAGCCCCAGATGAAATGAGGAAGAAATAGAAGGGACAAACAGAACAAAGAGAAACATTACAAACATTACTTACAAAACATAAGTTCTTTTCAGGCGCTATTAAACAGGATTTTCTTGCCACCTGAATCATAACTGTTACACTACAATAAAAGCTAAAGTATCAATAAAATGAGAGGCTTTTTCTTATGTATAGGACTGATTTTTAATTGACACATCATAGGAAGAACCACAAATATGACAGAAAGCAGGAGTCATCTTGACCATCTTCTCTCTCCCACATCTGATCCATCAGCAAGTCAAGACAATTCTACCTCCAAAATATGTCTTGGATCCATTTTGTCCTTCACCTTTACTGCCCTTACCCTTGTGAAAGCTGTGCTTTTGCAACACCTCCTAATTAGCCTCATTGAATATGTACCTCTTGTACCCACACTCTACCTGTCCTTACTTTTTTCCTCCAATCTATTCTACACAGCAGCCAAAGTGCTGTTTTTACAAATTCAAAGCTCACACAAGACTCCACTGTTTAAAACCCTCCCCTGGCTTTCCAGTTAGTTCACTTAGGATACTAAGTTGAAATTCCTTTCAACAGCCATCAAGACCATGGTTAATCTGGCCCACCCCCCCTCAAACCCACCTCATGCTATTCTCTCCCTCCCTGCATATTTCCCAGCCACACTGACTTTCTCTGATTTATCTGTTCTGCTTTGGCCTTAGACCTTTCCCATATGTCATTTGCCCTACTTTAATGTTATCCCATTCCTAATCATCTTCACCCGCGTAACATTTATTTATTATCTGGGCCTCCATTTAAATGTCGCTTCTTCATTTCCCAGATCCTTCTAGACAAGGTTAGATCTCCTCATTATAAGCTCTCATGAAGCCTCTACGTTACTGTCACCTTAATTACATTATAAATATCTATTTAATTGTAGGAATATATGTTTGATGTATACAGTTCTCACTACACAATGTTTCATGGGGACAAGTCTGTAAATGTCTTATAGCTCATGAATCTAGCTAAATGTCTTTATGTATAAAGTACGTACCTGACAAGTCTGATCAATAGATGAGTAAGTCAACAAATGCATAAACTGAGTGAATAATTAAGTAAATGACAGGGAAGAAATAGTCCCGGCCAGACATTGGGACAACTAAGTTCAGATTTTGGTTCTGTATAACTCCGATACTGCCCTCTCGAGAGCTGGCCGCACTTCACTTTCCTATCCTCGGCTTCATCTCTGTGACCCTTCCAGCCCTTCTATTCAATGTAGATCACCCCAGGAGATTTTATGGAGATTCTATCACTGGTCTTAGACTCAAACTCAGCCAAGCTAACCCTTTAAGACATTGCCACTGAACGTATGCAGCAGCAACAGAGCTGAGAGTTGGATGTTATGGTGGCAAAGTTCTAAAGTGAAACCCTACAATTCCCATCCACAGGTTATTCACTGCTGTGAAGAGACTTTGCAGATGGGATTAACGGTTATTACTAATTGACCTTAAAATAAGACTATCCTGAAGTACCCCTGTGAGCCCAAGGTAGAGTCAGTCAGAAATGCAATAGGAGGAGGCAGAGGACAGGATCAGAGAGATTTAAGAAGTGAGAAAGATTTAACCCACAGCTACTGGCTCGGAAGATACAGGAAGGGGGCCATGAGCCAAGAAATATATGCAGTTTCTGGAAACTGAGGACATTTCCCCAGCCAACAAACAGGTAGCAAGAAAACAAGGAATTTAGTCCTGAATTCTGCCTTCAACCTGAATGAACTTGGAGATTTATCCACAGAGCCTCCAGGAAGGATGCAGCCCGCGATGCCTTGATTCCAACCTTGTAAAACCCAGAGCAGAGAAGCAGCTGAGGCACACAGTGCCCTGACTTCTGACCTACAGAACTGTGAGATAATCAATAGATGTTCTATTAAGCCACAGAATTCATGGTAACTTGGTATAGCAGCAGTAGAAAACTATGACCTATCCATGTTATCTTCTTAACTCCTGCCCAAGGGGCTTCTAGTCACACATGTAAGGACCCACTGTAATCTCCAGAAACCTTGGGGGCTAGGCACTACCTTTGTGCTGTCCCTCTGCCACACTCCAGAATGCCATTATCTCCCAGAGGGAAGCTTTTACACATGTCTGGGGCCCCTCTTTTTGTGGCTACATCCCTTGATCACCTAGCTCTGATGGCCAGTAGGGCTTATATCCCTCGACCCATGAGACTTAACAGAGACGGTTCTTGGTAGGCTACCATCCCTGGGGCACCTGTACAGAGAGGAGACTGAAAGGCACCCATTCTGTCTGTGAAAAAATGTCTATATGTTTGCTTGGAGCCTAGCCTGAGGGGCAGGCTTCTGGTCTGGCACACATCTGGGGGCCTATTTAGATGCCCAACTTGGACAGAGGCAGGTGGCTGCCATTTTTGCACTCCCCGTCTGCCCCACTCCAGGTTGCTAATATCCCTGAGAGAAGTGACTGCACACATGTAAAAACTCTGACTTTTTGTGAGTACCACCCAGGGGGTACCTCAGGATCAACCAGCTCTTGACAGCCAGTGGGACTAAGGCTTGTAGTTCTCTAAGACTGTATATATGGGGGGTGGGCAAAAGTAGGTTTACAGTTTTTCATATGGAAAAATCTGTAATACAAGAACAATATTTTAAAACAGAATAAATAATAATAACGTAGAAAATATTTTAAACACGGAATAAAACTCTGTCTTGTGTACTCGCAACTAAAAACCCACTTTTACCCACCTGTTTATTTGTATGCTTTAAAAGTTGCTGCCTGAACTTTTATATCCCAGGCCATATTTTTGAGTCTGGCTTCAATTCAGACTTAATCTAGGTGCTGACTGAAATTCTCCCCTTTGAGACAGCTCATGGCACATCCTAAAAACAATTGGATGCACCAAAAATAAAATAGATTGCTTGAATAATAACAAAGGATTGAGAGACACCCAAGAACTAGGGCAAGGCTGAATAATAAGGTTTGTTCCCTACATAAGGCCACTCCTTTAAGACTGGGAGAGGTGACTATTTTACCACATGCTTAGAGACCAACACAGAGAGTCAAGGAAAACAGAGAAATATGTTCAAAATGAAAGAACAAGATAAAACTTCCTTAAAGAGTTCTTAATGAAAAGAAAAAAAGTGATCTACCTGATAAAGAATCCAAAATAATGGTCATAAATATGGTCACTGATCTCAGGAAAAGAATGGATGAATAATGAGAACTTCAACAAAAAAGACATAAAATATAAAAGAGTGCCAAATAGGAGTCACAGATGAATAATAGAATAACTTCACTGAAAAATATGATAGGAGGGTTTAAGAGCAGACTAAATGAAGTAGAAGAAAGGATCAGTGGACTAAAATATAGGGCAGTGCCACTCATCCAATCACAGAAGCAAAGAAAAAAAAAAGAAAGATTGCAAAATAATAAAGATAGCATAAGTGACTTGTGGGATATCATCAAGCAGACCAACATTTGCAATATAGGAGTCCAAGAGAAGAGAGACAGAAAGGGGCAGAAAATGTATTTAAAGAAACAACAGCTGCAAATTTCCCTAGACTAGATGAGGAAACAGGTACACAAATCTGGAGAGCCCAGAGTTCCAACTAAAATCACTCAGATCTGCCTACTTCTGGTCAAGATGGCACGGCAGATAAATTCAATGCTCACCTCCTCCCAGAATCACCCCCAAATTACAATTAAATTATAGAACTATATTGAGAACCACCTGGAGACTAGGTGAACAGAATTTCTATAACTAAGGATAAAAAGAACGAGCCACTTTGAGACTAGTAGGAGGGGCAGAGACATGGAAAAGGAAGGACCCACACCCACAGTGTGGCAATTAAGAATAGGGAGAGATATCTCAGCTATAGAGGTCCTCCCTGAGGATCAAGGGTTCCCTGCCCCACACTGGTCTCACCAGCTGAGGTACCAGTGCCAGGAAAAGGAATCCCTATAATATCTGGCTGTGAGAACCAGTGGAGATTGCATCTGAGAAAGACAAAGGGCTGTGGGAGATTTGAGACATGCTGCTCTTAAAATACAGCATACAGACTCATTTGGTAAAAACTCACTTTAAGCTCCACAGCATGGTCAGCAGCTCAAAGCATACCAAGGACATACAAGGAGGAACTATATTGACTAACTTCAGGATGAGGGATGTAGGGGCTGGGGCAACTCACTCCAGGGACAGAAGCACTGACAAGTGCCATTATTCCTTTGGTGAACTCTCCTTTCACCCAGCCAGCCTCGCACAGCCAGGCACTGAATCTGTGCTCCCCATCAATCTGGCTTACACCATTCACCCCACCCTGGTCATTCCCTAAGACACCCACCTCATTCACCCAGCTGAAGCTTCTCCCAGTAGTTCCTCCACACAAGCTACCTGTCTTGGCTTGGCTGAAGACTTTTCCCTAACCTTTCAAAGGTCCACAAACCCCAAACAAGTAGCAGCCAACATCGGTATGCCTTGTAGTTCTTGCTAATTGGCCCCAAGCCTAGCACAAGTAGTAACCAGTCTCAATATTATTTGTAACTCCCATCAGGTGGCTCCTAGCCTGGCATAAGTGGCAGCCCGTCTTGGCCTGGAATATAGCTTCAACTAAGCAATCACATCTTACAAGTGGCAGCTAGCCTCAGCTCACATCATGTTTTCTACCAAAGGGTCCCAAGTTTGGCACAAGGAACAGCCAGCCTCATTTCACAGTGTAGACCTTCCTAAGTGCCTTGAAGCCCAGCATAGGCAGCAATCAAGCACAGATCATTTTGTAGCTCCTACCAACAGAGCTGCTACAAGGCGGCTCCAGACCAAACACACCTGGTAGCAAGCTAAAGATAACACCAGAGTACCACCCAAACAGCTCCATAATTGACACACAAGAACAACTCCCACTCGATGGGGAGAGCCCCTATGTAACAGCTCATACAGTATATTCATGACTAGCCCTCACAGTGAGTCAGCATAAGGGTAATCCCATCAAAAACAATGACTGAGGGCCAACTACGACAGGAAGGCACACACAACTCACACAGGCGAAACCCCCCCTGGAGCACCCAGCTCCAGTGACCAGGGAGACTGCACTACAGAGCTCTGCAGGACACCTTCTACATAAAGTCCATTCTCTCAAGACAGGGAGATGTAGAAGATCTACCTAAGACATAAAAATAAACATAGGGAGTCAGCCAAAATGAGGACACATACACACGAAAGTCCCAAATTAAAGAACAGGACAAAAAAAAAAAAAAACCAGAAAAAGAATTAAATTAAATGTAGTCAAGCCATCTACCAGATACAGGGTTCAAAACACTGGTTATAAGGATGGATGTAGGGGAAATATAGATGACCTCAGTGATATCTTGCACAAAGATATATAAAATATAATAAAGAAGATATAAAACAAAAAGAACCAATCAGAAATGAAGAATCTAATAAATGCATTGAAGAATATAGTAAAGAGAAACAACAGCATATGAGATAATGCAGATGATTGAATCAGAGATCTGGAAGACAAAGTAGTGGAAAACACCCAATTGAATAGGATAAAAAAAATCCAACAAATGAGGTTTGTTTAAGGGATCTCTGGAGCAACATCAAGTACATTGAGTACGTACTGTGCATCATAGGGGTACCAGAGGAAGAAGTGAGACCACACAAAATTTAAAACCCATTTGTAGAAACTGTGACTGAAAACTTCCCTAAGCTGGTAAATTAAATAGAAATACAAGTCCAGGAAGTGCAGACAATCCCCAACAAGATGAACCCAAAGAGGCCCACAACAAAACACACCATAATTAAAATCCCAAAGGTTAAAGAATCTAAAGAATCTAGAAAGAAAAAACAGTTCACTGTGTACAAGGAGACTCACATAAGGCTATCTGCTGATTTCTCAAAAGAAACTTTGCAGGCCATCAGGAAATGGCACAAAATATTAAAAGTGATGAAAGGCAAAAACCTACAGCCAAGAATATTCTACCCAGCAAGGTTATCATTTAGAATTAAAGAGGATATAAAAGCTTTGCAGACAATAAAAAGATAAATAAGTTTATCACCACTAAACCAGTATTATGAGAAATATTAGAGGAACTTATTTTAGAAGAAAAGATAAAATATGAATATGACAATATAACAAAGAAAAATTCTCAGTGACAAAAGTAAACATTTAGTAAAAAGCAGTGGACCAAAGAACTATAAAACTAATACAAAGGTTGAAAGACAAATAAGGAGGATCTCATGTAGTTACAACAAATTAAAAGCCACATACAACATACAGAAAAGTAAAAAATGACAAATACAAATGTAGAGGGGGTGAGTAAAAATGGTAGTGCCTTTAAAATGTATTCAAATGTAAGCAACCATCAACTTAAAAATACACTTCTATAAATAAAGCTTGGTATACATGTGAAGCACATGGTAATCATGTATATACTTAAAAAATCTGTAAGACATATACAAGAAATAAAGAGAAAGGAATCCAAACATAACACTATAGAAAGTCAGCAACATATAAAAGAGAGTAAGAGTAGAAGGAGAAGACTATAAAAACAATCAGAAAACAATAAATAAAATGGCAGTAAGTACATAACAACCAATCATTACTTTAAGAGTAAATACTCTAATCAAAAGATACTGGATGGCTGAATGGATAAAAAACAAAACCCATACATATGCTGCCTACAAGAGCCCCACTTTAGATTGAATGACACAGAGGGATAGAAAATATATTTCATGCAAATGGA
Organism: Artibeus jamaicensis; assembly: GCF_021234435.1. Classification (NCBI taxonomy): domain Eukaryota; kingdom Metazoa; phylum Chordata; class Mammalia; order Chiroptera; family Phyllostomidae; genus Artibeus; species Artibeus jamaicensis. The sequence continues at coordinate 32,466,897 of NW_026522030.1, read as the reverse complement.
AATGAAAAAGATGGGATAGCAATACTTACATCACACACAATAGACTTTTTTGTATAATATTTATTGTGTTTTTTCCATTACCATTTAGTCTCCTTATACCCCAGCCCCTCAGCAATCACACAACAGATTATAAAACATTGCCTACAACAAGAGATGAAGGGCATCTCATAATGATAAAGGGAGTAATCCAACAAGAAGATAAAACCCTTGTGGACATCACATACCCAATATAGGAGCACCTAAATATAAGAAAATATATATGGTCATAAAGGGAGAGACGGTAATACAGTCTAAGTAGGGGACTTTAACACCCCATTGACATCAGTGGATAGATCATCCAAACAAAAAATCAACAAGGAAACAGGAGCCTTAAATGATATATTAAACCAGATGGAATTCATTGATACTTTTAGGACATTTCACCCAAAAGCAGAATATACATTCTTTTCAAGTACGCATGGACCATTTTCCAGACAGACCACATTGAGTCCAGAAAACAAGTCTCAATAAATTTAAGACTGAAATCATACCAAGCATCTTCCCTGACCACAATGATATAAAACTAGTAATCAACTGCAAGAAGAAAACTGAACACACACACAAACACATGAAGGGAAATAACATGCAACTAGTGAATGAATGGGTTAGCCACGGCATCAAGAAAGAAATCATAGGACACCTCAAGACAAATGAAAATGAAGACACAATGACACAAAATCCATAACACCATTAAAGCAGTTCTTAAAGGGATATTTACAGTAATACATTGGGCTACCTCAAGAAACCAGAAAAATGTCAAATAAACACTCTAACTTTACTCTAGTAACCAGTAAAAGAACAAGAAAAAATTACCAATGTGAGTAGGAAAAAGAAAATATTAAAGATCAGAACAGAAATATATAAAATAAAATCTTAAAAAATAGAAAACATCAATGAAACTAAGAGGTGGTTCTTCGAAAAGATTGATAAACCTTTAGCAAGACATCAAGAAAAGAAAAAGTAGGGCCCAAATAAATAATATCAAAATGAAACACAAGTGACAACCAATACCACAGAAATACAAAGGATTATTTGGAAATACTAAACAATGCCATCAAATTGGAGAATCTGGAGGAAGTGGATAAATTCCTAGGAACAAACCAATCTTCCAAGATTGAATCAGGATGAAACAAAGAATCTGAACAGACCATTAACTACTAACAAAATCAAATCAGTAGTCAAAAGACTTCCCCCAAAACAAAAGTCCTGGACTAGATGGCTTCACAGATGAATTCTGCCTAACATTCAAAAAAATTAATATCTATCCTTCTCAAACTATTACAAAAATTGAAGAGGAAGGAAGGTTTGCAAGCTCATTTTATGAGGCCAGCACTACTCTGAAACCAGGACCAAAGACATTACAAAAGAAAAAAGAAAATCATAAGCCAATATCCCTGATTAACATAGATGTAAAAATCCTCAACAAAATGTTAGCAAACTGAATTCAACAATACATTAGAAAGGTCATATACCATGGTCATGTGTAATTTATTCCAGGGATGCAAGGTTGGTTCAATATCCACAAATCAATTGGTGTGATACACCACATAAAATGAAGGATAAAAATCATGATCAATAGATACAGCAAAAGCATTTAACAAAATCTAGCATCCATTTATGATAAAAACTCTCAGTAAAGTGGGAATAGGGGAAACATAACTCAACATAATAAAGACCATATATAACAAATGCACAGCTAATATCATACTCAATGGTAGTGTGCTGAAAAGCTGAAAGCTTTTTCTTTAAGATTCAGAACAGGACAAGAACATCCACTGTCACCACCTTTAATCAACATAGTACTGAAGTCCTAGCCACAGCATCAGACAAGAAAAAGAAATAAAAGACATCCAAATTGGAAAGGAAGAAGTAAAACTCATTATGTGCAGATGTAATACTATATGGAGAGAACCCTAAAGAATCCACCAAAAAAATAGAACTGATAAATGAATTCAGTAAAGAAGCAAGATAAAGAATATTAAGATATTGCCCTGGCTGGTGTAGCTCAGTGGATTGAGCGCGGGCCTCCGAACCAGAGTATCAAGGTTCAATTCCCGGTCAGGGCACATGCCTGGGTTGCAGGCCGGTTCCCAGCCGGGGACACACAAGAGGCAACCACACATTGATATTTCTCTCCCTCTCTCCTTCCCTTCCCCTCTAAAGATAAATAAATAAAATCTTAAAAAAAAAGATATTGTTTGTTTTTATATACCAATAACTATCAGAAAGAGAAATTAAGAAAACAATCCTATTTACAACTGCATACAAAAAGAATAAAATGCCTAGGAATAAATTTAACCAAGTAGGTGAAAGACCCAAACCTGGAAAACTATAGACAATGAAGAAAGAAACTGAGGAAGATACAAGTAAATGAAAAGATATACCGTGCTCATGGATAGGAATTAACATTGTAAAAATGTACATACTTCCTTACAAAGTAATCTACAGATTCAAAGCAATCTCAATCAAAATTCCAATGGCATTTTACATAGAACTAGAACAAATAATCCTAGTTCTAATTAATCCTAGAACAAATATTTACATGAAGCCACAAGAGACCATGAATAGCCAAAGCAATACTGAGAAAAAGAACAAAGCTACAAGCATCATGCTACCTGATATCAAACTACATTACAAATCTATAGTAATCAAAACAGCATGGTACTGACATAAAAATAGACACATAGGTCAATGGAACAGAATAGAGAACCCAGAAATAAACCCATGCCGGTACGGTCAATTAATCTGTGATAAAGGAGGCAAGAATATACAATGACATAAAAGTCTCTTCAATAAATACTGTTGGGAAAACTAAACAAGTACATTCAAAAGAATGCACTTTCTTACACCACATACAAGACCAAATTCAAAATAAAGACTTAAATATTTAAGACCCCAAACCATAAACTCCTAGAAGAAAACAAAGGCAGTAAAAACTCTTTGACGTCACTCTTAGTAATATTTGAATATATCATCTCAGGTAAGAAAAACTGAAGTAAATATAAACAAATGGGACTACATCAAACTAAAAACTTTTGCACAATGAAGGAAACCATCAAAAAATGAAAAGACACCTACTGATTAGAAGAAGATATTCTCCCATGATATATCTATCCTATTTGAGGCTAATATCAAAAATAGATAAGGAACTCATACAACAGCAGCAACAAAACCCAATGCAATTAAATAATGGGAGGAAAACCTGAATTTACATTTTTCTAAAAATGGATATACAGATGGCCAATAGACACATGGAAAGATGCTCAATACCAGTAACCATCATGGAAATGCAAATTAAAACCAGAAAGAGTTATCACCTCATATGTGTCAAAAAGGCTATTATCAATAAACCAACAAACAAATGTACACTGATGGTGGGATTGAACACCGATTCAGCCACTACAGAAAACAATATGGACATTCCTCAAAAAATTCAAAATAGAACACCATATCACCTAGGAATTCTACTTCTGGGTATTTATCTGAAGAAACCCCAAACACTAATTTAAAAAAGATATATGCACCCCTATGTCCATTGCAGCCTTATTTACAAATACCAAGATATGGAAGCAACCCACATGTTCATTGATAAATTTATGGATAAAGAAAAGTAGTGTATATACCCTATGGAATATTACTCAGTCATAATAAAAAATGAAATCTTGCCATTTACAACAACATGGAGAGATCTAGGAGGTATTATATTAACTAAAATAAGTCAGAGAAAGAAAAACCATATGCTTTCATTACATATAGAATCTAAATAGCAAAGTAAACAAAATAACAAACAAAGCATAGATATAAGAAAAAACAGAAAGTTTCCAGATGGAAGGGTTGGTGAGGTGGGATGGGGGATAATAAAAAGAAATGGATTAAAATGCACAAATTGCCAGTTATAAAAACAGTCATGGGGATGTCAAGGACAGCATAGGGGATGCAGTCAATGTTACTGTGGGATGGGGTCAGGAGGGCACTAGCTTTATTAGGGTGATCATTTCATAAGTTATATAAATGTTTAATCACTATGTTGTATACCTGAAACTAATGTAGTATTGTATGTCAAGTATAATTGAAATTTTTTCTAAAATGTATAAAAAGATAAAACTTATAGAAAAAACATAAGTCATAATGGCTTCTTGACATTTTTTTGAATCTGACACCAAGCAAAGACAATACAAGCAAAAATAAACAAGTAGACCAATAAAAGGCAACATACCCAATGAGAGAAAATACTTGCAAATCATGGTTAATATCCCAAATATTTAAAAACTCATACAATAACAAAAAAACTCACAATCTGATTTAAAAATGGGTAGAAGATGCTGACAGACATTTTTCCAAAGAAGACACACATACAAACAGATGCAAAAAAAAAAAACAGTGCTTAGTACCACAAATTGGAAAAATGCAAATCATTACCACATGAGCTATCACAGCACGCCTGTTAGAATGGCTATTACCAAAAAGACACAATGCCCTGGCTGAAGTGGCTCAGTGGACTGAGCACCATCCCAAGAACTGAAAGGCTGCTGGTTCAATTCCTGGTCAGGGCACATGCCTGAGTTTGGGGCCAGGTCCCCAGTTGGGGGCCAGCGAGAGGCAATTGGTTCATGTTTCTCTCAGACATTGATGTTTCTCTCCCTCTCCCTCCCTTCCCTTCTCTAATAAGTAAGTAAATAAATGAATAAAATATTTTTAAAAACTTCATGTTGCAGGCTGTATAACTGTTGAGTTGGTGTCACCTTTGCCTGCACACTGAAAACTATGTTGAAAGCAGCTGAGTGAGAGGAGCGACCACAGGCAAGGGTGTTGTGTCAAAATACATGTCTCAAGGACTATGTAAAACCAGAAGCTGAAAAATAGTGTTTCCACATCCTCACCTCTCAATATCTACTATTTCTTTAGAGCTACTGCACAGAAAGATTTTATCTTGACACTTTTTCCCACCAAAACACATACACCTTAGTTTGACCCGATCCCACTACTTGATTAGACCTCACTGTGCTTTGTCCCTAAGTCTGCCTGCCACCTCCCACCCCAGCTCTGCGGGAGTAAAACACAATGAAGACCATCGATGCGGTTCCCTCACAACATGGTGTGAGGAGGTAGCCAGACATTCGCAGACCATGGAGAGCTTCTTGGGGGAGGACTGCGGCCACTCAACCTCTGATATCAGTGCCAGAGAGAAAGCTGATAAATACATCATTCAGCAAAGTCCAAACTCACTAACTCCTTCAGGAAACCAGAAAGACCTGGAGGCCCAACGCCCTCCTCCAGAACCTCATCAGGCCCTGCCCCATTCTGTGCTCCGTGTTCTCTGGGTTTCTGATGGTGGCGGTTCATTCTCTCTGCCTCATAAGCTGCAAGAACACAGGGACCATATATAAGCACCGAAAATTGTAGATCGAGGCAGGTGCTTTCAAAATGTAGTTAATGATGTCAGCAGAAACAACCTCAGTCGCCTTTTGCTCTCTCGGACTAATTATCAGACAACTTTAAAATAGAACAGAGATGATGTTGTTCTGTGTCTCACTAAGTGTTCCATATTAAACCCACTCTTGGCAGTCAGCAGAATTTCTGACCCTGGGCTGGATTCCTCCTCCTCTCTCCTACACCCGTGATCAAAAGGCCTTATGCCACAGCCACCATTCAGGAGGTCAAGTCTGGAGTGTCTGTGCACATTGGCCACCTGCTACTGCTCATGCTAAGTGGTGACTCAAAATAGCAAGCGTCCTGAGCCTGGGCCAAGAAGATACTTGTCCTTCTAAAGGACTCTAAGAAGAACAGCCTAAAACAGAGGCTCTCAAACCTGTGTGTGCCTCACAATCACTCAGAGAATGTGTCCAAACAGATTCCTGCCCTCCACGCCAACCCCAGAGTTTCTGATTCAGTAGGTTCAAGGTGGAAGCTATGAATTTACATTTCTAATAAATTCCTAGGTGAGGCTGATGCTGCTGGTCCACCTTGAGAACCACTAACACTGATGTTAGGCAAAGAGCTTGTCTATGACTAGAAAGACCTGGGTTCCAGTCCCAGCTTAGTCAATTACCATGTAACCTTTAAAAACTAATTTCATCTCTCTAACACTCACTTTCCTCATCTATTAAAAAAAAAAGTAATAATAGTACCGTCGCAAGGATGCATGGAGCTGCACGTGGGTGAATACAAAGTCCTGAGGGAACCCCTTTCCTGGCCCCATACCTTGTTCCCACTCTCTCAGGGCTGCAGGATGCTCTGAGTCACTCTCCCTGGCAGGGCCACTCTGGGATACTTGCGTGGGAGGCGGGAAACAGCAAATTCAGCCTTCAGCTGCCTCTCTGCAGAACTGCCTGCCTACAGGGCAGTGCTAAGAGAAGCATCAGGTGCTCCTCAGCCCACCTCACAGACAGGGAACAAGGCTATTGCCTGACACCTGTCCTGCAAGAAAGGAGCCCCACGTGGCCTTCTGCCCTGAAACTAAGAGGTTAAAAGACTCACTCAAAACCACACAGCTCTTCCTAAGGGAGTTCCTGGCTCAGGACAACACATCAGCTGACTTCTTTTTCTGACTTGCATTTGGAATCTTGATGTATTAGTTTCCTTTGGCTGCTGTAACAGATGACTATGTGTGGTAGCTTAAAACAATATATATATATTTATTGTCTTACAGTTCTGGGGATCAAAAGTAGGTAATGGGTCTCTCTGGGTAGAAATGAAGGTGTTGCGAGGTCCCCCCTCCCAGAGTGTCTGGGGAAGAATCTGTCTCCTTCAGTGCCTAGCACTGTATTCACTGCTCCTGCTCCTGCTCCTGCTCCTGCTAAGTGGTAACTCCTTGGCTGAGGCCTCTTCTTCCGAGTTCAAAGCCAGCAGTGGCATTTTGAAATTTTTTTTGCTGAGGTCTTTATGTCACCTCTTATAGTAAAATCTCCCTCTACCTCTCTTACAAGGATGAGTAGCCCACCCCAATAATCCAGGATTATCTCCCCATCTCAAGATCTTTAATTCAGTCATGTTGACAAAACTCCCTTTGACCTACAATGTTAACACTCACGGATCTCGGGGATGAGGACCCGGACGTCTCTGGGAGCTCTATTCAGCCTATCACATTTGCACAGGGCATCTAACCCACTGAGCTACCTTTTTTTTTCCTAAGTAAAATAGAACAATATACCCTCATAAGGATGTTGCTGTGTGGCACACTGTAAATCACTGAAGAATTGTTCACTGGATTGTTAAATGCTCCCTGCTACTCTTGCGTTTATCTTACATTAACTCATTAACTCTTCATTTACTCACCTTTTATTAAACACTATGTGTCAAGTATTGTGAGCTGATGTACTATAGTGAGGTGATGTACATAAAACCTGTATGGGTTTTATGCTGTAATAGAGACAGATAAATGCTAGAGAGAAAATTCCCTGATGTGTCGACAGGAGCTCCAAAAACAAATTGGAGAGGACATACTCTGCGTTTAAACGGTCTAGCAGGGGTGTCCAGCCTTTTGACGTCTCTGGACCACACTGGACAAAGAGTGGTCTTGGGCCACACATTAAATACATTGCAACACGTAATCACAAAGAAACCTCATAATGTTCTAATAATTATTAAATCATCCAACCTCATAATGATTCTGTGTTGGCTGCATTCATAGCCATCCTGGGCCATGTGCAGCCCACTGGCTGCGGGTTGGACACCCCTGGTACAGGGATGCATCAGCCCTGGGGCAGGAGGCAGGAGTAGAAGGTCTGAGCTGGAAAGAGGGGCTGGAAATGGACAGAAAGGTGAGAGAGAGCCTGGAGCATCTAGAAAGTGCCAACTTCATTCTGTTGCAGCCTTGGCTGCAGGGAGTTGGTGGGGAGGGAGGGTTAGCGGGGGTGCTAACAGTGCAGGCCGGGGTCTGATTGGGAACTGCCCCTTGTGCCAGGTAAAAGATCTGGATTGTATCGTGTGCTCCAGGGAGCCACGAAAAAGTTTAAGCTGCTTTCTTCAATATCCCATCCCTGTACCCCCACAGTAGTGGGGCTCCTAGCAGGAAAACCTGAAAGCTCAGGCCTCCTGACAGATACAGAGTCCAGCACAAATAACGCCTCTTTTTTATTATAAAATTTTTATTAAAAAATCATAAGCATGTAATTCGGTAACATAACAATGTCACACTCAAGCATACCATGACATTTTAGGTGAAATGTTCCAATTAAAACTATAAATTATTACACCCATATGTCACCCTACCACCCACACTCAAGCAGGCGTTACTTCTGCCGGGCCCTGTGTTTAAACAAGCTCTCAGCCGAGCGTTCTCTGTGAAGTGGTACTGGCTTCTCTAAGTACCTCTTGTCTTTCTTCCTTAGCCAGAACCTCTCTGTGATTTACGTTTTCGGAATTTTATTTTTAGAGCCTCCCGTTATAGTTAGCCACCATTTCCCTTAGAATCTCTGTCAATCTTATTTAAATCATTCACTCCTAAAAATAATCCTGTATTTTATTATCTCATTTAATCCTCTATTTGTGGCTTTATGAGAATGCTCAAATGGTAAGTTTACTGTATTAGCTGTTAGTGCATTTGGTAGAGCTCAATCATTCTGATTGCTCACGCAAAATGTTTTTCCCAACTGGGTGGTTTTGTTGAAAAGTAGATTGACGGTAACTGCTGTGACTTTAGCTGAGAAAGTCTGCACAGTCCCTAGTCTGCCTCATCCCTCCGCTTCACCTCCTGAATGAAACATAGCACCCTTCTCTAATATGCTTGTCAACTGATACCATCCTCTCCATGAACTTCAACAAACTGGCAGTGCACTTCTGTGCTGGAAAGACATTTTGCATTAAAAAGTGGATTCTCAGCGGGCGATCTGCCTGGGGAGCACATGTCTAGGAAAGCGGTCATTTTTAACAAAGGGTATTACAAGCCTAGAATAGGACTAGTGTGCTCTGAAGTACACATATCTAGTTCCTGGAAGCAAAATTACTGTATTGCATGTTGGTAATTAACCTTGTCAACTACCTTTCAGAACAACTGCAGCCTAGTGCACATACCCTCTCCTTAGGTCCTATTGCCATCTGCATTCTCATCACCGCCCCTCACCAACACTCCCTGATTGGCTTGCCCTCTTTGCCTCTCTCATGAAATTTATGACCTTCTAACCACATTATTATATAAAATTGACTATTCTATTGTACTTGTGGCTTGCCCTCTACTTCCTGTACTATAATGTAAGATTCACCAGGGAAGAGTTACTGTATTCCAAATTCCTGGACTGTTGTCTGCCATGCAGTAACTGCTCAGTAATTATATGTGAGATGGATTCATACCCTTCCATGGAGCTTGCTGCATCAGGTGACTTGGTTTTTTGCATCCGTAAGTCCAAACATGTCAATCTAATTTATTTACCAAAATGTTTTGGCCACTTTACCACATGACATGTAGTGGTCCTGGTCAAAAGAAATTAGTCCTGACCGGACTAGATGTATTTAGTCCTGTGAAAAAGGCACAAGTGGGCAGAAATACAAGCTGATATGTAGAATAAATTTAAAAAATATGTACGAAGCACGGTGGGGCCCAGAAAAAAATCAGTTCAGCTGCAAAATGATATGGTAGGAAAGACTTAAAAAAAAGAAAAGCTTCATAGAGGTGGCAAACTTGAGTAGTCAATAATGAGTACAAGTTTCCTGGGAGAAGAAAGAAGGGACTAAGCACAAAGCAACCGGATATTCTAAGTGAAAGAATCCACGAGGGGCGTGGGGCACTGACGTCTCTAGGGAATGCCAGAGCACAGGTACATGCCTTAGCTGGTCCCCCAGGAGCCCGCCTGGAGACAAAGAAGTGCAAAGAGATTTATTTGGGAGATGAAAGAAAGTGCAAACAGTGGAGTAGGAACACGAGAGAAGAAAGAGAAGTCAGCCGGTAAAGGTTCTGTTGTTGACCCAGCTACCAAGGGGGTGACTGCAGCTCCATCTTGTGGGGCAAGTCAGGAAAATGGTCTAGAACACAGGCCTCAGAGTTCTCACTGGAGGGGCGATGGAGCTCATACACCAAATCCCCATCACTGGTTGAGGAAAACTCCTGGGAGTCAGTTCCCCAGTCACCTGGTCCCTCTGATTTGGCCAAAGGATGTGTGAAGGAGCCCCCAAGAGTTTGCTACTGCTCACAAGGTGGGAAGCAAGGGAGAAGGCTAGACATCAAGGCAAGGGCCAAATCTTAATGGCTCTTGCAAGTTGTTCCTTGGAACTTTATTCTGTATTAAGAGAGCAATACTGCAATATTTTAGGTAAGAGAATAGTATAAAATTTGAATTTGAAAAGGACTTATGGGTGGGGGCAGATAATGAGTGTAGGCGACTAGTTGGAAGGATAAACTTACCACACGGGATGGACAAGACTGGGCTGGAAGTCATGTGGTCGTGCTAAAGATGGGGATGAGGAGAGAGAATTAACAGAAATTGAGAAGGATTCGCTGTGAGGAGGGAGGGATACAGGATGAGCTTCTATGCTGGCTCTCCTGACTGGAGAGTGGTGGTACTAACCCAGACAGGGAGTGCAGGACAGGTATCAGTACTGCACAAAGATCAGTCTTGTTGGCCATGTTGACTTGGAGATACCTGAGGAGTATCTGAGTGGACAGTCTAGTGGGCAGTGGATGTAGAATAATTGAACTCATGAGACAGATCTGGACCAGGAAGAGCTATTTAGAAATCACCACTTCATAGAAGGCAGAGAAACAAGTGACAGCAGAATAAATAACCAGAAGTTTATCACATGCGAAGACTTAGTTGAATGCTACTGCCAACATCCTTCTAGTACAGAGTCCTTTGCCAACTCAGAGTGGCAGGGTTTCTGTCATCTCTGGGTATTGCTTAGTCTTTATTTCTCTCTGCACCTTCCCCTAAATAATTACATGGGGGGAATAATTCACCTTGGCATAGTTGGACACAAAGAGGAAACAAGATAATTTGTGTGATTTGGGGCAAACTGTAAACTCTCATCGCCAACGTCCTCTTCTATAAAGAGAGGATCTCCTGGGTGGCCGTTTAATAGTCAGCTGAAGAAACTGAACGTGAAAGACATCAAACGGGCACTCAGACCTTACCAGGCAGTCAGTAGTTGGTACAAGGACACTCCTCACTGCAACTGCCACAGCTCTGCTCCAACACATGTGCCTTTCTCCTGCTTATGCTAGTCCACCTTTCACCTAAGATTTGGTAACTAACAGGAAAGCATTTTTTAGAATGGTGCAAACTCCATGTAAGCAGCTGAAACCACTGTGATAAGAGTGTTTTGTAACAATTTACCTTCATTCTGCATCTGAGTGTATACAGATGTATGACTTTCTGCCAAATAGTCATTCAGGCCAGGAACGGGATGGTCCCTCCACAGGAATGCATAGGTGATGACATTTCTTTCACCATCTTGGCATCTAAACATGACACTCTCTCTGGCAACAACACATAGAGCTCCCGACTGTTTACGGGCTCTAGGCGGAATGGGCTGTGAATGCCTACACTCTCCTTCACTCCATCAACTCTTATTAAATGTGTGTCAGAGAGAGAACACAGCTGCTTGACATTGAGCAGGACCCCCCAAAACAGTCACTGTCAAAATACTGCCTGTGGCATGTACATAAACATACAGAACTATGCAAGGAGTCACACCATTTCAAAACATCTGCCAGATCATCCCAACCCACTTCCCTCACATTTTCAAGCCATCATTTCTTTATTCACTCCAGTTCAAGTCCATGGATTTGGCTTCTCTTTCTCCCCTCATCCCCTGTATGCAGGAAGTCATTGTTCATCAATATTAGTAACAGAACTCATTCATATGAATTATATGTCAGGCAGCCCCTGTGCTAAGTGCTTGCAAGTATGAGTACGTCGTCGATTTAGTTACAGCTTTCTCAGGCAGGACAGTTCTTATCCCATCTTGCAGCTACAGAAATGAGGACTGCAGAAGGAGCCCCAAGGCACAAAGCTAAAAGATGCCAGAGCTGGAATTTGGATCCACGTTTCTCTGTCACTCCACTGTACCACTCCCCCCTATGGAGCATTATCATATCTTTTACTTATGAGGCATTTTAAAGTTCACAAAGCATGCTCACAAGGCACATCATTTGATCCTCCAAACAGAAAAAAGAACTACATAGGACACATCCTATCCCCCTTTTCACAGAAGTGACTAAGCCCCCACGTGAACCTGACCTGTCACAGCCACCCAGGTCGGAGCCTTGGAACCAGGCCTTCTCTTTCCGCGACTCCCATTAATATCACCCGCTTTCTTCAGAGCAGCTGGTTCTTCTTTTGAAATAACCAACGTATGAAATTCACTAGGAGGCCAATTTTGGCTTTCTACAAAGACATTTCTCACAATCCGAGTTTTCCAAAAACATAACAGGAGGAAATGAGCCCTCTGTCCCTTTCTGTTTTCATTCAAACATGGGCAGTCACTGGACTAGAAACCCGTAACTATGCCCAATCCCTGGGAGGGGAGAAGGGGACAGTTAGAGGAGATGAGCTCTAAGACCCATCCGCTCCTCACATCCTGTGGCTCTTTTCTGGGGGCCACTCCGTCTTCATCATTTTGACCACGGCAGCTCCATTCCCTCATGCCTGGGGCACTGGAGCCATCTCCTAGCTGACTTCTCGGACTGTCCCTTCCCATTCATCCCGTCTCCCTTGAGCAGGGTGACCTTCCCCCAAAGTTGCTCCCATTGGCGACTGCCTTCCCGAATCTTCAACGGCCCCCTTTGGCCAGCCACACCCATTTGACATGCTGTCTGATGTTTCGTGGTCCATCTACATCTCTGTATAAAAATGCCCTTTTGTTTCCCCCAAACTGTTTCTCCTTAAGTCAACCAAGTCACAGAGTCACAGAGTCGTTGAAGTCGTTGAGTCGTTTGAGTCACAGAGACATCAGCCTCAAAACCTTTGCTCTCTCTGTTCCCTCCTCCGGAAATACTCTCTACTTCTCCCATCGTCCCCTTAGCCATAATATGCCTGTCTTTTTCAAGCCTAAGTCAATTTTATTACAATGCAACAACAACAAAACCAATTCTAATGAACTTCCTCCCCAAAACACAAAACAAGTCTAGGAACAATCTTCTAGTTGTGCAGTAAGGCCACGGGACCCGCAAAACAACCCCGCCCTCACGGAGGGGCACTATCAGCTAGGCAATCAGTACATTCTGAACACTTGATTCTACATTGGCTTGGGGTCCTTGTGTTTTATGTGAGCTTATTCTCTCTCATGAAGGCTAGACACTGAGCTTCCTCTCACGCCATGCCCAGAAAATGGTAGGGAAGCAACCGTTCCCAGTTGCATGACCGAGGTGTCTGGAATTACATCATTTCACCCTACCTACCCCCTTATTCCTGCACAGGGCACATGACACTTAAAGGTTACCTGAGCCTGGACTAAGCCCATCTTTTTGAGAAAAGGAGTGCAGCAAAACCTGGGGTAAAGAACAAAAGTTTGGAGTCTGTCCTCTAGGTCCCAGCTCTGCCACAAATTAGGTGACTTTAATAGGCTACTTAATATCTCACTGCCTCAACTTTCTCAACAGAAAATGAGGGTGATAGAGAACGGCTATACCCAGAATCATCCTTCCCCCATGGGGGTTATTATTGTAAGGACTGAGTGAGTCAATACAAATAAAGCACTTGGGAAAATTCCTAGCCTATCGTCATGACTGAATAAGTGTTAGCTGTTCTTAATACCCCTAATGTGGTGACCTTAGGTGATTTCAAGTTCCGGGGACTCAGCTTCTTCATCTTTAAAATGAGAGCAGTGTACGTCTCCCTCAGCTGGCTCTGAGAATTAAACGTGAAAGCATGAGAAAGCTCCACTTTTTCCAGGAAAGGCTCCCTCATCTTTGACCCAAGGCCTGGACTTGTAATGCTATCCACACATCTTTCTCTGGCCTCTGCTCCTTACAGCAGTTTCACATGCCAGCCAATCATTTGTGCTACTGTAGTAAGTGCTTGTTTTTATCCCATAGAACATGTTGGCTTCTTACAAACTCAGCTTTAGAAAATTACAACCTAACCTACACTAGATGACTGCATAAGCGAAATGACTGTTGAAGTTCCCAAGCCCACAGACAGCTTCTCCACAGCCAGTCCCTGCCTGTTTTAGACAACTAGGAACAGCAGAAAGGGGATCTGGCCCTCTCTGGGAGGACTGGGGACCCTGGCACATCGCACCACGTAAAATGTGGTTTGTGGTTAAGATGAATATCAAGAGTAGCCTTGAAAGCAAGGAGGAGTCAAAGCAGGTCAGCCAGCCACTGGAGGGAGTTTGGGAAGAAGAGGAGAGGCTGACCCACCAGCTCTGTCTGCGGGGGATCATGGAACCGAGGTTCCAGGAAGTAGCAGGCTTCCCAGTCCCAGACACTGAGCCCCACCTTGCAGCCTAAGGCAGCTGCGCACCTAAGCCACTGGCTGGGCTCGGAGAGCACAGGGCTCCTAAAATGGGATCAAGACTGGTTGCCTTGGTTTCCTGTTTCTGAGAAATGATACTGAAGAGCCATCTAGGACAGCAATGTAACTGGAGCAGGAAGGCACAGTAGCCCCCTAGGGAGATGCCGGGAGTGTGGTTAGGGTGGGCTTGGCTATGGAAGATGGAAATCAGGTCCAAGGGAGGAGACTTTGAAGTCAAATACTAACTTGCCCACCTTCTAGCCAAAGGATTGAAGTGCTCTTGAGACTCCTATAGACTGTCTAAAGCTATTTTTGCTCTCTGGTGAATGCAAAGGTGTTGTGCAGGGTCTTCCTCTGTTCTTGACATGACCTCTCTCAGACTAGGTTGGAAGTTCTCATTTCCATTAGATAGAAGGATGCAGAGGCTGCAATTTCACCACAGAACCGCTGGCACACGAGGGGTGGAGGGATGCAGGAAGGGCATTTACAGGAGACAGCAAGGCATTAAGGTGAAAGGTAAGAAAGAGAAGAGCACATTGAGTCATAACATTCTGGAATGTTTTGATGGAGGAAGAATTGTCTCATGAAATTATTAATGTCTATGAGACATTCCTTGGGTTTATATCAAGGTCATAAAAATTAATTCAGAATCACTTCCTGACCAGTGTGTTAATAGCTGAGTAAAGACCAGTTTGAGTCACAAGCAATTTTATATTATTCCTAACAGATGTCTCCATAAGGCCACAAGCAGAATAATATTGGGCAATAAAGGAATAGCTGACCTGCTTTTCTGTCAAATACTGCTTTGGGGTGCCCATAAGTTTTAAGCAAGTTAAGAAATCTAGGATTGTGGATTTACGGAGGAGGGTGCGAGGGCAGAGGGTTGTCACTTTCCTGACTAGAACTGACTGCACTTTGGTGCCAATCAGAGGGCCTTGTCTGCTGAGTTTTTAAAAGTTAATGAAATGGTTGATAAAATTGGAGTCCATCCTCAGTGGTCACTGAACACTTATAGAGAAAGAAAATCTTTTCCAGATATTTTATTTGTATTTACTATCATTTCTAAATCAACCTCAATAAAAAAAGGACATTATCTGATAATAGGCAGGAAAATAACAGGGAACCTAGAACTTTGGAGTCAACATAAATTTGCAAAGCCACCCGAACAATAAGAAGCGAGCTGAGGTTTGAATGCCTCTCTAGGTCTCTTCCACTCTCATGCAGCTTACCCGAGGGGCCAGCTCGTGCTCACTGCCGTAGCAACAGCTACCGTCTATTAAGCACTTACTGTGTGCTAGTATCTTAAAAAGCACATTTCACGTGTTAAGTAATTTAATACCTCTGGCAATTTTATGACATAGCCATGATAACTTTCATTTTACAGATGAGTGGACTGAAGCTTAGAGAGGCTATTTACAACTTGTGCAAGTTCTCAGAAATAGCACAAGGCAGCCCTGGGATCCACACCTAGGGCACCTGGTTTAAGATAAGTGCACTTTACCTGGGTCCCGTCTCACCTCTCTGAGTGGAGAGAGGACAGCCCAAGGTCATCCAAACATGGTGCAAATGAGAGGAATCTGTAAGGGGGGCAGGGAGTGGCATTCTCTCTCAGGTGGTGCCAGATGAGGTTCTGGTCCCCCACTCCATGCTGTGGGCAGAGTCTCAAGTTCTGATATGATGCAAACTGTGTGGGAAAAGGTTGGCAGGCCAGAAAACACCCCAGACACTTTCTCTCTCTAACATACAGAGTTCCCAGGCCTCTTGCCTAACAACACAACCACCCCTCCCCAATACAGAACACACACGCATTCACAACATACGACACTGCACCCATTTTCATTCCACCTGTTTGTGTGCTCCACCCTCACTGAGAGAGAGAAGAAATTGTGTAAGTTGTCCCAATGCCAGCCAGGTAAGGAAGCAAAGTCCCTCCCAGACATGCGCTCACCTGAAGGAGGAGCAGGTAGTCCAAGCTTAGTGCCGCTTCACAGGGGGCCAAGAATCCCATGTGCTTAAACCTTCTCAGAAAAGCTCTGTGGGGTGAGAACCTTGTATGTCCCTTCTGACAGGGATTCACCTATTTCAGACAAGTGACCTCAGCAGCCACCGCGGCTCTGAAATTTTCCATAGTGAAGAGCAAAAAAGCTGCTTCTGCTCTGGTGCAGGGAGGCTGGCTCCCAGGAGCTGCCAATTATAAAGATTAATTTGCATGGGCTGCGTCTTGTGGCTGAATTGTGTTCTCAGCCTCCAGGGTCATTAATTTCAGGTGCCTCATTGTTACTAACACGTGCAGCCAATTTTTACTCATCAAGTTTCCTCGGGGTGGTAGAAAAGGCACAGTTTGGAATCCAGTCAAATCTGGGTTCAAATGACGCTCAGAGAGTTATCATTTCGATGTTTAAATTCCTTATTTGGCCAAATGGAGCTGAAGCCCCCATCCCACATTATTTTGGGAGGATTAGTAAGGTGACACATTCAAAGTTCCTGATCATCACAACGAACATTTCTGCCATCCACTAGGCTTTAGGCCTGTCTTCTCATGTGATCCCAGCCACATTCTGTGAGAATGAGAGTATTATCCTCACTACACTAAATTAACATCAGGAAAATATGTGATTTAATTAATGTCAAAAAGCTGGAGAACGAAGCCCAAATCAAACCCAGGTGAGGATGACTCCAAAATTTGTGCATTTATCTAACACGGTGCTTCCCACCATGCAGGCGCTCTGTAGGCACACTGCAAACTTCGGTTCCTTCTTTCCTTCCAATCCTAGGCTTTGTATAAAGCACAATTTGGTCACCCCCAGTAAAACATACAGCAGCCTGACTAATCAGGTGCTTCCCCAGTCACTAAGGGACTCAGGCACTCTGGGTGCCCTGCTCCGTGCAGACCTGTTGTAGTGTCCAGGGTTCACGAACAGCCAGTGTTACTGACGACCCCATAAAAAAAAAGACTAAATTGTCAATTACCAGCTACAGTGCAGATGGAGCCTCAGGCCTCAGAATGCAACTTCCTTCTCTTTCCAGGAGCATCTCTTTTCTTTCTTTTTCAAATATATTTTATAGATTCTGCTATTACGGTTGTCCCAATTCCTCCCCCTTTGCCTGCCTCCTCCCTGTACTCGCCATTCTCTCTGGCCATGCCCCCTTAGTTCATGTCCATGGGTCACACATATAAGCTCCTTGGCTACTCCATCTCCTGTGCTATTCTTAACATCGTCCTGTCTGTTCTGTACCTACCAATTTGTACTTCTTAATCCCTCCACCTTTTCCTGCGCTTTCCCCCTTCGCCCTCCATTTGGAGGGCAATAATCTACCAAATGATTTCCATATCTATGATTCTGTTTCTGTTCTGCTTGTTTGCTTAAGTGATTAGGCTGCAATGTTTTAGTGCCAGCAGACACGGCTTGAGGCAAGAGGAAGGGAATGTGGGAGAGGAAAGATAAAGTCAGCATGTTTGGTGTGTTGATCCAGAGGAAAAGAAGTACTGTAGTTTAAGGATGTTCCCTCTCATGGGGCATGAGGCAAGGGAAGTGAGAGCCCTGGTACTTTGAAGGGTTTAACAGCAAGTTATAAAAGGCGTTGGGGAGGCCCTTTCGGTCACCACAGAAATGAAAGTAGGTGGTAAGACTGCCTGTGTTTCAGGACTTACACTATCACAGGGAATATTTTGATCATTTTAAGCTACTTGGGAAGAACTTTGGGCTGTAACCCATCCATGTTCAAGGACTCTTGTTTAGCTCAAAAGTGCCAGGATTGTGGCTCAGAGGGCTACAATCCTGACAGCTTCACCTTCCATCTTCATCACCTCCCAAGTGAAAGGAAACGATGCCGCCTTCAGTACTTGATAGTGCTGTGCTAGCTCCTGGGTTTACATGGAAACTCAAGCAACACCATGTCCTTTCGCGCCATTCACTCGCTCAGTAAGAGCCTCCTGAGTGTCACCTGCCTCAGGTTATCAGTGATGTTTTCCAAGAGGTAAGCAAGTTATTCTCTCAGATCCATTTCCCCTCACTGTGGATGCATCAGCCACTGGACAGTTTCCCCCATGAGAATGGTCCCTCTGCAGCCACAAATAGTGGGAACACTGGGGGATAAAATCCTGCTCCTGAGGAGTGGAGGGACTGAGTGCACTAGAGACCCTGAAAAAATGCCGGGCTCACTCACAGGACTAGCACAGACAGCCTGCTAAATAAAGTAAAGGCAAGGTACCTTACACACCTCAGAGAGGCATTTATGCCTACCATACCCTGGTACGGGAAAGTGTTCATGATTTCCCCATCCACAGATTCAATGATAGACCTTGTAAATTAACTTTGTTTGACTGCAGATAATAATCACACTCATGCCTTTTGTCCCCCCTTGTATTTGATCTTGCAACCAACAGTTCAGAGCCTTTTTCATTTTAGCATCCTCAAGCTAGGAGTTAAAATGTCTAACATAGAGAAGATGCAAAATTCCCTTAATTAAGGATAAGACATGCAGGAACCAATCCATCTATACTAGATTTTCATATAAACTGGGGAACCAGGAAGAGGTTACTATAATCCTGGTCATAAGTTATTTCTGAAGAGCCCATTTATTTTCTTTTCAGACCACACAAACAGAAAATCCCTATGCAGAGCTACAACCAATTATTTTATTCATTAAAAAATATATTGTTGGGTTCCTCTTAGGTACTTTTAAGCTAGTGGACAGAACAAACGGCTTGTAAAATCTCGATTTGATAACTATAATTGCATTTTAATCAATGGTGGTCATTTTATCAGAGAAAATATAAATTTGGAGGGTCTATTCAAACACTGAGTAAATCTTTGTGCAGAAAGCCTGCTCAAAGTTCATCTGTCTTCACAATGAATTCCCTTTTGATTCCCAATCCAAATGGTTTAGACAAGCCATGTGCTCAGTTCTGTCTTTTTACATATAGCAAAGCTCCGTGGAATGCCAAAGGGGAAATGAATTCATACCAGGAAAATACTGCAGAAAGGGCACGGGCTCAGACATACCTACGTCATAGCCCAATTCTATCACTTGGCTAGTTGAATGTATTCATGCAAGACTTCTCTCTGAGCCTCAGTTTCTCATTTATAAAAGGAACTGTTGTTTAAGTTAGACATTACATAGAACATTTATAACATGGTAGGTGTCAATGCTGGGAGCCTGTGCGATTACTCTATCACCACTAGATTTAGGTGTATTGGCCAAGACTACACATACATTTTTTTTTTTGCAACCTCATTGAGGTCAGAGCCCAAAATAACAGTAGAAACAAAAAGGATCAACTTTTAATTCCTTGATCTTTGGACAATGTATGGACTAAAGTAAGCTGAAAAATTACAAGTGTGTTGGACCCATCATTTTTTCAATCCATCCTTTTGTGATGGAGCGACAAGCCATGGGGTGGGGACGGGGCCAGAGTAGCATTTTAGGGTGTCTGCACAAACCACACAGGTGAACCAGCACCCACCCTGAGAATGAAAAAGCAATGAGACTAAGAGAGAGAAATCTTGGCAATCAGAAAGCCCTGTGGAGAAGGAAAAGGGGAAGTTGTTCGGGGGATGAGCTGGCAAAGCGGTGGCCTCCAGGCACCTCCCGTGTGTAGAAGCAGACTCTCCCTCTAGCTGCTGGATGTTCACGCTGCCTTTGTAGATCCTAATGAAGAAAAAAGGCAGTGTTCCATCTGCCAGATGTCTCCACTAGCACAAGCGTTACCCAGTTATCCATCCAGTTCTATTCTCACAGACCTCCGAAGCCTCAGTTCAACAGACTGGCTCCCCAGGATGGTCCGTGCTCTTTGGACCCATCCTAAACGGGGCAGATGATCCTGAGTTTCTTCTTTAAAATTAAGTTTGGGCGGGAAGAAACAAGCTCATCATGTAGACTCTATAAATTGCACTAAAATATTCAAAACATAAATTTACCATTTTAACCTTGCAGTTCTGTGGTGTTAATGACATTCACATCGCAGTGCAACTGTTGCCAGGGTACATCCCCAGAACTGTTCCACCTCCCCTGGCTGAAACCGTGTACACATTAGGCAATATCTCCCCATTTTCCCCTCCTCTCCAGCAACTGGCAAGAGCCATTGTACATTCTGTCCCACTGAATTTGACTATTCTAGGTGCCTTATATAAATGGAATCATGCAGTATTTGTCTTTTTGTGACTGCCTTATTTCACTTAGCCTAATGTCTCCCAGGTTCACCCATGGTGTAGCATGTGTCAGAATGTCCTTCTTTTTTAAGGCTAGATAATTGTGTAGACCAGTGATTTCCAAACAGAGTGCATGTGATAACTGACTATGGGTCACTGACCTCTTTTCCCTTAGACTGTCAAATTAAAAAATGGTAACGCCCAGCACAACAATAGCTCTCCAGTGTGAATAAATCAAAATTATACCTATTTTTGTCAGATCAGCCAAAAATATATATTTTGGTGTGCTTCAGAATTTTAGTAATTAGTTTGTATATGCCATGAGATGAAAAAGGTTGAAAGTTGCTGGTACAGACTTTTAAGTGAAGATATTGGCAATATGAGGTAGATGGCCTCATAGTGTGGCCCTTGCTATAAAATTTCACATTTAATGATGCTTAAAAACTAAATTATTTCATTAGTATGTAACTAGTTGAAAGTGTAACCAAGTATTTATTGTAGCTGGTAAAAAGTAAGAAATATATGGATTTTTTTTCATGCAAGCTGTCTTTACACAGTGGTATCGGTTTGGAAACTAGGTATTGGCATCCTTGCAGAAAGATAGTATCATTCAATTAGCACTTAGCAGTTGTAGTCACTCAGGAAAGCCCCATTCTGACTCCTGGCCCTGAGTGACAGTGCATGGACAGAGGTCTACAAGGGCTGCCCCAAGACTGCTCACTGAAACAACCAGATCGAAACCAAATGGCTGATGTCTCTTCAAACGTCCCTTCCATCTTCTCCTACCAATCACTCTTGCTAAAAAAGCTGTTCTAGACTCACATGATAACCTATTTTCCTGTGGGTTTATTAGTTTATTTAGTTTATATATTTATGTTCTTTAACTCAAATGTGGCCCTAATCCATAAAGAAATATTATGAGGCACAAAAGAAAGCACAGTGTTTCTGAAGAGAAACGAAGTTCTTCTGGGTCAGGAAGCCCATTGCTACATTATTCTCAACAGAGTTTAGTAGCTGTGCATGATATAATAAATGTTTGCCTATTCTGGATGATTTCATAAAGTTTATTTGTAACTTAGATTTGTTAACACAAACATATGCTCTAATGCTTTCAAGAGGTGGAACAACCAGAGCACACCACTTAGTTGTAAATTTTTTAATTTACAAGTATTAATTTTTAAGCTGTGTTTTCAACTTTTGAGACATCATTGCTCCCCATGAGACACTTCTTCAGTGTCCTTTAAACTATTATAGGATGAGATGAAAAAGGAACTAAAAGGGAATGAAAAACTATTGATTACAGAAGAAAGACAATTTGGACATAACAGTAATGGATGAAGACACCAGAAGCACGAGCTTGTAGGATGGGATGGAGAACAAAATATTGGCCCCAGACATCTGTGCTAAAAATGATTTCTCTCTAAAAATTTTGTATATCACTCCTGTCATAAACATTCAGCTTCATTGTGCAACACAGACAGATGAGAAGAATTTGCTGCTCCAATAACCAAAAAAACAAAGCAACTTCACCATGTCCTTGGAATCTGGCTTCTTTGGTTTCAAATGTGTAGAAGGAAACTTGTGCCTGCAAGGGCTGGGGCAGTTGTTTATGTAACTAATTGGACATCCACATAAATATGAAAATTAAGGCAGGTCCCTCTATTCTCATCTGTTCTAAAGCCAGAGTTTGCTCTAAAGTTAAGAGGCGTGCAGACTGGAAAGAGGTGCAGTTAAGTGTCCTGTGCTGACTTGCTTACATAAGCTTTAAGGTTATGAGGTTTTTCTCCATTTTGTTTCCAAGTGGTAGGCGGGAAAAACATGTTTGAAGGGTCACTTATCAAAGAAGAAAAGTGCTTGGGAAGGCTGTAGTTTGGGGAGAACATTTGTAGATCAGAGACTAACAAGAAATGCGGAGACAAGATTGAAGACAAAGATACTGGTGGAGAAATATCCTGAAGGAAGATTTTTAAAAAGCATTAGATGGAGAGTTGACAAAGGCCAGGAAGAGAGATGTACCTTCCTCAGAGACAGGAGACAAGTGAATAGTCAAGGAGAGGATAGAAAGGAATATTGACATTGAGAAAAATGATGCTGAGGAAATTCAGTATCTCTTCAGCAAATTAGGTATTGCAATCACCTAGTGAGAAAGAATGGGTACTCCATTCTAACTTGTGTTTTAAAGTGGTTCAACTTATCTCCAGTGAGAAATGCAAGAAGGAACTAGAAAGATGAGAGAAAGGATAATCGATTGGGGAGAACTCACCATAGGGAAGCATAAGAAGGTTGTGTTTGGAGTGGGTATTTAAAATCTCAGAGATGGGGCAATTCCAAGTGATGATTATATCTAAGGTGATGATAACTTTGTGAATGGCAGATAGTTTAGCAGATCAAAGAAGGACGAGGCCAGGATATCACTACCACCTACTGGCTTATGGAAGCCAAGAAAGAAGCAAACAAAAGACACAAGAGAATTGAAAATTTCCACAGTAACATCTGTATAACCCTTGCTTGACATAACCATGAATCATCTGTAACTATAAGGGAGACTTCGGGTATAGATATGGTATACCTCTCAGAACCATCTAAGTAGCACTCGATTTAGTAGAGCAAGGTGTATTTAGTTTAAAAACCCACCCTAGCATTAAATCTAATGCACCACAGAGATTAGGGTGGATGGGTGGTAAGAGTTAGGTGAACCAAACCACTGTATCAGTTTTTATAGGCACCAATGTCAAGGCAAAATAATGGTCTTTGCATCTAGGTCTAGAAGAGTCCAGAGTATGCCCTTGCTCTTCTGTTTTAGACTTTAATGCAGCCTGTCCAAAGAAGTTGAAGGCTCCTGGCTAGCATTTGAATTGTAAATATTGACTTACGAATCATTCTTCTCAAAAATCTTTGAGAATTCAAGAGCAGGGCCCTTTTAATTTGTATACCTCAAAATCTCACCTAGTACATAGCACATAGGTGTTCAAAAAATATCCATGGAATGAATAAATGAAAGAACAAGCTATGATCCAATATTTCTCTAGAAAACATTTTCTTTGGGTTTAGAAGCCTCTGTGATGTTCCCCCATACCTGTTCCACTCCACACGTATATTTTGAGAGATAGGTAGCTATCATCCAACACAAATCATTAGCACGTACAATGTAGGCAAGCTCTACTTGTTCCTACCACGTCTGCCCCAGATCCTCTGCTCTTCAACTAGCTGGTGCCTGGACTGATAATCATCCTGATCAATTGGTTGTGCCTTGTGACACAAGCAAAGGGATAATACAAGGTCAATTATTAAGAGGTGAAACTGGAGAGTCTGACTAAGTAAGAAGAAGGCTACGTAAATGTGATATCTATATTAAGTGACATTCCCAACTTGAAATCAACACTCCTACTGGACAGAAGTCCCAGCTTTTTTTTTTTTTTTTTTTCCTTGGGACTACTGATTACCAAGAATACAAATGGCCCAATCTAACACCATTGTGTGAACTAGTGAAAGGCGCTCCCTACAGAGAAAGAGGCAGTGAACACCAGTTTGCACAGCCTGGTGAAATCAACACAGGCTGGGTTTCCAACTCCAGGTGACAGTTTGGGCAGGCACCCTGTGCAGTGAACAATTTGCCCATTTCCATGTTTTGCACCCACTGGCTACTCATTTAAGGCTCACTCATTTTGTGGTTTAGTGCTAGTAAGTGGATGATTTGTGTATATGAGGTTCACCCTACCCAACTGAACTCATTCAGTAAGATTAGGGGGAAAAGCAGAGGAGTGGACTTCCTCCATTCCTCACAGGCAAGTCTATGTTCCCAGGGCTTTTTTCCATACAGCCACAATAAAGCAGGCAGTGAACCCGAGAGTTTCAGCAACACCACTTGATTAAACCACAGGCAAGTCCTGCCACCTCACCACTCTGGCTGGGACTTAGACATACAGTGTTCAGGCATGCTTTGAGGGCTGTGAAAGCTGGGGTGGGAGGCAAGTGAAAGTTGTGACTCTGATGAAATCCAAATCTATAGTTCCTGAGCATGATCGATTTCTAAGCCATACAAGGTGCCTCTTTCAATCAGACTGAAAAAAAATTCAGTTTCTTTGAAGTCAACTTCTTTTAAGACAATGGGAGGAGAGAATGAGTACAGTGTGAGTAGAGGGTTGGATTCAGTGAGTAGAGACCCATCACTGGAGTATCACCTTTGATGAGGTTCACCTCTCTCTACCACCTCTGCCGTGGGAGTGATTTCTTAAACATCTACAAGATGTTGGTGGGGCTGGCTCTGCTCCTATGGAAAGGCCTCATGTGTGTTTTTGCTTGGGAAAGATAAGCTTTCCAATTAAATGAAGAATTCTCTGGCTATCGCTTCACTGTTACGCTTTCAGGGCAAGAAGCAGCTGACATCTGTCAAATGTCAGCCAAGCTTCAACTCCCCTTCTTAACAAGCAATCACAATCCTCCCCAAAGTGATAGGACAAGACCTGGGTGGGTCCAGCTTGTTGCTTAACTTAAACCAAGGCTGTAAGTGGGGTCTCTGTGGGCCATAAGCCTTCAGCCTTAAATGGAAACTTCAGCAGGAGCTCAGCGAAGGGTCCTGTAGGAAGCCCCCTTAGCATCTCTCTACTTATAAACTCTGTAACACATTTCGACTAGATCCAAAATTATGTCATTGCCTCATGATTTTCTGAGGTTCCAACTTCCAGGGCCCTTGGGAGAAGAGCAGCTGTTGTTATAGGGTCAGGATTTAGGATTGGCCACCGAAGCCAGTCAAGGTCCTTCTCTCTGTGTTGTCTCCGTTGCTTTCAGGCAGCCACAGACAGGTCTGGCTGCTCTCAGACTGACAGCCCAGGCAGCACTGCCATGTAGAAATGAGGTAAACAGCTAGTTTTTTTTTTCCCCCAGGAGAATACACTGACGAGTATGGCCACTGCCAGATGTGTGAAGCCTCGTGTGCCAAGTGCCGGGGGCCGAGCCAGGAACACTGCACTAGCTGCCCGGTCACCAGGTGAGTGGTCTCTCAGTATCTCCTGTGGTTGGTGGCTCATGGGTTGCAGGATGGAGAGAGAAGGTGCTTACTGTTAAGGGACACATTTTGGAACAGCAGGAGAAAGAATCAAGCTCTTTCCCATGACACTGTAACTCTCCATGGTCGGAAGCATCTTCTCCCCACGACGCCCCATGCCCACTGCAAGAATCAGTACTCTGGACATTAGAGGGGTCTTCTCATCAACAATGATGGTGGCGACTTTGATGCCTGGAGTCTCATCCCTTTCTGCACAGACACCCCTCCACCATCATCCCCATCTGCTGAGCAAATATCTACTCTGATTTTGAGAATCAGGTCATGGGTGAACTGTTCTAGGAAGGCATTTTTTTTACCTCTTCCAAATAGAATTAACTTCTTCCTTTTTATGTTCCCCTGTCTCTGTATAAATTTCCATAAGAGCAACTATGACATTTTAAGACATTCATTTACAAATCTACCCCTTTGTTAGACTATATGCTCCTTAAAATACTCATCTATGTATCTCTATTTGCTATCACAGTGCTAGGAAAATGGTGGGCACTCAAATGTTTGAGTTGAATGAATGAGGAAATGCCAAGTATCCGAATGGAATGAGCATCTACACTAATTTCTAATTAACTGAAAATTTCTAAGGAAGAGAATTATGAGCTTATCATATTTTTTGTTAACAACCCTTTGGTTTTAGCATTTACTATCTGTTGACTGGCTTGCTGTTTGCGTGGCCAGTCACTGCTCTGCTTAATGTGTAGTAAGCACAGTCTCTCCCCAGACCAGCAGGACAAGGCTGCTGCAGTGGCAGGTGGCTCTGGGACGGGCATTCCCTCTGTCTTGCAGTCATTTCATCTAACTCTCCCTTAGGACTGCAACATCCTGAGCAGGAAATGCAGGGTATTTACCTCTTTATTCCCCCCCAGTGATCAACATATAGTAATAAATGTGTGTTTTATTGAACTTTATAAAGTGCATAATCAATATCGGGGGTTTGGCTCTCCAGATAGTTCCCTCAACCATCTGGAGTGAGAATGGAGAGAGGGAGGGAGGCACAAAAGAAGAGTCTTAAGTATCCTCAATGGTAAGTGTGATAACATTTGCCAAGTGTCTCTTTGAAGTTTCTATGCCTCTAAATATTGAATTAGCTTTAAAGCAGCTTTGGGGCACTCTATTAGATACAGACAGGTTTCTAAAAATGGTCCTATTTCTCCTCTAACTCCCTACCATATCCAGAATCAAATTCCATTGCATGTTTGGACATCCTTGAACAAAGGGAATATTTAGCAGTTGTTTAATAAAGTAGCTAGTTTTGTCCTGTGTACACTCCAGAAATCATGACCACCTCGGGCTCACCAAAAGTGAGACTTTGATTGCCATAAATGGCCATTAAAGAATTATCTAAGCCCACAGGTATGAGATGAGAGGTACACCTCCTGGGCCATTTGGGTAGTTTAACTTATTTAAGCAGCTCATGATTTTTTTATCTTTTGAAGAAAGAAATGCATGTGTATGGATCTTGAACCAGGATGTACTTCTAAGGAAATCTTGTTCCACGGAAACAATTTTCTTCTCATCTTCCTGAGCACTCAATTCTTTGCTCAATTCTGTTCCTTGATGTCAGTTACTTGCAAATATGTTCAAGAAAGGGCACCGTATCGTGGCAATGGACTATCTGACTTCTTCACTTACCTGCATTTCCCTGGAAGGGGGTTGAGAAGATGAGAAGAAAGAAACTACTCTGAAAGATGATGTCAACTCATTTGTTCTTGAAAAGTGCAGCAAATTATTTGCCAAAGCATTTCCTTAAGCAGAATCAGGTCCATTCAAGACAGTCTTTTTATAGATTGACTGACTGACTGACTGACTGATTTTGAGAGAGAGAGAGAGACATTGATTTATTGTTCTACCTATTCATGCATTCATCCGTTGATTCTTCTATGTGTGCTGACTGGGCATCGAACCCACAACCTTGGCATATGGGGATGATGCTCTTATCAACTTAGCTACCTGGCCAGGGCTCAAGACAGTCTTGAGCACTTGGTTTTTGTCCAGCTCTGAGTTAGGTTCAAGGCCCGTGAATTCTTATAGGTAACTCAGAAAGTCAAAGTTAAGGGATGATAATGTACTCAGAATCAAGCAATAGTGGGGTAGCCTTAATGCCCTAGGCCTGAAGCTAAAGCTGCAACCGTGGAAAAGGAGACACCTTACACAAGGGTGAACCAAAAAGAAACTGGAATTATCTTCTAGAAGGCAGGCCCCTTGTAGTACAGGCTTCCCCCATAGGTGAAGGAACCCAACTGTATCAGTGTACCAGACGTGTTGTTGTGAGAGGTTGTGTTCTGTCAGCTGCAGTGAAACTTTTTTGAAGACTCTTTCAACACATTTACCCATTTCATGCTGGATGATTTACAAGTGCACCTGACTACACTGCACTGAGTGTTCAGCAGTCGTTGACCAAAAACAGCATGACCCCCGTGCCCCACCCTCCCTATTCACCCAATCTCCCCCTGAGTAACTTTTTTCCCTTTGGACAAAAAAAGTCCTCAAAGGAAAATGTTTTGCCAGTGTGGAAGATGTGAAACCAAAAAATGGCAGAAGCACTAAAAGGCATCAAAATCGATGAGTTCAAAACTGTCTTAAGCAGTGGGGAAAAAAAAAAGTCTCAATAGATGTATTGCCTCAAATGGAGAGCATCAAATGGAAGGTGACTGAAGTTTAAACATGTAAGAATAAGTACATAATTTTTTAATAAATAAACTCTGGGCTTTAGGGGGTCCCTCCTGTACAAACTAGAGCTAGAGGGGACACAGCCCTCCAGAACTATGGAAGGGAATTATGGCTTTGGCTGAAATAAATACCCCAATCTCTCCTCCCACTTTCAGATCCTGACGGTGTCTCCCCCGGTCTAAAACTACCCAGAGGCCAATGGGAAACACCGCCTGCCAGTGAGAGAAGTGAGCCTGGAGAAGCGGTTCCTAGTGAACACAAGTCCAACACAGACAATGCTGGCAGATGGGTCTGGGCAGGAGGAAGGGGAGACGAACAGAATAACCAGCATAGTTGGTCTCTTTGAGTTGCTTCTTATTCTTACAGTTTTGGATATCTCCAGTCCTAGTAGAATAAAATTCATCTCTAAAGGAATTTAACGCAGAGGTATTTTCAAAACCATATGGCATAGCTAGTATAGCTCAGGGGATTCAGCACTGGCCTGTGAACCAAAGTGCTCCCAGCTCAATTCCCAGTCTAGGGCACATGCCTGGGTCATGGACCAGGTCCCCAGTTGTGGATGTGCGAGAGGCAACCACACATTGATGCTTTTTTCCCTTACTTTCTTCCTCCCTTCCCCTTGCTCTAAAAGTAAATAAGTAAATCTTTAAAAAACAACCATACAGGAGGGGAGTAAATCAGTGGGGATTGAGATGAAGTAAGATTGGCCATGTGTTGTTGACAACTGTTGAAGCTGAGTGGAGAATACGGTGGGGGTACAGTGATACTTATTTTATATATGTTTAAATTTTTCCATAATACAATTAAATAATAATAATTTAACTCTGAAGTTGTTCTATGAGAAATCAAAAATTTAAAAGTCCTCTCTTCAACTTCCAGTTCTCCCTGTATGTTTTCATCAACTCTTGGATTTAGATTCTTAAAAATGACTGAAAACTTGAGCCACTGGTGTATGTCTCTGTCATGTAACACACATCGCTCCGTCAGGCCGTGGTCCCCACTGCCCAAGCTGATCACCCGGCCCAGCCCTGAAGCAGTTACGGAGTTGACAAACTAATTAAAAGCATGTAAAAGATACCTCTGTTCTTACCCACCCTCTAAAGTTTTATTTGATCTGTTTCAATCAATTCAGAAAAAAGAGGCCTTTTTGCCAGACTCCATCTGTTAAAACATTAAAGCACCAAGAAGATACGTTAAATGCCCTTCTGATGGTTTTATTTAGGCCAAACTAATAATGAGCACAGAGGACCAGCTAACCCTGACTTGTCATCTCTTCCATTCCAGTGCACATCTCTCTCTCTCTCTATCTCTCTCACACACACACACACACACACACACACACACACACACACACACTTACTCCTGGAGCTTCTGGAGAATTCAGTACTGATGTTGAGAATATCACCTCTGCCTCTGCCCCACTCTTTAGCACTTGGTTTTGCCTCCTTCTTCATTTCCATGAGCCCTGATGGACCGAGAATGGTTCACTGCTTAGGGAAAGGCCAAGAGCATGTGTGGCTTGGGGAGAGAAGTGCTTTGCCTGTAAAGGTGACCTTGCCTGAGCATCTCAGAAATGCACAAATTGGATGACTGGTGATCTCAGAGACGGTTTGGGCCCCATGGAGACCAGGGCAAGGATCTATTCTCCTCCACTAGGGAAGGTTTGTTGTTGTCAGTATAAATCTGCACCGCCTGAAAGGGTCCTTTTCTTTAAGTTCATTGGCAAGTTTTCTTGAGGGGGTCAGGGGTAGGGGTGATGACATAATTCAGGGCCTGCACTTAAGCCTGACTGTTTTCTCTGTCTTTTGCTCTTTACAAAGAATCATGTTCTTACAAAAACTGGGTGTGTCCCCAGTGCTTTCCTTACAGCAGAGGCGGATAGAGGGGATCTAATGCACCATTATGTGCTTAATGAGGCACATGAGTAAGAAACGCAGCCCAGTACCAACCTAAGAATATGACACCATGTTTCACCCCACACCAGTTTCTGGATGATTTTAGATAGTTCGCATCATTGAGAGTATTAGTTGTCCCTCTCAAGAGAAATAATTTCTCCCTTAACTAATCTGTCATACCTTTCTATAAAGGACAAAATGAGGATATATTTTCCATCCCCTTTACTTTTAGCAAAAAATGAACCCTCACAAATAAGCATGTCCCACTCTCTTTTTTGGCAGAGCAGCGAATAGCTTCCTTGTTTAAAAACCCCAGAAAGCTCTTGCTCCGTTTTTCTTAAAGGAAGGGCTTTTTGTTTTGTTTTTTTAACTAGCCACATCCAAATTATCTCTTGAAAAATTTTCTAGCTCAGAAAGCAGAGGCAAGGTGGGATCAGGATATTTCAAGCTGTCATTAGTGCCATCAGCTAAATGTCTGGGCT
Source organism: Artibeus jamaicensis (assembly GCF_021234435.1). Classification (NCBI taxonomy): domain Eukaryota; kingdom Metazoa; phylum Chordata; class Mammalia; order Chiroptera; family Phyllostomidae; genus Artibeus; species Artibeus jamaicensis. The sequence continues at coordinate 32,436,216 of NW_026522030.1, read as the reverse complement.
GGGAACGCGGTCCTCTCATCATATGCCATGGTGCAGGGGATCTGTTTTGACAAGGACAACCCATGTGTGTGCTTATCGGTTTAGGGCTGATCTCCACGCTCTGCAGCAGGCCAAAAGGATTGGTCACCCCAGTGGCGCTGGGTATGGTGACCAGAACCTGGAGGGGATGGGAATGAGACAGCCTTCTGTTTTATGCTGTTGGCTTTAATCCCAACCTGATCCCAAACAGATGCAAATGACACAGTCTTTCAGAGAGTAGGAACAAGATGGAAGGCTGCCAGTAACACTCTATTCAGCAAGCCTCGCTCCACCCCAATTTCCTCCAAGTTTGGGATTGAAATGTCTATTCCTACTTTAAGGCTGGCTCTACCTATGCAAACAGTGCCAGTGCCACCTCTGGTATAAGTGGCATGAGGCCTATATCTGGCCTCTCATGTGATGTCTGGTCTGAGTAGACAGAGGTGGAAGAAAGGCTTGGATGCCAACATTATGCCCTCGGTGGCATGTATGTACTATGTGCTTCGTTAACCATCCAACTGACACAACTACTACTCTAAAGATGCACTACAAGACACCAGTTTGGTACACCTGTATTACGTAGGAATCATTTAGCAAACTCCATAGTAATCCATCCAGACTATCAGTGAGCAGAAGGTGGAGCTGCAGTTCTCAGGTGTGTTCTCTAGACCAGCTACATGAGCATCACTCAGACACGTGTCAAAAACACACATTCTCAGCTCCCTCCCCCCTGGATCTACTGAATTAGAAGCTCTGGGGGTTGAGCCCCGCAACTCACCTCATCTATTCATATCACCCATCTGACTCTTGCATTTGGGCACCAATTTTGAATTTTTCTGAGCAAAATTCTTGGATACAATTTACTTAATCACATTTGTTCTTGGGATTACTTTGCAAGGGGAAAAAAAGAAACAAAACTATGAAAACATTAGCCATGACATTGTGATATATATGGTATGTGTATGAAACCAAGCAGGTCTTGGCAGCTTATCTGCTATCTGTGGTGTCCTTACAAGTGATTGAAAATGTGGTCAGAAAATGAAGATGTGGTGCCCTATACTTCAGGAAATCCTTGCAAAAGTGACACACAAAATCATAGTTCATTCATTACTTGCCACATGCATAGGCCAAGTTTATAAGTAGCACCTAAACTATAGGATAATACGTCATTCTACCCTCTGAGAGCTCTTAGAGTTGACATTTCCCTTGTGAAGTGTAGGCATGTTCATACCTAAAGGAAGAATATTTTCTCCAAGGCCTCTGGGTTCGGAGTTCCTGTTAGTGTCTTGAAAGTTCCAAGACCATTATCTGACTGTGGGCTGGGTTTGGCTGGGACCTACAATACGGGTTTAATCCCTGGGGCACGGTTAGCTTATCTGCAACCAGAATCAGGACTGCATCCCCAGCCAGTGTCTGGCATGCCTGCTGTTGGCTCCCAACCTTGGGCCAAGGATGGTACATGACTAATATCCCACATGGTCTAAGATGATCAGTCCCAGCCATCCCTGTTGTTTCTAGAACCATGAAACCAAGCCGGTGCAGCAGAACACAAACACCACATGTTCTAAAACTTAAGGCTATTCCAGAAAGTCACCCTTACAAACTCTAAAAGCCTGCTTTTCCTCTAGGACTTTTGATGATGGCCGCTGCGTTCTGGACTGTCCCCCAGGCAAATACAAATTTAAGAACCAATGCCAGCTATGCCACTACACCTGCCAAGAATGCCAAGGAAATGGGCCTTCCAATTGCACATCCTGTGGAGTAGGTGAGGGAGTCTGGTTGGTCACTCGTTCTTTGTTGCTTCGTTATTTAGTTTGGGACATTATTTGGTGTGACTCAGAAGCTTCATGTCTAGGGAAAAGGGGTTGAGTTTAAACAGCTGTTCATTAGAGAGTGTGTTCAACCAAGTTTCTGCTTGTTATCCAGACCCAAGTTTGCATTATTGTAGACTCACTGCCCCTGAGGACAGGAGAGAGAAGCTAAGCGATGTCTTTCCAGAGAAGGAGGAAGAAAGGGCATCTGAACACGGTGTCAGACATGAGATAGACAGTAAAGCTCAGGTTTGTTGAGGTCAAAGTGAAAAGCTAGGAAACTGAGGCAGACATGTTCTGCCTTTCAGAGAAACACTGTAATAAGGTTGTGCCTAGGTCTCCTCGGCCGAGAGCTGTGCCATTTAGAAGCTGTCAGTGCCCTGTGGGAACAAAGTAACCACTTCAAAACACAAACCTCACCTTCTCTGTCCCTGGGTTAACAACTCAGGTTTAAGCTGTCCCTGGATCAGAACCGCCAGCCTCAAAGGCCCTCTGCAGTTTGACCGCTGGCTCCTGTCCAGACTCCCCTCACAGGCCTCTCCCCTACTTTGACCTCATGTGGGACAGAGTCACATTTTATCTGACCTGAATCATACTTTTAAAATTTGAGCCAAATTTTAAAATTGAGAAATTTCAAATAAACACCTGGGATTTTTTTGTTTCTCTTAAAAACTTGGACGATCTGGCAACACTGGGTCTACGTGTCCTAATGGTTGACTGCAGCCCACTTCACCTTCCTCACCACTCCCAGTTTTCTCACTGATTCTGAGGCTACCAGTTACCACCATCACCAAACACCATGGCATCTCTGGCGGGAGAGAACTATTTATCTTTATTCTTGCTTGTAATAGAATCAAGAAAAAGGAACAAATGGAGAGTACCATGCTTTGAAAAAATATGGGAAATAACACAGTTCTAGTATAAATTAAAATTATTTCTTTGTGTTTCTTATGTACACAGAGTATATCTATGTCAAATTTGATCTGCAACCTGCTCATTCTGTTTCTTTCCTCATTTATAAGATGGTAATAGTGGTTGCCCTATTTTAGGATTATGATAAAAATGAAAAAAGACTAAATGAGATAGAATAACAAAGCACTCAGAACAGGGCTGGCTATATAGGAAGCACTCAATAAAATATTAGCTTATTACTACTGCTGTTATTGTTTACACTTCATTATTCCTGTGAGCATTTGAGCTTCTCCAGCTGTTCAAAGACTTCACTTGAGATGTTCCCCAGTCATTGTCTTCCTGATCCCCTTCTAATCATCCTTTACATCTCAGTTTCAATGTCATTTCCTCAGTAAGGGTTGCCTTACCTCCTTACCTAATTTAAGCCCTCTTTATATGAGGATGCTTAGAGCCCCATACTTCTCACTTTACAGACCTCCTCACACTTGATACCCAACTTGTCCCTAAGACTATGCAAAGTCTGGCACACAATATAACTGAATGAATGAATGGTTCAGTAAAAAGGACATCGGTGCCAGCAATCGGAAAACCTAAGTTCTAGATCCTCACTTCACCTTTTTAAGTCTCTCCTTGTTTGCAAAAAGGGGAAGCACAGAGAAGATGGCATCGAAAATCCTTTCCGATTTAAGACACACTAATTCTTCATGCATAGCACAAATTTAAGGAGTAGCTCAAATGCTAAATAAATGTCTAAAATGTTCTAAATATCCTATCACTACTTAGAACAATCAACACATAAAATGCTTTGGTGCTTCTTTCTATTTGAAAGTATGCTTAATCCATTATGTTAACAGAAATTCATTCTGCCCCTCCCATTATAAGTTACTGTACAAACTGTCATGGAAATTACAATCAATGAAACTTGCCTTCAAGGAGTTTACAGTCAAACAGAGGGGTGTGTCCTCATGTGTTATAAAACAAGAAAATTCTAAAAACCCAATGAATACTAGGAATCCTGCCATGGGTCAGAGAAGAAGACTCACTTTCAGCTTCAGTGAACAGAGGAGGCTTCCTACAGAGGATACTGTTGTTGAGCCAGCTCTATTTAGCAGGATTCTCTCTTATAAAGAGCATAATGCCCCTAGTTCATGTATTCACACAGCTAATGTGTGAGACTGTGCTAGAGAAGATGGATGATTGAACTGATACAGTTCTGTACCAATAGGCTTTCCTAAAAGACTGAGAATCTGGTGGCTAGGGAGTCACATGTAAGTCTCTTCCATTGTTTTGTAGAAATGTGGCCCCTTGATTGTAATTTTGTTAACATTTAGGTCTGAATCCTTTTAGGTAGGCAGATCTCCAGCTATGTTGGTGAAGATTCACTCTAAATTTTCTTCTGTATTTGTTCTCTACCAGAGTGAACCAGCAGCTATCGTGGGCAGAATTTATTTTCAGAGTTCCTCAGCCTTTCCTTCTTTCCTTCTTTCCTTCTTTCCTTCTTTCTAGCAGTCCCCTTTCCTCATGACTCCAACCCTCAACCCTCCTTTCCTCCTGGAGACATCCACTGTCTTCACATTGGCTTGCCTTCTCTTCTAACAAAATCATCCACCAAGAGATTAACTGGAAATAATTAATTCCAGTAATGAAGTGGAATTAACTGAAAAGAATTAATTACTCCTCTTCAGTATAAATGAAAGCTGATCCGAACCTCTTTTGGAGTTCCTGAACTTTAACCCTTGTCTCATCACATGAAAGATTTGGCAACTAACAAAAATATCTGCCCTTCTACTACTGCAATAGAACCAGCTTCTCCTACATATAATTATAATATTTAAATTCTTGGCAAGTGGCCAAAAATGTATGCATGGGATTTAAATCAATGATCCAAATTATCAAACCAAACTTAGTGAGCTGCCATACTATTCAGGGTATTAGAAAAATGACCAAATCTTGGCATACGCTTGGACCAAGCCCATGGGAAAAGCTGGCCATGGTCAAGACATCTCAGTGACACCCTCATGCAGGGTCTTTTACATACCAAGGCCCTTCAAATCTCCACCCCATAAATCCAAATTATAATTTCCAAAGTCATCTAAAATAGTAAATCTAGGTCTAAACAATAAACATGGGGTTGGAGAACATTTTCTCTGTTATCTGAACCCATTACTGTTAATTTTTTATGTAAAGATGCAGTTGGCTGGGCTGGGAAAATAGGAACATTGCCAAATATGAATTTACTCAGTCTTTCAGTCATTCAGCAAACATGTATTTAGAACTTGCTCTATGCCAGGATGTCCCCAGTCTTCTGGATCCTGAGTTGACACCACGTCAAAGTGTAGAGATTGTACAACTGCTAGACAGAGCGAGAGCAGGCTTCCCACCTGCCTAGAGCTTCTTACCTAGATCTGAGAAACCTGGCCCTCTGAAAAACAGGGTCTTTTCTGAATGAGTCATGGAAACGGAGTTTGCTAGGCTCTCACAATGTGCCTGAGAAGAATATAATTTGTAAGGTCAACCCTTGGGTGGTCTCCTGAGATTCCAGGTACCAGATCAGGGATTTGTGCTCCACAGCACTGGTCTGTAGCTGCAGAATCTCCCAAATACTCTCCCAAAGAATATTTATCCTCCCAAAGACTCTCCTTTCAAACGTGGAGGCCATAGACTCTTTTCCAACACCTCTATGGGAGCCCTCTTTATTTTTTTTGTTCCCACAGGAACCAACAAACTTCTGGCCTAAAATCACCACCAGAAAAGAGGGGGCTTCAGAACTCATAATATAAGAGTGTACTTTTAAGTTGTATTTAAACAAGGGCTTTAATTAAATAAGAAACATTAGGTTAAACCATTTGAGAGTGCCAAGTTTATGGGTAAAAAATAGTTGAATGTTAGCAATCTCACATGGTTCACTCTAACCTTATACCAACTTGCAGTTTCTGTACTGGTAACATCATAGCCAGTGCTATCTTTGTGTATGAATTCAGCAGCCTTGCATTTTGATGGTTCTGGGTCTTCATGTGATACATGATGAGTGAACAGTAGACCCCAGGTATTTTGGGTAGCACAGATCAGCTGTTCTTCAGAAGACAGAGCATATGGGAGATCGGGTTCAGAGAAGACTGATATGCTAAACACACTCAGCACAAATAAAAACTCTAAGAGGGGAAGGGTAGGAGACCTCTAGGTGCATCCATAATAATCTTGCTTTTTTGATGTATTTATTTGTAACTGATCATACTATTTTTTTTATTAATTGCAATTGTTTGTAACTAATTAGAATTTTCCACTTTACCCAGGAGTTAATTCCCATAGTCTCATGCTAGAGGCACTGCTGATTCTTTCCTTGTAGAGCCCAGTCTTGACAGAAGCTCAGGAACTTTTAGAAATGCATGTAAAGGAGCCAAAGACGTGTGCCTGGTCTGGTGCTTCAGTGGGCTGCCATTATGGGAACTGGCAGCAGTGCAAAAATTCAGCCAGTTAACATAAGCATGTGATTTTGATCACAGAATTCAAAATCATTCTAAAAGACTGCACTGTCGTTTCAAAGAAAGAGCCTTGTCTATCAGTATTTGTTTATTCTCCTGAGGTCTCTAGCCCCCAGGTCTGTGAGCTTCCATGGATACTGAAAGGAGCCCAAGGAAAACTTTTCAAATACAAGTATACAGATTAAATCCATTCTTATACTCCTGGTCCCCTAGGAGCCAAAGCACTTGGTCATATTTTTTTAATGAAAAGTTTTTTGATGCATTAGATTCATGGTTAATTGCATTCATTTTCCCTTATTTTGTTGCCTCTCTATCTGTTCAGATAAACATGGCCAGGGGCGCCTCCTATACCAGGGAGAGTGTCGGGAGAGCTGCCCGGTGGGGCACTACCCTGCCAAGGGGCACGCCTGCCTGCCTTGCCCAGACAACTGTGAGCTTTGCCACAGTGCGCACCTCTGCACGCGATGCATGGCTGGCTACTTTATAGCGCCCACCAACCACACCTGCCAGAAGTTAGAGTGTGGACCAGGTAAGGCTGCTCTGGGGCCACTGCCCTACACCAGGAGGTGGCCGGAAAAACTGTACCCGTAGATGTCTCACATTCTTGAATTGTCTTCTTGGTTAACTGTCAGTGCCTGGGATTACTTTGTGTGACTATACATCAAGTGGGAACAATGATAGGTGCCCCTCTGTGTTCCCCTACCCACCCTTTCTCTGGGTTTCCCTAGACACAACCCAAGGACATAATGAGCACAGCCAATCACACAGAAATTGATCTTGAGTGGGAGGTTCGTGGGTAGGGTACAGTGGGGAGAAAATTAGATTAGAATCTGGAAGTCATGGCCAACAATTTTCTCCATCCTAATTACTAGTTATGAGACTCTGGGAAAAATTAGTCCAATTTCTCCATGCCTTGCTCATTTTCTTCATTTGCAAAAGAGAGAGCACAGCACCAAGATGCGTGCTGTGAGGAGCCAGAGAGACTCGGCCCTTTTAAAACTACCTGAAAATATTAAAATGTGTTGTGAATCATACATTATAGTTATTCCCCAACCCCTTACCTTACATAGGGAAAAGGAGATTTTAAAACAGCACTTATTATTATTGTTCTCTTCCACGTAAGAATACTGCAAACTTTCTCTGCTCCGTATAAGAATTACGCCTAATCTGGTTCTAAAAAGAGCTCTGAGGTATTTCTAGAATAATTAAAACATATCTCTTTTTCTTCTTAATGTTTACTAATGTAGTATAGGATTTAAAACTTTTTTTAAAAATGTTTAGGAGAGCAGATAAGAAGAGACAGAGCCTGTTTATTTATATACCCAATTCCATATTCCCAGAACTTACTTCTTTAAGAAATAAAAGCTGCAAGCTTAACTTCAATAGAAGTTGCATGGCATATGTTCCCACTCTTGTTCTATTTGTACCCAACCAAGCTAATCTAATCACTTAATTAATGGAGAAAAAATGAGAATGACACATAGATCCTTAAAGATGATTTGGGGTTTCATATTTACTCTATGGCTTGCTTGCAAATAAGCTACACACCAACAGATTTTTATAGCAACTGATGTGTCTCCACTCCACATGAACTGTTTTTCACTCTTCTCACTGTATAGGTGAAGTCCGAGACCCAGACTATGAAGAATGTGTGCCTTGTGAAGAAGGATGTTTGGGGTGCAGCTTGGGTATGTTGTCTTCCTTTGTTGGTTAAAGAGGTGAAATAGTTGTGTCCTTTTCCACACAACCTCCCCCTGTCATTCCTTCGGCAGAGACTTTTGCCATTGTTGTCATCAGTGTCACATCAGTATCCATTAAGTGGGCTCATTCCCATGCAAGCTGGGTGGCAGTGAGAGATGCTCCCTTTGGAGGCAATGGAGAGCTCTCTTGTCTTCGTGAAACTCAAGTTCGGGAAAGGACAGGCATCTTTTCCTCTGGCTATTAGCTAGTTGGCAGGGATACTTCCAGCAACCAAGTTTCTCAGTACCTGGGACCCAGCCTCTCCTTACTTTCTCAATATCACAAGTTCAAAAACGAACAATGGTGGGAGAGAAATAAGATCAAGCAAAGAAATATGCCTAATCGTGCAGCTGGTATGTGAAACACAAAAGCCTGTCAGGAGCTTGAGGGTTTTCCTTTGCAAAAATGACTTCAAGGTTAAGACGATACTTTGAGGAAAAAAACAATGTGGTGACAGTGAGTTGAAATCTCCATCATACAATTAAAAGCACTCATCAGTCTTCCACATAATTCTCTAATTCATATCACTTGCTCCTCTTTTCTCCCCACCTGGTTCTCCTGTGAAGTGAGTGGTAGGGACAGTCTGTACCACAAAGCACCATTGGATTAGATGCAAAATGAAAGGTAGGGAGGCCACCAAATTCCAGGAATGTATCTTGATGTAAATTTAGACAAGATATTGAAACTAATTAGCATGTGGGTCTGTGGATCTGAAGAAAACCCAACCTAAATTAAAGATTGATGGAATAATTTCTCTTCATGGAGTTTCCATGAGGCCCTGTGATTGGTTAACTCATGCTTCTAAAACTTTGATGCGCACACAAATACCACAGGGAATTTGTTAAAATGCAAATTCTGATTCGTGGGTCCAGGTAGGGCCTAAGAACCTGTGTTTCTAATAAGCTGCCTAGTGAAGCCAGTGCTTCATGAAACACTCATGAGGTTGCAAGGGGTCAGACTGTGTCAGGATTAAGTAGGCTTTGTATTGACCTTCTCTAATGGGTTTCCTTAATTCTTAAATGTTACACATGAATTATAATTTACCTGATGGCTGTCACCAGTTCTCTCTGCCTTAAATGGAAATGATGTATTTTTATAAAATAGAGGTTTTCAGGAACTTGAATGCCATTCTCCTGCTGTCTTCCACTGTAAAAAAGGGGTATAGATTACTGGACAATAAAAAATAATAGTGAGTTGAACTTCAGAAAAGGATAACATTTAGAGAAAAAAGTAAGAGTAAAATGCTAATTTCTGGGGGGCAAACTTAGACCTAAGCATAAGTAACAACAGTACTAAAATTAAAAAGATAAGAAAATTCTGTCGTCTCCTACGAAGTGGTAAGTGGTGATCATTCTTGCAGGGAGCAAGGATAACTATTTCTGACTACACAGATTTCCCTTTTTGCCCACCTCAGACCATATCTGCCCATTAGGTTTCACAACCCAGCCAATTTCTGTCATCTCCTTTTGCACCTTTGCTATTGTGTGTTATGTGCCCATCTTTGTGCATCATAAAGTGTGTGTGTGTATCTATACACACACGCACACACTGCCTGTGTACCTGTCTGTTAGATCTGAAACCTGTGATTTTTGTGATTTACACTCTCAGGTTTAAAAGGATGAATGAATGTGTGTGGACCCTTTCAGGATCAGTGAGGATCTTGGCATGGAGGAGGGCATGGGGCCAACCACAGTCTGCATTGTGCACACCCTCCCCTTAGCTGACCCGACTGAAGATGAGACCAGAGTGTAGTCAAAGCAAGATGAATTCCACAGCACAGGCCATCTGGGGGCTCAAAATCCCAAATAATCAACATGCAAACATTAGAAAGTTCAACTGACTTCACAAAGTGCTTTCAAAATGTTTCACCCGTTCCTTTAAGAATTTTAATTTTCTATTCTTCCTGCACCGGGAAGTCAAAGTTGATACAGCAGTGATCCTGCTGTAAGGTTCTCTCTGGGCGTCACAAGTGACACACCAGGGGCCGAATCTTTTGCAAGACAACCTACCAGAGTACAAAGAGATACAAAGGACAGCAGGATTATAGGAGAGGTGACAAGAACTTGTTAGAGGCTACTAATTTCTCATTTTAAATACTAAAATTTCTCTTACTTTATAAAGTATACATTTGAGCCTTGTGTATTTTGGATTGTGTTGGCTGAACTCAATTAGCTCCTTATTTCTGAATCCTTTGTTGCTCTCTCCAGTAGAATTAATTTTCTTTTCTCATTTCCCCTTGTTTATAGACCAATAATAATGCTTTTTTGCAGTAATATTTGATAGATACATATCTTTCTGCCTAGATATTAAACTACTTGAGGACAAGCTCTGTGAATTATACACTCTATTCCCACAAGAACTAACAGCTTGCCTATGATGTGATAAATGTACAATAATGTGCAAATGTCTACTGAACTGCATTTGAGAGTTTCCCAAATGCAAAGCAGAAATGCATGGCTTAGGAGACACGAGGATTTAGATGATATTTTTTTCTAATCAAATGTGTGTATGGGCCTTTCATCAGACTGAAAACAAATAGCATTTTTATATAACCCCATTTTGTCCCAAGAGGATTTGATGCCAAATTCTTTGTCTATTTAATCAGTATCTTGAATGGACATTTTAATAAAAATAAATCTAAGCCATCTAAATTATATTCTCAATTAATTAATTGAGAAGACAAATACATGGAATCAATTTTATCTCGTGTTTTAAGGCATTCTTAAATTTAGGGAATGTGGTAGTAAGTATGACACTTGAATATAACCTGAAATTTGGGGCTCCTACCTACGTGACCAGTAAGTCAATGATTGATGTTACTCAATTGTATAATCTCTCTTTACTTCATTATCTTGTCAACAAAATAGACATATGTTGCCCTTGTCTTGGCTCAGAAGTAAGTTATGAAAATCCATTAGCATTCACTCACTAAAACTTCTATAGCCCCTAGTCTTGGGGGGAAGTATGCACAAATTTTTAACTTTTACGTAATTGCAAAAAAAGAAAAGGCCATAAAATTAAATCCTAAATAAGCAGACAAAGATTTATACCAACAGAATCTAGAAAGGAGGGAATCCCTGAACACTGAAGTGGTCAAGGAAAGTTTCCGGAAGACGGGACTTGAGATAAGCCTCATAGTTTACACAGGTAAGAGTGCAGGACTGCACTGCAGAAGAGCTTTTGCCCTGGACAGTAGCAGGAAAAGTGGTTTGGAGGAAGCTACATGAATCAGTTTTGAAGAAGGAATAAATCAATACAAGGGAGTAGGCAAAGAGAAGTTTGGAAAGTGCCTGGAAATCATATCTTGAGTTCTGGAATAATGAGTTAAAAAGTATTCTGTAGCCCTGGCTGGCATAGCTCAGTGGATTGAGCGCAGGCCTGTGAACCAGAGTATCGCGGTTCGATTCCTAGTCAGGGCACATGCCTGGGTTGCAGGCCAGTTCCCAGAAGGGTACGCATGACAGGCAACCATACATTGATATTTCTCTCCCTTTCTCCTTCCCTTCTCCTCTAAAGATAAGTAAATAAAATAAAATAAAATTTTTTTAAATTAAAAAAAATAAAAAGTATTCTGTGGCTAAAAGGGAACAATTGAAGGTTCTTCTACAAAGAGAGAGTGTTTTAAAGGATGTTTTAGTAATATTAATTTGGTAACCATGTTAACTATGTTCAGGATCATCAAAAGGAGAAAGGCTGCAAGCAAAGAAACCAGCAAGACTATTTTGCATACCCAGGTACTAAGTAGCAGAAGCCTGATCAAGAGTAACAGCCAGAAAATTAAGAAGAAAGAAATAGGTTTTTTAAATCCTGTGAAACAGGATGGCCCTTAAGTATAAGAAAAGATGCTTAACTTTGTTCATTATATGAGAAATGCAAATTAAAATTGCTGTGACTTACCATTTCTCACCAATCAGATTGGCAAAAATTCAAAAACTTATAACACATCACACAGGCAAGGCTGTAGGAAAACTCTCATTCATTACTGGTAGCAAGACAAAATGGTACAACGACCGCTGAAGAAAATCTCACAGAGGATAACACACTGACATATGCATGTAGCTTTTGACTTCATGGCATCTCTGTTAGGACTCTCCCCTGAGGATACACACCCCACAGCTCAGAACAGCAAACCCACAGTGGTGTTCACTGTGGCGTTATTTGTGGCAGTAAACTATGGAAACAACCTAAACACCCAGTCACAGCAGACTGACTGGATCAGCTACGGTACATGTCTGTGATGGAGTAGTGTGTGGCCAGAAAAAGAGCACAGAAGATCTACATGAACTGATAGGAATTTCATGTATTCTGTTCAGTGGAAGGCAATGTGAAAAAAGGTGTGCATTGTATGTGACCTTTTTGGTAATAAAGATGATGAAATAAAATATAGTTATATATTTCATTTAGTTCTTAATAAGAAATGCAAAAAAGACCAATCGGGCACTAATGAAAGCGGTTACCTACAGAGGAAGGGATAAAGAAATGAGGAGCGAGACTTCTCCAGGCACATCCTTTACACATTTTTATTTGAACCATGTAAGTGGTTCATATATTCATAACAGATGACACATCATTCAGTGTACCTGAGCTACCACTGGCCAATTTGGACAATATGAACATCCAAATACTGATGATAAAGAACTGCAATTCGTTAAAAAAAAAAAAATCTATGCTTCGATGATATTTAAAGAAGAGAGAAAGGAAAAGAAAGGGAAACTAGACTAAAGGAGAAAGCTTTCCTTTATAGAAAAATTTGGCTGGTATACACAGAGGAAGAACTAGAAAATCAAAATTTATACTCCCTAGTGTGTCAAGGGAGACTCATCAGTGGATGCTAAAATCGTAAGTGGAAACTTGTTTGAGAAGAAGATAATCACACTTATCTTCTCCATACTTAAAGTACCTCCATACTTAACAGTTAATTACAAAGGAGAGATTTGCTGGTTACTGAGCTGACCAAATTATTATATTAAGCATGACTATCATTAGTTCCACACAACCTGACATCACGTGGTTCCTGATGTGATGAATTAACAAGCACACAGTATCACCTAGTCTCCCCGACAAAAGCATCATTATCAATTGAAGGGGAGGGTGACCCCAGGGAACATTATTCAATGTTTTGAGATATTTTTATTGTCAACACTGTGGGGATAGAAACTTTTATCTAGTGGGAAAAAGTCAAGGATGCGTCTAAACATTTTATCATTCTACTAAAGAGTGAGACCTTGTTCATAGAAGAAAAATATTAAAACATCTGAGACATAAAATTCATGTGTTAGTTTTCCAATGGGACAGGTACACAGGGTTTTCCAAATAAAATATAGGCACTGGTCATTATTTATTCCCTTTACCCAAACCTCCCACCGGACCTTCCCCACACACTTAATGGGGAACAAAACCAGTGTTGAATAATTCAGGTACCTCCCAAACCAAAAGAATTACAGAATAAAATGTACACTAGGCTAGCATCTCCTTTATATTGGAAAGAAGTTGCTGATGGTAAAAGTGAAACCCAACACCCATAAAGGACCTTCTTTCTAGTGACCTAGTTAGTGCCTCACTCCCGGTCGTGTGGACCTTAGACCTGACCCAGGTCCGTAACTATCCTCATCTCCAAGACAGCGGGGAAGGGCAGTTTAGGAGGCCTCTTTTCTTTAAAAGGCCAAACAGCTTCAGAGGAAGAATTAAATCTAAACGCACAGTCACCAGTTTGCTGAAGAAAAGAGAAACAAGCAAGCTCCGTTAGGCAGTGCTCTCTTTAAAGAACTTGAAATGATTGTTTTTATTTACATTCATTAAAGGCCTCCCTCTCCCCCTCATTTTCTAAATGATACCTAATTTCAAAGATGGGGGTGTAGAAGAAATGAGACTTAAAAAAAAAAAGACCCCGACACTGGAAGAATCTGCAGTTCTGCTGTTCCGTGCTCTCTTATTCATCCCGGCTTTCCTCATTAATTCATTCGGTAAATATTTATTGCATACTTTTGTGCTTTCTGCTTTCCCATTTCATTCAGTTTATTCCACAAACAACAGGGCTGTACAACCTAATATTTATCAAGCGTCATCATTCACTAGACACTCTGCTAAACACTTGGGGTAGATGACGTGTTTTCAAATCTACAAAATCCCGACAATTTTACAAATGGAGAAATTGAGGATTAGAGAAGAATTAAAACTTGACCAATTTAATGCATAGGGGAAGTGAAAGAGTTGTTCAACAGTTTCAAGCAACCTTGTACATAACTTTGTTTACCCTTTGACAGAGGAAGCAGTTGGCTTAGAAGCTTTTTTGCCATATGTGTGCATTACGATAGGCAGGGCTGGATAACGAACAACCTCCAAATCCTCAAAACACCTAAGACTACAAAGGTTAATTTCTCAGTCCTGCTACACCTCCATTACAGGACAGCTGAGAATTCTGCCCTGCATGGTGGTCGATCCAGGACCCAGGCTGATGGGTCATCACCTTGTTGTGGCAGAAGAAAAGTACACTGGCTCTCGAAGGTTTCCCCAGAATGTGACGCTTGTCACTTCCACTCACATATTCTTGGCCAAAGCAAGTCACTTGGTCGTGCCCGAGATCACACAGTGGGGAGGTGCAATCTCGTCCTGTGCCTGTGAACACCCTAATGACATTCTTGCCATGGTAACGACTGGGCCTGCTGCTGCTACAGTCCAGGGTCTCACATCATATGTTTGTACAGGAAATGGTCCCCAACACCTGCCCACTCTGTTCCACTGATTTCTCTGTTCTGCCTCTCTGATCTTGCCCATTATCTTACCGTGGCAGTGTCTGACTTTCTCCTTCTTTCAAGCAAGTTTTCTGAGGAAGTTGTTTTTTTTTTCCTTAACTGATGGTGTTTCCCAAAGTATTGTGCTGTGTTACTTCTCTGATCCCTTGGCAACTAAAGAGTCAAAAAGAGGACCTGTGACAGATAAATTGACTTAGTCAATAGGTGAACTGTCAGCTGAAAGGACCCTGAGCTTTCTTTACCCCACTCTTTCAAATCCCTATTGTGAGAATAACAATATACTGATACTCTTGCCTTCATCTGCTGCCCCAGAAAAGTACCCATATGAGCCCGGTTTGGGGAATTTGGACAAATTTCTCTAATTCTTTTGTATTTGGTTTAAGAAATATTTACTGAGCATCTACATCAGGGTAAGTAGGCATGGGTATATAAAGGAAAATAAAACATGCTTTCTGATCCCAAAGGGCTCACATGTAAATGGGAAGGGCCAGTGGTTCTCAGCCCTAGGGGCATGTTAGAATCACCTGGGAAGATGGAAAATGCAGTCCTGCGACCCTCTCCAAATTTTATTTATTTATTTTTTAAGATTTGACTTGTTTATTTTTAGAAGGAGTGGAAGGGACAAAGAAAGAGGGAAAGAAACATTCATCGGTTGCCTCTCACATGCCCCAAACTGGGGACCTGGCCCGAAACCCAGGCATGTGTCCTGACCGGGAATCAAACCAGTGACCTTTCAGTTTGCAGGACAAAGCTCAGCCCACTGAGCCACACCAGTTAGGGTCCACTCCCAAAGTTCCTGATTTAATTGGTCTGGGGTAAGACTCAGGCATCTGTGTTCTTTAAAAATTGCCAGCTAATCCTAATGTGCAATCAGAGCTAATTAGGATGGGTATATAAATCACTGATTAAAATAGGTATACTAAACTGATCATTTCAATCTCATGTTTAAAATACTTTTTTGAGGATTGAAGCTGAAGCAGAGGCAGATGCATTATTTAATACAGTATAACAATTACAAGTTACAGTTCATTCCGTGCTAGGTAGGCACTTCACGAACATGATCTCTAATTCTCATACAATCTTCTCTGCTTAAAATGCTTATCCCCATTTCATAGATGAGAAAGCCAAGGCACAGAGAGCTTATGTAATTTGCCTGAAGTCACATAGCTAGCAAGTGTTAGAGCCAAGTCCAAATTCAGAGCTGTCTGGCTCCAAACCCATAGAACATCCAAATATTTACTCTTTTTTCCAGAGTAGACAGTACTCAGACATCATTTTTGTGAAAAGATCAATCTGCCATATTTGTTTCATTCTTGTTTATGTTTTTAAATGTGCCGTAGTTATGTCTCCTGAAATTTCCCATTGTTCCTTCTCCTGCATTCAAGTTCACATTCTTACAGTTATGGGGGAGAAGAAAATAGTGGCGAGGTATCCCAAGTTCAATTCCAGAGCAATTAGCTCATCATCTTGGCTGCCCGTGTCATTACACCATTTTCCCTCAGAGCCGGATATAATCAAAGTCCCTCCTACTTGTTGTGTAACTGACCTGTGAAGTCGAGCCGAGGGCCAACGCTCTCTGGATCACGTATACTGGCAGAGGAGGACTGAGCCAATGACTTTCAAAACAAACCTAGTTAGACAAAAGCATGGTTGAGTGTGGTCCAGCGCAGCCCACAGGGCGGAGGGGTTTAGAAGACCAGCTGCCATTGCCACGAGCACTGTGGGGGTCAGCGACAGTACACTTTCCGAGACTGGGGACAAGGGGCATTTGGGCTGCTGGGATGGATTTCACCTTTACAGAACTATCTAGAAAGCCATTCTTTTGCATGGTTAAGAATAACAAGCTGGAAAAATGTTGCCAAATTACTTTCTGTTAGTGAAATGTTTGATTTTTCTAAAAACCACTCAGCAATCAAGACCTCAGCTTACGTCTGTCCATCAGGTTTAAAACAAACCTAAAAGTGAGGCCAGCATTAAGGACTAGAACTATGGATAGTTAGGTCTTACTTGATTTTGTAGCATTGTGAAAAATGGAGTCTGAAATCTTAGCATCTATCTCCATCCTTCCCCTACCACAATAAAAAAAAAAGCCTGGAGCAAGTTCTATATACTTCTCACTTCTTAATTCCATCCCGTTTTATAAAGGAAGACATCCATGAGTTGCCTTCCCTTTACCTCTTAATATAGCCCTAGAGATTATAATGAAAACTAGAAAGATGTACCTTGGACTTTCTAAGAGCAAGAAACCACAAAGCTCTATTGTTACTCTCAAAATAAAATGTCCTTTGCTTTCTCTCCATTTCTAACCTCATTCTAACCCGGTGTACCTGAGGTCACTCGTCTAACTTGTGTGCCATTGTGTCACAAGCACTTAGCGCAGTGCCTGTCATCAGGTAGGCATTCGGTAAATATCTGTGGCTTTTGGTGCCTATTCTTAGCTGTCGTCATCTCACCTCCAACACTCCGTCTCCGTGTGCCACTGCCACACAGCCATTTTACAGTCCTTCACCAGATGGTAGGAAGAGCATCCAGCTCCACCGGTTAAGGAGAGAAAGAACTGATTTAAGTCACAAAGCAGACATGCTGATACTCCTGCCTCAGACACTGGGTGAGGCAGGAGTATCTGTTTGTTGACACCCAGCTGCTAACCAGCAGGTCTCTAGCTAAGATTAGAGCCAACAGTGAGTGTCAGTGAACTGCTTCTGCACCTCTAGGGCCTGAAATTTCAGCTTTCCAAAAGTCAACAGGAGGGTAATTTGGTAGGAGTCCAGACTCATCCTTTCCATGAAGTCTCCCTGCACCTCCCACCGGAGAAGTCTTGGCTGCAGCCCTACCAGCAGCCTTCAGTTCAGCTTCCCACCGAGGGCATGAGAAGCAGAATGGGGGGCAGAAGAGCACGGAAAGCTGGAGAAGGCAGTGGGCTCAGGACAGGGTCCGGGCAAGGCCATGCCTCATTTACCACCCCTTGGCCAAGACCTAAGGTTGAAGCACTGGCAGGCTAGGGGTATCCAGCCTGGAATCTCCTAACACTAGTCCTGTTCTCACTGGTGATATTACCAGGTCAGTCAAACTTTCGTTCCTCTCATTTGTGCCTATGGCCATCTGTAGCAGCAAACTTTTTTCTTCAAATGTTTTCCATAAAAACAGTGTGTTTTGACAACCTATAAATTATCCACCACTAGGTAAGACCACTGAATGCTTTGTATGAACCAGACAGGCAGACCGGGGAGGTCCGCCTCTCAGCCCCTTCTTCCATGGCCACCAAGGACCGGCCGAGGAGACCACTGGGAGAGAAGCCTTTCTACCTGAGCAGTCCCCATTCAATCATATCACCAGGACAAGAGAAAACCCCAGGACAAATGTGGCATTACCTCCAGAGGGGTAACATGTATAATCTAGAGATGCAAAGGGTGGAATATCAGAGTAGAAAAGTTTCCCAGCCTCTCCAATCTCTAACTTGGACCAGAAAGAGCTGATAGCTTGATGTAACATCATGACAAAACTTCACATCCTAAAATAATTGTTAGAAACCTGGCTGTTCCACTAGAAAAATTAATTAACCTAAAAATGCAGTCTCTATATTACCATGTCCCCAACATGTCAGGGATAATGCCCAGCCTTTGGGTGAGGACTAGAGGTGGGGCATGAAAGAGAAAGGACACCACTGCAAAGGGGCACTTTGGGGAGGCCCGGCACAGTCATGCCAACTGCCCAACCCAACTGTAAAACTGCGGATTTACTATGTTTAGCAGAAATGCAGTCTGTACATTTGAAATATTATCCAAATGACCTGGCTTCAACTTAGAAATCTATGAATTGAAACGAGTGAATAAGGGAGGCCTCTTGCTTTTAGCACTGAAGGGCCTGTGGGAGGTAAGTCAAGAACCATTTATAGTAGTGACAAAATACTGTATTTAAGGCTGTAAAAATTTGGCATACAAGGCCTCAATTCAGAAATAAATTTGTTTTATGTGCTCGGCAAAGGAGCAACTAAAAAGTTTTATAAATGGGAAGTGTGACCTACTGAGATCTCAAACATAAAAATCTGTCAATTATTCCTTGGACTGGGTTTAGTAATTATACCCTTGAATATTAAAATGCAAATCAGAATCATGAAGTCAGTAACAGCTTAACTTTACCATGGCTAATGACAGTTACCCAAAGCCATCATCCAACTGTCACACTTTGTGCCCAAATGTGCCTGGGCCACTTGGGAACTTAGCATCAGAACCCTGTCCGATGAACAAACACCTCACCTGATCGGGCACTGGGCTTTTGCCACCAACAAGCCATAGGTTCTTCACTTGCTAATTCTGTCTCAAGCCAGAACTAGTACATAATGCTTGACAGTCAACAGATCTGTGTGCTACTCAAAGAGCCTCACTAATTTGAGTCTCCTGCACATCTCTGACCTCATCCTCCACCTCCTTCCCTCTTCCTCCCACTCCAGCTACACTCCAGGGTCCTGCTCTTGATTACTTCCAGCCAGTTCTTGCCCCAGGCCCTGCACTAACTGTGGTTTCCCTGACCCAGCTCTTCCCAAGATACTAACACAGCAGGGCCCCTCCTTGTCATCATGTCTCAGTTTCGATGTCATCCTGTAAGAGGATTCCCCCTGGCACCCAGCCTGAAGAAGCCAGCCCATCTTTGTCTGTCTCTCTGTGTCTGCCTCCCACCCCTCACCCCCATAGACACATTAACCACCTTATATGAATTCTGGTAGACCACATACAATCACCTGGCATGTTGACTTTTAGTTTACTTTTAAAACGTGTTTGCTGTGTGTCTTCCTTCACTGAAATATAACTTGCAAGAAGGCAGGGACTTTAGTTTCTGGATTGCTGTATTATCAGCACCTGGAATCCTGTGGACCACATAGAGGTAGATACTCAATACACAATCTTTGAACAAATGAAGGGGCAGACTCCTGACAGGTCAATCTCTGGTGCACGGTTCAAAGTGCCCTTGCAGGGGAGTGAAAGAGCCAGACTCTAGCCCCAGGCAAGTCATTTCACACTAGTCTCTGAACCTCACATTTTCAGCAGGAGACAGGGGGGCTGGGTGGATCAGGGGTCTGCCCTCTCTTCTGTGAAGTCCCTCGCTTCCCTACCATCCACTTCTCCCAATTTTGCCAAGGCAAATTTGCCTTCATCTTGTTTATATATTTGATTGTTCATATGTTTCTATTTGGTAAAGGATTTTGTTGCTAAAATGAAAATTTGAATCTTCAAGTTTAGATAAACCCCTCTGCATAAAGTTATTCTTGCTCCAGCTTCTTACCAGCCATGCAGTTCTGGGAAGTTCATTTAACTTCTTTAAACTTTGGCAGCATCGTAGATTCCTGGGTAGTGTCAGTACCCACCGCACAGCATCACTTGAGTATCTAATGAGATAACCCACCTGCGGACGGCAGAAGCCTGGCTCCACCAACAATGTCCACACCCTCGTCCGGGAACCTTGGAATGTATTGCCTTACACAGCACAAGGGATTTTGAAGATGTGATTAAGGTGAAAGATTTTAAGGTGGGGATGTTATCCTAGATTATCCAGGTGGGCCCGAATCTAAACAAAACTTTGTAGAAGTGGAGACCCTTTATGGCTGCAGAGATGAGAGAGCAGGAGAGGTTCATCACTGCTAGCTCTGAAGCTAGCTGAAGGGACCCCCCTGTAGGTGAGGAATGTGGGTGGCCTCCAGAAGCTGGATACAGCCCTCAGCTGACAGCCAGCAAGGAAATAGATCTCAGTTTTACAACTGCAAGGAACTGAATTCTGCCAACAGAGCCAGTACCTAGAGCTCCGGAAGGGATCCTGATTTTAGCCCGGTGAGATCCATAAGCGCTTCTGACCCACAAAACTGTAAAATAAAAGATTTGTAATATTGTAAGCCACTGGATCTGTGGTAATTTGTTACCACAAGAGAAAACTAATACATAATCTAAAGCATAGAATAAAGTGCTCAGCACAGGGTAAGGGCTCAAAAGTTAGCATTTCTTACAAATGTTAATGGCATAGCTATTAATATTGTTTTATTATCTCAAATGTCACTTCCTGCCTTGATGCTCGCTCTGAATCTGAAATGTCTCCACCTCTGCCCTGAAACAGCTTCCTTTCGCTTTTCTTAATGGAACTCTCATCAGCTTCAGGGGCTCAATGTCTGCTGGATTAAAGTGCAAGGAAATTTCTTGAGATGCAAAACCAAGAGTGCACATTAATATCACTAAAGGGGGACAGGTGGGATTGGATGTGATATCCTGAAAAGGACACGGCCTGACCTGTGCAGGAGTTTGGCTGGGGATGCTTAACCTGCGTCTAAACAAGGGGGAGTGTCGGACAAATGCCAAATGAGAAACATGCTATAAAAAAGGAACTGTCACCTTAAAAAAAATGTCAGTGTCACCAGAGACAAAGAGTCAAGGAGCTGTTCCAGATTACAGGAGACTAAAGAGAGAAGATGACGAAGGCAGTGGGTGGTCCTAGAGTGTGTCCCTATCAATCAGGTCAATTAAAAAAAATAATAAAATTGGAATCCAGACAGTAATTTAGATGACTTTACTAGCATGAAAGTTCCTGAAGTTGATGAGTAGACAACGGTTACATTAGAGAATGCACTTATTCTTAGGAAGTACACACTGAGTACTTGGAGGTAAAGGGCCGCAAGGTACGCATCTTACCTTCAATGGCTCGGAGAGCACACACAGAGCAAGTGAGTAAATTATACAGCGAGTGGGGTGGGATGTTAGTGGATGAATCTGGGCAAGGAGTCACTGGTTCTGTTCTTAAAACTCTTCTTTAAGTTTTAAGTCATTTTCAAACAAAATGTTAAAAGAAAAACCACTCAAGTATGCAATCCCATAAGAAGAACAAGTTAGCACTTGGTGCCCATTCAAACCACATGGTGTCTTCTGATTTGTAATTCCATGCGATACCTATCTCATCATGCCTGCCGATTTTTCAGACTTTTAGAATGCATAGCTTCTAAAATTAGCCTAAAGACAGAAAATTTCCTCATATTTCTCTTTAGGTACATTAAATAGAGCCCTGGTCAAAGAAAGCACAATTTTCAAATAATCTATTAGACAGTAAAACACTAGCATAGTGCTTAGAAATATCCACATAGTAGGCTAAAAATACATATTTCCTCAAAAAGATAGCAAAGCTATCGGCCAAAATGTCAGATGAATGAAGTAAATAGTCCATCGTGAAAAATAATTACATGCACTTACTAAGTATAGACATAATTAACCATAATGGGCCTAAAGGAGGAATCCTGGCGGCCTGGGTAAATCGCAGGTGTCTCTGAGTGTTTCTGAATGTGCGCCTATTCATCTCATGTGGAATAAGGCCTTTCATCATTTGTAGCATTGGTAAAGAACACTGGTGTTCGTGGGTGTGCTCTTACAGAAGCCAAATCCTGCCCCCTCCTAGACACATACCAATAGTATGAGCTTTTGAGCCTTCTGTGGTCAAGGTCGCTCAGCTTTCATCACTGTCAAAGTTTCTAGAAAATACTGGAGATTACTAAAATTTCTCAGTGCTTTGGAAAATTGCCTCATCTGCAAGAAGGAACCCGTGCGCTTAGGCCCCGTGCATGCGCCTGTCATTGGGTAAAGGTCTCCTCCAACCTCCTCTCAAGAAACAGGGAGGAAAACAACACTGGCTTTCCTGCAAGGTCAGTGGCTTCTCTCAAAGCAAAGAAAGAAGTGCTGAGCGTTCTCGTCCATGTAATTTGTGACCATTAGAAAGATTGGTACACGTTCTTTCATTTAATCCCTTTGGACGAACACCATGGACCATCTGGAGCATAAAAGCTGTAAACCTCAAGAAAAGAGCACAGATGAGCAGCTTCCACGCACTCTCTCCATTCATAAGTGCTAATAAGGAAAAATGCTGAATTACTATGATTACCCACGAGTCGAAAATAGCTTATCACCTGCCAATGTGAATGAAGGCCCCTAGAGGGCCATGAAGTGGCAGGGAGAACAATGGCCTTGAGGACAGAATCTCTGTTGTGTCAGACAGGAATCAGCCACCTGCAAAGCGCCCAGCCTTATAAAATGGAGCTCTTAGTCTAAGTGCACCCTGCAAACGAGTCCTGGGGTGTTCCGTGCCATGGAGAAGGGAAATAGGCTTTCACCGAACAATCAGTCCCATAGAGCGTGAAATGAAGGGAAGACATGGCCTCGATTAGCCAAAAGAATCACACTGGACAGACCACCAATCTAAGGGATTTCAGGGTTGGGCAGCGCTCTCCCCCAATCTGGCAGATAATCGTCAGCTGCTTTCTACTTTACACGTTATTGCGTGGACTTAATCACACTGTGACCTCCCCCTTGTTTTCAGACCTAAGTGCCACTGGGATGCTGTTAGAGCAGTCATGAGAGGTTCAATAGGAAGAAGAGCTTGGCTTGGAAGCGGCTGGGTGTCTGGCTGTTCCATAAAATCTTTTGTCCGTCACCACAAAGCCCCTGCACTCAGGCCATTGTGGGCAGAGCATCTCCAGTCTTGCAAGTCCCCACGAGACATGTCTCAGTGGCAGGCAGTGGCCTGCCTCACTGGCAGGTGCTAAGCTCTTATTTTTATTATGATAACGGTTTCATTTCCCCATCAGTTATTTAGATTAAATATTATCACAGCCCAAGTTCTCTTTTATGACCAACTTTTCCCTTTCCTTTATGTGGCATCAAAACAATCAGGATTTGTTTATTAATTTATCTTTTCTTTGGGAATGGATCCAAGGAGAAAGGGCTCTTAAAAAATAAAGAGTATTACCTTTTGTTTAGCAATTCATTGCCCACCCTTACAAAACCTACATATGTGCTTGGGGAGTGTGCATACACACACGCAAGCACGCACACACTTGTGGGGCCCACCGTTTCATCACAGGCATAGATAGCATTGTGCCAACATGCAGCGGAGGAGAGAGACTCACTGGGTGCTAGAGACCAGGACATGTGTCATTCACTCATTGGTGGGGGAACAAATAACAACGTTTCTTATCTTTCACTACCTTCTCTAAATAAATCAGCGCTGTGCTCAGAATGTTGCTTCTAGCATTCTTTTCCACCTTATTCATCATTCCCAGCCCTCAGATTGGTCTACTACAATTGAAGAATCTTGAAAAGCCTCCCTATTTGGAGAATATGCTCAGAACATCTCTCCCTTTGGGCCCAGCCTGGTGTATATACACATACACATGCTTGGTGCCCAGTGATACGTTCCTCTGTACCGGACAAATAACTCCCTTCTTATTCAAAATAACACGCAGAGTGCTTTTCGAAAAGCTCACAATGACAAGAGTTGTTGAAACATTTCTTGGTGATCCCCTGTGTGCATCTGTCTAGTTACAGACACAGTCTACAGCGCGATTCCCAAGTACTTAGTGCGCACTCCCTTCTGTAGGAGAAACACGCTCAGCCCCGGTTTCAACCCTCAGCGAACCTGAAGCACAGTGCAAGTGGTCAGTGGGTCTAGTTCTTAAGCTACCACTAATTAACTTTTAGCTTTGGTCAAGTCCTGAAAAGTCTAGGACTCAGTTTCTTTATCTGTAAAAACTGGGGCAGAGGTGGAGACTGGGCAAGAACCGGGTTCTAAATTCAAACACCTGCAGGTGCCTGGCATCTGGGGACTTAGACCCACAGGGCTAGCCCTGCCTAGGGCAGTTACGTGCTTCTCAGCCTCTGTCAACTGTCACAGGCAGAACTGGAGGTCATCCCTACTTTTATGGGAAATATTTTGATTTTGTTAAACATAGTATGGGTCCATAGTGTGCTGGCCAACAAAACATTTCTGCAAAGATTGCAATTAGCAGCTTCTGCACTACAGGCATTGCCGTGTCCTCTGTCCCTATTTTTTTCTGACCTTTAAAGCCATCCAGCAATTGGCGTGTGAACCAAGTATTCATTCAGAAGAGTATATGGATGCCAGGAATTATGGTCATCAGATGATTACAAATTATGGTCATCAAATGATTACAAATTGTGCTCCCCAAAGATGCTGTTTTAGCAGATGCAAGTGTTACTAATGAAAACTGAGATGGGATTGCTGACTTTCGAGAAGGAGAAGCAGCTTAGAAAGAACAGTAAAGGAAACAAAACCCCATTTTCAATTGTACACTGCACTTCTGGCTGATGGTATACGTAAGGAAGAGAAAGGGTTCCAGGAGAATCTACTACACAGTTCTGGAGGCTTAGCAACCCCTCCCGTAGCTGTAAGAAATGAAAGCACTTCAGCAAAGAGAAAGGAATAATCCAAACGTACCTAGTAGTCCACAGAAGCCATCAAATGGCACAGAAGAGAAAACATGTAGCAATGAACTAGGTACTGCACACAGCAAAACTCTCAGATCAAGGGAAACATTTTTAAAGAAAACTGTTTCCAAATTCTGTGAAGTTTTAAAAAGGTAGGATAGTAGACAAAAGCTCCAGACCTAGGGGAAAGGACTGACTCTCTCTGGCTGGTGCCTCCTGATTCATGAGCAGAATGTTATCCAGTTGCTATAGCGATTGAAGATACAAAAAGAAAACATCACTTCTTTAAAATATTCTTGATGATGAATAGTCAGTCTTTCAAAATATCTTTTTAAAAATGTAAGAGGCTCTTTTTTTCTTTTAAGAGCATATCGCACAGGATGGCTCTTAGATTTTTCCCTCCCCTAGATAAAAGCAATTGGTTACACAAGCTGCCGTTTGTTTACACAAACCAGCAATTTGGGAAAAGAGTAATAACTAGAAAATATCTGTTGGAGAATAAATTTTGTTTTTCAGCAGTTTGTTTCTGTTTAGGCAGCAAGGGAGATAAATGCATGTTGTCTTGGTTTTCCTCTTTTCTAACAATACATTTAGTTGCAGAGTTTCCTTGGATGCTGAGAATGTGAAATGCACCTAAGCAGAGTCAGAAAGTGAGGGGTTTTTCTTTCTGTAACCTTTTCTTGTTGTCCGAATGGAGAGGTAAAAAGAAAAACGGATTCCAGTGAGACTGCACACCCAGTCCCGCTGCCTTCTCCAGCTTGGCCCCTGCGGCCCTAGACTCCTGCTTCACTCTCCAAGGGATTGTGCTGTTTCGCTCCAGGCAGTTCAACTTTGGCACGGTCTCCCGAATAGAGTGGAGATTCCAAGCAAGGTCTTGAAATGAACACTGCAATGATGAAATGTCCTGGGGACCCCTCACATAGGGGTGGAAGGCCCTTAAATTAATGGTTTGGGTGAACTGTTGGTTTAAGGTCCAACTGAAGTGTTGCAAGGCCTGTGTCCTCAATAGTCATTCCTTAGCAGACAATGTGATTCAGGCTTTTGCTCACTGATACAGGGGGTCAATGGTTTTGAACAGCATAGCAGGGCTGCACAATATGGTCTTTTAGAGTGGATATATGAATATTTTTAAGCAAAGATAGATAATCGTGAAGGAGTAGAGTGGAGAATACAGAGAAAGCACTTAGAACTCATAAGAACCACAAGTTTCCAAATCTGCATTTGTTCTGTCTGACCTTGGATAAATGATTGCGGTTCCTTGGGGCTCAGTCTACTCATCCATAAAACGAGGAGGTTGGACTTCCTTCAATTCAGCAAACATGTCAAGCACCCCTACCTGCTTTCATCTCCCAACTATGTACCCAACTCCTGCTCCTGAGTTACAGGCTCCAAATGCAGCATTGCTCAGCTGCTCACACCAAACATTGCAGGAAATCCTTTATTTTTTCCTCTGTATCTGGGCTTGTTAGAAATACCTCTCTCCACAATTCAGAACCAAAGGAGCATTAAGACTGGGGAAGATGGGTGGGTCGTACAAAAAAAAAAAATCGTAAAAGATCGAAGTATCAACGTGATTACTTACAAGGCTAAAATAGAAAACGAGTGAGAGCTATGAAAAGCGAACTTACCACTCCCTGACCCTACATTAAACTTCCCATCTCACCACGCATTCCGAGTTCCTTCTCTCAAACCCACCAATCACAGAGGATAGAGCTTTCCTCTTTCTGTTAAAAAGAAGTAGGCCGATTAGAAGGAAGCTGCAGTAGCTGTCTTTCTGATATTTTAAAGATCAAGGCAGAACACAGAGGGAAATGCTGTCAGCTAGACACACTCTACCACTGTATTAGATTCCTGTATTAGTAACCAAGTGCCACAAAGCAAGTGCCTTACAACAACAGGTACGCGTACAGGCACACCTCATTTTATTGCGCTTTGCTTTATTGCACTTCACACATATTGCATTTTTTAAAAACTGAATGTTTGCCATTACCCTGCATCAAGCAAATCAGTCAGTGCCATTTCTCCCAACAGCATCTCCTCACTTTGTATTTCTATAATTTTAGTAATTCTCAAAGTATTTCAAACATTTCCATTACTGTACTTGTTACAGTGATCTGTGATCAGATCTTTGATGTTTCTAATTGTTTGGGGGCACCAGGAACAGTGCCCATATAAGACACCAAACTTTTTTTATTGTTCTTCTAATAGAGTTGTCCCAATTTCCCCCCTTGGCCCCCTTCCTACCGGCCCAGCCCCGTCCCCCACAGTCTATCCCCACACTGTTGTTCTTGTCCGTGGGTCACTCACACATGTTCTTCGGCGGGTCCCTTCCCCTTCTTTCTACCACTAACCCCCATTCCTTCTGGCCACTGTCAGTCTGTTCCACGATTCCATGTCTTGGGTCTTATTTTGCTCATTAGTTTCTTTTGTTCATTAGATTCCTCTTGTGGGTGAGAACATACGGTATTTGTGTGAGACGCCAAACTTAACCACTAAATGTCGTGTGCCTTCTGACTGCTCCACAAGCCCCTCCCCCGTCTCTCTCCTTCCCCGCAGGCCTGCCTATTGCCTGAGACACAATGTTGAAACTAGGGCAATTAGTGGCCCTACGATGGCATCGAGTGAAGGAAAAGTAGCATGTCTACTCCTGGTGAAGATGCTGTGAAGATTGTTGAAATGACAATAAGAGACATAACACACACCTAGTTGGTAAAGCAACATGGTGGGATTTGATAGAACTGACTAATTTTGAAAGAGGTTCTATTGTGAGCACAATGCTATCAAACACTGTGGCATGCTACAGAGAAACTGGGTAGGAAAGGAAGAGAAAATCAGGTCCGCAAACTTCATCACTGTCTTCTTTTAAGAAATTGCCACCGCCCCCATCCTTAGCAATCACCACTTGATCCGTCAGCAGCCAACAACACCAAGGCCACACACTCTCCATCAGCAAAACATTATGACTCACTAAAACCTCAGATGATGGTTAACATTCTCTGGTGATAAAGTATTTTTAAATTAAGACATGGATGTTATGTACACACGAGGCTATTGCAGACACTGTATTAGTGTGACCATGATTTCTATATGCACTGGGGAAGCTCACTGGTGTGACTTGCTTCACTGCAACGCTCACTTTGTCGCAGTGGCCTGGTGGTCTGGAACCTGTCCGTAGTATCTCCAAGTGAGCCCATGTTTCTCGCTCTACTGGAGGCCCAAAGTCCGAAATCAAAGAATCAACAGAGCTGCTCCCTTCTGGAGTCTCTGAGAGAAGAACCCTGTCTCCTCTGCCTAGCTTCTGGTGATGGCCAGCCATCTGGACACTGCTGGCTTGTAGCTCGGTAACTGCAACCTCTGCTTCCACGGTCCCTGTCCACCTCCCTTCTGTGTCTGTGTCTGTCCCCACGTGGTCTTCGTCATTCGATGTGGGCGCACTCTCGTCTAGTGGGACCTCATTGTATCTGCAGAGACCCCATTTCCAGGTAGGGTCACATCGGCAGGTACCAGGAGTTAGGACTTGAACATCTTGTCTTGAGAGACACAATTCAACCCACGGGAGTCCCAAGTCACTTCTCTTCCTACGTGTTTCTCGCTCCATTCCCTTTGACTCCTCTCTGCCACCGCACTGTAGTGTGTGCAGCCAACACAGGTCACCCGAATACCACAATAGTCTCCTAACTGGTCTCCCCGACTTCTCTTCTTTTCCTGCCCTTTCACTCTCAAAAATCCACACTCCATACTGTAATAATAGTGTTCTTTCTAAAATCTGTGATAACGGCCTACAAACCTAAAGTAACTACCCAGTGCTCTGGATAAAGCCTGGAGTGCCACACATGACAAGAAAGCTCCTTTACTGACCCAGCCACTGCTGGGTCTCCTCAGTCTTCTCTCTCTGTCCCTTTTTATTTCCTTGAGCCCCAACTTGTACTCTAGCTATCCCCAAATCTTCGCAACCCGCTTTGGTAATTTTCTCCTTCCTCTCCTTAAAAGCCTATACGTCTTTAAGGCAAAGGCAACTGTGCTGTATTCTGAGGAGATTTCATCACTCTAAGTTTCCTCAGTGGGAATCTTATGAGCCATTTACTAGAGAAACCGTCTCCGTGGGTTTAGCTCTCTCTCCCTTCAGGCCTTTCCGCACAGAAAGGATTCCGCCATCTCTCCCCCTTTGTCCGTCAAACTCGTTTTTCAGGTCTCCTCTAAGAATGCACTTCCTCAAGGAACCCCCCCATTACTGCCCTTCCCCCTCTACACGCACACCCTGGCGTGGGCATCACCCCGTTACCTTCTCAGTCAACTGTTCACAATCCCACTAGTGACCCTGACCACACAACAGTCACTGCAATGTCTCCTCACTTGCTGCATCCCCCAGACCCTGAGTCTAGATCCATATTACAGTAGGAATTAATAAGCTCGTAGCCCTAGCGTGTAGTAGGATTCAAAGTATAGTTGTGGAAGGAATGAATTAATGGTAAGCATAACACTAGGAGCCAGGTTTGGGGAGATGGGTAAGGTGTATTTCCTGACTCTGACAGACCAGTTACAATCCATTGCACCCCAATGACAATAGCATCAGCATCAGTACAAAGTTTATAGAAGCCCAGAAAAAAAGACTTGTTCTGTTAGAAGAACTAGAGGACTCAAACAGATAAAAAATGCTTCCATACTCTTAGGACATCTGAGCTGGGCGTGGAGCCAATATCCCCTTCTGGTGCTTATGTTTTATGATTCCAGGTCTTTCATCAAAATTTCAAAGAACTTTCTGCCCTGTTTTAGTCTTTCTAACATGACTGATGCTCTTTCATCCGCCAAATTTTCAAGTCCTCTTCTCAAGGTATTTTCTTTCTTCTTACGTACTACGGCTCTTTACCCTTCTCCACAGACAGAGCATTTTGTTTTCTTCATTATTCTGCAATTGCACTATGTAGATTTAAAAAATAATGTTACACACACACACACACACACACACACACCCCATTGCTTGGGACTAACTATTGGCATCTTTTAATGATCATGGAATGTTCTCAGGTATTCCATTATATTTGAATGTTGGCCCTTTTCTGTTATCTCATTATCTTTTTTTGGCACACATTAGACCTTCTCTAACCTCTATGTCTCTTACCAGCCTTCCCTGTTTTTTCTCTCTGAACTGAATTTTTTATCATTTCTTTGCATCTTTGAGCTTACTAATTTGCTTCCTGCTATACCTAATCAACTGTTTAATCTAACCATTTCTGTTTAAATTGAAATTTTTATGTCTTTCACTTATCCAGGCTATATTTATTTAGATCTTTTCTAAATTGTTTCTATTTTTTTAATATTAAATTTTATTTAGTTACTTTTCAAGTACATTTTTTGTCTATTTCTCCCATCCCACCCCACCCCCCCCGCCCGGTCTCCCCCCTCCCTCCCATTCCCCCCCTCCCAGTCCTCATCTCTGTGTCTTTCATACTTGTTCCTCAAAATTCCTCCCCCCTTTTTCCCCTTAAGTTCCCTTCCCTCTCCCCTCTGGTCACTGCCCACTTGTTCTCTATTTCAGTGTCTTTGTTTTTATTCTGTTTGCTTGTTTGTTTTATTCTTTAGCTTCCTGTCAAAGGTGAGATCATATGGTATTTGTCCTTCAATGCCTGGCCTATTTCACTCAGCATAATGCTTTCCAGTTCCATCCATGTTGTTGCAAAAGGTAGTAGCTCCTTCTTTCTCTCTGCTGTATAGAATTCCATTGTGTATATGTACCACAATTTTTTGATCCATTCGTTTACTGATGGGCACCTAGGTTGCTTCCAACTCTTGGCTATTGTAAATTGTGCTGCTATGAACATTGTGGTGCATAGGTTCTTTAAATTGTTTCTATTTTCAAGAAGCTCTTTTATTTTTTTAAAACTATTAAATACTATTTGTTTAATAATATTTAAATAACAATATTGGTTTTTTTGCTTTCTCTGCCAGATACTTTCAAACTTCATAATCTCTGTGGGCCTAACTCTGTTATCGGTTCTTTCCGTTGACTTCCTCTCAGAGTGCTTGATTTCCTTGTGTAGTTTTTTAAACTGTAGCCATTTTTCTGGAAAAAAATACCTAGGAGAATACTCTGAGATCTGGGTTAAGATTACATGTCTCCAGAAAGTATTTGCATTTGCTTCTGCCAATTGCCCCTGGGATACCGCCTACCGGAGACCACTTCATATTGAATTGTTCCTTTTGAGATGCTCCAGAACACGGAGATAACATGAATTCCGAGTATAAACCTACATGCAGTCCAGCTTATTGTGACAGATTCTCAGAGGAGGTGGTGTTATTGTTTAATCTACTCAATGTCAAGGCTAAAATCAGGATGGTTCTTTTTCTGTCCTGGAAAGGTTATTTTTCATTCACTGAGATTGTAAACCTTGGGTTCCCATTTTGGTCCTGTATTTTATCTAGAAACCCTGACTAGAATAATAATGCTTTAGATTTTTTAATTCAAAAATAGAGATTACAACCTAATTAAATGGGGAGAGAGAAGGAGAATCGTGACTTGGTCTTTTGGGGCTCTGACCAAGTATTTCTGAGGTGTACCAGAGTAGAGGTGTGTCTGCTCATTCTACATTTTGCCATATCATGATTTCTTCTCTTTGTTAATTACCATCCCCTCCCCAGATTGCAAACTCCTTGAGGACAGAGATTGCCTTTCTTATCTGTATATGCTCCTTATAATATCCAACGCAGTGTAGGGACTACAGTACATAATCAGTTAAGTATCTGTTTTTGCTTCTAAGTCAGGTTTACTGCAGAGCGCCCCTCCTCTCCCATCCACCCAGGTGCTCGAGCCGCTGTTGGGGCGTCCGCCTGCTTCTCTACCCCCCACAGCTTATCCAATCTTCAGCATTTCACCTTTTAGTTTCTTTCAAATCTGATTTTTCTTCACTACTGCAGCCATGTTCTCAGTTTATCTCTAGTCACTTCTCCTCTGGTATACTTCTTAAAAGAAGAGTCCCTGAAAGGCGTTCCACAGAATCCTAGTTTTGCAAGCTTTCATAGATGAATCCATTTCTACAGGTAAAGAAGTCATTTTCCACCCAGCACCCACACTGACCTTTTCAAGTAAGTCAGATCACATCAAATCTTTTTATAAAGCTTTCGTGGGTCCTCCTTACTCTTAGATTAGAATGCAAGCCTCTCACTCTGGCCTATGATACAATATTTGATCTGACCCTGCATGTGACCTGGGCCTCATCTCTGCACTCTGTCCCTTTTGCTGTGTCCCCTCCAGCCTCACGGACCTTCTTGATGTTCCTTGAAATGATCAACCTTTTCTTGGCCTCTGTCTGGAACACTCTGCCCTCAGAACTTCACATGGCTAACTCCTTGTTATAATTCAGATCTCTGCTCATATGTTAATTTTCAAAAAGCTCTCTCCCTAAGTAGCCTGTCTAAACTAAGGCCTCCCTTCTCCACTCTGGTCTCCTCACTCTCTAACCCTTTATCTGAATATAGGTACTTATCTGTATGTTTTTCCTCTTTATTCAATGCACATTTCCAGGGCATCTGCTATGCACCAGACAAATCTCTTGGTAGTAAAGCACAAAAAAACTAAAACAACCTGTCCTCACAGAGACTGCATTTTAGTGGCTGTTTCACACATTTATTGAAGATTCCAATTTATTCATATCTAATAATTATCCAATCTTCCTTTTACTATCTTCTTCCCCCTAAAATGTAAGCTCTAGAATGAAAGAATAAGTGAACGAACATAGAGCTGCAGTGAGCTATCATTGTGGGAATGCAGCTACATATATGCACCCGTTGTTTCTACCTGCTAATCAGCCTAGGCAAAGATGGAAATCCAGGAAGAGCCTGCCTATTATGGTAATCCATTCTGGGAATCAGAGGACTTGGTAAAGTCTCAAGTCCAATAAAAAACCAAGCCCTCTTCCAGCCAACATTTGTAGACAATGATTTAGGTTATTTATTCAGGTCTTTTCTACTACTGCTGGGTCCCTCCAGGGGGTTGTACCCCACGGTCAGCTGCACCATTTGCACTACTGCCAATTCAAATATTTATTCACTGTCCTTGGACACCAATGAGGACAAAACCACTGAAAATCATCAAAAGTCTCCCAAAAAAATACTTTGTATCCCAGCACCATGGAACCTTCCAGAAAACTATTCTACCTTGGCAAAGCTATCAGAGAGTCCATTTTTATTTCACTGTTAATTATTTGAAGCGATTCTAAGTACAAGGCCTACTTGAATTATGTACTTTCTAGTGCTATTTTGGGCTTATAATTAATTGCACTCTTTGGGCACATAAACCTCTTACCCAGTTCATTATTCTTGGGTGGACTAAAGAATGTCAGTGACCTTCCTACAAATTTGTACAGCGTCATCTAATAACTAAGTTCATATTACTCTGGGAGAATATGCACTGTTGACAATGTGCTTAATTATCTCCCTAAACGATGTAGATATTGGCTGCTGGCAACTCTTCCCTCCCCTCGAAGGGAGCAGTGGCTCATCTCAGTATAGGGTGAACATTCTGCTGATGCTCCAACAAGGTTGCAGGTGCTCATAAAGTTTGAAAGTGAGAACACTTGGCCCAAGTGACAGCCTCTGGTCTGCTTAGTGAGTCTGAGCAGAGCCAAGACTAACCCCATTTCCTAGTCATCTGCCTCCTTTACTGAATCCTATCAGAAAAACAATTCATATTGAAAGTGAAGTTTTAAAAAGGAGTTTAACAAACCTCGGCCACAGTTTTAGCCACACCAGGTGGAGGAATGTCAGTCTGGCCCTGGTGATGCAGGATTAGGATGTGCTGAGAAACAAAGTGAAAAAGACAAGAAAACAGAAGTGGGCAGAAGTGGGACAGAAATTGAAGAGCAAACCCAAAAGGCCAGCTCCCTGGGGATGGTCTGGGCAAGGAGATTATTTCCAGACTTGCGATCAAATGACCCCTGCGGCTCCTAATTTGAACACTTTCTTCCTTTCTTTAATAGCATTTTTTATTCTAATAAATTTTGTAACAACATTTATAAAGAAATACAGAAACATATATATACATTTCATATATATACACATGAATATATTTTATGTATAGTGTGTGTACATATATATATACACACACATACATAAAATCAGAGATAAGTATCATTAACATTTTAGCCTTTTTGCTGATTTTTGAGAGTCACATCTATACATGTAGATGATATATATATATATATTATATACGAATCTATTGTGTATGCGAGTTATCATTTTTTGTCACATAGCCTATCATGAAAATGTTTTCATGTCATTAAAAACTCTTGAGAAACAAGATCTGAATGACTGAATACTGGTCCCTCTTGTGTCAATGTACTGCATTTTTAAAACCTATTTCCAACAGATGAACTTTCAGGCTGTCTTTCACAGAGATACGATCACAACTTCCTGGGTTATTTTTACCCAGGAAGTTGGTTTGGGGAACAAATTTATGTACTAAAGCCATAGAGGGTGGTGGGAAAAGTGGAATCTAGTCATTCATATCTATCATGAAACAGCACCCACTTATTGTAAGTCAAGATACCCTGCTTTTCCCGGGTGATCTCAGCCTTTTGGCTCCATCACCTTCCCAGGTCCAAACACCTATGTCCTAGGCTCAGCCAAACCTGGGGCTTTATTCACCTTCCCAGTGCCTCCCACAGGTAAGCTACGTGTTAGACCAAAATGACAGCTCTGTCTGTACTTCACTGGTTTCCAGCCCCAGCAGCTCTCCAAGTCCCATGATAACAGAAATCTAAAGCAGTGATTTTCATACTTTTTGGATTACCCCATTAGTTTAAAAATATATTAACATGTGCCTTCAACACATGTATGTGTGTGTGTGTAAATTATTTATATGTACTGGTGCGTGAATATTTTACATACATTAAAAAGATATGCTAAAGTAGAAAATTTAAGAAGTGAACAAAATAAATGAAACATAAGTTGTTTTTCTTCAGCCCAGTAAACTGCCTTGCATGTCTCTCTTCAGAGACCAGTGACTCAGGCCACACCTAACCAAAATGCCACATCTGAGCTAATGAATTCATACATTAACCTCCCCAAAACTGTTTTCACATCTGGTTCCTTACAAAGGGAAGGAATAGCTCTCTGATGGATTCACTCATCTGCATGTTTATAAGGACTCCCTGCACTAGGCTGCTAGCTCCTCCTTCTTTATAGACAGAGTTTGTGTTTCTAGTTAACTTGTTCACCCAGCATGTTTCAGTTGGGAGATCAGTTGAAAATATAGTTATGAGTGAATGTGTCTGAATGATATAACTAGATTCCACTTCTTCCACATTTCCACAACCCTCTGTAGCTTTAGCACATAAATTTAGTACAATAAGGCAGGTCCTGTTTCATGAACCATTTACAGCTGTTCCCTAAAAGGTCAAGGTAGAAGGAACCTTAATGGGTCCAGGACACCTGAGTAGGAACAGAGGTAGGTGCGAGTTCAGGAGCCTCCCCAAAGCACAAGTTTAACATGCCCATCAGTCAGTGGCCTAGGTACCAACCTAGAAGGTCTTTACAGTAATGGCACGCAGCAAAGATGGGTTTCGATGGGCCAAGGTAGAAGGAGGCCTGGTGAGCATGCAGTGTGAATGAAAGGCCTGCAGGCCTGAGAATGAATCTTGAAAGAAACAGTCAAAGGTAAGGGAGGTGCACTCCAACATTCACTTTCCCCCACATTTTTGCAGAGTCAGTTTTGCCCAAACAATATACCTAATCCAGGATTCATTCTGGCATCTAGATATTTATTATATGATAAAGAGCTACTCTTAAGACACAAAGTTTCTTCTCTTTTCTCCAAATCAAAAATAAACATACAATAAGAACAGTAAATTTAGAAAAAGCAAAATAAGAGTCATTTTTTATTATATGTCTCTTTAATTGTGTGACTCAAAGTTTATGTGAACTTAAAAGAAATCATTGTTGTCCGGACATTTTTAAAAATTCAGTTTCTCTTCAAGTTGAAACTATCCCTTTTCCAGCACATTTTGTGAGTTGGATGTATGTTGACTCCTCACGTAGCCCTGACCCACCCGCAGTCAATGGCGAAGACAACCGCAGGCGACATTGGCCAGAGAAGCCAATGTCTCCGTGGCGACAGTGACTTTGCCATGAGTTGCAGCCCTGATGGTCGCCAAGAAAACAGAAGAAAGATGATGTGGAGGGTCATGAAGACCTTTCCAGACACAGTGGACATTGTGGTCCTGCCCACCCCACCCCACCCCATAAAAATGAAACCATAAAAATGAATTTCCTCAAGAAAGAAAGACTAGCTCCACACCCCATCTTGACAAGGCATCTGTACACACATTCTCCTTAGCAGGGGTGTGAGCAGCTGGAAGCCAAAAACTGTTTCTAAAAAGGCTTTTTTCCAAATGTGCAAGGCTCGCTCCGAATTCTGACTGTACTCACCCCCTCCCTCCTCAAACTGTGCTCTCTCAGCTCAAAAACTTGACAAGATCATATAACCAGAGCTATTTAAACATCCTACTTTGGATAACACCTTCCAAGACAGTTAACAATTCTAGCTTGTTTAGACTTAGACTCTTCCATTCCTTACCCCCCACCACACAGGCACACACACACACACACACACACACACATGAATCCATCTTTCTCCTTAAGCCACCCCTCCTTACCTTCCAAATGCCAACTTGACTTAGAGTCAGCTTCTGGGTTTGGGATTGTTACTTCTCCTTAATCCCAAAACAGGTGCCTCTCAGTGGTTGAACTAAATCCATTTAGCTTCTGTCTAACTTGGAGGTCTTCTGGGGTGGAAATTTTTTACAAAATAAGTCTTACTCTTTAAAAACTAGTAATAATGATAAAGACTAATGAGAATACATAAACTATTATAAGACAGTTCCTGTCCTATGCATTATGCATTTATGCAAACTGTCGTGAAGCTACCAAATCACTGTGCAACTGGGCTCGACAAGTGTCTGGACTCAAGATTATATTGGATGCCTATTTCTGAGGCTTGGTTCTATTTAACATTTGTATCAGTTGACCTGCTTAGAGGAGCAGAGAATAAACTCATGAAGTTCCTAGATGGAATGGATAGCCAAGACATTAGAGAGCAGGATTAGAATTTCCCAGTCCTTGACAAATTAGCAAAACTGTTAGAGTCAAATATGTTCATCAGGGACAGGAAGGGGAAAAGTAAGTCATCCAAATGCGAACTGATCAGTAGCTACTTGCTTAGGAGCAGAAATGAAAAGAAAATAGATGTGAACACAGACTCGCAGCAGGAAATAAGCTTATCCAGTAGAGCCACCAGTGTTCATTGGGGTCTTTGCAACCCCCTTAAAATGGATTCAGATCCCCAATCCCTGGACTGTAGAAGTGGAAAGCCCTCCCCCAAGAAGTTAAAGAATTTCCATGAGTTTTTCTTTTTCATGGTACCTCTAGCTTCAGATTCCTGATTCCACTTCCTTAGCCTGGCTCCTGGCTCACATCACCGCCCTGCTCCAGTTGCTCTACCAGAAACTATGCTGACCCAGACATGAAAAACACTGTCCTCCCATGAGCCAATCCTGGCTGCCTGCAAAAGGGCCTGGCTATCTCCTTGGCTATCTGAGCTCTTGTTTAATCCATCCAGTTCAACTTCTACCCCAAGTTGTTGTACAAGCTGTTTTCCTAAATACGGACAGTCTTCACCCTAAGAGGAACTCTGGGGCCAGCCTTTAAGAAAATAACATTTACACCTGTGTTACCTAACAAAGGTGGGTATCATGACCCACTCATGCTCTAGCCAGGGGACAGCAAATGTTTTCTGTACAGTAAAGAGAGAGATAGTAAATGTTTTCTGTCTCTGTTGCAACTCCTCCACTCTGACACTATGGCAGGAAAGTGTTCACATACAACGTGCAAACAAAGGGGCATGGCCAGACGTGGCCCCAGGGTTGGGTATAGTTTGCTAACTCCTGCTAGACTTGGCTTCAGAATCTTTGACTTTGGGGAAGACTTTGCAACCATATTATTCAATCAGACCATTTTACGGCTGCAGAAAACAGGACCCAGCAAGTGGAGTGAAGTTTATGTGAGTTCTCAAGGCAGTTAAGTCAGGGGTAAAACTTCCAACTAGGAACAGGTAGCCCAATTCCCAGGCCAGTGCCCCCTTCACTGCAAAAGCACTAGGCTATTTCCAGAGGGTTCTGAAGATCCTGCGTAAATGGCAGGGTCTCTTCTAAAAATGTTCCCACTGTAACTTTTGGTGCAATGCATTAGCTGTACCATGTATGAAACACAATAGCACTATCTTTACAACATCCCTAGGAGGACCCAAGATGAATGTCTGGCTAAAGATTTAAATGAAGCCCTACCAAAGGGCAAACTTCGTGAAATCAAAGTAGAGCCTCGGGTAAATCTGAAAGAAAGTTCAAAGAGAATCTCCTTAAAAAGTTAAAGGCAACATAAAATCTTCATGTGCCAGGAGGAATGCTTTAAAGAGGAGCAATTGTGTTCCGTCTCCTATTAGAATGAAAAAAGCAAGACTGGAGAATAACAGATTAAAAAAAAACTTGCTAAAGGTAACTCTGTTACTCCCAATATTTGAAGACCAGAAGTCATAGAATTCTCCTAATAACTGGATCTGGGGTTGGCATGCTTTTTAGGGAGGGTTAGGACAGAGGGAAATTGACTGAGTCAGTAATTCTCGAAGTCCTTTCTCTCTCGTGAAGTCCCCTGAAAGCTGTAGGAAAGAGTCCTTCTCTGAGCCAACAGGGAAACATTGAACCATTATACTCAAAGAGAGCAGGACAGTTTCTTTAAGAAAGCTGTAAAATGTAGAACCCAAAGTAAATACTGTATTGGAAAGAAAACAGTTGTCCAAATTTCAAAGGAACCTCCCAGATAATAATCCCTTACATTGGCAGGCATTTGGGGTAATTCATGGGAAACCCACCACTCAGGGTTAGAAGCCTGAAACCCCTTTTCAAGTGTGTGTGTGTGTGTGTGTGTGTGTGTGTGCTTGATGCCTTTACCTCATCGCAGACCAGGAGGTTCTCAGAGTGGTTGGTTCCTGGTCTGCAATTGGAAGACCTGGTAACTTTGGTAACTTGAAGACCTGGTGTCTATTCCTCCTTGAAAGTCAGGGCCAAGTATCTCTGAGAACTTTTATTTTACAAGCTTTGATAAAGATAAATCATGGCATATAGCTTGGTACTAGTTAAAAATGGTGCCATCTGTTCAAAAACCATTTCTGGATAGCATTTCACAAAACTGTCCCAGAAGATTGTCTCAAGCCACAACTTTTCCAAAGCCCATTTTTCCAAATGATGAACACTTTGTGATTCTTTTTCATTATTATCATTTTTTTCCAGATGATCCAGGAACCTGCACATCCTGTGTTGTGGGGTATTACATGTAAGTCTGGCCACCTTTCTCACAGCACTGACTTTTCTGCAGTTGAAGCATTACCAACTTAAGCCTAATTTAGTGATAAAAGGAAAGAGGCCTTGCAGCCTGAAGCAACTCTGCCCTGTCAGGCTATTAATGAATAATTCTTGGACTTAGCAGTAAGAGCCCAGCTGTTTTCTTGCCTGGAAAGGAGGCCTTCTCTTTCTTGGTCCTGGAAGGCAACCAACTGACACTGATGTCTAGGAATTTTGCCATGGGTGACCAAGATTCAGACCTTGCTGGTTCTGGACAGACCTTAATAATAGGCCCAACCCCACACAAGTTGTTTCCAGATGTCTGCATGGAGACCTTGTCCCTAACAAGAGTCAGTGGGTCCAGGATGAAGTCAGGTGCTACATTAGCGCTCAGTCATTCCCTGGGTAATGAAAGACACAGACCACTAGGTTAATGGCTTTGATAAAGGCATTAAATGAAACACAGATACCCATCGCCCACAGAGTTCTCTCATCCAAATCTACAAATCAAACATGGCATGTCTCAGTGCCACCTCTTCTTCCCAGTCTAGTCTCCCTTCCCGGGTACAACGGGTGCCTATCTTGGAAGAAAAACTAAGAAAAGAAAAGGGGGCAAAAAGAAAAGGAAGGCCCAGATAATGTACAGGCTGCACAATTCCTCCCTATCATCTAAGAACTGGAGAGTTTATGATAAACTCCCACATTCGTTTCTTCTTTTCACCTTTCCAAAAACACTGTCAGTAACACAGGGTCAACGTCGTCCTCCAGAAGAGAAAAACAAATCTCAGAGAGGCTGTGGGTTCCCTCACGATGCACCACAAGCTGGTCGCAGCGTGGGGGTTACGCTGGAGTCACCTCAACTTGAATGGGCTTGATTCCAAGAGGCTTGAAATGCGGCAGCAGGCAGGAAGACATTGAAAGGGGTGAGGTGG
Organism: Artibeus jamaicensis; assembly: GCF_021234435.1. Taxonomy (NCBI): domain Eukaryota; kingdom Metazoa; phylum Chordata; class Mammalia; order Chiroptera; family Phyllostomidae; genus Artibeus; species Artibeus jamaicensis. The sequence goes on along the minus strand of NW_026522030.1, from coordinate 32,395,938 downwards.
ATGGGAAGGAAAGGGAAACCCAACAAGCTGAAACATATTAAGAATGACCAGTTAACCTTATCAGTCCTTAACCTTATGGTTTTAATTCAACTTTCCCAGAGTTGCCTGTTATTCTCCGCATTGCGTGTTGTCTCTACATGACTGCGCTCCTGACCTACTGATTTAAATTATTGTTCCGTTTAACCAGGGGAGGAGGGGTAGAGACGAGGCTCCCAGACTTGACTATTAGAAGGTAGACCAGATGACAGTAAATGAGCAGAAAGGAATTTGTCAGCATGTTCAGAGTTGGCACTGACCCAGCCTGCGGCCTGCCAGAGACACCCCATGCAGAGACAAACAGAAGAAATGCGAGCATTCCTTGATGAGGTCGTAAGGTTGAGGGCACAAACTGTCCCCTGCAGGACCAAGGAAAAAGCACTCAGACCCAAAGAAATAGTGACCATGTAGAAGTGGGTGACTCCTGTGTCCCTCCAGCTGAACTCTACCCTTCTTCACTTTGACCCTAGAAGACACCCCTTGAGTGGCACCAACTTCCTCTGTCACCTAAGAGCACCCCCTGCCCAGGTTTGGAGCCAGCCGCGTTGCCTCTCCAGCTCACCATGTCCACAAACGAGTGTGTTTCATGAAACCCTTTGAGAAAACAGAATTGGCAGAGCCTAGAATAATTTCACTTTGTTCCATGTCATTTTGTGATAACGTTGATGAGATGCCACTGGAACTTGACCCTTATTTATATCAATTAGCCTATTTCATGACACATTATTTCACTGGGAGTTGCAGAACCTAACGACCACACTAAGTAAGGGCCAACTGTGTACTAAAAAGGGCACGCCCAGTATTGCTAAGGGTAAAGCATGAGGTATTTAGTTTGAGAAGCACACATCTCTAACCTTTCAGGATATTCAGTGACTTTCAATACAGGTAGTAAAACAGTCGACTGTAGAAGCTGGTATGGAAGAAATGCAAAGCCTGCCTCTGATACCTTGCTGGTGCTACAAAATTCATCAAAGGGCAAAGATCGGCTTCCTTCCACTCCCCCGTTCAAATAAGCCTGTAATTCAGGGAAGTATTCTACTATAGAATAAGAACGAGCAGTATGTGTAAAAGTATGTATACCTAAAAACTCGGGCACTTCGATGTTGATGTTAATCTTGTTACACTAAACTGTTCAGACCATGTGAGTACCATGGGGCAAAGGCATACAACCCACCCAAACAGACCTTGGTTAATACCCCAGTCCCACCGTTAACCTATGTGACTTGAAGCACTTAACCCCGAGACTCAGTTCCCTGATCTGGAAATTAAACATAAATATTAGCTACCATATGGGGATTGTGTGGAGGTTTAAATGAGCTAGTACTTGACACACAGCCGCTACTCCGTAAATAAATATCAGCACCCCTTGCTTCTCCCCAGTGTCCTCTCAGGGGCCCTGATAAGGGTGCTCAGCGGTCCCAAGGGAGGTGGTTTATGACTCGTTTGGAAGGCACGCAAAGGCCAAGGGGAAGATTTCACCCTTGAAACCCAAATATCTACACCTGTTAAAAAACGACGTGTAGACGTACAGGAGGAGGTTAAATTACGGTGGTTAAGAGAAATACGTCAACACAGCTCATGGAAGGCACTCTATCTTCTCCCCTAGGTTTAAACACCACTGTTACAAAGTCTGTCCTGAGAAGACCTACAGAGAAGAATTTGAATGCAAAGCCTGCGACACCAACTGCTGCAACTGCGACCGGAACGAGTGTTACTGGTGTGAAGACGGCTTCTTCCTCTCGGGTGAGCCGAGCTCGGTGCGGAGCAAGTGAACCGGGGCTCCAGCTCCACCCGCCCAGAGGGAGCTGTGTGATTGGCTCCCGGGTCCCAGTCCACCGGGGCCTCTTGTCCAAGCAGAAACGTTTCATTTGATTTGAAAATAAACGTGAGCCAGGACAACTTCCTCCTGCTCCTATGACTGGAGCCTAGTCCCTATTTCACTAATGAACCTCAAACGTCTCCAAACTGATGGAAACAACAGTGACTGCGGGGGTGGGGGGGGGGGGGCACTGAAGACAGTGCTTTGGAATCTACGTCACCTGGGGTGTTCGACTCTTTCCTTGAGACGTGATCCAGGTTGTCTATTCCCGAGCACCGTAAAAGCGAAACAAGACCCTTTGTCTTAGGTTTTGGTCAACTCACGGACTCCGATGAAAACCGTGCTTAGGAAGGAGATAGGCTGTGAGTCCTCCAATGACAGAACCCGAGTCCAGGGCTCTTGAATGCTCACGGGGGACAATGCGTCGGGAGGCCCGACGTGGCCTCCCGCTGTGCTGTTGGAGATCATTTGCTCTGCAGATTTTCAAGAATGTCAGTTTTTTTATTCTACACCCTCAACCCTTTGAGCTGACACCCAGCGTAAATTCTCAGGTAAAAGGCGGCTTTAAATGGCCAATTTTTAAAGACATGTCTATTAGTGGAAATAAGCTAATGCCATCCTGGTTTCTTTTATAACAAAGTCAAACAAAAACGTTCCTGAGCTTCCCTTGGGCCCGTTTAGAACTTGGCCCTGAACAGAGCACTGAGCTAAACCCGCCAGCGTCCCGCCCTCATGCTTCCTGTCTGTGTTCTTCCGTAGGTGGCAGCTGTGTCAGGAGCTGTGGCCCTGGCTTCTACGGTGACCCAGAGGTGGGGGCATGTGAGCCCTGCCACCGGGCCTGTGAGACTTGCAGCGGCCCCGGTTACTCCGAGTGCACCGGCTGCCAAGCGGGGCTGCAGCTGCGGCAGGGGACATGCGTGGGCCCCGCCCAGTCGCAGATGGAAGGTGCACTCTGGAATGGTATGTGTCTCTGGAGGGACATCGCAGGTGTCTAGCTGCCTTCTCGGCCTCCCTCTTTCCTTCCCTCCCTCTTTAACCCTTGCTTTTGCAATGCCAAGAGATGAAGGCTGGGCAGTGAAACAAAAGCTTGGAATGAGAATCAAGACTGAGTCTCTTTGATGCTAGAGATGGGAGAGGAAAGCAGGCTGTAGCTGGCATGTGGCCAGAAGGGAAATCCCAAAGGGTAATTTACGATCCGTCTGGCCCCTCGAGTTTCCACCAGAGTGGAGCAGACCTCTGAGCACAGAGAGTCATAGAAAGAAATGGCCCGATGCTCATTTTCTTGAAGTTTTCAGAGTAGCTTCAATTGTTCATGTATCTCTTCATAAGGTAGAGAAAAATGCCAGTAGGGTAGTCTATTTCAGTGAGGCAAGGAAGTACTAACTGTTCCAGGGTTGGAACTAAAGCTGAAGCAGCGATCTGTCTGGGCGGATTGTTAGAAGTTGCCATCATTCAAGCTTGCCTTTGAAAAGTCGCCCTCTCCAGTTGCAGACAGGAGAGTGGGGGTCCTGAGAAGGGGTGGGAATGAGGAAGAATGTGGGAGCTTAGACTCTAACAGTAAAGGCCTGCACGTGTTCGTTCCTACCTGAGTCTTCAGAACAGACCTCCTCATCTTGGGGCCTCACCACAGGCGTCCTTGCAAGGTGATCACAAACTTCGGTGGCCTCTTCACCTCTGAGGTGGTCAGAAAACAAAATCCTCTTCCTGCTGGGAAAATCTGACTCACTTTCAATGCAGAGACCCTCATGCAAACAGGAAGTGCTCTTTATTTGATTGTGAGGCAGGGACTTGTTTAAACAGTCATTTCTGTGCAGAAGCAACAGCAACAGAAAGGGGGTCTGCTCAGGAAGGGTCTTCTAACAGCTGGAGAATGCAAGAGATCTGGGGCAGCAGTAGGGGCTCTCACTGGGCTTCAGAGCAGGGATGTCTGCGGCTGCTGTTCATGACGGCACTGCATATGTGACAAAGGAAAAGTAGCTCGGAGACCATTGCAAACCCAGCAAAGCAGCCCAAGGCCAAGGAGAACACAGGACGATTTCAGAGGCAGAGCTGGGAGGAAAACCATCCAATGCAGATTGGGATATCTTCCGTGAATTACAGCCGAACCAAAATGCTGAAAACGAGTCTGTCTGCTATTCAGGCATGTAAGAGGCAGTGCAGGCCAAGGGGAAAATAGTCTGGTGCTACGTTTCTAGCTCAGAACATCTGTATTTTATCTGGCATCCAGATGATGAAAAAGTCCAGGGAGCCAAGAGGCAGAGCAGACTTGATCTCCCAAATGATTACACGTCCCTCTCAACTGGACTACGCACTTTGCAAGCAGAGACCAGGCCTTGATCGCTCCCCTTTGTCAAAGCACCACGCCCACCACTCTGCATTTTCTACTAGCAAAATGCAGTGTTTTTGAAGAGAGAAAGGAATTAGTCCATTTGGGGATTTAGCACTACTAAAGGATTCGGGAAGCAGATGAGAATGTTTCTCATGGCTGGACAAAAGCAATAAAAGCAAGGACATGGCTGCATTTTTCCACTTCTATGATCTAGGAAATAAGACATGCAGACTATTAACAATGAGAAAAATCTGTTCCTTCGCTGAAAGGTAAGACTCCGCTTCCACGGCACAGATTAGGCACCGCTGCACGGATAGTAAGCGGGAAGGGCACCCCACGGAGCCCTGGGAGTATCTGAGTGAGGCCTACGTCTTTCTCCCCACTTCTTTTCCTTAAAAAAGCAAGGTGTAGGGTGAAACGGCAGAGGGGGTGGGGGTTCCAGAGAACAAGCACTAAGCAGCCACACCTTTAAGATGATGGAAAGCAGACTGCAGTCGTCCTGGGTGAACTTAGAGGGAGCCCAGACCAATGACAGAGTATCTCTGAGTGAGTGTGGCTGCCTGGTGCCACCAGCAAGGCCATGGTATGTTTCCGACCCAGACCCAGGTCCAGGTAGGGAAGGTGAAATGAGACACACTTTGGTCCTTTCTTTCACCCACTCTGCTCCTTAGTGCTGTGATTTCCAACCTTTTTCATCTCATGGCATACATAAACTAATCACTAAAATTCTGCAGCACCCCCCAAAAATATGTGTTTGCTGATCTAACAACAACAACAAGACAGGTATTAAGTTTGATTCATTCATATCAGACAGCTATTGTGTTGGCTGTGATCATTTTTTTATTTGAAAATCTAAAGGAGAAGAGGTCAGTGCCCCTGACTACATAGCCAGGTATTGCAATGTTTTAAAAATTCTTGCAGCGCACCAGTTGAAAAATCATTGCTCTAGTGGAAACAATAAGATAATTCTGGCACCCGAAGATTATGAGCGCCCCTGTGTCTAAGTCGGCATGTACCGGGGAAATACCCTTGAAATAAAAATCCAGCCAGAGTTCACTGAACTCCTCTTTTAATAAGGTGGCTACTCATGATGAGAGTGACAGCGATAGGAGGGCCATCGCACTTCATCAGCTACCAACAGAGTGGGAAGACCTCCCATACTAGGACAGGGATGGAGAATTCCCTACGCGTCAGACTAGGCCTGGTAAATCCTCCAGCCTCGACTAAGTAAGCTCCAAAGAGAGCTGCTCAACTCTCTGTTCTTCATGCCACCAAAAGGCACTACACTAAAGGACAGATCATCCCCAGGTTCCGGTCACTGGTATATAAAGATTAATTAGTCCAGTAACAGTACCCACAGTAAGGAGGCTGCTATTGGCTGCAGCAGTGATTCTGGCATCACACCAAGCTGCCAGTGGTGGAAATGTTCGGGTACAGCAGGCACGGGCTCTGAAAGAGGACAGTGAGCTCAGTTGGTTTTCTGCAACCATTGCTGGGTGTGGAAACAGTTTATTCCATTACTGTGAAATCACTTGGACTCTGTTAAGTGGTTTTCCCCCCAGTGGTGCCGGAAAGTCCTCCATATTTTCCCTACCCACCTAGTCCCATCATTGATTAAGACCATGTTTGTAGCAGGCTCTAATTACATATTCCGATGGTAGTACAATCTACAAAGCATAGATATGGTGAATTAACTTCCTATCTTTGACCACATCCTAGCAATTTATCACTGGCCCGTCTTTTGATCTGAATTCCTGTGCTTGAGAAGGACTGGAGTCCCAGTCAGTCACAAACACTCATGTGTGAAAAAAATCTCAATACTGGGAAGTATGTTGCCTAAGAGTAACTAAACATTAGAGAACCTTAAAGATGCCATGAAACCTGATCATTACAAGGACTTAATAGATGTATATGGCTGCCTCACTCAGAAATGAGTGCAGAAAACACGTGTCTGGGTAATTTGACCTCTAGCCCATTGGTACGAAGAAGCCCCGTGCAGCCGGCTGCACTGATTGTCAAATGTCCCAGAACTTTGCAAGTGGGTAGTAAAATCATCAGCAGCTTGAAATCATCTACGGCGGGAGTACTTGTACCACAGAAATTGGCAAATACAAAAAAATCAACTTTTCTCTCTTTTTTTAAAAATTCTAAAGAGCCCTATTACCAGTACAGCCCTGCTTTGGCATCTACCAAACAATTCTACAACCCGAACTCATTACTAAAACATCTCTCTAATGAATGAGAGTTAGGCACGCCTGAATTCAAATCCTGGCTCTGTTCTTTACTAGCTACGTGACCTTGAACAAGCGACACATTCTCTCTGAGCCTCAGTTTCCTCATCTTTAAAATGAGAACATGAAACTACCTCACACAGGTCATTTTGAGAATGAAATGAAAGAACACACATAAAGCTCCAGGCACATAGTATCACACAATAAGAGTTAATCCAATCCCTAACCATTTATCTTGATCCAGTTTTAACACATGAAACACTAGTTCACTTTCAAAACAGCCATCCCTGGCTCATGGAAAAAAGTGGGGGGCCTAGAAAGTCACACAGGTCTGGGAACAGCCGTCCCAGAGAGAAGGCGGCCAGCGCTGCTCAGCTGGAGCGCCCGATGCCCGCGGGGTCCTGCCCACACCCAGAGCGCGCACTCACAGGGGTGCTGAGAGCAGCTTTATTTATCGGCTGGGCCAAAAAGTTCATTTATTTTTTTCCATAAAAGACACATTTTTTATTTTCACCAATAACTTGATTGATTTGGATATTTTGAGTACGTCAGCTATCTCCTGCATGGTATAACATTGATTGTTCTCAATTAATGTCTTCATTTGATCGCTATTCAACTTCAACTGGTCTCCTGGACCGTGGAGCATCATCCAGCAAGAAATGTCCAGGATGAAACTTCACAAACCACTTTTGACACGTTCAATCACCACAGCACCTTCTCCATATATTGCACAAATCTTTTTTTGTGCTTCAGTTGTGTTTTTATCTTTCTCGAAATAATAAAACATAATATGCCGAAAATGTTGTTCATCTTCTTCCATCTTCAACATTAAAATGGCTACACAAAAATTCACCAATTTTGATTTCTTTTAAAAAATGCATGCTGATGTGACAGCTGTCACAATACAATCTAACAGAATTTTTTTCGAATGCAGTTAAAGATAACTAAGTGCTATTAGAGCCACATTACAGAAAAAAAACAAATGAACTTGTTGGCCAATCCAAATATAACAAATATTAAGTGAATTATAGTTCATGGAAATAAATACACAAACCATTAAAATGATGTTTTAAAGAAATTTTTAAAGATTTTATTTATTTATTTTTAGAGAGAGAGGAAGGAAAAGAGAAAAAGGGAGAGAAACATCAATGTGCGGTTGCCTCTCACTCACCCCCTCCTGGGGACCTGGCCCGCAACCCAGGCATGGACCCTAACTGGGAATTGAACCGGCAACCCCTTGATTCAGAAACTGGCACTCACCACACCAGCAAAGGGTGTTTGTAAAGAATTTTAATAGCAAGATAAAATGCCTGTAAGATTTACAATATTAAATGCAAAATGTAGGGTCAGTACTAATGACACTGACCTTACATTTTCCATTTAAAAGAAAAAATAAATGAATTATGGTTCATGAAAACAAATTCACAAGCCATTAAAATTAATGTTTATATGGAATTTTGATAGCAAGAGAAAATATCTATAAGATTTATAATTTTAATGCAAAATGTAGGGTCAGTGTTCTGTATGCAGAAGATGTAAATGACGACACAGGTGTACACAGGTATAATCACACTCACACATAGACTATGGGCCAAAGCCTATGCAGCAGACATTTCTGGGTGGTAAGATGATAGGCAAAGTTTATCTTCTTTATCTTTTTGCACTAAAAAAATAAAACACTTTATTTTTTTTAATAAAAAAGAACCTGTGCTCACTTCAAGCCCATCTTTGGTGAAGAGCCTGCTGCAGGAGCGACGAAGGTGGAAGTTTCAAATCAAAAGAGGTAACAGGGAAATAGGGAGGAGAAGGCGATCACAATGAATCAGGAGTCTCTGTGATTCGAAACCAACCCAGGAACCTGGGTGGCCAGGAGCAAGAGGGATGAGGAGATCACGAAAGGAGAGACCACAGCACAGAGCATGAGTGGTGCACATCAGGGAAAGATGCAGCAGAGTTCTGCAAGGAGTCTTCTAGAGCATTAAAGACACTCCCGATGTGCTAAGTGCTTATGCCTGGGAAAGGGAGGCTCCCAAGAAAACCTCGGTCCTTGCAGCCCTTTAATAGGCTGGAAAAGCACTGTTTACATCCTTAGTCACTGCAGCATTATTTGATATAGCAAAGACTGGGAAAAAACTAACTGGTTACAATAAAAGACCAGAAAAATGAAGTATGGTACATCCATGCAGTGGAATACTGTGGAGCCATAAACAAGAATGGTGAGTTTTTTTTATGTACTGGGAAAGAGTGTTTTCTAAATATATGGAGTTACAAAAAAAAAAAAACAAACAGGTAATGTGACAAACTGTGTGAACAGATGCAGTTTGTATAAAAAGAATAGAGAAGGAATTCTGAGAGAGGCTTCATGATATATACTTTTTGTACATTTTGAGCCATGTGACTATTGCTCATTTAATGCAATAAAACACCAAGAACCCCTGTTTATGTAGTTGAGCTATAATATTTTTAAAGAATGAACACTATATTTTCTTGGTCAAGGTGATTTTTGTTTTTGAGGTCCTATAAAGTCTATAATTTCTGGATCAGGAAAAAAAAGAGAAACTATGACCAAAGTTAAAATTTACTTGTTGAGATTAAGTCACTAATATTTTACCATGAAGAGCCCTGGGTAGGAATGACTATCCATTGCCCATGCTTAATGGCTGTTAACTGTGTGTGTAGAGTGCCCTCTAGTGGAAGCATGAGAACATTACAGAATTTTATACTAAGTGTACCCCAGTAAAATATCGAATTGCCAGAATGTGAAATGTGTAATTGCAAATATATGTGTATGTGTAGATACATACATGACATTTTACACAAACATGAAAAAATTAATTAAAACCTCATATCTGTGTTACTATAATGTTTTAGCATAAAAATGATAAAAGTAAATCAGCCGATGGCTGGGACATAAATTGAAGATTTTCAATTTCTCAATGTCTGACAAATAATATTTTATTATGTTTTAATAATTGCTCTCAGCCATTAAGTGAGCATCTCTCTTCCCAGCTTCACTGAGACATAACTGACATACAACACAGGCAGTTCCGATTTGTGTAGCGTGACGATCTGTGTGCACACACTGCAAATGGTCCCCACAGTAGGATGAGTTAACACGTCCATCACCTCCATGGTTAGCTTCTTGGTGATGAGAACGTTTCAGATCTACTCTCTTAGCAACTTTCAATTACAAAGTACAGTATGTTTAACTTAGTCACTGTGCTGTACCTTGCCTTCCAAGAACGTACTCGTCTTAAAACTGAAGTTTGTAACCTTTGACCTGCATCCATTCCCTCCACCCCCACCCCCAACCCAGGCCCTGGCAACCACTCTGTTTCTGAGTTTGGGTTTTGAAGATTCTACATAGAAGTGAGATCACACAGTATTTGTTTTTCTCTATATTTCTCTCAGCATAATGCCCTAAGTTTCATCCATGTTGTTACAAATGGCAGGATTTCCTTCTTTTTATGGCGGAACGTTACCCCATTGCATACACAGGGTAGGGCGAAGTTGGTTTACAGTTGTTCGTATGGAAAATAATCATCAATGACAATACGAGAATGAACTCTGCGTTTTGTGCACTCACAACTGTACCCCGTACGCACCACATCCCCTTCATCCGTTCGCCCACCGACGGACACCTGGGCTGTGCCCACGTCTTGGCTGCTTTAGGTAATGCTTCAGTGAACGCTGCGTGCAGACCTCTCTCAGACAGTGATTTCATTTCCTTCTGTTATTTACCCGGAAGTGGGATTGCTGGGTCATGTGGCAGTTCTATTTTTAATTTTTTAAGAAAGATTCATACTGTTTTCTATAGTGGCTGGACCAGTTTACAATCCCACCGACAGTCCATGGGATGTTCCCTTTTTCTACATCCCTAACCCGCACACGCCTCGTGTCTTTTTGCTAACAGTCATTCTAACAGGGGAGGAGTGATATCTCACTGTGGTTTTGATTTGCATTTCTCTGTTGATTAGTGACAACATATGGTAGCAACGGAATTGTTGCTCATCTCTCTGCTGCCCTGTTTTTTGTGTTAAGTGATTTGTCAGGTTAAAAGGACCTTCAGGGAAAGATTTTAATGTTTATGGGTCACTTTCATGAAAATCCCGTTACTAGCATTGCTCTGCACAGGTCTAACCGAGCCCTTAATGGGGCCCCGCAGGGAGAGTATATCAGTCAGTCAATCCGTCTACTAGAAAACCAAGGCAAATTTTTCTGTCCAAACTATGCCACTCAGCATGGCGGGATGGACAGACACGTATATCCCTATATCTATGCCCATACCCACCCACCTACCTTTGAATCTAGTTTTCTTTGTAGCAAGGTTCCAGCTAGTTAACCATGAGCGCCATCATGGAAACCAAGCTGTGCCTCCTCGTGCCACTCCAGGTATAGAACAGAAGAAAGAGAGAGGGAAATAAAACAAAAGCCTCAGAAATGTGGTGGAAGGAGACGAAATCAGGAGGAGTGAGAGGAGGCAGAAGGCACCACCATTTACTAACCTGTGTGCACACTGCACGCACATTATCCCACTTAGTCTTCACAACGGTCCTGTCAGGGGAGAATCGCTTTCTCTCATTTTAGAGACACGGAAAAGCAGGACTCTGAGACTTTAATCACTGTATCCATGGTTACCCTACCTAAGCAGCACAGCTGGGATCTGAAGGCTGGTGTGACTGGAGAGCCAGCTCTGCCAGACTGACTCTCAGAAAGAGAAGAAAGGAACTGCAAAGCAAGGGAGAGGGAGGAAGGAAGGAAGGAAGGAAGGAAGGAAGGAAGGAAGGAAGGAAGGAAGGAAGGAAGGAAGGGAGGAAGGGAGGAAGGAAGGAAGGGAGGAAGGAAGGAAGGAAGGAAGGGAGGAAGGAAGGAAGGAAGGGAGGAAGGAAGCAGAAAAAGGGAACGGCGATGCCAACATTACAGCTGACTGGGGGTCAGGGTCATTCCTATCACACAGTTGGAGCTAGAACTGCTTTTATTATCCCGTGTCAGGGGAAATTTCCCCCAAAATCCAGTCACTCTCCGGTGTGTATTGTTTGAGTGATGTCACCGAGGCTACTAAGTATGTCTTTGAAACTTCCGGTGGAGTCGCTGACTTCCTCGGAGAGCCTGCCCATGCAGTGCTCTTGGAGGGAAAGAGGGGGAAACGGCTCCGATGTTTCCCAGGTTGGCCTGCTCATCCCCGGACCAGCCGGATGATATTTAACAATCTGGGACAAATTTAAGGTGAGATGAATCTAGGTTGCATTCCAGCATGACTACTCTGAAGAGCACAGAGACCCAAACATTGACCAATTAAGAAATCTTGTTCCAAAGAACCAAAAAAAAAGTTTTTCATCAAAAATACAAGGAATTCTCAGATATCACCTTGGAGTAAAGAAAACTGGCCACCTAAGAATCATGGGGAAATAAGTGATTATCTTTGACTCAAAAACTTGCTCACATATTCATAAACACAAGCACAAAAATACCCCCCCACACACAGTTTTAATATGTGAAAAAAGGAAACTTGTCTGTTCAATATCCCCTTAGTACTGGAGGCTATCCTGTCTCTGGAAGTTTGCAAAGAAAATCTTGAAAATCACTTGTCAGTGAAGTCGTTGAAGTCCACATGGTAGGCTGCGGCCTGGTGCTAAATTTTAGCTGATGCAAAGTTGAAGGGACTCTATTTGGGGCAGCAAAGGAGACGAGATTGCCCAGGTGATCTGGTCCGGCACTGGAGTACCAGGGACCTGCTCAAGGAGACTGACTTCTGTTCCTTTCCCTACACAGACACGTTGAGGGAACAACCACCTTGTCATTCTTCTTGCAAAACCTGCAATGGATCTGCAACCCTGTGCACTTCCTGTCCAAAAGGTTGGTGGGGAGTGTGGCTGGAGGTGGCGGTGGCCAAGCCAATTCACTGTAACCTATGTATATGAGCATCTTTAAGTAAGGGCTGGGCAAGACTGGATCGAGCCCCATCACAGGTTTCTATCACGGAGGCTACTCTGGAGCAGTACAGCAGCCCGAATACCAACCTATAAAAAAAAACTGGCTTCCACATGACCAAACAAAAAAAAAAGAAATGTTTCTCACCCAAAAGCGTGATGAAGTTAGCAATTGCTTTGGCCGCAGAATCTGTTAGGGGGTCTGGGTACCTGACATTTCGAGAGGTTCCCCTGCTCCTTTGGAGTGCATTAGCTGAAACGAGAGAACTGAACGTAGAGGGTCTAGGTCAGGAAAAATAGTCTCCCTGTCCTTTCTTTTTTCATTGCTGGTGCTGAATTTAGAGGAACGAAGGTACAGGAGCAGTGCCTGTCATCTCAAATTAACTGCTTTGTCATGGGTAAAAACAATACTTCAGAAATAACAACTTCCCTGAACTAGGGAGCTATTTTATTCACATCATGCATTAATTAACATTGGGAATTAAGAATGGTATGCTCCCACTAACGTGATCATTCTGTTGGAGTGGGCAACGGTTAACAGTGAGACAGGACGATAAAACAACAGACTCTACAGTGACAGCTGTGCTGTGATTCTACTCCTACAAAACAGAACAGTTTACATACAAAAACTGAAGGAGCTGTTTTGGAATTTTGGAGTTGACAGTGATTTTTAAATGGTTTTCTTTAATAATGGTGCTAATATTTTTTTAATAAAAAAAAAAAACAACAGATGGACTGCCTTGGCCAGGTATCTCAGATATCTGAGCATCATCCTGATAAGCCAACTTTTCGAGTGCAATCCCGGTCAGGGCACGTACAAGAATCAACCATTGAATACATAAATAAGTGGAACAACAGATCAGTGTTTCTCTCCCCCTGCCCTTTCTTCCCTCTCTCTCTCAAATCAATCAATCAATCAATCAGTAATAGATAGATTGATAGATGGACCGCCTGTTGAGTGGAAGAGTTGCCACTATGTTAGGCCCTAACAGGATAGACTTTGGGAAGCTGAACAGACCCCACCACGCTGTGCGTGTATAAACTGCCTCGCACCAGGAAGACAGGTGAAGGTGTTAATAGACTGATCAACTAGGCAAAGGGAAGCCCCCAAGGAACCCGCACCAATATCAGTAGGAAAGTAAAAGAAACAGGGCAAGGGCCTCCTGCTGTCCATTTCCATTCCAGAGACTGGACTCGTCCTGCCAGGCTTAGCACCATTACTATGTATTTTGTTAGCCGTGAAACACTGGGGGCTCTAGAGCAGTTCTGCGAGCGCCAGTTCTCTGCACGGATGGGTGTGCTGTCAGAGCAGACACGGGATGACCGCCTGATCCGCCTTCTTTCTTGGGTTTCTAGGCACATACCTGTGGGCTCAGGCCTGCATCCCCACCTGCCCCCAAGGCACCTGGCCCTCAGCGAGCAGTGGCAGCTGCGAGAACTGCACGGAGGACTGTGCCTCTTGCTCTGGAGCCGATCTCTGCGACCAGTGCCGGACGCAGGTGGAATACCCTCTCTTCCTCCACCAGGGCAGGTGCCACTCCAGCTGCCCGACGTAAGTTTCCTTTCCTTTCTCTCCTTGCTGGTGTTCATTCTCCTGCAGTAATGTGGGCACCATCTCTTCCTATTCGCCCAAGAGCTCTTCTCCTCCCTGGTTACAATGCCTGCACAGATGTCCCTTCTTGACTGCTAAGCATCACTGTCGGCCCCAGGAGCCAACACTTCATGCCAGATGTACGCTTCTCTCTTGTGATGATTATATGTGTGTTTTCACTTTTGTAAAGTGGGTTTTTCACACCTTCTCTTTATGATCACGGAGTTGTCATTTTTTCCATCACAAAAGTAAGGCTGTGGAACACAGGAACCTCTTCCATTTAAAGTAGGTGACGTGTGAATCAAAGATGATAAAGAAAAGACCTGGTTAATTATTTATTGATTCTTCACGGGTTCCTAAGTCCCCTGGTTTATAATTCCTTTCCTTTCTGTCGATGTTCCCACTTCCAGGATTTACATAAAAGGGGAGAGGGAACAGCAAATGAGAAAGTACATCAGGAAACTCTCAGTATCAAGCAACAAAAATGCCAAGTAGAATGACTGAGACAAAACAGGGTTTATTATCTCACATAACAACACGTTTAGAGATCCCATATTGGTTATTCAGTGGCCAACACCTTACTAAAAGCGCACAATCTTTCCACTTTGCTCTTGCATCTTCCTTAGCCTGTCCTCCCCTGAGCCACATGGTCTGCCCCGTCTTGACACGCCGCCACCCCACACCGCAACCACCAGACACAGAAGAGGACTTGGTGCTCCTAGTTTCTCTTTTTTCAGGGGGAACAAACTTCCTCAGACCTCTCTTCACATCTCGTTAGCCAGGATGCATTATGTTTACCTTACCTCACTGGCAGGAAGAATAGAAATAAAAGGATCGGATGAACAGGATTCATCCCAGAAAACCCAAGTAAAATCGGAACACTGAGCACAGAGACACAGAGACAACTGCAGCGGGAGATGAGAAACGAGTCTGGGGAAGCAGCCAACAGAAACTATTTTAAGGAATTAGAAATTTCATTTGCCTCCTGATTGAAAACAGCACCTATTTCCTAATGACCTATTTGTACCCATCCACTACTGAGACAGACCCTGTAGGTTCAAATACAATTCAGGATACTTACCCTCAAGAAGCTTCCACTCTAGTGTAGAAGCCAATTGTACTCAAGTCAATAGTACAGATACATATTAGGTGGCCACGAGGTGTGCAGGAATCAATTCTGAAAGCCACATTAAGATCACACGGAGGAAGTATGAGCCTGCAAAAGGCCTACAAGCCAGTAGGGGAAGTTTAACTCAATTACTGCCGTACGTCTCACAGCCTAAACACACAAAAGGCTAGGAGATTCCAAGGGAAGAAGGACCATCCAAAATCATCCCCTTGTCCAGTGTCTGTGATGTCTCAGCCCTGCGCAAAGCACTGCAGTGTGGGATCCAGCAATCCTCACACGAACCTTCTCACCCAGATACTGTTCTTCTCCCTGCCCCCCACTTTGCAGAGAAAGGGAGGGGTAAGCATGACCAATACCACGCGGCTAATACACAATGTGGTCGGGATTCAGACCCAAACCTCCGCAGCCCATGTTCCACCATTGCCCAATGCCACTTCCTCATCCAACTGGGGTTCCTTTCTTTTCAATAATGGCCTTGTTGAGATATAATTCACATGCCACACAACTCACCAAACAATGTATGCAATGCAATGGTGTTTAGCATATTTATACAATTGTGTGGTCATCACCACAACTGATTTTAAGATATGTCCATCATCCCGAAAAAGAAAACTCTGTACCCCTTTTAGCAGATACTCCCAATCTCCCCCAGCCCTAAGCAATCACGAATTTACTTTCTGTCTCTGTAAGTTTGCCTATTCTTCAACATTTCCTACAAACAGAATGCTTCAAAACATGATCTTTTGTGACCGGTCTTTTCTACAGCATAGTATTTTCAAGACGTTACTGTTTCTGAGCAACGCCCCCTTTGGGTGCAATCCAACCTAAAACAGCAATAAGATGCATAACGGGAACACAGCCTGTGATGAACGAGCATTCAGGTATTCAGAATTATTTATAAGTCAGCACTAGTGGCCACAGCTTTTTCAAATACTGTATGTATTCATGAAAGAAAAAAGTGTAAGTAGTGACATATATCATGATGGTGATTGTTTAAGAAACACTGCAAAACCTAAGGTGTACTCCTGCTCACCAAACGTGAACAGATGGGAAGCGCTGGTAGAAGAAGATCAGTCTTCCTTTAAGTGCTGTCACCGTCTCAGTGCCTAAAATACAGGCGAAGCTCCAGAACCACACAGCTTTTGCACTCCATCTATGTATCTGAGCCAAAAGACTTCAACATAAACTACTTCGAAGGTAGCAATTTAATACAGGTGGCCGTTTCTTCTAGAAAGAAACATCTGTCTTCTTCAATAAAAATAACGGTGAAATAAAGCATTTACAGATAAATTTTGTGCATACAGGGAGAAGGCAAGGGGCAGATTCCTGGGCAGGTCTGTCTGCATGGGGAAGGTGCTCTGGGCCGAGTGGCTCCCTGAAAGGCACCTCTCACACTGGCGTCCGCCTGCCTCCTGCCAAGCTCCTGAGAGTTGTGTATTTTTTGAATTAGTGGTAATTTTCAATGAGGTTTTTTTTTCTTTTTTGCTTGAATCCATTCCCTCGTTTTTAGCATATCATCCAACTTCCACTGACACCCTTATGAGAAAAATCTGAAGGTTTCTTTGTGTTGCATCTTTTCAAATTCTGCAGTGCTTGTCAGTGTGCAGAAACTATTCTTGAAAGGCCTTGGTCAGGCCCCGCAGTAAAAATTCCCCAGAGGTCAGGTGATAGGTATCACATGGCCCCAAGTCCCCAACCCCTAAACATAGGTTGATCCTTCTAGCTAGGTCACTCCTCACCCTAAATCTAGAGGGTGTGGCCAGCCTCACCCCGGCTCATTTTATTAGCATCAACTCTCAGATGTGGCTGGAGGGGCCAATAATGAATGACAGGGACATCTTACCATGTGGGAAATTCCGAGAGTTTAGACGTCAGCTAGGATGACAGGCTAGATCTCTCTTTGGGTGAGGCCAAGTTCTTCACTACACACACAGAAACAAGGAATCCACCACATTCTCCTTCGGTACAAGATGTGTATGTTTGAGACTGCACTAAATTCTCTTAATTTCAAATTTCTCACATTCAATCAAACTCTTGTGAGCATATAATACATTTCTAGCCACTGTCTTGTCAGACTCCTTTTTAAGAGATTGACTTGCTTGAACAAAGTAGCAGTGTCTTTGTTCTCTCCGTGTTCGCCATCATGGGCCACGATGTGTAAGGAAGCCAGGTCTTAGTTTTCATCTGAACACTGTTTAGTTCCCCCTCTTCAACCTAAACTGCTCTTCTCTCATCTCTCTTTCTTGAAACCTCATTAGAAATGTGACTTCTCTTCACCCCTGCCGTATGTCTTCCTGACACATTCAAGATATGTTTATTTACTAAACAAATATAAGAAATTAATGCTCTGGCTGGTGTAGCTCAGTGGATCAAATGCAGGCCTGTGAATCAAAGGATTGTGGTTCAATTCCCAGTCAGGGCACATGCCTGGGTTGCAGGCCAGGTCCCAGTGGGGGACACATGACGGGCAACTGTACATTGATGTTTCTCTCCCTCTCTCCTTCCCTTCCCCTCTAAATATAAATAAATAATAATTTTTAAAAATAAATTAGTGAATGAAAGAATGATTGAATGGATGTGAATGAGTGAATTAATTAAAGCATCAAGTAAAGATGCTTTATAGGCCCTTTATTGGCTTTAGGATTCAAAGAGGATCCAGTAGATTGAATTATGTGCTGCAGTCCTTAGCTCCTCCCTGTATCTATGCCCTCTGCCTGTAACTTTGCAGCAACCTCCATGAGAGACAGAATGGACTCCCTGGCCCCTAAGTTTTGGCTGGGTTATTCAACTTGCTTTAGCCAATGGGATACTAGCAGAAGAGAAGCTGAAGCTTAAAATGTGTTTGCGTTGTTGAACTTGCTCTCATTTACTTCTGCCAAGGCTAAGAGAAAAACGTGTCTTACAAGTCCCCTGTGCCAGGGAGGATCAAGGGAGGTGAAGAAGACCTGCACCCAGTGTGCAGCTTGGAGTCCAGCCTCCTTCCTCCAGAGCGCATGCTTGAGTTCTTCCTATTCAGTCACATATGCCTCTTTGAGCGCAAGCTCAGCCTACAGGTATATGAGTGGCAACGAGTTTGGGCTCTTTTGTTACAAAGCACTATTAGGGTGATAGCTGACTAATAGAAGGATAATTAGAGAAAACAAATGGAAGAGGTACCTAGAACCTCAGGAGACCATAGTCTTTAAATTGGTTTATGGTTTTATCACTTCTGCAAGTTCCAGCTCTTCCCTTCAAAAAAGCATTGTCTATACTTCTCTCATCTCCCAAATATAGTTGAGAGGGTTGGAGTGTTTTCATATTTACTATGTTCACACACCAGTGAGAGATTTCTATGATGTGGTAGTTAAATCATTCAGAGGTACAATGTGTGCAGACATCAAATTCCACCTGGAAGGAGTCAATCACACAACACATACTCCAATAGCAGTATATGCTCCAAATATTGGGTGCTATGTGCAAATGTCTTATGTTTTTGAAAAAGCCATCAGAGGTTGGCTCAGAACATCCAAAAGCAAAAGAAAAAGTGCTTCCAATTTTATGGGGCATTAAATCTTTCAAGCCTTTTGAAGCAATTTTTTTGAACTCGTTAATTTTTTTTATTTTAAAATGTAAAATGTATTAACTGAATAAAGAGCATTTTCTACTCTAACACACAAAAAAGAAAAGAAATAAAAATTAGGAGATAAAAGTGAAGAAATCAGAAGATGACTAAGATTTACACATATTAACCAAAGTTGTTTTCAAACAAACCAAATTCACAAGGGTGGTATCTATCCCTTTTACTTGATTTTTCCAGACCTGATTTTTGACCACACTTCCTCGGGAAATCTGACAGACCCGTTTTGTTCAACCAGAGCAGTAGTCCTTCGTTTTCAGTCTGCACTTCTCTGCCACCAGGTGGGAATCATTTTCTCACTTGGAAGTCTTCCCCAGTTGCTCTCTCTTCTCCCCACAGGGGCTTCTATGCACAAGATGGCATGTGTAAACCCTGTAGCTCTCCTTGCAAAACATGTGAAGAAAATGCCACCAACTGCCACTCCTGTGAAGAAGGCCTCATCCTGGACCAAGGAACATGCCAGAAAACCTGCTCCGAGAGGCATGTGGCGGTGGAAGGGGTGTGCAAGCCTTGTCCAGAGATGTGCCAGGAGTGCATCCATGAGAAAACATGCAAAGGTACCTGGGAGCAGCCCCGGGGAAAGCGTGGCTCTGCCAGGCCACCCCAGCTGGGGGCCAACTGTCTGAGGGCAGGGTGTCCAAGCAGAACTGGGGAAAACCAGTCTCCCTACTTTACGTGAAGTTTATCTACATCTGTGCACATCACTGAGGAAGCTGAGGGTGAGGTAAAGCCTTTCCGTTATGGATCCTGCAAGTTAAGACAGATGAGACGTGATTTCTTCCACAAACGTGTACTGAGCACTTAGGGAATGCCAAGAGCTGTCCCAGGTGAAGCCTGCGGCTGTGCTGCACAGTACTGTGAACTCTCAGAATAATATTCTGGCTAAGAGTTTTCTCTCTGGAATTATCCCCCAAGAATTTTGTCTCTGGAATTATCCCCCAAGAAAGGCTAATTTCCTCTTTGGAATAAGACAGACTCATGTAATTGGTGCTATCCTATCCAAAGAATTCTCTTGGCATAAACTAAAGTTTGGTGTTGTTTTTTTTTTTCAAAATAAGAGAACAAACACAAACCCACAATGCATTCTTCATACTGATTAACCATGTATATTTCAGTGGTCGACCCTATCAGTAAATGAAAAATTAATTAATCCAAGAGCTCCTAACCAACCGGCTTTTTGTATTAAATAAAGCCTGCAGTGCTCAATACAGCTTGAAAAATCTGTTAGGCTTTCTGGGTTTTTGAAACACCTCCAGCATCTCAGCCATCACTGCTCTGCCACAGCACTCCCATCTTTTGTACCTCCAAGGGGCAGATCATTTCAGGATGTAAACCCCGCATCATCTAAATGGGCCGCCATATGTGATCTCCAATCCAAAGGCAGGGCTTCGGGGGCATGGATGTGCCCTGGCTGGGTGGGAATGGGGCAAATGTAGACATAGGTCAAATGAGCCAAAACAGTGGGAGGTGGGCTAGTCACCGTGGGAGGGATGAATTCCTTTCTCCTGTCTCTGTGGGGATAACTGCTGTTTTCCCCACCCCTAGAGTGCATTCCTGAATCCTTCCTGTACAAGGACACATGCCATCAGTCCTGTCCCCCCCACTTCTACTCGGACACGCGCCGATGCCTTCCCTGCCACGAAGACTGTCTGGAGTGCAATGGCCCCTCAGCTGACAACTGTGAAAGCTGTGCTCAGTCATCCTTTGTTTTCTATGATGGGCAGTGTTTGGACGAGTGTCCAGCAGGAACTTACTATGAAACAAAGACTAAGGATTGCAAAGGTAAAGACTCCGGGGAACAGGACTGAGCGCCAAGTCCCAGGGCGCCCTAATGGGATTACGCTTGGGTTTCCATCAAGATGAATTTTGACCTGGGGTTTGCACAGTTCCAGCCCCAGAACTGTTGCCCCAACCCTTTCCTTTCTATTTTGGAACTGCTCTTATTTTTTCATTAAATGAGTCATTCATTAGTTTTGATTACATAACTTTTATCAACAATGAATGATGTTGACTCTTGTCACAACAGTGGCTGATCGAAGAGGAGTCTCATGTGAAGATTTACAGGAGATGATGAGTCCTCAAAAGTGATCCAACATGAGAAATTTTTCTTAAACCTTTAACCTATCAAAAGTTTATAGCAGCATAAGGAGGGCTGTGCCATAGAGGATTTTCCGGGTGCCTCTCATCTCCCTTCATCGTTTGCCTCCCCAGAGCTCCCCCTTCCTTTGGCATCACCCCAACTCCTGCCGTGAGCCCCCTGGTCCATCCTGCACTTGGCATTTCAATTTCTACAAGTTCAAGAAAGAAGCTGCTATTATGTATGCCTTCTTGTGTTTTAACTGGACATAAATTCTTTGCCTCTTATTAGTTTTCAGAGAACAGAATTTTTAATGAATTGGCCATTACTAGAGGCATTCTGGGAAAAGGAACTCACTCTTTCCCCTATTTTATTAAGATGTAATGAACATATAGCATTGTATAATTTTAAGGTGTATGATGTGACGATTTGCTATACGTATGCGTTAGGAAATAACTTTTTTCAGCAAGAATATTTAAGATCAATTCTCTCAGCAACTTTCCTGTGCACAGTACAGTGTCGTTAACTAGAGTCACGGGATGCGAGTCTCCCATGAGGCAGACGATGGCTGAGCGCCCAGGGCTGCCCCCAACCAAGCACGAGACCCACTTCCAGAGGCAGCAAACCACACATAAGGCTGCGAGATGAGAGTTCTAGGCAGAGAAAAGAGCAACAGCTAAAACCCCAAGGCGGGAAAAAACCGTTCTTTTATTTGTCTAACAAATATTTACTGAGTGCCTGTTATATGCCAGACCCTCTCCTCGGCACTGTGTATTCATAAATGAATATTGAAGAGGCCTCTTTTGTGAACAGGTAATTATAATATATATCAATGCTAATGATAAGCTCAAGGTATTCAGGGAGGTCACTGGAGGACCACGGAATAGGAAGTATTACAATACATTGGTGAAAAGGCCACAAAGCAGTCTGTGGCCATTCTGCTGCCAAAGCGCTTATTACCATTTTGTTGCAGTTTATAGCGAGCAATTATAGTGAGCCTTACTGATATTTTGAGGTGGTTGTTGCAGAAAGGGGCTCTGTAATTATGACAGAGAACAGAAAACAGCCATTTTTTTCCCCATTTTGCAATAAGAATGCTTGACCAGAGCCCAAGAGCTGTACCCAATTCATGGCTCCACACCACTGGCAGAAAGCACTAGAAATCTCTGGAAGAAATGAGGAAGGCAGGTGACTAGACTTTCCAGGGGAACGGATCCCCTAGCAGGGCGCTCGGGCCCACTCTCACATCCTGCCGCCCCTGCCCACCCACAGATTGCCCCAGGTCCTGCCAGGCCTGCTCATCAGCGGGGGCCTGTACCACCTGTCTGGAAGGCTGGAGGCTGAACAACCACGGGCTCTGCGTGCCTCACAAGGAATGCCCCCCCTCCGAGTACTGGGACGCGGAGGCGCTGGGATGCAAGCCCTGCCACACCAAGTGCTTCCGCTGCACGGGCCCCGCCCAGGACCAATGTCACACCTGCCCGAGGCCCAGCCTCCTTCTCAGTGAGTCACCTTCCTCTGAGGTGGGCTTTGTCTATCCCTCCATCTGGGACACTACTTTTCATGATGCTTGGAGCCCAGTAGATGTTTGTGCCTTTCTTTTTAACTTTTTACTTTGTGTCTAAAATAGCTTCAAACCTACAGTAAAAATGGAAGAGTAAGGATAGTTCAAGACCACCACGCGTATGCCCTTTACCCACCTCACCCTTTTCATCTTTCACGCCATCTGCTTTACCATTCCCTTGTGGTCCTTCCCTCCCTCTCCATGTGTGTGTATACGTCACTCACACTGCATTTTCTCTGAACCATCTCAGGATGTGTTACATACCTCACAGCTGCATTCCTACAAGTACTTCAGTATGTATTTATTTCCTAAGAATAGGGATGCTTTCTTACATAACCACAGCGACTAGCTGTCAACTCCAGCTAATTTAACATGTATACAATACTTACAAATACACCACCCAAATTATAATTGTGTCAGTTCCCCTTTAGGCGCCACGTCTTTTCAGCCTTTTAATCTGCCACATTCCACAGAGGAACACTGCGTGGATGATGCCGGGTCCTTCTGAAGGCACACGGTGTTCTCGTGACCCTCTTGGGTGATGCTAATTCTGGTCACCTGTTCGGGGTACTGTGCAATTTCTCCACTTTGTAGCTATTGTTTTCCTTTGTAATTAAAGAAGCGGTCTGTGAAGAGACACTTTGTGAACATGTAGATATTCAGCTCCTCCTCAAAATTTCTCTTCGTCCTGGCCAGTTGGTTGGAGTGCCATCCCACAACGGAAAGGCTGCAGGGTCGATTCCTAGTAAAGGCACATGCCTGGGTCGAAGGTTCAGTCCTTGGTCAGGGCATGTATAGGAGGCAGCCAATCGATGTTTCTCTCACACTGATGTTTCTCTCTTTCTCTCTCTCTCAAAGCAAGGCAAAAGAAGTCCTCAGGTGAGAATGAAATAGCTTTTCCCCTTGATTTAGCATCTGTTGATTAATAAATCTTGAACAAAGTATGTCACAGTCTGGGGTTGGCCTCCCCCACAGGTCACCTATGAAGGTTATTGCTGATATGAGGCAATGCCCTCAGGTTTCCCAGGAGACCATGATTAGACTTAATCATGGAAGAAAAAAATGAAACAAAACTGTACTCAACTGAAAGAAGGAGCAGTGGAGGGGTATAGAAAAGAGAGACAAAAGAGAAAAATATGCTAAAACCTGGAAAGCATTAAAATTCATCTCCCCAACCTGGTAGAGCAGACCTGAGAAGCAAGATATTCATAAAAAATGTGACAGTGTCTCCTCTTCTGGTTGAGATGTCATCAGCCGGGGCACCGTTCCCCGGCTAAGACACAGGGGCAGCTATCCTCATACCATTCCTGATCACCTTCCAACAGAAAACACTCCAAGACATTAGTCTTCTCTCTCCATCCACCTTAGCTCCACGTACACAAATCCCAGTGAACTTTCTTCCAGAAGTTACTGCTTCATAAGAGCATTCCACACCCTGGCTGGCGTGGCTCAGCAGATTGAGTGCCCGCCTGCGAACTAAGAGGTCACTGGTCTGATTGCCTGTCAGGGCCAGGTTTTTCTTTGGGTCCATGTGACAGGCAACTAAATGATGTTTCTTTCACACATTAATGTTTCTCTCCTTCCCTTCCCCTCTCTCTGAAAATAAATAAAATCTTTTCTTTAAAAAACATGCCAAATCTTTGTATCATACCAACCACCAAGACCATCTTTTCTAATTATCCTCAACTTAGAGTGCTACCAGTGATCACCCTGGGCGCCCTCATGCAGACAAGAATGCGTCTTACCAGTACAAGGTGGTCTTCTCTTAAACTAGGGATACACATCAGGATAGAACTGAGACTTCAGTGCTCGGGTGTAATACAGAACACACTGTGTAACCCTGCACACAGTCCCCCAAGGGCTGGGTACAGGACGTGCTCAGGCCTGGCTTTCTCATATTCTCCCGCCCCATCCCTCAGCACTGCCCTTTCAAGGGTCAGGCTAGGCATGAACTGGGTAATTCCTCCAAAAGCTGTGGGAGATTGAATGCTAAACACCCTTAAAAATGTACACATCCTAATCCCAAGATCCTGGGGATATGTTACGTAACATGGCAAAAATGATTTTGCAGATGTGATTGCACTAATAGTGTTGATTTGGGAGGATTATCTGGGTTATCACAAGGGTCCGTATAAGAGGGGGCAGCATTGTCAGTTAGTAGTTCAAGGCTATGTGATGTCAGAGCAGAAGAACAGAGAGACAGAGACAGAGAGAGAGAAGATGCTATGTTATGACTATGAAGACGGAGGAAGGAGCCGTAAGCCGAGGAGTGCAGGTGGCCTCTAGACACTGAAAAGGGCGAAGAAACAGATTCTCCCCAGAGCCTCTGGAGAGCGTCTCCAGAAGGAACGTAGCCCTCTGGACTCACTTGAGAAATATGACCCCCGGAACTGTAAGATAATACTGCTGTACTGTTTTGAGTCGTTAAGTTTCTGGTAATATAGAAATACTACAACAGCAACAGAAAATAATACAGAGGTGTTTCATCTTTAAGGGGTTAAGGATTCCCCCTAGTTAACCAGATACATCAGCTGGACAACAAACCATTGTCAACACCCGTCTTTAACAAAATAGCCACCAAACAAACACTGAATGGGGACCTGGCCCTGTCTAGGTGCTGGAAAAGAACGACATGGCCCTGCTTTCAAGCAGCTCACAGAGTCTCCCAGTACAGAATTTGAGTCCACTGCAGCTCTAATAGGATCTAGCTTTCCCACTAGTGCCTCTGCTTTCTGCTGACTGAAGTTATAGAAACAACTGGCCCATGGTCTGGTCTAGACTTGACCAGTGGCAACCACTGAAAACACAGGGGAGCCTGACTTCCATCCAGTGAGGCCCAGCTGAGCTGGAAGAAGTTGCCTCTGAGAGCTGCACGCTAAACTGCAAAGCCAGCAAATTTCCATTTTTTTGCTTTCTAACTGAATCACCCTCAATTTCCACCCCTAAATGTTGTTAAGGAAGAAGATAAGAATCAGTGGCTCCACTAGCGTTTGTGGAGGAAGGACAGCACTGGTGTGGGGCTAACAGTTCAACTCCAATGCACTCTCTGTACAGAGCAGAGGATTTAAAGATTTAGTTATTCGTTTTTACACAGTTGAGAAGGGAGGGAAAAAGAGAGGGAGAGAAACATCAGTGAGTGGTTGCCTCTCGCACATCCCCTCACTGGGGACCTGGCTGCAACCCAGGCAAGTGCCCTGACTGGGAACTGAACCAGTGACCCTTTGATTCGCAGGCCAGCACTCCATCCACTGAGCCACACCAGCCAGGGCCAGAAAATTTAAGATTTGAATTATTAAATGCATGGACAAAATAGAGTCTGTCCTGATAGAAATGCTTTATATCTGGGTTCACGCAACTGAGGAACTAAAGTTTTAACTTTATTTCATCTTAAATTCACTTAAATGTCAAGAGCCACAGTGTGCAGGCAGCACAGCAGAACTGAGTGTAAAATCTGATAAGTATCAAAGGAAATACATTCAAGACCATGTAGGAAGTTGAAATTGTGGGAAGGTGTCATTGCACGTTCTTCAGTGAAGCCTTGACTCAGCCCCTGCCTTAAATGTCTCTCTCTCCTGGGAGGCCCCATACATCCTCTGGCTCATTTGGACAGACTGGTTTCTGTTCTGCCCAACACGGCCAGTCCGCTCTGACTTCTGTCTTCTCTCACCTTCTAAAGGCCTTATGGTTGATAGTATTTCTTAGTCATCTTAGCTCCCAAGGATATCCATCAGCCCACAGGACACTGTCTCATCCCTCCTGCACCCCCCTTCCCCCCATGGTAGAGAGTGGGGAGCATACAGAGGAGGTTTGGGAGACTTGTGTCACACTTGATACCAAGACAGACTCTTCCTTCCTTGGCAGACACAACTTGTGTGCAGGACTGCCCCGAGGGCTACTATACTGATGAGGACAGCCACCAGTGTGCCCCCTGCCACAGCTCTTGCAGGACATGCGAAGGGAGACACAGCATGCAGTGCCTCTCCTGCCGACCAGGCTGGTTCCAGGTGGGAAAGGAGTGCCTGCCCCAGTGCAGGGAAGGGTAAGTTGTTCAACACACTTTTCCCTCACTTGATCCCATAACCACTCCAGATCTCACTATTAGCAAACCCATTCTGCAGATGAGGCAGCTACTCTCAGAACACTTACAGAGCTGAATTGAAGTCTCACTGCCAGGAAGGGACAAGGATGAGAGTCCACCCAGGTCTAATAGTCTCTAAAGGATTGCTGCCAGTTCAGAGTAATGGAAAAAGTAAACAGGAGAGGCCAACTTGATGAGAGAACACAAAAGGTCAGATTGCCAAATCAGACTCATGGGCCAAACGTCACGAAAATTCAAAGGTTACAAGCAATCACAAGTGAAGCATTCTTCCTTTAGAGAAATCCAAGGCCATGAATATAGGTTCTTTATCTTCTGCATTCAGATTTGTTTGGATCACATGTAATATGTGAAGTCTAAGCAATGTATGTGTAGCACTGCTTTCACAAAAGAAATAATTTCAGTTAAATATCTCCATTTAACTCTCCACTAATTCTCTAACCTGCCATGCCCCCTTTAAACTCACAAATTAAGGTTTAGTTATCATAGGCAACCTGAACACACAGGTGTATCCTTCTAAAAGCATTTCACAAATATGAACTCTCTACTATTTTTCTGCCAGGAAAAACTATTAGCATATTTATCAGAAAGTCTGCTGACAAGCATATTTGGAAGATGATTTGACTGGGTCATCCTTTTTATACCCCTAGGCATCTCCAGTAAAAAGACAGATTGATTACAGGCCTTTTGCTAACTCTTCCTTCCCAATAAGTAACCTAGAGCACTGAGAGTTTCCAGACCCAAACTGAAAAGCTGTAACCTTAAACTTTCCACACATGCTTTTGCCCAAACTGGAGCATCTCTTTAGTTCTACAGCAATCACTGCTTGCATGACTCATTTTGGTACTGTAACTGCCTTGTATTTTGATTTACCTCACTCATTTGCTCATTCATTGAACACATGCTTAATGAGGAACTCCTTGTATGAGTAAAATGAGTAAGTCATCTTCCTCAAATCAAGTCATTCAATATTCTTATGTACAAGGAAGGGAGTATAATCCTGTGATCTTAATAGATTGCAGACAATGGAATTAAGAAGTCAATTTTTCCATTGTATGTGAATTTGCCCACTGGGAAGACAGGCATGGATTGCCATAAATCTTTTTAATGGAGAATAAATAGGGTGTTAATAAGGTATAAGTGGAGATATTTGACTGAAACTGTTCCTCTTGTAAAAGCAATGATCCACATGCATTGCATAAACTTCACATGTTAAATCTCTTTGCCTTGGAGAGGCTGGTTTATAATTGTCTGCACCCAGTCCCAACTCACACAATTATTTTAGTGTTTGACCTCAGAGCAGGATCTTAAAGGCCCCAGTTACTGTTTGTGCTTATGCACAAGATCAGGCTCAAGAAATTCACAGTCACCTTATGTAAAAGAGTCATCAAAGTAAGCAGTGGCACTGGACTCTTCTTTTAATCTGATCCGGTAAAATCTCCACGTCCTTTCTTTCAGCACTACCCTTTTTTCGGTTGACTATATTGGAGGTGACTCTGGTTAACAAAATTACACGGGTTTCACGTCCCCAATTCCACAACACACCATCAGTACAATACACAGCATGTTCCGCACCCCAAGTTAAGTCTTTGTCCATCATACCATTACCCTTTGATAACTTTTAAAACCTGCTTGGTATTGATAAGCTTTCTACCCATAGGGTCCTACTGATTCTTTTTGTCTTCATAACATTAGTAAGAATGTTTGTAGGCTGCTTTACAGTTTACATAGTATTTCCACTCACTATGTATCTTTACTTCATGATTTGATTCTACAGCTATCCTATTAGGAGGTTATCCTAGCTGGATATCCCAGCTATCCTAGCTGGAGGTTGAGATTATTCTCTCCACTTCACAGATGAGGAAAGCAAAGCTGAGAGAGGTCAAATGACTTAGTCAAAGTCACATAGCTACTTATACATGGTGAAGTTAAAACCAAAAATGAGATCTTCTGACTTCAACCCTGCATATTCCCTCCATTCTGTATGGCTTTTCACTCTTCCCTGTTGCTTTCTCTTTGAAATCTTATATGTTCTTTATCGACTCTTCAGTTCGTGGTTGGTGCTTTCTTTTGTCTCTCAAATACCTCAGAATTTCACTGAGTGATTGATTGTAATTGTTCTTCACCTAATGCAGAAGGGGGAACAAGGCTTCATTTGCCACAAGCCCCGCCACTGAGGTACAGGTGTACTCACTCAGATGACAGGTGGTTGGGTGGAGACAGGCTCAGCATTATATAGCCATGGAATAGTTTTCAACAAGTTAGTACAACCAAAATAATCCTTAAAAAAAAAAAAAAAGAGTACTGGACCCAATAGTTTTACACCAGAGAAACCGAGGGTTGAACCTTCGGGTTTCTAGGGTAACTTCGGGGTGCAGAGGTCCAGAGATGCCAAGACGGCTCAGATGGCCCTCTTGAATTCATCTTTGACAATGATTCCTGCTCTCTCTCCTATCTTATGTGAATTTTTAAATTTACCTTCAGATCATACACTGCTTTGTTACAGTAGCACCTAACAGATAAGTTCAAATCGTATGTCCCACTTCACTAGTAGTCTCACCTTAAGCAAACTGCCTAAATTCTCTGAGCCTCAGGTTTTACATATGTCAAATACAAATGTCGTAAGGTTTGCTGTGAGGATTAATCATACAATTCATAATTATCACTAATATATATTAATTACTCATAATGTTGGGCACAGTTCTAACAAGTTTCTCAGTAATAACTTGTTTAACTTTAGGTCCTTACTGTACATTACCCCGTGTTACAGATCTGAGACCCAGAAAGGATGCGCAACTTGTCCGAGCTCACACAGCTCATTAGTCATATGGCTGGGCTTCGACCCCATGGAACCTAGTTTCAAAGGGCAAGCTCCTAACTGCCACACTGTAGTGTTTCATTTTCAGGTTCAATAAAATGAAAAATATTAAGTTAATGAAGTTCCTAGTGTACTATGAGGTATATAGTAGA
This sequence comes from Artibeus jamaicensis, assembly GCF_021234435.1. Taxonomy (NCBI): domain Eukaryota; kingdom Metazoa; phylum Chordata; class Mammalia; order Chiroptera; family Phyllostomidae; genus Artibeus; species Artibeus jamaicensis. The sequence continues at coordinate 32,366,550 of NW_026522030.1, read as the reverse complement.
AACCTAATGAACAGCGATTACTGTTATAGTTAGCCTACAAAAATCTTTTCAATAGAAGTTACATCTGTTATTACAAAAACATCAACATCACTTATGTCACCTGCTATTTCCAGATGATCTTTAAATTGAGAAATTAAAAGAACCACTCAGAAATACATTTATTACCAACTAATAATGGTTGTGAGTAAAGAATCTTAATTCTTTCAGCTTATAAATAAATGAAACCATGTGACTAACCATGATTTTTCCGCCACACACGACTTAGGAGCAAAGCTCAGAATTCAGTCTTTGCTTCCCTCCTTGGTTGCAGATATTACGCAGAAAACTCCACTGGACGGTGTGAGAGGTGCAACAAGAGCTGCAAGGCCTGCCGGGGCCCACGGCCCACTGACTGCCTGGCTTGCGACACATTTTTCTTTCTGCTCCGCTCCAAGGGAGAGTGTCATCGCACCTGCCCAGAGCATTACTATGCCGATCAAAGGACAAGGACCTGTAAGAGATGCCATCCGACCTGCCATGAATGCGAAGGTGAGGGTGCACCTATCATTTTGCATGTGTGAATGGAAAGGTACAAAGTTTTCCTTCCTGCTTCGCCCCCTCTTTCTTTCCACCACCCTTAGTGGTTCCTCTTGCTCGCCAACTTCATAACCAATCCTCTCCCACATCAGCACCCTCCGTGTTCTCTGTGCGTCTGCAGCTGCCCTCTGACCTGGGCTGCACTGCTGCCACACTGCTGCCTCTTCAGAGTCTCCCATCCTTCAAGACCCAGGCACAGGTACTGTCTCCTCCAGGAGACAAACAGACTAGGTTTTACACCTGGTCTGTCTTCCTTCTCCACCTGCTGAGCATGAACTCTGCTGCCTAGCAAAATTTAATATATTCTCATTATTTCAACAGTTCCTTAAGGTATCTGCCTCAAACTCTCCCAAGCTCCATTCCTGGTTTCCAGATACCTATTTATCTGCCCCTTCAAGTCAACATGTCCCAGAGCAAACACAATCTAGGTTTCCTCTGATATTCACTCTTTCTGATAATGCGTCCACTCTCTAACCAACTGCCCAGGTTTAAAACCTTGGAAGTTATCTACCCCTTCCCTCCTGTCCAATCTACCTACCCTTCAACAGTGGTGAACTTCAAGGTCTATTAGCTGTCTCTCCTAAACATTCTTTCTCCTAAGCATTTCTCTATTCAGCTATCCTTCTGCATTCTCACTATCCTCATTCTCCGTTCTCATGATCTCTAGCTGACTTTCTGAAACAGCCAGCATGACACCCCAGCTCTGGTCTTGAGCCAGGTCATCATCCTGTACCATAGTGCCAGAGTGATCTTTCTGAAATCCCTATCTTCTCTTTTTTTTTTTTTGCCATAGCTTGACATAAAAATGTCATCATGATAACTTCTCAACATTCAGGAAAGAAATGCCTCTGTAGATAAAAAAGGGGCCACACCCTAAACCTGACAAGTTCAGGGGAGGCCTGCATAGAGGGCTCTACAAATTCAGAGAGTGAAAGTGACCACATAGGACGGTCTGGACATAAGAATTTCTAACTAAAAAAGAATCCTAACTGGTAGTCATGTCCTAGCCCTGCATTCTTTGACAAAGGTGAGTCTCTACTTTAAGTGAGCCTGTCTATTGTCTTTTTGCATCTAAGATAACATAACTTTGAAAGAGGGTTTTCACAGAGCATGGGACCACAGAAATCACTCATTGTTATCTTATTCCACAAATATCACCTCATGTGCTGTAAATGTGAATTATTAACTATCCTATACCCACCAATGCAAATGAAGTATGTGTTTCTCTATTTTTTTCTTTTTATCCAATCCCAGAGATTTCCCCACTTTGTTTTGTCCTACCCCCTTAACTATCACCAGTGGATTCCATGTAACTGTCCTTACATCTCCCCCTTTGATTCTAATGTATAAAAGAAGCTACAAAACAGCCATTCACCAGAGCATTTCTCAGTCCGTTGAGATTTTGCTGCCTGCCAATTGTCAGTTTGTCTCAAATAAACTCATAAAAAGTCTCTACAGTTTGGGAGGTTTCTTAGGTCCCTGCCTCCCACAATATTTCAATTGTTAAAAATTTCGAGGTTAATACTGATGGCTGGTAGGGTACATTCCTGTTACCCTTTTCAAAACTATGTTGGCTATTTCTAGCTCTTTTTCTATATACATTTTGTCATCAACATTTTCTCTAGAAAACCTACCCTAACAACCTTCACTCCGTGTTCCTTCAGTATTCTGTGTTCATTCATCTGTTTACTAATTCAACAAACATTTACCCTTGATGAAGGCCCAGACAATGTCCATACAACTATGAACATGGCAGTCAAGGTCCCTGAAGCCCAGAAAGCATATTTTGTAATGCTTTACTTATTCTTTGTCCCTCGATGTAGACTGAAGTCATCAAAGGTACAAATTATTGTCTTACCTTTGTAGCTCTAGAACGGAGCACTCTCGCAGGAAGAGGTGGCAGGTTGCATCAGGGGCGCCTCGGCAGATGGTGGCAGCACCAGGCAAGGAGGTCATTCGTACCTGCTGGGATCCTGAGGGGACGGCCACAGGCTTCAGCCGGTGCGGCAATGGCCTGGGATTCAGGCAGAGGCCCACACTGGCCCAGTGCCCCAGCTGTGGCTGCGGCAACCTTAGTCCATGATTCATCTCAGACCATGGAGTTGTGCAATCTGTATGGCTTCCACCTTGAGCCCAACACAAAGATGACCATCCGTGTGGCCCTTCCGCAGCTGAAGAAGCAGGGAAGTCCATGTCTAACTGGGAGACTATGGAAAGGCTGATGAGCAAGGAGTTCTCCACCCTCCAGATTTCCAACAGCACTGTGACCTTCATCTGCTTCAAGGGTGGGATGGAGAACAAGAGTCTGGTCAAGTCGTCTGCCTTGACGGCAAACCCATCCTCAAGGTGCGCACCACCAAGGTCAAAATCGATGTGTGGACTTCTGCCAAGATGGAGGCATAGGTGGAGATGCCGTGCTTTCTCACGCAACCAAGTTTAGAGACAATAAAATTTTAGCAACAGAAAACACAGCCAGAACACAGAAAATTGAACTTTTCGGAAGTCTGATAACAACAAATTCTTCAGCCTGACCAGTAAGAGGGGCGAAGCCAGCAGCTGGTGGAGCGGGATTGCACAGGAGAACTCGGTCAGACAGACTCAGGCGCACGGATCCCAGGCGTGGAGTTGCAACGGGCAAACCCAGTGAGTGACCCAGAGAGCGACCGGTGGACCCAGAGAGGGCACAGGGCAGCGGGTTGACTATGGTTGTGTGTAGATAGACCGGTGGGGAAGTGGGCAGTGACATGGGGCTGAGCAGGCTACAGCGGCAAGAGGTTGCAGAGGGGGCCGCCATTTCCCTGCTCTGACCCCGCCCCCACATACAGCGTCATAACCCAGCGACCAGGGCAGCCCCGCCCTGGTGAACACCAAAGGTTCCGCTCCTCATACTTAATGAGCGCAAACAGACCAAAAATGGCCCAAGAAGATCTCAAAGCCCCAGAGCCCATAAATCTAAGTGCTGAAGAAATAGCAAAACTCAGATGCACAGTTCAAAGCATGGGTGATCAGGATGCTCACAGCACTGGTTGATTTTAGTCACAAATTAGAGGAACATATGAAGGCTAAACTAATTGAAATGAAGGGAAATGCACAGGAAAACAATAGTGATGAAAAGGAAACTGGGACTCAAATCGAAGGAGTGAACCAGAAGGAAGAAAAAAGGGCCAAACAGGAAAATATGAAGAAACAAGAATTCAAAAAAATGAGGAGAGACTTATGAGGAACCTCCAGGGCATCTGTAAATGCTCCAACATCCGAATTATAGGGGTACTAGAAGGGGAAGAGGAACAACCATGAGTGGAAACCTTATTTGAACAAATAATAAAGGAGAATTTCCCCAGTCTGGTAAAGGAAATAGACTTTCAGGAAATCCAGGAAGCTCAGAGAGTCCCAAAGAAGTTGGACCCAAGAAGAAACACACCAAGGCACATCATCATTACATTAGCCAAGATTAAAATGAAGGAGAGAATCCTAGAAGCAGCAAGAAATAAGGGGACAGTCACCTACAAAGGAGTTCCCATCAGACTGTCAGCAGATTTCTCAAAAGATACCTTACAGGCAAGAAGGGGCTGGAAAGAGGTATTCCAAGTCATGAAATCCAATGACCTACAACCAAGATTGCTCTATCCAGCAAAACTTTCATTTAGAATGGAAGGGCAGATAAAGTGCTTCTCAGGTAAGGTCAAATTCAAGGAGTTCATCATCACCAAGCCCTTATTATATGAAATGTTAAAGGGACTTATCTAAGAAAAAGAAGATAAAAAAGATGAACAGTGAAAGGACAGCAAACTCACAGTTATTAAGAACCACACCTAAAACAAAAGCAAACTAAAAGGACAGCTAGATCAGGAGTGGAAACATAGAAATGAAGATCACATGGAGGGTTAGCAACAGGGGAGTGGGAGGAGGAGAAGGGGGGAGAAGGTATAGAAAATAAGTAGCATAGATGGTAGGTAGAAAATAGATGGGGGGGCAAGAATAGTATGGGAAATATAGAATCTAAAGAACTTGAGACACATGGTCATAAACTAAAGGGGAGGAATGGTGGGGGCGGGGGGTAGAGGGGAATGAAAGGGGGGTAGAACAATTGTAATGACATAATCGATAAAATAAAATAAAAAATTGGTGTGCACCAACCACAACTGAGGCTCCTCCTTCCACGATGCCGCAGGGAGAGGGGCCCTCAGGATTTCCCTGGACAGACTGCCCTCAAAACGGTTCCTCCAGTAGGAATGAGGCTCAGAGAAGCACAGTGAGAAGGCTCCAGTAAAGGTGTTTGTGACACATGGGGAAGCATGGAACAGGGACATTCTGGGGTTGGACCCCCACCGGAAGAGGTCAGGACAGAAACGAGGTTTCGTGGGACCCTGGGCCTTCCAGGGATGCGTCCTGGATGCAGGCTTCGTGCAGGCCCGGAGCACCTGCGCAGGGGGAAGTGCCGTACTGGGCACAGCGTGACCTGCCCGCACGCAACCTTGAGGCTTCTTTTGATTCCACCAAACCCGAGCCTGGTGCCTCAGCCAGGAAGCAGCGACCTGGGAGGCAGAAACTTCAGCAGCTGGAACAGCAAAGAGGAGAATGGTAAACACCGAGGTAAACAGGCAGAGGAGACAGAACTAGAAGAATTAAAGAAAGAAAAAGAGACGAGGAGTTTCACAACAGGTAATAAAAACAGGGGGACCGTAAACTCCATCATTGCAATGAGAAAGGGCCCTGGGAGCTACAGAGGATCAGGAAAAGCTACAAGCAAAGATCAGACTGGAAGAGGAAAAGATCCTGCTGGCTCACAGAACCCTGCAGTCCCTCGGGCTGCCTGGGAGCGGTGGAACATTTGGTCTGGATCTTCTGCCCTGAGCCGCCTTGGCCTGCGCTGTGCCCCTGCGTTTCTCTGAAAAATGCAGCCAAGCACAACCTCTACTTTTCTATGCTGGTTGCAACCATAATCTAAAGACATGTCTTCATACTGAGAAGGGGGAAGAAAACTGGAGAGAGTGACCTTCAGTGATATAAACATTAAATTAGTCTTACCTAGTCCTGGCTGGTGTGGCTCAGTGGATTCAGTGCCAACCTAGAAGCCAAAGAGTCACCCCTTTGGTTCCTGGTGGTGGGTGCACGTGCCTAGGTTGCAGGCCAGGTCCCCAGCTGGGGTGGTGGGAAAGGCAACCGGTCTGTGTGCCTCTCACACATGGATGTATCTCTTTCTCCCTTTCTCCCTCCTTTCCCTTCTCTCTAAAAATAAATAAAATCTTTAAAAAAATTATTCTTAGCTAGAAAATGCCTAGACTTGGGGACAATCTATACTACCCTGGAAATGAGCACGTGCTATTCAAACCAGTCCTAGCATTTCTTTTATGTATCTCAAGGCATGGTGTTTCAACAGTATCCAATAGAAATATAATGCAAGCCGTATGTATAGTTTTTTAAATGTTTAGTAGTCACATTAAAAAAAAACAGGTAAAATGGATTCATATATTTTCTTAACATCAGAATAGTATCATTTGAACATGTAAACAACATAAAATTGAGATATTTTACATGCCTTTTTGTAAGTATTTGAAATCTGATGTTTAGTTTACATTTATAACACAACTCAAGTTGGGCTAGCCACGTTTCAAGTGCTCAATAGCCACAGGTGACTGTTGGCTAATGTATTGGATACCACATCTCTAATTTAGAACAGTGGTTCCAAGTAACGTTTTCAGATGAAATCTTGGCCTGAATCCTCTTATGCAAATTGACCAAGGAATAGTTGCTCTGGTTGGAGCGCCAGAGGTATCTCAGAGTCCCGTCTCACACCCAGCATTTGCCTCTCCCCACCACTGCCAGACAACTACAAGAAAACTCTACAAACAGTGGTTCACACTCTTCACTCACTTGCAATTAACTCCAACTTTTGAAATAATTCCCCTTCCAAACTGCATGAAGTAATTATGAATTTGTGGGGTTTTTTTTTTTCATTCCAGAGTCATATATAGTTGCTGCTCAAGACTTTGAATCAGAATAAGATAACAAATGAGAGATTACAGTGAACTGGGGCTGCAGTGGGTGGTAGGAAGTTGACATTGTCATTGGCCACCTCATGGTAAATACTGGCTTTCCGTTAGGCTTTTGAAAAGTTGAAGGTCTCCTTGGTACCACCATTGCTGAACGTGTGGGGCTTTTTTCCTAACTAGAATTGCCGGATAAAATACTGTATTTTCATCTGATAAATCTGAAAACCGTAATCCCAACCCCTAGTACAGAGCAGTAGGCTAGTGGGGAGAAGAGGAGGAAAACTGGTTCCTAATCAAGATCAGTCAACCGTCATTAAGGTCATTCAATCAAAACAGAATACCAGCTTTCTAAGACTTTTGTGGGGATTACAGTAATTATTAGTGATGTTGTACATATGGTGTTTTTAAAAAGTATAAATTTCTGTAATTGGGTTTGAGATTTTCCTGGGTAGATTAAGGATGATGGTTTTCTAGTCCCAAAAGTTCATCAGTACAACCAGACTATACTATTCAGTACTAAAGAGATACAAACTATCAAACCATAAAAGCGTATGGAGAAAACTGGAATGCCTCCTACTAAGTGAAAGAAGCCAATCTGAAAAGGCTACATATGATTCCAACTACATGACATTCTGGAAAAGGCAAAACTATGGGGACAGTAAAAGGATCGGTGGTTGCCAGGGACAGGGGATGAAGAGGATGAATAGGCTGAGCACAGAAGATTTTTAAGGCCGTGAAAACACTGCCTGATACTGTAACGATGGACACATGTCACTATACATCTGTCCAAAGTCATAGAATGTACAGCACCAAGAGTGAACCCTAATGTAAACTATGGACTTTGAGTGTACAAAATTTGGGGACATGTTTTCTCCTGAGCTATGTGCTGATTTAAAAAAGTATGAATTCCTTTCTTCTTAAACCATTATCAGGAAAGAGAAAAATTTTGCAACCTATATAAGTATCTTGTCAACTAGATTATATTTTATTCACATTTGAATTTCTAATAATATTAGGGTATAAAAAAGTGTAAAAACATTCAGCTGCAGAGAAGGGGGACCAGGGGACAGCACACCAAGGCTTCATATGTATGTATGTGTGTATGTATGTACATATGTATGTTTGTATACAACTGGTTCTTCCATAATTAGCTCATTTCTTGCCTTTACACATTTAACTTTTTATCTATCTTCCTTACAAAATTATTTGAAATAAAAATCCAGGTTGAGAAGCCAAACCCTCCCAAATCTCCTCTCTGTGTGAATAATGCCATGAACGGCCCCCAGGAGGTTGCTCAATCAATTCATTGGTGAATTCATCCTATGGGGTCAGTCCAAGAAAGAGCAGATGGTGAGCTGCTCTGAATTTTAAGGAAATACCAGAGCTGTCTTTATGGGCCCCAAAGGCTCCTGCAGATCCTTAGAAGCAATGATAAATGTAGGATGTTAAGCTTGAAAACAATAGAAAACATTCTGGAGACTTACAAACTGCCTTTTGCAAAAGACTCTGGGTGCCCTAAGTATGGAGGTTTTGCAATAAATCAATGGAGGAGATGTAAATGGAGTTACTGATTTGTTACCCAAGGTGCCAGGTAGTACCCTCCGGGATTGCCCAGGATCTAGGCCTCAGCCAAAATGCTGCTGGTCTTCAGAAAAATATAACCAACCTTAAGGCACACATTTTGCAACCTAACATTTTTTCCTGTTTTAATTTTTAATTTGTCCTACCCTCAATTTCTCCTCATAAAGAAAACAAAAATCAAAACAAACTCCACACTTCTATATTTTAAAATTGGAGTAAGACATGTAAGCTATATTTTAGAAAAATGTAGGGTAGAAAGGAAGGAAGAAGGGGAAGATTAATTCTTTCATCAGAGACTATAATTATGTTCCAGACATGTAGGAAATTCTGTATGAAGCTAAGCTAAAAGTAAAATAAAAATAGAATGGCTTTGAATTTATATCACTACAGGCAGCCCCGAGCAAAGAAGCAGCTGAGTAATAAAGGTTTATTCTCTAAGATGTTGTTTATAGCTGAAAACTCATTTTCCATGGAAACATTATAAATGATTGAGCTTGCAGATCAGACATGAAATGTTTAACTCCATAGTGAATTTGCAGGACAGGATTCACAGTTCTCGCTCAAGTTTAACTAAGCACTGTTTACAATAATATGCTTCTGATTGGAAGACCTATGCAAGTTCCAAGTCACAGTACCAGGCACATTCCACGTCCTGTGTGTCTCTATGCTTGTTTTAAAGTTCTCAGCAAACATGTCAGGGCCTTCCTAAGAGAATGAACTGGAACTCAGGAGTCCTGTCTCTGAATGCTTTCCAAAAGTTATCCTTTGATAGCTGCATGGCAAGAAATGCTTGGGTCAGCCATTCTCTGGATTTCTGAATGAGGAGAAGGGAATTACCTCCACAGGAAAGAGAGCCTATAGCTCCAGCCCTCTTCTACTTGGTGGTTCCTGTGCTAAAGCAGATAGTAGGACAGAAAGAGCACTGGAGTGTGAGTCAACAGACCTGAATTGGGATCATGCCTCAACCATTAACCTATGTAACGTTGAATGAGTGATTTCACATACCTAAGCCTTAGTTTTATTTTTAAGAAATAAACAAATAGGATTTCAAATTTCTGAGAAGAGAGCTTATTGTTTTCAAGAGAATTTCAAAGGAAACTATCACTACCACTCCCATAATTAAGAACCATTGGACAAAGTGATCTGTTAAATTCTTTTAGCCCTAGCCCTGACTGGTGTGGCTTCTCTCCCGTATTAATGTTTCTCTCCCTCTCTCTCACCTTCCATTACCCCCTCTCTAAAAATAAACAAATAAAACCTTTTCTAAAATATAGTTTTCAAATTCTCTTAGCCCTAGCATTTTAAGTTTCAGGTCTGGTGTTGTTCCTCAATTAGGAGCTGCCTAATCATGAGTTACTGAGTTTTAGGACCCCCCAAATCAGCTGGTATTCATCCTTGTCCTCTATACAGGCTGAAAATAAGCAGAATGACAATTGAAGGTTTTATAAATGCTCTGCATGATTTCTCGTTCCCTGAAAATCCCCTTGCTTTAATAAAAGATCTGTCGTCTCCAAATCCTCAATTCCCAAATGGAAAGTTTACATCGATTGAACTGAGTGAATAATTTCTAGGTGTTCACTTGGTGTCTTGTAGACTTTTTTCATATCCTCGATCAATTCACCCTTCTACTTCAATTCACTTGACATATTCCTTATTCCCAAGTGTTCTGGAACCAAGACAAAGGCAGAAATGTAAGGTCAGTCACGTGACTTAGAATCTTTTTTTTTTCCCTTTCTTTCAGGAGAAGAACCATTGGAGTGCTCATCCTGTGTGTGGAGTTACCACCTAGTGGGAGGGATCTGCGTCTCGGACTGTCTTGTGGGGCAACACAGAGTGGGAGAGGTACTGGGTGCTGCGCGTGCTGTGCCTCTGTCCTTCCACGGGGGCAGTGAGCTACTTCCCACATGTCACTCTAGGCAAAGCAAAAAAAAGGCCTAAAATACCCTCTGTAGTGCAGCTGTGATATTTTAAAATCTACTGTTGCATCAGAGGTTAAAGGTGCTATTTACCTGTGGTTTTAATTTAATCAAAGGAACCAAGAAGATGTGAAATCAACAATGGGGAAATTAAGTAATGAGGGCCTCGGAATTAACTCTACATTCATTCCTCGTGACCATAGACGTTTCAGGTCTACATAGGAATATTATGTCAGAAATTAGAGATATTTTCTTTCTTACCCATTGTGAAATATCTGAATAATGTTAGAACTACATAGTTGATGTTATTTTTTATCTCCTCTACCTCTCCACAGTGTATTAAGATATATTTTTATTTGCTTGCCCAGAAACCATGGATTTCTGAAGCCACTAACTTCTTGATTGTGTTTCCAAGCTCTAGAAATTTAGTAAATGTCTCATGGTGAAATGAACACGACCCAACATGTTCACGTATGAGCTCTCCTTACATTCTGACATTAGTCCCCATTACACTTTGGTGAAACTGAGGCTCAGAGACATTAAATAGTTGGTAAATACCACAGGAGTAGTAAGTGTTAAAACAAAGTTGGGACTGCACCCAGGAATTCCGACTCCTAATCCAGGATTTGATGAGATATTAATAGCTGAGAAAATACTTTGTCAGCGCCCAAAACAGGCCAAGGTGCTCAAGAAAGACAATGTCCTTTCCTTCGTTTTCTGTTGTACCATCTTTCCAAAGTGAGGCAGTGAAATGAGAGCTGTCTTTCCTCATCTACGTTTCCAGCACCAGTGAAGGAGCAACTTGGCAGGAGGGAGGCCACTTTCTCCTCATCTCTCAATCCTCTTCCTGCTGAGATTGAACTGCTTTAGTTAAACAATCACAGCTTAGATTATTCTAGGACAGAGGCCACGCAGGTAATGTGTCAAAGGTGCTTGGTCAAAGAAACCCCCAGTGCAAGACTGATGAACGGTGGGATGTGATGTGTCACCTAGGTGGTGGTGACATCAGAGCAAGTGGCAGGCGTGTCCAACCCACAGCCCAGGATGGCTACGAATGCAGCCCAACACAAACTTGTAAATTTACTTAAAACCTTTTTCTGTTCATCAGTTTTTATTAGTGTTTGTGTATTGAATGTGTGGCCCAGAGACACCAAAAGGTTGGACACCTCTGGTTATATCAAGTAGGAGAGCATCAGATACAAGAGTGGCATTGCCTTGTGGGAATGATGAATTTACCTGTGGAACACCCCAACTTTGAACTGTGGGCAATGAATGAAAATAATTTTAATCTGTGAAGGTCAATATAAAGTGGGCCAGACAAAACTTGTCCTTGACCAGGAACAGCATGAGCTATCAATTTGTAACCTGAGCTGTTCTTGAGGCCTGTTCTACCACTATGTTACCCGTGGGTCTCAGAGGGAAAGGCCCAGCAATGGATCCATCCAAGTGCTGAGAGTTAGTTCTGTCCTTCATCCAGAACTGACCACCTTTCTCTCGTCCCCCATGCGCCTCCCTTCCTCACAGAGATAAGCTACAACTCCCATGTGGGATCTCCAGGGTCTTGAAAGTCCCTCCTCCCTCAAAAAGAATTTCCTGATTGTTCTTCACAGGGGGAGAAATTTAACTGTGAGAAATGCCACGAGAGCTGCGTAGAATGCAAAGGACCTGGTGCCAAGAACTGTACTGTGTGCCCTGCCAACCTGCTGCTGCTCATGGACGACAGTCGCTGCCTGCACTGTTGTGGCACCAATGATCCCAGCAATGCCCAAGAGTGCTGTGACTGCCAGGATACCACAGGTGAGGGAGGAGGACGAGCAGCCTGCAGAGGTAGGACGTGTCCTCAGGATGCTGTTGGAAGCTGGAGGGAGAAAAGAATAGAAAGTTCTAGAGAATCAGTATAACTACCCTTTTATAGAATGCCTGCTATGTGCCTGCCCACTGTACTTAAAACTTGCTGTTCATCATCTCATATAAGAAGATATTAATCCCATTTTACAGATGAGGAGACTGAGGCTCAAAAGGTTTGATGAACATGCCCATCCACACCAATGTTAAGAGGCTCATCTGGAATTAGAACGTGGGTCCGTAGGTCTGCACAGCCTGCATTTTTTCCACTACTGTGCTACCTTCAACATTAAAGCTCAAGTAGGCCTAGAGTTTTATCTGTACAAATGTCTTTTATTTGAATCTTTTCTTTTTATTTTTCACTTCTGAGAAAAGAGGAAAAGAATCAACTATTAAGGAAGCTGATGCCAATATTATCTTGAAGAATCATGCTACAAAAATCAACCTGAATCTAGCCTTCCCATTACAGACTTAAAGCATGTTAGAAATGAGATTTCAGTGAAGGTTAAGAAGAAACAAACATTTTTAACCAATTCCCAGCCCCCTAAATGTCTTCCACCCCTAACTTTATCCATATGGGTATTTGGTCCTCATTGACCACAAACTTACAATGATTTCCAAATGGAATCATTTTTTCTTAAAAAATCATTTTTTTGTTTTTTATCATATTTTATTGATTGTGCTATTATAGTTGTCCCAATTTTCCCCCTTTGCCCTCACCCCACCCAGCACCCCCCACTCCCTCATGCAATCCCCACACCATTGTTCATGGATCATGCATGTAGTAGGTTCTTTGGCTGCTCCATTTCCTACACTGTTCTTAACATCCCTACGGCTACTCTCTAACTACCTGTTTGTATTTCTTAGTCCCTCACCTCTTCACCTACTCCCGTACAACCCCCTCACATCTGGCAACCATCAAAATGCTCTCCGTGTCCATGATTCTCCCTCTGACCCTCTGTGGAGGATCAGCTGTGCAGGGGAGTGGTGCTCTGACATGGTCTGTAGCTGTCCACTGTATGGTCAGGCCAAGGTCAGCCCCTACGCGTGTTTCACCCGGGGCCGCCCTGCCTAAGCTATAAGCAGTCTGAGATGGCTGCTACTTGTGTTGGGCTTGGAGATTCCCAGGCAAGCCAAGCTGTGAATCTAGGGTGGCTACTTCCGGTACCATGCCTGGGGCCACTTAGCAAGAGGTATGAGGGCCAGGGGCTCACTGAGTCTGTCTGTTGCTTGTTTGAGAGGATTTAAGAAGTTGTGAAGCCACCACCACTTTGTGAAACCACTTGGTTCACCACTTGTGAAGCGAAGACCAGCCTTTCGTATGAAAAAAGCAGCTTGGGTGAGCCCATAAACTGGGTGGGTCAGACTCTCTGGGGATCTCCAGGGTAGGGCAAACAGGGTTAGCTGGGTTGATGGGGTCTCAGATGTGGCACCAGCCTTCTGGCTCTGTGGGGGGAGGGTCTAGAAAAGGGACAATGGCCTCTGCTCACCTTGATGTCAGACACTTCAGTTCCTCCCTGTATGCCCCTGGTGGCTTTTAAGCTGCTACCCTGGTGCTGGAAATAAGAGGGAGTGAGTTTAAGTTTGTGTGTGGCTTCTTTAAGAGGAACTGCTTATGACTCTAGAATTTTCTTGCACCAACACAACCCCCACTGGTTTTTGCAGCCAGAAGTTGAGGGGACTTATCTGCCTGGCACTGGGACCCTGGGCTGGGGGACCTGGTGTGGGGCTGGGACTCCTCACTCCCAAGATATTCCTCCAGATTTTTATCCACCACACGTGGATGTGGGACCAGCCTGTTCTGCATCTGTGCCCTACTTACCAGTCTGGATGGATGTGATTTCTTTAATCCTATAGTTGTCCGACTTCCATTCAACTTGATTTCTGAAAGTTCTGAGTGATGGTTGTTGTATATTTTACATGTAATTTTGATGTGGTTGTGTGAGGAGGCAAGCCATGTCTAAAAATAAATTCCTAAAATAAATTCTCTAGTCCAGAAGTAGATCATTTCCTTGCGGTTCAGATGTATCATAGCCTGTATTTTGTCCTGTATCATGGACAAAAACACACATCATATTTATGGAAACATATACATTTATAAAGTAGATCCCCAATTCATAACTGCTACCAGCCATTTCTACTTTATTTTTCCAATTAGCTTTTTCAACTAAATTCTAAATAGCATCTTCCTGAAAATTAATGATTTACTTCTTTCAGCTTCCCCACCCCCACAAACAGCTGATTTTCCCAGCTCCTCATATACATCCACCTTCAGGGTCTGATTGCCTAACACACATGCTGTGTCAGCTAAGAATAATAACCCTAATTACATTGATGGCTTTAAATGAAACCAGAAATGTGTGCATGTTGGCTGCAGATTTTCTGTAAGATTGTTCTCACTAAAAACTAGTTAGCTTTCCTGGGCCTTCTGTGGAAAGGCCTCAGGAAAGATCCACCTGGGGCAACCCTGCAAAAGTCTAAACACTCTCGATTACCTACTCATTCTTTACTGAGGCTGGATCACAGGGGCCGCCCCTGACTCTGCAGACCTAAGACTGTAGGGCAGTAAGACGTGATTGCATAGGGTGCCCTAGTAATTGAACCAACCTCAAAAGGTCTTTTATTGATTCTTCTGCCTCAGGCAGTATTTATCTCCAAGTACCACACACAAATTGCTTATCCATTCCTCTGGTGCTTTAATACTTCCTCCAGGGAAAAATTCTGTGCTGTATTGCTAATGAAAGCCATAATGATAGTGCTGTTGCTTTAGAAAAGAAACTAACTTAATGGGCAAAATCTCATGAGAATGGAAGTTGCAATAAAACAGAAAACTTGTTTACCACTAACGAAAAGAGGAAGATACAGTGGTGATGAATCAGATGTAACCAGCCAATATCTAATAAGCAAAAATAACTGCCCTTAAAATAGTTGGCAGCAGTATCACATCATTAAGCTAGTATGTACAATGTACCTAGAATCTCTCATAAAATAATCCTGGAGGAAGACTCAGATGGCTCTGAAAACATTTATGAAAAACTGTGTATTTCAGCTTGTACATCCAATGTGGCATGCTCGTTTTTTTCTCTAGTTCTCTTATACTTTCTTTTGCAGTCCCATTGGGTGTGTTAAAAAAGAAAATAAGTAGCACAGACGGTAGATAGAAAATAGATGGGGGGGGCAAGAATAGTATGGGAAATATAGAATCTAAAGAACTTGAGACACGTGGTCATAAACTAAAGGGGGGGAATGGTGGGGATGGGGTGGTAGGGTGGAGGGGAATGAAGGGGGGAATAGAACAACTGTAACAGCATAATCAATAAAAAAATAAATTAAAAAATAAGTTAAAAATAAATAAATAAATAAATAAAATTGTAAAGAGAAAAAAAAGTTAGGCAGCTTACTCAAGTCATACCACTTGAATAAATGGGTGAAAAGTAAGAAAAATGAACTCATCACTGAAATTATGGCTTAATCTTTCCTTCTGTGGCAGTTTTTTTAGTCCAGCTTCTCAATTAAGGCATCGAAACAGAGGCTGATGAATGACAGGCAGAGCTCTCAAGGTCTGCAATCATAATGACGATAGAATTGTAAAGGTGGTACTTCTCTCCCCTGCCCACTAGAATAAGGCCACAGAATGCCAAAAAGTCAAAAACAGTTGTCAAACTGTTTTATCCTAACATCTTCAGACTATATCATGAAGTTAGGCTCCCTGAGTTTGAATTCTGATTGTTCCATAAACAAACTGTTAGCTGTGACAATGTGAAAATTTACTGCATCTCAATGGGCCTCAGTTTCTTAACTGTCAAGCAACATTGTGACTTAAGTAAATCTAAGGTACCACACAGAAATGAGTCAATGGTGTTATAAACAATGTTCTGTCTTTGAACAGTGGCACAATCATGTTGGACCAGGTTTAAGAGTAGCTGGGGAAAAGTCTCAAGTCTTAGCAAAAGTCAGTTAGTTATTTGGCATTTAGTGAATCATGGCCCAAGATGGAATATTTTTCTCAGGAGAGAAATAGAAGAATCAATTGGTAAAGCTGGACACTTAGCAGCTGACCCAGTATGGGGATGCAGGGGGCTCCCTTTGCATCTTCTCCCTTTGGAGATCTCTCATTGAATCTCAATGACCTTCACTCCAGACGGGTTTGATGGCAGCATCTGACATAGACTGGGACTCTCATGCAGCCCTCACCACAGCTCTGCGGAGTGGTGTGCTCTTTAAGAAAATCAGAGAGTGACTCCACCATTTTAGATTTAAAAGATAAATGTGAAGTTCTTGACCTCAGAAACTAATTTCTCCCATTTCATCTTCTCTCTCATCCTTTCTCTCTCCCGTCTTCCTTTGGCATCATCTTCCAACAGATGAGTGCATCCTTCCAGCAAGAGAGAACAAGTCTGCTTCTGAGCATTCCAAGACGGCCTTGCTCATCAGCTCCTTCATTATGCTGGTGCTTCTTCTTGGGGTAGCTGTGATTGTCTGGAGGAAATCTCGGGGCCGAGCTCAGCCAGCAGAGAAGTCGGGCTATGAAAAGCTGGCCAACCCAAGCAAGTCTTACTCCTATAAGAGCAACTATCGTGAGAGCACCAGCTTTGAAGAGGATCAAGTGATTGAGTACAGGGACCGCGACTATGATGAGGATGATGATGATGACATAGTCTACATGGGCCAAGATGGCACTGTCTACCGGAAATTTAAGTATGGGCTGCTAGATGATGATGATGAAGATGAGCTGGAATACGATGATGAGAGCTACTCATACCAGTAACAGAGGCCACCCCACCCCTTCCCCTCACAGGCATGAGTGTGACCCTTACAGTTTTGGGTTTTATCCTCACACACTAGGTTGACGTGTGGGTGTTTGTATTCATCTTCTTCACCATGATTCCAACTACATTATATAAAAATGCTGAAGTGTTTTGTTCTTCCTTTGAGTGACTAAACCCAATACACCAGAATTGTTCAACCATAATTGAGGAACAAGGATAAAATCTGGAGGGATTTTCCTAAAAACAATGTCAAAATACAAAACACAGGAAGTAAAATAAGATTCATACAAACTGCTTTATGTCATTTGTTTTTCCAAAAGCAGACCTATAAAAAATCTGTTTCGTGGCTGCATTATGAGATGTCTACTGCCTTCTGGAATTCTGATATTTCTGTAAATGATTTGGGGGAAAGAGGAGATGGGAGAGTTGTTGGTTTTGGGGGATTTTTCTCCCCTGATATTTCTCTTCAGGCAGAGATTCGTTCTCTGTAGGCAGCTAAAGCAGGTTCTCCTCAACCATTTAACAATTGCCCCCAGATCGCCCCTGGTAAGCAAAAGAGACCACTTCTGCTGAGGCGGTCACAATCTGTTTAGAGACGAGGAAAGGAAAAGCAGGTAGCATCACAGCTGAGGAATCGTGTGTTTGCTGGACTCTGATTTGTCTGCGTTAATCCAGAGTCATCATGCTCCCAAGGGCAAAGGAAGCTCAGGGAGGAGAGAACAGCAAACCTGATAGATAGGGAGGAAATGGCTAACTTTCCAAGAACTGCAGCATTACACCCTCAAGATTTTCTAACAGCACATCTCCCTGGAAACATCAACTAAGCCATCAAGTAATAAAAACAAAATAGCCTTGTTAACATAAAATGGATAAAATGAACAAAACTCTAAAAAGAGACATTAGCTACTAATTCAGACAGCTTTCATGGATAGCCTGTTACAGAACTATACCCTGGCTGGTGTAGCTCAGTGTATTGAGTGCGGGCCCGGGAACCAAGCAACCATGGTTCGATTCCCAGTCAGGGCACATGCCTGGGTTGCAGGCCAGTTCCCAGTAGGGGACACACAAGAGGCAACCATACATTGATATTTCTCTCCCTCTCTCCTTCCCTTCCCCTCTAAAGATAAATAAAACCTTAAAAAAAAAAAAAACTGTGGATGCCCCATAGAAAAAGTGGGAATGGACTCTCACTTGGATAAATCCCAACTTTCTGCATATGAGCTTAATCCAGCTGTTGCCCAGCCTTCCAACACTTTTTGTCCCTATGATTTTTGTTTCTAGATATTTTAGGCCTCCCTTTTTCCATTTTCCTGACAAGTACATGCTTGAATTCATGCACCTAGGACAATTTTTCTGTACATAATACAGAGAGAGGGACCCTGCTGTGTGAAATTACCTAAGTAGGGCTTTATGGATTTCCTTGTAAAAACACAAGTTACAGGTAGTACCAGGAGCGGAAAACCACTTCTGGTTAGAAAGTGATATTTTCCGATGATGATGGTAATTATTAAAAAACTTAGTGCACACCTACTAAGTGCTAGGTACTGAGTTAATCATACCTTTCAAAAGAGATCACCTTACTTAATACCGCCATAACTTCATGTGATTGGTACCATTATCACTGTGTTTCTACAGGAAACTCAAGGCTTATGAGAGGTTAAGGTCACAGAAAGCTAATCAAGATTCAAGGAAAAAGAATGACCCTAGATATGTTCTTAATCATTATGCTACACTGGCATAAAGTAGGAAAAAAACATTCTAAACCAAATAAAGGCATGCCTTTTTATTTTGTGATATGGTAACTATATTATCTTTACTAAACTTGTGCATTTTTTAAATTCTTTTTTAAAACATGATGTGTCACTGACACAAGAAATCTCTGTGAGGGAGTCTGCAGTTTATGGAAGGCTTTGGTGTTGCTTTTTTCATTTAATTTTTTTAATCCTCACCCAAGAACATTTTTTTTTCATTGCTTTTAAAGAGAGAGGGAGAGAAAGAAACATCATATGGTTGGTACAACATGCCCCATGCATGACCATACACACCCGTACATGCCCGGACTGCTGGAGATCAGTGCTAGACCAGGTATCATCTGTGTCAGGAGCTGGCGGGAGTGAGGGGCGGGGGGGAATCACATGCCCCTGTGCCGGGACCAGGGATTGAACCCACAACCTAGGCATGTGCCCTGACTGGGAATTGAATCCACAACCTTCCAGTTATGGGATGATGCTCTAACCAACTGAGCCACACCAGCCAGGGCGTCAGTGTTCCTTTAGGGGAAAGCTCATAAAGGTTGGCCAACTTTCTCTGGAGAGGGCCAGATAGTAGATCCTCGAGGCTTTGCACAACTACTCAGCTCGGCCACTGTGGCATGAATGAAGCCACCTGTGACAACCGGGTGGGATGTGTTCCAATAAAACTTTATGCTAAATTTGGATTTAAGATCACTTTTACATATCATAAAACGTTATTCTTCTTTTGATTTTTTCTTTAATCACTTAAAAATACAAAAACCATGCATATCTTTATAGCAGTACAAAAACTGATGATGGGCCAGAATTGATCATTAGACTGTGGTTTTGCTGACCTAATTTTTTAAAAATTTTAAAAGACCATGTGTACCACACACAGATACAAAATACTTTCAAGATTTTTGATCATTTAAAACCATTTCTTTAAAATATTTTGAATCTCTGTTAGTTCCCATTGTAATTCTTGGAAATAAATAAAAATACATGTAAGATAGCCATTATATCAATGGAAGAATTTCTCATCTCTTGCTGTGTAATTACAAAGGTAGCCTGTAAAAATAAGTAATTTTGTTTATACTTTCATCTCTCCTGATAATTCTGAAGCTCTGACAGAGTTTGACATTTCTTTGTGTAGCCTGAAAATCATTTTCCAAAAATAGGTGTTTATGATACACAGTGAAGGATTAAATTAGGTCAAGATGACCTTAAACATTAAGAAAAATTATGTTCTTGCTCTATGTGAGCTGAAAAGAAGGCTCATGCTGTGCATTGGTTCAGTTTGACATCTTTTCTTTGTTTTTAGTCACGTCACATTATTCTCAGACTGCAGTTGAATACTCTGCTAGCAAAAGTCTAAATAGGTGAATATGTGCTTGGAAAACATAGTCGCGTTTTGGTTTTCTGTTTGCAGATAACTTGGAAATATTAAGAGCATCCTTGTGGACTGGAAATACATCAAAAGGCTGGGCAAAAGGGTTCCAGTTCATTATTTTAAAATTGGAAATAAAATTAAATCAAGACCAGATAATTCTATGGGGATGTTTTAACAGACTATTTCTGAGCAGTTTGTATGCACTAGTACAATCGAGCGCCACTTGATGAAGGAGATACTTTCTGAGAAATGTGTCTTAGGCCATTTAATTGTGTAAATATCATAGAATGCCCTTACACAAACCTTGATGGTACAGCCTACTACACACCTAGGCTGTGTGATATAGCTTATTGCTCCTAGGCTATAACTTTATACAGCATGTTATAGTACTAAATACTGTAGATAATTACAGCAATAGCATTTGTGTACCTAAACACATAAAAGTTACAGTAAAAACCCAGTGGTGCACCTGACTCGCTCAGGTACTTACCATGAAGGGAGCTTGCAGATCAGGAGGCTGCCCTGGGGGTGTCAGTGAGTGGGTCAGTGGGGAGTGACCGTGAAGACCTAGGACGTAACTAATTAACTTTAGCCTCCCACAACTTATTTTACTTTATAAACTTTTAATTTTTTAACTTTTCAACTCTTTTGTAATAACACAGCGTAAAACACACATTGTATAGGTGTACAAAAATATTTTTTCTTTATATCCTTATTCTATAGACTTTTCTATTTTCTTTTTACTTTTTAAACTTTTTTTTTTTTGCTGTTGTTAAAAAGCAAGACACAAGCATACATGCCTACACTTGAGAGTAGTACAGTCGACCCTTAAACAGCACAGGTTCGAACATCATGGATCCACTTGTACGTGGATTTTTTTTTTCCAGTAAATACACTTGGCTCTTTGTATCTGTGAGTTTCACATCAATGGGTTAAACTAACCTCGGATGTGCAGGGCCTACCGTAGAATTAAAAGTTATATGCAGATTTTCAAGTTTGAGGGAGTTTGTACCCCTTTCCCCCAAGTTATTCAAGGGTTGACTCCATCTGCTAAAGGGTCAGGAAATGACTGTGAGGAGGTTAGGGAATCATGACTCATCTTCTGGGGCTTTGCTGCCCAAAATAAAAGCTTTTGGGTACCAAACAAGAGGAGGAGAGGGCCGGGTTACTGTTAGAGAGCCTAAAGAATGCCTCTAAGTGTTCATTGTGATCTCAGCCTGCAAGGAAAATGATGTATATAAGGCTTATTAAATCCTTAAATAAAGTAAATACATGTTAGTCAAACACAGAATAATAATATAGGGACAGAACAAGACTGAAGTCGGGAGGATTACCATTCCTCTAAGTTATTCTTATCAGTCACGACTTTTTGGTGGCCAGGAGTGACTCTGGACCTGATGCGAACTTTTGTATCCTTTTGGCTGTTTTTAATTATAAGTGATAGAAAACACAATCTAAACTAGCTTAAATGCAAAAGGAATTTATTGGCTCACGTAGTCAAAAAGTCTAGGGCTAGAAGTGGAATCAGGTGCTGCTGGAAAGAGGGCTCACACCATGGCAGCAGGATTGGTTCAGCGCTGTCTCTCGCATCTATCTTTTCTTATGCTGGCTCCGTTCTCACAGGAGGTCACTCCTCACACTGGCAGGATGGCTGCCAGTGTGCCAGACTTCACCTCCTCTTGGGTTCACATCCAATAGGGAAAAGGCCCTACCTCTGATTCAGGTCTCGGAAAACTTCTGTTATCTTATTGGCTCAGAAAAGGCATTTGACAGCTTCCATTGTATAAATACTCCCATCGTTGCCAATGTCAAGCTTCAGCTGTGATGTCACTTAATGACGGGATGGAAAGAAATGTAAAGTGAACCATTAGACAGTTTTTCTATAGTATATATGCATTCAATATAAATAACCTCAATAGCATAGCTCATAATAAAATATAAAATAACTAGGGAGTGATGAGTTTTGGATATTTATTCCCTGAGTTTTTAATATGATTTTTTAATCCTATAACAAATTTTAATAATAGCTGTATCTAACAACCAACTTAAATAATTTCTAAAAAATTAACAATGGCTTTCATAAACTGGGACAAATCAGATTCAACACACTGTTGGGAACTTCTCTGCCTGGTTTCAGGAGTTGTAACTGGCCCCCATGGTTAAGGCTGTGAGTGACCTCTGGAATGCGAGCCACTAAGGAGACAAAGCTTCTCTCTGGCAGCAACGCTATTTCTGCTTCATCCCCTGCCCCCAACGCATGGTCAAATAGTCCATGATGGGTACGACTCCTCAGAGAAGGGGTGACCTAAGCCAGACACAATCACCTGGGAGGCCACCATGGAAGGACTCAGGGGGCTGCAACGGAGAGAAAGTGGTGGACACTCGCCCTCGGCTATTCTGACATAGCCAAGTCTCCATTTCTGTCTTGGAGAAGTGCTTCCTAGTTCTAATCCACTTAAGCCTAAAAACCCATGATGGGGAAGGCAGTGCAGCCCCCTCCGGCTAGAGCAAGATCTGGCGTGTTTGGGCTTAGGAAAGAATTCCTATAGCCTGCTTTGCTAAGAGTGCTTTCATTCATATGATAAGGGTCTGAGCAAAAAATGAGTATGTCTCCCAAAGTTTCTGCAACCCCCTTTCCTGACAGACACTGACTCAGACTAAGCCCTCAGATTTCTTTGAAATGTTATCTACTGTTTGATCCTTGCCACCTGTATTCCTGTGTTTTACAACCCAATGAAAGCCATTGAGGAAGGGGCTCCTGGCCTTTCTCCTCTGAGAGATTGGCCATCTCTCCTCCCCAACAGATCATGTCTTGGTAGTTTACTTTTATCCGTGGTGGATGAGGGGACTTGCTGGCAAAGTTGCCCCCTCAACGCACCACTCTTTTTACATAGAATCTCTTCTTCTGTAATTGTTTTTTTTTTAATTTCTCAATATTATGTCTCTCACCAAGAATTTCCTGTCTTTTTTTCAGAGGGCCACAAAATTATTATTATTGTTGTTTGCTCATTCCCATCAGCATTCAAAGAAAAACAAATTTAATCAATATTGTCTTAGCAAAGGCTTTTAACATAGCACACAATTCTGCAGCATTATTCACTGCTGCCTCTAGTGATATGGACAATTTCATGTATTACATACTTGCTATAGAGTAGTAAGCCAGCACATTCATTTTCTATTACTGCATAACAACCAACCACACATTTAACAGTTTAAAATAGTATCCGTTTATTATCTCACAGTTCCATAGGTCAAAAGTCCAGGTGGGCTTGACTGGGTCCTCTGCTTAAGGTCCCCTAGGGTCAAAATCAAGGTGTCAACCAGGGAGCTCTGAGGACTCAGGTTGCTGGCAGAATTTGGTTTCTTGTGGCTATTAAAATGAGATCGCTGCCTTCTTTCCTGGCTGTGGGTCAGGGTCACTCTCAGATCACTCTGAGGGTCACTCTCAGATCTGAGAAGCCACACTCTGGTCTTGTGAATGTCCCTCCTTGTTCCTTTCAAGCTGACATTAGAAACACCGAATCCTTTTCATGCTCAGAATCTTTCGACTTGTCCTCTCGTTACCAGCAGGAGAAAAGTCTGCTTTTATAAGAAAGGGCTCATGCCATGAGATTAGGCCCGAATCTCCCTTTGGCTGTGAGGCAACATAATCGTAGGCAGGATACCTCTTCATGTTCAGGGTCCTGGGGTTAGAGTGAGAAATCGTGAGGGGCCGTTTGAGGACTCTGACTACCACAGTCCACAAAACTCTTTTGGAAATTGATTTAGCAAAACGTGTCTTTTCAATGTGCGTTCTATTTCAATTATAATTCCTTGCTGGAAAATATAAGCAGAACCAAAGTGTTCACAATAAAAAGTTCATTTTTGTTTATAATTTAGAACTACTTCATGACACTTTACAAATAAGTTTATAAAGACTATACAAAATGTGCTATGATTGTTCCATGTAAAAATAAGCTAGAAATAAAAGTTTATGTGTACTACCATTTCAAGAGTATTTCTGAAATTAAACACCTATGTGAATTATGCAAGCTAAACTGCAGGAAGCAAAGATAAACAACATCATCTATCCTCAAAGAGCTCAATATTGAAAACAAGACATGTGTACAAGTAACCACAAAATTAAGGAGAATCCAAGCAAAGCAATAATTCAGGGAAAAGGAAAATGATAAGAGCATTGGAATGCGAGACTGTTAGGAAAAGCAATTGCATCTGTGATATTTTGGGAGAAAAGTTGAAGGAAGTGTTTGGGAGAATAAAAGGGTGTGCAGAACTCAGTAAGAGTGAGCAGCAAGTCTCTGTAGCGACTTGCCTATGGTCTGTACAGTGGCAAGCACGTTTCACCTGAACTTGAAATCACAGGTTAATTTCTACTACATGTGATAAGTTATTAGAGGCCAGATAAACAAAGCTACAGAAAGTAGCTTCTCGTCCTACATCATTTCTTTCTTGTGCTCCTGTTCTCAAAGCACTGGTGAGCCTAAAAAGTGGGAAACTTCCACATACGTCAAATGACATTGGCTCAGCCCTGACCAGTGTGGCTCAGTTGATTGGGCATCACCAGTTCAATTCCCATTCAGACCACATGTCTGGGTTGCGGGTTCGATCGGTCCCCAGGTCAGGGTACACAGGAGAGGCAACTGATCAATTTTCCTCTGTCTCTTTCTCCTTTCTTTCCCCTCTCTCCAAAAATAAATAAATTAAATTAAAAAAATAAAAACAACTTTGGCTCAATATCAGCTTGACAAACTTTGTCCTTACTTCAATTCCAACAATACATCTTATATTTCATTCCATCCATTCATAAACTATTCCTAATTATGAAGGTCTTTTACTTTTTTATCTTGATAAGAGCACTCTGATTGGATCCACCATTCCTGTATTCATTTGTATATAAAGGTAGTTTGACATCACAGAAATACCAGAAGTTGGGGAAGTAAAGATTCCTAGAATGGAATTCTAGGTCTGACTCTTTCTTGTTTGGAATCTTGGCCAAGTTACTGTGCTCTGATTCTCTGCTATGTGTGGGAAACTTGAACTCCAGCCCTGCCAAAATTGCCATGAGGAATAAATGAGACATACACAATGGGCCGATATACAGAAGGGCTCCATAAGTACTAACTGCCCCTACTACCTCCCATATCATTTTACTAGCAGTGAAAGCAGCTTAATAGTCTCCCTCCCAGAAGCCTACTATTTTGAAGGGATTTGTGAAGTAAGATTACATGGGAGGAAAAGTACAAAACTTGCCCTGTACGCTTAATCTGGAACCAAAGACACACCCTCAGTGCTTGCTCACAAGGCTTTCTTCTTGGCAAAGCAAATAACACTCCAAGGAGTGGTTTTAAGTAACCAGATCATTAACTGGATTTTCTTACATGATTTCTCAGAAGACAGAGAAACAGGAGATTGTTCTTTCAGAAACCCAAACAGTGATTTTTTTTCCAAAACCTGGAGAAAATTAAATTTGATCTTTACTGAAGTGATAGAAGTCTTAGTTAAAGAGCCATACATTCAATAAACATGTTGGCCAAACGCCTGACCTTCAAGGACATCTATTGTCTAAAAAGCAACCATAGTTCCACCCCAGTAGAACAGTTTCTTTCTTTTCTATTTTTTAAAGATTTTAATTATTTTTTAGAGAGAAGAAAAGAGAGGGAGAAGGAAAGAGAGGGGACAAACTTCAATGTGAGAGAGAAATATCAATTGGTTGCATCTCACATGCCTCCAACCAGGGACCTGGCCCACAACTCAGGCATGTGCCCAGACCAGGAATCACGCCAGCGACCTATCAGCCTGCAGGATGACACCCAGCCCCCTGAGCCACTACACAAATCAGAGCAGAACAGTTTCTTAATAGAAATCCTATTTACACCTTGATTGTCCAAGAAAATTCAAGCTTCTACAGAAAGTCCCTTTTTCCTCCCCAAGTCTTAAAAAACTCAAATTTAAGAGTTAAGAGTTCGGCCACAAAGCCATAGGTGATCTTAGGAGTGCGCTGAGAACACTGGAAAAGGAAGGAGGGCAGCAATCCAGTCTTTCTCTAGGTCGTTTTTTACTTTTAATCCATGTAGGAAAACCCTTACAATACAGGATTTAAAAGTGGTGTGAGCATTGGCTGGTGTGGATCAGTGGATTAAGTGCCAGCCTGCAAACCAAAGGGTCACTAGTTCAATTCCCAGTCAAGGCATATACCTGGGTTGTGGGCCAGGTCCTCTGTGTGTGTGTGTGGGGGGGGGGGGGGGGGGGGGTGAGAGGCAACCACACACTGATATTTCTCTCCCTCCTTCTCTCTCCCTTCCCTTCTCTCTAATAAAAGTAAATAAAATATTTTAAGAAATAAGTAAAAAAATAAAAGTGGCATGAGAATAGAGTTGGGGCAGCAGGCCTTGTCTGAACTCTGGAGTAAAAACCAATAGCAGCATCCAAAGGACAAAGCCACAGCTCATCATGCTCCTCCGTCAAATCCAGCCAGCCCACATGTGCAGCACCCACGGTGGCCTGAGCTTCAGATGCTACACTGGAACCGGAGCTGTGCAAATGGGGCAGGAGAAAAGAAAGTCAAGACAACCAGGTGGAGCCCTGACCAGATAGCTCAGTCGGCTAGAGCATCAACCCAATATGCTGAGGTCCTGGGTTCAGTCCCCATCAGGGAACATGCAAGAATCAACCAATGAACACATAAATAAGTGGAACAAAAATTGATCTCTCTCTCTCTCAAATCAATAAGATTAAAAAAAAAAAAACAGCCCTGGCTGGTGTAGCTCAGTGGATTGAGCGCAGGCCTGCGAACCAGACAATCGCGGTTCGATTCCCAGTCAGGGCACATGCCTGGGTTGCAGACCAGTTCCCTGCAGGCCAGCTGCAAGCAGGAGACGCAGGAAGGGCAACCATACGTTGATGTTTCTCTCCCTCTCTCCTTCCCTTCCCCTCTAAAGATAATAAAAAAATAAATAAATAAAATAAAAAATAAATAAAATAAAATAAAATGATGGGAAAAAAACCACAATTAGCTGAAGCAAGTAAAAACCCACAATCCGAGTGCTGCAGAATTGTCAAAAGGTGGTATTTGGTCTGAGTTCCAGATTCCTGTCCCCTGGATAGTAAATTTATAAAGGTGGCTTGAGCAAGGTTTTCAGTGTTGACCTGTTCCTGAAACTAATGGACAAACACCAAATCAAATTGCTAATCAAGAAGTGACTAGGCAGATAAAAATCCTTGACAAATGCATTTTCAGCTGACTTCTTATTCCTAGACTGCGAGGGATCATGAAGGATCTTTGTGCCTGATGCTTCAAGGATGTGCTGAGAGCCATTTCTCTCTCTCTCTCTCTCTCTCTCTCCCCCATGATCCCTTTGGCCATACTCCATGCTGAGTCCTTTACTGCCTTTGTAACTTCCTTTGCAGCACAGCTGTATAACATCTGGATAATTTCTCTGTCCAGGGTTTCTGTTGACTTTTCACTTTTAAAGACATGTTTGTCTATCAAATCAGTTTCATCCTCTGTAGATGGATTTCTAATGGCCTTAAACAGGCTTGCCTCTTGACATTTTCTTGTGAGGATGAAAAGAAATAATGCATGTAAATGTCATTGTAAACTGTAATAAGATACATCAATGTTATTATTTCCCTGTCCACCTGTAATCCATTCTAGGCAGGCATGCCACTTACACTGGAGAAACTGGGAGAAATCAAAGAATATTCTCAGACCAGCCAGTGGGATGTAGTTTCTCAGGAAACCAATTGGGTCAGTCAGAGGTGGCTGCATGATTTGTGGTGCTCAATGTAAACATTACTGAGACTTTAAAGATGGCAGAAGCAGAGCATTGAACTAAATATGAGACCCTTCCAAAGCATCAGGACCTCTGCAACTGCCCGAAAGGCCCACCCATGAAGCTGACTGTGACTGTAATATATTCAGAGCACCAGGAGGCTTGCAAAATGCATCAGCTACTGCATCTACCTCAACCCCCAAGGGGGTCAAAAAATTTAGATACCAAAAGTGGCAGGTTTGGGGAAAAGGGATGAAGAGCTTTTCAAGATCTATAAAGCAAATGCTTTTTAGGTAGAAGGAAAACACTGAGGAAGATGGCTTGATATGGGAGAGGAAGAATTTCTTTTCAAGACATAAAGGGTTAATTTAAAGAGAGCTGGTCTTCAAATGCAAGACATCTTCCTTTCCATCTTAGCTCTGTGTGTCCCTGGTCACACTTGAGATAATGCACACGGCTGTGCCTTGTATATTGTAAGCGTGTAAGGTGCGAAACAACGATGTGTGAACTTCTACTGTTGGCCCTTTCAAAAAGACACACGCGAGAGCGTTTGAGATCCTGCTTCCCAGAATTGTCATCAATTTGGCTCGAATAAACTTATAAAATTCAAAGCAAACAAATAAATACAGACACACACACTCTGACACTGGGCCTCACCTATGTGCAGCTCTATACACTCCGTCCAGGGCAATAGACGGGGAGGCGGTTACACTGTCCTCAATCAGTTGTTTTTATTTTCTGTAAGTTTTCCTGGTTTCTACAGCCTCTGGGCTAAAAACAAGAACAAAAAAACAAACTACCTTCTGTTGATCTGTAGAAGCCTTTGCCACACTCTAACGCGTAGGAGCAGGCAGGAGGATGTGCTGGCTGTGCTCACCCAGCCTGACCTTCTCCGCTTGTGACATCAGAACTCTGTTTATGTAGCTGAAGAATGGAGAACGTGGGGAATGGGGGGGGCGGGGCACACCGAGTCTCCTGCTCTTTTTTCCTGCTGGCTTGCCAGCTGCTCTGAGCTGCAACGACAGAAGAAACCTGCAAGGTTCTTCTCTGTCATTTGGAGCCATGGTTTCTTTCTCATTTTTTTCCTGAACATTTTTTTCAATACACTTGATAAAGTGGACACCAGAAGATGTGTACAAGAACAAATTCATCTTTCCTCAAATGTAGACTTTTAGAGACCTTTGGCATCTGCAGAAAAGTCTCCTATGCTGTTCTTTCCTCCACATCTTCAAGGTACCAGGAAAGGTGAAGGGACATCATGCTCCTTTTGTTACTGTGTCTGGTGAGGTAAGGAGAGCCTGGTTCCTTCCATGGAAATGCGTTCAGCACATATTTCCTGGAGATCTAATACCAGGAACCACATGAGGGTGATGGAAATGAAGTCAAATAAATCGGAATTTCTCTGGGAGACTATGTTTCTCAACATTGAGGACATCATCTTATTCCACTTCGTACCCCTAGCACATAGCAGAGTGTCCCTTGTCCCATAAATATTTGTGAAGGGCCTATTTGCTCATAGAAATCATTGCCTACAAATGAATAAAACTGGACTCTGCACATAGGGTGAGGCAAAAGTAGGTGTACAGTTGTGAGTCCAAGAAACAGAGTTTATTCCTGTATTATTGTTTACTAATGATTGTATTATTTTCCATACTAACACTGTAAATGTACTTTTGCCCCACCCTGTATAACATAGGGAAAAATTTGCTGTGTCATTTCAAGATGGCAGCAAGTTACCATGTTAACTTTGGCCAGGAGAACACCATTACAACAATAATTAGCATCTTTCAAGTACAGACAATTCTTCAGGTATTATTAAAAGCACTTTGGCCCTGACCAGTGTTGGCTCATTTGGTTGTGCATTGTCCAACAGAAGGGTTAAAGTTTTCCTGTTCAATTCCTGTTGAAGGCACGTGCCTGGGTTCCACACCGGGTCAGGTTGCATTTGGGAGACAATTGATTAATGTTTCGTGCATTAATGTTTCTCTCCCTCTCTTTCTCCCTCACTTTTCCTCTCTCTAAAAAATAAAATCTTTAAAAGAAATGAGCTAGGATTATACCCTAAGAACCCTGAAACACCAATCCAAAAGAACCTTTGCACTCCAATGTTCATGGCAGCACCATTTACAACAGCCAAGTATTGGAAGCAACCTAGATGCCCATCAAAATGGATGCCCAAATGAATGGATCCCAAAACTATGGTACATATACATAGTTGGAATTCAACACAGCAGAAAGAAAGAAGGAGCTCCTACCCTTTGCAACAGTGTGGATGGGATTAGAAAGCATTATGCTGAGTGAAATAAGCCAGGCAGTGAAAGACAAATACCATATGATCTCACCTTTAACAGGAACCTAAACAACAAAACAAACAAGCAAGCAAAATATAACCAAAGACACTGAAACAGAGAACAGGCTGACAGTGACCAGAGGGGTGAAGGGAGGGAATTTCAGGGGAAAGGGGGGAAGGGTTTGCAGGAACAAGTATGGAGGACACATGGACAAGAACTAAGGGGGTTGGAAATGGAAGGGAGGTGGGGAGCACTGTGGGAGCGGGGCTGGGTTGGCAATCAAAGACAGAAAACTACTTGAACAACAATTAAAATAAATTAAAATTTTTAAAAAAGAGCACTTTGCTTAGATAGGTTGTTTAATCCTTTTAATCACAACAACCCATGAGGCAGGCACTGTTGTTACCCAGTGTTTCACAGATAAGACACTAAGCCCCAAAGGGGAGGAACAATCAGCACAGAAACCAGCTCCAGAGGTCGGGTTCCTAATCTCCCAACTGCAGCTGCTTAATCCCCCAGGACCAAACACAGGGAGAGCACACAAAAATAGGGGCTTTTAAACCTCTTTTGATTGCAATCCACAATAAGAGAAAATAAAATGTACACCAACACCTATTCATAAACCTGAAGCAAAAGTTTCAGGAAATACCCAAATTACCTATCTTTTAACATGTTCTAAGATATTATTTTTAAGGTGCTCAGAATCCACTCATTTGATAACACACACCTTTAAAAGCCTTGATTTAAGGGAAAGAGCCCAGCCTTACCTGGCTGACCCTGAGCTTGCTGAGCTTAGAGTAGAGCCTCTGTCTGAATTTTGTCTTCTGGGGCAATTCAATTGCAGTGTCTGTGGTGCACCCAAAGGCTACTTTAGGTTCTTCAGACCCTGGGCTTCTGGAAATCCTTCCTCTGCCCTCGGGGTCACTTCACCGTTCCAGGCTACTGTCTCTTTCAGGGATGGCTCCAAGCCACATCTGGTGCATGTAAAGGACACACATTTGCCTCCTTCCCTCTCCCCCTTCACTGAGGGTGACAGTGCCACCTCCCCTCTCTCTTTCTGTTGTCTGAAGCCAATCTAGCTACAGCTCCTCACACAATTCTTTTATCCCTCCTCCCAATGGACATAAGCTCTGACGGATACTCTTGAAGAGGACAGACAGGACACACTGATATTTATCTCCAAAGGAATCTCCCCTCTGCGACCCCACTCCTTTGTAAGTAGGAGGAGGGAGACGGGCAGAGCGTGTCACATTCTCTTAGCATGACCTGAATTTTTTAGGACCTAGTATTGGAATCTGGGGGATTTGGCATCGTCTACTGCAAAGATTTTACCCTTGGCAGGCTCTCCCAGGACTCTGACGAAGAGTTCCATATTCACATGACTTTACAGATGAGTGGGCTATGGATAGGTGAGGGAATAGGAAGAAAATGAGCAAGGGTGTGGAGTCTGGACCAATCAGAGTTTGCAGATTACTAGGGATCACGCATTTGCTGTGGAGAATCTGTGTATGATGAACTCTTCAGGAAGAAAAAAAGGTGGATGCCAGTGAAGTAACATAGCCCAAGGAGCTTGCCAGGGTCTTAGAGCCCAAGTCTGGGCCCTCTCCCTGCACATTAGCTCTCTCCTGGTCCAGTCTGTGTACTGGGTTGTCACGTCCCGATTGCTCCAGAGTCATTGACCTCGTCCCTGCCCACAGTTGTCAGGTTGATAAGGTGTATGTGTTTGTGAACTTTCTGGTTTTTTGATGCCTCTGCCAAAGGTTTGAGTTCAGCTTTGCCAATTGTATCCTTGAGCCTGACACACTCCGGCCAGTAGAGACCAGAGACAAGCAAAGGACGAGCTGCCAGGTCCTGTAAAAGGTGCCAATTGGTGGGCGTCGGGATGGTCTTCGTCCACTGCCCCTCCACCCACAGCTCCCAGGGTCCCATGCGCACAACTTCAACAGCGCCAGGCAGCTAAGCCTGAGTCTACTGCTTCCCTCCTGAAACAGGCCAAAGACCCGAGTTCCGCACTCAGCTCCGATGTTTTCTACCTACACAGTTTGAGTCACTGCGTTATTTTTGACTTTGTTTCTTCACCTGAAGTGTGGTAATAACATCTAGCTCGATATCTCACACTGATTGTGGAGAACCATGAAGTGACGTAAATAAAAGCACATCGAAGCTGCTGTTGCTACAAACTCTAAAACTTACCGCTGGGCAGTAGATGAAATGGTGAGAATGTAGTCACTTACATCCTGAATCTCTCATTACTTCGGGGAATGTACTGTTCTTCTGAATGTTCAGTGTGCACCTAGTTATGTGTTTGACATCTGAAACGGTGTTCTTACGAAGAACATGAATGATGTGCTCAGTGTAGTTAAGCTGCTGCAGTAAGATATTTTATATTATCCACTCCTTTGCAAGACTGCCTGAAAAGGAGGGAAAATCAATGTTCCAAAAGGGCAGAATCCAAAATTGCACTTTTTCCCATCTTCTAAAACTTCAAAAAAGTGTTCACATTAAATCTATAGGGAACAGTAGTGAACAGGCCTACCTGGTTAGGCTAAGGTCAGGCAAAAGTCCTGGTTTTGAAATATGGGGGAAACCTGAGAATACTAGTATTAGGTTTTGTTGGGTTCAGGAGATAGAATCAAAAACATAATAAAAACAAAAACAAAAACACTTCATTTGACAGGAACACTGCACTGGGTGGGAAAACTTTAACAAATCTGAAACACCAGCAAATGGGTAAGCAAAACAACCCCCGGGGCAGCGATGGGAAATACTCGGAAAGCCCAGAGGCCCGCAGAGGCCCGCAGCCAAAACTTCCCGTGAGTGACTCAGCAGCAGGTCTTTGTTCAGTTGGGTCCCACTGGAAGCTGCTCCAGGAAATGCCCCAATGCCCCAGCAGGAACAACTCTGTTGGGATTTATATCCATTTGCTTCCTGAAAAGTGCTTATGGTGCTATTATGTGTACGAAATGAAGCTGTCAACAAGGAAATAAAGAATGGGAACCTGGAGGGAGGAGGAGGCAAGTGAGCTAATCAATTCAAACAGAAGTTTAAGCATTACTTAGCAGTGGAGGCCTTTAGTCGGTGTAGTCTTCAGTAGAACCCACAGAGGAGAGGCCCTGCCCAGTGTTGCTCTGTTGGCTGGGCACTGACCTGCAAAGCAAAAGGTCACTGGTTCTATTCCCAGTCAGGGCACATGCCTGAGTTGTGGGTTTGGTCCCCGGTTGGGGTGCATATGAGAGGCAACTGATTGGTATTTCTCTCCCTCTTTTTCACCCTCCCTGACCCTTTCTCTAATAAACAAAATTTTTAAAAAACAAAAGTTAAGAGACTGCCTTAAAGTAAGTAGAGTGGGAAGGAACAGTGATTCCTTTGCTTGCCCTTTACCCAGGGCACTTCCAAGAGGCCTTCAGATCTTTGTAGAACATTTCCAAAATCACAATTCTAGGGGATTATTAGAGCGACTGTGACTGAACATTAGTGCTAGCTTGCTGCAAACCAAGAATAAAAGGAAAACACTAGATTATTTTAATTTCTTCTTCAGATTAAAAAGAAAGTTTTATCAGTCTCTGGAACAGTCTAACACAGGGGTGTCAAACTCATTTTCACTGGGGGCCACATCAGCCTCTGGTTGCCCTCAAAGGGCTGAATATAATTTCAGGACTGTATAAACGTAACTGCTCCTTAACAGTTAAGCGAGAGCTTGGTACAGCCGCTGGGTAGAAACAAGGTGCCAGGCTGGATAAAACAAGGTGGAGGCCGAATTCGGCCCATGGGCCTTGTGTTTGCTGCCTGCGGTCTTAACAGTATAAGAAATGGTTTTACAAATGGCTGAAGGACTGAATAGACAACAGGCACTCAGAAGATTATAATTTCCTTCCAAGTTAGATAATGGTACTAGATGTTTGTCCTTTTATTGTAACTGCCCAGTTTTCTGACCCTTCCTTAAGTTTAGGGATTTATTTCCCACTGTTTAAGTCTGTTGGGAACTGCCCTGCCTGGTTTCGGAAGCTGTAACCACCCCCCCCCCCCATGGCTAAAGCTGAGTGAGTGACCTTGGGACCCTAAGCCACTAAGAAGACAAAGCTTATCTTCCCAGCAGAGGTGCTGGCTCTGTCCCCTTTGGCACTTCATCCTGCTTGGCACCCGGCAAGTGACCGGTTAGCCAATGACAGGTAAGATTCCTCAAGGGAGGGATGACCGAAGACAGGCATGGTCATGTTGGGGCCATCAGGGAAGGACTTGGGGGACTATAGAAAAAAGGGGGGATGAACCCTCACCCCTCAGCTTTGAGTAGCCTGAGTCCTCATTCTGTCTGCAAGTCGTCTCCTAATCTCTTGACTGCCTTACTTCCCCCACCTGACTTAAGCCTGAAACAATGCTGGAAGGTGGTGTAGCCCTGGGCAGGACTGGGCGGTTCTCCAGGATGATAAGGCCTAAGAGAGAATGTTTAAAGTCCTGTGAAACCTGCCTTGCTAAGAATGCCCTCAATTTGCTGATAAGGGTCCAAGCATAAAATGAGTTTGTTTCCGAAAGTTTTATGGCCCTTTAGCTAACTGACCTTGACTCAGAATAAGCCCTCAGAGTTCTTTGTATGTTGTCTATTGTTTGATCCTCACTCCCTGACAATGATTGATGAGCTTTACCTATATTCCTGTGCAAATTGAACCCAGTAAAAGCCCATTGAGGAACAGGCTTAAGGCCCTTCTCCTTTTGAATATCAGCCACCTTTCCTCCCCAAGCAGATCAGGTCTTTGTACTTATTCTCACCAGTGGCTGATGGCAAGGCTCTGTGGGCAGAGCCCCCCCCCACCCCAACATAAGTCTTGGTGAAAAAGCATGTCTCCGTACAGAAGCTGAAACAACCAGGTACTCAGTTTTCTCCCCACCCTGCAACTAATACGTGAATAGGAGCCTGAAGCTCAGCCAATCAGATGCTAATCATGTGTAGGATGTGGTTCTGGTGGCATCTGGTGTAAATTTCTAGCATCCGTGCTCAGCACCAGTGGCACTGTCCTCAATGAACTGGCCCTGTGGTGTGCTACTGGCTCTGGTTCTGACCTGTGGATGTAGAGGTCCCCTTTTCTCACCCAGTCTCCAGCCTTCCCATCCACTCTGAGCTACCCATGATTCTCCCAATAAATTCTGCTTAAATCAGCCAAAATCTGTTTTTGTTACAAGCAACCAGTTAGATTCACAACCCAAATGGCAACACATGAGGCTTAGGTCTGGGTTGCAGATGTGCCGGAGGGAAAAAAAATGTTTCCTTCTGGCTGGACTAATAACCAAGATAACATAAGGCAGATTAACAGGAGAAAATCAAGTGTTAATACATGTGCACAGGGAAGTCATATTAAGCATGAACATTCTAAAGACAGTGAGGCAAAATTAGGTATAAATCTCATTTTGGACTAAGGAAGGCGAAGCTGAGGTCTAGGAGGACACGGGGAAGGCAGGCCATTTACAAGGAGATGCTTGAATTAGTGTTTAGTAAGCAGCTCTCTGCTGGGCCATCTTGAAATGGGACACAGGGAGATTTTTTACCAAATGGGCCTTGCTAGGTTCCTTCCTGTCTCCCACACCTCGCTCGTATTAAACTTACCTGTGGAGAGGGCTTTCAAGATGGCGATGGACTAGGACGGAGCAGATACCAGTTCCTAGTACAAAAGGGAGAGAAACCTGTCTGATCGGAGGAGGTGAAACCAGCAACCCAGCAGTTGCCAAGCATATATGAAAATAAGAGACCAGAAACCTCATCAGTCACTGAGGACCCAGACGGTAGGGAGACAGCAGCGGTACAGTAGTCTCTGGGACGGAACAGGGAGAAACAGCCGGTGCAGGGTAGGGGAACCAGCGCCCAGTGGCGAGAGCCCAACAGCGCATGGGACAGTATTCAGCGCCCAGATGGCTCCCTCCCTAGGATTTTTGGGCCGGGACCTGCCAAGTGGCCCAACCAGAGGAGAGCAGAGGTGATTTCAGCCTGTGCATAGTTCGGAGGTCCTGCGCCTGGTAGGAACTGTGTCTGGGAGAGTGCCTAAAGGCGCCTGGGACAGCGTTCAGCGCCCGGACGGCTCCCTCCTGGGATTTTTCCTCCAGGTAGGCCAAGTGGCCCAGGCAAAGAGGTGTGGAAGGAATTTCAGCCTGCGCGCAATTTGGGAAACTAGTCGCCCGACAGGCAGTGTATCTGGGCGAGTGCCTGAGGGTGCCTAGGCCAACGTTCAGCGCCCAGAAAGCTCCCTCCCTAGGATTTTTGGGCCCGGACCTGCCAAGAGACCCAACCAGAGGGGAGCAGAGGAGATTTCAGCCTTGCACACCGTTCTGGGTCCAGCACCCAGCATGGTGCTGCTCCATCCCTAGGTTTCTTTGGCAGAGGTTGGCCAGGGGACCCAGACAAACACAAGAGCAGAAGGTATACACACCACGCAGTGTGCCATGATGTGCGCACAGAGTTTCTAGGTCGGTGCCCAGTCCTCAGATCGGCTCCCGGCTTCCAGTCCACCCTCCTCAGACTATCTGGAAGCCCCAGGCGCTGAGGGGTCCTGGGGAAAGAGCTGAGACCCTCAACCCCCTCCCTTTCTGGCCAAGCAAGGTGGGGTGCCAGGAGACACTTGTTCCATAGAGTTTGCGGAGAGAGTGCAGAGGACAAAGGGCCCCAACTAAGGACTCTGTGGTTGCCAGCCCAGGAGAACTGAGAGGTACAGCCTGAGGCTCTGAATCCAGTAGACACAACAGCTTGGTCTGCTTCACACCCAGCTTGGCAGCGAACCCAAGACTGGGCAGAGGGCCTTATGGAAGGCACCAGAAGGAGAAGAAGAAGAACAAGGGATAGAAAACATATTTGAAAGAGTAATGAGAGAAAATTTCCCTAATTTGATAAAAGAAAAAGTCACACAAATCCAGGGATCACACAGAGTCCCATTCAAGAGGAACCCAAGGAGGTCCACTTCAAGACACATCATCATCAAAATGGCAAAATTCTAAGACAAAGAGAGAATCTTAAAGGCAGCAAGGGAGAAAAAAGAAATAACATACAAGGGAGCCCCAATAAGGTTAGCCACTGACTTCTCAATGGAAACACTCCAAGCAAGAAGAGAATGGCAAGAAATATTTCAAGTAATGAAAACCAGAGGCCTACAACCAAGGCTACTTTACCCAGCAAGGCTCTCAATCAAGATAGAAGGCCAAATAAAGAGCTTCCAAGACAAAAGAAGTCTAAAAGAATATGCCTCCACCAAAACAGCTCTACAAGAAATACTAAAAGGACTGCTTTAAGGAAAGGAAGGAAAAGAGACAGACAGAGAGGAACACAGGTACAAAAATGACAATGAATAAGCCTATCAATAATACTATTGATAGTACCTATCAATAATAACCTTAAATGTAAATGGATTAAATGCTCCAATCAAAAGACACAGAATAGCTGCATGGATAAGAAAGCATGACCCACACATATGCTGCCTACAAGAGACCCACCTCAGGGCAAAAGACCATCACAGACTAAAAGTGAAAGGCTGGAAACAAATTTTCCAAGCAAATGGACAAGAAATAAAAGCTGGGGTAGCAATTCTCACATCAGACAAAATAGACTTCAAAAAAAGAGCCATAAAGGGTGACCCAGAAGGTCACTTCATAATACTCAAGGGAAGAATCCACCAAGAAGACATTAACATCATAAATATATATGCACCCAACATAGGAGCACCAAAATATATAAAGAAAATCTTAGAGGAATTCAAGAAAGATATAGATAGCAACACAATTATAGTGGGGGATTTTAACACCCCACTATCAAAAATGGACAGATCTTCCAAACAAAATATCAACAAAGACATTGCGGCATTAAACAACACCCTTGATGAAATGGACCTAACTGATATATACAGGGCTCTTCACCCCAAAGAAGCTAAATACACATTCTTTTCAAATGCACATGGAACATCTCAAAGATAGACCACATGATAGGACACAAAACAAGCCTCAACAAATTCAAGAAAATTAAAATCATACCAAGCATTTTCTCTGACCACAAGGGACTGAAACTGGAAACCAATCCCAAAGGAAAAAACCCAAAACACCCAAAATCATGGAGACTGAATGGTATGCTGTTAAACAACGAATGGGTCCAAGAATGAAATTAAAGAAGAAATCAAGAAGTTTCTGGAAACAAATGAAAACGATCTCACAACAACCCAAAACTTATGGGACACAGCGAAGGCAGTCCTGAGAGGGAAGTTTATAGCAATACAGGCCTACCTAAAGAAGACAGAAACATTTCAAACAACCTTACTCTACGCCTGCAAGAACTCGAGGAACAACAACAAAAACAGCCCAAAGCAAGTAGAAGGAAGGAAATAACCAAGATCAGAGCAGAACTAAGCGACATAGAGACTAAAAGCACAATTCTAAGGATCAATGAATCCAGGAGTTGGTTCTTTGAAAAAATAAACAAAATAGACAAGCCTTTAAGTAGGCTCATCAAGAAAAGAAGGGAACAGACACAAATAAAAACAATTAGAAATGAAAGAGGAGAGATTACAACTGATACCACAGAAATAGAAGGGATTGTAAGAAATTAATATGAAGAACTGTATGCCAAGAAATTTGAGAACCTAGGGGAAATGGACACATTTCTAGAAAAATATAATCTCCCAAAACTCAATGAAAAAGAAGTAGAAAACCTGAATAGACCAATAACAGCAAAAGAAATTGAAGCAGTAATCAAAAAACTCCCATCACACAAAAGCCCCGGACCAGATGGGTTCACAGGAGAATTCTACAAAGCATTTAAAGAAGAGCTAACCCCTATTCTTCACAGACTATTCCAAAAAATCCAAAAGGATAGAAAACTCCCAAACTCCTTTTATGAAGCCAGCATCATCCTAATTCCAAAACCAGATAGAGATACAACAAAGAAAGAAAACTTCACGCCAATATCACTGATGAACATAGACGCTAAAATCTTCAACAAAATATTGGCAAATTGCATCCAACAATATATCCAAAAGATTATACATCATGACCAAGTGGGATTCATCCCAGGGATGCAAGGATGGTTCAACATTCGCAAATCAGTAAATGTAATTCATCACATAAACAAAAGCAAAGACAAAAACCACATGATCATATCAATAGATGCGGAAAAAGCTTTTGATAAGGTACAGCACTCATTTATGATAAAAACACTCAGCAAAGTGGGAATAGAGGGAGCATTCCTCAGTATAATAAAGGCCACATATGAGAGACCTACAGCCAACATCATACTTAATGGGCAAAAACTAAAAGCTTTTCCACTAAGATCAGGAACAAGACAAGGATGTCCACTTTCACCACTTCTATTCAATATAGTATTAGAAGTTTTGGCCACAGTGATCAGGCAAGAAAAGGAAATAAAAGGCATCCAAATAAAAAAGGAGGAAACAAAACTGTCACTGTTTGCAGATGACATGATAGTGTACATGGAAAATCCTATAGACTCTACCCAAAAACCTGCTCGAACTAATTAATGAATTTGGCAAAACAGCAGGACACAAAGTCAATATCCAGAAATCAAAGGCATTTTTGTATACAAACAATGAATCAGCAGAAGCAGAAATCAAGAAAAAAATCCCATTCGATATAGCAAAAAGAAAAATAAAATATCTGGGAATAAACCTAACCAAGGAGGTAAAAGACCTGTATGCAGAAAACTACACAGCACTGCAGAAAGAAAGCAGGGAAGACACAAACAAATGGAAACATATACCTTGTTCATGGATTGGAAGAATTAACATCATCAAAATGTCCATACTACCCAAAGCAATATACAGATTCAATGCAATACCTATTAAAGTACCAATGGCATATTTCACAGACATAGAACAAACACTTCAAAAATTTATATGGAATTATAAATGAGCCTGAATAGCAGCTCCTCTTTTGAGAAAGGAGAACAAAGTAGGAGGGATCACAATACCTGATATCAAACTATTACAAAGCCACTGTAATCAAAACAGCCTGGTACTGGCATAAAAACAGGCACATAAACCAATGGAACAGAACAGAGAGCCCAGAAATCAACCCAACTCTCTACGGTCGATTAATATTTGACAAAGGGGGCAGTAACATAAAATGGAGTAAAGATAGCCTCTTCAACAAATGGTGTTGGGAGAACTGGACAGCTACGTGCAAAAAAATGAAACCTGAGCACCAACTTACACCACACACCAAAATAAATTCAAGGTGGATAAAAGACTTAAATGTAAGCCGTGATACCATTAAAGTCCTAGAGGAGAACATTGGCAAGAAAATCTCAGATATTTCACACAGCAGCATTTTTACTGATATGTCCCCTAGAGCAAGGAATATAAAGGAAAGAATAAACAAATGGGATCTCATCAAAATAAAAAGCTTCTGCGTGGCTAAAGAAAACAGTATTAAATTAAAAAGACAACCAACTGTATGGGAAAACATATTTGCCAATGATACCTCAGACAAAGGTTTAATCTCCAAAATATACAAAGAACTTACACGATTCCACTCTAGGAAGACATCTAATCCAATTAAAAAATGGGAAAAGGACTTGAATAGGCACTTCTCCAAAGAGGACATACAGAATATCCAGAGACACATGAAGAGATGCTCAATATCGTTAGCTATCAGAGAGATGCAAATTAAAACCACATTGAGATACCACTTTACACCAGTCAGGATGGCTGTCGTAAACAACAAATATTGGAGAGGTTGTGGGGAAAAGGGGTCCTTAGTTCACTGTTGGTGGGATTGCAGACTGGTACAACCATTATGGAAAACAGTATGGAATTTTCTCAGAAAAATAAAAATCGACCTGCCTTTTGACCCAGCAATTCCACTGCTAGGATTATATTCCAAGAATCCTAAAACATCAATTTCAAAGAACCTATGCACCACAATGTTCATAGCAGCACAATTTACAATAGCCAAGAGTTGGAAGCAACCTAGGTACCCGTCAGTAAATGAATGGATCAAAAAATTGTGGTACATATACACAATGGAATTCTATGCAGCAGAGAGAAAGAAGGAACTACTACCCTTTGCAACAACATAGATGGAACTGGAAAGCATTATGCTGAGTGAAATAGGCCAGGCATTGAAAGACAAATACCATATAATCTCACCTTTAAGGAGGAAGCTAAACAACAAAACAAATAAGCAAACAGAATAAAAACAAAGACACTGAAATAGAGAACAAGTGGGCAGCGACCAGAGGGGAGAAGGAAGGGAATTTAAGGGGAAAAATGGGGAGGGATTTTGAGGAACAAGTATGAAAGACACAGGAATGAGGACTTGGGGGTGGGGGAGGAAATGGGAGGGAGGTGGGGAGATGGGGCGGGGGGCGGGGGGCACTGGGATGGGAGAAATAGACAAAAAACTGTACTTGAAAAATAACTAAATAAAATTTTTAAAAAATATAAAAATTAAAAAATAAAAAAAACTTACTTGTGATGGTATTTCCCTGCCTGGAGCAGTCCTCTGAATTCTTTTAGGCACTTAGAGTCAAAGGTTTTTCCTTAGTCTTTCTTCTCTTAAACATAACTAGTTTAAAATAATAGCCCAAAAAGTATATTTCGGGTGGCAAACTCCGCTTCCCCTCTCAGACCGCTGACTTCTCACTGTATCCTCGCATGTGAAGAGAGAGCTAGAGGGCTCTCGGGAGTCCTTTTGGAAGGACACTAATCCCGGTGATGGTAACGAGGGCTCCATCCTCCCAAAGGCCCCACCTGGCTGATGCATAGGTGTCAGGGCTTCAACTACTCAGTTGCAATGAACACAGCCAGTGTTGGTGTATTGTGATTGTTTATACCTGCAACTAAAACAGTAAACATCTGAAATTCACCTAGACCATTCCTAGATTTGGAAATGCCAAGACCACTTTAAAGCCATAGCTGTCCTCCCTAATTTAAACACCTATACATCAAAATAAAATGTGCACATGAATAACATAAAGGTAATTAGGAAAAAGGTTACACCTCACTATGTCCTAATAGAGACCGAAAAATCTAACTCAGGATTTGCCAAACAGCGGGCCTCTGAGCCAAATCTTTCCAGCTGTCTCAGTAAAATGTTGAAACATAGCTCTATGCCCATTTATTTACATAGTGTCTCTGGTCCTTTTTCACCATGGAAAAACCCAAAGAACTTACTCTATCTGGTCTTTCACATACACAACCCTTGTTAACCCTGCTACAGACAAAGGGAAAGTTTACGGTCTTGAGGTCAGGGCCACGCGAAATATGGTCTATAGACCATTACTGTCCTGCAAACTACCACTGAAGCTGAGAATGCTTGAAAGTAATCTTTTATAGCATTTGACATTGTCAAGGCATCCAAATGTGACTGTTTTTCTAGTAATTTACTATATTTTTAAAGTACTAATTCATGAAAAATTAGAAAAGATCTAGAATTTGTAATTTTTCCATGAGAAAAATATCATTTAATATCCATGATTTTTAACTAGGTCTTAAAAGATAACAAAATTCAGCCCTAGAGGTTTCATCCACAACATAGATTTTTGCCTTGAAAAATGAAATGAAACTAAAAAGAGGCAGGGCCAAGGAAGTTTTGAAAATTATTTGTCCCACACTCTGGGTTCCCGGTGAAGCTCCAATTCCACTGATGTAGTGAGATCCCAGTATCAGAGATAAATTGTTTCTAACTAATGTATAATTACATACAGAGGACTACCTATACACACATAGGTATTCATGAAATACTAGAAGTTTACATTCTAAGAACTAAGTTGATTACAAATATACAAGACACTGGACTATTACAGAGTTGATATGTGAATTCATGTATTTATAAGTGTCACTCTAATATATCCACCTCCCTTGAGTTAAGTGCCTCTCAGTCTGAGTACTGTATATGGTGTATTGGGACACTGCTCTGAGCTACCCATTCAAGGCAATGAAATTTAATTAGTAAGTTAGGTACCATAAGACATTAACAACTAATAATAAAACAGAACAATTGTAACAATATACTGTAATAAGTTATATGAATGTGGTCTCTCTGTGATTACTCAGCTGCCTACTAAGTGACCGACCGGCAGGGAGCCAACACAGTACGGATATGCTGAACCAAGCAAGAGATGATCCCCACTCCAAGTAGGACAGGTGAGAGATTACATCACGTAACTTATAAAGGGGTGCAATGAGGGCAAGGGAAACAAAAGAGGAAATAAACCAATGGGACTACACCAAACTAAAAAGTCCCTGCACAACAAAGAAAATGATTTAAAAAAACGAAAAGACAACCCCCTGAATGGGAGAATGTATTCCCCAATAATACAG
Organism: Artibeus jamaicensis; assembly: GCF_021234435.1. Taxonomy (NCBI): domain Eukaryota; kingdom Metazoa; phylum Chordata; class Mammalia; order Chiroptera; family Phyllostomidae; genus Artibeus; species Artibeus jamaicensis. Next base: position 32,323,383 of record NW_026522030.1, on the reverse strand, counting down.
CCAATCAGGGGTTAATGTCCAAAATCTATAAAGAGCTCAAACAACTTAATACCAAAAAAGCCAAACAATTTAATTAAAAAATGGGCAGAGGACCTAAACAGACACTTCTCCAAAGAGGACATACAGATAGCCAACAGACAAGTGAAAAGATGCTCAACATCACTAATCAGAGAGATGCAAATCAAACCACAATGAGGTATCACCTTACACCCATCAGAATGACCATCGTATTATAAATCAGCAAGTGCTGCTGAGTGGAGAAAAGGGAACCCTTGTGCAATGTTGATGGGACTGTAAATTGGCCTAGTCACTATGAACAACATGATAGAGGTTCCTTAAAAATTAAAAACAAAACTAACTGCCTTATGACCAGCAATTCCACTTCTGGTTATTCATCTGAAAAAACCCAAAACACTAATGCAAAAAGACATATGAATCCCTACGTTAATGCAGCATTATTTACAATAGCCAAGATGCAAAAGCAACCTAATAGTTCATCATTGGATAAAGATGTGGCCCATATATACAAATGAAATCTTACCATTTGCAACCCCATGGATAGACCTAGAGATTATTATGCTAAGTAAAATAAGTCACACAGAGAAAGACAAATACCATATAATTTCACTTATATGTAGAACCTAAAGGACACAATAAATAACATAGAAACAGACATACACATAGAGAACAAACTGATGGCTGCCAGATGGGAGGGGGATTAGGGAACCACTTGAAAAAGGTAAAGGAATTAAGAAATACAAGTCAGTAGTTACAAAGTAGTCACAGGGATGTAAAGCACAGCACAGGGAATACAGTCAATAATAACTGTAATGACTGCGTGGTGCCAGGTGGGTACTAGAATTATTGGGGGGAACTTTTCATAAATTACATAAATGTCTGTTACCGAACCAAGGTTCAAGGGGGGGGGCAATATTTGGCCCACCCAGGGATGCAAAAAAAACTGCTACAGAACAACAGGGGCCCCTCCCAAGGACGGTATACTAATAGCTACTGGGCTCATCTGTCCGCTGCCAATTGGAAAAAACATCTCTCAATGCCAGAGATTTGTGAAAAGGAAACAAAATGTTTACTTAATGCTATTCGGGCCTAACGCCTCCATTAATATATCAAAGTCCTTTAGGGTATACACCTACACACACAGTGCTCCCTTCTCCCACTGTCCCAACTCCGGGTACCGTAAATCAGGAAAAGAGCACACGTCCGTTTTTCCAGGCCTCTGGTATCCTCAGCTGTGCTGACCGTCCAGGCAGGATCTCGAGTTAATCCAAAGTCATGTGGCACCTTCTCACGGTCCACTGGCAAGAGTTCTTTGTACCCAGTTCCAGTCAAAGTCTCTCCTGCTTCCCAGGCCATGTGGTCAAAGGGAGCACCCCAAGAAGAGGGAGCCTCTTCTACCAAAGCTGCAGGGGTCCCCATTATGCCCAAAAGCATGTGGCTTTCTTCTTCACTTGGCTGCAGGGGTCCCCATTGTGGCAAAGCCTCGTGGTTTTCCCTTTCACCTGGCTGCAGGGATCTGCACTCTTCCAAAACCGCATGGCTCTCTCCTTCACCTTGCCAAGAGGGTACCCTTACTCTGCTGAAACCACGTGGCTCTCTTTCAATGGCTACTGCCTCTGGGTTTAACCACCTCCTCCGCCCCCCCCCACCAGTTCTCCTTTGCAACCCCATTTCCGACTCCTCCCACAATTGGTTACATCTGCCAGTACTCCCATACCCTCCCAGCTTTACTGGGCTGCCATCATTAGTCTGGGCAGGTGTGGCCCAATGGCATGGAGCCAATCAACTCCAAGCTCTCACGCAGCTGCAGTAACTCAGGGGACCAGCCCCCAGTTACATCCTGGGTAGAAGCCACTCCCTTCTCCCCCGGCTCAAAGCATGGCCACAGCTATTTAACATATCTATGAAACCAGTTAAAGGTTATAGAGGTCACTTAATGTTAAGTGACCATTCCAGAGGTTAGCTGCGAAACTGTTGCTATGCAAAACAACTCTCAATGGCCCTGCTCCATTTGTCCGTTCCCCCAACTGACACCTGGAGGGGTGGGGGTGGAGTGAGGACATCTTAATATTTCCTGGACACCCTGAGCTCTGGACCCCATTCCAAATTCTTATTTTGGGGCCCCCCTCCTTGCTGCGCCCTGTTACATAAGCACTGTGCTATATATATACCTGAAAAACAAAATAATGTCAACTGTATACTGAATGAATAAGGTGAGCAAAATTATGACATCAGTTAGTCAAGATTTATTTCAAAGCGTGAAATCATTTAGACCAATCGAAAATGGTACACTACTGCAATTTCTTATGATACATCAGTATTTAAACTAAAATGAAAAAAAAAAAACACTAGGTGGTATTACCTGCTAACGCACACAATATATGATTTTCAAAAGTGATGGCAATTTCACAAAACATAATATCAAAAAACTTTCACACTTACTGAGGACACAACTAGCAGCAATCTATCCAAACAAGCACATTTGTTTTAACCCTTGCTTCACAAAGCCACCGATAACTGAGGCTTCCTCCTTCAAGTTTAGGATTTCTAACATTAAACTACATTTTGTAAGTATTTTCACAGAGAAGAAATGAAGATACATTATTTGCCATGAATCCATACATCAAAAAGTGAAACAATCCCACTGAATGTATCCACGTTTCTCTTTCCCCAACATCAACTTTGTTATCCTAAATACCTTATATTTTGGTTAAAAGCAGTGCTCCATCTGTGCAGATTAGTGAAAAGTTACTTCCATTATCTTTAAAACTGTCTTCTAGTAAATTGCCCTTCGGGACTGTATGGATGGACCTGAAGAACATTATGTTAAATGAAATAAGCCAGTCAGAGAAAGACAAATACCCTACAATTCACTCATGTGTGTTGGGAACCACTCTGCCTGGTTTCAGGAGTTGTAACTGCCCCCCATGGCTAAGGCTGAGCGACCTCCAGAATTTGAGCCACTAAAGAGACAAAGCTTATCTCTGGCAGCAAGCACTGCTTCTACTTCCTCCCCTGCCCCCCAAACACTTGGTTAGTCAATGATGGGTAAGACCCCTCAGAGTGGGGGCAACCTAAGCCAGACATGATCACTTGGGAGGCCATCATGGAAGGACTGGGGGGAGGGTGCAGCAAAGGAGTGATAGACCCTCGTCCCCCAGCTATTCTGACATAGCCTGAGTCCCCATTTCTGTCTGTGAGAAGCGCTTCCTGGCTCTAATTCACTTAAGCCTAAAAACCCATGATGGGGGAGGCGGTGCAGCCCCTTGCTGGCTAGGGTGGGATTTGGGGTGATCAGGCATAAGAAAGAGTTCCTAAAGTCCTGTGAGCCTGCTTTGCTAAGAGTGCTTTCATTCACATGATAAGGGTCTGAGCAGGAAATGAGTATGTCTCCCAAAGTTTTTGCAACCCCCTTACCTGACAGACACTGACTCAGACTAAGCCCTCGGATCTCTTTGAAATGTTATCTACTGTTTGACCCTTACCACCTGTATTCCTATGTATTACAACCCAATAAAAGCCATTGAGGAAGGGGCTCTTCGTTTTTCTCCTCTGAAGGATTGACCACCTCTCCTCCCCAAGCAGATCATGTCTTGGTAGCTTCACTTTCTTCCGTGGTAGATGAGGGGACTTTGCGAGCAAAGGTGCCCCACACATGTGGACTCTAATGAACACACTGAACTAACAAGCAAAACAGAGACATACAGATAAAGAGCAGATGACCAATAGTGTAGGAGGGGAGGTTAGTGAGATAAAGAGTAGATGACGGATAGTGTGGGAGGGGTGGTTAGTGGGCGGAGCGACCGAGCAAACAGGAAGAAGGACTCATGGACATGGACCATAGTGTGGGGACTACAGTGGGGGAGGGGGCTATAAGGGACTAAATGGTAATGGAGAAAAATAAAATTAAAAAAAGGAAACAGAAACGTGGATACATGGAACAGACTGACCAAAAAAACAAAATTACCTTTTATACACCTGTCTCCATCCCCCAACCAAGTCTGGCACCAAAGTGAATAATACAATGTACTGTTTCAGGGGCCCAAAGAACCTGTAATCTTAATTTCCTAAGTATCCAAAGATGTCAACTTCCTGCCAATATAAACAAAAGTCTCCAGTGAGCAAAAACCACGTCGTTTTTAGGAAGAAAAAATGCATAGCATGAGAATTAACTACAACTGTATTATTTATACTTTTCTCCCAAGCTACAAGCACTCTTAGCATTAAATTATATTGTGCATGCACACCTACAACAGTTTGTTTGCTCATGCTAAAAATAAATAACTTTCTATTCCATAGTTTAACGGGCTCTTAAAACGCTTTCCCTGGGGTGGGGGGGAACAAGTATTTTTTGTTCTTTAAGAACCTGGTAGAGAAAAGTGAACTGCTATATGTTCATTTAAGCTTTGCTGAAACCTAAAGATGAAGCTTTCAGGGTTTTTTCATATCATGTAGGGATGGAATGGTAGATAGAGATAGATGCAATCCTTTGTAAGCCACAGGATATTCTGAATGGAAAAAAAATTGACATGGCAATTATCTAAAGGAAAAAAGTCACAAAAAAAGGTGAGCGTTTCCTCTTAAAAACAGAAAAGTGCTATATAACAAAAATAAAACTACAAATTTAAAAAACACTTATTTTGATGTTTTAGAAGACAAACCAAAAGAAAAAATTGATTGGCAGAAGGAGTCTAGACCAATTAGAACTAAGGCAGCTGTAAAAAAATAAAACACACACACAATACAATTTGACCTCATAAAGAAAATGACTCATTAAAATTTTACAAGTCTTCATGTTCGTAGTAATATATTAATGCCCAAAATATCAAAATTACAAAGTATGAATTTCCCCCCTTAGGTTTATAATAAACTATCAAATCTCTGTTTATCACATTTACTTTCATAAGCCGTCTGGTTAGCAGCACATGTTACACAAGCACATACATGCTAGTATTTTACCATGAGAACTAGTATTCGTTTCAGACTAGTGACCTGCCTCTTTACCCACAGCTATATATATATTTCATTTCCCTTATAAGACACTTAAGACCTTTCTAGTGGTAACTTTAATCAACACATTACATAAAAAGAATCTTGATTTTTAAAATGAATCTTTTTAGTACTATAACATGATGGGTTTAATTGAACACTTAGAGCATAACGATAATTACATTGTACTGTTTAAACTAATTCACAGCTGTAGGAAAATGTTTGATTTTTAACCAAGATGAGACTGAAGTTATGAGCAGTAAAACCCTGGAAAACAATGAATGAGTAGGAAGATGACTTGTCCTCAGTGGCCATTCATTATTTTGCTTTTAGGAACCTGGAAAAAATTGTCTTCTTTGAGTTTCAAATGTTCTGGTAAATCTAGCCGTTTCTTAGCTTCCTCAATATCACCATGAATTGCTGAAATAAGTGACTCTGCAGAGAGAACAAACCAGGTAAAGATGATGAAAATTACCCCTACACCTTTTCCTACTTCTTTGTTCAACCTCTCCTAAAAAACGCTTCACAAAGCCGGCGGTGTCTCCAGAGCAGAGCAGTTAGCTGCCCAGTAACTGTTCTATCTGTTCGCACAGATTTAAGTAAAAAGTCCATAGCACACAAAATTATGTCTCTAATCTTATTGCAATTTCTTAGAGAAAGGCATCAGTGAAAAGGTACATTGCAAATACCAAATGGAAGAAACAAATATCCACTATTAATTCTCTTCAGCATTTACACTTACAAACAAAACTACAATTAAATCTATCACACCACACTACGATCCCTGATACAATGTTTTTGATTGTTTCTCACAGCAAGCATTACAAAGCATCCATTATTCATTATATGTAGGGGACCAGTTTGTCTTGGTCTGGCAAATGTGACTCAGCTCTGTATGGAAAACCTACAGAAGCAAGGTGGTGGGCAGGAGCCAGACCTTCAAATCGACTTTTCCTGTGGGAATCAGGCCTAGAAAATGCGTACAGATTGTTATGGCTTGCTTTTGCTAAAACTCCCTCACCCTGGTCTAAAGCAACAAATGTGTATTGTTTATCTTCAAGGTAATTTCCAAAGCCTGTGTGAGCTCTCCCAAGGACAGAGCTAATAATCCCCTCTGCATGTTATTTTTATTTCCTTGATTGTTCCCAGAACAATATTATGTAGACAATAATATTCTATGTGATAGATAATAAATCTTTCTATGATGTAAGACCCAAAGAAAACAATAAAAGCCTGTCTAGGCAAGGCTTGAGGGAGTGGCCAAGGCACCCATAGCACTCTCCCCTTAAGAGAGCAGCCGTACCTGTTCCCTTTTTCCACACAGGATTGTTGTCACCTGTGCACTGATTCTTGTAAGCCACAGCAGGCGGACTCTGCTGGACAGGGTCTGCTACAATTATAGCTTATTAATTCTTACTTGTTCCTTAAAACATGAAAAGGAAATAAAGATTTGAACTGCACGCTGTTGGAGAGGCAGCCAGCCTGCTGCTGGGTTTGAATCTGTGGTCCATCGCTTACTACATGACCCTGGGTAAATCATGTAACCTCTCTGTGCCAATCTCCTCATCTGCAAAATGAGCAGAATAATTCCTCATACGGTTATTGTGGGGATGGAATGAGTTATTCATTTAAGGCACTCAAAGCAATGCCTGGCACACATTTAATTTGCTCAAGAATGATCTGTACTGCTACGGCTGTTACTAGTAGAAGCAGAAGTAGCTACAGTAATACTTAAGATAATCTAAGAACTTACCTAGAGAATCAAAGTTCTTTTCTGGTCTGAGGTAGCCAACAATGGCAACATTGAGGATTTCCCCATAGAAGTCCTCTTTGAAGGTATGTATGATATGAGTTTCCTACAGTCAAGAAATGTTTAAGAGAAAATTACCATCAGACTGCAGAATACCTAAAATTTGAAATACACACATAAATGAGGCAACCCTCATTAAAATCTAAATGCAGTTTTTCCTGAATTCTTCCACTGCTCCTGTCCCTGACCTTACATATAAACATTACTGATTAATGTAGATGTTACACCACAAACCTGGTATGATTGACTGTTTACAGAAAAAACCAACATACAGCAAAGTAAGTCTTAGCAAGGCAGAAAAACTGAGCAAAGACAACAAAAAGGGAATAGTTGAAATATTAAGAGATGTCACCACTAACAGAGCTAGTTCTAAAGTTAATCAGGATCCGAGTGTCCCTGACACACTCCAGTTAGAGAAACTTTTGAGGGTTGGACGAAGCTGAAGGCCGATGTGGGGCAGAACACCCCAAACTGGCTCCTGATCTGGGAGTGATGTGACCGTGGGCAGGTAAAAGACACCTTGGAAAAGTCAGAATTTTAGTAGGCGCCTATGAAGAGGAAACCTGAGTTCAAGAAATCAAACATGAAAATCGGAGTAATTCTTTCTTACCAAGCACAGGAAGTTCACTCTATATACACTTAATGGAATTTATGGACTTTATGAAGCCCATTAAAAAAAGGAACACTGACTTAATTTAAAAGGAAACATGGATAGAATTGTTTCCTTTTAACTTTTTAGGCCTTGGCCAGGTAGCTCAGTTGTTTGGAGCATCGTCCTGATATGCCAAGGTTTCTGGTTCAATCCCCCCGTCAGGGCACATACCAGAATCACTAATGAATGCATAAATAAGTGGAACAACAAATTAATGTTTCTCTTTTCTTTCTCTTTCCCTTTCTTTTTCTCTCTCCCTCTTTGCCCCTTTCCTCTCTCTCTCAAAATAAAAAATTTTAAAAAATAGAACTTTTCTTAAAGCTATTATCAAAGCTTCGGTTTTGTTAGATAATGAAATCATTTATAGAAGACTTGAACTTATGTTCTATGTTCAATTCCAAGTGTTTAGGAGAAGGAAAATACCTTAGTAAGAATAATAAATTAAGAATCAAAAGTCTCAAGTTGCACATTTGGCTAAAGGCATAGCTTAACCTCTCTGGAGCTCAGCTTTGTCTGTAATTGAGGGGTTTGACTTAGAAGACATAAGGTGCCCCACTCCTTTTTATTGGGTTGGCCAAAAAGTTTGGGTTTTTTTTTTTTTTTTCGTAAGATGGCTCTAGTAGCACTAAGTTGCCTTGAACTTCATTGAAAAAAATTTTGTTAGATTGTACTGTGACAGCTGTCACATCAGCCTGCATTAAAATTTATCCAAATTGCTGAATTTTTGTGTAGCTATTTTAATATTAAAGATGAAGAAAACAGCAACACTTTCAGCGTATTATGCTTTATTATTTCAAGAAAGGTAAAAACACAACTGAAATGCAAAAAAAGATTTGTGCAGTTTATAGAGAAGGTGCTGTGACTGATCAAACTTGCCAAAGGTGGTTTGCAAAGTTTCATGCTGGAGATTTCTCACTGGACAATGTTCCATGGTTGGTTAGACAAGTTGAAGTTGATAGAGATCAAATCGAGACATTAATTGAAAACTGTCAATGTTCTACCACATGGGAGATAGCCAACATACTCAAAATATCCAAATCAATAAAGTTATTGGTGAAAATAAAATATGTGCCTTTTGTTTTATGGAAAAAATCATGTAGACTTTCTGATCTACCCAATACTATGAACCAATAAATGTGACTTTCAGTCTTTCTTTTCAGTAAAATTTTGAATAAAAGGAACTAATATGTAAGACCTTGACACTATTACAAAATATAACAGAGGAATGGTAAAAATGTCTACTTTCCCTAAATTGATGTACAGATTCAATGTTATGCCAATCAAAATCTTAGGTTTTTTTTAAATGACAGAAACTGACAAGTGATTCTAAAATTCATATTGAAATGTCAAAGGCCAAAATTATCCAAGAAATCTTGAAAACAAAACTGGAGAATTTATCTGATCAGATATTAAGACCTATTATAGAGCTACAGACATTAAGACAATGTGGCAACAGCCTAAGGATAAACTAGGAGATAGGCCAATTTAATGTATGAGCCTATTTTGGACTCACACTGATAAAGTCACTTGATTTAAGACCAAGTTGACCCTGCAATGCTGTCAGGAAGGATAGTATTTTCAATAAATGGGCTGGGCCCTGACTGGTGTGGCTCAGCGCATTGGACACTGTCCCACAAACCGAAAGGTTGCTGGTCAGGGCACATGCCTGGGTTGTGAGCCAGGTCCCCATTTTGGGGAGTGCAAGAAGCAACTGATCATGTTTCTCTCCCTCTCTCCCTCCCTTTCCTCTAAAGACAAATACATAAAATCTTTTTAAAAAATAAAACAAAATATAATAAAGGGCTGGGCCAATACTCATACAAGAAAAAAATTTGACCCTAACCTCATATCATACTCAAAAATCCGTTTGATTTTTGAGAAAAGCAAGATAATTAAGCCTTGGGGGGGGGGGGATCTACAAATATCTTTATGATTCTGGAAGAAGCAAAGATTTCTTAAAAGCAATACAACATAAAAGATATTTGCAATTTATAAATAGTCCCAACAAAGGAACTGGATCACTGGATCTAGATAGAGTATATTAAGAACTCAAGTCACTGAGATAGTCAATCCAATTTTTTTAAGAAGAAAATGTCTTGGCCCTGACTAGTGTGGTTCAGTGGACTGAGCACTGGCCTGAGAACCAAAGGGTGGCTGGCTCAAGTCCCAGGCAGGGCACCTGCCTGGGTTGCAGGCCAGGTCCCCAGTAGGGGCATGTGAGAGGCAACCACACACTGATGTGTGTGTGATTTTCCTTCTCTTTCTCCCTCCCTTCCCCTCTCTCTACAATAAATAAATAAATAGAGCCTTTAAAAAATAGAAAAAGTTTTGAAGAGGTGCATCATATATGTCTACTATTGGCAAAGAAGAAAAAAGCAAACTTCTGAAATTTATGAACCTCCTCCCAAGGGAAAACTGAGAATCTCCTAACTATGAAAGTACTTTCAAGGCGTTCCTTAACTGGCTTTGTAGTAACAGTTCTGTTACTTGAGTAGCTAATAAAGAAAAATTAGTCAAAGTAGCCTTCCCTCCCTTTGTTTTCTCCCTCATTCTACTAGAAAAACAAATGTTGTGTTCTTTCATCAGTTCTTTTCTTTATTTATGCCAACAAATATTTTTCACATCCCTAACACTCAAACATAAGAAAAATGTTGAGCACAATGTTAAGTAGTTTGGGGCCAATTCTATTGCTTATGCCTGTATTAGCCCTGTGATTTCTCAACTGTGATGTATTTCTCTTCTATAAACTCTTCAAAGAGGATGAAATTTAGATGAACTGTAACTGTTTCTGCCACACACTTGAGCTAATCAAAAGATCTGGCTGCATTTAGCAGATTAAGCACATCAGCTATGTGTGTCCTATGAGAAGAGCAGAAAGTACACCTCAAGGTGGTTTAAAAGAGGGGGGAAATCACCTTGCCATGTTATCAGAAAGCACCATTCACATAATAAGCAGTTCTATGCTAACAGGGAGCAAAGTCATTAAAGGGTGAATGAACTACATAAACTTTGGCAAGCTGAATTTTATGAAACATACTCTTCGAGCACTTTTTATCTCCAGCAAAGGTAAGTATATGGGAAGTTATAAAATTAATATTATTGTAATTTGTTTGCACCTCTACTTTTTGTTTTCTACAAGATTTTAAAAATAAATACATAAAAATTATTAATTTATGTTCTTGGGCACATAGAATATAAAAATGTAATTTCTTTCCTCCCTCTGTGTGTATGTATATCTCCTCAGGTGAGGAGTTGCAAAAAAAAAAGAAGAGTTTGTGTATGCTATCAAAGTTAGACTAAATTCAAATTAGACTTATATAACTTCGGGATGTTAAATGGAATCCCCATAGTAACCACAAAGAATATCTATAGAAAATACCCAAAAGGAAATCAGAAGGGAATCAAAATGTCACTACAAAAAAGTCAACTAAACACAGAAGCAGTAATGGAGAAAATGATGGACAAGAAAGCTATAAGGCATATAAAAAACAAATGGCAAAATAGGATAACTCCCTCATCAGTAGTCAGTTTAAATGTAAATGGGTCAAACTCTCCAATCAAAAGGCAGAATGATTAAAAACAGATGATTCAACTACACACTTAAAAGAGATTCACTTTAGATCCAAACATGTAGTTATTCCATTCAAATAGTAACTTAATACTTCACTTTTAAATCCTTCAAATATGCTGCCCAAAATTCTAGAATTTAGACTATGTTGTGCTTAGCACTGATATAGTCCATTCCACTATATGCACATCTAATGCTGCATATTACTCTAAATCATCATCCCATTTTTAGTTACAGAGTGAAATGTATTCTTACCATGGACTTTTTTGTGTTTTTGTAGTATGGGTTCCATCCTATGCTCACCACCATCTTATGGACATCTCCACTTCCAACACTGGCCCATCCATAATAAATGCCAGTGGATATGTCGGCTGGAAGACTGTCTACTACTTGTTCAGGAAAGTTAGCTTAAAAACAGAAGTACATATTCTGAATGTTAAGGGTATCACAGTACTCATAAAAATAGCATGCAAAGCTGGTCTAAATAATTAAGCTCACAAGATTGCTAGGACTTTGCCTATGATTACCAATTCCACCATTTCATATTCTGAGTCGAATTTCTCCTCTTTTTGTTATTAAGTTAGGAACAAGGAACCAGATCACACTCTCCAGGTAGAAGATGACAAATACAGGAACAGCTGGAATTTTTAGACCTGGTCTTTTGGAATCACTCAGCAAGATTCAAATTTTGGAAATACACATAACTAGTCTCCAAACTAGGTCTGGGGGCAACCCTGACTATATTTTAAAAAATGAATCACGCTTACCTTCAAGTCCAGGCTACTAAAACTAATAATGTAGGCAGATCAAAAAAGATATCTGGTTCTCATTCAACTGCCTGTGTGCTAACTTGGACACAATCTAATAACAGATTTAAAAAACAAACCTACAGTTGGCATGAAAGTTCAGCCAATCTGCTCACATTGTTTTGTAATGGGCAAGGCTCATGCCATGCTTGGCAGCTCTACCACACCTGGATAGAGAGGCGGCAAAGTGGGACCGCAAAAAGCTCCAGCTTCCTGCCCTCAAGGCAGCTCCCCAGAAAACTCAAAACTACCGGCCAGGACCTGATCCCTCGACCTCATCAAAGGTCCTCCGCCTCAAATGAGCAGGGAGAGGCAGAGGAGAGGGTGTCGCCACTGTCCTCAGCCCAAAGACCCTGTCCGACCCCCCATCCTAAGCCCCAGATGACGTCTACCGCCCACGTGGCCCGGCCTCAAGGGCTCCGCACCCTCCAGCTCACCTGTGGGGATACCCAGTTGCTTGGAGCCACGGCCAAAACCCCTCACCACTTGGCCGCGGCAGAAATACGGGAGATGCTTCATGACGCCGTCCGCTTGGGGGTCGGGCTGAGGGCCAGGCCGCAGGTCCAGCAAAGCCGTCGTGGAGGTGGTGCCCAGACCCCCCGGACCAGCCGGGGGACACGGGCAGGAGCTCGGCCGGCGGGCCGGGCGGGAGTACAACGGCCCGGGAGGCGCGGGCGCCACGCAGGATCTATCCCCCTCACGCTGCTGACCCAACAGAAGCTGCCTGGCAACTCGGAGGATATGTCTCTGCTTCGAGAGCGACGGTGGCAGGGACAAGCGTGGAAAAGAATGCGATTGCGGGCGCGGATCGCGGTGAGGACGTACTGCAGTGGAATCAGCCCCAGCCCTCGGAAATACTCCGACCTGCGCACACTTCCTCTGCCAATGACCCGGAGCTAGTTCGGCTTCCGTAGCCCCGCCCCCAGCATGGCCGCGCCCTCCGCGGGGTCCCACTCCTACCCGGTCCACCGCTTCTTTGGTTTTTACCGGCCCAGGCGATTTGAACCAAGGCGAGGAACCTGTATTTCAGCCTGGGGATGTCGTAGTGTTTATTCTGCCTTCATCGTTTTCAGAAGGATCCTGATGCCAAATAGATACCTTTCGGTCCTTGGCAACCACTAGATTGTTGGTCATTCACCTCCCGTTCCGCTCTTAAACATTTATTAAAGTTCCAAAATTCCAGCTCAGACATCACTCCTTCATATAGGCTTTTCCTGACTGCCTGCGGGAAGTGATTGTCCATTTGACCACAGTGTGCAGTCAGAGCACAGCAGAAGCCCTAGTCCGTGACCAGCAGAAGGTTGCGATGATGTGATTACCCACCCCCCTACCCTAGGAAAGACGCAGGCCCCTCCCCACCCTCCCTCCCTAGGCGGTGAGCGTTCTTGAGAACTTCGTAAACCGAATGAAAGGCCTGATTTCCACTGCGATGCAAGTTCATGCGCCTTCTGACCCTTGGAAGTGTAAATATTACCTCCGGAAGTAGAGCTCACAAGGTATACAAGGGAGTCAATCACAAGGGCGTCCTCCTGTCTTGGTTTTGAGAAAAGTTTTAGTTGTTCTCTCCTACCTTTCTTTATTGAAGGGGAGCAGAGTTTGCCACCCAAAACATGCCTCTCGGGGATACGGATTATTTAGGTTGGTTAACATAAACAGCAAATGTGGGAGAAGCTCTGAAAACCAAGTATAAGTTCCCCTTTATAAAGGACATTCACATTTGTAAGGGAAATCTCCCTTTGGAATGGTATTTCCATCACTACCAGGGAGAGGAGGACATCTACTGTTAATAATGAAGAACTCTGCATCAAGATCCTCCCTCTTGTTAACTGTGCTTTTTTGGGTAACTTCCCATGACTAACTCCCCAAACCCAACATCTTTTGCCTTTAGCTGAAGATGGCATTTAAGGTGATGGTGTCCACTATTTTGATGAGTTACTTAGTGTTCCTGAGTTGCTCCTCTGTATGCAGAAGACATACATGTTGTTAAATTTTTTTAATCATTTTTAATTTTCAATTACAGTTGACATACATTATTATAACAGTTTCAGGTGTACACCCCAGTGATTATACATTACAAAATAAGTGAGCATCCGCCCACCTGACATGGAACAGCAAGTGGGGTCTGTTGCCCTCCACCACCCTGTAGGCAAATTTCTGAAGGCAAAGATTTGTTGATAAAGGAAAGAAGTCTTCATTCAAAAGCTACACAATTTTGGAATAACAGCTTTCCACATACATTAGTCACTTAAGCCTATCAATTAATGGTAAACTCTATCTAACTCAGGGATGTCAAACTCATATTCACTGGGGTCACATCACACTCAGGGTTGCCTTCAAAGGGCGGAATGTAACCTTAGGACTGTATAAATGTAACTACTCCTTAACAGTTAAGTGAGAGCTCTAGGAGGAGCTGCTGCCAGCCAGGTAGAAACAGTGGAGGGCTGGATTCAGTTCGAGGGCCTTGGGTGTGCCACCGTGATCTAACTCTAGTTACAGCTTTCATCACTTAAGTCTACTAAATAAGGCTGAACTCTTTAACTCTTTCTTCCCCCTATTGTTCCCCTAGTTTTTAATTACCTCATTTCTATAGGTTAGTTTACAAACAAAAACAACATAAGATACAAAACCTACACAATTTTAGAAGAATGGCAGGCTTCTGCCTCAGAGCCTGTCCCCTCTAGGACACCCCCAAAAGAATAACCCTGCCACGCCCTGCTGGGCCAGCCCCAACCAGGGCCGCACCTAGAATTCCTTCTACCATCCAAAATACCAGCAGCAGACAGCTGCAGCAGGATCATCCAGACATCCTCAAGGAAGACAGGGCAAGAGAGCCAGTCTCTGCCTTCCTTTTATTTTAAATCTTCTGGTCCATAGTTTCATGTGCTCAGGAGGCTTCTCAGCCAATCCCATCCTAGACTATTTACCATTGCCCCGGGCAGCTGCCTCCTATGGCCCCTCCCTACTCCTCCCCAGTGATCTGATAAGATCTCTCTGTATCAACACCAGATATAATTATTAGACTATTATTGACTATAACCCTGTGCTGTACTTTACATCCCCTTGACCATTCTATAACAATCAATTTGTACTTCTTAATCCCTTCACCTTTTTTGCCCATTCTGCCTCATGCCCCCTCCCATCTGGCAACCATCAAAACCTCTCTATCTATGATTTTGTTTCTGTTCTGCTTGCTTATTTTGTTTTTTAGGTTCAATTGCTGATACATGTGTATTTATTGCCATTTTATGGCTCATATTAAATTTTAATTTTTCTCTTGCTAATTTGTCTTATGTCAATGTATTCATTAGACCAGCCAGAAGAACCTTAGAGGGTAGAGGAAATTTTTTTCCTTTCCATACTACAGTAGAAGAAAAGGGACCAAGTGCTAAGCCTGACAAACTTGGGGGACACCTTCTTGACAGCCTTGCAAACTTGGAAACCTAAAATAGCCACAAAGGATGTTCAAAAATTACAGGCCCAGGCCAGCTAATAGGAAAGGGAAGTGGGTTCCCCCATCAACAGGAGTGGCAAAGAATTTGTGAATATTTTAAAGCTACCACACTATCTTTTATTTGACCAGTGACAACTCCTCAATTTAAACCAAACTACATATACTTTTTTTTCCTCTTCAAAATATGGCTATAGTCCTGTTGCAGGAAAATGAAGCAACCAGACACCGAGGGTTTCTGGAGTACAAGGTTTATTAAAGTGCACGGGCCCAGAGGAGTCAGTCTCCAAATTCTGAGCCCCAAACAAAGGGAAAGCAACCATTTTATAGAGCGGGGGGATAGAGCGAAGGGGAGGCCTGTCCTTCAGACCAAAGTGTGAGATAATTTACAGAAGCAGAAAGCAGAGCGCTTCACTATCTCTGGCATGTAGGTGATAAGCTAGAAGAAACAAGGTAAATCACTGGGCTCTTAAACATCGGGGCTGTAAAAAAACAGTCCCCTAATTGCTGTGCTATATTTTAAAATAGCTATCAATTTCCCCCAACAGTCCATGCCTTAAAGAAGTTGCATTATTTATATATTGGGCAGAAAAAAAATGGCAGACTCTAAAATTTCGTATCTTAATTGTGAAAAAAGGAGGAAGGAAACACCTATAATTTTAGAAACAAACTGAAATGATTAAGTATGTAATGATGCAAGGGACATGTATAAAGGACCCATGGACAAAGACAATGGGGTAGAAGGAGTAAATGTGGGAGGTGGCCGGGGCAGGGCAGGGGAGAGTAATGGGGGAAAAATGAGCACAATTGTAATTGAACAACAATTTAAAAAACTAAACAAATACTGGGAAATGTAACTGTACCCTGAATTTTTGTGGCACTGATAGCCTGGACTACAGAGTTCGTTGTCTGATGACATTCAGACTTTCTCACGGTCTGTCATTGTTTCGCACGTCGTTGTGCTCTCTCCAACTAGACTATAAATTCCAAAATGTCAGGAACTGAGCTTTGTAGTTTGCATGTATCGCCTTCCAATAAATACCTAGTTGATAAAGCTTTGAAAGAATAAAATAAATATGTAATTATGTTTGGTAATGTTGGTATTTTTGTCATGGTTTTCACATGAATTGAGAGAACACACAAGAGGCCCATAGACACACATTAACTTACTGGTGCTTGACTGGAAAATTCCAGACTGATTGATTAAGATTGCATTGCAACTAGATCAGCTACTGAATCTAAGTTTGGAATCAGGTTTCAGCACCTGTGATGCCTTTCTGGACCGGTGGTTTTCTCTTTAACAACATATAGATGGTCTCTAATACATCCCATTTCGGTTCTTATAACGGTATATAAATTTTTAACATACTAAAATCACAAAATATACATTTTAGTACTGCAATGTATAAGATAAATTCATAAAATATGTTTATAATAAAATGTGGATAGATATTTTAGGAACTCCTTGAAGCTCACAGTTGGAAAATTACTAATCTAGTATCACACTATCATTTTACGGAAAAGGACATAGAGACATAGACCCTGAGACTTTCTAAATCCAAGAGAATATGAAAATCTATGAAATATTAGATGCCACCTAGTCCTGTATTCTCTCTTTGACAGTGAACCTATGATAACCCTTTCTGGTAGAGTTAACTTATCTCCTGATCTTCTATATTAAACTGTCTGAAAAGAATTCATAGTGAAATGTTAGTTTAGTTTAGTGTTTAATAAGGACACCCCACATACAGAAATAAAGAGTTGTCAACAGTACAAGAAAAAAATTTTAAAAGATTTTATTTATGTATTTTTAGAGAGGGGGGAAGAGAGGGAGAAAAGGAGAGAGAGAAACATTGATGTGAGAAACACCTATTATTGCCTCTCACACACACCCGGACCAGGGACTGAACCGGCAGCTCAGGCATGTGCCCTGACAGGGAACTGAACAGGCAACATTTTGCTTTATGGGATGAGGCCCAAACCACTGAGACACACAGGTCAGGGTTAAAAACTGTTTATACTTGTATAAAATGTAAACAAAATTGTGTATGTTCTGTCCAAATAGAACATTAATAATATTTCTGGAAGATCCAAACGTTAGGCCAGGCCTTGAGGCTAAGAGATGATCTGAAAAATAAGGTTTTTTAGGAAAAGTCATTTGTTAATTCACTGTGCTCCTTCAATAGGGTATATATACTCCAAGTCAAGTGGATGATGACTAATGTGTTTTCAATTCAGTAATATTTGAATATCCGCTGTTCTTTATGTTTTTCCGGTGTATTTTTCACTGGACAATTATTGCTTGTATAATTGGGGAAAAATATAAACATACAGTATTAAATTCTTACCACAAAAACAAAACAAAAAATCCTATGTAAGTTTGTTCCTCATATATCCACAAGGTGGCATGTTACACTTCATTTTTACTTCACTGATACCTGAAATTAGGCAAATGGAAAAATCACTTAAGGAATTTTGCTCACTTCAGGCGCTAGTTGAGGTGGAAGGTAATTCTATACTCAGTAGTAGGGTTTGTTTTACTCACTGCCTTATAAGTTGTTTTCTTGGTGAGGCATGACTGTTGCTTACTACCTGTTCTCAGTACAACAGTATTTGATAATGGGTCATTCTAATTAGAAAAATTATGATTGTTGGAGCTTTCTCTGAATACATGTTTCATTAACAAAGGTAAAGTGGAATGGAAGAGAAGTCAGAATTATACAGTGGAAGAATGCAGACTTCTTTCCCATTAGAAAAGATGTTTTTAACTCTACATTTGGTGCCAATACGGTATAGAAAAAAATGTGCTAAAAAACTCTGAGCAGAGGTTAAAAAAGAAAAACAACCTTCTAGGACACCAGACTATTTTCCCAATAATTACTAAGCACTTCCCAGATTCTGGAGACAAAGCTTCACTTATCTTCTGACTAGTTTAGGGGAGGCCTGCATGGAGGGCCTTACAAATTCAGACTGAAAGTGACCACACAGGATGGTCTGAACCTAAGAATCCCTCATGGACAGCCATCAGGACAGACAGTCTCGTCCTGGGCCTGCAGCTTTCTTGACAAAGGTCAGTCTTTACCTCCAGTGAGTCAGTCTGTTGTCTTTCTGCGTCTACAATAGCATACCTTTAAAATGTCAGCTTATACTCTTTTCCAGACCCCTCAGGGAACACTCACCAAACCAGAGCATGAGACCACAGAAGCCCTCACTGTTATCTCATGCCCTGAATACCATTTCTATGTGCTGTCAATGGGGAGTGTGCACTAACCTGTACCCACCAATGGAAAAGACGTGTGCCTTTCTCCATAGTACCCTTGATCGGATCTCAGAGATGACCCGTTTGCTTTCTCCCACCAACTTACTCTACCATCAATGAATTTTCTGTAACGCCCCCTCCCTTTGATGGCTCCTCTTTTTATTCTGATGTATGAAATAAGCTGTAAGACTTCCATTCTCCAGAACATTTTCTCAATCCCTTGAGATGTTGCTTCCTGGCAACTGTTGTCCATTGGTTCAAATAGACTCATAAAAATTCCTACCTATACATTAAAGATTGTCGTGTCTTCATAGAAAATTGACCCCTTTATCATTATGTGATACTTGTCCTTATCCCTGATCATTTTCCCTGCTCTGTCTCACATTAATCTAGCTACTCCCACTCTTTTAATTAGCATTAGCATGGCATGTTTCTCTGTCCCTTTACTTTTTTTGGTACTCCTCACCCAAGTACATTTTTTCATTGCCTTTAGAGAAAGAGGAAAGGAGAAAAACATTCGATGCCAAGGAGAAGCATCAATCAGTTGCCTCCTATACCTGTCCAGACCGAGGAGTGTCCTCACCAGACAGGCCATGGAACAGACAGGCCCACAACCTAGACGTGGGCCCTGATTCAGAGTCGAACCCACAACCCTTCGGTTACTGGGCAATGCTCCAACCAACTGAGCTACACAAGCCAGAGCTTCACCCTTTTACTTTTAATCTGTATGTGTGTTTATATTTAAATTGGGTTTTTTATAGACAACATACAGTTAGATCTTATTTTTTAATCACTCTATGACAATCTCTTGCAGCTGGTATATTTAGATGGCTAATATTTAAAGTGGTTATTGATGTAGTTGGCTTTCAATTTACCATATTTGATACTGTTTTCTATTCTATTGCATCCATTCTTTGTTACTGTATGTGTTTTCCATTTTTTCCTACCATTTTTGGTTTTAGTTGAGAATTTTATATTTCATTTCTTCCTCTCTAGCATATCTATTATAGGCCTTTCAACATTTTTAGTGATTGCCCTAGAGTTTGTAAAATATATTAACAGCTAATTCAAGTCCACTTTCAAATAACACTGTATTTCCTCACAGGAAGCAAAAGTACTTTATTTTTATTTTATTTTTTATTTTTTGATTTTATTTATTTATCTTTCGAGTGGAAGGGAAGGAGAGAGGGAGAGAAATATCAATGTATGGTTGCCTCTAGTGCATCCCCTGCAGGGAACCGGCCTGCAACCCAGGCATGTGCCCTGACTGGGAATTGAACCACGATCCTCTGGTTCACAGGCCCATGCTCAATTCACTGAGCTACACCAGCCAGGGCAAAAGTACTTTATAATTACAAAATATTCTTAATTTGTCTTCCCTCCTATCCTGTTTATCCTTGCTATCATATTTAACTTAAACATGAATAAATACATACATACACACATATATTTTATGCATTGTTGTGATCATTATTTGAAACAAACTATTTTTCTACTTGGTCAATTAAAAATTAAGAATTATTTACCTTTACTAATTCCTTCTCTAATACTTTTCCTTTCTTTATGCATATCCAACTTTCTGATGTACATCCTTTTTCTTCTCTTTAAAAAAAAACTTTATTTCAACATTTTTTTAAAGGCAGATCTACTGGTAACAAATTTCCTCAATTTTTACTTGTCTAAGAGTCTTTATTTCTTCTATACTTTTGAAAGATAATTTCACAGGATACAGAATTCTAGGTTGGTGGGTTTTCCTTTCACCACTTTAAATATTTCATTCCACTCTCTCTCCCTTCCACAGGTTCTGAAAAGTTGGGTGTAATTCTTATCTTTGCCCCTCTACAGGTAAGATTTCTTTCCCTCTGGCTTCTTTCAATTTTTTTTCTTTGCCTTTGATTTTCTAGAGTTTGAACATGACGTGCCTAAGGCATAGTTCCTTTGACATTTATCTTGCCCGGTGCTCTCTGAACTTTCTGGATCTATGGTTTGGCGTCTGACATTAATCCAGGAAAATTCTCAGCTATTACCCATTCCTTTATATTTCCTCTTCTCCTTTCTTTCTTCTACTTCTGTTAGTTCCATTGTGCATATGTTAGAACATTGGTAGTGGTCCACCCCTCCCTCTTTTTTTGGAGGGGGATGTTCTTTTCCATTTTTGTCTTTGCTTTTCAGTTTCAGAAGTTTCCTTTGACATATCCTCAAGCACAGGGATCCTTTCCTTAGCTCCTCAAAGATATTCTTCATTTTTATTAGTTTTTTTGAGCTCTATCATTTCTTTCTGATTTCTTTTTAGAATTTCCATCTGTCTGCTTATATTGCCTATTCTTACACACTGTCCACCTTTTCTATTACAGCCCTTAGCACATTAATCACCGCTGTTTTAAATTCACAGTCCAAAAACTCCAACATCCCTGCCTTCAGTCTAATTCAGATGCTTATTCTATTATCTCCAAGCTTCTTTTGTTTCCTGTTTGCTTTGTTCAGTATGACTTGCATTTTTTTGATTGACAGTAAGACCATATATTAAGTAAACAAAACTGTTGTAAATGTGCTTTCAGTAATGTGATGGTAAGGAGGGGCATGGAAACATTTTATAGTCCTATGACTAGATCTCTGATGTTTTGGTAACCTTGTATCCATGAGATGTGACCTTCGGAAGTGCCTCTGAGTATTTTCCCCTCCTTAGGTGAGAGAGAATGGTTGGAGTGTGCTAGAGTTGGGTATTTCCCAACACGTCAGTGGGGCTCTGATAAAATCCCAATAGGTTAGACTTTGGTAAAATAGTTTCTCCTGAGGGCAGACCTTGTAAAGAAGAACCAAGTGCTGTGTCATATATGAAATTGAAACTCTCCCCCCCTCTACCAAAGCCGGAGAGGACTTGGACGTTCTCCGGGGACACCCTCCTGGCAGAACTCCAGGAAGAGCTCTCCTCCTGAGATCACATCTCAGTCCTTCCCGCACTGAGCCTCCGGCAAGTCGTCAGTTACATTTCGATTTTTTTTGCCCTACCAAGTGTTCAGGGAAGGTTTCTGACCCATTAAGTTGTAATTGTGTGTATTTGCCTACCTGTGTTTCCAATTTGGGGTACAGCCATTTGTCCCTGTGACCTTAATTCCCTGACACATAAAAGAAGAGTTGTTTATTCTTCAGTTTGTTTGGCTTTTTACTTGTTTGTCAGATGGAATGGTGACGTCTAATCTACTTACATGCCTGACCAGAAACCAAAGTCTCTCTGATAATTCAATATTTTAAAAAATAGAATGGGAATGTGATTTGTGACCAAAGTGCTAGTCAAATCTGTGTTCAGCGCCTAACATCACTGGGGGAGCCAGTGCAGAGAGTGTGCTGTGAACACACATTATGAAGCGTGTCTCTTAAGGATCTCCATGCCATCTGCTTTTCCTCCAGCTCTACCCGGAGTAGTGGTGATGCTGATGTGAAAAAATTTAAAGTCTATCAACGCAGTGTTTAGCTCTCCTTGCCCCACCCTTTACTCTGAAACAGAAAGTAGTCTATTTTAGTAGATGGACCCAAAGATGATCAGGTAAGAAAAATTCCCCTACGTGGGCCTGTGAATAACACCACGGGTGTTCAAAATGTAGCATTCTGACCACAGACACATAAACTCAGTAATTATAAAAGAATAAATAGGGTAAACGGGACAGAAGGCAGGTGGGGATTTTTCTCTACAATGTGCCATATAATAATTTGCTATGACTTTTAACGGTTTATAAAAGATGATATTTTCTATGTTGTTTAAGGCTTAAAACTAAAATGCCTCAAGAGCTTTCAACTTCTAAATAACTTCAAAGACTTTATTGTTAAATTAACAAAGCAAGATGAAGCACGATATGTACAATTTTACATTTATATAACATTAAAAATGGGACTCTTGACTTCTGCTCAAGGTGACCACATAGGCAGACATGGCTTGCCTCTTCACACAACCACATCAAAGTTACAACTAAAATATGGAACAAGCATCACTCAAGAACGTCGGAAATCAAGTTGAATGGAAATCTGATAACTACTGAGTTAAAGAAACCACACCCATCCAGACTGGTAGGGGGGTGCAGACGTGGGACGGGGTCGTCCCTCACCCACATGGACAAAAATTGGGGATGGATATCTAGGAATGAGGAATCACAGCCCCACACCCGGCCCTCCAGAGCAGGATTCCAGGGCCAGGAAGATTAGTCCCCACAACTTTTGGCTGCAAAAACCAGCAGGGATTGAGTCAGTGAATGAAATTGCTGGAGCCCCGAGAAGTTGCTCTTAAAGAGCCCACACATGGGCTCACCTACTCATACTCACTCCCTTAAAGCTCTAGAACTGGGGTAGCAGCTTGAAAGGCACCAGTGACATACAGGGAGAAACTGAAGTGTCTGGTACCAAGAAAAGCAGAAGCCATTGTCCCTTTGCTAAACCCTCCCCCTCCACAGAGCCAGCAAGCTGGGGCCATATCTGAGACTCCATCAACTGGGCTAACACTGTTTGACCCACCTTGGAGATCCCTGGAGGCTCTGCCCCATCCAACTAATGGACCCACTCAAGCTGCTATTCCTTACAAATGGCTGGTCTTGGCTCCTAAATCCTACCAAACAAGCAACAGCTGGCTTCAGTGAGCCCTAACAGCAGCCAGATTAGATTCATAGTTTGACTTTGCCTGGGAATCTCCATGCCCAGCATAAGTAGCAGCCATCCCAGATTGCTTTACAGCTCAAGCAGGGTGCCCCAGGCAAAACAGAGGTTGGGGCTGACCTTGGCCTGCACTACCTGGGAAGCCCTAGGACCAATACACCTAGGGGACAGCTACAGATCACGTCAGGGCCCTACAAATGAGAGTGGCTGAAGAGCCATTAACAAGAGAAAACAAACAGAAGTATATCAACATATATACTGTACATGTACACATGAAAGTAACCAGCAATGAGTAACCCAAAAGGGTGGTTAGAACTCAGGCTAATGCAAAGAAAAAGGATGTAGGTGGTTCAGGCTGGAGAGGCAAGTTATGGAAAGGTGACCAAAAAAAGGATGGTTAACAAGGGTATGCAGATTCTTCCTCCATTGATAAGAGTTGTTAAGACTTTTTTTCTTCCTAGCAAGGGAGAGGGAGACATTTCTGTGAACAAAAATTTCCTTTGTAAATGTAAATTTCCTCTCCCAAAGGGAAACTTGTGCCCAGTTTTTAAACCTTTTCTTGCACCTGCTGTTTCTCAATGGCCTTTAGCTCGAAATAACGCATATGCCAAAGGCATTTTAGGGGGGCATATTGCTCTCATGCCCCTCCCACCATGCAGAATTCATAAAGGAAATTGTTGACAATTATACGGCCCTTGGATCCCATATCCAAATCAAAGTTGAAAAATAGAGTATTGAGAGAAGGGAGAATGTATGAAGGGGTTTGTTTGAACAGGGCTATTGAGGTCCCCCCAGAAACTACCACTTCCAAAGGGAATTGGGCATGGAAGCGAGAAGCCTTAGCTTAGCACTGGAGTTTGTTAACGCGTGGGACCGAACAAGCAAATTACTGACTTAGACTGTGCCCCATGTTAGCTACCCATGGGCTGAGCCTCACAAACCTGCCAAGGGTCTCCCTAGAGCTGGAAAGTGAACCCCCTTGAATAAATTTTAAATGGACAAGATGAGGCAAATAGAAAGTTTAGTCAGAGCCCCAGGTGTCAGAATCCAAGGTGTCAGATACATATACAATAGATATGCATACAACTTCTTACACAAAACACTAGTTATACTGAGGGCTTGAGGGGGTCTAGAGAGAGAAGGAGAAGAGTCAATAGAAGTGGAAAAGAAAATTTTATCTGTGCATGTGTTTCCTGTCAAAACTGGTTTTATGAACTTTGATTATTTTTCAAAATATAGCCCTGAAAATAAGCTATATTAGGGACCTATTTAAATATGTAATGCATGGAGGTAAACATTGCATACTATAAAATTTTGTGCATGATTACAGACTTTTGTGTGGGTCTCCAAGATAGTTGGCTCTCTACATTGACAGCTAATGCCACAAGGTAGGCTGTCATCGGGTAAACATTTAAGCGCTAAAGTTAATTTATATATAGGGACCTAAAAAACGAAGGCTTGGTGCCCCAGCCCACATCACAAATCTAAGCCTATAAGTCAGCCTGTACTTACAGGAAACACCTGTCAAGAAAACCTATATATACCAGCAACGGTCCCCCAATTCAGCTTTAGTTCACTTATCTTACCCTAGAAAGTAGGACCTTCCTTACAAGGAAGTTCTTGACCTCCTAGCCAATGATTGCTTTTCTGCTTTGCCCCTTCTAAAGCTCTGCAAACTCTATCAAACCCAAAATCCATCAGAGTGTTCCACTGATTGTGAGACACTGTGCTTCACCAGTCCGTGGAATGTTTTTACTTTAATACAGGACATCAAACTTGTTACTAAATTGTATTGGTTTTGCCATTTGACAGAAGCAAACTAAGCTTCCTCTTGAATGACATTGGAATATTCACCATATTTAGCAACATTGTTTTGCAGATCATTGTACCAGTTCTCATGTTTTTTCTGCTTTATAGTATGAAAAGCTCTGGCTTGAAAAAAATATGGTTAATATCTTCATATTATTCATATTAGATGCTTAGTTGAGAACTTGATCCTTTTTATCTTGTTTGGTTCCTATATTATATACTAAGCTGTTGTAATTCTTTGGTTGACAATGTAATCTGACTCATTGGTGCTAAAATATAAACTCTAGTACATAAAAGGAAAGTAAATTTGTTTCCCCATATTAGTAGGATGAATAAGAGGTCACTATTAAATCTGTTATCTTAAAAAAAGTTATATCATGCTATCAAAAGTCCCTTTTCATGTAAAATTTATGTAAACTTTGTCTGAAAAGTTTACTTAACTAACTGTTCTGAATTTTTGAAGTTTTATTAAAAATATGAAAAGAATGTCGTCAAGTTTCATTCAGAGCCCTGGCTGGTGTGACTCAGTAGATTGAATGCGGGCCTGCAAACTGAAAGTTCATTGGTTCAATTCCCAGTCAGGGCATATATGCCTGGGTTGCAGGCCAGAACCTCAGTTGGGAAGTACAAGAGACAACCAATCAATGTTTCTGTCCCTCTCTGTCTCCCTTTCTTCCCCTCTCTCTAAAAAGAAATACAAATAAAAATCTTAAAAAAAAATTTATTCAGATCCTTTGGGCTATGCTTAGAAGATTGAGCAGGTTTTAATGAAATGGAAATGTGTCTTGATTTTAAAAACAAATAGTAGAAGATAAACTCTAGCAGTTATTGAGTACGGTAAACAGATGCCATAAAAAAAGGAAAACAACCCTGAGATTTCCTTGTTTGTCTTTCCACAGAGATTGACTGTGCTCTGCTCTCAAATCATTGTTCCTCGGTGTTTTGAGTCCCATCTCACACTTGACTTTCTGGGTCCTGGCAATACCAGGTCCTGAAGCAACTACCTCACATTTAACTAAAAGAAGCCCTGCAGTGCTCTGTTGGTTTGCACTGGAACAGAGACCCGTTTGTGTTTGTTTGTTTTGTTTTGTTTAGTTCTAAAGAGAATGAGAATGCTTCTTTAGCATTTAGCAATTGAGTATGAGGAAAAAATGGTCATGAATTTGTCCTTTGCCTCAAATCTAATGTAAGAGGCAGACAAAGGACAAATGATGTAAGAAACAGTTTTCATTAAATCAATCATTTATAAGGTTAGGAAATTAGTTGTCTGGATAACTGTTGAAAAAATAACTCAAATCCTGACTTGGATCCCTCTTCAAACTATAAAACAAAGATGATAATTTAGGGCAACCGCAAGGGAAGCATGTGGATGAGAAATGCAGTCTCTACAGCAGACAGAGAAATGCAACAGCCACGACTGGTGTGGCTCAGTGGGTTGGGCATCGTCCTGCAAGCCAGAAAGTCTTCGGTTTGATTCCCAGTCAGGGTGCTTGTCTGGGCTGTGGACAAGATACTGCTGGTTGGCAGTACGCAGGAGGCAACCGACTGATGTTTTTCTCCCACTCTTTCTCCCTCCTTTCCCCTCTCTTCAAAAATAAATAAATAAAATATTTTTTAAAAAGAAAAAAGAAGTGTGACAGATATTCAACAATATATTTCCTCATCTTCTTTACCCACATCAGTGTTTATCACGTTGTACTTTGCCAGCAACGCATTGCATCCTGAAAGGATTATGGCAAATCTCATGCATGATTCCCCTTCATTAGTGCTTTATGGATGGATTGTTGTATAATCTGTATAACCTCAACAATTTCTTCTCTCTCTTTGAATTCCCTGTGAATAATCCTTTATAGTTCCATTATGATCTTCGCCATCTTATTTCATGATTACTAGCTGATGCTTGGCACAGAGTTGTTACTTAAATAAATGTTGAATGAATGAATGAAAAAATAAATTGTTTGAAATGTCAACAAGGTGGTGAAAGACAAATACCATATGCTCTCACCTATAAATGGAACCTAATCAACAAAACAAACAAGTAAGCAAAATGTAACCAGAGACACTGACAATAAGAATAGACTGACTATACCAGAGGGGAGGTGGAGGGGTTAATAGGGAGGAAAGGGGGAAGGGTTTTCAAGAAAATGCATAAAGGACACAGGGACAAAGCCACAGAGGGGAAAGATGGAGGGTGGGAGGTGGGGGTGGGTTGGATTGGGGAAAGTGGGGGTGGGGAAATGGAGACAACTGTATTTGCAAACAACAATTTAAAAATAATAAAAATAATTTAAAAATAAAAAGGTAACTTGTTAAAAGAAAAAAAAAGAACATGTCAATCAATTGTTTCTACTTGGAGCAGCAGAACAGATCATACTGTTATACTGTAACTTGCATTTATTCCAAATGCGATTAAGCCCTAATATAAAAATTACTGTCTAAAAATAATATTTAAAAGATCTATTAGCCCTGGCTGGTGTGGCTCAGTGGACTGAATGTTGGCCTGTGAACAGAAAGGTTGCCAGTTCAATTCCCAGTCAAGCACATGCCTGGGTTGTGGGCCAGGACCCGGGTTGGGAGTATTTGAGAGGCAACCAATCGATGTTTCTCTCCCTCTTTTTCCCTTCCTTCCCCTCTCTCTGAAAATAAATTAAATCTGTAAAGAAGGAATCAATAAAAGAGCTAGCTAGTTTGAATGTATGATATATGCACAAGGCACAAAACTGAAAAGGAACAGTTGGTGTAGGGTGAGGAGCAAGTTGCCGTCACCACACTGCTGAGCCTCGAGCCGCCACTCTGTTCCTCTTTCAAGGGCATCACACTTGCCAGTTTCAAAAAAGATCCTAATGAATAGGAGAACTACGAGCTTTGTCTTCCAAAATAACATGTTCCTTGTGCATCTTCACAAGAAAGGGACAGATACTGTTACTGATATTTTTTCATGCCTCAGTGAGATGAGGGTTCGACAACTCTTCTAAGACTAACATACACTCTAAGTTCAATGCAAACCATAAAAAGGAGTCAATGCGATGCTATCGTTAAACTTTGCAAAGTGGAACAGCAAAGTGTTTATTGAGATAGAATACTTGTTTGTTTGTTTGTTTGTTTCTGAAACATGTTGATCAAAGGTTTGCTTTCTGACAGAGTAGATGCACAGAGAAATTTACCTCATTAGAACTATGTATGCGACTTCCGCCAAGATGGAGGTGGAGGTGGAAGCACTGTACCTTCTCACACAACCAAGTTTAAAAACAACAAAGTTTTAGCAACAAAAACACAGCCAAACCACAGAAAATTGAACTACACAGAAGTCTGACAACAACGAACCCTTCAGCCAAATCAGTAAGAGGGGCAGAGCCAGCAGCAGAGCGGGGTCGGGCAGGAAAGATCCACCAGACCCACCCGGGCACACCAGCAGCCGTGGGCGGTTCCCAGGTGTGGAGTAGCGGGCAGACCCACTGAGGGTGCAAGGCAGTGGACTCACTGAGGGCTGACCATGGTCACACATTCGCGCACAGATAAACCAGTGAAGGAGCGAGCGGCAAGACAGACCATGCAGGCCCCAGTGGTGGGAAGCGGCAGTGGGGACCGCCATTGTCCCTCTCTGACCCCGCCCCCACATACAGCATCACAAACCAGCAACCTGGGTGGCCCCGCCCTGGTGAACACCCAAGGCTCTGCTCCTCATACTTAACAGGCACAAACAGATAAAAACATGGCTCAATAACAACTCAGAGCCCCAGAGCCAATAAATCTAAGCGATGAAGAAATAGCCAAACTTTCACATGCACAGTTCAAAACACTGGTGATCAGGATGCTCACAGAACTGGTTGATTATAGTCACAAATTAGAGGAACATATGAAGGCTAAACTAATTGAAATGAATGGAAATGCACAGGAAACCAATAGTGATGGAAAGAAAACTGGGACTCAAATCAAAGGAGTGGACCAGAAAGAGGAAAAAAATGACCAAACAGAAAAGGATGAAGAAACAAGAATTCAAAAAAAGGAGGAGAGGCTAAGGAACCTTCAGGACATCTTTAAACATTCCAATATCCAAATTATAGGGGTACCAGAAGGGGAAGAGGAACAGCCACCAGTGGAACACTTATTTGAACAAATAATAAAGGAGAATTTCCCCAATCTGGCAAAGGAAATAGACTTCCAGGAAATCCAGGAAACTCAGAGAGTCCCAAAGAAGTTGGACCCAAGAAGGAACACACCAAGGCACATCATCATTACATTAGCCAAGATTCAAATGAAGGAGAGAATCCTAGAAGCAGCAAGAGATAAAGGGACAGTCACCTACAAATGAGTTCCCATCAGACTATCAGCCGATTTCTCAAAAGAGATCTTACAGGCAAGAAGGGGCTGGAAAGAAGTATTCCCAGTCATGAAATCCAAAGACCTACAACCAAGATTGCTCTATCCAGCAAAGCTTTCATTTAGAATGGAAGGGCAGATAAAGTGCTTCTCAGATAAGATCAAATTCAAGGAGTTCATCATCACCAAGCCCTTCCTATATAAAATGTTAAGGGGACTCATCTAAGAAAAAGAAGATAAAAAAGATGAACAGTGAAAGGACAGCAAACTCACAGTTATTAAGAACCACACCTAAAACAAAAGCAAATTAAGAGGACAGCTAGATCAGGAGTGAACCATGGAAATGAAAATCACATGGAAGGTTAGCAACAGGGGAGTGGGAGAAGGAGAAGGGAGGAGAAGGTACAGAAAATAAGTAGCATAGATGGTAGGTAGAAAATAGATGGGGGGAGGGCAAGAATAGTAGGGGGAATATAGAATCTAAAGAACTTGAGACATATGGTCACAAACTAAAGGGGGGGAATGGTGGGGGAGGAGGTGTGCAGGGTGGAGGGGAATGAAGGGGGGAAGTAGAACAACTGTAATGGCATAATCAATAAAATATATTTTTAAAAAAAGAACTATGTGTGGACATTTTCCTTTCTACCTTGCATTTCACACTAAGTGGTAGGGATTTCAAAGACTGGTTTCCCTTTGAACCAAAGGTGACAGCAGTGGACTGTGTATGTATTTTCTGAACTGTGATGGTTTCTAAGGAGCCACCTGGGGTGGGGGGTGAGGGCCATAGAGAGGATAGGCACTGAAGGAGGGCTTTCTCCACCTCGTGAAATGAATAAGCATCCTCATCGATGGGAAAAAATCGGTCTTTACTAACTTGTGGAATGTTATGAAAAGTATCCAGTACTTCAATATCTAAAAAGTCCTTCCTTTTTTAAAACACTAAACAGAACCTGTAAAATGAAGCATTAGTGTGACCCAGAGCTCTCTGAATAATATAGAACGGGGTGATCAGTAGCTAGATCTCTTTTTCAGTGGCTTAATCAAAACAAAAGGCCAAAAGTTATATATTGGTATTAAGGCAAACATGACTCATTTACCCCACCTCAGAAAACACTAAAAATGAAATCAGCCAACCCACAAGTAAAATCAACAGTCAAATGTACTTTTCCCAGAACATTTAGTGTTATGACATTGAACTACCACGAAAGTTCATGTGAAAAACATTACCAAAGTCTAACAAGGGACAGTAATTTTATTTTTATTTTATTTTCAACATACTTAATATTTACTCAAAAGATGGCCTACCAAGTTTAGGCAACTGAATAAAAAATAAAATTAATTCTATACTTTATAACATACACTAAGTGAATTCCACGTGAATGAAATATTTAAATATCAAAATTTTAAGTATTTACATGTAAAAAGCTGTAAAAGTAATAAAATTACATGTAAAATATATCCATAAATTATAAATAAAATTTTCTTAGTGTGTATTAAGTATACAAATGCTCACAAAAACTCTGCGACACTCAATGCAGGAACTCAATAAAGAACAAGACTGTTTCATTTGTCTACAGAAAACTGTGCAGAAACAAAATCCTAAACTTTCTCCTATGTAAATTAGATAACTAGTGACAGACTGGGAAAAAATACATTGTTGAAATAACTTCCGAGGCCCAAGCTGGAGCCACTCCTGCCCTGGGCGCCACGCTAGCAAACCAGAGCCTGGATAACTTGTGTCCCTGTAAGTGGTCTGATTGATCAGAAGGGCAGGACACCCAGTCAGCGGATCCCCACAGGCCAAACCAGCTCTGGGCTCTGCACTCACTTCCTTCTTCCTTGTCTCCCCAGATAAGCTTGACTGTGTGGCCCCCGCCAGGAGGATACCTTTTCTCTCTCTTGTTCTTTATTCTTTATAGCCTCAAAAGTTTTCTGCTTTTGCCCCTTTTAGTATTTCTGCAAAAGGAGACTGTCCACTTCATGAGTGTTCAAGTTTTTTGGTATCACCTAAATTGCCTTCTTTAATCATTTTTTAAACATTAGATTTTCAGGGCAAGTAGTTTTAATATAAAAAAATTCTTATAAATCAATAAGCAAAAGTCCCAATAACAGGATATAATAAAAGGTCAAAGGACACAAATACAAAAATTTGCAAAAGAAAAATTCACTCAGATAATAAAATTATGAAAAACTATTGACTATCTCTTATGGGTTAAATTGCATCACCCACAAATTTATATATTGAAGTCCTAAACCTACGGTCTTCAAAGAGTTAATTAAGTTAAAACGAGTTCATTAAAATAGGCCCTAATCCAGTAAGACTGTGGTACCCTGATTGAAGGAAATTTGAACACAAACGTAGACACAGGGAGAACGCATCGATCTACAAGGCAAGGAAAGAGGCCTCAGAAGAAACCAGCTCTGCTGGAGCTTTGGTCTCAGCCTTCCAGCTGAGGTCCAGCCTTCCAGAAATGTGAGGAATAAATTTCTGTTGCTTAAGCCACCAGGTGTGTGGTGCTTTGTTTTGGCAGCCCTATCAAACTAATGCAGATTAACACAGCAATTACAGCTCTTGAATTGGCAAGGGAAAATAAACAGCTGTATTATTTGGTGGTGTTAAAGTGGTCCTGTACTGCTGCCAGTAGTATTAATAGGTATGACTTCCTGAAAGTTTGAAGATAACTATTAGAAATCTTAAAAAGTGAATACTTTGAACCATCAGTTATACTTCTGAGAATGAATCATATGGAAATAATTAGTGTTATGCGAAGAGATTCATTACAGCCCAGTTTATGCATGTGAAAAATCGTGAATTGAGATAACAAAAAAATTAAAGAGTTAGTTTAAGAAATGTCAGCTCCTTAAACTACACTATTGAGCAGTCACTACAAGTGCTATTTTTGCAAATAAATCAGACATGGTGAAGTTATTACCCATATTTTGCTGCGTATAATGTACACCCATGTTTTTGGCCCAAACTTTCAAAAAAATCTTGTTTTAATTTTCTAATTCAATTATGTATTTATGTATTTATTTAGATTTAGATATTTGGTTTTTTGTATTATAAAAGAGTTTTAGTATTTATTTTTGAATATATTATTGTACAAGAAATTTTATGTAAAAAATAATTACAAAACACAAGAATAGATACAAGGTACATGAAATTTTATGTACCAGTAGCAAATTAGTACTTACCCATGTATCATGTACATCCTTATTTCTCCCTCAAAAATTTGGGCAAAGAAGTGAGCACTATACATGGCAAAATATGGGAGTTTTATGAGCAATTGCAAATATACACAAAAGTAAAAGAATAAAATAATTACCTGCCATTCTGATTTTGACAGTGTTAATATTTGCCCTGGCTGGTGTGGCTCAGTGGATTGAGTGCCCTCTGCGAACCAAAGGGTCACAGGTTCCATTCCCAGTCAGGACACATGCCTGGGTTGTAGGCCAGGTCCCCAGCAGAGGGCGCTGAGAGCAACCACACTGTTCTTCTTCCTCTTTTTCTCCCTTTCTTCCCCTTTCTGTAAAAATAAGTAAATAAAATCTTTAATAAAAAGAAAGTGTAAATATTTGATGTACTTTCTTCATATTTTTTAGAAGTAAAATATTATATATCCAACCGAATGATCCTTGTGACCCCTCTTCAATAATAATTCCTTCCCACCACCATCCTTATCTCCTAAAATTAATTCTCAAGAATTAATTTCACTCAACTTTAATTTTCAAGATCCATTCATTTTGAATCATGTAGCTCTAACTTATTCCTTCCAGTTGTGACATGGTATATGTGAATACATTATAATGTAAATTTATCTTTTCCTTTTGGTGAATCACTTAGGTTTTTCTAACTTTTTCCCTATGACATGCCCAAGGCTACAACGAACATTCTTATGCATATCTTCTTGGGTACTTTTGTGACGTTTTCCTCACAGGTGTATATTTAATATTTGAATTTCTAGGACATTGAGTAATGCATTTTAACTTCACTAGATAGTGCCTCAAGGCTTTCCAAAGCAGTGGTATCAACTTACACTCCCACAGTGTATCAGTTAGTTTTTGCTGTGTAATAAGCCGTTCTTTAACACAGTGGCTTAGAAACAAACATCTGTTTTTTTTCTCTCCATGATTCTCTAGGTTAGCTGACAGTTCTGTTCTGGTGAACTTGGCTGGGGCTCAGTTTTCTAGGGTAGACTTACTCTTATGTCCAAGCCCACATCTGTGGTGACCAAGCAGCAGGAAATGCTGTTGCCTGCCTTCACGTGTCCTCTGATCATTCAGGAGGCTAGCTCCAACTTACTCACATGGAAGCAGAAAGGTTCCTGGCAATAAGAAGGGACAAGTGCTAATAAGCAGAAACTTTTCAAGCCCCTTCTTTTATCACATTTATGAATGTCCCATTAGTCAAAGCAAGTCATAGGGCCAAGCCCAGATTCAAGGCGTGGAGAATTATACTCTGTCACTTGTTGGGAGGAGTAGTAGTGAAGTTACATTGCAAAGGGTCGTGCGTACAGGAATAAGATAAATATGTGGCTTTTTTGGTTTTTTGGCAATTTGCTACAGTGGATGAAAGTTGCCATTTCCCTACATTCTTAACAGCACTTGTGCTATGTAACTTTTTAATTTTTCACCAATGTCAGATGGGAGAGGGGTTGGGGAAATGGGTGAACAAGGTGGAAGGATTAAGAAGTACAAATTGCCAGTTACAAATAGAGTTGCAGGGACGCAAAGTCCAGCATAGGGAATATAGTGGATAATACGGTCGTAACTGTGTGTGGTGTGAGGTGGGCACCAAACTTATGGTGGTGGTTTCATAAGGTATATACATGTCTAATTACTTTGTTATAGCTCTGAAACTAATATATGTCAACTATAGCTGAAAAATAAAATTGGAAAATCTTTAATAGTAAATAAAGAACAAAGGAGATTTGTTGGCTCATATAAATAAAAAGGCAAGGGGTATACCTTTTGGGATCTAAGAGCTCAAATACAATATATTTTAACCTAAAATAATTTTTAAAAAGAATGGTAGTGTTAATCGATAGTTCCCATATCTTTCAAAAAGACACCTGTGAGACAAAATGAGGACAGTTTCTAAAAGATGTTCTGAGGAATGCTACTTTCATAACGAGGGGGAGATTGGGACAGCTGCCCCTTTTCCTACTTAGAAAGTCACAATGCACAATAGCAGAAAAAGTACATTTATTTACTCAAATAATATTCATTGGATGTTTATTATTTTCTGGGTACTGTGCTCAGCTGTGAATAAGACAGGGAATGAGGGTGGGTCTTAACCTCGTGTAGGACGTTAAGGCAATAAGTTGCTTTTGTCGTTGTTATCAGGTTTTTTTTCCATTCTCGTAAGATACAATTGCATAAGTTTAAGGTATACAACATAATGATTGATATATGTATATGCTGCAAAATTGTTACCATAATAAATTCAGTTAATCCGTCACCTCACATTGTTAGAATTTTTAAGACTTACTCTCTTGAGGCCTGGCTGGGGAACTCAGTTGGTTAGAGTGTCATCCTGGTCTGGTACACCAAGGTTACAGGTTCAAACCCAGGGCATATACAAGAATCAACTCATGAATGTATAATGAGTAGAACAACAAATTGATGTTTCTCTCTCTCTCCACCTTCATCTCTCTCTAAAAATCAATCAATAAAAAATTGTTTAAAAAAGATTTACTCTCTACGGAACTTTCAAACTAGGTTGTTGGATGCTGGTTGCCTCAAAATGCCACCAAAATAACTGTGCAGAAGTCTGGGCCTTAGTTCAGTGCTGGTTAAGATCAGGGAGATCACTATCATCACAAACTCTTCACAGTTTCTCAGAAGGATGAGGGCAGGGGCTAGATATCTACCAGGGTTCAGGTCTAAATTAAAGTAGCTATTTTGATGTGAAGCTTGATAAAAACTGGGTAAGTTTCTGACACACTTATTCAGGATTGTTGGACACAGCAAGGTGACAATTTCCACGTGAGTCTTTAAGAGGAAACAA
Source organism: Artibeus jamaicensis (assembly GCF_021234435.1). Taxonomy (NCBI): domain Eukaryota; kingdom Metazoa; phylum Chordata; class Mammalia; order Chiroptera; family Phyllostomidae; genus Artibeus; species Artibeus jamaicensis. The sequence goes on along the minus strand of NW_026522030.1, from coordinate 32,288,053 downwards.
TCTTCAGAGGTTACCTATTTTTCTGAGAAAGACTATTTACTTTAATGAGGCTAAATTGAAGAGTCTAGTGTTCAGATAAATAGGTCTTTAGGAAATTTCTAGAACAAACAATGCAACTATTTGCCATTTTATCTTTCTGGGTAAAAGTTACCTGGAACAGTAACATCAGATAATAGTAAATTATTTTAATTTCTCATAAGAAACCTGTTTTCATTTTATTTAATCTGGCATTTCCCCCAGCGCACTGGACCATGACACTCTTCTTTTCTCATACAACCTGTCTCGATGCCAAAGAACAGACCATGCTAAGCATTAGACTAGGAAACAATTTCCGTGAGAGCGCTGTGCACCACGGGTTCGCAAAGGATGGTCCCCAGACCTGCAACGTCAGCACCACCAGGGAACTAGTCAGAAACTGGTCCCACCTACTAAACCAGAAACTCTGGGGTGAGGTCAGCGGTCCACCCTCCTGGGGACTCTGATGCGAGCTGCTCAAGTTTGAAAACCAACACCGTCAGCTTTCTTAAAACTCCAACTTCCCGCTCCTCTATTTTTCTGCCCAGCGCAGAACTGAAACATGCAGGTGTCCCAGCAGATGAACACCTGGTAACCCTTCAAGGAAATCGTCTTTTATCATCTGTCAGCGTGTACTTACATGGGGGCAAAGTTTTGTGAAAGTTGTGCTCCCCTGTCTTTACAGTGTGACTCACACTCTGATAGTCTCCTCTCCTTTTTTAAACTCTTCGAAAACAATACTCTCCTTTTACTGGGATTGGCGCATTAGTGAGGAGTATATAATTTACTCATAATTTTCACGGTGAGCCAGAGGAGACCTCGGCTGGGTAAAATGTTATCAGGACTTTGTTTTTTAAAAAATCCCCGCTGCCCACTGGAGCGATCTCTTCTCCCAAACCTCTTTTCAAGACTCAGCACTGGCTGGCCACCCTTCTCTTCCTGCTCCTGACGCCGCGCCTTCTCTCTGACCTTTTCTGCTAAGAAACTGTTCGGTTCAAGTCTCACAAAGGTTTCCAGAGTCTCCACTCCCCCTGCTAGTTAATACCTTCTTCAAGGAAATTGAGGGGATTACATTGAGGCTGAAGACTTTGTTTGCCTTGTAAGCAAAAGCATTGCCTGTCCGCAGCCCCCACCAAGGCTGTGCTGAGTGAGGGCAACATCAATTTATATTCCTACATCTTGGCAGGGAGGAAACCTAAGTTACCATGGTACTGTGTTTCCAACTTGTCTGGGTCAGATCCCAGGGTGCCTTTCAGGTTGGTGTTCCAACCTGAGTCCCCCTCAGTTTGGCTTGGCCTGCACACCACTCACCTGCCTCCCTCCTGGGAATTAGGATTCAGGGACTGGGTCCAGGAAGTGGCACATCAAGAAGAGGCCTGTGCATGACTGCCTGGGCGGAGAGTTCCCCGGAGTCTGACTTTGCTGCACATTAGAATCATCCAGGAAGCTTTAGAAAGTGCCAACACCAAGGCCACACCCTATACCAGTCAAATCCGAATCCTTGGTGCATAGTCCAGGCACCAGTAATTTTTAAAACTCCCTAAGGATTCCGATGTGTGGCAATTTTAGTACTGCTGGATTCCATGGTGTACAAAGTCACACACTATGCTGAGATGCTGTAACTATTTTGTGTCTAGTACTTCAAACAACAGTGAGTTACATATCCGTCACACTGTCTCAATAGGTGGCAAATTTGAGACACAAAGAGAGAATGTGACTCATAAAGGGAAGACCTGAGATGAACTGTTAAAGAAAGGTGTGTGGGAGGGAGGGGTCACACTCCACAGCTGATGCTCGCATGAAAGCCTAAGACGTGGTAAATGCTGTGTTATTCTCTGAGGCTTCCTGGGCCCAGAAAGGGCATCTGAACGGGTGATCAGGCAGTTTGAATGGAATCGCCATGTACTAATTTAATATTACGCACTCACTTATGAATGTTTTATATTGGAGAAACCTGAATTTGAAGAGGTAAAATGATCACACATTTTAAAAAAATTAATGATATGGTTTGGGTTTTAGTAATAAATTCAGACTCGGAGCTGTGGGGAATGCTCACATGTGGTCAGAATGAACATCAAAACAGTTTAACCTTGCTCCGTGGCGATTCACACTGTGTGGTTCTGGAGAAACCTCTGTTCCCAGCTCTGGCTCAGAACAAATGTCAGTCAGACCGAAGGCACTGGCAGGCAAGGGAGCCCGTAGCCTGCGGATTATGGATACTTGCATTGCAGCAGGGAAGGAAAGAAGTTGATAGGGAAAGGGTTTTTATTCTAAAAGTTAGTGTTTTAATTTGAATTTCATGTTTTTAATTAACCTTTTTCTGGTTAATCGAGGGCTGAAGTTGGAAATCACTAACTCCATCATTACTAGAAGATGACCAGTCAAAAGAAGGCTGTAGCTTAATTTGAGCGGATCTGTATCCAGTTTGGCTGCTCCTGTCACTCTTCTATTCTGCTTTCCACTCTTGAACGATTTCTGCATGGGGACAGGCAGGACAGAGACTCGCTAGAAAGGAGAAGCCGTGTGACTTGGGACTGTCAGAGCAGACACCTCCTGTCGCTGCCCCTGGAGACCTGTCTCACCTGGAGGTTGGCAGGATCTCTACGGCCGTACAAATGGAAGACCAAAACACACCTAAAGACTTCGTCATGGAAGATGTTCCCCACCAGCCAGGGGTTGAGGCCTGAAATTCTTCCAGCACAGATTCAGCTTTTGGAATAAAATGCCAGCTTCCTTGTGACAGATCTTGTGAGTTTCCAACTCAACATCCACCCCTTCCCCTTGCTAACTTTGCATTTTACCAGATAAAATACAGGACATCTGGTTAAATTTGAATATCAAATAAACAGTGGAGAGTTCTGAGTATAAATATGTCCAAAATATGACATACTTATGCTAAAAAGAAGTAACACAGTCCCTTATTTTCCCAGACTTCCTTGCAGCGGGAGCATCCGTGTGACCAGTTCAGGCCATTGGAACATGAAGGGACGTCTATCCCATGTGTCGGGTGCAGCCTGCAAACGATCTTTCTCCGGCAAGAGACACGACTAGAGCTGCCGTCTTTGCTGTGTCCCTCCTTGTTGCCTGGCATGTGGGTGCAACGCTGGGCTGCAGCAGCCCCTCCAGATTGCAGGGGCAGGCCAAGACCGCTGCAGGGGCCCTGCTGCTGACATCATTGAGTCCTCAAGCCAGCAGCTGCTACCTCTGGACGTCTTGTTTGTAAAATCAAAACAAAACAAAACAAACCACAAAGCTAAATGCTTAGGTGTACAAACCACATATTTTCTGTGACTGAAAATGGATGGGAAAAAAAACCCTTCATCAAATGCATGGGAGAGGAAACCTTATTATCCACACCTTGATGTGAAGGCATTCATTGTCGTCTTGTCAGCTGACAGCCATCTGAGAGGGAGTTTTGAGTGGGTGACCCTGGGGAGGTGCCATAGGTCTGGAGCAGAAGGCACTGCCCACAGAAGGCAGTGCAGGGCATCTTTGCTCTGCCAGGAAAACCTCCTTCACACACCTGGCATCTCTTAGTAACGTCAGTCTGCTGTGCCCTTAGTTGATTCCTCTGGCTCTGAGGAATTCGTATAGATTTCTGCCTACAGTGAACAGAAAAATATCCTGCCCCCAAAGATGGCCACATCCTAATCCCTGGAACCTTTTAATACATTACACTACATGGGTAAGAGGAATTAAGATACTGGATGAAATTAAGGTTGCTAATCAGCTAATTTTAAGATTGGGAGATTACCCTCAATTATCTGTCTGGACCCAATAAACATCACAGGCTCCTTAAAAGTAAAAGATGGAGGAAGAAGAGAAGTCCAGACTGGAGAGAAAAATTAGGAAGTTGTCAATGTTAAAAACACGGATGTGAATTAGAGGTACATTTAGCAGTATGAGGCTGGAGGAGGTCATAAGGAAAAAGTGTAGAGAGAAAACATGAGATCTGAGGCCAAAAGAGGTGCAACTTTATACATGACAGGAATGTGAAGTTTAAAGCCTATATTTCAGTTTTTACCCACGTGAATTGGCAAAGGGTAAACACTTTGATACTTTGCTTGTAGGCAAGCAGGTGGGGAAATAGACAGTCGTAGATCTTGGTGAGTGTAAATTGGTATAATTTCTATATGGGAGCCATAAGGCCCGGACCTTCCGAGGGAATCATCCTCCTAGGAAATTTACCCTGTGAAACTGACCTTAAATTCACCCTTGCAATAATTACACAGGAATGAGCTGGGGTCACTATCAGTTCCCATCACTGGTCAAGCATGCAACTAGGGTTTCCAGAACGTGCAGAGGACGAAAGAGGCAGGTGTGTGTGGCAAAGGGAAATTCTGAAGGCCTGATAGCATCCTCACCCCATCAACAGTGTCCAGGGGAGTTTAACTGCCGGCAGAGATGGCTGCAGAATCTCCAGATCTGTGTGGTCTTTTTAGAGTTTAAATTCTATATTTTAACCTAGGTTTAAGGACCTAGGTTTCCTTTGTGTATTTCTGTATTTCTGTGTAATTCTGTATTTTAACCTAGGTTTCCTTTGCCTGGGTCCGATGTTGCCCTTTGCCAATCACTCTCACCTTTGAAGGAAACCACACGGAGGGCAAAGGCAACCTTTTATATGCACATTTTAACCAAGCAATGCCACTTCTGACAATGTATTCTATTCATATAGTTCATTTATGTGCAAAGATGTGCACAGTAGCATAGTTTGTAAGAGCAAACACCTGGACACGACCTAAATGCCCATTAGGGATCTACTTAAATGTCATAGTAATCCCCTGTGCTGTGCAGGCTTTGAAAGAACAAAGAGCCTTTCTATACACGGATGTGGAATGATTTCCAAAATGTAGTAAATGAAAAAAAGCAAGGTAAAGAACAGATGCGCTAGATAGGTATGATTAAATTGTCCTCTGTGTGGTTCAAGAGCAAAGTTGATTGGTAAAACATATCATCAGAGGCAGGCAAAGGATATACATTTAATAAAACATCCAGGACATCTCTGGAAAGACACCTGGAAAGAAAAAATACAATGCCCCCAGAACTTTCCATAGTGGTTGTTTCTGAAGAAAAAGTAGAGAAGTGGAGGCCATACCTTTTTATACATTTTGAATTCTGTCTCCCCCAAAACCATATTTGAAACGAATCAATTTGTTCCTACTGGCCTTCTTCATGGTACCACTTTTGCATCTGTTCATAGTCATTGGGAATATGAGGTGTGGATGATGTTTGCTCTTGGTGATCTCTCTTATTCTCCCATTGCTGCCCTCCCAATTCTCAGCCTTCTTCTGATTTCTTGGTCGCAGTCTCCATGTGAATTTGTTAGCACAGGTAGCTAGACAGGAGCTGGGGCGGGCAAAGGAAGGGACTAGATTATCCTCCCGCATTCCTGTAAATCTTTAAGCTGGAACAGGCCTCACCACACCCAGACTTGTGGTCACCAAGTCTCTGATTCAATCTCAGGACATTGTTCAGCCCCACTGGTCACCAGTTCCAGTCACATAGCATGTGCACAGATATATAAGTGACATGGGGGTGCCAAAGAGACATAAGCACAGCAGTCCAGGAAAAAAAGCCCATAAATACCTGAACTTGGCAGCTGATGGGGCCCTTGCACTCTGAGGTGCCCACTCAGTCCCTTCTGAGTATATTTCTGCACTGCCAGTACATTCTTGCTTACCTTGCTGTGATGGAGGAACTAAAGGGTGGGAAAATTTTAGTTTAAGGTCATAGTTAATAAGCATAGTAGTTTTTGCATGTGAAAAGCTATTGTTTCAGGAACTGCAAGATATAGCCCACCCAGACTCCAGGGGAGCACAAGGGCTGACTGCTGTGCTCCTGAAGAGACCAGAAGTGATCAGAAGCAATCAAAGTGGTACCCCAGCCCTTGGGTTCCGGGGAGAGACAGTCTGCTGCCCAGGACACAGATAATGTGAGTCACCCAGGACACAGGACACAGGACTCAGATACAGAAAATCATGGGTCAGAAGGTAAAAGGATGTTAGGGAAATTGCTGGACTGCAGCTTTTATCTGATTAACCTCTTTCCCGAGTCCCAAATCTCTTGCCTACACTTTTGCCCCCTTATACAAAGGCTGGCTTAAAAGGAAAGGTAGGATGGTCTGTTAGTGCACATAAACCACCATCTTCTGAAATTGCTGGCCATCTGAATAAAGTGCCCGGAAAGATTCAATCCCTGGCCCTGTTTATTGAATCTGGTAGATGACAGGAAGCCCGAATGCTGGCTTCTATGATTTCCGCTGACCTTTGTCTCTTGATTGAAATCTTTCATTCCAGAGGACAAGAACTCAGCCCTGACTGGTATAGCTCACAGTTGGTTGGATGGTTGGATTCCTGGTCAGGGCACGGGCCTAGCTTGCAGGTTCAGACCTGGTTGGGGTACGTATCAAAAGCACCCCTTGCAGACCTTTAGAGCTTTCTCCCCATGTTGTTCTCTCCTTTCCAGTGTTCTACCCTGTAGAGTCTGGGCGTCTCAGACCCCCCGGACTCCTGGCTCTGTGTCCGAGTCGCAGGCAGCTGGCTGAGCTCCGCCTGAGTCACTGCCCCCTGAGCGGCAGCCTGGAAACATTCCCCTGGGCAATCGCGAGCTCACCTCGGTCGTCTCCCCCTTCTCAGGGATCCCCCCCTTCTCAGGGATCCCCATCCTGGGCTGCCTCCTGCTCCATTTCAGAAAATGATGATTTCAGAAATAATTGTAATGTATTTTGTATTTCTTATTTGTTTCAGATAGGAAGTGTTAAAACATGAAATTCGACTGAGTGAATTTTAAAGATCTTACTGGCTTTATTCCACAATTCATGAATCAGGCAGCTCCAATCTAGCCGATAGGAAGTAGCTGTGAAGACCTGCACAAAAATGGGAGACTCTCAGGCAGAAGGGAACAGGAACAAGAAAGTTATACTGGACAGGAAAGTAGTCGGGGCATTGCAAAGGCACTTGCCGGGCATGGCAGGGCTGTGCCAGTCGGATTAGCCAACGAACGCTGATCAGGTGATTCCTGATTGATGAGTGAAAAGGGAACAAGTTTGCTGCCCTCAAAATTTGTCTCTTTGGCATGGGGATTACTTCAGGCTAAAGGAAATCAAAACCCAGCAGATTCAAGAAAAGCTTTTTATTTTCCCTCACTGCCTAAACTTACATTGGAAAGGGGACCTATACCAGGAACAGAGTTATTACCAAAGATACCTTTTACCTAAGTCTTGTTTGCATGACAGAGTTACCTTTGTTTTCCAAACATCTCTTTCCCTTCCTGTGAAACACCCTCCTCCCTTCAGATCCCCACATCTGTTCTCCTTTTCTTAGTTCAGGATGTTATGTAGGCTTCAAATACCTGCCTCCAGGTCTCATACATATGAAATTTAAATTTGTTTTTCTTCTTTTAATCTGTCTTATGCCAATTTGATTATTAGATCAGCTAAAGAACCAAGAATTGTAGAAAGAAAAAAAATTGTGAGCTCTATGCTTGTTTAAGATTCCATTTCTGGGAGAACTGAAATTGTGGTTAAGTCTTGGTTTAGTAACCATGGAGTCAGCATAAAAACTGGGTTTGGGGCCTGTTGTGTTGTTTTCAACAAAAGGTAAATCTGAGTCCTATTATTCCCTCTCAACTGGAAGTGAACATTTATCACATAAGCCTATTATGTTTATTTTAGACAATGAAAGAAAATTGTAGTGGCTTTTCCCATGGTACAAATAAATTATATGTACTTTTCACATCTAATACATATGAAACCTAGAGCTGATTTTCACATTCCTCAACTATTTTACGTGTACACATTTGCTTTTGGATTCCACCACCAGATGGCACCTTTGCCACGTTTCAACCTCTACTTCCAAGTCAGCACGTGTTAGATACACTTCGTACCTGGAATGCCTGTTCCTTCAGCAGGCGCCCTGCAGTGCCCGGCCGGAAACGCTCTGGGGGCCCACGCGGCTCTTCTGCACCCTGTAACCCGTCAGCCCACTCTCCCCAGTGTCCAGGACACCGTTCATTTGTTTCTCCTCCACCCATTCCAGCACTTTCCTCGCCCTTTGCTGTTTTGGTGCCTCCTAAATGTAAAAATACCCCGCAGTCTCTCCAGGGCCTTCTCTCCCTCACAAAGTGCATTTTGTGTCATAGCTGCACCAGCCATCCCTTTCCAGGTGGCGTCTAGACAGGAAATGCTGGAGTCCAGGCCTATGCCAGAGGCTGGAGCCCCTCCGCCCCACAGGAGTCCATCCCCACTGCAGACTCAGTGTGTCCAGACCTTGCTCAACGTATATCCTCTCCTTTTTTCTTTAATCCTTCTAGTATTTTAAAGACATCTAAAAACTCAATTTTATTGAGATATAGTCTACATCTGACGGAGAATTTGCCACCCCAAAATATACCTGTTAGGCATATGGATAATCCTGAGCTGGTAATTTTTAAGAAACAGCAAATATGAGAGAAATTCTCTGAAAACTATGCAGAAGTTACCCTTTTGTTAGAAAATTTAAATTTATAGGAGAAATGTCCATTTGTAAGGAGGTCTCCTTCTCTGTACCAGGAAAAGAGGGTGACTACAACTCTAGAAACAATTATCAGTGGAGAATACAACTTAAAGACTTAAACCTGGCCGTGGCTGGTGTGGCTCCGTGGATTGAGCACTGGCCTGTGAACCAAAATGTCACAGGTTCACAGGTTCAATTCCCTGTCAGGGCACATGCCCGAGCTGAGGGCCATGCCCCCGGTTGCGGGTATACCAGAGGCAGCCAATACACGTATCTGGCACACTGAAGCTTCTCTCCCTCTCTTTTTCCCTCCTTTCCCATCTCTCTAAAATAAATAAGTAAAATCTTAAAAAAAGGAAAAAAGGCTTGAGTCTGCATAACAACCACAACCCAGTTTCCTGCGCTTTCTCTGTAACCTCTCATAACTCCTCCCTCCACCCAACATCTTTTGCCTTGAGCTGGAGCTGGTGACTTGGGCCATTTCAGGGGCCCTCAGTATCCCTGGGCATCTCCCACGTCTAAAGGGTGTATGCTATCACACTTTTGTTTGTTTTTCTCCTGTTACTCTATTTTTAAAAACATTTTTTTACATGGGTGTATCAGCCAAGAACCTAGAAAGGTAGAGATAAAATTATTTTTGCTCCCCACAGATGCAATAAAATGTATGCATTTTAAGTGTAGAGTTCCCTGAGTTTTGAGAAATGTAGGTACCCATGTAATTACTACCATGAGCAAGACAAACGTTTTTTTTTTTTTAATCCTCACTGAAGGATGTGCTGATTGAGTTAGAGAGAGGGGCAGGGAGGGAGAGTGACTGAAAGAGAAACGTTGATGTGAGAGAGAAACTTCAATTGCTTGCCTCCCACAGACACCCCAACCTAGGGATGAACCCACAACCCAGGCATGTGCCCTTACCGGGAATCATACCCACGATCTTTCGGTTTCCAGGGTGATGCTCCAACCAACCCACTAAACCACACTGGCCAAGGCAAGGTAAAGAACGTTTTGATCGCCCCCAAAAGTAGGTCCATCCACCTCAGCCTCAGGCAACAACTACTTTCCTTTCTGTCACTACTGATTAGATTTAGCAGTTCAGAATTCTAAATATATAAATATGAACCAAACACTATGTGCTCTTATATGTTTGATATCATTACCTCAGCATAAGGTTTATGAGAGTCATCCATATTGTTGAGTGAATCAGTTATTTTTTTAACTAAGTAGCATTCCAATGCATACAAAGTTGCTTCTTTCTGGCATATTTTTCCAAGTAGAGTCTCATCCATTATTATGGACTTAACTGTGCCCTTCCAAAATTCATACGTTAAAGTCCTAACCTCCAACACCTCAGAATGTGACTGTATTTAGAGAGTCTTTAAAAAGGTCTTAAGTTAAATGAGGTCATCGAGGTGGGCACTGATCCAGTATGTCAAGTGTCCTCACAAGAAGAGGAGAGGAGAGCACAGATACAACAAAGGGAAAAGCGTGTGGAAACGTAGGGAGAAGACAATAATCTACAAGCCAAGGAGAGACGTCTCTGAAGAAACCAACCCAGCTGACACCCTGGTCTTGGACTTCTAGCCTCCAGAACTGTGAGAAAATAAGTGTCTGCCCTCTAAGCCATCCAGTGTCTGGTTCTTTGTTATGGAGGCCCTAAAAGACCAATACACTCACAAAGAAAACTAGGAGGTACATAATTGTGAACTGCCTGCCATATACCTGCGTATTGCCGCAGGCTAGCGAAGCTTAACAACATGCTTTGCTTGCGCCGGCCAGGTGGCTCTTTGGGCGAAGTGCCACCCACTAAACCAAAGAGAACACGCCCAAGTGGAACAAAAGTGCATGCTTGTTTTATAGTGAGTGCTCATAACACAGAAGATGTAGCCGTTTTTATTAAACCAACAACATTATATATGCTATTCTCATCTGCCAAACATTTACCTAAATTATATGTGAACTTGAATTTAAAAAATATTTGGGATGGTTTCCATGAGAAGGCTTTTGAAAGTGTTAGAAGTTCATTGAAAAAGTTTTTAAAAATTAACAAAAAAGTATTAGAACTTTAATTTCCTGAATTTCTGGGAATTTTAGGAATATTTAATTTATATAAGCACTTACTTAGCTCCAAGTCTACCAGAACCGAGGACCTTTAAGGAATTTTATAATCTTATTTGGTGTTATCATCTCATAGTAGGAAAATGTTACATACATAAAACATATGTACATATAGGTGTATAAACACATGTGCATAAACACAGAGACAGACACGGAAAGACTTTTTAACTTCAGCTTTACCACTTCAACTCCTCGGTCATACAGAGCGAGCCTGCTCGTCCTTTCCCCACCTTTATATTTTCCCCAGCACGGTGTTTCCGGGGGGTGGTTACTTGCTCCACATGAGGCTGAAGCAGCTCCACCAATCTCTGTGGAGCAGACTCTATGATTTCCTCTGTAATCTTACGGAGTCTGTGGACTAAACTTTAGGCAAGGGATTGAAAAAAGATCTAGTATCCTAAGATCTCTCCATGTGTCTCCAAAGCCTAGGTGAGTGGATAAAATATCCTAACATATCCCTCATGTTTCCAATGACGTTTTCAGGCTCAAGTGGTTGTTGATGGGGCCCGGAGCCCTCACGAGCCTCTGATGGTGGAAGGGTGTGTTGCAAGGCCTGAACTTCCAAGCGCTGCCTTGACATCTTGATCCTCACAGGGTTCTAAAGGCTTCCCGTGAACTTCCCTGCCCCTGCCAGACATTCCCCCACCCAGCGGGAATGGCTCCCACCACCTGGTTCCCCTGTCAGCCAAATCAGATGCACCCCCTCTTGGTTTTCAGTCTAAGGGATTTTACCTTTCTGCCAACCCACAAAATTACTCAAATAAGCTATCCCATCTTCCCGAGGGAGTCAGGAGTCACCCACCCCTGGTGTCACCACTATAAAGCCTGCCTCCCACAGCCCCTGCCCTTGAGTATAACCCCATGTGGCCCTGAAAGCCTGCAGTGTCCTGCTCCCCCAGGCTGCGAGTCTACGGGACTAATAACCTGGGATCCATCTCATCTGTCCAGTATCGGGGTCGTGTGTTCTGCCATCCTGTGCTGTTTCAGGTTGGGGATGGTTCTTCCTTCACCAGTGGGGTGAAGGGGAGGTGAGCATAACAGACCCGGCCTCCATCTCAAGGGGCTGCAGTGGGTAGGAAAGAGTATCACTGAGTGCAGAGGAGGCCCCAGTGCAGAGGCATTGAGAGGGGGCAGGTCATAGGATTAAGGCGGCTGAAGGTTAAGTTGATAAAAAAGAGAAATGGAGATAGTGAGAAGGGAAGGTCTCAGATGAGTCAGGATGGGAAGATGCCAAATTTCCCAAAAAGGCCTTGGAAGTCCTGACTTGCCTCTAGTAAATGTTGCCAGTTCTTGAAGATATGCAACTAAATCAGTTCCATAATGACAGGCAGTCAGTGGGAGGAAAGGAGAGAGGGTGCCTGACAGAGTAAGAGTGTCTGTCCTGTGGGATTAACAGAGGGTTAACCCCCAACAATAAACTTTACAGGAGGTGAGAAAGAGTCCCACTTAATTAATTCCCTGGCTTAACTGCTGGGTTGAGGAACGAAGGGAAAACCGAGGAGGTCTTACAGGAGGACCAAAGAAAGAATCTTTGTTGGAAAGATATTCTCACTTTGCTGGAAAGAATTAAAGTAACTTCAACAGACAAGGTGTCTGGAGCATTAGCTCGAGTATTAGCACGACCAAAGGATCCTCACATTGTTGAATGAGGATGGTGGAGGTCCCTAGGTGTGGTCTGATCTTGATTCAAGTCACAGCACCACTGAACTGTCGAATATAAACCAAATCTGGATTTAGGTAAAGGGAAGACTTGTTCAAATGATTATTGCAATCAGGGAAGGGATTTACTGGACTAAGGGGAGGGGAGTGTAATAAGGAAAATGCTTCCACTGTGAGACCTGCAAGCTTTTGAGTCCTGGCCAGGTAGTTTAGTTGGTTAGAGCATCATCCCAATATGCCAAGGTTGCAGGTTCGATCCCTGGTCAGGGCACAAACAAGGAGCAACCAATGATTACAAGAATGGGTGGAGCAACAAATCAGTTTCTCTCTCTCTTAAAAAAATTCATCAATCTAAAAAAGATCCATAAGTTTTTGAAAGATCAGACAGAAAAGTGCTGTTCTTTTATAGGCTGGAGACTGATGGCTAGAAAGAATCTGTCTCTAGGACTAGGATGAGCAGGTAGCATGATCGGACAACTAGGTTAGGAATGGTTTTCTTTGAGGTCAACCGGGAAGGGGCCATTTGGGGCTTTATTCTGCATCCCAATGCTGGCTTGGCCTGAGGGTGGAAGAAAGCTCAAAGGTTTGGGGAATAAGGGAAGTCAGCATAAAGTTTGATCCACTAAAGTTAGCAGGCATTTTGTACAGATTGGTCAGGAGGGGCCACGAGCTCAGCTGATCATTTTGAGACAAAGAAGATAATTTGGAGGGTCAGTATCTAGCCGCTCACAGACTAACAAGGGAGCTCTTTGTGAATCTCACCTAAGTCCCTTGAGCAGAGGTGGTGGCTTTTCCACCGTCTGCCGTTTTCTGGAACACAACATGGTGTGGCTCTAGGAGTTTCCTCAGCCATAACTATCTTCTGGGAGCACAGGGTTTCGGTCAAGATCGACATTGTCCCCTTATCTGAGTTGTACTTTTAACCACAGTTTTATGATATTTAAAAAATGTATCATGACTCACTATGTCAATTCTCACTATAACAGCTATGTTTACCAGTACTTCCCTGCATCTGTAATATTGGATCTTTGGTGTTTGAAATCATGCATTTACTCCCTATGCTGGTTACTATGGCATATGTTGAAGCTCAAGCCCATTCTCCTGTACCCTGGGGATGCTGTGGCTGTGACTCAGCAAACCACGTTTCCTATTAGGTTTTGTCCTTAGTTAGCACTTGCTTGAGGAGACAGGAAGCAGTAGGGAGAGAGTAGGGAGAAGGGACTTTATTCTTGATAATAGTGAGCTGCAACTGCCAGTGTCACCCAGCACGGGTTCTTTTTTCTGGCTGCAGCAGTTGTTTCCAATTGCTAGGTTTTAATCTACCTTCTCATCCAGCAACCTTCAACATCTGCCTTCAGAAAAACCACCACCGCTGGGTGCAGCCCCTTCCTTGGAGGTCCGTGTCCCAGCTCCCTCCTGAGCCTCTCCCTGCTCTTAGTTGCTGACAATCTGAACACTTCTCTCTCCGTGTTCCTCAGTGCCAGGTGCCTCCTGCAGTTACTACCTCTCTGTTGCAATGTTCTTCGTGCATTTCCAGCCCTCCTTTGCCTGTTTAAGCAATTCCTTAAAGTCTCTGTAAAAGTAACAAGAGAGGCTTCTGTTTTCTGCCTGGATCCCGACACCCCTTAAAAACCCGGAAATACCTTCTGAACCACTTGTATAGATTTATGATGCATATATGTTATGGTAGCAATTAAATTACACTTATGGGATACACACAGTATCCATGACAAAAAGATATATTCTATAAGCCAATTTATAAATCCATTGTTTGGATCTTGGCAGTAATTTTCCTGTCAAAACAATGTTATACATTAAAATGAGATGATCAGCTCAATCCATTAATGCTCATAATGTATCTGAGACACGATACTGTACTAATTGTGTTAGGGAACAGAATTACCATTGTTTTGGTAGTGTTAAAGAACAGAATTCAATGGAGCAAATGCAACAGAGATTTGGAGATTTCATTGGCTTTACTAAAGTGATTCATGGATCAGGCAGCATCCCATCCAGCAACCAGAAGGGGAACTCCCTGAGTTGTACACAGTGGAAGGCTTTTATAGGCAGAAAGAAGCTAAAAGAGAGCAGATTATTTTAGGCAAGGACACTTTCCTTTATGGGATGGTAGGGGCTTTTATCTGACAGCTTAATTCATTATTTCACCAGGAAATTAGAGGGATTGGTTTAAAACTCCACTTTCGGGAGAGGGTGGAACTGCAATTAGATTAGTTATAAAGCTTTGGTTTGGTGAGGTGACCTAGCAAAAGTGACTCCATTTTGGCTTGCATTTCTTTTTTTAATAGCAACCTATATTCAAAGTTTCCGTTACTGTGCTAATAATGTAACCGAAGTGCAGCTGCCTGCCTCTACAAAAGCCAAGACTGGAGAGGCAGGTGCTGATACTGTTTGCAGGTGCCAGACATCTGGAAGATAGCTGACTTATGTCTCAAAGCCCATCTCCTGGAAGATGGGGACTCATGTCTCAAAGCCCATCTCCTCCTCTCAGTGGAGGCAAACTTTTTTTTCTATAAGGAGGGAGAGGGGAACGAAACAAAGAGATCAAGGGAGGGGTTTGCAAAGTTCTCTGTGTGCAGACCAGCACAGTCCGTTCCGATAAGGCAAGTGGTGGTCAGTGTGCATCATCCTGGCTTAGTCATCCTGGCTTCACGTCATCCTGGCTCCATGGTCAAAAGTCAGCATAGCTCCTGGAGCTGGGATGCCTGAAGGTTGAGGTATGTACCCTTTGAAGTTAGTTTCTAAGATTCTTATACGAACATGCTGTTTATCCACAAGCTACATATTAGAGTTCACACTTAGAGAAACAATGTCAAAAGAATGGTGAGATGGGTTACAATTTCTTACTGTTACAGTAACATATTTTATTCACCTTTTTATTTTTTTAATTTTAGTCATATTTAAATTATTAAATTATTTATATTATAAAACATTACTGTTTCAACTATAATCAAATTTTTAAAGAATGTATATAAGGTATTAATTTTTTGTACCAACCCTTCAAACTCTGTGTATTATATAGTTCCCACACATTTCGATGCTGTTTAGGCACATTGGGCTCAGTAGCCACAGGTGGCTAGTGGCTACTGCATCAGACAGCTCTGGAGTGTACACCAAAGAGTAGAATTGCTGGATCACAGGATGTATATGTATTTTTCTTTTTTCAGATACAAATGTTTAATGCTATGACTGGATAACTGAAAGCAAGTGAATCTAATCTGATCACCCCTTCAGAAATGCAAAAGAGTATTGCCAGCATACTAAGTACTGAAAATTAAAAATAAACTTAAAATATCCTTGGTGTAAGTTAGACCAGTAAGAAAAAAACCGGTCAAGTGAGAATGGAGGAAGTATAGTTAGTCTAGTGGAAAGAAGTGAAAGGCTTAGTTTCAAACAGTGAATTAATAAAACTCGTGAATGTGATTCTGTAATGCGTTATGAGGGCTTTTGCAACATACTTGACTTCCTAATGTCTTTACTTAACGAATTTTAGTATGTCATTATGTCCCTTTGTAAAAACAGTCATCTGGATTAGCAATAGATGGAGAAAACAAATTGCAATTACTTTTATTTTTTGTTGTTCGGGCTGAAATGAGAATTCTGTGTATATTTACAGAAGGTATTTTGGGTTCACACTTTTGTTTCCAGGATAAAAAATAAAAACCACAGTTTAAAAGGAATGCATGTATTCCCTTAGTCCTAGGTCCTCCACATAATATATTATAAGATTACTTTCCTAAATAACATTAAAGCAAGATGTTCCAAGATTGTCATTGGAGGAGGAATCTCCTTGGGAGAGAGGCAAGAGTTATCTTCCCCCAGCTATATTTCATTAGCTCCACTTATCATTAGCTCTGCTTAGGTGGCGCTGTCAACCTCTGCTCTGCAGGGACCTAAGAACACCGGCCCCTGCCCATCCACACCATTTAACCTCATCAAGTCCAAAGTCCAGGAGGGTGAGCCTCAGAGACTCAGTGATGTCCTCCAGGCCAGCCCAGCCTCTGCATGCCTAGAGCAATGACTTTCTTTTGTCAGAATGATGGTCAGCAAGTAAGCTCCCATTTACAGGAAAATGCACCTGCTCACAGGGTCTCGGCCCTGCAGACCAGCAGAACACGGCAGGCGGGCACGGCGTATGTGCCTTCATTCAGTACAGGTAGGTTACATTAACAAATGATACAGAGATGAATAAGAACCTGTTTTGCCTTACCAGAGGTAACAAATCCAACGGAAGAAGACAAATACACAACATTACTCTTGCTACAAAGGAGATTGTCAGCTTTTATAAATGTCCCGATACTGTGTGCTGTAAGGGCGGGAGACAGGTGTTTACTACTTTGCATGACACTGTGGCTTGTTCCATACTTAATCTTAGTTCTTATGTGAAAATACGCATTAACATAACGTTTTTATTCATATATATATTTATAGAATAACGTAATGTTTTTTATTTGCACATATATATTTATTTATTTATTTATAGAGAGAGGGAAGGAAGGGAGAGAAAGTGGGAGAGAAACACGTGAGAGAGAACTGATTGGTCGCGTCACGCACTCACCCCACGGGGACCCTGGCCAACCAACCGAGCCACCGGGGTCAGGACGAAAGTAATGAGCTTTCAAATGCTACATTTAGTCAGTGAGATTCATCAGGGGTCGGGGGCAGGAAACACATGGTCATCTCTGAACTTCATATGATATAAAGAACCTTGGCATCATTTTTTTCTTCTGTGTTATAAAACATTTTCATTTTCAAAATCCGAAAAGGCAGAACTCGCGTTTCCTGCCTCCGAGGAAGGGGTCATAAAATTTTGAGAAAGACCCCACTCACCCGCCCCGTCCTTCAGCCCTTCGGAGAACGAACGAGGCGAACCCGAGGAAGCAGAGACGCCACTCCTCCGGGAAGACACGACGGCCCCAGGCGCGCGCTGACCCAACCGGGAGCCCGGAGCCCCGGCCCAGCTCTCGCACCGAGGTAGGCCGTGCGGCCGGAGTGGGCGGGCCTGGGGGCGTCCCCGGGGGCGTGGCGCGCTGGTGGGGTCCGGGAGGCTGGGGTTGAGGTACCAGGACTCTTGGATCTCCGGGCAGAGCCCCGGAGCCCGTGCCCGGAGAGGGCCGACGCCGTGTGGCTTCTCTGGAGCTCCACGCTGTGCTGTATTCTCCTGCGCCCCCAGCGCCAGACTCTCGCTGCAGGTAACCAACTCCCTACCGACTTGCCGTTCCGCCGCCGGCGGGCGCAGGAGGGGCTGGGGGTGGGTGGGAGGGATGGAAAGGATGGGAGGAGTAGTGGGCTCGCAGCCAGGGTGCCTCCGCCGAGAATGGGGTGGGCTCTGCCCGGGTAGAGGAAGCGGAGTTGGGGCAGGAAGAGAGGGCGCGCGGTGGGAACCCGCTGCAAGCATGTGCGCTGGGGGCTGGGGATGGCGCAGGGCACTCCCCTGTGGTCCTACTCTTAGTCCGATCAGTGGTGGCGGGGGCCAACACCCTGGTGCCCAGTTTCATCCTCAGGCCACTTCTTCTGGCCCCTTTAACCCTGGTTCGCAAGGGGAGTGTGAGCTTAGAAACCGGAGAAGTTAGCTGTGGGCGTGGGTAGGCTACTAGCGAGCAGTTACTCACTGCGGCCCCCTGGGCGCCAGCGGCTTTAACTCCATTTAATCCTAACCATAGCCCTGCGAAAAAACTTTACCCCCCTTTTACTGATGAACAAGCCGACGTCAGGTTGACAGGTGACTCACTCTGGGCGACTGTAACCGACGGAAAAGAGACGCTAGTTGGGGTAGAGGTGGGGGTGGGGGACCTCAGAAGTCCTTAGCCTTCTCCCAGTCTTCCTGCTTCCTCCCTGTCCTTCACGCGCAAGGCTAGGAAACCAGCACAGCTTGGTCTGTTACGGGAACAGGCGATCAGGTGACTCAAACACAGTCTGCTCTCTCCACAGGTTCCTCTTTCCTTTCTCCTTCCTTCCTTCCTTCCTTCCTTCCTTCCTTCCTTCCTTCCTTCCTTCCTTCCTTCCTTCCTTCCTTCCTTCCTTCCTTCCTTCCTTCCTTCCTTCCTTCCTTCCTTCCTCTCTCTCTCTCTTTCTTTCTCTCTCTCACTTCCTATCTTCCTGCCTTCCTCTCTTCTCTCTGTTTTTTTGGCACCCAATTTCTGATTCCAATTCTTTCAGCTTTTGGTCATTAGCTTTTGAGGTGTTAGCTCTCGCTCAGAGCACTTTTCCTCCCCATGTAGCACTTTATCTCTTAGATGCAGAGCAAAATATAGGCACACTTGCCTGCCACACACGTCTCATCTTTCATGGTGGATGAGGTTGCCTGCAGACCCTGGCCGAACCTAATGGGCTGCCCTGGTGGGGTAAGTTTTGTAGTCACGTGGCATCCTGAGCACTTTTTGCATTGTTACTTCTTTCCATAGGGAGGAGAGTCTTCATTTCCAGAATAGTACAAGTGAATTGGGAGGTTATACGGTGTTGAGAGAAAGCGATGGTGTCTGGAGATGAGAACACGGCCACAGCTATTTGTGGCCTGAATTCGGTGAGTGATAGGCAAGAGACTCGGTCAGGGACTGGTCCCCTCCTCTGGGCATTCTGCCCCCCTTTCAGAGCTGTTCTGAAAGGCAGGTTTGTTTTATAGAGTGGAGTGGAGGGGTGAATGGTTTTCAAAGATCAGTGTAAATTACCTGCTAGGAGCCCAGACAGTTCCAGACAAGCCCCCCCCCCCCCCCCCCGCCCCGTTGCTAGAGGCTTTGGTAACAGATTTCAGTTTGGGCAAGAAGGAAAAGCTCCGTGGATATCTGGTTATTGGTCAATGAATTTTATGCAAGCAAGCCTTCAAGATGGTAATTTGGGGAAACTTTGAGGTCTTAGAAATAGCTAACTCTCCTACTTTCACAAAGTTTTATGGGTGGATAATGATAAGGTTTTTTTTCTATTTATGGTGAGGGTTGGAAGGTTATCTGCCAGCTCCCTGCCCTTCCCTCAGCCTGGCCCTGGCCAGGAGCATCTGAGTTTACCATAATGAGATAACTTGGGGGTTGGGGCAGGCCCCAAGGTAGCCTCAGGATGGGGTTGGACATCAGATAAGAGGGTTGGACCTTTCAGCCCTGCACACCGACCTCTGGAAAGTGGAGGCGATGTCTAGACATTGGGTTGTAAAAACTCTTGAGTAGTCATACTTGCAGAGCTTCTGGGTCTGTGACACCTCAAAGGCTGAGAGTGTGGTGCGCCACAAGAGGGCACGGAAGCCTGTGCTCCTTTCCCCATAAGGTGCCCCATATAGCCCTTCTGTTTGGTTGTTCCTGAATTTTATCCTTTCCAGTAAACTGGGATTAGTAAGTAAAGTGTTTTCAGGAGTCCTAGCTGTGCTACAGCACATTTTTCTAGCCACGAGAGGGCAATGAGCACCCACTCGCTGTTGACATCTGAAGGGGGGCAGCCTTGTGTGACTGACGCCTTAATCAGGGGTCCGTGCCAACTCTGGGTCGGCAGTGACAGAATTGAACTGGATGGCTGGATACACATTGGTGTCCAGAAGTGTTGTAAAAAAGCTCAGCCCTACACACCCAAAATAGCCTCTCACCATCTTTTCTACAGTTGTTTCCTACCTGTCACCTTGCCCTTGAAGACTAAAGGCGGTAATGTTCAACTGAGAGCTTACTCCTCTGACGTATGTCCAAGCCCCCAGAAGGTGAGGCTCCTGGAAGGGAAGGGCATTTTCAGACTTCCTCCTCACCACAGGATTGCAAGTCCAGGTTCTCAATGTTGGCTACGCATTAGGAGTTTTTAAAATTTCTGCCATTCAAGCCAAGGTCCAGACCAATGCTATCCTGTCTCTGTTAGGGGGACTCAGGTACTGGTACTTGAAAGCTTTAGTGTTCAGCCAAGGTTAGAACCACTCCCAGGGGAGTGGCCCTGAGTCCCGCCAGAGCCATTCTGCCCTGCGAGCTTTAGCTTGTTACTCGGAGTTCACTCACTGTGTATGCCAGCTGTGTGTGAAAGTAAGATTGAGGTCACTGTGAATCAAGTACATGGGCATCCAAAGCAGGATGTGAATGAAACTCTTTTGGAATGTTGGAAGAAAGTACAAGACTTTCTATTTGTAATTTTGCAAGCATTTAAGAATGGAAGGAATCAGTAAATGAAGACTATTGCCAGTGGTGCCTCCTTAGTCCTGTGTCCTGTAATGTGAATGGGATTTCGTGACGTAGAGAGATGGAAATTCCTTGCCCAGCTGGGGCCCTCACCTGGCCGGTAAGCACACTGTGGAGTATTACAGTTTGAAAAGTACAGGGCATCGTCGAATTCCTTTAATTTTATAAAGGCTTTACATCAGAGTGTCTCTCATCTGTCATATTTAGACTTGTTCCTGCGTGGGTTGCAGGTGCACTGAGGATACTGATTCTTTCTCAGCCCTCTCCATACAGCCAGGCGAGCTGGATTCAACAGTCGCCCTTTGGGATGTAGGTCACGACATGAGAATTGCTGCTTCAGGTGGTAGAAAGTGTCCGGTCCTTCGTGATGCTTGGGGAGGACACATGGCCATTTGTTATACCCTCCAGAGCACCCCTGTTTCTCTTGTGGGCAGTACCCAAGAGTAGTGGAGTGGAGTTTACAGGTATCAGCATTTTTTACTAATAAAAAGAGGTTCCCAAATTTGCTGCCTTTTTCTAGTTTTTGCTGTGCCTGTCGGTAGTCACAGATACATTGGAGAAAGGACCCCTCCAATAAAATGTGAAGTTACCACAATGAGGGAGAGTGACTGCTTTCTGAAAGAAGTGTATGCTGTGGAAAGGCAGTTTGAGAATGTTTTCATAGCAAAGTGAACATGTTGCCAAGAAATACGGTGCATTTGTGATTTATCAAAACTCTTTTAAAAAACCGTCAAAAACTTGGGAACAGAGTGATCTATTGCCATCTTTTGAGTGAAGAGTATTGAAGAGTTTTGAATCTGTTTGTTAATTTATAAAAATTAACACCTACTGACTAATTTGCAAGGACAGGCAATTGAAACTTCCCATCCGAATTTACCACAGAGCTTTGTATGCTTGGGAGATAGATTGAAAACTAAGGATCGAGGTTTAGGTAGTAGAGAGAGAAGAGTGCTCGGCTGTCGGTCTGCTTGAAACATCAGGCTACAGGGCATAGAGCTTAGTAGCAGGCTTGAAGTTAACTACAAAGAGTTTTTAAAAATAATGAAGCATATCTAATGAAGCGTGTCTCATATGCTGCTTTTATTACAAACATTAACAATATGTGGTGAGGAAGAAGTTTTGTGCCACAAGTGATTAAACTGTTAAGTTCATTTCCTTTCTCCCATCTTTTTGTTTTGTAATGCACATAACTTATTAGTATAGTAGGACAAGTAACATTTAAAGAAATATTCATTCATTAAGGGTACTTCCTTAATGCTTATTGTTTGTACTAAAAATTTTGCAAGGTTATCTTTAAATTTTTTGAGTCAAAGTACATTCTATAGATACATTATAGCTATGAAAATTTGAGAACTTGCTTCCCGTGTAACTTGAAGAGGCAGTTTTAACTGCCTCTTCCCCGTAATACACTCCTGTACTTCATGCAGTCGAAAATACAGTTGCTACTGGAGTAAAAATAAGTGCTCACACTCTGAAAAGTAATGAATATAGTGTGTGTGTGTGTGGTTTCTTTTGAATGTGTATGTTAAACTTCTTTTAAATAAGCCTCTTTAAAAAAGGAAATTTCCGTAAATCACATGGTCCGTCCTTTGTTTTCCGACAGGTGAATAAATGCTTTAAGTCACAAACATAGGTCATGTGCTTTCTCAGCTTTTATCCATTAGCCACCTCAGTGCTGTTGCCTGTGAACCAGTACGAGCCAGTTTGGGTCTTTTGGGAAACAGGTTGGCAAGGGCAGCAGTTCTCTGGGCAAGTAAAGTAAGTCTCAGGCCGACTGTGCCCAGCAGCTCTGGCTGTATCTCCCACCCAGGGTTCACGGAAGGTGCACATGTCACCATTCTAGTTGCAGGAGTCAGCTGACCATTGGGTTGGAGTCAGATAAACATGAATTTTCTGGAATCAGCAGCTGTGCCCAAGTGTGTACCTGGGACACCTTCCCAGGCTATTGGACTTGACAGACTTGTTCTTTTGATATAAGTTCAGAATATGCCTCCAGAATGTCCCTGACCCATCCACACAGATGCAATGCCTGATCTCTTCTTCCTTCACTGTTTTCTCACATGTTATTAGCACAACAGCTAATCAAAGTCGTTAAAATCACCTAGGGAAGATCCAGTTATAATACCCCTGCTCATTGAACAGAACCTCTGGTTCGCAGTGAAAGTGCCTGAAGCACATGTAGGTAGTAGCTGCCTCTGGAGTGTGGCTGTCCCAGGAATGTGCTCCCGGTTGGGGCTCTTAGCCTCCCAGCCCCCAGCGTGTGGATGAAACCCAACGCATGTCTTACTAGGTATGCGGAAGTATTTTAAAAGCACCTTATAGACAACCTAACAATGTTGTTTTGATTGCCTTTTCATCAAAGGACTTTTGAATTCCCTGAAAGTAGGAGACATTGCTGTTAAAAATATAGGATTTGAAAAAATGAGTGGGAATTGAAGTGAGTGCCTTCAAAGTAAGTGCTTGTTTGCTACCCACAGGCATTTCTGACCACTTTGGCGATTGTCTTCTGTGTCAGATTGGACCCATTAGGAAAGGGGCCAGGGCTTGATGGTGGGATGTGATTTTTGGAACAGGGCAAAGTCAGTCTTACAAGGTAGATTGATCATGGTCAATAATACCATTTTTTTGGGGAGAGGGGTTAAAAATAAAGTGTAAATATTTAACAAATACATTAGATTTTATATTTGACCCATATGGGTATTCCGCCCCCCCCCCTTTTTTTCTGGTTATGAAATTTCATCTGTATTGAAAGAGGGAGTGGGAAAAAGGGAAGAAATATTTTATGGGTGTTGACCCCAAAGGGGTGTCAGTTCTTGCCTGGGGTTCTTTGGGCAGCCCTCCCAACAGCCCTACCCCCACCAAATAATTCTCATTTGCCCCCAGGGAAAAATGAGAATTAAGTCGAGGTGATACAGTGCACTGTGAAAGGACACATTCTGATAGGGTGACGTTTCAGGGTCTGGTTAGCATCAGCCTTTCACTCATTGCTGACCCTTCAAAGAGCCATTTGTACCCACCCTGGGCAGTGGCTTCCTTTTGAGGTAAAGAGGAGAGGGGTCCCAGGGACTAGATGAAGTTCCTTTATGGTCTGGTAATACTCTCCTCTCTCTAAACTATTTTCTTGATCAAATCAAGTGCTGAATACCATGTCCTTGTCTTTAGTCTCAGTAGTATTATTGTCTGAAAGGCTAAGAAATAAGAGACCTATGAGTGCAGAATTCTGTTTTTCTTTATGACCACACTTCTCTTAATATTGGATCACAGAATCCACCCCACCCCCGTGACCCGGTGACTGCCCCCAATGCTGCTTCTGGCAGGACTAGATGCTCTCCAGAGTTCCTTTCTGCTTTACAATGGAGGCATTGTTCTGAAAATAATTTTTAATTATATTGACCAAGCCTATAATTTTCCCCAGAAGGCTCAGCAAATAACCATGGTGTGGATTCCTTGACACTTGGGAGATGCATTACTTATGACTGTTTTTCCCCCTTGAGAGCCTAGGATTCCGTTTTGTGTAATAGGTGCTTAATGTGGAATCACATCGTGTGTACACAGGTATTTGTTAGTAAACTGAAATACGGTTTCTCATTTTGGGGTTCTGAAAAAGTCACATTTAGACATGAATTAAAGATTTGAGCCCTGGCTTGCATAGCTCAGTGGATTGAATGCGGGCTGTGAACCAAAGGGTTGCAGGTTCGATTCCCAGGGCACATGCCAGGTCCCCAGTGGGGGCCGCATGAGAGGCAACCACACACTGATGTTTCTCTCTCTTTCTCCCTCTCTTCCCCTCTCTAAAAATAAATAAATAAAAATCTTTAAAAAAAAAAAAAACAGATTTGAGCACTGCCTGGTGTGGTTCCATAGATCGAGCACTGGTCTGTGAACTGAGAGTTGCCAGTTTGATTCCCAGTCAAGGCATATGCCTGGATTGCACATCAAGTCCCCGGGTGGGGACCTGCAAGAAGCAACCAATCGAAGTTTCTCTCCTTTTCTCCTTCTCTTCCCCTCTCTCTAAAAATAAATAAACTAAAATCTTTAAAACAAAAGATTTGGACAAAGTCCAGACAAGAAAAGAATGTAAACAATAATGATGAATAAATTCCTAATGTTCCTTTGGGCTCCTTATGTGTCGCTTACAGTGTGAGCATGTTACAGGTTGACGCGCTTATTCTTTATGAAAACTAGGGTATGTATGATCCCTATCCTAATTAAATCACTTAAAATTAATTAATTTTTTAGCCAGTGAAGAAGCTGAAGCTTGCAGAGAGGTCTGAGTTCGTGGACAGTGGTGGCCACTTTTGACCTGGCTGTCTGGCTCCAGAACTGAAATCACGGCCAACAAACCTTCCTCTTCTTACCCGTGATCACAATGAACCGAAAATACCGAGCCACTAGTAATCAAAAAAACAAGGAATGAAACCTCGGTGATTTACAATTTTACTGTTGCCATATTGATAAAAATAATTATATGGTATATAAATACATAGTACATAATTAAGATAATTATATACTAAATGTAGAGAAAATGGCACGCAAACATTTGGAAGGCAATCAAGAGCCTAGAAATTTATATGCTTTGATCCAAGAACCCCTCTTTTGGGAATTCCAGGCAATCCTTTAAAAAGCCTGAGGCAAACAAAGCTGTGAGTGTATTCAAAAGTGTTTACAGCTCATATTCATAAAAATATATTTGGAAATACCTTTGGTATCCAACCATGAAGCACAAATTAATTGTGGCATAAAAAAATGATGACACTTTGATATGTGTCGAACGGAAAAAGCAAAATAGGAACCTGCACCCCTGCTGCTGTTAAATCTGAGCACAAGTGTGAGCGGCCCTGCTCCTGGCCCTGCTCCTGGCCGGGGCTGTAAATGGCTTTCTGTTTGTTTGCAAATTACCTTTAATGCTTTGCAAAGGTATTTCACTGGAGCTCACTTCGGAACATGGGGACCATTGTATCCCGATTTGCAATTAAAAAGAATTCCTGAGGTGCAAATTAAAAATTCAACTTTTAATTGAAAATTAAGTTTTAAAACACTGTGAAAACATTTGAATAAAACCTGCCTTTGCCCAGCACCCAAATAAAAAGATGCTCGCTCAATAGTTTAGGGTCTGTGCTTCTCAACTTTTTCCAGTGCGCATATTTACAATCTTTTGGAGGCTTGTTTTGCTTTAATCTGTACAGACTGAAACGCGGCTCATCTCTGAATGCTGTTTTATCTCCGGAATCTTTTTTCATGTCACGACCGGGAGAATTCCTTCATTCTTGGCTCTGGCAGTTATTTTAAATTCAACAAGTATGCTTTAATAGAATTTAGATAAAATGAAAATGTAAGACTTCGCCGTTCACGTGAAACTTCTGAAAGGTAACACTGAGAGCTCAGATCACAGACGGCTCTTTGAGGGGTGAAGGCGTTGGCTGCACCTCAGGGCGAAGCCTTCAGGAGGAGAGTTTGTCCCATTCAGATGCTGGGGAAGATTTGGAAGGTTCTGAGGCTCCTTGAAAGGTTAGGGGGTCAGGTGAGGTATAATTCAGAGGTGTTTACAACTTGGTCCAGTGTTGTTCTTGGCCAGAAAGTGCGACTGCCCAGGCTCTTCTGTCCCCTGGGTTGAACCCCACCCCACTTCTTTCTTGCTGGTAAACTGGAGGAAATGACCATTTTCAAAGCAGCTGAAAGCCTCAGTGTCCTTACTGCTAAATGAGAATAAAAATAGCTATTCACGGGATTGTGCAAATTAAAGAGAAATGTATGTAAAATGCTTGGCAAAGTATATGCTGACTACCAATATTAACGATTTCCTTAATTCTGAGATAACTTTGATTATAAAGGCACCATCAATTTAATATCGACATTTAAGGATATTTAAAAAAAAAAAGCAACACCATTGCAGGAATGACCACATTATATCTGTGCATTAAAGGCCTATTAATTAAAAAATATCAATGTAGCCCTGGCTGGTGTAGCTCAGTGGATTGAGCATGGGCCTGTGAAGCAAAGGGTCGCCGGTTCAATTCCCAGTCAGGGCACATGCCTGGGTTGCAGGCCAGGTCCCCAGTGGGGGACACATGAGAGGCAACCACACATTGATGTTTCTCTCCGTCTCTTTCTCCTTCCTTTCCCCCTCTCTAAAAAATAAATTAATTAAATAATTTTTAAAAATGTCAATGTTAGAAAAGACTAAGTTTTCAGATGTTAGGGAAGAAGACATGTTCCTCAGCCCTTCTGGGTTCTTCCTGCTGGTTTAATAATCAAGTAAAAGACTGATTAGCGAGGGAACACGGGCACATTTAATCGCATATGTACATATGGGAAACTTGCACACGTGGAGACCTCGCACACATACGAGATTCAGAGACAGTAGGGGAAACGAGGTGAGCGGATGGCGTTCTGAGCCAGGGATGGGGCGGGCCACCTGGGAGCTCTAGAGAGGGGGGAGAAGAACAGGTGCTCACTAACCAGTTATTTGTCTGGCCCTGTAGATGGGTCATCAAATATCATCCCTGGTGGCAATTCTTAGTATGGCCAAGTCCCCTAATTTAAATTCTTTAAAGGAGAAGTAAGAGTTTCTCGGGAGCCTGTGGCAGCTTCGGATTCTGCTCAAAATAATTCACATGTGAAAGCGGCACCTCTCCTGGAGACCCGCTCTGAACCTCCCCACAGACTCGTGCAAGTACAGTCTGATTCGTATTTTGTCTGGTAGCAGGACTCCCCCACCATCCTCCACTCTGACATCCCGCCTCCCCTGTCCCTGCCCATCACCCTTCTGCTGAGTAATGGCAACGTGGTTTGTCACTCAGGAGTTGGGGAATCTCCTAATTGAATCCAGTCCCTCTCGTGCACAGGTGGGGACCAAATACAGAAAGGTTAGGAAAGGTAAGGTCAATCACAGAGGATGAGAGCCACCCAGTAGGAGGCAGTCATTTCAGGATTCTGTATAGATATCTTTTAAGACACAGCACAGAGTGCTCTGAATTCATGGTACAGGCCCTGACACACTGTAATTGGAAGCATTTAAGTATTGTACTTTAGTGTCTTTGTCTAGAAAAGCCTATGAGCTTGAAGGCACATTTTTGAAAAAAGTACCCAAGATACTTCCCTACATTTGGGGGGAGCAAGGGAGTGCATTCTGAAATATTTGGACTTTCCATTGAATAAGCCTCTGCTGGGCCCAGGGAGCAGTGTGAGTAGGTGGGGGAGGGTAAGAAGACTGGACCCCCGCTACTGGGAGTTTGCCCACCGAATGCATGGATTTGTTCACAGAGACGGTAATGTAGAATCAGGTGCTGAAAGGAGAGGTGATGACGGTAACTCCTGCTCCTTGAGCAGCTGTTGTGTGTGAGTCACTGTGCTCGTGCTTTACAGGTTTTTAATCACTACCAATCGAGTGAGGAAGGTCTTCTCTGCTAAAGAATTGTCCTTGACTCACAGCCTTGCCAGCCACGTAACCTCTGGGCCCTAGTGTCCCTATCTTCAAAATTGAGAAAGGACACAATGAACTTTAACATACCTTTCATAAGTGACATTCTGTTTGCATAAAACTATGGTGCTCTATGCTGTATTATAAACGTCCTAGTATTAGATTAAAATTTTACAGAAAGGAAAGAAAAACGTATTGCTCCTCCATCTGGAATTTTGAAGGGAGCGGTGAGATCTTTATAATCATTTTTGGCATGCAGTGGTAGTGACATGGAAGATATCTTTAAAAAAACTTTTTGCGTGTGTATAAATAGATAAATTTCTGTTTCGGTTTATCAAGGTCAGCCTCTGCAAATGAACTCTACTGCCTTTAGAGGACTTATTACAGGACCGTAAGAGCTCTTTCTCACAGGAAGAAACTTATGTGTTTTTGAGAGGAAACCAGACAGATGATCATTGTTTAGCTACAAATTTTTATGACACTAAACGCAAAGAGGTCCCTCTCCTTCTTATTTTGTTTTGTTTTGTTTTCAGACAACCTGTGTGTGTGTGTATCCTGTCTTAAATTAATTTTAAAAGCCTCTTCTAAGCAGCATTGTTTGTCTAACTGTACTCACCAACTCTGAAGGTATCTAGTGTAAAGTTGTAAGCCAACTACGTCTTTATAAAATTATAACAAGAGAATTTAAAAAATAGCCCTCGAGGCTAAAACTATGTCTCTGATGGAGTGAGGGAAAATTTTGGTGGCACTAAGAATATACACAGTCTTGTGCAAGTATTACCACTCTCCCTTTCTGGTGCATTTTATCATCTTAAACCGAAATTCTCATACCCATTAAACAATAGCTTCTCCTCCTCCACCCCCCAGTAACCTCTATTATGCATTCTTTTTCTATGAATTGATTACTCTAGTCACCTCAGAGGAATAAAAGCACACAGTATTTGTGTTTTTGCGACTGGCTTATTTCACTTGGCATAATGCCTTCGGTTATTCATGTTACAGCATGCATCAGCATTTTATTCCTTTCTAGAGCTAAGTAATAGTCCATTGTATGGGTACACCACACTTACTCTGATATTTTGGTACAATTATGGCTCTCTTTAACTTTCAAGGGAGTGTATAAAACTTGTATGGGCAAATCCATATATATTTCTAGCACTAAATTTTACGTTAAAGAAAATTTGGATGGAGGGCACTGAGAAAGCATTGGTACTAATGGGATTAGTGTGACTTATTTTTTTGCTGTGGAAAGCACAAATACTAAGTTTTAAGGATGCGCAACCGTAGAATCCTGTTGATTGCAGCTGCTCCAGCCCTGCACTTCCTCATGGCCACCTTTGCCTCAGTGCTGAGTTGGAGCCAGTGTCTTCTTCAGCCTGCTCCTTCTGCCGCAGGCCCCACCCGGATGGCCGAGGGACACAGACAACGTGACAGGAGCAGAGATAGATGGCTCTGGGAAGGAGAGGGCCTGTGCGAGTTCATTCTCATGGGTCGTGTCTGGTGCTGCTGGTGCCTCCATCCCATTTCCTCCTTTTGTTTTTTGGTTCCATTAATGCATTCCCTCTAGGTTTTGAAGAAAATGAGTAACTCAGACCAGTTATTGGGTCTTCTTCACCCTTCCAAGTGATCA
This sequence comes from Artibeus jamaicensis, assembly GCF_021234435.1. Taxonomy (NCBI): domain Eukaryota; kingdom Metazoa; phylum Chordata; class Mammalia; order Chiroptera; family Phyllostomidae; genus Artibeus; species Artibeus jamaicensis. Next base: position 32,258,566 of record NW_026522030.1, on the reverse strand, counting down.
CTGGGTATTTAAAGAAAGAGCATTGGTCTCAGACACTTAGTGAGTGTGCGTGTGTGTGTGTGTGTGTGTGTGTGTAAGGAGTGGGCAAGGAAAAGGCACTCAGAGCATAAGCAATAAATCAAGTCTAGTCTATGTGGGCTTTGGTGTACTCACTGGTTCCCTTGCATTTGCAAAGGAGATTTCCAGAAAAGTGTCCCAGTTCTTCCTGATTTCTCCCTTCTGGGGCTGGTCTGAACATTTTTATTATTATAAGCAAAATTCACTTTATGAACGAGGGGCCATCCCAGGGGAAAGCAGAGTGGGCCCCGGAGCCAGGCCCCTGCTGCTGTTGCTTCTGCACAGAGCTTTGCAGGGACCTCTTTATTATAGATGTGCATTTCAGTCACTGGCGGGGTGTGGCCCATGCTTGTCCTCACTCTTCTGATGTCTTTTCTGGAGTCTTGTCCTTGTTTCCTCAGTGCCTAGAAATCTATTCATTTTTTTTGTTTCACATATTGAGAAAAAGGCATAGTGCCATAATATAATGGGGAAGGAGGTCATTCGGGTTAAGGAACATGCGTGGCAAATATTCTCTATGATTATCTCTTACTCACTCTTCTTTTTAAAATTGCTTTTGCTGCACAACCAGTTGGCTTATTTGCTGAACTCCGTGAGAATTTTCTTCAACTTTATTTTTAATGCTTCTATTGAATTTTTCAATGTTTGCTATCATGTCACTAATTATTTTTAAAGATTTAATTTGCTTATTTTTAGAGCCAGGAAAAGGAGGGGAAAAGGGAGGGAGAGAAGCAGTGATGTATGAGAGGAACATTGATTGGTTGCCTCCTGCATACCCCCAACTGGGGACGTGGCCCTGCAACCCAGTCATATGCCCTGACCGGGAATCAAACCAATGACTTTTAGGTTTGTGGAGCAATGCCCAACCCACTGAGCCACACCGGTTAGGCCAGATCACTATGAGAGATTAGGAGTTGCGCACCTGGGGGCAGAAGCAGAAGAGAGGGAAGGGCAAGGTGAGGGAAGGGCACATTCCTGGGGGGCAGGGTATCTCATTCCTCTTAAAATTCCCTGAATGTTCTTTTTCAAATCCCATATCTTGATTGATCACTTTAAAAATAAAGAACCAGGCACCTGAGTCTACTTTTTAAGAAGCTCCATCACATGCATGGGAAAATTATGTAGTGCACAGTTCTTTTTTCATTTCCACTCAGAGAAATGAGATGGCTTTACTGGTAAGGCTGACATTGGCCTCCTGTTTCTCAACCCCACTTCCCTCGAGTTAGAGGATCTGTACTCACAAGACTCCAACACCCAAGGTGGGAAGTCGGCGTGTGACCAAGTGGCCTCTACTCAGCCGCCTCCCCACCCTCCTACGCATGTGAAGTCCGACTTACCACAGAAACTTGCAACCCTCCTACATGCAGAGTATTCATGTCATTCATCAAAACTACATAAATTTTGATGAAAATTAATGTACATATGCCTAAATTGTCATATGGCTTTAAATAAAACAACCTAGCTGATAAGCCTAAATATAGCTTTAATTTTTGTAGAAAACAGAAACTGCTGACCAACACAGGTTCTCAAAAAGGCTCTATGCACAGGATTCTGGAGCGCCTCCCACTCCCACTCCACCCGGAGCGCAGTGGAGTACCACCGAAGGAAGGCTGGACTGAGAATCGGAGGGACGTAGCTCTGGCCTCTGCTTTTTTAAACGTCAGTTTCCTTCTCTTTCACAGGCTACCTACAGGAGCCCGTGGTGACCTTGCACATTATTTGTACTTCAGGTTCTATCTGCTTCTGCTGTTTTGCTTAGTCACTGCACTGCCTAAAGGTTCTTATATCTCGAAGGTGCCTAACGTGTTTCTGATCCTCCCTCCAGGTGGAGGATGGACAGGAATGCAGAGGTGTCAGTTGAAGAGGATGTAAACCCAGTTGCTCCAGCCCCTGCCCAGGCATCAGGACCTGTGGAGGAAGGGCCTCTCCCAGATCTGGGGGCTGGGAATAGACCTGCTGTGGTTGTGCAAAGGCAGTGAGGCACAGAGCCCAAAAGTTATTGTATATTCATGTTTGCCTGTGAGTTTGGGCCTTTTAAAATTTTTTGCCTTCAACTTTTACTCATTCAGCAAACACTAAGTTCCCACTGTGTGTAGCAGGAGAGGCTCAACGAATGTTAGATGAAGAGAAAATACTCAGAACTTCAGAAGTCACCCCAGCACTCTAAAAAAACATATATAAATCTTTACCCCTCCCCTTCTCCATTCTTGGCCTGACCTCTGCTCACATATCAGGCTATGAAAAGCTCTCATGCACAAGTCTTGAAGCGCAGTATGGCATGGTCTTTGCTTAATTCAAATGTCCTTTCCAGCAGGAGGTACAGGTCTTCAGCCTGAAACTGCCTCCCTGGGCCTTCGGCTTCATGTGAGGCCAAGCCACGGTGACGGTGCCTGCTTGAGGACACAAGACCTCCAAGTCCAGTGATGCCAGAATTGGACTGCCAGATTCCCTAACTGGTCCAGAGGATTCAGGATATCACAGAGGTTCTTTGCCATGTCTAGGAGCAAGGGAGGATGCTTTTTCAAAAAATTGGAATAAGAACAGGAGAAAAAATTGGAGCCGTTCTGTTTCCTTATCAGCCACGCTGTACCCCAGAGGATCCTGGGATGGTGACTTCTCCCTCTTTGCCCTGTCTATCTGCAGGGAGAGTTTGTACAGCCACGCTGTACCCCAGAGGATCCTGGGATGGTGACTTCTCCCTCTTCGCCCTGTCTATCTGCAGGGAGAGTTTGTACAGGTCCTTGACCGGGCTCAGCAGGAGAGAGTAGTCATAATGGTGTGTGGCTCACCTGAGCCATTTCTTTTTATTAATGCCAGAGGTGAGCCCTACACTCCTCTAGAGAACAGTGTCAGAGATGCAATGAACCATATGGCTCAGGGTGGCAAATGTCAGGCATAAGTGGGGAACCAGATCTGTGGCATAAATGTTCTACTGAGTGGCCTGTATGGTGTGAACCACATTTCCTAGTCTGAACCATTTATGACCAGTGCTCACACTAGACTCCAGTTTCTTCAGCTTCATTGCCCTCTTCTCTTTGTCAGCTTTAGGCTCTAACAAATATCTAAGCAACATGTATGTGTATTGAGTGGCTCTGATGAGCCAGCTCCAGCCCCGGGTCTGCCTGGTGAAGTGGATGAAGGCCCTGGTGGTGCCCAGACCATGACCAAGTGTTGCTTTGGGCTCAGCTGAGAGTCCTCACAGGCATAGCTGGTCCCACAGGAAGGTCACCTGAGGCCACCTGTACTCACATTGTTTTTTTAAAATGGATTTTATTTATTTATATTCAGAGAGAGGGGAAGGAAGGGAGAGTGGGAAGGAAACATCCATCAGTTGCCTCTTGCACACCCCCAATTGAGGACCTGGCCTGCAACCCAGGCATGGGCACTGACTGGAAATTAAACAGGTGACTTTTTGGTTCACAGGCCAGTGCTCAAGTCACTGAACCACACCAGCCGGGGCTGTCCTCTGTACTCAGATTCTTAAACAATCTGTTTAGGAGAGTACTTCTATAGTTCTTGTACTTGTCTTGTTTTAAAATCCCCACCAGTGCCACAGTTCGGTTATTTTCAGTTTTGTTGTTGAATTGTAAGAATTCTTTATATATTCTGGATACTTATCTTTCTGAATATGTTATCTACTACCTTCTGATCTCCATTGTTTCTGATCTGAAGCTATTGATAATTTTCAGGACCCCTTGTATAATCACTTTTGTCATTTTGAAGATTCTTTTTTAGTCTGTCTTTCAACAGTTTAACTGTGAAGTATCTAGATATTAATTTCTTTGAGTTTATTGTCCTTGAAAGTCATTGGGCTTCTTAAGTGTGTTGATTAGCTTTTTAAATTTTTATTTTTTTTAGAGAAGTTTTAAGTTTACAGAAAAATTGCACAGAAGTTATAGCGTTCCCATATACCCCATCACACATTTGATGAAACAATATTGATATATTATCATTAATTAATTATAGTTAAGAGGGGTCATTCTTTATGTGCTACAGCCCTGGGTTTTGACAAATAATAAACATCATGTAGCTACCATTATAGCGTCATATAAAATAGTTTTACTGCCCTAAAAAGAGCCGTGTTTTCTACCTATTCCTTTGTCCCTTGCTTTCCTCAAACCTCTGGCACACATTGATCTTTTTATTGTCTCTGCAGTTTTTCCTTTTCCATAATATCATATAGTTGGAATCGTACAGTATGTAGGTTTTTCAAGTTAAGTTTCCTCCATGTCTAAAAGACTTGGTTTGGTAGTGCATTTCTTTTTTTATCATTGAGTAATATTCCATATTACGAATATACCAGTTTGTTTTTCCATTCACCTACTGAAGGACATCTTGATTTCTTCCAATTTTTGGCCATTATGCGTAAGCTTCCATAAACATTCACATGCACGTTTTTGTGTGGACATATGTTTTCAATTTGGGTAAACACCTAGGAACATGATTGCTAGGTTGAATGGTTAGCATATGTTTAGATTTGTAAGAAACCGCCAAACTGTCTGCCAAAGTGATTATACCATTTTGCATACTTGGAGCTTACTGAATGTTTTGGATGTGCAGATTAATTTTTTAAAATCAAATCTGGGAAGATTTCAGCCCTTATTTAAGTACTTTTCTGCCCCACCATGCTGTGTGTGAGCCCTCTCCACCATCCATCTCTGCCACAACCCTCTCTTTTGGCTATCCCCATTATGCATTTATTGATATGTTAACCCTGTGGAGGTCATGGCCAATCTGAGAGATACAGACAAAGTCTTTTCTTAAATACTGTTACATATATTGAGTGCATAAGTTTAAGGTCATGACTAGCTTGGATGTTATTGCTTAACCCATGCACTTGATACATGTTAAAATATTTAAGAAAAGACTTTGTATCTCTCAGATCAGCTGCAACTTTTGTTCAGTTAATGGTATCTCATAGGTCTTTGAGGCTTTGCTCATTTTTCTTAAATATTTTTTCTTTTTTTTTTTTTTGTTCTTCTCACTGAGTACTGTGACTCAGTCCTTCCTCAGTTCCACTTGTGTTTTTCTTTTGTCAGTTCAAACCCACTCTTGAGCCCCTCTGGTCAGTTTTTTTCAATTCAGTCATTGCACTCGCAATTCCAGATTTCTGTTGTTCTTTTTTATAATTTCTACCTCTTTGTTGAAAATTTCGATTTGGCCAAATATTATTCTCATACTTTCTTTTCGTTTTTTTAGTTCTTTGAACGTATTTATAGTAGCTGACTTAAAGTGTTTCATCTGTCAGATGCTGGGCTTCCTTGGGACCGTTTTTATTGACTGCTTTTTTTCCCCTGTATTTGGGCCAGAGTTTCATACTTCTTTTTGTGCCTTGTAATTTTTTTGTTGTTGTTGTCGAAAGTACACATTTTATAATGTGGCAACTCTGAAAATCACACCTCTCCCCCTGTTCTACCAAAGGCTTATTGTTGTTGCTGCCTGTTCGTCTATTGACTTCCCTGAGTTAATTTTCTAAACTATATTCTTTGCTGTGTGAGGTCACTTAAGTCTTGGTCCCTTAATGACTAGACAGAAATTTCTTCAAATTCCTCGAGCCAGTAAGGAGCAGAAATTGCTCGAAGGCATAATTTTCTTTAGGAACCTGATGTTTTAATGGTTGAGATGGTTAAGTATTTAGCCAAAAGTTCCCTGTGTTTGCTTTCTAGTAGAGGTTTGGAGTGGGGTGGTGGACTAGACAGTTAGAAGAAGATGCGATAAGCAGCTACTTCTTTTGCAGGGTTGTCTTTAATGAGCCAGTGAGCATGGGCATCTCCACTGTGGGAATAAGATATAGTAGACTCTGCAATCACTGGACCATGAAACCAGTCCTTGGCACGCACTTTGGGACAGGCTACTAGAGTTTTCTTTGAAAGATGTTGAACTAAATTGCAGGGAGCCTTCAGACCTTTAGCCATCCATAAACGTAGCATTAGAAAAATAAGTAAGACTGCAGAGAAGGAAATGTTAAAAGAGAGAATTAATCAGCCACAATTTTGAGGGGGGAAAAGTGCATACGTAGGATTAGTTCATCAGCATGCTTTCTGAGTGTGTGTATATTTACGTGGGCGTTACATCCCTTCATACTTTTCCCTTTTCATTTCACAGATTTTTTTGAAAGCCTCATGGGACATAACACCACGGCTGGATGCCTGGGGAAATTAGGAGACCTGACGGCGTGAGAGCCACTCTGCCAGGGGCGCAGGATGTCACCTGGAATCGAGTAACCAAACAAGCCAGATGTTCCTTAACTTTAAATGGCAAAAAAAAAAAAATTAGGTACTTTTTGTCACATTATACTAATAATCATCAACTATTTATTTTTATTTGTATAAATATTCACAATTCACTTCCTAATCAAATATTTAAAAGTTCTAGTGGTAATTCTTATGTTAAAATATGCTTTAAATCTTATAAATCTGGTATAGAGACAATTGATGGTATTTGGCTTTCTTTGTTAGAACAGTAGCACTTCTTAGTTATGGAACAAATTGCCAGATTATAAGATTGATTTTTGAAAATAAAACAAGATCTGACTATTTGTAAACATGTTATGTAATAAAAGTAAATTGGGTTCCTGGAATTTGAATAGAGACATAAATTCTGTCATAAATTACAATTTATACACAAACGTCGTTTTTTCCACATGTCTTAATTATTATAACCTGTTATAACCAATGTGAGAAATGCAAGGAAGGCTGGGCGGGTCATTTCTTCCTGTGATGCCTGGTGTGGAGCTGAACTACGTGAGGCCAACCCCAAACAGTCCCAGATCTGGCCTGTTTTCAGCCATTGCCCTTCCGGTTCAGTTTGAGAATTCCATTGACTAGCCCTTCCTTCAACAGCCGCTTTTCCTTCAAAGATTCTTAGCATCATCTCATACACCAAAGATTGTAGGTTTGATTGGAGCATCAGCTCATACACCAAAAGATCATAGGTTTGATTCCTGGTCAGGGCACATACCTAAGTTGCGGGTTTGATCATCGGTTGGGGTGTGTATGGAAGGCAAGCTGATCCATGTTTCTCTCTCGTATCGATGTTTCTCTCTCTCTCTCTCTCTCTTACTCTCTCTCTCTAAAATCTATAAACATATCCTCAGGCGAGGATTTAAAAAATAAACAAATAAAGATTCTTAGACGTGACAGCCATTTCTGAACATCTCCCTAAGTGCATCCCAATCTTAAATTGGTGAACAGCCAAATAAATCTGATCTCTTCAAATATTTGGGGCTGTTGATGTCAACCGATGGGCAGTTGTGGATCTGCCAGGAGGAACCCAGCGGGGTAATGATTCCAGGTGAGTGGTGCTAATTAGAACTGGCCCGGTGTCAACACCCACCATAGAGAGTTCGCTGACCATAGCCTGGTCTGCAACTCTGTTTCTGCACCTCCATATACCTGAGAGGTAAGAGGTTTATTGTAGGGTACTCTAGCATATCCTTATACTTGAGGGGTTTTTTGTTGTTGTTTTTGGTTTTAAACCATTTGCCATTAATACTAGAGATTGGAACTCTGTAACACTACCCCTCTTCCTCTGTTTGACACACTTTGTTTTTCTTTTAAAAACCTGACCTCATAGTAACAAGGACAGTTTTGAGCCTGAGAAGATGTCATGGAAACTGTATTTATAGGCATCCTTTCTGTGTTTCTTTTAGTGCACGTCTGCATGTAAAGATGCCATTGCCCTTCTGATGAATGCAAACTGACAGCTTGCAAGGCCAGGACAGAAGCAACATCTTTGCTGCGGGAAGCGTGGAAGACTGCCCTTAAAAAAGGAGAGTCCCCAGTTGTTTGAAATGCTGAAGAAGTTGCTGAGAAGGAGACTTTTTTCTTATCCCACCAAATACTACTTCTTGTTTCTTGTTTTTTCTCTGGTCACCTTCTCTGTTTTAAGAATTTATCAAAAGCCCGAGTTTGTGAGCATCGAACATTTGGGTCTGGTCGGAGACAATCCCGGTAGTAATATTAATTGCACCAAGGTTTTACTGGGTGATGTAGATGAAATTGAAAAGGTGAAGCTTGAGATTCTAACTGTGAAGTTTAGAAACCGCCCTCAGTGGACAACTCATGACTATATAAACATGACTAGCGATTGTACATCTTTCATCAAGAGGCGCAAATATATTGTAGAACCTCTTAGTAAAGAAGAAGCAGAGTTTCCAATAGCATATTCCATAGTGGTTCATCACAAAATCGAAATGCTTGACAGGCTCCTGAGGGCCATCTACATGCCTCAGAATTTCTATTGCATTCACGTGGACAGAAAATCGGAGGATTCCTTTTTGGCAGCAGTGATTGGTATCGCGTCCTGTTTCAGTAATGTCTTCGTGGCCAGTCGGCTGGAGACCGTGGTGTATGCGTCATGGAGTCGGGTTCAGGCCGACCTCAACTGTATGCAGGACCTCTACGGGATGAGTGCAGACTGGAAGTACTTGATAAATCTCTGTGGTATGGATTTTCCAATTAAAACCAACCTGGAAATTGTTAGGAAACTCAAGTCGCTCATGGGAGAAAACAACCTAGAGACAGAGAAAATGCCACCCCATAAAAAAGAAAGGTGGAAAAAACATTATACGGTCATTAATGGAAAGCTGACAAATACAGGGACTGACAAAACGCACCCTCCTCTGGAAACACCTCTGTTTTCGGGCAGCGCCTACTTTGTGGTCAGTAGGAAGTATGTGGAGTACGTGCTAGAGAATGAACAAATCCGAAAGTTTATGGAGTGGGCAAAAGACACATACAGCCCAGATGAGTATCTCTGGGCCACTCTTCAGAGGATCCCTGAAGTTCCAGGCTCACTGCCCTTAAGCCATAAGTACGACATGTCCGACATGCAGGCGATTGCTAGGTTTGTCAAGTGGCAGTACTTTGAAGGCGACGTTTCCAAGGGCGCCCCTTATCCACCCTGCCACGGTGTCCATGTGCGCTCCGTGTGTGTCTTCGGAGCAGGTGACTTGAACTGGATACTGCGCACCCACCACTTGTTTGCCAATAAGTTTGATGTGGACATTGACCTCTTTGCCATTCAGTGTTTAGATGAGCATCTAAGGCATAAAGCCCTGGAGACGTTGAAACACTGACCATTGGTTGCCTGCAATTTTAGAAATAGAGTGCTGCCTGAGATGTATCCCATCTGAGTCCTCTGCCCTGTTAATAAACATCGGAAATGCTGTAGGGGGTGCTCTTTGGAGCGGGGCCTCCAGCTCTTCATCTCAGAGGAGCTCTGTGTCTCTGCAGAGCACAGTTGCTTAGAAAGCTTACAGCACTAGGTGCTGACTTAGAGTTAACGCCAGGCCAGGGGCAGGTTGGGAGGCTTTGTGGGGAGAGGTGGCCCTGGTGGCCAGATGCAAAAACCAGCCTGTTACAGAGCTCAGGGACTTAACAAAATGATATGATTCAACCTGTGCCAAAATTACTTTGAGAGCTTTAAATATGACAGTTTTCTTGATTTGAATAAATTTATAGCAAAACCCAATCATAAGGATATAATTTATATTGTAGGTTCTATGGTTGAATTAGAAGTCTGACTTTACTGTAAATGATTCTTGTGAATATAGTTGACTTTCTGCTGCAACATCATGCTGTGTGTTGTATCTGTGGGTCATCTCAGGGAACTTGAAAACATGGGCTTGACCAGATACAAATACTTCTGAGTAATTTTTGTTTCTACCAATGTGCACATGTTTCTAAAAACAAAAAAATGGTGATTTGTAGTTTAGTTGATTCTGTGAATCATCTTCAATGACTAGAAATGCCTTAGGTTATTAAATGAGTTAAGATATGTTTGTTTATTATTAAAGTTTCTACAGAGTAACACTCAATTTTATAAATATTTGTCTGTCTCCCACCATCTCCCAGACCCTGCTGTCACACCGTATAAAAACTGGTTTTGTAGTGCCCCACAGGACTGCCTCAGTTCTGTTGTATGATGTGGTGGACAGTAATTTGTGTAGGGAACTGACAGAAACGGTGAAGTGCGGGCATGGAGTGGGGAGGAGGAGGAGTCAGATTCAGACCCCATCTGAGGCCTGCGATGAGTGTTACAAACCACCCATTGCCACCATCCACAGAAATTGAGGCTGGTGCTCTTTGCCTGTGTCCAACCTCCCAGTGCCTTGCATCTTAGTGTGGCTGGTGTCCATTTCACTGGCTTCCCTTGACCTTGCTTCTTCGTGTTACCTGCCTATTGGCTGCTCCTTAGCCCTTGGGTTTTAAGTGTCCTTCTCTCTCAGAACCAACGCAGGAGAAAGAGGTGTTCTGTTGTTCTACATGCTGCGTTTCAAAGCCTGAGAATCCGAAAGGAACCATTAGGTCTGGGGTAGATTATTTTAGTATTGGTATTATTCACAGCATATGACTTTTACTCTACTTTTTCACCAAAAGACTGGATAATTTGAGGTTGCTGTTATGCTTGCTCTTTGGCTAAGCTGATACTGTTCAGCCAAAGCTCTAACAGGAAATGTGAAATTTTATCGTTTAGCTAAGGCTTTAAACAAGAGTCAAAACCAGGTACTTTATTCTTAAAGGAAAAGCAACTTCACTAGTACATGAGAAATTCATAATGTCAGACAGTTTCCAAGCCTTCAACTGAGAAAATAATTTTATTCCTCAAAGTTAGGAAACATTTTTATTTTATGGAGAAGTGTGTTATATTGACCCTCCAGAACGAAAGTTTCATAGTTTTCCGTAAAGCTTTGTCGTTTGTAAACATGAAAGTCAGTGGGTTGCTGTGTTTTGCATGATTGGATACGGTAGCTTTGAAAACTCACGTGAGGACATCAGTGGGGGCGTTCCGTACCGTGTTCTGTCTCTTCCCGTCTAATGCAGCCGGTTCTTCGAAGGGGCATCAAAGGTCTCGTCCTTTCTCGAGTGGCAGGAAGATTTTACCTTTGGGGCCGTTTAGGCGTTTTCTTTGTAACTGTAAAACCAGTGATATCCAGTGACACACACTTTGTGTCTTCGTCTTGTAGTTGTGCTTCATTCATGATGTCCTGTTTTATGGATTTTTTTCATGTTTATTTCAAAAATTCACAAATTAATAGGAAAGTTAAAAGCAATACTACAGAGGACACCATATAACCCTTGCCTGGAGTCCTGCTTTTTAACATCATGCCCCTTTTGCTTTAAATATTATTATTTTTAATATAGCAAAATTGAAACGTTTTTTAAATTTACAAATACCCGAAGTTTTATATCTCAGAACTCTTATTATTATAGTATGATTGTGTCTGATTTACATGTGAATTGGCAGCTTTTGAGGGATTTTCCTCCACCCCAGACATAAAACTAGGACTTTTGGGTCTGTTTCACTAACCCCACACTGGAACTGTGGACTCCCCGTCTTTTATGTCACCGTGGAACCTCATCTGTCTAGAATGGTACCTGTTGAGTTGTGTCTGAACATTAGCCCGCTGCTAGTGACTACTAAAGGCATTACATAGAATTTGTTTATTAGGGCTCTTACTTTTAGACCTTTCAGGGTAACCTAAAAAAGCAAGTGAAATATATATTCCCAGGACAAGCGATTTGAAGAGTCAAAAAAATTGGTTCCAAAAGGAAGCCCATACTATATTCAGAAGGTGCAAAACATGGGTACTTTGGGAAAGATAAAGAAATTATTTAAATAGTTTTCATGTGTCAGTTATTAAACACTAATTTTTTCTTGCTCTCATTTAAGATCTTTTGTAGGTAATGATTAAAAATCATGCACAAATAAATCCTTAAACATATATAAACTGCTGTTTTGTGTAATGGAAAGATTATTCTAGTTAATGAAGTACTGCAAAAAGATTTACTATTACTTATTATGGACAACTTAACAAAAGTGTTTCTACTATAGGCAGTGACCTAGGTTCCTCCGAGACCACGGGAAACAGCCGCTTGACCGTGTGCATGTGAAGCATCATTGGTCTCTAAACATGTATTGCTGTCATTTATCAAGAATAATTCACTTAAGTAAAATAACATAAATGGGTTTTCTTTTGTAGTTACTTGAGGAGAGGAAAGCCATGCTTTTAGTTTATGGTATTTGTGGGATCAATTGAACTAGAGTTTCCAGTTGCTTGGGAAAATAAAAATCATTTCTCGTTTTATTAATTAACTATAAAATAAAGCTAACACTGTTTTATGGTAAGTGTGGTTATTCTTAAGTTTTACTTTTTTTTTTTAAAGACCTTATTTATTTTTAGAGAGAAGGGAAGGAAGGGAGGAAAAAGGAGAGAAACATCAATCAGTTGCCTCTTGCACATCCCCAACTGGGGACTTGGCCCACAGCCCAGGCATGTGTCCTGATGTGGAATTGAACCAGCAACCTTTTGGTTTGTAGGCCAGCACTCAATCCACTGAGCCACACCAGCCAAGCACATTTTACTCTTTTGAATGTGAACATGACTGAATGCATTTGGAACTTGTCATATACCACCATTAAAAGCAAACTAAAAGGACAGCTGGATCAGGAGTGGAAACATAGAAATGAAGACCTCAAGGAGGGTTAGCAACAGGGGAGTGGGAGGAGGAGAAGGGGGGAGAAGGTACAGAAAATAAGTAGCATAGACAGTAGATAGAAAATAGATGGGGGGGCAAGAATAGTATGGGAAATATAGAATCTAAAGAACTTGAGACACATGGTCATAAACTAAAGGGGGGGTAATGGTGGGGATGGGGGGGTAGGGTGGAGGGGAATGAAGGGGGGAACAGAACAACTGTAATGGCATAATCAATAAAAAAATAAATTAAAAAAAAAACAGCTATTCCAAAACCAATGCCTTCTATCCACAAATCATTCTTTCTTTTTTGCTAGCTACCAGCCCTCAAATATTAAATTTAGCAGTTGATGTAGTGTTGTGTGCGAGTACTGATTAAAAGAATAACATTAATTCTCAGAAATGTCGGATAGGAAGAGGATGTGGCAAGGGCAGATTATTCAAAAAGACTTAGACAAGGGGTGTGATTTAGGAGAAAGCAGTTTAATGACAGCCAGTGGTGCGTTCTAGGACATTAGTAGCTTTAGTTTGTTGAGGGAGGAGAGCAGTTTTCTGGGTCAGGGTTTCTACTCCAATACTAAGAGGATCTGCTACTTGCAGTTTACTCCTAGAGGGTGCAGCTGACGGAAGCCCCCCACCCCCACCCCCAAATACTGAGTGCATTCTCCAAAGTCCTCTCACCTCACTTGCTAAAGCCCTTCGTTAGCCTCATTTTAGACAAAACAGACTAGAAAGTAGCAATATTGATCTCAGATCTTAAAAGCTTAAGAACTTTACATATCCTTCATAAGGCTGCTTGTCAAAGAATCTTTATATGTGTTATCAAAGTTTTCACAGCTTGTCAGAATTCCGATGTACTATTTTTTGATGCAATAAGACCCAACCAAGATGAGTTACAACTATTGGAAAAAACTATTTTCATCACTGTAGATGATACGATTGTCCAAGTAAAAAGCTCAGGAATCTTGTCTTAGATTTAATATGAAATTAGCAAATACCTGTAGATATACAAAAATTAAGTTTTTCCACATTTAAGGAAAAAGTAGTTTGAAGATATAATGGAAATGTGTACTCTTTCATCATGGCAACAAGCTCTGTAAAATGTATTGAGGCCCAAGGCAGGCTACCCCCAAATATCTCCCAATGGCATATTGATTACCTGGAATTAAATTTACTTGACAAGCAGTGGTGCCAGAATGGCACTTTGACCCCCTCTTACCACCTGGAACACAGGAACTAAACCTATGTGAAAGGTTTCCTCTCTGCATCTGGAAGGCCCGACGCCACGCCCCTCCTTCCAGGGTCTTAACTCGGAGCTGAAAAGTCTATATAATCAAATGATTATAGATACAAACAAGCTATTAACCCTATAATAGACTCCCTCTTAAAACAGGGTATATTGATTTTACCTGCAACAGTCCAGTCTGGCCAGTAAAGAAAGGAGGCAAATTTGATTCAGATGGAAATAAAATTTATTGACCCAGGAGCCATAAACTCTTATAATTCCTTGGCATCTCAACAGTCCCCAAACCAGCTACTGTTCCTGCTAATGCAGCCTGGTTTACAGTAGTTGACCTCTGCTCAGCTTTATTTTCAATCCCTTTGCAACCAGCTCAGAATTTCTTTTTGTATTTACGCTTAAAGGGAGGCAACGGACTCAGACTTGCATTCCTAGGCAAATCACAGGTAGATGAGAAAGAGTAAACATTTGGTAAACATTCTTGCCAGGCCACCAAGGAGCAATGGAGGAGGCTCTAACGAACATGTTTCTAGGTTACATTTGATCTCCCTTTAAGCAGGTGTTTCTATCTGAATTCCCTTAGGCAGGTAAAGGGGAGGATCAAAGTTTCCTTCTGAGTCTTTTGTTTCTTAAAAGTAGCCAGCTGAAAATAATATCTCACAAAGGCATTTTTAGGGTGGCAACACTCTGCTTCCTCTCACCGTGCAAATATAGAAATAGTCTCAGCCATGAGAGGATCTTTTAGACACCTCTTTTGGCAACCCAGACTTACATTTTTATGTTGTGATGCTTTCCTATAAATGGAATTTCTGGAGAGACATAACTGGCTATGCCATAATTTCCCCACATGCCACGCTGGAAGCATTCTCTCTGCCTATGATAAAAATCAGCCCAAGTGACTAAACCCACAGCTCTTGCACGTCAGCAAAAGGCCAAACTGTTACTGTGTACGCAGACTCCAAGCAGGCCTTCGGAGTCTGTCCCGCTCTGGGTACAACCTGGAAATCCTGTGGATTCTTAACTTCTGCACATACTCCTATAGTTAATGGGCATGTAATTGTCCTGTTACAAGCTAATCACCTCCTTTCTGAAAGTGCTATTGTTCACTGTTCAGCCCATACTTAAGAAAATGGTATCTAGGAAATGACAGAGGTGACAAAACTGAAAAATATGAAATACACAGCTCAAAATAGACCCCCTGATCCTTTCTCTCCCCATTTTCAAATCTACCTTTATCCCTCACTGATATTATTACTGACCAGGCAAATATTTAGCACTCTGGAAAAGATGAATGGATACAAATGAGTGCCGGACAGTTATTAGACAGATGACACATGGGGCCTAACAGATTCCTTAGCTCCTTTTCTTTTGACTTGTTGACTTGGACTTATCCCACCATGTGGGACATAGGCAGATGGGGGATAAGTAAGGAACTAAAAGACAGCTGGTTTTGCCCTGGCATCTGTTAAGCTTCTGATCAAATTATTTCCCATTACACTAATAAACCTCGCCAAACTTCTGGAAGCAATCAATGTATTTCAGGAAATCTTTCTAAACCCACAATGCACTTTGCAGTCCTGCAAGTGGGTTTTATAGACTTGCCCCCAGTTTTAGGCTATTCTCACAGTTTGGTTATGTCTGTGTTTAGTGGGTGAACCAAATGCTCTCCAGCTAAGTATGCCAATGCCACTATAGTTGTAAAGAAATTATTGAGGTGATTCCGCATTTTGGCACTGCTTTATGGTTTCAATTAGACCAAGGAACTGATTTTACAGCACAGATAAATCACCTGCTTGCAAAAACTCTGGAGTGCACATTGAAATTTCATACTCCATGCCATTCGCAATAATTAGTGCAAGGTACCATAAAATGTAGACATAAAAAGGACTTCAGGAAAGACCTGTCAAGAAACCAGACCTTAATGGGCAGAAGCTTTGCCCTTGACCCTTATAAAGATTTGAAATATTCCAGCTAGAAAACATGATTGACCTCTTTTGAAATACTGTTTGGATACCCTATGTCTTCTGTTCCTGACTACAGGAATATTACATGAACTTAAATGAAGAATTTAATGCTGCAACTAGCTGTGTACAAGAACTAGTACACCTGAAGCATGTCACTAACGGGTAAGAGGCATGGCCTCCACCAACTGACAAGGCTTACCATCCATTTTCACCAAGAGATTAGATGTACATCAAAGTATTTTTAAAAAGCACATGTTCAGCTCACCTGGAAGGAACTTATGAGGTAATGCTAACCACCTACAGTGCTATTTTAAAAATGCTCCTGGATTTACGTAAGCCACACCAAAACAGACCCAGGCCACTGCTCAAGACAACTGGGAAGCAATCACCCCAGGGGACCTTACGCTAAGGGTTTCCAGGGCCAGCTCCCAGGCCCAGAAGCACAGGGCACCGTGACCGCGTTTCCCAAGACCGCAGGTTAAGAAACTGCTTTTACCTGTTCCCCCTCTTTAACATACCCAAACAACCAAACAAAAAATCCTTTCTCCTAAGAAAAAAACAAAACCAGAAAACCTCCTCTTCCCACAGTTATTAATTATTTGTCAGGAGGCTGTCCGGAGGGTGCTTGTCTCTGCCATCCTACTTCCTCCAAGTCGTCACCATGGGTTCTCCTCCAACCTGCGTCCTGATCTCAGTGACACTCGTTTTTTTCCCCAGTAGGTTTGGCACAGATCAAACACCCCCTCGTGCCAGTTTACTAAACACTGGCCACCTTAACTAATCAATCTGATTGCCAGTTGTGTCAACATCTCAATAGTACAAATAAACCTGAACTAGTTAGTCTTCATTCCTGCTCATAAGGACATCTGAACCAAGGACTAACACACAAGAACTAACATACAAGGACTAACATATAAGAACAAGATATAACCACAACGAGACAAATGTCATTCTGCCTCCTCTTCTTGTGACTCATTTGGGCCTATGGAAAACTGGAGAAATCAAGGAATGTCGCTTACACAGATAAAGTCTGTAGGTAAAAAAATTTCCCTTTGTTGAAAGCAAACACAATACTGGGCTTTTCCTAGGTGATATACCAGGATGATATTGCAAACTCTGTGGTTTGATTCCCCAGGTGGCATTTTCAGACCTGCCAAGGAGGTCATAAGTGACTCACTCTGGCACTAGCTTTTTCAGTCTAGACTCCTGCCAAGTCACCAAATGTTTTGGATGGCTTGGAAGTTTCCTTTGTGTAACTTGGAGGTATTGCAGCTGCTCCCCTGATTAACCCGCTTGGCACTGCATATCATACATGGGTGGACAAAGATCTGGACATACTTGGCCAGCTAACAGAACCTAGCTTTAGTGCTGCCAAAACCAGATTACAGTCCTTCTATACCAGCTTCACAATCTGTTCTGCTCTCTCAGATTGACAGGAACATGTGGAGAATGGAGACATATGGATACAGACACACATCGTGAAATAACTCTGGGAATTACAGACTCCACTTGAATCTTGTCTGTAAGCCACACGGGTCTTTTTATTTTATGTGGCAATCAGGTATATGCAGGGTTTGCACCTAAAATGTGGGAAGATATAGATTCAGATACCTGGCTCCTTCTGTTGCTAAAATACTCTACCCTAAATGTCAGCCAAATTAAAAAGCTGGGCTCCTTTGTTTATAAAGTTGTAAAACATAAATGTACTTAGTCAAGAAATCATAGAAAATCCACTGGTATATCACGACTCCAAGTTCTTTTCAGTTTGAGGGCCTTATTGCCTAGCTCTGGGGTTTATGACTGGGAAAAAGCAAGCTTAGATCTCTCCATGGTAATGGAACAGGAGTTCAACAGCACTCTGCAAACTTGGGGAATACTTCTGCCAGAAGTCAACAGCTTGGCCTCTGTGGTACTCCCAAATTATCATGCTCTGGACTGTGCAGCAAGGAGGAGCTTATGCAATGATCAGTGGAAAATGTTGCTTCTATGCAAACCAGATGGGACAAGTAATACCTAACTGAAATCTGTTAAAAGAAATGATTAATATTTTCTATCATATAAATGAAACAAAGACACTTTCTTAGACTGACCTATTCCAAGGAATGGGAACTAATTTAATGGGATGTGAAGAAATGTACTTTGATTCTTTCTTTCCTGTTGTTTACTCTCATTCTAATCTATGTTTTCCTCCCTTTTTGCAGCTCTCTCACCTCTCCACCTTTAACCATCTCTCTCTCTCTCTGTGGCCTCCAGCCCAGCCGCTAGGGCCCAGGACAGGTTGCCCCAATACATCCCACAATGGCATATTGATTACTTTAAATTAAAGTTACCTGGTGTCAGAAGGGCACCTAGATCCTCCCTTATCTCCATGAATGCAGGAAATAAATCTCCCATGAGACAGGTGTCCTCTTGCATCTAAAAGACACCCCTGATTGCTAGAATTAACTCAGAGTCAAAAAGTCTGTATAATCAGAAAGATGTTCAATATTGCTAGCTATCAGAGAGATGCAAATTAAAACTACAGTGAGGTACCACTTTACACCAGTCAGAATGGCCATCATAAACAAAGCAACAAACAATAAATGTTGGAGAGGTTTTTGGGAAAAGGGGTCCCTAGTTCATTGTTGGTGGGATTGCAGACTGGTACAACCATTATGGAAAATAGTATGGAATTTTCTCAGAAAACTAAAAATAAACCTACCCTTTGACCCAGCAATTCCACTGCTGGGATTATATCCTAAGAACCCTAAAACGCCAATCCAAAAGAACCTATGCACCCCAATATTCATAGCAGCACAATTTACAATAGCCAAGAACTGGAAGCAACCTAAATGCCCATCAGTAAATGAATGGATCAAAAAATTGTGGTACATATACACAGTGGAATTCTATGCAGCAGAAAGAAAGAAGGAGCTCCTACCCTTTGCAACAGCTTGGATGGAACTGGAAAGCATTATGCTGAGTGAAATACGCCAGGCATTGAAAAACAAATACCATATGATCTCACCTTTAACAGGAAGCTAAACAACAAAACAAACAAGCAAGCAAAATAAAAACAAAGACACTGAAATAGAGAACAGGGGGACAGCAACCAGAGGGGAGAGGGGAGGGAATTTCATGGGAAAAGGGGGAAGGATTTACAGGAACTAGTATAATGTACACATGGACAACAACTAAGGGGGGGTGGAAAAAGGAGGGAGGTGGGGAGTACAGAGGGGTGGGCTGGGATGGGAGTAAAAGATAGAATACTGTACTTGAAAAATAATTTTTTTTAAAAGTCTGTATAATCAAACCTTATTGCCTCTTTTCTAATTTACCACACTGTTTAAATTCCTCAGTAAATACCCAAACCTTGCTTAGAGTCCTTTCTAATGAGCACTAACTTCTTTTGTTCTGTCAATAATTTTTTTAACCAATTTATTGCTCCTTTGTCTAAATAATATAAAAGTTGCCTGGTTTAATCATTTCCTTGTTCCTCATATTATGTAGTGAACACTGTATTATGATTCTCCTGTGCACATGTATTAAGTTGGTTTTTCTCCTGTGTCAATTTATTGATTTATTACTAATACAGTCATGAGAGCTAAAGAATGGTGGAGGGAAGGGGAATTGCCCCCTCCTCCCTGACGAGTGTGTAGACAAAAGTAAGATGTGTGTGAAGACAATAGAAGACTATATAGATGGAATAATACACTGTGCTACAAGCTGATAAAAGTTTTAAACATGTCCCTTCTTCCAAAATTAGTCTACGAATTAAATGTTAGTCCAATTATATTCTCAAAGTGTTGATAAAATTATTCTAAATTTCATCCAAAAACAACTATGTGCAAGAATAGCTAGGAATACTTCAAAAGTGGAAAGTAATAAAGTCTTGCAATAGTAGATATGAAGCCATATTTCAAATAATATATATTTTTAAGTATTTCATTTATTTATTTTTAGAGAGAGGGGAAGGGAAGGAGAAAGAGAAGGAGACAAACATCAATGTGTGGTTGCCTCTCACGTTGTCCCCACTGGGGACCTGGCCTGAAACCAAGGCATGTGCCATGACTGGGAATCGAACCAGTGACCCTTTGGTTCACAGCCCACACTCAATCCACTGAGCTACACCAGCCAGGGCTCAAATAATATTAAAAGTGTACTATTCACATTTGAACTCTTAGGCCAATGATCACTCAGAAATAGGTGTTCGTATAGGTTTAATATTGCCATTAGAACGTAGTGAGCAAAGAAAGGGTAAGCTTATTCATGAGTACCTATTTGGAAAACATTGAAAAAAGATTATAGCCACATACTTTACATCAAGATCCAGGTGGATTAGGACAGAAAGTAAACTGGAAGAACACATCAGTGACAATCTCCGTATGTGATGACATTTTCTAAATAAAAGCCATGGGAGTCTTCACTAAAGAACAGATTATAGATTTAACTAAAAGTATCTGTCTTCTCAATATGAGAAAGCAAAAGGCAATTAAAACTGGAAAACTTGCCAACAGATTCTGAAAGAGGAAGGCTAAGTACCTTCAGGTGGAAATTATTTATGCTAATATTTATAAAACAGCCTTATTGAGCTATAACTCACATATCATACAATTCACCCATTTAAAGTTTACAGTTCAAAGGTCTTTTGTACAGCCATCACTATCAGTTTTAAAACATTTTCATCACCCTCAAAAGGAACCCTATACCCTTTAGTAGTCACTCCCCGTTATCCCTCACACTCCTGATAATAATACATTCTTTAAAAGCACGAGGATATCAAGAGTAAAATGAGCAAAAGTGTCAACAATTCACGGAAAGTGAAATACAGGGAAGTACAGTGGCTCATATGAAAAATTAAAGTTCAATAAAAATAATCCAAGACAAAAACCAATGAATTTTTCGACACCAAATTAGCAGGGTTTGTTGCTGTGTTGTTTCAGCACTCATCCTCAGTGCTCCTGGGACTGTACTGCGAACACATGCTCACACCGCAGGAAGGGGTGTTCAAGTCTCCCAAAAAGTGCTTTGACCTCATCAGATTCTTCAATCAATAATTCACTTCTTGGAAAATATCCTAAAGGATAATGGAAGATCTGAACTCACACTTAAGTCCAGTGTTAGTCATACGCTTATTAATGATGAGATGTAAAAAGTATATAAATTTCCAGTACACTGTTTTTTGCATTCATGATGTAGTATTATGAAATATCCTTGTGCCTAGTGCCATAGAAAATTACTATACATGAAGTAAATAAAATGGAAGATTACATATAATGTGATTTCAATTATTTTTTTAAAAGGTATTGAACACAAAGGAGCATTCAAAATTTCCCCAAAATATCACATCTTGATATTTTGAGAGCCTTTCCTTCTGTCTCCATTGAATTGTTGCTTACCAAATATTTATTTGGAGTATTTTCCACAGGTGGTTTGCTTTTGGGAGTCTGACTACAACTCCTCACCCCAAAACTTTACTTGGGGGAAGAAGTGAACACCCCCAGCAATGTCTTTAGATTTAAGCTTTGGTGCTTAGCAGTGTGTCATGAGGCCTTATAATCAGGGTATCCCATGAGACACTCCACTGCACACCCTCAGTGGAGAGAACTCTTTGCAGCACTAACCAGAAGAATAACTTAACGATTCTGTAAGCAACTGTCAATTTAGCTTCTAGATCCCAGGATGCTTGGATGGCAGCAGATTTGCCTCTAGTTCCTTAGGATTTATATGTGGGATTTCATTCTCTGATAACAAGTAAACATTAATTTAATTGCTTTCTGGGTGACAATGGTCTGCTTCTTTCAGCTGCATGCCAATGAGAAACAGATGTTCCCTTCAGTAGGAGGACTTATCCATCTGAACATCTGATAGCGGGAGTAACTTTGATGAGCAATACTGGTTCGCAAAGGGATCTTGTGTAACTCGAGAATTTTGTGCATTTCATAGGAAGGTTATTGAAGATTAGCCTTTAAGATAAGCTGAGATACAGAAACCGATTCTTTAAAAAATGATTTTTTTCTTAAAAAATAATTTATTTCTGCAGAACTAATCACTAGCTTAAATGGTATTGAGTATTTTAAATCAGACAAATTAGTAAATGCTCCCTGGCCCAGTCAGAATTCCTTTATTTAATTTGATTCAGAGGAGAATTTTTTTCCCCTGGGGAAGCTTTTCCTACTCCTCCAGCCAAGTAAAAATATCCCTTGAAATATATTCCTTAAAGCCCACTGAGGTAATAATGGCCATAGCTAATATTTGTTGAACATTTCTCTTTTTTTTTGTATTGTGGTTACATTGGTTGATATCATTATATGAGTTTCAAGTGTACCATTTTTTAATACATCATTGTGCCTTGTGTTTTGCATTGAGAAATATAAGGGATGGAAAAGGGAATTAATTCTTGAGTCTTGCTGAAATCACCCCCAGAAGTGTGTGGGGCAAGAAAGGAGAGAAAGAGTGGAAAGCATGGTGAAAGTCATTGGTTATGAGGGTGTCACCGAGAAGAGGATGGGGAGGAATTCCGAGACATAATAGTCTAGAAAAGTAGGAGGGAAAGACAGAGAAGGCAGTTGAGAAGCCACAAAGGGAATAGTTTCAAGAAGTCCTGTCAGTCCTAATATTGGATGAAAGCATGAGAGGTTTGAGAGGGAAATGTTTTGGCATAAAATATAAGGCAAGTGTCCAACCTCTAACTTCCAGAGACAGTCTCTGTTTAAATATACTTCCCTGTAGATGACTATTGTTTCTCTATCCAATGTAATCAATACACTCTGGCACAAGCAAAGAAGGGTAGCCCTGGGAAATGTGAGGAACCAGAGAAAATTTTTGTTTCTCTGAGCCCTTTTGGATTGGCTGAGAGTATTATGCAAGCTGATGGATTTTGCTAAGGAATGTGAGGGGAGGAGGTACCAGCTCAAAAGACCACAAAAAACTGTTGGGGGTAAGAGGTTGTGGGGAACCAGCTACCTATGGAAAGAAAATGAGGGCAAGGGGAGATTCTGAAGGGAGTCTTAACCTGCTTGATCTCAGTTGACCAACCATTCTGATTTACCCAGGACTTTATCCAGGACTGGAGCGGCATCTGGGACCTGGGACTATGAGGGCTAAAACCTAATGAGTGGCCATCTTGGCTTTGTCTTTCCTTCTAGATATCCAGGGAAATCTCCATCAGTCCTTTGAGAGTGGAATGGATGCCTTCTGGGCATTAACAATTCAGAAACTGGTTTGCAGGCAGGCACAAGAAAAAACAGGGGGACAACAAGTAGGCCCAGCCACATACAGGCAAAGTTTTTGATTAAGGAGAGAATGATAACCAAGGAGAGTGAGGGGATTATATCCTTTGTGGTTCCTGAGTAGCTTAATCCAAACCGAGCCCAGGTATGTTCATTCAGAGGATCCCATATGTTCTGTTTTTTATTGCTTCAGAGAGATGGAGCTAAATTTTTTAAAGGACTTGCATCAGAAGAGGTATTCATTCACAATACACACTCTGCTAGAACACATTTCTCTAGGTGTTCAGAGTAGAATGCCCTCACCTGTCAACATTCAAATGTCTCCCTTATGAGGTCCTTCAGGACCATCGACCCTCTTGCCCCACCAGCAGCCTTATATAAGTGAGCACTCTGATTTGTAGGTTCCATGGCACCATGTATGGAGTTTATTGTCATCATGTAAAATAGGGCATTGAGACTTCCGGCCAAGATGGAGGTGTAGGTGGAAACACTGTGCCTCCTTGCACAACCAAGTTTAAAGACAACAAAGTTTTAGTAACAAAAACGCAACCAAAACACAGAAAATTGAACTGTACGGAAGTCTGACAATAACAAATCATTCAGCCAGACTGGTAAGAGGGGCAGGCAGAGCCAGCGGCGGAGCAGGGTTGGGCAGGAAATATCTGCCAGACTGACCCAGGTGCCCAGGCAGCCATTGGTGGATGCCAGGTGTGGGGTAGCAACGGGTGGCTCCAGTGAGGGTGCAAGGTGGCAGGCTTACCACAGTCACACATTTGCTCGCAGAATAACCAGGCAAAGGAGCAAACAGTGAGACAGACCACACAGGCCCCAGAGGCAAGAAGCAGCAGAGGAGACTGCCATTGCTCCTCATTGACCCCGCCCCCACATACAGCGTCACAACCCATAGACTGAGTTGCCCCACCCTGGTGAACACCTAGGGTTCTGCCCCTCATACGTACCAGAGTATGAACAGATCAAAACATGATGGCTCAAGAACAATTCAGAGCCCCAGAGCCAATAACTCTAAGCGACCAAGAAATTGCCAACCTATCAAATGCACAGTTCAAAACACTGGTGATCAGGATGCTCACAGAACTGGTTGATTTTAGTCACAAATTGGAGGAACAAATGAAGGCTAAACTAATTGAAATGAAGGGAAATGCACAGGAAACCAATAGTGATGGAAAGGAAACTGGGAGTCAAATCAAGGGAGTGAACCAAGGGAGAAGCAAGAAAAAAAAATGACCAAACAGAAAAGGATGAAGAAACAAGAATTCAAAACAATGAGGAGAGGCTTAGGAACCTCCAGGACATACTCAAACATTCCAACATCTAAATTATAGGGGTACCAGAAGGAGAAGGAGAAGAGCGACAAGGGGAAGACATATTTGAACAAATAATAAAGGAGAACTTCCCCAATTTGGCAAATGCAATAGACTTCTAGAAAATCCAGGAAGCTCAGAGAGTCCCAAAGAAGTTGGACCCAAGAAGAAACACATCAAGGCACATCATCATTACATTAGCCAAGATTAAAATGGAGAGAATCCTAGAAGCAGCAAGAGATAAGGGGACAGTCACCTACAAAGGAGTTCCCAGCAGACTGTCAGCTGATTTCTCAAAAGAGACCTTACAGGCAAGAAGGGGCTGGAAAGAAGTATTCCAAGTCATGAAATGCAAGGACCTACATCCAAGATTGCTCTACCCAGCAAAGCTTTCATTTAGAATGGAAGGGCAGATAAAGTGCTTCTCAGATAAGATCAAATTCAAGGAGTTCATCATCACCAAGTCCTTATTATATGAAATGTTAAAGGGACTTATCTAAGAAAAAGAAGATAAAAAAGATGAACAGTGAAAGGACAGCAAACTCACACTTATTAACAACCATACCTAAAACAAAAGCAAACTAAAAGGACAGCTAAATCAGGAGCAGAACCATAGAAATGAAGATCACATGGAGGGTTAGCAACAGAGGAGGGGGACGAAGAGAAGTGGGGAGAAGGTACAGAGAATAAGTAGCATAGATGGTAGGTAGAAAATAGATGGGGGGAAGGGCAAGAATAGTATGGGAAACATAGAATCTAAAGAACTTGAAACAAGTGGACATGAACTAAAGGGGGGAATGGTGGGGGAGGGGGTGTGTAGGGTGGAGGGGAATGAAGGGGGGGAAACAGAACTGTAATGGCATAATTAATAAAATATATTAAAGAAAAATAAAATAGGCCATTGACATTACTCATACCTGTATGTGTGGTTGGGTGTATTTTTAATAAAATAGACTAGTTTTTAGAGGAGTTTTAGGTTCACAGCAAAGTTGAGCAGAAGTCACAGAGTTCCCCTTTCCCCTGCTCCCTCCCCCACACACAGCCTCCCCCACGGTCAACATCCCACACCAGAGTGGTTCATTTGTTATCACAGATGAACCTACACTGACACGTATCACCCCAAATCCATGTTTGACATTAGGATTCCCTCTTGGTGTTGTACATTCTGAGTTTGGACAAATATATAATGACATATCCATGGCTCTAAAAATCCTCTGTTCTCCACTTATTCCCCTCTCCCATCTCTAACCCTGGCAACCGCTGATCTCTTTCCTGTCTTTATAGTTTTGCCTTTTTAAGAATGTCATATAGTTGGAATTGCATAGTATACAGCCTTCTCAGATTGGATTCTTTCACTTGGTAGCATGCATTTAAGGTTCTTCCTTGTCTTTTCATGGTTTGACAGCTCATTTCTTTTCAGTGGTCAATAACACTCCATTGCCTTGATGTATCACAGTTTATTTATCCATTCAACTATGGATAAATAAGGAAATCATGGTTGCTTCCAAGTTTCAGCACGTATGAATAAAGCTGTTGTGAGCCTCTGTGTGCAGGCTTTGCTGTGGACATAAGTTTTCAACTCCTTTGGGTAACCAAGGAGCATGCTTATTGGATCGTACAGTAAGAGAATGTTTAGTTTTATAATAAATCACCAAACTGTTTCAAAGTGTCTGCACCATTTTGCATTCCCACCAGCAACAAATGAGAATTCCTGTTGCTCCATATCCTCACCAGAATTTGGTGTTTACAGTGTTCTAGACTTATGACCATAATGTGTGTAGCAGTATCTCATTGTATTAATTTGCAATTCCCTCATAACACGTGATGTTGAGCATCTGTTTATCTTCTTTGGTGATATGTCAAAGTCTTTTGCCCATTTAAAAATTTTGTTGTCTTGTTGAATTTCAAAATTTCTTTGTATATTTTGAATAATATAGTCCTTTATCAGTTATACCTTTTGCAAATATTTCCTCTCAGTCTGTGGCTGTATTTTTTATGGAAAATGCATGTTAAACTTTTAAATTAATAGCTGATATTGCTCCTTGGGGACAGGGACTGTGCCCCCTTTATTTTTGTATTTGCAAGTCTAGCACAGAGCATAAGATACAATAGGTATTCATTAAATATATGCTAAGTAGATAAAGACACTTAATTTGCTCAGTCTTCACTAATCACTCTTAAGGAAAAGCACCTCCTTTTCAATATAATTTTTCCTCACAAGTAGACAGAACTCGTAACAATAGAAGGGGAAAAATACAGATTGACTCACAACCATTTAACATTTGTCTACATTCAGTTCATCTTAAGTCTCTCTGTGAAACCAAACCCAACTGAGAACTGAACACTGCACCTGAATTGAAGTGTCCTGCCGTTTTCCCCCTGCCCACAAATATTTCTGCTCAGGAAACCTGATCTTTAGGAATCTGGCGTTCTTTCCTCACAGCCTAAGCATGTGATGAAGGTAAGTGGAGAGCAGGTCCAGTCCTGTGTGTGCAGTCGCAGTTCGGATGTCTAGGACGCTGGGGCTCCTCTCACTCTCTGAGGGAAGGAAAGGAAGGGAGGAGGAGGCAGCGGAGCATGTTCATGGGCCCCTAGATGTACTTTTTTCCCCGAGCCATTTATAGAAACTTCACAAAGGAGGTCAGGGGACACCTGTTTCCTACAAAACTGGACTGGACTTCGTATGAAGTGCAAACAAGGAAATAAGGATGGGTAATAAAAATAGGGAAGGTGTGTGAGTAAAAACTCGGGTGGTGGTGGGGGGAAGTGCATGCATTCTTGGCTTTGGACGAACAACAACAAACCAGTGGGAGAGGAGAAAGGAAAGCCTCCCCCAGGAATCTTTCCACACAACTACTGCACGTTAGTGGGCTGTGGGGAATAATTCAGTACTTGAGTGGTATTTCAGCAGACTCTGGCAGAAACTCAATGTCCTCAGATAAGACATTGCCTACTATGACTCAATGGTCATACCATCCTGAATGCACCCGATCTCATCTGATCTTGAAAGCTAAACAGGGTCAGGCCTGGTTAGTACTCAGATGGGAGAAACTACCTACTACATTGTTATCATACATCTGTTGAAGCAGGTTTTCCTCAATATGGGCACTACTGACATTCTGCTCCAGATAATTCTTTGTTAGGGGGGCAGAGACTGTTCTGTGCACCATAGGATGTTTAGCAGCATCCTTGGCTCCTATGCACCAGATAGTAGCAGCACATCCTCTCCTCAGTTGTGACAACTGAAGATACCTCTGGATATTGCCAAGTGTTCCCTGGGAGGTAAAATCATCCTTGCCCGAGGACCAGTGATTTGTAGAAGAATTCAATACCCAGTCCCAGTGCCTGGGCAGAGTAGCCACTACTTGAAAATCACTGACTAGTTATTAGATTTACCCTGATAAATCAAATATTCATGGTTGCTAATCATATGCATCTTAAATCTGAGAGGTGAGAAGATAAATGGATGGGTGTAGAATGTTTTGACAGTTAGATGTGATTTCTCAACAGCCAGTGTTCAAAAAGAAAAAGCAACTTTCTCTCTAGACAATCACAGGAGGGAAAAAGCAATCCCCATGTGAGGGCAGAGCAAGTAGTCCGCCATCAGGTCCTAATAAAGAAAAAAAGATAACTATTGAAAATACGATAGGCTTTCATAGGTATATGGAAACTAGTTCTATCAATGACTCTCAAGTACTAGACTGCTTCAGAAGCAAACAAATGTGTTGATTCAAAATGTTTCCTAACCCCATCTAACATCTCAGAATTCATGAGGGTGAACCAGGTACAGTTGGTTTTGTTCTTTGTGGTCGTTCGGTTCTATAAAATCACTATAAACACTAAATTAGTGAATACTGAACTATTGTTTCTGGAGGAAATGCAGGGTTAGGTTCCCAGGAATTTTCAGTTAGAATATGTTTGTCAACCAAAGTGCCATTGGCCCTATATAGGTTTGCCTGCCAACTTTTTGTAAAACACATTGGTCTATCACTGTTAAAAATCTGCTCTTCCGCATAACCCTTTTCCCGTAAGAGATTTAACAGATATATTTTTTTAAATTGTTTCAAAGCTTCCTCATCTGCAGAACCAGCCTCTCCTGCAAGTTGAATGTATTTTGTGCCTTATCGTCTTTTGAAGCCCGAGGCAGCCGGAACTAGCAGGAGAAAGGTTAACATTCTTGACTCTGGATCACATGACTATAAATGTCTTTGGCCTTCAGCCTTACCATAATGCTATTTTCTTAATAATTTGCTATCTCATGAATCCACAAACTTAACTGCTTTTCAAAAGTTTCATCATGCAGTATAGGTGTTACTTTAGCAAGTTCAGGGGTCTCCACATACACAAACTGGCAAATTGCCTTTTGCTTTCCTGGATGTACAATATACAGGAATTCATCAACATCGAGCTCACAGCTCTAAAGCGCATGCCCCAGTGAAACTTCTCGAACATGTATTTTCTCCATAAGCCTACTCCCAGCCTTCTTGCCCTCAGGAACACCTGCACGACAGCACTCCAGCACTGCACTGGAGGGTGGGAGTGGGGGAAATGCAAATAACAAAGTCACCAAGAAAAAGCACAAAAATGAGAAAAACCAGATCATGAAAACTACGCTTTATAGAATGAGGGCTGATGTGTGGAAAAGGTGAAGGGATTAAGCAAAACAACAACAACCCTCACAGAATGAGAGCTGAGGTGAGAGGGCAGAGCCTCGCCTGTTCCACCTCAGCTGACAGTGTGGCACACTCCGCCCCACTACACCGAGGGTGCACATACTTTATTATATGTACATTGTACCTCAAAAAATTTTAAAAAATGTTTTAGTGTACTTTTCAGGCAACAGAATTGTAAAAAAAATTTTTGGAGCTAAACAAGGAACACCAGATGTTATATGTTTTTAGTAGTTTTTTACTAATCTATAGTAAATGTCTCAATGTACATTGTTCATTTAGTAAAAGGATGTGGTAGAATGAATAATGAATGATGGCCCCCCAAATCTGTCCTCGTCCTAATCCCCAGAGCCTGTGACTACGTTCCCTTTCTTGGTAAGAGGAACTTTGAGGTGTGCTTAAATTAAGGGACTTGTAGAGAGATTATCTTGGATTATTTTACCTGAGTTTGACGTACTCACAGTGTCTTTACAAGGGGAACGTCAGTCAGAGGAAAGGCCATGCGATGACAGAAGCAGAGATCTGAAGATGCTACTCTGCTGGTTTTAAAGATGAGGAAGGGGCCATGAGCCAAAGAATGTAATGCATGCAGTCTAGGTGGGAAACGGAATGAAGTGAATTCCCCCCTGACGACTCACGAGGAAACAGCGCTGCTGCGGTCACCCTGGCTTTGGCTCAGCAAAACTGCTTTCAGACTTCTGGCCTCTAGAACTATATGGGAATACATTCATGTTGTCGTAGGCCACTAAATTTGTGCTAATGTGTTATAACAGCAAAAGGAAGCCAGTACAAAAGGGAAAGATGAGGTTCAATTATTCCCATATCAACATTCCTATATTTAACCTATTGTTAAAGCCCTGCTTTAACAACTCTGATCATCTGCAATGGAAATTTTCCTCGGGCTGCTAGGAGCAAGGCTTGCTTGGCTGAGAACTCTTAATTATCTGGCCTGACAGGCTCATGTGAGAACTAGGCTAAGCCCTTTCCGTGTTCAGCATGTCACTATTCCCAGCGTTGCTTACTAGTTAGCATAAACAAAGAAAAGAAGCTAAGGAGAGCTTCTTCCCTTCCTTGTTTCCCTGGCATTTGGCATGAGAACAGGACAGGACAGCTGGAGAATCAGTGTTCTTGGAACTTGTATCGAGCTTTTCAAGTGATCCTGGTACATGCTCAAGTGTGAGGACCACTGGAGGACACCAACATTCATTGCCATGAAGAGGGGTCCACAATATAATTCCTTAAATGACAGCAGATTACAAAAGAGCATGTACAGTGTGACCCTACTCTTGAATAGTCACACACACATAGGAAAGTGTAGGAACAGACCTGTAGAGATGTAACACTTAAAGGTTGACAGTTGCTATCCCTGGGTGGGGGAGGTTAGACATGATTTCATATTTTTAAGCATTTTATTTGTACTTTTAAACATCTCTAAAGTGGATACAAATCATTTATGTAATCTTAAGAAGGAGCAAAACAAATATTTGCCACTTGGAAAGATTTGGCAGACAAGAAGGGCCCATCCATGCAGCCTTCTTTCACCCTCCTTCTTGGGGGTCTCTTCATCACTGCCGCCATCAGCAGACCTGCACCTGGAGAGCACATTTCCCTTCTAACTCTCGAGTAGACAGAAACCAAACTGCTTTTCTCGATTTCCTTTAGCATGGCTGAAATCTTTGAAAACACCTTGCCAAACTTACTAAGGAGATCAGCGAAGAAGAAGCCACACAATATAAAAAACATGCATTTCAGAAGATGGTTTCCGATCCCAGCACAGCTGTCTGCTCCGTTTTCCATTTCAGATTTGGCATGAAATGCTTCTGGATCCTGGCCATCCTCCCGCTTTCACCTGCGGCTTTGCACAGAAACTTCCCATCTGAAAGTGGGACTCGTGTCAGACATGGCAGATGAGCTCTTTCTTCGTGACCAACTCTGACTTCTAGGGAGTTTGAGCCAGTGTAGACCCCATGTGCTTAAGTGAGCAATCACCTCGTAATGGGTATAATGTCATAGTCATGTCAGTCCACAAAATTCAGGGGTGAAAATGAGGAACTTTAGTTTGAACAGCTTTATGTAGAAGAGGCACATTTAATTTTGTTAGTTGGGTTAATAAATTTATTAATTCTATTCATAGCCCAAGTTGTTAGTTTTTGAATTCTTCAGAGTTAAATGGCTGTACAATGAGGGGTATGACTTTTTTCCCAGGTTTTTTTCTTCCTAATCTCATTCCCTCTGCATTGATTCTAAATTCCTGTGTTCTTAGGCCACAGCTAGTAACTGAGAGTGAGGGAGGAGTCTTCTGGGTCTTTCTCTTTCAGTGCTTTGCTGGCCTTCGGCTCCTGACGTTTCCTTGGCCTTTATGTGGTACCCAGGGCGCTCTAAGTGGTGGCAGATCTGCAGGTGCAGGTCTGAGCATTGGAGATGCCACTGTGGCTGCAATTTATTTTAAAATGCTTCAGCATATGTATTGCAATATTTTGTATCTGTCTTTTAGATTTAGCAAAACTAAGGAGGTCATCCACAATGCATGGTCTAGGAGTGGTCAGCCAGGTTTAAATCAGAAAAGATTACAGTTCAGATAGAGGAGCTTTGTCCAAAACAGCACTTTGCCAATCAGCACTGTGCATGTCAGAAAGGGGATTTTATTGAAGAAACTAGTTTTTTTGTTAATAAACTTAATTATTTAGCATGATGATTCTTAGAAATAAGGTTTCACTGGTGATAATAAAGGTATTCAAAATATGAGGATTAGATAAAATGCCTTAAAGAGACTTTTACTCTTGTATAAACAGGGTGTAAAAATTTAAGAAAACCTGAAATCTGGCTTTATCCCTAACTGGATCTTTGCCCAGCTGTTGATGTAGGAGGATTTCTGGATGATGCGCATTAGAAGATCAGTCTCTCCCTTCTGAAGTGTCGGCTGCCTGTGAACATTTCCTGCAGTGTGTGATTGAATCACCTAAAGGGGTCCAGAGCTAGAATGTCTTGGAGCTCACAGGAGAGTATCAACTCTTTGATGTCTACTAATGAATCCGTGTCTAGTAAACATCTGTGTAGGTGGCAGAATTTGGCCTGTGATTGCTTTCCCTATAACCTGATAGATTATGAGAGTGTAATTAAATCTCACTTCCTCAAACTTTTACTTTTTAATTGAATTTATCGGGGTGCCATTGGTTAATACACTTGCATAGGTTTCAGGTGTACAACTGTATAATATATCGATTGTATATTGTATTTTGTGTCTATCACCCCAAGTCAAGTCTCCTTCAGTCACCTTTATGCCCCTTTACCCTCTCCACTTCTCCTGACCCTTCTCCACCTGGTAATCACCATGCTGTCAAAATTCTTTAGTGACAACTATTTTCCAGCAAAAATAACCTAACAGCTGTATATGACCGAATTGGCTTAGATTAGTTCACAATAAGTTGCCTTCTTACCCGATTCCCAGTAAGGACCAGGCGCCTTTCATTTTTTGATGTTATCTATCCTGGTCTAGGATCCTTAGTGAGGCCTCTGACTCTCTTTCATGCATCACTCAAGTTGGGAAATCGTATCAGCTAGTATCACATAACCCTCTGTACCTCTAACATCTATATAGGAGCTAAACACAGTGGTAAGGAAAGAAGTTCCCTCAGTCAAATTCCCTGGATGTCAAATAAATATATCTTTATAAGAGTATTAGGATAATTTGGGGGGTAAAAAATAATTCCTTATTTTGCTCAACTATTTCCTGTCTTGCGAGACATTTGTATTCCTTGCCCTTGCCCACTCAAAACCAATAGTTTGAAAAATAAAAGGCCCTCAAACATTTCCAGAGTACTGTCCTCTTTGAGAACTGCTGTGTTAATGGCTTCTAAGATGCTTCACATGTCTCTAGGGAGAATGCAAGATCCTTCAACAGCAGGGAGAAAGGCAAGTAGTCAAGGCTTAGACTCCATCAGGTACCCCAGAACAAGTCCTGGGCACCATCAGCTTTCCCTGCTGTGGTGGCATATTTAGGCTGGAGTGCAGTGATATTCAGATTATCCTTCAAAAGTAAAAGCTTTTCCACCAATCTCTGACCACCAACTGATTTTTGCTTTGGTTTCTTTGACCATTTGCTTGAGAATGTTTGGAGCTGCTATACCAGTCCAGCTTCAGCACCCAGCGCGATGCTGCTTCCTCCCCGCTTTGCTGCGGGTCCAGACCTGTCATTTGCACGTATTCGGCCAGGTATCATCGATCAAAATTGTTCACCAGGACTTAAAATAAATGGTAAAAAGAGAACATATTAGAGTAATTACATTATTGTATTAAAAATGTTGGTGAAATTTGTTTTGTGTTTGTTTTTGAAATATTTAAATGTTTGTATTTATTATTGAACTATTTGGCTTTAATTATAGATACACATATACATATGTGTGTGTGCCACCAAGTCGAGCAAAAGTAAGCTTACAGCTTTTTGTACGGAAAATGATGCAATAATGAATGAATGCCCGAGTGAACTCTGGTTTGCACTCACCCCTGTAGACTTACTTTCGCCCCGTCACAACACATACCAGGGTGGGATGTGTATGCTTTCCTGACAGGATGAAATCTTTCAGAGATGTCTGGGACAACAGACCGGAGCAAATGGGAAAGAGGCAGACGGGGTGTTTGCCACCCGTTTCCCAGTGCGGGCCCAGACACCCGTAGCTGACTGACTCCGGCTCCAAGCAGGTGTTTCAGAGCCCTGGGAATTCCCGCCTGCCATCCGGACTGGTGGGCGGAGGGGCGTCTGCAGTCCTCTGTGTGTGCAGCACAGCTTTAACACTGGGTTAACATGGAAGGTCCTACACGGCTGTTTAGACACCTCGAGAAAATGAAATTTGGGGAACCACACTTAGAAAAGCTGAAGTAGGAGCCAGTTAATGTACCACTGGTGGGGCATCTCATGATGTGGTGTCTCGACAGTGTAAGTGAACGGAAGGGGCAGCACAGGCAAATCTCCTTGTCCCTGTTACGGAGCACGTGGAAGTACTATCCCCCAAAAGATGGGGCAATTTGGAGAGGTGGACCGAGATCCTGTAGCTCTGTGGGTGAGGCCACCCAGATCATGAAACGTATTATCAATGTTAACATCACTGAAGGTATTAGGTTTATGTTTTCTTAGGCCTTTGAGCCAACATCTCTAATAACCAACCACCAAGACCACGTGAACACCTTTGCTTTCATGGACTCCTTCCTCCATGAAGAAAACATTTAAAATTATATTTTACAACTATATTAGTAGAAAGCAGAATATAACCCAGGTTGGATTCATTATAACATGCTCATTTTTGTCTTTTAACTTTTATAGAAAATTAAATATCTTTGTATGTCTCTAAAAGTATCAGGGACCCCAAGCACTTAGCCCACCATGACTAACAGGTATGTTGGTCCCTGTGACCACTTTCCTCTATTATTTTCCCAGCACTTTATTTTCTCTTCCTTCACTTATGGCCCCTCCTGAATAATTCATTAATTTCTAATCAAATTGGCCTTTTTACTAAGACTAGAATATTGCCTATAAGTTTATTTGCCAGATATTTCAATTAAAAAAACACATTTGTTAATTTATCAAATTATTGTTTCTGAAATGGATTTGCTATTTTGAAAAATTATATACCAACTGTGCACTCAAACATGACTTTTATCGAAAGCAGGCAGCTATTGTTTTTTAGGGGTACATGTACATTAACCCTAAACCCTTAAAATTCTTTTCCTAAAAAGTGAAACAAAAACCCAGGTTGTTTGTGCAGGGTCCAGAACGAGGAAGTGCAGCGCTGTGGGCTCTAATCAACGTACTTCACCTTCCTGCCGACCAACCCTTAAGCAATCCCTCCCTTGCACAAGTTATCGCTGATGGGGAGGTACTGCCAGAAAGTTTGCTTTCAGACTAAAAATGAAACAAAACAGCCTGTGTTTTCAGCAAAGGACTATTTCCTTAAATTTCTAGGATTGCCCTCTCCTCTCATCATGCTGCTCACACTACACTGGAAACAGGCTGGTGGACTAGATTGGTTTCCTCAGGAGAGAGGAGCATGCACTCACCCCCTGGTCCTCATGCAGCTGAATGAAGACAACCAAAAGTAGAAGAACATGCTTATAATCAGCTGGAAATACCAAATATAAGCTAGGAAGACACTAGTAACTGGCGTCGGATGCACAGTGCTATGGAAAGAGTTTGATCTGAGTAAATATGAGCCTTCCAAGAACTTTAAAAATCATCAACATCCATTTTCTAGGGTCAGAGTGCTAATTAGGACAGAGTGGAAGCCATTTGGCCCTAACTTGCCTCTCTAATCATGTCTTCCATTAATTCCTGTGTCTCATGCTCCAGCCACCTCAAACTTTTCATTATTCCTTCAGCATAAGAATACGTCTCTTTTAACCTAGTACATGCCCCTAGTTCTGCCTGGAAGAAGCCGTCTTCCTTGGCATTTACTCCCTTATCTGAGCATTTCCTCTTTTCCTTCCAGACACAACTCACAAGCCTCTGAAGCCCCAGTGGCCCTATGGGAATTAGTTTACTCTTTTGTAACTTGGCAAACAAGGTGGCAATTTATCTGTTTATAAGTCTGTATTTTGTTTTCTACTTCACCAGACTGGAATTGCTTTGAGGACAGTGATCCTTGTTTCATACATTTTTGCATTTCTAACACCTGTCATGACACTCAACATGCAGAAGGTGTTCAATAAAGAAGACAAGTGAATGATTTAATTAATAGGAGTTGAAGAAAGTAATTTCAACATTACCCTGTGGCTTCAAGGGGCACAAATCAAATACTGTAGAATAGCACACACACAGAGCAGTGTGCTTAGTAGATCTGCACAATTGGGGTGATGCAATAGATGACTATTAGTTACTTGAAGGGTGGGAATAATTTTCTTCCTACACTTCTAAGTTTTTCTGGTCAGTCTAATAATCAAATTGACATGATAGAGATTAATAGGAGAAAATGTCCAAATGACCAAATTTTTACATAAATACATGTGGGGGTTCCCAAGAATATGAGACCTAAGGACACATGGGGCATTCATGGCTTATGTGCCATTCTGGACTAAAGTGAGAGAGGCAGGGGTAGTAGTTTGGGACTCAAAGGCCAGGAAGGCAATTCACATGGAGATAGAAGAGCAAATAGTTGAAAATATAAATGTTTGCTAGGCCTTTTTTAACAATGGGGCACGAGAGGACATTGATCAAATGGGACTCGGTAGGTTCCTCTCTGTGTATTACACCTGGTGCAGATCAAACTATAGCTGTAACTCCCTTCCTGGGGCAGGTCCTCTCTCTAAATTCTTTTAGGCAGTAACGGAGGAAATCAAAGGCCTAGCTTGAGTCTTTTGTTTGTTTGTTTGTTTTTTAAATAAGCAGCTTAAGGTAGTCAACATCCCCCAAAAGGCATATTCTGTGATGGCAAACTCGGCTCCCTCTCAGTTACTAATATCATGGCTCTCACAAGCCCCATATTCTGGGGAAACTTTGTGAGGGACAGAATTGAAAAAGCAGGCAGAACTCAGGAATTCATTCCGAAGGAAGCACAGAGTGATAAGGGGAGAAACGCATGCACATAGCTGGAATTCCTGGAGATGAGAAAAGAATGAAATGAAACCGAAAAATACTTTGAAGATGTAAAACAAGAACAATCGTGCTTGAAATACTGAAAGAATTTAGGCTATGTAATGAGAGAATGCATCTTGTCCTAAGGGAAAAAAACTCCAAAAGTTATGGAATGTCGAGTAAAGAATGAACCTGATCAGCTTTAAAGCCCCCAAAACAAGACCAATATATAGGGGACGGTGTGAGTCTGCTGCATACTTCTGCCCAGGAATGGTTGGTAGCAGAAATCAGTGAAGCGATGGTCGCGGTGCTCTCAGGGAAGTGGGAACCCCAGCTGCTCTCCGTGTAAAACAGGAATTCAGAGGACATGGCTACAGCGACCACCGGTCCCTGCTTGGCTAGGACTGAGAGTTTGCCTTGGAAACAGGACTTTCCGCACTGAAACTCAACAGTCCCAGACAGGCGAGGGTGATGACTCATGGTTCACATGGCACTCACGAACTTCTCACGAAAAAAATATTTGGAGAAAAATAAATAAGAGGTTTATTGACAAAATTCAGCCAACCAAGAGGAGAACCAAAATTAAGAAGTCAAAAATAAAGAAAATTTGCTTAAAAAGTAAGGTAATAAGCATTGACTATATTTATGTGTAAAACTAAAATGAAATTACTGTGGAATTTGCAATTCAGCACATAATGTAAGCTTAATACAACTTAACAATGTAAAATTAACATCGTTAGTTTACAAATGCAAATGGATATTGGCAAATGGAGAGAGGAAGGGAAACAGAAGGTCATACACTGTGGTAATGTCTTTGTCTTTCACAGTGGGAAGTAGATTCTGTCTAAAATTGAAACAAGTAGAAACAAAGAGAGAAAGAAGGAAAGGAAGCCATATGACTCCAGTTTCTTAATGGCTTTCATCATGTGTTTACTGAGCCCCAGAAAGATCTCTTAGGAATGAACATAACTATTGCAAGGAAAAATTTATTTGAATTTGTACTTTAATTCCTTTTCCCGCTATTAAAGAAATATTAAATTATAAACTTTTATCTTAAAAATAAAATTTTTAGTATATGCTTTTTATCCTTTATGTTTTCTCTGTCTCTCTTTATTTACCTCACTAGTCATATAGGAATTTTGAGAATACTGGTTACTAAATACAGAGACTGCTTATTCCTATGTGTTTGCGTTTGGGCTGGAGTTGGATAAAAATGCTTCTTTATGCTTTTTCAGTATTTTTAAATTTAAAAACCACTGTGATGACTCATTTTATGTGTCAAGTTGGCTAGGCTTATATCTATAGTACTCAGATATTTGGTCCAACATCATTTGAGATATTCCTGTGAAAGTATTTTTCAGATGAGGTCAACATTTAAATCAGTAGACTTGGAATACAGTAGATTACCCTGTATAATGTGAGTGGGTCTTGTCCAATCAGTTAAGGGTATTAATATAAAAAGACCCATCTCCCCAGAAAAGGAAGGAATTCTGCCAGCACACTAACTTTGGATTCAAACTGTAACTCTTGCGGGGTTCCAGTCTGCCAGCCTAGCTTGCAAAGTTTGGACTGCCCACCTCCAGAAAAGCATGAGCCAAGCCCTTAAAATCAATCCATTTCTCCTCTCTCTCTTTCTCTCTCTGTCATAGATAGATAGGTAGATATAGGTAGATGCAGGGGACATTTGGGGGCAGTCTTTCTGATGTAGTAATTTTCTCCTAACTTTTTTTTTTTTTAATTTCGAAAAAACAGGGCAATGAATAGCCATTCATTCCACCTGCAAGTTTAGGGCATCCCCTGGACACCATACTCTGAGTAATTTGCTACAAATTCAGGGATTTTTAGGACCCCTTTGAATTCAGTAATTCACTTAGCATGACTCACTGAACTAAAAAAATGCTATTGCAGGGTAGGAAAGTAACTTTCCACCTATTCTTCTGGGTTCTTAGCCAAGACCCCTTATAATAAAAGTCAGATTAGCAGAAGGAAACCAAACAGAAATTTAATATCGTGTGTATCCAGTATACATGAGAGATATCCAGGAAAACAGAGTGCCTCCCTGAAATGGCCTACACTAGCACCTTAAATGCCATCTCTAGCTAAAGAAAAAAGAAAATATCCAGGGTAGGAAGAACCAGTTATTGGCATTTATCAGGCAAAGTACAGTTATACAGGGTTATGTAGGCACATTCTCCATTTATATGAGTTTCTAGAGATTTAGTCAACCTTTTCCTGTACAGACAGGGAGACACCTTCACAAGTGAATGTTTCCCCAGGAAATGTAAATGTCTCTTACTAAATGGTGATTTCTACTTGGTTTTCAAAGCTTTTCCCATGTCTGCTGTTCAAAAAAAAATAATCAGTTTAAGATAATCCTTATGTGAATAACAAAGATACTTGGACCACGGAGGAAATTTCAAGGGTTTTAGAAGCTGGGAGCTAGGAACCAGGAGCAAAGACTAGACAAACTGTTTATTATATAACAGCTATGCAGGTCATTTGGCGAACTTCTCAGTTCACCACATCAGTTTGTCCCAACTTTGCTGATATCAAATTTGGTGATGTTTGCCATATTTCTCCATTGTACAGATATTTTTGTTTTCTTAATTAACAAGTAAAATTTTGTGTGATATTTCAAATATTCAGTTCCTCCCAATCTTTTCACTTAAAAGTTTTAACACTCATTGATAATTATTGGCTTAATTAGCTATTGCAAACTGATTATTTTCTAATTCAATAATTTCTTGTACATTTATTAGTTGGCATTTTTCTGTAAAGAAGAATTATCTTTTCCTTCTTTGTTTAAACATTTAAATAAAGTATCATTATTAATAGATTCGGTTACTCTTTATTTTTATGTTCAAATTATACACTTATTCTTTTTATTTCTTATTATGTGTGCAACAGAGCTTCCTTACCCTAATCCTGTGGTTCTCAAATGGGGGGGGTGTGCTCCTCTTAAGACATTTTTGGTTGTCACAGCAGAAAGGGGAGGGGGTGCTACAGGCAAGAAGTAGACAAAGGCCAGGGGTTCTGTTCCCCATGCTACAGTTCATCACCTAGCCCCCCACAACAAAGAACTATTGGGCCCCAATGTCATTAGTGCCAAAGTTGACAAACCCTGCGGTAACTCCATCTCTATGCGCTTTTCCTTGTATAGTGTTCTACCTATGAATTGAATTATTGCAGACTTTCATTTTCAACTCGTATTCAAAAGAATAATGATAACATATAATTATGTTATAATTATACAATTATATATTTCACTTTGGCCAGTGAAAGTCCCTTCAAGCTCGCTCCTGTG
This sequence comes from Artibeus jamaicensis, assembly GCF_021234435.1. Lineage (NCBI taxonomy): Eukaryota > Metazoa > Chordata > Mammalia > Chiroptera > Phyllostomidae > Artibeus > Artibeus jamaicensis. The sequence continues at coordinate 32,218,756 of NW_026522030.1, read as the reverse complement.
CCCCATTTTTGAGCAGCAGATACTCTTTGGCCGAACATGGTCTTGACGAGTTTGTTACGATTTGGGGCCATTAGATGCAGCCTGATAAAGAAATAACATGGCGATTGATTATCGTGTAGAAAGTGAGACAGTGTCTGTCCTTCACAGAGATTTTGGAGAGGTTCCCACATGATGCGGCTGTCCGGCCTGAGGTGAGGGGTGAATGGGCTTTAGGCACCAATAGAGAGATCACAAATAGAGACCAGGGTCACCACTGGTTTTTTGTTTGTTTTCACAAATGAGTGGTTAATTTTTTTTAAGTTATTTATTTACTTAGATTTTAGAGTGGGGAGGGAGAAAGAGAGGAAGAGACACGATGATGTGAGAGAGACCAGCTGCTCCGCCGCAGCCCCACCAGGACCCAGTCAGAAACCCAGGCATGTGCCCCGACTGGGACTCCAATGGGTAACCTTTCAGTTTGCAGGAGGATGCCCAACCCGCTGAGCCACACCAGTGGAGATGCAGTCACCACTCTTGACCACAGAAAGGACCATCAAGCCCAGTGATGACTCTAAGAATTCACCTTAGCTTCATGGACTGCACATAAATGAAACAATTATATTGCATCTTAATAATGGTAATCACATTCTGTTATTAAATATTAAAAATGCATAGCTTTTATAGCAGCCTTCCTTATTTAGGTGTATATCAGATATATACTCAGTACTTCAGGGAGATGTTTCAGGGGTGAAAAGGAAGAGAAGGAAATTTTGGCTACAAAATGACTTGTTATTTTACTCAGAATGTTCAGGTAAATGCCTGATGATCTTTTAGTTGAGTAATACACAGGCATAATAATTGTTTATAATTTTGCAATTGATTTTTTTGAGGGACAAGTGACATGCTTTTAGAAGCTGAATTAGTTCTAATAGATTTTTTACAAAATTATAGCTATTCTTTTAAAGTAATATATATTCATTCATAAATAATGCAAACAACATAGAGTGTAATAAAGTTGAAAATGAGAATCTGCAATAATTCAACTCACAGGTAGAACATTGTACAAGGAAAACCACATAGAGACGGAGTTTCAGCAGGGTTTGTCAATGTCGGCACTAATGACATTTGGGGAAGGATAATTCTTTGTTGCAGGGGGCTAGGTGATGAAGTGTAGCATGAACAGAACCCTTGGCCTCTGGCTACTTGTTGCTTGTAGCACCCCCTCCCCTTTCTGCTGTGACCACCAAAAATATCTTAAGAGGAGCACAATCCCCCCTATTTGAGAACCACAGGATTAGGGTAAGGAAGCTCTGTTGCACACATAATAAGTAATAAAGAGAATAATTTAAAAATCAACATCCAAGGACTTCCGCCAAGATGGAGGCATAGGTGGAAACACTGTACCTTTTTGCACAACCAAGTTTAAAAACAACAAAGTTTTAGCAACAAAAAACATAGTTAAACCACAGAAAACTGAACTATATGGAAGTCCAACAACAATGAACCCTTCAACCAGACCGGTAAGAGGGGTGGAGCCAGCAGCACAGCAAGTCAGGCAAAAAAGGTCCCCCGACCCAGGCGCACAAGCAGCCTAGGGCAGGTCCCAGGTGTACGGTAGCAAGGGGCATACCCAGTGAAGGCGCAAGGCGGCAGGCTGACCGAGGTCACACATTCGAGAGCAGATAAACCGGCAAAGGAGTGAGCAATGAGACAGACCGCAAAGGCTCCAGTGGCAGGAAGCAGCAGAGGGGACCGCTATTGCTCCCTCTCTGACCCTGCCCCCACATACAGCATCACAAACCAGCGACCTGGGTGGCCCCACCCTGGTGAACACCTAAGGCTCCACTCCTCCTATATAACAGGCTTGAACAGACCAAAACATGGCTCAAGAAGAACTCAAACCCCTGGAGCTGATAACTCTAAGCGACCAAGAAATTGCTAACGTATCAGATGCACAGTTCAAAACACTGGTGATCAGGATGCTCACAGAACTGGTTGATTTTAGTCACAAATTAGAGGAACATATGAAGGCTAAACTAATTGAAATGAAGGGAAATGCACAGGAAACCAATAGTGATAGAAAGGAAACTGGGATTCAAATCAAGGGAGCAGACCAGAAGGAAGAAAAAAATGACCAAATAGAAAAGGATGAAGAAACAAGAATTAAAAAAAATGAGGAGAGGCTTAGGAACCTTCAGGACATCTTTAAACATTCCAACATCCGAATTATAGGGGTACCAGAAGGGGAAGAGGAACAGCCATGAGTGGAACACTTATTTGAACAAATAATAAAGGAGAACTTTCCCAATCTGGCAAAGGAAATAGACTTCCAGGAAATCCAGGAAGCTCAGAGACTCCCAAAGAAGTTGGACCCAAGAAGGAACACACCAAGGCACATCATAATTATATTAGCCAAGATTAAAATGAAGAAGAGAATCCTAGAAGCAGCAAGAGATAAGGGGACAGTCCCCTACAAAGGAGTTCCCATCAGACTGTCAGCTGATTTCTCAAGAGACCTTACAGGCAAGAAGGGGCTGGAAAGAAGTATTCCAAGTCATGAAATCCAAAGACCTACATCCAAGATTGCTCTATCCAGCAAAGTTTTCATTTAGAATGGAAGGACAGATAAAGTGCTTCTCAGATAAGATCAAATTCAAGGAGTTCATCATCACCAAGCCCTTATTAAATGAAATGTTAAAAGGATTTATGTAAGAAAAAGAAGATAAAAAATATGAACAGTGAAAGGACAGCAAATTCACAGTTATTAACAACCATACCTAAAACAAAAGCAAACTAAGAGGACAGCTAGATCAGGAGCAGAACCATAGAAATGAAGATCACATGGAGGGTTAGCAATAAGGGAGAACAAGAAGGGGGGAGACGGTACAGAGAATAAGTAGCATAGACAGTAGATAGAAAATAGATAGGGGGGAGGGCAAGAATAGTATGGGAAATATAGAATCTAAAGAACTTGAGACACGTGGTCATAAACTAAAGGGGGGAATGGTGGGGGAGGGGTGTGCAGGGTGGAGAAGAATGAAGGGGTGGGAAATAGAACAACTGTAATGGCATAATCAATAAAATATATTTTAAAAAATCAACATCCTTTGTTAAAACTCAAGTTTTAAAAATAATCCCTAAATGAAAAAATTGCCATATCAAGGTAGCTGCCTCAAGATGTCTGTTTTAGCCTAGTCACTTGCATTAGGGGTCGCTTGTACCAAAATAGCCATTCCTCTTTTTTCCCTCTCCCACTCCATTTAAATTTTCAAATAAAGTATCATTGTGAACTCACAAGCCCCAACCCCTTGGCCATGATGACCCCTGCCTTGGATCTCAGCCTAAATGTTAATTTCTGGGTCATTCTTAGGGTGTTCATGTTGATTTTGACACTGTTGCTATATGTTTTTATAACATCCCATCTTTTCTTTTGTTTACAACATGTGTCACATTTGGAACTACCTTTCTGATGTCTAGCTATTTTATTTGACTAGAAGCTCGTAAGGACAGGGGCACTGCTGGTGTTGATTACCACATTTCATAAGGCCTGCTGGTATGTATATGCCAAAGGCATTATTTTGAAATTCAATTTCCCTTTGTTTCCAAAATTATTAAAATTTAAGGTCATATTATATCATTATTTTTATTATGATAAATGCACTTTGACTCTGGTGAGGAGAGATAAGGCCCATGAAGTACTTGTAAAGAGGAATGGATACCTATGGGGTGGATTTGACCACCTTCTTCCAGTCTGTGGTGCCTGCTAATGCCAACACCTATTTCACTCACATTGCATTTTAAAAGTCACAGGACAATTTTATATTTAAAGCTAAATAAATATATTACTTGAAAATTCTTGACATAAGTTGAGAGGGATCTATCTGTGGAAGCTCATGCATTTTTTTTCCTTGTAGAATAGTACTATGTAAGTTGGTCCTGAACATAGTCTCAAACCACTCAAAAATTCAAAAGTCTCTTAAACTCTTTTTTTAAATGATGGAGATAAAGAGATCTCTGAAACAAAATCATTGAGACTTTCTGCACAGGATACTTTGGGCCACAGATAACCGAGAACCTGATTCAAAATGACTTACACAGAAAGGAAATTATCATTAGTTTATGTAATAAAATTCAAAGATGAGTTGGTTTCAGGTTTGGATAAGTGCTTTCACTTTTCTCTTCTGTCTTCTGCACATGTCAGTCTTCACTTTAGCTCACCCACCATGACAACATAACTACCTACTTTCAGAAGTCACATCCACCATCTCACTGAACAAAAAGAGACCATCTCTTCCTTTCTGTTTCTTTAAAGATTTTAAATTTACATAAAATTCACCTTTTTTATTGTGCAGTTGAGTTTTGACAAGTACACAATCATGTAACCAGGCCCGCAATCAAGACTCAGCACAGTTCCATTAATCACCCATCCCTCTGTGCCACTCCTTTGCAGTCCACCCTGCCCTCGAAATTCAGCTCTGGCAGTTTGTTCTTTTTCCTTCCCTTTCTAAAGTGTGTGCAATCATTTGTCATTGTGGTTTTGGTTTGCATTTCCCCAATGCATCATGCATTTAGCATTTCTCAAATGCTTATCTGCCATCCAAGTATCTTCTTTAGTGTAAATTCTGTTCAAATTTTACCCTTGGTTTTATTGTTTTCTTTTTTCCCTTCTTACTATTGATTTTGAGAGTTCTTTATTATAGTCTGGGTACAAGTTCTTTGTCATATATGTTTTGCAAATATGTCCTCCCAAGCCTGTGGATTGTATTTTCATTCCCCTAATACTCTCTTTTGTGAAACAAATTATTTAATTTTGATAAAATATGATTTATCAATTTTTTCTTTCATTGATTGTATTTTTGATGTCATATTAAGAAGTCCACTTACCCAAGTTCATAAAAATTTCTTCTAAAAGTTTTACAGTTTTTCAGAGGTCTGGGATCCATTTTAAGTTTATTTTTATATAAACTGTGAGGCACAGATTGAGGTTCAATTTTTTTTTTTTGCAAGTGGATATCCAAATTTTCAGTATCATTTATTGAAGACTTTTTAAAAAATTTAATTGCCTTTGTCTTCTGGTCAAAATCAATAGACTTCATGTATGTGGGTCTATTTCTGGACTCTTTATTCTGTTCCCATGTGTCTATTCTTCACCAATGCCAATCTGTCTTGGTTAGTATTTAGCTTCATCATAATAAATCTTGAAGTCAGATAGTATGAGCTCGTCATTTTTATTCTTTTGACTATTCTACTTCCATTGCCTTTCAGTATAACTCTTAGAATCAGTGTCTCAACATATATACAAAATCTTTATGGGATTTTGATCAATGCTGTGTTGAATCTGTAGATCAATTAGGAAAGAATTGACATATTAACAATATTGACTTTTTTATAATTCATTAACTCAGTATAGTGCACCTTTTAAATTCTCCTTTAAAGGAAAAAACTTTTTTTTAAAGAAAAAATCCCTGGTAGACTTCCCTCACGTCTCATGAATGGGTCACTAAGCCCCAAGCCAATCATTGGCAAGAGTGGCAAGACTGACCTGATAGTGGCAGACCAGTGTTTTGAAACTTTGCCTGATGACCCATTAATCTGTTGGAAAAACCAAGTTTAGTGGTTCAGAATCACCATAAAAATAAATTTAAAAAAGCACATCAAAGCACAATGTACAATGAAAAGGTAGATATTGATTTATTAAACTTTCTTTGTAATTTTGTATAAAAATTATGTAGAATGCATGTGTGTCCTAAGTTGCCATGTGAAATTTATTTCTCACTCTGAGTTACAATCTCAAAAGTTTGCAGTCTTAGATTTATTTCTGAACTGGGGACAGAGCCGCCCTCCCCAAGGAGTAGACACCAGAACAGATAGGGGTCTGCTGTTGGAAAGAGAGGAAGACTAGATATTGTGTATCCAGGACACAGAGCTTGCTCTATCCCCCAACAGCTCTCCCCCTCCATGGTGAACTCTCTGTCTTTCTACACTTTCAGATGCCCTCTGATGAAGACATGGCATTTTGTTCAAGTTGAAGGACCCAGATAATCATGCAGATATAAATATCCTATTGCTGTTTAATTTGGAATCAGGCAATCCCTGACGCTAACTGCTAGACTTAGAAAAAATAGTTCTGTATTTCAGGTGGACTGATTTTAGGTATTCCAGTAACAGGTAATTAAGCTGACAAAACAGAGGGAATATTTGTACTCATCAATATAATATCAGCACACTGACACTATTTAAAATATTAGATCCCAGCTAAGTGACTATGTACGCTGTAAGCCAATGGTGTATGTAGTTCGGTAAATTCTCAGAATCAAAACCTTTGAAGATAAGAATGGAATTTTGTTGTGGAATACCATTTCTTAGCACTGCCCTGTTAGAACAAGTTCTTTAAACACCAAAGCAATTTAGACTCAGTTTCTGTCAACTTACAATTCATAATTTGGTAATCACTCCTAAATGCCATAAAATGAAGAAATTTTACAAACCTTAGAAACAGAAATTGTGTCCTTAAAAGTTTACCACTAAACATTAAGGTAGATTTCTTAACTCAAAGAGCCCGGCACATGGGGCTCTGTGTCCCCTTGACACACGAAGAGGGTCTCACATTCTGCCTCGTGTTCCCTTTAGTACACAGACGTCCTGGGCAACCTACCACACAGCCGCCCCCAGGACAGGGACAGCCTGGATTAGACTAGACAATCCCCCGGATGAACGCAACATCAGATCTGTTTCTAATTTGGCCAGAGGGCTCTGCAACAAAACTTTCTTTTTCCTTGACTGTTTTCTTTACTGGAAGATTTATGGGACTCACACAACCACCCCCACTGACTTGTATATGTGTAGAATAGCCTTTCAGCTACATTCTTTGCATCACACCTGGTTATTTGGAGCCAGCTACATTTTTTGGCTGAAGATCAGATTACTCAATTGGTAGATATAAAGGCATGTTTGTTTCACATTTATACCAAAGAATGTTTAAAGCAGTGGGTGGAAGGTGTGGGTGGAAGGGGTACCCCCCTCCAAAAAAACAACCAACTCTAGGATGTATTCTGTAGCTTGGAATAAAAGTCCCCCTTTTCTCCTTCCAGATTAATTTCTATGCCACCTAACTTTTTTTTAACTTACACATAAATGTTTACTTAAACATAAAGTCATTCACAAGTAGTAGAAACTGGGAAATTCCATTTTGATGAACACAACTGCTAACTAAGTATCTGCTAGTTTCAGAGTAAAGCTAAGAGGCTTATTTTTTTCAAATGTCTCACAATGCTGCAAAAGAATATTATAAAGGTATGTAGTACCTCTCTTCTGGATGGCCCTTGAGACAGTTGAATATCTGCATTGCTCTGGTTAGATTTTGTAATTATCTTCTCCCCAAACAATTTAACCATCCCTAAACCCTTCCATTCTACTGTTGTTTTTCTGCCCTGGTAGGAGGTTTGAAGTGTGGCCTCAGTGTACCTTGGGCTGAGGCGTTAGAGACTTCTTCCCTCCCACAGGAAAAATCCCATGCCTTTAAATATCACAAGACCACAAATACCAAATCTGGAATACCATTCTTTGTCAAAGACATTTTAGGTGTTTGCCTTAACTAAAGCAGCAACTTGGGAACTAGGGGAATGGGGTGGGGGGAATATATAGTAGTAATAGCTCTAATGTATTCCTTATTTATGACATCCATGGCACCACACAGCATATTACATATTTTATTTTCTTTTCATCTGTACCTGTGAGGTAGTTATTATTGATACTTCAAGTATTTTAGAGGTTAAGTAAATTGACCAACAGGACACATCAAGTATGTCCTGTTTTTTAAACTTTATTTTATTGTTTATGTTATTACAGATGTCCTCATGTTTCCCCCTTTGTCTTCCTCCACCAAGTACACTCTTAACCTTGGCCTCCTTGAGGCTACAGACGTTATGTTTCTTATTATACACGCACAGTTTAGAATAATGCTTGGAACATAGTAGTTGCTCAATAGATATTTATGAGATGAATCAATAAATGAAACATTAACCAAGTGAAAAAGCTAGGCTTCAAACACGGGCCTTTCAGAACGTGCAATCTCTTCTGTTATTCTCTTTCTACCACATTCTATAGCATCCTCATGGTAGGAAATGCTACCTGGTGTGTTGGTTTCCATGCTCAGCTTCATATGGGCTTCTTCCTGGGGGCAGCCCAATGGGCACCAGCTTGTACCTGCTCATTCTGGCTTCTGATTCCTGTCTAAGGCACCTTCTAGCTCTTTCCCCCTAGAAGTCCTGAATTTTCCCCTGTGAGTTTTCTATCAAAGGGAAAATAGTAAGTTGGGCATTGTAGCCCAGGGAAACAAGTTGGCGGTGAGAATGAACAGGAGAAAATGAAGTCTCAGCTCCGAAGCTAGGGAGCCTACCAGATGACACAAACTTTTGGAATTACACGAACGCAAGAATTTCCTTTTTCTTGTGCAACTACTGTTTATCAGCAGTTCTCTCAATTTGCTGAGAATTAGAGGGTGGGTGAAAAGGGGCGAATCACACAATGTAAATGAAGACATTACCATTCAGATGAGGTGAACCATATTTTTTTCAAACAGAAGATCAGGCCCCAAGTGGACAGAAATAACAAAAATAATAGCAATCCTGTGGTTGAAAGAGAACATATTATTTGTGTTGATCATAGGGATTGGCGGAAGGGAAATGAGCCTGGTGTTTACTTCCTGTCTAAGGTTTCTGTCCGGAGCAGAATGTGGAAATTTCTGGGAATTGGCTGAGCTCTTTTTCCCAGGCAAAATGAAAGTGTGGCAGAGGAGAAAGTGCCAGGGCTTGCACCACAGCACAAGGGGGCTTGGGAAATGCCATCAGCACTATACAGGGCTATGAGGTGTACAAAGGGAGCTAGAGGCTGCCAGTTGGAATGGAACCTGTGCTTCGGTGCCAGAGAGAGCACCTGTGTCTGAATTTCTACTCCACCAAGTGTTGGTTCTGTGTTTTAGAGTAAGTCTGTTAGTATTGCTGAGCAGAACCCATAACTGCTAATCTGGCGTTTGAGAAAAACAGCATAAAATGTGCCCTCTAACTGCCATTGTCATTCTTGCATGTTCACAGGTACATTTTACTGGTAATGCTCGGTCATGGTAGCTTCCTATTTTAAAGAGTTATTCATACAAAATGCATGTTCTGCTCTGTCATTTTCCTGCTGTTAAAGCAGTGTGTATGATAAGAAGCATATGAACAAGTATTTTTACTTTTACAGTTACAGAAATCATTATTTAAAATTTCTTCTTATAATTTTGTTTGCTAGAGGACACAGCTGTGGTGCCCCATCTTTTGCAGACTGCTTTTCCTGTGATACTCTGCTTCTTCTGCACAGTGGGAGATAAATAATCATTACCTTTCTTACTATGTATTTGGTTCTAAGTAATCAGTCGCTATAATAACGATGATAATGATAATAGGGGTTCTGTGAGGCTGAAGTCTTTTGAAGTGACAGCCTTCTCACCTTCTATTACAAAGGACAAGCTGTTGCTTTCTGTACAACAGAGAGAGCTTTCCTCTTCAACAGCAAAATCAAAACCAGAGTTGCCTTCCATAACTGCTGTCCTGTTAATGACTTTTTAGCACAATGATGTTGAAAAGTTTTATCACTTTGGGACAATTCCATCTTTTTTGACATAACAAGTTTATACCCCAAAACTAAAAAAAACTATATATTTTGTAAATACTGCTATTTGACACTATGGTTTTAGTAAAGACACAGTCACCAATTCACTTGACATACATTTTGTTCTAATCAGATACCATCACTACATGCCATCTATTCTGCTTTACATGGTGAGTCAGGCAAGAAGAATGAGCGGGTAGCATTTTCTAAGACTCTTCAGTCCTGCTATGTATATACACAGTCCCATGGTCGGACTTAACAATTTTTTACTTTACGATGATGTGATAATGATATGAGCTATGATACTGTGTCATTGTTAGATAGGACAAGGGTCTCAGGTTTAAAGAGTTCTAAATAGTATTTTTCTTGTTTTAAAGGTAAATTTTTATCTTTTAAAAATATTTTATTTATTTTTAGAAAGAGGGGAAGGGAGGGAGAAAGTGTGGAAGAGAAACATGGATGTGCAAGAGAAACAATCAGTTGTCTCTTGCACACGCCTCAACTGGTGACCTGGCCCGCAACCCAGGCATGTGCCTTGACCAGGAACTGAACCAATGACCTTTCAGTTTGCAGGTCAGCACTCAATCCACTGAGTCACACTAGCCAGAGCTAAATGTTATTTCTTGCTAAGTGTTAAAATATAGCACAGTATTTTATAGATGTAGCAGTAAACAGGATGAGCTGATGGGAACTCAACCAGATGAAAGGAGCCAAGTGCAAATAAGAAATCAACATGTAATTGACCAAGTCCTGCGTATAAGCAATGGCTAAGCCTTTCTTCCAGGAGCCAGAGCTATGAATCCCCTGTCTCCTTCACTTTCTGTAAGTAAATAAAGCTACCTTGAGACAACCTGTTTTTCAACAGAGCACCCTAAGTGGCGAACCCCTGGAGTTGGGTGAGTAACATCATGATGCTGGGCAGCAGCGGCTCCCCATCAGTATCTTGCTTAGGTTAATTTGGAATGGATCATGATTCTTCCCATTAGAACTCATGGAAATATTTTTTTATATAATGGATTCTCAGAGCATCAGAGTTTGCAAGAATGAGTCAGTCATTAAGTGAATGATAGCTTGCATAGTTAAAATTTAAGTTTATATTCTGTATGTGATATGTTCTATCAACTGAAGATAAAGAGGAGAAAGACCATATAGTCTTTTGACTTTTGGATGAGACATAAAACCACATGATAAACTTGGACGTGAACACCAAACTCTTTTGGTAATCTTTCTGTCTCATTCATGTTCCAGTCTTTCTCAATCTCTTATACTGTTTCTTCCTGCTGTTCCTGACCTCTAAATGTGAAGGTCCCAGGCAGTGTTATGCTGGTAAATGTTTAATAGCTGGCTCTATGAGGGGAAAAAATCTGGTGTGTGGTGTTTGCCAGTTTTCATGGTGCAAATATTTCCACTGTGGCTGATTTCAAGCCATTAGCATAATGTTACTGACCAGGGATTGGGGAGAGATGTGCTTGGTCAGCTCTCACTAGCAGACTAGAGCCAGTTCCAGCTCACAGCTGGCCCTGGGGTTTAGCAATCAGTCCTCTTCTTTATTTCTAGTTATTTTCTAGGGGATCTCACCAAATTCCATGGTTTTAAATACATCCACATGTTGATGAATCCCAAATTAGATGTTATGCCCAATGTATCCCATTTGTTCATAGTCATATTCAACTGTCATTTGCGTACGTAATAGGCAAGTGAAATTTAACAAGAACAAAACAGAACTCTTAATTTTACCCGTTTGCCTCTAATGTCTCCCAACATCTCAGTAGATGGCATCATTGTTTACCTAGTCACTCAACTTAAACCCTCAGAATCATCTTTGACTTTCTTTCTCACATACCCCATGTCCAACTCATTAGCAGGTCTTGTTAGCTATGCTTTTAAAATTCATATCAAGTCACACTGGTGCGCACCAACTATCTCGTGTTTCTGTGTGTAATCTAAGCATGATTTCTTTCACGTGGTGCCACCCCTGTCTTGACTCTGTCCCTCTACAATTCTGTCTCTACATGGCAGCCAGACTGAGCCTGTGTAGTGGAATTTAATTCCCACAACTCCTTTGTTTAAAATTGCAGCAGTATTTACAGTAGCCAAGATAAGGAAGCAACCCAGGTGTTCATCAACTGATGAACAGATACAGGCATGGAATACACACACACGATGGAATATTAGTCAACATAGAAAAGAAATGAAACCTTACCATTTGCAAAAACATGAGCAGACCTAGAGGGTATTATGGGAAGTAAAATAAGTCAGACAGAGAAAGACAAATACCACATTGATTTCACTCATATGGTATTTGTTTTACTTATTCACTTATTTTTTTCAGGTATGAGGAATCTGAAAAAATAATAAGTGAGTAAGTAAAACAAGACAGAAACAGACCTATAGATCCAGAGAATAAGCTGCTGGTTGCTAAAGGGGAGGGTGGTGGATAAATGGGTACAAAAAAAATAAAGTGAAGTAAAAATGGTTCTTCACCCAATGTTGAAAGGGTGAAGAACTTACGCCATGAAGACATATGTGGCTACATTAATATTGGACAAAGTAGACTTCAACACAAGGAATATTATCAGAGATAAAGTTGGTTATTTCTGAATGATAGTCATTTCATTAAGAAAACATAACAACCCTAAATTAAATGCTCCTGAGGACAGAGCTTCAAAATACATGAAGTAAAATCAGCAGAACTACAGGGAGAAATAAGTCCATAATTGTGGTTGGAGATTTGACAGTCCTGTGACAGTAAACTGCTAGAACTAAATAAAACTCAACAAGAATTTGGAAGATCGGAACAGCTATTGATCGGAAAACCAACTTGGTTTTACAGACATGTATAAAACCCTATACTTGGCAAGTGCAGAAAATACATCCTTTTTGAATGTATGTAGGACATTCACCAAAGTAGACAATATTCTAGACTGTAAAACAATTTTTCAAAAAAAATATATAGAATATATGCTTTAGGCACATACTGATCAGTTTAAATTAGAAAATAAAGACAAAAATATAGGTAGAAAATCTTCCAACTTAATTTGTAAATTAAGTAGCATACTCCTAAATAATCTTGGTCAAAAAGAAATCACAAATGATGTCAGAAGCTGTTTCTAACTGAATGATAAAAGGAAAAAGAAGCGAAGTTTCAGGTAGAGCTGTTGTTTTTCAGTATCACAGATTACTGTCTTTAAAAACATCAAGGGAAGTGGCCTACTGGGAACCAAGGGGTAGAAAATGAAAAAATAAACAAACCCTCAATTAGCTTTTTATCACATTCAGAATAAAATTCAAACCCAGATATTCTGGTTTCTCTTCAAATCATATAAATCTTTCAAAATTTATCAATTCAAACCTGGCCCCTCCCATGAGGCCTTACTACTTCATCTGGCCCTGGCTGCCTTTTCAATCTCAGCTGTTTCCACTGTGCCATTTATTTGCTTACCTTGTTCTAGCCTCACTGGCCTGCTGTTATCCACACACCAAGCTTGTAGCAGCTCTGGATGTTTGCATTTCTGTAGCCTTTTCCATGGAATTCTCTTCCCAGAGCCTTATTCTCTATCTTCACATAGAGGGTTCACTCCATTCAGGCTCTTACTCAAATGTCACCTCTTAAGAGAAGCCATCCTTCACCCACATCCCAAAAGGAATCCGCTTTGCCCCTCTGCACCAACCCCATACCTCTCCCTCTTCTTTCCATGCTCAGTTTTTCTTTAAAGTATGTACCACTCTCTGATTTGTACTACTTTCTGATTTACCACAAAGGCAGGCATTTATCTTATTGAGTGTTGTATTCCCAGCACTTACAAAGATGCCATGCACACAGTAGGTGCCTAATAAATATTTGAGGAATGAATACATATAATGAGAAATGAAACCATCTACTCACACAGTTTACTGTCTGTACAAAGGGTTGCACACTTTTTCTGTAAAGTAACTGTTGTAGACTTCACGGCTATTCAGTCTGTATCACAATTACTTAACTGTATTTGTGGCATGAACAACCACAGACAAAACTTAAGACACTGAATGTGGCCGTGTTCCAATAAAACATTATTTACAAAAAACAGGCCACAGGCCAAATTTGGCCTTTGGACTGAAGTTTGTAGACTCTAGTCTAGATGACCATGACTCTACTGTTCCATTATCTGCATCGACATGACCTTGCTATTCCCCTGTCTTTGTCACTATCACTTTTCTATTCCAGGAAATTCTTGTTCAAGATAATAGAAATCTCAAATAACTGTGGAACACTCCAACTGAGTGAACATCAGACTGTTCAACTTTTCATTAAATAGCATCAAGTGACCGTTTTGTCTACAAGACTCCTCAAAACTTACTGCAAAAGCCTCACTTTGCTGTGCCCACTCATCCTAAATGGTTATATCACAATTCTGCATTGAAAGACCTACCTTCAACCCAGACCCCAAAACCTCATAAATATCCCAGTTTGGCTCTTCTTTCTCAGATGTGCTGCTAGGACACTATGAAGGTGATGAAGGCCCTGAGTGCAACTGAGTTCTTTGCTGATGTTTCCAGAGAGTCAGTGATAATGAAAGACAATCCCAGCAAAGGTCATTGTATTGTTTCTGTTGCTTCTGCTATCATAATGTCTTGGCCCCAAATTAAAGGACATATTCACTCGTTCATTCATTCAACAATGTGTATTGAAATGTTATACATCTGACCTCATATCAGTTTTTCTCTTTTAATACTTTAAAAGGTTTTTTAAATTTATTTTTAGAGAGAGGGGGAGGAAAAAAGAGGGAGAGAAACATCAATGTGAGAGGAATATATCAATCAGTTGCTTCTTGCACATGCCCAACTGGGAACCTGGCCTGCAACCCAGGCATGTGCCTTTACTGGGAACAAACCAGCAACCTTTTGGTTTGCAGTCTGGCACTCAATCCATTGAGCCACACCAGCCTGTGCTCATACCCGTCTTTTTTTTTTTTTTAAGATTTTTATTTATTTGAAAGAAATACGGGCTTCAGGTCAAGATGACAGCATAGTCAGACATGGCTAGCCTCTTCACACAACCACATCAAAATTACAACTAAAATATGGAACAACCATCACTCAGAAAAGTTAGAAATTGAGTTTGAATCAAAGTGTGACAACTACAGAATTAAAGAAACCACATCCATCCAGACTGGTAGGAGGGGTGCAGATGTGGAACAGCCTGCTCTCTCACCCACATGTGGTAAATAAAAATTTGGGAGGGATATCTCGGGAGCAAGGAGGCCCAGCCTCACACCAGGCCCCCCAGCCTAGAGTTCCAGTGCCAGGAAGATAAGTCCCCACAACTTCTGGCGGCAAAAACCAGCAGAGATTGAGTCAGTGGAAGAAAATTCTGGAGCCCCAAGCGGTTCCTCTTAAAAACCCCATGCAAGGACTCACCATCTCAGACTCACTCCCTCTGAGCTCCAGCGCTGGGGTGGCATCTTGAAAGGCACCAGTGGCATACTGGGAGAGGCTGAAGTATCTGACATTGGGGCTAGCAGAGGCCATTGTCTCTTTTCTGAGCCCTCCTACTGCAGATCTATAGACCCAGCAGGCTAGGGCTATATTTGAGACTCTATCAATTTGGCTAACACTGTTTAACCTGCCTTGGAGATCCCCAGAGACTCTGCATCATCCAACTTACGGGGCCACCCAAGCTCCTTTTCCCGATGAATAAATGGCCTTGGCTCATGCTGCATGGCTTCCTAAATCCTATCAAATGATCACAGCTGGCTGCAGTGAGCCCGAGACCCGGCACTAGCAGCAGCCAGATTATTTTCACAGCTTGGCTTCACCTGGGAATCTTCAAGCCCAACACAATTAGCAGCCTTCTCTTTATAGCTGAGGAAGGGCAGCCCAAGGCAAAACACAAGTGAGGGGTAACATTGGCCTGTACTACCTGGGCCAAGGCCAGTGTACCCAATGGACAGCTATAGACCACGTTGGAGTGCTGCCACCCTGCCCTTGCAAAGCTGATTCTCTAACGAGGGTGGAGGTTGCTGGTCAGTGCTCACAGCCAGTCCTTGCAGCTGACTGGCCTAGGTAAATCCCTCCCATTCATCTGCAACAGCAACCGAGACTCAGTTACAAAAGTAGGGTGTACTCAGCTCACACAAAGGGTGCATTTTGAATACCCAGCTTGGTTGTTAGGGGATGCTGGGCCACTGTACTGTACCGGACACCTACTACCTTAGGCCACACTACCAAGACATGGACTCAAAGCAGCTCTACCTAATACACAGAAATAAACACAGGGAGGCTGCCAAAACAGGGAGAAAAAGAAACATGGCCCAAATGAAACAACAGATCAAATCTCCAGAAAAAGAGCCAAATGAAATAGAGATAAGCAATCTATCAGATGCAGAGTTCAAAACACTGGTTATAAGGATGCTCAAGGAACTTAGTGAGGATCTCAGTAGCATAAAAATGACCCAGTCAGAAACAAAGGATACACTAATTGAAATAAAGAATAATTTACAGGGAAACAACAGTAGAGTGGATGAAGCTGAGAAGCAAATCAATGATTTGAATCATAAGAAAGCAAAAAAACAACCAATCAGAACAAGAAGAAAAAAAGAATACAAAAAAAACAAGGATAGCATAAGCAGCCTCTTGAACAACTTTATGAGGTCCAACATTTACATCACAGGGGCGCCAGAAGGAGAAGACAAGGAGCAAGAAATTGGAAATCTTTGGAAAAATAATGAATAAAAACTTCCCTAATTTTCAAGTCCAGGAAGCACAGAGAGTCCCAAACAAGGTGTATGCAAAGAGGACCACACCAAGACACATCATAATTATAATCCCAAGGATTAAATATAAAAAGAGGTTCTTACAACTTTTTATATTTTAAAAAATATAAAAAGCAAGAGAAAAGCAGAGAGTTACCTGCAAAGAAATTCTCATAAGACTGTCAGCTGATTTCTCAAAAGAAACTTTGCACGCAAGAATGGGTTGGCAAGAAGTAGTCAAAGTAATGAGAAGCAAGGACCTATAAACAAGAATAGTCTATCCAGCAAAGCTATCATTTAGAATGGAAGGGCAGATAAAGCGCTTCCCAGACAAGGTAAAGTTAAAGGAGTTCATCACCAAGCCCTTATCATATGAAATGTTAAAGGGACTTGTTTAAGAAAAAGAAGATCTAAACTATGAAAGTTAAAATGACAACAAACTCACAACTATCAACAACTGAATCTAAAAAACTAAAAAAAAAAAAAATCAAAAACAAACTAAGCAAATAACCAGGACAGGAACAGAATCATAGGCATGGGGATCATTTGGAGGGTTATCAGCTGGGGGGGAGAAGGGGGAGCAATGGGGAAATTGTGTAGGGATCAAGAAGCATAATTGGTAGGAACAGAATAGACAGGGGGATATTAAGAACAGTGTAGCAAAGGGAGAAGCCAAATAGGTTACATGCATGACCCATGGACATGAACTAAAAGGAGGGGCGATACTGGAGGGAAAGGGGGTACTGGGTGGAGGAGCACAAAGGGAAAAAACAATTGGGACATCCCCAACAGCATAATCGATAAAATATATTAAAAAAAAGACTTTTATTTATTTATTTTTAGAGAGAGGGGAAGGGTGGGAGAAAGAGAAGGAGAGAAACATCAATCAGTTGCGTCCCTCACACCCCCAACTAGAGACCTGGCACGTAACCAGGTGTGTGGCGTGACCAGGAATGAAAACAGCAACATTTCTGTTTGCAGGCTGGCACTCCACACCAGTACCATTCAGTCT
Organism: Artibeus jamaicensis; assembly: GCF_021234435.1. Lineage (NCBI taxonomy): Eukaryota > Metazoa > Chordata > Mammalia > Chiroptera > Phyllostomidae > Artibeus > Artibeus jamaicensis. The sequence continues at coordinate 32,201,386 of NW_026522030.1, read as the reverse complement.
TGATATGAGGGTTAAGTACAAATCAGACAACTTGCTCTATGTAAATATGATAGAAAAACTCAATCTTTTCCCCCACTGATAAATGACTTTCATGTCTACTTTTTTGAACTTTAAAAAATTGTGTCTCCAGAGATTTTGACAGGGAAAGAAACATATACTCATGAAAAACAAGGGCTTCTTGGTCTGCCCTAAGCTTTTTATATCTCTTTCTCTCCCGGCTCTGAAGTTCACTGATCTGGGAGTCTGAAAGTCATAGTGCATGTGGCCAAGAGTTTTCTGCAGGGATGCCAGGCACGGCTGAAACATCAACTTTCCAACTACTTGGGGTGAAAGCAGCCCTCACTGCCATCATCGTTCATAAAAACTCTGGAATTTATTTGCACAAAGAGCTCATTGAGAGCTGACAGTTCTGCTACAGCCTTTCCTTTATTCCCATTAGGGAAGCGTCAGAAAAACCAGTGGGTCTGCTAGTGCCATTTCTGCAAACACCATGTTTGAAAGTCTGAGCCTTGTGACTTAATCAGCAGCCCTGGCTTCCCACAAGGGCTAAGGCCGCAGTGCAGACCTGGGGACAGAACCCACAGTCAGCGCCCAGCTCTGCAGATCAAGCATGTCTCAGACCCACCTGGGCCCTCAGCTTGGAAATGGAGTTGAGAAAAAAAGTAGCATTTCCCCTACAGGAAACTTGCGTTAATCAGCTGAGAAAATGGAGGTTAAATTGTTGTGTAAATCTGGAACCTTTTCACAAATGCCAGTCAAGGCAGTGGTTGGAGCTGTCATTTTAACACTTCTACAAGAGTTCCCCTTCCCTATCCCCCAATCTTCCCCATATTGCCAAGATTTCTATTACTAGAAAAGCAATCTTTATTTGCTCCCTTCTCATTTGTACACTTTTAAAATGCAGGCAACCTCCTAGAAGACACGATACATCAAAGTAATCCACCCTAGAACACATGCGGCTACTCCAATGCTTTCTTTCTCTTAGTAAGGATCAGGTGCCTAAGTATAATTAAGGACAAAAGATTATGAAAAAGTTGGGAAAAGTCATGTTAAAAAGGAGAAATGCCCACTAAATAATAGAATCATAATAGCCTTGCAGATTATAAAGTGTTGGGATCCTCCCTGCCTGGTTTCAGGAGCCGTAACCTCTGGCATGGCTAAGGCTGAGTGAGCGACCTCCGGACCCTAAGCCACTAAGGAGACAAAGCTTATCAACCTGACAGGAGATAAGCTCCTTTTTTCATAATTGGCCCCCAATGCTTGGTCAGTTAGCCAATGACAGATAAGATTCCCCAAGGGGAAACAATCTAACACAGGCACAATCATGTGGATCCTTCCCCCCAGGGAAGGACTTGGGGGGCTATAGAGAAAGGGGGTGATGGACCCTTGCCTCTCGGCTTTGACAAAGCCTGAGTCCTCATTTATCCTAATTCCTTGGCTATCTTGACTCCTCTGCCTGACTTAAGCCTGAAACAATGACAGAGGGCAGTGCAGCTCTGTACTGGGAAGGGCGGGCTCCCCGGGTGATCAGGCCTGAGAAAGGATATGTAAAATCCTGTGAAGCCTGCTTTGCTAAGAATGCTCTTAGTTAAATAATAAAGGCCCAAGCAGGAAATGAGTTTGTTTCCCAAAGTTTTGTAGGCTTTTAGCTAACAGACCCTGACTCAGAATAGGCCCTAATAGTTCTTTGTATGCTATCTACTGTTTGATCCTTACTGCCTGACAATGATTAATGAACTTGACCTGTATTCCTGTGCTAATTGAAACCCAATAAAACCCTGTCTGGGAAAGGGTTGGGCGCTCTCCCCTTGAGAGGGTGGCCAGGCCGCTCCAAGGTGCTCTCCCCTTGAGGGAATAGCCGTGCCGTCTGTTTTCCTCCACAGGACTCAGTGGTCCCTGTGAATTTGTCTCATGTCTCATCTGTGATGCTGTGGGCACCGAGAGCCGGTGCCGGCATCAATAAGGATAAGTGGTTTTTGAAGTGAACCTTAGGCAGGTTCCTTTCATATAATACAGGAAAAAAAAAAGAAAGTTCAGTCATCATCACAGCTTCATGCTGATAGTCCCACAACCCACAGGCCCCTCAGTGGAATTCTGGGCTCTGTGGAACCTCTGTGAGGTAGCCTCCCCCTCACATAGTGAAGGCCAGTGTACTCCCAGAACAGAGATGGAAATACAGTTGACTCTTGAACAACACAGGTTGGGGGTCGACTTATATCCAGGCCATTTTCCAGCAACTACGGTCAGCCCTTTGTCCATAGGTTTTGCATCTGCAGATTCAACAAGCCACAGATAAAAAACAGTATTTTCCAGCCCTGGCTGGTGTAGCTCAGTGGATTGAGCACGGGCCTGTGAACCACACGATCTCGGTTCGATTCCCAGTCAGGGCACATGCCTGGGTTGCAGGCCGGTTCCCTGCAGGCCAGTTCTTAGCAGGGGACACATGAAGGGCAACCATACATTGATGTTTCTCTCCCTCTCTCCTTCCCCCCTTCCCCTCTAAAGATAAATAAATAAAATTTAAAAAAAAACAGTATTTTCCCATTTCCAGCCACTTATGGAAAATACTGTTTTCTATCCACAGTTGGTTGAATCCACCAATGCCAAGGGCCTGCTACAGTTAAGATTTTGAGGGGTCAAAAGTTGTTTGCAGATCTTCAATTGGGGTGGCATTGCTGCCCCCTGACCCTGAAGATGATCAAGGGTCAACCCTATAGCCACCCTCTAAATCTAGAGCTTGTGAATCCACATAAGAACAAAACAATAATAATAAACATTTGAAATCTTACTGTGTGCCAGGCTCTTGGCTAAATTATGTGCATTATCTGACTGAATCTCCAAAACAACCCAGTGAAGCAGATACTCTCTTCTTTTTTCTTTTACAGATGAAGAAACTGAGGGCTTAGGGAGGATAAAGATCCTGGTAAGACTCAGACCAAGGCCTGAGGCTCTCAGACACGGTCTTAACTCCATCCTCTGCTTCCCCCCACGGTGTTGTGTCCCTGAAGAAAACTTTTGGTCCGTCTCTTTCTGACTCTTAACACCACAAATGTCATCTAGAATTGACAGAAATTCTAGATGTGGATTTTCATCGAGTTTGGGCTGCAACACACCCTGTCTCTGGTCTGGATTTACATTCTAGAAGAAAGAGAAAGAGTTTGAATTAAAATAGAAAGTTCTTTCATGGGTGTAGCAAGTAGTGAGCATTCAGTCTCAGGCACACGATGAGGTTCTATTTTCCTTCTATGTTGCCAACTCTGGGTGGTTATTTCTTCTTTTCAAATTTAGCACAGTTGACTGAATAAAAGGAGAGGGGGGGAAGTTGACATACTGCAACAAGTAAAATACCTCACCATAAAATTTGAAACTCAGATGGGAGAATAACTCTGCAAGCAAAGTAGTATGGGGTCCATTAAAAAACCACAACTTAGCTCATCGTGGAAAGTTTTAAGTGATCTGATCTCCAACAGAAAGAGAAGAGGAAAAGAATGAATAAGAACATTCTTCTTTTTTTTTTTCAGTTTAAATAGAGTCAGAGGAAGAAGTGAGAAATATTTGATTTTCTCACTGGCAGGAACAGATAACCATTTTTTCATTAGTCACCAGCAAAGTCATCATTCATTTATTTCTGAGAGCTATGGAATTATTTTTTTAAAAAATAGTATTTTAGAACTCTGAAAATACTGCCCAGCAATGAGCAAGCCTCCCTTAGAGATAGGAAGATAGAAAACTGGAGCAACGGACAGGTGGGCAGTTCACGCCAGCTTTAATAACTTTTTGTCTCATTCCTGTCCATTTGCAAGAGCTTTTTGTTTGTTAGAGACACTAACACATAATTGGTTTTGGCATTACAAAGTTTTTGGACCGTATTGTTTTATTGGTTGATTTTTTGCCTGGTACATTTTCCTGCTTCGGGTTTTTCATTTACTCATAAATTCAAATATGACTTTAAATTTTTTTAAATTTATTTTACTTTTAGAGAGAGGAGAAGGGAGGGAGAAAGAGAGGGAGAGAAACACCCATGGACAAGAGATACATCGGTTGATAGCCTCTTGCGCACCCCCAACTGGGGACCTGGCCATTACTGGCAACCTCTCCATTTCTTTCGGTTCACAGACCAGTGCTCAATCCACTGAGTCACACCAGCCAGCTCAAATATATCTTTTTAAAAATGGTGTTTGGGATTGCAGTCTCAGTTAAACAGGTATTTCTTATCGCTATATTATACAGCCCTAGGTTTTCATACACTATTTTTTTGTTTAATTAGCATTTGAGCCTTCATTCTTTATGCAATTTACACCATTTTGTATTTTGTGAGGTATAAATCTACTTTTATTTTTGCGACTCTATAGTTATGATAGCAATAATTATTAAAGAATCTATTCTTATCTCTTTTAGTTGAAATAACACTTTTGTAAAGTGTTAAATTTTCCCAAATACTGATATCTATCTAGATTCTCTCTTCTGCTCTATTAACTTGTTTGTCTATAATACACTATTGATTTTATTTTAATGCCTTTTAATGTGTCCACCCCTTACTATTTTTTATGCATTCTTGGCTATTTTTGGCCATTTATTTTTTCATAAAAACTTTGAGAATCCTCTTTGATGCTAGATAGAATAATACTTCTCCCTGCACTGCAGAAAAATGTCTATTCCCTAGTCCCCGACACCTGTGCATGTTACCTTATATGGCAAAAGAGACTCTGTAGATGTGGTTAAGTTGATGATTTTGAGATGGGAAGTTTATACTGAGTTATCCTAAAAGTAAAATGTCATCACAAAATTCCTTATAAGAGGAATACAGGAGACGTCGGAGTTGGAAGGAGGAGAAGGCATTGTGATGACAGAAGCAGAGATGAGAGTTATGTGTGTGCTTTAAAGATGGAGGAAGGGGCCACAGCCAAGGAATGGAGCCAGCCACAAGGGTCTGAAAAAAGCAAGAAAGCGGATTCTCTCCTCAAAGTCTCGGAAAAACCCCCCCTCACTCCTGCTGACATCTTTACTTTAGTCCTGTGAAACCAATTTTGGGCTTTCGACTTCCAGAAATGTAAGACAATAATTTTGCATTCTTTTAAGACATTAGATTCGTGATAATTTGTTATAGCATCAATAGGAAACTAATGTAGCATTATAATAGAAGTCACATTAAATTTATATATTAATTATGTAAGAACTAACATTTCTATGGTATTAGCTTTTCTATTCTAGAACATAGTCTCTCTTTTCATTTGTTCAAATGCTGTTTCATTTTCTTCAATAAGATTATATATATATTTTTTAACTTTTTATTTAATTATTTTCACTATAATATATAATTTAAATATATTATTACATACTGAAAATACATTTTTTCATATGGCATTTGCACCTTTCTTAATAAACTTATTCTAAAATACTTTTATTTTGTCATTGTTGTGAATGAAACATTTTTCCATGTTTCTACTTCTATGCAATTATTGTTAGGCCAGAAAAAATACTTACTGTTTGTCAACTCATGTTACTAAATTATCTTATTACTTGTACTTGAGTCTTTTTAATTTTTTTTTTAGTTTCTGCTTTTTTTTCCTTAAAAATCAATCATATCATCAGCAAAAACAAAGAATTCTACTATTATTTTTCAATGTTAGATCAATTATTTACTTTTGTTAATGAGCTTGGGATTTCTTTCAAGTCATTGTTTAGTCATAAAATGATGGTGAGCAACCCTGTGTAGTTTCGGTATATTAAAATTATTTACAGCATTTCACATTTTTAGGATATTATCTGCCCCTGGTTTGGTGAATTGCCTTTATCCTATGAAATAATTTCTTTCATTCTTATTTTACTCATTAGGAATGACTGCTTTTTTTTTTTTTTTTTCTAAAGAAGTTTTGAGCACTTAATGATATAATCTATGGTTTTTCTCTTTCAGAGAACTGGTGTAACAGATGGTATTGCCACACGCCCTGACAATGAACCACCCCTGACTTCACGGAAGAAGCCCTGGTCTGTTCTTTTGGATACATGACTGAATTCGACTTGCTAATGTTTTATTTAAATATCTTGAATATGTACTCAAGAGATTGTCTATAATTTTAGATTTTATCTTATCTTTATCAGCTTTAATTAAGTTTATTTTGACTTTATAAAGTAAATTGGGGGCTTTTCTTTTTTTTTTCTAAGCCTTGTAATAGTTTACAGAAAAGTAAGCAGTCACCCACTGACCCGAGGTTTTGCTTTCTGCAGTTTCAGTTACCTGCAGTCCAAAAATATTAAGTAGGCAAGTCCAGAAATAAACAATCCCTCAGTTTCAAATTGCTCACTGTTCCGGATAGTGTGATGGAATCTCACACGGTCCAGCTCCATCCCACCTGGCATGTGAATCACCTCTTTGTCCAGCATCTCCACACTGTGTACTCCCCTTAGTCACTCAGTAGCTCTCCAAGTATCAGATCAACTGTCACTGCTTGGGTTCCAGTAACCCTTATTTCACTTAATAATGGCCCCAAATAACTTTTATTACAGTAAATTATTATAATTATCCTATTTTATTATTAGTTACTGTTGTTACACTCTTACTTTGCCTAATTTATAAATCAAACTTTATCCATGTATGTATGTATAGGAAAAAGCATATGTATAGGGTTCAGTATTATACATAGTTTTAGGCATCCACTGGGGTCTTGGAATGTATTCCCCGTAGATAAGGGGGGACAAATTCAATAGGGTCAGTCTTTTAAAGGTAAATAAAATTTAGCTAGAAATTCATGGCTGATGAGTTTTTAGACATTTCTAGTTCCTTCCTCTTTCCTACCTCTCAACACCTAGATTTTTAAATATCATTTAGTGTTTAAATTATATAAATTGTCACTTGAATTATTCTTTTAATGTACATCTTCCATTTCAAGAGTCCTCATGTAACTTATCTTTCTCTAGCAGAATCTTTCTATCTATGCAATATGTATCCATGTATAAAACTTCACTGCTTACCAATCGCCCTTCTTTTTCATTTTTTCCCACATTGAGATTTATATTCTAACTTATTTGATATTTTGTTGGTCTTTTTGTGAGTATTTTCCTCAAAAGGAGTAAGTGATACATACACTCTCTGAAATCTTGCATATCTTCCTTCACAATTTCTCCCACACGAGTGAGCTGATGCCTGGTTATGGAATTCCCCTCAGTGTTAGGTAATGATGTTCACTGCTCTCTGGCTTCTTGCCCTGCGGTCTGGTGTGATGCCTGTGGTCTGATGGATTCTGTTCCCATTGTAGATGACTTATTCATTCTGTCCGAAAGCTCATAAGATCATCTCTTAGTTCTTAGAGTTTAAAACTTTTATTGGGATATGGCTAAATATGTGTCTTTTTCCTCAATAGTGCTGCTTTTTCCTAATGACTAATGATATGGAGTACGTTTTCATGTGTTGGCTATTTGTCTTATCTGGAGAAATGTTTATTCAAATGGCATGCCTATTTTTTTTTTTTTTCCAATTGGGTCGTGTGCCTTTGTATTGTGGCTATGGATTGTTACATGCTTTGTTGCTTATCTGAATTCTGGGCTTCCCAACATTTTCTGGATTTCTTTCTCCATCATTAATCACAGCATTTATAAAGGGTGTAGACAGAAAACAAGGAGGATTTGCATACGTCATAGTTAATGACGAAGGAATAAGTATTTTATGTTTTGTCAGTAGTTGGGAGGGAGAACGAGCGTTGTAAAAAGGGAAGGGACCTGAGGTTGACACACGAAGATGAAAAAGCAGAGGAGGCAGAGAGGAGGCAGCCTGCGAGACAGAAGAAAATCTCGCTCCAGAAAGTGCGAAGTTTCTAAACTAACTGTCTTCTTTGTTCTTTCTTCTCACAGAGTCAGGAAGGGACATTGAAAAGGTTTTTGAGTTCTCCATGTCTTCTTTTAAACCATGCCTAAACGATACATAGTAGAGTGATGCTAGCTTCTGTTACAAAGATAAACAAGATAAATAATCACTCGAACACAATATAACATTATTTCTCATTCATTAGCAGTCCAAGGTGGGGTTGCTGGCTGTCGGGGAAAGGTTCTGTCTCCACAACCTATAGGATTTAATTGAATGCTGTCTCTGCCACTTTAAAAATATTACTTCTAAAGCCACACTGCAGAGGTGGCGTGTTGCCATCTCAGTGAGTCTCCAAAAGGGAGACCGTGGAGGACTGAGCCAGGGAGGCAGCACACGTTGCTTCTGCTCACACGCTACAGCTGGAACGCACTTGACATGGCCGGTGCACCTGCTCAGGATTCTGGGAAGTGTCATCTGGCTGTGTGCAGAGGAGGAAAAGGAAACCAATTTTGTTGGCCAGCTGACAGACTCCGCCACACCAACCACTGACAAAGACACCTGCCAAGGCTTTCCTTCAGCAACTCTTCAGGAGCAGCCAAAAAAAATGTAATTATGACAATGATTTAAAAACACAAAAAAGTCCTTATAGGTTAATAACATCTATTTACTGAATATATAAAATATGCAATGTACTGTGCTAAGTGCTTTATTTTTATTATTTTATTTAATACTTTCATAAACCCCAGGACAAGGGAGTTTATTTGACCCCATTTGGTACAGGAGAATAGTGAGGCTTACAGCAGTTTAAGAAATAACTCAAAAGTCACACAGAGTGGCGGAGGTCGGGCGTAGAACGTGGTTGGTTCACTTCAAAGCCTGCGTGTCCCCTCCTTGCCACACCTGGAAAATGCCTGCACGCTAGGACCACAGCTGTTTAGAAGGGAGCACAGAAAAAGCTCAAAGGAGCACAGAACGCAAACTGCAGTCATTGCGGTGGGGGGTGCCCTTTTTATCTTTCTCTGTTTTCCAAAACTGTGCTTGAAGAACGTTTCTCCTAGCTCAAAGCTTTTTATTGGGCCGACATTGTTTTACATGAAAGGGAGAGACTTATTTTTCCAGTTAGGAAGCAGTCTTTATGAAACAAGAGAAATACGTTCTCGATAATAATGGGATGGAGAATGAGATGCTTCCCTTTTCCTGGAACTGCCTTTTGTATGTTCTCTCTGAGGCTTTTCTGTGGCTATGGAATAAATAAAAGCCTTTTGATTGCCTTGTTTGGAACGGGTATGGCTTTCCCTCGTTCTCCACCCGAGTAGGTAACTTCTGGCAAAGGTCATTGTGTTTTACCGGGAAAGGGATCCCCGTGGGACTCCTGTCTGTCAACATTTTCCCTCCACCACTGCATCTTCTGATGTGATGCAATCTCCTTTCTCTTCCGTTGCCGTTGTCCTTCTGTTGGTGGCAGAATAGCACCAGGTGTTCGTTAGACCAACTCAGTAACCTCAGTATTTGAGTTCCAGCTAAGAAAGAAATCGGAACCAAGACTCAATGTAAGAGAACTTTTATTTAGAAAGTCATCGAGGTAGAAGAAATGGGCTCAGGAAACAATGTATGGAGGCAAAAGGAGGGCCCTTGGGGAGAAAGAGAGGCAAGAAAAACTCGCCTCAGGCAAGGGGGTGGGGAGAGGGGCCAGCCTGCTCCTTAGAGAGAGAGAAAGAACTGGGTCCTCCATTCTAAGGGCTTTTAAGGGCGGGGATTTTTACAGGAGGATTTCAATAGAATGTTCACCAGCTTTCCAGCTGTGTGCTTTCAACTGAGGCCTAGATGTTATCTGTAGGGCTTAGTGCTCAAGGGTGGGGTGGTGCAACGGTTTGCTCAGGGATTGTGTAAGGTGATTTTCCTGCCCCCGTTCCTCCTCTAAGGGGGTCTAAAACCACACGAGCTGTGATGTGCCGGGGGAAGAGAGCTCATGGGAGGGTCCAAACCCCACGACCAGCAACAAGAAAGGTCAGGGAGTTTTAACCACACAGACAGTGACATGCTAAAGGGAGGGCAGTTTACTCTGGGAGCAAGGTTCTTGTTTTGTCTGTGCTAGGCATCGGGGCTTTCCACCACCCCGTGACCTTCTGTGCCTGGCCCTTCATCCTTGCTCCACTCACATCTGTCTAACTGCCTACTGCACTTTTTAAAACTGACAGCTAATTTGGTTTTACGATGAATTTTATTTTGAACAATCTCAATTTTACAGAAACTGCAAGAACAGTACAATATTTTCCCCCTGAACCATTTGATAGTAATTTGACTACAGGATATAATATCCAGCCCCCTCCGGAGAAGTCAGTGGTTATTTCCTAAAAACAAGGACATCCTTTTACAAAAGCACAATACACCCATGCAAATATGCAAATTCACATCATCACCTTTCAACTGTCTGCTCCTCAGGCCCCATTCAAGTGTCATCAACCATGGGATGAGTCCATGAGAGCAGAATGGTTCTCCTTCGCATCCCTTGATTATCAATCACTCTTGTCTGCCCTAGTCTGCACCAGTTAGCTCCTCAGGCTTTCCTTGACTTTTCTGACTTCCATGCTTTTGAAGATTACAAGCCTGTTATTTTATAGACACCACTCAGTTGGGTTTGTCTGATGTAGGATTTAATGTACGCCCCTTTGGCAGGCAGTGATGCTTGATTCTTCTCCTTGCATCCTACGAGGAGCACACGACTTCAGTTTTCCCCACTGATGATGCTCACTTTGACTGCTTCATTATGGTGGTAACAGCCCCCCCCCTCCGAACTTACTCTTTTCCCTGCTATGGTGAATACCTATTTTGTCAGGGAGGTTCTGTGTAAATATCCTATTCTCCCTTAAACTTTCAATTTATCCATACATTTATTTGACTGAAGACTCATGGTTTTCTATTTTATTCAAGAAATTATAATGCATTGTAATAATTTATTCTGATGTTGAACTTGGTTTCTGTGTCCTTTGTTACGTCCCTATTATTTCCTGGCTTTCTGACACAAAGCCTATCTCTAGTCATGGCCACCACCCTTTTGCCCCTTGCATGTGCTGTCCTCACCCTGCCCTGGCCCGGACCTGACATCACCACCAAGTGGAAGTTGTTCACATTCCCCTTAGACCTTGCCACCCACTCCCGCGTGGGTGCCCTCCTCGTCCCACAGGGGCATGACATTACTCCCACACCTGGGCAGTTGCCTTTCATAGCCCCCTTGGGCTGTGACACCCCCCATCCGCCACCCCAACAGGCATTGCCTGCTGTGGCAATGCCATTCTCACCCCCGCTGGGTCTCCCAGTCCCCAAAGCAGCTGCAGGGCACGCTCCTCATCTCGCTCAGCCCTAACCCTCACACCAGTTCCAAGCTCCCCTTTTTGTGTGTGACCTGAAGAGGAGCAGAATTTGCCACTCTAAAATATGCCCTTTGGCATAAGGATTATGTTAGGCTGGTTACGAAGCCCTAAATGATCACCATGGCAAACCTTGAGTCAACGCTTAAGGTTCTGCATCTGATTGCGTTTGCTGTGGAGACCATCTCTGGACAGAGTGGAAGATCAAAAGCTTTAGCTGATGGGAACCAGGCTAGAAGTCACCAGTCCTGGCCGTGAGCTTGGCCAGCAGCGTGAAGCCTGATCTACCTCTAGTCCTTTGTATAAAGAGGGTGATAAATAAATAAAATGATCGATAAGTAAGATGTCTAAGAAGAGCCCCTTTCTCTGCCTTATATAGAGATCTTTGTTATGAAGGTGAAGTGAGGACAGGCATTCTGCAATATTTTGAAAACTCTAAAAACCTATGCAATGTAACATTTTCACAAGAAAAACATGTCAGGAAATATTAATGTAAGACAAAAATTTGCTAGGATGATTCTACTTTCTTTATGACTTACAAAAGTGACGTGTCTAAAATACAGCCCAATACACAGAGTTGAAAATGTGTGCTGGGAAAGTAAAATGTGGGATACTGGGTGGGGGTCGAGTGGTATGTGCTGGATCTTGCTGAAACCAGAACACTGTGAGTTCACAAGAAGCATTTGGAAGAATTTCCTTTTAATCACATTTGCATATTTATTGATCATTTTTATATAAACTGGCAAGAGCAGAATTCTTCCTCCAATGGCACCCCTATTATCAAAGGTGCTTCTGTGTAGAAATTTCCTCTGTGTACTGGCACCACTGTGATTGGACTTCCCTTTCGTTACTGTCTACTGTCTAGATAGGTGTGGTATCTGCTTGAACTATCTCCTACTTCAAGAAAAGAAGCCAATTAAATGTAATCTCTGAGTCTGAAATTTCCTTGATTCCCAAGGCTTCTATCTATGCAAAAGGAATAGATTTAAGAAGCCTTCCTATATATTATGAATAAAATCTCCTCTTGGCATTTTTGTAGGAGATTCTAATACATATTTAAGTTGCTTTCATTTATTCTTGGATGCTAAAATAATGAAGTAATAAGCACAATCAAGCCAAACAATGACCCTGTGGCTACCCGCCCCGTATGGATAACAGATACAGGCTGGACTCTAATGTTGCTCTCTGTTAGCGAGACTACAGCTTCATTTTTAAAAGATTTCAGAAAAACCACAAAAATAAATGGAGACATTTCAAAAGAAAAAAAAAATTGAAGTTAAAAGTTGTAGAAGGCAGAGTTAAGAAATCCCCACCCTAGAGAAAGCAAAAGGCAGTGTGAACATTATAAGGAAGTGGTCAGTTCTAGCAGACATGGGGCAATGAGGTTGAAGCAGTTGTATACCACAGACTCAAGGCTTGCTGTAAGTGGCTTTACACGTTCTTAGTTACTTCCAGGGACAGGTTGTAAAGGCAAGGGCTTTTTGTCTCTCAGTGGTATCCATAAGCAGGAGATGCAAAGTAGATCAGTGAACTGGGCTGATGAATGGGAGGAAGAACAGGCTCAGAGGGAGTCCCTTTGTAGCATTGGTTTCTGCCGGATGGGACGACCTCTGAAGATTAAGTGGTTCTCAGGCCTATCTCTTCAGTTACCCATTCATCATTTTAAGAAACAATTAGTGTAATATGTAGGGTTGTCAGATGGTTGAAACCAAAATGCCAGACACAATACAAATGTGTAGAACACATTTTTTAAAACTCTCAAATTCCAATGATATGAAAACATTGTTTATTCATTAAAGATGGTGGCTTGAATGCATATGTTTACCTCTGTTATCCCTAAAGACCCCACTAAAATGACAGTGAAGGAGTTCTTTTAAAGCACAAACCCATTAAGACAGAGAGAGTGGAGAAAGTAGCAGGGGAAATGGAAGGTGGAAAGCCAATGAGTGAATGGGAGCTGACCTATCTGATTCAGAGATGTTAAATTTTAAACTGGCAGCAGTGGAAAGAGAGTCATTCATTCCATTTGTCCCCACAGAACCCTAGAAATGCTCAGCAACAGGAGATACTAGATACCTCTAAAATGCGGGGGGTGGGGGGGAAATGGAAAAATATGTTGAAAGTATTTTTTTTTATTTTAATTGTTGTTCAAGTAGTTTCGTCTTTTACTCCCATCCCAGCCCCCCCCCCCAGTGCTCCCCACCTCCCTCCCATTTCCACCCCCTTAGTTTTTGTCTATGTGTCCTTTATACTAGTTCCTGTAAATCCTTCCCCTTTTCCCCTGAAATTCCCTCCTCTCTCCCCTCTGGACACTGTCAGCCTGTTCTCTATTTCAGTGTCTTGGGTTATATTTGCTGAAAGTCTTTTAAAGAAACATTTAGACTTTGCAAAGCCTAGAGCAGAGGACCTATCCCTTCCCCATCTTTGCACAGGCCTGACCGCATCTCTAGAGCACTGCCGCCTGACACAGTAGCCACCAGGACTGTGTGGTTTTTAGCACTTAAAATGTGGCTCTTCTGAATTAGGTGCTGTAAGTATGAGCTACACATCAGATTTGAAGACTTGGTATGATAAAAAAGAATGTAAAATACCTCTTGACATTTTTTTAAATATTGGAGTACATGTTGAAATGATAATGTGTTTAATATACTGGGTTAAATAAAACATGATTAAAATTGCTTTCTCCTGATTATTTTTTAATGTGTTTGAGAGAAAATTTAAAATTACTTCCATGGCTCCCATGATATTTTTCTTGGACAGCGAGGCTCTGGAGAGTGGGATCCGAGGGCCTGGCTCAGGAGTTTTTATACAGAGAATGGGATGGACTAATGAAAAATAATGTGAAATAGTGAGACTCTAACCCGCTGGCATCTGGTCTTCCAGCCTGCAGGTAAGAGGGGACCACTCACCTTACGAGAAGCAGTTCAGCTTAAGAGAAGACCTAGAGATTCTGAAGCAGCCCCTGCAGTCCCTGCTCAAATCCCCCACTCACTTCTGCGCAAGAAGCCCCTTCCTGCAAATCCCTGCAGCTTCACTGGGGAGGACTCTCCTTTCCACCTGCACACACCAGCCAGGCCAGAGTAAGTGTTGCTGCAGTTGGTGGACAGGAAGCTCAGTTTCCTCGCTCTTCCACTGGGCAGACGACCCTGAGCTGTGTGACCCACGCTGACTTGAGTTCTGTACAGCATAGAGCTTTTATTGCCCGTCCTGGGCTGACGACCCTCTCCTTCCCTGACTCATTTCTCCCCCTCCTACCAGGCTTTCCTGAGATCACCTCTGAAATAAATCACCTAAACTGGGCTCCTTGTCTTTGGGTCTGCTTTGGGGGAAGCTTAATCAAGACCAATTCTGATAGTGGAGCTTCTCTAGGGAAACAGCCCAGCCATTTCCCCCCCTGGGGATGCCACTCTGGGGAAGCCTCACCTGTATCCGCAGTACTTTCTAGAGCCTACTTGTAAATATGAGCAGAGGAGCCAAACCACCTGGCAGGCATTGGAGGGAATCCTCTGATTCAGAGGGCAAAACAAAGTACTTGTCTTCTTAAATGACAATCCATATTTATGCCTTGCCTCTTCATGGAAGTAATATCGTGCCATTATAATACTATACACACAAAAAGGTGCATGCACATGTGTGCAAACAGAAAGCTGACATGCTGGGCTGCCTGTGTCAAAGTGAAGACCCAGCAACCCTTTGAGCACACAGAAGTTGCTGCTCCCCCAGTCAGCTGCTGGGATACGGAGATTAAAGCCAGCCCCTGCCATCCGAGGAGGTACGGGCCAAGGGAAAAGCCCAGTAAATTCCCCGACTCAATCTGGAACAAGTCTCCGGTCTTCCCTTGAGCAGAAAAGAGAAAGATAGAGTGTGCACAGAAGGCTAAGGGTGCCCAAGTGACCCTAAAACCAACACGATGGGAGGAGGGGCAAGAGGAAATATTTGCTAATGGCCAACCATGACTGCAGTGGAATGAACTGCATTCGTGCAGGACATCCCAGCAGAGAGGGCAGAGAAAGGGTCACATGCAGGAAACCAAAAATATCCGGAGATGGCTGCAGTGAAGGGTGTGAAGGGGAAAGTGTCCAGGAATGAGGCTGGAAGAAGGCATGGGATTGGCTTATGCCAAGGAGATGATGTTCTACAGGAGCCACGGCATCATGGAAGAGCTCAGGGTGATTTTACAGAAACAGGAAACGTCTCTGATGATCTCTATAGCCTTTCCTTAGTGACAAAGTGTCCCCTTCTTGCTGTCTGTAGAGGAAATGGAAACAATCATTACCACTCTAATGTTTTGAAAAGGAAAATGCCTGGTCCTATTGAACCAAGTGCAGGGGGGAGATCAGGCAGTTGCTTGTCATGGCTGTGAAATGTGTTTTTAGTGCTTGAAGTCCCCCCCCCCCATACACCTACCATGAGTGACATCTGGTTCTGCACCTCTCTCTCAGCACCTCCATTTGGCTCACTGCCTCTCACCAAAAAGCTGAGCTGTAGGCCTGCCACCCGTTTGGGTCCAACATCCGGTGAGAACACAAGGGTGCCGGATGCTCTGATTTTGGCTAACATGAAACTCTTCCTAAGTTATGTAACATCTTAGACCAGTTACATGAGACAGGTTTCTAGAAAGCACTAAGCATGAGTCTGAGAGTAGGGCGTCAGGGTGCTCACAGAGTGACAGAGAAGCGATCCACTGGCAAAAGTCCTCATGGCACCCACAGGTCATCACACAAACATGGGGAATATTTTGCACAGAGGCAGAAGTGATCTATCTTAAGTAGCTGAGAGGTCTGCTAGGCAGCCCTTAAAACCATTTGCAGGCAATGTGGTAGGGATTTCTGCCATTATTGAGCAAAAGAATGAGCGTGGCTATCAGAGTAAAACTTAATTTACAAAAATAAATGATGGTGGGCAAAATATGGGCTGCGGACCCAGTTTTCCATGTCTGGCATAGAGGTTTAAAAAGGGGGAGGTTTGCACATGGAATATAGTCAATATATTGTAAAAACTTTGGTCTGTGACAAATGGCTACTAGACTTATCCTGGTGTTTATATCATAAGGCACCTAAATGTCAAATCATTATGCTGCATACCTGAAACTAATACAATATTGTATGCCAATTGTACTACAACAAAAAACCTTTTTAATGAGCTTTGGAAACAGGCAGACTTGAACTCAAACCCTAACTCTAATAACTAGTACTAGATATATTGCCTTATGGAAGCTCATTGACCTCTCTAATCCGTGTTTCTCTTAAAAGTAAAATGAGATGGCAATATTTACCTCCAATAATAGTGACAAGGCTGAGATAAGATTAATATAAAGACCTTAATGCCATGCCTGGCACATGTCAGCAACCAACAAATAGTAGTTCCTTTTCCTTATTTTGACTTTTTGTGTTTAACATATATGGACATCAATAAGTACTTGCTGATGGCTTGCTGATGCTGAATGGCAGATGCCCAGAAAGGTAGGGTATAAATCAGGATATTTCTGGGGATCCATATTGTTGACACAATGGGATTATACTTAGGATGTTATATGAAGTTTGGAAGTCCCTAAAGTATTTGAAGATTTTTCTGTTTCAGCTAGAACACCTTCATTATAAGCAATATAAATTGCCTTGGCTAATTGGAGCAAAAAGGGTATTTTTCCTGGGAGAATATGGTGCAGTTCAGAAGACTCAAGAGAAGCTAGAGAACTAGATTTTGAGCGGGTGAGGAAGCTAATGGAAGCCAAAAAGCAGGAATTTGACATCAGTCTTGCCCTGGCTGCCTGACGATTCTGTTTCTTCTATATTGAAATATTTAGCTCAACACGCACAGTCCCGCGGAGAATTTGGATTGAGAGCTATTTGTTGCTTGAGAGTAGGAAGAGGAAGGATCTTGAGCAAGGTTCCCCCAGAGACACATTGACTCCCTTAGTGGAGAAGCCAGCACCTGGCTGAGCAAAACTGCTTTGCAGCCACAGTTAGTACTTAGGAGGAGAAAGTTCTCAGACTCGTGGAAAGACACCAAGATTACTGAACTGAAAGGCCCCTTGCCCATCTGCTAGGGGCTTTTTAACCTCAGCACCACTAACACTTGGGGTAGCATAATTTTTTGTTGTGGAGAACTGTCTTGTGCATTGTAGTATGTTTAACAGCTTCCTGATCTCTACCAAGTAGACGCTAGTGGAGTGCGCTCTCTCCCCTCCCCATATTCCCAGAATGGGGATGGGGGGATCATCCCAGGCTGAGAAACGTGGGGCGGGCTTTTATCTGGAGATCTTCTGAATGGTTGGTCTTAGGCAACCATTCCCTCAAGGACTTGGTTGGCCTTGAGGCAGATTCAATTTAGTACTTGAGATCCACTGGGCTTCCTGAGTAGATCCTGTATTCTTGTTTCCACAAAATATTTTAACAATCATTTTAACATGAAAATTTCTCAGCATCTTCAAGTTTAGGTAAGACGTACCTCTTCAGTGGTCTAGACACTCAAATGTGAATGTATGAATAGATGGCTGAATAATTACATGAATTCAAAAGAGAGAAAGATATAAATAATTTCATTCTCTCTGCACAGTGGCTGCAGTAGTTGTCTCTCCTAGCTCTACACCAACCCAATGTCCATTTTTCCTTTGTGATTTCTTTGGAGGAACCACTTCCTCCTCTTCCACAGATCACGCAGCCATGCTGCAACTGCAAAACCAGGCCCCACCCTGCTAGTAAAGAAGCCCAAGACCCCTGTTTTGTTTTTTTTTCTTACATTGTCATTGTCCCTAGCAGTGTGTCACTGAAGTTCAATCAGTTAGAATTTTACTCTAGTGGTCTGAGTGCTAAAGGGGCAAAGGATGGAAAAGGGAGGAAAAAGAGGAGTGGATAATTGTGGAAGGTTGGCTTCCAAAGGGGTTTAGAAAGCATCTGCTCTGTTCTCCTCACTGCCTTGAAGAGGCAGGGAGGGTCATCTACACGAGCTGACTTTCCTAAAGTTGCTCTATAAAGAAAGAGTGCAGCTGACAGGATCTTTGGAGAAGAAGAAAGAGAGACAAAAGGAGAGAGAAAGAAGAGGGGAGGGAACCCAGGCAAGAAGGACGAGAAGGGGCTGCTCATGAAAGGCAGTGGTGTGTCCACCCACTCCTGACCAGGTCTGTAGTTTGACCGCCAGGCTGTGGGGTTCTGTAGGAAGTGAATCTCTTGGGGCCTGAACAACCAACCCACTGATGTTTCTTTAATTATGTCCTTTGGAAATATGTGAGGCTGGACTTCTGGGCAATAGTGTCCCCTTTAAAGCAACTACCACTATGATTACTGCTACTTGTTACTAAGCTCTACGTTCTTTGGGCTGTTAGGCTATTGCATATTCTCATTCATTGATTCCTCCCAGAAGGCCTATGAGATAGGTGATAAAACTGTCCCTGCTTTATAGATGAAAATATTGAGGTTCAGAGATGTTATCTTGCACAAGGGCAGAAACGCAATTTGAACCAAGGTCTGACTGACTGGAAGGCCTCTGACTGCAGACAGTGGGGGTGTTCCAGACTAGAACCTCCTAGCTCCAGGCCCTAGTCAAATGGAGGAGAGAATGTGAGCGTTCTTCACATCCTACTCCAGCTCGGACCTATTCAGATCTCCACACTTTCAGTTTTTCAGCAGGACTTAACTTTTTGAACCTGATTTTGATCTGGCATTAGAAATACAGAGCTGTCTCCCAATGAAACCACCCCACTCTCCATCTGGTGAATTAATGTGCTTTTCATCTCCTCCTCCCTCCCTTGGCCTATGGGTCAGCAGGCTACTTGATAGCACCTTGGCCAGAGAATCAATGGATAAGGAAAGGAAAAGGAGGAAAACTTAGCTCAACTCTTGTTATCTGAGGCGGCAGCTGAAACCAATGCCCACAAAGGGGGTTTTGTATTTCCCATGAATTTAAAATGTCCCTGTCACTCATGCTACCAAATGTCCTGAGTTGGTGATACACAGGAGAATGCAATCATTGTGCAAGCAGGGCAATTTACAAGAAAATACTTCACAGCACACAGTTATGTAGGCAAAACTCACCCACAAGATGCTAATTACTCAGGTGTTCCTTCGTGGCCCTTGCCTTGGTTGGGGCTAAGGGGAAGAGAGGAGCTGCTGAAAGCCCAAGACATTCAGGAGGTCCAGTCACTTCCCAACTCGCTCTGTGGGTCCAAGTCATGCCCCCAGTATCATTGTGGGTCCAAGTCATGCCCCCCACTTCCTCTGTGCTTCCTGCTTCCTCATTCACCACCCTAGGCTGGGTTGTTTGTTTGTTTTTAATTCTGTTAGTCATTTCTAGTCCTGGTCAGGGAACATACAAGCTTAGTTTTAAAATTGATGTGTCTGTATGTCAGAAAAGTTCTGATAAGTTATAAGCAGCGACTGAGCCGATACTGGCCTCTGACAAGCTTGCTCATCGGAGGATGTTTTCCGGTGGTCTTGACCATGGAGCTTTGGAGAAGAAGGAAGCCATTCTCATCACAGGAGTAATAGGTGTCTTTTCCAAACCTACGTCTTCTTTTCTTTTCTCTTTTCTTCTTTATGTGTCTTTTCTTTTTCTCTTCATTTCCTTTTTATGCCTCCCACACAGAAGGAGGGGAGCCACTGTTGTGTGAGAAAACACTGTATCTGCTTGCGACACTGAGGTGCAGTGAAGCTGGAGGTGCAGTGAAGCTTTGCTTGCAAGCGGAGGGGCCATCTATTCTGGCTGAGGGGTGATCCTATTTTACTTCTGAGGTCGAAAGTGAAACAAGAAGATGAAGTTTCTTAATTCTGATTTAACTTTTTTTTCTCAAGTTTATTTTCACTCTCTTCTCTCCTACTTCTCTCCATTTTCTAAAGATTTTTTTTGGGGGGGGTGTTTATTATTATTTTCAATTTCAAACAAATGTAGAAAGGAGACTATAGTGAACTCTCATACACTGGGAAAATTTAAAACTGGCAAAAGGAGGGAAGTAAATGAAATTAAATAACAAACACAGATTCTCACCTTTGCCTTCCTGCTAATAAAAACATCTCAGTTACACACTGACATATGAGTTAACAAGGCTTTCATCTTTGGGGGCTCTATCTCTGGCCCACACGCTGGCCCCTAAAACCTGTTGTGCAAGTTTCTGCCTTGCCACAGGGATTCATGAACATACAAAGGCCTTGGATAGAAGGCAGATGAAACAGGAGATTTTAGTAACACCTCACAAACGGGTTATCAGAAAAACCAGCAGACCCACGGGGTTGGTGACATCTGGGAGAGCTGCAGTTAGGCCCACAGGAGGGAATATAGGAAAGGTAAAGACCAGAGACAACATTCTCATTCACCAGCCAGGGCATAACATCAGTGTACCTAGCAAAGGAGACAGACTCATCAGCGGTCTAGGCTGGACCAGAGCTTCCCACACTTTAACATGCTCACATACCACCTGGGGAACTTAGTAAGACTCAGGTTCTGAGTCAGCTCAGGGAAGTGGGGCTGAAAACCTCCATTTCTAACAAGCTCCCAGGCAGAGGCAGCTTTATGGGCTGCAATCACTGCTGTCACACAAGGTCCTGTGTGCAGAAGAGCCATGAGCTTGGTTTCTTGCTTTATTGTCACCTTATTGAAATACTGAATGGTTTTACATTTGAACTTGTGTTTTGTAAGTGGAGTCTGATGGGACAACACAGTCTGCATGAGAATGGAGGAGCAGATGCAGTGCAGTGCCCCCTGCCTCCTGCTGTTCATTTGCACACAGTGTTTGAGATGCCCCATGGGTACAAAGTTATGGTGGGAGTTCATCAAGTCTTAAAGCAAGTTCAGGGTAATGTGTTATGTCTCTGACTTAGGAAGGTTGAGGGCACTGCTAGCCTTGGACCCAGAACTTGCCATGAACACAGAAGAAAGGAAATGATGTTCTAAGGAATACGAATAAACAAGAAACCTTCTCATATCCATTCTGTATCAGTTCTCTCTATTAGACTACCACTTGTGCTGAAAATGATGCCGTAGACAGGAAATGAAAGTTTTGTTCCTTCCTTATTCATCAGGAAACAGAAGGTAGAGATTGTTGGTAGAATGTGTGCTTATAAGAAGTGAAATAAAAATGATTGAGTTGCTTTGTTCAGTGTTTCCACTGTTCCAGTAAGAACAAAATACATTATGTGTCAAAATACAAATTGTGTAATTTTGATGATTCCACATGAGTTAAATTTACATTTCCACTTAAAACTGGCATTGCATAATAAAAAGATTCATGGTAAATCATGCCAGTAATTTAAAATTTTATTTTTTTAATTTAGTATGAATAGCAAATATGAAATACCACAATAAGTTGAGAGGCTGTGGAGGGGAAAAAAGGTTATATTTAATACCTTCGGTGGAACTTTTTTCTGCTTTTTTAGATTTTATTTATTTATTTTTAGAGCAAGAGGAAGGGAGGGAGAATGAGAGAAACATTGATGAGTGAGAGGTACAATGATCCGCCACACACTCTCAACGAGGACTTGGTCTGTAACCCAGGTATGTGCCCTGACTGGGAATCGACCTGGCAACCTTCTAGTTTGAAGCTCAGCACTCAGTCCACTAAGCTGCACCAGCCAGGGCCTTCTTTCTGCTTTGTGAACAATGGGCCAACATTTTTCCGTACTGGGCCACACAAATTATAGAGCTGAATTATCTACTCCTAGATGATGCTAATGTTCCTGATTCACAGTCCCCATTGGGAGAAGTGAGAGTTTTGAAGCCAGACAGAGCTGGGCTCCTCTGCAGACTCTACCACCTGCTGGTTGTTTTTGTGATCTTAGGGATTCTTGAAAGGAATATGTCAAAGAAAGATGAAGCATTATCTTTACAGCTTATCATTAACCATCAGTGTAACTCGGTATGTGATATTTTGCTCACCTACTTTAGTTCCCTTATCTATTCAGTGTGGATGAGAATTCCTCCCAGGCAGGAATTTAAAAGTGACCCCCTTCCTCTGAACTCCTTTTGCCCTCCGCAGGCCCTAGAGCTTGCCGAGGGTCCGTTCCTCCTCTGCTGTAGTTGTGGTTGACCTTTTTGTCCCTCTGCTCAGAGGTAAACTCTTTGAGAACTGGGTTGTGTCGTGCCTCTCTCCTGAAGGCATGCCCGCACAGCCACCCTCCACCACAGCGTTCGCATTACCGTAATGTAGACATTTGACATCGAATGAATATAAATTATCTGCTTCAACCAAGGAGAGGAAAACAGACAAAAAAATAATGACACTTGTCATCATCAAGATGCTGCACAGTCCCTCCAGATTCCTGACGTTTGTACCACTATTAACATCTCCCTTCTCTTTTTCCTATTCAAATCATACTTATCCTGCAAAGGTTGGCTATGTGAATTTGGGGGGCTTCTAGAGTATCTGATCCTGGGCTGTTAAAAATCATCCTTTTGTGGAGAGTGGCCAGTGAACCTTGTCAGCTTGAGGTGTTTCTCACTGGCTTTGCTTTTAGGCTACCAGAGGCCACTGAGTGGGGTGGGTGGGGTAAGGAGGACATGGTGAGGGAGGCGCCCTCAGGCTGGGTATCAACGGTTGCACAGGCTGAGGAAAGCATCTCTACCATGGGGTTGCATTTACTTCAGATCCCAAGTAGGGTGAGGAGCACATCTGTGGCGGAAGGTGGACAGCCCTGTGTGCAGTGGCAGAGCCTGAGGGGAGTGAGAAGGCCGGCAGTACTGGGTAGAGGACAGGGGTAGCTATGGAAGATTGGGTACATGCAGGGGGACTGACCAAATAACAAATGTGCTGAGGATAATGGGAGCAAGATTTCTCACCATTGGAGAAGAAAAATATAAATGTTAAAAGAGAAATAGAATGAATCTTGTCACTTGGGGTTGGAATGGGAAATACCAATATGAACTGATGGATCTCAATATAGATGGATAAAGAAGTAAATATAGATGTAAATAAGTGTGTGTATTTTCCCTAGCTCTGCCCCTAAGAGGTCCTTAGAGTAATGGCACCCTAGTTAGTGATGAACACTCTAATCTGACTTCCAGATATTATTCTTTATTAAGGGGGACAAGGGCTTTTTGAGGAAATGGGTGATTACAAAGGCTTGGGAAAATACAAGATGAGCCTGGGACCCTGGAATATCTATGTCAGAGAGTAAAAAGGTGCTTGAAGATGGATGGGACACGTCAAAGAACACAGAAGCCAGATTGAAGGGACTCCCACTGGCCAGATGAGGCAATTTGAGAGTCAAAATAAATAATCATACAGATTAAAACTTACTGAACAATATAGGACCCTCATCATGAGTTTGTTTTGATATAAATGAATTCATTGAAAGTTTGATGAGCAACAGTATATTTACATATATTCAAAATACCTCCCAACAAAATACTGATAATTACAAGAGGGGAAAATGTACCTTTGCAGTGAGAAAGCCTTGTAGACATCATTTGAATTAAATGTTCAAAGTGAACATCACCAAGATGCAATTTGAGTAACACAAATCAGTTCTGGGATATTGTTGCTCAAGTTGGATAAACGGAATCCAACCCACAAACACATATCCAGGGACATTTTACAGAATAACTGTGAGTAATCTTTGTAAGTGTCAGTTTTATGAAAGTCAAGGGAAGGCTGGAGACTTGTTCCAGATTGCTGGAGACTAAAGGAGACTAGAGAGACATGACATTGAAGTGCCATGTGAGATTCTGAACTGGATCCTTTTGCTCTAAAGAACATTTATTGGGACAATAGCTGAAACATAACTGGCATCTCTGGATTAGATGGTAGTAATGTTTCAAAGTTCATATCCTAGTTTTGATAGTTGTATTTGATGAGGAGAAGAAAGAATGTCCTTGTTTGTAGGAAATACACTAAATAATTGAGGGTGATAAGGTATTATGCAGACAACTTAATTTTAAGTGTTTCAGGAAAAGCTATTTCTCCAACTGTTCTTGCAAGTTTGAGAATGTTTCCAAGTAAAAAGTTAAAACCACAGGCAAACTGAGCAAAGATCAGAAACAGAGAACTTGGAAGGAACTAGGGGAGGAGAAAGGCAGAGAATGGAGTAAGAAGCTATTATCTGAAAGAAGAGGAGGAAAGATGAAAGAGAATCAGTCTGTTCAGAAGAGGAGCTTGAGAGGAAATGAGATGCTGACAAATTAAAGGTGAACTTGGTAATGGATTTGGAGAAGTTGGCAAGTTAACAGAGAAAAGGTTTGGTGAGTGGGAAGATGAAGAAAAGAATAGGGTGGAGAAGAGAGCTAGTGTTCATTGATGGCCTTCTGTGTATTGTCCTTGGCTAGGCATTTAAATCCTGTTTAACTTTTACATAAACAAGTAAGATGAAAATTTTATCCACATTTAATAAATGGATAAACTAAGGCTCAAAGAAGTTAAGTAACTAGCTCAAAGTAATATAGCTGGTGAGCAGAACCAGGATTTAAATGCCCATGTGTGTGATTTCAGTGACAATGGGACAGTAAAGAAATGGTGCCATCAGGTCAGGGAAGGGAGAGAATTAATCCCCCTTGCTCCCTGAGATTGGAGGGGGCTGAGAGAATGAGTGAAAAAGGGACGGTGAGGGTTTGGAGGCTGGGACTGAGGTAAGGACTTGAATGATCTGAAGAAATGTGTTGTTGAAGTCAAAGGGAAATGGCAGAAAAAGCAAAGGAGGGGAAACATTGAGAAATACCATCATTTTCAGGTGAGAGGTCAAACAAGAATTGATTGGCAGAGGGCTTAGGGGACACAGTAGGCCAACTTCTCAAATGGCATCCAATGGTCCCCACCTCCTCGTGTTCACACCCTGGGGGGATCCTCTCCCCTTGAGTCCGGATCTAGTGACTTATTTCTAACCAAAAGAATATGGCAAACTTGCCAGGATGTCACTTCTGTGACTAGGTCACCCTAAAACTGGAACTTCCATTGTACTAGCAGACTTCGTCTTGCTGGTTTCAGTAAAACAAGCTGCCACGTTGGACCGGCCCATGAGTTAAAGAACTAGGACAGCCTCCATCTAAAAGCTGGTGGGAAACGAGGCCGTCAGCCCAATGACCTGTCAAAGTTGCCAACAAATATGTGAAGGAACTTGGAAGTAGATTCTGTCCCAGTTGAACCTTGATGGAGTCTTACAGGAGACTCGGGGCCACACTGCTTGCAGCCTGTGAGAGACCTTGAAGTGGAGGACCCAGCCAAGTTATTTCTGGATTTCAAATCCTCAGCAACTGGAGAATAAATGTGTGTTGTTTTAGACCACTGAGTTCTGGGACACAGTCCATCTTCGTTATTCAAGGATTGCGTACTTGCAAATTCACCTGCTCACCAACATTTCTTTGTGACGCCCAATACTCACTGCACTTTCATGGTCACTATGGACATGCACAGAGCAGTGAAAACTTTTGAGTTGCTTGATGCACACATTCCTGGATGAGGTGGAACAAGTCAAAGTTCTGCCTTCTTGATTCAACTCTCATATTGTAAACACGTGTCCTTTTCATGGCCCATTTAATGCCATGTTTTGTTGTTGTGGTGGTGGTTTTTAAAATTTGTGTTGGTGATTTCACTGTTTAAAATGATCCCCAAGCATAGCGCTGAAGTGTGTTTCTAGTGTTCCAAAACACAAGAAGGCTGTGATGTGCTTTGTGGAGAAAATATATATATTAGATAAACTTCACTCAGGCATGAGTTATATTCAGGCTGTTGGCTGTGAATTCAATGCTAATGAATCAACAACATATTTTTGATAAGGTGTATTTGAACAGAAACACACATAAAGCAAAGTTGTGTATTGATCAGTTCATGGATATGATGTGACCAGAGGCTGGCAGGAACCTGACCCTGTATTTCCTTTGGGAGCAATGGTGCAGTGTTCACTCATTCAGTGTTCTCAGTGACTTTCTAAGACACAACTACCTTGAATACTGAGAATCAGCTGTAAGTTGTTATGTGGCACTACAATAGACAGCAAATATGGGGGAAACGGGAATTTCAGTTCTCAAATCTTAGGAAAAGTATTTGTGACATGATCAAGTATCAGCGATACAGGTCTCTCACTAGGGGAAGGTTAGAGAGGTAGTAGATAACAGTTATTAATGAGTGTCTGTTATATAAGTATCATTAGGTTATGTATTAAATATTAATAATTTTGCCTGGCTAAAGTGAGTTATTTTGGGTGAATGTGAGTGAAACTCTCTAGGAAATTTGGCCTCACAAAGCAATCTCTTTGCTCTACATGGTCCCCAGCTGTGTGAGGATTGATGCGTCAAAAGGCACCAACTTAATTAAAAGCTCCATGACTACACAGGGTGATGTAACCCAAGGCAGGCTTCTGGCAGCTGCAGCCCAGGGAGGTGGCCAACCCAGGGGAGGCTGTCATCAGGAAAAGCCCCCTGGGGACCCAAAGTGTCCTCACACAGCTTTTCCATAATCTATGGCTGAAACTTCTGGCATCTATGGCTGACAGTTTAAGGGATCGTAGTTTTATTTACTTTTAACTTGAGCCCATAATTTTTTAAATTTTGTTCTTTAATTAGTCTCCCAGCTTCATGTTGAATTCCTGCTCCTACCTTTACCCCTTGCACTCACTCTAATGACTGTGCTAAAGTCCTTAAACATGGATGGGTTTCATATAATATGTAGTATTATGTGTGCAGAATTAGCAGTTACAAAAATGGCACTATGCCAAAAATAGTGAGTTCTTTCTTACTTTTTCCACTCTACCCTGTGATTTAGGTGTTTCCATATGAATGCATAATTTGTCGCTTCTAAGAGCTGCGTAATATACCATAGTGTGTATCTACCACATCTTACACATATTTTCTCCTAGTGCTGGACACTCAGCCTGCCTCCAATTCCCATTACCCCAGTGACATAAAGGAGCAGAATGAATGTCACAGTCCACCTTGTAGTATCACACCCTTCATTTGCCTGTAATTACTCCTCTTGTCCATCTTCCCTTCACTGGGACAGTGTGAGTTCACCAGAACTCATTCCTAGATCATGAGAACACGCAGTGTTTCACTTTCTGTAGAGCCACTTCTCATTTGGTTACTCCAGGTTCTCAGAAGCAGATTGGTTTAAAAAAACTCCACAATGGTAATTCCCGAATGCTTTTGCCTGAAGGTTGTAAAAGTTAAAAAATAACACTAAAAATAAAATGTTACTTAATATAAATGTATTTTCATTGTAAATGTAAAATGTATTTTAATTTTAAAATAAATGTATGCCATGAAAAAAGCAAGGAATAGAGAGAGGAGCTGACAAAATCCAATAACCATGAAACCTGAAGACACTTCCAATGTGAGAAATTGCTCATCCAGAGGGTAAACACACATTCTGAAAGCTTGTCATTGAGGCAAAGAAGACAAAAATAAAAAGAATAAAATTTGGGTAATAAGAATACCAAAATTTATACTATCCTCAAGTACCAAGTGACAGCCTACAATGGTATCCAGATAAGGTAGCCGCAAAGTGAAGCTTGAGAAAGATTCTCACTGAGTCAAAGAAGAGAAAGCCACTTGTGGAATTGATTTTTATTTTGTAATTATACAGATACTATATATATATATATATAGTGTTGCTACATATTTTTATATTAAACCACACTATTTAAGAATAATTTATTTCTTTATTTACCCAAAATCTAATAGATACTTTACTCTGATAATTCAACAGATGGTAGAAAATCTTTAAACATATAAAAGATTAATCTGTGCACACATAAATGTGTCTAAGGGAGCAAACTACTGAGGCTTTGCGATTTAGATGAGTGTTGCAGACATAGTACCATAAATGAGATCTTAGTAACACAAAGGCTTAAAGTAGTGACTTCCTCACACATCTTGGAGTATGTCTTAGAAGATAACCCCATAAAACATTGTATGGCTTCAATAGGAACTTCAGGATTTTCTTCCACACTCAGCTATTGCCCTCACTCCTTGACCATATCTTCTGGGCAGAGTTTTTGTTCTTTCTCTTAATCAAGGAGCTAAGCAAAGAGCTGTTGCCACTATGGAAAAACAACACTTTTGCCCCAATAACCCTTTGGTTCCCTTAACTACAAATCTACAGAAAAAGTGCAAAACAGTTCTCAGAAGTCAGAACCAAAGCAAGAATGCTCAGAATGCAAGACTTAGACAGCTGATGGTGTGAGAGTTTCTATCTGCCTACCTATCTGCTTAGGGATTATTTTTCCAGGAGTTTTCTAGGATTCTATTTATTTGGATTGAATTTACCTGGTGGCTTTTCTCTAGCACATGCAATTAAATTAATTTGCCTTTTTAGATAATAAAATAGCAAATGCCTAACTATCAGAGTGGTTCTACAGCCCATAGGACAGCCCAAATAAAATCATTGATTGGGAAAGGTGATTGTAATTTCCATGTAGGAAGGTTAAGCTTCAGACAGAATCCCACATGAGTAGTCTTCCATGCCAAGTCTGGACAAGTTCAAAGAAAATGTGAATGGTGAGCATGTTGCATGTCTGACTGAATTTAACAAAAGCCCTCTATCAACAGCTCTATGTCCTCGGGCTTCACCATTAAGCTGAACACTGGATTCTTCGTTACTTCCTGTGGCTGTGGGGACTGTGTAATTCATCTTCCAAAATGGGACACGACCGAGCAGCAGGAAGCATCATTAATAGTTATGTCAGGGCAACAGCAGTCAATGGGTGAACAAACCGGAATATTGGGTCACCATACTTAGGTCAGCACTAAGATGGGCTTCCAAAGGTGGAGCTGGGCTGTGAGAGAAGGCATGCTCTAGGGCTTTTCTATTAGACAAACCAGATGTTATGAGGCAGAACACCCAAAAGAACACAGCTCAGTGATGCTCAGCTGAAAGGGACCAAGAGGGAACATAGATAACTATGGCTGATGGAGGAGAGAGAGCCGGCCCGTGTGTACAAGGCCTGTCCGGAAGGCGGGTGGGAGACCAACATGAAGCAAATGAGGTCAGTGAAATGCAGTCACCTGTATGTCTACTTCAGAGCATTTCAAAGCTTATGCTCAGAGTACTATGGAAAGCTCTCCTGGATGTAGTTCCCACCCACTTTCCACTTTATTTTTGCTACCTAATTAGTAATAGGAGATAGTAGAGACCAACAATAGTACCCAGAGTAAGGTCAGGATTTCAACCACGCCTGTCAACAGCCAAAAACCTCGATGGCAGGCTTCCCTGGGGGTCATGGAAATGCCATCTTTTTCGTCAGGCCATGCATTTTTCTGCCTAACTTTATTTTTGAAGACTAAATTAGTTTGCAGACTTAACATGTGCATTCTGTTAGAGAAATGACTATCTACACAGACACAGGAAAGTGAGGCAAAGGATGTGTGTGCCAGAGCAGGGCTCAGCACCCTTTTCTATGAAGATTGTAATGTTTGCAGCTGTGTAGGCCACATGGTCTGTGGCAACTACTCAACTCTGTTATAGTAGGAAAGTGGCCACAGAAAGTTTATAAATAATTTTTGTGGCTGTGTTTTAGTAAAACTTTATTAATGAACAATGAACGTTGAATGATTTTCATGTGTCATGAAATATTAAAAACAATTTTTTCAATCCAAAGGGAGGAAAGCAGTCCTCACCAGGCCAGATGAAAGGAGGCGGGGCTACACTTGGCTGTGGTTTGCCATCCCCTCTGCTAGAGGCCCACAGAGTTGAAACCACGTTGGTGTTTCAAAGGGCATGTGAAAATCGCAAAGGGATATTTTGCAAATGATAGTACATACTCATATTTAATTTTAAACCTGTGATCAGATTAGAGTGTTTTAAAGCAGATTACTTTTTATAAGGCATGTGAGAGAGAAATTCAGGTAAGTGATTGTTACCAAATAATTTTTAAGTGGGTCACCTTACCCTCGAGTCCTTGGCACTTAAAGTAAAACATCTTGAATTAAGTTTATGATCTGAAGCACAGCTACCAAAAATATGGATGAAGATCCTAAAGTTTCTCAAAATAGAGGTCTTCAATATTTGTGGGAGAAATGATTTTTTAAAAAGAAACTACTGTGTTTTGCTAAGTATAATGCGTACTTTGTTGCCAAAATTTTTGAGGGGAAAAAAAAGGATATGCATTACACATGAAATGTATTATATCTTTTCTTGTGTTTTGTAATTATTCATTAAATAAAATTTCTTGTACCATAATATGTTCAAAATAAATGCTAAAATTCCTTTATAATATAAAATGCAAGTATCTAAATATAAATAAATAATTGAATTTAAAAAAATTAAAACAAAAGACTTTTTTCCTGAAAGTTTGGGCCAAAAACGTGGTGTACATTATACACAGCAAAATACAGCAATTCACAGACATGATGCCCAATTTGTTTACTAAAATAAAATAGCTGTGAACTAGAAAGCCTGGCTTTCCTTTTAGAAGTTAGAGACCATTCATTCCCATGGACAGAAACCAAGTGGGCACTTAGCTGATGATGGTTTAACTTGTGTCTGGTGTATGGCTGTGTTAAGCAAGTTTAGGATTTTAAAAGTGGGCTGACATGGGGACAAGTTTTCCAGGGAGAGATGAGCCTTGTGTATGTTAAACCTACAATGATCACCAGGGAGAGTCCCAGCTAATCTATGGAAGCAATTCCACTTATAATTAATAGCCAATCGAAGTTATCTTATTGATCAATATCAGTCTAAGAGACAAAATACCACTGCACCAAAGGGTAACAAAATATGGAAATGGAAGGTCCTACTTTCTTGCTAAGGTTCAACTAAAATCTTTGAGGCACATAATTGGCAAAATAGGAAAATACACACCACTTCATAAAATACGTTCAGAGTAAACAGATTCCCTTACTGCTTTCCCCCTTAGAAATTTAGAGTGGCACCAGGTAGTGCAAAGTGGAAAAAAGTACGAGCAGCCCTGTCTCTTTCAGGCAGACAGGTTTCAACAGAACCATGGAGCAGAAAAGCATCCTCTTCTCCCAGCCACGAACACTTAGGGCTTTTCTTTCAGTTTCAGGTCAATACTTGAAGGAAGAAAAGGAAGGGAAAAAAACGAGAAAATGAGTAAGAAACATTCAGTAATGACTGGGGGTGGTATATGTTTACTTTTTTTTCTCTCAAAGGACTTACTGAACATAAATCGTGCAAGTTTCTTATACTAGGAAATTTTGGTGAAACACAATCTTCCCCTACTTGGCAAGGCTTCCTCTAAAATACAGAATCTGTTTATTTTTACAAAACTGTTTCTGGAAGCATTTTACGCCTTTTAAAATGATCTAAGGAGGCAAAAGACTGTGTTAAGCCTTGTTCCTTAAGTAGATTACTATAAAGAATATTATTGCTTCTTGGAAATAAAGGATTTACCAATTTTTAGTGAACGACCTTTCCTTCTGGAGTGAAAAAATGATCTGCCTGAAGTAATGTCCAATTAGTGCTAAATAGTAAGAAAGTATGAACAATGAAACAATAGTGGCAAAACAAAGAAAGAATCAAACAAAAAACCCCAAATTTTCTATTACCAAAGGATTTTCCTGAAAGGATTTAGCCTACTTTAATGAGATGAATTATTTTTTTTTTAAGATTTTATTTATTTATCTTTAGAGAGGAAGGGAAGGAGAGAGGGAGAGAAATATCAATGTATGGTTGCTTCTCGTAGGTCTCCTGCTGGGAGCTGGCCTGCAACCCAGGCATGTGCCCTGACTGGGAATTGAACTATGATCCTCTGGTTCCCAGGCCCACTCTCAATCCACTGAGCTACACCAGCCAGGGTGAGATGAATTCTTATAACCTAAAAAGATCTTGTTTTCAAGAATGTCTAGTGAGTTCCCAATATCTAGGTAGTAAGTCTAAAATGTCCTTGGGCCACTTGCGTCCCTCTTTTGCCTTTTAGCGAACACATCACGACTTCCTGATATCTACCAGAGAAGAGAACTACATTCATTGAACACTCAGAGGAGGCAGCGTAGCCATGAAAAAAGAAAAACTGCATTTGTTGAAAAGGGCAATTGGGAAGTATCTGCAGATTTCCCTTGGATTTGCTTTCCAGAGGCAGAGTGCAAAGGTTACTTTCCTGATGGAACACGCAGTTGCTGAGCAGTGCTCATTGTTGTAGCTTTGCCAATAAAGCCATCAGTAGCCCACGCTGCTTGCTCGTCTGGTTTACAGTAGTAAAATGTCTTTCCTTGGAAACACCCTCAGCAAACCCATCCCTTATTAGCTCTGGGGCCTTGGCCCAGTTACCTACCTTCTCTAAGTTTCCATGTCTGTATCGGTAGAATAGAACAGTCATCTCTCTCATAGCTTGCTTAAGGATTAAGTGTAAAGTGTTTTCAATTGTATATAGAGAACATAGTAAATGTCCATTAGTAGTAGTAGTAGTACTAGTAGTAGAGAATAGTAGTGGTAGCTTGGTGTCTTTGAAACAGGAAAATCATCTGTTGGCTTAATTAATCATAATCTTGTGTCTTTTCAGACCTGGGTATGTTAACTGCCAGGAAAGGTCAGGTGATCATGGATATTGATCTCTTTTTTACGCCCTCAAGGACCTGACTTGTTTTCTTATCTAGAGAGTTTTACCACGTAGCTGACCTCTTTTTATCCATGACCCCTACATCTTTCTATGTCTTTTAAAAAACAGGGCCTCCATGTTTTTTAATCTAGATCTTGTTTTTGCTTCTAAGCTAATGCTTCCCAGCTGCAGTTACTCCCAGAAGCCTGTAGTGACTTGGATTTGATGACTGGAATTTTATTCTTTCTTACATAGTGATGGTTCCGTTCCTCTCACAGACCAAGAAAATATGTATTAAACCAAAATTCGGGGCACACACTGTCTGTAGAGTGTGGCTGTGGGTCAGAATATTTGACGTCATCTTGGAAAGTTTAAAGTGCACTTTGTTTCACCATCTAGACCCCAGATAAAAATCTAAAAAAGAAAAAAGCCCAAACACCACACTCTATGATGCCCCCTTTCAAACACCTAATTTTTCATACTGACTTTTTTGTAAACCTTCTAGGGTTTAATTTATCCCTTCAGCGTTGGATAAACAAAAAACTGAAACATTGAGACCAATTTCCCCAATTTATAAAAGAAGCAAGAGACAGTCAAAAGGGAATGATTTTTAAGTAAATACAGGAAACCACACTGAAGGGTAACCTTTGAGACAACCGTTTTCTTGTGGAGCTAATGAAGCAACCAACAACGCTACTGATTTAAGTGTCCCCAAACACAATCACATATGTTTTTTTTGTACGGAGAAACATAAAAAGTCATGTTGCAAGTTTTAGGACACGTCTGAATAAATTAAATCAAACCTAAAAGTGAGGGAGGAAAGTACCTAGGGCTACTTTGAGAAATGGTATGCTTTTTAGGAAAAAAAATGTCCTTTTAATCAGAACTGAAATATGAAAAGAGTATTCCTGACCTTTGGCGAGTCGGCTTGGTATAACCAAGTTTCCAGGGAGACTAGCAATCTTATGACAATTTTACTATAGGCTACTTTGGCTTCTAACATGTTTAGTGAGGTTCCTTACAACCTGTTTGATAATATTGTTTAATAATGAATAAAAACTCTGTGTTTTAGGTAGGAAGAGGGGGAAGATAGGCATAACCTTCCCTTCGCTCTCTGGGAAAATGAGAGGCCACTGCAGAATCAGGACACATTTTGTTTTATTTGTGGTCTCATCGAGCTTCTCAGAAGAGCCTTTGCCCATTCTGCAGTTTAACCATTTAATACAAGAAGGCGTAAAATGCTCCCACACAGGAACCAAAAGGAAAATAAAGCCCCTTATCCTAATACTCAAGAAAGGCTGATATCCAGGGCTGGAAATCAGTAGAAAAAATTCTTAGCCATTCTTGCCCCTCATCCCGGATCTCATCATCTGCACCGGGATCATGTGCTGGGTAAGGCTTGGGCAGGAAAGGGGTGAAAAAGGGGAAGTATGGAGGATATGTTCTAAGAAGTGGGAAGTAACTTCTCACTTCCATTTGCAGCAGCCATTCCACCCCCCATGTCCAGCCCTGGAACAAACCCCAACAAGAAGCAGTGCTAGGCTCTCTCCCCAACCCGAAGGGGCCTGTATACAAATGAGGAACAAAACAGACAAGGTAGACAAAGGAATGGGTAAGCCTGCAGATGTGGCAGCCATAGGCCACACAGCTCATTGACTGTGGGTGCAGGACTCTGCTCTAGGGGGCGCTGTTTTGCTGAGAAAGGAAAGATTTGCAAAAAGAATGATGGTGGACTAAGGGACCTAGGGAGTTTTGCTTTGCAGAATTTCTGTGTGATAATTTCCTTGAAGCAACTGGCTTCATCTGAAAGCGGTGGGACAAGTATAACCTTCGGAAAGAAAATTATCTGATTTCAAAGGTACTCTGACAGCCTTTGTTCTTTGTGCACTTTTGAGTTGGGACCTTTTCTCTGGAGTTTTTGTGCATAAACTTCTTTAAACTGTAAGGTCACCATGGCAACTGCAGAGATATTGCACTGTGATTTTCCAACTTCCCTGCTGACCTCGAAGGAAAGGAGGGCTACAGAGAACAAACTGTAACAATAGCTGACACATTTATATCCGATGTTTGCCCCTCCTTCTGGATTCCTGGAAAGAAGGGCAATGTGAAATTCTCCACGACTCAGACAAACCAGGTTAGGCGCTCTAACCAGGTGGCCAGGTTCTCTCTGCAAGCACCCTGGTAACCACAGTTTATTCCCTGACACTGACTTGGCCAATGGCGCACTCTTTTCTTGGGCGCCTAATTTTGTCCTCTCTAGCCTTTCATTAGACCAGAGGTTGCACATTCCCGCACTCAGAGCACCTCCCTCTGATTGCAGAACTGCTGTCACTGGGACTGCACTCCACACTCATACCCCAGCTCTGGGCCATTTTTACAACTGTGAAACGCTAGGCTGGTCAGACAATCTCTCTATGCTGCTCTTTCCTTACATATGAAATGTACCCCAAAGGGGTACATTCATCCTGAGAATAAAAATCAGTTAGTACGTGTGACGTCTTTACAGAGCCTGACGTAGGGTAAGAACTCAGTACGTGTTTGATTTCTGTCTCTCACAGGATGGGACTAGATGGACTAGATCTTTCCTCCAGCCCCATCCAGACTCAACTGCTTCTTGGAATTTTCAAAACAAAACATCCATTACGGATGTTTCTGTCCTATCCATCCATTACGTTCAAACGGAAGTCCCAACTTTCACTAATTAAAAGAGATGATGTTAATTCAGAAAGCAGACTTGCATTCCTCTTGCCCACATGTTCTGGTGTCTGGTTCTAAATTAATTTTCTGCTAATATTTGGATTGGAAGAATAGAATGCCAAGTGAAAACACAGTTGTCTGTGAGGAATTTAAGGGTGATCAGTGAGACAGTGTTAAGCTGGCACAGTTCATTGGAAGTTTCTAATTTCAGGAACAAAGAACATAAAAGCTGAACATCTGAACGAGGTTTACCCAATCCTCAATACAACTCTTTCTCTCAGAGCTGAGCCATACAATACTGCAGGAAACCACATAGCTGTTATGACGGTGAATTCTTACTCTTTCTCCATAGAAGTCAGTTCTGGATCATTGTAAAGGCAGCTAGTTCTGAGTGCATGGAAAAAAACAGGAAGCAGTGAACATCTTCTCCACTGTTACCACATTGTAAGCGCAATAGATTTGGGTATTTTCAACTGTGTAATGCCGTCCCGTTGCTAACACTGAACAAATCCACACCTGCGTTGATGTGAGATTAAGCTGTGATCCTTTTACCATCAGTTTGGAAATACAGTAATTGCCCATCACTGGGAAATGC
Organism: Artibeus jamaicensis; assembly: GCF_021234435.1. Classification (NCBI taxonomy): domain Eukaryota; kingdom Metazoa; phylum Chordata; class Mammalia; order Chiroptera; family Phyllostomidae; genus Artibeus; species Artibeus jamaicensis. Next base: position 32,165,518 of record NW_026522030.1, on the reverse strand, counting down.
AAAAAGAAGCTCTGCAGCACCAGCCACCTCCGGTGGCCCTTCTGACCTTGTCACATTGTCTCTGATGCTTTCCATCTATCTTATTCCAGAAACATCTTGCAAATGTTTACCTATAACTCAAATAGTGTAATATTTTATATACAAAGAACAATCCCTCTCAAGCAGCCTAATGTTATTTACTATAAATACAGTTAACTTTCACGAGAATGAGGATTTTCCAAGACACGACAAGGAAAAATGCCAGTGTCAGCTTTCCTGGTCACTGTTGCCACAGAAAAATAGTAGGACCCTGATTCCTGTGGAGCTGAGCTGGGTCCGGCAATACAAGTGAGTCCTAACCATAACCAGAACTGAATGTGTCCAGAAAAGAAAAATTTCAGACAAAAGCATGAAATAGAAGTTGTGTTGTGGTGTGTGAATGTGTTTATGCTTTTTTTGGTGTAATATCGGTTGCTTTTGATATTCCATGTTGGTGAGATTCCTTGTTAACAAACTTCAGATTTGCTCTCTTTTAATTTCTGATTAATACTTTCACTTTTCCTCCTCTGTTAAGTCTTTTATGGCTGGCAAACAAACACCAGTTAAAGGGATTCTGTGATCCTTTTTACATGTGAGAATTCCTTTTGTAATGTGGATTTTATAAGTTTACATATGTATTTGCATGAGCTATAGTTATTAACATTAGGTTTTGGGGTTTTTTTTTAAATGGCAGAAGACTGCCCCTCGCTGAGAAGGGCAGAGGGCTTTATCCCCGTCCCCCCGCCCTCGTCTCCGAGGGTCTGGTATTTTTATAGAGTATATTTAGCAATTCTAAATATACTGGACAAGGACAGTCAGGCTAGTGTTGACAGTGCGCTAAGAAAACCTAGCAAAGCTGAACTGGAATCAAGAAAGGGCTATCTTCCAAACCCAGATTTTCTGGTCTTTAACTCTGCACACCCCTTCCAGAGTCAACAGCCACTTGCCACCCACTGAACACTGTCACTCCAAAGGCAGCAGAGGGATTCTTCACCATTTTCAACATAATAATGGCTCCCTATATACAATTTAACCTGAAAAGCGTTTCCTTTTCTGTACAGATCTAACATTTTAAAGAAAAAAAATAAGGCAGACTGAGGAAATCACCTTCTGCAAGTCAATTAGAGGCGGCAGTGGTATGTGTGTAGGGGAGAGGGTGAATGTTTGAAAACATGGAATAAAGCGAAGCAACGGACAAGACGATAGGTAGGTTTTGTTCCCCCAAAGGGTATATGTTTGCCTTTGGTTAGAACCAGCCTGAAGCTTTCTAATAAAGGTCATGGGGAAGGTCAGGGTACATCTATACATCAATAACAAAGAACCTAGATTATCTGGCTTCTACAATCTAACCTTGTATCTACAGTGATCGTATTTTCTGAACCCCAAATCATCAGATATAGTCTGTCTGAGGATTGGGGGGCTGCTTTAGAAGCTGAAAGAAGATGTAGTTAGTGTGCCCAAATGGTAGGACGCAGAGGCATTTCAATAATCAGTGTGGTCAGCAGAGTAAAATTCTTTCTCCTTACACATTTCCAAGTGTGCACATATGTTCAATTCCTCATACAGGTAATGTCACCATCAAAAGGAGAAGGGTCAATTGGAGGAGAATTTGGACAGGTGGCTTAGTGACTAAAGCTGGAGTCAGAGCATAGACCTCCCTAAGACAAATCTAATTATTTTTATTCAGCCAGCTATTTTAAGGAGGCAGCTCTCACAGCGTGGTCCTGAGGCCAGCAGTACCAGCATCACCCAGAGCTTGTTAGGAATACAGCTGCTCAGACCTGCTAGATCAGAAGCCTTGCAGGCGAGGCTCAGGACATGGTGTGTGACCAGTGCTCCAGGTTACTCTGATGCACAGTGAAGTTTGAGAACGACTGGTCTACAGCAACGATCTTAATCTTGTGCACGTTCTTCCATTTATGTAGCAGAAATTTCCTGAGCATCTGCCCTGTACTGGGCACAAGCCTGGTGCTTCTTTTAGGACCGAGATCAAGACTTTTCAGTGCCACCCAAGACCATTTAGAACCTGGGGGGTGGTGTGGGGGTAGGGGGAAGAACAAAATGAAGGGTTTGAGAGAAAGAAAGAGAAAGCTATACAATGAAACCAAATATGATAGCTGTTCTCTATGGTAGCTATGCAGGAAGAGTGAAAGTACTGAAGGGAAGAAGGTCTATTGAAGGAGGCAAGGCTGCATGGTGCTAATGAATACACACGGCAATGTGACTTTCTAATGGGTTTGGCTGGAAAATTATTGATGTCACCTCTCCCCACTTTTGTCTTGAAAACAACTTTTTAATGTCCTAAATGTGTTATTTCTAAGAAGAAAGAATCTTAAAAGAGATTGTTGTTTCTCTCTCTGGGAAATCTCCTGACATAATGCAATTTGAATACTGATGAGTCTCTGAAGGGTTACATGACACCAGCATTTGGTTCCTTGATTCCGCTTGTCTTCCCCCTGCAGCTTCTTGTTTTTAACAGTTGAGTTAGAGGTAAGAAGATTTTGTTAGTGTATAAATTTATATCATTTTGGGTATTGCTAGTCTAAGGGGGTGTCAGTTATCTTAAAAGAAAACTACAAGACAGGAATATTGTGATAGTAAACCAACCTAATGGTAAATTTTCCAAAGCAAAAACTTTTCCTTGAATTTTTAACCCCAAAGATCCACACTATAGGCAAATAATTCTACAGGTTACCTTCAAGAAAAATGGGCCATAGGGGGAAAAACTCTAAATGGACTGTTTTCATGAGGAGTTGCCATTTCACCTTTGCAGAAAAACTTCACTAATGAAGACCTTATTTTCTTCAGAATTTTTAGCTGTTTGCACACTGTCCAGACTTTTTGCTTTTCTGATATCTATTAAAATGGGAACTGGTCATAAAAATTAACAGTGTAAGCAACATTGAAATGGAGAAAAAGCTCAATTCAGCAAACATTCTGAATAGTACTTGTCTCCATGTAGTATATAGTGTCAGAAAAGTTATTTGTAACTTGGAAATTAAAAAAAGGAAATCACTGGATGTTCTTTCAAAGCAGTGCTGAGTCAACTCTCAGCTGGTGGGCTGCTTTACAACTCTGTGGGGCCAGAGGTTAACTTTAGGTTTCTGCTGAGCAGAAGTGCAATAATTTTTGCCCAGCACATAAGGATAACCTAAGGTGGTTTATTCCCCTGTTGAACATTAATCAGTTTTGTATCTAAACCAATGATCTTAGCCTAACATTCCTCTATAAATGGCCCATTGACATCTAGCTTCACAAATGCTCTTTGAACTAGTTTTAATTACTTATTGCTTCCTTCATTAGGTAAACAGTTGAATAAAACCACTGGCATGAATTCATTTTATATTTGCACTAAAGTTGTGATTTTGCCTTTTTGAAAATTATATTTTAACCCTAGTGAGCAATGATTGTTTTCCTCTTTATCCAAATAGCTCAAAAGCTGTTAGTTAAGCAATATTTCCAAAGTCACTAAATAAGATGTTTAAGAAAAATTGGTCCAACGAAAATACTCCAAATTTCCACTTGCGATCATTTGTCTCCACTAGTGGGGTTTTGATGCTTCAACATAACAACCAGATGATTGTTATACAATCCGTGTTATATACATATGCTGTGTGTGTGCCTGTGATGCATTCTTTTACTGTGGTGTGTAAAACTGTATGTACATTAAAAAAAAATTAAACAACACTAACAAAAGCATTCTTCAAGATAACGAAGATCATGGTGGAAATAGACATAGTACAAATAACTGAAATTGCATCTATCCTGGGGCAAAGGGAACTTTTAAAGTACAGCGTTATTATCAGGATGCAAAAGTACCACACCAGGCATGCAGGCTCTCCCAACTCATGCCTGAAATGCAAGCCAACATCACACCAGCTGCAGAATGAAAAACAAGTCTTACTTAGCTGCTTCTGATGCTTCCCTCAGTTCTTCATCCAGTCTGCATGAGCAAAAATTATCAGCGTAGAGAATAAAACAAAAAAAAGCAAGCAGAGCGTGAGACCATCACCCAGCAAAGCAGAGCCAAACATAAGTGGAATGTATGTGTTTTTTAAACCTGTCTCTGGAGCACCAAGGGGCACTCCTTCAATTAAATATGGCGTTATTTCCTCCCATCCAGTGTTTATGTGTGTTTACTTTGCCAATTCCTTCATAAAGGTGAATATAAAAGTTGCAAGGAGATAAAAAACATGCTGGCTGAATAAAGCTGAACACATCCACATCAGTCTGTTGAATACAGTGAAAGTTAGCTTGCAGCCTGGGCCATGTCGGGGATGTATCTGGTTTAGTAGGTTTGGGTTGCAACATAGGTTGACCTCAACAGCTTAACACACAAGACAAAGACAGGAATGGTAGACGCAAGTGACTGATACAATGACCTCTTGCTCTGGAAGCATGTTGAGGTCACCCACGAGTAAGACACTGGTGCACACACACAGAGGGTCCAGCGTGAACTGCAGATCAGGAGATTTTACCTCACACTTCTCTTATAAGATCTCTCTTCATCGTACCTTACGAGATAAAAAATGGATGCAGTGAGAGAAATGAGCCAACAGATGAAAAACATGACAGGTAAATGATTTAAAGAATAGTCAGAACATGAGAGACAAAGCCTACCCGGATAATGACCCAATTGACTTTTGGGAGAAACCTGATTTATATTAGATATAATCAATGATTTAGAATTTCTAATTACAGGAAGCCAATCCTCATTATTTGCAGATTCTGTTTGCAAATTCCCTGCTTGCTACACTTTATTTGTAACCCCCAAATCAATACCTGTGGTATGTTCACGATCACTTGAAGATATTCACAGAGTGGCAAAAAATTTTGAGTCACCTGACATACACTTTCCCAGCTCATGTGGAACAAGGTGAGGCTCTGCCTTCTAGTTTTAACTCTCATGCTATAAACAAGTGTCATTTGTGTGGTCTATTAAGTGGCACATTTTATGGCTTTTTAAAAATTTTAGTTGGTATTTTCCCATTTAAAATGGTTTCCCAAAAATGATAACATGCTGTATAGTGATCCTAAGCACAAGAAGGATGTGGTGTTCTGTGTGGAGAATATGTTTGTTAGATATTCCTTTGTTAGGCACAATTTATGGTGTTGTTGGCCATGAGATCAATAATAATGAACCAACAATTTATATCAAAAAATTATTTTTAAACACAAACACATTAAGCAACGTTATACGTTAACTGGTTGACAAAATGTGTGACCAGAGGCTCGAAGGAACCTCACCTTGTATTTCCTTTAGGAACAGCAGTTTACTATTTGTTATTTGGTATTCTAGAACATCACTGCAGCAAATAACAAGAATTGACTATAATCACTGACTATAAATCTGATCCCAGACTGGGCAACTTTTTCTCCATCCCAGCAGAATACGGGTGTTGGGGTTGGGTGATATCAGATCCTCTGCATGTTACGCAGTAATAGGAAGGAGCTGTGGCTTGTACCCATTTGAAAATGGCATATCATGAAAATGAGGGCCAGTAACAAAAATGGCAGAAAGGATGACCAGAGATGGGTTACAGAAGACAGGAGATAACATGGATACATGAGGAGGGCATGCAAGGTTATACATTTCTTCCTCCAGAAGAAAATCTTTCCAAAGAGAACCCTTCCTCCTGAAGTAAATTTTAATGGGGCCCTTCAAAACTGAAGTGTGTACATGAGTATAAAGTGCCCTGAGTATGTTAAACTTTTGCATTCAACTTTCCCACATGATAGTGAGCCTCTACAAGCAACATAATTATAATAAATAATATTCTGAACTGCCAACTTGGTGCCAGGTGTCTTTCTGAATGCATTTCGTACTTTGTTTTCATTCAGTCCTCAGGACCATTCCATGAACTGTGCCTTCCTTCTGCAGTATACTGAGGCTGAAGCTAAGACTTGGAGTTTTAGTTAGTTGCCTGAAGTTTCCGAGATACTGAGAGGCAGTCAGGAAGTTTCATATCTGATGCTAAGCTTCCAAAGCCCATTCTCTTCTCTTCCAACAGCCACACCATGGAAATATTACCATATTTACCTAGAGCAGTGATTTTCAACCTTATTCATATCATGGCACACACAAGCTAATTACCAAAATTCTGTAGCACACCAATAAATATATTTTTTGCTGATCTAACAACAAATAGGTATACTTTTGATTCATTCACACAAGACAGCTATTGTTGTGTTGACTGTTGTCATTTTTTTTTATTTGACAGTCTAAGGGAAAAGAGGTCAGTGCCCCTAATTAAGTAGGTGTTGCATGTTTTAAAAATTCCTGTGGCACACCCGTCGAAAATCGCTGATCTAAAGTGTGGACAATGCTCATTCCCACTTGTAAAGAGAATGTCTTTGTCATCTTTGGCAAATGGAGACAGTATTACAGGAAGTGGGTGCTCTAGGACATTTTTTATTCAAAGAGTAGGAGTAGATTTTTGAGATGGGGTGCACCTTTTTGAAGCAGCAGACTAGAGCTTTGAGGTGTGCTGGTTGTGAGAACCCTGAGAAGCTGAAGAGGATTAAAGCCATTGCCATGATCTAATGAACACTCAGCCTGACTCAGCTGAGCCGATTGGCCACTGTAAGCTCAATCAGTGTCCTGGGTTGATGTCTAATAGCGGGAAGCGGGAAAATCAAATGCACCTACTCCTGAGCTTTGACTTTACTTGGCAAAGGGAACTAGTAGAAAGGGCATGGGAATCTGGGTGTCAGCCTGATCAGATCGAATTCTAGTTCCATCTTTTCTTGTTCCTACTTATACTTTGTATAACCAGTTTCTCTGTTCTAAGTTACCTTCCTATTCCTGTAAATGATATAAAGAGAATATCGGCATGCCCCACATAGCATAAATAAACACTAAATGAGAACTCTTTCTCTTTCCAGTTTCTGCACTTTAATTTGATTTTATTTTTTAAGTGAGAACTCTTTTTTTTTCTAGGGGTGCCCAGACTGGAAGGCCCACTTTCTTATCCATCTTCTGGAGGAAGATGGGGTATCCTTGTCTGTTTTCTTTGAGCTGATGGTAACCTTCCTATCTATTCTATTCAAGTAAAAAACCAGTGAATCGGGTACAGTGAAAGGAAAATATGACCCACAGAAAGCGATGGCTCCTTGCAACATGAAACAAATGGGAGACTTCACTCTCCTGTGTCCCATTTTTAACTTGCAGCTCCAACTGGTTGTTTAGCTAATTTATACTCTTACTTTGTAGGATAATCCTGCAATCTTTGGCATCAATGCCATAAGGAAATGTTCCTAACTGTGCCACTTACCACTGAGCTTTATTTTTCACCTGAAGGGAAGGGTGAAGAAAAAGAATTCAGAAGAAAGCAGAGAGGGTCCTAGGGCATTTTTTTTCTCTTTTCCTAGGGTCATGCAAACAAATAACTTTATACAAGGTGATGAAGAAACCCAAGCTATGCTCACACCCTGATGTGTCTGTGGAGTGGAACACACGGCAATGGACGGGCTGATTTATGTTGGATTTATGCTTTCTTCAAAATGGCAGTAAAATGCAAAGTGAAAATGAGCAATAATCAATCATTCTAGAAGAAAATTAAGTGAAAGAGGGTCTAAAAGTACAGAATAGTGACCTTGGGTTCTAAGAAAAATATATACAAGTTTGAAGAATATTTAATATTTATCGTAAACATGACATAATGACATTCCCCCATTATTTGAGGAATGAATTGTGTTCCAATCTCCTTTCCAAAACATGCAATATTTCTTACCAAATCTTGGACAGCATCAGGACTTACTTGATGATGCTCTCTGGAATCTGGATGCAGTCCATTGGGATCAGTCCACTGAGCTCTGATAAGCTGCTGACATATTTAATTTTACTGCTGAATTTTGAACTAAAAAAAAGAAGAAGAAAAATACATGAGTAGTTGCTCCTTCATCCCTCTCAGGGCCACTGCCTCTTCTTGAAAATCCTGATTATATTGTGTTTAACACCTTGCCCCAGTACTTACACCAAGAAGAATGGCTACATTATTTGAGTAGTTACTATGTGCAAGAGACCATTTTAAGTGGTTTATATATATTAACTCATTTATTTCTTAGTATAGTCTAGTGTGGTAGATACTGCTATTATTCTCTTTTTAAAAATAAGGAAACCGAGACACAGGGAACTTAGTACTTACCATCAGTAAGTGGCAAAGCCTGACTTTAGACCTGTGTGGTTTGACTGCAGAGTCCGCACTCTCGGCCACACAGCACGTGACCTCCCATGGTTCCCGCCTCTCTGCACTGCCACTGGGTTCTGGTGTGTTTGCTCTTGTTTGCTCGTTTGTTTTCAACAAATGAAAATCTCGTCATTAGTTCTTTCAGAATCTACCAATGTTGATATATTTTAAAGGTATATATAAACTCATTTTCCTCTTTTTCTTTTTTTAGTTTTAGTTTTATTTTAATATTTGAAAAACTTTTTTGGTAAAATTTTAGTCTCAGAATTCATTCCAGATGAACCAAAGTTCAAAAACTGTTCTGATGATTGGATGCTTTGGATTACAAACCACTTCCATCTAAATGTTATTATTTTCGATGTGTTAAATGCATAGAAAATAATTTGGAAGGAGACCACTGAAAATGATAAAGAAATGTGCCTCAGTGGTTGAGCACGGGTCTGCAAACCAAAAGATCACCGGTTCAATTCCCAGCCAGGGCGTATGCTAGGGGTGCAGGCCAAGTCCCTCTCTTCCTCCCTCCCTCCCCCTTTCTCTAAAAAATAATAAATAAAGTCTTTTTAAAAATGTAACTCTGAGGAAGAGAGTTAGAAACAGAAATTGGTAGCTGTGGAAGGAAGAACTTAGTAAGGACACATTTCTCTATTACTGGTATAATTGCAAATATTTAAAAAATGAATTATTCCACTTGCAAGGGAACTTGATCAAGCATTGAACTTTCTCAGATGGTTTCAAATGAAGAGGTTCCCCTGTCTACTGGGATCATGCTGAGCTATCTGCCAAATGTACTTCCTTTTGTTTGACCACTGTGCATTCTGGCAGGAAGCTTTTCAAGGTCAAGTCTCTATACATCTATCATCCAATTTTACTTGCAGTTTTAACCCCACAACACTGGCTATGTCTTGTAAGCAGCCTTCCTCTCTATACGGTCACTTCTAGCCCTCCTGATGAGTCTTGGGTAAACACATACTACCAACAACCTATAAAACAGGCTTGCATTATAGTGGCCTCTTCTTTGGCATGTAAAAGTTGGTGTAACTTGATTCAGAAGGGGCATATTTAAAGAGGGTCTTACATGATGAAACTGTAGATACAATGTTGAAGTACTTAAAGTGTGTGACCTTTAGAATTAGGCAGCCAATTAGATTTGAAGCCAGAGTCTCACTTATGGGCTATGTTACCTTAGACCTGGGTGCTGGGCAAACTAAAACCCACAGGCTGAAGCCAACAAGCCAACTTATTAACTATTTTTTACAGTTCTTGACCTAAGAATCATTTTTATGTTTTTTAAATGCTTGAAAAGTATCAAAACAAGAATATTTTGTGATATAAGCATTTTTTAAAAAATTTAACTTCTGTATTCATAAATCAAGTTTATTGGAACACAGCCATACCTACTGCTTACATATTGTCTGTGGCTGCTTCTGCCTACAATGGCAGATTGGGTACTTGGGAGGGAGACAGCATGGCCCGCTAAAATATTTACTGTTGGACCCTTGTAGAGTGGGTTTGCTGGCTCCTGCTTCAGACAATTTATTGGACCTCACTGAACCTCAGAGTTTTCCCTTGTGTAACAAAAATAGTAAATAGCACTTCCTTCAGAAGTCCATCATTAGGATTAAATGAAATAATGCATGTAAGCACTCAATAACTGTAAGCCATTATTAGATGTAATTTATCACATTATTTGCTATTTTATAATTATTATTGTTGTAATTATGATTATATTGAAACTCCCTTCAATAAATACTGTTGAATTATAATCGTTTTCCATGTTTTTACAGTAACAAATATTTTGTTATTTAACAAGAAGAAATATGTTTTATAAATATAAAAATTGAATTATTTTAAAAAGTCAATAAATAAGTATCAATTCTAATCTTTACTTTTTTATACATTAAACTTTTTACAAGCTTTATCAGTGTACATGGATTCCTACTCCTTGTCAAAGTGTTTTCTGCTATCATTAAAATAAATGGCTTTTGTGTACCTTAAATAGTTCGTGTTATTTTTAAAGCCATCCGACATGGTGTGGTAAAGAGCTGATCTTGCCGAAGGAAGATTAAATTGAATCATGCTACTCACTCGTTGGAAGTGTAAAATGGGAACGTTAAATAACTGCAAGTGAACACTGAGAAAAAAAGGCAGACTCTGGGAGGCACAGTAAAATCTCTGTAAAAAAAGGCAGGGGCTGGATTTTAACCTCTAATTTTTTTTCTCCAGAAGTGAAGTTATCAGAGTTTTTCTTAGGGATTCATTAATACCCCTGAGGTAGAAAATATCCATTTTATGTAATCTGTATCCCAATGTTAGGCAAGATTTTATTTTATTATATTTTTAAAGTTCTCTAGAAAATACACACTGTCCCTTTCATTTAACTGCTCCAAGTCTTTCTATATTATGGCTATTTTTTTCTTCTTTGCATTTCCCAAATGTGAGGCTATGCAGCATCTTGCACGACAAAACGGTGAATAAATATTTACCGAAGTGAACTCAGTTGACACCAAGAACCCTAATGCGGGATCAAAAGAAGCTGCCGGCAGGGCTGCCCACACTTTCTACCTAACTGTGGTGACTGCATGATATTCGTTCAACAAAAATAGAACAATGAAGATAAGACATGGCTTCTGCTTCTGTCCTTTGGTTGTCTTTATTTTCTATTGTCATGTTACTCTACCTTTTCTATTCTCTGCAAAATACCATGCCTCACTTTAAAAGTATTGTCTATTCCTTTTTGTGATGTGGCATGGAAACCCCCACTTCATCTTCTGTGTTCACAGCAACCACAATAGAGATCATGTTTTATAATAATTGGGGGGAAAGTAGTCATTATGAAATAATATCCACTCTTAATTAGGGACTCTTGCTGGATAGGCCAAAGGATCTTTCCAGAAAAGGCAGAGGCAAATATGTCAAGTACCCCCTTAGTTTATGAATCCTTGTTTACAGATCAATTAATAGTTTTTAAAAATCTGCTAGTAATGCTTTTACTTTTATATAATAATAATCATACCTTATAAAAGGTCGTGTCACCGCAAGAATTGTTCTGATGAACCAAGATGGGTGAACAATGATGAATGATTTCAAGTTCTTCCGCAACCTATTTTGAAAAGAATATTACTCATAACCCCATTTTTAGAAGGAATTCAAACTGAAGGCATGTGCTCTAATAAGAATACATAGAAAGAATTCTAGGCAAGTTATTATTATTAGCAGGGAAAGTATAGAATAGTTATAATCAATAAAAATACTTTTTGATATATAATTTGAAACTTTTATGATTCAAGGCTTACTTTCTCAAAATAAAAGTGAAATAGAATGGTTGTATTCTTGGAGGGGATAAATCTAGAGCCATCATGACATGTTTTTGTTTAACAATGCTTTTCATTGTTCTCAGCATTATCTTTACTATTTTAAAAAGAATTTACTCTTACTAGCCTAGTAACATACACAATTATTCTACCTCTGAGCCTTCACATCTTCTTACACATAGTGAAAGTAAAAATGGTATCTCATGTGGTTGTTTGGCCTTCAGGCTACAATTTTAATGCTTGTGATTGTCAGGCACATTTTTAACATTAATAATGCTACTTTATGAATGTTTAGGTCATTAGGTGAATTTTAGTTACAATAGCAGGGTACTCATGTATTGTTATGTAAGGAGACATTATAAACTTGTGTGTTTATGATATTTTCCCTGTACATGCCAATAATGTGTGTTTGGTTTTATTAAAAGCAGTATGAATGAAAGTAAAGTACATTGAAGAAGGGGCACCCAAAGGCACCATAGGGGCTAGTGGTTAATGTGAATTTACAGTGAATGCTGAAATAAGAGCACAACATTTTCCAAAATCACAGTGGTCCCAGTGGACATGAATACATCAAGATCGTATGACCCCTGAAAAGAGCCATGGATACTGGTGTCCCAGTTCACATTGCACCTCCATGTGGCAATAACATATGCAGAGTCACGACAGACATGGTCAGCAGGTCTGAGGTCACAATATAATAAAATCTGGGGAGGATTTGCTTTCTCCAGATTTGGGCCACCAAGTGACACTTTCATCTGTTATCATTTATTATCTCAACTCTGTGCAACTCAACGTTCATGAAATGTAACTGCATTTTTGGTAGAATGACAGAGAGTTTGAAATGGGAATTACTGAGAAAGCAAAAATAGGGATTAAATAAAGGAGCCCACCTACCGTCTGTCAATCATCTGGTAGCATTTCTTCATCCAGCCCAGCCCTGGCATCTTCCGCCTTGGGGTAGCGCCATTCAAGTACACAATCATATAATCTTCAGCTACCATCAGCTCTAAAGTGCTTATTACATATCTGATCACAGGAAAGGAGAGGTATGTTTTCAGCTCCCACATGAAACACTTCATCTTATCTGCACCATAATTATATAGCATTTAAATGACAGGGTGCATGATATTTAAGAATGCTTGTGCATATTACCTCTTCACCTTGAGAAGAATCAGTTACCCGAGATCATTTCTGTGAGAGTGAGTATTGTTCATTTATAAGTACAAGTATCTTTTTTTTTTTAATGCAGGCACATTAAAAACAATGTGTGGGTAAGAAACCTGACTTTGGAAAATGCCAACAATGTTATCATATGCTAAGGGCAACACAGATTAAATAAGGGCAGATATAAACAAAGTCAGGTTATCATCATTGACAACCGACCGAGAACATGTTATCAGGGAACAAATAGAACACTTCCCCCAGAGGAAACGTTACAGAATTTTCAAACGCGGGCTACACTGTGTGTGTTTTGTTCTCAATTCATTCCATTGGCAAGAATGACTCTAAAGGCTTTAGTCTCTCGAGCAGTGTTCCTTGAGAGAGATTTCATTGTCTTTTTACCAAAGGCTTAGAATATTCTACATCATTTACGTCCTTTTACTAAAGATGCTTATCGGCCACACATGCCCACAGACATTAACTCAAAGCACTTTGTCGTAAGTATCACTCACAGGAAAAGATTTTCCATGACATAGTGGTAATCCGCCCGACTGCTGTCTGGCAGAAAACAGGCGGCAAACACAATGATGGCGTTTAGGCCGTCCCCATAGTATCCTGGGGGACAAACAAAAGAACACTTGTAACCAACTGAAACCTTTCACAAGATAATATTTAACCGACACAATTAATCTGGAGGCCTTGGCAAGTGTTTGGATGTAGATATAATAGACCTATCTCTAAGTGAGTATTATATAGACTATACTGTTATAAGTATATACACATACAATTATCTTTCAGTGGTAAACACGTTATATAGAGTTTTAAATATAGTGTGAATATCTTTACATATATAGGGTATCCATATGTTATGAACAATTATATGTGTTGTACATAGTCATGAATAGATATAAAAATATTCAAGTTATCGAAGGGTGGACATGACAGTTTCTCATTTATGGGTTTCTGCTTTATATGTTTTAAAAAGGTAATTTGTATCATGCTTTTTGCCATTAATGGCTAAGCAAGGTTCTGAGTAATCATTTTTAGCTCTTTTCACTTTTAGTATGAAGGGGAAACTGAACTGCAACATAATCTCAGACAAACACTTCAGTGACCAGATGCCAGTGAGTAGACACGTAAAACACCTTGGTTTTGATTAAGGGGACAGGTACACTCGCCTGGAGCATCCCCACAATCTCCAGATTCAACAGACAGTGTGGAAGCAGGATAAGCTCCTTGCCTAAAGAATAACTGAGCACAGAATTCAGAGCCTAGTCTCTTAAAGAAGAGGGCGCACTGAAGAAGGGGCAGCCTGGGTGAAGCCCGACTCTCTCCGAGTTTTATGAAAATAAAAGCTTTCGGGAAAACTTGAGAATTACTTCCTGGTAACACCAGTGGGGCAGGGGGTGGGAAGGTTATTTGTGGACGGGGTGAAAAAATAGGCAGTGGGGGATGCAGACAAGTGCGGTCACTGTAACTCCAAGGGTCAGGGAGAATGGAGCGATGTCTCAGGACATTTTGCCCACTCCTGAAAGCCCTGCTCCGTCCAGACTCTGTGTTCCTTAAAGCCCGTCTTTGAAATCCATGGCGGTGGATTGATGGATCCCTGCAGGTGTGGGTGTGGAACCTCATGTGCCCTTCCAGGCTTAAAATGGAAGCAGGGTGCTGTGTTTTCATATGTCTTATATCTCCTTTTAAACACTTGCAATTTTTGTCAGCCAACATAGCTTTGGACTTCAGAATCCTTACAGGAGAGCTCCCCTCAAAGCGCTCAGTAGGAGGACAGGACACGCCCTCACGCCCCACCCAACCCTCTCAGAACCCAGTGTGCTTCAGTCTCTGTGCTCTCAGCAGCCCTCTGCTTGCACGGCAGCAAAGTACCGGCTGGGTATGGATTTGGATGGGCTTAACTCTTGAAAAGCAGTTTAATAAGATGTTCTCAACAAAGAAAGTGTATGATTCTACCACAAAAGAGGTGGGGGAAGAAAGTGGTACCACCTAAAAATATACCAAATTATGGGTTCGCGTGCATTACTAATTTGCGGTTGTTGTACGCAACATTTACAGAAGAGCTACCTATGTGCGTGTACATCGATGAAACACATGTTTGTGAGACGGACTGCAGGAGCTCCCCTCTGGGCTTTCTGCCTTAGTCCCAGCGTTTCCAATAATGTTGATATTTGTGAACTTCTTTTTAGAATGTGATATGAAGAAAAATGATAGAAAGAAGATATATTTGAACACAAAAAGTATTTGTTCCTGTAAACAATTTCCTTTAAGAAGCTTTATACCTAACTGGAAATCCATAAAGCATAAGGTGACTTAGCTGCACTGACCCTCCACCACGAGGGCATACGGTGTGGACTGAGCACAATGAAAAATGCGGCTTCCTCAAAAAAGACAACAGACAACAGGAATCCCACTTAAAAACACGTCCAAAAGCATCTTTCTAAATGTAGCTGTCTGACTATCAGAATAACTTCAAGATCATGACTGCTCAGTTACTTTGACTTCTTTTTCTATTTCTGGAGAATTTCTAAGACATTTTTAAAAAACGAAAGCCTGAGGTTTTATCAACTATGTTTCAGATCTTGTCTCACGTGGCAGTTCAGCCCCGTGTCACTGCTTGTCCTTGGGATGCTGTGTCACGTTCGCTGGAGGTCATTCCACCAATCCTTAGGACCAACTTACCACCTTCTGACCATTGCCTGAGTCAGGAGTGCCTCTTTAGGTGAACATTTCTGAAGTTTACAAATGAAGGTGGCTTTTTGCACTTGGGGGCAGAGCAACAGTTGGAAGGGAAGAAAAGAGAGAAAACAGGAGGAGAGGAAGAGATGTAAGAAGAGAAATGGAAGGAAAAGGCTTCCTCATGAGACTTTTCCTTCTAAGACAAGAGCTGGCGCCATCCTTGTGAGGCTTTGGAGACAAAGGGCAACTGCCGACAGAGTGCAATAACCAGAACGAGAGGGACCACTGCCTCGGGTCGCTCACAGACATCTGCGAGGGGGTCGACTGACCCAATTTCTATTCTGAATATGCGGCTTACCCAAGTGACGTTGCCTATCAGCAACTTCATGAGGTGTTTGAAGTTTGGGTTTTAAAAACATGTATTTTAGTAGACTCAATTCTCAATAACCGTGAGGGGCATTCAGGGCGTGTGTGCTGAGGTGTGTGAGCAATCCCACCGTGGTGCCTCCTGAGACCCAGTGATGCAAACCTTACCTGAGGCAGAACAGAGAGGCATGAAAGGGACGTAACACAAGTTTGCTGGCCCGCAAATGGGATGGAGAGAGAAGGAAAGATGTCACAGTTGCCACCAAAACATACACACACACACACACCAGCCAGCAACTCTTCTCCTCATTCTTTCCAGGATCATTTGATCAGCAACTGCAGAGAAGGTTACCTGAATCTCCTATAATGAAATGAGAAGTAAAAACAGAAACAAAAACAAAAAACAAGAAACTCCTTGTTACAATGCTTTGGCGTGACTGCCCTTGTCATTTAAAATTGTTCTCTGTTTCAAGTTCAAAAAAAGCCAGTTCTGGCCTCACTGTTGGCTAATCCAAACCACCCAGACCTCCCTTTGCTTTTTTATTGAAGCAGGAATGTTGTTCATGGGCTCCTAGGAGGGCACCCTCATCTGACTGATGAAGTAACTGAGGCCCAGAGAAGTGATGTACCAAGCTCATGGACCAGTTAGTGGCAATGATGGGTCTTGAACCCTGTTATATTTATTACATGTGTACAGGGCTTCCAGCAATAACAGAAAACTGAATTATTTGTTCAAATACCACTCTCACAGACTGATATTCCCAACTGTCATGGACACTCGGTAAGGCCTTGTTTTCCAGTTAATTTATGCAGCTCTTTTAATCACTCCACCCCCATCTCGCAGTTGCACGGAGCACAAACAGCTGGCACTTTTCCATTGGCATGAATGGGAAAACTTCCTTATGGTGAAATGCAAGACACCAAGACAAGATTTATGTTCTCTATGGAGTGCTGCTTTTTAAATGCTCATCAGAAGCCAGGATGACAAACTCCACAGACTGGTAAACATGGAGTATTGCTTTAGCATCAGTAAAGTCCAAGAACGTGATGTGAGCTCCCAGCACAGAAGACAGTGCTCTGGCAAATTCAGATGTAACATCTGAATGATCTTTACCCAGAGAGCACAAGAGCCATTGAGGGTGTAGGGAGAGGTGGCATCTCGCTAGCGTGCCGGGTGTGTGCAGCCAGGGCACGCTCATGCAGGCCAGCGCCTAGAGAGAGACGAGGTGGAGCTGGGGAGAGGAAAGGTGGCCTTGCCTTCCAAACAAACTGGACAGTCAGTCACACAGCCAACAACCAAGCTCACAACACAGACGGAGAGGGGCCAATGCCAAGGGGAGGAGGTGGCAGGGGTGGAGGGCACAGCAAACCAGGTTAGCCTGGACAGGGCAGCTCAGTTATCACAAAGAAGGTGATAGGCAGAAGCAGGGGCTTTTTCTGACCCTAGTGTACTAACGGCAATCACTCTCTCTTACTTCAGGCAGCAGACCCACCCACTCAACCCACATAGCTGTCCCGTGCTGGAGGGAAGAACAAGCGGGTGGGTGTGCTGGAGGAGTGGGAGGAGTTAGGAGAGCAGCGAGGCAGTGAGCCTGTCTTCTTCACAACTAAAGGGGTCCGAATTGAAGACCGAGGGGTAGAAATTTATAGAAATTATCATTGTTCTATGTTTTTCCTGGTACTTTCTAGGATGAGCTCAGGGTACTTTTATAGTCAGCCTTTGATTTGCTTTTATTTCCAAAAAGCAAACAAGTCATGCCTCCTTTGCATATGGTGGGCGGTGCAAAGGAGGCTGGACCTTCTGGGAACAACTGGGTGATGTTCAGGTTGTGGTTTTCGTCACAGAAAAAGGGTTATGACTCTATGACCAGATGTCTGTCAGCTTCAGTGAGATCAAGCTAGAAGTTTCCCTCAGAGGAAACCGCCCAGCCCCACAGGAGCCGTCACGGGGATGCATTACCATTTCAGGTCACACAGTGAAGCGGGAAAAAGAAAGTTCATGGCCGAGAACGCCTATTGGCATTTTCTTTCACTGTCATTCATGGTCAGAGTCCCTGGGTGGTCAGATACTTAACTGCAGGTAGCAAGGGATAGGGGGGTGGAAAGTGGATAATTTGCTGGTGGAGGGAACTTTGATTGCAAAAACAAAATGTCCTTTCGCTAGTTAAAAAACAGAAGCTATGAGTTTAATGTCATTCCAAGACACTTACTTCCCTGCCCTTGTTGAGGAAGAGAGAACAGTGTTTGCCTGGTCAGCTTACACTTCTCTGGGGCAGCGGGGCGGTCAGGGCGGTGCCTCAGGACTGCGGGAGAGGGGTGCATGCAGCGGAAGAATGAGAAAGCTGTTCATGTTTTCTGAAGTGGACGATGTTAAATGTGTCGCTTGTGCTCATCGACTTTTTGTGAATCCCAAATTAGTCGGGGCTCTGCAGCTCCAAGAAAGCACCGGAGATACAAAACCCAGCCCCTTCTCTCTCCCTTGTCTGTTGCAAAGGCTTTGGCTGCAACTGGCTGCTGTCGGGCGTAGGTGTGATGGAGTTTACAGAAAAGCCAGTTTCAGGTAGGGGGAAAGCGTGACAAGGCTGAGTCTAAAAAGATTCCCAACAGCTTCTGAAGAGGATTTAAATGACGATTTTGTAATTAGAAGCAGTTCTACTATAGTGACCTTAACTACAGGTCGTGGTGGTATGAAAACTGCTCAGTTAAAACCTACAATCAACCCAGATGAATTCCCAACAGACACTATTAAATTGGACAACTATGGCTTTCGAGAAATTAACATAGAAGATTTATAGCTATCAGCTGTGTGCTATGAAAAGCATTTTTCACACTGGAAAGTTATCTTTGTTTGGTAGGTTTTCCCATGTTTGTGGAGTTGAGAAGTAATAGATTTAGCTCTATAGTCCCCCGAACGTTGGTTGTCCAGTGGGGTCTCTGGGATGTCATGCTGCAGAGAATCCCAGTTTTGTTTTCTGACAAAAAACATGGCAGCCTGTCACCCAGTTCCCAGATTCACACAGCGCTGGACTACCTCCGTGAGAAATGACTCTCCTGTAGGGCTCGATGACCTTCATGTCAATCCTCTGCTCCTGTTCTCCAATCACCACCGTCCTCCACAACCGGTTGTCTTCCCGCTCCTCCTCCGCTGTGTATTCCGGAATGGACTCAGACTCTCGGCCAGAATCTTTGTTGGCTGTGGGACCCTCTGGAAATGAAGCACAGAGCCAGGCTGAAGGAGCAAGAGCCGTGCAGCTGAGCAGCTAAGCAACCAGCTGCCTCCTGGCAGAGGCAACCAGAGGGACGGAACTCGCCGTTTTGTGTGACTCAGTGAGCTTAACCTGACCACATAGAGGACCCTCAGTGAGGCTTTATTACTGACTTATTGAACAACCAAATCCATTGCTCAGGCCAAGCTGAGCATGGGTGCAGATGTAAGGCTGGAGCTGTCCTGTGTCAATAGTGGTCCAAGAGGGTATAGGCTAATACCAGTGTACCTTGATCATATAGGTTGAAGACCACAGGCTTCTCTGATGGGGTAAAGGCTATTTATCAGGTCCAGATAACCTTGTTCTCTTCGGACCACATTTTCTGGTGCAGCCTGAGTGCACAGTCTTAGTATCTTGATGATTCCGCTGGCCTGGGCCCTGCTCTAAGGCTCTTACATTGGAGCTGAACCTGCTTCCCTACTGGGAGCACATCAGGTCATACGTTGTATGTGCATCCTATGGATTTGTCCAAATGTGCCAAGCAAGACTTTACAGCAAGCAAGAAAATAACTTCTTAGGCCGGGAATGTTCCAAGGCCAAAAATTCTCAAGGCTCCTATTTGCGGGTACAGAAGGCAATAAACAAGCCCACTGAGCGTGTTGGGGGAGAAATACACTACCTACTCTTGTGCATCCAGAAAAAGCAATCATGTTAAGTTTTTTAAGAAGAGAAAGGAGCAATTTTGTTTCTATTTTTACTGCAAGGACTAGCAGAGTTGAGCGATGATGGCTCTTTGTAGGTTTAAGTAATTTGAAGGAAAATATTATTTATAACTTTCAAAATAATTCCGTGAGATATTATCTATCTTATTTTTCCATTCAAAAAATGACCTTTGATTTACTTGTGTTTTTTAAATCCTCACCTGAGCATATGCTTATTAATTTTAGAGAGAAAGGAAGGAAGAAAGAAACATTGATGTGAGAGAGAAACATTGATTGGTTGCCTCCCGTACGTGCCCTGACCAGAGATCAAACCTGTAGCCCTTTGGCACATGGGACAGTGCTCCCACCCACCGAGCCACCCAGCCAGGGCCACTTGTATTCTTTTTATGGGACTTTGATAATAATAGCAACTATCATGTGTCAGTTACAGTAGTAGGTATTAAATGATACCAATGCAAAAACTCACTGAAGTGGTTACCTCAAGTCACAGCGTTACAAAGCAAGTATAGTTAAACCCTCACCTTTTCTTCTCTTCTAAACTATTACATTGTAACTTGAGCATGTGATTATCTCATTCTTGCTTATTTCACTATGAGACTGTGAGTTCCTGGGGCTAAGAAACTCTGCCTGAGTTACCTTCAACATTCATCTCCACACTTAGCTTGGAAACCTGCAAGGGTACTCAATAAAACTTTGGGAGAGCGAGTGGGTAAATAGAGCTTGGACAAGTTCCTGGAAATACAGGTAATCTGGCAGGAATCCACAACAAAGCCATTATGTTTCGGAAGATTCCATAAGAAACATTCAAACATGTCTAATTACCTGTGACTTGGGATAGTAAAATGAAGTCCAGTTTGGAAGCAATCCTAGGCTTTTTTGCCAATACCAACAGCAACCACCACCTACAGAGCCTGGCCTCACTCTGGCTTCCTCTGTGCTCCCACCAGTGCTCAGCCGCTCGCGATGGAAAGCAGCAACCTTTGGCGGCAGATCAAGCATAGCGTCACTTGTGCAAATCCACCCCTCTGCATGTGGAGTCCCTTCCTGCTCCTCTCTTCCGACTTGGGTTAGGGCCATTGGATGCTCATCTTAGCTCCCTTCCTGGAACTACGTTTTCCATCTGGTCGCTGTGCTTCCGAACTCTGGGCTCTGAGGGGGGTTTGTCTTCCGATGCTCCTGTACACACATGCTCTCCTCTACAATGAACTCATCATCCACTAACCCCGCTTTATCCTGTTTTGGACTTTCTGGCCTGTTCTAAATTTGCCCTAGTGATCGGTGTGGGGTTGTTCTGTTTTCTGCATGTTTTAATGAGGCTAGTTTGTTATAAAGTTTTGTACATTATTTTCTTTTTTCTGGTTATAAAAGCAAAACACTTATAAAAGTACGAGCGATACAGATTGTTCATGAAAACAGCAAAAATCTCCAGTGCTACTCTCACGCATTGTTTGATATCTGTTCTTCTTTCCATGTGCATGTGGACACACATACTTTCCCCCCCAAAAGTATGATTGCTCAGAATATCATGCGTGTTCTGTGCACACTGCTCTACAACATGCTCCTCTTTAGTACTATTGCATAGGTTTCTTTTTGTCTCAGTGTATATAAACTCTGTTTTATTTACTTATTTTTGAATCCCTGCCTGAGGATAACGTGCATTGATTCAGAGAGAGAGAGCGAGAGAGAGAGAGAAAGTGCAAAACACCATCGTGTGAGAGAAGAATTGTAGGGGACGGGTCTGTCTTGGCCTGGCAAATGTAACTCAGCTCTGTATGGAAAACCTACAGAAGTGAAGTGGTGGGCAGGAGCCAGACCTTCAAACTGAGTTTTCCCGTGGGAATCAGGCCTAGAAAATGCATACAGATTGTATGGCTTGCTCTTGCCAAAACTCCATCACCCTGGTCTAAAACAACAAATGTGCCTTGCCTATCTTCAAGGTAATTTCCAAAGCCTGTATGAGTTCTCCCAAAGACAGAGCTAATTGGCTCATCGCCATTCCCCTCTGCATGTTATTTTCATTTCCTTGATTGTACCTAAAATGTAGATTCTATGTAATAGACAATAAATCTTGCTCTGATGTAAGACCCCAGGGAAACAATAAAAGCCTGTCCAGGCAAGGGTCAGGGTGCTCTCCTCTTGAGACAGTGGCGAGGCATCCACAGGCACTCTCCCCTTGAGAGAGTAGCTGTGCCATTCCCTTTTTCTCTGCAGGATTGTTGTTGCCTGCTTCTCTTCATCAGCCCCAACAGGCGGGCTCTTCTGGCTGGAGTTTGCCACAAAAACCATTAATCCGTTGCCTCCCGTACATACACACCCCGACCAGGAACAAACCGGCACCCTAGGCATGCGCCCTGACTGGAAATTGAACCAGTGATTCCAACCAACTGAGCCACCCAGTCAGGGCAATTCTGCTTGTTGGAGAGTAAATACATTTTACTGATGTATTTTAGTTTGTCAATCCCATAGTGATAGAAAGTTCAGTTTATTTTGTTGTTCCTTGGAAAGAATTTGCTTCAGTAAATACCTTTGTACAAGCTGTCTTACCTCTTCTGAGTACCTATTGCTGCAGGTGACGTTTCTCTAGTGGAGTGCAGGATCAGAGGGTATAGCACCTAAGGTTTTCATGAACGTTTTGCCTTGAAAATATCACACCAAAAATGTACGAGGGTCCCTGTGTCCCCACACTGTCACAAACACTAGAGCTCAGCAAAGATTTTAACCCCTGACAATTCAGTGTGAAACCTCTTTGTTGTTCTATTTTGTGTTTATTTAATTATTAAAGACTGGGGATTTTTAAGTGTTCATTGACTATTGATGTTTCTCTCTGAGAGGGACGCACTTGCTAAGTCCCTTAGCTGTTGTCTTTATTCATTTATTGGATTTCTTTATACAGAACTTTGTCATGTATTGCAATTATTTTCCTGCCTGATGCTTACCATTTAAATCTGTGTCCTTTCTAAATGGAAATACGATATTTTATGTAGTTGACTCCGTTAATTTTTGTTTTCATGTTTTTTTATTATTGTATCATAAGAAAGGACACCTCTGCCTTAAGAGTATGCAAACATACACACATATTTTCCTATAGTGTATCCTAAAAAACATTATTATTGCTAATTTTAGTATAAAATTAGCAATAATAAGTCTGAGGTTGGGCCTTTTTGCGAAACATAACTGCTGCCGTTTCAGAGGGTGAGCACCGGCCAGTTTCTGGGGCCCCTTGTCCTTCCCCACCTGAGGACTGGTGTAAGTGGGAAGATAAACCAGGTAAGGACGAGGGGGCGGAGTAAATTGTTGTACTCAAGGTGCTCATTTTTAGAAGTCCACAATATAAGCTCACCAGAAGGAAAGCTAGCTTTATTGACTTCCTTGTATTAGCGATATAGTCCTGATCTGAATAATAATTTTGCTGTAACTACAAATCACCATCCTCCCTCAAGGTACCATTTTCTTACTATTTTGAAAATGTTCAGTCTCATTTAACTCTTTATGCCCTGACTTCCAGATTTAATTTTTGATATCAGTCCATCTCCACTAAAAAATGCTTGATTTTCTTTGTCTCCTTTTTAAAAAATATATTTTATTGATTATGCCATTATAGTTGTCCCATTTCCCCCCTTCATTCCCCTCCACCTTGCACACCCTCCCACCCACATTCCCCCCATTTAGTTTATGTCCATGTGTCATAAGTTCTTTAGCTTCTACATTTCCCACACTACTCTTGCCCTCCCCTTATTTCCTCCCCACCGTCTATGTTACTTATTCTCTGTACCTTCTCCCCCCTCTCCTCCTCCCACTCCCCTGTTCCTCCTGGAAGTCTATTTCCTTTGCTAAATTGGGGAAGTTCTCCTTAATTGTTTGTTCAAATACCTTTTACACTTGTTACTCTTCCTCTTTTCCTTCTTGTACCCCTATATTTCAGATGTTAGAACATTTAAAATGTCCTGTAGGTTCCTAAGCCTCTCCTTATTTTTTTGAATTCTTGTTTCTTCATTCTTGTCCATTTGGTTCTTTCTTCCTCCTGGTCCACGCCACTGATTTGAGTCCCAGTGTTATTCCCATCACTATTGGTTCCCTGTGCATTTTCTTTCATTTCACTTAGTGTAACCTTCATTTTTTTCATCTAATTTGCAACCAAAATCAACCAGTTCTGTGAGCATCCTGATCACCAGTGTTTTGAATTGTGCATCTGATAGGTTGGCTATCTCTTGGTAGTTCAGAAGTATTGGCTCTGGGGCTTTGATTTGTTCTTCTGATTGAGCCATTTTTGGTCAGGTTGCACCTGCTACGTATGTGGGGTGGAGCCTCAGATGTTCATCAGGGTGGGTCAACCCAGTGGCTGGGTTGTGATGCTGTATGTGGGGGCGGGGTCAGAGAGGGAACAATGGCACTTGTTTCACTCTCTCTTGGATTTCAGTCCCTTCTGCCACTTCCCACAAGCAAATTGGGCCCTTCTGGTGCTGGTTCCTGGGTGGGTGGGCTTGTGTATGTTCTAGGACACCATGGGTCTCTCCAGCAAACTCTCCTGTGAGGCTGGGAGTCTCTTCCAGCACCTTTTCAATCAGTGCTTTTAGGCTTTATTTCCTGTCGCTGGAGCCCTGAGTTGCGAGGTCTGTCTCACTGCCTGTTTTTGCCTAGTTTATCTCTGTGTGAACATGTGACCATGGTCAGCCTGTGCCACCTGCACTCCTGCATGTGGCTGCCATCGCCTTTTCCTGCCATGATCCCTCTCTGCCAGCCACCAACTCCACCCGTCTTACCGGTCTGGATGAATGGTTGTCGGACTTTGGTACAGTTCAATTTTCTGTTTGTTCTGGTTGTGTTTTTGTTTCTAAAACTTTGTAGTCCTTAATTTTGGTTGTGTGAGGAGGCACAGTATTTCCACCTATGCCTCCATCTTGGCCGGAAGCCTCTGTCTCCTTTTTTTTGAATAACACATTTTTCTCGCTGGTCACTGTTGACATCACTTAAGCCCTGGCACACAGGGGAGAAGTCACCTGGAACATCTGCTCTTGTCTTCTGTGAAATGATTTGGTACACAAGCTCCTGAACATCCCGTGATGGACAGACCACAGTGGGGAATCCACTGTTGGTGTCGTTATGGACTAGCTAGAGATGACAGCCGCTGGGGCCTTCTAGCAGGAAGGTCACCTACTGTAGGTCACCTACGTCTAGGAAAGGTGACGAGCTGTCCACATCATGGCCTTGCACTGATAATGTAAATAATCTTAGAAGACATTATGTTTGAACTTTTCTTGTTAGAGGAAAGACATTCTGGTTATAGTCAACAAGTCTTTAAAGTTATTTTTTCTTTCTTTTCTTTCTTTTTGGTGACAAAGCACAGGCAGGCAATAAATCTGAATGTAAAATCTCAGCATTCAGAAGCACAAAGAAAAATCATCCTTTCAGACCACACCATTACAGCATGAGGTTGCTTGCGGATAAAAGAAAATAACCTTAACATTCAATTAGTTAATATGCAGAGTTAAAACATGGAATTGATTTTATAAGTGGGATGCCTGCAAGCTGTGAAAATAGTGCAAGACAGTAGATAGGGAAGTTAAATGAAATGACTCCTTGATTATCTGGAAACAAATATTGGGGTACCTTATTCCCAGAGAAAATGATCTGCCATTAGAGGTTAATTTGAGAAAAGGTAGCTTAAATGAGGTCACTAAACATCACTAAGAAAGAGAAAATATAAAAGGACATGATTATTTCTCTAAACATTCTTCTCAGAAATATTCAGACTAAAAGGCATTATCATTTTTCCATTTGTCTTATGAAATGCCTTAGCTGAGATCTGAATTATAGTAAAAATAACTTTGCAGTTGGTTTGGAAAACAGAAATAGGTCATCTTTTCTGACCTTCAGAATATATTGAAGTTTCTAATATTAGTATAACAAAGCATTCAAAAGAAAACTCAAATCTATCTTAATAGAATAGATCTATTCTAGTTCTTAATAGAATAGAATAGTGAAGGCCCCCTAAGTCCTTCACTATCTACATACATATTTCTGATATTCATGGCACTTGTAAATACTGAAGAAAATCGAACCTTAATTCTGTCAGTACTTTCATATTTTTCTACTACTTGGATACAATTATTCAAGAAAATTGCTTGGAGGTAAAGGCTAATTGAACAACTTTTGATAGTGAAATTCTAAACTCTTTGATAAGCAAACTCTTATTGTGGGCAATAACCCAGCAGTAATATGTGGTCACCAGCTACATGTAAAACAGGCAATGGCTTGGAAGTCCTTCAAGCACTTGGTCAAGTGAGAGCCAGCCCTCGAGGCATGAAAATGGCTGAGTGAAAGGGTGAGCAAATGTGAGCGGGTGACTAGAGGGCTTGGCTTCAGGTATATCAGCCTAATCTGGTAAAAGGCTCTCTCCTATTCATTGCTAGTGTATTTATGGAGAAGCACATGGCCCAGGAATCAAGGGCAACAACTCAGAGGTTGAGTGCTGGGTCTGACATTAACTAGCTGTGTGACCTTAGGTAAATTACTTAACCACTCTGTGCCTTACCTCAGTATTCTCATCGTAAAATAGGGAAACATAATACCCATTCACAGAGTTGACACAAGGATTAATATAGTTAATATTTTTAAAGTACCTAACACAGATCTTGGCGTACAGTAAGCACCATGAAATTGTCCATTAAATAGAATGAACTACTGACCAAACACATTTGAAACACTGTGCCTTAAAATATCCCATTTTGTTTAGAATGTGTATGCCTCATTCAAAAGGCTCACACGAGAAACCCCCCAAACATGCAGCTTGCAAGCACTTATTTCATACTTCAAGACTAAAATGTGCTCTGTCTCTC
This sequence comes from Artibeus jamaicensis, assembly GCF_021234435.1. Lineage (NCBI taxonomy): Eukaryota > Metazoa > Chordata > Mammalia > Chiroptera > Phyllostomidae > Artibeus > Artibeus jamaicensis. The sequence goes on along the minus strand of NW_026522030.1, from coordinate 32,139,021 downwards.
TGAACACAGTCAGCTCCTCATGCGCACATGCTTATGAAATACAGCTATTCAGATGCACTTTGTGTTTTCAGTGTTTGATGTTTTTGTTTGTTTGAAACAATATCTAAACACACATCTTTCATTTGAGAATCAGGGTGGACTTTGAAATTTCAGTTATATTAAAATTCTGTCCTTTGAATTTAAGACCTAAAAGTGGGGTTGTGGCTGTTAGACTGGTTCTTTCAGGCATAACCGTGTCAACTATAAAGAACCATGTCAGCAAGTGGCAGCTTTAATTACCAGTTTGTTCCACCACTACCACTTAGCTTGGCAGTTTTCCTATTTATAAAAATAAAAGTTTTAGATGTGGTGTGATAGGGTTCCCCGGGGCAATAGGAAAGTACAGGGGGAGGAGAGGGAGGGACCAGCAGGGTCACGCCACAGCTGTCTTCTGTGGGATTGTAAATCAAGGCATGATTCCTGCACGTGAGAACACCCCAGCAGAAGGGCTAGGGCAGCTGGGCGCAGCTGGGATGGATGGAGCAGCTGCGGAAGAGCCTCTAAGAAGGTAGAAAAGTGTATGAATGCAAGACCTTTTTTGTCTCTTATTTGTGTATTTCAACCTATAGGGTCAAATACCCAGATAACTATAGCAATTTAAAAGTATGACAAAAATGCAATGTAAAACCTCTACTTCAAACATCATAAACTGTAGAACAAGTAGTGGAGCCTTTTTTCTTTTCTTTTCTTTTCTTTTTTTTTAGCTTGAGGAGACCAAACGCTTGCCTGTAATAGCAGGGTCTCAGTCCTTGCTGGCCATGATTATAGCCCCCATGCCTGACACCACTGGTTGAATCAATTCACTGATTAGATGAATTTCTTTATTATATTCCCCTATGAATGACATTGCTGGAATCCACATGGCTCTAAAGGTCAAGGTGCCATTTAAAAATGGTGTTTCTTTTTAAGTGATTTTAAAGATTTAATATTTTTTTAAATAAGAAAATTTTTAATTTTAAGGAGAATTTTTACAATGTATCAAGCCAACAGCTGTGGTCAGGATTCTCTCACCTTGAATTTCAACCCTATAAAGTCAGAGAGTTCCCTTTCACAAAAGGGGGAAACAACATGATGCCATTTTTAAAAGCAAATGCTTTGCATTGGTACATTTTTTTGAGAATCTGTCAATTTACTTTTTTAGTTAAATTTATGGGGGTGACATTGGTAAATAAAATTACATAGGTCTCAGGTGTACATTCTACAACACATCATCTGTATATTGTTGTATGTTCCCCACCCCAAGTCAGGTCTCCTGCCATCACCATTTACCCCCCATTTACCCTCTCCTACCTCCCCCACCCCCTTTCACTCTGGTAATCACCACACTGTTATCTGTGTCTATGAGTTTGTTTTTTATTTCTTAATTCCTTCACCTTTTCGCCCAGCCCGGCAACCCCCCTCCCCTCTGACAGCTGTCAGTCTGTTGTCCGTATCCATGAGTCTGTTTCTATTTTGTTAGTTTATTTTGTTCATGAGATTATATAACAAACCCAATTTCACTGAACAAGAGAAAGAATTAAAATGAGACTGACATTCATATTAGGAGTGTTTCTGTTTGATCCAGCAACTTCCTATTCTCCCTTTTTATTCCCCACCCCACCCCACCCCCACTCCATCCCTCCTTCCTTCCTACTTTATCAGCAATATAACTGCAAACATAATCAAGTCCCTGCCCTCATGGATCAGCTATCTTAGTGGGAAGAGAAAGACAATAAACATACAAACATTTTTTTAAAGGTTGCTTCTGTTTTTAAATATTTTACGTCCTTATTTTTAAAGAGAGGAAGGGAAAAAGAGGGAGAGAAACATTAATGTATGGCTTCCTGTCATGTGCCCCCTAATGGGGACCTGGCCTGCAACCCAGCCATGCGTCTGACTGGGAATTGAACCTGTGACCCTTTGGTTCACAGGCTGGCACTCAATCCACTGAGCCACATGAGCCAGGGCCAAACAGTTAGTTACATGACGTGATTTTAATTAGTGACACATGGAAAATAAGATGAATACTGGGATAGAAAGTGACTGGGTGGTGGGGGTAGGGATGGGGAGCACGTATGATTAAAGAGATCAAGGGAGATTAAGATCTGTACAAGGAGAAGGGAACCACCATGTAAGAATCTGGAAGAATGAACATTATAGACAGTGGGAGCTTGTACAAAGAAACCGGTAAGCTCTGATTTCTCTCCTTCAGATTTTAACTTCCAGATTAAATTCTTTTTCTCTGCAAATGCAGCTCCAATTTCCTAACAATGCAGGATATAACAGCTTTCTTTCAAATCCATTGTCCAGCACAGGGCCTGGCATAGAGTAGGGGTTTAATGAAAGAGCAATGGCTATGTGTGATCTTTGTCAACTTCTAAGCTACCTATGAACTGGGATACACATAGAAGCATCTAGAAATCACAGAACAGAGCCACCAGCAACAAAATGGGAGGTTTGTATTAATGCCACATAGATACTCCTTCACTTTTCACATAACCTTGGCCTTGCCAACTTGGCAACTTACCATGCCCAGTGTACTCAAAAGAATCTGCTTCATCAGGGGTATCAAGTTCATCCACATTGATGTCAATTTCATCAGGACTGTCCAGGTTATCATCAGAGAGGACAGACCCTTCGCTTTGGTCCAGAGAAAGACTGATATTTGGGGCGGTGAGTTTGATCCTCTGAGGATGAGCGCCATTAAGATCCAGGGAATTAGGAGGTTCTAAAGAAGAGACAGAAATGACATCGAGCATTAGATCATGAACGTGGCTACCAAGAGCGGGTGTGGGCCCCCGTGGAAAAAACTTTCAAAGCCTTTTCAGCAAAGGCAGACCTGCTAAAAAGTCGGTTCTATGGGACTTGGACCCCGTCCTTGACCAGCAGGTCTCAGCCCCATCAGCCCTGGCCATGTACAAATAGGAAGTGGGACCCATTGCTAAACGGGCAGAAAACTAGTTGTTAGAATGTCCTGTTCCGGTTTGAGAACTTGAAACTGAGGTAACATTGAGTTGAACTCTTATGGTGCATACTGTGTAATAGAAACAGTAAAGCTTACGTATACCTGATAATGTTTCACGCAGACCTTACTCCTATGGAATGGAGGGTAAGAACTTTATGTGACGTTCACAGATATTCCCAAAATACTTTTCTTCAGTGTCTGACAACTCTGTCTGATGTGCAGTGGCCTTTCTTTGCCTGGTGTTCTATATTTATTTTTAATAAAACTGAGGTATCCTCCCAGGTCACATTTTTTTTTGGATCAGGCAGTCATGACCTCTTATGCAACACTGTTTGCCACTGGTCCCCACGCCATGAGTGAGTCTTATGTTAAGGCTCATGGAAGTAGCTCCTGTACTTCAATATGGGTCTTCCACTAATGTATCATTCCCTTAACATAAGAGCTGGAGAAGTAATTTTTAATCAAGTTGACCCCAACTGAACACTTCTAAAAATAGAAATTTCAGGATTCTGTAACACAGAGTATTTTGAAGGCTGTCTGGTAGACCTCTCAATTCTGGAATTCAAATCCGGTCTCGTCCTAAGGAAGTCGACACTGTTTCTTTGCCATTTAGATGTTCTGTAGAGACCATCACCCTGACTGTGTCCTCATGTAACATGTTTCCATGTAGTACTTGGAAACAGTTTCTAGTGACCAGTAAGTTTGCAAAACAATGGACTTCTAGATCACCGGGATTCTCAGAGAAGTACTATCCAGAAAATAAGTTTTGTGATGATAGACATGTTAAGGAATTGAAATAAAGCGAGCGCCACTAAAGAATTTAACTTTTCAAATTTATTTTAAATTTTAATTAATTTGAGCAGCCACATGTGGCTAATTACTACCAAAAAGATAACTATAGCTTCAGTGCCTTTATTATTCTAAAGCGCATGATGAACCTTGAAGAGTGGGGTAGAAATACTTACAGTGACTATCATTCTTACTTGGCCATAGAACATTTAAAAATAATTGTCACCTGACTATTATTTTGAAGAATGCACTTAAATACTTAGGCAAAAAAATAAAGTTGACTCCCATTTTAGGCTTGGCTGATAAGGTTGGGATTCAGGATATTACGACCCTGAAGCAAGACAGTGCAAAGAAGTGTCCTAGTACAGAGTCGACGAAATACAGATTGCAAAAGAGAATTTAAAATTGTTTTTGGAATACGCCTTGGGCTGTAAACCTTTATAGTATAAGGGCTTTCTTCTTTCTTTCTTTCTTTCTTTCTTTCTTTCTTTCTTTCTTTCTTTCTTTCTTTCTTTCTTATCAGGCTACTGAGCCTTCTTGATATCACATTTCTGATCTTAAACATTCTCACACTTCAGTATAAATTGGGTGAACTTTGATGTTAGTTAGAATTTGGTATTGTGATAAACAGTAGCCAATTATCACAGGAGCTGAAAACATTGGCAGATAAGGCCTTGGCCCAGGATATAAAAGGCAGCCCACACTAGTGAGCATCAATATTCACGTTGACTCTGAAATTAACCAAATTGAGCCTAACGCCTCCTTCACACATATCTTTCCCTCTCTTCACAAGTTGGATGCAGAGGAAATGGTTCTCTCACTGAATAATGAAACTGTCTGGGTACAGAACACGCTTAAGGGAATGAACAAGCGCTCCGCTCACCCGGCCTCATGTCTGCAGCGCCGGGACTCAGCATTCCCTCCTCGAAGGGGCTGTCCATTCCCACATCCTCTGACAGTGGTCTGGAAGAGAGCAAAGCAAATCAAATCATGCACAGAGCTGTGTGGGGTTTCATTTTCTTTGAAAAGGAAACTCGGAGATTCCAGGATAACATTTTCTCACTTGGAAAAAACCAAGTACGTGTACTGAATCCACTGTACGTGGCTGCAAGTTAGACTAGAGACTTCCTCAGTGACTGTGAGTGAAAAGCATGGGCCCTGGTGTTGCTCTGTGTGTGCAGCAAATCACTTCTCCTGCCAGCTCACAAGAGCAAACACGCCCCAAGTAAAAAAAACTCAGAAACAGGAAAAGCAAACAGTAAGAAAATATATTTAAGGGCATACACACACATATATATTTAGCAAGAAAGCAATATATGTGCTTTGGAGTAAAGACAGGCTTAACTTTGCATATAGCTCTTCCTCCGTGTAAATTTGAGCGCATTCCAGAAATGGCTGTGGGCAGATAAAAGTATACTCTTGCTGGCCTTACCTCCTTTAATTTGTAAAATAGGGATATAGCACCTACCTCATTGAGCTTTTGAAAGATTAAGCAATGACTGTAAAATGCCTAATATTCTTGAGAAGGTACCCACTAATGTATTTTCCTTAATTGTTTATTTAAAAACTCATTGTGAATTACATATTGGTGACGATGGTTCTAGTCATGAGTTACCATCTCTTCCTTCTAACCAATGCCAAGCCCAGGGCCCTTTATATTACCCTATATGATAAGTATAGAGGAATAGAAAAATACTGAGGAAAATGGTGACAAATGTATACACTATGGTAGGAAACTGACCACTGGTCACAGTCAATTCCCCTGGACTTATTTTCATCTCTCATCCCTCATTCAGTAAATCCCGATTTACCATAATAATATATTTTTCTTCTTGCTGGCTTATACATAATTCCACTCATGTAGGGTGAATCCTTGTGATATAGGCACTAATCTTAATTTAAACATGATAAACCTTGGTGTTAAAGTTCTAAATTTAGTCCCTCCCTTTCTTAATGTGACTTCTCCCCACTTCAATCTGAGTCTACAAAACACTGGGGGTTTGCTTACATAGATGATCAAAGTCTCCAGAATCCAAGTGAAAACCCTTACTGCCCACAACACTATGGGGAAAACAAAATTCTACATTTCTAGTGATAACTGTATTTCTTCATTTATTCAACAAGTATGTATTGTCTACTATGAGCTGAGAACAAGAGACCAGTCTCATTCTTGTGCTGGAGAGGGAACAAGGGGTTAAAATAATGATGACTATCACCTATGACTCAATGTGGGCTCCCCTGAGCCCCGTAAATGCCTTTGTCCTTACCCATCAACTCCATAAACCCCTCCAAAAACACAGCCTCAGGGAGTTTCTTTCTCTGCACATGTGCTGTGGTTTCTACTCTGTATGTTCTCTAAAATGAATCCAGCACTCTCAGGGAAAAACAGTGAGCAAGAGGAGGTTGGTGTGTGAGTCAAAGGCAATAATGTATTGGCGGGAACAAGATAACCTGTGCCAAACACATACACTTCACACGGTGGCAGCAAACCAAATCGTCCATTGGTAAAGGTAGGACTGGTGAGCCAAGAAAAAAAGGCCTGAAAGTCCTGGGGCCCAGGGGGAATGGATGTCCAGGTTGCCCACGCTGCTGCAGTTTTTCAGGATTCGTTACAATGAGCCCTGTCATCTGACATTTTCTGTGTGTGTTCTGACCCTGCAGTACCTGTAAAGGGGCAAAATGCTGCTGTTAAGAGCAATTGGATTCAAGTCTTAGTTCTGTCCCTTGTCAAATGGCAAGTTACTCAGTTTCCTCACCAAGAAAAGGAGGAAGAATGTGCAGTGCCTGCAGATGACACCGAAGAAGAAAAATGTCTGTTACTGTAGGAGTTCCTTTTGCCGTCTACTATCACTGCCTTCTCCATTAGCCTTGAAAGTTCATTAGGACAAGCACTGCGTCTATTTTCTTTACCTTTATGTCTCCAGCACCCGCTAGCAGATCCCTCGATACATATGTGTTGAACTGAATTATCCAGGTTTAAATATCTGAAATGCATATATACATTATTTTCTCTAGTTCTCTGCATACAAATCAACCTAAAAAAATCATTTCACTACCTACCTGACAGAGCACATAAGGGTACTGGCCTTAACTCCAAAATAAATATAAAGGGTTTTAAAATAGATGGTGTCAGTCTTAAATTTTTGTAGGGTTTGTTAATATTTGTAAGTTATGGGCACCATCATGGAATAATTGAGAGTCCTAGATATGAGGTTATAGTGCTGGGTTATAGTTCTGCTGTTAGTATTGACAAGCTGATTAACCCTGAGAAAATTAGCTGGCTATCTTTATGATTTTAAATTGAAATAATAAATTCCTAATGTCACAGTGACTAGAAAATGCATATAAAAGTACTCTGTAAATTATAAGCCATTTGGCAAGTTTGAGGTATTACCTTCCCTCATTTTTAACATAATAGCAGGATTAGTGATTTAATTGAAATATAGGTGTCATGACTGGACAAAACATAACTAAGGTTCCTATCATTTGGGTCGTAACCCAGGCAAGGGAAAATTTCAGTACCCATACAAATCTCCGCAGAGCCTGTGAATGCTACCTTAGTGAATAGGGCCTTTGTCTGTCAGTGCTCCTTTGCAACACAGAGCAGGGAGCCTGTCAAGAAGGGCTAGAACTCCAGAGGAGGTGTGAGCTGGGGGAAGGTAAAAAAGCCCAAGGCTGTGAGCAGGGGGGATCAAAGGAGAGGCACTGTCTCTCTTTTGTTACGTAACAAATCAGTCCAGCGTGAAGGGACAGATTTCCCTATCAATCCATAGCACCTGCTTAATTTGGGGTTTTCTGTGTACAAAATGGAGCTACCAAAGAGGCTGAGGGAGTTGTAAACACCAGTCTGACTCTACTATGGCTGACCTCCCAAACAGATGCTCAGCTCCACGTCTCCATCTAGAGGACAGAGCCAGAACTGCTTGTAATTGTTAAAAATCAAGTATTTCATCAACTGTTTCTGGGTTTGGGGTATATGGTAAGATTGTACTTTTCTGCTCTCCTGTGAAATTAGGGTAGTCACATGACTTGCTTTGACAAATGAAATGAGAGTGTGAGTGGCAGGCATCACTTCTGGTCAGAAGAATCAGGAAAAAGTGCTTGATGGCCGCAGAGGGTCCCTAGCAGGCTGAGTTGGAATTACAGAGAGGAGTTGAGGCGCAGACTAAAACTCATTGGATAGGTGATCAAGAAAAAAAAATGTTGCTGTGTGTTTTTCCTGAGACATTAGGTTTCTTTGTTACATCTTTTTCTACTTTTTTCATTTTTATATTATATTTTCTTGATTATGCTACTACAGTTGTCCTGATTTCTCTCCCTTTGCCCCCTTTTACCCAGCACACCCCACTCCCTCAGGCAATCTCCCCACCATTGTTCATGACCATGGGACACATGTATCAGTTCTAATCCATTTCCTATACTGTACTTTATATCCCTATGGCTATTCTGTAACTACTTATTTGTACCTCTTCATTACCTAACCTCTTCACCCATTCCCCCATGCCTCCGTCCCATCAGGCAACTGTCAAAAGGCTGTCTGTATCCACGATTCTGTCTCTGTTCTTGTTTGCTTAGTTTGTTTTTTAGATTCAGTTGTTGACAGACATGTATTTTTGCCATTGTATTATTCATAGTTTTGATCTTCTTTTTCTTAAATAAGTTCCTTTAACATTTCATATAATAAGGGCTTGGTGATGATGAACTCCTTAATTTTTGTTTATCTGGGAAGTGGTTTATCTGCCCTTCATTTCTAAATGATAGCTTTGCTGGGTAGAATGATCTTGGCTGTAGGCCCCCGCTTTTCATGGCTTTGAATATTTCTTGCCAATCACTTCTAGCCTGCAAAGTTTCTGGTGAGAAATCAGCTGACAGTCTCATGGAAACTCCCCTGTAGGTATCTAACTGCTTTTCTCTTGCTGCTTTTAAGAATCTCTCTTTATCTTCCACCTTAGGCATTTTAATTTGAATGTGTCTTGGAGTGGACCTTTTTGCATCCACCTTGTTTGGGACTCTCTGTGCTTCTTAGAATTGCATGTTTATTTTCTTTACCAAATTAGGGATGTTTTCTTTGACTATTTTTTCAAATAGATTTCCAATTTATTGTTCTTTCTTTTCTCCTTCTGGCACCCTATGATGTGAATGTTGGACCTCTTGAAGTTGTCCCAGAGGCTGCTATCTTCAATTTTTGGATTCTATTTTCTTCTTGTTGTTCTGATTGGTTGTTTTTTGCTTCCTTATAATCCAAATGATTGATTTGCTTCTCAGCTTCATTCACTCTACTGTTGTTTCCCTGTAAATTGTGCTTTATTTTGATTAGCATATCCTTCATTTCTGATTGGATTGTTTTTATGCTGTTAAAGTCCTTACTAAGTTCCTTGAGCATTCTTATAACAAGTGTTTCAAATTCTGCATCTGATAGATTGCTTATCTCCATTTCATTTAGCTCTTTTTCTGGAATTTTGGTCTATTCTTTTGTTTGGATGATGTTTCTTTGTCTCCTCATTTTGGCAGCCTCTCTGTGTTTGTTTCTATGTATTAGGTAGAACTGCTTTGATTCCATGTCTTGGTAGTGTGGCTTAATGTAGTAGGTGTCCCATAGGGTCCAATGGCACGGCCTCTGCTCTCCATGAAGGATAGGCTGTGCAGGGGCAGGATAGTGATACTCCAGTGTGGTCTATAGCTATCTAGTGGGTGTGCTAGCTCTGGGGTTTCCCCAGTGGTATAGGCCATGGTCAATCCCCACCCGTGTTTTGCCCAGGGCCATCCTGCCTGAGCTATAAAGCAATCTGAGATGGTTGCTACTTGTGCTGGGCTTGGAGATTGCCAGGCAAAGCCATAATATGAATCCAGGCTGGCTGCTACTAGTGCCAGGCCTGGGGTTCACTGAGGACAGCTGTGGCTTATTTGAGAGGATTTAGGAAATTGTGAAGCATAAACCAAGACCAGCCATTCATATGGAAAAGCAGGTTGGGTGGGTGGGGCAGAGTCTCTGGGGATCTCCAAGGTGGGTCAGTGTTATCCAGGCTGATAGAGTCTCAGATGTGACACTAGCTTGGGGATTCTGTGGGAGAAGGGTTTAGAAAAAGGACATTGGGTAGATGTCATTGATGCCAGACACCAGTTTCTCCCTGTACACCACTGGTGCCTTTCAAGCTGCTATCCCAGTGCCAGAGCCCAGAGAGAGTGAGTGTGAACAGGTGAGTCCATGTGTGGGTTCTTTGAGAGGGACTGCTTAGGACTCCAACAGTTTCTTCAACTGTTTTAATCCCTGCTGGTTTTTGCAGCCAGAATATGTGGGGACTTGTCTTCCTGGCACTGGAATCCTGGGCTGGGGGTCCTGGTGTGAGGCTGGGACTCATCACTCCCAAGTTACCCCTCCCGAATTCTATCTACTACATGTGGGTATGGGACCAGCCCATTCCTCATTTGCACCCCTCCTACCAGTGGATGGATGTGGTTTAATTTCATAATCGTCAGACTTCCATTCAATTCAATTTCCAGTGGTTGAGTGGTGGTTGTTCTATGTTTTAGTTATAATTCTGATGTGGTTGTGTGAAGAGGTAAGCCATGTCTTCTATGCTGCCATCTTGACCTGAAGTCTACCACATCTTAATCTAGATATTTTGACTAGTACAGCTGATGTTTATTGATTGTTTCACAGGAATATCTGACTCACACTGTGCCCTAATTTGGATAATGTATTTTCCATATTGTCAATCCTGGTTCATGTCGATGGCACACATCTTGTCTGTGTTGCTAAAGCATGAAAGAACATTTTTAAAAATGGGGATGAAAGCTAAGAAAGATATCACATTGTTTTAGCTATTTCATAAACATGGCTATTAATATATCGCCTTTATGGTTTCTTCATAGCCCTGTAGCAATTGAAAATATGCTTAATATTTTTATTTATATCAACTTATTTTAGTTAAATTATTTTGAAAGGAATATTTTTATCACTATTATTTATGGAAATTAGAATCACTCACTTAAAAAGTCATTTAAGTCACTCACGTACCATCATAAATACAAAGCCATATTGTGTAAGATAGAACATTCAAAAAGTATTTAATATATTTCTTAATTTAAATACAAAGATCCCAGAAATAAGAGTTACTCTAGAAAACTAATTGGAAGCTAGCCCATGGGTTTTTAGACTGGACATAGGGCCTTAGGACCCCACAGCAGAAGTGATCTCCAGGTACTAGAAGAGGACCTTAGACAAGAACTTTCTAAATATGGCCTTGAACCCTAAAGAACTGCCTCCTTAATGAAAAGGGAATGAGAACAAACTCTACCCACTGGCCTGGGACAGCACAGTCAGCCTGAAATCATGGGTGGAAAACAAAAAGCAACCCATGAGAATTAGCGACACCAATAGTGTGTCAGCCGTGTCTCTGTTTATATTGCCTGAATGATGCAGCAAATCCCCGTCGAGAAATTAAAATTAAGATTCATCTACAATAATTAAGGAGTTAGACCTAGGACTCCAGAAGAATCAACCATGACCATTGGTAGTGCTACTTTTACAATCTAGTATTCACTGGAAATCTACTTAGGAGAAAAAAATCCTCAGAAAGATAAGCTCATACCAAAAACATCCCCCCCCAATAAAAAACCCCATAAACTGTACTAGAAAACAAACACTGAGGGATGGCCAGCAGATACAATGGACAGAAGACTTCACAATAAAAGTCCTAAAAAGACAACAACAATATGAAAGAGACTGTAATGAAGAAAGAGTAAGTTTAAACCTTCACTGTGACGAAGCAGTGAGACGTGGGTGTTTGTCCTGGCAGGTAGTGATACTTACTGAGTAGCCATGCTGCTTAAAAAAGGAACAGTGAAAAATAATAAACAGAAGGTAGACAATAATGTCATACGAAAAGATATATCAGAAATACTACCCACAGGAAAGCAAGTATCAAAAATATTAACCTCAAGTAAAAAAACTTTTATCAGAGAAGCATTTTAATAATAAGGAAGTTATTATTTCATGATTAAAAAGATTAATTGGGACGATGTAATAACCCACATTCAACATGCTTTTAACAATATAGCCTGAAATAAATAAAACAAAAATTAATTGTAAAGTAAAAGGAGCAATGAATTCCAAGGGGGAATATTTGAATATGCTGCTCAAGAATTTATCAATCAATCTGAAATAATGCATAAGAATATAGATTTGCATAATGTAATGACATAAGCTTGATCTAATGGACAGATTTGCACTCAATAAAAAATACGCAATCTTTTTAAACTCATAAAAACTGACTATGTAGAATGTCTTATTAAATCCCAAAAGTCAATATTACATGTAGCATTTTCTCAGACTTCAGAGCCATATGTCTAGAAATCAATCACAAAAAGACACTTTGAAAACTGCAAAACACACTTATATGTAACTGAACAATAGAGCCCTGTGTATTAAAATTTGTGAAAGCAGGTAGAGAAATTTCTAGAAAAAAATAAATAACCTTAAATTCAAATATTAGAAAAAATAGACTGAATTAGCTAAGGGTTCAACTCGCACAGGAAGCTGGAAAAAGAACCAGGCCCTTATGTAAACCAATGCTATTTATACCAAATCTGTGCACCCCAAAATGATCAAGAAAGGAAGGGTGATGTAACTGGAATTCTCCAATTTGAAAATGGGTCCCATGTGTACTAGTAGATTTTGTGTTTCTTGGACTTATGCTTCTTTTTTTTAAAACATTTTATTTATTTATTTTTAGAGAGTAGAAGGGAGGGCGAAAGAGAGGGAGAGAAACCAATGTGTGGTTGCCTCTTGCACACCCCCTACTGGGGACCTGGCTTGCAACCCAGGCATGTGCCCTGAATGGGAATCAAACCAGTGACCCTCTGGTTCGTGGGCCCGTGCCCAACCCACTGAGCCACACCAGCCAGGACAGACTCATGCTTCTTAATAAAGAAGCTAGCACCGAGTCCACAGCAGTCCTGACACATGGAGTGAAGGACTACGCAAAACGTTCTGTCACAGTTAAATGTACCTTCTTGCCTTCAGACTCGGTACAAAGGTAAGCACAGTCTCCATTTTATATTCTTCCACACATCTGAATCTGGAGGGATTTACTTGTTGTTGAAGGATTACCCTTGCCTGAGATCAGGTTCTTTCTCATAGGAAATGAGCAGTGAACCAGGACTTGGCATGCACACACGTACAGATAGCATTTTTAGGTGGCAATGCTTCCTGACAGGCATGTGTGCACAGCAGCCCTTTTGGGCAGTAAATCATTCTTACAAAATTGGCAACTAAAGACTACAACCCCAGAGAAGTAGGGTAGCAGGTTAAAACATTTATTATTCTTTAGAAAATTACTCAATCCACTGGCTGGTATAGCTCAGTGGATTCAGTGCCCCCTGAGAACAAAAGGGTTGTGGGTTAGATTCCCAGTCAGGGCACATGCCTGGGTTGTAGGCCGGGTCCCCAGTAGGGGGTACAAAAGAGGCAACCACACATTGATGTTTCTCTCCCTCTCTTTCTCCCTCCCTTACCCTCTCTAAAAAATAAATTTTAAAAGTATTAAAAAAAAAAAAGAAAATTACCAGATGGCTATGCTCTTATATTTGGGGGAAATGATTGCATAAAGAGAAAGCTCCTTTATGTCAGAGTTCTTAAAATTCTCTTGGCTGGCCTGTAGTCAAGCAAGATACACAGCACTGATAAAGTTACTTTCCGTAGACATGGAGATAAAAGAAAAAAAGAAAAAACAAACAAAACCTTTCATGAGGTGCTTGCCTTCCTTTGTTAAGTACATAAATTAGCCCTTTAAAACTGGATGGTTGGAGGATTGCCATTTCTGGATTCTTGTCTGATAAAGGAGGCTGCACAATCTGAGGTAAGAGTGCATGGCAGTCTGTAAGCCCTGGGGCACTTATCAAATTACTCAAGGAGGAGGCCAGACTGGGTTTCACACTCAGCTTCATCAAGCTGATACAAGGACAGGATGGGCACTTAGGTTCCATCACAGGAAGCTGAGTTGGAGCCCAAGAACTGAGGCCTTTGGCAACAATTAGCTCCCCAGCTGGGCCTCGCTCACCCTGGAACAGAATGGCTGTGGACCCCAATGGTCAGCTGCTGAGGCAGAGAAAAACGGGTGAAAAGAAGGAAAGTAGACGACAGTAAATGAAAGTAAGGCAAGTACTGGGCACTCACCCAACAACCACATTCTCTAGGGATTTTGCAAAAACCCACAAACCACAGCCATCTGTTCTTGAAGGAGAACACTATGCTGTCTCCCTACCCAGGGCTGGATTATAAAACTGTGTAGGCAGCAAAAATCACTTGTAGCACAAATGGCCCTTGGATGAGTTCTTGAATTGTTCCCTGAAGTGTAGCATATGTACTTGTGTGTATAAAGTTCTTTACAGTAAATCTGATTAACCTTAAAATTTGAGAAATGGTGAGCTGGGTGAGACAGAAAACCTAAACACCATTTAAACAATTTGCCTTTGAGATAATAATTAAATCCCTGACTGTGAATGGGGGATCTGTGGAGGGCAGACGCTCCCAAGGCTTAGCACAGGGCCTACCTAGCACACGGTGGAGAGGACTGAACACCTTTTGAACAAACGCCCTGACGTAGAGATGTGAAGACGCCCTGCTCTTCCCGTAAATGTTCCTCCTTCTTTCCACTTATTGGAACGTGATCATCAAAATTCTCTACCAACAAATTACTTTTGATAATACGTTTCTGTGAAAACATAGTTTAGAAATGTTAAGTGACTCTTACAGATGTGAATTATAAGGAAGTAACTGCTGTAAACTTAATAGGTCAAATTCACGCAGTGTAGGTTTCCTTGTGCCTTCTTCCTTAACAATACAAGCTCCTCTTGGATAGTATTAGGGGCAGGTGGGGGTGGGTAAAGCTAAGCAAGGATGAGGTTCTTAGGAAGGGAAGGGGAGAGAAGCGCGCCACTGTTTGTCTTCAAAACGAAGATAAGTCCTCAGTGCCAGGAGTAGCAGCTTCTGTAGGATGACCAAGTGACTGAGGCTTTAGCACAGACTCCTGGAACCTGCCCCCAACCCCCACCCCTGCTTCAGCCGCTCAGCACCACCTGGAATTGGAATGTCTTTGTGCAGACCAGTCTGTAAATGCCTCCCTTCCCTAATCTCCTGCCCAAAGAAATATGCCCCTGCTCATTCCCCTGCCCCCACAGAGCAATGCAATGGCTGTGCTGTCTTAGGTTTAGTTTCTTCCCCTAAGTCATTCAAGTGCATGAACAATCTGGCATCAGAAAAATGAACTGCAGGCACCTACACCCTCTTCCAAGTGCTGCTCCAGCAGTTCTGTCTGCTGATGTGCAGGGCGTGGTAGAGGACTGCAGTCTTTAACTTCTCTAGAACAGGGGTCAGCCAAGTTTTCTATAAAGAGCAGGACACTAAATATGTTTGGCTCTGCAGGCCATACAGTCTCTGTTGCAGCTACTCAGCTGCCTGTGGCACAGAGTAGCCATAGACAGCGTGTACCTGAAGGGTGTGGCTGTGTCCCAGTGAAACCTTAGGGACAAATATAGAGGGCAGGCTGGATTTGACCAGGGGCTCCAGTTTGCTGACCTCTACTGTAGATTAAATCAACCTGAATAAAATGTATTTTCTCAAAGTTGGCTATGTTTTAAAAGTTGTAAAGCTTCAGTAGTTTGTGCCAGTGGCCCCCCTAAATGAGGCAGTGCAAGTATAAAGTATATAAATTAATGATATCTGGGGCTGTATTTATCAAAACTGTGTATGCAGTAAGCACAGAATACTCACAGATGTATAGCAAGCAAGATATATGTAAAAGACGTTTACTGTAAAAAGAATTTGGTTGTTTTGGGGTAGCATCAATTTGATGATGATACAAACATGACATAGTTTAAATTCTAATCACTGCACCCAACTGTACTATGTTGACGCTGTCTTCTCTACTTCATGTTATCTTGTCGCTTTTGGTTATCAAAATCCAGCTCAGTTAAACACTGCAAATCGCTCTGGCAGTTACAGAACAGTTACCGGGCCGTGAAGTACAGCACAGGGAATAGTTAGTAATGACTCTGTGTGGTGCTAGGTGGGCACTGGCTCTATCGGGGTGATCACTTGGTAAGTTATGTAAATGGCAGATCACTGTGTTGTGCACCTGACACTAATATAATGTTGTATCTGTTGTTAAAAATAAAATTAGAAAAAAATTTATAGGTAAAAATAGATAAAACTGCTAATTTCTCATCTTAAAATCTTATCTGTTTCACTCTCCTATCTGGTGCTGTCCAAAGTTGTGCCTCAGAAAATTTGGGATAGGATGGGCTCTTCCTCTCCTCCTGCTCCAGCATCTTAGAGGCAAGAGAAGGCACTAGGTGGGTGGGTGAGGTGGGGCCTGGGGAGAGGCTGGACTGGTTTTTTATTCCTCTTCCCAGTCTGGACTTGGGGCAGGGGTTGGTTCTCCCTGTCCCTCTCCGCCTGTTCATCCTTGAACAAGCTCCTCAAGGGCCCCTGGGGCCTCCCCACTGCCCACTTCTCTCTGACATGGGAGCCTGGACTTGGCTCCACATCTTCACCCTGTTCTCAGGGGCTGGCAGGACCTCAGGCTGAGGCCTTCCCACCCTTGGTGGGAATTGAATTTGCTAGGGCTGCCAGAACGCAGTACCACAGGCTGTGTGGCTTAAACAACAGAAATTTCTTTTCTCACTATTCAGGAAGCTGCAAGTTGGAGATCAGGGTGTCGGCAAGGTTTGTGTCTTCTGAGACCTCTCTCCTTGGCGTGCAGATGGCTGCGTTCTCCCACTGGCTTCACCTGGTCGTCTCCCTGTGCGTGTCTGTGTCCTCATCTGTTCTTATAAGGAGGCCACTCATATCAGATTAGGGCCCTACCTCTAATGACCTCATTTTCAGTTAATTACCTCTCTGAAGGCCACGTCTCCAAATACAGGGAATCATGACTTCAATATCTGAACTGGGAGAGGGGGTTGGGGACATAATTCAGCCCGTAACAAGTAGGTACAACAGAGTAACTCAAGTCCACTACTGTCCATGGGGTCACTGCACTCATAGGACACCTGTGCCACCCTGCCCCACCACACAGTGACACTGCAGGTCAACCCCACTGCTACCCTGATGTTCTTTTCACTGGCTCAGGAAGGATCTGGCCAGACCTACCAGTCTGCTGCCTCAGCTGACATCCAGCTGGGAGTGAGATACTTTCCTCCCTTGTTGAAGGTATTCTGAGCATCTACCTGGGAGAAAGGAATTTTTACTTTTTATTCACTTACTCTTCTGTGTTGTTTCAATTTTTAAAACATAAGCATGTGCACCATTTTAAAATAAAGTGGTAATTTAAATATAGTAAGATTCTATCATAGTTTCTAGAAATTTTCACTTGGGCAAATTCAAGTAGACATTAGACAAATATTAAGTGCTCAGTCACATCCGACTATCATGTTATCAGGGCTCTTGAATGTTTTCCAAAATAAAGTGTAGAAGGCAGCAGGCGGAGCAAAGCACATCAGCTGAAATATCAGGGTCACCAAATAAAGGCGGAGAAGCCCAGCCTTTGATTAGCCCTTCATGATAGAGGTGTCACTACCCCTTTGGCCACATGTCTATTATATCTGTTAATCTTCAAAAGGATGTTTTGAAGGTCTGATCTGTGCAAATAGTGGGGATATTAAAATAAATAAGACTCAGCTACTACCTGCTCCTCAGGGCAGTTGCGATTCATCTCTTGCAACAGGGTGTTTTAAATGTATCCAACTGCATCCTTGCTTTTCAGTACCTGCACTACAGTTTCTTCTCCAATAGTCTATTCTTTTCACATTCTTTCCTTTCATACTGCTTCTTTGTTTACTTTCTTAGAGTCACAGGTGTCTGTTTTTCCATTTTGGATTTTTTGTTTCTTCTGAAAATTTCACTGTTTTATTTAATATTTTTCTTTTCTTAAAAAAACAAAAAACAGTCCTTGATTCCTTGCAGTATCTCTGACTCTGAAAGTCTATACTTTTGAAATGAACAGTTTTTTTGATGGCATCCCTTTAGGGTGTCATTTTCTGTTCTGTTTCCCAACTGAAAAAACTGGGGCAGAGAATGGAAACATCTCCATCCTGATGGTCTGACTGTCAGCTCCTAAAGGGCCAGCCGGTGCCACCCTCCTCAGAGGCCCCCCCGGAGCTGGGAGTGCTGCCGGGCACCTAGTGAGCACCGGCTGAATAAATACATGAGGAATGCCCCAGCGTTCCGTGCCTTTGGTAACGGCAAATATTTCTGTATTTTGTTCTTGGTGGGCTCATTGTTCTTTGCTCTCATCTAGCACAAAGTTCCTTTATCTTTTCATTCCCACACAGTCATTGGCTATGGTTTAAAACAGAGTCACCTCTCAGACCCCAGTGACCTCAGGAAGCAGACTGTGGCAAGATATGGGACATTTCTGAAAGGTACTCCCGCGGTCATTTCCCTGTGTGCTCAGGCCTGTGACAGACAAGGACAAGCACAGAAACAGACACGTGAACAGGATTTGTATCTGAGATTTTCCACCTATCCAGGTGGTGAGAAAAACACAGCAAGGGCACTTTAGTCAATTGTTTAAGTGCGGGCTTCCCAAAACCTCTAGCCAGAGGACTTCCACAGATCTAGGCAACAGAGCCTGTGCTAAGTGGGTTTAGGAAACACTGTATTATATCTTCCTTTTGGGACTTTATAATACACGAGAACCTGTCATGGACTATGAGATGTCCTATAGAAAATGGATTTGTTTGATTTTGTTTATCTCGTTTTCTCCAAGGAATCTTTCCTTCTTTCTTTTCCTTTTCTTTTTTCTCCTTCTCCTTCCTTCCTTCCTTCCTTCCTTCCTTCCTTCCTTCCTTCCTTCCTTCCTTCCTTCCTTCCTTCCTTCCTTCCTTCCTTCCTTCCTTCCTTCCTTCCCCTCTCTCTCCCTCCCTCCTGCCCCCTCTCTGTCCCTCCTTTCTTTCTTTCATTCATTCTCTCTTTCAGGGAAAGCACGACTCTGAGACAAGAACCTGAACTGCTGTACAGTAATTTTAATTTTTCTGGAAAGGGTACAAAATAGCAGCTGAAGTCTTGTCTCTGAAATCAGACTGCTGACACTTGAATCTGGGCTTTGGACCTTTAAACTGGTGACCTTAAGAAAGTTACAGAGTTCCTATGTGCCTCAGTTTCCTCATCTGTAAATGAGGAAACTAACACTTCCTACTTGGGAAGTTGTAACAATTAAATGAGTCGATTGGGGTGAGGATAGAGAGCAATGCCTGGCACATCAGAATTGGTGCTACAGAAGGATTAAAAATTGTGCTAGCTATTATTTCCATGACTTTACTAAAAATTAGAATAGAAAAGTAGTTTCCAAAAGCAAGTACCTTGGATTCTATGAGAATTTTTTTGCAGAAAGAGAAATATCCATCTTAAAATTCATATGGAATTCCAAGTGAACTCAAATAGTCAAAACAATCTTGAAAAAGAAGAACAAAGTTGGAGGTCTCCTGCTTCCTGACTTCAAACTTCTTACAAAGCTATAGTTAACCGGAGAATAGAGACCACGATGGGGAACTAGGTGGATGCTGCATTCACCTTCTCCCATGACCACGTCCGATTTACAACTAAATTATAGAACAATCAAGCTGGACACAAGACTATCTGAAGGGAAGGCTTGTAACTAAGAATTTATAGAAGAAGCCACGTCAAGACTGGTAGGAAGAGCCGAGACGTGAGATGAGCCGGCCCCACATCCACGTGCAGCAGTTGAGAATCTGGAGGGATATCTCAGCGGCAGAGGTCCCGCCTGAGGTGTACGGGCTCTCAACCCCATGCTGGCCTCCTAAGCCTGGAGCACCAGTGCCAGGAAGATAAGACCTTATAACATCTGGCTGTGAAAACCAGTGGAAATTCATTTATGGAGGGGAAACAGAAGGCTGCTGGAAACCCAGGCATCCTCTTAAAGGGCCTGCACATAAACCCTTATTCACAGACACTGACCAGGGGCTCCAGTGAAGGCACGGCAGCATGGAGGGTGCCAGAGTCATGTGGGGAGAGACTGAGTCATGGGGCTCTGGGGAGAAAGTTAGAGGGACAGCTGCCAATGATCCTGTGTTGAGTCCCACTCTCACACTGCCCAACGATATCATCTTTCCTAAAGGGAGCACTACCCGCTTAGGGCATTACCTCCGTGAGCTACACTGGCCCCACCCTGATAACTCTCAGAGGCTCTGCCCCATCCAACTGGACCATGGCTGTAAACTCTATCAGTGGCAACCAGACTGGGCTGAACTACAGTGCAGTCTTTCTTAAAAAGGTCTCAAGGAATTTGGGACAGCCACTGGGGATGCCAGAGACACACAGGAAGAAATTGAGTTATGTGACTTTAGGCCCAGGGCCATTTTCCTATATGACTGGCACATACCACCTTTTCTGTGTTAAGCCCTCCCTCCACTTGCCCATATCTTAATCTCCTTTAGCTTGATGAATTCCACTAGCTCCATCCTGACGACTCCCTGAGAACACTGCTATACCATCAAGGCCCATGGGCTCAGGAGGGGGCAGCTGGTCTCCGGATACCCTGAGATTTCGGCTGCACGGCCTCAGATCCAGCACTGGCATTGAGTTTGATTCTATATTAACCTAGTAGTTATCACTCTTCCTTATCTGGTGACTCCCTGAGAACCTGCCTCATGCAACTCACTACCTCCTGAGGTGCTTTCAGTGGCTGAGCCAAATCCTCCCAGCCAGCCAGCCTCAGGTTAACTCCACCCACAACATCCAACAGCAATCAAGGCTCAAATACAACAGGAATGTATGCATAACACACACAGGGAACAATCATGGAGCACACAGCTCAGGGGATCAGGGAGACCATGCCACTGGGCCCCTAAGGACACCAACTATACAAGGACACAATATTAAGATTGGGAAATTCTGCAGCTCTACCTAAGACAGGAAAAAAACACAGGGAGTCAGCCCAAACAAGCGACATAGAAACATTTCCCAGATGAAATAACAGAAGAAGTCTCCAGAAAAAAAAAAACCTAAATGAAATGGAGGCAAGCAAACTGTCAGATACAGAGTGGAAAACAATGCTCATAAGGATGCTTTAAAAACTTCAGGGAAGAATAAATGAACTCAGTGAGAACTTCAACAAAGAGAGAGTAAGTATCGAAAAGGACATACAAACCATAAAACAGTCAGACACGAAGAATATAATAATTGAAACAAAGGATACACCAGAAAGAATCAACAGCAGATTATATTTGAAATGAAGGATCAAATCAGCAATTTGGAAAACAAAATAGCAGAAAAGACCCAATCAAAATTGAAAAAAGAAAAAAAATTAAAAACTGAGTACAGTTGAGGGACCTCTGGGATAACATCAGCATGGGGGTACCAGGAGGCGATGAGAGAGAGCAAGGGACTGAGAACCCATCTGAAGAAATAATGACAGAAAATTCCCCTAACTAGGTGAAGAAGAAAAACACAGAAGTCCAGGAAGTGCAGACAGTCCCAAACAAGATTAATCAAGAGATGCCCACACCAAGACACATCATAATTAAAATGGCAAAGGTCAAAGATAAATAATCTTAAAAGCAGCAAAAGAAAGACAGTTAGTTACCTAAGAGGGAGTTTGCATAGACTGTCAGCTGATTTCTTAAAAGAAACTTTTCAGGCCAGAAGGGATTGGCATAAAATATTCAAAGTGATGAAAAGCAAGGACCTATAACCAAGATTACTCTACCCAGCAAAGCTATCATTTAAAATTAAAGGAGAAATAAAGAGCTTCACAGTCAAGAAAAAGTTAAAAGAATTCATCACCATCAAATCACTATTACAAGAAATGTTAAAAGAAATTCTGTAAGAAAAAGAAGAAAAAAAGGAACATAAATATCAATAATAAAATGGCAATAACTACATACCTACCAATAATCACTTTACATGTAAATGTATAAATGCTCCAATGAAAAGACAAAATGTGCTGAATGGATATGAAAACAAGACCCATATATATGCTGTCTACAACAGACCCGTTTCAGATCAAAAGACACACACAGACTGAAAATAAAGAGATGAAAAAAAGGTATTTTATACAAATAGAAACAAAAGAAAACCTGGGGTAGCAATACTTACATCAGAAAAAAAGATTTCAAAATGAAGGTATAATAAGAGACAGCTACTACATTACATATCTTTCTCTATAAAAGAAAGATACTACATTACATAATGAAAAAGGGATCAATCCAACAAGAAGATATAACCCTTGTAAACATTTATGCACCCAACACAGGAGCACCTAAATATATAATGCAAATATTGATGGGCATATAGGGAGAAATCAACAGTAATATAATCATAGTTGAGGATTTCTAGGTCTATCCATTTGAAATCAATGGATAGATCTTCCAGACAAAAAGTGAACATGGAAAATAGGAGCCTTAAATGACGCACTAGATCATATGTATTTAATTGACATCTTCAGAGCATTTCCCCCAAAGTAGCATGGGTCATTCTTTTCAAGTGCACATGGAAAATTTCCCAGGATAGACCACATATTATGCCACAAACCAAGTCTCAACAAATTTAGGAACATATTATATGATTTCACTTCTATGTGGAATCTAATGAACAAAAGAAGGAAACAAACAAACAGAAGCAGAGTCATAGATGGAGAGAAAAAAACTGATGGTTGCCAGAGGGGAGGGGTTTGGGGGTCTGGGTGAAAAGGGGAAAGGGATTAAGAGGTACAAATTGATAGTTGCAAAACATTCATGGGATGTAAAGTTCAGCATGGGAATATAGTCAATAATATTGTGATAACTATGTCCAGTACCAGGTGGGTCTATGAATCACCAGGGGGATCACTTTGTAATACCATTATATAATTGTCTAACCATTATGCTGTATACCTGAAACTAATATAAAAGAATAAAAATACTCAAAAAATATTACTCATATCCTACTATTTAACATTATTCATATTACTTAATATTATTCTTACTATTATTTGAAGATTTGAGGCCAAACTAAGCCTCTCATATTTACTGTGAGTTTCCAAGGTGGTCATGGAACCCTGAATCAACCCTTAGACTCAGCACAAAGTATGAGGAATGAAGGATGGGGACAGTCACCAATCATGGGACCAGCAGGAATCCTCAGCACATTCACCGTCACATTCCTCAGGGAACTGTTATTAGCTAGATTTTGTCCACCCAAAATTCGTATGTTGAAATCCTAACCTTCAGGACCTCAGAGTGTGAGTGCACTTGGAGATAAGGTCTTCAGGGGGGTGATTAAGTTAAAACAAGGTCATCATGAAGACACTGGGAAAAGATGGCCATCTACAAGTCAAGGACAGAAGCCTCAGAAGAAATCAACACTGATGACATCTTGATCTCAGACTTCTAGCCTCTAGAATTGTGAGAAAATAAATTTCTGTTGTTTAGGCTTTCCAGCCTGTTGTTCTTTGTTATGGCAACCCTAGCAAATGAATACAGTATCTGATTGCTTTAACGGGCGCACCCAATTTCAAGAAGAATCTTAGCTCCGGAAGGGGCATTATCAGTCCTTCCCTTCATCTTTCAACTACAAAACCCTGCTGCCTAATGCTTGTAGCAATTTTTTTATCAGATGTATCTCCCCAGGCAAGGGAAACAAAAGATAAACAAATGGGATTACATCAAACTAAAATGTTTTTGCACAGCAAAGAAAATAATCAACAAAATAAAAAGACAACCCACAGAATGGGAGAACATATTTGACAATACATCCGATAAGAGGTTAATATCCAAATTTTATAAAGTACTTGCAAAACTCAACACCAAGAAAACAACCAACCCAATTATAAAATGGGTGAAGAACCTGAACAGATACTTCTCCAAAGGCAACATACAGATGACCAATAGACATATGAAAAGATACACAATGTCACTAATCATCAGAGAAATGCAAATTAAAACCACAATGAGGTATTATCTCACACCTGTCAGAATGGCTATCACCAATAAATCAAAAACAACAAGTGCTAGCAAAAATGTGGAGAAAGAGGAACCCTTTTGTATTAGTGACGGGAATGCAGATTGGTGTAGCCACTATGGAAAGCAGTGCAGAGATACCTTAAAGAATTAAAAATGGATCTGCCTTTTGACACAGCGGCCCCACTTCTGGGAATATATTTGAAGGAACCCAAAACAGTAATTTGAAAGAAGGTAAGCACCCCTATTATGTTCATTGTAGTGTTATTTACAATTGCCAAGATATGGAAGCAGCCCAAGTGTCCATTAGTAGATGGACATCAGTGGATAAAACAACTATGGGACATTTATACAATGGAATACTACTCAGCCACCAAAAAGAAGAAAAATTTACCCTTTGCAACAAAGAGTAAATTTTGGAATGGATGGATAAATTATGGATGGGTAAAAAAGGGTAAATTATGAGTAGAACTGGAGAACTTTATGCTAAGTGAAATAAGCCAGTCGGAGAAAGACAAATATGATTACACTCATATGTGGAATCTAATGAGCAAACTGAACTAACAAGGAAAATGGGAACAGACTTATAGATGGGCAGCAGGATGACAGCTGGGGGAGTCAGAGGGTAGAAGGATTGAGCAAAAAGGAAAAAGGACTCATGGACATGAACGACAGTGCGGTGATTGCCTGGGATGAGGGGGGAAGTATAAGGGATCTAAATGGTAACGGGGGAAAAAATACAACAAAGAATAAATCAAGATTTAAAAAAAAGAGCTCTGCTGCCTGACAGATCTGGAGGGAGAGAGAAGCCACAGTTGGGCCCCTGAGACAGAAAAAGAAGCCGTCCCCTTTACTTACTCATGCGCTTGCATAGTGTAATCACATTCTATGAAACTAATTTATGAGACTTGATTAATTTCATACTCTCTTGAGGGATATATATTCAGTAACCCTACAGCAATGCCAATTTCACAGCGAGATCTGTTTCATGTAGCTATTTTACACTGGTATGTCTACTTTGTGCAAATGTGGACAGTTATTTAAAGGGAAAAATGTGCTTATGTTTCTAAATAATTGTTCTTTACAGACTTCTAGTATTACATGGAATTCTACTCTGTCTGGTTTATCACTTACATTTTCTAATTACCAGGTCTTGAAGGTGAATAAAATTTAGTAGTGCTTGAAAATAAAATTAACAGCTTAAGATCAGCCACCTAACTATCAAGCTAGTTAGAAACAAACCTTTTTCCTATAAACTGGTAAATGCCTGAAAAATTTTGTCCAGTCTCAGTCAGGTCTTATCTCAAAAACTTAACCTTGATCAGCCCTGAACTTATTCTAATGCACAAAGAAAACTCCCCCATGACCAGCTCAGAGATGGAGCTTGATTCCATCCCAAGCTTGCTGTTTTTCAGTTGTCGGTGCCGACCTTTTCATGAATCAGTGATCTCTAGCTCTCCTCTTTCCTCCATTTACATGCCCTCCTAACATTCATGTGCTCTCTTAAGACCACACTATGGTGGTTTTACTCCTGTTTTAAGAAGAGCTATTTCTAGAACTTCTAATTTCATCAACCTTTCCTAGGTATTTCTAGGAGTTAGACATAGAAAAATGTAATTGCTATGTGTAATTTTATTTTTATTCCTCTGTGGTTCTCTTGCTTCATGGGCAATGGTGGCTTTATCAAGGGGGCTTCCTTGTTGGGTTTGGGAAACAGTAAATCATGGTTTTTAGGGCATTATAGAAAGCCTGTTTCTTTCTGAATGTTTGGATTGGAGGGGACTTTGAAAGCTCTCTGTCTTCAGGCAAAACTCACCTAAACAATTTCCGTGACCCACCTAGGGTTTCCAAACCAGCTTCCCACAAGCTGTGACCTGTCACAGTTCTAGCTTCTCTAGTACTCCCTGCTTCCCAGGCTATTTTTTTCTGGTGGGAGTTCACCAAAATTTCAGTCCTAGAACTATATGTAAAGTGTTAAACTAGTCTAGGGGAGGATGTATTACAAAGACAATAGTTCAGACATATACCCTGCCTTCAAAGAATTTAAAATTTAGGAGAATAAAGAGGAAAAGACGCATACAGGTTCACAGAAAACAGCTCAGATGGAGTAAAATGCCGCAGGAGCCAAGCACAGACTCTCAGAGATTGGGCCATTTCCTCTAACTGCAGGCACAGAGGGGGTGAGCCTGCAAGTCACCAGGCCACAGGTGGTATTTGGGCTGGACCTTGTGGACAGGTTAGAGAGGGAGTGAAGACAGATCACACCTGGGCTCCCCTCTTCCCTTTTGCCCTGCTTTGTTTCCAGCTCCCATGCCCACAATCAAGACTCATTCTGTCCTCCCACTCTGAGTCAGAATATTCCTGAAGCTTCTCAGGGGCACCTTTTGGCCCGATGCCTGTTCTCAAACCAGGTATTCTCCTTCCTCTGTTTGTAAGATCAGAGTCAGACAGACACTGTTCAGGGGGAAAGAGGATGACTGGAGGACATGTCCCCATCCTCTTCACAGCACGCCCCCATAGGTCCACCTTAGCAGATACAGAGGTTTGCAGACCCCTGTTCTTGGTAACAATGAACATGTTGTCATAGAAACCATGGTCCAGCACCAGGACCCTAACCTAATGCTGACTAATCAGGTGTGGGTTTAGCTTTTTGCAAGTGCCTCTGCCAAAGCTGTCTATCTTCTTCAGAGGAGAGAGCGTCATGCTTTCTTCACCTTGCCTTTATTAACTTACCTCAAGTGCAACAAGGCTGAAGATTCTCAATTACGAGGAATGAAATGAAAATGTATCACAAGGCATGCCAATTTTTCTCTAGACACCTCTACGGCAGATTGCTATCTCCCTCAATTTTCAAGCACTGCAGACATTTGCAGTTCCGAAAGTGACTCTCTTCCTTCCATCCCAGACACACTTCCCTACTCTATTATGTTTCAGGTGGACTGACTACCAGCTGCCGTCTCACCTCCCAGCTCCCACCTCGCCTCCTGTCTCTCCCGCACCATTTCCAGTCTACTGGCAATCACAACACAAGCTTGCAAAACCCGGGCTCCCCAAAGTCAATACATGTAATACAAACTTCTTTGTTTGACCCTCAGGGAGCTCCACTATTTAGATCACTCCACACCCTTGGTGCTTTCAAATGCTCTACCTTGCAGACAAAATGAGCTCTTGGTTTCTCAAGTTTTCCTGAGAGTCCTCTGCCTCCAGTTTTATATTTCTTTCTGTTGAAATGTTCCTTCCCTCAACTATGGAATCTACTTCATCCGTGAATCCTGTCCTGGCTCCTCTCCAACGAAGAAGAAGGAGTAAGGGTCTCCCACCTTTGAGGGCCTAGAGCCCCTCAGTTATGCCTCCTGCGGAACTGACTTCACTTCTCACTTTGCAATCCATTTGTTTTACCCCCTCCTGCCTGCTAGAGTGAGGTGAGAGATTGCATCTTAATTACCTGTGTATTACATGCAGTCCTTAGGGATTGCATCTTGTTCTAAATGCGGTCTCTGAGTGTGCTGTTCGGTTTCATTTCCCCCAAGTTTTTATGGTTTGTAAGGAACTAGGAAATGCCACTTAATCCTTAAAATAAAATGCTCAGGGTTTTTTCCATAAAGCTCTGAGAAATTTATTTGCTAAGGGCTTCTCAAAGGCCCTGGGGTGGAAAGAAATAGCACAAGATGAAGAGATAGGCCATCCTGGTTCTGATCCCAGTGGACAACCAACTCTGTAGTCTTGATCCAATTACGCACTCTAATGAGGGCTAATTTCACTGTCTGTAAACTGAGGGAGTCAAAATTAATTCTAAGATTTATTTCGGCTTATATTACCTTAGCAGTGGAAACTCAGCATACAAGAATAATACAGAAATCATGCAACTATCAAAATTGCTGGCAAATGGCCTGACAGAGCCCTCAAATGATATGGTGCTTGAAAAGAAAGCATCCTCTCCTGCCTCTCCTCCTACACCCTTTGCACACCCATCAACCACTACCCCACAATTCATGCCATTATTAATCCAGAATGATCTGTGTCCAACTGTTGTCAATTCTGATGCAAACAGGATAGCAGGGACAGAATCTGTCTTCCATTACTTTTCCCACTGGCCCTTCTCACGCCAACTATATGATTAACTGGAATGATAAGAAATGGAGAACACATCCTAAGTGCAATACCACTCTAGCTGGAGCTTGGCTTGTGTAAAGCTTCTGCAAAATCTCGGCACGTCAAACAAAGTGTAAGCAATTGATTAAGGAACTGAGAACCCGTCCCAAATACCACTCTAGCAGAAGCTAGGTTTGTGTAAAGATTCTGCAAAATCTTGGCATGTCAAACAAAGTGTAAGCAATTGCAGGCTAGATAAGGAAAAACAGAGCTCTTTTTTCTGTAGGGGAATTCCAACTTTCCCACGGTAACCTATATTAAGTACCCAAAACTGTGCAAACGCCAAACCTTGTCTTCTAGTTAGCTAGAAAGTATGAAGTCTAGAGGTCAAAGAAGTATTGCCATCCTTGAATAAGAGATCAATTCTCCCTCAACTACAAAGCCATTTAAAAATGAGAAACCAAATGGAATGAAAATGGAATTCACTGGGGTGCATCAAAGAGAGCCGTAACCATTAGCAAAAAGCTAATTTGACTTTTTGTTAATGGGGAGAACAATCTGGCTCGTTATCCTTAAGCACCTGTGAAGGGTTAGACCTTATTTAGGACACAAAGGGTAATTTTGGATTACAAAGCTAACTCTCCGGGGGATATCTGGGTGTTGCTAACTTTCAGAGACAGCAGCCTCATCTTGTTCTTTATATCTTGTTCTTTATCGGCCTCTGAGTTGCAGCACAAGGTTCAAGCCATTTTCAAAAGAGCTTTTTACTATCCTAAATATGTGTAATTTACTCACGGAGATATTTTTATAAAGGCAGTGTTTTTCTCTCAGATAAGAAGTCTCTGTTATCAATTAAGAGCAAATTTATGGGGCATTTTTTAAATTCCCAGGAATTTTAATCAAGTGATTCTTACAATCCGTGAATATTATCAATTATGCTTGTAAGAAAACTTTTATCATATGACCATTTTGAAATCACTTATTAGTGGAAGTGTCCCTTTTTCTCTGGTGGGCGGGTCATAAGGGGAGGCTTCAGGGTGGCCATCTGGTTGGAATGAGTCTGGAGGCCGTGCCTGAATCACAGTTTATATAAGGTTGACACCCTGTAAAGAGTTCATAAGAAAGAAGGGGGGCAGTTTGAGATTATGTTCCCCTCTCTTTAATCACCAGGACCAGTATTCTGACCTCAGGCAGAATCATACTTTACATCATTCCTTTTAAGTGGGAGTCTACAGTTTTGTTTTTTTAGTTTCCACAGAAGAATTGAATAACCTATATATTTCTTATTCGAAATAGATCAGGTAGTAATTTTGTTAGTTCCTCTCAGAACTTAGTTTCTCAGGGAAATACTGATATATTATAGGAAGTGTATCCTGCCCACTGATTTTGAAAAGGCAGTAAAGAACAATGTAAGCCCATTTTTGAGGATGACCTATTCTGCAGCTTAGAATTTAGGTAAGCTTTAAAAGCTGTAAGATTTATTAGGAGAAGAGAGGTGTATGTTACCACCCTCAGTAACTATCAGCAGTAATATAAAAGATAAAAATGCCACTGTACCAGGGTCGATCAGCTTCTCAGGTAATCCAAATAGACATTGTAATAATACCTATTATTAGGCAAGAATCCTAACCTGTTTCCAAACTGTCACTTCCTTTGATTTTCTATCTCCATTTCCATCATAGACATAAAGGAATAAAAAATGTTGATAGCTGTGCAGTCCATGTTCCTTAATTGCCTGATCGCTGAGAGAGGGGCAGGGAATAGCATAAAGGACCACAGGCCTCGCCAGTCTGAGTGGATATGGAATGAAAAGCAGCTGCCAGCTGCCACTTGTGAGGGGCTGGGCAGAGCTCTGCATCCTCTCACCTCCCTCCTTTCTCCCCCTCCAACTTCCCTGCAGCGACAGACCAGCCCCGAGAAAAAACACTCTTCGCTACAATCTGTTCTCCCCACCCCCCACCCCCCTAAAGCCGCATCAGGACCCACCTACCTTCTGAGGGTGCGAGGAAGCTGGCTACCAGGAGGCTGAGAAGGATGCTTTGTTACAGCTCCTCAGCATCTCCCTTCTGGAGCAGTTAACTGGAAATACAGACTCGCCTCCATTTTCTGGTCACATGATCCCTGGCATATCTAAATAAGGATGATCACCTGCCTCCCAGATTTCCCATTGCACCGGTCACCACCACTGCCGGGGCTGGGGGACAGAGCTGGGGCTGCACAGAGTTTCATGGAATACAAAACACTCTCACCCAGGTTGTGAGTGAGGTCAGAAATGCACCTTGATTTTGGGGTCTGCTCAGAATTACCGCTGCTTCTCCTGTCACTGAGATTGGAGGTGAATGAGCTCAGAGCACAGGTTGGAAGGAATTTAGTTTCCCTGAAGCCTATTTTTTAAAAAAATCCTGTAACTTCACAACACACCCAGTAAGAAAGTGGTGCAATTACTTTCATTTCTGGGGCCATGAACAACAGTGGCTCTGTGGAAGTATAGTGGGATCCATAAAGACGGCGACTGGAGATTCTAGAGAGAGTTGGGATGTTTGCCCAAGATCTACACAGTTTTGGCTAAGAGACAGGTATGTGGCTGTTAAGGATGTGAACCCTGGAGTCAGAAGGCCAAATTTGAAGCTGACTTCCACTACTTATTAGCAAGTTTGGACCAGTTACTAATCTGCCTGGTGCCTAGGACTATTGATTCACAATAGTAAATAATACTAATTTTACTTTAAAATAAGATAATCTGGGTAGAGATCTCAGACAGGCTTGGTTAAAAATAAGCCTACAACAAATGTTAGTTATTAATACTACTATTAATTCTAAAAACACCAGCAGGAATATTCGATGTAGTTAAAGCTAAGGAAATATCGAAAAGCTTACATACTGGAAAGGCATGCATTGATTTGTCTGATCTTCAAAGAAAAAAAATATATTGGCAGAGAGACCAAGTTAAGACTTTAGGTCATAATTAGGCAAAATAGCAATCAAAGAGTAACTATGGACACTATCCTCAGAACGGGCTGTTAGAAATCCCATGTTACGTGATCTTCTCTCTTTTGGCAGGTGGGTGGTGGGTCGGTTGGGAGTAGACCAGGATGGAGTAGGGGAACAGGGCAGTTTTAGGTAATCTCCAAGTGGTCTAGCTCTAAAATGAGAAAGGGAACTAGTCGGCAGAGAAGTAAGCAACCAGTGGTAAGCAACCATGGCCAATACTTGGCCATGGTAAGTATTTAAGAAACGTTAGTTCCAATTCTTAAAATGAGAGCATTTCATGTCCCCATGGCTGTTGGGAGTGGTGAGAGGGCTGTGAAGAAGGGAGAGAGGAAGAAGAAAATTTTTATATCTTTATTTAAATTAAAAGCTCACCAAATTCTTTGGCATTATGCACAGTTGTGAAATGATGTCTCATGTGCCATTTATCTCTCAGCTCTGGGAAGATGAGGGGTGGCATAATCAGGAGGGTGTGACTTGCAGAGTCACTGACTGGCAGAAGTTCTGCAAAAGCCTGGGTGTGTTTCCCAGAGATGAGCCAAAAATCGTCAGGGGAGAACAGATGGCTTCAGAGCTGGTTGTACCCTGGGTGCCCAGGGTGAAGGGTGAAAAATGGGGGTTAAGTCTTTGTGAAGTTCTGGTTCACTAGGAGCTTCCTTTCTCAGACAGAAAAAGGAAGCAGTTGGAGGCTGCAGAAAGAACAGGTAAGTGTGGGAAGAACAAACATTATAACTAAATATATTTTAAATAATGTCTATTTTATTTATTATTATTTAAAATTAAAAAAATAATTTTAGAGAGAGAGGGGAAGTGGAGGAGGGAGGGATTTGTTCTTCCACTTATTGATGGATTCACTGGTTGTTTCTTGTATGTGCAATTGAGCCCACAGCATTGGCAAATCAAGAGGACACTCCAACCAAGTGAGCTGCCTGGCCAGGACCCAAATAATAATGATGTCTATTTTAAAAGTCAACAGTTCATATGGGAAATGATTGAGTTTGTCATCAGGCCAGTCACAGATACTTTTAAAACATTTAAGTAATACTTCATTAAATGGGGAAATGGGAGACATCTGCCATCTTAAATCGTATTTCCCTTTGTTAAGCAGGATGACCTCACAAGCCAGGGCATCACAGCCCTCAACTCAGAGTCAGGTTATCACTTAAGGAAACGTACTGTTTTGTTCATTACACAGAAGCAGTTATGATTATTTTAGAAAGTAGGACTTACTGCTTCAATATAGTAAGTGGCAACCTGATAATTACACAGACAAAAAGGACATGATAGAAGTCAGATTCTCCAGTGGAGTATTAGTTATTCTTTGAAAGTTTAATACTTGCAAATGATTATTAACAAATTGAGCTAAAAAATAAAAGCCAAAAAGTGTTTGAAGATTATACATTGTCAACTGCTACTTGAGTTGATGATACAACAGATGACTAGGTAGGTAGAACAAGTTTTCCTCTCTTGACAACCAAACTGGTGTAGGCAACAGAGAATCAGGAGAGACAAAAATGGAACAGCTGCTGCTGTTTTTATCCAGGAGGCTGAGTGACATACATAACAGCACCCTTGGGAAACTGAAAGGCTGTAAGGACCTTGGAGGAACTGTAATGAACAGGAGGAGCACAAGAATACTAAAAATAGGTAGCTATGGCCTCAAATTTCAAAGGAAAAGGTGAATTGCGTAACAGTAGAAAACAAAGATGCATATTTCTGTTAGAAATGCTCATGTGCCCTCAGAGTCATTTGTTGAGGCCCTCCCTCCCACCCCCACGTGATGGTATTAGGAGCTGGGCCTTCTGGGATTAGGGTTAGATGAGGTCATGAGGGTGGAGCTCTTATGAATGGAATTAGTGCCCTTATCAAAGAGACCCCAGAGAGTTCTCTTACTCTTTCTGCCCAGTGAGGATACAATAAGAAGTCAGCAGTCTGCAGCTGGGAAGAGGCCTCTCACTAGGACCCAGCCACGCTGGCACCCTGATTTCAGACTTCCAGCCTCCAGAGCTGTGAAAAATAAATGCCTGTTGTTTATAAGTCACACAGTCTGTGGTAATTTTTTTATAGCAGCCTGAACTGATGAACACTCTTCCAAACTAAATATCACATGTCTGCCTTGGAAAAGAAAGTAGCAAACACCAGAAATTATTAAAAGCAAATTATGTTGGACAAACTTCACTTTCTTTTCCACTCATGTAATCAGGCATATTTATGGGGTGACTATTATGTGGCAGGTGCCGGTCTAAGCACTAGATGTATAGTGATGGACCAAACTTTTGTTTTTGTTTGATGAGACAAACCAAGCTTCCACTTTCTTGGAGAGTGCATTCTCATAGGTGGAGACAGACACAGCAAAATCAATCAGACAATAAATAGAAAATCTGTTCACATAGAAAAAAATCCTAGGAGGAAATAAAGCAGGGCATTGGGATGGAGCTTTGTTCTCAATCTCAGCACTATCCACATTTAGGATGGGATCATCTTCTGTTGTGTGTGGTGGGGGAAGGGCTCTCTTGTGCCTTGTAGGATATGTACCAGCATCCATGGTCTCTACCCATTAGATGACAGCAGCATCTACCTGTCGTGTCAACCAAAAATGGTTCCAAACATTGCCGCCTGTTCCCTGGGTGGAGAGGCAAAATTATCCCTGGTGGAGAATCACTGGGCTAGAATAACTTGGTGGTACACTTATTGTTTCTCTAGATGAAGCAGTTTTAGAAGCTGGGGAGCCACAAAAAATGAGAAAAAGCCAGCCATGTCAAGAACACTCTAGATGGAGAATACGGCTAGCACTATATCACTAAATTGGAAATGGATCCAGTGTACAAGTCTGAGGGCTGATGGAGAAAGTGGTCTTAGTGATCAGAAATGTAAGCAGTAACTAGGACACATAGGGCCTCATAGGCTATAGTATTTTAGGACTATTCCACAATTGGAAGCTTTTAAGAAGGTGGGTAGTGACAGGACAATATCCAAATTTGAAATGGCCATTCAAGCCCATGAGTGGAGAATGGATTTGGGCCATGTTGGTAGGGTGGAGACAGGAGTCTAGTGGCTGACCAGGGCAGGGCTTCAATATAAGCTTGGATGGAAGGTGTGTGTGCCAGACTGATAGCTTACAGATTAGAACTTGGGGCTCAGGTAGGTGATTGTACTAAGCTGGACTTTTATAGTAAAGTTGAGATGGTGGCCACCTCCAGAATGCTTACATGAAAGATTGAGGTCTGACAAACAATTGCAGCCCCCCATTTACCTCTTGAACTAAAAGTTAGCAGTAGGAGCACATGAGTGTCATGCACCCCGTGAACTCACAGTTAAATCATGGAGATCTTGGCAGAAAGGAACAGTGATTGGTGCTCAGTGTCCAAAGCTGTGACCTCCGAGATCAGTAGAAAGAATGTGACACATACTACCAAGAAGGAAACCAGTACGGCAACATTAACGTCAGAGAAAATGAAATCAGAATTTCATAACGTAGAAAACCAGGAAACAATAAGAAAAAATTCAATAAAATCAAACTAGTTATTAGAAAAGACTAATAAAATGAATGCCTCTCCAGAAAGATTGAACTAGAAAGGAGATACAAATAAACAACATTAAAAGTTAAAAGTATATAACTACAGATAAAGTAGAGATTAAAAATAATAAAAGAATATGTAAATTGCATTTCAAAAAATTTGAAACTTTGATGAAATAGAAAATTTTCTAGAAAAATATAAAATAGCAAAGTTGATGCAGGAAGAATAAGAATACCTGAATAAACAACCCAATAAGAAATCAAATTACTAGTAAAAATTCTACCCCTTCAAATAAGCAACAGGCACAGTTTTATAAGTGAACTGTGCTTAAATTTTATGTGTTATACAACCCTGCTAGCTTCTACAAGTTATTCTAAAAACAGGAAAAGGAAGGAGGGTCCCTAGTTGGCTTTATTATGCCCAATGACTGATTTCCAAACCAGACAAAAGTGTATGATGAAGGAGAATCAAAAGCCCATGTCATTTATGGAAATCTAGTTGATTTCATATCATAGAAAAAAAAACTAGATATCCACTACAGTTTCTAAGATTCCCCAAGAAAGTCATCTAAATGACTTTACATTCCTCTTCAATTAATATTTGACTGTAAGTCAAACTTAATGAGTATAAATGCTGTTCAAGGCAGTGTGGGACACAAAGACATACAAGGCAAATGAAGCCCGGAGGGGCTTACATCCAGGTAGGTTAAGAGGACAGCCTATAAATACAACACGAGGCAGAATGTGAGGAAGACTGCAAAAGCAGTGCAAAGTACAGGGAGATTCAGGAGAGGGAGTTCTTATTGAAAAGAGTGGAGAATACTTTAGAAAGGAAGACATTTGGTCTGGGTCTTCAGTGAAAAGTAGAGTTTCAATATGCAGGAAAAAATGTGGAGAGCAAGAAATTAAAAGAGGTGCTGAGATTGGAGCAAAAAGGAAAGAAAGGAAATGAAGTCTCTCAGGGAACCACGAGCCGTTCTGTGAAGAGGACGTATGCATTTATTCCCACTTCCGCTGGAAGGCAATGTTAGTAGGTATGTAAAAATGCACCCCCATCGCATGACTTAAAAACAGCTGGAAAAGTAAAAGAGGGACAGGACCACAACATGGCATTAGGACTTAAACCAATACAATAAAATATGGATTCTAGAATTCCATACACTTGATACTGGTAAGAGATAAATTGGGCTGTGAGCTGTAACCTTCCAAAGCTGCCTCAAAAGAATGAACACGATCAATTACATTAATTAAAGGAAGCCAGATTCTTTAACTAACAGTTAAGATGGAAATTGAACTGGATTTGCTCACGAGAGCACAGGTCCTCTGATTAGAAAATCATGGTCTTAGCATCATAGGCACAGAGATGAGTGTCACTGGGTTGACCTAAGGTTTTTCATCAGAGTAAGCCCATGGTACACAACAAAAAGATACAGGGTGAGGAGAACTCTGTGGTGTCCTCTGCAATGTGGTATGTGCACCTAGTTCTATGCTGGTGTAGGCTTGATCCAGGGCAGCTTTTGGAACATGTAAAGAAACATGCATTACATACTTTTTACTCGATCTTCCATAAATTCTGATTCTGAGCTAATCAACATTTTGAGATAATTCATGGGAGTGAACTAGAAATTTTACTCCCTGGCCATTACCTAAAACAAAACTCTTAAGGTGACAATGAAAAGAAGCCACATCTCTGAGCCAAAGTTAGATGGAGGGAAGGTAGCATTCTAATTTCCTCTGTTGGTTCACCTTGAATTTCCACAGAGGGTGACCCAAGCCTGGGGTGACTTTTTGATGGGTTTTGTTCTCAAAGAACTGTCAGGTGGATCTTGGAAACAGACCCTCCAATGCACTGGAGGGAGAATTAACTAATCCTGTATGTTAATGTATCTCAGTACGCTTTTCAGAAGCTGAGATTCCACCACTGTCCAATTAAGTCAGCTGTGCTAAGGACTTCGGGTCCACTCTCCTACTTCGTCCAGTAGCTCTAGCCTCAGGAGGCTCCCCCACCTGCTGAATTTCACTTGGTTTTGACTAATGAGGTCCCCTGGCAGGAGATATGAGAGAGAGAAGGGTTATGCACTCCTCTGGCTTCCTCCTGTGGGAATGCCTGGTGCAGGCTGTCCCTCAGCAGGTCGCTGCTCTTCTCAGTGTGGCCCTTTCAACCTGAAACTCCTGTTCTAGGTTCCGGTAATAATGCCCTCCCCTCACTCCTGAGGCCTAAGAAAAAAACAGCTGTATTGTTAGTATGCTGTGCTAACTAACACAGCAATACTAACACAGCACCTGGGTTACTGTGCTATTCCTTGTGGGTTTCTCCCACTTTGCCTATATCTTTATAAATACTTATTTATTTATTCATTCATTCATTCTATTACAATTGTCCCAATTTCCCCCTCACTGCTCTCCACTGCCCTGCAAATACTCCCTTTATTAAATAGTTCTCAAATTATCCTTACTTGAGTGTGTCATCTCTTCCTTACTGAGTCACTGATACACAAATACACCCTGCTTTTAAAAGCAATGCATTCTGGCCCTGGCCAGGTGGCTCAGTTCATTGGAGCATCATCCTATACATCAAAAGGTTGTGGGTTTGATTTCTGGTTGGAGCACATCCCTAGGTCGGGGTGCCCCTGGGAAGCAACTGATCAGGAGGCAACCCATCCATGTTTCTCTCTCACATCATTTCTCTTTCTCCCTTCCTCTCTCTCTAAAATCTATATAAAAAAAAAAAACACATCCTCAGATGAGAATTTTTTTAAAAGCTATAACCTCTTGTTTTCCTAAAATGCTGTCGGTTTTCAGGAAGGCCGGGTTTCTGACATTCCGCCATGCCAGCAGAGAAGTACCTTGGATTTTTCCTCCGACTGGGAGCCAACACAACACAGAAGTGCCCCACTGTGGGTGTTCCTGCCACAGGACAGCTGAGTTGCACCACCTCATCCTGGCGCTCGCGGCTTTCTCTTCCTATAAAATCTCTCACCACAAAATACCACATCTGTAAATATTTGGAAAACTTAAATTGAAGGGTTTGATTCTCTCACCTCCCTTTGGCCTCTAGCCACTGGGAGTGGCCCCACACAGTACAGACAGGGAGAGGGGGGCAGAAACATGTACTCAGGAATGAAAAGAGCTCAGAAGGTCACATGACCATGTAAACAGTCAGGGGCAGGTTGGGAACTTGGGCTAATCAAGTTGGGCTATTAAACTTGATTCGTCTTTTAATGGGACTAGGGGAGAACAAGAGTAAATGCATCAACCGATAAAAGAAGTTCAAGAAAATGATTGTTTTGGGCTAGAAGGGAGAAGACTTACATTCAAGTCCCAACTCTAACGCTATCTCATTTCCAGATAACTTTAAACAGCTCACTTGAGTTAATTCATGAAATAGGGATAATAAAAATTGGCCTATCGCAAATGGCGACTGGGTGGACCAAAGGCAATCATATGCATTTCCATCTGCAGGCACTTATTGGACATCTGAGCAGGGCTGGCTGGAAGTGCAGAGGTGGCCGCAGTGGGGGTGGATGGGGGGAGACACCCCAAATTTTTATTTTTATTTTAAAAAGGAGACCAAGGCCTGAATTAAAGTAAAAATTTAAAGACTTTAAATAATTATCATCATTAACTCACCAAACACACTAAATGATTAAATACCATTACCAAAATAAGTGAACAGAGTCAGTGTCAAGTTTGGTCACCCAGGTTTAGTTCAGGACGAAGCCAGAAAACAGTGACTAAACAAGGGAACACTGTAGTTTATGGAGTATCAACCTACCTTGGGGAAAGGGCAAACGTTTGCAACTGGGATGCAGCCCATGCAAACAGCAGGTCCTAGACGGCGGGTAGAATATGCTCAAAGAGCCTGATTCTTCTCTGAGTGCCCAAACATCTCATCACTCAACAACACTCAGCGAAAGAGTGAGTGGGTGATTTCTTCACCTGTTTTTCATTTTCAGTACTCACACGGGCGTGAGACCCAATGCACTAACTCCTCAACCATAAGTCATGGACAGAAAAAGCCTGATTTCAGAGGGATTCATGAAAACCATAAAAAGATCTAATGGGATCGCAGGAAGAATATGAATTCTTTTCCATAGTCTTGTCACATAGAAATAAAGTTCAAAATTTACTAATTTAAAATGAAACAACGCGCAGAAAACACCTAAAGAAGCAGGTCATGTGGAATATGAAATGCATTGTATTTGAAGGCCATCTTTATGTCAGGGAGCACTAATGAACTCCCCTCTCAGACCGAGGAGACAAGAGAGAGCTCCACTAATATGAGGACCCGGTTACTTCCAAAGACTGTCACAACAGGACATGTCACGACTCCCAGTACATGTCACACAGCAACCCCTCCACTCTCCTCCCCTCCCCCCTCACTCCCCCCCCCACTGCTGCACGCATCTACAAGAGATTGGAAGCACATTGTCCGCTCTCTTAGTCCTCTCCGAAGGAGAGGAGAAATTGCTACCTGGCGTAGCAATTTCTTTGCCCCACAACTATAGAAAGCCAATATTTGTATATCAATTGTCCCATGTTTATATAATTCAGATGGTGAGTTTACAAATGGTAATGGTTTTGTGCTCACTTAGCATATAGTTCAAGCTTTTGATTATAGTCTATGATGATAATCTACAGTGAATATAACCTGTGATGATTAATGTTCCATGTGAACTTGGCTGGGCTGTGGTGCCCAGTTCATTGGTCAAACACCGGTCACAATGTTGCTAGGAAGGTATTTTTTTAAAGATGTGATTAACTTTGAAACCAGCAGTCTTTGAGTAAGGCAGAATACCTTCCAAACTGTGGATGAGTCTTATCTAATCAGCTGGAGGCCTTAAAGAAAAGTCTGAAGTTCCCCTGAAAGAAGGAACTCACCACAAATCTGCAATACAGAGACTCCACTGCCCTGCAGAATTAGAACTCAATGTTGCAGTAACTGTTGCCTGAGTTTCTAATCCATGGCCTGCCCTACAGATTTTAGACTTGCCAGTCCCTAAAATTGTGTAATTCCAACTCCTTAAAACAATTTTATGCCTGCCTGCCTGTCTGTCTGTCTGTCTATCTATCTATCTATCTATCTATCTATCTATCTATCTATCTATCTAATCTATCTACCTATCTACCTATCTACCTATCTAATCTAATCTCCTATCACTCCTACTGACTCTGTTTCTCTTGAGAACCCTGACAAATCCATAATCAAATTATCCTTCTTTCCCATGACACCCTTGCAACTGTGCCCTCTTTAAAATAAACATATAAACAGTTCTTCATTTTCAGGAAAGTCTGTGTGCTGCTGAGATGTTCTCTGTGACCACACAGGGAAGGTCGGGCCCGTCTACCACGGTCTCAGGAATCAGTGTGCGACCCTCAGCGGGCAGGTCTACAGCTGGAGGATGACCAGGTGTGGGCAAAAGCCTCTGGGAAGGCTGACCCCAGGGAGGTAGTGCACGGAGCTGAGCATCACGCGGGAGAGTGTCTCTCTTAGCCCTCACCCCAAGTTTTGTGAACAAGAAAAAGCATCTAATACCTCCCCAGGTTTTGAAAATAGGATTTGCTGCCCTCAGAACCAGTGTGGACGCCGACAGCGGCTGCGCATGGATGGGAGACGACAAGAAACCAATTTGAAGCTGCCGTGCCACGTCGAACATGTTATCCGCCTGCTTCTATTTTCGAAGACCAGGTTTTAATTTTTTTCAGGACAGTCTTAATTTTGGGTATTCTGTCCTATGATGACATTATCTGTTAGAATATGTTTCAGGTTTTGGGCTGGCTAGAGATGGCTATCTCATCATATTGCTTCTGTGATTCTTTTCCTGCCTGCACGATTTCCATCATCTTCTTCTCCCCAGTTAACTTGGCTGGCCCCTCACCCCATCCTGCGCCCTTTCAGGTTATGGCCGTCATTTAATGCCCTTCTCGAATTGCACCCCCTGGGGCACACTAGGGCTTTCATGGGCCTTAGGTACTTTTCCCTGCGGGCTCCTTCCTTCATTAAAAACCAAAAAACAAACAAAAAATATATAAATGTATTTTACATCCTTGCTGGCAGAAAGAAATACAATCCACAAAGGGGTATCCAGTAATCTTTTTTCCCTGTTGATTTTAAAAGAAATTCAAAGCTTCTCGTGGGCCCTTAAATTATAATGGGCCCCGGGCACTCTGCCTCCTGATCCTACTGGACGGGAAGCCGTCCGGGTCCCTCCACAAAGCAGCCCTGCAAGGGGGCCTCTCCTCTCACTTACCAGCATTACCACACTCTCTGGACGCAGAGAGACTCAAACTCAGACCTCAGCTTCTTTACATTCTACCTATAAACCAGAGTAAGTGATTCCAACATTCTGAATGTCATTTTCCTCCTCTATGTAATTCTTACCTCCTACAGTTGCCGTGGTAATGTGAGATCATGCATACACAGTGCTTAGTGCCTGGTCCAGGGCTAATGCTTGTACTAGGCAGCTATTTGTATTTAAACTCACGGTGGTCATTGACTATCTTCATTCAAGCATTACTCTATTATTTACCTTTTCACTTTTGTTTAACTCCCTTATTAAACTGTAAACTGCTAGAGGGCTGGGAGTAAGTTTGAGGCTGGTGATCTCAGCCTTGAGCACCTGGAGGAGGTACTGGAACACGGGTGGCTGGACCCCACCCTGAGTTCTTGATTCAGAGGTGTGGTGTGGGGCTGCTAATTTCCACCTGTGACAACTAATAGCCAGGTGAGGCTGAAGCCGCTGGTTTTGGGTCACTGCTTTAAACAACTCTGCCTCCTGCAAATTCTAGCACAGAGGGAAGTTTTCAAGTACTAGTATTTTGATACAGTAGTGATACTGGTAATAATTCTAGTATTTTAATAATACAAATATTTCTAAGTAATTATTTATGCAACAGGTAATACAGACGCCAGTGGAAAAAATCTGTGCCCC
This sequence comes from Artibeus jamaicensis, assembly GCF_021234435.1. Classification (NCBI taxonomy): domain Eukaryota; kingdom Metazoa; phylum Chordata; class Mammalia; order Chiroptera; family Phyllostomidae; genus Artibeus; species Artibeus jamaicensis. The sequence goes on along the minus strand of NW_026522030.1, from coordinate 32,097,761 downwards.
CTCCCCACTGTGAGAAAGTTTTCATCGCTGCAGGGGCTGAGCAAAAAGGGATGAGCAAAGAAATCTTCCTGAAAGAAAAGGGGCAAGTGGCACAGCGGAATGCTCTCCTCTGTTTGATTTCAGGGGCATGTGCAAAATGCAGACAAGAAGCCAAACAATAGCTCTGCCAACTCCAGGCTTCCTGAGTTCTTAGCTCAATCTATAACAATGCCAGCAGGGCTGCTGGGATCCATCTGCTCCCCTCCTTCTGATAACAGATCTGGGGTCTCTGGAAGGGAAGAGCTTGACAGGAAGAAAAAAAGATTGGGCCAACTGAAAACGTCTGGATTTATGAGGCTGCCCTTGTACATGGCACGGCTTTTAACTCTTTGTGGAACTTTACTAACCCTCAGCATACCCCTGCTTTTCTTTGGGTTTGCTGTTTCCTTCCTGGAGAAATGTAATTTCTGAGTCCCAAAGCTCTCCTGGATACATTGTATTTACATACAAATTACGTTTGCAGGATTTAATACTGATGGAAGGCTTGAGATTTAATATTGACGGAAGGTTTTGCAGATGAGAAATGCAAGCCTAGGGGTATCCTAGAATGTATAACCGATACGGTAGAGTCAGGCTGGAGTGCAGACTGCTTGACCCCCAGTGGGTACTGGTGGGCATGGTCCTTTCTCCTCCCCAGACGAGTAGAAACGAAAGCTATCTTTCCTCCACTGCATTTTAAGGAGGGAAACATGATTTACTCCTTTGCTTAAGTTACTTTTCACAATTTACCCTTTTATCTCTGAGAGCAAGGGGGCAAATGAAAACATGAATAACTCCAAACCGCGCTGGCAGGGCCTGGACACGTGAGGGAGGACGACCTCCTGCTCCCTGTGGTGTGTCCACTGGCTGCCCAGCCACTACACAGAGCAGGTTCTCAAACCCACTGGTGAGTTAATGAATGAATGAACGAATGACCAATGAATAAATAAATCGCTGGTTTGATGGTTGTTTGCCCACTTTTCGGCCAATTAGGAATGATATTTCACACCCTGCTGTGGCATCTCCTTGTTCCTACCAGTAAGTTAGGTACCTGTACAAAACCAGAATCACCTTTTGTGTGTGTCTGCTGGAAAGTATGGGCTTTGAGGGTAGAAAACGTTGAATCCTAGACTGTCCACTCTGGTTACTGGATTCTAGGCAAGTCATAGACTCTCTCAGGGTATGCGTAAAATAAAGATAATAACACCTACGACCTCGGGGTTGCTGTAAGGATTAAGTTAGATCACGTTGCGGACTGCCTGGTGCTGTCAATTCATGTGAGTGTCTTCCCCATTTCAGTTCCAAGTGCCTGTGTGAGAGTGATGCTGGTGTGGAAGAGGCGGGGTCCGCGTGCATATTGGGAGGGCGGGTACAAGATCCTGGGTGGAGACTGAAGGGACTCCTTTGGCTGAAAACATGTACAAATCATCATTGTCATCATGGTTATCCAGCAGCTGCTTTGCTGGCGGTATGCTTTGCGAGAAATACAAGCAAAGCTAGGTATACTTAGTACTCCGTAATCCTTCACCATTTTGCTAGTTTCTAATGAAGTAATTTTCAGTAAAAGAGTAAATCTAATTTTTAGCTTACCTGTCTGGTCTTGGTTTCCTTGTTCCGGGGTCAAGAAACTCCGTCTCCTCCTCTATTTCTGTTTCAGGGACTGGGTTTCTCTGAGAAGGCTGTGGTGAAAGCATTTCCCATTCATTGTCATGGGTGACAGCCTGCAACGGATCTGCATCCCGGCTCGGCCCGCCTCGGCTCTGCCTCTGGCTCTTCCGAGACTGGCTGCCCAGACCAGAGGCTTCCTCTAGAGCTAAAGATTCCAGAGGTGTTGTTTCTCCCAGAACCTGCGTTTGGGGGCTGTTGCCCAAGCCGTGAGCAGAGGCGGGCTCCACAGCCTCGTCAGACCCTTCAGGCCCTTTGTCCTTAGCTTCTGATGATGGATTGCCGACCTCACTATGGCCCAAGAGCATCCAACTCTGTTCTTGCCCAGGGCTTTCAAGGGGTGGTGACCTCTTATCATCTTGGGAAGACATTCTCTCCGCAGTATGATCTTTTCTTTCCTTTAAGGAGTCAGGTTGACAGGTGTCTGGGAAGCTTGCTAGCTGAGTTCCTGGCAGCCCCATTTGTTTGGAATCGATGTGCAACTCTTCCAATACAGATGTGTTTCCTCTTGCTTCACAGGCCTCTGGCTGTGCGGGTGAATTTGCTCCGTGGTTTACAAGTATGTAATCCATATGTTGTGCGGGATGGTCTTCCTTCTTCTCTGTGTACCTTCCTTCTCTGTATTCTGGTTTTACCTGCTCCGACTCTTCCGTAGGAATTACTGTTTCTTCTTCTAACTCTAATATTCTCCTGCTGGCACCTGACAGTGGAAGGTGAAGGTGAGAAGAGAAGAAAGAAGGCTTAATTAACACATTATGTGATTTGTGATCTTTGCAAATGATCCATCTAAAGAGAGATAATTTCAGATATATTTGTTTAACAGATGGTAGGCAGGGATGAGGGGGGTGAGGGGACAGTGAAAAATGCGAAGGGATAAGAAGGGCAGATTGTGTACTTTACACAGGGATGTAAAGCACAGCGTAGGGAATATAGTTGATAATATCGTAAAAACTGTGTAAGGTGCCAGGTGGGTACTTGACATATTAGGGGAATACTTTGTAAAGTATATGATTTTCTAATCACTATTCTGTACACCTGAAACTAACAGAACATAATATTGAATGTAAACTAGAATAAAAAAATGTTTTATACACAAAAAAAATCTGTTTAATCTTCTCCTATACTCAAATGGATAGGTATTATACAACTGCTATCATATAGGGCTTGGTTAGGCATGCATTGCAAATGCAGTTAGTTCCTGTTTACCCACACTGGTAGACAGAATGTGTTTTACAAGTGGATTAATTGAAAGAAAGCACCTCCCAAGGTTTGGTGGAATGGGGTGTTTCTTACCATTTGATGGTCCCAGGTCTCCACCTGCTGGTGAATCGGAATTCTCTGTTTCTACTTCCCAGTCAATGTTTGAGGGCGACGACTCCACGCTGGAGTCACCACCTCTCCCAGGCAAAGAGAGTGACTCAGGGTCTTCATGAATATGCAGTACCTCCAGCTGGCGTCCAGGCTGTCTGATTTGGGTCTCAGTGTGGTTTTCCTTGCTTCTTTGATCAGAAAGAGCAGAAAGCAGTATCTCTGCTGCTTCACTCCCCAGAGACTCATCCTCTGCAGCCCCAGCTGCCTCTGTCAGTTCAACACCAAGAGTAGGTTCTGTGAGATAGGACAAATCAAAGGGAGGAGTGTAAGGTGCCAGCGACTGCTTCAGAGCATCTTCTTCCAAGGGACGGTCACTACCATAGAGAAAGTGCTCAGGCTCTTTCATTAAATCTTCATCAACGTTTTGGCCCATGGCATCGTATTCAAAGTCACCCCATGAGGCTTCCGACGAACAGATATCTTGCTTCCCAGCATCCCCATCCACTGGTGTATCGGGATTGCCTTCCGATAGTGTCAGTTTACTCATGTCATCTATTGTTCCCGTGGATGTGTTGAGACCCGAGGCTTCACTGAAACTGTGTTCGAAGGCAGCTTCGCTTACATCCAGACAAATGTCCGAAGCTAGAAGAGCACTGGGAACTGAGGCAGGGTTCTCGGTGGTCAAAGGCTGCCCAAGGTCCAGCAAGGCTCTTGCATCTGTCGGACTTTCAGGAGAAAAGTCCTCGGAGATCCAAGAGCCGTCACCATCCATAGCTGGCTCTTGGTGACCTACAAAAATGGTGGTCCCCACCTTTTTAATCATTGGGAGTGTTCTGTCAGTGGGTTCCCAAACTGGTGTCATATCTGGGTCGGCTCCTTTTTCTGAATCTTTTAAACCTGTGTCGTTTCCACCTTTTATTTCAGAAGGCTCAGGAGAACCACGGTGCGAGGCAGCAAGCAGAGAGTAGCCATTTGAGTTTGCTTGGTCACTGACTGGAGGTGGTGGAATTGTGTTTTCAGAATATACTTCTGAACCGTCTGGAACAAATTCCTGCCCAGGCTCATGAGTGGGTTCTTCATCCAGCTTTGGCTCGGTGACATATAACTCACTGGCTTCCCCTTCAGGTCCCATCCTAGCATTGATGGGCTTCTCAGTCTCTTGCTTGGCTTCATAGTCATGACATATATCAGGGCTATTGGAAGCCTGAGAATTGCTGTCCTGGTCACAGTGAGTCAATATATCAGGATTCTCACCGTCTGCTTTCAAACTGAAGGGCTGCTTAGCATCCACCCACAAGTCAGGCGAAGCTGAGGTCAACCGCCCATCCTCCTGAAAGTTGCCATGCAAGATGTCTGGGACAAACGTGCTTCGGGAGCCCTCCCTGGGGCTGGCATCATCCCACTCAGCACCTGCCTTCTTTATCAGCTGGGGAGAACTGACAGCAGGAAAATCGGAGGCCATGCTGAAATTTGTCATTTCACTGGGGTATGATTTTTCTTCTTCCCACTGATTTGCTTCTTGACACTCAACAGTTGAGACATTAGATACGACACATTCATTTTCATCAATGTGAGTAAATGTTGGGTCTGGCTGATCCCAGATGGATAGCACTGTATTGTGACACTGCTCTTGGGTGGGTGTTTCAGAAGTGAGTTTGTCACCAGCAGAAGCCATGAAGGTTTGCTCTCTGGGATCATTTCCTTTCACTTGGTCCAATATTACGAGCTGGCTAAGCTGATCAGCTTCTGGGTCTGGCTGCCTTGGTTGAATGTTCCAGAGTTGCTCATGGGAGTTCCCCCCATCACTATGTAGAAAGGGTGACTGATGTTTATCACTGAAAGGATTAGTACAATGTGCTTCCATGGATTCCCTATCACTCTGAATGGGTACTCCCCAGGGACCCACATTTTGGTAGATGGAAGAATTCATCTGTAACATACCACCTGAGTTAGCTAATTCCCCTTTAGATAATTCCCTTTCAAATGCACCCTCAGTTGGCTGCCCCTCCTGTAGTGATTCATTCCACCACTCAGTGCTCTCAGTTGAGAAGCCAAGCATTTCTGATTTAGAATGGTTCTCATTCTTTGGCTCAGTTTTGGGAGAGATTTGCCATATGATATTTCCTAGCTTCTCTATTTCTGAAGATCTCGTCTCCTTATCTGCTGCTATCACCTGTATTTCGTTCTCCTTTAGTGGGGAGAAATTCCAGTGATCGGGGCTGCTTTGTGGAGTGTCACAAAGTGGGTCTGCTGTCTTCTCATTCTCTGCTGGGCTCGAACTCCCTGTGTAGGCAGATCCTTCCTCGGGCTTGGGATCTGTCATGGCCAAGAACTCATTAGGTTCATTTGATGAGTCCCAAGCTCTGGGTTCACTCTGAGCAATGTGGCAAGTGGCCGAATGGCTCTCTTTCTCCACTGATTCCTCATCACCTGCACTCTCATCATCAGAATCTGAGCTCCTTGTAATGTACTTGGCATCCTCTGGCTGCACAGTGTCAAGAATATCACGATCATTTTTGTCCTGGTGGCTAACCACTAGATCTCTTTCCTGATAAGCACCTGAGTATTCAGAATATTTGCCTACTTCAGGGCTGGATAAAGAGGAAAAGGAATCATCTACTGAGTCATCCCATATCTCTAAAAATTTAGAAACTTTGTGATCTAACCCATCCTTTCTGTTTTTCTCCAGTTCTTTCATTTCAGTAATGACTTCTGCTTGGCCATCAGTAGTAATTAGTCCAGATTCTTGGTGATTCTGTTCACTCCAATCATCCTGAGTCTCCTCCTGACACCCAGTATTGGTTCCATGATCCCACGAAAGCAATGCAGCCGAAGAATCCTTTAGGTCAGGACTTGAAGCATTCGAATGTGTATACTCACTAGAAAGACTATCTCTGTCATAATTTCCCAATGGACTGACTGCTGGAGGGCTGTTTTCAGTACTGGTACCTTCGGGATCCTTAGCTATCTCAGAACTGGTGCTTCTGACCTGCACATCGCTATCTGTAGGGCCACCCCAAACGTCAAGGCGCTGGGGACATTTGGGAGGTGACTCTTGGTTTACTCTCTCTGGCTCCAGAATGTTACATTCTTCAGTTTTCTTAAGATCCATTTCAGGTAGAGACACATTTTTTGTTAAATTCGGCCTATCCAAAATTTCAGTAGTTTCACCTGGATTTCTGGGATCCATGAGGTACTTTCCGAAGGTCTCTTTGGCCTGCAGGTGATTGGAGGACACCTCCGGCTGCACGTCACAGGGGTTTGAACTGTGAAATCCCTTCTCATGCTCGAAAACCTTCTGGGGCTCCTCAGTCTGAGGAGTTGACGGGACTGAAGGGAAGCTGGTTTTGCCTGACTCATCACAGATTTCTTCATGTTCAGATGTAACTGGGGATGAGCATTCCTGGTCATGTTGGCCTTTTCCAGAATTCCCCGAGGCTCTATCCATCACCTCCTCCTCGCTAAGGCATGCCCTGTCAACGGCCCTGTGGGTTTCCTTCTCACTTTCGTTTTGTCCATAGCTGCGACTTTTCCATGGATCTGAGCTTACAAAGTGCCCTGGATTCTCAAGCCCGGTTGTCAGGGACACTGCATTACTTGGCAGGTTTCCTTGGCATGTGTCTTCCTGGTCTGGATCAAGTGCTCCTGACTCACTGACTCCAGAGGCTTCTAGCACATCTGGGCTGTGATTGTCCTTAATTTCTTTGGATGAGCTGGGAGTTTCAGGAGGCAATCTGCTTTGTTCTGAATCTGTAACGTATGATGGACCTGGTAACATTAATGATGGCATGTCATTATCTCTCATGACAGAATCCCAAATACTATTTGCGATTAGCTGTCCGCTTTTTTCATTCAGTATGTGATATTCGTTGGAAACAGTGTCCTCACTATGCTCATAAGAAGCAGGAAGTCCCCAGTCAGCCTGACTGGCTTCCTGAAACTCCATGCCCCATGGTTCTAGCTGTCTCACTGAAAATCGGGTTTCAGGTTCAGTACCTTCAGCCACGTATCCCTGGGCTTGACCTTCACCAGGGATCACCACACCTGCACTGCAGTCATCCCAGTCCAGGTCATTATCCGAGATGGTTGCAGTGGACTGAGTGTCCTCCAGAATCACTCTGTTCCACAGCTCAAGATTGTCAGGGGCCGTGGGCCGGGAGTTGGTACTGCTGTGCAGAAGGGTGAGCTGCCGGTTTGTTTCGTTGTACAGATGCATCATGCCAGGGTCATCGTAACTGGACCGGCTGCTCTCTCCAATGTCATCCTCCACGGAGATGTCCTTCTCATCTGTGGGCTCTGTTTTGAATAAGTCTTTATCTGGGTTGTGAGTGGCATTTCTTTCAGAACTATCATCTGCATGAGGTGAAGCCCATATTTCGAGGTTTCCAGGACCTGAACTAATTCGATTTCTAGGTGGCTGCAGCGGTGACTGAGGAGGGGTTTCCGTCTCCTTGGTAATAGAGTTAGCATCCTTTGACTCAAAATCTCCCTCTTTAGCAAATGGCTTGTTTTCAGTTTCTTTTTCATCTCCAGCAAATGTCGGTGAAGTATAAGAATCAGAGGTGGAGTAGTTGGTATCTAAGGGGGAAGGCACTGAATCTTCCCCTATGTTGGATGCACTGTAATCAGGACATTTATACGATAAGAAGGAATCTTCCCACGGAGCTAGGGCATCTGACCCTCCTTTCTTGATACTCTCCTCAAAAAGGTTCCAGGAATCTACCTTTTCATATACATTCCCTCTAATTTTCGGAGCCATGCTACCATCCTGATCTTCCTTTGCTGTCTTAGAGCTATTCCATGCCTGATCCAGGTCAGACCTGGGATTTCCAGATGTAAGGGATTTAGCCCTAGAGTCATGGTTCTTTTTGCCCCAGATTTCTGGAGCTGCTTCATTATTTGTCTCACTGGCCAAACTGTCCGCAAGGTCTTCTGCAGGAAAAGAAAACCCACTCTTTGCCATGGCCCACTCACTCGGGTCCCTCACAGAAGGTGTGTCACCGCACGTTGGGTGCAGATTCCAGGTATTTTTCAGAGGCTTGGTGTCATTGTCTGTACGAAATGCACTCCAAGCCGGGAATGACGCTGCAGAAGCTGGTTCATGGTCATCTACAGGATTTCCCCACGGCGCGGGCATTGCCGTGGGAGAGCGATTGGAACTCCACAAAGCAGCGAAATCTTCTATCAGATGGTTTGTTCCCTGAGGAGAAGCGTCTGGCAAAGGTGACTTTTCAGTGGGCAGGTTCTGAAACTGCAAGCTTTCCTCATTCTGGTCTCGAATATTATTGTTGCCCAGCCCAGGCTGACCGAATTCTGACTCCCAGGGCCTTGCCCTTGAGAATTCAAGACTCTTTGGTTGAAATATAGAATCTGAGGCTCTCCTATCAACTGGGCTTGGCTTATGATCTCTCCAGGATTCCGGGCTCTGGAAGACAGATTCCTGTTCACTGGGACTCCATGCATCTGCAGTAGTTTTAGAGTCAATTTCCAAACCACCCCACCAACTGCTACACCGTGCACGAGTCTGAGGTGGCCCTGTGTCAACTGTTTGTTGGGCCATGTCTTCGGAACAGAGTAGACCTGGTTCTTCAGTGGATGGTGAGCTTTCTACAAAGCTATTCATTGGTGTCAGTGGGATCTTCTTTCCAATATTTTTTAGCCTTTCTGGAGAAAGAGATTCATCTCCCACAAAACCAGTCAAGCTCACATTCCTTTTAGAGTTATCCCCAGGACTTTCTTGTCTCTGGGCAAACTCCTCATCGAACTCCACAAGGTTATCTTCGCCAGCCTCCGACAAAAGCACACCAGATGAATAATTAGACATGTCCATCCCTATCCCATTGAGTTCTTTAGGCCCCGTGGGGAGCTGTCCTTCTGATGAATCGCTGTTAGGAAAGAAATCATCTTCTGGGGAGTAGTCAGCAGAATGGGAAGATGGTTGGGACTGTCCAGAAACAATGGGGGCTGGGTCAAAGTTGAAGAGGTCAAAGTGTTCCCCATGTTCTCTGGACCGTGCTTGCTCCTCCACTACTGCCCCTTCAGGGATGGGACTATAGGAGTCGAACCCTGGGAGGAGGCTATGGTGAGGCCCAGCACCTTCTCCCACTGGACTGTCATCACTGAGGAAAACTGAGCTCTCCTTGGATGAACGGCTGCTCCTAATGGTGGCCAACCCACTATCTGGGCTAACGAGGTCTACACTGGCATCCACCTGGGCCTGGTTAGAGTCGCTGAGATCTGGAGGGTTCTCTATGAAATTCACAGGGTTGGGCTGTGGCTCTATGTCAGAGCCATACAACTCCATAATCCCCGACGATCCCTGGGAGAGCGGGGCGCTGCCTGCCACGGCTTCTGTGGAGGACGTCCGGCTGTTGGAGATCATCTCTGGACACCTCCTGTTGAGGACTTCCTTGACAAGGAGAACCACCTGGTCACAAGTCACCAAAGGGTTCTCCTGCTGGTATACCAGGATCTCATCACAGCCACACTCGAAGGGCTCCAGCTCTAGGCAAGGGTTCTGACACTCCTCCAGTTCACAGCAGATCTGTCAGGGAGACACGGGGGTTTGTATGAGCACTCAGGTACTCTTTGCTCTTTGTGATTTTTCTTTCTTAAGTTTCCTTAATATAAAATTAATCTGTGTTTATTGGTCTTTTAAAAAAGAACTCAAATAATGGCAAACTGTATGATGTAAAACATGGAAAGTTCCATTTGATATATCACCAATTCCTTCTCTAATCTCATCAAATTGGCTTTTGATTGAACTCAAATCCAGGGGCTCATTTTTTGCTGGCTTCTGAAAGTTACAGGTAAAGACATCTAAAACCATTTAAATCCTTTCCTCAGTATAATGTAACACCATCTTCTAACAGAAGTGGAAGTGTGAAAAATGCCAACTGTTTTCAAGTTTGAAAAAAATAGAAATAATGCCAGTTGCTGACAAGGACTAGTGGAAAAGTGTTGGAAAAAAGGAAAATGGGGCAGGAGAAAGGCTTTATTTAGCAGCAGGCAGCCTGGACCTGCTGTAACCTCTGACAGTCTCATTAGGCAAAGGAGAAAGTAGGAGGGAGGAAGCAGCTGCGGGAGGTAGGGCTTCCCAACAGCACCCAGGCCCCAGCTGTCTCCTCCTGCCCCAGCGAGCATCGGCATGGAGCCCAGAACAGTCGGAGCTGACTTGGGAGGCCAAGAGTACGTGTGACAGTCAGTGCTAGGCCAGCTCTATGGGCTAGCCCTGGGCTACAGCTACAGCTCTATGGGGTATAGCTCTATGGCTTTTAGGAAAAGTTGGGAGATATTTTGAAATGGCCCCACAGGATTAGCGACAGTCACAACAAGAGCAGCAACAACAACAGTAACAACTACAGAGTTCACAGAGATAATAATAACAGTTCTAAAGGTTTTATGTGTATTTTCTCCTTTAATCTTCATAATTCTGCAAGGTAGGAACTGTTTATCCCCATTTTGCCAATGAGTAAACGGAGACACAGGAAGACTAAATACCTTGACCAACCATAGACAGCTAACAAGCGAAGGAGCCACATTTTCAACTCAGACGATTGGGCTGCAGATGCTGAGCCTTGACCAACTGGGCCCCCACGAACAAAAGAGAGATTCCTTTGGAGCAATCTTAACCCTGTGTTGCTTAAATTTCCAAAGAGCCATGTCCCTGGTGATGGGTGGGGAGGCGGGGTAAGGAAAGGAGAGGCAGGGTAGCGGTGCCTCAAGGGCTTCTAACCCTTTCATCTGCTCTTCTCTTTTGGTCTATTTTAAATTGGCCATTTAAAACACTGATTTGCAACTGAAAGTAATTTCAAAACCACTGTACTGAAGGCTTAGGAGACCTGATTCCTATCCATTGGAAACCAGTGGCCAAAGATAAAATTCAGCTTTGAAACCCAAGGCTGAGCAATGCACTGAAAAAAAACTCAGGCTGATGACAATGTGCAGATGTAGGTGGCTCAGAAAGAGGGTGCAAAATGCATCTGTAGCAGGGACAGGGGCCTCTTTCCTATTTGGACGTGAGAGGAACCATGCAGTCATATGTCAGGAAAGCCAAGATGGATCTCTTGGGGAATAGAAGGTGAGGATGGAGAAAAGAAAGGGGTTTTCTCCCAGCCTCCTATGGATACATGAGGTGTCTTGTCCATTAGTGCAGACGGATTCACTGACGAAACCATTCTGGGCCAAGCTGTCCACGGTGTAACGAACCATGTATATTCTTATATTACTTATGAAGCAGTACACCTGGTTTGCTATAGCCATGCCCTATTTTGATTAATATTTGTCTACATTTTGTATCATTTCCATAGCCTTGGGTTAATGGATTCAGTTCTCAACTAAGAGGTTCCAACTGATTACCCAGCCAGAATTTTAGTACCTGGAGACTAACTGATTGAAGCATCAGATCACCAGTTACTCAACACTGAGCACCAAACAGGTATTCAGACAGGGACTAAGAAAACAGCACCCAAAGGAGGACTGGCCTTCATTTGGGCAAGAAAGCTGTGATCTATCTCTCTGTATGGATTTATTCTATAGAGAAAAGGGTCCCCAACCTCCAGGCTGTGGACTGGTCCTGATCTGGGCCTGTTAGGAACTGGGCAGCACAGCAGGAGGTGAGCTTGAATGAAACCTGTTTGAATCATCCTGAAACCATCCCTCCCTGCCCTGGCTGTGGAAAAACTGTCTTCCACGAAACTGGTCCCTGGTGCCAAAAAGGTTGAGGACCGCTGCTATAGAGAATAAATATTCTATTCTAGAAGAGAACTGGTTATGGGGCTCTTTTAAAAGGCTGAACATACAAAACATCCCCAACATTTCTTAAAACTTGAACTCTAAGACTTTATCCCTTGGGCCATTTCCTTTACAACACCAATCCACTCCCATCTCCCACCACAGGTTTGGAGGGCAGGCAGGTTAGGGTGCAGTGGAATGCAGCAGGGTGGAGGACTCCCTTACCTGACTGCACAGCTCTAGGTTCTCAGAGTACACAGCAAGCTGTCGTCTGGGCTGCTGCTCCTCCGGCGGGTAGCTGGCCAGGAGGATGAGGACATCAAAACCAAACTTGTGTGTAAATGCTTTCAAATCCCTGGTGATGTTGCTGTGAAACATACAGTTCTGAAACGATAATGGGCAATTTGATTTTAAAGTCACACTGCTCGGCTTTATGCAGTTTGGGCAAATTTGTCTAATCTTATGATGTCTTATGACAGAGATATATTGTTAGAAGCAAGTGAAATAAACACTTCGAGATAGTTTGGGATCTTTCCTGCAATGGCTTTCAATGTACTTTGCCTGTTTGTTTTCCTAAACCAAGAGAGGAAGGAGTCTTTGTCATTACTATTAAGAATAGTTTAGGTAAGAAACAGATATCTTAACAAGATATGTTTTTTTCTAAAATATTTATTTTAATACTGACTTTCCAAAACATACGTTTCCTCTTATTGTTCCTAGGACATACAGATGTCTGCTATGATTGCAACCCATTGCTAAAAAAATAGTAAGTTATTGGGGTTTTTTTATAATTTCTTTCTAATGATTATTATTAACTCCAAGCAGAATTCCTAAGGATGAATCTAGCTGACTTTGCTGAATGATTTTTATCCCAGTGTAGACACTTAGGTGTTTTATATAAAGGCTGTGATGTCAGATCTGCTTGTTCTATGTGATGACTAAGGAGAAATGAATAACTGTAGAAAAGGTACCTGGGGCTCACATCATCCTCAGAAAGTGTGCTGGCCTTTACAAGTTTTATTGACTATGGTGAGAATCACTTTGTTGGCACAGTTGTCTATGTTTTTGAAGAAACAGAGTGAAGACCAAAGCCTGGCATATACTAGTTGCTCAAGACATATCTGTTGAATGACTAGAGAGACACACATATGAAACCAGCCTATGCTACATAATCTTCATATATCACAGCATACGAATGGCATATATATGATCATAATATATAACTGATCAACTGAAAGTGTACTGTGCTACTTAATGAAAATCACCGTGATATGCATTCAGGAAAGATAAAGAATGCTATTAATTTTTTTTATTACAAAAGTCATCAGAATTATGCACACCACTGGTAAAATATCAAAGCAATACAGAAATATATACAATGGGAAGTGGAACCGCCGCATAACCCCCGCTGTGAAGAGCCAACAGCCCAATGGGTTTAGGTGCAGATCTTTTCCATCCCCAGATCACTGTTTGTATGTGGTAGCTCTTTGAAGCTGGTGGATTTGATGTTTGTGGGTTAGACTATTTACCAGACTATTTAAAATATCCCCATCACTTGCGCCAAGATGGAGGCATAGGTGGAGACGCCATACTTTCTCACACAACCGAGTTTAGAGACAACAAAATATTAGCAACAGAAAACACAGCCAGAACACAGAAAATCGAACTTTTCAGAAGTCTGATAACAACATATTCTTCAGCCTGACCGGTAAGAGGGGCGAAGCCAGCAGCTAGCAGAGCAGGGTTGCACAGGAAAACTCGGTCAGACGGACTCAGGCACGCAGATCCCAGGCGTGGGGTTATGACAGGCAGACCCAGTGAGCCACCCAGTGAGTGACCGGTGGACCCAGCGAAGGCGCAGGGCAGCAGGTTGACTGTGGTCGTGCATTTGTGAGCAGATAGACTGGCAAGGGAGTGGGTGGTGAGACAGGACCGAGCAGGCCCCAGCGGTGGGAGGCAGCAGAGGGGGCCACCATTTCCCTGATCTGACCCCTCCCCCACATACAGCGTCACAAACCAGCACCCTGGGTGGCCCCACCCTGGTGAACATCTAAGGCTCCGCTCCTCATACTTAATGGGCATGAACAGACCAAAAATGGCTAAAAAAGATCTCAAAGCCCCAGAGCCCATAACTCTAAGTGACAAAGAAATAGCAAAACTTTCAGATGCACAGTTTAAAACACTGGTGATCAGGATGCTCACAGAATTGGTTGATTTTAGTCACAAATTAGAGGAACATATGAAAGCTAAACTAATTGAAATGAAGGGAATTGCACAGGAAACCAATAGTGATGGAAAGGAAACTGGGACTCAAATCAAGGGAGTGAACCAGAAGGAAGAAAAAAATGACCAAACCGGAAAATATGAAGAAACAAGAATTCAAAAAAATAAGGAGACTTAGGAACCTCCAGGACATCTTTAAACACTCCAACATCCAAATTATAGGGGTACCAGAAGGGGGAAAGGAACAGCTACCAGTGGAAAACTTATTTGAACAAATAATAAAGAAGAATTTCCCCAATCTGGAAAAGGAAATAGACTTCCAGGAAATCCAGGAAGCTCAGAGAGTCCCAAAGAAGTTGGACCCAAGAAGAAACATACCAAGGCACATCATAATTACATTAGCCAAGATTCAAATGAAGGAGATAATTCTAGAAGCAGCAAGAGATAAGGGGACAGTCACCTACAAAGGAATTCCCATCAGACTGTCAGCGGATTTCTCAAAAGAGATCTTACAGGCAAGAAGGGGCTGGAAAGAAGTATTCCAAGTCATGAAATCCAAAGACCTACATACAAGATTGCTCTATCCAGCAAAGCTTTCATTTAGAATAGAAGGGCAGATAAAGTGCTTCTCAGATAAGATCAAATTCAAGGAGTTCATCATCATCAAGCCCTTATTATATGAAATGTTAAAGGGACTTATCTAAGAAAAAGAAGATAAAAAAGATGAACAGTGAAAGGACAGCAAACTCAGTTATTAAGAACTACACCTAAAAGAAAAGCAAACTAAAAGGACAGCTGGATCAGGAGTGGAAACATAGAAATGAAGATCTCATGGAGGGTTAGCAACAGGGGAGTGGGAGGAGGAGATGGGGGGAGAAGGTACAGAAAATAAGTAGCATACCCGGTGGTGTGGGTTTGGTTTCCTATTTTTTTGGGGATGGCTCTTGGTGGGGGGTTGAATTTATGGGTGACGGTAGGTAGAAAATAGATAGGGGAGCAAGAATAGTATGGGAAATACAGAATCTAAAGAACTTGAGACAAATGGTCATAAACTAAAGGGGGGAATGGTGAGGGGTGGGGGGATGCAGGGTGGAGGGGAATGAAGGGGGGAATAGAATAACTGTAATGACATAATCAATAAAATAAAAAAAATATTTAAAAAATCCCCATCACATGAATCTAATTCTACTGAGTTCAGTCTTCAGGTCTCTGAAGCCCCTGAGAGGGTACCAGGGACACTTGGCTGGTGTGTGGGCCAATCACCTGCTTCACACCCCAAGGGGCCTTCGTTGTCCACTCCTGCAGCAGCCTCTCTCATTAGGCATCTCCCAAGGCCATTTTTACTTTTTGGTTATAAGGAATTGCACATGGGGACTCACAAATGTCTCCAAATATATTGCTGGTGGATACCAAGGGTCTATTATAAGGACTTGCTAATGAATTTATGAGGTTCAAATACAACAGCTTTTGGAAGCATGTGTTCCAAAATACTTTCTATCAGCGATGATGCTTTTATTTATCATCTAAGTATCACAATAACAATCTTTAATGATTTACTTACAATAGAAGTAAATATTTGGAATCAACTTAAAAAATGGACCTCATACACATACATTCAGATAGATCAAATCATTTCAAAAACTAATCGGTGTTATCCATCAAGAATCTCAATGCCAAGTTTTTTGCCTTTTTGAATAGTAAAATGAGATACGGTTCCCAAGGAAAACAAGAACAGACAGCTGCTACCTGAACCTGACCTCCAGTGACCGGGGGCTTTAGCACAAAAAGCCCTACCATTTGTCTTTCAAAATATTTAAAAAATTTGTACATAAAACCCCCAAATACATTTCTAAACTCCTGAAAGAAGATAAAACATTTCTAAGAGGTTTTTACCTATGATGAGTTATCATGACACCCCCGCTGGGCCCCTCGAACCAGAGAAAGTGATTTTATTGGTATCTGAACACAAGAGTAGGATTCAGTAGGATCAGCATTATTCAAAGCCACACCAGTGGAACATTTGCTGTTCCACAATGTTGGCTGAGCTCCAATCTGTTGGGACTCCTCTGTGTTAAAATGACAGCTCTGGAATTTTGCGGGACTCAAGTCCAGTGGCAGAGTCTCAGGCCATGCCCCAGACCTACTGAAGCAGAATCTGCGTTTTCCACAGGTCCTGGGGGATTTGAATGCACATTGAAATCTGAAAAGCACTGCTGTAAGGAGTTATTTGCTAATCAGTGTATTTTCCTATGAAGCAGTCCTTAGGGTTCTCTCAATGCTGTCACGGGACCTACTGACTCACACCCTCAGCTCCTTGTTCTTCACGCTACCCCCATCATAAAAATCACCCTGCAGTATGTATTTCTGGGCCGCCTTGCTAGAAGTTTTCATTTACCAGGTTGGGGGTTGGGTCAAGAATCTGTACTTCATCATGCACCTCAAGTGATTCTTGGACTCAGACACCTTTTGAGTAACACCCACCCCTCCCAGTTTTCCTCTGGGTGACCTTGAATTCCATAGGATCAGATGATGTACTGATAAAGCAAAGATTTATGTGGCTCACTTGAGCATGTTAAAACAAGAAAATACTTAAGTCTGGCAAAACCCCCAAACAGAGATCATCAACAGCTATGTCCTACCTGTCCCAATAAAATTGCCCCAGTAAGATCTTCCTGGCTTTAGGACAATGTCATGAGTTTCATGTTTAAAGCACAATCAAACAAGGCAATGTGTGAGGATCTTCAGGAATCCGGGAGGCAGAGCTGTTTGTTCTGCTTTTACGCCGGTGCTGTTTGCATAGGAGATAATTTATTATTGTCTTCTAGCGACGCAGGGAGTCATGTGCTGCGATGGCTCTTCTGTTGCTGACAAGCTGGGCCGGCCCTGAATAAACAGTACTTCATCATCAACACAACCCAACTGTAGACACAGGTTGGCATTTTATTCCCTCCATTTGCCTTCTACCTGATAAATTACTGTTTTAGTTGCATGTATACAAATACTATTTGTTAATCTACTCCAGCGTCTTCAAAATGCTTCCCCCACCTTAAGTTAAAATTATATACATATTCATATATATCTCCCACTCCATTTTGCCAAAGGTTTAGAAAATAAAAGGATCCTAACTTCACTTACCACCCCTGCCCCCACCATACAATCTTCCACATCTGAAATATGACCCCAGCCTGAGATTGCTGCATGGAATTCAGGAAGTTCCTTTTCTAATTATTATAATTATTGCAGCTGGGAATTGACCAGCAGAAACTCAGACTATTCCCATGGAGGGAGAATGGGAATTGCTCTCTGTCACAATCCTTTGTCACTCACGGGTCCAATAATTTGATCATTAAACATTTTAGAGGCCATGAGTCCTTTTGCTTTTGTAATTCACAGTTTTGGAATAGTAAGAAGGCCTGGGAATGTGGGGAGGAAAAGGCTTTGTTGTTTTCTGACCAAAAGCTAAGGGGTAGACCTCAAAGGCCCCCAAAAAAGCTTGATGATCGTGGTGACAAAGAGCAGGAAACAGGAATTTTTTGGCTCTACTTTAACCAGTGCAACAACGGAGGTAATGACAGTGATAGTGCCCAGTAGATTTACTGTGTTCACAGTTGACAGGGTATGGTCAAATGTGGTGGAAATATCCCTTCCTATCCACTCCTATTTAGTTCTCATTCCATTGCTCTGAAAAATTCAGTCTTTACACTATATGCTGTTAACTTTAGTACATCATGTGACATGAAAGTGATCTGAATGATGTCTTGTGAACACGCGAGCACTTGAAAGTGAACATTCCTGGAGAGAGGAAAACCCACTGTTTCTACACCCCTCGCGGGGGGGGGGGGGTGCAAAACTAGGTTTACAGTTGTGAGTAGGCAAAACAGAGTTTATTCTTGAGTAACTATTTCTTTAATTATTGTATTACTTATGACTGATATTTTTAACCTACTTTTGCCCACGCTGTACATTCTAATCTTTCATTGTTTCCTAAATCCCTCCTGTTAGGGTTCTGCCCCCATAACTTTCCTCAAACTGTTGTTCTCAAAAGTACCAGTCACTTCTAGGTTGCCAAATCTAAAAGTCACTCCCTATTCTTATCGGTTTTGACTTCTCCAATGCATTCCACAGGGTTGACCCTCCCTCCTTCTTGAAACAAACACTAAATTTCTTCATTTCATGGAAGCACGTTTTCCTTGTTTTTCTCCCATCTCGTTGGCTACTCCTCAGTCTCCTCAGCTGGTTTCTCTCCGTTCATCAGCCTCTAAATGTTCACTGCCCCAGACTTTGTTTCCCAGCCCTTTTTCTATTCTTTATGTCCACATTCTCCCTGGTGATCTCCCCAATTACATGGCATTCAAACCATCTCTCTGCCAGTAGCTACCAAATCTACCTTCACCTAAACTCTAACCTTGTCTATCCAGGTGATAGCTCCATGCAAATGTTTAATAAGCATTTTGAATAAAATGCAACCTACCTCGGCCCCACCTTCCTACATTTCACTGCATGGCACCACCATCTATCTATTCAGTTCCTCAAGCCAAGTATCTAGGAATTGTTCTTGATTCTTTCCTCATTCCTCACCCATCAGCACATCCTGTTCACTTTACTTCTGAAACATAGCTCAAGTCCCAACATTCCTCTCACTTTTCTGCAACTCTGTTAGTGTCAGAGCCACCATCCCCATCATCCGCTGCCTGGACTTTGGTGATGGACCCCCAACTGGCCTCCCCACAGCTGCACTTGTCTCCCTGCAATCAGGTCTGCACACAGCACCGAGAGAGCTTTCAAAAATGTGAATGGAATCAGGACTCACTTGCTCAAAACCCACTCAGAAGTTTCTCAAAGTAATTATTATTATTTCTATTTTAATTTTCATTTTTTTTCCAATTACAGTTGACATTCAATATTGTATTAGTTTCAGGTGTACAGCAGAGTGGTTAGACATTTATATATCTTATAAAATGAGGGATCCCCTGGTAAATCTAGTACCCTCCTGACACTGTATGTAGTTATTACAGTGTTAGTGACTATATTCCCTGTGCCGAACTTTACAACCCTGTGACTACTTTTTAACTACCAATCTGTACTTCTTAGTCCCTCCACTTTTTTCACCCAGCCCTCCAATTCCCCTCCCCTCTGACAACCATCAGTCTGCTCTCTCTGAGTCTGTTCTGTTTTGTTTGTTCATTAATTTTATTTTTTAGATTCCACATATAAGTGAAACCATATGCTGTTTGTCTTTCTGTCTGACTGCTGTTTTTTTTTTAATGGAAGGAGAAAGATTTAATGTCCTTGAGATTATATAATTTTAGATATCAAAATATAATTTTATATAGCAAAGAGAAAAAGTAAACATGTAATAGAAAAATAACTACAGGCCATAAGAGACAATTCAGAGCTGAAATATAAATGGCCAATAAATATCTGAAATCATTGATAATCAAAGAAATCCTTTGACAAGGAAGTATTTCATCTTTTTTTCCTATTATTGGTAAATATTTCTAAATGGGCATTCTCATACACTGTGACAAATATATTCTAAATAAGTAGTCAGACACACAAAAACAAGTTTGCAGAGCCCTGGCTGGTGTAGCTCAGTGGATTGAGCGCAGGCCTGTGAATCAGAGGACTGAAGTTTGATTCCCAGTCAGGGCACATGCCTGGGTTGCAGGCCAGTTCCCAGCAGGGGGCACATGAGAGGCAACCATACATTGATATTTCTCTCCCTCTCTCCTTCCCTTTCCCTCTAAAGATAAATAAATAAATAAAATCTTTAAAAAATATTTTTAAAAAAAGGTTTGCAGAAAATGCTATTCACTGAGTTCTTACTTTAGTACCTAAAAGTTAGAACAATCTAAATGTCCAACAAGAGAGATATGATTAAATAAACTATGGAAGAGTCACCCAAAAGAATATCATGCTGCTATTAAAAGTCTTGCTATCAAAGAATACTTAATGACATAAGAAAACACTATGGTAGTGTTAATTGGAAAATAACTTCTATAATTATATAAAATAGAATGCCATTTTATATGTATATATGGACATTAAGATACTGTGATATTAAAGTTGTTGTAATTTGATCATATTGGCCACCTCTAAATCTGACTGTATCTCTCTATTATTTTAAGATGCTCTCTCCAAGGTTTCTAGTAAAGGCTGTGAAGTCAGCGGGACCCGTGGCTCTGCCACTCACTAGCTGGATAACTTAGGTGAGTTACTTCACCTCCAGGAGCCTTAATTTTCCTCATCTGTAAAATTCCACCTCATAGTACTGTTGTAGGAATTAAGAATTTATATCAAAAAGCCAGCCTAGTACCTGACGTATAGTAGACAAAAAACATTAGGTGTCTTTCCTATTTCTTAAGCTATCCAAAGATCATTCTGAGGAACCATGGGATTAATCTGATTCATAGAAAGTATTTTACAATTTCTTGGTATGGGAACTATTATTTCCTATTACATTTTCTTGCCTCATGTTCTTGATAATATACATGAACTTTCAAATAATAATTCACACATTTTAAGCCATTTAAATAATTCACATGTTAAATTTCCAGATGTGAGAGGATACAGGAAGTTATACAAAGTAAAATATGAAGCTGACTCCTTTAAAAATGATGTAGGATACAGGAACTCTGGGTAAGGCAGTGTTTATTTCATTAATAGATTTTTTTATCCTGCCCCAGCTGGTGTGGCTCAGTGGACTGAGCACGGGCCTGTGAAGCAAGGGGTTGCCCTTTAGATTCCCAGTCAGGGCCCAACCTGGGTTGCAGGCCAGGTCCCCAGTAGGGGACACATAGGAGGCAATTACACATTGATGTTTCTCTCCCACTCTTTCTCCTTCCCTTTCCCTCTCTCTAAAAATAAATAAATAAAAATATTTTTTTAAAAGATTCCTTATCCTTAATTCTAAGTTAGACTCAATGAATGAGCTTCCACTTTTTACTATACATATATCGACTTTAAAAGCATCAAAAAATGTGCAGTGATTTTTCTTTCTGCTAAATCATTTGGACGGAACCTTTTCCATCATTCCTATCATTTCATCTCCTAGTGTCATGTCACCTTCAGTGACATGCTCCTGATGCTAAAACTTTCCATTCAGGTCCAGCATCCTGGGCCACGTACATAATCCAAAAAACAGTTGTCTCTCTTATAGATTACAAATGAAATATACTGAGTAAGGTTTTTACTAAATGAAACAAATTATTTTCTAATGCCCTAGACAAGTTATTACCAGATTTATTATGTCTGAAATGTTTTTCTTCTTGCAGGCAGGATGCCTGAATATAAAAATCACTATCAAAATTAAAACAAAAGCTTGTCCTGCTTCCTTTCTGAGTACAGTGAGTCTTAGAAACATAGTTGACAATCTGTAACTACCTCGTAAGCACAGTGGCCAGCGTGAATTGCTGAGTTACTGAAATTTAAGAAGATAGTTTGACATTTATATTCTGCATGAATTTGTTTTTAGACTGAAGACTATATTTTAATCAAGATATAAGAAAAATGCTGAGGTATGTACACAAATGCTCCAACTGAAAGCTTTATGATTTATGCTACCAAAATTTCATTATGATGTTTAAAATATTCAGCAGTAAAGTATGATAATTTTGACAGGAAAATGATTTATGAGAACACAAAATGCATAAATTAAGAGATTTTATTTATTCTGTTTTTTTGTATACCCTTTAATTGGTAAGCAAAGATATTTCCCATGTTTTCACCAGATGTTATTAAAAAAACTCTATTCTTATTTTTATAAGCTAGTAAAGACATTTTAGTAATACAAACTCCACTGAGTCTATTAAAACTGTACTATACATTGCATTTTGAAAATACAGGCCGACAGTATATGTTCTCATTCTTTATAGCTAAATAAAAAGCCTTTTTTTGGTGAAAAGATTTTGTTAGAATTAAAACTAATATAATATACACATATGTAACACATATACATATCAGTATAATTCTCATTTAACCCAATAGTATATTGCCCAAGATAATTTAATAAAGCACTGCTTCTTCCTTAAACACTCTGTTAAGTGCTTTGCATCATCTCATTTGAACCTTAAGATGCCCCTATGGAATCACCTTTGTTTTGCAATGAGAAAATGAAGGCTTTGGGAGGTTACTGATTTCATAGTGCTCACACTTGTGGAAAACAGGACTTGAACCCAGGTTAGCTTGCCTTCACAGCCCATGTCCTCACCTCCTTGTTATTCTTGAGTGGGAATTTTTCATCAGCAAAGATATGACTAATTTCATTTTTAATTTAACAGAAACAGTTATTTGCCACTTCATTTACTCCTGGTTAGTGTTGATTCTCCTTTCTCACTATATACAAGCAAGCTGCACCCTTGATTTTAATATGTACTAATTAATAATGTGCTGCTTAAAATTTTTGATGATCCAATATTATCATGCTTTATGATAAGTTTCTACTTTCTCATCTATACTATAAAATATAAATGACCATTAACTTTTATATGTGTAAACCTGACATTGAAAACTTGCCCAAAGAAGCCCTGGCTGGCATAGCTCAGTGGATTGAGCGCGGGCCTGCGAATCAGAGTATCGCGGTTCGATTCCCAGTCAGGGCACATGCCTGGGTTGCAGGCCAGTTCCCAGCAGGGGACTCACGAGAGGCAACCACACATTGATGTTTCTCTCCCACTCTTTCTCCTTCCCTTCCCCTCTCTCTAAAAATAAATAAATAAAATATTTTTTAAAAAAAAAAGAAAACTTGCCCAAAGAATCTGCTATAAAGAATGCTGTAATATTCTTGCAGTAATATGTACTTTTAAAAGGTTTAACATGTATGTACATATGGAAAACAAAAGCAGGATAACTGGCAATAATTACTGATTACCCAGGGCTATTCTCGAGTACTGTAGTGTTTCTTGCTCTAATAGCTCAGACACACACAAAGGAAGAATTCCATTTTGTCATTCAGTATACAAAAATCTCTTCATCTAAGAATGCTTCCAACATTACTTTCCTTCTGTTCAAAAGCCCAAAGATAACCAGGAATTAGGATTGCAGGACCCAGTTAGGGAGACAAAAGAGGTAACTGTTTGCCCTGAGAAAGTGGGCATTTTAATAGAAAAAGCCTACAGTATCATCATCATTTCAAGCAAAGTCTTCTTGTAAAGGCACAACTATCAAAGACAAAATTAAGTATCAAACTGCAGATGCTTCAATTTAGGTCAAGCATGTCATAAGTATTAGCTGAGAAACAAGAGTCTTTCAGGTGATCACCTTTGTAAGGTCATCATTTTGGTTCTGCAACTGAAGAATAGAAGGGGAGAGAGAGCACTTGTTTATTGAAAACTAAACATCACAGTTTTCATGTCATGGGACAAATATCTATTACCTCCTATAACCATATCATTAATGAAGAGACATAGAGGAAGAGAGTATTGGGAGGTAATTTATCTGCAAGCACCGGCTTGGGTTAAGGACTTCTTGAAATGAAGTGGGCTGGTTTCCGATCAGCCTGAAATTAAGTGTCTTGAAGTCCTGCCTCATCCTCACTACCTCTATCATGGAGAACCAATGTTATATCAACAGAGAGTTGCCCTGGAAAAGATGCTTATATGTACTGTACTTCATACAAGAGTGGGTCTAAGCAGACTCCCAGAACTAGGTGATAGTAGATTGAACGATTGCATGTAGGTAAGTACACAACCAATGCAACACAAATAAGTCATCATCACCTTAAGTAGCTCAGGCTAATCTAAGGTCAGACTCACAGCCAACAAAACTTTTCCATAATAGTATGTATTTAAGGACTCAGTGAGAAAAAGTCCAGACCATTGTTCTGCCTAAGGGCCCCATTTTTGTTTATGTATGTTTATACAGATTCTTATACAGGAGTGAATAACTTAGAACCCACCCATAACGAAAAATCCTTTCATTAGGCATGGTTTATTTTTTAAGTGGTTGAACCTGGGCAACACTCAAACTATCAAATAATACTAATAAATTATTTCCATAATTGTGTAGAGATGTTTTTAAAAATCCCTTTTGGCTTGTTTTGAGCCATGAGCCTGAAGACTTATGGCCTTATTTATTTTCCTTTGTAAAAATAAATCATCTAGCTTGAGCAATATTTCAAGAAGGCAGGAGACCTTCCTTGCTCTCTGGGTGCCCCTTTCTGATTTATGAAAACCACCAGTCAAGCCCCCAGAGTGCTTTGCGGCCCATGCAAACACGCACAAGTCTGATTTCTCTAAGCTGTGTCAATATTAACCTGACCAAATGAAGATCACACTGTCTCTTTTGTTCCTCATGCTTCCCGCATGGGGAGCACAATATGGCTCTTGTCAGAGGTGCTTCATCATTTTGGCTTAAGGAAACTGCCAGTACAGTTTGGGATTCGTTCTTCATGGGCAGATATCCTGATGGGTCTAATGAAGCCTTTCTGCTGACAACTCATTTGCTAAAAATACCCAACCATCACCACATTTAAGTGGGAACTATGACTGTGTCCCCTTTGCTACTGACCCAATGAAATAATTTTTTTGAAGTCTAAAAAAAATCTATGTATCAAGTCACACACCTCTCACACTCATGTATGTGTTCTTGATAGTTTCCATGTGCTCACTGATAAACTTTATGACATTCTTAAATTGGAATATAATAGGGTAAACACCAATCTTAGAGCTCACACGCAGAGCCAGCAGTCTGTGTGTGCCATTTGTTGCAATCTAAGCTAATTACCAGAAACCCCCTCCAGAAAACAGATACACTCTAGGGTTTGTGGTTTTATTTTTATTTGGAGAAATCTGTGTGTGGGGAGCTGAAGGAATTTGTTTTCAGGTAAGGACGCTGTCATGACTCTCTTGGTTGCAAGTCACAGGAACATCAACTCAAATGGCTTAAGAGGAAGGGTGCTCTTAAGAGAAAGAATGCCCTCCCCGGAAGGGCCTGGGGAGCATTCTTGAAGAAGCAAAGGAAGAACTGGGGGACAAGCTGGGAGGGGAGAAGGGGTCACCAGGGTGCTGGCCACCTGGCTTCTCCATCATCTTTCCTGCCTTCATTCTCCTCTGCTGCCTGTGGTGGGAAACATGGGTGCCTGCAGTTCCAGGGTGGACCATTCCATTTTTGTCACAGTCCTAGTATGACAGAGGAAATGGCTTTGAACTGAGACTATGGCCATGAAACAATGGTTTACAACTACGTTTTGTTGGTCACCAAAGCAGATCTCCTTTACCTGTAGAAAAGAAGTCAAACCATTATACAGGCATACCTCACTTTATGGTGCATCCCAGATGTTGAGCTACAAATTGAAGGCAAGACCCCAACCAGCAAAAAGATTACGACACTTTATTGTGACATTTGCTTAATTGCTTTAGTCTGGAATGGAACCCACAATATCTCCAAGGTATGGCTGTACCTGGACACCCCTAACCCATCCAGACTTCTAAAGGGCCCTGATAAACACATTTCTGTTATCAAAAATTGTGCTTAGGGTGACCTGAAGCTGAAAGCTTCTCTTTGTCAGTCCTGTTTTAGAACCTCTAAGATTCCCCCCCACACACATCCTTGGCTTGATTGTTGACACAAGTTTTGAATTATTCTATTTTTATTGCCTTTCATTCACCCGAACTTTACAATCAGGCCACTGCTGAAGCTCTCCTCTTTCTTGTACAGCCACAAAGACAAGCAACCCAGTTCTCCACGGTCTCTTATTAGTAAGCCCAACTAACTTAAGGATGTACATACTTAGGTTGTGTGGTTTGTCTGTGTCTGGTTTTCCCCTAGGGCTTGAGATGTCCCTTAGTGAGGCTCAAGGAGCATCTGTCTTTCCTACTTTGGCGTCTGGCATGTCCCTCCACACAGCTCCTCCTGATATGAGCTGAAAGAGGGAGAAGTGGACTTCCCGTGACCACTGGCCCCTATTCAAGGCTCCTGGTTTAGAAAGCCCCCACACGTGTGTCTGTCTTTACTGACATCCCTGCTTTCCCCATTATTCTCAACTCTGTTTTCAGTCTCAGACTAAAACACCACCAATAATGCCAACATACCCACCAAGTGGCTACAAGAGTGGACACAAAAAAATGTTCTTCTATTCAGAGAGCCCTGCTGAACACACACTGATATCTCATCCCCACTGCTGACTACTGAACAGAAATTTCTGGAGAGAAATGCCACATATATATCTGCAAGGTGAGATACTCGGTGAGTGAAGAGCATTCTGAATTCAGAGGTGCATTTTCTATATCAAATATGGAAAGTTTGGAATATGCTGAGGTTTTCTTGCTTGGAGAACACTGTCTTTCCACCTGCTCCCCTCCCAAATCCTGTTCATCTGACTCTAGGCTTCCTCCTGTTCACAGTACAACCTTTAAGCTCCAGTTTCTCTCAGCTCCATCCTTGCCTCCATCTGTGGCATGTGCTCTAGAACAGTGCTTTCTAACTCACGATGATCCCTGTGTCTCCGATGAGGTCGTGAGCAGAGACCATAGCCACCCTGGCTTCTGTGCTCTCAGAAGAATCTTCTCATTGGGGTTCTAAATGTATCTAAATGAATATGCTATTCAATGGACAAAACTGAAAATCACCGGCATTACTTAAAATCTGGATAAAGTAGACTGCTTAACATTTCAGGGCAGATATTTGACACAGCATATAAACTACCTGCTGCAGGTACTTTAACATTCAAGTGCTGACTCTCCCGGTGAGAAGTGAGATGAGGTTTCAAGGCAGCTCTCTGCACTCTGCCCAGCCTCCCACCTGTCAAGGGGCGGGGAGAGCTACACAAATACTTCTTAAGATAGATGTGGACTTCTGCTTCTCTTCTCCATTTCTGCCATTATAAAAAAATCTGTCAAAAGAGCTAGGCAGCTGGCTAGCTCAGAAAATAACAGTAGAGCCATTTTTCTACCTGCTGAGAGAGGCCGCTCTTCTATGTGACCAAGTGTGCCACAAATACGAGTCCTCAGGAGAGGACGAGAAGCGAGCTTTTTGCCTCCTGTGTGACTGAGCACAACTCCCCTCGCACTGCCGCACTGTCTGAAAACCAGGGAGCAACATATTTAAGGACTAAAATAACATTGCTGAGCAAAAGCACTTGCTCCAAACTGGAATCCTCTAACGTAGTTCCTTAACTAGGCCATTTCTCTGGAATTGTCACAAAACCACCCATCTTTCTTCAGACTTTTTAAGAACCTAATCGAGTAAGGGGACATCTCAGGTGATTGAGAGCTTCACCTATGATGTTTCAGGACAATCCTATTAATTCTTCACAGTATCAGATGTCATACAGTTAACTTCGCAGTTTTCTTACTCGGCAGCACAAGCTATAATGAGTATCATTTAGTTCTTGTAAGGTTTCTGTTGTTATTAATTTTGTGATTCATGAAGTCATTTTTTCCTCAAAGTGGTTTGTGTCTAAAAAGTTTTCTTTTTCTGAAGAACAGGTGATACTAATAAGTTAAGTAATCTGGTATCTAGAAGCTAGTTTGATTATTAAAAATGTTTGCATTTTTAAATTATTGAACCTATAAGAGAAAAAATGGTAATATAATAAAGCAGTGAAGACCCCTGGCTCTGAAATGAGGCAGATTTACTTTGATTCTCAGCTGTGTCATTTATAGTCACACAACTTTGGGTAAATTATTTAGTCTCTAAGCCTCAATTTCTGCAACTAAAATGGGGAAATACCATATTTTTTGGACTATAAGATGCACTCCTCCCCACAAATTTGGGAGGAATAATGGTTGTTAATGCTGCTGCTGAGTTCCATTTACATTTATACTGGTGAAATATTATGTTATTTATGTTATTAAATATTTTACCACATTTTTTTGCTTCAAAGTTATTTTTTCCCTATAAAACCTAGGTGAGTCTTATGGTCCAAACGCTATGGTATAATACCTACTTAGTTTATTGAGAAGATTAAAAGAAACAGTTCATGTAAAACTCTAGCACAATGCTTAGAATATAGCAAATAGTCAATACTCAATTTATAATAAAAAGAAGAGCTTAGTTTGTTACAGTCATATGCATCGCTGTCCATCCATCATTCCTTCCTTTGGAAAGAGTCCTCCTCACTTCATGTGGCTGATGGGAGGCTGTTCTTACCCCCAAATGAGCTACGTGTGGCAGGTGACTCAAGCCTGCCAAACTCTGTCCTACCCACTTGGCTCCCTAATGGATCCAGAAATAAAATGTGACCTGCCATGGGTTAGTCAAAGCCTTTGCCAGAGTCTTGTGAAGCTCTCTGTCCCTCTGAGACCCTGCGACCTAAGTTTGAAGCTGCCCGGGGCCATCCTGGGGAATCACGGAGAGAGCTACCTGAGAACACAGCCAATTCTGAGAAACACGGAGGCGAGAGGTGTGGAGGAGAGACAAACTGGATGTCATAATTTGACTCGGAGTCCAGAACATCAGACACTGCTTCTACCTAGGATTATCATTTACTAAAGCAATTAGTCCCTTGTTCTTATTCAGCAAATCTGAGTGGAGTTTCTGTCACAACTAAAGAAATAATGAATAAAGAGAGAAACCTACAACTTATAAAAACTTACGAAGTGATTATCATAATGTCAGCAATGTTTGTAGAAGTAGAGACTGCTTCAAGAAAAAAAATCTTTTTCCTAAATCATCACTTTTTACAGTTTATTTGTTTGGCAGACCAATACTCAATCCACAGAGCCACACCAGCCAGGGCTTTTTTTTTATTCCTCATTTCTTTTCTTTTTTAAAATTTTATTTATTTATTTTTAGAGAGCAGGGAAAGGTGGGAGAGAACAAGGGAAACATGTGTGGTTGCCTTCCATATGCTCCCTATGGGTGACCTGGCCTGCAACCCAGGCACGTGCCCTGACTGGGAACTGAACCAGCAACTTTTTGTTTGGCAGGGAATGTTCAACTTTTTACATTTTAGAGACAGAATCCCCCTTTTTTTATTGAAGAAGTTAGCTTTTTTTCTCATTATTCATAGCTGGTGAATAGCTTCATAATAGCTGAAAATTAAATCAGCGAGACACCAAAAAAATTGGAGGAGCCTATCAGCTGGATTCCAAGAAGCCAAGAACAGGGAAACAGCAGAAGCCACTGGGAAACTGACCACGGAGACTTCGGGATCACTTCTTAGGTTCTGTCAGCTGAGGAAGCTATCACTGAACAAAAGCTAACAAGGAAAGAATAAACTAAAAACTAAGAAAAAACGGAAAATTCTGGACACTTAAAGAGAAAGTAAAAATTTATGTCCATAGAGCAATGTTGGCTTTTCCATATGTGATCAAAGTAATCTTCATTGACGTTTACCAATTTTCCAGCTGGTAGTAAGATAAAAAATTAGTACTATCCATGTAACAGATGAGAAAGGTGAGGCTCAAGAAGCTTCAGGGATATTCCCAATGTCACATATAGTCATTTGACAGTGGAGCAGAAACTGGAACGCTAGTTTTCTGAGCTTTGCTCTCATGCGGTTGTACATGCCATCTCTCCTCATTTGAGGTTAAATGCAAGATCTGATATGAACAAGAAAGGAACTTACTTAACATCATCTTTCTTTTAACCACTTATTCTCATATTGTAATCTAAGGAGAAAATATTATAAATCAAATTTGGATAGTTGGTAAAATTACTTTGCAGGCTAATGGTTTACAGAGTGTTTGTGGGTATTCCAAAACTTTTTAGAGAGAATTTCTTCATACACTGTTTTTCAGAAATACTGATAATGTCAGCACCGTGGTGGTAGGTATCAGGACATTTGGTGTTGGTCCATGAATAAAACATACACATACTGCAAACAAAATTAGGCAAAATGTTATATGATGTGCCTCATGCTATACAGAATTTCTGGTCTGGTGCCTAAAAGAAAGGGAAGTTCCGGTGTTAAACCCTTGAAGGACAACAAAGTGAGCAGGAGGTTGCGAAATAATTTATGAGTGGCTTCCTTCTTGGGCTTTCTAGTATTCTGGCATTTGAATGTGGTAGCAGAGAGGTCTAAACACAGGGTGGGCAAAAGCAGGTTTACAGCTGTGAGTAAGTGAAACACAGAATTTATCCTTATATTATTATGTATTAATTATTGTATTTTTTTCCACATGAATAACTGTAAACCTACTTTAGTCCACCCCATTTAAACACTTATAGCATCACCTAGTTCCCCAGTAGAGGCTCTGAGCACGGTAAGCCTACCTACCCTCCATAATGCCCCTAGAAAGGTCACATGTGTGGTACAGCTTTGTACTTTAGAGAAAGGTATGACATAGTAAGCAAAGAGACTATCCCTGTTTTTATTCTAACAAAGTTTAGCTGTTGTCAACAGCAGTCTAGGACTTTTCATGTGTAGCTATACCTTTTCTTGAGATAACACTAAGAAACACACTAATTTGCAGGCTTACTGTAAATAGAAGCAAAGGGGCATACATTGTGCCTTCTCTTCCTTATTTAAAGGTAAGAGTCTATAAGTAAACTGCCAGGTGATGAGTCTAGGAATTACCAACCTTTAGCAGTTAATTGCCTCCAGCCCCATCCTTTCTTGAAAGGGGCACAGATGATCACTTAAATCAAGCTCAGTATTGAATCACGGGCAGTGCTTGACTTTACTACTAACATCAGGGAGAGCAGACATCTATATAAACTGCTGTAGGGCAACCTGTAAGGATGTAGACTATGAGACCATACAAAAATATTACAGGTCCTATAGTCAGAAACCTCACCAGGAGCTATCTATTTTAGCAACATAGCCTCAGGTACAAATTTACATGCAATAATTCATATTCTACCAAATAAATCCCAGGCAAACAGAGTAATGCAAAAACACATTTCCTGCTGTCAAGAAAATTTCTAGCAAAATTAATCAACCATTCATCCATTCAGGCTCTTTGCATACCCTTTTGTCAAAGAGGGAATACTAAGAGATTTCTTTTCCCTTCCACGCACTCATTTCAATGAATTGAAGAATCCATCAAGCTTGAGTTGATTTATTGAACTGTCTCTTAGCTCAGCAGTACTACTACAGCAAATGAACTGGTAACTTCTCCTAAAACCAGCAGTGATTCGATTCAATAGTATCTGATTTATTTAACTCTTTATAATTCCAGATTTAACTTACTATTGCCTTTTAGCTCAAACCACATTGATTTTTAGTCTATTTCTAGGCAGCACAAAATTTTAGGTAAAACATTTTACATTTATATGTTTTTTTTTAGTATTCTGATAGTATTAAAGCATATAGATACTAAGACTTCTTTGTTTGTGAGACTTTGAAAGCACATTAATAATATTAGGTAATTTATAAAAATGATTTCTTTAAATACCTATAGCCTTTCTCCAATGCAAATTCTTTGTCCTGGTGGTTAATGTTCAACATTAAATTGAATGGCCAATCACTTTAGTTCAAAGCTTAAATAGACATATAGATTTCTCATTTTTGTATTTATTTTCATCATTCTACCAGCTGAGGAGAATCACTATGAGGAGATATTTAAGACATAAACATTATAGAGAGACCAAGCCAATTGTTTAAACATGGGTTTTCTCACCAAACCTCGTCCACTGAGCCCCACGGAGCCCATTTATCACATACCAGCTTTGCATTTTTCTTTGTAAAGATATATGACCTTTGCCTATTAGATTTCATTAACAGGGCACCATACAAGGCTCCTTTGCACATGGCAGGATAGAAAGCTCAACATCCTTGCCTGAAGGATTTGTGGGAACAAGCTCATCTTCAATCTTTGTCCCTGGGAGGCACTTTTAACACCTGCCAACCACAGCACTATCATCAGAAAAACATTTAGAGATTTATCTTCGGGCTGGTAATTATAAGAGATAATTTGTTTGGAGTATAGATAAAGTTGGTCTAGCATAAACAAACTAGAGGCTCAAATTACATGATGAACATCATTAACTATTGATTTAACCACTGCGAGTCTGCAAGCTCACTGACACTTTCTGAAGATGGCAAGGGTTCTGAGTGACAACTTTGGCCTAAAAATTCATGGGAGTTGAGGAATGCCTTTCAGGGCACGCTCAGAGTCCTCGGGGCTTCATCACTGACTTCTCTTGGACACCTGACTCTAGGGAACCTCGGTTTAGAATTCTGAACATGTAAGAAATATAGACTGCCAAATTTCAGAATTCAAGATACTTTGCTTTGTGAAGAGATTTTTAGAAGGTTGACATCAAAATCATCATGTGTCATAGGCTGCTTTTTACTTTTCATGGCCCTTTACATCTCCGAGCTCATCAGAGCCTCACAACCACCCTGTGAAGTGGGTAAGGCTGGCTTCTGAGTCCATTTTGTAAGTGAGGACACTGGGATAAAGAGGTCTAAGGGCCTCAACCAGATAACATTATGCATGGTAATAAAAGGATATTTCATTCAAAGTGCCTCGAGGAATCAAGAGCAAACTCATCCACCTCTTTGAGTTTGAGATACTTGTAGGTAGAAAGCTAAGATATGACTTCATATACAACCTGTTTTCTGCACAGAACACCAACGTGCAGAAATGAAATAGGGACCCAGGAGGTAAGAGAAAAATCCTGTGGACAAATATACATAAGATATGAGAATACATGCTAGAGTTCCTGCTTGGGCTGTCCAACACAGCTCTGTTGGTGTCTTACTGTGAAGAGTTACAGCCTCAAGCTCTCAGTTTAGAGCAGTGCCTATGTACTCAGTAAGAACTCAATACATGACAAAACTAATATTAATGCCGTCGTTAATTACAGTAACAAAAGCTCCACTGAGCCTTTTCCAAATATAGGTCTGCAGTTTCTTATCAGAGATCCCTGTGGCCAAGGATATATTTTGCAATTTTGGATTGGTTTTCCTTGAGAAAGGTAACATGGTACACACAATGAATATTATGCTAGGTCAGCCCCCCTAAAACACACAAATACTTATGCAACCAAATATATATTGTGGGACAAGGACTATACAGATCAGGTCAGAATTTCTATTAAAGATTTCCCAAAATCCTAGAGCTTTTTGGAGCTTATTGGATTTAAGAATTATAGATGAGGGATTATAGAACTGAACTAAATCTCAATAAAATGTTAAATATGAAATATCCATTGGTCAATGAAAAGGGCAGAGATCATTTCAAATATACGCTAGGTTTAGGACTAGGCACCAAAAGGTCATCTGGTTGACCACCAGGGTGAGTTGATTCAAAGAACAGAGCCAGAGGACATCAAAGAAAAATCTCATTAATATAAAGTTTATTAATTAACTCATATGGTAGACTGTCCAAACTTTACATTTGCTTTCTCAGTGAAAACACTTAGTTGTTCCCAAATGCTGCAAGAGAAATGTTTTACTCCCTGGCTGGTGTAGCTCAGTGGATTGAGCACGGGCCTGCGAACCAGACAATCGCGGTTCGATTCCCAGTCAGGGCACATGCCAGGGTTGCAGGCAGGTTCCCTGCAGGCCAGTTCCCAGCAGGGGACGCACGAAAGGCAACCATACATTGATGTTTCTCTCCCTCTCTCCTTCCCTTCCCCTCTAAAGATAAATAAATAAAATCTTTAAAAAAAAAGAAATGTTTTACTTACTTATAGTTTATAATCTTTATATTTAATTAAACATTTTATAATTAAAATTAAAATTATTTTTCATTAGAAATCTCTCTTAACTGGCGATTAAGGTAGATATCCAAATTTCTCCTAAATATCAGGTATTTGTTGGTTGATTCAAGTTTTTATGTTAGAAAACTTACTTTAAGAAATAATCGCTAATCCACATCTCACTTATTTATATTGGCTTTTCCTGCATTTTTCTAAATTAGTGAAGTTTAAACTCCATACAAAATGAACCCTTCCTAGTGCTGGGGCCACATTAAGATTTCAAAACAGGTTTCTAAACAAGACCGAATGGTTCAGGTTACACTCATAAACATTTCAAACGTAACTTACTTACATGAATGAACCAGAAAATTCCACTTAAGTATAATACATTTGCCAATCAAATACAAATGTGGTCTATAGATGCTTTGTGGCTGCAGGTAGTATTTACTTCCTTATCAGGTGAGTTTTTAGATCAGACATATTAGTACTAAGAGTCTTCATTCTCATATATCACAAGACTTTTTCTCTATATGATCCTATGATACTGAACCACAATATTACATTGTGATATTTCCAGATGTCATCAAAATATATTTAGTACATAACAAAACAAGTGTCATGAATAGGTGCCAGCTGACAGCACCAGCAACAAATTCATGAAGCAGAATACAGAGTCCAGAAAGCATATGCAGGAATTTAATGTATGACAAGGGTGATGTTTCAAACTCAGTGGAAAATGAGTATTTTAGCTAATAAATGTGGTTAACATAATTGGTATACACCTGAAGAAAAATATGCTATAATTAAATTTCAGATAGATTAAAGATCTGAATGTAAAAAAGTTCAATAGTAAACTGTCTGAAGAAAATCAAGGAGAACATCTATATAGCCCTGTACTTGGAGAGCCTATGAAGAACAGCAAAAGGCTCGAGGACCTTGAAGACTGCCTATCTGACTTGCAAAATGTAAATACTGTGTGTGGACATATCGTTACAAGTCAACAGATAAGCAATGCATTGTAAAAATGATCTGTAGCATTTATGACAGGCAAGTATAAATCCCTAACACATATAACCTTTCCAAAAAATCAGTAAGAAAATAGGCAAACAACCCAATTGAGGAAGGGGCAAAAGAAATAAACTTGCAGTTCAGAGAAGAAAGAGGTAGTCAGTAAACATGTAAAAAAGGTTCCCTGTCATACATATTAAGAAAAAAGCAAATTAAATACAAACGAGATACCATTTTTACTATCAGACACCTAAAGTTTTAAAGGGAGAAAAATACAGAGGTGCTAAAGACAAGGGAAAACCGTTCTCTCAGATATAGTATAGCCCGTTAGAATGTGAATGACAACAAAAATTTGGGAAGTAATCTGACACTATTGACATTAAAAATAAATGTTACTTATGAGTCAAACAATGCGTTTTGAGAAACTATTCTGTAAAATAAAAGAAATGCTATGTAAGCATATATGCATGAGGATAGTTAATGCAGCTCTGATTTATGGTAGCAAAAAGTTGGAAATAGTCTGTCCCTCTATGGGGACATTCTCTTCCCCTAAAAGGACAGTCAAGTCCCACCCAACTATGGAAAGGAATATCATTTCATCTAAAAGACAGAGTTAGATAATAGATCTTAATCTGACAGACTATCAAGAAAAAAAAGTTCCAGAATTATATACATATATATATACACACATATA
This sequence comes from Artibeus jamaicensis, assembly GCF_021234435.1. NCBI lineage: Eukaryota > Metazoa > Chordata > Mammalia > Chiroptera > Phyllostomidae > Artibeus > Artibeus jamaicensis. The sequence goes on along the minus strand of NW_026522030.1, from coordinate 32,062,576 downwards.
TATAAAATATGATCTTGTTAACATCAATATAAATTACATTTCCATAATTCCACATATATATATATATTTTCCATGTATTGTATATAGATCTGTATGTGATTGTGTAAACACAGCATTTGTTAACTTTAGTTACCAAAGGGGGAAGGTAATTAAGGGTATAAGAGTACAGGATAATTTACCTAGTGTTTCTTTATGTATTTTATACCATTTTTCTCAGTAAAACAAGCATGTATATTTTTGTAATTTAAAAATACAATACAGGGAAAATGAGAGAATAATAAAAAAGAACTATGAGTTTGTTTTTGGTTTATAGCACAGAGAGTCTGGATCAGATGCTCAAGTTTGTCTAAGTGCACTAATAAGCACTTGTGGTTCTGAGAGTTGACTGAGGCGCCTTCAGCAACTCATTTGTTAAACAGTCAGTTCCTTCTGAACAAAATGCAAGTCATTATCTACCCAAATAAGAGAAAAATCTGCAGATGCGTCTCCTATGCTAAGTTCAGAGGCTGGGTTATAATTGTTTATTCAGTGGGCTAATATCCTTATAAGATCGAAACTAGGCGAACCAAACATACCAAGGTCAAAACAATACAGGGGGTTGAAGTTAAAGCATTAAATGAGTGATAAAGGAAAATTCCTTCCAGAATAAAGGATGGACCACAGAAGACTTCCATTAATGGAAGGATGCTTCACTGGCAATGGGCTAGACAGCAAGGGTCCAGGAACCTGGGGGAGTACACGGTTGAGGGTTTTGTCTGCCCCAAGAGTGGGGCAGTTCCTGCCTCATTTGCATGACTCTCCACATCTGCCATATATTACACCTCTAGCATACTCGGCCTTGGACATAAGCAGTCCCCTGACCCACCCCACTTCAAACCTTGGAGTGTGGTTAAATATTAACTTTCTAAAACTGTTAATCTAACTTACAAAGGCATACCTAGCATTGCCTTCTGAGTTCAGACAATGTTTCACACGTGGTGGATAATCTCTCTCTTCCCTTCCCTATCCCACTTTCTACCCCTACTATGAACCCCTGTTTGTTTAATCCTCCTTGGGAAAGAAGTTCTGACTCTTGAGTCCCATCTCAAGTGTAGCTTGTAGCTCTCTCCAGCATTCCCTAAGGCCTTATGCACTCGCCGGGCTCCATCCAGCTCTAACTTGGGCCTTGTTTGCAGAGAACAGATCAAAGAATGCTGCCTACTATTCTGGGCTTTGATGCGCCTCTTTAGCCGGCTCTTCACAGCTGGGTCAGCTTCACTTACAAGTGGCTATTGTCTAAGAGATGGTCTCAGGTCAAGCCACAGGTCCCTGCGCCCCACCACCCCCTGCCCACGCACACAAGTTGCCATACTAAGACCATACAGATGTTGCTTCATTGAGTCCTGATTTTTGTCAATAGTTCTACCTTCCAGCAAAGAGGGGAGAAAACAGTAGGTGCATACCTATTGCTTCTGTCTTCCCAGCACCTTCTCTCTCCTTCAGTTAACAGAACGCTCTCTCTGGCTGCAGGGATGGGCAGGCGGTCCAATCTGGGTTAATCATAGTAAACCCTACTCTCACTATACCTGGTAAGAGGTACACAGAAGGGACAAGTGTCTCTACAAGCATCGGTTAGTATCCTTCTGAGCTTAGAGAGAGAAGCTCCTCTCTAACAGCAAAATTTCCCCAAGTGCATCTACAGCAGAGGACAACCCCTGACCCAGGAGGGCACAGTGAGGTAGACCCAGACAGAAGCAGAGTTCAGAGGTGGAAGACAGTCCATGGCTTAGTAATATGAGCTAGTGAAACCCTTCCTTCTTCTTTTTTGTTAAATAAAGTTAGTTTTCTGTCTTTAAAACTAAGTCCTCATTAATGCAAAAGTTAAATATTTATTGAGTGTCCAATGTGCTAGGAAGTGTACCAGATTCTTTAAACACATTATCTACTTTTAATTTAGCTCTGACAACCATCCTATTATTGCCCCCATTTTATAGGTGAGGAGACTGAGGGTCAGAAGGGACTAACAATCCGCCTAATGCCACACAGGTATCAGAGGAGGAGACTCCGTTCCAGCTGAGGTCTGCTGAACTCCAAAGCTCTTCCCACGGCTTCACCATGTGGACTTCTGTAACAGAACTGGGCCTTTGATGTGGGAAGACAACTTCTCTAAGAGGAAGAAAAACCAACTGGCCCTCTTAAGAAATGAAATCCTTGAAGGGATTCCTTAGGCAACATTTCTTAAGGATGACAACAAGTCTCCTTTAGGCAATTCTTCCCTTTGAAGACAATTCTGTTGCCTTTCTTACTCATCCTTCCTTTGGATATGTCTTCTGTTACACGGGGCAGGGAGCAAAAATAAACAGGTGGGACTACATCAGACTAAAAAGTTTCTACACAGTGAAGGAAACCAACAAAACAAAAAGGCAACCTACTGAATGGGAGAAGATATTCACAAATGATTTATCCGATAAGGGGCTAACATCCAAAGTATGTAAGGAACTCATACTACTCAACCTCAAAAACAAAACCCGCCAATAATCTGATTTTACAATGGGCAGAGGACCAGTTTAGATATTTCCCCCTCCATATTCTTCATTTCCCTCATGGCAGGAATTCTGGCCATAACTCAGACATTTCCCATCACCAGGAAGGCTTTCTTCCTCCAAGATAATGAGAAAAAATCTGTTTTGAAGCAATACAAGTTGGTGTGAGGATTAGAAACTAAATACCATCCAGGAAAGTTTCATTGTAACTGGGAAGGTATGGAGAGCCCCGGAGGGGCTCACATCAAGGGAATTAGGATGTGATATATTTGCCCTTCAATGTGAAGGGAAGACTGGAGATTGATATTTTGTATTCAAGGTCAGGAAGCCAGCTACATACAGATGGCTCGTAACAGTCTCTCCCTCAGGGCCATGGCTTCCAGGTTGTGCTTTGAGAAGGTGTATCCAACACCAGGGGAGAGTGGGGTTAAAATTCAATCCAGATCCACGCCACGATCCACTCCACAATCTACTCACCAGGGCACTGGACGTGGGACACTATCAATGAAAGGAAGGAGTCTTGCCCTAATTTGCAGAAAGGCACCCATGAACCAGTCACAGTTTTAATTGCTATATCCTGAGTAAAACAAGATGGGGTATTGAACTAATGAGTAGCAATGGGATTAGAGAGTAGGGGACAAGTTCACATTTGCCTTGTGAGTTTAGTTACTTAGATGAAAACCAAGAGAGTTGTATAATATCCCTCAAAAGATATCCTTATGTGTTTAGAAAGTAAAGGACAGTTCTAAAAATATAACTTGGAAGTTGCTAATGCATACCCAAAAAATATTTTGTGGGAATGTGGACTGAGATGGAGTCTCTGTTGTAAAATGTAAAAAAGGGGGGGGGGTCTTTACTGTTATTTCCTGAGCTATAGTTGGGGATAAGTGTAAGACTCAAGGAAAGAAATTATTAATGGTCAACAGAAGGTCCCTGATCCATCAGTCTGCCAAGCTTTGCTTTGGCTCCCACATTAGCCCACCTAAATCTACACCCATGACATACTTAATGCAGAAATTGAGCTTTCCTTTTGCCTCACCAATAGCCTCGTCTCATATGCCCCACTAAGCAGTCTGGATGGATATAAACAGCTGTTCTTTGCAAGAATGGTAGATATTCTTCACTGACAGATGGCGGCAATTTCCTAGGATGCACGCTCGCGCACGCACACACACACACACACACACACACACACACACACACACACACCCCCTAATAAGGTCAGTAACATGGATATTCAACATAGAAGTTACTGAAATTTAGAGTCATGAGAAGTGCCTGGAGCTAAAAACATATTTAAATTAGTGTTTCTTCTGGGCCCCATACCTGCACTGGTTTTATTTTGGATAGTTACTGTGAACAAAAACATTTTGCACTTTACATTTCATTACAAAGAGTAAGAGAGAATTTGTCACTGCTGATTTGCTAAGTGAGTCTCCTACATACTCCAGATTCCCCTCTGCCTTTGTCACGGGAGGTAGAGGAACTCCGCACTTGTGTCTTCTTGGGAAGCATGTCAGACAAATCCATACTGCAATGTGGCAGTATGTTCGCTTGGTTTGTTCAAATTGTCATGTTTGGGAAAATCTTTCATAGAAAATATTACTAGAAATTCTTGCTGATCCCCCCAGCCAAGATAGATAGATAGATAGATAGATAGATAGATAGATAGATAGATAGATAGATAGGAGATATGGTTAGTTATTGTGACAGATGTACAGATATCCAGGCCATATTCTTGATAAAACTCTACAAACCAGAAAACTAGTTGTGGTTTCCAAAGCAGTGAGCCTTTCTCCTACTCAGTTTAAATGTAGAGAACTTTCCGATCTGGATCTCAGGGAAACCCATGACACCATCTGGGAGCACTGGTTAAAATTTCTTCTTTTCGAGAGAGGCAGATTAGTTATATTCTTCATAAAATCACATGACTTTAAAAATGAACTGAGAGCAGAGTTTTGAACATTAGGTCTGAGCTGGGCCCTAGTGGCCATTTAGTTCAGTCACTCCTCAGCTATTAAATTTCTTAGACCTCATTCTGCCAAGTGGTTAGAAAACCTGGCATTGAACACTTCTACTGATGGGGAAGTGGTGACATCTGCTTTGGGACAGGTCTGTTAGACAGTTTTGTCCTTATATGGAGGCAACATTGTCTTCTTCAATTTTTTTCTTATTTGCTTTGAATCTCCTGAATGGAATGTTGATAATAATAATGAACATTGAGGGCTTACCACATGGCAGGCATTGCTCTGAGCATGTTACATGTATTCACTTATTTATTATCCAAAATAATTCTGTTGGACAGATAAGGTTAATATTTATATCATTCCCAACCTGCCAAAGTGTAGCAGTGATACACAGAAGAGTTAAATAACTCCCCAGCACCACCTGGTTTAAAAGGGACAGCTTCAGGATTTGGAGTCAGGTACACTGAGTCCACGGTCAAAGTTATGTACTTCAATAAACCAAAGATTGAGTAGCCAAATCTTTGAGAATATTTGAAGGGGCCTTTGGGCTTCCTCCTGAAAATTCTAGTAGAAAAAGACAACTGCTGTTTTTAGTATCAACTATGAATGAGACATTTAAATTATCTCTTAACCCTAAAGAAAGTATTACTTTAAAAAAATTTTATTTACTTATCTTTAGAGGGGAAGGGAAGGAGAGAGGGAGAGAAATATCAGTGTATGGTTGTCTCTTGTGTGTCCCCTGCTGGGAACTGGCCTGCAACCCGGGCATGTGCCCTGACTGGGAATCGAACTGCAGTTCTTTGGTTCACAGGCCCGTTATCAATCCACTGAGCTACACCAGCCAGGGCTTAAGAAAGTATTATTTTTTAAAGATATGTTTTACACATATCTTTAAACACATGCACACATGTCTTACTAAAGGATATAATTAAACCAAACTTACAAAATCACATGGGAGCTGAGAGCAGTCTGCTTATGGAAACCCATGTTTTGGAAAGCAACCCTGTGGAAACATGAACCAAGAACACTGCAAGCAGAGGGGAAGGGATCCAGAAGCCCGCCTGGAGAAGTGAGGGGAGCCTCCTTCACAAAGCTGGTATTTGAGATGAGATGTGAAGGGGGAAGAGAAGTTTTCCCAGTGGCAAAGCAGGGCTATTTGCAACAAGGACAGATAGCAAAGGACAGGACCCTGAGCAATAAGAAATAGGAGTGGAGATTTCAGAATAATGTTCCAAACAGTGTTGGTCAGCAGACTGATGTCAATGGTGACTACGTCTATTTTATGACCAATATGTACCAAGACAGTAGAAAACACCTACTTCGGCTGAAACCAGATTTTCAATGTCAAAGACAGACTACATGAGTCAGGGCTGGTCAACATATAATAACTTTAGACAGTCTATTTAACTTCTCTGAGCTCAGTTTCCCCAACTGTAAAATGAAGATAAAAAAATAATTACCTTGTTGAGTCATTGTTAAGAATAAATTAATATATCCGAAGAACTAGCCATGCAGCACAGTTAGTTCTGCTAGAATGTGGCACATGCGTTGCTAAGAACTTCCCGTGCAAAGTCACAGTAAAAACCACAGAGGTAACTGGAAAGATAGGGGTGGGGCACAATCCACAAAACTTCATAGATGACACATAAAACAAGAAATAAACACAATAGAAATGGCAGCACTGTTTTATATGTGCTAAGTTGTTAATAAACACTATAATAAAGACCACGATTCACCTTGAAAAAGACCTAAAGTTCGCTTCTGGAAATAGGTGTCCGAAGGGCTGAAGCTCATGGGCTGCTATGAAGTTATGGAAGGAGGGTTATCTGAAATCGGACTGCAAGTTCTAACGCCAACAGGAATGGCTGTAGCTTTGAACACCCACTGAACTGAGGTAGCTAGAAGCTATTTGGGCGACGGGGGTGGGGTTGTATGTTTTGCATATTCCCAGAAGGCTCAGTTAGGTAAGGGCTGTTTTCTGTGTTACCCCCATGTATCTTAAAGATAAAACCTTGCATAATCAAACAGGAAATTTGCGCTATGCTGAAATTGTTATCAATTGCATTACAATAAATTCACATTTTCAAGACCACTATTATAATAGAACTGACTAGAAGTGCTCATTCAATAAAGAATAGCTGTTACAAAATTTTTAGAGCTCCATAATATTTTCAGTATCAACCAGACAACAGCATCAATTTTTAAAAAATTGGAAGGCTCTCTACCTCCTATTCTAAATGCAGCCTTTCAACCCAACACAAAAAATTACAGAAGTAGCTGGAGCTTTGAGTTGTATCTTTTTCTTATCACTCAACTCCCTTAACCCAAACTAATTGAGAAAATACCTTTGAGTGACAGGCTGCATGCAAAATGCAATTTAATTAAAAAACATAAAATCCCACCCTCCCCTGCCTCATTTCCCCCACAACTGCCAGCGACTATTTCACCTATAACCTGAGCAGATTATTAAGGGAATGTAGAGTAAAAAGGGTTTCTAAGAAAAGAATTCAGTCTTTAAGAACAGAAGGAAAGAAAGGATTTTAAAATTGCCATTTTCCTTACTGCATACCTTAAAAACACGAAATCTCTCAATCAACAAAAAGTTTCATTCTAAGATTCAAAGCCCCAGACTCCAACATTTGGGAGGGAACTGCCTTGAGGTGCATGTCAGAGCAAGCTACAACTACCTTAAAAACATTGCTCATGTAAAATTTTAAGTAAATTTAAAATTAATGTTTTCCTCGCTTCATATAGAATATAGACAAACAAAATTTTAGTGAGAGTTATACGAGCATCTGAAGGAAATATGACACGGGGCTTCCTAAGGCTTGAGGTCTTTGTCCTCCTGCACCTTTCTGGGGGGAAGGTGCCCCAGGAAACGCTTCCATCCTCCCACACCTTGTTTCTTCCACGTGAATGGGCATTCGAACACCAGCGTCTTGTTTAATTTTTCTTTTTAAAAATTATCATTTTAAATAGCAGTTGACTGAAGTGCATTGTTGAAAGTGCATCTCTTTACAGAGCCATTTTGGTGAAAGTCTGAAAATCTCCCAGTTGATAAATTGTCTTGTAAGTGCATGTGTCAAAGAGAACTGCTTTTTTGAGACATAACATTTTCACTTACCCAACATATATATAAAATATTGTTCTGATATCTCTTCCAATCTGCGTGAAACCTCTCCTTGATCATGCAGGGCACAGGAACTGTGAGCTTGGCACAATCCAGCCCTAACCTCTCTCCTCTTGGAATCAGTAAACCCCCTGGAAGCGTTTTGCTTTGCTTGCCAGCCAGATGGCGCTACTTCCCCATTCTTCCTGGCGGCTGCTTCAGACGCTCCCTGCACCGTTAGAACAGCTGCCTGCTCTTTGCCAACACATGCGTTTTTCAAAATCTCATTAGTTATCTAATCTTTTCGGCCAAGCTTGTATCTCGGGGTGGGGCACTGTGTCCTCTCTGGAGGCCTCCCTAGAGTCTGGAAAAGGTACTAGGTTGAAGAAAAAGTGGGAAACTGGTTATTAAAAACACTGGGTTATTAAAAAGTGGGAAACATTTGCACCATGCAAATGTGATCTAGAAACAAAATGGATGTTCCACACTAAGTGTGAGAAGGCCAGTCTTGATGCTGTATATCCTCCTCTCTCCCCAACCAGTAACACTTAAACTGTAGTATTTGCAGCACTTCTCAGGGCTGGATTAGCCAATGTGGACAAAGTGTATAATCGGTATTAATCTCCCAGAATGTCCCTGCTACTCCCTATCAATCTGCATAAATTCTGCCACAGAAATTTAGGGAGAAATGCTAATCACAGCAAATGATGCATCAAATCCAAACAGGCCATCAAGATTGCTAATGGATTTTAATAGCAGCCATCACAGCATAATAGTATTTTCCCAACAGCTGTTTGTTGATACAATCCTCCGTTGACAGGACCTTTATGTCCAATCCCAGGGGATGGCCCTCCATTCATTTATAATCATTGGGTTCCACCTCCAAACAAATGCCACTGCATCTGCATTTGGAGACCCTGAATGGTCTGCAGATTTGACCCACTCCCACCTCGTTCAGGGAAACCAGCAGTGAATATTACAAGCTAGATTAATTAGTTAATATGTAGATGAACTAACTACCACCAGAACAAATACTGTCAACTGGTAAATTCAAAGAGAAGATTTCATTGGTTGCTTGGCTCCATTCTGAGCCCTGTGAGTTGCTGAAAATTGCTTTTCCTCTCCTGTAAATGAGGAATGGGCCTAAACTAGAATTGAGACCAAAATTTTTTTTAACAAAGGGATCTATAAACCACTGAGTTTTTCTGTTGGAGATGTCTAATATTAGAGAGTGACCATAAATCTTTGCCAAGGTGAGGGGCTCACCTGGTAAGTGTGATAATAAGCGCGGTGAGGGAGAATTTATTAAGGAGACCCAAACTCTTTCTTTTTGTGCAGTGGCCAAGACATTATAGCATTAAAAATAAACACTAGTTCGTGGGTTCGTAAAAATTTACCTAAGGAACGCACTTAGAGCGTGGATGGATTCCTGGCCCCCATCCCAGAGATTTGAAGCAGCACCTAGGAATTCACATTTTAGTAAGTGCCCCGAGGGGTTCTGGTGCTGTGACCACAAGAAAATCCAAGAAAAATGGCATTACTTTATAAATACAATATATCCCAGAAGCCTTAGTGCAGTTTTTAAACTTTAATGACCTCAGAAGTACACATGTTTAAAAAAATTCACAAATCATCATTTGAAAGTTATTATTTTCATTCTTTTTATACATATTTAGTTCTGTAAATTTGGAGAAATTTTTAACTATAATTTTTCTCCCAGTTAATGTTTGCTTTCTTCAATCAAAAGGTTAAAAATATATATAAAGTTTCAAAATAATTCAAAACTTACAAAACTAAATAAGTGTAAAGGAAATGAAAATAATTACAGTTCCAAATGAAGTTCATGGTAAACCGATAGCATTTACGTTCCTGACACTGTTAATGAGTAACACTGCATTAAGACTTTTGGGATAAATTGTATAGAACTTAGTTAAATGCAGGCTTGAGGAAACTAAGAAGTAGGCCTGAGCTCTCCGTCCAGTCCAGGCACTGTCAGTTTGGTTTTAGAGGACTCCGCACACAGGCATTTCAGTATTGGCAGGTGCTGGGGTGGGGTGGGGTCTCCTGGATCAGTGTTGCAGAGCTGAGCAGAATCGAGGAGGAATGACAAGAAGAAATGATTGCTCTGCTGAGTCAGGCAGGGTGTTTAGAATGAGGCAGGTATCTTACACTTCACAGAACTTTACAATCCACAAGTGTTCATCTATATTATCTCACTTAACCCTCACCATCCTGATGGGCAGGTAGTATTTCTCCCCCTTTACGATGAGAAAGCTGAGGTCCTAAGGAGCTTCTGTGATTGGTCCAGAAAAAAAAAAAAAAGAATGACAGAGAGCAAATGACTGAGAACTCAAGGCCAAGGCTCTGATCATGGTGACCCTTGATAAAGAGTCTGGTCCAGGCCATGAAGCCTAGACGGGCTCATAGGGTTCAGGAAGGAGCAGATCTGAAGGCGGCAAAAAGTGGCAAGAACTGGAAGGCTTGCTCTGCTCCGGTGCAAGGCAAGAATGGAGAAGCAGACTCTAGATGGAAGAAACAAGCCCCTAGGTAGAGGCCACAGAGCTGAGTAGATAGGTACAGGATATGCGCTGAGTTCTCTGCCGAAGAGACCTTGCCTGCTCACCTCTTTGTCTGGTCTTCTTCTCCAGGGGACTGCTGTGGGAGACTCATGGAAACAGGGCCTGTGAAGCCTGCCTCTGTCAGAGCCTTGGGTGACCGTGAACTCAGCACTGCATCCCTTTGCCTTTCAGTGGCCTCCTTGGTACAGTTAACGTAATAATAATGACCTTTCAAAGTTGTTATGGACTTTAAATAAATTCATTAAGATAAGGTGATTTACTTAGCAAAGAGCTTGCCATCTGAATCTCATCTGCCCCTTGGTGTAGCAGTAGAGCTGACTTCCCCTTCCCTGGTTGGAGCCTGCGCACATCACCGCAGCCTCAGCACCGCACCTCGCAGGCCCTCCGTACAGCCTTCCGAATGAGCGAATGGGTATCTCGCACCAAACTCACAGTCCCCCATGACACACGAGCCACTTCCCTGGGGTCCTTGCTCCTGTTACTGGTATCATTTTCCATTCCTCATCATCTCTGGCAGAAATTTTGGAGTCACCCTTTATAATAATACCCAAAGATTCTTCTCCTGACTACTGCTTCCCTTCTGACTTTAACAATTCTATTTTGTATGCTTATGATTTCCATCCCGAACTGTCAGAATTACCTAGCTGCTCTGCCTTCCAACTCTACCCTGCATGTGGCATCCAGATTAATTTTCCTAAATCTCATCATGACTTTGATTACATGAATAGCACATGGTGTCACCATGTCCCACATCATGGCTATGTCCTATCTCTCCACCCTCGTCTCCTATGATGTCCTTCTCAGACTTTCTGTGCTTCAATAATGCTGGACACCATGGCTCACTAAACATACCTTAGATGTGTCATATTCGTGTCCAGAGAGAAACTTGTGCATATCAAGACTCAACAGAGGTTCACTGAATTTAATCAAACCAAATTGAGTAGAACTGCCTGAATCCGTATGCTCCCAAATCAACAGGAACTGGAAGCCTCAGCTGGGCGGTTTCGCACTGCCTCTCACCTTCCTACGCTCCCACCATCGGCCCTGTCTTCTGTAAGGCTCCCACCCCTCTCCTTTTTTCTTGAGAAATAAGATAGATAAACTGCTCCAGAGTGGACCACATCATCAAGCAAGAAAATATCAGTCTGTGAGGAATATAGCTTATATTTGTGTAGGCCACAAGTATTCCATTTGATAAAGTAGTATTTGTATTAAAACACCACAAAAATGAATTAGACATACTGTCTCAGGTCTATGTTTGGAGTCTGTAACCCCAAAGGAACCAAATGCTTATTCTGTTGAATTCGTAGAGACTCTCATTTTGTAGACCCAGGCTGGACAGAATGTTCTCCTTGGACATCAAAGACCAGTATCAAATGACAGGAATTTACTGGGAGGTTTTTGTTGTTGTTTTGTTTTGTATTTTAGACATTTTGTTTTTGGTCACTAGGTGGCTCTGAATTTCCATTGGAAACAGAAGTCTCTAGAGAACATTGGGAAAAAATATGCAATTTTCACCAGCTAATTTCAGAAATACTTCTTTTAACAATTTTGGCTTGAGAACATTCATTAAAAATTTTAAAACCCCCAAAACTCCAAATAGTTCTGTATATGTCCATCTACCCTATCTTTATACATTGTTTACAGCTTTATATGGAATTATGGCTATTGTATTGGCTATAAGTACAATTTTAAAATGACTTATAAATTATGATTCAAATACTGCTACTTTGGAGCTGTAACATGTTATGTATCATGGGTGGTCAGACAACTGGGTGTATCGCATTTAAAAGAAGACTTCAAAGTAATTTCACTTAACTTTAATTGCTTTAAAATCTTTTCTTAACCACACATTAATAGTCCCCGGAAGATCTGGAACAAATTCTAAAATATTTAAGTTTCAGAACTTTAAACAAAAAGAATTATTGGAACAAGGATCTTTAGCCAATTTAGATGTCCACATACTGCTGCTGTTAGTAAAAGTGATTGATTACCCTTCTATTTCACCCATAAGAAGTGCTGCATTTGAGTCCTGTAAGCATTTAACATGTTTCCACATCTTTAATGACAATACTATGTATTATCTCATTGCAAAATGTGGTAATATAGGAAGAAGTCATCCACAGCCATCCCCAGACCACCTATTAATACAGGAGGTGGGAGTGGTGGGTGGAGAAATGTGAGGAGAATGACTATCAGTAGGAATAATCTAGGTTTTGTCTGCTTGGCTTGAGCTTCTTAGAGGGGGCTTGCCCTTAAAGTCCACTTTTTAATGCCAGTCTGCTCAGTTCTGCATGAAAACACAGCTTCCACAAATGTTCGTTCATCTCTTAGCAAACTCAGAGAGAGGTTGTGAGATGCTTGTTGTAATTTTACTCCCACCCCTTGCACACCCCTTTCCAATCAAGTGCAATGAAGAGAACTAAGGTGGGGTCAGAGTGGGAGGGGTTAGTTTAAATCCAGTGTTTGAGGATGGTGGTCAGATAACATTTGAATAGTCCTGAGTGGCTGTAAAATGCATACAAAAAAGTTTATAATAAATTACATAACTTAAAAAATTTGCTGTATGTTCACTTAGAAAATTGTTTTTCAAAAAATTCAGTGAGAACTGGGAAGCTAAATTTAAATGTCATTTTAGCTGAAGAGTCAACCGGAGAACCTGCTAACGCGTTCTGCTTTTATTTCTAATCATTTGTTGAGGGGAGAAGCCACCACATTCCTTTGCTGCCCATGAAGCCCACAGATCACTGGGATGTGTTTTGCAGACCAGGCACTGAGTGTGGAAGGAAAGGCCACTGCGGCTTGACTGAAAGGCAGGAGGAACGCTCACTCTGTGACAAGGACTGCACCAACAGCACGGGACGCGGTGACTTCATGAAGATGCTTCCACTCCTTTGATGCTGGGTACGAAGCAACATTGCAGTAAGTGTGCCATGAGAAGTCAGAGCGCAGAGTGCGTGGTGCGCAAGCTGCCTTTGAATCCACGAACCCTCAAACTCTACTTCCGGGTTCAGGCCAGGGGTCACTTGGGAAAGGCCTCCCTTCAGCTCCTGGCTCCTTTGTTTGTTGTTTGCTTGTTTTACCCTATCCTGGTGTCAAAACGCACTGATTCTTTGTGTGCAGAGGTCCCTTCTTACTACAGACAGACGTTCTCTTTTATTTTTTTTTTGAGAAATAGCAATGTGTGGTTGTCTCTCCTGCACCCCCTGCTGGGCACCTGGCCTGCAACACAGGTATGTGCCCTGACTGGGGATCAAACCAGTGACCTTTTGGTTCTTAGGCCCGTGATCAATCCACTGAGCCACATCATCCAGGGCCAGATGTTCTTAATTACAGGTATGCAAAGGCTTTCCAAGAAACTCGCTCTTTAGTCAATATTCACAAGCATTTTGTCAAAAATATTTCATTTAATTAAAAAAAATATTTTTACATTTATTTTTAGAGAAAGGGGAAGGGAAGGAGAAGGAGTGGGAGAGAAACATCAATGTGTGGTTGCCTCTCATGGGTCCCCCACTGGGGACCTGGCCTGCAACCCAGGCATGTGCCCTGACTGGGAATGGAACCAGCAACCCGTTGCTTCACAGGCCTGTGTTCAATCCACTGAGCTACACCAGCCAGGGCTTTTTTTTTTTTTAACTACAGTAGTCACGCTGGCTGAGGTAGCTCAGTTGGCTGGGCATGGTTCTGCAAATCAGAATGTCACCAGTCCAAATCCCAGTCAGGGCACATACCTGGGTAGCGGGCTCCATGCTCTGTCCCTGGTGGGACACTTGCAGAAGGCAACCAATTGCTGTTTCTCTCTCACATCAATGTTTCTCTCCCTCACTTTCTCCCCCCTTTCCCCTCTCTCTGAAATAAAAATAAAAATAAATTTAAAAAATCACGATAGTGAGTTTGGGCTGTTGCAACCACAGCAAGACATGGGTTGAGCCTATCTAGTCACTTGTTTCAGTTCATACACAGTCTTGAAACTCTGGGAGCTGTTTGTCCTCAACCTCTAGCAAACTCGGAAAGAAACCCGAGACAGCCTCTGTGACTTTGCTAGTCTTCTCCCCCAGGGAGGGCCAACTGCAACTTTCAATGATGTACATTGGTGGGAGGCAGCCACAGGCAGATTTCAAAAACTAAGTGGTTTCACCAAAAGCCGGGAAGCACAACCAAGTCACTTTGTGCTCTTTTCCATTAACTGGAAATTTTTGCATTTTCTCTAAAACCTCCCCATCTGCAAAAAAGAACAATTTATAATAAGAAGTAAAAAATCAAATCAATTTCTTACACTGGAATTTGTTACCCGAGATCCCCTCCACCTTCCCCCAACTTTCTGATACTTTAGGCACAGACTTATTTCCCAAATAGTTTTACTTTATCAAAGTGCTCTTTTGTCCCCACTGCTTGAATTCATCCAGTTCAGGGAAAACTTTGAATTAACATATGCACTGATTGAGAAGGAATTAAATAGAGAGCACACAGTACCCCCAAACCTTTTCCACTGAAACAATAGAAATCTTTGTAAACCCTGGAAGGGCACCAGAACAAAAAACTGGAAGAAAAGTTGATCTTTGTTGGAGAAACTATTTTTTATTCATAGTATTTAGCTTTCTAATTGTCACACATTCACTGGCAGTTGCAGCACATGCAAACTATTGCATCTGATATAAATATGTGCAATAATAATGTCAGAATCTTTTCTTGCCTGTTCCTACGTTACTGTTGGTAGAGAATTTAACAGCAAAGCTAGTTACTTAGGAAACCCCATGTGTTAATTAACTTTAGTAAAAATAACCCCACAGTAAGAAGGTAGAAAGTAATTGATGGAATAAAGCAAAAATAAAGAAGTGGGAATTAGAAAGAGAAGGGGCAAGTGAAATGGAAATGAAATAACTATTTAGAAGACAGCAAATCTATTTTAAGCCTGCAGAACTAGAAAAGGACAGGTATTTTAAAACTTAATTAGATTGTTTCAAATAACAACTTGATTATTTATATGAAACTTGGGCAGAGTACAGGAAAAGGAATAGTTTCACTTCTCTAAACCAGAGAGAAATTACAATTCTAAAGGAGTTAAAAATGGAGGCACCAGGTGAGACCTAGCACCTTTGGGTAGTAAAGACAGAACAGATTTTAAAGACCTAAGAATATCAGTCCCTGAGCCTCAGTTTCCTTGTCTGTGAAATGGGTGCTGATGCCTACTCTGCAGAGAGGCTGTAAGAAACAGAAATAGTTTACACAAAGTTCTTGGCACACTGTAATCGGTCCGTGGATTAAAACCAATACATCAGTCCTGAAGAGGAAGAAGCAGTCTCCTGTCACTTGTCACAAAGCTGAGTGGAATTAGACAGAAAGTCAAGTCTGTGAGGGGAAAGAATGGCCTTGTTCTCTGACCATCTGTGTGAGAGAACGGCAAGCAGAAAAGTCTTACAATGTGGGGTCTACACTGGAGAACATCAAGGTAAGCGCATCTTTCTGCAGCAACGAAGAGGAACATCCCCATCGGTGGACCTTTCATATTCTGTCCTTTTAAAAATCATGTTCTTCTTTTACCTGCATTTCAGGTACACAAGGACCATTATCTCCTGATGTTTGTCCCAGACCTCCTAAGTTTTCCTGGGTATGAACTTGGTTTTATATCCTCTCATCTCGGCTAAATCCCCCCGGATCTTACATTTTCTGTTAAAAGCAGAAACACCGTGCAGGGACCGCTCACCCGGTCTGCAGCCAGTGACGAGAGCGCATTTCTGACACACTGTCCTGGCCCGGCACCAGGCCCTGCCACTTCTCCGTGACTCTCATGACTCCCACAACCCCATTATTTCCTCTCCTAGGAATCGTCCCTAATTCTACGTCATCTTACTTCCTTTCAAAAAACGCAAATCAATTTTCTGTGTACCAGGTTTGGGAAATAAAAACATACTTCACTTTAAACACCCCTTCTTCATAATTATGCAAAATAATTTCCAGTTTCCCAGAGTAACCAACTCATGAGAAAAAAAGCAGTAATTCGGTAAGTACAAATAAACTATTGGTTCAGGCTAACTATTGGTAAAGTGTGCGGGCTGCTTTACAAGGAGCGTGCGGGGTAAGTAGCTGGAAGGGACTCATGGGCCCTCCTTTCCGAGCTCCCAGCAGTTTAGTCCTGACCCCTTCCCAGAATGACGAGGGTGTTTGTGCTTCTGGTCATTGTCCCCTCTGATTTTGTTTTAGTGATGGACTGAGGACCCTTTGAACAATCAATATACTCTGATAATTGAATAAAATTCAGTGTCATAATCAAATACAACTTATAGTTAACAGCATAAAACTACAACACTATCACACAGGGAATACAAGAAATGTTAAGGAGTCAAAAAAGTGATGATAATTTTAACCAGCAAATCAGATTTTTTCCTCTTTGTAAATATCTATAATGCCCATTAGGTTCATGGATTTTTTCTCTCATTAATCAATGATTAAAAGCATTTTAAAGATGTAAAGACTTTAGTGACATGCTGGATTATTTCTCAGCTAACACTGAAATATATTATATTACACAGTGAATCTATATGAAGCTTATCTACCCTTTCTTTCAATGCCCCCAGGAACGAAGATCCCACTTCTTTACAAGGGAACCAGCATAATTAGTCACATGTTATATTGTTCTAATGGTGCAAATGGCCTTCCAAAAACTGAGTGAAAATCTGTGATTCTGAGACTCTGTGCACTGCCGGGTCTAGCTTTGGCTCCTGGAGTAACTCTTCCACTTTATAAAACAGTGTGTTGTATGTCTAAAGAAGTACTGAGCCTCCCCTTGAAGCCCCTTCTCCCCGCCATCACACACAGAAGCAGGGCCTGGATCTTCCCTCCACCCAGCCGAGACTCCCGGCACTTAGGCTGCTCCTCTCCGGTCGGGCTCCCACCCAACCCGCCCAGCTGGCTTCCCGTAGGGCCCTTCCCTCTCTTCCCTGCCCAAGGGCCCTTGAGGGTTTGTACATATTGAGAAGAGATGTGAGGAGCAGAGAAGTGGGAGGTGGGCAGAGAACACACAGGGAGGACCGTACTGACCCCAGGCATCTGGACTGCTACAAACACAGGGTTAGGGAAAGTACAGAGTGACCTGCCATGAAGTGGGAGAGATGTTACACCTCAGTTCCAGTAGAGAGGTTTTTTCATGCCAGCCTGCTCCTGGCAGTGGGGAAAGGGAGGGTCTACCGAGGGAGAGTGTGATGAGCTCAGGCATGGCTGGAAGGCAGAAAAACGTACAGGGCCGATGGAGTAGGTAAGAGCCTTCACCGACACCTCCACCTGAGCCCCGCACACCAGGCACTGTGACATGGGGTCCACAGTGCGGAGCTCTGAGCCCAGCACGTGGAGGCACTCAGTACAGTTTGTTGACTAAGAAATGAATTGCAGGTGCAGGGTCTCCTTCACTCCTTCCCAAATCTATTCACTTATTCAGTTCAATTAATATGTTTGCACTCCTGTGTACAATGCATTCTTTTAGACATGGATACATAGTGGTGAAAACAGGATAACCCCCTTGGGAGACTTACATTCCAACTTTGGGGAGATATAATGCATGTAAAAGCAAGTCAATATAATCATACAGCAGCTGTGATGGGGTAATGCCAAGAATTATCAAAGTAGTTGATAGATTATTTATTATAACCTATAGATTAATTGGTTATAGATTATCAAAATCTATAAAGTAGATATAGAATATCAGGAAGAAGGAGATTATTGGTTTATAAATGGTGATCAGGGAATCACTCACTGTTTAGGTGACATTAGAGCAGAATACTGAAGATAGTTCAGAGTTAACTCTGCAGATACGTGTGTGTCAGTTAAAAGGGAAAAGCAAATGCAAAGTCCCAGAGGCAAATGCATTCTCATCCTGTTCCAGGAATAGCAAAGGAATCAGGGTGTCTGTAACAGACTAGGCAGCTAGTGTGGGAGGTATGGGGTGGGGTAGGAGGAAGTCATAGTAGATGAATTTAGAGGGAACCGGACATATACTTGTATCCAGGGGTTCTTAACCCCAGTCACAATTATAATCACCCCACGGAGCTTCCTAAAAACATCAACGACTGGCTGAACTCAAGCCTAGCCTGATTAAATCAGAATCTCTGGAGGTAGGCTTGGAATATGTTTTCAGGTTTCCTAGGGGAGGCAAGGCTGAGGACCAAAGCCACTGGTGTTTTTGAACAGAGACCTGACATATTCCAACCTCTTCTAGAAACAGCCAGCATTCTCCTAAGGCAGAAATGCAGCCTTTCACCCCCATAGAAAGGTAAGGGACAATAAATTCAACGATTTAACTCATTGGTGTGGATGACTTCCTCTTAAAGTCCTAAAGGTTCATTGTTTCTGGTTTGGTGGGGGAAGATGCTCAAAAACTGGAAGGCTCTGGGTGCCAGATGATGAAGAGAAGAGTACCCCCAAACTGAGGCAAAAACTGGAACAGTCAGATGGTTGGTGGTGGAGAAGACCAGCTTGGGGAAAGCTCAGTAGCAAAGTGGTTTGATGGGTCTTTGGGATTGCACAGGGCTAGATCTGAGACTGAGTCAGATGTTCACCAGCTGTGTGAACTTGGATGAATGGGTGATCACTTCTCACCTCTGAGCCTCAGGATCCTCATCCACAGAGTGAGATAATAATATGACTTACTTTCATTGGATTATTAGGAAGATGAATTGAGTCATGTATTTTATGTGCTTATAATAGTGAGTGACTTAGCGTGTATGGGTGGAGAACGAAGAAATGGCATAAAATCAAATCTAAGAAATGTCAGATGTTACTATTATCATCACTAGCTTTCACAGTTTTGACATGGCCTGATTTGTCCTTCCTTGGGCCTCAAACAACTGAATTGTTAACGAAGGCATTTCTGGTTTTGGGCAAAGGCCGAGCATTGTGACTGTACAACATGGTCTTCCCAGTTGGCATTTTGAACTTTTTGACACCATCAAGAGTTACCTTAAATAAATGAAGTTTCAATAGTTCTCCAATGATTCTTTCTCACTTTTGAAGACACTATTTTAAATGATTAAAATTTTTTAAAACTTGAGGTTTTAATAAGATATAAAATCAATGCACACTCAGGTTTTCTGGATGGGCAACCCTCATGCTCACAGGAAACTCTTTAGAACATGCACAAAACCATTGAATGGGTAATAGCGAAGTAAAAGGCTTAGGCACTATTTTTTTGAAGTATCTTAATATTCCATTCAGTCACCTGGTAGACAATTGAAAAATAACAGTTACTTCTACATAAACCCTCAGGATTCAGATTCTTTGGGGAAAGACTGAGATTTTCTTCCAGAATCAAGATGCCATTTTGAAATACATCAAAGTTCTTCAAGACGAATAACCTACCATACATCTTTTAAATGAAATGGATCTTTAGGGGGAAAATTGTCAACATCTAGTTACTTTGGCTCTCAAGATGCTTCATTTTAAGAGAAAGTTTTAGAATCTCATACACATAGACATATGCTGTGGTGTGGATTTTCGAAGGCCTTTATCCAACATAAACTAATAGGTAGAGAAAGCTCCGTCACAGGAATCTGAGACGCTGTCCCTAGTGCTCATAAACACTCCACTGTATTGTCTGAAATGACTTATCTCCATCCTGACTGTGGGCTCAGATTTACTGTACAGTTCATCAACTTCTCAGCATGATGGATAATGAATGTTTCATTTACATCGCTAATTGCCAAGCCATGGTTCCTGCAACCTTTAACCCGTATGCTTTATTCCATTATCACCATATGTCAATATAATTGCATCGAACATTCCAAATGATAAACTTTCTTCTCTACAGAAAAATATTTTTCACAAAGAAATCATGTGAGGGCTGCTGATAAAATACCAGTCTATTACAGACACTGACAAGGACTGAACCAGAATAATAGGTATATTCTCATAACTTGTCAAGTACATCTTTGGACAAGGTCCTTCGACTTCATAGTCAGGAAAAATAATGGTATTTTCTGAAGGAGTTATCTTTGTTAGCCTCTAATTCAACAAAGGCATGAAAAGAGCTTTCCAAAGTGGTGCAATTAAATATTCAGGCCTATGTAATATCCCCAAAAAAACTTTTAAAAAACTAGTTAGTGGTAATTACATGATCCAATTATATTTTCTATCTCTATCTGATTATCAGCCTGCAAACTGATAATGAAATAGTCCCTCAGCACTACTAATTGGGAATTTAAAAAATTAGCAGAAAGGAGGGAAAATATCAAAAATCATAAACTGGAAGAAAAGTTGAAAGACCATATTGTCTGGCCACCTGTATCCAATATTCATTTAAATCCAAGACACAAGATGTACAGCAAAATAGTTAGACAATCATGTACTTTACAGAGCGGCCCACCATTTTAATGAAACTAATACAAAGTAATAGTGAATGTAAACTGTAATTAAAAAATAAAATAAATTTAAAAATTAAATTAAAACCGGGGCACAAGGTGAGGCTAGAACAGAAATGGGTGTTTCAGGGGTTGGCAGTTGTTCGCTCAGAGGCGGCCGCTGAGAGCCCCTGTGGACTCAGTGTCAGGGCGGCACCAGGAGAGGCCTGCACGTGGGTTCCACCCGGGGCCACGCAGACAGCACTGCAGGCCGGGCTGTGCTGGCTGCCTCCACCTCCAGGGTTTCCCATCTCCGCCAGTGGTCCAGTGCACCCATCCGATTTTTATACTACATACCTGAGATGTATCCATGATATTTTTTCCCCTAGATCCCATGGCACCTCCATCAACAAGTCCTGTTAGTTATAACTCAAAAATAAATCTTGACTTTGTCTACTGCAGCTCCACTGCTCCCCATCCTGCTTCAGCCATTGCTCCCTCTCCCCTGGTCTATGGTGGAAGCCTCTTATTTGTGTTCTTATCTTCTTCCCATCGATGCTTTGCCATGTCCCTATGCTTCCTACAGTTTTCCAATGGCTTACATTGTACTTAGAACAAGGTCAAATAAAATTCAATAAATCCAATAAAATCCAGTGTTCACCCTGGCTTGTGAGGCCTTGCCTGATCCAAGCCGACCACCTTTCCGGTTGTGCCCTGACCCTCTTCTCCCCACACTCACTACTCCCTATTCAGACCCCCCAAGGATGCTCTGCCGTTTTCTGAATGTGTACATCGATTTCCTCCTTCAGAGCCTCTGCACTGCTGTTCCCTTTGTCTGATGGAACCTGGCAGCCAGAGAGAGTGGACTGGAATGTACATGGGTGAACAATGATGACTTCCCTGTACTAGTCAGTGGGGGTGGTAGACACCGTTGAGTGAGCATGTGTACTGTGTGGCCATTACATTCAAACTGACTGAGTGATTAGAGCAATGAATCTGCATCAAATTTTGGGTTAAGCTTGAACATTCTTCCACAGACACTATTCAGATGATTCAGGAGGCCACAGCTATGGGCAAATGGTGATTCGCAACTTCATCATGACAATGCACCTGCTCACACATCGCATCTTGTGTAGAGTGTTTTGGCAGAACATGAAATCACCCAGGTGACTCGGCTCCCCTGCGGCCCGGATTTGATCCCCTGTGATTTCTGGCTTTTCCCAAAACTAAAGTCACCTTTGAGAGGAACAAGATTTTAGATCATCAATGAAATTCAGGAAATATAATAAGGCAGATGATGGTGATTGGGAGAACTGTGTGAGGTTCCAAGGTGCCTGAAGGGGACTGAGGTATCATTGTCCTATGTACAACTTTTCTTGTATCTTGTATCTTCTTCAATAAATGTCTCTATTTTTCATATTATGTGGCTGAATACTTTCTGGATAGATCTCATATAAGCTTAAAAATCACTTTCTCATGGAGGCTTTCCACAACCACCCTCACGAATGTAAATTAGGTTATATTATTATATTTTCTCATAGCAGCACCCTATGTTTTTTCCATAGCACTCATATTAATTTAAAATATGTATATATTTGTGTAATTGCCTGGAGTCTACCTGTCCCATTAGACTGAAAGCTCCACAGGGTGAGGATTGTTGCATTTAATCGCCCTCCATCTCTAGTACCCACCAATACATATGGTGTGAGTAAGTGTCTTGGTGTTTCATCTTGTACTCTAGTGAACTCTAATTCTCCATAACCAAAGTGTACATACAGCAAGGAAGAAGGAGATTTCGGAGTCAGGATACAGGTAGGCTAGACAATCAGAAACATAGAAAATGGCAGAAAACCCAAAGGAACTGTAGGCCCCTTGGGGAGGTGACACAGAAGACCTTCCAGAAAGGGACAGGATGGGTGAAACAAGGCCCTTCATGGGAGGAACATTCAGCATTTTGGGTCGTTCAGGCGGCAGTGCAGGGGAGTGGTTAAGAGCATGGACTCCGGACCCAGACACAGCTTCTCGTACTTACAGACCCTGGGAAAGCTCTTATACTTTTTGTGCCTTGTCTTTTAAATCTGAAAATGGAGACAACAGAACCTCTTCTTGGAGGATATGAGTTAATTTTTTAAAAACCCTTCAAAGAGTGCCAGCCATGTGTTAAGTTCTACATGAGTACGTGAAATGAAAATAAAAGGTTGGAGTTCCAAGCAGTAGCTTGTTCTGGACAGATCTCCCTGAGCATGACTGCTTTACATCCTAATGAATTATAATACATATATTTAGTGTCTCAATAAACACCAAAGCCAATAAGTCCACCCCGAGTCTCAGTGGTGATGCAGTTCTAGGTTACCATCAGCAATTTTACGTCCCCAAGCAGTCAATGCACCAGGCTACTTACTGCAAGTCTCGGTGGCTGGATAACTTGCATGGTGGAATGAGAACCAGACCAGAAGCCAGAATTCCTGGCTTTTAGCCATGGCGCTTCTATTACCTAGGTGTTCGACCTCGGCAAATGTTCTAGGTCTTAGATTACTGTCTATGAAACAAGGTCCTTGAATTTGACAATCTGAAGCTCTCTCTAAGCCCTCCAAATTATGTCATATTTTGGGGGGGTTCTTTTCAAATGCTTTAGGCAGTGAACATGGGAAGTAGTGTGGTGATTAAACAGATGGCACAGAGTCAGAAACAAAGTAGACATTTAATAAGTATCATCTGCATCCGTTTCTGCGTTCCTTAACCGGAAGCCCTGTGATCTGCGGGGTTTGTGGAGGGGAGCTCGAGAGAATGCCGTGTGTGGCGGGCCTGGTATATGCCAGGCACCGCAGGAGTAGCTTTGCAGAGGTTACTTTGTGTGTTCCTGCCAGCAGCCTAGAGAGATAAGTATGAATGTTGTGTGTGCTGGGTGAAGAAACAGAGTGCTTGGCAAGGCTCAGAAGCCGAAAATCATGTATAGTTCCCAAGTCAAATTCAGGGTATGCTGACATGTCATTTGTCACCTCAAATAGTGGCATCTGTTTCCAGGAGGAAAAGAAAAGGGACTGGTAACTTCACCAACTGAGACCACATATCTGGTGTAGTTGGGATAACCAGTGTCCCTGGAAACAGCAAGATGGGAATACAATATCTGAACAGCGGTAGGATTTTTGCACATGTTCAGCCCCTTTAAATATCCTACACACAAATACAAATGCAAGCACAGAAATAACTACTTTATGAAGCAACACTGAGCATCTGATTTCCTCCTTAGCTTCTCTGCTTGTTTCTATTCTTCCCAGTCCTCCGCTTCCCAGAATGCACTGCTCATCACTGTGCCTGGGTTCCTGTGGTCTACTCTGCCCTCTCAGATTTATCCTCACAGAGTCTGGGTGCCTTACTTTGGCTCAGTCCCTGTCCTTCTGTAGTTATCCTTCACTTTATCATTCTCAGAGAGAGGTGCCTTGCGGCTATTTGGGGCATCAACAAGCCTTATGCCTAACTCCTGGTTATGGGGGAAGAACATCAGAATGTA
Organism: Artibeus jamaicensis; assembly: GCF_021234435.1. Taxonomy (NCBI): domain Eukaryota; kingdom Metazoa; phylum Chordata; class Mammalia; order Chiroptera; family Phyllostomidae; genus Artibeus; species Artibeus jamaicensis. The sequence goes on along the minus strand of NW_026522030.1, from coordinate 32,038,563 downwards.
AATTCTGATGTACTCCTTAAAGGTTAAACAGGACAATCAATCCTGTTGTTGATGTTCATTTGACAGTAATTCCGGATTTAAAATGTAGTCACTAAGTGAGTATTACCAAGGAGAAAGAAAAATAGGCAAGAAAACTATGATGGTTTCACAAGGCATACTAAGAGGAACCACCCCCCATCAAAATGCAGAATTATCTTCTGGAGAGCAGGCCCCTGGTAGTACAGGCTACCCTGGCGAGGTAGGTGAGTGTTTTAGGAACCCATCTGTATCAGTGCACCAGCTGGCATTGTGGTGAGAGGCTGCACTAGGCTTCAGTGAATTTTTCTGAAGACTCATTCAACACATTTGCCCATTCCACGATTGGAGATTTACGAGCACCCTTGCCCACACTGTGCTGAGTATTCAGTAGTTTTTAACCAAAAATGGTATGACCCCTGAGACCCACCCTATTCACCTGATCACACCCCAAGCAATTTTTTTGTTTCCCCGATTAAAAACAAAGGCCTCAAAGGGAAATGTTTTGCTGATGTGGAAGAGGTGAAACAAAAAATAGCAGAAGCACTAAAAGGCATCGAAATCAACAAGTTCAAAAACTGTTTTGAGCAGTGGAAAAAAGTCTGGATAGGTGTACTGCATCAAATGGAGAGTGCTTTGAAGGGGACTGAAGTTTAAACATGTAAGAACAAATGCACATTTTTTATAAATACAGTCCCTCTGTTGGGAATCCCCCTCGACCAGATGCAATCCTGCGCTGGCTGTGCCATGGGGAGTCAGGAGAGGAGAAGACCACGGGTCAGAAGGGCCAAACCTTGGCCCTGATTTCTAAACTGTGTGTCTGTGGCCAAGTCATTTCAAATTTCCTAGCTTCGGTTTTCTAACCTGCAAGACAAAGGCACCATAACATTTGGTCTCTAAGTCTCCTCTGGTCCCCACATTTGCTTTTAATGTTTAGTTCCCAGATCTGTACTGTGTGACCTGTCAGCACTAGCAGGATAACATTTTCTGTTTGATTTAAAGCCCAAATATGTTTATGTTGTTGCACAGTGTTTGGCCAACTGTTTTCCTTACAGCAGAGCACTGACCCACAGCATCAATAAACCATCTGTGCTGAGGCTCAGGGCCTTCCCAGAACTTTATGGGATAGCACTGAATGCAATGGTTACACAGTGAATTACCTAATCCCTTCATCCTAAGTGCCTTTGTCCACACTGAATTTCATTTTCCACCTTTGTGCCCATTTTCAAGACCACAAAGTCTCTTTCTATATAATATCCACCAGATCAAACTTTTTTTTTAACCTGGAAAAATTCAATGTTACATGCAACTGTGGGAATTTAATTACATATTCCAGGTTCCATATTCTTATGCAAATGCCTTTAGTTTTAAATAATCACTGCTGGAACTCAAACACTCCTGAGGGACATCAATGGCATTTTACAATCTAAGGATGATGGGGTCTCTTACTCCTCCCCTTGTTTCCCTGTAGCATAAGTTCAAATGCTTCGCCTTGCACTGACTCCCCAAGACCTCACCTCTCTTCATCACTTTAGCTTCATTTGTCATCACCATCATCCCTTCCATGTGCCCCAACAAAATCTCACTAATGTGTAATTCCCCAGACACAGCAGGCATACGTCACTCCCTCTGCCTAAGAAGCTCTTCCTCATCTCCTAAATTTTAAATGATGTCAAGTTTTTAATAAGTAGAATATCTTACCTCATGCAAAGTGGGGACATTTGTGGAATTTATTTACTTATGAAATAGCACACATTGAAAGTATAACTTGATTACAAAGGGTTTTGGTAAATCTATGGGATGTAAAAGCTCCATAGGAAATGTTTTCAGGGCATGCCCCTAAACTTGGGGTGTGGGCAAAGATTTAGAATGTTATATTATCCTGTATAACACACTTCCTTTCTTTCTCCAGCCATATTCTTCTAGAGTAAAACAGATATGAAGAAAGAAAGACAAAGGAGGGACATAAAGAGAGAATAGACTACTGGTTGTAGAGAATACTTTGGCAATCCAGAATGCTCTCCTGTGATTCCCATAGCCTCTGGGTGAGCTGAACATTGGTTTTCACAAAACCAAATAAGCTTTTCACAAAACCAAATGCAGCACTAATCCCCAAAGGTAACCGTTATCCATTTCACTCTATAAACAGTGCTCTTCAGAATTTTAGCATATTGCACTGGTCGCCTCTCTCAACTTCGAGACATCTTTATACCATTTGCGAAATGGGAGAAATAGAGCATTCTTCTGACCCCGTGCGGAGGTTCATTCCTGGCAATAAAGCATTTACAAAGAGCTGCTCAGGACTAGCTGTTCAGAGCTGTGTGTGTGGCTGTGTGTGTGTCAGAGTGTGCCTCCCTCTCTTTGACCCATTATTGCCGACTTAAAAAACAAGCATGTTTTCAAATGGCACTAGGAGCTGCCAATGATGTATCACCATCATATCTCATTATTCTCCACTAAATGTGATAATAATGTGATCTGTTAACATAAAAAAGTTTGACTTCACAAAAGCAGCTGGAAATGGACAACCACAATATGCATAAATCTAACTCCTACCATCGGCTACACACTGCTTGACACATATTGTTAGAAGCACCTCGTATTTGCGAGTTTTCTTACAAAACACTTGCATTAGGTCTCAGCTGGGCTGTGCATCAGGCAATTTGGGGGAATATTCAATTCTCAGTGGAAGCCCGAATTTGAATTCTTTCATCTTTTAGGAATCATTTAGCAGGTTTGGAGAGAATTCAGGCAGCTCAGGTGCTTCCACAGATGTCTCTAAACTTCCACCCCTCTTTGCTCATTGATGGTCCCATAAATGAGGTTATTTTTGAATGGATGCTCATAGAAAAGAAAAAAAGAACTCTCAGTGATACCAACAGGAAAGTTGCAAGGAGATATTAGGCTTAGGCTCACATTGGTCAGAAGAAACAAGTGCACAAAGAACTTTGAGAAATCACTGTCTCTGTGTCTGTGAACCATGGTCAATAGCAAGACCCAAGGCAGGGATCTCTGCCCATTGGAGTTAAACCAATGAGCCTGATGCCACGAGTTTAATTCTCCTAATCCTGGTAATAGTTTCTGGCCATTGCTGGCTCCTTTCCTTGATATAAATTCGCTTCTGGCCTTTGCCTCCATGTCTTTATCTTTACCCCCAACGCATTCCTTACCAGTCCCGTCTTCACTCTATTGCACTGTTCTCCACAAACATAACAATGACTCTCAAGTCTCCATTATTGTCCCTGCCACTAGCTGAATGCTCAGACCCTTATTTATTATCTCTAATAGATGCCGCCCATTGGCTATATTATCTTAGACAAACTTTAGGTATTTCAAACTCAAAGTATCCCAAGTCAAACTCATTATCTTCTCTTCCTTTTGCTTCTGAAACCTGCTCCTCTCCCACTGCTACTGATTACACTTAACACCAGGATCCTCAATGGAGTCATGCAAATTGTTGAATAGAATCCCAATGGTTCCTGGTGGCACAAGCATGCAAAGTTTGCAGGGAGAAAGTCACAGAAGCCAGAAGGATGATGGAGTACAACGTTTGGATGGAGAGGATCGCACCTGGGCCCTCACAGTCATTACAGTAAGATTTGAAATGCCAATCCCCCCACCCAGGGCCCTCTGCACCTTTCCTCCCTGCCAAGGGGTCACAGGATTTGCTACATCTGAGAATTCCAATTAGGATGTCATTTTTTTTCTTTATTTGCTTTACTGACTTTTAAAATTTATTGAAAATTCCTTTTTTCCAAAAGCCTACCTTTAACTGCATTTTACAGTTTTTGGAATACTATATCACCTTAATTCTTTGTTACAGCTTTTCTTAGTCTCTTATCCCCAAAGTATTTTTCACTCTTTATTATTAGATTATACTGTTATATTACTTACTTATTGTGATTTTATTCTAAGTTATCAATTTATTCAGTTTAGTATAGAATTATCCTTATTGCTGACTTTAAAAACTTTGATCATTTGCCATGTTTCTTATGATTGTTGTATACATTTCAATTTTCTGTCTTACAAATTTCTGTTCATTGCTGTCTTCAGGTAGAAAATCTGCCCCACCTCATACTCTCACCCCTTTTCCTCCATAGCCAAATACACTGCTTGGTTCAGACTTTCGGCAGTTCCATCCTGGCCTATTTATGGCAATGGTCTCCACAGTGCTTTCAATGTCGCTAATTCCAGTCCCATCTCCCAGTGCCCATAGGAGAAAGCCACCTCTGACAACACGGTGCTCAAGACCCTCCACATACCAGTCTCTCCTTACCTGTTCACCCCTGACTGCAATTTTCCACTCTTTCTATTCCATAGCAACAGTCAGATTCTTGCCAATCACCATGCTTTTTTTTTTTTTTCACACATGGCCTTGAAATATTTTCTGTCTAGGACACCTCTGCCCTTTCTTCCACCTGGATTTTCTTCATCCATCAAAATTCTTCTCAAGAGCCCCTGGCTTCTGGAGCCATCATCACCAACTGATGTACTTTGTGCCTTCACCTGATTTTATATTTGTGCAGTAGAACATGAGAACCTCAGACTTCATAGAACTACTTTTTTTGAAAGATGTTTGTCTCGAAACTTCCGCCAACATGGAGGTGTAGGTAGAAACATTGTGCCTTCTCACACAACCAAGTTTAAAAACAACAAAGTTTTAGCAACAAAAATGCAGCCAAACCACAGAAAATTGAACTATACTGAAGTCTGACAACAACAAACCCTTCAGTCAAACCAGCAAGAGGGGCAGAGCCAGCAGCAGAGTGGGGTCAGGCAGGAAAGATCCACCAGACCCTCCGAGGCGTGCAACCTGGGCATGCAGGCAGTAGGCGGATCCCAGGTATGAAGTAGCAGTGGGCAGACCCACTGAGGGCTGACCATGGTCACACATTTGCGCACAGATAAACCGGTGAAGAAGCGAGCAGTGAGATGGACCGCACAGGCTCCAGTGGCAGGAAGCAGCAGAGGGGACCGCTATTGCCCCCTTTGACCCCTCCCCCACATACAGCATCACAAACCAGCAACCTGGGTGGCCCCGCCCTGGTGAACACTGAAGGCTCCACTCCTCCTATATAACAGGTACAAACAGATCAAAACGTGGCTCAAGAAGAACTCAAAGCCCCAGAGCCCATAATTCTAAGTGACAAAGAAATAGCAAAACTTTCAGATGCACAGTTCAAATCACTGGTGATCAGGATGCTCACAGAACTGGTTGATTTTAGTCACAAATTAGAGGAACATATGAAGGCTAAACTAATTGAAATGAAGGGAAATGCACAGGAAATCAATAGTAATGGAAAGGAAACTCGGACTCAAATCAAAGGAGTGGACCAGAAAGAGGAAAAAAATTACCAAACAGAAAAGGATGAAGAAACAAGAATTCAAAAAAATGAGGAGAGGCTTAAGAACCTCCAGAACATCTTTAAATGTTCCCACATCTGAATTATAGGGGTACCAGAAGGGGAAGAGGAAGAGCCATGAGTCGAACACTTATTTGAACAAATAATAAAGGAGAATTTCCCCAATCTGGCAAAGGAAATAGACTTCCAGGAAATCCAGGAAGCTCAGAGAGTCCCAAAGAAGTTGGACCCAAGAAGGAACACACCAAGGTACGTCATCATTATATTAGCCAAGATTCAAATGAAGGAGAGAATCCTAGAAGCAGCAAGAGATAAGGGGACAGTCACCTACAAAGGAGTTCCCATCAGACTGTCAGGGGATTGCTCAAAAGAGACCTTCCAGGCAAGAAGGGGCTGGAAAGAGGTGTTTCAAGTCATGAAATCCAAAGACCTTCATTCAAGATTGCTCTATCTGGCAACTTTCATTTAGAATGGAAGGCAGATAAAGTGCTTCTCAGACAAGGTCAAGTTCAAGGAGTTCATTATCACCAAGCCCTTATTATATGACCTGTTAAAGGGACTTACCTAAGAAAAAGAAGATAAAAAAAGATGAACAGTGAAAGGACAGCAAACTCACAGTTATTAACAACCACACCTAAAACAAAAGCAAACTAAGAGGACAGCTAGATCAGGAGCAGAACCATAGAAATGAAGATCACATGGAGGGTTAGCAACAGGGGAGTGGGAGAAGGAGAAGGGGGGATAAGGTATAGAAAATAAGTAGATGGTAGGTAGAAAATGATAGGGGGAGGGCAAGAATAGTAGGGGAAATATAGAATCTAAAGAACTTGAGACACGTGGTCATAAACTAAAAGGGGGAATGGTGGGGGAGGGACTGTGCAGGGTAGAGGGGAATGAAGGGGGGAATAGAACAACTGTAATGGCATAATCAATAAAATATATTTTTTAAAGAAAGAAAGATGTTTGTCTCCTAAAGACATGGCATTTCCTAAGCCATCATCCCTTAGTTTTATTGAAGGCATAAGAGTCAAAACAGCATGAATATGCTGTTTTATTGCTGTTTTACCATCTTACTGCTCACTCCTTCACCGGTTTATCTGTGCACGAATGTGTGACCACAGTAGGCCCTCAGTGGGTCCGCCTGCTGCTACTTCACACCTGGGATCTGCCCACTGCCTGCACGCCCCAGTCGCATGCCCAAGTGGGTCCGGTGGATCTTTCCTGCCTGATGTTGACTCACTAGCCAGACCTACCTATTCTAGTCAAAACAGATACATCTCTTACGATGGATGGAGTTAATACAGGTAAATGCATTATTTAAAAAATGTTTAAAACCTCTTATTAATCCTGGTGATAATTATTATACTGAACCTTAAACTCAAACACCACTCACTTCTCCTTTATAAAAATTCCTGGGGATTAAATGCTTGATTTTCAGAGCCAGAATTCCAGGGTTGCAAAGCTTCTTGACTTACTAGACATGTGCCCTTCAGGGGAAACTCAATCTTTCCCATTTGTAAAATGGGGATGTTGATGACAATGATGATGAGTATTGAGAGACTGTGGGTATTAAACGCATGGAAACCACTGAGAGTGGTGCTTGCCCCAGTTTAAGCACTTGCAGGGTATCATTATGACTATTCCAATAGGAAGATGATGATGGCCTGAGTGAGGCTGTATTTGGTGATTGGAAATTGTAGGGATCACAGATTTTCTAATGAGAAAAGAGCAAACCTCAGAGTTGCAAGTACAGGAGAACTAGTCATTTCTTGGTAATAGCTGGCACACAGACTGGTCTGCTTTATCTTGTTCAATGAATCAGGCCCCAAATCTGAGTCTCTGTTTTGTTGTTTGGCATCTCAGGAAAAGATGTGTGTGGAAGCTTCAAGATACACTGAGAGTTATGCTGATTGCGCCTCTCTGCGGAAGAGCAACTACAAACTCCTGAGAGTCCTTCTGTCCTGGGAAGGGCTTAGTGGGAGCTTGAGGCTTTCTCATGATTTCCTTCAGCTTCCATCCTCATTTTTTCAAACAGATAATCAATCTTTTTACATTTCTGTGAAAAAAAACATTTTGAATGCACTGCTTCAAGACAAACCCTCTCCAAGTATATTATTATTTTGAGCCAACATAACAATTAAGAAATTTCATCTTCCAAATAATCTCTTCATTTGGTGGTTTCTATAGACTAAATACTTGTGCCATACCCCTCAATTCTTATGTTGAAATCTAATCCTGACCATGATGGTATTTGGAGGTAGGGCTTTTGGGAGGGGATTGGTTCGTGGGGGTAGAGCCCCCCGAAATGGGATTAGTGTCCTTAGAAAGAGATTCCAGAGAGTTCCTTTGCCCCCTTTCACCAAATAAGGACAGGACAGGAAGATAGTTGTCTATGAACTAAGAAGTAGGCCTTCATCTGACACCGAACCTTCATCTTGGACTTCCTAGCCAGTAGAACTGTGAGAAATAAATTTCTGTTGTCTGTAAGCCATCTAGTCTATGGTATTCTATTGTAGCTGATGGAAATGATTGGCAGTGCTTTTGGTAAGGGCCTTTACATCGATTGCCCCATCAGACCTCACACCTCTCTGATGTAGCCAGAGCAATCGCGATCATTTCCAGAAATGTGGTTCAAGGAAGTTTTTATTTGCTGGAGCACTAACCAGTGGTGGAGCCAGGACTCAATGCCCAGACTTCAGATCTCTCACCCAGTGTGGTCTTCCCAGTTTCAGGGAATCATGCTCTTTTTCCAAATACAAGCTGTTGCTCTAGGTGATTCCAATGTGGAGGCTTCCTTTGGCAAATGGAATTTGGTGAATCAGCAGCAACATTCAAAACAGAAAAGATTACTGGGATATGCAGTATCTCTGGAAGGCCCTCCACTTAGAGTCTACTTGGGAGCAGGGTAGAGACATCTTCAGTAGAATCACCCAGCATCCCCATGAGGCTTCCCACGTGCTCAGGGCTGTGAGATCATCGCCCCCACCCTCCACTCCCCACCAACATCACCGAAGGGTTTTTTTTAGTAAAATTCTGCTTTTCCCTGTCCTCTAATTTCCTGGAAGCCCCAAAGGATTAACGACTAAGGAGGACTGTCCACAGATTTTCAATATACATCTCTGTGCTGCTTAATGCTGTACTAGAAAAGGAAGGGCTGGACAGGGGTCCTGCTGGGAGGACCCCTGATAAATAATAAAATAAACATGCAACCCCATCTTTACAAGGAGTAGCATCTACGTGATACTTATGAGCAGGGGGGCCAAAAGCAAGGGCAGCAAGGATAGAGACACTTGTTAGTTAAGAAGAATTTCCTTGGGAAACTGCAACATAGCACTTCCAGATGGGCCAGTGAAAGGCAGGATGGAGGGAGAAATTGATAAGGAGTTTGAAGCTTCCAACAGTTTGAAGCTTCTTTTTCTCCATAAACCTGCACCGAACCCTCCAGGATGACACTGTTCATAGTTCAGGTAAGTCCTCAACTTTATGGTGATTTTCTAAAATCTTGTCTGTGTTCTGGGAGCAACTTGAAAAAGGCCATGTCTTTGTGTCTCAGCAATTATCATGCCTAGTTCTGGGCCTGTTTTATTGAAATAGTTGAGATAAATTAGTGATAAGTCAACTAGAGAACACTGTAGAGGGTCTGGCTGCAGTGAACCTGTAGTTGCAATGGGAAATATTCATGCCACTAAAACATCAGAGCATTTCACCACTTACTTCTAACATCTGGATGCTCAGATCCAAGAAGCAGGACATGATAAAACTCCCTGACTCTGTTCATATCTCTATGAATTGACTCTGTTCAATTATCTCTAGATAATGATTTGATGTCATTGATAGTCTTCTTGTACCTGCCAGGCAACCTACTTCCAACCCCTACTGCCAGGAAATCTGCATTTAGTTAAATTAGAATCAGTGCAGGAAAAGCAAAGAAAGAAGTGGACAGTATATCTTATCAAAATAAGTGGGAGAAAGGCTGTGTTTTTCCATGTTCACTGAGTGTGGGTGTGTGTTTGCCATAAATTAGGCCTGCTGTGAGAATGATGCTGAGCTTCCCAGATGGCAAATTTCAGATTGAGATACACAAAGAGAAAGGATTTTACTCTCGAATTAATTCTGTTCAGTTTATTTGAAGTGTAATCATATCCAGCAAGCACTCAAGAAACCGCATGGGTGGAAATCCAATGAGGTTTCCAAGTACAATGAAAGATAGTTAATGAGCAAACTTTCGGAAGTCAAGAACAGTAGGTTCTGTTATTACTTGGAGTTCAAGTTTAAAAATGATTTTCTTTTCTATTATTTGTTATTGTGATGTATAATAGAAGGCATGGCTATGAAGGAGACTGTTAAACTCTGTTAGAACATATATTTAGAGAACCACAAATTCTGACACAAAATGCCATTTATTTTTTATTTTTTGCTTTAGTTGTCACTCTACATAAATTCGGGAAGGAAATCAGAAAGTGTGGTCCTTTGCCTCACAAGGAGACTACACTTGCTAATGAAGAAGCCTGGGGAGGCTTCACAAGCAGGACCACAGAATTACTCGGCTGGACCTGTTTCCTTTCTGTATCAGTTTTCTGCTTTCCAAAAGTTTTGTTTGGCTCCTGGCTCAGTCACTCACTTCAGTGTGAGACATCGCTCAACCTTTATAAGCCTCTATTTCTTTAAATGTAAATTGGGATTGAAAAAGGATCTACCGGGATCCTCCTTTGTGAGGAGTCAACAAAACACATGTGAAGGCTGAAGTACAGGCACAGGCCCTCCTTTAAACCTCTTTTCTTTTCACTCTTACCCCTTTCTTCACTCTTACCTCTTTCTTCACTCTTACCTTCAATTAAGCAATATTCAAAACTGATATTTGGAGTTAAATTGACCTTGGCAGTCCTTGTTTCTTCCCTTCATTTTGTGGCTTGTAAAACTCATTACTGCAGAGTGGCCAGCAAGCCTGAGCAGAGGAAACCCAGCTCTTCTTGGTGGCCCTGAATACACCCTAGTCTATGGCATTGTAGCCGGAGCCAAATGAAGGCAAGGCCTGCCCCATATAGTCTTCATCCTCCAGTCTCTACATGAGAAGTAGGGCGTGCAGTATGTTATGGAATTGTAGTATAATAAACAGTATGCTTTCATCCCCGGTACTTCATTTAACTTTCTGGGGTATAATTTGGAATGTAATCATACCCAGCAAGCATGGTTTTGGTCTCATAGAAGCTAGACTGTGGGACATGCATTGCTGAAGCCTGGGGAGAAAGGACTCACGGAACACATGACAGGTTTGGAGGACTAGACAAAGAACCAGACCTGCTTCCGGACTAGACCCAGAAGACTCTAACTGAGGGAAGAGGAAAAAAAATCAGAAAGGGTGGGGAGAAAGCTTAGATGCTTGGAGACTTTGAGCAAGATGCAGACAGGACCCAGAGAAAAAGCATGTGTGTATCAGAAAGTTAAAGAACTTTGACCCATGAGTATATTAAGCCAAGTGGTCAGGGCAGTAAAAGTCCTGCCCCAACCAGAGGGGCAAACAGAACTGTGTGACCACTGTGACTCTCTTTATAGATGCCCAAATCTCTGTTTTGGTTAGTGGCAACTATGTCAAAATCAATACTAACTTGCTTAGTATAGATTATAATTCATTAATACTTAAACATGACAAAAATGTTTAACACCTGAAAATTATGTTAAAAAGACTTCACTGACCACAAAAGAGGCAAGAATCACTTCTGGAGTGCCCAATTTCCTGAAATGTCCCTTATGTGGCAAGTACTTAGTTGGAATGTGTAGTAGCAGTAGTGGAGAGGTCAAAGATTTGGGGATTAAGATCCCAGCTTTCCTTCCTTCCTCTCTTTCTTCCTCTCTTCCTTCCTCTCTTCCTTCCTCCCTTCCTTCCTCCCTTCCTTCCTCCCTTCCTTCCTTCCTTCCTTCCTTCCTTCCTTCCTTCCTTCCTTCCTTCCTTCCTTCCTTCCTTCCTTCCTTCCTTCCTTCCTTCCTCCCTCCCTCCCTCCCTCCCTCCTTCTTTCTTTCTTTCTTTCTTTCTTTCTTTCTTTCTTTCTTTCTTTCTTTCTTTCTTTCTTTCTTTCTTTCTATCAGAGATGTGATGGATCATTTATTTGGAAATAGTAAAGCAAAATGCAAATGAGTTAATTTTTTACTGTTATTTATGGACATTATTTTGAATTTAAAACACCCATATTAGTTTTCTAATTCCTCTTTTTTACCTTCAGTTGCACCCCCAAAGTGCTGCTGTGTGTTTTGGCAATGCATTGCTAATATCTGTGTGATTAAACACATTTTGCTCCATACAGAGCCCTGGGAAGGGAGGACATCGGACAGGGAACTCACACCTGCGGTGAGCCTCAGCACCTCTGTGTGTCTACTTGGATTGATAAAACATCCAGGATGACTTTCATCTATTCACAATTGCTCATAATTGTTGGATTGTGTGCATACATTATCAAAGAGTGGAAACAAACACCAAGTAACATATAAATAAGTTACAAGATATATTCTACCCTTAACATTTTTCAAAAAATACCTCCTGCTGTTAAAGCCCAGGCCCCATAAATATCTTCAGTAAAGCAGTGATAAAAGCAAGAATAACAATCTGCAAATGATAAATCGGTCAAATTCAGAGAAGTCAAAATAAGCAGTATTTTCCTTACTAGTCAAATGCAAAGGTTACACACACATATACTCACCAACAGCTTTTCCCCTTGCATTAGATTATAAAACAGTGATTTCATTTGTGTTCAGAAGCAAATAGGAGCAGAAGCTATTAACCGAGGTCTAATAGTTAATAAATATTTTACCTGAGTGATATTTCTACATATGATACTATTGCATTAACACTGCTTAAAAGGGAAATACTAGCTGCATTTAATTTAGAAGGTTTTTACTCTCTTTGAAAATGGGAGCTTCAAATATAAATTGATTAGAAGAGAAGAAAATTAGAATATATTTAGGCTGCAGTCTATGTTTGAAAGATAAAATAGGTATTAAAAATTTAGCATGTACGCAACAATTCAACATCACTTAGCTGGTTATTAATGAAAAGTAATAGAAAGTAACTGAATTGGCATCATTGAGTAACTAATTTTTTTAAATGTCTTTAATAAGAACTATTTCTATGAGGCAAACATCAAAGCTATTCCTGTGAGATGATTAACTATATTTTAAAACACTACCAAAACCATTTGGAATCATTCAGATCTAATCTAAAGACTGTATCTATCTTTAAAATTTTACCAGATCATAATTTATTAATTTCCATCTATCATTTTAAAAACCACTATTTCCACTTATGGTAAAAAAATCAAACAAAAAAGAAAGTCTCAAGGTAACCTTTTACAGTAACTACCTTGTGGATGCCATAATGAGTATTATCAAATCATTCCACGTGACCCAGCACATTTCCTGTTACTTTCTGCCCTGTACACACGGTAAGAGCAACTTGAGAAGAGCATCAAACAGCAAAGCTCCTTAGCTGGTCAGAGCCATCAGCACTGCGTCGAGATTCAGACGTTCAGAATCTGACCTAGGGCATCAATAAAGTAATCAGGCCGTGGACTTTCCATGGCGCATACGCATTATGTCATTAATCGAGCTGGGACTGTAACTCTGTTCTTCTAAGGTGACAAATTAACCATATGACTACCTCACAGATGACAAAACTAAAATATATTCAACTCTGTGGGGTAAATACACCCACAGGCAAATCTAATATACTGACATTTTTAATACTAATTGAAGCTGATTGATTTACGTATTCTACGTTTTCATCTCTCCAAAACGATGTATTTAATGTTTTATTTTTAAACACAATTAAAAAATAATATATAAATATATACATACTGCAAATGTAATCCAGATAACAAATTCATTTAAGCCCATTTATGCACATTAGTAACACACCATGTGGCAGAAAGACTAGGACTACAAGAAGACCCCTTGGCGATTTATTTTATATTAAATCCCTAATGGCCTCTCCTTATCTTTGCAAAAATATGCACGAAAGTCCAGACTATGCAGCCATTGAAATGAATGGTTATTTATTTGCTAAACGAGAACCCTATGTTTAATGTTCCTTAGACATAAGGTAGTTTGGAAAAGTTGCATTCCTACAGCTCCATACATCATTTATTTCACATACCCTAACTTCTCACAACAGGCAGCGGAAAAATATCTCCGAACAGCATTGCAAGTTGCTGAGATTTTTTTGTTTCTGATTCCATTACTGGGAGATTAAATGTTAACATGTTTACTTGCTTCTCTAGCAACAAAAACAAATTCATGTACCATCTTGGTGCCTGACACATACATAAATATAAAATGGAAGCAAGTTTGCAAAGATAAAAATCTGATGTCAAACAATGGGTGAATATCAAAAGTTCAATTTTGTAAATAAAGCTTAATTAAATACAATAAAGAAAGCTTCATGTACTTTAAATTTGTTGATATATATGTATATATGTAATTGGAAAGTTCTAATAGTGTATTCTTGCTTTTTCAAAGAAGAAAGCTTTTGTTGTTGTTGTTCCTTTATATAAGGTGCTTAAAACATGCCACAAAACTTGGGCCAGGACCAATTAGCTTTTAATATTCACACTGCCACTGACACTTCCCTGTCCAGTGTGGCTCAGTTTCAGCCCACCTTGTTTCAGGTTCGCAAAAGCAGAATGCTGTAGGCACCGGGTGTCCTTAGGAGACAGAAACACAGGCAACAACACAGTGTTCGCTCCCTCCCTCTGCTTGCTCCCCCTAACCTCCAACGGGCTCTCCTGTAGTTCACGTCAAGAAGGTTTTTAAGAAGAAAGGATATTCCCAAAGAAACAAACACAGGGCAGGGAGGAATCTATGGAATGGGGAAAGGGACCACCGTCCTTTTTTAAGAGGAAATAGTAACTCATTTCTCTGTAGATATATATACAGATATAGGTATATACAGAACAGGCAGGCAGGACTCAAAAAATGCAATTGTGGGATCATATGCTGGAGCTAATTCTTGCCTTGATCCTATGTACAAACCCAGGCAAACTCCAGGATTTTTCTGGATACCTTTGGGTAACAAAGCTTCTCAGGCATTTTCATTCACAAGTTGTAGTCTCAATTAGGTGTCAAAATTGTATTCTGTTATAGAATTAAGATTCTATCCTCCCCTAGCAAGGCCCATTGGCAGTGGAGACAGAAGTGTGATCTTCTCTTCGTTCTTTGCCCAGCTGCCCTTCTGCTCCTCATTCATCTTGCTGATTCTAGTTCTTGACCCCTGTGGGGTCTGAGCATAGGGAACTAAGATGAAGTCATGGTAAAGCTGTGCCTTTACTGCTACTTTCTGAAGTACCCAAATTCTATTAGAGCCCTCTGCTCTCCAAAGGTGGGCTACTTTCATGGGTTCTGCGTGGATCTGCTGGACCTTCCGTCTGTTATCTTCCTTGTGCTCCTGGACAGTTGAAATCCATTCCAATTCCTCACTTCCCCAGCCCCAAGGAAGCTGGCTCTGCCTCCAGCTTCTCTCAGCTGAGACCTGCTTTGTTTTCATTGCAAGTCAGTCCCCTTGGCAGGATCTATGAAAAACACACACTGGCTCTGCCTTGCACATGGCCAGATCCGGTTTAGCATAAATGTTCCTTCCTGCATCCACTACTCTCGACAATTTTCTTGGGGTGAAGGCTACTCCATGCAGCCACGTGCTCTGTGCTCCCACTGTCTACACAGTCAGTCAACACATTTCTTTAGAGTTTCTAGGCAGGAGAGAAACAAGTACACTGTGTCCCCAAACCAGAAGGGGCACAGAAGTCCCTCTGAGTGGGACTTTCAGACCCATTGCTCAGCTCAGTGTGAGGGATGGATGCTCCCTTGCTCTTA
Source organism: Artibeus jamaicensis (assembly GCF_021234435.1). Taxonomy (NCBI): domain Eukaryota; kingdom Metazoa; phylum Chordata; class Mammalia; order Chiroptera; family Phyllostomidae; genus Artibeus; species Artibeus jamaicensis. The sequence goes on along the minus strand of NW_026522030.1, from coordinate 32,023,330 downwards.
ATCACACAGATTAAGAGCACATTTCTCAAAAAGTCTCTTCTTTTCTATTGCCAATTTTTATCCTTTTACTCTAAATGGTGAGAACCTTAAAAGCAGTATAACCAGAACTCATCTGCTTCTTTGGAAAATTCTGTACTGTGCTCTCACATATCGCTTTGGGAGGGTGCTTCTGTGGAACCTCTCATTTAACATCCCTCTGCAGGTTGTCTCCCTCCTGTCCCTGCAGAGCCACTCTCCACTGCCTGCTCTCTGCTCTCTGCCACAGCGCAATGGCTTCATCACCAGCATTGACAGCCTCTTCTAGCCTCTGGTTACCTTTGGTTTCAGCCAGTGGGGAAGCCCTACCAGGTGCTGGGAAGGAAGGAGAGTAAGGACAGATGATTTATTTCCCCATTTTTTGGGGGGGGTCACCTTGAACTTGGCCACTCCTTGGCCCAAAGCTCCTCTCTGGGTGGCCTTCTATCTTCAACTTTCTCCGTCCAAGTTCTAGAAACGTCTCCCTTCCTTTCCTTTCAGGTTTAGGGTGGTAACTCCTGGGATAGCCCTCTCCGCCTTGCAGTACTATTGTCCACTAGGACTTCACCTGATAAAATGGCTCACCTTATTAGACCTTCCTCAAATTATTCTCATTGAATGGCCTGTCTTTTCCTGGCAGTGCTGATACTATCTTATAAAAAAATACATTACCTTGTCTCATAGACAAACAATAGGATGGTGATTACCAGAGGGAAAAGGGGTAGAAAGAGGTAGGAGAGAATAAGACGGGGATAAATGATGATGGAAAGACACTTGACTTGAGGTGGTGAACACAGAGTACAAAATTCAAATGACGATAGAATTATACACCTGCAACCTATATAATTGTTATTAATGTCACTACAATAAATTGAATAAAGAATAAAATTAAAATTAAAAAGAGGAACTATAAAAATTAAAAAGCAAATATATACTACCTTGAGATGTACAAATATTATATTTTTCAAATTATGTTATATCATACACAAATATGAACTTTCCCACTTTCCTCTTCCTTAAGAGTTGTGAATGAACATTTCTTTTTTAATTAATATTTTTGTATAAATTTTACACATTGCACTTTACAAGTGCATGTCTACTGTGTAAAACCATATATTCAGTTCATTGTCATTTCTGTACAGAAGTGTAAGAACATTACTTTTTGCCACTAAGTTGCTTAGTCCCAGAGGAAAAGAAATGTGTAATGAAAGCAGATGGTTTAAATCATATGGCAGCTCTGTGAGAAAGAACAAACTAATGAGGTTACCTCCACCATCTCCCAAAACAAGAAAGGATCACATTGATTTAAGATAGAATTTTGCCATTTAGTCACCAAATTAATAGCTACCTTGAAAGAGAAGGTGCAGTAGTCACCTTGACTGTTTCATCGAAAGAACTATTTTATTTATTTAGTTTGTTCCAGCCATTGTCAACCAGCCACTACAAAGGGGCCTCTTGTGACCATTTAAGCAGCAGTATTTATTAAATTTCTCCTTCAGATGCTGTTGGTATTGTGTTCTGATTCTGTAGGAAGACTAGTTGTTAGCCATAAGTTTCATCTTGTGAGATAAAGAGTTCCCTATGAAGTACATTCAGACTCATCAAGGAGTTCAACTAACTTCTTAGCACCTTTTCCAGAATCAGGACCAAATGATGTGTCTGTAGGTTCTGCAAACTGTGGCACATCTGTCCTGTGCTCACACCAAAGCCGTGGCTGCCCACCCTTTTCAGAACTACAGAATGAACATTTCCAACCCACTCACCCAGCTATCCTTTTACATTCTCTAATGTCCTATTAATGTGAATTCTTTCAAGTTCAAAGTAAATCTTTATAAACATTTAAAAAATAGTTCACAAAATCCTTCTGTGTTTCTAGGGACCTATAAGCCTGCAAGGAAAATATTAAAACCCTGGAGGCCTGGTCCTATCCCAGGAAGCAAGATTATCAGTTGGATCAGTCAAAAAGAACAACTTGACTTCATTACTGTCCACTCCCAGTGCTCAGTGGATATGTGACGCTTCTAATGGGTTGAAGAATATTTAATAGGATGGTCTTTATGTGAATAAAATCCAAGATGATTAAAACCATAAAAACATTACAAATATATAAGAAACTACGTAACAAAGAGACAGTCTTGTTTAGAGGTGCTGCTGGATTTTAAATAGCCACAAATTGTGCTGGCTGGTGTGGCTCAGTGGATTGAGTGCCAGCCTGTGAACCAAAGGTCTTTTGGCTTGATTCCCAGTCAGGAAACATGCCTGGGGTGCAGACCAGGTCCTCAGTGGGTGTGCATGAGAGGCAACCATGCACTGATGCTTCTCTCCCTCTCTTTCTCCTTCCCCTTCCCTCTCTCTAAAAATAAATAAATAAAATCTTTTAAAAAATAGTCTCAAAATATTCTCACTTCCATCTGGAGGTGGTCTCTTTCCTCACTCTTTGTCTGGGTGGCACTACAACTTGTTTGCCTAATGGAATGTGGTATGATCTTGTGAGGCTTGAGAGCCCTCAAAGTTCTTGCTTCCTCCAATTTGGAAGGCTTCTGCCCTCAAGGGAAGAAGGCTGGGATGAAAGACTACATGGAGAAAGAGGGCCAGCCAGCAGCCATCCATTCCAACTCATCCATGTGAGTGAGGCCACTCCAGATCAACCGGACCCAGCAGAGCCATCAGCTGACTGCAGATTAGTGACTCAGGCAAGACCAGCAGAATCTTAAAAAATACTAAGTTGTTCATTTGAAGTTGTTCATTAAGTTTTGGTGTGGTTATACAGCAATAGCTAACTAAAACACAGGCTTTCTCCTCCAGAGATGAGAAACTCACACCAGAACTCCCAAACTATGTCCACAGCTAGCTTATTCAGTAAGGCAGTTCCAGAAAAATACAGGCTGGGTAATCATCAACGGTAACAATTAGCTTATTCTTCTGGACCCAACATAGGAGGTCTGTCCAGAAAGTATCCAGCCACATAAATATAAAAAACCAGAGACATTAATTGAAGAAGATACAAGGATTGTACGTAGGACAATGACACCTCAGTTCCCCTCAGTGCCTCAAAGTAGGCATTGTGGGACCTCACACAGTTCTCCCAATTGCCATTAGCCGCCCCATTGTATTTTCCTGAATCTCATTGATGGTCCAAAATCTCTTCCCTTTCAAAGGTGATTTTAGCTTAGGGAAGAGCCAGAAGTCACTGGGCACTAAATCTGGGCTATAGAGGGGCTTAGCCACCTGGGTGATTTGATCTTTTGCCAAAAACTCTGCAAGAGACAGGATGCCTGAGTGGGTGTGTTGTTCTGATGAAGCTGCCAATCAGCAGTTGCCGATAGCTGTGGTCTTCTAAATCATCTGAATGGTTTCCTCAGAGAAATGTTCAAGCTTAACACAAAATTTGATGCAGATTTGGTACTCTACTTGCTGAGTCATTTTAATGTGACAGCCACACAGAACACACGCTTACTCAACTGTGTCTACTGGCCCCCATGATTAGTACAGCAAAGTCATCATTGTTCACACATATGCATTCCAGTCCACTCTCCTTGGCTGCCAGGTTACATTGATGTCAAGCAAACGGTTCTTACTATATTAGCAATGGTTGCACTTTTTTCAGACAGACCTTGCAGAACAATGGGGAAAAAATAAGGATGTGGAAACCAGATACTCCTGGCTTTTGACCACAGAATGCCTTCTCTGCGGTCTGAGGTAGTTTATTGTCCCTCTCTGAGGCTCTGAGTTTATTATATGACATATAATAACTACCTATGTCATAAGGAAAGTGTCAGGATTTTGGAAGATAACTAACATAAAGTACCTGCCATAGTACTGGGAGCACAGTGGGTATTTAATGAATGCCGGTTCCCTTCTCAGTATCTGTGTAAAACATAACCTAAATTTGGGACCTGAATTGAATAGCTCTAAACCAGTGGCGCTCCAAGAGTGGTCTCTGAAAGAGCAGCAACATTATCTCAGGGAACTTAACAGACATAAATTCTCAGGCCCTACTCCACAGCTACCAAGTCAACAAACCCTAGTTTCTAGAGTGGGCTTTTTAAAAAAATATATTTTATTGATTATGCCATTACAGTTGTCCCATTTCTCCCCTTCATTCTCCTCTACCCTGCACACCCCTCCCCTTACATTCCCCCCTTTAGTTCATGTCCATGTGTCATAAGTTATTCAGTTTCTACATTTCCCACACTACTCTTGCCCTCCTCCTGTCTATTTTCTCCCCACCATCTATGCTCCTTATTCTCTGTACTTTTCCCCACTCTTCTCCTCCCACTCCCCTGTTGCTAACCCTCCACGTGATCCCCATTTCTGTGGTTTTTTAAAGCCCATTAGAATTACCATCATTCCTAAGCTTACAGAGGGATCAATCCATCGTACTGCAGTATAGAACCCATATGTTGGTACATTGTAGCTACTCCATAAATATTTGATGAGCAGTGACTATATGAGTGGGTAGATTAAACATAGATCCACTGAGTGCGTGCATTCAAGTTCTCCTCTTCAGTCTGGGTGCACCAAGAACACATCGGCCAATCTGATGGGCTGTAAGCTGAGCTGGTGATGTTAATGATTGTAGTAGGTTGGGAGCCCCACTGTTTGGGCAGGTAGGTAGAAGGTAACTATTTGGTTTGTTATGAAAAGAAAGCACCTTAAAAGACCAGAATACTGGAGAGTCTCCCACAGGTGTGCTTGGCATGGGCACCTGTGAAAAAACTGAAAACTGGGTTTCATACGGTATCATGGAAAAAGAAAGCACTACTCTAAATGTTAGAAGACAAAACAGAGCCACAAACACTTAATGCCATGATCTACCTTTTTTGGAAGAGTCTTTTACAGTTTGTTTGTAAGATAGAAATAATAATAGACCCATTTCAATGGGTAGTAGTCATGGAGGGTCACTAAGAAAATAAAATAAAATGTATGGTACATAGTAAACACTCAATGAACATTGGCTACGATCATATTTACTCTTTGAATTATGCAGGGTACTGACTCTAGCACCATGCTGCAAGTACAATGAGCATTAAAGTATTCTGTTGAAGGAATAAAAAAACCCCACAATTCCCAAATTCCAGTCTAGCATCTTCACCCTTTTCCTTTTTCCACCACTAGGCGACACCACCGACCTGCAACAACCGCTGCTCTCCACCAGACTCAGCAGTGGACCTTAGTTGGCAATCACTGTTGATTAAGGAACAACAAAAAAGATGTCTGCTCTAGAAAGTCTTCTTACTTCTCTGAATTGCCACGGGCTATTTGGTATAAATTCATGATTTCCTTTCAGTGGGTACTAAAAAGGAGTCCTTGTTACTTAGGGAACCAGTTTGGCGTTTACCGACAGCAACAGGGAAGGGACGTGAACACAATCACACTGCACTTTTTTTCTTTTGTAGAGGTTTCTTCTATCACAAGTAAAGGGGACAACTTTCCTTTCGTTTCCCAGCCTGCTTTTCTCTGACAAGTTGATACAATGTAGTCATTAACTATTAAAATATTGCACGTAATTCACAGGAGCGTTACAGACAAACTAATTTAAACCAAGGTCAGGTCTCCAAATTAGCATGTTTACTTTGAAAGCAGGAGAGAGAGAGAGAATAAGTGAGAGAAAAGGTAAGCAACAGCTGCTATTAAAAGAAACACCAGGCAGCTAGAAATGGTCTGAGCACATTCCTAAAAATGTAATTAGCCAAATCCTTCCAGAAATTAAGCCATCAAAATGACATTACTGTACACTTAAAAAAGTGTTTACAGAGTGGAAGAGCAGCCATCTTCGCATATCACTGTGTCCTGAGGGTTTCCCTTCTCACAGAGAAAGACGCAGAAGAGAATTAGATGGTGAACTATGAAGAAGGTTCAAATTGCCACAGATATATTTTGTGAAATGCTATTTTTTAATTCCTTTAGCAGTGCTGAAGTTGAGAAAAAATTAACTTAATAGGCTGGTTTCTGGGGTTTTTTGTCATCTTAAGGGAATGATAAAAATGAGATGAGCCTACGTAGTAGCTTCCCAAATGCCAACATTTATTAAAGGGCTCTAACAGGAGAGGTAGTGAATTACACCGATATCATGGAGCTCATCATCTCCCAGAAAGGTGGGCATTGAAACTTGATTTCCTTCTCAAGGGCATGGTCAAGTTCCTCCTCCTACTAAATTTCAATAAAACAGAATTGCCTTCTTACTACTTTTGAAAGTCTACAAATGCAAGATTTTAATTTTTATAAGTGCAAGGATACGTGGATTTATTCAAAATGCGTTTTGACAATATGCTCATTTCCCCAAACGTGGTTTTGGACTTGAAGGAGAGGTCCCGATATAAGGTGACACAGGTGCCAGAAATATGCCATCTAAGGGGAGAGCCTTAGCCATTTTGATGACACACGGAGAGACTTTTTATTGGCTTTTTAACAGCAAATACATATTTAAAGTTCCTAGAAGGAAGTGTGGCATTGCCCAAGCAGAGGTGGCAGTGAAAAAATGGAGCAGGGTTGCCGACAGGGAGCAGATGGACAGGTGGAAAGGGGAGAAGCTGTTCTAACCTGCCAAGGAAAGGAAAGACAGGGGGCATTAAGTGACAATGGCCACTCCATGATGTGGCCCAGAGATGTTATCAGAGCCCGTTAGTACAGCCCATGACGGTTACAGCTCAGGAGGGAAGGGATCATTCAGGACACATTCCTGGAGAGAGCAAGCTGTGTGTGTGTGTCCTGCTGAATAGCAAAGAGCAGAGAGTGGGGGAGACAGGGCTTCCAGGACAAGATCCTGTGTCCCCACCCTGTGAGGTGGCTGATGAGTGGAGGAAGGGGTGATAGTGATGCTTTGTGTCCAAATAACGAAGACTGTAAAGGCTAGTTATTCGATATTGTTCAGTTCTGTATAAAGGACCTGTTGTCTCTAGCTGCAGGGTGGCCGTACCTACTTTTAATCTAAGCCAAGATAATATTAACTGCCAGAAGTATACCATTGACCAAACTGCTTGAAACCAGATAAGTACATGATAAATCATAAACTAAGGTTCTGCTTTTCCTTGACTTATAGAAGAGAGTCTGGGAATTAATGACATAGCCTTGGATACCAGAAGCAATACCTTTCTTTGGCCAAAAATCTCCAGGGATGACCACTGTCAGCCCCTCCCTCCCTGCACGCACCTGCTCCTCCTCACACCAGGAGCTGAGGTCAAAAACCCAGCAGCGTGCTGGAGGTGACTCACACAGTTTGGTGAGAGACAACCAAAATTCTCAGGAAATTTGCAAACCTCTCCTTCACAAATGAAACACAGCTATTCTAAAAACTAAATCACAAATTTCACATTAATTATATTAAAAACAAAAATCATCAATTTTTAAAACTCATCATTCCCTAATTATTTTACAACATTTATTATTATCTGTGCTCTTGAGGATATTTACCTCTATTGTGTTTCTCCGGTAGAAATCGTATATATTGGAATGCTTCTGCACATCTTTTCTCAATCTGAAGAGACTTTTTTTTGACAAGTAAAATTGCAGTATATTTAAAGTATACAACATGATGATGACCTTTTTGCCCTTTGTGTGTGTGAGAGAGAGAATGCTTAAGATCTATTTTTTTAGCAAATTTCAATTATACGATACAATGTTATCAGCAATTCCAACCCTGCTTTGAGATATCACACTGGCTGGTACCTTGAAACTGGCCATGGTTACAGTATTTATGCTATAGTGGCAAACACTACCCATGAAAGCTCACTTTATCACTTCACTGGTTGTTTAGAGCAGATGTTCGCAAACAGCCGCCCATAGGCGAACTTCACCCCACTGCCTGTTTCCATAGAGCTGTGAGCTAAACACTTCGAAGGGCTGTTACTTAAATTCCTACATAAAATACTCAGTTTTGCCTCTTGGACCACAGAATCTAAAATATTTAGACAGACCACAGAGTCTGTCTATCTCTTTATCAAGAAAATTTGCCTTGTCTAGACTTACCACAGTAATAGGGGAAAAGTTAATTATGCAGCCCAGATTTGAAGTGGATTGCGTTTCTAGCCATCACACTATGAATTGCACCAACACCTGACCCCAAAACTCCTGAGGACATGTTCTTCCAGCATTTCATGTTGTTGACAAATAGGTGAAGTTTTGGGAAAAAAGTCTTTGTTTCACTTTCTGGTATGGAAAACAAAAATATCAACTATACGATTATTAAAACTAGACTCATTCATCCATGCAACACAAAAGTTGCCCCCAAATTGTTTCATTCTGTGAGAGTCAGTTGATATGTGATTGTACAATAAAGACGATGTCATTTGTAAATTGTGAGCTATACATCCTTTGCATCAGAAACGTGTCTATGTATGTATACATACACATTTTCCCCAGAGAGCCCATCCTTAAGCATCTCTTAGCACACCACCGATCCTTCTCATCATTGCTCTGGGCTGATTTTGAAGACTTGTGTGAATAACAGACTATGATGGAAGTGACATTCTGAGACATTTGAAGTGAGGTCACAAGAAGTGCGACTTCCACCTGAGTCTCTTACAAAGTTAGCTGTGTGCCTCTCTCTCAGGACTGAAGTGTTATGCTCTGTGCAACCCAGCCAGGGGGCAATCCCAACTGAACTCACAGTTGGCCACCACTTCCTGCAACTGTGTAAGGAACTTGGAGCAAGAACTGCCCAGCTGAACCCAATAAACCTACAGGATGACAAGAGTTAATATCTTGGCTTAAGCCTCTAGGTCACAGGTGGCAAACACAAGGCCTGTGGGCTGAATCCAGCCCTCCACCTTGTTTTATCTGGCCCGGCACCTTGTTTCTACCCAGCAGCAGCTCGAGCTCCTGCTTAAGTGTTAAGGAGTCGTTACATTTATACGGCCCTACAATTACATTCAGCCCGTTGAATTCAGCCTGAGGTTCTGAAATTACATTCGGAACCTCAAGGCAGATGTAGCTCCTGGTGAAAATGAGCTAGACACCCCTACTGCAGGTTCTGTGCATAGCTTGCTACACACCAGTACATAACTGGAACGTTTTATTTTGAGAAGTAGAAGACAGTGAGGAGGAAGCAAACTGGACCCAACACATCAGGTTCCCCAAAATCTCAGGTCAGGATATTGTAGCTGTTTTATTTCTTGCCTTTGGTACAAAAGCAGACACACAAGCATGGTGGGGGTGTGGAATGTAATGAATAATGCACATCCATGTTTGCATGTAAATCTGAATTGCATAAAGTCATTCTCTACCAGAGATACAGCAAGTAACATACCATAAAACAGAACACTGACTCTACCCTGTTCATTTACTACCAATCAACCACATTTGAGCTTCCTAGAATGACAGGCAGCTCCTCCCACAGCTCCTTTCTGCACGAAGCTGATCAGCCATTTTTGAGGCTGCATCACTTAAAGTCCCCACAGCCTCCAGATGAGGCCATGTCGTCATCACATCTGATCTCCTTCTCTCATTTCCTCTGCACAGTTGCCCAGAAAAGTCAGTAGGAATTCCTGAGCCCCGAGGAGAATTTATGCCTGGGGCAGGCTGTGCATTTTCTAAACTTCCCCTTTTCCCCTCCTCCATGGAAATGCATTTCTATCAGTGTTTCAGAGGAGAAGGAGAGAGGACCAGGTCATCACCCTATGCCCAAGAATATACAGTGCATAATGATCTCTAAACTCTGGACCAACATTTGTCTCATGCCTGCTGCAAAATGAGAGCTAGAGAAGCTGTACTGAGGTGTAGGGTCTGGCAGAAGACAAGCCTGCTTGAGTGTGGTTGATAGGGTAATCCTATGGGTGTAATGATTTATAGTTTGAATTCGAACATCTCACCTAAAAGGTCATATGGTGTGCTTGAGTGTGATATTGTTATGTTACAGAACTACATACCTATGATTTTGTAATAAAAGATTTTGAAATTAAAAGGGGTATTATTTGTGCTGGGCCCTGTATTTTTAACCATTTAGGGAAATAAATGGCTGTTTATAGAGAAGTATGGCTAGCAGAAAAGTTAGATGTGACCGTGTACCTGAGTCAATGAAATATGAACAGAATTGACGGATACCATGTCCATACTGGATACATAAAAACTTCCCACCATTGGTCCTCCAAGCTCTTCTTCTTCTTGGCAGACTGGATAGAGATGTTCCTAAGCAAGCCTGGGAGCCCTGGGTCAAAGATGGTCTCTGCATCATCCCTGGCCAACCAACCAGGAATACGAAATTATATTGCTACATGAGAAAATATGAATAACTTCTCTGTTGAGTCTCTGAGATTTGAGATTTATCTGTTGCAGCAGCTAGAGCTATCTTAACTAATGCAGGGGGAATCGTAGTACCTCTTCCTTATGGGGCTGCTGGACTAAATGAGATAATGCTTACAAGTCCTTACTCTACTGTCTGGTACACAGTTAACCCTCATCATCAAATGTTAACTTCTTAGCAAGGAAAGTTGGCAGACCTGGACCAAAAAAGGAAATGGAAGCACTTATGATCAAGAACCTGAAAGACGGGTTGCATGTATTTCCATTGGTTGGCCAGTTGGCTAAAAAAATCACCTTCAGTGTAAAGATTTGGTATTTTGAAGAATATGCTAATCAACAATAATGTATGCTCCCCCAAAATATTACTGCATAGTAATATTTTGTCCTATGACAAAATAGTGTAGGTAAATGCTCTAGAGGTACTTTAATCCTGAACTCTAAAAACTCTAAGCTCAAACAACAAGAAATCAAATTTGGTAGTTAAAATTAGTAAAGCAGATTTCAGACTAGTTTGCTCACTCTTAAATCACAGGTTATAATGGTCTCATAATGCTTCGCTGTGGCCTGAGTAAATGTTCCCTGCTGCTGGGGAGGAATGGAACAGTGACCTCAGGACATCATTCTGGTTGTGCTCTGAAGGCGGAGGGAAAATGTTGGTATTTTTCCCTCTTCAGTGTTCCAGGGTGCAGCGTGGCTGGTCATCTCCACAGGGCAGAAGGAGTTAGCAGTCTGAGTCACTTCACCAGAATGCACCTCATGTGCCCTGTTCCAGGTTTCAAATAGCAGAGTGTCTGGTCATGAGGAGCTCCGAGGAGGTCCGCTGAGAGCACAGCCCAGCCCCAGGGAGAAAGCAGGCAGGAACCATTTGCTCAGACTGTAGCTCCAAACAAAAGGACAGAACATTTCCAGACTTGAAAATCCCCACTGTTCCACATTTAAAGGAACTGGCTGGAAGTAAAAACCCATGGAAGTAAAAACACATGGAGGCAACAGATAAAATATGTTTAGCAGGCAACCGGTTCAGAGAGTCTGATGACAAGTTTTATGCTTTTAGTTTGTCTGGAAAATGATTACTTCCATCAATAGTATATTATGGATTGAATTGCATCCTCCCAATTTTGTGCATTATAGATATTGAAGTCCTAGCTTCCAGCACCTCAGAATATGACCTCGTTTGGAAACAGGGTCCATGTGGATATAACAGTTAAGATGAGGTCATTAGGGATGGGCCCTAATCCAGTTATGACTGGTGTCCATATTAAAAGGGGAAATTTGGACACAGACATGCATGGGGAGGATGTGCAGATAAAAGCAGATGACGTATAAGATGATGCTCCTATGAGCTAAGGAGCATCAAAGATTTCCAGCAAAGAACCAGAATCTAGGGGAGAGGCAGATTCATTTTCAGAGCTCTCAGAGGAACCAATCCTGCCAACACCAGATCTTAAACTTCTAGCCTCCAGGACTGTGAGACAATAAATTTCTGTTGTTTAAGTCACCCAGTCTGTGGTGCTTTGTTGTGGCAGCCTGAGCAAACGGAGGCAGTATGTATGCAGGTTTAAAACCCTAACGGAATTGAGCAAAATAAATAGTAGTCAGGTCATTGCCTGGTTACTGTTCTTCCTGAGGAAAGATGCTAATGCTACAAGCCCTTCAGGAGAAGCCTAAAGGAGGTATACTAACGTTTGGTGTTTGCGAGGGGACCATTAACACGGTACTGCCATGAGCGCCTTCAGTGGTACCTTACTAGAATGGAAAGACTTTGCTCTTCCCCTGAAATCTTTACATACGGCTTTATGGGGAGGAAACAGGATGTAGAATCGCCCTTTTTCTGGCAAAAGAATAAAAGCAAAGTTTGTTCCTGTTAAGCACAGGGTGTAATACCCATAAATTTTCTTCTTTCTTTTTGTTCTAATTAGGCTTTATTATTCTTACTTTTCATACTTTTTAGTTTTTAATATGGATTTTGGGTTTTTTCCAGCAACTTTTACTTCTCTTTACTGGTTCCATCACTAAAATGAAGGGTTGAGATGAATCAGAACCACCTGTGTTTTTCTTCTAATAAATTGGTGAGCAATGAACAAGGCACAGAGGACCAGGCACAATGATAATCAGCAAAGTGGATTCCGATACATGGAGTGTGTGCCCACAGGGTATGGGCTATGCTCAGACTCAGAATGACCCAGAGGCCATGTGAAATGGGACCGTGGTGTCTTTTCCACGGTCTGAGCTTCCAAGTCCTCTTTCTAAGAAAAGCTACCTCTCTGGTCATGTTCTGTTAAGGCCATCTTTTATTCATTGGTCCTCAAAGTCACATTCATTCTGACCTCATGTATTGAGCAACACATTGCAACTCAGTATTACAATTATTTGCTTTCTATGGTAGATCTTTCAATAACATCTATAACCTTGGTTAGATCACAGCTATCATTTGTGATATATGCTACAGTAAAAAGGAAAGATACGGACGAGGTTTAGTAGCTTTCTCCCAGTAACTTAGAGGGCAGGAGCTAACCTGTCCGTCAGAGGCAGTGATTTCTATCTCCCAAACCAGTGATTCAATATGAAGAACGTGCTGCACATGTTGCAAGGGCACACATTCTTCTAATTTTCTCAATATTTCACCCAAGAAAATTTATTGGGTCACCAGGCAAACAAAGGCCATGACACACACAGTGTGGAATTGCAGCATTGCAAAGGACTGCCAACTACGTGAGGAACCTTCTTTCTCCCTTCCCTGATATGCCACAGGGCCTCCAGTTGACTGGAGCTTCCAGTGACAACAGCTAAGTAGCTGCAAAGCCGCCACGTCCATTGTTGTACAGCTGGATGAGCAGTACTATCTACAAACACGTGGGCCATGTTTTTTCATTGTTTGTCAGCCCATGTGGGCCATATTTTATTTATTGTGCCTTCAGCCATAGTTATCTCAGAAAGGACTAATTAGTAAGGAATGAAGTACACTGCCTTGGATGCCCAGCTGGGTGGCTTCACTTTTCTAGCTGTTTATTTCAATTCAAAAGGAAATAAAAAGCAAATATCAAAGGGACAAATTTTAGATACCAATACATTCTAAGTATTCATATTTACCAAGTACCTACTATGTGCATAGGAGTGGGCCAGGAGAGTAAAGGGAGATAGAAGTCAAAGATCATTACCACCAATTAACTTAAAATATTGTGTGTATGTAATTAAATATACGAGACAAGTTCAAAATTAAGGGAACATATAGTATGGTAGAAATCCTAAGTTGATCATTTAGACTAAATTCAGAGGGTGGTTATAAAAAATGGAGAACTTATAAGAGCCGTATCACGAAGTAGCTAGATCTTGACCACACTGTGGAGCACAGGTGAGATTTACGGGGTCATAGGAACTAAGGTGATTTCTTTGAGGACATGGCTAGAATTAAAGCTCAGTTAGACAGCTGTTCCAAAACACATGAAATAAGCTGGTGTGGATTCTGTCACTACATTTAAAAGCGAGGGCCACAGGGACGGGGGAGGAGTTCTGACACGTAAGCGAGTATGAGCAGGAACTGCAACAATGCACTGTATACCAGGTAATCTGCTGAGAAAATCAAACTCTGCCTGGATTTTTCCAGCTGACAGAGTGAATAAATAAGGTGCATTTTCTTTCCCAAAGAAGATATACAATGTTACTGAGCTCCTTTGCCATTTCTCAGTTATTTGTCATTTGTCATTTTTAATATCCCCACGATGCACAATGAAACATTCCCATTCAGCTGATTGGAGTTTAATCTGTGTACCCTTCTTTATGTGTACAAATGTCCTCTCTTTCTTCCCAGAAGATCACACAGCACTTCCAAAGACGTACTTAACCACCTGATTAATTACTGAGCCTCTATGTAAATTACTGTCAAGATTAAGATGATCATTTCATCATTTGTTCAGCTTGATAAACACAGTTTAACATATCTGGCAAAGCCATTTGTATAGCCCTGCAATGTAAATGAAGGTACAGTAAAGCTACAGTAAGTCTATAATAATAATAGCCTTCGTACTTTGTTAACTATAGACAGTTCCCTAAGCAATTACAACATGTTCTGTGTTAATTTAGAGTGAAATTCCAAACAAGGCATTTAGAACCTAATCAGATGCCATTAAATGAAGGGAGACAAGGGAGGAGGAAAGAGGAAGAAAACCCTAAGGCCTGGACCAGGAGAAATGATTCTCAGAGCTACTGGCCCTTGCAAGATCCACATTTGCCTTGGACTTTTAGACACAAAACAGATTTCTAATTGAAGGTGATTATCTAGTTACTACATCCCAAATTGCATGTACTTCTTGTATTGAGTTACATCAATATCTAATTATGCAAAGCATTTATCAATGTGAAAGTCCACAGAAATAGCCGGGTTTCTGCATAAAATGAGAATGTGTTCTGTAAACTATGAGACACTATGTAACCACCAAGGCTGATCATCTTTGATGACAACAGTCTGCCTCCGGGTACTCCTAAGGATCTAGGAGCTGAATTACAATGTCCATCAACTGGGAACAAATTTTACAAGGAAATCACAAAAACAGACCTCCTGGTCTGCTCTTGGGTTTTCTCAGGTGCAAGCACCCCTGTGCATGCTATTCCCTAGAAATGTCATGTTGACGTCGTCAGCAGCACCACGAGAAAAAAAGTGAAAGTATAGCAACATACAATTCTAAACACTGAAAGACGAGTTTCTGTACTGCTGTTTTTATCACCGTTAATGTGACTCAGTGCCTCCATCAAAGATGGACAGCTTGATCAAGGCAATATAACAGTGAAGAAATACACGGTTCTGTTCAGCACAAATGTGCCTCTGTAAAATATAATTCCCATTAGTAAAGTTAATTAAGATTAATATACAAGTCATTGAAAACCCCCAAATAGACAACAAATAATTTACACAAAGACGAGAGGGACATTCGCTCTGAGTCGTTCACTGGAAGGATTGGAAGGAGGCTCTTAGTAGCACTGGAGTGGTCACCACTGACTACCAAAACGACATGCACCCAATCAGCTTGCAGAGGCCACAGACAACTTATTTCCTTAGAAAGGTTCTACAAACAATTGAGGGTGGTACACAGAAAAAAAACACAGAAGTGAATCTAATCACATACCTAATCATTAGTATCAAACAGGTCACACACACACATACACGTGACTGTGTTTTGGGTATTGTTTCACAGAGATGAATCAAACAGCACTCATCTTGGAAGCCCAGCTTTGGCAGTTTCCACTGACTTTGCATAGCGGTTTTACCCAGAATAATAACCTGCATTTCTAATCAAACGTATCACAAAGAAGCATCCAAGGCAAAGGCTAACACTGATATGTGGTAGAGAGCACCACACTTTGGCTGCTCACCACGATTGTGTGAAATACATCATCACCGAGAAAGCACTCCCGCCCCTACCTCAAGCGCCATGTTCACGGTGCTGATGGCCACTTTTATCTCTCCATCTGACAGCTCCTTGAGATCCTTCAGCATTATCTGCTCAATACATAGACCTGTGGGTGAAAGGGAAAAACAGTATGTTATACTCGGGGAACTTTTCCTTTTAGTAATATCAAGGAATGATTATTTAAAGAGTTTACCCTGTTAATTTCAATATTTTCCCCACTAATATTGCTTTTACCCATAATAAATACATACATAGGAAGGCAAAAATCACATTAGTGACAGTGTGTGTATTAGTTAGGATCCCAACAGGTAAAATTCACCCTTCATAATCCGAAAAAAGATTCTTTAATGGCAGGACACTTCAATGTGGGCAGGGCTGAGAGAGGGAATTAAAGATGGTGAGCATCTGTCAGAAGCTAGCAAGGCACAAGGAAACAGACACGTGGACCTGCCACGAGAGGCTGCCAGAGACTTAGCACCAAATGAGGAAGGGAGAGGGGAAGGAACACGATAGCCTCCTCCTTCTTCCCTCAACCCCCATGCCCCACCTGTTGCTGACTTTTCCCACTGATGAACCCCAACCAGAAGACAATAATCTGCAGGGAGCCCAGAAGATTACATACTCAGGAGTCAGCCTCTGGAGGCCCAGGGCAGACGAGGGGGCAGGTGGGCAATTGAAAACAGTCATACCCACAGAACCTAGCCAAATGGTACCTAACAAGGCCAAAATTTGCTTTCAGGCTGCCTTTAGGTGAGCCCCTAGGTTTTCTAGCATAATTTTACTAAAAAATGCACTTTATATATAGGGGACTTCTGCCAAGATGGAGGCAATAGGTGGAGACACCGTGCCTTCTCACACAACCAAGTTTAGAGACAACTGCATATTAGCAGCAGAAAACACAGCCAGAACACAGAAAATTGAAATTTTCGGAAGTCTGTTAACAACAAATTCTTCAACCTGACCGGTAAGGGGAAAAACCAGCAGCTGGTGGAGCGGGGTAGCACAGGAAAACTCGGTCAGACGGACTCAGGCGTGCAAAATCCAGGCGCAGGATTGGACCTAGTGAGAGACCCAGCGACCTCGGGGAAACAATGAAGGAGCAGGGCTGCGGGTTGACTGCAGCGCATTCGCGCGCGGATAGACAAGCGAGGGAGTGGGCGACCCAGTGGGTCCCACTGCGAGCAGCAGCAGAGAGGGCCACCATTTCCCCGCTCTGACCACGCCCCCACAGACAGTGTCACAACCCAGCGACCTGGGAGTCCAAGGCTCCCCTCCTCAGACTTAACGGTCTCGAACAGACCAAAAATGGCTCAAGAACATCTCAAAGCCCCAGAACCTATAAATCTAAGCAATGAAGAAATAGCAAAACTCTCAGATGCACAGTTTAAAACACTGGTCATCAGGATCCTCACAGAACTGGTTGATTATAGCCACAAATTAGACAGATATATGAAGGCGAAACTAATTGAAATTAATGGAATTGCACAGGAAACCAATAGCGATGGAAAGGAAACTGGGACTCAAATCAATGGAGTGGACCAGAAGAAAGCAAATAATGGCCAAACAGAAAAGAGTCAAGAAGCAAGAATTCAAAAAAAATTAGGAGAGTCTTAGGAACCTCCAGGACATCTTTAAACGCTCCAACATCCGAATTATAGGGGTACCAGAAGGGGGAAAGGAACAGCCACAAGTGGAAAACTTATTTGAACAAATAATAAAGGAGAATTTCCCCAATCTGGCAAAGGAAATAGACTTCCAGGAAATCCAGGAAGCTCAGAGAGTACCAAAGAAGTTGGACCCAAGAAGAAATACACCAAGGCACATCATAATTACATTAGCCAAGATTAAAATGAAGGAGAGAATCCTAGAAGCAGCAAGAGCTAAGGGGACAGTCACCTACAAAGG
Source organism: Artibeus jamaicensis (assembly GCF_021234435.1). Taxonomy (NCBI): domain Eukaryota; kingdom Metazoa; phylum Chordata; class Mammalia; order Chiroptera; family Phyllostomidae; genus Artibeus; species Artibeus jamaicensis. Next base: position 32,005,766 of record NW_026522030.1, on the reverse strand, counting down.
AGTTCCCACCAGACTGTCAGCGGATTTCTCAAAAGACACCTTACAGGCAAGAAGGGGCTGGAAAGAGGTATTCCAAGTCATGAAATCTAAAGACCTACAATCAGGATTGCTCTATCCAGCAAAACTTTCATTTAGAATGGAAGGACAGATAGAGTGTTTCTCAGATAAGATCAAATACAAGGAGTTCATCATCACCAAGCCATTATTATATGAAATGTTAAAGGGACTTATCTAAGAAAAAGAAGATAAAAAAGATGAACAGTGAAAGGACAGCAAACTCACAGTTATTAAGAACCACACCTAAAACAAAAGCAAACTAAGAGGACAGCTAGATCAGGAGTGGAAACATAGAAATGAAGATCTCAAGGAGGGTTAGCAACAGGGGAGTGGGAGGAGGAGAAGGGGGGAGAAGGTACAGAAAATAAGTAGCATAGACAGTAGATAGAAAATAGATGGGGGGGCAAGAATAGTATGGGAAATATAGAATCTAAAGAACTTGAGACACATGGTCATAAACTAAAGGGGGGGGTAATGGTGGGGACGGGGGGGTAGGGTGGGGGGGAATAGAACAACTGTACTGGCATAATCAATAAAAAAAAATTTAAAAAATAAAAAAAAATGCACTTTATAAATGTGACCCATAAAACTGTCATAATTAAGTTGTTTATCCTTATCATAGGCTCTGATACAGGAACTACTGAATTACTTAAATGATGGGAGGAATAATCCAGACAGCGAAATTACCCAGAACTGCCTAGTTTTAGTCAGCTGACCAATGTGCTTCAATAAAGTCAATGGTCAAAAAACATGAGATGGTCTGGCTTTGCATTTAATAACCTCACTCTAGGTTATCATGTTGGGTCAGACCTACCCTCTTGAGAAGAAGACCCATAATAAAGCCCAGCATGGCACATATACCCTTCCCGGATGCATGTTAAGACATTCAAGTTGACCACTTGTCCTCCTCCCCATTGAGAGCACAGTCAATCACAGCAGTCTGGGGAGGCAGAAAGGTACTAAATATTTTTCTTTGACTTGAAGATTGAAGGCTGTAATCATGTTACAGTATAAAATAACTTATAATACACTGTGACATTAAAAGTTTGGCCTGGTTCTAAAGATGAGTGACAAAGTGCACACCATCATGCAGCTGTGCATGCCCACACACCCACACCTGTGCGTCCGTAGCAGGTGTGGCAGATGCCCAGTGCCCCGCGCACACTTGCCATGTGGTGAGTTCCAGCATGATGGTTAGCCACCAGCACCTGCTTCTCCTCTCCTGGGGGCTTTCTCTGGCCACCAGAGGCTACTGGGGGGAATTGGCCCCTGGGACTGAGGAACCATCATTGTTCTAGCAGTATACTAATAAATGTTAAACAACCAGCAACAAAAACGGATTTGTAGTATTTGTCAGGTTCTCTGGTATCAATACATCTACAGTGAATAATCCCTTGTTGCCAACCTAAGATCAACCAACTCACAAAATTGCTGAAAGATTAACAATCAGCTCCTGGAGCACAGATGAACAAGTTCCAATATACCAGTGTGCCCCTTGTGTGGGATAACACTGGGGTACAATTTTCCTCCCTTCCCCAGAGTTCCCTAGTTGGATGAAGACCTGATGGCCCAGGGAGCCAGGTTGATAAAGCACTCCATCCCCTTTCAGTGTCTTCTGGGGTCAGCTCTCAAAGAGACTGCTTTGCCTCAGGCTCTGCCCCTGGGAGATTCCAGTGGAAGGGGGGAAGAAGTGCACCTTATCTTCCCTAACAGAGATAGGTTGTCTGGGTTTAAATCCTGGCCTGGCCACCTGCCAGCTGTGTGTGTGTGTGAGGATGGAGGCAAAGACACTGCCCTGTGCTTCAGTGTTCTCACCTGGAAACCGGGGGAAATAACAGCACCGGACAGAGTTGTCGTGTGGACTCAGTGAGGTGGTCCATACAGAGTTATACCATCAGAATCTTGTGTGTGCTAGGCCCTCCAAGGGCTGGAGCTATTTGTTAGTATTATTATAAAACAAATGATCCAGGAAATTCACAGTGTTGATAAAGCCTAGACTTGGAGAATAATTTTATCTACTTGACTGTCTTTTTTTAAATTTTTTTTCTAAAATTAATTGAGTTACAAAATTCCATTGTGCTTGACATTGCTCCTGACACATTCTCAAAGTAGAACCCTCTCGGTACAGAGATTTCATGTCATGATGCAACTGGGTATGCACTAGACGTGTGAATTAACCACGTGTCCAGACGCGGAGGCCTCCAAGGAGAGGAGGCTGCAGTACAGGCTGCCTGCTTCCAGGTGAGCCAACATCACATGCCTGGGAATCTTCCACAAGGGTGAACAACAGGAAGCAAAGTGAAGGCAAAATTCAATTCACCCCCTGAGGCCTGGCAACATTCCACACCACAAACCAGCCTGACTCAGGAGCTGCAGCAGAGCCGGGGGACCATCACTCACCCTGAGCACTGAATTGGCTCTTCTTCAGTACGTTGATAATGTCCTCTCTGGGAGGTAAGCTTGGAAATCTTTCTTCCAGGATAGAAAGAATTTCTTCCTGCTTCCCTGAGATCTTCTCAGATTCCATGGTCATGTACTTGAAAAGGATGCTACCTAAAAGGCATGAATAAAAAGAGCCTTAAAATTTCCTGCCAAGCTAGCATGGGGACCAGGGCAAGCAGTGTTTTCTGGCCCCTCGATCCATGCTTCCTCCTCCAGTTTCTTGCCTGGATCACGGGTCTCCACAACGTAGCCTTCAAGAGGTAGTTTTTAGAAAACCCTTCAATACCACCTGCCCTGCCTCGTTATTCTCCACAACTCATTAATTTCTACAATTTAACTGACCATAGCATACTCTACAACACGGACTTTATGCACAGAGGAACAAAATGTATAGTTTCCCTCCACCCCACGCAAACACACAAAAATGATAAACGTTGGTTTTAAATGATTTCAGAATGGAAGTTAATGGTAAACTTCCATTTAGAATGGTAAACTTCCATTTAGAATGGAAGGGCATATAAAGTGCTTCTCAGATAAGGTCAAGTTAAAGGAGTTCATCATCACCAAGCCCTTATTATGTGAAATGTTAAAGAAACTTATCTAAGAAAAAGAAGATAAAAAACTTGAACAGTAAAATGATAGCAAACTCAATAATTAAAAACCATGCCTAAAACAAAAATAAAAACAAACTAAGCAAACAACTAGAACAGGAACAGAACACAGAAATGAAGATCACATGGAGGGTTATCAGCAGGAGAGTGGGAGGGGGAGATAGGGGGGAAAGGCACAGAGAATAAGTATCATAGATGGTAAGTAGAAAATAAACAGAAGGATGGTAAGAATAGTATGGGAAATGTAGAAGCCAAGAACTTATAAAAATGAACTAAAAGGGGGCAATGTGGGTGGGAGGGGTGAAGGGGGTTAAATGGGACAACTGTAATAGCACAATGAATAAAATGTATTTTAAAAAAGACAAAAATTATCAAACTGAATTTTAGAAACTATAATATACTATTTACAAAGCACATACATTAAATATAATAATATTTAAAGGTTGAAAGTAAAAAGATATAAAGATATAAGATGGAGACTTCCGCCAAGATGGCGGCATAGGTGGAGACGCCGTGCTTCCTCACACAACCAAGTTTAGAGACAACAAAATATTAGCAACAGAAAACACAGCCAGAACACAGAAAATTGAACTTTTCGGAAGTCTGATAACAAAAAATTCTTCAGCCTGACCGGTAAGAGGGGCGAAAGCAGCAGCTGGCAGAGCGGGGTAGCACAGGAAAACTCGGTCAGGCGGACTCAGGCACACGAAATCCAGGCGCAGGATTGGACCTGGTGGGCCACTAACTCAGCAAGCAATCGCAGGGAAACAGCGAGGGAGCAGGGCTGCGGGTTGACTGTGGTCGTGCATTCACACACGGATAGACAAGCGAGGGAGTGGGCAATTGGACGAGAGCCAGCAGCCCCAGTGGCAAGGGGCAATGGAGGGCACCGCCATTTCCCCGCTCTGACCCCGCCTCCAGATACAGCGTCATAATCCAGTGACCTAAGTGGCCCTGCCCCCGTGAACAACCAAAGGTTCTGCTCGTTACCCAGCTGCGAGAAACCGCAGAGGGGGCCGCCATTTCCCGCTCTGACCCCACCTTCACGTACAGCGTCACAACCCAGTGACCTGAAAGTCCAAGGTTCCCCTCCTCAGACTTAATGGGAGCAAACAGACCAAAAATGGCTCAAGAACATCTCAAAGCCCCAGAGCCTATAAATCTAAGCAGTGAAGAAATAGCAAAACTCTCAGATGCACAGTTTAAAACACTGGTCATCAGGATCCTCACAGAACTGGTTGATTATAGCCACAAATTAGACAGACATATGAAGGCGAAACTAATTGAAATGAATGGAATTGCACAGAAACCAATAGCGATGAAAAGGAAACTGGGACTCAAATCAATGGAGTGGACCAGAAGAAAGCAAATAATGGCCAAACAGAAGAGAGTCAAGAAGCAAGAATTCAAAAAAAATTAGGAGAGTCTTAGGAACCTCCAGGACATCTTTAAACGCTCCAACATCCGAATTATAGGGGTACCAGAAGGGGGAAAGGAACAGCCACAAGTGGAAAACTTATTTGAACAAATAATAAAGGAGAATTTTCCCAATCTGGCAAAGGAAACAGACTTCCAGGAAATCCAGGAAGCTCAGAGAGTACCAAAGAAGTTGGACCCAGGAAGAAACATACCAAGGCACATCATAATTACATTAGCCAAGATTCAAATGAAGGAGAGAATACTAGAAGCAGCAAGAGATAAGGGGACAGTCACTTACAAAGGAGTCCCCATCAGACTGTCAGCGGATTTCTCAAAAGAGACCTTCCAGGCAAGAAGGGGCTGGAAAGAGGTATTCCAAGTCATGAAATCCAAAGACCTACAACCAAGATTGCTCTATCCAGCAAAACTTTCATTTAGAATGGAAGGACAGATAAAGTGCTTCTCAGATAAGATCAAATTCAAGGAGTTCATCACCACCTTATTATATGAAATGTTATTCCCTTATTATATGAAATGTTCCCTTATTATATGAAATGTTAAAGGGACTTATCTAAGAAAAAGAAGTTAAAAAAACATAAACAGTGAAAGGACAACAAACTCACAGTTATTAAGAACCACACCTAAAACAAAAGCAAACTAAGAGGACAGCTAGATCAGGAGTGGAAACATAGAAATGAAGATCTCAAGGAGGGTTAGCAACAGGGGAGTGGGAGGAGGAGAAGAGGGGAGAAGATATAGAAAATAAGTAGCATAGACAGTAGATAGAAAATAGAAGGGGGGCAAGAATAGCATGGGAAATATAGAATCTAAAGGACTTGAGACACATGGTCATAAATTAAAGGGGGGTAATGGTGGGGACAGGGGATAGGGTGGAGGGGAATGAAGGGGGGAATAGAACAACTGTAACAGCATAATCAATAAAAATATATTAAAAAAGATATAAGATGGATATAAAACACTAGTATCAGACAAAGTAAGCTATAAGAGAAGAATTACCTGAGATTAAGACAAATATTTCTTTCTTATTAAAGGGTCAGCCCTCAGGGAGCTATATTAATCCTAAATCTATTTTGCTAACAACATAGCTTCTAAACATACAAAGTGAAAATGGACAAAACTGCATGAAGAAAGATAAATGCATAGTCACAGTGGGAAATTTTAACACCTCTCTGTCACCAGCTCTAAGAACCAGTAGGAAAAAGTCTGTAAAGATGTACAATAATCGAGTGACATGAGGAACAAACTTGACTTAATTCACATATATTGAGCATTGTTATCAATAATGGCAGACTACACTGTCTTTTCTAGTGCAAATGAAACATTTACTCACACTGACCATTGGTTGAAGCATAAATCAAATCTTAAAAAATTTCAGGGCACTGCAATCAGTTATACTCTGTGACCAACCATAAAAAGTCTGATAATCATCATAAAACAAAAACTAGAAAATTCCCAAATATTTTAAAATTAAACAATGCAATTCCAAATAAGCCATGGTAAAAGAAGAAGAAATCACAATGTACTAGAATATATTTTAATTGAATGAGAAAGTATGACACTTGAATTTGTAGAATACAGCTACAGCTGCGCTCTGAGGAATTTTTCTATCTTTAAAAGCATAAGATGGTAAAAAGAAAACCCAGAAAATTTAACTAAAAATGTAGAAGAAAGGATACAATAAAGAGCAAAACTTAAAGGCATAGGAAACAAACACATACGAAGAAAGTTAATAAAACCAAAAGTCGACTCCTTGAAAAGACTATTACAATTTTGAAAACTGTCAAGAAAAAAAAGGAGACTGAGAGAAGGCATAATGCGCCAATATTAGGGGTGAGAATATTAAAAGCAGTGCACACTACAGGTTCTTCTGGCATTAAAAGATAAGTAAAACTTTATTCTGAGTCCTACAGAATAATTCAATGAGAAGAGACCGACACTGGTTTATGAAGTGTGACTCGACTATTGGAAGGGATATGACATACTGACACAAATGAGAAAAAATATTAAGCGTTAGAAAGACAGTCACTATACTCAAAGAGTTGTTTCTGGTTTGTAAAAAAGGCTTTGGCCCAACTTCAGCCACGGGGCTCATCTATAGATGCTTTTCCTTCATCACATTAGAGACACATTCAGCTACATACTTAGCTGAATGTATAAGTATCAGAATATACAGTAGCCAAAGGCACCTCTTTGCAAAATCAAACCTATTTTTGTAGTAAGTTGATTTAACCTCCAGGAAATTCAGCAGAACTCAAAATCTACTTAAATCCATACATGGACTGTACCCAATGGTGCCCCAGCTATTCGCAGGCCAGGGGGAATTAACAAGCAACAAAGAAAGCAAGGATTATAAAATAGTGACAAACATTTCATTCCATTAGAAAAAATCAACTGCATTATTCTTTGTGGAAGAGAATAGAGAAATGAAGGACCACTTGCCAAAAGCAATTGCAATACATTAATATTAAACATGATCTAATGAAGTCAGAGGTTGTTTGGGGAAAACATTCACCACAGTAAAGGCATATTCTGCAGGATAAATTCCCAGCAGAAAAAGAAGAATTTAAGCCTTTTTTCCTTGTTTCACCTGGGACTGATTTTTTCATACAAAAACAAAACCATTAATGAATGAATAATAGAGGGAGGGAAAGAGGGGAAAGGAGAAGAAAAAAAGGATTAAAAAATACAACTTGACTCACATTTTTGCCTGAAAAGAGATGAAAAAGAAGCGTCTTATTCAAGTGCTTAATAATCTTATAAATTTAAAATGTCTCAATTTAATAAGGCTTTTCTTTGTAGGACAGAAGAAATAACTAACCCCAAGGTTGAGAAATTGTGCTGGTTTTATGTCTAGCTGAAAACAAATCCTTTCTTTCCCTACCCCCAGTGCAGGCCTTTCCTCTGCCAAGCACAGTAAGCAAGGCAATTCCCTTTGGAGTTTGTAACCATTTCAGGAGAGGGATGATTCACTGTTTGGACAACAGAGGAGTAGGGGAAGCTGGCCCTGTTCCCCTCCTATTTGACCTCCTTAAAAGGATCTTTTTGAAGCTGTTGATACAGGCTACTAAAATAGCAAGAAGCTATTCTTTATTAAAGTTCAAATGGAGCTGCCAATAGAATGGAGAAAAATTGTTTCCTAAAAACCTGGGGCATAGGTTTTCCACATCCTGAGATAAAAACAATTGCTGTTATTTGTTTCACTATTCATCCTGTGGCTCTGTCAAGGCTTTATACAAATACATGTGAAAGGCCTTTTGAGTGAAGTATTGTCCTGATAGAAACATGCCTGGTAATTGGTGACTGAAATCTCATCACTGCCAGCTGGTTCCTGGAAACACACATACACACATCCATACCCATGTGCGCACATGCACACAAACCCCCAACTCGATGATTCAGCAATTTAATGCTCCTTAAATCTGGCAATGGTCCTCCAGGGCACATCTCTGGGGAAATAAAAGAATATAGGCGGAGGAGTCTGCAGGTCTGCAGTAACTGTGTTTTTGGCACAAATCCCAGGCAGAACCAAACACCAGTGCTAGGCCACTGTGACTGTACAACTTGACTTTTAGATATAGCTCAGACGGCAGCATGTCTGAAAGTGCCAGCAGAGCTTAGAAGGAGACAGTAGGAGGGAGAAGAGTGCAAAGAGAAGGGGATGGCAGGGAAAAAAAGGAAGGAGAAAGAAAATAAAGAAAAAAGGTAATCACAAAAACAAAAACAGAGATGGGGAGGGGAGGGGATGAAGAAGCGAATAGACATTTCCAAAACTCGGGGTCATTTATGATCCCATTTGAATGAGCTCATTCTCGTACACAAATAATTTCTTCCACAAATAATTAGAAAATAATCTATGCAAGTAAATCTGTGCCTTCCAGGTGAAGAGTATGCTAGTAGTGATCTGTATCCTGAAATTTCTAAATTTGAGGTATGTCCTATTAAAAGACAACAGCAAGACCTAGTTAATGTAAGAAGTATCGATTTAAGAAAATGCAAGTTATTTCAACCTCATTAAATCCCCTACAAGTCCTGCACACACACTGGCCGTGGCTGAGTTACCTGTTGACCGGTCCCAATGTGTGCTGCCAGAGCCGGGAGGGGAGAGTAATAGGGGAGACTGTTAGAGAAACACGGCAGGTTACCTCTACCCCGGCAACACACCACCTACTTCTATGTGATACATAACTGATCTTTTAACCGCATCCCCAATAATCAGGCCCTATCTCAATATTTTAAGGCAGTATTCTCCCATAATGCAAACAATCTGATACAGAGTCACAGCACTAAAGTATAAGGCTAAAAAAAATTGTAACATGACTGACTTTAAATATTCACTTCCTATATTTAGACAAAATGTCGGCATGTCTACAAAAAATTTGGAACAGAAAATAAGGTTACTAAAGGTGAAAAAGTCAGAGTCATTTATGATCTCCAAGAGACTAAAGGTGGAGTGAATCGGAAACAACTTTCACACACCGTCTGAAAAGCAGAAGCACTGGGAGCCGCTGTCACGTGTGTTGGAGCCTGTCTCTGACATGAAGAGTCTTTTCAAGGAGACTGAAGCAAGGAACAAAATACGTGAGACTTAGATTTGTCTTAATGAGGAACTTGTATGTGTGTCTTAGTAATAAAGTACGTATTGTGATTGATTACATTTCCACTTTTTCATTGATTCCTGGAAGCTCATAACCAAAGTTTCAAATGGAATACTGTTTTCACTCCTTAAATTATGTGTTAATCTCATTCCTTTCTCTGCATGGTTTTGTTTCCTGACCATGACATTTTTTGGTTTTATTATGAAAGAAGGAAGGACATTGATAATAAATAAGTAAATAGCAGATAGACGGATGATAGATAACTGACCCACACACATGGACACTACAGTTAACGTAAATGCAGAGAACTAATAACAGTGAGAGTGCACACCATGACTCTTGTTACATAACTTATAAAACAGGCACAACCAATGGTCATGGAGTCCTGGAGCACATACAAGGGTGGTAAAACTACAAAGAAATGCAAGCAACTGTGAGCCATAAAAATCACAAGGCTGGTCACCTTTAATTAGAGAGGGAGTGAACAGTAATCAAAGAGGCACATCTCGTATTTCTTTACCTGATTTACTAGCAAGAGGGTATTCCTTTTCTAATAACTCACATATTGATGTTGTTATATTCATATTTTACATTTTTTTCTGCACATGTATACAGACAAATTCTACTAGGATTTCTAAAAGCTAAAAAAATATATTAAAATGAACAGAGTCCAAAGTCTGGACATTATGAATGTTGGAGGGATGGGCTGGAACGCAGTGGAAATTAAAAATATCATAGCACAATTAAATCAACTTAGCCATAAAAAATAGAAAGAATACAAACGACCTTGCAGAATTCATTTTATGATAGTATTTACTGAGGGCCCGCCATGCAGCTGGCACTGCTCCAGGCACCAGAGACACAACAGTGGAGCAGTAAACAAAACAGGTAAAGTCCCTTTTCTCACGAAGCTTGCGGTCTGGAGTGAGGGGTGAAGAGGGAGGAGGAGACCAGTGACAGGGCAGAAAAATAAGGGGACAGCAACATGCATTTCAGAAGGAGAGGACAGCTGATGTAAATATTCCTTAGTGGATTTGGAGTGGGGCGTATCTGAAAGACTGAAAAGCCCCTGTCCTTGGGGCACACAGTGGGAAACTGGGACATAGCGTGAGGTAATGTTAGAGTGGGAGGGGAAAGATTGTGTTGCAGCTTATAAGGGCGGGTTTTTGCACTTGGATTTTGAGTATGATGGGCTTTAAGCAAGGGAATGGTAGGACCTGGTTTATATTTTTCAAAAGTTGTTCTGACTGGTAATGCAACAGATTTTGTGGAGGAAATAGGGCATCAACCTGGAGGCTATTGCCTTAGCTGAGTAGAGACAGAACCGTGGCTTGGATTGGATCGCTAGTAGTGATCACAGTTATGTTTACCCCTTGGCTGAAAAGGGGAAATGGATGAGAGCAGCTTTGCCGGTACAGGGAACTACAGGGTTCCATTACAGCCATGATAAAGGTGGTGGCACAAACTGGACATGCAAGTGAAGATGTCCTGTGGGCACTGGAAGTAAACCTGGAATTCCAGCAGTGGCTACAGTGGGAGATACAGGGAGTCACAGCCCAAGTACTGAACGTAAAGTCTCAGAACTATATACTCTGCTTTCTCTTTGGATCATATAAATCTTTCACCAGTTAAAGTCTCAGAACTAAAAGATAAATGAGGTTAGTGTATAGAGCAAAGTGCCCAAGACAAAGTCCTAGGATACTGCAATACTTAGAAGTTGAACAGAGAAGAGCTAACAAGCAAAACTAAGGAAGAGTAGGCCAAGCCTTTTGGAAATTAAGAAATGCATTGGGCCCTGGCTGGTATGGCTCAGTGGATCGAGCGCTGGCCTGTGGAGCAAGGGGTCGTTGGTTCAATTCCCTGTAATGGCACATGCCTGGGTTGCAGGCCTGGTCCCCAGTAGGGAGTGTACAAGAAGCAAGCACACCTTGATGTTTCTCTCCCTCTCTTTCTCCCTCCCTTCCCCCTCTCTAAAAAAAAATAAATAAAATCTTTAAAAAGGAAGAAATGCATTGGAAATTACATTTTTCAGCTATATAGGCTAAGAGGCATACTCAGGGTGCTCTCCAAGGATTGGAGGCACCAACACCTTGGCCCACCTGAAATCCACTTACTGCACATCATGTGTCTCAGCACAAAGGCTTCTTCGAGATGACCATGAGAATGAGAGGCAAAGAACAACCAAACTGACGGAGCGTTTAGTTTGCAGTAAATTCAGGTTTCTTGGGTAGAAAGTTTATAGTAACATATCCTCCACAGAGTTCTAATTATGAAGTTTTTAAAGACTCTTCCAAGTCAGCCATAAATATCTAACCTCACATCTGGAAGTAGATATTTTTCAAAATTGTTTATGGCAAAGGTATGTGCATAGAAATTTTGCATTCCTTTAAGACCTAGAAAAATGCATAAAGACATGGTCTAGAAAGGTGTGTCAAATTAATGATCATTTGAGCACCCCAAAATACAAGATAACATCATAGCTACTTATACAGAAAAGAGGACTATTTATGTTATGAAAATAAAGGTTGCTAAAATTATTCATAGGCACATTTAAAAGAAACCGTCCCCTTAGGTTTGGTGTTAATGCATGATTGGAAAAGTATGAAATCTAAGTTTGAGTTTGGTGAATAATGAAAGATTTGATTTGATTCCTTTCTTACATTTTCTTAAAATTCAGGAGCTTTAAAAAGTCACCCATTGCCCTTATGAACAATTGAGTTACCTCTTTAAAATCAAACTGGTCCCATCACCATCCTTCAGTTCCCTCTGAGCAACACTGTTCAGCTATGTCTCATCTCCCCTCCCCATCGTAGCACACATGTGCACACATGCCCACCTTTGCAAAGTTCTCAAGAGCCCCTTTTCCATTTACATAAGCCACCCATGTCATCTACTTCCCAGGCTTTAGTGACCCTGGCTCTCGTGACAGTATCAGGATTGGCAGTCTTCACAGTAGAGGCACTTCATCCTCTCACATTCCAATTTTCAAGTGACAAGGACATGATGTTGCTGCTCTGGCTGCTTCCTAATCCTACGTCAAGCCCAACCTTATGAAAAATCTGTAACGCTGAGAAAAACCACAGTCCTTCAGCATAGCTTTAATGCTTGGTCGTTTCGCTAACTAAAACCACAGTAACTAACAAAAGGGTCTCCATTCCTTCCAATTCCTTAAATGTGAATAACATTATCAGCATCATCAACAACATCATCACTGTACCAACGTATTATAGTTTGAGTGACAATTTTACTATATAGAAAATCATGAAGATGAACTCTTCATTGACTACAATTCCTTCCTACTAAGTAACGTATGTATTTTTTGAACAATAAACCAACTTTCTTAGTTTACAAACAGAACATTCTCTAGTGTTTGCCTACATCCCACATTTGTACAGTCGATCACCTTCCCTCTTGGCTGAGACCCCCGGTTACCTTTACTTTCCTTCTGCTCTGTCACGGAGATCAGTGCCTGTGCTGACTCAGTGTAGTTGGGGGCACAGTTTCCCACAGAGCATTTTACAGATGTCATCAGCCAGAAAAATATTTAAAATGGGTGTATTGGGGCCATTGGTTCTAAAACATTAGTAGGAACTATATAGTTCTTAAACCTTTCTCCCTCCAAATTGTGGTGGGAGAGAGAAAGTAAAGGAAAGGCTTTAAAAGAGTTGAATCAACATTCTCTCGGTATTTTCCTTTCTTTAATTCTTTCAGCCTATTCATCACTGTGTTTCACTTTCTTGTATTAAATACTTCTGAGAAAAAAATCTGTGTCTACCACGTTTAAGACAGAGTGTTGAAAGAGGAAAAACACTTAATACAAAACCCCAAACTGTCTTAAGTGAAACAGTACAGAATTTATGTGGTCCTTTCATGGCACCAAAGTCCACTGACAGTTTGGAGCTTAGAAATCTCTTCTGGGAGGTGGTGGGCTGCACCGATGGAGCTGAAATAGGGGGTAGGGAGTAGGTGATGACTCCGCACCAGAGTGTCTCTTGTAGGCTGAGTGACAATGGAACACGTCAAAGACAGGGGAGAAGGAGGTGAGGATTCAACTATAAAAGTCCATCTTGCACAATACTGCCAAAATGAAAGGTGCAGTTTTTCCATCCAAACAGTACTATACAAACTAAGCATGTACCAGTATCAGGAAATATTTCAATGTGCAAATGTGGAATCCTGGCCCCATTCACACCATGGGGCAAGAACCACCTCTGGAAGCTGTGAGAGAGCAGAGGAACTACTCCAGCTCCCCAACAGGGGTGTAGGAGTTCCATTTAATATTCTTGTCTTGTGAAAAAGCGAAGATCCTATTTTTAAATGCACATTTTTAATATTCAATATAATGCTACTCTTTAACAAACTCTTTACTCCCTGCCTCTCTGATGAGGCTTCCCATGGTCTTTAAAGGGATTGTTAACCCAAGAATGGATCACACTCTTTCTGCATGAGCAAGTCAAGAGACACTCCATTAAGCCTTCCAGTATTTAATAGAAAGAGTCATCTCTCACCTCTGAGGAGATGAGCCAGCTGCTCAGTGATGAGCTCGGGAGCCTCCTGCAGAATCTCTTTCACAACGAGGGAGGAGGAAGACTCTCGGAACTCAAGCCCAGCATCACTCTGCTCAACCGGACTGATGACTTTGACCACAGCTGATTCTAAAGTTTTGTCCTCACTGAAAAGCAAATGGAGGAGAGGAAAAGAAGGAGATATGACTTGTTTCCTAACTTTTTGGAGTTATTTCATCTCTTTTCCCACACAAATGACTTCCTCTCCTATAGCCAAAAATATGAGTAAGCACCTATGACTCAGAAGAACCTTATTCTATGTGTTTTCACATTTCACTTTAAGTAATTAACCTCCCCCAAGATTCTTACAGTGCCTCCACACCTTAGCCCTTCTATCCCTTGCTTTGTTGCTGGAAAATTATAATAATAATGGTAATGGCTAACATTTGTTGAGCTTCAAGTATGGATCACACACTATTTTAAATACTTTTAAGATATTGCATTTTATACTATAAAATGGGTTCTATAAAAATTCCCATTTTACAAAGGGAGAGACAGAAGCATGAAGAAATTCAGAAATTTGCCCATGGCCAGAAGGCCTGTACGTAGGCTTGCTCCATGTAAATCCTGACTCCAAACCGTGCACACCAGTCACAATGCTGGAGGAAAGATACTGTGGGTTTACTGACTTCCACAAGCATATTTTTTAGTATGTGAGATAATACTGGCTTTTATCAAAGGCAAGAAGATGTGGATAAAGCTAACTTTATTCTTTCTATGTGTCCAAACCAAAGAAGTAGCAATGAAGGAAATGAAGATCTCAATTTGTTTTTGCTTCATAAACAACCCCAAAGCCAGAGTTCACAACTTCAGTCTCAAAAACAGCAACACATGTCAATTTTAATCAGTAACAAAACTCTTCCTAAGATTTCAAATGGTACACATGTTTCCTAGTTCACTCCTTTGGCTTCTTCAACTGTCTTTATTTAAATATCTACTTGAATTTGTTGGTCTGAAGGTTAACAGATAAATTTAGTAAAGTATATGATCATTCTGAATACTGGTAAATGAAGTCAGCCAAGTAACCTACCGATAATACTCAGCAAGTTATCAGCAACCAACTGACAAATATTAGTCAAAAGAATCTTGTGTGTTTCCAACACCACAGGAGTGAAAGCAGCCCCACACAGGCAAATCACTTTCAAAACTCCATAACTGAGTCAACTGCACACCTGATGTTCCCTAAATATGCTTCTAAAAAAGGTTAAGCAAAACTTAAATACTTGTACCAGTTTTTACTTCATGTATAATAAAGTCAAGGTCCACTGGTCAATGTTATCAATGACTAGAAAATTGGCAAAGTATGCCAAAAAATTAGTATCTAAAACTACTAAATGCTTAACTGTGACTCTTAAGTGGCACTTAGGAAGCTTATGAAAGGGCATCTTTGTGTTGGGTTGTAATGTCCTTGAAGGTAGATAATTTGTCTTATTACTCTTTATATACCTTGAGAATCTTGTCCTAGTTAGCAATTCTTAGGTACTTATTAAAGGAGGCAGAAGACCCAAGTTCTAATCCAAACGCCTCTATTAGCTGCATGTAGTACCTTGGATAAGTCATTTGCAACACTAGATGTCAGGTTTCTTTGTCCATAAAATATGGAGTTCATGAAGATTAAAAAAATCCATCTTGCTCATAATATGAATGATGATCCAATGATCAAATGACTTTCATAGCCCATCTACGTAAATTTCCATTTCACTACTGACATTTCTATCTAATTTTTTTAGCTTTTTAGTTTAATAACACTAAATTTTATTAACACTGAAATAAAATTTCACTTTTATTTAGTGTTCAATTTCCATTCCTCATTATCTGTTTTCAGCATCAATACACAGGGCGATTGCATTGCTCTAACAAACTGTTCAAAGTGGTTTAAAATTACAATTTGGTCAATTTTACAAGAACTTTTCACTGAAAGATGTTATATTTGAAATGCAAAAGTAAAAACAGAGGACCAGCCTAGCTCAGATTTTGCCATAAGAGAAGAAAAAATATTTTCTTTCCTCTGAATGTCCTCTGCCTTTAATACATTTCCCCAAACCACGAAAGTTGTGAACAAGATGATACTCTGCACAGATTTCCTTGAAAGACCAACCCTCCGGCACTCACCTCGCCAGCACGTTGCTGCCAACAAGTGTTACAGACAACTTTCCTTCATCGTTTAGCTGATGCAGATTAATTTCATCTCGGAATATGTGGAATGATTCGGAGATATTCAGCTCTTCTAAAATGAACCTTATCTCTGTGAAGTAGTTGAATTCGGTTCTTGGTATGTTCAGCACTGGCAGACAGAGAACTCCAGGTGGGCTGACCTACCAAGTAAAAAGGTAACAATCTGACAACAGCGGGAGGAAAGAATACAACTAAGTTTTCTCAAGGTGAGTTGCACCAGTAAAGGGAACAAGGCAAAAGCAACCAGAAAGAGCCAACTCTGCCCTGGTAAATGCAGCGAGGTTGTCAAGATCCCTAAACGCACCAAGCCTCTGCCTGGAGATGGACCCACGTTTGTGCTCATTTCTCTGGTTCAAATGTTGCCTTGAGGTACAATTTCACTACATTACTTACCTCTTAAACATAAAAGCAGTTGTAAATGGGGGGAAAAAAGTCCTTTGGCCTCATTAAGTCACTTGACATTCATAACCCACTTGACCTGAACCCACTAGCAGATCATTATCCGCAGGGAAGAGGCCTCTAATATTTTTTTAACTTCTTGTTACTCTACATGAAACTTCTCATGCTTTATTTGAAATATTCTATGTCTCATTTCAACCCCTCTACAACTTAAAAAAGTATGAATGCATTCTCCTTCTCTGGAGAAATAAATGCTCATTCCTTTACGGAAGCAGCAGAAAATTAGAATGACTGACGTAGGACGGGTCAGGGCTGCAGCCACACAGAGAGGCACACAGGCCCCGTCTCCATGGGTGCCTGCCACCCAGCTCCAGCCAACTGTCTGTATGCAAAAAATTTCGGCCCAGGATGGCTGAATTTTTCAGTTACTCAGGAAAAGTTGGAAATCTGGATCTTGAGGTGTTATTTGTAATGTTAAATTATTACAATTAGTTTTTCAAATAAAAATATTATGTAGATTAATGAAAACTCACTCATGAGCCAGATTTTGGCCTACAGATGAATTGTTATGATTTCTGTTGGTTTCTTACATTATTTTTAAAATCCTGTATTAACAAACCTGTTGTTAAAATTGTGGTAATGGGGGAAACAGGAGATGAGTAGGAGTAAAGAGAATTTTAGATTCATAATGATAAACAGGTTTTTCTGCAGGAATTTTGAAAATACAGGGGTTTTTGAGATCCTATGAGTGGAGTGCAACAAACCCTAAATATTGCTGAGAGAATGTGGAGTTTGGTAACACTGGATTTTTATATAAAGTAAATGACCTTTATCTCCCATAAGCATAGTGTTTGTTATGCAGTTTTAACAGCCTTATCATCCATTTCTCTTTCTTCGCACTAAAGTGGCAGAGCATTTGTCTGTTTCGTTCAGTTACATTTGCCAGTGCATAAAGCGGTCTGGGGCAAAGTAGACATTTAATAGGTATTTGCTGAGTAAAATGAATCACCCACTGCTATTATATATGAAGCACAAAGCCACTCCAACAAAATAGTTTTTCTCCAACCTGTCAAACTAATATTAAGTCACAATTGTATCATAATTGTTAGCAATTTGTCCCTGGCAAGTTATTTTTCCTGATTAATTGACAGAGCTATATCTAACTCCTAGTATTGAAACTTGAGTCAAGAGCAGGCAGCTTGAACCTATTCTAACAGGTTAGAGTCAGAAGAACTAAGTTCTAGGCCCAGCCACTGCTGTGTGGTTTTGTAAAAGCCAATTTCTTGTCTGAGCCTCAGTTTTCCCCATCTGTAAAATGGGGCTTACCCATCAGAGTGAAAAACAGTTAAATGGAGTCTTATGTGTGAAGGTACAAATCTCTGTATTTATCCTATGTGTTACTACTCTAAGAGGGAAGAGCCAGTTTTGCAGGAAAAATTAAAATAGACATGTCCCCCTCTGGTGGGGGGTGGGGTCCAGTGAACTAAGAGTAAGGCACAGAAACACAGTGAATCCCCAGTGTGACCCCTTCAGCAATTCATATTTGTCTCCATACTCAGTGGCAAACCTCAGAAGAAGGAGAAAAGAAGCCCCACATTGCTTTATTTTTATCTGTCTCTTTTATCCATCACAACTGCTTTTCAAGACACTGTAGTTATTGCTGATGGTATAATTATTATATACATATTTTAAAAACTATGCCACTATCAGTCTAAAAAAATCAGTCTGGTTCAGGCAATTCTGTGTTCTCAAGACAAGCAATATTTTTTTCTAGGAGTCAAAAATCCACTTAATAAGAACACTATTTATATGCATGTCTAGACACAGGCACATTCATCTCCTCATATCAATTCATCTCTCTTGTACAGGTCAACAAATTTTAAGATAAATTTGCTATAAAGCCCGTATATAGAAACCAGAATACTTGATCCAGCATTTCATTCAGTTTCTGCCCTAAAGCCATTCTTGCCACCACAGCTCATTCTGGAAGACTGGGTTTCATGTGAATTAAATCATTCTAGAACAGCTATGCATAATCTAAGAGTCAAGGATCTAAATGAAATTAGAATAAAACCAACAGATTCCAGAAAATTTAAACTTGTGAGAAATAGGAAATAGAACCAAAATACTCATAATGTGCCTTATTTTGGCTTTAAGATAATTCATTATCATGGGATAGCAAATTTTTACAAAATGGAAATTTTAAAACAACTTTCTGAAAGGCCTTTTTAATTTTTTTTAAGCATATTATATAGGCTTTACGCAGTACAAAGTTTCTCACTCAAGGAAGATCATGATTAGGTGAAAATGGCCTTGTTCTACACAGTCCGGGTTGTAAGGCAAAAACGGAATAGAGATGTGACCTGTAATATCCCTGTTCCTGAAAATGTCAGCCAGTGAGCACTGGGCTTCCTGTGGCGTCCATGCGGGTTATTCCACACCCAGGTCCCTACCCCCAAGGGCATGGCTATGCAGCAGGGATGCTACAGGGAGACAGGGAATTCTGACCCTTACTTGTGGTAGTTCTCTGAATTCTCATCCCACTGAGCATATAGTGTTAAAAACTTTCATTTTTAATTTGAAAACATTGGTCTCATTGAAATAGTGTTGTATGAAGAGAATCAGGAGCAAATAATGAGGACAATGCCTAACGTATAGTAGGTGGTCAGCAAGTATTTTTGATGAATGGAACAATAAACCAGAACATGAAATTTAAGTTAACAGGTTCCTTATAGTCCCCAAAAGCACTTGTTCTAAAAAGTTACATCATAATTCAAATTAAAAAGCATACTCTTCTTTTTCCTCACCTTGTCCAGAAAGTAAGCATATGTGAAGGCAGAAATGAGAGAATCCAAGTCACACGATTTATGTCCAATAACCACGTGGACCTTCTCCAAGCGTTTGCTTCGATTCTGAAACAAATTTTTAATAAATTACAACTTAATGTACAGTAGATCGATATAAAGAGAACATTTTCCAAAATTTTTAAAAAGCATGTCTTAGTCACATTCATACATGACTGCAGAAAATAATAAATTTATCACGGTGCTTTTATATGAAGACATAAAATTGCACAACCTGTTTAATATTCAGAAATGCTGATTCACATTTTAGTAAATTGTCAGGAACAGAAAATCATTGGTTCCGAGTCTCAGGAGCGTCCTGGGTAAATCCTGAAACTGGCTCCCACACACTGAGGGCAAAGAGAGACCAAAGAAAGAAGTGAGCACTCTCGCTTGGCAGATGACAGTTTAATGAGCAAGGGAACTTAAAAAGCTTGTTCTGAGGACTTCCGCCAAGATGGAAGCGAAGGTGGAAGCAATGTACCTTCTCACACAACCAAGTTTAAAAACAACAAAGTTTTAGCAATAAAAACGCAGCCAAACCACAGAAAATTGAACTATACAGAAATCTAACAACACCGAACCCTTCAGCCAAACCGGTAAGAGGGGCAGAGCCAGCAGCAGAGCGGATCGGACAGGAAAGATCCACTGGACCCACCCGGCACGAGACCCAGGTGCGCCGGCAGCCGTGGGCGGATCCCAGGTGTGGAGTAGCAACGGGCAGACCCACTGAGGGCGCAAGGCGGTGGACTCACTAAGGGCTGACCATGGTCACACATTTGCACGCAGACAAACCGGTGAAGGAGCGAGTGGTGAGACGGACCGCACAGGCCCCAGTGGCAGGAAGCAGCAGAGGGGACCGCCATTATCCCTCTCTGACCCCGCCCCCACATGCAGCGTCACAAACCAGCGACCAGGTTGGCCGTACCCTGGTGAACAACTAAGGCTCCACTCCTCGTATGTAACAGGCACAAACAGATCAAAACATGGCTCAAGAACAACTCAGAGCCCCAGAGCCAATAAATCTAAGCGATGAAGAAATAGCCAAACTTTCACATGCACAGTTCAAAACACTGATGATCAGGATGCTCACGGAACTGGTTGATTTTTTTAGTCACAAATTAGAGGAACATATGAAGGCTAAACTAATTGAAAAGAAGGGAAATGCACAGAAACCAATAGTGATGGAAAGGAAACTGGGACTGAAATCAAAGGAGTGGACCAGAAAGAGGAAAAAAATGACCAAACAGAAAAGGATGAAGAAACAAGAATTCAAACAAATGAGGAGAGGCTTAGGAACCTCCAGGACATCTTTAAACATTCCAACATCTAAATTATAGGGGTACCAGAAGGGGAAGAGGAACAGCCACCAGTGGAAAACTTATTTGAACAAATAATAAAGGAGAATTTCCCCAATCTGGCAAAGCAAATAGACTTCCAGGAAATCCAGGAAGCTCAGAGAGTCCCAAAGAAGTTGGACCCAAAAAGGAACACACCAAAGCACATCATAATTACATTAGCCAAAATTAAAATGGAGAGAATTCTAGAAGCAGCAAGAGATAAGGGGACAGTCACCTACAAAGGAGTTCCCATCAGGCTGTCAGCTGATTTCTCAAAAGACACCTTACAGCTAAGAAGGGGCTGGAAAGAAGTATTCCAAGTCATGAAATCCAAAGACCTACAACCAAGATTGATCTATTTAGCAAAGCTTTCATTTAGAATGGAAGGACAGATAAAGTGCTTCTCAGATAAGATCAAATTCAAGGAGTTCATCATCACCAAGCCTTTACTATATGAAATGTTAAAGGGACTTACCTAAGAAAACGAAGATAAAAAAGATGAACAGTGAAAGGACAGCAAACTCACAGTTATTAAGTACCACACCTAAAACAAAAGCAAACTAATAGGACAGCTAGATCAGGAGCAGAACCATAGAAATGAAGATCTCATGGAGGGTTATCAACAGGGAAGTGGGAGAAGGAGAAGGGGGGAGAAGGTACAGAAAATAAGTAGCATAGATGGTAGGTAGAAAATAGGGAGGGGGGAGGCAAGAATAGTAGGGGAAATATAGAATCTAAAGAACTTGAGATACGTGGTCATAAACTAAAGGGGGGGAATGGTGGGGGAGGGGGTGTGCAGGGTGGAGGGGAATGAAGGGGGAAATAGAACAACTGTAATGGCATAATCAATAAAATATATTTAAATTAAAAAAAACAAAGCTTGTTCTGTGGCCATGAGGCAAACAGAGCTGTGCTCCCTCCTGCCAGAATCTTAGTAGTTTACACAGAGGCCTTACTGGGTTCAGTCATGTATGGTCTCAGTAAGAACATTATCTTGAGAGTGAGACCTTGAAAAAAGTTCCCACCAGGAGAACAGCGGGCAGAACATAGATTTTGGGGCTGGGAGAGGCCACGAGGGGCCTCCAGCTGCCTGGGTTTAGCTCACAGGCCAGTTGGTTGTTATGTCCTCTTGATGGCTTCCTCCAACCAGAGTGTGGTTTTGTTAAGATCATTCACAATCTAACTCATATGAACTATAACCTGAGTTATAATTTTTTTAGTAAAAGATTATTTTGGTCTAAAGAGCAGTTCCATCATATTTTACATCATTTTTCTTATATGAAATGTTCTAAAGTTGACAAAATGCCCTTTTTTCACATGTCCCTGGCATATGACACAAACTGGTAGGCGTTTATTTTTTAGGCCACATTTTGGGTGATAGGATATGTCCTCTCTGCATTACATGCTATAATTTAGCAAATGAAAGTTGTAACACTTTTCCTTCCTCTAGAGAAAGGAATATGATTGGTATCATCGCTCTAAAGATACAGATCCATTACTAGTAAAGAGTGTTATGTGATGACCTCTGGAAAAGAGGGCATACTGTTGTCTTTCCTGGTAACTCAGTGTTACTCGAAGTTCATTAAAATCAGCATGACTGCCTTTTGAAACAACGGGTTTGAAATGCCAAACAACCATTTCTAGAAACTTCCACAACAAAACTGTCCGATAACAATAACTGTCACCTACATGGACATCTTTATAGTATGTCAGAGATGAGAAATACATATACTTCCCTCGCTTACATCCTTTAACTTCTTTTTCTAGGACTGGCTATGAAAACAACTCAATTGTAATACTGCTCAAGAAGGTAATTAAAAAGCTACACTGCTCAGGACTCTTTCAATAAAAACAACTTACTCCCTTATCTACAGAACAAGATGAAGCATTATTCCACAATTTACTAAGCACTTAACACATGAATCTACAAGTTTGTTAGCATTTGTATTGAACTGCTGGTGCCTGAGTTGGAAAAGAGTTATTAAACAACCAGGTTGTGACCCAAGGAACCCAAGGAACATAATGAAGTCTTGAAGGGGGCTGAGTTAAGAGTCTACAAATACAGAGAATAACAGTGGGGTCAACATTACAGGTGAGTCCTGCAATATGTAACATTGCTAAATTAAAACACACATATATTTTAAAATGCATTGAGGTACAGATCTTAAGTAAAACATGATTTAAAAGTAATGGTATAAACTCTCTGAAGATAATCACAATTTTCTCTCCCCATCACCACCAACTGTAGTTCCCATATTTTCCTTCCCGGCTTCCTTCCCTTAACCTCACAAATTCAGAGCTGGGCATTTGGCTGAGGCCCCTTTGAGGGTCCTAATCTAGGCCCAGTCTCCACTCTCAAGGCTGGACTGTTTCCCCTGTGCAAGACTGTCAGCTGTTCTAGAGACACTTACAGAAATGTACGTAAGTGGAATTATACTCCATTACAATACAAACAAATGCATTAGGAAATCATATTACTGTAGAAGGCTGTTCTTCCGAGAAGCTCCAAGGTCTAAGTAGACATTACCTCATTGCTCCTCCCCGATCTTGTAAGGCAGACAGAAGATTAACAACACTTTTTATAGGTCAGTAGCATCTGTGATGTGGCCAAGATTGTTCCCAGAACTCATGACCCAGTTCAGTGAGCCTGTCTCCTCTGCCCCGCACCGACCACTCTACAGTGCTGTAATGACTTCAGAATCTACAAAGTGAATGAGCATGGGGGCCGAAGGAAAAAAGGGGGTGTTAAATGTGCATTCTAAGTACAGCAAGGCTTCAGATGTTTATACTATCAAGACTGCCTCAAAGCTGAGCTTATCTGCTTTCTTGTCTAGGTTTGATGATTCATAGGCACAGCTCTGGGTTCAACACTCTACATACATAAAAGGAGACCTGGGAGGCATAAGAAGACTCACGTGTCAATTCACTTCCAAGCACAAACCCATTACTACTTAGAAAAAGAGAGGAGTTAAACAGAATTATAAACCCAACGCATGTTGGGTTTGTAATAATTTGTATAATTCTTACAATTCAGGAAGCTTCTGAGAATATGATTTGTTCCTTTTCCATTTAAAGAGAAAAAAGCACTTATCACCTTGTAGGCCAGGCTGTAGAAGATCCTGGTGCAAAACTCTGAGTGTTCTTGTTGGTCCCCTGTGCCTGTCTTCTCAAGTTCTCTGCTTTTTCTTCTGACTTCCCTTCTTCCCAAGCCTCAAGTTCCCTCCTCATCATAGCCTCTTCCAGTGCCATTTGCTCCTGTCTGCCATGGGCAGTCAATGCCCCAGTTCCCATGCTCCAGCGCTCTCTCTTACCACCCACCTCTATCAAAATTACCGCGCTGGTGCCCATCTACCTGTTTCCCCAATGGCAATTCCAATGGAGCAAGTCCATGCCAATGAGCACCCCTGGGTTAATGAGTTCCCCACCAAGGTAATGTAACTTCATTCTAAAGAGACCTTCCAGGGATTACACCACAATCCAAAAAATGACTGGAAATTTCAAGCAGACTGAGACTGTTAGATGGAAAGGACCTCACGACTAGAAAGTACCTTTTTCACTGTCTGCCAATAAGCCTGAAAAGTGATAGGCTCGACTTAAAAAGTCTCAGATGTCTCTAAAATGTCTGATTCCTACCAAAACCACTGATAAGATATAATTAGAGTGTGGCACTAGGTAGATATGACAGCAACCATGCTCAGGCTGACTCCTGGCTGCTTGGAGGAATAAGAGATGGCATTAGTTGCGTGAACTCACCTAGTAGATAAGCTCAAGTAATGTGCAAGATTTGGCTCTTCACATTGGGGGTCAAGAAACAGAGAATGAAACAGAGACCCACTTTCAAGCTTCCTACCAAAAATGACATTGGCAGTGGAATAGAGCAAGCACAGGGGTCCAGTCAAGGTGAAAACATCTGGGGACTGATTACAAGTGTCCAGGAAAGGTAATGGAGTCCTTATGATGCCTGGTTTACTCTGCGGCAATGGCCCTACCTGCAGAAGTAGCGGTAAAGCTGGTCAGTGGAACCCAGAGGAGATTTCTGACCCTCAACAGGTGGTCTCCAGTTACAGAGGAGACTCTGCACCTCTCACAGCAGGTATGTGGGCTACTCCACACAGTCACAGACTCACAGGCGTTCAGCCTTAATATCTGTGCCCCTGGATACAGTTCACCTTGGGGTGTGGATTATTCACAAACAGAAAAATCATGTCCAAGTGGAACTGACATATTGAAAAGCCTGTTGATTCAATGTACTGCCATCCAACTAATAAAAACCTGTTTGTGTCAGGCACAGTATTAAGCCCCAGGGATACAGTAGTGAACCAAACAGACACAAATCTTTATTACACTTGTATTTTATTGCAAGGGGATTGGAACCAAATAATTAGATAATGATAAATGGAGGAGGTGGGGTGTGCTGGGATGAGGTATACTTGGGAAGGTGATGTCAAAGTAAAGATCTGAATGAAGGAGCGGGAGTTATAGGTATCTCAGGCCAAGGCCATAGCAGGTGCAAAGGCCCCGAGGAGAGCAGGCCCAGCATGTTCAACTAGTAACTACTTCCTAGTGTCACATTTTCCAAATGTGACTTTGTAAACTCCCAGCCAGGAGTAAATAAATCTGGGCAGTGAATGCTCATTCTCTAGTATACAAGCACACCAAGAATCAGAGGAGATTAATCACTAATGCCTAAACACTGTGCTGTACAAACCAAAACATAACGGAATCCTGATAGTGGGTTGAAATAGATACTATACTGCTTTGTCATCTACATTTTCAAGTAGATGGACAGAATCTTTCATGGTCAAAGTATAAAATAAATATATGGAACACACCAGTATTCCAGATCGCAAGTTTAATATGCTTTCAAAGTCTAATCCTGTATATTACTAAAATGAGACTTCTTAATGAAGTTCACTTCCTATCTCTTTTTAAAAGCCAGAAAAATGCCTAACATTCTAATCCAACAGCCCATTAAAGGCAGCTGCAAGTGTCAGGTAAAAGCACTTTGAAACGCACCATGGAAAACAGAATTGATTAGAAAGAGGGCTTCCAAACTGGAGAGCATTACGCTGAGTGAAATAAGCCAGGCAGTGAAAGACAAATACCTTATGATCTCACCTATAATTGAAACCTAATCTACAAAACAAATAAGCAAGCAAAATAGAACCAGAGACGTTGAAATAAAGAACAAACTGACAGTAACCAGAGGGGAGGTGGGAGAGGGATAATGGGGGAAAATAGGAGAAGTTCTATAAAAGAACATGTATAAAGGACACATGGATAAAGCCAAAGAGTGTAGATACAAGGGTGAGACGTGGGGATGAGTGAGGATGGAGCTGTGTGAGGGGGAGACTAGGGACAACTGTACTTGACCAACAATAACAAAAAGAAAGAAGGCTTCCAGCTGCTGCTGAAAGCTTAGGATCTTCCACCAGCTTTTCCATACCTCACCCTCTGAGAAACAAAGCTCCTCCCACTTACAACTTTCCACACCCAAAATCCCACAGTAAACCTTTAGTCAATAAGTCCTTGCAATACAGCTATACTACAATTGCCCCACACCCATCCTCTCTAAACCTCTTTTCTTAAAAACCTTATGAAATTTTTTTCAAAAATAAGTAATTGAAACTAATTTTGTATTCAAAACGTTGTAGACAAAACCCACAGAAGTTGGAGAGTATCCTTTCTCACACACTGAAGCAGAGCACATTTCTTAGGCCCTATCCTTAACTAGCAAATGAAGAAAAAAGAGAAAAAGAAATCTCTTGACTTGATTGAATGGTATCTCCAAAGAAACGGTTGGCATTGAGCTAGCACTCCCTTGACTTAATAACACCAAGTCAATGAGGGGTCTTCCTTCCTGGAGGCTGGCTGTGCATGGAACAGAAAACAGGCCGGCTCCCCACCAGGAGACCCCATGTACCTGGGGCTGCCACGAATCTAGGTAAGAAGACTCGGGGGGTTGGCAGGAGGAAACCTAACATGCTGTTCATGTCCCTGAAGGTCCTGACTCCACCAGGAAAACCATGTAGGAGGGGATGCATAAGGGGCCACAGTCGAATGAGCAGCAAGGACTATGGGAGCTGTGGAAATGCCCAGAGCAACCAGGACCCCCAAAGGCAGGGACAAAATCCCTCTGACCACCTCTGTAGACATGGATGAAGTCACATCCTTTGTTCATTTGGTAAACAAACCAGGTGTTTCTTGGTATTGGCCCTGGGTTTAAGATGGTTTCTAGAATTCCTGACCTCCTGAAATTCTCATAGTGTTATCATTACAGGGAGAAAGGTTGGGACCCAGAGAGAGAGAATACTGGAGGGAATAACATGGCATCAGCCAACGTTAAAAGAAGCAAAGAAAAAAATGTGTATTACTTGGGGGCAGGGTCTCCAGAGCACAGGGATTTCCCCACCAATTGAAACCTTTGTATTTCATTCTTTATTTTTCTTTATTTCTCCAGGAAGAAAATAAATACATGCCATTATAAAAAGTCAGACACAACAAAATTAATAAAACAAACATAACTACTTGGTTAACATATTGTTAATTATTTCATATTTTTATTTATGCACATATATTAACACACGTACTTTACAAAAATGAGCTGCTTCTATTCCCACTGTTTAGAAAGTTCTTTTTTTTCTCTTAACAATACACTGTACTTCTTTTCCCATGACCAAAACTACTTCATTCTCTCAGGCTTAATAGTAGCTCTTATGTGGATACATCTGTGTGTACTGTGGGGTGGGAGCTGGGCGGTGTGGATGGGGTGCAGAAGTGTGTGTATACAGAATTCTGGAATCAGCATAAGTGCTTTCTTCTTTTTTTTCAATCTCCATGATATTGACAAATAGCCTACTGGCTACCTAGTCCAGTTCCATTCTAATGGTTAATTAGTAAACAATAAAAAGTGACCTGGAGGCCACTTAAAGAGCTGTACCTCGGGTCATGTTTAAAAGCAAAAACATTGACCAGAACCTACAAATTTAGGACATAGAAATTTTATATTTAATTTTCTCATAAATGTCCTAATCTATTTGGTGGCCTACTGGATGAATATAACCCATCAAATCAGGAAAAAAACAAAGCTTACAATGGTAAGACTCAGATGATTTTGAGGTAATTTAATTGTCTCACCGATAAAACTAAACTTAATCAATTCAGACAAGTAATATTGCCTGTACCCTTTTCCCTCACTGCCCTCCCATCCAACCCCAATCATGCTTTCCCTCAGCCTTCTCTTGGCCACACTGGAGAATGCCCTTTTTTTTCGATCTCTCATTTGGGGAAAATGTGGGACAGGAGAGTCTGAGCAAATTCAGCTGTAAATAGCTCAGATCATGTGCACCTGTACCTTTTCCTATGTCATCAAATGCAAGAGGCCACTGTGGGTAGACAATGGGGGAACCAAAAACTAAGCCCAAGTACTTCCAAAGGCCCTTCTTGGATAGGCAGTCTGGGTCCCCAGTTCCCTCAAAGTCAGGTTCCTTTTAGGTGGAGTATTTGACATTGACTCAATCACTCTTTTGCCTGTACAGCTGCATCGATCTTTCTGCAACCAATTTGTTGCCCACCTTGAAAACAGTGTTTTTGAAAGGAGTGGTATATGTAGTTGATGTACACCTTCTGGATCACAATAACGATTTGGGCCAGAATGTTGTTTGACTCACAAACTTAATTTTTTAAAACATTCTTTTTCTAACAGTGACCTCGATATTTTCTAACAAGTTTTTGGGAGCAGCACCATTATTTTCTCTCCACAGCTTCAAATATAAAGGATGGCCCTCCCAAATCCTTGCCTTTTCTGAAGAGCCCTTATAAGAACTATCCTTCATAGACTCCTAACATATGTAATTGTTCCAGCCATTCCACTGTGGGGGGAAATGTGTCCACACATTTATTACCAACTGGCTAGGGCAGCTCTTCAATCTCCCATTTTGGAACTGCTTCCTTCCAGCTTGTGTAGATGTCCCATCCCAGAAGTTCGTGCTTTATGGTCTTTATAGTCCCTCAAACTCTCCCTTTTCAAACTCGAGCTATAGCCTTTTTCATCTAGCTTCCTACGAACGTGCACCCAGGTCCACAAGGCTCTCCTCTGCCTCTTCTGATGGTCTGCTGTCTGTGCCTCTTCACTGCACTTGCCATGGACTGAATGGCGTGCCACCAAGATTCATGTCAAAGCCCTAATTCCCAATGTGATGGCATCTGGAGATGGGATCTGTGGGGAATCATTAGGTTGAGATGAAGTCATAATGGTGGGACCCTCAAGACATGATTCGTGCTTAGTAAGAAGACACACCTGACAGCTTGCATTCTCTCTGCCTCTCCCTCTCTCTTTCTGCCATGTGAGATCTTTGGAGAAGGAGGCTGTCTCTCAGCCAGAAAGAAAGCTCTTACTGGAACCCAGGGATGTTGGCACCCTAATCTTGAACTCAGCCTCTAGAACTATAGGAAATAAATTTCTGTTGTTAAGCCACTCAAGTCTACACTATTTTGTTATGGTAGCTCAAGCTAAGACAGACCTCCAGGTTGGAGTCATTCCAAAATTCAAAACTACTAGGAGATAACTGAACTTTCAGGAAAGCTTAGAAGAGTTTTTTACTAAGTGATTGATATGAAAGGCCATATAAGAGGTTTAAAAACCAAATGAGAAAAAACATCCCTTATACACATAGAAACTTACACCCATGCCACCTCAGGTTTATACATTAATCATTTTATGAAACAATGTATGTTCATCATAAAACATTTAGAAAGTAGAAACTCACAAAGAAAAAACTCAGGATCCAAAGTTAATGATTATGCATATTTAATGTATTCCTTCCAACTTTTTCTATGCTTTTATGTGTTCTCTTTTGTAATACTCCTATTATTTATTACACGTATTATTTTATAACCTCTTTTTAAACAACTTTCCAAGTATTCTCCCAAAATTCTAAAATATAAATGTTGTGATAGCCAAGGGTGAATGTGTTTGCTTTTGTAACTCAAGTTACCAGCCTATTGCTCTGCACACAGTAGGTGCTTAACAAGTATTGAAAAAATAAATTGGACTTCCGGTCAAGATGGTGGCATAAACAGACATGGTTCACAACCTCCCAAAACTACATCAAAATTACAACTAACATATAGAACAACCATCACAGATCCATCAGAAATTGAGTTGAATGTAAGTCTGACAACTATGGAATTAAAGAAACCACATCTGTCCAGACTAGCAGGAGGGGTGTAGATGTGGAACAGGCTACATCCATGTGTGGTGGATAAAAATCTGGGAGGGATATTTTGGGAGCAAGGAGTCTCAGCCTCACACCAGGACCCCAGGCCCAGGGTTCCAGTGCCAGGAAGAAAAGTCCCCAGAACTTCCAGATGCAAAAACCAGTGGGGACTCAGTTGGAGGAATAAAATTCTGGAGCCCCAAGCAGTTCCTCTTAAAGAACCCACTAGTGGACTCATCTACTCAGACTCATTCCCTCTGAGCTCCAGCACCAGGGTAGCAGCTTGAAAAGCACCAATGGCATAAAAGGATAAACTGAAGTGTCTGGCATCTAGGTAAGCAGAGGCAATTTTCCCTTTTCTGAACCCTCCCTCAACAGAGCCACTGAACTGGTAAGCTATTGCCATATTTGAGACTCCATTAATCTGGCTAACACTCTTTGACCAACCCTGGAGATCCCCTGAAATGCCGACCCACCCAACTTATGGGCCCACTGAAGTTACTTTTCTATAAGAATGGCTTATCTAGGCTCATGCTTCACAACTTCCTAAATCCTCTCAAACAAGCAACTTCCAGCCTCAGTGAGCTCCAGGCCCAGCATTAGCAGCAGCCAGCCTAGATTCACAGCTTGGATTTGCCTGGGAATCTACAAGCCCAGCACAAGTCGCAGTCATCTCAGACTGCTTTATAGTTCAGGCAGGGTTACCCCAGGCAAAACACAAGTGGGGGCTGACCTTCACTTGTGGCACCTGGGAAACCCCAGAGCCTGTGCATTCAGTGGGCAGCTACATACCACCTTGCAGCACGACCACCCTGCCCTTGCACAGCTGATCCTCCATGGCGAGCAGAAGGTGGTGGTCAGTGGTCACAGCCAATCCTTGCAGCTGACTGGCCTGGGTAAATCCCTACCATTGATCTGACAACAGCAACCAAGGCTCAACTATAAGAGGACAGTGAACTCAACCCACACAAAGGTTGCACCTCGAGTACCCTAAGGGATAGAATAGGCTGTGCTACTGGACCCTACAGGACACCCATTACATTAGGCCATGCTACCAAACATACAGCCTAAGCAGCTCTTCCTGAAACATAGAAACAAACACAGTGAGGCTGCCAAAATGAGGAGAAAAAGAAATATAGCTGAAATGAAAGAACAGATCAAATCTCCAGAAAAAGAGCTAAATGAAATGGAGATGAGCAATCTATCAGATGCAGAGTTCAAAACACTGGTTATAAGGATGCTCAAGGAACTTAGTGAGGACCTCAACAGCATAAAAAAGATCCAGTCAGAAACAAAGGATATGCTAATTGAAATAAAGCACAATTTACAGGGAAACAACAGTAGAGTGGATGAAGCTGAGAAGCAAATCAATGATTTGGATCACAAGGAAGCAAAAAACAACCAAGCAGAACAACAAGAAGAAAAAAAGAATACAAAAAAAAAAATGAGGATAGTGTAAGCAGCCTCTGGGACACCTTCAAGAGGTCCAACATTTGCATCATAGTGTTGCCAGAAGGAGAAGACAAAAAGCAAGAAATAGGAAATTAATTTGAAAAAAATAATGAAAGAAAACTTCCTTAATCTGGTGAAGAAAATAGACATGTAAGTCCAGGAAGCACAGAGAGTGCCAAATAAGGTAGATGCAGAGGCTGACTCCAAGACACATCATAATTAAAATGCCGAAGTTTAAATATAAAGAGACAATCTTAAAGACAGAAAGAGAAAAGAGTTACCTACAGTGGAGTTCCCATAAGACTGTCAGCTGATTTCTCACCAGAATCTTTGCAGGATAGAAGGAATTAGCAAGAAATATTAAAAGTCACGAAGAGCAAGAACCTACAGCCAAGATTGATCTACCCATAAAACTATCATTTAGAATCGAAGGGCAGATAAAGAGCTTACCAGATAAGAGAAAAGCAAAGGATTTCATCATCAGCAAAGCATTATTATATGAAATGTTAAAAGGACTAACTTAAAAAGATCAAACTATGAACAATAAAATGGCAAGAAATACATATCTGTTAACAATTGAATCTAAAAAAACAAACTGAGCAAACAAGAATAGAGAGAGAATCATGGAAACAGAGAATGTTTTGATGGTTGCCGGATGGGAGCAGGGTGTGGAGGACTGGATAAAGAGGTGAGGGGATTAGGAAGTACAAATAGTAGATAGAGAATATTCATGGGATGTAAAGTACAGTATAGGAGTAGCCAAAGAACTTATATGCTTGACCCATGGGCATGAACAATGGTGGGACAATTGCTTGAGGAAGTGGGAGGTTCTGGGTGGAGGGGGTAAAGGCAGAAAAATCAGGACAACTGTAATAGCATAATCAATAAAATATAATTTTAAAAAGAAAAATCTATAATTATAAAATTTAATGGATATTCTTTAATGTGGATTATTAAAATTTATGTAGTCAACTTCTTATTGTTCCAGATAGCTTAATTTTTTTAAAGATTTTATTTGTTTATTTATCTTTAGATGAGAAGGAGAGAGGGAGAGAAACATCAATGTATGGTTGCCTTTCGTGCATCCCCTGCTGGGCACTGGCCTGCAGGGAACCGGTCTGCAACCCAGGAATATGCCCTGACTGGGAATCGAACTGTGATCCTCTGGTTCGCAGGCCTGTGCTCAATCCACTGAGCTACACCAGCCAGGGCTAGATAGCTTAATTTTTTATTAAATGAGACTACAGTAAATTTTGGAAGATAATTACTGTGCTGATCCCTTGTTAATTCTTCCATATCAACTCCTGCATTTTACATTTCTGAGTCAAAGAATGTACATATTTTGATGCTCACCAAAAAGGTTGTATAAAGTTACATTTTTTTACCTACAGAAATACCTGGTTTTTGACCCTTCAACTGTGTTTAAGTATTATCATTTTGGTAGGTAATGTTAATTTATATTTATTATGATTATGAGTGCTTTAGGTCATTTTTGTCATTGGGACATTAAACATTATTGTCTTCATATTGAAAGTTTTCGTGAATTTTTCTCTGCATATCTTTTAGGATGTTTGTCCTACTCTCCTTAATTGAGAAGCTATTACAATATTACTACATTTTCAACTCTGATAACATATTACTTTGTTCTTTGGCCATGGGCATCTCTGGAACAACTTGTTCGATAAGTTGCATTGTGTATGCAATTAGCATGCATTATTTAAGATGACATCATTTCAAGTGCTAAAGGGCAATGGTACACTCTGTACAATCTTTTTCTCAGTCTACCTACTCTGCTTTCTGAAAATGTTGCCATAATCCACATCAGACTCCACTGTAGGATAGCTGTGGAAACAGTTATGGTCTATCTCTTCACTGGAATGCCTGTGCTCCTCCATTCTATAATTAGCTTCAGGTAAAAATGATAATGCAACTTAGAATTAAATGTAAGGTATTAAATGTGTCATTATTAAATGTCTTTAAAAGTAGTGAAGTTTTGGTAAGGCAACAGCACCAAAAAATGATTAAAGACAAAGAATAGAGTGGGAGATAATATTTGCATAATATTTTCACCATCTTGCCATTAAAAAGGCAATATTCCTAACACTTGAGGAATTCCTACACACTGATTTTTAAAAAATGGAATAATTGGTAAAGAATGTGAATAGGCAATTAACAGAAGAAGTAATGAATATATGAAAAGAAACTCAACCTTATTAGTAGTCATGAAAATGCAAATTAGACTAACAATAAACTGTCTTTTTTTTTTTTTTGCCTATCAGATTGGAAAAAAATTAAGAGTGTTAATGCTCACTGCTGGCTAAGCTGTAGGCAGCAGTAAGGAACAGTGTAATAACTAGATGGGTAGCTAAACTTATGGGCATAACTCTGTAAGTCATATAAGTTATAACCACTATGCTACACGCTTGAAGATAATCTCACACGGAAAGTCAGATGTAATTGAAAAAATTTTTTAAATTTTAAGTAAAAAATTACATCCATTGTTAAATGTGGATATATAATAAAATCCCAAGAAATGTTTATTGAAGCAGTATTTGTAATGGAGAGAAGAATAAGAAACAACTTCAATGTATAACAATCAAGGATCATTGAATAAATTATGGACTATCAATAAAATAGAATCAAAGCAGCTATTACCAAACAAATGAATTAGAACAGTATCTAATGACCTGGAAAAATGTGCTCCAATACTTTTTCCCATAATATCACATGGCTGCTTCTTCCTTCCTGCATCTCGCTTCTCAGAATAAAAGCATGCTGTGGATTCCACTCGTGTGACAAGAATGTCTTGCCGACTGAACTAGGATCACCAAGTAGGACATTATCATAATGCGAATTGCTGAGCCCTGCACCTGATTCACGGTCTGCAGTGGAATCTGAGAATTAAGTGACTGCTTGGGGAACCATGGCCTTAAAGGGGACACGTGATGAGCTCTCAAGGACCATTTGGCTTTTGTCAACTACAGAATATATCTGCATTTTGTTTTGGAGAGGGACTGCTTGAGTTCCTCTAGATCAAGTACAATTTCAGAGAGAAATACTGGTGCTATATTATTCAGATTTACTTAAGTTTAGAGCTACAAGAGGCCTTAGGATTCACCCAGTTGAAACCTATTAATGCTTTCCAAAGTGAGGTAGTGGACTTCGGAGTAATGGAAGAAGACACACATCCTTTTAAATTTTCTGAGGTTTTTTGATATACTTTATGTTTACAATACTCCTTAAAACTAGTAAAAGTCTTTTAAGTACATTGTCTCAAGACATGTATTGGTTCCTGAATTCAGAAATAAAAAAGCAAAGGGGTCTACAGGAAAGAAAGAGAAGAGAAGAAAGGAAGTGTGGAAAAGAGAAAGAGAAGGAAGAGGAAGGAAGAGGGAGAAGAAAGGAGGAGGTGGGTTTGAAGGGAGAAAAATTCTTTTTCATGGGATTTTATGAAAAGCCCAGATTCTTCAGTGGGCACCCTTGGTAATTGGTCAGAGCATGCCTCTGGTTTCAGTCTGTAGGAGTAAATCAGTACTTAGAATGGCACCTGGTAAAAATATTTAACTAAATAAATATCTGTTGAAAGAATGGTCCAAAGTAGTATGTGAACCCAAATTTTGAGTTCATGGGCAGCTGAGGTCTAGATTGCAAATAGAATAGAAAAACAGAAAAATACTCTGTCTGCACCTTGTGTGCCTTTTTCCTCCCTTATCTCCTACAATATTCTCTCCCACAAACCCTCATATACAATGCACACCCTCTTGGGCATTCTTTCTTCTCTTCGTCTTATGAGAATGGGTGTGGGAGAACAGCAGTGCTCACGATACCATCAGCACACAACAAACCATCTCAGACCACACAAAGCCTCCCATACCACCCTGCTGCATAATTCAAACAAGATCTTCTGTGATATAATTGAACAAAGAAAATGTTCTCAGTGAAACTAGAATTTAGGGCTAACTCTGTGATACTACAAGGAACTGTCAGGTTGGCTCCATATCGGAGAGATTACTGGAGGAAAATAAAGAATGGGGACCCTTCATTTTGCTTTACTTTTGTAGTTTTGCTCTTTTTCTCTCTTTGTGCTGACAGCCTAATGTTATACCCATGTTCTTGTGTGCATGCGTCTAAACACTTATACTGGTTGCTATAAGTCGAGAGCAATTTATGAAAGGTGGAGAAATAGCCCCAAACTGTGATTTTAATCTTGATTCACTAGAAGACTCAAACCTGCTTCCCCATTTTCTACTTTGCCCATCTATGGAAAAAAGAAATGTGTCCTGATCAGAGGTGGGTACAGATAGGGGGTTTCTTCATAAGTTGTTTCTTATCAGTATATATCACAGGAAAACTTAAGATGACTCTCTGTGCCTATATGATATGCACTAAATGTTTCTGTAAAACTTTTATAGTAACTTTTATAAAGAACTCAGAATAAAAATACTAAAGCAACAAAAAGCATGATGACCTTTGAACTTTTTCAATTTATCTGTCTTTGTCTATCTTTGCTAACACATTTCAAGACCTTCTAGTAAGAATATAAAATCTTCTGAAAAATAAGATGTTCATCTTTGTGCAGATACATGCTGGTAGGTTGCTTAGTAGATGTCCACATGATACTCTCAAGGTCTGGTCCAGTTTATTGTGTCCATCAATATAAAGAACCTCCTGAATGAGGTACATCCAGGAATAAAGAGAAAGTGACATTTCTGTTAATACTTATGTAGGATTTTAGTTTCTAAAATAGTTTAGCCACTCCCTCCCCTCAATAGCTGTCCTAGTGGTCTAACATGGGCCAAATGAATCCTATAGGATGAAAGCCAACACATGAGGGTCATTTACATACTCCCTATTATTAAAGTGTTTCACAATGTCTCTGGACAAAGGCCTTCTGCCCAGGGGTGTACAACACCCCATGCACCAAACTTCAAAATATAGTATCATTCAGGGGGAAAAAAAGACTAGAAAAGCTGGGCTAATGTTACTACTTCTAAAACATTGCGAACTTCCAGCTAAGATAGAAGCATAGGTAGATCACTCTGCCTCCTCACGCAACCAAAAAAGAATAACAACAAATTCAAAAACAAAAAACAACCAGAACTGCCAGAAAATGGAACTGTATGGAAGTCCAACAACCAAGGAGTTAAAGGAGAAACATTCACTCAGACCTGCAGGAAGGGCAGAGTCAGGAAGCCGGTCTGGAGAGGATGTGCAGCAAGGCAACAGCTGGGGGACCAGGGCAGGCAAGGTGACAGCTGGAGGACTGGGCAGTCCCACATTTGCATGTGGATAAACCAGGAGTGGGGAGCAAGACAGACCACACAACCCAGGGTTTCAGCATGGGGAAATAAAGCTTCAAAACCTCCAACTGTAAAAACCTGTGGGGGTTGTGGCAGAGGGTGAGACTCACAGCCTCACAGGAGAGTTTGTTGGAAGGACCCACAGGGTTCTAGAAGTACAAACCCACCCACCCAGGAATCAGCACCAGAAGGGCCCAATTTGCTTGTGGGTAGCGAGAGGAGTGACTAAAAGCTGGTCAAGAGCCCAGCAAGCTTCATTGTTACTTCTGCAATCCCTCCCTCACATACAGCATCACAACACAGCGACCAGGGTTGCCCCACCTTGGTGAACACCTAAGGCTCCACCCTGTACAATGTAACAGGTATGCCAAGACAAAAAAAAACAGGTCCCAAATAAAAATACAGATCAAAACTCCAGAAATACAACTAAGCAATGAAGAGATTGCCAACCTATCAGATGCAGAGTTCAAAACATTGGTAATTGAGATGCTCACAGAATTGGTTGAGTATGGTTGCAAAATAGAGGAAAAAGTGAAGGCTATGAAAAGTGAAATAAAGGAAATATACAGGGAACTAACAGTGAAGGGAAGGAAACCGGGATTCAAATCAATGATTTGGAACAAAAGGAAGAAATAAACACTTAACTAGAATAGAACAAAGAAACAAGAATTCAAAAAAATGAGGAGAAGCTTAGGAACCTCTGAGACAACTTTAAATGCTCCAACACCTGAATCATAGGGGTGCCAGAAGGAGAAGAACAAGAGCAAGAAATAGAAAGTTTATTTGAAAAAAGTAATAAAAGAGAACTTCCCCAATCTGGCATAGGAAATAAACTACCAGGAAGTCCAGGAAGCTCAGAGAGTCCTAAAGAACTTGGATCCATGGAAGCACACACCAAGGCTCATAATTGTATTACCCAAGATTAAAGATAAGGAGAGAATCTTAAAAGCAGCAAGAGATAAGGAGACAGTTACCTACAAAGGAGTTTCCATAAGACTATTACCAAATTTCTCAAAAGAAACCTTATAGGCAAGAAGGGGCTGGAAAGAAGTATTCCAATTAATGAAAGACAAGGACCTATATCCAAGATTACTCTACCCAGCAAAGCTATCATTTAGAATGGAAGGGCAGATAAAGTGCTTCCCAGATAAGGTCAAGTTAAAGGAGTTCATCATCACCAAGCCCTTATTATATAAAATGTTAAAGGGACTTATCTAAAAAAAAAAAGATCCAAACCGTGAACAGTAAAATGACAACAAACTCACATCTATCAACAACTGAAACTAAAAACAAACAAACTAAGCAAACAACTACAACAGGAACAGAATCTCAGAAATGGAGATCACATGGAGGGTTATTAGCAGGGGTAAGGAAGGGGCCGAATGGGGGAAAGGTACAGGGAATAAGAAGCAGAAATTGTAGGTACAGAATAGACAGGGGGAAGTTAACAATAGGGGAAGAAATGGAGAAGCCAAAGAACTTATATGTATGACCCATGAACATCAACTATGTGGGGGGATTACTGGTGGGCAATAAAGGGGAGAAAAAAAATGGGACAACTGTAATAGCATAATCAATAAAATATATTTTAAAAATAAAATAAAATTTCCTTGAAGATTAATATTTTAATAATTAAATGCCCTAATTTTTCTTTCTGTTTTTCTGTTCTTTAAAGCTTGTAAGTTATAGAAATTTACTTTTTAAATTTAAATATATTTATTTTTATTGGAAAATTTGTAATTCATAAATATTTAAATTTTTCTTTAATTGATTTTTATAGTAAAGAAAAAAAGTTTTCTGCAGTCTACACTAAGCTCCCAGAACTTTTTATTTTGAGCCTTGTGTCTGATCAGGTCCTCTGAAAGTGTTGTCCCTTCCGAAGTGTGGGCTGCGCCAGATACTTTAATTATTTCTTCTCCCTCAGACTGGAAAGGCTAGGGCTAATTAGTCAGGTTTTCTCCCCGCCATGAACAAGCCCAGGTGTGCCTGGAAAACTTTTCCCAGCAGCTTCGCTTTTCTGCAGTCAGCTTTTTGTTGTCATAAGGAAGATCTATTGCTTTAATACACACATGTGTAAATGTCTGTATTTGGAATGGACGTCAGGCAGGTGACACCACACACCTGGCATGTCTGAACCTGGCTCAGACATGACAGTAATGAACAGATGAGTGGCTGGAAGTAGACAGGAGGAGAAGATGCGTTTCCAGCAAGACGCACTTATGCCGGTTCACAGGGAAATGAACAAGGGATATGCAGAGCAATTACTGTATTTTGCAAAGATGACAGTTTTTAATGATGCTATTATTTATTACACTGTGTGTTTTTCTGTGACAGAAGAACCCTCCCTTTTTAGGTGACCTCTTCTCTCTCTCTCTCCCTCTATCTCTCTCTCAAAATATTATGTAAAATAGGGAACTCTTTTCAAACTAAACAGTACCTGGCACACACTAATTAGATATTCAATAAATTTAATTAAAGTACATGTGTTGCCCTGACTGGTGTGTCTCAGTGGGTTGGATGTCACCCTGCAAAGCATAAGGTCTCTGGTTCAATTCCCAGTCAGGACACATGCCTGGGCTGCAGGTTCAGTCCCTCAGTTGGGTGTATAGGAGAGGCTACTGATCAATGCTTCTCTCTTACATGGATGTTTCTTTCTCTCTTTCTCCCTCCCTTTCCCTGCCTCTCTCTAAAAAAAATAAGGAAATGCTGTGGTACAGAATAGTGCATTAGAATATGTCAACAAAGATACAGAAATATCTACAAAAATAAATTCTGTATATTCCACTGAGATTTTAAAAGCATTAACATATTAATGTGAACTGAATATCACACTCTGATAAGAACAAGCTTGAAATAAAAAGTTTCGAGTCTTCTAAGTATTGGATTCTTCCAACCTTGGGATAGTGTAATTTCATGGTTCTAAGCAGTGAACAACCTATTTTTAATTGCCCAGACATTTCCCTTCATCTGCTCTCCTCTGTTTAAGATAATTACCAAGGAATCTCCAAACATAGCCCCTGAATATGAAAAATTTTCAACATATCAATGTGAATTCTATTTTTGTCACTTCAAAGTACATAATCAACTAAATAGATTATTGAAAAGACCTTTAATACAAAACAGTTAAACAAATTTTTCTGCCTTGGTGCTTTAAATAAATCAATCACTTGAAAAGAAAGTTGTTATATTAAAGGAACATTTTGTTACTTTAGTATTTCACAGGTATTATATTTGATTTTCAATTAAAATACATATCAAAAGATTGACAAATGAGAACTTTAAGAAATGTTACAGAAATCTTAACAATACACAATAAAAATGCATCAGACCACCAAAATCTTTCACCATAAACACCTGTAAAATGGATGACATCAGCTCTAAATTTTTTTCACTCATTTTATAAAATAAATCTTTGTTCATGTTGCGGCTCTGTTCGGTGATGGGTTATGTAAAACTTTTAATTAAAGACTGAAGTTTTGGACTTCCGCCAAGATGGA
Organism: Artibeus jamaicensis; assembly: GCF_021234435.1. Classification (NCBI taxonomy): domain Eukaryota; kingdom Metazoa; phylum Chordata; class Mammalia; order Chiroptera; family Phyllostomidae; genus Artibeus; species Artibeus jamaicensis. The sequence continues at coordinate 31,965,832 of NW_026522030.1, read as the reverse complement.
GGTTTAGCTGGATGTGCCTGCCTCCTCACACAACCAAGTTTAGGGACAACTAAATATTAGCACCACAAAACACAACCAGAACACGGAAAACTGAACTTTTCGGAAGTCCGCTAACAACAAATTCTTCAGCCTGACCGGTAAGGGGCGAAACCGGCGTCCAGTGAGGACTTACAAAGGAGGGCTCGGTCGGACCGGCGCGGAATCCGGGCGCGCGAATCCGGGCGCGCGAATCCAGTCGCGCGGGTTCCAAACCCAGGATTGGACCTGGTGAGCCGCCGAGCAGCCGAGCAGCCCACCGGGGGAGCGACACAGTGGGGAGGCGGTGGCAACGAATTGACTGGTTGCCTGGTTGCGCGCGAGTGAGGGAGTGAGCGGTTGGACCAGCCCGGCGGCGGCAGCGGAGGCGGCAGCTGCGGCGCAGCGGCGCGCCATTTCCCGCTCTGACCACGCCCCCACATACAGCGTCACAACCCAGCGACCTGGGAGTCCAAGGCGCCGCTTGTCCCACTTAAAGGGCCAGAACAGACCAAAAATGTCGCAGGCAGAACTCAAAGCCCCAGAGATAAATCTAAATGACGAAGAAATAGCAAAACTCTCAGACGCATAGTTTAAAACACTGGTCATCACCTTCCTCACAGATTTGGTGGATTACAGCCACAAATTAGAGAAACATATGGAGGCTAAATTAAGGGAAATGAATGGAATTCCACAGGAATCCCATAGAGATGAAAAGGAAACTGGGACTCAAATCAATGCAGTGGTCCAGAAGAAAGCAAATAATGGACAAGCAGAAAAGAGTCAAGGAGCAAGAATTCAAAGAAATGAGGAGAGTCTTAGGAACCTCCAGGACATCTTTAAACGCTCCAATATCCGAATTATAGGGGTACCAGAAGGGGGAAAGACACAACCACCAGTGGAAAAATTATTTGAACAAATAATAAAAGAAAATTTCCCCAATCTGGCAAAGGAAATAGACTTCCAAGAAATCCAAGAAGCTCAGAGAGTGCCAAAAAAGTTGGACTCAAGAAGAAACACACCAAGGCATATTATAATTACATTAGCCAAAATTAAAATGAAGGAAAGAATCCTGGAAGCAGCAAGAGCTAAGGGGACAGTCACCTACAAAGGAGTCCCCATCAGGCTGTCAGCAGATTTCTCAAAAGAGACCTTACAAGCAAGAAGGGGCTGGAAAGAAATATTCCAAGTCATGAAATCTAAAGACCTACAACCAAGATTGCTCTACCCAGCAAAACTTTCATTTAGAACGGAAGGACAGATAAGGTGCTTCTCAGATAAGACCAAATTCAAGGAGTTCATCATCACCAAGCCCTTATTATATGAAATGTTAAAGGGACTTATCTAAGAAAAAGAAGTTAAAGAAACATGAACAGTGAAAGAACAACAAGCTCACAGTTATTAACAACCACACCTAAAACGAAAGCAAACTAAAAGGACAGCTAGAGCAGGAGTGGAAACATAGAAATGAAGATCTCAAGGAGGGTTAGCAACAGGGGAATGGGAGGAGGAGATGGGGGGAGAAGGTACAGAAAACAGGTAGCATAGACAGTAGATAGAAAATAGATGGGGGGCGAAGAATAGTTTGGGAAATTTAGAACCTAAAGGACTTGAGACACATGGACATAAACTAAAGGGGGGTAATGGTGGGGTTGGGGGGGCAGGGTGGAGGGGAATGGAGGGGGGAATAGAACAACTGTAACAGCATAATCAATTCAAAAAAAATAAAATAAATAAATTTAATTAAAACAAAAAAAAAAGACTGAAGTTTTCTTACTATTTTATTTCCTTAAGAAAGTGTTCTTTCTCAGTAATTTCCTTAGCAGAAGTCTAGATTTCCAAACACCTAGAATATTACATATTAATTTCTTAATACTCTGGTGTCTGCTCTAAATGTTCCAAATACTTGGAGCTATTAGCAACCTAACACTCCTATTTTATGACTTATGACAGAATGCCTACAGTATAGAAGTAAAGTCTTTGCAGATACTGAAATAGAAACAAACAGTATTACTAGAAATACTTGTCGATTACTCACTGAACAACAGAGAAGGGAATTTACAGTTTGCAGACGAAAGGGGTAACTATTTGAGCAGTGATTTCTGAACTGATTGAGAAAGTCGTGTTTACCTTCCCAACCAAACAGGTGGAGGGCCTGCCCTCTGCTGCCCTCCCTCGTTTTGTTGCTGCTGGTGGGGACTTGTTTCTGTTTCAGAATCCTGCAGCAACGAAGAGCCCTGAGATTCCATTTCGTATGTTTTCATTGAAAAATAGAGAGCAAGAACTCGCCAACATTTTGTGTGTATATATGATCAAAAGTGACTTTTTAATTCACTCATATCTTGAGATATTCAGTCTTTCAGAGTACGAAGGAGGGAGAAGATGCCCTCACCCAAATCCTTGATGGTTAAGCTTCTGGATGCAGTGCTAAGTGGGTGCTGGTAGCAAAGTGTGGAGTGAGAACAGGAAAAAAAGTGTGAGAGAGAATGTGGGCCCATGAGACAGGGCAGTGGTCTTCTCTTCTCACTTCCCTGGTCATCAAATCCCAGCTAACTGGAGAGAGAAAACCCAAGAGGCAACAACCAGTTCATCACAACAGTGCCACCAGTACTACGGGATGCCAAGTGCCCCAGGGTGGGGTGTCAGGTACCCCAGGGCCCCACTCACTCCTTAGGACTTGCACCCTGTGGAGCAGCATTCACGGGCGTACAAAGTGAGTGATGACTCCAGGGCAACTGCAAAGCTGCTGCCATAGATTATGTGCTTTTTCTGATCCTGGCATCACTTCACAAAACTCTCAGAATCCTGGTCGGTAGATTCTTTATTTCCCCCCAATTAAGAAATCCTCCCCAGGCCTGGTTTTACTAAACCCTACACGTGACTGCTTCCCCGAGTGCACGGAGTTTCTGGTAACCCCGTGCCTCCAAGGCTGTGCTCAGGCCTACTTCACTCTATCTCCTAGGCCATTTTGTACATATTTAAAATATTATGGTCAACTCTTGGTTATCTTGGAGCAAATGAGGTAAGTATGGATCACTACGGTAATTTGAAAAAAATTGCGCTACGGTAGGTAATGCTACCGTAGAAAACAAAACTAATGAACATTTATACGGATTAGCACAGACAACTGCACACTATTTAGAAGACTTCCATTGCTTGTTCCCATCAGCAACAATGGACAGCTCTCCACACTGACCCGAGTCCTTGCCAGCGGGAAGGGTTACGCTTTGGAGGACTGGCACTCACTTCCAGAAATCCCCACTGAGAGTGAAGCACCAGCCAGTTCCAACATCAAGGCCTCCTTGTGGGTACACCCTTCTCTCAGCCCATCCCCACCCCCAGCTCCTGGCCCTGCTGTGAGCTTCTGGGAAAGCTTCTCCTAGAGAATAGGGGCAGAGAAGAGGAGAGTGAGGTGCAAAAACAGCATGTTTTCCTTTCTACTGCACCTGCTACAAATGCGGTGTGGTTATTCAATTATTCGTGTGCTGCAGGTCACTGAAAAACAGTGTGGGGGCACAGAAGACAGGAGTATTAACCGCCTGCAAGTGTCAGGAAGCTTCTCAGAGGAGGTGACTTGTGTCTTTCTTCCAAGGAAGAGAGGCAACAGCTTCCCAGGCTGAGAAGCAGCTGGAGTCTCTACTGTTCTTTCCCTGCTTCTCCTTCAATTCAAAACCATTGAACACGCTGGTGACAGAAACACACACACGCACAGTCCTTATCAGTCAGGGATGCATGATGGAGAATTTACAGGTGAAATGGCATGCTGTCTGGGACTCGCTTTAAAATACCCCAGGAAACAAAAATGTACATTCATCGTGTGGAAACAAAGGAACTACTGGTAACCCAGTAATAATTACTGAAGTGTTATGGGTGGAATGTGTTCCCTCGAAATTCCCAGGTTGGGATTCTAACCCCCGGTGCCTCAGAATGTGACCTTATATCTGGAAATGGGGTTGTTGAAGATGTAACTAGTTAAGTTGGGATGGGACTTTTGGGCGGGCCCTACCCAAAATGACTGTGTCCTTATAAAAAGGGGGAATTTGGACACAGGGCACATGTAGAGGGAAGATGATGTGAAGACACAGGGAGAGGGCCATCCACGTACAAACCAAAGAACATCTCAGACCACCAGAAGTTCGGTGAGAAGTCTAGGACAGATCCTTCCCTAGTGCCCTCAGGAAGCACACAGCCCTGTGAACATGGAGCTCTCTGACTGCTGTGAGATAATAAATTCTGCATTTAAACTACTTATTTTTTGGTACTTTGTTTTGGCAACCCCAGGAACCTAACACATTAAGTCATTGGCCTTCTGAAGGGTCATTATGCAATTTTTTCCAGTTTCTGTAGGTGTTCAAAATTTTTCACAATATGAAGGTTAAAAAATAAGAAAGCCTCATACGAAGACTCAGAAATATTAATAATTCAGCTTCACTTTTCTCTGCTGCAGCCCTTCCCGGGGAAACCACCCCAGTACCAAAGTAGTTCTCATATCCGAAATATGGATGGAAGGTCCCCACTTCCATCCGTGAGTCTAATTTCACATCTGTGACCCCTTTACAGGGGATTGTTGGTACATCTCCCAAACAAGGCACCAGAAAGCTCTGTTGTGCCTCTTGGCTCTCTCAGGCTCCACACAGCGCATCCTCCTTGGAAGTGTAATTGCAGGCAGCCTCCAGCGCCTCTGCAGACAGCACGCAAGGCCAGGGGGGAGGCAGCAGCTTGCAGCCCAAACCCGCAATGAAAGCTTCTGTGAATCAGTTTTCTGCCCAAATGTGAATGGGCAACTGGCTATATGACAGTGCTGGCATTTAGCACTCAGTAGGCAGGTTAAGAAAAAGTACACCACAAAGTGCATTCAATCACCTCATAATCATGTTTAAAGGCTAAGTGAACCAGGGCCACCACAAGTACTAAACTACGTGATAACAAAAGCAGTCAGCATTTTCCATACCATATGCTTGTAAATGTTATTCTGCGGGGAACCAATTAAAACTATGGAATAGTTAGAACACAGACATATGGAACAAAACAAGGCAACTTATCTTGTCACTGTGGTGCTTGCTCAGTACATCTATTACCGAGGCACAGTATTGAATTGTTAGTACGAATAACAGCTATCTTTTTTTAAGGTTCTTTTTAAAATTTTATTATAACATTTTAATCTTTTTATTATATAGGAATGATTTTTTAAATTAATTAATTTATTTATTTTTAAAATTATTTTTCAACTACAGTATTCTTTCTTTTACTCCCTCCCCAGCCCACCCCCGTGCCCCCCAAATAACAGCTATCTTAACTACGAATCCTAAATGCCAACACCAGCACTTAATGCTTCTGCTTTGGTCACAGCGTTACTTAGAGTATTAGCTGGAAGGCCAGCCTACTGTGTCCAGAAACACATGAAATACTAGTCATATTAAACATCGAAAAAACATAATCACTACAGCAAATTGTAAATCAGGTGAGGCCTTGGTTTGCTCACCTGTTATTGGGAAAAACAACGACAACATTTTATGAGATTCACAGGACTCCTGGTTTTTAAAAACACATATTTGAAGCACATGCGAAAGCACGTTGGGAGTGCAATGCCCTGAACCAGGGCCGTTTTCGTGTTACTGATGCAGAGAAGACATGCAGCTAATACAAAGTAAGCAATTATTTCACCAGCTGAAAATCTGGGGAGAGCTTTATTAAGCTTTCCTGACATTAAGCAGAAATGACAATTTTAAAATAAATTTGACTTTCATTCCCAGGTTGGTCTGATTGGTAAAATGTAGTTGACATTTTCCTTCCCATCACTGATGCTTTGGCATCACTGCATAATTTAAAATTAACATTTCAAGGAACCAGACATCTATTCTGTAATAAGGGAGTTCAAACATTATAGGAACTGCAGGCTCAAGCGATGTCTTAGATACATACGGAGCATGTAAGAAATGAAAAAGATGAGATTAGGGGAAAAAGTACAAAGAGTTTGCAGCTGAAAGAGTGTATTAACAATCACAAAATGAGATCAGACAGAAGGGCCAGTGGGGAGTATGTTAGTGCATGGGGACTACACAAATTAATAATTAACACCAAAATTCCAGTAACAAATTTTAATTTTTTTTAATCCTCACTCGAGGACATTTTTTCATTGCTTTCAGAGAGGGAGGGAGAGAGGGAGGAAGGGAGGAAGAGAGAGAAACATCAGTGTGTGAGAGAAACATCCATGTTGGTTGCCTCACACATGTGCCCAAGACTGGGGATCGTATGCACCTGGACTAGGAATCGAACCCACAAACCTTTGGTTACTGGATGATGCTCCAACCAACTGAGCTGCTCTGGCCAGTATAGGAGACCACCATTCTCTGTGGTGTGGGCCCAGATAGGACCCGCCCCCACGGATGGTTTTCCCATGGGGAATCAGGCCTGCGTTGTACCTAGACTGCTATGAGACTTGCTTTTTGCTAAAATTCCATCACCCTGAAATGAGGCAGTAAATGTTTACTGCATATCTTTAAAGTAACTTCCTAAATTCTGTGCTAAACCTTCCAAGGAAGAGTGTAACCAGTTCAATCACTTTTCCCTTTGCATTTACAAATATCCTTCTTCTATGACGAGAGTAGGGTCATTCTCTCCTTTGTTTTCTATGAAAGGTAACCACCTAAATCGAACCTGTGCATAGTAAATGAGGACCATCATGTACTGTGCCCAGAAAAGCAGTAAAAGCTTGTCAAGGCAAGGGTTGGGCGCTGTCCTCTTGAGAGAGTTGCCAGGGTCCCTTTTCCTTCACAGGACCCGGTAGTTTGTGTGAATTTCTCATGTCTCATCCACAATATCTCGGACCCCATAAGCTGGGGTTCACATCAGGCCAGTGCTCCAGTAACCAATTTTAAAACACTAATTCCACATGCCAGCAATCTATTATCTTGTCAATAACCTCTCTGCAACTGTCTAGGATTTTTTAAATCTGTATGTTTTAGGCCAGTGCACACATTTTTCCAGGCTTTCCTCCTACACACCCTTCATCGTCTTTCAGCAACAGAGGGGGTCCTGAAGTGTTGTAAACTCTGACACCTCTTAACTATCACACCTTGGAGTTGGTGGTTCCCTTACCTAGCATTCCCTTCTCTCTCACCTGCCTGGAGAAGGGTGACTCCTCTTTTAAAAATCTGCTCAAACATCCCTTTCTCTGTGAACCCTCTCCTGACCACCCCACCCTCTCTGGTACTAGAGATTTCTGAATTGTAAATAGATGTCATCAGATTTACTTGTTTTGATTAACTTCAGGGCAGGAGTTGTGTTTGAGTCATCTGTGTAAGCCCCAAACCTAGAAACATTCTGTGCACATAGAAGGTAGGTGCTCAATTAATGTTTATAAATGAATGAGCAACTTGGGCACAGAGGCTCTCCCCACACTTAAGCCATATCACTGCTACCCGTCCTTCTTTCCTGTATCCTTCTGACATGTGCCTCAAACGAGAGAACACCAAAATCACAGCAGATGCAGGAGCGTGAAGTAGAATTTTTAAAAACACACAGCACCAGTGCCCTTCTGCTGTATTCAGACCAGGCACAGCTGAAATGGGGCTCAGGTGCCTATGTTTTTAGTAAATTCTCCAAGTGAACGGGATGCACATCATAATCTAATAATCATGGCTCTATGACTTATTAATAATAGAAATTCCTATTTCCCATGAGGCAGAGGAAGTCACTTCCACAGGTCTGCTTGTGAAACCCATCTCAAGAGAACCCAAAAAGGCAGTCTTGAGTTTTAGAAGCAAACTATTCTAATGGTTTAATAAAAATAAAAGATCTCTTTGGATTGGACTGAGGTGAATCACAGAGACCTGTCAAATATACTCATATGGCCCACAATGTCTATGACCCACGTTGCCAGAGAGACTGGGGACAGGGCTCCTCTTGGCCACATTACTGCCTCTTTCTAGGACCAAATTCCCTTGGACTTTCTAGGACTTTTCTACAGTAGGCAATAGGTGATGCTGATTCCCCAGGCAAACCTGCATAAACAACTGCCTTTTTTCTTTTAACCCTCATCCAAAGACAATTTTTCATTGCTTTTAGAGAGAGTGGAAAGGAGAGATAAACATCAATGGGAGAGAGAAGCACCAATTGGTTGCCTCTCCTGCATGCCTGGACCAGGATCTGACCTCCCAGAACCATGGATGGGATGCACTCCAGACCAGAGATCTAACCCGCAACTCCAACAGAGCCACACCAGCCAGGGCCAGCTGCCTTTTTAAATGTCACTCCCCTTCCTTTAATTTAACCCCTCTTTCTCTGATTTCCAGGGCTCCTCCTCAAATGCACATACATATCTATTACACCTGGTGATAGATATGGTGATAGATATGTGCACGGTGGAGCACAACACCATCCTACCATTTTTGGTGAAACAGACAAATAGATCTTCAGTACCTGCCAATCATTCTAATTCTTGTTTCTAACATTGGTTCTACCCACACATATGACTTTACATACTAGTTTTAAAATAACCACTGGATCTTGGAAGTAACTTAAACCCAATAGAAGTTTTATATATAATTATCCCAATGTTTGCCATCTCTAGTACCACAGTGACTCTAGAGATAAACACTAATCGGACTGCATAAAATATTTTTAGGCAAATAATATAATATGAGCTGACATATTTAAAAGAAAGTTTTCTCATCAGGAGGCCATAGGATACATAAAGCTTGCACATAAAGAGGCAGGAGACACAGAGTACTAATCCTCCCCTACTACTAACTAGCTGTGAGACCCCACTCTGGACACTCCTGTCTTCTTGGCTTCAGATTTTTCATCTATAACAAAAGGAGGTCGGACCACATGATCACTAAGATTCTTTTCAGCTTTAATGTTCTGGAAAGAGGCAATAAAAGAATATGGGTAGAGAAAAGGGATCCCAGAGGGATTTGCATTTTAAGAGGACCTATACATTTTTCACTTTAAAATAATGAAAGGAATTGCTTTTTAATGGTGGAACTGCTTTCTAATGGTGGAATTCCAGGCATTGCTGTACTCGAGACTTTGAAGTGACCTTTTTAAGAATCCATCTAATCATACAGCCCAAAAGTGACATTCCCTGGTTACTTTTTCCTGAGTTTGTTTGATTAATTCTTTAAAAACGTGGAGACTTTAGAATGTGGTAACCAAGTATAGTCAAATAAGTACTCTACTATTTGAAGATTAGTGGAAATTTTTCTCTGGGTCATAAATAATGTTCAATTAAAGACTGTTTCAAGGACAGGGAATTGCTATCTTCTATAATATTGCTTCCAACCACTGGGGCTTGGAAAGATTGTCTACCCAGTGGATACACTTGTTCAAGGTAGAAAATACAATCTACTTAGGTATAATGTAAAGATATCCTGTGACCTTTAGTGCGATCTAGACCTAGCAGGAAGCATGGGTTCAGCAGTTGTGTTGTTATTGACAGATTCTGGGGCTGATTAGGCTATTTAGCAAGGAAGGGTTAGGGATCAATAGCTGCATAAGCAGGACACTGCAGGGCTGGCTGGTTTCTCAGAAACTGTGCTCTGCAAAAGAAAGTTCAGCACTGTGGCCAATCAGACGGTCTGTGAGGCCACTGGAGATGCAAGGCATTGATGACTCTGAGCACAAGACTGCTAACTGACCTCGAGGACAGGGCAGCTGGTTAGAGAACTGAATTTTCTCTTGAAATTCTGCCAAAGAGGAAGAAAAGAAAAAGGGAAGGGCAGTTAGCAGTCTCTACTCTTAAAGCCCATGGAGGCATAAAACATTCAAAGTGGGGGTTCTTTGGAGGAATGCAAGGTTTCCTGAGCAAGAAGATGAACGATAATGTTCTCATGAAGAAGCAACTACCCCCTTGACTTGGAAGATGAGCTCCTAGCTGCACAAGCAAAGTCATTTAAGAGAGTGCCAGAAGTGACCCCATACCTGGAGGGTTGTGAATCCTTACAGAAACACTCTGTGGACTATTTCCTAAGAGAGGTAGGGTAGACCACCCCCACACCCACTTCACAAAAGCTAGAATGTGCACAGTAACAATTTTTATGAAAACTATGATTATCAAGCAGTTTATAGGTACTTTCTCCCTTTATCATCTGCAAAGGATGAAGCAGACAGTGTTCATTCCTCTGGGTTTGATGGATTTTGTGACAGGTACCATTGGGATTAGAGCATTTCACAAACTCCCTTCCAAAATTATAGAAGTTTAACTACTTGTCCCGATTAACCCTCACCTCTCCACCAATTAAAGGAATAACTTTTTAAGAAGTATATATTTTAATATACACATACACAGAGATTTCTCTCTCAGTCTTCTGTATCATGAAAATGTTTTACCAACATACAAAATCAAGAATTACAAAATGAAACACTTTTTAAAGTTTTCCATTTGGACAAGCCAATGATAATATCTTATGTTGGAATCGTTCTCCAAATCCACAGTGTTCATCCCAGTTGAGGTTCACGATCATGGTGAAGGGCGAGCCAGGGATGCTACAAAGAGGGAAGCATTTTCCAGAGGGTGTTCCAGAAAACACTGCTCAGAATTTTGGAAATCACTGAGTTCAACAATGTTTAAATACATGCCATAACAAGCTTCTCAGACACTTTATGATAGTTCATTGAAAATGTGTGTGTGCAGTGTGTGTGTAAGAGAGAGAGAGACTGAGAGAGAGAGAGACAAAGAGGGAGGGAAAGGGAGAGAGATGTCTCACAAACTTATTGGTTCATTAAACCTTTTTTTCATTGTGCACCTTATGGAATATATGTTGGGACTGTCCTGAATCATCATGTTGTTAAGACAAGATAAATGTCGACAGTTCAATTTAAGCTCCACTATATTTAACAACATTTGATAAATGTTTACTGACCCTCAATGTGTCAGACACGGTTGTAGGAGTTGCTAACAAAACAGATCAAAATTCCTGCTTTTATGTAGCTTATAGTCTATTGAGAAAATATAAAATACTTTTTAAAATAATAAAGCAAATGCATAACTAAATACATAAATAAAACAAATAACATATGAAATAGGGATAAATACTAAGAAAAAATAACAGGAAAGGGTAATATTTTGTGTGGTTGTATGTATGTGTGTATATCTGAGCCTGTGTGTTGGGGGAGGGACAATCTTTTAGATAAGGCAGCCAAAGGGTGTTTCCCAAGGTGACAGCTAAGCAAGGCCTCCAATGAAGTGAGTGTGGGAATTCTCACATAACTGGAAGAAAAGCAATCTGAGCAAAGGATGCAGGGAAGGCCTGAGGTGGGAGTATATTAAGGAGAAAGATTCAAAATTTGATTAAAACAAGGCCCTGTTTTTCATTTCCTTGTAGATTATTCAGCCTTTTAAGAAAGTGGTCTAATGTTTTTAAAAGCCATGTATGTTTTAAGTACTCATAATTCACCACGAGGAATGAGGCCTTCATTTGTGATCTTCAGACCCCTGGAGATCCTTGGGCCACTCTCCCGGGGGGTCTGTGAAATTACATCTAATTAGAAGACATTATTGGCCCTTTTCACTATGGGGATATTTACGCTGATAGTTCAAAAGTACTAGGGGGTCAAACTGCCAGGGCCACGATGAGAATCGAGGCAGTGGCACTAAGCTGGACCAGTAGGCACTGAATTCTCAGCTGTGACCACAAAGGGCAAACACTGCCAGTTTCCCATAAGGATGTCCGTGATGAAACCATAAAAAAATAGTAAGCTAATTAAATCTCAGACCTTGAGAACACACACCTTTTTAATACTCATAAAACGTTTCTGTTATGTTCTGAAGACCTCTGGTCATCCAGAGGAAAAGATTTGTGCTATTATTTGAGCTGTGAGCTGATTAGTTGCTTCTCACTAAAATTTTTTTAAGTTTGTGGGGTTTAAAAAATTTTTTTTAATTTAGTTATCTTTAGAGGAGAAGGGAATGAGAGAGGGAGAGAAATATCAATGTATGGTTGCCTCTTGTGCATCCCCCGCTGGGAACTGGCCTGCAACCCAGGCATGTGCCCTGACTGGGAATTGAACCACAATTGTCTGCTTCACAGGCTCGTGCTCAATCCACCAAGCTACATCAGCCAGGGCTCACTAAATATTTTTGTTTTGAAAAATATTATTTTTAATAAACTATGTGATTTTGTTGACATGTAATAGATTTATGTTACTTTTAGTGAATTAATAAATATTTTTAGTTTTCCCACTTTGATTTCTAATATTGTAACTATTGATAGGTATAATACATAAATAGAAGATTTTATCATCCTCCATAACTTTTAAGGGAATAATGTGGAAATAAAAACTAAAGTTTGAAGTATGAAGTGACCAAAGTTAAAGAAAGCAAGTAAACTCATGACTTGCCATAAGTGATATAAAATCCAAAATAAAAGATTTGAGAGAACCATTGAAAATTGAGGAAGGAGACTAAGAAACAGGGTTGCAAGACACCTCAGGAGTTCTAAACAATGTTCCCTTTAAGGAAGCTCTTCTTTGGGAAGCTGAGCTAAGAAAACAAAAGCTTGAAGAACTAAAACATCAGGAGAAACTTGACAGGCAGAAGGAACAGGAACAGCAAAGAAAACTGAAAACTCACCCTGGTGTTCAACCATGTAACATGGAACCTGTGAAGGAGCATTTTGTGCAATGCGAAGCTAAGAACCAAGCCAAGTTGGGCAAACAGATTTCAAAGAAGTTGTATCATCAGGAACTTCGAAAGGTGATCAGAGCCTCACATGTTGTGCTGGAAGTGCTAGATGCCAGAGACCTTCTGGTCGCAGGTGTTCCCAGGTGGAAGACGCCATTGTCCGGGGTGGACACAAAAAACTGGCACTTATATTAAATACTTCACATTTGGTGCCAAAGGAGAATTTGGAGAACTGGCTAAATTATTTGAAGAGGAAATTCTCAACAGTCGTGTTCAGAGCCTCAACAAATCTGAAGGTCAAAGGGAAGATAATCAATAAGGTAAGGAGAAAAGCTCCATTCAAAAGTGAAGTCCACATAGGGAAAGAAGGCCTTTGGAAACTTCTTGGAGGTTTTCAAGAGACTTACAGCAAAGCCATTCACATTGGAGTAACTGAAGGAAAAAGAGGAAACACATTCTGACTTCTGGTCAAGATGGCAACATAAAAGACATGGCTCACCTCTTTGCACAACCAAATCAAAATTACAACTAAAATATAGAACAAGTATTACTCAGAACCTTCAGAAATTGAGTTCAATGGAAGTCTGACAAATACAGAATTAGAGAAACCACATCCATCCAGATGGTAGGAGGGGCACAGACATGGAATGAGCTCGTCCCTCACCCATATATGGTGGATAAAAATTAAGAAGGGATATCTTGGGAGTAAGGAGTCCCAGCCCCACACCAGAACCCCCAGCCCAGGGTTCTAGTGCCAGGAGGATAAGTCCCTACAACTTCTGGTTGTAAAACCATCAGGGATTGAGTCTGTGAAGAATCTTCTGGAGCCCCAATCAGTTCCTCTCAAAGAACCCACTAATGGACTCACCTATCCAGGCTTACTACCTCTGAGCTCCAGCACTGGGGTACAGCTTGAAAGGCACCAGACGCACACAAGGATAAACTGAAGTATCTGGCATCAAGGCAAGCAGAGGCCACTGTCCCTTTTCTAAGCCGTCCCATCCATAGAAGCAGTAAGTTGGTGCCATATCTGAGGCTCTTGTCAACCTGGCTAACACTCTTTGACACACACTGGAGAACCCCAGAAACTCTGTCTCACCAAACTTACAGGCCACACAAGCTGCTTTTCCATGTGAATAGCTTGTCTAATCTCCTGCTTCAAAACTTCCTAAATCCTCTCAAGCAAGCAGGCCCAGTGAGCCCCAGGCCCAGCATTAGCAGCAGCCATCTCAGATTGCTTTATAGGTCAGGCAGGGTGGCCCCAGGCAAAACACAAGTGGGGGCTGACCTTGGCCTGCACCACCCAAGAAATCCCAGAGCCTGTGAACCCAGTGGGCAGCTATACATCACCTTGGAGCACCACCACCCTGCCATTGCACAGTTGATCCTCCATGGCAAGCAGAAGGTGGTGGCAAGTGGTCACAGCCAATCCTTCCAGCTGACTGGCCTGGGTAAATCCCTACCATTGATCTGACAACAGCAACCAAGGCTCAACTACAAGAGGAGGGTGTACTCAGCCCACATGAAGAGCACAGCCTCTGGGACAACTTCAAGAGGTCCAACATTTGCATCATAGTGTTGCCAGAAGGAGAAAACAAAGAGCAAGAAATTAGAAATTGATTTGAAAAAATAATGAAAGAAAAACTTCCTTAGTTTGGTGAAGGAAATAGACATGCAAGTCCAGGAAGAACAGAGAGTACCAAACAAGGTGGATGCAGAGGCCCACTCCAAGACACATCATAATTAAAGTGCCAATGGTTAAAAGATAAAGAGAGAATCTTTTAAAAAGCAGCAAGAGAAAATAAATTAGTTACCTACGGTAGAGTTCCCGTAAGACTGTCAGCTGATTTCTTACCAGAAACTTTGCAGGCTAGAAGGGATTGGCAAGAAATATTTAAAGTCATGAAAAGCAGGGACCTATAGCCAAGATTGCTCTACTCAGCAAAGCTACCATTTTAGAATGGAAGAGCAGATAAAGAGCTTCCCAGACAAGAAAAAACTAAAGGAGTTCATCGTCACCAAATCATTATTTTGTGAAATATTAAAGGGACTTATTTAAGAAAAAGAAGAAGGTCAGAACTATGAATAACAAAATACCAATAAATATGTATCTATCAACAACTGAATCTAAAATATAAACTAAGCAAACAAGAAGAACAGAGATAGGATCATGGATATGGAAAGCATTTTGATGGTTGCCTGATGGAAGAGGCATGTGGGGAATGGGTGAAGAGGTCAGGGGATTAAGAAGTACAAAGAGGTAGTTACAGAATAGCCATAGGGGCGTAAAGTGCAATATAGGAACTGGAGTAGGCAAAGAACTTGTTGTACACGTGACCCATGGACATGAACAATGGTGGGGCAACTGCCTGAGGGAGTGGGGGGTGCTGGGTGGATGGGAGCAAAGGAGGAAAAAACCAGGACAACTGTAATAACATAATCGATGAAATATAATTTAAAAAAGAAAAAAAAGCCCAAAAGTTGAAACACTATACTAATAAAAGAGCAAGAGTGCCATACACAGCCATGTGTATAAGTATGTATACTTAGAGATTTTTTATTTTTATTTATATTTAGAGAGAGCAGAAGGGAAGGAGAGAAATATCAATGTGTGGTTACCTCTTGTGGCCCCCCAAGTGGGGACTTGGCCTGCAACCCAGGCATGTGACCTGACTGGGAATCAAACCAGGGACACTTTGGTTCGCAGCCTGTGCTCAATCCACTGAGCTACACCAGCCAGGGCCTAAGTATTTATATTTAATACCTATGTTTCTATATACATGTATTTGGGTTTTTTTTAATTGAGGTGCTATTTACGTAACATGAAATTAACTGTAAAAATGTGAATAATTTAAGGCATTCAGTACCTTCATAATATTGGGCAAACATTTGTATCTATTTCCGAAACCTTTTCCTCACCCCAAGCAGAAACACTGTACACACTAAGCAGTTGCCTCCTGCCTCCACCACTCCCCCCGGCCCCTGGTGATCACCAGCGTGCAGTCCATCACTATGAATTTACCTCTTCTGCACATTTCATGAAGTGGATTCGAACAGGATGTGACTTTTTGTGACTAGCATAATATTTTCAAAATTCATCCACGTTGCAGCATAGATTCCATGTATATCATCCCATAAATATTTTAAATAATTACGTGTTTTAGTCCATATATGTTTTAAATTATCCATCTTTGCATATTTAATGGCACATATATGATCTGATTAAATATCTCTCTCAGATCCAATATGGATATTCAAGTATGTGTTTATAAGGTAATATCTGTCTCAAGATTTGTCACAATACATTACAGACTTCTGTTCCTTATTTATTGTCTGAATTTACCAAAAAATTATGAGGTAGCCCCCAAATACTTAGGCGAATGTTAATCTATGAATGACAGTTATAATTGCTATTCAGTATGAAGTGTTTAATTGTCAATGGGGGAAAACATTTCTCACTTGTAATATTTCCTAATAAAATGTGTTTGCACCTGTAAGTAATTTTTGTTCATTTCAGGTTGTTGATTTAAAAGGAATGAGTAGTTAACCAATGTCACCCCAATAAATTTAACAAAAATTTTAAAAGTAAATAAAATCAGAAATAGAAGCAATGAGTAATTTAGTACAGTGGGGTGTAATTTGGTGATAGTAGGCCTGGGTCATAGCTCAGATCTGTTCTTTTTCAGATCCGATACTTTCAGCAACTTCCTCTTTCAGGCTTACTTTCTGCACTTGGAATGAGGGGCTGCCTCACTAAGCATTTGTACACATGGCTCCCCTTACCAGGGATCATTCACATACCACCTTCAAGAGTTTTGCCCCATTCACCAATTACATTTTAATTGAACCATTTTTTAATGTAAGCATATATTTCCAAAGAAAACTGTGTTATTACTAGTAAATATGGAAAGCTTACAAATAGAAAAAATTAATAAACCAGGTGCAGTCATCCAAGGATTCATACGACATCATCTTACTTCCTACACTAAAAAGCATCCCACCTTTCGGATAATCCTGTCCGGCCTTGACTATCCCTTTTCATGATTTGGTAAGCTGTGACCTTGCTTACTTTTAGAAGTTATGATCCATTACTCATTCTCTCTCCCTTGAAAACACCAATAGAAGTATTTATAGCTTTGGTTACCACACTAATGGTGTAGAACTTGGCAGAGCTCTGAGATAGCAGTCAAGTGCCATTCTTAGCTTGGGGCTTGTTTTGAACATGAGAACCCAAGTGAATTCAGAAAACACAAAATTCCCCAAATAGTTACAAAATGGCTCCCGAGCATATCAAACAACTGGACTACACTCCAGTTTTATTGTCTCTTGGCTGCTGTCTGTAATAAAAGGGACTCAAGGTGCTCAGAGGCATCTGCCACCTGACTCTGCTTTCTTGGGCACAGAAGTCCCTCCAGGGAAATACCTGATCTTCTGTGCTGTTTATATGATGCAGACGGTTGCAGAAGGATTGCAAAAATGGTCCCTCTCCTTATCCATGCACTTACAATGAAACTTAGCAGCTCCTCCCATCTGGAGGAGGGGGGACTCTATTTTTTCACCCTTTAAATATGGACTAACCTGTGACCTCCTTTGGCCAAGAGATAGAAGAAATTATAAGCTAGCTAAGAAACTTAAAAAAATAGCATAAGCAGATCAGTTAGCACACTGCCTGGCATATAGTAAGCCCTCGTTAAATGGTAGCAGTTATCACTGAGTACGTATGCTATAAACAGCATGTACCAGGAATGATGCTAAAAACTTTGGTCTCCATATATTTCCCTTTCCTCTCCTCTCCCCTTTGGCCTATTTTTGTCTGCATCCAGATGTTACCAATTGGTGGCATATCCAGCTGAAGGGTTTGCACAAAACACACTTGGGTTACAGTTCCCTTGACAGTGGGAATTAACTGGTTCATCCCTGGATTCACTGCAACCTCAAAGAACCCTAGGTCCGTCATGGAGTTAAGGACAGGACGTAACCTAGCGGGGGCTAGCTTAATCCAAAATATCCTTCTTGGGTAGTTTTGAACCCAAATTAAGAAACTAGGCAAATAGCCCTGGCTGGCGTGGCTCAGCAGATTGAGTGCCAGACTGCAAAGCAAAGGGTCACTGGTTTGATTCCCAGTCAGGGCACATGCCTGGGTGGTGGGCCAGGTCCCCAGTAGGGGGCACATGAGAGGCAGTCACACATTGATGTTTCTCTCCTTCTCTTTCTCCCTCCTTTCCCCTTTCTCTAAAAATAAATAAGTTAAATACTTTTAAAAAAGTAAATACTTTTAAAAAGATCTAGGAAAACAGTCACAATTTGTTAAGTGCCATTGGCTAAGTATCCCACATGCCCTTTCTCATTTAATCTTCACAGAGACTCTGAACCTCCTGAAATAGAGTCTAAATTATCCCCATTTTACAGATAAGAAGATATGAATAATTTGTCAAATGATGTGGAAGGTGCTGTAAGAAAAAGAACTGATTTTTGTTCCCCAATCTCTCACCACTAGAGATTCCTTTCATTTTCTCTCTTCTCTGTGGACTCCATGTTTTGAACTTTCTTATCTACCATTTAACAGCAGTATTAGTGTGGAAATATTAAAATGAATCCATCTTTGGAGATCTCAAAGTGCTAGAGCCCCTGGTTTGTAACGGCTGAACTAATCCCAACTCATTTTGCAACTGCAGAAAGGGTCCAGAAAGGATCAGCGATTTGCCACGTAGAAGGGAAAGCACTCGAATCCATGTCTCATTCTCTGTAGCCATTTCTGTTTCCAAGACAAAATTCTGCCTCTCAAACATGCACTAGCCGCAGGGACAATGCGGAGCCAGAGGGCCGGGAGGAGAAGACGGAATGAGGGAAACAATCACTGACGAGGTTTGACACGTGTTACTTTGCGGCAGCTGCTCGGTGTGTGCCACACCTTTCGGCTTAGTGGTTATTTATCCCAGGGGAAGGAGAGAGGTTGTCCCCAGTTTCACACCACAGAGAGTAAAAGGGAAAAATAAAGTAACTTTTAAAAAATAGATGACACTCAAAGCAAATTAAAAATACACGTAAAGATCATTCACATGTTACTGGAGAAAAGGGTTTCCGTACGCAGATAGGATGGTGTGCTGGGGAGAACACCGAGCTGTGCCATCATTCTTCTTAACGTGGGGCTTGCTTTATAAGAGGGCATCACACCCTCTAGCTGGGTGTAGTAAAGGCCAGAACAGTGGAAGAAAGCTCTGGGAAGTAAATGGGACGGAAACAGGGCTTTAAAATACAAGGTAAATTTGAGATTGATGTTGAGGCCCTCTCTAGGAAAAATTGGGGCTTAAAGACCTCCCACCCCACTCCTAGGCACCCCACTAATCCTAGTTCCCTACTGTCTCCCAGGAAAGCTGACAGCAAAGAGTGGAGGAGATAGAAAATAACCATTACTGTTTAGTGAGTACCTACTTATTCCATGACAGGTAGTGGAACAGGATTTAGAAAAGATGAACAGATTTAATCTTCACAGCAGCAACCCTGGATAAACTGTTGACTTCATCAAGAGGCAGCAAAGCATGATGTGTATGAACGTGGCCTTGGGAACTAGACTGCTTGGGTTCAAAATTTGGGTCCCCACCTTCCTGCTTGTGTTAGTGCAGGCAAGTGAGTCATCTTTATCTGTCTGAGTTTGTCTGCCTAAAAAATGGGTACAAGCATATCTACTAAATAGGGCTACTGTGAAAATAAAATTATTTTAGTGAATACTTAAAGAATATATATAATGCTCTTATATATGGCTGGGTGAATGTTAAATAGCATTACATTTATGAGTAAACCAAGACCCAAAGTGGTTAAAATGTTCACACAGTTAAGAAGTCACTGAACTTGACATTCTGATTCTATGAATCTTGTTCCTTTCCTTTTACCTTGGGGCTGCCCAGGATGAGTTGATGAGACAAAATCAGCCACCAGACCAGACGCCTCATTCTGTTCCCCAGGAAACTCCCCACTTCCTCCAAGACCAGTGCCCCAGGGCCAAGCTACTGACTTCTGGACAGAGTCCTGTGCCCCGCCTCTCTGCCCTTCCAGAATTTCCCTGCACACCGACCAGGCAGCTGTCCCAGCTAACACATGCCCCAAATGCACCGTAGTCATGGAGTGAAGCAAGAGCTTTAAGGACTTTCACTCCACACATTGACTGGAGGGCATGAACACTCAACCTGAGTTAATTTCTCTAAGAGAAATTATTTCTAGTTTTATTAAAAGGCCAGGAATTTAAGCCCCTACCTTCTGTATTAATTTTGATTTCATTTATTTACAAGTAAACCTTAAACTTGGAAACATAAGTCTGATTGTCTATTCTGTCTAAAATTGATGGTTTTGGCATCTCTAACATGTTTTTCAGAAGTGCAAATACCCAGCTGGTAGAATCATCATCGTCATCATCATGATAGCAAAACTTAATTATGTATCAAACACGTTTTTAAAAGTTTTGCATTTGCTATTTAATTTAATCCTCAAGACCCCCTATAAAGGAGATTGACTGTTATTACAAGTTTATATATAAAGAAACTGAGGCACAGGGCGCTTAAAGGATTTCCCCGGCAGTCTTGTGCCGTAAACCCTTCTCTGGTGACCTGGGAAAGTTAGCCCAGCTTCCCCACCTCCCTAACTTGGGAAACAGATGCAGACTAACGTTTCCCAAATGCACCATGGAAACCACCTGTCCAAGCCTCATCTAAAGGCATGAGAGATGACTAAATCGCTGGTGGAAATTTTTACTGATGAATAATATTAAAAACTGCCAAATTATTTCTGATTTCTTAATCAAAGTTTTTATTTGGTGAATACCTGCCTACTGATATGACCATTGGTAGAACATAAGTGTGGTTGTGTCCAGTGTCCACCTGACAGTATGAATTCTAGCTTTAGAGCATATAGTACACAGCCATATCATCTCTAATTATTAACTCTCCTTCCGATAGAAGGATGACAATCTGTCCCCAAGCAATGCCATATAACTTGCAGTACAGGCCTATTGGAGGAGTGTATTTCCTGCTCCACTAACCACAGGCTCGGCCATGTGACTTGGCCTTGGCTGATGCAGTCCAACTGGAAGTGGCTTATTCCAGTTCTGAGAACCAACAGTGGACCATATGGGCTCCCTGACTTTTCTTCTGTCTGAGAGCAGCCTATTCCATGTAGTTGTTGCTCCTACTGCTTTCATCCAGGATGAAGTCAGCTTTTGGAGCCACACCTACTTGTAACATGAGCAAGAAATATGCCTTTGCTGTTGAAGCCACTGACGTTGGAGATTTTTGCTACTAGAACATAACCCGGTGAAAGCTGATTGATTACAAAGCAGTGTCTAAAACGATTCCTAAAAACTCAGAGAGGTTTGCTGATCATCCCCCCAAATCTTAGGTTCTGAAGCCCCTCTTGGCTCCTCGCCTTCTAAGAGAAACAAAAGCCTGTGTTAAGGGGAAAAGAATTGGAAAGGGCAAAGGGGCTGTAGGAAATTGAGTGTGAACAAAGAACACCAGAGAAGCAGAGTGACTAAGCAAAAGCCAACAACAAAGGAAAGGCCTAAATAATAAAGGAACGCCGTCCATAATAAAGCATCACATACAAGCAAACACCACTGACAACAGGGAGGGGCACGAGGAAACAAACAGCCAGTAAGTACCCAGATGCTAAAGGATGCCAGAAAGACAATGTCAAAATGAGAGAAGAAAAATTAAAAATAATTTAGATTTAAAAAAGAGACCAAATAGTGGTGAGGAAATTTGTGAATGGTGTTGTTTTGGAGAAAAAAATACATTTGATTCAAACACTTTGTCCCCTGCAGCAAGACCTCAGGTCTCCAGGTGTGCTTTTCCCCCCAGGGTAATTTAAGGAACCCTGCTAAAAGCCCTGGGTTTGCTAAGACCCTGCCTCGCCTTCAGTTCTCTCCTCACAACCCTCCCTAGAGCTCATTAACATATTTGTGGCCCCATGTTTGGTATTGGCAGTGAATAAGAGATATTAAATACTTTTAACAGCAACACACATTAAAAGCATGTATTAGGTACAGGGTCTGCCTTACGGGGAGTTCAAATTGATAGCTGTCTTTGTGGTGTGATTGCGAAGAGATTCTCCTATACCAGTTCTTCTCTGGCCTAAAACAAAAGCACTAAAGATAAAGATTTCTTCCTCTGCATTAGATTTTTAATACCCTAGAGGGCAGCAGCACCGGTCCCATCAGATGTCCCCACTCAGTGCGACTGCACGGAGGCCACTAGAAGTAAAGTGTAGGCAACACCTTCTCTGGGAGGAAGATGCCATTTCAGTTCGTGTCAGCCCCCTGCAGATTCTGAGGAATGTTTTAAAGGGGCCATAAACAGGGCCCTCTGACTCCCAGCTAGTCAACGCTTTAGATCTTCACTACTCAAATTGTGCTCTGGGGGCTGGCAGCACCTGAGAACTGGTTGGAAGTACAGAATCCCAGCTCCCAGCCCAACTGTCTTAATCTGACTGTGCATTTTAACAACACCCCTGAATAACTAACTCCTCTGCACATGGAAGTTAAGAAACCCTGGTACAATAACCGCTCCTCCTGAAGTGAGGTATCATGCCCCTGAGGTATGCAGAAATGGAAACATAAGACTCTCAGGTAGAGATAGCATACCAGAAATTTAGCTCTACACTCTGGGAATAGCAGTGCCTATCTCCGAGGATTGCCATGAAGAAGTCAATTCTGACAGGCATT
Source organism: Artibeus jamaicensis (assembly GCF_021234435.1). Taxonomy (NCBI): domain Eukaryota; kingdom Metazoa; phylum Chordata; class Mammalia; order Chiroptera; family Phyllostomidae; genus Artibeus; species Artibeus jamaicensis. The sequence goes on along the minus strand of NW_026522030.1, from coordinate 31,943,480 downwards.
AACTACCTTGCATTCTGGCCAAGCGCATGTTTTGCTGAGGGGTGAGACCTGGGGTTAGAAGCAGGTTAAAGATGTTCTGAGGAGGTCAGGGCAAAGAGATATAATAACCCAGCAAGGGATATTGATCAGAGAGAGACATTAGCTTACCCTGAATGTTCCTATCTGGCCCTCATGTCCTCTGCTCTATGTCTATAATAAAGCAGATGTATATCTGAAAGGAGTTGGATAGTGAGGATCTGTGGTACTCAGGGTTTCCTACCAAAACCTCCTGCCCACAGCATGCTAAGTATTTAGCAGATGTGCGTGGTTTCACAACTACACAGCTAAGTCTCTCGGAGTAAGTGACTTCCACTCCCAGCCCAACACTCACCAGAAAAAGCCATCCCAAATATATGTCCCTCAGCATATATTAAAGCTTCCCAACATGACATCTGTAAAGGCATTGCCTTACTGTATACAAGCCATCAGTAAACAATAAATTTCTCTTAAAATCATATTAGGGTAATGATGTCTTATAAACCTGGAATTATTATTAATACAGAATTTTAAGCCCACACTAACCTTGAGGTCCAACTTCCTAAATTCCCTTTCAATTACATGTGGACATTTCACTTTCTTCTTCAGTGTGAATTAATGTAATTCTTAAAATAGATTGGAAAACACAGCAACCCAGGGCCTCCATCCACAGGCCAATGTCTGATGCTTTCTCATCTTCGTGTGTGTTGAATTCGGCCATCATGTGGCCTCGGTGAGACCATGGCCATAAGACATTGTTTCTTAGTGAGAGTTTTTTGAAAGAGAAGCACTCGGTGTAGGCTACATTAAACTGCACTAAACTAAAATTACTCGCTATTGCATAAATATGGGATGAATATAGGGTTTTGGCCAGTTAACGAATATACAAATGGAGAAATAGTGGGAATGGGGTGGGTGGAGTGGGGGAGAGATAGGCACACGCACACACACCTTGAGGGGGGACAGAGAGAGACAGAGAAAGAAAGAGAAGCAAGGAAAAGAGCTGGTGTTACAGGCAATTAAACTTCCTTCCCCCTATTACCTAGAACTCTCAACTGAAGTCAACACCCAGCCACCCATTGCCCCGTTACAGGTATGGCGGATGAAGCCCACAGGCCCTCCAGAGACCTGCCTCTCAGGATCCTCCTGCACGTCACAGGAGGCACTTGGTCCCAAGCACCTATGAAGCTCAGCATGTTTCCACCAAAGACACATCCACTAATTTCGCACTTGCAAACTGTTAGAGTTCATCACACAAAACTCCAAAGGTCTGTGGACGTGCTTTCCGGTGCATTACCTGCAACACAGCTTCAGCACAAACACATTTCATCACTGGATATTCTCCTCTGGGAAAAGTGCCCTGTATTTTTCTTTTATGGAGCTGAATTCAAACCACCAAACTCTCAATGAAATCTTCAAACTATCTTTTCATAGTGTGGACCAATTTTTCTCCTTACAGATAGATGCTGCTGGAATAAAAGGCTTAGGAACCAGAAACCACAGGTTCTGCAGCCAGCTCTGCCACTTACCAGCTGAGTGTTCTTGAGGAGGGCTGTATCTCACCCTGCTGGCCTTGTTCTCTCATCTCTGACGTAAATACAAAACATGTCCTATTCAAGGTTGATTAAATGAGATCGCATATGTGGGAGCAGTTATAAAGTATAATACTATGGCACTTGAATTACCACACCAAGTACAACAGCAACTGGCTAGACTGTTCCATAAGGTTCAATCCTTTTGAAATAAGAGAAGCAGTGAAACAAAAAGGAAGTGCCACCCCTAGTCAGATTCTACCTCATGATCTCAAGTAGCAGCTGTACCTGGGGAAGAAACATTGCATTATGATCGCCTCAATTTAGCAGCAAGGCGGCTTCAGATTATTTGCTCAAATCCATATTTTAAAAATTAGCATAGTATCTGCCCACTATATTGTGAAGCTTCTCATTTGCCAGGAGCACAAACTTAGGTGTCAAGAGGCCTGAAATCTATGTTTGTCTCTGGGACAAATGAACCTTCCTGAACCTCTCCTAGTCTTGAAATTTGGTGGATTTCACCCAGTTGAAAAACTTTATCAAGATTCTTATGAATATTTATATCTTTTGTTCCAATAAGCACATGTTTGGAAAGCTATTTCAAGGACATAATCCAAAACAGGATGAAATATTTTGGATACAAAGATATTTTAGTGAAATTAACAATAGCAAAAAAGGAAGGATGATTAAAATATTTAACCATAGTATACCTTTTTTATTAAATTGTATGGTACTATTTAAGATGTTGATTTTAAGTATTATGCAATAACACAGAGAAATATTCAATAAATAATGTTAAGTAAAGTAAAAATCAGTATATCACAATATATAAATATCTCATTTGAACCCTCTTCACAAGACTAAGAAATGTTGCCAAGTGCTTTCATTGAGATGCTTCAATGAAAGTAAATAATTTTTAGTTTTAGTTTTTCTGTTGTCTACAGGTCATATTTCAGCTTTCCTCTATTTCCCAAATTTGCTTTTATGTTTATTTGTTATTTTATAAATAAGTGAAGCCTAAAACATAATACCAGGAGGTGGGAACAGACAAAGTCCAAAGTCATCTGTGTCAGTATTAAAGATTTATCCTTCTATAACAGTTTCACTATAAAGATCTGTGATTGAAATAACTAAGTTTCACAGCAAAAAGTCCCTTATAAAAGACTGTCACCATAGAACTTGTGTCTAAATGTGTAGACTGTGATGCCTGTTACCCACACCACTCCCTGAGGTGACAGATCAGGGTGTGTCCAGTGTGACTCAGTGACCAGGGTGGCCGGCTATAAATCTTGCTGAAGTCCAACAAAGGAGCCAGCAGTAACCAGCACAGCAAAGTTTCTGAATTTATCAAAGCAGCCTACATAAATGCTAGCTTATGACACTCTCTGCATGTGACTTGGTTTTTACAGCGAGGTCATGCTTGGTCAGGAGGCTATTTTGGCATGAAATAATTTTTTCCTCCATAAGGCTGGGACTGACCTAATGCTTTGGAAGGCTAATGAATTTTTCAAAACGTTTTAAAAGCCAGTTCTGGAAAGGCATTTTGATCCGCATCCACCACCATGAGTTTATGTCGATTATTCTGGAGCCTGGAGCCAAGGGTGATGGTGCTTCAGGCCATCGTCCAAGGGCGTCAGCCAAGGACACAAATACGGACCTACTTTGATTCACACACAGCTTTATGTTAGGGGCTTACAAGGCAAATGCACAATGAAATAATAGAAGAAATATTCAGCTAGAGGATAAAATTCTCCCTCTTATTTACTTTTTCTATGACCTTTATATATTTCCTAAGACCAGGCTTTCAGTTCGTTCGTTCACCACCTAAAAAGAAACAAACAAAAACTTCTCCCAATGATCTTGACAAACATTCAAAATATAGAACAAAACCTGAAATAAAGTTTAAGCTTGTATTAATCCGCAAGTATTGGTTGAAATACTGCTCACCTTACCCTGAAACAATCCAGCCTGACCTGGGAAAGGCAGTGTTCTCGGAGTCTGTTTATATCGTAGCCAGCAAAGAGTGAAAGAATCTTACCCGGTACTTTGGCCAGGAAATGCGGCACACAAAGCAAACGAGGCTGCTAAGGACCAGGGAGAAGATGGGAGCAGAGAATGGGGTGGGGGTGGCTAGAGAGAGACTTGCCTCCTTGCTGCCGCAGAGAGGGGTCCTGGGTCACTATCTCCCAGGGGAGCAGCTGCACACGTGTCCTCTCGGATGTACCCATGCCAGCAACAGCTGATCTGTCCACCTGCTCTGACACTTCCGCCTTCCCAGAGCCAGGTGCCAGTGTGGCCAGCACCACTGACCACTTGCTAGAGAATATGTGTACGAAGAGTGTGAAGGTCTTTCTATGTGCAGGAGAAACTGCTGCCACCGCTCTTCCTTCTTTTCCATTTTAGAGAGCAAGAGGCAAGCATGCACACAGGTCTTTTGTGCCCTTTAATTAAGTTGCTAGACAATTATTCCCAGCAAAACAAACAGACCTTTTTTTTTTTTTTAAAGCAAAATAAAGCCCCTCATTCTGAAAGTCCTGTTTTTTCACCTGAAGGAAAGAAATGGTTCCTGTCAATGGGAACCCTTCCACAAAACCCTTCCAAAGGATCCAGAGCCCATCAGGAGGCTGCCCCTCCCGCTCCTGCCGCTAGGGATCTCATTTCACAGGCCCAGGCTCACAACTGCAGCTTTGCTGCGGAGTCCGGAACCAGGTTTAGCTGTGAACTCGGAATGGGAGTGGGGAGCAGGGTTCTTCTGTCCTGTGCATGCCTCGGAGCACGCCTCCCCATGTCGGGCTCACAGTTCTAGCGCCGTCACTGTCCGACTGACTACTGACTCACTTGTTATAAACCCTGACATTTCACATATCTGGTTTCACCCAAGAATGAGGTCTCCTATGCAAGGGGATGTTTTTAGACAAACCAAAGCTTAGCTTCCCTGTGACAATTTCTTTTCTACTTTTTTCTCTTTTAATTATCTGAGTTGGAATTTTTTTCTGAAATTGCTTGAGTATGCTACCTTTCTCCTGAAATGGGACACTGAGCTTAAATGACCCTTTTTCGTTGATTATTCCGGATCATTACTGTGAATACCAGGGATGGGCTTTAGCTCCCTGATGCTATGGGCCCAGAAGTTGTGCAAATTTTTAGGACTATTTACCCCACACCAGATGCAGTGGCACTTACCGAGGACCTGCTTCTCATGGGTTCTGTTTGGCTTTGTTTTTTGTTTGTGCAGTTCCTCCATTGTGAGTTATCAGCAATCACAGTCTCATCACCCCCCTCCCCATGAGCAAAACCAAGCTTGTCAAAGCACAAATGAAGCAATGACTACGGTTGTGCAGCTGACATTCCTGTGTCTTTGCTGTGCTCCTAGCAATCTCTGAATGATTGACAGGTATCATCTCACGAAGGGGGTCAGAAATACAGTTAGGACATCTTCTTGTGAGAACAGAACTACCTGTAAAGGTATGTTTTCACTAATTGATTGTAGTTGCCTGAAGGAAAGCTGCCTCTTGCATAATTCTCCATTTTCAGCAGACTCTGGGGTGGCCAACATGGACAAATCAGTGAACTCCAGACCCACGACTGTTGCTCTTGCTACTTACTCGTTCCAGCCTGGGCTTTGGAAGGATATTCTTTTATGTCTCACCATTTTTCAAACGTGCTTCCCCCAGAATCTCTATTCTCTTTCCTTCTACTTCCCTTCCAACTCCACCTCTACTTCTCTCTTTCATTTCTCCCCTCTTTTCTTTGCTTTCATGTGCATCTTAGGTACAGTCAGTGATTTTCTGGTCACTATGAAGCCGGAGGACTTGTCCACACAGCTGAGAGCGAAGTCCCAAAGCCAACACTTCTCCTTGCCAACTGTGTCACCTGGGGTGAGCTCACCCACCTTACAATCAATCAGTCATTCAAAGTAATCCTTCTAGCCTTCAGCAAGAGAGTGACAACAATGAAGAAATCTGTAAAACCAAAAATGTGCTCACAAACTTGATGGCAAATAAGGGACAACTTTTAACTTTTTAGGAAAAAAAACTGCTTTCTTACTATTTGAAATTCACTAAATATGCACAATATATTTGGTTGCTCTTAAGTTAGTTACATATTCTACTTCCCAAGTAACTTATTAGTCACTTATTTTTCCTTCACATGAGCATACAGTGAGAAAATGCTCCCAATTTATTTCACCAAATCATAGACAGCCCAGCACCATATCATTCTCATAGCAGGTTCTCCATATTGGTTAATTACTTAGTAATCTGAGGGGTTTTATTTGATTGACTGGTTCAGTTTCTGAGAGAAAGGAAGGGAGGGAGAAAAAGATAGAGGGAAACATGGATGTGTGAGAGAAACATTGACTGGTTGTCTCTCACACACCCCTAACTAGGAATCTGGTCTACAACCCAGACTTGTGCCCTGACTGATAATTGAACTGATGACCGTTCCGTTTGCAGGGACGATGCTCAACCCACTGAGCCACATTAGTCAGGGCTGTCTGAGGGTTTTTAATATAAAACAATCAGCACAGAGAAATGAACTTCTCTTAGGTCAAAGTGAACTTACCTTTCAACCCTCCTATTAACCTGTGAAATTGTTCACTTTTTACTTGGAAAGAATTTGAATGTTCCAGGACCTCTGTTGAGAAGAAGTACTTATGGATAAGAGAAAGCATCCTGGAACTGGAGACAGGTGACTTGGGAACAAAGCCTGGCTCTGCTCTTTACTGGCTATGAAACTTTGGGCGAACCTCACTGAGCCTCAGTTTCCTCAAATGCAAAAGGAAAATACTAGTTACCTCACAAGATCAGTGTGGGCACCGAGTGTAAAACTGTATTTCCTAGAGCTAAGGCAGACATTCAACAAATTTTAGTTGAACTACGGGGAGGTAAGAATTGTCCCTGTTTCTAAACAGGGCTTTCTGGTTCTCTTCTCCATCACTGGCTTTTCAAGCTTTATTACTATGGATGGAGAACATATTAGCATCTTAGTACATGCATACCTGCAACAGCCCTAAAAGGGGGGTGCTGTTATTGTTCTCATTTCACAGATGAGAAAATCGAGGCACGGCAAAGTGTGCTCAACTGAAGTTGCCTGGCAGTAAGTAAAAATGGCAATGTCAGGCTTTGAGATCAGATGGCTGGCTCCAGAGTCCACACTATTAGCCACCATGCCAAATGGCATTTAAGGCAAAGGAGTGAAGAGGAAGAAAACAGGATCTCCAAGGTTCCTCCAAATCCAAAAGTGCTCTCTGAGCACGTCCTGAATCTTCCTATTAGGGCTGGCAACTTTGACTACAGGCTGCTTCACGGTTACCAGGTTAGGGGCTCAGGTGTAGAAATGTGTGCTCCCAGGGAAGTCACCAGCCATAAAGGACGATGACACAGATGTGATTTTGATTTATTGATGTCTACTTTCAGCTCCTTGTTTCTATTCCCCTGCATGATATATTGCTAAGAAAGCACTAATTCTCAAATGTGAATATATGAACTGTGAACTAGATAAGACTTGTTGCCAAAGTATATTCAAGAACATATATATTCCGCCCAGTCCTGCATAAAAGCTAGCCTCATTATTCTGCAGTAACATATAGGACAAAGTGCATACTATGTGCGAAGTGTTGTGTGGCACTTTGACCTTAATGTTTCTCACCTCTTTCTAATCAACCAGCCTGGATTTCTGCACACTGTCACCAGCCCCCCTTCAGACTCAGACCTCTAAGAGTCCATACCTGTTCATCCGCTTACTCATTTTTATTGAGCCACTACCATATGTCACACTTTGTGCAAGACTTATGGCTTCATTCAGTCTAAAACCACTTTGCTCTTCTTTGTGCTTAGTGCAATATGGCTCAGAGTTCCAAGAAGCATCTGAAGCATGTAGCAGCTCCAAAGCATTGGATGCTGGATAAACTATTCGGTGTGTTTTCCCCTCGTCCATTGACTCATCCCCACAAACTGAGAGAGTATTTCTCCACATCTTTTCCTAAGGAACAGACTTAAATCTGCCCTGACAGGCGATGAATAAGGAAGACGTGCGTGCAATGGTTCAGTAAGATTAATGTCCAGGTCGGAACTGATACAGCCTGCCCTGGTGGTTTTATGGACGTCATCAGCACTGATAAGACAGTAAAGAATTTCCATCTGGTCTATGACACCAAGGGTGGCTTTGCTATTTATCGGATTTCACCTGAGAAGGCCAAGTACAAGTTGTGCAAAATAAGAAAGATCTTTGTAGACACAAAAAACATCCCTCATCTGGTGACTCACGATGCTCGCACCATCTGCTACCCCGATCTTTCATCAGTGAAACCACACCGTTCAGATTGATTTGAAAACTGGGTAGATTACTGATTTCAACACGTTTGATACTGTTAACTTGTGTATGGTAATGGGAGGTGCTAACTTGGGAAGAATTGGTGTGATCACCAACAGAAAGAGACACCCGGGTTCTTTTGATGTGGTTCAGGTAAACGATGCCAATGGCAACAGCTTTGCCACCCAGCTCCCTAATGTTTTTATTACTGAAAAGACAATAAACCATGTAATTCTCTTTCCTGAGGAAAAGCTATTGCCTCACCATTGCTGAAGAGAGAGACAAGAGATGGGCGGCCAAACAGAGCAGTAAGTGAAATGATCTCTAAGTAACATGATTGGAAAGTTTTGTACTTAATTAAGGATAATATGGCATGATTCACTGCCTCCCCCCCCCCCCATAAAAAACCCCACTACTTACTGAGCTTCAAGCACTGCGCTAGGCCTGGGAGATGCCATGATGAGCAAAACCAGACAAAGACCCTGGCCCTACTCTCATTAATCAAATAAGCATTCCTAACAGAGATATAATGACAAGCTGAGATAAGTATGCTAAAAAAAATAACACCTGACTTACACTCATGAAATGGGGCAGGTGGGGTAAGGAGGGATCATTTAGCAAAGTCATCCCTTCTTCTTTACCTAATCAGAAGAGGTAGGAGTTATTTAAGCCAACATGGGGCTGGCGGAAAAGCCAATAGAAACTGGGCAGCAGACTGGGCCAGAGTCCAGGGCCAAATTAAGAGCGTTGTCTGTTCTCCTAAGAGCAAAGGAAAGTGATTATGAGGTTTTAAGGGAGAGGTGGGAAAAGTGTGAAAGAGGCTGTCAAAGTGACCTACCTCATACCAGTCAGAGAGTGGTTTGCAGGAGACCAACCGGTTAGCGGGCCATTGCTCCCACCTGGATGATTGAGTGGTATCTGGAATGTGACAGATGGGGAAGGGACAGAGGAGAAGGAAATTCCCAGTTGGAGAAACTGAATAAATAATAATGTTATTCACTGAGATAAAAAACTGAACAAAAGGACCAACTTGGGGGCAAATGGAGAAGAGCAACCATTATTTTAGGTTCCATGCTATGGTGCTGCAGGTACATTACTTTGCTTTACAGCAAGTCTGTGAAATAGGTATCATTTTCCCATTTTCCGTATTAAAAACCCACAGCTTTTTTATTAGCTTAGTTTTTCTAACCGAGCCTTTAAGGGTCTGCTTTTCCTGGTCAATCTAGTGCCCAGTTAAATTCCCAAGACCCTTAAAAAGAAAGATTCTTTTTCCCTGGAAAGCAAAGCCCAAAGCCACAGGGCTCAGATAGACATGGATCTGGGACATTGCCGGAAGTTTTGAGTAGGCGACTGTGGGACCCAAGACTGTACATCAAAATCCCTGTGAATGCTGCCCCGTGAATATACCAGCCCTGCCCCTCCCAGTTTCTTTTCAAAGACTCCAAACTCCATGACTCTCCCACAAACCCCAGCGTGCAAAAAGAACCAATGACTAAGGCAAAACCATACACTTTACTTCTCTGGTCCTCAGATATTCTTTCCCCTTTTGAAGCCTTCGTTCAGACCTATATTCCTCCTTCACCCCTTTCTCTGCTCAGCTAGCCCTCCAGGGAGGAGTGGAGGTGAGGGAAGAGTGATATGTCCATCACCAAGGCACCAGTGCTTAAGAGAGAGAGCTCCCCAGAGAGGTACATCAGACCCAATATGATGTTAATATCGGCCCGGATAAATGCTACACACGACCAAAGCTGTTACTTTTGTACCTAGTTAACATAATATATATTCCCCAAGTCACAGATTAAAGGGTGTCCTCACCTGATCACATCCTTCAAGACGCAAGGTGCTATCTGGATGGTAGTGACCAATTCTTTACCTGTGAGGCAGAGCAGTCCACTCTGAAATTTACACAGAAAAAGTCTGGGTCTTCTGTGCAGGCCCTGAGACTGGGACAATCACAGCTGACGGTGTGAGAGCTCAGGCAGTGAGAAGCCAAGCTGACTCCAGGACTAAAGCAATCAAGGGCTCTTCTCTCACCAGAACCTAAGTGGGAGGTGCCACATACACAGAAGTGCTTTGGGTTCCTGAGGTTCCTGCTCAGGATGCTCTGGCACCGTCTCAAATGCACCAGCTCTCACTTAAGATGGGGAGGGACCTGGTTCCGTGGACAGTGATCAGAATGACCTCAGCTCTCCAAGAGAAACTGCTCTGCCAGCATCTCCATTATTGCTAGTCCTCACCACAGCGGCCCTTTGAAAGGCATGGAACTTCCACTTCAAAAATGTTTTTATTGACACGTGTGACCTTCTTCCCATTAAGGAAATCAGGAAGAATATATTCCTCCAACTTCCAATCAAGATGATTGATTACTTTGCAGACATGGCGCAGTCTTTTTCATTCTTTTTTTAAACTTCATCTCTATAAACTCTAATGTGGTTGTTCATTTAGAGTTTTGAATGCATTTTCTTGTCTCTATGCCACATACCACAGAGTATAAACTGACATGCAGGTCACCCAGAACTTTTATTCTGTGGAAGTGCCCATGTTGACCAATACCCACTGCAGATGTGAGCCCTTCACCTGCAGTTGTCCCTGCTGAAGTAGCAGGTGCATTCTCCAGATCATAGTGGTGATCCAGTCCCCACCCTGTCTTTGAAAACAGCATTCCCAAGACATTAATATGCCCCATATCCATCCGGCGGCAGCTGACTCTCCTGCCACAACCACACTCACACACAAAGCGGGCTCATGACCTACAACTCGGGGCATGTGTGCTGCGGCACCTCCCACCCTGGAGCAGCTGCTTCAATTGCATCAGCAGGCGGAGTCTGGGCAGTGGGAGAGGCTCAGCAGCCAGCAGCCGGTCTACCCAGTGTAGGGACCCTGGCTTCCTGCCAACCAGAGCCCCGGGGTTCTGAGTTCCCATTTACCTCATTTCCCACCTCCCAACGTTCATAAGAACTTCAGTTGTTTATTGCCATCATGAGGTTGTCTTATCCTGAATAGTTTTCTGAGCTGGTCACTATGAAATGGAGGATATTTCCTAAACTACAGCCTAGGGCAGAAAGCTCTCAATTTCTCTCACCATAGAAACAGTGTAACCAAGAATGATGAAGACACCACCATAAAACTGGTATAACCAAGGTGAAAGGCATGGCTTAAACTTAAGGGCAGACCTGGAACTACAGGGTTTGAACTCTGTCCCTATTCCAGCTCAGCATAGGCAGGTGGAAGAAAAGCCAGGTGGGCAGTGGCAAGAAAGAAAATGTGTCTTCAGATCAGAATTAGCTGAGTTCACGCACGAAATAATGTATGAAGGTAACAAACTTCGATTTGGTTACCTCCCCAACTGCCTTGGGGTCTAGCTCAGCTCTCCCACTGCTTACTCCACTGTTCTGATTGTTTTCACAATAATTCTGTCAATTCCCTCTCCATAATTCTGCAGACTGCATGGCAGGAGAGACTACTTCCCTTGCTGCCCTCCACCTTTAGCCAAGGTTATTCTTTTTTACAAAGAAGTTCCAGGCACCTAGGCCTGTCCTGACAAGTCAGAGGCAGGCCCCTAGGGAAGCATTAGAGCTCCAGGAGGGGAGATCCCTCTGAAGCCATGCCTGGGGTTAACTTCCCCCTTTTCTGATCTGCTTTACCTATTCTCTGGAATGAAGGGTGGTATCGAAGTTTTAGGGAAAGAGGGATGGGATTATATCAGTGAATCTGCCTCAGTTTAAGGACTTGAAAAACCAGACTGGGAAGATAAATAGAACAAAAAGAGAGCTCTCCCAATTTCAACAAAAATAATATCCTAAATACCTGATAAAAATTCAAAAGCATCTCTTCTGCTTCTAAGATTTCTGTTCCACCCACAGACCTGGCCCAGAATGGGAGAACTTCTCCCCTTCCAGTGACAGATGGGTAATAAATGTTCCTGGTTAGGATTGAAAAGCACACAAATCAAGTCCCCAAAGATTGATGATTGGAGATTTTGTCTATGGCTAATAGCAATTCAGTCTTGGAGTTTTAAATTTCTTTGGTTTGTTGAAATTAACTAGCTTGGGTGGTGATTAGATTACAGTAAGTCTTTGGAAGGGACATTAATTACTTCAAACCATTCAACGATATCTATTGCGCTTACAGAACATCAAAGAAGTGAAGCAGGTAGAAAAAAGGTAAAAAAACAGGTAAAAAAGTCTGCCAGTTAGACTTTTTTAAGGTATCATATAGATAGATTTGTATTGACTTCTGATGGAAAACTGCTTACACATAGCATAAATTCTCCCTAATTCTGGTCTAATAAAGCTTAAATGAAAACCAGCACAATGATTTCCTCCTCCTCAAAATGTTTCCCAAAGTATAAACTAATTTTTTTAAATTCTGCCATTTCTGTATGAATAAACTCACAAATGAATGCCATAATTATTGACTTAATCTTTTTCTCTTAAACAAATCTGTCCTCTTAAAGTTTATCTACTGTAATAGTTGAATGTTGCATGTGAAGTAAAAATTTTGTACCTAGAACATGCGGTTTGTTGGGGAAAACGTGGCACTAACAGTCACCAGACCACCTCTGCCGCGGCTGACTGTGACAGACTAATTGCGATCTCTAATGAGAAACCTGTTCCAAGAAAAAAAAAACAGAATTAGCGGTAATTGTTCTTCTGGCTAAAGCAGGAGACTGGGAACAGTATTTCAAACAACCATTTCCTTTTCCTGTCTTTATTTTTTTAATGATGTACAGCAATTGCTCAGCTAATGAAGGGATTCAGTAAATAAACTTACACATGACTTTCAACTGATTACTCTGAAATAGGGACTTTTTCATTACAGCAATTGCTCTTCAGAAATAAGACAAACCTCTTGCTCACCCTCCATGATCTAAATGTTTATTGTTAAATATAAGGGACGTCGAGTATAGGTGGGGTCTAAAACCGCATTTACCATTGATCACCATTTATTTTCATCCACAAAAAAATTAATAAATAAATAAGCAGCCAAAACTGACCTTCCTTTTTGACCATCTCTCACTCATTATTAGGCAAAGAACACAGAGCATTCTTGTACTATCAGAAACGCCAGTGAGTTTCTGCAATCTGCATTTTCCTTCCATGTGCTCATATAGAACTCAAAGAGGGGTCAGCAATAAACACAGAAAAGGTCACATAGTTTCTCAATTCTAAAATCCCCACAAACATTCAACTCTCCGGGAGGCTTGTGGTAGAAAACAAAGTACTTATACTAGCACTAGTCAACTTAAATGGTCTTTTAAAAGGTACTCACAGTTAAGTCATGGTAAGAATCACACTTGCCTCTTCACTCCCTTTGTTGTTCCAGGGTGAGTTAGAGAAACAAGCCTGCAAATACCCTGCCTTGTGATTTAGAATCACCTTAATGCAGACTTTATATTTTGGCTTCTAAGGTTTAAAGGTTAAAGGCATCATAAATTATGCATTTCCTCCTATGCCAGGCCCATAAAAGGTGCTTTCACTGTTCATTAAAGATCTTGCTACTAAAAGGGCAGAGGCTTTTGTTTTAAGTGCCGAAACGGAAATATTTCCATTATGTTTATTACTGCTACGCAGGAGAGCCAAAACAATTCAGAATTAGGAAACTGTTAGGATCTGTTGTTCCAGAATATATAGCAACTGTCACTGTGCACAGTGAAATTTTGGTTCACTCTTTGTACAACGAAACAGTGAAACATAGCTGGCCCACACGCTGTTCTCCAGGAGAACAACAGTCTGGCAAAACCCACACGGCCAGCAACAGTTGGGGCTTTCCCCTTCTCTCTCTGTGCTGTGCTACAGATCCGAACAGCGACCGGAGAGACACACGGCTCACAGGCGGGTATGGAGCAAGCTCTGAGTGTGGTGTGTTTGTATAAACTGCGCATTGGCACGTGTCCTTCCTCGCTGACACTCGGACTTCCTCACTTATGTTTTACCACCCCTCCAGCTAAAGCCAATTCTAAGAGATTCTTTTTTTCATCTTTATTGTATTTATTCCCATTACCATGTAATCCCTTTATCCCCCACCCCCTGCCCCCCAGCAATCACCCCAGTGTGTCCATCTAAGAGATTCTTATTTTCCTTCCACACTTACATGTACCGCATCTGCAGAGGCTGGGCTCTTTTTTTCCCAAGGAGCACCACACCCATTCATCTTCTAGCCTTCGGGAGCACAACGCAGATTTGGCTGGACCTGCCTCTCTCCGATCTCAGGCCCAAGGTACCAAAACTGGACACACAGCACCCAACTTGAGTCAGGCTTTGACCGCCCCCAGCTCGGCATTTTGTCTGGCTTGAGGGAGAATTCTGGAGACAGGCTGCTTGCTATAAGCACCAGAGTTCCAGAGATTTTTTTCCAGGGGACAGCCCGTATACCCTGACAACTAAATGACAAAGTTATCTCTTCCTCTTCTACAGCAATGCCCTTTCTTCTCCATCAGAACACACACACACACACGTACATACACGCACGCGCGCACACAGGCACACACAACTCACAGCCTTGCTTCCTCAACTTACCAGTTTAGACTTGGCGCGTTGCAAAAATTCTTCCATATCGCTGCGAGAGGTTTACCCGGAAGGGTGCAGAGGAAGATCTCGGTCGGGAGAGAGGAGCGGAATCTCCGGGTAGTGGCCGCCTGGGGCGCAGCGACCAGCTGCTCCTTCCTGCCGCTCGGAGGCGGCAGAGGCTCCGCTTGTCCCCTCCGCCGCGGCGTCCCAGGGCTCCCAGCCCCACCCCTGAGCTCCACCGCCTGCTCCGAGCAGGACTCTGCCCTATTAAGGAAAGTGGGTGTGCCTGCGAGAGACCCGAGGCGCGCCCCGCCAGCCCGCTGGCACGCGCCTACGGGGCCGGAGCTCACCACCAGGACCCGGGGGCGGGTGTGTTGGGGGATGGCCAGGGGCACCTCGGCCAATCGCAGGGCCCTGCTGCGGCCTCCTGACGTGGTGCGCCTAAAGCTGCTGCAACCATGGACAGCGCCCAGAAGTGCGAGCCAAGTGAAAGGGGCTGCTGCAGAGGGAAGCTCTGCTGCAGGCACTCTATCAGCCGGGGGAAGGTGGGAAGAGAAAGAGTGGGGAAAGAGGTCCCCTAGAGAGACCCCCTCCTTAGCCAGCAACCCCTTGGCTAGCTGGCAGGTTAAAGAGCGCTCCAGCGGTCACCTAATGAGCTGGTTCTGCTGGCCTAGCCAAGGGATGCACTCAGCTAGATGGGGGCGGGGGAGGGAGCAACGAAGGGGGGGGTGACTGTTACTGCTGAGCTAAAAGCAGTATAACCTTGATGGAAAATAATCAGAAGAGCAGGCTGGAAGGTTGTGCAAGGTTGCATCCATCCTCCTTGGCCTCAAAACATACCCACCCAGCAAAGGGTATCTGCAGTTCACTCTAACTAGATCCCTGTGTGTTGGCCCTGGGGCTGATGCACAGATACGTCCCTCTGCAGTCTGCACCACTCTCTGGCATGTTCGTTCCGGGGAAGCTGGGGCAGTAGCACCTTCCTACTGCACAGGGGTCTGTGTTTCTACAAGATTCCCAGATGATTTCTATGTGCCTTAAAGTTTAATTACTGCAATATGCGCTTAAATATATAGCTGTGGACCTTATAAACCATAGAGTTTTGTTGTGTGTGCTCTCTAGGGTTATCATTTCACTAGATATACCACTTCAGGCTTTCTCTTACATCTAGGCCTTTGCACATCTGCCTATAACAGCCTTTTTGCCCTGTCCCCGGCCCACACTGCTTGGATAACACAAGTTTCAGTTGCCAGCTTAGCGAAGTGGTCTCAACCTTGACTGCACCTTAAACTTATATCATAACCACCTGGGGCTTTGACAATACTGGTTCCCAGACCAACTGAATCTGTACCTCTAAGGGTGGGGCCACAGCATCAGTCAGGTGTGAAAGTGCTCCAAGTGATTCCAATGTGCAGCCCAGGTATGATCCTCTGGTTCTCAAACTTTAGGATGTATCTGGACCACGTAGAGGTCTATTAAAACAAAGATTTCTGTGACTTAACTCCAGAATTCCAGGATTAATAGGTTTGTCTTAATGGGCCTGAGAATTTCCATTTTTAACAGTCTCCCTGGGTTTGCTGATATTTCTGATCCAGGTGCCACTCTTTGAAAATGGCTGGCTTACAAGTTGTCTTCTTCCAGGAAACCTCTGATATACTCCTCCCTTCCCCCCCCCCAGGCCCCTTCCATGTTCTGTCATAGCAACCTATACTTTCTACTCTACAGTCAAGTGCCTTATTATTTGCCTGTGTTCTCGATCAGGCTGTAAGTTTCATGAGAATAAGGACTTGTCTGCCTGATTCATTAATGTATCCCTAATACAATTCATGTCATATACAGATCCTCAGTAAATATACTTTAATAAACAAATTTATGTATGGAAGGGTTTTTTTTTTTGTTCTCTCTTGCTCTCTCTCTAGTGTGTGTATACATGAGACAGTGGTGGAGGCGGAGAGAGAAAGAATGACAGAGTGATTATCCAATTATTTTTTATCCAGTAGAATCCAGTGAAAAGAATCTGCAGTCTGGAGACCTGATTAAAGAGGGCAATAGGAGCATTAAGCTGCCGTTTGCATTCAGGTGCTGAGCTGTGTGGAAGCAGAAGATTCTATCTGTTTCTTTGCTGACTTAAGTAGTTTAAAATCGTGCAGGTAACTAGTGTTTTATCAGCCTTTAAATCTATGAGTGATTACAATTCAAGTAACTTTCCTGAGAAAAATTCCCAAGAATCCCTTGCCTCTGACTCTATTGGGGACTTAGGGACAATCACGCAAATACTGTTTTATTCCTCTGACTTTTGATTTTCAGCATGCTGGGTAAGTCTTATGCAACACTGAGATTTCCTAAGGTGTTTGTTGTGGGTTTTTTTTCCCTAATGGATTCAAATTCCAACATCCATTGCTTGGAGTTTTTCTCCACTGACAATGTCCTTGAAAACATTTCTCAAGATTTACCTCCCCCATGAAACCTTGAGGACCTGGCCATCTATACTACAAAAGTTTCTTGAGGTTGCTGTAGCAAATTATCACAAACTCAGTGGCTTAAAGCCACAGGAATTTATTATCTTTCAATTCCGCAGGTCAGATGTCTGCCACCAGGAGAATTTTAGTTGTCAGCAGGGCTGCAATCCTTCCTGGAGATTCTAGGGGGAAATCCTCTTTTTTTTTTTCCTTCTCCAGCTTCTAGAAGTATCCCACATTCCTCCAGTCATGTTGCCTTCCTCCATCTTCAAAACCAACAATACTGCATATCTCTGGCTATTCTTCTCTAGTCACATTCCCCCCTCACTCTCTTCTTCTACCTTCCCCTTCCACTGTTTAAGGACCCTTGTGATTACATGGTCCTACTTGGGTAACCCAGGAATATCTCCCCCTTTTTAAAGTCAGATGATTAGCCACCTAAATTCCCCTCTGCTGTGTAACCTAACAGATTCCCATCCTGAGGGTTAGGATGCAGACTCTTTGAGAAGCTAATATTCAAGATACCACACAATCCACACCCCAAATTATTTAATAGCTACCAGGTTTCAATTGTCAATTTCTTACATTCTGTAGCAGCCAGAAATTTAGTGCCTTTAACTCTAGATTAGAAATCATCAATCCTGGCTACACAATGGAATCACCCAGGAAGCTTTAAAAAATGATGATGTTGTAGATGAAAAAGGGCCACATATTAAACCTGACAAGCTCCAGGGAAGCCTGCAAGGAGACCCCTACAAACTCAGAGACTGAAAGTAACCACATAGGACGGTCTGAACATACGAATTCCTAACTAAAAGGGAGTCGTTGAAGATAGTCATGCCCTAGGCCTGTAACTTCCTTGACAAAGGTCAATATTTACCTTAAGTAAGTCTGTCCCTTTTTGCATCTAAAATAACTAACATACCTTTGAAATGTCAGATGAATTTCCTTTTCCAAATCCCACAGGGTATACCCACCAGAGCTTAGAGACCACAGAACCTCTCATTGTTATCTTGTTCCCCACATACCACCTCTATGGCATGTAAATGACAATTAGTAACTATCTTGTACCCAATGTAAAAGAGGTATGTGTTTCTCCATGAGGATGCAGTGAGAAATGGCTGCCAACACATGGAAAGAAGGTCCTACTCAGTTTACGGAATTTCAGATAGCAGCCCAAGCAGACTAATGCAATGAGAGTGCTGGAAAAAGCAAGACTTTAGGGCTCAGTCTAATTCCATCTCCTTATTTTATTGCATGGTACCAAAGACCGATTCAACATCCTCCTTGGGCTAAGAGAGCTGCTTAGAAGCAGAGCCAGGACTGGAACTCAGTTCTCCGTCACTCATTCATTTATGGATCGTCGGCTGTGCCCAAGTAGGCATTCTGCCAAACCTAAAATGTGCAAGGCTCTTAAGTGGCTCATGGTCTAGTCACTCTAACACAAAGAGATACATTTGGTGATTGAAAAAAAACACCTGGTATTGTACTAGTTGAGACACAATATGGTATCATGACTGTAATGTGGGATCTCATCCTAGCTATGGAAGACTAAACATGGCTGCAAATTCTTTGACACTCCTCCCAATGAGACATCAGGTCTACATTCCTTCTCCTTGAATCTAGAAAAGCTCTGGGACTTCCTGACCAATAAAAGAAAGCAGAAGTGACACCATGACACTTCTGAAACCAGGCCTTAAGAGAATAACAGATTTTACTTCTTGTATTTTGGAATGAACACTCTTGGAACCTAGCCTTCAAGCCATGAGGAAGCCCAAGCAACCATGTGGAGAGGCCCACATGGAGAAGAACTAAGAATTCTGTCTAGTAGCCATCATAAAAATAGATTCTGTACCTCCAGTCAAACCACTGTAGCTGATGCCATGTGAAAGAGAGTTACGCTGTCTCTGCTGAGTCCTTCCTACAAAATTCTTGACTCAGAAGAATAGTGAGGTACAAGAAACTGATTGTTATAGCCAATAAATTTGTGGGTAATTTGTTATGCAGCAATATGTAACCAGAACACCTGGATATTGACAAGCTATGAAACTTTGGGAAAGTTATCTTCTCTAAGTGTCACTATCTGCATCTATAAAATAGGAATAATCTTCCCTTTTAGGATTGCTGTGAAAATTAAAGCAATAACAAAGGGTCCAATTCATGGTCTACAGCTGCCATTATTGTCATGACAAAGAGTCTAGAAATGGACATAAGGGTCTCCATAAAGCGAACTCAACAAGAGGGGAATCCCTAGGGCAGTTGTGAAAATATCAACAGTCACAAAAATTGTGAAATTGTTACATTATAGGTATTATAGCCCTGGCTGGTGTGCCTCAGTGGATCGAGTGCTGGCTTGAGAACCAAAGAGTTGTCGGTTCGATTCCCAGTCAGGGCACATGTTTGGGTTGCAGGCCAGATCCCTCACTCACCTGAGCGAGAGGCAACCACTCATTGATGTTTCCTTCCTTCTCTTTCTTCCTCCCTTCCCTTCTCTAAAAATAAATAAATAAAATATTTAAAAAATAAACAAACAGGTATTATATCTAGGTATAATATTATGTTTATAATATCATAGAGAATATTATAATTTGAGGCTAACATATACCAAGCAACATTTTCTAAAGTTACCCTCATTTGGAAACCTGGGATTCATACTATAAGACGCCTGTTTCAGAGAAAGGCAATGCCCAGCTCACTTACAGCAATGTCTGTGCGTGTTGTCTCCCCAAAGTACCACTCCCAGCCCCTACAGGGTCTTCCTTTCACAGCCTCTCCTAGGAACACTGCGGCTCTGCCTCCACCTCAAGGGGCTCTTAACTGCAGTCAGCACCATGACATGGGCATCTGAAGTCTTCCTTATCACAGAGCCAGCTCCCTGGAGCTCACGTCAGTGTGACATCAGGGAACTTGGACACGAGTCCTGTCTGTGTGCTGTCGGGCAAGCTCCCTGACCCCTCCGATCATCAGTCTCCTTATCTGTGAAACTGGGAAAATAATACTTGCCATTGTTACTTGATAAGATCATCATAAAATATCAAATTGTAAAATCCCTACATATTATGAAAAATGTTAATAATAGAAGGGAAAATAACAAGGAAAGTTTCTTTTTTAAAAAACAAGATTTTATTTATTTATCTTTAGAGGGAAAGGGAAGGAGAGAGGGAGAGAAATATCAATGTATGGTTGCCTGTTGTTCGTCCCCTGCTGGGATCTGGCCTGCAACCCAGGCATGTGCCCCCGACTGGGAGCTGAACCACAATCCTTTGGTTCACAGGCCCATGCTCAATCCACTGAGCTACACTAGCCAGGGTGAAAATTTTTTTTTTAAGTATATTTTATCAATTATGCTTTTACAGTTGACCCAATTCTTCCCTTTGCCCTCCTCCATCTGGTATTCCTTTCCTCCAGCAATTCCTCTCCCCCAAGTTCATGTCCATGGCTCATGCTTATAAGTTCTTTGGCTTCTCCATTTTCTATAATATTTTTAACATCAGCCCATCTATTTGTACCTACACATTATATTTCTTATTTCCTGTACATTTTCCCTCATCTTCCCCCTCCTTACTAAGCCTTCAAATGATCTTCATATCTATGATTCTGTTTCTGTTCTAGAAACAGTAATTTGCTTAATTAGTTTTTATTTTTTAGAATCAGTTGTTGATAGTTGTGAGTTTGTTGTCATTTTACTATTCATAGTTTTGATCTTCTTCTTTTTCTTAAATAAATCCCTTTAACATTTTATATAGTAAGGGCTTGGTGATGATGAGCTCCTTTAGCTTTACCTTGTCTGGGAAATGCTTTATCTGCCCTTCAATTTTAAATGATAGCTTTGCTGGATAGAGTAATCTTGGTTGTAGGTCCTTGCTTTTCATTACTTGGATACTTCTTTCCAGCCCCATTCATACCTCTAAGGTTCCTTTCAGAAATCAGCTGATAGTGTTATGGAAACTCCTTTGTAAGTAACTCCCTGCTTTTCTCCTGCTACTTCTTTTTTTAAAATATATTTTATTGATTATGCCATTACAGTTCTATTTCCCCCCTTCATTCCCCTCCACCCTGCACACCCCTCCCCTACCATTCCCCCCTTTAGTTTATGACCATTTGTCTCAAGTTCTTAAGATTCTATATTTCCCATACTATTCTTGCCCCCCAATCTATTTTCTACCTACCATCTATGCTACTTATTTTCTGTACCTTCTCCCCCCTTCTCCTTCTCCCACTCCCCTGTTGCCAACCCTCCATGTGATCTTCATTTCTATGGTTCTGCTCCTGATCCAGCTGTCCTTTTAGTTTGCTTTTGTTTTAGGTGTGGTTGTTAATAATTGTGAGTTTGTTGTCCTTTCACTGTTCATCTTTTTTATCTTCTTTTTCTTAGATAAGTCCCTTTAACATTTCATATAATAATGGCTTGGTGATGATGAACTCCTTGAATTTGATCTTATCTGAGAAGCACTTTATCTGTCCTTCATCTGGGAGATGTCCCAGAATCTTCTGCTTCTCCCATTATTCTTTTTGAATTCTTGTTTCTTTGCTCTGCTCTAGTTGATAGTTTATCTTTTCCTTATGTCCTAAATTGTTGATTTGGATCCCAGCTCCCATCCCTTCACTGTTGGTTCCCTGTAGATTTTTCTTTATTTCACTTAGTGTAGCCTTCATTTCTTTCCTTGTGCTTTTGTTGTACTCAATGAGTTCTCTGAGCATCCTTATCATGAGTATTTTGAACTCTGCATCTGATAGGTTGGTTATCTCTGTTTTGCTTAGTTTTTTTTTTCTGGGATTTTGTCCTGTTTTTCATTTGGGCCATATTTCTTTGTCTCCTTGATTTGTAGCCTTCCTGTGTTTGTTTCTGTGTATTAGGTATTAAGAAGTGCTTTGACTCCCTGTCTTAGCGTACCTATTGAGTTGTATGGGGTGGAGCCTTAGGTGTTTGCCAGGGTGGGGCAAACCACTTCATTGTTTTGTGGCTCTGCTTGTGAGGAAGGGGTCAGAGAGGGGACAACACTGTTGTCTCACTGCGGGAGGCTTGCTTGGTACTCACCCTGTTTCCTGTCACTTCACCCCCTTCCCATATGCAACTGGCTCTACTCTAGCTGCTGCCCCAGTGGTGGTTCCCAGAGTGGGTGGGTTTGTGTCCATTCTAGGACTATGCAGGCCTTTTAAACAGACTATCTCTAGAGACCAGTAGTGTCTTCTGCTGCCCCATTCCCCACTGGTTTTTACAACCAGAAGTTATGAGACTTTATCTTGTTGGCACTGGAACTGAGGGCTGCACATCTGGCCTGGAGTTTGGATCATTCACTCCCTAGGTGTCCCTCCTGATTTTTATCCATCACATGTGAGTGTGGGACAACCCATTCTGCTAGGTGCTGCCCCTTCACCACTGCCACACTGTGTCCTATCTAGTCTGGGTCTCTATCTCTGCCCCACCTGCCCATCTGGATCAATATGGCTTCTTTAAATCCTTGGTTTTTGGACTTCCATACAGTTTGATTTACTGGCAGTTCTGAGTGCTTTTTGTTTGGAGGTTAGTCGTGATCTTTCTTATGGTTGTTCAAGGAGGTAAAAGCATGTTTACCTATGCCTCCATCTTGACCTGAAGTCTCTCATGGGAAAGTTTCTTATTTGGTTATGACAAATACCTGATAAATGCCATCCTTTTAAAAATGGATTGTGGCTGGAATAGCAGTTGCTGCCTCACCATTCAGGCACATTTCCATTGAGCTTTCTTAGTGACTAACCACACTTCCAAGAGGTGTGGTCTTCTTGGTGCAGATGTGTTTATTTGCTCCTTTTAAATTATTTCATGTGACAAAACATGTCCAGCTACCCACTTAGACTAGACTTAAAAGCATTTCGAGCTTGCTTCAAGGATGAGAGACTGAGGAAGGACTAATGCACATTAGCTGGTTAATGAATATATATTAACTGGTGCCTCTCATTTTGCTTTTAAGCAACTATTAAATGTCTATTTTTTACCCTGTGGATGGTCAGATACTATCACTTATTAAAATAATGTCCAAAAAGAACTCACTTTCTTATCTATGTGTTTTGGCAAAAATATCCAAAATTTTTTTACAGTAGGCTTTTCAAGACATTTAAAAAGAAGTTCATATAACCACAATCCTCTCCAAGTTTCTATTAAAAAAGAAGAGGATTTTTCTGCAATTGTCAGGGGCTGTGTTAGTGAATGACAGGATCAGGACTGTTTGGGAGAATGTCCTGAGAGTCAAATGTCCACGCTTTCACTAGGGTACATACCACTTGCATCATTTCTGGGAACTGCAGGCCTCTTTTTGAGCAATGAATTAAATTTGAAAGGACAGCATAGGAGATGGAAAGTACCCTGGCTCTGTGAGTCATCAAGATAATGAGGCCATGGCCATGCTTTCAGATCTGTGGCCTGATGAAAGATGAGGGGTGATGGTCTTAATGTCTCCACTCCTTCTCAGGGCAGGTGGTGCCAGTTTTACACACTCTTCCTGCAAAAGAGATCTCAAGTCCACTTAAAACCATACTGCTTATTGCACAGGTACTATGGAAAGTTTAACTTACAGTCCCGTCATGCATTTCCACTGAGCAAATGTTTGACAAGTGAAGTGAAATATTAATAATTTCCAAGTCCTGAGAGTCTACCTACATAATTTCTTATCCCCACACAATCCTACAGGATTGGGAACAATAGAGACTACAACTGATCCCATTTAGACACAACAAAACCGAGGCCCTGAGTTCTGTACTGCCCAGCGATTAGAATCCAGATACCAGGTTAAAAAATCCAAACCCTTTTCATTACAAAGGTCATTGTTTAGTGAGCAGTTACTTTATGTGAGACATTGTATTAACCTTATATTAATTATAAGATTAACTAATACAATCTTATCATTAATATAAGATTAATTTATTATGGGGCTAATTAATTATCCCCATAATAAATCAATAAAGTGGTACTATTATTAATGCTCAGCTTAAAGATGTGCAAACTGAGATGCAAAGATGCAATTTGCCTGCAATTACCCAAGTAGTAAGAAACCAAGTTAGGATTCTAACTCAGATGACAAGCCCCAGAGTCCAGGTGCTAAGCTATTGCACTCACTGCCTCTCTGTTGCTTCACACCAAAAATAAATAAATACATACATAACAAACCTGGAGACTGGAAAAGAAATAAATACTCACTCAACTACTCTCTCAATTACATGAAATTTCCATTACACTTAAAAATGAGGTTGTCACACCCTCACCTACTCAATACTGGATGGACACATAAATATCACACCTGCTGCTTGCAGATGCAGCAAAAAAATTCACCAGAAAGCAAAAAGTGAATGTACCCAAAGCTTGGACATCCTAAGTCATTGAAAAGTTCTGCCATAGATTAAGGATAATCTATGGGTCGAGTTGCTTCTTTCTCATGGTGTACTCATCATGTACCAGCCCCCATCATCAAACCCACCCCCTACCCTAATTAACTGGAAAACAAACCACACGCTGATGGTCAATGGCATGAGTTTTATTCCTTTGGATAGTGATTTCTGCATCCACAGGTCTTTGTTTTGCATCCACAGGATGTATGATTGCACAACTAAATTGTGCAATCATACATCCATAAGGACCATAAAATATATAAGAAAAAACTATCTTATTTTCAATAAAAAGTCTTTAAATATTTTTGTAGCTTTATATGTTTATGGACAACTCAGATGAATTATGTTAAAGTAACATAAAAATATTTATCCAGAAATTGTGTTTTAAGGAACAGCAATTTACTGTGCAGTAATTGATATGAACCAATGAGCTTAGAAAGAGAAAAATTAGCATGATTTGTTAGAGGTATCAGGTTTCTTATATTCAAATTTTGCTGTCTTCAGAGGAATTATCTATTTATGACAGGAAGCCTGGAAAAAATGCCTCGAATGTCAGGTTAAAAAATACTGCTAAATAGTTGTTTAACAAAAATAATTGATTTTTCTTCTTACGTGTAATATTGAATATTTCACTCAGAAAAAAAGAAATGTAGCATTCAATGTGTTTCCAGTAATACTGTATAGAAAGGAGTAAAATAGAATTGATATTTTAAAAAGTCCAAGAAACTGCCAATTTAAATAAGGGCAAAAATTCCTTGCTCTGCATGTCCCTACTCTAAATCTCTGCACTGTAAGACACCTGGAGTTCCAGAAGGAAAGGAAGAAGAAAATCCAATTCCATTAACACAGAACCATAGTGCCAACTGCAGCATTTGGCTTCTTGGCTGTAGCTTCTTCAGCCTGGGCATTACAATGGCAAAGGGCTTGCTTCCCAACAAATATTTCTGTTGAGCTCTCCTTGACCCAGTACCTGGGATAGATACACCACTTGGAATTAAGCACCCTTGAGAAATGCTGCCCATCCAAGTGCTCAGTCTTCTCTCAAGGATTCATGTTAATATTCTGCTAGATTTAGCTCAGAAAGTGAAGTTTGCAACAGACACTACCTTTTCTGTATTCTGGATTCCTTATCTGATATCCCCACCCCTAACACCTTCCTTTCTGTAAATGAAGGCACATAAACATTCTGAAAACAATTTTAGAATATGGAGTCAGTAGTTGGGGAGAGCCCACACTATGATCACTCCAAAACTGCAGCAAGGACCTATTTTGGTCATATACTCATTTAACAATAAATTGATATAGATTCATCTTCCCCAATAGAGTAGTTAGTTGAAAATTTTTATGTACAAAAGGAGGAAAGCCACTGTTTTCTGGAAAATGTTGTGACAATCACCAAAACCAGTAATGGCTGACAACTTTGGGGGAGAGCAAACATTTTATGTTAAATGCTATGACATCCACCAAATGCCAACTTAAAGTGATTAGTGTTCTTCCTCCTATAAACTTCAATGCTCCAGAAGAGAGGGCTTTGGTCTTATTCCTTTCTGTATACCCACAATGTGTCCAGCACAGTGCCCTTCCCATAGTAGGTCCTCATATAATTATAATAACAATTGTTGACTAATTTCTCTCTAGCTGAAGCCTTGAAAAAGAGTGGATGGCTCATTAACCAGGTAGAAATGGGAAGAAATGCAGGCACTTTTGAAATCTCTTATTAAGTTCTAAAAAGGGATGAAAATGGTGATTTTTCTATTGTATTTAGAGACAACTCTGACTGGCATAGACCTGAAAACATGCTGAATGGGGAAACACAACATCACTAAGATCAAAATTACCACTGAGCCATAGATGGCAAGAAACAGGGAGACAAAAAGATAGTTTAAAATAATCTCAAATATAAACCTGTTAATTGCCATTTCAATTCCTCAAATATTTGCATATGCAAATATGTGTATGTAACACTGAATAATTAAAATTGAGGCAGTTTGAACTTGCACAGTAGAGACAGGCTGAAGTAGAGAGAACTGACAGGGGAAGGAGGGGGAGGCAGGAAACTTGGATTCTTTCCCGTTGCGATAAAGAAAACCCGAAATGACCCCAAGACCCTGGAAGCTCTGGAAAGGGGCAACTCTAAATGAGGGAGAGACACCTAGAAGGAAGTGGGAGAAATCAGGGACTTGTTTGGGCTTCACACGCATGTCTGTGACAAATCCCTGTATATAGGAATAACATTTCTTATGCTTCTTATGTGTTCCGGGCACTATTCTAGGCACTAGGCATGGGAGATACATGTAGGCTTGTGGTCTGATGGAGACTTCAGTTGGTGGAAGACAGACAATACACAGCTAAATAAATAATGAATTAAAAATATCAGAGGGTAGTAGATGGTATGAAGAAAAAAGAATGACTTGATAATGACTGGGGGAGGGCCAGTTCTACTCAAAATGAAGAGGCTAAGGAGTCTCTACTAAGACCTGAGTGACAGCCAGCCAGAGAAAGATGGAGAAGAAGGCACTCTAGGCAGAGGCAACTTGAGAGCAAATGTGCAAATAAAAGGGCAGGCCAGTGTGACCACAATGTCCAGGACAAGGGGAGAAGCAGAGATGTGTTCCAATGGAGAGGCAAGGCCAGATCATTAGGGTCCTTGAGGCCAAGGTAGGAGGTTAGCATTTCAAACCAATCGTGGGAAACCATCAGAGGAATAACATGGCTCATGTATGTATTTATAGAAACCACTTGTTGTGGAAGGCAATCATGTTGTGTAAGTGAGGAAAAGTTGCAGACCTCTTAGTGGTCTACCTGCCATCTATGTAAAAGGGGGTGATGGCTTAGAGCAAGAGAGGTAGTAGTAGAAATGGAGAAAAGAAAGATAATGACAGCAATAACAAAACAACAATAATAATGAAGGGGAAGGCAACATGGAACTTACTTTTAATTTAGTAAAATTAAAACCCATTAATTGACTGAATACTTTTAACGCTGTATGTATCATACCATGGAATTAGTAATGTTAAAATACATTGTACTAGTGGGACCTGTTCCAGCTTTGTGAAACTTACCACTGGTGAATAACAATTCTTAATTTTAGAAAATGGAAAACTACAGAGAGTAGCTAAATCAAATTTATTTAGCAGACATTAAAAGTCTCTGGACTGTCTACTCTTCTTCCTTTATTTTGGAAATTCTTCCAAAAACAAATTCCGTGTAGAAAGTAGACCCCTAGTCTGTAGTAGCCATTGGAAAATAATTCTCACAGTAGCATGGATTTCTCAGTTATTAGCACAGTGCCTTTAGAGCTTTTGTTCATGTGATACAATTTCTAATTGGCCGGGCAGCCTTTGATTACAATTTGTCTTTACACAGAGGTCTGTCTACAAAGAAAAGAGCAAGAAGAGGACTAGCATATTTTTGATTCCCTCGGTGAGCCAGCATTGTGATAGGAGTCTGAAAATATATTATTTTATTTCACTTATTCTTTAATTTATCTCTTTTCTTACCAAGTTGGCATTTTGGGCTTTACTTTACAAATTAAGAAAGAAATAAAAAAGAGGATCAGAGAGTTAGGGGTGCCTTGCCCAAAATCACATAGCTAGTAAGTAGCAAAATCAGACTGCTCAGTCCAAATACCATTTAATCCCAGAATTTTCTATGTAGCTTTGCTTTGTTTTGTACATCTGATTGGGGAAGAGTGTCAAGAGAACTAAAATAAGGCTAAAACCATCTCACTGATACACATTTAAAAAAGCAAAGGATGCTCAGTATCACTAGCCATCAGACAGATGCAAAGTAAAACCACAGTGAGATATCAATTCACACTGATCAGAAAGGCCATCATAAACAAATCAACAAATAATAAATGCTGGTGAGGTTGTTGAAACATAGTACACTCTTGGTGGGAATGCAGGATGGTGCAGCCACTGTGGAAAAAAGTATGGAATTTCCTTAGAAAACTAAAAATGGAACTGCCTTTTGACCCAGCAATTCCACTCAGAATTGCTGAAACACCAATTCGAAACAACGTATGCACCCCTATGGTCATAGCAGCACAATTTACAATAGCCAAGAGCTGGAAACAGCCTAAGTGCCCATCAGTAGATGAATGGATCAAAAACTTGTAGTACATTTACACAATGGAATACTATGCAACAGAAAGATGGAACTCCTGTCCTTTGCAACAGCATGGATAGAACTGGAGGGCATTATGCTAAGGAAATAAGCTAAGCAGCAAAAGACAAATATTATATGATCTCACCTAGAAGTGAAACCTAGTCAACAAAATAAACAAATGAGCAAAATGGAAGGAGAGACATGGAAATAAAGAACAAACAGCAGTGACAAGAGTGGAGGAGGGAGGGAGATAATGGGGGAAAGATAGGGGAAGAGCAAGTCTAGGGATGTGTATAAAGGATCCGTGAACATGGACAGTGGGTAGGGATTGACTGTGGGAGCAGGAGTGAGGGCATGGCAGGGGAGAGCACAGGGGGGAAAAAGTGGGACAACTGTAATTGCTCATTTGAAAAAAAACAGTTGGGAGGTATGTATTTATATGTGTGTATATATATGTGTGTGTATATATACATATATTACAACTTTCAAAAGTTTTGAGAATTATCAGTAAGACAATAGTATATAAAATGTTGAGCACTTAACAATGTGACCAAAAACTAGCTTTCTTAGTCAATTTAGCATCTCTCCATTACATATATTTTTTCCTCCAGACTTCTATAATTCTCATCATATACTTTGGATGTGCAATGTATTTTCATTAAGGCTCAACTTATTTTTAACTTTATTTTTATTGCTGGCACTATTACAGATGTCCCCATTTTTCTTCCCTTTGCCCACCTCCACCAGCCCCTGCCCCTCCTCCCTCTGGCCATCACCAAATTTTTGTCTGTGTCTATGGGTTATGAAAAAAAAAAAAAGGCAGAAAGTTCAGATCAGGAAATCCAGAAGACAGAAAGAGAGAAGAAAAGAGCCAGAGTGCAGACAACTTTGGGATAATTCACAGAATTTAAAGAGATAAACAGTGGGAATTTTAGGCAACTGCCATCTGTGATGTGTGAAATGTTGGAATCGAAATGTGGGAGAGGGATTTTAAGAAAGTGTTCAGTATACCATGTATGGACTTCCTCTTTGATGCATCTTCTTGACATTTCAGTAAAGATTTAAACTGTTTTTCAATGCTTTGATGGTTCCTTTATGAGGGCACCACTAAAATAAACCAGGAGGCAACCCAGCTTTTGGTAAGTTGCATGAGTCTCCTGTAGAATTTTCTGCAGTAGTTGAACCTGAACTCAAAGCCAGACTTGTCTGATTCCCAAGCTCATGTCTCCACCACACAGGAGTGACTTCTAAAAAAATAAGCAAACAAAATATCCCTATAGTTACCTCTGGCTCACACAGTTTTGGAAGTTTCCAATTGTTATATCTCTACCAGCTATTTATGCGG
This sequence comes from Artibeus jamaicensis, assembly GCF_021234435.1. NCBI lineage: Eukaryota > Metazoa > Chordata > Mammalia > Chiroptera > Phyllostomidae > Artibeus > Artibeus jamaicensis. The sequence goes on along the minus strand of NW_026522030.1, from coordinate 31,913,836 downwards.
CTTTGGCTAGAGTCAAATCTATGATTTTCGGACACTTAATTATATAAGCGAGGCAAAGGGAAAAATAAAACAATTGAAATAGTATTAGAAGAAAGCTAATCATCCTAGGCTGTGCTCCATTCATCTTCATCCTGTGATAGCTTATGTCTAAGCCACTTATTCAGACACAGAAAAAGCTGCATGAGTGCTTTGTATAGATGTTTTTAGGAGTTTTCTAGGGCAATTGTGACTCTACTTGATTATAATCTTAGTGCCTGGTTTGACGACATGTAACCACCAAACGTCCGACACAGTGCAGGGCAAACAGGGACACAGGGTCCCAATGATGCACTTGAGAATGAGATGGCATCCCCTATTCCTGAAACATAGCAAGTCTTCAATACATGTTTGCTAAGTGGATGAATGATGAAATAATAGACAAATGAGGAGCCAGGAAAAACAACACCCACATGATGGTTCAGTTCTAGTTACATCCCCAGGTTCTCTGTTGGTACCAACAGCATGAGAGCCAGTGATTTGTCAGACCAATAAATCTGACTGGCAAGGAGAGCCCAGAGGAAAGTTTTCTTCATGCACTATCAGGCCCCCTTTCAGAATGCCCATCAGAATTATGAAAATTGCTTCTCTTTTTTTCTATCTTGTTCTTCCCCCAATTCCAACCTAGTATCTTAATGCTACCTTTTCAGTCTTTCTTTTTTCCATCCTCCCAGTCCAAATTTATTGTCCTGGGTCCTTTTTTGTCAGGGCTTCACTTGGTATAGTTGAATAGTGGCACCATTCCAAAAATATTATGTCCATGTTCTAATCTCTGAAACCTATTATTAATGTGACCTTATTTGGAAAAAGTATCTTTGCAGATATAATTAAGGCTCTTGAGATGAGATCATCCTAGATTTAGTTTGAGCCCTAAATCTAAATCTAATGCCAGGTGTTCTTAAAAGAGAAAGGCAGGAGATTTGAGACACAGTGCGTGCAGAAGCTGCTGGGAAGATGAAGGCAGAGACTGGTGATGTGTCCACAAGTCAAGAACACCAAGGATTACCAGCAGCCCCCAGAAGCCAGGAAAGAAGCATGGAACGAACGCTTCCTTAGGGTCTCCAGAAGGAACCAACTCTTTTGACAAGTTTGTTTCGGACTTCTGACCTCCATAATTGTGACAGAATAAACTTCTATTGCTTAAAGCCAGTAAGTTTGTGGTAGTTTGTTACAGCATCCCTAGAAACCCAATACATTTGGTGATGGTGCTGTCCATTTCAGGCCAATGCTAAGGACCAATTTATATTGCAGTGTTCTTTAGGGAATGCCAGGGACAAAACCCTGGAAGAAAGATTTCTCCACCTTAAGTAGCAAACATTTTGAACATGTTAGTGAAAAAGATAATCTGGAGGTGTGGTGGTGATTTCAGTTGCACCTTCCAATTTACATTGGATGGCCTTTGATATTTAGGAGGAAAGAGAGCCGTGTGAGCCTGCGCAATTTGAAATGCTCTATAGATGATCAGTATAAAGGGCAGCTCAGACAGAATTTGATCTTATTTTATATTCATAGTACTTAAAAAAAGATACATATTTTATGGATGGCTTTAAGATATTAGAAGTTTCCCAGTGACTTTGTGACAACATTTGATGTTTGTGTGGAAGTGAATTACAGTGCCCACACTCATGGGCACAAGTGTTCCCTGACGGTATAATCTCAGAAACAGCCTCTTACATCATTGCTGTACTCTTCCAGTGAGAATCAAGTTAGAGCATATATGCAACATCTTAGCATTGTGTTCTTACATGTTCTAGCACTCGGTGGAAGCTAGGTCAAACACTTCTTTCAAAGGAGTTTAGTTTGCATTGGTGAGGCTATTCTGACCCCTCTACATTTGCTATGCAGGTGAGTCAGTTTCATAGAATCATTGCACTTCAGAGCTTATAAATTGAATCCAACCCTCCTACATCCCCTTTCTACTGATGAGAAAGCTGAAGCCTGTCTAAGAGCATACAGTTAGCTATATGTGGTAAAGGGGTTGTTCCTATGCTCTTATTGGGTGGTAAACTAATACTCTTCTACGTGGAATTTCTTGAGTAGCTCCTTGTAGGAAATACCTAGAATAAATGGTGAGGGTGAGTGGAGCACAATGTAGTTGGCTAGATCAGCAAATCAAACCCGTGGAGTACGAATGTGATAGAAGAAGCTGTCAGATTCCTTGCACAGCCCAGTGGCAATGTGGGACTCAGAATTCTGGAGATCTTGACTCCCAAATTAGTACTATTTTCATTATGTCAGGCTGCTTCTCCTACATTTATAATTTTCGTAGAATTATAGCTGCTTAGAACCAGGTTACTCGGTGGTCCAAAATTTTATTTTACTATAGCACAAATGACAGAATTCCATTAATAGAGTGGTTTACTACCTACATAGATGTCAGGTACAGGCAAGTGCTGGAAGAACCCCACCTGTGGGCTTATATTGGGTGCATGGGATGACCATGGAAAGCTAGATAAAGACCTCCTAGAAATGCTGATCACTCTCTCCCCTTTCCTCCCTATGTATCACCAAGTTTGATGTTCCTTGCAATACAACAATATGTGCCAAAGTAATTATTTAAAAGGTTTTTATAAATAACAATTTTCCAGAGTACATGCAACCTTTGGATTTATCAATCATGCCAAGTCTCTGCAAAATTTGGTTGTCCTTAGTAGACCATACTGATCTGACTAGGTACATATGCTATCGCAGTATAGCCAAAATTGTGTTCAACCCTTAAAGAAGCTATGAAAAGAAATGTCAGAGGTAACGACAGATATTGTAAATTATCAGTATTAGAATATACAAATTACAGTGGGAATTATTATTGTTTTAAGCAATGGGGTGAACTTTGAGGTGAAAACATAGGTCTTCATAAAATGTTAAGACTAGAAATTTACTCATATATGTACTTTCCAATAGTGCACTAGTAAACGTTTAACAATCAGTTCTCTAAAATTAAAAAAAAAGAAGAAGAGCTCTGACTTGCACCATTTGCTGATTTCCATGCTATATATATTCCCACCATGGCTGATCTCAACATACCAACATGACATCAATGAGCATGAAGTTGGAAAGAAATGCGGACAACTGGCTCTCACAAACTGCTACAAGCTGGCTCCAGCTGCTGACCTTTTCCAAAAATATATATGAAAAGTGTTTACAATGTGCCTGCTGACTGACTCATAGTCTTTTCTCAAAAAAGAGTCAAAGATGTTTGTATATACAGAAATATTTGCCACAAATTCGTTTGTTATCAAAAATTTGAAAAGCTCATTGTTCATCAATAAATACTTGACTAAATAAACTGCTTGTACATATAAGGTAATATAATATCATCAAAATAATATTTTATATATATATGACTTAGGAAGACATTAATGTCATATTGTTACATGAAAAAAATCATGTTAGGAAATTAGCAAAGTAACAATATTTTTATTTTTTGAAAATATTTATTTATTTATTTATTTTTAGAGATGGGGAAGGGAAGAAGAAAGGGAGAGAAACATTGATGCACAAGAGAAATATTGATCAGTTCGCTCTTGCACATGCCCCAACAGGGAACCAAACCCACAACCCAGGCATACGCCCTGATCGGGAACTGAACTGCAACCCTTTGCAAAACAACACCCAACCAACTGAGCCATACCAGTCAGGGCAGTAAATACATACATATACATATACATATACATATACATATACATATACATATACATATACATATACATATACATATTTAGAAAAAATTGTTTTCTATCAGTATTCGCTTCCCCTTTTCTTCTTAGTTAATGCACTCTCTGATGGTTAATTGGGCAAAGGACCACTTGGAATAATGAAAACATTTCCTTGACTAAGTTCTGGCCAGTTGAGTATGAGAAAGAGCTCTTAAATGGAATGGGTGTGCTGTTCACCCCCTTCTCATTTTTTACAGGCTGGTCTAGGTATGATGGTTGGAGCTCAGGTAGCTATCATGGACTTTGGGTAGGAAATGTACATACAGAATAAAGGAACAGCAAAATCAGGGGACTGTAGGTTCTGGACAGGTCATCTTCAGAGTTAGTTTGTGACAAACCTAACAATATGTCATATATCTGCATATTTTTGCATCAAAAATATCCAGGAGAATATACATCTATGTTGATAGTAGTTATCATTAGGGTGATTAGTTTCGTGGTTATTTATTTATTTTATATTTATTCATCTATATTTTCAAATCTATATTCTTCTACCAGAAATATATATCAATGTGTAGTAGTTAAAAGATGAGGAGGAGGGACTATTAGGAATTTTGATGACAGGATCTCATTGAAAACATAAATAAAACATTACATAAAGGGCAGAAAATCTAGAGTTTCAAGTACATTACTGTATAACATCATTCCCTCCTCTTAAATAAGGTGAAGTTTGGAGAGTTAAAAGAGTAGTTCTTGGTTTAAACAGTTGCCAAATTATTGTACTTTATTCACTTTTAAGAAACTGGTTTCACTTGTAGATGGTGTACAACAGCCATAAGCAACTCAAAAGTGACTACTTAATAATGATGGAATTTAATAGTTCCCTGTAAGTTAACTGAGACCAGGAGGTAAACCTGTTAAAACTGAGTCTATGCTCTCAAACCCGAGTGCTTAAGGAGAGACCCTACGGTTAGGAAAAAAGCAGACCTATAACTATTGGGAAGAGATAATCACTGTCAGCTTTTAGATCCTCCAGTTAAGAAATTCTGAGGGTGTCAGAGCCTCCACAAATCATTGTATTGCTTCAGTCACATGCATTCACAGAGCCAAATGTTTCTGAGAATAATTACTGGCATTGCCAAATGCCAGCTGGGCTGATTTTTATTGTAATATATAATTTTGTGGGTTTTTCCAAATCCATAATGTTATGTATCCACATTAAGGTATACGGAATAGTTTCATTGCCATAAAAATCCACTGAGCTCCACTTATTCATCCCTCCCTTCTCCTCCTCATATGAACCCCTGTAAACCACTGGTTTTTTAACTGTCTCTATAATTTTGTCTTTTCCAGAAAACCATATAGTTGGAAATTTACAGTATGTAGCCTTTTCAGGCTGACTTAGCAACATGCATTTAAAGTTTCCTCATGTCTTTTCATGGCTTGATAGCTCATGCTATCTCTGAATGGTGAGCTAGTTTTTTAAATTCTTTGACTTTCATTTTCTCATCTATAATAAGAATAATAGTGCTTACATTGAAGGTTTGTTGTGGATGCTTGTTAAGATTATACATATATATGTATATCTATATAAATTTTCTGGCACATAAAATATATTCAATAAACATCAGTCCCCTCCCTCACTAATTTAGATAAGGGCAATGTGGCAGGCTGAAAAATGCTCCCTCCAAAGACATCAACATCCTACTCCTTGTGAATAAATTACATGGAAAAAGGGATTTGGCCATTGAGATTATTAAGAATCTTGAGATAGGATTATCTTGGATTATCTTTTGGGCCCCGTGTAATCACAAGAGTCCTTATGAGAAGGAGATATGAAGAGTTAAAGAATGTGATACAAGAGTGGAAACTGATATCAGAGGTCAAGAGCTAAGGAATGTGGGCAGCCTCTAGAAGTTGGTAAAGGCAAGGAATAGGTGGATTCTCCTCTAGAGCCTTCAGAAGAACCAAAGTCCTGCTGACACTTTGATTCTAGCCCTTTAAAACCCATATCAGAGCCTTCTGGCCAAGATGGAGGCATAGGTAGACATACTGTGCCTCCTCGCACAACCAAAATAAGAACAACAACAATTTAGAAACAAAATAACAACCAGAACTGACAGAAAATTGAACTCTATGGAAGTTGGACAACCAAGAAGTTAAAATATGCACATTCATCCAGATCATTAGGCAGGGTGGAGTCGAGTGGCAGAGTAGAGATGGGTCACAGCACAAAAAGTAGTGGCACCAGGCACACAAGGCACCCTGGGTGCACAAGACGGCAATGGGCTGACACTGAGCATGCACACGGTGGCTGGCAGACCAGTAAGATGGTGATTGTAAAGCGAGGCACTGCATGCAAAGCTGCTGGCTGACCAGGCAGTCCCACATGCATGTGCAGATAAACCAAGCAAAACTGGGAGTGACACAAACTACACAACCCAGGGTCCCAGCGCCAGGAAATAAAGCCTCAAAACACTGATTGAAAATACCTGTGGGGGTTGAGGTGCCCAGAGAGACCCCCAGCCTCACAGGAGAGTTCATTGGGGAGACCCACAGGGTCCTAGAATGTAGACAGGCCCACCCACATGGAAATCAGCACCAGAATGGCCCAGTTTGCCCAGGGGAAGTGAAAGAGACTGAGATCCAACAGAACAGAGCAAGTGCCATTATTCCCTCTCAGACCTGCCCCCACATACAGTATCACAACCCAGCAACTGGGTTTCCCTGCCTTGGTGAACACCTAAGGCTCCACACCTCACACATAAGAGGCACATCAAGACAAAAAATGGCCCAAACACAAGAACAGATCAAACCTCCACAGCAAATACAACTAAGTGACAAAGAGATACCAACCTATCAGATGCACAGTTCAAAGCACTGGTGATCAGGATGCTCACAGAATTGGTTGAGTGTGGTTGCAAAATAGAGAAAAAAGTGAAGGCTATGCCAAGTGAAATGAAGGAAAATACACAGGGAACAAATAGTGATGGGAAGGAAACCAGGTCTCAAATTAATGGAGTGGACAAGAAGGTAGAAAGAAACAACCAAACAGAAAACAAAGAAAAAACAAGAAATCAAAAAAATGAGGAGAGACCTAGGAACCTCCAGGACATCTTTAAACATTCCAACATCTGAATTATAGGGGTACCAGGAGAAGAAGAGGAAGAGCAACAAGTGGAAGACTTATTTAAACAAATAATGAAGAACTCCTCCCCCAATCTGACAAAAAAAAAAAATGAACTTCCAGGAAGTCCAGGAAGCTCAGAGAGTCCCAAAGAAGTTGAACCCAAGAAGGAACACACCAAGGCACATCATAATTATATTAGCCAATATAAAAATGAAGAAGAGAATCCTAGAAGCAGCAAGAGATAAGGAGACAATAAAGTACAAAGGAGTTCCCATCAGACTGTCAGCTGATTTCTCAAAAGAGACCTTGCAGGCAAGAAGGGGCTACAAAGAAGTATTCCAAGTCATGAAAGGCAAGGACCTACATCCAAGATTTTCTATCCAGCAAAGCTTTCATTTAGAATGGGCGAGCAGAAAAAGTGTTTCTCAGATAAGGTCAAGTTAAAGGAGTTCATCATCACCAAGCCTTTATTATATGAAATGTTAAAGGGGCTTATCTAAGAAAAAGAAGATCAAAAACATGTACAGTAAAATGGCAGCAAATATCAAAAGAATGGTGAGGTGAATTACAACATCTCATCATTACAATTTTCCACTGTTACATAACTCTACTGTCAATTTTCCTCCCATTTCTATGGAAGTTAGGTGGTTGTAGCCAGAACATTTCAGAAAACTAGAAAAATTCAGAATCCAGAGTAGTTCATAGATGAAAAATAAAACTTGACCAACAATTCACTGAATTAAAGCCTAATTCCAATAAGTGAGTATTATAGATTTTATTGAACACAATTTTCTCCTAAAATCACCCTCATTTTTATTAAAGAGACAAATTAAAACCAATTCATTTACTGCATTAAATCCAGTTTCAGTTTGGCCTGATTTTTTGCATAAACACAACAGAAATAGTAATTGACGATGTAGGCTTTCCTAAATCTGCTTTGCTGGAATGTCATAAGGAATTTTCAGATTGAACTTTAATTAGTCTTGCAGGGCAGAGAAGCCAAGCCATACATTTGTCACATGGCTTTGCCTGCAATACTTACAGATTTGGGTAAACTTCTCAAGTTCTTGAGGTCAGCAAAGTGTCTTGAGGTTCTTTCCTTGTCATGTGCCAGGAAAGCAACCTTTGCTCCTTACCTGGAAAGAATGCCATGAACCATATGCAAAAGCAAGGTACCAGGACATTTCTCCAAAGGGCTTTTATTGGCTTCAATGCCAATCTTTATTTCATAAAGCTTTTTGCTGATATGCAGAGTCTAGGCATGTCCCTTTCAAACAGTCATATTTTTGGCTAATGAATATACAGTTTGATACTGGGAAAAGTCAGATTCCTATTGAATTCATGCAAACAAATATATTGTCATGAAAATAATAATACTCATTAAAAGTTCCCAAATTCTGGAGAGATCTAGCAGGGAGAAAAATATAAATGCTTCAATATTGCTACAATTTACCAAATTGCTTTGAGGGAAACAAGTTTTTAAAAGTCAGCACAAAGTCACAAGAAAAAGAGTTATCTTCACTTCATTCAGCCCCACAATCAATTACTGTTTATCTTGATTATTTTCCAGTATTTCTATGAATTTACTCATTCCCTAGAGCCCCACAAACCCCCATTTCAAAGATATGATCTGAAAATGTATTCTCAGAAATTAATATTTTAGAATAAGTCAGAGACCTTTCCATGGATCTTTTTGAAAATGTTTCTGCAAATGCATCAGTATAAAACAATAGCTGTCTTTAAAAAACACAAATACTTAAAATGATATGGCAATAGATCAGATTACAATGCAGTTAACAAAGAAATTTGATTTTTTTATAACAACATTTTAATATAACAATCAGAAATACAAATGAAAGTATATCAAACCAAATTAATTTGTTTCCCCACTGTCAATTGTACCTGGAGTTTCTGTTGGGAAATGACAACTGGTTTTGGACAATCAAAGGAAGTTTTGGGGTTTTTCATTTGCATTGCCATAATAATTTACATTTTTTATTGCCAGAACCACATATTTTCCTCAAATTTTTAAAGTATATTTTATTGACTATGCTATTACAGTTGTCCCATTCTTTTTTTGCTTTTATCCCTCTCTACCCAGTAATCCCATTCCCTGCAGCATTTCCCTACCCCAAGTTATGTCTATAGGTTGTGCGTATAAGTTCTTTGGCTTCTCCATTTCCTATACTATTCTTAACAACCCACTTCTATTTTGTACTTACCATTTATACTTCTTATTCCCTGTATCTTTTCCCCCATTCTCCTTCTTCCCCCTCCCTGCTGATAACCATCCATGTGATCTCCATTTCTATAATTCTGTTCCCGTTCTAGTTTTTTGCTTAGTTTGTTTTTGGTTTTTTTAGGTTCATTTGTTGATAGTTATGAGTTTGTTGTCATTTTGTTTTTTATAGTTTCAATCTTCTTTTTCTTAGATAAGTCTTTTTAACATTCCATATAATAAGGGCTTGGTGATGATGAACTCCTTTAACTTGACTTTATCTGGGAAGCACTTTGTCTGCCCTTCCATTCTAAATGATAGCTTTGCTGGACAGAGTAATCTTGGAGGTAGGTCCTTGCCCTTCATGACTTTGAATACTTCTTTTCAGCCTATTCTTGCCTGCAAAGTTTCTTTTGAGAAATCAGCTACTAGTCTTATAGGAATTCCTCTATAGCTAACTCTTTTCTTTTCTCTTGCTCCTTTTAAGATTTTTCCTTATCTTTAATCTTGGCTAATTTAATTATCATGTGTCTGGGTGTGTTCTTCTTTAAGTCCAGCTTAATTAGAATTTTTAAATTTTAGTAAAAACTAAAAGATTGACAAATTTATTAATACATTTTATAACTTTCAGAAATAGCTTTTCCCTCATTGGCAAATACACTCACATTTTTATTCTTGGTGATTAATGCATTCCTTTAGTGTGCTCAAAAATGAGCTTTTTAATTATCTAGTGACCTTGACAACTTTTAGGAGTCGGTTCTTTCCAACTAGAACAACCTCTTCACATTTCTACCTTGAAGTTATTGGCTTATTCCTCAAGACCAATTCAATGTCACTTTTTCTTCCCCCAGAAAGTGAGTTGAGGACAATGACTGGACATTGTCAACATGCACAGAACTGGATAAATGAAGGCACAAACCCAGGTGGTGTATACTGGCTGATGGTAAAGAGGCTTTAGCCAGGCATCCACAAAGTGATAATGACATAATGGGGTGTGAGGAGAGTGTACTGGAGACACATAGCAAAATTCTCAGTATTGCCAAAGCTTTCTGTTTCCCAGAAAATTGAGAGTAGTTTATCTCAGTAAGGAGAACAGTTTCGTGATGCTGAAGATCCAGGGAATGTGCTACACTGGCAGCTGGCAGCAGCTCATACTCACCTTCTCCTGGCACCTGCTGAACAGTGTCACTCCTGAGACTTCCTGGGAACTCTTACAGAGCTGGTCTTTAACAGTTTCAATAAAAATCATAGTCTTGCCCTGGCTGGTGTAGGTCAGTGGATTGAGCATGGGCCTTCAAACCACACTATCACGGTTCTATTCCCAGTCAGGGCACATGCATGGGTTGCAGGTCAGTTCCTGGCAGGGGACTCACGAGAGGCAACCATACATTGATATTTCTCTCCTTCCCTTCCTCTTTAAAGATAAAGAAATAAAATCTTTTAAAAAATCCTAATCTCTCTTACTTTTCTTTTTTTATTCATTTTTATTTTTAAAAGTTTTTATTTATTTTTTTTTAGAGAGAGGTGAATGCGGGGAAGGAGGAGGGAGAGAAACATTGATGTCAATCAGTGACCTCTCATACACGTCCGAACCAGACATCTGGCCCACAAGTCAGGCATGTGCCTTGTCCAGGAACTGAACTGGTGCCAGTTTGCTTTGTGGGGCAACACGCAACTATCTGAGCCACACTGGTCAGGGCTCCCTTTTTTTAAGCTAAAATAAACTTTGAGTCTATATAGAACTTGTTCATTATCAATGACTCAGTAAGGTGAAAGAAATAGAAAGATCAATTTTTAGGAAGGACAATGGAAGGGCAAGTTGCAAATAAATGAAGAATTTGACATGTTTTAAAATTTTGTAAAGATAAATGGCAACATGATGTAATTACAAAGAGAGGAGTGAGTCACTGTTCTGTTATGTCAACATGAGCCATCTTTATTTGACCACTTTCTAACTTAAAAAGCAAAATTCTATAAACCTAAAGTTGTAAGGGGACTACAGGGTTTCAGATTCTAACACCATACAAATAACAGTTTTTATTTTTAACCAAATTTGACTAACATTTTCTAAAAATGAAGACTGGACAGAACCTAGACTCACTAACAGTGTTCTAGTCCTGCTCGCTATATCTCAAATTTACCAATATTTTCTGTGAAAAATACCTGCTGAGCTCTATGAGCATTTCTAGTTTCTTGCACTTTTCTGTTATAATTTTAAGATTATTCTAAGATAATGAGGCAATTGCAGAAAGTTTTATATTTATTTTCTGCTTTAATAGCATTGTAGTTTGCATTTACAAAAATTGTCATCCATAAACTTCTGATGTAAGTCAAATAGTTTGGCCATTAATGATCACTGGTGTCATATCTAAGAAACAATCTGGTTGGTATTATTTATTAAAAGCCACCCAAATATGCCATTATGGTCCTAATGAAAATATTTACCCAGATGGCCATATTTATCCATAAAAACAATAATGCCAGACAGATGCTAGAATTTCTCCACCAGGCATGTGAGAGTCATGAAGTCCCAGTATAGTAGAATAATGTCCTTGAAGAGAAATACATTTATAGAATACTTTGTTGATAACATTAATAAAACTTTATCAATGCATTGATTGCACTTTCATATACATGCAGCAGGTTGAATGAAATGAAACAGAAAGGAACTGAAAGTTCTGTGAAGTTATACAACATCAAACCTTATATGCCTAACTTAATGTCATGGCAATGAAAATGCATGGATGGCTAGACACCTGTAATACATCACTATCCAGGCTCTCATGGGGAGAGGAAATCAGCTAAATATTCCTGAGAGAAAGGCGATGAGGGCTGATATTGCTTCTTGGTTGAAAGAAGAGGGGATGCCCAAGGTTATTGGGAGCTCTGGGAGTTTGAGGACAAAATATGGAGATGCGCTCAGCAACCATCAGTGTCCTGTATGGATGTGCCCAGTAATGCAGTGGGACTTCTCACAGATTGAGCTGGGGCAATTGCTAGAGAGAAAAGTAATCATCATAGTTTTGGGGGCTACACAGTTGACATAGAGGCTGTAGCACCACTCACCTTGTAATGGACCATACAGATTTGCACTAAAAGCTCCCAGTAGCAATAATCATGGGCCAAATGTCAGATCTTTCCTAAGAATTTAATTGAAGTGTACCCCTTGCTAAAGAGAAAATGTTGCCTATAATACTGCCTGTTATGGAGTGTCTTCATATTCTAGTAAATAGGGTTTTAGCCCAAAGAATTCAATTTTGAAAAATTAAGGTATGTGATGCTTTCTCATCTCAGCATTGTTGAACAAATTTATGTTTTCTAAATTATGTAATTTAATATTTAACCTCTCTTTTTATTTTTGTATTCACCCATGGACATTTTTCATTGCTTTGAGAGAGAGAGAGAGAGAGAGAGAGAGAGAGAGAGAGGCATCAGTGTGAGAGAGAAGCATTGACCAGCTGCCTCCCATATGATTCTCAACTGGTGATCAAACCCACAACCTAGGCATGGTCCCTGACCAGGAATTGAACCCACAGCCCTATGGTTATGGGATAATGCTCCAACCAACTGAGCCACACTAGCCAGGGCTAATATTACTAACTCTTTGAAATAGTAAATCTGTTTATATTTGTTTAGACAGAAGAGTAAATGGAAGCACAGAGAGATAAATTTATACTTACTGGGATAGGACAGAAGAAGGAGGCAGGAATGAAGAGGCCCCTTTTATTGTCAGGAGTCATTTGAATGCAAATGACAGAAAAAAACAATGCAATGGTTTTAAACGACCAAAGTGAGAATATTGACTATGTGATTGACAAGTCTGGGACTAGGGCTGTATTCAGACTGCAGAGTTGTTCCAGGAGCATAACTGATACCTTCAGGATTTACTTTCCCTCTGTCTTTACTCTCTCATTTTCCTTTTTTCTCTTTTTTTATTGTTGTTCAAGTACAGTTATCTCCATCACCCCCTCATACCCCCACATCCCAGCCATCACTACCTCCCACCTTCCATCCTACCTGCCTTTGGCTTTGTCCATGGCTCCTTTATACATGCTCCTTGGTGACACTTCTCCCTTTCTCCCCTGTTATCTCCTCCCGGCCTCCCCTCTGATTACTGTCAGTTTGTTCTACATTTCCATGTCTCTGGTTCTATTTTGCTAGCTCATTTGTTTTGTTGATTAGGTTCTACTTATGTGAGATCATCTGGTATTTGCCTTTCACTGCCTGGCTTATTTCACTTAGCATAATGCTCTCCAGATCCATCCAAGCTGTCCCAAAGAGTTGGAATTCCTTCTTTCTTTCTGCTGCATAGTATTCCATTGTGTAAATGTACCATGGTTTTTGATCCACTCATTTACTGATGGGCACTTAATCTGTTTATAGCACTTGGCTATTGTAAATTGTGCTGCTGTGGACATTGGAGTGTATAGGTTCTTTTGAATTGGTGTTTCAGGATTTTTAGGGTAAAATCCTAGCAGTGGAATCGCCAGTTAAAAAAGCAGCTCCGCCCTGGCTGGTGTAGCTCAGTGGATTGAGCGCGGGCCTACGAACCACACGATCGCGGTTCGATTCCCAGTCAGGGCACATGCCTGGGTTGCAGGCCGGTTCCCTGCAGGCCAGTTCCCAGCAGGGGATGCACAAAAGGCAACCATACATTGATGTTTCTCTCCCTCTCTCCTTCCCCCACTTCCCCTCTAAAGATAAATAAATAATAAAATATTTAAAAAAAATAAAATAAAAACCTGAAAATTGTTTGAAAATTGTTTTTTTTAAAAAAAAAAAGCAGCTCCATTTTGAGTTTTCTGTGGAAATTTCACACTGTTTTTCCACAGTGGCTGTACTAGTCTGCATTTCCACCAGCTAGGGCTCCCTTTTCTCCACAACCTCACCAGCACTTGTTGTTTGTGGATTTGTTTATGATGGCCATTCTGAGCAGTGTGAAGTAATATTTTACTGTGGTTTTAATTTGCATCTCTCTGATGGCTAGTGATGCTGAGCATCTTTTTGTGTCTCTGAGCCCTCTATATGTTCTCCTCGAAGAAGTGTCTGTTCAGGTTCCTTTGCCCATTTTTTAATTGGGTTGTTTGTCTTCCTGGAGTAGAGTCTCTTCACTCTCTTCTTATGTAACTCTTCATTCTCAGGATCCATGTGTGGAAAAATGTCAGCCAGCAAATTCAAAGGGAGATGCTCTACATGCAAGTGCAGCTGAAAATATGTTGCCTCTTTCACAAGAGTCTATGGAAAAGTCTTATTGTTCCTGGTTGGGTCACATCCTGATCACTGAATCAATCACTGGGGGTGGGTGAGTAGAATGCTTCTTTTGATTGAGCCAAATTACCTGTCCACCCTTGGACTACGATGCAGTTGTTACACATGCACTGAGACTGAAGGATCAAAGTAATTTCTCTAGATGTGATTTTTGTTTGAAGATTTCCACTAGCTATAGCGGAAAGATATAGCTATCTTCATTTGTTTGAAGATATCTCAACAAGCTATACTTCTTGGTGACCATAAAATTCTTAATTGATTTGAATTCAAGATAAACAAAAAGATGTGTAAACAAATGACTAACAATCCACATTCTCTGTTGTCTCTCATTCAATAGAAAATAGATCTCTATAACCCGTTTACAGAGATGATCAACTAGTCAGATCATAAAACCAAATTCCTAAACATTGCTGCCACCAATGGGGAGTAGCTGTTCATCTGCAAACCAACACAAATTTTAACTAAGTTAATAGAGAGGGGGAAAAGGCTAGAAAAATAGGGATTGGGCAAAATTAAGTTCTATTCCTTCCAGAAAATGCACATGAAGTACACTTTCCTGGTGAGGCAGTTCAGCTGGTTCTGTCAGGGGACTCCACTGCACACCTCAGTGAATGACCTCCAAAACTACTGAAAGATTATTTTTGAAAGAAGGTGTAATCATGACTCTCACTCAGATATAAAAGGAATGCTTGTCAAAGGTTTAACTCACTAACTTATTAGGGAATGAGTATTTTGAATGGTTCGAAGAGGAATTCAAAGTTCCACACATAGGCAGGCAGATGAGGAAGGCTGAAATGATTTTTTATATAGGTGAAAAATGGGTCTATTTATAGGGCAGTAACCAATTGCTTTCACCAGATTCAAGATTTTTACACATCACAACATATCACACCTGTTAGAACAGTTACTATAAAAATACAAGAAATAGCAGGTTTTGGTGAGGATGTGGAGAAAAGGGAACCTTTGTGCACCTTTGGAGGTAATGAGAATAGATGCAGCCACTATAGGAAACTGTGGAGGTTCCTCAAGAAATTAAAAATAGAACCATTAATGGAAGAACAAATAAATAAAATGTGGTGCACACACACACAAAATAGAATATTATTCATCCATGACAAGGGAGGAAATCTTGCTATTTGCAAGAACATGGATAGGCCTTGAGAGCATTATGCTGAACTAAGTCTGATGAGGAAAGACAAAAATACTGTATGACCTCACTTAAGTGTGGAATTTAAACAAACAAACAAACAAAAAACCAAGCTCATACATACAGAGAACACATTAGTAGTTGCTAGAGGCAAGGATTCAGGGGAATGAAATGGTAAAGGGGGTCAAAATTTACAAACTTTTAGCTATAAAATAAATCATGGACATGTAACATATAACATGGTGACTATAGTTAATAATACTTTACTGCATATTTAAAAGTTGCTAAGAGAATAAGTCTTAAAAGTTCTTACCACAAGAAAAAATTTATAACTGTACATAGTGATGGATGTTAACTACACTCATTATGCTCATTTTCCAGTATATGCAAGTATTGAATCATTATCTTATATACCTGAAACTAATATTTGTTGAAACACATGGCATCTTCATAGCATAACTAGCATTTTTTATTTTGTTACACTTATGTTGAATCTCTTCTTGAACAATCACTTTTAATTTAGTTTTTTATTGAATATATTTGAGGTGATTGGGTAATAAAATTATATAAGTTTCAGGAGTATGGTTCTGTAACACATCATCTGTATGTGGTATTGTGTGTTCACCACCCCAACTCAACTTTCCTTCCATCACCATTTATCCCACCTTCGCCCTCTTCTACCTCCTCCCACCCCACTTTCCCTCTGGGAATCACCCCCACGGTTATGGGGGTTTGTTGTTGTTGTTGTTATTTTGCTTAATCCCTTCACCTTTTTCATGAACAACTTTTTAAAATGTTGCTCATTGGCAGAAATAAGCATCCTCATTAATTTTTAAAATCTCCTTTAACACCATATATAAAGATTCCACTTGTTCCCATGCTGGAATTGTATTTAGTAACATCAAGGTAAAAGACTCAAATTCTTTTTTTTCTTAATTAATTAATTAATTGATTGATTATGCCATTACAGTCGTTCTATTCCCCCCTTCATTCCCCTCCACCCTACCCCCCGTCCCCACCATTACCCCCCCTTTAGTTTATGACCATGTGTCTCAAGTTCTTTAAATTCTATATTTCCCATACTATTCTTGCCCCCCCATCTATTTTCTACCTACCATCTATGCTACTTATTTTCTGTACCTTCTCCCCCCTTCTCCTTCTCCCACTCCCCTGTTGCTAACCCTCCTTGAGATCTTCATTTCTATGTTTCCACTCCTGATCTAGCTGTCCTTTTAGTTTGCTTTTGTTTTAGGTGTGGTTGTTAATAAATGTGAGCTTGCTGTCAAATTCTTTAAGTGATAAAGTTCATTTAAAAAAACAGTCATGCAAAGTGCCATAATAATTATACAGTTCAAGTAAAATTTATTGTCCCCTTTAAGAACAGCCTTGACACTTAAAGGAGTAAACATGTCATTTCTTTCTTTAACACTTTCGGCAATTCTTTTAAACAGTGAAGTACTTCAAGTCCTAGAGGAGAACATAGGCAAGAAAATTTCAGATATCCCAAGCAGCAATATTTTCACTGACACTGACACTGTCCCCTAGAGCAAGGGATATAAAGGAAAAAGTAAACAAATGGGACTTCATCAAAATAAAAAGCTCCTGCATGGCTAAAGAAAACATTAGCAAAATGAAAGGAGAAGCAAATATATGAGAAAATATATTTGCCAATGATACCTCAGACAAGAGTTTGATCTCCAAAATATATAAAGAACTCACAAAAATCCACATGAGGAAGGCAAAAAAATCAATTAAAAAATGGGCAAATGACCTAAACAGACCCTTCTCCAAGGAGAACATATAGAGGGCCCAGAAACATACAAAAGGATGCTCAGCATCACTAGCCATCAAAGAGATGCAAATTAAAACCACAGTAAAATATTACTTCACACTGCTCAGAATGGCCATCATAAACAAATCCACAAACAACAAGTGCTGGTGAGGTTGTGGAGAAAAGGGAGCCCTAGCTGGTGGAAATGCAGACTAGTGCAGCCACTGTGGAAAAACAGTGTGAAATTTCCACAGAAAACTCAAAATGGAACTGCTTTTTTTAACTGGCGATTCCACTGCTAGGATTTTACCCTAAAAATCCTGAAACACCAATTCAAAAGAACCTATACACTCCAATGTCCACAGCAGCACAATTTACAATAGCCAAGTGCTATAAACAGATTAAGTGCCCATCAGTAAATGAGTAGATCAAAAACCATGGTACATTTACACAATGGAATACTGTGCAGCAGAAAGAAAGAAGGAACTCCAACTCTTTGTGACAGCTTGGATGAATCTGGATAGCATTATGCTAAGTGAAATAAGCCAGGCAGTGAAAGGCAAATACCATATGATCTCACCTATAGGTGGAACCTAATCAACAAAACAAATGAGCAAGCAAAATAGAACCAGAGACACTGAAATTAAGAACAACTTGACAGCAAGCAGAGAGGTGGGGGAGGGGAAGTAACATGGGAAAAAATGGAAAGTGTCATAAATGAACATGTATAAAGGACCCATGGGACAACTGGGAGGGGGAGAATTGAGTATGGGAGATGAGGAGTGGGCAGGGCACTGGAGAACAATGGGGGAAAATGGGGACAACTGTAATTGAATAATAAAAAAACCTTAAAAAATAATAAAAGCAAAAAAAAGTACTTCAATAACTGTTCTTATTCAATTTGCATAATACTGGTGTTTTAAAAGAGTAAAATCTTTAACCACAAAATAAATAGGCTTATCTTAATAAACTATTTTTAAAATCAATAAGAATTTTTTAGTTTTTTCTTCACAATTGAAGTATTATTTCGGTGCATCAAATAAACTGAAGAGTCTCTCAGATACTTTGTTAAAGAGATCCACAGTTTGGGTGGACCCTCACCCAATATGACTGCTGTCCTTACTAGAAGAGAAAAGGCAAAGACAGACAATATGGAAGAATGACACGTGACAGTGGAGGCAGAGATGGAAATTATGCTGCCACAATCAAGAACATCTATGATTGTCAGCAAATGCCACAAACTGGGAGTAAGACATTCAGTGAATTCTCCTTCTGAGCCCCAGGAAGGGACCAATCTTGCTGACACCTTGATTTTTGAATTTGTAGACTCCAGAACTGTGAGAAAATAAATTTCTATTGTTTTAAGTCATCTAGTTTGTGGTAGTTTGTTATTACAGTCCTAGAAAGAGTATATTAGAGGTAAATACCATTTTGGCAGATCTAAAAATGTCTTTATTTTACTCTTACTCTTAAAGCTTTGATGTTGGTCCTGTCTTGATTTTATTGGAAAGTATCAACAGAACACAACCAGGTCCTGATGCCACGTGATTGACAGTGATTGCAAGATGCATTCTGATTTTCAGGATTTTTACATGTTGAAAAAACTGGGTTTTATAATAAATGAAATAGGGTATATTGACTGGGTATAGAATTTTAGGTTGAAGTTATTTCTGCATCAAATTTTGAAGGCATTTCTCCATTAAGTTCTACTGCTGAGGGTCATGTGACTCATTTTCCCATTAGAAATTTGTGGAATAGCCTCTGCCATTTTAATCCTGAGACATGTGTCCTTGGCTTTTTCTTTAACGCAATATACATATTTTTAAATTTCTATTCTCTCTTTCTGGTATTTTCATTAGGTAGGTATTTGTCTTTCTGGATTGAACTATGACAACTATCTCTTTGTTTCTGATTTTCCAACTTCTCAGGCATTATTATATTTTTGAGAGATTTCCTTGGTTTTAATCTTATAATAGTTCTCAGAATTATTAGTTTTAATCATTTTGATTTCCAGATGTTCTTTCATGTTTGCAAACTTTTCTTTTATTGTGAGAAAGATTCCAAGTGTTAACCTTAGTGAGAAAAGGAAACAGTCAAAAAAATTGTCCCAAGGAGCAGAAGTAAACTTGTCTTCCTATAGGACAGCCATGGTTGCCTTGCTTTCTTTGTGTTTCCTTATGCTGTACACACTGTTCACCATTTCACTGCCTTAAGATATCTGCAGTAAAAAGAAGGAATCAAAAAGAAAAAAAAAGGTATCCCAATGTATCTAAAGTGGTACAAATTTGTCTATAAATAACATAGAAAGGCCTCCTGTCCTCTCTCTGCATTATAGACATTCTGATTCCAAAAAACAAAATAAAGGTTTTTTAATGTTTTACCTATCTTTGCTACTAACTGTACTTTTTAAAAAGTATTGAGGTAAGACCACATTTGTTCAGCAACAGCTCTTGGAAGAGATAAGCATATGATGAGAAAATCAGAAGCTAATGTGAGAGAGATGTGGAATGGTAGGAGTTCTTCAAGGAACAGAATGTCTGACCCCTAGTTTGTGCTGTTTGCTAACAGTTTTTGATGTTCTTGGTTTGTGGCAGCCTAATTTCAACCTCTGCCTCTGTTGTCATATGACATTCTTCCTATGTGTTTGTCTATGTCTCTTCTCTTTTTATAAGGACACTGGTCATATTAGATTAGGGTCTGCCCTAATGACTTCACCCTAACTTGGCTACATCTGCAAAGATCCTATTTTCAAATCATGTTCACAGGTATTAGAGGTTAGAACTTGAACATATCTTTTTGGAAAACACAACTCATCCCACAACAATTTCTGAAGACTTCATGGAACATACACTCCCTCAAAACAAATGAATGAACCCAAAACACAGAAGACAAAAGGTCCAGCAAATCAGGGATCCCTGGTGATGCAAAGTGCCAAAATGTAAACTAAAAGATGTGCCCAGATGACAACTGGGTAGGAGAACTGAAAAACAACCAATCCAATTCAGAGAATGTAGAGAAAAGGAGGAAGGACTCTAAAGAGAAGTAATGGATACTTATAAACCATTTGAATGTATTTAGCATGTGGGGGAAAACTTCTAAGAGGTATAAAATTTAACCAGGGGAAAAAATTAAGGACACAAAAATATGTAAGTTTTAAAAAGTAGCTGTTAACTCAAAGAAAAAAAAATGTTATATACAAAGGGGGGATAATTATTTAAACATTATTGGCTCTGCAGTGAACAATATTTACATATTATAATAATGTAAGCTCTGAATGTTGATGTAAGCAGTTTTTTTAAGAACAGAGAGTGGAAAGTGAGTGATATTTAAAAAGGTAAAATTCTCAGCTATCTTAACAGGAATCAATAGGTGATGTCAAGATGATAATAAATCAAGAACTATCCTTATAAGCATAATCTTAAGAGGAACATAGATCAATACAAAGCAAAATAGCTAAGATAGTTAAAATGTTTGCCTCTAGGGAATGCAGTGGCAGTAGCAGTTGTGACTGGTATAAGAGGTTACTATTTGGGGTTATAGTATATTTTTACTACTCTTTGATTTTATTAGTACTTATTTTTAATGTTTTCAAATAATTTTAATGGAAAGATTAATAAGAGGAAAAATGTGAGCTCTGTGTGAAATCTAACACAGCTCCCTCAGATAATTATTTCTTCCTTAATTGAACCCCAATAAGATTTTGTATGTTGCACCATTATAGCCCATTTCGCATTTTACGGCCATTTACAGCCATTTTATTACCCTGTGCCCCTCTCAGTGAGCTGGCTCCTTCTCCCCATCTCCTGTAGCCCACCACCGCTTTTTTAGCTATTCCAGTCACTACAGGAACAACTCATTAGCAGTTCTGCCTCCCCTCCTTCTGACTATGAGATCCCGAAGTTTCTCATTCACTTGTGTCTCTCTCAGTAACTAGTTGAAAATGCAGAACATAGTAGGTGCTTCATGAAAGTATACTGAATAAATATATAAGATGAAATACTGAATGAATAAATGAATCTGTTTCTGAGAATCTCCATAATGCCAACAAATGCATTTTCCATCCATTAAATATTAATATAAAAGACAGCAAAGTTTCCCATAAGAACTGTTATCTGTTCTTTAGGAAAAGTTTTAGTTGTCTTATTACAGCATAAAGGGACAATACTGTTTTATATAAGTTGCTTAGAAATTCCATATACCCATCAGTGTCAAAAAGATGAGATGCCTGAGAGGTGCGTGTTCCCAAACCCATTATCACTGAACATCAGCTGGAAGCAGTGTGCCAGCATTGCAAGCTGTACCTGTACTTGCTATGCTGTACCTGTACCTGTAATGCCCCTTTAGATGGGGAGGCCGTCTTCCCAGAGAAGCATCTCCTCAACAATCTCCTTAAAATGGTCACCCCTTCATCATCACTACCGGAACTCCCTGTCACCTTTTCCCTTTCCATTTCCTTGAAGTACTTATGAAACCAGAGAAGGCATCTCAGCTTCACTGTCCAGAGTTTTTATTGGGGCACCATGGTCAACAAGAAATTCCTGGAATGATGGATATATTCTATATCTTAACGTGGGTAATGGCAGTTTACACTTGTCAAAAACCTTGAGCTGTACACTTAAATTTTGTACATTCTATTGTAGATCAATAATTGTAGATTATACTTCAATAAAGTTTAAGAGTTAAAAAGTTAAATGTGTGGAATTTTCTGTATACTATGCTTCAATAAGACATTTTTTAAATACACCTTATAAATCTCCAACTCTGAACAATTATTATGGACTAAATGTTTGCACTCCCTTAAAATTCATATGTTGAAATCCTAACCCCCTGTGGCTCTACTCGGAGATAACACCTCTTAGGAAGTATTTCAGGTTAAATGAGGTCATTGGGTGGGGTTCTGATCTGATAGTATTAATGCCTCATACAAAGACACACAAGAGAGCTCTCTCTCACCACACAAAGACCAGATCACGTGAGCAGTTAGATGACAGCTGCCTGCAGGCCAAGAGAAGAGGCCTCAGAATGAAACCTATTTTGCCAGGAGTCTCGGACTTCACAGCCTCCAGAACCATGAGAAATAAATCTCTGCTGTGCTAGCCAGTCAGTCTGTAGTGTATTGGTACAGCAGCCCGAGCAGACCACTGTGTCCTGAAATCCATCACTGTATTGGAGCCGAGGCCACCCTTCCCACCAGCTGCTCCACACAAACGTTGCAGGGACACAAAGGCAGGCCTGTTCCTGAGAGAGAGACAGGACTCTTCTTTTTTGTTTGTTTTTTGTTGTTGTTTTTTATAATGTATTTTTTAAAGATTTTATTTATTTCTCTTTAGAGAGGAAGGGAAAGAGAGAGGGAGAAAAATATCAGTGTATGGTTGCCTCTTGTGTGTCCCCTGCTGGGAACTGGCCTGCAACCCAGGCATGTGCCCTGACTGGGAATTGAACTGCAATCATCTGGTTCACAGGCCCACACCCAACCCACTGAGCTATACCAGCCAGGCCCAGGACTCTTCTGTTGGGTCAATTTGGGTTAAACTCCCCATCAGCCTTACCAAAACTCTGTTAGATGTGCAGTGCAGTCTCAGATTTTTCCTCCCGTCTCCTCCACAACAGTTAAAACCTGCATTGTATTCTGAAAGCATGACCCGCCTCCTCCAGCTCTTTACCCCTCACAAATTTTTTCCCAATAAATCTTTTGCACATACAACACCAACACAGTATCTGCTTCTCGGGACACCCAAACTAACTCCTTAGAAACAGGGAAAGAGATCAAGTCAACAAGTTATGCAGCAGAAATATCAGCTGCCAATTATAAAAGATTAGAATATTACAGAAATTTAAATATCAACCACTTACATAGCAAACTTGCTGGTTTTTTCACTTAAAGTGATGTTGACTCTGTGATCCAAGGGAAGTGAGCCTTTTTTATTTTTATTTTTCTAAGTATTTTATTTATTTATTTTTTTAAAGAAAAGGGAAGGAAGGGAGAAAGAGAGGGAGAGAAACATCAGTGTGTACATTGATTGGTTGGCTCTTGTGTGCCCCTGAATGGGAACCTGGACTGCAATCCTGGCATGTGCCTTGGCTGAGAACTGAACCTGTGACCTTTGGGTTCCCAGGTTGGCACTCAATCCACAGAGCCACACCAGCCAGGGTGGGAACTGAGCTTTTTTTAATCACTGTTTGTTTGAAACTTTATTGAAAACTACTACCCAGTCTCAAAATATTTCAGGTCTAGTTTTCCACCATGACCCTACCCTTGAGCCAAAACAAATTGATGGTCTTAGTCATCGTCTGTTATCAAGGACATGCTAATAATGTTGTTGAAAAAAGCTTCATGTCACAGACATTGTGAAGGAGGACATTCTGCTACCAAGGACATTGAGAGGCTGGCTATATCTGGATAGCTCTGGAAACATCTCCCCTTATTTAATTACTTTAAGTAATTCAGCCCATCAGGCTACTTCGGGCAGAACAGAGTGTATAACAACAGTACTTAATGTCATCCTGCCTTGCAAATGACGCCTTACTGCAGCTTTGGTCTGAAGGGTGGGATGTTCTGTCATTATCCATTTACAGCAGTGACTCTGATCATAGCAGGGTGGCTTCAGTTTAGTCAACTAATCATAAATTCTCTTCTAAAAACAATAGACATTCTGCCTAATGAGTCAGATCATTTGGAACACTTTGTGCCTCCTAAGCACTGGGATAGAAAATATAAAATACACTGGATTCCCTTCTTAACTAGACAGACAGCCAACTCTGTAGTTTACTTTTGGGTTGTTGTTTTCACAAAAACAAAAGAAAAAGACTCAAGAAATCCATAGAGAAATCCATATAGAGATTTCTCTGTTTCTCTAGAGAAAAAGGAAATCCTATTTTGGTTCAGGCTGATTCTCTATAAAAGAGATGTTTATTTTCTGACTATATCACAAGAGAGTCATATTATAATCCCTTAGCCCATTCATTCTCTCACTGGAATGCACTCATTTTCCTTTATCCTCAAACTTCCAACACCTCCTCCCTGTCTCCACTCATAGCTGAAGACATTGCTTCCCACTCTCCTGAGAAAATTCAAGCAATCAGAGAACTTCTACATACTCCTATCATCACAAATACATACCTCTCCCAGCATCGTACACACATACTCTGCCTTCTCTTCAGTATGTGGACTGGCTGTGCTCATCCTGAAAGCCGGGTTCCCCTCTTCTCACCTTCTTCGAGGCTCTTCTTTGTTCTCTGTCCTAGATCATAAAATCAGTCCTTGAAATGCCACTAATCACTTTATAGAACCTTCTCATTTTTAATCTCATTTGTTTTAATTGCGGCATTGTATTCCAGGGTATAGGTACATTATACTTTATTTACAATCACATGCAGATTATAATCTATCTTCCCCTATCGCAGATAATTCTCTAAAGCCTCTTTGTGCACAGGTGCAAGCATTTCTTTAGGATAAATATCTAATAGTGGAATTGTTGGTTAAAGGCATATGCCTATTTCTAAAAGAGTTCTTAAGAAAATGCTCTCTGATAAGTTCATGCCAGTTTACATACCTATGCATTTCTCTACATCTTCCCTAACATTGGATATTCATACTCTTTAATCTTTGCCAATCAAAACAGAAAATCTATCCCTTCCCAATGATTTGAAATTTTGCCTTTGTTATATGTCAAATAACTGTATATATTCAAGTGTTAGATTTTACCTTTTTGATGTTTTTGTGTAGTTTAATGCCTTATAGAAAAATACCACCCATCCTTTCTAGAACTTTTGCAATTCTTTTTTGTTCTTCTAATATTCTTTAGAATCGGATTGTCAAGTTCCAATAAATATCCTACCATTAATATCCTGCACCCAAGTGATACATTTGTTATAATCCACAAACTTGCTTCAATATATCATAATCACCCAAAGTCCATAGTTTACATTAGGGTTCCCTCTTGGTGTTGTACATTCTAAGGCAGTGATTTTCAATATTTTCATCTCATGGCAAACATAAGCTAATTTCTAAAATTCTGTGGCACACTAAAAAATATATTTTTGCCAGTCTAACAAAAATAGATATAATTATGATTTACATAAAAATAATAATATTAATTACCTACTCTTTTTTGCTCCAAAGTGAGTTTTTTAAAAAAGTTACATACCTATAGTTGTGTATAAGGATTTCTGGTACCAAGAATTAACCAATGAAGTGCAACCTTATTATGCAAGGTGACCAATAAGCTGCAACTCTATTATATGATCTATATATGTATGGCTCAAGACAAAGCATTCACACTGGATAGCTATCATTGTGCTGGCTGTTGTAATTTTTTACTTGACAATCTAAGGGGAAAGGGGTCAGTGCCCCTGACTAAATAGTCAGATATTCCATGTTTTAAAAATTATTGTGGCACAACAGTTGAAAATTGCTGTTCTAGGGGCTTGGACAAATGTATAATAATATATATCCATCATTATAATATCATACAAATATTTTCACTACCTCAAAAAATCCATTGTACTTCTTTTTATCTTTTTAAAATCTGTGTGATATATTTCCCTATGTCCTTAATATTGGCTATTTTTTAAATTCTTATGATTTTTAGAAAGAAAGATAAGGAAGGAGAGAAAGAAGGCAAGAAACATCAATGTGAAAGATAAATATTAATTAGCTACCTCCTGCATGCACTCAACCAGAAACCAAACCCTCAGGGCACCTAGACATGTGCCCTGACTGGGGACTGAACCCCCAACTTTTTGGTTTATGGGATGACACTCCAACTAGCTGAGACACACTGGCCAGGAAAATACTGGCTATTTTTACTTTCTTTACTTCTTTTTTTTAAAAGATTTTATTCATTTATCTTTAGAGAGGAAGGGAAAGAGAGAGGGAGAACAACATCAATGTATGGTTGCCTTTCGTGCGTCCCCTGCTGGGAACTGGCCTGCAGGGAACCGGCCTGCAACCCTGGCATGTGCCCTGACTGGGAATCAAACCTCAGTTATCTGGTCCGCAGGCCTGTGCTCAATCCACTGTGCTACACCAGCCAGGGCTTACTTTCTTTACTTCTTGATCAGACAATAGAGATCAGCAGCCCTTGAGCTGTTCACAAGGCAGCCTCTCTGTTCTGTACTGCCTAACTGACAGAAAGACTATCTGAAAATACAGCTTGTTTCTGTGATTCCTTGTTTAGCCCTGACTGCCCTTCTTCATGAAAAGCACGGGAAACCATGGGCCCATCCTGGCATTGCTGGTTGCTGGTTTTGCTTCTTAGGTGTAGCATACACTTTGAAGAACTGTGCTTTGCAAGGGTTTTTTTTTTCTGTAGTCACAAAGATCCATTGACATCCTCCTGCACCCTGTTTACAGTCCACTGCATTTGTTAGTGCTTTGTCCTCTGTCGTGACTCAGAGTCACACATGTGTCTCCCAGACTCACTGAAGGTAGAGTTCGTGTTTCTGTTTCTCTGGGTGTTTGGGTTTTTGGCTTTGTTTTGTTTTGTTTTGTTTTGTTTTAGTTTTTGATATTTGTCTTGTTGTTTTGGTGATTGTTGCTTTGGAAAATTTCCTAGAAGACAGACAGAAAAATATCATGTTTAACCCACCTTCTAAAATATAACCATGTGGTTATTATATTTAACTTGACAGGACTTGACTAGGATACACTGAATGTATAAATACATTTGGAAAGGGTAACCATTTTCAAAGTAGTGACTTTTCCAATTCAGGAATGTGGTATTTCTCATCATTTATTTAGGTCTTCTTTTATAGCTTCTCATGACATTTTACAGTGTTGTTGTTATTGGTTTCAGTTAGTATTGCACAAATATTTTCAAGTTTATTCTTAGCCATTTCATAATTTTTGCTTCTATGGGGAACTGTATGGTCTAATTTGTTTATGATAATTTATAAATGATCTATCACTTTCTGCATTTTAATAATTTATCCAATTGCTCTAGCAGTGTAGAATTCTACCACTGTGTTATTTTATTGTCTT
Organism: Artibeus jamaicensis; assembly: GCF_021234435.1. NCBI lineage: Eukaryota > Metazoa > Chordata > Mammalia > Chiroptera > Phyllostomidae > Artibeus > Artibeus jamaicensis. The sequence goes on along the minus strand of NW_026522030.1, from coordinate 31,886,628 downwards.
GTAACATCTAGAAAAATAACAATGTTGTCTGGAGATGCAATGATATTTTTTCCCTCTTCCTTTCAAATATTTACCTGCCTGACTCACTTTTGTGTGTCATTGCATTGGCCAAAACCTACAGAACAAGTAGCAGCACTTAGCATCCTTATATTGGTTCCAAAGCTCAAGAAAATTATTTCAGTGCCTTATCATATCATTATATATGAATTTTGCTATGACATTGGAAGAGTTTCCTCCCATCCCTTGCTTTTTAACATTAATTGATGTTGAAGTTTGTCAAATATTTTTTCAACATCCATTGAAATCATATGTCATTCTTCTTCTTTGAATTTTTTCTTAATCTAAAAAGAATTTTATTGTTATTATATTATGCAATAGCAATGTTGGATAATGGGATATTGTTTTTAGAGTTTTAAGTAAAATGATATTTTTTCTTTGAACTTTTAATTAACTAGAGGATTAAATTAGTAGTTTACCTAATGTTGAAACTTCTTTGGGTTTCTCCCATAAGCCCTATATGTGTTACATGCCATTGAGTCAGCTCTGACTCCTGACAATCCTATGCATGAGTAATGTCCACAGTGTCCTGTCTTCAATAGCCCTGATGATGTTGGGGATTATGGAGATGCTTAAAGAATTAAATATGTGCTAAGATAGAAAATAAGGCATTGTAGTTTAAGGGGCAGATTAATTTTATGGAAGAAGTCAAGATGACTTGTCTAGAAAAAAATCAATTCTCGTATTAAGTTTATGTTAATTGTATTGAAAGGGGATGTTTATACCTTTGGGGAGTTGTTTATTTGTCTATTCATGCTGCTAGCATAATTCTTCCTAAGTCACTGAAGAATGGGTAAAACTGAAGGTGATCAGGATGCAATCCCAAGACAGGTGGAAGGATTCGCCTTTGCCGTGAGGGTATAAGTTGAAAGTGGGTGCCAGGGTAGATTGCTTTACAGGTTTTGATGAGTGGTGAATATCAATAAGGTAAAGTATCAGCTAAGCACGCTGATGGGAAAGAGTCATGGAACATTTAAAATGAAAGAAGGAAATAATACAAGGAAGGAGGAAACAAAGTAAGATGAAAGCCAACTTGAGGTTTAAGATCATGAATTTCCAGTGAACCCTGTCTATGAACTTGTGTGACTTTGTCCAGCTACAACTGAACTGCTCAAATGCAGGTTCAGAGAAGACAGAGGGTGGGGTTCCTCCAAGGTTGGGGATTGGTCAGATGAGTATGACAGAGAAGGAGTAGGAAAGGTGACAGTATTTGTAAATGACCCATTATGTCTAACCACGGAATCTACCTGGAGAAATAAAATGAAGAAAATGTGATGGGAATCAATGTATTAGCTGTCAGAATGATGTCAAAGATTTATGTCTGTGGGTTACCCCAGTAAGCAAACTGGAAGTACAGAAGGTGGTGGTAAAAAAGCAGGACATTTGAATTAAAACTTCAGATGGAGGAGTTTCTGGCAATGACAAGATCCAAGGGGTGACCATGAGACAAAGAGCCTGGACTGGGATGAAGTCACTAATCATTAAGGTGGATGACTGCCTGCAAGTACCCCAGGGTTATCCCTAATAATAGCCTGTCCTCTCTCTTCTGGCTAATTACCTCTACTGAGAGAAAAAGTAACCATAACCCATGCTAAGTAAGAAGCATGAAACCTCTCCTTGGTTCTTACCCCTGGTGATTCTCTGCAATCCCTTTACCAGAAGAAAATGAGTGGGTTTTTTAGGACATGAGATGACATCCTTGTGTTATATAAGTGCATGACAAGTCTCATTTAATCCAAGATGGTTGGGTTAGGCGGGGTGCTGAGGTCTGGGAATGGAAGCCTGGGGAGTGAGAAGGCGACATGGAGCCCTTCTGGGGCAGTGATGAGTTTGATGGAGAAATAAAGGAAATGCAAGTTGCTCCATTATTGTTGTCTTAAGGCCATTCCTAGCTAATTTTTACATACTGCAAGCTGAACTTGGTATGTATCAAAGAGAGTTTATAGTCTAAAATAAGTCTGATACATTTGATTTTATTATAACCAGTTATTTTAAAGACACTACTAAGAACCTCATCTATTATAGAAAGGACTAGCCAGAAGGTTAACATATCTTTCTGAACACATAGTAGCTAAGATCTGACTTCTTTGATGAGGTGAGAATAGATTCCTTTTGTTACTCAGTGGCTGCTCAATAGTATTAAGGTCAGTACATACTTGTTAAATTGTGAGCAACAAAAGTAGCCTTATGCCAGGGGTGTCAAACTCATTTTCACCAGGGGCCACATCAGCCTCGTGGTTGCCTTCAAAGGACCGAATGTAATTGTAAGACTGTATAAATGTAACTGCTCCTTAACAGTTAAGCCAGAGCTCGGCACTGCCGCGAGGCAGAAACAAGGTGCTGAGATGGATTAAACAAGGTGGAGGGCTGTATTTGGCCCGTGGGCCTTGTGTTTGCCACCTGTGCCTTATACCTTCCAGCAGCTGCTCAGGGCAAATACAACTATACCTGAACCAGAAGTGCCCACTCAGCCCTGTGAATGTACTAAACGTCACTGATTTCTGCTTTTTTTCGTATATTTTTGTTAGGCTCAGTGCCCATCTCTGGAAAGAAGCAAAGGGCGAAAGATTAACTTAAAGTGTACCACAAGGCAAGGGTGTCCGTTTTGTTTTTCTCATTTACTCAACAATTTTTTATTTTTATTTATTTATCTTTAGAGGGGAAGGAAAGGAGAGAAGGAGAGAAATGTCAATGTATGGTTGCTTCTCATGCATCCCCTGCCAGGAGGGAACTGGCCTGCAACCCAGGCATGTGCCCTGACTGGGAATCGAACCATGATCCTCTGGTTCACAGGCCTGCGCTCAATCCACTGAGCTATACCAGCCAGGGCTTCATTTACTCAACAAATATTTATTGAGAACATCCTACAAGTAGGGCATTCTGCAGTTGTTGTGGATAGAGACTAGGAAGAGTTCCAGTCCTCGAGGGCGTACATTCTAGTGAAGATGGAGGAAAAGGTGCTTTCAATATTTAGGTGATCTAATTACTAAAGTTCATTCATTTTTTTCATAATGTTATAGGCTGTGTGCTAAGTACTTTGTTGAGCCATAGGAATAAATACAGATGTACAGATATAGTCCCTGTCTTGACTGAGTCAAGTAGACCACAATATGTGCACAAAGAGAAGGCAATCCTGCCTTATGTAATCAAAGAAGTCTTCTTACGGGAGCTGCCCTTGTGCTGATTCTCTAGTGCAGCCTGGAAGCCTCAGGCAAAAAGGCGTGGAAAAACATTCCAAGCAAAGCCTTGGAATCAAGAAGTCACAATGCATTTGAGAAACCGCAAGTAGAATAGAATGGTTGGAGCTCATGTCAGGGGTGGGGCAGCAGTGAGAGGTGAAGCTGAGGAGGATGCACAAGAGAATGTGTGCATCATGTTAAAAACTTAAACTTTACTCTGAAGGTGATGGTAAGCAGGGGGATAACATGACCGGGCTGTGTTTTAGACAGATCACTCTGCAGCGATAGGGAAATTGGCTTTGTGTCAGGCAGAACTGCCAGCTAGGAGTAAAATGAGAACCTCAATGCAATGATGCAGACAAGAAATAGTAAGGATCTAAACTAAGACAATGTCACTGAGAATGAAACAGCAGAACAGGATGAACTTGAGATATAATTAATGGGAATGGACAGGATCATGGTGGGCAGTTAGAAGTAGAAGCTGAAGGATTAGAAGAGTCAAGGGTGACATCCAGGTGCCTGTTTTGGGCATCAGCTAGACTGTGGCATCATTAACTAATATAACATCAGAAAAAACATGCTTCAGGGTAGATGCAGTTTTCAAGGTTAATGCACCCTGATGCAGTTTTTGTACTGTGGGGAAGAGAGGACTAGAGCAGGGTGGGTTAAATATAAGTTACAAATATAAAACAGAGACCTTATTGACATCAGAAACATTTGCTCCACCAAAGACTCTGTGAAGAGTAGGGAAAGACAGGCTACACTAGGAGAAAATATCTCCAAGCCAAGTACCCAATGGAGGCCTTGTATCTAGAGAACTCCTGGGTGTAGCCATCAACAAATAAGCAATCCAGTTAGAAAATGGGCAGGGTAGTTAGTTCATCAGAGACATAAAAAGATATTTCACCAAAGAGGATATATGGTACATAAGCACATCAAAGCATGTTCAATGAAAATTAAAACCACAATAAGACATCATCACACACCTGTTAGAACAGATAAAATTAAAAATAGTGATAACTCCAACTGCTAGCAAGGAAACAGAGCAATGGCAGCCTCTCCGGGAAACAGTTTGGCAGTTTTCTTAAGAAAACTAACTGAGACTCACCATTCAACCCAGCAATTGAACTCTAGGACATCTATACCAGAGAAATAAAAACTTAAATTTACACAAAACCATGATGTTCTCTATATTTGTAACAGACTGGAAAACTGAGAGGGGGAAGGTTAGGGGGGTGGGAAAGATTCCTTTAAAAGGTAAATGGCTAAGCAAACTGGGGCATTTCCATACCATGGAATACTAGTCAGGAAACAAGAGCAACAGACTGTTGATACAAGAAACTAGGATGGTTTTATGAGAATTACACTGAGTGAACGAGCCAGTTTCAAATGGTTACATACTGTGTTATTAACATTTCTGAATGTTATATAAATATTTACATACACACACAAATGAGTGAATGTGAAAGTGGTGAAATGGAATACACTCTGTGGACTTTGCCCATGTCAATCAATTTCCTGTTATTTTTTCTGAATATTTTATTTATTTTTAGAAAGTGGGGAAGGGAAGGAGAAAGAAAGGGAGAGAAACATCAATGTGTGGTTGTCTCTCATGTGTCCCCTACTGGGGACCTGGGTTGCAACCCAGGCATGTGCCCTAACTGGGATTTCGAACCGGCTAGTTACCCTTTGCTTCACAGGCCCATGCTCAATCCACTGAGCTACACCAGCCAGGGCAATTTCCTGTTTTTGATGCTGTATTACAGTTTTGTAATATGTTACCATTAGAGAAAATTGGGTGAAGGGTACACAGGTCAGCCCCCACCCTTTACCTTTTTTTCCTACTTCCTATGAATATATACTATTTTGAAATACAGAGAGTTGATTCTAGTGCACAGAGGAATTCACGATAAACAAAAAGAAGGATGCTTCTTCCTGTAAGGAAGGATGAGGAGGTAGGTACAGATACAAGGAAGCGGGCGGTGGGGTTAGAGGGAAAAAGATAAATAGGTCCACACCTAATTTGTCCAATTTCCTTATAGAATAGGAGTCATGACCACCTGCTGAAAGTGATCAGGAAGAGGTGAGGTTTAAAGCTTGAGTGACTTAAGGGTTTAGAATAATCCCTGAGGGAAATGGTTTGGAGAATCTCCTACAAATATTGTGTCATCCCAGTTTCCTGCCTCACAATCCCATTTCTTTCTTTACATTGCTGTTCACAGTTCAGGATGGTAGAACTTTCTGGATGATAGAAATGGTCTACATTCATGCTGTCCAATACAATAGCCTCTAGCCACATCTGGCAATTAAGCACTTGAAATGTGGCTAATGTGACTGAAGAAGTGACTTTTAATTGTGTTTAATTTGAATTTAAATGGCCACATGTGGTTAGTGGCTACCCTACTGGACAGTAAAACTAACAGATGCACATAATAAAGGAGGCATAAATTTTCAACCACAATCTGGGTTTTTTTGGGTGGTTAGTGAAGATTCGGGCTGAATAACTAAAGCATATAATTTTCTTCCCTTTCTGTGTTATTCATAATTAAGTTTGTACTAAAGCTGGAAATCATTACGAAATACTTGATTTTCAAAGCTCCACTAGCCAGCTTGTAAGCAATTCTATCTTCTACTTCTGAATTTCAAATCCCTTGTCACACTTGTATCCCAAATGACTTGGCAGCAAAATCTTATTAAAGAACAGCCTCAGAAGGTCTAAAACTATACCACAGAAGTGTTTTTCAGAACTTTCTGAGGCTCGGCTGAGCCTGCCTACTCTCAGGGTGAGGCCGAAGTGCTGAGGCTGTACGAATAGGTGCGGAAGTCGATGACAGAAACATCTCCACACTCAACCACGGCCTGACTCCCCACCTTCAGTTCATGATGCTCTTCTTAGAGCTCACTAAGTTTCAAACACACCAGCAGCCTGAATTTCTGAAGCACCACAAGGGCCTTCAGCTCCTGAGGGCACTCAATAAATTATTTCAGTAAATAAAGGAAAAGATGAATAGACAAGTGAATAAAGTAAACAAAGTTCAGGATGGGTGTTCCTCCCCACCATTACCATTCATGTTCCAAGCCAAGTAGCACAGTCCTGACCTTGCTCTAGAATCTGTTGTTTACAAATTTGGATTCCACATAAGACTAAAGAGTGGGGAGTGTCTACCCAGGGCAATACTTAAGACAGACACTCAGCCAGTCCAGATAAAACAACTCCTCATTCCAATATTATAGAAACCCACCAGACAACACGCTTTGGGGGAAACAAGGGCATGGCTCTCTCTCAAGAGACATTCTCACTAGGGCTCCTAATTTCACCAATAAAAACCACTGCACTGGCGCATTCTAGACAATTCTTCTCCAGTCAGCAATTCTTGCAAGAAGTAAACCCTAAATTCTGTTGACTAAAGAAGTTCCTGGGATTGCAACTTCCTGAGGATATGACTGGTTAAAGCAGTTTTAGAAATAGAGGCTTTAAGTGGTTCAGCGCCGGCCTGGCCTCTGCTCACATATTATTGGCTTTTCAGAGGTGCTCTGAGGAGGGTTTGCAGTGGAAGAGGCCTTTTCCTTGTAACCCGAGAGCTTGGCTAATGGCCCTCAAGTGTTTCTCTGATAGGGAAGAGCAACCTAGCTGAGCCTTTCAAGGATAGTTTGCACATTAAAAATTGATGCAGCACTTTAAAGTTTAATATTTAAACAAAACACTTAGTGTTTACTGGTACCACACATTTTCATAGTTACCGAATGTGGAGAAAAGTCTGTTGGGCTGGAGGAGCATTACTAAGAAAACAGTTTAATATCCATGTTATATATTCCTAAAAAGTCAATTCAGGGTGGTTGTTGTTTTGTCTCTGATTATGCTGGAATAGTGGGTTTTTCCAACCTACAGACAATATTTAGTTTGAAAGGACTGACTCCCATCTCTTCCAATGGACATGAGTCCGTGGGGAGCCACGTGACCTGACTGGGAACCAAACCAGTGACTCTTTGCTTTGCAGTCCGGCACTCAATCCACTGAGCCACATCAGACAAGGCGTGAAAACATATCTTAAAGGGAGGCTCACAACAGCTGCAGCATCCTTAACCATACTGGCTGATCGACTCCAACTCACCCACCATAACTGATTTAATATGAGTATAATTAGTACTGTTGATGACTATCTGGTGCCAGATATCCCAAATGCCCCACCTTTGTGCTAATTAATCTTGAAAATTTTCCAAGCTTTCCTCTATCCTGCCCCCTCTCTTTGCTGCATCAGTGCACATGTAGCATTCTACTCAAACAAACAGCACAAGAACGGTATCACTAGGTCTTGCACACAGTTGGTACTCAGTAAACGTTTGTTTATTCAAATCACTGCTCCTTCATCACATCAGTTCTCGTGAGACTGGGAAAACCGAGAGCCAAGATTTAGGCTTGGGTCACTTTAACTGGCACTGATTTTTAAGGCCACAAAAATCCATGTGCTCAAGTAGTTACTATAAAGCAATCTTCAGAAAACCCAAAGAATTGTCACAGAGGTAATTTAGTGGGAGTATGCTGCATTTTGACCCTGAAAGATGATAGGTTATCCCATTTAGGATGTATTTGTATGAATTTCTATGAAATCTGTGCAAATCTAACAGAACTAGGCAGTAGTGCTATTAAAAGTAGACCAAAAGACTAAAGATGCTAAGTAAGCTCTAATCCTTTATATGAATGTACTTTACACTAAAATATTTGAGACGTAACTAGGTCCACTTGATAAAATGATGGGGCAATTATTACCTTTAACAGGGACAGATTCACAACCTCTGCATCCTGTGGTCCCTACCCTTCTGAGAAGTCCTACTTAACTCAGAATCTCATAACTCCAGCATTACTTTTCAGCTCTCAGCAACCCCTTTCAAAATACAATGGGCTTAGTCACCACTGCAAAACAGTGTTTTTAGAGTTCTTCTCAGAGTGATGATGGTGAAGATGGAAAAAAACAGCAAGAATTGGCCTAAGAAAGAAGCAAAGTCAACATGTCCATTCAGAAAAGCGTGGTTCACCACCGTGTTGAGTTCTGTAGGTCTTATCCACACCTTCTAACGGAAGGCACATACCACTGTTCTGGGGTACCAAGCTTTCTACTTGAAAAATAAGAGTCTTATAACTCAGTTACTTAAGAACTCTTCTTGAACAGGGAGAGAAGGAATGCTTGAGGACTGGGATTATGAGGCATTTTTCCTGTGCAGCACTAGCTTTGCTTGAGGACGATGATCATCAGTGCTAAGAGGGGCCTAGGAAAGCACACAAAAGGCCCTGGTGCCATGTACTTTGTCACATGGAAAACTGAATACTTCCCCCTTCATCTCAACAGCTTGTCTTCAGATGTGCCCAGCAGCATCTGAAGGAATGACCTTGGCATTTCAGCATGGCAAGAAAGAGTAACACTGGGGCTGGGTCATCTTGCCCTTTACACTCCTCAGAGAACCACACACAGCTCTCTCAGGTACCTCTCTGCCTAGTCCTCCACCAAGTTCCCTTTCTCCTCTTCCTTACTGGGAACATTTCCCAGACTTCAGTTCTCATTCTCCCTCCCCTAAACCTTCTTTTGTCACATCTCCCACATAATAAGCTGCTGTAGTCTTGGCACTGCAGCTTTGACCTCTATGCTAATGATCCTCACATCTTTATCTCCAAATTCAGAGATATTTACTAAATAACCACAACAGAATATATTTTAAAGTTTAAAAGTGATGGAAGAAATGAAGAAAAAGTTCTGGTGTATTTTTGCAAAAATTAAAAATGTCTACCCACAAAAGAAAACACAAAAGGCAAATAATAAGTTAAAAATATTGCAATAAGTATAACAACGTAGCATACATAAATATTATAATGATACATAACATAAATATGGTATAAAATAGATAATTCACAAAGGAAGAAATACAGTGGGGGTGGACTGGGCAGAGGAGGGCAAAGGGGGAAAACAGACAACTGGAGTAGAGTAGCAATAATAATATAATAAAAAAAAAGAAATGCAGATTTTATACATACATATGGGAGAAAACTACATTTAAAGAAACTTAAATTTGAACAATTTAAATTTAAAAATAGCCATAACCATGGGTGGTCATTGCCATAAGGAAACCGCTCAAATGTCCAGCACAAAGGGAATGGTTAGGTACTTATGATACAATATTATACCAGGATCCATGGGGCTTTGTGGGATATCATATATTTCATAAACAAAATACATTTTCCCAAATAGTGAAGATAAACTGCTTGAGGAGAATTTCAATGAAATAAGACTGGATACATGCATTACTTCTGCTTGCTTTCCAAACTCCACTGAAATGACAGTAAAGGGCTAAAGACAAAGCACAGGGCAGAGAAGGGACAATAGTGGACATGAAAATTCGATAAAATCAGGAAGAGGAAAACAGATGGAGAAGTCAAAATTGACTTGGCAGAACTGAAGGAAGCTGAAACTCAAGCGCCTGTGGAGGAGAAACCATTGAGAAAATGCTGATCCGCTCACTCTCCACGGAATCCGAAAGGCTCAGAAATCAGCAGCCTCAGCTACAGCAGAGAAGTGACCAAGGACTGGTGGAAAAATCTGCATGAGGAATAATTAGAGTCTAGGCCTCCCCTTCTCTTTGAGCAGTCGGGCAACAACCTTTAACTGTCCCCCGAAGATATAACATTTATTCTCTGGAGCACTGAAACAGAGATTTGGTTCTCAAAAATGTGGGCACAGCAGAGGGTTGTGGTGATGATGCCTCACATTAAAAACGGGGAACAAGTCTGCACACTGAGCCACAGGACTCTCAGCTCCCTCTCCCATTTCCAAGAGTGCCAGCACCCAAGCTGACATCTTTCAAGCACAAAACTGCAGGACTTTTCTCTGGAAGAACTGAATGGTCTCAAGAGTCATCAACAGACACAGGGCATTTCGGGACCCCATAACAATGATCCAGCTCAGCCTCTGATCATCCCATTGTCAAGCCCACCAGTTGACAGGCCCCAGCCACCTGCACAGAGGCTCCAGTCAGCATATCTTTACTCTTAAATATCAATGCATAGCGACAGGCCCTAGAAGTCTGAGGAAAACCTGCCTCCTGAAGCACACATATTGAAGCAATCAAACAGGAAAACGTAGCTGGGGTGTGGGGAACAGACAATGCAGGAAACAAAAGACTACTGTAAAACTAATTTAAGAACCTCAGAGAAATGAAAAGATATTGAACGGATAAAATAGAAACAAAAGAAACAATCAGAAAACAAGTAGAGCTATAAGAAATTAAAATATGGTGGCCAAAATTGCCAAATGAAACTGTCAGAACCTTGTCTGAACTATATGTGTGATTTCTCTGTGGATTCCACCTGAATAGAAAAAAGGCCTATTAATTGTGGGGGGTGACTTTCCTTGCAAGTTCCCCCATGTGCCACAGATGAAAATAAACATGACAGACACATGATGTGATCTGCTTGGGGAAGAGAAGTGGCCAATTTCCCAGAGGAAAAAGGCCTTGAGCCCCTTCCTCCAAGGGTTTTTATTGGGTTGTAATACATAGGAATACAGGGCAGCAAGGATCAAAAAAATCTGAGGGCTTAGTCTGAGTCAGAGTCTGTCAGTAACAGAGTTTTAGGGTTTCCTGCTTGAACCCTTAACATAAGAATGAAAGCACTCTCAGCAGAGATTTCACAGGTTTATCAGGAAGTCTCTGTGGTGCCATATTTTTCCCCAGGACACACTCTAGCTCTGGCCAGGCAAGGAGCTGCACCTCTCCCCAACAGGTATTCAGGCTTAAGGGGATTAGAGCCAGGAAGAACTTCTCCCAGAGGACACGGAGCCTCAGGCTTTGTTAAAGTGGGGGGGGGGGTGTGAGAATCCATTGTTCCCTCTTTGTTGCAGTCCCCCAGTCCTTCCATGAAGGCCTCCCAAGTGATTGTGTCTGGCCTCCTCTGAGGGGTCTTACCCGTCGAGGACTTTCGACCAAGCTTTGGGGGCAGGGAGAAGAACCTGAGGCAGCATTTGCTACCAGGGACAAGCTTTGTCTCCTGCAGCTCACATTCCAGAGGTCATTGCTCACTCATCCTTAGCCACAGGGGGTAGAGTTACAATTCCTAGAACCAGGCAGAGTGGTCCACAACAATTAATAAAAGTAAATTTTTAATATTCTGCTTTATATAATACATTACTTTTAGCCATTTTAAAATGATACCCAATAAAGTTCTTAATAACATTGGAAAATAGTTATTTATGATAGAACATTGAGTGAGAAGAGCAGAAAAATTATAGTAAGTATTTCAGGTGTATTGTCAACTGTACGTGTGTGCATATTCGCACACTGCATGTACATGCTGACCCACTCCCTGGAATCCTAGCATTTCTACTTGTTATTATCCTCATCCTCCACCAAATCTAACCTGTCTCCAGAGCAGAAAAAATTTTGCTACCTCAGAATGGAAGTATACATGATTTAATTGCTAAATTGATTAATATTTAGAAAAAAATTTTACCTTCCTCTGATGATTTCAAGGTCGCTAAAAAGTATAAAAGTATAATTATAATCTCACTAAGGAACCAACATAAGTCAAACAAAATAACAAAGTGAGTCCCAAAAAAGGAAGACCTTATGACTGTAAGTTTCTGAATAAGAGAGTCACCTCCTAGGGAACCACTTTCCAAAGCAGTTAGTGCACTGCTTTCTTATAGGCAAATCTGGTGACCTAGTTTTCAAGTTCAAAGCAAATTACCGGCAACTAACAAACCAAAACAGGTCAGACTACTCTGTTTATAAAGGTAGGAGAATAAGAAATACATTTTTCTTCATTTCCACCCAAAATTATCAAAAATTTAAACATCTCTCCAAACAACCTATGCGTGTGCCAGTAAGGAGATGGATGAATCAACTATGACATGCCCGCACAACAGTACCATGTAACCATGGAAATGGAATGAGAAAGGGCTCTGTATAACAGTGTGCAGTGACCTTCAGGTCACGTTACATGAAAAAAAGCAAATTGTGGAACAATGTATGTGGTACGTTACTTTTTGTGAGGGAAAAGCAGGAGGAATCAGGAAGAAGGAATAAAGGTGGAGGTAAAACTTGTCTGAAAATGCATCTGTATATAATTTTAATTTTTGACTGATGTAAATAGACTCTATAACTTTAAAATAAAATTGGCTAAAAAGAGAAAGAAATTAAATGCTCAATCTGAAACAAAATGAAACAAATATATATAATCAAACTTTTAACCTAACCATACAGAGGACAAAAATTATTTCAAATGATATGTTATGAAGACAGAAAGAACTAGAAAGAAATCTTAATCCTCACAGTTTTTTGTAGTAGTAATATTGGTACTATTATTTTAAATACTGTAGAGTAAAGCAAATATCGCAGGTAAATTTGAAGAAAAGTTTTTATAGATAGAAAAAGTAAATACTCAGCTATATATCTACCCAAAATTAAAGCAGCCATTTGGAACTACTCATTCTTCAAAGGAAAATTTGACTGTTGCATTCAGTAACCCAACCATCATATACAACAGTGAAATAACATGAGAGAGTCTTTCAGAAGGAAAAACAGAAAAAGAGGATGCCAGCCAGTGTCTTGGAACAAGATGGTGGGGGATGAGTAACACAGGGGAGGGCAAGATGCTGGAGAAGAAGGAAAAAAGCATAAAATTCTAAAATATCTCCCTAGAAGAAGATATTAAGATTTTTTCTTAATTATGCCCATGTTCAAAATATATAAAATTTTACTTAAACTGAGAAGCTTGAAGATTTCAGTTTGTTTAACTACGGTTAAGATGATTAGAATTTTCTAGAACAAAACCCAGTTATTTATGAGTATCTATAGGAATATGCATGGGGTTCACATAGCTCATTGAAAGCCAAGTGGCAGTTCAAGCTAAATTTGGCTCAGTTACTAGAAAAATGGCACCTCTGCTGGCTGGACAAGAACAAAATTCATAGACCCAGGCTTTTGTCTCTTTCATAGCTACAGGAAATCAGTTCTATACTGCAAAACTTCTAGAGCGCATCTCTGATTTGGAAAAGGTCAGAGTGCATTCTATGGATGTGTATCCCCTGGGCAGAAGAAAGTGATATCCTCTTCATTAAGACTTCATTGTCTTAAAATTCCACATGAATTGCTCAGAATGCTGTTTCTTATTTTTAGCAGAAATGGCAATCGACATTGACCAACCTACCCAGGGTAATATAACCAGGGGAGACCACCCTTTTACCACCCCATTCCTCTATCACCCCCCATCATTTACTGAATAAGATTAAAATATTATCTCTGCTCTCAACTTTGCTTTTGTAGAAACACCTAATAATTAGGTAATGAGTTAACAGACTAATGTTTTGTTATGCTCTCAAGGAGGAGGTAACCGAGATTTGGAATCCTCAAGCACATCAGTGCAGCCACAGATTTAAGAGGGTTTATGTGCCCAGAATAGACACTGAACAAATGCAGATTTGGGAAGATTACTGCCATAATAAAACAAACGCAGAGAGATTCCTCTCTGATTTCTTAAACTAGTAGGCTCTCCTAAACCAGGAAGTTTAAACAGCCCTGCTTTTCTCTTCCACTTCCCTTCCCTCTTTCCTTTCCTTTCCTTTCCTTTCCTTTCCTTTCCTTTCCTTTCCTTTCCTTTCCTTTCCCTCCCCTCCCCTCCCCTCCCCTTCCTTCCTTCCTTTCTTTCTTTCTCTCTCTTTTCTTTCCTTTCTTTCTTTCTTTCTTTCTTTCTTTCTTTCTTTCTTTCTTTCTTTCTTTCTTTCTTTCTTTCTTTCTTTCTTTCTTTCTTTCTTTCCTTTCCTTTCCTTTCCTTTCCTTTCCTTTCCTTTCCTTTCCTTTCCTTTCCTTTCCTTTCCTTTCCTTTCCTTTCCATTTTTTCTTTTCTTCCTTCTTTTCTTCTTTGCAGGGCATGTGGGGGAAGCAGGGTGGCCAGGCTTCCTTTCCCTTAAGTACTGTATTGTTACTCTCTTGACTTTCTATGAGCACAGGTGTTATTCCTTAAAAAACTTCAACTTTGTTATGGGTTGAACTTTGGTCCCCCCACCAAATTCATATGTTGCAGTTCACACCCAGGATCTCAGAATATGACTGCATTTAAATATAGGACTTTTAGAAAGGCAATTAAGGTAAAATGAAGTCATTATGGTAGGCCCAAATCTAGTATGACTAGTGTCCTTAAAAGAAGAGCAGATAAGGACACAGACACACACAGCAGGAAGACCGTGTGGAGGACAAAGGAAGAAGGTGGCCATCTGTGAGCCAAGGAGAAAGGCCTCAGAAGAAATCAATCCTGTCGACACCTTGCTCTCGGACTTCTAGCCTCCAGAACCATGAGAAAAATGTATGGTGTTCAAGCCACCCAGTCTGTGGTGCTTTGTCCTGGCAGCCCAAGCAAACGGATACAAACCCCATATTTTCACAGCAGTGGAGAGAGAAGCAAGCAAGTGAAAGTGACAGGAAGTGACCCAGAAAAAGAAGCATGTCACGGAAGGAGGGAGCTCTGAATGTCTTCATTATTCCACCCAAACTCCCAGCACTGTGGCTCATGCTGGCTTTCTGAGGATTCCACTGGTCTTTGACCCCCATTAGCATTCTTTCTGGAGCCAAAATAAGGTTGAGAAGCTTTAAGCTTCACCTAGAGGTTAGAGAATGCGCTTGTCAATGATATACCAAGCAGCAAACAACCATACACTGCTAAGCAATATACAGGGCTATGAAAGTGAAAGAGGACTCTCTTTTTCTTTTAAGATAATTGTACTTATTTCCTGTTTTCTCATTGCAAAAATAAAACATTTTCATCATGGGAAACACAAAACATATAAAATGTAAAGTAACAGTATGTAATCTGTTTCCCACATGGAGATGACTACTATGTACATTTTAATGTATGTTATCCCAGTCATTCGTCTGTGCATATGTTTAACTGAATTAGATCCATATACGGTTTCCTATTCCATTTTTCTACTTAATATTTGGATAAAATCTTATGATTTCATTAAATATTATTCTCCTCCCCATTTTCTTGGGACTTGTGTGGTCCTTAGGAGTCAGGCCTGTGATAAAGATCCGGGTGGAGGTTCCCTAGCCCACGTGCTCACTACCAGCCCACCAGGAAATGGTGTCAACTCGAAGTCACTGAAGCTGAGAATGTTTGCTGACCAGTCCCCACCACTTCTCTTGTGGCCATTGGCAATACAGCCAGCGGGAGTCAACCTGAATGGCTATGGTAATGACCATGCTCCTGCAAACACAGAGAAAACTCCCATTTTATTCAATTAGCTACACAGAGGTTTAAAATCAATAAATGGTCTCTGATCTCTCTACTTCTCTTTTCTCATGACCTACTTCGCCTTGTAACTTTCACATTCCTTTCCATGCCAATCTTTTCTTGCCCCTTTTCCATTCACTGTATCTGTAAACTCATTCAGATAACACCAAGACCGACACACGACCATACCCTGCTTTGCTTCACTTCCCTTCTGAGCTCACTGGAACTTTAGAGATTTTTCCACCCCACTCCATTTCTTCACAACCCTCCCTCTCCTGGACAGGCCCTGTTCTAGGTTCTCTACAGTGTTTAACTTGGTAAATCCTTACAGGAACCCTTTGAAGCAGGCACTGTCATTATTCATATTTTTAAAAGAGAACTGGGAGGAACAGAACCAAAATGACCTTACCCAAGGTCAGACAACTAGTAAGTGGTCGCACCTGAGCATTCTTACTCCAGAGTGTGTGAGCTTAATGGCTACACTTTATTACTAATAATGGTTAACATTTATTGAGGATTTACCCTATGCCAGATGTTCCACTAAGCCGAATTCTTTAGACAGCCCAACTTGTTTTTACAATCATACCTTTCTCTGCATCTTCATGTGATCATTTATTTTCATAACCTTCCTAATATTGAACCATCCCTGAATGTTTAGAATAAACTTCTTTGGTCATGGTGTATTTTCTGCCAATGTACCGTTAGAATCTATTTGCTGGTGTTTACTTAGAACTTTGTATCAGCAGTTATAAGTGAGGTTAGTCTTTGGTTTTCTTTCTTGTGTTTTTTTGTCAGGTTTTTAGATTAGTGTTATCCAGGCCTAATAAAGCGATTGAGATGCTCCCTTCTTACCCTGAAGTACGGGCCAGTTGAAATAACATCAGATCATCTTTTCTATAAGACTTGTCGGGTAGCATTTTGACAAGTGAAAAGAGGTTTTCTGACAAAAGACACAGATACAGGTCGTCTCCACCCACCCAGACCTTTTTTAATTTCCACCCTTCATTTTACGTTCTTCTCGCTCTCCTTGCCTGCTTCCTCCTGTTCTTCCCAAGAGTCTCAGGAAGAGCTTGTTTTTACACCCTGCCTTTTTAGTATTCTTCTAATTTTACCTGAAAATGCCAGTTATAACATATTTAAGTTCCTTTTCAAATTTTAAAAAATTTTAATTTTAGTTGACATACCATATAGTGTCAAGTGTACAACATAGTGATTTGACATTGATATGCCTTACAAAGTGATCACCAGAGTAAGTCTAGTAACCATCAGTCACTGCACATAGCTATATCGCATTATTGACACGTTTAACTTTCCTAGTAGCATGTCTCACGTTACTGAGTTACTTTGAAAATTACGAACCACCTTTTCACCAACATAGTTACTTCAAGGCAACAGCTGTGGTGGGAGCGGCATGAGAGGTGTTCAAAAGCCTACAGAATTCCCAACAAGCCACACCCAGTCCAATTTCCCTCTCTGATTCTGGGTTGTCCCGTGTGAGGCAGACTTTGGGGAGCAAAAAATAAGACTATAAATACTTCATGCAACATCACTTATGTTTATAGAAGCAAACTGAGCAAGGACAAAACATTAAATCCATGAGGTAAAAGTACAGGAATGGAAGATGAGGGGAGTTTCATGGCGTGAAATGTTCATTTAAGTGTGTTTATATAGATCTGGGCTCAGACTAAAATGCATTAACTGCTTTTTTAAATTCAGTATTATTTTCATATACTGGTGTGTTATGAAATATTTTATTTTTGACAATTCTATATACTATATTTCTGATGACTCAGTCTAATTTCATTTGTGGTTTTTTTCCCCTCCCTTGGAAAGAAAAACTGTTTTTATACTTTATTCTTTGCAATTCTTTTCTACAGTCATAATCATTAAATTACTACTGTGGGACTTCCGCCAAGATGGAGGTGTAGGTGGACCCACCTCACTTCCGTGCACAACCAAATCTAAGAACAACTATTTTTAACAACGATAATTACAACCAGACCACACAGAAAATCGACAATACGGAGTCCGAAAAAAAAATAAATAAAGGACGAAATGCTCGGCTAAATGGGTAAGCCAGCAGCGAAGCCGGTTGACCGAAAAGATCCCTGACCTGGTGGTGCGCAAGCAGCTGAAGGCGCGGATCGGATCGCAGGCTCACTACGGGCACACACAGGGAAGAGGCGCACACAGGGAAGAGGCGTGGTTGGCTGTCTGTGGTAGGTCGTGCATTTGCGCGCAGATAAACCAGTGAAGAGGCGAGCATTGAGACCGCATGGCGCGAGGCATCAGGCTCCCACAATTCTGCTGGGATAAACAGGCCGGAGGCGAGAGGTGGGACAGGATGACTGGGCTAGCGGAGAGGACCGCCATTGCTCCCTCTCTGACCCCGCCCCCACACGCAGCGTCACAAACCAGCGACCTGGGTGGCCCCGCCCTGGTGAACAACTAAGGCTTTGCCCCCCTTACTTACCGGCGCAAATAGACCAAAAATGGCTCAAGAAAAACTCAGAGCTCCTGAGCCAATAAATCTAAGTGATGAGGAAATAGCCAAACTTTCAGATGCACAGTTCAAAACACTGGTTATCAGGATGCTCATAGAACTGGTTGATTTTAGTCACAAATTAGAGAAACATATGAAAGCTAAACTAATTGAAATGAATGGTAATGCAAAGGAAACCAATAGTAATGGAAAGGAGTCTGGGACTCAAATCAATGGAGTGGACCAGAAGAAAGCAAATATTGACCAAACAGAAAAGAATGAAGAAACAAGAATTCAAAAAAATGAGGAGAGGCTTAGGAACCTCCAGGACATCTTTAAACGTTTCAACATTCGAATTATAGGGGTACCAGAAGGGGGAAAGGAACAGCCACCAGTGGAAACCTTATTTGACCAGATAATAAAGGAGAATTTCCCCAATCTGGCAAAGGAAATAGACTTCCAGGAAATCCAGGAAGCTCAGAGAGTCCCAAAGAAGTTGGACCCAAGGAGGAACACACCAAGGCATATCATTATTACATTAGCCAAGATTAAAATGAAGGAGATAATCCTAGAAGCAGCAAGAGATAAGGGGACAGTCACCTACAAAGGAGTTCCCATCAGGCTGTCAGCTGATTTCTCAAAAGAGAACTTACAGGCAAGAAGGGGCTGGAAAGAGGTATTCCAAGTCATGAACACCAAAGACCTACAACCAAGATTGCTCTATCCAGCAAAATTTTCATTTAGAATGGAAGGACAGATAAAGTGCTTCTCAGATAAGACCAAATTCAAGGAGTTCATCATCACCAAGCCCTTATTATATGAAATGTTAAAGGGATTTACCTAAGAAAAAGAAGATAAAAAAGTTGAACTCACTGTGAGCAAACTCACAGTTATTAACAACCACACCTAAAACAAAAGCAAATTCAGAGGACAACTGGATCAGGAGTGAATCATAGAAATGAAGATCATGTGGAGGATTAGCAACAGGGGAGTGGGAGAAGGAGAAGGGGGGAGAAGGTACAGAAAATAAGTAGCATAGACAGTAGATAGAAAATAGATAGGGGGAGGGTAAGAATAGTAGGGGGAAATACAGAATCTAAAGAACTTGAGACACGTGTTCATGAACTAAAGGGGGGGAATGGTGGGGGAGGGGCATGCAGGGTGGAGGGGGGAATAGAACAAATGTAATGGCATAATCAATAAAATTTAAAAAAAATTACTACTGTGGAAGCAGTTGAAAAGTTAACTGAAACAAAATTTGAATGTGAATCTATTTTAATAGTTTATGAGTCCACACGGAGATCTGTTTGTCCGCTTCTTCTGTTTGCAATTAAAGGAAAGAAACACAGCCTCACCTTATCGGGGAAACCTGTTTGAAAAGTCACATCCAGAGTCCCAGGTCACTTTAAAAACTCTCGCCACAGGACTTGCTGAGTTGTGGAACAGTGCGGTGGGGGTGCCGGGGGTGGCGCCTGGCGCAGCAGCGGCCCCTGGGAGGTGCTGGCCTGGCTCTGAAATCCATTTGTTGACTCCTGCTCCCTCTGCTGGTGCCACAGCTCAGGGACCGTCCCCAAAACAGTGCCCCGTGCGGCCCAGACTGGGCCTCAGGAAGCAGCAAAGGCTACTACAAATGGGGACGCTGAGCCCCAGCAGGTGTGGATCTTGCTCAAACTCCCGAAGTCTGTCACGGGGCCAGCACTGCGGCCACGGTCTTCCCACGACTCTGTGTCATGGCCCTCACAGCGCAAAACAGCCATAGCTGCTCCGAGTGCCCAGTGGTAGTCCTAACTCAAGATGGGCTATGTTTAAAAAGGAAAACAAACATGTTTCAAAGTGCATTTATTATTAACTTATAATGTATGCATAATGGTTGACATTTTGACAGAGATAACTGAAAGGTTTTCTGAAATGGTTCTGCTACTAATACTAGTGATACACATAATGCAAATGACTTTCAAAACATTCTGTCAGGCTGAGCAAAGCAAGCCAGACATACAATAGTTCGGTCATTACATTCCACTCGCATGAAGGCTCCAATTCCAGAACAGACACATTTATGATGATAAAAATCAAACCAGTGGTTACCTGGGTCAGGAGGACCTTCAAATGGGCAAACTTTTGGGGGTGATGCAAACATTCTAGATCTTAATTGTGGTATTGGTTATGCAGGCACACCTGTTCATCAAAAGCCATGAACCGCCCCTTCAAAATGAGTGCATTTTTAAGTTAAATTGTACCTCAAAAAAGTTGTTTTTAAAAAGAAAAAAATCTGTGTCATCAAATCCTAAACTTTGATGTGTTCCTTCAATATAAGCATCTGAATGCATTTTTAAAAAGAAAAATTCTGAAAAAAACATATCCTCTTGCTTCAATGTTGAACCATAAGCTTTGATTTTCTTAATAATAGGAGGAAACTAGAACCGAAAGGCAGGATCAGGGAAGGGAATCATGGTTCCCAATGTTTGCAGAAGACGATCAGGTGCTAAAGACAGCATGCTGACACCACAGGAGAAATAAAATTACGGCATGAGAGTAAGTCTCCCTCCACCCAGCCCCACGTGACTGCGCAGCACTGGTGCCTGTGTGAGCTGAGTGTCTGCCCGCCTGTGGCAGGGGCAGAAGCAGGAGGAACTAGATGCACCCGTCAGGGCCCAGTCCCACACGAAGTGAAGCACGTGTCCTAGGGTGGGTACTCAGATGGTGGATGGTATTTGTTGGAAGCTTCTCTTATACATCACGTGACCTGCAGGAGCCACTCTCAGCTATAATGGCTCCTACATTGCAGAGTGACCAGGCTCGGTCTGTCATTCTTCGTAAGCATCCCACCAGGTCTTCTGTGTGTGAATTGGAAGTTAGATTTAAAAAAGAAACAGTCTGGACTCCATGGTCAAACTGGTTGTTAAGTCAATTTGTAGGCTAAACTAAAAACTAAACTATAACTAAGCTAAATGTGGGCTAAACAAGTGTTTCCTACCATACCATCTCCCCCAGAGAAGGATATTTTAAGTTTTATGAATTTATTTGACACTTGTACCATTGGTGTTCTGAGGAGGGGTTAACACCTGGGATTCGTTACTTCGGGCAGGGGATGACCCAGAGAACACCAGGTCATCTGAGGCAGAGCTGAGCACGTGGCAGGAGCAGCAGAGAGTAATCGCAGGCCGATAAACTAAGAATAACACTTAACTCTGCTCTCAGCACTGTTATAAACACTATAACTCACTTAATCCGCATGTCAACCCTACCAAGAAGATACTACTGTACTATTTTCCCCATTTTATAGGTAAGAAGACTGAGGCAGAAAGAAGTTCAGCAGCCTGACCAAGATTATTGAGCCCAGAAAGCAAACCCAGGCTGTCTGGCCTCATGGCTCAGGTTTTTAATAACCATGTTACTGTGCCTCTCGGCACCGCAGAGGAAAATGAAGGGGTAGACGCCTTAAACCCTTGCTGCTCAGAGTGCAGTCCAGGGATCAGCCCCAGCAGCAGCAACTGGGAGCTGGTAGGGACTGCAGGGCCTCAGGCCCCACCCTAGACTTAATGAGTTAAAACAGGCATTTTGCAGGATTTTCAGGTGATTCACTAAAATTTGATAAGTGCTATTCTAAGTACAAGAAGGATTTACATTTTCCTTCTTTTGTTTTGTTTTGTTTTGCTTTGCTTCTCAGCCCCAGACTCATTTGAGACTGTGATGTGAGTCATGGACACTGAGCACGAAAATGTGCACAGGACTGCAGAATTCACGGACTCGTGTCTACAAAATCCTGCTGTAAAGGCTTCGAAGGTGGTGGGAAGCAGTCCTTTAAACCTTCCATTCATTAGCACATTTAATCCTTACAAACCCACTGTTGATAAAACAAAAGCCTGAAGAGGTTAAGTAACTTGCCTTGGTCATAGCTAGGAAATGGTGACACCAGGGTCAAATCTGGACATTTCATTGCAGGGTCCAGCTGTCACACCACGTGCCCAGACCTGATTCAGCCGCAGGATTCTGAGAGGCAACCAGACAGAACCTTCCCTCTCTCTGTCAAGCTCATTCTCTCCATCCAGAGCACAGTTCTGAAAGAAGCATTAATGGAGTGCAGAGGAAGGGGCACTGCCTTGAGAAGGAGGCTGGCCAGATGGACTCTATCAATCCATGTGATGGTGAATGTCCCGACCAGATCCCCCTTGCATATCTTCCAGACAAATTTCCAACCCGCACAGCCTCAACTGACATATGACATTTGCCTACTTTGCTATCCCACTTTAAACCATGGTTGACAGACAGGTTTCAATTCATGGGCCAACCAATCGACTGGTCATAACTGCTTGGTGTTCAACATGGAAAAGAGCCAGTTGAGGACTAGAATTAATTAGTATCTGGCCCCAGCAGCAAGAACAACATAGTAGTAGGAAAGCCAGTGCTACTTATTTGCCACCTGGTACACCGAGTCACTGCTCAATCTCCTTGTATTTTATTTATTTATTTAGCATGCCTACACTAAGTATGAATTCTTATACACAGCAGAAGCACTCTCATTCAGCCTCACACAATAATGAACTTAAACTGTCTGGTGGAATGGGGAATTCTTTCACTTTGCAGAGTGATGCCCAACCTACTGAGCTATAGCTGTCGGGGCTAGAATGGGGAATTCTTTAAAAATATTTATACGTTAGAGGGATAAGGTATATTTTCTAGTCAAGACAGAGTTGTAGGTAAATATGCCTTGCCTCCATGCACAACTGTAGCAAAAATACAACTAGACTACAAGGCAAATATCACCCAGAATTGTCAGAAAATCAAGCTGTGTGGAA
Source organism: Artibeus jamaicensis (assembly GCF_021234435.1). Taxonomy (NCBI): domain Eukaryota; kingdom Metazoa; phylum Chordata; class Mammalia; order Chiroptera; family Phyllostomidae; genus Artibeus; species Artibeus jamaicensis. The sequence goes on along the minus strand of NW_026522030.1, from coordinate 31,863,843 downwards.
GTCAGACAACCAAAGATTTAAAGAAGCCAGGTTCATCCACACAGGAAGGAGGGGGTAGAGACACGGACAGGTCTCTACCTGAGACCTGGAGCAGCACAGAAGCAGCACAGAAAGGCATGGAGTTGGAAACGGCCAGCCCCACAGCCACATGTGGTAGATAAAAAATGGGAGGGGTCCCTAGGGAGTGAGGGATCCTGGCCTCAATCCAGACCACCCAGCCCAGTGTTCTAGCTCCAGGAAGGTAAGTCCCCATAACTTCTGGCTGTAAAAACCAGTGAGGATTGGGGCAGTGGAAGATACGGCAGGATTCTCATGAGACTCTTCTTAAAGGGCTTGCAACACACTTAGGACTCACGCAGAGCCACTCTCTCTGGAGTTCAGCAGGAGGGCAACAGCTGGAAAGGCACCAGTGGCAGGTGGGGAGAAAATGAAGAGTGAATGCTGTGGGACAGCTGCCTCCCAGGCAAAACTCCAGAGGCCAGGTAGTGGCACTGTCCCCTCCGCAAGCCCCCTGGCCCCAACAAAGAGCAGCAAAGCAGTGACATGTGTTGCTCCACCCTGGCAATTACCTAAAGCTCTGGCCCATACAACTTAACAGACATACTTTTTACACATTACTAACTACCACAGGAAGTCAAAGAGGCTCTACCTAATACACAGAAACAAGCACCAAAATGAGAAAACAAAGAAATATGACCCAAAGAAAAGAACAAATCAAAACTCCAGAAAAACAACTAAATGAAATGGAGATAAGAAACCTGTCAGATGCACAATTCCAAACACTCGTTATCAGTATGCTCAAGGAGGTCATTGGGTACCACAACAGCATAAAAAAAAAAGACCCAGTCAGAAATGAAGGTTGCATTAAGTGAAATAAAGAAAAATCTACAGGGAACCAATAGTGGAGGGGATGAAGTTGAGAATCAAATCAACAATTTGGAACACAGGAAAAAAGCACTCAATCAGAACAGCAGGAAGAAAAAAGAATTCAAAAAATGAGGATAGGCTTAGGAACCTCTAGAACATTTTTTAAGAAAATATTTTATTTATTTATTTTTACACAGAGAGGAAAGGAGGGAGAGAGAGGGAGAGAAGCATCAATGTGTGGTTACCTCTCATGCACCCCCTACTTGGGACTTGGCCCACAACCCAGCCAGGCATGTGCCCTAGACTGGGAATCGATCCAGCAACCCTTTGGTTCACAGGCTGGTGCTCAACCACTGAGCCACACCAGCCAGGGCTGGAACATCTTTAAACATACCAACATCCAAGTCATAGGGGTGCCAGAAGGAGAAGAGGAAGAGCAATAAATGGAAAACTTATTTGAAAAAAACAATGAAAGAAAACTTCCCTAATTGTTTGAAAGAAATAGACACACAAGTCCAGAATATATAGAGAGTCCCAAACAAGATGGACCTAAAGAGGACCACACCAACACATCATAATTAAAATTCCAATGGTTAAAGATAAAGAAAGGATTTTAGATTGGAAACACAGATTGGAAGGTACAAAATAAAGGGGTATTAAGAACAGTGTAGGTGATGGAGTAGTCAAAGGACTTATATGCATGACCCATGGACGTGAACTAAACTTGGGGGTGATTGCTGGAGGGAATGGGGGTACCGGGTGGAAGGGGGCAAAGGGGAAAAATTGGGACAACTGTAATAGCAACCAATGGAGTATATATATTTAAATGTATACCTTAAGCATTTTATTGTTAAATAAAACACTTAAATACATATGTATCGATGAATTTTGGATGCAGGGCTATCTTTTGGCTTCTGGGTCTACTCTTATGGAGCTCCCAAGGATTTTTTTTTGTCATATTACACTTGAAATACCCTATCTTTTAAAGATCTTCCTAAAGCAATCTGGAAGTGGTATCTTAATAGATTTTCTCCCGTTGCAACTGGCTTCAGCACATCTAATCCAAAAGCAAAAATGGTATGGAAAACTCATCTTTATTGCCTACGAATCTGGTTTAGTTTTCACAGAAACACCTCCCCCCCCCCTTTATAGGTTACCAAACCACATAATACAGGGGTGGGGAAAAGTAGGTTTACAACTGTGTGTATGGAAAGTACAATAATTACTAAATAAATAATACAAGAATAAACTGTATTTCATGTACTCATAACTGTAAACCTATTTTTGCCTGCCCCTGTATTTAATTGAATTATATAATTATAGTAAAAGTGCAATTGGAACAAGGAGGTTTGGGGAGAACACAGCTGGTTGTTGTATAGGGTGCTACTCAACCAGGGCATGAGTTGGTATGTCCTATAGAGAACTAGAGAGCATTTGTCACTCTGACAAGTGGAACAAGTGATGTCCAGTTAGGAGAGTTTCCACTATACTTCCCTGACCCCTCCTTAGAAGCATGCAATTAAACAGACCTCTCTGTTCACCATGATTTCCACATGTGATGTCCAAGATGATGACCACAAGGCATTAAGAAGCCTGATGTATCTTTGAATTATAAAATAAATAGGAACAAAAGTTTAAACCATTGCAGAGAATTCTTTTTTATTTTTTTATGTCTTTACCTTTTAAAAAATGTTTTGGTCCTTTGACATCATTTTTAGTTTATGCTACCTTATATTTTAAGAATTCCTGTAATACAGTTTTAATCATTTCTAGAAAAAAAAGAGGCACTAATAATATAGGTTAAAATGAGTTCTATGGTGTTGAGGTAATGGGTTTTGCATTTACTTTCCCAAAGAAAGAATTGTTCTTTGCTACTAGTAACAGGAACCCAAACTAATAGTGGTTGAGATCAGAGAGACAGAGGTGGGCGGCCAGGCGTGGGGTGGCAGCTCCATGGTCATCTCAAATACGTGCACTTTTCTTTCTGCTCCGGTAACTTACTTTGTGACTTCATCCTCAGGTTTGCCTCCTAGTCCCAAAATGGCTACTGAGACTCAAACTCTCACACTAGCGTTCTAGGCTGGAGAAAGAGCAATGAGGGAATGATGCAAAGGCTCCGCTGCCTGGACAGGTCATCCCCCTCAGAACAGCTTTCTTGGAAAACCTCATCTGGTGACCTTTCCATACTTGTTATTGGTGCCCTTATCTAAAAGAATGTCTAAAAATGTCATTTTATAGCTAGGCACATGGCCAGATCCAATGATTTCGAGTTCTGGTACAGAGGAAGAAAGAAAGAATGGATATTGAGTAGACAGTCAACAGTGTTTTCCATAAAATATAGTCCTAGCAGGACATTCTGAAAACATGAACTTTTGATAAACACCTTACTTCCTGGCTGGTAAGGATAACAGCGAATTTACTGACATTGTTTGGAATCTGTTGATCTCTTGCTTCAGAAAGTGCTCTTCAGTGTTGCAACTACATTTTAACCACCAGGTAGAATATTTGTTTTATGCACTCCCTGTCTCCATTTCTGCCTACACATTACCCAGATTAGTCTCAGTACCATCTGAAGCTCACCCAGATGTTTCCATAGTAAGCAGAATTCCAATTCTACTAAGTATTTATTATGCAACCCAACTTTGAGTTGCCAGTTCTAGAAGTCTTGGTCAAGTCTACCAGTCTTTGACAACCAGGTAGGCAGCAAAAAGTAGTTGACTGACTCCCCAGAGAGGTTTGCTTCCAATTGCTTCTTGCCAATCTTCAAGGAAGTGGATATGCAATGAGGTATTTCTTCAGTGTTAAGTCTAACATTTACTGTACCATATGTTAGACTCATTTGAAAACAACACACCAAACATCTATTATTAGGCCCTGACTATTTTAGGGGGTGGTCCTGCCCTCAAGGATTTCACAACTAGTAAGAGAAGAAATGTGCAACACTAAGTATAAAAGAAAGATCTGGTGAGATTTTGAGGTAAGGTCTATGGCTTTCTTACTTCTGGTAAGTTAATGCTTGAATAAGCCCTATCTCACAGGCCGATTACTTTCCAGCGGCTGACCTAGATACTCCACACTTAGTTTTATTTCCATGAGAAAGACATGGACTGTCTTGCTCTTTTTTGGGGAGCATCAGAGTCCTATTTGTCAAGCATCTCCAACCATAATCCCTTAGGGTCAGTTTAATCCATTCCTTGTTTCTAAAGCTTCTCTCAGTTACCCAGTTGCCTGGCACTGCCCATTAATGAATGAAAGGACCTCAGTGGGACCAGTTGAGATCATTTCGACTTCCCCTGTTGGGCCATAGACGTGGTTACCACCACCAATTCCAACCACCCAGCAGCCACTGACACACTTTTGCACCATGGCTCATGCTCCCAGATACATACAGTCTGATGTATGCAGAAACTCGGGTAACCCCCAACCCAACCAACCTAGCACCACTCTTTCACAGGTACTATTTCAATATTTGGTGAGGTGCCTAAAGATCCTCAACTCCACCCACCCCAAAGTCCCCACTTCAAAAGTGGTGAAATGCCCTTTGCTGACATTCCTTGTTGTAGGAATTCCACCCTCCCCGTGTGTAAGCAGATGTCGGAGGCCAAACATCCATGATTCCTACAGTAGTTCAAGAATTCTGGGCTACTCATGTACACAAATGAATAAAAATTCAGTGTAAAAATGCAGTATATATGTATGTACATAGAAGAAAGTAAAATGTGTATATTTGGAAAGTAAGAATGCCAAGCCATACATAGGAGTTCTGTCCAAAAAAACTCCAGCCATTGTTAATCTAATGAGAACAGTTTGCATGACATTGATGTAACCTGGCAGCCAAGGAGAGTGGACTGGAATGTACATGTGTGAATAGTGATGACTTCACTGTACTAGTCAGTGGGGGTTGTACTGTGTGAGGGAGCATGCATGACCATTGAGTAAGCATGTATACTGTGTGGTTGTCACATTCAAAATGACTGAGCAAGTAGAGCAATGAACCTGCATTAAATTTTGCATTAAACTGGAGTATTCTTCTGGGAAAACTATTTGAATGATTCAGAAGGCTGCAGCTCTGGGCAACTGGTAATTGGCAGCTTCGTCATGACAACGTGCCTGCTCTTGCAAAATTTTGCGGCTCATCACCCCCAGAACCCAGGTTTGGGGCTGTACTTCATATCGTAGGAATCCCACCCTATGCACTCCTTGGTATCATTGATACTTTTTCCCACTGAAAGACAGACTCATTCCCTTTCCCTTGAATCTGAGCTGATGTTGGTGACTTACTTGACCATAACTCTGCAGAAGTGATGTTGTTTGTTTTCAGAGTCTAAGTCATAAGAAGTCATGCAGTTTTTTAAAGATATTATTTATTTTTAGACAGAGGGGAAGGAAGGGAGAAAGAGAGGAAGAGAAGTATCGTGTGTGGTTGCCTCTCAGCATGTGATCCCTACTGGGGACCTGGTCCGCAACCCAGCTACGGGCCCTGATCAGGAATCAAACCAGTAACACTTTGGTTCCCGGCCCAGGGCTCAGTCCACGGAGCCACACCAGAGAGGGCAGAAGTTGTTCAGTTTTCTTGTCTAGGCCTTTTAGAACTCACTCTTGGAAGTCTGCTGCTATGCTATGGTGAAGCCCAAGCAACTATACGGACAGACTCGTGAAGAGAGGAACCAAGGATCCAGGAGACAGCATTAACTGAACTGCCAGGCAAGTGCCGGCACCAGCTTGCCAGTGATGTGAATGGGCCATCTTAGAAATGGACTGTCCAGGCCTGGTCAGCACAGATGAACTGTTCCCATGCAGTGCCGCCCAGTTTGAAGGTTTGTGGACTAAATAAAAGATTATTATTTTAAGCCACTAAGTTTGGGATGTTTTGATTTACAGTGAACAAGTGGAATCTACATTCACAAAACCTTTATGTTTAAAAACAACACCCAAAAGAAATGTGGTGGCCTATGTCAAACTGGTCATGTACTGTGGGTATGTTCATGTTTATTTCACTTAGATATTCTATTTTATATAAGAAAAAACAAATGAAGAAAACATTCTCTTACTTATAAAAGCAAAAAGAAAGAGGCAATTAGACAAAGTATTTTAAAATGCCTTCAACCCTACATAATAAAGATCTTACTATAAATATGTTGGTATTTGGTTCAAAAGTCTATGGAAAGAATTAGGCCCTCTAGCCTTTACAGTTCCATGAAGATCTAATATAAAAAGTAAAACTGAAAATTATGTCAGTTTCTTAATAGCATCACTTAAAATTTTAACAGTTAATTAACTAATTAACAACTTAATTAACTCAGCACTCAATTTATGTACTTGAGTTCATTTAAATTCCCTAGATGCGATTTAATGAACTTTCTGTGTAATTCCTGACTAACCGTGTAAATGATGTGATATATATTTATTCAATCGAAAAGATGTTTCTTGGAATTAAATTAAAGGCAGAAACGAGTTTTCACTTTTTCTTAGATAGGGCATATCTCTGAATTTTTGGCATGTGGCAACTTTCCCACTCCATCTTTTTCTTTAAAAGAAATCATATCTGCATTTATTTGCTTGTTTAAATGCATCGATACAAGATTCAGAAATCATGAAGCCACTGTGAGCAACTTTTATTACAGTTTATTAATAATTATCCAATACTTTTAAAGAATGGACTCTGGAACAGACACTAATTTAAAAAGAGGAGAAAATTTGTTGTAAAGCATTTCTTCATGCTATGGATTTGCTCACCTCACAAACATGTTCGCATGTCACTTACACACAGCCCACTATGCAGTGCGTGTCCTGTGGACTCACGCCAGTCTCAGCTGGACGGACTTGGTTTTCCTCCTGTGTTTCTCCTTCACCCTCACACGACTGCCACACTCAAGACACTTCTGACACCAGATGGGTGGAGTTTTCCCCCACCGAGAAATTCTCTGCAACACCAACTTGGTGTCCTGCAATTTAATTCAATTCTGACACTACCTATCTGGGGACAATATCAGATCCCACAAGACTGCTCCCCACTTCAGACGCCAGTTGCAAGCCAAAGACAAATTGGCTATAAATCTGAGGTTCCATGGCCCCCTCCTTGGGTTCAATGAATTTGCTAATGCAGCTCACAGAACTCGGGGAAACAAAGTTTACCAGTTTGTTAAAAGATAGGATAAAGGATATATATGAACAGACAGGTGAAGAATACACAGGGAAAGATCTGGGAGGATGCTGAGAGTGAGAGCTTCTGTCCTGACAGAGTTGGGGTGTGGAAGTCCCCCAATTTTGGGGAGAGAGCTTTAGGAATTTTTATGGAGGCTTCCTCAGGCAGACATAATCAATCAGTAGCTCCATTTCTAGACCTTCTCTTCTCTACAAAACCTAAATTTTAGGTTCTATTATTCTCCCAATTTTACACTTGAGAAATCTGAGGCAATAAAAATGTAGTACCATGGCAAGGTCGCCAGACTATAAGAGCTTAAAAATTGAACCACATCAGCCTGATACCAATGTCCATTTCAGCATTACTAGATGAACTCAAAAAGTAAACACTCAAATACACATATACTAAGCTTTTCCTGCATTGAGAAGGAGGATTAAGTGGAATACAATTAAAATCCATACCAGCTATCCACTTGAATATTATGAAGCCCATTCTTTGTGAAGGTCTGAGATTTTCTTTTTTCATCTGAAAGATGAGGTTAATATGGACCAATAGTAAGATGATTTTTCTTTAGTGAACAGCTGGAGATATTTTTATGTCTCAATTTGCAAAAGAACCAGCACAGGCTGTCAAAACAAATATGTCCTTTTGACTGCAATAAAGCCAATATTACTGCCCATCCAGAGACGGAGAATGAACTATAGTGACAAGTTTATATTTTCAGATCTGGGAGGGAAAAGTGAAAAGCAAAACACTGTAAAGTGTTATCTGCCTAGTTGAAAAGGAGAAGCTGATGAACAGAATCAAACTAAAATATAGCACTGATATTAGCATCATCATTTTTCAGAAAGGTGGGCAATTTGAGGACACTATTCTTTCTCTTTTTTAAAATAAATATTTTATTTATTTTATTATTTTAGACAGCTGGGAAGGGAGGGAGACAGAAAGGGAGAAAAACATCAATGGGTGGTTTCCTCTCTCACGCCCCCACTGGGGGGACCTGGCCTGCAGCCCAGGCATGTGTCCTGACTGGCAATTCAACCAGCAACTCTTTGGTTTGGAGGCTGGTACTCCATCCACTGAGCCACACCAGCCAGGGTGACTATTCTTATCATGGAAAAGATCCTACTTTAATTGTTCTTCCAACAAAACATAACTATATAGCTGTTGTGGGCAAAAACTTTAACGGAAATAGTTCATATGATTAAGAAAAATAGTGTAATACAGGCACTCCTCCTCTTTGAACACCCACTTCAGGAACTTCTTAACACAGAAATGTCCTTGAGTGCAGGCCCCCAAGAAACTCCAGAAAAAACAGTGTTTATTCCCTCATATCTGTTTTCTAGGTCCAAATAGAAATGTGTCATTATATTGGAGTGTCATATGTCTTTCCTTGACAATCACTAAGGAATATCACCCCAGCATCAATGTCCTATTTAGTGTTCAGTTTCCTAGGCTAGGTCACAAAAGCCTGATTTACTGTGCAGAAAAAAATATAGAAGAAAAAATAATATAGGAAAAATAGGGAAGGCTAGATGGTGTATGTTCTGCTTATCTATTTTCTGTGTAGCAAACCATCAGAAGTGTAATACTTTGAAAACAATGGATTATTGGACCTCTGGTCAAGACGATGGCATAGGCACACATGCCTTGCCTCTTCACACAACCACATCAAAATTACAACTAAAATATAGAACAACCATCCCTTAGGAATGTCAGAAATCAAGCTAAACAGAATTCTGACAACTATGAAATCAAGTTGAATGGAAGTCTGACAACTCCAGAATTAAAGAAACCACATCCACCCATCCTGGTAGGAGAGGCACAGACATGGAACAAGCTGGTCCCACACCCATGTGGATAATTATTTGGGAGGAATGTTTCGGGAGCAAGGAGTCCTAGACCCATATACATCCCCCAGCCCAGGATTCCAAGGTTGGGAAATAAGTCCCCACAACTTCTGGCTGCAAAAACCAGTGGGGATCGAGTTGCTAGAAGAAACTTCTGCAGCCACAAGCAGTTCCTCTTAGTGAGCTCACACACAGACTTACCTACTCAGACTCACTCCCTCTGAGCTCCAGCACTGGGGTACAGCTTGAAAATCACCAGTGACACGCAGGGAAAAATTGAAGAGTCTGGTATCAAGGCGAGCAGAGGCCACTGTCCCTTTGCTAAAACCTCCCCTGCACAGAGCCAGGAACTGGTGCCATATTTGAGACTCTATCAAACTGGCTAACCCTGTTTGACCTACCTTGGAGATCCCCGGAGACTCCGCCCCACCCAACTAAATGGCCCACCCTAACTGCTTTGCCATAGAATAGCTGGTCTTGTCTCTTAAATCCTGTCAAACAAGCAACAGCTGGCTTCAATGAGCCTTAGTAGCAGCCAGATTTGATTTACAGTTTGGCTTCACCTGGGAATCTCCAAGGCTAGCACAGGTAGCAGCCATCTCAGATTGCTTTATAGCTCAGGCAGGGTGCCTGGGGGCAAAACACAGGTGGGGGCTGACCTTGGCCTGTACCACCCAGGAAATCCCAGGGCCAGAATACCCAGTGGACATCTGTAGACCACATCAGAGCCCTACCACCCTGCCCTGCACAGGTGATTCTCCACAGATGGCATAGTTTGGTGGCCAGGGATCTCAGACAGTCCTTGCAGCTCACTGGCCTGGGTAAATCCCTCTCATTGATCTGCCAATAGCAACCAAGGCTCAACTACAAAAGGAGGGTGTACTCAGCCCACACAAAGGACACATCTTGAGTACCCAGCTTGGGTGATAGGGGAGGCTGTGCAACTGGACCCCACAAGACACCTACTACATCCAATGCCCAAAACACTACTGAGACACAGAGTCAAAGCTCTGCCTAATGCACAGAAACAAAGATGGGGAGGCTGCCAAAACGAGGAGACAAAGAAACCTGGCCAAAACGAAAGAACAGATCAAGTCTCCAGAAAAGAACTAAACGGAATGTGTTATACCCAGCTAGGAAAATTACAGCTAGGGCATTACCCAACCCTAAATCTGCAGTTCCTGGAACAGGGTAACGAACAAACATCTGGGAACAATTAGGTTTAAAATTCTAGCCAAATAAGGTAACTAACCCGGGCCCGCCAGAAAGTGCCCGCCAGCAGCAGCAGCACCCACCAATCAGGGACCCTCACCGTTTTTAAATAAGCCAATAGCTAACCTCCACCTCTGCTTCTGTATGCCTTTGCTTGCTTGCTAAAAAATATAAATACCCAGTAGTCTGTAAGCCAGGCGCGACTTCCATTTTGTAGTTCTGAGTAGCTACGTGACTCCGATCACAGTTGGGGAAGTTCGCCCCTGCGCAGGAAGATCTTTGGCCATTAAAATTTTTATCAATTCGGTTCTGGACTCCGAGAGTGTGTATTTACCCGCCGATCGTCTACAACAAATGGAGATAAACAATCTATCAGATGCAGAGTTCAAAACACTGGTTATAAGGATGCTCAAGAAACTTAGTGAGGACCTCAGCAGCATTAAAAAGACCCAGTCAGAAACAAAGGATATGCTAGTTGAAATAAAGAATAATTTACAGGGAAATAACAGAGTGGGTGAAGCTGAGAAGTAAATCAATGATTTGGAACATAAGGAAGCAAAAAACAACCAATCAGAACAACAAGAAGAAAAAAGAATCCAAAAAAAACATGAGGATAGTATAAACAGCCTCTGGGACAACTTCAAGAGTTCCAACATTTGCATCATAGTGTTGCCAGAAGGAGAAGACAAAGAGCAAGAAATTGGAAATTGATTTGAAAAAATAATGAAAGAAAACTTCCCTAATTTGGTGAAGGAAGTAGACATTCGAGTCCAGAAGCACGAGATCCCCAAATAAGACAGATGCGGAGAGGCCCACTCCAAGACATATAATTAAAAGGCCGAAGGTTAAAGATAAAGAGAGATTCTTGAAAGCAGCAAGAGAAAGAAGTTAGTTATCACATGGTTGCCAGATGAGAAGGAAGAGAGGGAGAATGGGTGAAGAGGTGAGGGGATTAAGAAGTACAAACAGATAGTTACAGAATAGTCATGGGAATGTAAAATGCAGTATGGGAAATGCAGTAGCCAAAGGACTTATATGTATGACCCATAGACATGAACAATGGTGCGTGAATTGCCTGATGGAGTGGTGGGTGCTGGGTCAAGGAGAGCAAAGGGGGAAAAATAAGGACAACTGCAATAGCATAATGAATAAAATATAATTTTTTAAAAACAGTGGATTGTTATTGCTCATGTTCCTCTGGGTGGACTGAGCTCAGCTGGGAAGTTATTGATTAGGGTCTCTCACGCAATTTCAGTCGGATGGGCTATA